>NC_056065.1:28984552-38984552 GCF_016772045.2 Ovis aries | reverse complement strand
TATTTTGACCATGTAAGTGGACTCACACCACACCTGTCCTTCTGCATCTGGCTTATTTCAATTAGCATAATGTCTTCAGGGTTCATCCATGCTACTGCACATTGCAAAATTTCCTTATTTTTAAAGCTGAACAATATTCTATTATATGCATATACCCCATTTTTTATCCATTCATCTGTTGATGGATACTTAGGTTGTTTCCACATCTTGGCTATTGTGAATAGTGCTGCAATGATCTCTTTGAAATCTTGACTTCAGTTCTCTTGGATAATATCCAGAATTGGGATTGCTGGATCCACTTATATAGAGTATGGAAAACAGTCAAAGTCAAAAATGGGAGAATAGAATGGTAGCTGCCAGGGGCTAGTGGGTGGGAGAAAAGGGAAATTGCTAATGAACAGGCATGAAGTTCTAATTATGCAAGATAAATTCTAGAGATCTGCCGTACAATATTGTGTGTTTACAATACTACTATACACTTAAAATTTATTAAGAGGGTAGATTTCATGTTAGATGTTCTTATTACAATAAAACCAAATTTTTAAATGAAGTGTTTATCATTTTGGGAAATGTGGAGTTAATAAAGCCTTTTCTAAGTTCCCTTTGGTTCTCCTATTTTAAAAGCCCTATATATGCCCCTCTTTCTAATCCTTCTATTCTGGCCTCAAAATTGAATTATTATTTCTTTACCCTATTTACCTTTCTTATCCCAAGTTCCCCTTAAGGCTGGGATGTGATAGAAAACTTAGGATTGTCTGTCAACATGCTACTAATTTATAATGCATTTTTTATAGGAAAATATGGTAACATGGCCATTTGATAATAGTTGCTAGTTAACATGTTCAGTTCAGTTCAGTTCAGTATAGTCACTCAGTTGTGGCCAGCTCTTTGTGACCCCATGAACCGCAGCACACCAGGCCTCCCTGTCCATCACCAACTCCTGGAGTTCACTCAGACTCACATCCATCGAGTGAGTGATGCCATCCAGCCATCTCATCCTCTGCCGCCCCCTTCTCCTCCTGCCCTCAATCCTTCCCAGCATCAGGGTCTTTTCCAGTGAGTCAACTCTTTGCATGAGGTGGCCAAAGTATTGGAATTTCAGCTTCAACATCAGTTCTTCCAATGAACACCCAAGACTGATCTCCTTTAGGATGGACTGGTTGGATCTCCTTGCAGTCCAAGGGACTCTCAAGAGTCTTCTCCAACACCACAGTTCAAAAGCATCAATTCTTCGGTGCTCAGCTTTCTTCACAGTCCAACTCTCACATCCATACATGACCACAGGAAAAACCATAGCCTTGACTAGATGGACCTTTGTTGGCAAAGTAATATCTCTGCTTTTGAATATGCTATCTAGGTTGGTCATAACTTTCCTTCCAAGGAGTAAGTGTCTTTTAATTTGATGGCTGCAATCACCATCTGCAGTGATTTTGGAGCCCCCAAAAATAAAGTCTGACACTGTTTCCCCATCTATTTCCCATGAAGTGATGGGACCAGATGCCATGATCTCAGTTTTCTGAATGTTGAGCGTTAAGCCAACTTTTCCACTCTCCTCTTTCACTTTCATCAAGAGGCTTTTTAGTTCCTCTTCACTTTCTGCCATAAGGGTGGTGTCATCTGCATATCTGAGGTTATTGATATTTCTCCCGGCAATCTTGATTCCAGCTTGTGCTTCATCCAGCCCAGCGTTTCTCATGTTGTTCACTGCATAGAAGTTAAATAAGCAGGGTGACAATATACAGCCTTGACATACTCCTTTTCCTATTTGGAAAAGTCTGTTGTGGAAATAGGAGAATACTGGATTGGAGGGCATAAAACCAAGTTCTAGTTCTGGTTCCACCATAGGCCAATACTATAATTCTGGCCATGTCATATAATCTCTTGGAACCTGTTTCCTCTAGTAAGGAATGAAAGGTGAGACCAGTTCCTTAGTTTTTAAATTTAGACCACCATAATTCCTGGACTTCTTTGGATGTGCACAGAGGCCACCATGCAAATTGGAGAGACCCGAGGCAAGAGGGCTGGATCCTGGTCTCCAACCCCGATTTAACCAAAACAACTCTATTTTTATTTATTTCATATAATGGGATTTCACAGAAGATTTTGATTGAATAAAGGGTTCCAATGCTTGAAAACAAGAAAGGAGAGAGAAAAGTTTGAAAACCACAAACTAAGCTGATGTCTGAGGTTCCTTATAGCTTTAAGTTCTTGTTTTGAAATTAATCTATGCCTCAGAATGTATGTGAGTAAGCAACGAAAATGCATTTTGCCCTGAAGAGAATTTCCAAGTCACTGAACATCAATCATGAAGAGTTTCTGTTGTTAACATGTGGCAAGTTGATTTTTATTTTTGCTTCCCTCAGGTCAATTTACCATCTGCCTCATCTTCATCAAAACATTAATTTCACCTTAATCCCCTTTTTTCCCTCTCTGGTGGTAAAAGGACCTGGCTCACTTTGAAATGAAACCAATATAGTGAAGCCATGATTTTGTATGCAAGAAGGCTTCCATTTGATTACTGTGGAACTTCAGAATACTAAAATGAATAAAGTAATTTAGCTGCTTTCTCAGATTCAAAGTCTAAAATCTACTCAAAATGTGCTAAAATTAACTAAATGTATTGAGTATTTACCATATGTAAGAGACAGTACAAGATTGGGGCTATAAATGTAGAACCCTGCTCTCAGGAAAGTCTATGATCTACGGCAAGAGAGGACATTATGTCTATGTGAGTTCAAAGTACAGATCTGCCAGCTTCAAGAGTCTTGAGGGTTTTGACAGACCGGATTTTGACAGACATAAAGTATAAGAAAAGGGCATTTCTGGTGAAGAGAATGCTAAAGTAATAGGGTTGGAAGATTCCCTGGAGGAGGGAATGGCAACCCCTTCCAGTATTCTTGCCTGGAGAATGCGATAGACAGAGGAACCTGGCGGGCTACACTCCATAAGGTTGCAAAGAGTTGGCCACGATGGAAGTGATTTAGCACTCATACACACTAATTCAACAAGCAGTAGGGCGGTTGGGAAACATGCATGCTCTATGAAGACTGCACTGGTTTTAGAATATAGTGTAAATTGAAGAAGATAGACACTAAAAGTTGAGACAGCAACTGGGATGCTAGATGCTCCAATGGCCCGGATAAAAAGGTGATGGAATGATATAATGGCAGTTAAAACAGCAAAGAGGTGATTGATGAAGCGACACCTAGAGCAGACTCCCGAGAATTTAGAGAATGTCTACAGGAAACAGACAGTAGAACAGGTTAGACACTATTACAAGAGTCAAGAAAGAAGACAACATTAGCTTGGACTAAAGTTGGAGAGTAGAAGGAAGTACATGTATACTTGAAAAACTATTTAGAAAACTAAGAGGGACTGAGCAAAAGACTGAACATGGAAGTGATATCACTAGATAGGGAATAATAAATGGAGATGTCATGGGTTCAGTGGGGTCTTGAGTTTCATTTTGGATATTTTGATGCTGAGGAGTCTGAGACATGCAAGAAGAGCTAGAACAATGGAGAAAAGAGAATTCTCTATTTGATACAGTATTGAGGATGTGATGTTCTCAGCAGAAATTTAGATTTTAATGAATGAAAAGAACTGTAAGGATTAATGAATAAAAAGGTAAAGGATATACAGTAATTTTAAAAAATTATTTATTTTTAATTGGAGGATAATTACTTTACAATATTGTGTTGGTTTCTGTCATATATCAACATAAATTGGTCATCAAGTCAAAGTCAAAATGTTAGTCACTCAGTCCTGTGCAACTCTTTCCGACCCCATGGACTGTAGCCCACCAGGCTTCTCTGTCCATAGAATTTTCCAGGCAAGAATACTGCAGTGGGTTGCCATTCCCTTCTCCTGGAGTTCTTCCTGACACAGGGATCGAATCTGGGTCTCTCATATTACAGGTGGATTCTTTATCGCGTAAGCTACCAGGGAAGCCACAAATCAGCCATAGGTATACATATGTCCCCTGCCTCCCACCTCCCACCCCATCCCACCCTTCTAGGTTAACACAGAGCACTGAAGTTGAGTTCCCTGTGTCATACAGTAAATTTCCACTGCCTGTCTAATTTTACATATGGTAATGTATATGTTTCGATATTTATTCTCTCGATTCATCTCCCTCTCCCCATGTGTCCACAAGTCTTTTTCTTTCACAAAAGAATAAGTATACAGTGAAACTTGCAGGTGTGTCTGGAGACGTTGCACATATTAGGTAATTTGATTATGATCTACTGATAGAAAAGGAAATTTATACTTAACATGAAAAAACAAGGAATATGAATACATCTTTTTCTAGATTTTGTTTGTTTACTGGTTAATGAATGAGTGAGTTACGTCTCTTCTGAGATTTTTGACCAATGGAATTTTTTTTTCACTACATGTTTGAATGTTTAGAATTCTGTTAGTCTTCTATTTAGTTCAAGTGGTTGTATGTTGGTTCTTTGGCGTCATTGTCAATAATAAAATTCAACAAAACAACCCCCTAAATATGGCTTTGTTTTTCTCTTTTTAAACATATCTGATTCTCAACCCAAACCAAGATACAATTTTTCTTTCTCATGTGGGAGACAAGTATAAGTGACTGACCACCATTAAAATTACTTCACTCACTAGACCCCACTGACCTTTTGCTAACCTGTCTCTTTGCTTAGCCTCTTAAATCCTTGCACTTCTCTGTTACCAGTTGTCTCTTCCTTAATATAAACTTCTTCCCCTTTATCAACTTCCTGCTATACTCTCATTCCTTCCTATTTTTAAAAAGTAATGCAAGTGATTTTTGAAGTTAGGTAAATTTGAGAAAATCTGTGCAGAGACTCTTCAGAGACCACTTTGAGATTGCAGGAGAAAAGCAGGCTAAGCCATAGTCTTTTCATCTGCTTCACTCAGACTAGGTCTGTGTATACTTTTTAATAAGACCCCTTACATAACTTTTCATCTGAAGCAAAGATCCTATTGCTCAAAACACATTAAAATTACAGTCATGGATCCATTACCACTCTTGACTTTCCTAGTCTCCCTATCCATTCCTATTTCAACAATATACTCACAACCATTCTAGAATCCCTCAGCTTGTTGATAATCAAGAATTTAACATCAGTGAGGGTCTGAGGTGAAAAGCTCTATTTACATGTTAAATACACAGCATTGAACACAACAGATTCCTTGTCTTTATCTTACTTCCAGTGGGTATATAAATAAAATAAACAAGAGCAATTTTTTAATATTAGAAAATGAGTAGTATTAGGAAGAAAAAGCATAAAATGGGAAATAGGAAATTCCAAAGAAAGTGTGTGTGTGTGTGTGTGTGTGTGGTGTATGCATGTTTGTGTATACATGCAGTTTTAAATAGGGAAGAAGGAAAGGCTCATGAGATGATAAACTCCATTAAGTGAAGACCTAAAGGAGGCAAGAGAATGAGGAATGTGGATATCTTTAAGAAAATATATCCAGGCACAGAAAAACCACAGTAATGTTTAATTAGCAACAGTAGAATGAAGGGATAAAAAATGTAGGAGCTCCTTCATCAAGGTAATTTTCTGTTTCTTGCAGCCATCCTTTCCCTTGCTGTTAGTACAGTGGATGCCATTTGCTTTAACTAGAATCACCACTTAGACTCTGGCATTCAATCCATAAAGAATATTCATTACTGACATCATCTCAGGTTTCTCTCTACAGATGGAGAAACTAACAGCCAAAGAGGTCATGTGACTTGCTGGAAGTCACAGTGCTAAATAGGAGGAAGCTAGAACTAGAGGTCAGTATTTTAAATTCCAGTCTCAAGTTCCTTTAGTTGAAAAGATCTTCAATATATGGGCCAGAAATCTAATTACATTTCATATATAAATGTCTTCTTAGTGAATATATACTCATATAATGACAATGTAGGCAATTTCCTAAATAATAAATTTTCTCTCTTTGAATACCACTTGTGACTTCCCATATGGCGGTTCTCATTTTCACATGTCCCAGTAGGAGAAAGAGGAAGAAATAAAGGGAGAGAAAGGAAGTGCATTGAGAAGGGGGAAAAATATGACTGAAAAGTAACATGTTGCGATTCAATCAACTCTCAACCCCAAATCTTCCTAAACTCAGTTCTTTCCAACATATTGCAACAATACTTTCAATTTCTCACCAATTCTGAAATGGAGATATATAAAAATATATATATATATCCATTTCAACATTTTAATATATATATATTAAAATTTTTCCTTAATGCCATTTGCAGCAACATGGATGGACCTAGAGATTACCATACTAAGTAAGTCCAAAAGAGAAAGAAAAATATATGATGTCACTTATATGTGGAATTTAAAATAAGTATGATAGAAATGACCTTATTTACAAAATAGAAACAGACTTACAGACATAGAAAACAAACTTTTCTATGGTATGGGGGGTTACTAAGGGGGAAAAGGGGATGGGAAAGGATAAATTAGGAGTTTGGGATTAGCAGATATAAACTACTATATATGAAATAAATAAACAACAAAGTCCTACTGTACAGCACAGGAAACTATAATCAATATCCTATAGTAAATCATAATGGAAAAGAATATGAGAAAAAGTAAATATATCACTGAATTACTTTGCTGTAAACCAAAAACTAACATGCATTATAAATCAATTATATTTCAATGAAAAGAAATAATTTAGTTTTCTTATCCCCTATGGCTCTATTTTATTAACAAATGAAGGAATCAGCCATAACCATCATCAATTAATGGAATTCCAGCCTTGTGATTGCAATATACCCTGTGATAGCCTGATGCTTACTATGATAATAGGATATCTCCTCAAACTTCAGATTCACATTCCACCTGGTCATTCTATCCAGTGCCCTTTAGAAACACTGCTTTCCCTTCTCATCTTATTTGGTAATGTGATCTCTATTTCCTCTACCATTTAATCTTCCCTGAGAAGCACTGCTGTTTCTGACATCTGTTCCCTTCCCATCCGCCTCTGTGAACTCTGATAAAGACAAAGTTTTCAAGAAATGTAAAGCTCATCTGTCAACTTACATCCCCTGCCACCTGTCAGAGGCCTCACTGCCATTCCTATGTGCACTCTTAACTCTGTATGGACTTGAAGCATTTTTTGTTGAGCTCTCTTTGGAGAGTTGTCCTCATTCTCCATTTTTTAAATTAAGTCTTTGTGTATTGTATTTACTGACAATGTATCTGATCACTCCCCATTGTAATCATTTTGCATACAACTCCTTTGCCATCATTTCTGCTGTATCAAAAGCCTGATATTTCAAGAATTTTCTATTTAGTTCTAAAACTCTAAGGCTCAACTTGAGGATTTAAACTGTAATCTGGGTGTTTGAAGAGATATCACAGCTGCTACAGCTACCAATATGGGTTCAGAAGCAACTCTTTCTCATCAGTGACCTCATCTTATTTGTTCACACCCTTAAAATATTTAAGCTGGATTAGTGCAATGAATTCTGGGTTTAGGGCTACCCTTAAAGACCACCTGTGAGATTTAGTTAGCTTGCCTACTTTAGGATCCTGGTCAGATGAGCCATGTTTCACTTACATCATCCATTTAATTTGCAATCTAGAAAAAGTTGACTTTATATGAGTTTCTTGAAAATTTTCCTTGCTTATATCTTAGGGTTTTTCTATTTTGAGAGTAAAATTAGGACATAGATTTCCTACATAAAATACACCTTTCTCTCCTCGACTTTCACTCCCTCTATCCCTGCCCAGGAAAACAAAAACAACAACAACAAACTATCTGAACCAGTTTCCTCTTTGCTAGGGAAGAGAGGTCTAAATTAAGGGCAGGTTGGTCTATCCTGGCTACAGGGAAGCATGGAAAAGTGCTCTCCATTGTAAATTTTTTCGTATCTTCTCCCTCATCTCCATCTCCCTCTTACCTCTCTTCAATTGAGAACTTTGGGTTCTAACAAGTCTTCACTGTGAGAACTCTCTGATTTCCCTCTTTCCTTATTCACAGTTCACCAGGCCCATCACCTTCATATACACATAGACGCACGCAGTCATTTACATCTATTTACAATCTCTCATATTCCTAGAAACTGTAGTCACTCTCTTCTCTGTACATTATCACTTCCTTTTTTTGTATTATGTTTCATTGTTTATATTTTGCATATTAGAATTCTGGAAGGATTTAATTTTTACATTTTGAGATACAGTGCCTAACAAGTTGTACAAACTCAGAGCAAGCTTGTTGAAATGATTAACTTGTTAAAACCTAAATAATGTATGCATGTGCTAACAGTTCAAAGAATACTAAAGAGCATGTGATGAGAAGCAAGTCTCCCATTCCAATCCCCTCCACTTCAAAGGGAAATTTATTTGAATTTCCATCTAAATCATCTGGTTCATAACCCTACATAATACGCATGTTTTTTTACTTCTTGATTTAGCCATTTTACACATGAGCTACTGACTCCACTTGTTAGAGAGGAGCTTTTAGCTCAGGCACATTTCTCCTTTCAGTTGATAATTCCCCGATGGTTGATAATTATACAAAAGTTTATAATTCCTTACCTGAAGTTCTTGGAACCACATGTTTCAGAATTCATATTTTTTTCAAAACTTACAAAGGTGATATTGTGTATATATCATATGTTGCAAAATCCACACATAAGTGTTTCCACAGTAAAATATATGAACAGTCATAAGAAGCGGGATATATAAAGATTATAAATAACTTCATGTTAGGTGCAAATCAGGTTTTCTCAACAAAAATATGCCAAAATTTATCTCTTTAGCTTGTTACAATGAACCCACATGTTACATCAATTGCTCAGTTCTCCTTACTGTTACTCAGATTAATTTTAGTCTTCCTAGAGTAACAAGATGCATAGTTCTCTAACATTAAAAATGACTCATCATATACTTAATACAAACCCAAACCATCCAATTAACTAGTTTTGATCAGTCTCTCCATTTATCTGATTGAGCTACACAGCTATTTTCTTATTAATTGCTTTTATTAAGAGTCTGATTTACTATGCTACTATCCTTCTTTTACTCTCCTACTTGATTGCTTACTAAAGTATCTCTCTGTAATGGTATGCCACGGTGACTATGTCTCTAGAAAAGAAAAAAATTTTACAAGTTAAAGGATACCTCTGATGTCTCAAACATACAGGAATCATTTCAGATGACCAGATGTTTTCATTATAGTCCATAATCTGTCCATAATAAAAATACTCTAGAAAATTTCCCTACTTGATTATCAAAAATATTCTGAAACAAAATATTAGCACTATTATACTAGCTTATAATAATTCAGGAAATACACAGTTGTTGACCATTCTAGTTTAAAACATGATAAAAAAAAATGAAGACATAAAATCTGTGTATGTTTACAAATGTGATTCTCCCACTGCCACCTCACACATTTCTTCAAAAAAGTTTTGTCTCTTTCAGTCTTTTTCCCAAGGAGAAGTCAAGTACAGAATAAAGTTTGGTTGATAGGTTGTAGGGAAAAAACCATGGGGGAAATAGAACACTGCCTGGCATATAGTATATTCTAAACTAAGAGTTGAATTTTCAGAAACATAGTCAGGAGAAGAAGAAGAATGAATGAATGTAAACAAAATAAACAAGTGGTGTAATAAGAGGCAGTGAGAAGGAGGAAAGCGTGAAGCCAAAATTCAACCAGGCAACACACCTCTAAAGGAAAAGAGGCCTCCAGCACATTTAAAGCTTTGTCCTGTTGAATCTTCACTCACTTCTACACCAAACAGCATAGTTGGTTGACAGGTCCTAACTACACCTAACACATGGCTTCCTAACCACCATACTGACTTTGGACTTCTGAAAATAGCCCCCTAGCGCTGCAGTTCCTATTAAGAAAGGGTTGCAGCAGCCAACCAGATATTACAAGGATAGATGCAAGAAGACACAGTCAGAACGTCTATAAGCATTACTGCATGGGTGGCACTGCTTGTAGGCTGTAATTCTAATCAGAACATTTTTTTTTTCTAGGAAAGACTCTATTTCCATTGGAACAAATAATTATAGGTGTGTCACTTCAATTAATAAAGTGATATTCTTGTGAAGCTTGGAAAGGATTTAGTGAAAAAATTAAATTATGACTTTCTAATAGTGAAATGAAATTTTAATGTTAAGAATCCATTTTTAGGGTGATATCTAGGAACATATCTAACTGCAGAGGGAAATATTTAAGTGAAAAACTTAGCTTATCTTGGACTTGAAATCTGAGCATAAGTTCACAGGAATATTCAACAATTGTTTTGTATGTTGGAGCATGAAATTAAAAAAAGAAAAACACACACACACAAATATGTGTGTATATATATAGTTTCCCTTTTCTTCTCTAAAGAAACTTAGGTGATCACACAGGTGAAAAGTATGTTACATTTGCCCAAAGAGTTAAATCACATTTACAAGAAAGAAACATTTGAAAGGAATTAATAATTTTTCTCTAATTTGGTTTAGAGTACCTATGAATCATTTTAACCTTTCAAATTTGGAGACAAGATAAATTTGTGGCTCCAGATGTAATCTGAAGACATCTGATGAGTTGATGTCTTTTGTCTGAGCATGACTCAAGCATCCATTACCAATGAGGAAGCCAGGTTTTTGCCTTGCTTTTTAAAACTGGGGTGGGAAGAAGATTGGGATTTTTCAGGAATAAGCAGATCAATGCCTCAGATAAATACTGCTACATAATCACTGCTACAACAGAATATATCTGAGATAAACACTGATAAGGGCATCGAAGTACGTCAAATTCTATCATGTAGTTAACTCTAAAAGCGCTAAAAAAAACATTTTTGGGCCAAATCGCATAAGATACACATGAATCTTCCCAGGGAATTATGTCTTTGAATGGAGAAGCCATTCTGGAATATGATTTCCCAACATGTTGATACTCAAGAGATTATATTTGGATGAGGTCTAGAATTCTGAAGCTTATTTTACAACTAAATGGCTACATTTCTTAGGGCCTCCTATGATTCTTTGATTTCTTTAACACAGAGTTTGCAAAGTATATTTATGCTTGCAATTTTATGTGCTGATCTTGCTCCTTTATTTTTTTCCCTCTATGGTATTAAGTATAAATTACCAATTGAATTATCAGATATTTTAGGGGGAAAAAGGCTCAGGTTTTATAACACTTTGGGATTTATAACAGCCAATGCTTTTCAAAACTAGAATTAAGTCATAGGCATAACAATTCTCACAGTGGTTCTATGGCTAAGTTTCTGATGAGATAGTGACCCAGGCCCTGTGTCACAAAAGGTCATAAGGATTAAGCTCTGGTTTCCATTAAGAAAAGATGACCAACTATTAAGTCCCACTGGTAGATATATACAGTTTGAAGGGGGAAATGTTCAATTTTATCCTTCTTAAAGCATTCTATTATTTCAGCAATTATTCTATCCAGTTTGGTTTTATTTAGTTCATTTGTTGGTGGTGGTTTAGTTGCTAGTCGTGTACGACTCTTGTGACCCCATGGATTATAGCCCACCAGGCGGTCAGTCAATGGGATTCTCCAGGCAAGAATTTTAATATCCTTTGATAAGTAGAGTGAACATTTTTCCCCCAGATATATTTACATATGAAACTCTTACCATCCTCACTAAATGAGCAAACCAATGCAGTCATCTGTGCTTGTATTACATATTACATACTCTATATACTTCTGTGACAGTATAAGGACTACCTCTGTAAATAAATACTTTGGAAGAACTCTAGAATCCAATACATATATAGGCCATGCCGTGCAACTTGAGGGAATTTAGTTCCCCAACTAGGGATTGAACCTGCACCCTTGGCAGTAAGAAGTGCAAAGCCCTAACCACTGGACCACTCTTTAGTAAACGTAAGTGTTCCAGATTTTTAACTTTTGGGTTGCCTCTTAATCTAAAATACACATACGTAATAAAGAATGGAGTCAGAAAATTCTCTATGTCTTCCCCTTTGGGTTCATGTACATTCAGAAATCTTTCTATTTTCCAGTAAGGATGATTTATCTGATGCATGTAGAGACCTATGCATATAGACACGGGGGCAAATGAATAAACCACTGTAACCAAAAATTTAAGTTTGTACTTAAAAGAAAAGCTACCAGATGCCAGCATTTCCAGAGAGCATTGTTATTATTTAACAGTTCTAAAAGCCAGAAGGAAATGGAACTCCACTCCAGTATTCTTGCCTGGAGGATTCCATGGACAGGAGAGCCTGGCGCACTATAGTTCATGGGGTCATGGAGAGTCAGACATGACTTAGTGGCTGAGCACAAAGCCAACAGGATTCAAGGTGCCACTCAAAACTGGGGTAGAAATGTCCCTGCCTAATCAGCTTGGAAAGAATTACTACTAAAAGAGCCTACTCATCACCAGCACATAGGATCAATTTTAAATGTACTAATTACTTTATATCCACAAAGTAGCTACATTCGAAACATAAAAACATTTGCATATTGTTTATGAAATTGGTGTCGATTTCTTAATAGCATTTCATTCCTTTCAACATAAGTGAATCTTTATTAGGTAGGAACTGATTACTCTGGCACTTTACGCCATAGATCTCCTTTCTGCATTTTTATCTATTTGGTCCTTTTTCTGATTCATATGCCTTCCACTGGAAGCTGGAAACAGAAAAGAAGACTAAGCGTACTGATTCCAGGTATTCTTTCATTTTCTCTTTTATATTGCTGAATTTCAATAATTATTAAGTTCTAATTTACTCAGCAATTTCTCTACATCTACACTGTCATGCATTTACTTTAAAATTCACCTTCCAGCATGTCCCTGGCCATTTTTCATATCTATAGGATATTAACTATAGTATACAGTAATTAAAATGCTATGAGATTCAATAATGTCCCGTGCAGCTTTAGTGGTAAATTTACCACATTTCAATTATTCGTGTTGTGTGCGTGTGTGTACACATATACGTCTGTATATATATATATAAACATTTATTTGTTAATGACAGTAGTAAAATTACTAGAATAATATTTTAGCTATAACTTATCTAAATCCCATAGTGAGAAGATATGGTAAGCATCGAATAGATTTTTATTTTTAAGTGACTTTTTTAAAGCACTTACACATCATGAAGGAAAGATCCAGCATCCAAAGAAAGTTTGTACCTGAAAAATAAATTTGCTTTACAATAATAACCCTGGTCATTCCAAACAATGATGACTATATTTGTCAAATTTTTTATTTAAAAATTTTAAAGTATGTATGTAATAATTTTCAGTGATATTTAATTTCTTTGATGCCAACATGCTTTCCTTAACAATGAATTTTAGTTGTCCTACAAAATTTTTAAACTTTTTGTTGAAGTATCCAGAAATGCATAACTCACAAAATTTTCACAAATTGAATGTGCCCATATAACCAGCACCAGGTCAGGAAACAACCTTATCGGCACCTCAAATGGCACTGTCTTTGTAACCTCCTCTAGTAATGCTTTTGAATTCACCATGTCAAAGTATTTTCTCCAAAAGTAATTTCTGAGGCAGATAAAGAGTGAAGCAAGGCTAGCCTGTCATTTCTAGTTCTGTTGGCCTGAAATATAGTCAGTTCGTGTGCAAGGGGCTTCCTCTAAAAGTTGACACTGCCCTGCCTGGATGACGATGATGATGGATACTGCTGCTGCTCTCTTGTCATTTGGGGGGAAAGTTGGGTACAGGGGACAGTGTGTGGGAAGAGAAGAATGAATCTGGATTTGTCAGGCTGCAAACACATTTCTTGAAATTCAGATTTTCTTTCTTCAAGTGGGTATTTGACCTGAGGCAGCTAAGCTAATTAACATTTCTAGGCTTTAATTTCCTTGATCTATCAAAAAAATAAATGTTTGACTATATGATCTTCAAGGTTTGTTCCAAGGCTAAAAGGTTATGATTTCATATGGAAGGATACAGGTAAGGTGTAAAGAAGTAAATTCTTTCCTTTTCAGAACTGATCTAAAGGCCTTCCACTCTTTATCTTTCCTATTTCTGGAATCATGTATTCAGCCTGATTTAGAATTATTTGCCCTTATGTACTAAAATCAGTCTGTGATGTTAATAAATAAATTCTAAGACAACAAGTTAAATGTGTAATTTTTTGCTGCCGTTTTAGTCTCTCCTGACAATATAAAATAAAATTTGGGCTTCTTAAATAGCATCTCATACCTCCTCCTATGGTAAACTGTGTCCATAAGAATAAGAATTTCATCACACATACACATGAAACACTCAGAAAATGTGATACCCACGAATGTCCAGATGAATTCTGAGTAAAGCCTTGTTCACACATAGGGAGTAGATTAATCTTTCTGCAAAGCTATTTTGCATCATATGAAATATCTTCAGTGACTGCACAACAGTAAAAGACATACATCAGCTTCTATTTAAGAACTTCAAAACTTCTGACAACTGGCTCACATGAATCACTGTCAAGAGAAAATCTTCCAGCAGCAGTGACTAGCCCTAGTTCGCTGTCTGGCTAAGCCATGACTGATACCAAAGAAAGAGCAACCTCACCGTTTCTCACAAGCATATGGAAACTGCCATGAAAAGAAGAATTAGAAATCTCACGATTCATGTGCCTTTTGTCCATTCTTTATTATGATTCCAGTATCTTCCCTGCACTTTCCCTTCTCTTGATTCATCAGACATCGTCTACATGATGGTAGAAGAAGCCTTATGACAGTTCTGCTGCCATTATTTGCATTAGTTGAAGAAAACCCAAATTACTGCTTGTCAGCTACAAATTCACTCTTTTGCTTCACTGCATTGAATAGATAGCATTAAAGAACTTGAACCATTCGATTCTGATTATGTACAAGACATTACAATAAGCCTTCCCACTCCCTCCTCCATCCTCATAAATACTATCCTTACAAGACAGACTCACAAAACTCCAGGTTCCATTTTCTTTTCAATTTCCACCTGTTCCTGGAAAAGCCATATCTTCACATTTATTCTCTGACCTTATTTCTGTATTTGCAGCAGGAGAGCTGGACAGAAACTCAAGTTTTAGCAATCAATATACAACTTGGGTTGTGTAGTCTTCACAAATCCTAGAGTTTTTCCTTTTTCCATTCACCTAAACCTATCAATTAAAAAAAATAACAAAGCATTTACACTGGATACTGTATATCAAACTCAGAGCAGCAGCTTTCTCCAGTCATATTCAGTCCACATGAGATACTTAAGGGTGTAATAAAATATTAAAAGGCATACTCTCACTGCTTGCTATTTTGAAAAAGGAAAAAAAAATCCTTTCAGACAGTAATCAATTTCATCGTGGCGGAGATTTCTGCAAAATGCATTAAGAAGTTCACGCCTGTGGCAATGGTCACTGCGCATATTTTGGAATGTCTCCCAGACTCTAAGATTTTTTCCAGACATCCAGGAGGGACCTGAGTATGACAGAGATCCTGCTCTGGGTCTTAAAAAATGTAGAAGGAAAACTTTTGAAGGTTCAGTTTCAGCTGGATTTTGTTTCTTAGACAGCTGAGTTGCCTAGATTATGGAAAATACTAGTAATTACCAAGCGACGATAATCAGAAAAGTTTCTCCCTGTCTTTGTTTTTCTTTTTTGTCTCAAGCCTTAATTACTTAATCAAGTAGCAGTAATGCTACTTTGCTTCCTAAGTATCTTTATGGGAAGGGTAGAGTCTATCCTACCCCAGATACTGAAATCACCAAAAGGTGTTATGATAATATTTTTTAATTTTTGAAAATAGTAAGATGTAGCTCTGATTACTCAACTGCCCTTTGACTGCAATAGCAATCTTGAATTTGCTCAGGAGTTATGACTTAAGGGAGGGCAGATGAAGTCAACTGGATTTAACAAGTGCTCTTTAACCATCTCTTGCTCTGTCTAGTCTAGCTTTAAACTCTTCCCTCATGAGGGTCTTTTGCTATAGCTATGAATGAAACTTGAGTATAGAAACTGACATATTTAATACTGTTAAGAACATACTGATGTATGTTAGAGATTCAGATTTTGCACAGACATATGTTATCCTCTTTCCTCTCTCTCTTAAAGGCATAACTTTTGAAGGGATGAATTTTGCTTCCCGTAAATCAAATTCATCTTACCAATGAAATAATTAAGTAAAATAAATTTTCCAAGTCTTTTTATTTCATGTTATATTGGTTCCCTTTATAGTTTTTCTTATTTGTTCAGAAGTAACTTTATAATTTATTATTCTTATACTGGTTTACTATTCCCGTTTGCTTTAGTTCCAGCTTAGTTTCATTCTTTTCTCCAAAGCCTGCAGCTTCTGGTGTGCAAGGCAGTGTGCTTCTTGGACTCTGTTCTTGACTCCCAATCCTTCCTCAGTTCAATTCAGTTGCTCAGTCGTGTCCAACTCTTTGTGACCCTGTGAATCGCAGCACGCCAGGCCTCCCTGTCCATCACCAACTCCCGGACCAATCCTTCCTACAAGGCTTCAAAGTTAGTAGTCCTTTGGGGATGCAAATGTCATTTTCCCTATCCTACTGATACTCATATTTCTCTGTTCAGAACCTAAGAAGGCAAAGAAAGGCATGCTTGCAAGCTTTTAATTATGTTTATGAAATATTTGAGACTATTTACAGAGAAGTGATTTAGAAAAGCACTAATTTAGTAATCTGAAGAACTGCATTATGCTTCAAGCTTTGCCATTTACCAGCCGGGTGACCTTGAGGAAATCACTGAACTTCTCTGAGTCTCGATTCTCTCATCTACAAAATGGGAATAATACCTTCTTGGTCTAATTTACAGCTTTATTACAAGGATCAAATGAGAGAGCCTGTATCAAAATACTGTTAAGTTAACATCTGTAAAGAGCTCAGACTGGTCTTTGGTACATGGCAAAGAGTTGGACACGACTGAGTGACTGAACTGAAACATAATATAAGTGTTAGCCACGATAATAACATTATTATATAATTATTATTGGCTCAGAGGGTAAAGCGGCTGTCTACAATGCGGGAGACCCAGGTTCAATCCCTGGGTTGGGAAGATCCCCTGGAGAAGGAAATGGGAATCCACTCCAGTACTGTTGCCTGGAAAATCCCATGGACAGAAGAGCCTGGTAGGCTACAGTCCACGGGGTCACAAAGAGTTGGACACCACTGAGTGACTATTAAGACTAAGATAATTATTATTAAAACTGCAAAGCATCAAATAAGTAATCACTGACTAATGCACTTTTGATGATTATATAATACCATATCATAATTAGTAACGCTTTAAAAAAATAATTTTAGGATTTCCCTGGTGGGAATACCAGTACCCTGGTGGGTATAGCAGATAAGAATCCATCTGCCAGTGTCCTGGCAGGTAGATCCCACATGCTGGCGAGGAACTAAACCATGCGCCATTAACTACTGAGCACAGAAGCTACAACCACTGAAGCCTATGTGCCTAGAGCCTCTGCTCCATAACAAGAGAAGTCACCGCAATGAGAAGCTTGCCCGCTGCAACGAGGAGGAGCCCCCACTCACTGCAACTAGAGAAAAACCCATGTGCAGCAACAAAGCTCTAGCATAATCAAAAATAAGTAAAAATTTTAAAATAATAATTTTATAAATCCCTTTAAACCTGGACTTCAGTAAATACATGTTCTGTTTGAGGTGATGAAAAACGACTTCAGAAATACTAAGCTGAAAAACTCCCTGGGCTCTTGGAGATGCCCATGGCCTGAACTGACGAGAGTTTTCTGGAGCTCCAGTTACAGATGGACAAGGACCCAGGCAGGAGCACTGCAGACTCAGGACTTTTGCTGTAAGACTTCTAGGAGAGGTGTTGGAGTGCCCTCCCTGTGCTGTGCTCTGCTTAGTCGCTCAGTGGTGTCCGACTCTGTGACCCCATGGACTGTAGCCTACCAGGCTTCTCTGTCCATGGAGATTCACCATGCAAGAATACTGGAGTGGGTTTCCATGCCCTCCTCCAGGGGATTTACCCAAGCCAGGGATTGAGCCCAGGTCTCTTGCAGTACAGGTGGATTCTTTACAGCTGAGCTACCTGGGAAGCCCAGTGCCCTCCCTGCTTCAGTGCAAACAGCAACAATCAGCCTGACCCTCCCTGATTCAATGCAAACAGCAACAATCAGCTGGTCTCAAAGACCAGCAAGTCCAGCCCAGCCAAGGCAGTTCTCGAGATCCACTGACTTGGCTTGTACATGAACGGAAATGTCTAACACACCAGAATCATGCCCCATCCTAGGCAAAGTTGAAAAGCCATTATTGTTCATTGCTGGGCTACCGTAACAAAATACCACAAACTGGGTGGCTTAAACAACAGAAATTTATTTTCTCATGGTTCTGGAGGCTGTAAGAACAAGATCAAGGTGTCAGCAGGACTGATTTCTTCTAGGCTCTTCTCGAACTGTACGTCAGAGCCTTCTTGCTGTATCCTCATATGGTCTTTCCTCTGTGTGCACCCCTGGTGTATATTTCTGTCCAAATTTCTTATTATAAGCACACCACTCATACTGGATTAGAGTCCACCCTAATGACCTCATTTTAACTTAATCATATCTTTAAAGGCCCTATCTCCAAATATAGTCATATTCTGAGGTATTGAGGGTTAGAGCTTCAACATGAGTTTAGGGGGAGGGGGACACAATCCATCTTATAATAAGGCCTTTCCTCCTATTACTTTTCCCACCAGTATATCCTTTCTATCATGGTCCATGTAGTTCAATACATTTTCTTTTCCCCACAGATCTCTAGCGCTTCTAAATACTTCTAAATCATCACTTCTAAATACTTCTATGTGTGTATGTGTGTGTGTGTTAGTCTCTCAGTTGTATCCAACTCTTTGCAATCCCATGGACTGCAGCCTGCCAGGCTCCTCTCTCCATGGAATTCTCCAGGCCAGAATACTGGAGTGGGTTGCCATTTACCTTCTCCAGAGGATCTTCCCTATCCAGGCAGAAAACTCAGGTCTCCCACACTGTAGGAAGATTCTTTACCATCTGAGCCACCAGGAAAGCGTGAAATTTTCTATAGAAATAGTTTATTATGCACAAACGTTCAAGTTCTTTGAAATCTATACTGTGATCTGAAATGTTACACTAAGATTTCTAAGCCTTGGCTTTGCAGCGTCAAAGACTTCTGTGGACTAACATAAGACCAAAAATGTGGACAAGCCATCTGCTTTGGTTAGGGTTCTCTAGATAGACAGAATCAATAGGCTCTGAGTATGTGTGTGTGTACGCGTGTGCGTGTGGAGAGAGGGAGACGGAGACAGACAGAAACACAGAGAGACTTATTTTAAGGAACTGGTCCACACTGTTGTGGAGGCTGGTAAGTCCAAAACCTGCAGAGCAGGGTGTTCGGCTGGAGGCCCACAGAAAGGTTTATATTGCAACTCAAGTCCAAAGGTAGTCTGGAGGCAGAATTCCCTCCTCCTCAGGGAAAATCAGTCTTTTTTTTAAAAGTACTTCAACTATTCAGATGGGGCCTACCCACTTTCTGGTAAATAATCTGCTTTTTTGATCTGCTGATTTAATGGTTAACCTCTAAAAAATACCTTCAATACAACATTATACTGGTGTTTAAGCAAATATCTGAGTACTGTGGCCCAGCCAAGTGAACACAGCCAAGTGATGTGAGGCATCACATCAGCAGAACATGATCTAGATAAAATACAGGGACTAACTTTGGAATCCAGTCCTTAAACTCAAAGAGGAAAGCCAAGAGCTATGCTGTCTACTTTGTAGCCTCTACTACTTTTGGTTTCCTCTATTCCCAAACTTGAGGAAGAACTGCAATTTGTAGTTGAGCTACTCTCAATCCTAATTCTTACTCAATCTTGTACAAACTTTTTTCTTTTTTGGTCTATTCCCATATTAAATAAATAGTAAGCTTTTTGGACAAACTAGGATTGGTTTTTTTCCCTACTTTTTGCATAAAGCTGTATTGGGCTACAAATCACTGCAGATGGTGACTGCACCCATGAAATTAAAAGATGCCTGCTCCTTGGAAGAAAAGCTATGTCAAACCTGGACTGTCATATTATTAAATTATTAATTAGAAGAGTCATTACTTTGCTGACAAACATCTATATAGTCAAAGCTATGGTTTTTCCAGTAGTCATGTATGGATGTAACAGTTGGACCATAAAGAAGGGTGAGCGCCAAAGAACTGATACTTCTGAACTGTGGTGTTGGAGAAGACTCTTGAAAAATCCATTGGACTGAGACGAGATCCAATGAGTCAATCCTAAAGGAAATCAACCCTGAATATTCATTGGAAGGACTGATGCTGAAGCTGAAACTCCAATACTTTGGCTACCTGATGTGAAGATCTGACTCACTGGAAAAGACTCCAATGCTGGGAAAGATTGAAAGCAGGAGGAGAAGGGGATGACAGAGGATGAGATGGTTAGATGGCATCACTGACTCAATGGACATGAGTTTGAGCAAACTCTGGGAGATGGTGAAGGACAGGGAAGCCAGGTGTGCTGCAATCCATGGGGTCGCAAAGAGTCAGACACAAGTGAGTGACTGAACAATAACTGAGCAATATTACTATATAATTCTTCTAAATTTTATTTATTATTTATTTTTGGCTATGCTGGGTCTTCATTGCTGTGTGGGCTTTTCTCTAGTTGTGGAGAGCAGCGGGCACACTTTGTTGTGGAGCACAGGCTCTAGGGCATGAGAGCTTTAGTAGTTGCAGCATGTGGGCTCAGTAGTTGTACCTCCCGGGCTCTGGAGCACAGCCTCAATAGTTGTGGCATTTGGCTCAGTTGCTCTGTGGCATGTCAGTCTTCCTGGATCAGGGGTCAAACCCATGTCTCTTGCATTGGCAGGCAGATTCTTTACCACTGAGCCACCAGGGAAGCTCCTTCTACATAATTCTTAATGAAAATAAATGTGGATTTTTATTAAAGGGATACAACAGATAAAGAAGAATATACTTTGTGTTGCTAAAAAGCCTGAATCCAATACAAGATTTAAATTTAATGCTGAGATACTGTGATACATCTTTGTAAGTGATATGTTAAGGAATGTGATTTTCTTTATTCTAGAAGCCTTACCCTGAACCTCGAATTTCCGAATAACAAACAAAACTATTTTAAATACAAGGAGAGGGCATCTACACTGAAACATCTAAGACAACTTTTACAATTTAGCTTTTATTCACAAAACATACTTTAAAAAATCCCTTAATGCTCAGATTTTAAATTATAGAAAATAAAAGCACTATAATCTGAGAACCAAATCCAGATGCGTTTCTCTCATTCCCCTACTCTATCGCTTGAGGGCAAGGTCATCTCCTGCTCATCTTTATATCCTGAGCACCCAGCACAGTGCCTGGTACATAGTAGATGCTGAATAAATGTTTCCTGAATAAATGTAAGCAATAGAAGTTTAAGAAAATATTCAAATAAAGACCCATCAAAATGATCTAATAGGGGACTAATAGATTCAAAGATAGCTTAAGTTAGGGTTAAGTTACTCAAAATTATCCCTTGACCTGTATCAAGGTTTGGACCAAAGGATACAAAGAACTCATACACACAGTTATTCAATAGAAATTATTTTGGTATTAGTTAACTACATCAGTGCCATGATATCAATACTGTAACATGGCCCTGAAACCCTAAGCATGTCATCAGTATTTTCTAATGCTTATGGGAGTTGCACTGAGGATATGTTGGCAAAAATGTTCCTGCTTGCTTCAGAACATGAAAGGCAGGTAATTGTTCCCCTTCTGACTTGATGCCAGACTTGAAGAACAATAATAAAAATCAGACTGTATAACAGGGTGAGCAGACTTATTGCTCATTAATAAATCCTGAGCGTATACCAGTCATTGTAGAGTGGTAAAGGAATAAGACTCAGCCCCTACCAGAAGTACTTCATGGACAAAGGGAAATGGAGTAAGGGCTACCACAGGAACTCAGAAGTTACAGATTAACGTGGGGTGCTTCAGGAGGCTTCACCAATGACATGACTTTTGAACCTTAAGATTTTAAGACAAATCTTCCAAATAAATAATGAGCTTAGGGAAAATTTTGAGTCAATAGCTCTCAAAGTGTTGACCAGAGTTCCCTGGGAGAACAAATTAAGGCTGGTACACCAAACTTCACTAGTTTGGTGAAGTCATATTCTTCAATTTCAGGCACTTGCAGTTAAAATAAGAGCCAGATTTACTTAGGAATATCCTTGGTAAAGCAATAAAAATTATTTGTAAAATTCTGACCATTCAATATGTGGCTTTTTAATGTTCTATGTGATGAAATGGGGAAGGATACATAAAACACTTCTTCATTCTGCAGTTCAATGGGTGTGTCAAGGGAAAGCACGGGTGTGATGCTAGAGTCGTGCTCTTTTCATGGAACACCATTTTTACTTGAAGGAATTACTGATAGACAAACTAAAGAAACTCAAGTGAATCACAGGATCTAAGGTTACTGTTCTGTGAAACTTTGATTCAGCTGTATGACATTTCAAGAAAAACAAGTAATAATATTAGTTGCCAATCATAAAATTAGTGCTTTTATGTGAAAATTAAAACTTTAGAAAATTTGTATCTGCCACTATGAGTTTGCTAGCTCCCCAATATTTAAAGACTTATTTGATACACTCCATGGTGATATTAACCACTGTGATTTTTTGACACTATATAATAAAGTAGATGAAAATTTGGAAGACCTACACATTATTCAAAAAACCAATATTTCCCAAATGGCCAGTGTATAATATTACAAAATTATGCATGAGTAAAAGACTTATTCAAAGTGAAATGAGACAGAACAATACATTTTTATGTCATAGATGATGAAAAGTTAATTGGTATGATTTCAAATCTACAGTGCAACCAACCTTAAGAAATTACCACTCACTGAGTTTGAATATAGTATTAAAGAAGAATATCTACACAATTATGTGAAAAGATTATTAAAATACTCAAAACTTTTCCAACTACTTATCTGTTAGAGTTTGAATTTCCTTCATATCCTCAAACTAAATAACACAAAGCAACACAGATTGAATGCAGAAGCAGGTATGAGAATCCATCTGTTTTCTATCAAGCGAAACATTAAAGAGATTTTTGTTTCTGCAAAACAATGTCATTCTTCTAATTGTATCTATTTTGGAAAATAAAGTTGTTTTTTTTTTTTACAAAAATATATTACTTAGGACAACACATAATGGGTTTAGAGTATTTTAAATAAATTAATTTTTTTTCATTCTTCATTTTAATTTCTAGTGTGTTACATATCAATAGACATAGTCTATAATCCATATAAATGAAGGTTCTTTGGGAATACTTCAGAATTTAAAAGGATTCTGAGACTGAAACCTTTTAGAACTGCTGCTGCTGCTGCTAAGTCACTTCAGTCGTGTCCGACTCTGTGCGACCCCATAGACGGCAGCCCACCAGGCTCCCCGGTCCCTGGGATTCTCCAGGCAAGAACACTGGAGTGGGTTGCCATTTCCTTCTCCAGTGCCTGAAAGTGAAAAGTGAAAGTGAAGTCGCTACTTAATTTAAAGAAACTAGTTTGTATAATGACAAAGCTAATGCAAAGAAAATATGGTGAGTTCCTAAGTAGAAACAGGTTTCTCTGAAGAGTTGGATGAAGTTGATAGGAGGAAGGTGAACTGTGCAGATTATAGAAGTAACTATAAACCTTGAAAAAAGGGTTTGGACTTTATTCTCTATACTGATGGCTTTCAAACTTTCATGACTGTAACCAACAATCAGATGGACATTTTACATCTTAAAACAGTACCCAAACACATGCATGTTTATATAAATAAGTACAACTAGAGCAGAATTTCAAAGAACAGTATCAATACAAAATATGATGCACTCTGTTATTTTCTTTATGACATTTTAAAAAGTTCAATATAAGTCACTAACATTAATTCATTAGTCACTAATCTCTTGCCACCTCTAATTTGTAAAACACTATTCTTTTTGATGGAGAACCAAGGGGCAACAGAGGTTTTACCCAGATTAGTAACAAGATCACATTTGTGTTTTAAGAATCACAAAGTGGTGTGGAAGATGGAACATTCAGAAGACTGTTCTGTTTGTCCAGGGGAGTTATGGCAAGAATATGACCTGAGCCACAGGACTAGAAGGAGGGGCAGTATTTGAGATAGCAAGGACTGTCAGGATTTGAAGACAAGTTAGTGTAGATTCTATAGAAGAGAGATAGCTGTGATGACCCTGAGAAAGTTTGTAATTTCAGAGAACTGTGCAGCTGCTAAGGCTATTAAATAAGACAGAACATGCAGGAGAGCAACAGTTCACAGGGCATGGAAGTAAAGGTAGAAATAAACAAACTGAGTTTTGGATGGACTGGATTTCAGATGCCTGCAAGTCATTCAAGAAACTATGCCCAACAAGGGAACAGAAATTTGATTATATTGAAGTGGAAAGAATTCAAGTCTGAAATAATTGGACTTGGGTCGCCATACTGCCATTTTAGGAACACTAGATTAGTCCCCTTGGTCTTGTATAAACACTATTAGGTATATTCTTTTTGAGCATAATTAACACACTGTTCGTACAGTTTATACAAAGTAACTATGTTCCTAGAAGACCCAGTGTCATTAAAAACAATAAAACAAAAAACATATACCAGTTTCGAGTTGCAAAATAAATCTGCAAAGGCCATTATATTGTGAAGTTTCCTCAACATGGCTCATTTATATAAAAGGCAGCACATATGGTCCTTGTCAAAATGTACCATAACACTGGGAGATACTACATAATGCTAAGAAAATCTTTTTCATGACAATAAAACCTCAGTATGCAGAAAGATATAAACACTTTATGGGCCAACTGTAAGACAGTGCTACAACTCATTTTTTTTTTTTGTAGAGACCTAAAGAGGAAGGACAAAAATATCATAAGAGTGGAGAAATGCTAAATTCATAAGCATTCAAAATTTAGGGCACAAACCCTAATTCAGTTAGTTTCTTTTTAAATGCCTCATGTCAAGCTTACTTACTATTACTAAATATGTGTTTAATGGCAACAAAATCCTTGGTACAAGGCACTTGACTTGAAAAGTATCCAAGATTTTTATGATTATTAAAAATGTGGCACACAGTTTGATCCAGTTTATAGCTATGGAAATTAAGGGTCAAAATGGTTAAGCAGCCTTGCACACATCACACACTATATCAACAGCCAATTCAGCAATCAAACATATAAAAATTATCCATTATATCACAAAGTTTTGCAACAGAGGGACTGTATGTATTATATTCTGGTACCAAAATTATTATTTAATAATATGCTGGGACTAAACATTTTTTAAACACACATGGATTATTTTTAAAAAACCTGTTATACAAAAGCAAAAACCCGTTATACAAAAGGCTATAAAGAACTACATATAAATACTAGGATAAATTCTATGAGAAATAACACAAGAGTCAACTTCACCATGAAATCTGGTTGTTTACCATAATCATCACCAAGTCTCAAAAATAGTCATATAGTGTTAAACACATGTAAAATGTCTGGGATCAGATATCATATAAACAACTTGCTGCTACTGCTAAAATGTTGTCCTCTAATAACCTGCTTGGGCAGTTCAGTAACCAAAACCACTCCATGACCTGGACTTGTCAGCACCATGTTCATTCTTTGGTTTCTCTGACCAAAAGAGCCTGAACACATGAATGAAACGCAACACTGAGTCTCTGTGGATGTAGCACCTGAGGGTTTGCAACCAATCTAAACATGGGGGCCTGGAGAAAGCAGCCCGTGGCTCACCCTTTGGGGAACACAAGGTACCTAAGTTACACAATAGCAGTTAGCAGATCAGAGCAGAGATTAAAGCAAATCTCCAGCTCATTTTTTGTCCCAAACATAATATTTAATCATAGCCAAAGACTAAGCAGAAGTTTAAATTATAAGTCTAACTTCCTGTTTTGTAATTTTTAATCATCAGTTCTCCTCAGTGGGGCTCAGGTTATATGGTTATTGTGTCTATTCAGATGTGTTGTGTTTTATGCAACAGATAATTTCTAGAAATGGGGAAAGGGGTGAATCACATTGTTATAATTCTATTAATACTTCCTCCAAAGACAAATGCCATCATTTTAGATTAAACTCCTTTAACTTTAGATTACTCTGACTCACTATTAGTCAGCCCTTTCTCAAACAGTAAATTGGCTATAGTTTAACATTAAAATTTACCACAGAACCAAATCAGTAAAAGTGAAAATGTTTATAACATTTCTATAACAATTTCCTGTTACTCTTCTTACAATTAGGTGTTCTTGTATGTATTCCTTATACCCATTTAACATCTTGGAGAATTTCAGGTAATCTCATTCAACCATTAGTGAAATGGTCCAGTCACTGTACCAAGTCTTAGAGATGCAAAATTCAAAAACATGGTCTGTATTTTCAAGAACCCTGCACTTTAGCAGAAGAAAACACATATAAAAACTAATACAGTATAAAATATACCATATTAAAAAATAGATACATGGTTTATAAATAGAATATTTAAGTGATCAGCAAATTCCTTGAAAGATAAGGCCTACCAAAACTTACACAGAGATTATTAGACAATCTATATAGTCCATATCTGTGAAATACATTCAATCAGTAATTAATATCTTCCTCCAAAAATTGAAGCATTAGGCAAGGATGGTTTTTCTGGTGATTTCTACCAAACATTTAAGGAATAAATGATATCTGTTCCCTTTAATCTTTTGTTAAACCTATAGAGAGGAAACACTTCCTAACTTATTCTATGAGGACAGCATTACTCTAAAATCAAAACCAAATAAAGCCACTGTAAGAAAGGAAAACTAAAGTCTAATATCACTCACTAACATGGATACAAATACCCTCAACACAATATTAGCAAATCAAATCCAACCATGTTTAAAAAGAATTATGTACCATGACAAACTGGGATTTATTCCAGGTATGCAAGTTTGGTTCAACATTCAAAAATCAACTAATATGATCCCTTGCATCAATAGGTTAAAGAAAAAAATTATCCTATTATCATATCAATAAATGTAGAAAAAAGTATTTGACAAAATCTAATACTCATTTATGATCAAAACTCTCAGCAAATTAGGAATGGGGGGACCTCTTCAACTTGACAAGAAACATCTACAAAAACACAGAGCTACCATCATACTTAGTGCTGAGAAACTAGATGCCTCCTCCTGGAGGAGGAGATCCTGGACCAGACAAAAATAAGATCTGGACCAGACAAAAATATTCCCTTCCATAAACTGCCTATTCTATATCATGCTGGAATTCCTAGGTAATGCAATAAGACAAGAAAAGGGAATAAAAAGTATATTTATTGTAAAGAAAGAAATAAAACTGTCTTTGTTTGCAGATAACCTGATTGTCTATGTAGAAAATCCCAACAAACTGACCAAAAAAACTCCTGGAACTGATGAGTGATAAGAGCAAGGTTGCAAGATATAAGATTAAAATGAAAAAGTCAATTGCCTTCCCACATACCAGGAGTGAATAACTGGAGTTTGAAATTAAAATCACATTATTTACATTAACACCAGGGAAGCCTGGTATGCTGCAGTCCATGCGGTCGCAAAGAATCGGACAAGATTTAGCAACTGAACTATGACAACATTAATACCAAGAAAAGAAAGAAATACTTGGGCATAAGTTTAACAAAATATGTACAAGATCTATAAGAAGAAAACTATGGAGAACGAAATGGCAAACCACTCCAGTATTTTTGCCTGGAGAATTCCATGGACAGAGGAGTCAGGTGGGCTACAGTCCATGGGGTTGCAAAAGTCAGGCACAGCTAAGCAACTTAACACACACACAGATGAAACTATGATGGAGTAAATTTAATAACATATAAATAAAGGGAAAGATGTTCCATGTTCATAGACAGGAAAACAAAATTATTAAAATGTCAATTCCTCCCAATTTGATCTATATGCTTAATGCAATTCCAATCAAAATCTCACCAAGTTATTATGTGGATATTGACTAACTAATTCTAGAATCTGTGTAAAAAAGCAAAAAGCCCAGAATAGCCAACATGATACTGAAGAAGAACAAAGTCAGAGAGCTAACACTACTTGACTTTAAGACTTATCATAATGCTATGGTAATCAAGAGTGTGGTATTAGTAAAAGAATAGAAACACAGATCAGTGGAACAGATAGAAAGCCCAGAACTCACACAAATAGATCTATCTGACCTTGACAAAAGAGCAAAGGCAGTTCAACAGGGGATGGATGATCTTTTTAACAAATGGTGCTAAAATAATTTAATTCTGTGATCTATTTTGAGTTAATTTTTGTGAAAAATGTAAGATTAGTGTATAGATGTAGTTTTTTAAACATACACATGGAAGAAAAAAAAAACCTACATCTATACACTAATCTTACATTTTTCACAAAAATTAACTCAAGATAGATCACAGAATTAAATGAAAGACACAAAAGTATAAAATATTCAGAAAATAACTTAGGGATAAGTTTTTGGATACAATACGCAGAACATAATCTATAAAAGAAAAAGATGCTAAATTGGACTTCATAAAATTAAAAAATTGTTTTCTATGCGAACAACACTGTTAAGGGAAGGTCAAGGCACAGACTGGGAGAAAATATTTGCAAAACGACAAATCTGATAAAGGACTGGTATCCAAAATATATAAATAATTCTTAAAACTTAATAAGAATACAAATAGCTCAATTTAAAAATAGGTGAAACATTTTGAGAATAGGCTTCAAAACTAATTTTCCATATCAACTGATATGGAGGCAGAAACCAAAATAGAATTATTGGCAACTTTAGTTTTGGGAGAATTTGGGGTTGACCTGGCCTAAGTAGCAACAATTAAGAAATAAAATTAATGCAATCAAGAAAATAAAATGATTCAGGCACAATTGCAGAGGTTAAATAGATACATATAAATAAAAGTAGGTGAAAGATCTGAACAGTCTCACTAAAGAAGATAATACAGATGGCAAATAGGCATATGAAAAGAGCTCAACATCATATGTTATTAGGAAACTCCATGTTAAGACAATGAGATACTACTACACAACTTTTAGAATGGTTAAAATCCATCCCCCTACAAAAAGAAAAAAAGAAACTGACCATATCAAACAGTAGTGAGGATGTGAAGCAACAGGAACTCACATTCATTGCTGGTGAGAATGCAAAATGGTACAGACACTTTGGAGGACAGTTTGGCAATTTCTTATAAAAGTAAATATACTCTTACCATATGATCTAGCAATCTTGCTCTTTGACATGTACTCAAATGAGCTGACTTCCTGGGTGGCCCAGAAGTCAGAACTACCCTGGTGGCTCAGATGGTAAAGCATCTGCCTACAATGTGGGAGACCTGGGTTCAGTCCCTGGGTTGGAAAGATTTCCTGGAGAAGGAAATGGCAACCCACTCCAGTATTCTTGCCTGGAAAATCCCATGGACGGAGGAGACTGGTAGGCTACAGTCCATGGGGTTGCAAAGAGTTGGACATGACTGAACGACTTCACTTTCACTTTCAAATGAGCTGAAAAGTTACATTCACACTAAAACTTGCATATAAATGTTTATAGAAACATTTTTCAAAATTGAAAAAATTAGGAAACATCCAAGATGTTCCTTTATAGGTGAGTATGTAAACAAACTGTGTCATCTCCACACTATGGAATGTTATTCAGAGATAAAAAGATATGAGGTATTAATGAAGCCATAGGGAAGCCTGGCATGCTGCAGTCCATGGGGTGGCAAAGAGTCAGACACGAACAGTCTTCCCAACCCAGGGATTGAACCCGGCTCTCCCACATTGTAGCCTTTACCGTCTGAGCCACCAGGAAAGTATCAACTGAACAACAAGCCACAAAAAGACATGGTGGAAACTTAACTGCATATTGTTAAGTGAGAGAAGTATGTCTGAAAAGGCTACAGACCATATGATTTAACTATATGAAATTCTGAAAAGGGAAACTATAAAGACAGAAGAAAGATCAGCAGTTGCCAGGGGCTCAGAGGAGGGAAGTGGAGGAAAGATAAATTGGTGAAACACAGGGGATTTTTATAACACTGAAACTGTAAGGGTGGATACATGATATTATCCATTTGTCAAGACCCATAGAATGCACAATATAGGAGTGAACCATAATGTAAACTATAAGCATTAGTTAATAATAATAGTTAACAATACAGCTGATAATTAACCAATATTAGTTCTCATCAATTGTAACAAATGTTCCACACTAATGAAAGATGTTAAAAATATGGAAAACTGTGAGTGAGGAAAGTGGATATATGGGAACTCTGTGCTCTCTGCTCAGTTTTTCTATAGACTTCAAACTATTCTAAAAAGTCCATTAATTTTTTAATGTAATTTTATGGTTCAAAAGTAGAATATTTAGCACCCTGATTAATTTTAGGAAGAGTAGGGAAAGAACTCCAGAACACAGGGACAGTAAGAGAGATTGTGAATAGGATCTTGATGGGTTAATCAGAATTTGCTGTTCATTTGGTAAAGGACATTCCAGGCCAAAAGAATGAGAACTGGAACAAAACGCTAGAGATGAGTAAATATTTATATATGTACAACAAATTAGGAAAATAATTATACTGCAGAAGTATCTGGAGGCATAATGACAAGCACACTCACTTTTGATATTAGAATTCGGTTTCTGCTAGTAGGAGGTAAAACAAGGCTTCTGGTACCAGGCTACTGGGATTTTAAATTCCACCCAACTTTTACTAGCCGAGTGATTGCAGGCAAGTCACTTAGCCTCTTTGTCTCATTTTCCTCATCTATGAAGTGAAGATACTAGTTTGTGCCTCAAAATGTGTTTGTTAATTTACATAAAGCCCATAGACCAGTGCTTGACATGTGCTAAGTGCTATAAAGGTATGAGCTGTTAGCATTCAATATTAGTAGTACTAATTACTAGGTATGTCTTTAAGCAATTCCTTTCACCTTTTTGGGCCTCAATTTACATAACTGTAACCTAGGATGATAAACCATTACTCTACTAAGAGGGACAAACTGATATATTTTAGAAGTATATAAACACAGAAGGTAAAGCAAAAATACTTGGAGAAATAAAATGAATTTGTATACCTAATCATATACATATTTTATGACATCTGAATAAAGTTTAAGGTAATTTAAAGCAAGAGTACTTCCCCCACACCTACAAAGAAACAGAGACAGAAGGATAAGAATCATACCTGTTACAAGGAAACTGGAAAAGTGAAGAGCAACAGAATACCAAAAGAAATATAAAATTTAGTATGAGTTTCCTTCTCTAGAAAGAAGAGAAAAAAATAGGAAAGAACAGAAAGTAGTCTTCTGAAATTTCTGATTAAAAAGATGCAAACTTTCTTTGAGGGCCAAGAATATGGAAGGGAACCTTAAAGTTAAGCCAAGTAATCTGACATGCATGCATTTATAGTCATTTATTAAGACTGTGAGTACTGAGCCAAACATTGTGGGACAAACCAAAAGAAGAATAAAGCTATTATCTGTTCTCAGGAATTATAGTCTCATTGGAGAGATCAAATATATCAGGGAAAAAAAATTTGGAAGAGTAAAGGATGAACCATGCCTGGAAATGACAGCGGTTACTGCAGGGGAGGGAAAAAGAAGGATTTCCAAGGGTGATGTAGGAGATTTTCAATGGTAACTGTAATTATCACTTGTAAGGATCTGATGCAATATGTCATAATGCTAAGATTTTATTAAAACAAGTAGCATTTCTACTCTCCATTCTAAATATATGTATGAGTGAGTGAGTGAAAGTCACTGAGTTGTGTCTGACTCTTTGCAACCCCATGGACTGATTCTCCAAGTCAGAATACTGGAGTGGGGAGCCATTCCATTCTCTAGGGAATTTTCCCAACCCAGGGATTGAATCCAGGTCTCCTGCATGGCAGGCAGATTCTTTACAATCTGAGCCACCAGGGAAGTAACATATGTGTGGGTATGTATGTGTGTGTGTGTGTTTAGTAAAATTATACACAGTAAAATTTAAAAATAAGTAAAGAGAGAATAAAGAACATCTTATGGCTGATACTGAGTGAATGGTATCAGAAATCACTGGGAGAGTTGTCACTCTGGGCTGCTGGTGAGGGAAAGCAGGTGGGAGAAGAGAATTGAGCAGGTCAGAAGAAGAGTAGGATTCTGATGTAAAGAAAGGAGGAAGAAAAGAAGACCTGCTCAAAACTAAGACTAAACCTCAGAAAATGTAATGACGTAAAACTGCTAGGTCCCTCTGGGGAGGTCTTCTGATACTTCAGTGGAGAGGCAGAAATGGAAAGAATATGAGAACAGATTACAATGCACAGATTTTTGCTCTCTCCATGAAGGTAACTAAAAAAAAATCACTATCTATTTATTTACTTTTCACTGCACTGTGTCTTCATTGCTGTGCCAGCTTTCTCTAATTGTGGTGAGCAGGGGCTACTCTCTAGTTGCAGATGGCTTCTCTTGTGGTGAAGTATGGACTCTAAAGCACAGGCTCAGTAGTTGTGGCACATGGCTTAATTAATTTCCCGAGCATGTGGGATCTTTCTGGAGCAGGGATCAAACCTGTGTCCCCTGCACTGGCAGGTGGATACTCTACCACTGGACCACCAGGGAAGTCCTAGTCCACAGACTTCGTTGTTGTTGTTAGTCCCTAAGTTGTGACTGACTCTCTGCAATTCCATGATGCAGCATGCCAGGCTCTTCTGTCCTTCACTGTTCCCAGAGATGGGTCAAATTCATGTCCAGTGAGTTGGTGCTGCTATCTAACCATCTCATCCTCTGCCACCCCCTTCTCCATTTGCCCTCAATCTTTCCCAGCATCAGGGTCTTTTCCAATGAGTCAGCTCTTCGCATCAGGCAGCCAAAGTATTGGAGCTTCTGCTTCAACAACAGTCCTTCCAATGAATATTCAGGGTATCATCTTCAAAAATAAAAAAAAAGGAGGTATTGCCCCTCCACATTATTCCCCAGAAAAACAGAAATAAGCATGCTCCATTTTGTCTGCATTTGGTACTATGTTAAAGGGGTCAAAAGAAAAGAAGCTGTATTTCAGCACTTCAAAGTTAAAAAAAAAAAGAAAGAAAACAAAAAAAAAAAAACAGACACAACGGCAACATCAGAGTCCACATTCCCAAACCCCTGCTCAGCTCTCTAGGTCATGCTGTCTTTCTGGTTTATATCTCCACATTTCTTGGATTTGTAACCGACATTTAAATTAATTCTTATGGACTCTGCACTTTGAGGTAAATTGGTTGTAAGCAAAACAACTTCAAAAGTCCTTACTCCCTTTTGGACCCTGAGCACCCAAAAGATGTTCTGTCATCCCCCAAACTCTGGAACATCTTCCCAGAAACTTAGTTCAAGTGACATTTTTTGCTTATTCCTATTTTCACTGTAGTTGCCGCCGCTGCTGCTAAATTGCTTCAGTCACTGATTAACAAATTTGGTTTCTTGCTTCTCACATCTTTGTTCTTTTACCTTGCAAATGAGTTTTATTAAGCACAGCCAACTATAAAACAATGTAAAATTCAATAACGGTTCATAATAAGACCACTTGGAATTAAAGCACAGTTTTTATTTGAGGATGGGCCAAATTCCTCAGACCAAAAAAAAGAAAAAAAAATGTGACTTCTAAGATATTTCTACAAGTTTATTATGATAGTGGAACTAATCAATCAATGCTTCCACATTATCTTATTCTTAGTTTCAAAATCAGTTATAAAATCAACTGAGTTAAACTTGATTAAATTATTTAGTAGTCTTTTTTTAATCTACTCTGAAGCAGTGTTTGCAAAATGAGAGAACTTCACAAAATGGCTAAACAATTACAATATTCTAGAAGAATGATTCCTAAGAGCACAAACACATTAAAAATCCTCTGTTCAGGCCAGGTTGCTATATTCTGAATTCTGAATACAGTGTGACCTTGCTTCCCTTAGAGACCCTTTGGAATTTGGCTCTTATTTCTACTTTTCTTCTGCCAAGCATATAGAATGAATTAGGTGAAGGTTTGTTACAAATGCGCTCCACCCACAATGGTTTCCAGTAGAAAGCTGCATGTTTTAAACCAACAGTTTAACTTAAATGTAAAAATGGTTCTGCTTTCAAACGAGTTTCCCTTCCCTTTTGAGTCAACCTGCCTTGTTTCTCTTCAGTCCAATTTTACTTCTCGGTGAGAAAATAAAGTTGGAACAGATGTAAACAGGAAACCTAAAGTAAACAGCCTAAATGCCTTTCTGCAATCTTTTAACTCCAGGTATTCACATACCAAGGGGGCCTTTCAATCTCATTGCTGATGCAAGTAAAGAAGGCACATCAGGAGCCTCCTTTAATATCATTTTAGCTTTGGTTTTCAGGGTCTGTCTGAGTCCTCTGAGGCACAGAGCAGGACCCATTGATAGGCAGTGCCCAGAGAAGCTGCTCCTTATGGACTCGGTAACAAGACTCTCTAGCCTCCTCTTTCTGCTCTCTTGTTCCCCTTTTACCACAACTGCTTCTATTCCAGATGTATAGTGTGCTCTTGCTGTTGTAATTTTCATCTGTTGAAAAAAGCACTCATGAATTAATTTACTAGGAGACATGGAACATCCAAAGGAGAGAACACAGGTTTATGGTCAGATCAACTAGGGGGTCAGCTCTCAGCTCTACAGTTCATTCAGGGAAAATAGTACTCAGGAGGGTAACTCACTACCACTACCACTACCACTACCACTAAGTCGCTTCAGTCGTGTCCGACTCTGTGCAACCCCATAGACGGCAGCCCACCAGGCTCCCCTGTCCCTGGGATTCTCCAGGCAAGAACACTGGAGTGGGTTGCCATTTCCTTCTCCAATGCATGAAAGTGAAAAGTGAAAGTGAAGTCGCTCAGTCGTGTTCGACTCTTAGCGACCCCATGGACTGCAGCCCACCAGGCTCCTCGGCCCATGGGATTTTCCAGGCAAGAGTACTGGAGTGGGGTGCCATTGCCTTCTCCGGAGGGTAACTCAACCTCCCTGAAACTTGGATTCTACATTTTTAAAATGGGGGAAACACAAGATGGCAAGCAAAACGCACATGCCAAGGGTATGGCCCAGATTCAGGACTCAATAAATTCTATGATGTTCTCCTCCTTTTCTATATCCAGACTTACACCTCCCAGAAGGATGCGACATATAGAGTAGACAATGTGAAAAGAGCAAGGTTTAACTGGAAACAAAGGATTTCCAAAAGAGGGGTTTGGCCCTCAGCATCTAGCCTGGGGAGATGTTCTGGGATATAGCCATGCTCTCCCCATCATGCTACTCGATACTGTGCTGAGGGTGATATTCACAAAGAAGAAGAAACAATTCCCAAAGTTTTCAATTACTAAACAAATTAATTCTAAATTTCTATTTTTCAATGACCAGCTTCCCAATCATGAAAAAAATAAAACAGCTATACCTCTACAGATGGGTTTTATTTTATGCAGTAAGTAGATTTTAGAAAAACTGTACAAACTGTTATAAATGTAATAACTTTCATATTTATTTTGTGACCACTTTCTTCATTTAATAATTCAGGCTGCTGCTGCTGCTGCTACTGCTAAGTTGCTTCAGTCGTGTCCAACTCTGTGCGACCCCAGAGATGGTAGCCCACCAGGCTCCCCCGTCCCTGGGATTCTCCAGGCAAGAACACTGGAGTGGGTTGCCATTTCCTTCTCCAATGCATGAAAGTGAAAAGTGAAAGTGAAGTCCCTCAGTCGTGTCCGACTCCTAGCGACCCCATGGACTGCAGCCTGCCAGGCTCCTCCGTCCATGGAATTTGCCAAGCAAGAGTACTGATGCTAAATTTGGACTGCACATCTAAATCCTGTTTCAGTGTGCCTAGGATCATCTCCGGCATTTTTAAAATTTTTAATTTTATTTACTTTTGGCTGTGCTGAGTCTTTCTTGCTCTGCAGACTTTCTCGAGTTGCAGCCAGTGGGGGCTACTCTCCAGTTGCAGCACACGGGCTTTTCACTGCAGTGACTTCTCTTGTTGCAGAGCATAGACTCTAGGGTGCTCAGGCTTCAGTAACTATGGCCTGTGAGCTGAGTAGTTGTGACTCAGAGGCTCTAGAACATAGGCTCAGCAGTTGTGGCTTTGTTGACCCGTGGCATCTTCCCAGACCAGGGATCATACCTGTGTCTCCAGCATTAGCAGGCAGATTCCTTACCACTGAGCCACCAGGAAAGCCCATCTTAAGCATTTTTAACATCCTTTAATAATGGAAAGATTTTAAAAGATTTCACAGAATTGTATATGTTCACCCAGCTCACTTTATACATAATCTATACTGGAAGACAATGATTCTTTCAACATATTCTTTATACCTATTTCTATATCTGTATTAGATTACAACATCTCCCCCTGCATTCTCCTTTTTTCCTTTGCAGGCATTCTGAAAGCCAGAGCAACAGTCACCAAAAAAGATGTTTTCCTTCTCACAGAACAGAACCTTATGGATAAAAAGTTCCTTCACACATGGATACACATATACATTCACTCACAGATGCACACAGAAAAGAATAAATAGCAAGAAATACTTAACACAAGGCAGCAAATTTTCTGGTTTGGTGGTAGATTCCACTCTAAATATATAATGACACTCCTGTCTAAGTCAGCAGTAACCAATTAATGGCCTGAACTGTTCATGACCCTTTCAGCTGAGAAGTTGTTGTTTTCGTTTAGTTGCTCAGTAGTGTCTGACTCTTTGTGAGCCCATGGACTGCAGCCTGCCAGGTTCCTCTGACCATGGGATTTCCCAGGCAAGAATCCTGGAGTGGGTTGCCATTTCCTTCTCCAGGGGATCTTTCTGACCCAGGGATCGAACCTATGTCTCCTGCATTAGCAGGCAGATACTTTACCACTGAGTCACCAGGGAGGCCCCATATGAGAACAGACTTCTCTTAAGTTATGAGAATGTTTCTCTATGAGTGCTTGAAATAAACATTTCTCTGATCTCAAAAGTCATTTTTAAAAATCTGAGCTCCAAAGGATTACAAGTAATTCCTGCTCGTCTTTCTTTCTCATGAAGTGACGGTGAGTTTCCTGATGCCAGGGACTATGGCAAAATTAACTGCATTCCTAGCACATGGCAAAATGCCATTCAAGAGTCTTCTGCACACAGACAGTATGTCTGCCTTCTAGATTCAGCAGTGAACAATAAAGATAAGGCTCCTGATGCCCTGGGTTTAGCACCAGAGAATAAATACACAAATAAATACGGAATTATATATTGGAATAGTGCTCCAAAGGGGAAGAAAGGTGCCATGAGAGAGCATGATAAGGGAAATCTAATTTAGACTGGAAGGAGAAATCAGAGAAAGTTTCTCTGAGAAAGGCCACACTTACATGGAACCTTAAAGCTTGAAAGGATATAGGCCCTAAAATGAGAAGGAGCACTGTTCACAGAAAAGATGGAAATGGGGTGGATGTAGCAAAAGTGCAGTCCCTTAATGTGGGGAGAGACAGGGGTAATGAAGTGCTCATGAAAGCAAAGAGGTAGGAAGGGACCAGGGTGTGAGGCTCAAATTAAAAATTTTCTATGATCCTAAGGACGACTGGGGCCACTGGAATGTTCCAAGCCAAAAAGTGAAAAGTTCTGGGTTTTGCTTTGAAAGGATTAAAGTGTGATGAGGTGCAGAGGGAAAGAGTAGAGGGAGACACTGCCAGTGCACCGCAGCCACCTGGATGAACAATGACTGTGGCCTGGGCCGGGCTAGTGGCAATACGCTAAAAAGGAGGAAGTGGAATTGTGACTTATTTTGAGATAAAATCAGGGCTTAGGGATGAATTACAAAGGATGGAATGAGGGGGAGGATAGAAGATTACTCCTAACTTTTTGGTTTAAACAAAAGACTGATACAGATGGTATTTTCCAGATGAAGACTAGAGCAGGAGCTAATTTAGGTGAGGGTGGCAGGGAAGGGTAGGGAATTTTGCAAGGATGTAACAATAAAAGTAATGACCTTCACAACCTGTGCAGTGAACAGGACAGAGATCCTAATCTCATTATATAGAGAAAATATAGGTGTATAGAAGTCAAGCAACTAATTCAAGGTTAAACCATTGCTACACTAAGTGGTACCACTGAGTCAAGAACCCAGATTTCACTCTTTTTGTGGTGGTTCTTGTTTTGAACACTAATCTCATCATTCCTACTACACTGCTCTTGGCTTCTCTAACAAGAAAAATGTTTGAATGCATTATCAAATAATTGTCAATGATTTTAAGCAACTGATGTGTTTCACCATTCTAGTAACTGAAGATTTTATCATCTGCTGAACCAAACACAACTCTTACTAAATAAATTAATAATGTTTACTATATTTGAAACCCAGAATCATTGTTTTTTCCTTAAGCTGTCACAGAAATAGTTCTAGAGTATTTATTCACCAAGTTCTCACTTAAGACATCAAACTTTATGCTAATTTAACTGTTTTGAAAAACCTTTGGATACTATTGTATATTTTCAGCATCATGAAATTATATATTGATAAGCCATATATAAAACCAATATATCTAACTTTCCCAGAAATTATTTGCTTTTAACATCCAAACTGGCTAACTGAAATATATCACTATCAAGTAGTATGTGGAAATGATCTGGAGGGGAATAAAAGGCATGGTATAGACACAGTACTATATGTATATATATAATTACTAAACAAGTGATCTTCTCCTCCACTTTCCCTCTCTGGGTCCATTACTTGCCTCTAAAATCCTGGCATCTGGCAGAAGGCAATGCCTTTGCCACCCAGTTCCTCTGGTAAAACAGTTAGGAAGATGGACTAATGCCTTTTTAGGAAGATGGACTAATGCCTTTTTAGGAAGATGGACTAATGCCTTTTTATGGAAACTATACCTAGTAATGATGATATTAAAATTAGGCTTCAAATTGGATAATTGCACAATTGGAATGATGTTAGATAATCAGTCCTTATCCTCAAAGTGGGACTTCCCTAGTGGCTCAGAGGGTAAAGCGTCTGCCTTCAATGGGGGAGACCTGGGTTCAATTTCTGGGTTGGGAACCCAGCTTAGTACCCTTGCATGGAAAATCCCATGGACAGAGAAGCTGGTAGGCTACAGTCCATGGGGTCGCAAAGAGTCGGACACGACTGAGCAACTTCACTTTCTTTCTTTCTTTCCTTCCTATCCTCAAAATAAAGTGTTGATACTATTCTAATATTGAAGCTTTAGGATAGAAATCTGCCACCTACAGCAGAAATATTGAGAATTGGGATCTTTAATCCTTTCTAAAATAGGGTAAAAGAATGGGTATTTAAAATTTATCTTCTTTGTTTCCTCTTTCTGAATAAAACAGAAATCCCATCTCAAGATTTTGCCTCATGAGGTTGGGAATTCTAATCCCCAGGGATAGTTTCTGGGAAGGCAGCGAGAGGGGCATGCAGGCAGGAAGGAGGTTTTTATATGGTCTACCTTATTGAGTACTAAACAAGTTCATGACAATTTAATTTCATTTCCATTTTTGTTCTGATGCAGAACAAGAGAAAAACAAGTCTCTGGAGAAAACTCCTTTATTGAAGTTAGCTGGATTTATTGGTGGATTTGGTTATACTTTCAAGGAACTATTTCTTGACATTGAAGTTAAAAGTGTATCTTACTGCTTTACCGCTAGTATATTTAAGATACACAGGATGGTCAGATACGAACATGTGAAGGTTCTTACTCAGAGCACCCTGCTCTTTAGTTTCTCATATTCCAGTAATGCGAGGCCTAAATTAATTTCATGTCTGCAAGGTATCTATTACCTCCATTTTTTGTGTTTTATCTAGTGACCAAGGCATCTTAGACATAAATTCTTTTATTTATTTATTTATTTTTGCTTTATAGCTTCTCTGGTTGGTCTTAGACTAACAAAACAAACAAACAAAAACTACATATATGTTCTCACACTTCTTTCCCCTTGTAACCAGACTTCACTGCCCATCCTTGAAAACTCTTACATATTACCCTTAGATGGAGTGCATGAAACTGTGGCCACAATCAGGAAGAACAGCCATAAGGCAAATTGATTCATCAGCATTCAATCAGTTAACTAAAAAAAAAAACCAAAAAACAAAGACACTAAGGACATACATGATTATGTTCAGGCTAACTTTGCCTACTTATATTTGGTCAGAGATCACGACTTCTTTCAAATAATCTGTTTATTTTTGAAAAAAAAAAAAAATCCTATCTTCAGACAGGATATGGGGGAGGAGTTAAGGGGTGATGTTTTACACATGCACATCTGGATACAGTCCAATTATTTCCCTTAAACATTCCCCCAGTTGTTTTCATTTTGCTTCATGCTTTGGCATTCATAAATTTGCGAGATTAATTGTGTGTCAGCAGTCTGCAGGCCTGGAGTTGGGCATTACTTTAAGAGCAAGACAGCTACAAAACAACTCTATAGAGAAATACATTCACATTTTTAAGAAGGAAAGCACAGACACATATTTCATTTCTGTTTAATATCGTGGCACTGACATTGTACATAAAGAAAGTAGTGTAATCTTTCAGAGAATTGCCCTACTAGCAAGATGTATGTATAAACTCAACTGTTTTAAAGCATAAGAAAGGATTCATCAAGAGTACAAAGGAGAGTTTGTGGCTTGGCATTGTGTGTCTTGTTTTCATCTGATCATTTTGAAAGGAGTATTAACAGAGTGTGTTCCTTATCTTGGGAACATGCCAACAATTAAAATCACCTTAGCAAAAAACCAAATTTATCTTAGAAATGGTGGAATGGGATCTTTTCTAAAAACTATATTTTGAGAAATTTCATGTTTTCAAAACTGTTTTTAGACACTAAAATATTTCTGTCCCCCAGAATTCATATAATTGAAATCTAATCCCCTATGTGATGATACCAGGAGGTGGGGCCTTTGCAAGGTGATTAGGTCACAAGGGTAAAAGCTGGCTCATTGGGATTAGTGCCCTTATAAAAGAGATCCCGGAGAATTCCTTCACCACTTCTGCCACATAAGGACATAGAGGGAAGACAGCTGTCTTTGAATCAGGAAATAGGCCTTACCAGACACTGAATTTTCTGTCTCTTGATCTTGGACTTCCATCCTGAAGAACTCGAGAAATAAATTTCTGTTACTTACAAGCCACCAAGGCTTTGGTTTTGTTATAGCAGACCAAACACACTAAAGCAACCACTGTACATAAAATGAAACTTGAAGCCACTTGCATGATGCTTGGACTTCACAGTCTAGATAATGAGTCAAATGAAGGAAGGTCTGTGTTCCTCAGAGCCTGGCACTACATCTGTATTTGGTAAGTACTCAGTAAATGCTGCTTGACAATGAAAAAAATGATTTTTAAGTGTTGGTAACTAGACAGTGTATCCCTGTTTGATGTAATCTTACGTTATGCACATGACTAGAAAACAGTGACCTTCTCACAAGTAAACAATGCATGTGCATCACTCAGCAGAGCATCCTGGGTCACAGTTCTAGGACTGGCAATATCACTGTGGGAAGCATATGGGTAGCTTCTCTTCCAGTGCTCCACAAAAACATACAACCACTAGAGAAATATGCAGCCTTCCTCTGGATAATAACTAGGGCTCAAATAAATGGTATGATTTCCCTTCAGGAAAAAGGAAGGAAACTTTTTATACTCTCCTGTTTTCCTCAGTTATACTATATGAAAAGAAGTCTTGCCTAAACCAAACTATATCCATAATAAATTCAGACATATAGGCAACAAAATGTATTGCAGTTATTGCATTTAGACTATTTATCTAACAAAATCCTTTTTATGTACATGTATTTGAAGTTCCTGAGAAAATCACACCCCTCCTTTACCCTCCATTTCCTCTGTAGTAAAATGAGGTGAAAAAATCAGGCCTATCTTCTTCACAGGGTGATGGTGAGGATCAAATGAATGAGATAAAGCAAAGGTCCCCAAACTTTTTGGCACTAGAGACCAGTTTCATGAAAGATAACTTTCCCATGGACTGGGAGGGGGGATGGTTTCAGGATGACTCAATCACATTATATTTATTGTGCTTTATTTCTATTATTATTACATAAGCTCCACCTCAGATCATTAGGCATTAGATCCCAGAGGTTGCGAAGCCCAAGATAAAGGATGGCAAGGAAATCAGTAAACCATGAAATATAAACAGACGTTGGATTCCACAAAACATCACTATCTTATCCTCTACTCACGGCTCTCTATTTAAAATCCCCAAATATATAATAGCTTAGCCTTTATGTATATTAGGTTACTAATCTCCAGACTAACTGGGATTAGTTCACATAGATTAATCAGTAACAAGTTTACATATATAAAATTCCTATATGGCAAACTGTCAAGTGTTATGCTGAAGGTGAGAGAGAGCTGGTAAAAGAGACGATGCTGCTTCAAAAACAATGCAAATTTGACTCAGAGACATGATCTGATATTGATGCAATATTTGCAGATATGATTATGTATTAACTAAGCAAAATGATTTTCACTGCCTAAGTTTATATCTAAATAACTGTGGTGCTCCAGTTGCAGATTCACATCTCTTTTCCATATACATCGGTGAAAAGCTAATTAATCTCTCAGAGTCTTAGTTTCCTTACATATAAAATGATAATAAGTCTTCCTGAAAAGGTCACTGTGAAGATTTAGAGGTGACATATGAAGAATTTCTCACATAGTAACCCAGTACTTACTAGCTATATCTAGAAAATGATTGAATCCCTTTTACCAAAACTATGTTGAGAAAATATGCCCAGAATTAAATAAGGCCACAAATAAATTAAATGCAAACGATTAAATATAGCACCATTAAACATATATATAAATATCACCCATACACATATTTTTCTTAGAAAGTTCATATATGTTATATAGAAGATGAAATAAACCACAGCAAAAAACTTTATCTCCTTTCAATGACATTTTAACTTCAGCAATTGTAATATTATTTTAATAGAATAATACTTCTGATCATTTTAATAATGATTGCAAACATAACTAATACTTGCATCTTTTATCATTTCAAAGCATGGTTATATCTAGTTTTATTTTGGTTTCCTGAATGGCACTGTGTGAATACTAACATCACACTGAATTCTCCATCTGACTAAAACCTAGTGGGAGTAAAACCTGTCAAAACTGAGACCCAGCAGGACTAGTTAGAAAAGCTTTGCAAGACCGCCAATTACCAAATTCCACCTCATAACACATGAACCAAAGGTCACAGATGACAAACAGGCACCACTAGTAATAGACAAAAATTCCAAATTCTAGTCCAGATGGAGGATGCTTTATATTAATGCAAAATTAGAGGTGACAATCTGAAAGTAGACTTCAGAAACCAACTATTTCAGCAATCAATCCTCAAACCTAGTCCTATTCAAAGTACACACTGATTACTCTGGTATTTACTGTGTATCACCCCATAGCTCGAAGCACTTCTTATATCTTGGGCTAGGAGATTCCTATTTTTGCTGTTTTGTGGACTGTGACGTAAAATGATGTAGCCATGCCTAGGTAGTTGGAAGAATGACAGAGTCTGCTGACTCCATTTCATCTCCAGAAGGTCACCCACCCCTTAACTCCCAGCAAACTGGCTTCTATCCCTATCATCATACTGACAATGAAATCCTAAACTTCACCAATGAGCAATTAAGACCAAACCCAGTAACTTATTCTTCAGTTCAGTTCAGTTCAGTCGCTCAGTCGTGCCCAACTCTGCGACTCCATGAATCGCAGCACACCAGGACTCCCTGTTCATCACCATCTCCCAGAGGTCACTCAGACTCATGTCCATCGAGTCCGTGATGCCATCCAGCCATCTCATTCTCAGTCGCCCCCTTCTCCTCCTGCCCCCAATCCCTCCCAGCATCAGAGTCTTTTCCAATGAGTCAACTCTTCACATGAGGTGGCCAAAGTACTGGAGCTTCAGCTTTAGCATCATTCCTTCCAAAGAAATCCCAGGGTTGATCTCCTTCAGAATGCACTGGTTGGATCTCCTTGCAGTCCAAGGGACTCTCAAGAGTCTTCTCCAACCCCACAGTTCAAAAGCATCAATTCTTCAGTGCTCAGCCTTCTTCACAGTCCAACTCTCACATCCATACATGACTACTGGAAAAAACATAGCCTTGACTAGACGGACCTTAGTCGGGAAAGTAATGTCTCTGCTTTTGAATATACTATCTAGGTTGGTCATAACTTTTCTTCCAAGGAGTAAGTGTCTTTTAATTTCATGGCTGCAGTCACCATCTACAGTGATTTTGGAGCCCAAAAAAATAAAGTTTGACACTGTTTCCACTGTTTCCCATCTATTTCCCATGAAGTGATGGGACCGAATGCCATGATCTTCGTTTTCTGAATGCTGAGCTTTAAGCCAACTTTTTCACTCTCCACTTTCACTTTCTTCAAGAGGCTTTTTAGCTCCTCTTCACTTTCTGCCATAAGGGTGGTGTCATCTGCATATCTGAGGTTATTGATATTTCTCCCGGCAATCTGGATTCCAGCTTGTGTTTCTTCCAGTCCAGCGTTTCTCATGATGTAGTCTGCAAATCAGTTAAATAAGCAGGGTGACAATATACAGCCTTGACGTACTCCTTTTCCTATTTGGAACCAGTCTGTTGTTCCATGTCCAGTTCTAACTGTTCCTTCCTGACCTGCATACAGATTTCTCAAGAGGCAGGTCAGGTGGTCTGTACTCCCATCTCTTTCAGAATTTTCCACAGTTTATTGTGATCCACACAGTCAAAGGCTTTGGCATAGTCAATAAAGGAGAAATAGATGTTTTTTTGGAACTCTTTTGCTTTTTCCATTATCCAGCAGATGCTGGCAATTTGATCTCTGGTTCTTCTGCCTTTTCTAACTGAACTTATTCTTACTTCTTATTTTTACATCCTTGACACTGATTTGGTGCTATAGTAAACCAGAATGTGTTTCTCTCTCTCTCTCTCTCTCTCTCTCTCTCTCTCTCTCTGTCTTTCTCTGTCTCTCTCTTTCTCTCTTGCCACCATCATGACTGGCACTATTCACTGTCTTACTTTTCAAACTGCTTCACCTCTATACATCCTTTTCATTCCCAATCCTTGTGAATTCTCTATAACTTACTGATTAACCTATTGCTCTTCTCTCTCTTGCCATCTTCACTCAGTGCAGTTCAGTCACTCAGTTGTGTCCGACCTTCTGCGACCCCATGAATTGCAGCACACCAGGTCTCCCTGTCCATCACCAACTCCCGGAGTTCACTCAGATTCACATCCATCAAGTTGGTGATGCCATCCAGCCATCTCATCCTCTGTTGTCCCCTTCTCCTCCTGCCTCCAATTCCTTCCAGCATCAGAGTCTTTTCCAATGAGTCAACTCTTCACATGAGGTGGCCAAAGTACTGGAGTTTCAGCTTTAGCATCATACCTTCAAAAGAACACCCAGGACTGATCTCCTTTAGAATGGACTGAATCAGTTCTAATGAGGTGGATGAAACTGGAGCCTATTATACAGAGTGAAGTAAGCCAGAAAGAAAAACACCAATACAGTATACTAATGCATATATATGGAATTTAGAAAGATGGTAACGATAACCCTGTATGTGAGACAGCAAAAGAGACACAGATGTATAGAACAGTATTTTGGATTCTTTTGGGAGGGGGGAGAGGGTAGGATGATTTGGGAGAATGGCATTGAAACATGTATAATATCATATATGAAACAGATCACCAGTCCAGGTTCAATGCATGATACAGGATGCTTGGGGCTGGTGCACTGGGAGGACCCAGAGTGATGGTATGGGGAGGGAGGAGGGAAGGGCGTTCAGGATGGGGAACACATGTATATCTGTGGCGGATTCATGTTGATGTATGGCAAAACCAATACAATATTGTAATTAACCTCTAATTAAAATAAATAAATTTACATTTAAAAAAAAGAATGGACTGGTTGGATCTCTTTGCAGTCCAAGGGACTCTCAAGAGTCTTCTCTAACACCACAGTTCAAAAGCATCAATTCTTTGGTTCTCAGCTTTCTTCACAGTCCAACTCTCACATCTATACGTGACCACTGGAAAAATCATAGCCTTAACTAGATGGACCTTTGCTGGCAAAGTAATGTCTCTGCTTTTCAATATACTATCTACGTCGGTCATAACTCTTCTTCCAAGGAGTAAGCATCTTTTAATTTCATGGCTTCAATCACCATCTGCAGTGATTTTGGAGCCCCCCAAAATAAAGTCTGACACTGTTACCACTGTTTCCCCATCTATTTCCCATGAACTGATGGGACCGGATGCCATGATCTTCGTTTTCTGAATGTTGAGCTTTAAGCCAGCTTTTTCACTCTCCTCTTTCACTTTCATCAAGAGGCTTTTAGCTCCTCTTCACTTTCTGCCATAAGGGTGGTGTCATCTGCATATCTCAGGTTATTGGTATTTCTCCTGACAATCTTGATTCCAGCTTGTGTTTCTTCCAGCCCAGCATTTCTCATGATGTACTCTGCATAGAAGTTACATAAGCAGAGTGACAATATACAGCCTTGATATACTCCTTTTCCTATTTGGAACCATTCTGTTGTTCCATGTCCAGTTCTAACTGTTGCTTCCTGACCTGCATATAGGTTTTGCAAGAGGCAGGTCAGGTGGTCTGGTATTCCCATCTCTTTCAGAATTTTCCACAGTTTGTTATGATCCACACAGTCACAGGCTTTGGCATAGTCAATAAAGCAGAAGTAGATGTTTTTCTGGAACTCTCTTGCTTTTTCCATGATCCAGCAGATGCTGCCAATTTGATCTCTGGTTCCTCTGCCTTTTCTAAAACCAGCTTGAACATCAGGAAGTTCACGGTTCACGTATTGCTGAAGCCTGGCTTGGAGAATTTTGAGCATTACTTTACTAGCATGTGAGATGCGTGCAATTGTGCAGTAGTTTGAGCATTCTTTGGCATTGCCTTTCTTTGGGATTGGAATGAAAACTGACCTTTTCCAGTCCTGTGGCCACTGCTGAGATTTCCAAATTTGTTGGCATATTGAGTGCAGCACTTTCACAGCATCATCTTTCAGGATTTGAAATAGCTCAGCTGGAATTCCATCACCTCCACTAGCTTTGTTCGTAGTGATGCTTTCTAAGGCCCACTTGACTTCACATTCCAGGATGTCTGGCTCTAGGTGAGTGATCACACCATTGTGATTATCTGTGTCGTGAAGATCTTTTTTGTACAGTTCTTCTGTGTATTCTTGCCACCTCTTCTTAATGTCTTCTGCTTCTGTTAGGTCCATACCATTTCTCTCCTTTATCGAGCCCATCCTTGCATGAAATGTTCCCTGGGTATCTCTAATTTTCTTGAAGAGATCTCTAGTCTTTCCCATTCTGTTCTTTTCCTCTATTTCTTTGCACTGATCACTGAGAAAGGCTTTCTTATCTCTTCTTGCTATTCTTTACTCTGCATTCAGATGCTTATATCTTTCCTTTTCTCCTTTGCTTTTTGCTTCTCTTCTTTCACAGCTATTTGTACGGCCTCCTCAGACAGCCATTTTTCTTTTTTGCATTTCTTTTCCATGGGGATGGTCTTGATCCCTGTCTCCTGTACATTGTCACGAACCTCCATCCATAGTTCATCAGGCACTCTATCTATCAGATCTACTCCCTTAAATCTATTTGTCACTTCCACTGTATAGTCATAAGGGATTTGATTTAGGTCATACCTGAATGGTCTAGTGGTTTTCCCTAGTTTCTTCAATATAAGTCTGAATTTAGCAATAAGGAGTTCATGATCTGAGCCACAGTCAGCTCCCGTGTTCACTAGTAGTATGTTTATATGTATAAAAGGTACTGTTGTACTCTCGGAATTTCACACAGACCCTAACACATATTATGTACTGAATAAGATGATTTGGCAGGACTGCATTCCTTTTGAAGACACTAGAGGACAGTCCATTTCTTTTTCCAGCTCCTAGAGGCCACCCACCTTCCTTGGCTTGTGGTCTTTTTATCTTCCTCCCAAGCCAGTAAGTAAGGTAGCATCCTCTCTCCTCTCTGACCTCTGTTTCCATCCGTGTATCATCTTTGAAACACTGAGTCTACTGCCTCACTCTTATAGGGCCCTGTGATTATGCTGGGTCCACCCAGATATTCCCCATCTCAAAATCCTTAACTCATTCACAAATCACATATACAAAGTCCCTTCTGTCATATAAGATAACATATATGCAGGTTCTGGAGATTAGGGCATGCATATCTTCGGGCTGTGCTGGTAGAGGAGGGGGATTATTGGACCTACCATAGTCCATACAGATCAAGCCTGCTACTATATGGGAAGGGATTATACAAAGGTATGTAGGGAGATCACAGGAGACTGTACCACAAAACCTATCTTCTAACCTACTTTTTCTCAACCTTAAACATACTTTGATCTTTTCAGCTAGACCTAAGCTTTCAGTTCAGTTCAGCCGCTCAGTCGTGTCCAACTCTCTGCGAGCCCATGAATTGGAGCATGCCAGGACTCCCTGTCCATCACCAACTCCCGGAATTCACTTAAACTAACATCCATTGAGTCGGTAATGCCATCCAGCCATCTCATCCTCTGTCGTCCCCTTCCCCTCCTGCCCCCAATCCCTCCCAGCATCAGAGTCTTTTCCAATGAGTCAACTCTTCGCATGAGGTAGCTAAAGTACTGGAGTTTAAAAGGCAGAGGAACCAGAGATCAAATTGCCAACATCCAAACATGAACCCCCCCAAGCATGCTGCACCCTGCATCAGACATAGACTGGCGATTCAATTCTTACATGATAGTGTTTGGGAACGCATGTAAGAATTAAAGATTTTAAAATTTAAAAAATAAAAAACTAAAAACTAAATAAATAAATAAATAAAAATAAAAAAATTCATTTACTCTGAAAAAAAAAATAAAAACAAATTGCCAACATCCGGTGGATCATAGAAAAAGCAAGAGACTTCCAGAAAAACATCTATTTCTGCTTTATTGACTATGTTAAAGCCCTTGACTGTGTGGATCACAATAAACTGTGGAAAATTCTGAAAGAGACATAAGTTTTACCTAGCACTAAAATATATCTTACATATGATAAAGCAGACAGTAACAAAAATCAATGGGAGTGGTAAAGGGCATATTGGTACTCACTGTAACATTCTTTTACCTTTTGAATGATTTAAAATTTTTATAATAATATAGGAGAAAAGTATACCTCAGTTCCCATCTCATTTATGCAGTCTTCTTTCTTACTATTAGTTCTCAGAGGATTTTCTTTCCTCCAGTCTCTTATTTGTACTTATTCTGTATACTACTCACTTGGTTTCAAATAACATGCCTTTTCTAACATCACTGATATTAAATGTATGAACAGATACTTCTGTATGATGCTGTTAGTTCTTTAGGAGATAAGGACTGATCACAGTCAGAATACTGTTACTTTTCTAAAAGTGGGAATACATATGTGCTGATCCAGTCATACTCTTTACTGGGTCTCCTGTGTGAGAAATGACAACAACTTGGAAGATGTCTGAGCAGTCAGTAAAGAGTGTATGGTATTGGAACAGAGAGATTGTTATTATGAACATAATTCCCTGGCAGTAGTCTTATTAGAATGCAGCATGCTTTATGAGTTGCATTTACTCCATATAGAAAAAGACAGTAATATTTTTGCTTGATAGGACCATGGTCTAGTTCTATAGCTCTTTACATATTCATTTGTTTGAATGAATATATATTATATAGTATACTATTTATATGGGCTATAAATAATACATGAATATACTGAACTAAGTTTTAACTTATTCATAGAAAACATAATAATTTTCAGACTTCCCTGGTGGTTCAGACTGTAAAGCATCTGCCTACAATTCAGGAGACCCAGGTTCAATCCCTGGGTCAGAAAGATCTTCTGGGAGAAGGAAATGGCTATCCACTCCAGTATTCTTGCCTGGAAAATCCCATGGATGGTGGAACCTGGTAGGCTACAGCCCATGGGGTCACAGAGAGTCAGACATGACTGAGAGACTTCACTTTCACTTAATAATTTTTTAAAAATCCATACTTTTAACAAATTGATGATGATCTCACTATATTCAAGTATCTCTTCCTGAAGAAAGCAGCTTAGATAAATAGCACCTTTTTGAGCCTTGCAGGGATATCTCATTGAGAAAATGCTTGTTAATATCCATAATGAATACTTATCATAAAGTACATTTACCGTTAGAGAATAAACCTGGAACACAGCAATAACTTTCACCCATTTATGAAAACACAAAATAAAAACACAATTATCTATTTGTAGTCTATGTGCCATCCATAGGAGAGTCTACCAACCCTTCAGCATTAGACATTGCTTTTTCTGGATACTTTAGCATTCTTTCTCTGATACAAGGTAAGTTAACAAGTAATATTAAACAGTAAGAAAAGAAAACATTAAGTACAACACCAACTTTAAGCATAACACACTAAGAGGTTTGTTCAAAAATGTCAGCCAAGGAAGATAAATCACTGAGGTGTAAGCTGTCAGTCCCTTCTAATGCAAACAGTGAAAATCAAGAGTATGTATCCAAATCTCAGATACTGCCAAAGGGGGGGAAAAAAAAGTGTTTTCAGTTCTCAAATCTTCTCCATTCACTTATGGACACATTTATTTCAAAATAGAGCATATTCATTTAACAATGGACCTACAGTTAAGCAGGAAAGGTCTCAAAACCTTGTATTTAAAACTTAAATGTATGCTCCATTAATTTATATTTCCTTCCTGAGTTAATGGACTCAAGCCCAGGAAAAAAGAAAAAAAAAAAACACATTCTATGCTCAATCATCAAATTTGTTTAAGGTTCAACTATAGTATTTGTAAGAAAATATTCTCTAATATTTGAAAGCATAATAGTTTCCCTTCATTCTCTATAGAAAATAAATTATAAAGAATTGCATCATTTAAAATATTTCTAGTCAGTAAAATCAACAGATCTAATTCTTCTTAGAACGTAAGGTTATGGCACCACTGCTGCCTCAGCATGATTTCAAATTCAGCATTTAAGATGCTAATTTCCTCCGAGGTATGTGGACTCTAAATACCGCCATGCTAGCTTGGTCCTGGCCATATGATCCAGAAGACTTAAACTGCAGCTATCTCCATTTAAGGATGAGTAGTGGTGGTGGTGGCGGCGGTGTACTCACTAAGTCTGTCTGACTCTTGCAACCCCATGGACTGTAGCCTACCAGACTCCTCTGTCCATGGGATTTTCCAGGCAAGAATACTGGAGCGGGTTGCCATTTCCTTCTCTATAAGGATGAGTATATTTTCTATATTCATTTTGTAAGTATAAAAGTGAAGGTCTAGCAAATGTAATTAATATTAAAGCTTTGAATTACAAACATGAATGCTATTAACTATAAACTCTCAACTTCAATACTTTTAATCACAAGTAAATCTAACCATAGTTTTATTCCTTTTTAATTTACCCTGAAATCATTCCTTGGTATAAAACTCTCTCTCTGGTTAGCTTCAGGATTAAAAGCCCTCTTTTGAGACAAAATTCTGCATTTCAAATTGGCCATCTTTCCCTGGATGATTCACACACTTGTGAATAATCTCAATTTATCCTAAACTAATTATTACCCGTCACATTCCTACCACTGCCTGGATTTTCTGGTTGGTCACTGATACTGCCATTCTGCCCATTTGCTGAAGCAAAAACCTTGGAATCAGCCCTGAGGTTTCTCTCTCAGCTCCTTCATCCAACAGCAACAGAAGTCTGTCAGTTCTACAACTTTAATACCTTTCTTCCTTCCCTTTCTTTTGTCACTGTCAGTGCCGTAGTTCGGGCATCCATCATCTTTCACACAAATAACATTCACTTCTTAAACATTCTCCTTATGTTCAGTTTTCCCCTCACTGCAATCCATCTCCCACACATCTACTAGAAGAATGTCTCTGACACACTTTGCCTGATCACTTTGTTTCCTTGCTCAACTCCTTCAAGAGTTCTCCTCTACCTATAACCATGGCTTATCATCATTTTATATGCATCACTCTATCCTTCTCTATATCGCATCACACAATCCACAACTCAGCTTAAAGCAGACAGACGTCAGCAGAACAGCATGCATTCACAGATGTAGCAAAAATGGAAAAGTGAAGTCTTAGAAGCTGACCTCTGAAGGTGGTCTTCCTCACTGAGCAGCAGGAGCACACAAGCTATGAACCACTGACCAGAAGGAATAAGTTTCAGCTCTTTAGCAGGCTCCCTACCCTGTTCCCCTTTACATTCCACACAAGTTTCCCATCATTCTTCTCAAGGCACCCTGTTTATTTCTTCAACAAATATTTATTCATTCATAAATAGCAGGAACCTCTTATTTGCCAGGCTCCAGGTGTTGTTCTCCAGTCATGTGTGAAGTTCCCTGAACACACTCCTTCATGCTCCCAAGCATCTACACTTGAGAGTACATCTTGTGTTTGGCATACAATTCCACATCTCAGCCACTCCCTACAACAGAGAGAAAAATGCCTTTTTACAGGATTATTTTTTGGCAATACTCTATTTATTTATATCAGTCATCTGGATACAGAAATCAGCACAACTGAAGATGACTATAATAAATATTGGTTAAGTCAGTTTAACAAACACTGTTCAATATTGTCATCAGCCTAATTCTTCTGTGTAGTTGAAATGAGCTCATCTTCCAAAGTATGCTTGCATCTCCTCACTCACCACCAAGGAAAAGCTGATGTTTGGCAGAGCACTGGTACTACAGTTCACAGTTCCTCCAACATTCAACAATTTTAAATGGAGAATGGCATATAAATAAGAATTGCAGATGAACCTATTTGTAGGGCAGGAACAGAGATGCAGGTGTAAAGAACAGACTTGTGGACACAGCGGGGGAAGGAGAAGGTGGGAAGAACTGAGAGACTACCACTGAAATATATACATTACCATGTGTAAACAGATAGCTAGTGGGAAGTTGCTGTGTGACACAGAGAGACCAGCCCCATGCTCTGTGATGACCTAGAGGGGTGGGGCCTGGGACAGGAGGGAAGTTCAAGAAGGAGGGGATATATGTGTGTTACGGCTGATTCACAATGCTGAATGGCAGAAACCAACACAATACTGTAAAGCAATTATTCTCCAAATAAAAAATAAATTGAAAAAATCTAAAAGAATAAGAACTGCAGAAAAAAATACATATCCAATTTATTTCTCTTCTTCCTACATAGTTACCCCCTGACCATAAGTGGTAAATTTTGACTCAGGTAACCTCATTCTTGGGATTCCCTGGTGACTCAGACAGTAAAGCGTCTGCCCACAATGCGGGAGACCTGGGTTCGATCCTTGGGTTGGGCAGATCCCCTGGAGAAGGAAATGGCAACCCACTTCAGTACTCTTGCCTAGAAAATTCCATGGATGGAGGAGCCTGGTGGGCTATAGTTTATGGGATCTCAAAGAGTCGGACACGACTGAGCGACTTCACTTCACTTCACTTCAACCTCATTCTTATATTCTACTCATATACTTTTACAACATTAAATTCTATGTTTAAATAAAGAATAATAAATTATTCACAGACATGATCATAAAATGAAAGTGAAGTCGCTCAGTAGTGTCTGACTCTTCACGACCTCATGGACTGTAGCCTACTAGGCTTCTCCATCCATGGGATTTTCCAGGCAAGGGTACTGGAGTGGGTTGCCATTTCCTTCTCCAGGGGATCTTCCCAACCCAGGAATTGAACCTGGGTCTCCCACATTGCAGGCAGACGCTTTAGCCTCTGAGCCACCAGGGAAGTCAACATGATCATACTGAATAAAAAAAAAATTTTTTTTCTATTGTTTATATATTTACAGAAAGTCAAAACAGCCTAACTTGAATAAAGAAGATAATACAGAATAAGGATGAGGGAAAGAAGCAATATCACTAATTATTACCAGTTATAAACTCTCTTCTCTTTTTAAAATTTATTTTTATTTTTACTTTATTTTGCTTTACAATACTGTATTGGTTTTGCCATACATTGACATGATGCTACTCCTTACAACTTCCTTTGGACTCATTAGAGCAATTGGAGGCACGTTCTTTGAGGCACAAAACCAATCAACTTCTATTCTCAGAAGATATGTTGACCAGGACATAGGATATAGAAAGAGATATAGGATATAGAATTTTATATATATATATATATATATATATATATCTCCTATATAGATATAGGATACAGAAAGAGATTATGAATTCAAGAATGGGCAGAAGTTAAGATTCCAGGTGAAAAATAACATGACTATACTCCCAACAGTGTAGAAATATCACCTGTTATACCTTTTTCTAATTTTAGTTTAGCATAAAATGAAGACAGAGCTGGCATGATCCCTAGTAAGTCAGAAATTCAATTTTCCTTCTTTATGATTTGTTACAAAAAAGTACAATGCACCAGCTTTCTTCAAATGTGGACTCTCAGAATTCATTCACGTGAGGGTAGGTGGCCAGATTCAAATGTCCCCTAGCTCTTTCTGCAAGAAAACCAAGGCAAACAAGAACATTACGATGTTTTATTAATGAATTCTAAATAAATCACCCCAATGTGATCATCTTTAGAAAATAGTTACAATAACACTGCTGGGCTTTCTGGTGTCTCAGAGGTAAAGAATCTGCCTGCAGTGCGGGAGACACAGGTTTAATCCCTGGGTTGGGAAGATCCCCTGGAAAAGGAAATGGCAACCCACTCTAGTAGTCTTGCCTGGGAAATCCCATGGACAGAGAAGCCTGGCGGGCTACAGTTCATGGGGTTGCAAAAACAGTCAGACAAGACAGCAACTAAACAACAACAATGACATAATAACAATGACACCATCAATTAACAATGAAGCCTTATATTCCAGGTGCTGTGTTATGAGTTTACATATATTAACTCATTCACATTATAGACATGAAACTGAGGACCTGCAGAGAGATTAAGGCCCCAGGTCTCACAGTTAGTGAGTGTCAGTCTAGCTCCAGAGTCAGCCCTACTTACCTCTACCCTCCCCCATTAGCTGTTAAAAGCTCAAGTCCAACACACCTGTGTTCAAACAGCAGCTTTGCTGTTTTACTACCTATGAGACATGAAGCAAGGTACCTGACCTCCCAAGTCTGTTTCCTCATCTATCAAGTGAGAATATTAATGGTATCTCCTCTTGAGACAGTTTTTGGAAAGATATAAAAAATAATGCATTTAACATATATCAAATGCTTAATTTACATGAACTTAAACATAAATAAAACAAAACCAAAAAGCTCTCTAGTTTCTCTTCATGCAATATTCTTCTACTGCTTAATTCTTCCCCTCTGAAAACATTTATGTAGAAGCTAATTTGCTTTGCAGTACATGGACTTCTAGCTCCTTCCAAAGCTACTTCCTAAACATACTTAGAAAAAAATGCAAATAAGTTTATAAACAGAGTTGCAAGAGATTTTTCTTCTCATACTACAAAGCAACATATTACTGGGTTTTGCTCTCAGTTCTTTGATGCTATAAAAACTTTCAGTCAAATTTCTTTAAAAGGAGAAAAAAAAATTATAGGTATTTTATTTAAATGTCACAGCAAGTAATTTCACAGTTATGGAAATTTATGTTCATATGAAATAACAACTTGCCCAATGGCACCCAGTTAGCAAATGGAATAATGTCCATCGCTACAGACACACTTTTTCTGCAAAGTCAGACTTATACGTGAAGTTTTCTCTCAGTACACGTCAGACCTTTCTAAAGTTTCTTCTTAACCTCAACTTTCTATCTTCAAGACTCAAGTTAACTAGACTATTTTAAAGGACTTGGACAAGGCTTATTGGCATTAGTAGTCATTTAGAGAGTTTACAAGCCAAAAAAGTCACTACAGTGACAATAGTTAAACCACTTGAAAACTAAATAGCCTTAGGCAAAAAGTTGTTTTCCCTGAGATTTAAGCTCAGATGAGAGAATGAAAAGATTATATGATTCTCCATGATTTCCTGAAAATTACATAGGGAGTATTTTTCTCCTGAGAAACAGCAGTTACAGGAAATGTAGCTAGGAAGATAGGATTTGAGTAACCAAGGGCTCAAGGGCCAAATAAAGGGGTGTTTGACCCATTCAGTGGTGGGAGTACCTAACCTCAGCCCACTCAGGTTGATGGAGAATTGAAAGAGACTCTTTTTCTTAAAAGTATTTGGAGTGAGGGAAATACCACTTGTTACAGAATTTCACCCCAGATACAGTGCAGAAACGGGGAACATCTGTCTTAAAACAGAAGTTGCATGGTGACGATAACCAAGTGAGACATATTATGATAAAACTTTGTCAGTTAGGTGAAACCTGAACTACGGGAATAATCATTTAAAAGAAAAAGAGACAAAGACCACTTCTAGTTTCACCATCCCTGACTTTTTATTAGTCTCTTATAAACATCTGAGCCACTAGACTTGAAATTCAAATGTGAAAGAACCATATTCATCCGAAAATATATGCCAAATTGCATCTCTTGGAGCAGTAGCATAAACCCCTTATTGTGGATTCATCCACCTGCATTTATTGCAATTTGGCTTGTAGAACTTGATAAATGAACCTGATTTTTAAATGTCTAAAAGTGGTTATCAATGCAGGTCTCTACAAGCAGTAAGACTTGTGGGAGTGGCCTGTCCAATACGGAGTTGGTTGGGGACATCTTACAAACGTAAAGTCTCCATTAGGGCTTCCTGTGCAGAGATCTGCTATGCATTTAATACTTTTAATGAAGCAAAGAAGGCTAAAACAGGAAGAGAACACTTTCAACTAAATCACGTCTCTCAGGGATCCCACATACTTCAATTGCTTTGTGAAGACCAGCCAGGGCACTGGTTGCTCATGAGCAATTCTAATCACTCCAGCACCCTGTGGTAATCCAGACACATACTTGGAGTTCTTCCAGAGAGCTCTTCTCAATCAGGCAATTGTCTTGATAATAGAAAAATTGTATACTCAGCCCTGTTTAAAGCACCCATTCTGCCATGATCACTGAACCTTTTGCTAAAAATCTGCAAGGTTCCTTATATCCTCTGTGTTAACACATACAGGAAGCTGCGATGGACCATCATGAGGAAACAGAAAGTGTGCTCTCTTCTTTTTTCCTTCGCAGTATAGTTAACCTTTAAAGAAAAAACTGGGGGAAAATGATAGGGAGACCTATCTGAACAACTAACAATCAGAAAAGATATTCATGTATTTAATAAGTATTCACCAAGCACACACTGCCAGATACTGCAGAGTGAATTATAACATATAGGAGGTTAAAACCATAAGGAAATGTTTGTTTTATACAGAAATAGAGCAAAGCTGTGCTTATGTTCAGGAGAACAGTATAACATCCATGAAATCTAACGACTATAATTATTCCCGGAGATGGTATGTTCCTATTTTCCTTTGTAGTCTTTTATCTAGAGAACTCAAACCCTCAAACCATCAGGAATTAATCTCCACTTTGTAGGAAATGGCACTTAAAAAAAATCTTACTGTGGTAATATGAGTTATTGAGACAAGTTTTAAAACTAAGAGTCTCTCAACTCCAGCTTCTTTTGAGATCTTTTAGAGCAATATAAGCTAAATAACTAGCTGGATTTAAATTTTCAGTACATTGATTTTGATAAATTCTGCTAAACTGCATGTCTATTTATTCCTAGAAATAAGTGAGGGCCTCAATTACGTAAAAGAATCAAGAGGTTTTCTTTGTTAGTAAGTAATAAGAAATTTTCAATTTAAAATGCAATTAAGAACTCAAGACTTTGACAATTCATATAGATCTGAAAGTGAATTTCTGGATGAAAAGTCGTTTTCACCCTTTTCATTCTCAGAGCTCCCACTTCAAGTCACTTCAGGATTTTAGAGGACAAAAGTAGGGAGAGTAGAAGGAGATTCAAGTCAGTAAGTTCCATTTTCAGCAGCTCTGTTAAAACCATAAGAAATTAAAATGGCTTGTGAAAAAACGATGTGGGTAGAGAGAAGAACTGTAATCATTCAAATTATTAATTCTGCAAATATTTAGTAAGCACACATTCTGTTCTAAGCACACAGACTGTGCTAGATATTTGGGATACAAAGACGGATTAAAATCCAACTTGGATTCCTTGACTTCAAGGGATTCAGCTCTAATACTGACTTGATACCTGTTACTAAAGATTATTATAGAGTTTGTAGGACACATTCTCAGAATTCAAAAAGTCTATATATCTGTAGATTTATAAAGTGACCTTTATGCTGACGGATGTAAATTCTAGGTCATAGGGCATAGGTCAATAATGATATATATATCATGACTAAAATTATACATTGATTGAAAAAAGGATAAAAGAATCATAAGAATGTGATTCTCAGAGGCTTGCTTAAAAGCTAAAGACCTGTTTAAGTGAGGGCCTCAGTCATAATTATCCCAACGATTAACCACAACCTTGAACCTTGTAATTTCTTTGCAGCTGTCTCACTCAGTGCACATACACTGAGCACTGCTACCTGCACTATTCTGAGTATGAGAGACACACTGGAAAAAAGGCTGGAGGCCTGTCTCTGAAGTATTTGCAGTCTAGAGAAGGAGACAGACACACCATCTAACAAATAACATTGCATGGTACCTCTAAGTAAGATAGTAGTAAAGGCAAGATGCAGTGGAGTCCAAAAGAGAGACCCCTGTGACTAAGCTGGCCATGGAAAAATAAGACAGGCTTCCTTAAAAAATATTTTAAAATTTTGCTTCATATTCCCAGCACTCAACACAGTACGTGGCACAAAAAAGGTCACTGATAAAAGTTCAAGAGGGAGGGGATACATGTACCTTTATGGCTGATTCACGTTGTTGTACAGCAGAAAACAACACAACATTTTACAGCAATTATCCTCCAAGGAGCCTATTATACAGAGTGAAGTAAGCCAGAAAGAAAAACACCAATACAGTATACTAATGCATATATATGGAATTTAGAAAAATGGTAACGATAACCCTGTATGCGAGACAGCAAAAGAGACACAGATGTATAGAACAGTCTTTTGGACTCTGTGGGAGAGGGTGAGGGTGGGATGATTTGGGAGAATGGCATTGAAACATGTATAATATCATATAAGAAACGAATTGCCAGTCCAGGTTCGATGCAGGATACAGGATATTTGGGGCTGGTGCACTGGGATGACCCAGAGGGATGGTATGGGGAGGTAGGTGGAAGGGAGGGTTCAGAATGGGGAACACATGTTCATGTTGATGTATGGTAAAATCAATACAATATTTTAAAGTAATTAGCCTCCAATTAAAACAAATAAATTTAAAAAAAGAATGCAAAATAAATAAATAAAATAAAGCAATTATCCTCCAATTAAAAATAAAAAAAGGAGTTTTAATAAATAGAAGCACACAAATTTGGAAAACTCAGCAGTGGCCACAGGACTGGGAAAGGTCAGTTTTCATTCCAATCACAAAGAAAGGCAATGCCAAAGAATGCTCAAACTACCGCATAATTGCACTCATCTCACATGCTAGTAAAGTAATGCTCAAAATTCTCCAAGCTAGGCTTCAGCAAAACATGAACTGTAAACTTCCAGATGTTCAAGCTGGTTTTAGAAAAGGCAGAGGAACCAGAGATCAAATTGCCAGCATCTGCTGGATCATGGAAAAAGCAAGAGAGTTCCAGAAAACATCTATTTCTCCTTTATTGACTATGCCAAAGCCTTTGACTGTGTGGATCACAACAAACTGTGGAAAATTCTGAAAGAGATGGGCATACCAGACCACCTGACCTGCCTCTTGAGAAATCCGTATGCAGGTCAGGAAGCAATAGCTAGAACTGGACATGGAACAACAGACTAGTTCCAAATAGGAAAAGGAGTACGTCAAGGCTGTATATTGTCACCCTGCTTATGTAACTTCTATGCAGAGTACATCATGAGAAATGCTGGGCTGGAAGAAGCACAAGCTGGAATCAAGATTGCCAGGAGAAATATCAATAACCTCAGATATGCAGATGACACCACCCTTATGGCAGAAAGTGAAGAGGAACTAAAAAGCTTCTTGATGAAAGTGAAAGAAGAAAGTGAAAAGTTGGCTTAAAGCTCAACATTCAGAAAACGAAGATCATGGCATTCGGTCCCATCACTTCATGGGAAATAGATGGGGAAACAGTGGAAACAGTGTGAGACTTTATTTTTGGGCTCCAAAATCACTGCAGATGGTGATTGCAGCCATGAAATTAAAAGACGCTCACTCCTTGGAAGAAGAGTTATGACCAACCTAGATAGCATATTGAAAAGCAGAGACATTACTTTGCCGACTAAGGTCCGTCTAATTAAGGCTATGGTTTTCCAGTGGTCACGTATGGATGTGAAAGTTGGACTGTGAAGAACAATGAGCACCAAATAATTGACGCTTTTGAACTGTGGTGTTGGAGAAGACTCTTGAGAGTCCCTTGGACTGCAAGGAGATCCAACCAGTCCATTCTAATGGAGATCAGTCCTGGGTGTTCTTTGGAAGAAATGATGCTAAAGCTGAAACTCCAGTACTTTGGCCACCTCATGTGAAGAGTTGACTCATTGGAAAAGACTCTGATGCTGGGAGGGATTGGGGGCAGGAGGAGAAGGGGACGACAGAGGATGAGATGGCTGGATGGCATCACCGACTCAATGGACGTGAGTTTAAGCGAACTCTGGGAGATGGTGATGGACAGGGAGGCCTGGCGTGCTGTTATTCACGGGGTCACAAAGAGTCGGACAAGACTGGGCAACTGAACTGAACTGAACTGCAAGGTATAAAAGCATGGTTCACTTCAAAAGTACAGAAGAATGAATTATTACATTGGGTCTGAGGATGTTTAGGGAAGTTTTCTTGGAAGAAATTAGAATTTAAATGTCTTTCAGGGTTGCTGTAGAGTTCATGAGATAGAAGGATAGAGGGCATCCTAAAGGCAAATCCCCATGGTCAGTCAGAAGATCAGTTTGGCTAGAAATTTAGAGCAGGGTAGGTGATGGGAACTTATTTTACCATAAGTTTATTTTACCAGGGAAGGTAGATTTGGGGTGTAAGTTGAAAGATTTGCAATCCAAGCCTAAAGTATTTGAATTGCATTCTATAAACTGTAGGAAGTCACTAAAAGTTTCTGAGCAGTGTGGCAATATAAAACCTATTGGGGGGGCAGGGGTGTATATTAAACACATAGGATTATCTTTATTGCCTTAAGGACATATATTGTCACTTTTTTTCCCCCTGAAATTCATTTATTTTCTTGGCCTTTCGTTTTCTACTTTTTAAAAACTCTTTTTTTTTATTTTGAGATAATTTTAGACTTACCTAAGAGCTGGAAAAACAGTACAGAAAGTTCCTATCCACCTTCACCCAATAAAGCTGTATTTTTGAAAGATTAATCTGGTTAAAGACCAGTTGGGTCTTTAACACATACCTACATGTAACCAGACTTACTAAGATTGCTTCTTTGGACAGACTGAAAACAGCCAATCACTGAAACAGGATCATGAGCCTAGTTGTAAACTTGATTGAAATGACAAGGTTGCATTTGCGCCAAGTCTTCAGCCTCAGGACAAAGAGTTACATGTGCACATGAGGGATGTGTGCCTTGGACTTTGAAACAAAAGCAGCAGTGTGGCTCATTTACTTTTTACCACCATCAGCGTCCCCAAGCCTGTTGCCCTTTGGAGAACATGCCCTTTAAGACCACCCTCCCCACCACCTTCCTCACACACCACTTGCCCCTCAACCACCCCAGGAGGAGGAGTTGCTATAGTTTGATACCTTTGCTGAAGGGTGAACAGAGATCTCAGAGCACACAGGTTCCTGGCTCTCCCTCTAGTTTAAAATCCTCCTTGGTAGCTGGGATCTTTAGAGTCAAGGTTCACTTCCCCCAGGCACAAACACATCACTCTCCCTTGATTCTTTCTTACATGGGATTGGAGTGTGATAAGAGGCGAAAATGCAGTATGGACTTTAGGAAGAGGCTTCCTTTGGTTTGAAGCTACTAGGCTTCATCACATCAGGAGAAGTGGCTGTTCCAGATAGGTGGTCTGGCCCATCTGGCCAGAGTTCTTTGTGCTGGGGTTTGGGGTCAAATCCCCAGAAATAATGAGGTGCTATTTTGGTTTTCTTGCCATTCTTGCTGTAGAAACCATGAGGAGAGTGGTTGCTGTGGTCTCCAGAGGATCTGGGTATTTCTGGTCCTCAGGCTTCCTTGGTGGCTCAGAGGATAAAGCATCTGCCTGCAATGCAGAAGACCCAGATTTGATCCCTGGGTTGGGAAGATCCCCTGGAGAAGGAAATGGCAACCCACTCCAGTATTCTTGCTTGGAGAATCCCATGGACAGAGGAGCGTGGCGGGCTACAGTCCACGGGGTCACAAAGAATCGGACACGACTGAGCGACTTCACACACACACACACAGTCATAATACCAAATGATAGCACAGCCCTGAACACTGCCTGTTGCTTTAGCTTGTATTTTACCTCAGGTCTCAAAAAAAAAAAAAAAAAAAAAAAAAAACCAGAAAGAAAGAAAAGAATAAAGAATGCTAGTTCTCTTCCTTGTCCCTTTATCATAAGAGAAAGCAGAGCTACTATTCAATTGTTTCCAACTATATTTTCTTTTCATATTTGAAAAAATAGTTCATTCAATATAAAGTCTCAAGGACATCTGTTTACATGAAGAAGCAGAATCATACCAGATACTTGCTTATGTTAAGTGCCTTGAGAAAGATACATGCTTCTCTAGCAGAGTAATATTTAAAAGATTTGACAGGCATTCATTCTCAAAACATCCTCTGCATCTATTATTCAGGCCACCTTACTTGAAGCCCTGAAAACAATGAAAAGAGTAATACTCTAATGCAAAGATTTATAGGTTAAAATAAAGTAAAATTATTTGGGGAACCTGTATTTTTTTTAAAATACTGAAGCATTTAAAAAAAATTTTTAATATTATAAGGTAACATTTTAAATGAGCAAGTTATTCATATTGTTCAAAATTCAAAAAATATACAAAAGTATTTTTTTATAAAAGGGATTCCTCAGTGGCTCAGCAGTAAAGAATCTGCCTGCAAAGCAGGAAATGCAGGAGATGTGGGTTCAATCCTGGATCAGAAAGATCCCCTGGAGGAGGGCATGGCAACCCACTCCAGTATTCTTGCCTGGAGAATCGCATGGACAGAGGAGCCTGCCGAATTATATACAGTCCATACGGTCGCTAAGCGTCAGACACAACTGAAGCAACTAAGCCGGAGCACATTTTTTTAAAAGTATCTTTTTCACTCCTGACTGGAGTATTTTTAAGCAAAAGAAATACATTAGAAAGCCATCATTGTTATGTTTGGCCTGTTTGCTTGTGTTTCTGAGTAATTGTTACTATAACATCTTACATTAACCTACCTAACAGTAATCAGCGGAGAAGGCAATGGCACCCCACTCCAGTACGCCTGCCTGGAAAATCCCATGGACGGAGGAGCCTGGAAGGCTGCAGTCCACAGGGTTGCTGAGGGTCGGACATGACTGAGCAACTTCACTTTCACTTTTCACTTTCCTGCATTGGCAAAGGAAATGGCAGCCCACTCTAGTGTTCTTGCCTGGAGAATCCCAGGGATGGGGGAGCCTGGTGGGCTGCTGTCTATGGGGTCACACAGAGTTGGACACGACTGAAGTGACTTAGCAGCAGCAGCAGCAGCAGCAACAGTAATCAGAAGGTGAGAATTTATTGCCAAATAAATTGGAAAGCAGCCCTTATGCCTATTATGTGAACCCAAGTCATACTTTTTGAATTTACAAATCATGGATTCTCTTAGGGAAATCTGAAAGCTGACAATCAAGCAACAATAGATAGGTCATTATATTATACCAAGTTTGAAGTATTTTCTTTACATAAAATTCCATATAAATAATTAGAAGCAGAGTTTAGGCAAGCTATTATGTGCTGTTCTTCAGTGACAATAATTGTATATACTGCTGTTTCCTACCACTATAAAAATATTTACAAACGTAAGTCCATGCCTACATGAACAGCTTAGCCATAAAGAATCTGCTTGCAATGCAGGAGACCTGGGTTCAATCCCTGGGTTGGCAAGATCCATGGAGGATCCATGGGGCAACCTGCCCCAGTACTCTTGCCTAGAGAATTCGAAGGACAGAGGAGCATGGCAGGCTGTAGCCCACAGGGTTGCACAGAATCAACATGACTGAAGCGACTAAGCAGCAGCACATGAACAGCAAGAAATTTAACAAAACAATGGAGACAGAAATAATTTTTCAATTCCTTTGCTAATACACTTCAGCTAAAACACTGCCTTAGAGAATCATGTTTTAAGGAAACAGAGTTTTCAATCAGCAAAGCAAGATGGATAAATTTCATTGTAAAAGATAATCGCAGAGAGAAAATCCATAACTTATTGTGGTAGTACCTCCTAGAATTTAACAGCAGTCAATTCATGGAGTTCTTTCTTTTGTTCAATCTAAGTCTCTGGTAGCAATTTACACTAATTTATTTTGTTTACTTTCCCTTGGAAGATGAAATGTGGGTGAACATCCTTCTTACACTGAAATCTAATTTATTAAAGGTAGTTAAGTCAATTTTAAGCTGCTTAAGTCAATTTTCAGCTTCTTCCCCAGTCAAAATAACACCTTCTTTCTTAAACTTACACCCTTGGACCCCCACTCCATCTTGCCAGATTCCAACCCTGAATCACTGTAGTTGCTCATCTATCGTACTTTGCTCAAATTTTTCATACCTCTCATAGAATATGGCATTAAATGGGATGTATCACATAAATATGACCAATGCCAAGAAGCAGGGAAATATCATTCTTGATATATTTCCATTCTAACAAATACTCTTATTGATTCAGTTCACATCCCTATTATTGAGTTGACCAAAAAGTTTATTTGGATTTTTTCCCATAAAATGTAATAGAAAAACCCAAACGAACTTTTTTGGCCAACCCAATTATTTCATTCTAATGTTGCAGTAAACTTCTTAAAAATTCTTAACAAGAGTCTTATAATGCTGAAGTTAAGCTAAGAAATGGGCCATGGCAACAAAGAGGTCTTGGTTTTTCTTGTTGGCCCTGTGTCATTGTTTTCCCTCATCTGCATTCCACCTTTTATTCATTGTTTGAATAGCAAGTGCCACTTTGTCTTTAGATCATATAGGAGGTTAACATCACTGCCTAAATAAGTGTTATCCAAAGACTAATGAACTTATTCTGAGGTCTGTCATCAAAATCACTGATGAAAAGAGCAAACAATTCAGTCCCCCAACTAAAGTTAATGGATCCTGCTGACCTACTTAATAGAATTATTGTCATGTTTTTTTTAAAACAATTCACATTTTACAGTGAGTACCAGATTGATACAAGTGTAGAGTCCCTCAGTGAAAATCTATGAAGGGTATTAGCTGATATTTTGCATCTATTTCTCAGACACTCAGGACACTCATTAACTCATTAATGAGCACACACACTGCCAAATTCCTTGCCATAGGATCACAGTGAATTCAGGAACAGAATCAAAAGTCTCAATATTCTATGCTGTATCACACAACTGGTAAGCACATCCTCTATTTCTTAAAATACATTTCAGGAAAATCAGCTTAGAATTGAATCTAATTCACTTTTGGAAGATCAAGTACCATGTTTATACACAATGCTAAATTTGTAAGGAAGACCAGTGTATGTGAAATACAAGTTTAGTTCTATGTGAGTCAGGAAGTATTCACCATGGTGGTCTTGGACTGTAATTCATTGTGTAAGATGAACGTATTGTAGCTGAAATACAATAGCAGAGGTTATTTGATGATGGAATCTTATTCTCAAATAAAAACTGTTTTTCTAAAGAGATTACATGGAAAAATACATGAGTACATGAGCCAATGAGGACATCTGAAAGTCTGATGAACTTAACGTTGTGTTTGTTCTTTCCCATCTAGAAATGCCCCTTTTATTTATCTTACCACCTTTTAGTATAACTTGGCATTGAATAGGAAGCTAAAAGAGATAGAAATTAACTAATAGTGCCAATGAGTCTCAAACTGCAAGATACTTCTCCAAAGGAAGCATGTGACCATTTAAATGACTTTACTCATGTGCTTCTCTCATTTGTACCATTATTCACAAGTATGAAATCAGGTAGACACATCAGCCAGCAAACAATACTCTTATTTAAAGCTTGATCATAGGCATAAAGAAGAGAACCAGTAGAACACCAAGATACATACATATAAGGGATTATGACTTTCAGATCTAAAGCAATATCCAGTTTATCAAGCCATGATGTGTTCAACTGTAGAAGAGCGTTAGGGAATCTTTTATTTAACAGAGTATATTTTTTTAATAACATGTTTTTGATATTATATGTCAAAACTATTATTTTAATTGTATATTTTTTGCCTCTGAAAACAAAGTTCACCAAAGTTTATGAGTGTAGTATATACATGGATTTTAAATTTGGGTTTTAAGATTTTATCAGTGATTTGCTTCTTTGACTAAAAATATTTTTTTTAATCATCAGAAACGAAAAGTCTTCTGTTTAGCTTTCAGGGTGCTCCATCATGCTCCATCATCCAATACCATTCTATTTATTCACTCTTGTATCCCCCCCTTATCCCAAAGCATACCTTCTATTCACAAGGGCTATCTTGGATGCACTCCAAGCCTACCTCCTCCACTCTCTGCACCCTAGTTTATGTTCTTGTTCTTTCCTTTAACAGGAATTTTCTCCTTTTTCCATGCACTTCTTTATAGTTTATTCATTGTCAACGACTACCTTCCCCTCTAAGATTCTTCTGGTATGTTCCTGATTCCTCTTCTTTATGCCAGTCATCATATCGCTCAGATCTTAAACAGGTCTCTAGGATCAACTTCACCTCCTTCTATCCTTTCTCTCATTCTCTTCCAGGCTCAGTGACCTCCAGGCATGTTCTTCCCTCCACCTTAAAGGCTCATTCCCCAACGGTCTGTGTGTTCATACCCTCACCACTTGCACATAGGTTCCTCCAATGTTGTGTTTCCTAGTGAAGTGAAAGTGAAGTCGCTCAGTCGTATCCAGCTCTTTGTGACCCCGTGGACTGTAGCCCTCCAGGCTCCTCTGTCCATGGGATTCTCCAGGCAAGAATACTGGGGTGGGTTGCCATTTCCTTTTCCAGGGGATCTTCGTGACCCAGGGATCGAACCCAGGTCTCCTGCATTGTAGGCAGACGCTTTAACCTCTGAGCCACCAAGGCTTCCCTCTGTTTCCTAACCACTCTATTTTATACTACAATGTGTTTCCTAGATTCTCTGCTTCCTGTTTCTGCTTTATTATTTTTTTTTCCATTGCTCTGGCTAGTCAGTAGGGCAGGGATTTTTGTCTGTTGTATCTCCAGTGCCTAGAAAAGTATCTGGCACATAGTAAGTACTCTAAATAGCTGCTGAATAAATTAAGCAAAATTATTGAATGCTAGCTCTATCCTAAATCCTTGATAAGCATAATAAATTAAATGACTATATTGAAATTTATGTTCTAAGTGCCTGACAAATATTGCCTTGTTTAATCCTCACATCATCCAATGAAAAAGGTTCTATTATCATCTCAATTTAACAGATGGAGAAAATGAAACAGAGAGATCAAGTAAATTAACTACAGTTAAGCAATGGTGGCACTAGTGGCAAAGAACTCACCAACCAGCGCAGGAGACATAAGAGACACAGTTAGAATTCCTGAGTCTGGATGATCCCCTAGAGGAGGGCATGGCAACCTACTCCAGTATTCTTGCCTGGAAAATCGCCATGGACAGAGGAGCCTGGTGGGCCACAGTCCATAGGGACACAAAAAGTTGGACACAACTGAAGCGATTTAGCACACAAGCAACTAGTAGTGCTTCCCAGTGGCTTAGTAGTAAAGAATCTGCTTGCCAATGCAGGAGATCCAAGTTCAATTCCTGGGTTGGGAAGATGCCCTGGAGGAGGAAATGGCAACCCACTCCAGTATTCTGGCCTGGAGAATCCCAGGGACAGAGAAGCCTAGAAGGCTTCAACATGACTTAGCGACTAAATAACAACAACAACAAAGCAACTAGTAAGTCTCAGTTGAAAGTACACCTACAGTTTTCCCAACAGGTGCTGTATAAATTGTTGAAGAACATCTTCAAACACATCCCAGTTTATTTTGTCATCATCATCTAAGTCAGACCTTCTCCCAACCACCTCTCCTTTGACAAATGAAAAAATGACAGATCTGAATTAGACTACAAACAAAGTCATTTGCACCTCATGTGTCTTTTAATTTTCCCCAATGCTTTTATAACCATTCTACCCTTATCACAAACTATTGATCAATTACTGCAAAGAGCAGACTTACTTATGGTATACATCTCTTTCTAACACAGAATGCAAGGCAACTAGCTTTAGACATTATTTTCTTATTATAAGAAGAAGTGGGGGAGAGGAAGGACATGAAGAAGAGGAAAGGAGGAATGGAAAGAAGTGGAAAAAGAAGAGAAAAAAACCCCAAAGAATAAAACCTACATTATTACAATGACCAATCAACATTAGGGGAAAGAAATAGAGACTTGAAGGCTTGGCTCTGGTGTCTTTCTAGAAATTATTAGCTAAGAAAAGCATCCTGAATTTTCTAGAATACAAAAATAAGTCTATACTAAGTCCAGTTACTTAAAAAGATTTAAAAAATATGACTTGCAGGCACCTAGAAACTCCAGGACTGTGAGTTCCACAGAGCCTGGTCTTAGGTCATGATCCACAGAATGAGATAAGGGTGAGGCATCAAGCCTGGTTCAGAAGTAAGTAGAAACAATAACAACAATAGAGGCTAACTGGGCTGATCTGGACCATATACACTGGTCTGGTCATATCAGGTTTTATAGCCAAGAGCAGTTCTAAGTGTTTGGTGCCCCTACTATACTGCTTGTTAAATACTCTGGGAATCAGCCCTGAAGCTAACATTTATTAAAGTGCTTAATAAACACCTGGCAATATGCAGAGAGATTTTATCCCCAAATCACAAGTTGTTGTTTAGTAACTCAGCAGTTGTCAAACTCTTTGTGACCCCATGGACTGCAACAAACCAGGCTTCCCTGTCTTTCACTATCTCCTGGAGTTTGCTAAAATTCATGTCCACTGAGTCAGTGATGTCATCCAACCATATGATCCTCTGTTGTTCCCTTCTTCTCCTGCACTTATTCTTTCCATAGCATCAGGGTCTTTTCCAATGACTCAGTTCTTCCGCTCAGGTGGCCAAAGTATTGGAGCTTCAGCTTCAGCATCAGTCCTTCCAATGAATATTCATGACTGATTTCCTTTAGAATTACTTACAGTCCAAGGCACTCTCAAGAGTCTTCTCCAGTAGCACGGTTTAAAAGTATCAATTCTTCGGTGCTCAGCCTTTTTTATCGTCCAGCTCTCACATCCATATGTGACTACTACAAAAACCATACCTTTGACTATATGAACCTTTGCTGGCAACATAATGACTTTGCTTTTTTATATGCTGTCCAGGTTTGTCATAGCTTTTCTTCCTAGGAGCAAGCGTCTTTTAATTTCATGGCTGCAGTCATTGTCCAGGGTGATTTTGGAGCCCAAGAAGATAAAGTTTGTCACTGTTTCCATTGATTCTCCATCTATTTTCCATGAAGTGATGGAGCCAGATGCCACGATCTTAGTTTTCTGAATGTTGAGTTTTAAGCCAGCTTTTTCCACTTTCCTCTTTGCTTCTGCCATTAAGGTTGTGTCATCTGCATATCTGAACTTATTGATATTTCTCCCAGCAATCTTTATTCCATCTGGTGCTTCATCCAGCTTGGCGTTTTGCATGATGTACTCTGCATATAAGTTAAATAAGCAGAGTGACAATATACAGCCTTGACATATTCCTTTCCCAATTTGGAACCAGTCCTTTGTTCCATGTCTGGTTCTAACTGTTGTTTATTGACCTGCATACAGGTTTCTCAGGAGGCAGGTGAGGGGACAGGTATGCAAAACTAGAAAATCAAGAGATAGCTGGTGTAACAGGCCAGTTTGGCCTTGGAGTACAAAACAAAGCAGAGCAAAGGCTAAAAGAGTTTTGCCAAGAGAATGCACTGGTCATAGCAAACACCCTCTTCCAACAACACAAGAGATGATTCTACGCATGGACATCACCAGATGGTCAATACCAAAATCAGACTGATATTCTTTGTAGCCAAAGATGGAGAAGCTCTGTATAGTCCACAAAAACAAGACTGGGAGCTGACTGTGGCTCAGATTATGAACTCCTTATTGCAAAATTCAGACTTAAATTGAAGAAAGTAGGGAAAACCACTAGGCCATTCAGGTATGACCTAAATCAAATCCCTTACAATTATACAGTGGACGTGACAAATAGATTCAGGGGATTAGATCTGATAGAGTACCTGAAGAACTATGGATGAAGGTTGGTAACAAAGTACAGGAGGCAGTGATCAAAACTATCCCCAAGGGGAAAAAAAATGCAAAAAGCCCAGATGGTTGTCTGAGGAGGCTTTACATATGGTTGAGAAAAGAAGAGAAGCAAAAGGCAAAAGAAAAGAGGAAAGATACACCCATCTGAATGCAGAGTTCCAAAGAATAGCAAGGAGAGATAAGAAAGCCTTCCTAAGTGAACAATGGGAAAAAAAAAAAATAGAGGAAAACAATAGAATGGGAAAGACGAGGTTCTCTTAAAAAAAAAATCAGAGATACTAAGGGAACATTTCATGCAAAGATGGGCACAATAAAGGACAGAAACCATATGGATCTAACAGAACCAGAAGATATTAAGAAGTGGCAAGCATACCACTTGCCACTTTGTATAGAAGAGCTATACAAAAAAGATCTTCATGACCTGTATAACCATGATGGTGTGCAAGAATGTCACTTGCCACTTTGTATAGTAGAACTATACAAAAAAGATCTTCATGACCTGTATAACCACGATGGTGTGATCACTCACTTAGAGCGAGACATACTGGAGTGTGAAGTCAAGTGGGCCTTACGAAGCATCACTTACGAACAAAGCTAGTGGAGGTGATGGAATTCCAGCTGAGCTATTTCAAATCCTAAAAGATGATGCTGTGAAAGTGCTGCACACTATATCCCAACAAATTTGGAAAACTCAGCAGTGGCCACAGGACTGAAAAAGTTCAGTTTTCACTCCAATCCCAAAGACAGGCAATGCCAAAGAATGTTCAAACTACTGCACAACTGTACTCATTTCACATGCTATCAAGGTAATGCTCAAAATCCTTCAAGCTAGGCTTAAACAGTATGTAAACTGAGAACTTACTGATGTACAACTGCATTTAGAAAAGGCAGAGAAATCAGAGATCAAATTGCTAACATCTGTTAGATCATAGAAAAAGCAAGAGAATTCCAAACAAACATCTACTTCTGCTTTACTGACTATGCTAAAGCCTTTGACTGTGTGGATCACAACAAATAAGAATGACAAGTAAATATTCCCAACAACACATAGCGAAGTAAGTGGTAGAACTGGATATACAACCAGCTCCAGAGTATGGCTGTCTAGCTCCATAGTCTGTACACTCAAGCCACTATTCTACTGCTTATTCCAGAACAACAATAAGAACAAAAAAACAACCCTCATTCTACAGTGTTTAAACAGGTAACAGCATGTTGTTAGATAAACCTGAACATTTTTGTAAATACATATTTATCCAAAAGGTTGAAATCATTCTTCTTAACAACTGTTTTTGCCCTTTAAGTCATCTCAAACTCCTGGAAGGCATGAGTTTTTTATTATTTATCTTTCCATCTCCAGCACAGTGTCTGTAATATGGTAGGAGTCTGATAAATGTTCATGGAATAAATGAATGAATGAGAAAATAAATGAATGGAGTGACTGGAAGTTTATTTTTACATCTTATCTAAAAAATGACACTTTCAAAGGACACAAGACACCTTGGCTATAAATGTAGGCTAATGTACAAATTATGTATTTTGTACATAATACAAATTATGTATATAATACAAATTATGTACATAATACAAATTATGTATTAGATATTAAGTATAGCCAGCTAAAAGTTTTCAGATTGCAAGTTAAAATTAATCTACTTAAGTATACAATAACTTAATTTTGTAATCTTGATCTGGTGTTTTTTTTCAAGGCCCACTGAATTCAGAAATGCAGGTATGTTACTTCTAAACATAGATGTATACAATCTGGTCATATTTATTAAACAGAAATAACAACTTGAATGATTGGTCTTTACATTTTAATTATTCACAGACTATTTTATCTTAATCATGTTTATTCTTCCTTAAATGCTAACTTTACAATACACTTAAATTGTATAAGGGCTACTAAATCGAAAACTAAAAAAAAAAAAACCTCCAGAATATTTTTTCTGAACATTGAAACAATTCAACCCTCCTATTCCCATCTAGTCCAGCCAAACATCTACACATATCGAGTTTTACATAGCTAAAGTAAAACACTACAGTAAAATTCTCCCATCCCTAGAAGAGGTGATCTAAAACTAAGTAAAAAAGAGGGTTTTTCTGTTTTCTTTCCTTTCACACTCTCAAAAGCATGTTTGCTTACCAAAAACAAGAATAAGGCTTTTGTTTTAATTTCAATGAGACAAATGCTAGACTATTACTACTCATCAACAGGAAGCAAAATTACTCATCCATTCCACTGAAATACCTAAGACCAGAAGACTCAACATATTTTCTCCCTTCTTAAAGGATTCTATGTGATGGGATTAAATTTCACAAATTCCAGAATACATTTACATATGGGATTTAAAATTTTAATCCCTTTGCCATTCACTTTAGTTTTAAACAGCTTGCTTATCTTCTTCCTGATAGCACAAAATTCGGTGCAGAAATGGAAACCAGATTTCTTTATGCAGTGAATTTCATGTGGTTTCCACATTTCTCCAGGCAGTCATTTCCCAGCAGACATTCATCGAAAATATTCTTCCATGAGTGATTTTTAAGTAAGATGGCATCTGTAGCATTTGTGGCACGTTCTAAGCACAGTCTCAAATGCATTACAAATGGCCTGTGCATTACAGCATTTTACATTGCAGCTTACATTGAAAGTCTTTGTAAAGGTAAATAAAGAAGTTAAAACTGTAATCTAGTAAGGTGATTTGGAATGGCCTTGATTTCTACTTAAGAAGGAACCTCCTTTCTTTGACTCTTCACATTCAGGAAAATCTCAGACTGATCAATATGTCTTTATTAACCTGATTACATTTGGAAAACCATTATACAGCATACATAGCAACTATAGGTATGGCCCCTGCCTTCAAGAAGTTTATCATCAAGTGAAAAAGATAAGACATAAACACCAGAACAAGTCAAGCAACACCTTGAGAAGTAGCAGCAGAGCAAAACAACAATGGATGAGTGAATGAAATGGTTTATAAAGTTATCAGGAAAAATCTGATGTGCAATAGTCTCTGGAACTGAGAAAGCCAATTTAAAGCAAAATGGTATGGGGAATTCCCTGGTAGTCTAATGATTAGGACTCAGTGCATTCACTGCCATGTCCCAGGTTCAATCCCTGGTCAGGGAACTGAGATCCCACAAGCTGTGTGGTGTTGCCACAACATTAAAAAAAAAAAAAAAAAAAGTAAAACAGTGTGATCAATCTAAAACTCCACTGTTCTCTCTTGTTTCTAAAGATATCTAATATTAGAAAAAGGTTCCAAAGTCACTGCTTCTGTGGAGGACTATTTTAAAGGGCACAGGAAGTATAAAAAGAATTTAATTTAGATTTGGAGCCTTTTTTTTTTTTTAAAGCAATGCATACACAGCATAAATTAATTTGATTGAAAATTCAAGGAGAAAAAACAAAATCTCATTAAACCATCTAATACATATTTTCACTGGTAGCTCAATTCCAACTTTGTTTCCTAAAGAAAAAAACAGGAAGAACTGGGGCTGGAGAGGAGAGGAGAGAGCTACAGAAAGTCTCAGAAGAGACGCAGAGCCAGAAGACAGAACAGTAGGAAAAAGGAGAAGAAAGGAACAAAGGTTAATATTAAGCCTATTCTCCTGAATGCCTTTTGATCACTTTGGTAGAGATATAATATGGTACAATAGTACATTCCATTGCCCTCTCACACAGTAGACTAGTTTAATTAATATTTTCAGATCTTTCTTTCTTTAAACATTCATCAGCACCACAAAAGTTACCAAGGGTAGAAATGGTATTTGCTACAGCACCATAACCCCTGGCCCCAAGGCAATGCTGTTACCAAACCGCTGCAGTATGAATTGTTGAAGAATGTCTTCAAAAACATCCCAATTTAGTTTAACATTATCATCTAAATCAGACCTTCTCCCAACCATCTCACGCCAACCACCTCTCTTTTCACAAATGAGAAAATGGCAGAGCTGAACTAGAATCAATCAATTCTGGTGCTCTTCTCTTATACCTCAGGTGTATCCAAGAAAGCAAAGGTTTCATTTAACTTCAAAGAAGTGGAATTTGTATAGGAAAGATGAAAATTTGAAATCAAATACAATTATTTTTTTTTTTACTCTATACAAATACTAAATCACCAAACATCTGCTATAGGCACAGAGCAAACTGGCTTTAGTGGTTTCACTACAAAGGTTAACTTGAAACTTCTACTGATGTAGGGTAAGCAAAGGGAATTTGGAATATTAAGTATTATGGAAATAATCTTACAAAGAACAGTCTTTAACAGAGTCTTACCAAACAGTTTTCATAAGCATCCCCAAAACTCACTAAAACTCTCCTATACTGAATATGAAGGAAATATACAACATGGGAATTTTTTATTAAATTCATTTATTTTTAATGCCCCACAGGTATAAGTGGGGAATGGCTTCTACTGTAGGGCACATAGATTTGATCCCTGGTCGTGAACTAAGACCCCACAAGCTGAGCTGAGTGACCAAAAAAAAAAAAAAAAAAAAGTAAAAAACTGGGGCAGTTGATATATTCAGGAAACCCTGCATATATATACAACAGACAAATGCACTGAAAATGATACAATATAGGAATGCAACAGAAGTGGCAGGCAACTAAATGAGTCTGAATATACAAAGTATTGTCAAAGCAAAATAAAATTGAAAAATAATAAAATGAAGTAAGAATGGACATTAACAAATTGGATTCAACCTAACCCATTATGAGCATTAATGGGAGACTAACAGCAATTATTTTATGGTCTGAAGGCAGAGGTGTAACTGAAATTGACTTAGAAAATAGGCTAGACAAAATTTACTGGAAAATAAACTCCCATTGACTATCTTATTCTTTTTAATGGTTAAAAAAAAAATGAGGGGCTCAACTTTACAAAAAGTAATCACTTGAAATGCAATACTGAAAATTTCAGGGACTGGAATCATTAAAAAAAAAGGGAGGTAAGTAAGTTATCTTTACACTGGCTTCACTACACTACTGGCAGAAGGCAGTTACTTTTAGAAAACTCAAAAGATTTCTCTTATACAGCTTATTCTGGTTCTTGTTTTCTCCGTTATAAAACCTGGGAAAAAAGAACTTTAAGTTATTTTAGTTCTTTGATGAGCTTCTCAGTAATAATTTCATGAGGCCCTGAAAATGCAAAGTGAACTCTAAGCCTGGGCTCCAGAGAACTGATGCACACGCTGGGCCAGACAGCACCTCAGGCCACCCCCAAACATTTTCAGTGGGGTGTAGATCCCTTAAAGAAAACAAACTAGTTTCCCAACAAAGCAAGCCAATATTTCAAAAGGAATCATAATCCATCTTGGCCAATAAAATTCAAGACTAGTTCTTCCTTGAAAAGACTAAGGTGAAACAGAAACAAAGTTCCATTGCACTAGAGGAAAACATTTTGCTACAAGGCAGAAGGTTGGGAGTAAACTTCCCAAACCAAACCAATCATACAGAAAGTGTGTGTGCAGTTTTTAAATGTAATCAGCTATAGTTCCACCTGCAGAGAAATCAATCCCCTTTAAACAGTACATTTGCAAAATGACAAAGGCATTTCCTACCTGATTTTCACTTATTAACCTTCAACTGGTGCTATAACACTCTGGTAGACAGAGTTTTCAAAAAAAATAATGAAATGTGCACGTACTAAAACTAACGTCTAAGATTACACAAAACATTCACATGCTTTAGCTTTTAAAATGGGAAAAGAATTGATTTTGAAGTTGGTAATCCTCATACAGAAATCTGGTTTAGTTTAAAAGTATATAGAGATATAGATATACAAAAATATTTCTAAATCAAATAAATATTTACAAAGTGTATAAATATATACACACACATACATGCACTCACACATGCTTGCACATTATACATGTGTTTTAATATATACATGCAAAACTGTAATAAAACCAGATAAAAGAGAGGAAGGTCATTACTCACTTTTCAAAGAGATTCTCCAAAAGGTTGTCTTAAGGATCCCCTCCCACTACAGTGTGTTTTTAAAAATCCTGTTGTCTTCCTTTCAGAATCAAGTATTTTCTTCTATTTTTACCTATTTTACACACAGATGATTTATTTACCCAATGAGATTATAAATATCTTGAGGAAAAGAACACTTTCTTCCTGAACAGTACTTGGTGTGGCTTGCACTTTGGAGTCACAGGACCAGATTTTGAATAGAGGGTCAGTAACTGAATCAAAGGGCTTCCTTGGTGTCTGAGTGGTAAAGAATCCACCTGCCAATGCAGGAGACACAGGTCCAATCCGTGGATCAGGGAGATCCCCGGAGAAGGAAATGGCAACCCTCTCCAGAATTCTTGCCTGGGAAATCCCATGGTCAGAGGAACCTGGCAGGCTACAGTCCATGGGGTCACAGAGTCGGACACAACTGAGAGACTAAACAACAACTGAATTCAAGATGGAGGCCTGGTTGTGCCCTCACAGCAGCATCTAATCTTCATGAGGCCTTTGTCTGGGCCAAGCCTTGATCCAAGCTTTCCTCACACATTACCCCTTTTAGTCCTCAGAGAAACCCTATTTTACAGATGAGGAAATGAGAGTTCATAATACTACAGTTAAACAATTGCCAAGGTCTCCAAATAGTAAACTGTGAAGTCACGATTCAAACCCATACCCTCCAGTTCCAAAACTCTTATTCTCTACTGTCTCTTGGGGCTTCCACTTCAACTGCAACCTTGGAGAAATCCTACCTTTGAGGGTTGTTGGATTAAATATAGCACATGTGAAAAACTAGCAGCAGCATGGAGGGCCTAAAATCATGGTCTAAAACCAGTCTCCAAAAAAAGTATTAAAAAGAAACAAAACAAACCTTTAAAAATGAAAAACAGTACACTTCCCTTTTTATACAATATTTACATTGTAGTTCTGAGCGTCAATGAAGTTACATAATCTGATTCTGCATGGCATATTGAAACAATTTTCCCTTAATATGCAAATAAGTAATTTTATAAAGATATATGATTCATATTCATTTACAACATGGAAATAACTTTTCAACATGAACTAATTTATACACCAAGTGCTTTTGTATGTCTATGAAAGTAAATTCTCTTCTCTTCTCATGAAAAGATGTATTTTAATATGGTCTCATATAGCCCTTAAATAAATTCTCTGGAGAATGAACAGAATTGGGAAGCCAGTTAAGGTAACTTTAATATTCTTTACTAAACAGATTTATGTTGGATTTAACCCTTTTAGCAATTCATATAATTTGTATTTCCCTTCCGAATATACCAAAAGATTTTACATCCTATAATAAAGATACTGTGCCATGTATTATTCAGGTATGCCTATCATCACAAAGACTTGGAGCTTCTATAACGATATACTGCATCATTGCAGGTATTCTGGAATAAGCAGAAAGCTCTCTTCACACATATATTTCCTTGGAGCCAGTATGCTTCAATTACACTCCCAACCACAAAAAGGATACTTTTTCTACCCCTGAAAAATGTGCTTTCTGAGCTTCTATGTGATGCACACACAGATTTATTTTCCCCTTTTTGATACCATGCATGCTTGTTTCTGAGTCGTACTAAGGAAATAAACTATTGGTGATGTCAAAAGACATCAGGAGTCAATATTCTAAAATTGTCAGTGACCTGAGGACACCATATTTCTCTTGTCCAAGAGAGCCAATACTCATTTTAAAGTCTGACTGTAACGTGGAATTCAATGAGAGTTCATAGTACATAGCATTCAGATGATGCTCATCAGCTTTTGAGGGTTGAAGCAGGCAGCAGACTGCATTCCTAGTACGCTCTCACTTAAAATCTGCCTCAAAAGGCCAGCACTAATTTTCCAATCCTTTTTTTTTTTAACCTCCCCCTAAAGATTTCAAGACATTGCTTCAAATTTTACTGGAGTCATAAATCATATATTTACCTTCATGCGACTGATTTTCAAGGAGCCAGAGTTAGTGAGGTTAGTCTGCCGGATGTATTATGTTTCCTAAATACAGAAATGGCTGCTGTGCACGCCAGTGGTTAGTAAAACTCAAAGACGTAACATTATCTTTCTCAATTGATTTGAGGAAAGAATGCTCATAAAATATTTACTGATTTTGGTTAGATGCTGATTTCTAAATAAACAGACTCAGCAATGGAAATTCTAGAGACGGGCAAAACAAAACATGCATTAGTAAATGTACGTTTTAAAATCAACTCTCTCACAATCTTTGTCTTTTGCAAGCTTTGTGAAGATTGTAAAATCAGTTGCACTAAGCTTATGATTTACAGGTGTTCTAATTTAACTTCTTTTTCAGTTGTTGAAAGAAAATCTGTTCACTCTTCTGGACTATTTCTCCTCTTTTTATAGCCTCTGATGTTACATCTCTGGCTAAGAAGGCACTTCGCTGCAGTGATCTGAAGGCAGCCATTTGTTTGACAGAGAAGGAGAGAAAAAGGGAAAGCTTTGCTACAACAAATCTCCCAGCTCTTTCAGGCCCTGACAAAAATAGGAAATGCTGGTGACCAGAAGACAGCATTGCCTCCAATAAAAAAAGGAAAAACAGTGCTAATCCATACAACATAAAGCCAAACTAAGTGGGGTTATCTTCCCTAATTTGCAATGAACTGAGGTCAACTAGATTTTATCTCAAATACAAACTGGGAAGGAGACAACAACAAGAGAGGAAAAGCCACATCTTGGTTAGATCCTGCTTTTCACACAAGATTGTATGACTGATAGCTACACAGGATGCTTCCAGAAGATTAGAAGGCCAGAAATAAGTAAGGAAATATGGCTGGTCCAAGGTTCACAATTATTTCTAAAAGAACAGTGCAACCTGATACATAACTGCAATACACATACATTTAAAAATTATACCATATTTTCCATTTAAGATAAAAAATAGTATACCTTTAATTCTTAAATTATTGTCATGATAAAAGTTTGATTGGAAATCATGTACATACTATGTAACTTTTACTCATTTTTGATAATTTACTGACTGGCCTACTTTAGGTTAGTTAAAGAGAGTACAGACACCATTTCTACCTTCAATTAATATATTCTACTCGAGGGAAAAAATCCAAACATGAAATAATAATATTTTAGTACAAAGCTAAAAGAAGACAGCAGATAACTGATAAATTATTAACAGGAAATGTTAAGTGCTATTCAAATTCAATAAGGGAAAAATTTATCTATGTGGGCTAACAATATGCTTCTCAGCACAGCCTTTGAGTCAGAAAATAGTTGAGTTCTGCCACTTGCTGTAATTACTTGAAGTAATATGCTTAACCTTTCCAAGCCTCAACTTCACCACCAATAAAATGGGAATCATATTTACCCCATAAAGTTATTATAAGAAATGGATAGACTGTATATGAAAGAATTTTGTCATCTATAAAGAGGCTATAAAATGACCACTCAGAAGGTGGTAAAAGGGTTCACATTAAACTGTTACCATTAATTTGAAAAAGCAGAGAGGGTAGGGGTTGGAGGGAAAGATTATTAACATTTTCCTTACATACTTTCTATTATTTGAACTTTTATAATGCTCATGTACTAATCTTGCAACCAACAAAATTAAAGCTATAGAAATGCTATCTGAAGTGTGTATACCTAGATGCCTCAGACTATTCTAACCGTAAACACTAATAACACTGTTCCTTTATAAATACATAGAAACAAGACTCAGTCCTGGTTTTAGTTTGAGAATTTCTAAAATCATAAAAATTTGCTATGCTTGGGAATGATAATCAACTGAAACAGTGCTACCTTTCCATGACATTTTCAAAGAGAGCGAATTCTGTAGTCACCCAAAACTATCCACTGATTCAAACTATCACTTTGGTCAATACCTTTTGAAATAACTGAGTTAAATAACAATAGTATTCAAAGGCAAGGCTTATCATGTTTAACTTTGTTTTGTAGAGCCCATCACAATTTAGATATTTAACTTATAACTTTAAGAAAAGTCTTCAGGTCATTTCTAAGTGAATGCCAAGGGCTTTCCATAAAGGCATGGCAGACTTTTTCCAACTGAACTTGGTCACAGATTAGTATTCCTAATGTCAGAAGTAAGTGTGAGCTCTTTGAGGGCAGGATTCATATCTTTTTCACCTTAATTCCAGTCCCTGGCATTGTGACTAGCACATGAGTTCAGCTCAGTTCAGTTCAGTCGCTCAGTCATGTCCGACGTGCAAGAGTAAATATTTGTTGAACTATTTGGAAGAAAGATTTTCTCACTCGGAGGCCCAATGAGATGGGCATATATGCTAAGTGGAACATAACCTGTCTAGTTATTTTTGTAGAAAATCACTTAAATGCTTCAAAAGCAGTAAGTATAAAAGTTGAGTTCCTTAAATAAAATGTCATTTTAAAAAACCCTATTTGAGAAACAGATATCTCTTATATTTGAAAAAGCATAGACTTGTGAACTAAGATGAAATCATGGAGCAGACTAATTGGAATCACCTTTCATCAGCCTTACAAAAATTCCCAAGGCATGTTTCATCAATAAAAATGTTCAATAGAGGGCAGAGGAAAGGCTTTCACTGTTTGCAACAGGAACAAGCCCATAGCTGGAGTGCTAGATTCCTGGCTGACTATTATCCCTCTGGCTCATGGCTCCCCTATGATGACTTGTGAGTAAACATATACATACTCAAAAAAGACGGATGTAATGAGACCTCTCCACATGTAATGAGACTATTACTTTGGGCTTTGCATGGTGGCTCAGACGGTTAAGAATCTGCCTGCAATGTGGGAGACTTGGGTTCGATCCCTGGGTTGGGAAGATCCCCTGGAGGAGGGCATGGCAACTCACTCCAGTATTCTTGCCAGGAAAATCCCATGAACAGAGGAGCCTGGCGAGCTACAGTCCATGGGGTCGCAAAGAGTTGGATACAAACTGAGCAACTAAGCACAGCACAGTCACACTAGCATATTTCTAGCATTAGGTAATACTGTGAAGTAATGACAGGGGAAAAAGAAGTTGAGGCACACTGGGCTTGCTCAGTCACTATGGAATAAGCCCTGAAAACATAAGCATTGAAGCAGAAGTACAATGATGGGAAGTAATCCCTCTAAATTTCCACTGATGATTTAAATCTCTCTATGAATGATGTACCTAATGCTAATATCTTAGTTCCAACCTAAACTGCTGGATAATTCTATTTTAATCTTATTTAATCTCTCTCCCTAGGTGAGCAGGGCTTGTAATAATTTTTGAACCCTTAACGGTATGTTAATTCAAGAGAAGACATTTAACAACAAGAAAATGCTTTGAGAGAATTCTCACTTGAAGTCTTCTGAAATATTCAATCCAACATATTTTAAGGAGAGAGATTTTTCTGCTTCTAAAAAGTATTGCGGACAGTCAGTAGAAATGAATTTCGTTGGCTGTACTTCTTGAAAGAATTCTAAGTTTCTTAGTTTGGCCACTCAAATTTGGAAGCTATCTAGAAATTTTCTCACATTTTGATCTCTGGAAGGGCTATTAATCAAGCTCTTGTTTGAGGCAACTCAAACTTCAATCAGAATACTATGGACAGGAAGTCAGAAAACTGGACAATCAGAATACTCAACAGAATATATAATTGAAAACATCACCAAGAGAAGAAAAGTAGATGCCAGCGGGCTGATACGTTATAACCTTTGGTCAAGCGGTACTTGGCAAATTTCAACAGATTTAATTAATCAGCGATAAAACTAAGCAGTAGAATACCATTAAAACAAAACAAAAATATTAACACAGAACCAGGAATTACCAGTGAAAAAAACAGTGCTTTACCTAATAGCATGGATCTACCAGAGGTAATTTGTTAGGAAATCAGAGTTAGGAGATCCACTATTTCATAGTGGAGGCTTGAAATGAAAATGTTTAAGTTTCTTTAGGTCAAGCTATAGCACAGCGTTCGGAGAGCCAGCCAAAATCGCTGAGGAAGGCCACATGTGGAACTAATTACTCATGGAGAGGCCATGACAAAGAACATTTCTCCAGACTTTTCATGGGGGCTTCACTTTCAGGAAGTTGCTATAATTACTGTTCAAGTCTAGATCAGCCTGCAAGTCGCTGACAGATCCAACAGACAGGAGGAGGAGGAGGGAAAGAGAGAGAGAGGGAAAAAAAAAAAAAAAAAATGAACTTATCTGCCCTTTCTGACGAGTGAAATACCAGAAAATAAAGTACCACAGGAAAGCTCAAAAAGGTTTCCAAATGAGCCCTGGCTTCCAGTGTTCAACTTACTGTTTACTTTTTTATCTACCCTCTATCTTCAAATTACTTTTCTAGCCTGGATCGGACAGCAAATTTGTACTTCTACACTAACTCACTTTCAGTTGGCCACAGCAGAACTGTACATCTCGACTCTCTCTCTCTTTTTTTTTTTTTTTTTTTTACAGCTTTTCCATACTGGGGCCCACTTCCTGCCCAGTTGAGGAAAAAAATCTGGCCTGAAGATGAAATGACTGCTTAACATTACACTAAAACATCTGGTACCATTTTATGCACAGACCCATGTCTGAGAGCAGGCGATTCCAGCGGTCTCTCCAGCGGCACAGCGCATACCCAAACCTCCCCAGGGTGACATCATCCCATATATGGACTCTCCAGCCCAGCCCTCCCCCTTTTCCTGGTCCTAAATTCATTGCCAGTTCCCCAGTCTGCAGCAAATGTGCCACGTCAAGACTGGAAATCACAGCCCTTGAGTCTCAGTCGGGGCAGCAGAATTCAGGGGGGGAAGCCGAAGGCAACCCCTGGTGCAGGAAGGGAGGCTTTTCCCCAAGACCGGGAGAGGATTTTTAAGTGCATAGTTGGAAGCTTCTGGAGATCCTGCTCCGTCGCCCCAGTGTTCAGACTACCTGTTCAGGACAATGCCGTTGTACAGTAGTCTGCACATTGGTTAGACTGGGCAAGGGAGAGCAACGCCATGGACAGCTGGGGACAAAAGTGGCTGTTTCCAAGGAGGAAGACATTTGTTTGCTCCTTTTTCGAATCTCATATCCAGTGTTTTTCTTCACAGGTTTTGCACAGTAGGGGCCAGGAAGCCCTCGGGGACACTGCCGAGAAAGGACTGCTCAAGGGAAGACCTGTGGGTAAGGCCTTCTTGACTGCTCACCTGGGCTGTGACCAGGAGAGCCCAGGTGGGGAGCCAACGATTTGCTTTCACATGGGAGAGAAACCGAGGCGGGATTGTGACAGACAGGTCTGCGTTTAGTTTTAAAAGAGCAATGATGTGTGGTACACTGCAATTTACTAGATGTTGTTCAATTTCTGAAGAGTTTAAGTATTTTCTTAAATTTAAAGGTTTTCCCACTTCAAAATGAAATATGAAAAGACGCCAAACACTTAAGAATAATTTAATGAGGCTGGTTTTGAATTGTTGAAATTGATAATCCAGAGACTTAAGACGTATTCGAATGAGAGCTGAAGTGTAACATTTAGCACCCCAGGACTGAATCCATTTTGCCCCAAAGTAGAGAATATTTGCTATGTTTAAAGTGCTATCTGAATAGTGCTTTTCTTAAATTTTATATAAATATCAGGAATAATATTATCTAACAATAAAAGGAGAGGCTGCCAAGAATTTTTGCCTACCAGACAATGCAGACAGGACTGGTCCAGAAAAGAGCACTAACCCAGAACTTATTGAGTCAGCAACCAAATAAACTGGAGAATAAAAACCTCTATATTCAGATATTCCAATATATATCTCTGTATTATATTTTTTAAAAATCTAAGAATGGTTGATAACTGCTGGTCAGTTCAGCCCTCCTGGCTATATTTTACAATGCTTCTATTTCTCTGAGCACTTAAAATGATAAGGTACTTTGTCTAGAAACCCACTGATAAAAAAGGAATTTGTAAACGAAAGCAAAGTTTTCTTTGGTCAGTTTCCAGCTGTCCTGGGGGTGAAGGAGGGTGGGAGAGGGGGAGGAAGGTGGGAGGGAGGAAAACCCTCAAGCTGACTGTAATCCCAATAGAGAGAATAATGGAGAAAGTCTGGATTGCAATACGTGCAATACGATCCATGCTGAACTTTAGAGATGGGTCCCTTAAAGAACGTTCTGGAAAAAATGTTACTGCCTTAACCCCCATTTATATCTATCCCCAAACAATTCCATATAATGAAAACATCTGTTCTTTAGGCTTTTGTGTGAATCTACCCTCTTTTGTCCTCCTTTAAATTCTGTCATTTTACAGTGATTCTTTAACAAATCCTTTTCCAAATCATACATTTTACAACAATGCAAACATTATCACAAGTTCTCTGGCAAAACATTTGATTACCAAAGGTCCCCCCTAGTTATATTTTGTTGAAAGAATTTATTTTAAAAGTTACCACTTTGATCATTCCAAAACTGGTAGAAAAGTTTTCTCTTTTATTCATGGTTTTTAGCTAAAATATAAAAAGCAAGGATTTATTACTGCTATTTCTTCCATTTAAATGATTCAGTAATGTCATCCTTTTTTTTGTTTTTTTATATTGTATCTTGGAGGCTTCCATATTAATTATTTCTAACAGAACAAGTAAGATTTTTTAAATCTGCACAGTTTTTGTTTTTTTTTTTTTAACATAGGAAAACAACAACAACAAAATCTATTAGGTAGCTTTACAGGAGTTTATTTTTTTCAAGAAACACACTTTTACTATTTGATATAGTTACCAAAGAAGATAAAGTACTTTGGCAATATTTAAGAATTTTCAAATTTGAGAGTTTTTTGTCTTGTGTTTTTACTCCATAGAATAATTGAATTTCCTAACTTGCTTTCATTTCACGTATGTTTAATTTAAATGTCTTTTTTCATATTAAGTGGCCTTTTTGCTTTAAAGAAACAAACCACCACTGGTTCCTCACCTATTTTTCCCCTCAGGGTGACTTTTAGTCTGGAGACAGAGGAGACCCGATGGTGTCCTTGGCCTAAGCACAGAAGCAGAAACATTATTAATTTGTAAAAAGCATAGACAAGGAACCCCAGCATGTGCTCGGTGGAGTTCGGGCAACCTATTTTTGATGCAAGCTTTTAACAAACGGGAAGGAATAGTATGTATTTTTAAATTGTATGGATTAAATTAAAAATCAAAAGTAAAAGCTCACTGTATAAACCACTGCCAACTAAAGGAAGGATGGTAGTTTATGCGCTGGTATATATACCAACATATATAAACATACGTATGGTAAAAGAACCTTATCTATTTCCAGGGCAATTAGGATAATGTTTAACTTTATTTTGATATTACTTTGTAAGGAAATATACAAATATTTTAGGAATCAAGGGATCTATTCCAGAGGAAACTAACCAACAATGAACATCCTCTACTAAAACTACCCCTGGAAATAATGGTAAGTGTAAGTATTAACTGATTGTACATCTTCAGAAAGATAAAATTATTCGCAAGGCCTGTCCAAACTGTACTTCTTAGAAACTTAGTAGTTATTTTGCATTTTAGCACATGGTGATTGATAAGTTAGACTAGTTACTGAGTTAAAAGGAGAATTTTTTCCGCTATCTAAGAAAAGGAAATTCAGAGCCTTAGCTTCAACAACATCATTTCTTAATTGGAAAGGATCAATATAAAAGTTTATTTACATTTTCAACTCCTACTATTTTTTTTTAAAGCCATAGATCTCAAAACCAAAGAAAATTTATTTATAATGGGACACAATTTCACACTGATCACTTTCTTGCAGTTGTCAATAGGTTTAATGTCCTTCCTGCCTGGCATTTGAGCTTTCTGCCAAGATACTGTGTTTATATTTTTTAAAAACCAAAATATACTATCTACCCCCACCTCTCACCCTACAGACCACCCAAGTTTTTCACTTTGTGGGAAAGAGTTCTGGCACAAAACTCCTAATGAAGGAATCTTCTTCCCCAATCCCCCTTTTTTCTGGTTGAAGTCTTAAAACTGTTATAGGACATAAAAAGGAAATACAATTTGGTAATGTAAAAATGTTCACTTACCCACCAGCATTCATCCTTACTAAAGAGAAGTCAAAGCTTTTGATTACTGTACAAGAGATTTGTTTTTTAAAAACAACCCACTTTCCTCTCTCTACGGAGACTATCCCACCCATCTCAATGTCTAAATAATAACTAAGAGACCATCACTCATAAATACCAGCTTAAAATAACTAGAAGTCAGGCTCTAACCTAAGAAAAGACAGGAAATTCCTGCCTAAAGATTGAAACTTTCTTATTTGCTTTCTTCTACCTTTTTAACCTTGGTGTGCTACAAATTATGTAGATAGAGATATCTGTCAATTGTTTGAAGTGCGCTCATTAAGAATTTTTATCAGTTTTAATAAATAGAGGTAATAAAGTAAATTAAGGAAAATAATTAAATCTTTGTTTTGAATTTCCTGACTTTTTGTGACAACCAGTTTCCTGGAGTTGCTTTGGTTTAATTTTGCTGTAAAAGACTTAGACTAGGATTCATTTTTTGCATTTCTTTCTTAACGTCATAAAGAAAAGACCAAAAAATGGTATATGACCATATATAAAATAGAAGGTATAATAAAATATAAATAGCTCTTTTATATTTTACCTATTTTGAGTGACAATGAATTAATATTCACTGAACAGTTTAGAAGACAGAAAAAAGTCTGAAATATGTTTTTAGCTTTCCATCTTTTACAAAAGCTTAGAGGCAGGTTCAATATAACCAAAAAGTGTGCATATGCCACAGATTTACTAAAATTGTGCTTTTAAAATTTTTTAGAAATATAAGTTGTCCAAACGTCTTATAAGTAGAATAAAATCATTTTTCAGCAAGATCTTTTCCCCCTGAAAAACAGTTATGGTTTTTCAGACACAAAGATATTGGGATATCTTGTTTTAATAGAATTGCTTCATATTAAAGGATAATATAAACTCACAAATATTTCTTTCTATTTTTTCAGGTTGCATGCATCATTCCTTTAATTGAGCAGAGTTAACTGGATCAAATTATTTATGGGAGAGAGAGGGAAAGCTATACAGAATTACAGTAATTTTAAATTTCCACCAATATGTTCTTTGTTAGTGAATCACTCCATAAATAGTTTTTGTTGCACTGAAGGCAGCAACAGTAACAAAATAGTTCCTTAAGGTATTTGTTTTTGCATACTCTGGCCTTGTAATTATCTAAGTAGCAGCCAAGTTTAGTGATGGTTTTGATTCTGTCAAGAAAAAATAATAAGTCTTCTACTCCGAAGTGATGACCAGAAACAGAATCTGATATTTATTTTTTTGAAATTAAATAAATAGAAAGTTGCACTTACCAACTTTTTGTTAAAACTGTACCATATCTAATCACTGCATAAAAATTTAGATGTGTAGAATAGTGCCATTTTTTCAGTCTCTAAAATCTAATTTGTTCTCCATAAACTTTCTCTTCTCTGTTTTCGCAGAATTTTACAATTAAAGGGAAATAACAAACTATTTGCTTCCTTAAAATTCTTTGGAAAAAATTCCCTAAGTACACACTCCTTGGACAATAAGGTTTCGTTTTGTTCTTTAAGAAATTCTGTTTATTGGAATTTTGACTATCTAGATATTTTATTTTTTAAAGGGTAGAGGAATTTGTTAAAAATCTCTAAGGATGTGAATTGATCATTTATATTAAAATAACCAGTTGAATTAGTCTCAAGTCACCAGAATTAAATTTCCTAACTGTATGTTTATCACTACTAACTCTTTCTTATATGAATTTTAAGGAAATTTTTAAAAGGGTCTGATTTTCCTTTTTGGATATGAAATCAAGTTTCCTTTTCCATGCTTAAGGTACTATTTTGTAACTGCACTGCACTAACGTGTACAAAACACACTGTGAGCATCACTGTGAACAACAACCTTTTAGATTATACCCTCTTGATTCATGGCACAGCCCTGTAGTTAATTAAGAGGAGGAGAACTTAAGCTCACAACTGCTTTTTATTTGGTTTTCACATCCGTACTCTAAAACTTTGCATTAAAAAGAATATGAGAAATTTAAATAAATTTCTGTTGCTTAATAAAATATTGATGAAAATACATTCCCTTGTGAAAATCCCACTGTCAAAGCATCAGATACCAAAGTCCGCTGATTGAACTGTCAGATACTTTAGGCTTATTAATTATTATGAATATGGCTTCCATTTCCATGTAAATGACAAGCTTCTTTTTCATGGGCAAGGTTATGGTACTTATCCATTACAAGAAACATGTATAAACACAGTCTTTATCTTTAACCTCAGTTTTAAAATATGCAGAGTTTTCATGAAGAGGAAAAACATCTGGTTCAATTACTCTGAACTCTGACTGCATGTGGGCCAGTAGTAATATGAATTGCATTTAAGAATAAACCGTGTGTTTAGTCTTTTTTGTTGTTGTTTTTTCCTGAAAATGTCTGTGTGAGTTTTCTGTTATGTCAATTATCCATGTTAGCACATTTGGAACAAATGTATCAGTGTACTTTCTGAATAAAGTCCAAAGTCTAACTTGTTTTTAGCTCCATAATGTTTTAATGTTTAATTCTATTGTGTGTTTTTCTCCCTTTCCCCTGACCTTCCAAAATCACCAAATCTGGAAAACAGACTGATTGTATCTGCCCATGAGCAAAGGAAACCCGAAGGAACCAAGGGCCTGGCTGGACGGAGTTGTCATGTGTCTGCCTGTCTACACTTGCTGTGCAGAACATCCGCTCACCTGTACAGCAGGCACAGACAGGCAGTCACATGACAACCCAGCCTGAATGACAACCAGCCATTGAAAGAAAGCAGCCCTCACACCATAGCATCTACACCAAGAGCTACAACCAAAATGAGGGACGCGGGGGCCTGGAGTTTTAATTTGTTGGTTTCTTAACTCGTATGTATTATTATTATTCAAATATTGAAACCCACCAAAAGTAAAGTGAGTGGTGCTTATGAAATATAATAAAACCCATTTCTGAAAATATTACTGTGCTTTCTATAGTTCTCTTTTCCTAATTGTTGTCAGTAAATTACTACCCTTGACATTGATTGTACACAGCTTCGCAGCACCCCCTAAATGAATATAACTTCAGCCTGATGCTTGACAAAGAATAAATAATTCTAATAATTCCACCCCCAAAACTAAGTTTAGTTTTGGAACTAAACTAAACATCATGACTTTTCAAGAGAAAGAGAGGAAGAAAAGAAAAAGAGTGACGAGATAATCCAGGGATCATGTATTTTGAGTTAACAAACTCTGCCAGCTTGGGTCTGGGTAAAACACAGTGAAGAGTATTTACTTCCAACATAATTTTAAAATGTATTAGAACAATTGCTTCTTTTGATATATAGAAAGCTGAAATTGAAGCTCTGATATTTCCAAGTGCCATGATGTACATAAGTTTATTACTGTCATTGTTTAATTAAGAAGGAATTACATTACTTAAGGTGGTATTTAAGGGGCCAATGAACATGTATTCACTTGGAATACATGCTCCCATTCACTGTAAACTTACAAACTCTTGAAATGTTCAGGCAATTCAGTCATTTTCAAAAAGAACAAAGAAAGGCATTAAAGGATATGCAGCATATATTCTGCCATATCTTTAGAGGAAATATCAAAACTTCAGTTTACACCTTGTGAACTGGATTGAAATGATCAGGGTCAGCATGTTTATACGAATATTTCAAACATTTAAGGGTAAAAAGCAGGGAGATGGGTAAACTTAGAAATTTTGTCAACTTTGACTAGATTTACTAAAATGTTTTAACTTCAGTATTTAGAAGTAATTTTGCTCTTTCTTAGAAAGATACTGGTCAAGCTTTAAAAAATGTCGCACAAGATTACCAAATTTTGGGGGTTTTCTTAAATCTAAACATTTCAAGTGTATATTTTGGACTACATCAAACTATTTTTATTCAGATATTTCATTTTTAAAATGAAAGATTTAGTCATAAGGCTAAAAACCACCAGGTTCAAAACTTCTATTATTATGTGATATTTTACCAACCTGACACCATAGTTTCTTAAAAATAACGACAATAAAAACAGTGACTGGGTAAAACTAACATATAAAAATATGATTAAAACTAAATTCTTGCATTTACAATCTGGCCTAAGGAAATATGTAATCTGCTAAAATGTGCAGCTGCAAAACACATCGTGCAATGAAGGTTTTTACCTTAAAGAAGAGTCCCCTGATTAGTAAATAAAGTCCTAAACAATAGTTCACAAAATGTAAAATATAAACAAGAAGACAATATAAAAATGTCTTATAGAATATTTGCATAGAATCAGCCAACTATAAATGCTTTATATAACTTGTAGCAAACATGTCTGACGGAAGTCCACATGCGGACCCTGCAAGGCAGTGCCAGTGTAGTGCTTGATAGCTCTCTGACTGAAAAAATAGCTCGGTCAGAACATAAAGGAGATCTTTCCATTCCACCAAACTCCCAAGGGAAAGCTAAGGAGGCCAGACCAGCACATTCATCCAGTAGTAAGCCACTCCAGGATGCTGTTTCAAATAATTTTTTCTTAAAACAGGAGGTTAAAATATTGGTATTATATATATATATTTTAATCTAAGCTTGAAAGAATGTCATATATATACATATACATTCATATATGTATATATTTATAGATATGTAAATCTGTTAAATGAGTTACATTTAAAATTTTTACTCTTCCAGGAAAGAGTAATAGAAAGGGTAATATTTTTCTTCTAATATAAACTTCTGAGTACAACGAGTAATACCTAAGAGGGAATGAGTTTAAGTCTATAAGTATTTTTAATAAATTTGAGATAGCATTTACTATTATGGTTTGCTGAATATAATACCATCTATTTTTCAAAATTATAAATCTTTGGATAATGCAAGAACTTGGAAATGTTTATATGAATAATCCTGCATTAAAAAGCATAACATAAGATAGCTTACGTATATGAAAAAGCACACATATAACTGTGATCATGAAGCATTTAAAGTAACATAAATGTTTTAAATCTTAATATTTATTGAGAATTTTTTTAAAGTAAAAATACCTAAGCTTTGGCTAACTAAAACAACTGAGCAAGGAGTGTGACTAGCGTTCACAGGGTCAATCCTGACCTCATCAGAGGGAACATACAGATCTAGCAGGAAGCAGCCAGAAACTTGAAAGTGTAAGTGCAAATGGAAAGAGCCAAAGATTTCTATAACTTTTCCGTCTCACAACTTTTGCCATCCAGGGATATAGCTGTCACTTTGTTTCCTATTACCAAAGTTATATGTGTCAACTGTTACAGCTACATAATAAAACAATACTAAGTAAATATCCCTACAAGGCAATTATATAATCTCCTTATCACGCTATCCAAACACATAAACCCACAAAAATGAGGCCTGTAATTTTTGAAGAGTCCAAAGAATGCCCTTATTTCAATGCAAATTTTGGATTATTTTCAATACTGTAAGGTTGGTACATTTCCACTGGAAATACTTCTGCTGAATTACCCTACTTCCCTAGGAGTATTCCCATTATGATTTTAATCTTCATGTTGGCCTACTTAAATGGAAAAAAATATTGACTATGTACTATCATTATTCATAAACTAGATTTTAACTATCATTTACACTTTTTTATTGATATCAATAAAAATAAGATTCTTTTTTCCTTGAATCAGAATACCCTATTCTAATGTGGGTTTTTGGGAATATTTTAAATAAAAGCCATCACATTTTTTTTCCAAAACTGATTTTAAGTATTAATGTAAAACTATCTGAATCCAAAATCCTTTGAAATGATAGTTTCTATTTTATTCCAATGCTTTGCCCCTTTTAAGGGCAATCCCTCCAAAGAACCATGCAAAATATATTTGTAATATATGAAAATGACATTGGGAAATTTATTTTCTGCATAAATTATCTTGATTCCAGGAAGTTATATGATCAGAAGAAAAAAAAAAAGCCCATTAACCTTCAATGATGAAAATTTTAAAAAATTTAAGACAGTCTGTCTCTAGTGGTAAGTTTACCCTGTAATTCAATAATTTGGTTTAGGCACTTGAGATACAAAGATATGATGAATAACTATACTGTGTTTTATTTATTTGCTCAACCACATCTTCACTCAACCAATATTCAGTTAGCATCACCTATCAGCACCATCTCCTGGTGGTAGAACATGGTACAAGATAGTGGCTCCTGTGTCAGGAGGCTTACAATTTAGCAGGAACTTAAGCAATCAACTAATACTTAGCACATGTAGTGAGTTTTTGTCATTTTACCATCTGAAAAAAAATCCCTCAAATTCATCCATTTCTATCAGTTTCCCTCAAACTACCTAACCCAAGCTGCCATTACCTCTTACTGTATCACAGCAATAGCTTTCTAACAACTCCCCAATCCAGCTTTGTCCCCGTCCACTCCACTCTCTACAAACAATCAAAAAGATCTATAAAAATTTCAAATCCTATTATGCGACTCTCCAACTTCAGTTCAGTTCAGTCGCTCAGTCGTGTCTGACTGCGACCCCATGAATCGCAGCACGCCAGGCCTCCCTGTCCATCACCAACTACCGGAGTTCACTCAGACTCATGTCCATCGAGTCCATGATGCCATCCAGCCATCTCATCCTCTGTCGTCCCCTTCTCCTCCTGCCCCCAATCCCTCCCAGCATCAGGGTCTTTTCCAATGTCAACTCTTCGCATGAGGTGGCCAAAGTACTGGAGCTTCAGCTTTAGCATCATTCCTTCCAAAGAAATCCCAGAGCTGATCTTCAGAATAGACTGGTTGGATCTCCTTGCAGTCCAAGGGACTCTCAAGAGTCTTCTCCAACACCACAGTTCAAAAGAATCAATTCTTCGGCACTCAGCCTTCTTCACAGTCCAACTCTCACATCCATACATGACTACTGGAAAAACCATAGCCTTGGCTAGATGGACCTTAGTTCGGTAAAATAATATCTCTTCTTTTGAACATGCTATCTAGGTTGGTCATAACTTTTCTTCCAAGGAGTAAGCGTCTTTTAATTTCATGGCTGCAGTCACCATCTGCAGTGATTTTGGAGCCCCCCAAAATAAAGTCTGACACTGTTTCCACTGTTTCCCATCTATTTCCCATGAAGTGATGGGACTCTCCAGCTTAGAAACTTCAAAGACTTCTCATCATTCTTAGGATCAAAATGTATAGAGTCCTTTTCTCTGCTCCAGTCACAGCGGCCTAAATTCAATTTCTTATATTCATCAGGCTCAATCTTGCCTTAGGCATTAATACAAACTTTCTCTGACCACTCAGTTTAATGTTGCCCCCCTCCGTGCTGTGAGTCCCATCCCAGATACTTCTTAAATCAAACACATCATTGTATTTATTTTATTCATAGTTTTCAATCTGAATCTCATAGGTGTTCTTGATTATGTTTTCTTTATCAAGAAATATCCTTCATAAGGGGCTTCCCAGATGGCACTAGTGGTAAAGAACATGTCTGCCAATGCAAGAGTCACAAGAGATGCAGGTTCAGTCTCTGGGTTGGGAAGATTCCCTGGAGAAGGGCACGGCAACCCACTACAGTATTCTTGCGTGGAGAATCCCATGGACAGAGGACCTGGTGGGCCACAGTCCATAGGGTCACAAAGACTCAGACACAATTTAAGCGATTTAGTATGTGCACACACATCCTTTATAAGTGGGAAACCTGTTAACCACATTATCCTTAGTGACAAGGATAGTGTCTGGTACATAACTGGTGCTCAGAATGTATTTGTTGGGGAACAGTCAGGTGATAAAGAGCATAGCACTGACAGGTAGTAGCTGGCTAAATTACTCATTCTCTTTGAGTCTCAGTTTTCATTTTCAAAATGGAGAATGTACATGAAATATTAACTAGAGTCAGTGCCTGGTAAACTACAAATGATTAATGTTAACCATTATCATGATGATCATCATACAGACCACCATTCAGATTGAAATCTGGGCTTCATGAGTTTAAGCAGGCAGAATGAAGAGCAGAGATATTTTTTACAACCACAATTACTTGAGAACTAAGGAGCAACTTGTTAACTGGAAGTCCATTTGGCTTGGTTGAGCATTTTGACTAATCTGGAATGGATTCACATAAAATAATGAGGAAACATGGAAACACCTTGAGTTTGGGGCAATCCAAACTGACAGCACTGAGTAGAGTGATGGGAAGGGGAAGAGAAAGGCCATCTCTCCTTGGGCTGGGCCAGGACAAGGCTAGAGTTGCTAAGTAGGGTGTCCTCAATTGGTTAAAAACTGCTGCGCAGAGGGTTGTCTAATGTTATACTTAAGGCTGCTTGAATTTCTGTATTGCTTCTTCTAACCATGAGTAAATATAAGTACTACAAATATCTTTATGTTATTATTTTGATAGAAATCAAAAGAACTGAGCAGGATTCATCTAAGACCCCAAGGGATGTATGAGGACATGCAAGCCCACAAATCCAAGCTCTGTCCTCACCCCCATATAAGCTCCTCCTTGACTTGGGGTATACACAATGACAGAATGCCATGGAGAGGATGAACCCAAGAAGAGGCCTGCATAGCCCCTAAAAATGTGTGCAGGGCCACTTTTGTAATAATGCTAAAGGATAATATGGGCTTCCCTAGTAGCTCAGCTGGTAAAGAATCCACCTGCGATGCAGGAGATCCCAGTTTGATTCCTAGGGCCAGAAGACCCAGTGGAGAAGGGATAGGCTACCTACTCCAGTATTCTTGGGTTTCTCTGGTGGCTCAGACAGTAAAGAATCTGCCTGCAATGCAAGAGACCTGGGTTCAATCCCTGGGTTGGGACAATTTCCTGGAAGAGGGTATGGTAACCCACACCAGTATTCTTGCCTAGAGTCCCCATGGACTGAGGAGCCTGAAGGGCTACAGTCCATGGGGTCACAAAGAGTCAGACACGACTGAGCAACTAAGCACAGCACAGCACAAAGAATATATAGTCAAGTATCCAGTAGATAAATTATGTTTTCCATAAGCACATTGTATTATATAGATTCTCTGAAGATTACAAGTGGAGATAACATTGCCTAGGACATAGGTTAGAAACCTTTCTATTAAGATCATCTGTTAGTAACAGTACAAATATCATTACTGTAACATACAATAATGGTTCAAAACATGCGGTCCACAGATGTTTGAAGGTGTTCATGAATCCATCTAAAACTTAAGAATAGGGTAGTTAGTTACTTTAAGGATAGGGAGAAAGCAGGGAAAATGTTGGGGACCTACTATTACCATCACCAACTCTAGCTTAAAATTATTACATGGGGTTATCACACTATTGCCTCTGCCATCTTGGATAGGAAATCACATAGTTTGATATCACCATCTCTAACTCACAGGCTGGAGGAGAGGGGGCATGGAAAAGTCCCACTGAAGAGATAGAATCTAAATTTCCTCTTACTCTCTGAACCATACCATTATCTGCTGAAAAATTCCAGATCGCATACATCTTATCTCACAATAGGAAATGATAACAAATTGGAAATTAGAAGGCATGTGAGTCAAAGAATGACATTATTATTCTGTTCAGTTCAGTTCAGTTCAGTCGCTCAGTCGTGTCCAGCTCTTTGTGAACCCATGAACCGCAGCATGCCAGGCTTCCCTGTCCATCACCAACTCCTGGAATCTACCCAAACTCATTTCCACTGAGTTGGTGATACCATTCAACCATCTCATCCTCTGTCATCCCCCTCTCCTCCAGCCCTCAATCTTTCCCAGCATCAGGGTCTTTTCAAATGAGTCAGCTCTTTGCATCTACATTATTGTAGGAGGGTGTAATATTACTTGCAATGATAAGAATAAATATATAAATGTGATACCTAAAAGTTTATAAAGGCACTTGTTAACATATGATTTCCTAGAGTTATACAAATTCCTTTTGAGGTGATTTGGTCAAGAATAGTCCCCATTTGATAAGCTAAAACAGAGGTTCAGAGAAGTTTGACTTTTTCCAACACTGGCAGTTAATCATAAAAAATTCACATTCTCTAGTATCTCACCCTTTTTACACCATTGTCTATAGGGTCTTTCGTTCAATTAATGTCACCCTGTAAAGAGTTTGAACCATTATTCTTTAATCACAACAATACTTCATAAGCCATTTACATTTACTACCTGTCATAAGTTAAATAAAACCATATCTACTTATATGACATAATATGCTATTTATTCAACAGCCAACTAGATCATAATGAAAACATATCAGTCTAAGTATATAATAAAGCAGAAATATGAAGGAACATAGAAACAATAATTCTCTATGCTAATTTGAATGTAAATTATTAAATAAATGACAAACATGTAACTTAATAATATTATTTACAGGGTCACATTTGCTTTACTGAGAGAGAAAAACTACTATGGAACAGGATTTCCAAAATGGGTAGGTACTGATGTGAGAGATATCAGGGGAAAAAAATACAAACACTCAACTTACCAACAAACCGACTCCAAAAGTTGAGTAAGAACTTGTGCTTATTTTCACAAAGGAAAATTCTAAATTTGGGGTTTTCAAAGTTGCCCACAGAAACATGTTTAATCCATATCCAGAAGCATAGTTAAGCTATGACAGCAAGGCTGGTATGAAATCTAAGCATCATTTAAAACTGCTACTAAAGGGTGGGTGTTGAGGGAACAAATTCAAGAGGCCAGAGACTGATCACTACCTCTAAGCCCCACCCTCCTCGCATTTCTCCTGACCTCCTTTCCGCTCTTCCAGCCTCATCTCCCAGCAGATGCTAATAACTATTAATTGCATAACACTGAAGAGCAAGGAACAGTGCTGACACCTCACTTCTGTCCTACCAGTAGGCTCAAAGGTGGCCTGCGGTGGTAGGAAGAGCTAGTAAGAGAAACAGCGCAGAACTGAGAACCAGGGTGACCATAACCAAGAGGCAGTAAGATGGGAATGAATGAGAATAGCTCCAGGGGAATAAGGCTCTGTCCCACTGACACAAAAACTTTGAAGATAGGGGTCTTGAGTCAGGCATTAATATTTGGAAATTTTCCTGTTGTTTTGAGCAGTTTTTAATGAGAAACAGTATCTAATAATTACAATATAGCTGTATGTGGCCCATCAAGTTGTGACCCTGAACTTGAGCTCTCCTCTCTCCAGCACAAGCCACCATCTTCTCTTGCTTCAACCACTGATACAGTCTTCCAGCTAGTCTCCCTTCTTCTCTTCTTGCTGACCCCACTCCATCCACATACACATTCCATTCCACACATCATGCTCAACCCAGCAGCCAGAGTGATCTTTCTAAAACAGAAATCCAATCAGGTCACAGGTGGATGGTTTTCAATTATCCTCGGGATAAAATCTGAATCACTGGTGGGACTGATGAGATACCTCTGATTTTACTTCCTACTTCTCTGTCTTACCCCTCCTCTATCTTAGCGCTAAGCTCCCTGTCCACTCCCAAGTTCATCATTCCAGGTTTTGCTGCAGTGTTACTTCCTTCCAAACACTCGATCTAAATGTTCCTCCTCCCATCAGTTTCTAGCTCATTGACCTATTTTCTTCAGAGCACTTAATATCTGATTTTGTATTATTAGTCTAGCAGTTAGCTCCACAGGGTACCAAACTTGCCTGTCATTTTTTTTTTTTTTTCAATTACTCTAAACTAGGAAAACAACCCTTTTCTTAACTTTCTGCACCTCTATCATCCCAATTTGTTTCAAGGGTCATTGTTACCCACCCCTGCCTCTCAAGACACACACATACAACCACCTTCCATATATATGCCTTTAATAAAAATGTTCTCTGGCACCCAGTTACTAACTGCACATGTGTATTTTCTGTTTATTGTAATCAAGTGCTCATGACAGAGCTTCAGCAGCAGAGATTTTGTAAAAAGCTATTCTGAGTTTATAGCAGAGAGGAGGGGCTGACGGGTGACCATGAGCTCAACAAGCCCTCAAATCCTCCTCCTTCCCTGCAGAGAGCATCATGTACCTTCAGACTGACTTGTTTCAGTACCCCCACAGCCAAACAATGACAACAACAAAACCCTTAAAGCCACACTCCAACAGTAGTGGCTAATCTGAGTCTTCAGAGCCCCTGATACTAGCACTCAGAGAAAGGTCAATGCCAGGATGCCTGGAACGCATCTTAATAAATCCTCAGTGGGACGAGGTTGACTAGGAAAACTCCAACACCTTGGAGGTTCTTGCCTCCATTTGTGGTTGAAGGCATAAACTCTGGAGCCAGACAGCTTATATTCAAATTTCTGCTTTGTCATCAAGCAGTTGTGAGACCTTGGCAAGTGAGTTATTCTCACCAACACCAAGTGTTTTCCATAAGAAAAACTGAACCCAAAGAAATGACTTTTCAAAAGATTATGTTTTTTCCTTCATTTACTTACCTGAAAAATGAAGATAATTATAGTACTTATCCTTAGGATTATAATGTGGATTAAATGAGTCATTAGTGAAAGTTGCTCAATCGTGTCCGACTCTTTGCAACCCAATGGACTATACAGTCTATGGAATTCTCCAGGTCAGATATGGGAGTGGATAGACTTTCCCTTCTTCAGGGGATCTTCCCAACACAGGGATAGAACCCAGGTCTCCTGTACTGCAGGCAGATTCTTTACCAGTTGAGCCACAAGGGAAGCCCAAGAACACTGGAGTGGGTAGCCTATCCCTTCTCCAGCAGATCTTCCTGACCCAGGAATCAAACCAGGGTCTCTTGCATTGCAGGCAGATTCTTTACCAACTGAGCTATGAGGGAAGCAAATGAGTCATTAATCAATATAAAACTAGGAATTTCCTGGTGGTCCAGTGTTTAAGAATTCACTTTCCAATGCAGGGAATGTGGGTTTGATCCCTAGTTGGGGAATTAAGATTCCACATGCTGTGCACCAACTAAGCCCGTTAAGCGGCAACTAAGACCCGACACAGCCAAAAGTAAATAAGAATATAAAGAAAAAAAAAAAAAACTAGTTATAATTATCATGCTTCTTCAGCAAGGTCTTTCGCTTTCCCTGGAATAACTGAGAGAGACTCAGAGGCCAATCTGTATTCAAATGTACATAAATAATCACCCAAATGCTTGTAAGCAAATTGTGCCTAAGAGAAGATTTAGTAGGGCAACTGAACACAAAAGAAGATTTTCTATTTCCTGATGTTTATATCTAGGAAGGAATCTCAGAGCTCCAGAAGCTATAGTCTTTAAACATTGGAGCTTCCACAGAATTAAGAGAGTTATCTAAGCAGCCAGCCCAGGAAAGAAACCTGTGCTAATCCTCAGACTCATGACCAATGTCACATTTGACTGAAGTTAGTAAAATACATGACATAAACACTTGAAATAAAGCTTTTGAGTAGAAATTTCCTTTGGATCTTTCTGTAGGATTTGATTTCCTTTTAATTTGGACTTCCCTGGTAATCCACATTACTTTTCAGACAGCAAAGCATCTGCCTACAATGCAGGAGACCCGGGTTCAATTCCTGGGTCAAAGAGATCTCCTGGAGAAGGAAATGGCAACCCACTTCAGTAGTCTTGCCTGGAAAATCCCATGGACAGAGAAGCCTGGTAGGCTACAGTCCATGGGGTCGCAAAGAGTCGGACACGACTGAGTGACTTCACTTTCACTTTCACTGAAGAAAATGTAGTGGCCCTCAGTGGGTCATCTGATACTTATTCCACACACTATTGTGCACAAAGCACTTAGAACTAGGCAGGACACAAAGCTTTCCTCCAACAATTTGAGAAAGTACCTTGTAGTGCTTTCAAAAGCTATCAAGCCAAGAGTGGAAGGACTTTTAACTCTGAAATGCTTACCATTTACAGCCAAACACAATTGACAATCTCACCTGTAAATAGTTTTGCCATCACAGAATATTCTTAACCAATGTTTGCATGCTGCGTTAAAAGCACCAAAAACTTCTCACCTCAAACCAGAGCTATTAAAATTTCCAAAACACTGCTGAATTTCCATCCATGCGCTCCCAAGTTTACCAGTATCCTTTTATAGTGCTTTAATGGCTCTGTAACACTGATTTTTGTGTGTGTGTGCTTTTCTAACTATCAGATTTAAACGAGTAGTAAGTCACAGGACCAAAATTATTAACATTTAACGTGAACCAGAATACCATAATTATCATAATTCATGCTTTTACATAGATATCAAATTCTCAAAGAAAAAATTTGTATAAACAATTATCTGGGACTCACTTGAAGACTAGTGATTTGGACATTTTCAAAAGCCTGTCATTTGAGACAGATGTCACAGCGACAATTCCAAAATGCTTTATTAACTCTGCATCACTGCTATTAACTTTGTTTCTATGATGATCTATTACCTTGAGTATTTTCAAAACATTATTTAATGAAAATAGCTTTCACTATATCAGTAACTTGCCATTCTTACAAAGAAGGAAGTTTTCAACTACAGGTCCCTAACTCCGTTCCTTTAGGTAAACAAACATGTGAGTACATCACAGAAATAAAAGATATTTGAAGGAACTACTGTAAAATTTAAAATCTATGAGGAAAAAACAGTGTTTCTTCAAACAAACATCCCAAGCCAAGTCTTACTAAATGAAAACCACTAGCATCTCAAAACTGTATATCACAATAAAATCAATTCATCTGAAACAGAAGCGTTTTAATTTTAAAAATTCTGTCACTTTTGTGACTTACCTCATCATCTTTGTACCAGGACAAACTCTCAGCAGTAAGGACAAACCAGTATCCCTTAGAGCCTCCTTTCATGATGCCAATGTTGCTGATGGTTAGCCATCCCTTGCGAATCACCTTCAAGAGAGCACAGATCGGCAGAGATGTTTAGTTTAATATAAGTCTATGGGGAACACAAGTCTCGTCCTAAGTTAAAAACAAGATACAAGTTACAGTAAGAACAGCACTGTTTCCTCAAAGCTCAACTTCTCTTAAACTATTCAAAATAATATATATTCCAAAAGCCCAGATAACCAGAGGGAAGTCTCTCCCATCAAATGAACAAAATCAAATCAAAATTGCAGATTCGTAGGGATGGTGGAAGCACAGAGACTGAAACAGGAATAAAATACAGCAGATTAAATGGTTGTGCCTGGCCTATTTATGGCACTGCTGCTACAATTAAAATATATTTAGTTGATTGGATGAACAACAATAGATTCTCCATGCCCACTGTCTCTTATCCCTGTCCAGCCCACTGGCCCATTTGTTTGCCTGGTTTGCATCTCAGAATTTCCACCAGAGACTGGCCAGCAAATGGTGAAAAGAAAACACTCAAGCCAACAGCTCTCAACAGGCTTAATGGGAGAGAAAGCTGAAACAATACGCTAAAATTAAATGTTTGAAGTTTTGAATGGTGCAGATTTACCCATCTACTTCTGGTTGTTTTTGCTAAGCTAAAGAATACCCAGAATCATCATAAAAACCTTTAAACATGTTTAACTTTTCAAACATAAACAACTTAGATAGAAATTATCTACAAATGGCATTTAAATGAAGATCTATTTTTTTCTCATGGTTGTTGCAAAGTTAAATTTTGTTTTCCATGTGGCATAGTTTACCATTTCCTCTATGCTAGATAATTTTTGTCACAGAAATGAAATACTATATGGAACTGTAATATCATTCTAAATATAAAAAAAATCACCTTATACCTACATGTTCATTATGCTAGACATCCTGAAATATTTTTTAAAATTACTTACTGAATGACTAATGGGTGTCACTTCCTAAAGGTAAGTGGAAATACCCTAATAATCAGATTTTATTTTTATATTTACATTTGATTTTTAAGTTTTCTAGTTGAAGAAGGGAAGCCAATTCTAGGGAAAATTGTGAAATAAGTCAAGGTCATTATTGATCTTCCAAGACTCATTCCACACTCCCAGTCTCAGTTACCCTTGAGTTCCTGTTTCAGTACCTAGCAGCATCAGCTATTTTTCCCTTTTTAACTCTACAGACCCCCAGACAGAACCCCATTCAGGCCCACACTAAGGCAGTACAACTGTTTAAAATTACTCCTTCTTATCTTCTGCTTCAGAAAGAAGGAAACAATACTTCTCAAAGTATGGTTTATACCAGCTAATAAAATAAAATGGTTACAGTAAATAGCCACTGGGATGCTTTCTAAAACCAAATTCTTGGGACAACTACAAATCCACATGAATCAGAACAGATACATATGAAACCCAGGGAACTACAGATTAATACTTTGCAAAGTGAGTCTTTTTCATACTAAAGTTTGAAAACCACTGCAAAATTTCATTTTCCTTATAGCAAATAATCTCATTTAATTTTTAGTAAGAAGGAACTGGTTATTTCCCAGTAAGACTGCTACCCACACCACCATAGCTTACAAACAGCATACTCAATATAGCCCGCTCAATGAAAGTATATTCACTATTTCATTTTATCAGGCATCTGGGATAAAGAAGAAGTATTCCAGACTCCAAACTGCAATAAGAAAATCACCATTTCACCTGTTGATAGAACAGGCTGGCTTCATTAAGAAGAACCATGAATTCAGTCCAGCAAACATCTGCTAAGAACCTATCATATGTCAGTATGAGAAAGGTGATGATGCTACACCCTGCCCTCAAGAATTTTACAGTTTTATAGGGAAGGGAGATCCAGAAAGAGATAATTTCAAAGTAATAGTGTAACAAGAGATGTATGCTAAGTAAGAGAAGGATACTGGATACAACTTAAGAAATGTTAATTGTTAATAGGCTTTCCTTGGAAACATGGTTGCTCAAAAGAGCCTAACGGAATTTAAATTAGACCAGGAAGTAGTCCTGTCTGCCTGTTTATTTGTTCTCCATAAAGAAGGACAAAAAAAGAACACAATGAAAAAGAGCCACTTCACGCCAAAAATATGAGTTGGGATGAAGAAATTGAGGTTGCAGAGGTAAGTGGGGTAAAGTCAGAGTCAATCCAGTTCAACAGACCCCAAATTCTAGATAAAATTGGCAAAATAAAAATAAATTTCAAGTATACATGTAAATTTATTAATATATATGACCATTGTACTACTAAACTGTGTACATCCACAGAAACATACAACGAAACTTGAAAGTATGATATGAAGATGAAATAAATATTTTATTTTTTTATTTTGTGGGAGAAATCTATTTGTTACGTTTACAACTTTGTTATTGACCTCTCTGTGTCACAGTGACAGTACTGGCATCAGCACACATACACACATGCACATACACACATTTTAAATACTAATACATCTTAACTGTTTTCTTGTTTTCTAGATAAAAATATGTATTTAGATGTTCTATTATATCCTCCTGTATTCCAGCGAATTTTCCATGCTCCCTGAGACAAACTAGGTTATGTAAGCTGCTGAAATAACCCAGGTGATAAATGAACAAGGTGTGAAGTAATGTCATGATGAAGAAAGCATAAAAATAAGTAAACCTACTGGACAAACACCTAGGAGACCAAATCAGTAGGAATCATGGCTGGATGAAAGCGGGATTAGTGGAAGGAAAGACTCTAGAACTGCACTGTACAGTAGCCACTAACCACATATGGTTATTGAGCCTTAGTGACTAGTTTAATCTCAGATGTGTGATAAGTGTAAAATGCACAGTGGATTTTGAAAACTTAATACAAAATAAATATAAAATATTTCACTAAATGTTTTTAAATGTATCACATGCGAAAATGATAATATCTAAGATATACTGTGTTAAATAAAATGAGGCAGGTGAAATGAATATTAAGAATAGATTTTATTTAACACAGTATATCTTAAATATTGTTTATTAATGTGGCTTGCATTATATTTTTACTGGACACTGTGCTATTTATTCTAGAAAGATTCTGAAACTCATGGGGCTACCAAATCAGAAAGAACAGAGGAAGAGAACCAAGTTTTAGAAGTGAGGGAGTTGACAGTGAATTCAGTCAAGGCCATGCTGAATATGAAGTATCTGTAGGAAACACATGTGCTTCCCAGGTGGTACTAGTGGTAAAGAACCTGCCTGCCAATGCAGGAGACATGGGTTTGATTCCTGGGCCGGGAAGATTCCCTGGAGGAATGCATGGTAACCTACTCCAGTATTCTTGCCTGGAGGATCTGATGGACAGAGAAACCTGGCAGGCTACAGTACATTGAGTCACAAAGAGTTGGACAAGACTGAAGCAGCTTAGCATGCATGCATATGGGAAATACAAATAGTTGTGACCTGACCTCTGATGCAAAATGGAAATGTTAGGACTGGACATTTAGACCTGTGAGTCATCAGTATATATACATAAGTGACAAGCATTGATAAAACTGTGTGAAATAGTAGTGGCTCACAGGGGAATCCTTGGGAAAATATAAGGTTGGTGCAAAAGTAATTTCAATTTTACATTGTTGAACTTTGCCATTTGATATTAGAATATATTCTTGAATAAATGTGATTAAGCTATACATCATTTTAATGAATATTTATTGCTTTATGTTTTTTGCTAATGAATTACTACTTGCTGTTTATTTTATATGTATTTTACACCTAAGAAATGATGTTAGACAAAAAGCAAATTTAAACAATTTTTTTATTCAAGTTCAAAATGAGTCATAAAGCAGTGGAGACAACTCATAATGTCAACAACGCATTTGACCCAGGAACTGCTAATGGAATATACAGTGCAGTAGTGGTTCAAGAAGTTTCACACAGGAGACAAGAGTCTTGAAGATGAGGAACATAGTGGCCAGCCATAGGAAGTTGTCAATGGCTAGCTGAGAGGATCATCGAAGCTGATCCTCTCACAACTACAGAAGTTGCCTAAGAACTCAACATTGACCTCTCTATCGTCATTCGGCATTTGAAGCAAATTGGAAAGGTGAAAAAAGACTGACTGCCTCATTAGCTGACTGTAAAAATAAAATCAGTGTTTTGAAGTGTTGTCTTTTCTTATCCTATGCAACAACAATGAACCATGTCCTGATTGGATTGGGATATGTGATGCAAAATGGATTTTATATGACAACCAGTGATGACCAGCTCAGTGAATGGACCAAGAAGCACCTCCAAAGCTCTTTCCAAAGCCAAAGTTCCACCAAAAAATGGTCATGGTCACTGTTTGGTGGTTTCCTGTCTCTCTGATCCACTACAGCTTTCTGAACCCCTGTGAAACCAGTCCATCTGAGAAGTATACTCAGCAAATTGATGAGCTGCACCAAAAATTGCCATGCCCCGAGTCAGCATTGGTCAACAGAAAGGGCCCAATTCTCCACAGCAACGCCCAATAACACATCACACAACCAATGCTTCAAAAGTTGAACAAACTGGGCTACAAAGTTTTGCCTTATCCATCATATTCACCTGAACTGTCGCCAACTGACCACTACTTCTTCAGCATCTCAACAACTTTGTGCAGGCAAAATGTTTTTACAACCAGGAGGACATGGAAAATGCTTTCGAAGAGTTCATCAAATCCCAAAGAATGGATTTTTATGCTATGGGAATAAACAAACTTATTTCTCATGGACAAAAATGTGTTCATTAAGATGTGTGTGAGCCTAGTTATAAAGATCTAGAATTCAGAGTTCAAAACCATTAAGGAAGCCAAAGAAAGGCAAGGTGAATTTCAAGGAATGTGTGGCTGGGAGTATCAGATTCAGCACAAAAAGGGACATGTAAGGTGCAATGCAGACATCATAGTGTCTTAGCTATGCCAGTTGCAGTGAGGTGGTGGGATGAGTCAGAGTTCACTGGGTTGAAAAGTGAATGGGAAGTGAAAAATGGAGACAATGGCTAGAGAGAGCTCTTTCTAGAGAAGGAGGAAAGCAAGTTAAAACCAGAATAGACATAGAATCAAAGAAGGTGCTTTTGCTGTTTTTGCAGTTGCTATTGTTTTTTGATTTGTGGATTTTTTTTCTTTTTTGATATGAGCAAAAATTGAGTACATTTATTGCTTAAGGAGAAATAATAGGACAAGGTAAGAGATATAGAAAAAATGATGTAATGGCAAAGAAGATGGGAGTGGATGAGATGAAGAGCACAGGGAGGGGGCTGTCTTTGAACAGGAATGAAGCTGCCTGATCTTGTGAGTCTGGGAGGCTGAAAGAGTGAGGATAGATGTAGGTTCTCTGCATGGCAAAGCGTAGAAGGTTGACAAAGGTTATAGTTGAGCTTCTATTTCTCTTGATAAGAGAACAGACTGAATTATCTGCAGGAAAGTAAGGATGAGAAGTTGGAAAGAAGGCTTGAGCATAGTGTTAAGTATTGGGACAATCAGTAATTGAATGAGAGACAGCATAATAGGAATTAGTTTAAAGAAAAGAAAAGAAAAAAGGTTGACAAAACACAACACTGAAAACCCCTGGAAGATAACATAGGGGAAAATCTAGATGACCCTGGGTAATATTATGCCTCTTAAGATACAACACCAAAAACACAATCTGTGAAAGAAATAAGTTGGTAATCTGAACTTCATTTAAGTTAAAAATGCCTACTCTGCAAAAGACAGGATCAATGTGTTAGAAGACAAGCCACAAATAGGGAGAAATGCTTGCAAAACACATATCTGATAAAGGACTGTTACCCAAAATATACAAACAAATCTTAAAACTTGATAATAAGAAAACAAAAGATCCAATAAAAAATAGGCCAAAGACATTAACATACCTCAACAAAGATGCAGATGGCAAACAGGCATATGAAAACATGTTCACTATCACATGTCATCATTTCTGTCTTTTATTATGCCCATATTTGCATGATACGTTCCCTGGTATCTCCAATTTTCTGGAAGAAATCTCTAGTCTTTTCCATTTTATTGTTTTCCTCTGCTTCTTTGCATTGTTCATTTCGGAAGGCTTTCTTATCTCTCCTTGCTATTCTTTGGAACACTGCATTCAGATGGATATATCTTTCCTTTTCTCCTTTGACTTTAGCTTCTCTTTTTCCAGCTATTTGTAAGGCCTTCTCACACAACCATTTTGCCTTCTTGCATTTCTTTTTCTTGGTGATAGTTTTGATTACTACATCTTGTACAATGTCATGAACCTCCGTCCATAGTTCTTCAGTCACTATGTCTATCAGATCTAATCCTTTGAATCTATTATCACTTCAACTATAAAATCATAAGGGATTTGAGTTAGGTCACATCTACATGGCTAAGTAGTTTTCCCTACTTTCTTTAATTTAAGTCTGAATTTTGCAATAAGAAGTTCATGATTTGAGCCACAGTCAGCTCAGATCAATAAAGGACAGAAAGGTAAGGACCTCACAGAAGCAGAAGATATTAAGATGAGGTGGCAAGAATATACAGAAGAACTGTACAAAAAAGATCTTAATGACCCAGAAAACCACAATGGTGTGATTACTCACCTAGAGCCAGACATTTTGGAGGCCAAGTGGGCCTTAGAAAGCACTACAAAGAAAAAAGTGAGTGGAGGTGAAGAAATTCCAGCTGGGCTATTTCATATCATAAAAGATGATGCTGTGAAAGTGCCTCACTCAATATGCCAGGAATTTGGAAAACTCAGTAATGGCCACAGGACTGGAAAATGGTCAGTTTCCATTCCAATCCCAAAGAAGAGCAATCCCAAAGAATGTTCAAAACACGGCACGATTGCACTCATTTCACAAGCTAGCAAAGTAATGCTCAAAATCCTTCAAGCTAGGCTTCAACAATACGTTAACCGGGAACACCCAGATGTTCAAGCTGGATTTAGAAAAGGCAGAGGAACCAGAGATCAAATTGCCAACATTCGCTGGATCATAGAAAAAGCAAAAGAATTCAAAAAAATATATATACTTCTGCTTCATTGACTAAGCTAAAACATTTCACATTGTCAGTTCAGTTCAGTTGAGTCACTCAGTCATATCATACTCTTTGAGACTCATGGACTGCAGAATGCCAGGCTTCCCTGTCCTTCACCAACTCCCAGAGCTTGCTCAAATTCATGTCCATTGAGTTGGTGATGCCATCCAACCATCTCATCCTCTGTCATCCCCTTCTCCTCCTGCCTTCAATCTTTCCCAGCATTAAGGTCTTTTCTAACGAATCAGCTCTTAGCATCAGGTGGCCAAAAGACTGGAGTTTCAGCTTCAACATCAGTCTTTCCAATGAATATTCAAAATGGATTTCCTTTAGGATGGACTGGTTTGATCTCCTTTCTGTTCAAGGGACTCTCAAGAGTCTTCTCCCACACCACAGTTCAAAAGCATAAATCCTTTGGCACTCAAGTTTTCTTTATGATCCAACATCCATACATGACTACTGGAAAAACCATAGCTTTGACTAGACAGACCTTTGTCAGCAAAGTAATGTCTCTGCTTTTTAATATGCTCTCTAGGTTGGTAATAGCTTTTCTTCCAAGGAGCAAGCGTCTTTTAATTTCATGGCTCCAGACACCATCTGCAATGATTTTGGAGCCCAAGGAAATAAAGTCTGTCACTGTTTCCTCATCTATTTGCCATGAAGTAATGGGACCAGATCCCATGATCTTTGTTTTCTCAATGTTGAATTTAAAGCCAGCTTTTTCACTCTCCTCTTTCACTTTCATCAAGAGGCTCTTTAGTTCTTCTTCCCTTTCTGCCATAAGGGTAGTATCATCTGCATATCTGAGGTTATTGATATTTCTCCTGGGAATCTTGATTCTAGCTTGTGCTTCATCCAGCCTGGCATTTCGAATGATGTACTCTACATGTAAGTTAAATAAGCAGGTTGATGATATACAGCCTTGACATACTCCTTTCCCAATTTGGAAGCAGTCCGTTGTTCTATGCCCAGATCTAACTGTTGCTTCTTGGCCTGCATACAGATTTCTCAGGAGGTAGGTAAGGTAGTCTGGTATTCTCATCTCTTGAAGAATTTTCTGTAGTTTGTTATCCACACAGTCAAAGCCTTTGGCATAGTCAATAAAGCAGAAATAGATGTTTATTTCTGGAATTCTCTTGCTTTTTCTATAATCTGACAGATGTTGGCAATTTGACCTCTGGTTCCTCTTTTAAATCCAGCTTGAACATCTGGAAGTTCCTGGTTCACATACTGTTGATGTCTGGCTTGGAGAATTTTGAGCCTTACCTTGCTAGTGTGTTGGACAAGTGCAATTGTGAGGTAGTTTCAACATTCTTTGGCACTACCTTTCTTTGGGATTGCAATGAAAACCGACCTTTTCTAGCCCTGTGCCCACTGCTGAGTTTTCCAAATTTGCTCACATATTGAGTGCAGCACTTTAACTGCATCACCTTTTAGGATTTGAAATAGCTCAACTGGAATTCCATCACCTCCCCTAGCTTTGACTGTATAGATCACAACAAACTGTGGAAAGTTCTTAAAGAGATGGGAATACCAGACCACCTTACCTGCTTCCTGCTATATGCAGGTCAAGAAACAACAGTTAGAACAGGACATGGAACAGACTGGTTTCAAACTGGGAAAGGAGTATGTCAAGGCTATATATTGTCACCCTGGTTCTTTAAGGTATATGATATATGCAGAGTACATCATGCAAAATGCCAGGCTGGATGAAGCACAAGCTGGAATCTAGATTGCTGAGAGAAGTATCAATAACCTCAGATATGCAGGTGACACCACCCTCATGACAGAAAGCAAAGAAAAAATAAAGAGCCTCTTGATGAAAGTGAAAGAGGAGAGTGAAAAAGCTGGCTTAAAACTCAATGTTCAAAAAATGAAGACTATGGCATCTGGTTCCATCATTTCATGGCAAATAGATGGGGAAACAATGGAAACAGTGACAGACTATTTTCTTCGGCTCTAAAATCTCTGCAGATGGTGACTGCAGCAATGAAAGTAAAAGATGCTTGCTCCTTGGAAGAAAAACTATGACAAATCTAGATAGTGTATTAAAAAGAAGAGACATCACGTTGCCGAAAAAAGTCCATATAATCAAAGCAATGGTTTTCCTGTGGTCATGTATGGATGTGAGTGTTGGACCATAAAGAAGGCTGAGTGCCAAAGAATTGATGTTTTTGAACTATGGTGTTGGAGAAGACTCTTGAGAGTTCCTTGGACTGCAAGGAGATCAAACCAGGCAATCCTAAAGGAAATCAACCCTGAATATTCACTGGGAGGACAGATGCGGAAGCTGAAGCTCCAATACTTTGGTCACCTGATGCAAAGAACTGACTCATTTGAAAAGACCCTGATGCTGGGAAAGATTAAGGGCAGGAGGAGAAGGGGATGGCAGAGGATGAGATGGTTGGATGGCTTCACCGACCCAATGGACGTGAGTTTGAACAAGATTTGGGTGATGGTGAAGGACAGGGAAGCCTGGCATGATGCAATCCATGGGGTCCCAAAGAGTCGAACATGACTGAGTAACTAAACAATAACAAAATAGCAGCTTTATTCATAATTGCCAAAACTGGGTAATAACTGAGATGTCCTTCAGTAGACGAATGGATAAATAAACCATGGCACATCCAGATATTGGAATATTATTCAACACTAAAAAGAAATTAGCTATCAAGTCATTAAAAGACACGGAAAAATCTTAAATGCATATTCACAAGTGAAAGAAGTCAATTTGAAAAGCCTATATCCTGTATAATTCCAACTATATGACATTCTGGTAAAGTGAAAACCATGGAGACAATGGGCTTCTCAGATAGCACTAGTGGTAAAGAATCAGCCTGCCAATGCAGGATACATAAGAGACAGGGGTTCAACCCCTGGATCAGGCAGATCCCCTGGAGAAGGGCATAGCAACCCACTCTGGTATTCTTGCCTAGAGAATCCCATGGGCAGAGGAGACTGACAGTCTACAGTCCATGAGATCAGTAGTTGTCAAGGGTCGGGTGGGAAAAGGGAGAGATACATAGGCAGAGTATATAGGGTTTTTAGGACTTCCCTGGTGGCTCAGAGGTAAAGAATCTGCCTGCAATGTGGGAGACATAGGAGGATCCCCTGGAGAAGGAAATGGCAACCCACTCCAGTGTTCTTGCCTGGGAAATCCCACAGATAGAGGAGCCTGGCAGGCAATAGTCCATGGGGTCACTAAGATCAGACATGACTGGGTGACTAACACACAGACATAGAATTTTTAGGGCATTGAATATACTCTGATACTATATGGATATATATCATTATATGTTTCTCCAAACTCATAGAATATATAACACCAATAGTGAACCAGAAGGTAAACTATGGACTTTGGGTGATTATGATGTGTCCATGTAGGTTCATCTTTGGTTTAACAAAAAATGTACCACTTTGGTGAGTAATGTTGATAATGAGGGAGGTTACGTATGTGCGAGCACAAAGGAAATATGAAAAAAATCTGTTTCTGCCTCTCAATTTTGTTGTAAACCTAAAACTTCTCTAAAAACATAAGGTCTTAAAAATAATGGCTGAAAGATGAGAATAAAGACCATAAACTGCAGGGCCACAATCAGCAATTACATTATCATCTCTAAAAGCGCTCTGCACACTTGATGTAGAAAAAGTAAACGTAAGTGGGAACTGATCCAGTGTTCTAGACCCAAGTGACCAAAGTTCAGGGATGTAAAGATGTTGAAGGTTTTCAACATCCATTTCAATGGATTTAGGTGATCATCCATTTAATCTAAGCCAGGCAGAAAAATGAGGCCAGGAGGGAGCTAATAGAGAGGCAGAAAATAAACAACAACAAAAAAGGCAGGTACTACATTGATCAGGTGTCCCCAACCCTGAGGTCATGGGCCAATAATGGTTTATGGCCTGCTAGGAACCAGGTAGCACAGCAGGAAGTGAGTGGTGAGCGAGCAAATGAAGCTTCATCTGCAGGTCCCCAGTGCTCCCATTATCACTGGAACCATCCACTCCCTTCCCACGTCCATGGAAAAATTGTCTTCCGTGAAACTGGTCCCTGGTGCCAAAAAAGTTGGGGACTGCTGATGTAGGTAAAGGCAAAAATAGAGTTTGGAGAATTTAAGATGATGTGAAGCAATGAACTGCTTGATCTTATTGGCATCACTGGATTCCCCTGTCAAAGATGCACTATTTCTAGAAGTATTGACCATTATAAGCAAAATGGATATTTTATTAAATATCATTTAGTCCTGAGCTTTATGGAAATTATGAAGTACCACTGCTGCTAAGTCACTTCAGTCGTGTCCGACTCTATGCGACCCCATAGACGGCAGCCCACCAGGCATGCCTGGCCCTGGGATTCTCCAGGCAAGAACACTGGAGTGGGTTGCCATTTCCTTCTCCTATGCAGGAAAGTGAAAGTGAAGTCACTCAGTCGTCTCTGTCTCTTAGCGACCCCATGGACTGCAGCCCACCGGTATCCTCCACCCATGGGATTTTCTAGGCAAGAGTACTAGAGTGGGGTGCCATTGCCTTCTCTGATGAGGTACTAATAACAGCTAAAATTAAATTTGCAAAGGCACCACAGGATTTCCAGACAAGAATACTGCAGTGGGTTGCCATTTCCTCCTCCAGGGGATCTTGCCAATGCAGTAATCATACACACATCTCTATGTGTGACATTATGTGTGTCTCTTACTTTCTATGACATTAATCATTTTAATTACAATAGGCTTTCTCACTTGGCAAGAAAAGGAGGATTATAATTACAGTTGCCATGCTGTGAGTACACGTGGCCCACATCCCTTCACAGGAATCCCATGGAAGTGTGTTCAGTGCTAAATGCTGTCAGCAAGCAGTTGTCATAAAAATGTTTAAGAAGCACTAGTCCAATCCCAATCCCTCCTAGGGTAGGGGGTGGGGGAAAGCATATTGTTCACAAATGAACTTCCCCCCTCAATGACAAACAACTCAAAGTAAGAATTAAGAAAGAGAAATTCCTAATGTACTTTTCCATAGAAGAATTGAGGGGGAGAAAAATCACAAAATCAGGGAGAAACACTGGAACAAAAGAAGAAAAGACAAGTATTAAGGAAAACTGGTCAAAACGCAAGAGATATAAATACTAAAGGGAAATTAATAGAACCAAACAAAGTGAAGGAGCAAGAAAAGGCAAAAACTAATAAAATTTTAAAAGAACATTAAGACAAATGGGATTGACTGTGGTCTCTTCATAGAAAAAGATATAATACATTAATTTGGTATTCAAATTTAAGATTACCAAAATAAATCCATCAATGTTTAGTACAATAACCATTTACAGCCTCTTCGTGTTTGAATATCAAATTCTGTCTTGACTGTCCAAGTAAACAAGACCATAAATATATAACTGGAAGGGACCTTGAGAGCTGAAAGGGCATGTCCTATTTGTAAGGCTTGAAGCAAACCATCTTTAAATATTTATCGCTATAAATATGACCCAAGCTTTTTTTGCCAAATACAGATACTTAGAAAGTGGAAGAGGGAGCGTGGAGTGGCCCACCCCTCTCCTTAGTGGTGAGCCTGTATGTTCTAGTTAGTTCCTCCATGCCATGAATTCAGGCCCTGTCAGGGTTGGCAAAATCTGTATCTTAGGGACAACTTCAGACTTCAACATCTGTCTGGCACACTGGATCGTAAAATTAAAACACAAGACAAGGAATAAAATTATGGGAAGAAAACAGTAAATGTGGAAAAGCTTTGGGCCTTGAACTTTGTGAGCAGGGCATTCTGACCTTGGCTTAAGTTTTGGTAGACCATACAAGTTTTTCTCAGCTTGGCAGCTGGCTTTTAACTGTTGCAGCCTATATGTGGAGTTTATAACCACAGACTTTCATATTTCGATCTTGGGAGATTACAAAAGGCTTTAACCATAGGTGAGTAGCTGCTTCTATAAAGGTAGTTCACACACCGCAGGGCTGACATTGAGGGATGTACAAAACTGCAGAGGCCCAGCAAGGGCACAGGCCAGGCAGGTCAACAGGCTAGTTAGGAGGGACCTTCCTTTGAGAACACAGGCCTCCTCAGGACATAGGCTGCTCATCCTTGAATTTGACCAACAGAGATTTTCCTAAACAGGTGTGCCTGGGGCAAGAATTCAAATCTAGGAAGAAAAGTCTTTCTAAATAAAGGCCTGATAGACTTCAGGAGGGAGAATTAGACTTGCTATGTTTAAACTGTACTGCAGTTGAGGTTCATATATATTAACATATCACAGAGAACTCGAAGGTCTAGCTTTAGTTTATTGGGTTGGCCAAAAAGTTCGGCTAGTGAATGTGTTGTTCAATTAAGTTCTTGGTGAAAAAGAAAGGTCTTTTTTTTTTTAAAAAAAAAAACATAAATCTGAACGAACTTTTTGGCCAGCCCAATATTCGAGGGCAGGGAGGGGAGTAGGAAGAGTTAGGGACTTCCCACATGGCGCTACAGTAAAGAATCAGCCAGCCAGTGCAGGAAATAAAAGAGTCATGGGTTCAATCCCTGGATGAGGAAGATCCCCTGGAGGAAGACAAGGAAACCCACTCCAGTATTCTTGCCTGGAGAATCCCATGGACAGAGGAGCCTGGCAGGCTACAGTCCATACGGTCACACAGAGTCAGACACTATTGACGCAACTTAGCACACATGCATGCAGGAAGGGTTAGATTAGCTGCCCTCAGTGCCATCCTTTATCCCAGGCCAGGGCAAGAAGGGAACTGTGGACAGCTGCTCTTAACTGTCTTGCTTATTTAGACTCAAAAGAGTCAACTCCACACCCCCACCCCAGCATATGTTCTCAAACTTCTCTGGCTTCATCATCTAAGCAAAAGAAAGTCTGTTTATATAACAACAGACAGAGAAACAAAAGCCAAAGGGAAGTAAAAATTATGTTTTAAATATGCTTCACCAGAGAGAAAGGTAACTCAAATATGACCTGGTGACTGGGTCTGCCATGGTTGCAAAGTCCTAAACTTTGAAATAGCAATGTTTCAAGCTTTCTTCTCCAAGACTAAATATGTGGATGGCTTTGCCTATTTATGCACAGAGTAGCAATATTTAACTTACAGAGAGATCTCCCCCAATACATTTATAGGTTCACAAACTAGAAGAAAAACTGACTGACAGCAGGGCTAAAACCAGCAAGATTTTCTGTCTACCCTCTTAATTCATACCTCTGAAAGTCTACTATCATCAATGCCTATATCTATGAAAAAGGTCTAGAAATATAATGTAACCTGCTGCTGCTGCTGCTGCTGCCAAGTTGCTTCAGTCGTGTCCGACTCTGTGCAACCCCATAGACAGCAGCCCACCAGGCTCCCCCATCCGTGGGATTCTCCAGGCAAGAACACTGGAGTGGGTTGCCATTTCCTTCTCCAATGTAAGAGTCTATCTGTCTTATTAAATTTGGTTGTGGTGGACCTGGTGCTGGGATTATCTTTTCTGTGCCCTCTTTGCTTTATTTATGAAGGAACACAAGAGACTATTTCAACTTCAAAACCCCAGAAGGAACAACCCATTTTATGGAGGCCAGATCAGAGTACAGCTGCTGAAAGAATGCCAACTCCACCTGGGCAACAGAGACCCAGAAAGGAAGAACTGCAGGATGACTTTAATATGATGTTCCACAGCTATTTCAGACTTTGCAAATTCCTTCAGAAATGTAACCTTTGGACTTTAATTTCTGATAATTTCATACTACAAGGGGGCTCATCATCACAAGGAGGACACGTCTATTTTGTTGAGATTTTATTACTGGGTGTAATGCTTTATATTATCGATACCATGTGATCACTGCAGAATCTTTGGTGGGCTAGGGGGAAAATATGGCTGCACGTAATTTGAAATAGGAAATAAAATAGGGAGGAAACACGTGACCTGGAGCACAAACTATGCCTTGGAGTGAACTTTATTCATGCGCCATCTAGACTCATTTCAGAATCCTCTAACCACTAGTGGTCTGAGAAGGATGTCCGAACAAGCCATGATTAGCTTTAGAGGAGATGCTTCTAGAAAGTAGTAGCAGGGCTGATGGACTGTTGATCTTCCCTCAGAGGCTAGCCACACCCTTAGTTAACCACTACCTTAATGGTTAAACTCAGTGGAATAAAAGGTGGAGGAAGGCTGAGGAATCCCTCAAGAGGTGAGGGAATAAAGACAGCACACCTGCTGTTTCCTCACTTGTTCCAGCCATGGAGGAGGAAGGTGACTTCTCAGACTGGGAAATCTAGACAAATAAATAGAGAAGTATAGTTCCAGGGCCATTCCCTCCCCCACTCTCTCCCCTATTCAACTTTGGAGCTAGCTTGCCCACAGAAAGCACACCCTGAGGAAGAAAGGGGTTCATACGTGCAATTTTTTTTATAAACTACATTGTTCAAAGTGTACAAATTAAGTTTTAACATAATATTTATATCTTTTAAACCATCTCTAGAAATCAAGATGGTAACATTTTTAACATTCCCAACAGTCTGTTCATAACCCCTTGGTATTGCCACTTCCCAGCCTTCTCTCATTTTTTGGGTGTTTTTTTAGACTGTTATTATTATTTTTTAAAATTAATTTATTTAATTGGAGGCTATTAAATACTTTACAATATTGTGGGTTTTGCTGGTTTTATTGTGGTTCTACAGTATAAGTGGCTTTTGCCATATATTGACATGAATCAGCGATGGGTGTACATGTGTTCCCCAACCTGAGCCCCCCTCCCACCTCCCTCCACATCCCATCCCTCAGGGTCATCCCATTGCACCACCCCTGAGCACCCTGCCTCATGCATCAAATCTGGACTGGCAATTCATTTCACAGATGATAATATACATGTTTCAATGCTATTCTCTCAAATCATCCCACCCTCACCTTCTCCCACAGAGTCCGCTATTCTCTCAAATCATCCCACCCTCACCTTCTCCCACAAAGTCCAAAAGACTGTTCTTTACATCTGTGTCTCTTTTGCTGTCTCGCATATAGGGTCATCATTACCATCTTTCTAACTTCCATATACATGCGTTAGTATACTGTATTGGTGGTTTTCTTTCTCACTTACTTCACTCTGTATAATAGGCTCCAGTTTCATCCACCTCATTAGAACTGATTCAAATGTATTCTTTTTAATGGCTGAGTAATACTCCATTGTGTATATGTACCACAGCTTTCTTATCCATTCGTCTGCTGATGGACATCTAGGTTGCTTCCATGTCCTGGCTATTGTAAACAGTGCTGCAATGAACATTGAGGTACACATGTCTCTTTCAATTCTGGTTTCCTTGGTGTGTATGCCCAGCAGTGGGATTGCTAGGTTGTATGGCAGTTCTATTTCCAGTTTTTTAAGAAATCTCCACACTGTTCTCCATAGTGGCTATACTAGTTTGCATTCCCACCTACAGTGTAAGAGGGTTCCTTTTTCTCCACGCCCTCTCCAGTACTTACTGTTTGTAGACTTTTCGATAGCAGCCATTCTGACTGGTCACGTGTGCAATTTTAAGAGATAAGTTTAATTCAGGGACATGTTCAAAGGTTTTTCTCACCTAAGACACTTGATAAGTCAGTCAACCCACAAGTATGGAATGCCTATGATGGACCAAGACCTGAGCGAGGAGCTCTGCCCCTTTGTCCACAGATGAGAGCGAATGTGACAATGCCCAGGTGAGTCTCACCAGTGGGCTGACATAACGTGAAAAATATGAACTTATGACTGGAATAAAGAAGCTGTGGAAACAAGCAAAGCAAAGCATAGATAAAGGGATTTAAAGAATAATCAAATTAAAATACAAAATAATCACATATTGCTGAAATATTGTTTTGTTCTCAAGATTAATAAAGTACCACTATGAATGAATTGACTAACTGACATTTCTATGTTTGGATGTTACTTCCATGGATTTAACTTTCTAGGAAATCAGAGCACTGAGTTTTGTAAGGGTCTGAAATAAGTAAAGCATACAGTTTGACACCATTTCTAGGAATTCAAAAAAATAATATCTAACATTTACTAAACACTAGGACATAAGTTTGAGTGAACTCTGGGAGTTGGAGATGGACAGGGAGGCCTGGCATGCTGCTATTCATAGGTTCGCAAAGAGTTGGACATAACTGAGTGACTGAACTGAACTGAACTGAAACACTACTCTGTGCCAGGAATTGTGCTAAGAGCTCCGTGTGTATTATTTCTTTCAATCCACACAGTAATCCTTTGAGGGAGGTATTATTTTCCTGGGAAAGACTGAAGGCAGGAAAAGTGGACAACAGAGGATGAGATGGTTGGATGATATCACCAACCTGATGGACTTGAGTTTGAGCAAGCTCTGGGAGATGGTGAAGGACTGGGAAGCCTGGCATGCTGCAGAATGTGGGGTCACTAAGAGTCAGACATGACTAAGCAACTGAACTGAACTGATTATTTTCCTTATGTGACAAATAAGAAAACTAAAGTCAGGTTCCTATCACACAGCAAACAGGCTTTCTTCCATTTTGCTCCACTTTGCAGAGCACACTCTGAGAATTTAGAACCTTAGTATGCAAATAAAAAATAGTCTCCATGGTAGTCTGATTTCAGAGATATAGTCCTTAATTCATAGCACATACAAAGATGTTGCCAATAGTACAGTGTCTAAGAGCAAACAATGGGAAACAACCTATTTGCCTAACTGGAAATTGGTTAATAGATTATGATACAATCATCTGATACTAAGCTGAGAACAAATATCTACTGTATAATGTGAGAACTGTGCAGAGCTGGAGTGACTGTGGGGAGATACCCCACATCCGAGGGCAGAGAAGCCCCAGCAAGATGGTAGGTGCTGAAGCAACTGTGAGGAGATATCCCACATCCAAGGGCAAAGGAGAAGCCCCAGCAAGACAGTAGGAGAGGCAAAGATGCATTTAGAAATCAAACCTCATTTAGGAAGATGGCAATGACAACCCTGTATGCAAGACAGGAAAAAAGACACAGATGTGTATAACGGACTTTTGGACTCAGAGGGAGAGGGAGAGGGTGGGATGATTTGGGAGAATGGCATTCTAACATGTATACTATCATGTAAGAATTGAATCGCCAGTCTATGTCTGACGCAGGATACAGCATGCTTGGGGCTGGTGCATGGGGATGACCCAGAGAGATGTTATGGGGAGGGAGGTGGGAGGGGGTTCATGTTTGGGAATGCATGTAAGAATTAAAGATTTTAAAATTTAAAAAATAAAAAAGAAAAAAAGAAAAGAAAAAAATAATAAAATACTATTACCCCCCCAAAAATAAAAAATTAAAAAAATTAAAAATTAAAAAAAAAAAAGAAATCAAACCTCATACTCACCAGAGATGCTCAGAGTGCTCAAACAAACCTTGTACACACCAGAACCCAGTAACCCCACAGAGAATGAGACAGAACTGCGTTTGAGTGTCTTCTGTGAAGGTATGGGTCAACAGTGGACTGCTGCAGGGGCAGGGGCTCTGGGTGCAATAGACTTGGGTACGGCAGAGGCCCTCTTGGAGGAGGTCACCATTAGCCCCCTGTCAGAACTTACACAGGACTAAGAAATAGACTCTTGGAGGGCCAAACAGAACCTTGTGCAAACCAGGACCCAGGAGAAAGGAGCAGTGACCCCACAAGAGATTGACCCAGACTTGCCTATGAGTGTCTAGGAGTCTTCGGCAGAGGCATGGGTCGGCAGTGGCCTGCTGTAGGGTTGGGGCACTGAGTGTAGCACTGCGTGCATGGGACCTTTTGAGGAGGTCGCCACTATCTTCATTACCTCCACCATAGTTTGGCTCAATGTAAATAACAGGGAGGGAACACAGCCCCACCCATCAAGAGAAAATTGAATTAAAGATTTACTGAGCATGGCCCTGCCCATCTGAACAAGACCCAGTTTCCCCCTCAGTCAGTCTCTCCCATCAGGAAGTTTCCATAAGCCTCTTACCCTTCTCCATCAGGGCAGATAGAATGAAAACCACAATCACAGAAAATGAATCAATCTGATCAAACGGACCACAGCCTTGTGTAACTCAATGAAACTATGAGCCATGCCATGTAGGACCACCCAAGACGGATGGGTCATGGTGGAGAGTTCTGACAAAACATGGTCTACTGGAGAAGGGAATGGCATATCACTTCAGTATTCTTGCCTTGAAAACCCCATGAACAGTATGAAAAAGCAAGAAGATAGGACCCTGAAAGATGAACTCCCCAGGTTGGTAGGTGCCTAATATGCTACTGGAGATCAATGGAGAAATAACTCCAGAAAGAATGAAGAGATGGAGCTAAAGCGAAAACAACACCCAGTTGTGGATATGACTGGTGATGGAAGTAAGTCCGATGCTGTAAAGAGCAATATTGCATAGGAACTCTGGAATGTTAGGCTCATGAATCAAGGGAAATTGGAAGTGGTCAAGCAGGAAATGGTAAGAGCAAATGTTGAAATTTTAGCAATCAGTGAACTAAAATGGACTGGAATGAGTGAATTTAACTCAGATGACCACTATATCTACTACTGTGGGCAAGAATCCCTTAGAAGAAATGGAGTCCCCATCATAATCAACAAAAGAGTCTGAAATGCAATACTTGGATTCAATCTCAAAAACGACAGAATGATCTCTGTTCATTTCCAAGGCAAACCATTCAATATCACTGTAATCCAAGTCTATGCCCCAACCAGTAATGCTGAAGAAGCTAAAGTTGAATGGTTCTATGAAGACCTATAAGACCTTCTAGAACTAACTCCCAAAAAAGATGTCCTTTTCATTATAGGGGACCCGAATGCAAAAGTAGGAAGTCAAGAGACACCTGGAGTAACAGGCAATTTTGGCCTTGGACTAAAGAATGGAGCAGGGCAAAGGCTAATAGAGTTTTGACAAGAGAACGCACTGGTCAAAACAAACACCTTCTTCCAACAACACAAGAGAAGACTCTACACATGGACGTCACCAGATGGTCAGTACCGAAATCATACTGATTATGTTCTTTGCAGCAAAAGATGGAGAAGTTCTATACAGTCAGCATAAACAAGAGCTGGAGCTGACTGTGGCTCAGATCATGAATTCCTTATTGCCAAATACAGACTGAAATTGAAAACCACTAGACCATTCAGGTATGACCTAAATCAAATCCCTTACAATTATCCAGTAGAAGTGACAAATAGATTCAAGGGATTAGATCTGATAGACAGAGCACCTGAAGAACTAAGGACGGAGGTTCATGACATTGTACAGGTGGTGGTAATCAAAACTATCCCCGGGAAAAAGAAATGCAAAAGGCAAAATGGTTGTCTGAGGAGGCCTTACAAATAGCTGAGAAAAGAAAAGAAGTGAAAGGCAAAGGAGAAAAGGAAAGATATATCCATCTGATTGCAGAGTACCAAAGAATTCAAGGAGAGATAAGAAAGCCTCCCTCAGTGATCAATGCAAAGAAATAGAGGAAAATAATAGAGTGGGAAAGACTAGAGATCTCTTCAAGAAAATTAGAGATACCAAGGGAACATTTCATGCAAAGATGGGCACAATAAAGGACGGAAAAGGTATAGACCTAACAGAAGCAGAAGATATTAAGAAGAGGTGGCAAGAATACATAGAACTATATAAAAAGATCTTCACGACCCAGATAATCATGATGGTGTGATCACTCACCTAGAGACAGACATACTGGAATGAGAAGTCAAGTAGGCCTTAGGAAGCATCACTATGAATAAAGCCAGTGGAGGTGATGGAATTCCAGTTGAGCTATTTCAAATCCTAAAAGATGATGCTATGAAAGTGTTGCACTCAATATAACATCAAATTTGGAAAACTCAGCAGTGGCCACAGGACTGGAAAAGGTCAGTTTTCATTCCAATCCCAAAGAAAGGCAATGCCAAAGAATGCTCAAACTACTGCACAATTGCACGCATCTCACATGCTAGTAAAGTAATGCTCAAAATTCTCCAAGCCAGGCTTCAGCAGTACATGAACATGAACTTCCAGATGTTCAAGCTGGTTTTAAAAAAGGCAGAGGAACCAGAGGATCAAATTGCCAACATCCACTGGATCATGGAAAAAGCAAGAGAGTTCCAGAAAACCATCTACTTCTGATTTATTGACTATGCCAAAGCCTGTGACTGTGTGGATCATAACAAACTGTGGAAATTTCTGAAAGAGATGGGCATACCAGACCACCTGACCTGTCTCTTGAGAAACCTGTATGCAGGTTAGGAAGCAACAGTTAGAACTGTACATGGAACAACAGACTGGTTCCAAATAAGAAAAGGAGTACGTCAAGACTGTATATTGTTATCCTGCTTATTTAACTTATATGCAGAGTATATCATGAGAAACATTGGGCTGGATGAAACACAAGCTGTAATCAAGATTGCTGGGAGAAATATCCATAACCTCAGATATGCAGATGACACCACCCTTATGGCAGAAAGGGAAGAAGAACTAAAGAGACTCTTGATGAAAGTGAAAGAGGAGAGTGAAAAGTTGCCTTAAAACTCGATATTCAGTAAACTAAGATCATGGCATCTGGTCCCATCACTTCATGGCAAATAAATGGGGAAACTGGGAGATTTTTTTTTTTTTTTTTTGGTCTCCAAAATCACTGCAGATGGTGACTGGAGCCATGAAATTAAAAGGTACATACTCCTTGGAAGAAAAGTTATGACCAACCTAGACAGCATATAAGAAGCAGAGACAATACTTTGTCAACAAAGGTCCATCTAGTAAAAGTTATGGCTTTTCCTTTAGTCACATATGGATGTGAGAGTTGGACTATAAAGAAAGCTGAATGCCAAAGAATTTATGCTTTTGAACTGTGGTGTTGGAGAAGACTCTTGAGAGTCCCTTGGACTGCAAGGAGATCCAACCAGTCCATCCTAAAGAAAATCAGTCCTGAATGTTCATTGGAAGGACTAATGTTGAAGCTGGAACTCCAATCCTTTGGCCACCTAATGCAAAGAACTGACTCATTTGAAAAGACCCTGATCCTGGGAAAGATTGAAGGCAGGAGGAGAAGGGGACAACAGAGGATGAGATAGTTCAATGGCATCACTGACTCAAAGGACATGAGTTTGAGCATACTCCTGGAGTTGGTGATGGACAGGGAGGTGCTGTAGTCCATGGGGCCACAAGGAGTTGGATATGACTGAGCGACTGAATTAAACTGATTAATGTAAGGATAGATACTAACATATACCAAAATGTCCACTGTGATTGAAAATTAGTGGCAAGATAGAAAGCTATATTTCCTCCTTCAATTTTTCTATAAATACACTTTCCTACAATATTCATGTTATTCAAAATGGAAATTGCCACCACATTATTGCTTGCTTTAAATAAGCAATTTATTACAATTCCCTTTAATGTTTTATGAACACAGCATGTTGGAAAACTGAGGCAGACTACAAATAATCAGGTAGTGAAATAACTCCATAGCAGAACAGAAAAAGAAATAGTTCTGAAATGTAACAAGGGAACTGATCATGATGAAAGAAGCTTGACTATTTTAAATAAGGAGCTGATGTGATTGACTGAAAACATGTTAATAGTATGCAATAAAAACTGACTGAAAATAAGAAACTGACATTTATATTCATATCAAATTCTCTTTTTATTTGGAGATAGCTGCCAAAAAGATAATAACTTTCTGGTTTGTCTGTAGAAATCAACCTTTATGTTAAAAACATTAGTATAAATTTAAATTATAACCACTTAAATAAAATTTTGTAGGTGAAGCAGAGCTCCAAGTTATTGTTTCATAAAATAACCTCACCAGGTATCTTAAGGACTTTCCCATGGCTTTTTTTTTGGGGGGTGGGCGACCACCCAAATCTACAAGGACTACCTATATGGCGCCTCCATCAGCTTCCATTCATTCTGCCCTATGAAAGCACCTGAAACCCTTTCCATTGAGTCTCCCTTCCAGAGCATCAGCTCAACGCCCACATAATGAGTGCATTTTGAATGCCTCTGTGGCTCACGAGGCTGTTAAATTACCTTGATTCTTGAAAATTATTCCTGGAGAATTTCTTCCCTCCTTATTGTTTCCCAGAATTTTCCCAACTGCCTGTTTATGCATTATTTCTGTCACATGCCCAGCTATTTCTGAAGAATTCTCTAAGAATGAGCTGTTTATTCTCAGAATTTACTCACCTAAACCTCTATAAAATCCAGGCCATTAACCATGATCAAAATCAGGGCTCTACTTTTTTCACTTTTTCCCCTGTGTATCTTTTCCATGTGTAGAGCACCCTTTGAAGTTAATGGGAACCCTCCATGTGGAAGAGATTCCAAATGATACAAAACAGAATGAAAACTAAGCCTGTCATTTATTTCTCACATTCAAGGACAAAAATACACACACACACACACACACACACACACACACACACACACAGAGGAAAAGACATCATATAATTAGCAAGGTCTCAGTAGAATATTAATATTTTACTAAAAATAATCCAAAGAGCTTCTTTAAAAGAGAAAGGAAAAGCACCTTAGTCAATATTTATTAGAAAATTAGTGAGTACCTAATAATATATATTGGTCAGCACAGTAAAAATACAAGGATCTACAACAACAACAACAACAAAAGGCAGTCCCTGAACTTCATGGAGCTTACGGACAAATGAGGGAGTAGATACTAAGCAAAGACTCATGCAGATAAATGTAAAATTACAGCAGTGGCTGGTAATGCCACCAGAGTGGTTCAGTACGTTCATACAACTCTGACCTGCATAGGGTACATGAAGAGGCCTCCCTGAAGATTTTAGCACTTGTCCTAACATGAAGGGTATGGGCCTGGAGTGGAGGATGGGATGGTCATAGCACAGAAGGTAAGAGTGGGCCTTATGCAAGACAGACTGGAGAGGAGGCGAATCATGGTTGGCCAGGTAATTTATAAGAAGAAATTTGGTCTTTATCCTGAGAGGAATGGGAAGCCTTTGAAGTGTTTAAAGCAGGGCAGCAACATAAGATTTGCACTGTGAAACATTCCCTTTTTGAGCTCTGGTCTGATAAGGAGGTTAGAGAGAGGAGAGAGAAGCAGAGAGAATGTAGGGAGAACAGACAGAGTCCTAAGGATGGAAACCTATGTCATAAACAATGATATCTTTGATAAGTGAGGTAGAAATGGACAGAGCAGTGGACAGATTGATGATTGTTTAGAAAGAAAATTAAAATGACAATGATAAATTGAAGATGAAAAGTGAGAGAGAATGAGGTCTCAAGGACAGCTCCCAAGATTTATGTTCTGAAAATGAACAAACTGTGGATATAAATTCTCTAAGGGAGAGTAGGAGGAATATGCTTAGTTAAGGGATAAGTCATGAGTATAGTCTGAACATGTAAAGATGTGAACATGTGAAATAAACCACTGGCTATAGAGAAGCTATTCTCAAATACAGATTTGTGAATTGTTGATTATCAGTGTGATTAAAACCATAGGTATGAAAAATGAGATGAAGTGAGAGTCCAAGTGAGAAGAAAAGAGGACCAAAGTCTGAAATTTGAGGAAAGCCAATATATAATGACTGGGAAGAATGAATGAACCTACAAAGGAGAAAGAGGAGTGGCTGGGAGGATGGGAGAAAAAACACAGGTTAGTAGATGAGAATGCTTTAACAAGGCAAAAGGATTGAAAAGGTCATGTGATACTATGAGGGAAAGTAAGATTCAATGTAAAAAAATTATTCCCTGGTTTGGGGAACAGGGAGGTTATTGAAGAGAAAATATTAAAAATAATTAGCAACTAGGAAGATTCCCTGGAGAAGGGAATGACTACCCACTCCAGTATTCTTGCCTAGAGAATTCCATGAACAGAGGAGCCTGGTGGGCTACAGTCCATGGGGTCACAAAGAGTCAGACATGACTTAGTGACTAATATTTTCCAAGAAAAAGATGGCATCATATAAGTATGACCAATCTGAAGGAGGGTGGGGGTCAAAGTACTAGAATAAGGTACTAGAGTTTCCATTCTGTACCAGAACTTTGCCTTTAATTTCTGGATAAGAGGGAAGATGTAGGGATTCTGAGAAAGGAACCTCAGCATCTCTAATGAAAGGCAGGCACTTAGGGGAGCAGCCAGTTAGAACCAGTGTGAAAGCATTCAATATTTAAATAACCACTGTGGCTCCACTGATGCAAGCTGGCTGTACAACCTTACCAAGCATTGTTTCTGAGGCTTGATGGAGAATGGAAGCAGCCACATTAGAATGGATGGGTAATAGAGTGAAAATATCCCAAGCAACTCCGATTCTATATAATGAGTCAATACATTCAAAACATCTTCTAGATGTAGAAAAAATTTCTTCCAAAAAAATTTTAAGTTAATAATTGGCCAGAGACTTCCTTGATGGTCAGTGGTCAGACTCCATATTTCCACTGCAGGGCACACAGGCTTAGGGAACTAAGCCCTTGTTGGGGAATTAAGATCTGAACAATTGCAAGGTATGGCCAAAATTTTTTTTTAATTTAAAAACTGTTTTAAAAGTTAATAATTGGCCAATGAAGAAAATATATATCAAACAGAGACCTTGTTTTTAAAAAGTTTCTGGATGTTTTGGCCCATAGTAAGAAGCAAGATGATGTGTTGTCCTTTAATTTAGGTTAAAGTGTTTTGAAGAAGAAAGCACTTAATACACTGCCTTATACAATACAGCCATTAAAAAGTGGTAGCTAATTTTATGATACAATTATTTAAAAATCAAATATACCAAAGAGTAATAGGTAGAAGTATAATGGCTCAGATGGTAAAGAATCTGCCTGCAATGCAGGAGACCTAGGTTCGATTCTTGGGTTGGGAAGATTCCCTGGAGACCCTTATAGTGAATGGCTATCCACTCCAGTATTCCTGCCTGGAAAATTCCATGGACAGAGGAGCCTGGAGGGCTACAGTCAAAGGGTTGCAAAGAATCAAACACAACTGAGCAACTAACACACACACACACACACACACACACACACACACACACACACACACACACACAAATATATGTAATCATTTCTGGATGATAGAACACTTTAAGAAAAAAAAAAGAATCCATGATACTATTTTAATAAATAATTTTTAAAAATTATAGATGATAGAACACTTTAAGGAAAAAAAAGAATCCATGACACTATTTTAATAAATAATTTAAAAAGCTCCAGTAGCCCATATGGATCTCTTTTTTCTTGGACATTTACTTTGTTCATTATCTGAATTTAGCATTTACATCATCTTGTTTTGAATTACTAGCAATTGTGTTTGCTTTGCTCCTATTATCCCAGTAAGATTATAGGTTAGTTGAAAGCATGGACTTCTGGGGTTGTATGTCAGTTCTGCCATTTAATAGATGTATGAACTTGGACAAGTTACTTACTCTAACCAAGCCTCATATTTTGATCTGGGAATTGGTACTAATAACCCCAATTTCAAATAGACACTGTGAATATTAAGTGAGGTGAATGTACATAAAGTGCTCACTAGAATATCTGGCATCTGGTAAATGTTCAACAAACGATAGATTTTATCAAAGTAGAAACTGTACTGTATTCTCCTTTGAAGTACTTATACTTTCCCTAGATCACAGGTTAGTTAGAAATCACTGGTATAATGGTTCTAAACCAGAGGGAACACCAACAATGGGTGCTTTTTGTAAATGTGCAGCAAGCTGTACCGTACTGTACTGTCACAGTGTCTAGGAGACATCTGCTAGTTAAAGACCAATGATGATAAATGAAGAACTCTCCCATCTAAAATGACAACAGCATCTGCTGGAGTCCAAACACAATGCCTAATTTTGTGGTTAGCTCTGTTACTCAAGTTCAAGTCAGTTTCTTTATAAGACTGGAATTTATTATAATCAGAATCACATTTTAGAGCTATATGTAATCATTTTTTGAGTGGTATACTTAGATGGGAAGCTTAAATAGTCAGCAGAAGCAAGCCTGAAATGGCAACTCTGAGTAACAGTCATAAATTAAGACCCAATTATTTTCCTCTGGATGATAAAAAGTAAAGTTCAAACTTAATAAGCTGCTATACTATATTCTAGATTTTCCCTTCTGAATGTTAACCTCACAATATTTTTAGAGATTATTTACATACTTGGTCATTTACCTCCAGATTTTAAAATATGTAATTCTTTCTTTCATTCAGCAGTTCTGACACCTATCATGAGCAGACTGTATGTTAGAGACTAAAGCACTGAACATGGCGATTAGAGACAACATTGTCTCTAATCTCACAGAGTTTACAGGCAAACACGAGAATAACATTAAACAAGAAAATGACACGTCTTCAGTAAGAAAACGACAAGATCATCGGGAACATAACAGCAGAGAACTGAAAATACTGGAGAAGACAGAGAAAATATTCCTAAGGAAGTGACAGACTAAGGAAAATGAGAAGCTATTACTTAGACCAAAAAAAATGGAAAAGAAGCTGTTCTAAAGCACAGGAAAGAGTGCGTCAAAAGCCCCAGCAAAGAGTTCAGATCACTGAGGGCACACTGCCTGAAGGTCACTACTGCCCGAACACAGAAATCACCAGTGCCAGCGTCAAGAGAAGGAACTAGAAGCAGGCAGAGAATGGATAACGGATGTTAAAGTTTAGACTTGATCCTAATTAGAAAGAAGTACTTTTCAGTGGTTGTAAGCAAGGGAGTGGCGTGTTCAGACTTTTTGTTTGCACCAAAACAAAACAAAAGAAAATCTCATCCGATGTTTTACTAGCTTGTCATTTCAGCAAAAAGTTTAGGAGAGAGTGTTGAATTCTGGTTAAAGTAAGTCTTTTAATTATGTGTGGATCTTAATTACCCATATTCTTCCTGACTTCCTTAATCATGGCTAATTGAAAATTGGCTGTAACTTAAGATACTCGGTAAGGAAACTTAATAAAATGAGGTATGTAACAGATGAAATCCTGATTTCTGTTGCAAACCTAAGAACATATAAGTAACAGGCATTCTAATTTCTGATGGGAAATAGAGAGGCCCTGGTAAATATCAGCCATCCAGAGCAGCTATTTTGCTTAATCCTGTAAACTAGTTGCAGATGTTGGCTCAAACACTAGGCTTTGCATCTGTAATTTTAAAATTGTCTCATATTTCTAAAACCTGACTCCGTATGCACCGGAAATCAGTGACATGAATTATGAACTTCAGGAAGAGGAGAAGCACAAAAAATGCCAGAAGTGATAGGAGATAATATTGGGAGCAGTGGTCAAGCCATGTGCACAGGATGGGTGAAGGATGACACGGTTCCTTCCTCCAGGACATGGATCCTGCAACCAGGCATTTGAAAATGAAACCCTGCAAATGGATGTACCAAACAAGAGGAAGTCATTTATAGATAGTTGAGTTCTCGAAAACAAATCCTCCTTTTCCTTTCTCCCTCCCCCACTTTACAGCAGGTCAATGAGAAGACACAGGGTTGCTAGAGAAGGAAAAGATTTTTGAAGAGGAAAAAAAACATACATACACACACACACACACATGCAAATGTACACTAAAGATTTCTTACCTTAATTAAGAAGATTATACTAAAGATTATATTTAGTAGACTGGGCCAGGAAACAAATGACTTGCTCTTAAACTCATGTTTTAGTTATGACAGTGCCTTCTCATAAAAGATATTGATAAAAAGTCAATAGAGACTCGAATTAACACTCAGAAAAGGAGCTGGGGGGTGGTAGAACGCCATAGATAAAGAATTATACTGCAAACAAAGAATAATCACAGGCATTAGAAGCAAATGATGATGACTGAATTTCCTATTCCTATTTGTATTTCTAAAGCTCATTTTTATTTATGTACACTATTACCAAGTAGTGCTCCAACCAGGCAGTATAAATGGCAGCCATAGTACAATTTACCCACAGGGACCATCCATCACAGGCTGAGAATGAAAATAACCTCAAGAATCAGGGCAAGAACTTCAGCCAATCATTTAGTGAGGTAAGAGTATAGTACAAAGCTTCAAGGAACTTAGGCTCAATTATGAAACCAAGACATTCATTTCCTGGAGTGGGAGCATTCATCCCATTGAATTCAGCCTAACGGAATCCCCTGAGGTGGGAATGGATTGATTACTGAGTCAAGGAGATTTCATAGTTCCTTTGGGGGCAAGACATTTTATTCCCTAATTTAGCTAAAGCTCTACAAAGCTCTCTTTACATTTTGTTCAAGAGGTCATCTCTGGTAAGTTTTATTTTCTGCACATATATAATTAGGAAATATAGGCTAGGAAAATAAAACACATTTGTCTTTCCAGGATTTTTCAGATAAGTCTGAGACCGGCATTAACTCTTTCAATCTACTGGGACTACTGTGATTAAATTACAGTCTTCTCACACCATGCTAACTACTCCTGAGGAAAAGTTAATGATTCCACGAAGCTATTACAGACCTGCCCATTGAAATGCTTGGAAAGAGAAGAAAAGGAGGACTGCACAAAGGAGTGGAGGACTTAGGGCAAATAAAATTGTGAACTGACATACAGAGCTACTGTCTGGGAAATCTGAGACCCTAAGATTGGAAACCTGGAGGAAGAAACAGCAACCCACTCCAGTATTCTTGCCTGGAAAATCCTTTGGACAGAAGAGACTGGTGGGCTACAGCCCGTGGGGTTGCAAAGAGTCAAAACTGACTGACTAATCACAAGATCAGAAAACATAAATTTTTGAGGGGAAAAGATTATTCTTAAATGGAATTATCCCATTACAAAACAAAACACTGTAAAAATTACGATAAAATGTCCCAGTAATTTACACTAATGCCTGGATAAATGCTATGACATTTAGGTCCCTGACAATGAAACTCAAAATAAAGCAGTAAGTTGGGAGTGGTGCTGAGACTGGAGCCCACAAGGCTGATGAGCAAGTCCTTCTCTGTCTAACTGGCATGGTCGGCATGAGCATTCTTTTCTATGAACATACATCTCAGGACTCTCAATGAAATATCTTAAGAATGTAAAGATGTCTCTGTATTTTGAGGATCCTGGGCTAAACATTGTGACTCAGGCAAAGTTCTGTAATGTTACTGTGCTGAATGTGAAATGATTCATGCTCAAGGGGCAGAAACTGCAATTTGCCTCGGTCATGGTGAATTGGGGACATAGCTAGGTTGGGTGATTCCCATATTGATCAATCCCATATTGATTTCAATATGGGAAAGCAACAAACAAACAAAAACAAGAGAGCTCTATTGGAAAGGCATACAAGAATTTCTCCAAAGAAGACATACAGATGGCTAAAAAACACAGGAAAAGATGCTCAACATCATTCATTATCAGAGAAATACAAATCAAAACCACAATGAGTTACCATTTCACACCAGTCAAAATGGCTGCGATCCAAAAGTCTACAAGCAATAAATGCTGGAGAGGGTGTGGAGAAAAGGGAACCCTCTTACACTGTTGGTGGGAATGCAAACTAGTTCAGCCACTATGGAGACCAGTGTGGAAATTCCTTAAAAAACTGGAAATAGAACTGCCTTATGACCCAGCAATCCCACTGCTGGACATACACACCAAGGAAACCAGAACTGAAAGAGACACATGTACCCCAATGTTCATTGCAGCACTGTTTATAATAGCCAGGACATGGAAGCAACCTAGATGTCCATCAGCAGATGAATGGGTAAGAAAGCTGTGGTACATATACACAGTGGAGTATTACTCAGCCATTCAAAAGAATACATTTCAATCAGTTCTAATGAGGTGGATGAAACTGGAGCCTATTATACAGAGTGAAGGAAGTCAGAAAGAAAAACACCAATACAGTATACTAACGCATATATATGGAATTTAGAATGATGGTAACAATAACCCTGTATGCGAGACAGCAGAAGAGACACAGATGTATACAACAGTCTTATGAACTCTGTGGGAGAGGGTGAGGGTGGGATGATTTGGGAGAATGGCACTGAAACATGTATAATATCATATGTGAAATGAATCGTCAGTCCAGGTTCGATGCATGATACAGGATGCTTGGGGCTGGTGCACTGGGATGAGCCAGAGGGATGGTATGGGGAGGGAAGACGGAGGGGGATTCAGGATGGGGAACACATGTATACCCATGGTGGATGCATATTGATGTATGGTAAAACCAATACAATATTGTAAAGTAATTACCCTCCAATTAAAATAAATAAATTTATATTAAATAAATAAATAAATAATTTAAAAAACAAAGATAGTTTCTCAGCTTTGGTTTATTTCTGTTTTCACTGTGATGGTGCATCAGTGGCAACCTTTTGAAAACACCTTCTGATATAGGACATGCATATCATCACTGACAAAAGATCCCATGGCCCTTTTTTGACAATGAGGTTTTATGATTTACTCTTTGCTAATATCAATAACCTCAGATATACAGATGACACCACCCTTATGGCAGAAAGTGAAGAGGAACTAAAAAGCCTTTTGATGAAAGTGAAAGTGAGAGTGAAAAAGTTGGCTTAAAGCTCAACATTCAGAAAATGAAGGGCATGGCATCCGGTCCCATCACTTCATGGGAAATAGATGGGGAAACAGTGGAAACAGTGTCAGACTTTATTTTGGGGGGCTCCAAAATCACTGTAGATGGTGACTGCAGCCATGAAATTAAAAGATGCTTACTCCTTGGAAGAAAAGTTATGACCAACCTAGACAGCATATTCAAAAGCAGAGACATTACTTTGCAGACTAAGGTCCGTCTAGTCAAGGCTATGGTTTATCCAGTAGTCATGTATGGATGTGAGAGTTGGACTGTGAAGAAGGCTGAGCGCTGAAGAATTGATGCTTTTGAACTGTGGTGTTGGAGAAGACTCTTGAGAGTCCCTTGGACTGCAAGGAGATCCAACCAGTCCATTCTGAAGGAGATCAGCTCTGGGATTTCTTTGGAAGGAATGATAATAAAGCTGAAGCTCCAGTATTTTGGCCACCTCATGCGAAAAGTTGACTCATTGGAAAAGACTCTGATGCTGGGAAGGATTTGGGGGCAGGAGGAGAAGGGGATGACAGAGGATGAGATGGATGGATGGCATCACTGACTCAATGGACATGAGTCTGAGTGAACTCCGGGAACTGGTGATGGACAGGGAGGCCTGGTGTACTGCGATTCATGGGGTCTCAAAGAGTTGGACACAACTGAGTGACTGAACTGAACTGAATCTCTTATTTGCTAAATGGGGTTTTCTCAGTATAACAAAGAAATCAGTATGTATACACTAGAGTCCCAGCATGTGAACCGGTGGTGAGACCCCAGCATGGTCAACAGCTGAAAGCCCTTTTGCTCCTCTTTACATTCCACTTGGTACCTACACTGAGTTTTACCATCTTCCTAAAACTCCCATGTAACAGGTAACTGCCACTTCCCTAGCTCCCAACAAACAGCCCAGCTTCCTGTTTATCAAACAGTTGAGATAATTAAGAATAAGGCATGCAATATTCTTTTCTCCTCAGTTACTGTGACATTTCTCTTTCACTAGGAATTTTAATAGTGTTTCATAATTACTCTTTTTTTCATTTATTTATAATGAAAAATATTTACTATAAAATTTTTTATATTTTCATTTATTTCACTTATTTTTCATTTATTCATTCATTTATGAATATATTCATTCATTTATAAAAAGTAACTTTACTTTTGAGGCAAAATATATTAATCTTAAAATAAATATAGGGAAAACTAATTCAATGGCAAAAGAATCACCCCCTAATGACCAAATAGGGCTTATGCTAGGAAAGCAAGGATGGTTAATAAATCTATCAATATAACAAATAATATAATTTGTTCAGTATGTAAGACCATGATCATCCCAATGAAATGCAAGGCTCATTTCTGAAATATCAGCTGCAGAAACATAGATAAATTTCATTATCACAGTATATTTTAAAACAAAAGCCATCAAATGGTTATAAACATTCCCATCAAGATAAAAAGTAGCTAAGAAAATTTACTATAATTTTATAATGTTCTGAAAGAATATATGAAGGCAGAAATAAAAGCTACTACTACACAAATGAGATAAAAATTATGATTAAATTATAACTAGTAGATAACCCAGTAAATTCCACAGAGCTAAAATAAATGCTTAAAAATCAATACTTTTTTTATTTTATAGTACTAAGTAATTAGAAAATATAATTAAAAACACTCCATTTAAAATTACAACATTAGAGTATTCAAGTTATTTTATATTTTAATAAGAAATGTAAATTTGTATATATTAAGGGATAACACAGGAAATTATAGTATACAGAAGGAATCATCATCTGGCTGGATAGGACAAAAAGGTATGAAAATTGTGACTTTTTCCTCTATTAGTTTATAAGCTTTACAAATATCTAACCAATATTCAAATAGAATTGTAGTTGCAATATGACAAGATTTTAACCTTCAAATGAAAGAATGAATAATCTACAATAGCAAAATCCATTTTTTAAAAAAAGTAATGAAAGAAAATGACCTAGAAAATATTAAAATGTATTAGACACCTGCCATAATTTTAAAATGTGTCATTGTACAAAAATCAACAGAGAAAGATAAATAATCCAGATCCTGGTCCTAGGATAAGAGCTCATCCACGGCCTGGATCGAATCGTGCCACCCATCCAGTCTATGACCTATGGTGAACTATTTAATTTTCCTAAGCTTCAGTTACATCATTTACAAAATAAGAGAAATAATGGAACTTACTTCATAGAGTGGTAGAACTGCATACATTGATGTAAGGAACACATTTGGCAAATTACCTAGCCATAGACTAAGCTTTCAAGAAATGTGAGCTGCAACAATTACTACTATTGTTGCCACTATTATATAATCACAGAAGTACTGCAAACCAATTATGATGGCATGGATCATTTAAAAATTATAATTAGACATTCACCACTGAGAAATAAAATTTTAATAATAATTATTATTGTCTATCAATAATCACTGAGTTGTTACAATGTACAAAGCACTGCTCTCGGTGCTTTATATGAATCTATGTGTTTAATCCATTAACCCTAACAGGTTACAATAGTTACATCCCTTTTGCAAATGAAGAAACATAGATGTTAAGAAATGTGCCCACAGACGGTGAGCCGCAGAACCAGATGCTGAAGCCTGGCAGTCAGGCTTCAGAATCCATGCTTTTAATACCTTCACTCTGCTCCCCAAGCTAGTGCCTTAACTTCTACCACATGCAATGATAAATCCCAAATGGACTACAGAGACAAATGTCAGTAATAGTCTCATAAAAATGCTATAAATACATGGGTAAATTTTTAATTGCTTTTTAGGCGAATATTACCTTTTAAAACATAAAAGCAGTGGAAAAAATGACAGGAAAAAGAGTAACAGATATTACTATAAAAACTTTTACCTCAAACACCTGATCAGGAAAATTAAAACGTACACAAGAAAATAAGAAAAATCCTTCTTAATAAATATGGTAAAAGAACAATATCATTATTACATAAAAATTCTAAGTCAAAAAATAAAAGAAAAATTTCAAAGAGGATATAAGCAAAGGAATGAACAGCTCATTCAGAAAAGAACTCTAGTGGTCAATAAGCATGGAAAAAATTCACTAGTAAATTTTAGACATAAGTGGCTTAGGTTTAGAGATGTATGTGATCAACAAGAAAATAATTGTCTTTTTCATAAGGCTACATAAAAAAATCTGCAAAACTATGAGAAGAAAAGATAAAATATACATGTCACAAAATTTTAAAATTTGTCTAAATAAAAATTAATTTTATTTCACATATACAGTAAAGTCAAGTGATAGATGAGCAGAAAATATTTGTACTATATATAATACACATAAAATGTCCAGACTATAAAAAAATCAGTGAGAAAACAATGAAAGTCACTTCAAAATGGACAAAGGACATAATCAGATATTTCATAGGAAAAAGAACACAAAAGTCTATTAAATATTTGAAAGGCTGCCCCGTAACTTGCAATAAGTGAAATGCAAATCAAAATAATGTATTATTCTTCCCATTGGGACATTCATAATTATATAAAACATAATTATCCAGTACTGAGGATTCAGGTACACACATAAATAGCTGTTGGGTTTATAAACTGGTTCCACTGTTTTAGAAAAACTGGAAACAACACAAATACCTATCTTTAGGGGAATGGTTAAATTTACTCTGGCACATCTACACTATGGAATATATCATAAAACTATGTGCCAGTAAAAGAAGTTTTGTTGTCTTCTGTCTTGTGTACTTACATGAAAAGATCTCCAAGACATATTGTTAAGAGGATAAAGTAAGTTCATCTTCAAATATATTTAATGAGCACCTACTATACATCAGGTTCAAGATATTACAGATATACCAATGAACAAGAGATAGAAGTCATTGCCTTTGTGGAACAAACAACTATAATGTAAAATATGTATAATGTGTGACCATTTTTATTTCTTAAAACCACAATCCATGTGTCTTTATGTGTGTGCATGTGTGTGTGTGTACAGGTGTTTGGATGTGCATGTATATGTATATATATGCTCCAAAATGAAAACAGTAATTATAACTATGGAGGTGAGTGAGACTGGGTAAGAGTCAAGGGTATATTTACTTAATCTGCATTATTTATTTCACAATGAAAATGTGTTCATGTATTTCTTCTATAACAAACAAAAATTAAGCTTCAAAATCATATATTACACTGAAACTCTGTGCTAAATAAGCTATACAGTCCACATAAGGGAAAGACTGAGGCAAGAGCTATAAAATTTTGAACAGTGATTTCTGCTCTTTTGGAGTAACAACTCTATCCTTAACTAACTACTTAAAGTCATTATGGTTGATGGATTACATGATGAGCTAGCTGGTAAGGGAAGGAAATGGGGGCAGTTCTACTACAATGAAGTCATAGAAGACTTGAGTGAGACATCCAGGAGCTAACCACTGGCATTCCCCAGGCCAGCAATCAGGAGCAGGAAAGATGGAATGGGAAGTGTTGGGGAAGGGAGGGACTGGATGGGACTATCCTGGGTTTGGCCTAGGCTTCCCTGGTGGCTCAGATGGTAAAGAATCTGCCTGCAATGAATGTGGGAGACCCAGGTTCAATCCCTGGGTGGAGAAGATCCCCTGGAGAAGGGAATAACTACCCACTCCAATATTCTTGGGGTTTCCCTGGCGGCCCAGGTGGTAAAGAATCTCCTGGAAATGCAGGAGACCCAAATTCTATCCCTGGGTAGGACAATGCCCTGGAGAAGGGAATGGCTACCCACTCCTATATTCTTGCTTGAATAATTCCATGGACAGAGGAGTCTGCCAGGAGTCCATGAAGTCACAAAGAATTGGACCCGACTGAATAACTAATACTTTCACCTTTTTCTTTTCAGACCTGCCTGAGGGAGAAAATGAGCAATTTTTGGTATTGGGCCAAACAGTATTAATAGCAACCCATGTGGAGGTACTCCACCACCGGTGGCTATGTAGGAATAAAGTGGAAACCTCTTTGCTGAGAAGTGAAATGGAGATTAAAAAAGAGGGAATTAGAAGGGTGAGAGCTGTGTATCCACAACTGAGGAGATGATACAATCCCAATGCCCATAAACTGAAAATTGTCATAAACAGGAAGACACTAAGATGCCATTTATCTGATAATTCAGGGGAACATTCAGGTCTGAAATTAAAGTGGTTAGTAAAGTAATAGTTGGAGATAATAAAATTTTACATGTTACAAAAATTCCAGGGAATTCAAATCACATAAGCATTGAATTTACTTGGAATGAAATATATCATGTTAAAAGAGACAGAGAAGCAGGCAAAGAGGACAAAACTAGAGGGAAGAAAAGGGGGAAGCAGGGAGAAAAGAAGGGTAATTATGAGATATCAAGAGGCAGGAAGGGAAACCCTTAGTTTGCCCAAGTGCCCAATTTCCTGGTAAAACAAAACCAGGCCTCAACTGCCCAAAGCAAAGACCACACTGAAATGGAAGGCTAGATTCTGCCTACTGAAGGGATTTTTCAAGGTAGTTTTGAACAGATAGCATTTTTCTCCTCACTGATTTTTAGCCCAAATCCTCAAGTGAGAGGTAATTTGGCTTTAAAAATACAGTAAGTACATCTGTGTATTTTCTGGAAAAAAAAAAATCATGAGACTGACATTAAGTGCTATTTCAAGTAGAAGTCTAGATTTAAAAGACACAGAATTAGTGTGGCTTATTATGTAAGTGTGGTTCATGGACTCCACATTCTGTCAATTTTATTAAGATAAAGAGTGCTGTATCTTATAAGCTATTGATCGACCCCTTTAGAGAGATTTTACAGAACTAAGGGATGAAAAGGAAACACATTCTAATAGCTATTATAGTTTGTCATTGTTTATCAGTGGAGTAAATGTTTTGTGATTCCCAAAAATGTATATGTTGAAGCCCTAACCCTCAACAGGATGGTATTAACAGGAAGTGCCTTTGAGAGGTAATGAGGGTTAGGTAAGATCATAAGGATGGAGACCCCACTATGGAATTAATACCCTTATAAAAGGAGGAGACATGGAATCTCTTTCTCTCTTCACACACCATGCAATGCAATGTGAGGACATAAACAAGAATAGGCCCCTCACTAAGAACCCAACCATGCTGGCACCCTGATCTTGGATGTTCAACCTCCGGAACCACAAGAAATCAATGTCTTGCTTATGTCGTCAGATCCACGTTACTCTGTTATGGCAGCCTGCAATGACTAAATAAGATTAATTCATACAAACCCAAGTTCATTCTATTCAGGATCAATTTATTTTAGATGAACAAAAATATAAGTAAAAAAACAAAAATAATAGTGAATGACTGAAATGATGTGATGCTGTAATTGAGACTATTAAATAAGATTGTTGATGCAATTTATGCAATGTTAGAAAAAGTAGTTAAACGCTGTAGTTAAGAGAACAAGATCTAGTATAAAACTGCCTGAATTTTAATCTTGGTGCTTCAGGTATAACTTGTATGACTGGGCACATGACTTGGCCTCTTCATGCCTTGGTTTCCTTATCTGTAAAACTGAAATAACTATGATACCTATCTCTTAGGGCTGCTGGGAGGAATTACTGAATTAAGGTGTGTAAAGTACCTATAACCACACCAGAAACACTCAGACATAATCAACATTAACTGTTGTGATTTTTACAGAATTGGTGGGAGTAGACAGCCATTCACTCTTTTTAGACATTCAATCTTTTGTAGTAAGTAAAACTTTCCTACTTGGTAGATTTTGAAAATGTAGATTCCCAGATCTTAATATGGATTTATAGTTCCACATGATGCTTGTGGAACTTCATGGGTCCATCTTTATGTCAGTTCTTTCTCCCTGCCGTCCTCTTCCACTCCACTCTTGCCCTCACTTGAGGGTGGGGTGAAACTGGAGAGAAGACTAGATGACATAGAAAATGACTGAGGAAAAAAATAGTTTGGGTATTACCATTAAAAAATGATAACTGTTTCATTTTTTCCTCATGATAAATTACCTATAAGCAATAAACTTTTGTGTGTGTGTGTGTGATTTAGTAAAGTTTGACTTGGAGAGGAATATATTTTTTTATTATTTATTTATTTATTTACTGTATTTTACTTTACAATACTGTATTGGTTTTGCCATGCATTGACATGAATCCACCACAGGTGTACATGAGTTCCCAATCCTGAACCCCCCCTCCCACCCCATATCATCTCTCTGGATCATCCCCGTGCACCAGCCCCAAGCATCCTGTATCCTGTATCAAACATAGACTGGCGATTTGTTTCTTACATGATAGTATACATGTTTCAATGTCATTCTCCCAAATCATCCCACCCTCTCCCTCTCCCACAGAGTTCAAAAGTCTGTTCCATACATCTGTGTCTCTTTTGCTGTCTTCCATACAGCGTTATCATTACCATCTTTCTAAATTCCATGTATATGCGTTAGTATACTGTATTGGTATACATAGTGAAGTAAGCCAGAAAGAAAGCAATAAAATTTTAAAGAAAATAGATAAATTCTCAGGAAGCAACCCTCAAAAACACTAATAAAAATAATATTTAAATAATAGCACCTTGAAGAAGGAGAGAACAGCCCTGGTTTATCCCAGTAGCAGAAGGTATTAGTGTTTCCTTAAGTGAAAATAATAAAAAGAAAATCCCTTTTAAAGTTCCAATGGTCCAAATTATAAATTTAGTTTAATAAACAAAGTTCAGCAGCATATCATAAAGCTAAATCTTAGGTAACGTTTTATTATAACAAGCCATTCTAAAAAGAAGAAAAAAGAAAATCTGCAAGTAGCCAAAGTGTAGGGAGTTGAATGTAGGGAGTGTCTCCCAAAATGTCCATGGAAACTCACAAGTTACTTAACTTAGAAATAGGGTCTTAGTAGATGTCATTAATTAAGACAAGGTTGTACTGGATTATAGTGAACTCCAAAGCCAATGACTGGTGTTCTTAAAGAAGAGAAGAGGACACGGGCAGACACGCATTGGGAGAAAGCCATGTGAAGATGGAAGCAGAGATGAGTCCTGTGGCCATAAGTCAAGGAATGCCAGGAGCTATCAGAAGCCAGAAGAGGCAAGGGAAGCTTCTTCCCTAGAGATTTCATAAAGAATTTAACCCCAACCACACCTTAATTTCAGACTTCTCACCTCCAGAACTCTGAGAGAATAAACTTCTGTTGTGTTAAGCCACCCCAGTTTGTGGTACTTTGTTATAGCAGCCCTAGAACACTAACACACCAAGGAAAATGGCAGTCACAGAATTAGGTTATAAACTTAAAGATTCAACTGCCAGACCAAGTAGCAACAAACAACTCTATATTATCCTAATAGGAACAGCTAAGAACAATAGATCTCATTTTAGAAACATAGTACATGCTAGAACAGTTGTGATATGTGCATGTATTGTCATGACAAATTATATTCCCATGAACTTGAAATGCATAATTTTAGAAATGTTTTCCTTAAAATGCAATCCAATACATCTAATAAAAATTATATTTATATTTCTTTGCTGATAAGGGACATCTATTTAGTGTACAATGAATACAAATAATCATTCTATGTTCCTAAAAGTATATATAATACCTTGCCACAAATCTTTGAGAATTTTTAAATATTCAGTTATTTCTATTTTAAAAAGCACAAACACCTATTACAGCATTCAAAGAGTTTTCATTAAAATTGGCTGCCTTGAAGCAACAAAGCTGGAGCAAAAATTTATTCAATTCTTCCTACCAAAAAAAAATGGTTTTAAAGTATTTTTAATTAAAAGAACTTGATAAAGAACTGCTGATTGGCTCTAAAAATTTATAACATCTATTTTAAAATACATGTTATAAACTGCTTACAAGAATACTGGAGTGAAGGCATTTTTTATTGTTCTGTACTCAGAAAGCTATACTCAAAAATCAATCTATGATGCAGAGGAAGGAACATTTTCAAACTCATTCTATGAGGCCAGCATCACTCTGTTAGCAAAACAAAGATATCACTAGATGAAGATACCATACACACACACAAAAAAAGAAAATGAAAACCACAAGCTGATATCACTGGTGAACATAGATCCAAAAATCCTCCACAAAGTATTAGCAAGCTAAATCTAACACTAAACTAAGAGGATCGTACATCAAGATCAAGTGGGATTTATCCCAAAGTTGCAAGGATTCAAATATCTGCAATTGATCAATGTGATAAACCATATTAACCAGACTGAAGAATAAAAAAATGTGTTAATCATCTCAGTAAATGTGGGAAAAACTTTTGAAAAACTCTCCAGAAAGTGGACACAGAGGGGACATACCTCAATACAATAAAGGCCATATATGACAAACCCACTGCTAACATCATACTCAATCGTGAAAAGCTGAAAGCATTTTCTCTAAGATCAAGAATAAGGCAAGAATGCCCACTCTTAGCACTTTAATTCAATGTAGTATTGAAAGTCTTAGCTATAGAAATAAGAGAAGAAATAAGAGGAATCCAAATTGGAAGAAAGAAATAAAACTCACTATTTGTAGATGACACGATACTATATATAGAAAATCCTAAAGACACTATCAGAAAAATATTAGAGCTCATCAGTGAATTAAGCACAGTCAAAGGATACAAAATTAATATACAAAAATCTGTTGTATTTATTTACACTAAATTACGGGCTTCCCAGACTAGTGGTAAAGAACCTGTCTGCCAATTCAGGAGACATAAGAAATGTAGGTTTGATCCCTGGGTTGGGAAGGTCCCCTGGAGGAGGGCATAGCAACCCACTCCAGTATTCTTGCCTGGAGAATCTAATGGACAGAGGAGCCTGGTGGACTCCAGTCCATAGGATCTCAAAGAGTCAAATATGACTTAGGCAACTTAGCACATCACAGCACAACAATGAACTAGCAAAAAGAGAAATTAAGGAAATAATCCCACTTACCATCATGTCAAAAAAGAATAAAATACCTAGGAATAAACCCCTGTACTTGGAAAATTATAAGACACTGAAGAAAGAAACTGAAGATAACACAAACAGATATACTCTGTTCTTTGATTAGAAGAGTAATATTGCTAAAATGGCCATACTAGTCGAAGGAAATCTACAGGTTCAATGCAATCCCTCTCAAAATATCAATGGCATTTTTCACAGAACAAGTATAATTCTAAAATTTGTATGGAAAGACAAAAGACCTCAAATAGCCAAAGCAATCTTGAGAAGAACAGAGGTGGAGGAATCCTGCTCCTGGATTTCAGACTATACTACAAAGCTACAGTAATTGAAACAGTATGGTACTGGGACAAAAACAGATATACAGTTCAATAGAACACAATAGACAGCCCAGAAATAAACATACACTCATGGTCAATCAATCTACAACAAATAAGCCAAGAACATACAATGGAGAAAAGACAGTCTCTTCAATAAGCAGTGTTAGGAAAATTTGACGTGCATGCTTAGTTGCTCAGTCATGTCCGACTCTTTGTGATGCTATGACTGCAGCCCACCAGGCTCCTCTATCCATGCAATTTTCCAGGCAAGAATACTGGAATGGGTTGCCATCTCCTACTCCAGGGAAAATTGGACAGTTACACATAAAACAATGAAATTGGAACATTCTCTAACACCATATACAAAAATAAATTCAAAATGGCTTAAAGACCTAAATTTAAGGCCAGAAACCATAAAATTCCTGGGAGAAAATACAGGTAGAACACTCTTTGATATAAATCATAGAAATATTTCTTGGATCTATCTTTTAAAGCAAATGAAATAAAAGCAAATAAACCTAAATAAACTTGAAAACTTTTGTACAAAGGAAATCATTGACAAAAGGAAAAGACAACCTACTGAATGGGAGAAAATATTTGCAAATGATAATACCAATAAGGGGTTAATATCCAAATTATATAGACAGATCCTCAACTCAACATTTAAAAAAACAAACAACCTGATTAAGAAATGGACAGAAGACCTGAAAAGACATTTCTCCAAAGAGGAAATACAGATGGCCACAGGTACATGAAAAGATGCTCAATATGACTGATCATAAGAGAAATTCAAAGGGAACACTTATTTCTCAAAAAACTAGAACTACTAAATGATCCAGCAATTCCACTCTTGAGCATATATCTGAGAAAAAGAAAAGCACTAATATGAAAAGATACATGTACCCCAATGTCATACCAGCATTGTTAACAATCTTCAAGATCTGTAAGTCACCTGAATGCCCATCAATAGATGAATGAATAAAGGAGATGTAGTATATATATATAAAATGGAATACTACTCAGCCATTAAAAAGAATTTTGCCATTTGCAACAAAATGAATTGACTTCGAGGGTATTTTCATACGTGAAAAAAGTCAGACAAAGAAAAACAACTACTGTATGATATTACTTATGTGCAGAATCTGAAAAATACAACAAACCAGTGAATATAACAAAAAGAAACAGACTTACAGATACAGAGAACACAATGTGGATACCATGGGGGAAACAGGCAGTCTAGGGGTAGAGAATTAAGAGGCACTAACTGAGCTATTTCTGCTTTATTGACTATGCCAAAGCCTTTGACTGTGTGGATCACAATAAACTGTGGAAAATTCTGAAAGAGATGGGAATACCAGACCACCTGAACTACCTCTTGAGAAACCTGTATGCAGGTCAGGAAGCAACAGTTAGAACTGGACATGGAACAACAGACTAGTTCCAAATAGGAAAAGGAGTATATCAAGGCTGTATATTGTCACCCTGCTTATGTAACTTCTTTGCAGAGTACATCTTGAGAAATGCTGGGCTGGAAAAAGCACAAGCTGGAATCAAGATTGCTGGGAAAAATACCAATAACCTGAGATATGCAGATGACACCACCCTTATGGCAGAAAGTGAAGAGGAACTAAAAAGCCTCTTGATGAAATTGAAAGTGGAGACTGAAAAAGTTGGCTTAAAGCTCAACATTCAGAAAACGAAGATCATGGCATCTGGTCCCATCACTTCATGGGAAATATATGTGGAAACACTGGAAACAGTGTCAGAGTTTATTTTTGGGGGCTCCAAAATCACTGTAGATGGTGATTGCAGCCATGAAATTAAAAGATGCTTACTCCTTGGAAGAAAAGTTATGACCAACCTAGACAGTATATTAAAAAGCAGAGACATTACTTTGTCGACAAAGGTCCGTCTAGTCAAGGCTATTGTTTTCCCAGTGGATGTGAGATGTATGGATGTGAGAGCTGGACTATAAAGAAAGCTGAGCACTGAAGAATTTATGCTTTGAACAGTGGTGTTGGAGAAGATTCTTGAGAGTTCCTTGGACTGCAAGGATATCCAACCAGTGCATCCTAAAGGAGATCAGTCCTGCGTGCTCATTGGAAGGACTGATGTTGAAGCTGAAACTCCAATACTTTGGCCACCTGATGCAAAGAGCTGACTAATTGGAAAAGACCCTGATGCTAGGAAAGATTGAGGGCAGGAGGAGAAGGGGCCGACAGAAGATGAGATAGTTAGATGCCATCACTGACTCAATGGACATGGGTTTGGGTGGACTCTGGGAGTTGGCGATGGACAGGGAGGCCTGGCGTGCTGCAGTTCATGGGGTCGCAAAGAGTCAGACACAACTGAGCGACTGAACTGAACTGAACATTACACTGTTGCTTTGTAACAGTCTTCCCACTTCCAAGGGACACAAGCAATTATTTTACTACCTGTTTTGAAGACTAACAGAATAATACAAATATGGAACAACAGCAGCAAAAATAATAGGAAATACTTTACATAGCACATACTATCAGCCAGGCCCTGTTCTAGGCACCTAACTTGTATTATCTCATTTAATACTTACAAAAACCTTATGAGGCAATTACAATCCTTATCAATGTACTATAAACTATAAATCTGAGAAATAAGAAGGTTAAATAATTTGCTTGTGGTCACAGAGTGGCTTTACAATTCCAGCTCTAAAGAATCAATGCACCATATTACTTCTCAACTTTGTATAGTCAGAATTATTTTGAAAAAGAGAGAAGGAGGAAGGAGATAGAAAGTCCAAGGATGAATTGGAAAAATTATTAAATTTAATCAATAAGTAAAAATAAGGTTATAATAATGTGGTATTAAAAATCTTACTGGCCTCCCTGGTGGCTCAGATGGCTTATATTCCTTTAAGAAGACAAAATACACAAGAATCCCATTACCCAAATTAAATTGTTCTAAAGACAAACAATGCTCAACAAGTACCCGTAGCCATCATCTCCGATGCACCTCCTCCGGGATATATTCTCTATTCTTCTAACAATAATTCTGACTTCAAGTGGAGAGGAAATCACCTCCAATTCCAGTCCATGTGATCTGATCTAAGCTAATCAGTGCATCTCTTTCTCTGGGACATGATTGGTTTAGGAATGAGCACATGATCCAAGCCTGTTCAATCAGACTGAGCCTCAAGGAGTTTTTCTGAGAATTCTGGAAGACTCATCTATTTCTGTGGAATTCAGACTAGGAATGAAATACTCTGGCTGCCATACTGTAATCTTTTGGGGCAGAAGAATGGAGCCAACAGCAAAGAAGCAGAATCAAAAGCCAGAATTTGTCTAGTTCACCATGGTGTATCAAATCAGTTCATCTTGATTATTGTTTGCATCATGGATTAAATAGTACTTAACTCCATCTATGAACTATTCAATCACGTAAACTAATTAATTCACCTTTGTTTCCAAAGTCATTTAAATTGAGCTCTTCTGAAATTTATATCTGAAAGAATCCTGATATAGATATTGATACCAAGAAGTCACATGAGAGTGAGAATTGAAAGTGACCAGCTCTGAAAGGTAGAATTAGCTGAGTGGACAAAGAAGGAAAGAGGGCTTGAGGAGTTCTCTACTGTAGCCTAGGAAGTTGGCAATCTTTGTTACCCACCTGTAAAATAGCTGACTAAACTCTCACCTCTTTTAACAGTGGCCTCAAACTATCACTTACAGAGATTGAAGAACTATGGATGTTAATAGAAAAATTTTAGAATGTTGGAGTGTGTTGAGGTTTTTTAGACTTAGAGGGGTCCTAAGGAAAAGATACTACTGTCTACTAAAACTAGCTTTCCAAAAGGAGTGAAGGAAGAGACCCGGTGTTGATAAAAAGTTCTTTTTAACTCAGCCTACGATTCAAGAAGGTTGAGAATCCAGTTATTAGCAGACTTGTAAATTTGGGAAAACCAAATTTCATACTTGATTCTATACTTAAAGTAACAGAAGGCACATTGGTGGGAAACAAAATGGAGAACAAGGCATTAGGAAGTACCCTGTAAGAAACTGGTCTGCTCCCTGCCAAAGGAAAAGGTCTTCCTAGTTATACAATTGCAAGTGGATGCAGTTTGGGCCAAGAAGCATGTCAACTGTGCCTTCCTGCCCATGTAAAAGCCATATCAATCCTCCTAGCCTCAATATATCCCGACCCTTAATACATTCAACTCCGGAAAATTTCATTACTATTTCTCTTTACTACCCGGACCTTCTGAAGACAGCATTTCACAAATATCTGTAGCTATCATTTGTCATTCCTCTCCTCCAATGTCTGTTCCTTCTTATTCCAATAACATCTAGGACTTTAAGGTGTCATTCTCTTCCCTTTTAAACCTTGAGATATGACATCTCATTCACTGACTTCAACCTCCAACCCTACCATTTCCCCCCTTAATCCTGGTACATATTTTCTCTAATTTCAAAAACAAAAAACAGTGCCCTGGTTTGCTAGGTTTCTTTCAATCTTCAATAAATATCATCTTTTGTCTTTTCTTTTTTCTGGGATCAATCTCAGATTATATTTTCCTGTTTCCTTTGAAGTGAGGTGAGGCCATGACTGAAATCTAGTGAATGGCAATGGAAAAGATGTAGCTGCTTCCAGCCTAGTCCTTATAAACCTCCCTCACTCAGGCTTCTTTCTTTCCTATCTGTTAGAAGAATGAAAAGAAATTTAAAGTCCATGACTGATTACGTGAAGGAAGGGTGCCTCAATCCTACCAAGAGGAGTTGGTGGGGCTGGATTGAGGCTGACTTGTTACAGCAAGGTGAATTAAATTGTTATTAAGCTACTGAAATTGTGATGTTGTTTGTTAGTTAACTTCTCCTAATGTCCTGACTAGTACATTAATCAAAACCATTCATATTATATAATCCTTTATTTCAGCCTGTCTTTCTTCAAAACTTTAACTCATTTACTCTCTTGACCTTATAAGCTGCCTACCTGGAAAAACTTCAGTTCAGGGTATTAATTCCATTGTCTGCTTTCTCAGCTTTGTTCTACCTCCCAGCTGTGGAGTAGTAAAGTAAATTCACAAGGCTGAGAGGACTGGTACTACCTTGGGTTGTCCATGTGATGCATGGGGTCTTCTACCAGTCCATTCATTTGACAATTTCCCTGGTGTTTCCCGAGTCCTTGGAAATATCTAATACTACTTGGCCATTCTCTTTTTGAAACTTTCTCTTCCTTGAACTTTTCTTCTACTATTGTCCAAGTTTTCCTATCTCTTTAATCACTTCTGAGGCTCCTTTTCAGTTCCTCGATCTGTCTCAACTCTTCTTTCTCCATTCTCCTTTAAATCCCACATTTCCTTCTGTTCTTATTCTCTGAGGCGATCTAACCTCCTTCTATGGCTTCACCTATGATGTACACATTGATAAAACATATCTCCAGGCTAGACAGGTCATGAACCTCAAACTCTAGTGACATCTCCATTAGGCACAAAAAAATGTATCTGAAAACTGAAATCACCACTTCTCTCACCTCCACTGAAATCTACTCCTCCCTCATCTGTACTCCCTGTCACCAGACCTCCTTAGCCATAGCCTGGGAGAATGACTTCACACTGCCCCCCACTCCACAGCTATTTATAACTCTCCTCATGCTCTAAATATATCTTGGATCTACCCTTCTCCTATGTACCTCCTGCTCCTGACATTTGTATTTTCTTACCTGAATTATTTCAAAAATGTCTTCATCAATTTCCATATATTTAGTTTTATTCCTCCAAATCCCTGCATATGGCTAACACACAGATTTTTCCAACATATAAATCAGATGATATCTGTTCCCTACTGGAAATCTTTAGTGGTCCCCTATTTTGGGAATAAACAGTTCTCTGTCTCTTCTGAAGTCTAGACACTTTAATCCAACTTCCCACTGGACATTTTCACTCCAGTCTTCCACAGTGACTCATACTCAATGTAACTATCCTTCCTCAATATGTTCCTTTCTCTATGAAGAGCACCACCACCTTATCTGTGCCTATATCACATGTCTGGAGAGCACCGCTGACAATCCCCAGACTTCTCTTCAGCATCTGATTCATCACAAATCCTTTTGCTTTCTACCTAATACCTACCTAATAACCTAAATTCCTTCCTAATATCTCTTGAATTCATCAGCTTCTTCTCAAACCTAGTACAGAGAGCTTAGCTAGCCCAGATCATCATAATCTTTTGTCTGCAACAGGCTCCTTCCACACTATAAGCAGAATGGTCTTTCCAAAGTACTATTATGATTGCACTTAAAACCTTACAATAATACTCCACTGTTTCCATGGTCACATACACACAAAAATAGCTTTAATGGAGCTTACTGTCCTAGTGAAAGAAAATAAAAAATAATAAATAAACAAGATAATAAAGGCAAGATTTGGGGGAGGGAAGGTGACGTTAGATTCAATCTTCAGGACCAGCCTCTTACTGCAGTGATGTTTCCAGTAAGTGTGAAGTATCAGAAGGAGCTAACCTTGAAAAGGGAGACAGACTTCAATTACTTACCATCATCCCTACTGGGATGTGAGCTCCCTGATAGTAGGGCCCATGATTTAGTCATCATTCTAATGTCTACCATATTTTTTGACACTCATAGGTTTCAAATACACATGTGATGAGTGAAGAGGTGAATGAAGTTTACACTGAAATTTCTGGGCAGTGCAACTTTAGGCTAATTGTGTGTTCACATTTATTTTTTCATACATTTGCTGACACCATCTTGTAGACAAATTTCTAAGCAAGTAAATTTCTAGGCAGACAGAAACAAATGGGGATTTAGACTTTAAGGAGGAACTTTTCTTTCTTTATATCCTTCTAAAATATTTCAGAACAGATTCTGCATAGCCATCTCTTATAATCAGGAGCCCAAAGTGGATATCAGTATGGATGAAGCATTTGCTAGGATAGGACAGAGTATTTTAGTCCCCCAACCATAAAAGCTGACATCAATTAGCAGACTGGACTCCAAGGTTCCACGGTTTTGGGCTTCTTGATTAGCAAAAAAAAAAAAAAAAAAATTAAACAGAGCTCCTGGAAGGAGGTTGGAAGTGTGGAAATTTGACAAAAATTATTTTTATATAAATTCAAATCAACCTCAGTTACTCAGATTCATAAAGAAAAGGGTTTCAAATTATGATGGTTTATTTCTATGAAGCAGAAAAAAATTAAGGATTCCTTAAAATATATTGTATTTAACTATTGGATTTGACTCTGAAAAGGAAGATATTCAGGTTTATAACCTCTTACTAGCAAAATGAAATGTTAAAACAACAACAGCAGCAACAAATTTGGCAGCAAAACCTTGAAATGATGTAAAAACTTCTATGTCTTTCATTTAATCTGCTTAGTGTGATTATCATTTGTTTCACTGCAGAAATACAATGTGTTTAAGTACAGAGTACTGCCTCTGACCCCACAGCAATACTGAATAATATATGATATATACAATATTTTTCTAAAATCCAGAAAGTTCTGACATTCAAGACACATCTGGCCCCAGAGGTTTTGGATATGTGATCTGTATTCTATTATAACATTCACCCCAATTCTATTATCTTGAGTTATAAAACTTTCATAATGCATGGGCTTTGAAGTACTCAGTGAAAGTAAAGGCACAGAAACACAATTAGCATGATTTTAGCATTTGGAAGCAATATGTTCAGAGTTTCCTTTCAAATCTGATTTAAAATGTGCATTTATGCCACTATACTAATGCTTTTCCAATCAGCATAAACTTCTATGAGCTAGCTTCTGACCATGAACAAAATTTTATAGATAAAACCATTATACCACACCTAGACTTAATCTGGGCACTGTAATCTACAAAATAATTGCTATAGCTTCTAATTTTCCAAATGTTTCATTCTTCTCATTTTATAACTCATAATTTTCTTATACTTCATATTCGTTTTCTCCCCAAAGTTTTAAGAAACAACACCTAGTTGCCTGGAGCAAAGTTTCTACTCTTTATAGGGCACATATCTTGTAAGCTGCAAACCTCATTATGGAGGTTATTTTTGGTTCTCACAATCACCTGGCAGAGAAATTTTCTATTCTTCCCATCACACAATTAAGCAAATTCAGGTTCAATTTGTCCAAGGCCAAAGGGCCACTAAGTGACAGAGGAGAATTTGAACCAAGGAATACCTAGCTACAAAGTTTGTTTCTTCCAAAACATCATGAAGAAAATAATTTACCCATCCTCCAATCTCATTCTCAAATTATGCATAGCTGGAAGAAAGACTTCAGGGCTGCCTCACCCATGCTATAAATGAGTATAATTGCTTCTTTCTTCTAATGCCTATGCTAGTAATTTGACAGTATTTTATAATTCCATTAAGTGAAGATATAGCATCTGGTTTTAAAACTTTAAGTCATATAAAATGTCAATCAATGTAATTTTGCTTTTTGTTTTATTATTTTTAAAATAATATAAATAATTGATATTGGGTAGGGTTATCAACAGGTATATCAAAATCAAATGTTTAATATTCACCCACCTTTTAGAAGTGTCATCTATATTTATTGGAAATATCATACAAGGGGAAGAGAAAGGCTTACATCTCATAACAACATAGCATAAAAGGACAGAGATGAAGGTCATTAATGATTTTAATTATTTTAAGGCCCATTAAAATTAGAGAAACATCAAAGCACCCACAGTGTTAAATGTTTATTATTGTAGCATTTTAGAATTCACTAGTTCATACCTTTCAATCACAGCAAGTTATTAGCAGTGAAGGGATGAACCCTCTTAAGAGGATTTTTATTTCAATGATAGGATGTTATGGACAAGACAATCTAAGTTTAAAAAAATTAGTAGCAAGCGCTAGTTGAGTTAATCAGTTAAAGACAAACTGTGCCCTTGGGAAGCTAAATGAAAAAGCAACAGTAAAGCTTACAGAACTTAGCTCGTACAATTTGCCTTGAAGGCGGAAGATTGGTTCCCTGAAATAGCAAAGAATTATATGCTTTAGTTCAGAAAAAAAAGTTTTTAAAATAAAGTCTATTATTACCTCTTCTCCTTTCAAAACAATGGAAAAAATTCTAGAGCAGAGGTTTCAATTTGTTCAATAATTGTACCTCTGAATTAAAAAAAAGAAAACTATAAGATCATCATTGTTTTGACTTGAAAAGAAATAACAATGCAAATATTCATTATCACATAAAACATAAAAGAAACAAACTGTCAGAGTTAATGCAGTCTCTGCAGAGCGCTATTAGTTGGAGACAGCTGGTCAGCCCAACAGGAAAACTCAAAAGATCAGATCTTCTTAGGAATTAACATCTTCATTAAGCAACATGATTTGGCATGGCAGAGATTAAATCTTATATCCAACAGCTGCCTTCTTTATGAGCTGTCCCTTCACTGTTACCAAGCTGTGCAAATGTGTGAACTAGTCAGCAGCACCAGAAAGCTCATGCAACTACTCACCATATTTTAACCTTGAATTGACTCACAAGTTTGATATTAAATCAAATTTAGGGGTAATATAAGCAAGCAAAGTAGGACACAAGGAGTCAAACTTGAAAAGCAGAGCAAATAGCAGAAAAGTTATTTAAAATAAATCAATAGGGTTAACTGCATAAAAGAGCCAAAACAAACAAACAAACAAAAGTGCAATTCACTCCAAAAACTTTAAAAACAAAACAAAAAGCTGCATGTCCAGCAAAATTTGCACATGATTAATTTGCGTTAAAAAGTCAATCAAGCAATTTAGTTCAAATTCTTTGGAGCATGCATGCACTGATTCTTTTAAACAATTCCTACCTGATTTCCAATTGTGTTTTTCTTGTGAACCTGACTGCTTCTCTGCTGAGCACTGAGAAAAGCAAAGGAGAGTAGCACTGAAGAAACTCATAAGATTTTTTTCTGAGCAAGTAACAGATACTAAAATAAATACAGGCATTAAATATATATCAACTGAGGCAGAGCTAATATAAAAAATCCAGGTCAGTTTAGTTCTGGAAGCAAAACCAACTCAGTGGAACGTCTAGAACCAACCAGTTAATCACAAAACAAAAACATAAAAAAATAATACACCACAGGAAGAAAAGTTGTATTGCTATGTTAATAACAGTATTTGTGATGTCCCACAGGCATACAAGATTGTTGCACTAAAAATTGGTAATTAGCACTTTTTGAGTGTATGTCACGTTCTAAGCACTTTACAGATATTAGTGATTTTATTTAAATTTTAACCTTGTGAGGTAGTTACCAATAGTTACAGATGGAGAGGTTGAGTCACAGGGAAGCTATGTGTTTTTCCCAAAGTTACTCAGCTAACAAGTGCTAGTACAGCTTGGACCCATCTTGCCAGTACTAGACTCATATGTTTTCAACATTTCCAACTGGATGTCTAATGGGCATCTCAAACTTAATCCACCAAAACTGAACTCGTGATATCCTCCCTACATTCCTTTCTATCCACACTCTTCCCCTTCTTAATTAGCAGCAGTTCCACATTTCCAAGTGCTTAAGCCAAATCCTTGGTTCCTCTTTCTATTACTTCCACATCAAATCATCAAAAAATGTTATTGATTCTACTTCTCAAAATGTATTTAAAACTCAACATCTTTTTACCACTTCCATTGCTACCACCTTGGTCTAAGCCACCATTATCTCTCACTTGTACCATTACAATCACTTACTCTTTGGTCTCTGCTTACACGTGTCCCCATAATGTCTAGTCTCAACACAGAAGTCAGAGTGATACTTTTAAAAGGGGGTTCATGTCATTCTTCTCCTCAAAACCGTCTACTGCTATGCAACACAATTACACTCAGGGTAAAAGTCAAAACTCTTACAATGGTCTGCAAAGTCCCTGAACCCCACTCTCACCTCTTTGACTCATCTCCTCCTGTTTTGCACTTTTTTCATTAAAGAGGTCCAGCCATACTGATCTCTCTTTTTTTTAACCCCACCAGGCACACTCCCACCTCAAAGACTTTACACTAGCTCCTCCACCAGCCTCAAAAATACACTCCCACCATATACCTGCATAGCTCCCAACACCATCTCCTTCAAGTCTTCATTCAAATTTATCTTTTCTGTGAGACCTATCATGACCGAGTCTCATTCTCATTATGCTATTTTATTTTTCTCTATGGCATTTTTCACCTTAAAACACACTACAGAGTTTCCACTGATTTGTGTGTGTGTGTTTATTAGCTGCCTCCCTCCATTAGAATGAAAGCTCCTTGCAAGCAGGCAGTTTTGCCTGTTTCATTCACTGCAATAACCCCAGTGCCTAGAAACTACCTGGTGCATAGCTGGCTTCAACAAATATCTGTTGAATGAGAAATCCAATGAGGCTGGTATTACGACATAAGCACAGAGGAGATGAGATTCCAGATACAACCCCAACATTTAACTCTGGAGTTCTCATGATTAGGCACTATGTTACTCTATCTCTCAAAAGAATAAAGGCTTTCTTTCAATGAGTCCATAAGTAAATACATATCAATATAAGACAATACAACTCATTTTGGTTATTTTGAGAAGACTAGCAATATTGAGCCCTCTGACTAGTTGTTTAGCTGTTTATAAAAGCTGTTTCAGAGGTCAATGAAATAGTCTAAAACAGAGGAAAGGTAGGTTTAGATCATCAGTCAACTGTTTAAAGTAGTGGAATATTATAGTTCAGTAACACATCAGAAATCAACACCACACTTAGAACTGTTGCTCAAAATGGCAATCTTTTATAATCTCCCATGATGTATTTAAGTTGTTTCCCTTTATACTCATAAAAAAACCTGTATACTACATATACCTGAGGGAGGGGAAGAGGTAGGTGCTGAAAGGCCACATTGTATTTGATTACTACAGATATTATGTGTGCATCTTTCTTTTTCACTTTGCTTTTTCACTTTTCAGAGTTTAGCTTTTCTCCTTCAGTTCTTATTTTTCTAGTTTTTAGTTAAATGTGTAATTTCCTTAATCACTATGAGATTCACCTCTCTCTAACCTTCTCTTCATAATCCACATCTATATTACTCAGGTATTTGTGGTGAGGTTGTGAACGAGGTGAAGGTTGGGTCTGTGGCCCACACTGACTTCTGACTGTCCACTGTACCCTGAGGCACAGAGTGTATCTAAACTACTACTCTTCCTGGGGCTTCAGACCCTATGCTTTCTTTCTCCAGGATCCTCCAAGCTTTCCTCTCTCTTCTGGGAAGAAATGGGAAAACTACAAATACAACGTGACCATGCCCTCTTCATGGATATGGCCATCTCTCCCAAGCATCTACTTGTGTTTTGGAGTTCTTTTAAGGGAAACTATTTTAAAATAAATCACTGACTGGTAGTGGTAACTTCAAACTATGGCAGACTTACAGGTGTTTACTTTGGAGTAGGTGAACTATTGGGGACCCTCAACTTATCTATGGGTCTCCTTAAAATCATATAAAAGAAGCTGAATATAAAGCAAAAAATAGATTGTGGATGACTCCTTGCGCTAACTTAGGCAAACAGTATGACCTAAATGGACCTTAGTTTCTTGGCTTTCTTGGCTATAAAGTGTGTGTGTGCGTGCGTGCGTGCGTGTGTGCGTGCGTGCGTGCGTGTGTGTGTGTGTGTGTGTGTTAAGAGACAGAGACAAGGAGTGAGGTGAGGGATTGTACTAGGCACTTCTTAAATGCCTTTTAGATCCAACATTCCTTGAGATGCAAAGTCACTCTCAGATGCTTATGAAATCTACCAGAAGAGACGTTCCGCTGACAAAGAATATTCAGCTACTAAATAATGCATGTATAGGATCTATCACTTGTCACAATATTCAGGGGGAAAAGACATTTATTTTATAAGCTACCCTCAGATATTAGAGTTAGAACAAATACTAAATTACCTTACTTTTCACCTAAAAAAAATAATCTTTTTTGCAGCAACTGGTCCCATGAATCCAAAGATACTGCCATTAATGATGTATTTAGGTACTTAAGGTTACTCCATCAGGTAACATAATAATAAAAAGCTGCCTAGTTAGAAAATATCCTTTATCATAATCCTTAGGAATGCAATGATAACTGAACTGAAAGCATCTCAAAATACTTATTTAAAAAATGTGTTCACAGAAAACCATGTAAAGACTTGGAAGTTCATTTAAGTCTTTGGATATATCCTTGGTGATAGGTCTTTAACTGGTTATCTCTGCAATATTGTACAACACACCGACATATAATGCTTTAATTTGACATAAGTAAAAAACTAGGGTATCAATTATCTGAAAGGCACTCTGTGGAACATATAAACATAAATAAGGTATGGTCCTTGTAATGAGAGCCTACAATTTATCTAGTGTGGGTAGTGATATACATACACAAAACACAAATAACAAAGGGATAAGCTCTGAAAGAATAAATATGTGAAGCTGTAACAGAAAGCCAATAAAAGTGCCTCTGTTTCAAACATGGGATATAATTACCACCATATCTTATTATCTATGTATATATTTGTTATTAATCATATAAAATCCTACTACACACAAGTCACTGTGGAAGCCTTCACCAGAACATTAAAACACATGAGAGCAAATTAATGTTGAGACATAATGATTTTGAAAGTATACAACAAGATGTTTAAATTGTATAAAATTAAGAGCAAACGGAAAAAACATGCAAAGAAAAGTAATCCACTTTTACCTCAGCTCAAAAATATTTTTTTGCATTATTTGTTTCTATCCATGTCCATATGCATACGCAATAAAAGACTGTAATAATATAAGAATGTGCCAAGGGGTATGTGTGACCATTTATCAAATAAATTGCACATGGTAATTTCTCTGAATGCTCAGAGACAAAAAAGATCTTTTTTGGTCTGATCTGAGATTTTCATAGAAAACTTGAAGTAAAGTTTTAATAGAGGAAGAAAATCAACTGCATTCTAAGAGAATGCAGTAGCATATGCAAAGCTAGTAGGTAGAAAGATGGGCATGTAGGGAAGCTGTACAGAGAAAAATTATTATGGCAAATATTATAGGACCATAGGCTTGGGTTTGTAAATGACCTTAAAAGCCACCTAGTACAATAACTCTATGTTAGGGCCAATTATGGAGAATTTGGTCATTACACTGAAGGCAGCAGAAAGTATTTAAAATTTCTGAGCCAGAAAGTGGCATGATCAAAGAAGTGTTTTATTAAATAATACCTCCCTGAAATAGGCAGTATCGACTCTGAGCCAGGGAAGACAGGAAGCAGCCAGCCTTAACCCCTCCCTATGACTGTTGGAATCCTGCCCAGTCTTCAAAATCAAAGCCAGTACCATTTCTAGATTATGCGTTCTCAGAATCTCCAGTTATCTCTCCTTCCCACGAACTCCACCAGCTCTGTGTCTGTGCCTGTATTCTATAAACAGGACTGTGTTATCGGCAGGTCTCGAATTCCCCTCAGCAAGGTCTGCTCTCCGATGGCCAATGGTGTGTTGCATTCATTAGTATCTCACCTCTCTCACCACTTGCATGGTTTACAGTAATTTCTTAAGAAATTTTTGTGGAAAATATTTTGATACCAAGGTTATTGGACAACAAGGAGATCAAAGCAGCAATTCCTAAAGGAAACCTACCCTAAATATTCATTGGAAGGACCGATGTTGAAGCTGAAGCTCCAATACTTTGGCCACCTGATGCAAAGAACCAACTCATTGGAAAATACCCTGATGCCGGGAAGATTGAAGGCAGGAGGAGAAGGAGATGGCAGAGGATGAGATGGTTGGATGGCATCACCAACTCAATGGACTCAATGAGTTTGAGCGAACTCCAGGAGATTGTGAAGGACAGGGAAGCCTGGCATGCTGCAGTCCACAGAGATGCAGAGTTGGACATGACTGAGTGACTGAACAACAACCAGAGTTATTTACACCTAGATTCTTAATGTTTCTCTGCAATAGGAAATTTAAACAATTTGAAGATGTGTGCCATAGACATGTGCTGCAGTAAGAGTATGGTACATTCAGGAATCCAAAAGCCGCCAGTCTGGCTACAGCACAGAGTTAGAGGGTGGGATAGAGAGGAATAGTAACAAAAGAATAGACTGAAGAGATAAGCAAAAAAACACACAAAAAAAGACATTTTCTGTAGGGCCTTGGAAACCACACTAACAAGTTTAGACTTTATTCTGAAAGTAACAGGAATCCCAGAAGGAATAAGAAAGAACATGACAAAGGGCAAAAAGACTGTTGTAATAACCCAACCAAAACAAGACTAACTTTAGTAGTAGCAATAGTGATGGGAAGAAATGGACAAATTCAAAAAATATTATAGGGTAAAATCATATGGACCTGGTTAACACAGAAGGAAATAAGGATGAGGGGAACAAAGAGTAAAAAAGACACTCAGGTTTCCGATTGAGCAACTGGGAGTTACCACCCACAGAGAGTGGGAACAATGGAGGAAGGGTAAATTATATCAAATGATGAGTTTAATTTGGGAATACTAAGTTGAGGCTTCCATAGGATATACAAGCAGAGATGTAGTGAAATATGGTAACAGTCCAAGAAAAAGTTCTGGAATGGAGATCTAGGTTTAGAGGAATCAGATAAAGCTGGTAACTGAAACCACTGCAGTGGGTAACATGGACAGGGACAGGGCAATGTGTGAGAAAGGGGTCTACAGGAGAATACTGATAAAAAGCAGTTCTTAAGCCATGATCAGAGGATAAAGAGTTCCAAAACAAAAATGAGAAGGAATGGCTAGAGCATAAAGAGGAAAGTGAGGGGACAATGGAGGGCTATTGAAGCAAGAAGATTTTAAACAGTTGCTAAGATTCCCAGGAATACAACCTATCACAAGTAGGCTTGGCTCCATCCAATCAGATATAAGAATAGGAACTAGAGACATCATAATAATGGAGTAAGATGATCTATTTGGGACACAGAAAAAAATATAAAGGGAAAGATCACAATTGTTCTGGAATTTGGTGCCAAGGTTCACATATACTTCCTTTTATAAAATGTTAACAGAGGCATTCCAGGGGATCAGGAAAGAGATATAATGAATGTTACCACCCATAGAATTTTCATGGTGCTCACATAACAAGAACTGAAATCTGCACACTATCATTTCAACTGTGAGAAAACAGGTGGAGAGACCTACTCAGCAGATTGAAAAACAGACCTCAGTCTGCTGCTTGTGGCACAGAGATATTATTCTAACGGTCTGTATCTGGAGCCCATTTTTCTTAAACCACTGGACTGCATAAATCTTAGTAACTCAGAAGGCAAACTGTGCCCATGAAAATGGAGAAGAGCAGAAGAATTTGAAAGTTCACTCCCCAAGGCATTCAGCTAACAAGTTTGCTTTCTATTCAGACAACAGGATTACTGAGAAAGAGAGGAAGTGAATAAAGGAATAACTAGAATAGCTCATTCTCTTAAATAACAAAAACTAATTATGTTGTATTAAAAAAAATAGAATGTAGGGTTTTTTTTTTCCCAACTGGGAAGAATGACAGATTAAAATCCTTAAGGCATGAGGAAAATTAATATATCCTTCTGGAATACTAAACTTTTAGGTTCAGAAACTATATTACGACTGAAAAATCAAGCCTTCAGAAATCAGGAAATTCCAAAGTATGTCTACAGCAGTGCTTACTTGGACGCGTTACACATGGTACATATTTTATGGTCCATGTTTAACAAATAGCTGGGAGATGAAAAAAAAAGTTCCATATATTCAACATGGCAGAATAAATTCTATAGCAGAAAGAACTGAAATGTCCTGGACACTACTCTGACACTTAATTTTCCGTTAATCCAGTTTTAGCAATTTGCATTCCTTTTTTTTGGGGGGGGGGTAATTTTTAGAACAAAAAGTCATCCCAGTTGGAAAAAAAAACTGTATGTGTAAAATACTCTGGACATCACCATCCTATAAATCTTGAGGGGTGGTCCTCCTCTTTTGGCAAATCTCTAAAAATCTCATGAAATTAATGTTTATTTTCCTCAACTCCAGACGTTAATTTTCTATCTTCAGAACTTAAAAATACTTACATTATTGTCTTCAAATATGGCTTGACTTTTCTTCCTTCATGGAAACAGCATTCCTGCCAACTTTAAAATTTATAGCTACAACCATATTTTTTTAATTTTTAAAAGCACACACACACAAAATACCACAACCCCTCAAAGTGATTTTGAAATGAACATTTCTTCATCATCATAATTATCCCATGTCACACTGAAATGTACTCCAACTTGGCATTCAAAAGGAAAGAACATTTACCTCTGAGTCCCAGTGCAAAATATTACATTTGGAGATAACATCAGCAACTAAAAAATCTTTTAGTGGCAATCATAATCCAATCATTAAAATGTCATGATGAAGTAATATTGTGCATCTTGTGAAACAAAATTCCCCCATGTGCATATATATGTGTATAAATGTGTATGCATGGCGCTTTCCCAATTTTAGAGACTACACCACAGTTTTCAAAAGTATTTTCACATAATTTCTGACAATCCTGAAAGGTATATAACACAGGGATTTTTTTATTATTATTCCATTTGATAGACCAATAAACTGAGATACAGAGAGGCTAAGTGACTTGCCAAAAACCCAAACCTCATCAGCAGCAAATCTTGGAAAAAGAATTCAGAACACTGACTCCCAGACTAGCCCTTCAGATGGAAGTTTAGGTGTTCAGTTTAAATTAGATGAAAAATGTGCAAAGTTGCTGGGTTTCTAAAGCAGTTTGAACAATGCTTCGGTTTAGTACCCCACTATCATAAAAGTTCATAATCTATCTCATTGCTGGAAAAATGGGGCTGTTAACTGGATTAGAGAAAGACTGCATCAAAAGTCTGTGCTTGAAGTATTTTTATTTGCAAAATTACATACCTTTGAAAAGTGAAGTCGCTCAGTCACATCCAACTCTTTGTGACCCCATGGACTGTAGCCTACCAGGCTCCTCCGTCCGTGGGATTCTCCAGGCAAGGGTACTGGAGTGGGCTGCCATTTCCTTCTCCAGGAGATCTTCCCAACCCAGGGATTGAACCTGGGTCTCCTGCATTGCAGGTAGACGCTTTACCATCTGAGCCACCAGGGAAGACTCACCTTTGAAAACCTAACCAATATAATAATTTAGTTCAACAGCTTCTGAGGTAGAAAATATTAAAATTTACTGGAGAATATAAACTCTGAACATTTATCTTTAAAAATAAGTACTAGAGGGGAAAACACTTCAATGGGAACATAGGGGTAAAATTTAAATTGTTCTGGTTACAAAAATGTGTTCAAAATTTGAATCTTTCCAAACTGGTTATGATTTTTTTCTATCTTTCGTCCTTGAGTTGGGATAACCACAACAGAACAGCACTGCGATATCCTTTTCACTTTTAAGTTATGGTGTCGAGTTTATATCTACATCTGCTACATTTTTATAAAAATCCAACTGGCATTTGTAACCAATAAAAAATCAACATGAAAGGCAGCATTCCTGTTATTTTGAATGACTCAAGGATTTCTTTTTCTTTGAAATTCCTCAAAGAAGCTAGTGAGAATGTGTCAGTTTAAATTTTTACATGCATTTCTCTGTATTTTTCAATTATTAAGCAACCTCTAAAAGACAATTTTTTTTTCTTTTGCTCTTATTCCCCACCACCACTGAAGCAATTAGAGTAGAGCCTGGGCACAGGCCACAAGGAGCTCACTGACTACGCAGAAAATCATGTAGAAATTCTTGGGTCCCCCTTCCGGGCCTAGGGACAAGAAGGCACTTCAGAGTCTAGGTTTCTTCCCACTGGTCATTTTGCAGAAGGGAATGAGCAATTCAGACAGTGAGAGCTAGGAGGGCTAGAAAATAAGGTAGCAGAATAGATACCTATTTAGAAGCTGGAGTGGGCAGTGTGGCTAAAAAGACAGTTGTCTGAAGGAACACATTAATCACTTGTTCTAACAAATTTACATTAAGTCACAGACAGAAAACAGTTTTAAAAAACTTGCTGGATGGCATCACCGACTCGATGGACATGAGTCTGAGTAAACTCTGGGAGTTGGTGATGGACAGGGAGGCCTGGCATGCTGCAATTCATGGGGTCGCAAAGAGTCAGACACGACTGAGCGATTTAACTGAACTGAACTGAATTGAATGTACCAAAAACAAAAATCAGTGTATCAGACACTAATAATAACTACACTACTGGTTAGGCCAAGTCTACAATGAGACAATTTTCTGTTGAATAATTGTGCCCTTCCTTTCTAAAACATGTCTATAAATTCTTTAGGCCATTGTTTAGTTTAGATCACATGACCTAAATATCTGTTTCCTCAAACTCAAAATGTAAAACTAGGTCAGTGTAGCTTTACATTTTCTTGTGTTTTATTTTTTCATTTGTCCCTGTTCTTGAATACACAGTACAAGTAACAGTACTTAGGTCTCTTTGTTTTTTATATAAATTATATACTTAAAGTTGGAATCACTCACATGCCATTAGCATATTTTAGAATTGGAATCAAAATTCTTTGAAAGCAATTAGAAAACTGATTCCACTGAAGTGCAGAAAAAAAATGGTAAATTTAGGGTCTTGAAAATGTCACACAATAAATAACCAACCTTGAATAATTAGGAAAAATGTTTACCTGATAATATCTGTGAATACAGCAATAGAATATTGGCATGTATTACATGTATAACAGAATGGCAATAAATAGACAAGCTTATATAAAGTTCTCTTATGGGGCTTCCCTGGTGGCTCAGACGGTAAAGCGTCTGCCTGCAATGCTGGAGACCTGGGTTCAGTTCCTGGGTCAGGAAGATCCCCTGGAGAAGGAAATGGCAATCCGCTCTAGCACTGTTGCCTGGAAAATCCCATGGATGGAGGAGCCTGAGTCAGACACAACTGAGCGACTTCACTTTCACTTCACTATATAAATATATAGACAAGAGAACGTTCATCCAAAAAGACTACATCTAAGTTCACAAAAGGCAGTTTTGAAAAATAAGCCTCAATATTCTGATTTGTGTGTGTGTCTGTGTATGTGCTATGTTGCTCAGTCATGTCCAACTCTTTGCGACCCCATGGACTGTAGCCTGCCAGGCTCCTCTGTCCACAGAATTTTCCTGGCAAGAATACTGGAGTAGATTGCCATTTCCCCCTCCAGGGGATCTTCCCAACCCAGGAATCAAACCTACATCTCCTGAGTCTCCTGCAATGGCAGGCAGATTTTTTTTTTACCACTGAGCTACCTTGCAACTCCCATTCTGACTTAGGGATGTCCAAATAGCATGTATATTGTGAAACATGCTTGATATTTCAAATTTATGTGAGAAATTATTCCCAAACTGATTTTAAATGTGCATCTGTTACTGCTTATCTATGGGAGCTCAAGTACAAACTGCAGATCATCATCCAAAAACAAGGAGTATCTGAGCTACATATGATTTCACATGCTACACAATAAAGAAGTCAGCTCCGTTAGCCAGAGAACATGACCCCAAGGCCATGAGGCTCGGACCTCCTCAGTAGGTTAACTCAGAGTTAATCCTGACACAGAATGTACTCTCGAAAGATGATGAGGTTGTAGGAGAAATTCATAATGTATATTAGAGACAAACCAGCAGGAGAAACGCATATGACAAGCAAGGATTTTCACGTACTTTGCAAAGCCAATGAAATCTTCATGGTTGGTGTTGATGTAGGAGACTTGGATGTCGATCAACAGCAGCACCTATAAGTCAAAGAAAATCACTTCAGTAAAAACCCATCTTAAATATTCTCAACACTAAATTCAGTAATTGCCTACAAATTATTTATCTTTATTCAATTTTAAAAGGATATTTCAGCTAGAATGAAAAGTGGCACTATTTTTTTTCATTACACTCTCATAATTTTTACTCTAAATTCAAAAACAAAAAATCTATATGAAACATCTGAGTCACACTTGAAAACAACAGCATTATAGTTTACAGGCATGTACTCTTTGCCAGCTTAACACAGAACCTAGAATTATTCTATGCCCCTAAAATGTAGGTGTAACATTCAAAAGGACATATATATAAAAAGATACGTGGCAAAAAGCCCACAGGGAGTTGCTCAGAGCAGTCTGTTCCTGCAGACACTATACATTAGCCACAAAATAGCAACATCATCTCTTGTTTCTCCTCTCCTAACTCTTTAAGCTCCCTCTAGGCAATCAGGAGAACTATCCCATCAACCAACTCAAAAAGGCAATATCCAAATAAATAGAAAGCCTCCTTATGATCAATAGGCTTCACTGAAGGTGACTTCTGAGTGCATCAAAGCACCATGATAACAGTTCACTGGCAAAGTCAATGTAATGCTCCCCAGTAGGTGCTTCATCAGGATAGCCTTCTCTGATCCTTGCCCAAGGCCTAGAATCATGCTATTTACTCTCATATAATCTATATATCATGGCTATATTTTTATTTATTAAACCCTATATTTTTCTTTGACGTGTTTACCACAAATGTAATTAATTATTTATATTATATTTTGTTTGATGTTTTGCTTCCATCCAAGACAGTCAGCTCCATGGAGGCAGAGATTATACTTATCTTGTTCATCACTTTATCCGTAGAATCTAGCATGATACACATAACGCAAGCCTGATAAATAGTTTTGGCTGTAAATTCCATAACTATCTACCAGCCTTGAAGAACAGTTTACTTTAAAGGGAGCAATTTATTCCCATATAGTTAATACATGGCCAAGTATTTTTGTTTCTCACTCATTACCCAATGCTCTGGTCTCTGCTTTTATGGCTAATTTCAGTTCGTCATCTGACCAAACATTATGGTGAACCCCAAGGGGCCTACCAAAAAAGAGTAAATGAATCACCCCAAATCATCCCCACTACCAACATAAAGTTTATACCCAGGTACTACTGGGTTAACAATATCATACTTGTATGAAAATTTTCATAGCATCATATAGTTTTGTTTCTTCTCTTAATGAAAAAAACTGAAGAGTTAGGAGGAGTGATAGTTATGAGATTATCTGTGACACTGCCACTATTCTCCCTACAATAAAGCCAGATTCTATTAAATTTTATACCCCCAAATCCATTTGGTCAGGAGTCTGGATAAATAAGGCATAATATTTAAACACAAATAAATAGTTGTCACCATAAAGAGAAAAATATCTACATAATTCTCAGCATCGCCAAAGGTTGTCATGAGTATCTTGGCCGTTCAAGCACATTCACTTGGATTGCAGCACAGGGGAAAAGTGGAAGAAAAATCGCAACTATGGCTGTTCTCATTCATATTCCTGGAAACTGGGAGTCTGTGTTCATCCTAGGAAAAGAGCCAGGTCGCATGTGGGGGATGAAAAGGAAAATAGGACATTTTTTTCTCCTTCTTTTCACTCTCTCAGAGTTTCTCACTGCCTTTCTCACCCACAGCTATTGAATATTTAGTTGAAAAAAAGTAAAGCTACTCCTGGTAGCAGTAATCACCCACAAAGTCAGTCATTTCAACATGCATTTAGATGTATGGGAGCACCTGGAATAACAGGCACACATCAAAGTTCCAAAAAACCCTCTGTTTTAGAAAAAAGTTCACAGATAGATTTATGGTTTTTCATATTTTAATTCTCAAGAATTTTCCCCCAAGAAGTTTCCAGAGCAGAAGTCGGTAATAATTTCATTTTTTGAGAAAACTGCAAGAATACCTCAGAGCAGTTCTTGTACAGAGGCCTATGGAAATGGGTCACTCTCTGACCAATTACTTCAGAAGTAACATATGGCCTCAAGCAGCATGAAGTTCAGAACTCAAATGTGAAATCTATGCAAACTGACATGTTCACATTACCAAAAGCATGAATGTATTTTTCTATGCCACAGACGTCTGTATTACTTGTAGCAAACACCAGCTTCTTCAGGTGGTTAACTGTCAGACCAGGCCACCTAAGACAGTCACTTAGAAGGGAGATGCTCACTCCCTCCCTTAACTCCACTTGGGGAATGAATTAATCACTCCATCAGAGGTAGATGAGAGAAAGTCTATCTCAAAATTAGGGAAAAAAATGATTTCTCATCTCTACTGTGTGTCATAGCTCTTTAGGAATAACAACAAGAACAACTTAATGAAGAACTAAGAACCTTATTTGGATTACTTTATTTCATGTTCACAAAATGCCTATGAGTTAACTACCATTATTATTCACTTCCAGGTGAGGAGACACAACTGTAAATAACTTATTCATTTACACATAAAGTAAAATGATAGAGCATGGATTCGAACTCAGGCAGTCTGAACCCAGAGCCCACAGTCTTCATGACAATAAGTTTGTCACTTCAGTACAACAAATCTCTGAAACATGAAACATCAAGAAGTTAACAACCAATTCAGATATAAACACAAAAGATAATTTAGATAATAATTGTACTACTTTTTTCCTTGGTATTTTTTTTTTACATAGGACCCCTAAGAGTTAAGTAAAATGTATTATCATTTGAATTGCATTGAATAAATACAAATTAAAATGGTTATCTTATTTACTTAAGGTCAGGAGTACAGCTGATACCAGAATTTGTTTCTTGGTCCAGCAATAGGTGTGACATCAGGTATGCAGGGGAACTCCTGGTCTCGGGTCGTATATCCTGAGGACCAAGCTAGTTTTCACTGACTCATGAGTTAATATTGATTTGTTTATCTCCACTAAGTCACAAAGCCTATTTCTTCCACTTCTGATCTATGCATGTTGCATATGTCTCTCTCCCTATGGTCTGTGTCTACCTCTCTCTTCTATTCTACCTTCCTCCTTTTACCCAGTTCTTTCTCTCCTCCTTTCCAACTCACTTAAGAACCACAAAATCCCAGAATTCTAACTTACAGAGGACTTCAGAGATCATATAGACCAACATTTCAACATTGTACATGAGAAAACAACAGTCCCGAGAAGTGATCTGCTCAGGAACATGTTATTCTCTGGTGAACACATGGCTAGAGGCCAGTGTCCTCTCCACACTGTCACACTTGCAGCTGTGTCCTGGAATTGAAGAGCATCTGCAAACCTTTTTGCTTCCCTTTATAAAATGTTATAAGTAACTAAGAAAACATCTACCTAAATTTAAGAAGCTTCTATAATTCTCATGTAGTCCTTTTTTAACGAATTATCCTCACCTGAAAATAATCTTTCATTCATAGAGCTAGCCAAGATTCAAAGACAATTTCAAGGTCACTCTTTACCAACCATATATATAAATAGTTACAAAATAGAAATGCTTAAAACATTATATCCTTAATGTTTTAAATTATTTAAATATTTAAATAATTGTTTTAAATTTTTATATATAAATATCCTTAAACATTTTAATTTTTTTAGTCATAGATTCCATGGATAAGCTGATGAATAGCTTTATCCAGTCTCTTCAAGCAAAAATAAATAAATAAATAAATAAATAAAAGCACTAAACATTTTGCAAAACATTTTAGGAATTTATGAATATTTTGGTGCCCATCTGTGCTCATTAAAAAGTTAAGACATCTTATCTCAAAGAAAAAATCTGGTATGTTTCTGGATTAGTGGTTTTCAAAGTGAAGTGTGTATTAATACATGCTCTATGATGATTCATAGAGCATTAAGGAAAAAATAATGGAAGCCCTATTACTGTGTTTTAAATGTTATCTTTCTAAAGTCTTTATATATGTTTACATTTTTAACATATACATAAGCTGTTAGTATAGCAACACATGTATAATATTCATAAATAAATAAAAATAAACATATGTGGTGGTGTTCTCAGTTTGTTTTTTTTTTTCCATTCAGGGATAGGCCAACTCTTGGAGACCACCAAACAACCTTGGAGAGACCTTCCACTTCCCACAAGGACCCTGCCCACCAGGGAAGGTCTTTCCTCACCTGGTCCTTTGTCTTCCCTTCTCGCTCACGAATGTGGTTAGCAACAATCCTTTCCGTTTCCTCACAGAGTCTGGGGAAGTTTGCCAGCTATCAAGAGAAACAGATTTCAGTGTTAATACTCAAATATTTATACTGCCAAAAAAGAAAGAGATAAGTTATGTTATATTCCAGAAGACATGCATTACCGTTCTGTAAGCAGAAGTGAAATATCCTAAAGAAGATGGCAGAGTGACAGAGAGATTTCACAAACTACAAACAGAAGTAACTATATTATCTGAGATAAAACACTTCAAAACCAGCAGGGCAATTCCCTACAAAGAAAACAGAGACCCGGATAGCATCCAGCACTCTGCTGTACAGAGTTAGCACTTAATAAAGTTCAAAGATGAAGAAGACAGAAATGAGGATGAAAAGGACGATAATGACTAACATTTATAGAGCGCTTACCACAGTCCAGCACTGCATGAATTACCTCATTCAAAAATGCACAATAATCATAAAAGATAGATCTGATTATTAACCTCATTATAGAGGAGGAAAGCAAAGCCCAGCGAGGTTAAATAACTTGCCCAAGACTATACAGTTCAACATCAGTGGGTCCTGAATTCCAACCCCAAGGACTTTAGAGTTCATGGTCTTGTCCATTACTCTTTGAGGATGATTCATTCCATGAACCAGAGAGATCAGTTTTTAAAAAATTCTCCCCTAACATATGGGCTTTTATGTACATATTTTTGGCAAAACTGTAGAAATAATACATGTCAATCACTTACCCCATATAAATTATTCAGGTAATTGTCTAAAATTTAGTTTGCAAAAGTGAATGAATGAATTATAGTTGTTCTCAGTGAAAGGAGGAAGAAGAAAAGGTTGATACAAGGATATTCAAGGAAGCCTAATCTAAAAAGAGGATGTAGTCAGGTAAAGTTGTGTGGGAATGGTTGTGGGAAAAATGGAGCTTGACAAGCACAGGAATGGGTATAAGGTGCTGGAGGACAGGGACAATGAGTGGTCAAAGAAGTAAAGGAAGTTCAGTGCAGAGAGCAAGGGTGTGGTCTTCAGAGAAAAGTAGGCAAATTCATGGCTTATGACAAGCAAACTTTAATTCCATTTATATTAAAAAGCACTTGCAAATTAGTAAGATAACACTAATACCTTACATAAAAACAGGCAAAAACACATGACTTAATTTAAAAAGAAATTTAATGGTCAGTAAGCAGGGAGAAATATGACACTGTTCAAAGAGAGTAATGCAAAGAAAGATAAGAACCATTATGTTGTCAAATTGCTATAATTATTTTTATAAGACTATAGATGTGAAGGTATATTAAAACTAGCACAGTTTAAACTTACTGAAGGGATGTCAATGAGAATAATCTTTCTGTTAAGCAATTTGGCAATATGTATCAACCATCTTAAAGGCTCATACAGGCATCAGCCTAATTATTTCATGAGATTCTAAAATAATAAGGAAATTCATCATAGCATTACTTGGAACAGCAACAGTAAGACAAATAAACATAATTTTATAAACCACCTAGGTATCCAATGATGTTAAATAAATTAAGGTAAGTCTACTAATGGGATGTAATAAGCCATTCCAAATAATGTCTAATATTTGATTTTTAACACTAATTTATAATATCTAATAATATGATAAAGTGTCTAAAATAGATACTGGGTGAAGAAAAAAAAATCAGGCTACTAAATACATAATCTGATTACACACAAGTATACGCAAACCCACATACACACACACACACACACACACACACACACATATACACACACAAAGGCCATCATATATCCTTCAGGAATATAGCCCAAGATCTTAAAAATTCCTAAATCCTTGAGTAATAAATACTATAGCACATAATATTTCCCCTAACTCATAACCTGGGTCTCCCTGAAATGTGACTGCTCCATGGTCACTGGTGTCACTGAGCACATGGATTTTTCAGCATGCATGATGTACACCAGTGCCTTGGCAAGATAGCAAACTGCACTACTTCATGGAACCATCATGATCACAAATCATATATAATGGTAAATCATCTTGTCCTGTAAGTGTGTGCACAGAAAAGAATCTACACAAATATCAACACTACAAAATATTAATAGTAACAATCTCTTTGAATGGTGGGCTTAGGCATAATTTTAATTTTTTTCTACATACATCTCTGCATTTTCCAATTTTTCTACAATAACATAAGGTACTTTTATAAAAACATCATTAGAGCATAGAAACCTGGCTGCCTGTTCAACTCAAATTTCACAGCCTAGTGTCTTTTTATGAGATCACCAGAAACCGCTACCCCTTACTGAGACTCCTAGCTGAATCCTGAGATATGTGCTCATTTAAGGGTTTATTTCATGAATAACTTCAAGATACAAATGCAGCTTCCATTCTGAGTTCTGGAAATATTCTTTGAGGAAAGTTCTATCATCTCATAGTATCATCCTTTATACTCTGAGAACATTGAAAGTTATTTTTTACGTGACCTATAAAAAGTTTCTAAGTATGTAAGGGATAGCTGATGAATGTTTGTCCTTCTCCTTGACTAATGAGAACCTAGGTGGTACATGCAGCACTAACCAGTAGCCTGCACTAGACCATCAGAGCAATTGCTCCTCAGACATCATCCCAGGCTATCAGTACACACTTGTTTTGATGATAGTCTCACTAACAGAGAACCACACTCCTGCAAATAAGTGACTGCAAAAGCAATAGTGGTCTACTGAGTAGGGCCGGAAAGCCTATAACAATATTTAGAAAAATGGATTACAGCAGATTATTTCTAAAACACCAAAGAGTGGCAATATAAATATTTATTCAGAAACTAAATACTTGATAGATGAAGGACCCCAGGCTCATATGCTCATATGTCAAGGAAAGGCCAAAATGACAAGAGTATCTCATGAAGTAGAAACAATTAAGAACCTTCCAGTCTACTGCCCTTGGCAGGGGTCTGAGTTTTTTGTGTGTCTCCTGATCTTTCCAAGCTCAATTTCACCGAGAAAGGAACCTGCCAGAGCCATATTTTTATATATATAATTGAGATGTGTTATGTGTGTTAGTCGCTCAGTCGTGTCCGACTCCTTGTGACTCCATGGACTGTAGCCCACCAGGCTTCTCTGTCCATGGAATTCTCCAGGCAAGAATACTAGAGTGGATTGCTATTCCCTTCGCCAGAGGAACTTCCCAACCCAGGGATCGAACCCTGGTCTCCTGCATTGCAGGCAGACTCTTTACCGTTTGAGCTGCAGGGAAGTCTAAATTGAGTAATTGAGATAACTGGAAGTAAATGAGTTTAAATTCTAAGTGGAACAAAAAGGGAAGAGAACACAGTAGAAGAACTGCCCTCATGGAGGCAAAGGAGGAGAACTATTGAGGGAGACAGCAATCAGTGAAAGATCTAGGCATTACTGAAAGGCAGTAATGAAGTTAGTATGGTTTCTCACTGCTTGATCTTAAAAGGTCTGTAGGAGTGTAAAAAGGTTGCTGCTGCTGCTAAGTCGCTAGAGTCATGTCCGACTCTGTGTGACCCCATAGATGGAAGCCCACAAGGCTCCGCCATCCCTGGGATTCTCAAGGCAAGAACACTGGAGTGGGTTCCTATTTCCTTCTCCAATGCATGAAAGTGAAAAGTGAGAGTGAAGTTGCTCACTTGTGTCCAACTCTTCAGGAGCACAAAAATCAAAATGATGACTTTAATTGCTGGCCCTCAAATGTAATAGTCCAGTTCTGATTCTTCATGATACATACAGAAAGAAGGCCAAAAATATGTCCTACTGACATTCAAAATGACTTTCTGCCACTCATTTCATTAGTTCATTTAACAGGGTCCCTTTCACTTTTCACTGCTCAGTTTGCCTGACTCTCTACTTAGCTTCAAGAGATACTCAACTGATCACTCACTTCAGTCCCTCACTACTCTTCAATATCTCTTACTGAAGATGCAATCAGTTTTCTCAAATGTTTGTCATTATAATTTTCAATCTCTTTTGCTCTGGATGTTGAATTAAAAGCTTACCACTGTAAGAACACATTTATTTTGTCAGTCAAAGTGTTAATCATGTATGCCAAAATAATATTAACCTAGAAGTCACCATCATTAGATTTCTATTCTTTTATTAATTACTTATATATTCTGAAAATTGATTTATACAGGATCAAGGGATTAAGGCTTTGCTATTGGATATAATGATTTTATATTCTTAAATTTATTTCACAGTCATTCACTTAAACATTTACTGGGCACATGCAAAAGGTAGCTCTATGCTCAGTTTATGTCAAAGCACCTGATCTTAAAAACCACAGTTTTGAGTGGCAGATTGATTATAAAGATAATTGTCATACAAGAGAAAGATCTCACAAAAAGCAAGGAGAAACACAAAGTAGTTAGAGGTTAATCTGCTCTGAGAAGGCCTCAGAAGACTTGATGCTTAAACAATGACAATAAAACTTCCAGACAAAGCTGAACAACTGTTAAATGATAAATTACTTCTAAATAGCTTATGTTGAAATTATGTTGCATATTTTTAAATAATAATGAAGATTCAATGGAGCAATAATACAACATATATGTATTTAGGTATCAAAATTTTAAATAGATAATTCTAAGAGAAAATTTTAATTCTGTTTTCATTTTCATTTTAATTACATGCAGAACTGTACATGTTCTGAGGCAAAGTATTATAGTACCATCATCTTTTATATACAAAAACATATTTTAATAAAATCCAATGTTTTAAGTATTATTTAGGATAGTATTTAATTATTTTGATGAAACATCAATATAAAAATTTAATTTTAAGCATGGACCACATTTTTCCCTAGAAGAAAAAAAAAATCACTTGAAAGACATTTCTATACAATAAAAATAAATCATAAGCTTATAAAGTGTATTAACCATTGATTAATCAGATCATGAGAGCCATGCTATTAGGTTTATCTTGGATCAGATACAAGGTCAGGCAAGATTTCTATACCTTCAAGAGTAACTAGTTCAGTGCCTTAAGCAAAGACTCAGGTTATTAGGCAACTATGTGTTCACAGTTGCATACAAAACATAAATGAGAAAATAAACTAAAAATAGAATAAAATTTCTTTTATGTGCATGACCTGAGTTGATTGATTTGGCTGACCTAAAGTTATGGGCTCTGTTTTGATCAAAATGCTATAAACCATCCAGTGTTGGCTATGTACTACAAACTGAGTAGCAACAATGATTTTACTGCTTATGAAAAGTGAAAGAGAAAAAGTGTTAGTCGCTCAGTCGTGTCCAACACTTTGCAATCCCATGGACTGCCAGGCTCATAAAAGCTTACAATAGTTTCATTCTATTTATGTGAATTAAAATCTGCCCCCAAAACCCTTAGTGATTTTTAATTTCCATGTAGCATAATATCGGCTTTATTCAGGGGATGAGAGAATACTTATTTGGGCACACACATTTGTTATGAAAAAAGGAAAAACAGAAGTATTCTCATTTACAAAAGTGATCAAAGATGAGGAGAAACTGTAGTACAAACAGGTCAAGAAACTGCACAAGGGTAAATTTATTGATGATTTGATATTTTAGGGGTAGACTTATGAGAAGTCTAGGAAGATCTAAGTAAAGCTGGTAAAAAGGGAAAGGGCCAGAGTCCATCCAGGTGGCCTTAGGTAAAGCAGTCAGAAAGAAATGCTGTTAGCCCTCCTTCTCTCTCCAAGTGGGCAAATCCCAAACCTCAAGTATTGTCTACAAATAATGGAAGAAATGGTGAGGTCTGTGAAAGAAGAACATATGTAGTAAGTTTGTATGTTCTCTTTCATGTTTCTGACCTTATCATTTCTTCTAAACAAAGAAATGAAGAGTATGCTAGTGTTGTTTAGCAGATGCTAAGGAGTTAAAAGAGCTTCCCTTGTGGCTCCGTGGTAAAGAATCCGCTGGCCAATGCAGGAGACAAGGGTTCGATCCCTGGGTCGGAAAGATGCCCTGGAGAATAAATTAGCAGCCCACTCCAGTATTCTTGCCTGGAAAATCCCAAGGACAGAGGAGCCTGGCAGACTACAGTCCATGGGGTCACAAAAAAGTCAGACACAACTTGGCAAGTAAACAACAGTAACAAAGGAATAGAAACAAAAAGTCCAGCCTTGAGTGAAACAAACCTGAAAGATAGTCAGAAGAGCCATTGTCTCATTAAGTTATTCAGAAAACATCTGAATAGAACTGCAGAGTGGTGTTGGTGCTGGGTCAAAAAAAATCTGAAGACAATAATCAGGTTTTCATCATCACTTCACATTTATTGCTGATAGACATTATTGAGTGGTTAAAATGGAACAAGAAAAATCATGCTGAAGGCAAGAGGAAAAGCAGGGGCCAGGGTAAATTACAAATTAAGAGTTAATTGCAAAGATCATGAATCTTTTAATGAACTGTGAAATTAAAAGGTGAGATTCCTATCTCTTGACTTTTAGCCAAGTCCCAGGACTGAATTTCATATGTGCATGCATGCTCAGTCACTAGGTTGTGTCCAACTCTATGGACTATAGCCCACCAGGCTCCTCTGTCCATGGGGTTTTCCAGGCAAGAATATGGAGCAGGTTGCCATTTCCTCCTCCAGGGAATGTTCCTGACCCAAGGATCCAATCCATGTCTCCTGCATTGGCAGATGGATTCTTTATCACTGATCCACTGAATTTTGAATAAAACTCAATAAATGACTCAAATTTTAATGCACAGCCTGATTTGAAAGCTGAGTACCATGGTCCATTACATGGGCATCTGGCTGTATGCAAAGCAAGTGTTTGACTGGACAGCCAACCATTAGAAGAGGCGAAATGTAAGTCTTTATGTACAGATTGAAAACAAGAGCAGATCCACCCAGACCTAAAAAAAAAAAATCCTACTTAAGCATGATGTTTTGCAGCTCTTCTCCTTCCTCCTACAAGCTTTCATGGGAGGTACTCAAGTGACTACTTTAGCCAAAATGATAATTGCCCACCAAATGAATGAGACATGATTCTGTATTCAATTACTGATTCCATACTTATTATTGAAAACCTGGTGTTTAGGGGTTATGACTAGAGTGATGGGCTTAACAAATCACATCCCTACTTTCAGGGAGCTTACACTCTACTTTCCAAGCTCCAAGTCCCTTTACTGTCCAACAACAAAAACAAAAGACATATATAGTATAATTCATGTGATCATATGTGCTGCAAAGAAAAAGTTTGCTAAGTAGATGAGTGTCTGTGTGTGTATTCAAAGGGAAGCATATGCAGTTGTAGGCAGACAAGTCAGAGGAAGACTCTGATCACATGGCATTTGAGCAGAGACCTGAAAGAAGTGAGGATGTGACCCATGCAGGAATCTTGAGGCAGAGTATTTCTAACATTGGGAATGAGAAATGCAAAGGCCTTGCCACCACATCTCCTTGATCTGTTGAAGAAACAAGGAAACCAGTGTAGCTGGAGTGGACTGTGGGGAGGGAGATGGGGAGGAGTTTAGAAATGAAAAGGAGCGAGATCATGCAGGGTCTTGAAAGCCATGGTTAGGTCTTCAGATTCACTTGCTTAGTTATGTGTATTCAGAATCAGATATTTACTTACCTAACATCCCACAGAACTCAGCATTTCTTCTCACAGAACTTTATAATGAAAAATCTTTCCCAGTATTTCTAATAACCAGCTAGCATATCTTTTTTATTTCTTTGAAAAGCTTTTTTCTAAGCAGAGGAAAAAAATCAATTAATTGGTATGATGGCGATCCAAGAATGTGGCTTCCCAAGAGGCCAATAAATGGCACAGTTGCTAAACTGTGGTTAAAAAAAACAAGCTGTTCCTCTCAGTGCTTCCTGCAAAGAAGCTCAAGACCCTGTGATGATGCACTGGAGAAAAGGAGGTAGAGAAAAGCAGCTGAAAGATGATGCCCACCAGAGAAATTCCAAAGTTGAGATGTCCCTGGAGTGGAGCCAAATAGCTCATAAAACTCAAAGGTCCCTGTCCTGTCCTCCAGTGCCCCTGAGACAACAGTGAGAACATATCCAAGAAATAGTTGCACTCCCCCAGTTTAGCTTTGTGCTTTGTTATGTGAACATGCATAAATCCCATGTTTTTCAATGATGTTTATTTATGTGGCTTAAGAAAAATGAAGTTAAATATTTTACACATAAGAAATTCAACATGAGGAATTGTAAATGAAAACACTGTTTTAAGATTATAAATATATATGCATGTATGTGTAATGGGTTGGCCAAAAAGTTTGTTTGGGTTTTTCCATACCATCTTACAGAATATATATATATATCCACAATACAGTGAGAGTAACTATACATTTCAGATTGCCTGGAGCAGTCTTGGTTTACTCATATTATTCAAGTGAAAGTACTGGCAGTTCCCCCTTTCAATCTCAAAAATGTCCTATGTTGGCTAATAAATTATATGGTCATCTTATTTATGGGTTGTGCTCAAAAAGGGTCAAGTAAATTAAGGTGTGGCATACTCAACTTTAATTAGGATTATTTTGCTTTACAAATGACTTTAATTAGACCAGTTTCAAAGTAAAAAAAATGTAGGGTAGACAAAATAAGGCCAAAAATCAAAAACATTAGATCAAGGAATAAGGAAAAAATAGATTGAAAGAAAACCTGTCCAGATTTTTATCATTTTAAAAGGGTTAGCTAAAGGTTGCAAGATGGCAAAGTAGAAGAACATGCACTTACTCTTTATTACAAAAACACCAAAATCACAACTAACTGAACAACCATTCACAAAAAAAAGAAAGAATGTTGGAACCTATCAAAAAGATACCCTACATCCAAAGACAAAGAAGAAGCCACAGGAGATGGTAGAAGGGCACAATCATGATAAAATCAAATCCCAGACCCACCAGGTAGGCAACACATAAACTGGAAAATAAGTACACTACAAAAGTTCTCCCACAGGAGTGAAAGTCCTGAGCCCCACATCAGAATTCCCAGACTGGAGATCTGGCAATAGGAGGAGGCCCCAGAGAATGTGGCTTTGAAGGCAAACAGGGTTGGATCACAGGAATTCCATAGGACTGGAGGAAACATAAACTTCACCCTTAGAGGATACATACAAGTATGCACCAGGACCCAGAGAAAAAGCAGTGACCTTTTCAAAGATTGGGCCAGACTACCTGCTAGTACTGGAGATGAGGGGTTTTGGCTCACTGTAGGGATAAAGACACTGGCAGAAGCAGTTCTGGTGAGTACTTATTGACGTGAGCCCTCCAGGAGGCCACCATTTCCTCCCTAAGACCTGACCCTGCTCAATGGCCTGTAGGCTCCAGTGGTGGGATGCCACAGGCCAAACAATCAACCAGGCATGAACACAGACCCACTTATCTGCAGATAGGCTACTTAAAGTCTTCCTGAGCACAGCCCTGCCCACCAGAGGGAAAAGACACAGTTACACCCACCAGTGGGCAGAAACCAGTCACAACTGGCAGGAAGCCTGCACAAACCTCTTAGATAGCCTCATCCACCAGAGAGCAGACAGGAGAAGCAAGAAGAACTACAATCTTGCAGCCTGTGGAACAGAAACCACAAACACAGAAAGTTATACAAAATGAGACAGCAGAGGAATATGTCCCAGATGAAGGAACAAGATAAAATCCCAGAAGAACAACTAAGTGAAGTGGAGATAGCAAAAACAATTCAGAATAATAATAGTGAAGATGATCCAAGATCTGGGAAAAAGAATGGGGGGAGGGATAGATTGGGAGTTTAGGATCAACATTTACACACTGCTATGGATGGAGGTTGCTCAGTCCTGTCCAACTCTTCATGACCCCATGGACTGCAGCCTACCAGGCTCCTCCGTCCATGGGATTTCCCAGGCAAGAGTACTGGAGTGGGTTGCCATTGCCTTCTCCGATAGACAGAGGAGCTTGGTAGGCTACAGTCCACGGGTTGCAAAGAGTCAGACACGACTGAGAGACTTCACTTTCACTTTCTTTCACTATGACCAACCTAGATAGCATATTAAAAAGCAGAGACATCACTTTGCCAACAAAGGTCCGTCTAGTCAAGGCTATGGTTTTCCAGTGGTCATATATGGATGTGAGAGCTGGACTGTGAAGAGAGCTGAGCGCCGAAGAATTGATGCTTTTGAACTGTGGTGTTGGAGAAGACTCTTGAGAGTCCCTTGGACTGCAAGGAGATCCAACCAGTCCATTCTAAAGGAGATCAGTCCTGGGTGTTCTTTGGAAGGACTGATGCTAAAGCTGAAACTCCAATACTTCGGCCATCTCATGAGAAGAGTTGACTCAATGGAAAATACCCTGATGCTGGGAAGGATTGGGGGCAGGAGGAGAAGGGGACAACAGAGGATGAGATGGCTGGATGGCATCACTGACTCTATGGACATGAGTTTGAGTACGCTCCAGGAGTTGGTGATGGACAGGGAGGCCCGGTGTGCTACCATTCATGGGGTAGCAAAGAGTCGGACATGACTGAGCGACTGAACTGAACTGACTGATTTAAAATAGATAATCAACAAGAACCTATTGTTTACCACAAGGAACTCTGCTCAAAGTTCTGTAATAACTGAAATTGGATAATAATTTAAAAAAGAATAGATACACGTATATGTATAACTCAATCACTTTGCTGTACACCTGAAACTAACACATTTTTAATCAACTATGAAAGTGAAAGTAAAGTCACTCAGTCGTGTCCACCTCTTTGCAACCCCATGGACTGTAGCCTACCAGGCTTCTCCATCCATGGGATTTTCCAGGCAAGGGTACTGGAGTAGGTTGCTATTTCCTTCTCCATGGGATCTTCCTGACCCAGGAATCGAACCTGGGTTTCCTGCATTGCAGGCAGACGCTTTACCCTCTGAGCCATCAGGGAAGCCCCCAAAAAGGCAAGAATACTGGAGTGGGATACCATTTCCTTCTCCAGGGCATCTTCCCAACCCAGGGATCAAACCCAGGTCTCCCGTATTGGAGGCAGACACTTTAACCTCTGAGCCACCAGGGAAGCCCTTAATACTCTAATATAAAATTAAAAATTTTTTAAAGAAGTGACTTAAAAAAAATTTTTTAAGAATATTTTAGTTAACCCAGAATAAAATATTCTTTTTAAATCAAGTACAGATTTCTTTAGCATCAGGATAACTTTAGAATATCTAAATTATTAATAATAATTTATAGAATATCTCATATATGGTTAATCATTGTATTAGGTGTCAAGGATAAGACAAAAGACAGCTCTTTTTCAAAGGAGCTTATCATCAGCAATAGGAGGTATTCACCTAAACAAATAAATTCCAAATTGCATTGCAGTATCATAATTGCTATGACAGAAGTAAACACAGGGTGACAATTACAGCACTAAGAAGGGAGTGAAGATAGAGACCAAGAAAGGGTTCACAGAAGCTTTGCAGGAAAAATGATGATTGAGCTGTATCTTAAGGATACTTTCTAAACAAACAAAATCACATGTGCAAATATTAAAGGGAGGAAAAATTTTTGTGAATAAAAAAAATCACTTAGAATGGCTGAAGCAAGCAAAAAGTGACAACAGATGTAGCTGGAGAAGTATTCGGAGATCAAACGGTGAAACTAAAAACAACCACAAATGATTAGAATTTTCTTAAGATATAAGGAGCCATTAAATAATTTTGAAGGAACAGGCAAAAAATATGTGCGCATATTTTTTTTTAGCTGTTTTGAGATCTTTTTTGTTGTTTTGTTTGTGCGCATGTTTTAGAAAGGCCATTTTCACAACAGTGAGGAGGATGAATTTGAAGATGACCAGATTAGAAGTAATAAGATCAGTTAGGAGGTCACTGGAGTAATTTATTTATTTATTTATTTGGGGGGGGGGACCCTGTTTAGGACGTTAAGTAAGAAGAGGAGGCAGTTGCAGTAGACTGTAGACCAAAGCTTCTTTGGTTAAGAAGCTTGAACCAGCAGCATAACTCTGGGAATCAACAATGTTTTAAGTGGTAGCTGAACTATGGGAGATATTATCCAGAGAAAGGAAAGGAGAAGAGAAGAAAACCAGAAGTAAATTTGGGGGACTCTGGTGGTTAGAGGCAGGCAAAAGTGGATAAAGTCTTGAAGGAGATGGAGGAAGAATCATGAGAAACATGAAAGAGAACCAAAAAGAGGTGTCATCTTCAAAAAAAGAGTAGAATACAACTGGGAATAAGAGTGCCCATTCAATTTGGTAATCAAGTCTCTGGTTAACTTTTGTCATAACTATTCCAATAGAATGGTGAGTTGAAGCCAAACTTCAGAGGGTTAAGGAGTTAAATGGAGATGAGAAAGATATAGAAGCATAAACTACTTTTTTTTTTTTACCAAGAATGTTGCCCATGAAAAAAGGACAGTAATAGAGCAGAAGACAGGTTTTTGTTACTTATAAGTCAGAAGAGACAAAAATATATTTGCTGGGAGCCAGCGTGAGGAACTCCACCCATGGCAAAGGTCATGAGGAAGGAGGCTTCGGCATACGCAAAGGCAGGATTGAGCCTCAGGAGACCCCCATTCCCGAGCATCTACGCCCAAGCTTCTTGTCTCGAAGATTTATTGGTATCCCACGTAAACCAAGTTATTCAGCCTCTTTTTCTCCACTAATTTTCCTACTATACTATTCCTTTCTAATCTCTCTTTATACTTTTAATTAAATAGCTTTTTCCTAGGATGCTGATTCCGTCTCCCCTTCGAATTACCCTGGATCCACCGGGGCTGGACCCCGGCATATATTTATACATTGACTTATTTTTAAATGTGATGAAGAGGGTGATGATTCAGGAAACCAAGAAATCCAAAGAGTAAGTTCCTTAAGGTGGTGAGAGTACAAGTAGAAACCCAGCCTTGGTCAGGATTAACACCATGACAGAAAAGGAGAGGAAGAAGAGACATGATTGGGAATACACATAGGTTTGGGGGCTAGAAATTAATGTTCCCATGTATAGCCTCTATTTTCTCTGTGAAATCATTATTGAAAGCAATGAGCAAAGCATCTTAAAAAGAGTGCTAAAAATTTAACATCACTATTGTGACAAACACGGCAAGTCACTAACAAATGAAATGCTGAAGACAATGGCTATATTATGTGGCACAAATCCACACAGATACACAACTATCTTCAAGCTCATCACCAACCTGGGGAAAAGGGAAATAAAAGACAAATAAATTTGACCACCCTTAGTGTCTCAACAGATGACAAAGTTAATCCAAAAGGAATTAATGTGTGCTTAGTCACTCAGTTGTGTCTGACTCTTTGCAACCCCGTGGACTGTAGCCCACTAGGCTCCTCTGTCCACGGGAATTCTCCAGGCAAAAATACTGGAGTGGGTTGCCATGTCCTCCTCCAGGGGATCTTCCCAACCCAGGGATCAAACCCAGGTCTCCCACATGGCAGGTGGATTCTTTACCATCTGAGCCACCAGGGAAGTCCAGAAGGTACTGCTTCTTAATGTATTGCCTCTCAGCTCCAAGTTCACGCTTCTTACTCTCTCTGTGAAAATAATCCTGGGCCCTTAAAGTATTTTTTCATTGCTCACTGGCACCATGAGAGGTTTTATCAGGAGAGGCAGAGCCTGGAGAGACACTGTTGGAGGAAAAGATAGGCTGAAGCAGCCTACTTCAGTACAAGGCACTCACAGCCCCCCTGGTAGAGCTGCCCTCACCTTGAACAGTTTGCATAAGTGTCTCCAGGGAGAATCCTTCCCATGGTTACCTTTTCCCTCCCAGCATGTTCCAGAGGGCAGATTTCCAGCAAATTCTGCAGCATAACACTACTTTTCTGCCATCCAATGAGCCACATCTAGGTCCTCTTCAAGAAGTCCCAGTCTTAGCTCTGGGCAGGGTCCCTCTTTCCTGCGTGTTCCTCTAAAGGTAGCACCTTAGTAACTGCTCCTTATAGCTTCTACTACTCCTATCTTCAGTCATTCTTTTAACTTCTTTTTTGAAAATTAATTACTTAATTTATTTTTGGTTGTTGCACTAGGTCTTCTTTGCTGTGTGCAGGCTTTCTCTAGTGGTGGTGAGTGGGTGGGGACTACTCTTTGTTATGGTACACAGGCTTCTTATTACAGTAGCGTCTCTGTGGAGCACAGGCTCTAGGCACATGGGCTTCAGTAGTTGTGGGCTTAGTTGCCCCACAACATGTGGAATCTTCCCAGACTGGGGATCGAACCCATGTCCCCTGCATTGTCAGGCAGATTCTTAATCACTGGACCACCAGGTAAGTCCTCTCTTATCTTCTTATTAGCCAATTCCTCACTACTTTAAGCCCCTGTTACAGTTCATACTTTTTTTTTAATATAGTAACTGTTTCCTGTTCAAATTGCTGTGTGGTTTCTCTCTCCTGATTGAATGTAGACTGATACAGTAGTCAGGAAATTTAATAAAATCAGAAGGAGACAGGTAGCTTAAAACAAACAGAAGTCAGAGGTCTGAAGGTCTCTTTGAACTTAAAGACTGCTTTTAGGGAGAGTAAAGGAGTGATAGAACTGAAAGGGTGGGAGCCTGTGGCATAATTTTAGGTGTAGAAAAGAACCCCTCTTCCTCCTTCCCAGCACCCTTCACACCTCACTCATAAAGTAGAAACCCACCAACATTTCTTCCCTCTTGAGAAAGTATTATGGGAGATGCCCTTGTCATTTCCTCCACCTGTGAGCACCTGAGTTGTGTCAGCCCACAGCTCTCTGCTGCATGGGGCAGGCGTACTATGTCACTGCTCAAACGTGGCCCTCGCTGGAGAAGCCCATCGGTGTGAGGTTAGCTGAAACATGCTGTGCTGTCTCTGGGTGCACGTCTCTCTCCACTGCTGTGGGCTCTGAGGTTTACCACCAGAAGAGAAGGCTCCCACAGCAGCAGTAAATCCCAGCCATGCTTTTCAAGCTAGATTTATCAGCAGCAAGGTGGATCCTAAACTTCAATTCTCCTTTAAGGTTTTCTACTAATTTTCCAACTAATTGAAAACCAAAAAGAGGGTAATCAGTGTTTTGAAAACCCGAGATTTAGAATTTGAGATTTCTGAAGAATCTATTAGTAGAACATTTGTCCACCATGACAAGGACAGAAAGAGGTCACGGGAGTGGGATGCTAGGGTGGAATGAATGGAGGATCACTGGAATCATAGGTCTCTAAGAACAGCAGCTAGTGGGTGTTGAACATGATCTCTGCTGAAGTCACCTGAGCCGAAGGTGAGTTTAGGATGGAGAGGAAAAATGTAAGCCAACTTCTAAGTATCTTGATGAATGCAAGGGAGCAACCAGGACTTGATGGTGACAATGAAGAGAAGGGAAAAGGTTGGCAGAGCTGGTAACACCTGGGCCTTGAAGGAAGACTTGTTATAGGAAGGTGAAGGAATAATGTTTGGAAGCCACAAATGGAGAAGTAGGCCATGTTGTACCTGATCCTGGCCTTTAGATTCTTTGAGTTTGGGCCAATAAATATCCTTCAACAAAGGGAGCCTAAGGATAAACAAGAATCTCAGGAAGAAAGCTAGGCTTTACTTAAGGCAACAAATAAAATGTTTTGAGAAGACAGTATAAATATACAACCACGCCTGATCTAGAGAGCTTAATGAAAAGGGAGGTTCAAAGGGTGGAAACCAAAGAATAAAAGCCAAAAAGTGTCAAAGAACAAGCCGTCTCATCCCATGCCATCGGGACTGTTGGTTTTCCAGTAAGTTGGATACAATGGGAAATGATAAAAAAAAAAAAAAAAGATTCATACATACCATAAACATTTTATATAACTTAAAACATAAATGTACACACATGTGCCAATCTTTTGATGTAAGGCCAAGGCCTGTTCTCTGCATATGGATCTGCTGATTGGAGTTATGTGTCTTCTGTGTTACATAAACCACATCCTCTGTCTATGATTTCCAATTTTGCTTTCTTTAAAGTGGACAGGAAACCTAAAGACACTTGGAAAATAATCTGAATGCAGACAGAGCCCATCTAGGTTTTTATAAGTCCTTCCACATCCTTTTAACCTTGTTCTACCTATACCTAGTCCAAAGCAGAGCTTTTGTAGCTAACCTTTATGTCATTCCAAAGCTGAGTTTTTTATGGAAAAAAAAATAAAAAGTCTTTCTTGCATTTGATCAATTTATTTAAATGAGAAGGAGAGCTGGCTAAACAAATTTGAGGACGAACAGCACAACTGGCCATTGGAAAGAAGACAGTCTTACTGGTGGGAGCAGGAAAGCATGGGCAACCTAAAGAGAAACTCTTGGCTGAAGAAGACACCTGCATGCAGCAACCCATGGGGTTAAATCGAGAACATGGTACCAGTTACTTCAACAAGCCAGTTAAGAGGAGACCAATACTGCACAAGTGACAAGACTGACCGCATTTTGGGGTAAAGGCAAGGATATCAGGGATATGAAGTATTAATAAATGGCTTCAAGTTTCCAAACAAAGAGCTGGTGTGAAGAGCTGACATAAAGACTGTTTTGTTGTTCCCCATTTACTTTTTCCTCAGTCCCTTAATGCCTATGGCTTTCCCCATTTTAAAGAAGAGAAAACAACATTAAGGAACAAGGTAGAAGAATAGTAAGAAAACTAGAGAAGGGCTCTGAAGCTCTGGAGCCACTTCTGGGCCCCACGCTAGTTCCAATGAACTCCTGTTCTTTTAGCATTGACAACTGTAAATTCCTAAGTTTAGCCTCTTTCACTACTTACATCTTTTCTACTGAGTTTTCCACCAGTTAACTAGGAACCAATACTCATACTCATTCTCTCGTTCTTCCCACTGGTGTTTTAGGAACATTACTCACTGGAACATTACTTTCTGTAACTACACAGAAAGGCAAGGGTAACAAAACCAACAAAATCAGAAGTAAATATACTTTCAAGAAATGAAGTAACAATATCAACTCTCATAGGGCTAGGCCTACCCTGTCCTAACATGATCAATGATTTCCTTCTTACATTTTTCAATTTGGGGTGTCCCTTTCATGTCCCACATAATTACTCCATGTTCCTCAGTGAAGAGGCCCCAGATTGGGAAGTCTCTTACCTACTATTCTCCATCAGTAAATATTACAAGGAGGAGAATATTGGGTGCTAATAAAAATGGCCATTTATAGATTAGCCACCATTTACTGAGCACTTACTATGTTTAATCAATACGTTAAGTGTGCCTTGGGTTTCTGACATCATCTTGTTTAATCTTCTCTGAGGTGATATTATAACCATTATCATCATCATCCCATTTCACAGAGAAATTGACAAAATTATAAGGATTAAGTATGATGCTCAAGGTCACTCATCAAGTAAACAGCAGAGCCAGGATTTGAATCTAGATAAGAGCCCAGGCCCTAAGATCCAGTTAAACTACTACACCACAATGCTCCCTTCCCAGACATCCAGCTTCAAGTGGAATTCATTTAAAACTTAGAAGAATTACCTTTTGATATATACAATTTCACTGGTTCCTTTGCCCTAACAATGAGTCCCAACCATGCACCACATGAAAAATTGGTTTAGGGCATTCACTTGGATTCTTCTAAAGTGATGTTTACCTGATTAAGACAACAACGCTATTTGAAATGGGGTGAGACCCAACTATTATGAACGTGATTCCCACTCAATACTTTTTACAATCCTTCCCCTTGAGCAAACACAAAACCTTCGTAACAAAGTGGAGGGTCAGTGAAAGAGAGACATGTAGCAGGGTTGGAAAGTTACATAATCCAAACTTACCTTTTTGGTACACTTCTTGACAGTGTTGATTAATTCTTGTATTACCAGATCTACACTCTTCAAGGAAGGCCCCTTCAGCTTTACAATTTGTTTTTTGACTATTGCTTCAAATGCCATATCTGGAGTAAACAACCCTGTCCTGGATATAGGAAAGAAAATAGCATGTTAGATATTTTAAATTGAATGATAATCAGTACTCTTTTAACAATGTTTTAATTGGCATGCTACTTAAACTAAGCATGAAAAATCCTCATTTAAAAGGTACATAGTGATTAATTCTATTCACAGAATCATTTGTAATATCTTTAATACATTCTATAGATGATTAACACTACCTACAAACAGTTTCCCAAATGTTTTCAAGGCCTATAATGTGACCTTCAATATTTAACTGTCATTTGTCTCATCTCACTCTTTCACAGCAGGACCAAGGAATGACACAATAGAAGTGGTGTCCTAAATGTACATTTCTGTTTCTAAAGTATTCCAAAAACAATTCCTTCTTGTCCTTCACGGAGTAGGAAATGATCTTCATATTTTGAACACTAAAACGTAGCATTCCTGAACTATATAACATATTCTTTGCAGGAGAGCTGTATTATACTAAGTTCAGAGGTTCCCAGTTTGAGATCCTGGGGTGCTGGAGAGAAAAAAGACAGTTAAGTGGAACTAGCTTAGGACCCTGAATGCCTAAATTGTGAATTTACACAAATAACAAATGATAACCAAGGTAACAAGAATCTTTTTCATCTAGCTGGAATCAATTCAAACTGGTGTCACAACAGGGCTTTTCTAACGCTGTGCAGAAGCTCAGGAAAGCAGGTATATGCATGTGTGTGTGTGTTTCACAAAAAATGAAAAATGATTACTCACATCTAAACAAAAGGACAGTGGAAAAAATCTACTGTAAAAGGGATCTTGAACCCTGAAAAGCACTATGCCCACAGATATGCAGGCTCCAGACACTGGTGGCTGATCTCCCCATCCTAGACTCTCCTTCCTTCCCCTTATTTGATTACCCTCTCTTCCTTCAACACTCAATTTTATGGTATCTCTTTGGAGAGTTTCCTCTACATTTTCCTTTTAGCAGCCTTATTCTGTGTCTCTCATTTGCTTAGCACTTTGTGCCCTCCTCCATTTCTAATTGCGCTGTAGTAGTCACACTATGGAGAAGGCAGTGGCACCCCACTCCAGTACTCTTGCCTGGAGAATCCCATGGATGGAGGAGCCTGGAAGGCTGCAGTCCACGGGGTCGCGAAGAGTCGGACTTGACTGAACGACTTCACTTTCACTTTTCACTTTCATGCATTGGAGAAGGAAATGGCCACCCACTCCAGTGTTCTTGCCTGGAGAATCCCAGGGACGGGGGAGCCTGATGGGCTGCAGTCTATGGGGTCGCACAGAGTCAGACACGACTGAAGCGACTTAGCAGCAGCAGCAGCAGTCATACTATACTGTTAATTGTAATGTCTCCACTTTGGATACAGAATAAAATACACGTTGTTTGAAGTGAAAGTGAAGTCGCTCAGTTGTGTCCGACTCTTTGCGACCCCGTGGACTGTAGCCCACCAGGCTCCTCCGTCCATGGGATTCTCCAGGCAAGAATACTGGAGTGGGTTGCCATTTCCTTCTCCAAACTACTTCTCCAGACTACATGTTGTTTAGTCTGACATTAAAACTGTTCCCCTGTCTGTCACTAATCTTCCTTGCGGTTCTTTTCCTCCTTCCTCTCATGCACATGAGGTTTCAGCCAAACCAGACCATTTGCCTTTCCACAAACATATTCATGCTAATATTTTATGCTTTTTCCTTCATCTAAGATGTTCATTTCACTTTTCCCACAATTTCAGCCTGTCCAAATCCCACCTGTGCTTCAAACCAAGATCAAAAGCAGCCACTTCCTGCAGCTCGCCTTCTACAGCCCTACCACTGACTTGGTCTTCCTTCTCTGAACCCCAGCATCTTATTTTGCACTATAGTGATCTGAGCACATATTTTGGTCCTATGACTATCCTAGTAAGAAGAGTCATTAGAGCATTTATCTTTGTTTTCTCCACAAGGAGGGATCCCTTGCTCGTCATTGGCACTCAGTGTTAGCAGAACAAAGAAGGACCATCAAATCCTCACTGAGCAAAGGTGGTTTCTGTTATTCAAATATCTAATAGAATCAGTTGAGAACAAAACATTTTAAATTAAGTATATTTAAAAGCCTAAATAATTGCAATACTCAGGACATTGTGCACTTATCATTTTGTGTGTGTGTGCATGCATTTTAGTCGCTAAGTCGTGTCCAACTCTTTTGCAATCCCATGGACTGTAGCCTGCCAGGCTCCTCTGTCCATGCGAATCTCCAGGCAAGAATACTGGAGTGGGTTACCATTTCATTCTCCAGGGGATCTTCCCCACCCAGGGATCAAACCCGCAGCTCCTGCATTGCAGGTGGACTCTTTACCACTGAGTCACCAATCAGCTTATAGGCAAATTAACTCCAGAATAATAGTAACAGTCAAGCTCTCCTGTTGGTGGACATATAAATCAGAAATCTATAATCCTGAATTACTGAATTTTTGCAGTTACATTCAATAAAAACGTAATCAGTAAAAACTTTAAAAAGTCAAATAAAAACACTGCATTTAGTTAAGCAAAAATACTTTTTTGATCCCTCTCCCAAAACATAATTTGGTTCTACTGCATTTATCAGACTAATACGTGTGAATTCTAGCTCTGTCCAGCTAAAGAGAAAGACAGAGTTTCTATACCAAATGTCTTCTGGAATTGAAGGAGAGGGAAGAGAATTAATAGGGAACTTAGAAATCCTGTTGATGGTTAAGAAAAACACATTGGATGTGGTTAGAGATGTTTTCTCCTTTTCACTTTATGAATGCATATTTACCCATACTATTTGAGACTTGTAGAGTAGACTTTCCAAATTTCATAAGGAAAAATTCAAATGTCATAACTCCTTTGGAAAATCACCAATCAGTCACACTCAGTGTCAAGTTTTGCTCTCTCAGCTTCTGTTCCCCAAATAGTCTCAAGCTAGCCCTGAGGCAGAAGCTGAGACACAACCGACCGATAGACTGGGGACCCCCTCCTTCATGTAAGATCATCATGAAGTAGGCAACCTAAGTCTTCTGACCTTGAATCAATTTAGCATATGCTCCATTACATTGTATTTAGCCCTCTAAACACGAACTCACAAAATGTGCTTTAAATTCATTTATTTTCTTATCCCAGTTCTTTAATGAAAATAACTTTATATGAGGGGGAATTCAGGCACAAGTTCTCCTCCCAACCACCTCTCTGCTCTCCTTCTTTATTTCTAACTCCAGTTCAAATGCAGGGCTCCCTGCTCCATGAACACATGCTGCTCTTTGCCACCTCCATGCCTTTGCTCACACCACTCCCTCCACTCTAAGCCCCTTCTCATCTCCTCCAGCCTCAACAATCTCTCATCTTACATCTTTTTGCATCGCCATCTACCCCATACACACACACATTCACATTTATACACAAAGACACCTTTCCTTATTGAAATCATTCTTGTTCTCAAAACTGGCAAGGTTTGACTCTAAAATAACCACCTTCATTAACCTTCCCCAATCTTGCTCCATAAATCCAGTCAAAATTAATCCATCTAGTCTTGATGTAAGTGATGATCACTTATGAGCAAGTCTGGCCTTTGCCTCTGAAATATACAGCCCCAGAGAACAAGGTCTTGTTCATCAGTAAATCCCCAGTTGTCAAGAGCATGGTGCTGTGAGTGCAGACAGGGTTTTTGATTTTTCAGTGGAAAAGACAATATGACAATACTAGAAATTATCATTGAACTCAAACAAGAATTTCCTATTTTTCATTTCTTACTCCCACCTCTACATTCTACTCTGCTCAGATGATGAAAAGGCTACTTCACTAGCCATTTATAAACATTAATTTTTTTATTAGCTTGAACTGAAGACAAGGAAAACGTGAAGCACTTGCCTGATACCATGTATGTTTTTGATTGCATAGCTTATTTCTCTTCGCAATTCTTTCTCATTGAACTCCATCTGCGGAAGCAAAATGAGCCACAGTTATGACACTCAATTCCTCTGAATAATAATATTGTTGAATATTTAAAAATGAGAATAACTTGACTCTATTATTAATAAATGGATACTCATGTCTTTCCTAACCTAAATCCAGATGGTCAAGACATCTGTTTATATAAAGGTCAAGGCAACACAGAATGTTAGGGATTTCTGGGAGTTTTAGTGCAGCAGATTTTAACTCTTTTATAGATAAGGAATGCTACACATAAAGGATGTCTTCTGTACATAAATCTTGCCATTCATTTGAAATATATAATTCTTCATCCTTTTGCTGAATGTAGTAAATATATTCACAGACAAATGCATACATAAGTGTCACCTGATGTACAACAGTAGTCCAGCTTTGTTGAGAATTAACAATGGCTGTCTCTTCTCCCTGGCCATGTTAAGCACCTAAGTTCAAAATTTATTTAAAAGAGGAAATTAATAATATTTTGCCAATCCTACACAGGATAGATTACTGTATTAAAATTTTCCCAGAAGTTCTAGGTACCTTAAATTTATTGAAAGTAGGATTAAAGTGTCATAGAGCTTAGACCTGAAAGGGATATCAAGAGAACATTTGGGTCAGCCCCTAACTTTTGAGATTTGGCCTCTCCAACCTCATTGCCTGTCCATTTCCCAGCCCCCCCCCCCCCCCCGCACCCCCCACTTTATGCCACAGAACTTTGAACAGCTTTAGTTCCACACCTCAGCCTTTACCACTCCTCCCTTTCTGTCTGGAACAATCTCTTCCTCAGCCCCACCCCACCTATTCCTGCTTAACTAGCTGCTCAGCCTTCTTAGCTCAGAAGCCAAGTTCCCTTACACAGTCAGGCTGGGATTCATTTCCATGGACTGTGTTTCCATAACACCCTGTGCTGAAGTTTATCACTTTTCTTAACACATATTAATGAAACTGTCTATTTACCCATCTGCCTCCCACACCAAGATGTAAGTACATGCCTCTGTATGTGAGACAAGTAACATAGTCCCTAAAACTACCTCGCTGCCTATGGGGCATTTCAACCTTAACATCCTTGAAACAAAACTCTTGGTTCATACCTCCACATTGAACTTTTTCTCAGTTTCCTCATCTGATGGACACTAACATTTGCTCAGTTGTGTAAGTCAAAATCTTGGGAGTCATCCTGAATCTTCTCTTTTTTGCATTTTCCATAACAATCCAAGCCCCATTGACCCTTCCTTCAAAATCATGAATCTATCCACTTCTCTCAAGCCTCTCTGTTGAGGCATTTCTACTATAAAGCTAAATAAGTTTAAGTTTCAGAACTTCTCTCTTGCATAAATTCCTTACAAGACCCTGTGCCTGTGTGTTTATGATTTTGCATTATTCAAGAGGGGTCCCCAAATTGTATAGGCTTCAAGTCCCCCACAAAGTGGATTCACCTCTGCTTCGGCCCTACTGTTTAAGCCATCTTGTCTCCTTCAATTCACTTTTGCCCCTTTACAATCCAACCCAGACAGTGGTCTTTTAAAATCACCAATCAAATCAGGTCACACTTTTTCTTAAAACTCTCCCCAGACTTCCCATTGTTAAATGTAAGCACTTTATCACAACCTAGAAAGCTCTGCATAAACTGGGCACTTCCTTTCTCTGAATTCATTTTCTCCCCGCTCCCCTTCATCAGCTCTGCACCAACCTCAGTTGTTCCTCACTTGCTACACAGGTGCTTACTTTAGGGCCTTGTCTTTGGCATCTTGCCTTAAACAACCTTCTTCCTCCAGATCCTTATAGCTGACCTCTTTATGCCATTCTGGTCATGCTTTAAGGGCCCCATAGTCTGAGAGACCTTGCCTGAACATTCCATTAAAAGTGGCTAATCTAATTCCATTCTCTCTCATATTTCATTATATAATAATACTTGATTTTTTTTTTTTTACTTTGTCTATTCATCAATTTTCTGTCTTTTGCCACCAGATAGTATCTCTGTCTTGATCCCTGGCACCTAAGATCACTGATACACAGTAGATGCTCAAGAAACATTTGTAAATGAATTAGACAACAAATAAGCATCACAGGAACCTGTTAGTAGTTGTTGAATTATTGAAATATCATTAGATTCCATTAAATAAAATAAGAACCATCAGTAAGAAAATAACTTCCCTCCTGAATTTCACTACCTGAGTATGGAGGTTTTTGTCTAAAGAATTATTTTAGTCCCATACCATCCACATAACATTTTATGAACAGTTATGTAGAACAGAAAATAGAAATGAAATGAAACAAAAAGAAAGAATAACATTTGGTACAAACCTTTACTATCTCAAAAGGAAAGCGTTCATGGAATATACGATTGATTTTAGCACCCCCAGAGAGCTCCAGAGTGTCTACTTGATCCCCTGACCCTTCAATTCTCTTCTCAAAATCCACAGCAAATTGTTGAACCATCCTGTAATTGCAAAAGAGAAATAAATTCAAGTTAAAGTTACAAGGCTTCGCATTTTTCATCTGAATTTGCTATGGTTATCCCTCAGAACTCTTTTCCTGGTGTTCTTAGTGTCACCTACTGGCAGAATTAAAAATGCACTCTAGTCAGTGCTCAAAATATAACTATATGAAATACACATTATCAAGATTTATTTCAGACATCTAATTTAAAATATATACTTCAAATATCTGCATCATTAAATAAACTTTCTGCCATTTAGCTGCAACTATAAAACAGCATTTTAAAATACTTAAATTAGAAATACACTACCATGTGTAAAATTGATAGCTAGTAGGAAGCTGCTGTATAACACAGGGAGCCCAGCCCAGCACTCTGTGACAACCTAGAGGGGGTGGATAGAGGGTGGGGTGGAAGGAGGTTCAAGAGAGAGCGAGCATATGTATATACTTATGGCTATTTTACGTTGTTTTATGCAGAAACCAACATAACATTATAAAGCAATTATCCTCCAATTAAATTTAAAAAAATCATCTAAGCAATAAAACTTCATATAAAATAGTTAAATGAGCCAGGACTCCTGTGACATCACTATCACCTAGTGTTCCAACCGCTCCAGTAGAGTGTTCTCATACTTTATGAGCTACTCTCTTCCCTGACCTCAGCATCACAGACCTCATTCTGCCAGAACAATGCAAATTTCTGGCCCTCCACCCTTGCCCCTCTGCAACTAGCTCTAGCCTTGTTTTTCAATGACTCCCTAGAATTCAATAAAATGAAAGCTCCTGATCCCATCACCTAAGATTCTCCAGGGTCTGTCCCTGGATGCCTCATCTCTTACAACTCATCCCCACTCACCTTCCAAACCAACTAAAAAGAAGCTATTTAGAGGTCCCCATGAGTACCATGTCTCTCTGCTTTACGCTCATTTTCCTTTCTGCTCTGCCTTATGCTTCTTTGTCTGGCTAATTATTATCAGTCCTTCAAGACTCAGTTCAAGTATTAGTTTTTTCAGGAAGCTTTCCATGATCCACAACTCTATCCACCACCACCACTCACTGCCACCCAGATGAAGGAACCCTTCTCAGCTTCCTCAGAATATTTTCAGCAGAGCATGTAGCAGAGGGCATCACCATCACTCATCTATCAGTCTCTCTCCTAAGGGCATGGACCATGCATATGATTTATTATCCCCTGCTCAGCAAGTTCAATGAAGGAATGAATTACCTCAAGGCAGTTGGTAAAAAACAGAGCAAAAAGATATGTTATACAGAAAAATGACTAGTTGTATTTATGACTAGCAGGTTTAGAAAGTCTCAATTTTGACACACTGAAACTATTTTTAAATTCAAAATCTACTAGATTGAGAAAAAATTCAAACCACCTAAAATCTGAATCTTTTATTCTCTTTCATTAAAATTATGGATGAAGTAAAAGGAACTTCAAATATTTAGGCCTAAAAATCTAGACTATAACTGGATATAGCTATGTTCATGTACATGCTAACATTAATCTAATTTTAAACACCTGGAAAGGTATGAAACATTGGGAAACCCCTGAAAATTCACCTCCAGTTACTCCATTCCCATTCCCTACACCCCAGCCACCTGGCCATTGGAACAAGCTGTACCGAAGTTCACACTATTCTCTTGACTTCCTTCTTCCACCCGACAAACGCCTCCCATACTTCAGGGTCTCATTCAAGTGAGTTCACACCCTTCCTAGCATGTATCTGCTCTTTATCTGATCTCCCTTAACATTTAATACTTACCAGAAATGTAGCATTTATCAGATTTTAACAGTTAGTTGTTATATATATGTTTCTGCTGCTCTACTGTGGTTTCTTCTTAAGGGTTAAAAATCTTATTCATTTTTGAATCCTCAGTAGATAGCACAGAGCCAGACATCAAATAGAATACAGAGATGTCAGCAAGGCAAGAGAAAGTAATGAAGAAAGGAAGGGAGGGAGAGAGGCAGGAAGGAAAGAAGGAGGTGAATCAGCTCCCTACAAGGGAGGAATCTAACTGTGGAAAATTGTAATGAGTCCAATGGAATCACAGAGGCAAGACCTAGTCTTTACAAAGACAACAGTTTCAGTTGAATGTTAAGATGATGACCCAGGGCCTAAACAGAAATAGCTTTCCTTTCTCTGTAACTTGAAGACTTTTAATAGGAGCTTAACCAAAGCCAAGAAGAAAAAGAAAAGATAAACTATGTGAGAGTTGAATCCAAAAAAAAATTTTTTCCTCTGTATGATCTTACTGTTTTTTACATGGAGGAATATAAGATAATGCATTGAATATGTTACATAAATAATTTGAACATTTAGAAATCCTCCTACAAATAAAAGGAATTATGTTGTGCATTTTAAAAGCCAGATTAGGGGTGTTTGATTACAAGACTGCAGAGAGAAAGGGGCCATAGCAAGTGGCAAGCATCATCTTTAGAGATGGACTTCAGATATCCAGGAATGTAAGCTGGTCAGTGGGGGTCTTCGGGTGGAGAGAGACCTGGGGCAATTTGAAGCATAGCGATAAAAGGATAGATGAAGCTGAAAGGAGCTGAAAGAAGGAATGAGGGTAAAAGACATAAGGGGATGGCAATTCTCCAACAACTCTGCTATCCTAACCCAAGAACCCTCAGGGATAAATCTAATAACCCGAGGATAAGAAGAAAAGATCTTGAAGGAGTAAAAAGACACTTGGCAGTTTTCACATTTGCGTATTTAAAGGTCTACATTGAAATCATTACCAAATAGGAAAAAGAAACTTAAATGGGCCCTACTGTCTGTACTTTTTCAAGTTAAATCCTTGGTTCTCACCGCACTGAAAAATACACACAGAGAGATGATATGAAATGACTGAAATAAAAATGATAATAAATACATGTGACACCAGCAGAAACAGTTGCACAATCCAGATGACATTTTCAACAGGAACCTAGCCCACTTTTAAAGACTAAGGGCAAACAACCCTACTGAGTTATCACTGTTGGTTTTGCTCATTTACTGAATCCAATTAGAAAAACACAATAAAACTGGGCAGAGGATTGGGCATTGGTTAAATTTATAATGACAGAATTAAGATCAACAACTATTCTTCAAGAAAACAAAGATTCAAGGCTTACTTTATGACATATACAAAGCCTCATATACTTTACTTCTAAGGGAAAAAACCTAGAAACTAGCATGATAAATAGACTAAGGAAAAAGCAAACTGAAGAAATGTGTTTCAAGTGCTGAACAAGGGAAGGGCAAGGTGACTCACTGCAGCAATGCTTTGGTCTTCCGGGTGGGGTCCTCTGGCTTGAAGTTTTTGTAGGCTTCCACTTCATGTTCTATGGACAGCAACTGGCCCTGTAGTTTGTTTCTGAAGTTGGGCAGGGTGTCTCGAATGTGGTTGGTAAGTTGCTAAATAAAACAAAACAAATTCATGCACACATATGAGAGATGGAAGTTCAACTCAGAAGATAAAAATTGGCCTTAACTGTTTTCCAGATCACTCAAAACCTTAGAAAGTCATACACACATGTGAGTCTGACTATGTAGACAGCTGTGAGAAGTTCCAGCTCTCTCCTCCACTGCCTACATCCAAGGTCAAAATTCCCTCAGCTAAAGTCACTAGCTGAGACTATCTCTTTACATCTGGGATACTCTGTTAAAGGCAGCTAAGTTTACTAATGAAGCTGCCTAATGACACCTTAGTATGGACTAATCTGTCAGATCAGCTACCCTGTCAAAAGGAATTTTAAGTTAGAATGTGATACAAATGAAAGAAGCAGAGAATGACAGGTGCTGCCTGAATTCTCAGAACCAAAAGGCTCACCACCAGTGGAGCACAAACCCATGTACCTGTCAGTTGTTAACTTCCTTTCCATTCTATAGCTCAGGCAAGTGTTTTCTCTTTCCTCCATCTTTAGGCCCCAGTCCAACTGTGGTTAGTCCCTAGCTTATACCCTCAACAGGTTGTATATAAAAACCCTGGTATTGATAACTCTACCTAGCCACTTGCTGTGGCATTTCCACTGAAGTCAACTGCTGACACCTCAAGCTTAGGATAAAGATTTTCTAAGAGATTTTCTAAGAGGGACAAAACTAATTGAGAACAAAGGTGGGATATAAACCCAGATTGATTAACCCTCTGACTAATGCTCTTTCTGTTACAATATAATTAAGTCTGAATTAACAGGAAAAAAAGATCATGTTTTTGCATGGCTTAAGAAATAAACTCAGAATCAAGAGAAGAGAAATGCAAATGTTATAGAAATCTAGGAAAAAGAATAATAAATTTAAAGTCAGTGAGTCAATTTAGTCACTCAGTCATGTCCAATTCTTTGTGACCCCATGGACCGCAGCACGCCAGGCCTCCCTGTCCATCACCAACTCCCAGAATTTATCCAAAATTCATGTCCATTGAGTTGGTGATGCCATCCAACCATTTCATCCTCTGTCATGCCCTTCTCCTCCTGCCTTCAATCTTTCCCAGCATCGGGGTCTTTTCAAATCAGTCAGTTCTTTGCATCAGGTGGCCAAAGTATTTTAGAGTTTCGGCTTCAACATCAGTCCTCCCAATGAGTGTTCAGGATTGATTTCCTTTACAATTGACTGGTTTCATCTCCTTGTCCAAGGGACTCTCAAGAGTCTTCTCTAACACCACAGTTCAAAAGCATCAATTCTTGGTGCTCAGCTTTCTTTTCTCAGTCCAACTCACATCCATACATGACTATTGGAAAAACCATAGCCTTGACTAGATGGACCTTAGTCAGCAAAGTAATGTCTCTGCTTTTGAATATGCTGTCTAGGTTGGTCATAACTTTCCTTCCAAGGAGTTAGTGTTTTTTAATTTCATGGCTGCAGTCACCATCTGCAGTGATTTTGGAGACTAAAAAAATAAACTCAGCCACTGTATCCACTGTTTTCCCATCTATTTGCCATGAAGTGATAGAACCGAATACATGGTCTTAGTTTTCTGAATGTTGAGCTTCAAGGCAACTTTTTCACTCTCCTCTTTCACTTTCATCAAGAGGCTCTTTAGTTCTTCTTCACTTACTGCCATAAGTGTGGTGTCACCTGCATATCTGAGGTTATTGATATTTCTCCTAGCAATCTTGATTCCAGCTTGTGCTTCATCCAGCTCAGTGTTTCTCATGGTGTGCTGTGCACATAAGTTAAATAAGCAGGGTGACAATATACAGCCTTGACGTACTCCTTTCCCGATCTGGAACCAGTCTGTTGTTCCATGTCTAGCTCTATCTGTTTCTTCCTGACTTGCATACAGATTTCTCAGGAGGCAAGTCAGGTGGTCTGTATTCCCATCTCTTTCAGAATTTTCCACAGTTTGTTGTGATCCACATAGTCAAAGGCTTTGGCATAGTCAATAAAGCAGAAGTAGATGTTTTTCTAGATCTCTCTTGCTTTTTTCAATGATCTAGCAGATGTTGGCAATTTGATCTCTGGTTCCTCTGCCTTTTCTTAAACCAGCTTGAACATCTGGAAGTTCATGGTTCATGTACTATTGAAGCCTGGCTTGGAGAATTTTGAGCATTACTTTACTAGCATGTGAGATGAGTGCAATTGTGAGGTAGTTTGAGCATTCTTTGGCATTGCCTTTCTTTGGGATTGGAATGAAAACTGACCTTTTCCAGTCCTGTGGCCACTGCTGAGTTTTCCAAATTTGCTGGCATATTGAGTGCAGCACTTTCACAGCATCATCTTTCAGGATTTGATGGAGCTCAACTGGAATTCCATCATCTCCGTTAGCTTTGTTTGTGTGATGCTTAATAAGGCCTACTTGACTTCACATTCCAGGATGTCTGGCTCTAGGTGAGTGATCACACCATCGTGATTATCTGGGTCTTGAAGATCTTTTTTGTATAGTTCTTCTGTGTATTTTAAATTTAAAGTAAGGGGAATAAGATAAGTACACCAAAACCAACTGAAGAACCATTTTAAATCATTTATGTTTTTCCGAGCTTACTTGTGTGTGTGCTTAATCACTCAGTTCTTTCCAATTCTTTGCAACACTATGGACAATAGCTCTGTCCATGGGGATTCTCCATGCAAGAATACTGGAGTGTGTTGCCATGCCCTTCTCCAGGGGATCTTCCCAACCCAGGGATCGAACCCAGGTCTCCCACATTGCAGGTAGATTCAAGGTTATCTGGATATTCAAGGTTATCTGGATATATCTATTCAATAAATCAAGTGATTTAATTGTCAATAGTTCATACCTATCCTATAACCTTGTCCATAGTTATGACTTGTTCGAATAGAAAAAGGAGCCCAGAATGGCAGTGGCTAAAAGACAAGGAAGGGAAAAGTCTGAGAAAATAGAATAAAGGAAGGTCTGAGGACCACAGTGAGGACCTCAGGTAGAACAAACAGCACTCCTGGCTAGCCCAGTATACATAGGGCAAGCCCAGGGGGAAGAGAAAAAAACCACATAAAAAGAGGAGCCAAAGGGCAGGGGCATCTCCCCTCTTCTCTTTGCGTCTTTTGGGTCGGCATGCCCTCACGCCTCAAGGATGAATTTTCCTTTATTTTCTAAATAAAACTGAGCTGTAACACGGAGCTGTAACACCGATCTGTCTGAGAGCTGTGACACGGTCTGTCTGAGAGTCCAAGGGCTGTAACGCTGGTCTGTCACTTCAAATTTTTGTTGGGAAGAGACAGAACTGAGGAAAGTCCACACTCCTCCAACAGACTTATCATGTTATTCCCCTGGCATGTATTGCCACTATGGTTTTGAAGTAGAAAATAAAAGCATGGAGAAGACTGCATCCCCAGTAGCAATGCCCAAGAACAAACCCCAAATCTAAGAGTAATAGTAACCACTTGACTGACTTGCCTAACTTCTCTTCTTGGAAGTGTCAACCTCAACATGACTGAAATCAAGTACCTAATATTACCTTCAGAAGTTTCTCCATCTTGGTGATTTCATAATAACCTGGAACTTGGGAGTTATCCTTGACTTTCCCTCTCCATCACCTACCAGAGCTAATCCACTGCCTAGTTCTCAATTATCCCAAACATGCCCCAAGTCTGATTTCTTTTCCATCTCTACTGGCCCTAACCAAGACCAGGGTACCATCATTTCTCATTTGACTCATAAGTGAGAGGTCTTCTCATTTCTCTTTTTTCCCCCCATTTCTACTCTTGATCTTCCTATTTGCAACCACCATAATCATCTTTACCCACAGATGTGACTGTTATTCCCCTTCTCAGATTCCTTAAACAACTGACTCCCCAGGGCTCTTAGGATAAGAGCCAAAATCTTTAACATTGCCTACAAACACTATAGGATTCAGCCACTGCCTTCATCTCCACATTCAACTCTTACAACTCACTCTCTGACCACCAGCCATAATGATATTCTTTTCAATTCCTCAAAAATGTCCTGTTCTCTTTCAGTTTTTGCTATAGTAAGGGTCCCTCAGGGTCAGACGTGTTGGTACACATAAGATCAGCAATACAATTATCCTAATTTCAGGAGACTTCCCTGGCAGTCCAGTGGTTAAAACTGTGTGCTTTCAATGCAAGGGTTCAATCCCACATGCCATATGGCATGGCAAAAAAAAAAAAAAAATCCTAATTTCAAACACAGTGTGAAGATCCTTGAAGCAACAGAGAAACTGATTATACAGCAAATGAAAGATCTTTAGTACAATATTTATTCAATTTTCAGTCAACCAGAATCAGTTATGCCATAATTTATGGGTCACTTGTAATAACCAAATGGTCAATCATACCTGTTCTACTTTTCCAGTATTCATATTTCTAACTTTATTATTTCTAATTATTTCAGTGACTTTTCTCTAAGTTTTTTTTAGTTTGTTTGCATTTTTCTTAGCCCAATATAAGTATGAAAGCAGAAATCAAAAAAAGTTTTATCAGAGCTAAATACATTGATAGAATATCATGATTCTTGCATGACAAACCAAAGTTCCTTCTCCAAAACAAGTTAATAATTTTTAAATGACAACTATATTATTGCTTTATGGCTTCCAAATTATTCATCTACCCTTAATTTAAAAATACAAATTTTATATTAGTCTGTGTTACATCACTTAAAATACAAGTATACTACTGTTTTTTATTTTCTAAAACTGCTTCAATTGCTGCCTAAATGGTTCAGATATAATGTTACTAGTAGCCTACTGTTGTGTTAGCCTCTACTGACACCTTCTAGGAGGGAAAAATCAGAACAATTGTTAACTACTTGACTTATTTAAGTTCATAAATAAAAGTTTAAGCATAAATAAAAGTTTTTGTGAGAAAAGTTGCTCACCATTTTGAGTTAATGTAATCAAAACTTGGGGTGGAGGCTCTATACTCAATGACAATGACACAATTCTACTAGGGACTGGAAAATATATGAAAAAAAAAGTACTTTAAATTTTTATGGAAGAAATGTATACATGCATGAAGTGAGGGGAGGCAAAGGGCCTAATTCTATCTGTTATGGGGAAAGGGGTTATCTGAAAAAGTTTCTTAGCTGAATGAAGATCAGTGATTGCTTATGTGTTTTTAAGATTGGAAATTAAGGATCAAACCAATCCTAAACAAAATCATAAAGAAATTTTAACTTAACCATCACAGACTGACATTTAAAGAAAAAAAAAAAACAGATGACAAGAGACCAACTTTTCAGAGAGATACAAGTTTAACTCCTTCAGAAAATTACATATTATGAACAAACATGTGCTAGAATGTGTTCCCCTGTTCACTGTTTCTAAATAAATACGTATTTCTGCTTAGTACACTATTCTTTCAGTAATATTAAGGTGGAATCTGGTCATTTAGAATTACTAATGGCAGGGGTCTAAGTATTCATATTCATCTTTTAACTTTTCTATTAATACTGTTATGCTAAATAGTTCAGAAAAAACTATAAAGATAAGAAATATGGATTCCAATAGCCATTCACATGTTTTATAATTGTTCCTGTTGTTTGAAAAACCATTTTTACCTGATTAAGGACCTTCTGAAGGTGTGGGGTCCCCATCCGATCAGCAATATGTCTGTAAGCCGGGTGTGAGAGAAAAAATTTCCTTTCTGCCAACATGGCAGCCTTTATGTCCTTCTTCCCGTCTATGTCCTTCTGGCTCCTGTTTACCACCCCTACGTAACCTAAAACAAAACACACACCTATGGAGTTGGGGATACTTTTGGTTTCTTCTTCTGGGGAAATTTTAAAGCTCTTGCAGAGGTCAAATAAGAAAAACAAAATTATTTCAAGAGTCTGAAGAATAGATCCCCTTACAAAACTCAATTTGAGAGATCAGTATTTAATGAAGGCTGGACAATTTGGCTAATGTTGATTTTTTAGCATTAACAAAATAACGTCCTTTTGTCCTTAAATATCTGTGCATTTAAATAGAGTAAATCTCTAAGCAGCTTTGTCAGACAGCAGCAAGTAAATAATTCAGACTAAAACAGAAAACATTTATGCAGACTATGATGAATAATTACACCCTTCCTTCAAACCCCTTCTTTTTCCTGTTTTATTCCTATTGTTTGAAGGAATAGTTCTTTCTTTGGATCAATTTTACTGCATTATTTGGGAACACCATGTCATTCCATAACATGTTTAATTAAGCTTAAATCCATTCTTCGCAGTGTGGAGGCATAAAAATTCAGCCTTCCACTGGTTTCCCAGTTGTTTCCCTGCCACACCATCAAAGAAAGTCCTGTATAGGACACAGTACATTACCCCTGCGAAGTGGCAGCAGCTTATTCTCTAGAACATCCCTGGCATCTGTTCCTTCATCCATGAGATCCAGTTTGGTGATGACTCCAATAGTTCTCAGACCTGCACCACAAACAGAACCCACATTACACAATTTGCAGACACCACCAAGTTTCAGAGACATATATGTCTCAATGTTAATTGCAAAGCACTCATATTTCTGGTTCTTTCCCTGTTCCTCCCCATCTTATTTTGTTTTCTAATCCACAACTATCCCGTCTGGTAAATGTCAACAGGATGAGACAGAAAGCTGCAAAACGACCCATCCATAAGATAACTCTTGATCCTGGAGAGAAAAAACAAATAGCTGTTTCACCAAAACACTTATAAATGTATGAGTTTATTTTTATACTACATGTACATGGAAATTATATATTTAAATTATCCCCTCAGGGATTTCACACAGTATGGACACTTTCTTTTTATGCATTACATTATTAAAAACAAAAAATAGGTTACACATGGACCAGTGATGTGGGTATGTCAGAAACCAAAGCTTAGTATTGATCCAGATCTGAGCACTTGAGATCAAACTACAAAGAGAAGAAAATTAGGTACAGGATACCATCACTACGAAAAATAAACTCAAAAGTCTCACATATTCATTGTTGCTTAGAAAAGGAAATATGACTTAATGGAAAGAAGACTGAAAGAGGAATTCTGAGTCATGGATTCTAGTCTTAAGTCACTTAACTCTCTGAGTCTCAGTTTTCCTCTTCGATAAAATAAACAGTTGGAAATCATGAATCAAAGGTTCCTTTCAGTAATAAAATAATGCAAAAACCTAAACATTTTATATAGCATATCAGATATACTGTGTTTGTTCTTTGCTCCCATCATTAGATAAAATGAACAATATTTGCCTGATTCATCTTTTTAAGTGTATTTCTTGGCTTTGCAAATAAACATGGTTAACTGAATACAAGTTTTTATTTTCTGCCTGAAACCACTCTCAATGGCTTCCCTTGATAGCTCAGTTGGTAAAGAATCCTCTTGTAATGCAGGAGACCCCAGTTCGATTCCTGGGTTGGGAAGATCCCCTGGAGAAAGGATAGGTACCCACTCCAGTATTTTTGGGCTTCCCTTGTGATTCAGCTGGTAAGAATCTGCCTGCAGTGTGGGAGACCTGGGTTTGATCCCTGGGTTGGGAAGATCTCCTGGAGAAAGGAAAGGCTACCAACTCCAGTATTCTGGCCTAGAGAATTCCATGGACTGTATAGTCCATGGGGTGGCAAAGAATCGGACACAACTGAGTGACTTACAGGTTCACTCTCAAATAATAATGTTTAATACTTTCTAAAACATTTATTGTTTTAAATGCTTTACATGTCTTAAATCATTTAATCCTATCAAGTACTCCAACTACTCATTTTTTAAGATGTGGAGACTAAGGCAGAGAGAGATTAAGTCACTAGTCCCAAGGTCATATAAGAAATGGATCTGGGCAGTCTGGTTCTAGAATCCATGCTTTTAACCAATATACTCCTTATCACAGTAAAATAATTTTTTAAAATATAGAGGTCTTAAACCAAGAAGGAAAAAGAAAATGAAAGAGAAATGCAGATAATTTTGGAAACTGGAAACTTAGCAGGATGACTGTGAACTAACCTAATAGATCAGAAAAGAGGAAAACTTCATCCAAGAAACTCAACAACATGAGATGCCCAGAAGCTGAATAATCTACATCACAGCCTTTCTGTAAGAGTCAAGACCTGGGGGGGGGGGGGGGGGCAATAGCTCTGAAAACTGTGGAGAATGGTGGTGGCAGCTGAAGCTGAAAATAGAAACACTGGATGGAAGCAGTTAGATTTCCATGGATAACATAGCTAGGTGCCACCCTGGTCTATCCTGGCAGGACAGTGCAGGTTCACTCTCTGGAAAGAATGAACATAGAAAGAACTGAATTCGTGGGCACTGGGCCAGTTTGGAAGGATATAGATCATAGCAAACACCCTCTTCCAACAACACAAGAGAAGACTCACACATGGACATCACCAGATGGTCAACACTGAAATCAGACTGATTATATTCTTTGCAGCCAAAGATGGAGAAGATCTATACAGCCAACAAAAACAAGATCAGGAGCTGACTGTGGCTCAGATCATGAACTCCTTATTGCCAAATTCAGACTGAAATTGAAGAAAGTAGGGAAAACCACTAGACCATTCAGGTATGACCTAAATCAAATCCCTTATGATTATACAGTGGAAGTGAGAAATAGATTTAAGGGTCTAGATCTGATAGAGTGCCTGATGAACTATGGAATGAGGTTCGTGACACTGTACAGGAGACAGGGATCAAGACCATCCCCAAGGAAAAGAAATGCAAAAAAGAAAAATGGCTGTCTGGGGAGGCCTTACAAATAGCTGTGAAAAGAAGAGAAGTGAAAAGCAAAGGAGAAAAGGAAAGATATAAGCATCTGAATGCAGAGTTCCAAAGAATAGCAAGGAGAGATAAGAAAGCCTTCTTCACCAATCAATGCAAAGAAATAGAGGAAAACAGAATGGGAAAGACTAGAGATCTCTTCAAGAAAATTAGAGACACCAAAGGAACATTTCATGCAAAGATGGGCTCAATAAAGGACAGAAATGGAATGGACCTAACAGAAGCAGAAGGTATTAAAAAGAGGTGGCAAGAATACACAGAAGAACCATACAAAAAAGATCTTCACAACCCAGATAATCAAGATGGTGTGATCATTCATCTAGAGCTAGACATCCGGGAATGTGAAGTCAAGTGGGCCTCTAAGCATCACTAAGAACAAAGCTAATGGAGGTGATGGAATTCCAGTTGAGCTATTTCAAATCCTGAAAGATGATGCTGTGAAAGTGCTGCACTCAATATGCCAGCAAATTTGGAAAACTCAGCAGTGGCCACAGGACTGGAAAAGGTCAGTTTTCATTCCAATCCCAAAGAAAGGCAATGCCAAAGAATGCTCAAACTACCACACAATTGCACTCATCTCACATGCTAGTAAAGTAACGCTCAAAATTCTCCAAGCCAGGCTTCAGCAATACATGACCCATGAACTTCCTGATGTTCAAGCTGGTTTCAGAAAAGGCACAGGAACCAGAGATCAAATTACCAACATCTGCTGGATCATGGAAAAAGCAAGAGAGTTCCAGAAAAACATCTATTTCTGCTTTATTGACTATGCCAAAGCCTTTGACTGTGTGGATCACAATAAACTGTGGAAAATTCTGAAAGAGATGGAATACCAGACCACCTGAACTGCCTCTTGAGAAATCTGTATGCAGGTCAGGAAGCAACAGTTAGAACTGGACATGGAACAACAGACTGGTTTCAAATAGGAAAAGGAGTACATCAAGGCTGTATATTGTCAGCCTGCTTATTTAACTTATACACAGAGTACATCATGAGAAATGCTGGACTGGAAAAAACACAAGCTGGAATCAAGATTGCCAGGAGAAATATCAATAACCTCAGATATGCAGATGACACCACCCTTATGGCAGAAAGTGAAGAGGAACTAAAAGCCTCTTGATGAAAGTGAAAGTGAGAGTGAAAAAGTTGGCTTAAAGCTCAACATTCAGAAAATTAAGATCATGGCATCTGGTCCCATCACTTCATGGGAAATAGATGGGGAAACATTGGAAACAGTGTCAGACTTTATTTTTGGGGGCTCCAAAATCACTGCAGATGGTGATTGCAGCCATGAAATTAAAAGACGCTTACTCGTTGGAAGGAAAGTTATGACCAACCTAGGTAATATATTCAAAAGCAGAGACATTACTTTGCCAACTAAGGTCCGTCTAGTCAAGGCTATGGTTTTTCCAGTAGTCATGTATGGATGTGAGAGTTGAACTGTGAAGAAGGCTGAGTGCTGAAGAATTGATGCTTTTGAACTGTGGTGTTGGAGAAGACTCTCGAGAGTCTCTTGGACTGCAAGGAGATCCAACCAATCCATTCTGAAGGAGATCAGCCCTGGGAGTTCTTTGGAAGGAATGCTGCTAAAGCTGAAACTCCAGTACTTAGGCCATCTCATGTGAAGAGTTGACTCATTGGAAAAGACTCTGATGCTGGGAGGGATTGGGGGCAGGAGGAGAAGAGGACGACCGAGGATGAGATGGCTGGATGGCATCACTGACTCGATGGACATGAGTCTGAGTGAACTCCGGTAGTTGGTGATGGACAGGGAGGCCTGGCGTGCTGCGATTCATTGTGTCACAAAGAGTCGGACATGACTGAGCGACTGAACTGAGTATTAAAAGAGAATAATTAAGCAAAATTCTATACAGAGAGTGGGAGGACCACCCCTCTCCATTCCAGTTCCTTAATCTGACTTGAATAAAGACTTTAACCACCAGGCAAGAGATTGGAACAATGGTCTGGGAATACTAACCATTCCAACAGAAAAAAATACACATTGACATTCAAAGGAACAATAGTTAAAATAGTCCAATAAAACATTGGACTATTGTTGTGAAGTCTATCATTCCATAATTCAAATAAACACACACACAGAACACCAACCAATAATATTTCACATTTAAATATAAATGTACAGCCAAGGAGATGCTCTAATACGAAACTAAAAGCAGTAAACATTATACAACTGAACTTGAGGGACTTCCCTGGAGGTCTAGTAGTTAAGATTCTGCACTTCCACAATTCATATGGAAACACAAAAGACCCTGAATAGCCAAAGCAGTGTTGAGAAAAAAGAATGGAGCTGGAGGAATCAATCTTCCTGACTTCAGGTTATACTACAAAGCTACAGTCATCAAGACATTATGATACTGGTACAAAAACAGAAATATAGACCAATGGAACAAGATAGAAAGCCTAGAAACAAACCAATGCACCTATGGGTACCTTATTTTTGACAAAGGAGGCAAGAATATACAATGGGGCAAAGATAGCCTCTTCTATAAATGGTGCTGGGAAAACTGGACTGCTACATGTAAAAGAATGAAATTAGAACACTTCCTAACACCATACAAAAAGATAAACTCAAAATGGATTAAAGACCTAGACGTAAGACCACAAACTATAAAACTCTTAGAGGAAAACATAGGCAGAACACTCCATGACATAAATCAAAACAAGATCCTCTATGACCAACCTCCTACAGTAATGGAAATAAAAACAAAAGTAAACAAGTGGGACCTGATTAAACTTAAAAGCTTTTGCACAGCAAAGGAAACTATAAGCAAGGTAAAAAGACAACCCTCAGAATGGGAGAAAATAATAGCAAATGAAACAACTGACAAAGGATTAATTTCCAAAATATACAAGCAGCTCATAGAGCCCAATAGCAGAAAAACAAACAACCCAATCAAAAATTGGGAAAAAGACCTTAACAGACATTTCTTCAAAGAAGACATACAGATGGCTAACAAACACATGAAAAGACGCTCAACATCACTCATTATTAGAGAAATGCAAATCAAAACTGCAATGAGATATCACCTCACACCGGTCAGAATGGCCCTCATCAAAAAGTCTACAAACAATAAATGCTGGAAAGGGTGTAGAGAAAAGGAACACTCTTGCACTGTTGGTGGGAATGTAAATTGATAGAGCCACTATGGAAGATGGTATGGAGATTCCTTAAAACACTAGGAATAAAACCACCACATGACCCAGCAATCCCACTCCTAGACATATACCCTGAGGAAACCAAAATTGAAAGAGACACATGTATCCCATAGTTCACTGCAATACTATTTACAATAGCTAGAACATGGATGCAACCTAGATGTCCATCGACAAATGAATGGATAAAGAAGTTGTAGTGCATACATGCAATGAAATATTACTCGGCCATAAAAAGGAATGCATTTGAGTTAGTTCTAATGAGGTAGAGGAACCTAGAACCTATTATACAGAGGGAAGTGAGTCAGAAAGAGAAAGATAAATACCATATTCTAACACATATATATGGAATCTAGAAAAATGGTACTGAAGAATTTACTTACAGGGCAGAAATGGAGAAACAGACATAGAGAACAGACTTATGGGCATGGGGAGAGGGGATGAGAGAGTGAGATGTATGGAAAGAGTAATATGAAAACTTACATTGCCATATGTAAAATAGATAGCCAACAGGAATTTTCTCTATGGCTCAGGAAACTCAAATAGGGGCTCTGTATCAACCTAGAGGGGTGGAATGGGCAGGGAGATGGGAGGGAGCTTCAAAAGGGAGGGTATATATGTATACCTATGTCTGATTCATGTTGAGGTTTGACATGAAAACAGCAAAATTCTGTAAAGCAATTATCCTTCAATAAAAAATAAATTAATTTTAAAAAAAAGATTCTGCACCTCCAATGTCAGGGGTGTAGGTTCAATTCTGGTTGGGGAAATAATATCCCACATGCCACATGGATCACACACACAAAAAAAACTAAATTTGAAGAAAACAAAGATAATTCAAAATACAGAAGAAAACTATTATTTATATTAACATCCTCAGAGAGAAAGGAGAAGTCATTGCATTCATGGAATAAAAACAGAATGTCATAAAAGGAAATTATCAAGCAAACAAAAAGAATTTTCAAAAATCAAAATTATGAGAGCAGAAAATAATAATGCTGGAGTACAAAATTAGGAATACCTCCAGAAAACAAAAAGAAGTTGATAATAGTAAAGGAAAAACTTTTTTTAAACTAGAGAAATGAACAAAAAGATCCAATATCTGAATAACTGGCATTCCAATAAGAGAGAGACTATCAAACAGAAAGAGTCAGGGATGTGGGGACATACTATTCATAAAATGTCATATAAGTGAAAGATGAATTTAGGGATTGAATGAACTCACCAAGTACCCAACAAAATATGAAAAACATATACAAACACACATACACACAATATGGAATATCAGTAAAAGATTTCATAATACAGAAAACAAATAAAATATCCTAAAAACTCCCACAGAAGTTAAAAAGAAAGCTATAAAGAGTTTTGAGAATCATCACCGCATCAGTCTTCCCAGCAGCAAACTGGAAAATAAAAACCAGCAGAGCAATATTTCCAGCATGCTAAGAGAAAGATTAATTTCTAGCCTAGAATGCTAAACTATCAATAAATGTAACAATAGAAAAGGTTATTTTCACACACACAAAATCTCAAAATATTTTACCTCATTTTCTCTTTTTTGAGGAGCGGGGGGTGGCGGGGGGGAGGGGGGTGGTGCAGACTACTAAAAAGATGTGTTCCACCAAACATGGGAACAAACTAGCAAGGAAGTAGAAATCCAGAAGGAAATCCAGAAGCAGGGAATCCAATCTAACCAGAAAAAGAAGGAAATTTTCAGGATGGTGTAAATTTTAAGATGGTTTAAGGCCAGGAGAGCAGTCAATATTGATTAGAATAAGATAACTGTGGTGACCCAAGGACAAAAGAGCAGATAAAACCAAGGAAGATCTTGGAATGCAGGAATGGAAAAACCAGACCCTTATTGCCCTTCCTTCCCCCATGTTGTAACTACCAATGGAATAGTATAACCTGTCTCCCCTCCTTCCTACATAGGGAGAAGGTATTTGCCCTACTCTTCCCCCACCTGGTATACACGCCTCATCCAATCAGGAAATGACCTGCAAGACCCCTATCCCACTACTTGTACCCTGGGTATAAAAGTGGGACTAAGGACTCCTGTTGGTTCTCCCTTGAGCTGGCTCACTGTTCTAACAGCGTCTCCCATTCTAATAAACTTTATTTCCCTCTCATTCTGTCTCATATCTGGAAATTTTTTTCCAACCCGCACCCAGACCACGACAAAAACAAAGATACAAAGATAACTTTCCCAACAAATTAAAACAAAAATGAAAGTGATAGAATACTTAAAGCTTAATGCTTCTGAAGGTATTAGAGATTTAGACTTTGGTGGGAAAAGCTGGAAATGCACTGGTGATACCATTCAAACAAAGAAGAAACAACTATCCACCTCAAAGACAGCAGTATCACCCAAGAAAGGAAATTTAATCATAATTCAACACATGGTTCAGCTGTGGACACTATTTCCAGAATCATAAATATTCATTTAGCAAAATATTATATATCAGTAGAATTGGAGAGGTAAGTATATGTATATATGTGAAAGTATATGTGCCTATGAGTGAGAGATATAAGACATTAAGCTGTGTTATGTTTTACCTCCTTAAATATGGAGGTAAATATCAAAGAAAATTAAAAGGGTGGAAAGTGGTAACCTCTGGAAATCAGTAATCCAGAGTTAGGAAAACAGACTGATGTTTCTAAAGTGATGTACATTTATAGCATTAATGAAAAATAAGGGTTAAAAATTTTTAAGTATTTTCCTCACTACTCTCTAATTCCAAAAAGGCAGAAAAGTCTAGGCTTAGTGATATCCCAGAAATGGGTGATAAAATTATTTCCTTTTTCACGTTTACTTATACAAGTAGGCAATTTCAATAATAAATGAACTCCTGCTGGCAGACTCAAGACCTATACTGATCTCAAAAAGATATTGCCAGAAGACACTCAAAGGCAACATTTAAAGTGTTTTAAAAGCACTTCCCTAGGAATATAAAGACATAGTGTGGCAGACATAGACTTGAAACAACTCTATGAAATAGATATTATTATTTCTCAATTACACAGATGAAGAAACTGAGACTTGGAAAAGAAAAATAAATTTGTCCAAAAGCTTGCGGGCTATAGGGTGTGGAAGCCAGACAACCTTACTCCATTTTTAATCACACTATTTTCAGCTTCTCAATTCTTAGCTAGATTTTACAAGTGATTAGCTGTGTAATCTGGCAAGTTGTTTACATCATCTGTGTCTACTTTTCTACAGAATCAAAGGTTTATCTCGCTGTCTCTTTCAAGTACAGAATTCTGGGAAGGAGAACAACTTCCAGATTCAGAAGAGATTACATAGGGTAACATATAAGGTAAAAAGTAATTTAATAAAATTCTTGCCCTCCAACTAAAATAAAAATAATAAATTAAGACCTAATAAATAATGTATGATACTGTATTTCAATTCTGTTTCTCTTCAGTAAAGAATAGCCACAATGATGGGTACTTATGAGCCCTGACAAAGACCTAGAAAAGACATAAAAGGCACTTTAATACTCTGATTCTTTTGTATTACAGATCTAAAGTCAAGTATTAGATTGTTAAAATCCAAGTCCCACTGCTGTCCCTTATCAGTTCTGAGACATTAGTTTTCTCATCAGGTGTAAACACATCAAAAGGATAATCACATATCACAGTTTATATCTGATGTCTGGGATAATTATTAATAGCATCCCCTTTAACTCTCAAAGGACTTCACAGAGGAGAATACATTACATGTTCACTCTAAATCATCAATAAAATAAGGAAATAACAAACCTATTATTTCAAAATTACTTAATAGGACTTCTGATTTCTGGTCCACCACATAAGGAGCCTGGAAGTTTCCACTGTGTCCTAACAAGTGAAAAGTCAACAACCCTTCTTAGATTCATCAGAGTAGTGAGGCCACAGAGCAAACCATTGCCCACCCCCAATATGTGGAGAGACAGATAGGTGAATACAGAGAATCACAGCTTACTGCAGCAGAAAGCCATAAGCAGATAATTCTGTAGGAACCAAGGACAGTAAAACCTAAACTGTAATTGATAAACTGCTGGAAGTTCAGTGTGGGCAGTCTTAATAGTTAAAAACTCCAGGGGGACCCAGTCATAGAGGATACCCATACTTTTTTGAGTTTTGCCTCCAGGAGCTCAACCAGGTTCTCACAGTGAATATCTGAGAAAAAAAAAAAAAAAATGTCCTTGTGCTTTAGGCAGGGGAAGAAAGAAACAACCTGATTTAAAAATGGGTGAAAGACCTAAACAGAAACCTCATCAAAGATATATAGACGACAAGTAATTAATTCTTGCCTCTTCACCTTCACAATGCTATCCCTCTCAGCTCCAAGTATCCTTCCCTTTTCTTCTTTTTTTGGTTATTTACTATTCATCCTTCAAAATACTATACAGGCCTCTCCTGCAGGTTCTTAAGCAGGCTCCCATAAACGTAAGTTTGGAACTTTTTCTCTGTGCCCTCAAAACTCTCTGTGTACACTGAAATCATAGTTCTTATATGCTGCTGCTGCAGCTGCTGCTGCTAAGTCTCTTCAGTTGTGTCTGACTCTGTGCAACCCCATAGACGGCAACCCACCAGGCTTTGCCATCCCTGGGATTCTCCAGGCAAGAACACTGGATTGGGTTGACATTTCCTTCTCCGATGCATGAAAGTGAAAAGCGAAAGTGAAGTCACTGAGTCGTGTCCAACTCTCAGCGACCCCATGGACTGCAGCCCACCAGGCTCCTCCATCCATGGGATTTTCCAGGCAAGAGTACTGAAGCGGGGTGCCACTGCCTTAGGAATCTGCTTATTTGCCTGTCTCACCCTCTAAGTGATGATCTCTTCAAGAATAAGGACAATGTCTAATCTACATATTTCATACATATTCATAAGCAATTCTTATAGGTGCCAAACACAGAGTGGGAAGTCAATAAATGTTTATCTAACAAATGAAGAAATGAGTAAAAAGTATATTTATTTTTAGGTTTAGACAAGGATTGGAATACAAATTCCAAAAAAGAAATAGAATACCATTCTGTTACCTAGGTTTGTCAACACAGTGATTTTCCTATAACAACATTACCATTTCTTCCATTTATATATGCAACTAAATTATAAGTAGTGTGTTGTTTCATCTAATTAAGAAATGGGACAGAACCAAGCCATGAACCACATTAGCAGTTGCCAGAAAAGTAATCTGGGACACTATGGACACTGAAACAACAGCATTGAAAAACAAAATCAATGAGGAGTTAGTGTAAACATGTATACAGCTAAATTAAAAACAGACTTAGAAAACTAGATGTCCTTCAGTTAACACATTTTTTTTGTTTGTTTGTTTTGGGCTTTGGTGGTATTCAGAGTGGGAGTTGAAGTAAATGCTCTTCTTTCTGTTTGGCAAGGGATTATGGAATATTTTACTTCTGAAAGCAATCAGTGATGAATAGGAACAGTTTCATCTTTTTTTCCTATAAGTTTTCCATTAACATTATTTTCTTGTTACTTCCAGCAATTCTAAATAACACAGTTTTCATTTCCAAAGTTATCTGGTAATACTACTGCATGTGATACTAGGTAAAATATTAACTAAAGAACAGAAAACATAAAAATTACTGCTGCTGTAACAGTAGACACTCTATTTGCTCACCTATTTATCCTCAGAATCTAGCAAAGTACTTGAAAGATTTAATATTCATGAAAGAAAGGGAGAGAAGAGAGAGACAGCAAAGGGAGAAAGAAGATAAAGGAGAGAAAGGAGAATTATTCCAAAGAATAATTTGTAATACTTAGATAAGAGTGGTTCTTTCACTGAAAATCTGTATTCCAAAACATACTAAGCCAAGAAGAAACAAAAGAAAATGATCCACATACTGTAGTCTCCCTCCTATTTGCAGTTACACTTTCTATGATTTCAGTTATCCACAGTCAACTATGGTCCAAAAATAATACATGAAAAGTAGGGACTTCCCTGGTGGTCCCGTGGTCCCATCTGCCTGCCAGTGGAAGGGACTTGGGTTTAATCCTTTATCTGAGAGGATCCCACTTGCCACAAGGCTACTAAGCCCATGTGCCATGGCCACCAAAGCCCACACATTCTAAAGCCTGTGCTCCACAAAATGAGGGGCCAATGCAATGAGAAATTCATGGACCACAACTGGAGAAAGCCTATGCACAGTAACGAAGACCCAGCACAGCCAAAATTGATTAATAATTTTAAATTAAATTTAAAAGTAATACAATAAAAAATAAAACTCAGAACTCAACAAAGTTCAAAACATCCAGGATTCAAACAAAAATCACCATATACACAAAGAAGGAAAAATGTGACCACAGTGTAGGGGCTGGGGAAGGTAGGAATCAGTCAGCAGTGTCTCTCTTAAAAACTTGGGATTCACAGATAATGTTAAAATAACTATTAAAAACATGCATAAAATGTTTAAAGTCATAAAAGAAAACATGGAAATACAGGTACACCTCGTTTTACTGTGCTTTGCTTTACTGCACTTTGCAGATGCTGCACCTTTTCACAAATTGAAGATATGCGGCAACCCTGCATCATCAGATGATGGCTGGCACTCTTAGCAAAGAAGCATTTTTAATTGTTATCTTATAGTTGATTTACAATGTTGTGTGATTTTCAGGTATACAGCAAAGTGAATCAGTTATGATACATGTATCTATTCTCCTTCAGATTCTTTTCCCATATAGGTTATTATGGAATATTGAGTAGAGTTACTTGTGCTATACTGCTGCTGCTGCTGCTAAGTTGCTTCAGTCATGTCCGACTCTGTGCGACCCATAGATGGCAGCCCAACAGGCTCTTCTGTCCCTGGGATTCTCCAGGCAAGAACACTGGAATGGGTTGCCATTTCCTTCTCCAATGCATGAAAGTGAAAAGTGAAAATGAAGTCGCTCAGTCATGTCCGACTCCCAGCGACCCCATGGACTGCAGCCCACCAGGCTCCTCCATACATGGGGTTTTCCAGGAAAGAGTACTGGAGTGGGGTGCCATTGCCTTCTCCGGTGCTATAGAGTAGGTCCTTATTAGTGATCTATTTTTATATAGCAGTGTATATATGAGAAATGAAGTATTTCCTGCCATATGAATAAACAAGGATGTCACAGTTGTCTGTGATTCCAGCCCTCCAAATGTGAATTCCTGAGCCCTAAGGGCACTCAGGAAGAATACCTGCATGACCTGACAGCCATCAGGCTGCAGTCACTCCCTCTAGTGAGCTCAGGATGTGAAAAACACAGGATCCTGGCCCCAGGATAGCTGAGGTGCACATGAAAGGGATGATTTCAGTAAGCCCAGACTCTTGTATCTTTCCCTACAAAAAGTGAAAGTTGTTCAGTCGTGTCCGACTCTTTGCAACACCATGGACTATACACTCCCTGGAATTCTTCAGGCCAGAAAACTAGAGTGGGTAGCCTTTCCCTTCTCCAGGGGATCGTCCCAACCCTGGGATCAAACCCAGGTCTCCTGCATTACAGGCAGTTTCTTCACCAGCTGAGCCACAAGGGAAACCCAACACACATAAAGGAAAAAATACATAGAAAACACCCCCGACAGAGAAAAGTGGTAAATTCCTTAACTTGGGATATCTGGTTTTCTTTAATTAGCAATAATTTTTGATATTCAGACTACCTGCCCTTTGTTGCTAAACGTCTATGTAACCTGGCTCCTCCCCTTGCCAACTTGGAGCAGTTCTCTCAGGGTCACTTGAGATGCTGTCTCCTGGCTTGAAGTCCTAAAAATTCCCACTGAATAAAACAGCTCTCAAAGAGGTTGTGACTATTTTTTAGCAGACAAGATGTTAATCCCAAACTCCTAATTTATCCTCCCCAACCTTTCCCCTTTAAAAGCAAACTTATGAAAACGAAGTCTGTGAGTCTGTTTTGTAAATGAGATCATTTGTATACTTTTTTTAGATTCTGCTTATAAGTGATATCGTATGGTATTTGTCTTTGCCTAACTTACCTCATTTAGTATGATAAATCAATAAAGAATTTTTAAATTAAGGTATACACATTTTTTGCACATGCTGCTGCACATTTAATAGACTGTAGTATACTATAAACATAACTTTTATTTGGAAACCAAAAAAACAGGCTGAATGGATACAAAAACAAGACCCCTATATATGTTGTCTACAAAGGACCCACCTCGAAACAAGGGACACATACAGACTGAAAGTGAAGGGCTGGAAAAAGATATTCCACGTAAATAGAAACCAAAAGAAAGCAGGAGTAGCAATACTCATATCAGATAAAATAGACTTTGAAATAAAGGCCATGAAAAGAGACAAAGAAAGATACTACATAATGATCAAAGGATCAATCCAAGAAGAAGATATAACAATTATAAATATATATGCACCCAACATAGGAGCACTGTGATATGTAAGGCAAATACTAACAAGTATGAAAGGGGAAATTAACAATAACATAGTAATAGTGGGAGACGTTAATACCCTACTCACACCTGTCGGGAGCCATGTTAGGCATTACTGACAAAACACAGGCACGGCCCCAGACCCCTCTCCTTATTCTACAGGCACAGTCCCGGGATGAAGGAGTTAGGCCTTGTAATTCTGACTTGTCTTTTCCTCTCCTCAGCTGAGCTGACTGAAAAGGAATATTAAGGTGCTTATTGTTCTTGAGAGGAGCATGAGAATGCACAAAGCCTTCTGCAGCTGTGCTCAGAGAATAATTCATAAAGTTAATCACTGATATTTGTTCAAGGACTTTTACAAAAGAGTGTTCCAGGATGAGCACATAGGCCATAGCTTGAGGCAATGGGAGGGATTACTATCTGAAGCCTATTTGTGAGGAGAATGTTTATGGCAAAGAAGTTTACTGAATTTAGGGCTTAGAAATAATTAAAATAGTTAGAAGTTAAAGATTTAAGGAATGTTGTAAAGTTAGCATATTTTACTATAGCTTATAGAAGTTAGGAATTTTTAGAGACACTATAGCTAGAAGCCTTTTTAAGAGATAGTGACCTCAGGATGTTAGGGGCAAACAGGATTTAGAAAGATAAGTAGTAAACTGAGGAATGTAGCATGAGTTACAATGTAGTCACAAGTTAACTATAGGACACATTACAAGAGGTAGATAATAGATGATAAGGCTGATTCCCAGAGAATCACTGCAGCAGGAACTCTGTCTGAAGAGCAGCAATGATTTATGGAGATAGTAAATCTGGGAGAGGGGGAACTGAAAATGTCAAACCTCTGGCCTAATGTTTTTGTAAAAGTATAAAAGAAAATCTTAAATTTGAAATAAAGAGGCAGTCCAGAAAACTGAGAGGCTGCCTCATTTCTCTCGCCAACACCTTTCATCTCTTCAGGTTGAATCTCTGGCTGCTGGAGCTGGACTCCAGCACACACCTAAGGATAGATCAACTAAACAGAAAATTAGCAAGAAAACACAAACTTTAAATGATACAATGGACCAGTTAGGCCTAATTGATATCTATAGGACATTTCACCTCAAAACAATAAATTTCACCTTTTTCTCAAGTGCACATGGAACATTTTCCAGGACAGATCACATCCTCGGCCATATATTTAGCCTTGGTAAATTTCTAAAAAATTGAAATCATTCCAAGCATCTTTTCTGATCACGATGCAGTAAGATTAGATGTTAGCTACAGTGGTCATGTATGGATGTGAGAGTTGGACTGTGAAGAAAAATGAGCACCGAAGAACTGATGCTTTTGAACTGTGTTGTTGGAGAAGACTCTTGAGAGTCCCTTGGACTGCAAGGAGATCCAACGAGTCCCTTCTGAAGGAGATCAGACCTGGGTGTTCTTTGGAGGGAATAATGCTAAAGCTGAAGCTCCAGTACTTTGGCAACATCATGCAAAGAGTTGACTCATTGGAAAAGACTCTGATGCTGGGAGGGATTGGGGACAGGAGGAAAAGAGGACAACAGAGGATGAGATGGCTGGATGGCATCACTGACTCAATGGATGTGGGTTTGAGTGAACTCTGGGAGATGGTGATGGACAGGGAGGCCTGGCATGCTGCGATTCATGGGGTCGCAAAGAGTCAGACATGACTGAGTGACTGGACAGGGAAAAAAGCTATTAAAAATACAAACATATGGAGGCTAAACAACACACTTCTGAATAACCAACAAATCACAGGAGAAATCAAAAAAGAAATAAAAATATGCATAGATACGAATGAAAATGAAAACACAACAACTCCAAACCTATGGGATTGAGTAAAACCAGTGCTATGGGGAAGGTTCAGAGCAATACAAGCTTGCCTCAAGAAACAAGAGAAAAATCAAATAAATAACCCAATTCTACATCTAAAGCAACTAGAAAAAGAAGAAATGAAGAACCCCAGGGTCAGTAGAGGGAAAGAAATCGCAAAAATTAGAGCAGAAATAAATGAAAAAGAAACAAAGGAAAACATAGCAAAAAGCAAAATAAAAGCTGGTTCTTTGAGAAGATAAATAAAGTAGGCAAACCATTAGCCAGACTCATCAAGAAAAAAAGGGACAAGAATCAAATCAACAAAATTAGAAATGCAAATGGAGAAATCACAACAGAAAACACAGAAATACAAAGGATTGTAAGAGACTACTATCACATCTATATGCCAATAAAATGGACAACTTGGAAGAAATGGACAAATTCTTAGAAAAGTATAACTTTCCAAAACTGAACCAGGAAGAAATAGAAAATCTTAACAGACCCATCACAAACACAGAAATTGAAACTGTAATCAGAAATCTGCCAGCAAACAAAAGCCCAGGACTAGATGGCTTCACAGCTGAATTCTACCAAAAATTTAGAGAAGAGCTAACACCTATCCTACTCAAACTCTTCCAGAAAATTGCAGGGGAAGGTAAACTTCCAAACTCATTCTATGAGACCACCATCACCCTAATACCAAAGCCAGACAAAGATGCCACAAAAAAAGAAAACTACAGGCCAATATCACTGATGAACATAAATGTAAAAATCCTTAACAAAATTCTAGCAAACAGAATCCAACACCATATTAAAAAGATCATACATCATGACCAAGTGGGCTTTAACCCGGGGCAGTAAGGATTCTTCAATATTTGCAAATCAAGCAATGTGATACACCACATTAACAAATTGAAAGATAAAAACCATAAGATTATCGCAATAGATGCAGAGAAACCCTTTGACGAAATTCAACATCCGTTTATGATAAAAACCCTCCAGAAAGCAGAAATAGAAGGAACATACCTCAACATAATAAAAGCCATATATGATAAACCCACAGCAAACATTATCCTCAATGGTGAAAAATGGAAAGCATTTTCCCTAAAATCAGGAATAAGACAAGGGTGCCCACTCTCAACACTGCTATTCAACATAGTTTTGGAAGTTTTAGCCACAGCAATCAGAGAAGAAAAAGAAATAAAAGGAATCCAGATTGGAAAAGAAGACATAAAATTCTGTTTGCAGATGACATGATCTTCTACATAGAAAACTCTAAAGACTCCACCAGAAAACAACTAGAGCTAATCAATGAATATAGTAAAGTTGCAGGATATAAAATCAACACACAGAAATCCCTTGCATTCCTATACACTAACAATGAGAAAACAGAAAGAGCAATTAAGGAAACAATTCTATTCACGATTGCAATGAAAATAAAATACTTAGGAATCAGTTCAGTTCAGTGACTCAGTCGTGTCCGGCTCTGCGACCCCATGAATCGCAGCACGCCAGGCCTCCCTGTCCATCACCATCTCCCGGAGTTCACTCAGACTCACGTCACCGAGACCATGATGACATCCAGCCATCTCATCCTCGGTCATCCCCTTCTCCTCCTGCCCCCAATCCCTCCCAGCATCACAGTCTTTTCCAATGAGTCAATTCTTCTCATGAGGTGGCCAAAGTACTGGAATTTCAGCTTCAGCATCATTCCTTCCAAAGAAATCCCAGGGCTGATCTCCTTTAGAATGGACTGGTTGGATCTCCTTGCAGTCCAAGAGACTCTCAAGAGTCTTCTCCAACACCACAGTTCAAAAGCATCAATTCTTCGGTGCCCAGCCTTCTTCACAGTCCAACTCTCACATCCATATATGACCACTGGAAAAACCATAACCTTGACTAGATGGACCTTAGTCAGTAAAGTAATGTCTCTGCTTTTGAATATACTAACTAGGTTGGTCATAACTTTTCTTCCAAGGAGTAAGCGTCTTTTAATTTCATGGCTGCAATCACCATCTGCAGTGATTTTGGAGCCCAAAAAAATAAAGTCTGACACTGTTTCTATTGTTTCCCATCTATTTCCCATGAAGTGATGGGACCAGATGCCATGATCTTCATTTTCTGAATGTTGAGCTTTAAGCCAACTTTTTCACTCTCCTCTTTCAGTTTCATCAAGAGGGTTTTTAGTTCCTCTTCACTTTCTGCCATGAGGGTAGTGTCATCTGCATATCTGAGGTTATTGATATTTCTCCTGGCAATCTTGATTCCAGCTTGTGCTTCATCCAGCCCAGCATTTCTCATGATGTTCTCTGCATATACATTAAATAAGCAGGGTGACAATATACAGCCTTGACGTACTCCTTTTCCTATTCGGAACCAGTCTGTTGTTCCATGTCCAGTTCTAACTGCTGCTTCCGTACCTGCATAAAGATTTCTCAAGAGGCAGGTCAGGTGGTCTGGTATTCTATCTCTTTCAGAATTTTCCACAGTTTATTGTGATCCACACAGTCAAAGGCTTTGGCATAGTCAATAAAGCAGAAATAGATGTTTTTCTGGAACTCTCTTGCTTTTTCCATGATCCAGCAGATGTTAGCAATTTGATCTCTGGTTCCTCTGCCTTTTCTAAAGCCAGCTTGAACATCAGGGAGTTCATGGTTCACGTATTGCTGAAGCCTGGCTTGGAGAATTTTGAGCATTACTAGCATGTGACATGAGTGCAATTGTGCGGAAGTTTGAGCATTCTTTTGCATTGAAACAAAAGACCTATATATAGAAAACTATAAAACACTGATGAAAGAAATCAAAGAGGACACAAATAGATGAAGAAATATACCATGCTCATGGATAGGAAGAATCAATATAATACAAATGAGTATATTATCCAAAGTAATCTATAGATTCAGTGCAATCCCTATCAAGCTACTAACGGTATTTTTCATTGAACTAGAACAAATAATTTCACAGTTTTTATGGAAATACAAAAAACCTCGAATAGCCAAAGCAATCTTAAGAAAGAAGAATGGAACTGGAGGGATCAACCTTCCTGACTTCAGACTATACTAAAAAGCTACAGTCATCAAGAAAGTATGGTACTGGCACAAAGACAGAAATATAGATCAATGAAACAAAATAGAAAGCCCAGAGATAAATCCATACACCTATGGACAAAGAAGGCAAGAATATACAATGGAGAAAAGACAATCTCTTTAACAAGTGGTGCTGGAAAATCTGGTCAACCACTTGTAAAAGAACAAAACTAGAACACTTTCTAATGCCACACACAAAAATAAACTCAAAATGAATTAAAGATCTAAACATAAGACCAGAAACTATAAAACTCCTAGAGGAAAACAGAAGCAAAACACTCTCCAACATAAATCACAGCAGGATTCTCTATGACCCACCTCCCAGTGTAATGGAAATAAAAGCAAAAATAAACAAATGGGACCTAATTAAACTTAAAAGCTTTTGCACAACAAAGGAAACTATAAACAAGGTGAAAAGACAGCCTTCAGAATGGGAAAAAATAATAGCAAACAAAGCAATTGACAAAGAATTAATCTCAAAAATATACAAGCAACTCCTGCAGCTCAATTCCAGAAAAATAAACGACCCAATCAAACACTGGGCCAAAGAACTAAACAGACATTTCTACAAAGAAGACATACAGATGGCTAACAAACACATGAAAAGATGCTCAACATCACTCATTATCAGAGAAATGCAAATCAAAACCACAGTGAGGTACCATCTCACACCAGTCAGAATGGCTGTGATCCAAAAGTCTACAAACAATAAATGCTGAAGAGGGTGTGGAGAAAAGGGAACCCTCTTACACTGTTGGTGGGAATGCAAATTAGTACAACCATTATGGAGAACAGTGTGGAGGTTCCTTACAAAACTGGAAATAGAATTGCCTTATGACCCAGCAATCCCACTGCTGGGCATACACACTGTGGAAACCAGAATTGAAAGAGACACATGTACCCCAATGTTCATCGCAGCACTGTTTATAATAGCCAGGACATGGAAACAACCTAGATGTCCATCAGCAGATGAATGGATAAGAAAGCTGTGGTACATATACACAATGGAGTATTACTCAGCCATTATAAAGAATACATTTGAATCAGTTCTAATGAGGTAAATGAAACTGGAGCCTATTATACAGAGTGAAGTAAGTCAGAAAGAAAAACACCAATACAGTATATTAATGCATATATATGGAATTTAGAAAGATGGTAATGATGACCCTATATGTGAGACAGCAAAAGAGACACAGATGTAAAGAACAGTCTTTTGGACTCTGTGGGAGAAGGCGAGGGTGGGATGATTTCAGGGAATAGCACTGAATCATGTATATTATCATACATAAAATAGATCGCCGTCCAGGTTCGATGCATGAGGCAGGGTGCTCAGGGGTGGTGCATTGGGATGACCCTGAGAGATGGGATGGGGAGGGAGGTGAGGTGGGGGGTTCAGGATGGGGAAACACATGTACACCCATGGCTGACTTATGTCAATGTATGGCAAAAAACCACCACAATATTGTAAAGTAATTAGCCTCCAATTAAAATAAATAATTTTAAAAAATAAAATAGGCAAACACTTCACAAAAGAAAATTTGCAAATAGCCTATCAGGACATGAAATGATGCTCAACAAAAAGGCAAATCAATACCACTGCATAGACACTACAATGACTACAATTAAAATAAAACTCACAATACCAAGTGTTGGTGAGTATGAGGAGCAACTAAAGCACTCACATTGCTGCTGGGAATAAAATTTGTAAAACCACTTTGCAGAACAGCTTAGTGGTTTCTTAAAAATATTAAACAGACACTTACCCAGTAATTCCACTCTTTTTAAGTTGAACTATTGTTGATTTACAATGCTGTGCTAATTTCTGCTGCATAGCAAAGTGATTCTGTTATACATATTAACATTTTTCTTTAATATTCTTTTCCATTATGGTTTACCATAGGATACTGATTATAGCTTTCTGTGTTGTATAGTATGACCTTGTTGCTAATCCATCTGGTACGTAACAGCTTATATCCGCTAACTGCAACCTCCCACTCCACCCCTCCCACAACTCCTCCCCCTTGGCAACCACAGGTCTGTTCTCTATGTTCGTTAAGTCTATTTCTGTTTCATAGATAGGTTCATTTGTATCATATTTAGATTCCACATATAAGTGATATCATATGGTATTTGTCTTTCTATTTTTGACTTACTTCTATTGGCTCTGGCTTTGTACGTCATTATGGGTATGAAAAGGCAAAATGATAGGATACTGAAAGAGGAATCTTCAGGTCGGTAAGTGTCCAATATGCTACTGGAGATCAGTGGAGAAATAACTCCAGAAAGAATGAAGGGATGGAGCCAAAGCAAAAACAATACCCAGTTGTGGATGTGACTGGTGATAGAAGCAAGGTCCAATGCTATAAACAGCAATATTGCATAGGAACCTGGAATGTTAGGTCCGCGAATCAAGGCAAATTGAAAGTGGTCAAAAAGGAGATGGCAAGAGTGAACGTCAACATTCTAAGATTAAGAGAACTAAGAGGACTGGAATGGGTGAATTTAGCTCAGATGACCATTATATCTACTACCGTGGGCAGGAATCCCTTAGAAGAATTGGAGTAGCCATCACGTCAACAAGAGTCCAAAACGCAGTACTTGGAGGCAATCTCAAAAACAACAAATGATCTCTGTTTGTTTCTAAGGCAAACCATTCCATATCACAGTAATCCAAGACTATGCCCCAACCAGTAATGCTAAAGAAGCTGAAGCTGAACGGTTCTATGAAGACCTACAAGACCTTAAAGAACTAACATCCAAAAAAGATGTCCTTTTCATTATAGGGGACTGGAATGTGAAAGTAGGAAGTCAAGAAACACCTGGAGTAACAGGCATGTTTGGCCTTGGAGTACAGAATGAAGCAGGGCAAAGGCTAATAGAGTTTTGCCAAGAGAACACACTGGTCATAGTAAACACCCTCTTCCAACAACACAAGAGAAGAGTCTACACATGGACATCACCAGATGGTCAACACCAAAATTAGATTGATTATATTCTTTGCTGCCAAAGACGGAGAAGCTCTCTACAGTCAGCAAAAACAAGACCAGGAGCTGACTGTGGCTCAGATCATGAACTCCTTATTGCCAAATTCAGACTTATATTGAAGAAAATAGGGAAAACCACTAGACCATTCAGGTATGACCTAAATCAAATTCCTTATGATTATATAGTGGAAGTGAGAAATAGATTTTAGGGACTAGATCTGATAGAGTGCCTGATGAAATACCGACAGAGATTCGACACATTGTACAGGAGACAGGAATCAAGGCCATCCCCAAGAAAACGAAATGCAAAAAAGAAAAATGGCTGTCTGAGGAGGCCTTACAAATAGCCGTGAAGAGAAAAGCAAAGGAGAAAAGTAAGCATCTGAATGCAGAGTTCCAAAGAATAGCAAGGAGAGATAAGAAAGCGTTCCTTAGCAATCAGATAAGGAACGACCCAGATAAGCATGATGGTGTGATCATTCACCTAGAGCCAGACATCCTGGAATGTGAAGTCAGGTGGGCCTTAGAAAGCATCACTAAGAACAAAGCTAGTGGAGATGATGGAATTCCAGTTGAGCTATGTCAAATCCTGAAAGATGATGCTGTGAAAGTGCTGCACTCAATATGTCAGCAAATTTGCAAAACTCAGCAGTGGCCACAGGACTGGAAAAGGTCAGTTTTCATTCCAATCCCAAAGAAAGGCAATGCCGAAGAATGCTCAAACTACTGCACAATTGCACACATCTCACATGCTAGTAAAGTAATGCTCAAAATTCTCCAAGCCAGACTTCAGCAATACGTGAACCATGAATTCCAGATGTTCAAGCTGGGTTTAGAAAAGGCAGAGTAACCATAGATCAAATTGCCAACATATGCTGGATCATCAAAAAAAGCAAGAGAGTTCCAGAAAAACATCTATTTCTGCTTTCTTGACTATGCTAAACCCTTTGACTGTGTGGATCACAATAAACTGTGGAAAATTCTGAAAGAGATGGGAATACCAGACCACCTGGCCTGCCTCTTGAGAAATCTGTATGCAGGTATGGAAGCAGCAGTTAGAACTGGACATGGAACAACAGACTGGTTCCAAATAGGAAAAGGAGTATGTCAAGGCTGTATATTGTTGCCTTGCTTATTTAACTTATATGCAAAGTACATCATGAGAAACACTGGGCTGGAAGGAGCACAAGCTGGAATCAAGATTGCCAGGAGAAATATCAATACTCTCAGATATGCAGATGACACCACCCTTATGGCAGAAAGTGAAGAGGAACTAAAGAGCCTGTTGATGAAAGTGAAAGAGGAGAGTGAAAAAGTTGGCTTAAAGCTCAACATTCAGAAAACGAAGATCATGGCATCCGGTCCCATCACTTCATGGCAAATAGATGGGGAAATAGTGGAAACCGTGGCTAACTTTATTTTGGGGGCTCCAAAATCACTGCAGATGGTGATTGCAGCCATGAAATTAAAAGACACTTACTCTTTGGAAGGAAAGTTATGACCAACCTAGATAGCATATTCAAAAGCAGAGACATTACTTTGCCAACAAAGGTCCATCTAGTCAAGGCTATGGTTTTTCCAGTAGTCATGTATGGATGTGAGAGTTGGACCGTGAAGAAAGTTGAGTGCCGAAGAATTGATGCTTTTGAACTGTGGTGTTGGAGAAGACTCTTGAGAGTCCCTTGGACTGCAAGGAGATTCAACCAGTCCATTCTGAAGGAGATCAGCCCTGAGTGTTCATTGGAAGGACTGATGCTGAAGCTGAAACTCCAGTACTTTGGCCATCTCATGTGAAGAGTTGACTCATTGGAAAAGACCCTGATGCTGGGAGGGATTGGGGGCAGGAGGAGAAGGGGACAACAGAGGATGAGATGGCTGTATGGAATCACCGACTCTATGGACATGAGTTTGGGTAAAGTCCAGGAGTTGGTGACGGACAGGGAGGCCTGGCGTGCTGCTATTCATGGGGTGGCAAAGAATCGGACATGACTGAGTGACTGAACTGAACTGATGGGTGTACATCATGAATGTGTAAAGAGGCTTGGACAAGTGGTAATGTTGGTAACCCTAAGAAGAAACTAGCAAGAAGGAAGCAGAAAGCAATGGTTAACTTCACTGAGTGAGACTTTGGTTCGATAGCTATAGAATTCCTGAAAATCCAACAACTATTGGCTTTTATCACAGAAATTCCTGAAGGAAAAATAACTGTCTGAATCTCAACAGCCATAAACCTACTTTTTAACCAATAAAGAATATTAATTTTATGTAGTCCTTTATATGGAGAAGGCAATGGCAACCACACTCCAGTACTCTTGCCTGGAAAATGCCATGGATGGAGGAGCCTGGTAGGCTGCAGTCCATGGGGTCGCGAAGAGTCGGACACGACTGAGTGACCTCACTTTCACTTTTCACCTTTATGCATTGGAGAAGGAAATGGCAACCCACTCCAGTGTTCTTGCCTGGAGAATCCCAGGAATGGCGGAGCCTAGTGGGCTGCCGTCTATGGGGTCTCACAGAGTCAGACACGACTGAAGCAACTTAGTGGCAGCAGCAGTACATTTATAGGGCTTATTAAGCGACACTTTCCTCAACATTATATAGATATTAACTCATTTAATTTCATAACAATCTAATAAAGAAGGTAAATTATCCTCAATTTACAGATGAGGAAACTGAAGTATGTAAAGATTAAGAAATTTGCCCAAGATCTCTACTATTAAGTGCTGGAGCCAGTATTCAAGCCCAGGCAGTATGGCTCCAGAGTTTGTGCTATTAACCACTAGGCTGTACTGCTTTAAAACGTAATTTTTATATCTCGTATGCTTTTGCTAATGTAATTTATTAAGGCAATGTCTCTTAAGAATAGTTCTTAGTTATTTCAGAAGAACAGCTGTACTTTCAGCATGCTGCCTACTTCCTCCCCTTGCTACCTTTCTGCCAATCCTTTTCACGGTGCCATCTGGAACTGTCTTTATTGTCACCATATTACTCCAATACACTCATGCTCTGGTCTAAACAATAGCTCTCACCTCTGTGCCTGCATTTAAATCTAATTCTTTCCTTCATGTCCCTCAAGTGGAAGAAAAGAGAATGAAAGTTAATGAAGTTTCCGTATTCTTCAGTTCTGTTTCAAACCAAAATCTACATTCAACTTCTACCTTCACATAAAACGTTGCTTTGAAGCCTTCTGTCAACCGGTTACAGCACCTTCCTTTTTTCCTTGTTGCTACATCTACCAAAAGCCCAGACATCCATCTCCAACACTCAGACACACACACACTTTACTGTAGGTTTTAGCATCATGATCTTCACTACCCTTAGATTTCATCATTATCCAGGCAATATCAATGTAAGTGAAGATGATGTACCCATTTCTCTTCATGTATTTAGTTTCCTCAGCTCTTATAGTCAATGATTTTCACCTATGTCATTTGATCAATTTATTTCTATGACAACATCCTAGACATATCTTACCTGGACTTGCTCCAACTATAAATTACAAACTCTAATATTTCCATTTATAACCACAAACTCTTATTCTTCCAATTCCTTTACTCACCTACTATGGATAATGCATTAAGATTCTTCAGTCTTACCCAGAACCTCATCCTTGAACCATCTCATTCTCCCCAAAACTTACAGGTCCTTTTGGCTTCACTTTCTTCCTTCTTCCAAAGATTTTACAGGTCATCTTTCCAACTATTATTTTTTCAATATCCTCAACTCTTGTCTTCCACCCAATAGATTCTGCATAATTCTGACCCAAAAACAATCCAAGTATTTACCTCTCAAAATCCCTAAATGCTAACTGTTTCTGGGAGTCATGTGATCCTGAAGCTTGGTGCAGATGGGCTCTGTCCTCAGTGGAGTCCTTCAATGTTGTCCACTTTCTCCTTTTCTCTTTCCCCACAGCGGTTGTCCAAAATATCCTTCTCCTCAAACATCTTACACAATTTCCTTCTCTCCTATCCTCCTTATCATCCCTCTACCCTCATCCTGACTCCCAGTTCCTTCTCAGCCTACAGTCTTGTTTCTTACTTAAGAGAAAAAAAATCTATGCCTATAGGCAATAAAATCTTCAAATGCACGCCTCCAGATACATACAAATGAAGCTCTATCTGCATGTACTAAAGTTTTTGCTTTACTCTTGTCTCAGTGGAAGAAATAATTCTCCTTCTACTCAAGGATTACAACAATCACTCAAGAAATGTTGGAGAGGAAAAACAGAAAACAAAAGGGAGAGGAAGACAGAGCTGGAGGAAGGAGGGAGAAACAGATTCTGAAAGCCAGGGAGAATGAGAATCTTAGAGAAATAAAGAAGAGTTCTGATTTGTTTTAATGGTCATATTTTTATTTTTACTGTCAACAAGATAAATATATAGGTCTGGTCTGGACAGATACTCTGAAGATGGCTTATAGGATATGCTTCCATAGCAACTTTTAAAAGGACACCTTTGTTAATAAGAATGTTAGACGCTTATGGTCATATCACAGTTCAGGAATAAAACTGCATAGGTAACTATTGTGTTTTAATTGTCTTTGAATTTTAAAACTAGGACCACATAAGAATACAATATTTCTAAAATGTTAAAGTCACTTTAATTAAATACTTCCATTCTGAATAGCAAGGCAACACATCCATACATCAATATAAAGAAAATTCTTAAGATTCATATCTGTAATATGCAATTAAGAGAACAATGTTTCCTTTCTTATATATTTTTTAGTCTTTCTAATAAACAGTACTTCTTTTCCACATTAAAATTTCTACATTCAAATGCCACAAAGGCAAGTTTTAGACCTGTTCAAGCAACGTCTTTACAGTGACCCCCAGTGGCAAAGAAATGAATGTGCCAGTTTTAGTAATACACATCTAGTGGCCTTTCATTCACATTGATAAAATTTGGATAACAAAAACAAGTTCCATTTTAATAGAACATTCACTGTTGCCAGTGCCTTCACATTTTTCTCCTTTATTCAAGTTTTTTAAAAGAATTAAAATTCTATTTACCTATCTATATATTTATATCCAGATTCAAGTTCTCAATCTACTCTTCCTATTTTTCATGATGAATTTCATAACCGAGTTAATTTTTCAGAATCAAGTCAATTTCATGATCAATTTCACAATCAAAATAATAACATGCTTTTGTTGCATGCTATTTTTCCCAACAAATATAGCATATCAAGAAGTGCATTTTTGTAAAAAAAAAAAAAAAAAAAAAAAACAACTTTTCAAAGCCTATAAGATGAATTTTCATTTTTAATTGGAGGATAATTGTTTTATACCGTCGTGTTGGTAACTGTTGTACAACAACATGAATCAGCCATAAGTATACAAATATTCCCTCCATCTTGAGCCTCCCTCGCCCACCATACTACCCCTCTAGGTCATCACAGAGCACCAGGCTGGGCTCCCTGTGTTATTCAGCAACTTTCCACTAGCTCTCTATCTACTCACGGTAGTGTTACATGTCAACGCTATTTCCTCAAATCGCTCTACCTTCTCCTTCCTCTGCTGTGTCCACAAGTCCATCTAGTATGTATGTATCTATTCCTGCCCTGCACATAGATTCATCAGTACTATTTTTCTAGATTGCATATATATGTGTTAATATACAGTATTTTTCTCTGACTTCCTTCATTTGTGTAACAAGCTGTAGGTTCATCCACATCAGTTCAATTGACTCAAATTCATTCCTTTTTATGGCTGAGTAATATTCCATTGTATATACATACCACAACTTCTTTATCCAATCATCTGTCAATTGACATTTAGGTTGCTTCCATGTCCTGATTATTATAAAGAGTGCTACAATAAACATTGAGGTATGTGTTTCTTTGAATTATGGTTTTCTCAGGGTATATGCCCAGTAATGGGATAGCTAGGTCATATGGTAGCTTTATTCCTAGTTTTTAAAGCAATCCCTATACTGGTTCCACAGTGGCTGCATCAATTTATGTTCCTATCAACAATGCGAGAAGGCTCCCTTTTCTCCATATCCTCTTGAGCATTTACTGTTTGTAGTTTTTTGATGATGGCCATTCTGATCAGTGTGAAGTGATACCTCATTGTAGTTTTGATTTGCATTTCTCTAATAATGAGCAATGTTGAGCATCTTCCATGTGTTTGTTGATCATTTGTATGTCTCCTTTGAAGAAATAGCTGTTTAGGTCTTCCACCCATTTTTTGATTTGTTGTTTGTTTTTTTGATATTGAGTTTCATGAGCTGCTTATATATTTTGGAGATTAATCCTTTGTCAGTTGCTTCATTTACAATTATTTTCTCCCATTCTGAGGGTTTGCATCTGGTTTATAGTTTCCATTGTTGTACAAATCTTTTATGTTTAATTAGGTCTCATTTGTTTATTTTTTTTATTTCCATTACTCTAGGAAGTGGGACAAATATCTTGCTGTGATTTATGTTAGAATGCACTGCCTATATTTTTCTCTAAGGGTTTTATAGTTTCTAGCCTTACATTTAGGTCTTTAATTCATTTTGAGTTTATTTTTTGTGTATGGTGTTAAGAAGTGTTCTAATTTCATTCTTTTACACATAGCTGTCCAGTTTTCCCAGCACCACTTACTGAAGAGGTTGTCTTTTCTTTATTGTATATTCTCACCTCCTTTGTCAAAGATAAGGTGCCCATAGATTTATGGGTTTATCTCTGGGCTTTCTGTTGCATTGATTTATATTTCTGTTTTTGTGCCAGTACTATGCTGTCTTGATTACCATAGCCTTGTAGTACAGTGTGAAGTCAGGAGGATTGTTTCCTCCAGCTTCATTTTTCTTTCTCAAGATTGCTTTGGCTATTCAGGATCTTTTGCATTTCCACACAAACTGTAAAATTTTTTGTTCCAGTTTTGTGAAAAAATGCCATTGGTAATTTGCTAGGGATTACACTGAATCTGTAGATTGCACTGGGTGGTATAGTCGTTTTCATAATATTGATTCCTCCAATCCAAGTACATGATATATCTCTCCATCAGGGTCTTATAGTTTTCTGCACACAGATTTTTGTCTCCTTAGAGAGGTTTATTCCTGGGTATTTTATTCTTTTTGTTGTAATGGTGAATGAAATTGCTTCCTTAATTTCTCTGATTTTTCTTTGTGAGTGGTGTTAATGAAGAGGAATGCAAGGGATTTCTGTGTATTAATTTTATATCCTGCAACATTACTAAACTCATTGATTAGCTCTAGTAAGTTTCTGGTGGCATCTTTAGGGTTTTCTATCATGTCATCTGCAAACAGAGTTTTACTTCTTCTTTTCCAATCTGGATTCCTTTTCTTTTTCTTCTCTGACTGCTGTGGCTAGGTCTTCCAAAGCAATGCTGAATAATAGTGGCAAAGAGTAGGCATCCTTGTCTTATTCCTGATCCTACAGGAAATGCTTTCAGTTTTTCACCATGGAGAATAATTTTGTGGTGAATTTGTCATATATGGCCTTTATTATGTTGAAGTAGTTCCCTTTTATGCCCATTTTCTGGAGAGTTTTTATCATAAATGGCTGCTGAATTTCGTTGAAAGCTTTCTCTGCATCTATTGAGATGATCATATGTTTTTTAGCTTTCAGTGTGTTATTATGGTGTATCGTATGATTGATTTGCATAAATTAAGGAATCCTTGCATCCCTGGGATAAATCCCATTTTATTATGGTGTATGATCCCTTTTACTGTGTTGTTGGATTCTGGTTGCAAGTATTTTGTTAAGGATTTCTGCTTCTATGTTCATCAGGATACTGGCCTGTAGTTTTCTTTTTTTGTGTGTGATATCTTTGTCTGGTATTGGTATCAGGGTGATGGTGGCCTCATAGAATGAGTTTGGCAGTGTTCTTCCCACTGCAACTTTTTGAAAGTTTATGTAGTATCCTTCCTTATTTTTTGTAACAGTTCTTAATTTAAAATCTGTTTGTCTGATATGAGTATTTTTTTTTTCTTTCTTTTTTTTTTTTTAAATTTTAGTTTTTTATTTTTTAAATTTTAAAATCTTTAATTCTTACATGCATTCCCAAACATGAACCCCCCTCCCACCTCCCTCCCCATAACAACTTTCTGGGTCATCCCCATGCACCAGCCCCAAGCATGCTGCATCCTGCGTCAGACATAGACTGGCGATTCAATTCACATGATAGTATACATGTTAGAATGTCATTCTCCCAAATCATCCCACCCTCTCCCTCTCCCTCTGAGTCCAAAAGTCCGTTATACACATCTGTGTCTCTTTCCCTGTCTTGCATACAGGGTCGTCATTGCCATCTTCCTAAATTCCATATATATGTGTTAGTATACTGTATTGGTGTTTTTCTTTCTGGCTTACTTCACTCTGTATAATCGGCTCCAGTTTCATCCATCTCATCAGAACTGATTCAAATGAATTCTTTTTAACGGCTGAGTAATACTCCATTGTGTATATGTACCACAGCTTTCTTATCCATTCATCTGCTGATGGACATCTAGGTTGTTTCCATGTCCTGGCTATTATAAACAGTGCTGCGATGAACATTGGGGTACATGTGTCTCTTTCAATTCTGGTTTCCTCGGTGTGTATGCCCAGCAGTGGGATTGCTGGGTCATAAGGTAGTTCTATTTGCAATTTTTAAGGAATCTCCACACCGTTCTCCATAGTGGCTGTACTAGTTTGCATTCCCACCAACAGTGTAGGAGGGTTCCCTTTTCTCCACACCCTCTCCAGCATTTATTGCTTGCAGATTTTTGGATCGCAGCCATTCTGACTGGTGTGAAGTGGTACCTCATTGTGGTTTTGATTTGCATTTCTCTAATAATGAGTGATGTTGAGCATCTTTTCATGTGTTTGTTAGCCATCCGTATGTCTTCTTTGGAGAAATGTCTATTTAGTTCTTTGGCCCATTTTTTGATTGGGTCGTTTATTTTTCTGGAATTGAGCTGCATAAGTTGCTTGTATATTTTTGAGATTAGTTGTTTGTCAGTTGCTTCATTTGCTATTATTTTCTCCCATTCAGAAGGCTGTCTTTTCACCTTGCTTATAGTTTCCTTTGTTGTGCAGAAGCTTTTAATTTTAATTAGATCCCATTTGTTTATTTTTGCTTTTATTTCCAGAATTCTGGGAGGTGGATCATAGAGGATCCTGCTGTGATTTATGTCTGAGAGTGTTTTGCCTATGTTCTCCTCTAGGAGTTTTATAGTTTCTGATCTTACATTTAGATCTTTAATCCATTTTGAGTTTATTTTTGTGTGCGGTGTTAGAAAGTGATCTAGTTTCATTCTTTTACAAGTGGTTGACCAGTTTTCCCAGCACCACTTGTTAAAGAGATTGTCTTTACTCCATTGTATATTCTTGCCTCCTTTGTCAAAGATAAGGTGTCCATATGTGTGTGGATTTATCTCTGGGCTTTCTATTTTGTTCCATTGATCTATATGTCTGTCTTTGTGCCAGTACCATACTGTCTTGATGACTGTGGCTTTGTAGTAGAGCCTGAAGTCAGGCAAGTTGATTCCTCCAGTTCCATTCTTCTTTCTCAAGATTGCTTTGGCTATTCGAGGTATTTTGTATTTCCATACAAATCTTGAAATGATTTGTTCTAGTTCTGTGAAAAATGTGCCTGGTAGCTTGATAGGGATTGCATTGAATTTGTAAATTGCTTTGGGTAGTATACTCATTTTCACTATATTGATTCTTCCAATCCATGAACATGGTATATTTCTCCATCTATTAGTGTCCTCTTTGATTTCTTTCATCAGTGTTTTATAGTTTTCTATGTACAGGTCTTTAGTTTCTTTAGGTAGATATATTCCTAAGTATTTTATTCTTTTCGTTGCAATGGTGAATGGAATTGTTTCCTTAATTTCTTTTCTACTTTCTCATTATTCGTGTATAGGAATGCAAGGGATTTCTGTGTGTTGATTTTATATCCTGCAACTTTACTATATTCATTGATGAGCTCTAGTAATTTTCTGGTGGAGTCTTTAGGGTTTTCCATGTAGAGGATCATGTCATCTGCAAACAGTGAGAGTTTTACTTCTTCTTTTCCAATTTGGATTCCTTTTATTTCTTTTTCTGCTCTGATTGCTGTGGCCAAAACTTCCAGAACTATGTTGAATAGTAGCGGTGAAAGTGGACACCCCTTGTCTTGTTCCTGACTTTAGGGGAAATGCTTTCAGTTTTTCACCATTGAGGATAATGTTTGCTGTGGGTTTGTCATAGATAGCTTTTATTATGTTGAGGTATGTTCCTTCTATTCCTGCTTTCTGGAGAGTTTTTATCATAAATGGATGTTGAATTTTGTCAAAGGCCTTCTCTGCATCTATTGAGATAATCATATGGTTTTTATTTTTCAATTTGTTAATGTGGTGAATTACATTGATTGATTTGCGGATATTGAAGAATCCTTGCATCCCTGGGATAAAGCCCACTTGGTCATGGTGTATGATCTTTTTAATGTGTTGTTGGATTCTGATTGCTAGAATTTTGTTGAGGATTTTTGCATCTATGTTCATCAGAGATATTGGCCTGTAGTTTTCCTTTTTTGTGACATCTTTGTCAGGTTTTGGTATTAGGGTGATGGTGGCCTCATAGAATGAGTTTGGAAGTTTACCTTCCTCTGCAATTTTCTGGAAGAGTTTGAGGAGGATAGGTGTTAGCTCTTCTCGAAATTTGTGGTAGAATTCAGCTGTGAAGCCATCTGGACCTGGGCTTTTGTTTGCTGGAAGATTTCTGATTACAGTATCAATTTCCGTGCTTGTGATGGGTCTGTTAAGATTTTCTATTTCTTCCTGGTTCAGTTTTGGAAAATTGTACTTTTCTAAGAATTTGTCCATTTCTTCCACGTTGTCCATTTTATTGGCATATAATTGCTGATAGTAGTCTCTTATGATCCTTTGTATTTCTGTGTTGTCTGTTGTGATCTCTCCATTTTCATTTCTAATTTTATTGATTTGATTTTTCTCTCTTTGCTTCTTGATGAGTCTGGCTAATGGTTTGTCAATTTTATTTATCCTTTCAAAGAACCAGCTTTTGGCTTTGTTGATTTTTGCTATGGTCTCTTTTGTTTCTTTTGCATTTATTTCTGCCCTAATTTTTAAGATTTCTTTCCTTCTACTAACTCTGGGGTTCTCCAACTCTTCCTTTTCTAGTTGCTTTAGTTGTAGAGTTAGGTTATTTATTTGACTTTTTCTTGTTTCTTGAGGTATGCCTGTATTGCTATGAACTTTCCTCTTAGCACTGCTTTTATAGTGTCCCACAGGTTTTGGGTTGTTGTGTTTTCATTTTCATTAGTTTCTATGCATATTTTGATTTCTTTTTGATTTCTTCTGTGATTTGTTGGTTATTCAGAAGTGTGTTGTTCAACCTCCATATGTTGGAATTTTTAATAGTTTTTCTCCTGTAATTGAGATCTAATCTTAATGCATTATGGTCAGAAAAGATGCTTGGAATGATTTCGATTTTCTTGAATTTATCAAGTTTAGATTTATGGCCCAGGATGTGATCTATCCTGGAGAAGGTTCCATGAGCACTTGAAAAAAGGTGAAATTCGTTGTTTTGGGGTGAAATGTCCTATAGATATCAATTAGGTCTAACTGATCTAATGTATCATTTAAAGTTTGCGTTTCTTTGTTAATTTTCTGTTTAGTTGATCTGTCCATAGGTGTGAGTGGGGTATTAAAGTCTCCCACTATTATTGTGTTATTGTTGATTTCCCCTTTCATACTTGTTAGCATTTGTCTTACATATTGTGGTGCTCCTATATTGGGTGCATATATATTTATAATTGTTATATCTTCTTCTTGGATTGTTCCTTTGATCATTATGTAGTGGCCTTCTTTGTCTCTTTTCACAGCCTTTGTTTTAAAGTCTATTTTATCGGATATGAGTATTGCCACTCCTGCTTTCTTTTGGTCTCTATTCGCGTGGTATATCTTTTTCCAGCCCTTCACTTTCAGTCTGTATGTGTCCCTTGTTTTGAGGTGGGTCTCTTGTAAGCAGCATATAGAGGGGTCTTGTTTTTGTATCCATTCGGCCAGTCTTTGTCTTTTGGTTGGGGCGTTCAACCCATTTACGTTTAAGGTAATTATTGATAAGTATGATCCCGTTGCCATTTACTTTATTGTTTTGGGTTCGGGTTTATACACCCTTTCGTGTTTCCTGTCTAGAGGATATCCTTTAGAATTTGTTGGAGAGCTGGTTTGGTGGTGCTGAATTCTCTCAGCTTTTGCTTGTCTGTAAAGCTTTTGATTTCTCCTTCGTATTTGAATGAGATCCTTGCTGGGTACAGTAATCTGGGCTGTAGGTTATTGTCTTTCATCACTTTAAGTATGTCTTGCCATTCCCTCCTGGCCTGAAGAGTTTCTATTGACAGATCAGCTGTTATCCTTATGGGAATCCCCTTGTGTGTTATTTGTTGTTTTTCCCTTGCTGCTTTTAATATTTGTTCTTTGTGTTTGATCTTTGTTAATTTGATTAATATGTGTCTTGGGGTGTTTCGCCTTGGGTTTATCCTATTTGGGACTCTCTGTGTTTCTTGGACTTGGGTGATTATTTCCTTCCCCATTTTAGGGAAGTTTTCAACTATTATCTCCTCAAGGATTTTCTCATGGTCTTTCTTTCTGTCTTCTTCTTCTGGGACTCCTATAATTCGAATGTTGGAGCGTTTCATATTGTCCTGGAGGTCTCTGAGATTGTCCTCATTTCTTTTAATTCGTTTTTCTTGTTTCCTCTCTGATTCATTTATTTCTACCATTCTATCTTCTATTTCACTAATCCTATCTTCTGCCTCCGTTATTCTACTATTTGTTGCCTCCAGAGAGTTTCTGATCTCATTTATTGTGTTATTCATTATATTTTGACTCTTTTTATTTCTTCTAGGTCCTTGTTAAACCTTTCTTGCATCTTCTCAATCCTTGTCTCTAGGCTATTTATCTGTGTTTCCATTTTGATTTCAAGATTTTGGATCATTTTCACTATCAAAATTCGGAATTCCTTCTCCGGTAGATTCCCTACTTCTTCCTCTTTTGTTTGGTTTGGTGGGCAACTTTCCTGTTCCTTTACCTGCTGAGTATTCCTCTGTCTCTTCATCTTGGTTATATTGCTGTGTTTGGGGCGGCCTTTTTATATTCTGATAATTTGTGGAGTTCTCTTTATTATGGAGCTTCCTCACTTTGGGTGGGGTTCTATCAGTGGCTTGTCAAGGTTTCCTGGTTAGGGAGGCTTGTGTTGGAGTTTTGGTGGGTGGAGCTGGGTTTCTTCTCTCTGGAGTGCAGTGGAGTGACCCGTAATGGGTTATGAGACATCAAAGGTTTTGGGATAATTTTGAGCTGCCTGTATATTGAGGCTCAGGGAGTGTTCCTGTGTTGCTGGAGAATTTGGGTGGTGTGTCTTGTTTTGGAACTTGTTGGCCCTTGGGTGGAGCTTGGTTTCAGTGTAGGTATGAAGGCATTTGATGAGCTCCTATTGCTTAATGTTCCCTGAATTCAAGAGTTCTCTAATGTTTTCAGGCTTTGGGTTTAAGCTTCCTGCTTCTGGTTTTCAGTTTTATTTTTACAGTAGCCTCTAGACTTCTCCATCTATACAGCACCGATGATAAAACATCTAGGTTAAAGATGAAAAGTTTCTCCACATTGAAGGACACTCAGAGAGGTTCACTGAGTTACAAGGAGAAGAGAAGATGGAGGGGTAGTTAGAGGTAACTGGAATGAGATGCGGTGAGATCAAGAGAGGAGAGAGCAAGCTAGCCAGTAGTCACTTCCTTATGTGCGCTCTATAGTCTGGACCGCTCAGAGGTATTTACAGAGTTATACGGGGAAGAGGAGAGGGAGGAAGTAGACAGAGGTGACCAGGAGGATAAGAGAGAGGAATGAGTAGGAGAGAGACAAATCCTGCCAGTAACCAGTTCCTTAGGTGTTCTCTACCGTCTGGAACACACAGAGATTCACAGAGTTGGATAGAGAAGAGATGGGGGAGAAAAGAGACAGAGGCCACCTGGTGGAGAAAAAGGAGAGTCCAGAGGAGGAGAGAGTGGACAAGCCAGTAATCTCGCTCTCAGGTAAACTTGGGTAGTGAAGTTTGGGTTTTTAAATGTACAAAATTGACAACAAAAACCTAAGAGCAAAGATTAAAAATCTGGAGTAGAGGTTGGATTTTCAAAGATACAATATTAAAGAAAAGCAGAAGGAAAAAGGAAGAAAGAAAAAAAAGAATTATAAAAAAAAAAAAAAAAAAAAAAAAAACAAAACAAAACACCAACAACCATCCAAAGAGTATATATGGTGTTTGCCTTAAAAAAAAAAAAAAAAAGTCTTTTTTTTAAAAAAAATAGTAATACTAGGTTATAGAAATAAAAATTAGAGGAGAAATAGAAGACTTAACAATTAAAAAAAAGCTCGGAAAAAAAAAAGGAAAAAAAAAAAAAAGCAAAAAGCAAAAAAAAAAAAGAATGATTTTAAAAATATTAAAAAATTAAAAATATATCTGGCTCTTCTCTGATGTTATGGGCCGTGTGGGCTCACTTCCAAGGTGGTTCCCTCTGTTTAACTTCTTCTGTTTGCTGGTTTTTAGGCTCACTAGTTCAGTCGCGCTGTGGGGAGGGGGGATGCTGTTTTTGAAGACAATGGTCTGCTTTTCTGGTTGCCTGATGTCCTCTGCCAGCCTACAGAAGTTGTTTTGTGGAGTTTGCTCGGCGTTGAAATGTTCTTTTGAGGAATTTGTGAGGGAGAACGTGATCTTCCCGTCCTATTCCTCCGCCATCTTTCCCTCTCTCCCCTGTTTGTCTGATATGAGTATTTTTACTCCTAGTTTCTTCCGATTTCCTTTTGCATGGAATATTTTTTTCCATCCTCTCACTTTCAGTATATATGTGTCCTTAGGTCTAAAGTGGGTATCTTGTAGGCAGCATGTACTCAGGTCTTGTTTCTGTATCCATTCAGCCAGTCTGTGTCTATTGGTTAGGGTAGTTAATCCATTTATATTTAAGGTAGTTATCAATATGTATGTTCCTATTGCCATTTTCTTAACTGTTTTGAGTTTGTTTTGTGGGTCTTTTTCTTCTTTTATGTTTCCTGCCTAGAGAAGTTTCTTTGCTATTTGTTGTAAGGCTGCCTCTTAGCTCTTGCTTGTCTGTAAAGCTTTTGAATTCTCCAGCAAACTGAATGAGATCCTTGGTGGGTAGAGTAATCTTGACTGTAGGTTTTTCCCTTTCATCACTTTAAATGTATATCCTCTGAGCTGCAGAATTTCTGCTGAAAATTTAGATGATAGCCTTATGGGGATTACTTTGTATGTTATTTTTTGCTTTTCCCTTGCTGCTTTTAATATTTTTGTATTTAGTATTTATTAGGTTGTTTAATATGTATCTTGGCGTGTTTCTCCTAGGGTTTATCTCATATAGAACTCTCTGCACCTCCTGTACTTGGGTGGCTATTTCCTTTCCCATGTTAGGGAAGTTTTTGAATATATCTCTTAAAATATTCCTTAGATCCTTTCTCTTTTTCTTCTGGGTACTCTATAATTCAAATGTTGGTGCATCTAATGTTGTTCCAGAGGTGTCTGAGACTGTTCTCAGTTCTTCTCACTCTTTATTTCACTGATAGGCAGTTATTTCCACCAGTCTAGCTTCCAGCTCACTGATTCATTCTTCTGCCTCAGTTTTTCTACTACTGATTCCTTCTAGAATATATTTAATTTCAGTAATTGTGTTTTTCATTGCTGTTTATTTATCTTTATTTCTTCTAGGTCTCTGTGTTAAAAGTACTAAATGTTTCTTGCATTTTGTCCATTTTAAAGATTTTAGAACTTCTTTACTATTACTCTAAATTATTTTTCAGAGAGGTTACATATTTCCTTTTCATTTATTTTCATTTACTTGTTCCTTCATCTGTAACAATTTTCTGTCTTTTTTTTTTTGGATGGATGGGACTGTTTTCTTACCTTCCTAGGTGTTTGGCCTGAGGTTTCCAGCAGTGGTGTTTGCAGGTAGTTGGATGGAGGCAGGTCTTGGTGTTGAAATGTGGCCTCTGGGATACTTCACTCCAGTTAATATTCCCTGGTGCCTGACATTGTTTGTTAGTCCAGCAGTTCAGACTAAGCACTCCTGCCACAGGACCCCAGGCTTTAGCCCTGGTTCACTGTTGTCATGTTACCAACCCTAAGATTCAACATACTTTTCCATGATATACATAAATCTAGACATGCTTTATATGTGACATATAGATAAAATCTTAGATATAATTCTAAGACTCAACACACATTTTTAAAGCTCAAATGGAAGTTTTTTCTACACCTGGGCAAGCCTATTTATAAATTGCAGATGAACTACTCTCTTTGCAAAGAGGCTAATTCTAACATAAGATTTAACAAACTTATTTGAATTGTATATGCATTAAAATCTTAAAATTCAAGGAAAAAGGCAGAATAGCAATATGAATTTGAAATATGTATCTGTAATTTTCAGACTTCAGACTATAATATTATGATGATATATTTCATACATCTCCTATCAAAGTTCTGACACACAGGACTGTAAGGTCTTGTGTATCTGTGGTCCCTGCTTTCTTTACAGCAAACATCTAATGTATTCCTTATTTAAGCCTAGTAATAGTAGATGTTTAAGAATAACCTGAAATGAAGTAAAACTACTTTTTTTTTCAAAGACCATAAACATTTTAGTCTCTGTTCCTAGCATTTTTCTCCATTTGGGGGAGGGGGGAAGCTAACCTAATTGATTTTAAGAATCTCACTTATGTTCAAAAATAAGCTCAAAAACATATCCCTTAAGAAGTCAAAACATGCCTTCTATGAGATAACACTCATAGAAACCCTGCAGGCTCCATGGACAGTGGAGCCTGGCAGGCTACAGTTAACACTGATATAAGTGTTATGAGTCCATGAACAGTTAACACTCTTAGAAGCCTGCCAGGCTCCATGAACTGAGGAGACTAGCAGGCTCCAATGCATAGGGTCACAAAGAGTTGGACATGAATGAGCAACTAACACAACATGAGTTAACACACTCAGTTATTTCTTCTTTTTTAAAAAATTTTATTTTTTTACTTTACAATACTGTATTGGTTTTGCCATACATTGACATGAATCCACCACAGGTGTACATGAGTTCCCAACCCTGAACCCCTCTCCTACCACCCTCCCCATATCATCTCTCTGGGTCATCCCAGTGCACCAGCCCCAAGCATCCTGTATCCTGTATCGAACCTAGGCTAGTGATTCGTTTCTTACATGATAGTATACATGTTTCAATCCCATTCTCCCAAATCATCCCACCCTCTCTCTCTCCCAAAGAGTCCAAAAGTCTGTTCTTTATATCTGTGTCTCTTTGCTGTCTCACATATAGGGTTATCGTTACCATCTTTCTAAATTCCATATATATGTGTTAGTATACTGTATTGGTGTTTTTCTTTCTGGCTTACTTCACTCTGTATAAGACAGCTGGCTTCCTGGGTGGCACAGTGGTAAAGAATCCACCTGCCAATGCAGGAGATACAAGAGACTAGGGTTTGATCCCTGGGTCAGGAAGATCCTCTGGAGTAGGAAATGTTAACACACTCCAGTATTCTTGCCTGGAAAATTCCATGGACTGAGGAGCCTGGCGGCCTACAGTCCATGGGATCTCTAACAGTCAGACACAACTGAGCATGCACATGCACAAATATTGATTTGATCAATACCAGGTAGGATTTGTACTCTTGATTTAATTATTTAATGTCTACAATTTATTTTCAGTATCTGTGGATGCAAAATCCGCAGGTGAGGAGGACAAACTGTATTCATTGCATTATGCCATTTTACATGAAGGATTTGAATGTCTGTGGATTGCACTATCTGCATAGCCTCTGGCAATCAATCCACCAGAGCGCTAAGGGACAACTGTATTAGCTTAAATATCTGACCATTTTCAAAAGAGTTAAGAATTTCAAGGTAAAACAGGAATTCAATGAGGCAAAAAGAACAGCCTCAGGGAAATAGACACTGCCTGAAAATAGGTTTCCTCTATGAATTGCTCTTACATTTGCATTTTGTAACCATATTCATCATATTCTGAATGCTGACTTAATGCCTGGATGCTTGAAGGTTATGTTTAAATTAGCAGCACTTCCAGCACCTCCATAACCAGAGAGAAAAGTAAACTGTGTTGGTAATTGCTAAGTGTTGCCCAAGGTCAATGAGTATCAGTTTATATCACCTATGAACTAACTTTTTCCAGACTGATTATGAAGACTTTTGGAAAGGCAAAACCTTGAGGAAGTAGGCTGGACAAATAAAGAAGTCTGCCTCCAGCTTCCTGGTAAATTCTGACCAATTCACAAATTTCATCTCAAGAGAAAATGGTGCCCTCTTTCCCATCCAGAAGTCTAACACTCCTCTTAGAAGTGTTTTTTATCCTTCAGGAAGACTTCTGGTCATACTTTAAATGAAATTCGTTTGCTGTGAAATAAATCACCATAAAAAAATTTCCAGACACATTTGTCTCCCTAGTAAGGCATCTGAACAGCCTTCTATTGCAGATGACAAGCTTGAAGGGTAATGCCTAAATATGCTGTGCCCAGAAGATAAAAGGCACAATGAGAGTCTTCATGGGTAATGAACTCATGCTCAAGTAATAAATCAGTATCGTTGTTGGCACTGACTCTTCTGTTTTTTATACAGAAAATGTGAGTGCCTCTTTATGATGAACTGCTCAGTGAGGGTATAGCAGTATCTGTAAAACACACAGATGTTAGTGTCACCTCAGGTCATGTTGAACAGTGGTGTAAACATGGTGTCTTCATTTTATGACCCTTAGAACCTATCAGGACAGGTGGGTATTACATTACCATAAATAAACTCAATATGTTGAAAGCTATCTCTCTACCAATCAATCTAACCAGCTATTGTCATCTTTATCCATATCATCTGCCTTTCCTATTCTTAAAATTGGGAAGAATCTAATTCTCTTCTATCTTTGGTGAGGACTCCCACAGGTGCCCATAAAACACTTCTACTCCCCTGGATTTTTCTAACATATTTACACTGTCTTTATCCTGTTTCTCCTACATTTATTCTATTTCTATTCTTATTTACCAATTTTATCTCTCTTCTGGTCAGTTCTCATCAACACACAAACATGCTATTAATACTGCTCATCTTTCAAAAACATTCTCTGATTTTAAATGATTAGTTCCCCATTTTTCTCTTTCCCTCTACAATGAACCTTGCAAAAGCTGTCTATATTCTGTCTCCACATCCAAGTTGCTTTGGAACACTTTCTATTTCTGCTTTATTGACTATACCAAAGCCTTTGACAGTGTGGATCACAATAAACTGTGGAAAATTCTGAAAGAGATGGGAATACCAGACCACCTGACCTGCCTCTTGAGAAACCTGTATGCAGGTCAGGAAGCAACAGTTAGAACTGGACATGGAACAACAGACTGGTTCCAAATAGGAAAAGGAGTACGTCAAGGCTGTATATTGTTGCCTTGCTTATTTAACTTATATGCAGGGTACATCATGAGAAATGCTGGGCTGGATGAAGCACAAGCTAGACAAGATTGCCAGGAGAAATATCAATAACCTCAGATATGCAGATGACATCACCCTTATGGCAGAAAGTGAAGAGGAACTAAAAAGCCTGTTGATGAAAGTGAAAGAGGAGAGTGAGAAAGTTGGCTAAATGCTCAACATTCAGAAAACTAAGATCATGGCATCCAGTCTCATCACTTCATGGGAAATAGATGGGGAAACCGTGGCTAACTTTATTTCGGGGAGCTCCAAAATTGCTGCAGATATTGACTGCAGCCATGAAATTAAAAGACACTTACTCCTTGGAAGGAAAGTTATGACTAACCTAGATAGCATATTCAAAAGCAGAGATATTACTTTGCCAACAAAGGTCCGTCTCGTCAAGGCTATGGTTTTCCACTAGTCTTGTATGAATGTAAGTGTTGGACTATAAAGAAAGCTGAGAGCCAAAGAATTGATGCTTTTGAACTGTGGTGTGGCAGAAGACTCTTGAGAATCCCTTGGACTACAAGGAGATCCAACCAGTCCATCCAAAAGGAGATCAGTCCTGAGTGTTCATTGGAAGGACTGATGTTGAAGCTGAAACTCCAATACTTTGGCCACCTGATGAGAAGAACTGACTCATTTGAAAAGACCCTGATGCTGGAAAAGACTGAAGGCAAGAGGAGAAGGGGACGACAGAGGATGAGATGGTTGAATGGTATCACCAACTCAATGGAGATGAGTTTGAGTAAATTCTGGGAGTTGGTGATGGACAGGGAGGTTTGGCGTGCTGTGCTTCATGGGGTCGCAAAGAGTTGGACACAACTGAGCAACTGAACTGAACACTTTCTTACCAAACCTTCTTACCAAGGTCTGCAATGGCTTTCATGTGCCAAACCCAATAGTCAATTCTCTACCCTCATCACCATTAGATGAGAACATAAAAGTCTGGTTTAGATATAACAATTGAAAGTAATGACAACTTAAAGACAGTTCAGGACTATTTTCTGTCTACTACTCAATCTTCCTCCCCTGGTTCCTCACAGAGGAGTACTGTAAGTTTGAAGCTGAACACAAGCTGTGAGGACTGTGGAAACTGCCAAGTAAGAGGGACAAAGAAATATGAATGCACTGCCTTTTATCCCATTAGGTTGGGTGCACCACTTCACTACAACGTAAGAGAAATCCTAATACCCCATAGTTACCAAATCCTGTGTTTCATTTCTTATGGTGTTCCTGGGCTTCCTTACAATGAGCAGTAGAATTGGCCTTGACGTACCAAATCACCCTCTTGATCTCTCAGCAGCATTTGACACAGCCAATCACAGTATCTTTCTTGAAACCCTCTTTTCCCATGGCTTCTGGAATACGATACTCACTTGGGTTTCCACCCAAGATTCTTCTGTCACCTTTGCTTCTTCTCTTCCCCTTCACCACGACCAAAATACCAGGAAGCCCCAGTGTAACTTCCTTGGCCTTGTTTCCTTTTTTATCAACATTCATCTATGTGATCTCAACTCAATTAGTCTCAAGAAATTAGACACTATCTGAATTGGTTCCCAGGGATGTCACAGCAAATTACCACAAACTGGTGGCTTAAAACAATAAGAATTTATTTTCTCATAATCCTGGAGCCCAGAAGTCTGAAATTAAGGTGTCAGTACATTCCCTCAAATCATTCCCTCAAAGGCTCTAGAGGAGGACCCTTCCTTGCCCTTCCAAACTATAGGCTCCTGGCATTCCTTAGCTATAGCTGTATAGCTCCAATCTCTGTCTCCATCTTTACATGGACTTCTTTGTGTCTCTCTCAAATCTCCCTTTCTCTTCCCCTACAAAGGCACTAGTCATTGGATTTTGGAAGCATTGTAAATCCAGGAATATCTATCTCAAGATTCTTAATTACATCAAGACTCTATTTCCAAATAAGGACACATACACAGGTATCAGGAGTTAGATCTTAGACATATCTTTAGGGACGATATAATTTGACTCACTACACTGCCTTGAGGCTAATATCTCCCAAATTCGTAACTTCAGCTTGAAACTCTCCCTTGAATTCTAGTCTCTAAGATCAATACTTAGGCAACTAATAAACATCTCAAATTTTATATGTCCAAAAAAGAACACTTGATTCCCCAAAACATGTTTCTCTCCTAATATTCCCAATCTTAGTAAATGGCATCACCATTGAAACCCTTGGAGTGAACTTGGACTCCTTTCTTTTACTCACAGCAAGTCATCAGCAAACCATCAGCTCTACTTTCTAAATATATCTTGAATCTGACAGTTTCTTCCCTCTGTACCATTACTCTCTTATTCTAAGCCACATCATCCCTCTCCCCACTGGATCTCTTTGCAAGAGTAATGCAACTGATGCCCTTGTTCATACTTGTGCTTCTCTTCTAATCACTTCTTCTCACAAGAGCCAGACTGACCTATGAAAATATAAATCAGATATTGTCTCTACATTCAAAACCCTTCAGGCATACACACCGAGGAAACCAGAACTGAAAGAGACACATGTACCCCAATGTTCATCGCAGCACTGTTTATAATAGCCACGACATGGAAACAACCTAGATGTCCATCAGCAGATGAATGGATAAGAAAGCTGTGGTACATATGCACAATGGAGTATTACTCAGCCATTAAAAAAAATTCATTTGAATCAGTTCTGATGAGATGGATGAAACTGGAGCCGATTATACAGAGTGAAGTAAGCCAGAAAGAAAAACACCAATACAGTATACTAACACATATATATGGAATTTAGAAAGATGGCAATGACGACCCTGTATGCAAGACAGGAAAAAAGACACAGATGTGTATAACGGACTTTTGGACTCAGAGGGAGAGGGAGAGGGTGGGATGATTTGGGAGAATGGCATTCTAACACGTATACTATCATGTAAGAATTGAATCGCCAGTCTATGTCTGACGCAGGATACAGCATGCTTGGGGCTGGTGCATGGGGATGACCCAGAGAGATGTTATGGGGAGGGAGGTGGGAGGGGGGTTCATGTTTGGGAACGCATGTAAGAATTAAAGATTTTAAAATTAAAACAAACAAACAAACAAAAAACCTTCAGCAGCTGCTCATCACACTTTGAACAAAATACAAAGTCTCTGCCATGGCCTAGAAGACCCTACATGATCTGGTTCCACCTACCTCTCTGACTGCAGAGAGTACTTTTCTTCCTCTGAGCTCCATCCTTGATGGCCTTCTTGCTGTTGCTTAACATGTCAAGCCAGTTGTATTGCAGTCCTTTGTGCCTGTGGTCCCCTCTACCTGGAATGCACCACCTACAGATATTCACAGGGCTTGTTCCCTCATTTAGCAGTCCTCTGCTTATGTGCTACTTCCATGGACCATCTACTAAAATAGCATCCCCAGTATCTCTCTCTTCCTTTCTCCTATTTTATTTTTCTTCATAGCACTTATGATGAGTGGATAGTTGGTCTGTTTCCCCCATTTGAATGTGAATTTCATAAGGCCAACATTGATTTGTTATGCTGTATTCATGATGCCCAAATTGATGTATGGCATATAGGAGTTGCTCATTAACTACTTGTTAAAAAAATAAACAAGCAACTACAACAATATTTTAAAATTAGTTAAGGCAATGTAGCCATATTGAAAACTGTTGTGAAAAGTAAAAATCACATTAAACCAGTTGAAGATAATATTCACTGAGTGCTTTGGGGAAATAATGAAGCATTCAGATGCAAATGTTAACATGAATGCTTCCAAACCAATTCTTTCTCCAGCATTTATAATATTTGCTCTAGAAGTTCAGTCTTAAGTTTGTCAAGAAGTCTGTTTCTTACACAGACTGATACAGAGATATTCTAGTAAATCTTTTCCTTAAAAAGAATTATGAAGCAAAACCTAATCCAACATAACTTTAACAATGCTTCACCATGCTTAGTACCAAAAAACTTTTTCAAGTAGCTATCACTCCAATTTTTAAAAATCTAACATGTTTATGTTTATCACTGAACAAAGTGTTTAAAACACAGTTGGTATGAGAAAGATAGATGATACAATGGCAAATTACACCTACTGGTATCAGAGATAGGCTCACATCATGTTCTGCTACTCACCAGCTATTATAACCATGAGCAAGTTCCATAGCTTCTTCAAGCTTTGTCTTTCACTCACTCAGTCAAGTCCAACTCTTTGTGACCCCAGGGACTGCAGCACGCCAGGATTTCCTGTCCTTCATTATCATCTGGGGCTTGGTCAAACTCATGTTCGTCCAGTCAGTGATGACATCCAACCATCTGACTCTCTGTCATCCCCTTCTCCTTCTGCTTTCAATCTTTCCCAGCATCAGGATCTTTTCTAATGCTCTTCACATCAGTGGCCAAAGTACTGGAGTTTCAACATCAGTCCTTCCAATAAATATTCAGAGTTGATTTACTTTACAATTGACTGGTTTGATCTCCTTGCAGCCAAGGAGACTCAAGAGTCTTCTCCAACACCACAGTTCAAAAACATCAATTCTTCAGCATTCAGCATTCTTTATGGTCCAACTCTCACATTCATACATGACTACTGGAAAAAGTATAGCTTAGACTAGATGAACCTTTGTCAGCAAAGTAATGTCTCTGTTTTTTAATATGCTATCTAGGTTAGTCATAGCTTTACTTCCAAAGAAAAGCATCTTTTAATTCTGTGGCTGCAGTCACCATCTGCAGTGATTTTGCAGCCCAAGGAAATAAAGTCTGTCACTGTTTCCATTGTTCCCCATCTATTTGCCAAGAAGTGATGGAACCAGATGCCATGTCTTTGTTTTTTTTAATTTTGAGGTTTAAGCCAGCTTTTTTACTCTCCTCTTTCACCTTCATCAAGAGTCTCTTTAATTTCTCTTCACTTTCTGCCAAAGGGTGGTGTCATCTGCATATCTGAGGTTATTGATATTTCTCTTGGCAATCTTGATTCCAGCTTGTGCTTCATCCAGCCCAGCAATTCTCATGATTTACTCTGCATAAATATACAGCCTTGACGTACTCCTTTCCCAATTTTGAACCAGTTGTTGTTCCATGCCTCTGACTGTTACTTCTTGACCTGCATACAGGTTTCTCAGGAGGCAGGTAAGATGGTCTGGCATTTCCATCTCTAAGAATTTTCATAGTTTGTTGTGATCCACACAGTCAAAGGCTTTAGCATAGTCAATGAAGAAGCAGATATTTTTCTGGAATTCTCATGCTTTTTCTGATTCAACAGATATCGGCAATTTGATCTCTGGTTCCTCTGCTTTTTCTAAATACATCTTGTACATCTGAAAGTTCTTGGTTCACATACTGTTAAATCTAGCTTGGAGGATTTTGAGCATTACTGAAAGGTAGCTGCTACCATCCATGCATGACGCCAGGATTTGTGGCCTCCAAAGGAGAGGAATTTGATCCAGGGCCAGTGAAAAGGCTTGATCACTAAGAGCTTTTTGTGTAATAAAGTTTTATGGAATTATAAAAGACATAGAGAAAGCTTCTGACATAGACATCAGAAGGGGACAGAAAGAATGACTCCTTGTCAGTTTTTAGCAAAGAGTTATATACCTATTAGAATGCTGCTAATTAAGAGAAAGGAAATGCCTCAGAACTGAGAGATTTGCACCAGGCCCCTCAGCCACAACATGCATTTTGAGATAACATTGGCACAAGGTGAGTCATCCCAGGCCATAAAAAAATTGACATGAATCTTGAAGAAAAGCAGATTTCCAAACAAATATATAGTTCAACATAGCTTAAAAAAAGACATTTCCATGAGAAAAATGCATTGGTTAGCACAAGGTTTGAGATAAAGTTCAGGTGGATCAGGTGTCACCATGCAACACAGGATAAGAAGAAAAAATAATAAAAAACGTTTGCCACTTGCAGTTTTATTTCCTTCTGCAGTTTTGGGGCCTCTGACCTTCCTACCAAGGCTATTAACACTCTCATTACCTTGCTAGCATGTGAAATGAGTGCAATTGTGCAGTAGTGTGAACATTCTTTGGCATTGCCTTTCTTTGGGATTCCAGCGAAAACTGACTTTTTCCAGTCCTGTGGCCACTGCTGAATTTTCCAAATTTGCTGGCACTGAGTGCAGCATTTTCACAGCATCATCTTTTAGGATCTGAAATAGCTCAGCTGGACTCCATCACCTCCACTAGCTTTATTCATAGTGATGCTTCCTAAGTGATGCCCACTTGACTTCCATTCCAGGATGTCTGGCTTTAGGTTAGTGATCACACCATCATGGTTATCTGGGTCCTGAAGATCTTTTTTATATATTGCTTCTGTGTCTTCTTGCCACCTCTTCTTGATATCTTCTGCTTCTCTTAGGTCTACCATTTCTGTCCTTTATTGAGCCCATCTTTGCATGAAATGTTCCCTTGGTATCTCTGATTTTCTTGAAGAGATCTCTAGTCTTTCCCATTCTGTTGTTTTCCTCTATTTCTTTGCCTTGATCACTGAGGAAGGCTTTTTTATCTCTCCTTGCTATTCTTTGGAACTCTGAATTCAGATGGGTATGTCTTTCCTCTTCTCTTTTGCCTTTTGCTTCTCTTCTTTTCTCAGCTATTTGTAAGGCCTCCTCAGTTAACTGTTTTGCCTTTTGTATTTCTATTTCTTGGGGATCATTTTGATCACTGCCTCCTGTATAATATTACAAACCTCCATCCATAGCTCTTCAGGCATTATATCTATCAGACCTAATCCCTTGAATCTATGTGTCACCTCTACTGTATAATCATAAGGGATTTGACTTAGGTCATACCTGAATGGTCTAGTGGTTTTCCCTACTTCATTCAATTTAAGCCTGAATTTTGCAATAATGAGTTCATGATCTGAGCCACAATTAGCTCCCAGTCTTGTTTTTGCTAACCGTATAGAGCTTCTCCATCTTCAGCTGCAAAGAATATAATCAATCTGATTTCAGTACTGACCATCTGGTGATGTCCATGTGTAGAGTTGTCTCTTATGTTGCCGGAAGGTGTTTGCTATGACCAGTGTGTTCTCTTGGCAAAACTGTGTCTGCCCTGCTTCATTTTGTACTCCAAGGCCAAACTTGCCTGTTACTCCAGGTATCTCTTGACTTCTTACTTTTGCATTCCAATCGCCTATGATGAAAAGGATATCTTTTTTGGCGTTAGTTCTAGAAGGCCTTGTAGGTCTTCACAGAACCATTCAACTTCAGTTCTTTGGCATAAGTGGTTTAGGCATAGACTTCGATTACTTTGATACTGAATGGTTTGCCTTGGAAACTGAGATAATTCTGTCATTTTTGACACTGCACCCAAGTACTTCATTTTAGAATATTTTGTTGACTGTGAGGGCTACTCCATTTCTTCTAAGGGATTCTTTCCCACAGTAGTAGATATAATGGTCTCCTGAATTAAATTCACCCATTCACCCATTCCTGCCCATTTTATTAGTTCACTGATTCCTAAAATGTCAATGTTCACTCTTGCCATCTTGTTCCTGTTTGACCACTTTCAATTTGCCTTGATTCATGGACCTAACATTTCAGGTTCCTATGCAATATTGTTCTTTACTGCATCAGACTTTACTTTCACCACCAGACACATTCACAACTGGGCGTTGTTTCTGCTTTGGCTCAGCTTCTTCATTCCTTTTGGAGCTATTTCTCCACTCTTCTCTAGTGCATATTGGACAACTACCAACCTGGGGTGTTCATCTTTCAGTGTCATTTCTCTTTGCCTTTTCATATTGTTCATGAGGCAATTGTTCTCGAGGCAAGAATACTGAAGTGGATTGCCATTCCCTTCTCTAGTGGACCACATTTTGTCAGAACTCTCCACCATGAACTGTTCATCTTGAGTGGCCCTACACAGCATGGCTCCTTGTTTCATTGAGTTAGACAAGGCTGTGATCCATGTGATCAGTTTGGTTAGTTTTCTGTGACTGTGGTATTTGCTTTGACTCTTCTATGATGGATGAGGATAAGAGGCTCGTACAAGCTTCCTGATGGGAGGGACTGGCTGTGGAGAAACCTGGGCCTTGTTTTGGTGAGCAAGGCCATTCTCAGTAAATCTTTAATTCAATTTTATGCTGATAGGTGGGGCTGTGTTCCCTCCCTGTAGTTTGGCCTGAGGCCAATCTATGGTAGAGGTAATGGCAGCCTCCTTCAAAAGGCCTTGTGCCAGCATGCCATGGCTCCCAGGATTGTTGTAGCCAGTGCCCCCTGACCCCTCAGCAGGCCACTGTCAACCCACCCCTCTGCTGGAGAGCTCCAGGACACTCACAGGCAAGTCTGGCTCACTCTCTTGTGGTGTCACTGCTCCTTTCTCCTAGGTCCTGGTGCTCACAAGGTTTTGTTTGTGTCCTCCAAGAGTCTCTGTTTCCCCAGTTCCATGGAAGTTCTGTAATCAAATCCCATTGGCCTTCAAAGTCAAATTCCCTGGGGGTTCTCAGTTCCTTTGCTGGATCTCCAAGTTGGGAAATCTGTTGTGGACCTAGAACTTTCACAACAGTTCGAGAACTCCTTTGGTATAATTGTTCTCTAGTTTGTGGGTCGCCTACTCTGCAGCTCCCTGGTAGGGCTAATGGAGACCTTCTCCAGGAGGTGTGGCATAAGTCTCTAAGCTTAGTTTCTCTTACATAAAACTGGGCAATGCTACCTACCTGACAGATACTTGTGGTTATAACATATGACACATAGTGTTATTACACTACCATTTCACTTGAATTAATAATATATGTTGAGGGTCAAATCACATCCCCTAAAATATAAAAGTATTCATTTCATAAAGCAGGTCCTCTATAAACTTTTTTTGGTGGGGAGGGGAACTCTTATGATCCCACAATAAGAGAAGATGCCATGGAAACAGCTTATTTTTTAAGTAGTGAAGAATCACAAAAATAATCAGAAATATGTACTGTACCTCTACCTAGTCTAGCATCCTACTAGATGGTCCAGCATGTAGAATTAACACTATTGAACACAAGCACTTTGCTGGGCTCAATAGATGCCTGATGAATGTCTATTGAACAACAAATTAATGAATTAGCTAACAAAGGCAGTGACTGAATTTTTAAGACACCTGAGTAAAACTTCTAAATAGCTGGAGGAAGTATTTATTAGAGAAATCAATGCAAGGTAGTCATCAAGGTGAGAATCATAGCAACCCATGTTAAGAATCCAAGTCTGCCCCTTTTACTCTGTATCTGTGAGTAGCAGTTGGCACAATGCCTTAAACACACTAGGCCAGGTTAAGGATAATCCTCCTTCCACCCAACCCCAGACTCGACCTAGCTAAGGTCTTCTTTCACCTAAAGTTAATCTAGTAATTTGCTGGTGAATCTGAAATTATTTTAACTTTATGGCACATTACTAAAATACTCAAAATAATTCTTTCACAATTCTGTTATCAAGTCTCATTAATTCACATTCCTGTAGGCAACAGTTTGGATTACAGAATACTACTGATTGTTCTACACATTTATTATTACTATAACTGATGTACAATAAACAAAAGAACAGGGACATCCCTGGTGATCCAGCAGTTAATACTCCATGCTTTCATTGAAGGGGTACAAGTTCCATCCCTGGTCAGGGAACTAAGATCCCATATGCTGTGCAGTGCAAACAAACAAAAAAATTAATTAGCCAAGTAGTGTCCCATGAATATTTTCAAAAGGAAAACAATTGCTAGCATCTGACTAGCCATTTAGACTAAGAGTTGTCTTTACAGACAAATTTACCTTATTTATTTATCATAGCAACCTTTTGAAGTAAAGTTTATTATCATTGCATGTCATTTTAGAGTTGAAATAATAAAGTTCAAAAAAGTTAAACAGCTTGCCCAAGAATATATAACCAGGAAGTCACAGATCAGTTTCAAAACCCTGTGTTCTTTCATCTATACCATTTAATAAAGCAATTAATTGAAGAGTGATTTGATGAAGTGCAAAGAGCACTAGATGAAGAGGAAGGGGGTATCACAAATGCACTGTGTGGTTGCAAATACGTTATTCAACACTGCGTACATCTGACAGGCAACTTAGCCAAATGCACGCACATCACCTGAACAAATGTCCTCACCCCAAAATAGGACCTCACAATAACCAATCTCAAAGTATTCTGGTGAAACTAAAACCAAAGTATGTAAAAGTACTTTGAAAATTTAAGACTGGGAAAAATATGTTAAAACGTTATATCATTCTGATGATTAGAAATTTGACCTTTCAAATAGTATAGTCATTCCTCTTGAAGTTTTACTAAAAATCCTCATTTAGTTAGTAAAAACATTTTTCACAAATTACTCAAAAGATAAGCTCAATCGTTGTCTACCTACAAATTTGTGACATTATATATACACTGGGAGAATAATTCATCATGAAGCTTATTTCAATATAAAACATGTATAACTCTGTCCCAGCATTTTAGTAACACTTATTTTGAAAAAAAGATTTTACTTTTAAGATCATTATGCAAATAATTTATAATTAACTTATCAATAGAAACTTCCTTCTCAAGTATATATTCAAATACATCCAAATCCTGCCTAATTGAAAATAGCCTATGTCAAATAGGCTTAATTCAGTGCAAAGTAGCTACTGCCTAAAATAGACCATATCTCAGAAAACTATATAATTATGTACCCTGGTGGATAAGATTATAATTCAGGTATCTTGAATAAAGAATGATCCTCTATTATCTAAATAGGTCATCCTCTTTAGCTAAGGGCAAAACTTCAGGAAAAGTGTACATGAAGTGATGAGAACAGACTTCCAAGCTAGCCAAATCAAACCTGAAGACTAACAGGGTGACAGATGTCACAATCAGATTACCCTCATCATCTCAACTCAAATATCTTTTATATGGAAGTGCCCTGATTTCCATATAATGTCCTATAAAGTTACATAGGATTAGGATAAAGAATATTGGACTAGAATAAGGAATGGTCGAATAGAACCTCTGAAAAGATCATTCCTTCATAAAAGCAACAATAATACAGACAATAGTTGTCAAAGTCAACTTTTTCAGACGTCTCAAAATTAATCAAAGGTTTACAACGAAGTGAGGGGCATTTATTCAACAAAATCTCTGGATCTCAGGAAAAACAGAAAGATTTGTGATGTTTCAACTTTCCCTATTCCCATTCCCCTCTCCTTAGCTCTGCAGTAAACTTAAAGACCAAAATCTCAAAATTATAGTGAAAAAACTAGCATCCCGAAGCTACTGGAAGGACTAGAATGGGGTTGGAATACATCAGAAGTACCACTTTCAGAGAACTATAATTATTTAACTTGTCTAGTAATTAAAATACTCATTTATAGGGCTTTTCTTTATTTTACCTGGCTCAGAGTTTCCTCAGTAAAAATAGCCTTTTCCCCCAGGAAGCATGTGGAAAACAATAAGTGGCAATTGTTTAACATAACAGCTGCCTCAGGCAGCAGTAACAGTAGGGGCAAAAAAAAAAAAAAAAGATGAAGACCAAAAAACTTTAAAGGAAAATCTGGGGAACAAGATGGCCATTAAGGCCTTTGAATTTTATATAATCTAGAATCCAGCAGGCCATGCCTGGGGTTATATACATTCTCAGGAAACATCTCAGAAAGCCCTAAACTCTCATCTATAGCTAACCTTAAGGGTCTACACAAGCAGAAAGTGAAAACTAAGGCACAGCTGTCACACTTGAGGCATATTCCAAAATGCACATCAAATTCTTCAGCAAATGCTAGGAGACTTCCTGGCTCTGAGGATTTAAAAAAATCTCTGTCCCAATAATTAGTTGACCAATGAGAAAACTGAGTAAGACTTTAATGACTACAAGCAACACAAAATACAGACTTCACAGAATTAGCTCAGGAAAATTACTAAGCAAATAGCAACAACAACCAACAACAAAAACAAACATTGGAGGAGGAGAGGAATCTGATTTTGAGTGGTGCCACATTATACTACTTAAAATATTCCATTTTCAACAAAACATTATAAGATGTATGAAGAAAGTATACCTCAGAAAAATATTCAATAGAAACTGTCTCTGAGGAAGTCCAGACATCAAACTTACTAGACAAAGATTTAAAATCAGGTCTTTTAAATATTTTTGAAGAACTAAAGGAAGTCATATATAAATAACTAAAAAAGTAAGAGAATGATATTTCACCAAATATCAATATAAATATAGAGATTAGTTTTAAAAAATAAAGTCTGGAGGTGGAAATTAAAATAATAGGAATAAAAACATTTCCTAGAAATATTCAACAGCAGATCTGAGCAAGCAGAAAAAAGAACCTTCAGACCAGTCAGCTGAGATTGTTCCTCTCATCTGAGGATTAGATAGAAAAAAAGAAGAAAATAAAGGAGTAAATCAAGTATATGAACATACATTTAATGGAAATTTCAGGAAGAGAAGAAATGGGAAAAAAGAATAGTTAAGGAAATAATGGCTGAAAATGCCCCAAATTTGATGAAAACTAAACTACACATTCAGAAAGCTCAACAAACTTCCAGAAAACTAAAAAAGCAAAGAGATTCATACCTATAAACATCATAATCAAACATTCAAAAGACAAAGAGAAAATCTTAAAAGCAACAAGACAGAAGAGATTCAAAGGATCTTCAATGAGATGAACAGCTGATTTCTCATCATAAAATTATGGAGGTCAGAAGGCAGTAAGGAGATACCCCTCGTCCAAGGTAAGGAGCAGCGGCTGTGCTCTGCTGGAGCAGCCGTGAAGAGATACGCCACACCAAGGTAAGAGAAACCAAGTAAGATGGCGAGTATTGCAAGACGGCATCAGAGGGCAGGCACACTGAAACCATACTCACAGAAAACTAGTCAATCTAATCACACTAGGACCACAGCCTTGACTAACTCAATGAAACCAAGCCATGCCTGCAGGGCAACCCAAGACGGGCAGGTCATGGTAGAGAGGCCTGACAGAATGTGGTCCACTGGAGAAGGGAATGGCAAGCCACTTCAGTATTCTTGCCCTGAGAACCCCATGAACAGTAGGAAAAGGCAAAATGATAGGATACCAAAAGAGGAACTCCCCTGGTCATTAGGTGCCCAATATGCTACTGGGGATCAGTGGAGAAATAACTCCAGAAAGAATGAAGGGATGGAGCCAAAGCAAAAACAATACCCAGTTGTGGATGTGACTGGCGATACAAGCAAGATCTGATGCTGTAAAGAGCAATATTGCACAGGAACCTGGAATGTCAGGTCCATGAATCAAGGCAAATTGGAAGTGGTCAAACAAGAGATGGCAAGGGTGAACGTCGACATTCTAGGAATCAGCGAACTAAAATGGACTGGAATGGGTGAATTTAACTCAGATGACCATTACATCTACTACTGCGGGCAGGAATCCCTCAGAAGACATGGAGTAGCCATCATGGTCAACAAAAGAGTCCGAAATGCAGTACTTGGATGCAATCTCAAAAATGACAGAATGATCTCTGTTCGTCTCCAAGGCAAACCATTCAATATCACAGTTATCCAAGTCTATGCCCCAACCAGTAACGCTGAAGAAACTGAAGTTGAACATTTCTATGAAGATCTACAAGATCTTTAGAACTAACACGCAAAAAAAGATGTCCTTTTCATTATAGGGGACTGGAATGCAAAAGTAGGAAGTCAAGAAACACCTGGAGTAACAGGCATATTTGGCCTTAGAATGTGGAATGAAACAGGGCAAAGACTAATAGAGTTTTGCCAAGAAAATGCACGGGTCATAGCAAACACCCTCTTCCAACAACACAAGAGAAGACTTTACACATGGACATCACCAGACGGTCAACACCGAAATCAGATTCATTATATTCCTTGCAGCCAAAGATGGAGAAGCCCTATACAGTCAACAAAAACAAGACCAGGAGCTGACTGTGGCTCAGATCATGAACTCCTTATTGCCAAATTCAGACTTAAATTGAAGAAAGTAGGGAAAACCACTAGACCATTCAGGTATGACCTAAATCAAATCCCTTATGATTATACAGTGGAAGTGAGAAATAGATTTAAGGGTCTAGATCTGATAGATAGAGTGCCTGATGAACTATGGAATGAGGTTCATGACATTGTACAGGAGACAGGGATCAAGACCATCCCCATGGAAAAGAAATGCAAAAAAGCAAAATGGCTGTCTGGAGAGGCCTTACAAATAGCTGTGAAAAGAAGAGAAGTGAAAAGCAAAGGAGAAAAGGAAAGATATAAGCATCTGAATGCAGAGTTCCAAAGAATAGCAAGGAGAGATAAGAAAGCCTTCTTCACCAATCAATGCAAAGAAATAGAGGAAAACAACAGAATGGGAAAGACTAGAGATCTCTTCAAGAAAATCAGAGATACCAGGGGAACATTTCATGCAAAGATGGGCTCGATAAAGGACAGAAATGGTCTGTACCTAACAGAAGCAGAAGATATTAAGAAGAGGTGGCAAGAATACACAGAAGAACTGTACCAAAAAGATCTTCACGACTCAGATAATCACGATGGTGTGATCATTCATCTAGAGTCAGACATCCTGGAATGTGAAGTCAAGTGGGCCTTAGAAAGCATCATTACAAACAAAGCTAGTGGAGGTGATGGAATTCCAGTTGAGCTATTTCAAATCCTGAAAGACAATGCTGTGAAAGTGCTGCACTCAAGATGTCAGCAGTGGCCACAGGACTGGAAAAGGTCAGTTTTCATTCCAATTCCAAAGAAAGGCAATGCCAAAGAATGCTCAAACTACCGCACAATTGCATTCATCTCACATGCTAGTAAAGTAATGCTCAAAATTCTCCAAGTCAGACTTCAGCAATACGTGAACCGTGAACTCCCTGATGTTCAAGCTGGCTTTAGAAAACGCAGAGGAACCAGAGATCAAATTGCCAACATCCGCTGGATCATGGAAAAAGCAAGAGAGTTCCAGAAACACATCTATTTCTGCTTTATTGACTATGCCAAAGCCTTTGACTGTGTGGATCACAATCAACTGTGGAAAATTCTGAAAGAGATGGGAATACAGACCACCTGACCTGCCTCTTGAGAAACCTATATGCAGGTCAGGAAGGAACAGTTAGGACTGGACATGGAACCACAGACTGGTTCCAAATAGGAAAAGGAGTATGTCAAGGCTGTATATTGTCACCCTGCTTATTTAACTTATAGGCAGAGTACATCATGAGAAATGCTGGACTGGAAGAAACACAAGCTGGAATCAAGATTGCCGGGAGAATTATCAATAACCTCAGATATGCAGATGACACCACCCTTAGGGCAGAAAGTGAAGAGGAACTAAAAAGCCTCATGATGAAAGTGAAAGAGGAGAGTGAAAAAGTTGGCTTAAAGCTCCACATTCAGAAAACGAAGATCATGGCATCCGGTCCCATCACTTCATGGGAAATACATGGGGAAACAGTGGAAACAGTGTCAGACTTTATTTTGGGGGGCTCCAAAATCACTGCAGATGGTGACTGCAACCATGAAATTAAAAGACGCTTACTCCTTGGAAGAAAAGTTATGACCAACCTACATAGTATATTCAAAAGCAGAGACATTACTTTGCCAACTAAGGTCTGTCTAGTCAAGGCTATGGTTTTTCCTGTGGCCATGTATGGATGTTAGAGTTGGACTGTGAGGAAGGCTGAGCGCCAAAGAATTGATGCATTTGAACTGTGCTGTTGGAGAAGACTCTTGAGAGTCCCTTGGACTGCAAGGAGATCCAACCAGTCTATTCTGAAGATCAGCTCTGGGATTTCTTTGGAAGGAATGATGCTAAAGCTGAAGCTCCGGTACTTTGGCCACCTCATGCGAAGAGTTGACTCATTGGAAAAGACTCTGATACTGGGAGGGATTGGGAGCAGGAGGAGAAGGGGATGACCCAGGATGAGATGGCTGGATGGCATCAAGGACTCGATGGACGTGAGTCTGACTGAGCTCTGGGAGATGGTGATGGACAGGGAGGTCTGGTGTGTTGCAATTCATGGGGTCGCAAAGAGTCGGACACAATTGAGTGACTGAACTGAACTGAGAAGGCAGTAAGATGGCATGCTCAAAGTGGTGAAATAAAGATCATGAACTAAGAATTTTCCCTCAAAAATTAAGGAGAAATTAAGAGATTCTAAGACAAATAAAAACCAAAAGAACCCCTCACTAACAAATTTACCCTACAAGAAATACTAACTGAAGTCTTTCAAGCTGAAATGAAAAGACACTAGACAGCAATACAAATCCACACAAAGGAGGAATACTGGTAGTCCAGTAAAGAGTCTGCATTTTTATTGCAGAGGGCAATAAATAAATAATAAATAAATACATAGTCAATCAATTTTAAAAAATCCACACAAAGAAATAAAAAACATTGGTAAAGGTAACTACAGTTGACCCTCCATATTCAGTGTTTCTATACCCATGATTCAACAAACCAAGGATCAAAAATATTCAAAGAAAATTCCATAAAGCTGCTAAAAGCCAAACTTGAGTTTGTCACATACCAACAACTATTTACATAGCAATCATATTGCATTAGGTATTATAAGTAATTAAGAGACAATTTAAAGTATATGGGAGGATGTGTATATTCTACAAGCAAATATCGTGCCATTTTAAATGAGGGACTTGATTCAGATACGTATTAGAACCAATTCCCCATGGATATCAAGGGACAAATGTACATAAATAAATGTAAAAGAAAATATAATGTATTTGTGTGTCTGTAACTTTTTTTCTCCTAACTGATTTAAAAGAAAACTACAAAAGCAATAATATCTGTGTTGATAGGCACATGATATATGAAGATAAATTGTGTAATAATAACAACACAAAGGAGAGGGATGGACTGGAGCTCTGTGGAAGCAAAAATTTTGTATACTATTGAAATTAAACTGGTGTTGACCTAAACCAGATGATTCTAAATTAAGAGGTCAATTATAATCCCATAGCAATCACTAAGAAAATAACCTCAAAATACTCAAATAAATGACACAGTAATTAAAATAATACTTTAGAAAATACATTTTTAATTAAAAAACAAGGCAATAATAAAGAAATATAAAAACAAAAAATATATACTATATACATAAGATAGTAAAACAACAGCCATAAATTCTATCAGTAATTACATGGAAATGGACTAACACTCCAATCAAAGGGAAGATATGGTTGAATAGGCTTTTTAAATTTGATCCAATTATATGCTATTTACAAAACATACATTTTATATTAAAAGAAACAAATAGGTTGAAATTGAAGGATGGAAATAGTTATACCAGGCTAACAGGTACCAAAAGAGTTGAAGTGGTTAAAATCAAACAAAATAGAATTTAAGACAGAATTGATACTAGAGAAAAAAGAGAACATTACATGATGATCAAAAGGTCAATCCATCAAAAAGATATAATGAGTACAAATACACCTAACAACAGAGTCTTAAAATATATAAAGCAAAATTCAACGAACTTGAAGGGAGAAACAGACAATGTATCAATAATAATGAGAGGCTTCAAAATCTCATTTTCAACAATAGAAGAACAAGACAGAAGAACAAGAAGGAAACAATATTTGAATGGCATTATAAACAGATAGACCTAGAAAACATCAAGAGAACACTCAACAGCAGAAAAAAAAAAATACGTTCTTCTCAAATACACATGGAACATTCTGCAGGGTAGACCATATGTTAGGTCATAAAATAAGTCTGAATAAATTTAAACGGATAAAAATGACACAAAGTATGTTCTCTAATGACAGTGGGATGAAATTGGGAAGACAGAGAGGGTAAATAAATGTATCTATTTGTCAACCCCAATATACTATGTCTCTATATCTCATATTCTAAACTCAAGTTGCATAGAGTCCTACAGCATCTTCTTTTCTCTTTTGCTTATTTTACTAAAAATATGAACACTACTGCTGTGGGCAAGAATTCAACCTCTTCCTTTGGAGCTTCAGTAATGTCCAGGACCAGCCAAAGCCTCAGGATAGCAGTGCACAAAAGTGGGTCTCTGGTAGAGACCTAATAACCATGCAAACCTGAGGGTTCTCAAGTACAACAATGTTCAGGAGTTTCAGCATTGAAACTAGGATACAAAAACAAATAATAAACCCTGAGGTTAGCAAGGAATTTCTAGTAACTAAGCCAAGTAGTGTACTTAAGAGCCTTCAGGCAATGAATTTGTTCTCTTTAGCCATCACTATGTAAAAGCAGACAAGGAAGTAGAATACCATGGCATTGAATATTTTCTCTATTCCTGTAAAATTATCAATTCTCTGCAAAGTTACCTGTCAATTATCTGCAAACTTCAAAAAATCTGTTCTTAGGACTACTGTTTACAGGATATAAAAAATTGGGGTAAAGATGGGCTATCTTTAAAAGCAGGACTTAAAAAGAGCTGTAAGAAACGAGGTTCATTTGGGATAAATTCATGAATATTCATATGGCAACTTCTAAGCAGTATTTAATAAAAATAAGCTTGTAAAATAAGCCAGGTCTGTAACAGAAAGAGAGGCCTAATTTAACTTTCTGGACATAGATTTGTGGCAGATAGACTGGGGATATCATTTGCACTCCTCCATAAAGCTTCACTATGAACAAAGCTAGTGGAGGTGATGGAATTCCAGTTGAGCTATTTCAAATCCTGAAAGATGATGCTGTGAAAGTGCTGCACTCAATATGCCAGCAAGTTTGAAAAACTCAGCAGTGACCACAGGATGGAAAAGGTCAGTTTTCATTCCAATCCTGAAGAAACGCAATGCCAAAGAATGCTCAAACTACCACACAATTGCACTCATCTCACATGCTAGTAAAGTAATGCTCAAAATTCTCCAAGCCAGGCTTCAGCAACAGGTGAACCATGAACTTCCAGATGTTCAAGCTGGTTTTAGAAAAGGCAGAGGAACCAGAGATCAAATTGCCAACATATGCTGGATCATCAAAAAAGCAAGAGTTCCAGAAAAACATCTATTTCTGCTTTATTGGCAATGCCAAAGCCTCTGACTGTGTGAATCACAATAAACTGTGGAAAATTCTGAAAGAGATGGGACTATCAGACCACCTGACCTGCCTCTAGACAAACCTATATGCAGGTCAGGAAGCAACAGTTAGAACTGGACATGGAACAACAGACTGGTTCCAAATAGGAAAAGGAGTATGTCAAGGCTGTATATTGTTGCCTTGCTTATTTAACTTATATGCAGAGTACATCATGAGAAACTCCTGGCTGGAGAAAGCACAAGCTGGAATCAAGATTGCTGGGAGAAATATCAATACTCTCAGATATGCAGATGATACCACCCTTATGGTAGAAAGTGAAGAGGAACTAAAGAGTCTCTTGATGAAAGTGAAAGAGGAGAGTGAAAAAGTTGGCTTAAAGCTCAACATTCAGAAAACGAAGATCATGGCATCCAGTCCCATCACTTCATGGCAAATAAATGGAGAAACAGTGGAAACAGTGTCAGACTTTATTTTGGGGGACTCCAAAATCACTGCAGATGGTGACTGCAGCCATGAAATTAAATGATACTTACTCCTTGGAAGGGAAAGTTATGACCAACCTAGACAGCATATTAAAAAGCAGAGACATTACTTTGCCAACAAAGGTCCATCTAGTCAAGGCTATGGTTTTTCCAGTGGTCATGTATGGATGTGAGAGTTGGAATATAAAGTGCCGGGAGCCAGCGTGAGGAACTCCGCCCGTGGAAAAGGTCATGAGGAAGGAGGCTCGGCATACGCAAAAGTGGGACTGAGCCTCAGGAGACCCCCTGTTCCCGAGCATCTACCCACCAAAACCAGAGTCTGCCTACTTTACTGCTTTATGCTCTCACCTACACCTCTGACTTTACGGGGGGCTGTCCCCCACCACCTCTCTTGGAGAAGTAGTTAACTTACAGCTCCAGTTAATAAAAATTCCTGGGCATGACAAGAGTGTTTCAACTTACAAACTCCTGTGAAAGTTCTGTAGCTTGCCTGACAGGCTCGTCCAGCCACATGTGATTGTTCACAGCCTCCCAACTGTGAGAGGCACAAGATGCTTTAAACTTTCTAAATACAGATTCTTTTGAGAAGTTAGAAAATTATTAGTATAGTATAATGGGTTGATTAGGAATTATATTGGTGAAGGGTTTTTCATTTGTTGGGCCAATATTTGCTGCCAAGTCTCCATATTCCCTGCCCTTATACACATAAATGAATATAACTAGCATATAGGAGAAATAGGTATTAACCTTTGATATTAATCACGTTAAACCTTAGGCTAAATTCCTTTCTCGATTGTAACCCACTGCACCTTCACCCTATAGGAATGCAACTTTATCTGGTGCCTTCGGAGGGTAGAGCCTGGTTTAAGAAAATTCACCCCCGGAAGAATAAGTTTTCTGGTTGACTGACCGTTATCAGAAAGAAAAGGCCATAAAATGTCAGCAGGCCTCATGGCCAGAAGATGATGTAAAGCCCCTAAGACCTTTGTATACATTTGTATAAAGCACCTGAATTTGATAAGGGTCAGGTCTGCTGACCCCGCATGACTCTGTATTCATCCCTATGTGTAACAAAAAATATATAAGCAAAACTGAAAAATAAAGAAATCAGACCAGTTCCTGGAAAGACTGGTTTCCCTCATGTGGTCTTTTCTCGTTCTCTTTTTTTCTGGTTGAATTCCCATCTGGAGCGTGGAGGCTCGCCATGTCTACTTATTTGCCCTGGCTTCTAAGACCCACGCGAGAGGGAGCCCAAGGCAGGCCACCCTCTGCTATTCAAGCAGGCACCGGTGGCCTACGTAGATGGTGCAAACTCCTTGCCTTGGAGTTTTATTGGTTTTCCACATAAACCAAGTTATTCAGCACCTTTTCTCCACTAATATTTCCTACTACACCATCCTTTTCTAATCTCTCTTTATATCTGTAATTAAATAAGTCTTTTCCTAGGATGCCGACTCTGTCCCCCCTTCGAATTCCCTGGATCCACTGGGGCTGAACCCCAGCAATAAAGCAAGCTGAGCACTGAAGAATTGATTCTTTTGAACTGTGGTGTTGGAGAAGACTCTTGAGAGTCCCTTGGACTGCAAGGAGATCCAACCAGTCCATCCTAAAGGAGATCAGACCTGGGTGTTCATTGGAAGGACTGATGTTGAAGCTGAGACTCCAATACTTTCCCACCTGAAGCAACGAGCTGACTTATTTGAAAAGACCCTGATGCTGGGAAAGATTGAGGGCAGGAGGAGAGGAGACAACAGAGGATGAGATAGTTGGATGGCATCCCTGACTCAATGGACATGGGTTTGGGTGGACTGCAGGAGTTGGTGATGGATAGGCAGGCCTGGCATGCTGTAGTTCATGGGGTCGCAAAGAGTCAGACATGACTGAGCAACTGAACTGAATTGAACTGATGGAGTTTCAGCTGAAGTAAGTGTGGACTTCTCAAGGATATGACTGTGCTGCACTCTCTAGATTCCACTGATGGAAGTGCTAACTGTTTTTCATCAGATAACCTGATCTTGTCTCTTCAGGACAAGAAGGTTTATGAGACAGGGGTTTAGTATCATTTTTATAACTAGATTCCAGCCCCAATCCATATTCTGGCTCTCCCAAGCCACTAATGCTGAAGAAGGAGTCCCAGTGATGTTCCCCATCTAGCCACCTGGAACTTCTACCTGCTTTGTTTCAAGCTCCAGTCTCAGGGATATAGGTTTAGACTTTATTCCCCAGTTATTTTTCTTTCAGCATCTTAAATACAAAAGAGCTAACAACATTAATAATGTCTAATGTAAAGGTCTTCCTAAGGGGATCAATGGTAAAGAATTCTCCTGCAAAGCAGGAGATGTGAATTCAATCATTGGATCAGGAAGATCCCCTAGAGAAGGAAATGGCAACCCACTCCAGTATTCTTGCCTGGAAAATCCCATGGACAGTTGAGCCTGGCAGGCTACAGTACATGGGGTTGGAAAAGAGTTGGATACAACTTAGCAACTATTAACAACAATTTAACTGATAATGAAATAAAGTCATGAGATTTTGTATTATCTTGAAATATACCCAAACTCTTGACATTTGAAACCAATTCCCTTTCATCTAATGGGCCACACACTCACCTTGAGGATCAACATCTTTCGCTAGCTTCAACGCATCTGAGTTTGCAAGATCGGTGTTGGCTGGGGTAACAGCCAGAATCAGACAGTTCTCCCGTGTGATGAACTGCATAATCATTTCTCTGATCTGGTACTCAATATCTGGAGGCTGATCTCCCACGGGCACTTTAGTAATTCCGGGTAGGTCAATCAGGGTTAGATTTAACACTGTGGAAAGGGAAAAAGAGTCTTACATGTACCATCAACACTGAAAGATAGCAACAAGGCAGAATCATGTGTTATTTTCATAGAAATGAAACAAGCTGAGCTTGTGTATCTAAAGAGTTCCAACTCATGTGCATAGAATAAAACAGGATAGAATTCAAACTGGCCTTGCAAATTTTCTCTATTTTTATGATATGATTGTGCTAGGCCAAATGATCATTTTAACATAATTTAAGAAGTACTGATTTGCATACCTAATAGCTTTCTCAGAGAGCTGCCATGTTTGTAACTAGGGGCCTATAATTCAAACACAGAACAATAAGCAAATATACTGTCTGTCTTGCACTTCCCTTCAAATGGTGTAAAAATTCTCAGAGTAAAGTTTGTCCTTCCTTTTAAAAGCATTATGCGTTATTTACAAAGTGTTAGCCTGGGCTAACTTAGCCTGGGCTTCCAAGGTGGCTGAGTAGTAAGGAACATGCCTGCCAATGCAGGAGACATGGGTTTGACCCCTGGGTGGGGAAGATTCCCTGGAGAAGGAAATGGCAACTCACACCAGTATTCTTGTCTAAAAAATCCCATGGACAGAGGAGTCTGGTGGGCTACAGTCTATGGGGTCATAAAGGGTCAGACTCAACTTAGTGACTAAACAACAGCAACAAGTCGCTTAGCTTATTGGAAAGCAGTTAGTCATGAAGTTAGTGTGTAGCCTCTACAGCCAGACTTACAGAGCACCATTTTGGAAACCCAGGAAACTACTAAGTCAGTGACTCCAGCCCTGACCTGGCTATCATTCTGTCTATACACAAAAGCTCCAAGTCTCTCTATACACTTGGCTCCAAGTCCTCTTGGGAAGTCATAATTGAGCATTTCATGGTCCAATTTAAAAGCAACAGAGCTGAGGAGAAGATTAGAGATGAAAATCTGTCCCAACAAAATCTTAGTCATTCTGGAGGCTATTTATTCTGTATTACCCACCAAGAATTGGTTATCTAATTTATAAGTTTTTGCTGACAGCCTGGAGAGAAAAAAATCACAGTTGATTCCTCAGGAAGAGAATAAATAAGAATATATAGGACTGAAAGAAAATTCATTAAAGAAAACTCAACCATAGAACCAAGCACCTCTAAGATTTTTGCAAAAGCTGAAGCTACTAAAAATGGACATTTTCATGCATTCTTCTTTGGAATTCTAAAGGTTTAAAATATATATACAGAAAACTTTGTAAAATAATGTACTCAATTCTCTTTTACAAATTATCTCCTTCTGACTCCCATAAATAATTCTATGAGCTGTTTGGGTTATATCATTTACTGAAGTACCTAAGCACAATCTTAGACACCAAGATTTTTTGAGAGGAAAAAAAAGCCATTTTACATAAATAATGTATTAACATACATAGTAAAAATTTTTGAGGACAAGAATTTGGAATTTTGTTATTTTACTTACCATGTGGGGAATAGACTCGTAAATTAATGGGTATGGAGGAAATGCCTTTATTCATTCCAGTTACTCGATCTGTTTCAGCTTCAATCTCATGGCGAACTTCATCAAAATCTGTAAATTTTTTTCCTTTGCAGTGTAGAAATTCAGCATATTCTATAAAAGACAAATTAATACAATCTAAAATTCAGGTATTTTTTCAGTAATTATAAGGAAACGATGCTTCTTTAATTACAAGTCAAAATATCCAATATTGCCTCTTCAGCCATCATAATGAGAGAACATGGAGGTAACTAAAAAGCACCGTTAACACTTGAGAAATGTCAAGCATAGTACAAATGCTAATGGTGCAAAATTGCTAATTTTCAGATTAGCAATTAAGTATTATAAGCAGTCTTTAAACTGCAAAGCCTATTAAATAAAGAGAATTTTGGCCCTCCAAATGATATAACAAATAACAGCAACCAATTGTCAAAGAAATTAGAGCTGGAATATACAAAAAGCCTACTTATTAATCCTATTAACATGTCCTTTCTGAATATCACCACTTTATCATGATGGATGCTAAACCTGGAATGTTAGGTCCACGAATCAAGGTAAATTGGACACAGTAAAGAGGAGGTAGCAACAGTGAACACTGACATCTTAGGAATCAGTGAACTAAAATGGATGGAAATTGGCGAATTTAATTCAGATTACCATTATATTTACTACTATGGGAAAGAATCCCTTAGGAGAAATGCAACAGCCCTTATAGTCAACAAAAGAGTCCGAAATGCAGTACCTGGGTGCAGTCTCAAAAACAACAGAATGATCTTGGTTTGTTTCCAAGGCAAATCATTCAACATCACAGTAATCCACGTCTATGCCCCAACCGCTAATGCTGAAGAAGCTGAAGTCGATTTTATGAAGATCTCCTACAAGACCTTCTAGAACTAGCACCAAAAAAGAAAAAAGATGTCCTTTTCATCACAAGGGATTAGACTGCAAAAGTAGGAAGTCAAGAGATACCTAGAGTAAAAGGCAAGATTGGCCTTGGAGTATAAGATGAAGCAGGGCAAAGGCTAATAGAATTTTGTCCAGAAAACATACTGGTCCTAGCTAACACCCTCTCCAACAACACAGAAGACAACTCTTCACATGGACATCACCAGATGGTCAATACCGAAATCAGATTGATTATGTTCTTTGCAGCCAAAGACAGAGAAGTTCTATACAGTCAGCAAAAACAAGACCTGGAGCTGACTGTGGCTCTAATCATGTACTCCTCATTGCAAAGTTCAGGCTTAATTTGTAGAAAATGGTGAAAACTACTAGGCCATTCAGCTATGAACTAAATCAAATCTCTTATGATTATACAGTGGAGGTGACAAATAGATTCAAGGGATTAGATCTGGTAGACAGAATGCCTGAAGAAGTATGGGCAAAGATTCATAACACTGTAAAGGAGGTGGTGACCAAAACCATCCCAAGAAAAAGAAATGCAAGGAGGCCAAACGATTGTCTGAGGAGGCCTCAGAAATGGCTGAGAAGAGAAGTGAAAGACAAGAGAGAATGGGAAAGATATACCCAAATGAATGCAGAGTCCCCAAGAATAGCAAGGAGAGATAAGGAAGTCTTCCTAAGTGAATAATGTTAAAAAAATAAATAAAAGAAAACAATAGATTGGGAAAGACTAGAGAGCTCTTCAAGAAAGTTGGGAGCTATCAAGGGAATATTTCACGCTGGGACAGGGATGATTAAGGAAAGAAACAGTAAGGACCTAACAGAAGCAGAAGAGACTAAGAAGAGGTGGCAAGAAGTTCTTCTATATAGAACTATACAGAAGAATATACAAGAAGGGTCTTAATTACCTGGAAAACCATGATGGTGTGGTCACTCACCTAGAGCCAGACATCTTGGACTATGAAATCAAGTGGATCTTAGGAAACATTACTACAAACAAAGCTAGTAGAGGTGATGGAATTCTAGCTGAGCTATTTCAAATGCTAAAAGATGATGCTGTGAAAGTGCTGCACTCAATATGTTAGCAAATTTGGAAAACTCAGCAGTGGCCACAGGATCAGAAAAGGTCAGTTCTCATTCCAATCCCAAAGAAGGGCAATGCCAAAGAATGTTCAAACTACTGAACAACTGCACTCATTTCACATGCTAGCAAAGTAATGCTCAAAACCCTTCAACCTAGGCTTCAGCAGCATGTGAAGTGAAAACTTTCAGATGTACAAGCTGGATTTAGAAAAGACAGAGGAACCAGAGATCAAATTGGCAACAATAGCTGGATCACAGAGAAAGCAAGGAAATTCCAGAAAAACATATACTTCTGCTTCATTGACTATGCTAAAACCTTTGTGTAAATCACAACTGGAAAATTCTTAAAGACATGGGAATACCAGACTCCCTTACCTGTCTCCTGAGAAATCTGTATGCAGGTCAAGAAGCAACAGTTAGAACTTCCCTGAAACAGCTGATGGGTTCAAAATTGGGAATGGAGTACATCAAGGCTCTGTATTGTCACCCTGCTTATTTAACTTCTATGCAGAGTACATCATGCGAAATGACGGTTAGATGACTCACAAACTGTAATCAAGATTGCTGGAAGAAGTATCAACAGCCTAAGACATGCAGATGATACCAATGACAGAAAGCAAAGAGAAGCTAAAGAGCCTCTTGGTAAGGGTGAAAGAAGAGGGTGAAAAAGCTGGATTAAAACTCAACATTCAAAAAATGAAGATCATGGCATCCGGTTCCATTACGTCATGGCGAATAGATGGGGGAAAAGTGGAAACAGTGACAAATTTTATATTCTTGGGCTCCAAAATCACTGCAGATGGTGACTGCGGGCATAAAATTAAAAGATGCCTGCTCTTTGGAAGAAAAGCTATGACAAACCTAGAGATTAGGATATTAAAAAGCAGAGACATCACTTTTCCAACAAAGATTCTTACAGTCCAAGCTATTCTTTTTCCAGAAGTCATGTACAGATGTGAGACTTGAACCACAAAGAAGGCTGAGCACCAAAGAATTGATCCTTTCGAATTGTGGTGCTGGAGAAGACTCTTGAGAGTCCTTTGGACTGCAAGCAGATCAAACCAGTCAATCCTAAAGGAAATCAACCCTGAATATTCACTGGAAGGACAGATGCTTAGGCTAAAGCTCCAATACTTTGGCCACCTGATGCAAAGAGCTGACTCACTGGGAAAGACTGAGGACAGAACAAACAGGTAGTGACCAAGGATGAGATGGTTGGATGGCATCACCGACTCAGTGATGTGAGTTTGAGTAAACTCAAGGAGATGGTGAAGGACAGGGAATCCTGGAGTGCTGCAGTCCATGGCGTCACAAAGAGTCAGACTCGACTTAGAGCAACAACAACATATGCTAAATTATGTAAATACAGCTTCGGAAAGTAGGAAGATTTAGAAACAATGTTTGTTTTACCCTTTAAAAGGAAATAATATATGGAATATTTTAGCTTTAAAATATACTATTCAAAATACCACATCCATTTCTGCAATTAAAAGATATTTTTCTCAAGAAAAAATACAATATTACAAAGAAACTATTTCTCTGCAATCTAAAAAATAAAATCAGTATCTGTAGGCAGAAGGAAAAACTCTAAAATAACCATATAAGAGAAAATTGGTTATTTTTTAAAATTTCAGTAGCATATTAAAACTATTGTACTGTCCCTTTCTCTATCTGCTTCCAAAGATATGGAGTAAGTGATAAGCAACACAACTCAGAAAAAAGGGAACTGATACTAGTAGACCTAAAAATGTTATAATATTACAAGGTAACAAGTCTTAACAAAGAGTTTAATTTCTCTAACAGCCAGCTGAAAAAAATGCTCCACCAAATGTAGACTAAGGCTAAAGTATCTTGGGCCCAGATATCTTGGGCTCAGCTGAGACAGTTATTGGTAGTCTTTCTACCGTTACCACCATAAATATTTAACCTTCACCCACTACACTGCAAGGCCAATAGGGAGACAACTACAAGATGTGGTTTATGCCTGAACAGTGAAAGTATACACAACAATTAAACCTCAGAAGGCTTCAGAAGTCTGCCTGAAGAGATCACCACATTATTTGGCATTTCTTTTACATGTTTAGCCTCATAAGTGCTATTTTTATAAGATTATAAATTCTTAGAAGTAGAGACTTTATTTTGGAGAAGGAAATGGCAACCCACTCCAGTGTTCTTGCCTGGAGAATCCCAGGGTCAAAGGAGCCTGGTAGAAGGCCATCTATGGGGTCGCACAGAGTTGGACACGACTGAAGCGACTTAGCAGCAGCAGCAGCAGCAGCAGCAGCAGCAGCAGCAGCAGCAGCAGCAGCAGCAGCAGCAGCAGCAGCAGAGAATTTATTTACTCATTCAGCGGTTAGGCCAGTATCAATGTAAGAGTTTAAGGATAAGTAGAGGATAAAACAATAAGAAAAGTAAAGAGGAACAATAAATGCCAGATTCTGAAAAACAAAGCTTAATAAGCAAAAGTGAGTCATAAATAATTTAGAAGAAACAGAACAGCACTTTCTCATAGCAAGGAGACAGGACTATTAAGTTGAACATAGCCTGTGGAAAATTCAAATCTGAGAACTTCTGGCTATCATAATTATTATGTTCATATAATTTTAAAAAAAAATCTTCTGGATCAAGGGCTACATTTTCAATTTCATTGCTAATCAATAATTCAAGTAACAGAAATGTGTTCCCAGCTGAGCCACGAGTGAAGCCCAACACACTTGTTGCCACTAGATGGCGCCTATTTGCTTTCTCTTTAGGAAACGAAGACCCTTCCAGAAAGTTGTAAAATCAATGCAATTCTCAAATTAGATTTAAATTTACTCTGGACTTCTGAAAATGCTTTTATCTTGGAATTCAGAGACTGGAATTGTGCAGTACCATCTCCAATCTCTGTATCTTGTTAGGTATAGGGTCCCACAAAGAGATTTAGGAATGTCAATATTTATTTATTTATTTAACCAATATTTATTGAACTCCTACAACTTCTCAGGGACTATTTTAGAAAGCTGGCATATAGTAAAGTGAAAAAAAAAGTCTCTAGCCTCATGAAGCTTAAATTCTAGTGAAATAAAACAGTAAACAATGTGTGTGTGTCAGGTAAGTGCTATAGAGAAAATTGAATAAGGGGAATGTTAAACACTGGAGAAGGGAGGTCGCTTTGTTATGTGCAATCAAGGAATACTTCTCTGATATGATAAAGTGACATTTGCGCAAAGACTCAAGAAGCCATGCTTTACATAAGAGGATCCCAGTACACTGACTGATGCAGACTACACTTGGCATATTGGAAGAAAAGCAAGGAGGCCAACGTGCCTGGAGCACAGAGCATGGGGGAGAGGCAGCAGATGAGGTCAGAGCTGTGGTACAGACCCAGACAATGTAGGACCTGTGGGCCATTTTAAGGACTTTGATTTTACTCTAAATGAATGTGAAAGCACTTGAAGCGTTTTAGATAGAAGGGAAACATGATGTGACCTAGGTTTTAAATAAAGAACTGTACTGTTGTGTTGAGAACAGACAATGAGGCATAAGAGAAGTAGCTGGCTATAAGAATAATACAGGTGGGATTATTATCTCACCTGGGGGTGAGACCTGGGTGGGAGCAGTGGGAGTGCTGAGAAGTGGTTATATTCTAATGAATTTTGAAGGAAAAACCAAAAGGATTTGCTGATGAATTAAAGGAGGGATATGAGAGAAAGAAAGAAGTTAAGAATAACTTTAAGGAGGTTGACCTCAGCAATTGGAAGAATTTTGAAATAGAAAGACTGAAAGAAAGGAAGATGTATGGAAGATGGGGTTGGGAATCAAGAATTCAGTTTGGCAACTCAATCAAAAAATGGGAAGATTTTCACAGACATTTCTCCAAAGAAGATATTCAGATGGTCAAAAAGCACATGAAAACATGCTCAACATGACTAATTATCAGAGAAATGCAAATCAAAACTACAATGAGGTGTCTCCTCACACCAGTCAGAATCAGTCAGTTCAGTCACTCAGTCATGTCCAACTCTTTGCGACCCCATGGACTGCAGTACACCACTTTCCTGTCCGTCACCAGTCAGAATGCTGCTGCTGCTGCTGCTGCTGCTAAGTCGCTTCAGTCATGTCTGACTCTGTGCGACCCCAGAGACAGCTGCCCACCAGGCTCACCCGTCCCTGAGATTCTCAAGGCAAGAACACTGGAGTGGGTTGCCATTTCCTTCTCCAATGCATGAAAGTGAAAAGTGAAAGTGAAGTCGCTCAGTCATGTCCGACTCTTAGCGACCCCATAGACTGCAGCCCACCAGGCTCCTCCATCCATAGGATTTTCCAGGCAAGAGTACTGGAGTGGGGTGCCATTGCCTTCGCCATCAGTCAGAATGGTCATCATCAAAAAATTTACAAACAATAAAAAGATGGACAGGGTGTGGAGAAAAAGAACCCACCTACACTGCTGGTGGGATTATAAATTGGTATAGCCACTATGGAGAAGAACAGTATGGAGATACCTTAAAAAAACTAAAAATAGTTGTGCCATATGATCCAGAAATCCTACTCCTGGGGCATATATCCAGAAAAAAAAAAAACATAATTTGAAAAGATACATGCCCCTAATGTTCGTAGCAGCACCGTTTACAATAGCTGAGACATGGAAGTAACATAAATGTCCATCAACAGAGGAATGGATAAAAAAAAAATGTGGTACATATATACAATGGAATATTGCTCAGCCATAGAAAAGAAAGAAACAGTGTCATTTGCAGCAACATAGATAGACCTAGAGATTATTATACTAAGTGAAGTAAGTCAGAGAAAAACAAATATCATATATCACTCATATGTGGAATCTAACTTTTAAAAACATACAAATTAACTTATCTATGAAACAAAAACAGACCCACAGATATTGAAAACAAATTTATGGTTACCAAAGGGGAAATATGGGAGTTGGAGGGGGGGCGGTGAGGAATAAGTCAGAAACTTGGGATGAACATACACACACCACTATATATTACTATATATAAGATACATAATCAATAAAAGTCTACTATATAGCACAGGGAACTCCACTCAGCATTCTGTGATAATCTATATCAGAAAAGAATCTTAAAAAAGAATGAATATATGTACATGTTTAACCAGATCACTTTGCTGAACACCTGAAACGAATACAACATTGTTAATCAACTATAATAACATAAAATTTAAAACTTCAGTTGGGGACCTATTAAGCTTGTGATGCCTGCTACACATCACCCATGTGGACAAACAGAACCACCACCAATGGTTGAGAACCATGCAGCTGAAAGACCCACAATTCTCATTGTCTCATCTGATAAGTGTGTATCTATCCTGAAATTTTTCCAGAAGATGGCAGTCAAGGGCTTGAGGAAATGGCGGCTTCTTTTATTCAGCACAAGAATGCCCTGGGGCTGGATATGTGAATCTTTTATCTAAGGAGAAGTCTAAGCTAGATAAGTCCAAAATAGATATAGATATATGTATTAGGAATTAAAAGTTAGGCAAGTGCATAAGATCACTAGGTCACTAAATGAAAGACAGACAAGGAACAGGTCAGAGCAGTGGACCCTGTATGTTGCAATATTTAGAGGTCAGGAAATGGAGAATAAGCATGAGTGGTCAACATGCTGCTGCTGCTGCTGCTAAGTCACTTTAGTCATGTCCGCCTCTGTGCGACCCCAGAGACGGCAGCCCGCCAGGCTCCCCCGTCCCTGGGATTCTCCAGGCAAGAACACTGGAGTAGGTTGCCATTTCCTTCTCCAATACATGAAAGTGAAAAGTGAAAGTGAAGTTGCTCAGTCGTGTCTGACTCCTAGTGACCCCATGGACTGCAGCCTACCAGGCTCCTCTGTCCATGGGATTTGCCAGGAGAGAGTACTGGAGTGGGGTGCCATTGCCTTCTCCAGGTCAATATGATGGGGGGTTAAAAAAAAAAAAGGAAAACCCTGAGAGACAGGTGACCCAAAACCACAAAAAGAAAGTATTTCATGAAAGAACTTTCACTCTATCAAATACTGCCAACATGTCAGGTAAGATGAGAACTAAGAACAAATAATAAAATCAGACAATGTGAGGATCCTTCAGGATGTTGAGAAGGACAGTTGGAGTGGAGTGGGTTGGGTGAAAATCTGATTGGAATAGATTTTAGAATGACTAGGAGGAGAGGAAGTAGAGACTGGTTGTGGACAAATCATTTAAGAAGTTGTGTTGTAAAGGAGAGGAGAGAAGTAAAAGGGCATCTGGAGAGGGTTATGAAGGGAAAGTTTTATAAAAGCGGGTAAACTAATGCCATGTTCCTAGGCTGATGCTATTAATCCAGCCTTGAGGGAAAGCTGATGATGCAGAAGTAAGAAGGGACAAGTGCTAAAGCTATGTCTTAATGAAGAGGGGATAGGAAGCACTAGAAAGGAACATGCTAGTTCACCCCATAGGAATCAAAAGGAAACAGAATAATGAGGATTGATGGATGACACAAACAGGTAGAATTGATGGTGGTGGGAGTATGTGAAATTCAACAGGTGAGAGTGGGGATTTATCATTTTGTTGAGTCATTTTACACCTTTAAAAACCATTTCTGTATGTATTCTCACTGGTTAAACCCTACAAATACTATTATTTTTACCACAATATACCCCCCCCCACACACACACACACACACACACACACAGAGTGATCCTAAATGACCTAATAGTAACCCTAGCAGGAATGTAACTTGGGTCTCAACTACATCCATCACTGGGATTCAGGCATGTCCAGCATATCAGAAAGACAAAAGGGGCAGAAACTACAAAATTCCTGTTTCTATGCGTCTCAAAGAGCTTCCTGGGAAATAATTCATCCAGTAGGATGGATAACTCAGGGAAAACCTAATCTAAATTGTCATATGGGAGCTACCTGTAATCCATCCTCTACCCAGGTCCAGAGACTCATAGGTCTATGTCCCCCTCGTCTCTAATAGTACAGTGATAATTGTCAGACCACACATCCTGCTTTCTTATTAGTAAAACATAGCAATCATAACTATAATTTACAATTCACAGCTACAGGATTATACTGTCATAAGCTGAGTCTTAACAGCAACAAGGTAAGCCAGTCCTATTATGGAATCCCAGCCCTCTATCAAGCAGACTATAACTAGGTGGACAGCAGAGGTGGCTTGTATGTTTTTGAACAATTGCCCGTAATTGCTATTGAAGAGGATTATCCATCAGCTTATCATCATACAAGTCCTAAATAAATCTTGATGAGCAATGCAGAATTTAAAGGTCACAGTTTTACTTCCCTGCTGTCTAAAGCACAATTATAAATGAAAATCTTGGAAAGGATTTTCACAAGAGCAATGAATCATTTACTATACTCACCTCTAAAGAAGAATGTTCACATGAGATGAAGGAAATTCTAACACCCAAGCCAAACTCTACAGAACAGTCTACGCTAGCCAATCAACAGCTAGACTTTTAAAGAACTGGTAAATATGTATCTTCTGAGACTTTCATACTATCAAAAATTAATATGTCTAAAGTTCTAACAAATCTCATCTTATGGTCCTGAGATAAATTCTGTCTCATAGAAAAGTAATTTCCAATGGCACAAGCTCTCTTGGCATGTTCTCAGTGTTCCTTTCATTCTAAATGCTTAGTAATCGGGCACATGGAATGATCCCTTTCTCAAACAATTCCAGGCTTCAGCCCAAATTCAGCCTGAATGGACAGTGATTAAATTTCTTAGCCACAAGCTCCTATAAAGGATGAAGGTTATGTGCATATAGCCTATGTCCTAATAATGAATCCATGAAATTCTATTGTGTGTCAGTATAACCTATCTTCCTGAAATTCACAGTATGTTTTCAGTTTCAAAAAGGAAGATTCTAGTTTTAAAAATCTTTCCTGTTTTCCCAGTGTTAAAAATAGCCTACATTTGAAGTAAAGGGTAAGATACCTTTTATATCAAAGAGTGATTTGGGAGGAAAAAGAGGGTATTTTTTTAAAAATCAGAGCTTTCACTGTTTTTTTTATTTTCCTATAAAACATTTTAGTACTGTCATTTCTGCTGACCATGAAAAACAAATTATGCTAGGATAAACAGCTGACAAATTGTTTGGGGGAAGGATGACATGGTTTGTGCCTGGGCAGCATTCCAATCATCTGTGAAAAGCACAGCATGACCATAAGAATTTAAATATTTCCAATATGCCCCTTCCATGGGGAAAAACATGCATATGTTTCAATTAATCAAGGTTAAGTAAAATGGAATAATTGTGGAGCACAGGCTTATCTTGCCAATCTTTATTCTAAGAACTGGGGTTGTCCATACTTTAGCTGGAGTTCTGTTTCTAAAAGGCTTTCATAGCAATGTTTTTAAACATGGGGTTCCGGTGAAAATGGAGTATATGGGACACAGAAACAGGAAATGGTTTTGAGTGCAACTAGCTGAATCCACTGGCTATAAATACCACCTGGCAGGACTACATTTAAAAATACAGTTCCTTAAAGGCAGAGGCTACATTTGAGTCATCTTTGTTTCCCTGATGCCTATCATATTTAAAGAACACCTGTAGATTTCTTCCTTCTTCTGTAAAGAACTCCTCTTTGCATACCATTAAGCAATTTAGAAAAATGCTTCCATCAAGCCTTCAAGTCATTCCAAATTGAAGCCAGGGGCCTAGAACTATGGTTAAGTAAGAAACAAAGCAAGTTAGACATGAGTTACACAGACCCAGATATAAAGCAGAAGTCAGTTGTGTCCTTCTTTTAGTAATTTAAAAAAAAAAAAAAAGGAAATCTAAAGAAGTAAACATTTAACCTGAGGAAGTCCAATAGTGGGTGAAAGGTAGAGGTCTCAGTTAGAGGGTGAAGAATAATGGGGTGGAAACAAGAAACGCCAAGATTTCATAGCAGACTAAAGGTAGGTGCTAGGCAGGTCTCAGAGACCAGCTGCAGAGACTAGGGTTTAGGATCAGGACTCTGGTATTCCTGAGGCAGAGAAGATCAAAACAGAACTCCAGGTCCAAGTGATCCAGATGGTCCAATCAAAAAACCAAGGTGAGACACAGATGTATAGAACAGTCTTTTGGACTCTGTAGGAGAGGGAGAAGGTGGGATGATTTGGGAGAATGGCATTGAAACATGTATAATATCATATAAGAAACAAATAGCCAATCTAGGTTCAATGCAGGATACAGGATGCTTGGGGCTGGTGCACTGGGATGACCCACCCAGAGGGATGGTATGGGGAGGGAGGTGGGAGGGGGCTTCAGGACTGGGAACATGTGTACACCCGTGGCGGATTCATCTTGATGTATGGCAAAAACAATACAATATTGTAAAGTTAAAAAAAAAAAACACAGAAAAAAAAAAAAAAAAGGTGAGAATTCAGTCATGAAATGAGAGGTAGTCTTTCATAGCATAGAAAGCCAAAATCACTTACATTGACCTCAGGGCCAAGAGAGATTAATAAGTATTGTGCATGTTTTAGTCGCTCAGTCATGTCCAAGTCTTTGTGATCCCATGGCTGTAGCCCACCAGGCTCCTCTAGCCATGAAATTCTCCAGGCAAGAATATAGGCATGGGTAGCCATTTCTTTCTCCCAGAGGATCTTCCCAACCCAGGGGTCAAACCCAGGGGTCTCTTGCAACGCAAGCAGATTCTTTTCCATCTGACCCACCAGGGAAGTCCCAAAAATGAAAAACATGAAACCAAACAGAAAGCATGTCAAGCACTTGGCCAAAAACTGCAAAAACCTCAGCAGCATCTGACATGATTTTCCTCCTGTTCCTTGAAACATTGCCTTCTCCTTTTAGCATCACATCCCCTCCATCTCCTCCTATCTTCCACATCTCAATTATTGACACTATCATTGAACCAGGTCACCAAATCAAAAAACAGAGGTGTTTGGTTTTTTTTTTTTTTACCCTTGCTCACCTTTCTCCCAAACATCTCACTGCCTCCACTGTGGCCATCCTCCGCCTATGCTGATGCCAACTCTTACCTGGACTACCATAAAAGCCTCCAACTGGTCTTCCTGATTCCACTCTGGCTCCACTGAATCCATTCTCTACATGGCAGCTAGAGAGATCTTTATAAAACATATGTCAGATCATGTCTTTCCCCTTTTAAAAACTTTTTATTGGTTTTCCAGAGAAGTCAGAAATATCCAAACTCCTCCCCCAGCCTACAAAGTCCTAGACAGTCTGATCCCTGTCTACCTCTATTGATAACACTATTTCTACCCTCTCCAAACCCTTGAGCCCCTAAGACTTCCCTGGTGATCCAGTGGTTAAGAATATGCCTGCCAATGGAGGGGACATGTGTTCAATCCCTGGTCCAGGAAGATCCCACATGATGCAGAGTAGCTAAGCTGGAGCGCCACAGCTACTGAGCCCATGCTCTAGAGCACATGAACTGCAACTACTGAGTCTGCATGCTGCAACAACTGAAGCTCTCACACACTAGAGCCTGTGCTTCACAACAAGAGAAGCCACCACAATGAGAAGCCCACCCACTGCAACTAGAGAGTAGCCCCCACCTGCTGCAGCTAGAGAAAGCCTGCACGTATCAGCGAAGACTCAGCACAGCCAAAACCAAAAATAATTAAACAGTTGAGCTTCAGTAGCCTTCTTCTGCTCTGCAAGCACACCAGGTCTGTTTCCACCCCAAGGCCTCTCTACAAGCTGCTCCTCTTCTGGCATGCATAGCTCTATCCTGTCATTTACTTCTTATCTAAAATATCATCTCTAATTTAGACAGCCTTCCTTGATCAAACAAAGAAAAGCAGCAGTTCAGTCGCACTCCATCATATCATCCAATTTATGTTCTTCAGAACATAATCATTACCTGAAGATTTTGTTTTTCACTACCTGTCTTTACCCACTGGAATATAAGTTCTATGAAAACAGAAACATTATCTGCTGTACTCTTAGTACCTAAAACAGTGAATTGCATCTATTGGGCATTCAATATATATATATGAAATATACAGATATTATATATATTTTTTTAATTAAAGAGCAAATAAGTAAATGAGTGAATGAATCAAAAAATAAACACTGGTGGACACTTGAGGTTTGTGGATACTGAGAAGAAAATGATATTAAATATGGCCTTTGACATACTAAATTTTATACCTTTGAAATATCCAAGCAGAGTTTCAAGGGCTCCGCTAGAAATATGTGTCTGGAGTTTAGCCCAGGAGCTATAAATATGAGAGTCCTAGTGACTGCAGTCATGAAATTAAAAGACGCTTACTCCTTGGAAGAAAAGTTATGAGCAACCTAGATAGCATATTCAAAAGCAGAGACATTACTTTGCCGACTAAGGTCCATCTAGTCAAGGCTATGTTTTTTCCTGTGGTCATGTATGGATGTGAGAGTTGGACTGTGAAGAAGGCTGAGTGCCGAAGAATTGATGCTTTTGAACTGTGGTATTGGAGAAGATTCTTGAGAGTCCCTTGGACTGCAAGGGGATCCAACCAGTCCATTCTGAAGGAGATCAGCCCTGGGATTTCTTTGGAAGGAATGATGCTGAAGCTGAAATTCCAGTACTTTGGCCACCTCATGCGAAGAGTTGACTCATTGGAAAAAACTCTGATGCTGGGAGGAATTGGGGGCAGGAGGAGAAGGGGATGACCCAGGATGAGATGGCTGGATGGCATCACAGACTCGATGGACGTGAGTCTGAGTGAACTCTGGGAGATGGTGATCAACAGGGAGGCCTGGCGTGCTGCGATTCATGGGGTCGCAAAGAGTCAGACATGACTGAGCGACTGAACTGAACTGAACTGAGGTGCATGAGCTGTAACTGAAGACATGGCATAGAAGAGACTGCTGAAGGGAGAATAAAAAATGACAGAGAAAGGAGCCTTGGGTAGATACAAACTTTAAAGACCAGGTAAAAGATAATGCATCAGCAAAAGAGAGAGAGTGGCCAAAGAGAGAACAAAAACCAGGAGTTTTTCGCATCATGGAAACCAAAGGGATAGTGTATGTTTTAAGGAAAGAATAAGCAATAGTGTCAAAAAGCTGTTGAAAGGGCAAGGTATTAATAAATACTAGCAAGTGACTAATGGCATTTATAGAAACTGAGTATGTATCCTATAGTTTCTTGTACCCTTAAACAATGTTCTATACATAATGGAAATATTTCTTGTTATTTCAAAGGATTTTGCTATAGGCTATTTTGTTAAAAAATTTTTTTCCATTGTATGTTTTTTTATTGTCTCTTCCTTTACATCAGGTTTATATCTGTCACTTCTTACTGTTGACATCTGTTTTTAAGCCATATTCCCTTTCTAACTTGCAGCTTTGTATTTAATTCTAAACTGAGAAGTCCAATAACCTAGTGTGTATGGTCCAAGTCTACACTGAGATGGGAAATGCCCAGAGTAAGGCCACACTGCAAAAATGAGCTTTAGATCATAGATTTTGTATTATTAATTTTGACTGCCCAAGACTCTTCTTGCTTCCTCCTGATAATCAGCTAAGTTAAGAAACTGAAAAGAGGTTTCCAAATAAGTGAATTATTACAGTATTATTAAAGAGTAATTAAATGTACAATTTCACAAGCAGCATATGTTTCAACATTCTTTCTTCTTTTAAGAAGAAAAAAAAGCAAGGTGATTTGCCAAGTAAAAATCTATAATTAAAAGTGATATCACTAGACTTTGTCATGAAAGTTCAAGTAATCAGATTGCTATAAAAAAAATACAACAGAAAATCTAGTATTTACAAAATGAAAAATTTCCCACAGAATCTTAAACACAGAAATGAAGTTTATAAATAAAATTTAAGTAATAATCATATAAGAACAAGTGTATAAATGTGTGTGTACATATGTAAATATGCAACTAAAAATTCTCAAAATATCAAATTAAATGTTGCTGGAAATATTTGAAGTTTGACAAAAATTTATTTTCTCTAAGTGTGAGCTTCTACACACAATTCGGCAGCAATATTATTCCATCTAAATATTTTAACAATATCTTAGTGTATTTGGTAAGCTTCTCAAATGTCTTCATGACAAATTCCTGAAGGTGGTTGTTAGAAACAAAGTCAACTTAACTTTTGTATACAGTGAAAGGTATAAATAGTAGTTCAGTTTTTACATATGAATATGCTGCTTTTCCAAAACTGTTGAAAATACTACCTTTTTTCTATTGAATTGCCTTTCTGCTTTTATTAAAAGTCAATTATTTATAGATCTGGAGGTCTATTTTTTACCTCTCTTCTGTTCCACTGGTCTATTTGTCCATATTTATCAAGGCCATACTACATTTTTTTTCCTATGACAAGTCTGTTATTTATTTTTTCCACTCATAAAGTGGTTAAATATAAATTGTCCCTTTACTGTAACATACTAACTATAGAAAGTTGAAACATACACAACACACCATGTACCCCTCATATTCTGTATTCACTGTCTGAAAATGCCATAGAGATAGTTCCACAGTGGATAATATAGACATGTGGAGCATTTACTTCCTGTGTTTATTCTGTTTTTTAAAAATAAATTTATATATTTTAATTGGAGGCTAATTATTTTACAATATTGTAGTGGTTTTGCCATACAATGAGATGAATCAGCCATGGGTGTACATGTGCTCCCCATCCTGAACTCCCCTCCCACCTCCCTCCCTATCCCATCCCTCAGGGTCATCCCAATGCACCACCCCTGAGCACCCTGTCTCATGCTTCAAACCTAAACTGGTGATCTATTTCACATATGGTAATATACATGTTTTAGTGCTATTCTCGCAAATCATCCCACCCTCGCCTTCTCCCACAGTGTCCAAAAGACTGTTCTTTATATCTGTGTCTCTTTTGCTGTCTCACATATAGGATCATTGTTACCATCTTTCTAAATTCCATATATATGCATTGATATATTGTATTGGTATTTTTCTTTCTGACTTACTTCATTCTGTATAATAGGCTCCAGTTTCATCCACCTCATTAGAACTGATTCAAAGGCATTATTTTTAATAGCTGAGTAATATTCCATTGTGTATATGTACCATGGCTTTCTTATCCATTCATCTGCCGATGGACATCTAGGTTGCTTCCATGTCCTAGCTATTGTGAACAGTGCTGTGATGAACACTGGGGTACATGTGTCTCTCAATTCTGGTTTCCTTGGTGTGTATGCCCAGCGGTGGGATTGCTGGGCTGTATAACACCATACTATCTGGAACATTGCAGCTTTGTAACAAGTCTTAAATTCAGGTAGTGTTCATTCTCCAAACTTGTTTTATTTTAAAGTTATTTTAGCTATTCTGGATCCTGTGCATTTCCTAGGAAATTTAGAATCAGTTTGTCAATCTCTACAAAACAATTTAATTGTTTAAACTTTATCTACTGCATTGTTTCCAATATTACTAATAAAAAAAATTTTCTCCTCTAGCCCAAACTTACATACACACACACACACAAACACACATAGCATGTTTAGCTAAAAACATAAGTATTTTTCCATGAATGCCTGTTCTGCCAGATATATTAAATATTATTATAAATGAGAGGTACATCACCTCTAAACTCTGTCTCACTAGAACAAATCACTTCAGTGCTGTAAAGAGAAACAAAAATATTTATTGTCAACTATGGCCCAAGCACTAAGCAATCAGACTCAGTATGGGATAGCTTGGAAATGAGAGTGCATATTTTTACAACAAAAGTCAGAAAAAATGAAAAATTGTGACTATATGAAAGTTCTTGGGCATAATATTCAAAATTCAGTGCATAAAATTAAAATGCAAAGTAACCCTTCTGATAAGATGCCTTTGCTTCATAAACTGCAAAAGCTATTCTATGACTCAAACAGTAGAGCCAATCCAACCATTCTGAAAACTTAAAAAGAGGAGGAAAGAGGGTGGAAGAGAACTATGAATTGTTCCTAGTATGAAAAAAACTCAGTAGAGCTGGTCAATTAGTGTTTGAATTATCTAAATGGAGATAAGTAAGTTTAAAATGTTTTAAGTGAGTGAGTGAAGTCACTCAGTCGTGTCCGACTCTTTGCGACCCCATGGGCTGTAGCCTAACCAGGTTCCTCCATCCATGGGATTTTCTAGGCAAGGATACTGGAGTGGGTTGCCATTTCCTTCTCCAGGAGATCTTCCTGACCCAGGGATTGAACCCAGGTCTTCTGCATTGTAGGCAGACGCTTTACCGTCTAAGCCACCAGGGAAGATAAAGGTCCCCTTAGATAATTTTTTATTTAATTCCAAAGGATTCCCATAAGACCACCCAGCACTTAGCAAAAGTCAGTGCATTATGTGGTCAGTTTAAACAATGCTAAAAGAAGGGTGCCTATAAAGAAAAACAAAGTTTTCATCTGAAACTCAGTAACTATGTCTTTTCCAACTCAATTTGCCTATGAATTAATGTTCAGCCCCAATAGTCACCAATTATCTCAACACACGGAAGTAATTAATTACTTTTGCAAAATAGATGAAATTATAAGATTGAAAAAAGCATAATCAGTAAAAAAAAAAAAAGAGAGAGAGAGAGAAATCACCTTGCTTGAAAAACAAGTGCACTTATTTAGAAGGTCCTCAGATACGACTGTATCACATGGATCACAATGAAGAGCATAAGCTCAGTAACAATGTATTAATTACTAGATCATCCAAATGTGCCATTATACTAAAACTTGATTTGAAAATATGCTCTATTAATTGATAACTCTTCTTAGTAATTTCATAACATTAGAAGAGTCCACACAAAGTATCTGCATCCTTTCTCTTTCAACGACAAAATCTGTATGTAAATCATCGCTAAAGTAGGTTTCCCCTTGTTAATGCTCCTGCAGAGTCAGTCATGCTGTACAATATTCTGTAGCCAAGAACATGAGTGTTTAAGACTCCAGAATCAGACCTGAGTTTAAAGCTTCCCCATTTCTCTATCTCATGCCTTGGAAAGTCATTCACCTTGCCTGACCCCCAGTTCCCTCCTCTCTAAATGGTACCCCATTCATCGGTTGCTATGAGGTCAAGGGCATGGCCATGTCTGCTTCTTTCATAAAAGTTTCATAAAAGTTCTCCCAATGACTAGTTATATAGTCTCAACAAATTTATATTACATAAAGAATACATCATATACATTTACACATACATATAAAAAACGAATCAAAGCATTTAACATATATGCTGCTGCTGCTGCTAAGTCACTTCAGTCGTGTCCGACTCTGTGCGACCCCACAGACAGCAGCCCACCAGGCTCCCCCGTCCCTGGGATTCTCCAGGCAAGAACACTGGAGTGGGTTGCCATTTCCTTCTCTAATGTGTGAAAGTGAAAAGTGAAAGTGAAGTTGCTCAGTGGTGTCGGACTCTTCGCGACCCCATGGACTGCAGTCTACCAGGCTCCTCCATCCATGGGATTTTCCAGGCAAGAGTACTGGAGTGGGTTGTCATTGCCTTCTCTGTAACATATATAGTAAGCCCTTAATTTTAGAATAACCAAAGATCATCAAAAAATCTACAAACCATAAATGCTAAAGAGGGTATGGAGAAAAGGGAACCCTCCAGCACTGTTGTTTGGAATGTAAATTGGTACAGCCACTATAGAGAACAGTATGGAAGTTCCCTAAAAAACTAAAAATAGAGCTACCACATGATCTTACAATCCCACTTCAGGGTATGTACCTGGGGTGTGTGTGTGTGTGTGTTTGTGTGTGTTAGTCATTCAGTTGTGTCCAGCTCTTTGCAACCCCATGGACTATAGCCCACCAGGCTTCTCTGTTGATGGAATTCTCCAGGCAGGAATACTAGATTGGCTAGTCATTCCCTTCTCCAGGGGGTCTTCCCCACCCAGGAATTGAACCCGGGTCTCTTGCATTGCAGGCAGATTCTTTATCATTTGAACCACCAGGTAAACCGAGGGAAAACCATAATTCTAAAAGATACATACACCCAGTGTTCACTGTGGCACTATTTACAACAGCCAGAAGATGGAAGCAACCTTAATGTCCATCAACGGAGATATGGATAAAGAAGATGTGATACATTTATAGAATGAAATATCACTCAGTCATAAAAAAAGAATATAGTAATGTCATTTGCAGCAACATGGATGAATCTAGAGATTGTCATAATGAATGAAGTAAGTCAGAGAAGGAGAAATATATATGATATCGCTTATATGTAGAATCTTTAAAAATGGTGCAAATGAACCTATTTACAAAACAGAAGAAGAGTTACAGATGAAGAAAATAATCTTATGGTTACTGAGGGGAAGGGAGGCAAGGATAAACTGGGAGATTGGGATTGACATATACCCACTACTATATATAAAATAGATGATAAGGACCAACTTGATAGCACAAGTAATTCTCCTCAATATCCTGTGATGAACTATATGGGAAAAAAGTTTTAAAAAGGGTGGGTGTATTTATAGGTATAACTGATTCACTTTGTTGTATAGCAAAAAGTAACACAACACTGTAAATAAAAAAAATTAAATAACCAAAGAAATTTTAAGCAAATATGTAATAGCTAATTTAGACAGCAAAGGTCTTGGTTTCAGAGAGGATAAATAGGTTGCCTGAGGTCATACAGCCAGGAGGTAGCAGTCCAGAATTTAAATTCAGACATTCTGAGCCCGGAGGACAATCAGTTAACCAAATCCTACACTGCTTCTCACTACTTCAAGCTCTCCCCTCTTAAGAGCACCCAGTTTTTAGCCTTTCACAGCTTCTTTGTTCTCAACAGTTCCTTCCTTCCACCTGCCACCCACCTATGTGTACAATTCTCAAAGTCCAGGAATCAAACGCGCTACCCTCTCTATTACGGTTCATGTTTCTGGAAGCTCAGGAACCTTTCCCCACTAACAAGTACAAACATATATACACAAGATTTTCAGTGTACTCTCAGGGTATTCACAGATAACTCAGCAGTACACTCTTCCTCACAGAAATATGTGTTTAAAGCACCTAGTATACTGACTCTGGCATAGCAAACACTCAACAGACAGTTTGGACCATGACTATAATAGGTGTCTATCAAAATACTACCTAACAAGGTCCTACTCAAAGATCATTTCCACCAAAAACTTCCTTTGGTCACTCCACTAATTGTGAGGAATATTTTTCTCCTCTGTGAATGTACAACTCATGCAATTTTACTGGTAGAAAGAAACTTTAAGATTCTCAATCCAAAGTAACATGTTTTAAAATATTCATATAATATGTATTACACATTCTACAGCATAGAACTATTTGTTTATATGTTTCATCTCTAATGCTATAATGAAAGTGCTAAGAAAGTGCTAAAGAAAGTGCTTAACATTCCTTAAAGATACATGAATGATTAAAAAACAAATGAGTGAATGAATGAATAATTCCAAATTAAAACTGAATTACTATTCAGTATTTTTCAAAAACACATGAGGCCTAGAATGTCTCTTTCAGCATTTAAAATCACCAGTATTTTTTTTTCTCATTCAGTATGAATCAACAGTATGGAGCAAAATCTTTTTCTCAGCAGATCTCTTTAGAATCAATTTATGAGCTATCTCCTCTCGCTTTTGGTCTAATCAGTTATAGAGAAAAGCTCTGGATAAGATGCTTGAGAGTATGTTATTACTCTCGGGAATTCATTTTAGTCAGAAATTTAATATCACAAAAATATTACATTTTCAGTCTTCCAAAAACCTGTGCTTTTGTGATGAGGTTTTTTATTTCCTTAGTGAGCAAGGCTTCAATTACACATTATGCTTCTGGGTGACAGAACTGAGACTGTTTTCCATTCTGTAATATAATCCTTTCAACTGGCAGTTGAGGTTCTGGCAAAAAATCCACTTATTAAGCAACTTCTACTGTAGACAATAAAAAGTGATAAGCTATAATTCACAATCTTGAAGAACTTACCAAAGTTGGAGAAAGAAGACAAATTTGTGAAAATTAAGCACAAGATTTAAATAAAATTCCAGGATAGAAAACACTATCATGAGTAATTGACAAATAAATGGTGCACCTTAGTGCCATGTGGATTTGGAAAGGGTGGGGGTCTTTTTAGGCTGTGGTAGATTTATGGAAAGAGTTGGGTGCAAATATAGGAGAATAAGTAGAATTGAGGGAAAGCCAAGAAGAGAAAAGAGAACATTTAAAACTACAAATGATAACAAAAGCATCAAAGCAAAAAAGAAAAAGTGAGTTGGGGATAAAAGAGCTGGGAAAATAATAACAAATACCCAATTTAAAAATATATATTTGAGTGACTCCCCTGGTGGCACAGTAATTAAGACTCTGAGCTTCCACTGAAGAGGGCATGGGTTCAAACCAATATAAAAATATATTTGGGGATGAATGAATGAAAGCATAAAGCATTTATGAAAGAGTGTAGAAGACAGAAAGCACCCCTTTTTGTGGGAAGATGCAAAATGAGGTGATGCACATAAAGCATTTGATAGTGTCCATTCCATACTAGGACTTCCCTGGTGGCTCAGACGGTAAAGCGTCTGTCTACAATGCGGGAGACCCGGGTTCGATCCCTGGGTTGGGAAGATCCCCTGGGGAAGGAAATGGCAATCCACTCCAGTACTATTGCCTGGAAAATCCCACGGACAGAGGAGCCTGGTAGGCTACAGTCCATGGGGTCACAAAGAGTCGGACACAACTGAGCGACTTCACTTTCACTTTCATTCCATACTACTGAATGTAAAAACTGTCAGCTATTATTATGATTATTGTTTATTTATGATCAACATAAAGTCATAAAATGGCTGAAATTTGATATGCTCTTCATTTGATTTTTATGGCCTATTGAAGAAAGAAGTTTCCACAGAAAACAAACTGAATTCTGGTAAAAGCTACTGGGTTCTTCGTTTACATCCTCAAAGAAGATATTAAAGAACAATTGAGAGCCACTGATAAGCACTAAGCAGTGAAAAGTTAGAGAAGATAGTTGTGGACATGACACCATATACACACACACACACACACACACACACACACACACACACACACGTATTGCTCTCTGTAGTCCTAATAGTGATTTTTTGCTATAACCCATCATTAGCCTTAAAAGCTGATTTAGAATGCTGTACCTGTGTGAGACAGAAATGCACTGCCTACAAAAATTCATACTTACCCCCAAAGAGAATTTAGAGGTATATGACATATCTGTTGCATAAGTCAGGACGTAAATTAACACACATTCACTCCTGTTAATACCTACAATGATCCTGGGAAACAGGTATTATTTATCCCAGTTAAACTGTAACTTTTGAACCTTGGAATAAATTAAATGGCTGAGAATCATACATCAAGCTTTTATTCAAAGGGAGACACATTATCTCATGTTAATGCCCACAACAACCCTGAAAGTAGGTAGTAGTATCCCGAGTGAACTGTAACTTCTTTGTACTTCGATTTCTACTACATAAAATGGGATTAATAATAGCACCAGCTACCCCATAGGATTGTTGTGCAGATAAGTCAATATATGTAAAGCACTTAGACAAGTATCTGTTAACCATGTACATACTAAGTGCCATATAAATGTAGCCAGCAAAATCATGATTATAATAATAATTGTCTTTATTATTTCTGTGTAACTAAAAGTACCACTTTCCTCCATCAAAGCTGTATGGCTCAAGATGCAAGCAAAATCTGACACAAGTCCCTAATAGCACCAGCTACAACCACCAAAGTTCACACTTGGACAATATAACATAATCTTGCATTTGGTACTTCAAATTTACCTTGATACAGTAATCATTCATATGTTCCAATAGAAAAATTAAACCGTTCTGAGTTTCATGATCACAGAATCATCTTCATTAGAAGCCTCCACAGCAGAGAAAGTCTTCTAAATTAACAATAGAATATTTTGCACATGTTTAGCACATGGACAGAGAAGCCTGGCATGCTATAGTCCATGGGGTTGCAAAGAGTCAGACATGACTTAACGACTGAAGAACAACAACAAGCACATGTATAATGTTCAAAGCACCTTCAAGTGCATTGTCATTCAATCTTCAAAACGATTTTATGGAAACTGATTATCAAGAAGCTTAAATGATTTCCTTACAAAGTCACAAAACCAAAAAAATGGTATAATGACAAGACCTGAGGTTATTTCACTCTGGCTTCTAGTTCACTCCACCATACCAAGCTGCTGTAAGCTCATGAAAGAGTACTGTAATTACACTGGAAACCTTCAGGTATGAGATCAATACCATAGGAAGAAATTATATAAGATATGCTCCAGATATGATTTTTGATACCTCTTGGGCTCCTCCGATGCTCTTCTAAATATAATAATAAAATGATGAGACTAATGAGCATTTGCAAAGAGATTTCTTTAAAGAAATTAGTGACCAAACCCTCAGGTCCCACTTCCTTGCCATGAGGGACAGGGTGGGGAGATGCTCTCTTCCATATCTCACACTTAGTGAAAGACCTTCACAAAACCTAGCACCTGGCCAGGCTTGGGAGAGATCAAGCCTGTGGTCAGTAGGCTATCCAGGTTGCACAGCCTCAGCAACAGGGCAAAGGACAGGATGCCTGAACATCTCCCATGGACCAGTTGTGGCCACATGGGGAAAGCAGCAGGCCTAGGGACATTTTAGTGTTGTTTAGGAGAGCCACTTGGGAGGGCAAGGACTCCAACAGGGAGTGTCTGGGTGAACTAGATGGTCAGAAAAACAAGCGACTTCTTTCTCCAAAGGGCACGATGATGGAGGTTCTCAAGGAATAGAAATCATTGAGGGGACCAAGTGAGAGGAGGCCTTTCTGCCCCTCTTTTGTCTGCTTATTCAACTCTCACTGGTTACACTTAAAATAGCACATACTCCAAAATACAAAATATACTTTTTAATTATGTGATACAACACTGAATCAAAGGATCCTTAATAAAAAAACAGCTTTGAAAAAAATCTCTTTTATACTTTAGAGCTTTGGTTTATGTGTGACAAGATACATGTAATATAAAATTTATCATTTTAATCACTTTTCAAAAATAAACTTTATTTTTTAGAGCAGTTTTTAGTTCACAGAAATTTAAGTGGAAAATACAAGGTGTTTCCCAATACTTCTCATCCTCACAAACACACAACTTCCTTCAGTTCAACACCTCCCCCTGACCAGAGTGAAACATTTGTTACAATCAATGAATCTGCACTGGCTCATCACAATCACTCAGAGTCCGTAGTTTACATTAGGATCACTCTTGGTTGTGTCCATTCTATGGATCTGGACAAACGTATGATGACATGTATCTATCACAACAGTATCACACAGAATAGTTTCATTACTCAAAAAATCCTGTGTTCTGCCTATATTCATCCCTCCCTCCCCACAACCCTTGGCAGTCACCGATCTTTTTACTCTCTCCATAGTTTTGCCTTTTCCAGAAGTCATAGTTAAATATAGCATGTTTATAGTAAATATAGCATATTTATAGTTAAATATAGTCAAATGTAGCATAGTTTCATATAGTATGAAACCTGTCAGATTGGCTTCATTCATTTATTAAACTGCATTTAAGCTTCCTCCATGTAGTAAGCGTCTTTTAATTTCATGACTGCAGTCACCATCTGCAGTGATTTTGGAGCCCCAAAAGGACACTATTTCCACTGTTTCCCCATCTATTTCCCATGAAGTGATGGGACCAGATGCCATGATCTTCGTAAATGTTGAGCTTTAAGTCAACTTTTTCACTCTCCTCTTTCACTTTCATCAAGAGGCTTTTTAGCTCCTCTTCACTTTCTGCCATAAGGGTGGTGTCATCTGCATATCTCAGGTTATTGATATTTCTCCCAGTAATCTTTTTTTTTTTTGATGTTTCAGTTTTATTCATGTCCATGACACTGAGGTTTTCTTACAGCCCATTATTTAATTGAATTATAAGGCAGAATGTTCAAAGAGAATGACCTGTGCCTCACTTTCAGGAACAATTTGTTTATGAAGTTGAACCTGCTCCAAACCAGGGCTTTCTACAGAATTTGGGGAAGTGTTACAAACTGAAGCTGTTACATTATACCTTGCTGACTGATAAAAGCTATAGTATTCAAGTCTATTTTCCCCTGAGTTTTCTGGTGCCTTTAGTTTTTGTTTAAATTGAACAACTTTGTAGATCAAAAAAACAATTAAAACACAGGCTAAAATAAAAAAAGCTAGCAAAATGTCAAAAGCCTCATTCAGCTTTTCAACTTCTTGTGTACAAATCGGAGATGTTTTCCCTGATACTGAAGCAGCATCAATCGGTAGAGCACTGTTTTTTTCCAAGTTCAAGTTAACAGGAGAAGTACGCTGTATTTGCACAGGTAACATCGCAGTGGTCTGTAATTCTCCCAGTAATCTTGATTCCAGCTGTGTTTCTTCCAGTCCAGCATTTCTCATGATGTACTCTGCATAGAAGTTAAATAAGCAGGGTCACAATATACAACCTTGACACATTCCTTTTCCTATTTGGAACCAGTACATTGTTCCATGTCCAGTTCTAACTGTTGCTTCCTGACCTGCATACAGATTTCTCAAAGGGAGGTTAGGTGGTCTGGTATTCCCATCTCTTTCAGAATTTCAGTTTATTGTGATCCACACAAAGGCTTTGGCGTAGTCAATAAAGCAGAAATAGATGTTTTTCTGGAACTCTCTTGCTTTTTCCATGATCCAGCAGATGTTGGCAATTTGGTCTCTGGTTCCTCTGCCTTTTCTAAACCCAGCTTGAACATCTGGAAGTTCACGGTTCACGTATTGCTGAAGCCTGGCTTGGAGAATTTTGAGCATTACTTCACTAGCGTGTGAGATGAGTGCAATTGTGTGGTAGTTTGAACATTCTTTGGCATTGCCTTTCTTTGGGATTGGAATGAAAACTGACCTTTTCCAGTCCTGTGGCCACTGCTGAGTTTTCCAAATTTGCTGGCATACTGCGTGCAGCGCTTTCATAGCATCATCTTTCAGGATTTGAAACAGCTCAACTGGAATTCCATCACCTCCACTAGCTTTGTTCGTAGTGATGCTTTCTAAGGCCCACTTGACTTCACATTCCAGGATGTCTGACTCTAGATGAATGATCACACCATCGTGATTATCTGAGTCGTGAAGATCTTTTTGGTACAGTTCTTCTGTGTATTCTTGCCACCTCTTCTTAATATCTTCTGCTTCTGTTAGGTACAGACCATTTCTGTCCTTTATTGAGCCCATCTTTGCATGAAATATTCCCTTGGTATCTCTAATTTTCTTGAAGAGATCTCTAGTCTTTCCCATTCTGTTCTTTTCCTCTATTTCTTTGCATTGATCGCTGAAGAAGGGTTTCTCATCTCTTCTTGCTATTCTTTGGAACTCTGCATTCAGATGCTTATATCTTTCCTTTTCTCCTTTGCTTTTCACTTCTCTTCTTTTCACAGCTATTTGTAAGGCCTCTCCAGACAGCCATTTTGCTTTTTGCATTTCTTTTCCATGGGGATGGTCCTAATCCCTGTCTCCTGTACAATGTCACAAACTTCATTCCATAGTTCATCAGGCACTCTATCTATCAGATCTAGGCCCTTAAATCTATTTCTCACTTCCACTGTATAATCATAAGGGATTTGATTTAGGTCATACCTGAATGGTCTAGTGGTTTTCCCTACTTTCTTCAATTTAAGTCTGAATTTGGCAATAAGGAGTTCATGATCTGAGCCACAGTCAGCTCCTGGTCTTGTTTTTGTTGACTGTATACAGCTTCTCCATATTTGGCTGCAAAGAATATAATGAATCTGATTTTGGTGTTGACCATCTGGTGATGTCCATGTGTAGAGTCTTCTCTCGTGTTGTTGGAAGAGGGTGTTTGCTATGACCAGTGCATTTTCTTGGCAAAACTCTATTAGTCTTTGTCCTGCTTCATTCCACACTCCAAGGCCAAATTTGCCTGTTACTCCAGGTGTTTCTTGACTTCCTACTTTTGCATTCCAGTCCCCTATAATGAAAAGGACATCACTTTTGGATGTTAGTTCTAGAAGGTCTTGTAGGTCTTCATAGAACTGTTCAACTTCAGCTTCTTCAGTGTTTTTAGTTGGGGCATAGACTTGGATTACTATGATACTGAATGGTTTGCCTTGGAGACGAACAGAGATCATTCTGTCATTTTTGAGATTGCATCCAAGTACTGCATTTCGGACTCTTTTGTTGACCATGATGGCTACTCCATTTCTTCTGAGGGATTCCTGCCAGCAGTAGTAGATGTAATGGTCATCTGGGTTAAATTCACCCATTCCAGTCCGCTGATTCCTAGAATGTCAACGTTCACTCCTGCCATCTCTTGTTTGACCACTTCCAATATGCCTTGATTCATGGACCTGACATTCCAGGTTCCTATGCAATATTGCTGTTAAACATTCACAGATGACAAAAGCCATACATTGCCAAAAATGCAGGGATCGAAAGCAGGTATTTTTAGCTAATATCATGACAGCTCTTGATACCATATTCTTTCTTTAAAGCCTCTTCACTCCCTTCTATCCTCTAGCTCTTCCTTTCTAATCACCCTGGGAGTCCACTGCTGGTCATGTGACCCTTCCTTTTACGAACATTCTCTTCTCTTCTCCCTTGCAACTCTATCCCTCCAGTGTACTCATCTTACAAAACTCCAACTCCAGGAGTTTTCTCTCTGTGACACCATGAGTCTGAGCACAATCTGAAGCTATCTCACAATAGTACAGTTCATCCCTGATACAAATTAATGGTCTTCAACCTAGGCACTGTCAGTCAAAGTATGTTCTGATCAGCTACCTCATCTGTAGACAACTACAAAACTCCACTACTTCTTTTAACTTAACCTCCCCCTACATCCCTATGTCCAGCAGAATTTAGCTAGTTAGTTCAATCACCAAGTCGTGTCCAACTCCTTGCGACCCCATGGACTGCAGCACTCCAGGCCTCCCTGTCCATCACCAACTTCCAGAGCTTACTCAAACTCATGTCCATCAAGTTGGTGATGCCATCCAACCATCTCATCTTCTGTTGTCCCCTTCACCTCCTGCCTTCAATCTTTCCCAACATCAAGGTCTTTTCAAATGAGTCAGCTCTTTGCATCAGGTGGCCAAAGTTTGGTAGCTTCAGCTTTAGCATCAGTCCTTCCAGTGAATATTCAGGACTGATTTCCTTTAGGATGGACTGGTTGGATCTCCGTGCAGTCCAAGGGATGCTCAAGAGTTTTCTCCAACACCACAGTTCAAAACCATCAATTCTTCGGTGCTCAGCTTTCTTTATAGTCCAATTCTCACATCCATACATGACTACTGGAAAAATCATAGCTTTGACTAGATGGACCATTGTTGGTAAAGTAATGTCTCTGCTTTTTAATATGCTGTCTAGGTTGGTCATAGCTTTTCTTCTAAGGAGCAAGCATCTTTTAATTTCATGGCTCCAGTCCCCACCTGCAGTGATTTTGGAGCCCCCAAAAAATAATGTCTGTCACTGTTTCCATTGTTTCCTCATCTATTTGCCATGAAGTGATGGGACCAGATGCCATGATCTTAGCTTTCTAAATGTTGAGTTTTAAGCAAACTTTTTCACTCTCCTCTTTCACTTGCATCAAGAGGCTCTTTAGTTCTTCTTCACTTTCTGCCATTAGGGTCATATCATCTGCGTATTTGAGGTTATCGATATTTCTCCCAGTAGTCTTGATTCCAGCTTATGCCTCATCCAGCCTGGCATTTCGTATGATGTACTCTGCATATAAATTAAATAAGCAGGGTGACAATATACAGCTTCGACATACTCCTCTCCCTATTTGGAAGCAGTCTGTTGTTGCATGTGCAGTTCTAATTGTTGTTTCTTGACCTGCATACTGATTTCTCAGGAGGCAAGTCAAATGGTCTGATACTCCCCTCTCTAGAAGAATTTTCCAAAGCTTGTTGTGATCCAGACAGTCAAAGGCTTTGGCATAGTCAATAAAGCAGAAATAGATGTTTTTCTGGAACTCTCTTGCTTTTTTCGATGATCCAAAAGATGCTGGCAATTTCATCTCTGGTTCCTCTGCCTTTTCTAAATCCAGCTTGAACATATGGAAGTTCACGGTTCACATACTGTTGAAGCCTGCCTTGAAGAATTTTTAGCATTAATTTGCTAGCAGGTGAGATGAGTGCAATTGTGAGGTAGTTTGAACATTCTTTGGCATTGCCTTTCTTTGGGATTGGAATGAAAACTGACCTTTTCCAGTCCAGTGGCCACTGCTGAGCTTTCCAAATTTGCTGGCATATTGAGCACAGCACTTTCACAGCATTATCTTTCAGGATTTGAAATAGCTCAACTGGAATTCCATCACCTCCACTAGTTTTGCTTGTAGTGATGCTTACTAAGGCCCACTTGACTTCACATTCCAGGATGTCTGGTTCTAGGTGAATGATCACACCATCATGGTTATCTGGGTCATGAAAACCTTTTTTTTGTATAGTTCTGTGTATTCTTGCCACCTCTTCTTAATATCTTCTGCTTCTGTTAGCTGAGGTCATCAAAGATATTCTTTCTTATCTTCCTGTTCCTTTACTTACAAACTTAACTCTGCCCCACTCAACCCTGCCTTCAATCTTTTGGTCACATAGTACAGTTTACACTGCAGAGTCAATTATTTGCCTGGATCCTTGACCCCTTGTCCTCCTGGGTTCTCCATCAAGCATTTCCCACCCCTCCTTTATCTTCATCCTTTCGTATTCTCCCAACTCCTTTTGTTCTGAAAATATGCAAGTCTCATCCATCCTATAAAAAGTGGAACTCCCTTAGCTAGATTGCACTCTAGCTATCATTTACTGTATTTGTTTCCTAAGGTTGCTGTAACAAAGTATCTCAAACTGGGTGGCTTAAAACAAGAGAAATTTTATTGTTTCAGTTCTGTAGTATAAAAGTCCAAAAGTCAGCACAACCATGCTCTCTCCAAAAGCTGGAGAAAATAATGTGTTCCATAACATTCTCCTAGTTTCTGGTGGCTGCCAGCAATCCTTGGCATTCTTTTTTTGTCAAAAGCTAAAAATATATTTTTCTGGGTTCTTACAGGTACATATGGCTCATTAACAGTGTTATACAAAAACACACTACAAGACACAGTATATTTCTTAAATATTGTGATATATGAGGTCCCAACAACAACATTTAAAAATAGACATGTAAACTGGTGAAAACACACATTTACTGTCTAAATCAGGTATACCATCTCTTGCCTAATCCTTGGCATTCTTAGCTTGTGGACGCATCATCCCAATCTCCGCTAACACTGTCACATGACATTCTCCCTGTGTGCCTGTACCCAAATTTCTCTTCTCGTGTGAGGACACAAGTTATTGGATTAGGACCCATTATAAGCCAGTCTTTACTTGATTCCCCACCTTAACTTGCTTACATCTGCACATATGTATTTTGAAATATGGTCACAATCTGAGGTTGACATGAATTGGGGTGGGGGGGCGAAATTCAACTCAGGACACTCATTTTTACAAACATTCCTCTATACCCTCTGTAACCAGTGTCCCCCAGCTGCTCTGAGACAGAACTCACTGAGGTCAGCAGAGCCTCTCAACTCCAGGCTTCATGTAAGTAAATAACCCAGGTGCACCTGACACTGGTAATCACTCCTCCTCCATGGAACTCTACCCACTGGCTTCCTCCATGATGTCCTATCTAGGGTTTCCTCCTATCTTTCAATCCATTCCTTCTTTCCATGGGTTTCTTTTTCTCCTGACACTTAAATTCTGGTGGCCCCTAGTATGTCCCTTTTTCTATTTTTTGCATTTCCCCCTGGGTAACTGTATTCACCTTTTGGTTTGAAACACAACTGTATGACTTCCAAATCTACATTTCTAGCCTAGATTTCTCCTCCAAACTGCAGACTTGAATATCCATCTGCTTGAGTGTGCTTCAAGCACCTCAGCTTATCATATTTCCTGAAACAACCTTCAGTTTTCTCAGTTTACTTGACATCACCACCATTGATTCAGTAATCCAAGCTAAAAATCTGGATATCTTGCTCTTATTTCTAACTGTTTATATGTATTTTTCGTATATCTTTTTTTTTAGTTTTGTCTCTTTTTAAGTATCTTTTTTTATTGGAGGATAACTGCTTTACAATATTGCGTTGGTTTCTGCCATACATCAACATGAGTCAGCCATAGGTATATATATGTCCCCTCCATCTTGAAAACCTCTCCCATCTCCCACTCCATCCCATCCCTCTAATACAGTGTTTCATAATACATAAGAACACATAGGTACTTAATGGACAAACATATAATGACTAATAGTAATAAAACCAGCATTCTTAAACCCATCTCCAATACAAGTGCCAAAACTGTCCAATACCATTCTATCCACCTGTGTACTTCCTTATCCCATGTCCTTCCCTCTTCCAAGCTCTTGTTTTGTTACCTGAACAGCTCACTCCAGAGTCATGTTCTGAGTCGTGTCCTGTAAAATCCACCCTCTTCCTCCTCATCACAGCAACAGCTTTAGCATGTAAAGCTAACTACACTATCACCTTACTCTGACATGTCTGAGGTTCTCCATTGTCCACCAGTTCTTCATATACGGTATTCCAATCTCACACTCACACAAACACTATATAGTTGAGCAACCTCACTATATGCCTCAACTCCAAGGTTTTCTTCCAACTCACTTTCAGGAATGCTGCTGCTGTTGCTAAGCCGCTTCAGTCACGTCCGACTCTGTGTGACCCCATGGACAGCAGCCCACCAGGCTCCTCTATCCATGGAATTCTCTAGGCAAGAGTACTGGAGTACTTTCAGGAACATTCCACCCCTTTTCTGTGTCATTCTAAACACACACACACACAATATTCACCTGGCGAGCCTACACCTCTCTTCAACAGAAAGTTTTCCTTTGATGCTACCCATGCTCCTTAGCTGTTAGGTCAGTTTTCTCTCCTCTGTAGGCATACCTCAGAAATACTGTAGGTCTGGTTTCTTTATTGCTAAAGAAATACACTAACCATCATCTAAGACTTCAGTGAGTTGTAATCTTTCCTGACGGAGGGCCTTGCCTCAATGTTGATGGCTGCCAATTGATCAAGGTAGTTGCTGAAGTTGCGTTGGGTTTGCCAATTTTTTTAAAGCCAGGTAACAATGAAGTTTGCTGCATTAATTGATTCTTCCGTTCACAAACCACTTTTCTGTATCAATAATGGTGTTTGAGAGCACTTTACCCACAAAAGTCAGTCCTCTTAAACCTTGCCACTGCTTTACCAACTAAGTTTATGTAATATTCTAAATACTTTGCTGTCATTTCAACAGTCTTCACAGCATCTTTACCAGGCAAAGAGTCCATCTCAAGAAATCATTTTCTTTGCCCATCTGTAAGAAGCAACTCCTCAGCCATTCAAGCTTTATCATGAGATTGCAGCCATTCAATCACATCTTCAGGCTCCACGTTCTAGTTTTCTATCTCCTCTGCAGTTACTTGTTTCACTGAAGTCTTGAGCATTTCAAAGTCATCCATGAGGGTTGGAACCAGCTTCTTCCAAATTCCTACCAATGTTGATATTGTGACCTGTTCCCATGAATCACAATTGCTCTTAATGGCATTTAGAATGCAGAATACTTTCCAGAAAGTTTTCAATTGACTTTGCCCAGATCCATCAAAGGAATCACTATATAGGGTAGCTATAACCTTTAAAAATGTTTTTCTATAATAAGACTGGAAAGTTGAAATTATTCCTTGATCCATGGACTGCAGAATACATGCTATGTTAGCAAGCATGAGAACAACATGTATCTCATTGCACATCTTCATCAGAGTTCTTGGGTGATCAGGTGTATTGTCAATGAAAGTAATATTTTGAAAGGAATCTTTCTTTCTGAGCAGTAGATCTCAACAGTAGGCTTAAAATATTCAGTAAGCTGTGTTGTAAATAGATGAGCTGTCATACAGGTTTTGCTGTTCCATTATTAGAGCGCAGGCAGAGTAGCACAACTCTTAATGACTGTAGAATTTTCAGAATGGTAAATGAGTACTGGCTTCCACTTAAAGTCACCAGATGCATTAGCCCCTAACAACAGAGTCAGTCTGCCCTTTGAAGCTCTGAAGCCAGGCATTGACTTCCTCTCTTAGCTATGAAATTCCTAGAGGACATCTCCTTCTAATAGAAGGCTATTTTACCTACATTAAAATCTGTTTAGTGCAGCCACCTTAATTGATTATCTTCAACAGATCTGAATAATTTGTTGCAGCTTCTACATTAGCACTTACTGCTTTACCTTTCATTTTCATGGGTATGTCTTCTTTCCTTAACCTTCACAAACCAACCTCTGCTAGCCTCAAACTCTTCTTCTACAGCTTCCTTACCTTTCTCAGTTATCAGAGAATCAAAGAAAGCTACAGTTACAGTCTTTCTCTGGATTAGGATTTGGCTTAAGGGAATGTTGTAGCTGATTTGATATTCTATCCAAACCACTTAAACTTATCAGTAATAAGGCTGTTTCATGTTTTTATTTCTGTGTTCAGTGGAGTAACACTTTTAATCTCCTTTCAGAACTTTCCCTTTGCATTTACAACTTTGCTGCTTGGCACAAGAGGCCTAGTTTTTAGCTTATCTTGGCTTTTAATATACGTTCCTCATTAAATTTAATCATCTCTGACTCTTCGCGACCCCCTGGACCATACAGTCCATGGAATTCCCCAGGCCAGAATACTGGAGCAGGTAGTCTTTCCCTCCTCCAGGGGCTCTTCCCAACCCAGGGATTGAAGCCAGGACCTCCCACATTGCAGGCAGATTCTCTACCGGCTGAGACACAAGGGAAACCCAAGAATATAGAGTGGGTAGCCTTCTCCACTGGATCCCAACCCAGGAATTGAACGGGGATCTCCTGCATTGTAGGCGGATTCTTTACCAACTGAGCCATGAGGAAGCCTGTAATCATCTCTGATTTGATTAAAAATGAAAGACATGCAATTGTTCCTTCACTTGAACATTGAGAGGCCATTGTAGGGCGATTAATTGGCCTAACTTCAATACTTTTGTGTCTCAGGGAATACTGAGGTCTAAGAAAGAGATGGGGTGACTGCCAATTGGCGGAGCAGTCAGAACACACACAACTTTAATCTATTAAGTTTGCCATCTCTGAGCACTGCTTGTGGTGCCTCAAAACAATTATAATAGTAACATCAAAGATTACTGATCACAGATCACCATAACAAATACAATAATAATTTAAAAGCCTGAAATATTGTGAGAATTACAAAATGTGACACAGAGACACAAAGTGAGCAAATGCTGTTAGAAAAATGGTGCTGGTAGACTTGCTTGACACCCACGTTTGCCACAAACCTTCAGTGTGAAAAAACACAACATCTCTGAAGTGCAATAAAACAAGATACGTCTTTGTGATGTCACATGAAATACAGTTATGGTTATTGTTATGGTTATGATAGTAGCTTTATCATTTTATTGGCTATTTTGTGCCATCTAAGTCTTTGAGCTCCGATAAGGTCCAAGACTATCTCATATTTATCTCTGCATCCTCTATTTGCCATAGAGCCTGAAATATATAATACACTCAGCATTATTGAAAAAATGATTTATAATTGTCCTGTATGAAAGTTAGGATCTTATTTTAGAAAATTATGTTATTTTTGAAATGATCAGACTTATCATGCTTCATATCTAAATGAATTTGTCAAATTTTCTAAAGTTTCAGCGATGCGTAACTATCATGACATTAAGTCATTCATTCATGCAGACAATACATTTACGGTAACTTCTCCCTGGCTAAGAGATAACACTTATTCACAAGTCGTTAACTCATAAGAGAGTAAGAACTAAGAGTACATTCAGCTGCAACTATTTGATATTATATAGTAGTACTAGAGGAGAAGGCAACAGCACCCCACTCTAGTACTCTTGCCTGGAGAATCCCATGGACAGAAGAGCCTGGTAGGCTGTAGTCCGTGGAGTCCTAAGAGTTGGACACAACTGAGCGACTTTACTTTCACTTTTCACTTTCACGCATTGGAGAAGGAAATGGCAACCCACTCCAGTGTTCTTGCTTGGAGAATCCCAGGGATGGGGGAGCCTGGTGGGCTGCCGTCTATGGGGTTGCGAGTCAGACACGACTGAAGCAACTTAGCAGCAGCAGTAGTACTAGAACAGAGAAGCTTGCTTCAAATTTTTATCTTAACATGTTGAGCCAACGTTTTAAAAAAGAATATCAATTTAAGCTGTCCTAACAGACCTTCTCTACCTTCAGATTGTGGTAACACTTATTAGTAAGCTAAATACCCCTAATTAAAACAGAATTGCTTGACATCTAATCACTATAATTCATTAATTCTCTTCTGAGAACATATTTTTAGCTATTTCAGGAAAAATTGCATAACAAAGTGTTGCCCCAGTTTCCTCAATTCTCGTTGTCCTACTTGAAATGTCACAATACGAAAAGACATTTTCTTTCAAAATTATCCTTCTACTGTTGGTGTTTTCCACTAGTATGATTTAGAATCTTCTGGACTCATCACTAAGGACTAAACCTCTTCTTGAGGGAATGAGTAAGCATGCTAATTGAAATGAGAGGTGATCAGATATCAAATGTCAGTGCCCCCAAGGGAAATTGCATTTCAAGTGTGAGAATGCTAACCAGTGAAGTGATTCAAGAGCATTAGGCTTGACAGTCCACTTTGCTATCCTAAAAGCACTTTATTTTCCATTTTGTCATCAAGGAATATCAGTAGGCATCCAGGAGTCAAGGACAATTAAGAAATGTGTAAGGGGGAACAAGGTCTTTGAACACTTCATAAGGTCCTACAGCCTGTTCTGACAAGCATGATTCCCCCACAATGATTTGGGAATGATTAGATGGTAAGCTTATTACAACCACAAAGTAAAAACTGTAACCAAACTGGAAAAGAGAATCAGGACCCAAAATTATCTCAGTAGGTTGGAATCACCACTGAAATTTAACAAAAGAAATTCACTATCATAAATATAAAGTTCCTGCTCTTAAATCAGTAACACAGGAAGAGGAGCCAAGCAAAGTACAAAGAAAAGGAAAGATTTGGCAGTTATAGTGGACCACAAGTTCCATATAAATCAGTAACAAAATATCCCTAGTGGACCACAAGTTCCATATAAATCAGTAACAAAATATCCCTACCCAAAACTAATGTGATCTAAAAGTACATCAATTGCAGGTTAATGTCCAGAACATGAAGGGCAATTGTCCCTCTGAGTTACATGCTAGGTAGAGCCCACATGGACTGCATGTATGTCATACTTCATCAGCTTTTCTGAAAAAACGGAATATATTCAAAAGGATGCTGCCCACAATAATAAGGAAATCCAACCCCACATCCCATATTTTCCTAAACAAGATTAAAACAAAACTTCAAGGGGATTCAATGCTTTTTATCCTGAAGATGTTTCTTTCCAAGATACATCTTCTTGGCATCCTTCCTGGCTACTAGCATACCTCTAGTTAAAATTTAGGAAAAATAAGGAAGTAAAAAGGTACTGTACACAGAAATAAAGAATTGAGCATAGGATATACTGAATGCTTCTCTAAGTTTTCACCTATTTAAATCTCAGATAACTGGTATCACTGAAAGTGGAAAATAATTCACCTAAACTTATAAAATCATAAGTGATTACTATAACTAAAGATATAAATATGACATTAATTACAAAGAAAAAATAACATCCAAGTTTGTAATCTGTAGATAATAGTAACAGTCAGCTCGGATATGATATGTGAAAGAAATACATCTTCAGGAACTAGATATGAGTGTAAAGGAACAAATCTGTTAGTCCTCCAGATATCCACATATAGTACAAATTAAATAAACAGACCATTTCTTATTTTATATGGCAATTTTTACTTAATTGGAACTTGACTGTTTTAAAGCTCTGAAAACCGATTCTCTCAAAAAAAAAATTTGTAAATGGCTAGAATCAGCAGCCATGTCTTACCAAACACGATAATAATTACCTCTCTGAATGAGAGAATAAAAGAGTAAAAAGAAGAGTGCTTTTATTCATATGCTGGCAGTAAAATCAGTGCTATTAACAATGAGTTACAGAAGATAGAGAAATGTATTACAGTCCAGTCATAGAAAGTCCTTTTGCTTTCTACAGCAGCAAAGTAGTAACAGAATAAGTTATTTGATGATTCACATTGTAATATAATTCTATTCAAAATAACCAATAAAATTACTAATCAACCTATTTAAATTTCATGCCATTAAATTTTCATGGAACATGAACTTCTACTGCATTTTCACCACTAAAGTCTATACTGGGTAGAATCTCACAAGACCTCAAATTCAGCATTCAGTAGAGATAGAGAGAGACCCTTTCATTCATTCAAGAAGCACTTTCAAAAATGCCTATCATTTTACTGGAGCTACACTTAGATGCTTGGTATACAGGTATAATGGCCTTTGTCCTCAAGAAGCTCACTGATTACTAAATATTATAAAAGAGTCAAATAAACACTAAGTCACAGAATGATGTGATCAGTATTATTAGAGTAGCCTCTGTAAGTGTTATGGAGTATAAGGAAAAGCAAAAATCATTAAAGGAAAAATGATGTTGAAGAAGGTGATAAAAGAGGTGGCATCAGAGCTGAGACTCAGAAAACAAAAGCACATCACAAAAGAGGATGACAGAAGGAATTCTAGTCAGAAAGAACAGCCTGAGAAATGCTGTGCTGCTCACTGTTGCTAGTGAACAACACAAAAGAAAACAAGACTGGAAAGATAGAAGCAAACCTTGATAGAAGTTGCTTCACTTGTGTCCGACTCTGCGCGACCCCATAAACAGCAGCCCACCAGGCTCCCCTATCCCTGGGATTCTCCAGACAAGAATACTGGAGTGGGTTGCCATTTCCTTCTCCATACTTAGCAGCAGCAGCATCAATATCCAGAAAAAAAAGCAATTCTAAATAATCTATTTATATTTTAGGTAAAACAACTGTCCACTGCCTTGTCAACACCTCTATCCCTTGAATTTGTATTCCTGCACTCTTCAAGACGAGATTCTTAAATTTTTCACACATTATATTTCACTGCTCAGAAATCTACAATGGCTTTCTGTCTATAACCACAAAACTCCGAACTTCTCTATTAAGTTTTCCGTGTTCTCCCTAAACTGGCCTCACTTGGCCAAGTCAGGCTCATCACCAACGTGAAAGGAGAGGTCTCCTCACTCACTTCTATGTATCCTATCCTCAAGACCTAATTTTAATTCTGCCTCTCCCCAGCTTCTCTCCATTTGTCTGAAGTATGCACCAGATCAGATCACACCACCTTCTCTAATGACTCAAACCAAGCTGAACTCCTTTTGCATTAAGAGTCATGACAGCACAGCTTATCAATAAAATGCCAGTTCTGCCCTGGTCTCCCCAGTACAGAAGCTAAGCCTTTACTTGAACCATATGCCCATGAGGCCTTGCAAATACTGGGAAAATTGTATAAGAAGTATCCGGTGATATTTCAAACAAATAGTTCTAGTTGACATGGGAAGCAGAAAACATATCTTTTAATCTTTTAAATTAGTATGGAAATCTTGATTTTTGTATACTAACTTTCAGAGGACATCAAAATTTTAATTATTTTAATGTCCTCTTCCCAATTAGGCATCACTGCTATTACCATCCAAGCCATCTCTATACAGTATAATACAATATTTGAGAAACAAAAGACCTTATCTGAATGAAAAATGTGCAACCAAGTACAGAAAGAGAAAATACATCGGCAAACTACTGCTTAAAAATTCACAATGTCAGCTTACAGTACTATGCTTTGGAAACCACATATATTTCAAAGAACAGAAAACTAAGACAAAGTGCTATGCATTGACCAAGGTCACACAACAAATCAGCAATACCATTTTCTTACACCAAGTTTTGCTGCCTAGGCAGAAAATCTGCCTCTTCAGAAATTTGATTATTCAGAAACATTTCTTTACAAATAAAACTTCAGTGAATCAGAATACTTTTATCAAATATAAGCATACTTCAGGAAGAGAAAGGCAAATAGATGACAAATGAGGCTTTTATAATACAAAGCATTGCATGTCAAATATTTTCAAGTTTGATTTCTATTTTAATACTGTACCATTTATAACCAAGCAGTCTCCAAGTCCAACATTCATCAAAATAGGTAGAAATACAAGATTTTCAAGCCTTGAGATCAAAATGTGAGTTCTATCAAAATAGCCTTCATGTTTCAAGTGAAAAAAAAAAAAAAAAAAGATGAATCACCAGGATCATTTACAACCAATAACAGCAACTACCAAGTCTCATTGTTTGAACTAAGGATTCAGCAAACATAGGAGTAGTAGAGTTTACAATATCTGAAAGAGAATTGAACCTTAGGAAAGTACATATGTGATTAGTCACATTGAGTTTATTACCTAGCATTTTGGGGAAACAGCACAGAAACCAAAGCGTGAGCAGGATGGTCTAGCATACCCTCCATCCCCCACCCACAAAATAAGCAGCAGTTACTGTATACAATTAAGCTGCAAATTGAGAACTGGGTAGGCAGACATATAATATTTTTAATAGCTTTCAGTTCACTTCAGTTCAGTTCAGTCGCTCAGTCATGTCCAACTCTTTGCAACCCCATAAATCCCAACATGCCAGGCCTCCCTGTTCATCACCAGCTCCCGGAGTTCACTCAGACTCATGTCCATCAAGTCCATGATGCCATCCAGCCATCTCATCCTGGGTCGTCCCCTTCTCCTCCTGCCCTCAATCCCTCACAGCATCAGAGCCTTTTCCAATGAGCCAACTCTTCGCATGAGGTGGCCAAAGTACTGGAGCTTCAGCTTTAGCATCATTCCTTCCAAAGAAATCCCAGGGTTGATCTCCTTCAGAATGGACTGGTTGGATCTCCTTGCAGTCCAAGGGACTCTCAAGAGTCTTTTTTTGTGTGTGTACAAGTCTTTGTAAAGATAAAAGGATCTGTTTCTCTTGAGTAAATACCTAAGAGTGGACTGGCTGGTCATATAGGCAGGTATATGTTTAACTTTTAAAGAAAGTGCCAATTGTCTTCCAAAGTGGTAGCACCATTTTACATTAGATACCAATGGAGCATGAGAGTTTTAATTCCTCTACGTGCTAGTCAACATTCTGCATGACCAGTCTTTTAATTTTAGACATTCTAACAGGTATATAGTGATACGTCCATCTGGTTTTAATTTCCCTTGCCCTAGTAGGACTAATGATGTTGAACATCTTTTCATTTGCTTATTTGCCATCCTTCCTTATGCCTTAACCCACAGTTCTACTCTCGCCACCCTGCCCTTGGTAAATTACTAGTCTTTCTCCCTGCATGGAGAATCACAAACAACATTTCCATTCACACATTTAGCTAAAATTAGGAGCAAATATTGGTAGGATAATGTCCTTCCATTACTGGTACAATTAACAATATCTTATAGTATTTAAAAATACATTCTATAATTTCCATATTAATAGCACTTTATAACTACAACAGCCATTTATTTCATGAAACAGTAAATTTGTGACATTTCCCTTTAATTACAAAAATAACATGATTTGAGTTTTTAGTAACTTTGATGCTTTTCTCTTTTGAAAATTTCATAATAAATAGAATATCCTCTTTAATACAAAAAAACAGATAAAATCTAAGTAAGGTAGCTATATTTTTACTTCCTACCCAATATGCTTAAACAAGTTACATAATTGAGGAAGTCACACAATGCTGCATTTTTCAGAGCTCTTGAATGCATGAATACAAGGAAATAGAATAATTTTCATAATTTAGTTGTAGTTTATAAATCTTGACCCTAGTATTTCCTCTATCTGGATTATGTTTTAAACACAAGAGTGACTTACAGTGTTTTGGTCATATTACCACTTAAGAGTTTGGCTCCTTCAGGAAACGCATCTTTTTAAGGAAGTATGTTAACAGGAGCTCTAGCAGAACCAGTAATATGTAGTAGCTGTTTTCCTTGGCAGCACTTCTTTCAGTTCCCCGTGTTATCAGAGAAGAGCTGCTTTCCTTTTTCTAAAAGTGACCAGATCAATGAGTAGCTCATTCAGATGTGAGTTTATATATATATGGCGGACATTTTCACCTTGGCATTGGCCATTTGACAGTCTATCATATTACCCTTCCCTGTTCAAACACCCAGAATCCAAAAAAATAAAATGATGCTTTATGGTTTAATTTAGGCACTCAAAGAAATAAGAGTTCTTAACACAGTTCATTCTTAAAACATCTCAGTGTTTACTTCGACTTTACTTATCCATTATAAATTAGTACTTTGATTAAAAATTTAGTGAGACTGCTAAAATTGTCAGGGCTGAAACAATTTACCAAGAAAAAATATATGTCTGTAAAATGTGTTAACCCTTTTCTAAGTATTTTCAAATATGTTATTCTACTTCTCTATAATGTTGTATTTGTTTCATCGCCTGTCAAACATATTAAAATATTGTCTCTTCACTACAAGTGGAGTGTTTTAAAGATTAGAAATAATTTATAAAGCACTGAACTAACTGAAGATGGAATTACCTTAAGGTGCTAATCTTGGGTAGAAGCACAGCTGTAGCCACCTGGCTGGTGTGGTTTTAAGAGCTTGAAAAAAACCCTACAGATTAAAAACAAACAGAAACTCTTCCCCTCTTCCCAATAGAAAACTTCACTACTAGAGATTAATTTTTATAACATAAGGATTCTCCCTTTTTTCTATTACAATGCACAGACCTTTGGGATAACAATACTTTAAACTGTATCTGTTACTTGTATCTGAGTGTAAATGAACTTATCAGATGCTCTTGAAAAGGCTTTCCAGGAAACTCAGGGACCTGGGAGAAAAACATAAGGAGTAAACATAAATGCAGATATGGCAGACTGGAGCCAAAGGAAATAAATTTAATTTCCTTAACTACTTTATTACTTTATCTTACATAAATTTTGAAATTCTACATAAACACTAAGGAAAATTATTATTATTAATACACAAAATTGGATCACAATAAACTGTGGAAAATTCTGAAAGAGATGGGAATCCCAGACCACCTGACCTCCCTCTTGAGAAACCTGTATAGAGGTCAGGAAACAACAGTTAGAACTGGACTTGGAACAACAGACTGGTTCCAAATAGGAAAAGGAGTACGTCAAGGCTGTATATTGTCACTCTGCTTATGTAACTTCTATGCAGAGTACATCATGAGAAATGCTGGGCTGGAAGAAACACAAGCTGGAATCAAGATTGCCGGGAGAAATATCAATAACCTCAGATATGCAGATGACACCACCCTTATGGCAGAAGTGAAGAGGAACTCAAAAGCCTCTTGATGAAAGTGAAAGAGGAGAGTGAAAAAGTTGTCTTAAAGCTTAACATCCAGAAAACTAAGATCATGGCATCTCGTCCCATCACTTCATGGGAAATAGATGGGCAAACAGTGGAAACAGTGTCAGACTTTACTTTTCTGGGCTCCAAAATCACTGCAGATGGTGACTGCAGCCATGAAATTAAAAGATGCTTACTCCTTGGAAGGAAAGTTATGACCAACCTAGATAGCATATTCAAAAGCAGAGACATTACTTTGCCAACAAAGGTCCATCTAGTCAAGGCAATGGTTTTTCCAGTGGTCATGTATGGATGTGAGAGTTGGACTATAAAGAAATCTGAGCAGTGAAGAATTGATGCTTTTGAACTGTGGTGTTGGAGAAGACTCTTGAGAGTCTCTTGGACTGCAAGGAGATCCATCCAGTCCATCCTAAAGGAAACCAGTCCTGGGTGTTCATTGGAAGGACTGATGCTGAAGCTGACACTCCAATACTTTGGCCACTGCATGCAAAGAGTTGACTCATTGGAAAAGGCCCTGATGCTGGGAGGGATTGGGGGCAGGAAGAGAAGGGAACAAAAGAGGATGAGATTGTTGGATGGCATCACCGACACAAAGGACATGAGTTTGAGTAAGCTCCGGGAGTTGGTGATGGACAAGGAGGTCTGGCATGCTGCAGTTCATGCAGTCGCAAACAGTCGGACACAACTGAGCGACTGAACTAACATCTAAATTATTATTGATAAACATCTTAAAGTCAAATAAAAACTCCAGTATTTGCTAAGAAAATGGATTTTTTTTTTTCTCAGCCTGTTATAATGAAATTAAAAACACTTAAACTATGGGTTCAGTTCAGTTGCTTAGTCATGTCTGACTCTGCAACCCCATGAATCGCAGCACACCAGGCCTCTCGGTCCATCACCAACACTCGGAGTTCACCCAGACTCATGTCCATTGAGTCCGTGATGTCATCCAGCCATCTCATCCTCTGTCGTCCCCTTCTCCTCCTGCCCCTAATCCCTCCCAGGATCAGGGTCTTTTCCAATGAGTCAACTCTTTGCATGCAGTGGCCAAAGTATTGGAGTGTCAGCTTCAGCATCAGTCCTTCCAATGAACACCCAGGACTGATCTCCTTTAGGATGGACTGGTTGGATCTCCTTGCAGTCCAAGGGACTCTCAAGAGTCTTCTCCAACACCACAATTCAAAAAAATTTTTTAAATACCTGGATCTAGTCAAATTAGAAGCCTTGACAGATAATGCACACCTCTTTCCCCAATATACATATACACAAAACTTGCCATAAGATATTAACCTAAGTCCTATCAAACACACACCCAAAAATCCTATTAAGTACAACTCTTGAGCTGAGGATAAGGTTGGAGACATAAAGAGAAGAAATGAAGCTTCAATCCAAATGCAGACTCCTGATCCACAAACCCCAAGAACTGCAAACCCACCATGCTGTCTACCACCAAGCTGCCATTAGAGTAACAGGTATCTGTCTCTGTTCTCTTGTCTCACATCTAATATACGTCATTGCATAATAATCACACCACTGCCACCAAGTGAAATGGACAGGTAAGAGATAGTTCACTGAACTGCACAGTATTGATCATATTCATGGACATACTTATCACACATTCACAATTACCCTATTATCTAGCCAAGTCAGCAGGGAAAAGATGCTTATCAATCAGCAGTAGTTTAGCATTCAGTTCAGTTCAGTTCAGTCACACAGTCATGTCCAACTCTTTGTGACCCCATGAACTGCAGCATGCCAGGCCTCCCTGTCCATCACCAACTCCCGGAGACCACCCAAACCTATGTTCATTGAGTCGGTGACACCATCCAACCATCTCTTTCATCCCCTTCTGCTCCTGCCCTCAATCTTTCCCAGCATCAGGGTCTTTTCAGATGAGTCAGTTCTTCGCATCAGGTAGCTAAAGTATTGGAGTTTCATCTTCAACATCAGTCCTTCCAATGAACACCCAGGACTGAGCTCCTTTAGGATGGACTGGTTGGATCTCCTTGCAGTCCAAGGGACCCTCAAGAGTCTTCTCCAAACACCACAGTTCAAAAGCATCAATTCTTTGGCACTCAGCTTTCTTTATAGTCCAACTCTCACATCCATACGTGACCACGGGAAAAACCATAGCCTTGACTAGATGGGCCTAGTTGGCAAAGTAATGTCTCTGCTTTTGAATATGCTATCTAGGTTGGTCATAACTTTCCTTCCAAGGAGTAAGCGTCTTTTAATTTCATGGCTGCAATCACCATCTGCAGTGATTTTGCAGCCCAGAAAAATAAAGTCAGCCACTGTTTCTCCATCTATTTGCCATGAAGTGATGGGACCACATGCCATGATCTTAGTTTTCTGAATGTTGAGCTTTAAGCCAACTTTTTCACTCTCCTTTTTCACTTTCATCAAGAGGCACTTCACTTTCTGCCATAAGGGTGGTATCATCTTCATATCTGAGGTTATTGATATTTCTCCCGGAAACCTTGATTCCAGCTTGTGCTTCTTCCAGCCCAGCGTTTCTCAGCCTGGACTATTCCTTTTCCTATTTGGAACAGTCTATTGTTCCAGGTCCAGTTCTAACTGGTTTCTCAAGAGGCAGTTCAGGTGGTCTAGTATTCCCATCTCTTTCATAATTTTCCACAGTTTATTGTGATCCACACAGTCAAAGGCTTTGGCTGTGATGGGTGCACAAGCGCGGCTGAGAGGAGCTACCCAATGCCCAAGGTCAGGGGTGGGGCTGAGAGAAGCAACCCTACATCAGAGTTCAGGAGTAGCGGCTGCTCTTTGCTGCAGCAGCCATGAAGAGATACCCCACATCCAAGGTAAGAGAAACCCAAGTAAGATGGTAGGCACTGAGAAAGGGCATCAGAAGGCAGACAGACTGAAACCACAGTCACAGACAACTAGCCAATCTGATCACATGGACCACAGCCTTGTCTAACTCAAGTTTAGCATAGCACCTCTAATATCCCTGAGGTCTGCGGAAATACACAAGTGAGGACCCCAGGTGTCAGTGGCCTACATAAGATAGCTCTTAAGTCTGAGGGCTATTCACTTCCTGTCTTCTCTCTCTAATAATCCCTTTCTTGTTTAATTAGCTAAAGGCATTTAGTTAAAATAATTTATTTGTAACTTAAAATTACAGATGTGAACTACACATTTATGTAATGTGTTTACACCTTTAAACAACAACCCTTGTGAGGTTCTCAGTGTTGGTATCATCTAACTTTTAACTTCCACTCTAGTTAGAAGAATTGAAGCAAGGCCACCTATTTCAGGTAGATGTACAATCCCTAGAGTGAGGAGAGGTCTCATGAACTAATTTAGCTTTCCCTACTAGACATGCCATTATTCCTTAGAAGACCAACTTTGGAACAGTCTTTTCAGCAGCCAAGAGCTGATAAAGCAAGTACCAATAAATAGTCCTGATAATATTTTTCTAAGATTGACCTCTCCCCTGAAAAACATGGCCATATCAGTGGTAACAATCTGCAGAGTCTAATGGAGGCAAATTTTAAGGTGGGGTTCTAAACATGACAACCATAAGTGCAAGTCCTTTCTCATTTTAAAGCCCCTGCTAACACATCTACCTTGTACCCTGGTAAAAATTCCCTCTGTTACATACACATACGCGGACTTTACATCCTTACAGTAGCTCAGGAGGTATCATCAAGATTATAGCAAAATTAGTGTTTTTAACTTGGGAGAAAATGCCTTTTACCATTTGATATTCTATATTTCTTTGGTAGTTTCCATAATTGAGAGATGTATTACCAAAAAACAAGAGAACAGGTGAAAGAAATAGTTTGAGGTAAACTTTTTACCTGGAGGTATAATTGTAAGGTTTTTTCATCGCATCAGAGCCATAAACCAACGCCTAAAAATAACCCTGGCAGTGTTTTCATAATCAGTGCAAACCAATGTGATTTCAGTGTTGATTATTAACAAGCAGATTTAATGGTTAACTGAGTCTCACCTCCACTTCCCTCCATCAGTAATCAGATTTACTCTCCCACCTTAAACAATTAGAAAATGTGATCATATACAGGAAAGGACAATGGTCAGACCCTGGACAAGAGCCAATCAAGACAGTAAATTCTCAAAAGAAATCAACAAGGTGAGTGCTTCAACTGCTCCAGTGCACTGCCTGGAGAGAATGTAAATGTGACAGCACAGAGAGGAGAACCCAGCGGACCTCAATGCTCTCACTAAAATAAAAAGACAGAACTCAAGAGTTCAAGGAAGCAAAGGCAGCTAGAATTCTGTGGTGTGAAACACTGATGAGAACAGAGAGAATGTTCCCAAGACCCTGAGAGAAGTCCCCTGAGTACCGATCAGTAAACACATGTAAGGACAGCTCTGAGGCTGGAGGAAAGAACCACCAGACAAGAGTAGAGGAAATGATATCCAGAGCTCACAAAAAGCATAGCGTAGTTTGGGTTTCAATGTGCAAGAAAGGAAATGCTTACTAATATCTTCAAATAAAGCCAATAACAAGGTCAAGTTTTCCTTTGACTAAAGGCTTCCCTGAACCCATACTAACAAATTTTAAAAGTAAGCCTCAAGAAGATCAAATGGATGCCTGTTAACTGCACATTAGAATAAAGCTCAAAATTACTAAAACAATATCCAGTACAACATGAAATTCACCATGTCCAATATCTAGTCAAGATTACCAAGCATGAACAAAGCAGGAAAATATGACCCATAACCAGGTTAAAATTCATTCAAGAGGAACAGAAACAGAAATTACAAAGCAATATTCCATATGCTTTCTTCAAGAAGACTGAAGAAACCATGAAGTTGATGAGTAGAGAAATGGAAACTATTTTTAATAAATGCAAATTGAACTTCTAAAGATGAAAAACATAGTATCTCAAACGAAAACTACACTGGAAAAGTTTAACAGCAGACTATTCCACCAGGCTTCCCAGGTGGCTCAGGGGTAAAGAATCTACCTGCAGGAGACTCAGGAGACTCAGGTTAGATCCCTGGGTCAGGAAGGTTCCCTGGAGGAAGAAATGGCAACCCACTCCAGTATTCTTGCCTGAAAAATCCCATGGACAGAGGAGCCTGGTGGGTTACAGTCCATGGGGTCATAGTATCAGACTCGACCAAGCACACATGCACCATACCATACTATTGCACTGCCAACTCCCACTGTTCCCAATCTTATCCCCTTGTTTCAGAGCAAAAAATAAATACAAATTATTTAGAAATGTACTTTTTAGTAGTTTTCAAACCATTAAAAACAAGAAAACTCTTAGACCACCAAAAAATCTAACATCTACCAGTTCATTCTCTTCGCTTCTACTGTCAACTTCCTGTACTCCTCCACTGTTAAATAAAGATATATCACGAACTTTAAATCTCTGAAATAGCCTCTCATAATTACTAAGATCTTTAAGAAATTGATATTAATGATAAAGTATGGGTTGAAAAAATTCATTTTCTGAAATCCCCCTTAAAGAAACATTTTAATTTGTCATCTTACCAACCGTTTTCTAATGATTAATTCTATTTCTGAACTGTTTATCTACCCATCTATCTCTGCTGTATATTGTCTAATAAATTCTTACCTAACTAAAACCTTATGAACCAAAAATGCAAATAATTCGATGTTTTTTCCAATTGTGCATCATCCATTTTGAAAAAACAGACAATGATGCAGCATACTTTTAAAGGAGATTAGAACTTTAATACAAACCCATACCAAAACAATCTATTTCAAATATTGTACAATAATAAATGATGCTCACACTAATAGCCCTTAAAAACTATAAGATCATATACTAGTTGTGAATCAACAAAATCTTAATTATGTTTAAATCAGGGATTGGCAAACTATTTGGTCTTAGAATCTAATTCAACCCACCAACAGTTTTTATATAGCCCCTAAATTAAGAATGGTTTTCATTTTTTAAATGGGTGAAAAAAATCAAAAGAGGACTATTTCACGGCATGTGAAGATTCAATGAAATTCAAACATCAGAGATTATAAATCAAGCTCACTGGAACACAGCCATACCCATTTATTTACACACTTTCTAGAGCTGTTTTCATGATACAACAGAAGAGTCGAGTAGTTGTTGAGATAGAGACCATGTGTCCTGCAAAGCCTAACTTGCCAACCCTTGTTTGTTTAATTTATTTTAATTGAAGGTGAATTACTTTACAATATTGTAGTAGTTTTTGCCATACATTGATATGAATCAGCCATGGGTGTACATGTGTTCCCCATCTTGAATCCCCCTCCCACCCCACCCCCATCCCATCCCTCTGGGTTATTCCAGTGCACCAGCCTTGAGCACCCTGTCTCATGCATCGAACCTGGACTGGCGATCTGTTTCACATATGATAATATACATGTTTCAATGCTATTCTCTCAGATCATCCCACCCTCACCTTCTCCCTCAGAGTCCAAAAGGCTGTTCTATCTGTGTCTCTTTTGCTGTCTCACATACAGGATTATTATTATCATATTTCTAAATTCCATATACATGCATTAGTATACTGTATTGGTGTTTTTCTTCCTGGCTTACTCCAATCTGTATAATAGGTTCCAGTTTCATCCACCTCATTAGAACTGATTCAAATGTATTCTTTTTAATGGCTGAGTAATATTCCGTTGTGTATATGTACTGCTGCTACTGCTGCTAAGTCGCTATAGTTGTGCCTGACTCTGCGGGACCCCATAGACACAAGCCCACCAGGCTCTCCCATCCCTGGGATTCTCCAGGCAAGAACACTGGAGTGGGTTGCCATTTCCCTCTCCAATGCATGAAAGTGAAAAGTGAAAGTGAAGTCGCTCAGTGGTGTCCAACTCTTAGCGACCCCATGGACTGCAGCCTACCAGGCTCCTCCGTCCATGGGATTTTCCAGGCAAGAGTACTGGAGTGGGGTGCCATTGCCTTCTCCAGTACATGTACTACAGCTTTCTTATCCATTCATCTGCTGATGGACATCTAGGTTGCTTCCATGTCCTGGCTATTATAAACAGTGCTGCAATGAACATTGAGGTACACATGTCTCTTTCAATTATGGTTTCCTCCGTGTATGCCCAGCAGTGGGATTGCTGGGTCATATGGCAGTTCTATTTCCAGTTTTTTAAGGAATCTTCACACTGTTCTCCATAGTGGCTCTACTAGTTTGTATTCCCACCCCAGCCCTTGTTTTAAGCAATTTTTTATTAAAATATATTTCACTGAATTTTTACTTGTTGAAAAATCAGTAATACACCTATGGAACAAATGATTACTCCCTATTAATCAAAACAGGAAATCAACCAATCAACTTCTAACCCTCACCCATAATGTATGGAAACAAGAATCTCCTCTGATACATGTCACACTGATTTCCCTACTTTTCCTCAGTAAAGTCAGGCATATGCCCACCTCAGGGCTTTGAACTGTCTCTGGCTTCTGCCTGGAACGCTCTTCCTCAAAACAGCCACATGGTTCACCTCTCAGCTCCTCATAGACTTTGTTACACTCAGAACCTACATGATATTGCAACTCAGTGATCCCAATCCCCTTATCATGAGCATTTTTATTCCATAGCACTTAACATTATCTAACATACTATGTAATTTATATTGTTTTGTTTATTGTGTGTCTTGTCCCATAAGATCAGGGTGACCCACTTTATCACTACATGTCTAGTACAGAGAAGCTCTCAATAAATATTTGTGGAATGAATGAATGACATTTTAATTAATCTAATATTTACCCAATATTTCCCCTTGCACTGGTACCATTTGTCATTTTATTTCTTTAAAGTTCTATTATTTAAATGTTTTAGTTTCACATTTCACTTATTTCTTTACATAAAAGTTTGCTACATATCTCTACTATTTTTACTTCAACAATTAGAACTTATGTTCCTTGAAAAGAGGTTAAACTCAATGCCAGTAATTCAGGGGACAGTAACTTGGATCACACATCTAAGGTCCAGGATACAAGCAGAAAAATACTGTCAGGTATATTATGCCATTTAAAACAAAATCAAGCAAGCAACATTTGAAAACATTCTGGAATAAGACATCAAATCTTTTTCCCCAAGAGCTTACTCAATAAATACTCAAGCCACCTGTGCAAAATCTACTCTGCATTTCTCTTGTAAGTTCTTAAACTATGCATCCTCAACTCAAGTTAAGTGAGCATTAAAATTCAAATATATCTGTATAACACAAATACAAACAGATCAGCCCCAATAAAAAGTGAAACAAAAATGCAAAATACAAATTGTAGTAATCATTCCTTATCATAAATTCTTATTATGCAAGAAAGTAAATGATTATAAATGCATTCATTTTTGCCCACAAGACCACAAGAAACTCAGTTTTATTATATAAATATTAAAAGTCACTACTGTTGGGGATAACTAGAAAAAGGACAGCACTGACATAGAAATAAGAAATCTGTGCAAATTTATGAAGGATAATATATTAATATCAGTAAATGTCCTTTATAATTATGTGAGTAAAACAAAGTGTGGGCTTCCCTGGTGGCTCAGATGGTAAGGAATCCACCTGAAATGCAGTAGATCTGGGTTCGACCCCTGAGTTGGGAAGATCCCCTGGAGGAGGGCATGGCAACCCACTCCAGTATTCTTGCCTGGAAGAGTCCCCATGGACAGAGGAGCCCTGCGGGCTGAAGTCCCTGGGGTCACAAACAGTTGGACATGACTAGGCGACTAAGCACAGCACACAAAATGAAGCATGGTTACTATAGGTAAGAACGACAGGCTTCATGCACAGGTCTCTACCTTTGAGGAGCAAACATTATAGAAGTATGCACACAGTTATACCAGTTAATGATACACCAAGATGAATTCCATGACAGAAGTCTAAATGTGAAGATGGGGCAACCCAAGGAAAGGACTGGCCAAATTTTCCAATGAAGAATGTTCCCCAAGTCCAGCCTCTAAATCACTCATATCCACTATTCTGTCTCACTTGGTAGTTGCAATATGTAGACCTTCTTCAGTCAGATAACTTCTTAGCCCATAGTTTTCCCTCTGCTATTACACTATCCACCAAGTATTTAACAGAGTGATTATTTTCACCACACTATTCTTTTAGTATAGGGAATGGGTTTTATATATATATAAATATATATATATATAAAACTAGATCTGATAGATAGAGTGTCTGATGAACTATGGAATGAGGTTCGTGACATTGTACAGGAGACAGGGATCAAAACCATCCCCGTGGAAAAGAAATGCAAAAAAGCAAAATGGCTGTCTGGGGAGGCCTTACAAATAGCTGTGAAAAGAAGAGAAGTGAAAAGCAAAGGAGAAAAGGAAAGATATAAGCATCTGAATGCAGAGTTCCAAAGAATAGCAAGGAGAGATAAGAAAGCCTTCCTCAGTGATCAATGCAAAGAAATACAGGACAACACAGAATGGGAAAGACTAGAGATCTCTTCAAGAAAATTAGAGATACCAAGGGAACATTCAAGCAAAGATGGGCTCAATAAAGGACAGAAATGGTCTGAACCTAACAGAAGCAGAAGATATTAAGACGAGGTGGCAAGAATACACAAAAGAACTGTACTACAAAGATCTTCACGACCCAGATTACCACGATGGTGTGATCACTCACCTAGAGCCAGACATCCTGGAATGTGACGTCAAGTGGGCCTTAGAAAGCATCACTACGAACAAAGCTAGTGGAGGTGATGGAATTCCAGTTGAACTATTTCAGATCCAGAAAGATGATGCTGTGAAAGTGCTGCACTCAATATGTCAGCAAATTTGGAAAACTGAACAGTGCCCACAGGACTGGAAAAGGTCAGTTTTCATTCCAATCCCAAAGAAGGGCAATGCCAAAGAATGCTCAAACTACTGTGCAACTGCACTCATCTCACATGCTAGTGAAGTAATGCTCAAAATTCTCCAAGCCAGGCTTCAGCAATACATGAACCATGAACTTCCAGATGTTCATGCTGGTTTTAGAAGAGGCAAAGGAACCAGAGATCAAATTGCCAACATCTGCTGGATCATGGAAAAAGCAAGAGAGCTCCAGAAAAACATCTATTTCTGCTTTATTGACTATGCCAAGGCCTTTGACTGTGTGGATCACAATAAACTGTGGAAAATTCTGAAAGAAATGGGAATACCAAACCACCTAACCTGCCTCTTGAGAAACCTGTATGCAGGTCAGGAAGGAACAGTTAGAACTGGACATGGAACAACAGACTGGTTCCAAATAGGAAAAGAAGTAAGTCAAGGCTGTATATTGTCACCCTGCTTATTTAACTTATATGTAGAGTACATCATGAGAAACGCTGGGCTGGAGGAAGCACAAGCTGGAATCAAGATTGCTGGGAGAAATATCAATAACCTCAGATATGCAGATGACACCACCCTTTTGGCAGAAAGTGAAGAAGAACTAAAGAGCCTCTTGATGAAAGTGAAAGAGGAGAGTGAAAAAGTTGGCTTAAAGCTTAACATCCAGAAAACTAAGATCACGGCATCAGGTCCCATCACTTCATAGCAAATAGATGGGGAAACAGTGGGAAGAGTCGCTGACTTTATTTTTCTGAGCTCCAAAATCACTGCAGATGGTGATTGCAACCATGAAATTAAAAGACATTTACTCCTTGGAAGGAAAGTTATGACCAACCTAGATAGCATATTCAAAAGGAGAGACATTACTTTGCCAACAAAGTCCATCTAGTCAAGGCAATGGTTTTTCCAGTGGTCATGTATGGATGTGAGACTTGGACTATAAAGAAAGCTGAGCGCTGAAGAATTGATGCTTTTGAACTGTGGTGTTGGAGAAGACTCTTGAGAGTCCCTTGGACTGCAAGGATCCCTTGGACTGCATGGAGATCCAACCAGTCCGTCCTAAGGAGCTCAGTCCTAGGTGTTCATTGGAAGGACTGATGTTGAAGCTGAAACTCCAATACTTTGACCATCTGATATGAAGAGGTGACTCATCTGAAAAGACGCTGATGCTGGGAAAGATTGAGGGCAGGAGGAGAAGGGGATGACAGAAGATGAGATGGTTGGATGGCATCACCGATTCAATGGACATGGGTTTAGGTAGAGTCCGGGAGTTGGTGATGAACAGGGAAGCCTGGCATGCTGCAGTTCATGGGGTCACAAAGACTCGGACATAACTGTGCGACTGAACTGTAAATATTGAAACAACCAAACCAGATTCAAAGGAGGTCTGGCTGAAATTCCTAAGCAGTACTAACTGCCTTATTTCCCCCTCAAAAAGTGTGTAAGAACACTGAAAGAGAACCATTTGGCTTCAATATGAAATAGTTTATAAATCTGGAGATATTTCAATATAGCCCTACCATACACACATTACAGTCTCTGCATCTCTATCCATTTAACAAGAATGTTCTTCCACCAAGGACTTTTGGAAGTTCATTTATTATCATCTGTCCAATATTCATGGAATAATAACCCAGTGCATCCTCCAGAAAAGTGAAACCCTTTGATCCTTTCTATACCAGTGATCAAACTTCTTGGAAAACCTAAGATCCCCTCTTGTCCAACTCCCCCACTAAATATTTCTAATTTATTTTTGATAGTTACATTTTCCAGAATTAAGATTATGTGCTTGATAACTATGTGACATTCCATGGGGTCCATAGGAATTCCTGGGCTCATGAGAAATCAAGGAGGAGGACCCCAGCTCCAAGGGATGAGTGGAGATTTCACCTGGATGGTTTTTATATTTCTACATTTACACCTGGAAGGAAAGTCAGCTATATTAACAACAAAACTTGGAGATCTTAGAAACTTAACCTCTGTTGGTCTTTGAAGATCCTGCCTGAAGTTCTTAAAATACCAGGGCCAAGTGTGCTGGTGTCTGAGCTAGATGCCCAGGCATCAGGAGGAGGCTACAGTTCAGCATACCTATTACATTCAAAGCAGGGTGCTTATTCTTATAGAAAGACTCCATGACCAAAAATTTGGACAACTTTTTAAAGAACAAGAGGCAATTCCTCAACAGAAAGATCCTGCTATATGGACGAAGGAAAGGTATCTAGAAAAAGAAATGATAACAGCTGTTAAAATAAATAGATGAAACTGTTATAAGTGTTCCTCAAAGTGTAGTTCTTTAAAATGCAGAACCCTGAGCCCTACCCCAGACCTACTGAATCAAAACCTCTGAGAGTGATGCTCAGGAATCCACATGCTATTTTATGCACATTAAAATTTAAGAGTAACTATATTCAAAGGATGTTAACTGAATCTGCACTATATGTGGTAACCTGTACATTATATAGAAAGCAATAGGGAACCAGCACTGGAGTAGAACAAGGTCAAAACTATAGTTAAGAAATAATGTTTTCCATGTGGTTAACCTGTTATAATGAAAAACAATAAACATTTCACCCTCTGCAAAAACAGACTATTTTATTGTACAGTATCAAGTTTAATTAAACTCAAATATTTAAATGCAAAACAAAATGACAGGTAGTTTTACAATATTTTCAAAGTTGTTATTCAAAATGGTACTTGAATATTTCCATTAAGTATGTGTCAGTCTAATTTATGAAACTAGAAAACAAGTCCTGGCCACTGTATATAAATCAGGATTTAAAGTCTAACTAATGTACAAACGTCTTTAAAACATCTCAGCTGTGTAAAGTTGACATTTTTCTCTAGAATTAATGATTCCCTGGCTATTGAAGTAGGAAGCCGTTTCCTCAAATGCCCTTTGGCTCCGTTGCACCAGGACTCATAGTGCTCTCCATGCTGGCCCATCACTCAGAGCACAGTGATGCTCCCCCGTCACAAACCTTCCTGCGGCCTGAACTAAGTGTCTCCACCTCACCCTATTATTCATCTGGTGCCTTGAAAACAAATTACTTGATTTCTGTCACTGAGCATCTTTAAAAAACAGTTGTTTATAGCAACTCTAATCAAGGACCCAAAGTACTGAATAATAATAATTCTCTGATAAATTGTAAGTAGTCTTAGGCAGTTTTAAAACATAGGCATGTTATAAAGTGTTAAATCAAATTCTTATGAACTATTATATTTGACACACGGAAGCAGCAAGGAAATCTTCCACAAAAGAAAGAATGCTTCAGTAATTTGAACAATTACCTTTAATGAATCCAGTTAGAAAATTTCTGATTTTAAATACCTTTCTTTCTCACATTGATATTATTGAAACAAAGGAGAGTGAAGGATTATAACATTTAGAGAATAAGGACTGTAGTAACATTTAGAGAAATATTTAATGGAAAAGTTCTCCAGGAGACAAAAATCATTTGTCCTTAACCATAACCTACAGGCTTTATTTATATACATCCTTAACAATAACTTTTAATGCAGAGAATGATCTGGAGTCTGATGTCTTTAAAAAAAAAAAAACCTCTCCTTCAGGGGGAATATTAAACTCCAAACGGATCACTTCTTAGAGCAGTGACACTTTCAATATACTCAGTAGTTCACTCAGACATAAATGACTGTCTGACATGCTATTTAACCAGTAAACAATAAGCTCAGGTGTTGAAAAGAAGGAAACCAGTGGTATGCTGGTAAATAGTTAACAGTTGGCTCGCTGGTGCGGGAAGTCCTGATTTGTAGCATTTGCCCTTTTCTTGGCTCAGACAGTAAAGAATCCACCTGCAATGAGGGAAACCTGAGTTTGATCCCTGGGTTGGGAAGATCCCCAAGGATGGCATGGCAACCCATTCCAGTATTCTTGCCTGGAGAATCCCCATGGACAGAGGAGCCTGGCAGGCTACAGTCCACGGGGTCGCAAAGAGTTGGACACAGCTGAGCAACTAAGCACAGTACAGTACCATAAATATTCCCACCATGACCAAATTCAGGTTACCACCATGATGTCACTGATGATAGAGATGGGAACATAGGTACACAGCCTGATCTAGGGAGCTGGCATAACCCAGATCCTGCTTGGGACTGGAGGAAGGCCTCAGGCACTGAAAACAGTATTGTCTTTTGAATATCTGCTCCCTACTGCCTTGCTCTTGATACTGCAGACCTCACCTGACACCTTGCTGATGCTTTGTCCAACTCTGATCCTCCAAAGCCATGCCTTCAAGTATACTTTTCTCTGAAACCCAAACTACCATAACTTTATCACTTAAAAATGTTTACAGAGATGGTGATTTTCCTCTCCTTTCTAGTAACACTTAGTGATTTCTTGGAATGCCCTCTGTGCTAAATACTAATTGTCCTAAAACAAATCACATAGAATAAGGCATAATGCCTTTAACTAATTTTTGGCTTGGTTTAGCAACTAACACAATAGCAGGTGGAGATAAGCAGTTAAATATTCCTGTATGGGAATTATGTTGGAAATTAAACAATAATTATGAATTAACCAAACAACTTCTATATTTATTATTCACATATTTCTATTTCTTAACATTAAAATGCCTGATAAAAATATAAAGTGTGTCCTGAAAATATAATTCAAGCACGTCAAGTTTCTCATCTTAAAACTGCAATATTAACTATGTCAGCAAGATATTATACTAATAACAATCCCCACTCCTACCAACAGTGTAGCTTTGGACAAATAACCTTGCTGGGGCTCTTTTTCTAAAATAGGAATCATGATATCAATCTCAGAATATTCTTGTAAAAATTAAATAAAGCATCTTCAAAGTATATAGTGCTGATACATAATTAACGTTCAAAAGTGAGAGTAAATTGTTAGTTTTCTCCACAGTCACTGTCCTGGCCTAGCAATTCTTTTATAAAAGTTTCTAGTTATGGTAGGAAAGCCTCTGTACCAGAACACCAGTATCCTCATGGTTTTTAATATTTCCCATTTGCATGACACCCAGGTCTCAGTACCCAGCACAACCAGAGTCTCAAGTCTAACCTTGCCCAGGTTCTAACTGCCCATGGCTGCTGTCTCTAAACCCCTGAGGTGAAGACATAACCCTTTGTAATAAACAACATTAGCAGCCCTTCTGGTTTTTGGAAACAGAAACCAAAATGCATCACTAGTGGTAGTTTTTATTTATTTACTTATTTTTAATTGGAGGATAATTGCTTTATAATGTTGTCTTGGTTTCTGCCATATAAGAATCAGCCATAAGTATACATATGTCCCCTACCTCTTGAACCTCCCTCCCACCATCCAATCCCTCCTCTCTCTCTAGGTCATCACAGAGTACCTGGTTGAGTTCACTGTGTTATATAGCAACTTCCTATTAACTATCTATTTTACATATGGTAATTTATATGTTTCGGTGTTACTCTTTCAATTTGTCCAAACCTCTCCTTCCCCTGCTAGCTGCTACTGCTGCTAAGTCACTTCAGTCATGTCCAACTCTGTGCAACCCCATAGACGGCAGCCCTCTAGGCTCCTCTGTCCCTGGGATTCTCCAGACAATACTGGAGTGGGTTGCCATTTCCTTCTCCAATGCATGAAAGTGAAAAGTGAAAGTGAAGTCGTGCCCTACTCTTAGCGACCCCATGGCTAGCTAACAGAAGTCAAAAGACAGAGAATGTTACTCAATTTTTTTATTCTGACTAGTACAGCTTTCACTTGATAACACTATAACATTTACAAGATAGATGTGTATAGAAACAAATGTAAATAACCTAAGTAAATTAGTGAAAATATTGTAAGTACAGTAAAAGAAATAAGTTACTATAATCAAATAAATGTAGAAATCTATAAAAGTAAGACCCTTGAAGTAGGAAATGGCAACCCGCTCCAGGATTCTGGCCTGGAAAATTCCATGGACAGAGGAACCTGGCAGGCTATAGCACATGGGGTCACAAAAAGTCAGACACAGCTGAGCAACTGAGCATACATAGCACACACAAGGTGAACATATCTGAGTATTCTGAAAGATCATCTCAATAAATGCCAAAATGAACTCAATAAAATTATATACCTATTTGTAATTTTTTTTAATCTTTTAAAATTTAGGAATAAAGTAGTTCCTTATCAGGAACCATTAAATAGTATTTGATAGTTAAATAGAAACTATTAAATAGTATTAAAAGGCAAAACAAATAGCAAACAGCATATGCATAATTTAACACAAGAGGCATTTTCATCAAACTAGGAGCACAACCTGGTTCTGTAATGGGGCATTAAAGAGAAATTAAAGATATACTGGTGGAAATAAAAAGATAAACTAATCATTATTAGCAAATACTTTGTCTCCTACTTCTAGAGAAAATGAAGTCATCAAAGGAGGACTCTGCAGTAAGTACAGACTTACCTGCAGTTTCCCCCACATTTTCCTCTTTCCATTTGGTAGGAATAGAAGAGGTATCCCTTCATGCTTGTCAAGAGTACAGGAATTATCCTTGCCTAGTTTTCAGTCCCAGAATCACTCTATGATTTCTTTCTGTTACTTTCAATGGCACCTACTTTAAGGCTCTAATCCTCCTATCATGTTCCCTTTTAAGGTCCCAGTCCACAGGACACTACCCAACCAGCTTTCTTCCTGTTTCAGCAACACTGTCCCTCCTTACCCCACCTCCTGCTACCCTTCTTCACTCATTCCACCTCCATTCCTACTGGCCTCTGTTAAACTCCAAACAAACAAACAAACAGCTCCCACCTTAGAATTACCTAACTTCCCTATGCCTACACAAATACCAACATGGCTTGAATGCTCACTTTTTTCATCACCTAACCTTCTGTTTGTTTGGCCTTTTTTTGGCACTTGCTGCTGGTTTCTCTCTAAGAACACAAACTCCATGATGACAAGGGTATTTGTCTGATATACAGGAATCACTCAATAAACACTGGTTGAATGAATGCATCTAAGAGGACAAAGTAGTATTTATGGAACTTATCCCAGTTAGGATCTGAAGGCACAAGCAAATTCCATGAACAGTGACATATATATTCCCTTCTTTCCGTCATTTCATTAGACTTCCGTCAAGCCAAGCCTATAGTCATACTCCAGACTTCCCTATGAACAGTGTGCCTTTAGGGTTAAAAAAAAAAAGAGGTGGCAGTTCTCAGCTGGCATCAGCTAGAGTACTGCCGTGAAAAAGTTTCATTTTGAGGTTCCTGAAGGATTGTGGGGACAGTAAGTTTTCCATGAGGGGTAAATTTCTAGTCTACTTCACAAGAAGAGAGAGGAGAGGAATGAGGTATGATCCTCACTGATTAACAGGAAGTAGTAGAAGAACGATCAGGGGCTTAGAAGGGACAAGATTGAGAGACTACTGACAAAAGGCTATAAGGAAGAAGCACATGATGTCCCTCCTGAAAAGAGTCCAACGTGTAAGAACATCTTTCCCTGTCAAAACTCAACAAAAAGCCCCCACTGCAACAAAGCTCATTAACATTCTGGTCAATAAGTCTCTTTTCTCAGCCATGCCAGTATTTGCATGATAAGTACTTGCTGAATAAATTAAGAAATGCAAATGAAATTACTATATAACTAAAATACCTAAGAGAATCAATTAAAAATATTTTAATCTGTCAAATGTAGAATAAGATGCTTAATTTAAAAATTAAAATTAAAAAAAATAGCAGCTTTTACTTAGATCAGCAATGAGTTAGAAAATATAATGGAATAAAACCATATTCAAACTACAAGAACAACAAAATAAATATAAATATCCTAACTAGAAAAGGATAGATGCTATATTTTTAGCATTTTACTAAAATAAAATTTAAGTAAATGAAGGGCTTCCCTGGTGGCTCAGACGGTAAAGCATCTGCCTGCAATGCGGGAGACTGGGGTTTGATTCCTGGGGCGGGAAGTTCCCCTAGAGAAGGAAATGGCAATCCACTCCAGCATTCTTGCCTGGAAAATCCCATGGACGGAGGTCCATGGGGTCGCAAAGAGTCGGACACGACTGAGTGACTTCACTTCACTTAAGTAAATGAAAGGATATAGCATAGTCCCTGTATTGGAAAAAATAACGAATATTTTGAAGATACTGATTATTGTCATGGCAGGTGGGAGGGAGCCTCAAGAGGAAGGAGATATATGTATACTTACAGCTGGTTCAGATTGTTGTACCGTAGAAACTAACAGAACATTTCAATACAATTATACTCTAATTTAAAAAATTAATTATTCTCTAAATGACTCTATTGAAGCTAAAATAATTCTAGTGGCAATAATTTTGTCTTTATAAAATTATTCTAAACCTTGACACAACAGGAAAGAACCCATAAAAAATGGGAGGAGGACTATATCCCTGATAGATATTAAAGCAAATTATAAACCCGCTAAACATAAAACACTGTGGGGACTTCCCTGGCAGTCCAGTGGTTAAGACTCTGGATTTCCACTACAGGGGACCTAGGCCGGGGAACAAAGAGTCCACATGCTGCGTGGTGCAACACTATAGTGCTGGCACAATGAAACTAATAAGATAGTCAGAAATAGGTTGCAATAAGAATAGAATATAAGATAAAGGAGACTGGGAAAAAATTATTTCTTCATACACGAAAATAAATTTCAGAACTAAGTGTTTAAAAAATATTTATGTATGGAAAGGAAAAATTATGCTATTTACTTTTTGTTAAACATAAATGTTTACATTAATAGCCAAAAAGAGTAAACCTTCTATACTTTAAAAATGATATAACCAGACTATAAATCACCAGAGAGGCAGAGACTTTGGTTAGCCATTGCTATATTTCCAGAACTTCAAATAATATCTGGTACATTGTAGATTTATAAGCAATTTACTTTTTCCAAATGACATCATTTGAGTCCATTCCTTTGGATTAGACTTGGACTTTTTTTACATTAAAAAAGGGGTTAAAATATCTACAATTTTTATCAAAAAGTCAGCTGAATTGTGATTTACCTGCTCAAAGAGTCATGTCCAACTGTTTGAGACCCCATGGACTGTAGTCTGCCAGGCTCCTCTGCTCATGGGATTTTCCAAGCAAGAATACTGGATTGGGTTGTCATTTCCCACTCCAGGGTCTTCCCAACCCAAGGATCAAACCTACATCTTTTGAGTCTTCTGCATTGGCAGAAAAATTCTTTACCACTGCATCACCTGAAAGTGAAGTCGCTCAGTCGTGTCCGACTCTTTGCGACCCCGTGGACTGTAGCCCAGCAAGCTCCTCTGTCCATGGGATTCTCCAGGCAAGAACACTGGAGTGGGTTGCCATTTCCTCCTCCAGGGGATCTTCCCGACCCAGGAATCGAACACAGGTCTCCCGCATTGCAGGCAGACGCTTTAACCTCTGAGCCACCTGGGAAACCCTGAATTGATATAGGGATTGCATTCAATCTACTGATCAAATTATAAAGTATTGCCATCTTACCATTAAGTCTTTCAATCAGTGAACATGGGATATTTTTCAAATTATCTAAATAATAGTTTGTAGTTTTCAGAGTATAAATTTTGCTCTTCTTTTGTTAAATACATTCCTAAGTAGTGTATCTTTTGATACTATTGTATAGAGAATTATTTTCTTACTTTAATTTTTTGATTGTGCATTGCAAGTATATAAAAATAGTTAATTTTTGTATCTTTATCTTGTGTCCTCCAACCTTGCAAAGCTAATTTATTAGTTCTAATAGTTTTTTACTAATTTCCTTAAGAATTTCTATGTACTTGATTATATCATCTGCAAATAGAGATAATTTTACTCTATCCTTTCCAATATGAATGCTTTTTATTTTTTCTCTTGCCCAACTGCCCTAGCTAGAACTTCCAGTACAACACTGAGTAGAAATGACAATAGTGGATATCCTTGTGTTCCCAGTCTTAAAGGAAAAGCATTCAATCTTTCACCATTAAGCACGATGTTAGCTGTGAGTTTTTCATACATGTCCTTGAGGAAGTTCCTTTGTATTCCTAATTTGACAAGTGTTCCATGACAGGGTGTAGGTTTCCTTTAATGCTTTTTTCTAAGCTTATTGAGATGATCCTGTAACTTCTGTGTTCATTCAATTGATATGATACAATACATTACTCGATTTTCATATATTAAATCAATCTTGCAATGCTGGGATAAAACAAACCAATTCTCACATTCACATAGAATTTTAAAAGATTCAGGATAGCCAAAGCAATCTTGAAAAGGAAGAACAAAGTAGAAAAACTCATTCTCAGTTTGAAAACTTAATACAAAGTAAAGGTAATTAAGAAAGAATGAGGACTTTCCTGCTGGTCCAGGGGTTAAGAATTCACCTGCCAAAGCAGGCGACATGGTTTAATCTCTGCTCCGAGAAGAATCCATCTACAGAGGGGAAACTAAGCCCATGTGCCACAACTACTGAAGCCTGAACACTCTAGAGCCCATGCTCTGCAACAAGAGAAGCCACCACAATGAGATGCCCATGCACTGCAACTAAAGAGAAGCCCTCCCTTGCCACAACTAGAGATAGCTTGCATGCAGCAACAAAGACCCAGGGCATCCGAAAATAAATAAATTTTTTGAAAAAGGAGAGAGTATGATACAGGCACAAATAGAGAGATATAGATCAACTGAATAGACTTGAAAGTCCAGAAATAAACCCATGTATTTATGGCAAATTGATTTTCAACAAAGGTGCAAAAAAAAATACAATGGAGAAAGAATAGTCTTTTCAACAAATGATGCTGAGACAATATACCTGCAGAAAATGAAGTTGAGTTCTTACTTTGTACAATATATAAAAATTAACTCAAAATGGATCAAAGGCCTAAGTGTAAAAACAAAACTATAAAATTATTAGAAGAAAACATAAGGGTAAATCTCCACGACTTTGGTTTTTACTAATTATGAGACATGAACACTACAAGTGCTTCAATCTTAAACATTCAAAGAAATTGCTGGGAAAAGTAGCAAAATCCTCAAAAAGATATGGGGAAAGATAAAAATAGCCAATTCACAAAGGAAGAAATACAAATACCAAATAAATACACACACACACAAAATTCCACATCATTGGTTCTGTTCAGTTCAGTCGCTCAGTCGTGTCTGACTCTTTGCGACCCCATGAACCACAGCATGCCAGGCCTCCCTGTCCATCACTAAGTCCCGGAGTCCACCCAAACTCATGTTCATCAAGTCGGTGATGCCATCCAACCATCTCATACTCTGTCGTCCCCTTCTCCTCCTGCCTTCAATCCCTTCCAGCATCAGGGTCTTTTCAAATGAGTCAGCTCTTCACATCAGGTGGCCAAAGTATTAGAGTTTCAGCTTCAACATCAGTCCTTCCAGTGAACACTCATGACTGATCTCCTTTAGGATAGACTGGTTGTATCTCCTTGCAGTCCAAGGGACTCTCAAGAGTCTTCTCCAACACCATAGTTCAAAAGCATCAATTCTTCGGCACTCAGCTTTCTTCACAGTCCAACTTTCACATCCATATATGATTACTGGAAAAACCACAGCCTTGACTAGACGGACCTTTGTTAGCAAAGTAATGTCTCTGCTTTTTAATATGCTATCTAGGCTGGTCATAACTTTCCTTCATTGGTTACAGAGAAACAAAAAAATGAAAACAAAGCTCATTTGCCTATCAAATTATTATGGTGTTGAGAGGGGCAAAACAGTACATTAGATACAAATTCATATATAGATATAGATACAAATACACCTGTGTTGTGTGTGTGTACTTAGTCACTCAGTCATGTCCAACTCTGTGACCCACTGGACTGTAGCCCCCCAGGCTCCTCTGTCCCTGGGCATTCTCCAGGCAAGAATACTGGAGCGAGTTGCCATGCCCTCCTCCAGCAGATCTTCCCAACCCAGGGATCGAATAACACACACACCATTCATATTGATAAATGGAATACTGTGTGCCATATCAGTAAACAAAGGATGTCACAGTCATCAGCGATTGGCAGCCACCACCAGAGGGTGAACAGATGAGCCCTGAGGAAACTCGGGATGTGAAAACACAAGATATTGGCCCCAGATAGCTGAGGTGCATGTCAAAGAAATGATTTCATTGAGCCCAGATCTTCCCATACATAGAAAAGCCCTAAATTCCTTAAACTTGAGATATCTAGTTTCCTTTTATTAACAGCAGTCTTTGTTCCTTCTGCTGCTAAGTCACTTCAGTGGTGTCCGACTCTGTGCAACCCCATAGATGGCAGCCCACCAGGCTCCCCCGTCCCTGGGATTCTCCAGGCAAGAACACTGGAGTGGGTTGCCATTTCCTTCTCCAATGCATGAAAGTGAAAAGTGAAAGGGAAGTCGCTCAGTGGTGTGCAACTCTTCACGACCCCATGGACTGCAGCCTACCAGGCTCCTCCATCCATGGGATTTTCCAGGCAAGAGCACTGGAGTGGGGTGCCATTGCCTTCTCCGTTGTTCCTTCTACCTGCCCTTTGTTGCAAAATTCCTATGTATCATAGCTTCCCCCTTTCCTCGTTGGAGTAGTTATCTCAGGGATACTTGAAATGCTGTCTCTTGAGCTTGAAATTGCAAAAATTCCCACCAAAAAAAAAAAAAAACATAACTTGTGGAGCTCTACATATGTGTGGAGCCCTGTACCAAGGTCACAGAACAAAAATCTCTGGAACTCCCAGCCATAGGAACTGTTGCCCTGAGCCTCAGAATCTAAACCAGCAGTTACCTGATCCTATATGTTGGGTAAAATAATCACCCTATTACAGCAAACTAACCAATCATCAAATGCCACCCTTTCAGTAGGAATTTTTTCTGTCCTCGGGCTATAAAAACTGGCTAATACCCCATGAAAAGGGTTGGCTCTCCCTTGAGCTGGCCTGCTGTTCTAACAGTGTCTCCCACTCTAATAAACTTTATTCTTCCCTCATTCTGCCTCAAGTTTGGAAATTCTTTTTCATCCCACTCACACACAAAGACAGCGTTCAACTGTTAGGTTGCGTGTGCATGTTGTTTTTTTTCAGTCAACGACATGCATATTCAATGTGATCTTGGCAAGGCAGCAGAGAACAGTGGCATGAATACGTTCAGTTCAGTTTTTCAGTCGTGTCCAACTCTCTGCAACTCCATGGACTGCAGCACACCAGGCTACCCTTTCCATCAACAACTCCCGGAGCCTACTCAAACTCATGTCTATAGACATGAGTTGGTAATGCCATCCAACCATCTCATACTCGGTCATTCCCTTAGCTCACAGCTTCAAATTTTCTCAGCATCAGGGTCTTTTTCAATGAGTCAGTTCTTTGCATCAGCTGGCCAAAGTATTGAAGTTTTAGCTTCAGCATCATCCTTCCAATGAATATTCAGGACTGATTTCCTTTAGAATGGACTGGTTGGATCTCCTTGCAGTCTAAGAAACTCTCAAGAGTCTATTCCAACACCACAGTTCAAAACCATCAATTCTTCTGTGCTCAGCTTTCTTTATAGTCCAACTCTCACATCCATACATGACCAAAGGAAAAACCATGGCTTTGACTAGATGGACCTTTGTTGGCACAGTAATGTCTCTGCTTTTCAATATGCTATCTAGGTTGATCATAGCTTTTCTTCCAAGGAGCAAATGTCTTTTAATTTCAAGTCTTCAGGCACCATCTGCAGTGACTTAGGAACCCCAAGAAATAAAGTCTGACACTGTTTCCACTGTTTCCCCATCTATTTCCCATGAAGTGATGGGACCAGATGCCATGATCTTCGTTTTCTGAATGTTGAGCTCTAAGCCAACTTTTTCACTCTCCACTTTCACTTTCATCAAGAGGCTTTTTAGTTCCTCTGCACTTCTGCCATAAGGGTGGTGCCATCTGCATATCTGAAGTTATTGATGTTTCTCCTGGCAATCTTCATTCCAGCTTGTGCTTCTTCCAGCCCAGCCTTTCTCATGATGTACTCTGCATATAAGTTAAATAAGCAGGGTGACAATCTACAGCCTTGATGTACTCCTTTTCCTATTTGGAACCAGTCTGTTGCTCCATGTCCAGTTCGAACTGTTGCTTCCTGACCTGCATACAGGTTTCTCAGGAGGCAGGTCAGGTGGTTTGGTATTCCCATCTCTTTAAGAATTTTCTACAGTTTGTTGTGATCCACAGAAAGGCTTTGGCATAATCAATAAAGCAAAACTAGATGTTTTCTGGAACTCTCTTGTTTCTTTGATGATCCAGCAGATGTTGGCAATTTGATTTCCGGTTCCTCTGCCTTTTCTAAATCCAGCTTGAACATCTGGAAGTTCATGGTTCACGAACTGCAGAAGCCTGTCTTGGAGAATTTTGAGCATTACTTTACTAGCATGTGACATGAGTGCAATTGTGCCATAGTTTGAGCATTCTTTGGCATTGCCCTTCTTTGGGATTGGAATGAAAACTGACCTTTTCCAGTCCTGTGGCCACTGCTGAGTTTTGCAAATTTGCTGACATATTGAGTGCAGTACTTTCACAGTATCATCTTTTATGATTTGGAATACCTCAACTGGAATTCTATCACCTCCACTAGCTTTATTCATAGTGATGGTTCCTAAGTGATGCCCACTTGACTTCCCATTCTAGGATGTCTGGCTTTAGGTAAGGGATCACATCATCATGGTTCTCTGGGTCATGAAGATCTTTTTTGTATAGTTCTTCTGTGTATTCTTGCCACCTCTTCTTAATATCTTTTGCTTCTGTTAGGTCTACCATTCCTGTCTTTATTGTGCCCATCTTTGCATGAAATGTTCCCTTGGTGTCTCTAATTCTCTTGAAGAGATCTCTAGTCTTTCCCATTCTATTGTTTTCCTCTATTTCTTTGCCTTGATCGCTGAGGAAGTCCTTCTCATCTCTCCTTGCTATTCTTTGGAACCGTAGCATGAAGCAAGATCTTAGTTCCCTGCCCGGGAATTGAACCTGGGTAGCCTGGATGAAAATCAGGAATCCCAGCCACCAAACCAGCAAGGGCTAGCAGCTACAAGGTGTTTTTCCCTATATGTTTGCCCCCAGTAAAAAATGCATGTATCACAGAGGCAGAAACTGTAAATGCAGGTAAAACATTTATTATTAGAGACACAGCACAACAAGTGGGTGAGCACACAGAAAAACAACCTGTTTAGTTGAGATAGAGGCAAGGCAGAGATGCACACTTAGAGAAAGGGTGTGGGCGTCCCCCCTGGTGAGGAGGAGCGCAGTAAAGAGGCTGTTGGTCATTTCTATAAGGCAGTTTTTCCAGGTCTTTGTCTTCATTCAGGCCACATATCTGGTTCCTTTTACCACATGTGACATAACCTGGGATCCTCCCCTGGGGTGTGTATACACCCCTCAGTCAAGATGAATCTCGAAGTGAAGGCTTCTGAGAGAAGCAAGACTCATTACGGCCTGGAATTATCCTCTGACTTCTTATTTCAGGGAGACTTTATGCAAATGTGTAATGTCTCCCTTATCCTGTCACCCTGATTATTTAACTTATATGCAGAGTACATCATGCGAAATGCCGGGCTGGATGAGGCACAAGCTGGTATCAAGATTGCTGGGAGAAATATCAATAATCTCAGATATGCAGATGACACCACCCTTATGGGAGAAAGAAGAGCCTCTTGATTAAAGTGAAAGAGGAGAATGGAAAAGCTGGCTTAAAGCTCAACATTCAGAAAAGTAAGATCATGGCATCTGGCCCCATCACTTCATGGAAAATAGATGGGAAAACAATGGAAACAGTGATAGACTTTATTTCTTGCGGTTCTAAAATCACTGCAGATGGTGACTGCAGCCATGTATTAAAAGACACTTGCTACTTGGATGAAAAGCTATGACCATCCTAGAAAGCATATTAAAAAACAGAGACATTACTTTGCCGACAAAGGTCCATCTAGTCAAAGGTATGATTTTTCCTGTGATCATGTATGGATGTGAAAGTCGGACTATAAAGAAAGCTGAGCGCCAAGGAACTGATGCTTTTGAACATGGTGTTGAAGAAGACTCTTGAGAGTCCCTCAGACTGTAAGGAGATCCAACCATTTAATCCTAAAGGAAATCAGTCCTGAATATTCACTGGAAGGTCTGATGCTGAAGCTGAAGCTCCAATACTTTGACCACCTGATGCGAAGAACTGACTCATTGGAAAGGACTTTGATGCTGGAAAATTGAAAGCGTGAGGAGACGGGAACAGAGGATCAGATGGTTGGATGGCATTGCTGACCTGATGGACATGAGTTTGAGCAAACTCCAGGAGTTGGTGATGGACAGGGAAGCCTGGTATGCTGCAGTCCATGAGGTTGCAAAGAGTCGGACATGGCTGAGCAGCTGAGGAACCTAACTGCACTGAACTCCCTTATCTTTTTTCTCAGAAGGGTCTTTGCCTCTCTTTGTCTTTGCCATGATTATTCCCTTGAGGTGTTAACAAGAGACAAAGACTGGCTATTTACCTTGTTTCTGCTGTTATATCCATCTTCTTCAAGAGCAAATGAGAGGCTGGTGTAAATTCCTCAAATGGAGTCTACCTATCTCTTGTCTTAGAAACTGCAAAGAGGAAGCTGGCTGATTGTGAATTTCCAACCTGGAGCTCGCCTATCTCTTGACTCAGAAAACGCAAGAGGTGGCTGGCTGACTGGAAATGTCCAACCTGGATCCTGTCTATCTCTTAACCTCAGATGGATATTAAATTACTTTTAAAAAATTCTCAGACACACACACACACACATAGGCACAGGAAGAAAGCATACCAAAGAGGTATTAGAAGTTATGCCACACTGTAAAATTACAGATATATTACAATGAGAATAAATGTAATAAAAGGAATTGAAATATAATAAAACAAATTTTAAAAGCAATGAAAAAGGGAGTGTTCTAGAGAAACATATCGGCAGCTAATGGTCAACAAAACATTCCTGCTGCTACGACCCAAAACCCAGCAACGAGAAAATAGGTACCACAGATACATCATCCATGTAGCAATCATCCTTTTCCGTTACCTGCTTTGGAAGTAATCAGCTGCAGCACTAGAGGCCTTCTAGTTACAATGCCTGACCCTCGAGGGAGAAAGTCCCTAAGAAAAGAAGAAAAAGAATAGATTAAGGCATTTAAAGGAATTCTTATCACTGATCAAATTACAAATCAAGATCCATAATTTTCAACCTTTCAATCCAAGACCCATTTTATAAGAGAGGTATTTGCAAAACAAAAATGGAGGAGTGGGTAAGGGTCCTTATACTGAATATTAATACACATGCATTATTATAATGACCTCACTGGAATATGTAATTCACTCATTAAGCTGGGATTAATTCATAAAAATTTGCCTTAGACTACTGCGTATTGTCAATTATTTTTTATTTTCAGAGAACATACATTTAGAAAAACATCTGATGTGGAAGTTAATCCTTAAACTCTTTGGTAATTAAAAAATTCATCGCTTCATCCACCTTTCAGACTAATATTCACACCATCAAATACTGCCCATTTTAAGAGGTAATAAAGGCACACTAAACTGTATTTTCAAATACCTAAAATTTCTCTCCAATACAGTCACACAAAATATGGGATTCAGTTCAGTTCAGTCGCTCAGTCACGTCCGACTCTTTGTGACCCCATGAACCGCAGCACACCAGGCCTCCCTATCCATCACCAACTACCGGAGTCTACCCAAACCCATGTCCATTGAGTCGGTGATGCCATACAACCATCTCATCCTCTGTTGTTCCCTTCTCCTCCTGCCCTCAATCTTTTCCAGCATCAGGATCTTCTCAAAGGAGTTAGTTCTTTGTATCAGATGGCCAAAGTATTGAAGTTTCAGCTTCAACATCATTCCTTCCAATGAACAGTCAGGACTAATCTCCTTTAGGATGGACTAAGTGGAGATAAATGTTGGGTATGTAAGAAGTAACAGCATAAAAAATACTGCAATTTGATTTTTTTTTTTGTTTTCATTCCTGATAGGAGCTTATTAAAATAGAGATTTTTTTTCAAATAAACATTTTCTTTCAAATGGCATGCTAATATGCCCTAGATCAATAAAACTACAGCAAAGAGAGTATTTTATAATTACATCTACACTGCCACATAACTCAGTACAGATTCTGCAATGTTAAAGAGAAATCATAAACATATCTATAACACTGCTTTTAAAAACACTTAGAATGCTTCACAACTTTTAGAAGAGTCATAATTTTAAAAATCACAAAATTCCATTCAAAATAAATTTCAGACTCAATAGCAATGGTTCCCATAAAGTAGCTCCAGGACCACCAGAAAGTATTTTGACCACAGACACCAAGGATCCATCTGGGGAAGAAGCAGCATCGAGACTCTTTAACAAGCACCAGGGGACTGATGTTTACCATGGCTGGAGAACCACTGGCCTCACGATAGGAAATGTTCCTGAACGATCTAGTGGGTAATAACAGCGTGGGATCTCTTCAAGAAAATCAGACATACCAAGGTAACATTTCATGCAAAGATGGGCACAATAAAGGGCAGAAATGGTATGGACCTAAAGGAAGCAGAAGATATTAAGCAGACGTAGCAAGAATACACAGAAGAAATATACAAAAAAGATCTTCACAACCCAGATAATCACAGTAGTGTGATCACTCACCTAGAGCCAGACATCCTGGAATGCAAAGTCAAGTGGGCCTTACCAGCATCACTATGAATAAAGCTAGTGGAGGTGATGGACTTCTAGTTGAGGTATTTCAATTCAAAAAAGATGATGCTGTGAAAGTGCTGCACTCAATATGTCAGCAAATTTGGAAAACTCAGCAGTGGCCACAGGACTGGAAAAGGTCAGTTTTCATTCCAATCTCAAAGAAAGGTAATGCCAAAGAAGGCTCAAACTACTGCACAATTGCACTCATCTCACATGCTTAAAGTAATCCTCAAAATTCTCCAAGCCAGGCTTCAACAGTGTGTGAACTGTGAACTTCCAGATGTTCAAGCTGGATTTAGAAAAGGCAGAGGAACCAGAGATCAAATTGCCAACATGTGCTGGATCATGGAAAAAGCAAGAGAGTTCCAGAAAAACATCTATTTCTGCTTTATTGACTATGCCAAAGCCTTTGACTATGTGGATCACAACAAACTGTAGAAAATTCTTAAAGAGATGGGACTACCAGACCACCTGACCTGCCTCCTAAAAAATCTGTATGCAAGTCAAGAAGCAACAGTTAGAACTGGACATGGAATTTTAGAAAAATGGTAGCAATAACCCTGTATGCAAGACAGCAAAAGAGACACAGATGTATAGAGTCTTTTGGACTCTGTGGGAGAGGGAGAGGGTGGGATGATTTGGGAGAATGGCATTGAAACGTGTATAATATCATATAAGAAATGAATCACCAGTCTAGGTTCAATGCAGGATACAGGATGCTTGGGGCTGGTGCACTGGGATGACCCAGAGGGATGGTATAGGGCAGGAGGTGGGAGGGGGGTTCAGGATTGGGAACACGTGTACACCCGTGGCGGATTCATGTTGATGTATGGCAAAACCAATACAGTATTGTAAAGTAAAATAAAGTTTAAAAAAAAAAACTGGACATGGAACAACAGACTGGTTCCAAATAGGGAAAGGAGTACATCAAGGCTGTACATTGTTACCCTGTTTATTTAATTTATATGCACAATACATCATGAGAAATGCTGAGATGGATAAAGTACAAACTGGAATCAAGATTGCCAGGGGAAATATCAATAACCTCAGATATGCAGGTGATACCAACCTTATGACAGGAAGTGAAGAAGAACTAAAGAGCCTCTTGATGAAAGTGAGAGAGGAGAGTGAAAAAGTTGACTTAAAGCTCAACATTCAGAAAACTAAGTTCATGGCATCTGGCCCCATCACTTCATGGGAAATAGATGGGGAAACAATGGAAACAGTGACAGACTTTATTTTGGGGCTCCAAAATCACTGCAGATGGTGACTGCAGCCATGAAATTAAAAGACGCTTGCTCCTTGGAAGAAAAGCTATGACCAACCTAGACAGCATATTAAAAAGCAGAGACTACTTTGCCAACAAAGGCCCATCTAATCAAAGCTGTGGTTTTTCCAGTAGTCATGTATGGATATAGGAGTTGAACTATAAAGAAAGCTGAGTGCTGAAGAATTGATGCTTTTGAACTATGGTGTTGGAGAAGACTCTTGAAGGTCCCTTGGACTGCAAAGAGATCAAAACAGTCCATCTTTAAGATCAGTCCTGAATGTTCATTGGAAGGACTGATACTGAGGCTGAACCTCCAATACTTTGGCCACCTGATGAGAAGAACTGACTGATTTGAAAAGACCCTGATGCTGGGAAATATTGAAGGCGGGAGGAGAAGGGGACCTCAGAGGATGAGATGGTTGGATGGCATCACCGACTTGACAGACATGAGCTTGAGTAAACTCCGGGAGTTGGTGATGGACAGGGAGGCCTAGCGTGCTGTAGTCGATGGGGGTCGCAAAAGTCAGACACGACTGAGTGACTGAACTAAATTGAATGGCATAGAATTATTATCAGTTTCGTAGGAAAGCTGGCAGAACACAGCTTCAACACAGATGGGATTTCAGTAAAGAACAGCTTATACAACCAGTAAAGGTCAGTGAGAAGGCTGCAAAACCCAAGGCTTTAGCTCCACTGATACTTTAAAACAGGGCATTACAGAGATAAAATTGAGCAAAATTTTCTCCACTTACAACTAATTTATTTTGCAAGCACTAGTATAAATTCTAACAGCCTCTTAGGTAGGTTAATGAAGTTACTCCTTGACTCCAAAGGCTAAGTTTCATTTCGAATGTCACTGATGTGACTAAAATAGAGAATAGTGAAATTACAGATTTGTTTTACTCTTTAAAAAAAATCTACCAGAATAAATATTATTATTTACTTATCAAAAAAATTCACTAAAAAACTAAGAACTCCTAGAGAGATGCTGCGGCCATGGGTCTGTACTTAGGTGTATGAAATCTAATAAGAAGAGACATGCATGCACGTAGAAAACCATTTAGAAGGGATCAGATAAAATACATTAGAGTTCAGAAAAGAGAGATTAAAACTCTTTTTAAAAACATTTTAGTCAGTTCAGTTCAGTCACTAAGTCATGTCCAACTCTCTGAGACCCCACAGATTGCAGCACACCAGGCTTCCCTGACCATCAGCAACCCCCAGAGCTTACTCAAACTCCTGTCCATCAAGTCGGTGATGCCATCGAACTATCTCATCCTCTGTCGTCCCCTTCTCCTGCCTTCAATCCTTCCCAGCATCAATGTTTTTTCCAGCAAGTCAGTTTTTGGCATCAGGTGGCCAAAGTATTGGAGTTTCAGCTTCAGTATCATCCTTCCAATAAATATTCAGGACTGATCTCCTTTAGGATGGACTGGTTGGATCTCTTTGCAGTCCAAGGGACTCTCAAGAGTCTTCTCCAACACCACAGTTCAAAAGCATCAATTCTTCGGTGCTCAGCTTTCTTTATAGTCCAACTCTCACATCCATACATGGCTACTGGAAAAACCACAGCTTTGACTAGATGGACCTTTGTTGGCAAAGTAATATCTCTGCTTTTTAATATGCTGTCTAGGTGGGTCGCTTACTCCTTGGAAGGAAAGTTATGACCAACCTAGACAGCATATTTAAAAGCAGAGATATTACTTTGTCAACAAAGGCCCGTCTAGTCAAGTCTATGGTTTTTCCAATGGTCCTGTATGGATGTGAGAGTTGGACTATAAAGAAAGCTGAGCACTGAAGAATTGATGCTTTTGAACTGTGGTATTGAGAAGATCCAACCAGTCCATCCTAAAGGAGATCAGTCCTGGGTGTTCACTGGAAGGACTGATGTTGAAGCTGAAACTCCAATACTTTGGCCACTGATGCGAAGAGCTGACTCACTGGAAAAGACCTTGATACTGGGAAAGATTGAGGACAGGAGGAGAAGGGAAGACAAAGGATGAGATCACCTTTGTGATCTTTTGGACGGCATCACCAGCTCAATGGACATGGGTTTGGGTGGACTCCAGGAGTTGGTGATGGACAGGGAGGCCTGGCGTGCTGCGGTTCATGGGTTCGCAAAGAGTCAGACATGACTGAGCGACTGAAGTGAACTGACTAGGTTGGCCATAGCTTTTCCTCCAAGGAGAAAATGTCTTTTAATTTCACGGCTGCAGTCACCATCTGCAGTGATTTTGGAACCCCAACATAGTCAGTCACTGTTTCCATCATCTATTTGCCATGAAGTGTTGGGACCATATGCTATGATCTTAGTTTGCTGAATATTGAATTTTAAGGCAACTTTTTCAGTCTCCTCTTTCACTTTCATCAAGAGGCTCTTTAGTTCTTCATCAGTTTCTGCCATAAGGGTGGTGTCATGCACATATCTGAGGTTATTGATATTTCTCCCAGCAATCTTAATTCCAGTCTGTGGGTCATCCAGCCTGGCATTTCATACGATGTACTCTGCACATAAGTTAAGTAAGCAGGGTGACAATATACAGCTTTGACCTTCTCCTTTCCCTATTTGGAACCAGTCTGTTGTTCCATGTCCAGTTCTAACTGTTGCTTCTTGAGCTGCATACAGATTTCTCAGGAGGCAGGTCAGGTGGTCTGATATTCCCACCTCTTTAAGAATTTTCTAGTTGGTTGTGATCCACACAGTCAAAGGCTTTAGCATAGTCAACAAAGCAAAAGTAGATGTTTTTCGGGAACTCTCTTGCTTTTTTGATGATCCAGCAGATGTTGGCAATTTGATTTCTGGTTCCTCTGCCTTTTCTAAATCCAGCTTGAACATCTGGAAGTTCATGGTTCACGAACTGCAGAAGCCTGTCTTGGAGAATTTTGAGCATTATTTTACTAGCGTGTGAGATGAGTATAATTGTGCAGTAGTTTGAACATTCTTTGGCATTACCCTTCTTCAGGATTGGAATGAAAACTGACCTTTTCCAGTCCTGTGGCCACTGCTGAGTTTTCCAAATTTGCTGACATATTGAGTGCAGCACTTTCACAGCATCATCTTTTTCGAATCAAATTATCTCAACTGGAATTCCATCACCTCCACTAGCTTTGTTCATAGTGAGGCTTCCTAAGTGATGCCCACTTGACTTTACATTCCAGGATGTCTGGCTCTAGGTAAGTGATCACACCATCATGGTTATTTGGGTCATAAAGATCTTTTTTGTACAGTTCTTCTGTGTATTGTTGCCACCTCTTCCAACATCTTCTGCTTCTGTTAGATCCATATCATTTCTGTTCATTGTGTCCATCTTTGCATGAAATGTTCCCTTTGTTTTCTGTAATTTTCTTGAAGAGATCTCTAGTCTTTCCCATTCTATTGTTTTCCTCTAATTCTTTGCACTGATCATTAAGGAAGACTTTCTTATCTCTCCTTGCTATTCATTTGCATTCAAACGGGTATATCATTCCTTTTGTCCTTTGCCTTCACTTCAGTCGTTCAGTCATGTCCGCTGCAACCCCATGAACATCATGCCAGGCCTCCCTGTCCATCACCAACTCCTGGAGTCCACACAAACCCATGTCCATCGAGTTGGTAATGCCATTCAACCATCTCATCCTCCTGCCTTCAATCTTTCCCAGCATCAGGGTCTTTTCCAATGAGTCAGCTCTTCACATCAGGGGGCCAAAGTATTGGAGTTTCAGCTTCAACATCAGTCCTTCCAATGAACACCCAGGACTGATCTCCTTTAGGATGGACTGGTTGGATCTCTTGGCAGTCCAAGGGACTCTCAAAAGTCTTCTCCAACACCACAGTTCAAAAGCATCAATTCTTTGGCACTCAGCTTTCCTTACAGTCCAACTCTCACATGCATACATGACCACTGGAAAAACCATAGCCTTTACCTTTAGCTTCTCTTATTTTCTCAGCAATTTTTTAGACCTCCTCAGATACCATTTTGCCTTTTTAAAAACATCTAAGTACATATAATTAGAAACTCTTTTAATAATCTCCCGAATCTATATTATTAATAGAATATTTGCTATTTTGGATGTTTTCAATAATCACTTTAAGAAAATCAGACCTACTCTGTGTCAAGGCCTAAAAAGAGAAAGTTAATTTGAGAATCAAAATGGATAAAGGGAAAACAAAACAAAACTCCAGAGCAAAGAGCTAGAGGCCATCTGTTTGAGTTATTAGGACCATGAATGAGGTTTTAGTACCAAAAATAAAATACACAGGACTGAGTGATGGTGTTTAACAAGTCAATAAAGTATTTTCTTTAAGAGAAAGAGGTAGAAAGAAAGATGGAAAGGAGGAAGGGAAAAAGGAGGTTTAGTGACTTAGATACCTTTGTGCTGGCATCTGTTTCAACTCATGCTTGTGATCATATGTTTATAATGTAGAGGTAGTAACAATTCTTTGAACATTATTAAAGCAAAAGAGAAGGTATCATACATTTTAAATAGCAAATAATTATCGTATGTTTGGCTAAAAAGTAAGCCAACAGATACAGCTTACACTTATCTCTACTTTTGTATTAAGTAAACAGAACTTTTCATTAAGAGTAATAAGTGGTTTCAAGTACCCACTTCGTGGCTCTAACCAGTTCTACCTGCAACACATACATTCCCACCAAAAGTCAAAAGATTTGGTAACCAAATCCTGCCATTTCAAAGTCTTTTCTGACTTCACAGTAGGATTTGAGCACAAGAAAGCACCAAAGAGAAATTTCTTCTGAAAAGTAATTAATCTGGCTCCCTGAAGATTCACATCATTCTGGTGATACAGCGGCATGAAAACCATATGCCCAGCAGCCTCCTGCTGTGAGAGCTGAGGGGGTAAACACTCAAATGAAACACAGAGTACCTCACATAGAGCCCCAGTTCTACCACGGAATGGGCAAAATTCTCTAAACCTGTTTCCTTTTCTACTAATTTGAAATGATTCTATGAAATCAAATGAAATGCACACATGGCAAATTTGCAGGATGCGTGGGGCTGGTGCACTGGGATGACCCAGAGGGATGGTGTTGGGGGTGGGGAAAGGGGGGGTTCAGGATTGGGAACACATGTACACCCGTGGCAGATTCATGTTGATGTGTGGCAAAACCAATACAATATTGTAAAGTAAAATAATAATAATAATAATAAATTAAAAAAGGAAAAAAAAAGAAAAATAAAAACCAAAGCACCACAGAAAAAAAGTAGCACTATTATTATTGCTATGGGGTGTTTTCCCTTATATTTTAGCATATTCTCATCTACAAAAAAAAGTCTTGACAATTTTTAACATTTCATGAATCAAATGTGGATCTGAAGTGTCTGAGACTCCGCCCGATTGGTCCTCTTGATGCTGACCAGCTGCACTGGTTTGGAAATCTCAGTTCCTTATTCCAGCCTCAATCAACAGGGAGCCAGGGCACTGATATAAGAATCATGAATAATTCATTAGCCACTAAGTACAACCATCCATTTGAATTTCAGGTGGTTGGTTCTGCTGAAAGCAGATCTGACAGAAAAATTACTTCATTGAATTAATGCTGGAAAAAATGACTGTGCCTTTACTATTATTGTGGATATAAATTATGCAACATTTTCCTCAAAAACGGACCTTCAAGCTAAAGTGCAAAGAGTACTATGGAGAGATGTAGTATTAAATTGACTCTCTTCTTTAGCCTGAATGCCTCACCTATGATCGGACTGTACAGATTTTAAGGCAGGAGTAGTGTCTCCATCTCTATGCCACATAGCAGCCACAATCCAAATGCCTTTCTTCTCTCTCAGCCCACCTCAACAAAGCACTAATCTACACAGTCTTAACAGCTGGTCTTCAGGTAATAAGTCAATTCTCTTTCATGCTTTCCTGATTTCTGAACAAAAAGTAGAGAACAGTTTCCATGCTATGGTCTAAGAACCACTTTGATAACATTTCTTATTGGCTCTTCCGGAAACTTAGTTACCAAGAAATATGATCATTGTTCAATTACAAAATGAGTGACCCTGAGAAACCTAAAAAGAGAGCAATGGCTGTATCAGAAAAGCTAAAAGAATTCTCCCCCTTAGCAAATAAATTATGAACATGTTTCTGTTCAATATAGATGTAATGATGACTAACTAGATGGTCTGTTCAATAAATAAATGTTTAACATCTGCCCTTGACTAAAGTCAAGAGGTATAACTCTTAACCTCCAATAAGTTAATTCAAATAACTGATCCATTCAAACAATCTTAGTCTTGGAGGAAGGCTATTGACGTTCAGTCATTCAGTCATGTCTGACTCTTTGTGACCCCATGGACTGCAGCATGCCACACCTCCCTGTCCTTCACCATCTCCTGGAGCTTGCTCAAATTCATGTTCATTGAGTTGGTGATGCCATCCAACCATCTCATCCTCCATCATCCCCTTTTCCCCCTGCTTTCAAGCTTTCCTAGCATCAGGGTCTTCTCTAATGAGTCAGCTCTTCCCATCATGTGGCCAAAGTATTGGAGCTTCAGCATTGTCCTTCCAATGAATATTCAGGACTGATTTCCTTTAGAATGGACTGTTTTGATCTCCTTGCAATCCAAGGGACTCCCAAGAATCTTCTCCAACACCACAGTTCAAAAGCATCAGTTCTTCAGTGCTCAGTTTTCTTTATGGCCCAACTCTTACATCCATACATGACTACTGAAAAAACTATAGCTTTGGCTATATGAACCTTTGCAGGCAAAGTAAGGTCTCTGCTTTTTAATATTCTGTCTAAGTTGGTCATAGCTTTTCTTCCAAAGAGCAAGTGTCTTTTAATTTCATGGCTGCAATCACCATCTGCAATGATTTTGGACTTCAAGAAAATAAAGTCTGTCACTGTTTCCATTCTTTCCCCATCTATTTGCCATGAAGTGATGGGACCAGATGCCATGATCTTCGTTTTCTGAATGTTGAGTTTTAAGCCAACTTTTTCACTCTCCTCTTACACCTTCAGCAAGAGGCTCTTTAGTTCCTCTATGCTTTCTGCCATTAGGGTGGTGACATCTGCATGTCTGAGGTTATTGATATTTCCCCCAGAAATCTTGATTCCAGTCTGTGCTTCATCAAGCTTAGCATTTCACATAATGTACTTGGCATATAAGTTAAATAAGCAGGGTGACAATATATAGCCTTGATGCACTCCTCTCTCAATTTGGAACTAGTCCATTGTTCCATGTACAGTTCTACCTGTTGGTTCTTAACCTGCATACAGGTTTCTCAGGAGGCAGGTCAGGTGGTCTGGTATTCCCATCTCTTTCAGAATTTTCCACAGTTTCTTGGGATCTACACAGTCAAAGGCTTTAGCATAGTAAATGAAGCAGAAATAGATGCTGACGTGGCAGATGGGAAATAACATGCAAATAACTACAATAAGTATAACACGCTCTGTGGTTAAGTTCTATGATTGATAAGATGAAGTACCAACACACCATAGGGAATAATCTATTCTTCTTGGGGTACTAGTCAGAAACTATTTCAGAAACACATGAGGTAGGAGGGACTTCACAGGAGATCAGGAGGACACAGAACATCGTGGAACTGTAAGTATTAAAGAAAGGTCAGGATGAGGTGAGAAGCATCTGGAGAAGACCTTAGAGGCTTCAGTTTTGTTTTTGTTTTTTATTCCTATGAAAATAGGAGGGAACTGAAGAGTTTTAATTGATCAAATTACAGATCAATTTCAATTTCATGATTGAAAAATGAACTGTAAATGCCACTAGAGAACATAGTCTTCTGCTGAACAAAATTATGCTAAAAAATAACCTAACAGTGGGACACACTTCCTTAGGGTCTAATATAACGCTTTTTATTTATTTGACTTGCCGTGCTTTGATCAGTGTACCAATCCTATGTCTAGAGCAGTGTGCTGATTTTGTATGCATGCTGGATGTTTAATTTGTAAAATACTACATATTGTATCAAAGAGGGGAAAAAAGCCATGGGCTTCCCGGGTGGCACAGTGGTAAAGAATCTACCTACAATGCAGAAGGCTCAGGTTCAATCCCTGTGTTAGGAAGATTCCCTGGAGTAGGAAATGGCAACCCACTCTAGTATGCTTGCCTGGAGAATCCCATGGACAGATGAGCCAGGTGGGCTATCGTCCATGGGGTCGCAAAGAGTCGGAAAGGGGGACTCTACAGAGAATGTTGAAAAGGGGGATGACAAAAGATAGGGAGACTAGTCATTAACTAGTCTAGGTCACTGGGGAAGAAGATGATAAAGGTTAAGTCCAAGGCAGTGATAGTGAAGATAGTGAAGACGGAAGACAATAAAGAGAACAGACACTTGACAGGACTTAATGATCACTTTCATGTGGAATGAAATGATATGAAGGAGTTAGATAAATCTCACATTTCTGGTTTAGGGACCTGATTGAAGAGTGGTGCCATTAACCAGAAGAGGAAATACAGAAAGATCTAGTTATAGCTGATGATATGTTTACTGTGTACCAGGTATCATTCTCATTTGATCTTCATAACAACCCTATGAGGTAGATATTATTGTTATTTTCACTTCACCAGGGAGGACACTGAGGCACAGAAAAGCTACATAATTTTCTGAAAGTCACAAAGCTAGTAAGGGACAGATCTAAGACTCAAACCTAGAAAGTCTAACTCTAGCATCTGTGCTCTTGAGTATTAGACTGTGTTACACTATAAAAGTAATAGGAGAAAATGAGGACATGCTGATCTTTAGATACCTAGAGAGTATCTAGATTAAGACAAGTACAGTTAGACTGAGCAACTGGAACTCAGGATAAATGTCCTGTCTAGAGATAAAAATCTGCGAGTCTTCAATGGAGCAGGCTGTTGAAGCCAAGAGAACAGATGAGTAGGAATAGTATGGAGAAGAGTGATTAATATGGACTGTGGAAAATACCAACACTTAATGAGCACATGAAAGAAGCAAACTAAGAGATTGAGAAGGAGTGTACAGAGCAGTAAGTTAAATATCGGAAGTCAAAGGTATCCCCAAAGTCATACTCGCTTTTTAAGACACCTCCACTTAGATGTCAGTGGAGGTGTCTTAAAATCAGTGATGTCAGTGATGTCTCAAAATCAGTCTCTACAATTCAACTTACTCCTTGGAAGAAAAGTTATGACCAACCTAGATAGCATATTCAAAAGCAGAGACATTACTTTGCTGACTAAGGTCCGTCTAGTCAAGGCTATGGTTTTTCCTTTGGTCACGTATGGATGTGAGAGTTGGACTGTGAAGAAGGCTGAGTGCCGAAGAATTGATACTTTTGAACTGTGGTGTTGGAGAAGACTCTTGAGAGTCCCTTGGACTGCAAAGAGATCCAACCAGTCCATTCTGAAGGAGATCAGCCCTGGGATTTCTTTGAAAGGAATGGTGCTAAAGCTGAAACTCCAGTACTTTGGCCACCTGATGTGAAGAGTTGACTCATTGGAAAAGACTCTGATGCTGGGAGGGATTGGGGGCAGGAGGAGAAGGGGATGACAGAGGATGAGATGGCTGGATGGCATCACTTACTCGATGGACGTGAGTCTGAGTGAACTCCGGTAGTTGGTGATGGACAGGGAGGCCTGGCGTGCTGCAATTCATGGGGTCGCAAACAGTCGGACACAACTGAGTGACTGAACTGAACTGAACTGAACAATTCAACTCATTATCATCCACCCAACATGTTTCTCCTCCTTTATTCTCAATCACAATCCACATCATGTTGATGATGTGTCAGCCAAACATCCATGTGACATGTGATATATGTATGTGACATCCATACATGTCAGCCAAACCAAGTACCTGGAAATCATCCACCCACCATCTTCCTCTATCTTCATGCTCCAAATTGGTCACCACGTCCTGCTAGTTATTCTTTAATATGGCTTAAAAGCATCCTTTCTACTCTATTTCAACCACAATTTCAGGTGCCTCCGAGTCTCAAACAGACAACCACAAAAATCTCCCAATCAATTTCCCTGCATCCAATTTGAGTATCCTCCAATCCAACCTCAACAGGAACGTAAGTCTCATTACATCACTCCCAGACTCTACACCATTAAATGTTTCCCCACTGTATTAAGCATGAAACCCAAACTATAAACAGAGCAGAAAAAAAGTCCTGACTTCTAGTGGAAGTTTCTGTATTCACTTGGGCTCACAGGCACCTTTTTGGGCACATTCCATGCTCCCTCACAGGTGCTCTCTCCTCATTTCTTCATCTAGCCAACTCCTATTTAATTCTCAATACTCAGCTCTGCATCACCTTCTCTGAGAAGCCGTCTTTGAAATCCCCCTGTACATGGCCTCTACTTAAGCTCTCCATACACACTTGTCATACTGGTCTATTTAAATGAGTGCTCCTTCATCCCTATGTTCCTCCCAATGCCTCCTTCAGTGCCCAAGTATTATTTTTTAACACCTTCTAACATCTTGCTTTCAATGAGGATGTTTTCTCATTGCCCATATATTCAAAACATGAAAGGAAAACTTTCCCATATCTAATCCTCAAACAAGCAGACAATAGGCATTTTACATGGACAGAAAGTACAGGCAAGATAGCTTTCAATTTACCAGTAACTTCCTAAGACCATTTAAACTAATATCTTAGTTATCTTATTATTATATGTTTAAGATCTGACAGTACTCACCAAAGTATAAAATATACATCACAGAGGTCAATAATACTGAATAACTAAAGACACAGAATAGAATTTGAAGGAAAAAACATTTTTAAAAATCCAAGAACCAATATACTTTTTAAAATCATTCCTTAAAGACAGAGAAGTCCCTTCCAAAAAGTTATACTCAAAATATAATTTTATGTGCTCCAAAATAGGCCCTGTCGGATTATCTCATGATCCTTCAATATGATAACCCAGTTTTAGAAAAAGGGAAGGAAAAGAGGGATAGAGAAAAATAGAGAGAAACAGAGATAGGTCACTGCCAAATACTGCCTACCCCGTACCCCAAGAAGCACTGAGGTCATGTATTCCACACACTGAACACAATGGCACTGTTAAAACAGCTTTGTGTTTGCATGCCCTAATCTCGGAGCTTTGCCAGCCCTTACAATGCCACTTTAATTGCTGAAGGAAGTAATTATGCCAAAATCCACACATTTAATTGGAAATTTTCCACTGTAGTTTCCTTTTTCCCTAAATTCTTGGCACACAGTAAGAATATTTGAACTTACAGATTTGTAAAAGATCCCATTTTGCTGCTATCATTTACTCTATAATTTGTAGTATTCAATAAACATCACCAGCATTTTGTTCGAAAAACAGTTGCAAATCCAAATGCAGGAAACACAATACTTTTTTTTTTTTTAACATCTAAGAAATTTCAAAACTTCGCTTTTGTTCACAAAACTCAAAATTTCTAAGCAATAGTGTTAGTCACTCAGTCATGTCCAACTCTTTGCAATCCCACAGACTGTAGCCCACCAGACTCTACTGTCCATGGAGTGCTCTTGCCTCAGTGGAGGCAAGAATACTGGAGTAGGCTGCCAAGCCCTCTGCCACGGGAAGCAATATGTTTTCATTAAATATAGTTAACCAATAATTAATGATTCCCATTGCAATATTCAAAATGCAAAAGTTTCTGAGTCAGAGATCTGTAAACTGGATGAACAAGCCAGTCCTCAGTTCAAAATACCATGTGTTCTCCCCACTAGGAAATGCTCTCAAGAACTTAATGCCTTCATATTTAATCCATTTTATTTGCTCATTCACAAAGTCAGATTTTTTAAGAATTTAAAGCACCAGATTAATGAGTCTTAGTATCAAGCAGAGGCACTTAGCTGTCACTCTATTTTAAATCACAGATTATATCTTACCCTCGGTAGCTGCCGTGCAAGCGGACGACAAAGGGACAACTAAACAGACTATTAGTTGCCTGCCCAATATCCATTTGCCCATTATTTCTTATTAACAGAATCCCAATTTTGTTGCAAATGGCAATGTACCCAACTTAAATAGGTAAATAAATAAGTCTACACTTCCCAGCCTCCCTGACAAATGAGGTGTCAACACAATTAAATTTTAGTCAGATGTAATTAGAGGCTGTTGAGAGACATCACAGACAGTTCCTTTAAAGGATCTAATTCAGCAGTTGTGTAGCTTTTGCCCTTCCCTCTTCCTTCTTCTCTCTGTCGGTTATACATGATAGCAAAGCTCCTGCAACAACCATCTCGCAGCACACGGCAACCTTGAAGATGAAAGCTATGCACTAAGAATGGCAGAGCAAAAAAAGACAAAGGTTCAAGAATAGTGGTGTTATTATGAGTCACTGAACCAGCCCTGTACTGCCTAACAAAGGGAATGACAGACAAAAAGACATCAAACCAAGAGCCTATTATACAGAGTAAAGTAAGTCAGAAAGAAAAAGATAAATATTGTATACTAACATATATATATATATGGAATCTAGAAAGATGGTACCGAAGAATTTATTTTCAGGGCAGCATTGGAGACACAGACATAGAGAACAGACTTATGGGCACAGGTAGAGGGGAGCGGAGGGTGAGATGTATGGAGAGAGTAACATGGAAACTTATATTACCATATGTAAAATAGATAGCCAATAGGAATTGGCTGTATGTTTCAGGGAACTCAAACAGGGGCTGTGTATCAACCTAGAGGGCTAGGATGGACAGGGAAATGGGAGGCACATTCAAGAAGGAGGGGATATATGTATACCTATGACTGATTCATGTTGAGGTTTGTTTGACAGAAAGCAACAAAATTCTGTAAAGCAATTATCTTTCAATTAAAAAATAAAAAAAAATTTTTTTAAAGAGAGAGACACCACACTTTAGAAGTGTTTCTCAGCCTTTTTTTTTTTTCACTATTGTGTACCTAATAAGGCCTAATAATGGTCTTATTAGCCATTTTCCCCATTAATTTTCCCTTCATTAAATTTAATACCACAGATGTACTATAGTATATTACTGAGTGTACTTTATATATAACAAAAGACTTTTTTGACCTCTGAGAATCAATTTTTGACCCATCGGGGTAGTCTTACCCACATTGAGAACATGCAGGAAATGGCAACCCACCCTAGTAGTACTCTTACCTAGAAAATTCCATGGAGGAACCTCGTAGACTACAGTCCACGGGGTCACAAAGAGTCGGACATGACTGAGCAATTTCACTTTCACTTTTCACTACAGATCAAAGAAGAATAAAAGAACCCAGGAAACTAAACAAACACTCAATTCTGTTGGTCATCCTTTCCTGCTGTTTTTGTTCAGATGCTAAGTCACGTCTGACTCTTTGCAACCCCATGGACTGTAGCCAGGCTTCTCTGTTATCCACTATGGCAATAACAAGGTCAGACAGCCTTTGCCTCAAACCCCAGTACATTCCCTTCACAACCCTGGAGACACGGGCTGGATCATATGTAACCTTCATTTGGCTAAGTTAAGACACAGGCCTAAAGCCTGGCTATCAAAGAAACCAAAAGGCATCCTGTTCCCCTTTTCCATGAAGCCCATTTATGATCTTAGACCTTTTAACGTTAACACCAGGATGACTGGGAAAGGCCTGTATGGAAGACCACATCCAGTGAGAAACAAGGATGAGAGAACACTTCCCTGATGACTAGGGCAAGGCTGGTCTAGGCAGCTCACTTCAACCCCTTCTCTACTAAGGAATAACTTGGAGAAATGTGGCCCAATTACTGTCCTTGTTCTGAATGTGTATCATACCCCAGTTCCTTGGCAGAGAGATGGAAGGAAAGAGTATGAGTAAGAATAGAAGCTTCTCTAGCCAATACTGTACTCTTCTGTGTTCACTTTTTCTGAGATATTGGACAAAAAAAAAAAATAGCCAAAAAGGATAGGTCAAACAGGAGATGACAAGAGTGAACATCTACATATTAGGAATCAGTGAACTAAGATGGACTGGAATGGGTGAATTTAACTCAGACGACCATTATATCTACTACTGTGGGCAGGATTCCCTTAGAAGAAATGCAGTAGCCATAATAGTCAACAAAAGAGTCCGAAATGCAGTACTTGGATGCAATCTCAAAAATGACAGAATGATCTCTGTTCATTTCCAAGGCTGTTGCCGCTGCTAAGTCACATCACCATTCAACATCACAGTAACCCAAGTCCATGCCCCAACCAAAAACGCTGAAGAAGCTGAAGTTGAACAGTTCTATGAAGACCTACAAGACCTTCTAGAACTAACACTCAAAAGAGATGTCCTTTTCATTATAGGGGACTGGATTGCAAAAGTAGGAAGTCAAGAAACACCTGGAGTAACAGGCAAATTTGGCCTTGGAGTACAGAATGAAGCAGGGCAAAAGCTAATAGAGCTCTGCCAAGAGAATGCACTGGTCATAGCAAACACCCTCTTCCAACAACACAACAGAAGACTCTACACATGGACATCACCAGATGGTCGACACTGAAATCAGATTGATTATATTCTTTGCAGCCAAAGATGGAGAAGCTCTATACAGTCAGCAAAAACAAGACCGAGAGCTGACTGTGGCTCAGATCATGAACTCCTTATTGCCAAATTCAGACTGAAATTGAAGAAAGTGGAGAAAACCACTAGACCATTCAGGTCTAACCTAAATCAAATCCCTTATGACTATACAGTGGAAGTGAGAAATAAATTTAAGGGACAAGATCTGATAGACAGAGTGCCTGATGAACTATGGATGGAGGTTAGTGACACTGTACAGGAGACAGGAATCGAGACCATCCCCAAGAAAAAGAAGTGCAAAAAAGCAAAATGGTTGTCTGAGGAGGCCTTAAAAATAGCTGTGAAAAAAAAGGGAAGCGAAAAGCAAAGTAGAAAAGGAAAGATATATGCATTTGAATGCAGAGTTCCAAAGAATAGCAAGGAGAGATAAGAAAGCCTTCCTCAGCGATCAATGCAAAGAAATAGAGGAAAACAACAGAATGGGAAAGACTAGAGGTCTCTTCAAGAAAATTAGAGATACCAAGGGAACATTCAAGCAAAGATGGGCTCGATAAAGGACAGAAATGGTATGGACCTAACAGAAGCAGAAGATATTAAGAAGAGGTGGCAAGAATACACAGAAGAACTGTACAAAAAAAAGATCTTCACGACCCAGATAATCACGATGGTGTGATTACTCACCTAGAGCCAGACATCCTGGAATGTAAAGTCAAGTGGGCCTTAGGAAGCATCACTACAAACAAAGCTAGTGGAGGTGATGGAATTCCAGTTGAGCTATTTCAAATCCTGAAAGACGATGCTGTGTAAGTGCTGCACTCAATATGCCAGCAAATCTGGAACACTCAGCAGTGGTCACAGGACTGGAAAAGGTCACTTTTCATTCCAATCCCATAGAAAGGCAATGCCAAAGAATGTTCAAACTACCACACAATTGCACTCATCTCACACGCTAGTGAAGCAATGCTCAAAATTCTCCAAGCCAGGCTTCAGCAATATGTGAACCATGAACTTCCAGATGTTCATGCTGGTTTTAGAAAAGGCAGAGGAACCAGAGATCAAATTGCCAACATCCGCTGGATCATGGAAAAGCAAGAGAGTTCCAGAAAACATCTATTTCTGCTTTATTGACTATGCCAAAGCCTTTGACTGTGTGGATCACAATCAACTGTGGAAAATTCTGAAAGAGATGAGAATACCACGCCACCTGATCTGCCTCTTGAGAAACTTGTATGCAAGTCAGGAAGCAACAGTTAGAACTGGACATGGAACAACAGACTGGTTCCAAACCGTGAAAGGAGTATATCAAGGCTGTATATTGTCACCCTGCTTATTTAACTTATAGGCAGAGTACCTCATGAGAAACGCTGGGCTGGGGGAAGCACAAGCTGGAATCAAGATTGCCGGGAGAAATATCAATAACCTCAGATATGCAGATGACACCACCCTTATGGCAGAAAGTGAAGAAGAACTAAAGAGCCTTTTGATGAAAGTGAAAGAGGAGAGTGGAAAAGTTGGTCTAAAGCTCAACATTCAGAAAACAAAGATCATGGCATCCGGTCCCATCACTTTATGGCAAATAGATGGGGAAACAGTGGAAACAGTGTCAGACTTTACTTTTCTGGGCTCCAAAATCACCGCAGATGGTGACTGCAGCCATGAAATTAAAAGACGCTTACTCCTTGGAAGGAAAGTTATTACCAACCTAGACAGCATATTAAAAAGCAGAGACATTACTTTACCAACAAAGGTCTGTCTAGTCAAGGCTATGGTTTTTCCAGTGGTCATGTATGGATTTGAGAGTTGGAGGACTATAAAGAAAGCTGAGCGCCAAAGAATTGATGGTTTTGAACTGTGGTGTTGTAGAAGACTCTTGAGAGTCCCTTGGACTGGAAGGAGGTCCAACCAGTCTGTCCTAAAGATTAGTCCTGGGTGTTCATTGGAAGGACTGATGTTGAAGCTGAAACTCTGATACTTTGGCCACCTGATGCAAAGAGCTGACTCATTTGAAAAGACTCTGATGCTGGAAAAGATTGAGGGCAGGAGGAGAAGGGGACAACAGAGGATAAGATGGTTCGATGGCATCACCAACTCAATGGACATAGGTTTGGGTGGACTCCAGTAGTTGGTGATGGACAGGGACGACTGGCGCGCTGTGGTTCATGGTGTTGCAAATAGTCAGACATGACTGAGCGACTGAACTGAACTGAACTGATAGGTCATTTTCTCCCATAGAACAAAACAGAGAGTCACAGCCACACCATATTTTTTTTCTTTTTTTTTGCCAATAGGAACCAGATTTCCAATCATTAAGGACGGCTTAAAGTGAATCCTTGAATCCAGTTCTCCTAACACTCTAGAAGCTTCATCCACTACTCCCCCTAATAAACATTTTATTTCCAGAACATATGGTTCCAAGTGACTCCACCCTAAATTCAAACCCCTGTGTTGACTTCTTTACCACAGAAGCCCTTACCCAATGTACCTTTCTGCACTCATCTCACCTTTAAGGATACAGTGTAGGCACAGCTTCCTATGTACAGGAACCATTTCCTCATATAACTGTATCTTGAGATGTTCTTCCTCCATATTCCATTTTACCATGAACCCCAGTCACATCCCCTCTCCTAGACAAGCTCCCTAGGATAGGAACCTCATTTCTGTAAGGTCAGTGTTCAGCATAGCTCCTGGCATAAAAAAAGCGCTCAATGGTGACTTCATAAACACATTAAGTCAGCAATTCTAGGAATTAAAACTGAATATTGGGAAGATCCATTTTAACGGGTGATTTTTTAATACACATTCATAATTAAAGATAAAGCCATGGCTATATCTTTTTTTTGGCTATAAAGATATAGTCAAAGATATAGCCATATTAAAGATATAGCCATAAAGGTACCATGTATGTGACCTATCACTTTATTTTCTTACCTGAAATGTGCTTTTTCTTGTCTATTTAACTGACTTTTTTCTGTGATCCTATAACACTGACTATGAAAACTTTAAAAATCAAAGAACTAAGGAATAAGAAAAAGCATTCAACCTTGAAGAGATGATTTTATATATATAAACACACATTTTTTTAAATATACATGTAATAAATATTTAGCTATTTCTTATCTTAAAAGTTACCTTTGAAACTATATTCCCAATGAAAGTTTAGGAAAAATACTTTTCATAGCTCCAAGTCCTGAGATGTACTAGAAATAGCCATTAGAAGCACATCCAGAATTCAATAAATTCCTGCTTACTACTCAGTAAACTCTGCTGAGTAAAGACGGCATATTAATGAGTAAATTTAAGAATTATATTCTCTATCTACAATTCTCTGGGTATATCCATTAGATTATATTGCTTATTTGTGTATGTCAAGAATAATATGTAACCAACATATCCACCAACAATCAGTAAATTGAGTGTGTGACTAAGGTGACTTTTTTTTTTTTACTGTCCAAATTATTTGCTATACTAAACTGATTGGTGGTTTCCTTGGTTATTTAGAGCAGGAGTCCTCAAATCCAGGATCTAATGCCTAATGAACTGAGGTGGAGTTGATAATAATAGAAATAAAGTGTTCAATAAATGTAATGTGCTTGAAACACCCCAAAATCATCCTCCTTGCCCCAGTCAGTGGAAAATTGTCTTCCATGAAACTGGTCCCTGGTGCCAAAAAGGTTGAGGACCCTAGTTTAGAGTATATAGCATCTCAAAGTATCATTTGCCTCAGCAACAATGTTTACTTTCTTGTAAGACCCAGCAGCATTAAAAACAAGCACACAAGCTTTTGAAAATTTAAGCAGTCCAAAGAAGAACAGATCATTAGGTTCAAGATAAAACAATCAAAGCTGATAGAATCTACCAAAATATCAATGGCCATTAGTGCTTAAGATAGCATTTAACATAGGAAATGGAACAGAGATATTAATGGAGTAATTCTTTTCGAATCTGAATATAAGAAACATTAATGTTTAATGGTCCAATTTCAAGAATAAATGCTAACTTAAGAATGAGAAAATACCTACCAATGCTGCTGCTAAGTCACTTCAGTCGTGTCTGACTCTGTGCGACCCCATAGACGGCAGCCCACCAGGCTACCTGTCCCTGGGATTCTCCAGCAAGAACACTGGCTGGGTTGCCATTTCCTTCTCCAATGCATCAAAGTAAAAAGTGAAAGTGAAGTCGCTCAGTCGTGTCCGACTCTTCGCGACCCCATGAACTGCAGCCTACCAGGCTCCTTCGTCCATGGAATTTTCCAGGCAAGAGCACTGCAGTAGGGTGCCATTGCCTTCTCCGTACCTACCAATAGCTAGCTTGAATAATGACTTGAGAAGGCAATGGCACCCCACTCCAGTACTCTTGCCTGGAAAATCCCATGGACGGAGGAGCCTGGAAGGCTGCAGTCCATGGGGTCGCTGAGGGTCGGACAATACTGAGCGACTTCCCTTTCACTTTTCACTTTCATGCATTGGAAAAGGAAATGGCAACCCACTCCAGTGTTCTTGCCTGGAGAATCCTGGGGACGGGGGAGCCTGGTGGGCTGCCGTCTATGGGGTCGCACAGAGTCAGACACGACTTAAAAGTGACTTAGCAGCAGCAGCAGCAGCTAATGTAGCAACCTTAAGGTTTACAAAACTGCAAAGTCCAGGCAAACAAAGGGAGAGAGGGATGGATGCCTAGGGTTTCACACGGGATCAATCCAATGGTGAATTCAAAACACAAGAATGGGAATAAGTGCCCAGGAAAGGGGGAAACAAGAGGTCAGGAAGGGGCCTGTGCATAAACAGGAAGAGCATAAACTAAGGCGAAGTCTGAGAAGATGGTTCGCCCCACAGTCGTCAGCCAATGAGGAACTGGGGGAGGGACTTGCATGCTAGGGAATGAACTGCTTGCTGTGATGACACTGGGTGTGCCTGCTCATTGGACACTTGATCTTGCAAGACCTTCCTTAAACCACGCTTCTCTCTGCATCTCGGTTCTCCCAAGTCCATTCTTTGGATTTGGGTCAGTGGGTTTTATTTCCTACAGGAATTTATCGTTATTGGAGTTTTATTAGATAAATAATATAACAATTATTTCTGTGAAATGGCTTTAAATACTTATTTTTAAGGCAGTATAGCATTTTTAAGGCAGTATCAGTTCGGTTCAGTCGCTCAGTCGTGTCCGACTCTTTGTGACCCCATGAATCGCAGCACGCCAAGCCTCCCTATCCATCACCATCTCCCGGGGTGCACTCAAACTCACGTCCATCGAGTCGGTGATGCCATCCAGCCATCTCATCCTCTGTCGTCCCCTTCTCCTCCTGCCCCCAATTCCTCCCAGCATCAGAGTCTTTTCGAATGAGTCAACTCTGCATGAGGTGGCCAAAGTACTGGAGTTTCAGCTTTAGCATCATTCCTTCCAAAGAAATCCCAGGGCTGATCTCCTAGCACAGTGGTTAAGAGTACACGTACTAGAATTAAAAATGCCTGGGTTTAAATTCAGAATCCACTGCTAACTGGCTCAGTTTCCTCATCTGTAAGTTGGGGTGGGGGTAGAGATAATACAATCCTTCATCTGTGGTGGCCATATGTGATACATAACTCAAATTTTTTTCTAATTTGAGAAATAGACGCACAGACACAGAAAACAAATTTATAGCTACCAAAGGGGGAACGGGGTGGGGGAGGAACTACAATATACAAAATAGGTAAACAACAAGGACCTACTGTATAGCACAGGGAACTATATTCAATATCCTTTAATAAACCATAGTGGGAAATATGAAATATATTTTATTTATACTGTACACCAGAAAGTAAGTAAATCTATACTTCAATATTAAATTTTTTTTAAATTTTTCTGATGTGAGAACAGTAAAATGATGTATGAAACTTATATTGTCATGAAATCTAAAACAGCACCCTGAAATTAAATAGACTAATATATCAAATAGATATTTTCTACTAATAAATCTGTTGCAAAACAAATGACTATTCACAGTAACAGAGATAAAGACAAACTATGAATAATCTCACATCACTCAGGTAAATTTCACCAGTAAATGAGTTTAGGTCAATGTAAGTTTTGCGAAATGAATTACAAAAACACTTCCTTTTCAGAGGACTCTGCATTTCGAAATTGTACACAGAAGACTGCAGTACTTATAGTAACATTCCCCGACAGCTCAGCAGGTAGAAGTCTGCCTGCAATGTAGGCGATGTGAGAGACTTGGGGGAAATGTCAACCCACTTCAGTATTCTTGCCTGAAGAATCCCATGGACAGAGGAGCCTGACAGGCTACAGTCCATGGAGTCGCACAGAGTTAGACACAAATGGGTACACTAGCACCTCGCACATGGTTAAGTGGTCAAAAAATGTTAGCTGCCATCATTAACACCACAATCATCTATATCATTATTTTAGGCAAAAACAATAGCTATTCTGAAATCTATTTGGTAATTAATTACCCAAATTTGTTTCAGAACATGTATCTCCATAGCAACAAGTATCTTTGATGATCTTTTGCTAGCCATAGGCATGTGACTTTAGGGTAAACTAGATTCAGTTTGTCACACTCTATGGAAAATTCTGGGTGATATGAAAAGGAAATATATAAAAATAAACACCTATAACTTTAACCTTTTCATCTGCTTCCTGAAAAGTCATTAGCTATCTAAGGACTTCATTCTCTAAGAACTCTCAGTATTGTTCAACTGCTTTCCATGAGAAAGGTTAATGTAAAACATGGAATGAAAGCTTAAACCAACAAACATTCTCCAGCTACAGTGTATTCAGTTCAAATACCGAATGAAATGAATCCCCTGGCATCCAGAGTATTCCACAAGCGTGTGGCAAGTGTTATTTCTAGCCACTTAAAAGCACCAGTTAAAAGAGCTCAAATACTTAGAAAAGAAAAGACCTCCATTCCCATGAGGAGAGGCATTTATTAGCTCTTAATGGCCCTCTTTCATTGCCTTTCCACTGACACATCTCTAATTGTTCCAATTATAATTTCAAGTAACAAAACCAATAATGGTAAAAGCCTATAGTTCAATGTGTGCATTGTGAAAAGTGGTCTTTAACAGCACAAACCACATATAAAAATATATGACAACATGGGATCTGGACAGGCAATAATATCACAAAAAAAGAGAGAGGAGGTGGTATAAAAGAACACTGGACAAAAAAACCAGCTTAGGTTCCACCTGTGAATTCAACACATCATTTAATCTGTAAGAGATTCAGTTTTCTACATTTTTAAAATGTGAGGACTGAACTAATGTCTTCGAATGCCTCTGCTACTTCCAATGTTCTATCAGTCTCTGATGTTAGAAGTAAATCAAGATACACAGGATCTAATCCCACCCTTGGCTTTCTAAGCAATCTTAAGTCTTTCTGCTTTCACTTCCACAACTGGAAGTGTATTTGTATTCAGTTGAAATTCAGTGAAGGCAAAGGATTATGTCTTTTATTTTCTCCCTACTACCATGCATGGCACATAGCAGGTACTCAAAAATATTAGAGGAAAGAAGAAAAGGGAGGAAGGCAGGCAGATAGAGAGGAAGAGAGGGAGAAAGGGATCGGTTGAATAATTTATTATGGCTGGAATGTTGCGCATAGGAGGAATTAAAGTAAGCTTGGCATATGGATTTCTTACTTTTAAGGAAGATCATAGCAGGAAGTCTTAAATTTAGAGAATATACTATGTCAGAAAATATTACAGAAATAATATGTGTTAAATATTTTCTGTCCTTAGAAATAAGATACTAAAAAACTTAGTATCTTATTTGTGATAGGCTATATAGGGTTATATATTTATGAATTATTATTGTGATACTTTAATGAAGCATAAATTATTTTTTCATTATTAAGTATTTTTCCTCATTGTTAGCATTTAATACATGGCTCAGAGGTAAAGAACCTGCCTGCAATGCAGGAGACGCATGTTTGATTCTGTAGGTTGAGATGATCCCCTGGAAAAAAAAACAGCAACCCACTCCAGTATTCTTGCCAGGAAAATCTCATGGGCAGAGGAGCCTGGTGGGCTACAGTCCCTGGGGTCACAAAGAGTCAGATGCAACTGAGCACACATGCACTGCAACATCAATATAAGTAGAAAAGTAAATGTCAACCAATTGAAAATGGAAGTGAGGGAAGAAAAGACAGAATGAAATCTCTTGATGGATTGAATAAAAGTAGCATCTAACACAAGAGTTTTAACATCAGAGCAATATTAACATTAACACAATATTAACAAAACAGAAGTACTTTAAATTAATTACATATTTATGCTACTAAATCTATTTTGTTAACATGAATGTGAATATCATATATGTTCACTATTAGTCACATGCCAATAACTCAAAAGTAAAGTGAAGTTTCAGTTGTCACTCTCAGTCCATGCTCAAGAGTCACATCTTTTCTCCTGAGTCAATGATGCAATAAGTCAATATATTTTAAACTACTGGATGTAACCAGTAAGTAGGTGATGAAGCCGATTTTATAGATCATGACATATTTTTTTTATAATGGAAAGGAACACAAATCAATAGAAAATATTGCAGTACATCACACGTACAAATGTTAAGCATTTCATAAAACTTCAGTTCCAGTTTTATAAACATTCACTGGGTCACAATGTAAAATGGATCTCTAACAAAGAGACACAGTCAATGTTTGAAAAACACCAGGTACATCTTCACTCTTCCACCCAGGGATCGAACCCAGGTCTCCCACATTGCAGGCAGATTAAGACTATGTATGTTTGTGATATTTTACATCACTTAGGAAATTCCTAGGGTTTTGGAAGCTGTGAACCAGAAAATGTGGATGAAGACCAAACATGTGAGGAATATATTTTGGTTATCTGAATGACCAAACGTTTACTTCTTATAAACCATAATATCACAGTCCAGTTCAGTTGCTCAGTCGTGTCCGACTCTGCGACCCCATGAATCGCCACACGCCCTGCCTCCCTGTACATCACCAACTCCCTGAGTTCACTCAAACTTATGTTCATCCAGTCGGTGATGCTATCCAGCCATCTCATCCTCTGTCACCCCCTTCTCCTCCTGCCCCCAACCCCTCCCAGCATCAGGGTCTTTTCCAATGAGTCAACTCTTCGCATGAGGTGGCCAAAGTACTGGAGTTTCAGCTTCAACATCAGTCTTTCAAATGAACACCCAGGACTGATCTTTAGGATGGACTGGTTAGATATCCTTGCAGTCCAAGGGACTCTCAAGAGTCTTCTCCAACACCACAGTTCAAAAGCACCAATTCTTCAGCGCTCAGCTTTCTTCACAGTCCAACTCTCTTTTATTAAGAAACAAAAGTAGTAGATTCAGAGTTATGTCAGACCCTGGATTTTGTACAAAAGTTTCTTGACAGTCTGGTTCATCATTTCATTAAGACTGAGTTAATGGTGGAACATGAAGAGCAGCTTCTTGATCTTTGAAATGGGAGAAAGTTATTTAAAAAGAAACTCTTATGTATACATATAGCCTAGTCACTTTGCTGTACAGAAGAAACTAACACAATAATGTAAAGCAACTGTATTCCAATACAAAATTTAAAACAAAATAAATAAGGAATTAAAAGTATTTTTTATGAAGTACAACTGAACTGCACCTAAAAATATCTTACTAATGTTTGACAAGTTACTTCATTCATTTCTTCAGCTAATCTTTGAAAGCTGTGTTGTTACCAGAATTGTGAAAAGATTAAACAGTCCAGTAGTAGTCCCTTTGCCAGGAAATTCAATCTAGTACGTCTATCCTTCATCAGCCGCATATCCTGAAATCATATACTACCTATAAACTTACAAGGTGACTCATCTCCTAGACTTTAAAAATCTCTACTTCAAAAGCAGCCCATTATATTTTCAGTATTGAGATTGCGCTTTTAAACTTACTCATGATTTTTACCCTACAATCTACTTGTATCCACATTGACTTTCCTATCTCTTTGGCTTCTTCACTCTTCAATAAACTTAATTCTGTGTTAAATTGAATTGACTTGAAATGCTCCCTCATCTATTAAGAAAATGTTTCCTGATAACTGCTTCATTTTATTAAAAGTCCTCTTCCTGATCTTCAAGATACTCCCCTAAATCCAGTTTCACACTAAGTATTTTTTTCATTCTCCTCCCAACCATATACACCCAGAAATTTAAAAAAAAAAAAATTAAAAATAAATCTTCAGCTCCATTGAGACAGGTCTCCCTAGAGTCTTGCCTCTCTGCACACCAAATTCCTCATGCTTTCGTATAGTTCCCTCAATCTTTAATACCTTCTGTCTCTTTAAGTCATTTTATGAAACTCTCACAACCAGTCTGTGATTTAAATCAAGGCAGGCATTATCTCTACATTGCAAATTAGGAAGCCAAGAATTATTTTAGCCTCCCTACTCTCTGCTTATTCAAAGAGAAGTGATATTTGACATGAATTCTGAATGATGAGTAAGCATTTTCCAGGGGGTTAACAAGGGATGAAGACATGTCAGGACAGATGTATAAGTGCTAAAGAGGTATGAAGAAGATGCATATATAGATTCACATGCATATAAAGCCATGAACTGCTTTACTATACAAGAGATCCAAGAAAAATTACATCTTTGTGGATTTTTCAAACTCGTCAGTTCAGATTTCAAGCCCATGATTCAGCTGTGTTAGTGAGAGATCTAAAACATGGCACATGTTTAAAGGCTCTTCCTTCCTTCACCTCCTAAGTTGTATCAGACCCTAAAAGTGATGCTGGGAATTCCTTGGTGGTCCAGTGGTTAAGACTGGGCACTTTTACTGCCAGGGTTCAGGGTTCAATCCCTGGTAAGAGAACTAAGGTCCCACAAGCCAAGCAGCGAAGCCAAAAGATAGTAAAGGTGATGCAATGAAGACAAATGAAGGCAAGGCCTGTAGTCAGTGACCCATGATGACTCAACCACCCACCCCGACCCCGCCCAGAGATGCTCCTTGTCTAAACTCTCACAACCTTGTGCAAGGTGACTTTAGCACCATTTGTAACAGCCATTGCTTATTCTGCACCAAGTTAGGCATGAGCACCTTCACTGTAGATGTCAAAGTCATCTCAGCGCTCAACCCTCCCTAGTACCTACATAATCATACCCACTTTGAAACCTCCAAGGAACTACTTTAACTAGGGTACCTGCTTCAACTTCCCACAAAAATGGACTGTCTCTGATTTCCACTCAATGTCTTTCTTCCCTGGAAGAGGATCAGCCCATCTTCTAAAGACAACTGGCATTTCTTTCCCAATCTCTTTTAACAAAAATGGCATTTAGTTATTCTTTCAAAGACTTTAGACCCAAGACAGTCCTTAAAGCCTACACCATGAATTCTAGGACCATTCAGGAATATGGATACCTTCCTAGGGAATAAGAATTCCATCTTAACTAATAAAACATGAAAAAATGCTCAGCACTGCTTATTATTTGTTGTTTAGTGGCTCAGGCATGTCTGACTCTTTGCAACCCCATGGACTACAGCACACCAGGCTTTCCTGTCCAAACTATATCCTGGAGTTTGCTCAAACTCATGTCCATTAAGTAGATGATGCAATCCAACCATCTCATCCTCTGTCGTCCTGTTCTTCTGCTGCCTTCAATCTTTCCCAGCATCAGGGTCTTTTCCAAAGTCAGCTCTTTGCATCAGAGGGCCAAAATACTGCAGCTTCAGCTTCAGCATCAGTCCTTCCAATGAATACTAAGGGTTGATTTTCTTTAGGATTGACTGGTTTGATCTCCTTGCTGTCCAAGGGACTCTCAAGAGTCTTCCCCAGCACCACAATTCAAAAGCATCAATTCTTTGGTGCTCAGCCTTCTTTACAGTCCAGTTCTCACATCCATACATGACTACTTGAGGAACCATAGCTTTGACTAGATGGACCTTTGTCAGCAAAGTAATGTCTCTGCTTTTTAATACATTGTCTAGGTCTGTCATAGCTTTTCTTCCAAGGAGCAAGTGTCTTTTAATTTCATGGCTGCAGTCACCACACACAGTGCTTTTGGAGCCCAAGAAAATAAAGTCTGCCACTGTTTCCATTGTTTCCCCGTTTATTTGCCATGAAGTGATGGGACTGGATGCCAAGATCTTTGTTTTTTGAATGTTGAGTTTTAAGCCAGTTTTTTCATTCTCTTCTTTCACCTTCATCAAAAGGTTCTTTAATTCTTCTTCACTTTTCGCCATTAGGTTGGTATCATCTGTATACCTGAGGTTATTATTAGAGAGATGCAAATCAAAACTACAATGAGGTATCCATCACCTCACACTGATCAGAATGGCCATAGTCAAAAAATCTACAAACAATAAATGCTGGAGAGGATGTAAAGAAAAGGGAACCCTCTTGCACTATTGGTGGGAATGTAAATTGATGTAGCCACTAGGATGAACAGTACAGAGCTTTCTTTTAAAACTAAGAATACAACTACTATACAATTGTGTCTGACTCTTTGCAACCCCAGGATCTTTAGCCCACAAGGTTCCTCTGTCCATATAATTTCCCAGGCAAGAATACTAGAATGGATTGCCATTTCCTTCTCCAGGGGATTCTCCTGACTCAGAGATCGAACCCACATATTGTGCATCTCCTGCACTGGCAGGCTGATTCTTTACCACTGTGCCACCTGGGAAGCCCTATATGAAACAGCAATTCCACTATTGAGTATATATCCTAAGAAAACCACAATTCTAAAAGACACATGTACCCCAATGTTCACTGCAGCACTACTTACAATAGCCAGGACATGGGAACAACCTAGACATCCATCAACAGATGAATGGATAAAGAAGTTGTGGTACATATATACAATGGAATATTACTGCTATTGTTGCTCAGTCGCTAAGTCATGTACGTTTCTTTGCGACCCCATAGACTGCAGCATGCCAGGCCTCCCTGAGCCTCACAATTCTTCCAGAGTTTGCCCAGGTTCATGTCCACTGAGTAGATGATGCTATCCAATCATTTCATCCTCTGCCATTACTGAGCCATAAGAAGGAATGAATTTGAGTCAGTTCTAGTGAGGTGGATGAACCTAGAGCCTGTTATACACAGTGAAGTCAGAAAGAGAAAAACAAATATTGTATATTAAGAAATGCAAATCAAAACCACAATGAGGTACCACTTCACACCAGTCAGAATGGCTGCGATCCAAAAATCTGCAAGCAATAATTGCTGGAGAGGGTGTGGAGAAAAGGAAACCCTCCTACACTGTTGGTGGGAATGCAAACTAGTACAGCCACTATGGAGAACAGTGTGGAGATTCCTTAAAAAATTGCAAATAGAACTACCTTATGACCCAGCAATCCCACTGCTGGGCATACACACCGAGGAAACCAGAATTGAAAGAGACACATGTACCCCAATGTTCATCGCAGCACTGTTTATAATAGCCAGGACATGGAAACAACCTAGATGTCCATCAGCAGATGAATGGATAAGAAAGCTGTGGCACATATACACAATGGAGTATTACTCAGCCGTTAAAAGAATTCATTTGAATCAGTTCTGATGAGATGGATGAAACTGGAGCCGATTATACAGAGTGAAGTAAGCCAGAAAGAAAAACACCAATACAGTATACTAACACATATATATGGAATTTAGGAAGATGGCAATGACGACCCTGTATGCAAGACAGGGAAAGAGACACAGATGTGTATAACGGACTTTTAGACTCAGAGGGAGAGGGAGAGGGTGGGATGATTTGGGAGAATGACATTCTAACATGTATACTATCATGTGAATTGAATCGCCAGTCTATGTCTGACGCAGGATGCAGCATGCTTGGGGCTGGTGCATGGAGATGACCCAGAAAGATGTTATGGGGAGGGGAGGTGGGAGGGGGATTCATGTTTGGGAATGCATGTAAGAATTAAAGATTTTAAAATTTAAAAAATAAAAAACTAAAAAAAATATTAAAATTAAAATTAAAAAAAATATATTGTATATTAATACATATATATGAAATCTAAAAAAATAGTACTGATGAACCTATATGTAGGGCAGACATAGAAAACAGGCATAGAGATGCAGACATAGAGAACAGATTTGTGGACTCAGCAGGTGAAGGAGAGGGTGGAACTGAAACATAGACATTACCCTATGTAAAACAGATAGCTAGTGGAAATTTGCTGTATGACGCAGAAAGTTCAACGTGATGCCCTGTGACAACGTAAAGGGGTGGATTGGGGTGGGAGATAGGAGAGAGGTTCAAGAGAGAGGGGATATATGTATACCTACGGCTGATTAATGAATGTTGTTTTATGGTAGACACCAACAGAACACTGTAAAGCAATTATCCTCCAATTAAAAACAAACAATTTTTTTTTAAAATGAATTCCATCTTTAGGAATGGAGTATCATTCCCATTCCTAAGGACAGACTGCATGTGTCTCTTAACACTGCAGAACAAACAACAAAGTTGTGTTTTTCTACTACGCCTCAGTGAATTCTTGATAAATTGCCCTATTACATATATATAAGTAACTAAGTCTTTTTTCCTCCAACTAGACTATGGGCACCTAGTATAGTTGCCATGGTTGGCACTCATACATATTCTAGATTAGTTTAGCTGACCATTACATAATCCCCTATTTTTGACATATCAGAAGCCTATCTGACCCTTAAAGTATAGTTAGGTACAATATATGTTACAAAGCTTATAGAATAGATATAAGGATTATCCTTCAACTCCAGCATTAAAATGGAGTCACATTATCTACAAGCATAAATCAAATCTGTTTCTCTGAAAGATTCTAAACTTGGTCAATAAAATATTCTCCACAATTATCTTTACTAAGTTAGTTACAATAAACACAGGGCATATGAACCCATATCTAATGGATAATGCATTCTAGTTCTATGATGATTTTGCCTTTAATAGACCATTTTAAACTTTTTTATTGGAGAATAGTTGATGTACAATATTATATAAGCTACAAGTATAGGATATAGTAATTCACAATTTTTAAAAGTTATATTCCATTTATGGTTATTATAAAATACTGGCTATAATTTCCATGTTGTACAATATGTCCTTGCAACTTACTTTATACATACTAGTTTGTACCTCTTAATCCTCCCTTTTCCGTCTCTCCACTGGCAACCACTAGTCCTCCATATCTGTGAGTCTGCTACTTTTTTATTATATCCACTAGTTGCATTTTCTTTTTTAGATTTCATTTTTTAGATTTAGAATTTTTAGTAAGTGATATCATACAGTACTTGTCTTTCTCTGACTTCTTTTACTGAGCATAACACCCTCCAAGTCCATCTATGTTGCTGCAAATAGCATTATTTCATTCTTTTTTATGGCTGAATAGTACTCCACTGTGTATATATATATACACCACTTCTTCTTTATCCTTTCATCTGTTGATGGACACTTAGGTTGCTTCCATATCTTGGCAATTGTAAATAATGCTGCTATGTACATTTGAATGCATGTATCTTTTCGAACTAGTTGGGGTTTGGGGGTTTTTTGACTATAGATCCAGGAGTGGAACTGCCAGGTCACATGGTAGTTTTATTTTTAGGTTCATTTTAAATAGATTTTAAGCAAAATGTTATAGTATTTAAAGACCTATGTAGAATATCAGCTATTGTCTCCTTTTAATTTAAGATTAATTAAGCCCCTCTTTCCAAAATTGACAAGTCTACGAGATAAATAATCAAATTCCAAACTCAGTTAAGATCTCCAACCTTATATATGTGTTAGTATACTGTATTGGTGTTTTTCTTTCTGGCTTACTTCACTCTGTATAATCGGCTCCAGTTTCATCCATCTCATCAGAACTGATTCAAATGAATTCTTTTTAACGGCTGAGTAATACTCCATTGTGTATATGTACCACAGCTTTCTTATCCATTCATCTGCTGATGGACATCTAGGTTGTTTCCATGTCCTGGCTATTATAAACAGTGCTGCAATGAACATTGGGGTACATGTGTCTCTTTCCATTCTGGTTTCCTCGGTGTGTATGCCCAGAAGTGGGATTGCTGGGTCATAAGGTAGTTCTATTTGCAATTTTTTAAGGAATCTCCACACCGTTCTCCATAGTGGCTGTACTAGTTTGCATTCCCACCAACAGTGTAGGAGGGTTCCCTTTTCTCCACACCCTCTCCAGCATTTATTGCTTGCAGATTTTTGGATCGCAGCCATTCTGACTGGTGTGAAGTGGTACCTCATTGTGGTTTTGATTTGCATTTCTCTAATAATGAGTGATGTTGAGCATCTTTTCATGTGTTTGTTAGCCATCCGTATGTCTTCTTTGGAGAAATGTCTATTTAGTTCTTTGGCCCATTTTTTGATTGGGTCGTTTATTTTTCTGGAATTGAGCTGCATAAGTTGCTTGTATATTTTTGAGATTAGTTGTTTGTCAGTTGCTTCATTTGCTATTATTTTCTCCCATTCAGAAGGCTGTCTTTTCACCTTGCTTATAGTTTCCTTTGTTGTGCAGAAGCTTTTAATTTTAATTAGATCCCATTTGTTTATTTTTGCTTTTATTTCCAGAATTCTGGGAGGTGGATCATAGAGGATCCTGCTGTGATTTATGTCTGAGAGTGTTTTGCCTATGTTCTCCTCTAGGAGTTTTATAGTTTCTGATCTTACATTTAGATCTTTAATCCATTTTGAGTTTATTTTTGTGTGTGGTGTAGAAAGTGATCTAGTTTCATTCTTTTACAAGTGGTTGACCAGTTTTCCCAGCACCACTTGTTAAAGAGATTGTCTTTACTCCATTGTATATTCTTGCCTCCTTTGTCAAAGATAAGGTGTCCATATGTGTGTGGATTTATCTCTGGGCTTTCTATTTTGTTCCATTGATCTATATGTCTGTCTTTGTGCCAGTACCATACTGTCTTGATGACTGTGGCTTTGTAGTAGAGCCTGAAGTCAGGCAAGTTGATTCCTCCAGTTCCATTCTTCTTTCTCAAGATTGCTTTGGCTATTCGAGGTTTTTTGTATTTCCAAACAAATCTTGAAATTATTTGTTCTAGTTCTGTGAAAAATGTGGCTGGTAGCTTGATAGGGATTGCATTGAATTTGTAAATTGCTTTGGGTAGTATACTCATTTTCACTATATTGATTCTTCCAACATATATATGGAATTTAGGAAGATGGCAATGACGACCCTGTATGCAAGACAGGGAAAGAGACACAGATGTGTATAACGGACTTTTGGACTCAGAGGGAGAGGGAGAGGGTGGGATGATTTGGGAGAATGACATTCTAACATGTATACTATCATGTGAATTGAATCGCCAGTCTATGTCTGACGCAGGATGCAGCATGCTTGGGGCTGGTGCATGGGGATGACCCAGAAAGTTGTTATGGGGAGGGAGGTGGGAGGGGGGTTCATGTTTGGGAATGCATGTAAGAATTAAAGATTTTAAAATTTAAAAAATAAAAAACTAAAATTTAAAAAAAAAAAAAAAAAAGATCTCCAACCTTGAAAATCGAGAGAAGATAGCGAAGGAGTAGGTGGACGTGGAGTACATCTCTCACCGTGGATACATCAGGAATACATCTTCAGACACAGAAGTGCATACATAACACTAGCTGAGAGTGAACAGGAGTTCCTGACCAGCAGAAAAGAATATATAGAATCACACAAAACTCAGTAGGACAAAGGAACTAGGGGGAAGACCAGGAGTGTTAGTAGGACTGGACCTGCCCTCAGCAGGTGGGGGAACTGAAGTAGGGGTCTGATCCCTACATGGGGGCAATTGTCTGAGTCAGAGGAGAAACATTTAAGGCTGAGAATGAAATAGCTGATCTGTGGCAGCCTAAATGGAATGAGAATCAGACAGTCCTTGCGGCAGCCATACATACCTCAGAGAGGGACACAGGTCTCCTGGAAAGCACAGCAGCTGGGAGCTGGAGTTTAAGGATTGGGGAGCAATCCCTGGGCAAGGGCTCCTGTTGACTGCAGAGACACAGATCGAGGGGATATGAGGAAGGATACTGTGGTGGGAAATGTCTGTGAAGGAAAGCCAGGCAGCCACGGAAGGCAATACTGCTGAGTCACACATAGAGGGTGGAGCCATCACCATAGCCTCTCTCTCCCCACATGCCAGAATCAGCTGCTGAACAATAGAGAGGCCGGCCCATCAAATGCTTAATGTACTGAACCACAGAGTAGGACCTCACCCAGGGTGCTCCTTTAAGTGCCTGACATGCCAATCTACAGAGTAGGACCCCAGGCAGGACCCCTCTATATATGATGATGTGCCAAACAAAAGAAAAGGACCCCAGGCAAGGGGGCCGTCTAAGTGCCTGAATCAGGCAGAGCTATGGAAAAAGACCATGCAAAGAGGCCTTCTGATCACCAGCTACAAAAGGCTCGAAAAAAGACTCTGAAAGGGCCATAACTCCTGCAAGAGAGTCCATGTCCCTGCACACTTGGCACTGCCAGGGTCCCCACAAGCCAAGCAGTTGCACCACCTTCACGCTCAACCCTCACTGGAGCAGACCTGCCACAGGCAAAAAAAGTCTTGAGTCTATGCATGCAGGGTCACTTTGCTTGGACACAACCAACACAACACAACACAACACAACACAACACAGAGGTCACCCTTCGTGACCCTGTGGACTGCGGCCTGCCAGGCTTCTGCGTCAGGGGGTTTCTCCAGGCAAGAATACTGGAGTGTATTGGCCAATACTGGTTGCCATACCCTTCTAGAGCACTATATTTCCTGCTGCCCTAGCCACCAACTCCCCTGAGTACCTGGTGCTACTAAAATCCCTGCAACCCAAGCAGCTGCACTACCTCCACACTTGGCCCTCATTGGGGCAGACCCAAGTCCTCCAGGGCAGCCTCACAAGCAAACCCCAGTGGATGACCCACATGCTGAGGTGGAAATAAAACCACAATTGAAAACCAAGAGCACTGTAGCTAGGGAAGAAGACCCAAAACCTTCCCACCAGCTTCAGATTAAATCCTCACGATCCACTAGGCAGACTCTGTATCTACAGAAAATATAAAAGGACAATGAGAGCTCCCACAAAAGAAAATGCATTAGTTCTGATAGCTGCAGACATTGGAGGCAAGAACATACAGCAGTAGGACCAGATTAGAATCTGAGATGCCCCCACAGCAGATCCAGAGACCAGCACAATATTGGAAGGCATCCTAGGGAGGTGAGGTAGACTGTGACGCCCGGCAAGGGAAAGGACTCTGACAGCAGTGACTCAAGAAAAACATTTTTTATTCTTCTGTTTTGATTTGTTTTGTAAATTCTTTTGGATTTTTTTTTTACTTTTTTACTTCTCTTTTCTTTTTTCCCCTCCTCTGCTGTAGTTGTCCATTTGATTGGCTCTATGAAATCTAACTAACCTTTTGAGCTTTTTTTTCCTCAGTAACATTTTTTATTGTTATAAACCTCTACCCCTGCATTGGGCTTTTGCAGTTCTGTGGAGTTTTCCTTTTTTTTTCTTTTTTTCCCTCTCTTTTTTGATTTGAATTGTTTTAAGCCTATTATTACTTTTTCTACATTTATTCCTTTGTTTGTTTTTCCTACTGTTCTTTCCCCCTTTCAGTTAATCTTTAATGTATATAAACCTTCATCTATCTCTGTTTAACTTTGCTATCTATTCTTTATTTCTTTTCTTTCTTTCCTTTCCTCTCAACATATTTCTTAGTTTTCTTTTAATTGCTTTATTCCCCACTTGGCACCTTGCTTTAGTTTTGTTTTCCAGTTTGTGCTTTAGTTAGTTTTGTTCTTAACTGGTAGGTATAATTTTTTATTTCCTTTGTTCGCTGGGTCAATATACTGCTCTTTATTTTTGTTAGACTGTTTTGATTTTGCTTATGGGTGTATATATATATATATATGTGTGTGTGTGTGTGTGTGTGTGTGTATTCCATTATTTTAATTATTATTTGCCTGATTTTGCAACTGCCACTTGTCCGGGATTCATCTTTGGTTTTCTCATTTTTGGGTATTTGTTTTAATCTCACTTAACGCCATAACAAACCATTTCTGGAATCTTCATTCCTGACCGGAGATCAAGCCCTGAGCCTTTGGAGTGGAAGCATTGACTCCAAGACCCCAGACTACCAGAGAACTGACTCTAGGGAGTATCAAATAGTGACAACTCACACAAAGGAAACCACTTGAATACAAGACCTGTCATCACCCAACCAGCAGTAGCACCATGTGCAGGAAGCCTCATCTAAACAATAAACAAAATAAAAATACAAATATAATCATCATCAGACAGGATTACCACCTCACTCAGCCTTGCCCATCAGAGGAAAAACAAACAAACAAAAAAACTCAGCGGAAATTTCACCCTATACGAAGCTTATACAAACCAATAGACCAATCTTAGGAGGGCAGAAACCAAAAGGGAGAAAGAATTCAACCTTGAAACCTGGGAAAAGGAGACCTCAAAAACAGTAAGTAAAACAATAATAATAATGAAAAGGCAGAGAAATACTACACAAATGAAGGAACAAGCTAGAAACACAGAAGTCCAAATAAATGAAAAGGAAATAGGCAAACTATCTGAAAAAGAATTCAAAATAATGATAGCAAAGATGATCAAAAACTTTGAAAACATAAAGGAAAAAATGCAAGAATCAATTAACAAAGAACTAGAAGAATTAAAGAATACACATACAGAGACAAACAACAATTACTGAAGTTAAAAATACTCTGCTGCGAATACAGGATGCTTGGGGCTGGTGCACTGGGATGACCCAGAGAGATAGTATGGGGAGGGAGGTGGGAGGCGGGGTTCAGGATTGGGAACTCATGTACACTCGTGGCAGATTAATGTTGATGTATCACAAAACCAATACAGTACTGTAAAGTAAAATAAACTAAAAAAAAAAAGAATATTAGATTATCCAAAAAAATAAAACTTAAGAGCCATTAAAAAAAAAAAATACTCTGCTGCTACTGCTGCTAAGTTGCTTCAGTCGTGTCTGACTCTGTGCAACCCCATAGATGGCAGCTCACCAGGCTCTGCTGTCCCTGGGATTCTCCAGGCAAGAATACTGGAGTGGGTTGCCATCTCCTTCTCCAATGCATGAAAGTGAAAAGTGAAAGTGAAGTTGCTCAGTCATGTCTGACTCTAGACGGAAAAATACTGTAGAAGGAATCAATAGCAAAATATCTGAAGCAGAAGAACAAATCAGTGAGCTGGAAGATAAAATGGTGAAAACAACTTCTGAAGAGCAGAATAAAGTAAAAAGAATGAAAAGAACTGAGAAATAGAAATCTGGGACAATATCAAATGCACCAACATTCAAATTATAGGGGTCCAGAAGAAGAGAAAAAGAAAGGATATGAGAAAATTTTTGAAGAGTTTATAGTTGAAAATTTTCCAAATGTGGAAAAGGAAATAGTCAATCAAGCCCAAGAGACACAAAGAGTCCCATACAGGGTAAGCCCAAGGAGAAACACGCTAAGACACATACTAATCAAACTAACAAAGACTAAACACAAAGAAAGGATATTAAAAGCAGCAAGGGAAAAAGCAACACATAACATACAAGGGTAATTCCATACATTTAACAGCTGATCTTTCAGGAGAAACTCTGCAGGCTAGAAGGGAATGGCAGGATATATTTACAGTAGTGAAAGGGAAAAATCTACAACCAAGGTTACAGTACCCAGCAAGGATCTCATTCAAAATTAATGGAGAAATAAAAAGCTTTTCAGACAAACAAAAATTAAGAGATTCAATACCACCAAATCAGCTTTACAACAAATGTTAAAAGGACTTACATAGTCAAGAAATACAAGAGAAGAAAAAGATCTACAAAATCAACCACAAACAATTAAGAAAATGGCAATAGGAATATGTATATCAAAAATTACTTTAAATGTAAACAGATTAAGTACTCCAACCAAAAGATACAGACTGGCTGAATGGATACAAAAATAAGACCCATATATATGCTGTCTATAAGAAACCCATTTCAGACCTTAAGACACATATAGACTGAAAGTGAGAGGATGGAAAAATATATTCCATGCAGATGGGAAGCAAAAGAAAGCTGGAGTAGCACTCCTTATAGCAGACAAAATAGATCTTAAAATAAAGAATATTATAAGAGATAAGGAAGGACACTACATAATCATCAAGGGATCAATCCAAGAGGAAGACATAACAGTTGTAAATATCTATGCATCCAACATAGGAGCACCTCAATACATAAGACGAACACTAACAGACATAAAAGAAGAAATTGACAGTAACACAATAATAGTAGGAGACTTTAACATACCACTCACACCAACGGACAGAGCATCAAAACAGAAAATTAATAAGGAAACACAAGTCTTAAATGATGCATTAGATGAGAAGGATCTCATTGATATCTTCAGGACATTCCATCCAAATGGAGAATACACCTTCTTTTCAAGTGCACATGGAACATTCTCCAGAACAGACCACATCTTGGGTCACAAATTTAAACTTCAGTAAATTTAAGAAAATTGAAATCATATCAAGCATCTTCTCCGACCACAACACTATGAGACTAGATATCAATTACAAGAAAAAACTGTAAAAAACACAAACACATGGAGATTAAACAATACATTTCTGAATAACCAACAGGTCACTGCAGAAATCAAAAGGAAAATCAAAAAATTTCTAGAAACAAATGACAATGAACACTTCTTAACACCATATACAAAGATAAAATGGATTAAAGACATAAATGTAGGACCAGAAGCTATAAAACTCTTAGAGGAAAACATAGGCAGAACACTCCATGACATAAATCAAAGCAAGATCCTCTATAACCCACCCCCTACAGTAATGGAAATAAAAACAAAAGTAAACAAGTGGGACCTGATTATACTTAAAAGCTTTTGAACAGCAAAGGAAACTATAAGCAAGGTAAAAAGACAACCCTCAGAATGGGAGAAAATAATAGCAAAGGAAACAACTGACAAAGGATTAATTTCCAAAATATACAAGCAGCTCATACCAACTCAATACCAGAAAAACAAACAACACAATCAAAAAGTGAGAAAAAGACCTAAACAGACATTTCTCCAAAGAAGACATACAGATGGCTAACAAACACATGAAAAGATGCTCAACATCATCCATTATTAGAGAAATGCAAATCAAAACTACAATGAGATATCACCTCACACTGGTCAGAATGGCCATCATCAAAAAGTCTACAAACAATAAATGCTGGAGAAGGTGTGGAGAAAAGGGAATGCTCTTGCACTGTTGGTGGGAATGTAAACTGATACAGCCATTATGGAAGACGGTATGGAGATTCCTTAAAAAACTAGGAATATAACCACCATATGACCCAGCAATCCCACTCCTAGACATATACCCTGAGAAAACCAAAACTGAAAAAGACACATGTATCCCATTGTTTATTGCAGCACTATTTACAATAGCTAGAACATGGAAGCAACCTAGATGTCCATCAACAGATGAATAAAGAAGTTGTAATATATATACAATGGAATATTACTCAGCCATAAAAAGGAACACATTTGAGTCAGTTCTAATGAGGTGGATGAACCTGGAGCCTATTATACAGAGTGAAGTGAATCAGAAAGAAAAAGATAAATATCATATTCTAACACATATATACAGAATCTAAAAAAACGGTACTGAAGGCAGCAATGAAGACACAGACATAGAGAACAGACTTATCGACATGGGGAGAGGGGAGGAGAGGGTGAGATGTAAGGAAAGAGTAACATGGAAACTTACATTACCATATGTAAAATAGATAGCCAATGGGAATTTGCTGTATGGCTCAGGAAACTCAAACAGGGGCTCTGTATCAACTTACAGTGTTGGGATGGGAGGTAGATGGAAGGAGGTTCAAAAGGGAGAGAATATATGTATATCTATGGCTGACTCATATTGAGGTTTGACAGAAAATAACAAATTCTCTAGAGCAATTATCTTTCAATTAAAAATAAATCAATTTTTAAAGAGAAAGAAAAAAAAATCTCCAACCTCTCATCAATTCCCACATTAACAGTGTCCTACAAATAAAGGACAGTGGATTAATTACCAGGAGGAAAGGGCTTGGTCCTGACACTAGTTCTAGGGCCTTAAACAAGTTACTAAACCCCTTTTACCTGTTCTCTCATTTGTAAAATAGCGGGTCACACAGAGTCGGACATGACTAAAGCGACTTAGCAGCAGCAGCAACAGTATACTTGCTTTCCATCAATGTAGTACTTATGTCATGTATTAGCAAATAAGATAATGCTTGGGAAAGCTCTTTAAAAGTTGTAGCATGAAAAGAAAAAAAAATTAAGTCAGTATTATTGTCAACATCCACCTTAAAGCATAAATTTAAATGAAAAAATTACCTCCAGAAAAATAAAATTCAGAAAAAAAGCACCAAGTACAAAGGAGAAATCAATACCACAAAAATTTTATCTCTAGTCTCTCAATCAGTACTTCTCTTAGGGTATCACCCCATTTTCACCCCAGTTCAACCTGATAAAAGGCTTTTCTTAGAGTAGGTCATGGTTTAGTCATACACAATACACAGCAGTTAAAATGCATAAACAAGATTTGGGAGAATCAACAGGGATAACTTTCAACAAATGTTGAAATGTTCCGTTGAAAAAAGAAAGGTATATATAGACTGATAGCTTTTATGCAGATTTTTTAAGCATACAAAACTATTCTGCATTTTGTGTATTAACATATATGAAGTAAAAGTATAAAAATAACCTTGAAGGACAAACACAACTTTGTTTAAGGTGGTGATTAGTTGTGGGCTAATGGGCTGGAGAAAGAAACAAAGAAGACATCACCACACGTAATATCTGTTTCTGTCATATTTGTAATGCCATTCACATCTGTAAAGCCAAAATATTAACAACTTACTAATTCCAGGTGATGAGTATATTCGCATTTCTTGTAAAACTATTTGTATTTACTGATTTTAAAGTTTTTTTTCCAGTAAAATCAAAAGTACTAAGAAAAACACTTTTCTTAACATAACTGTTGTACAATATTTCCATGCAGAGAACAGAAAAATCCAAGTAGTTATTAACCACTAAAATACTTTTATATGTCCAGTCCCTAACACCTGTCAACCTGTCACCATCAGCAGATAAGTCAATCACCAAAATATGTTGCTTCTGACACAACGACTTTGTCTCAAACTTATCTAATGCTCAGCAAGTCAACTTCTCGAACTTATCAAATGTTCAGCAAGTCAACAGTAGCAAATGTGCACTAAACCAACTGCTAGTAAAATAATGATAAATTTAAGTCTTTGATCAATTTAAAAAATAGTCTCTCCTTTTTAACAAAGATTACAGGGGAGCCTGGTGGGCTGCCGTCTATGGGGTCGCAGAGAGTCGGACACGACTGGAGTGACACCGCAGCAGCAGCAGCGTCACTCCTGAACACGTTCTTTCTGAATCAATGACACTCAGGTCATTACTTTGATACTAAGCCATTGCCCAGCTTTCAGACTCTCGCTTATAAAAGACAAAGACATTTCTCATGGCAGGAATTTGGGATCTTACAAGGTTTCAAGGCTTGTCCTTCCTGAATGTTAACAGGGCTACCACAGTTCAATAATAAACACTTTTACTTTCATTTTACAGAAGACTGATTTTGATCACTGGCCATTCTCAATGGATAAATAAAATACTCATTTAACTGCTAAAACAAATCTAATGAAACTTTTCATATTTGATTTTCACAATTTCTAATATAGGTAACTATCTCAATTAAAGATATTAAATGGAAACAACACTATATCTCAGATTTAGAGAGATGAAGAATTATTACTTCAATGCTGATAATATGTTCTCCAGTGTCAGAATCCAGTCTGAGATATGGTTGTTTTATTCTTGAAAAATCCTGACTATTGACTAACTTTTTTATGACCCCATAGGGCAATATAGACTTAAGATGTTTTTTAAAATGACTGTGAAGAAAACTGAGCACCGAAGAATTGATGCTTTTGAACTGTGGTGTTGGAGAAGACTCTTGAGAGTCCCTTGGACTACAAGGAGATCCAACCAGTCCATTGTGAAGGAGATCAACCCTGGGATTTCTTTGGAAGGAATGATGCTAAAGCTGAAACTCCAGTACTTTGGCCACTTCATGAGAAGAGCTGACTCATTTGAAAAGACTCTGATGCTGGGAGGGATTGAGGGCAGGAGAAGAAGGGGATGACAGAGGATAAGATGGCTGGATGGCATCACTGACTCGATGGACGTGAGTCTGAGTGAACTCTGGGAGTTGGTGATGGACAGGGAGGCCTGGCATGCTGCGATTTATGGGGTCGCAAAGAGTCGGACATGACTGAGTGACTGAACTGAACTGAACTGATGGAAATATAAACTTGAACGGACAATACGAAGCTTCCTTGATATTCCCTTTAAAAATCACCAGGTTTTGTATACTATCTACCACATACAGCGGAGATAGAAACCAGCTCTATCTCTCAGCAGTTTATATAAAGAGCACTAACTCTTCAGCATCCTTCAAATAATAGTCGAGTGAGACCCTTTGGGAAAGGCCCCAGCTGGCACTTCAATTGTCAAAATTTTATTTTAATGAAAACCTATAAATAAAGTTGATATTTTTTTCCTGGCATTCTTAACATACAATATTTCAAATATTTAAATATTTCTTTTATCAAGTCTTCATTTGAAACATCACCTATTATATTAAGCTAAAACATAGCTATGTCCACAGCAGATCTTTAAAAGGCCTGATAATCCTGCACAAATTGTGAGCTTTTATTATTGTTGTTGTCCCCTCAGGAGATATTACACACTGGGTGTCACATCACTCTGCTGTAAGTGTGTCTGCTCTTAACCATTCTTTCCTCTTAGTTCCTAGTCTGCAATTCCTACTCCATATTGGGTGTAGATGTCAAAAAATTCAACCTACGAGAGCTGTGTGGAAGCGAGTGGGTTCTGGGCAACAGTCTGCATTGCTCACCTGAGGGGACTCTAGAAGAACTCTGCTACATCACATGGCTACACGGAGCCTATTTAATTCACCTGTTTCTTTACAGCTGTCTTCTTTCAGGGTTACATGGAAAACCAAGGATGTGAAAATGCTTTCTACCACATAATGCACAAAGTTGTTAAACTATCAATACTAAGGATCATTGAATTTGTAGATTTCTGAATTCTACCCAGGTAAGGAACAACTATGATAATATCAACTTTCATATGTACTGCATGCTATACATTTCCAGGCATTAATAATATACATATATATTATCTACTTCAGTTCTCTCAACAGCGAAGATGGTAAGTACAATGGCACTTACTACTCGACTGTTACAAATAAGGAAAGAGACAAAGAGGGGTTAAGGAACTTACCAATGTCACAGGAGCTGACCAGTGACAGAGCTGGGGCTGGAGCCTAATTTCCAGGCCTGTACTTTTCTAAAAGTACTGCCTCCCAAAGAAGCTGCCTTACCCATGATGTTCTCTCACCAGGGATTCTACACCACTTGAGAAAGCATGTCCCTAATAGGTCAAGAAGTATATGTCAAGAAGTTTTATTCTTTACTTTTTACAAAGGTTATTCAGTAGATATTAGGGGGAAATTGTTTACATCACAGGTTAAACTAGAGAGAGGACAAATGTCTGGATAACAGGAAAAACTAAATGGCTCAGATTAGTAAAGATTTAGAAATAGGAAAACACACAGAGTTAGATCCCACTTAGAATAAAGTCTGTGTACTGGTATGTGTATATTTAACATCACTTAGACATTTTTGAAAGAAAGATCTCAGTACAATTATGCATCTGTGTTCATAATCTCCCTCCCTCCCTCTGAGACCTCTCTCCAGCAATTTCCATCCTCTCAGACTCTCTTCTACATTTTCAACCTCCACTCTCAAATGGCTCTTAAAAAATATTCCAGTTTGCCATCATTTCGGGGAAAATACAAGCAAACTAACACCATCATCTCTCTCAATCCTTATTTCATTCATCCATTCCCACCTGCTTTATCCCTCATCACTCTCTCTACAGATGGGTTTCGCAAAAACCACCACAATACTATAAAGTAACTAACCTCCAACTAAAATAAATTAATTGTTTTTAAAAAAAGACTGAAAAAGATTATTCTAAAACCATGCCTTGTTGACCTCTAATGCATGCCTCAAACACTATAAATCAAGTTAATCTTCTACTTCACCCTGAAAACTGCCCTCACCAAGATCACCAGGACCTTTTTAAAAGAAAAACTTTTTATTTTGTATTGGCAAATATAGCTGATTAATAATGTTGTAACAGTTTCAGGTGAACAGCAAAGGGACTCAGCCATACATATACATGTATCCATTCCCCCCAAACTCCCCTCCCATCCAGGCTGCCACATAACATTGAGCCAAGTTCCATGTACTATACAGTAGGTCCTTGTTGGTTATCCATTTTAAATATAGCAGTGTGTACATATCCATCCCTTACATGTGGAATCTAAAAAGAAATGATACCAGTGAACCTACAAAAGAGAAAGAGGCAGACTTAGAGAACAGACTCATGGTTGCTGGGGGTAGGGCTACTTAGGGAATTGGGGATGGACATGACCTTCTTATGTCTAAGAATGATGGGACTCCCAGAATTTACCTTCCTTCTTCTTTCAGCAACACTTAATATTTTTGACTTCTCTCTCCTCTCCTTTCTTCTCCTCTCATCCTCTCCTTGTTTTACCTCTCCTTTCCTGATGCTTTCTCAGCTAACTTCCCTCACTCTATTCCCTTCTGCTTTGCCTCCAGTCTCTCTCCTCCTCCCCAGTGTCTTTCATTGTCTAGTCCTTCCTGGGTTTTTATCAGCCCTCCTCTCACTTCACACATTCTCCTTCAATGGTTTTGTCCATTCCCTGCTAATGGTTCCCAATTAGATCTCTGCAATCTTCATCTATCTTCTGAGTTCCAGACTTCCACTTTGTATCACAAGCACCCCAAACTCATCCTGTCTCAATCCAAACACAGCGATGTCCCAATCTGCTGCTGTTGCTAAGTTGCTTCAGTCGTGTCTGACTCTGTGCAACCCCACAGACAGCAGCCCACCAGGCTCCCCCGTAATCTTTGTTAAAAAGGCAAGAACACTGGAGTGGGTTGCCATTTCCTTCTCCAATGCATGAACGTGAAAAGTGAAAGTGAAGTCACTCAATCGTGTCTGACAACCCCATGGACTGCAGCCTACCAGCCTCCTCCGTCCATGGGATTTTCCAGGCAAGAGTACTGGAGTGGGTTGCCACTGCCTTCTCCGTGTTCCAATATAGTCCTCCTTTTTTAAATCCTATAATAGTAAATGGTACCACCAACCAATCAACCAAGTAAAAGATTGTGACATCATCCTTGATTTTCTCCCCATCTGTCTAAACTCAACCCCTCATAAATTACTTATTGCCAATTCTCCTCCACCTCACAGTATCCCTTTTTGCTATACGCTTGGCTTTTTGTAGTGTTCTGAAGATTCCATCTACCTTCTTGCATCCTTGCTTTTGTACATGCAGTTTTCTCTACCTGTAGTATCCTCACTCTCTGCCCATGGGTCCTTTAAGACTCAGCTCAGGTATTAGCCCTCCAAGACTTTTTGTTACTTTGCCTAAGCTGGGCTGCTGCTGCTGCTGCTAACTCGCTTCAGTCATGTCCGACTCTGTGTTACCCCACAGAGGGCAGCCCAACAGGCTCCCCCATCCCTGGGATTCTCCAGGCAAGAACACTGGAGTGGGTTGCCATTTCCTTCTCCAATGCGTCAAAGTGAAAAGTAAAAGTGAAGTCGCTCAATCATGTCCGACTCCTAGCGACCCCATGGACTGCAGCCTACCAGGCTCCTCTGTCCATGGGATTTTCCAGGCAAGAGTAGTGGAGTGGGTTGCCATTGCCTTCTCTGCTAAGCTGGTCTATCATATCCCTATTCTGAATTCCCTATTATTATATTTGCAGAGAACTACATTATAAAGCCACCTATATATGCTTATCTTCTACCTTCCCAACCATACTTTTAACTCCTAGAAAGTAGAAACCATATCTAATTAATCCTTATATAATCAACATTTAGTATAATTCCTGGAACATCACAGACTCTCAAAATTTTATGAATGAATTAAAACAAATTCTGAGTAACTTCCACTGTCCAAATTTCTGTGCTTGTCTTCTGTTTCTACTCTCAACAGTCCTACCCATTCTTTACCAGCCTATTCAAATATCATTTCATTTATGAAAACTTCCCTATTTCCTACCCCTACTCATGTTTCTCACCTCTTTCATCGTGATTAACTACAATGCAAAACAGAGAAAGAAATCTGAGTACTCACTTTCCTATTGAAGGACAGGATAATTTAATTAATCTTTTAGGTGCTTTCCTTACTTAGGATTCTTTACAGGAAGGCATATTCACATTTGAAAGAAATCAAAAGCAAAACGCTAGCAAAACTCTCCTCTGCATTAAAACTCAGCAGCATCTCACAATAGAGCTTTCAAAAGGAGTTACAGATCCCGTGTGTAGTGCTGCTCACAAGCCATCACATGGCAGCATCGGGGACAACACACCAGCACCAAATCCAAGACAAAGAGCAGAGATGAAGCCTGCTCTGTTCCTGCTGACACGACTGCTCTCTCAGTTGGACTATCAGCAAACAGGCCTCAGCCAGCCCACAGCCCAGCTCGGGAAGCAAGCAGACAAATCCCAGAGCAGTGATTTCAAGCACTTAAGGGCACCCACTGCCCTACAACAATAACAACACAATACCACTCATCTTCCCTTTCTCTTAAAAACTCAACAGCATAATTTCCTGTTGAATTAACAAGAATTAAAGTGAAATTGTCGTTGGAAATAAAACAAACATGCAAAAGGGGGACCTAGCACACAATTGTTGTTGTTGTTTAGTCTCTCAATTGTATTCAACACTTTTGCGACCCCATGGACTGTAGCCCACCAGGCTCCGCTGTTCCAGTGGAATTTCCCAGGCAAGAATACTGGAGTGAGTTACCATTTCCTTCTCCAGGGGATTTTTCTGACCCAGGAATTGAACCCATATCTCCCACATTGCAGGTGGATTCTTTACCACTGAGGCAACAGGGAAGCCAATTTATCACATAATGGAATACTAGTAACTATTTTAAGGGGCTTCCTTTGTAGATCAGCTGGTAAAGAATCCACCTGCAGTGCAGGAGACCCTGGTTCGATTCCTGGGTTGGGAAGATACCCTGGAGAAGGGATAGGCTACCCACTCCAGTATTCTTGGGCTTCCCTGAATTTGTCTATAATGTGGGAGACCTGAGTTTGACCCCTGGGTTGAGAAGATCCCCTGGAGGAGGGCATGGCAACTTGACTCACTGCTTGTCTGGAGAATCCCATGGACAGAGGAGCCTGGCAGGCTACAGACCATGGGGTTGCAAAGAGTCCAACACGACCCAGGGACTTTCACTTCTTACACGTCTCACTTTCATAGTATAACAAAATAGTTAATGAAAACATTCATTCTCTACATAGAAAAAAAACATATAAATTACATTTTAAGCCATATAGTATAACAGTATACTATCGGAGAAGGCAGTGGCACCCCACTCCAGTACTCTTGCCTGGAAAATCCCATGGATGGAGGAGCCTGGTAAGCTGCAGTCCATGGGGTCGCTAGGAGTCAGACATGATTGAGCAACTTCACTTTCACTTTTCACTTTCATGCACTGGAGAAGGAAATGGCAACCCACTCCAGTGTTCTTGCCTGGAGAATCCCAGGGATGGGGGAGCCTGTTAGGCTGCCATCTGTGGGGTCGCACAGAGTCGGACACAACTGAAGCAACTTAGCAGCAGCAGCAGCATATGCTAAATCTATGCCAAAATGTTAAAAATGGTTAACTTTCAACTGACTATTGGTGATTTTTGTTTTCTTATCATTTAATCTGTTTTCTAAATATTCTTCAAAGAGCATATTTAAGAGAAAAAAACCAGTTTCTTTTTTTTTTTTTTTACTTTATTTTACTTTTACAATACTGTATTGGTTTTGCCATACATTGACATGAATCCATCATGGGTGTACATGAGTTCCCAATCCTGAACCACCCTCCCACCTCCCACCCATCTCTCTGGATCATAAATGAAAAGCTCATCATTTGATTAAATTCTATAAATCGCTATATATCCTCATAAATATATTTGATTTTTATTTATATCCTAAAGACTTAAAACAACTTGTTTCTTTTAGCTTTATTAGGTCTCAGAAGTGATGGTACAAGATTTGTAGAATCACTGGGTTCACAAAATGGTGCCTTCTCATGCCCAATAAAAGGCTTACTTCTGAAACTAAGTTCAAAATCAAAATGAGAATGAGAAATATACTAACTTTAAAATAATGTCTTATTATAAAGAAGTTAAGACAAAGTCAGAAAATCAAGGTTAAATTCTACCACTCATTAATTAGGAAAAATATCTTGCTTTTATTATGTTCATCTATAAAATGTAGAAGGAAGTTCTTGTCCGATGCTAGATTCTATATCTCCATATGAATTAACGAGATGATTTGAGAAGGTTCATTTTTTCATTCATACTAAGCTTTCACTATGGAATACCATGTGCTAACCTAGGTTTCCAACCAAAGAAGCAATTCTCCAAAGCATTTCCCTTACTTAGAATCCAAAGATTGACAAGAGATAGACATGATTATTCACAACTGTCAAATTTCTGACATCTGTTCTACTCATTAAAAGTCTACCCCTGACATCTGTAGAGTAGGATAATAGCTGAAGTTGTTTTAGAAAACAACCTTCAAATAAAAGTGGATTAGGGTGAAAAGCTTTTATTAATTAGAGAAAAATACCTAATATGAAATCTAAATTTGACATTCAGAAGGGGCAGAACAAATCCTACCTGATCAAAGTCTTGCTTGTTTGGTTGTTCGTGTCTAATGATCAGACTTGACAAAATAAAAGGGTGGTAAGTATCTCCATGCCATTTTTCTTTAACTGTCTCTTAAAATTTAGCAGTCTGGGAGCCACTGGTTCCAAGAGCATTTTAGCCACCCAGAAGGTGGCTGATCTACAGTTTGGAACCCTGCCCCTAACACAGTATCACACTTATAGAACATGCTCAAAAACATATTTGTTGAATGAAGAAATGTAATCCTGTTACCTAAAGATGATGTGGTTTGAGGATAACTTTAAAAAGTTTAACTCTAAGAAGTTTCAAAACAAAGTAAGAAATAATACATTAAGGGAGGCTGGCCTTAGAGAGCAAGATTTCCCTACCCTGCCTACAAGGTTTTAAGTCGTTGTTAACACTGCCTAAAAGTCTAACACTTGGTAGGATGTATTTGGATTAGTATGTACTCTTCTTTGAAAACACAAATATTTGAAGAGGATTAATGAATGTAACCATTTAACATAACTGTTTTATTGCAAAAGTTACAAGAGTTTTGTCACCAAGGAGTTCACCGAGTATGTAAAATATAACTATATATTTAAGATTATGGGATATATTTAGGATAACTTAAAATAAGTAAATAAATGAAAGAGGAGCCATTGTTGGAATGGGGAAGCTACAAATAAGCAAGAGGAAGAGGGCAAATTATCCATATAATAATAGATTACAACTGACATCAGTATTAACCCACGTTTAGTTTAACATAGGTACAGACGGTCACACATCTGTAATATCTAAAATATCTATATTGGTATTTATGTGTGTATACATAGGCTCAGTTCAGTTACTCAGTCGTATCTGACTCTCTGTGATCCCATGGACTGCAGCATATGTCTATGCTATACGTAGGTATTAGTATACACGTATACACATCTCCTTGTTCTGTCAGCTGGAAAGGCCGAGAAGCAGCTATATCCCAGTAGCAATGAGCACAGCTAACATCCATATCTTGGTTTCTAATACCATTCTCCAGGGTTCCTTGGAGAAATAGAAGACTTTGAGATTAGGACAGGAAATAAAAAAGATGATCCTAGAGCATTTTACACTGGCAGAAAGTAAGGGAATGCTCAGAACACACACACACACACACACACACACACACACACACACACACACACACACAGATGAAACAAGCAATGAGTCAGACACACTGAAACCAACTGAAAGAGTTCCCAAGGGAACAGACTGAACAGCAAATTGAAGGAGTATTGGTTTGTAATCCAAAGTATAAAATGAATATCCATGAGTCCATACTGATATAAATGATTTAGTGACAAACTAAATGGAGAACAAACCAATCTGCCATTCAGAAGAATTCCTAATAATTTATGTAAAGAAGCCACCCTCAGGGAAGTGGAACAAAACTTATACTCCTCAAGCGTAGGTTGTACAAGGTGATGTCTTTCCTAAGAGGATAATATGGAAAGGGAGAAACCTGGCAAATGGTGTTTCAGTCAGGTAATAATGGTCAACATAAATTGCAATAAGTCATTTTGATAGCTTGTGCCCCTGACATGATGTCATGAAAGTGGCAATTTCCCTCTGTGGTCTTTCTCCAAAAAACACATAACTCCATTATAAAAACATCAAACAAATCCCATTTAAAAGCCATTCTACCAAATACTTGACCAGTACTCCTCAAAATTGTCAATATGATTTAAAAAAAAAAAAGAACAAGGCAAGTCTGATAAACTGTCAAAGTCAAGAATAGCCTAAATAGACACAATGACTAAATGCAGAATGCTATCCTGGATGGGATCCTGGAATAGAAAAGACCATGAGATTAAAAAAACAGGAAATCTGAAAAAAATATAGACTTTAATAAAAGTTATATCAATGTTAGTTTGGTATATTAATATACCATACTAAAATAAAATTTCAATAATAGCAGAAACTAAGTGTGGGATGTATTAGAATTCCCTTTACTATATCTGCAATATTTCTGTAAATCTAAAACCATTCTAAAATTAAAAGTTTACTTAAAAACAATTTGGGACGAGAGAAGATATTTACTGCATACAATTACTAAATTCATGCATCTAGCCTCATCTTAAATACTGTCTATTGACATCAGCCACTTTCAGCTTTCTAAATGGGAAACTCTTAGATCTGATGTTTTAACCACTGTGGCCTTTTCACTTTGATGCCCTTCCTCTTGTGGGTGGGCTGTTGGCGAGCTCAGCACAATTTGGTTGCAAAACCATATAAAGTCAATCATACGGGAAAATTTTCAGAAACCAATATATTTTTAAAATTAGATTTTTCAATAACCACATGGAGTTACTCTTAGAAAATATATCCATTGTTATTTTACCTTCAAGAATCATGACAATTTTTGGCTGATATGATGGGTATCTAATAATCAAGACCAAAAAGATGTCCTAGATAGATTTATACTCACCCATCCCCTCCACACACACACACACAGAATTGGAAGTTACTATTCTAGCATAAACTATGTCACCTTTATAATTCTGAAACTTATTTTGCAGGAGCAGAGTCAAAAGAAAAAAGGTCAATTTAGCAATTTCTTTCCCCATTGCATGTTGCTATAAGTTAATTCAACTGACATCTAAAACTGCATATGAATTATTTTTAATACAAGAGGCTCAGGGAATAGCTGGTAGTCATTGTTCTGACTTTTAAATATGTTCTGTTAAATGCATATTTTAAAGTCAATTTTACTATAGGAAAGTCACCAACTCAATTTTAAATAAATTTCATTACATTTTATCTCTAGGAAAGCATCTGTTAGTTTTCTAGGAAAAGAAACAAACCAGTCTTTTTTTTTTTGCTACTTGGCTAGAAATGCTATTTCTATACAAATTTACAGACTAAGTACTTCCAGTTAAGACTGAAGATAGTTTTAAAAAGCCAAATCTTAAAACTGTACAACAGATTCACTATGATCATTATTTTAGCACCCTTCTTATAGTACAATATCAACCTAAGCTTTAAATATGTCCAAAAGGGGTTGCTACCCAGGCTCCATTCTTCTCTTCTGACGTGAACTATAGAGAATTTGAACATAAAATGTAAATAAGAAAGCACAGCCAAGTAAACAGCTCATTTTAAGGCACTACATACCAGCTTTGGAAGAGAGATCTGATTAAGGATCTAAGGATCCCCAGGCAAGAGCTACAAGGTATCCTTAATGTTCAACTACCTCTCTCTTTCTCTGGCCCTCAACAGATCCCGCACTGTTTGAAAACAGTTATTTGAAGAATTGTACATATGCCGAGTACATCATGCCTGGAATCGAGACTGCCAGGAAAAATATCAATAACTTCAGATATGCAGAAGACATGACCCTTATGGCAGAAAGCAAAGAAGAACTAAAGAGCCTTTTGATGAAAGTGAAAGAGGAGAGTGAAAAGAGTTGGCTTAAAATTCAACATTCAGCAAACTAAGATCATGGCATCCAGTCCCATCACTTCATGGCAAATAGATGGGGCAACAATGGAAACAGTGACAGACTTTATTTTCTTGAACTCCAAAATCACTGCAGATGGTGACTGCAGCCATGAAATTAAAAGATGCTTGCTCCTTCAAAGAAAACCTATGACCAACCTAGACAGCATATTAAAAAGCATAGATATTACTTTCCAACAAAGGTCCATCTAGTCAAAGCTATGGCTTTTCCAGTAGTCGTGTATGGATGTGAGAGTAGGACTATAAAGAAAGCTGAGCATCAAAGAATTGATGCTTCTGGACTGTGGTATTGGAGCAGACTCCTGAGAGTCCCTTGGACTGCAGGGAAATCAGACCAGTCAGTCCTGAATGAAATCAGTCCTGAATATTCATTGGAAGGACTGATGCTGAAGCTGAAACTCCAATACTTTGGCCACTGATGTGAAGTGCTAACTCATTGGAAAAGACCCTGCTAGGAGGGGTTGGGGGCAGGAGGAAAGGGGGACGACAGAGGATGAGGTGGTTGGATGGCATCACTGACCCGATGGATATGGGTTTGGCAGGCTCCGGGAGTTGGTGATGGACAGGGAGGCCTGGCGTGCTGCAGTCCATAGTGTTATGGGGAATCAGATGCCACTGAGCAACTGAACTGAACTGAACCCGAGAGTATTCTTTGATTCATTGAGCCTAGTGCAAATAATAGGGGTGGTTTGGAGAAAAGCAGTTGGTACACTTGTAATTTTTCTCAATAACTTTTCCATACATCTTATTACTGAGTGCTCAATATCACTATAAATGGCAGGTAAATTCTAATTAGAAGAAGACAAATTGAGGCTTAAACTCAGATCAGGGTGTTTACAACACATCTAGACATCCATGCAAGCAAGGCAACTACACTTAATACATTAAATAGTAATCTTGCACCTTCTTCTACAACTATCCCTGGTAAATGCTCAGTTTCTGTTAATATATTTTCAGTAAAGAATAACTTTGAGGCTTTCCATCCTCCCTAGTAAGTGGCTTTATCTCCTTCTCTAGCATCTAAAAGAAACTTTAATTTTAAAAAACCAAAAGCCCTTTCTCCTATCTTTAGCCTATTTTTGGTTTTTTGTTTGTTTGTTTGTTTTGCTCTAATCTTTTCATAAACTTCAGCTAATTCTCAGTTTAAGCCAACCTGACACCATCCTGCCTAAACCTTCTTAGGAATTCTTTTCCAGAAAGTCAGAGTTAAGGAGTAGCCAGTAGTCATTGTTTTAACTTTGAAATATGTTCTGTAAATGCATATTTTAAAACTAATTCTACTACAAGAAAGTAACCAATTTCATTTTAAATAAACTCTATGCTTATAATTTTCTTTAGTTATATGCTCCTCCCTTTGGTATATTTTCTATACACTTTGTGCTCAGAGAATTGTCTCTACCACTGGCTTTGTTAAGATAAACCACCTTGCCCAAACACCTTTCTCTCCTGTTTAGATAATTTACAAGTAAATCATCAGAATTTCATTTTTTTACTATAACCATCTTCATGAGTCACAGTCCCTTCCAAAATACCTACTTTTTCTCTAAACTTCTTAACATCTACTTTTAAAAAATAATATACAGTAGTGTTGCGATCCAACAATAACACCAACACAATGGACATGAGTCTAAGTAGGCTTCAGGAGTTGGTGATGGACAGGGAAGCCTGGCGTGCTGCAGTCCACGGGGTCGCAAAGAGTTGGACATGACTGAGTGCTGAACTGAACTGATCCAGTAGTGTCTTGCCTTGACATTTTAAAGTCTAAGGTGACCTTTCCCCAAGTTCTTTTAAAGCTGTATCACCAATACATTCTTTGTCAGTCATTAAAAGACAGAGGATAACAATTCCCTCCATTGCTTCTTCCACCTTCAAAGAGATGACACTGCTGGCAATATGAAGGAAGAATGCATCAGATGCTCTGTCTCTACACTAACTCACATCTGTACTGTACTGTTTTCAATACTTTCACATGCCTTACCACACTTGATCTTCACAATAACCTTAGAAGTTTGGAAGAAAGGTGCTAACACCCCATGAATGAAAACAGTTAATGATTGCAGATATTGGAACCTATTTCAAGGTCCTTTCCATTATGCTGCCTTTCTCTTCTTTTAGCAGAATTAGACTGTCAGCCAACATCAGGAATGCTAGAAGTTTCCCATCACTATTATTTCTTGCATCTATGCCAGTTTCACAATCTATATTAAGAACTCTTAATTGTTTCTAATAGCTAGAGAATTCATTCTCTGGGAAAATGATATTTCCTCTTCTCTTAAAAAAAAAATGAATTTCATATGACCTTGGTTTTATTTCCAGCTCCACTATCTTTTCACTATAGAGCCCTGGGAACTGGCTTCAGGACTACTGCAAAAAAAAAAAAAAATTACTATTTCTTCACACTTAACCAACAAAAGGTATTTCTAATCATAAAGAGAACCAAAAATGCCTCTAAATTCTTAGCAAATAATGATACTAAGTAGCTGACTTCTAACTACAGAAATAGAATAAGAAAAAACATGAAAACTAAGAAATAAAGAAAAAACTTTATTTTGGCAGATAACCAAGAATGTCTTGACCAAATGGATATTAAAATACAACACAGATTACAGAGAGCATAATGGAATCACAATCCTTTTTTACTTCTAAAAATCAGATTATAAATATTGTTTTACATAAATCCTGAAGGTTCCATGTGATCCTATTGAGAAATAAATGGCAATGCAAAAAAAAAAAGCTATGTATCAGATGATGCTTTAAAATAAGTTAACAATCTAGCTATAATAAGTTAACAATGAATGAAATAAACCTCAAATTTTTTTCTGATATTAACAGGTTGTATCCATATATGTAGGTTGCATAAATATGTATATAATCAAAAAAATTTTTAAACAGCAAAGATTTTGTGAAAGAAGTCTATTTAGTAAAGTAAATAAAACATGATAAAAATAAATATAAGGTTTACCTTTTTTTTAACAGGTACCACAAATCACTGGGAAAGGATCCATAAAGAATGGGATGCTTTTGCAGTAATCCTAGCAATAATAAAGGCAAACCAAAGAACTTGTAAAACAGGCTAACAACTGACTTTACTGATCATGCATCTGTTAAAATTATAAAATACCTTTTGAATAATAAATGTTTGAAAAAAGACATTGCCTCCAGAATGTATATCTAATATTAAAAAAGAGCAAATACTCTCTGTATTTACAAGTAATTGTCATTAGCTCGGGACTATGGTCCTTGGGTTCTGACTACAATGTAACCTAGAACAAGAGAAGTTTCACCTCAATATCTTTACTTTTTAAATGAGGATGTTGGATTAGATGATTTCTAAAATCCTTCTATATAATTCTGTGATTCCTTAAGTAACAGCAGAAGTCTACTGACCTGAATCTAATCAATTATAGATCTCGAGTAGAAAATAGGAAGCACTTTGTCTATAACCCACAGGCAATTAGGATTTCTCTCACAGCAATTACATCTCCAGTAATTCAATTGCCTGATAAATCTACCTTCTCTTGCCCTTGTATATAATGATAATACATTATTCAACTGCAACACATTAAAATATAATTCTACTATAACCAAGAGGAAATAACTTTCTAGTAAGCTGTGTAATGACTCTTTTAAACTTTAACCAGAAAAGATGATAACTCTGTGGTAACTTCCAAAAAATTTTTTAGCTTTAAGAGAGCTATGTAAACCTGAAGAAATGCTTATAGTCATTAATCAAATGCCTTGTAAATGAAATTACTAGACATATGTTCACCACTAATGACTTAATCTAATACTCATGTTTTAAAGACTAAGACTTCTATGTTTGCCCTTTCTTATTTCAAATTCAAGCCACGGCCAAAAACAATGATCTTTGATTCCAGCTCTTCTGTTAAGAACTCCTACACTATTCTAAATTCCTAAATTCCTAAGGTTAATAGCAAGGGCAAAGTGACTGACCATGGGGATTTTGGAGAAAAAAAAAAGCAGAAGAGAGGGCATACACATAAAAGCCATCACTAAAATTCATTTTAGTCACCCAAGTCCCGTAAATTGTTTCTTATAACTGCTTTGCCCTTAAAATGCTTTCTACTTCTTAAAACTATTTTAAATGCCTCATTATGATGAACCTCTAGCATTTCCCTCCATTATACACCCATTAAATTACCATCTGACTTATAAACAAACACTAAAGTGATGGAATTCCAGTTGAGCTATTTCAAATCCTGAAAGACGATGCTGTGAAAGTGCTGCACTCAATATGCCAGCAAATTTGGAAAACTCAGCAGTGGCCACAGGACTGGAAAAGGTCAGTTTTCATTCCAATCTCAAAGAAAGGCAATGCCAAAGAATGCTCAAACTACCGCACAATTGTACTCATCTCACATGCTAGTAAAGTAATGCTCAAAATTCTCCAAGCCAGGCTTCAGCAATACATGAACCGTGAACTTCCTGATGTTAAAGCTGGTTTTAGAAAAGGCAGAGGAACCAGAGATCAAGTTGCCAACGTCCGCTGGATCATGGAAAAAGCAAGAGAGTTCCACAGAAACTTCTATTTCTGGTTTATTGACTATGCCAAAGCCTTTGACTGTGTGGATCACAATAAACCGTGGAAAATTCTGAGAGAGATGGGAATACCAGACCACCTGACCAGCCTCCTGAGAAATCTTTATTCAGGTCAGGAAGCAACAGTTAGAACTGGACATGGAACAACAGACTGGTTTCAAATAGGAAAAGGAGTACGTCAAGGCTGTATATTGTCACCCTGCTTATTTAACTTATATGCAGAGTACATCATGAGAAACGCTGGACTGGAAGAAACACAAGCTGGAATCAAGATTGCTGGAAGAAATTTCAATAACCTCAGGTATGCAGATGACACCACCCTTATGGCAGAAAGTGAAGAGGAACTAAAGAGCCTCTTGATGAAAGTGAAAGAGGAGAGTGAAAAAGTTGGCTTAAAGCTCCACATTCAGAAAACAAAGATCATGGCATCTGGTCCCATCACTTCATGGGAAATAGATGGGGAAACATTGGAAACAGGGTCAGACTTTATTTTTCTGGGCTCCAAAATCACTGCAGATGGTGACTGCAGCCATGAAATTAAAAGACGCTTACTTCTTGGAAGAAAAGTTATGACCAACCTAGATAGCATATTCAAAAGCAGAGACATTACTTTGCCAACTAAGGTCTGTCTAGTCAAGGCTATGGTTTTTCCTGTGGTCATGTATGGATGTGAGAGTTGGACTGTGAAGAAGGCTGAGCACCAAAGAATTGATGCTTTTGATCTGTGGTGTTGGAGAAGACTCTTGAGAGTCCCTGGGACTGCAAGGAGATCCAACCAGTCCATTCTGAATGAGATCAGCCCTGGGATTTCTTTGGAAGGAATGATGCTAAAGCTGAAACTCCAGTACTTTGGCCACCTCATGTGAAGAGTTGACTCATTGGAAAAGACTCTGATGCTGGGAGGGATTGGGGGTTAGGAGGAGAAGGGGACGACCGAGGATGAGATGGCTAGATGGCATCACTGACTCAATGGACATGAGTCTGAGTGAACTCTGGGAGTTGGTGATGGACAGGGAGGCCTGGTGTGCTGCGATTCATGGGGTTGCAAAGAGTCGGACACAACTGAGCGACTGAACAGAACTGAACTAACTGAAAGTCTCTCAAACACTAAAGTACTTGGTACTTACTGCATTATTATCTGTCACTCTTCATACATTAATTACTTGGACCACAAATAAAAGATTTTATCATTGAGGAAAAGTAGCTTAACAACTTGACAGCTTTCCTAAAAGAGAATATAAACTCATAATTTTGACACATATTAATAGGAACAAGACTTTCAGCTCATGATCTCACAAAAGAAAAAACAAATTTACTTACTTCCCTAAAGGGCAGTAAGTTAAGCATCTGTTAACAGTGTTTAGGTCATAATATCTCAGAAGTCTTTTGATTTCTAGCAAAACTCCTAGATATCAAAACAGACCAGTCTATGCAGCCACTTGGAAAATAGTATGGAAGTTTCTTTTTCTTTTTTTGATGTGGACCATTGTTGTTTAAAGTCTATAGAATTTTGTTACAATATTGCTTCTCTTTTATGTTTTGATTTGTTGGTCACAAAGCATGTGAGATTCTAGCTTCCCAACCAGGGATGGAACCAGCAAACCCTGCATTGGAAGGCAAAGTCGTAACCACTGGGCTAACAGGGTGATCCCTGGAGGTTTCTTAATAAACTAAAAGTAGAACTGCAATTTGGCCCAGCAATTCTACTTCTATGTACATATCCAGGAAAAAATAAAAAACACTAATTTGAAAGAATACATGCAGCCCAATGTCACAGTACTACTATTTATAATTGTCAAAATATGGAAGCAACCTAAGTGCCCATCAATAGATGAATGGATAAAGATATGGTGTGTGTACATATATATATATATTCATTATGAAAGTTGCTCAGTCATGTCTAACTCTTTGCAGTCCATGGAATTCTCCAGGCCAGACTAGAGTGGGTAGCCTTTCCCTTCTCCAGAGGATCTTCCCAACCCAGGGATCGAATCCAGGTCACCCTCATTGCAGGCAGATTATTTACCAGCTAAGCCACAAGGGAAGCCATATTCATCACACACACACACACACACACACACACACACACACACACACACACACACACACACACACACACACACACACACACACACACACACACACACACACACACACACACACACACACACACACACACACACACACACACACACACACACACACACACAATGAAATACTTTTTGTTGTTGTTCAGTTGCCAAGTCATGGCCAGTTCTTTGCAACCTTATGGACTGTAGCCTGGCAGGCTCCTCTGTCCTTCACTCTCTCCCAGAGTTTGCTCAAGTTCATGTCCATAGAGTCAGTGATGACATCCCATCATCTTATCCTCTGTCATGCCTTTCTTCTGTCTTCAGTCTTTCCCAGCATAAGGATCTTTTCCCATGAGTTGTCTCTTCGCATCAAGGGGTCAAAGTATTGGAGCTTCAGTTTCAGCTCTTTTAATGAATATTCATGGTTGATTTCTTTTAGGATTGACTGGTTTGATCTCCTTGCAGTCCAAGGGACTCACAAGAGTCTTCTCTAACACTACAGTTCAAAAGCATCAATTCTTCAATGCTCAACCTGCTTTATGGTCCAACTCTCACATCCGTACATGACTACTGGAAAAACCATAGGTTTGACTATATGAATCTTTGTCAGCAAAGTGATGTCTCTGCTTTTTAATAAGCTGTCTAGCTTTGTCATAGCTTTCCTTCCAAGGAGCAAGGGTCTTTTAAATTCATGGCTGCAGTCACCATCTGCAGTGATTTTGGAATCCAAGAAAATTAAGTCTGTCACTATTTCCATTCTTTCCCCATCTATTTGCCATGAAGTGATGGGACCAGATGCCATGATCTTAGTTTTTTGAATGTTGAATTTTAAGCTAGCTTTTTCACTCTCCTCTTTCACTTTCATCATGAGGCTCTTTAGTTCCTCCTCACTTTCTGCCATTAGAGTGGTATCATCTGCAGATCTGACATTGTTGATATTTCTCCCAGCAATCTTGATTCCAGCTTGTGATTCCTCCAGATCAGCATTTCCCATGACGTACTCTGCATATAAGTCAAATAAATAGGGTAACAATATATGACCTTGTTGCCCTCCTTTCCCAATTTTGAACCAGTTAGTTGTTTTACGTCCGGTTTCAACTGTTGTTTCTTGACCTGCATACAGGTTTCTGAGGTGACGGTAAGGTGGTCTGCTACTCTCATCTCTAATGAAATACTACTCACCCATAAAAACACAATGAAATTTTGCCATTTATAAAACGTGGATGGACTTGGAGGGCCTTATGCTAAATGAAATAAGTCACACAGAGAAAGGCAAATATTGTATGATATCACTTGTATGTGGAACCTAAAAATTACAACAAACTAATAAATAAAAGACAAGCCAAGTAACAGATATAGAGGTGAAACTAGTGGTTACCAGAGTAGAGAGGGAAGAGGGGTGCAGGGGTAACAGATTAAGAGGTACAAACTACTGTGTATAAGCTGAAAGGATATATTGTACAAGACAGGGAGTATAACAAATATTTTATAATAACTATAAGTGAATATAGTCTTTAAAAATTATGAGTCACTATATTATATACTAGTAATATATAAAAACATTTAAGGCAGGAGGGGAAGGAGGCAACAGAGGATGAGATGGTTGGATGGCATCATCGAGTCAATAGGCATGAGGGAGAGTGGACACTCAATGGTCACTATCTCCCAGATGTAAATGGACATGTCAATGGATGGACAGGGAAGCCTGGGGTGATAGAATCCAAGCGGTCACAAAGAGTCAGATGCAACTGAGCAACCGAACAACAACAATATCAACTATACCTCAATTAAAACAAAACAAAAACAAAGAGACTAGTCCAGCTCTTGCTACTCTAGAATACTCCACTACTGTCAACAAACAGCCTTTCAAGATTCCTGATCAGATCATCCACAACCTTTGCAGTTCAAGGCAAAGTGCCCCTAGCCTAAGACCTGTCAACATCTCATCATATACCCAGTTCCAACCCACACCCTCACGAGCCTCCAAAGCATGGTTATGGGCACCCCAACCCAGAGTCCAGGATCCATCTGCTCCCCAACCCCTCACTGTGCAAATGCTATGCCTTGGCCATCTCTTGGGCCTCAGGAGTATACTTTGATGCTATCTGCCTTTAGGAGAAAAGCAAAGAGGTCCACATCAGTCTTGAAAGCAACTGAAGGTCTTTTAGACAGAAAACAGAAAACTGTGGAGTCTGAGTCACTGGAACATAATTTAGGAGCAGGAAGGGTACAATCTCTAGGTGGCAATGTGACCCTTGGCACATCCTTGACCCCTCCAACTCCTAGCCCCATGAAGCCAGAGGAAGCACAGAGTAAGACCTGCTAAAGTCGGAGGACTACAACAGAGACCCTCAGTGCATAGATCTAAAGGAGGAACAATTTATACTTATCTGAAATTTCAAGACTTCTTCAGAGGCTTTGACTCTACAGGATATGGTCTAAACACAGGGGTATGCTCTCTAATACAGCTAATACAGCCTAATAGTTTCATAGAACATAATCAGATTAAAATAAACATCATGGACATCTTTTTAAGAAAATTAAGGGTACAGTATAGCTATAAAAGTATGTATGCTTTACCTAGAAGATAAAGGTTATTAGGATTCTATTAAAAATCTGACTTAACCAAGCTCAATGCATAAAACAGGGCACTCAAAGCTGGTGCACTGGGACAACCCTGAGGGATGGGATGGGGAGGAAGGTAGGAGGAGATTTCAGGATGGGGGACACATGTACACCCATGGCTGATTCATGTCAAGGTATGGCAAAACCCACTAAATATTATAAAGTAATTAGCCTCCAATTAAATAAATTATTATTATTATTTTACCAAGTGTGTACCCACCTTCTCTCCTTAGAACGTTCCTTATCAACTAACTGGTCAATAGCCAGAAGCAGTCTCCTAACGTTTGGCACCCAGGAGTATTGCCTTAATGCTCTCGCTATACTGTAGAGTCTGGAGAGATGTTAAAGGAGTCAGATAACTATATAGATCAGTTCAGCTTTTCCCAAGGACCTAACTTGTGTCAAACAAATGACACAAGCTAAGGGTAGAAAGATGGATAAGTTCAACCCTGATATCAAGGACCTTATAGTGGACTGACTGAAGAAACGGCCCCATTTGTTCACGTATCTATCCCCTTTGATAGTGCTCTCTCACACTGACTCTGGGGTCAGCCATATGACTTGCCTTGGACAATGGGACAGTAGCAAATGTATCAGAAGCAGAAATTTGAAAAGTCCTTGCACACTAGAGTTTGCCCTCTTAATGCTCTTGGGAACCACAGGGTGAGTCACAGCCATATATCAACAAGAAATTACAGCCATGAGTCAATAAACCCAAGTAGCTTAAGAATGAGATACCCCAAGAGAATAATGGATAGTCATCAATCAGCCAGCCCCCAGCTAACCCAGTGGCCATCTGTAAGAGTCAATTCCAGCAAAAATTAACTGAGCCATGCTGAGCACAGTCCAAACTGCTGATTCCACAAAGTCATGAGCTACTTTAATGGCTACTGTTCTAAGCCACTAACCTTTAGGGTAGTTCATTACAGGGCAAAGTTTAACTGATAGAAAACTCAAAACTTTATGGGGGAGCCAGACTTGTAAACAATACAGCATGAGGACTTACAGTAACAGATCTAAGGACAGACAGTAACAGACCTAAGGACAGGATTCATGGAAAACTCAGAAGTAAGGGTGATTAACCCTGCTGGGTCCAATGTGGAGGGTTGGACAGGAGTGTCAAGAAAAGAATCACAGAGAACATGATGCATATTCTTTATTTTGAAGGAGGGAGAAAAAGTACTTCAGGAGGCAACAGACTCAGTCAACCTCTTCTTCTTTCGTCATTGCTACAAAGCATCAAAGGGAACACCAGAACCAAACTGGAATCCATGGGCAGCTATTTCCACTGAAAAACTATGGGGTGTTCTTCCAACCAGAAGCTTTCTCTTTCTCTCAGAGTCCAAGAAGTTTTTATAGGACTGCAAGAAGATAAGACTTTGAATATGCATTCAAGTTGAACATCTGTTTGACTCAGCTATATTCAACTCCCTGTGATCTCCCAGCAGGCAAACTGAGAAAATGAAAATACACTGTCAGTACAGATTGTGTGACAAGCACTCTGAACAGACAGGTACACTGGCACATTGGGAACAAGCAAATCTTACTCAAAAGTCAGACTGGGAATGTCCTGAGCTTCTGAAGCAATTTAAATGTCCAACAATAAGAGAATATTTAAATATGTTACTATCACTGTAATAAGGAATATGAGGGAGTTATTAAAATATGCTTTCAGAAAGTATTTCATAAGATGGGAAATTCTCATAAAATCAGATATAAAAAACTGCATATACAGAATGATCTCAATAATTTAGAAAATATATTCATAGGGAAAGAAAGGAAATACATCAATGTCAACTATATTCTTGGATTAGCAGGATCATAGGTGAATGTTCTCTTTCTCATATATTTCTGTTTTTCAAATTAAAATATAAAGACATTTATTTGTTAAAAATTGAATCACACAAGCCAAAATTAATGGTTAGTCTGTAACATAACTGTCTTATACTCCTCAGGAATATCAGTGTCATGAAAGAAAATGAAAAGCTAGGGAAATGTTCCAGATTAGACAGTTAGAAAGACACGAAAATTAAATGCAATATGTGATCTTGACTTAGAACCTTGATCACAGTGAAATATGCTCTAAAGAATATTATTAGGACAACTGGCAAATTTTGAATAGGGACTATATATCCATGTGGTTATATTAAGAGAATGTCCTTGTTCTTAGGAAATATACACAGAAGTGGTTTTGCACATATGTGTACAAAACATTAAAAAATGGTTAATCTGGGTGAAGGGTATACAGAATTTTTCTATACTATTCTTGTAATTTTTCTATTTTGAAATTATTTCAAAATAAAGTAAAAACTGATAATTCTAGGTAGGCCTGAAAAAATCTATTTAAAGGGAAATAACATTTGATTGGTATTACAAATTCATTATTTACTAGGAAACTCTAAGATCTGGTTCGTAAAACATTATGTAACATTTTCAGGTCAAATAACAAACTGTCTCTATGGAGAAACTGAGGTAGGAGACGGACAAATTCCTTCACTAATGGATGCTTTCACTGAGGCTGGAATTTCTCCCCATTCAGTAGCCACTAGAGGCCAAAGGTGCTTGGCAACACATCAAAGTACGGCTCTCTGGGTGCTCGTATTTACACATACATACTATATGAAAAAGGCTACAATTTCAGTGACATACACAGAATAGTTCCCCCATGGCCTTCATGCTGACTCCCCAGCTCTCTCAAGCCCAGCCTGGTTCTATGGTGCCACTTATGGCTCGGCCTGGCCCTCTGCCTGGAATCTCGCATTATCTCATCTGAAAATTTCCCAGTCACATAAGTATTCCCAAATACAGCTGAAAACCACACCCCTCAGCCTCTCTGCTCAGTTTTACATGAAAAGATAAAACTGGACAGAAGAATTTTCAGATCAAAAAGCAATATGTATTGTCTGTTTCCTTAAATGTTAAGTTCCTCCAGAAAGAAAGAACTCTATCTTAAGTATATTCTACTTAAGAATATAGAGGCACCCCAGACTCTCCGCTGCCATTGTCTGCCCTGGGGCTGAATATTCTACACTATACTTAATGTGTGTTCAATATCATGATCACAAAATTAAAAAGGTTAGTAAACTAATACTGTTTATGCTCTATTTGATGCTCTCTATGGCAAATTATAATAATTTTAATTAAATTCACTAGCATAAGTATCAGTGGGAAAAGTTCAATTTCAAAAGATAGCCAAGTTCTAAGGAGAAGACAGTGAATACAAACTATAACTACACCTATAGATACTTCAACCATTCCAGCTGGCACATCTGACTACATAACTCCTGATTACCTCATACTCTTCTGAAGACTTAATTTTTTTTTAAATCTATTTAAAAAATCTGCATGGAGATATAAATACAAAATACAGGTCTATATCTGAAAATCATTTCCTTTAGTCAAATTCTAAATTTAAGATTATTTTCTAGAAATCATAGGGAATAGTAAGAGCATTTGCGGTAGAGAAAGCAACCAGCTAACTCAACTTCTATTCCAATCTGCTTGTTTATCTTCCTATACTACAGAGGCTAGAGTGCCAAAGCCTTGTTTTCCAGACTCCTTTTAACTAGCATTCTCAATGCAGTTTAGGTTGCACCATTCTGAATTTCACCTAAAATCAGAATCAAGTTAAGTAGGAGAGAAGCAGCACTCAAGGTTGTGTTGAGTTTTGTTTTGCTGCTCTAGTTCCATTGGGTTGGCCAAAAAGTTCACTTGAGTTTTTCCATAAGATGTTACGGAAAAACCCAAACAAACTTTTTGGCCAAACCAATAAAAAGCAGAAGACAGCTTTGAAGCTAATAGTGCAGGCAGCAGTGTGATTGAGAATCACACCTAAAAGACAAAAAGACAAATCATCCCAAAAGACAAAAGTTGTTTTGTGACTACTGGTTATGACTAGAGTGGTCAAACCAGAAATTAGCAAAGAGACATCCTGAGCCCCAGCTTCCTAAACTTAATAAAGGTAGCAATTCAGCAGTTCCCTTGGCAGACCATTTCTTTTCTTTTGTGCTTATATAGCTAGAGTGGTTTCCATTATCTGCAACTCCAACACACACTTGTCTGAAAGCTTTCATGCTTTCAAATATCCAAAGTAATCTAAAGTGGTAGAGACTCTCAGTGGATAGCACTAATTGCACACATCATATAATTCTTTGTTCTATTCTCTGATCTGTAACAACAAAAATAAAGCCTAGATTTTTAAAACACAGCTACTCAATAGAGTTATTTTTTCATTCAAACTCACTATGATTTGATATTTGAAAATTGTAATAAAGAAAGGACATCCTAACTACTTCCAACTCTTGCTTCCTTGAACAACTAGAACAATGCCTTTCATACATCAGACCCTGAATACATGTTAGCAACTGAGTGAGGGCAGAATGATACAGGTGATTCAAACTAGTAGATAACCCAAAAGTACATTAGTTTTGGTCTGGAGACACCATATTAAATTGTGGGAATATTACAGATAAAATTACTAGCATGAAATCTATTTACTTTATTTTACAACTAGAAACACTGACAGAAAATACAGGGGGCTCCATGTTAAAATTTTAGGAAATTTTTACAAAAGTTGTTATAGCGTAATTTCCCAGAATGACAAAGGATCTCATTATATGGGTACTTTCCTCAGGATATTTCTGGTTTTCCATAGACTTATGTTTTTTTCCATTAAAAAAAGAACTTGATCTTTAAAGTCAAAAATCCACTTATAGAGGTCGATCGAATTTGTTTGATGAAAGGTCCCAACAGTACCAAGTACCTTTAGCCTGTATGTGTGCTAAATCACTTCAGTCATGTCTGACTCTTTGTAGCCCCATGGACTGTAGCCCACCAGGTTCCTCTGTCCATGGGGATTCTCCAGGGAAGAATATTGGAGTGGATTGCCATGCCCTCCTCCAAGGGAGCTTCCCGATCCAGAGATGGAACCCAAGTCTCCTGCAGCTGCTGCACTGCAGGCAGATTCTTTACCAACGAGCCATGTGGAAAGCCCCAAATGAAAGTGAATTCCTGAATACTCAATTTGTGCAAAGCACTTTATTAATTGCCAAGGAAGGATTCAGTGGCATAGGGAACAAGGTCTCTATCCCAAAGAAAGCATGAGAGAGAAAAGCTCTGACACTCTTTTGTTTCATCTATGTAAAAAGAAAAAAAAAATCATTAACACTTCTGCAAACTGTTAGTAATCCTTATTTGGAAGAGCTGTTGGACATCTTATCTTCAATACTTACTCCTTCATTCTTCTTAATAATATCATGTGATATATTTTTAAATGAAAACACTTTTTTTTAATTGCCTCAGAGCCTCATTAGTCAGCCAAAAAGAGCATAATGTTTCACAATGCCTACACTGAGAATCACTGTCCTTAGTGCTACGGAAAAACTAAATGAGCAAAGGAGTGAATGGAAATGATACAGCTTAGCAAGCACAGATACTCACTAAGGAACACCCACTCTCACTTGCAGCCTGTTCACAATCAGACACCCGCCTAAAACTTAACATGATTCGAACCTTGCACATATGAATGAGGCAATTCAATTCTTGTGAACTTGAATTCTTTAGCGCAGTAGCTAAAAGGTCAAGGAATTCGGTTAATGAGAACATGTCACTGGGGTGGCAATGCAGCAGTGAGTGGAGAAAATCAAAGCCAGAGACTCTTTACTCTCCGCTGCAAGTGAGAAAGTCAAGGCAGTATAAATGCTGTTAGGCAATATGACCTCACTTTTAATTTTTTTAGAAACATGATTATTTAGTTTTTAGATTGCTGGTGCCCTTAGCGCTTCTTTTTGCTGTTAGCATCTGTTTTTAACCATTTCACTGGAGATTAGCACCTCTATAGAGGATGTATTAATACACGAAAAAGAAACTGAAGTGAAATTCAAGGTAGCCCAATTTCACTACTTGGCAATAAATTCAGCAAGAAAGATTTACTGTAAAGAAAAGACTAAGATGAATGGAATCATCACCTTGAGTAAGTTCAACTTATTAAACAAGCAAACTTAAAATACTTAAATGGGAGGTTAATTACAATTCTTTGCTTTAAAATAGTCTCTGCTTTATAAAAAAGATTCCAGTTACAACTGTTTAACAGACATAAAATCTTTGGGTTTAAAGCATACTTTAGGGAGTTCCCTGGTGGTACAGCGGCTAAGGCTTCATGCTCCCAATGCAGGGGGCCCAGGTTCAATTTCTGGTCAGGGAACTAGATCCCACAGGCCGCAACTAAGTGTCTGCATATCACAACTAAAGATCCTGCACACCACAATGAGATCGGAGATCACATGTGCTGCAACTAAGACCCAATGCAGCCAAATAAGTCAATTAATAATTTTTAAAATAATAAAATATACTTTAACTTAACAAAACGTATTTTATATGTTTTACATATTTCAAGACTATACCTAAAGAAAACCTTACCTGTGTCATGGGGGGAGCTAGATGACTAAAATTATGGTTATTTTATTTCTATGCTTGCAGGGCCTATCCGGAAGCAAAACTAAGTCCGATGATTTAGGTTTTCAACATTAACTTTATCTAATTTCATACCAGACTCTTTTTTGTATCATTCAAGTCTATAAGCAGAAAAAATAATGTGGATCACAGATGAAAAGAAAATCTTATTTTCCATAACTACAAAACAGAAAACAAGAATCACACATGTCAGAATCCCTGTATTCCAGAATTAGATGGATATTTCTGTAAGCTAGCTAATAACCTTGGACAACAAAATCCTTGACATGATAAAAGGAAATACTTCAAAAGACAAAAATACTTTAAAGTCACAAGTATCTCTGTTTCGAACTACCATTATAAAATCTTAATCTTTAATCTAGAAACACAGTACTTAGTAAAAACTGTGGCATCAAGTTTTTACATTTCTTCTCAGTTATAGTCAACAAATGTCATTTGTTCTACAAAGATGTGATATGTGAGGTGTTTGCCATGGGAATTACATGATTATCCTAGCCCTCCTTGGAGTTTAAGCCTAGAAGAAAAACATCCAGATGGGAATAATCCCAGCGCCACACAGCATGCCACAGGCAGGCCCAAGAGGGGTCTGGGGGTTACATTAGTCAGAAGAGAAGAGGTGGGATGGGGCTCGGGTTACCAAGAAGGGCTTCATACCAGGTGGCATTTGAACTACACCAAAAAAAACAGAACTGGTATATCAGATTTAGACAAGGAGTGATATGGAAGAAGGGAGGGAGGAAGGAAGGAAAAAGAAAATGGGAGGGGACAAAGTATCCTTTTCTGTTGTTTTGACTTTTTATTGGAAAATTCCAAGCTTTTATTAAAAAGAATAGTGTAATAAATCACATACCTACATTCCACTTCAACAGTTACCAACACATGAACAACCTTGTTTCATCCCTTTTCTCACTCACTCCCATGTTCCACTCTGCTATGAGATTATTTTGAGGCAAATCCCAGATACCACATCATTTTATCAGTAAGGATTCCAGTATATTTCTTTAAAAGATAAAGACTCATTTTCTTTTACTTACTGTGATACCTGTTTTCATATTTATTTAACAAGCAGTCTTAAGTGCTTTATAGATACCAATTCATTTAATTCTCAAAATGATCCTAAAGGTAGTTACTATTATTCCAATCATTTCACAGATGAGGACACTAAAGCCCAGAAGGCTAAGTAACTCGCCCAAGATTAGCCAGCTAGAAAGTAACAAGACAAAATTTTGAACCCAGTGTTCAAATTCAGATCAATGCTCTTATACATTGCACAACTCTATACTGTCAGTAAATACTTGGTTTACTTCTTCAGAGTCCAGTCATAACTTATGCAAGGGTCATTTTTACATCCTATGTTCCAACCTGTCTTCAAAAGGAGACAGTCTTAGTCCTTCCACCAAGTAGGAAAAGATACAATTGCTTGCTTCAGTTCAGTCGCTCAGTCGTGTCCGACTCTTTGCGACCCCATGAATCGCAGCACGCCATGCCTCCCTGTTCATCACCATCTCCCGAAGTTCACTCAGACTCACGTCCATCAAGTCAGTGATGCCATCCAGCCATCTCATCCTCGGTCGTCCCCTTCTCCTCCTGCCCCCAATCCCTCCCGGCATCAGAGTCTTTTCCAATGAGTCAACTCTTCGCATGAGGTGGCCAAAGTACTGGAGTTTCAGCTTTAATTCCAAGGGAATAACACTGGCCTTTTTAGTAGCTTTAGTACATATAATTCAAAGCAACCATGAACTCTAGAAATTGCAGAATAAATGCAAGAATAGCAAGTCATTCAGACTCACTAACTATATATATGCATTTGACAAGTAAAGAACTATTTGAATATCATATTTTGATGACAAAAGTATGGAATTCTCAAACTACTTTTGAAAATCCAGTCTTATAGATTATACCACTGTATACCTTCTCACTGCAACACAGAAATGTAAGAACTCTCAGACACTACTGGAACATTATTTTGACTTGAACAAATGCCACAATTAATTTATTTTTAAAGAATCTGATGGTTTTCCCAATTCTTTCAAACAAGAGATTAACTTAATTAACTTAATTACTAAAATATGCTTACATATGTATATATAATATCTATACACTATATATACATATATATAAATGGCATCCAAGTTTATGTCTGAGCACCAACGTGTCTGAAAAATACATAAGCGTTTGTATATTCTGTGTATGGATGTGACATACGATTTTAAAATACAGAAAAACTAATATCTGATTAAGAATTTTTAAAATTGAATTCACATTACATTAAGTTTTAAAGTGAGTTCCAGAAAAAGAACTGTCTACCATAAAGTACTAAATAATGTACTTAAATAACTACTTTAACTGTGATAAGAGGCCTTCTCACATTCCTTTCCTGCAGTCAAGTGACACTCAGGAGAAAAACAGAAACATTCTTACTTTTGAAAACACAGTAATAATGTCATATAATGAGAGGTTTAATATAAATGTGCCTCTGGCTTGGATTAGGGCAAAATCCATTAGGAAGTAAAGGAAATAGCTTCTAAAGGGAAGATTTGATAATACTATGAGGTATGCTTATTTTACTGTCACTGAAAAGATTAAAAATACTATTTTTTCTTACTTTCTGGAGAAAGGAAAAGTATATAACTTTTCACATGTTTTAAGCCTAATAATTAACATCTGGCATTTCCACAGCCTCTAGAGCATAACGACTGTTCTTCAGAACAAAAGGGTTGAATACTTCTTTGGGAGATGTAGGCTTCTCACTCCCAAAACTATCTGTTCTTTGCTTGGGACCAATTTCTCACAACTTAAGAAATTTATGTTGCTATTTGCAATGCCAATTCACAACTCAAGAGACACAATTAACGCTGTCATCTCCAAGGCTTTGTCTCTTCCCCCTGAACAATACTGATCCCCCATGCCCTGCTTCACCTTTCCTTAGGTCCATAGACCTAACCATCCTGTAACCTATCATATAATTTACTTATTTATTACACCAATTGCTTACCCATCTCTGCAGTTAGAATGCGAGTTCCTAGAAAATAAGAATCTATGATCCCTTTGTTGGCTTTGTTCTCTAGTTCTTAAAATATTGTCTGATACATACTAGGTATTCAATAAATATCTGTTGAATTGGGGGTTTTAAATAACATTAATAGTAATGTTTTATGGCAAGCATGTATGGAAATATGGAACCTATTACAGGTCAGGCATCAAGCTGTGCGCCATATATCCATTTTAAAAACTCTTAACAGACTGGGGAAATACATACAATTTTACTGATGAGAAACATATCACCTACAGAAATCAAGTAACTTCACAGCAAGTAAAGCTCATTCAAGATATTTTCACCTTGAAATATGACTCAACTTGACTTCTTAAAGGACTATTCCATTATATCTTTAAATATCCAAACACATCCAGTAAGTACAACATGTGAGTTATAAATAAATAAAATGAGTTATAAATAAAATCTGAGTTAAAGTTTGTCAAGTGTCTTCACAAATTATGGCAAACACAAGACTCAGACCCTAATAATAATTATAGAATTACTTTGCTCCTCTTTGCTATGATTATACTGTTTCCTCAGTCTTAACATCAGAAGAATAATTTCTGTAATCCTTTCCAATTTATAACATGTTTTACAAATATTATCAAATTTATCTACGAATTAAAAAATACATCTATAATTCTTACTCTTCAACTGACTCTAAACTGAGAACATCTTACCCAAGTTGGACCTGAATGAGACAGATACTCAGAAAGAGATTTCTTAAGTAGCAATTTCTATAAATTTTCAGAACAGATAATAGTTTACAAATTTTCTCTTTTCTAAAGAAAGAGACTAGGAGAAAAGCAACATAGTTCTACAAACTGAGTCGGAGTACACCTGGGGCCTGGTCAGCATGCCAAAATTGGTGGAAGCCATCCTCCTACTGTTCCAGTTACTAACATCTTGACTTCACTTTTCCTATGAAATGCTAATAGGAAAATAAACAGAAAAATTTTCCAACTAAGAATCATCCCTTCATTCTTCCATAAATTACTTACTTTGCTTTTTTTTATATGTATTTTTTTTATTGAAGTTTAGTTGACTTACAATGTTTCAGGTGCACAGCAAGGTGATTCAGTTATATAAATACACATAAATTATTTTTTAAACTATTTTCCATCATAGGTTATTACAAGATATTGACTACCATTCCCTATACTATACAGTAAAACTTTCTTGTTTCATATATATTTTTTAATCAGAAATCGAGCAGTTTATTCATACTAAGTAAAAGAAGTGGAGTCAAAATGTCATAATTTTTTAGTTAGGCAAAATTTTGTAAGTTTTCTAAGACATATATTATACAAATTAACATAAATGTATACAAAAGCTTTTCTACAATAATTGATAAAGGTTTTGGAAAGAACATCAAAAAATAAAAGATGGGGAAATTAGAGAACATAAACTAAATAAAATGGGATCATTGAATATGAAAAAGAAAAAGTGAAACAAACTAGACAAAAGTAAAAGATCATCATGTAGTCCAGTTGTTTTTAAACACGACTGCTCATTAGAAACATATCTGAAGCTCTGGAGAAAAAAAGCAATACCTGAGCATTTGTATTTTTTAAAAAAGTTTCAAGATAATTCTGAAATGCATCTGGATTTTAAAAAGTGATTACAGGTTTTTCTATTAAGTTGTAGCTTTGGTGATAAAGTTCTATTATTTTTCTGTTGATCAATCTTGATATAGTGGTATTAAGTGAATAATAGTTACATAATCACAATAGTAAAAGATGTTTATCAGGTTTTCACAAGCAGTAGCCAGACAAAAGATAAAAGATAACTACAATTGCATGCCATAATGGGAACATGATTAACTTAATATAAAATAATTACATATAATTTGGTGGGGGTGGGCATCGAGCAGAGTGATGTGGTAAGTGGAAGTGCACGTGTTTGCACCCAACCAACCAGTCTATGTCTTTTGGTTGGTGCATATAATCCATTTACATTTAAGGTAGTTATCAATATGTACGATCCTATTATTGTTTCCTTAATTCAGTTCAGTTCAGTCTCTCAGTAGTGTCCAACTCTTTACAACCCCGTGAACCACATCATGCCAGGCCTCCCTGTCTATCACCAACTCCCGGAGTCCACCCCAACCCATGTCCATCGAGTCGGTGATGCCATCAAACCATCTCATCCTCTCTCATCCCCTTCTCCTCCTGCGCTCAACCTTTCCCAGCATCAGGGTCTTTTCAAATGAGTCAGCTCTTCACATGAGGAGGTCAAAGTATTGGAGTTTCAGCTTCAGCATCAGTCCTTCCAATGAACACCTAGGACTGGTCTCCTTTAGGATGGACTGGTTGGATCTTCTTGCAGTCCAAGGGACTCTCAAGAGTCTTCTCCAACACCACAGTTCAAAAGCATCAGTTCTTCAGTGCTCAGCTTTCTTCAGAGTCCAAATCTCACATCCATACATGACCACTGGAAAAACCATAGCCTTGACTAGATGGACCTTTGTTGGCGAAGTAATGTCTCTGCTTTTGAATATGCTGTCTAGGTTGGTCATAATTTTCCTTCCAAGGAGTAAGCATCTTTTAATTTCATGGCTGCAGTCACCATCTGCAGTGATTTTGGAGCCCAGAAAAGTAAAGTCTGACACTGTTTCCACCGTTTCCCCATCTCTTTGCCATGAAGTAATGGGACCAGATGCCATGATCTTAGTTTTCTGAATGTTGAGCTTTAAGCCAACTTTTCCACTCTCCTCTTTCACTTTCATCAAGAGGCTCTTAGTTCTTCTTCACTTTCTGCCATAAGGGTGGTGTCATCTGCATATCTGAGGTTATTGATATTTCTCCCAGTAATCTTGATTCCAGCTTGTGCTTCCTCCAGCCTAGTGTTTCTCAAGATGTACTCTGCATATAAGTTAAATAAGCAAGGTAACAATATACAGCCTTGACATACTCCTTTTCCTATTTGGAACCAGTCTGTTGTTCCATGTCCAGTTCTAACTGGTGCTTCCTGACCTGCATACAAGTTTCTCAAGAAGCAGGTCAGGTAGTCTGGTATTCCCATCTCTTTCAGAATTTTCCAGTTTATTGTGATCCACACAGTCAAAGGCTTTGGCATAATCAAATTAAGTTTCCTTAATTATTTGGAGTTTCATTTTCTATAGGTCTTTTCCTTCTCTTGTGTTTCCTGCCTAGAGAAGTTCCTTTAACATTTGTTGTAAAGCTGGTTTGGTGGTGCTGAATTCTCTTAACTTTTGCTTGTCTGGAAAGCTTTTGATTGCTCCATCAAATCTGAAGGAGAGTGTTGCTGGGTAGAGTATCCTTGGTTATAGGTTCTTCCCTTTCATCACTTTAAATATATTATGCCATTCCCTTCTGGCTTGTAGAGTTTCTGTTGAGAAATCAGCTGATAGTCTGATGGGAGTTCCCTTGTATGTTATTTGTCATTTTTCCTGTGTTGCTTTTAATATTTTATCTGTCTTTAATTGTTGCCAATTTGATTACTGTGTGTCTCAGTGTGTTCCTCCTTGGATCTATCCTGGTTGGGACTCTCTGTGCTTCCTGGACTTGGTTGACTGTTTCCTTTCCCATGTTAGGGAAGTTTTCAGCTTATTATCTCTTTAAATATTTTCTCAGGTCCTTTCTCTCTCTCTTCTCCTTCTGAGACCCCTATAATGTAAATGTTTGTGTGTATAATGTTGTCCCAGGGGTCTCTTAGGCTCTCTTCATTTCTTTTCATTCTTTTTTTTATATTCTGTTCTGCGGCAATGATTTCCACCATTCTGTCCTCCAGGTCATTTATCTGTTCTTCTGTTTCAGTTATTCTACTGTTGATTCCTTCTAGTGTATTCTTCATCTCTGTTTCTTCTTTAGTTTTTGTAGGTCTTTGGTAAATATTTATTTCATCCTCTCAATCTTTGCCTCCATTGTATTCCCGATCCTGGTTCATCTTCACTATCATTATTCTGAAATCTTTTTCTGGAACGTTGCCTACCTTCATTTCATTTAGTTGCTTTTCTGGGGTTTTATCTTGTCCCTTCATCTGGAACATAGCTTTCTGCTTTTAACTGTGATTAACTTTCTGTAATATGGTTTTTATTTTAGCCACTGTGAGACTGTGCTGCTTCTTGCTTCTTCTGTCTGCCCTCTGATGGAAGAAGCTAATAGGTTTGTGTAAGCTTCTTGATGGGAGGGATTGGTGATAGCAAAAACTGGGTCCTGCTCTGATGGGCAGTGGTCTTGCTCAGTAAAGTTTTAGTTGCAATTATCTGCTGATGGGTGGGGTTTTACTCTCTCCCTGGTAGTTGTTTGGCCTGAGGCAACCCAGCTGTAAGGTTAATGGCAAACTCCAAGAGGTATGCCAGAGAGGAACCTTCCAGTGCCACTGTCCCTGTAGTGAGCCCTTGGAACCCACGCCTCCACAGCGGGCCCTCCAACACTAGAAGGTAGTGAAATTCAACTTTCTGTTACAAAACAGTATGCTCCTAAATCCTGTAAAAATTATCCTCATTCCTTAAGACCTAACTCAAATGTAACAATCTCTGTCATTTCCCCTGACCTTCCCTCAACCCTCCACAAAGTATTATCATCTGTCCAATTCTCCACACACTCATCACACAACTGATTTTCCTGATGGGCTATTATTAGCCATCCACATAAGAGCAAAAGCCATAGCCCAGACCTACATGGTACCTAGTTTAGCAAATGTGGCTAAACTGAATAAAAAATATACTACTTATGAAATCCACAGAATTAATCTTCCTGGAGAAAATATTTAAATAACACATGACCTTTGACTTATTAGAGGATTACATTTTAAACATCCTCTTTGGCAGCTAAAAATCAAAACAGCAACAACCAAATACTTAAACAAAATGGGAAAATTGGGATACAGAAGTTACATAGTGATTGATATTACACTAAGGCACTGGCTGTCAAGGGAGGGCAGTCTGGAAATTATTGAAGATATTTCACAGTGACTGCAGAACCAGGAATGTTAGACATCCTGAATCAGGGAGAGAGTCCTATACACTGAACATCTACCCCACATCCTGTTAATTTTCTAATCAAATTTTCTACATCTCCATATAGGTGAAGCTATCTGAGCTTGAGTCTCATTCTGCTTTATATACAAACAAGAATTTAAGCAACACACTGGCTTTTCTCAGAATAAAACTACCATGTAATTGAGAGAAGACTGTACTTTATTTTTGGAACTTCATGAAGAATTGTTGAATATTTGGTAAAATCAGATCCCTAACAGCAACATACCCATCCGTTTTTAGGGCTCCAGGAATTGAGCACAGAGTACATATATGACTGTGTATTGTATCTATACAATATCTATAATTAAAAGATGCTTATTCCTTGGAAGGAAAATTATGACCAACCTAGATAGCATATTAAAAAGCAGAGACATTATTTTGTCAACAAAGGCCAGTCTAGTCAAGGCTATGGTTTTTCCAGTAGTCAGGTATGGATGTGAGAGCTGGACTACAAAGAAAGCTGAGCACCAAAGAATTTATGCTTTTGAACTGTGGTGTTGGAGAAGACTCTTGAGAGTCCCTTGGACTTCAAGGAGATCCAACTAGTCCATCCTAAAGGAGATTAGTCCTGGGTGTTCATTGGAAGGACTGATGTTGAAGCTGAAACTCCAATACTTTGGCCACCTGATGCAAAGAGCTGACTCATTTGAAAAGACCCTGATGCTGGGAAAGATTGAGGGCAGGAGGAGAACGGGACAGCAGAGGATGAGATGGCTGGATGGCATCACCGACCCAATGGACATGAATCTGGGTAAACTCTGGGAGCTGGTGATGGACAGGTAGGCCTGGCACGCTGTGGTTCATGGGGTCACAAAGAGTCGGACACGACTAAGCAACTGAACCGAACTGAATACAATATGCAACTGTGCACTGCCCATTTCTAAACAATGGGCACCAGTTCCTCCCTGAGCTCCACCCCAAACCTCCATCCCAAACAACCCTCTCTGCCTCACCACTTAGGACAATATCCAGTACAAACTGGATATTTTTACTTTTATTAATAGCATATAATTTTGAGTGCAGAAACCATTCTATATCTCTTGATACATAATCTGTTTTGCAAAGTAATTGGTATATAATAAGTGTTCAATAGAAACCATTTTACTGAAGCTCAACTCTTTACTTCCTATTTCAGGCAACTAGCATGAACCTTCTGCAGAACAGGGAACAATGCACAAGAGATTTCAAAAGTATACAAGCCCCAAATGAGAAAAAGACTCCCAGATCATCAGCTAGTTCACAATTAAAACATAATCACGTTAGTTTTCAACTGGTTCCACCTAACATTTTCAGTCATGTTTTCTTAATGAGGATATAGTAAAAGTCCACAAAAATTATATATATGTCACCAATTTTACTTTAAACCAGTAAGGAATACAGGGGGCAATTTATGTCAAACAGATACTATTTAATATTTTCATAATAATGGAAAACATAGTGATAGCAAATATACAAGTATTTAAATAGGTTCTGAAGCAAGCCATCAGAACCGATAGCAAAAATAGTTCTTCAAAGCACATTTGTCTTCCTAGGTACTATTAATACATATTCACTTCTAGTAACTCCCACCAATGGTACCTAATTATGGCTTTATGATCAAAATGATTAGTGAAGAAAGCTGAATATCAGATATGAGCTGCTGTACCTAAAATTACAGGACATGTTAGGACTTTCCATATTAAAAAAATTAACTTGAATTAGCAGACATAAACTACTATATGGGCTTCCCAGATGGAGGCTGAGGTAAAGAATCTACCTGCCAATGCAGGAGATACAAGAGAAGCAGGTTCAGTCCCTGGTTCAGGAAGATTCCCTGAAGTAGGAAGTAGTAACACAGTCTGGTATTCTTGCCTGGAAAATTCCATGACAGAGGAGCCTGTCAGGCTACAGTCCATGGGACCACAAAGAGTTGGACATGACTGAGTGACTGAGCACAGACACACACCCAAACTACTATATATATAAATAGATAAACAACAAGGTCCTGCTGTATAGCATAGAGAACTATATTCAATATCCTATTATAAACCCTCATGGAAAAGAGTATGAAAAAGAATATATATATACACACACACATATATAGCATTCACTTTGCTGCACACCAGAAAACTAACAACACTGTAAATCAACTACAATTTTAAAAAATTAACTTGAGCCTATGTAAAGTTATGTTTCCACCTTTAACTAGTTGAAGGTTAAATTAAACTGAAATTGTTAATAAGTTGATTTCTATCCTGAGGTAGCACAAAACATTTAACACCTATAAGCATCATTTTAATTTCTCAAACAATAAAAATAAGGTATGACAATAAAATATTTTAGTGATAATAACTCAGCATCATATCTCCATGAGAACTAATGATTATAATTCATGACATGAATCCATTTATAATTAAGTAAATGGAAAAAGAGAAAATAAACAACCAGAAAATTTCAGGTCAAGAGCTTATGTTTCTTCATAGATATGGGTGCAGGAAAAACATGGCTAGAATAAACTAAAGAAAAGGGATTTTAGAATGAAGCAGCACAATTCAATAGTTAACTACAAATGACAGATACAGCTATCTGCTTCCCTTATGAGGAAATGCCTCTGAAGAGACAAACTCAAGCAAAAGGGAAATTCACTGGAGATCTTGGGGAACAGGATCTTGGCCAGATCCTATGTGGCCAAGCAGTGAGCAAGCAAATGACAGTTCATCGGGCATGTTCAGGGTAGCAACAGATAGGGGAGCACAAAGGAAATAGCACTTGGGCTATGTGCCAGTTGTTTTCACATACCCTAATTCAAAGGGGAACAGGGTAGTTTGTAGCCAAAAGCATTCATTTTTTTCCCATAAGACCAAATATATGATGTTCAAATACACAGCCTCAAAAAAATCTCATGTAGTAACAATTAGCCCCTGCAACTGTAGTTTGAGAAATTATATAAAGGACACCAAGGAGTTTCTTTTGTCTTTTCTCATACTGCAATTGCTCTATCAATGAAAGATAAAATAAAAAATTACATTTTTCAAAAGATAGAGGCTACTCCTTGCTTAATAAAATAAGCCACAGTTGCCAAAACGTACTGATTTACAAAAGCTAATTCTTTTTTCCTTTCTGGCAGAAAAAAATTGCCTAGATTATGACATCTCTAACTCAATTACGCATGTCTACAAAGATGCCATTAAAGAGGTGGATTTGAGCATTTCAAAGAGATCTGGCAAGAAGTTACTTCTTGCTCAAAATTTTCCACTCATTCACGCAATGAGCAGACTACAGTGTCAAGGTTGAAAACAGGAAAAATCACTTGGCTTGGCGCCAAGTACTTCAGTGTGTTTCGGTTTCTACCCCTTGGCCTGGGCAAGCCAGACAGAAGATGGATGCCTGGCATGCCAAGATCTGAGCTCAGGACATCACTCCACACTCTCACCATGAAGGGTGGGTCCCAGGGAGTGAACCAAAGAATTCTAAAACTGGTTAGCTCTAAAAGTTTCTGTGTCTTAGGAAGCAACATTTATTCAACCACGAAGCACTTTTTTTAAAAATTTTAATTGGATGATAATCACTTTATAATTTTGTATTGGTTTCTGACATTCAATGACGTGAATCAGCCAAAAGTATATATATGTCTCCTCCTTCTTGAACCTCCTGCCCACTGCTCCATGCCATCTTATCCCTCTAGGTTCTTATAGAGAACCGGCTTGAGCTCCCTATGTTATACAGCAACTTCCCACTAGCTATCTATTTTATACATGATAATGTACATGTTTCAATGCTACTCTCTCAATTCATCCCACCCTCTCCTTCTCCCGCTGTGTCCACAAGTCTGTTTTCTGTGTCTCTATTCTTGCCCTGCAAATGTGTTCATCAGTACCATCAATTTCATATATATACAAATATAAGAAGCACTTTTTAAAGAAATGCTTCACCATCAACATTCTTAACAGTATGGGGGATGATACTGGGTGGAAAAACACAAACATTAGTCATGCCTGAAGAGTAATTCACTAGTTAGAGCCAATATGAAGTTTGGAGAATTAACCAATTTATTTTATTAACTTCTCACAACTTACATATACATATGAGTGACATATGATAAAAAAATATTTTTCTAAAGTCTGAGAGCTTTTCCAATAAGCATAAATCACAGGAAAGTGTCTGTTTAAATAAGTGGTTTTTTTTTCTTAGCTGTATATAAAATAATGGCGCATCTTAAAATTGTGGCATATTTGACGGCATATAGGAACTATATAAACGTGCCATATATGATCAAAGGTAATCACTGAAGTGAGAACCCAAAAATGCCAAACACTGGGATGATAAGAATTCCTTCAACACCTAAGCATGTAAATTTGGGGCTTGTTAATAATTTCCAAAGTGGGACTTCCCTGGTGGCACAGTGGATAAGAATCCACCTGGCCAGACACGGGTTCCATCCCTGGTCCAGGAAGATTCCACATGCTTTGGGGCAACTAAGCCAGTGTGCCACAAGCACTGAACCCACCCTATAGAGGCTGTGAGCCACAACTACTGAAGCTCACTCACCTAGAGCCTGAGTTCCACAATCAGAGAAGTCACCACAGTGGGAAGTCCGTGCACCGCAATAAAGAGCAGCCCCCACTTGCCGCAACTAGAGAAAGCTCTCTCAAAGCAACAAAGACCCAGTGCAGCCAAAAACAATCAATAATGTGTAAAACAGACAGCTAGTGGGAAGCTGCGATATGACACAGTCTGGCATTCTGTGACAACCTAGAGGGGTGGGATGTGAGTGGGGAGGGAGGTTCAAGAAGGAGGGGAGATATATATATATATATTTAAAATTATGGCTGATTTGCATTGTTTTATGGCAGAAACCAATACAACATTATAAACCAATTATCCTCCAATTAAAAAAGAAAATAATTTCCAAAGTGAATTACACATATGAAGCATACATTATTCCACGAAGAAGTCAAGTTTAAATAAAAGCAAATTCAAAGAAAATGCAGAAAAAATAAATATGAAAAGTATATGAAAAATATTTTAGGTACATTTAACCTTAGTTTAGGATTAAGATGAAAATGCGGCCATGCGCCCAGTATCTCCCCGCAGCACAATACTTCAATATCTATTAGCAGAAGAATCCTGGCCTGGATGAATCATGGATACAACCGAGTAAAGCCTAAAACAGATTTGACCTCTATATTTCAAATACTGGAGGCTCGAAACGTGAACAGCTATATTAAAATATTGAGTTTTCTTAGGGGAACTCCATGGCAGTCCAGTGATTAGGACTGCTCACCTCCACTGCAGGGGGCAGGAGTTCAAACCCTGATCAAGGAACTAAGATCCCAAATACCATGGAGGCCAGGCAAAATTAAAAAATGAAATATAAATGATTTCAAAAAATAAAATACAGGTTTTGTAATGAAATGAAGTAATCATAGTGGGGATAGGAAGACGGGGATTCTTCAGTTACTTAACCAGTAACCATTTCCACAACAGACTAGTCAGTTATTTCAAATTTAAAAAGCCATTATCTCTCATGTGAATACAAGTTTGGTTCAAATCCATTCTAAGCCTGATCTTCGGTTCACTTGTTCTTTTCAGAGGCCTTCCCTTAAAGTCTGACTCCTTTCCATGTCCAAATTATTTCAGGCTCCTCTCCACATGCTATATAGAGTTCGTGATGACTTCAAAGCCTACACTCCATGTGTGGTTACACACATGGTGGAAAACTTTTTAAATGTCTGGCCTTTGTTGAAACTTACACACACCTAAGCTTTTAAGAGGAGAGTGAAAAAGTTGGCTTAAAGCTCAACATTCACAAAACTAAGATCACAGCATCTGGTCCCATCACTTCGTGGGAAATAGATGGGGAAACAGTGGAAACAGTGTCAGACTTTATTTGGGGGGGCTCCAAAATCACTGTAGATGGTGACTGCAGCCATGAAATTAAAAGATGCTTACTCCTTGGAAGGAAAATTATGACCAACCTAGACAGCATATTAAAAAGCAGAAACATTACTTTGTCAACAAAGGTCCATCTAGTCAAGGCTATGGTTTTTCCAGTGGTCACGTAAGGATGTGAGAGAGTTGGACTATGAAGAAAGCTGAGCGCCGAAGAATTGATGCTTTTGAACTGTGGTGTTGGAGAAGACTCTTGAGAGTCCCTTGGACTGAAAGGAGATTCAACCAGTCCATCGTAAAGGAGATCAGTCCTGGGTGTTCTTTGGAAGGACTGATGCTGAAGCTGAAACTCCAATACCTTGACCACCTCATGCAAAGAGTTGACTCACTGGAAAAGACTCTGATGCTGGGAGGGATTGGGGGCAGGAGGAGAAGGGGATGACAGAGGATGAGATGTCTGGATGGCATCACCAACTTGATGGACATGAGTTTGAGTGAACTCCAGGAGCTGGTGATGGACGGGGGGCCTGGCGTGCTGCAATTCATGTGGTCATAAAGAATCGGACACGACTGAGTGACTGAACTGAACCTTTTAAGATAAGACCTAAAAGCAAGTTTTCAAACAGGACCCTAAGAATACCCTCTGTGGGTAATTTGACAGACAATAATACATACTTTTCAGTATGCATCATCTTAGCCAACTGACTATGTATGCAACCCTGCAAAAAGTTATTGAACACCTACCAAATGAAAGTTATAGCATGTCATGCATAGGGACCTAAGGATGCAGGTAATGTGATGCACAGAAGCTTATAACATAATGAAGCATATAAGGCCTATATAAAATTTATAAGTGAGAGATACAGAGTACAAGTTAGTGTTACCAGTGCAAAGTGGAGTGGGGAGCCGGCAACAGAGATGGGGAAGTGAGAGGCACAAACTACTGGGTATAAGATAGGGATAGTTGGTATAAGATAGGAAGACTCAAGGATATATTGTACAACACAGAGAATATTGCTAATATTTTGTAGTAACTGTAAATGGAAAGTAACCCTTAAAGCTATATAAAAAGCTTGAAAAATAAAAAAGAGAAGACTTTCAAAAACCTGAAAGAAATAAAGTTAATTTAAGCTAGGAAATTAGAAAGGCTTCACAGAGGAAACAACATGTAAACTTCAACTTACTGATGCCTCTGAAAACAGCTGTGACGTCTTCAAGGGAAAGAGTAATCATTCTTATCTCTGAATCCACAATAGCTAGCACAATCCACTGTTTATGACAAAGACTCAGGAAAATTTTCATGAGTTAAATTAAAATGGGAGGAACAGGAAGAGCAAAAGCATTCTAGATGGAGGAAACAGTATAAGTAATGATGCAAGGGAATGAAACATGTAAAAGGAACATTCCAGAGAGTGGTACCTACAGTGTGTGAGTGAGAGGAATGGAAGACTCTGCTGGAAAGTTGTTGGTGGCCAGATCACCAAAGCTTTAAATGTCATGCCAAGGAGTTAGGATATTATTATGTTGGAAAAAGGAGCTAATGATGATGAGAGTTGTGCTTTAAGAGAACTCTGGCAAGAGTATTTAAGACAATTTAGACAGGGGTTGACACTGGAAGAACTGAGGCTATTAAACAAGCTATTGTAATGGAGCAGGCAAGAGGAAAATAAGTTCAGAACTGAGCCACAAAAGTGGAAAAACACCAACAGAATGCAAAGGCACCACTGAAATAGAAGCCCCACATTTAGCTGGTGTGGGGAGTGGAGAGTTGGAAAAAATATGGAAGTTTTAAGGTTTGTTGATTAAGAGAACAGAAACGCACTAACACACATAGGAAATGAGCCATCTGGGGAAGATGATGAATCTCTGACTGAAAGTATGAGCATTTAAGTGGAAATTTCAGCATGCATCTGCAATATGGAAATGAGATCCAGGCTCAAGATTCCAAAGTCACCTGCCAAGCTGAACTCTGATAATGGATGAGATCACAGAGAGTTACTGTTGCTGCTGCTGCTGCTAAGTCGCTTCAGTCATGTCCGACTCTGTGCGACCCCAGAGATGGCAGCCCATCAGGCTCCCCTGTCCCTGGGATTCTCCAGGCAAGAGTACTGGAGTGGGTTGCCATTTCCTTCTTCAATAAAATATGAGAAAATACTCTTGACTTAGCTAGAAAAGAAAGTGTATGGATATGAATGCTTCTTCCTCCTTTCTGATAATAAAATTAATGATCATATTTTGCTTTTGCATTCAACTCCTCCTGCAAGAGTATCAAAATTGCAACTAGCTGTTGAACAATCATTGACAGGAGGACACTGGAATGCACCAAAAAAAGATACCCCATGTCCAAAGACAAAGAAGCAGCCACAGCAAAATGGTAGGAGGAGCAAGTTAACGACAAAATCAAACCCAATACCCACCAGTTGGGTGACCCATAACCTGGAGAACGATACCACCAAAGAAGTTTTCCCACTGTTAGGAAGGTTCTGAATCCCATGACAGGCTTCCCAGCCTGGGGATCTGACAAAGGATCTGGCAATCCCCAGGGAATCTGACCTTGAAGCCCAGCAAGATTTGATTAAGACTTCCATAAGACTGGGGGAAACAGCTTTAGAGGGTGCAAACAAAATCTTATGCACACCAAGACCCAGAGCAAAGGAGCAGTGACCCCACAGGAGACTGAACCAAAACTACCTGCTACTGTTGGAATGCCTCCTGTGGAGGCATGGGTCAGGAAGAGCTCACCACAGGGATGGGGGCACTGGCAGCAGCAGGAAGAAAGGTCCCCCTTGGCATAAACCCTCTTGGAGTTCACCATTAACCCTATAAAAGAACCTGTAGAACTAGACCCAGTTTTTCCCATCGCCAGTCCCTCCCATCAAGAAGCTTACACAAGCCTCTTAGTCTCATCATCAGAGCGAAGACAGAAGAAGCAAGAAGCAGCACAGTCTCACAGTGGCTAAAATAAAAACCATATTACAGAAAGTTAAACATGACGAAAATGGAGAAAGTTACATCCCAGATGAAAGGACAAGATAAAACCCCAGAAAAACAACAAAATGAAACGATGATAGGCCACCTTCCAGAAAAAGATTTCAGAATAATGATAGTGAAGATGAACCAGGATCAGGAATACAATGGAGGCAAAGATTGAGAGGATGAAATAAATATTTACCAAAGACCTACAAAAACTAAAGAAGAAACAGAGATGAAGAATACACTAGAAGGAATCAACAGTAGAATAACTGAAACAGAAGAACAGATAAATGACCTGGAGGACAGAATGGTGGAAATCATTGCCGCAGAACAGAATATAAAAAAAAGAATGAAAAGAAATGAAGAGAGCCTAAGAGACCCCTGGGACAACATTATACACACAAACATTTACATTATAGGGGTCTCAGAAGGAGAAGAGAGAGAGAAAGGACCTGAGAAAATATTTAAAGAGATAATTAGCTGAAAACTTCCCTAACATGGGAAAGGAAATAGTCAACCAAGTCCAGGAAGCACAGAGAGTCCCAACCAGGATAGATCCAAGGAGGAACACACTGAGACACAGTAATCAAACTGGCAACAATTAAAGACAGATAAAATATTAAAAGCAACACAGGAAAAATGACAAATAACATACAAGGGAACTCCCATCAGACTATCAGCTGATTTCTCAACAGAAACTCTACAAGCCAGAAGGGAATGGCATAATATATTTAAAGTGATGAAAGGGAAGAACCTACAACCAAGGATACTCTACCCAGCAACACTCTCCTTCAGATTTGATGGAGCAATCAAAAGCTTTCCAGACAAGCAAAAGTTAAGAGAATTCAGCACCACCAAACCAGCTTTACAACAAATGTTAAAGGAACTTCTCTAGGCAGGAAACACAAGAGAAGGAAAAGACCTATAGAAAATGAAACCCCAAACAATTAAGCAAACGGTAATAGGATTATACGTATTGATAACTACCTTAAATGTAAATGGATTAAACACACCAACCAGAAGACATAGACTGGGTGGGTGGGTGAAAACATGTACATGTATGCACTTCCACTGACTTTCCTCACTCCGCTTAAACGGCCCCCCTCAATTATATATATAATTATTTTATATTGTTAAGTTAATCATGTTTCCATTACGGCATGCAATTGTAATTATCTTTTTTTGTTATTGTTAATTCCAGTGCTTTATTGTTCTTTCATTCAATTTCCATAGAAGTCTTGGCACAACTCTATTCCCTGAGTCCTCTTTCTACCTCTTTGAAACTGATGGTCACACATTTTCCATAAGCCTTCAAGACAATCTTCTACCTGCCCTTCCCAACTTCCCCCACAAACTTTTTATTCTAATCCAAACTTCTATCAGAACTTATATGTTAACTACAAAGAACAAGAAACAGCATAAAGTGGTAGCAGAAAACAAATCCCAGATCCACTCTTTATTAGGTGACTTTGGAAAGTTCCTCAATCCTTAAAGTTTCTGAACCACAGTTTTCCTGTGTATTAAATGTAATTATCTTTTATATTTTGTCTGGCTACTAACTTTAAAAACTGATTAACATCCTTTACAATTGTGATTATGTAACTATTACTTACTTAATACCTTTGTATCAAGATTAGTCAACAGAAAAATAATAGAACTCTGTAGCACCAAAACTACAATTTAATAGAAAAACCTGTAATCACATTTTTAAATCCAGATGCATATCAGAATTATCTTGAAATTTTTTGAGAAATACAAATGCCCAGGTATTTTTTCTCCAGAGCTCCAGATATATTTCTAATGAGCAGTCATGTTTAAAAACAACTGGACTATATGATGATCTTTTACTTTTATCTAGTTTGTTTCACTTTTTCTATTTTATATTCAATGATCCCATTTAATTTAGTTTGTGTTTTCCAATTTATCCATTTCCTTTGTTATTTTTTGTTCTTTTCAAAGCCTTTATCAAATCCAGTAGAAAAGCTTTTGTATATATATATACCTAAATAATATGCATAATATATTTTAGTAAACATGAATTTTTTCCTAACTAAAAAATTTATGACATTTTGATTCCACTTGTTTGACTTATGAATAGAGTGCTAGATTTCTAATTAAAAAATAGATATGCAACAAGCAACAAAGGTTTAGCGAGTCACACAGAGAACTATATCAATATCTTGTAATAACCTATGATGGAAAATAATTTCAAAAATAATACATTATATATGTATAACTGAATCACCTTGCTGTGCCCCTAAAACACTGTAAGTTAACTAAGCTTCAATAAAATATATATATTAAGAAAAAAAAAAGCTTAATGATGGGACTTAACTGACAGGCAATAATTACATAGACAAGTAAAGTTTTACATGAGTGCATCTTAACGGCGCTGTTTCCTTGAACAATTAATGTTAAGCTTGATGGCATAAAATAGGTATGTTTTTCCTCTCAAGTGAGTTTGCTTGGTGAATGCTAACTTTTCTCTGATGATGCTCTAAAAGATCTGATACACTGTAAGAGGAACAGAAGTAAATTATATCATATTATGGTGTGGTATAAAATGGTATAACTGGACAGCATATTAAAAAGCAGAGACATTACTTTGTCAACAAAGGTCTGTCTAGTCAAAGCTATGGCTTTTCCAGTAGTCATGTAAGGATGTGAGAGTTGGACTATAAAGAAAGCTGAGTGCCGAAGAATTGATGCTTTTGAACTGTGGTGTTGGAGAAGACTCTTGAGAGTCCCTTGGACTGCAAGATCCAACCAGTCCATCTTAAAGGAAATCAGTTCTGAATATTCATTGGAAGGACTGATGCTGAAGCTCACACTCCAATACTTTGGCCACCTGATGCAAAGAACTGACTCATTTGAAAAGACCCTGATGCTGGGAAAGATTGAAGGCAGGAGAAGGGGATGACAGAGGATGAGATGATTGGATGGCATCACCAACTCAATGGACATGAGTTTGAGTAAACTCAAGGGGTTGGTGATGGACAGGGAGGCCTGGTATGCTGCGTCCATGGAGTCGCAGAGTCAGCCATGACTGAGCAACTGAACTGACTAACTGACAGAATGGTATAATTCTAAAATCTACTTTTATCCACTTGTGCTAGAGTAATTTTTTAAAATCTGGCATAAATATCAGACTGTTAAATTTCTCATGCTTAGATGAAATTCAGAAGATGGTATTCTAATCTTAACCTATGCCCTGAACAAATACTGTTATATTGTATTTTGTGCTGCAAAAATGAGTTGCTTCTAATAGAACTGCCATATGACCCAGCAATCCCACTGCTGGCATACACACCGAGGAAACCAGAATTGAAAGAGACACATGTACCCCAATGTTCATCGCAGCACTGTTTATAATAGCCAGGACATGGAAGCAACCTAGATGTCCATCAGCAGATGAATGGATAAGAAAGCTTTGGTACACATACACAATGGAGTATTACTCAGCCGTTAAAAAGAATACATTTGAATCAGTTCTGTTGAGATGGATGAAACTAGAGCCGATTATACAGAGTGAAGTAAGCCAGAAAGAAAAACATCAATACAGTATACTAACACATATATATGGAATTTAGAAAGATGGCAATGATGACCCTGTATGCAAGACAGCAAAAAAGACACAGATGTGTATAGCGGACTTTTGGACTCAGAGGGAGAGGGAGAGGGAGAGGGTGGGATGATTTGGGAGAATGGCATTGAAACATGTATACTATCATGTAAGAATCGAATCACCAGTCTATGTCCGATGCAGGATACAGCATGCTTGGGGCTGGTGCACGGGGATGACCCAGAGGGATGTTGTGGGGAGGGAGGTGGGAGGGGGGTTCATGTTTGGGATCACATGTATACCCGTGGTGGATTCATGTCAATGTATGGCAAAACCAATACAGTATTGTAAAGTAAAATAAAGTAAAAATAAAAATTTTAAAAATAAAAAAAAATAAGTTGCTTCTTTTAGAAAAATCCAAAGTTTTAAGTTCATATCTCAAAATGCTAATAAATAGTTATTTTCTTTTTAAAAAAGTATCTTCTATGATGACATGGGAAGTATACATCAAGTATTCCTGCTATATTCTAAAGTACTATGTCCCAAGGAAAATAACTTGTATGAGCTGATCTACTCTCTTTTTAATGAATATAATTTCCACTTGAAAGAATAAATAACACTGGAAGATCTCTAAAACCTAGTGGACTTCCCTGGTGATCCAGTGGTAAAGAATCTGCCTGCCAGTGCAGGAGACATGTGTTCAATCCCTGGTTAGGGAAGATTCCACATGATGCAGAGCAACTAAGCCCATGAGCCCAAACTACTGAAGCCCATGGGGCATAGAGCCTATGCTCCTGTTAAGGAAGTTAAAATTGAAGTCTTGTTCAGGCTACAGAAACCACAATAAGCAGAACAGGTCTCTGACTTGTCTCTGACCTTCCTGGACACTGCCCTGCCTACCTGCCTGCTGTGAGTGCAAGCTGTGTGGTACCATAGATAAGATATGGGATGGATCTTGAGACTGTTGAATCCCTGGAGAGGGTCTGCCAACCAATCCCCAGGCCTAACAACATTCTAAGTTTTACAAGACAAAACAAACTACATTAATGTGAAGCCAGAGCTGCAATTAGCTCAAACATCAGTGATGATGTCAGTCTGTGGCCTGGGATTTTAAAGAGGAACCCCAAACTGCAAATTTTGAAGTCTCACCCTTGGAGTAGACCCACTACCTAGGACCCTTTCCCAATTGGGACCCCAGATGTGCTGTGACACAGGACTTCCCAGCACTGTTTAAATCTGGATGTTTGTCAAAACCCAATTTGGTAATATATCCTCTGCTGTTTCTATTTCTCTTTTCTTTTCAGTTCACTCAGTCAGGTCCAACTCTTTGCAACCCCATGGACTGCAGCATGCCAGGCTTCCCTGTCCATCACCAACTCCCAGAGCTTGCCCAAACTCATACCCATCGAGTTGGTGACGCCATCCAACCATCTAATCCTCTGTTGTCCTCTTCTCCTGCCTTCAATCTTTCCCAGCATCAGGGTCTTTTCCAAGGAGTCAGTTCTTCACATCAGGTGGCCAAAGAATTGGAGTTTTAGCTTCTGCATCAGTCCTTCTTTTAACGATAGTATATTGAAAAATATATTGAAAAAGTATAATGATATTCTTTTCTTTTAATGATAGTATACTGAAAGTAAGCTAAACAATTCTCCAATAAATACTGGCATTGTTTATTTGCAAAAAAAAAAAAAAAGAATGACTATAAGAAGCTATTAATGCCTCAAATCCTCTGTGGAAAAAGAGGATATAAATAAATCTAAATTTTAAATGGTTTTATTTGCAGTGATGATAGCTAAGCTCTTATAAGGAATGTTTCTTACTAATTAAGAAAATCTGCTAGATTTTAAACATCCATTATAAAAGAGAAATTAAGGAATGATCAATTATAAAACAATTTAGCCTCACAAAGATTCTCACTCTAAAACTCCAAACTACATGCTAAGAAAAACTTTTCAAGCAAAAATTAGAAACCTTTGCAGAGCAAAATCTGAAAATTAAAGCATCTCTAATATGATAATACAAAATGTTAAGAAAACAATTTACAAATATTCAATTTATATACAATTTTTAAAGGGAAAAGATGCTGAATAAACCGGGTACACAATGACTCAATAATAAATGTTGCACTCCATTCCAAATAAGAGTTTTTGCGCATGTATCTTATGTAGATATACTATGACCTCTTTGTGCTTTTCTTGGTTCTAGCCTAATAGAAAGTCTCTTTTCCCAGGGGGCCTCCACTTAACACCATTTTCCACAAGTCCTTTCTGTTCTTTAGACAACTGAGAGTTTGTCCTCCTCCCAGTAAGCCTCAGCATAAGCTCCATTAGCTTCTTTTAACCAGTTACCAGGTCCTGTCCTCCTCACAAGCACAACTTGTTAATCCTCTAGTAGCTGGAAACCTTAATGGAAAATTTGCAGGGTAGGTCCAAATATACATATTTTTCTTCTGCACCAAATGTTTTCCTCCATTCAACCATTCACAGGTCCAAACCAGGAAATCTATAAGTCATTCTGAAGAAATATTACCTTTTGGAAAAACAGCTTTCAGTTACAGGTCTTTCAAAATCTGTCTTAAATGTCATGCCAAGAAAATGTAGGATTTTAAATAAAGCAAGTATCCTGTGATCATTGCATGGTGACACTCTCTTGGGCTACATATAATTCTTTTCTTAAGTACTATTTTTAAAACTCTCATTTATTGAGGAGTCTATATCTTACACATTTAAAACCCACTTCATAGACTTTGCAAATGAAGAAACAAACTTAGAAAGCCACAAAACGTCAAGAGCCCTTGGCTTTTGGTGCATACAACAGTGCCTTTCTGGATAATTCTTCTGTGTTCAAAAAGCTTATGATCAGTTCAACAGAGCTCTAAGCATCTCCAGTCTTTCAACATACATTTAGTGAATATCTTCTAGCTGTGAGTTTAGTAAAGTCTTCCTAGAAGAGATGAAAGCTCTCTCTTGAAAAGTAAGGCAGACAAAAGAGAACCCAAAGAGCTTTCCAGGTAGATAGAAACATGTGTTAAGCCATGGAGGGATGAAAGGGCTTGATGCATTCTAGGAACTCTAAGTAGTGCAGTAAGACTAAACACCATAGTGAATGACAGGAGGAGCAAGAAAGGAGAATAGACAGAGGCAGATGGCCGATCATGAGGGGAACAGTGTATCATGCTAAAAAGCTGAGTAACAGACGTTAACAGTAAAGTAACTTGATAAAACTTGCATTTTAGAGAATCCACTTAACTGTTTTTGACTTATGAAAAGGCCAGTTTCACATACATTTTGAATATATTTCTCTACTGAACTCACATTCCCATTCCCTCAGATATTCTTTGCCTATATTTTCTTCTTTCTATTCCTCCCTCTCCTCCTTACTCTATCATGAGCTAATGCTGTTATCTTAACAAACTGGAACTTCCCTATCCTCCCCCTCTCAACTCTATGTACCTCTTATGCCTACACCAACTTCTTTATGCTTTAGTCCCAATGGATGAGGCACCCCTCCTCCCCTTTAAGAGCCTTTCCACAACAGAACCTCTGGACTCCATCCCACTGCATTTTCTCAAGACTTTCCTGACCCCCCTCTCCTGTCTTTCTTCCCTATATCACCTGTCTTTTCCTGGATCATTCCCACTAGCAAACAAAAATGCTCTTTGTTATTGTTTAGTCTCTAAGTTGTATCTGATTCTTTGCAACCCAATGGACTGCAGCACGCCAGGCTCCTCTGTCCTCCACTATCTCCCAGACTTTGCTCAAGTTCATGCCCATTGAGTCGGTGATGCTATCTAACCATCTCATTCTCTGCCTCCCCCTTCTTCTTTTGCCTTCAATCTTTCCCAACATCATGATTTTTCTCAATGACTTGGCTCTTCTCATCAGGTGCCTAAGTATTAGAGCTTCAGCTTCACAATCAGTCCTTCCAATGACTACTCAAGGTTGATTTCCTTTAGGATTGACTGGTTTGATCTCCTTACAGTCCAAGGGACTCTCAAGTGTCTTTTCCAGCACCACAATTTGAAAGCATCAATTCTTCAGCACTCAGCTTTCTTAACGGTCCTACTCAGACCCTCTTGCACCTTCTTCTCAGAAGAGCTATCTACACACATTATCCCCACTTACTTCCCATTCCCTTCTCAATTCACTCCAAATAGGCTCCAAGTTGAGATTCCCACCACTCCAGTAAAACTGCTCTCTACTCTCAGTTCTAAACAGCCTTTTGATTTACCTCCTACCTCTTTGGTTTCTCCTTCTTGGCTCCCTTTGCAGAGTGTCTTTCTTCTGCTTTTCTTCTTTTCCCCTTCTTTCCCATAGTCTCTCCTGAAGTGATTTAATCTAGTCCCAAAGGTTTTCTTTTACTTGAGATGCAATTTATATACCATAAAATTCACCCCTTGGGAGTATACATTCAGTCACTTTTTAAAATGTGGATCTTTTTAATTTTTATTGAATTTGTTACAATATCACTTCTGTTTTATGTTTTGGGGTATTGGTGGGGGGAGGAATGTGAGGCATCTTAGCTCCCTGACCAGGGATTGAACCCACATCCCTTGCATTGAAAGGCAAAGTCTTAACCAATGGGCTGCCAGGGAAGTCCCAGTCATTTTCAATATATTCACAATATTGTACCAACCATGAACACTATAATCCCAGAACATTTTCATCACCCCAAAAAGAAACCATATCCATTGGCAGTCATTCTCCATTCTATACCCTGCCTTAGCTCCTGGCAACCACTAAACTGCTTTCTGTCCCTACGGATTTGCCTATTCCAGACATTTCATATAAAGGGAATATGCTATGTGGTCTTCTGTGTTTGGCCTCCTTCACTTAGCATAATGGTTTCAAGGTTCATCCACCTTGTAGAATGTATCAGTTCTCCATTCCTTTTTATGGCTGAAAAAAGTTTCATTTATGAATATACTACATTTTGTTTATAGATATACCACATTTTGCTCATCTGTTCATCAACTGATAGATATTGGGGGTATTTTCACCTTTTGGCTGTTATAAGTAATGCTACTATAAACATTCATGTACAGGTTATTTTGTATACTTAGGTTTTCATCCTTGTCAGTGAATGCATAGGAGTGGAATTGCTAGGTATTATGATAACTATGTTCCATTTTAAGAATCTGTCAAACTGTTATCCAAAGTGTCTTCACAATTTTACACTCCCACCAACAATGTATGAGGATTCCAGTTTCTCCATATCCTTATTGAAACTTGTTATTACTCACCTTTTTTTAATAATACCCATTCTAGTATACATGAAGTGATCTCTCATCATGGTTTTAATTTGCATCTCCCTAATAACTAGAGATATTGAGCATCTTTTCATGTGCTTATTGGTCATTTGTATATATTTATTAGAGAAATGTCTATTCAAATCCTTTGCCCATTTTTATTTATTTATTTTAAATTTTAATTGGAGGCTAATGACAATATTGTGGTGGTTTTGCCATACATTCAGATGAATCAGCCATGGGTGTACATGTGTTCCCCGTCCTGACCCTCCCTCCCCATCCCATCCCTCAGGGTCATCCCAGTGCAGCAGCCCTGAGCACCCTGCCTCACGCATTGAACCTGGACTGGCAATCTATTTCACATATGATAATATACATGTTTCAATGCTATTCTCTCAAATCATCCCACCCTCACCTTCTCCCACAGAGTCCAACAGTCTGTTCTTTACATCTGTGTCTCTTTTGCTGTCTTGCATATAGGGTTATCGTTACCATCTTTCTAAATTCCATAAATATGCATTAATATACTGTATTGGTGATTTCTTTCTGACTTACTTTTCTCTGTATAATAGGCTCCAGTTTCACCCACCTCATTAGAACTGATTCAAATGCATTCTTTCTAATAGCTGAGTAATATTCCACTGCGTATATGTACCACAGCTTTCTTATCCATTCATCTGCCAATGACATCTAGGTTGCTTCCATGTCCTGGCTACTGTAAACAGTCTTTGTCCATTTTTAAATTGGATTATTTGTCTTGTTGTTAGGTTACTAGTCCTTAATTGGATATATACTTTGCAAGAAAAAAAAAGTTTCCTATTCCCTGAGTTATCTTTTCATGCTCTTAATAGTGTCCTTCAAAGCACAAAAGTTCTTAATTTTGATGAAACACAAGGTATATTTTTTAACTTTTTTGTTCACTTATATTTTAATTCTCATAGCTAAAAACCACTGCCAAATCTAAAATTATTAAGATTTACACTTGTGTTTTCCTCTAGGAGTCTTATAGTTTAAACTTTTATACTTAGGTCTTCTATACATTTTTAGTTTTTGTATATGATTTGAGGTAGGGGTCCAAATTATTCTCAATTAAAAATAAATTGTAAAAAAGAAAAGTTTTCACCCAGATAGTGATACATTTAATTTTAATTTTGCATCAATCATATCATGGCTATGTGGGAGTTAGATTGAAGAGTTATGGATGGGGAAAGCATTAAGTAAATCCCTATAGTCCAGAAGATAAAAGATGCTAACTTGAACTCAGCCAATGATTGTAGGAATTAAGCATCACCGGTTGTAAGAAGGAAGCACAGGTGATGAATTTTAGAGATACTTAAAAAGTAAAGCTGTTTGGAGATCAGGGACCTTGGCAAGGGCAGTTTCAGTGTACTGATGGGAAATGAAGAGAACATTTCATTCCTTATACACAGCTGCAGAAATAATAGAAATTTCAGAAGTGATAAAAAGCCAGACTTTGGGACTACTAACAGGAGCACCAAAGAAGCTTTTGGAAAAACACAGATTACTCTGGTTTTACATGAGACCCAATGAGTCACTCTCCATGAGTGGAACCCAAGAAGCCTCATTTTGACAAATTCCCCAAGTATATCATACACATATATTTACACATGTACTTGCTTTTGGAATGCTGAGATGGACCAGCCTTTCAAATATAATCATCCCTTGTAATTCAAATATATTTGTTCCTGGGCTCAGCAAGAGTTCAGATAGCAAGGGCTGGAAAGATAGGGAACTTCCCAGGTGGTCCAGCAGTTAAGATTGCACACGTCTACTGCAAGGGCTGCTGGTTCAATCCCTGCTCGCAGAACCAAGATCCCACATGCCAACAAGGCACTGCCAAAAAGTTTTAAAAAAGAAAAGATAGGGAAGGAAAGAGCTAAGCCAACATAGCTAAAGAGGGGAGATGACAAAATAGGAGAATCATAACTAGATTTCTATCATTAAGACAATGGAAGGGAATTACATCCAATATCATATAATAACTGAAAATATAATCTGAAAAAAATGAATCTCTATACTGTACCTTGTGGCCCAGCTGGTAAAAAATCTGCCTGCAATGCAATACACCTGGGTTCAATCCCTGGGTTGGGAAGATCCCTGGAAAAGGGAACAGCTACCCACTTCAGTATTCTGGCCTGGAGAATTCCACGGACTCTATAGTTCATGGGGTCTCAAAGAGTTGGACATGACTGAGCAACTTTCACTTCACTTCACCATACTGTACACCTGAATCTAATGCAACACTGTAAATCAACTACACTTCAATTTTTCAAAAAAAATTTAAATAAGAAAAATGGTAAAGTTCAGGTAAGAGAAAGGACAGTTTAAAAACTAAGGCACAAGGGCTACAAACAGTTTTTCAGCTAAGAGCATTCGTTCATCAAACATAACGTTATCTCGTAAGTGTCAAATAGAAATATCTTTCTAAAAGTCATGACCTTTATGTCCAGTACCAGCCCATCTTAAGTTGGGCCAACAATTTAATTCATGAAAATTCAATAAAAATTAAGTATATAAAACAGAATTGCATAAGTTACTATGGGGAATACCAATAGAAGTTTGCGGTCTGCCTCAGGGACCAAAAACTACAACTCAGTTATAAACCTTGAAGTGCTAAGCAGCATGGAACTAAACTTAGAGAACCATCCAGAGGTCAGAGAAGGCTACAGTCTGTGACTTCTGGCCCCATCTCAACTTATCAAAGTCTTATTCTCATGCACATTTCAAACCTTGCTCATTCACTCAGTCGTGTCTGCACTTTTTGTGACCCCATGGACTATAGCCTGCCAGGCTCCATTGCCCATGGAATTTTTCAGGCAAGCATACTGAAGTGAGGTGCCATTTTCTTCTCCAGGGGATCTTCCTGACCCAGGGATTGAACCCACATCTCCTGTATCGGCAGGTGGACTCTTTACCACTGTGCCACCTAAGAAGCCCCTTTTCAAACCCTACATCTCTTAAAAAATCTTTCCTGGACTCTCCAAAGACATGTGACATTTTCCTTTAAGCATTCAGACCACTCTGCACCTCCAAAGGTGTTCAAATTCTGTCTAAACTTTCACCTCCAGTGATAATCATAAACAAAGAACTATGTGATAGCAAGAACCTTCAACATCAAAAACCTTCAAAGAGGCTCAACCTGCTTCCCATTTACACCATGCCAAGAAGCCAGTCAGTCTTTACCTCCAGCCTCTATCCTTCTGGTGATGAAATACTTACTGCTCCCCAGGTGACTCATTCTATTTCTTAGCTGTTCCGCTGAGCAGTCTCCCTTACATTAAGTTTAAATCTGTCTGCCTATAACTTTCAACCATTTATTTAAATTCTGTCTTCTGGGGACACAGAGTCAATTTAATCCCTCTCCAATTAATGGCTCCTCAAATATTTGAAGACATCATCCTGACCCAGCCAACAACTTTCTAATAAATGCCTTGCATAAAAATTGTTAGCCTCAGTTCAGTTCAATCACTCAGTCCTTTCCAACTCCTCCTAACCCCATGCATCAGCAACTCCCGGAGCTTGCTCAAACTCATGTCCATTGAGTCAGTGATGCCATCCAACCATCTCATCCTCTGTCGTCCCCTTCTCCTCTCACCTTCAATCTTTCCCAGCATCAAGGTCTTTTCCAACGAGTCAGTTCATCACATCAGGTAGCCAAAGTATTAGAGTTTCAGCTTCAGCATCAGTCTTTCCAGTGAATATTCAGGACTGATTTCCTTTAGGATGGATTGCTTAGATTTCCTCGTAGTCCAAGAGACTCTCAAGAATCTTCTCCAAAACCACAATTCAAAAGCATCAATTCTTCAGTGCTCAGATTTTTTTATAGCCCAACTCTCACATCCACACATGACTACTGGCAAAACCATAGCTTTGACTAGATGGACCTTTGTTGGCAAAGTAATGTCTCTGCTTTTTAATATGCTACCTAGGTGGGACATAGTTTTTCTTCCAAGGAGCAAGCATATTTTAATTTCATGGCTGCAGTCACCATCTGCAGTGATTTTGGAGACGCCCAAAATAAAGTCTGTCACTGTTTCCATTATTTCCCCATCTATTCGCCATGAAGTGATGGACTGGATGCCATGATCTTCATTTTTTGAATGTTAACTTTTAAGCCAGCTTTTTCACTCTCTTTCACTTTCATCAAGAGGCTCTTTAGTTCTTCTTCACTTTCTGCCATAAGGGTGGTGTCATTTGCATATCTGAGGTTATTGATATTTCTCCTGGCAATCTTGATTCCAACTTGTGCTTCCTCCACCCCAGCATTTCATATGATGTACTCTGCATATAAATTAAATAAGCATGGTCACAATACAACAGCCTTGACGTACTCCTTTCCCTATTTGGAACCAGTCTGTTGTTCCATGTCCAGTCCTAATTGTTGCTTCTTGACCTGCATACAGATTTCTCAGGAGGCAGGTAAGGTGGTCTGGCATTTCCATCTCTTTAAGAATTTTCCACAGTTTGTTGTGATCCACACAGTCAAAGGCTTTGGCATAGTCAATAAAGCAGAAGTATATGTTTTTCTGGAATTCTCTTGCTTTTTCTATGATCCAATGAATGTTGGGAATTTGATCTCTGGTTCCTCTGCCTTTCTAAATCCAGCTTGAACATCTGGAAGTTCATGGTTCATGTACTGTTGAAGCCTGCCTTGGAGAATTTTGAGAATTACTTTGCTAGTGTGTGAGATAAGTGCAGTTGTGAGGTAGTTTGAACATTCTTTGGCATTGCCCTTCTTTGGGACTGGAATGAAAACTGACCTTTTCCAGTCCTGTGGCCACTGCTGAGTTTTCCAAATTTGATGGCGTATTGAATGCAGCACTTTCACAGCATCATCTTTTAGCATTTGAAATAGCTCAACTGGAATTCCATCACTTCTTCTAGCTTTGTTCATAGTAACGCTTTGTAAGGCCCACTTGACTTCGCATTCCACAATGTCTGGCTCTAGGTGAGTGATCACACCATCACGGTTATCTGGGTCATGAAGATCTTTTTTGTAAAGTTCTTCTGTGTATTCTGCCACCTCTTCTTAATATCGTCTGCTTCTGTTAGGTCCATACCATTTCTGTCCTTTATTGTGCTCATCTTTGCATGAAATGTTCCCTTGGTATCTCTAATTTTCTTGAAGAGATCTCTAGTCTTTCCCATTCTATTGTTTTCCTCTATTTCTTTGCACTGATCGCTGAGGAAGGCTTTCTTATCTTTCCTTGCTATCCTTTGGAACTCTGCATTCAAACGGGTATATCTTTCCTTTTCTCCTTTCATTTCCTTCTTCATATCTTCCACATCCTTCTTTTCTCAGCTATTTGTAAGACCTCCTCAGACAACCATTTTGCCGTTTTGCATTTCTTTTTTCTTGGGGGTGGTTTTGATCACTGCCTCCTGTACAATGTCGCAAAACTCTGTCCATAGTTCATCAGGCACTCTATCTATCAGATCTAGCCCCTTAAATCTATTTCTCACTTCCACTGTATAATCATAAGGGATTTGATTAAGGTCATACCTGAATGGTCTAGTGGTTTTCCCTACTTTCTTCAATTTAAGCCTGAATTTCGCAATAAGGAGTTGATGATCTGAGCCACAGTCAGCTCCCAGTTTTGTTTTTGCTGACTGTATAGTGCTTCTCCATCTTTGGCTGCAAGGAATATAATCAATCTGATTTCTGTATTGACCATCTGGTGATGTTCATGTGTAGAGTATTCTCTTGTGTTGTTGGAAAAGGGTATTTGCTATGACCAGTGCATTCTCTTGGCAAAAATGTGTTAGCCTTTGCCCTGCTTCATTTTGTACTCCAAAGCCAAATTTGCCTGTTACTCCAGGTATCTCTTGACTTTCTGCTTTTGCATTCCAGTCCCCTATGATGAATAGGATACCTTTTTTGGTGGTGTTTTTTCTAGAAGGTCTTGTAGGTCTTTATAGAACCGTTCAATTTCAGCTTCTTCAGCATTACCGGTTGGGGGATAGAATTGGATTACTGTGATATTGAATGGTTAGTGTTGGAAACGAACAGAGATCATTCTGTCATTTTTGAGATTGCACCAGGTACTGCATTTCGGACTCTGTGGATTATGTGGGCTACTCCATTTCTTCTAAGGGATTCTTGCCCACAGTAGTAGATATAATGGTCATCTGAATTAAAATCATCCATTCCAGCCCATTTTAGTTCATTGATTCCTAAAATGTCAATGTTCACCCTTGCCATCTCCTGTTTGACCACTTCTACTAATTTACCTTGATCCAAGGACCTAACATTCCAGGTTCCTATGCAATATTGCTTTTTAAGCACTGGACTTTACTTCCATCATCAGTCACATCCATAACTGGGCATCGTTTTTGCTTTGGCTCCGTCTCTTCACTCTTTCTGGAGTTATTTCTCCACTCTTCTCCAGTAGCATATTGGGCATCTACCAACCTGGGCAGTTCGTATTTCAGTGTCAAAATTTTTTGCCTTTTCATACTGTTCATGGGGTTCTCAAGGCAAGAATACCAAAGTGGTTTGCCAAATTTGTTAGCCTCATTACCCTGATAACAACAGCCTGTGCATATCAACCCTTGTACCCTTCGGGGTCACCAAGTTCTTTGAAGGAGTTCTTTGTTACATGCATAGAATCTCACATTTTCTGGCATGCAGGGGACTGTAAATGACACATTGGGTGAATAAATCCATCTGCTAAAAGAATTTTCAAACATGTTCTTTTTCAACTGGTTTAATCATTTACCTACAATCAGACAAGTTTCTTAAACTCTCTCTGCCCTCAAAAATCAGACAGACATCATGTAAGGAAAATATAACCCAGAAATAATCTGTCAGATATGCATATTAAATTAAACACCTCAATAAATAAGAAACCTTGGTGAGAGACAATTTTTACTATATGCACTATTGGAATGTCAGAGGTATAATCACATAGGCATATTCCTTTTTCAATTAATTTTAAAAAATAATAATAAAATTATCTTCATTTTAACTCACCTAGTAAAACAGTATACTGTGAATTTTGCCTTCTGTTACACAAAGATATGTCCTACCATGGAAATATAGGATAATTAAATAAATGACTAAAAGTAACATTAGATTTAATCTAGTCCAGAGGCATTCAACCATTTTGAGGACAACCATAGTAAGAAATACATTTTATACTGCAGCATGGTACACATATACAAATATACAACTAACACAAAAGTTTCACAATACAGTACTTTTCATTGCCTGGAAGGAACTCTGATACTCTTGTTTGAAAAAAAATGCATCCAGTCCAACATCCACCCCATCCTCAACAAACGTATTGATGAAGAACATATGCTTTAGCTTGGATAAACATATACAGTCACATAGCTAAATCATTCATTTAGCTCCTACTACGTGCCAGCATTGTTTATGGAAGATGACAAATGAAGTGCAAGCATTCCTGGCCTCATGGAAACTGCAAATGGCTGGACAGACAGACAAGGCAACCAACTGTACAGTAAGATCCCCATGCAGTGAAGTATGAACAAGGACCACTAAAAAGGAGCCTCTAAATCAGATAGGGAGAGTGGAGGAAGACCAGTGGGATGACAGTAAAGACCAGACTAATCCTAGCTCTCCTTGATTTCCATCATGTTGCCTCAACTCATCCGAGGTATTTCCTTTAACAAACATCCAGGGAACATCTACTGTGGGTATAAATTAAATCTACCTCAAACTAAATAACTCACAATAACTCATAACTCCCTCCTTTTTAGATTCTATTTGTATTTTTTCTTCAAATCTTTTCTCCTCCTTAAAATATATGAAAATAATGGGCTTCTGTTTTATTAACTAGAAAACAGACACACATACACACAAAGCTCTAAGCCTCCTCTGGATAATCCAAAACTATTCTTACACAAAGCTTGAGGCATACCTAGAAACATACAGAAAATGTAATTCCAAATGGAACCAGTTAACTAGCTCAGAGCTAAACTGGAGGTTAACAAGTTGTGAAAATGTCAGTCAACTCAAGATATGAATCTTTCCAATGAAAATAAAGTCACTGGGTATTACTTCAACACCTACTTCAAGAAGTTTGATACTTCTGTAAGGTCTAATAGCACCTGACACTATTTTTCTTTTTTTTAATATAAATTTATTTATTTTAGTTGGAGTTTAATTACTTTACAATATTGTATTGGTTTTGCCATACATCAACATGAATTCGCCACAGGTATACACGTGTTCCCCATCCTGAACCCCCCTCCCTCCTCCCTCCCTGTACCATCCCTCTGGGTCATCCCAGTGCAACAACCCCAAGTATCCAGTATCATGCATCGAACCTGGACTGGCGATTCGTTTCATAATGATATTATACATGTTTCAATGCCATTCTCCCAAATCATCCCACCTTCTTCTCCCACAGAGTCCAAAAGACTGTTCTATACATCTGTGTCTCTTTGCTGTCTCACATACAGGGTTATCGTTACCATCTTTCTATCTTATCTCCTGATTCCTTGGCTATAGGTCATTTCTCTTCGTTGACCTTCACTAATATTCTTGCTAAGTTGTCCTCCTTCACCAGTCAGACTCAGTTGTTTTACCCACTTCTACCTCCATCTTTGCCTACAACTTCATCTAACATTTCCAAAAGATAAAGATATGCTAAGAATGGTTGTGAGAATTGGACTGTGAAGAAAGCTGAGCACCGAAGAATTGATGCTTTTGAACTGTGGTGTTAGAGAAGACTCTTGAGAGTCCCTTGGACTGCAAGGAGATCCAACCAGTCCATTCTAAAGGAGATCAGCCCTGGGTGTTCTTTGGAAAGAATGATGCTAAAGCTGAAACTCCAGTACTTTGGCCACCTCATGCAAAGAGTTGACTCGTTGGAAAAGACTCTGATGCTGGAAGGGATTGGGGGCAGGAGGAAAAGGGGATGACAGAGGATGAGATGGCTGGATGGCATCACCCACTCGATGGACGTGAGTTTGGGTGAACTCCGGGAGTTGGTGACAGGGAGGCCTGGCATGCTGCGATTCATGGGGTCCCAAAGAGTCAGACACGACTGAGCGAGTGAACTGAAAGAATGGTTTATCAATATCACAGAATTAAATACTTTGCTTAAAATTCATTCTCTAGGAGAGTATCTGAAAATAATTTCAACAAAATTCCTTTTAATTGTATTATCTCTATGTGATTAATTCTACTATGTTCATTATTTCTGGTATTTGCCATTCAAACCCTAGCATGTTACTTAACTTTTTCCAGTTCAACCATCCATATTTCTAAATTGAAGTTAATAAAACATGCTTTTACTATACTCTCAGGGATACTGTAAGGATTAATAAAAATAAATGAGAAGTACTTTGGAACTCTTGAGAGGGAAGAGTATACAAACTGGACTTGTATATATGTATTTAAATATACACTGGAGTAATGCTAAATGTGAGTAATGCTTTCTTTTAAAAAGATCCAAATATACTTTAAGATCTAGAACTAACTGTAATTTTTAAATCTTTAACTTAGATCTAAAAGTTAGCATTTTGATGCAGCTGTAATCTTCCAACATCCACAAAAAAATCTGTAAATAGACATTACTATCTATTGTCTTTCCTAAATTTGCTTTTGTTTCAGAAAATGCCCAGTTTAGATAAAAGACTTAAACTAATAGCAATCATTTATTGAATGCACTATTACAGGCCATGCACATTAAACACTACTATCTATCTTCTCTCCTAGATTTACTTTTGTTTTAAAAAGTTAGAAATTGTCCATTTCTAGATAAAAGACTAAAACTAGTAACCATTAAACAAATGGATTCCAGTACCAATTCCAACATGCGGAGGTTGTTTCTCACCCCAGCAATAAGCAGTGCTCTGGACAACAGCTGGGTATCCTACAATTCAACTCAGTTTTGACATGATCTACCTGGAGAAACCCTCAGACTTCACAGGTTGACAGCTCAGTTCCACAAGACCACCCTCTCCTGTAACTTCAGGCACCAATCTAAAGCCCAGGTTGTTAGAAATGTTTCTAACCAACTAGCTACAGATTAGACGTTCCCACGACCTCCTCCTTGGTCCAAATAACTTGTTAGAGCAGTTCAGAAAACTCACAGAAGCATTTTATTTATTTTACTACTGTTTTATTATAAATAGGTATATATCAGGAAGCCATATGGAAGAGACATATAGCACAAGGTATGAGGAAAGGGCGAGGAACTTCCATGCCTTCTCCACTCTCCCCAAATCTCCATGTGTTTGCCAGCCCAAAAGCTCTGTGAATTTTGCCCTTTTGGGTTTTTTATGGAAGCTTCATTACATAGTTGTGATAGAGTAAATCATTGGCCACTGACAGACTTCCCTGGTGGTCCAGTGATTAAGAATCCACCTTGCAATGCAGGGGACTCAGGTATGATCCCTGGTCCCGGAAGATACCACATGCCATGGCACAACTAAGCCCAAAAGCATCAACTATTGAAGCCCACATGCCCTAGAAGCCATACTCCACAATAAGCCCATGCACCGCAACTAGAGAGAAGTCTCCACTCACGACAACTAGAGAAAGCCAGCATGCAGCAATAAAGGCCCAGCACAGCCATAAATAAATAAATTTTGTTGGTCATTGGTAACTGATTTGACTTCAAGCCCCTCTCCTCTCCCTAGAGATTGTGGGGGGATTGGGGGAGGAGCAGGCATGGGGATGAGACTAAGACTTCCAACCCTCTAATCACAAGGTTGGTTCCACTGGCAAAGAGCCCTCATGCTTGGGTGCTTTCCAAAAGTCACCTCAGTAACCTAACAGAAGACACCATTTTTTCAAAACTTAGGAAATTTCAAGGGTTTGAGGAAAAATAAGTGAGAAACTATGAACACAGACCAAATATATTTGAGAATTATATTTTGGTCATGTGAATGATGAAATACATGTTTTTCTAATAAATCTCAATATCATAGAAATCACTTATTAAATGCTTATTATGGGTCACACACTTTACAGCATCTTACTTGGAACCCAAAAGCACATAAAACAATGAAGTCTGTATTACTGTCTCTATATTGCAAATGAGGAAATTAAATCTCAGTGACGTTCAATGCCTTGCTGAGACGCCATGTTTGTATCCATTATGGAGTCAGAGGTGGGACTGATGTGCCTAGCAGCAGTCTGCCCTCAGTTACCAGAATATGATGATGATGATTTCTTTCCAAATTCTGGCTTTTTCAGGGTCTAAGAAAACAAATATATTAAGTAAGATAAAGCACCCATCAAATTATTTAAATGGATTAGTCTTTTCAATTTCAAGCCACAAAAACAACAGACAATAAAGTCCTGCAGAAGCCCTACTCACTTCTAATAGGTATGAATGTGTTATTCCCAGAGATAGCACGACCTTTAAGCTGTGGGAAATGAAAATAAGACACCATCACAAAGAAGCATTGAGACACACACTTTAAACTCCTGGAAACAGAGAATCTTCAGCAGGGATGTTTACAGGAAAGACAAAATCTAAAGCAATACTGTATCATTCATATAATTCATGGATTAAATAAATCATTCTTTCTCTCAAAAACCTCATCCACTTCTTAATAGTAACCTTTTCATTATATTACTTAACTTACACACAACGTTTCAGAAGCTTTCCCCAGTTAAAGCAAGGCCAATCAGTGACCAACCCAGGCACGACTTTCTAGATATGCACAGCTGGTAGGAAAATATTACTGAAGTGTGAAAACATCTACTATTTCATATAGTCTTTTCCCGGGCCCATCTGTTTCCCAAAAGTTACAACTTACTCTAGTGTATGTGTTGTGTTTGGTTGCTCATTAGTGTCCAACTCTTCGAACTACAGCCCACCAGGCTCCTCTGTCCAGGAAGTTCTCCAAGCAAGAATACTGGAGTGGGTTGCCATTTACTCCTCCAGGGGATCTTCCCGACCCAGGGATTGAACTTGGATCTCCAGCATCTCCTTCATGGGCAAGCAGGTTCTTTGCCACTAGGACCAGTGTATCAGCCTGAGAAACATCCTGTTCCCTGTCTCTTTACCCTATTATGTATGGAGGAAAAAAAAATTCATGGCTGGTCTACCATCAAGAGAAGTAATGGAGAGGAGTAACAAGGAGAAGGAAAGATTGGTCCAATGGAAAGAAATGGGAAAAGGAGGTAGTGAGGATGAGAGGGAGATAATTTAAAATGATAAGAGAAGAAAGAGAAGATGATGAACTGCCACTGGGCTCCCAGTTCTAAACACCAAGTTCCAAACTCAACTCTGATTCTATTTCTGACCTTGGGCAAATCTCTTGTTTCTCTGTAACCTAATGCACTCCAAGAAGTGAGCAAAAGTAAAGCCAGAAGAAAGTTTCTTATAGAACCTACTGAAATGCCTACCTTTACTACTGATTTTAAAAAAGCTAAGCCAGCTCTGACCAAAAAAAAGAAAAACACCAATTTGGTATTAATAAACCTTTTAATTTTCTAGAATGGTGTTTAACTCAGTAATGCAAATCACTTAGTATCAACCTTCCCTCTGCCTGTACCTTCCTTTGTAAATACATTCTATTCTCAAGTTTGCTTTTAGAACATTTTCCCTAACATTTTTCTTCTACTTACTCAACTCCTTTAACTAAATGCCTTATTCTTAAAAAACAGAATTCCATCTCCCTTAAGTATTAGTGCCTTCAAGGTCCTTAGTTAATCTGATCCATCCCACCCTCAATGTATCCAGTTATATTTTTAATCTCCCCAACCTCTATTCTTTCCTGCTACTCTTCTCACAGGCCCTATGCAACATACAGTGTCTCTTTGTGATAAACTGACAATCTAAATTCAATGCCTTGTTGTCAAGTCAGACACTGAGACACAGATTACCACCTCCCTGCTTTGACATCGATACTTCAGTGCATGCAGCCTTGAGCTAAAATGATACTGGCTGCCAAATGACACTGAAATCTCCAATACTGTCTATTTTCCACTACATCGCAACTCAATTTCAGAACTGTAGTTTTTCAGAGGTTTTTCTTTTCTGTAGGAATAAATTGACACAGTATAAATTATTTTCTCCCATTTAGTTTTCATTATACCCAACTGTCTTCATTTTGAAAATCTTTGAAAGTTGTGATCTCGTACCTTATGCTGTCAATTCTCATTTTATATATACATCAGCTTCTGTACATTCATACTTCCTTCTACATTCTTACCCAGGATACCTAGAACTCAATAATACCCACTCACTGACTTTATTTGCCCACATTTCTCCAGAGTTATCAACCAGAATCACACCCAAAACTAAATCCCTGCTTGGCCACTTGCTAGTCATGTGACCTTGCACAAATTACTTGTCTCTCTAACCATGAATCTCCTTTCTTATTAACATGGGGATGTGAAAACAAGGTACAGAAGGCTTGAAACAGGTCTAACAGCATCCGTGCCTGCCAACAAGTAAGGCGAAACAAATACTAGCCTCCTCCTTCCCTCCACTTTAAAATGTTCATTTTTTGGAGAAGGAAATGGCAATCCAAATCCTTTAGAATTTTTAAATTAATGCTGAGTGTGAGAAAAAAGCAAAGCAGACGTAGACAAAACTTTGGCCATCTAGAAAATAAATGGTTTGTTCTACACAGTACACTAGCACAGAGTTCTCTTGATGTGGCTCTGGTGGAAGAGGAAAAGAAAAACTCTTCTATTTATTTTAGCTGTTTGCAGTTCTTTCTTAAAAGTAATCATAATTTAAGCAAAACATCATAATTTAACTCTACTTATTAGGCCCAGCACAAAGTACTGACTACCTAAGACAAACAATTTACTAAATGTATGTCCCGTTGGTAAAGGACCCAAGAACCTACTCTCTAGAATAGCTAACTATTAAGTTCCCATTCCTTCAAAGTTTTGGGTAACAACATCTGCCCAACTTCATTCTTAAAGAAGTTAATCCAGTGCATTTTTTTATATCTGTTAATCATAAGTAAATTTCAAAACAGAGATATACTATCCAGTCCAGTTCACTGAGGTATATTGCTTCTCAGGAATTATTAATAGTTGATTGTTACAATTAAATCCTACCAACTGAATTTGTGATAACCTAAAAGTATATTATACAATGTGAATACAGTAAAAATATCTTTGTAGTTTCAGGTTTTAGCAATTAACTGTTGGATAAAACAGAGCTCATGTTTCTGACACTTTAAATAGGCTCTTGGGAACCATGAAGTATGATTTTCAACAATTATCACATTTTAATTGTTAGCACTCATTTATCTAATAACTTTAATAGTTGGAAGCCATTTATTGAAAAATATTCACTAATCAAATGCTTTGATTTTTTTTAATAAAACTATTTCAGAATTAATAATTTCACTAAAATGCATGCTACTGCTTCAATTTTTAAAAACTCTCTTGAAATTAGTCAAAGGATTTAAGAATAAATTAGTATCTAAGACATATAAGTGGCTTTGAATTTTTAAAAAATTATCTGGTCATGTCTATTCAACAACAGCATCAAATGGTTCACTTTTAAGGTTCTCCAGCAAAACAACTCTAATTTGATAAATCAACATACCCATGTTTAGAAACTTTACAACAAAATAAATATACCTTATATGAGATTTTCACATTGACATGAACTCCCCTCAACATACTCACTTTATCTTTTATTTGACCCCCACTCATCAAAAAACCTACTTGTGCACAATTGAAAGTCTATTTTACCATTTAGGCTAGAATAATGTGAATCCTCTGCCTACATAATTAGCATTGAAGAACTAATGTTTCTAACAAGTATATCATTAAAAAGCATTTACACATTAGCAACTAGTACAGTTTCACTTAACACCACTATAAACAAGTTATATTCCCTCTCAACACATACTTAAATAAATAATCCAATTACATCTTAGAGCTCCCTTCAAGAATGTCTAATATAGTAGAAAAAAAAAAAGAAAAACTTATCTCTTAACTCATGTTGCTTCTACTTAAGGGGTTGCCTCAAACCCTCTGTGAAATGAGGCAAGACAGACTGATTTAAATAAATTATGAATGAAATTATTAATATAGCAGTTTGTTATTATTTTAGGTGGTAATTTGAAGTGTGATCAAAGAAAGACATCAAAAGTATTTATCAGAGAAAATGGTAAATCTCAATATGGCGGAGTTCAATACAGCCCAGAGGTTTTAGAGCACAAGTATAAAGCCCAGATACCTCAAGCTGAATCCCAGCTCCACTTGATGTATTACAAGTACTCTATAAACGTTGACCATTATCATCATCTCACTGCACTGTTTAAAAAAAGGTAGGGTGTAAAAGTAGCTGAATAAGTTCTTCTACACACAAATAAGACCAATGGACAGACCCCATGCCATCTAGTGAACCCCTATATTCAGACAACCCCTATATACTTAGACCACTGAGTCTCAGCTTCTATTCATTAGACCTTAAGCTGCCTCTCACTGAGAGCCTATATCTCATCTGAACACCCAAAAGAACAATTTGGTTTCTCACACTATATTACATTATATTAATATGTAAATTAATCACTTTAACAAGAAAATCACAAACAAGTAGTTCATTCAAGACTCATTTTATTCATAACAGTCTCAAAACTTGTCAACCCAAAATTAGATTTTAGAGTTACAGCTAAATGAAGTAAACAAATTCACATCCAAATTCATTCAGTGGTGTCAAAAAATCAATATAAACAGACAGAGAAAGAGACAGTCCACTAAACATGGATTGCTAAATGTTAAGAAGAAAATGCATCATTATTTAAGAGGACAAGCTTAAATGGTGAACAAATGCTACTAATTTACCCAAGTAATGAGCCCTTGTTTTATGACTGCATTCAATAACTGCATAGAGGTCAGAGCCTTAAAATGAAAACAGCTATATGTAAAAGAGGAAAGTTTCATTCTTAAAGAACCTTATCTTTATTGAAAATTTTCTGGATAATAAAAAGATAAAAGGTTACAGTTTAATATGAGCAGTTTTTTCCACTTAGAATGAATCTCCTAACAAAATACAGAACTCCTTTTTCCCTAAGGTTTATAATTAGAAATTAGATTCCTCAATAATTCAATGACTGAAACCTTTACTAAAATCAAATTACTTTTTTAATTAAATTTTCACCTAATATATAAGTTCTGCTGGCAGGTGTCATCTCTACAGATAATAAAGCCTTGCTATATTTATTAAATCAGTTTTTTCCTTTATGCCCATCCTTTCCTTTGACTTGACATTCTTATAGTATTTAATTATTGGTAAATTAAATTACCAATATATTACTAACGTATTCTGATAAATATGCTGGTATACATACTATTTACAATGTCCCTATTTTTTATTCTATCATAAAGAGTATTCAAGCTAAAATATTTTACTCTTTCAGATTTTTAAAATTCTCATATGGAAAGAGGATAGCTAGTGAGGAAAGATATTTACAATTTTATTACAGCATCAGTGACTATGTTCAGGATTGGAAAATCTGAAGAACAGAATCAAGATATGTGGATAAAATCAACATTAAGTTCAAAAGTTCTTGCCACAAAAAGCGCATTTATAAGGCAAATTCATCCAACTAAATATATGAAAGATGCATAAAATATGGTCATTGCATTTGAATTACTTACAATTTTAATCTTTAAGTATTTGTTTAAAAAGCAAAAGTAGTTAAATGATTATTAAGGCTTCCTGTTAAATGCTCTGGAGTTTATAAATCCCAAAAAAAACCTCACCAAACCTCACTTTCACTATAGATACCACTTTAAATTTACTGAATTTCATTGACAATAAATCAAAGAAAGTAAAACCCTTATGTATGTGACTATTTTGTGTACACATTTGAAATCACATATTCATCCGTCACTAGACCATAAGTCTATGATGACGTAGGCAAAATGCTTTACCATCACTTTTCTCACCACTAAAATTAATGATAAAACTGAGAAAAGTGATTAAGTGACTTAGTCAAAGATAACAGCCAACTGTCAGCAATCTTACTTTTTTAAAAACTAGGTTTCTTAGCTTTCTAGTTCATCAGGAAGGGGAAAAAAAATCCTTAAGAGTATCATCTGAGAGAAAAGAATATACACTTTATGGATACTACCATTCCCAAAGATGTGGGAATATCTAAATTTTACACAAACACTAACAAAAAAGAAAAGAAAAGCCAAAAAAACAAACAAACCACGAACCTTCTGAATTCAAAATCACTAACCAGTCAAACAGAAAGAGTCAAGTACAGTCTCTGTATTGTACCATCGCTGGCCCCCTCCATCAGCTATTGTACATTTCTACCTAGTTTATTACTAGGAAACAGATTTCAGTTTTCATAATGCTTTCCAATGGGCTTTTCTTAGCAAATGTCTGCACTCCTCAGGCAAGGCCGTTAAGGTAACTTAATCTCTCATGCACTGCTCAATCGGGTGGGGGGGGCGGGGAATGCTGATTCCCAATTTAAAAATGAATTATTTGGGTTTTTCAGAATTAAAAGTAACTACGAAACCTGGAACCATAATTTCAATTCAGCTGTTAACTTGAAGGTTCGCAGGACAAATAAAAGCTTATGGAATCGAAGATGATGCTGGGGAAGGGGGTGCAGAGAGAGTATGAGAAAGATGCTGGTCCATTCCGAGATGATGCAGGAATGACATGGCACCTGGACAACACAAGTCGCAGTTCACCCCCCTCTCAGAGTCTCTGCCTCGGTTTCTCTCTATGCCTGGAGCTGTGAGTAGGTGCACACGCAAACGCAATCACCTTTTACTGTTGGACTCCTTAGTGAGGAGAACTGTGGGGAAGCGTCGTGGGTTAAAGCCTCACCACAACAAACGATTTCTTTCTCCTCGAACCCCGCCTCCCCTGCTAGGGGCAGGCGACGACTGTCTCGAACAGTAGACAGCTGACAGGAGCCGAGAACCAGGGCAAGAAGGAAAGCATCTCCAAGGGGGGGAGGGGCAGGGAAATGAACCCCACAGCCTCGCGGAGAGCCTGGGGAGGCTGACAGGAAAAGGAGGAGGATATTGAGCCGGGAAAACAGAAAGGGGACTGGGAAGCTCCCGGGAGAGCTACGCATTCAGGCTGTCCCCGGGGCTGGCGCGCAACGGGCGGGAGGGGGAAGTCATCCTGGGGCGGACCCCCTCCCCGACTCCCAGACCGGAGGACGGGGAGGAAATGGCTTTGTATCGCAGGATGAAAGGCAGACAGGAGGGCCACCAGGCGGGGAGGGACAGAGGATGCCCGGAGCCGGGACGACCCCGCCCGCCGTCACGGACACTGCCGCTCTTCCCTCCCATCCGCTGCAGCCCCTGGTCCAGCCTCCGGCTCCTGCCCTCGACACTCCAGCAGCCTGAAGTGGGGTCGCCCCCGCCTCCTACCCTCCCCCTCGCGTGCTCACCTGCCCACGAAGTTCTCGAGCACCGAGCTCTTGCCGGCGCTCTGGCCGCCCACCACGGCGATCTGAGGCAGCTCCAGCAGGCAGCTCTGTCCCAGGGCGGAGAAGGCATCCTGCAGACGGTTCACCAGAGGGATGAGCTCCTCCATCTCCCGATTCCCCATTGTGCCTGCCCCGCCAGATGCCCGCTAGTCCCTGCTAGTCTCTGCGACCTGGCAGGGAGCCGGGGCCGCGCCACCCTCGCCGCCGCTGCTGCGCTGGGTTTAGTCAGCCGGGTACAGCCAGACGTCGGATCCCGCCACGGTCCGGCCTCTAGTGCGCTCCTGACAGCAACGGCCCCGAAGCGCGCCTGCGCAGGCGAGTGGGGGCGTGGCCTGATTCCGCGACCGCCCCGCCCTCGCCGGGATGGGCGGCTGCTGTGCCCCAGGCTTCGGCAGACCTCCCCGCCCAGCGCGCACGCACTGCCTCCCAGCTGCGCCCAGATGCCACCGCCTCTGTCGTCTGGTGCCAACAGCACTCGGTCAGGGAATGGCATGAAATAGCAGCACCAGCCGACAGCACTGTTCCCTTTCAGTAGCTACTGTAAGCGAAAGTCCAGTGGAAAGCACTCCGCCGGTAACAGCTCAACACTGTCGCCAGCGGCGGCGGCAGCAGCTCAGATGCCACCACCAGTGCAATGCCTCCAGAGTGCACCTCCCAAAAGGAAATCTCTTGTTCTCACGGCCCACTCCAGAACCTGGGCTTTTCTTGGGGTGGCCGGCCTTTTGGAGTCTAAATTCTTCGATCTGTCATCCGTTTCAGGCCCTGCGTATTCTGACCCTACCTAATGATACAACTTGAACCGCTGGGTTCTGCTGGCCCTGCAGAAGCAAAGGTAGAGTCCACTGTGCTTACCCAGCACCACTCGCCCTCTTCAGTCTACCAAGTTCATTCTGTCTTTTGTGACTCTTCATTCCATTTCTCCTCCTAATCTACCTCCTATGGTCTCTATCAATAACCATGTATTCTGCTCCCATTCTCTTAAATTTAGCGAACTAAGTGACTGCATTGGATCCTGTGCTTTGTGTTGGGGGACACAGAGGGATAAATGGTCATGCTTCTCTCAGCCTCCTTGGACAGATCCTCATTTCAAATACTCATACTACTCAGGATTTAATTCATGAACGTTTTAGTCTACCTGAAGACTTCCCCATGGCAATAACTACACATAATGCTCAGTTCAGTCTCTCAGTCATGTCCCACTCTTTGCAACTCCATGAATTGCAGCATGCCAGGCCTCCCTGTCCATCACCAACTCCAGCAGTTTACCCAAAATCATGTCCATCGAGTCAATGATGTATTCCAGCCATGTCATCCTCTGTCATCCCCTTCTCCTTCTGCCCCTAATCCCTCCCAGCATCAAAGTCTTTTCCAGTGAGTCAACTCTTCTCATGAGGTGGCCAAAGTATTGGAGTTTCAGCTTCAGCATCAGTCCTTCCAATGAACACCCAGGACTGGTCTCCTTTGGGATGGACTGGTTGGATTTCCTTGCAGTCCAAGGGACTCTCAAGAGTCTTCTCCAACACCACAGTTCAAAAGCATCAATTCTTCAGTGCTCAGCTTCTTCACAGTCTAACTCTCACATCCATACGTGACCACTGGAAAAACCACAGCTTTGACAGCACAGACCTTTGTTGGCAAAGTAATGTCTCTTCTTTTTAATATGCTGTCTAGGTTGGTTATAACTTTGCTTCCAAGGAGTAAACATCTTTTAATTTCATGGCTGCAATCACCATCTACAGTGATATTGGAGCCCCCCAAAATAAAGTCTGACACTGTTTCCACTCTTTCCCATCTATTTCCCATGAAGTGATGAGACCGGATGCCATGATCTTAGTTTTCTGAATGTTGAGCTTTAAGCCAACTTTTTCCACTCTCCTCTTTCACTTTCATCAAGAGGCTTTTTCGTTCCTATCACTTTCTGCCATAAGGGTAGTGTCATCTGCATATCTGAGGTTATTGATATTTCTCCTGGCAATCTTCATTCCAGCTTGTGCTTCTTCTAGCCCAGCATTTCTCATGATGTACTCTGCATAGAAGTTAAATAAGCAGGGTGACAATATACAGCCTTGACGTACTCCTTTCCCTATTTGAAACCAGTCTGTTGTTTCATGTCCAGTTCTAACTGTTGCTTCCTGACCTGCATATAGGTTTCTCAAGAGGCAGGTCAGGTGCTCTGTATTCCCATCTCTTTCAGAATTTTCCACAGTTTATTGTGATCCACACAGTCAAAGGCTTTGGCATAGTCAATAAAGCAGAAATAGATGTTTTTCTGGAACTTTCTTGCTTTTTCGATGATCCAGCGGATATTGGCAATTTGATCTCTGCCTTTTCTGAAACCAGCTTGAACGTCTGGAAGTTCACAGTTCACGTATTGCTGAAGCCTGGCTTGGAGAATTTTGAGCATTATTTTACTAGTGTGTGAGATGAGTGCAACTGTGTGGTAGTTTATGCATTCTTTGGCATTGCCTTTCTTTGGGATTGGAATGAAAACTGACCTTTTCCAGTCCTGTGGCCACTGCTGAGTTTTCCAAATTTGCCAGCATATTGAATGTAGCACTTTCACAGCATCATCTTTCAGGATTTGAAATAGCTCAACTGGAATTCCATCACCTCCACTAGCTTTGTTCATAGTGATGCTTTCTAAGGACCACTTGACTTCACATTCCACAATGTCTGGCTCTAAATGAGTGATCACACCATCATGATTATCTGGGTCATGAAGATCTTTTCTGTACAGTTTTTCTGTGTATTCTTGCCACCTCTTAATATCTTCTGCTTCTGTTAGGTCCATACCATTTCTCTCCTTTATTGAGCCCATCTTTGCATGAAATGTTCCCTTGGTATCTATAATTTTCTTGAAGAGATCTCTAGTCTTTCCCATTCTGTTGTTTTCCTCTGTTTCTTTGCATTGATCATTGAGGAAGGCTTTCTTATCTCTCCTTGCTATTCTATGGAACTCTGCATTCAGATGCTTATATCTTTCTTTTTCTCCTTTGCTTTTCACTTCCCTTCTTTTCACAGCTATTTGTAAGCCCTCCTCAGACAGCCATTTTGCTTTTTTGCATTTCTTTTCTATGGGGATGGTTTTGATCCCTGTCTCCTGTACAATGTCATGAACCTCCGTCCATAGTTCATCATACACTCTGTCTATAAGATCTAGTCCCTTACATCTATTTCTCACTTCCACTGTATAATCATAAGGGATTTGATTTAGGTCATACCTGAACAGTCTAGTGGTTTTCTCCACTTTCTTCAATTTAAGTCTGAATTTGGCAATAAGGAGTTCACGATCTGAGTCACAGTCAGCTCCCGGTCTTGTTTTAGCTGACTCTGTAGAGCCTCTCCATCTTTAGCTGCAAAGAATATAATGAATCTGATTTTGGTGTTGACCATCAGGTAATGTCCATGTGTAGAGTCTTCTCTTGTGTTGTTGGAAGAGGGTGTTTGCTATGACCAGTGCATTCTCTGGAAAAAACTACTAGCCTTTGCCCTACTTCATTCTGTACTCCAAGGCCAAATATGCCTGTTACTCCAGGTGTTTCTTGACTTCCTACTTTTGCATTCCAGTCCCCTATAATGAAAAAGACATCTCTTTTGGGTGTTAGTTCTAGAAGGTCTTGTAGGTCTTCATAGAACCATTCAACTTCAGCTTCTTCAGCATTACTGGTTGGGGCATAGACTTGGATAACTGTGATATTGAATGGTTTGCCTTGGAAATGAACAGAGATCATTCTGTCGTTTTTGAGATTGCATCCAAGTACTGGATTTTGGACTCTTGTTGACCATGATGACTACTCCATTTCTTCTAAGGGATTCCTGCCCATAGTAGTAGATATAATGGTCATGAGTTAAATTCACCCATTCCAGTCCATTTTAGTTCCTGATTCCTAAAATGTCAATATTGACTCTTGCCATCTCCTGTTTGACCACTTCCAATTTGCCTTGATTCATGGACCTGACATTCCAGGTTCCTATGCGATATTGCTCTTTACATCATTGGACCTTGCTTCTATCACCAGTCACATCCACGGCTGGGTATTGTTTTTGCTTTGGCTCCATCCCTTCATTCTTTCTGGAGTTATTTCTCCACTGATCTCCAGTAGCATATTGGGCACTTACCGACCTGGGGAGTTCCTCTTTCGGTATCCTATCATTTTGCCTTTTCGTACTGTTCATGGGGGTTCTCAAGGCAAGATTACTGAAATGGCTTGCCATTCCCTTCTCCAGTGGACCATATTCTGTCACACCTCTCCATCATGACCAGTCCGTCTTGGGTGGCCCCACACGGCATGACGTAGTTTCGTTGAGTTAGAAAAGGTCCATGTGATCAGATTGGCTAGTTTTCTGTGACTATGGTTTCAGTGTGTCTGCCTTCTGATGCCCTCTCACAATACGTACCATCTTACTTGAGTTTCTCTTACCTTGAACGTGAGGAATCTCTTCACGGTTGCTCCATAGCCAAGTGGGACTTTACAGCCGCTGCTCCCTACCACGGACGAGGTCGCCCCTCCTGGCCTTGAACGTGGAGTAGCTCCTCTCAGCCCTCCTGCGCCCATGCAGCCACTCCTTGCATGTGGGGTTGCTCCTCTCAGCCGCTGCCCCTGACCTTGGCCTTGGGGTAGGTCATCTCAGCCACACTTCTGTGCAGTCTGTTGTAGCTGCTGCACTTCTGCAAGGTCAGTCCAGATAATGACTAGAGACTAGTCTAAATAACTCTTCTGAGCCTTAGATTGTATTCCAAGTTGGTCCTAGACCTCACTGCCTGTGCGTCCCACAAGTACTTCTGCTTAATTTATTCATATTTGAACTCATTTTTTCTAGTCTCAGCATTTAATGCTATAAACTTCCCTCTAATCATAAAAATACTCACACAAAAATGCCCATTAAAATCAGAAGACTAAGAACCCAGATGTCCATCAATAGGTAAATGAATAAACAAGCGTCATATATGCATACAGTGATAGATTTTATATGACAACCAGCAATGACCAGCTCAGTGGTTGGACAGAGAAGAAGCTCCAAATCACTTCCCAAAGCAAAATTTGCACCAATGACATGTCATGGTCACTGGTTGGTGGTCTACTACCTGTCTGATCCACTACAGTTTTCTGAAACATGGTGAAACCATTACATCTGAGACGTATGCTCAGCAAATTGATGAGATGCACTGAAAACTATAACACCTGCAGCCAGCATTGGTCAATAGAAAGGGCCCAATTCTTCACAACAATGCTCAAGCACATATCACACAACCAATGCTTCAAAAGTTGAGCAAATTGGGCTATGAAGTTTCACCTCATACACCATATTCACCTGACCTCTCACCAACTGACTGCCACTTCAAGCATCTTGATAGCTTTTTGCAGGGATAACTTCCACAACCAGCAGGAGGCGGAATATATTTTCAAAGGGTTCATCAAATCCCCAAACACAGATTTTTATCCTATAGAAATAAACAAATTTATTTCTTGTTGGCAAAATTGTGTTGATTGCAACGGTTCCTATTTTGATTAATAAAAATGTGTCTGAGCCTAGTTATAATGATTTAAAATTCACAATCCAAAAGCAGAGTTACTTTGGTAACAGCCTAATACCTCCCTGGAACCCATCTCCTCTCTCCTCTTCATTTCTGCTCTAAATGCCTTATTTCTTATTGTCATTGGTTGAACAGTCACCTTCTTCTATACTCCTCTGTACCCTGAATAGATAGATCTTCACATGGCACTTGACACATTGAATTGAGTCTCTAATTTACATCTTTGTGTTCCACTAACCTGGTAGGCAGAATAATGGGCCCCAAAATATTCTAACCCCTGGAACATTCTAATCCCTACAACCTGTGAACATCTTATCCACCATGGCCAAGTGGGACTTTACAGATTGATTAAATTAAATAGCTTTGGATGGGGAGATTATGCTGGATCATCTAAATGCGCCCAGTTTAAGAAAAGAAAGCCTTTCCTGGCTATGTCTTCTATGACCACAGAAGAATGGTGCAACTTTGCTGGGTCTGAAGATGGAGAAAGGGGGGATCACAAGCCAAGGAATGCAAGCAGCCTCAAGAAGCTAGAAAAGGTGAGTAAACAAATTATCTTTATCCCCCAGAGCCTCCTAAAGAGCCACATCCCTGCCAATACCTTGGTTTTAGCCCAGAGAGACCAACGTTGGACTTTCAACCTACAGAACTGTAAGTTAATACATTTGTGTTGTTTTGAACCACTAAGTCTGTGGTCATTTGTTAGAACAGCCATAGAAAGCTAATACAACTAATGACAAGCTCCTTGAGGGCAAGGTTTACCTTTGTGATTCTCAATGCCTAACACAGTGCTTCGTACCTAAAAAGACCACAGTCTATTGGGGACATAAATTATTACAATACAATGTTATAAGTGTTCTAAGGGTGCAATGGACTAAATTGTACACTCAAAATCCATAACTGAAGCCCTACCCCGACAGTGTAGCTGTATTTGGAGTAAAGAAGTAATCAGGATTAAGTAGGGTCATAAGAGGTGAGCCTTGATCCAATAGGATTAGTGTCCCTCTAAGAGGAGAAGGCAATGGCACCCCACTCCAGTACTCTTGCCTGGAAAATCACATGGACAGAGGAGCCTGGTAGGCTACAGTCCATGGGGTCGCGAAGAGTTGGACATGACTGAGCAACTTCACTTTCACTTTTCACTTTCATGCATTGGAGAAGGAAATGGCAACTCACTCCAGTATTCTTGCCTGGAGAATCCCAGGGACGGGGGAGCCTGGTGGGCTGCCGTCTATGGGGTCACACAGGGTCGGACACGACTGAAGGGACTTAACAGCAGCAGCAGCAAGAGGAGACCCTAGAGAGCTTGCTTGTTTTCTCTCCGTGCCATGTTAGGATACAATGAGAAGACAGATATCTACAAGCCAGGAAGAGGATCCTCACCAGGAACTGAATTGGTCAGCACCTTAATCTTGGACTTCTAAACTCCAGGATTTTGAGAAAATAAATTTCTGTTGTTTAAGCAAGCAAGTCTATATTTGTTATGGCAGCCCAAGCTAAGACGCAGGGTTCAGTTAAAGGAACATGAGATGAAAAGCAGTAATTCTATCTAGAGAGCATCATGGAAGTTTCAGTGATGAGGTGACTGTTGAGGTGAGCTTTAATGAGACTATCCTGCACTCTATATGCTGTGAGGAGTATAAAAGATTGCTTCATCTGTGCTTCAAGTATCTTGCACTTGACTATAGGAGACAATGTTACGTGCACTAGACAGAACATCTATCGTCCTCATATACATTTGAATTTCATGTATGGTGAGGCGATGCATGCCATCTCTATGCTCCAGAACTTAGTAAAAGTCAGCCCCACCCACCTGCTTCAGGAAACCATCCTGAACTACCCTTGCTAATTACTTTCCTTCTTTACTTCCTATTTCTAGAATCAATCCTACAATAACTTGCAACCAAGATAAATTAAACACACACAGACACACTCAACACCATTTTTGCATAAATTAATCTGGATGAAACAACTAGTGAGGGAAAACTTGAAAAGCAGGGGAAATTTTGACAGAAAGACAACCTACACCTTTGAGGGTGAGTGCAAAGCTGGAAAGGGGAGCCCTGTCAGGCACCCCAGCTTCCTGACTGTATCACAAGATATCTCAGCCCTGTTTCAGCAACAAGTAATTAATGCCAACTCCTACTTTGACTCTGACACTTGCTTCCATGCCATCTTCTTGGCAAAGCAGAAGATTCCAAAAGTTGAGAGCCTTCTTTAGGTGTGGTTCTCTAGCTAAAATATTAGAATTATTTATAAACAGTTTAGAACTCTTATATTTAAATGAATATTTTTCTTCAGGGTCATTTTGAGAAGCAACAAGCTTACTACAATAATACCACATTTCTCTTCTTTTGAAATTGACAAACCTTACCCCAAATATCAAACTCAGTTTTCCACAGTTACTCATCATTTTAGATGAACAGAATGTTAGCCACATTGATCTACTACCTCATTCATAGGACTTAGCCTATTAGCCAAATAACTTTTGGCTAATTTTAAGAATTAAATATATATTTATATACACGTGTATACACATATTATATACATATTTTTTAAAATATGCTATAAGCTTGAAGGCAAGCTCTAAGAGAGGAGTTTGAAATTTTTGAAATGATAAAAACATCCCTAGAAAAATGTTTAACCTCTCAAAGAACATCACATACTTCAATATATGAATTCAGGAATTCATTTTTTTAAATCAGTCACATTTCTGAAAAATCATATTCTATATATTTCCCACAGTGCCTAGCTTGGTGGCCAATAAATATTTATGAAGCAGAACTGAATAAAAACTTAAGCATTTGTCATGTTGTCCATTTTGAGCATCATTACATAAATAATATTCTTAATCTGTGTACTATTTAAGACCTATTCTGGTCCTTTGAAAGATTATCACATAGATGGATTTTAGATCTTACTGCAATATCAGCCTGTCTGAGGGCATCTTTTGAGTTCTATTAAACCCAGTGAACCTCCAATATAGATATACAGACTTTTAATACTGTAGCCATCATAGTTGACATTTATGCCTCTCAGGGTTTCTCTCCTCTAGCCTGGGGGGTGATGAGAGGGCAAAGACTCCCAGTTTCATTGTCCATATTTTTTATCAGCTGTCATCAAGAAGCAAAATAACTCTGGAAGCACATTCCAATCTCCTACACCTATAACGTCTGTCAGTTTGAGATCCAACAGATGGAAACTCACCAGTAGTCTCATGGAAGCATAGCTAAATCTACACACATGCAGAGCAGAAATACCAATAGGCAAGTGTAAGAGAAGGGTTAAGAAGAACTCTCTATATTAAGTCTAATTTAGTAGCCAGTTTGTGCGTCCTTCTATCAAATAGGTATAACTGTTTTCTCCTGTAAATATAATCCCCATATACTAACGTTAGAATAGGAATCACATAGGATTCTTTTTTTTAGGACATAGGGTTCCTTTAAAAGTGAATATCCCTTTAGTGCTTTTAAATTCTCATGTATTGAATTATAAATCTCTATCTCTCTCTACATACAAATGTGCATATATATAATTATAATAAAATAACACAGATTTCATAAGCTATAAATGGCCATTTAAGTGTTTATGAAGACTTTTTAATGACACAAAGAAATGCTATGACTGAAATATTAAATTTAAAGAGCAGGGTACAAAATTTTGTATGATGTATTATCAAAATACATAAAAGACCATATCTAGGAAAGAAAACTGGAAAATGTGCCCAGAAACGTAATGTTATTCCCTCCAAATAGGAAAAGGAGTATGTCAAGGCTATATATTGTCACCCTGCTTATTTATGCAGAGTACACTTCTATGCAGAGTACATCATGAGAAACACTGGGCTGGAAGAAGCACAAGCTGGAATCAAGATTGCCAGGAGAAATATCAATAACCTCAGATATGCAGATGACACTACCCTTATGGCAGAAAGTGAAGAGGAACTAAAAGCCTCTTGATTAAAGTGAAAGAGGAGAGTGAAAAAGTTGGCTTGAAGCTCAACATTCAGAAAACGAAGATCATGGCATCCAGTCCCATCACTTCATGGCAAATAGATGGGGAAACAGTGGAAACAATGTCAGACTTTATTCTTTTGGGCTCCAAAATCACTGCAGATGATGACTGCAGCCATGAAATTAAAAGACGCTTACTCCTTGGAATAAAAGTTATGACCAACCTAGACAGCATGTTAAAAAGCAGAGATATTACTTTGCCAACAAAGGTCCATCTAGTCAAGGCTCTGGTTTTTCCAGTGGTCATGTATGGATGTGAGAGTTGGACTGTGAAGAAAGCTGAGCACCAAAGAATTGATGCTTTTGAATTGTGGTGCTGGAAAAGACTCTTGCGAGTCCCTTGGACTGCAAGGAGATCCAACCAGTCCATCCTAAAGGAGACCAGTCCTGGATGTTCATTGGAAGGACTGATGCTGAAGCTGACACTCCAATACTTTGGCCACCTGATGCAAAGAGTTGACTCATTGGAAAAGACCCTGATGCTGGGAGGGATCAGGGGCAGGAGGAGAAGGGGACAACAGAGGATGAGATGGCTGGACGCACTGAGTTTGGGCGAATATGCACTCTACGCATATGAGTTTGGGTGAACTCTGGGAGTTGGTGATGGACAGGTAGGCCTGGTGTGCTGCGATTCATGGGGTCACAAAGAGTTGGACACGACTGAGTGACTGAACTGAACTGATGAGAAAGTATGGGGAAAAATTATTGTCCTTTTCCATTTATTTCTCAAACTCTCTATAATGAGCATATTCTTACAATTTAAAAAGTTGAATAAATGCCATCTGATGCAACCATAATGGTTTATATACATACCACTGTATCAAAAACAGAAGTGGCATAGTGGAAGGTTAAAGGATCTTTGCAAATAGAAGCAGGAGAGTCTGCAAGCTCCCCTATTCCCAAAACTTTGCCATTCACTGACAGCAGATAACCAGCTAACTGTAAGATTTTAAAAGGGGAAACATTTCTCTCTGATTTAAAGAGAAAAAATGTCACAAGCCCAGGCCACCATGATCCCATGGACAACCACTAGCCAAGAGTTCATTCCGTACACAAAAGTGCAGACTATTTACAATTGTAGGAAAGTAGTTACATGCACTGAATTTGGTTTGCTTAAAGCATAGGCCATAATCTATGGCATCAGCAAGCCAGACTTTATATAAATACATTTATATGACATTCTAGACAAAGCAGAACTAATCTACATTGACAGAAAGCAGTGTGAAGCTGAGGGTGGGCATGTGGAAACTATGTCTTGATTGTGATGGTGGTCACCTGGTTGTATGTTTGTTAATACTCATTGAACTGTATGCTTTAAATGGTGCATTCAGTTTTATATAAATTATACTGCAATAAAAATAAATAACCTCTGCATTTAAGAAATGGAAATATAAAGCATGATAGTCTGGAGACAACCCAAATGATAGCCACAATCCAAAATAAAAGCATACCTACCCCTCCAAAAGCTTGTAATGACTCCAAAATTCTGCCAATGTAGAGGCATTCTTAAGAGATTTTGGAGTATCATGTTAATGGGAAAACATCACTTGTAAATGGGAAAAAAAATACCTTAACCCATTATTAGTTATCTGTTTCCCTGGTGGCTCAGAAAAGGAAGAATCTGCCTTAATGCAGGAGACCTGGGTTGGGAAGATCCCTGTAGGAGGGCATGGCAACCCACTCCAGTATTTTTGTATGGAGAATCCCCATGAAACAAGGAGCCTAGAAGGCTACAGTCCATGGGGTCACAAAGAGTCATACATAACTGAGCACATATAGCACAGAAAATATTACCAGAGTGCCAGCTCAGAAGTAGGGGTCTGGAAGTGGGGCAGGGGGACAAGCCTGGAGAGAGCCTCATAAACACCCCACAGTGAGAGTGCCCTAAGACAGCTTTGCCTGGTTTACCACATCTCCTCTCTCTTATTTTACAAAATTGTAAACCTCAGAAAAGGTTCATACATGCAACACCCAGCTGAACCCCAGTTCTCTCCCTCCTAGACCTTTTGCCAAAGACAGTGGTGATGAACAACACTGACAGCTTTTGTGCACTGCTTTATAGCCTCAAACAATTTTCATGTCAGTTATTATATTTCATTAGACCAACATAGCTGCCTTTGAAGAAATAACTAACAATCAAATAGCACCACCATTCCCTCTTCTGTTAAGGGAACAGAGAACCTAGAGAGCTCAGGTGGTTTGGCCAGTGCCACACAGCTAAGAACTACCGAGATGCTTCCTGCATTTGCTTCAGGGGGCCCACACGTGGATCCCCGTGTAAAATGCTTGAAACAAGGAAAATTTAGTGTCTGAATTTGCCAACCTAATATTGATAATGAAAAATGCATGGTAAACTTATATGTAGAATCTAAAAATGCAACAAACTAGTGAACAAAAAGGAAGCAGACTCACAGATCTAGAGAACAAACTAGTCGTTACCAGTGGGGAGAGTGGCAGGGGCAATAAGAGGGGGTAGGAGAGTGGGTGGCATAAGCTATTAGGTGTAAGATAGGCTACAAGGATGTACAATACAGGGAATAGAGCCAATATTTTGCAATAACTGTAAACAGAGTGTACCCTTTAAAATTGCACCAAAAATTTTAAAATAAATTTGAAAAAATATGCAGCAAAATACTGTTTGTGAACAAGAACAGCTTTTATCTTTACATAAACTATTTCAATTGCCACAAACTTAAGTCAGCATACTGGGGTTCAAGTTCCTACTAGCTGTGTTATCCACCTTCCTTGCCCTTAATTTCATGTGTAAAATGGGTATATTAATATCCATTCCTTTAAATTCATAGAACTGTTGTGAAATCAAATAAATTATGAACATTAAGATATTCTATAAACTGCATAGTACTAAATCACTATTAGATGTTTTGCTTATAATTATCCAAACCTACACAGGGATTATATATATGTTTTATTAATTACCAAAAGGTTTTTCATTAACTAATTTTTAAATGACTTATGTAAAAAAGAATCTACATGAGAAAATACCTTCAAGAATCTTACTATTCATGGATCTCAATTTCAGGATTCTTTCATCTGGTAAATAAAAATTGTGGAAGAGTTTACTCTTAGGAAGAGCCCAAAAATAACCAAATGGGAAGTGTAGGGGAAAGTAACCTTTTACTAGAGATCAAGCATGACAAAGTAATGGAAACCAAGATGAGTTTTCACAAATAGATAAGAACATCCAGGAAACAGCAAGTTAGGTGGCAAAAATGGGCCAAGATTGACTTTGATGTAGAAATTACAACTAAGTTTAATTGCTTTACAGCTTTTGTTGTTCTCCATGTAGAGCTGGAAAGGGCTTAAAGTAGAATCAAGATAGCCAATGACGCAAGGATATTTTTGTGTGAGACAGAATTTTCAGATTCTCAGTCAAAAGTAGGCAAAGTAACACGGTATCTCCGAAACCAAAGATCTTCAGAAATTCCCACTCTCTGTGGAGGCTTCTTTTATAGTTTCCGTAATGACCACTCAAGAAGGAATTCCACTCAACCCTGTTACTCTCAGCCTGCAGACCCTCCTTCAGCTAGCATCCTCACTTGTCTTCAAAAAATATTTGCAGATCTAAGAATTAGTCCTGTATCCATGCTGCCAAAGAACAATTCATTGTGAGAAGTCAATACTTTGAGGTCTCAAGCTGAACCTGGAAAAACTAAAATCAAAACAGTACACCCTTGATTACCACCACATCACTATTCCATGCACCAGTCATTCTGATAAAATCCTCTGTGATTCCCTATATGACCTTCAAAATCTTCTTTTAGAGTAGCTAGAAGAAAATTCTTTTTCTGTTTTCCTTTCATTCTCATATAAATTTTAGGAGTATAAATGCTGCTTGCTATGTGCTAAGAGAACAGAAAGAAAAGAAATCACATAAAAAGTAATAGGCAACTTGGACCCTATCTCCATCTTATGTAATTTATTTATTTCTATTGGTGAAAATTTCAGAAAATACCTTAATTGCTGAAGAAATATATTCTGAAACATTTCAGCTGGGAAGACTGAATCCCAACCTCAGTGTGCAATGCCTCTGATTCCATTAGGGCATGCTCTACTTATATTCTGCTGCAGGACAGGAATTTTTCACACAGACACACACACACTGGGACCCTTCAGGCCATTGACATCTGCAAAATGACAGCTCCACCAAGGAGGCCATAGAAGCAGCAAGAAAACAATTATGTTTTCTGTGAATGAGTGTGCATATGTTTCAGATGAGGCATTTATCACATAGCCTATTAAATTTTTTTCTTTTTTCCTTATTTTTCTTTTTAAAATCAGTCTTCAACAGTGGCTCACTGGAGAAGGATCTGGCTGTAGTGTTGGTGGTGGCCCTCCATCCACTGACACCATTTCTCTCACAATCCAAAGGGATTAAACATGGCCATGAACGGGAAAAGTTTCCCATTGCCAAGTCTTTCATGCAATTGAGACGGGCTCTTCAAAGATTTTTCTGTCCTATCCAGATATCTTGATCCAAGCAGAAGAAGAAAATCAGAGAAGTCTCTTTTAGGGCAATTGGTTAGAGAATTGATGGACAGTTAAGTCTAGTCTTGTTGGCTGAGGGCTCTTGTATTATCTGCTTCTTCTCCCTGTTCCAAAAATTAGATCCATTTTACACAGGAGAGAACTAGGACATCTACTACTTGCTGCAGGCAGAGCCCAGTTCATAGAAATAGTCAGAAGCAAATAAGGGAAAGAGCTTTATCATGCTAACATTGATAACCTTTATGTTAAATATGGAACCTATATTATTTTCATAAGTCTGCTCATCTCTTCTATCTCCATCTCCCCCTGCTCCTGAAATCCCTCCACTGTGCCTTCTGCACCCCGTAGTCTATTAGTAGGAAGTTCTCTTTCACCTTCAACTTTTCCCCAAAGTTACTAACAGAAACCTTTTTCTGCTCTGAGGACACTGTCTACAGATTACTGGAGTAGTCTCTAGTGGTAGTCTCCTTCAAGTGACCTAAATTCTTAGAACTAAAAGTAAAGTATGTATATTCCATGCTCCTCATTGCTATTTCTAAATCATTGTCTTTCCCTTTCCCTAAAATTTTCCAGCTTTGAATCTTGGTCTATTATTACCTCCCCTCCCTTTTGTAGATATCTACCCACTTCTTGGTTGTTTTCTCTCATGTTTCAAGACCACTGCCACTCTCTCTAACAACATGCATGTCTTAATTCTTAGTGATTCCAATTCCATGCTGTTGATACTTTCAACGCTGTCCTCTTTGTTCTTCCTCTCTCCTCCAATTATTTTGTCCTCTACCTGATCTCAGTCCATCTCCCCTTGTCATTACCACAGCTACAATTACCATAATCTCAGATTCAAACATCCCACACTCAGACCTCCATCCACTTCTTTTTCCAGGTCACTCTCTACTGTATAGAATTTATAGTGCCCACCTGCAATAATCCATCAGCCCCACTAGGACCTACAATCAATTAATTCTACCCTCTGTTCACTGTTCCTCACCCCCATCATGTCTTCGTTTCCATTATCCTGTTTAAATGCCATGATTTGTCATTATAAACACTCTCTTACTTATACCCTCCACCCTCTTGCTTCTCTCTCAATTTATCACACTTAACAAAACCCAGCCCTGGGAAAATCCAACTCTCCTGCTACTCTGTGCCTGCACCCAAGAAGCTGAAAAATGGCTAAGAAAAACACACAAACAAACATACCATCATGTTGATAAGGAACCACTTTATGTTAATATTGCTGAATCTCAAATAGACCCGGCAGTACTACAGCTTTTCAATAGCCAATTCACTCTCACACATCTAGATGGCAATTTCATATTTTCTCCTTTATCCTTGGTGGTGGTTTAGTCACTAAGTCAGGTCCAACTCTTGCAACCCCACGGACTGTAGCCTGCCAGGCTCCTCTGACCTCCATCTCTTCCCCACCCTCATTCTCAAATGAGGAATTATACCCTATTTTTTGGCCATACATTCTGCCTTCCCTAGTTTTTTATAGATGGACTACCGAAAATTCTAACACAGGAGCTCCACACATACACTAGATTCTACTCTCTTCATAATTCAGTCACAACGATTCTCTTTTCTTTACTGCATGATTAATTTCCCTATTGGATCATTCCATCAACATATAATTATTTTTTTCTTACCTATTTCAGTTGGTGAAAACTCCCTCCTTCCAGTTGAATAGGCAAAAAAAAAAAGAAAAGGTCATTCTTGAATTCTGGCTTTCTCCTACACCACGAATTCAGTCCATCAAGACATCCTATTGGCTCTACCTTCAAAACAGATCTAGAACCTGACTACTTCTCACCATCTTTGCTATTACACCCTAATCTAAGCCACCACCATCTAGCACCTAGATTATTATAACAGCTTCCTATATGGCCTCCCTACTTCTATCCTGACCCTCCTACTAACCATTCCCAATGCAGCAGCCAAATTGATCCTTTTAAACAAAGACCCCATCATGCCCCACTTACTCAAAAAGCTCTCAACTGGTTTCCCATCTTACTCAGCCTGAAAGACCTACATGGCCCTTCACTTCTGATCCCCCAGCCCATCCTGCTCCCCCCTTGCCTGTTTCCAACTCTCCCCTTTACTCGCTTTGTTACTACAGTCAGTTTCTTGATGCTCCTTGAAAACACCCAACACATTGCTGCAATGGACTTTTTCACTTGCTCTTCCCTCTGCTTGAAACATTCAATTCAAATGGTCACAGGCTCATCCGCTCACTTCTACACCTGTGTTCAAATATTACTTTACCTGAGGATTGCACTTAAAATTGTACTGCCTCACACACAGTTTCTACTTTCCTTTCCTCTTTTGTTTTTCTCCATCACATTTTTATCTTCTAATATCCTATACAATTAACTCTAAGTTCTTTGTTATCTGTTACACACAGACACACACAGAGCTAAAAGTAAGCTCCATGAAGAAAGGAACGTGTCTATCTTGTTCACAGTTAGATATCCAGTTCTAGTAGCGTGCTTGGAACATAGTATATATTTAAGTGTTTGTTGAATGATGATTTTAATACCTTAACTACGTGTTCTATATTATTTTATACCTGTGTGTGCAAGTCGGATAGTATTGTAAGCTTCCTGATGTTCAGAATCATGCCGTCTACTTTTCTGACTTCCCTCCACAGCACAAATCATGGCTTCCACAAGATGAGTTTCCACATTAAGTACTAACTGAATAGAACTTCAGTATATATAACATCTGATCAGGCAGCCCTTTCCCAAATTCCTCACCCACAGAACCTGAGACAATAAAATGATTATTGTTGTCTTAAGCCATTAAGTTTAATCAGAGTCAGTGATTACATAGCAAGAACCTATTGTCACACTTTTACAATTTTTGGAAGACACAAATAATTCCCATCTTAAATTAGCTATTCCATACTAAGTTCTCTCTTTCTCTAGCAATTCAGTTCAGTTAAGTTGCCAATAAAATCACTTAACCCCCTGCATATATTTATTGGTCAAGTAAACTATTTATATGTCAAATATGATAGATTCCCAAACTACATAATAATCCAATTACAATAAAAATGTATTTTTTTGCTCACAGAGTATAGAAAAGTGAGTAAGTTATGGGGTGGTCTTCCTTTGTGCAGTCAGTCTAATAGTAGCCCCACTAAATTCAATATGTGGTTTCCAAAGTCACCCTAGAAGTTTTCCCCATCCTGGCCGACTACAAAAAAGGAAAAAAACATGCAGGAGCACACACGGGAGGTCTTTAGGGGCCAGTCCTAGAGGCACACCGCTTTCTACAAACATTCCACTGGTAGGATTCAGTCCCATGGCCAGCCTCAAGTGTAAGGAACACTGGGAAGTATAATCCTGCTAAGTGCCCAGTAAGTAGAGTTGCCAGTCTTAAGTAAACTATAAAACAAAACAGTGTATCCTGTATTTCTCTGCAGTCCTACAAGGAGAAGACAACATTTTTGTTGAACAAGTAATATCCAAATGAGAAGCAGGAATGATATCTCACTATATATTCTTAATATGTCACAGTCTCGATTGACGTCTACATACTACTATATTTAAAATATCAGTGGATAACCAACAAGGACCTATTGTATATCACAGGGAACTCTGCTCAATATTCTATAATAATCTAAATGGGAAAAGAATTTGAGAAAGAATAGGTAATGTATAACTGAATTACTTCACTGTACACCTGAAACTAACACCACACTGTTAATCAGCTATGCTCCAATATAAAACTGAAAAGACATGTCCCAGGCTCAGAATACTTAAGACCAGATACAACAACTCAAAATCAATGGCAATTGCAGATTGCACTTGAGAACTCAGAGGAATGGTAAGATTCACAGATAATAACACAGAAGCAGGAAACTGCAAAGAAATGGAAATGAAGTCTCTAGTTCTGCCAGAGATAATGATCATATTTGGAAAGACCTTGTAACTCATCCACAGAAAATCATCATCTAAGCATCTAATGCAGATTCATGCAATGACTATTTATCGACCTGATATTTTTCTGGCGAAATGACCTTATATGTTGCTAACAGGAGATAGAAGAGAGCAGAGAAATGACAGCAGATTGTAGGAAACTTCTCATGACCTGGACACCATCAGTTCTCCTTATCTGATTTCCTCTCCTGACTAAGATAATCATTTTGACATATCTGGCCTCCAGAAAAAAAACAATTATTCTTACAATTTCCATTCAGGCAGGCATGTTCAGCCTGCAAGATGCCCCCTACTGATTAGGTAATTAACTTAAAGAAAGCTGAGTTCAGGTGACAAAATGAGAAGAATATCATTCTTCTTGAGAGTGAGACTGAAATGCTATTTGTATGAAGATCCGGTCTTGGACTTGGTGATACAGTGTTAAGAATCCACCTGCCAATGCAGTGTTGATCCTGCATCAGTTGATCCCTGATCTGGGAAGATCCCACATGCCGTGGGGCAACTAAGCCACAACTACTGAACCCTACATGCTCTAGGACCCAAGAGCTGGAACTGCTGAACCCACACGCTGCAACTACTGAAGTCTGTGAGCCCTAGAGCCTGTGCTCCACAACAAGAGAAGTCACAGCAATGAGAAGCGTGCACTCTGCAGGCTAGAGAGTAGCCCCTGCTTGCCAACAACTAGAAAAAGCCTGAAGGCAGCAACAAAGACCCAGTGCAACAAAAAATTTAAAAAATAAATGACAATTCTTTTAAAAATTCAGTCTTGGCTCTCAAAAACATTTCAGAATATTCCCAATTTTGGAGGAAAAGATAAATGTTATGGATAAGAAGTTGAGCTCTAGCTGTTAAGAAAAAATTACAATCAAGATAAACCTAATCAGGGTCTGATTGGAGACATGACCTTAATACCTGGTCCAATACCAAATCAAGTGAGGAGCTTAGTGCTATATTATTTAGCTTTTTTAATCTCTTCTAAATCTCAGAATTCTAACCTACTTATCAAAAAAAAACTAGCACACAATATGGTTTCTATTTTCATACCATTTTCAACATTGTTTTAATGTAGGTCTATTTTTGTAGCTAACAAACCTAGCTGTGAAACTATTCTGGGGATGATATGAAACTAGATATGAAACTATTCTGGGGATGCTAAATTTCCTCTTTCCCTAATTGGATACACATTACCCTATCCATTTGCCTCAAGAAGTTGGCATAAAAAGAAGGAATGGCCCTAATGAAGAAGAAATCCAGTCCAAGCCAGCTGTATGGACGTGGATGGCTTCCATGGGAAGATCCTTACAACTCACAAGGAGTTCACTTGTGGGTTTCTTCTTGAAATTTCTCAAGGGACCCACCAATGCTTATAGGAACTCATTCCTATCCCCCACACTAAAACCAATGGGAAATTCTATATTAAACACAGAAGGTTGTCTTAATATAGAATACAAGTCAGAAGTACTGTCAAATGTCAGAGGTCACTCAGCAACAATGGCAAGATTGAAACTCATGAGTTTCAATTGCCGCATTTTAAGAAACATTCAAGCCCATGATGTGGGAAATTTGCCACCCGTCTCATTTGTTTTCCTAGAGTAGCTTTTAAATAAAACTTCAGAGCCAAAAAATTTAATGTTCTTGTAATTGCATTTGTTGTTGTTTAGTTACTAAGTCCTGTTTGACTCTTTGTGACCACATGGATTGTAGCCCACCAGGTTCCTCTGTCCATGGGATTTCCCAGGCAAGAATACCAGAGTGGGTTACCATTTTCTTTTCCAGGGGATCTTCCTGATCCAAGGATGGAACCCACGTCTGCTGCATTGGCAAGGGGATTCTTTACCACTGACCCACCAGGGAAACCCATAATAGCATAGTTTTAATAAATATTGCTTCTGAAAAGGTTCTTCATCTATTTCCATATCCACACCACCATCCAAGAGTTTTTATTAGGATCTATTTGCAAATAGTAGCCTACTCCACATGACTTAAAGAGAGCTAAGCAAATCTATATGAGAGACTTTACCATGTAAATTATAGTACAGATCCCCCCAAGGGCAGAAACGTACAGCTCTAGAATATTTCTGTTGAGTTAAAATCTAACAGAGAATGAGAAGATGCTCAGTATTATTAGTCACTACAGAAATGCAAATCAAAATAACACACTAAGATGGCCAAAATTTTTAATGGGAAATAAGTCTTGGTGAAGATGTGGAGAAATCAGAATCTTCCTACATTGCTGATGAGAATATAAAATAGTGCTATTGCTATGGAAAACAGTTTGCTATTTTCCTTAATAAGCTAAACACTGAATTATCATGTTACCCAGTAAGCAATTGCACTCCTAGGTGTATAACCCCCCAAAACTGAAAATAGGTATTCAAAAATGCCTGGCATATGAATTCCATAGCAGCATTATTCACAAAAGCCAAAGGTGGAAACAATCCAAATTTCCATCAACTGATGAATGGATAAACACATTATTTAGCCATATAAATGAATGAGGTACTGATATATGCTACATCAGGATGACCCTTGAAAACTTTATGCTAAGTGAAAAAGAAGCCAGACATAAAACGCTACACATTATAGGTTCCATTTATATAAAATATCCAGAATAGATAAATCCATAGAGATTAAACCCAGATTGGCAGTTACCAGGGACTGAGAAGAGCAGGAAATGGGGAGTGAAGGCTTAATGGGTGTGGAGTGTTTTTTAGGATGATGAAAATGTCTTAGAACTAGATTACGGTGATGGTTATACAACACTGTGAATGTACTAAATGCCACTGAACTAAATACCACCATGTGTAAAATAGATAGCTAGTAGGAAGTTGCTGTATAACACAGGCAGCCCAACCCAGCACTCTGATGATCCAGAGGGGTGGGATGGGGAAGGGTGTGAGGGAGGGGATATATATATATAATTATGGCTGATTTGCATTGTACAGCAGAAACCGGTACAACACTGTAAAGCAATTATTCTCCAATTTAAAAAATAAATTAGGCACACACACACTCTCTCTCTCTCTCTCTCTCTCTCTCTCTCTCTCTCTCTCTCTCTCTCTCTGGTCAATTGTGGTCCTTTACCAGGGTTTGGCAATCTTGTATGTTAGGTGGAGCTGTGGCACAAATCATTCTCCGGTCACCAGAGGCCTGATGTCAGCCCCCCCACACCCTCAGCCCTGAGCCTGGGGGAGAGCTGGGGTCAAAACAAACATCCTCTATGACCCCCAGGCTTCTGAGTGGGTGATGTTCTCCTCTTTTTTCTTCAGGGAGATGACAGGAAGTGCAGGCTGTGATTTATTCTGCAACCTTCAGCCTGTTTCAAGAGCTCCTACCAGCTACAGACTCATCTCCAAGACCAGGAAGCCTCGGCATGGCTCCATGGTGCCCAGGTTGTGTCCCCAAGAGCTCAGTGCCAGTGCTTTGTGTGTTCATTGCAGTGTTTCTGAGCAGTTCCACATCAGTATCATTTCCACTGATATTTGCACAAACAAGTTTGGACAACGTTACTTTAACATTCCTTCTCATTCCTACATCCTGAATTCTTGACCAGTAACATAAACGGGACAAGTGCTTGAGGGCTAAACATTGCCTTTAAGTTTTTCAATAACATGACAACTATTTGAGAAGACTATCACTGCCCTTACTCATCTCTTTCTACTGAGTCCCAGAAATGAAGAATAGGGGAAACATGTCTGGCATGTCATAAGGCTCTTAATAAACTAAACATCTTCTGGAGAGCAATCATTTTCTGTCTGGAAATTTTTTAAGATTGCAGTCTATGCACACACTAATCTTATGCAAATCACTTATCAAAAGCATATGCTAACCTCACTCACTGTGGCTCCTCTTTTGCATGCAGTGGGTTTTGAAACACCCTTGGAAGAACTCTCAGAGCCCAGTGCTGAAGAGAGTGCTGTAATCATATGCATTCTTTTACTTAATAAAATAGCACAAATACCAAATATTTCTTTACTGATTCAATTAATAAACATTTCTGGAGGGCCTTCAGAATACCATGCCTGGCACTGGACATAAAAGAAACAAAAGAGACAAATCAAAAGAACACAAATATTTAATTCTCTTTTTGAAAAGATCTATTTCTAAACACAGAAGGAGAACAAGTCAACAACCTGGACAGGTCAAAGGCTGGCACCTCAGGATTGAGATTCCAACTCAAACTCCATTCTTCTGGACCCCTTTTCTGACTGACCCTAATCAGCTCTAGTCATCTCTAACTGTACTGCTTCATCTTGTTTATGCATTATGCATATTGTATATGCAATACATATATGCAGTATATATTTTGTATATGCAATAATGTATATGACTGCATTATTCTGTGTGTGTGTATGTATTCACATGATAGACATGGATATCATCATCTCTTTCTATGCACTCCATATATAGATAAAAGAGTACATGCACAGGCACCTTCATATCTTTCTAACTATAGTACAGGCTTTTGAGGGATAAGTGGCTATGCCTTGTATCTGTCATCACCTTTTTTTTAATAGCCCACCCATCTTTGGTCCCATGTTCAGCATCAGGTGTGGGATATAAACTTAATAGGGTCTCAAGAGGGGCTGGTGCCATTAAAAAGAATGAAACAATGCCATTTGCAGCAACACTGATGGTCCTAGAGATTATGCTGTGTTTGGCTGTGTTAGTAGCTCAGTCATATTCGACTGTTTGTTACCCCATTGTCTGTAGCCCGCCAGGCTTCTCTAAGAATACTGGAGTGGGTTTCCTTCTCCAAGGGATCTTCCCAGGAATCAAACCTGGGTCTCCTGCATTCTTTACCATCTGAGCCATCAGGGAAGCCTTGTGCTATTTATACTAAGTGAAGAGGAAGACAATATCATATGGTACCACTTACATGCAGAATCGAAAAAAATATATAAAAATGAACTCATCTACAAAATGGACTCACAGACTTAGAGAACAAACTTATGGTTACCTGTGGGGAAGGATTTGGGGGAGAGATGGAACAGATAGGCAGTTTGGGATTGACATGTACATACTGCTACATTTAAAACAGAAAACCAACAAGGACTTACTGTATGCCACAACGAACTCTGCTCAATATTCTGTAATAACCTAAATGGGAAAAGAATTTGAAAAAGAATCGATACATGTGTATATATAACTGAATCACTTTCCTGTATAACTGAATCACTTTCCTGTATACCAGAAGCTAACACAACATTGTTAATCAACTCTTCTCCCATATAAAATGAAAAAAAAAAAAATTAAGGGCTGGTAAACCAACTTGAAAGTAAGGAAATTACTCTGGTCACTACATTTTCTTCCTTGAAACATAGCAGCTATTCAACAACTTCATATGCAACCTTCACAAAACCATCCTACATTATCTCATTTCATTCTCATAACAAAGCAGGTTGTGCGATTTCCCCATTTTACTGATGAACAAAACCAAGAGCCAGAGAAGAAGCTAGTATGTCTAGCTAGGAGGTTGTACTATTTTGTTTGCCCTTCCAGATCCTCTCCCCCCTTTCTCCACCTGCTCCCTTTCCCAGGAGGCTGACCTACCTCAAATGCCTTCTTGCTCACTGGCTTCCAGTTAAAGTTGGCCAGTGGAAGGATCTAAGGAGAGAGAGCAGAAGGAGAGTAAGGTTGGGAATTTATTTCTCTTATTCTTTTTCTATTGGTTGACCAGAAATCAACTGTGACCATTAAATGATGACAACAGCTCCTCTCAGGTGGCCCTCTCCATATTTCCCCTCTCTCCCAACCCCAGTAACCACTCCCTCTCCTTGGTTCTTCAACATGATGATGGCTCCCCACTTTTGCTTTCCAAGAAACCCCACACCATCCTTGCTGTTTCCCTCAACCCAGGCCACACCTTGTAAATAATCTTTAAGTGCTCCTCGACTGCCCAGTATGAACGTGCCATCTTCCTTGCTAGGATCCTGAGCAATGTAATTAGTACTAGTCACACCTTCTACCTCTTGCTCAATCCTTTGGATTCCCAGTCTAAATGCTTGCTCACAGCAATATCAAATCAAAGCAAGGGGCATTATCACATCACATAGGCCACCTGTTCCACATCAGGACCTTCCAGGAGTGCAAACACGCCCAAATGGAGCCTGCTGGTGAGGTCTGGAATATAGAAGCCTGTACCTGCAGACAGCTGTAGCTTGCTCTCAGTAAACAAGTCAGCCCTGGCCATCAATATTAGTGGAAGCAAGATAATGACTCATCAGAGAAGCTGCAGTCACTTGACCCCCCATGACTCAGACACATATTGTTAACAGTCTGCTGAGCTGCATAAAAGCTGAATAAACCAAGGCTCTGCCTCATCCAGGTTCCTGGCAATTAGTGAGGTAAAAAGCACTAGAAATCTGAGTCTATTTGGTTCTGTCCTCAAATATTCTCCCCCATCAGTCCTTCAGTGTCCTTCTATCATCCCTCCTTTTTCCACCCCACGCACACAAAAAACACATTGCTGAAAATGCATCAGATAGAGGTACACAAGGGCTGCACTTCTGAGATAACAAGCACAAGGCCACCAGCCAACACTGCATTTTGCTCTAATCATTTTGTGGTACACAGAATCCACAGCTCCAAAGTCAGCTTTCTCTTGTCTTTCGGTTATAGCTTCAGCAAGGAACTCGGTTAAGAGGCAAGTACACTCTGCTGATAAGTTTCTCATCCAGTTTTTCCACCTAAGTTCCTCTCTCGGTTGAGGCTTTCTCAGATTTCATGAGTTTGAGACCTATACCATTGATCTGACCTTGAAAAGTTTTGTTATAGTAAGTAGATATCATATTCAGAAATAACATGTTCAGTAAAGCAACACTGAGTAATTACTTTCTTTCTATAGAAAGTAATAGAAAGAAACAACACTGAGTAATTGCTCAGTGTCAGGCGTTGTGCTGAGGCCTTTACTTTGTTACCCCATTCAACTGTCTTACTAAGCATCTGAAACTAGTGTTTGTGTATACATGTGTGCACACACGTTTTACAGGTTAAAAAACAGGCTCACAGAAGTGATTTAGTGAAGGTCACACAGTTCTTGGTTAAAAAAAAAAAAGGAATTTGAGCCCAGGTCTACCTGTCCCTCAGTTCCTTGCTCTTAACCATTTTTCTATTCCTGTGTATATGTCATCATTTAATCTTCAAAACTCAGTTCTTCTCCAGACAAAAACTCTTAAGGAAGCACATGCCCTTTTAGATTTTTTTTCAATTAAGTTTAATACTCATTTATTGAGCACCTACTATGTACTAGCCACTGTGCAAGGTACTAGGGCCACAAAGGTAGAAAAGACAGTGTCTGCTTTCCAAGAGCTCACAATATGAGGGAGAGCTTCTGAATTTCTTTTAACGCTTCTGGTTTCTCTTTGACCCTGGTATTATGTAAGAGTTTTTGCCTTTTGTTTATGTCAGCCTCATAGCTGAGAGATTTCTGCTTCTCACTCTATGACTGAGATAATAGAATTGGTGATAACATGTGTATATTTTACAAGGAAAGAAAACAAAGAAAGGAGGAAGGGAGGGTGGGAGAGAAGTATTAACAGAAAGAAAGGAAAAGAAGAAAAAACTAAGTTAATCAAGGTAGAAGGGAAGTTTTTTTCCGGGGGGGTGGGGGTGATTAGTAGGGAAACTCCAGAAAAGAGGGGAGTTTTGCAAAGAGAGGTGTAAGAACCCCTAGGACTTTTGTTGGAACCCACTGGACACATGCTTGATATTCACCCATTAAAGTATGAAAAGGCAAAAAGACAGGACACTGAAAAATGAACTCCCCAGGTCTGTAGGTGCCCAATATGCTATGGAAAATCAGTGGAGAAATAACTCCAGAAAGAGTGAAGAGACAGAGCCAAAGCAAAAACACACAGTTGTAGATGTGACTGGTGATTAAAGTACAGTCCAATGCTGTAAAGAGCAATTGCATAGGAACCTGGAACGTTAGGTCCATGAATCAAGGCAAACTGGAAGTGGTCAAACAGGAGATGGCAAGAGTGAACATTGACATTCTAGGAATAAGTGAACTAAAATGGACTAGAATGAGTGAATTTAACTCAGATGACCATTATATCTACTACTGTGGGCAAGAATCCCTTAGAAGAAATGGAGTAACCATCATAGTCAAGAGTCCAAATGTTCATAGTCAACAAGAGTCCATAATGCAGTACTGGGATGCTATCTCAAAAACGACAATGATCTCTATTCATTTCCAAGGCAAACCATTCGATATCACAGTAATCCAAGTCTATGCCCCAACCAGTAATGCTGAAGAAGCTGAAGTTGAACAATTCTATGAAGACCTAGAAGATCTTCTAGAACTAATACCCAAAAGATGTCCTTTTCATCACAGGGGCCTGGAATGCAAAAGTAGGAAATCAAGAGATACATGGAGTAACAGGCAAATATGGCTTTGCAGTACAAAATGAAGCAGGGCAAAGACTAACAGAGTTTTGCCAAAAGAATGCACTGGTCATAGCAAATACCCTCGTCCAACAACACAAGAGAAGACTCTACACATAGACATAACCAGATGGTCAATACCAAACTCAGACTGATTATATTCCTTGCAGCCAAAGATGGAGAAGCTCTATACAGTCAGCAAAAAGAAGACCGGGAGCTGACTATGGCTCAGATCATGAACACTTTATTGCCAAATTCAGACTTAAATTGAAGAAAGTAGGGGAAACCACTAGCCCATTCAGGTATGACTAAATCAAATCCCATAGGATTATACAGTGGAAGTAACAAATAGATTCAAGGCATTAGATCTGATAGAGTGCCTGAAGAACTATGGACAGAGGTTCATGACATTGTACAGGAGGCAGTAATCAAAACCATCCCCAGGAAAAAGAAATTCAAAAAGGTAATATAGTTGTCTGAGGAGGCATTACAAATAGCTGAGAAGTGAAAGATAGGAAAAAGGAAATGAAGGGAGAAAAGGAAAGATCAGTTCAGTTCAGTCGCTCAGTCGTGTCCAACTCTTTGCGACCCCATGAATTACAGCACGCCAGGCCTCCCTATCCATCACCAACTCCCAGAGTTCACTCAGATTCACGACCATCGAGTCAGTGATGCCATCCAGCCATCTCATCCTCGGTCGTCCCCTTCTCCTCCTGCCCCTAATCCCTCCCAGCATCAGAGCCTTTTCCAATGAGTCAACTCTTCGCATGAGGTGGCCAAAGTACTGGAGTTTCAGCTTTAGCATCATTCCTTCCAAAGAAATCCCAGGGCTGATCTCCTTGCAGTCCAAGGGACTCTCAAGAGTCTCCTCCAACACCACATTTCAAAAGCATCAGTTCTTCAGCGCTCAGCCTTCTTCACAGTCCAACTCTCACATCCATACATGACCACTGGAAAAACCACAGCCTTGACTAGATGGACCTTAATCGGCAAAGTAATGTTTCTGCTTTTGAATATGCTATCTAGGTTGGTCATAACTTTTCTTCCAAGGAGTAAGCGTCTTTTAATTTCATGCCTGCAGTCATATACCCATTTAAACGCATAGTTCCAAAGAATAGCAAGGAGAGATAAGAAAGCCTTCCTCAGTGATCAATGCAAAGAAATAGAGGAAAACAACAGAATGGGAAAGACTAGAGATCTCTTCAAGAAAATTAGAGATACCAAGGGAATATTTCATGCAAAGATGGGCTCAATAAAGGACAGAAATGGTAGACCTAAAGAAGCAGAAGATATTAAGAAGAGGTGGCAAGAATACACAGAAGAACTATACAAAAAAGATCTTCATGACCCAGATAACCACTATGGCTTGATCACTCACCTAGAACCAGACATCCTGGAATGCAAAGTCAAGTGGACCTTAAGAAGCATCACTGTGAACAAAGCTAGAGGAGATGACGGAATTCCAGTTGAGTTATTTCAAATCCTAAAAGATGATGCTATTAAAAGTGCTGCAATCAATATGCCAGCAAATTTGGAAAACTTAGCAGTGCCCAAAAGACTGGAAAAGGTCAACTTTCATTCCAATTCCAAAGAAAGGCAATGCCAAAGAACGCTCAAACTATCACACAATTGCACTCATCTCACATACTAGCAAAGTAATGCTCAAAATTCTCCAAGCCAGGCTTCAACAGTATGTGAACCATGAACTTCCAGATATTCAAGCTGGATTTAGAAAAGGCAGAGGAACCAGAAATCAAATTGCCAATATCCACTGGATCATCAAAAATGCAAGAGGATTCCAGAAAAATATCTACTTCTGCTTTACTGACTATGCCAAAGCCTTTGACTGTGTGGATCACAACAAACTGGAAAATTCTTCAAGAGATGGGAATACCAGACCACCTTATCTGCCTCCTGAGAAATCTGTATGCAGGTCAAGAAGTAACAGTTAGAACTACACATGAAACTACAGACCAGTTCCAAATTGTGAAAGGAGTACATCAAGGCTGTATATTGTCACCCTGCTTATTTAACTTACATGCAGAGTACATCATTAGAAATGCTGGGCTGGATGAAGCATAAGCTGGAATCGAGACTGCAGGGAGAAATATCAATAACTTCAGATATGCAGATGACACCATATGGCAGAAAGCGAAGAACTAAAGAGCCTCTTGATGAAACTGAAAGAGGAGACTGAAAAAGTTGGCTTAAAACTCAACATTCAGAAAACTAAGATCATGGCATCTGGTCCCATCACTTCATGGTAAATAGATGGGGAAACAATGGAAACAGTGACAGACTTTATTTCTTGGGCTCCAAAATCACTGCAGATGATGACTGCAGGCATGAAATTAAAAGACACTTGCTCCTTGGAAGAAAAGCTATGACCAACCTAGACAGCATATTCAAAAGCAGAGACATTACTTTGCCAACAAAGGTCCATCTAGTCAAAGCTATGGTTTTTCCAGTAGTCATGTATGGATGTGAGAATTGGACTATAAAGAAAGCTCAGCGCCAACGAATTGATGCTCTTGAACTGTGGTGTTGAAGACGACTCTGGAGAGTCCCTTAGACTGCAAAGAGATCCAACCTGTCCATCCTAAAGGAAATCAGTCCTGAATATTCATTGGAAGAACTGATGCTGAAGCTGAAACTCCATTATCTTGGCCCCCTGATGCAAAGAGCTGATTCATTTGAAAAGACCCTGATGCTGGGAAAGATTAAAGGCAGGAGCAGAAGGTGTCAACAGAAGATGAGATGGTTGGATGGCATCATCGACTCAATGAACATGAAGGTGAGCAAGCTCAGGGAGTTGGTGATGGACAGGGTAGCCTGGCATGCTGCAGTCCTTGGGGTTGCAAAGAGTTGGACACAACTGAGCAACTGAACTGACTGAACTGAAAATCACCCAGAATTATTTTTATTTATTGATGTGTTGTTTATTTACAATAATAATGTGGACTGCCAATATCCATTGGATCATCAAGGAGATGAGGAGTTCCAACCAGTCCATTCTGAAGGAGATCAACCCTGGGATTTCTTTGGAAGGAATGATGCTAAAGCTGAAACTCCAGTACTTTGGCCACCTCATGCGAAGAGTTGACTCATTGGAAAAGACTTTGATGCTGGCAGAGATTGGGGGCAGGAGAAGGGGATGACCGAGGATGAGATGGCTGGATGGCATTACTGACTCGATGAACGCGAGTCTGAGTGAACTCCGGGAGCTGGTGATGGACAGGGAGGCTTGGCGTGCTGCAATTCATGGGGTTGCAAAGAGTCGGACATAACTGAGCAACTGAACTGAACTATGGTTTATCAGAGGATAGTGAATATAGATGCCTGTGCTATACATTAGGAACTTGTTGTTTATCCATTCTAATTGTTTTACTTTAATGTTTTAAAATACAGTCAAGATTCAAAATTAGAACAATATAAAAGAGTGTGCATTTTAAAATCTTGTTCCCATGTCTCTGTTTATCATCCCATCTACTCTTCCCACATCCCATGCTCCCATCTGCATCCCTGAGGTATTTATAAGTCTATTTTATATCCTTTCTCTGTTCCTTTATGCAAATAACTGAATACAACTATACAAACACACACATTTCAAGACTTCCTGAAGATGCATGCATTTTTTTTTACTATGCTAAAGCATATGTATTAATTGGGAAAATAAAATAGTATGCATTTTAACACCTAAAAGAATGATTTTCATGGGTTATTGTTAGCCTTCATGGGTGGAATACCTCCTACATACCATTATTTCTAATGCTGACAACAATTTCATTTTATAGATGAAGAGAAATGAGAGTTGAAAAGGTCAGGTAACTTGTCAACTTCAGACAGCTAGTGGCAGAACCAGGAGAATGCCTCCTCCCTTCAGCATCCTATTTTGGGGAAAAGGCCCAAGCATTCACCTAATTACTTAAGGAAAAAAAAAAAAGTCCCATATCCAGTCAGTCACAAAGCATCTCAAGTCTTATTTGCATGAACCTCTAATTATATTTCAAATCTATCCTTTCCTCTCTATTTCCCTTACTAGCTCCCTCAATGACCCTCATCATTATCTTTTTGATACACCATCATACCTGGTCAAAAACACTGGCTTTCTCACAGGTCCTTTTTTTTCTAGGCTGATGTTCCCTGCAATTTATTCTCCCTTCTTCTCCTAGAGTGAGCTAATACACAAATCCAACAGTGTCTATCTGCCTCAAATACTTCCATGCTCCCAACTGCTAAGAACATGAAACCTAAACATTTGTGTGGCATGGTTGAGTCCCAGACATGTTTCCTGACCATCCCACCATATACCTTATGATACAGAAAAAAAACAAAGTACTACAAGTCTCTAGAGCCCTCCAGGTCTCCTGCTCTGGGGTTTTGCCCAGCTGAATCCTCTGCCTAGAACACACTTCTTTTTCTTGGCAAATTCCTCATCCTTCAGCTTAAGTGATGCCTTTTCTGGAAGCTGTCCTTGCTTCCCCCGAACAGACCTAGATACATTCTCCCTGTGTTCCCATTGCTTTTTGTTCATACCACATGAAAGCAGTCATCTCATCATAATGAATGGACCAGAAATTTCCTTTTCTAAACAAGCAACCCAAGTAATGGTTGCAGTGGTCTCGAAACCTTTTTGTATTATGCACCACATGAATGCATACTAAGTCACTTCAGTCGCGTCCAATTCTTTGCGACCCTATGGACTGTAGTCTACCACGCTCCTCTGTCCACGGGATTCTCCAGGCAAGAATACTGGAATGGGTTGCCATGCTCTCCTCGAGGAGATCTTCCCAACCTAGGGAACGAATCTTTGTCTCTTATGTCTCCTTCGCAGGCAGGTTCTTTACCACTAGTGTCTTTACCACTAGCCCCTTTCATTATGCACTACAAGCATTTTATTATTTTTAAATTATATATTTCTATACTTACAGATAAAATGCACTCAAAATAGAAATGTTAAAAAGGTAAGATACAAACAAATCTAAATAGAATTTAGAATTTCTAATATTTTGTTTTCACACATAAGTGGACTGTCTTGTGCATCCTTACTATGGAATCTGCCTATCAACAAACTGACCGTCTTTTCTAATGGTCTCAAGGGCCACATGTAAGAAGATCTCCAACTACAAAAAAAAAATCAAAGAAACATCTATTGAGGTCCTTCTGTGTACCAGACAATGTGTTGGGCAATTTCATTCATATTATCTCACTTAATCTTTCCAAAAGCCTTGTAAGATAAGTATTATTGATCTTTAAGGTTGACATTTCATGAGATCATGTAACTTGCCTAATATCTCATAAATAAATGATGAAGAGAGAATTTAAATTCAGGTAATGTTTTTCACTATATGTGTATATCAGTTAAGAGTGTATCTTGCTACAAGTAACAGAAATTCAATTACAGTGATTTAACCAAATAGTGGTTTATTTTTTCCTATGACAAAAAGTTCCCATGTGTGGAATTAAGAGTGGTAAAGAGTATCTAGAATGGCATCAGATACAACAGGTTTTTCTTTTTTCTGTCTCACTATCTTTAACAAAGTGGTTTTTGTCACAAAATGGCTATTCCACCTCCAGGCATCACAGCCATGTTCTTAGCATAAAATAAAAGTTGGAGAGGGGACAAAAGATCAAATGTAAAAGCTGAAAAGGCACTTATCAGATGCCTCAGCCTCCTTTAACAAGCTGTCTCAGAAGCCCCACTTGGTGACTTGATCTTGCATCTCACTGTCAGAACTAAGTAACAAGGTCACCTCTAGGAGCAAGCTGAGTAGCTTAAGCTGGGCATAACTGGGACAAACTTGGATTTCTCTTAGTTAGGAAAGGGAATAAACTGGGGGTAGGCAACCAGGAATATCTGCCAAGTCATTCCTGCCTTAATGCCAGAAATACCACTACATTGTAGCTGCTGCATGAATAGTCCTTAGCACTTTAGCAAGAGACTATGTTCTGGTCATGTAGTCCCCATCTGAAGCAAGAATCCAGTCATGACCAGATGGTTATTCAGCTTTTGCTTGAAATTTAGAGAGACAGGAAAGTTCATGACTTTACTTTGTAACCTATTCTAAATGAGGGAAGCTTTAATTGTTGAAACTTTTATTCTAGTAATAATCACACTGTATCACATTTACAATTTTACATTAGACCTAGGGGTTGTTTCTTATTCATCTCTGTACCAGGTCAGTTGATTACCATAAAGAGGTGACTCAAGAAAATATCTGAGGCATAAATTGAGCTATCTTTTTCATATTGAGATTAAATGATTCTTTAAGCCATTAAAAAATCTTTTCTCTCCTAGGCCTAGCCTACTCAACTAGGCTGTCATGTTCAGTTAATAAGCAGTATGAAGAGTGAAATATTAGGGTCACATCCCAGGAGATGGTCAGGATGTAGAAGAAGCCCTGCAGAGCTCTGGAAATAAGCACTGTTTCAGGAAGAGGTGGATGTGCTTTAGGGAACAGCTTGTGATCGTGACCCACTCTGTTCAGAAGAAATTGGGCCCCTGCAGAGCAGTTCCCAGTCCACCCACCCGTCCTCTCTGCTCATCTGGGTTTCCAATATTGCCTTTGGAAAATTTTTGCTGCCAGGGAATGACCAGGAAATCAGCAAACATGAGGTGTATGTGTGTGTCTCCAGGATGTAGTCTTTCTCCACTTCTTCTCCAGGGCAAGAACCTCTCAACCCAGGCCACAATACCACACACCTGGTGTGTTCACCTACAGAATGAGTTTGTATTCCAGAGTGAAATATTTGGAGGAAAACAAATGAAGTGGAGACATAAGCTCCCAAATTTCTAGAGAGTAGGACATAATGCTTCTGAGTTAGGATCTGCAGTCAGGCCAGAACAAGATCTGAGGGCTTCCGTGGTGGCTCAGTGGGAACGAATCCACCTGCCGACGTAGGAGATGCAGGTTAGATCCCTGGTCCGGGAAGATCCCACATGCTGTGGAGCCACTCAGCCTGTGGGCCCCAACTGTTGAGCCTGCGCTCTGGAGCCCGGGAGCCACAGCTGCAGAGCCCACGTGCTGCAGCTGCTGAAGCCTGTGTGCTCCAGAACCCACACTCCACAGCAAGAGGAGCTGCCACAATGACAGGCCCATGCACCACAGCTAGAGAGAAGCCCCCTGCTTGCTGCAACTAGAGAAAAGCCCATGCAGCAGTGAAGACACAGCACAGCCAAAAGCAAGTAAAATAAAAATCAAAAAAGAATAAGAGCTGATCTTGGGATGATTTAACTTCTCAGTGCTTCTGTTTCCTCACCAGTAAAGCAGGGAGAGTATTGCCTACCTCAGAGGTTGTTGTGAAAATCAAATGATACAGACTGGAAGATACCACGGTGCCTGGTGTATATACGCTTGGTAAATAGCTAGCCACTGGCACATGGCCCCTTGGATTAGCACAGGTTCTACTCCTACTATGGGTGCTTTCTATATCTCTGACCCCTCAAGATCATACCTGTTTCGTGCCCTTCCACCCCACATCCCAAACCATCTTAACTCTCTCAATATTCTAGTCCTCTGAAAAAGCAAGCCTTTTTATTTCTGATTATTATCCTTCTCTGCACTTGGCCCATAAACTTGCTAGTATCCTCAAGTGTCCTTCCTCAAATTGTCTTGCTCACCTTTTTTCCCTGACTCTATATAAGCAAAAATTGGGTAACTCCAAGTTAGCTCTCTTTTTACGTTATTTTATTCTTCTCTGTCTTTGTAAAACAGTAAAAACAAGGCTCTAAATCCTTCTTACTAAAAATAATTTTTAAAAGATTTTATAGCACATTACCATTTACTCAACACTTGCACTTAATAAAGCTCATAGGAAATGGAAACCCACTCCAGTATTCTTGCCTGAAGAATCCCATGGACAGAGGAGCCTGGCAGGCTACAGTCCATGGGGGTCACAAAGAGCCAGACATGACTGAGCGACTTCTCTTCACTTGTCTTTATAACAGCCTGGCAAAGAACCATTATCCCCATTTTTTAAATGAGCAAACAGATTCAGAGGGCTGATCAAACTTGCCCAAGGACCCAAAGATTGTCAGAATGGATGTAAGATGAAATGTCTGATGCTCTGAAACTCATGGTTTGGTCTCACAGCCGGTTTGACTCAGTGCAAAGGTCACTGTGGGCTGGGCAACCTGGACAGATGATACATAACCAAAATCACTTATCAGACCGGTAAACTGGCACCTATAAATGCTGCCTTTACCCTCTCAGTCTCTATGATACGAGCTGGACATGTTAGCACAAGCCAGTGGCATTGGGATAATCTGTCTTCTTCCTTCTACTGTGACTATTAAGGTACACCACCAAAAGAATCTAAGCCATTGCACTCCATCAAGTATTTATTGCACACCTAGAATGTATTCAATACCATAGAACAAACAGAGGTCAGACCTAGTCCAGTGGCTCCCCTGAGCTTCCACACTAGTCAGGGACAGAGACTAAGAATATAAAGTAGTAATTAACTGTTAAATTGAACAGCAGGGGTTGTAAATGCTGAAATAACTCAGAAAAGACAGATTCACGAGGTCTGAAATAATAAGGGATGGTTTGATGGAATGAAGTTTCAAGTGGAATGAGAGGATACACTGTGAAAGAAATGGGAACTGTATGTCTAGTAATAGTTACTCCAAGTGTATTTCGTGCGCCAGGCATTTGTATACATAATGTCTCAGAGTATTCAAAATAATCACCCTGGAAGGCAAAAGCTTTTATTCTAAAGAAACAGAGTCAGAGAAGTTAAACAGTTTGTCCAAAGTCACAAAGCTTTTAAGTGATAGATCCAAGATTTAAAATAAGGTTTATATAATGCTAATGTTAGTGGGGTTTTTCTCTACCTATGCTGCTCACTATTGACAGGTAAATCCAAGAACTAAAGCAAATGTTACTGGCCCATCAAGAGGTCCCTCTGAGAGGAAAGGGTATAGTGAGAAGAACACTGGAGCTAGAATCAGCAGACCGAATTTTAATACATTTCTGTCTCTAACCTATTTGGTAAATGCCTTAACCCTTTTCAATTTCCTCATTTAAAGAAAATGGAGAAAATTCTGGCAGCTATCTCAAATAACCACTGTAAGTATGAAATGAAAAACATGTAGATATGACTAACACATATAAAATATCCACTTTTAAGTATGAATTTTAATAAGCAATTAAGATACAAATTGAAGCCCTTAAAGTATGTGTTTCATTGGACTTACTTCAACTAATTTCCAAACACTGTATCATTTTCAGGCCTTTCAAGAGATGGGAGTAGGGAGCAGGGTGGGATCAGAAAGGGCAGAGAACCTTCTGGGCATTTCTCAAACTATCAGAGGCCCTTATGTTATTGGAGCTACCAGTCCCTTTGCACAACTGATCCTCCCAGGCCCCAGTGTGTTTCCTCTCAGTGTTCTCTCCTCGGAAAGAAGAACTAAGGAGTGAGCCATCTCCCAAACAGAGAGCCAAAGACCACCTCGAGAAGAGCACCAAGCTGAGCACACAGCATATGGTCATAGACAGTGGTCAAACTTAACTGGATTCTCAAGGATCCTAAAAGCCAGCCTCTAAGACTAACCGTTTTGTGGAATTCAGCAATAGATGGGGATGTTCCTTGCCTGAAGGACAGAGAGGTGTGCAGGGCATTGAGCAGAACTTTCTATTCTGGCCCCTCCTCTTCATCCCACAACCCACTGAGCTGTCTCCAAGGAAGTGAGTGCTCCTGGTGATGGCCGAGTGTGCCAGACAGGGGCCTTGACTCATCCCATCACTTGGTCAGCAGGAACTATGTAAGCCAGAGGGATCTTAGGGGAAAAAAATCCTTTTATGAATTTCATGACTTTCTTTGTATGTGTGTGTAATAAAGTTTTATTAAAGTATAAAGGAGATAGAGAAAGCTTCTGACATAGGCATCAGAAGAGGGTAGAAAGAGTACCCGCTTGTTAGTATTAGCAATGAAGTTATATACTCTCCAATGAATCCAAAGAATGTCTGGAGGTTGTAAAGACCTCACCAGACCTACTCCCATAATTTACATTTTAAGATAACAGAATTAGCCAGAAAGTTTAATCCAGAGACTGTCCTCAGGCAGAATATATTGTTGTTATATAATCCTTGTAAAGAGCAGGTCTACTCCCATAATTTACAGAACTAGCCAATTTCATGACTTTCTTGCTGACTGGTGACATTTACAGTCCAAACCTAGTACAATCAGAATTTCAGGCTTTGGTTCATGAATTGATGGAACAAAAAATGACCACCTTCTATTTATGTAACTATAATTAGTGCCCTTTTTTCCCAACAGTTCAAAATACTGAATAGTATTCCTTTCTGAACTCTTAAAAATTCAGAAATACTGTTACTGGATGGGGGAAGAGTTTCAAGAGCACTAAGGGGCCTGCTTGACTGAGTGGAGCCAGACTCTGGGGGTCGCTGATACTAATGTGATTCCACTGGTGTCCAGGGACCCTCCTGCTGTGCTTGCTGGGAGAAGACAAGGAAGTGGACAGTACTCTTCCCTTCAGTCAATCATACATGCATCCATTTATTTATTCACTCAATAAACACGTATTGAGGACTTTTTTGTGTGCCAGGCTCTGCGCTAAGCATTTGAGAGAGAAAGGAGTCATAAAGGAAACGAACTTTACTGGTAGGGTTAAAGGGGACAGAAAATCAGGTCGAAAACTGTGGCCTATAGGAAGAGAAGTCAGTCATGGCCTAAAGCGTAGCCTTGGAACAGAGCAATTGAAAGTTTCCCTTGGGTTCCCGACACAGAAAATATTCATGACTTGACTAAGATCATAGATATCATTGAAGTCAGAGACTGACCTAAATTCAAGCCCTGAATGCCGTTCTGACAACACCATGAGCCTAACACAGTGAGAGGAATTCAGGTTTTGGAAAGAAACACCTGGATTTAAGCCCTGGGATTGCCTTTAATTAGCTTAGCTAAACCTGTCTGAACCAAAATATTCTTGTGTGAAAATAGAATAGAAACTCATTGTAAAATGAGGTTGTTGGGATTAAGTGATATACTGTGATTTACATTTCCAATTAAATGGAGTAACAGGGGCCAAATTTTCCCTCCTACTTGAAACAACTGAAATACAAGACAACATATTAATATATAATTAAATGGTTTCTAAGACATTGGACATCAAGCAATTAAAGACAAAGGAATACTCCAGCTGCAGCCAGGGCCAGCCTGCCCAGGGATGCACCTGATCAAGACTGATGGTAAATAAATGATGTGAGTCCCACAGCTGAGCCAGCTTACTGTTTTCAGAGAGTTCCCAGGCCATGGAGTCAACATGAAGCCTGCTCAACTCTAAAGACACAGAGATTAGACTCCAGAGATCAATTGACTAGCAATTTCAAGGCTGAGGGTCACTTTAAGTATGTAGTAAAGGACTTAAAGATCAGGGAAAATAATACCCAGAATCAGGAATAATACACAGAATCAGGAATAATTCTTTCATCCTGAGTAGAGAACTCCATAATTCCAAGGGCATTAGAGTATTCAGAAGGATTTTGCCTCAATAGTAAGACAAAAATCAACCTTACACTGAAACACTTCTGTGTTTCTAACAAAGCTTAAAACATAACCCAAATATCAAATTGTTCCCAAGTAATTTAACTTTGCCCTGAAAAAAAGCTCAAGAATATTTACAGGTATATATATATATCCAACACTCAAAAACACAAAATTCACACTGTGAAGCATCCAATCAAATATCAACAAGCATTTAAAGAAGCAGAAAAATGCAACCCATAATGAGAAGGGAAAAAATCAGCCGCAAAATAGCACAACTGATACAATTAGTGGACAAGGACATTAAAACAATTATTATAATTGTGTTTCACACAACTAAGAACTTACAGGAAGATTAAATATGTTTGAGACTTGTAGGATATAAAAAGACCCAAACTTCTAGTGGTGAAAAACCATAATATCTGGGATAAAAAATACAGTGGATGGGATCAATGGCAGATTGAAAATTATAGGAAAAAATAAGTGAATTTGAAGACTGAACAATAGAAATTATCAGAAGTAAAAATGAAAAAAACAAAGCATCATTGAGCTGTAGAATAACCTCAAGAATCCTGACATATACATAATTGGAGACATCAAAATAGGGGAGAGAAATTTCTTTAAAGACAGAAATTACCAAAGCTCACTCAAAAAATTTGTGAAGCCCGAATATCCCTATATCTACCAAAGAAATGGAATTCATGTATATTAAAACGGTTCCATAGAGGATATTCCAGACACAGAAGATCCACCAATGAGTTGCACTAAAGGAAGAAACAATTCCAGTTCTGCAGAAATGCTTCCACATAGTTAGAAACAAGTGAGAGTGAAAAAGTACAGTGTGAGTAGCTAAGTCTTGTCTGACTCTTTGTGACCCCACAGACTGCAGCCTGCAAGAATCCTCTGTCCATGGAATTTTCCAGGCAAGAATACTGAAGTGGGTAGCCATTCCCTTCTCTAGCGGATCTTCCTAATCCAGGGATCAAACTCAGGTCTCCTGCCTTGCAAGCAGATTCTTTACCATATGAGTCACCAGGGAAGCCCAGAAATAAGGGAATATTTCCCAATTCATTCTACAAAGTGAGCCTTACACTGATACCAAAAGCAGTGAAAACATTTCAAGAAAATAAAATTATTGACTATTTTTCATGAACATTGATATAAAAATTAACTTTAGCAAGGAGCTTCCCTGGTGGCTCAGCTGGTAAAGAATTAGCCTGCAATGCAGGCGACCCCAGTTCAATTTCTGCGTCTGGAAGATCCGCTGGAGAAGGAATAGGCTACCCATGCCAGTATTCTTGGGCTTCCCCGGCTGCTCAGATGGTAAAGAATCCGCCTGCAATGCGGGAGTTCCTGGCTTCAATCCCTGGGTTGGGAAGATCCTCTGGAGAAGGGAAAGGCTACCCCTTCAGTATTCTGGCCTGGAGAATTCCATGGACTATGTGGTCCACGGGGTCACAACGAGTTGGACACAAATGAATGATTTTCACTGACTAATCAAGCAATATTTTAAGAGGATAATGCATCACAATCAAGTGAGCTTTAACCCAGAAATGCAAGGCTGATATTTTTAATCAACTAGTATAATTGACCATATTAACAGACAAAACGACAAGAAATCTAAAGAAATATTTGACAAAATTCAACATCCATTTCTGATTTTTTAAAAATCTCAGTAAACTTGTGTAGAAGGAAAACTCTTCAACCTGAAAATCTATGAAAAATGTACAGCCAATGGCATTTTTTGATGGAAGACTGAATGCTTTCCCTTCAGCAGAAACAAGGTGAGGGGGTCTGCTCTCACCATTTCTGTTCAATATTGTACTGGAGATTCTAGTCAGTCCAATAAGGCTATAAAAACACAAAAAGTTTAAAATTGGAAAGGAAGAAGTAAAGCTCTTTACTCACCAGTCACATGACTGTCTACAGAGAAAATCCTATGGAATTTGGTAGGGGGAAGCTACTAGACTAAATGAGTTTAGCAAAGTTTTAGAATGTAAGACCAATATACAAAAATCAATGTATTCCCCTATGCTGATGACAAATAATCAGAAATTGACATTTTAAAATGCTTTTTATAATAGTATGAAAATATAAAGTATTTAGAGAGAAATATGACAAAGGTATATAATGCTTGTACATTACAATTTACAAAACATTGCTAAGAAGAATTTAAACATACCTGAATAATGGAAAGATACATAGTGTTCATGGATTAGAAAATTCAATACTTTTAATTATATAAATTCTCCTCAGGTTGATCTATAGATTCAATGCAAACCCAGTCACAATCCCAGCAGACTTTCCTGTGTGTATGAACATTGACAATCTGATTCTAAAATTCATTTGGACATGCAAAAGGCCTCCAAAAGCCAAAGCTACTTTATAAAAGAAAGCTTTGGAGAACTTATACTATTTGACTTCATGACAGTATAAAATTATATTCATCAAAACTGAGTGATATTGGCACAGAGATAGACAAATAGTTTGATGGAACAGAGACCAGAAATAGACCCACACATATCTGAACAATTGATTTTGACAAAAGTGCAAAGGCAATTTAGAAAGAAAAAGACAGTCTTCAGCAAATGGTGCTGGAATAATAGGATTTTTTTTTCACATTGGATCTATACTTCATACCATACATCATATTAACTCAAAATAAATCCTAGACCTATATATAAAACTGACCTGGGATCTTCCTGACCCAGGGATTGAATCCAGCTCTCCTGCACTGCAGGCAGATTCTTTACCTACTGAGTCACCAGGGAAGCCCAAAGATTCCTTAGATATGAGTCAAAAACACAATCCACAAAAGAGTAAATTGATAAATTGGACTTCATCAAAATAAAGAATCTATGCTCTTTAAAAGATACTGTTAAGAAAATGAAAAGATAAGGTACAGACAGAAAATTTGCAAATCTCTTATCCGAGAAAAGACAGAAGTATGGAATACTTAAAGAACTCTCAAAACTGAATAATAAGAAAATAATTTAATTTTTTGAACAGGCCAAAGATGTAAAGAGATACTTCACCAAAGAAGATACACACACAGTAGACAGACACTCACCAGATCCTCACCAACATTAGCTATTACCCCTACATACCTACTAACAGTGTCTGAAATAAAAAAGACTGACCAAACTTAAGTGTTGGCAAAGACATGGAGCAATTGGAGCAACAGTTTAGTAGTTTCTTAGAAAGTGAAATATTCACTGACCAGAGGACACAGGCCATTCCACTGTCAGGCATTTATCCAAGAGAGATGACAGCATGTGTCCATTCAAAAACATAGCAGGTTTATTTTTAACCGTTAAAACTGTAAATGACGTAAACAAGAGATGAAAGGATATAAACAACTTGTGGTGTATCCAAGCAATGGAATACTCCTCAGCAATGAAAGTGAATTAACTATTGACACACACAACAATATATTGAATCTTGAATTATGCTGAGTGAAAGTCAAATAAAGAGTATATACTATATGATTCTGTTAATATAAAATTCCAGAAAATGTAAATTAATCAATAGTGACAAAAAACAGATCTTTGGTTAGTTGAAGACAGGGTGGGAAGAAATAAGACCAAGGTATTACAAAGAGACAGAAAAATAATTTTGAGGGTGATGGCTACGGTCATTATCTTGATTTTGGTGATGGTTTCATGGGCATATGCAAGTTATAAAAGATTAAATTGTATGATTTAAACATGTGCAGCTTGTGGCTTGTCAATTATACCTCCAAAAGGCTGCTTCTTAAAAATTACATATTTGTATGGAACCCCCCACATAGTGGGCCATAAATAAATGTTAGTTTTCTTTAACAATTATGTTTTGCAACTATGGACAAATATGATCTTAATTCCTGGCTAGGGGAGCTCTTTTTTCACCAGAAAAAGGGCAGAAACAGTTTCTGAAAAGCTAAACTGCTCTGTCATCTTTCCTTTCAATTTTCCTAAGCTGGCAGCTCTGTATCAGCAATGCCCTAGAGAGCCAGGCAATAAGAGAGGCCAGGCAATAAGAGAGGCCAGCCCAGCTTCACTTCTCGCCACCCTCACCTCCCAAAGCCGTTGTCTTTGACAACCTAACCCAATTTGGTGACTTATCAAAATGCAAGGGTCTTGATTACATATCCTACTGCCCCAGAATGGTGTCTGGTATTTAGCTGGTGCTTGATAAATGCTGAGAGAAGATATTAAAGATCACAGTTTCTATTCCTGTTCCTGTGTGCCTGCATGGTGACCTCTGGTCCTCCGTCTAATATAGGTCCCAGCAGAACCTCAGTAAAGAGGAGACTGAGAAGCCCAGGTAAATCTGATAAGGGTGAGGAGCGCTCCAGGCTGCAGCCATGGCTTTGCTTGTGAGGGGAGAGTAGGTTTATGAGGGCAAAGTTGATGCAGAGAAGTTGGTGCCACCTGAGGGCATTCCAGGCAGAAGCTGATGAGCTTCTGAAAGGCCTGACCTGGCCCCCGGCAGCACTATTTCAGAAGATGAAGAAATACCGCTTAGTACAGGAGAGAGAATCCTTCCCATTTCTACACAGGATCCATTTACAATGGCATTAAAAATATAAAGTCTTTAGAGAGAAATCTGTACAATACTTGTGCATTCTAAGTTATAAAATGGCTGACAGAAATTAAACTTGAAAATTGTACTTCATGATTTTGTGAAGCTTTTTTAAATTTTCAGTGAGAGGTCAAGTTGGGTTTTCTGCTGGACATGTTGACATAGGTGCCTTTAAAATTAAATTAATACACGGAGAAGGGCATGGCAGCCCACTCCAGTATTCTTGCCTGGAGAATCCCACGGGACAGAGGAGCCTGGTATGCTATAGTGCATGGGTTTGCAAAGAGTCGGACATGACTGAGTGGCTAATACTTTTCACTTTCAGATATAAGAAAAGAATTTTATAAAATTCAATATCTATTAGTTTTGAAAACATCTGGAAACTAGAAATAGTCTTCAACTTACTGAAAGGTATCTAAAAATAACCAATAGTCAATCATACTTACAGCAGTGGTTTCAGGACAAATACTGGGACTTCCCTGGTGGTCAAGTGGTTTGGACACCACATCTCCAGTGCAGGGGGCATGGGTTCAATCCTGCTCAGGGAACTAAGAGTCCACTTGCCATGTGGTATGGTCAAGAAATTTTTTTTAATTAAAAAAAAAGAACAAATACTGTAAGATTTCACTTATACGCAAAATCTAAAAACTAAAGCTGATAAACATGACAAGAACAGACTCATACAAAGAACAAATATGGTCACCAGAGGGGGGATAGCATGGTGAAGGACAAAATAGGTGGATTAAGACACACAAACGTCCAATTATAGAATAAATAAGTAAGGGGGATATAATGTACAACACAGGGAATATGTTTATTAATATTTCAATAATTTTGTATGGTAATAGACTGGTTCCAAATAGGCAAAGGAGTACGTCAAGGCTGTATATTGTCACCCTGCTTATTTAACTTATATTCAGAATACATCATGAGAAACGCTGGGCTAGATGAAGCACAAACTGGAATCAAGACTGCCAGGAGAAATATCAATAACCTCAGATATGCAGATGATACCACCTTACGGCACAAAGCGAAGAACTAAAGAGCCTCTTGATGAAAGTGAAAGAGGAGAGTGAAAAAGTTGGCTTAAAACGCAACATTCAGAAAACTAAGATCATGGCATCTGATCTCATCACTTCATGACAAATAGATGGGGAAACAATGGAAACAGTGACAGACTTTATTTCTTGGGCTCCAAAATCACTGCAGATGATGACTGCAGCCATGAAATTAAAAGACGCTTGCTCCTTGGAAGAAAAGTTATGACCAACCTAGACAGCATATTCAAAAGCAGATTACTTTGCCAACAAAGGTCCATCTAGTCAAAGCTATGGTTTTTCCAGCAGTTATGTATGGATGTGAGAGTTGGACTATAAAGAAAGCTGAGTGCCAAAGAATTGATGCTCTTGAACTGTGGTGTTGGAGAAGATTCTTAAGAGTCCCTTGGACTACGAGGAGATCTAATCAGTCCATCCTAAAGGAAATTAGTCCTGAATATCCATTGGAAGGACTGATGCTGAAGCTGAAACTCCAATACCTTGGCCACCTGATGTAAAGAACTGACTCATTGGAAAAGACCCTGATGCTGGGAAAGATTGAAAGTGGTAGGAGAAGGGGACGACAGAGGATGTGATGGTTGAATGGCATCACCAAGGTGATGGACAAGAGTTTGAGTAGGCTCCAGGAGTTGGTGATGGACAGGGAAGCCTGGCGTGCTGAAGTCCATGGGGTCGCAAGTCAGACATGACTGAGCAACTGAACTGAACTGAAAGTAATAGATGGTAACTAAACTTATTATGGTGATCATTTTGTAATGTAAAAGGACAGCAAATCACTATATTGTACACCTGAAACTAATACAATATTGTAAGTCAATTATATGTCAATAAAAATATCTAAAGATAAAACTTTTAAATGTAAAAAAAAAAGTTAATATAATCCATATAGTAAGCATGCTTCCTGTGAAAAGCACCTGCCACGTATTAATGAACCTATGCTTGTTTTTCATCAGACATATAAGGTTCATGAGAACAGGAACTAGAACAGTACCTGGCACATAGTAGACACTCAATAAATGTTTATTGAATGAAAGAATCATTTAACAAGGTATTTGTCAATTGAATTTGTATGCAATGTTTGAAGAACTGCCAAAGTTATGTAAATTTCCTTGATCAAAATTGTGATAACAACTTTATTTAAATACCCTCCCATTTCCTTATTCATTCCTTCAGGGGGGTCTACTAGCATCCCCAGGAGACTGGTAGAGATATAGACCTTATTGCAAAGAAGAAAAGCTAGAAATAGTTGTTTCAGAATTGTAGATTACATCTCAACTTAACCAGTATTATCCCTGGAATATGGTATTGTGCAGGCCCGATCAGCAGTTCAGTAGGGATCTCAGCTTGTTCCCACTCACCATCAAAACAGAGAAAAAAGGTTTTATGAATATACTGTCTAGATAAATAAAATTTATCACTAACATTAATTGGTTATTTCTCTGCTCTTATTAAAAGGAATTACCTTGTTTGGCCACTCTTCACTTATAGATACTTAAATATAACGAATTTAACACAGTTCAAACCCTTAGTTCTGCAAAATGTTGCAAATCATTCTAATTTTATTGAAAAGCCTTTTCAAAAAACAAGCTTCAAAGATCTCCAGTGGGATAGGAAATTCATACTGTAACAATCACCTGAGAGCTTTGAAAAATGCAGATTCCTGGTCTCTACTCCTGTCCTACTCTATCATCTTACACATAGCCACGATTCTGATGTAGGTGGTCTGGGATTCAGTCCACAATCTGCATATGGAAAACGGTCTCCAGGTAGTTTTATTGAGTAACCAGATTTCAGAACCATTTTTTACATTGTGTTGCTTTATAAAAACCTTGACTGCAAAATCAAGGGCTTCTTTCCTCTTCTTCTAAAAGAGAGGACTGGATCTTTTAAACACACCAAGCCTGACGCATATATAAGAGCTACAATGTCACATCCCTGCAAGATCAGATGTGTAGCATAAATACATGAGGGAGAGATAGAGCGCAGTGGGATGGCAACAAATATGACTGATCTAAAAGGGACAGATACTTACCACTTCTAGCCAAAGGTCAATGTGAGCATAGCATTGCCAGAGTTTCTACATTTTCCAAAGAAATCCATTTCACATAAAATGTCCTGTGAAGGCTAAACTAAACACATCTGTGGGTAACACATGGCCCAGAGACCAAACAATCTCTGGTTCTGAAGAGTGGCTGGGATAAAACCCTGTTAGACCATTGTATTCATTTACTGGTGGCTCAGCAGGAAAGCAGCAGCCTGCCACTGTGGAAGACCCAGGTTTGATCCCTGGGTCGGGATGATCCTCTGGAGAAGGGAATGGCTTCCCACTCCAGTACTTCTTGCCTGGAAAATCCCATGGACAGAGGAGCCTGGCAGGCTACAGTTTATAGGGTCAAAAAGAGTCAGACACAACTTAGTGACTGAACAACAACAACGTTCATTTCCTGAGGCTGCCAAAACAAATTAGCACAACCAGGTGGCTTAAAGCTACAGAAGTTTGTGCTCTCCAACTATGAACCAGACGTGCTCAGTCAAGGTGCTGGCACAGCTGGTTCCTCCTGGAGGCTGAGGGAAATGGCTTTAGGCCTCTTTCTTCACTTCTGGTGGCTGTTTATAATCCTTGACTTGTAGATACATTTCTCCAAACTGCCTCTGTTCTCACACGGCCCTCAGTCCTGTGTGTCTCCCCTCTCTCGGTCTGTTTCCCCATCTATTCTAAGGCCTTGTCATAGGATTTAGAATGGCCCCAATCCAGGATGATCTCATGTCCAGATTCTTAATTACATCTGCAGAGACCCTTTTCTGAATAAAGTCACGTGTGTAGGTTCCAGGGGTTAAGGCTTGGATGTTTCTTCCGGGGAGCCACTGTTCAACCCACTACAGACAGGTTTACATTAAAAAATATCCAAACCATTATTTCAATCAAATTTGATTTTTTTAAACCAATCTTTTTCTTATCTAGTAATTTACTACTATAATAGAAAGGACATCTGGCAGAAAATGTGACATGCCCAGGTGAGTATTGTTACAAGTTTTATTTCTTATATGTTTCCTAGCTTTAAGCTGTTAGAATTATCCCATTGCTCCACTTTCAACCATTGTTCCTAAAATCAGGGTTGCTGGGCAAAGGGGTTCCTCCCTGTATGCAGTGCTCCACCACTGCAGACCTCCTTGACTGGAGAAAAATCAGTCTGTGTCCATAGGAAGGGAAAAAAAAATGATGAAAGAGCAGAGTGGTGAGAGTATTGGGTAGAGAGAGAAAAATAGGCAATGGAGGAGTCTGTCCTCAGACACGAGAGAAAAAAAGCAGGAAATGTGATTTGGGTAGAACAAGTCCTTGAAAGAGATCTATCTGCCTCTTCCAAGGAAATTTTGTAGCCACCCCAGAACTTAACTGTGATTTCTCGCGCCATCTGCTGGGACGTATAGGAACCAGCTCAGACTGGAGCCAGAAAAAAAACAGTTGGCCACACCTTCAGTCATTTTAAGGGGGCCGCGTTTATCGAGACTTGACTCTTTCCTGTCCGTCCTAATAAGGATCTAAGAGGACTAACCAAACACCTGGCCGTCTTCTGTACATTCTTTACTCTTTAAGTACATGGGGGAGCGGGAGGCAGGGCCTGGGTTCCAGAATTCATCCAGGGTTCCAGAATTCATCCAGGTGTTAGTGAGGCTTGTAACAACAGGGTTTGTGTCTCTTTCCTCCACGGATCCTTACCAAGAGCATGGTGTCTGACACAGAAAGTGAAAGTGAAGTAGCCCAGTCGTGTCCGACTCTTTTCGACCCTATGGACTGTAGCCTACCAGGCTCCTCCATCCATGGGACTTTCCAGGCAAAAGTACTGGAGTGGGTTGCCACAGAGAAGCCTCTCAAAACAAACAAACAAAAAGCCTATTAAGTATAAAAAGGAAAATCCCAACTTAAGAATTCTACTTCTTAGCAAGGTGGGATGGGGAGGGAAGAGGGAGGGAGATTCAAGGACATATGTGTACCTATGACTGATTCATGATGATGTTTGGCAGAAACTAACGCAATACTGTAATGCAATTAGACTTCAATTAAAAATAAATGTAACAAAAAGAATTCTACTTTCAGATTTCCCTGGTAGTCCAGTGGTTCCTGCAAATGCAGGAGACACAGGGTGGATCCCAGATCTGGGAAGATTCCACATGCTGCATGGCAGCTAAGCCCATGCTCCACAAGCCGAGCCACTGCAATGAGAGGCCCGCACACCTGCCATTAGAGAGTAGCCCAAATGCACCAACAGAGACCCAGCACAGCCAAAAACAAATCTTTTTTTTTTTTAAAGAATTCTACTTCTTGTTGACCATTACTTGTGGACAAATTTATAAAAAACCAAATGGCAAGCCAACCCACAAGAGAAAACTGGACTACCTATGACTTACTCAAGTCTTTGGATTTTATTAAGCAGTCCATAGGAGGCTCACTGAGGCCCAGTTACAGTGGAAAGAGTGGCCACTGTGCTCCATGGAGGAAATCACCCCTTAGCGCAGCTGACCTCACCCTACTGTCCCCCACTCAAAGGGCAAAGAGCTGAGGTGTGCACCAGTGTACAGGTGTGTGAAATACTAATATAAGTCTCTTTCCAAGTAGTGCAGTAATAAAGAATCCGCCTGCCAATGCAGGAGACGCTACAGATTCGAGTTTGAACCCTGGGTTGGGGAGATTCCCTGGAGAAGAAAATAGCAAGCCACTCCAGTATTCTTACTGGAAAATTCCAAGGACAGAGGAGCCTGGTGGGCTACAGTTCATGGGACCTCAAAGAGTTAAGACAGGACTGAGAACACACAGACTCATATTGGTCTCTGACCTGCCATAGAGAGTTGCCATTGGTACTTGCCATAGAGTTCCTAAAACTTCTACCATTTCCTGGATGATAGGATAAGTTTTCATTCTAAGGGGTGACTCTTGGTAGGTGCCTGGATGAGAGCTAGACATCAGAAAGATCAGGCTGAGGCAGGTTGGGGGGACCCAGGATCCTTAACTGCAGTGCTTGTACCTGGACACACATCTCCTGGAGCAACAGAATACAAAGAAACTATAAGGAACTAAAAATAACTGCCTGCATGTGCAGCTGGGGCAAATTATTAACAAGATACAAAAAGACCAGAACCCAACCTCCGCTTCTGATGAGCCAGGAACAGAAGCAGGGAACTGGGCATGATTCCTGCACACAGCGCCACCAAGGGGTAGGCAGACCACCTAAGCCACCCTCCAGCTTGACCCGCAATCAGCCCCAACCTTCACCCTCTTCAAGAGACCAGCTTGCCCTGTTGGAGAGTGAGCCAGGCACCTGTTACTTGTCCTCGCTCCCTCCTGCTGCGACACAAATTCCAGTTAAGACTTGCCTGCCATTCTTGTCAGGCCTCCTACTCATTTCTGTTGATTAAAGACTCCAACAACCTGGGCCGGTAATAAAGCCTTGATATGACAGAAGCTAGGAACTTCCACCCCCAGCCCCACTCCCATCCACTGGGGAATGGAGGGTTAGTAATCGCTGGTGCCTCCAACATGAGGACTCCAAAAACTCCCATGAGCACAGGGCTCTGAGTGCCTTTAGGTGGGTGAACACACAGATACAAGGAGGGAGGCTGCCCAGAGAGGGCATGGAGCCCCACACCCCTTCCCACAAACCTTGCCCTCTGTAGTGTTTCTATCCGGCTGTTCTGAGTAGTATTCTTTGATAATAAACTGGTTATCTAAGCAAACTGTTTTCCCGGGTTCTGTGAGGCACTCTAACCAATGATCAAACCTGAGGAGAGGGTCATAAGAACCTCAGTGTACAGCCAGTTGATTAGACTGCCATGCCTGCGTGCTTAGTCATGTCCAACTCTTTGTGACCCTTTGGGCTATAGCCTGCCAGGCTCCTTTGTCCATGGGGTTTTCCAGGCAAGAATACTGGAGCGGGTGGCTATTTCCCCTCCAGGGGATCTTCCCAATCCAGAGACTGAAACTGCGTCTCCTGTGTTTCCTACTGAGCCATCGGGGAAGCCCATTAGTTGATCAGAAGCACAGGTAACAACCTGGGCTTGCAATGTGGAGACAGGATCTGAAGCAGAGTCGGGGGACAGTCTTGTGTGGTCTGCACTAACCCCAGAAAGACAGTGTCAGGTTTGAATTGAATTGTATGAGAGTTGGTGTCAGAGTTGGGGAACTGTCAAGTATGGTGGTGGGGGGGAAGGGGAGGGGACCCACACATGATATCAGAGTATTGTGAATGTGAATAGAGGCAAACCACAAGGTGTTTTTCCTAGACAAGGTGGGAGACCACAGTCCAGGTACCAAGTAACAGTTGCTGCTTGCATCTCAGAGCTAAGCTATAGTCAGTGATGAGAATAACATCCCATCAGTTAGGGCTTCCCTGGTGGCTCAGATGGTAAAGAATCTACCTGCAATACAGGAACCTGGGTTCAATCCTGGGTTGGGAAGATCCCCTGGAAAAGGGAATGGCAACCCACTCCAGTTTTCTTGCCTGGAGAATCCCCATGGACAGAGGAGCCTTGTGGGCTATAGTCCATGGGGTCACAAAGTCAGACACGACTGAGCAACTAACACTTCCCCTTACCTCAGAACACAGCCACTCATAGAACCTACTCCTCAGTGGGCTTCAACTTTGGCTGCACAACATTATCATCTAGAAAGCTTTTTTAAAATTCTGATGCTGCACTCCCATGTCCACTGCAGCACTGTTTAACAGTAACCCACACATGGAAACAACCTAAGTGTCCACTGATGAATGAAAGCATAGACACGAGATACACGCACACACACAATGGAATATCATTCAGTCATAAAAAAAAATGAAGTAGTGCCATTTGCAACAAGGATGGAAATTGAGGGCATTATGCTCAGTGAAATAAGTCAGGCAAAGAAAGATAAATTATCACGTAGTCTCACTTAGAGGTGCAATCTAAAAACAGGAAAACAAGCTCATAGATGCAGGGGATAGACTGGTGGCTGCCAGAGGTAGAGGGGCAGGGACAAAGAGGCGGCAGTGGTAGCAAAATGGGGGTCAAAAGACATAAACTTCCAGTTAAAAAGTAAGCAAGTCAGAAAAAAAAAAAAAAAAGGCAAGTCATGGGCATGTAATATACAACATAGTTAATCATACTGTATTAGTGTTAGTTGCTCAGTCGTGTCCAACTCTTTGTGACCCCATGGACTGTAGCCTGCCAGGCTCCTCTGTCCATGGAGTTCTCCAGGCAAGAATACTGGAGTGGGTTGCCATTTCCTCCTCCAGGAATAATACTGTATTGCATATCGGAAAGTGGCCGAGTAGATTTTAAAAGTTCGTATCACACACAGCTCTCTTAGTTTCCTATTGTTGCTATAACAATCTACCACAAACTTAGTGGCTCAAACAACCCAAACTTATTACCTTATAGGTCTACAGTGCAGAAGTCAGAAATTTCTCTGACTAAATTATTGGCTGATTTGCATTCCTTACTGGGGGCTCTAGAGGAGAAATGGCTTTCTTACCTTTTCCAGCTTCTCTAGGCTTTCGAGTTCCTTCCATCTTCAAAGCCAGCCAAGCATTTCTCATATCACACTGATTAGGCTTTACTGCCTCGCTCAACCACATTTAAAGACTCTTGTGATTATGTTAGGCCCACCTGGATAATCTAGGATAATCTCCTTATATTAGAGTCAGCTGGTTAGTAAGGTCAAGTCTTTCCGCTGCCTTAATTCCCCTAGCCAAGTAATGTAACATATTCCTGGGTTGCAGGACAAGGACTTCTTTGGGGACCATTTTCCTGCCTATCTGGGCTTCCCTGACGGCTCAGCGGTAAAGAATCCATCTGCAATGCAGGAGACACAGGAAATGCAGGTTCTATCCCTGGATTGAGAAGATCCCTTGGAGAGAAAGGCAACCCACTCCAGTATTCTTGCCTGAAAAATCCCATGGACAGGAGCCTGGTGGGCTTCAGGCTATGAGGGTCGCAAAAAGCTAGACACGAACTTGCAACTGACCATGCGTTCTGCTATCAACATGAAGCTGAGAACTACTGGTTTATCTGTAAGAAGAGGACTCAAGAAGTAGCTGTCACCAAGCTGAGCCATGAAGGCAGATTGGAGACACACATTGAAAACTTGATGTTGGGGTTAGAGTGGGGGTAGCTACAGCCAGCCTCAGCAACTTTACATTGTTGCAGAATGTGTCTTGGTGGGGGAGCTGGTGGTGTTGTCATGTGATATACTCACATTCACTTCTCTGATAGTCCTAGGAAGTTTCAGTTCAGTTCAGTCGCTCAGTCATTTTGTGACCCAATGGTCTGCAGCACACCAGGCTTCCCTGTCCATCACCAACTCCTGGAACTTGCTCATACTCACGTCCACTGAATCGGTGATGCCATCCAACCATCTCATCCTCTGTCATCCCCTTCTATTCCTGTCTTCAATCTTGCCCAGCATCAAGGTCTTTTCCAATTAGTTAGCTCTTTGCATCAGGTGGCCAAAGTATTGGAGCTTCAGCATCAGTCCTTCCAATGAATATTCAGGACTTATTTCCTTTAGGATCTACTGGTTTTAACTGGGAACTTTAATTGTACACTATCCCAGAGGTGACGGACACCAGCCTCACTGAAGAACAGCTGTTACAGAAAATGTAGGTCATAACACAGGATGCAACTTTTCCAGACTTTTGAGACCGGTAGCTATCAGCTTGTTCTTTGTTTTATGCTCACTGTATGTATACCAGATTCTCAAGTGCTCCGTAGGCCATCCTATGCAGTGGAAAGTGACTGGCCAACTGGATGAATGTGGCTTGAAGACAGGTTCTGATTGGCCAACACTTTAATAGTCACACATACATATCCACTCAGGATTTCTGGGGTCTCTTAAAAGATCTAACACTCATGCAAGACAACACTCAGCTGGAAGAACAGCTGCCGCCTTTCGATGGGGCATTTATTCTCTAGTTCACAGTAGGCTTTATCCGAGCCTTTCTGTTTTACACCTGGCTCACTTCACACGTTTGTTACCTGCCTGATCTGGAAGGAATCTGACTTTACAAACTTCCCTATCCTCCAGAGTTCATATGCCTTTGTTGCTGTTTAGTCGCTCAGTCGTGTCCCACTCTTTGTGACCCCATGGACTGTAGCCTTCCAGGCTCCTCTGTCTATGGGATTGTCCAGGCAAGAATACTGGGATGGGTTGCCATTCCCTTCTCCAGGGGATCTTCCTGACCCAGGGATCAAACCTATCTCCTGTTTGGCAGATGGATTCTTTACTACTGAACCACCTGGGAAGTGCTTCATATGCCTAAGTTAGGCAAAATTCTTATAAAGACCCATTTGCATCAATGCAAAAGTGAATAGCATACTGTGATCATTTCACAATATATACAAATATTGAATCATTGTGCTGTACACCTGAAAGTAGTATAATGTTGTCAGTTACACTTCAGTTTTTAAAAATATGTAATAAAATGAAAAAAAAAAAAAATGTAATAAAATGAAACACCACTCTCACATACTCCACAAACACATATACCCACACAGAAGTGAATAGCTCTCCAAAGAGAAAGATAGCATACAGCCAATGGCATTGCCTTGTACACACAAAACCCTTTCCTCACAACTTAGCGAGCCACACTGAGCAGAGTTAGTCTACAGTTTGAGAAAAGTCTGAATCACATGTCCTGGTGAACACAGTGGTCTCTATTGGCACAAATCTTCTAGGAAATTAAGCTGAAAGATGCCCAACTATAATTTCTGCACATTGGTCTTTCTTCAGCCTTTAAAGTGTTAGTCGCTCAGTCGTGTCCAACTCTTTGCAACCCCATGCACTATAGCCTGCCAGGCTCCTCCATCCATGGGATTTTTCAGGCAAGAATACTGGAGTGGATTGCCATTTCCTTCTCCAGGGGACTGAATGCAAGTCCCCCTCTTTGCAGGCAGACTTTTTACCATCTGAGCCACCAGGGAAGACTTCAGCCTTGAGAGACACATGTAACCAACCTTACTCATCTTACATACCCAGTCTTTCAAAAATTTAAAATGATTATCATCGCCCCTGAGTGCCTCTTCCCACCTCCAAATGCTTCTTTCCAGTGAGGCTAATTCCTTGGACTACTCTTCCTAAGACATAGTTGAGACTTTGTTATCATTCTGGTAATTCTGGTGGCTATGCCACCAAGCTAGAGAATTGTGCTGTTGAAAGTCTGCACAGCACTAGAGGGTGACCCTCCAACTCAGACCCTCTATAACCTATCCCAATACCGGATGAGTTTACAAACTAGACAATGATGGAGGATGCCAAAGCTGAGTCCCTTGGGGTAGAAGGCAAGCCAAGAGATAACCTTCCTTTTACATGGTGCCAGGGAAGACCCTCTCCTGAAGAAGACCTAGTATTTCTAATGGATGTGATCTAAAAACATTATTCTGCACATATGGACTTCTTCTCCATGGGCTACAAACTGTGTAAGGATGACAACACAGTTTGAAATATGCTTTGCCTCAAGAGGGTAGAGTCCATTTAAAGGGCCTGTGGGGAGAGGAGCTGGGCTGGTGGATTTCCCATAGCACTGCTATTAAGTCAGTCTTGGCTTACTTACTATTAGAAGAGATAAATTGGCATAATAGTTTCAATTGGCTCAAGTGAGATTTGGGTTAGATGCAGTTTTGGTTTAACTATCCTTTATCTGAAATTACATGAGACAGTGTATTGAATCACTCACTTAGAAGTGTTTCTGGAACATGTTCATTTTTATTACTAATTTGTGCTTTCTGGCCATTCTTAAGCATCTTTACTTCCACTACAACTTTTTACAGTGAGTCTGGCATGTAGCTGCCACTCAGTAAATGTGAGTAAACCAATACCAGAGGCTTCAGACTGCTAAGACTCTGACACACGAGATCATGGGGCCAGATACATTCACTCCTTTTGGAGGAACAGAATAGACGGCTTGGGCTATGAGAAAAGTTGTTAGAATGGGTCGAACTTATGGTTGCAGGGGGAAGGATGAGGGAAGGGTTAGGAAGTCTGGGATGGACAGGTACCCACTGCTATATTTAAAATGGATAACCAACAAGGACCTACTGTATGGCACAGGGAACTCTACTCCATGTTATGTGGCAGCCTAGAGGGGAGGCAAGTTTACAGGAGAATGGATACCTATATGTATATGGCTGAGTCCCTTTGCTGTCCACCTGAACTATCACAACGTTGTTAACTGGCTATACTCCAATGTAAAATAAAAAATTTAATAAAAAATTGAAAAAAATAGAGGAGTGTGTTAGCAGATTTTTTAAATGTAGGAGCACATCAGCAGTAGTTTCATCTCCAGGAAGACAAAGTAGACACTCTCTTAAATCTGTCTCACATCTATAGGGAGGCTACCCTATTTACAGTCTTTTGGCACAAAATGCTCTACTGTCTATCTCACTTGAGATGGTTCCTATAGGACAAAGAGAGGGAAAAAGCAAAGCCAACCGGTAATCACGCGTGATGTCTCCAGTCCTAAGGAGCTTGGGACACACTTGTTAAGGCATCACACCTGCTGGAGCTCCAGCAGGGAACCTACTCAAGGACACGGCACAGGAAGCAAAGGCGATCAACCCAAGCAGTACTGAAGAAGACAGCGCAGCAAAGACTTTTTTATTCTCCCAGACCTTCAGGCAATCTCACGAGCAGGAGGGCGCACATAGGTGAGTATGAAACTAAGAAAAATACGAGGCTTAATACACATTGTATTTCTTCAGTCCCTGGCAGGCCAGCAGCCTGAGGTCAGTCTGGCAGGAAGCTGAGAGGACTGCCTGGTCCGGACACTCACACGATCTTCACAGTGTTGAGCATGTCTGACAGGACATACGTGTCATCCCAGCCCTTTCCGGGCTTCCTCAGGGTCTGCTCCAAGGCCCGGGCCATTTCCAGGAGCTCTGGTGTAGCGAGTTTGGACTCAGAGTGCAGCTGACAGAACAGGATCTCGTTGACTTCACCCTCGATTCGCCGGACGTACAGGAGGGGGAACACCGCCTTAAGCCCAGCCAGCACCGAGTCCTTTAGCCCCAAGTCTCGGCACACAAGGTTGAGGATAAAGACACCTGCAGGGTGAGAAAGGAAGAGAATGACCGTGGTTCAGGGAACACAGGAGACAAGGTTCTGCTCTGAGAAATATGGCCATTCCTGATCCCAGGAGGCAGGTGGAGCAAGGGACACATCCGCGGCAGCAGTGACTGCCAGGAACACACAGCATATGAAGGGAGAGAGGTAGGGGGTGCGTGAACCATAAGAAGGCTTCAGGCTCATTTCTTGCTCTCTTGTGCTGCTAACAAATATGACCATTCTCCATGCCTCTGTTTCACAAAGAATTGCTTTGAGAAAGAAGAAATTAATACCCCCAAGTAATTAATATCAATTTCAGAGAAAAATTATATTCCTGACATATATAATACATACCTTTATTTGTAACAATAAAGGTTCTAAATCAACTGTTTGCAAACCAAATCAAAACACCTGGGAGGTGGTGAACATACAGATTAACAGCTCCAGCTTTTTTAAGTCATAAGGACCTGGGTTGGAGCCCTAAGTCTAATCGTGTGTCACTTTGGCAAGTCTCTACCTCAGTTTCCTAATCTGAAAATAGGCGGCTCTGAAGATGAAAAAGCATACTGCCCAGTCCAGGACATGTGGGGTTGCTAGCATCACATGCTGGCAGGGATGTGAACTGCTATTAATACAATTGCTTTGTGACACTGTGTGTGACTGCATCTACAAACTGAATAAATTTATAATTTGTGATCCACCAATTACAACCCCACATCTATGCCCAATAGACCGGTACACACACGTCACCATAAGGCATCTACCAGAATGTTAACGGCAGTTCTAGTTCTAGTTCAGTCACTCAGTCGTGTCCGACTCTTTGCAACCCCATGAATCGCAGCACGCCAGGCCTCCCTGTCCATCACCAACTCCCGGAGTTCACTCAGATTCACATCCATGGAGCCGGTGATGCCATCCAACCATCTCATCCTCTGTCATCCCCTTCTCCTCCTGCCCCCAATCCCTCCCAGCATCAAAGTCTTTTCCAATGAGTCACCTCTTCGCATGAGGTGGCCAAAGTATTGGAGTTTCAGCTTCAGCATCAGTCCTTCCAATGAACACCCAGGACTGGTCTCCTTTGGGATGGACTGGTTGGATCTCCTTGCAGTCCAAGGGACTCTCAAGAGTCTTCTCCAACACCACAGTTCAAAAGCATCAATTCTTCGATGCTCAGTTCTCTTCACAGTCCAACTCTCACATCCATATATGACTACTGGAAAAACCATAGCCTTGACTAGACGGACCTTAGTCGGCAAAGTAATGTTTCTGCTTTTGAATATGCTATCTAGGTTGGTCATAACTTTCCTTCCAAGGAGTAAGCGTCTTTTAATTTCATGGCTGCAGTCACCATCTGCAGTGATTTTGGAGCCCCCAAAAATAAAGTCTGACACTGTTTCCACTGTTTCCCCATCTATTTCCCATGAAGTGATGGGACTGGATGCCATGATCTTTGTTTTTTGAATGTTGGGCTTTAAGCCAACTTTTTCACTCTCCTCTTTCACTTTAATCAAGAGGCTTTTTAGTTCCTCTTCACTTTCTGCCATAAGGGTGGTGTCATCTGCATATCTGAGGTTACTGATATTTCTCCTGGCAATCTAGATTCCAGCTTGTGTTTCTTCCAGTCCAGCGTTACTCATAATGTCCTCTGCATAGAAGTTAAATAAGCAGGGTGACAATATACAGCCTTGACGTACTCCTTTTCCTATTTGGAACCAGTCTGTTGTTCCATGTCCAGTTCTAACTGTTGCTTCCTGACCTGCATACAGATTTCTCAAGAGGCAGGTAATGGCAGTACTTCCTAGTAAATCCTCGAAAAAGAAAAAAGCCCAATGCCAACAGCGGAACGGATAAATTAATCATGGTAGTCACCCAGTGATATGTCAGAGCAATAAAAAGGAACAATGTCAACACAACACCATGAGTGAACCTCACAAACATCATGTTGAGGGAAAGTAAAGAGAGAACATTCCATATGGACAAAACTAAGCTGTGCTGATAGAAGTGAGGATGGTGGGCTTCCCTGGTGGCTCAATGGATTAAGAATCTGCCTGCCAATGCAAGGGACATGGGTTTGATCCCTGGTCTGTGAAGATCCCACACGCTGTGGAGCAACTAAGCCCATGCGCCACAACTATTGAGCTTGTGCTCTAGAGCCCGTGCTCTACAACACGAGAAGCCACCACAGTGAGAAGCCCACGTACCACAAAATAGAGCACACCCCACTCTCTGCAACTAGAGAAAGCCCAAGCGCAGCAACGAAGACCCAGTGCAGGTAAGTCCTCTCACCTCCTTTCCTTACCTGAAAGGAGGTAAGAGGACTTGTAGGGGTACTGGTAAACGAGTATGTTCAATCTGGGGAAACCAATCATGCTACACACTTATGAGCATTTTTCATTAAAAAGAAAATCTTCCTAAAGGGCCCATCCCTTCTCCCTCGCCACCTTCTGTTCTTTATACCTTCAGAAGTCAAGATGCTTTTGACCTTCTGCAGGAAAAGCTGGGCCACAAATGCTGGGGGTGGACAGCTCATTCCCAGGGTTGGGTCCTTACTGTCCACATCGAACATTATGACGTCGTAGTGAGGCCGTGCTGGGAAAGAGAAGCAGACAAGTCTCTGTTTTTTGCTGGATAAAATAACACCATTCACATTCCTCCACATTTCCTCTGCGACCTGTGGTTGGCACAGGTGGCTAAGTCAACAGGAATGACAAGGAGGATGTGGTGCCTAAGGGCACCAAAGTCACTGTCCAAAGCAGTTACGTCATCAGGGCTCTGCTGGGAGTGCCCACATCTAAGTTGGCACCATCATCTCATCTTCCTCTACATTTTAAAGCCCCTTCTACAGACACACATTTCTGGGGTCCACTCCAGCAGGATCATTACTCAGAGTCCATCTATACCAGTGATTTTCAACACTGGCAGGACACTAGAGCCAAATGGGAAAATTCTTAATACTCAAGAGAACCTGGGCTCCACTCCTGAATAACAGAGTTAAAAACTCCTGGGGTGGAGAAGAACAAATGGGATGGGAAGTGAGACGCCTCTGGTACTTTTCTTAAGCTCCTCGGGTGATTCAAAAGACAGAGATGAGAACCACTGATTTAGACAAAACAGCGGCCTCTGCCTGTAAGGGCTGACCCAGCACATGGTATCTTGAACTTAACTCTGGAGAAAAATGTTCTCAAATTAAAGTCAGCAAATCTTTTCTAGTTACTTGAACAATTATTGGCTCAAGAAAGAAGGCATTTGTTCAATGGGTGAGAAAGAACTGATGATGAATCTGATCCACTCCTTACTGGAATGTTACTTTTTTTAAGGGGTAGGCCTACAATATGAACGACTGGTTTTTAGCAAACTGAGATGGTGCTAATGATTATTCAATAATCAATATATATTTACTTAGGACTACAGCATGTCCATCACTGTTCATAGCACAGATTTGATTTTGGTTTTTCAAGAGCAGAACATGTTGGCTCATCAAAGTTCAAGGACAACCATGGCCCCCACCTGTGGCACTGAGTCCTCCAACAACCTGAAAGGTTGTTGTTAGCGACAAAGGCCAGGGCTGTTCAGATCTGGTTTAGAGGTCCTAACAATAGCAGCACATCCTGGACTGAGTACCTACCACATGCCTGGCACTGTTTTAAGTGCTTTCACATGTATTAGCTATCCTGGGTCTGGGCCCCTACTTTGGCCCCAGCTACAGAGAGCATATCTGGGAAACTCTGATAAGAGTTCAGCTCACTTTGCAATTAAGGCAGCATCTGTCTATCCCTGCACCAAAATACTTCGGAGAAGGCAATGGCACCCCACTCCAGTACTCTTGCCTGGAAATTCCCATGGATGGCGGAGCTTGGTAGGCTGCAGTCCACGGGGTCACTAAGAGTCGGGCACGACTGAGCGACTTCACTTTCACTTTTCATTTTCATGCATTGGAGAAGGAAATGGCAACCCACTCCAGTGTTCTTGCCTGGAGAATCCTAGGGACAGGGGAGCCTGGTGGGCTGCCATCTATGGGGTTGCACAGAGTCGGACACGACTAAAGCAACTTAGCAGCAGCAGGACCACCAAAATACTTACCCCGGCATCCCGTTTTGCCACACCCTTCCTAGAAAATGCTCTAACCCAGAACCAGAGCAACTATGGCAGAATGAGCAGACTAGGAAGGGTGGGTGGCCTGGACTCCCCAGTTTCAGGCAGGACTGAATCAACCTAACTTCTCCTTAAGGGGCTCACGCTCTGTAAAACATCAGTCACCAGGAGCCTATACATTAAGTTGCAGAAGCATCAGCAGAGCTATTAGAACACATTAACATGCCTTTTGTCCAAGTCTGGGATACAAATTATTAGAGAAAAATGGAGCCTTAATCCCAGCAGCAGCAGGGCTATTGGAATTCCCACTAACACCTGCATCAGGGTTTAATCTCAGCACTGTTGACATTTGGACCAGATCATTCTTTATCATCAGCAGCCATCCTGTGCATTGCAGGATGTTTAGCAGCACCCTTGGCCTCCATGTGCCTCCACCCACTATTATGCTGGAAGCACCCCTACCTAATGGTAGGCTGTGCTTTTACAACCAAAAATTGCCTGCCAACATTGCCAAACATCTCTGGGGCTTAGAACTACTCATCTACATGAATGATGTTTTACTCCATTTCTGGCTTCACCTAAAGCTGAAAGATTTACAGAACACATCTCCCAACACACACCCCCAACATTTCTTCCCCTTTACCTCACTCAGCTCCAGACACTGACTCTTGGGATGATGAGGTGGTGGCAAGATCACAGGGTCAGAAGAAATTCAGAAGAGGAGCCCACTGATTTTTCAGCACGATGAGGGCAGAAAACAGTATGTTTTACTTGTTGCCGTAGCCTAACCCCTAACAGCACTGAGCATGTGATAGACACTCTATGCTGCTAAGTCACTTCAGTCGTGTCTGACTCTGTGCGACCCCAGAGACAGCAGCCCACCAGGCTCCCTTGTCCCTGGGATTCTCCAGGCAAGAACACTGGAGTGGGTTGCCATTTCCTTCTCTAAGACACTCTATATTTACTGAATAAATATGTCAATAAATGAGGGAACAAATGAACAGGTGAAAGACTGGGATGATGCTCATATCTCTTAGAGATGAATTCTACAGCCCCTTGCAGGCCTGACAACCTTGGATCAATCTTTCCTCAACACCCCTCCAAATTCTCCAAAAGCAGTACCTTCTTCTTCTGCCAGGCGGGTTATAAAGTCCAGACCATCTGCAATGTGGACCTTCATCCGGTCACTCTGGGAAAAGCCGAACCACTGGGTGGCCACTTCCAACATAGAGGGGTCGATCTCCACAGCATGGATGCAGGACTTTGGGAAATGATCGTGGATAAAGAGAGGGAGGCTGCCCCCGCCCAGGCCTACCACCAACAGTGCCAGTGGGGTCTCTGTAATAAAGAATAAAAGCATTATGTTACCATCTGCTCACTGTAAAGTTCTGCACCAGCCTTAGAGAGGACAAAAGAGACAGTCGGATTGTTCACTCTAGCCAGAAGATACAAGATTTAGAGACTTGGCCTCCCTTGTCTCTTTCTAGAAATTCAGGAGTCAATTTAATATATGTAAATTCAACCCTGGCCTCATGATCCTTCCTTTACTAGTTCCAGAAGAGCAATCAGTATATTATTATTATGGTTCCTTAAACATCGCAAAGCCCTCAGCGGACATTACAGCAATAATCCCCACCATCAGCATCATTAAACCCCTCTAGGAAACAGAAGGGACAATGGGCAACATCTTGTCCATGATCACAGGGCATGTAGATGTGATGCCCTCTGCCCAGCTTCCAACTCAAAGGCCACAGCTACCTTTAATAAGACACACCCAACAAGTGAAGGAAGTCCATCCAAGTTCCAGAAGTCACAGGAAAACAAAGGCCCAGATCCTACACTCAAGTTCAGAGAAACAGGGGATGAAAGAAAATGTGAAACCAGAAAGAATCGCCAAAGAGAGAAACCCTGAGGATTAAATGTAACAACTGAGAATCCACTGACACACATCAGCACCAAGATAGACCACAAGTATAGGGTATTTCAGCAGGACATACTCAGGGACTTCGGGGAGAAGACAGCTACAGGAGTGGACAGAAACAAATATTTTTGCTCCTGTGGTTAGATCCCAACCTATTATCAGCGATAAGGCTATGACTGTACTACCTATACTATGGATTTTTTTAAAAGCAGAAATTCAAGAAAGAATTACATCTGGCACTCAAAGAATGCATCACTGAAAAGCCAGAAATTTTCCTAAAGCACACAGGTATTTCTCTGGAGATATGATTTTTAAATGTTCCATCTGGATACAGGGTATATGGATATGCAAAAATTCATCAAGCTGAACAATTTAAGATCCATTCACTTTATAGATTTCACTGAAGATATTTTATACATTAATTTTTAAAACTGTAAATTTTACACTAATTTTTAAATAAATGCATAGAAGAAAAAAATATAGATATCAGCATGTATGTCTATTTCAAGATTACAATTTGAGTTTGTGGGAAAAGTTACTTGGATGTTCATGAATGATGCAGAAAGACAGTTGGGAATAAGAAAGACATGAATATGTGCGCATCTGTTGGTCTGTAATCATGGTTCTTAAGCTGCAAGGCAGCCAACTCTGATGACATCTGTAATCTTACACATTTCCTACTGTGGAAGGCTGTGGCGACCTCCTCACCTAGGAGCCGCTCCGGGTTTTTCAGCAGCGCAAGGCCGGCGATCATGGCTTTGTGGTGTTCACAGCACAGGTAACTCTTATCAATGGACTGCCCCGGGGCTGCAGGCAGGTCCTCTGGGGTATCAGCAGGCCGATGCTTCTTCCTGTCCTTTTTCCGTTTCTTCTGGGCTAGATCAGAGACACAGACGAATGAGGTTGTGTGAGGTACGTCACTCCTTGGAAAGTAAGGCACACGAGCAGCGGTGTGCTGTAGCTGGCTGATTGAGACTCGGGAGTCAATGGTGAAATATGCAGGCATTCTGTGAACTGGCTGACATGCTGGTAGCTTGAAATCTGTCCGTGGTGGCCATTTTCATGTACAGAAATTAGGGAACAGTACAATTCATGGCTTTTTCTCCCCAAAGAGCTGGTGGTCCAACATTTAACATGTGCCAGGGTGTCAGAAAAGGGAAGTGGCAAAGAAAACACCAAAAAACTGATAACGCTGGGAATACTTGAGTGAGGGGTGCTAGTACTTCTTTAGGAAACATAAAGCCGCTCACAGAGTTTATTCATGAGTTTTTTTAAGCAGAAAAGAACTTAAAGTTACTAATTACTGCCTCTGTGCCAATTGTTGTACCAGGACTCTTACTCCTGTAGCTTTTATAACAACCCTCTTATTCCAATTCTCAGCAGATAGAAAATCTGGCAGTGCAGCTAGGATTTGAATGTGGGACTGCCTGTCTCCAACACCTACCATCTTTCAATTGCATTACACAGATGGTAATGCACACCACCCCAGTGGACAAGGACATCACAAATGTTCACAGAAGGGGAAAATCCTACGGAAGGTCCCTTTACATTTCCTCTCCTTACTCTCTCAACTGCACCAGGACAGAGTGAACAGCTGGTTTTGCCGTTTTCCTAGGGACCAGCTGCACTCCACAGCAGCATTGGGCAGCGATGTGTGAGGGGCAGCCTGATTTAACATAACAATCAGAAAGGTTAAATCACTTTTTAACACATTCTCCTTCTTCTCACCAATACTCCCTTAGGAAAATCATTCCCATGAAAATTAAGGATGGTAAGAAGACTAGGATCTTGACAACAATGGGGAAAAAAAACTTGAAACCCAAATTGGAGGGGAATATCTTCTTTGAAGCAATTTTACTGATTTTTTGGTGAGACGAAGCTGAACCAACCTGTACCTCAAGTGACCCAATGACAGCTCGGGAACCCAGCAAACACAGGTGCACTTGACCAGGGGACACCCCTCAACAGAAAACTGTCCTGCAGACAGTCACCTGACCCTGAGCTCTGGGCACACCCAGGACCTCATGAGGTTCTGAACTCTCTCTTTTCACTTTCCTTCCAGATGGCCTTGCCAACACAACAGCATGGTCATCAGGCAAAAGAAACTTCCAAGAATCAGAAAAGCCAATTTCAAATTCCAAGCCTGAGTCTCTGGGCCTCAAAAGGAAAGTTATACTGGAGAGGTGGAGGGGAGGAGCGTTCACTTCTACTCTATGCATCTGATTTGTGAACTGATTACAATAAGCAAGTATTGCTTTTGAAGTATAGATATATACATGGGAGAAAACAGCAGGCGAAACAAACGATTGCTTTCCCCCTTAGGGGGTGTTTCTGAGGAGCACATGAGAGATCACTTAAAAGGGATCCTAGAGAACATGGTCTGGATCTACCCTGTCCAAGCCTGTAACCCTGGCTACCTGTGTCTATTTACATTTAATTATAAGTTCATTGGAAATAAATAAGATTAAAGATGCAGCTCTTTAACAGTCATACCAGCCATGTTTCTAATGCTCAGCATCCACACTGGATAGCTCACTGGGTATTAAACATTTCCCACTGCAGAAAGTTCTACTGGACAGCAGTGGACTAGGTAACATCTAGGGCACCCACCAACTCTGCAATCCTCTAAACCAAGTGCTAGGAGGTGCCTGTAAGGAGGAGAGCAGGCCTACTGAGTTAATATACAGACACATATGGAGTAACATAAAATAGGTGGTCTCTGAACTTCAGGCATTAAGGCGATGATCACATTTATTTGGTAAACCATCGCACCCCCCTCTTTATCATTTTACAGCCAGGCTTTGCTCAAGAAGAGAATATCGACCCCCCTTCTGTTCATCACCACTCACACTCTAACAGCCCAGAAGATAAGAGGATGACCCACGGAGCCATGTGCCTCTGGTCACAGATATCCAGGTCTGTCCTACAACTCCGCCAAGCTCCTAAGTCTTTCTGGCCACCCCACCTTGTCCATATATTCACAGGGACACCGCCACTACGTCCACGCTGCCTCACCTCTGTGAGACACGTCCTGCAGCAGCCTGGCTTCTGACTGCACCACATTCCTGTTGCTGAGGAAGATGAGCCGCCGGAAGTAGCGCTTGTCATCTCCTTGCACGTCCTCGATGACGTAGTCACCACTCAAGGGGCTGCAGTCTTGGTGCTGAACGATGCGGACCCCAATGTCCCCACCCACAGACAGGAAGGGCACCTGAAAGAACAGCAGATCTGTGGCCGAAATGCCAGCTCCATCGAGAAAGATGAGAAAGTCTAATCCCTTGCCTTTGTGTCTCTGAGGAATCCCCACACCAAGGTCCTGTGTAGCAACGACTCCAAAGATTCGCCATTCCGTCAAAGTACTTTTCTGGGGCATTTGACTAGATCTCAAAAAGCTTAATCCATCTTTTTGAAAACCAACTGAATAAAGATTCCCCAAACCATTAGTGAAATCAGTTGGTTCTCCACAAGAAAAACAGGAGTTTCTCAAGAGTAATTCCTAAAAGGACTTTTAACAGTCCAAGACAATGAAAGTGAGAAGCAACCCTGAAGAGGGACCAGAACCATGAGAGAAGGAATGTGAGCTGGGATAAAGGTACCAAAATCTATGTGCAAAGCAACCTTTCCAAATTTGGAGAAATTTCTCCCTTCTCCCAGTGATTCTCATCTTTTTCCTGCATTTTACTAAAAAGGAAAAAAAGAAAATGAGGAAAAAAATACATTTCCCTCAAACTTTTCCATTCCTTTCCCAATCTTTACACTTAATTCTTTTTAAAGACTTGCAGGAATATTTAATCATCATGAGGGACTCCAAACTTTGAGAGAAAATTCACAAAATAACCTTCCCACAAGCTCTGGGTCTCTCTAATGACACTAACCCCAGTCTTCAGGAAGCATCACAGACTTACTAATCTGTAAGCACAAGTCAGCCTTGTGGGCAGAACCACAGGCTGAGAACCCAGGAGACTGGCTTCTTCCTTCCAGGTCTGTTACTATAGCACCAAGACTCCAGGTAGGTTGTCTTTCCCATCTATCAAGAAACAGAAACTTTTTCTATAAAGTCCTTGCAGTAAAGTCAATCACCCTGTCTTATGACCAGGATAGCACAAGACAGTGTCAACTGATAATACCATATCACCATTTTGGCAAAAACTTCAGTTCCCTTCCTAGAAAAACATCAAACCCACGGAGTTAATGTTCTGAAAATTAAGGTGAGCTCTTTTGGCCCCTTCCCATTCTACCTCACACAATGACAGTTCTAAGGAACAAAACAGCCAAGGAAATCCTGTGCAAAGTGCATTAGGAGAACTGTCTCAGTAATCCACATTGTGAGGAGCTGGAGGACTTCCTTCATGCTGTCCAAGAGGCCCTGCAGACAGATACTACTATGGGTCTCAATAAAGGCAATCACTCACCTTCCGCTCACTGCCTGGGACATAATTTCTACCCACTTAGGTCTTAGCTGCCAATATGCCCTCCAGGAACAGTCTAGGGTCACAGACCCTAGTCCTAGCCTCTTCCAAGACAACCTCTGCCTTCCTGACTCTTGATACGACTTCTCCAGAGACCCTGAAAGCTGCTACCCAAGCCTTCTTACCTGCAGCTGGGCGGGCATCCCGGCCGGGGCCAGCTCCATGACTCTGGCCGACAGCTCAGCCTGGATGCTGTCCATGCCTTCATACTGCTGACCTCGGTGAAGGGCCACTGTGATCAGCCTCCTGAAGCCTGCACTGGCTGCCAGCTGCTTCCGGCCCTCCTCCATGCCAAACAGCCACTCTGTCTCCCGACCCTGGGGGACTGGAAAGAGGCATTTTTTGACAGGGAGTCCTGGGAAATGTTCAAGCCCACAATAAACATGACCCACGTGGCAGAGAGCCAGGCCATCCCTTCCAACTGTGACCTACTAAGGGGCTATCAATTCCCTAGTGCACAAGGCCCACTGCCAGCAGACCCATGGCAGGACCTAGTGTGGAAAAAAGTGTGGGCGTGTAAGGGGAGGGAGGTGAGTACCAAGTGTAAGAAAAATAGTAATAGTGCTAACATTTCTTATATGCCAGGCATGATTCCAAACAGTTTACGAACAGAAACTAATCAAATCTTCACAACAGCCCAAGATACAGGAAGCATTATTACTATTTCCATTTTATAAATGAGAAAATTAAGACACAAAAGTTACTGTATTTGCCCAAGTTCACGCAGCTAGTAACTGGCTAAGCTAGGACTCAAACCCAGGCAGTCCAGCCCCAGAATCCATGCTCACATCCACTGTGCTATTTGTTCCCACAGGTGGACAGTCAGGATAAGAGAATACTTGGAAAAATGGATTCCATGTTGGGAAACCAATTACCAGCACGACGTATCAATACTTCACATTTGTCTAGAATATTCTACTTTTGAAAGCATTTCCTCATACTATCTCTGTTGATTATTACTAAGGTAAATCTGGTATCATTTACCCCTTTCAATAAAAACACTAACATTTGTAAAACTTATCATGCGCCAGGCACTATTCTAAGAGTTTTTATGCTTTTCACAACTACAGAAGACAGTCACTTTATAGAGGAGAAAACTGAGGCACAGAAAGAACACTAACTCATCTAGTAGCATCCCGAAGGGATTAAGCCAGGAAGGGAAACCAGCCTGGTCCCAGAGCTGCCTTTTTCAGCAGCTACTCTGTCCTGTTTGCATAAATTCAGCAAAGCACAGAGACTTCCCCAGGTCATGCTGCTCACAGGCTACAAGGCTCCTTGCTTCTACTACTCTGATACAAAGTAACATCTCTACAACAGCTTGACCTGCCTAAACTTATCTGTATTACTTCTCCCTACTTCAGGCCAACCCCATTCTCACACTTCATCAGGCCTTTGCCATGGAAGATGGGAAGACATAAACTTCAGATTCAAGCAGGCAGCTCCCCCTTCCTTTTGCTGTGGCCAGCCTAACCTCTCAAAGTACCACCCCTCTGCAAGATCAAGCCAGCCAAGGCATACCCATCCACCAAATCCCAGATCCAGCCCCTGTAAGCCAGCCCCCTTCAGGAAAGAGAGGGAGCAATCCCAACTCACTGATGAAAATGGCAAAATGATTGTCCCGCGATGGTTTCACAGTGGGGCTGTCCACCACGTGGAGGGTGTAGCGTGGCTCCCCCGTGTCCCCATTGCACAAGTCCAGGGACACACTCCCCAGCCCGGCCTTGCGGTACAGCTGGCTGCACAGCCAGGCATATTGCTGCCGCTCCCGCACCGCCTCGGCCAGCCGCTCGGCACTCTCCAGCCGCACAGGCTTGCCCTGCTCCTGAGCACACAGCTCAAAGATCTGAAGGGCAGAGCCAGTGACCGGCCTGAACTTGGTCATGATGAAGGCAAAGACAGGCAGGGAGAACCGAGGCTCTGCTTCCAACAGCTGGTCCTGGCTGCTGGCCACCTGGTGCACCCTCACCATCCACCCCTCCCGAGAGAAGTGACCCACTGCTTTCTTCAGGACGTGAGCCTGAGCCAGGGAGATGCAGAGGTAGCGACCGCCCACCTGCAGGACACGGCCAACCTCAGCCAGCATCCTGTCCACCTGCTGCAGGGTCTTCTCCTCCTCATCTGTCAGGACAGCGTCCAGGGTGCCCTTGTCCAACACCACCTGGAACGAGGCGTCGGGGAACTCCATCTGTGTCATGTCCATCTTCAAGAAGCTCATCCTGGGCCGTCTACTGGCATTGCGCTCCTTCATTTGCTTGATGACGACCTCACTAATGTCAATATTCACTATATCCTGATAGCCCACATCATACAGCTGCTCGCTTAGCTCTGAGTTACCACACCCAACCACTAGCACCTAGGGAGAAAAAAAAACGAGATGGAGGTGATCAAGGCAAAGGAATGAGAACACCATTACAGAATTGATTCTAGGCTCTACCGGAACTCACTAGTAACAAATCACATTTAGCTATAACAATGCAAGTTACACAGAAGCTGACTAACCAGGGTTGTTCTTTTCTCTGAAACAAGCCTTTATTAATCAAGTATAGGAACAAACTAACCATGGTTGTTCTTTTCTCTGAATCAAACATTTACTACTCAAGAACTGATAGAAAGTCACAGAATTCAAATACAGTAGTTGCAACTGAAATCTCCTATTTGTTTTACCTTTGAAAATGTAACTTACAAAACAGAAAGAGACTCACAGACTTAGAGAAGGTACTTATGGTTGCAAAGGGGAAGGACGGGGGCAAGGAATAATTTGAGAGTTTGCAATGAACATGTATACACTGCTATATTTAAAATGGATAACCAACAAGAAACTACTGTATAGCACACAGACCTCCTCTCAATGTTGCCTGGATGACAGGGGAGTTTGGAGAATGGATAATGTATATGTATGGCTGAGTCCTCTTTGCTATTTACCTGAAACTACTGCAAAACTGTTACTTGCCTAGGAGGCAAGAATACACAGAAGAACTATACAAAAAAGATCTTCATGACCCGGGTAACCACGATGGTGTGATCACTCACCTAGAGCCAGACATACTGGAATGTGAAGTCAAGTGGGCCTTAGGAAGCATCACTATGAACAAAGCTAGTGGAGGTGATGGAATTCCAGTTGAGCTATTTCAAATCCTGAAAGATGATGCTGTGAAAGTGCTGCACTCAATATGCCAGCAAATTTGGAAAACTCAGCAGTGGCCACGGGACTGGAAAAAGTCAGTTTTCATTCCAATCCCAAAGAAGGGCAATGCCAAAGAATGTTCAGACTACCACACAACTGCACTCATCTTACACGCTAGCAAAGTAATGCTCAAAATCCTCCAAGCCAAGCTTCAACAGTATATGAACCATGAACTTTCAGATGATCAAGCTGGATTTAGAAAAAGCAGAGGAACCAGAGATCAAATTCCCAATATCTGTTGGATCATAGAAAAAAACAAGAGCATTCCAGAAATCTACTTGGGTCTTATTGACTACACCAAAGCGTTTGACAGTGTAGATCACAACAAACTATGGAAAATTCTTCAAAAGATGGGAATACTAGACCATCTTACCTACCTCGTGAGAAATCTGTATGCAGGTCAAGAAACAACAGTTAGAACCGGACATGGAACAACAGGCTGGTTCCAAATTGGGAAAGGAGTATGTCAAAGTTGTATATTATCACCCTGCTTATTTAACTTCTATGCAGAATACATTATGAGAAATGCCAGGCTGGATGAAGCACAAGCTGGAATCAAGACTGCTGGGAGAAATATCAGTGACCTCAGATGTGCAGATGACACCACCCTTATGGCAGAAAGTGAAGAGGAACTGAAGAGCCTCTTGATGAAAGTGAAAGAGGAGAGTGAAAAAGTTGGCTTAAAACTCAACATTCAGAAAACTAAGATCATGGCATCCAGTCCCATCACTTCATGGTAAATAGATGGGGAAACAATGGAGACAATGACAGACTTTATTTTGGGCTCCAAAATCACTGCAGATGGTGACTGCACCATGAAATTAAAAGACGCTTGCTCCTTGGAAGAAAAGCTATGACCAACCTAGACAGCACATTAAAAAGCAGAGATATTACATTACCAACAAAGGTCTGTCTAGTCAAATCTATGGTTTTTCCAGGAGTCATGTATGGATGTGAAAGTTGGACTATAAAGAAAGTTGAGTGCCGAAGAATTGATGCTTTTGAACTGTGGTGTCGGAGAAGCCTCTTGAGAGTCCCTTAGACTGCAAGGAGATCAAACATGTCAATCCTAAAGGAAATCAGTCCTGAATATTCATTAGAAGGACTGATGTTGAAGCTGAAACTCCAATACTTTGGCCACCTGATGTGAAGAAATGACTCATCGGAAAAGACCCTGATGCTGGGAAAGATCGAAGGCAGGAGAAGGGGACAACAGAGGATGAAATGGATGGATGGCATCACTGACTTGTTGAACATGAATTTGAGCAAGCTCTGGGAGTTGGTGATGAACAGGGAAGCCTGGCATGCTGCAGTCCTAGCGGTTGCAAAAAGTTGGACACAACTGAGTGACTGGACTGAACTGAACTGAACCCCAATACAAAAAGTTAAGATTAAAAAAAAAAATCTAGGTCTGGCATAATCCTATTCCACTCATGCCTTGGGTTCCAACTCATGATATTCTGCTATTTCATGAAGCGAAACTTAAAACACAAGTTGTTGGCTCCCTCTCTACTGAGCTATCTCCCACTGATCCTTTAAAATTCTGCCCCATCTCTGGAAAAGCACGGTACTGTGACAATTGCATAAGCGTTTAAGCTAGGTAGCCCTAAGTCTAAATCCCCACATGACCATGTACCACATTTATGATCTTGGGCAAGAAACTGGCTCTCAGAGCCTCAGTTTCCGCATCTGTAGAATTCTTGTACTATCACTTACCTTGAAATGTATTATGAGAACTCAATGACTGAACACACACACACACATGCAGCACCAACATAAAGTCTGGCTCTTAGAGTTTCTTCCTTGAATGTTCATTTTCTACCCTCTTCCTTCTCTACTTCCAGTACAACCCCATCTCTGTCCAACCTATTACTGTACTTATCACTTCTGTAATGTGCCCAGGGTTTATGTATCAACGCATTTGCCGCTAAAGGGACGAGCACAGCGCCTTAAAATGTGGGCTCACAACAACTATTTGGTAACAGATTAATTTATCAGTAAAGCCACGGATTCTACCAGTTCCCTGGGCATTCACAGTGACAGAAAACCACACTTTCTTCACTAGGAGGAGCTACCTAGTTTGCACTACTTAATAAGTCATTCTTCCTGTGAGGTTACTAATTCAAGAATGATCTGGGGGTGGAAGCTGTTATCTGAAAACTGTATAAGGATATTTTGACCGGCCCCCACGCCGGTCACGGTCTACCAAATGCAGGATTTCTGTTTTCAGTTCCTACTTTCCAGAGTACACACCGGGCTGCCAGGCCGCGCTTACCTTTTCCCTGGGCTTGATGTATTTGTGCAGCACCCCGCACAGTTCCAGGTAGGTTCCATACCACTCGAAAGCTTTCTTTCCTCGCTGCTGGAAGAACTTCTCCCAATAGTCAACGGAGCCAAACTCCTTCGAGCTTTTAGGTAAGAGATTCATAGTCCCACTACCCGAGCTGCGTCTTCAAGATTCCTGCTCTCTGTGTGGTACCATCAGAGGGGCTTCCCCACACGTTGGCTCTGGGACACCAATGCGGGAATTCTTTCCACGGACAAACAGCCTCATTTATTTGTTTCCAACTCAAAATCCAAAGGGATGATCCTTACACGCTCACCGCACCCGCGAGACACCGACCCTACTAAACGTTCATCCCTTGATCCACGCCCCAGTGCCCCGACCCACGTGGGGAGCCCCTCACACTTTTTCAGAGTTCGGTTTCAGAACCGGCTATCATATCCGGGTGCGAGGCTTCGCGATTGGTCGGTTGCCCAGACCATCCAAGCAGCTCATTGGTCAGTGATTTTCGTTCCTGACACCTAAGTGGTTACAACGACCTCGCCTCACACCCGCGACTCCGTCGCCGGCTCCTCGCGTTTATTTACGTGAGCCGGAACGGGGCGGGGCCGCGGGCTGGAGGCGGGGCGAAAGCCCGGCTGTCCCAGTGAACCCCCAACGTGGGCAGCCTTCTCAGCTCTGGACGTTCCAGCCTTGGGAGAGAGCTCCGCCCGAGCTCGGTGCTCCTGACCTCGGTGTTTCGTCTCTGAACTTTCTAATCAAGAGCCACCCAAGGGCTGAGCGCCGCTGCCAGTGCGCACACTGGAGGAGGGGACCTCCGAAAGGAAAAACCTGTAGATTAGAAGGAAGGGGCCTGTGCCGATTCACCAGGTCTGTTTCCCAAGAATTTGCATTTCTAACCAGTTCCTTGGTGATACCAACGATGTGCTACCCAGGGACCACACTTTGAGAACAGCTGTTAAAAGATAAGGCAAAATGGATGTTTCCAACTCCACAATTTTAAGAGACTATCTAAAAGCCCTCTACGAGAACCTGAAAAAACATGTATTTTCATGTACCACTTGCTGAGTTCACATTATTTCCTCTCTACTTAAGATAAGGTGAACCTCAGAGGCTTCAGCTATGGCAGCATGCAGGGTTCCTAAGGGGTGTGACATCTGGTCTTTCAAAGAGCACTTATTGAGAGCAGAGGACACTGTGCTTGAATTGTTCCCCAATACCAAACTAACAAAATAACATAGCCTCTGCCTTCTCCCCTCAAGTATTGATTCGCCATTTTAAGGGTGTAAATTTGAGCCCATCACTGTGGTGAAGGCTAAGGACACAGTAGTAAGGAAGACAACGGTATGGAAGAACACATCAAACAGTTATAAAAAAGAGTCTGTAATGAGGATCTGAGAATAAGTGCTGTGAAGGAGAAGTATAAGCGTCCACGAAAGGAGATCTCTTTCGAAATGTCTTAATTTAGGGGGTGACTAGAGAAGGCTTTCCTAAGGAAGGGACAAAAAGATTTTAAAAGATTTTGTAATCTTACTGCTTCGGTAAATATTGCACACCTAAACTTGTTCCAGTAGTATCAGGATGACATCAGAAAGAACCAAGAAGTATTCTCAACTGCTGGGTCTTTGCAGGAACATTTGGCTGCTGCTTTTCCCTCTGTCTCTATTGTCCTTTCTTATAAGCAAACGATATTGGAAAAGGTTGTAAGAAGTGATTTTGATCACAGCCCAAGCTCCAGCCCCTTATTTAATGCCCTAAAAATACAATTAATGTTTGCACTGTGTCTAAGACCAAGAGGGGAAGTAACTCACCTGTCTCCATCTGTGTGCTTGCTCCCTTCTTTAAGCTTAGGAAAGCAGTAACAACCAAAGCACTTTAAACTAAAACATGTAGGGAAGTTTCCTAAAAGTGTTTGAATGACTAATGCAGAAATATTTTAGATATAACACTAGACTCTGTCTTTTTAAATACCCATAAGTAAAACTTTTCTTTCAAGTTTTGCCAATGAAATGTAATTAGTAGGTATGTTGTTATTAGTATCATTATTTAATTTAAACCAATTAGATATTAAAATATTTTGTGTTTTATTAGGATCCTCTGAGTGGTTACCAGTATGTATGATTTTTTTAATTGAAGTATAGATGTACAACATTATATGTTACAGGTATAAAATACAGTGATTCCCAACTTTTTAAAGTTATATTCCATTTATAGTTAGTGTAAAATATTGGCTATATTGTATAATATATCCTTGTAGCTTATTTATTTAGTCAGTTTTTAATTTGGGCTGCACTGAATATTCATTGATGTGCACGGGCTTTCTCTAGTTGCAGGGAGTGGGGGCTATGCTCTAGTTGTGATGCATGAATTTCCTTTCGTGGTGGCTTCTCTTGTTGCAGGGCATGGGCTCTAAGGCCTGTGGGCTTCGGGCTTCGGCAGTTGCAGCTTGTAGGCTCTAGGGCACAGGCTCCATAGTTGTGGTGCACAGACTTAATTCCCCTTGGCATGTGGCATCATCCCAGAGCAGGGATTGAACCTGTGTCTCCTGCATTAGCAGGCAGATTCTTAACCACTGGACTACCAGGCAAATCCGTGGTACCTTATTTTATACCTAGTAGTTTGTACCTTTTAATCCGGTACTGCTATTTTGCCCCTCTCTCCTCCCTCTCCCCACTGGTAACCACTAGTTTTCTACATCTCTGAAACTACTTTTTTATTATAGTCTTTAGTTTGTTGTACCTTTTAGATTTCACATATAAGTTATACCATATAGCATTTGTCTTTCACTGATTTATTTCAGTTAGCATAATGCCCTCCAAGTCCATCTACATTGCTTCAAATGGCAGTATTTCACTGCCATTTTTTATGACTGAGTAGTATTCCATCCTGTGTGTGTGTGTGTGTGTGTGTGTGTGTGTGTGTGTGTCTACTACATCTTCTTTATCCATTCATCTGTTAATAGATACTTAGGTTGCTTCCATATCTTGGCAATTGTAAATAATGTTGCTATGAACATTGGGGTGCATTTATCTTTTCAAACCAGTATGATTTAAAATGTAAACTGAGCTTAGATAGAGACATTCAATATTGTGAGTTTTTTCCCTAAAAATATGAATCCAGACCTCTGAATGTGTAATTTGCAGTTCAGTTCATTTCAGTCACTCAGTCATGTCCTACTTTGCGACCCCATGAACCGCAGCACGCCAGGCCTCCCTGTCCATCACCATCTCCTGGAGTTCACTCAGACTCACGTCCATCGAGTCCATGATGCCACCCAGCCATCTCATCCTCAGTTGTCCCCTTCTCCTCCTGCCCCCAATCCCTCCCAGCATCAGAGTCTTTTTCAGTGAGTCAACTCTTTGCATGAGGTGGCCAAAGTACTGGAGCTTCAGCTTCAGCATCATTCCTTCCAAAGAAATCCCAGGGTTGATCTCCTTCAGAATGGACTGGTTGGATCTCCTTGCAGTCCAAGGGACTCTCAAGAGCAGTTAGTCTTACTTAATTGACACAGAAGGGTTTTTCGGTAATAATATTCAATTAATTGATTGTTGCAAAATGAGGACTAGATAATTAAAATCACTTCTGACAATTTAGGGGGCAGAGGATGGGAGAGAGTTTGTGTTAGGCAGAATAATGTCCCTCCAAAAATCACTGCAGATGGTGACTGCAGCCATGAAATTAAAAGATGCTTACTCCTTGGAAGAAAAGTTATGACCAACCTAGATAGCATATTCAAAAACAGAGACATTACTTTACCGACTAAGGTCCGTCTAGTCAAGGCTATGGTTTTTCCAGTAGTCATGTATGGATGTCAGAGTTGGACTGTGAAGAAGGCTGAGCGCCGAAGAATTGATGCTTTTGAATTGTGGTGTTGGAGAAGACTCTTGAGAGTCCCTTGGACTGCAAGGAGATCCAACCAGTTCATTCTGAAGGAGATCAGCCCTGGGATTTCTTTGGAAGAAATGATGCTGAAGCTGAAACTCCAGTGCTTTGGCTACCTCATGCGAAGAGTTGACTCATTGGAAAAGACTCTGATGCTGGGAGGGATTGGGGGCAAGAGGAGAAGGGGACGACCGAGGATGAGATGGCTGGATGGCATCACTGACTCGATGGTCGTGAGTCTGAGTGAACTCTGGGTGTTGGTGATGGACAGGGAGGACTGGTGTGCTGTGATTCATGGGGTCGCAAAGAGTTGGACACGACTGAGAAACTGAACTGAACTGAAAGGTGTTCATCTTCTAATTCCCCACATGTGAATATGGGAGGTTACATAGCAAAGCGTAAGATAATCAGCTCACATTAAAGTAGAGAGACTAGTCTAGTTTATGCAGATGAGCCCAGTGTAATCACAAGAGTCTTTAAAAGTGGAAGAAGTGGAAGAGGGAGGCAGAACCAGATAGGTGGTAGCATGAGAAGGACTGGCTTAGTGTGGCTAGCTTTGATGATGGGGGAGGAGGACCATGAGTCAAAGTAAGTGCCTCTAGAAGCTGCAGAAGTCAAGGAAAAGGATTCTTTTCTAGAGTCTTTGCAGGAGCACAGCCCTGTGGACACCTTGATTTTAGTCAATACTTTCAGGCTGCTGACCTCCAGAACTATAAGGTAATACATTTGTATTGTTTAAGTTACCAAGTTTTTGTTAATTTGCTACAGTAGCAACAGGAAAAGAACAGAGCATAAACATGAGAGGAAGTGTGTGGTTGGGCAGGTTACAGTGGAAGGGGAGCAGCAGAAGATAAAGCTAGAAACTAAAGTGAAGGTCAGGTTTTGAGAAGAATAGAATTCTTCTGTTCCAAGCATTTGGACTAAACTTGTCTGGCTGCAAGAAGCCAACGGAGAACCAGGTTTGTTACAGTTGAAAAGAAGTGATAATATGAGAGATGTTCTTAGGAAGAACGAAAGCATTTTGATGACTAATTATCTATATAAGGTATAAAAGACTGTGGAAACAGTGACAGACTTTATTTTGGGGGGGCTCCAGAATCACTGCAGATGATGACTGCAGCCATGAAATTAAAAGATGCTTGCTCCTTGGAAGAAAAGCTATGACCAACCTACACAGCATATTAAAAATTAGAGACATTACTTTGCCAACAAAGTTCTGTCTAGTCAAGGCTATGGTTTTTCCAGTAGTCATGTATGGATGTGAGAGTTGGACTATAAAGAAAGCTGAGTGCCAAAGAATTGATGTTTTTGAACTGTGGTGTTGGAGAAGACTCTTGAGAGTCCCTTGGACTGCAAGGAGATCTAGCTAGTCCATCCTAAAGGAAATCTGTCCTGAATATTCATTGGAAGGACTGATGTTGTAGCTGAAATTCCAATACTTTGGCCACCTGATGTGAAGAACTGACTCATTTGAAAAGACCCTGATGCTGGGAAAGATTGAAGGCAGGAGGAGAAGGGGATGACAGAGGATGAGATGGTTGAATGGCATCACCAACTCAATGGACATGAGTTTGAGTAAACTCCTGGAATTGGTGACCCATGGGGTCGCAAAGAGTTGGACATGACTGAGCGACTGAACTGAACTGATAAAAGACTGAGGGATTCAAAGTGGCTTCCACCTAGGCCTCTGGATAACTGGGGAAGTCATCTATAGAAACGGCATGTTTCTATGTGTAGAACTGTTGTTACAAGGAATTTAGAGGTCACTACACTAGTAAATGGCAAGCCACTCCAGTACTCCTGCCTAGAAAATCCCATGGACAGAGGAGCCTGGTAGGCTGCAGTCCATGGGGTCGCTACGAGTCGGACATGACTGGGCAACTTCACTTTCACTTTTCACTTTCATGCATTGAGGAGGAAATGGCAACCCACTCCAGCGTTCTTGCCTGGAGAATCCAAGGGACAGGGGAGCCTGGTGGGCTGCCGTCTATGGGGTCGCACAGAGTCGGACACAACTGAAGCGACTTAGCAGCAGTAGCAGCACACTAGTAAAACCCAGAGCCAGAGCTAAAAGCCAGTCTCCCCATCCTGCATGCCTATCCCAGGGCTCATACCCTTTTCAAATTCTGTCAGTGTTATCCAATTGGAGTTAGCGGTCCAAACATGAAAAGGCTTCATGAGTGGGATATAAAACTGTTTAAAGGGAATTTCTCCTTGGTGTACAGGGAGTGTCTCATATAATGCTGGAAACTATTTTACACTGGAAATCTCCTTCGCGAATGGGTTTGTTTCCACATTTGAGAAGTTAAGAAATAAATGGTTTCCTATGTCTTTGAACAATTAAAGGCACACATGATATCTTAGGATAACGTGGTACCATTTTATTAGCTGGCATCAACCATTTTTGAAGGTACTGTTGACCTGAGAAGTCATTCTTTAGCTGACATTGGATTCCTAAGATTGGGAATAACAGTATTTTTTTAGGTTGTATATATCACTTGCAGTTTACCAAGAATTTTCTCATCTATTACTTTGAATTCATGTGATGGACACACACATACATGCAGACACACATACATAACTAAGGCAAAACTCCAATTGTTTAAAAATAAATGAAAAAGTTATATGTGACTAAGTGAATTCAGCCATGCCTGCCTCTGGGTACAATACTTGATTCCCAGGATTTTATTTGTTTGGCAGTTTCCTGCTCTGTCACTGTAGACATCCATTGTGTTCTAATTTTCTGATATGCATGGACTACAAAGTATTTGTATCCACTTTTATGGGGGGAAAGCAAAGGGCATAGTGTACAAGGCAAGTTGTTTACCTTCAGGACCAGCAGGCTATAACATTTTGAAAACTAAAAAGCCAGGAAAGATGAGGAAATGATGCCAAAGACAATGGCCTGTCTCTGTGCATTGGACCCCTACATGAGAAGGCTCATAACGCCGTCCTTTTGGATCCTGCCTTTGTATTTTGCAATCTGGATACTGGGAAAGATTACAAGGTTAAATCATGAAAATGTTTTCTCCATACAGACTCACAGATTTCGAAAACAAACCTGTGGTAACCAAACAGAAAGTTTGTGTCAGGCTGGTGGGGAGGGGAGGGTGGATAAATTAAAGAGTTTGGGGTTAACATACACACACTAATATATATCAGAGAAGGCAGTGGCTACCCACTCCAGTGTTCTTGCCTGGAGAATGCCATGGACAGTGGAGGCTAAAGGGCTATAGTCCATGGGGTTGCAAAGAGTCGAACATGTCTGAGTGACTAACAAGCGAGTACTAATATATATAAAATAGATAACCAACAAGGACTTACTATATTGTACAAGGAACTTGACTCAATATTCTGTAGTAACCTATATGGTAAAATAATGAATATATGTGTATGTATAGAGTCACTATGCTGTATACCTGAAACTAACACATTGTAAATCAACTATACTCCAATAAAACTTTTTTAATGTTTTCTCCATAATTTTATTCCTAAATTTCAGTTATTTTGCAGGAAATGAAAAAAACCTTGGAAAATAAGTTATTTTTGTATCAAACTAGCACTCAGCACACCTACCATGAGCAACTCATGTATCCCATTTTATTGGATGCTCTCTGTTCTCAGCGCATAACAAAATATGTTTCTACCACCAAAGAAAAGGATTTTAAAACAACATCTAATAAATAAAGATTGCTTAAGTGCTCCACCTAAAGTTATTTTAAAAAACATTCAGATCCAGAGAACTTCCCAAACACCAGAACAGAATTCCCTCTAGTGCAACAAAGAAGTTATATATAATCTTTTTCTAAAACTAAAATACTTTTCTTACCATGAGAATGCAAGGAAGTTCTGCCCCTAAAAATCATCTCAAACAATGGTGCCAAAACTTTTTACTGTCTTTAATCCATCTCATCTTTGAGCAGTATACCTTTATGCTCATTGTTCTGATAATACGAAGGGAAAATTTTTCCCCAGTATGTGGAAATTTCAGCCAAGCAGCTGTTCTAGTTTTGAAAACTCAACAGAGAAATGTTCTTAGGAAATATGGTGTGGGCATTTTTGGAGAGAGATGGCAGAAAGGGGACTCTTGGCTAAATTTAACCCCTGTCATGTTATAGGAAACTCTGTAGTACAGAGGTTAAGAACATTTGATTTAGAATCAGAAAGATCTAGCAGTCTCTCAGTATGTAAATTCAAACCTCAAGCCTTCTGATCCTTTGCCTAATGGCCCCCTTTGCTTCCTTTGCCCTTGTCCGACCTCAATCCATTTACCACACAGCAGCCACAGTGATTTTTTTTAAAATATGTAGCAATTTTCCCACTGAGATATATTTCACATAATAAAATTCACCATTTTAAAATGTATACGTTTGTTTTAGTATACTCACAATGCTATGCAGCCATCACCATCTAATTCCAAAATATTTCTACCATCTTGCAATCATTAATCTAATCTTTCTATAGATTTCCTATTCTGGATATTTCATTAAATAGAAATCATATAGTGTGTGGTCTTTTGTGACTGGCTTCTTTAACTTAGTATAATGTTTTCAAGGTTCATCCATGTTGTAGCATGTAACAGTACTTCCATTTATTGGTTGAATGCTATTTCATTGTATGGATAAACAAAATGTGGTATTTCTACTTATCCATAGATGAATATTTGGGTTGTTGACACATCTTGGCTATTCTGTACAAGTTTTTGTATGGATGTATGTTTTCAGTTATCTTGGATATATATCTAAGAGTAGAATTGCTGGGTCATATGATAACTCTATGTTTAACTTTTTGAGGAAAACAATGATCATTTAAAAGTATAAATCTGTTCATGTTACTCTCCAGTAGATTCACAATGCATTGAGAGTGAAATCTAAACTCTTTGAATGTTCTATAAAGTTCTTTCATGGCCCAGACCCTGCCTACATCTCCAATCTCCTCTTCTACCACTCTCTCTGTCTACCAAGCTCTGAAGGGAACGGCAACACACTCCAGTATTCTTGCCTGGAGACTTCCACGGACAGAAGGGCCTGGCAGGCTACAGTCCATGGGTTCGCAAAGAGTCAGACTTGACTGAGTGACTTTCACTCACTTGCTCAGACACACTGGCCTGCTCCATCATCCACAAAAATGCCAAACTCCTTGGTATTGGGAAAACTGGATATACACAAGCAAAAGAATGAAATCAGACCCTATTCTCACCATATACAAAAATAACATTTACATCTTTAATCCATTTTGAGTTAAGACCTAAAACTACAAAGCTCCTGGAGGAAGACATAGGAGGAAAATTTCATGACATTGGATTTGGCAATGACTTCTTGGATATGACACCAAAAACACAGGCAACAAAAGCAAATATATACAAAATGGACTACATCAGACTCCTGTGCATCAAAGGAAACAAGAGTGAAAAGGCAACCTATTGGGGGGACAAGGACTTGCAAGTCATATGTCTGATAAGAGGATTAATATGCTGGCCACTCCTAACACTTGCTCTGTTCCGGGTTCCCAGCCATGCTGACCTTGCTGAATGATCATGCCCAGTACATACCCTTTCACCTGGCCTCAGGCAGCCAGAGCCCTCCAGGCCCATAAAGCTCAGGCCAGTTCCCAACCACCTGCATAATCCCAAGGGTAAAGGGGGCCCACCACCTGAAAACCCTTCTGATGTGGCAGATTTAAACTAGTGACACTCAGTCCTCATTTGGACGTGCTGCCTGATGGAGTCCAGCAAACATAGTTCCCAGTGTGTCCTATTGGAGGATACTCTGGCTAGCCTGCCCAGCCACACCTGCTAAGACCAGATTCCTCTAGCTCTACCTTCAAGGGGAATATGCATATTTGTGTAGGTTAGGGTTTGGAATTAGGCAGATGACTTGTATCCTTAAGAGCCCACTCCATTGACCTGCATCTTCTAACACCTGCCTTGTTCCAGATTCCTGGCTGTCACTGAGTTGGTTGTATGGAACTCCACCTGGCCCCTAGCTCAGTCAAAGCACCTTGCCTGAAAGGTTCTATTCCCATGCAGATTTGAACAGCCAATAACAAAACCTATGGTGAGAGTGAAACAGCACAGCTTTAATCAGTGACCAGATAATGGAGAGGCAGGAAGCTAAATCAGAAATCAACTTCTCAGCTCAACTTGGGTTGAGACACCACATTTATGGTGGGTCAAAGTAAAAGAGATGGAATTGAGTAAAGAGAGGGAGGACTTGTCAAAAAAAAAAAAAAAAAGAGAGAGAGAGGGAAGACTATTTATGACTCATCTGAGAACAGGAGTGTGGTTTGCTCAGAATTGGAACAACATTCCATTCTAGTCCTTGTGTGGATTCTTCCAGGGCTTCCAGGTCTGTGGTGCTCTATCTGGCCAGTCCTGGATGCTGAAAGTTCAGCTTCTCTGTACGCCAGTATCGAATTAAATCTCTGAGACAGGGTTATGAGTGAAGTAGAAAAGGATAGCTTTATTACTTTGCCAGGGAAAGGGAGCCACAGCAGACTACCGCCCTCAAAACTCTGAGTCCAAACTTGGAGAAAACGGTGAGAAGTTTTATAGTAACTGCTCAAAGAGGACGTGGTCAGCTCAGGGACATTCTTCTGATGGGTTGCTGCTAAGTCACTTTAGTCGTGTTTGACTCTGTGTGACCCGATAGATGCCTGCCTACCAGGCTCCCCCGTCCCTGGGATTCTCCAGGCAAGAACACTGGAGTGGGTTGCCATTTCCTTCTCCAATGCATAAAAGTGAAAAGTGAAAGGGAAGTCGCTCAGTCATGCCCAACTCTTAGCAACCCCATGGACTGTAGCCTACCAGGCTCCTCCATCCATGGGATTTTCCAGGCAAGAGTACTGGAGCGGGGTGCCATTGCCTTCTCCGGTGGGTTGGTGGTGAGTTAAGTAGGAGCATCATCAGCCTTCAGGTCCAACTGGCCTGGGGTCTACATGCTTGTGGACAGCATACCATCATTAATTGTAAACTTCTCCCACCGGGAGGGGTTTTCAGTATCTGCAGTATAGTTCAAAGATATTGTGTATATCCCTTGACAGGGAAAGAGGACTTGCCCCAGGGATGTTCTTGACAGTTTGTCCAAGGTCTCTCATCCCCTCCCTTCCCTAATTAACAACTGCTTGAATCTGCCCCCACTGGAACTCAGGGAAGGTCCGGAAGGCTAAACAAAGGCTGTTTCCTGTAATCCAAAAAACAGGGGACACATAAAGGCCTTCTGCCCAAGAGCCCCACAGGGCCCTGCTCAGTATCATCCCCACCACCTGAATAGCCTCCAAGGTGGAAGAAGCCCACGCCCTAAAGATCATTATGAGGTGGCAGCCTTAAACTGGTGAATCAGCCCCCATTTGGACTTGGTACCTGATGGGTTTCAGGCTTCTCTAGCAACCAGAGCTCCCAGGTGTCTCTTGATTGAATGATACTCTAGCCAGTCCGCCCAGTCCTTCCCTCCCAAGGCAGCAGTCACCTGGAAATCTGTCTTCTGAGAGAATATCCCAATTGGGTAGATTAGGGCTTGGGATTAGGTATATGCCTTGATTCCTAAAATGCTGCTCACATTGACCTGTCTCTCCAGACCCTTGCCCTCTTCCAGATCCCTGGCCACCTTGAGCTTCCCCTCATGTAACTGTGCAACAGGCACCTTTTCATCAGGGATTGGGCAGCCTGGGCCCTCACAAGTATTGCTGAGGAGGTGGAGAATTTGGAACCCTGTGCACTGTTGGTGGGAATGTAAATTGGTGCAGCCACTATGGATAACAGTATGGAGGTTCCTCAAAAAAGAAAAAAAAAATTATAGAATTACCATATGATCCAGGTATCCCACTTCTGGTTTAAATAACTGAGAGCAAGATCTCCAAATGATCTTTGCACACGCATGTTCACAGCTGCACTATTCACAGTAGCCAAGAGGTGGAGAAACCCAAACATCCAGATGGATGAATGGATAAAGAAAATGTGGTATATTATATACACTTTTTTAAAAAGTATTAGAGTTTTTAGAAAAAGGTACTCTAATATGTGCTACAACATGGATGAACTTTCAGGATATTGTATTAACTGAAATAAGCCAGTCACAAAAAGACAAACATCGTTATTATTACACTTATATGAGTTATCTAAAGTAGTCAAAATGCACAGAAATAAAGTCAAGTTTTCACTGCCAGGGGTTTGGGAGAGGGGAAACTGGGGAGTTGTTCAATGGGTGCAGTTTGAGTTTTACATGAAATATTTCTAGAGATCTGTTGTACAATAAAGTAAATGTAGTTAACACTACAGAACTATACAGTATAAAATAGTTAAGATGATGAATTTTATATCATGCATTTTCTACCACAAATTAAAAATTGTTTTTAAAAATGCCAAATTTTCCTGCCTAATAATCTTTGCTCCTGCTATTCTCTCAGCCTGGAATACTCTTTCTCTTGCTTTATGCATGACTGGTTTCTCTCATACTTGTGGTTTCAGTTTAAATGTTACCCACTCTCTTGACAACCCTAACTTTTAAAATAGGTCTCCTTCATTCTCAGCCACTTGTTTATTCTTTTCAAAACAAGTGTTCTTTTACATTACGTTATGTAATTATGTAATTTATTTCTGCTTGTCTTTCCTGCTATATTATAAAGTCTGAAGACAGCAACTGTGTCTGTATTTAAACCACTGCACCTAGTTTAGCAACAGAGACAACAGATGTTCACTATACTTTTTCGGAATGAAAAATGAGTTACAAATGAGTCTATGTAAACTGGGAATAATAACATTTGCCTCATGGGGTTGCATGATAATTGGGTGCATAATGTATATGGCATAGGGCCTGATACTTAATAAGAATTCAGCCTGTATTTTCAGGGAAGGATATTTTTATTGTACTAGACTCCAAGATTCTCAGGAATGGTGCAAGGACTTTGGGCAAGGCAGATCTATGAGCATGTTAGTAAGAAGTATTCTAATTAGGAGGGGCAATATTCTGTGCCTAGGTGTATAAGAGCAGAAACAATTGTTTATTCTTTGCTCAGAAACTTTTCTGTACCCAGTGCCATCCACTCTGCAGGAGAAGATGAAATACTTAAAGCATAAGTTCCAAACTGGGGGACCCTTGATGACCCATGGATAGAATTCAGGGGTGTGTGAATTTGGATAGGAAAGAAATTACATTTTTATTTTCAGTAACCTCTTAACAGAAATTAATTTCTTCAACTATATAGCTCAGTTGGTAAAGAATCCACCTGCAATGCAGGAAATCCCGGTTCAATTCCTGGGTCGGGAAGATCCTCTGGAGAAGCGATAGGCTATTCACTCCAGCATTCTGGCCTGGAGAATTTCATGGACTGTATAGTCCATGGGGTTGCAAAGAGTTGGACATGACTGAGTGACTTTCACTTTCAACTATAAATGGAGCCCCTTAAAACCACTCAGTAGTCCTAGTGACTGTTTCACCAATAGAAATCACTAAGATTTTCATATCACATTACAATCAGATATCCTGAAATACTGTTTATGCTCATTACTAATTCAAAACAATGGTAGATGTTAGTCCTGACACTAGATTTTTTAAAATTTGAGTTAATAAGTATGTATCTTTGCATATCACAAATTTTGCTTTTAAAATGTTTTGTAACATTATAAATTTCCTTCCTTTGTAATTCTGTATATTTTATTCTGAGGCATTTATAAATATGATTTTATTAATAATAAGGGGTCCCTATTCACAAGATTGCCAAGGTTTTTGGCTTATGTGTATATACAGTGCCTTTCATTTAATAGGTCTTTGAATGATTCTTCATGGTCATGAGAATTTTTCCTTCTGGCACTGCCTTAAATCTATAATAACATAAATAAACCAGAGGCCAACTTGATCTCTAGAGAAAACTTGACTATTTTTAAAAATTGGTATGGAAAGATTTCTTTCACTTTAACTTTTCATCCTCTGAAGAAAGTTTGAAATGTATCTATTTGAGGTATTTTGATGGTATAATTTCATTCCTTCTAAATAACTGCTCAGATGCCACTTGTGACATAGCACCTAAAGCAAGGAACTATGATAAAGGAACCCTCGTGATTTCTGATGTCAGTGAAGTGTGACTGTGACTGAGACCAACTTCATGGATTGTTACAGGCTTTGAAATGAGCGTGAGCAGAGTATGTGATATTTTCTTTGCTGAAAAAAAGATTAAAAATTAAAAACATAAAACCATTCAGAAGTCTAATAAAGGAAAATAGGAATGATAAATGTGTATATATTATGCACAAAAAGGTTTAGATACAGCCTATACATGTATATATAGAGAGAAAAATGTAGGGTAAAAAGATACCCTACTTGTCTTTCTACCAACTCTGTAATATGTGGCAGAAGGGGAGCTGACCCAAGAATTTCTGACTAAACAATGCTGACTGAATGTGCCTTCACTGCCTAAAGAAACCAGAATCTTCTCATTCTGGCTCACCCCCCTTCACCCCCCTCTCCCATCTCCCCTCGTCAGAGTCTGTAAGTAGTGAGTTTTAAGTACCTGCCTATATGTGAGAGGCATAAGAAATTCTTCCTTTTGGAAACCCCTCCTTCCCATTTTCTTGTGTAGTCATGGCAAGTAAACTTATCTCTTTATAGTAGTGTAAGAGTGGTTTGGATATAATTCTACTTTCAGGCCTGATGGAGTAAACTGAGACACACCAATTCTCTAAAAATAAATGGAAAAGCCAGATAAATACAAACAGCATCTCTATAAAGCAATCCAAGAGCTGCTAGAGCATTGAGGCTGGAGGAGCCAAGATTCCGAGGGGGATCTGCAAAATGGAGAGCTTTTTCCTTGGCCAGGTGGAGGTACTTACTGATTCTCGGTAGAAGGCTGAGCACCTGGGCTTTGCCTGGGTCAAGGGTCATCAATGGGGGGGGGGGGCAAAAGAAAAAAAAGTTATATTTTGGGTTCTCACAGGACTGAAGAGACAAAACTGAAATCTTGGAGAGCCAGGATTTCAGAAAGAAGGAAGGAAGGAAGAACTGAGGGACCCTGATGGTTTCCCCTCAAAATTTTGCTGAATTAGGAAGCTGTAATACTTGGTACAGGAAGTTAGGATGAGAAAATCACTGTTTTTCAGTTTTCTGCTTAGCCTCTTTACCTACCCAGCAGAGATGAGAGTCACAGCACCAAAATCCAAGAAAAAAAATACACAATAGAAACCGGCCCACAGGTAATTCATGTATTAGATTAACAGACAAGGACTTTGATTCAAATATTCAAAAATAGAACTTCCCTGGTGGTCCAGGGGTTAAGACTCCATGTTTGTAATGCAGGTGGGTATGGGCTCAATCCATGGTTGGAGAACTAAGATCCCACATGCTGCACAGTAGAGCCACTCCCCTAAAAAATTTACCCCAAAATGACAAAAAGATAAAAGGGGATCAGAATTTATTTTTAATGGAAATTCTGGAACCAAAAAATACAATCACTGAAATCGAGAGCAGTCTGGGAAATCAAGGGCAGGTAGAACTACGTCTGTGCACACAGATACTGACATTGGCTCAGGACGTGACTCAGTTGCATCTCTGGAGCTCGGTCTCAGTGCTGGAATCCTAAAATCTAGTGCAGACTCAAAGGGTTTGTGCACACAAGAAGGAAACAAAAACAAAAACAACTCTTCACAGAGCGGAAGGAGCGGGTGGGATGAACTGAGAGAGTAGCAGTAACATATACATACTACCATCTGTAAAAACATAGCTAGTGGGAAACTGCTATACATAACACAGGGAGCCCAGCCCCCAGTGCTCAGTGACAACCAAGGTATCTTTCACTTAGTGTTTGTTTGGCTTAAATATGCACTAAATCAAAACACTATTCAACAAAGAACCTAAAAATATTTCGTAAAAATGACATGTAGAAAAAAATTGATAGAAAAAAACCATTAAGAACAATCCAGCTGGGGAGTATCTGGGAGGAATGGATAATAAACAAGACATAACAAAAACAATGCTGGAACCGTTATGGATTACTATGCCCAGGCACTATCGGCTTAAATAAACCACTAACCCGGGGGGAGAGGAGGTGGGCAGAGTCAAGAGAACAGGAGAATGGATGTGCAAGGTTGATTTCCCACGATAAGGCTCCGGTGCCTGCGTGGTGTCTGGACCCAGGCATTTTAGGTTAGAACTCTACAGCATGCTTACTGGGGAGAGAACACTGAGTCCTACCTAGACTCAAAAATCTGTCCACCGAGCCGGGCAACCTTAAGGAAATCTCTTTGTAAGAGAGATTCCTAAAGTCTAAAATAGGGAGACGAGATTAGTAACCCTGACGATCTATACGTCTAACTCTGATGTTATAAACAAGGGATCACACAGATCTCCTTCCTTCAGAAAAGGCCAGTCCTCAGGCTTCGAGCCGTCCCGGTTTTTCGGCAAATCTGCATTAGCTCGGGGGATGGACCCCGCACAAAGCGCCGCCTCATTAACGCCTCATCAACCCCAGCCTCGAGCAGGCCTTCAGCGCCCAGCGCTGAGTGACTTCTCAGTCCTTCCTCCACCTCCCCGGGACGCCCGACCTCGGCTGGGACCCGGGAACCCGCGACTGTGTTTCCTCCCTGAACAGACAAAATCACCTGGGGCATCCAGGCCTAAGCTTCGCGTCCGCGGCGGCCTCCAAGAGGAGAGCTGAGGGGGATAATCGACTCCCTCGACGATCTCCGTGGCCTGGACCCGCCCCCTCAGCCTGGAGCCAGGCTGCGGAGGGCCGATCGGCTCGATGAGCGGGGGCGCAGCTGCGGCTGAGCGGCCGACGCCGGGTCCGCGCCCACTGTCTCCCCCTCCCTGCTCTCTTCTTCCGATTCCCACTCCTTCCCCCGCCCGTCCAGCGCCGTCCGCCCGGGAGAGTTGACGGGCGCTCCCCGGGAGACTCAGGTACGGCCGTCCTCCTGGGCCCGACGGGAGGGGCGGATGTGCGGAGGAAGGAAACGGAGACGGCGTCCGTGCCTCGCCGCCCCCAACGTCCGCGTCGGGCTGAGGGGCTGGCCTCGGGGGTCGCCGAGTGGGGAAAGGCTGGGGTCGGAGGGGCGGGTTACCCTGAGGAAGAATGATCAAGACCTGGGTGTGCAAAAAGGGGCTGTTAAGGGGGAGAAGAACAGGAATTGTAGGGTGCTCTGGGGAGATGGGAGGACAACAGCGGCGGGGATAGGGAAGACGAGAAGAGTGGGAGGCAGCCCGGAATGTGAGTGCGTATCTTGGGGTAAAAAGGACTAGAGTCTGGAGCAGATGGCGGGGGACGTGACCCGGTGCGACTGATGCGGGGGGCGGGTGAATGGGGCTGCTTGCTGGAGGGATGAATTTGTTTCTTTATTCAAAGACTGGGGAGAGAGCGCGCCAGTCCCGTTGCATTTATAATGACCGGAAGGGTAAGGTGAATCATTAACACTTTGACAGCTTTTGTGAAGAGCATCTTCAGGCGGTGTCCATCCAAGTCACTTATTTCCGTGAAACTGCACCAACCAAGATTGCTGATGAGAGTTGAGGAAGAGGAGTCAGAAAGGGAACGGAGGCTGGGAAAAGGGAGCCCTCTATACAGATTTCAAGCTTTTTCTAAAATGAAATACTAGGGGTTTTGGTGTGCTTGTTGTTTGCGTAAAGCAAAAAAGAAGCCAGCATTTACTAAACAACAGGTTAGAAGTATATTACTTACTGCCTCTTCAAAAAATACAGGAAATTGTGAACGTATGATGATGGCATAAGAAGCTTATGGTGATGTGACAGAAAAATGTATTGGTGATGTTGAAATACATCACTGAAGGTTCTGTTGTTTACATACATACCTAGACACAAACACCTGAATTTATATGTATTTTGGGCAGGAGAGATCTAGGGAGAATATATATAAGTCTAATTTCTGAGCATGGTTTATTTCTGCTAGTCGTCTGGTGCAAATATCATTTGCCCTGTCGTTCATCAACTGCAGTTAATAATCTGCCTGCTGCTTTGTTGATGCCTTTTATGTTTGTCAGTGATTTCTTGCCTTCATGAAGCTGATTCTTGGATTATGGACCCTGAATTTGGGTTTGCTCATCGTTAAGCTTGTAGTTTTACTGTACATTTCACAAAGATGTTATGTAAGTCTGCCTGCTATTTGTTTTTGGATGTTGAAGCAGCCCTTTTGTAAAGTTTAAAATATAAATAAAATACAGGTATAATTAAAAGCTCGCGTCCTTTGGTTGCTTCTTTTGTCATCTGTTTCTCCATACTTTCTGTAACATTCTGCATGAATGAATTATTCAGAAATCGAAGTATGAGGAATAAAATGGGTCAGATGCTGGATGTGCGTGACAGAAATATTGTAGAATGAAGAACTGTAGAGCTGTTACTTAGGTAGCAAGTACTTGGTTTTTGTTACAAGTGATTAAGTTTCTGGTTTGGAAAATTATTTCTTATCAAAGAAGAGTGTTTATATCAATTTGTTTGGATGGGAAGTCAACTTAAAATTTTACTTTATCTTTTATGAAACTGGACTCTGGGCTTGTTTTTTTCTTTTTTAAGTGAATGATTAACCACCAAATTGATGCCTAATTATGCTTAAAGATCTTAGAGGTGGTTTTGTGCAAAGGGAAAGGGCTGCTCGGTTGTTACAGGGAAATGGTCTTTATAGAACAGAATTGTGTAACCTGATAGACAGCTTATTGAGTAAATACTAAAATTGATCATGCACAGTCATTAATAATTTAGGCCTATGTTTCTGCTATTTCAATCAGTAGAGTGATTAATGCTGTTACTTATCTTTTACCAAGCCTTAGTTTTCTCTTGGTTTCTTGGTGCTTACTTCAAAGAAGTGTTGTAAAGAATTAAAAAAAAATGTGTGTAAGTTACTGAGCACAGTGCCTAACACATAGTAAAATAGTCAGTACACCTTAGCTGTTCTCATTATTCATCCATCTTCTTGTCCAAGATACTGACAACTTCTGTTTGCATATGTCAGCTTTTTCTCAAGAAAATTTTGAATATGATGCATATTCAAGCATGTTCCTGGAAAAACTCAATGCAAATAAGCAGTTTAAAAACAGACTTTCTGTAGCAAACAGAAAACCTGACTTTGTTTAACCCAGCACTTAGCAAACATATCCCTTTCCTTGGAGCACCTGGTGTTATGCATTGGAACAGGGCATTATAATTTACAGAATGTTTTTGCATGTATGTATTAATCTGATATGACCATCCCAACTCCATGCAGAAGCCTAGAAATCACTATTATACAGATGAGGAAATGGAATCATTGTTGATGCAACTCACTAAAAGTGAGTGAGAGAATTTGAAGTGTTTTCTGTCTTCTGACTCCAAATTAAAATCTTTAAGCATTTGATGTCTCACTTGCAAGGGGACAACCTCCTGTTTTACCCTCCTCTCCTGTGGAGTCTTCTGTTTCATTTTATAAAAATGTTGTCACTGATTTTCTCCACATGTTCTCTAAAAGTTGCCTCCATTTTTCTCAGGGTTTTAACTATTTTTTGTGTACTGAGTCCTCGCATGGAGGGAGGCCAGGGTCACTTGTGTGGAGACCGTGTGAGAGAGAGCAGTGAAAGTCAGAGAAGTGGAGGGGGCCCCATCACATCAGGCCTTGTGTGCTGTTTTTACTACTTTAGCTTGCACCCCTAAGTTTCAAATCTGATGAAATTTATTTTCTCTTTAAGGTGGTAAAGATTTATCCTGCTGGGAAGTAGAAGAGTACCTCATTAAAAAAGATGCCTCCCAAGTTCAAGCGCCACCTAAATGATGATGATGTCACAGGTTCTGTGAAAAGTGAAAGGGTAAGTTCAGAATCTTAATCTTGAAAAAGGAAAGATTAAAAATTTGTTTTACTTTGTAAATAATTTTAGAAAAATCTAATGTTTATGGCTATATTTGAATCCTATATGTTTTCTTCACAGAAAACATTAAAAAATATATGTTACTTAGATTGGGACTCAGCCAAATTCTGTTTCTATTAGTGACCACATTTTGTTCCCAGTTTCTTTCTAGTCTTTCAAGGGGAATTTCGTATAAATACACAATATCTTCTTTCGGACTCTGGAGCCAAATGTGGTTGGAATTCCTCAGAATTTTTCAGATTTTACAGAGGTAGTTAGTGCACATTTTAAAAGAGTCTTTTGGGGGAGTCTAGAGCAGCACCTCCGAACATACTAATGTTTCTCAGTGAAATGTCTGGTTATTCTAACTAAGTATATACACAAATTAGCTAACATCAATTCAGGTCAGCTTTTCCTCCAAGTGAGTTTTGACTGCAAAACTTACAAAATCTCTTGGTTTTCAAAACTTTTTAGGTTTTGGAATTGCAGATAAAGAATTCTGGTCCTGCAGTTGCCTCAGAGCCAGAATAGCTTTTATATAATGTTCAATTTCTTGTTTATTTTGGAATATTCTATGTAGAGTTGTATAAATCTAGAAATTATGCAGCATTTTGGAAGACAACATTGATCTGAATATTGTAGATAGCTTTCTTTTAGAATAAGTAATCAATAAGGATTTATTGAGGGAAGAAATTAGAGCTGTTGTTTTTCATTCATCCACCTGAAGCCCTCCCTCGCTTCCTGTCTTCCTATCATTCCTTTATTTGCTGATTCATGCAACAGATAAATATTGCTACCCATTATATGCTAGGCATCATGCTAAAAACTGGAGGGCATGGTCCCTCCTCTACTTGACTTCATATTACACACTCCTTTTTCGCACAGAGCTTCTGTCCAGCATGTTATGATATAGAGGTATCTTGAAGTATAGTATAGGAATCATTTGTCATCCCTTTATTCTCTTTCTGCAGTTTTTGTTTTTGTTTTTCTTGAAGCAGGATAGAATCCACCAATAGACAAATCGCTTAGTAAACTTTTAAAATCAACTTTATGTATATACTCAACAATATAAGATACGCAGTCTCACTCAGTTCTGCTTCACAGAATGGCACTTCCTTTCTACATTGTTGGTTGACTACTACCACAATTTGCTATAAAAATAGAATATTAGATACCAGAATTGAACAAAATTGGCTGTTTAAATGGAGTCCTCCTTTTGAATGTTTATCAAATCATGACATTTGATAACTGGTTCTAAGAATTTATAAATCACTTTTATAAAACTTTTTAACTTTTGTTTCTCTTTTCTATTACACTTTTTTGATAATAGCTTTATTGAGACATAATTCACATGCCATACAATTCACTCATTAAAAGTATACAATTCAGTGGATTTTAGTAATTAATATTTAGTACAGAATTATGTAATCATCACCACAGTCAACTTTCATCATTCCAGAAAGAAACTGTACTTTTTAGCAATCAACCCCTGTTCTCCTCATCCCTGCAACCTTAGGCAACCATAGATCTATAGCTTTGTCTGTTCTGGATATTTTATATAGATGGGAGCATACACTATGTTGTCTTTTGTAAATGGCTTCCTAGCATGATATTGTCTAAGTTCATCCATGTTGTAGTATGTATCAGTACTTCATTCTTTTTTATTGCTGAATAATATTCCAATATATGAATGTCCCACACTTTATTCATTCATCAGTTAATGAGCATTGGGGCTCATTTACATTTTTTTGGCCATTATGAAGAATACTACTGCTATGAACATTAACATACAAGTTTTGTTTTCATTTCATTACACATATTTTCATTTCTCTGGGGTAAATATCTAGGAGTAGAATTACTTGGTACTATAGTAACTGTGTGCAGCCTTTTGAAGAACTGCCAAACTGTTTTTCAGAATGGCTGCACAGTTTTTACATTCCCACCCAGGAATACGTAAGAGTTCCGATTTCTCCACATTTCTCCTCACCACCAATCTCTCCTCACCAACACTTGTCATTATCTGCCTAGTGGGTGTGAAATGCTATCTTATTGTATTATGTAACCCTTTTTGTGATAATGTATACTTAGCACTTGTGTTTGTTCAGTGGATAAGTGTAAAAACATTGGTTTTCATTGTGTTTCTCATTCGGCAACTATAATAAACACTGTATCTTTAATATACAGGGCAAATAAGCTGTGTTATGAATGTAATGATTGTCTGTTACTTATTAGCTACAATAGCATTCTAGAAATATTTGTTGAAAGAAGTCACTAATGTATCTTCCTAAATATTATTAACTTTGAACATCTTTTTATGTGGTCATTGGCCATTTCTTTTCTGTTAGGAATTATCTATTTCTCTCCTTTGATGATTTTTCTGTCTTGTGTCTTTTTCTTACTGGTTTGTCAGAGATCTTTATTTAATAGAGATAATCAGACCCTTTAGTCTGAAAGTATATTGCAGATTTCTTTCCCAGCCTGTTACTTTTTGTTAGAATTTGCTAGTATATCTTCTCCATCTCTCTCTTTTTTCCATTCTTTATTTGACATTTATTTTAGGTCAGTTTCTTATAAATAGATAATGGCTGGAATTTTTTTGAACTTCACATATAGTTTTTACTTTTAATAGGAGCATTCAGACCATTCATATTTATTGTGATAACTAATTTACTTGGATATTTTCTGCACTAGCTGGTCCCTCTGCTGGCAGTGAATGTGCTTCACCTTAATCTCTGGTTGGCTCTTTGATATTGTTTGGATCTGAGCCTAAATTTCACTTTTTGAGAATGATTTTCTTTGACAGCCTAATCTCATTTAGTCACCCTGTCACTTTTTATCCCATCACTGTTTTAATTCTCTGCATAACTTTTATCACCATCAGATATTTTTCTATAAGAGCTCAGACCTTATCTGTCTTGTTCAAAGCTGGTGCTTGGTCCTTAGAACAGTGCCTGGTACACAGAAGATGCTCAAACATATTTGTTAAATAAATATTGAGCAATCCTCTTTTCATTTTTCTTGCTCATTGTGTATTATTTATAATGATATAGAGAGATAATGATATTCATGATGTTATTTTTATTTATTTTTTGGCTGTACTGGGTCTTTGTTGAAGCTCATGGTCTCTTTGTTGTGGCACGTGGGCTTTCTCTTCAAGAAGCAAGGGCTTCACCTTGAGATGCATGGACTTAGTTGCCCCACAGTGTGTGGGATCTAACTTGGACCAGAGAGCAAACCTGCGTCCCCTGCATTAGCAGGCAGATTGTTAACCACTGGACCACCAGGGAAGTCCTGCATTATATTTCTTAGGTTTTCCCAAGTTTCCCTAACTTCTTTTGCTAAGCTGATTATTTTTCCTTACTTTTCCCCTACCCGCAGGACCACTAGACAGTTAAAAAATTTCTTCCCTTTCTCCCTTTTTCCTTCTCTCTCTTTTACTAACTTTGCATGTTAACGTGTGCGTGCTAAGTTGCTTCAGTTGTATCTGACTCTTTGCAACCCCATGGACTGTAGCCCACCAGGCTCCTCTGTCCATGGAATTTTCCAGGCAAGAATACTAGAGTGGGCTGCCATTTCCTTCTCTAGGGGATCTTCCCATCCCAGGGATTGAACCCATCTCTCCTGCATTGGCAGGCTCTTTACCAATAGCACCACATGGGAAACCCATACATGTTAGCAATAATGTTTAAATTTGTGTTTTCTGTCAACATGCTGAGAACTATGCCCCTCTGGACTACTTTTCATTCCAGGCCTCTTCCCCTTTCCTCCACTTCTCTCTCCACCAAGATGAGCATGTCACTTTGCTGTTACTTCCTCACTTTACTCTCCTCTTCCTGCTTTTGGGTTTTGTTAGAAAAGTTTGAGATCCTTTAAAGTTTTTCTTTATATTACATGTTTTCTTTTTCAATAGCTGTGCATTATAATTCATAATCACATTATCATCTTCCCTTTAGATTTGACCACACATTTTATTAGACCTGCTGAGTATATCAATCTCCATTTTAAGATCTTTGTTGTGATTGAATTTTCTTCTTAGCCAGTGTAATTCCTTGGGTAACTTCCTCAGAAAAGGTACATGGGTGGTGTATTTGCTTCCTATGGGTGCTGTAACAAATTATCACAAATTTAAAACAACACAAACTTATTATCTTATAGTTTTAGTGACCAGAAGTCCAAAGTGGATCTTACTGGGCTACAATCAAGGCACTGACAACCGTGTTCCTTCAGGAGTCTAGGAAAGAGGCGGTTTTCTTTCTTTTCCCCAGCTTTTAGAGGCTGTCTGCCCTGTGTGGCTCATGCCCCTTCCTATATCTTAAAATCCAGCTGTGTAGCATCTTCCAGTGCCCCCCGCCTCTTTCACTTCTGCCTCCTTGTCTCTTTTTTGGAAAGTTTGTTTGCTTTTATCTGTTTATTTGTTTTTAGCTGTGCTGAGTCTTTGTTGCTGCATGTGAGCTTTCTCTAGTGGGACTTCTCTTTTTGAGGAGCACAGGCCCTAGAACGCACGGGCTTCAGTAGCTGCAGCATGTGGGCTCAGTAGTTGGAGCTCATGGGCTCTAGAGCATGGGTTCAGTAATTGTGACACATGGGCTTAGTTTACTCAGGGGCATGTGGAATCCTCCCAGACCAGGGATCCAATCCTTGTCTCCTGCATTGGCCACTGAGCCACCAGGGAAGTCCCTGCCTCTCTCTTTTTTTAAGAACTCTTTGATGACTGGGCTCACATGATTAATCCATATTGACCTTCCCACCTCAGGATCCTTGGTTTCATTGCTTCTGCAAAGTCCCTTTTATCATGAAGGGAACATAGTTAAGGTTTCCGTGATTAGCATGTAGACATCTGTGGGGAGGCAATATTCTACCTACAAGGTATATACTGTTGGAGGTCTTGTATGCCGAAAAGTTTTCGTTTTTGCTCTTCTTTAGCCTCCTCTTGAAATTTTATATCTTCGCCTTTGGGGGAGGAGGTAAGAAATTCCTCATTTTAAGAAAAATGATTGTATCTTATAAGGTAAAAATATGAAGTTGTTTTTGTTTGGAAGTTCAAATATGTGTCGAGGGCCATTCGTGGGCTGAGTCACTATTAGGTGCCAGTTGTTAAGCCTTGTCTCTGAGCTCCAAAACCTACCTTATATACTCCTCTCTCTGATGCTGGAGTTGGACTCTGCAACTGCAGTACATTTCTCCTTTGCCTCCTGACTCCTTCTTAGGTTCTGTAAATAGATAGAAACTGGAAGGCAGAGGGAGGAGAAAGGACTTGCTCCTTCCTGATTGCCTGCATTCCTTACTCCCACGCCAGCTTCAGTGACCTCTCTCTACCTTGTGGTCAGTCAGTCAGAGGATTCTGTGTTATAAGCATTTTCTTAGAAAGTCTGCACTGCGGTTCCATATCTTTTAGCTTCTGGTGAAGCACATGTAATTATCCTTCCCTCTGTCTGGAAGCTTGGAGTTAAGAAATTTCACCAGGATAGAACTTGTTTCACTGCTCTGTCCCTAACAGTTTGTAAGCCCCTGGGAATCTGAAAACTCAAGTCTTTTTCTATTTTTGACAGAGAAATCTTTTAGAAGATGATTCAGACGAAGAAGAGGACTTTTTTCTGTAAGTTATTTTTGTTTGTTTTACAGCTTTATTGAGGTGTAACTGACATACAGTAAAATACATATAAAGTGTACAATATGCATTTTGACATATCCATTGTATGCCTGTGAAATCATCAGAAAAATCAAATAATGAACATTGCCATCACCTCAAAAGTTTCCTCAAACCTCTTGGTAATCTGTCACTTTTCCAGTCCGCCGACAGCCAGTAGTCTGCTTGCTATCACTGTTCTTTGTATTGTCTATATTTTTTTGGTAAGTCGAATCATACAGTATGCGTCTTTATTTATTTTTCTTTTTACTGACTTCATTCACTCTGCACAATTATTTTGAGATTCACCCTTGAGGTCACATGTATTAGTAGTTTGACCCATGCTGTCCTATGTGTCAATAGTTAGTCTCTTTTAATTTTGGGTAGTTGTCCATTGTATGAACATTTACCCATTCACTTCTTGATGGATATTTGGGGTGTTTCTAGTTTTTAGCTATTATAAATAAAATTGCTGTAAACATTTGTGTACAGGTTTTATGTGGACTTATGCTTTCATTTCTCTTGGGTAAATACTTAGGATGGTAAGTATGTTTACTTAACATACATTAAATTTATGTTTAAATGGCTGGTATATGTTTACAGCTGTTTCCCAAAGTGGTGTGTACCACTTTATGTTCCCACCAGCATTGTATGGAAGTTCTGGTTGTTCCAAATCCTCATCACCACTGTGTATGGTCAGTCTTTTAATTTTAGCCACTCTTGTTGGTGTATAGTGGTATCCCGTTATGGTTTTTATTTGCATTTCCCTAACTACAGATTATGCTAAACAACTTCTTTTGTGCGTGTTTACCATTCTCATGTTTTCTTTCATGATGTATGTGTTAAAATCTTTTGCCCAATTCTAAGTTTGTCTTATTAAGTTGTAGGAGCTTTTTTTTACATATGTTTTACAAGTTCTTCATCAGATAAATGTTTTTACAAATATTTACCCCTAGTCTATAATTTAATCTTTTCATTTTCCTAACTATCTTTTGAAGAGCAGAGTTTTAATCAGTTTATTAAATTTTTCTTTTATTGTTTTTGCTTATTCCAAACCCAAAGATTCTAAGATTTTTTTTCTTTGATTTCTTTCAGAAGTTTTAACATTTTGGCTTTTACATTTAGGTCTATAATCTGTTGTACATTAATTTTTTATATATGGTTGAAGTAAAGGGACCAGGGGGCATATGGCCATTTGTGCCACCACCATTTGATGAAAAGATTATCTTTTCCCCATTGAATTGCCCTGATGCTCTGTCACAATTAATTAACTTGATCCATCCTTTGCAGTTATAATTAGAAAGGGCCTAAGTTTTAATTGCACAGACAGGAAGGATGACATACTGTTGCAGGAGTTTTCTCTGAAGGTTGATGTAGCACGGTAAGTCTGGGAGGAAGCATTTACCTCCCTCTGCTGTAATGTTGTGGAGATTTTTGTAAAGACTTTCCTCCCACCCCCAATAAAAAACACTTTATAAAAGTAATTGACAGTCATGAGGCAATGGACAAAAAGAGCCTATAGGATGGAAGGCAAATCCAATAAGAGGAGATAGTACCATTTTTGGCAGGAAGGTCAGATGAAGTGGGAAGAATATTTCCTATAGGTAACAAAATTTCCAGAGTCGAAAAGCTAATTGCTAACAGTGCCAATTACAGTGAGAAGCCTTAGACTACAGCAATAGCTACCTGTGAACAAAGGACTCATTATTGAAAAGAAGGTCAGATGCTTTGGCCACATAAGTGATTACCTGAATATAAGCAAGAAACAAACTTTTCAGGCCAACTCTGTACACTGGAGATTTACTCCCAAATAATGCTGTACAACTTCCAAAGGGCCTGATGACAAAACCGGCACACTTATTCAGAATCAACGCCTGTACACTGTGGTTCTGTCTGTGTATTGAAAGGGAGACAAATAAAATTCCAAAATAATTTTTAAAGATTATTCAACACTACATTCATAGCAGGATTATTCATAATTGCCAAAAGGTATAAGTAACCCAAGTGTCTGTCAATGGATAGATGGATAAAATATTGTATGTACATACAATGGAATAGTTCAGTGCTCAGTCTTAAAAAGGAAATTCTGAAACACGCTACAAATGAATGAACCTTGAAGACATTATGCTAAGTGAAGGAAGCTGGTCATAAGGATACATTTCACATGATTCTTCTTACCTGAGACACCTAGAGTAGTCAGATTCATAAGAGACACAAGGTAGGATGGAGGTTGCCAAGGGCTGGGAGTAGGGGGAAATGGTAAATTAATGTTTAATTGGTCAGAACCTATTCTTTGAGTTTTGTGGTTTATACCTTGTTTTCTATCATCAGAAGAAGGAAAATTACTTAAAATATCCAAAAATTTTTATTTCCAGTGTATTAAAATGGATTGGTTTAAATGATACAACACTTGATTATAATGGAGAGAGAATTTGAGAAATGTTAATATTTTCATAGACTCCATTTCCCTTTAGTTTTGTTAATAAGTTTAAGATAAGTAATCAAAAAACATAACTTTAAAGAACTTAGTGTTTTGAATGGATTTTTCTCTATATTCATCCCTGAAAATTAGCATTTCATTAGAGCCTAAATTCAAGGTAATTGGACTTACAGTGTTCTATGTGCTTAGTTGCTCAGTCATGTCCAACTCTGTGCAGGCTTATGGACTGTAGCCCCCCAGGCTCCTCTGTCCATGGAGATTCTCCAGGCAAAAATACTGGAGTGGGTTGCCATGCCCTCCTCCAGGGGATCCTCCCCACCCAGGAATCGAACCCAAGTCTCCCACATTGCAGGTGGATTCTTTACTGTCTGAGTCACCAGGGAAACCCAAGAATACTGGAGTGGGTAGCCTGTCCCTTTCCCAGGGGATCTTCCTGATCCAAGAATGAAACTGGGGTCTCCTGCATTGCAGGAGGATTTTATAATTGATCATAAAGTTATTCATAATCCCTAGCACTTTGGTTGTGGTATTTCAAAGTTTAATGATTAGAATATCTGTGTGTAACTAAGAATTATATTGAAACTGATAACATTCAGAAGAATTGGGTTGTGACAGCCTGTACTAAGTACCAATGAAGTACAGATATGATTATGTATTGTTAAGTTCTATCAATACTAGTAAAATCTGGTTCCTTATGATGAATGATCCATGTTTAGAATTCAATATGTGTGTATTTTCTGCTTTGGTGTTTGTTTTAATGCTCTCCTTATTAATTGTATTTGGTGTTTTTTGGGTTTTTTTCAGAAGAGGACCATCTGGACCAAGATTTGGACCTAGAAATGATAAAATTAAGCAGTAAGTTTGTGAGATACTTATTTGTTTAAATGATTATCATATTTGTACCTGGACCAGGGGTTGGCAGACTATAACCTATGGGCCAAATCTAGTTTTTATAAAGTTTTATTGAAACAGCCATTCCTGTTATCTTAGTTGCTTTCAAACTATAATGACAGATTTCAGTAGTAGTGACAAGAGACTTTATGATCCACAAAATCTAAAAACTCTATTCTGTCTTATCTTTTACAGAAAAAAATTTGCTGAGCCTTGATGTAAACTGATATTCTAGGTTGTAAAAACCCAGTCATTTTTTTTTTTTTCCACAGAGCAACCTCTTAATTATAGCTAAGGAAATGCAGTTCCTGGCTGTTGATTTTGATTACTATATATCAAATTCATTTATTTAGTATAATCTCAAGGTCTATTTTGCTTTTAAATCTTATAACATGATTCCCATTTTCAGCATGACAATAAAAGCAACATAATAGATTTAGTTTTCTGAATTAAAGTATCTTTATATACTTCCAGAATTTATTCATATCTATTGCTTATCCTAATGACTTAGCAGCGGCAGCAACCCATTTATTGATCTAAGGGTTTGTTTTTTTTAATAATTTCATTTATTTTTGCTTGTGCTGGGTCTTTGTTGCTCCGTGGACTTTTCTGTAGCTGTGGTGAGCGGGGGCTACTCTAGTTTGATATGCAGGTTTCTCATCATGGTGGCTTCTCTCGAGGTGCATGGGTTTAGTTGCTCCGAGGCATGTGGGATCTTCCCAGATCAGGGATAAAACCCATGTCTCCTGCACTGGCAGGTGAATTCTTTACCAGTAAGACACCAGGGAAGCCCTGATCTAAGTTTTATGGCTCATTAATTTTCAGTTTAAAGCTTTTCTGTGTATATTATTGGTGGTAGATGGTGGGTAATGCTATAGTGAATGTATTTAATGTAAGAAGTATATGAGTCCAGACAAGAAGGGAGAAGGAATAACTGGAGAAGTGAAATAGCCCTAGAAAATTACCACGCTATAAAAGATAAACTGGAAAATAAACGGAATGGCCCAGGTTCAAGATCTAAGGAGGGGTAGTTGCTCCCCTAAGTCTGGATGTAGATGGCACATAGTGAGAAGGGTGCTATAATATGATGTCAAGTTATTGATGAGATACTTGGGTTTTAGTCACATAGCCGTTGGAATGAAGAAATAGGCCCACACTTAGCCAAATCCTAGTTAATGGATTCTGAAGTACAGAATCAAGGTACCAACAAATTAGTACACTAAATGGGATGTTTTCATCTTTTCTTGCTGCGTAACAGGTTACCCTGAACCTAGCAGCCTGAAACAGCACACTTTCATCAACCCACATTTTCCATGGGTCAGGGGTTCAGTCACTGCTTAGGTGGGCCCTCTGTGCAAGGTCTCACAAGGCTGAAATGAGGGCGTCGCCCGGCCTTTGATCTCATCTGAAGCTCCTGACCAAGTTCAGGTAGTTGTTGATAGGATTCACTTCCTTACAGCCGTAGAACCCACAGTGCTTGCTCCTTCGAGGCCAGCAGAAGAGAGTCTCTGCTGCTTCAAGGGTCTGTTTCGACAGTCAAGATACAATGAGCCACTTAGATCCAGACAGTTTATTACTCACATAGGTTGTCAAAGGAAGAGTAGCCAAAGATGCCAGTTCCCTAGGTTCTTGTCCTATACACCAAAAATGATTATAGGAAGCTGCAGTCTGAGTTGTGAGATACCCTGTTACAAAGGAGCCAGTTCTAGCCCAGGTTTATAGGGGTTTATAGTCTGCAGATATATCCTGCAGAAAGATTCATGTGTCATCAGACTGTTTCATGACAGTCTTCAGAGGGAGATGGAGAGGTGAGTAAAACCACCTCATAAGTCACTCACCCTCTCGTGTTCTGAAAGTACCACAACACGTTCAAGGTTGCAAGGATGCCATGGCAAAGAGGTTCTCCTTCTTTGAGCCAAAGTGACTCCTCTGTCCACCCACATACATACCTCACCTGCCATTGGAGAAGAGGACTCCACTGATGACACATCCGTTTTTCCCCTGCCAATATGCTTCATTTCCTGTCTGACATCTTTCCCCAGACTGAGCCTGGTACTGAGTATGGCCCAGTGACTCTTCTCAGTATGACTTCCCGGCTGAACTCCTAAACCAGTGTTGGTTGTACATAGTGGGCATTGCAGACTATGTCTGTATTAGTAAGTGCCAAGCACACATACATGTGAATATGGATATGTGCATAGTAAATTATCACAATAACTTTGATCACAGAATTTTAGAACAGTAAGGGACGGTTGAGTTCTTACTCTAGAGCTGAAGACTTATCAGATTTACTTAGAAGGTGATCAGTCATCAAACCACACAATTTAAACCTTATTGGCACAACCCCATGAGTACCTATCTAACCAAGGCATGACTCAAACGTGTGTCCAAAATGGTGGAGCATAACATGCCACACCACTTGCCCAAGGACAAATACCTGGCATTTGTTTATGAATAGTAACTAAAATTGCTAGCACTGGTGAGTTTCTTTAAGGTGTGTTATTACCACTTAATATGTGACATTTCCATACAAGTGTGGGTCCGCAGCATTGTTGCTTTGTTCAAATTTAATTGACATACCGATAACATTAATTCCACAAAACATGCCCAGTGTCCCTTTTTCTCCTTTACTGAAGTATAGTTGTTTTACAGGGTTTAGTTTCAGGTGTACAGTGGAGTGACTCAGTTATATATATATACTTTTTCAGATTCTTTGAAGTATGTATATTTTTCATATTCTTTTCCACTGTAGATTATTATAAGATATTGCATATAGTTCCTTGTGCTATACAGTAGGTCCTTTTAATGGGTTTATTAGTCTTCCATTGTTACTTTTTAGGGAAGATTTTTGGGAAAGATCTTAAATATTCACATGCCTATATAAAGATTTATGATTCTCTTTAGAATGTTTCCTTTGCTTTTAAATTAAATAATAGCCTTATAAATGCCACTTTAGTGAATTGTAGACATTCTCTTCCATGGGTAGGAAATCTCCTAACTATATATAGCCTTGGTTTAAACTTTTAATTTTATAAGGTCCCCAAAGAATGTCCCATGATGAACAGCAAAAATATAAAACTGCAATACAACAGACCTTTTAAACTTTTTTTGTCAACAGTACCTTAAGAGGCCACAAGATGGGGTGTTAACTATGCAAATAAATATTTTCTTTATAAAATAAGGGATGAGTGTATGTAGCAGAGCATGAACATTTTTGCTTTCTTAATGGAAGAACACTGACATTAAACACACACCAAACATTAGGAACCATGCTAAGTGTTTAAAAAACACTGTCACATATAATTCTCATAAGGGAAAAATTATCATCTTCATTTTAAAGGTGAGAAAATATGAGGCTCAAAGAGGCTTGCAAAATGACTTGCAAAGCCACATACATGGTAAGTGATGACACTGAATTGCAAACCCAGATCTGTCTGCATCCAGAGCTTGGTCTGTCTATACTATACCATGCAGCTTCCCTATAGTGGTGATATTTAGAGACATTTCAGGAGCTCAAGTGCTGTCAAACTCCAAGGAGGATTAAAAACAATGTTAAAATGTCTTTTCTCTGTGTGCCTTTATATTTTCCAGGGTAGGTTCTCTCTTGTGTCCTTTCTTCTACCACATGACTTTTTAACTGGAAATGAGATAAATCTCCACCCCTTCTTTCAAAAACTTGCTTTTCCTTTGAGTCCTTAATTTTCTTTTCGAGTTAATGACCATCATCTATATCTACTCAGTTGCTCAGTTTATAAATCTAGAAGTTCTCTACCCTTTTCTTGCCCTAACTCCTTCACCCATATCCAGCTAATCATTGGTTCCTGAAATATCCCCTCCTCTTATTCCTTTAGCCTAGAAATTTCCCACCATCCATCACCTTTTTCTTCTTTTAACTATGCCCAATTCACTCTTACACCTTAAAACTTAGCACCAGAATGTTGATGGCATCTCTGGTCCAGGCTGGATTGATTTAGGCTGCATGACAGATACCATGGACTTCCTTCCATTATAGCACTTAACATATGGTAGTATAATCGTAGCTGCCAGTGTTCCCCACTAGACTGTGATCTTGCTGAGGATCAGGCTCAAAACATTCACATGGGTGTCCACAATGAACAGCATAATAATAACTCCTTAGTAAGGAGTTTTGAATAAATGAAATATATAATTCAGATCAGAAAATATTTGTTGAATGCCTGTTTTCTACCAGGCCCATTTCACATGACCTGGGAAACAGATGAGTGAGTGTGACAATTTCTTTTTTTACTGCATTTATGGTATAATAGTGAAGATAGGACCAACATAAAATACAAATAGAAATCAAAGTATTATAATTGCTATGAAATGTAAAAGATCATGGGAAAATATGTTTTTACTTTTTTAATCCTTTTTATTAAAGTAAATAAGTATATAAGTTTTTTTCTATAAAAGTTGTGTTCTGGGAATGAAAATATCTTGAAATATAGAAGCACAGTCATGAGATTTTCCATTATCCTAATTGAAAGTGTATTGTATTGAATGTATTGGATGAGAGTTACACAATAGCTGGATTAAGAAGGTTATACCAGTGGAAAGTATTATCTGAAGGAGAGCATAACAGTAATTTGTTTGTCACTTGATAGAAAAATTAAATGTTGGGTAGTTTCCATTAGCCATAGAGATTACATGTATGTCATACTGTTGAGATAATACCCCTAGGTTTATGATCATCTAGTAAGAATTAATCTGGAATTTTACGAGTTCTATTCCAATTATCTGTTTATATCCATGGAGTTTTTTGCTTATAGGGATTCTAGGATCATAATGATTGCTTCAGTTATGTTGGTTTTGTTTTAAAATCACATGTAGTGTAGGTATATTGATATAAAGAATATCTGATCATGTGTAGGAGCTGCCGTACATTTTCTCCATTTCCACCTTGCTGCACCTTATTTAGGCTATTGTCTCTGGCATCTCATGGAAGATAACTACCTAGAAATTTCAAGATTGGTCCTTGATGAACAATAGCTGTGCTTCCATTATAGTTAAATGCAGATCTCTACATTCACTGCCTTATATCTCTTTCTCAAGTAGCTGGATGTGCTTGGCAGGACTTATACCCAAATTGTTCACTTATTGAACTGATAAGTCTTAAGCGCATACTCTGTCCCAAGCAGTGTAACAGGTACTGGGGCTACAAAAATGAACCAAATAGGCAGTTACTGAGCTTTCTGACAATGCATTTAATTTGCAGAAACCGGACTAAGAATAAACTATTTTTAAGTTAAATATTACTTTTATTTATATTATGTTGTCTTCTAATTTTGTGAGTACTCAAGCCCACAAATGGAAGGAATGTTGCTACAAGCCTTAAACTTAAAAACTTTAGACTTGAATGATTCTGAGAACTTGTTATTTTCTACAGTGTCTAATGAAATTTTCAAAAATTGTAAAATTCTCAAGAATACATTATTTTTAAATCTTTTTTTTTAAACTAGTGTTCAGAATCAGGTGGATGAAGTCATTGATGTCATGCAAGAAAATATTACAAAGGTAATAGAAAGAGGGGAGAGACTAGATGAACTACAGGACAAATCAGGTACAGATACCTCATATATTTCTTGAAATTCTTAATCTGTATTTTGATAGTGTACTTCTCCCATTTTTTTAGCCAAAGTTTAGAAATCTTGTCTTAGGAAAAATGGTATTTATGGTTTTAGTGTTTTAACTTTAGCTTCCTTTACTTTTTTAAAAAATTATTTTATTCAAGTATAGTTGATTTATGTGTTAATTTCTACTATACAGCATTTATATATACACACATATATATACATTTTCATATTCTTTTCCATTATGGTTTATTCCAGGATATTGATTATAGCTTGCTGTGCTACACACTAGGACCTTGTTGTTTATTCATCTTATATATAATGTTTTGTATCTGCTAATCCCAAACTCCCAATCCATCCTTTCCCACTGCCTCCCACCCACTGCCCACCGTAGGCAACCACAAGTCAGATTTCTACTTAGGTCTTCCCTCCATTTTCCAATTGGGTTGTTTGAAACTTCATTGTTAAGTTGTATATATTAGCTCCCTTCAGTTTGAAACATCTTATTGTTGTATTATTGCTTTAATTGATTGGTTGAGAATGGAAAAATTAAAAATTCATTATTGAAGAATTAGAGTATTTTTTTCTTTTGTCCTGTTATGTTGATGTACTTTGTATCTCTCCTGATCTCATGAAAAATAGGCCTAATCACTTCTATTCAAACTTATTTCAAACTTATCCAGGGTATTTATCTCATGCTTTGCCTGGTGACTTAGTAACCTTTCTGTACTGACAGATGTTAGTCTCTATTCTTTTAACTGTTCCTGGCACTTATTAGGTACTCACATATTGTTTAAATGATGAATGGCTGAATGACTGTCTGATTAGTCCTTCACAGACTTGTTTAACAAAAAAAATTATTCAACCACTTTTAAAATTCATACTGTTTTGCTTCAGAATCACTTTTGATATCATCTAAGAATCTGCTTTCTCCACTTGTAGATTTTTTCTATAGTTGTGCCAGGTATTTGAGTTTCTAAAGAGTATTTTCTAACAGAATTCATAAGTTTATTGAAAGCACTGAGACCCTAGAAGACCTCTCTTACTCTTATCATAAAAGTGGATTGAGCAAACTGACCTGCAGCCACTTTTTCCTTTTTTTTTTTTTTTAAGAATACAGAATACCAGAGTTTGTGGGTGGAGGAAAGGAAAGATGTTGTTTTCATGCTTAAAGGGGAATAAATTTGCAGAAGTAGAAATTAATATTTTCTTGTCTTTGTGTGACTAGATAAAAGAATCCTGTTATGTCGTTTAATCCTTCTCTCCATCCTCTATGTGATATAGAAAGCTTATCGGATAATGCAACTGCTTTTAGCAACAGATCCAAACAGCTTCGAAGGCAAATGTGGTGGCGTGGATGCAAAGTAAGTAAATCAGAAAATGCTGGATAGGTTGGCCAGCATATCCAGTGGTGATCAAAGGCATAAAGGAAAAAGGGCCTCTAGATTATCAGCTCTGTAAGGACAGGGGCTACAACTCTCTTGCTCATTATTACATATTCTGAGCCTGAGACATGGTGGAACTCTGAATATTTGTAGAATTATTATCTTTTGGGCTAGAAATAACTAAAGGAATCAAGCAGTGCCTGAAAGGATGTTTTCATGGGTTTCTTCGTAGAGAATAAACCACATTTTATTAATAATTTAGCTTCCTCTAGACTTATAAGAAATATTAACTTATAATTTATTATTAGTACCTTTTTGGAGCAACCTATACCATTATATACAGATGTTTAGAAAGTAGAATGCAAGCTAGAGAAAAATACAATTTTCCTGTTGGAAAGGAGGACAAAAATAAAAGCAATTGAATGTGTCAGAATTCATATGGCAAATGGGGGGGCTAAAAAAAATCCCACTGTCCCTCATTATTCTAGAGTCTTCTGCCATACGACCCTGAACCCATCTGCCTGATCTCAGAAGCTGGGCAAGGTCAGGGGCCTGGTTGTACTTGGATAAGAGGAATAAGAAGTAAAACATTTTAACAAGGAAAAAATTAGGAATCATTATATGCTGATATATTCCTGCAAAACATCTTATGGAAATGAATTTACTTCTTAAATCAAGTATGGCTACTGCTTATCAAGCAGAAAAATGTTTCTCTCAAGATTTTATAGAAAATTTCATGTCATATGAGCATATCTCATCTTTTTCCTCCTGATACTTTGTATCATTTTAAAGTCTCTCATTTTCCAGTTTAGGAATAACTTTCAAAACATGATGTTGACATATGCTGAGGATTTCTTCCAAGAGTTTCATTAGATTTACTTCTTTTTGTCTGTGTACCTGTTGAATCCTCTTATTTTCAGAAATAGAACTTAGGGGAAGATACAAGTTTCATTGCTCCTCTTGTCTAGAATTTAAATTTTCTGGGTTTTTTAAATGAGTAAATTTTCTATCTCTATACAAATGTTCTGTTCTGGAAATTAGTTTGGTGGAACAAAAAGTCAATGAGCCATTAACCTCCTCTCCCCATACATACACATGACTCATTCACATGGCCATTAATAAAATGATAATGTACATTTTGTGTAGCTTTTTTTAACCATAGCTATAGATTTTCATTTTGTACTTTATGGGGTCCAGATCAAAGAAATAGCATGCTTTTAAGGGGAAAAATTAGAGTATATTTTTAATTTATATTTTTAATAGTCTCTACATCACTGCCATTTTCTGGTTTAACTTCAGAGTTATTATTTAGGAAGGACTAAGAAAAGGGCTATAGAAATGGAAAAGAGATTAGAAGTTGCCACTGGCTAAGGGTCGAGGAGTAGAGATTGACTACAGCAGGGTATGAGGGCACTTTCTGAGTGATAAAGTGTCTTATGTTCAACTGCGATTGACAACTAGATGTCAAAATGCATCAAAATGAACTCTAAAAGGGTGAGTTTTATTGTATGTAAAGTATATCTCAATAAACCTGACTTCTAACATAAATAAGTGAACATGTTTAATGAGAAACAGATTTTTGTCCATGTCGTTTGGAAGAAGTGCACTTTGGACACGTGTGAATACTGCCATTTTTGGTTGTAAACATTTCCTGGCCAGTGTTAGAAACTGTTTATTTTGGTGTTTTTAAATTGTTATTAATATTTCCATTAAAATCTTGTAAATATTAAGCCCTAGCACAAATTAATAGGGCAAATTAATATGTATTTTTGGTAAATTTGAAAAGCTATTGTAAAATTCAAAATTACTTTAGAAATGTTTTCAGGTTTAAAAAAAAATGCAAAGCTTCCATATATTCTCTGGATCACTTTTGTCACTAAAGTACTTCATAGTGTACTGTGGACCCAGACACCTATTGAAAATGTGCCTATATTCATTTGATCTGAGTCTGTGTCTATATTTTTTGGTTATCATATGATAGGTCCCTGCAATTCAAATTGCAAAGCTTCCATGTATTCTCTTGGTCACTTTGTTCTTGTCATGAATATAATGCTACTAAAATGTCAGCAGTATTTTTATCTTAGAAACATTTCATTAGCTACTTCTAGTTGCTATTTGTGATATCCACCAGAATGTTTCATGTGTTTATAACAACTGGATACCTTTCTTCTGAATGAACCATCTTTAATCAGTTATCTGTGAAAATTGTTGATGATAACACTTTCATTTAAATTTAAATCAATTTGTAATTAATGCATTTTATGATTAGATGAGGAATGTGACAATTTTATAGAGAGAGATGATGTGGACCTAAAATATTAAGTAGCTAAGGACTAATCTTAAGATTTCTCCTATCTGTGAAACTGACACACAGAATGCTCTTAGGCAAGTTATTTATTAAATGAGGTTTATTCATGAAAAGTTTAAATTATATTCCTCAAAATGGAGATAAAAATTCTAAGAAAACAAGGGGAGCACAAACTAACAGAATTCCAATATATTAATACTTTGAGAATAATTTCTATAAGAAATGCTGCTTTATACTATGTATATTGAACCATCTATGTTGGATGCCAATGGTATTCATAATATCCTGTCATTTTTGGACAGAGTTGCTAAAAGATTATTCTTTTCCTAGCCTTACATTAGAAATATGTGTGAAATCAGAGACATAAAGACCAGGCCTGTGAAGGCTTTGATTATTACTGTTTACTCTGTAGCCTTGAACAGTAAAATCTACACAAGCATAACTCTTCAAATTTGGGGAACTCTGATTATTACAGAAAGATGCAAATAGTCAAGTTTATATGAAAAAAAAATTGGAAACCTTTCATAGAAGGAGATTGTCTGTTGATGAGTTAGTGTAATGTGGTAAATAGAATGACAGAATAAAGACGTGAAACATTAATCTTTTCTGTTTTTTGTGTGTTGTAGATAAAAGCCATCATGGCTTTGGTTGCTGTTATCCTTTTGTTAGTGATTATCAGTAAGTATTTACTGGATTATTTATTTAGTGGCGTATCATTTGAAGTTTTTAAAACTTTCCTTTTTATTTTCAGTTGACCTAGTATGATTGATGCCAGGGTTGAGTAATGATTTATGGCTCCAGACAGGAGCTCTTAACCTAGAATCTGTAACTCTGAAAATGCATATAAATTGTATATAAAATTTTACATGAGTATGCATATGTACAGTTTTTTTTTTTAATAAATATTTATTTATTTTGGTTGTACCAGGTCTTAGTTGCAGCATGGAAACTCTTAGTTTCAGCATGTGGGATCTAGTTCCCTGAGCAGGGAATGAACCTGGGTCCCCTGCATTGGGAGCACAGAGTCTTAGCCGCTGGACCATCAGGGAAGTCCCCATATGTACGTTTTTATAGTGAGACTATCTTTCATCAGATTCTCAACAAGAATGACAGGGCTGCGTGATTTGTTTGAGGCTATATATGGCTATTGTTACACTCAAGACCATAACACTTATTTTCTATTTATTATTAACTTTTAGGTATGGCCGCTTCATTTCATAATACCATGTTTGAAGAAAATCCAGATAAATTCTCTAGATAATTTTTGTGTTTGAAGAAAATCCAGATAGATTCTCTAGATGATAATTTTTGTTTTGGATTTGAGTTTCATTTCCATCATTGAAGCATAACTCTTGCCCTTCCTTTTTTCCCTTTTTAAAGTCAGATCATTAAAAAAATTTTTTTAGTATAGTTGGTTTATATTGTTGTGTTAATTTTGGGTGTATGACAAAGTGATTCAGTTTGTTTTTTCAGATTATTTTCCACTGTAGGTTATTACAAAATATTAAACATAGTTCCCTATGCTGTATAGTAGGTCCTTGTTGCTTATCTATTTTATAGTAGTTTGTATCTGTTAATCTCATTTCCTAATCTATCCTTTCCCCCTCTCTTCCCCCTTTGGTAACCAGAAGTTTGTTTTCTATGACTGTAAGTCTGGTTCTGTTTTGTATGTAGATTCATTTGTATTACTTTTTAGTTTCCACATATAAGTTATATCATATATTTGTCCTTTTCTGGTCAGATCATTTTTAATATCTGCTTTTCTCCCAAAATTCTTGCTCTTTGTTTACAGGGATTTTATAAAGATCTGGACAGTATCTCAGAATAACCATTTGAAAAATTCCATGGTGATACTACTTTTAAACAGAAAAAAAAAAGTTTTGTTTCAAAGACAGAGTCAATTCCCATTATCCCCATTTGTGGATTCTGTGTTTGTGAATTCATCTACTAGTTAGCATTGATCATTTACCCCAGTGCTTTGGAATCATGGGCAGATGCAGTCAGAAAGGTGGAAACTTTGGATCTCTTGATGTGCATATCCCAGCTGATGTCTAATGTCATGCTCTGCCTCAGTCCCACCTCATGAAGTAAACAGGTGTCCTTCAGAGACTGTTCAGTGCCACATTGCTCACATTTCTATCAATCTTGTTAATGGTTTTGCTGTTTCAAATGGCCCCCAGGTGTACAGGTGCTCCAGTGCTGTCTAGTGTTGCTGAGTACAAGGCTGTAATGTGCCTTGTGGAGGAAATATGTGTGTTAGATAAGCTTCGTTCAGGCATAAGTGACAGTCCTGTTGGCCGTGAGTTCAGGGCTAATGAGTCAACACTGTATAGTAAATAAGGTGTCTCTACCCAGAAACTTATAAAACAAGGTTATGTACTGTTTTTTGTCAAAAACATTGTAGCCAGAGGCTGGCAGGAATTTAAGCCTATGTTTGCCCTCAGAGCAGTGGTTCAGTATCCACTCTTTCAGTGTTTGTGGTGACTTTATAGAATATAACTACTGCCAGTACCAAGAATCAACCAGTGGTATGTTGAATGGCATAAAGAAGAAAATAAAATCCAGCTATTCTGTTAGCACACAGAGATAGCTACTATTAATATAACTATTGTATATACTTCAAGTCTTTTCCTATTAATAATATATAAACATGTTTTTCAAAAACTAAGATCATATGTATACTTTTTAATCAATATTTTCTAAATATTTTCCCGTTATTAAATATTTTAGCCTCTTTATACTATGATTTTGTATTAATCTATTTGATCAAAATGCTAATATTAGACATTTAGGTTGTCTCATTTTTGCTTCTCCATTCCCATGTGTTATCTATCATTTCAGATTAAAATTGTCCCCATTACCTCTTTTCACAATGGAAACTACGTTTAGGAATATTGTTTCTCACATAACATATGAATCTGATTTTGATGTTTCTTTTCCATTTTTTTCTCTTGCAGTTCTTATAGTTGTGAAATACCGTACTTGATTTGATGACAGATCTTCATTAAACAAAATCTGGGACAATAATAATAAAAGGTTGCTGCATAATTTAAATGAAACCCATGTATATAAAACTTTCACAGCTTCTTTTTCAAGAAATTAAGAGGCAAGTATCACTTCAAATTGGAGCACTGAGAATGTCCAATTATCTCCCTCCCTTCCAACAAAATGTTGCTTTTAATAATTATGTTTGAGGCAAAGATAACCAGCCTTGATTTTGCCATATTCCAAGGGTCTAATTTGAAACTAGATACTTGCCAATTCACTATTGTATATATAGTTAAACACTGATAAGGATATTTCATACTGTTATTTTAATGGCATGAGGACTTGTATTTATTGCATCGAGGTGGGGATCAGGCTGGTGGTCAGGGAGCCTCTGCAGAGTACCAAATCATCATGCTGAAAGATGAGTATAACCATTCCATCGAGATTTGCAAGATTCTTCTCAATTAACAATTGCTTTGTAAGCAATGTTCACATGTTTATAGATGTAACAAAAGTTAAATGTTGTAAATGTTGCTGCCTTCAGCTATAACTAAAAACATTCCAGTAAACCTATTTTTGATTGTATAAGGGAATGTGTAGTGATTTTTTGACATTTGGATTATGGAAATGGGAAATTTAAAGTGTGAAAAGCATAGTATGGCATCATAAACTGAAGGTAATAAAGTTATTGGAGAGCATCATTGGAGTATTTGAAAATGCCAAACATACACCTGAAAGTCATGGTCCAGTCTGTTTTCAGTTCGCTTCCAATAAGGAGGACCAGTCCTAATGTGAGTAAATGAAATCCACAGGTAACTTGTCCCCATAATTTTATTAGTAGCTTTCTTCTTTAACTTCAACTAGCTATTTTATCAGAAATGCTTAAAGTAGCAAAATCACCTGCTTAGGATTTTTTATTTTTGCATTCCCTGATTATCTCCTGGGAAATGCATGTTATACATACAGTCAAATGTGAAATTAGCCAATAATAATGAGTATTAGAAGTCAGGAGCCTAGCTAATCAGTCAGTAACCAAATGCTAGGGTCACCATTTAATCTCAGCCTGTTTTTATAATGATAAAAAGTGTCAACTTTAAAGTGTGCCAACTTTCTTGGGTTGTTTAAACGTGTGAAAGTGAAAATACAGTTCTCTAGTGTGTGTGTGAGGAAGTTTTAGAATAAAACTGGAGGTTCTGTAGAGACTTGTGTACATGGACGTCTTCACAATGTATATACAACTCTAAATTTGAAATAGGGTTAATAGAAAGTAGCAGTATTTAAATAGGAAAAAAAAAATAGTCCATATAGGGTTTATTTCTTTGGTCGTTTTCATTCAAAATGTATGAAACATAGGATCTTTTTTTTTTTTTTTCCAGTTCTACAGGATTAGTACTAAGATACAAAACTGTTCTCTTTAGAATGAAAAGACATTTGAAGGGAGAAGCATATTAAGAGATATTCAATACACCTGCAAGTGAAGAAGGTCTAAGCATTATAGTCCACTAAGAACATTTAAAAAGAAGTAAAGGTCTTAACATACTATGGAGTGTGTTCTCTGGTTTCTCCATCCTTTGTAAATGTCAGTTACTGTAAATAACATAATAAATGCTAAACCCTTTGACAGAGGATACCCAGGAGAATGAGCATTTTTAGAATTTCAGTAGCTAATGTAGTTCAGGAATGGAAATGTTTTAACTGAGTGTACAGAATCAGTCCTAACATGTTTGTGTGTCCTTCATTTGGGATTGGAACTAGACTCACCAATGGTTAATTTTCTATTGGTTAGTATAGAAATTTGGTTTCTTCATATCATCTATCAGTGAAGATGATTATTTCTCAAAAAGAATCCACATTTCCAGTGTTTCTTTAATAAAGTATGCTTTTAAAGAAATAAAAACAAAATTTTAAAAAATTTTAACAATGAAAAAATAAAAGGAAATATTTATATGACAATATCATATATATGTAGTTCTTTTTGTGTTTAAATATATTGCTGCTGAGAATACTAGTGGTGGATATGTTACTCTGTTAGGGATTTGCACTAGTGGTAGCCTGTTTAGTGGTAGCTCAGTTAATCATTTCATCCTTCTCAGTCTTCATTAGTACTAAGACCCTTAAAGTGATGGACATGTTTATGACTCTATTATCATAACCGTGGAGACATGGCACCTTAGGAAAAAGCAAAATGTGTTCAAATTGATGCCAGGCCTGCCTGCCTTCCCTCCCTTAATCATTCTTTTTCTCATTCAGCTCAGATCATCCTACACTTGAAAAATGAAGTTTCCCCATCATCAAAACTCTCATTACTTAACAACAATGAAGAAACAGGAAAATTCCAAGTAGCTTTGTAAATACTAGTTGATAACCCAGTGAAATCAGGTCACCCCTTTTATAATGCCAGAAACAGACCCTTGTGATTTATGTTTAACTACTTGTTGCCCTACAGTAGTTTTGTGCTAATGCTGATTAATTAGTTTTTCCTACAGATATGATCCAGTATTACCTGTGGTCTTTTTGCTCCTCTATCCTGATAAAGCTCACTGGAAATCACCCTCAGGTTTTTATAAACGTAGGGATTATTTCTTGACTAAAGAAAAGTTCAGTATTGAGAATGGAACATTATAAAATGGAGGCGTATAGGTAATAGTACACGTCAAATTCAGAAATAGCTTCTGTTAGCACTCCTGTGGATGGCTTCTATATAGTCTCTTTTTTTTTTTTTTTTTTTCATGATGATGATTTACTTTATTAATAAATAAATTCCTGTATTTGAACAGTTGTTGTTATTGTTATGAACTGGTATTTACAAAGTGAAAGAATAGCTATGATTTTTGCCATCTTGAAAATCAGGTAACATACAGTGTTGAGTTAAAAATAAGAATCTACTAATTTTCTACTATTTTCTAAATAATAATCTAATAACCACAAGTATTGACTGTGACAAGACTGTAGCTTACCTAGGCCAAAGATATAGATGGATTTATCAAAAAAGCTTTAATTCGAAAAAAAAAGAAAAGCTTTAATTCAGCTTTTACTGAACATAATTTTCAGTTGTCCACTTTTAGAGGTAAATCTCGGTAGAAAACGTTATTTCCATGAGTCTGTTTAACTGAAAAAGCTCGTTTTTTTCCATTTGCGTTTAGTCAGTTATTGTTGACAGAGGTACGGCTGCGTGATCAAGCCCCAACAAGAATCTCACACCGACGCCCCAAAAGCACAGTTGGTAGCTTTATTGCGGCTTCGTAAAAATGACGTTTGTGTCGCTTGTGACGCAGGCCATGCCCCAACCGTCCCTCAGGGACGAACGAGACCCGACTGCGGGCAGTGGAGCGTGCGGGGCCGGGCGCCAGCGGGGTTCACGGTCAGGACCACCTCCTGGTGACGTTGAGGTGGTCGAGTTGGTCCTCCAGCCGACGGTGCGCGGGGAACTTGGCGGCCTGCGCCGCCTTGAGCGCCTCGAAGGCGGCCGCCCTGCGGGCCGCCGCGTGGCCGCGCTCCTGCTCGGCCGTGAGGAAGGGTCGGCTCAGCCAGTAGTGGTTCTCCGCTTCTATCTCCAGGCGACGGATCATGTTCTGCTTCGCCAGTGCCGACACGGTCCGCGGCCGCCGGTGCTTCCCGATCCACTGCCGGCCGGGGATGCGGCCGCGGCACAGGAGCGCAGTCAGGAACATGGCGCCAGCCGCGCGTCCGCGCCGCGCTCCGCACGCCGGGGAACCGGATGGCTTCTATATAGTCTCTATGTGCAGTTACTCTGCATTAAAAAATTATAACTTCAGCATTTTCTTATAGCAGAATTGGGCATCTTTCAATTTTGTATGACATGTGGGTATCCTGGAAATGATTATACATATACAAACTGAGAAGGAAAAAAATTGAAATTTCTCCTTATCAGTACACTCTTAAACATGCTAGGTAGCCTGTCAGCATTTTTATCCACACTCTTTACACTTATGTGTATGCATACTATGATTAAAAAATATGCTAGAAATTGTTTTCTCATGTTGAGAACGAGTGCCATTAGAAGCTAACTGTATTGAGTCAGTATTCCTAAGTCTAGGAAAAGCAACTCTCCTCTTAGTCTGATTGTATGTTTTCATGTAGATATGTGATTGGAGTCTTTGAAGTCAATTTTATTTTTCTGTGAGTGAGGAGTTAGAACATAAATCAGTCAAAAAGCATTTATACACTTTTGTTTTAGAATGCAGTAGAGTACTCATATTTGTGTGGGAAGTTGCCACAAGGCTGTGTGAAGATACTGAGTCAGAAGGAGCTGGAAGGTGCCCTACTTCTGAATCCATCCACTGTTTCTCCCATATTGTAGACAAATGGAACCATAGGGGACACAATCTTTTTATTCTGGCTCCTGCTTTAAGAAGTTGCTTAGAACAGGTCAGTAGGAATTGAAGGGAAAGCATGACCAACTCAATTGAGGGGGATAAACGTAAGCTTGGGAAAACACAGATCACATCGTACTTGTGTCCCACAGCACCCAGCCCAGTGCCATGCACCTGGCTAGATGAATGTGCCTAGGAAATCACAGACACGCTGGTGTGCTTGTGTGCTGGTTCACCAGTGACCTCTGCATTGCGAAAGTCGAAGGTCCACTCTCAGCCCTCTTCCCTGCATGTCAGCAGGATTTGATGATGCAGCTGATTGCTCTTTTCTCATTAATGCTTGCTACCTGGGCTTGATTTTGTTCTTAACGTCAACGTCCATGGCCCTCCCTGCAGAGGTGACACGACTGACATAACTGGGTCTTTTGCCTTTACCAGGAGATAGTAGTGTTCTTTTATAATGGGTAAAGAAAAATTTTGATTTTACATGCTCTCATTAGGTTCTTTTCACTTGAAAAGGTCTTGAAATCAGACCGTCTATTAAATATTTTAGGGCTACAAAGTAAATTGCATTAATCAGTCAAATGTCAGAAATCAGACTCTAAGAAAACTCAAGCACTTGATCTTATGCCTGGGGTATGTGTCACTGTTTTAAATTCCACACTCCTCTATTTAATCGTTTTGATAAGTGCCTTTGATGTTTCAGATGTGTGGTGGGAGATGAGCAATGTAAATGGTGTGCACCCTGTGCTGTAGACTCTCAAGTCTTCATATCTGTTTTCACCAGTGCTGCAAATCTTAGTCCTCGGTGTTCCTGTCAGATACATATTTGTAGCTCCTCCATAGTAAACAGTAAAATAAACTATTTCATAGAAAACAAAATAAAACACTTTTTGGCTTATTCAGTATGTTACCTGTTGCCTTAACTTCATAGCGTAACTTATTTGAAATACCATCTGGCTAACCTGATTTGGGCTTCCCTGGTGGTTCAGCTGGTTAATAATCTACCTGCAATGCAGGAGGCTTGGGTTCGACCCCTGGGTTGGGAAGATCCCCTGGACAAGGGAATGGCTACCCACTCCAGTATTCTGGTCTGGAGAATTCCATGGACTGTATAGTCCATGGGGTCGCAAAGAGTCAGACACGACTGAATGACTTTTGCTTTCACCCTGGTTTAGTCCATCCCAGTTTTCTAATAAGGTACATGGAGGAAAAATAAATAGAAGATGTCCTGTCACCAAAAACCATGCCCAGTGCCCAATATATTGACAGAATCTGGTAAGAATGTCTCAGTGTAAAATTACTGAGTCTCAACTGCAGAAAGAACAATTGGAATACTCATGCTTTTGAAAGAGAGGAAGGGGGTCAAATTTCTCTTGCACTTTTTGAGAAGTTTGAGTTAGACGTCAGATGCATAACTGAGCAGGGCCAGGCGCAGTGCACTCACCATGTGTATTAAGCAAAAAGACTGGATTTTGTCTTCTTGTCTAAGGATGTGTAAAAAGATGCGCATGGAGCCTATGAGCACATCCTCCTGGAATCCCCTGTAACATACAAAAACACCTGTCCTCCCCAGTTAGCCTCCACCGCCTATCCAAAGATAGCAATCTTTCTAGCAGTCGTCCTTGAAGAAACATCTATGCTTGCAATTTCTAGTTCTTTTTCACTCATTCTCTTTAAATACTTCAGTAGACTTTTTGCCTCCTAACTTAAGCTCTTGTCAGGATCACCAGTGACCTCTGCATTGCTGAAGTCGAAGGTCCACTCTCAGCCCTCTTCCCTGAATGTCAGCAGGATTTGATGATGCAGCTGATTGCTCTTTTCTCATTAATGCTTGCTACCTGGGCTTGATTTGTTCTTAACCTCACTGATTGCTCCTCTTCCCAACTTTTAACATTGGACTGCTCCAGGGTTCACTCTTGGTCTGAACCACATATATGCCCTTTGGTAATCTTATCTTATCTCAAAATTTGGATAACATTTATGTGCTGATGAATCCCAAGTTTATGTCTCCTGCTTGACTTCTGAATACAGACTTTATCCAATATTCTAGAGGACCTCGGCCGAGATGGCAGAGTAGGAAAACCCTGAGCTCACCTCCACTCACAGGCACACCAAAACCACAAGTATTTACAGAGTAACTATTGATCTAGCAGAAAAGACCATCTCCAAGAAAAGTTATAAAGAAGGAACCACAGCGAGATGGGTAGGAGGGGAAGAATTGCAGTAAGCTGAGACCCACACCCCTGGGTAGGCGACCCACAAACAAGAGGATAATTACAACCGCAGAGGTTCCCCCCAAGGAGTGATGGGTCTGAGCTCCATATTGTGCCCCTGAGTTCATGAGTTCTGCACCAGGAAGATGAGCCTCCAGATGCTTGGCTTTGAAGGCCAGTAGGGTTGACAGTTGGCAGAATCAGAGGGCTGTGGGAAACAAAGTCTCCACCCTTAAAGAACATAAACGGAAATCTCACATGCTCTGGGATCCGGGGCAGAAATCGTTTGATAGGAACCTGGGTCAGACCTCCCTGCTTATCTGGGGGAACCTTCTGGAGAGGTGGGAGACACTACTGGAGCTCCCCTTGGGGACACAGACATCGGCAATAGCCATTTTTGGCAGCTGGCTCTAACATGACACGTGCTGGTGAGCACCATTTTAGAGTCTTCCCTCTAGCCTGTTGGCACCGGGACCTGGCCTTGCCCACCAGCCTGCTGGCACCAGCAGTGGGAGACCTCAAGCCAAGCAATGAGCCAGGTGCACACACAACTCCACCCACCAGCAGGAAACTACCTTAAGGCTCCCTGAGCCCACAGCCTGTCTAGGACACAATGCTGCCCACCAGAGGGCAGAGGGCACAGGACCCAGTCCCCCACCCAAAATGCATTGGCAGGAGACCACAGGATATGGCTCTGCCCACCAGTGAGCCAGCACTAGCCTCAGGAAAATCACACACCAGTGGACAGGAACCAGACACCCTGGGCCCTAGCCCCACTCACCAACAAATGAACACCAGCCCCAAGACCACCATAGCCCTGCAGCCTGGCATGGCAGGACCCAGCTCACACCAGCAGGTCAGCACCCACCTGAGGGCTTCCCAGACTGCAGCCCCACCCATCAGGTCAACCCAGCTCTAAGACAACTTGGATCCCTCAGCCAGCTGCCCCAGGATCCAGCCCTATTCATCAGTGGGCCAGCACCAGCTTTGAGACACCCCAAACCCCACAGCTAGCCATGTCAGGAACCAGCCCCAACCATTAGCAGGAGACACTAGATCCAGGAACACTGGCCTTGCACCTACATACTTCAGCACCCAGTTCTCTCCAGCAGCAGGGCAGCACTAGCCCTGCACTCACCCAAGACTCCACAGCCAGCCACCTTGTGACCTGGCCCTGCCAGTCAGTAGCTGCACCCTCTGCACAAGGCAGGGCCTGCAATCAACTGGTCTGGGAGCCAACCATGCCAACCAGATTACCCACAGTAGTCAGCTTGCCACAAGAGAAGGATCCATGCAGCCCGCATGCCACATATATATATAATATGGCATCCAAAAGCTGCAGAATACAGCAGAAAATTCTTTTCAAAGCACATGGAACATTTTGCAGGATGAATCTAATGTTAGGCCACAAAACAAGAAATCATATCATTCATCTTTACCAACCACAACACAATGAGACTAGAAATCAACTACAAGGAAAGGACTGCCAAAAGCATAAACACACGTGGGCTAAACAATATTCTACTAAGCAACCAATCGATCACTGAAGAAACCAAATCAAAAAATACCGGAGACAAAAAGAATTAATGGTCCAAAACTATGGGACTTAGCAAAAAGCAGATGTAAGAGGGAACTTTGTAATAACATACTCCTACTTCAGGAAACAAAATTCTGAAGAAAACAACCTAATCTTACACCTATGTGAACTAGGAATAGGACAAATGAAACCCAAAATTAGTAGAAGGAAAGAAATCATAAAGAGCAGAGCAGAAATAAATTAGAAATTTTTAAAAGCAATAGAAAAGATCAATGAGACTAAGAGCTGTTTCTTTGAAAAGATAAAATTGATAAACCTTTAACCATACACATTAAGAAAAAAAGTGAGAGGGCCGAAATCAATAAAACTAGAAACTAGAGATTTCCCTGGTGGTCCAGTGATTAAGAATCTGCCTGGAAATGTAGGAAACCCCGGTTTGATCCCTGATCCGGAAGATCTCACATGCTGCGGAACAGCTAAGCCTGTGCGCCACAACCACTGAGCCTGCGCTTAGAGCCTGTGAGCCGCTACTACTGAGCCCACATGCCTAGGGCCCACGATCTTAAATGAGAGAAGCGCCGCAATGAGAAGACTGCACACCGCAACAATGAGTAGGCCCCCACTCACCACAATTAGAGAAAGCAGTGTGCAGTAATGAAGAACTACCCAGCGCTGCCAAAAAATATAAATGAAAAGATTTAAAAATAAAATCAGAAATTAAAAAGTTACAGGTACTTCAGAAATACAAGGGATCATAAGATTACTATGAACAATTATATGCCAGTAAAATGAGCAACCTGAAAGAAATGGGCACATTCTTAGAAAGGTACAATCTCCCAAGACTGAGCCAGGAAGAAATAGATAATATGAACAAACTAATTACCATTAATAAAACTAAATTAGTAATTTAAACTCTCCCAAAAAGCAAAGTGTAGGGCCAGAGAGCTTCACAGCTGAATTCTATGAAATGTTTAGAGAGGCATCAATATCCGTTCTCAAACTACTTCAAAAAGTTGCAGAGGAAGGAACGTTTCCATACTCACCCTATGAGGCCAGAATCACCCTGATACCAAAACGGGACAAAGGTACTCACTCACTCACTCACTCACTCACTCACTCACTCACACACACACACACACACACTCTCTCTCTCTCTCTCTCTCTCTCTCTCTCTCTCTCTCTCTCAACATAGTCCTGGAAATTCTAGTCGCAGCAGAGAACAAATAAAAGGAATCCGAATTCAAAAGGAAGAAGGAAAACTGTCACTTTTTGCATACATATAAAATCCAAAGATGCCACCAAAAAACTACTAGAGTTCAATGAATTTGATAAGAGTTGCAGGATGCAAAATTAATGCACAGAAATCTATCACATTTCCATACACTAACAACAAAGCTATCAGAAAGAAGAAAGTAAGGAAACAATGGCATTTACCATCACATCAAAGAGAGTAAAATATCTAGGAATAAGTCTAAGGCGGTGAAAGACCTCCTTGGAAAACAATAATACACTGATGAAAGAAATTGAAGATGACACAAATAGATGGAAAGATGTACTGTGTTCTTATATTGGAAGAATTAATATTGTTAAAATAACTATACCTTCCAAGGTAATCTACAGATTCAATGAAATCCCTATCAAAATACCAGTGGCATTTTCACAAAACAAGAACAGAAGTTTTTTTGTTGTTGTTTTTATTTTTAAATTTTAAAATCTTTAATTCTTACATGCGTTCCCAAACATGAACCCCCCTCCCACCTCCCTCCCCACAACATCTCTCTGGGTCATCCCCATGCACCAGCCCCAAGCATGCTGCATCCTGCGTCAAACATAGACTGGCGATTCAATTCTTAGATGATAGTATACATGTTAGAATGTCATTCTCCGAAATCATCCCACCCTCTCCCTCTCCCTCTGAGTCCAAAAGTCCATTATACACATCTGTGTCTCTTTCCCTGTCTTGCATACAGGGTCGTCATTGCCATCTTCCTAAATTCCATATATATGTGTTAGTATACTGTATTGGTGTTTTTCTTTCTGGCTTACTTCACTCTGTATAATCGGCTCCAGTTTCATCCATCTCATCAGAACTGATTCAAATGAATTCTTTTTTACGGCTGAGTAATACTCCATTGTGTATATGTACCACAGCATTCTTATCCATTCATCTGCTGATGGACATCTAGGTTGTTTCCATGTCCTGGCTATTATAAACAGTGCTGCGATGAACACTGGGGTACATGTGTCTCTTTCAATTCTGGTTTCAGAAGTTTTTAATATGTACACAAACACAAAAGACTCTGAATAGCCAAAGCAATTCTGAGAAAGAAGAACAGAGCTGGAGGGGGATATCATATTCCCTGACTTCAGATTATAGTACAAAGTTACAGTAATCAAAACAGATACAGAACAGTGGAACAGAATAGAAAGTCCTGAAATAAATCCATACACTTATGGTCAATTAATCTATGACAAAGGAGGCAAGAGTTTACAATGGAGAAAAGACTGTTTCTTCAATAAGTGGTGCTGGGAAAACTGGACAGCTATATGTAAAAGAGTGAAATTAGAACATTTTCTTACACCGTATACAAAGCTAAACTCAATATGGATTAAAGACCTAAATGTAATACCAGAAACCATATAACTTCTAGGAGAAAATATAAGCAGAATGATTTGGATAGATTATAGCAACATTTTTTTTAGATTTGTCTGCTAAGGCCAAGGAAACAGAAGCAAAACAAGCAAGTAGGACCTAATCAAATTTAAAAGATTTTGCAAAGCAGTCCAAACAACCTGACTAAAAAATAAGCAGAAGACCTGAACAGACATTTTTCCAAAGACGACATACAGAGGACCAACAGGCACATAAAAAGATGCTCAACGTCTCTAATCAGAGATACATAAATCAAAAGCAAATGATACATCACCTTGCATCTGTCAGAATGGCTGTTAAAATGACCACAAGTAAGAACTATTGGCAAGGATGTGGAGAAAAAGAATCCTTGTACAGTGCTGGTTGGAATGTAAATTGGCACAGCCAAGAAAATATGTCAACAATTTCAAATCAGTGGAGTGGTGCTCACAAACCACTGGCTATCCATTTTACATTTAGTAATGTCTATGTTTCAATGTTACCCTTTCAATTCGTCCCTCCCTCTCTTTCCCCCACTACCTCCACAAGTCTATTCTCTATGTGCATTGCAAGTTTTAAATGCAAATTATAAAAACTTTTCCCTTGAGTCAGAATCACCAAAATTACAGTTTGATTTTAGTTCTGACAGAGCAATTGCTTCACATTTGTCGCATGACAATTAATTATCTCATTTAACCCTCCTAAAAGCAAATATCCTGAGGTGGTTCTTCTACTTGTCATGTAGTCCGGTATTCAGTCACAGATACGTATTGAACACTACTCTGTGTAGCCAGGCACTCTCCTCTTTCTCATCTTTCCACTCACCTTGCCCGTTGGAGCACAGAGGAGGAGTGGCAATGATCATCATCAGAGTCAAAGTGCGGAGAATTTACTGCCATGTTTCTACCCCACTCCTCTGAAACCAATACCCATTAGTTACTAGCCATTTACCCTATGTGACTGGCAAGTTTGTCTTAATATTTCACTCACCTTGGTGTGATCTGCAAAGCTCATTGAATTTATTTTTATTAGAACTTGGTCACTTGCTAAAATAATTAAACACACTAGCCGGAGCAATATATTCAAAAAATTCAAAATGTTTTAAAATATTTGAGAGGACTGGGCCCGGGATCAGGGCAGGACCCTCAAAGGTTTAGGGCAACAGCTCTTCACCAAAGAGAAGAAAATATGTCAACAATTTCAAATCAATAGAGTAGTAGTCACATCCACAGCTTGGCAAGACGGTAAGGTCCTGCTGCCATGCTGTGAGTCCCTTTTCTTCTCTTTGAATGATGCAAAACCAAGATGGAGTCACCTTGCTTAGACCTCTCCGAAGGGTTGTATCTCAGAACCTCGGAGACTCAAGTGGAAATCCACGTGAACTCTTGATCTCTGACAAGCGAGCAGCAGGATGCTACTGAGAGGCTTCAGGGACTGAAAAGGAGGGACAGAGGGAAAGAGAGACCAGAGAGGAGTGAGGAGAAATTTTGCTGTCTGCCATCTCTCAGGAGCTGTGGTTCACCTGTGCTGAGTTTTAAGCACACAGTTCATGAGGAGCAGCTGTGGGATGGCAGGAAGACCTGTGCTCCCATGTGAGGATAATCCCAGACTCACCTACTCATTTAACTAGCTGAACTTGTGCGTCCATGCTCAGTCGCTTGCTGATGCTGCTGCTAAGTTGCTTCAGTCGTGTCCGACTCTGTGCGACCCCATAAACAGCAGCCCACCAGGCTCCCCCGTCCCTGGGATTCTCCAGGCAAGAACACTGGAGTGGGTTCTTGTCCCACTCCTTTTTGAACTCCACCCGGGTTTAATCTCTAGGTTGGGAAGATCCCCTGGAGAAGGAAATGGAAACCCATCCCAGTATTCTTGCCTGGGAAATCCCATGTACAGAGGAGCCTGGCTGGCTACAGTCCATGGGGTTGCAAAGAATTGGACACGACTAAGCGACTGAGCACCCCACTCCAGTACTCTTGCCTGGAGAATCCCATGGATGGAGGAGCCTGATAGACTACAGTCCATGGGGTCGCAAAGAGTTGGAACGACTGAGCGACTTCACTTCACATCCTGCATTCCAGGCAGATTCTTTACTGTCTGAGCCACCAGGAAAGCCCAACAGCTTAACTCACTTGGTTACATTTTCTGAGTCTCCTATCTCTTCCTTAAATGCACAGGACAACATTCACGTCAGAAGACTCTTCACTGCAGTAAAGTTCATAAACTGCCTGCAACTACTGTTACCTCCTCAGTGAGACATAAGCTTTGCTTTCCTTTTTAGTCAAAACAACAGATTTGTTATGAGTTATTCATTTTCTCCATCTAAACCCTGTGTCTTCCATATATTTATGAAATCAACTGGGTTGCCAGTTAAGTCTATTACTTTGCAACAAAGTAAAACAAATAGCTTTATAAGGCTATCAAAACGTCATTTTTAATCTCATTCTTTAGTCCGCTAGACTGCACACACACTATTCAGTGCAAACTCTAGTTAATTTTCTGAATATATTCCACATTTGATTCATGTCATGTGTGTCATACTAACTGAGTTTGGTTTTACTTTGCAGTTATCAAAAACTTTGTATGATCACTGGCATTTTCAAATAAAGAATACTAAAATATTATAATAACATGGAAAGATAGCCTATGCAGAAACTGTAACATGGTGGTTCAATATACTGGCTCTGTAGGCAGACAGATCTGACTTAGGGTTAAATCTCAACTTCATTACTTGATAACTTTGGGATCTTTACAAATTATTTAACTTCTCTGGGCCTCAGTGTCCTCACCAATAAAATGGGATTTTAAAAAGTACATGCAATTAACATTTATTGAGTGCCTTACATCCAATAAATATTTTTTGAATCTATATGCAAAATGGATGTGGACATCAAGAGAATCTAAACATATGAATAGGAAGTATAAAGCATTAACTGAATCAGTGAATAATTAGATCTACTTTCAATCTGCCCTAGAAATAAATCCAACATATCTGATAGGTATTTTTCTTTCCCCCTACAAAGCCAAGTCAATATTAATTGGGACCAGAAAATGCCCTGTGTGTAAGGGGATTAAACCTTAGAGATCATTGTAACAAAGAACACCAACATTTTGAAGAAATACCCATCAAATTATTTTATGCCCACCTGACTGCCCTATTTTCTGCTGTCTTCTTCCTGGTCACGGGTTCTGACCCAGGGCCACTCAAGTGTCACACATTTCTGAGCATGAGAAATACAGCATATGCTCTGTCTTAATCATCCTTTCACTCTCTCTTTTCTCCTTCCTTCCCTCTCACCCTCCTCCCATCCCTTCTCTCTTTCTGTCATCTTCGGGGCCATCGTTATCTTCACTAATGTTTTTAAAGTACTCAAGCCATGCCAGGAACAGTCCAGATGCTTTATATGCAACATCTCAATACTCGCCACTTTGTCACAAACACTCCGTTCTTGAGAGGGTCAACTAAGAAAATAAACTTACCTGTATTTCTACTGTAATTAGAAGGCAAATCTTAAAGACCTCCCTGATGGTCCAGTGGTTAAGACTTCACCTTCTGGAACCTTCCTACACTCTTGGTGGGAATTTAAATTTGTAGTCATTATGGAGAACAGTATGGAGGTAATTCCTTAAGAAACTAAAAACAGAGCTACCATATGACCTTGTAATCCCATTCCTGGGCATATATCCAGAGAAAAACATGATCCAAAAGGATACACGCACCCCAATGTTCATTGTAGCACATTTACAGCAACCAAAATATGGAAGCAAACTAAATGTTCATCCACAGAGGAATAGATAAAGAAGTTGGGGTACATATATACAATGGAACATTATTCAGCCATTAAAAAGAAAGAAATAATGCCATTTGCAGCATCATGGATGGACCTCAGTTCAGTTCAGTCGCTCAGTCGTGTCCGACTCTTTGTGACCCCATGAATTGCAGCACGCCAGCCTCCCCGTCCATCACCAACTCCCAGAGTTCACCCAAACTCACGTCCATTGAGTCGGTGATGCCATCCAGCCATCTCATCCTCTGTCGTCCCCTTCTCCTCCTGCCCCCAATCCCTCCCAGCATCAGAGTCTTTTCCAATGAGTCAACTCTTCGCATCAGGTGGCCAAAGTACTGGAGTTTCAGCTTTAGCATCATTCCTTCCAAAGAACACCCAGGACCGATCTCCTTTAAAATGGATTGGTTGGATCTCCTTGCAGTCCAAGGGACTCTCAAGAGTCTTCTCCAACACCACAGTTCAAAAGCATCAATTCTTCGGTGCTCAGCTTTCTTCACAGTCCAACTCTCACATCCCTACATGACCACTGGAAAAACCATAGACTTGACAGGACGGACCTTTGTTGGCAAAGTGCCGGGGGCCAGCGTGAGGAACTCCGCCCATGGCAAAGTCATGAGGAAGCAGGCTTGGCATATGCAAAGGCGTGATCAAGACTCAGGAAAGCCCCTGTTCCCGAGCATCTACCCCAAAACCAGAGTCTGTTTTATGCTCGCACCTACACCTCTGACTTTACTGGGGGCTCTCCCCCATAACCGTTTCTCTCGGAGAAGGAGTAAACCCGCAGCTCCAAGGCAATAAAAATTCCTGGGCGTGACAAGAGTGTTTCAGCTTACGGACTCCTCTGAAGGTTATCTAGCCCGCCTGTATAGGTTCGTCCAGCCACATGTGATTGTTTACAGCCTCCCAATCTGAGAGGCATGAGATGTTTTAGACTTACTAAAGGCAAATTCTTTTGGGGAGTTAGAAATTATTAGTATAATGGGTTGGTTAGGAATTATATTGGTAAAGGGTTTTTCATTTGTTGTGTCAATAATTGCTGCTAATTCCCTGCTCTGGGTGGGACAAGGGTGTCTCAGGTCAAACCTCTCTGCTGACAGACTAGCTTGTGTGACAGGATTATCCATACTCCTGCCACATGATTGTTTACTACCTCTTAACCATAAACAGCACAGAGAGTTTTGGAGTATTTTGAGAGTCTTAATTAGCATAGGGCTTTTTCTTCTTGAGTCAATGATTGCCGCCAGGCCTCCATATCCTTAGGCACCTGGGAATATATTAATCAATGTATTTGGAATATAGAAAAGGAAATATGGTAGTTTTTGATGTTAGCAATACTAGACTTTTTGAGTTAATGGATTTTCTCTTTTGTAATAGATCACTGTACTTTGTTATAAATCACTGTGTCCTTGCTATATAAAAATGTAACTTTATCATATCTTAAGACTAAATAGATCTTAAGGGGAGCATTGGTGAAAGGATTTTCAGTTGTTGGGCTGATGTTTGCTGCTAAATCTCCATGTTCCCTACCCTTATAATGAATATAACTAGCATATAGGAAGAAATAAGTATTAACCTTTAAGCATATAGGAGAAATAAGTATTAACCTTTAAGACTAATCATGTTAACTTTGGGTTAAATAAATTCCTTTCTTGATTGTAACTCACTACACCCTCACCCTATAGGAATGTAACTTTATTTGGAGGGTGGTGCCTGGTTTAAGAAAAAACACCCTTGGAAGAAATAAGTTTTCTGGTTATCAGAAAGAAAGGATCATAAAATGTCAGCAGGTCTCACTCATGGCCAGAAGATGATGTACCTTTTTTTTTTACATTTATGTGAAGCACCTGATTTTGATAAAGGTCAGGACTGCTGACTCCCACGTGACTCTATATTCATCCCTATGTGTAACAAAAGGTATATAAGCAAACCCAAAAATAAAGAAATCGGATCAGTTTCCGGAAAGACTGATTCCCCCATGTCGTTTCTTTCTTGCTCCCGTTTTTCTGGCTGAATTCCCATCTGGAGCATGGATGCTATTCCATGTAATCCAAGTTATTCAGCTTCTTTTTCTCCACTAACCTTCCTACTACACTATCCATTTCTAATCTCTCTATATCTGTGATTAAATATATATTTTTCCAAAGACACCGACTCCGTCCCCACCTTCGAATCATCCTGGATCCACCGGGGCTGGACCCTGGCAGCAAAGTAATGTCTCTGCTTTTGAATATGCTATCTAGGTTGGTCATAACTTTCCTTCCAAGGAGTAAGCGTCTTTTAATTTCATGGCTGCAGTCACCATCTGCAGTGATTTTGGAGCCCCTAAAAACAAAGTCTGACACTGTTTCCACTGTTTCCCATCTATTTCCCATGAAGTGATGGGACCAGATGCTATGATCTTCATTTTCTGAATGTTGAGCTTTAAGCCAGCTTTTTCACTCTCCACTTTCACTTTCATCAAGAGGCTTTTGAGTTCCTCTTCACTTTCTGCCATAAGGGTGGTGTCATCTGCATATCTGAGGTTATTGATATTTCTCCTGGCAATCTTGATTCCAGCTTGTGCTTCTTCCAGCTCAGCGTTTCTCATGACGTCCTCTGCATAGAAGTTAAATAAGCAGGGTGACAATATACAGCCTTGATGTGCTCCTTTTCCTATTTGGAACCAGTCTGTTGTTCCACGTCCAGTTCTAACCCTAGAGGTTGCCAAAAAGTAGATTTTTCAGCATTATAAAAAATATAATTTTGTTAATTAAAAAACAGTAGCTCAATGAACAATGCCTTCTTTTATTTTAAAAAGCTGGCGAAAATGTCACAGTTTTGTAACTTTTTCCTTTTAACCTTCAATTTTACTGACAAGCACTAAACTGAACCTGTTAATTTTTTTTACAATGAAATGCTTATTGCTTATCTTCCATTGAATCAAGGGGCCTTTTCATCATTGTAAAGGCAGAATTAAAAGAAAAGTTTAAAAATCCTCTATTTCAAGCAAATATTAGCCAACAACAGCAACAATGAAAAATGCCAGTCGTTTTCTTTCTTCTCTTTCATTGCTGGGACTTAACCTCCTACTCTTCTATCTGATTTATTCAATGGAACATTTTTCTTATTCTGTATCTTAAGTAGTGTAAGTTTTCCTATGCCTTTCCTAAAGAGATTACATTTCCCCAAAAGAATATATTTTCCTGCTTTCCCCAAAGAATATATTATGTTACTTTCCCCAAAAGCTTATGTTCTTGTCTAAAACTCTTCTCTATACCCTCAGCCCTAGTCTCACTTCTTGATGGCTTTCAACTTGAGATTTCTTCAGATCTACAGCCAGGTCTGGGCTTAGCCAACTTGACTCAGATTTTATAACGCATGTCCAAAATCGCCTGGAGAAATACTGGTGCCAGGAATGAAATCCAGGTATTATTAATTTTAAATTCCATATCCCTTTTCATTTAAGAACTCCTCTCCCTTAACCCCTGTTTCCAAACTAAGTCAGCTTTCGAGACAGGGCTCATTCTAGCACCGCAAAGTTTTGTTTATCCTAGAAACTTGGCCAGCAGATTCGAATTCTGAACAGTATGCCCTACTTTAAGAGGGGAGGTGACGGGGAGAGAAAATAGCTTTTCCAGAAGCACGTTGTTAACATTTTTACCAATCTACTTTTAAGATTTGGAATGATTTCTTGCTTCCTTAGTTTCCAAGAAAGCTTGGTTGAAGGCCATTGTTGCTTGATGACTTCCAAAAGCAGCCCAGTCCGATGTCTGTAAATATGTTGTTTCTTACTAAAAGCCTTCATCCTAAGTATCTCCTGCCTTGGTCCAACCACCAATAGTTTATATTATGTATGAAGGAAATTGTGACCAGATACTTGTTGTACTGTAATAACTGAAAATACAAGTCAGTTCTGAAAAGATTGATGACTTCCTTCTTGGCATTCTGCTTGTGATTATAGTTGATATTGCCAAGTAAACATTGGATCCCAGTGTTTGGCAGAGGTCCGTAATCGTAAACTTGCTCCAGATGTGACTGTAATAATCAGGGTGATTTAATAACAAAAAGTACAAATATGAGCATAACTTTCCCATTTCCCTGTAACCATTTTGCTTAATATAAATAAATATTTGGAGTAAGACGAAGTTTATTCACCAAGGTACAAGTTAGGCTCTCTTCTCACATTAAACCCAAGCATTAAAGATCATCACTTAACTACCATTTTTCCCATTCTCCCATATAATTTTTTTTAACTTTTTCCATTTAGAGTTTGGGTATCAAATGCCTAAACATAAATTCTGTCTGTCCTAATTATAGCAACTATATTCACAGCAACTATATTCTTCATTTAATCACCTGTATATGTATGGCTGAGTTCCTTTGCTGTCCACCTGAAATCATCACAACATTGTTCATCAGCTATGTGCTGTGCTTAGTTGCTCAGTCATGTCCAACTCTTTGTGACCTCATGGACTTAAGCCCTCCAGGCTCCTCTGTCCATGAGGATTCTCTAGGCAAGAATACTGGAGTGGGTTGTCATGCCCTCCTCCAGGGGATCTTCCCAACCCGGGTCTCCTGCATTTCAGGCAGATTTTTATAGCTCAGTTACCTGGGAAGCCCATTCATCAGCTATACTCCAATACAAAATAAAAAGTTTAATAAATAAAAAATTAAGATCCAGGAACTACCTGTAAAGAAAAATCACCATGCTATTAATTCTAATTCTCTAATAAAAGGCCTTTTCATGGGGTTGCAATCTGATGTTCCTAGTCCATATTTCTTTGGGAGACATTTTCTCTAGGTTATTTTCTTTTTTAGTTCCCCAAATAAAGAAAACTAAGGAAATTATTGCCTTATAATAGTCTCTGTTCTATCATAAAAAAACTGCTAAGAAGCCACATCTGGAGATCCCAGTTCGATTTCCGGGTTGGGAAGATCTGGTAGAGAAGGGATAGGCTGTCCACTCTAGTATTTTTGGGTTTCCATTGTGGCTCCTGGTAAAGAATCTGCATGCAATGCAGGAGACCTGGGTTTGATCCCTGGGTTGGGAAGATCTCCTGGAGAAGGGAAAGACTACCTACTCCAATGTTCTGGCCTGGAGAATTCCATGGACTATATAGTCCATGGGGTCGCAAAGAGTCAGACACAACTGACAGACTTTCACTTTCATTTTCTATCTCTTTATTTCTCTGTGGTGCCCACCTTGGAATATCTTCCAATTTGCTTTCCAGCTCATCAGCTTTCTCTTCATCTATATCTGATTGCTATTTAACCTATATATTTCAGGTTTTAGTTTGACTGTATTTGTAATTTTTTAGAGGTTATGTTTATTTTTCAAATCTGCCTCTCCTTTTCTGAAAAGTAATAACTTGGTATTTTCTTAAGATCTGCAGTCTTTTGAGTTTTCAATTATTTTTACAATACCTGTTTTTTTAAGACATATTTTTAGTTAAGTCATATTGTGTTAAAACACTAGTATGAAGTTCTTGGCCGTTCTTCCCCCGTTGCAGTGCCTGCTGGTTCTTGCTGATGATAGATGATTTCTAGGGCCACCACAACACACAGCTCCAAGAGCTTCATTCTCATCATTGTGCATGTGCCCCTGCTGTGTGCAACACACAACCTGACAGGCATCTGCAGTGGACCTAGTGGGCTCTGCCTACATGAGTTTGAGTGGGCTCCGGGAGTTGGTGACGGACAGGGGAGCCTGGCATGCTGCAGTCTATGGGATCGCAAAGAGTTGGATACGACTGAGCGACTGAACTGAGAACTGATTGGTAAACTATCTTTAGGAGGGATATTTTTTCTTGTGGGAACCCCATAGAAATTGCTTTCTGGTTATACATTTCTGCTAAGCATTCTAAGAATATTATGAGGAATCCATTTTTGCATTTTTTCTCACCTTGTGGGGTTTCTGGACCACTCAGATAGTATCAATTCAACCCTCAAATCTGTACAAAGTGAAAGACAGTTTCAGTTCCTCAGAAGTCTTCTCAGGGAGACTTCTCAGGGAACAAACTCAAACTTCCTTTCATTTCCTTGAGTTGGCGAATTTCTTTTTCTTTTTTTTATCATTCTTTCAGTGTTAAACAATATACTTTTGTTGTTTAAGCCACACAGTCTGTGGTACTTTTGTTATGGCAGTCTTTGTAAATTAATACATTACTATTAGTTCAAGATTGAAAACAACCCAAGTGTCTGCTGCTGCTGCTGCTGCTAAGTCGCTTCAGTTGTATCCGACTCTGTGCGACCCCATAGACAGCAGCCCACCAGGCACCCCTGTCCCTGGGATTCTCCAGGCAAGAACGTTGGAGTGGGTTGCCATTTCCTTCTCCAATGCCTGAAAGTGAAAAGTGAAAATTGAAAGTGAAGTCTCTCAGTCGTGTCTGACTCTTAGCGATCCCATGGCCTACAGCCTACCAGGCTCCTCCGTCCATGGGATTTTCCAGGCAAGAGTACTGGAGCTGGGTGCCATTGCCTTCTCCGACCCAAGTGTCTACCAGGTGGTAAAAGGATAATGCATCTGTACTGTGGAATATTACTCATTAATAAAAAGGAATGAACTTCTGATACATGAAGCAACATGGATGATCTCAAAAGCATTCATGCCAGTTGACTTGTTAAAACTCACACACATAAAAAGGGTAAATTTTTCTGTGTGTAAATTATACTTCAATAGGCTGGCTTTTATTTTTTTAAGTCTAGAATATTTTTAGAATTGAGGAATACTTGATTTACAATATTATATAAGTTTCAGGTGTACAACATGGTGATTCACATTAAATAGCCTGGCTTTTAAAAATTAAATTATATTGCAAAATAATATAAAAGTGAAAACCAAAGTATCATATAATCTCATCACCTAAATATAATCACCATGAACATTTTGGTATATGTCTAGCTTTTATATATAAAACATAGGTTTATAAACTTAGCATCACATTATATATACAACGTTATAATTCAATTTTCATATAATAAAATATTGTTTAATATTAATATTCTTTTGAAACTTTATTCCTGACTGTTCTACTTTCTGGTATATGGTTTTTTCAATCAACCTCCTTGTTGAAAATTAAGATGCAGACATAGAGAATGGACTTGTGAACACTGTGAGGGAAGGAGAAGGTGCAACAAATTGAAAGGACAGCATTGACAATATATACACTACCAAGTGTAAAGTGGATAGCTAGTGGGAAGCTGCTGTATAACATGGGGAGCTCAGCCTGGCGCTCTGGGACAGCCTAGAGGGGTGATGGGGGAAGTGGGAAGGAGGCTCAAGAAGGAAGGGCTGTATATACTTATGGCTCATTTGCATTGTTGCACAGCAGAAACCAACACAACATTGTAACATAATTATCCTCCAATTAAAAATTTTTAAAAATAATTAAATAAAAAATTTTAAAAAGAAAATTAAGGAATTCCCCCTAGTGTTTTGCCATTATAAACAATCCTTCAATCAATATCTTTAAACCTTAGTTATTACACACATTTATAAAAAGAGAATAATAATGATGGACTTCCCTGGTGGCTCAGACAGTAAAGCGTCTGTCTACAATGCGGGAGACTTGGGTTCGATCCCTGGATTGGGAAGACCCCCTGGGAAAGGAAATGCAATCCACTCCAGGACTATTGCCTGGAAAATCCCATGGACAGAGGAGCCTGGTAGGTTACAGTCCATGGGGTCACAAAGAGTCGGACACGACTGAGTGACTTCACTCCGCTTCACTTCACTTTACTTCATTAAGCAACAATGATAAATGTATCATACTATATTGATATAAAGTTACTGGTTTGAATTTGATCTGTTTAGAATATATCCCTGTTGCTCTACACTTTTAACTATTGTCTTCTTCCTAAGAGAAATTTAAAGAGACTGAGGAGAACAGTGGATTTTAGGTGCTGAGACCAGGTCATCTAAGTTTGTGCCCCAGCTTGAGTGATAAGCATGCATGCTAAGCTTTCCCATCTGTACAGAATACTATGTGGCCCACACTATTGGTTGGCTAAAGAGACTTTCTTGTCAAAATTCTTCACTCTTGCTCACCTTCACTGGAGATGAGCTGAAAAAGCTAAATAATTGATTTCCCACTCTCCTTTGCAGCTAGGTCTTCCCTAGTAGCTCAGTTGGTAAAGAATCCACCTGCAATGCTGGACACCCTGGTTTAATTCCTGGGTCAGGAAGATCCCGTGGAGAAGGGATAAGCTACCCACTCCAGTATTCTGGCCTGAAGAATTCCATGGACTAGGGTTGCAGTGAGTCAGACACGACTGAGCGACTTTCACTTTTACTTTGCAGCTGGGACGGCTGAGTGACAGAGTTCTGGCCAATAAAGGCCAGTGGGAAAGTTTTATGCTTTTCTTTCCAAATAGGAAAAGGAGTACGTCAAGGCTATATATTGTCACCCTGCTTATTTAACTTCTATGCAGAGTATATCGTGAGAAACGGTGGGCTGGAAGAAGCACAAGCTGGAATCAAGATTGCCAGGAGAAATATCAATAACCTCAGATATGCAGATGACACCACCCTTATGGCAGAAAGTGAAGAGGAACTAAAAAGCCTCTTGATGAAAGTGAAAGAGGAGAGTGAACAAGTTGGCTTAAAGCTCAACATTCAGAAAACGAAGATCATGGCATCTGGTCCCATCACTTCATGGGAAATGGATGGGGAAACAGTGGAAAGTGTCAGACTTTATTTTGGGGGGCTCCAAAATCACTGCAGATGGTGACTGCAGCCATGAAATTAAAAGACGCTTACTCCTTGGAAGGAAAGTTATGACCAACCTAGATAGCATATTCAAAAGCAGAGACATTACTTTGTCAACAAAGGTCCATCTAGTCAAGGCTATGGTTTTTCCAGTGGTCAAGTATGGTTGTGAGAATTGGACTGTGAAGAAAGCTGAGCGCCAAAGAATTGATGCTTTTGAACTGTGGTGTTGGAGAAGACTCTTGAGAGTCCCTTGGACTGCAAGGAGATCCAACCAATCCATTTTAAAGGAGATGGGTCCTGGGTGTTCTTTGGAAGGAATGATGCTAAAGCTGAAACTCCAGTACTTTGGCCACCTGATGCGAAGAGTTGACTCATTGGAAAAGACTCTGATGCTGGGAGGGATTGGGGGCCAGGAGGAGAAGGGGACGACAGAGGATGAGATGGCTGGATGGCATCACTGACTCAATGGACGTGAGTCTGAGTGAACTCCGGGAGTTGGTGACAAACAGGGAAGCCTGGCGTGCTGTGTGATTCATGGGGTCGCAAAGAGTCGGACAGGACTGAGCGACTGAACTGAACTGAACTGAATGAAAGCAAAGATTCCCTTGGTACCTGCTCCTTCCCTTCCTCCTTCTTCCAGCCTTGAACTACTATATGATGCCTGGAACAACTGTCACATTGTGAGGGTGAGAGGCCAACATTTTTTTCAGGCTGGTAAAGTGGGAGTAAAAGAAACATGGATCCTTGATGACACTGTTGGGCTCCACACCAGTTCCAGAATGCACTTCCCAGATCCTTGTTAAAAAAAACAAGCTCCATCTATTCCCTGTTCCCTATTATTTGTAGATGAAAGTATTCCTAACTGATAGGTCAGTTGTCGTGAAGGCCAAATGAGGTATATATGGGATTGTGCTTTGGAAAATGGGAACCAATATAAACATTTCAGATATTAGTTGCTGGTCAACTAAATATAAAGTTAATAGCATGCAGGCTGTCTTATTCGGGATCCTTTTTCTTTCTCTAAGCTTCTCATTCATCAAAAGTTTATATTATATTTCTTATACTCTTTCAACATTTTTTCAGTTATTTAGTACTTATTGATTGTTCCCAGAAACTTTTTATGATTAAACTGAAATATACTGTGTATTGCAATTTTTAGAAAATAAATAAAATCAGTTGCCTCCTTGAGTGAAATGAGTGCTATAAACAGTACCATACCTGTATTATTAAATGTAGATTATGAATTGCATCTACAGATGAATAGATAAAGAAGATATGGTATATATAAACAGTGGAATATTACTCAGCCATAGAAGAGAATGAAATAATGTCATTTGCAGCAACCTAGATGGATGGATGTAGAGATTATCATAGTAAGTGAAGTAAGTCAGAAAGAGAAAGACAAATGTCTTAGAATCACTCATATGTGGAATCTAAAATATGACACGAACTTATCTGTGAAACAGAAACAGAGTTAAATGCATAGAGAACAGACTGATTGCCAGAGGTGAGAGGAGGAGGGGTAGAGTGGGAGTTTGGGATTAGCAGAAGCAAACTGTTATATACAGAATGGATAAACAACAAGGTCCTACTGTATAGCACAGCGAACCAGATTCAACACCCTATGATAAACCACATAGAAAGAATAGTAAAAGAATATATATATATATATATATATATATATATATATATATATATATAACTGAATCACTTTGCTGTATAGGAAAAATTAACACAACATTGTTATCTCAATAAAATAAATTTCAAATAAAGAATTCCACTGTCAAAAGCAAAGATATAATTGCCAGGAGCATCTCTATTCCAACAGTTGAGTCAAACCTTCTTAAGAGGGTAGTGCAGCCAAACTATCCTAAACTATTGCTCCAAGAACATCAGTTCCTGAGCTAGGAATTCTCATTCCCTTTCCCTGGATGAGAACTGTTGGAAACAAATACTGATAATGAAGTGAGGATGTAGAGCCCTACATTTATCATCATTCATGACACTGTGTTTAAAGAGAAGAGATGAAGACTTGGAAAAAGTCACTGGCCACAGAGGTTCAATTTTCTCACTTTAATATGAGGATTGGGATGGAGGTATTTATCTACCTACCGTGAGGGATATCATTAAGTGTCAAAGTAATGTAAATAACGCATTTACTGTGCGCTTCTTAAACAGAAGCTTGGCTCCGGTACCAGGGAAGGTATCTACCTCTGCATTCATGAGCCTCGTGGATCAGATCCCCTCTGTTTAAATCACCCTCATTGGGTGATCTTGGACAAAGTCTCACTCTTCTCATCTGTAAAATATCATAATAACAGTACCTACTTTATAAGTATGTTATGAAAGATTAGAGATGTAATCCTGCTAAAGCGCTTAACCTGGGCCCTGGCACACGGCTGTGCTTAATAAGTGCCAGCTGTTGTTATCGTCAGTACTTGCCCTTCTGCTCTGTTGGCGCTTTCCCGTTAGCATATAAACACATCAAGTTTTTTTCCATCTTAAAAAAAGTAATAGACCTTAGATATTGCCTCTTAATTTTTTCGCCTGTTCAGTTAAGTCTGTGCTCATGCCCTCTACCTTGCCCCTAGCCACACACACAGGGTGCAGTGCTCAGTTGCCCAGTAGTCTCTTTGCAACCCCACAGACGTTAGCCCACCAGGCTCCTCTGTCCCTGGGATTCTCCAGGCAAGAATACTGGAATGGGTTGCCATTTCCTCTTCCAGGGGCTCTTCCCATCTCAGGGATTGAACCTATGTCTCCTGTGTCTCCTGCATTGGTAGGCAGATTCTTTACCACTACACCACCTGGGAAGCCCATAGCTGCATACACAGAGCCTAGGTCAATGGCCTATGGAGTCAATCCCACCCACCGGACCACAGCCCAGGGGCAGGGCAAGCGTATGACACAGGGGATGAGCAGGAGGTTAAGAGCCAGGGGGTCATCTTTTCAAATCCTGGCTCCACAGCTTCAAATCCTTTGTTTACCGTGGGCAAATTTCTTGTCATCTCTGAACCTCAGCTTCCTCATCAATAAGCTGGGGGTGAGAAGAGCTGCCTCGCTGGATAGCATCAGTTCAGTTCAGTTCATTTCAGTGCTCAGTTGTGTCCGACTCTTTGCAACCCCATGAATTACAGCACGCCAGGCCTCCCTGTCCATCACCAACTCCCGGAGTTCACCCAAACTCACGTCCATCAAGTTGGTGATTCCATCCAGCCATCTCATCCTCTGCCATCCCCTTCTTCTCTCGCCCCAGTTCCTCCCAGCATCAGGTTAAAACAGACAATGCGCATAAGGGACACAGCACAATGTCTGGAACATTGCAGAAACTCAATGCAGGTGAGATATAGTTACTACCTAAAATGTAAAGTGCATTATAACTTGCAGTCTATACCCACAGATATGGAGCAAAAGGAAGGAAAGAACTCAGCTAAGGCAGAGGAGGAACAATCAGAAGGTCATAAGAGACCAAGGGAAAGTCAGTGTTAGTGCAACAAGAGTGAAGCAATATTTCAGAAAGACTGCAGAATCAACATCAAATGCTACAATGATAGAAAAGATTATAAAAAAAAAAAAGAAAGAAAGCAAAGTTACATTTAACTTGGATGGTACTATGTTCTTGGTTTTATTGTTTAGTTTTGTTTTAGCAGATTTACCTTTTTATTCAGTCTTGCTGCTACTAACAATAAAATCATTCTGAGTTCCCTGACCATGGGCTAGCTCGATTTTGTGGAAAAGACTCCTGAGAGAATGGGAGTTTGTTTAGGAAGCTCGTTGGATATGAAATACATCCACAGATAATCTGCAAGGCACAGCATTCCCAGAAGGATGTTCAGGGGTCACTAACATAAGGTCATTTCCTAATTTTCCATACTGGATGCTTGTTCACTTTCACAGAGGACAAAAAGCCACAAAGAAGATAGCTCTTTCAAGCTCCCTCCCCCTCTGCTCAAACTTTGGATATACCCTACCAGCACTGAGATTTTAAAGGACAAACTGTTCTCACTTAAACCCAGACTGCCTACTGTAACTGAATGTGGTGCCTGCCTCTGTGGCATTCTCTCATCTCTCAGTTTTGCTGGTGGGAGATCATAGTTCCCTCTTTAAAAACAAAATAGATTGCAATAATTTCTTAATTAAAAACCCTTTGAATCATTACTGAAATCTGTTCCGTGGATTTAACTGATTGGCAGGAAAGAGATTTTCTGTTCTCTGTGGACTAAAAGAATTCAGAAAGGAAACGAATGGCTGAAAATGTTCCAGTAATGAAATCCCCCTCTTTAGTACATTTAGTACACTGACGAATTATCGACTGGTAAATTTACTTAACTTCACTCAAATAAGGAATAAACCAGCCACTCAGGAAGCCCAGACCCTGAGGAAGAGCTGGGTGCACACACCAGCTCCCTTTAGCACCAAATGTGTTTTTCTTTGAAACTCAGAAACTGAATTTATTCAAAAGTTATGTGGGGAAGTTAAGCATCTAATAGGGTGGTTGAAAGATGATTGTACTTAGTGTGTGATCAGGGCCATTTTAGTAGGAAATGATTCTTTTCTCCTGTATCATCCAGCAATGTCTCATGAAAAGAATTCAAGAGAAACTTCCATCCTTATGGGGTCTCCCTGCTCCACTAGAGGTACAACTGAGTAATAGCCAGCGTTAAAGATCCTAATAATATGCTTTAAAGGCTTTCAGTCTAATCTGGCATATGATCTTCACAAGAACTTCTGAAGCGTTTTAAATCCAGAGAAACTGAGGCACGTCAGTTCACCAGGGCCCCAGGCACACAGGAGTGAACAGACAGTGTGGAGATATCTAGGTCCCATCCTCCTTTTGCTATAATATACTGACTCCTAAGGCTTCCCTGGTGGTGCAGTGGTAAAGAATCTCCCTGCCAGTGACAGAGATGCAGGAAATGCAGATTTGACCTCTGGGTCAGGAAGATTCCCTGGGGAGGGAAATGGCAACCCACTCCAGTATTATTGCCTGGGAAATTCCATGAACAGAAGAGCCTGGAGGAGTACAATCCATGGGGTCACAAAGAGTCAGACACGACTGAGCATGCATGCACTGACTCCTGAAGAGCAGAAATATAAGGAATAATAAAAAGATTGGAAGAAGCTAAATGTTAAGTTACTTAACAATCACTTAAAACCAGTTCAGGTTGATGATTAGTCTTCCACTATGAGACTAAAAGTAATACAATAGGAATATTTTAATAACATTTTATCATTGTCTATTGAAAATATTCTGCTTTTCTGTGAAAACAAAGTTTATATTTATTAATTACCTGTCAGGAAAAATCAGTATAAACTTAATATAGATCAGGGCTAAAGTTGTTTAATTTTTATATGATTTTGATGAAGTGGAACAGGGGGTGAGCAGTAACATAGGAGAGCACGGAAGATGCCCTAGTCGGGTGGTGGGTGGTGGTGCTAGACTCTGTAACCTATTCATGGGTTGACTAGTCAATTTCCAGTTTCCTCCTTTGTAAGATGGGGTTAACGGCACTTATCAGGATGATCATAAGGTTCATGACAAAAATGAGCTGGTACATGTGAAAATATGTTTATGTACAAAGGTACTATTTAGAGAGAAAAGGCAACATTTTATTTATTTGTAAATATTCTCAAAAGCCCACAGATTTGGTTCATGTATTTTTACACACCAAGCTGAGTCTGATGTGTTGCTCTTGCGGCATGGGGCTCTCTGAGACTCTCATCCCCCCTCCACTGAGTACTGACCATTTATTTCATTAATAATAGACTCAAGAACCACCTTCACTCTACCCCAAAGATCACAAGTGGATTATGCACCATTAGTATTTTATAAACTTTTAGCATATATAACTGAATCACTGTTTTACACCTAAAACTAAGACGACATTGTAAATCAACTATACTTCAATAAAATAAAAAATAAAAGTAAAACAAAAAAGAAGCATGTTTTTCTCTTTGATGTGAGCCAGGAGAATTCAACATTTTCCTACTATTCCTTATTAAATGTAAATAATAAGTAGAGTCCCCCGAAACTCATAAAAGTCTATTTTACCAAGGCTCTTTCTATTGGCTATTGGGTACCCGATTTTTTTCCCCTCTTTGTGGGTGAGAAGGAAAGTCAAAATCATCAGGAAGTTGTCTCTGTCTTCCCCTTAACTCCTAAATTTGAAATATCTGTCCCATGTCTAATACAGTGCTGGGCACACAGAAGGCCCTAGAATATTTATTAGATGAATGTCCCACCATTTTTCCTTCTGAAGTAGGAGGGAGATAGGCCCCAGCTGGTGTTTGTCAAGTTGAGTAAAATTGCAGCTCTGTTCTCAACCAGACATTCTAAGGACACATGTAGAGGCAGAAGCCAAGCTCTGCTGCAGTAGAGATAGGATAACCACTCCCGAGGTCAAGAAAAACTTCCCTGTCTGCACATGTGCAGGGAGGCTCCTTGGGGGTCAAAACCTCCATACTAAGTGGGGACATACCCCACGTCTCTCCAAGATTACTTCCATGGTAATAAATATCGCCTAAACACAGTGAGAAAGGTATTACCAAACAAGAACTGCTAGCTATCTCTTGCTAACTTGCATCTCCTTCTAAGGAAATCTTTTTTGCCAGTAGGCTTTTCTATTCTAAATAGTCCCCTCATTCCCCTCTATAAAACATAATTAAATGGATTAAATTTGAGTTTCTGTCTCAAGGACAGAACTTCAGTAGGCTACTGGACAACCTCTGACTATGGTTGGCTTGAGAGAAACAGATCAACCAGTCAAATCTCTCAAGAACATGGTCTGGGAAGCAGAGGCTGAGTCAGAAAGCAGAGCTGAAAGGCCCTATGTTAGGAGGTGGGCTCAGGCCTGGGCTGACCATGGGGGCCCGGATGAAAGCTGAAGTCAGCAGGAAGATGCTGGTGAAGCAGTGAACAGAGCTGACGCAAAGAGAAGCAAAGCTGCCATGAATGAGATCTTGCAGGTCCGGAGAAGCAGGGAGAACAGTGCACCTGATCACGTTTCAAAAGATCAGTTTCAGTTTAGAACACACTCTATTCCGCTTCCCTACCCACTGCTCCCGTCGCACACATCCTTTCTTTTTCTCAGATTCTTCTTTTTTACTTTTATTTTTTAATTGAAGGATAATTGCTTTACAGAATTTGGTTGTGCACACATCCTTTTCCTTCTTTCAACCCCCCCACCCCCACCCCCCGAGGGAACTTGAATGGGAATCTGCACCTTGAAACTAAAATAGGAGAATTTCTGTGCTCAACCAAAGGATGAGTTACATCTGCAGCTTCCACACAGTCTCAGGAGGAAACTTGGATTGCCCTCAGGGTTAGTCCAGGACTCCCCAGGAACATCACAAGCCGCAGAACAACTGCTCATGTTTCTGCTTCGGCCCACACGGTGTAGGACACATGAGCCCACTCTACGGAGTGAGCCCAGAGCAGCCATCCCCATATACATTTGGGCAAATCTAGTCTTCAAGTTGCCATTCGATAGAATGGGTGGAGGGGAAAATACCTGAAGCACATTTGTTGAGTTCATTCTTGAGGGCTTCCCTGCAACACCATTAAATGTAAAAGATTGAATTGGAGTAGGAAGGCTGGTATCCAGGTCCTAGTCTCATTTGCCAGCTCTATGATCTTGAATGATACAGTTAATGCACAGTTTAACTCCGATCTACAGTTTCTTCATTTGTAAAAGAGGAATAATGGCTTTTGCCCAACTTACTTCAGGGTTATTTTAAGAAGTTAGATAAAATGAGGATGTGAAAGTGTCCCACGAACTCTTTGGCCCTTATTCAGATATATGTCTTTGGCTGAATGATAAAGAATTGAACAAGGAGTGTCCGCCCCAGGGAAGTGCTTGGGCTGTGTCTGCTCCTGTTTTTTAGTGTCTGATGCTCCTCCTGAAAAAAGCTGACCTTCAGGAAGCATGAGGACCATAAGGTAAGCCCATCAGGGAGGAGCTAAGAAACCAAACATGACTGCCTTATGGCACTTGTCCATGTGAAAATTCCAGGAGAGCAAATAATAATGGAAAATAAACTTTTCCCTTGTTCTTAATTTCAGGAAAAAATGATGAGAACCAAAGGTTGGTGAATAAGGAAAACAGCTCAGAAAAAGACATTTCCAAATTGATAATTAAGTACCTGTTCCTTAGGAAGAGACTTCCATGGAAACTTAAAGGAAAATGAGAAAAACATAAAAAACATGATCTGATCAGATCCCAAAGTGGATCCTTATTTTAAAAACAAAACAAAAACAGACAGTGTCACAGTGCGGAGGCATGCTCAGGAGTGTAAGGCAAGTGAAGGACATAAACATCAAAGCAACACCAACATTCTCCAAATGCAGGAAGCAAATAGGGATCAGGAGATTTTAATAGCAGAACATGGTTAAATATGTTCATAATATCTCCTTGTATCCGGAGACACAAACAATTGACTGGGTTTTAAGGGAAAGATGAAACAGCATAGGGTAAAACATAGACTGTTCAAAAGTACCTACAACGCTGGATGTATTCAAATCAGCGAGGGTCTGCTGGCAGGGACCCTAAGTCCTTTTAAAAGTCCAGTTTTCTTAAAGAATCTCAAGAAACTCTTGAAAGAGAACTAATTTTAGTAATTTTAAATATAAATATGTGATACATAATCAATTTATACAAGGCTAACAGTTTTGTAAAGTCAGGCATACACGAATGGTGTCTCCCAACTACTGACTGGTTAGAAATCACTGTCCTCCCAAGCCTAGTTCTCCCACCCTGATCTATCATGGCCTTTGTAACACAAGCCGGATGCTTTTTTCAAACTGGGCTGTTGTTTGGTCTTTTGAAAGGGTCTCATTTTGCTCTTTCTGTACTTGCTTTCAAATATCCATATTCCACCCCCACTTCAATACCCAATACCCTGTGGAAATCTTACCCATTAATTGCTGGAAGAAAATCAGCATAACAGGCCATATAAGACTTTATGGGATGTTCATGGCACTAGTGGTTTAGAATCTATAGGCTGAAAATTGCCAACAGTGTATTGCAATCATTTAACTGTGATTTGACAGTATTAGATGCTGGCATGACATCTGGAGCTCTCAGAACTGCCAATAGGGCTGTCTCCACACACATTCAGCCCACATAAAAGCCTTCCTCTGCAGCGAGGGACAAACTCCTGGGCTATACTTTGTGGCTGCAACTACTGGGTCCTGCCTTTGAAAGTCTCTCTCTCTCCCCTAAAAGGAAGAGCATCCCCAGTGCCCAGGACCAGCCCGCCTGGACAGGACTAGACCCCCCCTGGACAAGCACTGGATGAAAGAGAATGTGCAAGGTTCACTGGCTTAAGACCTCCCCTTCTTTTGTACTTTGGGCCAAAGGATGGTGGGAGGCAGTGCCAAAGAAAATAGACATGCTTAATCTGAAAGTGATTCTGCCTGCCTCATCGTTAGACACAATGTACACGTGAAGAACTCAAGGCTGACCTGTAACCAAGCCACAAGTGCCTGAGCGATTGTTTACATGTCATCTAATTAAGTCCCATTACAAATGTATCTCCCCTGTGAAGCCCTTCCATTCATGAGGGACATGAGCGGCCCCTAGGCTTCTCCAGCACTTAGGTTACTCCACTAGCCATACAGTGTTACGGCCTAAGAGATCCTTGAGGGTGAGCGCTGTTTCTTATACAGTTCTGTGTGCGACACAGCCTTTAATACATAATAGGTGCTTAACAATGAGTCATTTGAATGATGAACACCCGGGGAAACAGAGAAAAGTGTTGGGTGGAGAAAGGTGCCTTGAGCTGGCCAGTCAAGACTGCTTCTCTTCAGTCCCTTCCATGGGCCTCCTTCTCATGCTAGTAAGTTATAGTTTTAGTTCACTGTGTTCTGTAGTAAGCCTCCTTAACTGTAGCGAAATAAAGGCATACAAAAAATAATCTCAATTAAAGCTATGTGTGTCCGTTTAAGGGGAGAGGAGTGTGCCCCAAGCAAACACTTCTTCTCCAGCTGGGAGAGCCCTGCATGCAGACTCCAGTGTTGTGCCCAGAGGATCCTGAGCAGCCCAGAAGATGGCACCACCTGTGGGTTTGCTCTGAGGGCTCTCTTGTTTTCTATTTCTGCTTGAATGATGTACCCATCCATGAATCCATTGAAATTTTATTGAGCACTTGATGCTACCCTTATGGCAGAAAGTGAGGAAGAACTAAAGAGCCTCTTGATGAGTGTGAAAGAGGAGAGTGAAAAAGGTGGCTTAAAACTTAACATTCAAAAACCAAAGATCTTGGCATCTGGTCCCATCACTTCACGGTGAACAGATGGGGAAAAAGTGGAAGCAGTGACAGATTTTATTTTCTTGGGCTCCAAAATCACTGTGGATGATGACTGTAGCCATGAAATTAAAAGATTCTTGCTCCTTGGAAGAAAAGCTATGACAAACCTAGACACTGTATTAAAATCAGAGATGTCACTTTGCCAACAAAGGTCTGTCTAGTCAAAGCTATGGTTTTTCCAGTAGTCATGTAGGGATGAAAAGTTGGACTATAAAGAAAGCTGAGCTCCAAAGAATTGATGCTTTCACACTTTGGTGCTAGAGAAGACCCTTGAGAGTCCCTTGGACTGCAAGATCAAACCAGTCAATCCTAAAGGGAATCAGTCCTGAATATTCACTAAAAGGACTGATGCTGAAGCTGAAGCTCCAATACTTCACCTGATTCAAAGTGCTGACTCATTGGAAAAGACCCTGATGCTGGGAAAGATTGAGGGCGGGAGGAGAAGGGGACAACAGAGGACGAGATAGTTCGCATTACAAACTCAATGGACATGAATCTGAGCAAACTCTGTGAGATAGTGAAGGACAGGGAAGCCTGGCGTGCTTCAGTCCATGGAGTCACAAAGAGTCTGACAGAACTTAGCAATTGAACAACAACAATTTGCCAGACCCTGGGGACAAAATGTTGAGCCAAACAGTCGCTGCCCTACCCTCATGAAGGTTCCAGTTTATCCTGGAAGAACCGCAGAAGAAAACCAGTAGGCAGTCAGCTTAAACCCAGGTTGTGCTTAGTCACTCAGTCGTGTCCGCTCTTTGCGACCCCACAGACTGTAGCCCACCAGGCTCCTCTGTTCATGGTATTCTCCCGGCAGGAATACTGAAGTGAGTTGCCATGCCATCCTCCAGGGGATCTTTCCAATCCAGGGACAGAACCCAGGTCTCCTGCATTGCAGGCAGATTCTTTACCATCTGAACCACCAGGGAAGCCCCAACTCCAGGCTACAAGGACAGAAGTAAACACAAACTTGAATCGAATTGCATTAATGGATACGCCTTAAGAATGCTGCTCCCTAGCGCCCCCTGCTAGCCCCATCTTGCACGAGAGGCCCCAGGCCAGCACCTTCCGTGCCTGCTCCAGACACAAGCTTAGCTCTGTGATTGGCTGCCGGACACACACCTTCCTGGCTACAAGAGTCTGAGCTGGAGACACCCTGGATCCAGGTTCTAGGAGCTGGAGCACACAGTTTAACAGTGAATCTGGAGTGGACCGGGTTTCCTGACAGAAAGGGGTCTGCACGTCCAGAGTTCTCGGAGGTGGGGACTCGGAGAGTCAGGGTGCTGGTCGCAGAGGGTAGTGAAAGGCAGAGTGGTGAAAAGGGCAGAAGGAGGCAGCCGATCAGATGTTTGCTGTTGTTCGGGGGGCTGGAACAGCAGCAAACATCTGCTGTGCCTTCTAGTGAGTCCTCTTCTCTGCTTTTAGGAAAATATTTCATGAAAGGATGTAGTTTTCTAAAATCAGCTGTGAAAACTCAAGGTATGCATGAGGCCTTCACTGAAGGCCTTTGTTTAATGGGATTATAGGAAGCTAATTCCTCTATGGCTCAACTGCTAAATAATCTGCCTGCAATGCAGGAGAAATAGGAGACACGGGTTCAATCCCTGGGTTGGGAAGATCTCCCAGAGGAGGAAATGGCAACCCACTCCAGTATTCTGGAAAAATCCATGAACAGAGGAGTCTGGCAGGCTACAGTCTATAGGGTCTCAGTATCAGACATGACTGAAGTGACTTAGTACACATAGCAAGGTAGCTCATTTTCCTAGAGCATTGATTCCTGGAAGAAGTGTCTGGAGTCTTTCCTGTATTCTGGGCAATTAGTGTGCTCTTGAGTGGACTTGGCTTATGTGAGAAGATGGAAAACCTTGGAATCTGGAGACCTCAGTTTTCATTCTGATTCTGCTACTCACTGGCTGTGTGACCTTGGGCAAGTTCCTCTCCTTCTCTGGGCCTTAATTTCTCATCTGGAAGTACCCTTGTGACTCTAGTGTTCCCTGAAGGCTTTGAGAGGGAGATGCTGGAAGCAAGCAGCGAGCAGAGCTCCAGTGGAGGTGGTGGTAGCAGGTCAGGGGAGGCAAGATGTGGGGGCCTGGTCAGTTCTTACCACATCAGGCTCCAGGGGAAGACAGGACAGTGAACCACAGAGAGCTAAAAAAGGTCAACAACCCAACAGTCACATTTCTTTCCTTAAGCACAGTGACTTTTGCCAGGAACCATGAAGAATATTGAGAATGATTGCTTTCGCCTGGCATTCAAAAACTGGGTTGGTCCAAGTGAAAATGCCAGGGATTGTTAAACTCTTGACCCCTGACTGGCACCCACACAGCACAACAGTGACTGGCCTGCAGCTTAGGGGAGATAAAGATAGATGAAGTGTGGGTAGAAAAATACAAAAATTCACTAAAGGGCAGTGGGAACCGACTGGTAAAGCCCTGAGAAATACAGATTGTGTGTTTCTGAATTATCCAAGGCAAAGCTGTATTGCAAAAAGGAAATCAATATAAGGGAAGTTCAGAAAACCTGATTTCTAGTCCTATGTTTGAAGGACAGGGAAGCCTGGTGTGCTGCGGTCCATGGGGTCACAAAAAGTTGGATATGACTTAGCAACTGAACATCAACAATAGTCCTGTGTTCTTCGTTTACAAGCAGTGATACTGAGCAAGCTGAAGGCAGTAAAATTACTTACATTTCTCTTTATTCTCCATGAAGCTGGCAGCCCAAGAATGATCTTAGTCCTTCCAACAGAAAGAAAACGAACATAAGAGTAAAGCCAAACAGATTTGAATAGGTTCTTGCTGACTAAAAGGTATTAAAAAAAAGTCATTTTGGTAATGTTTATTTTCTGATTCAGGAGCTGAGAATAGTAGCCTTTAGTCAGCAGTAAACAGACACCTACTTGTAAGTATCTCAAGTTCAAGACTAACTTTAGAATCAATCAAATAAGAATAGACTTTTTAGAGCAAAATGTATTTTTTCAATCTTGAGTTGAGTCTGCCCCAGGGCACATCTGAAATATTTATTTCACGAATACTGGAGATGTTATCAGTATCAAACAACATCAATTGCTTCAATGCAAACACTATTTTAAAAGTTACTGATGAGGCTGTTACATATGTTCTGATTTGTATATTTGATGGATTTTGTTTGTTTTATTGGGGGGGGGGAATTTTTCTCTTTAGGTTTATTAATATAAAGCAAGGATTATTAACCTAGGGTCCAGAAAGCCTGTGAATTTAAATGGAAAAAAATTACATCTTTTCTTTTTACCACTTTTAAACTAAAATTAGACTTTAACGTTTCCTTCCATAAATCCAAAATTTTGGATCAGCAGTATCAGCAGTATCTATGACTTTGTCACCACCAGTAGAGATCACAGACATTTTATATTTCAAATTACAGTTGTTGCCGATAGCATACAATAGCATTTACACTCAAAACTAGTTTGAAATTAGACACACCCCCCAGATCTTATTTTAAATGTTAATGAAAAGGACATGAGTATTTCAATTTTTTAAATCTTTCAGTAGTAGTATTTCAATATCATATGTTTTCTTTACAATCCTATATGCATTTAAAAACATCTTCCTGGAAAGGGGTCCACAGATGTCATCAGTGAGACTGATGGCACTTGCACACGCACGAGTGCACACTCATAGTAAGAGAACTAGTGTAGAGGTGATCATTGACTTTGGTGCCTGAGATGCAAGACTGAAGTCAGAAAGTCCTTCTGGAGACACACCCACTCTTGTTTTATAGTGAGGGACAGGGGAAGAATTCTGCTTCTAACTGCTTTTAGAGGATGGCTACTCCCCAAAACCTGGTGGCATTCTGCTCTTGTACCCTGCCCAGCTGCTTTCATCTCTGTGACTGCTACAGGGACAGAGGGGCTTGTCTTAGCTATGGATGTATCCTCATTTTCTAGGACACGGCCTGACACAGAGCGGGTTCTCGAGAAAGTTTGCAGAGTACATGGAAATATGAACTAGAAGTAAATCCTTGTTGAAACGGATTCACAAGTAGTGGTGCTGGATGAGGTGGGCACGTGTGAGGGTGTGTGAGAAAACAGGCCAGGGATACAGGGACTGTGTTGGGGGTGTGGGCTATGGAAAGTGCGGCATTCTTTTTTAAAAGAAATTCAAAACAGACTTCTGGAAGGTCATTTTTTAAGAATTTTGCTGGCAGTGTGAAAACACACCCCCCCGCCGGCCTGTGCATGGCCCCACCCGGCCTCACGTGGCCACCTCATTCTCCCCCCATGCAGGGCTGGCTCCCGGCATATATGAGTCTCTGTGGAGCTGGGGCAGGAACCAGCAAGGCCACCCATCCAGACACCTCTCGGCGAGGGGAGAGTGTCTGAGGAGCCTCGCCCAGGCTCTGCACTGAAGGCCTCCGAACACATCGCTGCCACCACAGTCCCAAGATGCCAGCAGTCCAGCTGCTACTGCTGGCCTGCCTGGTAGGGGGTGTGGGGGCCAGGACAGCCCAGTTCCAGAAGGCCAACGACCGGAGTGGCCGATGCCAGTACACCTTCAGCGTGGCCAGCCCCAGTGAGTCCAGCTGCCCTGAGCAGGGCCAGGCCATGTCGGCCATCCAGGAGCTGCAGAGAGAGAGCAGCGAACAGCGTGCGACCCTGGAGTCCACCAAGGCCCGCCTCAGCTCCCTGGAGGCCCTCCTCCACCGCCTGACCTCAGGCCAGCCTGCTGGGCCCTTGGAGACCCAGCAGGGGCTGCAGAGCGAGCTGGAAGCCCTGAGGAGAGAGCGAGAACAACTGGAAACCCAAACCCGGGAGCTGGAGTCAGCCTACAGCAACCTCGTCCGTGACAAGTCGGCTCTGGAGGAGGAGAAGAGGCAGCTGCAGGCGGAGAACGAGGATCTGGCCCGGAGGCTGGAAAGCAGCAGCCAGGAGGTAGCAAGCCTGAGGAGGGGCCAGTGTCCCCAGGCCCACAGCAGCTCTCAGGACGTGCCATCAGGCTCCAGGGAAGGTAAAGATGTGGGGTGAAGGTGACAGGATTCATGGTGGCCTGTTATAGGTGGCCCAGGCCTATCCTTCCTGTCTTGTCCTTTCTCCCAGGGACCACTCATGTAGCATGAGGCAGACAAATGAAGGCGGGCAAAGCAACCACTTGCACACATTCCTAGTACATTAGCTCCTGAAAATTCTGTTGAGGTTAGTGGTTCTGGGTTCTTGTGCTCACCCATGACGGTTTTCACCATTCACAGCAAAATAAGAAATAGAAGGACCAGATGAGATGCCTATATACATGATCAGTAGAAAGTTGCCAACTCTCCTTTTAGAAAAGTATCCTTTTGTGAATCTTTGTTCAGAGGTTATTGATTCTTGCCTTTTGTTGTTAAAATGCCCTCTATTTATGAAATGATTATAGGTGATAGGGGTTTTTTTATGTCCTTCCTTAGCAAAATAAAGAGGCAGCAACCCTTTTGTGTGTTCCCTCACTATGTTGTTTTGGAAGTTTTCCTGCCCTTTGGGTAATCTGATAGGGATTGACTTAAATCTGTAGATTGCTTTGGTTAGTATTGCCATTTTAACAGGATTGATGCTGGAAGTTTTCCTGCTCTTGATTCAGTCTGAGAACCTCTACTTTTCAGTCACTTTGAGGTGGCTTTTGCTACCTCAGATGCTGTTCTGTTCATCCTGCCCATGCCAGAAGGTGAGTCCCTGAGTGTCTGGGCTGGGGGCGGGGGCACTCTTCCCAGTAGCTGGGAAGACAGTATTGTTGTCACTTTTTGTGAAATTGTGCTCCCAAATATTTGCTGTTTAATAAGTTTTCCAGCCTGAGGAAATAAACAAGCAAATCCAGTTATGGGACAACTACCCCAGAGTCTTCAAAGATGTTGACATCGAGAAAGGAAAAAAGGGAGGTGGGGGGGGACCTTGTTTTCGATTAAAGGGGACCGTAGAGATGAAGTGACCAAGTGCAGTGCGTGACCCTGGAATGGCTCCTGCATCAGGGGCACAAAGCTGCAGAGAACAGGTTTGGGATCCTTGAAGAAATTTGAATATAGACTGCTTGTCAGATTACGTTACTGGGTTAATGTTCAGTTTCTTGGATGAGAGATGGTAGTGTGGTTATGAAGAATAGCCCTATTCTGAGGAGATACTTACTCAAGTACTTAGGGGTGAGGTGTCAGAATGTCTACAGTTTAGTTTAAAATAGTCTGACAAAGATTATGAATATATAAAGAGAGAAAGAAAAAGAATATAAATTGACAAAGTCTGAACAATTGGTAAATCTAAGTGAACAGCACATGGGGATTTATTGTATCAATACTATTCTTTCAACTTTTCTAAAGGTTTGAAAATCTTCAAAATAAGATGATGGGAAACTTTTCTAAAGAGAGGCAGGTGTGAGATCAGAAAACCCAAGAGCTGATGCTTGGGTATGACCTTGGGCAAGTCATCTAGTCTCTGCATCTTGGTTTCTCACCTATAACATGGCAATGAAAATTCCTATGATGAATAATGACTTTTGTGGGGTTCAAGTGAAATGACTCTAAGGTATAAAGGACTTTTAAAAATTTTATATTGCTAGAGTTGGGAGAGACTCAGTTCTAAATTTTCTTTTTAAAAATGTATATTTATTTTGCTTCCTTGGGTCTTGTTTGCAGTGCACGGGATCTTTAGTTGTGGCATATGGGATCTAGTTCCCTGACCAGGGATCGAACCCAGACACCCTGCACTGGGAGCATGGAGTCTTAGCCACTGGACCATCAAGGAAGTCCCCTAAATTTTACAGTGAAGGAAAGTAAGATGCCAAGGGACCCCAGGTTGAAGAGCTGATCAGTGATAGAGCTAAGATTTGTTGAACTTAAGTCTTCGAGCACTGATGAAGGAATCATTATTAATGATTATGAGTGTTAATGAGGCATTATGTATTTCAGGCTGTTTATTGAATGAACAAAAGCAGTGTGTGTTTATGAAAATAGAGGCAACTTTTTTTTATTGTCTTGTGGTCATTTAACAAATCTTTGGAAATTTATTCTACGTGTTTTCTGATTTTATATTTCTTTTTGTCCTTCCAGCCGCTCTACTTTTGAAATAAAGACAACAGCCTATTAGAGTGAAGTCCAGACTTGGAAGCTCTTTTCTAGCAGTGGGATTTTCCTGAGCAGGATATTACATTAGTACAAGAATGTAGAGCTGGAAAGGGGGCCTCGAGAGCATCTGGCATCTCTGGCTCATTTGGGCAGACGTGGAAACTGAGGCCCACAGAGGTCACTCAGTGGTCCCCAGCTGCCAGCCCACTGGTGGCAGAGCTGGGACTAGAATTCAGCCCTACCTAGAGGTTCAGTGGCTCCTAGGACCCTGATGGGACCTCTGGATTGTAGAACCTAAAGATGAAAGACAAAAGGGTTACACTGAAGTGACAGGGAAAGGAATGCTTGGAACAAAAGATGTGCTTCATGGTCCTAGGTTTGAGGGTAAAGAGCTTGGGTGCTGGGCCTCAGGTGTGGGTGTACATATGCAGGGGAGGCAATACCTGGGGAATGGAGGCTGGGGGTGAGAGCTTACTGAGTGAGCAGAGGAAAGAAGGGGGGACTAAGAAGGGGGACTTTTTCTTACTCTACCTGTAATTCAAATAGTCACCACCACTTTATTGGGTAATTGTTACATAGGGAAAAAGTCTCCATAGAATTATGGAAGACACTTGCTTTTGCATGTTTGTGTGTGTGTGTGTGTGTGTGAGTTGAAATAAAATACACGTATAAAATGTTGTAGTAATAGTTTTGTAGTGAGATGTCTGGAGGGACTTCTCAAGTGGTCCAGTAGTTGAAACTCCCTGCTTCCTACTTCAGGGGGCGTGGGTTCGATCCCTGGTGGGGAAATTAGATCCCACATGCCTCACAGCCCAGCCCAGAAGTTAAAAAAAAATGTCTGGAGATCTTTTAAATAACCCCTAAGTAGAAAACACAGATTACCAGAGAAAAATTAGAGTTGCTTGTAGAGTCACAAGAGAAGCCCCACTTCCCCCTTTATTTCTCCTCTGCTTTGGACTGGTCATCTCAGAGAACAGAATCCAGCATGTGGGCAGTGTCTGTATGACCACATCCCAGGGAGGAGATTCAGGGATGGGGGAATGTGACAGGGAAGGAAAGAGAACCAACAAGGGATGGCGGTGAGGGGCACTCTCCAGCGGGTCCCCATGGTGGGCAGCAATGGCTCGACGCCACAAGACTTCTGAGGAGCAGAATGCAGCAGAGGAGGGGAGCACTCCCCCCTGGCCCCTGTGCTCTGTCGGCCAAGGACCATCCCATGGGATGTATCACATTTCCCTGATCCGCAGATGGGGGCACCAGGCTGGCTCTTGCAGAGCCCTCCAGGCTCCTCTGTCCATGGAATTCTCCAGGCAAGAACACTGGAGTGGGTTGCCATGCCCTCCTCCAGGGGATCTTCCCGATCCAGGGATCGAACCCCGATCTCCTGCACTGCAGGATGCAGAGAATGACCACCAACTGGAGGTAAAGTGGAAAGCATGCACTGAGGTGTTTGGCACACAGTGACCAGCCAGGGGATGGACTCTAACTACGAAGGGCTTCTTCTGCTTGAGTTCCACTGTGGTTTAAAAATGTCATTTATAGATCAAAACGTCAACACATATGTATCGTTTCTGTAACGTGCATTGATTCCAGAGACAATAGGTGTTGGAGCAGCATTCAGGATAGTAGTCTGCTAGCAAATCTTCAGTTTCCTAGAGTATTCATGACAACCTGTGACTTCGTCAGCACCCTTCTTTTTCCTCATCTTCTTCATGTATATAATACTGACCTAACTTTTTAGGCAGATAGAAAATAGCTACACTAATGATTATAATGTCATTTGCATATAGATATATATGTTATGAAACCTTATGTACCTTATATATATGTTGCCTCTGTGTGTGTGTGTGTGTGTGTGTGTGTGTGCATGGTATGCAAGCAAGTTAATCAGCTCAGGTTAAGCTCTCTAGCATGTGTCTATAAAGCAGTGGTGAGGGAGTCAGGAGAGACCATGAAGAAAATATTTCCAAAATTTTGTAACTGATATGAACTTTTCAACCATACAAAGACTGGATTTTCACAGAAACAACCCCCTAAAACTTTTTAGCTGGCTGATACAATATAGTTCTTAATCTTTTCATAACCTCTTTTTGTTTCCCCCCACACATTCAGAATGAAATTTGAGTGATTCTGAAACATTCCAGAGAAACTTTAGCTTTTTGTTACATTTTTTATTGAAGACCATTTCATTTTCAGTTTGAGCTAAGACTTCTGAGGGTCAGAGAGTTCCTCAAACTTGTCCAAAGTCACACAGTTGGTACATGGCTGGACTGAATTAGGAAAGTATGACTTCTGGCCTTGCCAGGCCCCTTCACACAACAGCTCCCCTGCCTTTTGGGCTCTGTATCCCCTCCCACAGGCTCCAGTTCTCATGCCCGGCTCTGCTCTGGGAATTGGATCGTTGCCAGGTGCTGCTGGCTGACAGCCTCGCAGCAGCCAGCAGGCTTGCCAGCCAGCCATCCCACCTGCCAAGTGAGAACTGGCCTTGCAGTCATTCTGGAAGCTATCCTCTGACATTATATTTTATTGTGATTCTTCTTTACTCCAAAGAAGGCCATGAGGCGTGGTTCCTGCAAAAAGTGATTAAAGGGGTTGGATGGGGGGTGGGGGAGGCAGGGAGAATGGCCCCTTGTCAGAGCCCTGAGGGCCTTGGTGGGACCAGGAAAGGAACTGGGAACCAGTCAGGCATGTGTAGGGGGAGAAGAGTTGACGGCAAGATAGCTCTTTGGGTGTACCGCCTGGGAGCTGTGCGTGTGTGAGTCACCCGCTGGAATCTGAGTCAGCTCCAGGCGTGGGTCACCCCCCACCCCAAAGAGCTAAGCAGCATCTTCCAGGCTGTTGTAGAGCTTCGGGTAGAAGTCTGGGTTCATACTGGAGTTAGAAACCACACAGCAGACTAGGTCAGGGATGTGTCACATAAAGAACAACTGATGAAAGAGGAGCAACTATGAGATAAAGTAAACTCTGCATGGCACCCGAGGTCTGAGTGAAGGGAACCAGAGGGAGCACAGACTTGGAATGGTCCTGGCTTCATGGAGGAAGGCAGGTTTCAACCCATGAGACAGCAGAGAGGCTGGCCGGTTAGCCTGAGCTGCAGCTGGACTGGCCACCTCTTGAGTCTAAGCCAGGCTGCAGGAACCCTGCAGAACCAGCGTGGGGGCTTGCAGAGGTCCAGAGAGTAGGGGGGTGTCTGTGCAGGGACTCGGGGTGCTGTGTAGCGAGGGCTGTGGAAAGGTTATGGCCAATCTGAGGTGGCAAGGTCACAGAGGAACCAGGTCCTGGACTCCTGCCTGGGCAGGGCTCCACCAGGTGTCCTCCAGCCCAGCCCCTGCAGGAGACCCACCCACTTCCCCTGCAGTGTCCCTCCAGCACCCTCTACTGAGAAAGCTTAGCATTGTGCTCACTTTAGAAGAGAGATGCCTTGTGTTTTAGAGAGCATCTATGAAAGGGTACGTCATCTATGCATTCAGCACTGACAGGCAACACATGTGTAACTGACACACAACCCCAGCGTAGGGTGGAAAGGTTCACAGCTGCCATGGCCATGAGAGATGTGGGTTCAAGTCCCAGTCCTACCTCTTACCAGCTGTGTGACCTTGGGCAAGTAACTTAACCTCTCTGAGCCTGTTTCCTCTTCTGCAATGTGAGGATCATAATATTCCCTTTTAGGACTGCTATGTGGAATAGAAGAGCCTACCATGGTACCTGACTCATAGGAGGCACTGAGTAAGTGGCCATAGTTACATTAGGTGCAGACTGCAGTTCTAAAGCCTTATTCTATTTCTCTAAAACTTGTGAAGGCAACAGATCACATAAATAATGTATATAAAACTGCTTTGAAATGTGGAAGGAGCTATAAATACCTCTTAATCATCTCTTTTCACAAATAAACTGTTTTTCAGTATTTCGGTGCCAGTACTTTAGCTGTCTTCAAGGAAGTTACCTGAGGAAATGCATGTAACTTTGGGTTCCTCCCCCTTCACATTTCTTTATTCCCTGTGGCTAAAGATGGGGTTTTTCTTTTTTATTTATCTCTCTCTTTTTTGGCTGAACTACACAGCTTGCAAGATCTTTGTTCCTCAACCAGGGATTGAACCTGGGTCCCCCTGCATTGAAAGAGTTTTAACCACTGGACCACCAGCAAAGCCCCCCATTTTTCTTAACTTTGTTCTCACAGACTGGCAGGTATATGCCTCTATTTTTCTCACTATACATCTTTTTTTCAGTAAAATTTCTCACTGAATTATATGACCATCTTAGTTACATTCAGAGAGTGAAATAATTTGTGTCAGATGCACAGAGGAAGGAACTGGGTGCAGGGGAGGGTAGGCTCACAGTGACCCTCAATGGATGGCAACTGTAGGTCATGGAGCAGACGAACGGGGAGCTAGGCAGGGGTGAGGGAACTCTCTAGCTTTGCACAGATGCCACTGCGATGATATTTCTTGCTCACCTGAAACCTCACCTCCACAGCTCTGTAGACAGGGAGGCGATTCAGGGAACCGAATTAATGTCCCAAGACTCCCAAGGAACCATTTGGATTGAATGTTTCTGATTCCCAAAATGAACCCATGTTACTTCTTGGCCAAGAGGACTTGCCAGACTGTGGGAATTCTGGGAATTCTGAAGGGAACCAGGGAACCAATTGTATCTTCTTCACCCTTTTTCTCCATATCTAGCCTTGCATGTCTGGAGAAGGAAATGGCAACCCACTCCACTATTCTTGCCTGGAGAATCCCAGGGATGGCAGAGCCTGGTGAGCTGCTGTCTATGGGGTTGCACAGAGCCGGACATGACTGAAGCGACGCAGCGGCAGAGGCAGCAGCCTTCCTCCTCATAGGTGCTCCAGAGGGGCTGGCTGACGGGACGGATCAACAGCTGGCCAAGGCTGCAGACGATGAAGACCTTCCACACTCCTAGGGCTACTCCCAGTTACCCCTGGAGTTTGGGTGCATAACCAGGATGACCTCAGTTGGTTACACATTTTGACTGAGAGCTTTTAACCCCTCAGGCAGCCCAGTCTAGGAACATCCCCAGGTGTGAGGATGGTGCCCCCCCACCCCTACCCCCAGGGCAGTCACAGTCTCCAGGAGGCCAGCTGAACAGCTGCACTAAAGGCAGGGTGGAGACTGCGTTGGGATCTGGGATCGGGGATCAGGATGGGTCAGGGCTGACTGTGCTGCGGGGCCACACAAAAATACCACCCCCAGCGCCCTGGCCCAGCCCAAGCCTCATGGCTTCTTAGCTGGGTGGTTTCCCTGCCTCCTTCCAGGGAGAAACATTTCGAGTACTGTAGTTCACTGAAGCTAAACTCCATGGACTATAGCCCACCGGGCTCTTCTCTCCATGGAATTCTCCAGGCAAGAACACTAGAGTAGATTTCCATTTCATTTTCCAGGAGATCTTTCCAACCCAGTTGTCAAACTTGGGTCTCCTGCATTGTGGGCAGATTCTTTACCATCTGAGCCACCAGGGAAGAGCTTCATTGAAGCTAAATACCAGCAACCATGAGAAGGAGCCTTGATTCCAGACATGAGAAAATGTGAAAGAATGTGTGGCTTAAGATGACTAAAATGTGGGCACATCCAGGAGGGTTGAGTTCCATTACCTGAGAGGTCAATTTAGAAGGGTTAAGCTACAAGTGATGAAGGACAGAGAATGTCTTCCTGACTTTCTGGGCTGTAGCCTCAAGCATTGCACTGACCACCCTCCTCCACTGTCCTGCATACCTGGGAACGCTGGGCTGGGAGCCAGGTCAGACTGCCTGAGATGGTCAGCAAGAGAAAAGGCCGATGATTTAAGCATCTTTTTTATTCCAATACTTTGACATCTCAGACTTGCTGCTACAGAAGGGACTGCCCCTCACAGGGTAGTATTCCTAAAGATAGTAAATGACTCAACTGTAAGCACATCTTTCATATTCAAACCAACCAATCCAGAGTCCACAACCTACCTACTCTTCCTTCAAACTCACACTCAGGGCCACTATTCCTCCACCCTGATCAATGGGGGCCAGGTACCAGACACCTAGGGACAGCTCCTACACTTCAAAACCTTGCAGAAATTATCCAAAGTAACCAATTCTAAACCTGCTTATCCTGCCTCATTCATTCCTTCCCCTGGAAATCACAGTAAAGCGCTTGCCCATGTTCCCCCTCCCTCCTGACCATCCTGGTGCTACCCTGGGTGGTCCCCTGTGGAGTGGCGTACCCCCTCCTCTAGAGATCAGTGAGTATAACAACTATCTTTTCAATGGCAATGTCTCCTGATCTGTTGGCCTCACCACTGCTATTGTTTAGTCTGAGTCATGGACTGTAACTGACCCCATGGACTGTAATTTGCCACGCTCCTCTGTCCATGGGATTTCCCAGGCAAGAATACTGGAGTGGGTTGCCATTTCCTCCTCCAGGAAATCTTCCCAACCCAAGCATCGAACTCTCAATTCCTGTATTGCAGGTGGATTCTTTACTACTGAGCCCCCTGGGAAGCCTGGTGGCCTCACTATACCTGAACTGCAATCCATCTTACATTTTAAAACAGCTGCTCCTGTTATATTCAAGGGCTGCTCTATGCCGTAATGCTAATCAAAGTAGTAATAGCAGTAACTTAATATCTAACCAATGTCATCCACACCTCTCCCCTTCTCCATGGTTCAAACCCTCCACCAAATTCCTATAGGAATCCTTCCTTGTCCACAACTAGCTTTGGAAAGGGATCTGACAGAATATTGCAGCTGAGCATGTAAAGCTTAACATGTTACTTCTTACAGACACATCTGTATTGTGACAAGGGAAAAAAATAAGTCATGTAGGGAATTTATTCATTGTTGAATTTCAGGCATCCCAGAAGAAGCTAAGGATCTTCCCAACATCCCAGCATCAGACCTCACCTACTCATAAGTCAGACCTTCTAGTGGGAACCATTTTAACTGTGTACAAGCTTACTTTATTTTGAATACTATACTCTGTGCTAGGCATGTTGCTATCCAATTTATTATAGGTGAGCTTTTTATTATGGGCTTCCCAGGATGTGCAGGGAATGAGGGTTCAATCTCGAGTCAGGAAGATTCCCTGGAGAAGGAAATAGCAACCCACTTCAGTATTTCTCTTTGGAAAATCCCATGGACAGAAGAACCTGGCGGGCTACAGTCCATGGGGTCACAAGAAGTTGGACATGACTTAGCGACTGAGTACACATGCACAAGTATTTTATTATGGAATTTTCCAAGCATTCACAAGAGTAGAGTAACACAAACCCTACATACCCATCACTAGGCTGGGACAGCTGTCAACACAGCCCAGTCTTGTTTCATTGTCCTTCCTCCTCCCCAATCCCATTTATTATCTTAAAACAAATCTCAAACATGGTCATATCTTTGAAACCCTATTTAAATCCCATCCTCAATATAGTCTAGCCTTAGACCTTCTTCCTCATGGTACAATCTTGCCTCTTTCTTTTAATATAGTTGCTAAATGGAATTTGGAGAACGTGGACTTCCAGGAACTGAAGTCAGAGTTAACAGAGGTTCCTGCTTCCCAAATCTTGAAGGAGAGCCCATCCGGTCATCCCAGGAATGAAGAGGGAGGCACTGGTATGGAGTGAAGTTTCTCCTCTTCTGTACCCACATGGTCTAGTTCTGTGCTCAGAGTTGGTCAGTTCACTATGAGGGAGGCAGGTGGACAAGTCACCTCCCTGGGAGCAGAGGCAGGAAAGGGGGAAAAGAGCAGAAGCCCTTTTCTGCTCCCTTTCCAGGGTACACTGGCAGGGAGTCGGTCTTTCCTGGCAAAGCTCTGTATTTTGTCACTTACACTTATCATGGAGACTGCACTGCCCCAGGGGAAGATGAGAGACGTATCCGTTTTTCCCACTTGGTTGTCATATAGAATGGATTGCATCTGAAAAATGACATTTTTCAAGTAGATCCTTCATATCTTTATCTTGGGCCAGACAGATACCATGTACCATCCCAGCATATTGTTAACTAAAGGTATCTTTCTTTAATTTTGGGTGCTAAGGAAAAGTAGCACTGCCCCTCTCCAAGGCGTTCCCTGAAAGCCTGACTTTAAGATGATGAAGACCGTGTCTTTTAGAAACAGGGACTATTTGTAATATTGACAGTTATTGCTAGCACAGAAAGGCATGCAGGAAGATGGGGAGTTTTAAAATATTCAAAATAAGATTCCTTGAGATATGGGCAACAAAGAGCTTCCACTTTCTCTAAGGAGATTGAGATATCCATTATAATACAGAGATGTGTTGTGATTCAAATAGTTCTCAACTATCTTTTCATTTTAAAAATCATATTCAGATTTTATTGTATTAAATAATGGTTGAAGTATGTGGTCCATTGGGAAAGGGCTTGAAGAACTTTTTTTATTGAGATTATTGTAATGACTTGATTTTAATCTCACTGTTTAAAATAATGAAATAAACCAGACATAAAAATCATAAAGAGAACTTGGCCAGGTTTAGAAAAATATACAAATATAGTGTGAAGTGCTCTGTGCAGCCTTTATCTTTACAACCAATACCAAGTTGAAGTATTTATTGAAAACAATCCACGTATAAATGGACTCATATAATTCAAACCTGTGTTGTTCAAAGGTCAGATGTACTTGGATTCATATTACATGGTGATCAAATAATATTTCCTGGGCATTTTCACTCCATACCAAGCACTTAACATGTATAATTACATGGAAAACTTACAACCTTACTACCCAAAACATTACTCTCATCTCCCTTTACAAATGAGAATACTGAATCTTAGAGAGTAAAGTAACTTATTGAAAGTCACACAAGCGGCAGGTGGCAAAGTCCAGGGTTTTTTTTTTTTTTTTTTTAGTTGTTTTGTTTTTTGGCATTTTATTTACTAGGATTGGGGCTTCCCTAGTGGCTCAGATGGTAAAGAATCTGCCTGCAGTGCAGGAGACCTAGGTTTGATCCCTGGGTCGGGAAGATCCCCTGGAGGAGGGAATGGCAACCCACTCCAGTATTCTTGCCTGAAGAATTCCATGGACAGAGGAACCTGAAGGGCTACAGCCCATGGGGTTGCAGAGAGTCAGACAAGACTGAGCGACTAACACTTTCACTAACACTTTACTAGTGTTAGCTTTTAATGTCATTCATTAGCCAGGATAAAGTTTGAGGAGAACTTTTGAGGACAGTTGGGAGTATTGTGGAAAATGATTTTTCATAATCTGAAACCACCCATTTGTGCTTCTCTGGACTGGCAAATAGAGGCCTGGGGTAGGGGGTCGTGTGCCTTAGTTTCCTCCCCAACAACAACTGAATTTTTATAATATCTGAAAATTGAGGGGGCTTCCCTGGTGGCTCAGACAGTAAAGAATCCATCTGCAATGCAGATGTGGGTTCGATCCCTGGGGATCCCCAGGAAGATCCCCTGGAGAAGGAAATGGCAACCCTCTCCAGTACTCTTGCCTCGAGAATCCCTTGGACAGAGGAGTGTGGCAGGCTACAGTCCATGGGGTCACAGATTTGGACACCACTGAACCACTGACAAAGGCAAGGCACCCCACTCCAGTACTCTTGCCTGGAAAATCCCATGGACCGAGGAGCCTGGGGGGCTGCAGTCCATGGGGTCGCTGAGTGGAGCACAACTGAGTGACTTCACTTTCCCTTTTCACTTTCATTCATTGGAGAAGGAAATGGCAACCCACTCCAGTATTCTTGCCTGGAGAATCCCAGGGACGGAGGAGCCTGGTAGGCTGCCATCTATGGGGTCGCACAGAGTTGGACACGACTGAAGCGACTTAGCAGCAGCAGCAGAACCACTGACACACACACAAACACAAAGGAAAAGAAAAAAAAAAGCTTAGGTTTAAACCTGGACCTTTTGCCTCTGGGGTTCTCACTCTGCCATGCTCCACATCCTGGAACAATGGTGAATACAGTTTTTGTTTTGTTTTCATTCACCAGGATGCGGAGAACTCGTTTGGGTAGGAGAACCCATCACTCTGAGAACAGCTGAAACAATCACCGGCAAGTACGGCGTGTGGATGAGAGACCCCCAGGCCGCCTTCCCCTATACCCAGGAGACCACCTGGAGAATCGACACCGTGGGCACCGACATCCGCCAGGTATTTGAGTACGACCTCATCAGGCAGTTCACGCAGGGCTACCCGTCCAAGGTGCACGTGCTGCCCAGGCCGCTGGAGAGCACGGGCGCCGTGGTCTACCGGGGCAGCCTCTACTTCCAGGCAGCCGAGTCCAGGACAGTGCTCCGGTATGACCTGCGCACCGAGGCGCTGAAGGCGGAGAAGGAGATCCCCGGAGCCGGCTACCACGGGCAGTTCCCCTATTCCTGGGGCGGCTACACCGACATCGACCTGGCCGTGGACGAGATAGGCCTCTGGGTCATCTACAGCACCGAGGCGGCCAAAGGCGCCATCGTCCTCTCCAAGCTGAACCCCGAGACACTGGAGCTCGAACAGACCTGGGAGACCAACATCCGTAAGCAGTCCGTCGCCAACGCCTTCATCATCTGCGGCACCTTGTACACGGTCAGCAGCTACTCCTCGCCCGACGCCACTGTCAACTTTGCCTATGACACGGGCACCGGGAGCAGCAAGGCCCTGACTGTCCCGTTCAAGAACCGCTACAAGTACAGCAGCATGATCGACTACAACCCCCTGGAGAGGAAGCTCTTCGCCTGGGACAACTTCAACATGGTCTCCTATGACATCAAGCTCTCCCGGATGTGAAAAGCTGCCAAGCTGTCAGAAAAGGCAGGAGATGATGTTCAGGGCTCTCGAAGGGAGAGCCAGTCAGCCAAGGCCCACACAGCTTTCCTCTGCTCTCCAAGCTTGCATTAACCCAGAAGAATGTGCATAGTCACCAGGTCCAACTGGGCGGGAAGAGTCGTCTGGGGATTGAGACGATTCCATGTTATCATAGTTATTCTTTTCCTCTGTCTGCTCTTAAATGGATATTAACCAAAATAGTGTAAGTTTTCTGGTGATTTGAGGCAAAAGCTATAATGTGTAGGGGGGTTCTTCATGAAAACCACAAGACTTTTGATAAATGGGCCTCACTAGCTAAAGAATATGTTTAGAGAGGAGGGTGGGAAAAACAGGTTGCCCCACAGGGAGCTCAGAGCCAGCGCCTGCCCTTTCATGTTGCCTGGTTACCATGAGCTACAATAACAAGCAGCGCTTCTAAAGGAAAAGGGACGGTTCTTATGGCAGCAGGAACATGCATCAGATGTGTTTACTGTAGTCGGCTTCTAATGCTTCAGGCGGGTCCAGTTGTGTATGACAGAATCTTTGCCCCATGAAATAAAATAATCTTACACAATGTTCTCCTTGAACTTTGTGTGATAGTTTGTGGAAGAGAAGAGTACAGATTCTAATCATCAGATAATTCCTTTGGGTTGGGAGCGGTGACTGCAGGACGCTAAAGTTATGTAGTGTGTGTGTGTACGTGTGTGTGTGTGTAACTGAAAGATTTGTGCCTGGTTTTGAAGTCTTGCCCATGATGACACCAGGCAAACTACGGATTTCACTCCTTCCCACCACCATCTCCTTTTGCTTTTGGTCCTTCTCAAACAATCTTTCCATCTTTTCTCCAACTTACCCTCCTTCACCCTAGCTGTATTTTGGTTTTTATTTGCTGTCATGGGTATAACTTTCAAAAGCCAAGACATCAGGTGAGCAGACCTAAGGAATTCAATGACCTCTTTACCTAAATTTAATTCTCTCTTTAAAGGTCTGTCTTCACAGACATCACAATATGAGGTACTGGGGGCTAAGACTTTAACATATGAATAGATGGGAAAGACAATTGAACCCATATCAACTGTGTATTACCACTCTACTCCACTGGTAGCAAACTCTTGAAGACTAGAAAATCCAGAAGTCAGTGCATGAACCCATTCACTTCTAAGCCGCTTTAGCTGCCAGGTGTTGAATAAAAAGTGGAAGGTGAGGAGACACCTTTGGGTGGTGAGTAAGTGGTCACAGCACACACACAGGTGAGGCAAACCCTGCTAGCACAGCCCTGCCCACGTTTCTTTCCTTCCACCAGCTACTGCTTCCAGCTTTGGGATGGAAGAGGAGAGTGAAGAAAGGAGAAACAGAAAGGAGAAGGAAACTCTTGGCTTAGCTTCCAGGGCGTTAGATACTCCTCCGCTGTGGACTGTTCCTTCTGGGGTTTTGCTTGTTTTGCTGGTTCCTCTTTTTAGTCTGTATTAGTCAGGGTTCTCCAAAGACATACAACCAATAGGAGATATATAAGTATAAATGTAATGCCAGGTCTTTCCTGGTGGCTCAGAGGTCAAAGCATCTGCCTGCAATGTGGGAGACCTAGGTTAGATCTCTAGGTTGGGAAGATCCCCTGGAGAAGGAAATAGCAACCCACTCCAGTATTCTTGCCTGCAGAATCCCATGGACAGAGGAGTCTGGTGGGCTACAGTCCATGGGGTCGCAAAGAGTCGGACATGACTGAGCGACTTCACTCACTCACTCACTCATAAATATATAAAAAAAGAGATTTATTATGAGGAACTGGCTCATGCAATTGTAGAGAAGTCCCCTGGTCTGCCCAGGAAAGTTGGTGGTGTAATTCAGTCCAAGGGCTTCCCTGGTGGCTCAGAGGCTAAAGCGTCTGCCTGGAATGTGGGAGACCCGGGTTCGATCCCTGGGTCAGGAAGATCCCCTGGAGAAGGAAATGGCAACCCACTCCAGTATTCTTGCCTGGAGAATCCCATGGAGGGAGGAGCCTGGTGGGCTACAGTCCATGAGGTCGCAAAGAGTCGGACACGACTGAGCGACTTCACTTTCACTTTCAAAAACCTGGAAATTAGGGGAACTAATGGGATAAGTCCCAGAGCAGAAGACTGATGGGAGGCCAGCAGGGAGCAAAACCGGTGAATTCCTCCTTCCTCCACCTTTTTGTCCTTTTCAGGCCCTAAATGGATTGTATGATGCTCACCCTCCCTGGGAAAAGAGATTTACTTTAGTGAATCCACCAATTCAAATGCTAATCTCATCCAGAAACACCCACTCACAAACATACTCGGAAAGGTTTAATCTGGCCACCCCCTGGTCCAGTCAAGTTACATGAAATTGACCATCATAAAGTCACAACCTCCCCAGGGCTTTCTTTAGGGTTTATCTACTCATTCCTCTGGTGATCTTACCCAGCATCATGGTTTTAAATGCCACCTCTATGAAAAGGAGCAGTCTGGGCTGAGGATATAAATTTGAAGTATCTACCTGCAATGCAGGAGACCCAGGTTTGAACCCTGGGTTGGGAAGATCCCCAGGGAAAGGGAATAGCAACTCACTCCAGTATTCTTGCCTGGAAATTCCATGGACAGAGGAGCCTAGTGGGCTACAGTGCATGGAATCACAAAGAGTAGGACATGACTGAGTGATTAACACACACTCAAACCACCATATTTAAAATTGCAACTCACCTGGTGATTCCCCTGCCACTTCTATTATTACTCTTATTATTTTTAAATCTATAATTGGAGAAATATTGCTTTACAATGTTGTGTTGGTTTCTGCCATACAACAATGTGAATCAGCCATAGGCATACATATATCCAGGAGCCTTCCTTCCATCCCCACCCCATCCCACCCCTCTAGGCTGTCCCAGGGAACTGGGTTTAGCTTCCTGTGTTATACAGCAGCTTCCCACTAGCTATCTGTTTTACACATGGTAGTGTTTATGTTTCAATCCTACTCTCTCAATTCATCCCACCCTCTCCTTCCTCCACTGTGTCCACAAGTCTGTTTTCTACGTCTGCATGTCTATTCCTACCCTGCAAAAAGGTTCATCAGTACTATTTTTTTAGATTCCATATATATGCTTTAATATATGATGTTTGCTTTTCTCTTGCTGACTTACTTCACTCTATATAACAGGCTCTGGTTCATCCACCTCATTAGAACCGACTCAAATTTTTTCCTTTTTATGGCTGAGGAACATTCCATTGAGTATATGTACCACAACTTTGTTATCCATTCATCCATCAGTGAACATCGAAAATGCTTCCAGGTTCTGGTGATTGTAAATAGTCCTGCAATCAACACCGGGATACATGCATCTTTTTGAATTATGAGTGTCTCAGAGTATATGCCCAGTAGTAATTGCCCTTATTATTTTTAAATGTCTCTTCTATTATATTTATCATCTCCTAACATATAATTCCATTTATTTTTAAATACTTTTTTCTGTCTTCTCCAACTGGAACATAAATTCCATGGAGGCAGGTATTATTTTGTTCAATAATATGTCTCTAGAGGGAGAATGCTCAAACTACCGCACAATTGCACTCATCTCACATGCTAGTAAAGTAATGCTCAAAATTCTCCAAGCCAGGCTTCAGCAATACATGAACCGTGAACTTCCAGATGTTCAAGCTGGTTTTAGAAAAGGCAGAGGAACCAGAGATCAAATTGCCAACATCTGCTGGATCATGGAAAAAGCAAGAGAGTTCCAGAAAAACATCTATTTCTGCTTTATTGACTATGCCAAAGCCTTTGACTGTGTGGATCACAATAAACTGTGGAAAATTCTGACAGAGATGGGAATACCAGACCACCTGAACTGCCTCTGGAGAAACCTATATGCAGGTCAGGAAGCAACAGTTAGAACTGCACATGGAACAACAGACTGGTTCCAAATAGGAAAAGGAGTCTGTCAAGGCTGTATATTGTCACCCTGCTTGTGTAACTTCTATGCAGAGTACATCATGAGAAACGCTGGGCTGGAAGAAGCACAAGCTGGAATCAAGATTTCCAGGAGAAATATCAATAACCTCAGATATGCAGATGACACTACCTTTATGGCAGAAAGTGAAGAAGAACTAAAGAGCCTCTTGATGAAAGTGAAAGAGGAGAGTGGAAAAGTTGGCTTAAAGCTCAACATTCAGAAAACGAAGATCATGGCATCCACTTCATGGAAAATAGATGGGGAAACAGTGCCAGACTTTATTTTTGGGGGCTCCAAAATCACTGCAGATGGTGATTGCAGCCATGAAATTAAAAGATGCTTACTCCTTGGAAGGAAAGTTATGACCAACCTAGGTAGCATATTCAAAAGCAGAGACATTACTTTGCCAACAAAGGTCCATCTAGTCAAGGCTATGGTTTTTCCAGTGGTCATGCATGGATGTGAGAGTTGGACTGTGAAGAAGGCTGAGTGCTAAAGAATTGATGCTTTTGAACTGTGGTGTTGGAGAAGACTCTTGAGAGTCCCTTGGACTGCAAGGAGATCCAACCAGTGCATTCTAAAGGAGATCAGTCCTGGGTGTTCTTTGGAAGGAATGATGCTAAAGGTGAAACTCCAGTACTTTGGCCACCTGATGCAAAGAGTTGACTCATTGGAAAATACTCTGATGCTGGGAGGATTGGGGGCAGGAGGAGAAGGGGATGACAGAGGATGGGATGGCTGGATGGCATCATCGATCCGATGGACGTGAGTCTGAGTGAACTCCGGGAGATGGTGATGGGAGGCCTGGCGTGCTGCAATTCATGGGGCTACAAAGAGTTGGACACGACTGAGTGACTGGACTGAACTGAGAGCAGGGATCAGCTCACATAGTAGGTACTTGATATTTTTTGAACAAAGAAATAAACAGAAAAAAATATCCTGGAACTTGCTCAGAATAAACTGGAAATAAAGCTACCACAAAGGGTATCCCTTCCCACCCTTTCCCCTCCCTGATTCTACTCTTAACTGGCTGTGTGACCTTAGGCAAGTCACTTAATCCTTGTTCCAGAGCTAATAGAAATTTCTGTAATGATAGTCATGCTATCTTAACACCCAATATGGTAGCCACCAGTCACATGAAGCTATTGAACGCCTAAAATATGACTAGTGCAAGGAACTGAATTTTTTATTTTATGTAATTTTGATGAATTTATGTTTAAGTGGCCACGTGTGGCTAGAGGCTACCCTATTGGAGTGTCTACGTGTGTTCTCTCATGTTTACTGAGGATGAGGTGATGTGTGTTGAGTCCCCAGCTGGCAAGGACGAGTGCTCCAGGCACGCTCCCCCAACCCCATGCTGCTGCAGCAGCAGCAGACACAAGGGGAGGAAGCTGACTTCCACGTCAATAGCAGAGCCCTCTGACTAGGTGGGGAGGGGGACATGGGCACACTTACAAGGGTGGACTTGGAGACAGAACACCCACAGGGGCTCTATAAAGAAGTAAATGCAATAAAAGATGGCCTTGTTGGGACCCAGGGCAGTTTCCCCCAAAATGTGCCTCAATAGCATATGGATTATCTCGAATTAAAGTTATCTAAGGGGCCAGTGCAAGAGGAATACTCTGACCCTCCTTTCTGTCTGACCCTAAAAGCAGGAAATAAACCTCTCGTATAAAAGGACATCCTTATGGTCAGAGACAGAATTCAAGCTGAGGAGCCTATATAAACAAATCTTGGTGTTTTTTTTTTTTTTAAATTTACTACTCGGAGCCCAAACTCTGTTTAGATTCTTTAATTGAGCACCCAAAGCCTAAATTTATTTGTCCTGTCCACTCCTCACAAATGTATTGTTTCTTGGTCTAAAAACTATAAAACTTCCTGCTTTGGTCCCATTTCCATGACACCTTCATGCACATGAATCAAAATTTGTTTTTCTTTTTCCTGTTCATCTGTCTGGCATCAATTTTATTATTAATCCAGTCACCAAAACTCAAGAGGGATAGAGGAGGAAATTTCCTCCTCCCCAACAGCACCTGAGGACATTTCTCAGATGTGGACTTGGATGATCACCTCTTTGATGCTTTCAGACTCTTCACAAGAGCCCTTGGGAGTCCTTAGAGGTGATTTGGGGTGTCTTGAGCATGGGATCTGAGCAGTATTCTTCTCCTCCCTAACAAGGTCACTTTGCACTTGGCTGCTTTTCCAGGTAAGTGTCTTCTGTTAGAGTTTGAAGTTCACTTAAACCTCTGAGAAGCAAATTTAGAAAATGTTGTCCATAAATATGAAATATAGTCCAGTCCCAGCCCAGAAGACAGGACACAGCTACAAAAGAACATAAAACTATTGTGCCCCAGGCTGAGCTTTGAAAACCCAAACCCCTCAGAGTTCTCTGGAACTCAGATCTTTAAATTCACAGAGGCCTGGACTTTTCACTCATCCAAATTTATTAACAAACATTGGAGACCTGATATCGCTTTTTAAAAAATTCAAACACAACTGACTACCATAACTGTTCTCTAGCACAACAAAAATTGACTAGTGAATATGAACATCAGAGACTTGGCTTGAGACCAAAGATAAAGCGCACGAGGAAGGGTAAACAGTGTTCAGTGGTGGTTGAAGAAAACTAGGAAAGAATCAAGATTTGCCAAGACATTCTTCAAAGCCAACCCCAATGATTTCGCAGAAGCTGTTTTCTGTCAAAGTGCAGTTCAAAATGACCGATGTTTTAGGTGCTTAGGAAGTCTTCAGCTGGAGAGGGAGGTGGGGCTGGGGGTACTTTGGGGCTAGCTGCACTCGGAAGGGCTTGTCTGGATTCCGCATCTGAAGGTATTTCCCCAGCGTCATCACTTTGCTTGGTAAATCTTTCTTCTCTGGGAGGAAAGGCACACCGAATGTCATTTACATAAAACCGGGATTTTTAAAATGAAGGAAAAAAGAACACCCAGATCTCAGCCCTTAAAGAGAACATTCAGCATTTTAGATGACATCTTGCCTTACCTAAAATGACATACTCTCTATTTACACTTTGCGTGTCATTTCTTCTCAGAGAGAATTGAACCATCTCCTCTGGTCCCACGGAACCAACGTAGCTGGGGTTCACCCCTACCAGCCAGCTCTCTGTAGTTTCTCTAGGGTAGTAGGCTCTCTCTCTCAAGATTTTATTTGCATCTGGCCACCTGAGTTCGGTCCCTGGGTTGGGAAGATCCCCTGGAGGAGGAAATGTCAACCAACTCCTGGAGAATTCCATGGACGGAGGAGCCTGGCAGGCTACAGTCCATGAGGTCTCAAAGAGTCGGACATGACTGAATGACTTCCACTTGCATTCTCTGGCCAGTTCAGCCTAGCTCACTTCAGCTCTTCTTTCTGCCTAGATCCCATCCCACCTTGTATATACCCCTTCCCTGCCCCACACCCAGTCTGCTGGGTTCTCCTCCCCTTTTGCTGGAATGTACCATACAAATCCATTCTACTCAGGGCTGGGCAAACCCTGAATAGGGGTTTAGGACTAGCCAGTCAAGTGATTCAAGATTCAGATTTAACATTTCCGGGAGTACCTGCTATGGTCTAGGACTTGGAAATTAACTAGAAACTAACTACATTCAGATTCTCAGTGGCAGCTCACCCCTACTAGCTTTTTTTGTTGAGGACGCTGAGACAGGTGATTCACCCAGGTCATGTGGCCAGTAAAAGAAAGGACTGGAATCCAAACTCAGATCTCTCTTGACCACAAGCTCAGTGCTGCATCTCCCAGTCAGAGCTGATCCCTAATGTTGCTGAGGGGGGTGTGGGGTAATGGGGGAGGGGGTAACAGGGAAGGAAGCCAGGAGAGGCTGCAGAACTGTGAAACCTCTTTCTTCGTGAGTGGATGTTAAAGCGTAGTGACCACAACCCCCTGGAGACAATGCCCACTCTCATGGTCTAATTAGTCACGTCTGATTTGCCATGTAACCCCATCAGTAAAATGTAACACCTCCATGATAGGGCGTATTGCTAAGTTGTGTCTGACTCTTTGTGACCCCAGGGACCATAGCCCACCAGGCTCCTCTGTCCGTGGGATTTCCCAAGCAAGGATACTAGAGTGGGTTGCCATTTCCTTCTTCAGGGGATCTTCCCAACCCAGAGATTGAACCTGCATCTCCTGCTTGGCAGGTGGATTCTTTACCACTGAGTCTCCTGGGAAGCCCTTAACACTTCCATATCTATGATAACTAAGAAATTGCACATGATTTTTAAAATCAATTCACTAAAATCTTACATTCCAATAAACACTGAAGTCAAGAAGCACTGTGAACAAACTGGATGGAGGTCCCTATTTCAAATTTTTTATTTTTGGCCAAATTTTTCAGGTTTTATAAAATCATCATTTTAAAGCTCATACTATATCCATAGAACTCAAAAGTGTCAGCTCTGCTGATTGTTGTTTACTCAGGTTTGAATTATTAGAATTATTTCAACCCACGTTTCTTGGCAGAAATTTATGTTAGGCCACTTGTCTCTACTGAGGGTTACATTCGTTGAGACTAGATGCTATAACTTTAAAATCACAGAAACCACCCAGACAAACTGCAACTTGTTAGCATGTGCTGCCAGTGCGTGAAGCAGGGCAATAGAGCTGGACTTCCTCCAGCTTTTTATCTCCCATCGGGATAGTCTCCTGACACACAGTGAAGGTACAGCATCAAGTCAAGTCAAACATCAATTTCAAAAGAGCTCAGTTTTCATAGAAATTGGAGTCGTAATGTTTTTGTTATAAATCTTTATATATGAGATGTCTTGGGCATCCTACTGGATCTGGGGATTTCGGACCAGAGAGAAGACAGAACAGCCTACTGTGGACATTGTAGACTTGCCAGATTTAGCAAAGTAAAACATAGGATGACCAGGTAAATTTCAGATAAACAACTAATATTTTTTACTATATTTGATGTGTGTGCTCAGTTGAATCCAACTCTTTGTGACCCCATGGACTATATAGCCCAGCAGGCTCCTCTGTCTACGAGATTTCCCAGGCAAGAATACTGGAGTGGGTTGCCATTTCCTCCTCCAGGGGATCTTTCTAACCCAGGAATTGAATCTGTGTCTCCTCCATTGGCAGGAGGATTCTTACCACTGAGTCACCTGAGAGTTCCCCTCTTTTACTGTAAGTATATCACAAATCACACAGATTAACTTAGCCCAAAAAAACTCCTTCTGTTGTTCACCTAAAATTCAAATTTAACTAGGCATCCTGTATTTTATCCACTGACCATACCATCCGGGGAAGACATCAGATGGTGGACTTTTTGAGAATTCCAACATGCAGCTCAGGCAGCTAGCTACTTCAAGGCAGACCAACTCTCTTCTGCGGGCCAGACAACCTGCTGAGGTCTCCCCTATCTGAAGGTGTGCTAGCCGAGTCCTGAGCATCAGGCATAGAGTGGTGAAGGAGACAAATAGTTCTTGCCTTACAGGGAGCTGACCATCTACTTGGGAGAGAGAAAGAGCTTCCGGGAATCCAAGCTGTCCCCAAATCTTGCAGCAACATACATTTTTATACTGGGAGGGCACATCAAAACTTCAAAGTTGTTGTCAAAGTGATCCTCACCCCTCAGTCAAGAGCCACCGATCTGAAGTCCATCCCAGTACCCTTATCATTGTCTACTGAAGGACCACGTGACAAAGGTCTGCTTCCCACCAATGGTGACAAAGTGTTTTCTCATCCATAAAGTCTGCCCTGCTGCAATGGATGGGTGCCTTTACATAAACCTGAATCTAGAGGCAGTCCTTGGCCCTTGGTGGGCATCGGCATGTGTGTTCCATCCCAGCCCCCACCACAGATCCCAGGAGTACCTCCTGGTCATGGTGATCCTGCGCCTCATCACCTCGGAGGCCAGGTCTTTGTAGGGGAGGTTAATGCTGTAGCCTGTTGAGCCTTTCCCAGCCATGGCTTTGCACTCAGAGGGTTGAGATTCACCAGCACCTGAGAATCTAAAATGAAAGCACCAGCAAAGCTGCTTCAGGGGTCGAAATAGCTCAGTCTGGGTCCAGCATGGCAGGGTTTGCAGAGGACTCTCCCTGCCTGTTTTCTCAGTGGGTTCTCCCACAGCCCACCCCTCTTCCACTCCCTGCCCCACCCCTATCCTGAGGCAGATGTCTTCCCATTCCAATGCCTGCCCTGGGGAAGAGCCAGGTCTCCCCACAATTAGATACAGCCGGTATTATTACCCCAGTCTGGTGATATGGAAACCGAGGGCAGCTATGGCTCCCCCCCAGGGCACAGCTGAGGAAACAGAGTCCCAGAGAGGTAAACTGTCTTTCCCGGGGTTGCACAGCTGGGCCCTGTCCTGGCTGCTTCCCCTGTCGCGAGCACCACTCCCTCAACAGCCTTTCCCTCACAGGGCTGTTTGGCATCACTGAGGCACACAGAGCCCTCTTCCTGGAACACTTCTAAAGAACAGGAAGAGGGGGCTTCTCTGGTGACTCAGTGGCAAAGAATCTGCCTGCCAATGCAGGAGACATGGGTTTGATCCCTGATCTGGGAACATTCCACATACTGCGGTGCAACGAAGTTTGTGCACAAATACTGAAGCAGTCGACCCCTAGAGGCGGTGCTCCGCAACAAGAGAAGCCGCTGCAACGAGAAGCCCACACCCAGCTAGAGAGCAGCCCACCCAGCAACGAAGGCCTAGCACAGCCAGAAAAAAAGGGACATGGGGTGGACAAGGCTACTTGTTCAAAGGCACTGGAGGCTTGATATTGAGAAGGGAAACAGCAGCAGCGGGAGCTCTTAAGTCAGACACTGTGGGATATCCTTTTACAGTACCTCATTTGATAACCACAGTAACTGCAATATAAGTTATTGTGATCCCTACTGAAGCAATTGATGGGGAAACAGCAACAGAGAAGTAAGGCAGCCTTCCCGGGGCACAGAGCTACAGTCTGAACCTGAGGTCAGTCTGGCTTCAAAGACACCACTGCAGAGCCAGGCGACTCTCCAGTTCTGCCTCGGTGCCAAGCCATTTCCAAAGGAATGAGAAGTGAATCTCCATTCCTGGACACCCGGTCACACTCTTGAGGTGACATGGCTGTTCTCAGAAGAGGAGTTGCAAAGGCCTGAACTCACCAGCCTGACATTCCATCTGCAAAAGTCTGTTCTTAGGAGGAAGCCCAACAGACTCACCTTTGATGTCAGATCAGCTCAGGATATGACCCCTTCCATACATCAGCTCATGGTCTTTAAAGAAACACCCTTATTCTGCACAGACTCTGTTCCCACACATCAGTTACTCCACTGCCTCTGTGAAGGAAAAGGCCCAAACCAGCTCACTGCTGCCAACTGCCTCCTGGACCTTTTTAACCTCTTGTAGTCAATCTTTCTCGGCAGCTTGTGTTAGTCGATTGATTCACGCCCTTTGAAGGTAACAGCTGACAGGTGTTCCCTGTGACCTTGATGAGAAATCCCCAAAGATGTTGCAGGGAGGAGACAGGTTTTGAATGCAGAACAGGGGAAGGGACTTCAGCCACATGTGCAGTGAGGAAGCACAGAGGCCAGCAAGCATTACATCTCGACCTGTTACCTATTGACATTTAAAAAACTAATTCATGTCCTCCCCTCCTCCCAGCAGCATCATGATTGATTTCCCCTCCTTCCTGATGACTCAGCACTTTGAGGTGGTAGGTGCTTTGGCTTTCAAATAAAAGGGGTTGATTGATTTCATGACTCTCAATTTTGAGCCAAATGATATTGAGCAAGTAATTTTAGCTTTTATGAGGCTAGGTTTTTCTACCTGTAAAAGAGGGGAGTAATATTCATAGCAGCGCTATTCATAATATCCAAGACATGGAAGCAACCTAAAGGCCCACCGACAGGGGACGGATAAAGATGGGCGCGCACACACACACAATGGAATACTACTTAGCCACAGAGAATGAAATAATGCCATTTGCAGCAACCTGGATGGACATAGAGATGGCCACACTAAGTCAGAAAGACAAAGATAAATACCATATGATATCACTCTAATCTCAGATATGACACGAATGAACCCGTCTACAAAACAGACTCACAGACATAAGGAACAGACTGTGGTTGCCAAGGGTGAGGAGGATGGAGATCGAGGGGTCTGGAATTTGGGGTTAGCAGACACAAACCACTGTATAATATAAAGAATGGATAAACAATGAAGTCCTATTGTATAGCATATGAAACTATATTCAATATCCTCTGATAAAACATAATGGAAAAGAATATATATGTGTATAATTGAATCACTTCGCTGTATTGCAGAAATTAACACTATAAACCAAGTTACAATAAAGAAGCAATACTCTCTTCCAGGGGAGTTGTGAGGATTGAGAAAATATTTGTAAAAATCCCTAATTTAACCCTGTTTTGGTCTTAAGTATTTAAATGCATGTCTATATAAACATATTTGTATATATGTGTATGTGTGTGTATATATATATAAAACCCAGGATGAATATGAACATATATGCATACTGCCTCTCATGTACTACCATGAATGTAAGCTTTTTCTCACAAACCCTCACAAATTCCTCATAAATTTAATGACTACAGTTTCCCACTCACAAAATAGAACACGAGAATATGTATTCTCTGTAACATAATAGAAAAATGTACAACTATCAATATTATTACTAACTTTACAACAAGGGCACTGAAACTTCTCTTAGGCTCCCTTAGTTGTGTGGAACATAGACCAAGGGTATCTCTCAGCCTTGCAAATAGCTGAGAAGTGAAAAAGAAGGGGAATGCAGAGTTCCAAAGAATAGTAAGGAGAAATAAGAAAGCCTCAAGTGAACAATGCAGAGAAATAGAGGAAAACAATGGAATGGGAAAGACTACAGAGCTTTTCAAGAAAATTAGATACCGAGGGAACATTTCTTGCAAAGATGGGCGCAATAAATCACAGAAATGGCAAGGACCTAACAGAAGAGAGTAAGAAGAGATGGAAAGAATATACAGAATTGTACAAAAAAGGTCTTAATGACCTGGATAAGCATGATGGTGTGATCACTCACCTAGAGCGTGTGGAGTGTGAAGTCCACACACACACTTCCTGGAGTGTGAAGGCAAGCAGGCCCTAGGAAACATTACTATGACCAAAGCTAGTAGAGGTGATGAAAATCCAGCTGAGCTATTTCAAATTCTAAAAGATGATGTTGTTAAAGTTCTTCACTCAATATGCCAGCAAATTTGGAAAACTCAGCAATGGCCACAAGACTGAGGTCAGTTTTCATTCCAGTGCCAAAGAAAGGCAATGCGAAAGAATGTTCAAACTACCCCACAATCGCACTCATCTCACACACTAGCAAAGTAATGCTCAAAATTCTCCAAGCTAGGCTTCAACAGTATGTGAACTGAGACCTTCCAGATGTTCACGCTGGATTTAGAAAAGGCAGAGAAACTAGAGATCAAATTGCCAACACCTGTTGGATCACACAAAAAGCAAGAAAATTCCAGAAAAACATCTGCTTCATTGACTACCCTAAAGCCTTTGTGTGAATCACAACAAACTGGAAAGTTCTTAAAGAGATGGGAATATCAGATCACGTTACTTACCTCCTGAGAAAATTGTATGCAGGTCAAGAAGCAACAGTTAGAACTGAGCATGGAACAGACTGGTTCAAATTTGGGAAAGGAGTACTTCAAGGCTGTATATTGTCACCCTGCTTATTTAACTTAAATGCAGAGAAAGTGAAAGTGAAGTTGCTCAGTCGTGTCCGACTCTTTGCGACCCCATGGACTGTAGCCTACCAGGCTCCTCTGTCCATGGAATTTCCCAGGCAATAGTACTGGAGTGGATTGCCATTTCCTTCTCCAGCGGATCTTCCCCATCCAGGGATCGAACCCAGGTCTCCTGCATTGTAGACAGACGCTTTACCATCTGAGCCACCGGGGAAGTCACCATGCAAAATGTCTGGCTGGCTGAAGTGCAAACTGGAATCAAGACTGCTGGGAGAAATATCAACAACCTCAGATATGCAGATCAGTTCAGTCATGGCTCTCTTTGCGACCCCATGGACTGCAGCACACCAGTCTTCCCTGTCCATCACCAACTCTTGGAACTTGCTCAAACTCATGTCCATCCAGTCGGTGATGCCATCCAACCATCTCATCCTCTATCGTCCCCTTCTCCTACTGCCTTTAATCTTTCCCAGCATTAGGGTCTTTTCCAATTAATCAGTTCTTCACGTCAGGTGGCCAAAATATTGCAGATACTATCCTAATGGCAGAAAGTGAAGAGGAATTCAAGACCCTCTGGATGAAGGTGAAAGAGGAAGAGTGAAAAAGCTGGCTTAAAACTCAACATTCAAAAAATGAAGGTCATGGCATCTGGTCCCATCACTTCATGGCAAATAAATGGGGGAAAAATGGCAACAGTGGCAGACTTTATTTTCCTGGGCTCACAAAATCACTGCAGATGGTGACTGCAGCCATGAAATTAAAAGACGCTTGCTTCTTGGAAGCAAAGCTATGATAAACCTAGATAGTGTATTAAAAAGCAGAGACATCACTTTGCCAACAAAGATCCTATAGTCAAAGCTATGGTTTTTCCAGCAGTCTTGTATGGACTTGAGTTGGACCATAAAGAAGGCTGAGCACCGAATTGATGCTTTCTAACTGTGGTGCTTGAGTCCCTTGGACAGCAAGGACATCAAACTAGTCAATACTAGAGGAGATCAGTCCTGAATATTCATTGAAAGGATTGATGATGACGCTCCAATAACTTTCACCACCTGATGGGAAGAGCTAACTCACTGGGAAAGATCCTGAGCTGACAAAGATTGAAGACAGATGTGGGAGACAAGAGGATGAGACGGTTGGATGGCATCATCAACTCAATGAATAGGAGTTTGAGCAACTCCAAGGACAGTGAAGTCTAGCATGCTGTGGTGCATATGGTCACAGAGTTGGACATGACTGACTGACTGAACAACACTACCAAGACTAAGTTATAAAAAGATTGTGACTTCTGCCTTGGGTGCTTTTTTGGGATATTCCTGGAATACACAGGAGTACCCATGTGCCTTTCCCTATGGTTAAGAAAGTGATTGCTTTGTGTGGGAGGCCTACTTAGCCATTCTATTCTCCCTAATTTTACCTCAATGTACCTTTGGCAGGAAGGTTAAAAAAAAAAAAAAAAAAAAAAGCATCACCTGAACCACGTCATTCTGGGCTGCTGAGGAAGAAAAGTCGGTAGTATCTATGAATAGTTGTTTTCCCCCCCGAGATTTGAAATTGAACACCCCCTATTGGCAAGGGCTTCCCAGGTGGTTTAAGTGGTATAAAGAACACGCTTGCCAATGCAGGAGACTTGGAAAGTGGTTTTGATTCCTGGGCTGTGAAAATCCCCTGGAGTAGGAAACGGCAACTCACTCCAGTATTCTTGCCCTGAGAATCCCCTGGACAGGGGATCCTAGTAGGCTACAGTTCCCATGAGGTTGGACACAACTGAGCACATCTCTTGGCAAAAAAGAGAAAGAATACATTGATCCATCCTTTTTCTGTCCCTCTACATCTTCCTTGAACCTAGGACTTTCTCATCTGGAATCTCAAGCCTGATTAATGAAACTTCCTTCCTTTAATTCTCCACTGAATACTGATGCATTTGGGAGCTCCCTTTTCATTTCAGATGAATAAATTGTTGACTTTGCTTTTTTTGCTCAGCAACCAGTTAAGACCAAAATTTACATATAAATCCACTTATTAGCTAGCATGTCAATAAATCAATTAGTATTACCCAAATAATTTTAGGTTTTAATCATACAATCAAGTTAAGCAGTAGGGTCATATTTAGGCAGGGGGAAGACAGAGTGAAGGAAAATGGTCCCAGGAAATAGAGGTCAGGTATCAGTGATGGCAACCTGCAAGACTTCGAGCCACCACTGTATTATACTCAGGTAAGAGCTGTCTTCTTCATTCCCAGCACCTGACACATATATGTACTTGTTCAATTGACTAAATTATATCAAAGCCTCATCTCTTGCTTAAACTCTAGTTCAGGTAAAATATCCTTCTCCTTTGATATTTCTCTGTCCAGGAAAATGTGTGTGCTTTTGACAATAATTCTTTGGAGTAATTCTATGTTGGAACATGGAGTAAATTAGTGAGCCTTACCCAAGCTTTACTAAGATTTATTTTGGGTCCTTCCATTTCTAGCCAGAAGAATGGTGATTCTATTGTCTACATTCAGCGGTTTACAACACCAAGAAAGACAACTCTCCTCTTCCCTGACAGACTGTTTTCAAATGAACATGGCTACCTTGAGAACAGGGGCCATAAATACTATCCTCAAAAGACAGTCTTATTTGGACTGAGTAAGCTTTATAGTTCTTCAAAGTCAGAAATCGAGTTCTGGGGTGGTATTTTTTCCCCCTAGAGCATTATGTACTCTTACTTCAGATTTTAGGAATTGATAGGAAGCTCCAAGACTCATTATTTAGAGAATACTTTATTAGTTTCTGTAATCAAACCCATGTAGATAAGACCTTACATATTTAATACAGTGTGTTACCCCTGTACAAATGGAAAAAATTATGTTTAACGTTTCTAGACCAATATGGCTGTTAATTTCTGTACAATGCCAACCCAACACGGTACAACTGGGATACTTTTTCCAAAGTTGACAGCACAGCTAAAGTTTCCAAAAATTCAAATTATATATATATATGTATATATATATAGATTTATTTATTTATATAAAAAGACCAATAGCAGTATGTTATGCATCAATAGCAGCAACAGCTTTTCCAAGTTCTGCAGTCATCTGAACAAAATTATAGAGACATCCAGCACACTCCATTAAAAAAAAAAAAGTAAAAAAACAAAACCTCAGAAAACAGCAAAGTTCTGTTACTGTTGTGGTACCTGGCACCATTTTTTTTTTTAATTACATTTCTCAATCATCATCTGGAAAGAAAACATTCTAGAATAACGTCATTAAAAACAGATCTGATAAAGCACGGTCACTACTACATATCATAGAGCAGGTACAAGATATTTTACATTCACAGAGGTATGATACAGTACTGTCCTACATCTAGAATGCTAGAGGATATAATTAAAAAGGCATTATTTGAGACTTGATTCTACTTTTCCAGCAGAGGGCCCAAAGGATGGTTATGACACAGCTCTGGTACAGAAATGCACCTTCTTAGATAGGATTTCCTTTCTTTATTGGCATAGTTCTAGGTACTGCTCTTCATGAACATCAGCTAAAAACCGTTTAAAAAAATAAACAAAAACCAACCATTGGATTCATACAAAGATGACTGAAGAGAGGCAAGCAGGACTCAACCTAAGTAGCATTTAACCAACTCCATCATGTCTGAATGGTTAAGAACTTCATGGAAGAAAGGAGATGCCAAGTAGCACTTCAAAGCTTTGGGCCACAACCAAAACACAGCATCATTTCAAACAGAAGCAGTAGCCAAACACTGCCCACTTGGATATGTTCAAGGATGTGACATCAGTATTTCATCATCTGCTCACTCATCCAGGAAGAAGGGGAGATCAGTTACTGTACTTTGATTGTGTTCAACTCAATCACCATGTTACAAAAATAGCAAGCTGCCATAATAAAAAATAAGGCTCCTCTATCCAGCACCAGTTGTCTTCTGTTCTTCACCACCAAGCCCATAAATGCTATAACCATATTCCAAGAACATGAGGGAAACCACATCTGATGTCTTAGCTGGGACCATCACATTGTTCAGGCCGAGTTATCCCTCTGCGGTGTTATTTCCCTCCTATTTCTGGTGTGTCATCTAACCATAAGGGTTTTAGTTCTACATTATATGCACTCAAGGAATGTGTGCACGTATTCATGTACAAATTCTGGCTGAAGATGCATGGCTGTCAACAGAGTGCATGTTATACAGTAGGTGCAAGCTGGCAAAGCCTCATTTTACTGGTGCAGCAGCTCTGTGTCAGTGTAAATTGCTCCTATGTCCCTTGTGCACCTCCAAGCTCTGGACAGGATAATGTCAGAGGCCACTTTACCCCTTTGGCTGACGGCATTGTCTAACTTCATTCTCCCTCTTTCCCCTCTCCCTTCCCCTACCCTCTGCAATAACCCACAGACTTTAAGATTTTGTTTCTTCGGTTTTGATCGCCTGAGGTTTGATTGGTCCAGTTCTAATAGGTTTGGTGGCTATGGTGGGTGCAGGGGGTGGCTTTTCTTCTACTTTTTCCTGACAGACACCAGGAGGGTCGGTCAGGGTTTCAGGAGGTTTACTTGAGTCACTGTCCACTTTCTGGGCTTTGCCTCCTATCTGTTTGTTCTGTTGCTGTTCAGAGAAGAACCGTTGCGTGGACTGAAGAACCTCTGCTCTCTGCTTTGCCTTAAAAAATGAGAAACAACAACTGAAAATGCTGCAGTATAACCAAAGCCTGTCAATCAATCTCAGTTCAAATTTTTTTACCAATCACAAATCAGTTTTCCCCACGTTGGTTTGGCCCCAAAGTACCTCATTGATCTGTCAGCTTTTAATGGATAGATTTCTTCCTATTTTTGAAAACATTCCATGTGATTCAAAACAAAACAAAACAAAACAAAACAAAAACTGAAAAGAATAGGACCACCTCCCACCATCTTTCCAAAGTTTGCCCTTGTAAAAAAATAATAAAATATAAATTTCTGTTGGTTTGTATCTTTTCTGTAAAAAACTTATTGATATCAAATTTTATTTAGGGAGTCTGCTTGCAAATTTGAAAACATATAAATGTAATACTTAAAACTTCTATTTATCAATATGTGGTCTACAATAAAATGAAAAGGAAGCACTTATATTGTGGCATTACCAACACCTAGGACCAAATGTCTTGTGGCTGAGTCCTCTTCCCACAGCTCTCTTCTGCAGGGGAAGAGCATCAGAAATTAGTAACTACAACTTCACTTGATCACTAAGTTCTGATAGCTCCTACCACATTCTGAGCTGGTAAAATAATTTCCTAGTTTTATTGACGCTGTGCCCCCAAAGAATATACTTACGTCAATCTGTAAATTATACCACCATAATATACACAATTAAGACTAAAGTTTCTACACTTCTTGCATATAACAAAAGCTCTTCATGTTCTACAGGTAGCCTGTACTATTCAAAGATCTGAAGCAATTTTATGACATCTGTATCCTTTTCCACCCCATTATTAAGCTCTAATGTAATTTCCAACATGCGGATGTAGGAAAATCAAGTGGCAAGGAGGCAATAGAACTGGAAACCAAGGCCAAATGGTTTCCACAGATTTCTACACATATAGTATTTTTAATAGTTACAAATGGATGGAGATTCTAGGTATGCACCATTAATAAAAGTAGATAACATTCAACAAGTGTTTCACTGCAGGGCAATCTTTAAATTCAGGATCACAAAACAAGGGACATCAACCCAGGAAGAAACTTTACTGAATCAACTGAATTTTCTAACAGGATTGTCCTAAACATATTTCTAATTCAGAGTAAAGTGTGACTATGGACATTTCCCATTTGAAAGCAGTAAGCTTTTTTTTTGTTCTCATCTAGCCTGATACATATATAGTGACAAAATTGGCAGGAGTACTAAGACTTCAAAAGTCAAGTCGAAGTAAATATAGAAACAGAAACAAATTATTCAGCTAGCTGTCCTGGCAGACAGGTTAAGTTTAAGCTGCAAGGACTGTCCCCACACAGACTCCTCAAGGCACCCTTCTGCGTTTAGCAAACCTCATGTTTATCAGTGCCTTTTATCATGAAGGATCCCAAAGTGCTTTTTGAATTCTTCATCTACAACTACACAATCAGTTGTGGAATACAGATGCCTCAGACGGCAGGCAAAAAAAAAAAAAGATATGAAACCAGTTTGAGAAGAAAACTATACTTGAATGCTTGGATGACTCATGAAGGAAGAAAAATCAAGATAACATGCCTTACCCATTCCAGAGTTTTCACATAACAATGATTTATATCTTGGGATGGGGGTGGGGGTGGGAAGGGAAGAATAAACAAAAAGAAAGAAAATGGGGAAGCCTGTAATAATTCATATTAATTATTTGCTCTTCCCAAAAAATAAAGCAGCTAAACTCAGATCTCAAACATTTATTCTATAAACAATTCATTTGGCCACAGAGTTTAAAATGTTAACTTGCTTGCTGACTATAGTTGCAAAAAACAAGAAACAAACCAAAAAACAAAAACATAAAAAGAAAAGTGTGTGTGTGTGTATGTGTGTGTGGGGTGGGGGGAGTAGGAAGAAAAAAAATTAAATTAAAAAAAGGAGGTGGGGATGAACAAAAGTAGTTAGTCTGGTTAAGTCTGCTAAGACAATGAATGCCTGGATATGCAGTTATGGGTCCAGAGGCATCTTAAGACATGGTTCAGAGACAGATTTGTGCTCTGTTGGCTGTTAACACTGTACTAACCTTCATGTCTTGTTCAGCCTTCAACGCAGCCTGGGCCTGATTACCTCTGACTCCAGATAGTGATCCACAAGGACCCCTGGCTACATGTGGCAAACGAGCATGGCTCATGAGGCCTGTGGTCAGCGGAGGAGGCATCTGACTGGCCAGTGCCATTGGTGGCCTCTGAACAGGCGCTGGGAAGGTGTTAGTATGTGGGGCTCTTACCAATGGAGGGACCAGGTTAGGTTGAGAGAGAATCTGAGTGAAAAAAACAAAACATACAACATTGAACTGTTACAAAAAAAAAATTGCCAACTAGGCTAGGTTGGCTTATCCCAGAGTAAATCTGTGCCCATTCTGCCAGCGAAAGGAAGTGTATGGGTTTGTGCCATTCTATTACAGGACCAAGAAGAAACATTCTCCATGCTTGGAGAATCTGACAAAAATTAGGCAAAGCATGCTATGGCACTTCAGCTGGTTCTAGCATTTCAGCTACAAATTCTGAAGGGGAAATAGAAAAGCTATTAAATAGGATATCTTTTAAAAAAGATACAACTGCAGAAAAGGCACATATACCAAATATAATCTGAAGATAAATGAAAATAGTACTGATCAACAAATATATGAGAGTTCTTATCAACTTTAGTTAGTCCTTCCAAATGATTAGCGAAGGGAAGAGAAGCCAACATGTTTACACATACATTAGAATGTCTTTTAGAATTTCTGTATCAATTGCATATAGTTGCCTATAGAAAACAAAAACCAAACCCCCCTCCCCAACTTTAAAACTAGAAAATGTTAAGCACTGGGACCCTTCTCTGAAAAGTCAGCTTCTTCAAAAGATAAAAGGTTTGGGACGGAAACAAATTTTTAGAGCTGTGTGGGGAATCTTCTAACTATATTTCAATTGTCTGCTTTAGAACTATATGGTTACTACTTGTGTCTAGCTAACAACTGTACAGAATATATTTGAATGTCATAAATTTACTAAAAACTGTTTCTAAACTGGTTATAATATGGCAGGATTATAAAGTCAGAGAATTAGCCAGATTAGCAATCACTTGCAAGTAAGAAATATTCATTTCTCATTTATATCTGCCCACCTGGGGTGCAAACTGTGTAGGAAATGGCTGTGTCATTCTCACAGTGGCAGGGGCTGACTGGAACTGCTTCTGATAGACAATGCTGTTCATTTTGCTGGACTGGCTGTTCGGACTTGTGGAAGTAGCCCTTGGAAAGAAGCCATCACTGGTCAGTAACAGTAGTGCCACGTAAGTAATGCTGTTAGATTTTTAGAAACATTGCTTTTGGCAGATTCATCATACTTGGTAGTTGATGAAAATTTACTGGAGTTATCAAACATTATGCTGGGAATGGGAGTGCAGATGTGAGAAAGCATACTAGCTTGATTTTCCCAGGGTTAAATTTTTTTCCCCCTTAAAACAGAGTATAACAAATACATTCCTTATTATAATTAAGCTTAAATAATAGCTTAACACTGTGGGTAAAACTATGAGAATGTCTTATGCTTATTATAGGAAAAGTGACATATTAAGTATCTAACAGAAACATGGTACTCAGTTATTTGGAAATTCTATAAGCAAATTTAAATGCCCATTTTACCGGAAAGGACTAGATGTTGGTGTGGTGCTTCTGCCACTGATTGGAGGAGTGCCTGGCTTTATATCAATGCCACTTCCGAAGGCTTTTAGTTCCATTTCAGACATCTGAGGAAGAGCATAAAGTAAACTTAACATTTTTGCAATTCCATAAATTAAAGTGCTGTGTTTAGTATTTTATCTATAATTTCATCTGGCACAGAGCAAAGAACCTTAGAATAAGATTTTATGATTTCTTTGTTATAAGGTAAAATCACAGGGCCTAAACACATTAATAGTGAGTGGATTAAAAAATAAGTATACTGAGCCTGACATTTTTTGAGGAGTGGAAGAAGCTGATGGACTTGATTCTTATAGACTATACAGATACATAAATCTAAACTCATGGCCTTAAATTCTCAAAGAAACTGCATACATTTCTCTTCACTTACTTTTCCTGTGGTTGCGATCATGCTATGCTGTGTTCCAGCAGGGATCAATCCCCTGAAAGGCTGGCTTACTTGTGCAGTACGACTCATGCTCTGGGCCTGTGCTTGTGGGGCAGTATGCTGTAATGGGGGCTGAAGAGTCTGAGGCAGAGCAATTAAAGGCTGCCCCGTAGATCCAAAATTAGGCAAAGAAAGCTGGGATGCTGGTAAAGGTACTGTAACCTAGAAAATAAGCAAACAGAAACTGCAGCAATTTGCTTATCTGTTGTATGTATATCCCTTTAACTATATACATGACTCTTCAAATACTTTTGAGTAAGATTTTAAACAGAATACTTCAATCTATTAATATATTTCACATGTAAATATCTTGATTAGTGACCACCTCCATTCTTTTATTAAATGTGCAACAATAAAACAGATTAGCAGTAGAGAAACTCTGTATGAAATAATTATGACTGTCTTTGAATCCACAATACATCTTAATAACCCCAGAATACAATAAAATCATGAACATACACTTTAAGAAAGTAGTTAGAACTTTCATTTTTACAATAGACATTTTTTATATTACTTTAAGGTGTGGTCAAATGAGCTTTGACAAAAAAAAAATCCTTCTGGTGTCATACAAATAGTATTGAATTTGAATGTCAATACGGTATTATTTTCTCAACTTCCCCCCTAAAATACCACCAAAAATAGCTCTGAGAAAATGACTAGTGGTCTGCCTCTCTCCTCCAGCCCTCCACCAGCTTTTTAAAGAGTAAGGTGATTTATGAGACTGTCAGAAGACAGTTTCATAAACATACACATTTCACTGAAAATTATTATTACATTCATATACTTAAGAAATGTCTTTGTTATTTTTACTCTATCATACTCTGCTACACAGTCCTATGTATTATATTAACTGGTGTGGGTGGTCTTCAGGGTCTTCTTTCACCTCTAGCATGGATGGGTAACACATTTATCACACTTACATGTAACTGCATGTCCTGGACAATGGTTTTCAAATCTTTAGACTTGTGGAATCTTTTGTTAAAATAATTGATTATAGAAAAATCCATTTTAGGGACTTCTCTGGTGAACCAGTGGCTAAGACTCCACATCCCCAATGCAGGGGGCCTAGGTTTGACACCTGGTCAGGGAACTAGATCTTACATGCCAAACTACAGATCGTGTATGCCACAAAAAAGACCTTGTGTGCCGCAACTGATACAAAATAAATATTAATAAATAAATAAAAAGAAGTCCCCTTTAAAAAGAGGTAAAGAGCATCACTGATTTTATGGGGAATGGGGGTGAGAAGAGGGGTGGTGTAAGACTGAAACATGTCCCACTACCAGTGGACCCGAGAGAATTCCTAAATTCCTCAGAAAAAAAGCCTGAGGCCACTGGACCATCTCCCCATCTTGGTTCTATTTTAATCCCCCAACAACAACAAAAGCAATAGCGACAACAATAATAAAGAAAATTGAGGAAATTTACCATGCCATAGTTTACCTGCTGGAGAGCACTTGGTGATTGGGCAGTGTTATAAAAATTTGTCTGACCAGGCTGTTGTACTTGTCCAGAATAAAGATTTGAAGCCTGGGTAAGATTCGCTCTAGCCTAGAAAATATTTTGTAAGAAGTAAGATTGAAATACTTTCCAATTCAGATATCAAAATGTTATGACTTCAAAGTAATCTCAATGAATCTTATTAGCATTAGACAGAAAGGAAGATCTTATTTTTTCATTGTGTGTTTTAACATTTTTTTCCTTTCAAAATTATTTCTTAAATAATGTGCTGAATAGGAATACAAATACAGTGCGTGATTCTAGCTCTTGCCTTACCTGGAGAAGATGCGTATCGATCAGTTGAGAACCTCCTAGTCCTGATGCCTGACCCAGCTGATGTTCATACAATATGGGAATAGGTTGAGTATTTGAAGTTTGTTGGAAGGCAAGACCTGACTGTGCTTTGGCGAGTTCCTGGTGTTGGACAGCTGGAAAGTTGTGGATGGCAGTACCAGAAAGGACCATAGATGGCTGGGACAGACTGCTTTGCATAAAGGCTGGCTGAGATCTACAGAAATGTTACAGAGAAAGGCATGTTTTAATCTGGACTCTTAAGAATGACTATCTCAAATGACCAAATACTCTACTTAGCATAACTAAAGAGGTAGAGAATACAGACAGTGTCTAAAGCACTTGTTTCAAGATTTACTGAGCCCTATATACAGCAAAGCTCTGCACGTTAAACTTCTGGGAAAAGGCTTATTATTACTCTTGCTGAGAAAATGCTAAAGATTTTCTTCTCTTTAACAATGAGAATAATTCTATTTTCCTGTGTTCATTAGCAAGCTCAGAACCAAATCTGTTGTTTTTCTCTTTGGTATTACCAGTCTATTCGAATTTATAGCACCAAGAGTTCTGATTTTTAATATCTGTATTTCATTACAGTAATATATACATAGTATACATATATAAACACGTAGTACATATATTTCAAGACCTCTATGGAATAAAGCAGATAGTAGTTAACAACAGAAGCACCCACAAAATTCTGTTCCATTAACTGAAGCATAACGGCCTCACAACATTACGCTAGTCTCAGGCGTACAGTGTAATGATTTGGTATTCATACATATGCAAAATAACCACCACAATGAGTCTAGTTAACATCAGTCACTACACATAGTTACACCTTTTTTTTCCTTGTGATGAGAAACTTTTTAAGATCTATTCTCTTAGCAATGTTCAAATATGCTAAACAGTATTATGGTCAAAGGGTATATGACTCCCTTATAAAGGGGATGTAATGTACAACATAGTGACTATAGTTAATAATACTGTATTGCATATTTGAAGGGTTTTTAAAAACACACAACGCTGAAATCTAACCCTAGACTGCCCTATTATTTCTGGGATGGAGGCAGGAACAAAACCCATTAAGCAGGAACACCTTTCTAGGGACACAACTAACTTTTACAACATCTACTTATAATGCTTCAAACATAAAATGAGAAAACATCAGGATACAGTTAAAACTACCCCATCCCGGCAGAAATTAATTCCAACGATTCCCTGTTAATAAATACTACGCTAATTAGGTTTAGAACATGAAACAGCAGAATGATGTGGAAGGGATACAAACAACTACTTTCAAGTCAAAACTGGTGCCTTCCAGGTAGCAATTTGTCACAATTACATAGATATTTACATACACACACACACATATTACTTATCACATATATATACTTAAAAAGTTCATCTTCCAAGGCAATTGTTAAAATGGGGGTTACAAATACAGAGTGTCGGTGCATTGCAAATCCATCCCCCATGACTACTGAAGACATTACTAATTACTGAACTGTTTAACACAGCTCAAAGGTAGCAAACATTTCAACAGTGTTTCAAATAGCCAATTAAAAGGAGATTGGTTTTGAGATTAAACCTACTTGCTATTTCTAAATCTACTGAAGTTTTTAATGAATATACATTTTCTGGATCTTTACATTTGCGGAGTTTGGTTTTTTGGTTGCTGTTGTTTTAAGTGCAGAGTCTTAACCACTGGAAGTCCCTCTACTCAACATTTAAGTTTTACTACAAATTTCAATATAATCTCAAATTTAACAACATGAAAGAGACTGCCTATAATTATATTTAGGGTAAATAATTTTACTTGTACTGAGAATTTTTTGGAATAACCAAAGTAAATGACAAGAGTAATATCAGAATTATATAATTAGTATTAATTATACAGATGTACTCAATGCTACTGAATAATCTTTAATAAAAAACAAAAGTGAGAGCCACATTTATTAAGTTACCCATAATTCTGCTCCTTTGAGAAAGTATGACTAGCTGAAAACACATGCTTTAGGAATGAAACATGATCTGTAGAAATGAGCTATATCAACTGATGCCAATTTTAATCTATAAAGTATGGAAATTCTACCTGAATCACTTAAAAGCAAGTTTCTAAAAGGAAATGCCTAATTTTGCAAGCTTATTTACATTGAATATCCTGAACGGAATTTCTTTTTCTTTTTGATGGTTCATAGCCATTACCATGAGTACTGATGACGGATGTACCATGATGACGACTGAGTTATGCCATGATCACTGCTATCATTCAACTCTTACCACACCCTGCCAGTCCCATTAAGTTGGAGATGAGAGACACCTGGGTTAAGTCCAGGATCTGCCATTTATTTGTACTGTAACATTAGGCTAAAAACAAAATAAAACCCACAACCTCTTCAAATGTCAAATAGGGATGACTTAATCTATTTTATCTGGTTTTGGGAAAACCAAATAAGTTAGTGTATGTCAAGGGCTGAGTAATATATATAAAGTTAGATAAAGATCAGTTTTTATTACTTGCTTAATTGCAAAGATAACAGGATGAATCTTTCAAAAGAATGGTTTCTTCTATATTATACTCATATACTACAACATACTCATCACTACTACTTCTGTTCTCTGTTTTAGACACTCCACTTCTCTCGCTTTTATTACATTCCATCCTGGCCTCTGCCTCCTTACATACTGCTATCATCTGTCGTATGTTAGCTCTTACACAGAGCAAGTCTGATTTACAGCTGTTAGCAGTGAGGTGGCACTTACACCTTTAGGTCCTTAAGCAGTTTTCCTCTGTGATTTCTAATTTTTATGGGACTGCCGTTAGCCTCTTCTTCAAGAAGTTCTGAAGCTTCACTTTGTTCAATAAAGTCTGATAGAAATTACCAGAGGCTGAAGTTCATGACATACATGCAACACAATTATATAATGCAGTTTATAAGAAGGTCATCTTGCTTTTGGGGGGAAGGAGGGAATAGACAGGATATGGCAGGAAGGTTCAGCAATTACATTGTTTTCAACATCATCACAAACATAATTATAAAGCATTTACCTGTATGGCTGAAGTGAAGAACTGAATAGTTCCTGAGCCTGGGAAACAGCAGGCCCAGCACCCAAACTCAGCTGGGCCTGATGCTGTCCTTGCAGTGGGGCATAAATAGGGATTGGGATCTGCTGCACTGAAGTTGGCTGCAATGCAATGTAAAAACAGTATGTGAACACCATATACACAGTGACACACTTGGAAAATAAAAATGTGAGACATGAAACAAAACATTAATGCTATGTATCAGTTCCTTTAGAAAACAAAACAAAATGCAAACACCTAAAATTCCTTTTCAATCCATTACTAGTCCTAAACTGAACCCCGAAATACTATTACACCATAAACATGATAGGGTGAAAGAAGCCTGTGATATTTACCTGAGAGAGACCTGGCTGGAAGCCTTGTTGCTGAGCCAAGGATGGTGGAGCCAGTCGTGCATGTTGGGTATTGAATAGATGACTTGTGTCCATGTAGAAAGCCGGGATCTGAGCTACAGATTAGCAGCAAAAACAAGAAGCAATGAGTGTCTCACCTTCAGAATCTTCCAAACAATAACCTCAAACCAAACTTTAAAGCAGACTTCATATTAAGTGAGCCTTCTGAAAATTCAAATAGCTAAGGAAAAACTAGAAATGTGAAAAGATGCAAAAGGAAAAAAATGTAACACTTCTACCTGACAGGTTATGCAAGTTAAAACAATGACACTCTTGTACTTGTGGGAGGAAGAAAAAAACACTTTCATATACTGCCACTGGGGTATAAACTAGCAAAATTTTATATAATCCACAAAAATTGAAAACGAACCAGCAAATCCACCCTAATTTTAAATCTACCAATTAGAAATTAGCAAAATATTTCAAAAGAATTATGCCAATTTATACACTCCTTGGAAGAAAAGCCATGATCCACCTAGATGCATATTAAAAAGCAGAGACATTGCTGACAAAGGTCCGTCTAGTCAAAGCTATGTTTTTTTCAGTAGTCATGTATGGATGTGAGAGTTGGACTATAAAGAAAGCTGAGCACTGAAGCATTGATGCTTTTGAACTGTGGTGTTGGAGAAGACTCTTGAGAGTCTCTTGGACTGCAAGGAGATGGAACCAGTCAATCCTCAACTCAAGGAAGTCAATCCTGAATATTCATTGGAAGGACTCATGCTGAAGCTGAAACTCCAACACTTGGGCCACCTGATGCAAAGAACCTACTCACTGGAAAAGACCCTGATGCTGGAAAGACTGAAGGCAGGAGAAGGGGACGACAGAGGATGAGATGTTTGGATGGCATCACTGACTCAAAGGACATGAGTTTGAGCAAGCTCTGGGAGTTGGTGATGGACAGGGAAGCCTGGCATGCTGCAGTCCATGGGGTTGCATAGAGTAGGACATGACTGAGCAACTGAACTAAACTGAACCAACTAGAATTTGGCAAAATATTTCAAAAGAATTATGCCAATTTAGATGCTCACTAGCAGTGTTCTTTAAGAGCATAATAACTGAAAGAATTTGGTATAGATTCTTATCAGATTTCTTCTCCATGTTTATATTCACTACTTTGTGTTATGTTGTTTTTATGTAACAGTATGTTTGGGAGAACTTTCCATATTGCTTTTATTATCATTATAAACAGTACGGCAATGAATGAACACGCCCATACATATATCTCTGATTAACAAGTAGGTTTATCTATATGATAAGACTCCAAACTGGCTCCCCTGGTGGCTCAGTGGTAAAGAAACCACCTGCCAATGCAGGAGAAACGGGTCTGATCCCTGGTCTGGGAAGATCGCACATGCTGCAGAGCAGCTAAGCCTGTGTGCCACAGCTACTGAGCCCAAGTGCCCAGAGCCTGCGCTATGCAACAAAAGCAGCCACTGCAGTGAGAAGCCCTCAAACCACAGACAGTGATGATGAACACATGGAACATTCTGAGACACTTTTCTAAAAGAATTATGCCAACTTATACGCTCACTAGCAATGTGCTTTAAGAGCCTAGTAATAATACCTATGGATCCTTACAGATACTGGGCATTAAATATGCTAAGTATTATCAATCGTCCTAATATTTTCCAAATCGCTTTACTGTCCTTTTATGTTGAATTTAAATCATGAGTGAGCCTGAATATTTTTCAATCGTTTATTTACAATTTAACTCTGATTAACGTGTTCAGTTTTCAAGGCAAATCATTCAACATCATGGTAATGCAAGTTTATGCCCCAACCAGTAAGGCTGAAGAAGCTGAAGTTGAACAGTTAGTTCTATGAAGGCCTATAAGACTTTCTAGAACTAACACTCAAACAAAAGATATCCTTTTCATTATAGGGGACTGGAATGAAAAAGCAGGAAGTCAAGAAACATCTGGAGTAACAGGCAAATTTGGCCTTGGAGTACAGGAAGAAGCAAGGCAAAGGCTAATAGAGTTTTGCCAAAAGAATGCACTGGTCATAGCAAACACCCTCTTCCAACAACACAAGAGAAGACTCCACACATGGGCATCACCAGATGGCCAACACCGAAATCAGGTTGATTATATTCTTTGCAGCCAAAGATGGAGAAGTTCTATACAGTCAGCAAAAACAAGATCAGGAGCTAACTGTGGCTCAGATCATGAACTCCTTGTTGCCAAATTCAGACTTAAATTGAAGAAAGTGGAGAAAACCACTAGACCATTCAGGTATGACCTAAATCAAATCCCTTATGATTATACAGTGGAAGTGACAAATAGATTTAAGGGAATAGAACTGATAGAACTATGGACAGAACTATCTGATGAATTATGGACAGTTCTACAGGAGACAGGGATCAAGACCATCCCCAAGAAAAAAAAATGCAAAAAAGCAAAATGGCTATCTGAGGAGGCCTTACAAATAGCTGTGAAAAGAAGATACGTGAAATGCAAAGGAGAAAAGGAAAGATATACCCATTTGAATGCAGAGTTCCAAAGAACAGCACGGAGAGATAAGAAAGCCTTCCTCGCGATCAGGGCAAAGAAATAGAGGAAAACAACAGAATGGGAAAGACTAGAGATCTCTTCAAGAAAATTAGAGATACCAAGGGAACATTTCATGCAAAGATGGGCTCAATAAAGGACAGAAATGGTACAGACCTAACAGAAGCAGAAGATATTAATAAGTGGCAAGAATACACAGAAGAACTGTACAAAAAAGATCTTCATGACCCAGATAACCATGATGTTGTGATCACTCACCTAGAGGCAGACAACCTGGAATGTGAAGTCAAGTGGGCTTTAGAAAGCATCACTACGAACAAAGCTAGTGGAGGTGATGGAATTCCAGCTGAGCTATTTCAAATTCTAAAAGATGATGCTGTGGAAGTGCTGCACTCAATATACCAGCAAATTTGGAAATCTCAGCAGCAGCCACAGGACTGGAAAAGGTCAGTTTCCATTCCAATTTCAAAGAAAGGCAATGCCAAAGAATGCTCAAACAATTGCACAATTGAACTCATCTCACACGCTAGTAAAGCAATGCTCAAAATTCTCCAAGCCAGGCTTCAGCAATACGTGACCCATGAACTTCCAGATGTTCAAGCTGGATTTAGAAAAGGCAGAAGAACCAAAGATCAAATTGCCAACATCTGCTGGATCATCGAAAAAGCAAGAGAGTTCCAGAAAGACATCTATTTCTGCTTTACTGACTATGCCAAAGCCCTTGACTGTGTGGATCACAATAAACTGTGGAAAATTCTGAAAGAGATGGGAATACCAGACCATCTGACCTGCCCCTTGAGAAATCTGTATGCAGGTCAGGAAGCAACAGTTAGAACTGGACATGGAACAACAGACTGGTTCCAAACAGGAAAAGGAGTACGTCAAGGCTGTATATTGTCACCCAGCTTATTTAACTTATATGGAGAGTTCCTCATGAGAAATGCTGGGCTGGATGAAGCACAAGCTACAAGCACAAGCTATCAAGATTGCCAGGAGAAATATCAATAACCTCAATATGCAGATGACACCACCCATATGGCAGAAAGTGAAGAGGAAGTAAAGAGCTTCTCGATGAAAGTGAAAGAGAGTGAAAAAGTTGGCTTAAAGCTCAACATTCAGAAAACTAAGATCATGGCATCTGGTCCCATCACTTCATGGCAAATAGATGGGGAAACAGGAAACAGTGGCTGAGTTTATTTTTTGGGGCTCCAAAATCACTGCAGATGGTGACTGCAGCCATGAAATTAAAAGATGCTTGCTCCTTGGGAGAAAATTTATGACCAATCTAAACAGCATATTCAAAAGCAGAGACATTACTTTGTCAACAAAGGTCCGTCTAGTCAAGGCTATGGTTTCTCCAGTAGTCAGGTATGGATGTGAGAGCTAGACTATTAAGAAAGTTGAGCGCCGAAGAATTGATGCTTTTGAACTGTGGTATTAGAGAAGACTCTTGAGAGTCCCTTGGACTGTAAGGATATCCAACCAGTCCATCCTAAAGGAGATCAGTTCTGGGTGTTCATTGGAAGGACTGATGTTGAAGCCAAAACTCCAATACTTTGGCCACCTGATGCGAAGAGCTGACTCACTGGAAAAGACCCTGATACTGGGAAAGATTGAGGGCAGGAGGAAAAGGGGACAATAGAGTATGAGATGGTTGGATGGCATCACTGACTCAATGGACATGAGTCTGAGTGAAGTCTGGGAGTTAGTGATGGACAGGGAGGCCTGGCGCGCTGCGGTCCACAGGGTCAGAGAGTTGGACACAAGTGAGCGCCTGAACTGAATGTTGTGGAATTTAGTAGGATGTTACCCCTCCCAATATATAAATTTCTTTCTTTGTCGTTCTTATGTTTTATCCTTCCCTCATGTACTTTATCATCAATTTGTCAGGTTTCAGATAACAAACTTTGGCTCTCCGTAGAAGCTTGGTTCCAGGATACCACCCTCACTGTCTCCGGCCCAGATATCAAAATCTGTAAATGCTCAAGTCTCCTATGTAAAATTGGGTACATTATTTGCATATAACCCAAGCATATCCTTTCATATACTTTAAATCTCTAGATTACTTATAATACCTAATATGTAAATACTACATAAATAGTTATCCCTACACAGACAATAGAACCTTAGTTTTTTCGAACTTTGTGAAAATTTTTTTGAACACTTTAAATCCACAGGTGATTATCTGCAGACTTGGAATCCATAAGTACACTAATCTGTCTACTATCTATGTAACACATGTGTAAGAAACAACTGTCACGAGCCCCTGAATACTTACCAAAGAGAGACAGCATTCAATTCTCTGAGGAAACAAATTTGCAATGCGAATAAAAAAACAAAAACTTGAAAAGGTAAGGGAAAGAGAAAAAAAAAACAGAAGCATTAAAACATCTTCATTTTCTAAATTCCTTCTATCCAGATCTTAAAAATCTTACCTGCTGCAGACTGAGACACATAGACTTGTGGACTCTGTTGTTGCTGAGCAATAAGGGAAGGCATACAGCTTAACTGTGAAAAATGACTTGCAGAAGGCAGGCTGCTCGTTTGTAATTGTTGGGGTTTCACTTTACAGATATTAGGAGGGTCTGACGTGGTTGTAGATTTTGTACTCAAAGAAGAGGTAGTGTATGTACCAGCTCCTACATTGTGGAGAGGAATAAAATGAGAGAAGTGTAGTGTATATTTAAGTAAATTCAACCAAATTCAAGTAAATTCAAGCACCGACTGGAAACTGGAAAATTAATATGTACGCCAAGTAAGTACTTATTATGTTCTTATATACTGCATCTCAGACAAAAAGTGGATATGAAGGGGCTTATAATAGGAAGAAATAATTATCAGATGCAAATAGGACTATAAAATCTGAAGAAATATAAATCGAAAATTTAAATATAAACTCAAAACAAGGAGACTGAGAGCCCACAACACTGTCATAGCTTAATGTCAAACTAATACATAATTTTCAATCATCACTAAGGATAATCAACAACTTTATTCATTTATGGTGAGACATAAATACAAGCACATAAATGGGCCCTGACAGACCACAACTGCCCCCAAATGTCACAGAAACTTAAGATTAGATTTTTTTCCTCTTTGTGGCAAAATACCTTAAGGAGCTTTACAATGTCAAATGAATATTTGAACATCTATTAAAGGCTAGGCATAAACATAAACAAATGAAAAAGTGCTGTACCTTAAGAGTAATTATTATTAATGTAATACAAAAATTTAATGTAAACTGCTCCTAGAAAGAGACACAAACTTAAGACTATTCTTTTCTCTCCTTGTATTTAGTAATACTTTAAAAACAAGACAAACAATTAGTAATACTACAGTAAATAACAATACAGGTATTTGATTCAAAAGTCAGATGTAGTAGTTATTATTATTTTCAGACATCAAATGATGTTCTAAGAGAGGACCAACACTGAGGTATCTCTATTCTTCCATTTGGATGACCAGGCAAGAAGGTCCTTGTTAAAAACTTATCCTAGTTGAGGGAAGGGTAGGGAAACTAGACTCCAAGGAAAGGAAGTAGTTGGGTTCCAAAGAAAAAGGCAGGAAACTTCTCAATCTCTTTATTTCCTAATCTTCCTACCATACTCTCCTGGTTCCTTTACAGCCTCACTCCCTATCCCCAAGCAGTCTGGGGCCTAAGCTGTTAATATTTATATAATGAAGATGTCTTGCAAACGGGTGGTGGAAGAAGTACAGCTGGAATACTGTCTTTGATGTGAACCTCTGGGTTTGTCTTAATACACATGTCTGATTCCAGATAATATCAAATAACTATAGTACAACCCAAAGTCTAGTCCTTTTGGTGCTTAAAACTAGCACAGAAAGCTGGAATACTGAGAATCATTACTGCAATCATTAAATGAAAACTAGCCAGAGAAAGTAAATTCTGTGCTGTATACATTTTACAGGTATTGGAAAAGGAGTTTCTTACTGTTTTGGAAATATAGACAGTATTAGGAAAGCTTAAAATGAACTTCTCTTTTCAGAAGAAACATGGTTATGCATATTGTAAAAGGATGTACCTTCACAGAGTCAAATACTTCAGAACCATCTCTGGTTCTTTAAGAATGATAAAGCCCCATATGAGATAAAGGATTACACACTAGTGAAACATTTAAGAAAAACATCTTCTAATTTGGGGTGTTGACGGACTCTCCTTAAAAACAACATAAAACCCCAAACACCAAAGCCAATGGATATTATTTATTCAAGTAACAGACTGGAAAGTTTCTACCCTGTAACTCTTCCCCAGAAAATATGTTAAATCAATAGACTTAGGCCAAGAGCTCCTTCAAATTAGATACAGATCACAGAAAACTTAAAAGCTTTGTGATTCTGTGTTCTTTCTTTCTTTCTTTTCTTTTTTAGTATTTTTTTGATGTGGACCAGTTTTAAAGTCTTTATTGAATTTGTTACTATATTGTTTCTGTTTATGTTTTAGTTTTCCGGCCGCAAGGCATATGGGATCCTAGCTCCCTGGCCAGGGATTGAACCTGCACCCCTTGCATCGGAAGGTGAAGTCTTAACCACTGGACCAGCAGGGAAGTCCCATCTGTGTTATTTCTGAATAGGGCTAATAAGCTGTATGAGTTAAATAATGAAAATTAAAATGCAAACTGGTAAGAAGTTTATAAAAGAGCTGATAATTATCTCATGTACAATTTTACGTCTTTTATAAATATACTTTTGGGAAGAGTAAATAGGAAAAGATCTTAAAGAAATTTTAAATAATTTAAGATCATTACAGAAAAGGTACACGAGGATTTCTACCTGATAGTGAAGTTGTGGGAGTGACTGAAGCAACAGGAATCTGAGGCATCGATGCACTTGAGAACGAATTGTAATTAGCAGTGCTTGGTCCACTGGCACTACTGCTGACCCCACTTGCAATTGGAGGTGCTGTGGAAGTTACTGGGGATCCCTTTTCCCTTACATTTGGAGAATTCTCCCACGCCTTGCGAGCAGACTCCATCTGGAACAAAAAGAACATTTTTCAAAGCCAAAAAACAAAAAAAAATCACTATCATAACACAGAACTAATACACATATATAAACAAATATATATACATAAATGTATTCCAAATACAATCTTTCAGATTAGGACCATAAGGCTTTTAAACCTTTCATTTTCTTCTTTATCTCCGCTCCTTTACTCAAATTGCAATGGGTTTTAATTTTGTCTCTACAGGGTTTGTTGAATGCTCTGGCAAGCAGGTCAATGAAATATAGTGACAGCTTTAATCATCTAAATATGAGTCCCTATTCCTACCAGTGAATAAGGAAACAGAAATACCATGTCCTTTCGGACTGATTTAAGGCTCTGATTCTAGTAAGCAAGACATTAAAGGTCCTCCATTAAAATCCATTCTCTCCAATCTTTCTTTTTAAGCCTTTAAGCCTTCAAGTGAGATAAATCTCACTTGAATGGCATGTGAGATGTATCTTCTGTTTGGCTATTTTATGTTCACAGTGTTTTAAAGGCAATGTAACCAGACAGGCTTTAGGCTCGGGTTCAGTAGAATTATTATTTCTTGTTTCATGTCCAGACCCCATTAAGCATTTCAGGTCTGACTGCCACCATTTGTATTTGTGGGTACTGATTTTACCTGTAGTCTTGGTTTCTTAAAAAGTAGAAATGGGTTTTATTTAATCTATTTAGAGCTGTTCAACAGACATAAATGCAAGCCACATGTAATTTTATATTTTCTAGTAGCCACACTCTAAAAAATAAAGAGGTAAAACTAATTCTGGTAACATATTTCATTCAACCCAATATATCTACAATAATAATTAAAAGCTATAATCAATATAAAAATTGAGATGTTTTAATTTAAAAAGTAACATTTCAAATCCAGTGTCTATTTCCTTTTACACTTACAGCACACACCTCAACTTGGATTAGCCACATTCAAGTGCTCAGTAACTACCTGTGGTGTGTAGATACTGGATTGGAGAGCAAAGATGCAGATCCTCAACTATCCTGAGGCTCAATGAACAGGAAAGGAACAGATACAGAAATTTTGAAGTTTCTTGTTCTACTAGTCAAAATACTGAGTGGAAAGGAAAACTCTAAGATAATCTACAAAATTCAGCAGCAATGACTTACGTGGGTATATGTATACTATGTGTTAGTTGTATCTGACTCTTTGCAACCAAATAAGACTGCAGCCCACCAGGCTCCTTTGTCCATGGGATTTTCCAGGCAAGAATACTGGAGTGGGTTGCCATTTCCTACTCCAGGGGATCGTTCTCAATCAGGGATCGAACCTGGGTCTCCCATATTGCAGGCAGATTCTTTACCATCTGAGCCACCAGGTAAGCCCCATGAGAATACTTTTCACAAATAAGATTTTAAAATATCACTGCTGGGAAGTTTGTAGGTCCCTGAAGTACCAACTTTATAAAAATTTCAACCTGATTTTAATAATTTTAGAAATATTACATATCTCCCTACTTTCCTCTTAAAACACACACTATATACAATTTAACCTTGATGGCTAATATCATTACTACAAATTCAAAATATAAGACACTTTTAGGTTTGCTTCTTTCCTTTTCTTCACAGTCACCTTGCTGATTTCTAATGTGTTTTATTTTAAAACGAAAGTCTTAAGAGGGTAAGAAACAAAAGCAAAAAAAATCCCACACTACCACTTAAGAAGTCCAACAAAATGCAATTTGCTAGAATTGAGATTTTATGACTTAGAGCAGTTTTAAAGACTACAATGACTGAAAACCAGTTTTGTTGTACTGGAAATAAATTATAGCTTACTAATTCTACATAATATTTAAGCCATACACATGGTTTCATTTCTTAGGCAGCAAGAAAATTTAGATTCTAATTTTAGAAATTCAAAGAACCTAAAAAGTATAATTACTTAACTATATTCATTTTTCCTTTTGACAGATATACTGTCAGTAATACCCATATAATATTAATAGAGATTTCCATACTTTATACATCTCTCAAATAAAGAGAGGCATTAAAAAAAAAGTAAACACAGATAATCAACAAGGACCTACTGTATAGCACAGAGAACTTTACTCACTATTCTGTAATAACCTATAAGGGAAAAATACCTGAAAAATAATGTATATATGCATATGTAGAACTGAATCACTTCACTATACATCTGAAACTAACAAAACATTGTAAATCAACTATATTCCAGTATAAAATAAAAGTACACTAAAAAAATAAAAATAAACTAGAAAAAGTCTTAAGCTAATACAATTTAAATTTAGTTTAATTCAACTGTATTTTGGGGGGTATTAAAAACATCCAGTGAAAGGCAATGTGAAGAATCAACACCCAGCCTAAAGAATAACTAATGATATTATATTTGCTTATTCGAGGAATCAAATGTAAGATATAAGTATGAAATACAGGTTGAGAGTCATTCAAGGGGAAAAAAAACAAAAAAGGCTGAGTATGAGGTTCAGTTCAGTTCAGTGGCTCAGTCGTTGTCCTGCTTTTTGCAACTCCATGGACTGCAGCATGCCAGGCCTCCCTATCCATCACCAACTCCCAGAGCCTACTCAAATTCATGTCCATCACGTCAGTGATGCCATCCAACCATCTCTCCTGTATTGTCCCCTACTCCTCCTGCCTTCAAATCTTTCCCAGCATCAGGGTCTTTTCCAGTGAGTCGGTTCTTCACATCAGTTGGCCAAAGTATTGGAGTTTCAGCTTCATCATCAGTCCTTCCAATGAATATTTAGGACTCATTTCCTTTAGGATGGACTGGTTGGATCTCTTTGCAGTCCAAGGGACTCTCAAGAGTCTTCTCCAACACCACAGTTCAAAAGCATCAGTTCTTCGGTGCTCAGCTTTCTTTATAGTCCAGCTTTCACATCCATACATGACTATTGGAAAAACCACAGCTTTGACTTTGAGTAGGAGGAACTGGCAGTAAATAGTAAGGACTGGGTAAAGATGGAGATGACACAAAGCAGAAGTGGTTGTCTTGTAAAAATTTTATCATCTCAAACTTGTATTTAAGCAGCTTCTTAAAAAGAAGTTGGGGATATTAAAAAAAAAAAAAAGATGTTGGTGGGGGTCAAGGGGACAAGTGGTCAAGAGGCTGGAGAATCAAACACCAAGAGTCTAGAAACAAACATTGACCACATTATAAAACAACTTAGTTACTTCCTCTCTTGACCATCAAAAAGATTCACTGGCAACCAGTGCAGCATGAGAAAGTCCTGCTATATTAGAGGATAAATACTGGTCCAGGTTATAAAACTATAAATACATAGCACCAAAGAGATAAATAAATTGCAGCTAAAAATAACCCTCACTTAATTCCATATCTGTACATCTGTTCTTTTTAACCACTGACTACTCTTGAGGTGAACAACTGATATAGTCTCAAATAACTCAATTGTACAAGAGTATTAGTAACATGTAGCACAGTTCAAAATTTTAAGTGTAATAGGAGATTAAAAAAAAAAAAAAAAAAGCTGAAACTTCTTGACAACAAAAAGCATGTGCTGTGTAAAATCTCTTTTGGACTCTTATTCAATAATTATCCAACAAAAATTAAATAAAAAATTACTTGTTTTAATCAATTACATCTTTAGAACTACCACTTTGCATCCATTCAATTCACACATGACTTACACAAGACGGAAAACTAGCATTCTTAACCATTATTGGTACTTACGATAAAAAACAAACAAACATGCAACAGCAGGTTACTTGGTTTCCAGGAACTATTATAGTCTCTAAGAGGAACCCAACACAAACCAAACATAACACGCGCTCTTGTATTTTTAAGACAAAATTTACAAGCATAGGCCTCATTTTAAATATGAAGATATCAACCTACTACTATGTGGTGTTAAAAACTAATAAAATTTTAAGGTGTGATTTGACATCACTCCATTTCTTCAGCTTAGTATTGCTGATGATTGCACTAAACTAGTAAGAATGCCGAGAGTATTAACTGATGTCCCCTTGCATGCAACAATCAAGGACCTTTAGAGATGGATGTTGTACATACCTTGAAGGTGAGGCTGAAAGTAGTGGGAGGAACTGAAGTTAGGCTGGAGCTCTGTTGTATAGTCTCCCTCTTAGGGAGGGGGAGGGTGTTGGGCAGGGGCACCTGAAAAGGTAGGCAACACATATCACAATCTAACTAAGTCTGCTGCAAAAGCCCCATCAAATATAACACTAATATATTCTAAGGTTATTTTCACTAGAACCAACAGGAATATTTGACTGAAGTTACACTGCATTTACACTAATTGATAACTCCGGACATCTTAGATCAAATGTCTGAAAAGAAATACTATCTGCTTATCTATACATCACTGACAGAAAAAGAATCTGTCACAGATATAAAGTATAAACTTAAAGGCCATGCTCCTATATTTTAATGTATATACAAAACACTTGGGGTTTTTGTTGAAACGCAGATTCAAATTCGCTTAGTCTGGGTAAGTCACAAAATCCTGCCTTTCAACAAGCTCCCAGGTAATGCTGATACTGCTGGTCCCTGGACCATACATTGTAAAGCAAAGCTCTAGGGAATATAATTTTTACCATTTACAGAACCCACAGGTTCTATATGAAGCATTTAACATGATAGAGTAAATATAAGAAAGTCTCTCTATAGCAACCTAGTCAACTTATAACTAGATTCAAGAACAAAAGTAATGTTGGGAGGAAAGGCTATAATTATCACCTCACCTCCACCTTGTTACACTAAAGAAACTGTGGTAGCAATACATAATTGTGATAAGTACTGTTATTTAATAGAAACTTGAAGATATTGGAAACTTGCTACCTTTATCTCTTTTTTTCTAATTCTCTGGATCTTAAGATTTTATTATGTACTACTACATGACTGATTTTGATGGTTCAGTCAGTTGTTTAAATAAAATGAAATGCTGGGGAAGGGTTTAAGATAATCACTTTGTGATACTATGGGCAATCTAATGGAGACTATTTTATAAATCTTTAAAATAGCTGCGCTTTAATGATCTAAAAGACCACCTGCATTTAAATCTTCAAGATTTAAATTGATTTGAATCATTGAAGATTCAAAACAACTGTAATATTAGGTACTACAACCCATAAATCCGTTAAGATCTTTAAAAAAAAGTGTGTTAAGCCTCAACAAGGGAAATAAGCCATCTTTCAGTTTAGTTTTTATTTTTTAGACACGCCAAGTGGCTTGTGGGAATCCTAGCTCCCTGACCAGAGATTAAACTCATGCACTCTAGAAGTGCAGAGTCCCAACCACTGGACTATCAAGGAATTCCCCAGTTTAATTTTTAAAAAGACCACAGTTCTATGCATAAAATGGAACCCCTAGCCTAATGAATAAACAAAGGACATTTCAAAAAGTCCTAAAATTTTCCCCGTATAGGAAATTTGTTTGTTTCTAACACTATATTAAGCTCAGAATCACCACCAAACTTGGCACAAATAAGCAACACTGTGAAATCATTTCACACTCATGACTTTTTATAAACGCTCCCTGACCCAAACTGAGCTTGTTTTCAAATACATTCTGAATACATTGCTAAAAGTCAAACACAGACTATTTACTTATACTCAAGATGGGGCATCTTCCCTTCAGTAGTCCTCTGTATACAAGCCACTATGCAGATCAGACGGAAACCATTAAAACGTTCATGCAGATATTTAATGAGTTTTAAGATTAATGATCTTTCCTTCCATATTCATATTTTATACATTAAATTTTTAGAAAAGGGTAGTTTGGCAGAAGGCATCATAATACTCTGGAAAAGGTAACATATTCTATTCTCTATTTTTCTAAAATGAGAAAAGACACCACAATTCAAATGACCATCTACATAGTGACACTAGGAATTAAACTGACCAAGCCTTTTTGCCTTCCCTAGTATTCCATTGCTTCCTACAGAAAGTTAAATAAACCTTTCCTCAAAAGGTCAGGGGAAGAAGAAATTGGACAAATTACATTCATCAGCTCCAAAAGTGCTCTCCTATCACAAAGACAAAATGTGTGACTTCTTCCTTTCTATACCTTTTCCTTCAGCCAGACTACAAAAGCTGGATTAAATGATCCCTAATGCATTTCACCTAAAAGTCTCTATACCTGACACTAAAGACAAAAACAGAAAACACAGCAAAGACATTGTAATAAAACACAATTGAGAATTTTTATTCTCAAAGTTATAGAACTGAAGCCTTTTAAGAGCTCTCTAAACATATTTGTAAAGGTTATTATTATTATTTTTTAAAGAAAAGCCTTTATTTATCAAGGACTATATTTAAAAAAGAAAGCAGATGACCAAATTTCCACCATATCTGCTCTACAAAACAAGAGCCACACATGTAACTCCTAAATGCTTTTCTTTTCTTTTTTCCGCTTACCCATTTTTCACCCGTCAGTCTGTGAACTATGCCAAGTACTGGACTGTACCAATATTTAACAGATCCTTAAATTATAATATGGTTGCTTTGGGAGGTGAGAGCCAGGTTTATATAACTGACTGTCATCTTTTAAGAGAGTATTCAAGGGTTTATGAAGATAAACCCTTCAGTCTTCAGAAGAGGAATGAAGTCGTTAATGTCCAGTATCATTTTTCAAATTAAAAAAGAAACACATAAATCTTTAGTAATAATCTAATTGTCTTTTTAAGTGAACGACCTTTCACAGCATTATAAAAAGGTGTCATTTAAGAACAAAATTACCAACAAAATTAAATGCTGAATCAGTAGAATGTGAAAACTAAGAATAAAATTTTTTTACCAAAATCAGGTTAACAGGATTAGTACATATGAAACCAAGCCTAAGCATCACAAGCCTGGGTATTAAAGTGATGATTTTCAGGGGAAAAACAACAACTCAGCTTTGACTATTTCCTCTAATTACCTTACAGTGCTCCTAAATACAAACTTACTACCAACTCTTAGGTAACAACAGCCAGGTTCCTATCCAAACCTGCAATATCTCCAGTTGGTTACTTACATTATTAACCAAAGTATCCTCCATCTTTGCATTATTAGTAGCCACAGTGTTAGGCAGAGAGGAAGAAGGTGTAGTATAGTCTGTTACAGACTCCTGTGGAGTTGTAAGAGAAAAAAAAAAGTTTTAAATGGAGTTAGTCACTTTCTAACGACAGCCTAACAGTTGTGAAGCTATTTTGGAAGAAAGCAGGAGAGGATACCAAACCTTAACACTCAAATCTTAGAGACCAACAGTGGGATAAAACAAACATGGACCTACCACATTTCAACCATTGCTAGAGTCCTATACATTTAAAATATATACTGCAATATAGGAGGCTGTCAACAGTACCAAATATTTATTTCTCTGGATTTCTAAAATAACTGTGTGGTTCTTATACTCAAATCTATAGCTTACTTTCAACTATTGATTTTTTGTTTTCTTCAAAATAAAACATGGATAATGAATGTCAAGATCTTAGTTGCCACAATTAGATTTTAGGATAAACTCCGTGTTTATCATCATGAATCTCTCCTTTAAACATGGTAGAGTTAGATCACACGAGCTTTTCACCTCCATGAACTAAGTTGCATGGCAATTAAAAAGAGAAAAATATTCAAGCAACACGAAAGGTTCCATCCACCTTTCTTTCCAGTGAGCATATGTTCCAGAGCGAACACCAAATGGCAGACAGAAATCTGCTACTCCCACAAGTGTCAGTCCCCATCAGTCACTCAGTGTTATCTTGCCTTAATGAGTATTTTTAAAGACACACATTTTTCCATTCAATGTAGACCCTAAATGCAAGTCAGTCATTCCTCTGGTGCTCAACCAATGAAACAAGACTTGTTCCAACTCTAGAAGAAAGCTGGCTATACTGGAGTTACTCTGGCTTGTGAAGTCGCTCAGCTGTGTCCAACTCTTTGCGACCCCACAGACTGTAGCCTACCAGGCTCCTCCGTCCACGGGATTTTCCAGACAAGAGAACTGGAGGGGGTTGCCATTTCTTTTTCCTTCTCTCAGTACCTGGAGTTACTAAGTTTATGTTATTTCCTGACCTCAGAATCTCATTAGTGTGCAAGGTAAGGAGGGGGTCCATTATAACTCCATGAACAAAATAAAAAGAAATATGCAGCAATTCTTTCAAAGTCTATAAACTCACTGAAAAGCATTCTGCTGCTGCTGCTGCTGCTGCGTCACTTCAGTCGTGTCCGACTCTGTGCGACCCCATAGATGGCAGCCCAACAGGCTCCCCCGTCCCTGGGATTCTCCAGGCAAGAACACTGGAGTGGGTTGCCATTTCCTTCTCCAGTGCATGAAAGTGAAAGATGAAAGCGAAGTTGCTCAGTCGTGTCCAACTCTTAGCGACCCCATGGACTGAAGCCTACCAGGCTCCTCCGTCCATAGAATTTTCCAGGCAAAAGTACTGGAGTGGGGTGCCATTGCCTTCTCCGAAAAGCATTCTAATCTTGTATAAATATTTTTTCACTTTAAACTACTCAGTAGTTCAGAATTAAGAGTTAGTTTCCAAAGAAAGAAATAATTTACTGTAAGGAATTTTAGATCACATATGCACACCATGAAATAAAATCTCTGTAGAAATAATAACCCATATAAGCTATAGAATTATATGCTTCAAGCAAAAAAACACACAAAAAGTATATTGCTGCTGTTTTCCCCATTCATGTTAGACCTGGCTTTCCATCAGCTGACTTGGTAATCACTGCCTGTTGCTTACCTTCACATTAGTGCCATATTCTGTGGATGAAACTGAGATCATTGTTCCTATTTCAGTAGACATTTCTGAAACTGCTTTGGTTTCCTTTGTTGTCACAGGATCTGTACTTCTGACTGTAGCAGGACTTGGTTTCTCTTGTCCTTCTGGCTCCACCTGTTGGGCATCTTTTACTTTTCTATTTTTTAATGAACGTTCCTTTCCAATAGGACCAGGTTTATGTTCTTTGTTTTCAACTGGACTCAAATCTGGAAGCTAAATTCAACGTTTATGACAAAAACACATCATGATCAAAGACAATTCATTGAAAACTAAATCCAATTTAAAAACTTATTTATTCTCCTTATATGTTAGTGGCTGGAACACGAACGGTTTTACCTTCTGGGCTTTGATAGGGCCTGCCCGTGGTTGCTTCTGCCGTTGTTCTTTAGGTTCAGATATTTTGTCGGTAGTTTTTTCCGAAAGCACAGGAACAATTTCATTTTCATTCCCATTTGAAGCTGGAGCACCAAACTGAATTGTGTCAATTCCAATTTCAACTCCACTTTCTTGACTATTCTTTGTTCCCTAGTAAAAGAACATTTAAAAACTTGCTTCAAAGTAGAGTTCAAATTTGACTGAATGATTTATGTAATACTACAAATTTTAAAAGTACAATAGGAGGTTTAAAGCAGTCTTCATCTAATTCAGATTAATTGATAACGCATGCATGCTAGTCGCTTCAGTCATGTCCGACTCTTTGTGACCCCATGGACTGTAGCCCACCAGGCTCCTCTGCCCATGGGATTCTCCAAGCAAGAATACTGGAGTGGGTTGCCATGGCCTTCTCCAGGGGATCCTTCCAACTCAGAGACTGAGCTCATGTCTCTTACATCTCCTGCACTGGCAGGCAAGTTCTTTACTATAGCACCACCTGAGAAGTCCCATAACTGACATTGGTCGTATTTTAAGAAAGTATTCCTTTAACCACTACTGATCTGTATTAGAAAACAACTGATAAAATAAAAAGTAGGGCAAGACTTAAGTTTTAACGTTCTGGCTTTAATTGCCCTGAACTGTAGGGCAAATCACACCCTTAAATGTAAAAAATCATTTAAAACAAATGTAAAACAACAAATAGATGAATAAATTAATGGAGGAGCAGAAAAAAGATAGGAATCCCAGTGTTATCCACTTCTGCTCTGAAAATAAAAATTAATATACATGAAAGCACTTCGTGATTGGTAATGGAGTGCACATACCCGAGGAATTTATCAATTAAACTTCTAATTTATGTAACACCTTGTTTGTGCTAGGCACTGATTCAGGCAGACACTACCAATCTAACTTGCAGAATCTGCATTATAATGGATAAAGAAAATAAGTAACAAGTTTAGATAAAAGAGGTGCAACAATTAAAATATGGTTAAATCACTTAGAAAAAGGTCCTTAAGAGGTCACACTGTAACTGAATCTAAAATACAAGATTAGTGGAAGGTGTTTTTTACAGACTAAGGATCAGGAATTAAGCTCTCCAGGTGATTCTGATACAGGCCAAAGTTTGAGTAACTGTTTTAAGGAAACTGCCACAAAACCCCACAAAAGCCATTACTAAATCTGCTCCTACCTCTGATGAAGTAGCTGATCCAAATGACGTTAGGGGCTTATTCCACGCACTGACAGAAGGTGGCTGTGGTGGACTGATGGGACCTACTGAAAAGAATAAGTCACGGGAAATACGACCATTAAAATTTAGAGGTTAATAATTCACAATCCATTTAACCCTTTCTTTTAATGGTAGCTAGACAATAAAAGAATGAATTTTCACATGCTATTTAAAGAGATTCTTGCACACCAAAATAAATGATTCCCCCAAAAAACTACATTGTTTTATCAACAAAAAGTTGTGTCCATAAAATACGGCTGTTAAAAGTGTAACACACTTGTCTTAGAAATAAAGGTTTTAAGAAAGGAAGCTAACATTACAGATTACTATTACTGCTTTCTATCAAGAAAAAAAGAGATGGCTAGAAAAAAACCGTGAGTTTATAAATAAAATTGAAAACAAACTCTCAATTCCCACACCATTCCCCACCCCTCACTTCTCTGTTGCACACTTACATTTCTTAGAAATGTCATTCAGCACAGCTGGTGGGGCCACCTTGTTCTCCCATAATTCAGCTGTAAGAGTGCCATGTGACTGAGAGGTCTGGATGGGTTTTCCTGTGGCTACATAATCTGTGCCATTAGGTGTCTGAGCTGAAGGTAGTCTAATTGAAGGAGGTGGCTGTTTCGAAGATTGTGTTGTAGTCTGTAGTGGACTCTGGACTGGTTTGTGAGTCTGTCCCTGCGTCTGACCTGGGGCAGTGGGAGCTGGGACTGGGACTTGGACTAGGGTGGGGGTTGGGGCTGGGGCTGGGGCTGGGGTTGGGGCTGTCGGGGCTGAGGCAGGGACAGTTGGGGCTGAGATGGCTGGAGGTGGAGCTGAAGCTGGTGCTAGGGCTGAAGCAAGGATGGGAATTGAGGCTGAGGTAAGGATGGGGACAGATGCTGGAGAGGAAGCTGAGGCAAGGATTGGGGTTGGAGCCGGAGCTGGAGAAGAGGCTGTGGCTGTAGCTGGGGTGGAGGCTGGAACTGGAGCTGAGGCTGAGGCTAAGGCTGGGAGTGGAGCTGAGGTGGAGGTTAAGACTGGGACTGTAGCGGGGGCTGGAACAGAAGCTGCGGGTGATGCTAGAAGGGGAGCTGGGGTTGAGGCTGGAACTGGAGCTGGGATTGTGGCTGGAACTGGAGCTGAAGTTGACCCTGGACCCGGAGCTGAGGTTAGAGCTGAAGCTGGAGGCTGTACTTGCTGGGTTCCTGTAGCCTGTTTTTTGGCAAATCTTGGTGGGAGCTTAGAAGTCTGATTTCTTCCCTTTTCATTTGCATTCTTTTTATTCCAGACCTTAAAAAATTTGCAGGAATCGTTTGTGTCAATAACATAGCTGAAATGTAACAGTTCATGAACAGATCTTCCAACAAAGTCACCTACTACTAATTTAGTTCTTTTACAAAATACCTACTCAATAAAATAAAAACATCAAGATTGCTAATGAGATTTTAAATTATGAGAAGCCAATATGCTATAGGGGAAAAAACATATTCTTGATACACAGGTCCACAAGCTCTTTTCCACAATTCTGAAATCAAAGAAATTAAGTAAATTTGCACTAATTTCATTTGGCAGCAAAATCAGATTCTACCTGACAAAAAATTATTGGTTCCACTCAACTGATGTTTGCCACAAAAACATTAATTCTGGGAGTGTTGGTGGGTGTTATGCTATATAGAATGTATGCACTGATTTACCTTCTTAAAACACAGTAACAATAAATGACTTCTGAAAATATCTAGTTCAAGGACTACGCTCAGTTAAACTCAATATTATTACACACATAGGATTTTTACAGTGCTTCCTGTTTTAGAACCTTCTAATCTATTAGGGCTCTTTATCACTGTGACCCACGTGCTCTATTTATGTTTATACTGGTCCAGCATTTAGCAAAATGGGTGTTTGGGTCGGTAAAAAGAAAAATTAAACTTACTGTGATTCATACTGTGCATTTAAATAAACTAATTTAGATTTTAAGAGAAACTGGCTTAGGTCAAGAATCTGTAAGTTATTAGAGATCATGGGAGTTGTGTTAGCTAGATTTCCAAGATTTAACACTGATTTAACAAGATTTAACACTGCAATGAAGTAAGATGGGGCAAATAAGTTGCTCTGAAATAAAGATGATCTTCTCTAAGGCAGATAGTAAGATACAGTAATTACATTTTATTTAAAACTGATCTCACTGCAGTTAAAAACAGTTTAAAGTTGTGAAAAATCAGGTCATTCTCAGCACTTGAGTAATAAATAAGGCCCTGACCTTATAGGTGGGAAGAAACCTCAACCGTTTCCTAGTATATTTTGAGCAATAATCCAAAAAAGCAGCAACAAATTGAAACACTAAACCTGTATGATTTGTTCTTCCTTCTTCCGGCGTTCTTCATCCTGTAAACGCTTTTGCTGTTTTTTGGATACCACTTCAGTAAAACCATCATCATTCAAATTTGACTGGGGGTCTTCAACTACTGTTACTTCAGGATGGTCATCAATTATAACAACACCTATAGGAATAGAATAAGATTTAAAGTGAAATTTTTTCAACTGAAAAGATAAAAACAACTGTTTACTCCAATAGTGCTTAAAAATAAAAAAGGCAAAAATCCAATACTTATAATTCATAAAATAACCCATTTTCCACAACATAAAATAGCTATTACTAAAATTTGAAAATTTCATAGATAAACCAAGCCCTAAAACTACCTGTGAATGATACATATCTTTTTTTTCCTTAAGCAATGAAGTGGCAATGCCTTTTTTTTTTTTAAAGAAAAATCAAAAAAGTCTTTTATCTTATACTCAAATCACTTTACCTCTCCCAGTCTCAAGACGTGTATCGTGCTATGAAGACCTATGTTAGCACTTTAATCTTATTTGCATCTAACCATTCTAAGAGGTGGGCATTATTAGTTTCCCCTTCTCAAAGGACGCAGTAAGCTCTAAGAGGCTGATTTGCTAACAACATGGTGCTGACAAGCTAAGCTGCTCTTTTGATTCTTAATGACTTTAGTTTATGTAGACTATTGTCTACAATGTGAGCTGTATCATATATTTAAAAACATGAAATATATGTTACAAAGTTCCATGGGAATATAAAGTGATATAGATGTACATATATCATAATAACCCAGCAAAAGAATAATTCAAGATACACTTTCAATGCATTGTCTAACAATTATTCTACTTTGTTAAACTATCCTATACATTATAGTGAGTATAAGAAATTTAGACCCATTAACACTTAAAAGAAAAATAAAAACAGTTCAGGTGATGTGATTTTGGGTTGCAGGTATAAAGCTTACACAATGAATGTAAGAAAAGGGTGAGGCAATTCAAATTAATTTTGCAAACAATATAAATATATGGGTTTTTTTAAGCAGGTGGACTCTTTTTTAATATAATTAATTTATTGTGATTTTTTGGTTGCACTAGGTCTTTTGTTGCTGTGTGTGGGCTTTCTCTAGCTATGGAGAACAGGGGCTATTCTTTGCTTGTGGAGCACAGGCCCTATGAGGGCTTCAGTAGTTGTACACGGGCTTAGTTGCTCCAGGGCATGTCGGATTTTTCCAGACCAGGGACCGAACCCATGTTCTCTGCATTGGCAGGCAGATTCCTATCCACTGTACCATAAAGTCCTATACTATGTTGTGATTGGGGAACACATAATTAAAAACTGCTTGGCAATGATATACACACAATTCAGAACAGTGATAACTTTTGGGTGTTGCCAAGAGAATATGACCCAGAGTAGATCAAAGGGAATCTACCTGCAAACAGTTCTTTTTAAATAGCTAAAAATTCACATTCATAGAAATACTGACAGGGAAAAAAAATACTAAGTTTGGCTTTCACTCTTTACAAACCTATTACTGTTGGTCTGTTCAGTAAAAACCTGATTTAAAAGGAAAAACACTGATTCTGATTTACCTATAGCACTTCTATTTATGTTTTAAATCCTTTAAGAAATTAACTGTAAAACAAAGCATATGCTTATCTCAATGCAAGGTTTTAGTTCAATATTTCAAAGGGTGTTATGCACTCCAAGAGATCCCCCTTCATAATTCTGAATTTGTCTTGGTTTTTCACTTAAACTAGAAAGTATGTGTAAAGCTTGTCTTCATAGTCATACCATCACTAATTATTTTCATTTTCTTGCCAAAAAGCTCCTTTAGAAACCTTTTGAATAGTTCACTCAACTGCATAAAGCTTTATGGACATGAGAACAATACTTTGTGATCAACGCTCTGTTCTTGTCTGGTGCTACATAAGATTTGGAACTAATTTTAGGAAATTCAGATTATTTTAAAGAACCTAAAGATGACTCAAAATTAATTAAAGGACTTCCCTGGTGGTCCAGTGGCTGAGAGGTCACCTGCCAAGGCAGGGCACATGTGTTTGATCCTTGGTCCAGGAAGATTCCACATGTTGTAGGGCAACTAGACTAGTGCCTCACAGCTACTGAAGCCTGTGTGCCTAGAGGCTGTGCTCCACAATAAGAGAAGCCTTCACAATGAGAAGCTGGTGTTTGCAGCAATGAAGATATAGCATAGCCAAAAATATTTTTTTTAATGTTGTAAAAAAAAAAAAAACCAAAAACACAAAACTTCAACAAGTTAAAACTAATGGCTCAATTTTCATTATCAATTCAGAAACAATACTTACCTTTTTATACTGTCTTAATAATACTATGCAAACGTACTCCAGAAGTTGTTTGGAAAAACTAGTAAACAAATATTTGAGAAGACAAATCTGCCATGTTCTGTGGACTTTTGTCATTTTCCAAATGTGAAGTCTAGATGGATGCTAGTCTCTCTTCTCATGGACCAAACAATCATCCAAATTTCCTATGGATTTACTTTAATCACTTTAAATCAAAGCTTTCTAACTTCAGCACTACTAACATTGTGAGTTAGCTGTTCTGTGCACTATAAAACATTTAGCAGCATTTATGGGCCTAAACCCACGAATATGTCAGTAGGTGACTTTTCTGGAGGCCCAGTGGTTAAGAATCCACCTTCCAGTGCAGGGGACATGGTTCAATCCCTGGTCACAGAACTAATATCCCACATGTCAAGGAGCAACTAAGCCTGTGCACCAACTACTGAGACCTCGAGCTCTAGAGACTGTGCACCACAACCTGAGAGAAGCCCACGTGCTGTAGCTAAGGCCTGAGGCTGACATATATATATATATATAAATGTCATTAACATCTAGCCACCAGCTGCAACACCAAAAATGTCTCTAGAAATTGTCACATGCCCCTGGGGTACAGAATCATCCCTATTAAGAACCACAGTTCTAAAGAATCTAAAGATTCTTAAAACATACAGTTAAGATTCTTTCTTTTCCACATGAATCCTAAAATGATAGTCCAGAACTAGCTCTCAAGTTTGCGTGCAATGGAATTAGAATCCCCTGGAGAACTTGTTAAAACACAGATTGCTTTACATGCCAGGAGTTTCTGATTCAGTAGACCTAGGGTAGGGCCCAAGATTTTGTTTTTCTCACAAACTTCCAGGTGATGTTGATGGTCTGAAGACCCTGTTTTGAAAATAGCTGGTCTATAAATAATAATGTCAAGGTCCTGGGCCCAAATCAAATTTAATATGTATAGAAAGTGAAAGTGAAGTCTCTCAGTTGTACCCGACTCTTTATGACCCCATGGACAGTAGCCTGCAACAATCTCCTCTGTCCATGGGGTTTTCCAGGCAAGAGTACTGGAGAGGGTTGCCATTTCCTTCTCCAGGGAATAGAAGGAATCTTCCCGACCCAGGGATCAAACCCAGGTCTCCTGCATTGTAGGCAGACGCTTTACCATCTGAGCCACCAGGAAATATGAGCCACCATTAACTAGATGAAAGAAAACTCTTATCAACATCTCTAATATGCAATGACAACAGTACCTAACCAGTTTCCCATACTACTATCTAGTCTCAACTTAGTAAATCTCTCAATCTTATTCAGTATTTCGAGCTTAAGGCTCATCTGAATGAATGGGAAATACCAATATTCGTCTGTGTAAGTGTCTACTCTTAAAGATTCCTTGTTAATGTCTTCATCATATATTTCCTTCTGGCTGTGTTCATCCTTCACATTTGACATCCTATCACTCCGTGGCTTTCTGAAAGTATATTATCCACAGCAACACTACCTCCCATCCTGTTGTTTATTCTCTGTTTACCATATCCTAGATACCAATTTTCTCAAGGTCATAATTCATTGAGGTTAACACTTCTCTCTTTTCAAAGACAGCATATATACAAAGCATCTTCATTTGATTTTCTGTGCGTCCCCCCACATCTGTTTAGCAAGGAAGAGTGGTTAATTTACTTTCCTAAGAAAACTGAAACTGTGGATTATCTTTAACAAGAATTTTATCAAGCACGCATAGGTACGGTAAAAGTTGCTGTTATTTCAGTTAAAGCTCTATCATCATCATCATCATCATCAGTCTCTACCTCTACCTTGAAGTCCAACTTTCTTTTCTTGATGCCTTTACTTATAGTATCTACTTAAATCTAACAGATGGACAGACAGACGACAGACAGACAAAGGTGATCTGAAACGCACTTGCATAGTTGTTGAGATCAAACTGTGACAGCGCATCCACTTTCTCTTTGGGTTTTTTAGGGCCTGGTTTGGGGTCTTCTCTTTTTTTCCCAGTAGAATCTTTGGAGTTCTTTTGTCCTGTACCATTAGGTGCTCCTTCTTGATGGTGTGCAGAGCTGCCATTGACAGGATCAGCACCACTGGTGCCTGCCGACTGGTCATCAAATGGCCTACAAAATAATCATCTGAGATTTTATTACTAGCTCCACATGTGTGTGTGGCGTGTGGCTTAGCTGCTCAGTCATAACCGACTCTTTTTTGACTCCACAGACCGTAGCCCGCCAGGCTCACCTGTCCATGGAATTTTCCAGGCAAGAATACTGGAGTGGGTTGCCATTTTCTACTTCCCAAACCAGGGATCAAACCTGTGTCTCTTGCATCTCCTGCATTGGCAGGTGAATTCTTTACCACTGAACAACCTGGGAAGCCCACTGTCACCATATCCTTGATCAAAAGAAAAATGCCCTTAGTGGCAGTTTCTAAAGTTCAGTCTAAGAAGAAATAACAGTGGGATAGAAACGCCTCAGTGATTTTTGTTGGGTACAACTTTTCTAAGATGGAGTTTCCCAATAAAGGAAATAAGACTAGCTCCTCAGAGTTCTTTCCAGAAATTAAATTCTAGAATTCTAATTATTCCCTGAAGGTTCTTACTGTGTCTATTCTTATTGTGTTCATTATGTTTATAAATGAGCTAATCGACATTGTTCATAGCAGAAAATTTCTGTGATCTAAGCTAGTCCAAAGTATTCAATGGTGGATCTTCTCCACAAGAGGGCGGTATATGAAAAAAAAACAGTGTAAAGAATTCTATGCTTACAAGTCTTTGTTTTAAAAGTTCAATCAGATTTATACATATACATACATATATATAAAAACATTTTAAAAACCAGTTTTAATATGGAAACCAATCCACTTCACAAACCAAAAGTATTTCTATAGGGTTTCTTCCTGTTAAAAAATTCTTTTCTTGGGTTCATTTTATAAAAACTTCAAGAACATACACCATGAAAAATGGGCTTATCAATTCACTTTCAGCTCAATCTATAGTATTACTCAAGATAAAAGCTTATCAAGAGCCTGAAAAAAACCATGATCTCAAACATGTGAGCTATGAATTCATTTCTTCTAAATGTGACACTTAGAAAACATTAATCTATAGCCTGTAACTGCTATGTCTGCAGGTCCAGGTTGCTACCATCTATATGGTACAAAAGACTTGCTAAGGTGGCTGAAACCTTGAGTATTACTACTTGAAATTCGAACAGCTTGGTTATAGTCAACAACTACATTGTTAATGTAACTATATATATTATCCTATTCTTTTGACTTTTAAAGAGAGGTTTAAATTCTGTGATAAACTGGTACTCAATAAACACAACTGGTAGTATTACTTTCCTGGAACTTTTTCTAAATTATCAGGAAGTGAAAATATTTTTTACTGACTGATATAGTAACCTGACATACTAAGTGTATCTAACCAGTACAGATTAAGATAATATTTTGTCTGAATAAATTTCTTATCAGCTCAGGCAGCAAATCTGGGAATTTGTTTTTTTTTTTTTTTTTTAAATGGGCACACCATAATAATAGTTGCTGACTATATACCAGGTGTTACACTGTTTCGTAAATATCATGTCACTGAATCTTCACACATTTTTAAAGTTCTACTGCTTTCTCCTCATTTTACAGGTGAGGAAGCAGAGAATTTATACAAATAGAAGTACCAGAGCCTAGATTTAAAACTAGAAATAGTACTACTTTATAATTTAGTACCAAAAAATAATTTACTATAAACAACATTTTAATATTTAAAAAGAACAGACCAAATTTAGAACAGTTGAGAAAAATTCTTTTAAAAACACCAATGTCATGCTATTTGTTACTGGTGGTGGGGCAGGACTTTGCTTTCTAGGCCTCTCTGTAAGCTAGATGGTTTACTGTAGGTTTGCAACTTGAGAGGGGAATATAATGTATCCTTCAGTTTCAACATTCACTCTCTAGAAACCAGTACAGAGGTACTGCATATGATTAAGTTCCAGAGGACACCTGTGAGCCCCACAGTTTTCCAGAGAGAAATCAAGAAAGGCAGGCTACTCATCATCAGTAAGATGATCTACCAAATGGAAGACATTGCATACGTCCTGTCCTCGGGTGTGTTGATTTTCCCAAAGCTACAAATTTTTAACAGGACTCTTTTAGGAAATGTACATGAACTTAAAGACGTTCAAGCTGGTTTTAGAAAAGGCAGAGGAACCAGAGATCAAATTGCCAACATCCAGTGGATCATCAAAAAAACAAGAGAGTTCCAGAAAAACATCTATTTCTGCTTTACTGACTATGCCAAAGTCTTTGACTGTGTGGATCACAATAAACTGGAAAATTCTGAAAGAGATGGGAATACCAGACCACCTGACCTGCCTCTTGAGAAACCTATATACAAGTCAGGAAGCAACAGTTAGAACTAGACATGGAACAACAGACTGGTTCCAAATACGAAAAGGAGTGCGTCAAGGCTGTATATTGTCACCCTGTTTATTTAACTTCTATGCAGAGTACATCACAAGAAACGCTGGACTGGAAGAAGCACAAGCTGGAATCAAGACTGCCGGGAGAAATATCAATAACCTCAGATATGCAGATGACACCACCCTTATGGCAGAAAGTGAAGAGAAACTAAAAAGCCTCTTGATGAAAGTGAAAGAGAAGAGTGAAAAAGTTGGCCTAAAGCTCAACAATCAGAAAACAAAGATCATAGCATCTGGTCCCATCACTTCATGGGAAATAAGATGGGGAAACAGTGTCAGAATTTATTTTTGGGGGCTCCAAAATCACTGCAGATGGTGATTGCAGCCATGAAATTAAAAGATGCTTACTCCTTGGAAGGAAAGTTATGACCAACATAGACAGCATATTCAAAAGCAGAGACATTACTTTGCCAACAAAGGTCCGTCTAGTCAAGGCTATGGTTTTTCCAGTGGTCATGTATGGATGTGAGAGTTGGACTGTGAAGAAAGCTGAACACCAAAGAATTGATGCTTTTGAACTGCGGTGCTGGAGAAGACTCTTGAGAGTCCCTTGGACTGCAGGGAGATCCAACCAGTGCATTCCAAAGGCGATCAGTCCTGGGTGTTCTTTGGAAGGAATGATGCTAAAGCTGAAACTCCAGTACTTTGGCCACCTCGTGCAAAGAGTAGACTCATTGGAAAAGACTCTGATGCTGGGAGGGATTGAGGGAAGGAAGAAAACGGGACAGAGGATGAGATGGCTAGATGGCATCACTGACTCGATGGACATGACTTTGAGTGAACTCCAGGAGTTGGTGATGGACAGGGAGGCCTGGTGTGCTGTGATTCATGGGGTTGCAAAGAGTCGGACATGACTGAGCGACTGAACTGAACATAACAACAGGCAAGAACTTCTGTGATCCACTAACCTCTTTCTCAAGCACTCTTACACTTTTAGAATAGGAAAAAAAAAAAAAACCTATAGGACAAGAATGTCTTGATCCTCTATAAGAGTGGTGCCTTTGCACAGTTCAACCAAGAAGTATAGTTTAAGTTTCTCTAAAGGTGCAAAAGTAGCCATTCGTGGACCCTGCACTTCCACTGCCAAGTGCCTAGATTCAATTCCTGGCTGGGGAATTAAGATCCCACAAGCTGAGTAGCACGCCCCACATCCTCCCCCGTCAAAAGATGCAAAAGTAATTATACGTAACATAAAATACTCACCCTCGCTTTCCACTTTTTGATGGTGGGCCACTTCTCCTTTCATTCCTAGGACCTGAGAAATTCCTTCCGGATTTGGGTGGACCATTGTTACCACGCCGATTCTGGCGATCTATGCCAGGTCGCTGACTAGAAAAACTTCTCTTTGCTATTTCCCTCTTTGGAGGTACAACATTCTCTCCCGTCTTTACCACCACTTGCGCATTCAAATCAGCATTTTTTTTTTCGTCCCTCTCACGCCTCTCATTGAAATCACTGCTTTCAGAGGCTGTTTCCCATTCTTCATTTGCCTGATCTGAAGAGTTCTGGTTAGATAAGTCTGGTGTCTTATTCCCAGAAATATCTCCAGTAGCATTAACTGGTTCCTGAACCACGTTATTAACTGTGCCATTTGTGGGCACTGCCACCTCATTGGTTTTTGAAGCAGCCTCCCTCTCCCTTAGTCGTCTAAATCGGGGAGGTTTATCTTGCCTTGGTGGTCGCGTAGGACGCTGCCTTCGGGGCCTCTCTCTAGCTGGGTCAAATTTTCGTTCAAATTTTGGAGGCCGTTTATCTGCTGGGATAGGGATAAACTGCTCATGTCTCCTTGGTGGCTCCCCACTGTCTGGTTTAGGAGCTTCTGTCTGCCTTGGGTTCCACTGATTATCCCGATAAGCAGGTCTTCGTAAGGTAGAAGGGCGTGATGGGCGACCTCCAGGATCTCTTCCACCACGTCTGAATGTTCCCCCTCTGCCTCGCCTTGTAGGCTCTCCTTTAGGAAGGAAGCCTGGTTTAGGTTTATCATCATCCCTTATAAAAGGTTTTTCTAGGGGTCTACCATCTATTCGGACATGATTTTCGGGCTTGAAAGAAGACTGTGGCTTTCCCGGCTTTCTGCTCTCAGGCCGCTCCTCTCTTTTGGGGAGCTTACTCTTACTCAAGCTATCCCTGTCACTCGCGCTCTCATGAATTTCACTGTCTGTGTCAGTCTCTGAACCTCGCTGCCGTCTTCTTTTGGGAACAACTTCAAAGTCCGAGCTCTCACTTCGTGTTTCACTTTCTTCTCGCTGCCTGAGGGGCCCTGGGGCCACGTGCTCTGCTCGTGGCTTGCTGTCTCTGTACTGAGGATAATCTCGAGTGTGCCCTCTGCCACCCCTGCCGCGTCCTCCGTAAGAGCCTCTGTAGCTTCGCCCTCTGGAGTAATATTCACCTCGGCCTCGACCTCTGTATCCCTGATCTGGAAACCAATCTCTATCTCTAGCTTCTTTCCAGTAGGTCCTAGGGGGTACAGTGGATTCTTTTTTAGCTGCTGGTCTTGAATCTGGTCGAGTTCTCTCTGTAACAAGGTCTTTGCTGATGACTTTCTCAGGCTGCTTTTCTTCCTTGACTGTTGGTGCTGTGACAGTTTGTTGGTTTACGGTTTTGACTGCAGGCTCTACCTCAACACTACTTACAGATTCCAAAGGCTTCTCAGTATCTTGAGGTGGCTTTTGTACCAAAGTTGAAGGCGAAGTTTCTACTGAAGGAAGTTTCTCTGGTTCTGGTTGAGGTTGTGGTGGAACCGACTGTGGCTGAACTGGTGCTGCAGGTGGTACGGGTGGTGGAGGAAGAGCTTCTTTCTTTTCTGTCTTTTCAGGTTTCACCACTTTTTCAGTGACCTTTTCTCCTTTTTCTCCCTTTTCTCCTTCTTTCTCCTTTCTTTGCTCCCGTTCTTCTTTCATATCTCTAAGTATAGGTTTTTTAATAGGACCTGATCTTCTCACAGGCCTGTCGTTACCTTCTTCTCTTCTGTTGGAACTAGGCCTTGGGCCCCAACGAGTTTCCGATTTAGATTTATACAATTTCTCAGGTTTTGGTCCATCAGAAGATCGGATAAAGCCCTCTTTTTTTGTTTTTTCCTCTGGCCTTTCTGCTGGTTCTTTTGAATCAATACCTCTGCTAGTTACTTTAGGAATGCTTGCAGATGGCTCATTCCTCAGCTCCTCTGATTTCTGAGTATGGTTAGATCCATGGCAAACACTTCTTTTCCGGGCAGGCTGACTTTCTCCAGCTGAAATTCGCTCTTCTTGAGGAGTGGCTATAGTCTTTTGATCAGGTACATCAAAACAAGTAGACTGACTATTTGTGTCAGTATGACGAGGTCTAATGTCTTCCACCGATCTACTTAAAAACTTTTGTACGTCTGTCTCACTTGATTCTCTGACAAAGTCTGGTTTTGGATGAGCCTCTAACTGACCATGTTCTACAGGATAAGCAGCAGTTATCTGTTCCTGATCCAATGGAGCTTCAGGCCTACGATAATGAGAATTCAAAGAAATAATAGCCATCACAGCAAAAAATCTTTTCCACATGTACATGTACAGCAAAATAATCCCTTGAATTTAAAAACAAAAAATGGGTCCTAATCATAAAGAACCTTATGTCTCTACAAAAAGTTCAGTGCAACATTATTCATAAGAGCCAAGAGATCGAAACAACCTAAATGTCTACTGGAGATGAATGGGTTAAGAACACGCATATGCATACAAACAGCGTGTTGTTTAAAGAAAGAAAATCCTGCTATCTGCTACATCATAGATGAGAAGATTACACTAAGTGAAATAAACCAATCACAGAACAAATACTGTATGATCCCACTTATATAAACTATTAATATAATAAAACTAGTCCATAAAGAAGTAATTACCAGGGACTAGGAGGAAATGAGTTGTGATTAAATGGGTAAAAAATTTTGGTTGTGCAAGATGAAAAAGTTAGAGATCCGTTATATGATGTTATGCTTACAGTTATCAACACTGTACTATATACTTAAAACTTTGACAGGAGGGTAGATAGTGTGTTATGTTTCTACTCTCCTCAATTAAAAAGAAATGAAACTCAGTCTTTAAGAAAAAGAAGTTTAGACCATGCTTATGTGAAAGTTATATCTATCAAAACTGGTAATTTTCACTTATAACCAGAATACACTAGAGTAGGTCCATCTTTCCCAATGAATCAGAATTTTAAAACATCATAAAACAAATTCCTTGAAAAGGCAAAAGCTCTAACTTATCATTATAAATTAATGAAGATCACCAATTGTCTGATACTTCAAAGTAACTGTAAATTAGTGTTTATCCTTAACTTGACCTCAGAAAATTCCCATAAGATATTGAAAATTAAATGTCTAACATCTCTAAATAAGTGGAAGAATTGTATCAACACGTTAGCCAGACTATATGTCAAGTACAGGAGAACCTTGACAATTTTGACAGCTACCACTAAATTTTAGTATTTAAATAAACGTACAGAAAGAACTATGTTACAAAATGCCCTAATCAATCAATACTAAATGCTGGGAAAAGGAAAATACATCCTAGAATGAAATAAGGCATATTAAATGGGAGAAAATCAGATCTGTGGCTCAGTCCTAAGTCAGAATGATCTCCAGGGAGACTACACAGTTTTCATTTCCCCACAACATTCTATTGGCTTGCTAATGACTTTAATAATTACCTTACATCCTCAGGTTCTTCTGTTGCTTTGGGAGTGGTGGCCTGCTGAGGCTCAGTATGAGGATAAGGATCTGACCCCCACATCATTCGAGGCTCAGAGAGCGAAATCGCATGATCTCTTGCAGAGCGAGCCAAATGCTCAAATGACTCAGAATTGTTTGGTGACCCTTCCATCTGATCTCGTCTCATTAATGGCTTAGGAGGAATCATTCCTACACAAAAGATCAGAAAAAGATGGGGGTGTGGGGAGAAAACAAAGGAAACAGAATCATTATAGACACAGTATCCAGGTTAATACTTAATTACTATTTGGACATCTCTATATTTAAAGATATACTTTTGGCAAGCAAAACTGATTAACTCAAAAAATCATCAGTGAAAACTGAATTTTTCTGTGAATGAGATTTTTATTGTTGCTGTTAAATAAATAGATTTAAAAATCCAGGAAGCAACACAAGCAAAACCATAAGAACAGTCTATTTTACTTTAAACGAAAGAAAAGGTAATGCCTATAAAAATCAGATAACAAGTACCATGACTCTGTGCATGTTAAACATTTTGAGAATTACACCAAGTGATGAATTTTCAGAAAAACATTTTCCATAGAAAATTCTATTAATTTAATTAGTTGATCAGTATGCCATACATTATGTCTCTTAAATTTGAAGTTTTCATACATGATAATATGCACGTTTCAATGCTATTCTATATGAAACAGATCGCCAGTCCAGGCTCAATGCATAGACAGGGTGCTCAGGGCTGGTGTACTGGGATGACCCAGAGGGATAGGATGGGAAGGGAGGTGGGAGAAGGGTTCAGGATGGGAAACACATGTAAACCCATGGCTGATTCATATCAACGTATGGCAAAAACCACTACAATATTGTTAAGTAATTAGCTTCCAACTAAAATAAATAAATTAAAAAAATTTTCAGTATAAATTTTAAAATCAAGATGTAATTCTTGATCGTATTTTTATCACCTCTAAATTTTCCTCTATACCATCTTAGTACTGGATTATCTGAGTTTATTCTGATAAACACAGCTATTTGTTTTTAGCTAACCTATTAGGAAATTCAGGTGGTAGGCTGAATGACAGAAAAAATAGCTGTAATATATAACATATGGATAAAATTAAATGCTGAAACACCTGAAAGAATGAAAACAATGCAGCAAACAACAGATGTTATAACTAAGACAGTAACTTTCCATCTGAAATTTTTGAAATAATATTCACAAAACAGAAAGTACAGTATTTTGGTCTTACCACACTGTAGGTACAGTAATTGGAATTTAACTACTCTGTGCTCAAAGAAGATACATCATTTTATGACTAAGAAGTCCTATATAAGTTCTTACTAGATTTTAACTCTCAAAGGAAGTAAGATTAAAATTGTGGGGAAAATGAAAAACTCTAAACTTGCACAACTGCAAGTAAGCCAGGAGACAATGCCAATTTCAACTTACCAGGATGAATGGGTGGAATATCCATAGCAGGTCTACCTGATATCATCCGAGGATCCATGTATGACTGCATCATGAGCCACCTTGGATCAAAACCCATGGAAGCCAAATGCTGGGGGTGAGGTTGCATGGGCTGGTAAAGAGGTCTATGTGGTGGTGGAGGGACAGCACTGCTGGATGGCTGAGAAGGAACCGTTTGTGGAAGCACACCCTGCTGTTGCTGCTGCTGCCACTGCTGCTGCTTCATCTGTTCCTGAAAAAATAGGCAGGATCGCACATTTTGAGCCTTTAGTTCCATGTGATAAATCAATACAACCAATCATATTGGAAAACAGGCTTTTTTGAAACCCTGAGGGAAAAGAACTCAAAACACATTTGACAGTGAGAGACGGCAAGACAAGAGAACAAAGGTTCAGTTATGACATTCTGCCTTATACTTCAGCAACTAATCACTCATCAATTACACTGCAAGAAACCATTTCCTAGAAAGGAAGATGAGGCATAAGAAAAAAAGGAACGTATAAAGCCCCCATCAGCAAACTTTTACTAATTTAAAAGTGGCAAACTTTTCAGAGGAAATTTGTATGTTTTGGTATTTTGAATTTTATGTTAAATTATTTCTCATACTACTGAACAATAAACCTTTCAAATCACACATACAATATAAAATGGTTTTATTGTTACCTGCTGCCGCTGGAACCGTGGTGGTAAAGACTTCTGAAACTGTTTAAAATAGCCAGATAATACAGCAGGCCGAGGCTGAGACCCTGACTCTGGTTCTGTTTCATGTGCTGCCTGCGTGGTCTCCTTTTCACTGCGATTGCTATCTTGTCTAGTGAAAACTGGGTCATCCTCTGTCCAAAGAAAAGGTGAAAGATAATTATACTCATCTCTGACACTTAACATTAATACATGCTGTTCATACTGGAGTGAAATAATCAGACATATTTTAAAAGTTAATGAGGAAGAAAGTATCCTTACTCCAAAACACCATTTTGTACTTTAATATTGGTAACCATCAATGCAATGAGGTAACCTTAGTTTAACAAAACCTCAGATTTTCTCAAAGATGGATTCTTAAGATAGAACTCACATGCCCAGATGCTTTATCATGCAAAAGTCTGTATTTGATATTTTGCGATAATAAACCATTTCAAACTCTATTTTTCACTGTTTCAATAAATGTTAACACTGCTGTCAACATTTACTTGTGGTTCACTAGCATTTAGATGAAGACAAGAATGGCCTATAAATACTTAAAATAGAACATGTAGGTTTATAAAATTTTTTTGATTAGGGGATTATCTATAGAGAAAACTAATGAATCTAAACTATGATCATTTGTTTTAATGATCATAAAACGAATGGTCATGACAACCAAATGATCACCGGTATCTTCAAATATATGAACCATTGTTCTATGTAAGGGTATCAGTTATGATGCACGAAAAGGAGAGCCATACACATCCCTCAACCAAGAAAAGTTCTCATCCCAAAGAAAACCAGTTATATTCATTCTAGAAAATGACATTTGTTACAACTACAAAGCCATGTTATGTTATAAATTCTTTTCTCAGAGAATCAGAGGTGAATTTTAAGGGGAAAGCTCATGTAAAGCCAATGTAAAACCATGCAGTAAAGAATCAAAAGTCACACTTTGTATTAAATTCAATATTAAAAATGTTTTAAAAGTGATAAAATATTAGAGGGAAAAGACAGCCAAGAAGGTGCAACATTTAAAAATGAAATGGGTACACGTTACTGGTAAACCCAGCTAAAGTTAAATTGCCATCAGAGGACATATAAAATGTGAATGAAAATATAAGTGCCACCAAATGATGATTACTAAAAACAAAACCAAAATTAGTTCATGTACAATATATAGTCGCTGTTGACGGTAAATTAATCAGGGTCAATACATGTATTTGCTTGCAAAACTATGACTAAAATGAATTTCCTTATTTCTAATTCATGGTTTTTTCTCATTAACTGCGAATAAAATTCTCTAAGATTGTTCTTTCAGAATTCATCAAAGTATAAGAATATTTTTCATTTCTGTGGTGAGAAATTTTGCTTTACCTTTTTTAAGTGTTTTGAGCTAAGTGCTTAGGATACATAATAGAAGCCTATAACCAATATCAAATTATCTCTAGACTGCTTAATGTAAGAAATCTGTGCAATTTGGTAACTCAACAATCTGCACGGACTATATCTTATTTTTTTAAAAAGTTGAGATAAAACACTCTTACTTCTCTTTATAGTGACATTAAGGACCAAATTTGAAGGCAACTTAGAATACAGATTAAAAACTTAAAGGAAAACTTTAAATAGCTTTATAACTTCAAGCAGCATTGTCTTATGGAAACAGCATGGGTTTTACGGTAAAAAAAAATTTCAGTATTTCTGTTAACAAAAATGTACTGAAATAAAACTCTTTCTATTTTAAATCACTGTTAACTCTACTAAGACCAAACGTTAAATTTGGAGCACAGTTCTATTAATTAGAGTTTTTGATCCAATTTTGGGGAGAATACATCAGCTGATTATAGCTAGCAAAGAAATAGCTTTTTAGGGGGTGTGGTGCCACACATCAACAGGTATGAACCCATGCCTCCTGTGATGGAAGCAGAGTATTAACCACTGGACCACCAGGGAAGTCCAGCAAAGTTGTTTTTTTTTTTTTTTTTTTTGGGGGGGGGGGGGGAAGCATTCTGGTAAGCATATAGATAACCTATGAAAGCTTTTATATATCCAAGCTGGTAGAAAAACAAATATGAAATTATGAACAGAGCAGTCATTTAATTATGACAATCCAAAATTCCCATTAAGCTCTATTCAACTTAAATTTTAGAGGTATTAACTCGTGTATAAACAAAGGAGATTTCATATAGTTAAACGCTGTGGAATCATAAAAGAGTAAAAGAATCAGCATCTAAGTATGAAGCCAATACTATTTTGCTGACAAAATAGAATTGAAGGTCATCTAACTATATGATATCTATAATAAACTCACTTTAGATCCAAATAAACTGAAAATGAAAACATATTTCATGGAAATAGTAACCAAAAGAGAGCAGGGTGGCTACATTGAGATAAAACTGACTTTAAATCAAAGTTTTACAAGAGACAAAGAAGGTCATTAAATACTAATAAAAGGTTCAATACAGCAAGACACAACATTTATAAACATTTACACACCTAGTAACAGGACCATTAAAGAAAACTATGATGCAAAATACTTGTACATCCTGGGGGATACATACTTGTACATTCAGAGGCTTCAACAACCCCATCTCAATGATGAACAGAACAGCCACACAGAAGTAAGGAAAAAGGACTTAATAAACCAACTAGACCAACTCTGGACTTCCCTCGTAGCTCAGTTGGTAAAGAATCTGCCTACAATGCAGGAGACCCAGGTTTGATTCCCAGGTCGGGAAGATCCCCTGGAGAAGAAAATGGCAACCCACTCCAGTATTCTTGCCTGGAGAATCCCATGGACAGAGGAGCCTGAGAGGCTACAGTTCATGGAGTCAAAAGAGTCAGACACGACTTAGTGACTAAACCACCACCAAACCAACTAGATTCACAGACACATACAGAACACTCTACTCAAAAACAGCACATTCTTTTCAAGGACATTTTCAGAACAGACGATGTTAGGACCCAAATTAACTCTCAAAAGAGCTCAAAAGACAGATATAGAAAGTTTTTTCTCTAACCAAGATGGAAAGAAGTTCAAAACCACTAGAGAAATAAGGAATATTCATAAATTTGTGGAAATTAAATAATTTCCTTCTCCAAGAAATTAAATAACACTCTTAAACAACCAAAAAATTAAAAAAGAAAGTGCAAGGGAAGTTAGAAAATACCTAAGAGATGAATGTAAACAAAAACACAACATACAAAAACTTACAGGATACAGGAAAAGTAAAGGGGGGAATTTATAACTATAAATGGTTACATTAAAGACCAGGAAAGCTCTCAAAATCAATAACCTAGAGTTATGACTTAAGGAATGAGAATAAGAACCAAACCCAAGGTACCAGAAGGAAATAAAATTCACAGCAGAGATCAAGAAAATAGAGAACAGAAAAATAGAGAAAAATCAATGAAAACAAAAGTTGGTTCTTTGACAAGCTCTACAAAATTGACTAATATTTAGCTGGGACAGTAAACTAAGGGAAAAAAAGACTCAAATTACTAAAATTAGAAATGAAAATGGGAAATTACTACCAATTATACAGAAATAAAAAGGATTATGAGAGAACTATGAACTGGATGACCAATGAACTGGATAACCTAGATGAAATGTACAGTCTCCAAAACGAAAATATCTACCAACACTAAAAATCACGAAGAAACATAAAATATGAACAGACTTTTTTAACTAGTTAGGAGATTGACTTGGCAATCAAAAATCTTGCAGCAAAGTCAAGTCCTGGACCTGATGGCTTCACTGATGAATTCCACCAAACATTTAAAAAACTAACATCAATTCTTCTCAAACTTCCAAAAACAGAAGAGGGAACACTTTCTAATTAATCTACAAGACCAGCAACACCATGATACCAAAGCCAAACAAGGACACAAGAAAACTGCAGATAAATACAAATATCTCTTATGAACACTGATGCAAAAATTCTCAATAAAATACTAGAAAATAGAATTTAGCAACATACTGAAAGTATACTAATTACCATTACCAAGTGGGATATATCCCTGGGATGCAAGGATGGTTCAATATATACAAACTGATCAATATACTACACATTGACAGAATGAAAGGAAAATAACATGATCATCAAAATTAATACAGAAAAGGATTTTTGACAAAATTCAACACATTTTTATGATAAAAATACTCAAACTAGGAATAGAAGGAAACTACTTCAATATAATAAAATCCACTTAATCAGAAACCCACAGCTAATACCACACTCAATGCTGACAGTCTGAGAAGTTTTTCTGCAAGATCAGGAAGACGACAAGGGTGCCTCCTTTTGCTACTTTTATTCAACTTAGTACTGGACAATTTTGAGGGGTTCAAGACTGCAGTGGAGGAAGTAACTGCAGATGTGGCAGAAACAGCAAGAGAGCTAGAAATCTGAAGTGGAGCCAAGGTACAACTGAATTGCTGCAACCTTATGACAAAACTTGAATAGACAGTAAGCTGCTTTCTAATGGATGAACAAAGAAAGTGGTTTTATGAGATGGAATCTACTCCTGGGGATGACTATGAAGACTGTTAAAAAGACAACAAAAGATTTATATTATTATTACATAAACTTACTTGGTAAAGCATCAGCAGGATTTGAGAGGACTGACTCCAATTTTGAAAGATTTTTTTGTGGATAAAGTTATGAAACAGCATTGATGTTATAGAGAAATCATTTGTAAAATAAGAGCCAATTGACGCAGCAAACTTCATTGCTATCTTACAGACATTTGCCACAGCAACCACTCCAACCTTCAGCAACCACCACTTGGATCATCAGCAGCATTAACACTGACGCAAGACTCTCCCACACCAGCAAAAAGATCATGACTCACTGAAGGGTTAGTGATGGTTAGCATTTTTAGCAATTAAGTATTATTAAGGTATGCACATACTATATATATACATATATATATATCTAAAGAAAATGCTACTGTACACTTAATAGTCTACAGAATAGTATAAACATAACTTTTATACGCACTGGGAAATCAAAAAATTCACATGACTTGCTTTATTGCTGTGATCTGGAACAAACCTACAACATCTCTGAGGTATGCCTGACTCAAAAGAAAGTAGGGTCTCAAACAGATATCTCTGTACACTCACAGTCACATCAATATTATTCAAAATAGGTAAAACATGGAATCGACCCAAGCGTCCATCAACAGATTGGGTAAGCAAAATATGGTGTGTGTGTGCATTTATGTGATGGATTAGTAGACTTAAAAATGGAGGAAATTCTATCCTTTCTTTTTTTCTTTCACTCATGCTACAACTGATGAAACTTACGGACATTATGATAAACAGAAGTGTCAGTCACAGAAAGACAAATACTATATGATTCCACCCACATGAGGCACTGCCAACAGTTACAATCACACCCACAGGAATCACCACCCAGGGGCTGGGGAGTTATTGTTTAATAGATATAGAATTTTGATTTCACAAGATGAGAGGAGTTCTGGAGATAGATGGCAGTGATGGTTCATTATGAGTGCTTTTAATATCATTTTAATAAAAATGGTTAAGATGCTAAATTTTATGCTACATGAATTTTATCATAATAAAAAAAATTACAGAACAAAACCCACATTTTCAAGTATTCAAATAAAAAAAAAGTATCCAGTAAAATTCAACCTATAACCAAAAAACATCAATCACTTTTATTTGGATTACATATTTTAAAATACACAAACATTCAACATTCACAATATAAGTTAATAGGAAGCCTTTTGCAAAGCTTACATAAGGACAAACAAGACTATCATACCTTTGTTACAGCTGTCTTCACTTTCTGGTTTTTCTACCATAGGTTCTGAAGTAGGTTCTTTGTGTTCAATTTTTTCGTCCACTTTGTCTCTCTCTCTCTTCTCCAACTCACATTCCTTTTCCTGTTCTTTCGTCTTTTGCAGTTCTTTTTCCTTTTCTTGCTGCCGTTCTAGCTCCTTCTCTTTTTCTTGCTTCCTTTCCTTCTCCATTTCTCTCTGTTTTTCCTGTTCTCGCTCCAGTTCTTTTTCCTTTTCCTGTTGCCTTTCCCTTTCTTTTTCCCTCTCCTTCTCTCGCTCCCGCTCTTGCTCTTTTTCAAGTTCTTTCTCACGTTCCCGTTCCTTTTCCCGTTCCTTTTCTCGCTCCCTTTCTCTGATTTCCTCTGGAGAGGGTTGTTTGTCCACTATGCCAAGCTTCTCATCCAGTCGTTTAAGTTTCTCGGCACATGCTGCTTTCCTTTGTTCTTCCATTCTTCGCTCTTCCTCTTCACGCCGTTTACGAGCACGTTCTACTGCTGCAGAAAGTTCTGACTGTTGCCTTCTTCTTTGCTTCCATATTTCATCTTCATCTGGGACCTGCTGCTTGGGAGGAAAAGGGCCTGGTCTTCCAGGTACTGCCTGTCGGTCTGGAGGAGGATGCTGAAATTTTAAAATAAATTCTCAGATGAGTATGACAACACAGGATATATCACAGACAAATAGCAGGAGCAAAATTCTCCATAGAATATCAGAAAATTTCCCTGAAAAACATACACATTAAATGCAAAATGTGGGGAAAATAGTATATCTAGATAAGTTTCTAGAATAGTTAATCCAGCCATCTAATATTAACTGAGCATGTACCTGTCTATTGTGCCAGACATTAATGCTCACTCAGTATTTGCTGAGTAAAATTAGAAGCTGCCACAACAAGTATTTCAAAATCTAAATCTAGAGACAAAGGAAATTTAGAATATGAGTGCTTTAGCAATAACTGCAAGGGATGGAATGCTAAAGAGGGGGAAAGGAAGCCCATAGAGACGCAACATGGCACCACACGAGCCAAGACCGGGGTGCAGTTACAAGCAAAGAGTGGACAGTCAAAGACACTAAGTGAAGCGCACAGAGACACCGCTGCTGCTGACACACCAAAGGAGAAGAAACTCCTAGAAAGCAGCCTGGGTAGAGAATCCTTTTTTTTTTTGAGAAGTCTGTGTTTAAAGAGAGATTCATATCTGGAGCCCATGGTGGAGAGGGAATCACCTTAGAGACTGAGTTTTACTAATTTAATTTTCAACTGATGTGCTCTGAAACATATTACTACAAAGTCTAAAATCAATGCCAACAACTATGCAAAGACAAGCAGAATGAAAAAAAGCACATGAAGAGCTGAAACATCAAGGAACTAAAAATGTGCTTTTAAAATACTGATTTTTAATAGCTACTAGGGTGAAGAAACCTTAAAAGCCATGTAACTATTCAGAATTCCTACAAAAGAGAAAACAATGATATGGTGAAAACACTGGACTGAATACTACAACCAACCAACCAAACCATGAATCCAGACTCTACCATTTACTAACAGTGCTATCTTAGAAAAACTGCTCCATCTCTCTGGTATTGTTACTTAATCTATACCTCAAAGACAAGCTGCAAAAACAAAGTAATTATATAAGCACACCTAATTTACACTCTAAACTCACAGGGTAAGCATTTTTTTGAAAAGCAACTTTACTGAAGTATAATTTACATAAAATGTGATGTATATATTTTAACTGTATAGTTTGATGACTTTGGACAAATGATAAACTTATGTAACTATTGCCCCATTCAACATATAAAGCATTTTCACCAGTCTTCTTTATGAATCCCTGACCCCATGCAACCAGTAATCTACTTCTGTAGTATAGAGTAGTTCTGCTTTTCCTAAAATTTCACAAAAATGGACACAATAAGTTTTGTTGTTTTGTATCTGGCTTCTGGTACTCAGGGTAGTGGTTTTGGGGTCACTGCGTGCAACAACTGTTTGCTCAATTCTATTGCTGGATACTACAGCATCAGAAGCATACTGTTTTGTCTGTGGACAGACACACTTTTGGATTGCTTCTAGTTTTTTAACTAGGAATAAGACAGCTACAGCTATTCCTGCTTAAGTATTTGTGTAAATGCATGTTTTCATTTCCTTTAGATGAATACCTAGGAATGGAACTGCCAAGTCATATGACAACTATGTGTTTCACTCTATAAGAAACTGCCAAACTGTTTTCCAAAGTGATTACAGGTTTTATGGCTCCATCAGCAATGTATGAGGGTGTCATCTGCTCTATACCTTGCCAACATCTGGTGCCACTGGTGCCATCAGCCTTGAAAATTCTGGACATGTAACAAAATTTCAATGTGGTTTTAGTTTTCATTTTGCTGGGAACTAAAAATATTGAACATTTTTTCATGTGCTTATTAGCCATCTGTATACCTTACTTTATGAAACGAATGTTCAAATCATTCTGTTGGACTCTTTGGTCTCATTGTTGAGTTGCAAGAGTTTTTCAATACACGTATGTGCACCCCCCCCCCCCACTGCCCAATATAAGTTCCTTGTCAGATGAAATACTAATATTTTTCCTGTGATATCTTTTCTTTGCCTTAGAGATGTTTTTCAAAAATCAAACTGATCAATCTCTTCTTTCTAATTCATGTCTTTTTTGTCTCATCCAAGACATTTTTGTTGGCCCAAGTTCATAAAGACTTTCTTCTACATTTTCTGCTAAATGTTTTAGTTTTAGTTTGTATGTGTATAGAAATGCTACAAAGAGCATGCAACAGTTAAAAGAAAAATGACTAGTGCAGATGATGGTGATGGTACGTGCACCTATCACAACAGAGTGATCAGGGAAGGAAGGCCTGTGAACTGTTAATATCTGTGATATTTCAAAAGCAAATTTTAGAAGGATGGAGGGACGAAGAGATTACCTATGCTAACTGCTGCTGAGATTAAGTAAATGAATATAAGAGAACTGACTGTGGCAAGATGGAATAGTCATTACTAACCTTGATAATAACACTTTTTCAAAGGTATACTGGGAGACGAAAGTATAACTGGAGAGGGTTAATGAGAAAGTGATGGCAGGAAGTGTAAAGAACTCACTAAAACAATTTTGCCATGGAGAACAGAGATATAGGGAGGAAACGGGTGGTGGTGATGGGGAGGTGTGAACTGTAGTGGAAGTTGAAGAAGGGTTGGTGTTTAAAACTTTTCTTGAAGGTGAGAGACAATATTATTGGTAACCGACAAAGATGGGATCCAGGGAACAAGTAGAAAGGTGGTCCTAAGGAACAAGGACAGTAGAAAAAAAGTCAGTACAGGAAAGGTACTTGATTAGGAAGAACAGGTGCTTCTTATTTTCTTAGAAAAATCAGGAGCATGCTAATCAGCTGAGAAGGAAGAGGGACAGGCTAAAGAAAGAGGTGCAGCTACAATGTAAAGTTGGTAACTATTTCATAAAAATTATCAATAAGAAACACAGAACCTTTCCACTATAACAAATAGGGCAAATAATACCTACAGACTATTAATAAGCATTTAGTTAAGATTTACCTGCTGTGCAAGCAACTTTGGAGGTGGTGGCAAGTGTGATGATGGTCCACGTTCCTATTATAAAGAAAAGAATTTTTACAAAATAAGATAAAAAATATCTACTTCAAATATTTCTGACTGTAATGTTTTTCAGTGAGACCAAAAGACTGCAAAACGTAAAACATCATTACTCTTTTCCTTTTTAAATAAAAGTACATCAGTCCCTATAATATAACTACGTTCTAGAGTCACTCAGGCATTTCAATAAGGTTACAAACACAAAATAACTTTGTTAAAAGTAGATTCTTAGTGTAAAAATTCTAGAATTGTAGCCCAAGTAATCCGGCTGTGGAGAATTATGCCTTTAATTTCAAATTTTTATTTATATAGGTCCAATTCTTTTTATGGAATTTTTTTCCTAATGACAGACTAAACTTTTTAAGTTTATATAAAGAAAAGAAACATCTAAAACACTGAAACCAGATATGAATGGATTAGTCACTTGTTTTTATATATCAGTATCTCACACACACACATAAAGATAGTCTATATTTCTCCGTTCATTCATCATCCCCTATTATGTCAGTTAAAAGTCACACAAAATACAGGTTTTACTTAAAAATTACTTAAAAAAACCTGCTTTTCCAGAATTCACAAATTTACTTTCCAATGACTCACCAATGGCTTATGAAATGCAAACTTCTGGTACAGCATCTACTACTCAACAACTACTAGTTCTTACACAGCTCTTACTCCTCTCCAATATCACACTGCTGGGGACTTCTTCACAGGGCCTTGTTTCTCCATGAAGCTTTCATACTTCTCCACTCTGGTAGGAAGTGGTCCCTTCCCTTTGGAATTGCTCCTTTCCTTTTACTGGCTATTTCTTGCTTTAAGTAGCATGTTTTTTATGAAATCTTTTACACAGAAGTTTCTAAGAACTATGTGCACTCTGTCACTGCACTGTTAGCTCCTTATTTTTAACCTCCCTGAAGGCACCATTCCTCCATTTGTTTTGTACGAATTCAACAAACTCATGCTGAGTATATCATGAATTACTAAAGTAGGCTTTTTGGAAGACAGTCCCTTTAAATTCTCACATTGTAATGTAGTTCTTACTACATTTTAGAAGCAAGATCAAGTGTATCTACCGTCCATATGCTTCCTTGAAAAAAAATGTTTTTCAAAATAGCTCAGACTTCATAGATTTCTTTACGCCCTAGTGTGATTTCCCTACTGGGATAATATATAATTTCACACATGAATACTAACTAGGATTTACAAAGCATCCAATAAACTGAGGAGCACTTCAGGTATGTTTGTTTGGAAAAACAATTTATCCTTCCACTCTGACCTGACCAAGCTGCTATAAGAAGGAAAAGAGTGAAACTTTAGTTTCTACTCAGTATTTTTAGCTACTATAGTACTGATAGTTCCCGTTGGTATGCAATAAATCTATGGTTTATGTCTCTTTAAGAAAAAATATATAGTTTCCATTTCCTAAGTCTTTTTCCAACTCTATGATTATAAGATTAATTCATCCTTGTCCCTTATCTGCAGTGACAAGAACCTCATGATTCCCACAAACCTGATTGAACGGCGGTCCTTTCCCATAGGGACCTTTTGCTACTGATGGCTGGGTAGGTATCTGAGAAGATGATTTGGTGCTGGAAACTTCATCTGGTTCTTTTCGGTTTTCAGTGTTTTCAGAGGCTTTTGAACCTTGATCCTCACTGAAGAATCAAAACCCAAGTGAAATAATAAGTAGAATGGACAAAATATAAATGTTAAGTAAATGCATTTTCTCAACATAAAAAAGACATTACTTTCATATAGTTTTGGGGGAAAATGCATTAAGGAATGAGATGGCTTTTTAATTGAGCAGTGCAAATTTATTCACTCGAGAAATATACGCTATTATCTACTATGTGATGGGGCCTGGGCTTGGCCAGATTATCACAAGATATAAGCTGCAATAGAATACTTGTCAAATACAGACACTCACACTTGACACACAATATGATTCCATCATTTTCTATTAATCTATTATTCTCACCCAAAACTCTCATCTGAATGCAACTAATACTCCAGATAATTAATTATTCTCATTTACTCTAATTTGTTCTGATTTAATGAAAAAGAGCAATCAAGCTGTAGTATTTAAAAGTAATGACAAATCACAGGCATCTCACAGCTGATCATCAAACAGCAATGATTGCAACATTATGGCTGAAAAACTATACTGATATGTACATGCAAGCTCCTGTTTAAGAGCCCAATTTTTATGCTTTATGACCCATATATTCCTGACCTCACCCTTACGTTTAAAAAAAAAAAAAAAAAAGAAAGAGGAAAAGCTCCCATTTCCCAAGAACTTATTGCTCCTTGCTAAGTTTAAAAAAATCAAAGACTTGAAACAGCTATTGTAACCCAAGTAAGTTTTCTCCAATTTTATAAATATGGATTAGGTCAAGAAAGTAAAAAGTTTTAAATGATCCGATACTGTCTCTCAAAGTATCTCCATTAGATGACGAGCATCTATGTAGTTTTTAACTTTTTATTTTGTATTGCGTATAGCCAATTAACAAACAATGTTGTGACAGTTTTAGGCAAATGGGTTAGGGACTCAACCATATAAACAGCTTCTTTTTAAAAAATAAATATTTTCTTTAGAAACATCAGACTGTTAATTTCTTGATTATTCATACTTTGAAAATTTGGCTCATCAATCACCTTCCCACTCAGTAAAAATCCTCAGAGTAGAACGTAGAAATTCTATAAGCAGGGAGGAAATACCTATTAATGAAAACTCTTTGCATAAATGGCTCTTACAGGATTTCCCTGGTGGTCCAGTCCTTAAGAATCCAACTGCCACTGCAGGGGACAGGGACTCACTTCCTGGACTCCCTGGTCCAGAAAGATTTCACATGCCAAGGGGCAACTAAGCCCATAGGCTGTAACTACTGAAGCCCGAACTCTCCAGAGCCCGTGCCCTGTAACAGAAGCTGCCACTGCAAAGAGAAGTCAGTGCACGACTAGAGAACAGCGCCTGCTCGCCACAACTAGAGAAAGCCTGTGAGCAACAAAGACCCAGAGCAGACAAAAATAAAATTAAATAAATGGCCCACGTTACATTAACAAATTCACACTGTTATTAGTAACAGATATCACACCTTACCTGCTGTTTTCTTTAGGACTACTACTTCCTTGCTCATCATCATCACTGAAATTCAGCTGTTCTGTATAATCCACTTCCATCTGAGCACCTATTAAATTAAGGAGAATTCAGACTGACTGTTTCAAAGTGTATAAAATCTAAAAATGCTTTACTAATCTTGTCTCCTACCTGCCCAACCTTCGTCAGCTTCAGCATCTAGGTTATCAAATTTATCAAGCTCCTTTAGCTCTGACGCACTAAGGATGGAGGGACGTTCAGGCTCAGAGGCCCATGAAGGAGGTGGGCCTCTTCCTCGAAGGCCTCTAAGCAGTGACAGGTTATGAGGGAAAAAGGATACTAATTAATGATACTAAATTAGGAAAATAGTAAAAGATTGGAATTTAGTTAATTTCAATTCAACATTAATGCTTTCTACATGATGATATACAAAGTATTCTGCACTGACATGTGTATGAAGAGACTGTAAGATTAACACACAAATTTAAGACAATACATAATGATATTTCTTATGCAGATATTTAACAGCAAAATTTTCAAGCATTTAAAATACAACAAATATACATTAGAAGTCTATATGGCTAAGAGTACTACTCATCTGAAAATAAAGAACTTGAAGGAAAATCATCATTCAGGAGGATGCTCAAGGTTTACAATTAAAAAAAAGAATGGGGGTTATCAACGTCATGGAAGGAAGAAAGAGTAAACAAGTGCCATCCATTTCGGGGGCCACAATTTTCAGTTTTCAGTATTTTATGTCAAATGATTTAATGTTTTAGAAGATTAAAGTAGTTTTGTTCTATCTTGATGAAAGTCAACCAATTACTTGTTGATGACAAATGTACCTTGAAGACAGAATAATAAATCCCCACAATCTACTCAACCTCCTGAAAATTTTAACAAGCATATATATATATACACATATATATATATACATATACCCTGCAAACTTTAATCATTTAATAGTCTTACTTGTTTGTTTCAGATAAAGAAGGTGGAAACCTCATGGGACCATGTAGAGGAGGATAGGCCATCCTAGGATACTGCTGAAACATCTGCATTAAGGAAACAAAAATTGGTAAATTTAGCTACTAAGTTATTAAAAAAAAAGTTAACCCAAGCCTGAAATTATAATACATAGAAATGATTAAATAGCACTGTGAATATAGAATTTTATCTACTGGTATAGATAACACTGTCAGTAACAAGCCTTTTATAAAACTACTGCCTCTACCAAGTCATTACAAAGAGATAAGAACTAGGACACATCATATTAAGAACTTCTGTTATCTCATTAACAAAGTTTCATAAAAATAACTGTGCACGGAACTGAAAATATAACAAACACAACATGCATGCACCTCAGAAAACTTCAATTTTCTTAACCAAGTTTAAAGATGTGAAATGATACAATGTGAAACCTCATCCTAATGCGGTCTCGGTAGATTAACTGAGAGCAGATTTGTTGGTAAAGAACTCAGTTCAGACACAAGAATAGCCCATAACCAGAGAAAGGTGAGGGAGGAAGTGGGGAGGCAGCTAATTGAGGGATTTTCTATGGGTAGGGCACAAGTGGATTCTGAGTCAAGTTATTACACAGATAGTAGTTACATACAAAGGCCCAAAGATGATGCTCTCCATGGGAACTTGGCTCTGCGAATCTGACTTTAGGAGAATTTGTATGATAGTTTATGAAGACAACTAGTAATACCAAGGGAATTATCCTATGGTTTCTAAGGGAAGAAATGTCAAGCAGTGCTTGGTTATTTACTCTTCTCATATCCAGGTTAAATTATGTTTTAAAAAAATGAAATTGTATTACCTTAAATACATAATTTATATCCTGAAATAGATTAGTTTTTCTTTAAAAACAAAAGAACCATTAGATGAGGAAATTACTTCATACTTGAAGAAAAGCTATGCTTATATGATTGTGCTATGTAAAGAAGAAATTTCTAAGCAGAGTTGGAGCAAAAGTTAATTAAGATAAGCAACAGCTGAAACTCAACTGGGGAAGCTTTGTGTCTGGGGAATACTCCAGAGAATTTTTGGTTCCATCTCACTTCCACACTGAAATTAGCAAATAGATGATTGGAGGCAAATGGTCATAGGTTAAGTTGCATTAGATCCTTCTGATTACTCAGGCATAGATAGTAATTTATGTGGTGTTAAATGTTTAAAATTTAGGAATTTGCCTCAAAAACATTGTAGAAACAACTTCTCAATATATAATATTTTAAAACATGTTTGTTTAGTGAAACACTTTATTTGAATAAATTCATTGATGAAACTGGTAACAGAGCTCACTTGATCTTCCCTCTTAACTTCCCTTATCCCACCCCAACATCTGGCAATTCAGGGGTCCTTGGAAGCACAACTTGAAAAATACCAGGAGACAAGTATTTGGATACAAATCATTACTCAAGGTCAGGTTAGCATCTAAGACTGACCTTATTATACACCCCAACAATTAAAGAAAATACTCAACAAGCAATTGTACTAATAATTTATTTCCTTCTCTCTTAGAATGGTTAAATAAAACGTAAATTTATTTACTTGAATACATGTAACTCACCATATAATTTCACAGTAGACTGAGAGCAAACAAAAAGAGGGCAACAAATTTATAGGAAATACGGGGGTCAGAAGTATATATAGTAATATATACTTTCAAAAATTAAATTTCCCCTGCCACTCTTAGGTTCTTTTTTTTTTGAGGTGGGGGTGCAATGTGTGGCATGTGGAACCTAATTCTCTGACTAGAGATCAAACATGTGCCCCCTGCACTGGGAGTGTGGAACCACTGAACTGCCAGGGAAGTCCCCTCAGAAATATATATTAAATGAAACTATAAGGACAGAATCAGCAAAATCCAGACTATGAGAAACTCCACGGGATAACAAACTGTAATAGATATGCTCCAAAGAAAATAAGAGATGGAAGAAAAGATAATCATAGATAATAAAATTGCTAAGAAAAATACCAACCAATCTCAAGAACAGATGGTATCTGGATCCTAATTAAGAGATAATCAGGGAAACTGGAACAATGATTTAGTATTTCAAGAATTTTTTTTAATATATGTGTGATAATGGCACTGTGAATTTCCCCCTAGTCTTCCTCTTTTAAAATCTAATCTAAAATATATATGGATGAGATGATCTACTAGGATTTGCTTAGTAATCCCAGATGGTGAGAAATGTAAGTGAAGCAATATGTACCACAAATTGGTAACTGTTGAAGATGTATGGCAGATATGGGTGGAAGAAAGTTCATGCTTTCTATTTTTGAATGTTAAAAATATTTCATTATACAAAGATTTTAAAAACACTTAAAGGTATATTAATAAACTTAAAGGTATATTAATAAAAACTTTAGAACTAGAGCAGGTATTAACCTTTTTTGTGCCACGAACAACCCCTTTAGCAGTCTGATAAATCCTATGGACCTCATCTCATAAAAATGTTTTTAAATGCCTAATTGAAAACACAGGATTACTAAGAAATTAATTATACTAAAATTCTGTCACCACGATATTTAAAAAACAAAATTTGTGATATGGTAACATGCATGCTTCAATAAGTAACACTAATTTGAATTATGCTGAGTATAAAAAATATTTGCAGTATCTTAATGTAATGTTATATGAAAATACCTATGATGCCTATTAAGGGTAAAACTCAGGTACTGCTGTGATTGATTCCTAAATTCATAATCGAAGGAAATGTTAATTTTTAGTTAGATGTCAATGAAAATAAAGACCTAAATTTTCCCCCATTCCAAATATTTCCTTGGTATCCAGATCAAAAACCTCTTATTTAGCCCCTTGCTGATTCAACAATACTCACATAAGGAGGCATCATAGCTCTGTACTGCGAAGCAAGGGCAGGCTGCTGTCCATTCAGTTTAGCCTGTGGAGGACCACAAGCTATCCTCTTTTCTACCACTTTGAGGATATCACTTTGCTCTGATGCTCCAGCTGTGCTTTCATCCTGGCCAGGCTTTTCATCTTGGTCAGATGTTAAAGATGAACTAGCAGATTTACCACCATCTCTCCAACAAGCAACATCTGGTGTGAAAAGAGATAGGAAAATAAGAAGACAAAGAAAATCTCAAAATGCAACAGAGTGCAACCAAGTGAGGCATACTTCAAGAATATTTTAGCAAGTAAGCACAGTGAAGGAACAGTAAAGTCTAATCTACTCTGTACTAGAAATCAAGTAAGCATAGTGAAGAAACAGTAAAAGTCTAATCTAGTTTGTACTAGATATCTAGGCTTTGAAGGTGTTTAGGGAGTCAGAGCAGTGACTTCCAAAGTAGAGAGGATATACCTCAGAGGCTACCTCCAGAAGCAAACACTGAGGTTGGGAAAGAAAATATTAAGAATTCCCAATCAAGCTTCACCAGTTTTTGATACAGAGATTAAAATCAGTTATACCAGAGCAGTCCTGAGGGAAGGGAGTTCTGTACCCCAAAAGGATTGATAGTGATGCATGCTCTCATTCATTTTTCGTCTATCACTGCCTATTACATGTGCCCAAGTGCACAGATTCAGTGTCTGTGTAACCCGATTCAACTACACGTAACCAGATAAAACAGATAATTGGTTTTACAAGGAAACCCTGTTTGGTTCAAGTGGTCTCTACTCCTTCTATTCACACCTGATGTAGTCCACTCAACTGTGTACCAGGATTGGCCTGTGCAACCTGTACAGTAAGATAGATGTGTTGGCGGTCTTCTCTGAAAACAGGCTATGAAAGCCTGGGGGTTTCCATCTTGAGTGAGAGATGTCTGTCTGTCCCTCCTTATTTTTTCTGAGGAAGTCATGTTGTAAGCTGCCCACACACAAACGAGCCACGAGAGAGCTTGACACAGCAGCCCCAGTCAGGCCAGCATCAGATGAGGGCTTCACTGTAATTTTGAAGAGAGAGAACCCCCAGCTAAGTGGCTGCCAGATTCCTAACCGTCAGAGACTGAAATGTCCAGTTCAGTTTGTTATCTTAAGCTGCCAAATACATTACACAGCAACAGATAACTGGTGAAAAGAAATTAAACAAGAAAATAGTGGAGCTGACACTATTATTCCTAATATAAACTCATCAACCACATAACAATAACAAAAAATAAAAAAAATTAATTAGACATTTTAAAATCTCTCAAAGATTTTACATTTCTATTTTTAGTTTATGCTTTATAATGCACATAATACAAGTATCTCTTACTATTCAAATTAATTAGCTCCTCAGTTTTAATTCAGAAAGCAAGGGATCCTTGAATATTAGCAAGTGAATGGACATAATTTATATATGAACATTGCATATTGGGGAGGTTTGATAAAAATTTTGACTATTGTAAAAATAACCAAATACTGATGTAAGTTCCCTAGTCATTTTGTTAAAAAGCTAACTTTTGATTTAGTAGGTTGGGTGTGAGGCCCAACACACATACTTCCAACAAGTTCTCAAGTTAAACTGATGCTATTCATGTAAAAACCAAACTTGAGTGGCAATCAACTATAGTTACTGTCTGCCTTTTCAAACTACATACAACAGCAGCAGGCAGGAGGTTATATCAAAACAGAACACAAATATAATCTCACTCTATACTTTTACTAAGAGAAAATATTCTTACTTGGTGGGCGTAAACTGGGTCCAGGTCCATAATTGTCATCATTTGCTTCTTTTTCTTTTTTTTCCTGATCCCCAGCTGCCTGTAGGCTAGGAAATTCTTGTTGAAAATGACTATTCACCTGGATTCCTACGCATTAAAAAAAAAATACATACAATACTGAAGATAATACAAAAACTCTCCCAGGACAGAGCTCTCTCCTTTTTTTGGTAATTTATTCCACACTGCAATGGTAACTGTTCATATCCATAAAATTTTCAATTTATCTAGAATTAGAATCCCTTGGAAAGTTAATGAACAGCCATGAGGAGAAAAAAAAAATCTGAGAAAGGCATCTGCCAGACATCGTTCTGGCAGACTCATTAAAATTGGTGCAGCAAACAAGTAGAGTTTCACTTCTGTTTCTCTTTTATTATGACTCCTTTCATTTTCAACACAAGTTAAATTATTTTGCTAATAAATAACACTAAGAACCAGTTCAAACAACATTACTAAAACAGAATTTATGAGTCAACACTATAAATATGGTGAGGCTATGATGTTTTTGTTTAACTGCTGAGATACTGATGGCACCTCACTATTCACTCATTTGCCTATCTACCTGCCTGCCTATTTATTTTACACTTCCATAAACTAAAAGAACTGACTTTATTAGCTTGAGGGCCTAGATGGGTTTCTCTATATGTTTTACAGACATATTTGCAAGTGGGGAAATCATATTTTGTTGGGGAGTCCATCATTCCTAGCAGGGAGGGAAGTATCACAGCTACTGTCCTTGATGGCTATTCTCCTAGATCTTCTCTACCGTGGAAACTGGGAGTAGCATGCTTGAAACAAGAAAGGCTGAAGGGCACGCATGGAGATTAATATGGTTTACAGCAATCAACATTAATGTCTGGGTATTTTCTGTCTCAGAACTGAAGGCACAAGATTTTGTCTGGTTACAGAGGGTAAAGACAGAGTAATGTGGGGCTTGGGGTATCTTAAAGACTACTTCTTTGATTCCTATTACTGGCTCATACATAGGTCTTAATACTGAAACTTAACTAGACCAAAAGATTTTTTTTAAAGATCTTTTTTTTTAAGGGTCTAATAATTTCTTTTGACAGTGTTCTCTGCCCCTGCCAAAACAGTGTAATTTGCCCCTTATCTTCTGTATGGCTGTTCAGTAACTATCAAGCCTAACCAGTTTCCCCAGCTAATGTCTACTTACCATCTCCTTGCCCACCTTGCTTGTTACTGGCCCATGATTTGGGAGCAGGTGCTACTTCTGGGGGAGCTGCAACCCCAGGTTTTGGTTGTGCTGGTGGAACTTCTGGTGCTCTTAAAAAAATATGAATCCATTATTTCAGATATTGTATGTTTAAACAAAATAATTATTTCACTTAAGCTAACTCTGTATACAAATGATTTTGGCTACATATTTACTCAGATGCACCCCCCATGCATTCTCTCTGCAACATTCCTTTAAAAGAAGTACAGCTATTTTTGTCCTTTTATTTCTACCCTTGAATAACCCAAGGAGATGACAGCTTTGTTTTTAATTTTGGAAGGAAAGGAAGGGAAGAAGGAAGGAAGAGAGAGAGAAAAAAATAGAAGCACTCATTATTGAACATAGCTACCAAAAATTACTTTTGAAGAAGTAAACATTTATAATTAGAAATAACATTACAGGCATACATACAGTCTGGATTGGTGGGATTAGCCAGGAGCTAAGGCTAATAAGCAAGCTCTCCATTCAGCAGTCAATAGGTTCACCGCTACATATTACTGTTAATCAAAAGAAGTCATAGCAACCTGACTGATGTGTCCCCATGAGTATAACGTGTTTTACAAGGGTCTACAGTTTCAACTGACATCCCCGGTGGCTCAGATGGTAAAGCATCTGCCTACAGTGTGGGAGACCTGGGTTCAACCCCTGGGTCGGGAAGATCCTCTGGAGAAGGAAATGGTAACCCACTCTAGTACCCTTGCCTGGAAAATCCCATGGACAGAGGAGTGTGGTAGACTACAATCCATGGGGTCTCAGAGTTGGACATGACTAAGCGACTTAACTTTCACAGTTTCATTCAATCCTTGCAATGAGTTAAGGCTTAAAAATAAAACAGTTAACAGACTTAAGAAATGCAATATATTTCTCGTATACTCAGACCTAAAACTGACTTGCTACTACAAAATAATTCTATTAACTAAGAAGTAGAGAACAATAAGCCTTTGATAAGCTTCACCCAAGTAGTAGCATTTATCATATAAAGCTCTCCAGAATACAGAGCTTTAGTAACAGTTATAGACAAAAAGTATCAAGTACTCATTTTCTTGTCTTATTTTTAAAAATTACCACTACTTGGCTTGGTCGTTCAATAAACCAAGAACCCTGCATCATTCTTGACACAGAATACTGTATACTTATTGAATGAATTATGATTAAGAGGGACATTACTAATTCCATGCCAGTTTTCTTGTTAATTCTTTATTCATTCAAATAGTATTACTTGATTACCTATGATGTACATCAGGTAGTTTCAATGAGGCAGACAGGAACTCTAAGCTTTGTGGAAATTATTTAACAGAATCAGCTCTTAAATCATAGAAAGAGAATGCCTGATTTGGTAAGGAATAGGAGGGAGCCTAACACAGTGTACGATAAAAGGAAACTTATGATCAGTATTCCTGTCATCTGTCCTATTCTGACACCTGAAAATACTGCCACTAAACCCACTCCTAGTAAAAATTACACAAGAGCTGACCATATATAAAACATTTTAAAGGGCATGATATATGTAATACACATAGCATAACACCTAGCACATAGAAGGGACTCAAACATAAAGAATGGGGAATGATTTCATTTTTTAGTAGACTTCGACTTACTTTTCTTCTTCGTGTTGCTCTTGTTTTGATGCCCATCCTGTGCCGTCTTTAGGTACAATGTTCACATTAGGATCATTGCCTTTGTTTTCTGCTTTGAGACTTGGGAGGTTAGCAGGTGGAGGCATACGCCGAGAAATACCAACTTTTCCAAGACTCTGTAATCCATGGCGAGCTGCAACTAAAGATCAGTAACATCAACTTTCTTAGTAACTATTTTATTCTTAAAACAACACAAAAGACAATAGGAATTAATGGGAATCTTGGGCTATTATTTTCTATTATTTTAAGAAACAAAATGTAAAACTAAGCCACAAACCTGCAACATAACCCAAGGTAGAAGTTGTATTCAAATTTAACTATCAAGTCACTGAACAGATGCTTGAAAAATTCTAACAGATGAACTAACTCTATAAACTACAAAAAAGAAAACACTGAAAGTGCTGTTTTGTACTTTTCCCCAAGGAACTGATTTTAAACTCAAAACTTCATACGTGAAACAATAAATATGATATAAAACAATCTCACAGACATATAGGACTGACATGTGGTTGCCCAGGGGAAGTGGGTGAAATGGGAGTTTGGGATCAGCAAATGCAAATTAGTATATATAGAATGGAGAAACAAAGTCCTTCTGTATTCAATATACTGTGATAAATTGTAATGGAAAATAATATAAAAAATGTATATATATGTATAACTGAATCACTTTGCTATACAGCACAAATTAACAAACACTGTAAATCAACTACACTTGATTAAAATAATTTTAGCTTTATACCTATTAATCTCATTAACCAAGTCTCCCCTTTGGAACCATATAGTTTAACTTATTTTCTGCTGACAACAAACTGGAAAAAAACAAACATATTTTAAAACATTTATAAACTTTTAACTTTAAAAACTTCATATCCCCTCAAAAATATGTATGTACATAAAAAGCCCAATACAAACAGGGCTGCTTTAACACAGGTTTGCCTAGATCCTAACAGCAATAGCTCTAGTTTATCACTTAGAGTAATAAAATGAAACCATGAAAATTACAAAAAACATAAAAGCCACTTGATTTTACTCACCTGTGGTTTTCTGAGTTTCTAATGATTTACCCTTGTAAGTATTAAATAAACTGAGTGTCGCATACTTTTTCCCATCCTTTGCTTTCGTGCTCTGGCCTGACTTCTCCGACATTTCGGTGGAAACTCATCGAGTCTAGAACCTTCTGCCACACCCTTTAAAATCAGTCTGTAAGATTAACAGAAGAAAGAGAAATAAGGAGGAACATTTTAGAATTAGTTTACTAAAAACTTAGTAAATTCAAATGATCACAGAAATTCTGAAAAATAAAAACGAGATGTTAAATCATTCTTTAATAACTCACATTAATAATAATTTCATGAGCCTGTTTAATACTGTAAAATTCCAACAACCAACATGTGACAAAGTTAATCAAAATAAACTGCCGTGTGCTTGGTGAGTATATTATTTATGGTTTGTAACCACTTAACTATTCTACAGAGAATAAGGGTTTTAAGCCATACTGAGATGAACAGTTGAACTACAGTTAATCGATGGAGAATGTCTTTCTATCTAATAAACAAATATTCAACCTAATAGGACTGAGATGACTGGCATGATCAGCTTACACATATGGAATCCAAATGTGACAGAAGGATAACATCCTCTTCTTATAAACTGCATGCCTGTGTTTTCAGGCAATATGTGTCTAACAAGAATCTTTTATTTGTTTAACAGTCTAGAATAGAAAGAACATTCTATTTTCTCTGCATTCTGCAAAGGGTAGAACACTCCCTCATAAATCTAAGACACAGTATTCTATTTCACTAGAGTAAGTGTTCAAGAAATAGTGTAAAAAAGAAAAAGAAATAGTGTACACTTGTCAAAAGTCTCTGTATACGAGAAGTAAAGAGTACTTTAATGAACATTCATATACAAAGAGAATGTTCATCTTTGGAATTAATATACCCTAATTAAAAACTAGCCTAGTAATACACAGGGGAGGAGATACTGATTAGCTCTCATACTATTTCTCTTCAATTTATTAAGGTATACATTTCAATCTTAGGAATTGTTTCTTTTTCTGTGCATGTTTGCTTTATTTGTTTTGAGAGTAGAAGTAGGGCAGGAGGTAGTGAATCTAACAAGAAACCAACAATAGCTATAAGCATGGGAGCTGAAGATTACAGAACAGGATATAATGCAAAAAGCATTCAAAGTCAAGGAATGCCTGAGTAGATCCTATCATCATAAAGATCCTTTCATGCACTGGTTTTACATTTGTCAATTACAGAATAAGCATCACATCCAGAGGGATGATTTTACATTCATATCAACTAACATACAGTATTCACGTAGTGCCATAAAGTTTATCTGTAATCTTCACATCTATTATCTCATTTTAGACTAAAAATGTTATGATACAGTTAGTATTCTGGTTTTACAGATGACGAAACTGATGTTCATAGATAAACGAGACTGGCTTTGAAATCAAGGCTACTGGTCAGTCGGTTTATACCATGCTGTCTCCTATAACTAATTACTTAGCTTCTCCAAGTATACATTTACAATTTGAAATAAACTGTGTAAACCACTCACCTGCAACCAAAAGAACTACATTAACATACAGATCGCTTGCAATCATAGGTGGAAGTGAAGTGAAGTTGCTCAGTCGTGTCTGACTCTTTGCGACCCCATGGACACCAGGCTCCTCCATCCGTGGGGTTTTCTAGGCAAGAGTACTGGAGTGGGTTGCCATTTCCTTCTCCAGGGATTCTTCCCGACCCAGGGATCGAACCCAGGTCTCCCGCATTGTAGACGGACGCTTTACCATCTGAGCCACCAGGGATTTAACATGTATATAATTAATTTTATCCCAAGGGTGCTAATGATGACAGTGTGAAGACAGCTATACTCACGAGAATCTCTGTTGTTGACATATTTTTACCAATAACATGGACAAAGATATACAGGAAGAATATTCCTCTCCAGTGACAAAAAAGGAGACTGCATATTCACTAGATGACAAAATTAAGATTCAAGGGTATCTTTCTTCAGGTGAAAATAAGGTAACTTGTGTAAAATAAAAACTGTCAACTTCTTTCACCCTCATTTGATGGCAATTTAACACCTAACAATCTCCAAACTTCTCTTAATACCACAACTACTAATGGAGACCCTCACCTGCCTACATCATAAAAAAAGCAATAACATTAAGAAACTTAAATTTCCTTAGGGCAAACCTACAAGCCCACCTGCATCTACATCCATCTTTCCGAAGGGTTGCCTTTCCTTCACCTGTTGTTGAAAGTGGTTCTCAGGATCATCTAGAAACTTGTTAGATATGCAAATTCTCAGGATCAAAGTCATACCTACTGAATCAAACTGAGGATAAGACCACTGTGCTTTAAAAAGCCCTCCCAGTGATTGTGAAAAAAAAAAACAAAAACCCACAAAAGTTCAAGATATAATGATTTACTATAACCATGTATATATGCTAGGGCATCCCTGGTAGCTCAGCTGGTAAAAGATTCTGCCTTCAAGGCAGGAGACCCCTGTTTGATTCCTGGGCCGGAAAGATCCGCTTGAGAAGGGATAGGCTACCCACTCCAGTATTCCTGGGCTTCCCTAGTGGCTCAGGTGACATGACTGAGCGACTTTCATCTTCATATATATGCTAAGCAGTGGTCCTTAATCCTTGCTGCAAATTAAAATCACTTGGGGATTTTAAAACATACCAGTTTCTAGAGTTGTGAGGTGGGGTCTGATTATCCATTCTTATTTTGAAAATGCTCCTCAGGCAATTCTAAACATTTAAGCAGTCTTCAGAATCACTGCAATAAAGGAAGTGTACCTTTCCTTACATTCCATCAAAGACCAATCCTTCCTTCTGTGTTACCCATCCTCTCACCACTTTCTTTCTCCTTCTAAATTTGTCTGCAGGAAATCCCACCCACTTCTAAGGCTTCAACTACCAACTGTGTATGTCAAATTTGTATCTCCAGCACAGAATTCTGTGTTCCTAAAGAATCCCACTGCCTGTTTACATTTCTCCTTTGTTTTGACTTCCCTGGTGGCTCAGACGGTAAAGCGTCTGTCTAGAATGCAGGAGACCCAGGTTCGAGCCCTGGGCTGGGAAGATCCCCTGGAGAAGGAAATGGCAATCCACTCCAGTTCTATTGCCTGGAAAATCCCATGGACAGAGGAGCCTGGTAGGCTACAGTCTATGGGGTCACAAAGAGTCGGACACGACTGAGCGATTTCACTTCACTTCGTTTTGAACAGTGTTTCAACTTTACCTGGAACACAGGCATCTACTTCACATTAAGCGTTTCAGATGCAGACCAACCAAATGTTTACAAAGCATGTGAGGAACTGGAGAGGCGGGGAGGAGAGGATATGAATTGAGAGAGTAGTACTGAAACATGTACAATTACCACAAATTCGCAGGGAGCTCAAAATGGGTGCTCTGTGACAACCTAGAGGGGTTGGATAGGGTGGGGTGGGAGGTGGAGGAGAGGTTTAAGAGGGAGGGAACATATACCTATTCGTATGTTGATTCATATGCTGATTCATGTTAACACATGGCAGAAACCACAATATTGTAAAGCAATTATCCTCCAATTAAAAATAAATAAATAAATAAAAATTAAGTTGGGGGGCTTCCCTAATGGTCCAGTAGTTAAGAATCCACCTTCCAATGAAAGGGACAAGTGTTCAATCTCTGGTCGCAGAACTAAGATCCCACGTGCCAAAGGACAATTAAGTCCACTCACTGCCCATGTACTACATAGAAGACCCAGCATAATTAAACCCCCACAAAGCTGAGTCAACAGGAAAAATATCTCAACATTTGACAAAATGCAAATGTTATACAAGAGCTCACAAACTGAAGAAAAAACTTGAAGAAACCCAATTTTAATTATTAATGCTATGTTAACAGACAATTCACTAGAGAAATAATACCACTAAGCAAATGTATTGAAATGCTCAATTTTATAAATAAACAAAACTAACAAGTTAGGGCAGTTCAGCCTGTCCATATGTTTACACAAGGAAAACAAAGTAACATTAACACAATTTAACCATAGGGTAATAGAATATCTAATTCAATTCAGTCATCACAAAACATTTAGAGCTTGGGGGAAAAAAAAAATCACAAAATGAACTTTAATTTTCCTACTTAAAAGTAAAATGAAATAAAAAATGTCTTATAAATTATAAGGAATTTCCAAATACAAAGAAAAAGAAAAATTCCAGAAAATATACTAAGTAGTTCTTTTTTTAAAGATCAAACTTCTGTACAGAGTTTCTTCTTCCACTATTAACCAACTACTGCCTCTATGGTACTCCCTTCAGTGCATGCTCTTTCACCAAACAGATAAACCAAATACATACTGGATGTATTCTGAGGTAAGAAAGATGGACAGGGTCAAATTCTCGGGCCAACAGAACAGAGAATTTATTCTTTCATATGCATATGAGTCTCTCTAATATAAAACCCAAGAAAGCTTTACAGTACCAACTAACTCTCCCAAAAAGTAAATCATCAATACACATGACTGAAGCTAGTACAAATGATAATTATCAAAAGATAATTCAAAGATGAAACTATCACAATGTATCCATTTCTATAAGAGAGTATGCATTTCTAAAGACAAAGAATTTGTAGCCATAAACAATGCTGGATTCATGAGAAAAGCCAACTGCACCATCATGGTTTGCCAGTTACGTGTGGGCACTTTTAGCAATCCCATTCCTAGGCATATATGCCAAGAAAAGTCTAGTGTGAAAACACACATGCTCCCCAACCCCCGCTACTTCATACCAGCCCTATTTACAATAGCCAAGAAACGGCAGCAACCTAAATGTCCACCAACAGATGAATGGATAAGATATACATATACACAATGAAACACTACTCAGGCATAAAAAGCAATGAAACAATGCCACTTGCAGAAACATGGGTGGGTGGACCTGGAGACTGTCATACTAAGTGAAGTCAGAAAGAAAAAGACATATACTATATGATGTCACTTATATATAGAATTGTGAACTTTCCAGGTGGTCCAGTGGTCAAGAATCGAACTGTCAATGCAGGGGACATGAGCTTGATCCCTGGTCCAGGAAGATTTCACATGCCATAGGGCACCACGTGCCATAACTACTGAAGCCCTCGTGCCCTAGAGCCTGTGCTCCGCAACAAGAGAAAGCATCACAATAAGAACCTGCTCACCGTAACTAGAGAAAGTCCATGGGCAGCAACAAAGACCCAGAGTAGCAAAAAATCAAATAAAATTAAAAAAAAAAAAAAAAAAAAAGATGGGTTAAGTTCTGGAGAGCTAATGTACAGCGTTATGATTACAGTCAACAATATTGTATATGTATCGCAAAGCTGCTAAGATGTTAAATGCTGTCACCACACTCAAAGTAATGATAATTATGCATGTGATTTGTGGAGGGTTTAGCTAATGCTACAGCCATAATCACCATTCACCTTAAACTTACACAGTATCATATGTGAATAACTATTAAAAAAAAAAAGAACTACAGACACAGACAAAATGTAAAACCTGAAACTATAAAACTTTTAGAAAAAACATAGGCGAAAATCTTTGCGACTCTGGATTACATTATATAAAGACTGCTTAGTACTCTAAAAGCACAATCTATAGGGAATTCCCTGGCAGTCCAGTAGTTAGGACTCTAAACTTTCACTGCTGAGGGCATGCATTCCATCCATGGTCTGGGAACAAGCCACATGGTGGGTGGGGAACACAATCCATAAAAGGAGGAATTTCTGAATTGGACTTTTGCCTTTCGAAAGTTCTCACTGTTGAGAATGAAAATGCAAGCTACTCTCTGGGAAAAAAACATCCGCAAATCATGTATCTGACGAAAGACTTTTATCTAGAACATGTACAGAACTCTCAGACCTAATCCAGTTGTTTTTTAAAGGGCACAGGATTTGACACCAGAGATACATAAGTGGCAAATAAACACATGGAAAGATGCTCAGCATTTCAGTATCTGGGAAATTCAAATTTAAACCACAGTAAGATACCTCTATACTTCTACTGTATTGGCAAAAACTACAGATTAAAGCAACTGTTGATAAGGATGTGGAAGAAATGGAACTCGCAAAGTCTGCTCACGGGGGTGTAAAATGTTATAACCATTTGGGAAAACAGTTTGGAGGTCCTTAGAGAAGAAAAAACATCCAACAACCACACAATCACAATTCCATATGTGATTGTCCATATGTCCATATGAAGACTCAGACTTGGACTCTGGTTCATAGTTTTATTTGTAACAGGCAAACACTGAAAACAACCCAACTGTTTACCAACAGGTGACTGGAAAACCATATTGTTGTATATACATAAAAGAAATGAATATCCAAGCAGTAAAAAAGAATGTATTACTGGTAAATGTAACTACATGGATAAATCTCAAAGTGATTATGCAGAGAGAAGCTAGATTTCCAACATATGCACTATATACAGAATTCAACTCTGGATGAAAAATATTGCCTTCCATTATCAGTAAACAAAGGATGTTACTGCCATCAAGCCAGCAGCTACAGCTGCCAACGCCAACTGTGCACCCTGAGGGGATTCAGGATGAAGAAAAGGAGGACACTGGCCCAAGAGAGTTAAGGTGCATATAAAAGGAATGATTTCAATGGGCCCAGACCCTTGAATCATACATAGAAAAACATTAAGTTCATTAACTTGAGATGTCTGGTTTCCTTTAATTAAAAGTAATTTTTCGATGTTCCAACTACCTGGGTTTCTTTGTAAAATTTCTATTTATCCTGGTTCCTCCCTTACCTCTTTGGTTTCTAAGAGCCACCTGAGAAGCTAACTTCCAGACTTAAGTCTTCAGTTTTGTTCACCAAATAAAATGTAATTCTCAATTTTTACATTGTAGTCGACTCTACAAAATGCAAACATATCTATGGTACAGGGAATGGGTAGGAACAGAAGGAATTTTTATTGATATGTTCCTTATCTTGACTGTGGTAAGTTTCATGATGTGTATATGCAAAATATCAAATACTTCACTTTAAGTATGTACAGTTTATTACTTGTCAATAAAAATATTTTTAAAAAGATCAAGGCCCTCTAGATTGAAAGCAAACAAGAGTATTACCATGCAAATCTACCAGGGCAAATTAAGAAAGAGAGGGCTTCCCTGGTGCCTTGGACAGTAAAGAATCCACCTGCAAGTAGGAGACCTGGGTTTGATTCCTGGGTTGGGGAGATCTGCTAGAGGAGGGCATGGCAACCCACTCCAGTATTCTTGCCTGGAGCATTCCATAGACAGAGGAGCCTGGTGGGCTACAGTCCATGGGGTCACAAAGAGTCTTTAATACTTTGTAATAAACTGGTGATCTAATAAGTAAATTGTTTTCCTGGACTCTGTGAACTGCTCTAGCAAATTAATCAAACCCGATTTATAGCCAGCCTGCCAGTCAGAAGCATGGGTAACAATCTGGACTTTCGACGGGCATCTGAAGTGTTGGGATAAGGGACAGTCTTGTGCGACTGAGCCTATCTATACTAATCTTTGGGATGTGATGCCATCTCCAGGTACCTAGGTCAGAAATGTGTTAGATTTTAAGACACCTGGAAAACGGCTGGAGAATCTAATTGCTTGGTGTGGGGAATCTCCCCCCATCCCACAAGGCAAACAGAAATGTCAGAAGCAGAGTATTACAAGTATAGGAGACATAAAATAGAGTTTTTAATTTGTACAAGTGAAGAAGATGGGGACAGCAGGGAGGCAAGATATGAAATTGGAATCGGTAGGCCTGATAAGGAATAATGAAGAACAATGTAAAAATAGGGCTAATACTGGAGCAAAAGAAAATGTCAGAACATAATAAACAAGAAATCAACAAACTGTTTTTGTTCCTGGAATTGGTAAGAAAGCAGTTTAAGATTCTTGTGGCTATAAAGTTAACCAAAGGACAAAACTAGAAACATACAAGAAAATCAACTGGAAATGAAAAATAAACACATCTCTTGTCAAACATCATATAACTGAAAGGAATGCTCTTAAGTACTTTCGTTACCAGACAAATCATTTTAAGTTACCTCAAAAAGAGCAGAAAAGAAAAATCAAATTAAAAAACAGAATAATAATAACTGATAAATTCAAGAGCTGACTCTTTTGGAAAAAATAATATAGAAATTAGCTGAATCACTCTAATTTTAAGTTAAACACTAAGAAGAATGAGATAAATACAATAAAATACACACACGAAGAGAATGCTCTGAAATAAGTATTTTCTAGGAAAACAGAAATTACCAGATTTGGCTGAAGATAAACAGGCAAAAACAATAAAGGAGAAAAAAAAAAAAAACAACTTTGTTCAAAAACTGCCCATCCTCAAACAGTGTCTGGCCCAGGTGATTTCACAAGAGAATTCTGACATTAAACAGAGACAATTCACATGCTATTTACAGTGAACTAAATGCAGGCTTTGGCAAACTAAGGCCTATGGCTAAATCCAGTCTGTGGCCTGTTTTGCAAGGCTTGGGAACTAAGAATGTTTTAAGCCGTGCTGCTGCGTTCTAAACTGAAGTCTAACGTGTAAAATACATACACATAAGGATATTCACTATGATATGGTATGTGGTAAGGTCAGTCATTAAGTGATCCATATTTTGAAACATTACTGAACTGGAGATATAAGAGCTAAGAATCTGCTCTCACAGATCTTTTCAGTTTGATAACTCAAATAACAGGTAATCAAAGTCATTTCACATGATGACAAATACTGTAAATAAAACCAAACAGGACAACAGGAGAAAGTACAAAAGGGCAGGTGACGGACAGGGAGGCCTGGCGTGCTGCAATTCATGGGGTCGCAAAGAGTCGACTGAGTGACTGAACTGAACTGAACTGAAAGTACTTTAATGAGTGGATCATTATCAGCCTCTCTAGAGAGAGAGCTTCTGACTTGAATCTAACAGAGAAGCAGGCAGCTTCAAGGCTTAAGAAAACACAAATGCAAAGGCCCTCCCACACTGATATGCTAATCATGTTCAAAAACAAAAAAAGTCGTGAAGTGGAAGCTATTAAGAAAGGGAGGATTGGCTGGATGACCATTAGGATTTAAAATTTTATCTTTGAAGCAAATGAACTCTGAGTAGAGGCTTTTTGTTTTAAAGATATTCTGGGAGTTCCCTGGTGGTCCTGGGGTTAGGATTCGGCACTGTCACTGCTGTGGCCCAGGTTCAATCCCTGGTGGGGGAACTGAGATCCCCACAAGCCTCTTGGCATGGCCAAAAATATATGTATCATTCTGGCAAGAACGTGGAGAATGGATTGCAGGGACTCATATGTGGAATATGAGGATACCAGACTGTCACAACCTAGGACAAGAGGTAGGCCATGGCTGAAAAATGGAGACTGGACACAGGAGTGTAGGAAAGAGGAGTGAAGGACAAGGAGTCAAGGAGTCAAATTTTATGTTAACACTAACAAGAAGGAAAAAGATGAGCGTGAAAAACTAGACATTAAGTAAGGTGGAAAGCCTAGATTTAGAGAAGATGGGGGAAGAAAGAAGCTTCCCAGGTGATGTTAATGGTAAAGAACCTGCCTAAGAGATGAGAGTTCAATCCCTGGGTTGGGAAGATCCCATGGAGGAGGACATGGCAATCCACTCCAGTATTCCTGCCTGGAGAAATCATAGACAAAGGACTCTGGTGGAGAGGTGGACACGACTGAAGCGACTTACCATGCATGCACAGGGGAAGAAAGCAAAAGAAGCTGGTGAGTTCATTTGACTTCTGATCTGCCTTGTAGTTTACACAACAAATAAAACTCAGAAAGTAGTAGTATCGAAATACATGTATGAAAATACTTTGTGTTCATTAGGTACAACACTACTGTCATTATTTCTCCCTATATCGTAAAAGGTGCTTCCAAGTGTGGTAATGAGAAATGCCTCTTCCTTCTGAGCACTGGCATGGGAACCTAACCCACATCAACAACACTGAATCCAAGGGACAACATATCTTCTCTCTTGTGTGCTCTTGCCCTTGGATACTAAAACCTAAAATAATGAAACCTACGTTCTCTTAAAGCCTAATGTAGTAATTAGTATAGTCTTGAAATATAATTTAGCAAAGCAACCCTCTACAGGTTACACAGAAACAAGTCTTCTGAAATACCTCCCTATTGCTGCAGTGACAATATCCATTCAACACTTATATAACAAATGTGCTGAGAACTAATAAACTGCCAAATGTTTAAAATGCTCAGTTGCTCAGTTGTGTCCAACTATTTGCAACCCCACAGACTGCAGTATGCCAAGTTTCCCCGTCCATTAGCAACTCCTCATGATGCCCCTGTGTTCATGGAACTTGTAATAAATAAGCACATGAAAACATGGAAGTGAAAAAACTGGGTAAAGAGACAGCAGAGAGGAAAGAGACTTTAGACAGGATGATGAAGGTTTGAAAGACCTCTATGCACAAGGGGATATGAGTTAAGAAAATCCATCTGTGGTTCTCAATGTAGGTTGCACAGACTTATTCGGGAAGATTTTGAAAGGTAATATATGTCCAGGTCTCAGTGCTAGACCAGTTAAATCAGGATTTCTGGGGCTAGGTCTGACAATGGCATTCTTCAAAAAGCTCCCCAAGTGTCTCTCAGTTCAGTTCAGTCGCTCAGTCTTGTCTGACTCTTTGTGACCCCATGAATCCCAGCACGCCAGGCTTCCCTGTCCATTACCAACTCCCAGAGTTCACTCAAACTCACGTCCATCGAGTCGGTGATGCCATCCAGCCATCTCATCCTCTGTCGTCCCTTTCTCCTCCTGCCCCCAATCCCTCCCAGCATCAGAGTCTTTTCCAATGAGTCAATTCTTCGCATGAGGTGGCCAAAGTACTGGAGTTTCAGCTTTAGCTTCATTCTTTCCAAAGAACACCCAGGATGGTTCTCCTTTAGAATGAACTGGTTGAATCTCCTTGCAGTCCAAGGGACTCCCAAAAGTTCAAAACACCACAGTTCAAAAGCATCAATTCTTCGGCGCTCAGCCTTCTTCACAGTCCAACTCTCACATCCATTCATGACCACTGGAAAAACCGTAGACTTGACAGGACGGACCTTTGTTGGCAAAGTATTATCTCTGCTTTTGAATATGCTATCTAGGTTGGTCATAACTTTCCTTCCAACGAGTAAGCGTCTTTTAATTTCATGGCTGCAATCACCATCTGCAGTGATTTTGGAGCCCAAAAAAATAAAGCCTGACAGTGTTTCCCCACCTATTTCCCATGAAGTGATGGGACCAGATGCCATGATCTTAAGTTTTCTGAATGTTGAGCTTTAAGCCAACTTTTTCCCTCTCCTCTTTCACTTTCATCAAGAGGCTTTTAGTTCCTCTTCACTTTCTGCCATAAGGGTGGTGTCATCTGCATATCTGAGGTTATTGATATTTCTCCCGGCAATCTTGATTCCAGCTTGTGCTTCTTCCAGCCCACCGTTTCTCATGATGTACTCTGCATAGAAGTTACATAAGCAGGGTGACAATATACAGCCTTGACATACTCCTTTTCCTATTTGAAACCACTCTGTTGTTTCATGTCCAGTTCTAACTGTTGCTTCCTGACCTGCATATAGGTTTCTCCAGAGGCAGGTCAGGTGGTCTGTATTCCCATCTCTTTCAGAATTTTCCACAGTTTATTGTGATCCACACAGTCAAAGGCTTTGGCTCTAAAGGATAGCTATGGTTGAGAACCACCACCAGAAAAACAAAGCAATTCTGATCTTGAAAACAAGGCAGGAGAGGAAGTCAGGTAGACAGAGGTCAAATTTTGCAGAATATTTTAGGCTAAGATAAAGAATATCGCCCATGTGTTTGTTCTAAATGCCATGAAGAGCCAATGGAGGAGAAAAAAGAAAGAAAGAAAATGAAGTCGCTCAGTCATGTCCAACTCTTTGCGACCCTATGGACTGTAGCCCACCAGGCTCCTCTGTCCATGGGGATTCTCCAGGCAAAAATACTGGAGTGGGTTGCCATTTCCTTCTCCAATCGAGGAGAAAATAATAATTTTAAAAAAAATCTCAATTTCTGAGTAAATGCATGGCTGCATTCAGCAGATCCACATCTTAAGTAACAAAAAGGTACAATTTACATAAATTACTAATTAAAGAAAAAAAAAACTTTTGAAGCTGTCTGCTCAAGAGGAATGCTCTCTTCAAACTTGCTATCTTCAGATTTCAAAAAAACACATGGACAGTTATGAGAAACCAAAGAACTATATCCTCTACTTGTATCCCTTTTGTATCCCTTTGAAAGCTTTTTATCATTTGTATACTATAAGGAATAGTTTTTAGTTCCGTGGTGGCCAGGGTTCAATCCCTGGTCAGGGAACTAAGATTCCCATAAGCTGCACAGTGAGGCCAAAATAGAAATATACATACATATTTATATTAAATATATACATATCTTATATGGCTTATACATAATAAACCACAAATATTTGCATTTTCTGGACATAAAACTGATTTTAAAAATTTATATATATATGTTACTATCCTGTCTACTATGTACTTAAAAGTCTAAATCATCATGATTTGAGGGTCAGTCTGCAAAAACAAAGCTGTGTGAATAATATATCCTCTTTCTCTGTTTAACAAAAGAAAAAGTGAACATCTAAATTCAAAGTTCTATGACTCTGAGCAAAGCTGGTAAGAAACTAGTTGTTTTTCCCACTGAAATTAGATGTAGCAAAACATGCACCTACATTTTCTAAATTTTGAACAGTGAATATGTTACCTTTTTTGAGCAAAAACCAAAAAAAGTTAAAATGAAAGGAAGAAATGGAGGAGAGCGGGAAAAAAAAGGAGGTCAGTGCTTTCAAAGCAAACAGTCTGTTTTCAAAGGGTCTTAAGGGAAATTTGAAAGGCAGCAGTTTACCATAATATAATGATCAACCTTTTGAAATGAAAAGAATGAAACAATAGTAACACGAATATGGTTTTCATGAAAGAATAGGTATTGCAGGCTGAATATTTGTGGGAAAAAAATCTTAAGGGATATCCACACATCAAGAGATTAGGTACCATTTCTAAAATTTCTTCAGGTGACTGATTTGTAATTACAAAAGTATTTGTAAGTATTCCATACCAAAAATATTAAGTAATATTTAAAATCTAGTATATTAGGGGGGCAAACACCATACTTTTGTAAATCACCAACCTGCAAAATTCAATTAAAGGACGGAATTATAATCTTTCTGGCCTCCATGAGCGCCTAGGTATCCAAGACCTGTTTACCTCTCTTCTCTCGTTGTTCTTATGGTGATTGTTTAGTTTCTCTAGGAAACACAGCACAACGTCCCACTCATTTAACTTGCTTAACATTAAAAAGAAACTGCAAACATTTCCAGAGAAGCGCACTGGACGCATTTAACAAATGTTTTATTGAACAAATAAAAGCAGAATATATACTAATAATAGTCATGTATCACATACAAATATAAAGACCTTATGTGTAAACCACTTTCACTGGTTCCTGTAACTGACACCTGTATCATTTTTTTTCCTATCTCTATACAGGAGAGTTGGTTTTGTCAGCTTTCTCTTCTCTATGTGTTTTCCTCTTTGGCCATCTATCTACTGTTCACTACTTCAGTAAGCATAATTCCCAACCAAACCCTTCCATCAAGCTTTTTAATTGTGTATAAAACAAAACATCCTCACTTAAATTTATTGACAGAATTACAAACTAAAAATGTTTGATTTCCCCACTCAAGCACAAAAACATTTACTTGTGTACTATATTATCTACCATTAGTACTAGGAACAAATGAAAGAGACATGCTGATCTCCACCAACTGAGTATAGGTTTGAGAAGGCTGGAAAAGATGTTCAAAGAACTGGGAGGAAAGAAAATCAACAATTAAAATGAGGCATTGAAACGCAGAAGCAGCTGGAAACCAGGGACACAAGTATTCCCAAGACTGTGGTTTGAAGACTGTTAACAATGAAAAAATGGAGAAGAAAATGGCAACCCACTCCAGTATTCTTGCTTAGAGAATCCCAGGGATGGGGGAGCCTGGTGGGCTGCCACCTATGGGGTCGCACAGAGTCGGACATGACTGAAGTGACTTAGCAGCAATGAAAAAACCTGGCTTAAAACTCAAAATTCAAAAAACTGCAATCATGGCATCACTTCATGGCAAACAGATGGAGAAACAATGGAAACAGTGAGAGACTGTATTTTCTTGGGCTCCAAAATCACTGTGGACTGACTGCAGCCATGAAATTAAAGACTCTTGCTCCTTGGAAGAAAAGCAATGACAAACCTAGACAGCATATTTAAAAGCAGAGACATTACTTTGCCAATAAAGGACCATACAGTCAAAGTATGTTTTTTTCAATAGTCACGTATGGATGTGAGAGCTGGACAATAAAAAAGACTGAGCGCTGAAGAACTGATGCCTTGGAATGGCGGTGAAGAGTCCTGAGAGACTCCTGGACTACAAGGAGATCAAACTAGTCAATCCTAAAGGAAATCAACCTTGAATATTCACTGGAAGGACTGATTCTAAAGCTGAAGCTCCAATACTTTGGCCAGCTGATGCTGACTCGCTGTAAAAGACCCTGATACTGGGAAAGATTGAAGGCAGGAGAAGGGGACGCGACAGAGAATGAGATAGTTGGATGGCATCACCAACTCAATGGACATGAGTTTGAGGATACTCTGGGAGATGGTGAAGACTAGGGAAGCCTGGCATGCTGCTGCAGTCCACAGGGTCACAATGAGTTGGACACGACTGAGCAACAACGTTCAGCAGCACGTCTAGGAGTGGGGAGTAATGGGAGGCTTTGTAAGCAGCTGGACTGAATGTGAAATTAGAGTTGTGTCAGGTAAGTGTAAAGAAAAGGGAGGTAAGGATACTGCCAGAATGATTAGAGTAACATTTCAAGAAAGTCTAAACTTCACAAGAATGAAGAGAAGTTGGGAAAAAACAAGGAGGGTAGAAGGGACTGGAAATTTCAACAAGACTGAATTAAAAACTCTTTAACAATAGTGATTATTTAATGCTTGCTGAATCAAGTTTATTACTGATTGCTTTGATCGTTTAACAACAACAAAAGCCCAGGAGAAAGTGTACTATTTGTGTGAGAAAAGTGGAGGCATAGGAGCTTGTCATTTGAATTTAAGTTTACAGGTAATGACAGGGTTTAGATCAAGACATTAAAAGTTAAGCACACGTAATATGCACTGAGTGCATACACATGTGCAACACAGAAAACGGTAAAACAGATCCAGTAATGAACCATTAACAGGGACTAGGGATGAACAGATATGGACATCCTTTGTACTGTTTTTTAAAAATATTTATTTTACTGCGCCAGGTCCTAGCTGCAGCATGTGGGACCTTTGAGATTTTCACTGTGGCACTGAGGATCTTTAGGTCGCATGTAGACTCCTAACTGAGGCATGGAGGATCCAGTTCTCTGACCAGGAATCAAACCCAGATCTCCTGAATTGGGAACATGGAGTCTTAGCCAGGGAAGTCCCTCTTGGAACTATTTTTACAACATTTTTGGGAGATTAAGATTATTCTCCCTCCCCTAAAAGAAGTTTTCAAAAAATGTTTATCTGCTTTCCAAAATATGTTCTCCCTGATTTTACCATAACCTTTTCCGATAACCTCTGGTTTAAAACCCTGAGTAATCTTTGATATTTATGTCTCCCATTTCCAACATAAAGAGGGATCCAAGTTCTATACATTCTAACTTGGTAATGTCTCTTGAAGCCAAGCTGTTACTTAAATCTGAGCTATAGAGATGGAGAATGTAAAAATATCAGGTTGGATATAAGAGCTCAAAGCCTAAGTCACCAAAACTTATCAATAAAGAAACAACTTTAATAAAACTCATAATGTAGGAAGTGATGACTTGATGTCAAAGCCAGTAACCAAGGGAAACTCACCATATGAAAATCAGAACTCAATTTTCATTACAGAAGAAATAAACATCAAACATGTAATAATAAATATCATTTGAGGTTAAGAGATTTTAAAAGATTCAAGTTTTTATTATCAAAACACTGTATTATAATAGAGTTGAATATAAAGGATAAAAAGTTAAAGCAACAAGACAGTGATATCTCAATCAACAAATGTATTTCAACTGTTGCAGAAACATCATTTTGAAGTATATTAATGCAAAAAGCATAAGAATCAATGCACTATAGACTGTAAAAGGAGAGGTGACTAATTGAATTGTGTCTCCCCAAAATTCACATGGTGAAGCCCTAAACACCAATTAACATAAGGTATTTGGAGCTGGTACCTTTGGGAGTTAACTAGGGTTAACTGAGGTGATGAGAGTGGGCCTCATATGGGATTAGTACTCTTGTAAGTACTATAGAATGGGAACATACATATATGTGGGTTAGAATGGGACAAACGTAGAATGGGAAAGACTAGAGATCTCTTCAAGAAAATTAGATACCAAGGGAACATTTCATGCAAAGATGGGCACAATTAAGGACAGAAATGGTATGGACCTAACAGAAGCAAAAGATACTAAGAGGTGGCAAGAATACACAGAAGAATTGTACAAGAAAGATCTTCATGACCCAGATAATCACAAAGGTGTGATCACTCACCTGAGCCAGACATCCTGGAATGTGAAGTCAAGCGGACCTTAGGAAGCATCACTACGAACAAAACTAGTAAAGGTGATGGAATTTCAGCAGAGCTATTTCAAATCCTGAAATATGGTGCTGTAAGTGCTGTACTCAATATGCCAGCAAATTTGGAAAACTCAGCAGTGGCCACAGGACTGGAAAGGGCAGTTTTCATTCCAATCCCAAAGAAAGGCAATGCCAAATGTTCAAACTACCCCACAACTGCACTCATCTCACATGCGAAGAAAGTAATGCTCAAAATTCTCCAAGCCAGGCTTCAACAGTATGTGAACCAAGAACTTCCAGATGTTCAAGCTGGATTTAGAAAAGGTAGAGGAACCAGAGAGCAAATTGCCAACATCTGTTGGAACATACAAAAAGTAAAAGAACTCCAGAAAAACATCTACTACCCTAAAGCCTTTGACTGTGTGGATCTCAAGAAACTGGAAAATTCTTAAAGAGAAGGGAATCCCAGACCACCTTACCTGCCTCCTGAGAAATCTGTATGCAGGTCGAGAAGTGACAGAACCAGACATGGAACAATGGACTGGTTTCCAACTGGGAAAGGAGTACATCAAGGCTGTATATTGTCACCGTGCTTATTTAACTTATATGCAGAGTACATCATGCGAAATGCCGGGCTGGATGAAGTACAAGCTGGAATCAAGATTGCCTGGAGAAATATCAATAACCTCAGGGATGCAGATGACACCATCCTTATGACAGAAAGCAAAGAGGAACTAAAGAGCCTCTTGATGAAAGTGAAAGAGGAGAGTGAAAAAGCTGGCTTAAAACTCAACATTCAAAAAACAAAGATCTGACATTGAGTCCCATCACTTCATGGCCTATAGATGGGGAAACAAAGGAAAGAGTGATAGACTTTATTTTCTTGGGCTCCAAAAATCACTGCAGCCATGAAATTAAATGATGCTTGCTTCTTGGAAGAAAAGCTATGACAAACCTACACAACATAAATAAAGAGATGTTACTTTACCAACAAAGGTCTGTCTAGTCAAAGCTATAGTTTTTCCAGTAGTCATGTATGGATGTGAGAGTTGGACCACAAACAAGGCTGAACACTGAAGAATTCATGTTTTTGAGCTCTGGTATTGGAGGAGACTCTTGAGAGTCCTTGGACTGCAAGGAGATCAAACCAGTCAATCCTAAAGGAAATCAACCCTGAATATTTATTGGAAGGATTGAAGCTGAAGCTCCAATACTCTGGCCACCTGATGCAAAGAACTGATTCACTGGAAAAGACCCTGATGCTGGGAAAAATTGAAGGCAGGAGGAGAAAGGGATGAGAGAGGATGAGATGATTGGATGGCATCATCAACTCGATGGACATGACTTTCAGCAAGCTCCAGGAGTGGGTGACAGACAGGGAAGCCTGGCATGCTGCAGTCCATGGGGTCAAAATGAGTCAGACACGACTGAGTGATTGAGCTGAACTCTTCTAAGAGGAAGAACTATTAGAGCTCTCTCTCAGTCATGTGAGGACTCAGCTAGAAGGCATTCAGCCATGTGCAAGCCAGGGAGACTTCACCAGAACCTAGGTATGCTGGCATCCTGGTCTTGGACCTCCAGCCTCCGGAACTGTGGTAAACACATTTCTGTTGTTTAAGCCACCTTCCTTATGGTATTTTTCTCATGGTAGCTGGAGCTAACAAAGATAGAGAAGATTGATATATAACTTCAGAAAACAGCATTCATCACTCAAATTTTAACTTGATCTTCCATTTAAAGTAAAGAAGTCAAGACATTCACCACTCTTGAGTTCCAGGTCAACTAGCCATCACAAAATCCTACCTTTCTTTTTAAAATTAACTTTCATTGGAATATAGTTGATTTACAATGTTGTAAATATTATCTTTCTAAAAACCTTACTTTTGATTAATCTCTCCTCGTTGCTTGACTTTAAACACACTAATCAAAGTACTCATCTTTATGTACTCCTTAAATACAAGACAAATGAGAATCACAGAATATTTGAGGCTGAAAATTATTTTACATTTGAACAGTCAATATGAATTAATGGGACCAGAAATATGAATATATTGGACCCTGTCCTTTCTTATTTGTCAAAAACCTCAATAAAGACCTGGAAAGTAGACACCACATACGACACATACATCTGAAAAAGTAACAATGCATTAAAATGACTCTCTTAAGATTTTAAAAAGATCTTCAAATGTTGAGTAGAACTAAACTGGATCTAATAAATAGCTATATAGTCATACTTCAAGAACTGACTTTCATAAATATAGAATACAGATTTAGTCTGTTCATATCAAAAAGGACAGTTAGTGAACAGCGAGCAGTGTGATACTACTGTTTTATAAACACTGCTACTTTAACAGAAATCTAATGTACAACTCTGGAACTGTGACAGTTCTACTGAATCTTATGCTTATCACACTGTTTATAGAGTATTATGCTCAATTTTTGTCTTCATTAAGATAACCAATAAAAACAAACTAAACTGGATACAAAAGAAAAATTTTCTGTTCAGTTTATCCACAGGTGGAACAAGTTATATCTTAAACTCATTCTCTACTTTCACCATTAGCCAAGCAACCCAAAGAGCTGTGAAATGAAGTGATACGTATTTTTGCTGAGGCACAAAATGTGCGTCCAATAGCATGAGGTATGTGAGAGAAGGGTGCTTCTAGGAAATAAACCTAAGATATTCTCTCTCTCTCCTGTTGTTCCATGCCCATGGCTTGTTTTGGTTTTTAGAGAAACAGTAACTCTTGTGAAGAGATACATAACTGTTTCTGTGGGGGGGGTGGGGGGGGGACGCGGGCGGGGAGAGGAAGAAGAGCTCTGAAAGGAAAGCCAAATCCTGGTGCAGATGACGGAAGCTGAGAGAAAGTGAAGAGGTCTGAATACTATTATGGTGTTCAGGGATTTGGAAACTTAGATCTTAAAATATGAATGTTAAAGGTCAATTACAGCATCTTCCTGGGCACCAAATACATTCAAGCAGAAGCAACATAAGCCTTTATCAAAAATATTTTAAAAGGTAACTTCTGCTTTGAATGAGAAGCTGCACTGGTCAAGTTCTATGGTCACTTTCATTTTTAATTGTTATAATCACTTTGTTGTTGTTTAGTCGCTAAATTGTATCCAACTCTTTTGTGACCCCATGAACTGTAGCCCACCAGGCTCTTTCTGTTCATAGGATTTCTCAGGCAAGAAACTGGAGTGGGTTGCCATTTTCATCTCCAGGGGATCTTCCTGACCCAGGGATAGAACTCACATCTCCTGAACTGCGGACAGATTCTTTACCACTGAGCCAACCAGGGAGGCTCTTAACCAGTAATTCTAAAGTCAGAATGACATAACGTTATTTGCAGCAACATGGATGGGCCTAGAGATTATCATATTAAGTAACTCTGACAAGAAAGACAAGGATATGATACTGCATATATGTGTAATCTACGGAAATAACAAATGAACTGACTTACCCAACAGAAGTAGATTCACAAAGAAAACAAACAGGATTCCCAATGAGAAAAGGGTTTGGGGGTGGGGTGGGGCAAAAATTAGGAGTTTGGGATTAACAGATACATAAAATATATATGTATAACTGAGTCACTGTGCTGTACACCTGAAATTAATATTGTAAACCAACCACATTTCGATAGAAAATAAATTTAAAAAAATAAAGCAAAGAGTGACAGCCAATATTTCTTAAGATCATCTGCTTCTATAATAGTAAAGCTAAGAATATCGCCATATGTTGAATGCCTCTACTACAATATCACTACAGCAAAAGCATTAAAAATTGTCGTTTTAAAAAACAAAGTGTAATATAAATATCTGTTGGCATTCTAATCAAAATGGTAGACGCACTCAGGCTGTTCTTAGTAACTGAAACGTAAAATTAAGACTCTGGGGCCAAGAAAGCCCTAATAATAATCAGAAAAGAAATGTAGCTATCAAATCTTCTGTACTATAAACTACTATAAGCCAGCAAAGTGAAGGTGTGTGCCTATCACTTCCTCTGGAAGGTGATTGTCAGGGCACTCTTTGGACAACCTGAAATATTTTAAAATTGTTCCTATTTACACAATTACTTCTCTTAAAAACTGATTCAGTTAAAATCTCAGCTCTAACATTTAGTAGTTGGGTGATATTTTTATAGCATAATTGTGGCATACACATATTATGGCATAAGCATTTTCTGTCATTAAATGTAATTCTGAATTTTTCTTTCCCCATCTGTGGGCTACATCTTCTGGCCTGTTGTGAGTCTTAAGTGTGTACAGAGCTGTTAAATGGTGTCTAGTACTTAATAATGAGTTTAATAAATGATAATTTAACACTTTCAAACTCACATGTAATAAATAAAAAGTAACATAAATAATTTCTTAGTCAACTTTGTTTTTTTGCAAGAATAAGTATATTGGGTATTATGGAAGAAAAAGAGAACCACTCTCATAAGATAGTCATCCAACATCATTAATCATTCAAAACTTTTCATGACTAAAAAGCTGTCTTTATGGGTTGGAATTTAAAGTTTAAATTTTTAAGTCTAGAAAATTGGTTAGCATCCCTCCCCATCAAGCACTGGCTCTATTCCTCCACCATTAAAATGATCTGTCTTGAGACATGTTAACTTACCCAGCTCTTTCTATTTCCATTTTTATACTGTTTTCAGGTTTGTGACAAATACAACCAAAGAAAAAAAATTGGGGGGGTGGAGGCGGGGTTGGTGGTGGTTATGGTGAGGTCAGAATTTCAAGCAATCGGCACATGTAAGCTGTTCTTGACTTTTCAATCCATAGTCAACAGTTCTTTCTTCAAGAGAGATAATTTGTCTCCAAAATGTCAGAAGACTCTGATTCTACAGCTGGGAGATATTTCACCTTTCTACATTCTGTATTGTGCAGCTACATGTAACTGCTGCTGCTGCTAAGTCGCTTCAGTTGTGTCTGACTCTGTGCGACCCCATAGACGGCAGCCCACTAGGCTTACAGAACTGTACACTGAAAAATCCAATTTTTCTTAATCTAAATTTTAACACTTATACAGCAGTATAACCAACCTTCCATATCTCTGTCAAAAGCTTTGTTTCAATAACATCCTTTCCCTGCTTTTGAAACAAAATTCCTCTATCTGTCCCATTTCAGAAGCAATTTTTCATGTAATATTCTTCAGTTAAGATCTACAAAATTTGAACCAAACATTAAGTTACTTAAAAGTACAGGTCAAGAAAAGCCAAAATATTTAGTTTTTTTTAAAAGATTAAATAGTAAGTATAGTTTTACTCGTATGCTCTTGCCTCTCTGAAAGGTGATAATCTATGTATATTTTAATATACTGTTCCCAAATTACTAGAAATATTTAATACTCGACAGTGCCCATCTTTAAAATATACTAGATAAACTGAAATTCTGTACTTGCTGTTGTGCAACTACTTAACCCATCTTGGTAGTAAGTTCTAGGCTTTCTGTTCCTAGAGACCATTTCTCCAGTCTCCCAATTGTTTTTGACGTTCTAAACGCATCTTTAACATCTCTCCTTAAGGAGCCTTTCAGAGCACTGGCCTTCACAGGGCCTTTGTGCAAACAGGAAAACAAAACTCTGGGAACAAACAGGTACTCCTCTTGGTGAGGGGGTTGATGCCTTGGGAGGGAGAAGAGGAAGCACAACTTCCCCTAGGAGGCCTACCCAGGGCACAGGACTCTGCAAGCAGATTATGGATGGATTTCAGTCCTTGCTACCTCCCTTAGCCTGGCATCTCTGTGCAGTACACAAATGGTACAACCATAGCCAGCAGCCCTGCACTTTCAGATTATACATTAGGAAAGAATGAGGAAGGAAAATCAATTTTAACTTCTGTAAACACCCATTCTCTAACTACATATACACCTATGGGGTGATCTTCCAGTCTCATTGAGAATATCCTCAATGGAAGCCTTCCAATTTCTATTTTTCATGTTTTTCTGTTTTAAATGTCATTAAGACTCATGTTAGTCACTCAGTTGTGTCTGACTCTGCGATCCCATGGACTGTAGCCCACCAAGCTCTTCTGTCCATGGAATTCTCCAGGCAAGAATACTGGAGTGGGTAGCCGTTCCCTTCTCCAGGGAATCTTTCCAACCTGGATCAAACCTGGGTCTCCAACCTTGTAGGTGGATTCTTTACTGTCTGAGCAATCAGGGAAGACTCATGTGATATCAAAGATTACATTCAAAAAGCATAGGAAACACATTTAATGTGATCTTTGTAACAATCCTCTATGATAGGGAAAACAGGTATTATCTTATTTTCCAGATGAATACAGTGTATCTACAATTTGAAGAAGCCAACTCACTTGCCCCAAAAGTTTAACAGCTTTTGGCACACAGTGACAAAAGGATTAACCCTAGGTTTTAAAACTCCTAGTCCAGAGCTTATTTGAATATTCAACCTACCTAAAAATTAAGAAGTCTCACTACTAATTCCTCCATGCTTAACCTTTCAACCTCATTACCTGACCTACATTCTCTTAGGGTCCACCACCAATCACTCAAGCCAAAGTCAAGAGCCAGTTTTCACATATTTTTCTGAACTTGGCTACATTTGGCTCTAACAAAACCTAATTTTCAGACTTTTCTCTTCCACTCTGATTTCTGTAGTGACAAGTTACTCATCAGTGTTCTCCTTCTCTTGCCATAGATTGTCTTAGACATCTTATTACATTTCTCTGTCTAAATAAACCCATTCTACCTTGCAGTTTATCCTGGTCATGGCTGACCCAAGTATGTAGTTAAGGTTCTAATTTATATCCCTACTCCTGCAGTGCTACTATTTCCTGTTTGATGAATCTATTCCTAGACTTTCATCACTTCTGGCTTTCATTAATTCTAACTGCTGCCTCATTCTATGCAGTATTCATTTCTTACAGCAGTTCTGTTCCAAAGGGTGGAATACAAATGACTACTGATGGTATGTTATATGGTTTTAAGTGGTCCATAGAGGGATATTTAAAATTACATGTTTACTTCAATTAATGTTGAGGGAAAACTCTAACACCAAATAATCATGTAAATTTTTCTTCCAAAATCATTTGATTAAAAGACAGTGAGCCAAATTAAAGAAAAATGTTGACAGATGGTTTGAAGATAAAGCAAAATCTGTAAATGACCAAAGTTTGGGAAACAATGGCCATTTGGAAATTCATGTAGTATACAAGTTAAGCACTGAGGCCCTGGGTCAATGATTCAAACCTCACTTACTAGCTAAGTAACTTTGAACAAATTACTAGATCTCTTTAAATCCCAGTTTTCTACTTGGGTCATGTTAATAAAGTAGTCCACATTGTAGGCTTCCTGTATGGACTGAGAGAAACCTCAAAGTGCTCTTGGTTCAGTACCTGGCATGGTGAGTGGTCACCGAATAGTAATAACTACAGTTCGTCTCTTCCGGCCATCACGCCTTTACCTGTCATCAGCTGGACATGACCTGTACTAGAGATAGTTTTCCATATATGAATTTCCTGCCCAAATTTTCATTGTCTGCCTGTATATTTTTAATTTTCCAGTATGAATCCAAAGATCACGCAGTAACTTTTAATATTAAAGACTGTGAGCATCTTGGAGGTAGGAACCAAAAGCCATTTTCCTCTGATGCACTGTGCCTTACAAAATTAAAAGAATCTGTAATGTTTGTTGAATAAATCTAAAAATTAGGAAGGATAATCTGATGCAAGTAAATCTCACAATGTACAGTACAGAAACACAAACTACCTGAGAGCATTTGATTCCAATAGGTAAATAAAGGTGGGGGGGGGGATGATGGGGTATTCTTTTGCCCCACTATTTGTCAGCTGAACCTTAGTTGTGGGTCTAATCTTTATGTTTCCTAATCTCATTCATTAGCATATAATAAACTCTAGGCATATGCCAACTATTGTACAAAGTGATAAGAACACAGAAACTGTCTAGTAAGGGAAAACAGACTAGTATCAGAACAGACAAGTAAACAGACTACTACTAGATAATGTTATGTAAATAATACCCAATAATGTTTTGAAGTGCTCCACAAATGCTGATGATGTCCTACTCTTCTTTAATGTAGAACACCTGGCACTACCACATATGGATCAGTATATTACACTGACAGAAATAATTTCATTGCTATCTTGTGTTCAACTCTAGGTACAGACTAACCACATAAACGTTTGTGTCTGCCAACCAGACAACTGTTGAAACTCAGTAACAGCCTTTCTTCTGATTTACCAGCAAATATGTTCACACACAGGCCCCAAAATGTGATAGGCATTCTGTCAATCAAGAGCAAAATAATGACTAGAAATATAACTGGCAAAAAGGTCAGACTATATTTAGCCTGGGGGGAGGGTGGTGTGGTGGATAGATACACAATAAAAAGTTTACTGTAAGTTAGCCTCCCCAGAGAACACTTTTACCCCAAAAGATGTACTGACTGATGCAACAAGGGCATTACTGAGAATTTTTAAATGTTATGACTCAAAACTAACATATCAATTCTCAAGACTTCTAAACAACAGTTAACACAGACTGAGAAGTTTTCATGGGGTTAGCCAGTTCATAAAGTGACAAGTTTTGCTCTACTGAAGGTATATCAGTCATAATTCAAGCAGACACAACTTTTGGCTCTCCTTCATAGTAAGAATAGGGTTCTATACCAATTTATGTTAACATTTTATCAGTGATCAATCCTTGCCTTACACAAATACGGCATAAATAGAATCTGAAACACAAGTTACTCAAGTGACTTACGTACTAAAGTGGTGTTTGGGGGATGACAGAGGGAGGAAACCACTTGGAGGCTTAATATAGTCTTGGAGGACATAATTTAGTCTTCAAAGATATATTACCAGTAAAGACAGAGGGGTAAGTGTAGAGGAGAGACAGGAATTGGGATGAACCAGAACTTCTGTATTTTCAGTCATGCCCAATATATTGATACCAGGTGTACTGACTCTAGAACATGAAGAAATCTTTAAGAAACAAAACCTAACACACAAGTGTTTTGTAAAAAAGATATTTAGGTCTAAAAATATCTTTAAAAAAAGGGGGGGACTATTTATTAAGTTCTCAAAGAAGGTATACCCTATTCTGAAAATATACAGGTTACCTTCTGCTGAGAGTGTTTTCTTCTACCATTATCCTGCCATTTTCCTTCCACTGCTAGTTGATGTCTTTGTATGAGCACAGCAATAAGCCCTTTCCATACATTATCTATGATAATCCTATAACAAGACTTTGAAGGAGTTATTATAATCATCTCCAGTTTACAGATGAGAAAATATTTTATCAATACAGGCCAGATAGCAGAATTTAAAACTCATGTTGTACCATAGAGTTTTACTCAATTGGCCTTTAAATCATAAAAAGTACAAAAATTAGCTTCTACCCCATCCCCAGAATAGCTGTAATCTATTTTCTACATCTTGCAACACTTTAACCTTAACATGCAACAATGTTTCTATACTGACTCAAGCAAAACAAAAAATAGGCTAATAATACTGTATCTTAATTTAGTTACTATAGTTTACAAAATTACAAAGAACAGGGAGACAGCTTGATAGCTCAGAGCATCCCCTTTCTGTTTAGACAATCTGGGTTTGAATCTATGCAGCACCATCAAATACTGCCCTGTGACCTTGGTCAAACCACTTTAATTTCTCAAATTTCATTTCCTCATCTGTAAAATGGGGATGATGACAGTACCTTCCTCAAAGGCTTGTTGTAAGATTAACAAAGAGAATGTCTGTAAAGAGCATATTTCTGTGCTCAGTAAAGGTCAACTAGTGGAGGTGGGAAAACCACCATATATAGAACTCACTCGACCAAAATATAAACGTAAAATTAAAAGTCTATATTCTGAAAATTCCACTACGGAAAAGGAGAGAATTATTAGTTGACTATATGGTAGAAACTCAAATTCAATCTATTCCTCCTCTTTTTAGGAGATCAATGCATCTGAGGGGGGCCAGAAAAGATGCTGCAGTGCATCTGATGGCACACACCTAAAAATGGCTCCAGTCAGAGCAGCATCTTAATTACCAACAGGGGCGGTTAAATCTACTTTTAACAAATGCTGGAGTTGGACTTGGTGGGCGCTTAAGTTATCATCCTATCATTTCTATCTGCAGGAGTAAGCTATCAAGCCTTCAAATCAAGAATCCTGATTCTTCTGAGGGCATTACAAATGAAAATCCTACCGCACAGCCGCCTACTGTACAATTCAAAGTACCCTGGCGAGGTATGAATCTATGGACCTAGGTTGAAGATCGGTCAATGCGGAAATCCGGGTAGCCTTAGAAGCCAGCAAACATCAGGCATGTCAGAAACCTCAGAAGAATCTCAGATCGGGTCAAAACAAATATACATCCCTTTAAAGGAATTAGACACATTCCCCTCGAGGAAAGGAAGAATTTAACAGGATTCCTATTGCCCGCTCCCACCCACCATGCCTTTTTCTTCAAGTCCTGAAGTGGGGCCTTTACCGTAAAACCAATACTAACGCTCTCTCTCAAAGCCAGGAAGCTGCAGGGTGGGATTCACCCTGCAGGTTAGGGGATGGAGGCCTAAGGGGAGAAAAGGCTATCTGAACCCGCCTCTGGAGTGGGGGCAGCACGTCCCTAGCGGAAGTAGGCTGATTCCCTCAAGAGCCCCTGACCGAGCCGATCTTTAACCCGGTCTCTCCCGCACACGACTCATTGCAAATTTCACCCTCCACTGAACGCGAAGAAGAGGCAGGCATTAAAAGGCCTACATGAGCCCTTCAGTCTGGGAAACGCGCACCCGTCTATCCTGCGGGAAGGAAAACTCCCTTCCCTCAACCGGCAACACGCGTAATCCCCCTGCAGGGCCTGAGCTAAGGCCTGGGTGGGAGGAGACCGACGGGTCCGGAACTCCCGCTGCAGACCACATGGGGCGGATCCGACTCCGGTTTCCCGCTCCCCGAGCAGGAGGCCGAGGCTCCCCCAGGAGCAGAGATGACGGTAGTAAACGAGGAAAAAAGGGGATGCCCGACCCGAAGGCCCCACTGCACGCGGCTCCCCCGACGCTGGGCACCAGGGTCGGGCTGCGCTCCCATGCCCCGGGCCGCCCCACGCCAGCCCTCCCCGATGGGGCCCGCTTTGATCGCAGCTCCTACGCCCTCGCTTTCCTTACCCGCCAGGGTGAGTGTCAAGCTGAGTGTGTTTGCGCACTTCGAGGGGTTCCGCCGAGTTCTGATACGGGGAAAGGGAAGGGGGAAACAGGGGTAGGGGGCGGCTGGAAGGACCACGGGATCCGGAAAGCCTAAGCTACAGGGTGGATAAACCGCCAAAGCACTTTCGCTGCCGCCCGAGAGGGAGATAGCGAGCGAGAAAAAGAAACAAGATGGCGGCTAGCCAGCCCCTACGTACGACGTCATGCGGCGGCGTGCGTAAGGCGAATCCCCGCAAGACCGCCCCTACGGCGCGGAGACGGCCTGCTCACGTGAGGACTCCGTGGCGGCCCAACCCTGGCGGAAGGCTACGGCGCCTCTTGCTGGACGGGGGGAGTTCCTAAGATTAGAGCTCGCGCTGCAGGGTAAAGATTTTGTCTGAGGTCTTTCCAGAAACTTGGAGAGACCTCAGTTACAGGTTGTTATGCTTCAGACAAGTGAGCGCTCTTGGTAGGTGCTGGATAGTTGTGTGACTTGGTTCAAACAGCAGTTTGACAGTTTAATTAAAATTAAGCTGTGCATAAAATTTAACCTTGATATTTGGCAATATGTTGGTATTTTCTAGAAAGGTGCAAACACAACACTCAGTACTCATAACACCAATACTTGTGTGTTGATAAAGATATAGAGATAAATGCATTGTGATATATTTATATTATGGAATATTTGGAAGCCATTAAATTTTGAGTAATGTCTAAAGATAAGGGAAATGCTTAAGCCATAATATGCTTATGCCATAAATATGCTATAAAAACACACATTAAAAACACACATATATGCATGTTTATAGGAAAACTTTAAAATGTATTTTGAACTATTTGTAATGGCAAACACATTAATAGTGTTTAGAGCCATCAGATTTTTTTTAAAAAATGTTATGTTCACCTTTCTATAATACCCAGATTTTACAGTCAGAAAAATGGTTTTTGTTTTTTTTTTTAAATTTTTGGCTGCACCCACGGGCGTGCAGTTTCCACACCAGGGATTGAACCCTTACCCCAACGTTGGAAGGCATAGTCTTAACCTCTGAACCACAGAAGTCCCAGGAAGAGTTTTAATGTGTAATGAAAAAAATTCATGACTCATAAAATTGTTATGAGAAACAAGTGATAAATGTGTATGTACATATATACAGTGTATGTATATGTAGTGTGCATGCATGTGCAACTATAGAGCATTGTGTTTCAGATTTTAACAGATGGCATTTTTTTAGGTTTTAAATGAAGCTCAAACAGGTTAGTTGTCTTCTACACCATTATGATTATGAAATTGTCACTGTAGAAGTGTTGGAACAAATGAAATAAAGAGAGGTAAATCACAGGCATTCAGTCCCCACACCGTTGATGTCAATGATCTTTCGAAATGGAAGTGCTTGGCTGGTATAGCCAGGGAAAGGCCTGCTGGCTGCCCTCAAGGAGACAGGAAGCATTACTTTGGTGAATTTTCCAGAATACTCTAGAATGTTGTCTGGAGTTTGTTAGAACAAAAATATTTTTCATTAGCAGCATGGAACAGCTCCAGCAATCAGATGAACTTACCTTAACCAAGGTCACAAGACTGGCACGTGCAACCAGAATAGTTATTAATTTCCAAGAGCTGTAATTTGTATACCTGAATACTCACGATGGAAAGCCAATGCATTTTCTATGTAGACAAACTTATTCGGGAAACCAAAGACATTATCAGAAGGTTGCTCGATGAGCACAAATTCAGAACAAGCTGAGTTGTGTGTATAGACTGTTCTTGATTCATCTATCTCCATGACAGGACAGTTTCATCCCAAAGATAGAAATACTCAGTTTCCAATAGTTGCAGCTTTATATATTGATCTCCAGTACAGTAGGGACATCTTGCTAGTCTGTTGATTTGGGCTTCTTCTCTCCTGACAGCATTTGGATGGACACTAGCCCTCAAGTGCCTCTGTATGCTTTTTTCTCTGTTTCCATGGCTACCCAAACCTTTTAGCAATATTCTTCGATAAAAATCAAGTCACAATCAAGTCAGCCAAGTTTGCATTTTAAAGGTGACTTTGCCTACTTCTGCTCGTGTCCATTGTGTATAATCTTAAAGTTTAACTTTCAGGAAGTGGTCTTACCAACCCTATTTCAAATATCTTGGAAAAAATCTGACTGCCATCACTAGATTTTGGTACAATGTCCAAAGCCAAATAGTACTCTTTAAAAAGTTTTATTTTGTTTTGGATTATTTGCAAATCTCCCCTAACACCCTTTTGGTGTAGATAAATTTGTCATAACAAAAATGTTTTCATGACAGTTTGAATTAAAACATGCATTTAATTTCCTGTTCTACTTTTTAAACATTAAGATAACATTATCAAATTGCCAACTGATATATGAAATAAGGACAGTCTAGTTTTTTTACTGAAAACAAATTGATTCTCCAAACAATATGACCTACTTTGTTTGTGATTGTCCAGCTTTATTTGCTAGTGGTTTCATTGAGTTTCTACCCTTCTCATTGGAATTGACTCAGTAAACCTGTAGATACTGAAAATTTATGAGGTATGAGATGAAAAAGAACCAATGAAGGTTTCATTCTTCATTAGTAATGGTGTTTCTTAAATGTTTGTGTGCACCTGACAATTTTAGTTTCTTTTCACCAATAGTCCAGCAAATCATATTTAGTAAATTGTGAAATAGTATGAGTCTGATGTAATGAAAACCATAATTCCCAAATACTGAATGAAATTGTAAGCTCATTTTATAAACCTCAACAGATATTGTAATTTTTCCAATAAAGAAAATGTATTGCCAGTGCTTTAAAAAATTACTTTTGTGAACTTCTAAGAAGTTATATACTAAATATATTGTATGTTATATAAAAATATTCCATTATGTATAAAATAATGGAATATTACTTTAAAGATTTTCATTATTTATCAGACTGTTATTAATTTGCTTAGCAGACCCTTTTTTTAAATAATAGAAAAAAAGGTACTTTTTGGCTAAAAGCATTGTTCATTCATTGCAAGTTGTATGTCAAAGAAATTTGAATAATTGGGATTTACTATCCACCCCCCAGAATTTTCTTAGCTGAGAAGAGAAACTAAGTTCTTGGAGCAGTGGATTTAAGTCAAGAGGGTATAATGTCATTAATGAACTGAGAGTATCATGGAGAAGAAAGGAGGGGAAGAGGAAGGAGATGGGGGAAAGAGACTTACTGGTTTACAGTTTTGCCTCAGGTTGGAAGTTACTCACTGAAGTCAGGAAGTGAGTAATGTTATAGGGCAAGGATCCAGAGGCCAAAAGGAAAGGGAGAGATCTAGGGAATGCAAAAGAAGCTATGCAGGTGGTAATTGAAAATACAGAAAAGGTGATTTCTAAATGTTTTAGGCCAGATAAGAGAAACTTGAGATGTTGCTGATAAACATAAATACAGTACTCAGTTATTACGTCTAAAATTGTAACTTTGGTTGCTACCTGTAGCATTTCTGAAAGTATAAGTCACTTTTAACTTTTTTGTTGCCCAACCAATTGTATATAAAATGTGTAAATGAAGCCACAAATTCAAATCATTTATTGCCACATAGTAATGAAAAGAAGTAAGGTTGATAATACATTTCTCTTTTTAAATTGTCATATATATATATATATACACCTGTGTTCTCAGATTCTTTTCCATTATAAGATATAGTTCCATTACAAGATATAGTTCCTTTATCTATTTTATATAAAGTAGTATGTATCTGTTAATCCCAAACTCCAAGTTTATCCCTCCCCCACCCCTTCCACTGTGGTAATCATGTTTGTTTTGTCTAAGTCTATTTCTGCTTTGAAAATGAGTTAACTTGCTTCTTTTTTAAGATTCCACATGTAAGTGATAGCATATGATATTTGTATTTCTCTGACTTAATTTCTCTCGGTATGATAATCTCTAATCCAACCACAGTTCCTGCAGATGGCATTGTTTCATGATAGTAGAACTAGATATTTTGAATAACCTTTAGGCTTCTATAGAAGAAGAGAATTCCATGTGGTACAAAATTTCATGCCCAGTTCAGAGTCTGTTTCTTTGTATTCTCCATTCTTATTTCTGCTGGGCTTAATTAAACAGTTATTTCAGAAATAGTTCTTTGTGTTGCTGAGAGTATCAGTGAGTTAATTGCTTCAAATGGGAATTAATAGCACAATACTCGAAGGATTGGACCATTGTTAACTTTGTTAAGAAAAGAGGAATAGTGATTCAAAGAGAATTGAGAAAAAGCTTCTCAAAAGTTTTCAACAGCTTGGGTAAATTGCAATGAAATGAAACTCTTCATTTCAATGTTCATTATTACCTACATGAGAGTTTTAATTGAAAAGTGTTAATCATTATAGGATTAATAAAATTTATTGTTGTTCCATCACTTAAGTCATGTCTGACTCTTTGCAACCTCATGGATGCCAGGCTCCTCTGTCCTCCACTATCTCCTGGAGTTTGCTCAAATTACTGTTCATTTAGTCAGTAATGCTAACCATCCCTCCACTTGTTAGGCTACATATTATCAGGCTACCTGCCCAACCTTGGAAAATGCTAGGATGATAAGTCATCTCAGTTTGCCTGAGATTGTCATGATGTTAGTACTGAAGGTCCCATGATCCAGGAAACAGTCCAGGGCAGAATGGGGCAGTTAGTTACCCTATGCTGGCCACAGTGAAGCAGAGACATAGAGCTTAGTTCTAAAGTTCTTCCACATTAAGGTCTCTTTTTGATCTCTATGATCTGCTGAGAAGATGTGCTTTCTGGAGACCGCTAACTCACCTGCCAAGACATAAGAGACACGGGTTTGATCCCTGGGCCTGGAAGATCCCCTGGAGGGGGGCATAGCAACCCACTCCAGTATTCTTGCTTGGAGAATCCTGTGGACAGAGGAGCCTGGCGGGCTACAGCCCCCTGGGTCTCAAAAAGTCGAACATGACTTAAGCGACTTAGCATGTGTGCACGCAAGAGGAAGGGAGCTTTGTCTGATAAACAGAAGGTTCTTTTAATCTTGAGGAGTTAGCCAGATTGCAGAAAACCAAGAAGTTTGGCCTGAGGAGCCCCTGGCAGCAACTGAACACATCAGTGCTGTGTTTCTCACTTGGCTGTTGGTGCTGCATTAACTACTGCGTATAACCCTGGTATAGCTGCAGATTATTACATGCTGGGACTTCCCTGGTGGTCCAGTGGTTAAGACTTCATCTTCCAATGCAGGGCGTATGGATTTAATCCTTAGTCAGGATCCCACATGCCTCATGACCAAAAAGCAAAACATAAAATACAAGCAATATTGTAACAAATTCAATAAAAACTTAAAAAAAATTATCACATGCTTAATGGGGGCCAGCACTATTCTAAATCCTTTTAATACAGTTCAGTTCAGTCACACAGTCATGTCTGACTCTTTGCAACCCCATGGACTGCAGCATGCCAGGCTTCCCTGTCCATCATCAACTCCTGAGGCTTACTCAAACTCATGTCCATTAAGTCAATAATGCCATCCAATCATCTCATCCTCTGTTGTCCTCTTCTCCTTCTGCCTTCGGTCTTTACCAGCATCAGGGTCTTTTCCAGTGAGTCAGTTCTTTGCATCAGGTGGCCAAAGTATTGGAGTTTCAGCTTCAGCACCAGTCCCTCCAATGAATATTCAGGACTGATTTCCTTTAGGATTGCCTGGTTGGATCTCCTTGCAGTCCTAGGGACTCTCAAGAGTCTTCTCCAACACCACCATTCAAAAGCATCAATTCTTGGGCATAGCTTTTGTTATAGTCCAACTCTCATATCCATACATGACTATTGGAAAAACCATAGCTTTGACTAGACAGACCTTTGTTGGCAAAGTAATGTCTCTGCTTTTTAATGTGCTGTCTAGGTTGGTCATAGCTTTTCTTCCAAGGAGCAAGTGTCTTTTAATTTCATGGCTGCAGTCATCATCTGCAGTGATTTTGGAGCCCAAAATAAAATCTGTCACTGTTTCCATTGTTTCCCCATCTATTTGCCATGAAGTGATGGGACCAATGCCATAATCTTAGTTTTCTGAATGTTGAGTTCTAAGCGAACCTTTTCACTTTCCTCTTTGACTTTCATTAAGAGGCTTTTTATTTCTCCTTTGCTTTCTGCCATAAGTGTGGTATCATCTGCATGTCTGAGGTTATTGATATTCTTCTGGCAATCTTGATTCCAGCTTGTGCTTCATTCAGTCCAGCATTTCTCATGATGTACTCTGCATATAAGTTAAAAAGCAGGGTGACAATATACAGCCTTGACATACTGCTTTCCTGATTTGGAACCAGTCTGTTGCATGTCCAGTTCTAACTGTTGCTTCTTGACCTGCATACCGATTTCTCAGGAGGCAGGTCAGGTGGTTTGGTATTCCCATCTCTTTAAGAATTTCCCGCAGTTTGTTGAGATCCACACAGTCAAAGGCTTTGGCATAGTCAATAAAGCAGAAGTAGATGTTTTTCTGGAACTCTTGCTTTTTTGATGATCCAATGGATGTTGGCAATTTGATCTCTTGTTTCTCTGCCCTTTCTAAATCCAGCTTGAATATCTGGAAGTTCACCATTCATACACTATTGAAGCCTGGCTTGGAGAATTCTGAGGATTACTTTGCCAGTGTGTAAGTGAAAGTGAAAGTGAAGTCGCTCAGTCGTGTCCAACTGTTTGCAACCCTATGGACTGTAGCCTACCAGGCTCCTCTGTCCATGGGATTTTCCAGGCAATAGTATTGGAGTGGATTGCCATTTCCTTCTCCAGGGGATCTTCCCAACCCAGGGATTGAACCCGGCTCTCCCGCATTGTAGACAGATGCTTTACCGTAAGATGAGTGCAATTATGTGCTAGTTTACATGTATCATTCTACGTGGCAGATTGCAGTGCAGTTAATAAAACTGTGCTCAAAAGGATCTGGGGCTTACTTTGAGCTCACAGTGCTGATTGGTGCTAGAGTTGGTATTTGAACTTAGGTCTAGCTTCAAGCAAGGCTGATATCATTCTCCCACCTTGTCTAGAAGGCTCTTTGCATACTTTCTCTGACCCTTCACTCAAGGACTGTATCTCTTCATCACTTGCTGTCTAACCTAGAGGGACAGTGATGATGCCATTGACTAGATTAGGCTCTTTTCTTGCCAGTAGAGCATTATGCCACATGACCATTACTAGTGAAATCTCCCTCAACTCAACGACAGGACGTGATTTAAAGTGATTATTTACAAAGCACAGAAAGAATAAGCGTGAACAAATATTATTCATTGTTATAAGGTCAACACCAAAAGCAAGAAATACTGTTGCTTAAAATCATTAAGTAATACATCATCAGTAATTTGGTCTGATGCAAATAAAAACATTGAAATAACCAGCTTATTGATTTAGAGAGTGAAATCCACAGTCATTCTCCTTAAAATTCAAGTTGAATCAACAATTCAGCAATGAATTAATTGTCCAGCTTTACCAGTGTTATGAAACGAGGAGGTAATGAGAAAGTATTTATGTTTATTTGGTACCATGCAAATATAAGTTCTAGTTATTTGCTTGACATTTTGACTTTTTTTTTTTTGCCAGACTACATAACATGCAGGATCTTCATTCCCTGACCAGGGAGTGAACCTGTGCCCCTGCGGTGGAAGTGCTCTGGGAGTGCAGGGGAAGTGGGCCACCAGGAAAGCTTCTTGACCTTTATCTTAGGTCAAAATATGAAAGAAAATTTGGGCTCAAGATTATCATTACTTTTTGCTCACTCAAATTTGCATAAGGTAAGTTTTTTCCAGGTACCGTGGAGCAAAAAAACAAGGAGCAACAACTTGTTGCCTGTTCTCTAGCAAAAAATGTGACTTCTGGGCTGGCCAGCAAACCCCTGGTAATAGTTGAGGGTCTAAGGGCTTATTAAGATGAAGTGGATTGTTAACAAATCATAACTAACTATTGTCACCTTGTATTAGAAGAAAGTTTTCCTAAATCAGCCTTGAGGGAATTTTGCTTTAAAGAATTAACATCAATCTTGCAAGTAAGTGTTGCATAGAACTTCATGAGGTCAATGAGATGACCTCCTGTCATGGGGATAATTCACCTTTTTGAAGTGGATAGCAGAAAATAAATGGAATGGGAATTCTTAATACATTACTTAAATGGCATATTTGCTATTTGTCTATTTGTAAATGTCATGATGTGTATCATGAATCTGTATTTTTTGCTTTGATTTTAATACATAACATTTAATATTTGTTATGCTTTCTTTTTCCTTCAACAAATATTTATTAAGAACTTACCAGGTGGCACAGTGATACAGAATCCACTTGCCAATGCAGGAGATGCAGGTTTAATCACTGAGTTGGGAAGATACTCTGGAGAAGGAAATGGAAACCCCCTCCAGGATTCTTGCCTGGGAGATCCCAGGGACAGAGGAGACTGATGGGCTACAGTCCATGGGGTCAAAAAGAGTTGGACATGACTGAGCATGCATGATATTCTAGGCACAGTGCCAGCCACAAAGGAGATAAAAATGAATAAGACAGTCCAAACTCCTGCTCTCAGGGAGAGTATAATCAAGTGGGGTGAGAAAGGGGTGAGGTTAAAAAAATTATAAGCAGTTTTAATTAATGGTGATAAATGGTCTGATCAGGGAATCAAAAGGTAGCATGTGAGCCGAAAGAATGGGCACCTAAACCAGATTTGCAGAGAGGGCTGGTCAGGGAGCATGAATCCTAACACTGTATAGGAATTAGCTACATATGTGGATGTATGTTAAGATGAGTGTGTGTCTGTGATGGGGGAGGTATGGCAATATTTGGTGGGACAGTGTTTAGGGAAAGAGAGGCAGTTGGCTTGTATATGGAGAAGGGTGAAGAATGGCCCAGGCAGAGGAAACATCATGTGGAAACACACCCCTAAACCAAAGGGAACATGGCATATCTGAGGACTTAAGGAGAGAGAGGAGAGGTAGGAGTGAAAAGCAAAGGTGCAGAGGTGATCAGAGACTACACTGCCAAGACCTTATAGATTGGGTCAGATTCTGCCCCAGGGGCAAGAGGAGTCTTTGGATGAATTTACACTGGGATATTATTTAGTCTAGGTGAAATTCATGAATTTTCGTGGCATTACACATTGAATACAGTGTAATGTATCTTATTCCTTAGTCATTTTTTTTCTTTCAACAAGTATTAATTGAGCAGGTACTATGCACCAGGCACTGTGCTAGCTGCTGGTTAGTAGTTAGTATAAATGGTTAGCATTTGAAATGTAGAGAACAGGTTGGCTGAGCATAGGAGCAACTGCTTTAGGAGGCTAGAATGATAATCAAAGGAGTAGTCAGGGCTTGGGGTGGGGAGGTGGGTTTGAATCCTACAGTGTGGATGGAGAGAAACAGAGAGTAGACAGAGTCAGTCTCCTCAGATTATTTTTATTTCCAAAGAAACTTCATCATTATCATCTTAAGAAATTGGAGAGTTTTTCCTGCAGTGGTGTGATTTCAGAAAGTGAGGCTTCTAAAACCCTTCTGTAACCATCAGATTTAGACTTTGTTATCAAACTATTTATAGACTCCTCCTTGAGTGCTGTTTGTGCCTTCATTATATGTAAAGTTGTTATCAGTCTAAGAACTAAGTGTCCTGTGTCTCTCAGTGAGAGGGTCCCCAACAGTGGAGGACCCTGATATCTGCAGCCCAAATTAATGACTTATTTTTGCGGTTCCTGAGAGATGGCTAGCTGGCAGTGGCCTGCAGATATGAGTCCTCTTTGGGGATTGCCTCATCTGAAGAGAGCTGCTTTGCCCAAGGCTGTTCCTCCGTCCTCTTGTCCCATTGGTGTGATGGTGTAAAGGTCTGGCCTTTCCACCTCCTCTGCGGGCTATTTGAAGGGCCATCTCTGTTCTAGAGCTCCACAAATGGCTAGCTAATTCTCGGTCTAATTCTGCTTTCTTCTCCCCCTTTCATTGGTGTTGATCTCAAGAGCAATCTAATTAAAGTTCTGCATGCTAGTTTTTGTTTCTTGTCTGGGGAACTTAACTTGCAGTACCACCATCTACCTAGCTTGCTCAAACTAGTAATCTGGAAAATCCCCAGATTCTTCTCTTTTAGACTTTATCCTTCATACCCTCCATATCCAATGAAGCTTCAAGTTTTTTCTCCATTCCAGTTGCCACCATCATGATCTAAGCCCTCACCATCCATCATCTAAGTAGAGTATTTTGGCCACTGCTGATTTGTCTTCCTATCTTTGATAAAAATTGCTTATTTTTTAAGAAAATAATTTATTATTTTTAATCCCTGTCATTGATCACAACCTTGTCATGGCGAAGGGGCTTGTGTAACTCAATAAAGCTATGTGCAGGGCCACCCAAAACGGACGGATTGTAGAGGAGAGTTCAGATAAAACATGGTCCGCTGAAGTTCATGGCAACCCACTCCAGTATTCTTGCCACGAGAACCCCATGAACAGTATGAAAGGGCAAAAAGATCATGACACTGGAAGATGAACCCCCCAGGTCAGAAGGTGTCCAATATGCTACTAGGAGGAGTGGAGGGCAATTACTAATAGCTCCAGAAAGCTGGGTCAAAGTGAAAGGTATATTTGACATAAAATATACTGCATACGCTTCCCAGGTGGTGCCAGTGGTAAAGAACACACATGTCAATGCAGGAGACATAAGAGACATGCATTCGATTCCTGGGTAGGGAAGATCCCCTGGAGAAGGTCATGGCAACCCACTCCAGTATTCTTGCCTGGAGAATCCCATGGACAGAGGAGGCTGGCAAGCTGCAGTCCATAGGGTCACAAAGAGTCAGATATGGCTGAGTGGCTTAGCACGCATGCACATACTGCATACATTTAAAGTGTAAAAGTTGATCAAATCTGACTTATATCTGTGAAACTATTACCACAATCAAGGTAACACATTCATCACTGAAATTACTAAAGCTGCATGTGCAAACTAATTGGAAATTATTACACACACATACATGCATATATAGTTGTTCAGTTGCTAAGGTCTTGTCTCACTCTTTGTGACCCCACAGACTGTAGCCCACCTGACAGCCTCCTCTGTCCATGGGATTTCCCAGGCAAGAATACTTCAGTGGGTTGCCATTTCCTTCTCCAGGGGAATCTTTCTGGACCAGGGATAGAATCTGAGTCTCCTGCATTGGCAGGCAGATTCTTTACCACTGAGCCACCAGGGAATCATGTCAATTCAGTTCAGTTCAGTCGCTCAGTCGTGTCCGCTCAGTTGTGTCCGACTCTTTGCAACCCCATGAACCGCAGCACGCCAGGCCTCCCTGTCCATCACCAATTCCCGGAGTCCAACCAAACCCATGTTCATCGAGTTGGTGATGCCATCCAGCCATCTCATCCTCGGTCGTCCCCTTCTCCGGCCCTCAATCTTTCCCAGCATCAGTGTCTTTTCCAATGAGTCAGCTCTTCACATCAGGTGGCCGAAGTATTGGAGTTTCAGCTTTAGCATCAGTCTTTCCAATGAACACCCAGGACTGATCTCCTTTAGGATGGACTGGTTGGATCTCCTTGCAGTCCAAGGGACTCTCAAGCGTCTTCTCCAACACCGCAGTTCAAAAGCATCAATTTTTCGGCGCTCGGCCTTTATAGTCCAATTCTCACATCCATACATGACCACAGGAAAAACCATAGCCTTGACTAGACAGACCTTTGTTGGCAAAGTAATGTCTCTGCTTTTTAATATGCTGTCTAGGTTGGTCCTAACTCCTTCCAAGGAGTAAGCATCTTTTAATTTCATTGCTGCAATCACCATCCGCAGTGCTTTTGGAGCCCCCAAAAATAAAGTCTGAAACTGTTTCCACTCCTTCCCCATCTATCTGCCATGAAGTGATGGGACCGCATGCCATGATCTTCGTTTTCTGAATGTTGAGCTTTAAGCCAACTTTTTCACTCTCCTCTTTCACTTTCATCAAGAGGCTCTTTAGCTCTTCTTCACTTTCTGCCATAAGGGTGGTGTTGTCTGCATATCTGAGGTTATTGATATTTCTCCCGGCAATCTTGATTCCAGCTTGTGCTTCTTCCAGCCCAGCGTTTCTCATGATGTACTCTGCATAGAAGTTAAATCAGCAGGGTGACAATATACAGCCTTGACATACTCCTTTTCCTATTTGGAACCAGTCTGTTGTTCCATGTGCAGTTCTAACTGTTGCTTCCTGACCTGCATATAGGTTTCTCCAGAGGCAGGTCAGGTGGTCTGTATTCCCATCTCTTTCAGAATTTTCCACAGTTGATTGTGATCCACAGAGTCAAAGGCTTTGGCATAGTCAATGAAACAGAAATAGATGTTTTCTGGAACTCCCTTGCTTTTTCAATCATCCATCGGATGTTGGCAATTTGCCTATATATGTATAGTGAAGGTGAAGGTGAATTCTCAGTTGTGTCTGACTCTTTGTGACCCCACGGACTGTAGCCTACCAGACTTTTCCGTCCATGGGGTTTTCCAGGCAAGAGTACTGGAGTGGGTTGCCATTTCCTTCTCCAGAGGATCTTCCTGACCCAAGGATCGAACCTAGGTCTCCAGCATTGTAGGCAGACGCTTTACCGTCTGAGTCACCAGGGAAATCACATATATATATATATATCTGAGAAGGCAATGGCACCGTATATATATATGTATATAAAATGAAACAGAAATTGTCTCCACCCTCCCTTGGGGTTGTCTTTTAAAATTTGAATCTCAACAAGTCTCTTCTTGTCTTAAATTCCTTTAGATGGTTCATTTGCCTTTGTACAAAGGCAAATCTTTACTTGAAGGCTTGATGTGGTCCCCACCTACCTGTCCAGCTTTCTCTGGCAGAGCTCTCTACAGCAGGGGACCCCAGCTTCTGAGATCTAAGGCCTGATGATCTGAGGTAGAGCTGATGTAATAATAATAGAAATAAAGTGCATAATAAGTGTAATGCACTTGAATCATCCTGAAACCATCCCCCTTCCCCAGGCCTGTGGAAGAATTGTCTTCTATGAAACTGGTCCCTGCTGTCAGTAAGGTTGAGGACCTTCTCCAGGACTGGATCTTATAGCAAGTTATGTGATACTTTGCCTCTCTTGGCTTAGGGGCTTTGCCCTGCATTTTCCTTCTCCTACTGCTCTTTTCTCTGTTTTACCCCTGCTTTTGTGTATTCTTATTGCCTTCTCCAAATATGAATGAAAATTTTAAATAGCTGTTAATTAATGATTATTGAGTGGTTACTTTTTGTCAGTTTCTGTGCTTTACATACACTGTATCTCTTAACCTTCACAAAATCTGTAACTGGTGTTATTGTCATTATTTTGCAAATAAGGAAGTGTAATTCTCCCCAGATCCTGCAGCTGGGAAGTGAAGTTCCTGACTTTAGAAGGATTTGGCTACTTCCTGAATCCTTAGACCAAAATAAGTTCCTGGTTACCGCTCCTAAATAGCATCCTGTAGTTTTCCCTTATAATCGTCATTGCATTTACTGTTAAATACCTCCTTTTCCAGTTAAACTTGAAACTGTATGAAGACAGAGACCCTGTGTATCTGCGTCTATGCCAGGACCTAGTATATAGTAAATGCTTATTACATACTTCTGGAGTGGATAACATTGAATGGATAATAATCTCCATTGAACAATATATAGTAGTTTAGGGTTTATAGCTTCAATTCTAGAGTCAGAAAGAAGAGAAGTTCAAATACAAACTCTGTCAGTATATAATTGTGAGATGGTATTTAACCTCTTTAAGCCTCAACTTCTTCACCTGTAACCTAGAGATGATACTTTTCTCCCCTGGAGAACTGCTCTGAGGAATGAATAAGATGGTATCAAAAGGCTCCCAGCACAGGATGTGACACGTCCTTCTGTCTTATCAACTTGAATATTCAAGGTTAAGTATCAAGTCTTGTAATCATTCTGTATCGTCTACTGTGCCTGCCACATATACAGTCTGTAGTAGACAACCAATAAGTTGTTATGTTGAATATCAGGAGGTATTTCTGTGAGGCCAGGGTTTATGATTTCAGTCTATTTACTTTACTGGTCGAGGGGTAAAAATAAAGCAGTTTTCTTATCACTGTTTTTTGGCTGAGTAGGATTGTTGGTGGCTGCTTGGGGTGGAATGGGGTGAGGTCACACAGATCAGAATTCAGTCAGCATCTGTCTAGGTCAGACAATGCAAGCTGCAAAACAGAAGAGACTAGACCTTATCTGTACAAGAGGGCTGAGATCAAAGGTTCTTTAGGAAAATTCAATGAAGTCATACATATAAAAACAAAAGAAAGAAGAGACTAGACCAGTAGATCTTGGGTGTGGTTAGAACTCAGAGAGTTGCTGATTTCCAGTCTTGACTTATTCATTCATTCATCAAATATATGTCTCTGTGTGTGTGTGTATAAAACATTTGTAGGGTTTTTATAGCCCTGGTGATCCAGTGGCTAAGACTCCAGCCTCCCAATGCAGGGGACCTGGGACCTGGGTTTGATTCCTGGTCAGGGAACTAGATACCACATGCCAGATGCCAGTGTAGCCTAATAAATAAACATTTAAAAATTTATATAAAGTAACTATATAGAGTGATGTTCTAGGTATTCTGGGCAGTGATTCTCACACACTGTTGGTGCTGGCCATAGAAAAAGCACCTGAGGAACTTAAGATCACAGATTCTTGAGTCTCATACTTCGGTATTTGTGATAAAGGGTTGGGGGTTCCTGGGGATTCATGTTTTTAAAAAATTCTTTCTATGATTCTGATGTAGTTTTCTAAGAAAGCAAATATACTGAAGGCATTATTCCTGTTCACAAAGACGATTGAGAAAGGAGTATAGCTAATAAGAAAAACTTGGTCAAGCCACGTCAATTTCTTAAAAAAATTCAGTTAGTTGTTTTTGGCTGTGCTAGACCTTCTTTGCTGTGTGCAGGCTTTTTCTAGTTGCAGTGAGCGGGGACTAGTCTTCATTGTGGTGGTTTCTCTTATTGCAGAACACAGGCTCTAGAGTTCCTGGGCTTCAGTAGTTGCAGCTCCCGGACTAGAGCACAGGCTCAGTAGTTGTGGCACACGGGCTTAGTTGCTCTGCAGCGTAAGATCTCCCCAAACTAGGGCTTGACTCTTAACCACTGGATCACCAGGGAAGCCCAAGCCACATCAGTTTTTGTTGGTTGGTTGGTTTGATTTTGGCTCTAGGTAGTATAAATGGAACCAGAGATCAAATTGCCAATATCCGCTGGATCATCGAAAAAGCAAGAGAGTTCCAGAAAAACATCTATTTCTGCTTTATTGACTATGCCAAAGCCTTTGACTCGGTGGATCACAATCAACTGTGGAAAACTCTGAAAGAGATGGGAATACAGACCACCTGACCTGCCTCTGGAGAAACCTATATGCAGGTCAGGAAGCAACAGTTAGAACTGCACATGGAACAACAGACTGGTTCCAAATAGGAAAAGGAGTATGTCAAGGCTGTATATTGTCACCCTGCTGATTTAACTTCTATGCAGAGTACATCATGAGAAACGCTGGGCTGGAAGAAGCACAAGCTGGAATCAAGATTGCCAGGAGAAGTATCAATAACCTCAGATATGCAGATGACATTACCCTTATGGCAGAAAGTGAAGAACTAAAGAGCCTCTTGGTGAAAGTGAAAGGGGAGTGAAAAAGTTGGCTTAAAGCTCAACATTCAGAAAACGAAAATCATGGCATCTGGTCCCATCACTTCATGGGAAATAGATGGGGAAAGAGTGGAAACAGTGTCAGACTTTATTTTGGGGGGCTCCAAAATCACTGTAGATGGTGACTGCAGCCATGAAATTAAAAAAAGAAGCTTACTCCTTGGAAGGAAAGTTATGACCAACCTAGACAGCACATTAAAAAGCAGAGACATTACTTTGCTAACAAAGGTCCATCTAGTCAAGGCTATGGTTTTTCCTGTGGTCATGTATGGATGTGAGAATTGGACTGTGAAGAAAGCTGAGCGCTGAAGAATTGATGTTTTTGAACTGTGGTGTTGGAGAAGATGCTTGAGAGTCCCTTGGACTGCAAGGAGATCCAACTAGTCCATCCTAAAGGAGATCAGTCCTGGGTATTCATTGGAAAGACTGATGGTAAAGCTGAAACTCCAATACTTTGGCCACCTCATGTGAAAAGTTGACTCATTGGAAAAGATCCTGATGCTGGGAGGGATTGGGGGCAGGAGGAGAAGGGGACGACCGAGGATGAGATGGCTGGATGGCATCACCGACTCGATGGACATGAGTTTGAGTGAACTCTGGGAGTTGGTGATGGACAGGGAGGCCTGGCATGCTGCAGTTCATGGGATTGCAAAGAATTGGACTTGACTGGGTGACTGAACTGAGCTGGATATAAATTTTTTTGCCCATATCATCCCTCCTGCAAAGTTCAGTCTACAGCTTCAGAGAGAGGCCAAGTGCTATTGTTTTATTCATATTACTGTTGGGAGTAAAGCTGTGCTGCCAAACTGGTATGTGAGCTGATGGAATGTGTTTATATACAAGCTGGTATGTGATTAGAAGCATACATGATAATGTAAAGTGTACTTAGGTCTAGTGAATTCTAGGTCAGGAAAAGATGAAGCAGAATTGTCTGCAGAGGTCTGATGTTCTTACTGAGTAGACTTTCTGGAATTAGTAGAGTAATTCCAGAAGAATTAGTGTAAAAATAAAATGTTGACCAGTACCTTCCTATCAGTGTCCAGAAAATGCCCCCATTATCACCTACTCCATGGACAGTCCTCTGGCTTTCCTGAAATTTGGGAGTGGGGTTGAAGTAGAGATGCTGCAGTCTCCATTCACACAGATGCAAATTCAGCATGAACCCTGAATATAAATGTATAAATTGGGGACAGCAGATAAAACACTGAGTGCAGAGCAAAACATGTATGAGAAAAAAACTTTTCTCCTCCTCGGTTCCAGAATGTGAAGTAACACATATCCGTTGCATTTTACATAATCAGGAATTGAATAGCTACTATGTCAAAAAAGTTTAGTTCCAGTGTTAAACCCAGTCAGCAGGTGTTCTTGAGCACCTTCTGTGTATGGCGGGGTCTTCCAACAGAAGCAAAACGCTGGTACTTTGACTCCAAAGTTTACTCAGAGATTTTTTTTTTTTTTTTTTACAAGCTATCTCAAAATTTCTGTTATTAGCGTCTGCTTTTAGTATGGAAGGTAATGTGACCTGTCACCCAATTATCATTAATTTTTTGTGACTTTTTACATTTCTAGGTGTGAATTTTTTGAGGGTGTTTTGTGAGGGTGTTATGAGGCAGATAGTTGAGTCATAGGACAGATTATTAATATAAGACTTTCCAAGTGACTAAGTAACACTTCATCCAAGGTCATGGATACAGACTCTGACAACCACCCTGATTTAGCTTTCAGTGTATCTTTTGGTCAGAATTTTCCACCTCAACCTAAAATATTTTTTCCCTGAAAAAAAAAAAGTGTGATTAGACATATTAAACTGATTTTGAGTTAAAATATCAGGAAGAAACATAACTAAAAATAACAGGATATGATTAATGGTTTTGATTCATAGACTATTTTTATCTTCTTTTGGAATCTGAGTGTCCAGATTTATATTTGCAGAGCAGCACAAGAAAAAAATGAGATTGCAGTCTTTAGTTTTGAAGTTCTTTTCTTCTGAATTCTTAGCCTTATTGAAAGCTTATCAAGCCTTATTGAAAGACTTGTAATCTTGATTCATTCTTGAAAACTTCCATACAGCTAAATTTCTCCTGAACTAGATGTTAGCCTTTTTTTTATTGTTAATTTTAAGGGGTATGATAATATTACGGTGAAGCCATGCAATTCAAATTGGGACCTGAACCCACGGTTTTTTAACTGAGATCACACACCTGGTTTCAAGACTTAATAAAGCTCAGTTGATGTCTCATTGCAGAAAGAATTCAGTGAGAGACTGATAGGTAAGAGATGGATTTATTTAGAGAGAAACACACTCCATAGAGTGGGCCATCTCAGAAAATGAGAGGTCTTGAAATATGGCTTTGTTAGTTTTTATGGACTGGGTAATTTCATAGGTTAATGATGGGAGGATTATTCCAACTGTTGTGGGGAAGGGGCAGAGATTTCCAGAAATTGGGCTGCCATGCATTTTTTATTTTTATCACCCGTTTTTTGATCTCTGATGGTTATACTTGGAATGTCTTGGCAGTGGTGGGTGTGTCACTTAATTTACGCTAATGCAACCTAGACAGCATATTAAAAAGCAGAGACATTACTTTGCCGACTAAGGTCCGTCTAGTGAAGGCTATGGTTTTTCCAGTGGTCATGTATGGATGTGAGAGTTGGACTGTGAAGAAGGCTGAGCGCTGAAGAATTGATGCTTTTGAACTGTGGTGTTGGAGAAGACTCTTGAGAATCCCTTGGACTGCAAGGAGATCCAACCAGTCCATCCTAAAGGAGATCAGTCCTGAGTGTTCATTGGAAGGAATGATGCTGAAGCTGAAACTCCAGTACTTTGGCCACCTCATGCGGGGAGTTGACTCATTCGAAAAGACTCTGATGATGGGAGGGATTGGGGGCAGGAGGAGAAGGGGACGACAGAGGATGAGATGGCTGGATGGCATCACCGACTCGATGGACGTGAGTTTGAGTGAACTCTGGGAGTTGGTGATGGACAGGGAGGCCTTAGTGTGCTGCAATTCATGGGGTCGCAAAGAGTCAGACACAACTGAGCGACTGAACTGAACTGAATACTTTCTCAAAATAATATGATTATTTTCCTTACCTGCAAAGAGTGAGATCAGGATGCAGTAACATCCTGGTATTAGGACATTGGGACAACTTCAATTTTACATACTATGAAAAGAACAAATAACCAGGGTATCCTGAAGAAATGAATTCGAAGTAAATGTGGAAAACGTGTTTAGCAGAAGCATGAGGTTTACAGGGTGATAGCTTACGGTGGACAATGTGTGATTCGTGATCTTTGAGGAAGATTTAGCTTCGGGACCAGGGACCGGGCTTGATCACTCAAGAGCTTTTGTGTAGCAGAGTTTTACTAAAGTATAAAAAGGGACAGAGAAAGCTTCTGACATAGACATCAGAAGGGGGACGGAGAGTGCCCCCCTTGCTAGTGATAGCAAGGGAGTTATATACTTTTTAAATTAGTTATTACAATAAATCAAAAGACTGTCTCAAGGTTGTAAAGCTCTTACTAGACCCACTCCCATAACTTACATTTTAAGATAGCAGGATTAGCCAGAAGGTTTTCAGGAAGGAGAAACTGTCCTCAAGCAGGTTACATTGTTGTTATATAATCCTTAGTATATCATGGCATCATGGACTCGATGGACATGAGTTTGGATCAACTCCGGGAGATGGTGATGGACAGGGAGGCCTGGCGTGCTGCGATTCATGGGGTCGCAAAGAGTCAGACACGACTGAGCGACTGAACTGAACTGACAGAGTTTAAGGTGAGTTGTTGTGTAATCATCAGTTCCAGGCTTAAAAAACAACAACAACAAAAAAAAACGTTTTATGTGACTAGGAATGTAGAGGAAAAAAAAAAAACCAACAACCTTTGTCCTTAACTTCTCATTGCAAATTCCAGACCCCTGTCTCCTCAAGAACCCCAGACCCCTTTCTCATCTTCGGGGACCCTGGACTTATTATCAACCTTCCTAAGAATTAGCTCTCTAAAGAGTTAAAAGTTTCTGTGGAGAATTCAGAGGTTAACTATATATATGTCACCATAGTAAAAGATAAACCAATTCCCACAAACCATCTTTTCTTTGAAGTTTTCCACACTAAATCAGAATTGTTTGTATTCTTTGGTTGGGTTTTGTTGGTATTATTACATACAACAAATACTTCTTCTAAATGCTGTCTAAATAATATTTTACTGGGGAGGATTAGAGATATATTTTGCAACCTACATGACTAAGTGTGTGTCCTTTTGCGACCTTTTCCTGGGAACTAGGAGTACAGAATGCAACTGTATGCCTTGGTTAACATTTTTATTTGCAGGAAATGTGCAGCTGGGCTGACAGGAATAAACTTAGGTAAGTTGGTAACGTCATTTTTCTTCTGTTCTACAAATGAAAGAAAATGTCTGTTTGTTTATTTTTATAGATCCTTTACCCATTGTTCTTTTTTTTTCCCCGCAAACATTTATGAAATTCTTTCTGTGTGTCAAGTTTTAGGGATTTAAAGAAGTGAAGATGCGGTTGTGGTAGAGAGGAGGTTCTGACATTCCAGTCATAAAGAAAATTACAGGACTTCCCTGGTGGGCCAGTGGTTAAGACTCGGCCCTTCCACTGTAGGGGGCACAGGTTTGATCTCTAATCAGGGAACTAAGATTCTACATGCCCAGAGGGGGAAAAAAAGCCGTGAATTTAAGACAGAGCTGTGTATCACTGCTTTCCAATCAGCAGCTCATAGTTCTGTTTCTCTCCTCAGCTCTGTAATTATATTTCCAATTTTTATTTGGATATTTTTCTAGCTAGTGATTGCTAACAATTAATATTGAGCTTTATGTGCATTTTCTCTTTAAATTCTCCTAAGAAACCATTAAGATGAGTACTCCATGCTTTGTGATAAGAAAATAAAGGTTTAGAACAGTAAAGTAAATGGCTGAACCTTGGATTCAAATTAAGTCTGATGGCAAGCATCCATGCCTTTCTGCCATCATCACTCTGCTTTTACCAGGATCCCAATCCCAAATGTCTGTGAGAATCAGGGTCCAGTTCAGACTGTGCAGAGTTGGGGAACTCCTGCTACATTAAGTGGTAGGAACTGTTGATGGGTTCTGTGCAACTGAGGCCAGACAAAAATGTAGTTTTGTTGTTACAGTCATCCTGATCTTTTGAAAGAAGCTGAATGTAGATCTTTAAAAAAAAAAAAAAAAAAGACCTCCCAGCTATCAAATAATGTTATTTAATTACACACACATTTTAAAATAATGTGAGGGTCAAAATATGTCTACAGGCACCAAAGCCTCAACATTTCTACAGCTGTATGCATCTCTTCAAAACCTGTTCACACTCCTGTCCTTATCTCAGTAATTGCACCTCTTGCCATAGAATGTGCTAGATTCAAAACTGAAGTTGTTTCTGGCTCCTTTTCCTCCTTCACTCCACATTTCCAATCTCCGATACATCTCTCAGATTTGATTCTCCTCTCTACCCTCACCCCAAACCCTTGGTCGCATCCTAATTTCTGTCTGGACCGTGGCAGTATTTCTTACCTGGACATCCCTGCTTCTCATCTCTATTCCCTGCAGAACTGCCAGTTAATTTCCCAAAAAAACCCAAAAAAAACCAAACCTGTTTTGCTTCCAAGTCAATAAGAGAAAGAATGGATTGTTAAAAAGATAATTTGGGGGAAATTGGCCCATTATATGGGGAAAATTAAGACCGACTTTCACCTAACACCATATAAAAGAATGGACTATGGATGGATGAAAGATCTAAAAGTGAAAGGTTAAATGACAAAGTTAATAGAAGAACTTGTAGGTGAATATATTTGTGATTTCAGGTCAGAAAGGACTTTTTAAATAAAAGCTTCAACTGTAAGAAAAAAAAATTAACAAATGTGATTATATCAAAACTGAGTAGTTCTATAAATGATGTTAACAAAGGAAAGAATAGGAAGAAGTATTTGTAATGTCTAAACCTACCTGAGGACAGTAGAATGTAGACTATTTTGAAAGTATTCTTACAAAAGACAGCAGCCCCAATGGGAAAAAATGGCTAAGAATTAAAAGGGTGGGGGGCAAAGATGTTTACAGAAGAGGAAACTTGAAAAACCAATCAGTTTATGAAGAGAAGCTGGTTGGTAATCAGAGAAATGCAAATAAAAACAGGAATGAAATGTCAGTTTATACCAAATAAACTGGTAAATACTAGAAAGCGTAGGCAAGGGGAGGGAATTTACCCTCATTCATTACTGGTGAAAGTGTAACCTAGTGTAGCTACTTTGGAGAGCAGCCTGGCATGATATAGTCAAATTAAGTATATGCATGTTGTACAGCAGAAACTAACACAACATTGTAAAAAAGCTATACTCCAATTAAAGAAGTTTTTAAAATATTAATTTCAGGGGGAAAAGTATATACATACCCTGTGACCAGTAATTCTGCTCTTGAGTATGTTTTTGGGGTTTTTTGGGGGGGTGGGTGTGCAGCATGTGGGATCTTCCCCAACCAGGGATAGAACTGTTTCCCACTGCATTGCAAGCATGGAGTCTTAACCCCTGGACTACCAGAGAAGTCCCAGCTCTTAACTATATATATGCCAAAGGAATTCTCATACAGATGTATGAAGGACACATAAGGGGACTTTCACTGTAGCTTTTTTTTGGTATGATAGTAAGAAGTTGGATGTTTATCATCTGAAGAGTGGGTAGTAAAATGTAATGACTGCACACCCTTATGTACTGTATAGCAATTACAGTAAACAGATTAGATATACACAGAGCCATATGGATACATTTTAAAACCGTAATGTTTAATTAAAAATGCTAAAAAATGGCAGCAAAAAAAAAAGCCCACTAAGAATGAACTATGTGACAAACTATCATTTACATAAATTAAAAGTGTACACATTTTGTAAGAACACATAAAACAAAAAAAAATATTGTTAGAGCTTCCTTGGTGGTCCACGGGTTAAGAAGTCAATGCCAGTGCAGAGGAGTTGGGTTCAATCCCTGGTTGGGAAGATTTGAAGTGCCACCTGGCAGCTGGGCCTGTGCTCCACAGCTACTGAAGCTCCCACACCTAACGGCCATGCTAGGCAACAAGAGAAGCCTCTAAAATGAGAAGCCTGTGCACCAAAATGAAGAGTAGACCCTGCTCACCACAACTGGAGAGAGCTCTCACAGAGCAAAAAAGACCCAGTGCAGCCAAAAATAAAATCTTAAAAATATATATGTATCGTTATACATAAATCTTACGTATATATAACTGCTTATTTAACTTATATGCAGAATACATCATGTGAAATGCCAGGCTGGATGAAGCTCAAGCTGAACTCAAGACTGCTGGGAGAAATATCAATAACCTCAGATATGCAGATGATACTACTCTAATGGCAGAAAGAGAAGAGGAACTAAAGAGCTTCTTAATGAAGGTGAAAAAGGAGAGTGAAAAAGCTGGCTTAAAAGTCAACATTCAAAAAACTAAGATCATAGTATCCAGTCCCATCACTTCATGGCAGATAGATGAGGAAACAATGGAAACAGTGACAGACTGTTTTCTTGGGCTTCAAAATCACTGTGGACAGTGACTACACCCATGAAATTAAAAGTCACTTGCTCCTTGGAAGAAAAGCTGTGACAAACCTAGACAGCATATTAAAAAGCAGAGATGTCACTTTGGCGACAAAGGTCCGGATAGTTAAAGCTATGGTTTTTCCAGTAGTCATGTATGGATATGAGAGTTGCACCATAAAGAAGGCTGAATGCCAAAGAATGGATGCTTTTGAACTGGTGTTGAAGACTCTTGAGAGTTCCTTGGCAAGCAAGGAGATTAAACCAGTCAGTTCTAAAGGGAATCAACCCTGATATTCATTGGAAGGACTGATGCTGAAGCTGAAACTCTGATACTTGGGCCTCATGATGCGAAGAACTGACTCATTAGAAGGGAGGTGGGGGGGGGGGTTCATGTTTGGGAACGCATGTAAGAATTAAAGATTTTAAAACTTAAAAAATAAACTAAAAAAATTAAATAAAAGAAAAAGACTCTGATGTTGGGAAAGATTGAAGGCAGGAGAAGAAGACGACAGAGAATGAGATGGTTGGATGGCATCACTGACTCGATGGACATGAGTTTGAGCAAATTCTGGGAGCTGGTGAAGGACAGGGAAGCCTGGCATGCTGCAGTCATGGGGTCACAAAGAGTTGGACACAACTGAGCAACTGAACAGTGAACAGCAGTGTGTATCATTAAACCTAATATGATTGCATATGGTAGGCATTAAGGACAATGAGAAAGAGTATTAGGATAAAAAGAGAATAAACAAAAGGAGTTTTGTCAGGATAAAAAAAATGATAATAAGCCATGACCTATCAAGTATGATTAACTCCCTGCACGTCTGAGTTCTAGTAAGACTAATATCCCTACACATGTGAACCCATAGAACAGAGAGACACACTGTCCTTATCACTCCCAAAGTCAAAACCCTTCATTGAAAATTTCTGTCACCTATAATTGAAAGTCAAATTTCATAATGATCTGGTCTTAAGGTCCGCCTCTTCCACCTCTCCCTGAAATTCTTGCCATTCCTAAATACACCTTTCCTATTGTTTCTATCTTGATAGTTCAGTTCAGTCACTCAGTTGTGTCTCAGACTCCTTGCGACCCCATGGACTGCAGCACTCCAGGCTTCCCTGTCCATCACCAACTCCCGGAGCTTACTCAAACTCATCCTCTGTCGTCCCCTTCTCCTCCTACCTTCAGTCTTTTCCAGCATCAGGGTCTTTTCCAGTGAGTCAGTTCTTTGCATCAGGTGGCTGAAGTATTGGAGTTTCAGCTTCAGCATAAGTCCTTCTAATGAATATTCAGGATTGATTTTTTTAGGACTGACTGATTGGATCGCCTTACAGTCCAAGGGACTCTCAATAGTCTTCTCTAACACCACAGTTCAAAAGCATAATTTCTTCGGCATTCGGCTTTCCTTATAGTCCAACTCTCATATCCATATATGACTACTGGAAAAACCTTAGTTTTGACTAGAGGGACCTTTGTTGGCAAAGTAATGTCTCTGCTTTTTAATGTGCTGTCTAGGTTGGTCATAGCTTTTCTTCCAAGGAGCAAGCGTCTTTTAATTTCATTGCTGCATCTATAGTGATTTTGGAGCCCCCCAAAATAAAGTCAGCCACTGTTTCCACTGTTTCGCCATCTATTTGCCATGAAGTGATGGGACTGGATGCCATGATCTTAATTCTCTGAATGTTGAGTTTTAAGCCAACTTTTTTAGTCTCCTCTTTCACTTTCATCAAGGGGCTCTTTAGTTCTTTGCTTTCTGCCATAAGGGTGGTGTCATCTGCATATCTGAAGTTATTGATATTTCTTGATATTTGACCCTTATCAAATTCTGTTATGGTAATTTGTTTACATGTTTGTCTTTCCTGTTAGTCTGTGAGCTTCTAAAGATCCCAAGGGCATATAAATTAATAGAATGTGATTTTAATCCTCAGGAAAATTACAGGTTGTCAGATGATACTTCTGTTGTCCAAATATACAACCATTTATTGAAAAGTTTCTAAATGTTTGTTGAATTAAGTAATCAGTGAGTTATCAAATCCAGCCACAACCTTGAGAAAAGAAATCTGTATCCAATCAAACCTCTAATGTCTTCTGGAATTGAATATTGCTGTGGGGTAATCTGGGGCTACCCTGACTTTTTTCCTCCTTTATAAATGGTTTAATCTTTTGCCTCACTGTACAAAGAGTTTTTTAATTTATATTTTCAGCCCAATAACTTTACTAGGATATACTTGTGAAATAAAATCTGTATTTTGTAGCAAGATAAGAAAAATGTCAAGAAAAAAAATTTATCTGCCCTCTGGCCTTCTCTCGTCCCTCACTGTGCACTGCATGTCTGTATTAAGCAACATCAACCTCACTTCCCCATCGGCAGGAATACCTGCTCAACTATAAAGAACAGTATTCTTCTAGCATCAGTAAGGCATCTCCTTGAAGGGAACTGTCCTACATTGTTGGTGGGAATGTGAATTGGTTCAGCCATTATGAAGAATAGTATGGAGTTTCCTTAAAGAAAACTAAAAATAAAGCCGCAATAGGGCCTGGCAGTCCCACTGGGCATGTATATGGAGAAAAACATGGCCTGAAAGGATATATGCATCCGAGTGTTGACTGCAGCACTGTTCACAGTAGCTAATACATGAAAGCAACCTAATTGCCCACCAACTGAAAAATGAATAAAGAAGAATATTACACAGCTGTTAAAGAAATGTCATTTTCAGCAACATGAATGGACCCAGAAATTGTCATACTGGATGAAGTACGTCAGACAGAGAAGCAGAAACATTGTATGATGTGGAATCTAAAAAGACATGATATAAATGAGCTACTTACAAAACAGAAGCAAACTCAGAGAACAAACTTACAGTTGCCGGGGGGAGGAGGGGAGGAATATGGGGAAGGGATAGTGAGGGGGTTTGAGATAGACAGGTAAACAGACTTATATTTGAAATGGCTAACCAGCAAGGTCCTACTGTATAGCACAGGGAACTCTGTGTTATGTGGAGACTGGATAGGAGGGAATTTGGGGGAGAATGGATATGTGTGTATATGTATGGCTGAGTCCCTTTACTGTCCCCTGAAACTATCAAAACATTGTGGCTATACTCCAATACAAAATAAAAGATTTTCTGTAAAAAATAAGGCATCTCCTTAAAGATAACATTACTTACATGGTGCTTAAATCTGGATTATGCAAACTGTCAATAATACATCATTTGATGTACAGCCCCCATCTCAAAAAAACTTACATAACTATACCATGATTTCTAATGGGCAGAGTTCTCAGAGGTTTCTGAGATGTTCTTCCTAGGTTACACTCCTCAACTTTGACTCAAATAATATTTTTTAGATTGACTGATTTATTTTTTGTCACCATCTTTTTTGGATTGATTTTCTCTGGTATTTAGTATGTTCTTCCAAAATGTACACTCATGTCCCCATGTATAAAGTTTTCTTGGATATCTTTATTTTTTATAACATTATTTTGATTTTCTTCTTCAAGGTTTTAAATTATGTGTATGTTGATGCTTCTTTACTTGTTTCCTATATAATTTGGCTTCCTTTAAAATCTTTATTTTACTTTTTAAAAAAATAATTCAGTATTTATTTGGCTGTGCCAGGTCTTAGTTGTGACATGTGGGATCTAGTTTCCTGACCAGGGATTAAACCTAGGTCCCCCGCATTGGGAGCAGAGTCCTATCCACTGGACCACCAGGGACGTCGCCTTATTTCACTTTTCTTATTGTTATACTCTGTGATCCTTAGTTTTCCTTCTGTGTCTACTCTCTTTTTGGTTGCTCTATATTGTCCTAATCTCTTTTGGGTTTACTTTTTTCCTGTACTTCTTTCAGTTCATATTTTATCTCCTATTATAGTTTCATCATCTCTTTCCAGAATTCTTTTTTTTTTTTTGCTTCGTGAGTGTCTTCCAGATATGCAATTATTTCATTAAGATTTCTTAAATTAATGGTGAAAATTTTGGTTACAGTTTCATGTTTGTTGATAGCTATTTTTCTCCTAGTTGGTATGATTTGCCCATTGATAACTTTGTAATGGTTTTACATTTAAAAAATATGTATCAGTGTTGGGCCAGAAAATTTTTATTGCCTAATAATGAATGAGTTAGGTTTTCTTAAACCATCTTTTTGCATACTATTGCACAGCAAGAGAAGCAGGTCAGGGTGGCCTTTCATGCTTTATAACCAAAGGTTCTCTCCTCCTCTGTTGGTATAAAAACATACTGCTCCCAAAGATTTGAATTAGCTGTGTGATTTTGGGTAGTCCCTCCACCTCTACTTCTCTGGACCATACGGTGTCCAGGAAGGCTTCTATTAGAGCCTTGATCATCCAGATTTCCACAACACTTTTTGCAAAGAAGTGATACTACCTCTCAGCTGCAAAGTGAGTTCCTCAACTTCAGAAAGTGAATTTTTTTTTTTTTTTTTTTACTTGTTGGTTGCCTCACATGGGCTTTCTCTAGTTGCAGCTCAAGGAGGCTATTCTCTAGTTGAATTGCACTGGCTTCTCACTCCAGTGGCTTCTTTTGTTATGGAGCACAGGCTCTTGGCACTTGGGCTTAGTAATTGCGGTGCAGGGGCTTTAGTTTCTTCTCAGCTTGTGGACTCTTTTCCAGACCGGGGATAGAACCTGTGTTCCCTGCATTTGCAGGCAGATTGTTACCCACTCTACCACCAGGGAAGTCCAGAGAGTGAATTTTTTTTCCTGCTGTTTTCTGAACTCTGTTATAAGGATCTGTGCAGCTATCCACTGCAGGACTTTTTCATCCTCCTAGGCTTCATCTCTGTTAACCTATTAAACACTAACTCTCCATCTTCCTCTTGCCCCAAAGGAAGATGTTCTACTGTTCTACTTCCTGTCTCTCTAAATTTGAATACCCTGGGTAATAAGTGAAATCATACAGTATTTGTTCTTCTGTGTCTGGCTTGTTTCAGCCATCCAGCACATATCAAGTTCATTCCTTTTTAAGGCTGAATATTTCATTGTGTATCTATGCCACATTCTGTTAATCCATTCATTCTTTGACAGATATTTGGGTTATTTCCAATTTGGGGCTACTGTGGATAATGCTGCTATGAACATCTATGTATACAAATTATATATTTGTTTTTATGTTTTTTTATTGTTTTCTTTTTTGGGGGTGTGCTTTCCAGGAGGTTTAGGATGCTAATTTACACAGCTTTAATTATTCTGGCAGTCTCTTGGAAGCTACTATTGGGCTTCTCTTGTGGCTCAGCTGCTAAAGAATCTGCCTGCAATGAGGAATGAGGTTTGATCCCTGGATTGGGAAGATCCCCTGGAGAAGGAGAGGCTACCCACCCAGTATTCTGGCCTGGAGAATTCCATGGACTTATAGTCCATGGGGTCACAAAGAGTCAGACACAACTGAGTGACTTTAATTTCACTTGGAAGCTACATTTAAAAATAAATATTTCAATCCTGAACCCCTCTCCCACCTCCCTCCCCATGTACACTTTTGTGGATTCATGTTGATGTATGGCAAAACCAATACAATATTGTAAAGTAATTAGCCTCCAATTAAAATAAATAAATCTAAAAAAAATATTTCAGATATTCTTATGATCAGGCAAGTTTTTACTATTTCCATCTGAATGAAATGAAACAAAAATAGTATCAGGGATAATCTGAGAAGAGAAGGAACACTCAGAAATTTGGGTGAGTTTGGAACAGGAGAAGCATTGATGGCAAGAGAGAGGACTGGTGCTTATGAGCAGGCTACATGCAGAGAAACCAATTGTTCCTATTAAGCAGTGTCTGCCAGGGCAGCTACTGCTTCTGAGTCTCTAAGCAGGCAGAGAGAGGGTGAGATAGATGGATTAAAATTGCCCAAGTCCATTTCCGGGCTGACTGTACCTACGGAAAATCCCTATTTGGCTCTGCTTTCAAGAATGCCAAGCTTAGCTCAGCACTTCCTCTGTACATCTGCTGACGCTTATATTTTGGACTGGAGGTAATCCAGTCTATGTCAGAGTAACTGTTGGTTCTTAGTTTTAACATCATAATTTAAAAACTTATGAAGTTTTCCAAGAGTTAGCATCTAGCCTGAACTCACTCTTATGTATCTTTCGGATTTGCACCAAAAGAATATTATGAGTCCCCCAAGGGAAAACCTTGATGACGTAACCAATTTCTAGTCTTGGGAGTATCTCTGAAGCAGTTGTTACTGAACTGCTGTTCAAACTCCATAAATCAGTGTGATAGCAACTCAGGTAAAAGCAATTTGGGATTTTATGGCCAGGAGGGAGACATTCAGGTGGCTTTCTAGAGGGAGAAAAAACATTTCACTAGTTGCTGACACATTTGTATTTACTCAGCAAATATTTATTGAGCTCCTGTTATATTCTAGGTACAGTAGATAAAGCAGAGGAAAAGATAAAAAAAAATGTTCCTGAGCTTTTATTCTGGTGTGAGAAACATAATAAACAAGTGAACAAATATAAAGAGGTTTTCAGACAGTGAGTACAAAGCACCCAGTGGACCTAATTAAATACTCAATAGGGATTGATTAAAGATATTGCAAAAATCCTTAAAGTGTAGGTTCAATAGTTTATTTCAGTTATGTTTTATGTATATAATTTACAAACAAAAAGAGAAAGTGAAGTCACTCAGTCGTGTCCGACTCTTTGCGACCCCATGGACTAGCCTGCCAGGCTCCTCCGTCCATGGGATTTTCCAGGCAAGAATACTGCAGTGGGGTGCCATTTCCTTCTCCAGGGGATCTTTCAGACCCATGGATTGAACCCAGGTCTCCCGCATTCCAGGCAGACTCTTAACTGTCGGAGCCACCAGGGAAGAATCTAATTTAAAAACAAATGTTCCTGAAAAAAAATACTTTGCAAAGTAAGATCTTCCTTTTTCTTAATGACTGAGAAAACATGAAGATTTATATGTAAAGAGAACTAACCATATCAGTTAATAATAGGGTTAAGTGCAAACTGGCTAGTACAGATTCTAAGTGCCATGACATTTCATATAAGCACCAAGGTTTTAATTGGTTTTGAAGTCTCACAGTTTGGAAGCTTTTGCGTCCTCAAGCAGGTTTCTAACTTCACCCACAATTTCTTAAATTGGCTTATCCACTCGTTCACTTTCTTCAGCATTTCATTCCTCAGAAGGGAGTGGGAGGTGCGAGGAGGTGGATGATGTTATTATGTACTGCTCCCTGTGGGCTGCATGTATATAAAAATGGCATACTGAAATTGTTAGGGTAGTGCTTGTTGTGTCTAACTGGGGATGGCAGTGGTTGAATTTTTTTTTTTTTTTTTTTGAGGAAAATGTAGAAGGAAAGATCCCTGGATATTGGGTGCCTTGATGTCTATACCCTTTAGTGGAAAACTGTAATGCTACTCTGGGATTTGACAAACCCCTTCAGAAGTGAAACATTGGTCATTCTGACTCTGAATGTGTTTTACTTCTTTTTGATAATTCTGCACAAATTACTTTTCTGAAATATTTAAGTTGAAAGAATGATTAATGTTCAGGAACACTGCCTGAAAGATTAGAAAGGGACTCATCACGACAGATTAGAAGCATAAGAGATTAAACTGGTGTGTATCAAAGCGTAAAATCATTAAATCAGGTGAGATGTCACCACTGAGTCTAGACTGTTCATGTATAGGTGATTTTTTTTTCTCTAGATGACTTTTGAACATGAATGAAATTCCTTTTTAAATTATGTCCATGTCTAATATTTGGAATTTCAATTTTTTAAAAAATAGAAGTGTAACTTCCAAGTTGGCTCCCTTTCTGAAGAAACATTTAGAAAATAGGAAACTATATCCAAATTTTTAATCCAGATTAGCCAGTAGACTTCACTTTTATGGTGTTCAATTTTATGTCAAACAAAGAATTTCATTTTTCTTATGAAAGAATTTAGAAATAAGAGAAAGCATACCTATTATTCAGCTAAGTATTGTCTGGTGAGTGTGTCATTATCTGTTTATATCATAAAGTCCCAAAGGCATAAGGGAAATAACTGTACACAAATTTCTGTCCTTGATGGACTGAAGCAATTAGCCTGAAAACTATTTTAGGACTACTTCACAGACTTGTTTATAAGGACTTTTTTTTTTTTTTTCTTCCCCCATTGAGGGGACCTAGGAAAAGCTGTTGACAGCGGAGATGATTAAAGTTTTTCAGTCAATTTTTTTTAGAAATCAGAAGAGTAAAAGAATCCTTTACACAGACTAAAACCTATTAATTATGTTGATAGTTAAAAATCAAGCTTAAAAATTTCACTTTCAACATAGCTTTTAAAATATGATTTTTTAAAAAATGGTTCGTACAGTTTTTTTTTTTCACTTATTTGTAAGTGCTGGTGGACATTGAACTGATCAAAACTGACTGCTGCTTCTTTAGTCAATAAAAATTAATAAAATTAACTTTTTTGAAATTGTGTCATGTCCTTCAATACCATTAGCACATGGCTTGAACATGTAATCTTTGCTTTTTCACTGTTGGTTTTATAATTGCAAGACAAATCAAATTAGAGATGTCTTGAGGTAAATAGTAAATTATATTTATATAAGAGATAGATTGCTTATTATAACAATCATTATGAAATAATTAGAAAATATGTTTGGTGTACTAGGAAGAGTATAATGAGTATGGAAATCTCATCATTTTGGTGGTATGATTGTTAATACAAATGTCCTGGAAATCATTGGAATAATTATGAACCTAAAATGTGCAGACTGATGATCTACTCCGTAAGTGTACAGCTTCCCTCCCACCTCCTTCTTCTTTTCCTCCCTTCTTCTCTCTTCTGCTTCCTGCTTTGTCTTCTCAACTCCACAGCATTGAAATCATTTAGTCATTTGTTCAGCATGTTCTTTTTGAGTCTCTCTGTGTCAGGCACCATCCTAGGCTTTGGAAATACAGCTGTGAATGGAATCTACAAAGCAGGAGATAACATTGGTAACTTTGGGACAGACCAACATCTTTTGTCTCTGAGGACACATTGCTTCTGCAGTATTCCCACCAAAATCCCACAATCTGAGTCTGATCATGAGGAACTAGATGCAGGACAACTACAAAATAAGTGGCCTGAGCTGTTAGGAGATGTCGAGGGAAAGAAAGGCAGAAAAAAAAAAAAGACTGAGGAGCTTTTTTTTAAGTTCCAGATTAAAGGGGACTAAAGCTACATGACTACTAAATGCAATGCATAAACCTGGATTGAGTCCTGGATTAGGAAAAAATAATTATAGAAAACAGTATTGGAATAATTGATGCTACTTGAATATGGACTGTGAATTAGACAATTGTTGTTCAGTCGCCCAGTCATGTCTGACTCTCTGCAGTCCCATGGGCTGCAGCATGCCAGTCTTCCCTGTCCCTCACCATCTCCCGGAGTTTGCCCAAGTTCATGTCCATTGCATCGGTGATGCCATTCAGCTATCTCATCCTCTGGCACCCTATTCTCCTTCTGCCCTCAATCTTTCCCAGCATCAGGGACTTTTCCCCATGAGTTGATGTTCATCTCAGGTGATCAAAATAGTGGAGCTTTGGCTTCAGCATCAGTCCTTCCAATGAATATTCAGAATTGATTTCCCTTAGGATTGACTGGTTTGATCATCCTGTCCAGGGGACTCTCAGGAGTCTTTTCCAGCACCACAGTTTGAAGACATCCGTTCTTTGGCTCTCTGCCTGTTTACAGTCCATCTCTCACAGCCATATGTGACCACTGGGAATACCATAACCTTGACTATATGGACCTTTGTCAGCAGAGTAATGTCTGCTTTTCAACACACTGTCTAGGTTTATCATAGCTTTCCTGCCAAGAAGCAGTTGTCTTCTGATTTCATGGCTGCATTCACCATCTGCAGTGATTTTAGAGCCCAAGAAAAGGAAATCTGTCACTACTTCCACCTTTTACCCCCTCTATTTGCTGTGGGTGTAATGGGGCCAGATGCCATGATCTTAGTTTTTTTAATATTTAGTTTTAAGTCTGCTCTTTCACTCTCCTCCTTCACCCTCATCAAGAGGCTCTTTTAATTTCTCTTTGTTTTCTGCCATTAGAGTGTTATCATCTGCATATCTGAGGTGGTTGATGTTTGTTCCGCCTATCTTGATTCCATCTTGTAACTCATCCAGCCCAGCGTTTCTCATGATTTGCTCAGTGTATAGGTTAAACAAGCAGGGTGACGGCAGACAGCCTTGTTGTTCTCCTTTCTCAATCCTGAACCAATCAGTTGTTCCATAAAGGGTTCTAACTGCTGCTTCTTGACCCACATACAGGTTTCTCAGAAGGCAGGTAAGATGGTCTGGTATTCCTATCTCTGTAGGAGCTTTCCACAGTTTGTTATGATCCATAAACCCCTTCATGGATCACTACCTTATTGTGACAAAGGGACTTGGGTAACTCAATGAAGCTATGAACTGTGCTGGGTAGGGCCTCCCAAGATGGACAGGTCATAGCGGAGAGTTCTGACAAATTGTGATCTGCTGGAGGGGGAATGGCAAACCACCCCAGTATATTTGCCACGAGAACCTCATGATGGAGAAGGAAATGGCAACCCACTCCAGTACTCGTGCCTGGAAAATCCCATGGATGGAGGAGCCTGGTAGGCTACAGTCCATGGTGTCTCAAAGAGTCCGACAGGACTGAGCAACTTCACTTTCACTTTTCACTTTCATGCATTGGAGAAGGAAATGGCAACCCAGTATTGAACCCTCCAGTGTTCTTGCCTAGAGAATCCCTGGGACGGAGGAGCCTGGTGGGCTGCCGTCTATGGGGTCACACAGAGTTGGACACCACTGAAGCGACTACAGCAGCAGCAGAACCTCATGAACTGTATGAAAAGACAGAATTAGATAATAGTATTATATAAATGTTTAGTTTTGAGGTTTGGGTACTTCTATATATTATAGTTCTATATATGTATATAAAATATATATAACGAACACATGATATATAGCTAAATATATATTTATCATGTATTTCCTATATATCATATAGAGTGTATTATTTAAATGTATATATGCATATAAATATTTATATAGATGCACATATGCGAGCGAGAGCAAGAGAAAGGTGAAGACAATGGGATCAAAGGGATAAATGTAAATAACTGGTGAAATTAGCTAAATAATAAACTGGAATTTCTCATTCTATTCTTGAAACTTTTCTATAAATTTAAGTTGTATCAAAATAATGGGCTTCCCTCGTGGCTCAGACAGTAAAGAGCCCACCTGCAATGTGGGAGACCTGAGTTCGATCCCTGGGTTGGGAAGAGCCCCTGGAGGAGGGCATGGCAGCCCACTCTAGTATTCTTGCCTAGAGAATTCCCATGGACAAGGGAACCTGGCGGGCTGCAGTCCATGGGGTCACAAGGAGTCAGACACAACAAAGTGACTAAGCACAGCACAGAACTTAAATTTCCTGGTCTAGTGGAACTTACCTTTGTGTGTAAGTGGGTGGGTGAGGTGGGGTGCTGTGTCAGATACCCTTTAACCTCCGACAACTACAGATTATTTGCTCTTTCCAGAATGATGTACAGTTAGAATCATGCCATATGTAGTCTTTTCAAACTAGCTTATTTCACTTAGAAATGGCTGTACCATCTTACATTTCCACCAGCAATGAATGAGAGTTCTTATTCCTCACCAGCATTTGGTGGTGGTAGTTTTTTAGGATTTTAGCAGGTGTCTCATAGTATCTCACTGTTTTAATCTGCATTTCCTTTTTGACATATGATGTTGAGCATCTTTTCATTTTCTTGTGTGCCATTTGTGTTTCTTCTTTGGAAAGTTGTCTGTTCAGATCTTTTGCCCACTTTGTTCAAATATTTTGTTCACTTGAGGGCTGAAGTTTTAAATAGTGTGGTTGGAGAAGGTTTCACTAAGACTTCTAAATAAAGATCTGAAAGAGGTGAGGGCATGAGTTGTTTGTAACTCTAAAGAAAGATCATTCCAGGAAGCAGGATAAACACCTACCTACAAGGGCCCTAAATAAAGGGTGTGCTTGGTATGTACTAGAATAGCTGGAGGCCAGTGTGGCATTAGAGAGTGGCCAAGGGGAGAGGTTAGGAGATATGGCGAAAGAAGCAGAGATGTATGAGTGGTGTGTAGGGGGGGCATCCAGCTCATGTGGTCTTGTGCATCGTTAGGACTTTGCTTTTTCATTCTGAGTGAAATGGAAAATCAGAGGATCTTGAGCAGAGACTGATGTGATCTGACTTGTTTAATTGGGTCATTCTGGTTGCCATGGTGAAAACAGACCAAAGGCCATCAGATGCAAAAGCAAAGAGACTAGTTAAGAGACTGTTGCCAAAATTAGCTGGGAGGTGATGGTGACTAAGCCCAGGGTGCTGTTGATGGAAAGAATGACAGATTATTGGATTCTGTATAAATTTGGAAAATAAGGGATTTATTAAAGGATTGGATGTGTGAGAGAATGAAGGAAATCAGGGATAAACGGCAACCCACTCCAGTACTCTTGCCTAGAAAATCCCATGGACGGAGGAGCTTGGTCAAGGCTACGGTCCTTGGGGTCACAAAGAGTCAGGCACGACTGAACGACTTCACTTTCTGTTAAAAGATAAAACTATGACATATTAAAATATTTATGTTTATCTGAGCAAGCACTGATTGTAATCAGGCAGTGCCAAACTGGGAGTGGTTAGGGGCAAGGTTTTTTATAGAGGAAACAAGGAAGCAAAGCAAGGGAATGGTTTGAATGACTTTAACTTAAGGGATGTATTGTTTGGGAAACAGCTAGTTGGCAGTTTGTGATTGGTTGTTCTTCTTAGCCCTGAGGCATTTACAAGATTGACTCTTGATTAGGTTTGCTTACAGAGGCTATCCAGGCCTTAGATTCACCTCAGACTTATTGTTTGGTTATTTTTAACATTTCCAAGTTTGCTTTGTTTGTTTGTCCCCTAAGCAACTGAAAGAATGGCATCAATCACAGTCATTTTAGGTCTACACTGGGACTTCATTTTTTCCTCTTTATTCCTGATCTCCATTCTCATTACTTTTATGTCTCTCATTGGCATCCGCCAGTAGGCTTGAGACTTAAATATTATTTAGAGTGTTTTAAATTTACATGGTTACAGTACTATCAGTTTTACTCTGTTTTTTACCTGTTTCTTGATAGATGCTATGTCTTAAGAGCTTACCATACAGCTGAATATATCTGATTTATTAATTCTGACTGCTGCCTAGTTTTCTGCTGAATGAATACACCACACCTGATAGAGTTAGCTCCTTGTCTACTAGCCCCCAGGTGGCTTCCAGCTCTGTGCTGTTGCAAACAATGCTGAGATGCACACCTTCTTACAGATTCCTACATAAAGACCGGCTTGCATGTTCTGCCAGGTATATTCCCAGGAGTGTGTTGCTGGGATGTATTTCGTTGTGTAACTACTGGTAATAAACTCTCCAGTGTGGCTGCATCAGCAATAGTTGCAATAGCTTTTGAGAGTGGGGCTTCCCAGGTAGTGCTAGTGGTTAAAAAAACTGCCTGCCAATGCAGGAGACGCAAGTTTGATTCCTGGGTCAGGAAGATCCCCTGGAGGAGGGCATGGCAACCCACTCCAGTATTCTTCCCTGGAGAATCCCATGGACAGAGGAGCCTGGCAGGCTAGAGTCCATAGGGTCACAAAGAGTCAGACACGACTGAAGTGATTTAGCACAGCACAACACACACCATTTGAGAGTAACCTTCCCCTGCATTCTTACCAGCTTTTTCTTTTTTTGGCCACACCATGCGCTGCTTGTGGGATTTCAGTTCCCGACCAAAGATTGAACCCAAGCCCTCGGCAGAGAGAGTGTGGAGTCCTAACCACTGGGCTGTCAGGAAATTCCTATCAGTTCATGATATTAAGTTTAAAATTTATTAAAAAGTGCTATCTCATTTTTATTTTAACTTGCATTTTTAATTAATAGAGAGTTTGAGCATCTTTTCATAGATTTTTTTTTTTTAGACATTGCGATTCCTCTTTTTGCCATTTGCCTATTCTAATTCTTCGTCCAATTTGCTATTGAATTTCCTGCTTCTTACTTGTTGATATACAGAAATTCTCTGCCTTCCTACATACTAATTACTTGGGTTTTAGAGGTGGCAAATATATTCTTCTAGGTTGCCATTTTTCTGTTAACTTTGTCAATAATGCGCCCTTCTTTGAAAAGAATTTCTATTTTTATATACTGAAATCCACAGAGTCTCCCCCATCCTTGATGATTTGTAGTTTTTAGGTTTTTCTTACTAACTCCCTCATTTCAAGGTCAGAAAAACATTATTCTATAATTTTCTATCTTTATTGTTTTCTATTTCAGATTAAAGTATCTCATCTACTACAGTTAGCATTTCTATATGGTGTGAGGTATGAATCCAACTGTATTTTTATCCACATAGTGAGTCAGCTCTCCTAGAATGATGTTCTAAATAATCTTATCTTTTCTTTGTTGGTTAGAGATATCACTGCTATCATATAGAAAGATTTCATATACATGTGGGTCTATTTCTGTATTTCTGTATTATTCCATTGATCCATTTGTCTAGTCTTATGCCAGTATTATTTTTGTTGCTGTGGCTTTGTAATATGTCAGTATCTGGTAAGAGAGGTCCTCCATCTTTGTTCTTTTTCAAAATTGCCATAGCTACTTGCGCCTTAGCTGTTCATTGTACTTTTTTTGAATCAATTTGTCACATTCCCCTCAAAACTGGGCTGGAAATTTTGACTGAAAATATATGAAATGTATGTTATTTTTAGAAGAACTTACACATTTTTACTGGTGAACTGTTCTTTATGAACGTTGTATTCTTTCTTTTCTGGCCTTTTATGCTTTAACAGGATTTGTAAGACATTTTTAGAACTCTTGAGTATGGAATTCATTAGAGATGTATTTAAAGATACTTACACAAGTGTGGCTGTGGTTTTTCCAATGGTCATGTATGGATGTGAGAGTTGGACTGTGAAGAAAGCTGAGCACCGAAGAATTGATGCTTCTGAACTGTGGTGTTGGAGAAGACTCTTGAGAGTCCCTTGGACTGCATGGAGATCCAACCAGTCCATTCTAAAGGAGATCAGCCCTGGATGTTCTTTGGAAGGAATGATGCTAAAGCTGAAACTCCAGTACTTTGGCCACCTCATGCGAAGAGTTGACTCATTGGAAAAGACTCTGATGCTGGGAGGGATTTGGGGCAGGAGGAAAAGGGGACGACAGAGGATGGGATGGCTGGATGGCATCACCGACTCAATGGACATGAGTTTGAGTGAACTCCAGGAGCTGGTGATGGACAGGGAGGCCTGGCGTGCTGTGATTCATGCGGTCACATAGAGTTGGCCACAACTGAGAGACTGAACTGAACTGAGTATTTAAAAACTACATATTCTATTTGCAATTTTTTAAGGAATCTCCACACTGTTCTCCATAGTGGCTGTACTAGTTTGCATTCCCACCAACAGTGTAAGAGGGTTCCCTTTTCTCCACACCCTCTCCAGCATTTATTGCTTGCAGACTTGTGGATTACAGCCATTCTGACTGGTGTGAAGTGGTACCTCATTGTGGTCTTGATTTGCATTTCTCTAATAATGAGTGATGTTGAGCATCTTTTCATGTGTTTGTTAGCCATCCATATGTCTTCTTTGGAGAAATGTCTGTTTAGTTCTTTGGCCCATTTATTCAACCATGAAAAAGAATACATTTGAATCAGTTCTAATGAGATGGATGAAACTGGAGCCGATTATACAGAGTGAAGTAAGCAAGAAAGAAAAACACCAATACAGTATACTAACACATACATATGGACTTCAGAAAGATGGTAATGATGACCCTGTATGCAAGACAGCAAAAGAGACACAGATGTGTAGAGCGGACTTTTGGACTCTGAGGGAGAGGAAGAGGGTGGGATGATTTGGGAGAATAGCATTGAAACATGTGTACTATCATGTAAGTAACGAATTGCCAATCTATGTTTGATGCAAGATACAGGATGCTTGGGGCTGGTGCATGGGGATGATCCAGAGAGATGATATGGGGTGGAAGGTGGGAGGGGGGTTCATGTTTGGGAACTCATGTACACTCGTGGCGGATTCATGTCAATGTATGGCAAAACCAATACAGTATTGTAAAGTAAAATAAAATAAAAATAAAAATTTTAAAAATAAATAAATAAATAAATAATGCCCCAAGGCGGAGTGGGTGGCGGGGGGGAACTACATGTTCAATAATAGAGGAATGGTTAAATAAATTGAAAATAGTTTAATGTGTTCATTCATAGAAAATTACATCAATAAAAACCATACTTTACAGAATTTTGCTGTTTTCTGTAATGCAGTTATCCTTCAATAAAAATAAATTAATTAAAAACTACTACTGGTTGACAATTGAATAAAAATATTGTGTTGCAAAAACAAGAAAACATACTTTCAAAGAATCTTTAATGACATGAGAAAATGTTCTTGCTAAATACTACATCATTAGTAAGTGACAGTATAGGGATTTAAATTGTCTTTATTATGTGTTTCTGAGTATGTCCCAAATTTTCTAAAATGAACAGGCTTTATTTTTGCACTGTTTTCTTTTTTTCCTTTTGAAAAGTTGTTGAAAGCAAATAAGGTTTGCATTTGCCATCTGACTATACAGGAACATTGGAAAATGGCTTCTGACTCATCTGATGAGCTCATCAAGTAAGAAAGGATAACTCATATGCAAACTTCCTAGCTCGACTGTCAGCTTGCTCCATCTGCTGGGACTTCTCATACTTTGTCAGACCACCTGACTCAGCTATGTGTGAGTAAATGTAATTTCACACATTTGCTTTTTCATGTAGCAAATATTTAATAATCTGCTGCTATGTGCAGAGCACTCCATTAGAACCATTGAAGAAAAGGGATGCATTAAATTGCTTTAGCCCTGAAGGGACTTAGCATGGCATATAAAGATCAAGAATTTGCCAGAGTTTCAGGTCTACCTTTTGTGTTAACTCATAATTTTTTGCTCCAGGCATCCCAGACTCTTTTCACTTTTCTCCTACTGTTCCCTGACTTAGGATGCTTTCCTCTCCTTGTCCACCTATAAAAATGCTACTTAATTTCTCACTGATCTGAAAGGACTTCCATGATCCTCTTACTTCCTCTAACATTCCACCAGCACTTTAATAAAGCACAGACTTGGCACACTCTTTGTGTGTTTTTTAAAGCAAAAGTTTAAAAAATTATATGTTTATTTTTGGCTGCACTGTGTCTTTGTTGCTGCATGTGGGCTTTCTCTCGTTGCAATGAGTGGGGGCTACCCTCTAATTGTGGTGCACGGGCTTCTCACTGCGGTGTCTTGTCTTGTTGCAGAGCACAGGCTCTAGGGCTCAGGGGCTCAGTAGTTCTGGTGCACGGGCTTAGTTGCCCCATGGCATGTGGGATCTTCCTGGACCAGGAATCAAACCCATGTGCCCTGCATTGGCAGGAGGATTCTTAACCACTGGGCCACCATCGAAGTGCAAGTGAAGTCGCTCAGTTGTGTCTGACTCTTTGCGACCCCATGGACTGTAGCCTACCAGGCTTCTCCGTCCATGGGATTCTCCAGGCAAGAATACTGGAGTGGGTTACCATTTCCTTCTCCATATCAAAGTCCAAAGCAAAAGTTTTTCCAAAAGCAAAGATAGAGGCAAGATTGTTGTTTGCATTAAGTACTATATTTCTGGTCTTAGGGGCCAGGAAAGATGGAAATTTAAGCAGCTGTGTTTTAGAACAACAACTCCATAACATTTTTTTCCCTTGTGATGTTGGTCAGCAGATAGGAAGAGGAGGGAAAATTGTGCTGGTAATCTTGGGCAAGTATAGGACCTCATTAGCAACAGGCCACCTGTGACTATTTTTATTTAAAAATTTCTATCAAAAAAATTGTCTGATGTCACTGAGTCTGAGGAGATATTTATAGAGATTTGAGGGAAGCAACAGATCTTGATAACTTGAGACTTAAAAAGAGTGAATCCATCAAGAGCTGAGCAGACAGGGCTTGTGGGTGTGCCTGGGGACCTCGTCCTGGGCTCCATCCACTTGGAGAAAGTGTCTTATTCTAATTCCCACAGGTCACCTTCCAGTCACCATGCTTTGCTCCCCAGGGCTGTGTTCACCTCTGAAGATGCCTCTTTGGACTTTTCAGACAGGAGATGTATAGGTTCCAGCTGGCCGTTGAGCAGAGTGGACTCTGCTCAGTCTCATCCAGCAATGTGCCCTCTTCTTCCACAGGGAGGAGTGAGTGAGGGGAGTGTTTCTTCCACACTTCTCTCTCCTGGGATGTGAAGTTGAAGTCCTTTTCACCTTCCTCCACTATGGAAATATGGAATGCCTTCTAACAATCATCTTAAATCGTTCTTACAACTACTTGGCAGTATTCTTACCATCCGTTTATAAACCTGTGAGAAACTGGAGACAGTAAGGATTGACTGATCACTTTGGAATTTTGAATGAAAAGAGCAGAAGAGTTTGAGGTGCAAAGTCAGGGAACTTTTTTTTTTTTTGAAAGTAGAGACTTGTTTATATAAACAGAGAGAGCTTGTTTCTCTTGAGTGTGTATCAGAGTCACCTGGAGGGCTTGTTAAAACAGATTGCTGATTATACTCACAGCTTCTGATTCAGTAGGTCTAGGATGGAGCAGGAAAATTTGCATTTTCAACAAATTCCCATGTGATGCTCTTTCTGTTGGGCCCATACTCCAAGAACCACTCCTATGTAGGTTAAGGCAGAGGTTGGCAAAATATGGCCCATCACCTGTTTTTGTATCACTCATGAGCTAACAGTGGTTTTTACATTTATAAATGGTTGAAAAAAATCCAAGGAATAATATTGCATGTGAAATACGAAATTCAGATTTCATTGTCCATAAATAAAGTTTTATTGAAACACAGCTCTGCTTATGCATTTTGAATTGTTGAAGGCTCCTTTCATGCTAAAAGAGCAGAGCTGAATAGTTGTGACAGAGACCATATAGCCTGCAAAACAGAATATTTACTATCTAGTCCTTTATAGAAAAAGTTTGTTCTCCCATCCTGGCCAGGAGTCCATTGTGATGAAGAGATTAGTAATAAAGGAAAGAGGTAGCTGATTGAAGGGGCAGCATCCTGCTTGAGGCAAGAGGGAATGCAGTTAAGAAAGAAGGATGTCTCATCTGAAACTGGAAGGAAGTGAGGATTAGAGTGAATTTCAGTAAAACTGTAGATGTGCCAATTGGTTGAGTTTGATAAACATCAATTACTGGAAGTGAGGGGGAAGGAGAATTGATAAAATTTGTTAAGGTTTAGAATAACATTTAAGGGGAAATAATAAAAATCACATGAGACCCAGCTGAGAATGAAGATCATTAATTTTTAGTGGTCCACTCATATATTGTGTATCATTCTATCCAATTTTGCCTATTGTCCCAATATATTAGTAGCAGAGAAGATAATCATAGACACAGAAGATAATCCAGAGTGTAAAGATGTGTGCCTTGAAATTAATGGTTTCATGAAAGAATTGTGCATATGATAAATTACATGAGTATCACTTTAGGGCAAATAGATAAGGAAAAAAATGGAAACAGTGACAGACTTTTATTTTCTTGGGCTCCAAAATCACTACAGACAGTGACTGCATCCATGAAATTAAAAGATGCTTGCTCCTTGGAAGAAAAGCTATGACAAACCTAGCATATTAAAACGCTGAGACATTACTTTGCTGCCAAGGGCCCATGTAGTCAAAGCTATGGTTTTTACAGTAGTCATGTACAGATGTGAGAGTTGGACCATAAAGAAGGTTGAGAGCTGAAGGATTTATGCTTTCAAACTGTGGTGCTAGAGAAGACTCTTAAGAATCCCTTGGACTGCAATGAGATCAAACCAGTCCATCCTAAAGGAAATCAGTCCTAAATATTCATTGGAAGGACTGATGCTGAAGCTGAAACTGCTGTACTTTGGCCACCTGATGTGAACAGCTGACTCATGGAAAAGACCGTGATGCTGGGAAAGATTGAAGGCAGGAGGAGAAGGGGACGACAGAAGATGAGGTGGTTGAATGGCATCACTGATTTAATGGACGTGAGCTCCAGGAGATGGTGCAGGACAGGGGAGCCTGGCATGCTGCAGCCCATGGGGTCACAAAGAGTTGGCCATGACTTAGCATCCGAACAACAAGGGGTGCCAGGTTTTTGTGGAGCAGTAACTGTTGAGGGAGGGAGGTGATCCAAGTGTATGAAGACGAGTCAGGAGGTTGAGACCATTCTATAGTGACTAGGAAGCCGCAGGATTGTCTTGGGAGAACACAAGGTAGGTGCTATCACTATTCCCTAAAGGTTCTGAGAGAGAGCAAGGGGCTTGGACTAGGTTGGAAGTTCCCAGTGTGGGAGGGAGGATTCAGTGAATAAATGAAGGGTAGGGAACAGGAGTGGCAGTGATAGCAGAAACCCTGTCCTCCCCACTGTATTAACAAGTTGTTGTGGCCCAGAGGAAAATACATTTTTACACAGTCACAAACTAGAACAGTAGAGAATTATGATTATTGTTATATTTATATCTAATTTGTATCTAAAATTCTATCATGGCTAATAGAAAAATATGAGGTTTGTGCTCTCTCGTATGGGAGAGGGTAGAAAGGAGGTTTACTTCTAGCTTTTAGAATTAATAATACTAATAATAGCCAACATTTTAGTGAATCATAAAGAATTTATCGAAGGCCTAGTGCTTTGTGATAAAAAGTAATTTTTTTGCTACTATATTCCCTAGACATAAGGTATTGTACAATATTGGATTGCACACATTAGACCAAAATGCTCTCTTCTTCAAACTTTTATAATTCTGGAGACTTTCTGCAAATTTTATGTAAGTGAAGGAATTCGCTTACAAGTCATTACAAACAACTTGTCCTTTTTCTTCATGAGAAGTATAAAGGGACTATTACTGAAATGCAATAGGATAAATATGAGGAAAAAAGAAGTTGAAAATGTTGATTATTTTACTCATAGATGCTAAAATTAGAATATTGAGAAGGCTGAACTTTTCTGCCATAGTATTTTTTAAACACAGTGGTTTATGAAGCAGTTTACTTAAAATGTTATGTGTAGTCATAATTGAACATCTTAATTCATTTTGCTAAATGCATGCATCAGTGTACCCATAACCTGGTTAAGGTATGGAACATTGTACTGGGAAAGATTCTTGTCTGCACTTTTCATTTAGTTTATCTAAAAAGCAATCATTATTCTGATTTCCAGATTGTTGATTAGCTTTGCTTGTTCTTGAACTTTATAATTGACAACCTGCAATAGGTAAAAATAATAATATCCAACATTTATTGAGCCATCACTATTGTCAGGTGCCACATTTAATTATTAATATTACAGAACTCAAATAGGTACTTCTGTATCCTTTTAGAGATGAGAATCTGAGGTTTAGTAAAATATTAACAGCTTGGAAGTGGTTAAGTCAACACTCCAACATTGACCTATGGGTTTCCAAAGACCATGCTCCTAACCACTAGGCTCTCTGGCTTCCTTATCGCTTGTACATCAAGGGCTTCTGTATACATCCTGCCTCAGGTGAGCTCTCATAGAAGGCACTCTGGCTAGGGACACAAGTTTTTGTTGAGTTGGGAAAGAAGAGGAGCTGAGACTGACTCAACACAAGTTCTAGTTAGCTTTGCCCTGAGAAGACCAAGTCCCCTTGGGCATGGCAAATGAGCCGGGAGGAAGAAATGTGAGGATTTTGAGAGGACATGAGAAAACCCCAGGTTGTAATTTGGTGAAGGGTGTTTTGTCCTCCCTGCAAATAGTGTTCCTATAAACCCATTTATCTCTAGGGACCCTCTACCTTCATCATGTCAGATTCTTTCCCCCATATACACATTCCAAGATATTGGTCCATGGCATTATGTGAAATGGGAAGGCATTGAAGGATTTTAAGCAGGAGTTTAAATTTTTACATTTAAAAGCAATTACTCTGGCAGGCTGAGAGAGAAGCACCTCAACATTTCTTGTAATGAACTGCTTTCCAATCCTCTGTGACCCAGGGGTAAGGAGGGAGAGGAAGAAAGAGTTCGCCACCTCTTCCCTTCCACCAACCCTTCATTAAAGTTCCAAGATTTCCCAGAAAGCTTCTCTTTTTGCTCACTTCAGCAACTTAACCTGACCCATCCTGGAATGCAAGTCAAATTACCTTCACTATGCCTCATCAGGGCCCTTTGGACCTTACCAGAAACATCAGTGCAAAGAAAAGTTGTACATGTGTTTTAAGTCATTTCGGTCATGTCTGACTGTCTGTGACCCATGGCCTGTAGCCTGCCAGGCTCCTCCATCCTTGAGATTCTCCAGGGAAGAATACTGGAGTGGGTAGCCATTTCCTCCTCCAGGGGATCTTTCTGACCTAGGGATTGAACCCCCATCTGCATTGGCACACAGATTCTTTATCTCTAGCACCACCTGGGAAGCCTGCAAAGAAAAGTCATGCCTTTGTAATGATGTATCACTGAGTAATATCCTGTATCAGTAATTCTAATAAGGGCACAGGTGCACTGGAAGTGGTGCAAAGTGCTACAGTTCAGTTCAGTCGCTCAGTCGTGTCCGACTCTTTGCGACCCCATGAATCACAGCACGCCAGGCCTCCCTGTCCATCACCAACTCCTGGAGTTCACTCAAACTCATGTCCATCAAGTCTGTGATGCCATGCAGCCATCTCACCCTCTGTCGTCCCCTTCTCCTCCTGCCCCCAATCACTCCCAGCATCAGAGTCTTTTCCAATGAGTCAACTCTTCACATGAGGTGGCCCAAGTACTGGAGCTTCAGCTTCAGCATCATTCCTTCCAAAGAAATCCCAGGGTTGATCTCCTTCAGAATGGACTGGTTGGATCTCCTTGCAGTCTAAGGGACTCTCAAGAGTCTTCTCCAACACCACAGTTCAAAAGCATCAATTCTTCGGTGCTCAGCTTTCTTCACAGTCCAACTCTCACATCCATACATGACTACTGGAAAAACTATAGCCTTGACTAAATGGACCTTAGTCAGCAAAGTAATGTCTCTGCTTTTGAATATGCTATCCAGGTTGGTCATAACTTTTCTTCCAAGCAGTAAGCGTCTTTTAATTTCATGGCTACAGTCACCATCTGCAGTGATTTTGGAGCCCCCCCAAATAAAGTCTGACCCTGTTTCCACTGTTTCCCCATCTATTTCCCATGAAGTGATGGGACCGGATGCCATGATCTTCATTCTCTGAATGTTGAGCTTTAAGCCAACTTTTTCGCTCTCCTCTTTCACTTTCATCAAGAGGCTTTTCAGTTCCTCTTCACTTTCTGCCATAAGGGTGGTGTCATCTGCATATCTGAGGTTATTGATATTTCTCCCGGCAATCTTGATTCCAGCTTCTGTTTCTTCCAGGCCAGCGTTTCTCATGATGTACTCTATAAAAGTTAAATAAGCAGGGTGACAATATACAGCCTTGACGTACTCCTTTTCCTATTTGGAACCAGTCTGTTGTTCCATGTCCAGTTCTAACTGTTGCTTCCTGACCTGCATATAGGTTTCTCAAGAGGCAGGTCAGGTGGTCTGGTATTCACATCTCTTTCAGAATTTTCCACAGTTTATTGTGATCCACACAGTCAAAGGCTTTGGCATAGTCAATAAAGCAGAAGTGGATGTTTTTCTGGAACTCTGTTGCTTTTTCAGTGGAGACAAAAGTGGGAATTTTGCTCACAGGTAGTTGGGAGAAGTTTTTTATTTTTTTGGAGATGTTTCTCTATCTTAGTAATGACTCCTCCGGGTAAGCTCAGCAATAACAATGAAAGCTAACACACATATGTACTCCTTATCTCATGATCTTCACTATTTCAGGCACTTAATCTCATTTAGGCACTATTATTGCCCTATTTTATAGATAAAGAAATGGAGGCACAGGTAGGTTTTATAACTTGCCCAGGGTCCAAAGATTATAAATACTCTTGATCACTATGTCATTCAAAGAATATGCCAATATCAAGCAAGTTTAAAAATAGATGTGTGTATATATATTTATGGGCTTCCCTGTGGCTCAGCTGGTAAAGAATCCGCCTGCAATGTTGTCTATCCCTGGGTTGGGAAGATCCCCTGTAGAAGGGAAAGGCTACTCACTCCAGTATTCTGGCCTGGAGAATTCCATGGACTGTATAGTCTATGGGGTCGCAAAGAGTCAGACACAACTGAGCAACTTTCTCTCACTCCCTCATATATATTTATATGGGAATAGATTCTTAAAAAGAGCGGATATATGTATATATGTAACTAGTTCACTTTGCTGTACAGCAGAAACTAATGCACATTGTAAATCAACTGCACTCCAATAAAAATTAAATATAAATATATACTGCATAATTTAATGTATTATATACATACAGTGATAAGAACACTTAACATGTCATCTTCCTCTTAACAGGTTTTTAGTGTACAGTACAGTATTGCTACCTATTAGGCGCAGTGTTGTACACAGATCTTTAGAACTCATTCCTCATGTATAACTGAAATTTTATACCCATTGACCGGCAACCCATTTCCCCTTCCCCTAGCTCCTGGTAATCACAGTTTTTTCACTTTATAAGTTTAACTATTTTAGATACCTCATGTAAATGAAGTTGCACAGTATTTGTACCCTTGTAGCTGACTTATTTCACTTAGCAAAATGTCTTCAGGGTTCATCCATGTTGTTGCATATGGCAAGATTCTTTCCTTTTTAAGGCTGTATAATATTCCGTTGTGTGTGTGTATCACATTTTAGAAAATCGTTGTCTGTCAATGGTCATTTTACTCGTCTCCACAATTTGGCTGTTGTGGATAGTGCTGCAGTGAACATAGAGTGCTAATATCTCCTCAAGATCCTGATTTGGTCAAGAGTTACATGAGAAGATCCTCAGCATCTCTAATCATCTGGGAAATGCAATCAAAACCACAATGAGATAGCACCTCACACCTGTTAAAATGGCTGTTATCAAAACTAACAAATAGGACTTCCCTGATGGTACAGTGGATAGGAATACACCTGTCAATGCAGGGGAACGAGTTTGATCCCTGGTCTGAGAAGGTTCCACATGCCTTGGAGCAACTAAGCCCATGCACCACAACTACTGAGCCCAAGTGCAACTACTGAAGCCCATGCTCCTAGAGCCTGTGCTCCATCAGCGAGAGAAGCCACTGCAGTGAGAAGCCCGGGCACTGCAAGGGATGGTAGCCACCATTCACTGAAACTAGAGAAAGGTTCATGGACAGTAATGAAGGTCCAATGCAATCAAAAGTAACAAATAGATAAACAGTGTTAAAAAACTAAGCTGAGTTATCCAAAGCCCATAAACAACCAGAAAAAACAAAACCCCCAAACCCCCTTAAGTGCTGGCCAGGCTCTGGAGAAATTGGAACACTTGTGCACTGTTGGTAAAAATGCAAAATGATACAGCCACTGTGCAAAACAGCATGGAGGGTCCTCAAAAAATTGAAAATAGGACTACCATATGATCCAGCAACCTCACTTCCAGGATTTTGTTCAAGGGAGTTATTTTAAGGTGAGTGTAATTCTGTCCAACTCTATTGCTTTAACCATCTGGGTGGAGCTATTTCAGCATTTCTCACCCCATTTCCTTTTATGGGAAACAGCAGAAACAGAGGAGTCAGAAGTTCTTTAGTCACACAATAAGAACGGATCACGCCAGAGTAAAACGTTGGGTTAAAATACTGGATGAACTGGAAAGTGATGCAGTGGCTTTAGGAGAAATTAATGTCCTGGACAGGAAATTGGCTTGTTTTCAGGCAACTGTCTCTAGCTCTCACCGTAGGTACTTCCTGTTTCTCTTTCACTCTCAGTTACCTGAGGTGAGTCACTCAGATAACTTAGGATTTAGCCTTTACTACCAGAAGGCTTAAGTCAGGAATGAAAGAAACTGAAAGCTGAAAGAGCCTTCAAAAGGAGATCAGCTGCTGAAACTTAAAGCTTTATTCCAAGGAAACGTAAGTAAGAAAATACCATTGAAGTAATCAGTGCGGCATTGTCTGAGCAATCCCACTTTGGGTTTTCTTCTACTAGTCACATGCAAAGGTTCCTTAGTCAGTGACCACTGCTATACTGATAGTGATTATGGTCACAACAAAACCCACTCAGTCTTTCTGCTGGCTGTGGCTGTGAGGTGGTAGAGTTGGACTAATGCCACTTGTACGAATCAACAATTTTAGCTTCTTGACATAACTTTAAAGCTGGGATGAAAGGAGTTTTATAAGTCACCTAGGTAAATGATTGTCTTAGCTTGGGCTGCTATAAAGTGACTGTAGTTTGGGAAGTTTAGGCAACATTTACTTCTCACAGCTTTGAAGAAAGACATCTGTCAGTGATCTGATGATGACCCTCTTTCTGGTTTGGAGACCACCATCTTCTTGTATCAGAGAGAGGGAGGGGAAGAAGGGGAAGAACAAGAGGGAGAGAGAGAAGAATCTCTTTTTATAAAGGCATTAATCCCATTATGAGGGCACCACCTTCATGACCTAATTACCTCCCAAATTAAAAAGATTTTTAAAAGTTTATTAGTGGATTCCTGTTTTTGTTTAATTTGCCATGCAGCTTGTGGGATCTTAGTTCCCCGACCAAGGATTGAACTGGGCTCTCTACAGTGAGAGCATGGAGTCCTGACCACTGGACTGCTAGGGAACTCCCCAGATTCCTGTTTTAAATAAGACCTTAAATAGACCCTTAATATACAAAGCCCACAATTCAGTTTACCTGACTTTGCTCCCATCTCCTGAACAGCCTACTGAGGTACATGCACCAAACAGTAGGAGGACTTCTAATTTAGTTTAAATTTCTCATAGTTTGTCTAAAATTATTTAGATTATTAGTGGCAAAGTTGGGGCCATGCACTTGAATGTTTCAGTTCAATTCAGTCACCCAGTTGTGTCCATCTCTGCGACCTCATGGACTGCAGCATGCCAGGCTTCCCTGTCCATCGCCAACATCTGGAGGTTTCTCAAACTCATGTCCACTGAGTAGGTAATGCCATCCAACCATCTCATCCTCTATCATCCCCTTCTCCTCCTGCCTTCAATCTTTCCCAGCATCAGAGTCTTTTCCAATGAGTCTGTTCTTCGTAACAGGTGGCCAAAGTATTGGATTTTCAGCTTCAGCATCAGTCCTTCCAATGAATATTCAGGACTGATTTCCTTTAATATTGACTGGTTGGATTTCCTTGCAGTCCAAGGGACTCTCAAGAGTCTTTTCCAACACCACAGTTCAAAAGCATCAATTCTTCAGCACTCAGCTTTCTTTATAGTCTCAACTCTCACATCCATTCGTGAATGGAAAAACCATAGCTTTGACTAGATGGACTTTTATTGGCAAAGTAATGTCTCTGCTTTTTAATGCTTTCTAGGTTGGTCATAGCTTTTCTTCCAAGAAGGAAGCATCTTTTAATTTCATGGCTGCAGTCACCATCTGCAGTGATTTTGGAGCCCCACAAAATATAGTCTCTTACTGTTTCCATTGTTTGCCCATCTGTTTGCCATGAAGTGGTGGGGACCAGATGTCTTGATCTTAGTTGTTTGAATGTTGAGTTTTAAGACAGCTTTTCACTTTCCTCTTTCACTTTCATCAAGAGGCTCTTCAGTTCCTCTTCACTTTTTGCCAGAAGAGTGGTGTCACCTGCATATGTGAGGTTATTGATATTTCTTCTGGCAATCTTGAGTCCAGCTTGTGCTTCATCCAGCCTGGCATTTCACATGATGTACTCTGCATTTAATTTAAATAAGCAGAGTGACAATATATACCCTTGACATACTCCTTTCACAATTTGGAACCACTCTGTTCCATTTCCAGTTCTAACTGTTGCTTCTTGACCTGCATACAGATTTCTCAGGAGGCAGGTCAGGTGGTCTGTATTCCCATCTCTTTCAGAATTTTCCACAGTTTGTTGTGATCTACACAGTCAAAGGCTTTGGCATAATCAATAAAGCAAAAATAGATGTTTTTCTGGGAGTCTCTTGCTTTTTCTATGATCCAGCAGATGTTGACAATTTCATCTCTGGTTCCTCTGGCTTTTCTAAATCCAGCTTGTATATCTCAAAGTTTACATTTCACTTACTATTGAAGCCTGGCTTGGAGAATTTTGAGTATTACTTTGCTATCATGTGAGATGAGTGCAATTGTGCAGTAGTTTGAACATTCTTTAGCATTGCCTTTCTTTGGGATTGGAATGAAAACTGACCTTTTCCAGTCCTGTGGCCACTGCTGAGTTTTCCAAATTTGCTAGCATATTGAGTGCAGCACTTTCACAGCATCATCTTTTAGGATTTGAAATAGCTCAACTGGAATTCTATCACTTCCACTAGCTTTGTTTGTAGTGATGCTTCCTAAACCCCACTTGACTTTGTATTCCAGGATGTCTGACTCTAAGTGGGTGATCACATCATCGTGGTTATCTGAGTCACAAAGACCTTTTTTGTATATTTCTTCTGTGTATTCTTGCCACTTCTTTTTTTTTAATTTTTATTTTTACTTTATTTTGCTTTACAATACTGTATTGGTTTTGCCATACATTGACTTGAATCCGCCACGAGCGTACATGAGTTACCAATCCTGAACCCCCCTCTCACCTCCCACCCCATATCATCTCTCTGGATCATCCCCATGCACCAGCCCCAAGCATCCTGTATCCTGTATCGAACATAGACTGGTGATTTGTTTCTTACATGATTGTATACATGTTTCAATGCTATTCTCCCAAATCATCCCGCCCTCTCCCTCTCCCACAGAGTCCAAAAGTCCGTTCTACACATCTGTGTCTCTTTTGCTGTCTCGCATACAGGGTTATTGTTACCATCTTTCTGAAGTCCATATGTATGTGTTAGTATACTGTATTGGTGTTTTTCTTTCTTGCTTACTTCACTCTGTATAATCGGCTCCAGTTTCATCCATCTCATTAGAACTGATTCAAATGTATTCTTTAATGGCTGAGTAATACTCCATTGTGTATATGTACCACAGCTTTCTTATCCATTCATCTACTGATGGACATCTAGGTTGTTTCCATATCCTGGCTATTAAAACATTGGGGTACACGTGTCTCTTTCAATTCTGGTTTCCTTGGTGTGTATGCCCAGCAGTGGGATTGCTGGGTCATAATCTTGCCACTTCTTAATATCTTCTGCTTCTGTTAGTTCCATACCATCTCCCTTGAATGTTTAGGGACTGGTATTTATATTCTAGTTATCATGGTCAACAATATTGGAATCATCCTATATTCTTTTCCTTCTTTCACACTGCACATCATCAAGTGCCTTCAAAATATATCCAGAATCAGCAAATCTCTCCCTTCCTCTGGGCTGCGACTTTGGTCCTAGTTATTATCATTTCTCTTCTGCAGTGGCATCTGGGAGATGGAATTGTTGTTGTTGTTCAGCTGCTAAGTCACGTCAGACTCTTCGTGACCTCATGGACTGCAGCAAATCAGGCTCCTCTGTCCTCCACTATCTCCCAGAGTTTGGTCCAATTCGTGTCCATTGAGTCAGTAATGAGAAATGGAATATTTCCTGCCATATCAGTAAGCAAGGATGTCACCATTATCAGTGATTGCAGCCCTCCAATGTGAGCTGGTGAGCCCTAAGGGAACTCAAGAAGGAGAATACCTGCTTTCTAACAATCACCAGACTACAACCACTCTCTACAGTGAGCCCTGAGGAAGGGAAGTTCAGGATGTGAAAACACAGGATACTGACACCAGATAGCTGAGGTTCATATGAAAGGAATGATTTCAGTGAGCCCAGACTCTTGCATCATTCCATACATAGAAAAGTGCTAATAAATTCCTTAACTTGAGATATCTGGTTTTCTTTAATTCACAATAATCTTTGGAAAAGGAGAAGGAGGTGGCAGAGGATATGATGGTTAGAAAACATCATTGACTCAATAAGACATAAATTTGACCAAACTCCAGGGAATAGTGGAGGACAGAGGAGCCTTCATTGCAAAAGAGCTGGACTCAATTTAGCGACTGAAGGACAACAGCAACACAACAACAACAGATCTTTTGATGTTCAGACTACCTACCTGTTCTTGCAAAACTTCTATGTAACCCGGTTCCTCCCCTTGCCTCCTTGGAGCAGTTCTCTCACGGTTATTTGAGATGCTGTCTCTCATGCTTGAAGTCCTAAAAATTCCCTCCGAATAAAACAAAACTCTCAGGTTGTGAATGTTTAAGTCAACATATCCCAACTCATCTCTCTGCTTCTGTTTCTATCCATTGTTGACACTCCATCCCACACTTTACTGGCTTTACTTAACACAGCAACTAAATTAATCTTTTTAAAAACACTGTATTTAGATGGCCAGTGGGCATATGAAAAGATGCTCAATATCAGTAATTACTAGAGAAAAACTACAGTGAAGTATCACCTCACATTGGTCAGAAAGGCCATGTATGTGTGGTATGTAAAAAGTTCACAGAAAATAAATGCTGAGAAGGAGGTGGAGAAAAGGGAAACTTCCTACACTGTTGGTAGGAATGTAAATTGGTTGGCTCTTGGCTTGGTTGTGGAATCAACCAAGAGCGATGACAACAGTTTGGCTAAAAAGAGCATAGAAAATCCAAGGCTTCTGATCTTCGGAGAACGAGGGTGGGAGATGGGAGGTTGATGGATGGTTGTAAACTAAAGAGTTAATAGACTCTGGAGTCTAATGGTGTGCTCTTTAAAGGGCTGAATTTTTGTTGGCAAGGGAGGGGAATTGGTTTTTACATGAGAAACAAGAACAAGGATATTTATACCATCTCCAGACATTGTGATATGTTGAATGTGGGAAAAAATATTCACTTGGAAAGGATGCAGAGGCAGCAGTATATTCACAGAGGCTATTGGGAAGCACGGAGTAGGGCACACTCAGAGAATTATTTCAGAAAAAGGAGTTTGATGGGAGTTCCATAGGACAGAATGGTTTGGGAGCCTCAAGAAAATTGGGCCAGTCAGGTATGTACAGTGTCCTATGAGAAGACCCAATGATGATGGGTGATCTGGAAGCTTGGGCTTTTGTGGGTGACTAAGGTAAACAGAGAGGTGAGGCATGTGGACATTTGTCCAGGTGAACTCTAGGGAGAAGGTGAGCTCTCTCAGTTCATTTATAACCCCTTGCTCTGGTTTGGATTCCTAGATGGTTTCCAGTGGTAAGGCTGTAGGAGGAACAATCTTTCCAGGAGCTGGAAACAAATATTCCATAACCCCCCAGCTTCCTCGTGGTATTATTTCTAGCCTGGATATCCTGATGCCTTACCATCCTGATCACCATCTACTGGTTGCATTTTACTTTATCAGCATCATTGTTAGAATGTGTTTTTTAGAACTGAATGTGAGAATTGGACTGTGAAGAAAGCTGAGTGCCGAAGAATTGATGCTTTTGAACTGTGGTGTTGGAGAAGACTCTTGAGAGTCCCGTGGACCGCAAGGTTGGTCCATCCTAAAGGATGGGTGTTCAGTCCTGGGTGTTCTTTGGAAGGACTGATGCTAAAGCTGAAACTTCAGTACTTTGGCCACCTGTTACGAAGAACAGACTCATTGGAAAAGACTCTGATGCTGGAAGAGATTGGGGGCAGGAGGAGAAGGGGACAACAGAGGATGAGATGGCTGGATGGCATCACCAACTGATGGATATGAGTTTGAGTGAACTCTGGGAGTTGGTGATGGACAGGGAGGCCTGGTGTGCTGCGATTCATGGGGTCACAGAGTTGGACATGACTGAGCGACTGAACTGAACTGATGATATTCTGAAAGTGGGCTGGGAGGTACAGAGTGCTCTTAACTTGTAACCTCCTTTGATTTAGGTGCTATTGTTACATTCATCCACTTGTTTGCATTTCTCAGCTCATAGTGAATAATCATTCTGGGACAGTTTTTTTCCCCCTCGGAAACTGCTGTTGTGCCTATTCTTCCTACAACTCTATACTTGTAGAATCATATAGTTCTTAAGCAAGATGAGTACAAGGTATCATTGACTCTAACATATTTGATACACGAGAAACAGAATTCTAGTTAGAATAAGTGATGAGCATGATTTCATACATTTTAATCAAATACCGGACTGGTTTAGAAAAATAAAGGATTAATGAAATCATGTGCAACTAGTCTTAGTTTATTAATAGGAGTGTGAGTCCAAATCTCCTCCTCTTAGACAAGTTTAGACTGTTCTTTAGGGGGAAAAGGATGTTCTCATGGTGTAGGGATTTACCTTTGCAGTATTTCTTTTTTTACCTGCAGTATTTCTTTTTTTACCTATAGTATTTCTTTTTTTGCCTGCAGTATTTCTTTCTTTACCTGCAGTATTTCTTTTTTAAAAAGTCTTTTGGCCATACCACATCGCATGTGGGATCTTAGTTCCCCAACCAAGGATTGAACCCACAAGTCCCCTGCATTGGCAGCTCAGAATCTTAACCGCTGGACCACCAGGGATGTCCCTACCTATAGTCTTGATAGCTCAGTTATGTGACTAGGAATCAGGACAACTGATCCAGCTACTTTATGGAAGCTGAACTGCCTTGACATTTTGATTTATTTCCTTTACCCTCTTAGCCCTTTTATTTGAAAGATGAAATGGTCGATTAGACATCCTGAATTTCATCCTGTCTTTTAAAAATTACCCCACTCAACAAAGTACTGCTCTTTTCACTTATTGTGACTTCTAGATTATATTTTTATCAGGGACACTGAGTATTTTTCCTGTGGCCTACTCTGACCCACCTAATCTGACTTGATCTATTCAGCAGATTTGGCTAAAGCCTGCTGCTTATATTAATAATTGCTGCTTATGTAATAACAACCAACTTACACACTGCACTATAGATGTCACCTATCTATAATAACACAACATAAGAAAACATGCATAAAATGGACTTATTTGGAGTCTATGCCAGCAATAAATAATAATTATTAAAAAGTAACACTTTCTAATTACAGTTTGAAATTAAATTGAACATTTGATTGTGGTAGGAGGATGAAAATTTTCGCCAAATTGTTGGCAGTGCAGGCTGGCTTAGTGAGCCTGCCTTTTGTTGCACAAGATGAACAACAACAAATTAAAAGTTATCTAAATTATTAAAGATCAACTTCTTAAACACCACAGCTGTAGGATAATTCATGTACTTTGGTTTATTGAGAATCAACATTGCTTCCTCTATTTTCTGTCTAGAGAAATCAGATAAAATCTACTCTCTAATAGTCTCCTTGCTACACAAGGATGACAGCATACTTATCTCACACCTGTAGCCCTGTTCCTTCCATCTGTTCCCTTTGGGCTGGTACGGTACAATGGTTGAGAACTTACACTCTGGAATCAGCTGGGCTGGATTGGAACCATGTCCACGCCATATACTAGTTTTAAGTTACTTAGCTTCTTTGAACTTCAGTTTTCTATAAAAGGGGGACAATGAGACTTGTTTAATGGTGGTGGTGGTTTAGTCACTATGTTGTGTCCGACTCTTGTGTGACCCGATGGACTGTAACCCAGCAGGCACCTTTGTCCATCAGATTTCCCAGCAAGAATACCGGAGTGGGTTGCCATTTCCTCCTCCAGGGGAATCTTCCTGACCCAGGGGTCAAACCTGCAACTCCTGCATTGCAGGTGGATTCTTTTACTGCTGAGCCACCAGGGAAGCCCACTTATTTAATAGGATTGTTCTAAATATTAGTGGGAATTAATGTATAACAGGATGCTGACTGGTACATGCAAAGAAATTGCTCAATAAATACTATTTTGATTTCATGGAGTTTGAGAAGCAGGTATCTAGTAAATTGCTCTTGTTTTAATGAGAACATTAGAAGGACAAACTAAAAATCCTCGCTCTTATTTTCTTAGGATTATATCCATAGAGGAAGACCAAGTCAGGAAATCAACTCTGAGTCTTTTCCTGATTGATCACACGTTCACACAGCAGCCACAAGTAAGCAAAATGTGTGGTGTAAATCTCCTTCCTCTAGGATATTCAAGCCTTGTGGAATAATAGTTTCTCATTTGTAGCAGTTATTTGTATTTTAGCCCTATTTGGAGGTCCCATCTGGTAGGCCTTAAAATGTCTATTCCATTTTTTAAAGGTCATTTCTTCATTCCTCACAGATTATAGACCTTTAATTCATCAGTTGTTAAATCTAAAATGCTTGCCAGTAAGTCTATTCCTGGACAAACTCCATTTGAAATCTCTTAGGTAAATAGTTTATAGGACAAGCAGGAGAAAATTTTGCACTGCTCTTCCATTATTGACCATTGTCTTACTCAAGTATCACCTTGTGATGAAATCCCTTAAAAACAGCATAAAATTATGTGCAGCTCTTATTGATCTTTCTTTGGCCTTTGTCTCTGTGGTCAGGAATCTATACTGAACTTAACTACTTAGCTGCATATAGTCCCCAGAATTGCTGAAGCTAATATAGAACTTGTACTTTAAGAGCATCAAGAGAATCTAGGTCAATAGATATTTAATTCAGTTGGAAGTAAAATGTAGTGTGATGTAGTTTATATTGTGATATAGCCTGATGATTTGTATTGAAAGAAATACAAATGAAGGAAGAAAAAAAGAAAGTGAAAGTTGCTCAGTCGTGTCTGAATCGTTGTGACCCCATGGACTAAACAATCCATGGAGTTCTCCAGGCCAGAATACTGGAGCCTTACTCTCATCCAGGGAACCTTCCCAACCCAGGGATCAAACTCAGGTCTCCCATACTGCAGGCTGATTCTTTACCAGCTGAACCACCAAGGAAGCCCATATACCCTCCTTTTAAAGTAGCTCTTCCATAATGTCTTAACATCCTGTCCCTTTGAGCTGGGTACATGATCCCTTGCTTGCTAAGGTGTGCTAAGCACACCTATATGCTGATACTATGATTTTATTATCAGGAATAACTGTAATTCTTATTGTGAAAAAAAAAAAAACTTAGATCAACTTTGGAGAATCTGGCTTCACTTGTGTATTTATGAAAACTTAGTATATTAAAGGTAATATTTCAAATCAAAGGGGAATAATGCAGTATTGAATAAATGCCATTGAGAATATCAGTCATTATTTAGAAAAAGAAAAAGTTTATTTTTATCTCACAGCATATCATAAAATAATTTCAAACTGTTTAGAGGATTAAGCTTAAGAAACTCTACTATGATGCACTCAAATAAAGCAAAGATTATTTTAGTAATTTGGGAGAGAGAAACACACAAGCAAGACCCCAAGCCCAGAAGCTACAAAGAAACAGAGAAACAAAAGTTCTCTTGTAAAATTAAATGTTTTCGTGATGAAAGTTATCATAAACTAAAGATAGAAAAATTGGGAGAAAAAAAATATGTGCAGCATATGTAACAAGCAAGAGGATCATAACCATTAATTATTAAGCAAACAGGAAATAATAGGAATTATGAAACCACAAAGGAAGAAATACAAATGGCTTCTTTACTTAAAAAGTTGCTAAAGTTTCCGCACCCAGTTCCAATGTGTGGGACCAATTCCAATGTGTATGGAAAGGGGCTTTTTCACACCAGCACCAACTAGCAATTCTCTGACACCAGCTAGGTATAAAATTCGATTCAACCTGACACTGTCTACACAGAGACAGCAGCAGATTCTACAGGTAAGAACTCAGTCCCACAAGACTGCCCCCAATTTCAGATGCCAATCACAAGTCCCAGGTTGTTGCCTGTCTGACCTATTGGTTATAAATAATAGATATCAGAGGTTCCCATAGTCCCCCTCCTTTGGTTAGATTAATTTGCTAGAATGGAACATTTTACCTACTAAACTATAAGTTTATTATATAAAAGGATATAGTTCAGGAACAGTCAGATGGAAAAGAATCACAGGGCAAGGTGTGGGGGAAGAGTGTGGAGCATCATGTCCTCTCCAGGTGAACTACTCTCCCTGAATCTCCACATGCTCACCAACCTGGAAGCTCTCTAAACCACCTCCTTCTGGGTTTTATGGAGGCCTTGTTATAGAGGCCATGAAATTAAAAGACGCTTACTCCTTGGAAGAAAAGTTATGACCAACCTAGATAGCATATTCAAAAGCAGAGACATTACTTTGCCGACTAAGGTCCGTCTAGTCAAGGCTATGGTTTTTCCTGTGGTCATGTATGGATGTGAGAGTTGGACTGTGAAGAAGGCTGAGAGCCGAAGAATTGATGCTTTTGAACTGTGGTGTTGGAGAAGACTCTTGAGAGTCCCTTGGACTGCAAGGAGACCCAACCAGTCCATTCTGAAGGAGATCAGCCCTGGGATTTCTTTGGAAGGAATGATACTAAAGCTGAAACTCCAGTACTTTGGCCACCTCATGTGAAGAGCTGACTCATTGGAAAAGACTCTGATGCTGGGAGGGATTGGGGGCAGGAGGAGAAGGGGACGACAGAGGATGAGATGGCTGGATGGCATCACTGACTCGATGGATGTGAATCTGAGTGAACTCTGGGAGTTGGTGATGGACAGGGAGGCCTGGTGTGCTGCAATTCATGGGATCGCAAAGAGTCGGACACGACTGAGCGACTGAACTGAACTGAACTGAATGCCATAAAGAACCATCTTGTCTGTGTTTCGATGCTAGTTTCTTTTACAGTACACAGATGGGTGGAGGGGTGAGGAAGTAAAGTGAAAAAGCAGTAAGCTGCTGCAGATATTTCCTGGTTCTGACCATACTCCAGAGGAGATGTGCTAGTCTTTCCTGCAGCTATTTACAGGTGGGCCTGGTCAGGATGTTTTTTGTGAGCTAAGCAAAAGTGTTTTAGTGTAACACTCAGATATGGCAGCAGGGTTCCCAGAGATGGATCTTAATGTATGTTTTAAGCTATAGGCAATCTTCCTTTGGTGATTCAGTTCAGTTCAGCCGCTCAGTCGTGTCTGACTCTTTGCGACCCCATGAATTGCAGCACGCCAGGCCTCCCTGTCCATCACCATCTCCCGGAGTTCACTCAGACTCACATCCATCGAGTCCGTGATGCCATCCAGCCATCTCATCCTCTGTCATCTCTTCTCCTCCTGCCCCTAATCCCTCCCAGCATCAGAGTCTTTTCCAATGAGTCAACTCTTCGCATGAGGTGGCCCAAATACTAGAGCTTCAGCTGTAGCATCATTCCTTCCAAAGAAATCCTAGGGTTGATCTCCTTCAGAATGGACTGGTTGGAACTCCTTGCAGTCCAAGGGACTCTCAAGAGTCTTCTCCAACACCACATTTCAAAAGCATCAATTCTTCGGCTCTCAGCCTTCTTCACAGTCCAACTCTCACATCCATACATGACCACAGGAAAAACCATAGCCTTGACTAGATGGACCTTAGTCGGCAAAGTAATGTCTCTGCTTTTTTAGCTTGCAGTAAAGGCAGTAGAGTATAGTGGTCAAGGTAAAAGAAACATCCAATATGGAGTTAGACTTGTTCTTCCCTATTATAAAAAAATTATCTGATGACCAGCATGCACATGAAAAGGTGCTCAACATCACTAACAGAGAAATGCAAATCTAAACTACAGTGAGGGCTTCCCTGGTGGCTCAGTGGTAAAGAATCTGCCTGCCAATGCAGGAGAACATGGGTTCCATCCCTGATCAGGGAAGATCTCACATGCTGCAGAGCAACTAAGCCCATGTGCCCCAACTGTTAAAACCTCTGCTCCGGAGCCTGGGAGCCACAACTGCTGAAGCCCTCATGCCCTAGAGCCCTTGCTCCCCAACAAGAGAAGCCACTGCAGTGAGAAGCCTGAGCGCCGAAAACTAAAGAGTAGCCTCCACTCACCACAACTAGAGAAAAGGCTGTGCAGCAACAAAGACCCAGCACAACCAGAAATAAAACAAATGAGTAAATTTTGAAAAAAAAAAAAAAAAACACAATGAGATATCACCTCACACCCATCAGATTGGCCATTATTAAAAAGTCTACAAATAACAAATGCTGGAGAGTGTGTAGAGAAAAGGGAACTCTCCTGCACTGTTGGTGAAAGTGAAAATCGGTATAGCCACTATGGAAAACAATATGAAGTTCCCTCAGAAAGCTAAGAAAGCTAAGTTGCCAAGATGGTAAAGAATCTGCCTACAGTGCGGGAGACCTGGGTTTGATCCCTGGGCCGGGAAGATCCCCTGGAGAGGAGGATGGCAACCCACTCCAGTATTCTTGCCTGGAGAATTCCATGGACAGAGAAACCTGGTGGGCTACAGTCCTTGGGACTGCACAGAGTTCAACATGACTGAAGTGACTTACTTGAACTTTACTATGATCCAGCATTTCCGCTCCTGGGCATATATCCAGACAAAACTATAATTAAAAATGAAACATGCACCCCAGTGTTCATAGCAACACTATTCATAATAGCCAAGATATGGAAGCAACCTGTCAAAGCTGACCTATTGACAGATGAATGGCTAAAGAAAATTAAATGTTAGATAAATATTATACTGCTTACATGTGGAATCTAAAAATACACAAATTTACAAAACAGAAGAGATTCACAGACATAGAAATTTATGGTTACCACAGGGAAAAGGAAAGGGGGAAGGATAAATTAGGAGTATGGGATTCACAGATACACAGTAGTATATATACTATATATAAAACAGAAAAACAGCAAGGGTTTACTGTAAAGCCCAGGGAACTGTATTCAGTATCTTGTGATAACCAGTAATGGAAAAGAATCTGAAGCTCTGTGCCTGAAACTTACATGATATTTTAAATCAACTACAGTTACACTGAAAATAAATGAGATATTAAACATCATTATTCATTAGGGAAACACAAATTAAAACCACAAGTGATATTAATAGTATTACACACCCACTAGAATGAGTAAGATGAAAAAGGTCAGACTGTCCACAAAAAAATTAATCAGTCAATTTAAGAAAGAAATGGAAAATTTATTCTAACCAAATTGAGAATGATAACCCAGGAAGAAGTCTTTCAGAAAGCTGAGGACTGTTCTGCCCATTAAAGGTCAAAGCACAGTTATATAGGTTTTTGAGATAGAGGGCTGTACCTTAAATGATATATTCTTGACAGATTACACAGTCTGGATCTACAGGTACAAAGTAATGGGTCATGGGTCACTGTGGCCTCTTAAGATCAAGGAAGGTTATCTCCTAAGTGGTTGTGACCCTTGAGATTAAGAAGGGATGTTATCTCCTAAGGAGGTCTGTTTAATGCACAGGCATGATACCTATGAAATGGGAGGAAGGTGGTTGAAACAGCAAGGAAAATTTTTATATTTCAATTTTTCTTATCTTGCCGTAAAATATGAACTTTATTTCATCAAACAATAGCAAGTGTTGATGAAGATACGGAGAAACTGAAAGTCACATGTATTTCTGATGGGATGGAAAATCATGCAGCCGCTTGGCAGTTTCTTAAAATAGTTAAACAGAACCTTGCCTTAGGACCATGCAGTTCTGCTTCTCTACTTCAGAGAAATAAAACATATTACGAGACCAAGATTAATGAATTTTCACAGCATTCTTATTCATAATAGACACCGCCTGCAGATAATCCAAATGTCCTTTGACTGTGAATTGATAAACCTGTTTTTTGTACACATTTGAATGCTACTCAGTAATAAGAAGGAACAAACTACAATGACATTGCTGAATCTCAAAAATTGTGCTAGATGAAATAAGCCAGACACAAGAGTCTACATATCATATGATCTATTTAATAAGTCTTCCAGAAAAGAGAAAACTATGGCGACAGTCATTGAAGCTGAACAGGATCCTTTGGGGGCCCTCCTGGGTACAAAAGCCCCTCTGTGTCCCCCATTTCTTATTTGTAGAAGAAGGCTTTAGTCTCTTAGGCCCTCCCTGAGTTCCAAAGGGCATACTCTTTAGAGCAGTTACTAATTAGAGAAATGAGTGAATGTAAAAACAAAAGCAGTCAAGCAAGAAAAGTAATGATAGTTTAAACAATAGTTCAGAGATAAAGCAGAGTCTAGTTTTTCCTCAGGGGATATACATAACAACCTGACACGTGTCTTTGAGTTGTTGTGCAGAGACTAAAGTAGGTGGAAGATAAAGCAGGTAGACCCCAGACTGGTTGGAACCAGAAGGTAAATGATTAAGATTTCTGAAACATCACCCTGTTACTTCACCACCAGCCAATCAGAAACCTATAAGGTGCTCCTGTACCCTACCACCCTCAACAGCAGTGTTGCCTTTAGAAACGCTTCCCTGAAAGCCTCTCGGGAGTTTGGGTCTTTTGAGCATGAACTACCCATTCTCCTTACTTGGTCCCCTGCCTTACACTGTGCTTTCCTTCACCATGATCCAGCATCAGCAGATTGGCTTTGCTGTGCATAAGTTAGGTTCAGTAACAACATCAGATTAGTAGTGGCCTCAGGTAAGGGTGGGAATGAATGGGTGCAAATGGGCACAACTGAACTTTTGGATGATTGCAATAATGGTTGCACAACCGTATAAATGTAATAAAACTCACCAAACTATATGCTTACAGTGGATTAATTGTATGTATGGTGGATCAATTATACCTTAATACATCTGTTGTTCATTGTTTAGTTGCTAAGTCGTGTCCAACTCTTTGCGGTTCCAAGGACTGCAGCACACCAGGCTTCCCTGTCCTTCACCAGCTCCTGGATCTTGCTCAAACTCATGTCCATCAAGTCAGTGATGCCATCCAACCAGCTCATCCTCTGTCATCCCCTTCTCCTCCTGCCTTCAATCTTTCCCAGCATCAGGGTCTTTTCCAGTGAGTTGGCTCTTCGTATCAGATGGCCAAAGTATTGGAGCTTCAACTTCAGCATCAGTCCTTCCAATGAATATCAGGGTTGATTTCCTTTAGGATTGACTGGTTTAATCTCCTGGCTGTCCAAGGGACTCTCAAGAGTCTTCTCACCACAGTTGAACACCACAGTTCAAAAGCATCAATTCTTTGGCACTCAACCTTCTTTTTGGTCCAGCTGTCACATCTGTACATGACTGCTGGAAAAACCATAGCTTTGACTAGATGGACTTTGTCAGAAAAGTAAAAAAACCTTTTCAGTACTTAAAATTTTTATTTACTTATTTATTTTTGGCTGTGCTGGGTCTTCGTTGCTTTGAGAGGACTGTCTCTAGTTGTGGTGAGCCACGGCTACTCTTCATTGCTGTGCATGGGCTTCTCATTGTGGTAGCTTCTCTTGTTGCAGCACACAGGCTGAGGCATCTGAGCTTCAGTAGTTGCAGCAGGCAGGCTCAGTAGTTGTGGCACATGGGCTTAGTTGCTCTGCAGCATGTGGAATCTTCTCAGACCTGTGCCCCCTACATTGGCCGGTGGATTCTTATCCACTGCACCATCAAAGAAGTCCAGTAGTACTTTTGTTTACAACACTTATCTGCTGCTGCTCCCACTGCAGCTGCTAAGTCTCATCAGTCGTGTCCGACTCTGTGCGACCCCATAGATGGCAGCCCACCAGGCTCCGCCATCCCTGGGATTCTCCAGGCAAGAACACTGGAGTGGGTTGCCATTTCCTTCTCCAATGCATGAAAGTGAAAAGTGAAAGTGAAGTCACTCAGTTGTGTCCTACTGTTAGCAACCCCATGGACTGCAGCCCGCCAGGCTTCTCTGTCCATGGGATTTTCCAGGCAAGAGTACTGGAGTGGGGTGCCATTGCCTTCTCCGAACACTTACCTAGGTAAAAGCAAATATCCTTCCCATGACCTGTAAGGTCTTGCTTTGTTTGGTTTGTTTAGTTTTACCTCCTGGCCAATTACCTTGCTTACTGATTTCCAGCAGCGCTATACCATCTTCTGCCTCAAGGACTTCCTGCCTGCTGGCCTTTGCCTGAGATGCCCTTAATCCTCCAGTCTTTAGCTGGGAAGTTATTACTGATTTTTTACATTTTAGTTTAAATGTCACTTCCTTAGATAGCTTCCCTGATAACATTCCTTCACAGTTTAAATTAGGTCACTCTGTCATTTTCCTTTTATTAGACTGCTCCTTCAAAACTTCTTTCAATCTACAGTCACATATTTACTTATGATTTGTTTAATTTCTATCTCTCCACTTGGATGTAAGCTCGAAAAGGGCAGGAACTACACCTATTTTGTATATCACTTTCTATATCATTTTCAGGAAGTATGTTCTAGTGTTAATTCACATGAAATGAACAGATTAATTCATTTAATTACCCAGGATTACATATTGCAACTGTAATATCTTGAAGGGTTCACTGCAAAATGCACTGCTAAATTTAAAATAAAAACATTTCATTGAAATATTCTTTTCCTTTTTTTTACCAGTTGGGCAATTGGTAATATGAGCAAGAAGGTTTTTTTTTTTTTTTTTTTTTTTAGGCTAAAGTTATTGCAGGTATAGAGGACTGAGTTCTCAGAGTTGTGTAAATGTTTCTGTATACATTGGTAGAGTTGATTGTCAAAGTGCAGAGAATTACTCCCTTAATTTGCCACATATCTGTAAGGAGCTAAACCCTTGCCAAAAGCTCATTTGAGAGGAAAATAATATTCAAGGAAGATTTCTAAAGGATAGGTAGTCCTTCCAGACTGTCGGGTGCCTCTTACTCGTACTTGGCTCTTTTGGTCCCTCCTAAAATTGCTTTTAGTGACTTATGCCATCAACTAATACAACAGCATTATAAGAAATGCTCCTCCTGAATTTATCACAGAAATGCAGTGTTCTATATTATCCAATGCTTTTCTTTGAATGAGAACCCACTGTCTTTTGGGGGCTTCAAACTTGAATATCCACCTACTTCCTGGGCATCTCCACTTGGTTGCAGGACTAGGGATGAGAGTGAGCTGACTGAGTATAACGTTTTTACACAGAATCCTTTTCTGTGTAATCCTTTGAATTGGTAGGAATGAGTGGCCTCTAAATTTTTTGCTGTTGTTCAGGTGCTAAGTGGTATCTGACTCTTTGCCACCCCATGGACCACAGCACACCACGCTTCTCTGTCCTCTGTTATCTCCCGGAGTTTGGGGAAGTTCATGTCCATTAAGCAATATAACCATCTCAGCCTCTGCTGTCACCTTTTCCTTTTGTCCTTCTTCTCCTGCTGTCGCCTTCAGTCTTTCCCAGCATCAGGGTCTTTTCCAAAGAGTCGACTCTTTGCATCAGGTGGCTAAAGTATTGGAGCTTCAGCTTCAATAACAGCCCTTCCAACGAATATTCAGCGTTGATTTCCTTTAGGATTGACTGATTCTATCTCCTTGCAGTCTAAGAGACTCTCAAGAGTCTTCTCCAGGGTATAATAGTCCCTCAAAAAACATTACTGTGCACCCCAATATATAAAGCAGATAAAAAAGCAGGGGTGTGGGTTGAGTTGAGGGGAAGCCATGTTTTAATTTTTCCTCCCACCCAGTTATCTTTGATCTCCCAGAGGAGATAACAGGAAAGTTAAAAACCACTGACCTAGTCGAATCCCTTCGTTTGGGACAGTTGTGACTCTCACTGAAAAACAGGCATATAATTCATTTAATGGAATGCAAACATAGTAAGTGACTTCTCAGAAAGCTATAGGGGAGAATTTCCTCAAATATTTAGCAGACATTAATACAGTATACAGTGACAGGAGGCTATCCAGGGTTAGCAGTATGTGAGCTGGACCCAACCGTGGTCCAGGGGATTCACCAAATGTGCCCTGGCTTGTCAGCAATCTTGTCTCCTGAAGCGTGACTTTTGTTTCTTTTTTTCAAAAACCTGACTTCGTATTTCACCCCAAATGTTTTTTTAAATTTTTATTTTATATTGGAGCATGCTTGATTAGCAATATCGTGTCAGTTTCAGGTGTACAGCACATAATTGAAATATAAATGCATATTGATCTATTCTTTTTCAAATTCTCTTCCTATTCAGGTTATTACAGAATATTGATCAGTGTTCTCTGTGCTATACAGTAGATCCTTGTTGATTATCTGTTGATATTTTCAATATAACAGTGTCACTTTTGAAGGCTTCTCTAAAACTTGAGTCACCAGTAGGAGCCATTTGTTAATGTATTCATGTTTTGGGTGGGGCTTCTCAAACTTTCCCATAGAATTATTTTATTTATTTATTTATTTTTGACCTCAGTGGATCTTTGTTGCCGGGCATGGGCTTTCTCTAGTTGTGGCCAGTTGGGGCTACTCTTCCGTTGGTTTGTGGCTTTCTCACTGCAGTGGCTTCCCTTGTTGCAGAGCATGGGTTCTAGGCGAGTGGGCTCAGGCGTTGTGGCTCACAGGCTCAGCTGCCCCGACGCATGTGGGATCTTAGTTCACCCCTGACCAGGGATCAAACCCATGTCCCCTGCATTGGCAGACCGGTTCTTAACCACTGGACCAGCAGGGAAGTCCTCCCATAGAAGTATTAACATATTAATATTACTAGGTCTGGGCAGCCCTGGGTGCTGAGCAAAATACTTCTGTGAGGTTTGGGAGAGAAGAAGCATATGGCAGCAAAGCCCTCACATGGCCCAGTTTCTCTGAAGTCTCCTAATTTATTTCAGAAATTAATGTAAATACTGTATTCTGTTCCATAAATTGTCCACATTTATTTTAATATCTAAACAATGTTTTATATTATCTGGCACTTAAATTGTTAATATCCTACATCTTTCCCTATCCTACCATGTTGTTGTTGAGTTGCTAGGTTGTGTCTGACTCTTTGAGACCCTATGGACTATAGCCTGCCAGGCTCCTCTGTGGGATTTCCCAGGCAAGAATACTGGAGTGGGTTGCCATTTCCTTCTCCATTATCCCACCATACTCCGACTGTAATCTTTGAAAAAAATCAATGCTTCTAAAAGATGTGCAATTCTTACTAAGATGACTGGTGCTCTCCAATCAATAAATACAAGAATTAAATCTCCTCTATTTCCCTACATTGTGGTTGCCTTTGATACAGTTGATTTTGCTCATCATCTGAAGTACTCTTTTCTCTGGTTCTCTGAGACATTGTATTTATCTCCTCTGCAGGACTTTGCTCTGAGCTCTAGTCTCTTCCCTTCTCTCTTTTCTGTTTCTCCTTTCTATTTAACTCTCTGTAGGTTATCTAATCCAATATTTTGGCTTCAAATACTTGTTTTTTAACAAGCTAATGGATTCATATTTGTATCTCTAAACTTGATTTCTCCCCTAAGCTCTGGGTTCCTATATTGAACTATTTATGTGATATCTTTTCACTATTATTTGTACAGCTCAAAACTCACATGTCTAAAACAACTCCACCATGCTTTTTTCATTCATTATGCTGAATGAAATGAGTGGGCTTTTCCACTGGGTCTTCAGTTGAGGGAGTGGAGGTTGTATTATTTCTTTAATCATGTTGGGGAGGAAAAATTTCCTCTACTCCTTTAGGTTCTTCTGGCTGGTATGAGAATTACACTGACATGAGACAGATAGAAGAAAATTGAACAAAAGTTTAATAACATAGATACATGGGAGAGACCCAGGAAAACTGAGTCAGCCATCAAAATGGCTGAAGCTCTCACATTAAATACCATCTTCAGCTGAAAACCAAACAGGATTGAAGTAGTAGTTTGAGGAGGCAGTTGAGTAGTTGAAGGTAATTGACATGGAGATGGAAAAGACAGTGTTTGGTAAACAGATATTTGCTGGGCCAGGCAGAGACAATAGGACACCAAGTGGGCTCTGATATCTGGGCCCTGCCAAGTCTCCCCCACCAGCCCAGCCCATGTTTTATGTAGATGTCTTTGGTTGGAGAAGGAAATGGCAACCCACTCCAGTACTCATGCCTGGAAAATTCAATGGATGGAGAAGCCTGGTGGGCTACAGTCCATGGGGTCACAAAGAGTCAGACACAACTGAGTGACTTCACTCACTTCACTGGTGATAGCTCAGTTCCAGGAACAGACCCTTAATCTATTTTTTAAGCAACTAAGGGAGAGGGAAAAACAAAAACTTCTTGAGACTTCTGGTTCTTAAAAATAATCAGCCTAAAATAATCTTCATGCCAAAGAGACCCATTTTGGGTGGCAAACTTTACTTCTCCACAATAATTTAATCATGCTTAATCTCTTCTGAAAGTCCTATTATTCAGATGTTAAATTTCCTAGATGGGTCCTTACATTTTCTTTGCTTTTGTATTGTCCATCATTTTATTTGTCAGCCCCACCTTCTGTGAGAATTCCTGAACTTTATCTTCCATTCTTTTTTTCTTACAAACTCCTTGTTCTATTGTTCTTCTTACAATAATATTGTGTTCTTGTTTCACGGGCCCAATACTATCTTTTATATCTCCGAGAAGATGGATTATAATTTTTTTTTTTGGCCATGCCTCACAGCGTGTGGGATGATGGTTCCCTGACCAGGAACTGAACCCAGACCCTCAGCAGTGAGAGTGAGGAATCCTAACCACCGGACTGCCAGGGCATTCTCTGGATTGTAATTCTTTTGATGATAACTCATACATTATTTTTACTCCTCCAAATTCTTGTCTCCTGTGTTTGTTTTGGCCCCTGCCTTCTGTATTAGATGATTTCCTGAAACGTATATTGGGCCTTGTCTTTTGTTCACATTTCAGAGAACAGAATCAAACTGTTAATTTGTGACTTTGTATGCTTAGGCAACAGTTAGAACTGGACATGAAACAACAGACTGGTTCCAAATAGGAAAAGGAGTACGTCAAGACTGTATATTGTCACCCTGCTTATTTAACTTATATGCAGAGTACATCATGAGAAACGCTGGGCTGGAAGAAGCACAAGCTGGAGTCAAGATTGCTGGGAAAAATATCAATAACCTCAGATATGCAGATGACACCATCCTTATGGCAGAAAGTGAAGAGGAGCTAAAAAGCCTCTTGATGACAGTGAAAGAGGAGAGTGAAAAAGTTGGCTTAAACCTCAACATTCAGAAAACGAAGATCATGGCATCTGGTCCCATCACGTCATGGGAAATAGATGGGGAAAGAGTGGAAACAGTGTCAGCCTTTATTTTTGGGGGCTCCACAATCACTGCAGATGGTGATTGCAGCCATGAAATTAAAAGACACTCCTTGGAAGGAAAGTTATGACCAACCTAGATAGCATATTCAAAAGCTGAGACGTTACTTTGCCAACAAAGGTCCATCTAGTCAAGGCTATGGTTTTCCAGTGGTCATGTATGGATGTGAGAGTTGGACTGTGAGGAAAGCTGAGCGCTGAAGAATGGATGCTTTTGAACTGTGGTATTTTGAACTTTTGGGAGTCCCTTGGACTGCAAGGAGATCCAACCAGTCCATTCTGAAGGAGATCAGTCCTGGGTATTCTTTGGAAGGACTGATGCTAAAACTTTAACTCCAATACTTTGGCCACCTCATGCGAAGAGTTGACTCATTGGAAAAGACTCTGATGCTGGGAGGGATTGGGGGCAGGAGGAGAAGGGGACGACCGAGGATGAGATGGCTGGATGGCATCACTGACTTAATGGACGTGAGTTTCAGTGAACTCTGGGAGTTGGTGATGGACAGAGAAGCCTGGCGTGCTGCAGTTCATGGGGTCACAAAGAGTAGGACACGACTGAGTGACTGAACTGAACCGATGCTTGTGCAGGACTTCTCTACTAGTGGGACTGATTAGGATGTGATCAGGCTAGGATTTTAGGCACTCCACTTTTTTTGCTGAGGTCCCCTGAAAGTTAGAATCCAGATATTTTTTGCTAAAGCCATTCCAGAGAAGTGAGTGCCACACTTATGAAGGGTAGGAAGATAGGATCTGGGGCTTCTCCTTTAGAATACAGACTTTACCTCACCTGGTTTTATCTACTTGCCCCATCCCCATCCTTTGCCACGCTAGATGCCTTTATGTTAATTTAAGCTATAAAGTTCCTCTACTTTGCTAGTCAGTTGCTTACCTTCCATATGCTTTTTGTGTTTTGTGTGTGTGTATGTGTGTTTGTTTTTCTGGTTGCACTGTGCTGCATGTGGGATCTTAGTTCTCCGACCAGGGATTGAACCAATCCCTGCAGTAGAAGCACAGTCTTAACCACTGGACCACCAGGGGAGTCTCTTCCATATGCTTTTTTTTTTTTTTAATGGATAGTTTTTAAAATTTACATCTTTTTTTTTTTTTTTTTTGGCTGCCAGACCTTCGTTGCTGTGCGAAGGCCTTCTTTAGTTTGGTGAGTGTGGCTGCCCTCCAGTTGCAGGGTTCTGGCTTCTCATTGGGGTGCATGGGCTTCAGTAGTTGCAGCTTGTGGCTCTAGAGCTCAGGCTCAGTACTTGTGGCATCTGGGCTTAGTTGCCTGGCTGGATGTGGAATCTTTCTGGAACAGGGATCGAACTCATGTCCCCTGCGTTGGCAGGGAGATTCTTTAACCGCTGGACCACTAGGGAAGGCCCTTCCATATGCTTTTTATTTGCTGAAAATGTGATGACATTGCCCATCTGCTGTTGTCTTTTTTTCCCCTTTATTGTTGTTTTAAAAAGATGACATAAAAATTATCATATGTTCTGCCGTTAATCAGGAGTTTTAAAAAGACATTTTTTATACAACACTTTAGAAAGTACTTCAAAATAAGTGTTTCTTTTTTTGGGGGGGTATACTTAGTTTAACTATGTTGCCTTTGAATAGTGAAGATGATAATTTTGAATATAGAAAAATACTTCTAGTTATGAATGAAAATTATTTCTCTGGAACAAAGTCAAGCTGAGTAAATGTTGATCTTAATCTATAACTTGGATAGAAGGCATTTTGTATGAGTAGTGGTAAGAAATGTTGGACCTAAAGCAAAGAGACTGCCAGATATTTCTACAGCAGAGATGAATTTGTTTGGGGTCAGTGTGCATGTATGTGTGCTAAGTCCCGTCAGTCCTGTAGCCCACTAGGTTCCTCTGTCCATGAGATTCTCCAGGCAAGAATATTAGAGTGGGTTGCCATTTCCTTCTCCAGGGGATCTTCCAGACCTAGGGATCAACCATGTCTCTTGTGTCTCCTGCACTGGCCAGCGGATTCTTTACCACTAGCACCACCAGGAACCCAGCAGGAAATGGAAATTCTGGGTCTGCCACCATGGTAAGCCACATGAAGGTTCCCACGTGGCAAGGGAGGAAGAACATTTTTATAGTGGGGAAAAGGGCAATAGTAAAAGTGAGTCCATGGCTTTTCATTACCAGTCCTTACCGGGGAAGAAGAGAAGTCTTTCTTCCTGTTGAGTTCTGCTATAATCGAAGGACAAGAGAGCTCCCTTTCCTGGTTTTCTGACTCTATTTAATTGAAGGCTCTACTTACTATTATCCTATTTGTTAATTTTTTATTTTTACATAAATATATGAAGAAGAGAAGGAAATTGGATGTGGACTCAAGTTCTGAAGTGGACTCTGGAGAACAGTCTCAATCACAGAGACATTACAGGTGACTGCCATTCAGAAAGTTTGCCACTGTCCTGCACTTCTCTAACCATCAGAAAATTCTTTAATTCCAAAGAGGATTTATTTGACCAACTTTGTGCCTAAATATTTAGAGGAGGACTGAGCATCTGTTAGAGGGGAAATAACTACATAAAATTTGGACAAGGGACAAAAAACTCAGTTCTGTCTATCCATCCATCCATGCATCTGTCAATCCATTCACCTATCCATCTTCAGTTGTTTGGTTGCTTGATTCATTCAACAGATACTTATTGAGGTGAGTCCCTTTTTTTGGTACCAGATTTAAACTAGATGCTGAGGAAATAATGGAGAGCAAAACAGACATATTCTCTGTCTTTCTGGCACTTACAGTCTAATCAGTGTGATAGAGGTTAATTAACTAATAGTTATAAATGTGTGATTACAAATTGTGAGAAGAGTTCTGAACTAAAGGCACACAGTACTATGAGGAAAAATAATAGGAGACGTGACTTAACTTGGGAGTCAGGGCATCTCCTCTGATGAAGAAGTGTTTGAATTGAGATATGAAAGAGGGGAAAGAATTGCAGCGGTGGAGAACAGAAGGAGAAAGAGCCAGCTCATATAGCAGTGTGAGGGCCAATTGTATGTTTATTTCCAACTCTGTGTTCAGGTTGATGGGTTGAAACCAGTCATGGTGGGAGTGTTTATACTGTGAGAATCTGCATACACTACATTTTCTTTAGACATTTGCCAGCATCCCCTTGGGAGAAGGGGAAGGTGATGTATGTACTAACCATTTACTAGGACTCAGACACTATGTTAAATGCAGGACGTATTATTTCATTTAGCACTAACAGTAACATTCTGTAGAAGAAATATGTATCCTCATTTCATGAACATGGAGTAGAACTTAGAGAAAAAGAGTGAATTTCCCCAAATTGTTGAGCTAGAAAGTGGCAGTTGTTGTTCACTTGCTAAGTCATGTCTGACTCTTTCAACCCCATAGACTGTAGTACGCCAGGCTCCTTCCTCCAATATCTCCCAGAGCTTGCTAAAATTCATGTCCATTGAGTTGGTGGGCATGATCGTATATGAGCTCAGGTCTGACTTTGAAGGTCATGTCCTTTGCCTCATATCATGCTGCTCATGACCTGAGCAGTAGCAGGTGCCAAGAAACCACTTCCGTACCAGATTTCATTGTGAAAAAGACTTAGATGAGTTCTCATCAGTGGCTCACTCACTTCTACAATGTGAAAGTGTGATTTTCAGAAGTTAAAAACATAACCTTTTTTTTTTTGGAGATGTAAACTGTGAACCCATGTCAAAAATTTAATTATCTCATTAATTGGTGAGGGAATCAGTATGTAAAGCTGGTTCAAAGAGCATTTAAGGAGCTGAGTATTTATAGGCAGTTTAATAAAGAAAAGTTAGAATAAATTACTTAGATTAGAAATAAGCTGATTCATGTTTAGCAGGGCATTAGACCATAGCCTTTGGGATTATTCTTTTGCTAGGGAGGAATCATTTTATCTTTATTAAACATAAATCTACAAATTAACTTTACAGAGTCTGAGTCTCTAATAGTTAATTAGAACATTCAGACTTCTCTTAGAAAATAAAATAATCCTTGAGAGGATTGTTAAACAATGTTTCAATGTGACATTGAAAGGACAGGCAGGTATCATCTTGGCCTTGTTACCTTCTTTTGTGTGATTTTGCTTAAGAAGTGTGAGCAGGAAATTTTTCTGTATCCTGGATCCCTGTGGTGGTCTAACTTTGTGTGGTACAAAGTGTGATGACAGGGTTCAGGGCATGCTAGCCCAAAATATGGCACTTAGGCATATTGAATGGGCTTCCCTGGTGGCTCAGATGGTAAAGAATCCACCTGCAATGTTGGAGACCTGAGTTCAGTCTCTGGGTTAGGAAGATCCCCTGGAGGAAGGCATGGCAACCCACTCCAGTTTTCTTGCCTGGATTTTGATTTCTTGATTTTCTACTAAAGCCCCGCAGTGCTTAATAATCAAAACAGCAAATATCATGGGATAAAGAAGACTCTAAGTCAGGGAGGGGATTTTCTCAACAGCTTCTCAGAGGAAGGAGTTTTTGTGTAGCGAAAGCAGAACTGGCTGGAAGTGAGGAAGCCTGAGGTTTAGGTTTAGTTCTGTGAAAACCCAGATCTGTGAATCTGTAGGACTCATGGCTCTTTAGTTTCCCTCTTGGCTTCAGTTTCCTATCTTACAAAATAACTAATTTTAGAATATTTTACAATTGACAATTATTGAGGACACAACTTTTTAACCTTGTCAAATAAGGACAAAGAAAAGCGAACAAATAAACTGCAAAACCAAAAACTGTCATCAAACTCCATCATCATTTCACAAATGAAATGACACACTAGCACCCAAAATGCAAGGACACAATCTCACATTTTAAAAAATTAGTTTTGTGTAAAAAACTCTCAGCATTTGCTCTTGTTTGTTTCTTTCCTCCATGGGCAAGTACACATTTGCCTTGGACTCACTTGGGAACCTCAGCAATAAGCTCTCTCACCTTCCCTTCTTGTGCTATCATGTTGTGGCCCTGAGCCACAATCCCCATGGACAGAGGAGCCTGGCGGGCTACATTCCATGGGGTTGCAGAGTCGGATATGACTGAGCGACTAAGCATATTGAGTATCTTAAGCTGAAAGAGTTTGAGACAACAGTAGGAGCAGAAAAGTCACTATGGCACTTGCCAGTCTCCATGTGAAAGGTACCCTCCCTATACCAGAAGGAAGGAAGATATTCTTATCACCAGAAATAGGAAATTTGGGGCTGAGAAATCTTTACAAACAAACCACGTCAAACTAACCCTTGCTTTCCCAGTTACATTTTCACCATTTATGATCCCAGCTCAAACCCCCTTGCCTTGTCAGGTCTTTACAAATGTATTGTTTCAAAAAAAACCAAAAAACAAAAAACACACAAATGTATTGTTTCTTTGTCTAAAAGGTATGAAAGCATCTTGCTCTGGTCACTTCTTTGGATTTTCATTCTTCATTCTTTTGCTCTTTCTCCATTTTTCAGACTTATTGTTTGGAATCACAGAAGCAAATCAACTTCATTATTTATATCATGTTTCATTTTCAATCAAAAGGAAATTTCTCAGTTTGTCTTTACGTCTTATACACTCATACTGAGTCCTAAATGATTTTTAGCTGCTTTCAGAAACCAAATTTCCTCTCAAAAGATGATTCAGGCTAGGAATTCCCTGGTGGTTTAGTGGTTAGGACTCTGTTGCTTTCACCGACAGGGCCAGGGTTTGATCTCTAGTCAGGGAGCTAAGATCCCACAAGTTGTGCACTGCAATCAACACAAAATAATCCCCCCTCCTCCCTCACACACACAAAGAAAGATTTAGGCTTTAGAACAGTACAGGTTGTAATTCAGCACGTTCCTTCTGAACCACTGATGGAGAGACTGGGCGCCCTCTGCTGATTGGGCTGAGAAAACTGTTACTGTGGTTGACTGGTTTTCTGTCTTTCAAGTTAGTGGTGTTCTTAAAGGTTATTGGGAGTGATTTATTTCTCCCACGTGAAGAGCTGCCTCTTCCTGTCTTCCTTCTTGGTTACACCTCTTCTCTGCTTTTGTCTGTTACTGTTTGTCTGCTGCCACTGAACCATTACATCTGATTATTTGCCAACTGTTCACTTGCCAGGTACCTGAAAGTTAACCGAAGGTGGCTGAGGGAGGCTGGATTGCCTGGGTAAAGTGAGGTCAACTGAGTGCAGTGGATTGTGTGAGTGTGAATATAGTTCCATTTCTATCCTATGGAGTGAATGGTAGGTGCTCTGATTACTACCTGCATGGAGACTCAGTGTTGACTTGAAGAGCTAGCGTGAGCTCAACGTGGAGAGGGTGTTAGAACTTGTATGCATAAGAGGAGTCCAAGAAAATGTTTTGGGGCTTATTTCCTCTTACGTTGTTATATGTATGTACGTTATGAAACTAGAAAATGCAATCTCTGAAGCTTAATCCTTTCAAAAAAGAGACTTCTCCTACACTTGAAAAATTTCTTTTGGGAGAGATAAATCTTCAGAAATTATATAACAGAAGTATGTTATTGTAATGCTGAGCTTTGAGCACATTTTATTGTTGAACAAGAGACTTTTGCAGCTGGCTTATTTTTGATTTCCTTGAAAGAACTTAGGAAATGTGGTTTGCCTCCTAATTCTTCTTTAATATTGTCAATTTCATTTAAATTACACTTTTATGTTTAAAAATATGGATTATATGATAAGTGATAAAAATTAAAATGACTTTAATAATATTTCTAAATGTTATGGGACTATGAATCACCCTTGGGACCTGTGTTTCATTGTCAATCAAGGAGGTGGATGGACCCCTAGCTGCTGCTCTGAGGGTTATTGTAGGTCTTTACAATTTCTCCCGTCCTTTCATTGACCCTACCCAGGACTGTGCAGCAGATCACTTCTCCATTGTCAAGGGCTTTATAGTTAATAGATATTGTTTAAGAATCATTAAGGCCATAGAGGTGGCCTCTATGCTCTGATAGTCCCCAAACAATGAGGAAAACCTTCCTTGATGTATTCTGGTACACATGAGACTAGTTAACTTGTTCAAAGATCTTAACTTAGGAATGCATGTCCTGTTTCCAAGGACATATGCTCAGAGCCTAGGTAAACTGTAAAATTGTTCCAAGACACCTTGGTGGTATGGAGTGCAGCTGTGAACACTTCGGGATCATTGTCTGCTTGATCCAGATCCCACCCGGTGAGTAAGCTGCCTTGTAATATGTGATCCAGTGAGTACATGGAGCTGTCCACCTCATTTTTCAGTCTCAAGATACCTTCTCGGTTTGGTGGGCACTTTTTGTTCCTTCCATCCTCCAACACCACTGCTCCTATTGGTCAGTTTTAGTTGGTTTTGAAGATCTGGAATTAGGTTGCTTCTTTGACCAGGGCTTGTTGTCAATAAAACCCTAGAGACACAATCAACAAGTTATGTCAGGAGGTCCACTCCTAATGATGGAGAATAATTCTTCCTTTGGTATTGCTGGCTTGCTGCATCCTGGAAGGTCTGTCTGAAAAGCATGGGAGTGGTGCTGTGGCGATGGTAGCAGTGGTGGTGTGGGTGGACTCAGGTCTTGGGGGGAGAGGGGGGCACTGGGACACAAGAGTGATCCTAGCTGGAAGGTGCTCCCAGGTGACCCACAGACAGCAGAGGCCATACTCCCTGATTAGGCAACAGGGAATAGAGCCAGGTCGTAGTTTGCAAATCCTTTAATTCAGAGAATTAAAATGTCCTCAAACTCTTCAGCTGTTAATAGTTAACTTATTATGTAAGTAATACCCTATATTGTCTCACTTCACGTTTACTTTCGAGGTAGGTGATATTCTTGTCGCCTCATTTTCCAGATGAGGACACTTGAGGCTCACAGAGGCTAAGTAACTTGATCAAAGCTTCACAGTTAATAGCAGAGCTGGGGTTATAATCCAGGTGGCATTCTAGAGTTAGCGCTTTCCTTCAGTACCCCTGGCTCCCAGTTGCTGATCAGTTGTATACATTCTGACTGCCACATGGATTGTCTTATAAAATTAGATGTTGGTGGATGGTTCTTGTTCATTTGCAGAGCTGACGTAGTCTGAAGTAATTTATCAAGTTGGCAGAAGAAAAGAATGTGGGTAGAAGAGAGACAAGGAATGCCAGCCAGTGAAGCCACTGTTTAGTCATCAAATATTTATTTTGCAGTATTTTTATCAGGCAGTGTTTTAGCTGAACAAGATGATGGTTCCTCTCAAAAACCCAGCATTTATTTGGAGACGGACACAAAAAGAAAATTACACTAATGTTATAATAAGAACAGAAAAATGATGGAGTGGTGTGTGAGATGGCAGTCATGAAAAGTGAAAGAAAGTGAACGTGTTACTCAGTCATGTGCAACTCTTCTGCAACCCCACGATCTGTAGCCCAACACGTTCCTCTTTCCATGGAATTCTCCAGGCAAGAATACAGGAGTGAGTTGCCATGCCCGTCTCCTGGGAATCTTCCCAATCCAGGAATTGAACCTGGATCCCTTGCATTGTGAGCAGATTCTTCACCATCTGAGCCACCAGGGAAGCCCAGTCATTATGTAGTGGCAGTCAGCTCTGCTTTGGGGACTCAGAGAAGGCTTCATAAAGGGAGATAATCAAGCTTGCCCTAGAAAGACAGGTGTGAATCTGAGTAGCTGGAAAAGGCAACAGCTTATGCCAAAGTGAGGAGGTCTGAGTGCTAGATGGTAGGATTTTGAAGAGGAGGGGTAGCTACAGCCCAGGATTCTGGTTACCTGGGCAAATGGACTCAGATCAGGAAGAGTCTCCTCTTCACGGCTAAGGAATTTATTGTCTCTAATCCAGGGAGAAACTTTGAAGGATTTTTAAACTGGAAAGCAACATGTCTGCTCTGGATCCTTTCTGGTTGTCCTTCCACATACACCCTCCATCACCTTTGCTCTACCCTGTGGCCTAGGAGGCTGACCTCCACAGGACACATCAGTTGGTGCATCGTATCCTAGGATTGCCGTAGCAGAGTGGGTGGCTTCTTCTTTCACAGTTCTGGAGGCTAGGATTCTGGAATTGTTGCTGGCAGGGCTTTTTTCTTCTGTGGATTTTGAGAGAGAACCTGTTCTGTGTCTCTTTCAGTGTTTGCTTGCTTGGCGATCCTTAGTGTGCAGATGCATCATTCCAGCTTCTGCCTGTCTTCACATGGTATTCTCTACTACGACTGTATCTCTGTGTCTTATCCTCTCTCTATAAACATTTTATTTATTTGGCTGCACTGGGTCTTAATTGCAGTACGCGAGATCTTCAGTTGAGGCATATGGAATCTAATTCCCTGACCAGGGATCGAACCTGGGCCCCCTGCATTGGGAGCCTGGAGTCTTAGTCACTAGATTGCCAGGAAGTAGCTTTATCCTCTTTTTATAAGGATCCTCTTTTTATATTGGATCTAGCTCATCCTGTTTCAGTATGATCTCTACTTATGTACATTTGCAAAGATCTTATTTCCAACTTATGTACATTTGCAATGGCAACCCACTCCAGTATTCTTGCCTGGAAAATCCCATGGATGGAGGAACCTGGTAGGCTACACAGTCCATGGGGTCGCAAAGTCGGACATGACTGAGTGACTTCACTTTCGTCCTTTCACTTTCTATTTCCAAGTAAGTTACCTCTGGCACCGTTCACAGGTACCAGAGGTTAGAACTTGACTATATTTGGGGGGGTGGTGGGTGAATGCAGTTAAATCCACAATAGTCAGTAATGTTGCCTTCTGAATTTTGGCTGGGTTAGGCCATTGAGAAGCATGGGCAGAAGATCAGAGGGAGGGAAGAACGTATGATTAGGAAATGAATTTCCCTAGCTCTGTACTTTTGGGGTCACCATGGACTGCCTTCAGTGGTGAGCTGGAGATCACAGCTCTTGAGAGGTGGTCCTCTCCACATAATCTCACTCTCTTATTCATATTTGTTCTCCCTTTGCCTCATTAGAAAAACTATGGATGGTAAAAGCATCTCATCGTTACTAGTCTGGAAGTATTTCATTCTACTTCTGATTTCCCTACACTCTGCTCAAACCACTGGACATAATCTTTATATTAAAGTTTCCACAAATTACCTAATTTGAGTTCTATCTTGTTCCTACCAAGATCTTGATGGAAACGATGACAGTATTTTTTATTTTAGAACAACTGCTTAAGTAAAGGAGGCAAGAAAGGAGGTACTGAGACTTGAGAGGAAGATAGAACAGTAATTCAGGTAAGAGATGATTAGACCTAAACTTGGATGATAACAGCTATGATGGAGAGGAGAGGGGAAAAACACAAGATATTTGGGAACAGAATTAATATGACTGGGGACAATCCTCATAACCCATCAGATTTATCCTCACCAAATACTTATTAATTAAGGGGATAGCCTGTCCTGTAGTTTTTCTGGCACCAGTTTCAAAAACATTGAAGATTTGTAGATCAGTAGAAGGGAAGCAAGCAGTATAGGTGCCCCCCAGGCTTTCAAATAATGTGACGTGGAGGCAGGTTTGAAGGAACCAGGAATGGTTCGAGTTTTTAAGGGTTTCAGTGTCCTGTCCCACTGGGTCAAGATGGCATTTCGGGCTCCATCCCATTTCCCGGGGCCCATTAGGCGATACTGGTAAGGAGTACACGGTCCAAAGAAAACTTCCCATGCTAGTCTGGGATCCGTGATGAACAGAAGTGGGATGTTGGGCTTTACGCCTATGAAGGAAGCGAGGTCATCCAGGTAGGAAATGTAGTCAGCTTTGTCTACACCGGGATCTTTCATCAAACCCCTGAGAGGGAAGAAGATGGATCACTTGATTTTCAAGTTATAAGTTTCCCCACCTCCCACCATTTTGTTTCTTTCTGCTGGAGTCAAACCATGTTGGGAACATTTTCCTATGTTGGAGAGAAAAAATGAAAGGAGTTTATTTCCATAGGGTATTTGTGAGTGTAATTAATTTTGTTAAAGGAGATGGCAGAAGAAGACAATGCAAAGAGGAGCTTTAAATAATGTTTCAGGTTCTTGAATTTGATATGAGGGTAAAATCAGATCAGTCCAGATACCACAGTTATTGAACAAATAAAGATCATCAGGAATCATCTCATATGTAACCACCTGAATTATTTTTATTTATGTTAATTGTGAGTTGAGAGGGTCATACTTGGTATAGCAGAACTGAACATGACACAGATGTAAGTACAGTTGACCCTTGAACAATGAGGGGTTAGGGGTATCAATCCTCTGGATAGTTGAAAATCTAAGTGAAACTTGATTCTCCTCAAACCTAACTACTAATAAATTATTAGTAAACTAAAGGCCATACTGATAGCATAAACAGGTTAACGCATATTTTATATGTAATATGATCCTATGCTGTATTCTTAGAGTAAACTGAGAAAAGAAAATGATATTAAGAAAATCATAAGGAAGAGAAAATATATTTATAGGACTGTACTGTACTCATCAATACCATAAGTTTATGTTGTCTGTTTATAAGATGACTCATCTATCAGTACCTACATCAATATTGTCTTATATGATACAAAACACCGTAGATGTCATTTGTATTCCTAACACTGGACATCAAAAATGAAAAGATAATGTGAAGAAGAAATTCATATTTATTTACAAGGATAATGAATCATACCTTGATAATGAAGAAGCAGTAGCAATATGATTGTTTCATGGAAGCCTAGCCTATATAATAATGAATAATCATTATAAAACTTTTATGGTATACGGTATTATAGTCATATTCATAGTGTATTGGAAACATCGTTACATGAAAAAAATCCCACTTACCTGTGATGATGGACTGTTTCTCCAAATATGAAAGAAAGAGGCATATTGTATAGTAATATAATTCTTTGAAAGCAAAGTTAAAAACCAATAAGAAAGCTAACACATTATTACTTTTATATTACTGTAAATGTCACTCACCTTATGCCTAGTAAGGATGGGCTATCCACTCCCTACAAATCTTACACATCAAGTTCTATATGATAAATACTTAAGCAGTGATGACGATGATGACACAAAAACTTCTCATTCAGTTCTTGCTGTGCAGGTTTTAGATTTTCACATCAAGACACATATACAACAGATAAATTATTAACAGTGGGGTATGATGATTATTTACTATTCATTAAGAGGAAGTGGATCATCATAAAGGTCTTTATCCTTGTCGTCTTCACATTGAGTAGGCTGAGGAGGAGGAAGATAAAGGGTTGATCTTGCTGTCTCAGGGTGGCAGAGGGAGAAGAGGTGAGGAGGTGGAAGGGGAGGCTGGAGAGACAGGCACATGTGGTGTAACTTTATGGAAATACTTGTGTAACTTTATGGCAATACACTATAATTTCTGACTTTTTTGCCTTTTCATTTTTCTTAAAAATGTTTCTGTATGATACCAAGTTTTCTTCCATTGTTTGCTGTAGTTTCATTGCCTATATCATAGAAGGGTCCATGCTGTAAAAGAAGTCAAAATCAGTCTTAAATAACTGGAATCCTTTTGCTGGATTGTCTGATGTCAATTTGCTTTCTGGCACTGCTTCTCCTATGTCTTCTTCCTCAGCCTCTTGCCCTGGTTTGGAAGCACTCATCCCCCTATCAAATTGTCTTCTGTTAATTCCTCTGGCATGGGGTCTATTAGCTCTCGAATTTCTCTAAAATCCTTATCTTGAAAGCCTTCACTCCCAACCTTTTTTTTCTCCCCTTCCATATCTACATTCTCTTTCAGGACTTCCTTGACTGGCTTTGTTGTAAACCCTGCAAAGTCATACACAACATCTGGACACAGTTTTCCCTAGCAGGACTTCATTGTTTCAGGCCTGGTGGCTTCCATAGCTTTTTCTATAACAATGATGGCATCTTCAAAGGTGTAATCCTTCCAGGCTTTCATGATATTTTCTCTATTGGGATTCTCTCCCATAGCACTGACAATCATTTCCATAGAGCACTTCAGATGCTTTGTGTTCTGGGTGGCCAGGGGATTATCCAATATCAAAAGAACTTTCAAAGACAGTCACTTATTGGCAAGGTACTTTCTGATTTTAGGGACAGAGCAGTGAAGGAACTAATCCGGAAAAAAGGTTGTCATTGTCCAGGCCTTCTTGTATACAATGAAAAGATGGGTAGCTGGTATTTATCTTTTCCCTTCAAGGCTGGGGGGTTAGCAGTTTTACAGTTAAGGGCAGTCCTGACGTGAACCCATCGCCTAGAGAAAGGAATGGCAACCTACTCCAGTATTCTTGTCTGGAGAATTCCATGGATAGAGGAGCCTGGCAGGCGTGTTCAGACACGACTGAATAACTAATATAACCATAAACCCAACTGCATTTACACATGAATGGAGAGTTAGCCTATGCTTTCCTGCCTTAAATTCTCACGCTCAGTTTTCCCCTTTAATAATAAATGTCTTTTGTGGCATTCTGCTACCTGCCATCCCCAGGATAGGGCACTTTTGTCTGCATAAAACACTGTTTCAGGCAGATATCCTTTTTCTCCAGTGACTGTCTTCACGGCATCCTGGAACTCTGTCTGCTTCCTCTTGGTCAACAGAAGCTGCTCCTCCTGTTATCTTGACATTTTTTTTTAAAATACCCTGCTTTCTAAAATCAGGAAACCATCCTTCTCAAGCATTAAATACTTTACGTTTCTTTTGCTTTCAGTTGTCATATAATGACTTCACTATTTTTCAAATCTATAAAAGTCTATAAGTATGCCTTTCTTATAGCAATCCTGCACACACATAAAAGCTGCATTTTCAACACAAGATGAAAAAGTATTTCACAAAAAGGGCAAAGTTTTCATGCCTGCTGACACAGGTACAGTGATGGCTTCACAAATTTTCTTTTTTATAATGGTCCTTATGCTGAATTCATTTATTGTGAAATGACAGGCCACTGCAGCTGCAGACCTCAGTCTATAGTACATGTTGAGCAATTCAACTTTTTCTTGTAAATTCAGGACTTTTTTCTGCTTCTTGGGAGCACTTCCAGCATCACTAGTGGCACTCTAATGGGTCCCGTGTTGTGATTCAAGGTTTACATTATTGCACTAATCATGATGGAAAATACATGAGAAATGTGAGAGATCACTTTTTACTGTGATACGAAATTTGCTGGAGAGTGAAGTGTTCATGCAGAGGTGATTGGTGTCATATGACATATTAAGCAGCTGTGTGAAACACCTGAGCTCATCACCACAGCAACAGAAGGTCGCTATGCAATTACTGCAGTAGCGCTACAGTTAGTTTTATGCTGTTATGATTTAACACTGCATCTTTACCCTGTTTGGGCTTCCCATGTGGCTCAGTGGTAAAGAGTCTACCTGCCAATGCAGAAAACACGGGTTTGATCCCATGGGTTTGAGAAGATCCCCTAGAAGAGGAGATGGCAACCCACTCCAGTATTCTTGCTAAGGATAATCCCACGGACAGAGGAGCCTGGAGGGATGCAGTCTATGGGGTCGCAAAGAGTCAGACACGACTGAGTGACTGAGCACGCATGCATGCTTTACACTTGCTTATATTTCTCTTGCTTGCGAATGGCACAATGTGTGATCTGTGTTTATGTGTGTAAGTTTTGATAAATTTTAAATTTTATAATAGATTTTTGTATATTTGATGGCAGTAAATGATAAAATAGACTAATATCTACCTGTATTTTACACATTCATGACATATCTAACTTTTTATTAATTTTTTCAATATTTCTAGGCTTCATGATTTATCTGCAAGTGTTTTCAAATTGTCACAAACCTCCCTCAATTTTTCATATATATATATATATATATATATATATATATAAATATATATATATATATATAAATCTGCGTATAAGTGGACCCATGCAGTTCAAACCTGTATTGTTCAAGGGTCAAATGGACAGTGTATAGGAATGTTCTATCCCTATCTATTTCTGTTATTAATACGTTTTCATGATGTGCCAATGTCATTCTTTCACTTATTCATTCATTCCTCCAATCAGTCAGTCAATCTTAAGTGTCTGTCACATGACAGGCATTATCCTAGGTGTTGGGACTCCAACAGTGAGTAAAACAAAGTCTTCGCTGTCAAGGAACTTACAGTCCAACAGGCAGAGAAGCAGGCTGTGAAAAACCCAGCCAGGGACTTTCCTGCTGGTCAGTGGTTAAGAGTCAGTTCTCCCTCTATAGGGGGCACAGGTTCTATTCCTGGTCAGGTAACTAAGATCCCGTATGCCACTTGGCACAGTGAAAAACAAATAAAAAAAGCAACAACAAAACCCCAGCCAAACAGATATAGAATATATCAAGTAGTAAGAGGAATTAGGAAGACGTTCAAAGAAGGGGAAAGGGGAAAGACGATGAGAATGGGTGTGTTGCCATTCATGCAGTGTTCTCAGAGAAGGCCTCTCTCTTATGAGGGGATATTTGACCAGAGTGAGCCAACAGGTAAGGGGTAGGGGGCAGAACATTCCAGGCAGAGTAAGTGCCAAGGTTCCGAGGCATGCCTGAAGCCCAGGGAGCTGTCTGGAGGGACTGGAGCAGTTTGGGTAAGGTGGGAGAACAGGAGACACTGAGGGCATAGAGAGAGCTGTTGCCTGGATGGGTGCAGAGCTGCAGGAAGTTTTGGGGAGTGAAATGGGAAGCAGAGGGTTTTCAACAGAAGAACAGTGTGGCATTGGTCACTCTTATGTGGAGTCAAGAGTAGACCATGGAAGAGAAGAGAGGAGGCACAGAGACCAGGTAAGAGGTGACAGCAAGTGTCCTGGTGAGAGACCGCAGTGGCCTGTTCTGGGGTGGTTAGCAGCCAGGGTAGTCAGAGGGGTCTGGATTCTGAATTTATCTGAAGGTAAGAGTTAACAGTATTTGCTGAGGATGTGAAAGAAAAAGAGGAAAAAAGATCACTCCAAGGTTTTTGCCTGTTCAACTGGAATAAGTACCCATTGACCAAGAAGGGGAAAGTCTCAGAGTAGCCCATGTGCGGGTGGAGGTTGAGGGTTAGTTTCTAGACATGTTAAATTGGAGATACCGGGACTTCCCTGGTGGTCCAGTGGTTAAGAATCTGCCTTGAAAAGCAGGGGGCACAGGTTCAATCCCTGGTCAGGGAACTAAGATACCACAAGTCACAGAGGAGCAAAGCCCACGTGCCACAGCGAAAGATCTCATATGATGCAATGAAGATCCTGTGTGCCACAATGAAGACCTGAGGCAGCCAAATACATAAATAAAATGTTTTTTTTTTTTTTTTTTTTAAATTTGAGATACCTATTACAGTTCTAAGTGGAGATACCTAGAGGGAGTTGGTTTAGGATTTGGAGTTCCAAGGAGAGATCTGGGTTAGAGACCCAAGTTTGGGAGCCATGAGTACACGATGTCATTTAAAGCCACAGGCCTGGTGAGGTTACCTACTAGTAACCTAGTAGGATTAAGGTTGGGGTTCACCAATGTTTAGGAGTGAGGAAGAGGAGACACTTGTAAATATAGAGAAAGAATAGCCTGAGAAGTAGGCGAACAAAGAGAACAGGGTTTTGGGGCCAAGTAAACAAAGGATTGCCATTGTCTAGGGCCAAGTTCTGTGTTCTGCTGAGGCGACCTGATGTCCCCACCAGGAACATCATCTAAAGCCAAAAATCAAAAATTTTTTTTTTTTTTTGACTACACTGTGTGGCATGCAGGGATCCCAGTTCCCTGACCAGAGATGGAACTCATGCCCCCTGCAGTGAAAGCACAGAGTCTTAACCCCTGGACCACAAATCTAGCTGGTGGAAGAGTTAGCACTAAAATTATATTCTTTTGGCTCATAGTGCAATTATTTCTAACCTGCCCCACTGCTTCCCAAATTTATAATGGTAAATTTTCCCTGTAGCAGGGTATATTTCATACCTTTCTATGAGCTGCTCCTTCTTCATAGCCTCAGCCATCAGTTTTTGAGATGGTGGTATCTTACAGAGTCCTGTGAGAAAAGCCAGAAACAACACCAAAGTCACATGTGGTTCTTCCTTTGAGTTCTCTTCCCCTTCATTTCTGGCCTCCCACTGCTCCAACCTCAGAACATGTGATTGCAATAGCTTAGAATGGGACTGGGGCTTTCCCAAGGTGGTAAAGAATCTGCTTGCAATGCAGGAGCTACAAGAGATGTGGGTTTGATCCCTGGGTCAGAAGATTCCCTGGATGAAGGCATGGAAACCCACTCTGGTATTCTTGCCTGGAGAATTTCATGGACAGAGGAGCCTAGCAGGCTATAGTCCCTGGGGTCGCAAAGAGTCAGACACGACTGAGTGACTTAGCACAGCACACAGTACAGAGTGGGAAGAGAGCACAGAGGATAATTTTCTGGAGGTAAAATCCCTCTCTGAACTCACTTAACCTGGGTACTCACTAATCTACATGAGAAAGCTCTGACTTAGCCCTGGAGTGTACTTGCCACTGGAATCATTGCATCCTGTATAAAGCTGTAAAGACTTCACTTGGTGGTACCTGGTCTCTTGCAGGGTCTCTGGAGAGGCATGCAATCACTACTGCGATGTGATCTAATCAAGTTTTGTTTTGTCAGCTCTATCATTCTCATAAGCATTTTTGAGCTCATTATAAAATACTTTAAAAACTCAGGTAATATAATTCAAAAAAAGACACATGTACCCATGTACCCCAATGTTCACTGCAGCATATTTACAATAGCTAGGACACAGAAGCAAACTAGATGTCCACTGATAGATGAATGGATAAAGAAGTTGTGGTACATATATACAATGGAATATTACTCAGCCATGAAAAGGAATGAATTTGCATCAGCTCTAGTGAGGTACATGTGTGCATGCCAAGTTGCTTCAGTCATGTCTGACTCTTGTGACCCTTGGACTGTAGCCCACCAGGCTCCTCTATCCATAGGATTCTCCAGGCAAGAATATTGGAGTGGGTTGCCATGCCTTCCTCCAGGGGATCATCCCAGCCCAGGTGGATGAACCTGAAACCTGTTATTTAGAGTGAAGGAAGTCAGAAAGAGAAACAAATATTGTATATTAACTCATAAATATGAAATCTAGAAAAATGGTACCGATGAACCTATTTTTGGAGTAGGAATGGGACACATAGAGAACAGACTTGTGGACACAGCAGGGGAAGAGAGTGGGACGAATTGAGAGAATAGCACTGAAACATATATTACCATATGTCAAACAGATTGCTAGTGGGAATTTGCCAGTGGGAACTGGCACTCATCTTGGTGCTCTGTGACAGCCTAGAGGGGTGGGATGGGGTTGAGGGGGTCGGAGGGAGGCTCAAGAGGGAGAGAATATATATATATTTATGGCTGACTCATAGTGTTGTATGGCAGAAACAAATACAACATTGTAAAGCAATTATTCTCCAATTAAAAAAAAATAAGCCTCTCCCCCAAACCCAGGTACTTAAGAGTTTTCTGTGTTTTTAATATAATTGGAAAATGCTGTAAAAGCACTTTAATTCGCCTTAAATAATCATTTGGATAGTTTAATAAAAGGCCATGGGATTTTTTGTGTAATACAAATAAATGAGATTCCTAATCACCTTCTCCTCCCTCTACTCCCCACCCCCCATTAAAATGCCATGTCTGTCAATTTAGGACATTTTAAAGTATAGTTGATACACACTACATTTGTGCAGTATGAGAGAAGTCAGTACTACTTAATACTGTATTATATGCTATTTATAAATTATTGATGATTTTTATTCATGAAGGGCAAAATTCTGCTAACGAACAAACTATTGGTCAACTGTGATTATTATTTATAATTATACAAATGTAATAATACAAATCCAATTCTTTACAATGCTTACGAATCTAAAACTTGCCCTGGAGAGGTATGATAACGATAGAAAAAGTAAGAATAACAGCTATCAGTTAATGAGCATTTACTCTGTGCCAAGTACTGTGTTAACTGCTTTGTAGACATTATTCATTTTACAAAACCCTTATGAAAGAGGTTTTGTTATTCCCATTTTAACAAAGGGGCTGAGATTTAAAGAGGTTCTTACAAAGCTAATGAGTTGGGATTGGACTGGGATTGGACTCTGGCAGCCCTGACTCTGTCACCTGTGTTCTGACAGTGATAACTGACAGCCATTAGTGCCCAGTGTCTACAGTTTTTATGAGCATATCTTAAAAGTCACTACCTTCTTAGACCCCAGCTTTATTCACAGTGTATATTACTCCCAATATCTTTCTTAAGAAGCAATATAAAACTCTACTGCTAGTGATAAATGGAAAGACAGGAGTAAATAGACTAGACTAGATTTGATTTGACTACAGCAGAATAAAACGGGATCCTGAGTACTTCCTCAGCAAGTGTGATTATTCTGTTGTCCAGATTTATCCTATCCACAGAGTCAAATCTTCTTTTTCCACACACATTAGTGATATAAGCACAGTCACCATAATATTACATGCATAGAAAAGTAATTCTTCATTAAATTTTTTTGGATATTTTATGGTACGTTAGCTCACATTTGTTGGATTTTAGATAAATCTCAGGGGACTGATTTCAAGACTCAGTTGTTCACACAGGGCTTTAAGTAGAGTCCAGGTACCTTTGAATATTCTTGTGGCCCATCGAGCTTGGAGCTCTGTGCCTGCTAAGATGGATCCTGTAAGGCTGATGAAGCCAATCATAGCTAATGTTGTCTTCTCTAGGTTTGAGGGGAAGACCAGCTTATATAGGAAGATCTTCTTTGTACAAAGGGTTTTGAGAGGTTCTTCGAAAAAGGGGAAAGAATACGTGTATCCTGTAGTGAAGATCACAACATCAATGTTTTCTTCCACTGTCCCGTCTTCAAAGACAGCAGAGGTTTCTGTAAACTCCTTCACGCTGGTTTTAATAGTGACTGTCCCACAGAGGATACAGGTTGGCAGCTCATCATTCACAATCTTTTTTGGTTTTTTCCTTTGACACAGAGGAGAAAATTATTCACTGTAGCTATATTTATGAGACACTCAGCAAATGATTTATTTAGTCAGTTCAAAATAATTATCTGCCAAGTCAAGGGAGTAAATCGACCAATGTCTAATTCAAAGTTGTCAATTCTCAAGTTGTCACTGACAGCAAGTGCCAATTCTCAAGTTGTCACTTGCTCTTTCTATAACAAGCTTTGTTTTCCTGCTCTCAGTAGAAGGCATGTAGAAATTGACTAAACCTATTTTTTTCCTGTGGGGTTTAAAATTCTCTCTCTCTTGAAATTAATTTCTGGAGCAATGTCAGGATCAAGTGTATGACAATCCACTTGATAATCAGTTTTGGATCTCACATCACCCAGGCCTCAAAAGATTGACATTTGGCAAAGAGGAAATTGCAAAAAACTTTCTGGATTAAAAAAATTGTATCTATTTACTAATGGATTTTCATAGTGAACATATTTTCATTATGAACATTTTCATATTTTCATATGAGCATCATTCTACCTAATTGCAGCAGACATGATGTCTATAAAATTTATATATTGAATCATTCATTGTTATTCATTTTTTCCTTAAGTGAAAGCCATCTTACCAAAGAAAAAATATTTGGGTCAAGCATTTAATAAAAATCATAACTTTATATGCATTTCCAAGGTTTTCTTTTTCCTTGCCAAGTGTAGGTCTATACAGATGTATATTAAAATATATAATTCTAGGAAGTCCTTTTGGCAATTCATACCTCTAATCATTCAGCCAGTGTGGACATTTTTTAAAGGTTAGTGAGAGCTAGCCGTCTGTACTCACTGGTGCTGTCATTTACTTGTGAATGGTAGCCAACCTGAGGATACTCAAGGCCAATTTAATCCTGATTTTCAAACTGGAAATAAAGTTTCCATCCTTCATTTTCTTCATTTACTAGTCTGCTAGCAGACAGAGAATACTCCTATTTCAAGACCTTCTGTGGTACTGATGGACATTGTCTTAAGAAAATAAGCTTAGAAAAGGATAAATGAAGGCAAAGTCACAATTATTGAACATTTTAAGATCTGAATTAAAGAGAATGAGAAATATTGATTAAATAACTTTACCATTAATGAAAAACATAATTCAATACCCCTTAGCAATATTTAGTCCATAATTCGCATGGTCAAATCTTTTATTGAGGTGCCTCTCTTGAATCCACTTCAGAATACAGGAGGGCAGAACTTGTGCAATAAAATTATGGTGTCTTCTTGTAACCATCATATTAAATGGGTAGCCCCCATCTGAAGAGCGGTTGATAACCCAGGTACCAGTTCTAGTACTGAGAAAGACCTAAAAATAAGGCAAGAACACTAAATACAGGTACATCATTTTGTAGTATTTTTTTTCCAGTATATTTCAAATGGTCTTATAACATTCTGGTCTTATAACAACAGAGGACTAGTGAATTTGTACACAGATCTACAAATGACTGGGCTTCCCTGGTGCTCAGTTGGTAAAGAATCTGCCTGCAATGCAGGCGACCCGGGTTTGATCCCTTGGTCAGGCAGATCCCCTGGAGAAGGGAACGGCAGCCTGCTCCAGTGTTCTTGGCTGGAGAATTCCATGGACAAAGGAGCCTGGTGGTCTATAGTCCATGGGGTTGCAAAGAGTAGGACATGACTGAGTGACTAACACTATCTACAAATGACTAGTTATTCCAACCGCTGTTATTGTTTTCATAAATCACTTTGACTAATCTATGTATCAGTTAAATATCTCATCATGTTTAAAGAATAGTAGATACATACTGTTTATCAGGCAATTTTTTACATAAATAATATGGAATTTAAAGTGACTTTTGAGATAGCAATTTTAGCTGAATTAAATAAAAATCTACTATTTCCATATCTAATCATTGTTCTATAACTTATGATAAAGTAGAAGATTTCTAATTGGTGTACCTCTGCTTGGGATTTCTAAAATCATTATGTATACATCTTGGGCAAAGTAAGAGGTGCTTTTACCTCAAAACAAAGTATAAATCTGATTTCTAATTGAAGAGATGTTCAGAAAACAAACTCCCCTTTCTCTTTGTATGTGGGAGTTTTTCCAGAATTACTGAGAGTATGTAAAAGGATGTGGGTGGAGCAATTTGTCCATTTGACCTTGTTTCAGGAGCTCCTCTGAAAAATACCTAGTGGTTTGGCATCCATACAGTTTTCCTCGACCCTTCTTGGAGATGGTTCAGTTGTGTAAAGCATGCATCACAAAAGGCTTTATGGATTTTCAAGATTTTCTTTTCCCATTTACCCTGTTTCCACATAATTTAGCAAATGTGGAATTCAGCAGTTCCACATAATTTCCACATATTTTGGACAGTGTGTTTTATACCCTTGAATACCACCTTCCGGACACCAGAAGTGATCTAGGGGCGGGAGTGCAGATTCAGAGATGGTGTACCTGAGATGCGGTTCGACTGAGCTCCACTGCAACGTCTCCTCCAGTGTTTCCAAGACCGATCACTAAGACGCGTTTGCCCTGAAAGCCTGCTGGCATCTTGTACTCTTGGCTGTGTAGGATCTGGCCTTTAAACCTATGGATTCCTGAGGGGAAGGAGGGATCAGAAATATCTAGAGTTATGACTCCTTTAGTTGGTAGGCATAGGATCTTTGGGAAAAGGGACATCTCGGAAACATGGCAGCCCTTTGCTTCTGCTGCCAATTGCAGGAAGTAGAATCAGTATACCATCTGCTAGCCCACTGGATTCTGTAAGCCCAGATATTGGTACAGTACAAAATGCCTTGATAAAAACAGAGGAGAACTTATATTTCTGTGTGTTCCATTTTAAAGCAATTACTTAGGGAAATCAAGCTTACTGTAGACGATAATAAGAAACAGCTCATGCATGACCCTGAACATCCTAGACAAGAAGCATTGGGTTGGCCAAGTTCATTTGGGTTTTTCTGTATGATTATAGGGAAAAACCCAAACAAACTTACTGGACAACCCAATAAATTGTTGATGCTTTATTTTACCCAACAGTATATTCTATCAGAATGTGATTTATGAATACATTAATAACATATTTACAGATTGAATTAAAACTCCTTTTTTGCAAAAAGAAATTTTGTAGCATGTTTTCATGTAAATAATTACTCTTGTTATTTAGGCTTGTTACTTAGCGCTTATTTTACTTTGTGTTTTATCACACACTTATTGAGCTTTCCAGGTGGCTCAGTGGTAAAGAATCCGCCTGCCAACTTGGGTTCAGTCCCTGGGTTGGAAAGATCCCTGGAGTAGGAAATGGCAACCCACTCCAGTATTCTTGCCTGGGAAATCTCATGGACAGAGGGGCTGGTGTGCTACAGTTCACGGCATTGCAAAGAGTTGGACACAACTGAGCATGCACTCATACACTTACTGTTTTATTATACTGTATGCTTATTTATACTTTATTCTTTTGTTATTTATATTTGTATTTCTCACTGATCTTTCAAGCTCCAAACATCGTCAATAGAAGTATCACTATTATGATATTTATATACTGTATATGAAAAGGGCTACCAAATATTTCTTCTCTTCATCTTTTTTTTTTGGTAGTTATCTTATTGGCATCTATAACAGACATAAACTGTGGGTTCATAGAAAACTAAGAATTGTGGTAACAGTGGAAGCAGAGCTATTTACAGTGGTGGCTGTCACTGGCAAAGTCCATTAACAATTCCCAAGAAATAAAAGTAGAATCTGAGTAATAAAGTCTAACCTTTTTCTTTTCCTTTGTACTTAGTCTAGTTTCACTTGATTATAGGATATCCTGTGCAGAGGCCTTGTGCCCAGCATTTCAGACTAGAGTTCCTAGTGTGAAAAGGCTGTGCCTCATCCTTTCGCTCAGCAGAACATGTGCAGAAGTGCTGTGCAGGATGCCTCAATTCGAGATGGTGGCAGGGTACCATGGGCAGAGATGCTGCACTGGGCACTACGATCTGAAGCCATGAGCAGCACGGCTGTGCCTGACCCTTAAGAACTCCACACTCTTTCCTACTGATGAGGTACCTATAAAGCAGCCCCAGAGCTGGCCTGTTGGCGCAAGATGTTCTTGAGAGCACAGTCTCACACATCTCCATTCTCTGATGAGAGAATAAAACTTACTTTTGCTTTTGATCTAACTTGGTCTCGTTCTTATTGGCTTGAATGATTTGGGGCAGGAATATCGCTGGGGACTGACTCAAAAGGGTCAGTCTAACCCCCAGTTAGATTGGAGTCCAGGCCATATTGACACCTCCCATTTTAGTCTTTTGAGAAATCTGTTAACAGTTTGGTGCTGGTTCCAAATTTCCTGAACTGGAAGTCTTAGTAGTAGTTGTAGTCTTTTTATGTCAAATCATGTGGAATTTGTGTGCCAACAAATCACTTCAACTGCTCCCCTTGATAGTTTGAAACAAACCCAAAACAGAACATCTAAGTTATGGGGAACCAAATGTCTGCCATATGGAAGGACAGCTCATTAGGGTGCATCCTGCAGAACTGGAAATTTCTGAGTATCACCCCCTGACTCAGGAGTGTTTCTGTAGGAAAGAAACCTGGGCATTGGAATAAGATTAGGGAAATCAATCAAGAGTCTACAGAAAATCTTTGGCATTCCTTCAGGTGCTTCAGGTAATGCCTCCAAATCTATACTACCACTTATCCTGAGTCATGGGACGGGAATGCCAAACAAAAGAAGAATGATGGGGGCAGGGAGCTGCTAAGCTGGCACTCCAGCTGACCCCCAGGAGCCCCAGTGGACATTTGACAGAGAGAGAAAACCTGTCAAATTCTTAGTTGACACTGATGCTACCTACTCAGTTCTGAACATCAAATCAGGAACACTCAGTCACAAGATGTATAGAATTATGGGGCTATCAGGGAAGGCTCATGAATGGGTATTCATAGGACCATCAGAATGTAAAGTGGGCAATCATAGGCTCACCCACTCCTTTCTGTATGTTCCCACATACCCCATACTCTACCAGGAAGGGATATCTTAATAAATTGGGGGCTACTATACACCTAATGGGAAACAAATTGGAGATTGGTGTCCCCTTAGACAAAGGGCACAAGATGATAATGTTAATAATGGCTGATGACAAACCTTCCCAGACAGAGCAAGTTAATCTCCTTGAAATAAATCTGAGGTCTGAGCCCAGGGATGGGTGGGATAAGCTGCAGGAGCCAGTTTCATGATAATCCATCTAAAATGTATATATAAATGGCCAAATAGAAAACAGTACCCCCTCCCTTGGGAAATCTTGTTCGGCACTGCCCTGTCACATAGCCTAATTGTCCAGGGCCTTATTAGAACATGCCTAGCAGCATATAATACCTCCATTCTCCTCCTAAAGACACCCAGTGGGAAATAACATATGGTACAGGACCTCAGGGCAATCAGTGAAGCCACCAAGGATATACATCTACTGTGAAGAAAGCTGAGCGCCAAAGAATTGATGCTTTTGAACTGTGGTGTTGGAGAAGACTCTTGAGAGTCCCTTGGACTGCAAGGAGATCCAACCAGTCCATTCTAAAGGAGATCAGTCCTGGATGTTCTTTGGAAGGAGTGATGCTGAAGCCGAAATTCCAGTACTTTGACCACCTCATGTGAAGAGTTGACTCATTGGAAAAGACTCTGATGCTGGGAGGGATTGGGGGCAGGAGGAGAAGGGGACGACAGAGGATGAGATGGCTGGATGGTATCACCAAAATGATGGACGTGAGTTTGAGTGAACTCCGGAAGTTGGTGATGGACAGGGAGGCCTGGTGTGCTGTGATTCACGGCGTTGCAAAGAGTCGGACATGACTGAGTGACTGAACTGAACTGAACTGAACTGAACTGAGTCTTTAATACTACACACTGCTGGTTACTCTGCTGTCCCCTGGGACCTGGAATTCTGTATCAGATTTAAAAGATGCTTTACCTGTATTGAAAACAATAATACTGCTGGGCAGTCCTGCCTTAAAGGGTCAAAAATTCCTCCACCATCTTTGGATAGACTTTAACTAAAGACCTAAAAGATCTACACCAACACTCCTCCAATGTAGACAAAATTCTGATTGTCAGCCCTACTGAGGAGGCCTTTGATAAAAATACTGTAACCGCCTTGAACCACCTGGGGGATAAAGAATATAAGGTATCCAAGAAAAAGGCTCAAAAAGCACACACTAGGGTGACCCCTAGGCTTCATTCCTACAGAAGGTAAGAGAAGTGTAGAAAGCATTGGCAGCCTCGCCCCTCCTAAAACTAGAAGATAGCTTAGGGGTTTGTCCGGGGATGGCTGGGTTTTGCCACGTCTGGATTCCTAACTGTGGTCTAATAGCCGGGACTCTATGAAAAATTAAAAAGAAAGGATGATTTTTTTGGAATGCAATTCAGAATGTGAAAAGATCTTTCAAGAACTGAAAATGTAATTACTTTACGCCCCTGTTCTGGCTCTCTAAAATTTAGCTAAACTCTTTTGACCTTTACATTCATAAGATAAAGGGAATCATCTTTGGGGTATTTGCTCAAAAACTGGGGACCCCTTACTCAGGTGGTGGTTTCTATCTCTAAACAATTAGATCAAACTGCTAAGAGGTGGCTTCTTTGCTTCCCAGCAGCAGCAGCTACTATAACCTGGCTAAAGGAAGCTGAAAAGTTAACATTTTGTCAGCTGATCACTATATGAACCCCATACCAGATTTAGACTTTGGCTAGTCCCCAGAAAGTCAATTCAAATTCAGGCTATGCTTTTAGACAATCCAGTAGTTACCATAAGAAACTGACAGGCTAAATCCTGCTACCCTGCTACCCACAGAAACAGGGCCCTGGAGCATTATTACACAGAAGCCATAGATGATCTATTCCAGTTGCCCCGACCCAGGAAATGAGCCTCTCCCACATGCCAAAGAGGAATGATTCATGGACAGGAGCAGTTTTATGAGAGAAGGAAAAAGCCTGGCAGGATAGGCAGAGACCTCCCAGGCCTATGTCTTAGAGGCGAGAAGCCTACCCCCAGGGACTTCTGTCAAAAAGGCCTTGCTGGAGCCTTTGGGATGGGGAAGATCTTTGATGTTCACACAGAATCCCAGGATGTGTACGCCATCCTACACACATGGGGCTATTTGGAAGGAAAGAGGCATGTCTGCTGCAGAGAATAAACAGGTGAAAATGGCTTAAGCATGTTGAAGCAGTATAGCTTCCAAAAAACATGGCAGTGCCTCACTGTAGAGGTCACCAAGAGAAGAATGCAGAGGTAATAAAGGGAAACAACAAGATGAGTGCAAGTGCCCAAAGTGCGGACCCAGAACCAATAACCTGGCAACTATTCCCCCACATCCCCATTCCTCAAAGGCCAGATCCATCCAATTATTCCTCAGTCTGCACAAAGGAAGAATTAGACGCACCTGGAAATGGGGATTCACTACAGATCTAGGAGGCCATGGCTGGCTAGGTAATGAACACAGGCAATAGTTCTTTTCCCAGACTGCAGCTTCTCAAACCATCAGCGGGGCTCATCAAGGAACTCACTCCGGGTATATAATTGGTTCTCTGAGTTCATGGTCACTTCTGGCACGAGAAGTATAGTCAGTCAGATAGTTGAGACCTGCCCCATCTGCACAATGAACAACCCCAACACCAGACCCCTGAGAGGTCCCCAGATCAGGCCTGTTCAGACCCGAGGAACATGTCCTGGGGAAGACCGGGGGGCTGATTTCACTGTCATGGCGAGAGTACCCAGCAGTTTCAGCTATCTCTTGGTGCGAGTAGCCTCTTTTTCTGGGTGGATAGAAGCATTATTAGGGCTCCCCAGGTGGCACTAGTGGTAAAGAATCCGCCTGCCAATGCAGGAGGCAAGAGACGTGGGTTCAATTACTGGGTCAGGAAGGTCCCCTGGAGTAGGAAATGGCAACCTGCTCCAGTATTCTTATCTGGAAAATTCCATGGACAGAAGAGCCTGGCGGGCTTCAGTCCCTGGGCCTGCAAAGAGTCAGACATGACTGAGCAACTGAGCATACACACACAGAAGCATTATTAACAGAAATAATTCCTAGGTTTGGGCTCCCAGGGTCCTTGTGTCTCAAATGATGAAAGGGATAATGAGTGCCATGGGCAAATCCTGTGTTTAGCTTGGAGGCCTTAATTGTTGGAGAGAGTAGAAAGATCTAAACAGAGCTTGAAGTGGGCCTTAGCCAAGCTGTGTCAGGAAGCTCAAGAAAACTGGATTAGGTAGCTTCCAATTGCCCACTCCCTATGTGGTTAGCCCCAAGGGATAAGTTAGAGTTAAGTGCATTTGAACTCAAGTGTGGTAGACCCACCCAGTACCCGCCACCACCGCCCCCACCCCTGCCCCAGCCCCAAAGAAGGGAAACCTTAGCTTGAAATGGAACAACTCTAGCATGCCCTCCAGATAGGTAACCAGGTGATTACCCCACCCACCGACCTGGCTCTCTACCCATTCTGGTTAAGAGACTGGGTGCACCTAAAAACCTAGAAAACCAGCAGCCTGCAAGACCAGCTCAGTCCTAAGTGGAAGAGACCCCACTTGGTGATCCTAACACCCACACTCTGCCCTGAAGTTGCAGGGGACCATCCCGTGGGCACATCACCCTTGAGTGAAGAGGTTCCCGAGCCCCAATCTGTGGAAGGACACCCTGGGGCAACAGACGCCCCCCCCACCCCACCCCGCCCCCAGCCTACTCAATTGAACCTCTCTCTGAACTGAAGCTTCTCTTCCAGAAAACAACAAACTATGGCCAGGAAAACTGAGGCCACAGCAATGAGCCTCCACAGTGGGGGATGCTTGCCTACAGGCAAAAGACCTAGACACTTGCATTATTAGGAAAAATTTGCTCTTGCTAATACTTGGGCCATGTACGTTAAATTGTCTGGTGTCCTCTGTCTCCAAAAGGTTAGACAAATTGTCGCTCAGTGATACGAACAGTTAGGGTTGAGGCCTGGTGACCATCAACACATCTAAAGGCAGCTGGAAAGAAGCTCTGGTCCTTTACTCGGGGTTGTGAGGATGCCTGGAATTAACAGGAAGCAATCACAGAAGACAGACCTGAGCCCCTAATACCTCTCAAGGATGAGGAACAGGACAAAAGACAGAGGAGGGATGTGTGGTTGGTAGAGCCCATTCTAGGTGATAAAGTCTAATCTTGTTTTCTTCTCCTTTATGCCTAGTCTAGTGTCACTTGCTCACAGGATGCCACATGCAGAGGCCTCAAACCTGGCCCTTTAGACATGAGCTCCTAGCATGAAAAGGGTTTCCCCAGTGGCTCAGATGGTAAAGAATCTGCCTGCAATGTGGGAGACCCCTGGGTCTGGAAGATCTCCTGGAGGAGGGCATGGTACCCCACTCCAGTATTCTTGCCTGGAGAATCCCATGGCCAGAGGAGCCTGGTAGGCTACAGTCCAGGGGGTCACACAGAGTTGGACATGAGTGAGCGACTAACACACTCCTAAACTGTGCAGATTCCTCAGCGCCAGGGTGTATGCAGAAGCATGTGCACGTCACTGAATTCAAAATGTTGGCGGTGGTGGGCCTTGTGCAGAAGTGCTGCTGCGCCCTGCAGTCTGGAGCTGGAGCGTGAACATCACGCCTGTACCCGTCTGGGGAGAACTCCACTACAGAACTCTACAAAGCAGCCCCGCCCATGATCCATCCTTCCTGGAGAGCTATTCTCTACAGCCAGATCGCACTCCTTTCCATTCTGCAATCAAAGAGTAAAGCCTCCTGTGCTTCTGAACCGAATTTGGTCTCTAGGCTCCAAGCAACACCAGGCAGGAGGACCCTTCTTGGGGACCAGTTAGAAAGGGTCAGTGGTCACAGAGGCAGCAATGGAAATTATGAGAGGTGGCAAAGGGAACAAGAGCCATGGGGCCAGCGACCTTCAGACCCACTGATTGGTGAGATGACAAAGAATCAGAAAGGGGGGCTCTGCACTTTAGAGGACTCCTCAGCCTCTCACCCTAATACTTCAAGTACTTTTGCAATTTTCATGTAAAAAGATAAGACTGTCTCACCTTATCATTCTCTAGTCACTGATTCATTCATTTATTCAATTACATTTATTGAAGAGCTACTATATAAAACACAGTATTTTAATTGGGAGTCTTTGCCTGCTGAGGACCCCAAAGCTGAAAACAAAATGCAATAGTTGCCACCTTTCTAGGGCCCTGCTAAACCAGCTAGGCAGAATTTGCACAGGTGTATGCAGACCAGTTCTGTCATCCTTAGCCCCTTACTCACTTTCAAGGATTGAGTCGAAGTGGCCAGAGGTTGGAAACAGCAGACTTTCAGGAAAGGATTTAAAGTGCTGTTACATTTTCGGTCCCCTTGACATGAAGCCAGATTTGAGGGGCTTCCGGGAGACCCCTGTATGACCTTGACCCTTGGAATCTATGGAGCACAGAGACTGGTGTGTGGCCCATGCTTGACAGGTCGTGACAGCAATTGCCTGCAAGGGGTGGTGGAAAAACTTGCTGCACTGGTAACAAGTTTTTCTTTTAAATGCTGACAGTGTGGAATGCATGTTTCATGTGGACCAGATGAAAGTTATGTAGGAGAGAGCCTGTGTGATGGCAGTTTAAAGGGACTTTGCACATGGTAGCCATCTGGACTGACAGTGAGACCTTAACCTAGTTTGTATGGAGATGACCTGGGGAGAAGCTAGGATTGAAGGACTTGTAACTGGGCAGCCCCAGAGTGCTTGGTCTATTAACAGGGGCTGCACTGAGAGATCCTTAGTAGTGGGGCTGGCTAGTCTCTGGAGCAGAGCCTTGGAGAGAATCCCACAAAGCATGGATCTTAAACACCCCCGAAGGCTGAGAGAACTAGCACCTCATTGGTGCCAGTCAATAAAGAACTTTCCTGCCCCTGTACTTCTTCATATCCTTCCCCTGACTTCATTTCTGGAAGTGCCAGAGACTGGAGCAGGTGGGCAAAGGACTTGCAGGAGGAAGAGAGTCAGAGAGGAACAGAGAGGAACAGAGAGGAACAGTCACAGGAAGACAGTAGGCAAGCACACCATCTCTTTCCCACGGCCACAGTCAGCACAAAGCAGGCACTGGCTGAGGAAGGGGAGAAACCTCACCATTACAGGTAACTGCAAGTTTTTACTATTACACAACATAGAATATTTCAGTTATAAAAATGAGAAGTTGGGGGAATTCCCTGGAGGTCCAGTGGTTAGGACTCTGCTTTCACTACAGGGGGCATGGGTTTGATCCCTGTCCCTGGTTAAGGAACTAAGATTCTGCATGCTATGTGGCAAAGACAAAAAATAAAAAAAAATAAAAAAAAAAGATGACAGAGGACTTTTTATTATTTGAGAGTGAGGAGAAAATTGGTGGGAATAGCCTGCAATTGCAACCAAGGGCAGGAGAAGGACAAGCCCCACAGATGAGTCCTGCAGGCATGTTACAAGACAAAACACAATTGGTTAATAACTACCTTACATGACCTTTACTTTCAACATTGTACAACTCAAGGCACTGTTTCCTGTTTTAGGCTTAGGAGATGTGAGGATAAAAGGCAGTCTCTAAGCTCAAGGAGTTCATCCTTGGGCAAGAGATAGGTAAATAGACAATAGATAACTAGTATTTATTCAGCCCTTACTAGCAAGTCCCAGACACTCTGCTAAGGACTTTATATATGTTAATTAATTTAAACCTCACAACAACCCTACAAAGTGAACAATATTGTGGTTCAGTTTTACTAATGCTGAGAAAATGGCACAGAGAGGTTAAGCAACTTGCCCAAGGCCATACAGTAAGTAGCAGTGCCTGGAGAAGTCAGGTCATCTGCCCCTGGGGCTCAGCTGACAAGAATGCTTCTATACTGCTTCACAGAACAAGAGGTGTTACAATGGCTCCCATGGGGCATCAGCCTGGACTGAACCAGGGCAGGCATCCTGGAGGAGGTGAATTTTTTTTTCCCAAAGAATGCCATTAGAAAGATGATTAGGAATTTGAAAAGGGAAGCACTAGAGAGTTTCGAGAAGAGGGAAAAGCCTGTGCCTCAAACGCATTAGAGAGTGGGGCTTCAAGCCATTTACTGGGGTTTGGCTGGAGAGAAGCTTGCTGAAGGCTCGACCTTGGTTCATAGATTTTGTATGTATCTAACACAATGCTTTTCAAATAATAGATTCTCCATAACTGTCTACTTGAGTAGGGCACCCAAGAAAAAGTATAGAATGCATAGGTAATTCTAAATCAATGATTATGTCAATAATGCAATGCCCTTCCCTTCAAAGGAATCTATTTGGTAAATCAAAACAACTAATTCAGAAAAAGGGGTTCTGCTGAGAGGTATAAGGCTTGGTTTGCCTTGTCACCAAATATCTCTGGAGTACTTTGCTGCTGTGGTTTATTCATCTTATACTCATCACCCTAATGTTATGTGTTGGAAAATGCTTAGCAACTACCTTAGGAGAAGGAAGACCAGGCATTTGAAGTCCATGTACACCGCTGACAAAGTTCAATGACATTTGTTAATACTTGATTAAATATAACTAGGCATTTGTGATCATTAATCTGTAACTAATGATTACAACTGATGTGTTTAAAGAGTCACTCTTACACAACTTCTGAGTGTGAGAGAGAGAAGAATGATGAGAGGTTGACCTGCAGAGCTGGACTTTGTGCTCCCTGTCCTGTGATTCCTGTGTGGGCTCTGGGAGGGTCCAGCTCTCTGAGGTTATAACTGAGGCCAGGGTTATAACTTAACTAAGAGGGAGAAACACTTAATCTGGGGAATCACATGTTTCTTTCAAGCAGTTTTCAGATAGTGGATAATAACTTACCAAAAAGGATATGATTCATAACAGTAGTAGCTGTTGTTTACAGAGAGTTTATTGTAGGCTCTGTATTATACTGTTTTATTTTTAAATTTTGTTTTATAAAACTTTTTATTGGAGTATAGTTGCTTTACAATGTTGTTAGCTTCTACCTTACAGCAAAGTGAATCAGCTATGTCATGTCATGTGAAAGTCGCTCAGTTGCCCCATGAACTATAGCCTGCCAGGCTCCTCTGTCCGTGGAACTTCCCAGGCAAGAATACCAGAGTGGGTTGCCATGCCTTCCTCCGGCGATCTTCCTGACCCAGGGATAGAACCCATGTCTCTTATGTCTCCTGCATTGCAGGTGGGTTCTTTACCACTAGTGTCACCTGGGAAGCCCAAATCAACTATACACATACATATACCCCTCCTTTTTGGATTTCCTTCCCATTTAAGTCACGACAGAGCACAGAGTAAGAGGAGAGTTCCCTGAGCTATGCACTAGGTTCTCATTAGTTATCTATTTAATATATAGTATCAATAGTGTATATATGTCAATTTCAATCTCCCAGTTCATCCCACCCCCTTTTTCCCCCTTGGTATTTTAAAATATCTAAAACAAGAGCAACAACAGTAATAAAGCAAGCCAATGTTCTGGGAAACAATCATGTTTGTCATATAATGTTTTGAAGGAGCCAAAATTATTTATTAGATTTTAGGGTCTCATGGTTGTATTGGTCTAGCCCAGGTATGAAGAGGCCCTGTTGTATCGGTGTCAAATCATAGCATCTGTTTCTGCCTGCCATTCACCAACTATGTGCAATATTTTGGGTTATTTTTTCCTTTGGGGCTATATTTCATAGTATTTCACATTTAATCCTCATCAATATTCTGAAATGGGAATTTGTATTTCCACTTTGCTGAGGCTTAGGCAGGTTATGTTTATCCAAGATTATGCAAATGGCACCACGGTCTGGATCCAGAACTTTGTTCATAACCATCATGCTAAATGCTACTTATCCAGGGCCATTGTCTGCAGGGAACCATTGTTGTTATTGTTTGGTCGCTGAGTTGTGTCTGACTCAGCAAACCGGAACTTCCCAGAAACCTTACACCATATCCACTCACCAAGGTACCTCACTCTGGAAACATGGAGGAAATTGTGATTATCTGTCCTGCTGTTCCGTGTAACAGACTCTTCTAAAGTCTGGACATAAACCAAAACCCCTCTCAGGACAAGTCTCTAAAATCTGTATGTGTGAGTTTCTTCCTTCGCCAATATCTGGGTTTTAGGGCAAAATAGAGGGGGACCTCAGAAAAGGCAATGGCACCCCACTCCAGTACTCTTGCCTGGAAAATCCCATGGGTGGAGGAGCCTGGTGGGCTGCAGTCCATGGGGTCGCTAAGAGTCAGACACAACTGAGCAACTTCACTTTCACTTTTCACCTTCATGTATTGGAGAAGGCAATGGCACCCCACTCCAGTACTCTTGCCTGGAGAATCCCAGGGACAGGGGAGCCTGGTAGGCTGCCGTCTATGGGGTTGCACAGAGTCGGACACAACTGAAGCGACTTAGCAGCAGCAGCAGCAGCAGCAGAGGTGGACCTCAATATTTCTATTATGATAATTCCTCTCCTACTTCTCTGATTAAAGTTTTCCCCATAGAAACATTGTTATGAGTCAGCAGTTAGATATTCCTTTAGTACCAGGTGATTGTCTGTTTAGCCCCTAGATTAACAGCAAGCCTGAAGCTGGCCCACTATTTACAACATTGCTTCATTGCAAAATTATATATTGAAGTCTCCCTCGATCCCTAACACATTTAAAAAATAGAATATCTTGTTAATTTGAGATTATGTTCATCAGATTTATTTCATATTTTATTGGCTAAGGCTTGCAAACTTTGTTCTTTACATCTTCCTTTCTTAAAAGTTCTTTTCATTCCTCAGAGAAGTTTCAAAAATTCATACTCCACTGCCTTTAGGGCCACTTATAAGTAACAGAAGAAAAGTAGCTTTGCAACATTTTAGTAATCCTCATTTGACCTCAAACGATGGAGTTTTGCCAATTGTGAGTATATTAAAAAGAATGTGCTATTGAATCAAAAGCATTTACAAAGGGGAATTTCTAAAACTGCTTTGTGTGGATAGTTTAGGAGGTGGATGAATTCTTATTGTGATGATTTTTTTTTTAATTGTGATGATTTTTAAAAAAAATTAATTAATTTTATTTTTGGCCGTGCTGGATCTTAACTGCTGCAGGTGGGCTTTCTCTAGTTGCGGTGAGAGTGGCTACTATCTGGATGCAGTGCGCAGGCTTCTCATTGCAGTGGCTTCACTTGTTGTGGAACCTGGGCTCTAGATGCACGGGCTTCAGTAGTTGTGGCGTGTGGGCTTTTAGTTGCCCCGCAGCACATGGGATATTCCTGGAGCGGGGATCAAATCCATTCCCCTGCTTTGGCAGGCAGATTCCCAACCACTGGACCACTTGGGAAGTCTGAAATGACTACCTTGAAGGGTGACAATATTTCTTTATATGTATAATTTCTGGGCTAGTTCCTTAAAAAAATTCTGTCAAATTTCCTTATACTGTCACTTCCTTTAAGTTATTGAATTTCAGTTCACTTCTGATTCAAATGACCTGTAATTTAATGATAAAATTCAAAGCCTATCCTTTTTCATGACAGATCTGATGGTTTTGAGCCCTATGTGATCACTAAACTTTAATCAGACAGGCATGATAAAACTTAAATGATAACATCAGCATTTATATTTATAAGCACATAATAAACCCTGACACCTGTATAGTACTTCAGCCTTTCAAAGTTATTTGGTACATATTATTTCTGAGGGTGGACATAAAGTTGTCTAGAATCACAAGAAAATATTTCCAATTACAAATCAGCAACTTCTAGTAGAACCCGGAAGAGCAGGCATGGTTTCAAGTAGAAATGACTCACCAGGAAATGACTCCAGAGGTAAACGGGGATTCAGGAAATGTCCAGTGCAAACCATGACAGCATCAAAGACAGCTCTGTCCCGCCTCCCCTCTGTCTCTGTGACAACATCCCATTGACCAGTTTCGGAGAAGTCAGGACGCTTTGTTATGCTGCACACGGTGGTCTGAAAGCAAAAGACAGACACTTGTTTTCCGCCAGTCATCTTGGGACTTCATGCAATGACTGTATGGTAACCATGTTTGTTATTTCAAGTGGGTCAAGTGAGTCTCATGTTAGAAAGCCTTTCAATATTGGTTTATCTTCTCCCTAGAGAAGTTAAATAACTTGTGCAAAGTCTCAAAAGTGGTCATAAAGATTAGGACCCAAAACATCTGAATGACTTCACTGCAAGGAAGAAACATTCAGTTGTTATTTCTGGTGAGAAGAAGATGAGTTAAAATACTGAATGTAGGAAAATGAGTTTTGACCCATTATAAATTCTGTGGTTCAGACTTCTAGTTATTTCTTTCCAATGGGTTTCATGAACAAAATCCAGTTTTCCTTTCCTCTGAAAAAAATTCTAAATTTCATCCTGAATGAGACTTTGGATTTAGAAAAGGAACCAGGAAATTCAGTAGTTTAGTGACTTCAGTAAAACATGAACAGCAGGATTATTATCTGCCTTATTCGTAGAGAGAGAAAATTAGGAAGAAGTTTCCTTAGGCATCCCATTTCAATTATATTGGTGAATGGGCCAGCCCCTATTCGTTAACCTTCCATAACCCAAGCCATCTTACCTTAAATTGAATGTATTTCAGAAGGTCAAAGTGCTCAGCAAACTCTTTGAGGTAGTTCCAAAATTTTTCTTGGTTCATGAAATTAGGATAATCTTCTTGGAAAGGGAAGTCGCTGTAACATGACATTTCTTTGCAGACATTCGTCACTAGTGACTTGTAGACCCTAGTCATCCCATCTTTAGAAGTTTCCTGTGTAAAAGCACAGGTAACTTGATGGAGTGGGCTGAGGGGGCTAGGAGGAAGAGAACAGCGATCACCAGCAGCTAGCATTCCATATGTCATTCCAAAGAGTTTCTGGAAAATTTAGCGTTGGATCCCCTTGCTATAGATATAAAAAATCACTGGTGGGGTTGGAATTGTTAAATACAATATCTTCATCAAACTACAAAGAAGCTAACAACATTTAACAGGGCTCTGCAGGACTAACACTGTCTTTAAACAGATCCATGAACGTGGGCCCGCGGTCCATCTTGCTTATCTTCTCCTTCTTCCCTTGCCATGATTACTCCCTCCTCTCAGGTTCTGAGCCTCTTCTTGCCTTTGCTTAAGGAATGCCTCACAAAGTTTTCTAGTTATTGTATATGTATATATTCAACCACTCTCTCTTTATCACGTCTTTCCCATCCACACTTAAAATACTGAAGACTCAAATTTTCAAAACAAGCCCCCCCCGCCCCTCAACTTATATTGAAGGAGGAAACAGAACAGGCTCCATCTCGAAGGCAGGACTCCATCTTGGGGCAGACTGTGGACTTGAGCTATATGCCCAGTATCTATGGAAACGACATACCAACTGGAAAACCAGATCCCTGGATGGAAGACTCCCAGGGCTCATACCTAGACTCTCCATGCTTAAAAGAATACCCTAATTATCTGTATAACTGAATAGAATCATACATTCTATTATGCTTACTGGCCTATGACCACAGGCCTATTGATAATTGTCCACTGTTAACTGCCTAGGCTTAAGGCTTATGAATCACAGGTTAACTTTGATTGTATCTTTCTTTTCCTTTGTTCAGACTAGTTTCAGGGAATTTGGGGAGGTGGGTTTGGGCACGGACACTTAGGGTATATAAGGTTTTCACAAAAACTGGTCGCAGTCCTTGGCTAAGAGGAGACTCTGCCTTGGGCCTGCCAGTGTGATAAACTGCACTCCACTATTGCATTGTCCTTCTGAGTGAGTTTGTTTCCCGGAATGTGTGGCTACAACAATAGCCTCTTACACCCATGTCTCTCTCTGTCTCATCTCAATTTTCATGAAGGGGTCATCACACACTGACTCTGTTTTCTCCTGGACTCCTCAACTTCTTATCTTGGTCTTTGCCATCCAAAACCAAAACAAAACAACCTGTATTAAGGACACCAATGAACTTGTTCAAAGCTAATCTCTTATTTCTTCTTCAAGTCTCTTTCTTTGCTATCACATTCTCTAAGAAGCCTTCCATAACTCTATAGATCTTCACAAGGCAGCTATCGTACTTGCTGCCCCAACCTAGTACCCTGAACTTTGAGCACAGAATTGATTACACTGCATTGCAACGATCTGTTTACAGTTTCTGTTGCCCATTAGATTCTAAGGAGGGTTGGGGCCCTGTCTCTCTTGTTCCCTGTGTGTCCTGGGAGAGGGACATCACAAATACTTGAATGAATGAAAATGAATATTACCATTGCATTTTTGAAAGAAAAATGTGTATGACTGAAAGAAATTACATCAAAATTTAAATAGTGCTAATTTATTTAGTGCTCATGAGTATTGATATTATATTTAATTTATATATATATTTTTTCTTTTTTTTTTGGCCCTGCCTCATGGCATATGGGATCTTAGTTTCCCAACCTGGGAATGAACCCATGCCCCTTGCAGTGGAGGTGTGAAGTCTGAATCATTGGACTGGCAGGGAAGTCCTGTATTTTTTCTTTTGTTTAACTCAATATTATTTTTTATTTCTAAATTTATTTTTTATTGGAGTATATTTGCTTTACAATGTTGGGTCAGTTTCTGCTGTATAGCAAACTGGATCAGTCATATATACACATACACCCACTCTTCTCTGGATTTCCTTCCCGTTTAGGTCACTACAGAACATTGAGTGGAGTTCTCTGTGCTATACAGTAGCAATATTATTTTCTAAAATTAGTTTATATCATTTTATAATAGGAGAAGGAAACCAAGCCAACCACAGTGTTAGGGGAAGCACACTGATTGAAACTGCCCACCCTGGCCAGGCACCATAGTAACCATTTGCATGAGTTGTTTTCTGACAGGAGATCCTGATAAGGAATACGGAACTAATAAGCCACCACCAACCGGAAGAGTTGCCTAGTTGCTGAGTCTTGTCAGGCTTGGATGCCACCATTCTCAAAACAATGTCTGCTGGAAGCTAGTAACTGCAACCTTGCTTTTTATAAAACTAGGCAACCGGCTACCTGGCTACAAGTCTCCCTGAAGTCTTTCTCCCGAAAGGAGACACTGCGTGTCCGTCCACTTCCCAGGATTCCTCTCGTTAGCATCCATCTTGGCTGAGCGATGCGTGCGCCACCAGGAAAGACTCTGAATTACAGTGATTGGCCAAAGACCACCCGGAAACTAATCCCATCACCATAAAACCTGAGACTGCGAGCCACGTGGCAGAGCTGTTCTCCTGGGTTCTCTTACCCTACAGCTCTCCACCCGGGTGCCCTTTCCCAATAAAATCTCTTGCTTTGTCAGCAGATGTGTCTCCTTGGATAATTCATTTCCAAGTGTTAGACAAGAGCCCAGTTTCGGACCCTGGAAGGGGTCGCCCTTCCTGCAACAATAGGGTAAAATAGCAGAAAAGTACACAAACCAAACCGAATATTTTCTTCCATACTGACATTTGGTGGCTTGATGAGGCCCACAGTACACAAGAAAAAAAAATACTAAATTTTTTTTCCTAATGGCAAGCCACTCCAGTACTCTTGCCTAAAAAAATCCCATGGACGGAGGAGCCTGGTAGGCTGCAGCCCGTGGGGTTGCTACGAGTCAAACACGACTGAGCAACTTCACTTTCACTTTTCACTTTCACACACTGGAGAAGGAAATAGCAACCCACTTCAGTGTTCTTGCCTGGAGAATCCCAGGGATGGGGAATCCTGGTGGTCTGCCGTCTATGGGGTCGTAAGAGTCGGACATGACTGAAGCGACTTAGCAGCAGCAGCAGTATACTGTGGGTTTCCCTGGTGGCTCAGAAAATTCTTTCCCTGGTGGTAAAGAATCTGCCTGCAATGCGGGAGACCTGAGTTCGATCCCTGGGTTGGAAAGATCCCCTGGAGGAGGGCATGGCAATCCACTCCAGTAATCTTGACTGGAGAATCCCCATGGACAGAGGAGCCTGGCGTGCTACAGTCGACAGTGTCACAAAGAGCCGGACATGACTGAGCGACTAAGCACAGCACAGTACACTATAATCCTAGAGTTGTGATCATTTACATACATTTGCTTATTCTGTTTTCTTCACCATCCATCCAAGAATGGCAAATGCCACTTCCTCCATGCAGGCTTCCCTCATTCGTACCAGTGTAAAGTACCTCCCCAGCCCTGAGCTCCTGCCAAATGCTGCTCTTCTCTTCCCCTGAAGCACTTACTACTTGGGCCTCCATCTTTTGACAACTTTTACCCTACCAGAGGCAGATCCCTTTATTCCCACTGAAGACCCTGATATTCCCAGTAACCAGGACCAATTCTGGCCAGAGGCATGTGTGAGAGGGTAGCAGGTAGGAAGGGTAGGGGTCTCCAAATGGGGGAAATAGGCTGCAAATGTCAAACGTCTTTTCTCTCTCTCTTAAGTGGCAGGAGGAAACAAACTGCGCAAGTCAGATTTTTTTTCCTTTCTCTATACAAAATAGAAAGATTTCCTTTAAAATTCTGTGTTGCCATGACGACAGCTGTTTCCACCTGAACTTAACTTTTTTCAAACCTTGAGCTAACCAATGTGTTTTTCTTATGGAAATATTTTTCTTAAGTTATGTTAATGAACTATATTTACCCTAGACTCTCTTTCTTCAAGTAGGTTTGCCTAAGTAAGGCTCAGAACCAGTATGTTTTATTGATGTAAATATTCTCTTAAGCTATGTTAATGAAACTATGTATTTGCTTAGAATTTGCTATATATGTGCTTGCCTTTCTTCAAGATTCATGCCAAGCATTTTATGGCCTGGGACAACTCACCTTGTGCCAGTGTTATCTCAAAATGCATGTTGTGGGTAAGGGGCCTGGTGCCAGTCTCTGAGTTTTGAGACATTTCCTTTCTCTAACTAGCAACCTGCTACTAGCTATATAACTTCCTGCTAAAGACTAGCAGGGGGCACTCTTTCTTCCCCCTTCTGCTGTCTATGTCAGAAGCTTTTTCTCTCTCTTTTATACTTTAATAAAACTTTATCACACAAAAGCTCTGAGCAATCAAGCCTCATTGCTGGCCCCGGATGAATTCCTCTCCGCTGAAGGCCAAGAATCTCAGTGTCTTTCATGACTCAGCAACAACCTTTCCTGTGTCATTTAGCCATTTCCAGCCCTACTTCCTGATGCTCAAGTCATCTAATGGCTGACCGAACCTTGAGCATACACCCTGGGCTGCACATTCCACTCTTAAGAAGAGAAACAGTGCCTGGGTTCTTCTTCTGATAATGTAAAAACTGCCCCCTAGACCTAACAAGATCTAGATTCTTGCCTTTCCCTTGGCAATTCTCTTCCAAAAGACATGAACAACGCCCTGGGGCTGGGGCTCCACCCCCTGACGCCAACTTCTGTCCTTCTTAAGGTGCCATCTGCTTCACATTCACCAATGAGATTCAGCTTACCCAATGTGGTACTCCGCTACTTTGTCTTAGGATGTTCATGGTCCAGAAATCATCGTAACGTTCAATCCTATGTTTGTGTATCAGACTTAACTCTTGCTTCCTCTTTCCTCCAAATTCTCTTGCCCCTACCCCGCCGATTCTCCAAGTTCATCACCAATCAGACTGCATCCTGCGTGGGGTCAGCACAGCTCCATACACAAAGCTGTGATGCTGCGATGAGCGGCCCCCTTAACGATCACCATGCATGTGTGTTCAGTCATGTCCGTCGCTTTTGAGACCCCATGGACTACAGCCCACCAGGCTCCTCTGTCCATGGGATTTCCCAGGCAGAATACTGGCATGGATTGCCATTTCCTTCTCTGGGGGATCTTCCCTGACCCAGGGATCGAACCCTCATCTCTCTCTTTGGCAAGCGGATTCTTTACCACTGAGCAACCTGGGAAGCTCTTAATGATCACCAAATAGACTACAGCCACCATGCCTGGGCAGGGACAAAGCAAATGGCCAGATCATGGTTGGTGGAGGGGGGAGGGTATGAACTACGCACAGTAAACTTCCATAGTCCGCCGATGTCATTACTTCTTTCAAAGCAGACGGGCTCCAGGTGTTCATCTAAGCAGCATTTGATGGAGGACAGGCCACTCACTCCAGCTCCGATCACCGCAACTCGCTTGGCCATGGTGTGTTCTGAATGATACAGATTAAGCAGAGCTTCTTCATATGACAAGGCTAGAAGGGAGCCCTCGTCACAGAATTCAACTTTCACAATGGTATAGATACCCTCCTTTTGTCTCTGAGCTGAGGCAGAATCATATTTTGGCTAAATATGAGGGCTCTGAAATCAGACTGTTTCAGTTTGGATGCTGGCTTCATTTATTTACAGGATGATCTTGGGCTAATTGTTTATCCTTTCTGTGCCTCAGTTTTCTCATCAGTACAATGAGAGTGGAAATAATAATGCCTATCTAAAATAGGCATTGTCCGGAAATTAAATGACCGAGATACGTTGGAAAGGTTGTAGAAGTGTGTCTGCTACACAGTAAGTACTCAGTTAAATTTTGCTCTTATTCTTAGCTAGTTAAGCCAAGACCTAGCACCAAATATTTAGTCAGCTTTCGTTTACCACTTCCCTAATGACTCCTTCCTTTCCTCTCTTCTTTCTGGAAAAGGCAGCTCACCCAGATAAAATTTATCAACATTTGGGAACACATAGGTAGACACACCTGTTGCTTCCTTTGGACTCAGGAGTAAATGGTCTTGATCCCCTTAAGATTTTATATTCCCTCAGTGTTAAAAACACTGCTATCACCTAACCCTCCCAAGATCCTAGAAACTGCAACCAGCAAAAATGTTCATTCTTATTCAAAGCATCTAAAGTCCTAAAGAGTAGCTAGTCATGGGTCATGCCCTGCCAGCAAAAAAGATACTACATGAATTGAGGGGAAGTTCTTAACTTTGAACAAAGAAAGCTTGACTGACTGTAATACAGAACTGGGAGGGTGACTTTTTGAATGCAAACCAACCAATCCAGAGCCCATTTCCCCCCTTTACTGACACTCACTCTTCTTGTGCCTGAGGATTCTGATTTGGCTAGAGAGAAACTGCAAAGCCCTGAGGACAAACCCCCCACCACAAACCCAACCAGAAAGCATGGCAGCAAACCTGAGCTCAAATTAGGGAAGAGGCTCAGTAGCAGGAATCACGGGACACTTCAGACTCTCATCCTAGTGAGATGTGCACATCCAGACTCATACTCAGAGACCTAGAGTCTCTCTCGACTCAGCCTCTTACTAGCAGACTGGCCTTAAGTCATGTTCAAAGACTCAGCAGTTACACCTGAGTCCACCTGACACTTCAAAGCCCTCCATGTGACATAAACCTGATTCGCTGGAATTAACTTAGTGTTAACCCAGCTGATCAAAGAAAAATGTATGTTGATATCGCATATGCCCAAAACTACAATTTTAAAAACCTGCTATAAATTGTCATGACACCATGCTTCCTCCAATCTTTCCTGACAAGGATAACATCCCCATTTCCATGTGATCTCATCTTGGTCTCTAGAATCTGCTATATGGATTTCCATGGAGGGCTTTGAAGTGTCAGGTGGACTCAGGTGTAACTGCTGAGTCTTTGAACATGACTTAAGGCCAGTCTGCTAGTAAGAGGCTGAGTCGAGAGAGACTCTAGGTATCTGAGTATGAGTCTGGATGTGCACATCTCACTGGGATGAGAGTCTGAAGGGTCCCATGATTCCTGCTACTGAGCCTCTTCTCTAATTTGAGCTCAGGTTTGCTGCCATGCTTTCTGGTTGGGTTTGTGGTGGGGGGGTTTGTCCTCAGGGATTTGTAGTTTCTCTCTAGCCAAATCAGAATCCTCAGGCACAAGAAGAGTGAGTGTCAGTAAAGGAGGTGATTGGGGGCAATGGGCTCTGGATTGGTTGGTTTGCATTCAAAAAGTCACCCTCCCAGGAGGGCTGTTTGCTACCTCAAGGAACTGTCTAAGCCTGGGAGCAGCAGTCCCATCGGCATCAGCAAGGCCTTAACTGTCAAAGCATCAAAATTTAGAAAATAAAGAGGTATGGTTAATACAAGTGAGAAAGGGGAAAGCTCTGGGAAAAAAATAAAAAATAACCCCTCGGCACAAAGACAAAGGGAGTTAATGACTTTACAGAAGGCAGAAGAAGACTTCTGAGCCCTTGGACTCCTCAGACTTACCTGGTTCCAGAGGAGGACACAGGGATTTGCAGCATCAGAGGGCTTTTCCAGGCTTGCCTGTTTCAAAATCTTACTTGCCATCCCGCCCTTTGTAAGGTTGAGAACTTCTTGCCTGGCTTCATTATTTACAGCAAAATTAACACTCTTCCCCCTCGAGACTTTTGGTTTATTTAGGAGTCTCTTTTTGATTTTGAAAGAGTTGAGTAGTCTGCAGTAAGAATGGACTCTGGAGGCAGCAGAACTGGGTTTGAACTCTGTCTCTGCAACTGACGAGCCATGTGCCCCACAAACAACCCACTTACACACTTTAAGATTTACTGTTTGCAAATAAGACACAAAGTCACACGGAAGGATTGTTTGAGTCTGAAACTGTGATGATAATTACACAAAACTGTCTGGCACCAAATATTTACTTAGGATTCATTTCCCACTTCCCTAACTCTTCCCTCCTTTCTTCTCTTCTTTCTGGAGAAGATATCTCACACAGATAAAATTTATCAACAAGTTTGGAAACACATAGGCAAACACACCTATGGCTTCCTTTGGACTGGGGAGTAAAAGGTCTAGATAGCTTTTAATCAGAAATAAATGGCCTCCACCGATAACACATACATTTCTAGGGCAAGAGGGAGAAGTCTGGAATTGGCAGATCTCGCTGTGCTGTGCTTTTGCAATAATAAGATGAAAGAAATAGTTGTTAAGTGATCTGGTTAAAATGCAAAATGTGCTGCAGTGAAGAGACTGCAAATTAATTCATTCCACACGTGCACTCTGTGTAACTCTAAGGGCAGATACCAAGTTTGGGGGCCCCCAGAATGATTAAGAATCAGTGACTAACAGTAATAAATACAGACCCAGCGACTGTCCACAAGAAGATGCTGCTATATAGACAGGGGCTGACACACATGATATCAGGCAATATTGTTATGGTAATGAGGTAACTTGTGGAAGGGCCCTGGATCTTTAAGGATGGGGTCTCAGAGGTTAAAGCGTCTGCCTGCAGTGTGGGAGACCTGGGTTCGATCCCTGGGTTGGGAGGATCCCCTGGAGAAGGAAATGGCAACCCACTCCAGTATTCTTGCCTGGAGAATCCCATGGACGGAGGAGCCTGGTAGACTACAGTCCACGGGGTCATGAAGAGTCGGACACGATTGAGCAACTTCACTTTCACTTTTGCTTTCACTGATCACCAGGGGAGCTAACCCTGTGATTAGAGGCCTGGAAACTTCAGTCCTCACCTCTCACCCCCACTTCTGGGGAGGGGGAAACAGGCTGGAGATTGGACCAAATCACCAGTAATTGAATCAATCACTCCTATGTAATGACACCCCATAAACCCCGTTTATTATAAAAGGATATAACTCAGGAAGAGCTCAGTGCAGATGGCGACTGCAGCCACAAAATTAAAAGATGCTTGCTTCTTGGAAGAAAAGCTATAATAAACCTATAATAGCAGCATGCTCTGGGTACAAATGCATGCAGACACTCTTGGGCTGCTTATCTATGCCTGGAGACCTAGCTAGAGACACGTACTAGGCTGTGTTTTTCCTGAGCAAAAACACCCAAGTGCCAAATAATTGATGCCCCAAATAGATGTAAACTGAAAGGCAGGGGAAAATACTGCAGGTTTGACGGGCCGGGAGGACACAGTACTGCTAAGCTCTTTGTAAACTATAAGAGTGTGCTATAATCGTAAGGTCCATTGTAGGTCAAAGGTTGCTGATATTTATTTCCTTAACAGAAGAAGCCCTAATCGACTGAGGTGGACTTTTGAACAACAGGAAAACCCTATCCCATACCTGACACACCATAAAATGTAGCAGTCATTTTTGAGAGATGGAGAGACTTGGATGATTAGCAAATCATACAGCTAATTATGATTTATATAAATACAGAGGAAGAGGGGAACAATAGTACAGAAGGTGGCAAACACTAACAGCTGGCGAATATGGACAAAATGTTCTCTGAACCTGGGTCCTTTGATGCATTTGTGAAACGTCTGTGTATAAATTTGAAATTATTCAGATTTAAAACTTACAAAGAAGCAAAGGCAGGGGTTAGGGTTGGATTCTGCTTAGGGCTAGAATCTAAACTCAGGGTGAAAATAAACTCAACTTTGTGAAGGGAGCAATTGAACCAAAGTTGGGTTTTTTGCTTTCTTTAGAATCATTCTTTGCAAAAGACTGACTTAAATGTGTTCTTCAGATGTTATTCATAACAATTATTGACCATTGAGCTTCCCTTATAGCTCAGTTGGTAAAGAATCTGCCTGCAATGCAGGAGACCTGGATTTGATTCCTGGGTTAGGAAGATCCCTTGGAGAAGGAAATGGCAACCCACTCCAGTATTCTTGCCTGGAGAGTTCTGTGGACAGAGGAGCCTGCTGGGCTGCTGTCCATGGGGTCGCAGAGTCGGGCACGACTGAAGCGACTTAGCATGCATAGCATAGCATGGACTTAGATCTGTTTATATTTCTTATTATATCACTCTACCAGTGTTCTTCCTTTGGTACCGTCTTTCCGAACGTGACACTTGTGGAATATTTTGTGTTTCTCAGTGACAGGCAATTCCATCTCATCCAAAAGATGAAATCAGAAAGGAGCCTGGAACCACAGACAGTCCCACAATTCTGTTATTCTCACCACATCTTCCTTCCGGGTGGCTTCTCCCTACAGCATAACTTTGTTTCCTTAAGAAGTTCCTTTGCTTCCTGGTTTTCTCCCTAATTCTGCTGCCTTAACCCTAATCAAGAGACTCTCCAAAGAGAGGATCACACTTAGCTCTAAGGAGTGCACTCACCAAGGGGAATATTTACCCTCTGTGAAAGCAGCTTCTGGAAACATTTCCCCATTAAAAGAAAAAAATCCAGGACACTTACCTTGTTGGCACAGAGAGGTACTTTTACAAATTATTTCTCAAAGCCAATAGCCAAAGACAGTGTTTGTCTTAAAAAAAAAAAAATTCCAAACGCAAACTGTTTGCTCTAAAAGAAAATAAAAAAAATAAAGGAATGCTGACTTTACTCAAAGTGCTCTCGGTTTAAAACAAAACCTGCCGTTTTTCCTGTCATGCTGATGACAGGAAATATACTCGCTGAGGGAAAAAAAAGTTGTGTAGGGCACCAGTTGAAACTTCCGTGATCTCGACGGAGAGCTCAATGACGAATTAGAATACAGCTATCGGATTGGAAAGCCACAAGCCACTTCGGCTCCTTTCGCCCACCCTCCTAAACGTCACAGTTCCGACGGAGCTCTAAACTTAAAGGGGAGCACGTGGTAAGCGACTGCTCTTCTCGCGGTAGCCTTTAGAGGGCGCCAAATCACCCCAAACCACAATCCCCAGTGAATTGGGCGTTCTGCTTACCTAAATTGTGACTCTTGAGAATTAGTCTCTTGAACTATTATAGGAACTGTGCATAGGAGAAGGCAATGGCACCCCACTCCAGTACTCTTGCCTGGAAAATCCCATGGATGGAGGAGCCTGGTAGGCTGTAGTCCATGGGATCGCGAAGAGTCAGACACGACTGAGAGACTTGACTTTCACTTTTCACTTTCATGCATTGGAGAAGGCAATGGCAAGCCACTCCAGTGTTGTTGCCTGGAGAATCCCAGGGACGGGGGAGCCTGGTGGGCTGCAGTCTATGGGGTTGCACAGAGTCGGACACGACTGAACCGACTTAGCAGCAGCAGCTGCAGTGCATAGGAGAAGGCCAATTAGGTGACTACTGTGTCATCAAGTTCTCCCAACTAGGGTTAGTTCCCTAACGCCAAAAGTGTGATTTCAAAATTCAGAATTTATAAGGAATTTAAGCGGCTTCATCTTTTCAGAAAAGGTCAGCAGAGGGAGCTGGTAAACCATGTTTGAAAAAGCTTAAAATTGGTTTTAGATGTTAGCCTAGGGCACAAGAAGAGAAATAATTACATAAGCACAGGCAATAATAGAATAATAGAATACAGCCATGAAATTAAAAGACGCTTACTCCTTGGAAGGAAAGTTATGACCAACCTAGGTAGCATATTCAAAAGCAGAGACATTACTTTGCCAACTAAGTTCTGTCTAGTCAAGGCTATGGTTTTTCCAGTAGTTGTGTATGGATGTGAGAGCTGGACTGTGAAGAAAGCTGAGCGCCAAAGAATTGATGCTTTTGAACTATGGTGTTGGAGAAGACTCTTGAGAGTCCCTTGGACTGCAAGGAGATCCAACCAGTCCATTCTAAAGGAGATTGGTCCTGGGATTTCTTTGGAAGGAATGATGCTAAAGCTGAAACTCCAGTACTTCGGCCACCTCATGCGAAGAGTTGACTCATTGGAAAAGACTCTGATGCTGGGAGGGATTGAGGGCAGGAGGAGAAGGGGGTGACAGAGGATGAGATGGCTGGATGGCATCACTTACTCGATGGACATGAGTTTGAGTGAACTCTGGGAGTTGGTGATGGACAGGGAGGCCTGGTGTGCTGCAATTCATGGGGCCTCAAAGAGTCGGACATGACTGAGCGACTGAACTGAACTAAACTGAACTGAACTGAACTGAAATGGTGTTATTTGAGAGCGTAAGTCCCAAATTGCAAGGCTTGAGTGAAAGAGGAGAGTGAAAAAGTTGGCTTAAAGCTCAACATTCAGAAAATTAAGATCATGGCATCTGGTCCCATCACTTCATGAGAATTAGATGGGGAAACAGTGGAAACAGTGTCAGACTTTATTTTTTTGGGCTTCAAAATCATTGCAGATGGTGATTGAAGCCTTGAAATGAAAAGACACTTACTCTTTGGAAGGAAAATTATGACCAACCTAGACAGCATATTCAAAAGCAGAGACATTACTTTGCCAACAAAGGTCTGTCTAGTCAAGGCTATGGTTTTTCCAGTGGTCATGTATGGATGTGAGTGTTGAACTGAGGATGAGATGGCTGGATGGCATCACTGACTCGATGGACGTGAGTTTGGGTAGACTCTGGGAGTTGGTAATGGACAGGGAGGCCTGGCGTGCTGAGGTTCATGGGGTGGCAAAGAGTCGGACACGACTGAGCAACTGAACTGAACATGTCATGCAACAGTGTGAACACCCAATCATCCTGCTTATGAACTTCAAAAGGATCATAGCTTCTTAATTGTATAGCCTGGAATCTATACCTCCTGGGTCCCAAGCTCCTCTTATTTAAACTGAGCACATTGGCTCCATTGCTTTCAAGCTATACTTTATCCTAATCTGACCTGACTTGAGTAGCATCTGCAGGGCAGGTCCAGGACCATTTCAAGTACATGAATTTGTTGTAAAGTGAGTATTGCTGTCATTACAGGTCATAAGTAGACTGCGATTCCTCCACTGGGCCCCTGTAAAACTCTTTTCTTTCCTTTCGTGCAGGCTATGTGTTGTCTCATCCACTTCTGCTGAGGTTTGTGGGGCCTCAAAGAGTCGGACGTGACTGAGCGACTGAACTGAACTGAGATTCCTTTTACTAGAAACTACAACCTCAAATTTTTATATAAAATCTTTGGTTGGCAACAAATTAATTTTTATTTTGAAAAATGTTAAGCCCAGAGGAAAGTTGAAAAAACAATCTGATTAATGTGCATCAACATATCCCTCACCCATTTCACCAACTAGCAACCTCTTGGCACATTGGCATTTTCTTCATCTCTCTTCCTCTTTCTCCGCACACATGTACCCAGAGACACAGACACATATACACCTAAATACACAGATCTGAATGTAGTCTTCAAACATCAGGATGCCATCAGAATATTTCAGCATATATTTCACAAAAGTAAGGGCATTTCCCCACAGAATCGTTATCATTACTACATCCAAGTCAATATAATTTCAGTATCATCCAACATACAGTTAACTTTCAAATTTCTCCAGTTGTCCCCAAAAATGTTCTCATCCACTGGTGTACTGAAGCTGGTCTGCACAAAGGGAATATGTATGTCTTCCAAGTTCAGTGATAGCTTGGCATTACGCATAATAGTGCTTGACACAGTAGCTTGACATTGTTCATGGTGGGGATGTTTACATCATGGAAACTGGCAAACACTACAAATTTGGGATGTCCCCCACCCCAGCCATTTGTTAAATATTTACCCTCTCATTTTTGGCAAATGGCTTTCTTGGGGCCTAACTGATATACAAAAAAAACCCTGTATATATTTAATGTATATAATTTGATGAATTTGGACATATGCCTGCATCTGTGAAACCATCACCGCTCAAGGTAATAAACACATTCATCACCTCCAGAAGTTTCCTTATGGACCTTTGTTTTGCTGCTGTGCTGTGTGCAGTTGCAAAGTAGTGTTCAACTCTTTGTAACTCCATGGACTGTCGCCTACCAGGCTTCTCTATCTATAGGATTTTCCAGACAAGAATACTGAAGTGGGTTGTCATTTCCTCCTACAGGGGATCTTCCCAACCCAGGGATTGAAACCAAGTCTCCTGCACTGGCAAGCAGATTCTTTACTACTGAGCCACCTGGGAAGCCATACACTCTCTTAACAAATCTTTAACAAAATTTTAAAATCCACAATACACTATTGTTAACTATTGGCACTACATTCAACAGCAGATCTCCAGAATTTATTCATCTTGCATAACTGGAAGTTTATATCCATTGAACAACAACTCTCCATTTCCCTCTCCCTCCATTCTCTGACAAACACCATTCCGCTGTTTCCTTCTATAAATTTAACTGTTTTGAATACCACATATAAATAGAATAATACAGATTTGTATTTTTGTGACTGGCTTATTTCACTTACAGTAATGTCTCCAGGTTCATCAGTGCTGTCCCATATTGCACAATTTCTTTTCTTTTTTAAGAGCTGAATAATAGTATGCTGCTGCTGCTACTGCTAAGTCGCTTCAGTCGTGTCCGACTCTGTGCGACCCCAGAGGTGGCAGCCCACCAGGCTCCTCCGTCCCTGGGATTCTCCAGGCAAGAACAATGGAGTGGGTTGCCATTTCCTTCTCCAATGCATGAAAGTGAAAAGTGAAAGTCAAGTCGCTCAGTTGTGTCTGACTCTTCACAACCCCATGGACTACAGCCTACCAGGCTCCTCCATCCATGGGATTTTCCAGGCAAGAGTGCTGGAGTGGGGTGCCATTGCATTCTCTGTATACTGTATGTATATAGCACATCTCTTTATTCGTTCATCTGTCCATGGACATTTAGGTTGTTCCCATATCTTGGCTATTGTCAATAATGCTGCAATGAACCTGGTAATGCAAATACCTTTTTGAGATCCTGATTTCAATTCTTTTGTACAAATACCCAGAAGTAGGATTGCTGGATCATATGGTACTTCTAGTTTTAATTTTTTTGAGGAACCTCCATACCATTTTCCATAGCAGCACTATTTTACATCCCCATCTACTGTGTAGAAGGGTTCTGATTTCTTCACATCCTAACACTTGTTATCTTTTATTTTACTTTTGATAACAACAGTCTTAACAGATGTGATGTGATATCTCATTGTGGTTTTGATTCACATTTCCTTGATAATTAGTGAAACTGAATACTTTTAAATATACCCATTGATTATTCTTCTTTAGAGAAATGTCCCTTCAAGTTCTTTGCCCATTTGTGGATTTATTTATTTTTTTTTAGCTGTAGAAGTCCCTTATATATTTTGGATGTTAACCCCTTATCAGATGTATGGTTTGCAAACACTTTCTCATTTTGTAGTTGTAGAAAAGACAACTTTTCTACAACTACAAAATGTTGTCTATTTTGCTGTACAGAGACTTTTAGTTTGATGAAATCTTGCTTGTCTATTTTGTTTTTGTGCCTTTGGTGTCATATTCATTGCTAAGAACAATGTCAAGAAGTTTTTTCAATATGTTATCTCTTAAGAGTTTTTTTAAAAAAGATCTTGCTGCAAATTATGTTAAAGAATGTTCTGCCGACAAAAAATAAAAGAGTTTTATAGTTTCAGTTCTTATATTTAGGTATTTCATACATTTTGAATTGATTTTTTAGCATGGTGTAAGAGAATGGTCCAGTTTTATTAGCACGTGAATATCCAATTTTCCCAGCACCATCTGTTGAAGAGACTGTCCTTTACCCTTTCTGTGATCTTGGCAGTTTTATCGAAGATCTACTAACTATATATATGTGGGTTTATTTCTGGGCTGTCTATTCTGTTACATTCCTCTGTATGTCTGTCTTCATGCTAGTATCATACTGTTCTAATCACTATAGCTCTGTTTATTATTAATAGTTCTAACTTTTTTTTTGCGGAGTATTTAAAGGTTTTCTATATGCAAATCATGTCATTTGCAAACAGAGATAACTGACTTCTTCCTTTATGATTTGAATACTTTATTTTTGTTGTTTAATTACTCCAGCTAGAACATTGAATCTAAGTGGCAAGAGTGAACATTCTTGTCTTGTTTTTCACAACTGAGCATGATGTTAGCTGTGGACTTGTTATATATGACCTTTGCTATGTTGAAGTAAATTCCTTCTACATCTAGTTTGTTGAGAGTTTTAATCATGAAACTGTTGAATTTTGTCAGATGATTTTTCTTTATCTATTAAGGTGATCATGTGATTTTTATCCTTCATTTTGTTAATGTGACATATCACATTAATTGACTTGTATACATTGAACCATATACCACTCTTTATGGTTATATTTCTCCTGATTAAAGAGTCAGTCAAAGTTTATAAGTTATGTTTAACTATTAGATATCTTTAGTTTGTCCTATTCCATAACAGTTTTCCATCCTCCAAAGGGTCTAGTTTAAGAATGATCAACATTATCGAGTTTGCTACTACTGGAACTAATCTCCTAAAATAGCCTTTTACTTAGTTTTCTTACTTCCACTTGCTCTCCTTCAAACTGTTCTTCAGAACTATCTTTCTAAATCATAAATCAGATCATATTTTTTTTTCCTGTTAGTCACTCAGTTGTGTCTGACTCTTTGTGATCCCATGGACTGTAGCCTGCCAGGCTCCTCTGTCCATGGAATTGTCCAGGCAAGAATATTGGAGTGGGTAGCCATTCCCTTGTTCAAGGGATCTTCCCGACCCAGGGATCAAACCTGGGTCTTATGCATTCCAGGCAGATTCTTTACCATAGTTTGACTGAGAGACTTCCTTTCACTTTTCACTTTCATGCACTGGAGAAGGAAGTGGCAACCCACTCAAGTATTCTTGCCTGGAGAATCCCAGGAATGGGGGAGCCTGGTGGGCTGCCGTCTATGGGGTCGCACAGAGTTGGACACGACTGAAGCGACTTAGCAGTAGCAGCAGCAGAGCCACCAGGGAAGCCCTCTGATGTATAAAAGTGTTTGCTCAAAGAGTTGAGTGGTTTGGGAGGGTTTTTAAAATCAGGAATAGTAAGGCATGTTTATGTACTGAGGCAAATAACCAAGTAGAGAGGAAAACTCAACAATTTGGGAGAGAAGTTGGTGGAAATCTGTCAAAGTTATCTGCTAATTGCTACTATTTTTTCTCTGAGAGTGAGATGAGAAGGAAGTGGTAGAGATTTGTGGTAAGAGGAGATGATATAAAATAGTCATCTAGGACATGAGATTGAGAAGTGAAGGAATTAAAGAAATCTACCAGGGTTTAGGGGGTGGTAGGAGAGGCAGGAGTTGAAGAGTGATCAGTTAGGAAGCTGAACATTTTTCCTCTATCTAAGATGAAGTGCTCAGAGAAGAGTTGGATTTCGGCCAGAGTTTGAGTCCTGCCATGCGAGTGTGAATGAATGAGAGAAGACAATGGAGCTGAGAAGGAGACAATGGAGCTGGTAAGGCGGCTTTCTGGCCCGAGTCACTCTTGTTATTCTGTCATCTTTGAGGACTTTGCATGATTGAAACTGGCTTGCTGCCATGACCACGATACAGCTCTCAGAAAGGAGAGACTAAGGAAGTCCAGAGTAAGCAATTCCCTTTTAAGTATGCAAATGTGATGTTATAGAATCATGAACTCTAAACTGGGTAATGAAGGAGATGAGAAAATAAAGGGAGGCTGGACAGTGAAAGATGGTGGAATGTTTGGATTGGAAGTCCCAGGAGTTTTAAGGGAATATCACATTAGGAGAGTAAACCAGAAGAATACAATGATGTTGGTAGAGAGTGGGATGTTTGTAATTCAGATTGTGGAAAATTACACTTGTTGAGAATAGTATAGCCAAGACCAGCACTGTCTAATACAATAGCCACTAGCCATATATAGCTTTCTAAGTGTGTTCCTAATTTCTGCAAATGTTAATCATGCAGTTGTGTCCAACTCTTTGCAGCTCCATAGACTATAGCCCACTAGGCTCCACTGTTCATGGAATTCTCCAGGCAAGAATACTGGGGTGGGCTGCCATTCCCTTCTCCAGGGGATCTTCCTGACCCAGGGATTGAACCCAGGTCGCCTGCATTGCAGGCAGATTCTTCACTGTTTGAGCCACCAAGGAAGCCTATAGCTTTCTAAATTTACATATAAATCAACATTAAGTTAAACATTCATTTTTCTTTGGCACTAGCCATATTTCAAGTGCTTAACAGGCACACGTGGCTAGTGGCTACTGCACTAAAGAGTGAAAATTGAATTTTTCCATCATGGCAGAAAATGCAATTGGACAGCACTGGTTTGGCATATGAACACAGTACTATGTGGGCCTCCCTGGTGGCTCAGTGGTAAAGAATCTGCCTGCAGTGCAGGAGCTGCAGCTGAACCAGCAGTTTCAATCCCTGGGTTGGGAAGATCCCCTGGAGGAGGGCACGTCAACTCCTCCAGTATTCTTGCCTGGAGAATCCCATGGACAGAGGAGCCTAGCAGACTGTAGTCCATAGGGTCACAAAGACTGAAGTGACTTAGCATGCATCCAGGTATAGTAGTAGGTGACTGAGACAGGTGGAGGATAAGATTGTTAGAGGGAGCTAGGTTAAGGAGCTGATTGGACATGATGTGGAAGGATGGTATATCTGATTTTGAAATCACTGAGAATTATGACAGGTGTCACAGGCAAGAGAGAGACATTGAGTCGGAGGTTGATTCACAGCTTCTCCATGCTGCTCTGAGCTTCTTGGAGACAGCTGACCTCACCCCCAGCTCTGTGTGTGGGTCTTTTAACCAAAGGAGAATCCCATCCCCCTAGCACATGATTAGATTTGATGCAGTTTATATGTGAGGACTTGAAACATGAGGAGAGATGCACTGGAGATTTTAATTTGTTTCTATAGTGCAAAGGGAAGCTGATGTAGCAGAGACTCTTAAATACAATGGAACAAATAAGACAACATTTTATTTGTCTGCCATGCAACCATTTGCCCACCCTAGGCTGGTAAGGCAGCTTTCTTGCCTGAGTCACTCTTGTTATTCTGTCATCTCTGAGGCCTTTGCATGGTTGAAACTGGGTTGCTGCCATGACCATGATACAGTTCTCAGAAAGGAGAGAGTAAGGAAGTCCAGAGTAAGCAATTCCCTTATAAGAAATTGAAGGAGAAACCACACACATAATTTCCATTCACAAGAAAATGATCACATGGCCATACCAGCTGCAAGAAAGACAGGGAAATGTTGTCCTTAGTTAGGCAGCCATGTGACCAGGAAGAAGAGGTAAACAGACTTTTAAAGTACAAGTTGCTGTCTGCCATATTCTGCTTCTGAAGGAATTCTGGAGGCAATTCTCTCTTTTCCTTCAGGTTGTAGTCTGGAATTGCAGCGGCTGTTTTCTTAGCATGCTGAGGATGAGCTGAGTAAAGGCAGAAGGGCAAAGCCAAGGAAACTGTGGAGAAATGGCACTAGAGCCACTGGTTTGCGAAGCCCACGTGACCTCTGGACTCCAGTTAGATGAGCCACGATGTTTTCTTGTTATGCCGGTTGGAGTTGAGTTTCTGTTTCTTGCAGTTAGGATGCACCCCAATTTATTTAACCACTCCACTGCAGACACTATTTCTCTTTGTCATTGTTACAAGCAATGCAATAAACGTCTTTGTACACATGACCATTTCTATAGATAGAGTCTAAGATGAATCATTGCTGTGCCAAAGAATATGTGCATTTAACATTTTGGTGAACACTACCAAGTTGCCCCAACCTATGTTTAATATCATTTACATTTCACAATCACCACTCTCCTCTAATGTTCTGAGATGTCTCCTTTTGTCTAGATTTTGTAGGATAGCTTTTACAGGAGAGAATTTTGGTGATGTATCCTCCTCTGCTGATGTTGAGGCTTAGACTCTTTTAAAATTTATTTTATTTTATTCTTTTATTTTTGGCTGTGTGGGTCTTTGTTGCTTTTGTTGTGTGGGCTTTCTCTGGTTGTGATGAGCAGGGGCTACTCTTTGTTGTGGTGCACAGGGGTTAATAGCCACCTGTTGCTCTGGCTAAGCCATGAGAAAATCACCATGGGAACAGAATAAAAGCAAAATTAATAGCAATAGAGCATAACCCAAATAAAAGTACATTGGGTTGATCAGTTGGAGTGGTCATGCCCTGCTAAGCTAAGGAAGAACATAGTGTGGACCTTGGAACACCAGGTCAGCACCAGTTCAGAACACTGCCTGTGCACACACTAAGATGTTTCCCCAAGGCATATGTGGGTCTATGACCTACAGCTAGGTGATAGCCCTTGTACAAGAAAATAACAAAGATAGTTTAAAGTAATTAATAAAATGGTAGTCCTGACTGGGGACACAGGAGGCTGACTTCATCATAACACAACAGACACTTTCTGCTTGCCAAGACACTAAGTAAAAGTGATGTGGCTCTGAGGAACAGGCTCTGAGGAACAGGGCTCTTGACCCAAGAGGTCTTGAGTCGCTCGTTCCCATCTTTAAAACTTTAATTCTGTCACTAGTTTCTTTTTCCTAAACTGTGCGTTGACCACTTTCGATCCCTAGCTGCTGTGCTGGACCCAGCAAAGGTGCACGGACTTCTCATTGCAGTAGCTGCTCTTGTTGTGGAGCTCAGGCTCCAGGAGTGCAGGCTCGGTAGTGGTGGCTTGTGGATTTAGTTTCTCTGGGGCACATGGAATCTTCCTGGAGCAGGGAGTGAACCCGTGATCCCTGCATTGGCAGGCACATTTTTGTCCACTGAGCCACCAGGGAAATCTGAGGCTTAGTTTCTTTCTCCATTCACATACTGTTCTTGCTCCTTCACTATTGACTAATCTAGCTATGACTGAGAAAATCCCATGGATGGAGGAGCCTGGTGGGCTGCAGTCCATGGGGTCACTAAGAGTCGGACACGACTAAGTGACTTCACTTTCACTTTTCACTTTCATGCATTGGAGAAGGAAATGGCAACCCACTCCAGTGTTCTTGCCTGAGGAATCCCAGGAATGGGGGAGCCTGGTGGGCTTCCATCTATGGGGTTGCACAGAGTCGGACACGACTGAAGTGACTTAGCAGCAGCAGCAGATATGACTGATCATAGTTACACTCTTTATAAGTCTGCTGGCACTTCCATGAAAACAGATGTCAAAAATAAATATATGACATAGTTAGATAGTATAACTACTTTTACTCTGTAGGAAAATGTGCTTAGTAGTCTTATCCTATTGATACAAGCTAGTTGTCTCATTATATTTTCCCTTTTGCCCTAAAATTTTGATATCTATTTTTAATTATCTAGCAAGTTTTTTTTTTTTTAAGAAAGGACTAAGTGTAGACTTTTTAAAAAAATCAAAATGCTCTGAAGTTAGAGACTGTTTTAAAATAATGATATATTGTGTTAAGGACAGGACAACTGTGGAGGGTGTTGTTTTTCTCAGTTGTCACAGTTTTCATGTGAAACTGTCAGTGATTGGGAGTGGGCACTAGGACTGGTCTTTCCTGGTGGCTCAGATGGTAAAGAATCTGCCTGCAGTGCAGGAAACCTGGGTTCAGTCCCTGGGTTGGGAAGATCCCCTGGAGAAGGGAACAGCTACCCACTCCAGTAATCTTGCCTGGGAAATCCCATGGACAGAGGAGCCTGGTGGGCTACAGTCCATGGGATCACAAAGAGGCGGACATGACTGAGCGACTTTCACTAGGACTGGGAGAACACAGAAGCTCTTTAATTGATATCCTCTTACAATGATCACTACAGGGAATGGGGAGACCCTCACATTATTCTATGGTGGAGCATGGGGAGATGGGGCCAGGGGGACCAATGGAACAGGAATCAGTAACCTAGACAGGAAATGAAATGGGCCTGAACTAGGCAGTGAGGAAAGGGGGAAGATAAGGAACAGAGTCTGTGAGTTTAATAATAGTTACCTTTGTGTGAGTATTTACTGTACGTTAGGTACAGTAAATAAGCTCTATTTTTTTGCATTGGTCACGGAAGAAGGCTTTCTTATCTCTTCTTGCTATTCTTTGGAACTCTGCATTCAGATGCTTATATCTTTCCTTTTCTCCTTTGCCTTTCACTTCTCTTCTCTTCATAGCGGTTTGTAAGGACTCCTCAGACAACCATTTTGCCTTTTTGCATTCTTTTTCTTGGGGATGGTCTTGATCCCTGCCACCTGTACAATGTCACGAACCTCCATCCATAGTTCATCAGGCACTCTATCAGATCTAATCCCTTGAATCTATTTGTCACTTCTACTGTATAAGCTTAAGGGATTTGATTTAGGTCATACCTGAATGGTCTAGTGGTTTTCCCCGCTTTCTTCAATTTAAGTCTGAATTTGGCAATAAGGAGTTCATAATCTGAGCCACAGTCAGCTTCCAGTATTGTTTTTGCTGACTGTATAGAGCTTCTCCATCTTTGGCTGCAAAGAATATAATCAATCTGATTTCAGTGTTGACCATCTGGTGAAGTCCATGTGTAGAGTCTTCTCTTGTGTTGTTGGAAGAGGGTGTTTGCTGTGACCAATGCAATCTCTTGGCAAAACTCTATTAGCCTTTGCCCTGCTTCATTCTGTACTCCAAAGCCAAATTTGCCTGTTACTCCAGGTGTTTCTTGACTTCCTACTTTTGCATTCCAGTCCCCTATAATAAAAAGGACATCTTTTGGGGGTGTTAGTTCTAGAAGGTCTTGTAGGTCTTCATAGAACTGTTCAACTTCAGCTTCTTCAGCATTATTGGTTGGGTCATAGACCTGGATTACTGTGATATTGAATGGCTTGCCTTGGAAATGAACAGAGATCATTCTGTTGTTTTTGAGATTGCATTCAAGTACTGCATTTCGGACTCTTTTGTTGACTATGATGGCTACTCCATTTCTTTTAAGGGATTCTTGCCCATTGTAGTAGATATAATGGTCATCTGAGTTAAATTCACCTATTCCAGTCCATTGTAGTTCACTGATTCCTAAAATGTCGATGTCACTCTTGCCATCTCCTGTTTGACTGGTTACAATTTGCCTTGATTCATGGACCTAACATTCCATGTTCTTATGCAATATTGCTCTTCACAGCATCAGACTTTGCTTCTATCACCAGTCACATCCACAACTGTGTGTTGTTTTTGCTTTGACTCCATCTCTTCATTCTTTCTGGAATGGTGGATTACACTGTTTAATCCTTATGAGACTCTACAATGTAGGATGTGTTACAACTTCTATGCAATAGGAAAGGAAACTGTAGCTTCAGAAAAGTACATTGCTTGCTCAGGTTCACACAGCTAGTAAATGGCAGGACTTCTGCACTCATTTCAGTTCTCTAAGCAGCCCCTACAGCAGGGTGTATTAAAAGATCTGGAGTTTTGGACAGTAAAAGAAGATAAGTGCAGTAGGGGGTACTATTTGTATACACTAAAAAGAATTTCTGACAATGTAAAATTACCCTTGAGTTGAAATGCCTTACCAGTCTTTCTGATTTAAAGGATGTGCTGGAGGCCAAAGTGTTTAATATGTTTTCCCTTTTGCTAGGTTTCTGGGACCTAACTTGTAGTGGGAATTCCTAATAATGTACTTTCACAACCTTGAGAAATTTCACAGAAATAGCACCTGGCAAAACAGCATATATTAAGAGATTATGTTAATGATTATCTTTCATGTTTTTCTTAAGAATAATCACCTTGCTACAAACCCCAAGGCCAGATCCAGAACGGAGTATGACTAGGATCCTGAAAGCATGGACGTTGGAACACCGGGTTGGTGCTAGACATGAACACTGCCTACTTTCTAATTGTTCCCAAGACTAGCCCAGAAGGGAATGGCCTGGGGTAAACACAAGGAGATCTGGACTACGTCAGTGTAGTCCAGGACATTTAGGAGTAGGTGATCGACTACGCAGCATGTATCTTGAGAAAGATAAGTTCTGAGAAAATCTTGTAGTCAGCAATTAGGAATAAAAGCTGGAATCAGAGTGGACTCTGCACATCAGTCTAATAGAGGCTACAGGTCCCCTGACCCATTGCACCAGATTTCGTGTTATGTCTTCATTCTCCTTGCTCGCTCCTGGACTATTAGGGCAACAGTAACTAAATTCATTTGTTTTTATGCATGGGTTGTATTTCAATCAGTAATTGAAAAAATGTATTTCAATAAGTAATTATGTAGAATTAAATTGGCAATTATGTAGAATTTTTTTGGGCTCTAAAATCACTGCAGATGGTGACTGCAGCCATGAAATTAAAAGATGCTTACTCCTTGGAAGGAAAGCTATGACCAACCTAGACAGTATATTAAAAAGCAGAGACATCACTTTGTCAACAGAGGTCCATCTAGTCAAGGCTATGGTTTTTCCATTGGTCATGTATGGATGTGAGAGTTGGACTATAAAGAAAGCTGAGCTTTTGAACTGTGGTGTTGGAGAAGACTCTTGAGAGTCCCTTGGACTGCAAGGAGATCCAACCAGCCCATCCTAAAGGAGATCAGTTCTGGGTGTTCATTAGAAGGACTGATGTTGAAGCTGAAACTCCAATACTTTGGCCATCTGATGTGAAGAGCTGACTCATTGGAAAAGACCCTGATGTTGGGAGGGATTGAGGGCAGGAGGAGAAGGGGACGACAGAGGATGAGATGGTTGGATGGCATCACTGACTCAATGGACATGGGTTTGTGTGGACTCCAGGAGTTGGTGATGGACAGGGAGGCCTGGCATGCTGCAGTTCATGGGGTCACTAAGAGTTGGGCACGACTGAGTGACTGAACTGAACTGAAGAACTGATGCTTTTGAACTGTGGTGTTGGAGAAGACTCTTGAGAGTCCCTCGGACTGCAAGGAGATTCAACCACTCTATCCTAAAGGAAATCAGTCCTGAATATTCATTGGAAGGACTGATGCTGAAGCTGAAGTTCCAGTACTTTGGCCACCTGATGTGAAGAACTGACTCACTTGAAACGACCCTGATGCTGGGAAATATTGAAGGCAGGAGGTGAAAGGGACAACAGAGGATGAGATGGTTGGATGGCATCACTGACTTGATGGACATGAGTTTGAGTAAGCTCCAGGAGTTGGTGATGGACAGGAAAGCCCATGGGGTTGCAAAGAGTTGGACATGACTGAGTGATGAAACTGAACTGATGTAGAATTTCACAGTTTAAAAATAAACGGTACTCAATAAATATTTGTTTTCTTCTTTCACAGTTAAATAAATGAGTAAGCATTGTCAAGAGCGCTCCTTTCAAGGTTATCTAATTTTGATTCTGAGACTTGTTTGGAAACTCTGTATAACTATAATTGAGCTGTTTCCCAGTATGATTTATGGACTAATTCCAAGGTGGGGAATGAGACCCCTTCTTCCTATTGAAATTGTTCTACACTATGGCCACAGAGTAGGTCTAGAATAGTCATGGTCAGAGAAGAAGAGGGAGGGATGAACAGCGAAAAAGATGCATGTTGAGATTCAGAAACATAGTGGTCTACATGGAGGAAATTAGCTGCAAAATCCAAGACACAGCAGGGCAGATGTGCTTGGATAGAGAGGCAGGTCTGTACACACACTCAGGCAGAGTGAGAAAGGGAGACATATGGATCCTTTCATGGAGCAATATCCTTGTAATATGACTTTCATGTTATCACTATTAAGAATTCTGAAGTCATTTGTACATTGGAAACCACAGGCTTAATTGCTGGAGTTAAGAAGATAACTGGATGTATGTTTTGCAGATCCATGTCTTCACTCAGCCACTTATTAGCTCTGTTGCCTTGGACTAGGGGCTTCCCAGGTGACTCAGTGCTAAAGAATCTGCCTGCCAATGTAGGATATATGGGTTCAATCCCTGGGTTGGGAAGATCCCCTGGAGAAGGAAATGGCAACCCACTTGGGTGTTCTTGCCTGGGAAATCTCATAGACAAAGGAGCCTGGTGGGCTACAGTCCAGGGGGTTGCAAAAGAGCTGGACAAGACTTAGCAACTAAACCACAAACAACAACCACCTTGGAGTAATCAACTAATATTTCCTTGTCTGTTTCTTGGTAAATTGTGTAGTACTGACCTCCCCATGAAGACAGAGCTTGCCACAGTAAGAAACTCAGCTACCGTCATTACATTTAGCAGAGATTCAGAGGCAAGAAGGGGAATTTTTTTAAAAAAATTAGAAAATGGGAGGGATTCAGACATACTCTTATTGGAGATTGTTAGCGTGGGAAAGGTGGAGGTGTGTTGGAGATTACGAGTGAAATGACACAAAACAAGACACACACACACAAGAGACAGACGATACACACACTCCAGCTGGAGAAACAGAACTGCACAAACTATTTGTGCTTTATTATTATAAAGCCCCTCTATGTGCTGCTTACAAACAAGATGTTCTGCCAAGGAGACAGACACAGCCTTGAGACTAATGGTCCCTTGCAAACGAGGGAACATTTCCTTCTTGTGATGAGGGCTCTGGACAGACTCTGCAGTAGGCCGAAATTTCACTCCCTCTTGCTGTACGATAACATGTATGCACCTGCGCTGTACTGAAAAGGCTTATTCGTGCAGTCTGGAATTCTGCCTAGGGGGGCTTTATAATAATAAAGCGCAAATAGTTTGTGCAGTTCTGTTCCTCTGGCCGGAGTGTGTGTATCGTTTGTCTCTTGTGTGTGTGTCTTGTTTTGTGTCATTTCACTCGTAATCTCCAACAGAAGTGGGTTAATGAGAAGCAAGGCATCACATGTGCCTGTGTTTGGGGATTATATTTGATTTTCTTTGTTGTTCCTGAGTTGGAACTAGGGCAAGAGTTAGAGAAGCTGGCACTTATTGACAAAGTCTTGGTCCTGAATATTCTAATCTGATTGTTGCAGAGGTTATGGGTCAGAGTTCTATTGTTGTAAATGGTTTGGCAATAATCTGTTTGGATATTCAGTCTCTTGGCATAGTGTGTGCAGCAGATGAGATTAGATTCAGGCTCCAGCTTGTGTTCCCATAGTTTGCCCCATGGTTGCCTGGATAGTTTACCTTGCCATGCTTCATCCTGGGTACCCAACTTTCCCAGCCAACTTCATGAGGAATGCTAAAGTGTCAGCTCTGCTTCACAGGAGAGAAGAGCATTTCCCAAAGTCATTTCTATTATATTCAGCAGAGCAATTTTTCACTATGAGTTCCTATATTAAATGCTCTGCTTCCAATTCCAATGTGTGTGTGTGGGTTTCCCTCCACACCATTGAGCAGTTCTTGGAGACCAGCTGGGTTTCCTACAGTTGAACTCGATTCTGACACTATCTACCTAGAGATAGTATCAGGTTCTACACATTAAAGGCTTGGTCCTACAAGATTGCTTTCTCTTCAGATGTCAATCATGAGCCCAGGTTGTCACCTGTGCATCTGAGAACCAGTTGTAGGTAGGAAGTTTCAATGAGGCCCTAATTGGGTTCAACCAATTTGCTAAAATAATCAGTGCTTTTGTGAACTAGTTTGGCTCCCAGAACTCAGAGAAGCATTCTATTTACTAGATTACTAGTTTATTATAAAAGGATGATATAATTTAGGAATAGCCAGATAGAAGAGAAACACAGGGCAAGATAGGTGGGAAGGGAATGGAATTTCTATGTCCTCTCAAGGGCGCCACTCTGCCTGAATCTCTGTGTGTTCACTAACTCAGAAGCTCTCTGAACCTCATCCTTTTTGGTTTTCACAGAGGTTTCATTACATAGACATGATTGATTAAGTCACTAACCATTGGTTATTGATTCAGCCTCCAGCCTGCCTCTCCCCTCCCCACAGATCAAAGGGGTGGGAAGGAAAGTTCCAATCCTCTAATCACATGGATGGTTCTTCTGGTGATTGGCCCCCATCTTTAGGTGTTTTCCAAAAGTCACCTCATTAACAAAAGATATCTTTATGTTCTCATCACTTAGGAGATTTCAAGAGTCTTAGGAGTTCTGTGCTGGAAATGAGGAAGACCAAATATACAGTTGTCATTACATATCACAATATCACATATGTTAAGAAGTGAAATAGGTTGGAAGTGTTAAAAAATGGAACAAAGAAGAGGAGCTGCACGAGCAGACCAGAGTGAAGAGCCACAAACTAGATCTTTTCTTACCTACACAACTTCCTGATTCTGTAGGTTTTGAATTTCCCCAAGTGTGCAAACCATGGGCCTCTCTGTGAGGTGAAGTTTGCCATCTGAGCCCCTCAGTGAGATGATGGGAAGGCAACACCTTCTCTGGCTGAGTCACATTCTCAAATGTTTAACTGTGAGAGAGGATCCAGGGTTGGTATAGCTTGGTCAAAACCTGCTTTTGACATGGTGTTTGCCTTTGCTCTTCTTTTCCTAGCTTTTCTTCTATTATCTCTCTGAAAGACGTCTCAGCTCTGTCTTTTCCAACTGGATTTGGTTGACTCATAGAAGAGGCAGCCGTTTGCCTCTTTAAGCAGAGTTATAAAGGTGTATGTGAGTGGAAGGTGTTTTTCCTTTGGGTGCTGGAGGCCGGTTCCAAGAGTGGGTGGTGGAGGTGGTTGCTTTCTGTGGAATAGATCTGATTGGGTTTGTTCTTATGTCAGCTGGAGACTCTGTTTGGTTGAAGAGTGCATTCTAGGGGGATGGGCACTTCTAGGCAGGTACATTCCTTTAGAAACACTCCAACCAAGTCACTGACACCTCCCATCCTTTTATGGTCTTTATTAATGGACTTCTCATCCCCTTCTCTCTTTTCCCCAACTCTTAAAAAGAGAATTAAAGACCACTCAAAAATAATCCTAGGCTTTTTCTTTCTTTTTATTTTTAATCAGCTGATACCATAAGAGAGCCATTTTAGTACAACCATTTAGTATTTCTTTCATGAAACATTGAGTTTTAACTGAGATCTATGAACATAGGAAAGAGGTCTAATTGCTCAGAGTGGTGTCTGAGGCAGTTCTCTCCTCTAAAATGAACCTTGAACCTTCCAGCAGCCTTCAAATGCACAGAAATCTTGGTTATCTTTCTATAGCGTTAGAAGCAGGTGGAGCTGGGAGACACTCAGGAATAACAGTGGGCCCTCGAGCCAGCCAGGGAAGGGGAAGGGGTGGCTTTCATTGCTCAGATATATATTTTAGTCATGAAGGCAAAGCTGTTGCAGTGGGGGAACCAGATTGCTGTCCATCTACTCCGTGCATTTGATAGTTTATTTAGGTAATTTTTTATTTATAGGAAAATCAGGAAAATGGCCACAAGCAAAGCTAGAAAGCTGAAGAGTTTAAGTAAGCTTGCAAAGAGAGACGGGGATTCTTGTACAATTCGAGTTTTGGTGGCCTTGAATGTTCGGTCCCACTGGGTCATGATAGCATTTCGGGCTCCTTCCCATTTCCCTGGACCAGTCAAACGGAACTGGTATGGTGTGCATGGGCCAAAGAAGATGGCCAAAGCCAGGCGTGGATCCGTCAGGAGCAGAGAGAACAAGTTGGGCTTTGCATTGATAGCGGTCAGGAGTTCATCTACATATGTGATATAATCGGTTTCCAAAGCTTTGCAGTAACGCAAGCCAAACCTTTATAAAAGGAAGATTGGGATAAAGGGGAAAACAGAAAGATTAAGTAATGGTAACCTCAGAACAGGTAAAAGTGCCAGAAGCAAACAATGAGGCTACACAATTTGAACTGGTTTCTGTATTTTTCCCTCCATGCCCACAGCTGTCTAATGGTCTCATGGTATTGTTTCAATACAAGACAGATCCTTTGAAAAAACACTCTGTACACATGGTTCGTCAAATGCTGATAATGAATCTAGTATTACTTTAGTCCTATTGTCAAATGATAAGCAATTTCTAGAAAAAAAGGTTTTACATAATTTTACTATTTCTACATCTTCCTGAAACTCAATTATTGCTTGATTTGTATAGTGCGAAAAATCACAGAACTCAGTAGGGTGAAATTCTGTGTAATGCTGGTATTAATCCTTAATTAATTAATCCCTTGACTGACCAAAGTGACAAAAGCTTTTGCTTCATGTAGTTCTAATTAGTGATTTATGTTATACTAGAATTGCATAATGGAGATCAAATCATATCCCAGGTTGAGAGACACTGAAAGTGCTTTTATAATTTTGGGATTTAGGACTTTGACAGGGATACAACAACATTTGAAGTTTGGAAATAAATATGAAGGAGGAAAGTGTTTCTTAAATGCAGTGATTTTAAGACTTTTTTCTCAGCTACACACCCCTTCTTTTTCCCAAATGAAAAATATATGTCAAAGTCTGAAACATAAACAGTAAAACAGAGAAAATCAGAGGTGCTTTAGGATTAGGAGTTGGGGAAAGCAAGAGTCCCCCCTAGCTGGCCATCTGCCTTCCACTGTCCTGGCCCTTTGTGGTAGCCAAAAAGCGGAGCACAAGTGGAGACCTCTCTCTGGAGAAGGGCCGACAAAGTTTTTCTGCAGAAGACTAGATGCTAAATACTTAAGGTTTACGAGGGCCATGTTACAGTCTCTACCTCAGCTGGTCAACTTTACTGTCCTAACACGAAAACAGTCTTAAACAATATGTAAATTGAGTCTGCTCAGTCAGTCAAAGAGTGTCTGACAAAGAGTGTCTGACTCTTTGTAACCTGATGGACTGTAACCTGCCAGGCTCCTCTGTCCATTGGATTTCCCAGACAAGAATTCTGGAGTAGGTGGCCATTTCCTTCTCCAGGGGATCTTCCCCACCCAGGGATCAAACCTGTGTCTTCCATAATGGCAGGCAGATTCTTTACCAGGGAGCCACCAGGGAAGCCCAAACTTGAGTGGGGCTGTGTGCTAATAAAGCTTTACTTATGGCCACAGTGATCTGAATTGTACATAATTTGCACATATCATAAAATCTTCTTTCCAATGATTTAAAATAGGAAAGTAGGTGGTTGGCCTATTTGGTCCATTGGCCCTGTTTTGACTCCTGCTCTAGAGTGGCCGTCTGAATAAAAACAGGAGAGCTGAACATAGATTTGCTGAAATAAGTGAATGAGCAGACCCTTTGGTGTCAGAGTGGATAAACACAACAGTTTGCCTTCTGATTATGGATAGAAGTATAGAGTAATATCTGGTAGATGAGGATTAATTGCATTTGGTTTAGAATATAAACTCCACGTCTCCAAGTCGTGCTAGATGACCATGGTCTAAAGTGATGGTTTAGGGCAGTAAAACCTCAGTTTCCTTTTCCTTTCTTTCCTTAAACAGGCTGGCTTAGTCTTTTTTCCCCCTCTTTTGAGTCCTAGCCCCTTCTTTTTTCTCCAGTGTAACTCGCACCATTCTTTACTCTTGCTTTACCACTTTTAGTTATGATTCAAGAAGAATGCATAGCATTTAACTTACCCACTGGGCTTGTTTTGTTTTCTTTCATTAACTTCCTCGATCATTATGCTTGATGGTGGTAACTTAATCACACCTATAAAGCAAACAAATAAACAAAAATGCAATGTAACTTCAGTGCTTACTTAGCAGGCAAAGATGCTTTACTACTGCACATCTTTTATTTCTAGTACCCAGCTAGTCATCTGTTCTTTTGGCAGAAATGTCAGCAGAGTAATGTTAACTCCTGGTGATTATGCCACCAGTTGAAGAGATAAGAATCAAATCCCCTCACTACTTATTTGATGTTGCAGAACCTCACAACTGGCTTGGCTGAATTTGTCATTCAATTGATTGAGCTTTTAAAATGTCAAAATGTTAATTGAACCAGTTGATTCAGTCAGAATAGCAGCTGATATTTTTTGATCCATGATTTATCTTCTGTGCTTGTACTGGCACAAATTCATTATGATATTGTAATTCAGTGAACAATAGATGGATTTGCTTTAAAAATTCTATTATTTTAGATGGGAGGTGGGAAAAGTCAAAATTTCCAGTATCTAAAATAACATGGTAAACTGAACACATATATTCTATTATTTCTTTTTTTAAAAATTAATTTATTTTACTTTGGCCACACCATGTGGCTTGTGAGATGTTAGTTTCCCAACCAGGGATTGAACCTGAGCCCTCCACTGTGAAATGTGGAGTTGTAACCTCTGGACTACCAGGGAATTCCCATGTTCTCCTATTTCTTATACACTTACCTTTCAGGACCCGAACAGCCCATCGAGCTTGCGTATCCCCTGTGGGTAGTAAGGAGCCCAAGGGTTTGATGAGACCAATGACAGCCAGGGTTGGCTTTGGCAGATGTGCAGGAAAGATGTACTTGTATAGCGATGCCTGGCCATCTTCGACTTTCACTATAGTCTCGTCAAGGAAGGGGAAAGCAAAAGTGTATCCAGTGGCAAAAACAATGATATCGATGGGCTCTTCCTTCGGGGTGTTGCTAAATACGACAGAGTTTTCCTTCACTTCCTTAATTCTTGGCTTGATGAGTACTTTCCCAGTGATGATACGGCCTGGGAGCTCGTCATTTAGCACAGGCTCTCTTAGCTGTACCCTAGACATTAAAATGGACAAGGAAGAGATCTGCCAGGGACTGATGCAGCCAGCCCTCTCTCCTCCTCCCCTTCTCCTCTTCATTCTGTGTCTCGCCCCTCAGCTAGGCAGGAGGTAACAGTACTGTGGGAAATTACCTCTGTGGGAGTGGATTCATGAATGACCAAGAGGGATGATGGAACCATGCTTACTATTTACAAGAATTTAGAAGCCTGGGGAGAAGGAGGTCAGAGTTTTCTCTAACTCTCCTTCTTCTGCTGAATTCTAGCAGTCAGCTATCCCTGTCATTTTAGAGATAGCTGAATGCTGAAGAACCACAAGGGAAACCAGGGACTTCTCTATCTGCTGAGAAATGCTAGAAACTCTTTCCTCCTCAGAAGCAATTGTACAAGGAAAACATGCATGTGTTTAAAAGGAACCAGGGCAGAATTAGCTTTTTCTGGCTATGCCTTTGGAATCACCCTTTTCTGGCTGTGTCTTTGGAATCACAAAGCAAATGCTGTGCAAGATGATTTTAAGTAAGCTGAGTCATTTTGGGCTTATGGCGAATGCACAGAAACAGACACTGTGATAAAATGGAGGGAGCTCTGGAGCAGGAGGTAGTTAGGGTGGCTTTGTGTCCAAATGTTTATACTTAACAGAGCTTGGGAAAACCATTTCGTCTTTGTAGGCTTTCTTTTATTCACCTGTAAAATAAGGATGCTAATACTTGCCATCCTTGTTAGTTGATTGGGTAGGATGAAGAACATATGAAATACTGTATTTCTAAGAACTTTGGAAAGGAAAAAGGATTAGCGAAATCTACCAGGGAAGATATTATAATTCCTCAGCTTCTTTTACATTTTCTAGGCTTTGTGGGATTAAATAAAGTCTTTCGAGTGGCCATTTAGGCTAAATCAAGCTAATGGTAGGAAAGGCTCTGGTGAAGTTTAAAACTCCTAGGGGACCTGGAGTTAGGCAACAGAAGGGGGTAGGTAAGAAAGGGAAAAAATGGAGACAATAGCAGGACTAGAAGAGCAAGGAGAGAGGAAGGTATATGAGAGAAGGATGAAGAGACCAGAGGAATGAAGTACATGTAGCAGGAAGGGGGCTGCCTGCCAACCCTGGTGGCTTGGGTGCTACCTGATCCATCCTGGTCCACAGCGGAATCTGGGGGAAGATCAGACAGGATCTCCAGGCTGTGGTGCTACCCAGGCAATGGAATATCATTGTACAGAGTCAATGAATGAAGAAGTAAAATAAAGTCACTGGTTCTCATTAATGGGCTAAGTAACGTGTTGTAACTGAAAGGACAAGACTGAAATCAAGGTCATCTTGACAAGGGGAAGAAGGCACTGTCCTTTGAAAGATGGTGAAGGATTAAATTTTTCCCACACTGTGAAATAGGCAAATATGTTGCTTTTGTTGGAAGAGTCATAGACAAATTTTTCTCTTTTGATTGATGCAACTAAGGTTTATGTAACTTGCCAAGGTCACAGAGTCTGCTTGGTACGAGATTAACTTGGGCAAGTGACTGAACTTCCCTAAGTCTTAGTATACCCACTCTGAAAGGGAGGTTATATGGCTTACTTTAAAGGGTTGTTGACAGTTATGTATCGCATAATTCTACTTACCAAGCACTAAAAACAGTTAGCCATTATGACTAAGTAATTCATATGATGTTTTCCTTCATACTCAGTCTTGTTGCTGTATTATGGTTGCTGGAAGGACCAATGCTCCTTCTCCCTAACAGCCTTGTGCAGACCCTCCGTATTTACCTGTCTTCTGGTATCAAGCCATAATTTGCATGATTGAACCAGCTGTTCATCCTTCTTGCTATCAACCAATTCACAATAGGAGTTGGAAGAGAATTTCTGAATGTGTTCTGAAATCGTGTCATGAAAACCATGTCCCATGGGTACCCTGAGTCAAAGACACGGCTGATCACCCATGCCCCTCCGGTGGTGCTGAGGAACACCTAGAAGCAATCAAAGAGGTCACTCAGTTTGACACAGTGAACAGGCTGGTTCTGTCAGAGATGAGAGAAGTTTCATGAATTGAAAGGCACCAAATAGCCAGCCACCCCCAAAATACCTCCCTGACAAGACAGTTTTGGCTTCTCTAACTCCCACTTCAAAGTTATTCTTTTGAGATAATGGTTCGAGTATCTAGAGTATTAAAATGCCTTAGCACATATTATTGAGCACTTTTTATCTGCCAGGCTCAGTGCTAGACACCACAGTGAATTATATATTGTGGTTGGCCATAGGAACTTGGAATCTCATGTGAGAGGATAGTGAACAGGTGATAACAACTTTGTACGCTAGTGACTATAAACAAGAGCAGGGCAAGGATGCAACTGCAACTTGTCTGCAGGGACTTCCCTGGTGGTCCAGTGCTTCAGACTCTGCCTTCCTGGATCAAACCTATGCAGGAAGCATGAGTTTTATCCAGGGAATACCACATGCTGTGCAGTGCAGCTTAAAAAAAAAAAAGATGTCTGCAAAGAGTTTCAACATAAACATTGTTAGAACAGACAGTAAAATTCAGTAATACAACTAGTTTTAGTGGATTTTTAAAAACCTGATTATTTAACTATTTGAGTTTACCAGCTGACATAGTTCATTAAGCTAATAGTTGCTTTGGAACCTATACAACAAGGAGTTGTCTGTATAACTTATTAAAAGTTGAAAAATTTAGTCAACCGATCTGTTGCTTTGCAAATACAAAACAACTGGATTAATGCCTGGTTTTCTTCTAATAAACTGGGGCATGGTGGCCATAGCTGGAGTGTTAGTGTTTTTATGATACATTTTGTTTGACTTTATAATACTGGAGTGGGTAGCCATTCCCTTCTCCAGGGGATTTTCCCCACCCAGAGACAGAACCTGCATCTCCTGCATTGCAGGCAGATTGTTTACCATCTGAGCCACCAGGGAAGCCTAATAATATGATGGAGCCTTATGGTGGCAAGAATTACGAGCACATCAGTAATTCTGACATTAGACATATTTGCACCTGCCTTTCTTCATCATGATGCAGAATCAGATATGATATTTTGGTAGAAGTGAATTATATTCTGAAACAAGGGGAGTTTCTTTGTCAATATAGAAATGGTGTGTGCCAAAGCATGTTTTCAGATTGAAGAAATTTCCAGTGGTTAGAGAAATAGAAGTAGTAATGTATGACTCACATGTGGTGGTCATTGTGAACGGGCCTGTGCTGATTTTTGCTTCAGAACCTCCTTTCCCTTCCTTCGGCATAACTCTACCAAATTGCTAAGTTTCTCCAAATCAGTCAACCAATCATCGAGTTCTTTCCTTAAAGTTCCAGAAAGGAACACACTCCCAATTCTTTTTCCTCATACCTCATTCTTGCAATTATTGATCTAATTATTTACACTTATTTACTTGCCATCTGTTTTCCCCATGACTATACCATCTATGACAGCAGGAATCCTGTTTGATTATTCTGTTCTTCCGTGTAGCCTCCATGCCTGGCACAACATTTGGTATAGCAGAATTCAACGACTAATATTGATTTGTTGCCTGAATGGCTTTCAATGAGTTTATAGCATAGTTGGAAAGAAAATACATACTATAAATAATACATACTATATATTTTACCTATATATAAAAGGTAATTGCTGTGCTGTGCTAAGTTGCTTCAGTCATGTCTGACTCTGTGTGACCCTATGGACTGTAGCCCGCCAGGCTCCTCCATCCATGTGGATTCTCCAGGGAAGAATACTTGAGGGGGCTGCCATTCCCTCCTCCAGGGGATTTTCCCAGCTCAGAGACTGAACCTGTGTTTCATAAGTCTTTGCATTTGGCAGGCAGGTTCTTTACCACTAGCGCCAACTGAGAAACCTCATAAAAGGTAATGAGCAACAGCAAGAAATAAAAGTGCCATCTGAGGAGTGTAAATTTCAATTCTTACATAAATTCATACTGGAGAGATGATTTTGTGTTGGGTAGAGGTATCTGGGAACGCAAATGTAAATTGTAATAAAAGAGAAAATGGCACTGCAGAAGGGAGGGCTATGGTGTGGATGAAGGGGGAAATAGAAGCTTGGGGGTGGGAAAGGTCACAGAGGAGACCAGTCAGCCTTCAGTTGATGATCACGTGGGAAGTAGCGCAGGATAAAGTTAAAGTGGCAGATCTGGACCAGGTGATGGAGAGCCCTGTAGTTTATGATTTTTTCTTTTTTTTTAGGTAAGGAGGAGTTGTTAGTTTTTTTAACATGAGTGCCATAAGGAGAGCAGTCTTTTCAGAGGATTTGTTTGTTGGTGGTTGGGGATCTGGATGGATTGTCGTGTTCTAGGGGGATGGACTGGGCTAGGAGTACAGGCACTTAAGGCAGAATTAGGAGCAGGGGCTTTGAATGGAAGAGACTTGGGCTTGAGGACTGGCTCTACCAGCTGCTGGTGGCGTGCCTTTAGGCAGCTTGTTTAACTCTGGGTTTCAGTTTCTTCGCTTGTGGTTAAGGAGTCTTGTACCTACTTCGTGGCTTGTTTTCATGATTGGCTGAGGTCATGCAGTAAAGCCTTTGGTGCTGTTCTTGGTACAGAATAAGCAAGCCCCAGTAATAGTAACTCTTTCATTAATGTTGTGAGGGGGACTGTGTAATAGATCCCATGTGAGGTGGTATGGAACTGATGAGGATGGTGGCAATCAATAAGGAAAGGAAGGAGCAAATGGAAGATCTTAGTAAGAAAAACTTAGCCAGAATTTTCTGACCCATGGGACTGAGTAAGAAACAGATGCTTCCTGTAACTTACTTTGGCTGGGAAAATAGCAAAAATAGGAAGTGAGAGAACCCGAATTTTTGAGGAAAAATGACACCTGGAATTTATAGTAACATTTATGAACATTCAAGAAAAAAGTACCTAAAAATCTGTTTGTGTGTGTGTGTTTTAGGAATTCTTTTTTCCTTTCATCATTTATCATGGTGTCAAACACATTTGTTTGAGGCATGCATCTTAAGATAAAGCCCCTCATTAGGTAACACCAAGAACAATACCTTCTTTGCCAGGTGGCTGGCCTCCACAGCAATGTCTGTGCCAGAATTTCCCATTCCGATAACAAGAACGTTCTTGTCCCTAAATATATCTGGATGTTTGTACTCTCGGCTGTGGAAATACTGGCCTTTAAAAGTATTTATACCTATAGAAAAAAAAAGGAAGTCAAATAGAAAGTTTACAAGATCTGTGAATGAAACACATATATTATTCAGCTAATAACATCCTTTTGATGGGTGACTTAGGTTGTTTTAATAGCATACTCAATTTAAGAAAATCTGAAACATGGATACATAATTATGCAAGATACGGAAATTGGTGAGTGATTATTTTATGGAGATACCTACTCCATTTCACTAGATGGCCCTCTAGTTTTACCTGCTAGATGATTACCAAGTTAAAATATCATGGCACTGTAAAAAAATCCCCCCGGCCCCAGCCCACTGGGGATTTCAGTTTTTGAGCATGAGCACCCATCCTTGCTTTGCCCTGCAGTAAACCATTTTCTGCTAAAAAAAAAAAAAAAAAAGGAAAGAAAGAAAAAAAATCATGGTATTAAGACTTATTAAGCTGAAGTACAAGAAGTCATTACTTTTAAAAATTTGATAGAAATGAATGGGACAGAAATACTCTATTTACTAATTTGATTATTTAGAACTTTTCATAAGCAAGGAGAAAGAGCAGAGAAGTTAAATTGAACTATGAGTCAGTGCTTCCACTCTATTCAGCAAAATGTTTGGATACCTTTTATGTGCCAGACACTGTGCTAGATGATATGGGAAATAAGAAATAAAAATATGGGACTTTCCTGGTGATCCAGGGGTTAAGAATCTGCCTCCCAATGCAGAGGATGCAGGATGCAGGTTTGATCCCTGTTCGGGGAACTAGGATCCCACATGCTGCAGGGTTACTAAGCCGATGTGACACAAGAGAAGCTTGAACGCCACAGCAAAGACCCAGTGCAACCAAACTTTTTTTTAAAAAAGGAAATAAAATTATGGTCCCTATGTGAAAGATCCTTGTGTGTTTACTTTGGTGACTGATGGTAACTCAGGCTAGGTTTGCTGAGTTAGCCAGAGTTGGCTCACAGAAAAAGGAGTTACGTTAGTTATACTGGGATCAGAGCTGTTTGAACTAGATAAAACATCTCAGTTGATGCCAAATCTTTTTGAAAGATCAAATGCTTGTGGAGGGTTTTGGAAAGTGCTCTTAGGTTGCATAAAACAATCAAAAGTAATACATCCTGTGCAAAGAACTTTTTTTTAAAGAAGAAAATATGACAGCACATCTAGATTCTCAGTGATTTCTCAGGATATGGACGCTGTGGCACATTAGTGGCACATTATTGGGCCTTAACCAAGGCCAGTAACTCTATTTCACCTTAAATCTTTAGAAGTCTGACATGAATCTCAGTTAAAACCCAACCACAATCTAGATCATTTTGAATTTAGCAATGATGCAATCAAATTCAAATATTGACTTAGCTCAACATTTGACCCAATATGGATCCAAGAAACTGCCAGGAATGGAGAGCTGGACAAGTTTACTTAGAATAATAGAATTATCTGTGAATGTTAGATTGTCTTAGATTCTCTCTGGATCAGGCTTTTTTGGATCACAAGTGGACAAATATGAGACTCTGTGGCTGAGTTTTCTATCAGATTAATACTTTCCCCACTTCTATTACAGGAGAACAGAGCAAGAACTTTTGTTAGGTGAAGGGGCTGTGTTAGCAAACATAGCTGAATGTATATGGCTTCTGAATTAAAATAAGTTACCTTGGGAAGTTATATATTTATTCCAGCTGTAATACCTATTATATTTATGAAGACTTTTTGGAACACTTTCTTCTGGAATTGCCTCCAGAACTGATGACATGTTTTTTTTGACTAATTTCAATGAATTTAATTTTTGTGACAATTAACAACTACTCCAGGGTGTATGCAAATCTGCTATGGGGCAGAGAGAGAGATGATGAGGTTTAGAGGACTCCATTTCAAGTCTAACGTCATGAAATTTTAGTGCTCAAAGGCTCCTTAATAATAATTTATCCATGGATTTGAAATAACCAATTGGTGGTGGCTGGTAATATGGATATAGAGAAAGATGGCAAATACTGATAGAGTTCTGTTTGCTTGATTTGTGATATATGCTCTTGGGTAAGGTAGGTCAAACCTCAGTTTCTAGGAAAGAAAACAGAGGCTTAGAAAGGTTAAGTGGAAAACCCAAGATTATATAGTTTGTTTTTTAACGTCTGACGGGTAATGTGCTGGTGTCCTAACAAGGTTTAGGAGAGAGCACATGTCATGCTGGCTGGAAGAAGCACAAGCTGGAATCAAGATTGCCAGGAGAAATATCAATAACTTCAGATATGCAGATGACACCACCCTTATGGCAGAAAGTGAAGAGGAACTAAAAGCCTCTTGATGAACGTGAGAGAGGAGAGTGAAAAAGTTGGCTTAAAGCTCAACATTCAGAAAACTAAGGTCATGGCATCTGGTGCTATCACTTCATGGGAAATAGATGGGAAACAGGGGAAACAGTGTCAGAATTTATTTTTGGGGGCTCCAAAATCACTGCAGATGGTGATTGCAGCCATAAAATTAAAAGATGCTTACTCCTTGGAAGGAAAGTTATGACCAACCTAGACAGCATATTCAAAAGCAGAAACATTACTTTGCCAACAAAGGTCTGTCTAGTCAAGGCTATGATTTTTCCAGTAGTCATGTATGGATGTGAGAGTTGGACTGTGAAGAAAGCTGAGTGCTTAAGAATGGATGCTTCTGAACTGTGGTGCTGGAGAAGACTCTTGAGAGTCCCTTGGACTGCAAGGAGATCCAACCCGTCCATCCTAAAGGAGACCAGTCCTGGATGTTCACTGGAAGGACTGATGCTGAAGCTGAAACTCCAATACTTTGGCCACCTCATGAGAAGAGTTGACTCATTGGAAAAGACCCTGATGCTGGGAGGGATTGGGGGCAGGAGGAGAAGGGGACGACAGAGGACGAGATGGCTGGATGGGATGGACATGAGTTTGGGTGAACTACGGGAGTTGGTGATGGACAGGGAGGCCTGGCGTGCTGAGGTTCATGGGGTGGCAAAGAGTCGGACACGACTGAGCGACTGAACTGAACATGTCATGCAACAGTGTGAACACCCAATCATCCTGCTTATGAACTTCAAAAGGATCATAGCTTCTTAATTGTATAGCCTGGAATCTATACCTCCTGGGTCCCAAGCTCCTCTTATTTAAACTGAGCACATTGGCTCCATTGCTTTCAAGCTATACTTTATCCTAATCTGATCTGATTTGAGTAGCATCGGCAGGGCAGGTCCAGGACCATTTCAAGTACATGAATTTGTTGTAAAGTGAGTATTGCTGTCATTACAGGTCATATGTAGACTGCAATCCCTCCACTGGACCCCTATAAATCTCTTTTCTTTCCTTTCGTGCAGGCTATGTGTAGTCTTATCCACTTCTGTATTCTTTGCAATAAACACAGTGTACTCTCTATGTCATGACATTTTCTGGATTCTTGGAGTGATCCTGTACCAGGCACTCCTACCTGGGAGTTGGAGTAACTTGCCTACTCAGGGATTTTCTCTGTAGACAAGAAATGGGTGAAGTGGAAAGAATTCATAGTTGAATGCATTTAAGCCGAGGCTGTTGAGTCTTTCTCAGGGATGCTGAAGAGTTTCCTCCACCAGGAAGAAGGCTGGACTGCTTTCCAATTCAATTATTATAGGCTATGACAGTTTTCAGGATATGTTTTATCTTAACATGGCCTGACTTCAGTAACTGCTGGGGGCAGACCAAGTATCACTGGAGGTAGATGAGTTAATTGTGAACTGAGTCTTGTGATCACTACAAGTGATATTTAGATGATTCAGAGAAAAATTTGCTAAAGTTTGAACCTTTTGAATCCTTTGTTACAGATTGAATAAACCACACCACTGGATTTCCTATTCCCTCTGAGTTGTAATCCAATTGAAATTTGACATAGGTGAACCATGGTTGCAAAAGCCAGATGAAGAAACTGAGGCCCAAAGATGTCTTAATTTGCCTCCCAAGACTTATGCCCCTGGTGACTATTAACCAGTGCCATAAACCTTTGATCTAGTTAACTGCCATGACCCATAGACATAAACAAACAAAAATCAAGTTATTTTTTCCTTTATTCACGGATTGATGCTTGTGACCTCTGCTCTCACCTTTGTCAATGCGCTACTGCTGAGGCTAGCAAGCTGTCTAGGCCTCCTATGTCTTAGAAGGCTTTCTGGTGCTGCCAGTTACTTAGAGATGGACACTGAACTTCAGTGAAGCATAAAACTGCTTCATAGTTATTCATTCTGCTCTTTGGTACTCATAACTTGTTTGAAACTGATGAAAACCAAAATCTGCCCAAATAGCGCTGGTCAGGGGAATAAACCCTCTTACCTCACTACTTTAACTATTTAATGGAGGAAATCAATAGGAATGTATTTCCAGAACAATCCAGTATCAGGGTGGCTCACATAAGACAAATTAAAGTCAATTGTGGAAAGGGCTATACCTGGAAAGGAGTCCAGTGGTAAATACGGATTAGTAAGATACCCAGTGCAGACCATGACACCATCAAAGATGGCTGACTCTTGCCTCCCTTCGCACAGAGTGACTACCTCCCATTGGCCTGTGGCAGTAAAATCTGGGCGTTTTCTCACACTGCAGACTTTTGTCTGAAAAAAGAATCATAGACAGGGTTAATACTTTTCAAGATTCCAGAAAGGGCTTGCTGGCTGACATGCCAATTATTTCAAATATTCTCGAGCACATACATATTTATTATACTATAAATATAATAAGCATAACCCTAGATATTGAACTGGGCTCTCAGGTGAATCACAATGTTCTGGATGGAAGGATTCTAAACTTAGAGTTGTAGAGGGGTATTGAAGAGAGGTGATAAGGTCCAAAAATTTTAAGTGATTTGCTCCAAGTCTCACAGTGAGTAATAGAACCAAGATTATAACCTAGGTATTTCTGTATTTTTGAAATTCTTTATCTTCCATGTCTAGTTCTCATAGAAACAACTCTTTTTTTTAAACTTTAAACTTTTTATTTTGTATTGGAGTATAGCCAATTAAAAATGGTGTGGTAGTTTCAGGTGAACAGCAAAGGGACTCAAGAGACAATTCTTTTCAACAGTTCCTTTAATAGAGACATGGATAGTATATAATTGAAAATATAAATCTGGTCACAAGTAGCTTATGAAAGGCCTTATAGGCTATGGTACTGAGATTTGCCCTGACTGGGGGAACTGTGGAAAAGTGCTCGTTTTATGCATGAATTTCCGTGGAGTTGTCTGAATTTCAAATACAGCTGATTCTTGAACAACATGGGTTTGAACTGTGCAGGTCCACTTATATGTAGATTTTTAAAAAACAGTAAATATTACAGTAAACAGGATTCATAAGTGTTTGATTCCATGGATGTGGAACTGTGGATACAGAGACAGCACAGAAATGGAGGAAATGGGAGATTTCCATTGTGCAGAGTTGGCACCTCTAATCACCCATGTTGCCCCAGGGTCAACTGTAGTCTATTTTTGTTCTCTTCGAGTGCATGTATGTCCATGGGTATGAGGTTCTGATTCAGAAAATATATAAAAGAAATTTACAAGTCAAATTTAAAAGCATGAAAGAGACTTTGCTGCCTCATTTTCCTCTTCAGGTTTCAAAGAAGGCAGACTTCTCAAGTCCCACTTAATGGTTCACTGTCTGGTTTATCATACTTGAAGTGCTTGTTGGGGTCTACATTTGTATTAGCAATCATCTTTTTAAAACATAAATTTTCAGGTAATTAAAAAATCATTCAAGATAAAATTTATTTTTATCTTGAAAATACTGAATTTATCATTGAAAATTTGGAATGTATAGAGAGGAAGGAAAAACAAAACCTCTCACAGACAGCTGCTTGTGTGTACTTTCTTAAAACTTTGGTGAACATCCAGTTTTATATATATATATTTTTAAAACAGGCTTGGAAAGCATGTAGCAAAGGAAATACTTCAGGTTCAGAAATTCTGATACATTAAAAATATTTTTGTGGATTATATCCATCAATTATGGTACTGTTTTATTTTTACTCTGTCTCATGGGAAATAAGGAAGTAGGATGAAATAGTCTTTGGACAACTAGAGTACTTTTAATTTTCTCCAGTTTTATTGAGATATAATTGACATATAACACTGTAGAAGTTTAAAGTATACAACCTAATGATTTGACATGTGTGCATATTGTAACATGATTACCACAATAAGTTTAGTTAACATTTATCACCCCACATAGTTACAATTTTTTTCTTCTGATAAGAACCTTTATGATCTATTCTCTTAGCAACTTTTAAATATACAGTATGGTATAATTACCAATACATCTCCAGAACTGATTTACACAATATAGAATGTATGTCCAGAACTAATTTGTCTTATAACTGGAAGTTTATACCTTTTGACCACCTTCCCTTACTCCCTAGCCTACTTCTGGCAGCCATCAGTATGTTCTCTATTTCTATGAGTTTGGATTTTTTTGTTTGTTTGTTTTGTTTGTTTGTTTTGACCATGCTTCGGGGGCATGAGGAATCTTTAGTTTCCCAACTGGGGATTGAACGCATGCCCCCTGCATTGGGAGTTCAGAGTCTTAGCTGCTGGACTGCCAGGGAAGGTCCCTTTTTATTTTTTGGATTCTACATATAAATGAGATCATACAAATTTGTCTTTCTCTGTCTGAGTTATTTCATTTAGTATAATGCCCTCAAGGTTCATCCATGTGTTTGCAAGTGACAGAATTTTTTTTTTAACCATGGCTAATAATATTCCATCATCTGTCTATCTGTCTATCTATTAATCATCTATGACATTTCTTTATCCACTTATCCATCAATGGACACAAGTTATTTCTATAGTTTGGCCTTTGTAAATAATGCTGTAATGAATATGGAGGTACAGATAGTGATTTCATTTTGATCAGGAACACTTTAAAGGTTGTGAATGTGAATCTTACGTGGTACTTGTTTTGGCCAATCTTTCCACTCATGTTACTTTTTCTGTGTAATTCTCCATGAATTCCTAACCATCCCTACCTCTTATAGGGAGGGTAATGGGAGAAGAGAATCGCATGAATTTTCGTGTGTTTCTTGCAGAGAAAGGAAAAACAGGAAGAAAGAAAGAGGATATATTTATTTGCTTCTGTCTTTCTACCTACCTCCTGTCTCTTCCCCTAAAATGGGAAAGGAGATGGGTATGGTCAATGAGAAGAACAATGTCAAAGATTTTTCTAATTCCAAAGATATCTAGAAAGGTTTTCCTTCAAACAGTGAGATTCTCTTGTGTATGAGCCAGTGCACACATCCATTTCTATAAACGGACAGTAAAAAGGGAGAGCCCTGGAGCTGGCAGGAAGTTCTCAATGTCCTTGTGTATAGGCATTTGGCCCAAACTGAAAATGCGGTTTGACGTTTTTAAGGTCCATTTGGATACTTGGATGGAAGCATTGCAAACTGAAAAAATTCTACACGTGAATCCTTAAACCAAGTATTCATTTCTACCTCCAGATTTACTTAGGGTGATTGTAAGTAAAAGGGGAAAAGAATCCAACCAGGTGTTGTTGGTCTTGCCAGTTCATTCTCTCATTTATAGAACCCCAGGCAGAGAGAGATAACACAAAATAGGTAGGAAATACTTGCTGACTGCTAACTGATGTTTTGTGCCTTTCTTACCTTGAATTGAATGCATTCCAGGAGGTTGAACCGGTTTGCATACATTTTGAGATAATCCAGGAATAGAGAATTTGGCACATAGTTTGGATAATCTTCTGGGAATGGAAAGTCCGGGTAACAAGACATCTCCTTGCAGCTGTTGGAAACCACAGACTTGTAGAGGCTGGCTCTGCCTTCTTCAACATGTTCCTGTGCAAGCAGTGCATGCGCGTGAGTGTGTATGCATGTGTGCATATTGCGTGCACACACATGAAATGAATACTAATTTTTAGACATTTGAAACATTGACTAAGATTAAGGTGACCCAGACAATTTATGCATGCAACCTTCTACTTTCTAATGGGATTTGGTAACCTGCACTTAACTTGAAAAATGATGAATATCATGATCAGAATTACAATTTCATTATTATGTGCTAACAAACATAGGATAAACTTACCTGTCTAGATTTACACAGTATCACTGCAAAATAAAGGAGAATATGGAAATACACCAGACTCAGGAAGTAGTTTCTAGATGATGAATGGTTGCTAGGTATGTTGATTTCATGAGGTATTGTCAAAAGGATTATGGAGAAAGGGCATTCAGATTATGAAGGATTTTGTATCTAAAATTAAGAAATTTGAATTTTGTAGAAATTGATGGAAGTGATTCATATTAAATTTTGAAAAGATAATTCTGGTTTCATAAAAGATAAAGGGATCTGGAAAGGAAGGGAATGAGGCTAGTTAAGAACTTGAAATACAAATCCACACAATTGCCAATGAGAACCTGAGCAAAAGCAATGACAGTTGAAAGTGAAAGAGATGGGATTTGTTAGGTAGCAGAAAGGTAGAATGCATAGGATTGTGAAACTGATTAGATTTAAGGTTTGGGAGAAGAAGCAGGTCAAGGGTTTCCAGACTGGACAACTGCAAGCATGGCAAAATGCTAAAGAATTTCCCATCCCAGTCTGAACTTAAATAACTAGCAAATAACAACAGTGGGCAGTTTTAGTTACTCATTTAGGTGTATACATTGTCTCTGTTTTTTTTTTTGGATGTATTATAAAGGATTGTTCTAATTTCAGTGGGAAAGTTCTTAGCATTTTAATATTATTTGCCATCTTGGATATGTATAGTTCCTTTTTCCTGTGGAAAAAAAAATCATTTTTATAATCAAGTAGAAATGTGAACATAAACCTCACATATGGAGAGGACATACTTTGTTCCCTCAAAAGGTATGAATCTAGAGCTGTATGAAATGGGACATGTGTTGTGATAACAGAAAATAAAATTATAACATATCTTTGTAGTTTGAATTAATGATACAGATCCCATCAACTAATGAGTTCACCTTATCTTGCTTATCTGTGGCTCCATATCTGACAGTCTTATTTATCCAGAACACCTCTAGAAAACTAAAATCTAAATGGCTTCCGAGAAAGATGACTGTTTAAATCCTGACCTTTTATTCTGTAGGAAGATCTAAAGCAGTGCTGTTCAAAGAGCCAGACTGGTATGAACTCTTTGCTACCAGTTTATGACAATTTAGGTACAGAAATTGAGGGTAAGCATCTTAAAACTTTTATAGCAATAATTTGACATTGTTCAGTATTCACGCATGTGGACCCCTTAGTGATGAACGGGATCCATCTTGTCTTTGTCTAAGTCATGTGATGAGTTGTGTGGGATTTGAACTGTGTAGTAGTCATGTGAGTAGGACTCCATTACAGTGTGTGACATTTCAAGGTTTGAAAACTGTTACCCAAAAGTGCATAAAAGCTATAAGCTATTTTATTTGACTGGAAGATGATATTTGATTATAACTTTACAGAATAAATGGTCAGAACTGACTACTACTGATAAAGGACTGAAGATAAGTTTTAAAAATACAGTGCCACTTGCTTCACTTTGGATAGCAGTTAAGAAAATGAATATCCTGAGCTTGCTGAGGTTGCTTTGAATTTTCTTCTTCCATTTCATTCTTTTTTTAAATTTTTTTATTTTACTTTATTTTACAATACTGTATTGGTTTTGCCATACATCAACATGAATCCGCCACGGGTGTACATGAGTTCCCAATCCTGAACCCCCTTCCCACCTCCCTCCCCATACCATCTCTCTGGGTCATCCCAGTACACCAGCCCCAAGCATCCTGTATCCTGCATCGAACCTAGACTGGCGATTTGTTTCTTACATGATATTATATGTGTTTCAATGCCATTCTCCCAAATCATCCCACCCTCTCCCTCTCCCACAGAGTCCAAGAGACACAGATGTATAGAACAGACTTTTGGACATTCCATTCTTATATTCTGTGAGCCTCATTTCTCTATGTGTGCTGTTAAACAAAACTTAGAAATGGTTTAGATATATGTTAGGTCTTGGGAGGAGTGTTGTCGCCCATCCAATCCAGATTAGATAAAATGACAAACAAGAAGCAAGCTTAAAAAAAAAAAAAAAAGAAGCAAGCTTAATTACCACATTATAAGCCTTAAGTATTAATATGTACAATGCATAGAGAAAGTGTGGCTATAGGTGTTTATTGGAGAACTGGTATTTCACATATAATGTTTTGTTCGGCAAAAAATCACAAGTATAATAGTGATTCTCTACAGTAATTGTCTTGTACATACTTTCAAAGAAATTTGAATTTATGTTTTGTTTCATTTTCACCTTATTATAGCTCTTTTTATTGTATTTCACAAATATAAGTGTCTATACTTCTTGGAAATTAAAACAAACAAATCTGATTCTTTTCCGCAGCTTGAGAATCATAGCTCTCTAGATGAGCGCTTCTAAATCTGATTAAGAATTGCTTGGGGAATCTTATTAATGTGTAGATGTGGACTTAGTAGGTCTGGGTGAGCCTGAGATTCTGTATTTCTAACAAGTTCACATGCAGATGCTACTGGTCATGGACCATGCTTTGAGTAACAAGACTTTCGAGCAGTCCTACCTGATGAGAGTGGGATGTAGGCCACACATGCACTTTAAAAATTTCCTATAGCCACATTAAAAAAGGTAAAGAGGATACTTAATAGTTCTAAAACTTTATAATTTCAATGTGTAATCAATCAAAATTGTTAACGAAGTATGAACTTTTTTTCTCATATTAAGTCTTTTAGGTCTAGTGTATATTTTACAAATCTGAATCCAAATGCTAAATTTTCACTGGAAAAAGTGGATTTGCATACCCAAATTGTTAACAAATGTTTAAAGATTCACCAATAACTGAATTGAGTATTGGCTTTAAAATTAAAATTAATCAAAATTAAATGAAATAAAAAATTCAGTTCCTTAGTCAAATCGACTACATTCCACAGTTACATGTGGCTGGTGGCTACCTTACTGGACAGCACAGCTTTAGACCATCCTTAAACTTGAAGCCAGGTATTAGAATTAAATTTAGTGTTGGTTTGATGTAGTTAAACATGATCAAGTTTCTTCTGGATTATAGGAATGAAGAGAATGTGAATAGCTCTAAAGAGCTGTAATATTGAGAAGTGAGAGCAGATAGCAAGGGAAACAATTAGAGTGTAAGGATAAAAACATCAGTTATAAACATTTTGGGATCAGTCAGTGTGTGACCAAAGCTCATTCACTTTTCTCTGGCATCTGACAGCATCATATTGTAAATAATACTTTGTTAATACTGCCGATTTCTAGTTAGCAGTAATAAAAGGCTAAATTTGGAATATACACTGTTAAAGAAGGGTAGAGATGTGTACAATATCTTGTTGTAAAGATTTTCATAAAAATAGTTCAAGAAACTTTAAAGCATTTAGTAATGGCATGTTTAAAAATCAAAGAGCAGTGGCGACTCACTGAAATTGGATAAGTCATGAAACCACGGAGACCTTAAAACAATTGAACCCACAAACAAAAATAGAAAATAAAGAGACCCAAACCAACTTTGTTTTGCAAAATTTTGGAAGATAATTGTAAAAGCAGGAAGAAGAAAACTTTACAGGAAACACTGAAGCCTATTGTGAAAGAATGTATCACAGATGTCAGCCTATAGGGTGGAATCCAACATGCTCTGTCTCTTTCCTCCTCTGCTTGTTTCTCTTGGTAAAAACACAAGGTCTGGTGTGTTTAAGGTATATACAGAGAGTACAGGTCCATGGCACTTCTGAATGAGGTCTGCAAGTCCTAAGCCTCCCCTCCAGGTTTTGCCTCGGTGAAAAAAATGTCCCAGTGATTCCCAGGCCCCGCTGGGACCCCTGGCTGTGGGCACTCTTGGCATTCTCTCCATGTTAGTCTGCCAGTTGTCATGGTATGCTGTGTGTGGACGCATGTTTTTCCTGAGAGTTGATGAGGGCACTTAGGGAAAACATTTTTGTCTTGAAGGGGCAACTGAATGCGAGATGTGTGTATGTGAAAGTCGCTCAGTCATGTCAAATTCTTTGTGACCCTGTGGACTGTAGCCTGCCAGGCTTCTCTGTCCATGGAATTCTCTAGGCCAGAATACTGGAGTGGGTAGCTTTTCCAGTGGGTCCCCTTTTCCAGGGGATCTTCCCAACCCAGGGTTCGAACTCAGGTTTCCCACATTGCGGGTGTATTATTTGCTGTCTGAGCCACCAGGGAAGCCCGAATGAGAGGAGGGAAAAGGGGAAATAATAAGGGCAAGAATGGAGGAGTTTTTGGCTTCTTGGTCCACTTGGTGCTGCAATACAATAGTAAGGACATTATATTCAGTAGAACACTTCACGGGATTTCATGAACAGTCCAGGATTTGCATGCCCTTATTCCTGAGCTATGGCACAGACTCTGGAAATGAATGGAGTATAGTTCTTGACAGCACAGGTCCTGGAGTCAGATAGCCTGGGTTCATATTTAAGCAGAACATTTTTAGCTGGGTGACCTTGGGAATTTTCTTAAGTTCTCTGTGTCTCAGTTTTCTCCTCTCGAAATAGGAATAACAATAGTATATATAACCCTAGGATAAAATGAAATGATAGCTCTAATTCCAAAGAGTCAGAGACGACTGTGCGACTGAACTGAACTGAACTGAACTGAATGCATTTAGAACAGTGCCTGATAAGCTCTCAAAAAATATTAACTGTTTTGTATTATTTTTCTATAATTATCATGGAGATTTACTTTCTCAAGTTCTGTGTCCTCCAGAGAAGATTGTTGGCAATGGGAAGAAAGCTTTGTCAGGTCAGAGGTCTCTCCTTTCTCATTTAAAAAATGGATATAAAATGATAATTAAAGTGACTACTATATAGACACATTAGAGACTTTCTCTCAATGCTGAGTGTGGGGAACCCTGAGCTAGGTTGTTCATAGCTCTTGTCCTCAAGAACAACTGTTTCCTTCTTTTCCTCTCCTTTGAACAGTCAGAGCCCATTTTACTTTGTCACTTCTTTTCCCTATAGTCAGACTGCCTATATATAGTCTGTCCACAATCTGTAGATCTGTCTTCAGATCTACAGCACAAGCGGGCTGTGGAAACCTCAGAGAAGGCTTGAGGAACCCCATGAGAGGGTAGGGGCCTATCAGGTGGATCTATTCCAAGATGATATGAATTCAATAAATGTTTGTTTAATATATGAATAAAATGAAACCTACTAAGATTACTGAACTTAAAAAATAAATTTTTCAGAAGAAGTAAAAAGGTATCCATTTAACGGATCATTTTGGCCCCCGTAAGAGTTAGGCTGAACACACTTAAAGAAACCTTCAATGATTTAAGGGGTAAAGTCTTATACTTAATCATTGCCCTCACTGAATCCAGAAATATGTGGTACATAAGGTGCCTCGTGGGTTTGCTGGGTTGCTCAGCTGGTAAAGAGTCCACCTGCAATGCAGGAGATCTCGGTTCAATTCCTGGGTCAGGAAGTTCTCCTGGAGAAGGGATGGGCTACCCACTCCAGTATTCTTGGGCTTCACTGCTGGCTCAGCTGGTAAATAATCTGCCTGCAATGCAGGAGACCTGGATTCGATCCCTGGGTTGGGAAGATTCCTCTGGAGGAGGGCATGGCAACCCACTCCAGTGTTCTTGCTTGGAGAATCCCCATGAACAGAGGAGCCTGGCAGACTACAGTCCATGGAATTGCAAAGAGTCTGATACAACTGAGTGACTAAGTACAGCACAGCACAAAGCACATAGTGGGTGCTCAATAACTGGAGTAAGCAAAAGGATCCATGTGTGGAGGGAAAGACCTTGATACACAGAGGAAGAATGTCATTCCAGGGGAGGATTATTGTTACAGAGATGTGGAGGGTGAAGCAGAATGTGTTTCTGTCAGCATAGCATAATTACCTCTAGGTGATGTCAGTGTGGTTCTACATGAAGGCTGTTTCTCAAGGCTCCTTCCTAACCTAAAACACTCTAAGAGTAATATCAGTTATGAGCAACAGGATAATTCCTGGCATGTTTCTCTTCAGTCATTCCTCTACAGTTGAACAATCGGCCTTTAGCATTACTGTTCTAAGCCCCCTTCCCCGTCCAGAGCCTGAGAGAGCTGGTTGTGGAACAGATGTCCCACACTTGCCTCCTGCTGCCGCCGGATTTGGTGCGCCCAAGTGGGTCCTTTTCTTCTGAAACATTGCCAACCCCTCCCCTATCCCGGAAAAGAAACGGGCTTTCTTTTCCATTGCAACCTTTGTCTGCTTCCTCTTTAGGACTGTGGTCTGGCCCATGTGAATATTGAATTAAACTGCAGTAGTCCATAATCTCTATAATGCTGAGGGCATCTCTCCATTTGTAAATGGAAACCTTCTCCATATTTGTTTTATTAGGTTTCTGCAGTTTGCCTGTTTGTTTTTGCTTTGTGGCCCCTTCCACCCAGAACAGGTCCTAAAGATAACCCTTGCACATTTTGTGGCAAGGGCAGCCCTTGCCTGGGTAGACTCTAATTCTACAGGTTTTGAATGTGCCACTTGCTTTGATTGCAAAGACATCTCTAACCATCTTGTGTGTGTGTGTGTGTGTGTGTGTGTGTGTGTGTGTGTGTGTGTGTATCTGTTGAGGTAGGAGCTGGAAGGGATTTCTCTAGAAAGACTCAGGAGACTCATAGCATGTTAGAGCTGAAAGTCCCCTATAAGGTCACTTAGTTTAGAGATTTTCAATCAGGCTTTAGAGGAATCTCCAGGTAGTACAGAGGTGCCTTAAAGACGCTTCTGTATCAAGAGAGAGCTGCTGAATGAAGGTGGAGGTGATTTTTCCTGCCTCCCAAGACCCTAGTAATTTAGCTTTTATCTATTTTTTACACTGACTTCATGTTCTCATTTTACAGATGAGGTAATGGGGACTGAAAGGAAATGTTAATAGGGTACCGTTCTACTTAGGCTACTGCTGGGTCGCCCTCTTTCTCATCCTTTTGATGTGCTATCACATGCCTCACAGTGACCTCTTTTTTCCTTCATTCTCCAGCCTGACTTCTTCAGCCTCCACAGATGCCATGTTTTCCTGAAAGAATTGAGGCCTCCATTGTGCTTGCTCCTGTGTCTTCTTTCCCCCACCTCAACATCTCTCGTCCATGTCCCTTTTTCCTTCCTTTCCTGTCTCTGAGGAAAGTGTGCCTCTGCACTTTCTCAAGGCAAATCCTTCCACTTGGATCTGCAGTTCTACTTCTTCCTTTTACTGCTAGGATTTTGTCTCGATTTGGGCTAATGTATTCAGTCATTTCCTGTTATCCCGGTATTTTCTCTTTACCTGAGAGAAACATATATGGGTCTTCCTATCATGCAAACAAAACAAACGCAGTAGCAACAAAGAAAGACATTCATTCTGCTTATTATCCATTGCTTTCTAAATGGAGCGCGTGTGTGCATGCTCGGTTGCTTCAGTTGTGTCCAGCTCTTTGTGACCCTAAGGACTGTAGCCCTTCAGGCTCCTCTCTCTATGGGATTCCCCAGGTAAGAATACTGGGTGGGTTGCCACGCCCTCCACCAGGGTATCTTCCCCACCTGAGGATCGAACCAGCATCTCCTTCATCTCCTGCATTGCAGGCAGATTATTTACCAGCTGAGCCACCAGGGAAGCTCCTTCTAAATGGAGTATGAATCCTCAAACATTCCATCATTGTCCTCTTCTTCCATGTTTTCATACTCCACGTACCAATAAACTATTTTTATTTTCCAACAAGGACAGTACATTTTCTTTACAATCTCCTCCCTGCTATTTCCCACTCAATCTCATTTGCCTGTTGAAAGCTTCCAGAGTCCATCACACACTCTCTCCTCCATGAAGCCTTCCTTGGCTTCCCTCAAGTGAATGTTATCCTAACCTCATTTAAATGCCCATAGTACTGTTCCTGAATTACAAGATCCTGCCCTTTCCTATCAGTCTTATTGTAGCTCTGCAGGGCAGGATGACTGTTTCTTATTTTTGTGTCCCTCTCAGTGCTTTGTACATAAGTGTTTGACCTGTCCAATTACATAGCCAGCTGGGCACAGATGGATCTGGAACACATTTCTCTTGATTCTTCATCAATTTTTTTTTTTTTTTTAGTGTGTTAATAATTGGGTATATGTGATTGACATAAGGGGCATTTTTTCTCTGGTATCCCAAGGTCTCTGGGCTTACATTTTGCTATGACTGAGATTACTTTAACCAAACAACTCTACTAATTGTCCCTCTATTCTGGCAATTTATTCTGCAAGCCAGCTCTCAACTCTGATGGATTAATGCTAACCCATCAGATTAATTAGTGGTAATCTGGGCTATTGTGTTAAGAAGGATTCTGAGGTTAATTAGGTGAAGGGCATAGTGTTTGATTGGGTTTCCCTGATGTCTCAGAGATAAAGAATCTCCTGCAATGCAGGATACATGGGAGACATGGGTTTGATCCCTGAGTTGGGAAGATCCTCTAGAGGAGGAAATAGCAACCCACTCCAGTATTCTTGCCTGGGAAATCCCATGAACAGAGGAGATTGGCAGGCTATAGTCTAAAGGGTCGCAAATGTCTGAGTATGAGTCCCTGAGTCCTAATAGTGTTTGATTAGCAGTGTCTTCAATGGCCATGAGAGGCTAGAATTATGGCATACATGTCAGGTTCTGCTTGTCTATTGGAATGTATGTGGTTTGAATCATAGGAACAGAAGTTCTCTTTCCCCTAGGCCCCTTGGGGAGGTCTCTGTGCATCGATGGTCACATTTGGTGTTTGGACACATTTCAAGATATGCAGTTTTTCTTTATGTGACCCAAGGTGGTTTATGCTGGGACTAAACTAGCATCATGGAAAAGAAATGCAAAAAAGCAAAATGGCTGTCTGAGGACGCCTTACAAATAGCTGTGAAAAGAAGAGAAGTGAAAAGCAAAGGAGAAAAGGAAAGATATAAGCATCTGAATGCAGAGTTCCAAAGAATAGCAAGAAGAGATAAGAAAGCCTACCTCAGCAATCAATGCAAAGAAATAGAGGAAAACAACAGAATGGGAAAGACTAGAGATCTCTTCAAGAAAATTAGAGATACCAAGGGAATATTTCATGCAAAGATGGGCTCGATAAAGGACAGAAATGGTATGGACCTAACAGAAGCAGAAGATATTAAGAAGAGGTGGCAAGGATACACAGAAGACCTGTACAAAAAAGATCTCGACCCAGATAATCATGATGGTGTGATCACTCACCTAGAGCCAGATGTCCTGGAATGTGAAGTCAAATGGGCCTTAGAAAGCATCACTACGAACAAAGCTAGTGGAGGTGATGGAATTCCAGTTGAGCTGTTTCAAATCCTGGAAGATGATGCTGTGAAAGTGCTGCACTCAATATGCCAGCAAATTTGGAAAACTCAGCAGTAGCCACAGGACTGGAAAAGGTCAGTTTTTATTCTAATCCTAAAGAAAGGCAATGCCAAAGAATGCTCAAACTACTGCACAATTGCACTCATCTCACACTCTAGTAAAGAAATGCTCAAAATTCTCCAAGCCAGGCTTCAGCAATATGTGAACAGAGAACTTCTGATGTTCAAGCTGGTTTTAGAAAAGGCAGAGGAACCAGAGATCAAATTGCCAACATCTGCTGGATCATGGAAAAAGCAAGAGAGTTCCAGAAAAACATCTATTTCTGCTTCATTGATTATGCCAAAGCCTTTGACTGTGTGTATCACAATAAACTGTGGAAAATTCTGAGAGAGATGGGAATACCAGACCACCTGACCTGCCTCTTGAGAAACCTATATGCAGGTCAGGAAGCAACAGTTAGAACTGCACATGGAACAACAGACTGGCTCCAAATAGGAAAAGGAGTACGTCAAGGCTGTATATTGTCACCCTGCTTATTTAACTTCTATGCAGAGTACATCATGAGAAATGCTGGGCTGGAAGAAGCACAAGCTGCAATCAAGATTGCTGGGAGAAATATCAATAACCTCAGATATGCAGATGACACCACCCTTATGGCAGAAAGTGAAGAGGAACTGAAAAGCCTCTTAATGAAAGTGAAAGAGGATACTGAGAAAGTTGGCTTAAAGCTCAACATTCAGAAAACAAAGATCATGGCATCTGGTCCCATCGCTTCATGGGAAATAGAGGGGGAAACAGTGGAAACAGTGTCAGACTTTATTTTTTTGGGCTCCAAAATCACTGCAGATGGTGATTACAGCCATGAAATTAAAAGATGCTTACTCCTTGGAAGGAAAGTTATGACCAACCTAGACAGCATATTCAAAAGCAGAGATATTACTTTGCCAACAAAGGTTCATCTAGTCAAGGCTATGGTTTTTCCAGTGGTCATGTATGGATGTGAGAGTTGGACTATGAAGAAAGCTGAGCACAGAAGAATTGATGGTTTTGAACTGTGGTATTGGAGAAGACTCTTGGGAGTCCCTTGGACTGCAAGGAGATCCAACCAGTCCATCCTAAAGGAGATCAGTCCTAGGTGTTCATTGGAGGGACTGATGTTGAAGCTGAAACTCCAGTACTTTGGCCACCTCATGCGAAGAGTTGACTCATTGGAAAAGCCCTGATGCTGGGAGGGATTGGGGGCAGGAGGAGAAGTGGGCAACAGAGGATGAGATGGCTGGATGGCATCACTGACTCGATGGAGGTGAGTTTGAGTGAACTCTGGGAGTTGGTGATGGACAGGGAGGCCTGGCATGCTGAGGTTCATGAAGTCGCAAAGAGTCAGACATGACTGATTGAACTGAACTGAAACTAGCACCCCTGGTCTCTCCAGAGCTTTGCTCACTGAATTAGAAAATGAGTGCTTTATTCCTGTTCCAAGTTCTACCCTACTATAATAGACAGCTAGGTCTTTCTCTTAATCTCTTAGGAGCTCTGAGGCCAGGATATCTGACACCATGCTCCTTTTCATTCTTTTGACATCTTTCATTAGCACATTTAAAGCTCATGGGAAATGTTCTTGTTCTCCTGAGAAGAAGGAAAAATAGAAGGTTTGAGGAAATCTGGTGCAAAAAAACTGTCTGGCTGAGCTGTGGAGTTCACAGAGTTTCAGTGACCTCCAGCAGGGCCCCTGTGATTCTCCTGGGTCCCAGGCCAGTCAAGGATGAGCTTTATAGTTGCCTCTCCTCCCTCCTCCCTTCTCCAATCCATACTGTAGTCCTGAGAATATTGCTTTTATTTTCCTCCAGCAACAAAAAAGTCTCCAAACTCACATCCTTTACTTGTGATTGTTCTTGGCATGGGTGGGAACTGCCTGGACCACAAGACCTTGAGTACAGAACTCCCCCTACACTGAGTCTTATGCTGCTTTACTTCAGATAGAGCAGGGCTGGAAAAAGAAGTTGGTAAAAGCAGCTCAGTCTTGCAGGCAGAGGCAGAAATTCCTGCACTGTATTCATACTGTTGCCCCACACTGCAGTTTCTTGCTTCAGACCCCCAGAGTTCTGCTGTTAGCCTCCCTTGTCCTGAGCTTTCCTGGCTTGTCTCAGCCACTTCATACTCTTCGACCCTTCGCGGGCATCTTTCCTCCTCTTAACTTTGGGTGTAGTTTATAAGGCAGCTGATGCACTTCCCACCCAAATTCAGGTGGTGCCCTGCTTAGAGGGAGAGGGTGGGATGATTTGGGAGAATGGCATTGAAACATGTATAATATCATATATGAAACGAATTGCCAGTCCAGGTTCGATGCAGGATACTGGATGCTTGGGGCTGGTGCACTGAGATGACCCAGAGGGATGGTACGGGGAGGGAGGTGGGAGGGGGGTTCAGGATGGGGAACACGTGTATACTCGTGGCAGATTCATGTTGATGTATGGTAAAACCAATACAATATTGTAAAGTAATTAGCCTCCAATTAAAATAAATAAATTTATATTAAAAATTTTTTTTTCAATGGCCCTTTCTGTCTCCCTGTTCAGCAGATGTTTCTGTCTCCTCCTCATGGGTGCCAGCCCTTGTGGAAGAAATTCAGTCTGTTTTTGCACCAGTCAACCATTTTCCAACAGACACACAACAAAGTCACGGAAACCCTACTTACGGTGAATCTCCACAGCCCGCCAAGGTCATCACTCCTCTCAAAGCAGGTGGGCTTTAGCCCTTCCTCCAGACAGCACTTGATGGAAGCCAGGCCAGTGACCCCAGCGCCCACAATCGCAACACGTTTGGCCATGTTGTCCTGTGTGGGGACAATGAAGCAGAACCATTTATTCATAAATGAAAGCCCCACCCCATCCTTGGCTGCTCTAGCAAACCAGGAAAAAGAATAGGAGAGATTAAGGGATTTGCTCCTTTTGAATCCTCTGTAGCTGGTTTCTGGTGTTGTGAATGCTAGGAGGGCAATGTTCAGGTCACTGGTTTAACCCTGTGCTTCGTATGTTCCCACCCCCTCACTCAGAACTCGTGCTAAATAACAGTACGGTTGTCAAGACTGTAGCTTTTGGCAGAATAGCTGGAATCGGATCCTTCAGTACACGGAGTTTCGCGTTCTGCACTGTGCTGCTGCCTCCAGCCTTCCTCCACAAACCTTCGAGTGAAATAATAGAGCAGCAGCCCAGGAAAGGATCACCTTGGCAAACTCAGATTTTTAAAAACACACGAAATCGAATCTCAGATTGGTGTGATGTGATACGAGGTCACCCAGAAGCTGGTGGAGTGGGGTTGAGATGCAGAGCCAAGACACTGGCCACCACGAGCGCTGTTACAACACTGCCCTGGGCTGGTCCCTGTCCCTGGCCAGCTGCCAGCGTTCCAGCTGCGCTGTCGTCCTTCTCCTGACTGCTGCCGTGGATGGTCATCAGTGGGAAAGGGAAAGTGTGGGTGGAAAGGTAGGCATGGGGAATTCTCCTCCTGTCTCCACAGGGTCCTGATTCACCTCTAGGAAACCATCGTGTCACCACTGGCACTGATGGAGGGGTATCTGACCTTGGCCATGAGCTAACATGAACTTGTAAGAATGATGAGAGGCAATATAATGTATTGGTTAAGCCAGTGGTCTCCACCAGGGAATGATTTCGTGGAAGACAGTTTTTCCAGGGATTAGGGTGGCTGTGTGGATGGTTCAGGTGGTAATGAAAGCAATGGGGGGAGCGATGGCCAGGGCTAGATGAAGCGTCGCTGCCCTTGCTTGCCCACCCACCCTCCGTTCACCTCCTGCTGTGTGGCAGGGTTCTTAACAGGCCACAGGGGGTTGGAAACCTCTGGGTTAAGCAACCAGACTCTGGACCACATTGTGACATTGGCAAATTATTCTACTCCTCTGTGTATCATAAAAAAACGAAGAGAATGGTAGTGTTTTCCTTGCGGGTTTTGTTAGAATCAAGTGAGTCAACAACACATGACAGTTGGCTTAGAAGTGCTCCTGGGACATAGAAGATTTGTATGGAAATACAAAAAACCTCGACTAGCCAAAGCAATCTTGAGAAAGAAGAATGGAACTGGAGGAATCAACTTGCCTGACTTCAGACTCTACCACAAAGCCACAGTCATCAAGACAGTATGGTACTGGCACAAAGACAGAAGTATAGATCAATGGAACAAAATAGAAATCCCAGAGATAAATCCACACACCTGTGGATACCTTATCTTCGACAAAAGAGGCAAGAATATACAATAGATTAAAGACAATCTCTTTAACAAGTGGTACTGGAAAAACTGGTCAACCACTTGTAAAAGAATGAAACTAGATCACTTTCTAACACCGCACACAAAAATAAACTCAAAATGGATTAAAGATCTAAATGGAAGACCAGAAACTAGAAAACTCCTAGAGGAGAACATAGGCAAAACACTCTCTGACATAAATCACAGCAGGATCCTCTATGATCCACCTCCCAGAATACTGGAAATAAAAGCAAAAATAAACAAATGGGATCTAATTAAAATTAAAAGCTTCTGCACTACAAAGGAAACTATAAGCAAGGTGAAAAGACAGCCTTTGGAATGGGAGAAAATAATAGCAAATGAAGCAACTGACAAACAACTAATCTCAAAAATATACAAGCAACTTATGCAGCTCAATTCCAGAAAAATAAATGACCCAATCAAAAAATGGGCCAAAGAACTAAATAGACGTTTCTCCAAAGAAGACATATGGATGGCTAACAAACACATGAAAAGATGCTCAACATCACTCATTATTAGAGAAATGCAAATCAAAACCACAATGAGGTACCAGTTCACACCAGTCAGAATGTCTGCAATCCAAGTCTACAAGCAATAAATGCTGGAGAGCGTGTGCAGAAAAGGGAACCCTCTTACACTGTTGGTGGGAACGCAAACTAGTACAGCCACAATGGAGACCAGTGTGGAGATTCCTTAAAAAATTGCAAATAGAACTGCCTTATGACCCAGCAATTCCACTGCAGGGCATACACACCGAGGAAACCAGAATTGAAAGAAACACGTGTACTCCAATGTTCATCGTAGCACTGTTTATAATAGCCAGGACATGGAAACAACCTAGATGTCCATCAGCAGATGAATGTATAAGAAAGCTGTGGTACATATACACAGTGGAGTATTACTCAGCCATTAAAAAGAATACATTTGAATCAGTTCTAATGAGGTGGATGAAGCTGGAGCCGATTATACAGAGTGAAGTAAGCCAGAAAGAAAAACACCAATACAGTATACTAACACATATATATGGAATTTAGAAATGGTAATTTTAAAATTTTATTTTTTTTAATATGCTATCTAGCTAATGGTAATGATAACCCTCTATGTGAGACAGCAAAAGAGACACAGATGTATAGAATGGACTTTTAGACTCTGTGGGAGAGGGAGCGGGTGGGATGATTTGGGAGAATGGCATTGAAACATGTATACTATCAAGTAAGAAATGAATCATCAGTCTATGTTCGATACAGGATACAGGATGCTTGGGGCTGGTACACGGGGATGATCCAGAGAGATGATATGGGGTGGGAGGTGGGAGGGGGTTCAGGACTGGGAACTCATGTACACCCGTGGCGGAATCATGTCAATGTATGGCAAAACCAATACAGTATTGTAAAGCAACATAAAGTAAAAAAAAAAAAACAAACAATTAAAAAAATAAAATCTACAGTAGAGATTTGCCATAAAAAAGAAAATCCTCAATAAATAGAAGCTATTGTAAGTATAAAAACATTTCCCTAAATCAGCTTCCTCTTTGCCTTTCCCATCACTGAGCCTCTGTTCTTTAAATTCCTATAGCATTTTGGTCAATACACACAAGCTCAACTCTTTCTCATGTGATTTTAGCTGTTGTTCCCCCCAATTTTTGGGGGACATTTTTCTCTCCCCAAGTTAGTAAATTTTTAAACCAGATGGATCAAAGAGTAGATGCAAAATTACCTCAAAGATACTATCTTCCTGAACATTTGCATTTCCTTATCTCACAGATGAGCTTGTTCCACAAAACTGAATATACATTTTTGTTTTTCAGGATTGAGACACAGAGTAGTTCAAGTTCAGAGACTTCATCTGATTCGTACTCTGCTGTAACCCCAGGGTCTAGGGCTGCGCTTGGAACATAGAAATTGATGCTTCAGTTCAGTCGCTCAGTTGTGTCCGACTCTTTGCAACCCCCAAAATCATAGCACGCCAGGCCTCCCTGTCCATCACCAACTCCTGGAGCTTACTCAAACCCATGTCCATCGAGTCGGTGATGCCATCCAGCCATCTCATCCTGTGTCATTCCCTTCTCCTCCTGCCCCCAGTCCCTCCCAGCATCAGGGTCTTTTCCAATGAGACAACTCTTCGCATGAGGTGGCCGAAGTATTGGAGTTTCAGCTTCAGCATCAGTCCTTCCAATGAACACCCAGGACTGATCTCCTTTAGGATGGACTGGTTGGATCTCCTTGCAGTCCAAGGGACTTTCAAGAGTCTTCTCCAATACCACAGTTCAAAAGCCTCAATTCTTTGGCACTCAGCTTTCTTCACAGTCCAGCTCTCTCATCCATACATGACTACTGGAAAAATCATAGCCTTGACTAGATGGACCTTTGTTGGCAAAGTAATGTTTCTGCTTTTGAATATGCTGTCTAGGTTGGTCATAACTTTCCTTCCAAGGAATAAGCGTCTTTTAATTTCATGGCTGCAATCGCCAACTGCAGTGATTTTGGAGCCCAAAAATATAAAGTCTGACACTATTTCCACTGTTTCCCCATCTATTTCCCATGAAGTGATGGGACCAGATGCCATGATCTTCGTTTTCTGAATGTTGAGCTTTAAGCCAACTTTTTCACTCTCCTCTTTCACTTTCATCAAGAGGCTCTTTAGTTCTTCTTCACTTTCTGCCATAAGGGTGGTGTCATCTGCATATCTGAGGTTACTGATATTTCTCCCGGCAATCTTGATTCCAGCTTGTGTTTCTTCCAGCCCAGTGTTTCTCATGATGTACTCTGCATAGAAGTTAAATAAGCAGGGTAACAATATACAGCCTTAATGTACTCCTTTTCCTATTTGGAACCAGTCTGTTGTTCCATGTGCAGTTCTAACTGTTGCTTCCTGACCTGCATATAGGTTTCTCAAGAGGCAGGTCAGGTGGTCTGTATTCCCATCTCTTTCAGAATTTTCCACAGCTTGTTGGATCCACACAGTCAAAGGCTTTGGCATAGTCAATAAAGCAGAAATAGATGTTTTTCTGGAACTCTCTTGCTTTTTTGATGATCCAGCAGATGTTGGCAATTTGATCTCTGGTTCCTCTGCCTTTTCTAAAACGAGTTTGAACATCTGGAGTTTCGTGATTCACGTATTGCTGAAGCCTGGCTTGGAGAATTTTGAGCATTACTTTACTAGTGTGTGAGATGAGTGCAGTTGATGCTTAGTACCCCCAAATATTTCTCTTTATATATATATATGTTTTTAAAATTTTTATTTTTTTGACTACTCCGTGTGCATGTGGGGTCTTCATTCTCCAACCAGGGATTGAATCCTTGTCCCCATGCAGTGGAAGTGCAGTCTTAAGCACTGGACTGCCAAGTAAGTCCCCACAAATATTTCTTGAATGAATTGAAAAGGCCCATTTGTTTAGGTATCATATGAAAGTGTTATAGAGCCAATTTGCTTCAGCTGGATTTGATTTACTGGGGAAAGTTAGTAGATTCCCTTTGGGGGAAGTCATGCTCTAGCTGCTAATGGAACGGCCTTGAGCTCACTTTATAAAAGAGAGTATCTGTACTGACTCTTATTCCAAGGGCCTGACACAGTACTTTAAGTATTTGCCTTTAAACATTTGAAGAATCATCATGGACAGATTAGAATTATGGCCAATTATGCATTTGAAGATGTTACAGGGAGGCAAATTTTAGGTCACTATAAGCACTTTCCAGCATTTCAAGCTCTGATATTTATTTTGTTCATTCAGAGTCTGTATGATGGTTTTTGGGGAAATTTTATAGGTAGGAAATTAGTAGGTAATGTGGAGGGTGGAATCTAATGCCCTAGAGGGTCTTATCAAGCCAGATTCTATGATTCATCTTCTGATCACCCTTCAAACACTCAATGAGGGGCTTCTACGCTGCTAAGCCCTAGGCAAGGTATTCAGGGGTACAAAAAAATCAATAAGGCATGATGCCTTCTTTAGCTGTCATTCAGTGGGAAAGTAAGATTTGAAAATAAATACCACATTCTGTGTCAAGTACTAACACAGAGATATGTTTCACATGTGCTTTGCAATAAGAGCATGATGAAAGAGGTGGTAATACTGACTTTGGGTAAGTAGGAAAGCAACACAGAAGTGTACTGTTGCTCCAGGATTTGAATGATGAAAAGAAGTCCAGTGGGCAGAGGAGTGGAGGAAGTGCCCTCCAGAGAGAGGTAGCAGTGAGAGTAAGGGCCAGAGATTGGCCATAGAGGCATCATGACCACTTGACTCTATGGAGGCTGGACTCTAAGAAGGGCTATTTTTTTGACTCCTGTTAGAAACAGCATGTTCCCCACATGAGAGGACTATATTACTGTGTTGATTTACTGGATTGTATGTGTTTAGTCTTCTTTCTGCATAAGCCTATATGTTTCTTCACAGAAGGCCATTTTCTTTGACTAGTCTCTTATTTTCTCATAGCATCTAGCTGTGTGCTTGGCCTGGACTAGTAGTTGCATAAATATTTGGCAATGGGTTGATTTCCTGACAGGTACAATGAATTAATTCATCACCTTATATCTTTTTAATTAAAAAAAATAGTTGAGTAAATATCTTCTGGGAGCTAATATCCTGGGTCAGACAGTCTGTCCTCAAAATGACTTTCTATCAAATGTACAATCCATAGATATTCCCTCCCCAGGTCATCACTGCTACTCAGTGTGGGCCAGATGCAGCCAGCCTTTTTGGAGGAGTAAACAGCCCAGTGGATTTCTTATGGGAAAGCAGGGTACTTGGGAGGCAGACCTGAGCTGGGAGTTTAGTGTTGGCTAATTGCCAGCAGCGTGATATTATACAAGTAATTTGTTTCTGTGTCTCAGTTTCCTTCTAAAATGAAGCTGGTTGTGATTGACATATATACACTTGGTTGGTGTGTTGCTGTGTGTGTGTGCGCGATTTTTTTCTGATTCTTTGTGACTCCATGGACTGTAGCCTGCCAGGCTCCTCTCTTCCCGGCAATAACATATATACACTGCTGCTGCTGCTGCTAAGTCGCTTCAGTCATGTCCGACTCTGTGTGACCCCATAGACAGCAGCCCACCAGGCTCCCCTGTCCCTGGGATTCTCTAGGCAAGAATACTGGAGTAGGTTGCCATTTCCTTCTCCAGTGCATGAAAGTGAAAAGTGAAAGTGAAGTCGCTCAATCATGTCAGACTTTTAGCAACCCCATGGACTGCAGCCTACCAGGCTCCTCCATCCATGGGATTTTCCAGGCAAGAGTACACTAGATATGTTAAAATACACTAGATAAATGGAAAATAGATAACTAGTGAAAACTTGCTGTATAGCACAGGGCACTCGGTTTGGTGCTTTGTGGTGACCTAGATGGATGGGATGTGGGGGAGAGCAGGGAGGGAGGCCCTAGAGGGAAGTGATATATGTATACATATAACTGATTCATTTCACTGAACAGCAGAGACTAACACAACATTGTAAAGCAATTATATTCCAATAAAAATAAATAAAAAATATAGCTATAAGTTGAACCTGTTGTAGGAATGAATCAACAGATGTGTAAAACACTTTAGCACAGTACTTGGGACATTCTTATCTCAGAACAGAAGTTGCTATGTTATTTTTACATTTTCAGGAGCATTTTCTTGAATCTGATATTTTTGTAGATATCTGCCTTGACAATTTTGGGTTTATTTATTTGGAATAAGAGAGTATTGGGGCAACTAGAAATATATAGCTAAAGGTTGTGTTCTAGCAAGTGAAGGAAATGAGTAGGGAAATAAAAGAATTGATGATAAGAGAAGGAAAGAGAGAAAAAGATAAAAGGAGAAAAAATAGGTTCCAAATCACCCTTCAGGACTTTTCTTTTTATTTCTTTCCATTTTCATTTCAGATCTACTTGATGTGTTTCCATATTCTCACATGAATTGTTCTCATGTCTGGAAAAGCGAACATGAGTAAACACGAGCACATATGCCCTCAAGGTGAATACCGCATTCACATGCTAATGAAAATTAATGCTTCCAATCATTCCTTCAAGTATTGATACTTCTATGAAACCAAAGTCATTAAAAAAATTAATAAGTGCTTTTTAGAAAAAGTAATGTCTGCCTTTATTATTTCTTTTAACTAAAAATCATTTCTAGTCACTGACTGCGGTAGGTTAGACAAAGTGACTGATAACAGAGTAGGAAATTTTGTTAAGGTGAAAAATCCTCTAATGCCACTGATTAGTGTTATTTCACATGCTAACGCAAAATGAATATTAAAAATACTATTGCTTCTAATGTGAATATACAATAAAAATTTGGCCACTCCTTTGCTGGAGATTTTAAAAGCAGTGTATCATCACCATCATCATTATTATTTCAGTGAAGAAAGCCTCATCAAAGCTGACTAAATATGAAAGAAGTAATAAAAATAAAAAGTATGACCAAATTGGTGAAGTGTCCACTGAATGAAAGTGAGTTTATAAAAAACATCAAGCAAAATAACTTGAGCAACACAAAATTGCTAAATGAGTTGAGAAATTACTGTCGGTTACATCAAAGTTACCGATATTTAACCATGGGGGTTACAAGCAAACCACTGGTATTTTCCTAAGCATTTTACATCACTGCCTCTACTTCAAAAGAAGTAAGATGCAAAAATATAATGTACCAGCCAGCCTTTTTGGAGAAGTAAACATCCCTGTGGATTTCTTATGGGAAAGTAGGGTACTTGGGAGTCAGACCTGAGCTGGAAGTTTAGTGTTGGCTAATTGCCAGCAGTGTGATGTTATACAAGTAATTTGTTTCTGGGTCTCAGTTTCCTTCTAAAATGAAGCTGGTTGCGATTGACATATATACACTCGGTTGACGTGTTGCTGTGTGCGTGTGCGAGACTGAGTGCCTCCGTTGGTTTATTAGGATGATATAGGGGGTTAGAACATGAAGCTAGGGCTGTCATTCCCAGAATTGTGTGCAGAGGTACTGAGTTATTTCAAAAATTTGAGGAAAGTGTAGTAATTCTCTGTGTCTTTTGAATACCAAAGTATTAGCTGGAGGTAGTTCACAATTTTTGTATCAGATAGGGATGTGTTCTATTCCATGATGTAACATCTTTGCAAAGCTAGGTTTCTGACTGTTGCAATGTTAAAAAGTGAACAGTTGAGGTAGAACAGAAAATGATCTGATTCCAAGAGTTGAGCAGTGCTGTGTGCACCTCATTATTAAGTAACTGCGATTATTCAAATATAAAATAAAAATACCACTTTCCTTTAAGTTTGTGTATTATTATTTTAAACAACTACAAAGTTGATTGAAAAAGAACAAAAGTATAAATAGAGAACAGAATAAAAATACAAATACAAAGAACAGAAATACATAAGTTGTTTGGATGTGACTATTTAATAAGAGGAACTATAGCTTGGGGGCCCTGTGACAAAATTACTTTCACACTAAAGAGCCCCTTGAACCTAGGAGGTTTGGGAATCTTTGGGTTATAGTCTTTCCTTCTGAATATATTTTAATTGATCAGGAGACCTTATCTACTGGTTTCAAGAAATGCAAGCTATCCTATACCTAGTCCAGCAGTTAACCAGTGTTAAAGGTTTCTGGTGTGACTCATCTATGTATTTCAAAGGAAGCCATCTTCACTGGTGCTGACAGGCTTCTTGTTTAGTCTAAGTCATGTTTAGTCACTAAGTCGTGACTCTTTTGCGACCCCATAGACTGTAGCCCGCCAGTCTCCTCTGTCCATGGGATTTCCCAGGCAAGAATACTGGAGAGGGTTGCCATTGCCTTCTCCAGGGTATCTTCCCAACCCAGGGATCAAACTCTCATCTCCTGCACTGGCAGGCAGATTCTTTACCTCTGAGCCTCCAGGGAAGCCAGACAGGCTTGTAACCAGTCCATCATTTGTACATCACGACCTGCCCCTTCCCCTTTCTCTCTTTCTGTCTCTCTGTCCTATGTTGTGTCTCTCGTCTCCTCTCTCACACATGGACATATACACACATTTCTTATCAGGTGGTTGTTTTGGAAGAGTCTGGAGGAGGGGGGAACAGCTGCTGGAGGTTAGAAACCCCAGAGGATGGCCCTGGCCCTGCTCTGGGATTTCTAACCTCCAGCAGCTGTTGCCCCCTCCTCCAGCCTCTTCTGAAACACAACCACTTGATAAGAAAAGTTCTGCCAGGTACTAAATTCACCATACCAGTTACAAGGCCACAGATATTCCCTCGGCTGGAGGGGAAACTAGCAAATAACAAAGGATAGACAGTCTCTCCATCTGTAAATCAGATGGCATTCAACCGGATATCTACAAGAGAGTTTTGAAACTCTCAAAATTAATACTCCTGTGAATTTAACTGAGTGAAAAAAAGACAACATGCAACATAAATTGGTCAGATTCGAAAGGGAGGGGTCATTGCCTCTGTCTCCGAGCTCATGCCAATATTTGGTAGACAAACCCCCAAAGCATTGTCTGACACCAAGTTAGAAGCTATTAATGGAAGCTCTTGAGAAAAAGTACTGATTTCCCTTTGCATTAGGAATACATGTTTTCCCCTTGATTAACCACTTAGTAGTCTACCCAGCAATGTACTTACCAGTGTACACAGAAGACTTGGTACTATCTGACTTTACCGTCCCGTTACAAGTACTCAAGCACATACCCCTCTTTGTCCTTTGGGATGGGGAGTGACTTTATAGCTCTCCACAGATCAAGGGAGTGGCATTCTGCTGAGGGGACTCTGTCCTGAAGCACAATAACAAAACAGGAAAAATCTGGGCCCCACCTCCCTAAAGCAAAAGAATCAGAGGTTATATCTGGTTGTTTACTTTATGTACTTGAAATTCCTGATGCCAAGTCCTGGCCACAGTTAAGAGTTTGCTGAAATGAAACTGAATGATCCAGAGCCAGTGTTGTCCTAGGCATCCCAGGTACACCGGATGAACCCTGTCTAAGATAAGGAATGTTATGCAGAATTTGCAATCTAAGTTTAGCCATTATTTATATTTTAACTTGATTAATTGCAACAGTGAAATGCTAAGATAAATACTGGTGATATGTACTTTAGACTCACTCTTTTCCCTGCAAAAGATAAATTATTTTAGGGAGTAACAGCAGCATATTCATTGTTCCTAGATTTCATTCTTAAAAGAGGAGGGAATAAATAAAATAAGGCAATTATGACAACAGCTGCTTCACTGAAGAGTCACTTTTAAACATTTTGATCCATTTCTCATTTAGAGAAAATGCTTATTGTTTCCAAGTCATGCTTCACCCATATTAGTATTCAGTTTTTTCTGTGTTAATTTATTTATATATTTTTATTATTTTTTAAAATTAATTTCTATTGGAGTACAGTTGATATACAACGTTGTGTCAGTTTCAGGCGTACAGCAAAGGGAATCAGTTATACATTTACATATATCCACTCTTTTTTAGATTCTTTTTCCATATAGGGCAGTACAGAGTATTGAGTAGAGTTCCCTTCGTTATACAGTAAGTCCCCATTAGTTATCTGTTTTATATGTAGTAGTATGTTTATGTCCATCCCAGCTTCCCATCTTTAAGGACTTGACTGCAGATGATTGCCAAAGCACTTGGGAAGTATAACAAATGTATGAAAAGAGCACAGTCTTTGGCATCAGAAGTCCTGGGTTTAAGTAAAGTTTCACCAGGCACTATTAGAGTAACCTTGGGAAAATTATTTAACTTTTTAAACCTTTAATTTCCTCAGTTTAAGATAAGCATAATAATACTTGCTTCACATAGTTGTGGTGGGGACTGGATGAGACATCTGTATAGAGTCTTGTACACAGCACACACGTTGCGGATGGCTGTGATGGTGATGATGGTGATGCTACTGCTAGACCAGATAAGGTGTCTTGATTTTTGATTTACAATATTGAAATGACTTTCACAGGTACAGAGACTACACTCCAAGACTGATTGGTAAGACTGAAGCATGCAGAAGGTTCTGGAAAGACAAATCTTCCCCCCCACCCCTTGATTTTCAATGTAGTTTCATTACACCCTTTAGCCCTATATTCAGAGGGCCTTCTGTATCATTGGGTCTGTTGCTGGCTCACAACACTTACCCTTTGCCTTGTTTCTGGCTTATTGAAGACTTGGCACCGAAATAGCATTGTTGGCTTTGTTGAGCCCAGCTGCCTTCCTGTAGCTATGAAGGTGATAGTATTTGGATGATTTCAAAGTTTAATTTTTACTCTGAAATTAAGACTTCAAGACGACTGTTAGTTCAAGTGTTTTTAAAAGTCGTGAGTCATGGATACCTTGAGAGCCAGGACCACGATTAATGTCCCAAACCCCAGTGCTTAGGCACTTACCTTGATTGTTCATGCACCCTTGGTGCCCACCAAGGAGGTCCCAAGGCCTTACCAGGCAAGCTGCTAACATGAGTGGAAACAAAAATTTTATAGTGTTGGTTGTGTATAAACCTAGCACCTCATTGATCATAGCACCTCATTTTCCATAATTATCAAGAAACTTAAGTAATTAAAAATGAAAAGACTGGCCTTCAACAGCACCATCCTGTTTTTCCTTCCTTCTGATTTTAGGGTTTATTGGCAATTAGTTGTACTTGTGGCCTTGGGATGGTGAAATCTATCTGGGCCCCCTTTTGAAACAAACCTAGACCCTAAGAAACTGAACTGGTGGATGACGATGATCTTTAGGAAGCAACTTGGAATTTCTGCCCTTTAGGTATATGGTAGGATTGAACTTCTTGGTCCCTTAGTGGTTGGTTGGGAACATGTGACTAGTTCTGGTCAGTGAACTATGAACCAAAGTATCAAGTGTCTTTTCTGGGCTCAGAGGATTTAATTGCTGGTATGAGATCCCATAGAACTTTCATTTCCTTCAGTGCGGTAAGGAGAAACTTTCAACATGGCTGTTCCATTAACCTGGATGCTTTGAGTAACTATGACGAGCAGAGCTTAACTCCCAATGGATATATAGCATGAAAGAGAAAGAGTCTTTGTCTTATTTCAAAGTTTTGAGATTTAAGGATTTGTTGTTAATGCATCACACCTTGCTTGTAATGACTGATGCGCTAGAGGGATGTTTGTTTGCTCCTTCATTGCATTTTTAAGTAATCTTCTGAAGTCTCACTTCCCTTCCTTTCTTCCCCTGTTCTGTTCATATTTAAAGCCACAGAATTTCAAAGTTAAAAGAGAGCATAGAATTCACTCAGTTTTAGTCCCAGTTGTAAATTGGACCTACCCGTTGCAATTCTTTTCTTTCTCCCTCTAAAAAGTTAAAACAGTCACAACTCCTTACTCTTCAACTCCCCCACACCAAAAGCATCAAGAAGCTCCCTGTGCCATTGTCTGTATATATATATATATAAATACACGTGTTCTTAAGTGGAGTTAATTCCCTAAGTGCCTTTCATGTTGAGGCTGTTTTTCTTTTTGTGAGAATACACCTACAGAACAGTAGCATTGAAAGGGGAGGTGGAAATAGTACCATGCCTACTTAAGGCCAATTATTTTGCTTGAAATGGGTCTTTTCTCTTCGACAGTGGTGAATCAGTGATTCACACCTCTGCCATCTAAGGATGAGAGCAAATAGCAGCCACTTTAAGTTCCCTTAGACGTCTTTGTAGCTTGATGAAAATTTTGTGGGAAAGTCTGCAACAGTGAGTTAGAAACTGTTATAACACTTAAGGTGCTATTATATTTTGTAACTGCCTAAGAAGTTTGTATGGATGTGAGAGTTGGACTGTGAAGAAAGCTGAGCGCTGAAGAATTGATGCTTTTGAACTGTGGTGTTGGAGAAGACTCTTGAGAGTCCCTTGGACTGCAAGGAGATCCAACCAGTCCATTCTGAAGGAGATCAGCCCTGGGATTTCTTTGGAAGGAATGATGCTAAAGCTGAAACTCCAATACTCTGGCCACCTCATGTGAAGAGTTGACTCATTGTAAAAGACTCTGATGCTGGGAGGGATTGGGGGCAGGAGGAGAAGGGGACGACAGAGGATGAGATGGCTGGATGGCATCACTGACTCGATGGACGTGAGTCTGAGTGAACTCCGGGAGTTGGTGATGGACTGGGAGGCCTGGTGTGCTGCGATTCATGGGATTGCAAAGAGTCGGACACCACTGAGCGACTGAACTGAACTGAAGAAGTTTGTAATTAATGGGAAATGTTTACATGGTGACATATGTGGGAACCTTCAATTTGTGAACTTTCAAAGACACAAATGTGCATTTGTGTGTCCAATTGTGTAAGGTAGTTCACGTGTCTGGTGTACATTGTCATGTGTGCGTCTTCTACAAGTGGTTGTGCTTTTGTGTACTTTACTGTGCAGAGTACAGTATCTTTACTTCAAGCTCAGGATATCTGGAAGCAAGCATAAAGCAGTGGTGATGTAAGTGGTTCTACTGTCCTTTTCAAGGTACTGTATCATAAGATTAAATTTTTAAATTATTTTTTGTGTGTTTTTTTAAAAATGTATTATTTGTGTGAAAAGTATAATAAACCTATTATGGTATGGTACTATATAGCCAATTGTGTTGGTGGGTTCCTAAGCTAACTTGGTTGGGCTTACAAACAAATTGAACTTACCAGTGCACTCTGGTAATGGAACCCATTTGTACCTAGTGGACTTACTGTATTTAGAATAGCAGCGAGGGGTGAAGCAGAAAGAACACTGGTGAGAAATCAGGGTTCGTTAGTATTCTGTGCAGAGTAGAACAGTCATCCTTGTTTTGCCTAACACCTGAGGCCGTGGTAAGGATTAGGTTAGAGAATAATTGTGGAAGTGCTTTGTAAGTACTACAGAACGCAATTATCTAAATCTTTAAAGTGTGCATCTGGCTTTTCTTGCTCATCATGGTATTCCCAGCTATAGCATGGTCCTTTCTATGTCTGCATTAGACTCTGTGCTATTACTTTTTTGTCCCAAACCAATGTAAGTGCAGGGCTTAGCTCCTCCTCTATTCCACAAAATGTCTAGCTCCACTCAGTATTTGTGTGTGTGTGTGTGTGTGTGTGTGTGTGTGTGTGTGTGCGTGTGAGTATTTAATAGCTCTACTGACTAGCTGAAGAATCACAGGGAGAGGTTGCATGGCCTCCTACCCAACATTCTGCTATCCTGCTGGTTCTTTTCTTTCTTTCTGTTCTTATTTTCTTTCCTTCCATCCTCTTTTAAAAAGCCTGAACCTTTCTCTCTTCTGAAGAATTTCATTTTGTTCCAAACTCAAGTCTCTTTTGCCCCCAGGCACTTGTAAGAATATTTTTTTTCAAACAAATGTTGTCTCCATTCTTATTTAGATACCTTAATACCTAAGTTAACATACTTATGACTGTAGATATTCATACAATTTTATGTTATTTTATTAGACACACAAATATATTAAAACTATTTTTGAACCTTCTTTGACAACTTGCATTACATCAACTTCTTAGTTCTCTTGTGGATCAGCCTTGGATATAAGATGGACAATGCAAAATGAAGAAATAATAAATGGTTCTTTTGTTGATTCATCATCCTTCAAATCATCATTAGCACAGGCTGCAGTCAGACAGTTCTGGCAGTAAAACCCAGATGGGCTTGCTTATAACCCACATAACTTGGAAAAGCCCTTTTGCCACTATGTCTCAATTTCCAGGTATATAAAATAGGTTATGAGGATTAAATATGATGAAATTAAATTGAATTCTTTGTAATATTTAGAACATAATAAATGATCAGTATATGACTTTTTATTATTTTCTCCAGTTTCTTTAGGTTGCTAAACTTGAAGTAGTTCCACAATAAGAGAAATTAATGATCCTATAGAATCAATTACTTTCTACTGGCTAGTAGCCCAAAGAATAGGAATGTCTAACAATTAAAGCTCTGTTTAATAGTTATAATTAAAATTCCTCTCCCAGAATATGTGACAGATATAGATGGATATCTGGGTGTGAAAACACAAGTTTTGGGTGTATACTTCTCACCCACAAGATACAGCAGCCCGTCTTTATTGCAGTTTATTTGAACTGATAGAGGAAGCAATACCAGCTGGTATTCAGGAGACATGACTATTCACGTGGCCCCGGATGGTGACCTGAGTTCTTTGAATCTCTGTTTTCATATCTGAGAGCATTCTCTTTAGTCTCTTCCATCCTTAAAATGACCCAGTGACTTGCAGTGATCCTTTGGTTCCAAAATATGATTCCTATTACTGCTTTACCCTGAGGAGTGCCAAAGCAGCCTTTTCTGTGTGTTTTCTGGAAGTTGGGTTTGGTAGCTTCTTGGCACAAAATTGTTACCTTTGTTGTTTGTGCTGCTGCTGCTGCTGCTAAGTCGTTTCAGTCGTGTTCAACTCTGTGCGACCCCATAGACGGCAGCCCAACAGGCTCCTCTGTCCCTGGGATTCTCCAGACAAGAATACTGGAGTGGGTTGCCATTTCCTTCTCCAATGCATGAAAGTGAAAAGTGAAAGTGAAGTCGCTCAGTCGCGTCCGACTCTTAGCGACCCCATGGACTGCAGCCCACCAGGCTCCTCCATCTATGGGATTCTCCAGGCAAGAGTACTGGAGTGGGGTGCCATGCTGTTAGTGCTAGTGAACTACAAAAGGCATTCTATTTAACCATTATTAAAAAAATTGACAGTTAACAAATTATGATAAAACCATAGAATATTATACTTACTGGGAATTAGTGATCATCTGACCCCTTTTCTCTGCTCAGTTGAGAAAACTCAGTCTCAGAAAACTGAGGTGACTTCTTTAGGAGCTACAGAAGTAACCTAATAGAAGGCAGGAGTGTAAACACTATTGCAAGATTGAAACAAAGTGGTTTGGGAACACAGAGGGGGAGGAGATATATTCTGGCCGGAGGGACTGGGGAAAGCATTTGACCTGGCACTGTAGGAAGGACGGGATCTTATTAGAGTCTTGGGGAGGCAAGAGTAGATAGTGTGGAGAAAGGGCAGCAAGTGAGGCAAGGTGTGAAGGGAGGTGTGAAGGCATCACAGTGGGAGGAATGCTGGGAAGGGAAGCGACAGCTGGTGTGGGGAATTCTGAATAAAAAATGATGGAGAGCCACTGAAGGTTTCTGAGGAAAGGAGTAAGGTGTCAGCAGGAAAGGAGAACTCCATAGCGTCTCCTTGTTGGTACGCTCACAAATACCTTTGAGTCTCGGCTTTTAGGGACTGGAAGTTTTGGGGCAAGGGGAAGGGACACTAATATCTCAGAATTGGTTGTGGAAGAAACTGATGACTAACTAGGTAAATTAATCTAAAAACGCTGATTCCACCAAGTAAAGAATATAAAAATAATATTATGAAACTATGGTAACCATGAGATTGCGTTTTATAGATATTTCACAATAGGGAGTGTGATTAACCAAGGGTGTTAGCTACTGTACTTGAGATGCATTGCTGCACTCAGGTCACTTTCCCCATGAGCTGCTTTCAGTCAGTGATGACAGCACAGAGACTGAAGCATTTCATTCACAGGAGAGTCAGGGCTTCTCTGATGGCTTGAAGTGTCCCCAGTGGCTCCGCCAATTCTTCTTTAGACTGCACAACAGTCTATGATGTTTCTATCCACCCATCTTCCCTCTCTCCTTCATTCAGGGTCAGACTTGCATTGCTGTTCAGTGACTCTTTCAGCCTTTTCTTGCACAGCTCTCTCTCTTTCCTCTCATGCAGTCATTTTCCTTAATAAAACCCTTGCATATTTAATCTCATTCTAGCACCCAACCTGAATTAAGTAGGATCTAATCTCAGGATTAGAGATTAGAATCTTAAAATCAATCTTAAAGGAAATCAACCCTGAGTATTCGTTGGAAGGACTGATGCTGAAGCTGAACTCCAATACTCTCGCCACCTGATGTGAACAGCTGACCCATTGGAAAAGACCCTGATGCTGGGAAAGATTGAAGGCAGAAGGAGAAGTGGGCAATGGAGGATGAGATGGCTGGAAGGCATCAACGATGCAATGGACATGAACTTGGGCAAACTTTGGGAGACGGTGAGGGAAAGGGAAGCCTGGCATGCTGCAGTCCATGGGGTCTTGAAGAATTGGACATGACTTGGCAACTGAACAACAACAATCTCAGGAGCTTTTGTTTTAACCTCATTGATCCATGATCTGGTCATAAGGCAGACTGGACCAGAAAGTGAGGTATGTTGTGTGTAAACATATTCTCCCTCTTGGGAAATAGCCAAAAGTTCTGTACAAGGTGTTGCAGGCCAGCAGCAACATCTTCCAGGATGAAAGACCAGTTATAAAGAAGAATCTTCTTTTGCCATCCTCATTATAATGTGACTGCTGGATTATAATTATTTTTTTAAAAATTTATTTATTTATTTATTTTTTAATTTTAAAATCTTTAATTCTTACATGCGTTCCCAAACATGACCCCCCCTCCCACCTCCCTCCCCACAACATCTCTCTGGGTCATCCCCATGCACCAGCCCCAAGCATGCTGCACCCTACGTCAGACATGGACTGGCGATTCAATTCTTACATGATAGTATACATGTTAGAATTCCCATTCTCCCAAATCATCCCACCCTCTCCCTCTCCCTCTGAGTCCAAAAGTCCGTTATACACATCTGTGTCTTTTTTCCTGTCTTGCATACAGGGTCGTCATTGCCATCTTCCTAAATTCCATATATATGTGTTAGTATACTGCATTGGTGTTTTTCTTTCTGGCTTACTTCACTCTGTATAATTGGCTCCAGTTTCATCCATCTCATCAGAACTGATTCAAATGAATTCTTTTTAACGGCTGAGTAATACTCCATTGTGTATATGTACCACAGCTTTCTTATCCATTCATCTGCTGATGGGCATCTAGGTTGTTTCCATGTCCTGGCTATTATAAACAGTGCTGCGATGAACATTGGGGTACAATTAAGCTTTGAAAATCTTTATTACTTGGAATGTTGTTACATATGATGGTCCAATTGTTTTATTTTTAAAATATCTTTATTTTTATGCAAATACAACACATTTGGCTTTGAGAGTGGAAATTCAAGGACCAATCATCTGGAGAAGAATAGTTAAAATCAAAAGTTAGTAAAAGGAAACCATCATAGGAAGAGATTTTGCAAGAAGATGGTAGCTAGCTAACATCCTTCTCAGGAGAACAAACATTGTACAGCAAGAAATTGTAAGACTGAGTCTAAGGAGGAATTTGGGCCTTAGGAGTGGAAAAATTCATAGACTAATCTCTGAAAGCAGTGTTTTTTTGAGAAGCCTCAAACCAATATTTCCAAGATTTAATGTGCACAAGAATCCTCCAGAGAATTTATCAAGACTGTAGATTGCAGTGGAGATTCTAATCCAGCAGGTCTGAATTATAGTTACATTTTATTCAGGAATCTGCACTTCTAAAAACTCTCTGAGATATTCTGATGCAGAAAATGTCTCTGTGGATCATGGTTTGGAACAAACTATCCTAGATGGTTTGTTTATCTAGGATACTTTCATGTTTGAGGATGTATGGAGGCAAAGGAACAGACTTGAATGAGTCTTCCTTAATCAATCTCAGGCTCTGGATGTGAACTATTTATGTTTAAAAAATATATCAGAATACTTGGAATGATTTCAAGTGATCATCTTCTTTCTAAACATTTTCAAGAATGTAAATTGAATAACAATTTTGTCCTAATGGCATTATTCCACCACACCCCCCCACCACCCCACTGATTCAGCATCGACCTGACAATTGATTCTCAATCTTCCACTATAGAAATAGAATAATAACCATAGTCATTTCACTGGGTAGTGGTAATGATGAGTGAGTTATGAAAAAACAATTAGGGCAAAGCTTTGCACATTACAAAGCAGGGACTGGCAAGCTTTCTGTCTTTACAAACTTTCTGTAAATATTTTAAGCTTTGTGAGCCATACTGTTTTTGTTAGCAACTACTCAACGCTGTCATTACAGCTTCAAAGCAGCCACAATCAGTGAAAAGGAATGGCTGTGTTCCGGTGAAACTTCATTTACAGATACAAGTAGTGGGCTGGTTTTGACCTACAGGCAGTAGTTTGCCTACTCTTGTTATAAAGCCTTGATAAATCCCATTCTATTATTATTACTAATATAATGACTTGTAAATGATTTTTAATAATTAGCAAGGTAATTGGTTTTTAATTGATAACCAAGTATATATACCATATACACTTTTTCAAAAGAATCTTCTTGTAGGAGCAATGAAAAAACAAACAAAAACACAAACACCTGTATTTAAAGGCTGGTATCATTTCAATAGCCTTTAAAGAGGTTCCACTGACAGGATTGCCATCACCCTGTTCTGGGCACTTGAGAGAGAAATCTAGGCCAAGTGACGAGTGATGACCCCAAAGGCTTTGGAGGAATAAAAGGAGAAATTTGTCTAAATCTTGAATCTCTGACCTTTCCGCTATCTTTGAAGGTCTTGTCCTGGGCTTGTGGCATGGTTTAATCTCCCAAAGTACAATTTGTAGAAAAAACGGCTGTGATGAATGTTTTATAACCAGATGTTTATCTATTATGTTGCTCAATATCTATTGACATTGAATTGCTTGTGACATTTTTGAAGTTCAGTTCTAAGCAAATGTCTGTCTCTCCTAACAAGCTGGTATGCTTGCTTTTATCAGATGACAAAGATTACATACTGTTTTGCTTTTTGCCTTGGTTATTTGTTGGTTAGAGCTAAATACAAGGTCCAATCATTACAATACTTTTCATCTACTTGGGAAATATACTTTTTTCCCCTTAACACTTGTTTTTTGAAAATGTAAATGATTATCTTTAATGTTATTATATAAGCATTTATTTTGTTGTAAATTCCTTCAAACAAATGTTAGACCTAGCTAAAATATAACCCAAATATTATAAATAAAATTAATCAGATCTTATTTGTGAGAAGAGTATTGTTTTCTATGTAAAGGACCTACAGAAGTAATACATATGTGATTATAAATAGAACTTTAGTAAGTATTTTTGTTAATAGTAGAGGTTTTTGTAAATAAGTATTATGGGGCAAGGTTATGATATTCAGTTCTGGAGTCAGGCAAACCTGAGTTCCAGTTCCAGCTCCATCACAAGATGGATGGGCCTGGGCATGTTACCTAACTTGAGTCTGTTTCATAGCCTGTAAAATGGGTACAAGAGCTGCACCCATCTCACACAATTGTCATGAGAATTAAATGAAATAATACACACAATGTGCACATTGGTATATGATAAGTAGTCTCTCAATACATATATGGTAAATACATATGTATAGTAATATTATAAATACATCTATCCATCTATTATAGTATGCTTATTTTTAATTTTACAGCAGTGTCTCTATCAGAATATAGTGAAGTGAAAGTGTTAGTCGCTCACTTGTGTCCAGTTCTTTGTAACTCCATGGACTGTAGCCTGCCAGGCTCCTCTGTCCATGGAATTCTCCAGGCAAGAATACTGGGGATCAAACCCAGGTCTCCTGCATTGCAGGCAAACTTTTTACTGCCTGAGCCACCAGGGAAGCCCTTCAAAAATATAAGACAAATATAAGAAAAGTGGCTATTTGCTCAGCTTTTAATGTGAGGCCCTAAAAACCTGTCCGAATGTTGCTGTTTTCTAAGTCTATCTTCTCATTCTTTTTTTTCCTCCAGTATTTTTGAGTGATTCTCCATGAAGCAAATGGAGCCTGACTTAACATTTGAGAACTTTGTGACCAAATAAAGTTTGGCTAAGAGGACTATCAAGAACAACATGCAGAAATTTAAATATTTACCCATGATTTAAATTTTCCAATAATTTAAACCATGGGTGCTTTTCATTCTGTGTAATTCTACTGTTTTTCCATATGGCTCTCCTTTATTCAGGCTTGGCAGCACTATTCAGCCAGTGTTACTATATTGATTTTTTTTTTTTTTTGGAGAGTCTGGTGAGCTTGAGGGAAGGATGGATGGCAAAGAAATTTCATGCCACAATTTTGGTTTTATACATTTTATGCCTAATTCTTCTAACTCTTTCTCTGTGTTCTTTCCAACTCTAAAATTTAGACTTTAGATTTAATATTTTTTCTTTTTTTTTCTTTAAGAGGTACTGACTGCCATTAAAACTTAAAGCATTATGCTGATAGATTAAAATCACTGAAGTTGGGAAAAAAAGGCCACCACCACAGCAAGAAGCCCCAGGATTTTCAATAGGAAGGAAACTGGGAAAGTTGATGAGGTTTTGATAGCCCGTGTCTTTAAAGGCTTCAGTATCCTTCGTTTCTGGGTGACGATGGCATTCCTGGCTCCATTCCACTGCCCAGGCCCAACCAGGCGATACTGATAGGAGTTGCATGGCCCAAAATAGAGTTTCACAGCCAGTTTAGGATCTTTTAGCAAGAGAGAAAGGATGTTTGGCTTCACACCTATCTCTACAGCGAGCTCGTCCAAGTATTCGATGTAATTGGTCTGCAGTATCTGGCTATTGCTCTCTCCAAACCTTAATGTAGAAAAAAGGACAGAGTCACAAAATATTCTAAGTTATATAAGAACATTAGGTATTCAATAGCTGCTGAAAGAATGGAGAGAGGAATGAATGAATAAATGAGTTTTGAATGACTCTGGTGGCAAGTGTTAGTTTATTTCATCAGGAGACCCACATTCCAGATTGAGAGTAGGATATAAAATAAATAAGTATGAATTTGTGGAAGTTCTAGGAATGTGATGGGGTTTATAACCATTATTATTATTTGGTATTCAGCAAGCAGCTACAAATCTTCTGGCAAGTAAAACTAGTCAGGATTGTTGCAAAGATTCACCAGATTACAGATGAAAGTGTAGCTCGATGTCTTGCACAGAAGAGATGCTTAATATTTTCTTGTTAAATTATTAAAGTATCTGGCACTCTGGTTGGCATATAATAGATAATTTAGAACTTGAAAGTAAGATAATCCCTACATGTGATATAAGGCCCCCGAGTAAACCTTCCAATGTACTTAATCACCTATGGCATTTTGGGTATGGAATGGATTCTTAATGGGTCCTTAAGATCACTTAGGGATTCTACTGTGTCACAAAGTATAAATCCTTGACTTTCATTCCATACCAACTCCTTTCTAATTTGCTTTGATGGGAGTTCCCCCAGCTAACTTTCCAGAGATACTCAGGCTACTGTCACCACCAGTGCCCCATCCCATTTCCTCTTTACCACAGAGTGTGAGAAGATATAGAATCTAACACAGGCATCATACAAAGCAAATGAAAATACGTCAAGGAAAAATGTTCTCGTTTGGTGAAATGACTATTTTTAAGAAGTTGGATCTTAAACTAGCATATATAAGAATCACCTTGGAAGAACACAAAAATAGGAATTTCCAGTCTCACCCAGATTTTGATTAAGTTGGTCTGGGTTATGTCCCAGGAATCTGCATTTTTAAGAAGCAGCTAGGTGATTCTTGTGAGCAGTTCAATACTGTTCTATGTAAAAAATTAAAAAAAAAATCCTTACATGTCAATTCTTTTTTTATTCCTCTTGATAATGTCTTCCATCATAGTTCTCTCTGAGGGCAAGGTACATAAGCCTAGAAAATAAAAGGTTGGTTGAGCAGTTGGTTTGAATCAGTATCATTGCTTTCTCTAGTAATTGATTCTTACATGTAACTTTTGGCCACTGACCCATGTTAAACCAGTCAGGGAGGCTGTGCTGTTGAACTCCAGCATGTGCCACTCACATTGAGTTCTGTGTGATGTTGTCCAGGATTCACCAGACTACACCATGGACTCTGAGGTGGGGTGGTGGCAGTTAAGAGGGGAAGCTGGAGAGGGAAAGTGAGCCTAAGAAGTCAAGGAGCTGTGCCAGGTGGCTTGAGCTCCATTCTGAAGGTGGTGGGAAGCTGTGGGAAGTGACCTGATCAGGTTTGCCTTTTGGAAAGATTCTCCTAGGTATTGAATTTTGGAAAATGGGTCCAGGGAGGTGAGTTTAAAGGCAGAAAGACCAGTTAAGAGGCTGTGAAGTAAACCAGGTGAGGGAGAGAGTGGCACAAGCTAGGGTAGGAAAGTAGGGATGGAGAAAGAGTGAGTTATCATTCTGTGCTTGGGAGTCCATCTGTGTTACAAGTGTCCCTGGAGCTTCAGACACGCTGAAAAATGGTCAGTTTCTCAGGCAGGCTACAGTCCATGGGGTTGCACAGAATCGGACATGGCTGAGCAACTAACACTTTCACTTTTTTTGGCTCCCTGGGGGGTCAGACAGTAAAGAATCTGCTTTCAGTGAGGGAGACCCAGGTTTGATCCATGGGTCAGGAAGATCCCTTGGAGAAGGGAATGGCTCCCCACTCCAGATTCTTGCCTGGAGAATTCCAAGGACAGAGGAACCTGGTGGGCTACAGTCCATGGGGTTGCAAAGAGTCAGACATGAATGAAGAACTAACACTCCCTGGATATAGCTAGTCATCAGACATCTCAGATTCAGTGAGGCCAAAATTGAGCTTATCACTGAAGTCCTCCTGCTCAGGCTTGCATACCCTTCCACACGCCTCCCCTCATCACAGCCCCACTCTCAATCCAGTTTCCACTACCTGAGATCTGCAAGTCACCTATGATTCTGCTCTTTCCCTCTAATTTTTCTTCTTGGAGCCAATCATTATGTCCTGCTGGTTTTATTCTTAACTATTTGTCTCCTCCACCTTGTCTCTTTGCCTGGCTGAGGGGGTATCATGTTTTAGTATAGACCATTACATAGCCTTCTCACTGGTCTCTGGTCACTTTCAACTTTCAAATCTATCTTTCACACTAATGCTGAAATAATCTACCAAAAATGTAAATCTGATAATGTCTGGTCTTTGCTTAGAACCTTTCACTGGGTCCTCTGGCAGAAGAGCTTTCTTAAGTGGAGATTCTAGGTCTTCAGGTCAAACTTAATTAGGATTCCTAAGGGTCCACTGGATGGTTTTGGGTCTACCAGCTAAATTTGGGAAGGGGGTTCAGGTGGCTCAGCAGCAAAGAATTTGCCCGCAATGCAGGAGACGCAGGTTCGATTCCTGGATTGGGAAGATCCTTTGGAGAAGGAAATGGCAACCCACTCCAGTATTCTTGCCTGGGAAATCCCATGGACATAGAAGCCTGGCAGGGTACAGTCTACAGAGTCACAAAAGAGCTGAACATGACTTAGAGACTAAATAACAAGAAATTAGGAAAGAGCTGATCTATATTTTATATTCAAGCTTGTTGCTGCTGCTGCTGCTGCTAAGTCGCTTCAGTAGTGTCCGACTCTGTGCGACCCCATAGATGGCAGCCCACCAGGCTCCCCCGTCCCTGGGATTCTCCAAGCAAGAACACTGGAGTGGGTTGCCATTTCCTTCTCCAATGCATGAAAGTGAAAAGTGAAAGTGAAGTTGCTCAGTCGTATCCGACTCTTCGCAACCCCATGGACTGCAGCCTACCAGCCTCCTCTGTCCATGGGATAGTCCAGGCAAGAATACTGGAGTGGGGTGCCATTGCCTTCTCTGAAACTTGTTAGTGTGCCTTAAAAGCTTCCTCTGTTTTGGTCCCTTGCTCTCTAAGAAGAATCTTTCACCCCTCTCTGCCTCACACCCCATGTTCTAGGAATATCAGATAGCATGTAACTCTCCATCTATATCACACCTCTGTGCTCTCACTTAAGGGCTCCTTTTTCTGCCCCTGGGAAACCCAGCTATCTAGGAGTCTTCCTTGACCACATGCCCTTCCTCAGCCCCACTCTGCTGTTGCTCAGCACCATTTCTCTTTCCAAACACTCCATGCATTCCTCTGACAAAGCATTTGTCTTACTATCTTGAAATGATCCATTTAAATTTGTCTCTATGCCACCAAGTTCCAGCACAGGGCTGAATATTCAATAAATTTTTGTTTAGCTGAATTGAACCCTGGGATCAGGGAGACAGTAACAGTCTTCTGAGAAGTGCAAAGTGCTACACAATGCTCAGAGAGAAATATTTCAATAATTTTATAGCTTTGTAGGGATCTGTGAGGTTGAGGTGCTTAGATATTAACAGTTAATTTGAAGTTAAGTATGGAGTAGGCCCTAGGTCTCTTGATTTGCACATATCCCAAGGAATTTATAAATATTTTATAGGTAAAACTTGGAGTCATAGATGTCTTCCTTCTTCACTGTTCTCTCATTAGTCCAACAAAAAGTAATAATGTACTTAACACTATGCCAACTGAAATTCTCTGAATTTTCTAATATTTTAAAGGAATGATTATGGATATTTATTCTTGTATCCCAGTATTGGTTATTTTTTGAATTCTCTGCTAATTTTTTAGGATGCCAGTTTTGTGAGAGCAGCCAAGGTTGGAAAGCTTCTTTTTGGCAACCTCCTTTTCTAAACTTGTTTTTGAGCAAAGTCCACCAAGTATGAAACCCTCAGCCACTCACCTGCCTGCTAACTCACTCACTTACCTTTGAAAACTCTGGTTACCCAACGAGCTTGAAGTTCAACAGTTGGGAAAATGGAACCTAGGGGCTGGATGAGACCAATGCATGCAAGAGTTGACTTCTCCAGTTGAGGAGGGAACATGAATTTGTACAGTGAGACCATATTATTCTCTACTTTAACAAGATCTTCAAGGAAGGGAAAAGAGACAGTATATCCTGTTGCAAAGACAATGATGTCAATGTTCTCTTCCACTGTTCCATCTTCAAAGATGGCAGATGTTTCTGTGAGCTCTTTCACTCTTGATTTCACCTTGATGGCTCCATAGAGTATACGACTTGGAAGATCATCATTTATGACGGGCTCTTTAACAAGGTATCTGAAACACGCAGAAGAAAACACTCAGAAGGGAGTATTTAGTGAGGATTTTTGAACTCTGTTAATATTTTATGGGGTTGGATCTGAGAAAATTGTAAAACTTTCTAACTTGACTTTCTAACTTGGCCTACCCCAAGCTTTACTCTCAGACTTTATTCTCATGTCACATGAGACTTTATTCACATGTCACATATCTCTTCCTTCAACAAATAAGGAAAACATGCATGTAGATGATGTAGGCAAAACACATTGCAAAAAAAGACATCCTAAGGGTTTAGACAAAATGCCAATGCCTGTGATCAATTCCTGAGTTCTCCAGTTGCCATTATCCTGCTGATATTTCCACTGTTGCTTTATGTTATCTACCTTTAATTATCTTGCTGCTTCATTTAATCTCTATCTGATCATAAGTAAGGAAGAAAAAATTTGTTAAATTCCCATCAGTTTTGAAACTAATTAAGAGGATAGTGTGAAAATTAATGCATAGAATTAAGTTTGGGGATATCTCAAATATCCATGGATAGCATGATAGCATGAATAGTGGGGCAAAGTCTGGTTATATGTCTAGAATTTCCTTTTCTTTTTTAGATTTGAGAACCACTTAAAAAAAAAAAAAGGCTGCATGGCATATATATCAGATCTCAGAATACAGCAGCCACACTGCATTTGTTGAAAGACTGCAAAGCTCACCTGTTCTTTTTTTTTTTGGCGGGGGAGGGGAGAAGGAGCCTGTTATACTTTGCTAACTCTACACCATAAGAGTTCTTCCCATGGGTAGCTTTTGAGAACATATTTATTGCCTGTTAATCTCCAAGTTATACATCACTGATCTTATGAACACAAGCAAACAATATGGATGTTTATTTTTCTTTATTTGATAACAGGCTCCTATAGAATTTGGATCAGTTTTCCCACTCCACCTTCTGAAAGGAAGGTCACAATCTCTTAAAACAGCCTTTTCCAATGTTGGATAGCTCTGGGTATTAGGAAGTCCTTCCCCAATCCTAGTTCTACTCTCTGGAGCAACTCATAATATTTATACTTCATCTTCTCAAATATTAACTTTTTAAAAGACATACAGAATGAATCTGGGATTCAAAATCTGGGAGCTATATGATACCCTTACTGTTAGGTTGTGGTTTGAACTACCATGTTAGCGATCTGGCTCTTTTCAAAGAGAAACCCTTCTGACAACCCTGATTATCAATGAGTATACCATAAAAAAGCAAAATAACTCTACTTGTTTTGAGGGACAAGGCCATAATTTTCATGGTTGAACCATTGATTCATCCCTTTTTCCATCATCCATTTTATAACTCTTCGTGGCACGGCATTTCGGAGCATGGTTTTAAACTGGGTGTGGTACACCAAGTCCCAGGCATAGCCATCTTTAGAGACACGACTCATGACCCAGGAACCATGTCTGGTGCTGATAAAGACCTGGTGAGCAAAAAGGAATGCAGTTCACATTAGGGCATCATCTTTTTTGGGAGGAACCCACTGTGTAGATAATATACCACATGTATGGCCCCAGAACTGGCTGAAATGCTTTGTCTTAAAGGTAATTGACTTCAAAGTGAAGGATCTTCTAGTGTTCACTGCTCTGGGTCAGCTTTATTGTACAAGTGGTGCCCGGGGTATTTACGCTGATAGAGGAAGACTACCATAGTCTTGAGAACTTCAAGGAGATGCGAGAAAAATCTCTGGGCTAAACTAACCATAAAACCCACAAATCTATGTTTGCATTGTGGTTCGATACGTCTTCCCTCCTCTCACTTTTCTATCCAATCCAAGTTGTCTTTATTGCAAAGGTATACAATTATAATCCAAGGAAATATATATGATTGCAGCCTAAAAGCCAGATTTTTAACTCTGAATTTATTTTAAAAACTCAGAGTTTAAAAATCTAACCTTTACTATTCATAGATATTACTTTATATGGAAGTTAAAATGGGAGGTAATCAGTTATATTAATATATATATATATATATGTACATATGTTTATTCTTTTTCAGATTCTTCTCCCATATAGGTTATTAGAGAGTACTGGGTATATTTCCCTGTGCTGTACAGTAGTTCCTTGTTGATTGTATATTTTACAGATGGGCTTTTATTTTATTTCTAGTAGTGTGTGTGTGTGTGTATGTCAGATGTGTTCTTTACCTTGTATACTCATATTGCCCTAGTTTTCAAGATGTACATTTAAATCTCTTTTCAGGTGTTTATTTTACCTTGTTTACTGTTACTTCTCCATTGACAAAATACATATTTCATCTGCTTCTTAAAATTTTGCATGTCAGTACTTTTACAGGCTAGAACTCTGTGAGTTCTATTGTACAAAGACTTGATAAACACATTAATACTCCCTTGTAAGGAACTGATTGACTTAAGAGTTGAAGACTGTGAATTCTAGATCGAGGACTCTGGATTCAGACTACCTGGGTTTGACTCCCAGCCTTACTACTTACAAGCTGTGTTGCCTTGAGTGAGTTACTTCAACCTCTCTGTGTCTCTGTTTCTCTCTCCATAAAATAGGGGTGTAGCAGTACCTGCTTCATAGAATTGTTGTACCAATTAAAGGAGATGATACATGTAAAGGACTGAAATTATTGCTTGGCCAATGACAGGTATTGCTAGCTATTATTATTTTGTAAATTTAGGCTGGAGGAGTTTCATGTAGTGCCTCATATCTGGAGTGAGCCAGAATTTGGAGACAAATTTTTCTGGGTCTCAACTCCTTAACTTGTAAAGTAGCACTTATATAAAATGGTGTTGAATTGTTGGTCTGTGCGTAGTAATATACTTAACATCCTGACTGTTTCTGCTGCTATCCTTTTGTTGGCTTAGCCAATACTTTGGTTAGGCATTAGGTAATATACTTAGATATTTCTGTGAAGTCTCTTTCCATTACTTATCATCTGCCCTTCTTCTTTAGGGCTTCCGTGGTGGCTCAGTTGGTAAAGAATCTGCCTGTAATGCAGGAGACTTAGGGTTGATCTCTGGATTGGGAAGATCCATTGGAGAAGAGAATGGCTATCCACTTCAGTATTCTTGCCTGGAGAATTCCATGGACGGAGGAGCCTGGTAGGCTACAGTCCATGGGCTTGCAAAGAGTTGGACATGACTGAGTGAATAACACACTTAGGATCAATCCATGTTCACACTGGAAGCTCTGCCTATTTTATTCCCTTTCTTTCTCTGTCACCATACCTGCAGCAGGGGAGTCTAATCTGGCTAGCTCCACTAGCTGCTATCAGTGTGATATGTCTAAGGATTTAGGATCAGATGTATACTTCAGGCAAAGGACCAGAGATTTGGGTTTTGGTGGGAAAGTGTATGGATAACTCAGCACCATCACACAGCATTTTGAGTGGGTGGTTGGACTGTGGTAGAACAAGTCATATAATTATGAACATGAACTTCCTTTAACAGAAGCAGGGCACACTTAGGACTAAGGTGAGTTTAGACTGTAATTTTAAGCTTTGCAGGTGCACCTGGTTCTAACCCTTACCTACACAGCTCCTAGAAAATCTCTGGTAAGCCTTGTCAAAGAAGGATTGAGAGTGCATTACTCAGTGTAAGATATTTTATCATAATGATCAATTATGTTATTAATCTAATAAATGTTGGAAAGACACTATTTAAAGATTAATGAGCTGGGAAGCACACGAATATAGCTAAGGTGCTTAATACTGAATCTACAGTATACTAACACATATATATGGAATTTAGAAAGATGGCAATGACGACCCTGTATGCAAGACAGGAAAAAAGACACAGATGTGTATAACGGACTTTTGGACTCAGAGGGAGAGGGAGAGGGAGAGGGTGGAATGATTTGGGAGAATGGCATTCTAACATGTATACTATCATGTAAGAATTGAATTGCCAGTCTATGTCTGACGCAGGATACAGCATGCTTGGGGCTGGTGCATGGGGATGACCCAGAGAGATGTTATGGGGAGGGGAGGTGGGAGGGGGGTTCATGTTTGGGAACGCATGTAAGAATTAAAGATTTTAAAATTAAAAAAAAAATCAGTGAAATGGTGAATGCCATTTAACATAATAAATGCATTACTCAAGAAAAAAAAATACTGAATCTAGTGTGATAGACAGGCTTTTACATGGCAAAGCCCATATGAGGAAATAGACTCTTGCAATCTAAGATCTTTGGATCAGCTGTTCTAAGCCCAAATCACTGACCTGCAAAATGTAGTGGTCTAGTATGGAGCTTCACTTAGTTGACGGCTAGGTCAGCTCCTTTCATCATACTCCCTTCCTCAAGCTTGTCAGGTTTTCCAAACAGCAAGGGGACTGAACTTGGCACTTCCCCCACCTGAGCTGGCTCTTCTCTGAGCCTTTACAGTTACTGCCTCTTTACTTGTTCTTCACATGAAGGCCTTAAAACTTTGAAAAATGAAAAGTAGTTTCTTTTCATAAATAAGGTGAGGACCTCCTGTGTCTAGTACAACTCTTTCTGGTGTTAATGACCTGCTCTGTCCTCAGGGTGGTAACTCTGACAGGTCCCAGTGGAACCCCTTCATTAACCTGCTGGGGAAGCACCACGTATGTTTATCATAAGTGGTTTGCTACTAGGCATCTGAGCCCTGGGGCTTCCTTGGTGGCTCAGGGGTATGAACCAGAGCCTGCCAGTGGAGGAGATGCATGTTAGATTCCCAGTCCAGTAAGATCCCCTGGATAAGGAAATGGCCTCCCACTCCAGTATTCTTGCCTCGGAAATCCCATGGACAGAGGAGCCTGGAGGACTATAGTTCATGGGGTCACAGAGTCGAATACGACTAAATGACTCAAGAACAACAACAACCTTTGAGTCCTGACAGTGTGAGTCTCAGGATAGGGCACTTTTGGCAGTGGTAGACATGGCCGCAGTAAATCCTGAGTAGCCAGAAGATGCCAGGCTAAGGAGGCCCGTCTAAGAGTGATAGAGCCCCTGGAATCCAGACCATGTTGAAAGGGCTTGCTGTGGGGAGAGGAACCTAAGCTATTTTCTCATCTTTGCCTAGGCCTGTCCTTCTAAAAGGGATTTAGTTTCTGCCATTCCCAACCATCTCTGTCAGCATCATCTGCATCTTATAATGTTTGACGCTGGCAGCTAAGCTGTGTCATTCCTGAACAGGTGCAAAGATAACAGTGGTCGGAAGGCCTCAGGAAGCACCTAAATATTTATGATCTTGTTTGGGAGTCTTATTGTTTATTTAATCTCTCTCTTTTAAAAAATGATTCTTGGGAACTATGGATTGTTTACATTTCAAATAGAATTCAAATATGTGTTAAATTTCTAAAAGGCACTCCTCCAAAGATGAGCAGGTCAACTCATAGAAGCCCCTGGGTAGAAACAAGGCCTCCTGTGCTGAATGTTGTCTGATCCAAACTTAAGTGAGGAGAAGTCCAGAGAAGTAAAATGACTTGCTTTAGGTTACACAGCTGATTAACGGCAAAGCTGGGAGATTGACTGGCTTCCTGATTTCTTAATTTCCTATGATACCACACTGGGCAACCAACCAACTAATCAACAATTATTAAGTAATGGAGCCTTGGTTATATGGCTGTGATTTTCTACTATGCCCTTCCCTTTTCCTCTCCTCCCACCCCCCACCCCCAGCAGACAAGGTAATCAGGGAGCATCTTACCTGAGCAGCTTTCTTACACAACTCAACTGCAATATCTGAGGCTGAGTTTCCTATTCCAATCACCAAAATGCGTTTCTTTTCAAATCCCTCTGGGTGCTTGTATTGGCGGCTATGGAAATACTGGCCTTTGAACTTCTGGATACCTTTGGGGTGAAGAAAAGAGAAATCTATGAAATATGTCAAGTTAATTTCAATAAAACTGCACTGTCAGCTTTTCTTTTCTGGGGTCAATCATTTGTTTTGTTATTTCTCCTCTTAGGGAAGTTATAATATTAAGGCCAACTGGCAAACTCAAAGTATGAGGCATGTAAGAAATGTTAGGTTAAGCATATGGTGAAGTGAAGTGAAAGTCACTCATTGTGTCTGACTTTTTGTGACCTCTGGACTATACAGTCCATGGAATTCTCCAGGCCAGAATACTGGAGTAGGTAGCCATTTCTTTCTCCAAGGGATCTTCCCAACCCAGGGATTGAACCCAGGTCTCTCGCATTATGGGCAGATTCTTTACCATCTGAACCACCAGGGAAGCCCAAGCCTATAGTTCAGCACCAAAACAGTTGATTTCAGAGGTTGCAGCTTAGGTATTTACTAGAGGACAGATGGTTTTGATGAATAGAGCAGAGTCAGGTATTGATTTCCAGCCATCCATTATCCTATTTTGGACTATACAATGATACTTCAATATCACATAGCATATATTCTTTTAAATGTTTCTTAAACATATTAGTAAGTGCTATTATTATGATTGTGTAATAATTGGAATAACATTCATCTTTCTTATTTTGCAAAAGCAAATAAAAACTAAAATAAACTAAAAACAAGGCACATTTAAGTCAAAGGATAGTTTCCACATTACACTAAGTCAGCAACTTACTGGATGAGCCTTTTTCTTTAATTAATTTTTTTATTGAAGGATTACAGAATTTTGTTGTTTTCTGTCAAACCTCAACATGAATCAGCCACAAGTATACATATATCCTCTCCCTTCTGAACCTCCCTCCCATCTCCCTCCCCATCCCACCCCTCTAGGTTGATACAGAGCCCCTGTTTGAGTTTCCTGAGCCATACAGCAAATTCCCATTGGGTACCTATTTTACATATGGTAATATAAGTTTCCATGTTACTCTTTCTTTACATCTCACCCTCTCCTCCCCTCTCCCCATGTCTATAAGTCTATTCGCTATATCTGTTTCTCCATTGCTGCCCTGTAAATGAATTCTTCAAAACCATTTTTCTAGTTTCCGTATATGTGCGTTAGAATATGATATCTTTCTTTTTCTGATTCACTTCATTCTGTATAATAGGTTCTAGGTTCATCCACCTCATCAGAACTAATTCAAATGCATTCCTTTTTATGGCTGAGTAACATTCCATTGTGTATATGTACCACAACTTCTTGGTCCCTTCATCTGTCGATGGGCATCTAGGTTGCTTCCATGTTCTAGCTGTTGTAAATCATGCTGCAATGAACAATGGGATACATGTGTCTTTTTCAACTCTGGTTTCCTCAGGGTATATGCCTAGGAGTGGGATTGCTGGGTCATATGGTGATTTTATTCCTAGTTTTTTAAGGAATCTCCATACTGTCTTCCATACTGGCTGTATCAATTTACATTCCCTCCAACAGTGCAAGACCATTTCCTTTTCTTCACACCCTCTCCAGCATTTATGGTTGTAGGCTTTTTGATGATGGCCATTCTGACCAGTGTGAGGTGATATCTCATTGTGGTTTTGATTTACATTTCTTTAATAATGAGCAATGTTGAGCATCTTTTCATGTGTTTGTTAGCCATCTGTATGTCTTCTTTGGAGAGCCTTTTTAAAAAAATTTGTTTTTAATTGAAGGATAATTCAGAGAAGGCAATGGCAATCCACTCCAGTACTCTTGCCTGGAGAATCCCAGGGATAGGGGAGCCTGGTGGGCTGCTGTCTATGGGGTTGCACAGAGTTGGACATGACTGAAGTGACTTAGCAGCAGCAGCAGCAGGATAATTGCTTTGCAATATTGTGTTGATTTCTTCCATACATCAGTGTGAATCAGCCAAAGGTATACATTTGTTCTCTCCCTCTGGAACCTCCCTCCCATTTCCCACCCCATTTCACCCTTCTAGGTTGTCACAGAGCCCCAGTTTGAGCTCCCTGAGTCATACAGTAAATTCCCACTGCCTATCTATTTTGCATATGATAGTGTATATGTTTCCATGTTCCTCTCTCCATTCGTTCCACCCTCTCCTTCCCCCACCTCAACCCATATCAACAAGTCTGTTCTCTATGTCTGTGTCTCCATTGCTGCCCCGAAAATAGGCTCATCAGTACCATCTTTCTAGATTCCATGTATATGTATTAATATACTATATATTTGTTTTTCTCTTTCTGACTTCACTCTGTATAATAGACTCTAAGTTCATCCACCTCATTAGAACTGACTCAAATGTGTTCACTTTTATGGCTGAGTAATATTCCATTGTATGAATGTGCCACAGCTTCTTTATCCATTCATCTGTCGATGGACATCTAGATTGCTTCCCGTGGACAGGCCTTTTTGAAGATAAACATCGGTGTCTTTTCCCAGGAAAACATGACCTTATTAAAGTCTTTGATGATGGGTTGCTTGAAAGAGCCTTTAGATCACGTGCTCAGTTGCTTCAGTCGCATAGGACTCTGCAGCTCCATGGACTGTAGTCTGCCAGGCTCCTCTGTCTATGGAATTTTACAGGTAAGAATACTGGAGTGGTTGCTCTTTCCTTCTCCTTTAAATTATTTGAGTTCTCAAAGTGTTGGTCCCTTGGCCAGCAGTATTAGCATAACTTGTTAGAGATGCAAATTCTCAGTCTAGACCTACAGAGCTGGAAATGCTAGGGGTGGAGCCTATAAAGTTGTGGTTTTAAAAGTCCTCCAGGTGATTCTGTTGGAAAGTTCCATTGCTTTAGATCAGGACGTCTCAGTCCTGGTTGCATATTGAAATCACTTGAACAAGTAATTGACCTAGGCCTACCCTAGACCAATTGAATCTTTGAAGGTTATTTGAACTTTAAAACCTCCTCAGGTGGTTTGAATAATGTGGGGCTTGGACTGAACCACCCTATTAAATGTTTTCCTAAAGGCCTTGGGAAGGAAGTGTGCTCTCTTAAGGAGGAGACTGGGAGGGGCCATCCTCCCCTGCACTCCCAGCATCCATCACTATCGTATAGGAGCACTGATGTCCAGAAACTACCCCCAATAACCCTGGCTGTGGGCATGGCTCTGTGGAAGTCCCCAGAATGAAACAAAGTCACAAGTGTTTGGCAGGATAGAAAAAGGTCAGGGTAAGCTTTTGTTATTGTTCAGCCCCTCAATCCTGTCCAACTCTGCAACCCCATGGACTGCAGAATGCCAGGCTTCCCTGCCGTGAGGTAAGGTATATGGCTGAAAGGATCTCTCCAACAGAAAACCAACTTGGGTGAAAATTCTCTGAAATTCTGAGTAACATTTAGTCACTTTGGGGGAGGCTGAACTTTGGCTGAACTCTGATAATGAAGACCCGGAGGGCTCAAAAGAAACAAAGGTGGTATTTGGAGTCTTTCATCTTTCTGGCTCTATCCTGATTTTAATATTATGCTGAGTTGCAGTAGCTAGCCAGTTTTGCTGTCAATCCAGCCTGAACATTAAATGCTTGGACACCTACTCCCAAAAGCCGGGGCTCTACACAGGCCTCACCTGGAAATGACTCCAGTGGGAGATGAGGAATGATGTGATGGCCGTTGCAGACCATGACTCCGTCAAAGACAGCGCTCTGCTCCTTGCCATTGTTCTCTGTAACAACCACCCACTGGCCAGAGGATGCAAAATCTGGGTGTTTTTTCACACTGAGGACGGTTGTCTGGAATCAAACACAGAGAAGGCATCACTGAGAATTACTCTGGCATAAAAGGGGCCTTGTCCAGTGCCAGGAGTGGGTAAGGGTAGAGTGCAATGTCTGGCTCCATTGAGATTCCATTTGAAGCCATTTCAAGCCACTGAAGGCAAAGACTGCTAAGTGCGCCCTGCTGCTTCTTCCTTGGCACATGCTACCAAGGATGTACTGCTTTGTGTGAGAGGCCTGACTCAACAGTGGGAATCAGCGTTAAGGACTGAATAAGGAGGGAGACTTAGAAAATCACGGCAAAACTCTGGGCAAGATACAAAATACATGTTCATCATTCAAGTGATCCCACAATCAGCATTTATCACAAAACTTGTGTTGACCTCTGTGCAGACTCTGTGTTAGAGAAGATATTCCATGTATAGCACCTGGTACCATGACAGTACTCCATGAATGGTGAGTTGTTCCTATTTATTTTATTAAAGGCATCATGTGGTTTTTTTTTTTAAATTAATTTATGTTTGGTTGCACTAGGTCTTCATTGCTACTCGCAGGCTTTCTCACATTGTGGAGAGTAGGGGTTACTCTTCATTGAGGTGCATGGGCTTCACGTTGAGGTGGCTTCTCATGTTGCTGAGGATGGTCTCTAGGGCATGAGAGCTTCAGTAGTTGCGGCACACAGGCTCAGTATTTGCAACACACAGGCTCAGTAATTGTGGTGGATGGGCTTAGTTGCCCCATGGCATATGGAATCATCTTGGACCAGGGATCAAACCTGTGTCCCTGCATTGGCAGAGGGATTCTTATCCACTGTGCCACCAAGGAAGTCTGCATCATATCCTTTATTTTGCATATTGTTGTTTATTAGTGAGTGCAGATTATATTTTTTTGGTAATATTTATTGTTACATTTGTACAACATTTCTTGCTTTGTGAATTGTCTGTTCATATCCACTGTTTTTTTTTTTTTTTTTAAAGATGTAGTGTGTGGGCTTCTCTTGCAGAGCACAGGCTCTAGGAGTGTGGGCTTCAGTAGTTACAGCACGTGGGCTCAGTAGTTGTGGCTTGTCATATTTATTTTTAAAATGTCTTACTAGCAATACATTTCATACTCATTTGGATTAAATTACTGGTTTATTGATTTTTTGTAAATGTTGTTTGCTGTGTGGAGGTTTATGGAGTTTTAAAAGTGTACATAAATGGTGTGTTTGCTGTATTTAAGAAGCAATGTCAAAGGAAGTGAAGAGTTTCTCCCAGATGAACAGCATGCATCCCTCTTGATGGTAACTGTTTGAGCCCCTTATACATGCTTTTCAAAATTTCAGATATTTTTCAAAATGCTGTGTTGGCAATTTTGAAACTTTTACAGTTTTAAAAAATGTATGTGAAATGTTGTGAAAAGCCTACAAAATGTCTGGATATTTTCAGTTGAAAGATTTCAAATTTGAAGTTAAGCATAGTATATTCACTAAAGTACTCCAGATTCTTGGTTATTCAAAATGTGGTCAGAGGACCAATCTTCACTGTCACTGGGGAGGTTTTTAGAAATGTAACTGACCTGAGCCAGTTCACTCCTCCCCAAGCAACCTGGTAGTTTCCTATTCCTGGGAGGTCACCGTATTGATACTGAACTTAGTCTGGACATGTCCTTTTATAGTTTGAATTGAGTTCTTGCATCTTATAGCTTGTACCGATTCAGAGACCAATAAATGGGAGTGAGTTTTCTTAACCCCTCTCCAACCTCCAGAAAACAATGTCAGTAAAACGATAAGCAAGAGAAGAAGCAACTAGGGGAACTCTATATTAGATAGGTGGAAACATTTTCATGGTATTTGCATATGTTTATGTCCACCAAATCAATTATTACAAATAATGTAATATAAATCTATAGTAAAACAAAAATTACTGAGAAAATGAAATGTGTTAAAAAATAAGTTCTACCAATATTTATTCAAAGCTATAATTTATTTCCTAGACAGTTACTAGTTTTCAGAGTATAGGTTATTGATACAAATTTAGGATGTTTAATGAAGATATTGTTTTTTTTCTTGTTGATTATTTGTTTTTGAGGAAACAAGGGAAAGGTAGTTATAATTGCATTTCAGAATTATCTGGCCATTCTTATGTTGCTAAAGAATGCATCAAAAATTAACAAAAATGGTTTCTATAGGGTTCTGAGATGAATGGGGAGCTGTGGGTTTATCTAATCCATTTTCTAAGATAATCCATTTCTATGGAGAAGGTAAGAAAATAAAACAACATAACTTGTTTTCATATACCTTTCAAAGGAAATGAGGCTAGTCATCTTCAGTGGTTATAGATACTAATTTAAATGCAGTTTCACTGTCAAAATATCATTCAAGTCTTAATTTTGATAAATGTTTTTCTTCTGTTTATGCATATAGCCTATAATATCACAGGTAATGACATTACTTTTTGAGTTTTCTATCGTGCTGTTTGGAGAAGGAAATGGCAACCCACTCCATTGTTCTTGCCTGGAGAATCCCAGGGACAGGGGAGCCTGGTGGGCTGCCGTCTATGAGGTCGCACAGAGTCGGACACGACTGAAGTGACTTAGTAGTAGTAGTAGTATCGTGCTGTTTCCCTCCCTCCTACCCAAAATACAATACCTGGAACTGAATATACTTTAGTAGATCAAACTTCTTGGCAAAGATTCTGAAATATTCCAGGAGTTTAGAATTGTGCAGGAAGTTTGGAAAATCTTCAGGCATTGGAAAGTCACTGAAACAGGACATTTCTTTGCTGGTGTTGCTGATGACAGATTGATAGATACTTGCTCGGCCATCGTCAACATTTTCCTAATGAAATAAAGGAGTAGTAATAAGGTATTAAAGAAATCCCTTGATTTTCTATTCACCTTCCACATCTAACCCCTGCGTGATGTAAAGCTCTTTCATTGTTGCTGTTGTTTAGTCATGTTCAACTCTTTTGTGACCCCGTGGACTGTAACCGGCAAGGCTACTCTGTCTATGGGATTTCCCAGGTGAGAATACTGGAATGGGTTGCCATTTTCTTCTTCAGGGGATCTTCCCAACCCAGGGATTGAACCTACCTCTCCCACTTGGCAGGTGGATTCTTTACCACTGAACCAACTGGGAAGCCCCTTTCATTGCTGCAGTATGACTGAAGCGTCTGGTGGATGAGGAGCTGTGTGTGTGCCATTCTTACGTTGGTTAAGAATGCATCAATAATTAGCTTCCCAGATTTCTAACTGTTTAGTGTCAATCATTGTGACAACTGATGCTGAAGCTGACACTCCAATACTTTGGCCATCTGATGTGAAGAACTAACTCACTGGAAAAGACCCTGATGCTGGGCAAGATTGAAGGCAGGAGAAGAAAGGGATGATGGATGAGATGGTTGGATGGCATCACCGACTCAATGGACATGAATTTGAGTAAACTCCAGGTGTTGGCAATTGACAGAGAAGCCTGGTGTACTGCAACCCATGGGGTTGCAGAGTCAGACACGACTGAGTAACTGAACTGAGCTGAACTGATTGTGACAATCAGCCCCCTTCCAAAATTTTCCCTGGGGAGGCTACGCCTGTCTTCCACATCTTTAGGAACCAATAAACTCTGCGTCACTGGTCAGAGACTATAATGGAGAATTTCAGTTAAAATGAGTACTTTGGGGAGCAGGAAGTGTTCACATCTTAATTTGAATCCCCCGCCTTTATCTTATGCTTTATGTGAATCAACCTTCCTCAAGTGATAATAGTAAGTAGTAGTTTTTTTGTTTCTGGATGCACTGGGTTTTTGTTGCAGTGCGTGGGTTTTCTCTAGTTGTGTCAGTGGCTTATTTGCTCTGTAGTATGTGGGATCTTAGTCCCCGCAGTGGGGTCAAACCTACATCCCCTGCACTGGAAGGTGGATTCCTAACCCCTAGACCACCAGGGAAGTCTCAAATAAGTAGTATTAATGCCAATCAAGTACATTTTTTCCTTTTGAACTTTTTATTTTGTACTAGAGTAGAAAAACATCGATTTCTGCTTTATTGACTATGCCAAAGCCTTTGACTGCGTGGATCACAATATACTGTGGAAAATTCTGAAAGAGATGGGAATACCAGACCACCTGACCTGCCTCTTGAGAAATCTATATGCATGTCAAGAAGCAACAGTTAGAACTGGACATGGAACAACAGACTGGTTCCAAATAGGAAAAGGAGTACGTCAAGGCTCTATATTGTCACCTTGCTTATTTAACTTATATGCAGAGTACATCGTGAGAAACGCTGGGCTGGAAGAAGCACAAGCTGCAATCAAGATTGCTGGGAGAAATATCAATAACCTCAGATATGCAGATAATACCACCCTTATGGCAGAAAGTGAAGAGGAACTAAAGAGCCTCTTAATGAAAGTGAAAGAGGATACTGAGAAAGTTGGCTTAAAGCTCAACATTCAGAAAACGAAGATCATGGTATCTGGTCCCGTCACTTCATGGGAAATAGATGGGGAAACAGTGGAAACGGTGTCAGACTTTATTTTTTTGGGCTCCAAAATCACTGCAGATGGTGATTGCAGCCATGAAATTAAAAGACGCTTACTCCTTGGAAGGAAAGTTATGACCAACCTAGATAGCATATTAAAAAGCAGAGATATTTCTATGCCAACAAAGGTCTGTCTAGTCAAAGCTAAAGTTTTTCCAGTAGTCATGTATGGATGTGAGAGTTGGACTGTGAAGAAAGCTGAGGGCTGATGAATTGATGGTTTTGAACTGTGGTGGAGAAGACTCTTGAGAGTCCGTTGGACTGCAAGGAGATCCAACCAGTCCATCCTAAAGGAGATTGGTCCTTGGTGTTCATTGGAAGGACTGATGCTGAAACTGAAACTCCAGTACTTTGGCTACCTGATGTGAAAGAGCTGACTCATTTGGAAAGACTCTGATGCTGGGAGGGATTGAGGGCAGGAGGAGAAGGGGATGACAGAGGATGAGATGCTTGGATGGCATCACCGACTCAATGGACATGAGTTTGAGTGAACTCTGGAAGTTGGTGATGGACAGGGAGGCCTGGTGTGCTGTGATTCATGGGGTTGCAAAGAATCAGACACGACTGAGCGACTGAACTGAACTTATAGCTGATTAACCATGTTGTGATAGTTTCAGGTGAACAGCGCAGGGGTCAGTCATACATACAAAGGTATCCATTCTCCCTCAAACCCCACTCCCATCCAGGCTGCCACATACCACTGAGTTCCATGTGCTACACTATAGATCCTTGTTGGTTATTCATTTAAAATATTGCAGTGTGTACATGAACATCCCAAACTCCCTAGCTATCCTTTCCCCACCTGCCCATAGCAACCGTAAGTTTGCTCTTTAAGTTTGTGAGTCTCTTTCTGTCTTGTAAATAAGTTCATTTGTATCATTCTTTTTAGATTCCTCAGTCAAACCTTAAGTTTGATTCTGAGTGTTGTTGAGTATGCTTTGATAATTCAGGAGATAGCACATGCTGTGTCTGAGTTTATAATTTCCTCTACAAGAAGTGGTCTGTGTAATGATTTAATGTTAAATCATGTAAGAGCCAAGTGTGGTGATTCAGTGTTTGTGAAGTCAGAATGTTATCTAACAAGCTTTATAAGAAAATGCAAATAACGCCACCCCAAAACTCAACAGATGCTTCTGCACAGGCAGAGACTAAGTATATTCCAGCATATAGTAGTTGCTATAATGACTCAGCACCAGGGTAGGATGTAAAAAAAAAAGGAAAGATTATAGGAACTCATGAATTAATTGCAATAAATTACCTAATCTTAACATAAATGGCATTATAATGTTCTCTACGGAATAGTAAATAAAGGACAGTAAATATCCAACTCTAATTCTACCATTGTAGTAAATCAGTTGTATATGTTGCTTTCTTACCATTACTTATGGACAATTATTACTTTCCTGCCAGATCTTTAGGTCAAGCCTCCTTACATTTTTGGACATGGAAAGAGGCAACCTGGACTAGCAGCAGGGGCCTGGGCTTTGAGTTAGACACAGGTTTGAATTAATCTCTTTCAGGCTGTATGAGCCTGGACCAGTCAGTGCCTCTGAGCTTCGGGATGTGCTAGGTGCTCAAAAGTATTGTTACTGTCTGTTGTTACAGAGGAAGCTATAAGTTTCAGCAAAGTTGTCAGTGACTCCTCACTGTTCACCATAAAATAAAGGTATCCAGACAGCTGTTCTGACACCACAGGAACTGATACAAACACACTCACTATCATCTATCACATCTGAATTTTCTTTACAAGAGGCTATACTTAATTTCAAAGAGTTAAACTGTGGGATCTTTCCTCTTTTATCAGCAAAGCTCTTTATATGTGTTGGGCTTCACTGTGTCCAGAGATTATCAGTACTAACATGATTTTCCAAGGCTAAAACGATGTTTGCTCTCAGATCATGCCGTATAAGACCAATAAAATCCGAGTTTGTAGAGATCCTCCTCCCTCATACATTGCACTCTCTTCCTCATTCATTCATTCACTCATGCCTACCATAAGCCAGGAGTCAGATGCCTTTTTTCCCATGAGCAAATTGTTTATCTTTCCTAGTCCATAATTAAGGTGCAGATGATAGCTTTGTTGCAGTATTAAGTGGCTTGGTAAAAACTAGTCATGCTAGGGCATGTCAGCTTTCTAGGTGATTAATTTGGTGTGGTCTTATTATTAACTGTATGTATTTACAGAAGGCAAAGGGAGTTTGTATTCAAATATGAAGTGCTTTCTGTCTCATATACAAGGATATAATCTGAACTTTGGATGAATAAATCATGGTATTTTTGTTTTCCAACCTAGCTTCAAATTGCATAATACAGTCATCCCTTAGTATTCATAGGGGATTAGTTCCAGGACCCTCTGTGGATACCCACATCCAAGGATACTCAAGTCCATTATATAAAATGGTGTAATATATGCACAAAGCATACACAAGTTACGTAAGTCGGATTCCTCCTTTTCTCCTGTAAAATGGAGTTCATCAATTGTTCCGTAAGACAGCTGTCATGAGGCTTTGATGAGATTAGATAAAATGCTTCGTACAATGCCTGACTTTAAATAAGTGCTCCATCCACGTTTGTCTCTCTTGCATTACTACTGGCCATTAGAGTTAGTCTTACTGAACCAGTCATAGTTTTGAGACAGAATAACACGGACTGTTACAGTAGAGCTAACATGTTAGTTTTTACAAGTGCTTTAAATTGGCTTTAACATGTGGTTAGCTCCTCTGTCAGGTCATTTTAAGGGAATTTTGAGTGATGACAACTGGTTTTGATGTCTGAGCCCCTATAGTAGTTTCAGGGCCAGGGCAAGGCTCTCCTTTGGGGGTTTTACTTGTGTAATTTGACACAACTGATGATGACATCAAAATTCTTTTACTGAACATCAAGTAATCATCTTTATACTTAGGCTGATTGGTAGACAACTATTAAAAAATGCTTTCTGTCCATGTGCGCTTCTTCCTATACTGGCTGAAGCAGATGCCTATAGGCTTAGATAAATCTGGGTATAATTGAGTTTTCCTGGGGTTATAAAGGGAAGATGATTCTTATTAATTCTCCTGGCAAGAACACTGGAGTGGGTTACCATTTCCTTCTCCAATGCATGAAAGTGACAAGTGAAAGTGAAGTCGCTCAGTCATGTCTGACTCTTAGCGACCCCATGGACTGCAGCCTACCAGGCTCCTCCATCAATGGGATTTTCCAGGCAAGAGTACTGGAATGGGGTGTCATTTTCTTCTCCAAAGTAAATAAATTAATGTCTATCAACTATATATCTTGTTTAGGCCCTGAGCTTGGAGTTAGGGGTAAAGTATTACCAGGACAAACAGTTTTCTATCTTCATGGAGCTTATTGTCACATTGAATTAAAATCAGTTTGGGCTTTGGGGATGGAAGGTAGAGAAATAAGATGGGAGGCTTTGCTCTCAACCAAGGCAAGGACAGGAGACCTGACTTTCAAAACAGATAAATTTAACTCATATATTTACTTAAAACACAAGCACTGCCTAAAAATGAGCTAAGCACAAATACAGATTAATAGCCTGAATTTCCTAACAAATAGAATTGGTGACAATATACTTGTTTAAGATAATTGATCATATGGTAAGTATTTTTCTTAATATAAATTTTTTTGCAAGTCAGAAGATTATGTACCAAAACCAAGTTAGTTCAGACAACACCGATTTAGAATTTATGATCTTTTATTATAGGCTGGACTGAAGTTTATCTTTGATTCCTTAAAGATGAAAAGGATATAAAAACTAAATTAAGTTTAAGAAAGATTATAAAGCTAATATTTAATCTAGAATGAGCAAGCTTACAAAGCAAAAATCCACTTATTACAAATGTAAATATAAAATCTTATAAATATTTTTTGTTATGAAATTAATTATATTGACTTCTAACAATCCAAGGTTTATTCTCATGGCTAGTTATTCTAAGCAGTTTGGAAATAAAATTTATCTCTTTGAAAATATCCTAATATTCCATATTTTCACTTTTTCAGGTGGATTTTATCTGCTCTGTTACTTGTAATAAGTATAATTGAAACTTTAAATTCTTACCAATAAGAATATTTTTATTTTAATTATTTTAGCATTTTATTTTATTTTAGCATCTTATTTTTATTTTAAAAATTTTAATTTTTTAATTGGCTTATAGTTGATTTACAATGTTGTGTTAGTTTCTGCAGTACAGTGAAGTGAATCAGTTATACTTACATCCACTCTTTTTTAGATTCTTTTCTCATGTGGGTCCTTGTCCTACAGTCAGAGGCAAAACTGTCATTCTCAAATGCTAATCTATGGACTAATTCCAGTAGAAGAATCCAGGGGAGCTTTGAAAAGTATAAAAAGGGTGAGTAGGTCTGGTTTGGGCCCAGACATCTGTATTTTAGAAGTGCTCCCCAGCTGACTGTTATGCACAATGAACACTGGGAGACACACCCTTTATTAGAGTGTCATTGCATTCTGCCCTCTCTCCTTTGGGATGGTACTTCCCTAATTTCTACCCTTGATCACTGAAAGAGCCCCCTAATTAAACTCGTTGACTCAGATACTGCCCACTGTCTTCACTGATTTCAGGGTAAATGGTACACTCGTTGGCATGGGACACAAGGTCCTCATGGTGAGACTCTGGCTCTTCTCTCCAGCCTCATGAGTTATCTCTCAGCCACCTGCATCCTTCTTTCCAGCCACATTACGTGACTTTCTATTCTCTAAGTGTATCACGTTTCACAAATCTCCACACCTTTGCACATGCCATTTGCTCAGCCTAGATGGATTTTCACATATCTGATCTGTTTATTGTCAAGACAAATAAAAGTGTCATACCCTTCTGCTGAGTGAGATTCTGTGCTTTCCATAACACTCAGTGTTTCAGCTTTTATAAATCTGCACTCTGGATTTTCTTTAGTTCCCGCCACACCCCCCTCCTGAAAAACGAGCCCTTTGATGGCAGAGACTGTACAATTGCGTCTTTTTAGTACCTAATATATGCCTGGTGCATATTATGCAACCAGGTGATATGTTTGTTGAATGAGTGAAAGAAGTCATGTTAACCAGAGCATTTTCCCCTCATTGTAAATAGGGCTTAATGATACTAAGATACTACTAAATGATACATTAAAATAGTAGTGTAATGGGAATAAATAAATGGTTTTGTTGATAGTATGCTATAAACTTTGTTTTGTTTTATGCATGCAAATGTTATGATTTTGCTAATATTATGTTATAAACTTTTTCTATTCTATACATGTAAACATTACTTCTTTAAAAAAAAATTATGGAAAACTAACCAAAATTAGGGCTTTCCTCTGTAGCTCAGTTGGTAAAAAATCTGCCTGCAGTGCAGGAGACCTGGGTTCGATTCCTGGGTCGGGAAGATCCCTTGGAGAAGGAAATGGCAACCCACTCCAATATTCTTGCTTGGAGAATCCCACAGACAGAGGAGCCTGGCAGCGTACAGTCCATGACGTCGCAGGAGTTGGACACGACTTAGCGACTAAACCACCAATCAAAAGATATCTTAAACAGCTGGCAAAGAGGCTTAAGAACCATAGTATTTTATATTTGCTTTCCTGGAGAGTTATTAATATCTAACATGTTGAATTTGGTTCTATTAAATGGACAACAATGTACAAAAATATATATTGAATAATGCTGTGATACATTTATCACAGAGAACTTCTGAAAGTAAAACAAGGGTAAGGCGGTTATCTTTTCAGGGAAGGAAATGGCTCTTTGTTCTAAGCTAGTTCTTTCTAATGTTAAACTGAACATAGTGTGCTGTTAATAAAACATGCCAGTTGAAACAGAAGAGAGGCTGTGAGGCATAGAATAAAGAAAGTACATGTTTTGGTCAGTGCGAAAATGGCACCATATGGGGAAATTCCTTTTGGTGATTTCCCAGGTGTCTACTTCACAGTCTCATCTGTTATCAACATTTAAATTAGCAAATTTGATGGAGACAAATACAGACGATCAAATTTGTATATACCCAAAGTGTGGAGGCATAGAAACTTGACAGAGGATTGAAACTTCAAATAAACACTTAAGAAAGTGAGGTATAGGTGATTTACAATATTAGAGTACTTTCAGGTGTACAGATAGTGATTCAATATTTTTATACATTGTACTCCATTAGAACTTGTTTCTAATATTTCCCTGTGCTGTACAATATATCCTTGTTGCTTAGCTTATTTATTTTATACAAGGTAGCTAAGCCACACCAGTACTCTTGCCTAGAAAATCCCATGGACGGAGGAGCTTGGTAGGCTGCAGTCCATGGGGTCGCTACTAGTCAGACATGACTGAGCGACTTCACTTTCACTTTTCACTTTCATGCATTGGAGAAGGAAATGGCAACCCACTCCAGTGTTCTTGCCTGGAGAATCCCAGGGATGGCGGAGCCTGGTGGGCTGCCATCTATGGGGTTGCACAGAATCAGACACGACTGAAGCGACTTAGCAGCAGCAGCAGCAGCAGCAGCAGCTTGTATCTGTTAGTCCTATACTCCTAACTTGCCCCTCCTCTCTTCCCCCTCTCCACTGGTAACCATTAGTTTGTTCTCGATATCTGTGAGTCTGTTTCTGTTTTGTTATATACATTCGTTTGTCTTATTTTTCAGGTTACACACATAACCAATAACAGAGTATCTGTCCTTCTCTGACTTGTTTCACTAAGCATAATACTATCTAGGTCCATCCACAGGTTGTTGCAGGTGCCAGAGTTTCATTATTTTCTATGGCTGAGTAGTATTCCATTATGTATACTGCCACATCTTTATCCATTCATCTGTTGATGGACATTTAGTTTGCTTCCATATTTTGGCAGTTACAAACACTGGGGTGCCTGTATCTTTTTGAATTTGTGTTTTTAGATATACACCCAGCAGTGAAATTGCTGCATTGTATAGTAATTCTATTTTTAATTTTTTGAGGAAATTCCATACTGTTTTCCACAGTGACTGTACTAATACACATTCCCACCAACAGTATACAAGGGTTAGCTTTGTTCTACATTCTTGCCAACATTTCTTATTTGTGGTCTTTTTGATAATAGCCACCCTGGTGTGAGGTAATATCTCATTATGGTTTTAATTTGCATTTCTCTGATTAGCAGTGTTAAACATCTTTTCATATGCCTGTAGGCCATCTGTGTGTCTTCTTTAGAGAAATATTTATTCAAGACTTATGCCCATTTTAAAATTGAGTTGCTTCTTTTTTGATACTGAGTTGTATGAGCTGTTTATATATTTTGAATATTAACCCCTTATCAACCATATCATTTGCAAGTATTTTCTCCCATTCAGTAGGTCATCTTTTCATTTTGTCGATGATTTCCTTTGCTGTGCAAAGGCTTTTAAGTTTTATTAGGTCTCATTTGTTTATTTTTGCTTTTGTTTTCTTTGCCTTAGACAAATAAAAAAATATGCTCTAATTTATATCAAAGAGTGTTCTGCCTATGTTCTTTTTTAGGAGTTTTATGGTTTTAGATCTTATATTTAGGTCTTTAATCCATTTTGAATTTAATTTTTAATATGGTGTGAATAAATATTCTAATATTATTCAACACAGAAAAGTTATTAGAAGATTAAAACTTCATATAAACACTCTGACTAAGAATAAAACCAACTAAATAATGTCTAACATGCACAAATGTGAAATCCTGTAATTAAGATTAAAAAATTAGTTTTTACAAAGCTAGGGGTTCAGATGAAAAACACACAGGGGTTTTAATTGATCCCAAGTTTAGTATTCATCATTAGAATTCTGTGAGATGAAGCATGAGGGTAAACATAGAAGTTTAACCTCAATATTGTGGCATCTTAGACATCTTATTATGTCATCTTACTGTCATCTACCACTTATTATTTACTATAGGCAAATCACTTACTTTGGCTTTCTCACTTTTAAGTTGGAGTTAATAAAAACTAATATATTGTGAGTATAGAATGAGATAATTCATATGCAAATAATTATATAAATGATAGCATTAGCTTTGCAAATACTGAAAAGGCTACTGCTGCTGCTGCTAAGTCACTTCAGTTGTTTCCGACTCTGTGCAACCCCATAGATGGCAGCCCACTAGGCTCCCCCGTCCCTGGGATTCTCCAGGCAAGAACACTGGATTGGGTTGCCATTTCCTTCTCCAACTGAAAAGGCTAGTGCACATTAAACCTTTAGTAGAGGTGCAGCATTCAAACCTAGTGAAGCACAAGCTATAGTGGGAAAGTGTAAAACGAATTGACCATAAATTTTTTGAGGGGAGTGATTTTTATCTGATTCATTCAGACTTTCATTTTTATTATTTTCCCACTACCTATATTCCCTTGGGCAGGTTACTTATCCTAAACTCTTCATATGTTAAGTGAGGATAATCATAACACCTATGCCCTAGAAATATTGTAAAGAAAAATGAGATGGTGCATGGCAAATGTTTCCTGTTGCTGGAGAAAAGTACTAAAATATATGTTAATTACTCACCTTTCTCATGTTCCAAAATGGCCACTAGAAAGTGCTAGAGAACCTTTCGGAAGAATTTAGCACCATCCGAGTAGGAAATGGGGCAGGAATTTTAAAATTTTGTTTTAACTTGTCACCACTAAATGTATTAAGTGATCTTAGAAGAACTGTGTGTAAATATAGAAGTTAAACAGTAATATATTTTAACATTGATTCTGATTGGTAGAGTTGTGGAGAGGCAAGTTATGCTGGAAGTGGATGTGGAGGCTCCCAGCAGAATTTTCAGCAGCTCCTTTCTTGGCACAACTGTCTCTTGGAAATCCGGACCCTCTCGTGGTCCCATTGGAGGCTTGTGAAATTTTGCTTATTGCATGTTTCACTCTTCAGTGATGATTTTGTCTTCTTTGGGTAGAGAAATTGTTTATATTTATCGCTTGGATATAGTTTTAAGGGATGTTTGAAGTGTGATATTGTTGCAAGTGCCAGGGAGCTGTATACTTAACCATTTTATATCTAATAAAGCTTGGAATATAAAGCTGAGCACTGAAGAGTTGATGCTTTTGAACTGTGCTGTTGGAGAAGACTCTTGAGAGTCCCTTGGACAGCAAGGAGATCCAGCCAGTCCATCCTCAAGGAAATTGGTCCTGAATATTCATTGGAAGGACTGATGCTGAAGCTGAAACTCCAATACTTTGGCCACCTGATGCGAAGAACTGACTCATTTGAAAAGACCCTAATGCTGGGAAAGATCAAAGGTGGAGCAGAAGGGGACAACAGAAAATGAGATGGTTGGATGGCATCACCGTCTCGATGGACATGAGTTTGAGTAAACTCCGGGAGTTGGTGATGGACAGGGAAACTCAGCATACTGCAGTCCATGGGGTTGCAAAGAGTTGGATACAACTGAGTGACTGAACTGAACTAATTCAAATTTTAACCTAACTCTTCTATCCCACAGGATGATATCTCTAATTCTGAAATTTTAGACATGAGGAATGTGATAGCAGGAAAAATATTTTGGGGCAGAAAGCATCTTCCTGGAATTAATCAAATCATATATATAAATTGAATCATAATTGACATACAAAATTGTATTAATTTCAGATGTAGGACACAATGGTTGACATTTGTATGGATTGTGAAATGATCACCACAGTAAGTCCTATTTCTCATTTGTCGTGATAAAAAGTTGTGAAGTTCTTTTTTTCTTGAGATGAGAACTTTTAAGATTTACTTTCTTAGCAATCTTTATTTATTTATTTATTTTTGGCCACATCTCGTGGCATGTGAGATCTTAGTTCTCCCACCAGGTACTGAACCCATGCCACTAGACTACCAGGGAAGTCCTCTTAGCAACTTTTAAATTTGTAATACAATATTTGTAATACAATATTTTGAACTATGCTATATATGCATGACATTTATTTTATAAATGGAATTATGTACCTCTTGATCTCGTTTACCCATTCCCCAACCCCCTATCCTCTGGCAACCAATCTGTTCTCTGTATTTATGAGTTTTATTTTGCTTAGATTTTAGATTCCACATATAAGTGAAATGATATGGTATTTGTCTTTCTCTGTCTTAATTACTTTTACTTAGCATAATACCCAAGATCTATTCATAATGTTGCAAATGGCAAGATTTCATTCTTTTTTATGGCTGAGTAGTATTCCAATGTATACCACATCCATTTATCTTTTGATGGACACTTAGGTTATTCCCCTATCTTGGCTGTTGTAAATAATGCTTCAGTGACTATGGGGGTGCATTATATCTTTTCCAATTAGTGGTTTTGTTTTCTTCAGATAAATACTTAGAACTAGAATTACTTAATTATTATTGGTAGTTCTATTTTTAAGATTTTGAGGAACCTCCATACTGTTTTCCATAGTGGCTGCACCATTTTACATTTCCACCAGTAATGCACAAGGATTTTCTTTTCTCAGCATCCTCACCAACACTTGTTGTTATTTATTGTCCTTTTGATAATAGCCATTCTGAACCATGGGAGGTGATATCTTGTTGTGTTTTTAATTTGCATTTCCCTGATGATTAGTGATGTTGAGCATATTTTCATATACCTGTTGCCCATCTGTATGTTTTCTTTAGGAAACTGTCTATTCAGATTCTCTGCCCATTTTATAATTGGATTGTTTGTTTTTGTTATTGAGTTGTATGAGTGTTTATATATTTTGAATATTAACACCTTATCAGATATATGATTTTGAAATATCTCATTCAGTAGGTTGCACTTTTATTTTGCTAATGGTTTCCTTTAGCAGAAGGAAGCTAAACTTCTTTCTAAGCAGAAGCTTTTTAGTTCGATGGAGTCCCATTTGTTCATTTTTGCTTTTGTCACTATTGTTTTCAAGTCAGATACAAAAAAATTATTACCAAGACTGATGTCAAGGAGCTTACTGCTTCCATTTTCTTCTAGGTGTTTTATGGTTTCTGATCTTGTGTAAAGTCTTTGATTCATACTGAGCCAGTTTTGTGTGTTGTGTAAGATAGTGATCCATTTTCAGTTTTTCACAGTGGCTATTCAGTTTTCCCCACACTAATTATTGGAAAGACTATTCTTGCCCCTTTGTGTATTCTTGACTCCTTTGTTGTAAATTAATTGACCCTATATATGTGGCTTTATTTCTGGACTCTCTGTTCATTTCCATTGACTTATGTGCTATTTTTTTTTTTTTGTATGACAGTACCATACTGTTTCTTGACTACTAAAGCTTTGTAATAGTTTGAAATCAGACAGTGTGATGCCTCCAGCTTTGCTATTCTTTCTCAAGATTGCTTTCACTATTCGGGATCTTTCTATCAGTTCAGTTCAGTTTGCACAGTCATGTCCGACTCTATGCAACCCCATGGATTGCAGCACACCAGGCTTCCTTGTCAATCACCAACTCCCGGAGCTTATACAAACTCAATGTCCATCGAGTTGGTGATGCCATCCAACCATCTGATCTTCTGTTGTCCCCTTCTCCTCCCACCTTCAATCTTTCCCAGCATCAGGGTCTTTTCAAATGAGTCAGTTCTTTGCATCAGGTGGCCAAAGTATTGGAGTATCAGCTTCAGCATCCATCCTTCCAATGGATATTCAGGACTGATTTCCTTTAGGATGGACTGGTTGGCTCTCCTTGCAGTCCAAGGGACTCTCAAGAGTCTTCTCCAACACCACAGTTCAAAAGCTTCTATTCTTCGGTGCTCAGCTTTTTTTAGAGTCCAGCCCTCACATCCATACATGACTGCTGGAAAAACCAAAGCTTTGACTAGACAGATCTTTGTTGACAAAGTAATGTTTCTGCTTTTTAATACGCTGTCTCGGTTGGTCATAACTTTTCTTCCAAGGAGAAAGTGTTTTTTAATTTCATGGCTGCAGTCACCATCTGCATTGATTTTGGAGCCCCAAAAAAGTAGTCTGTTATTGTTTCCCTATTTGCCACGAAGTGATGGGACCAGATGCCATGAAATTAGTTTTCTGAATGTTGAGCTTTAAGCCAACTTTCTCACTCTCCTCTTTCACTTTCATTAAAAGAGGCTCTTTAGTTCTTCTTTGCTTTCTGCCATAAGGGTGGTGTCACCTGCATATCTGAGGTTATTGATATTTCTCCCGGCAATCTTCATTCCAGTTTGAGTTTCATCCAGCCCAGGGTTTCTCATGATGTTCTCTGCATATAAGTTAAATAAGCAGGATGACTATATACAGCTTTGACGTACTCCTTTCCTGATTTGGAACCGGTCTGTTGTTACATGTTCAGTTCTAACTGTTGTTTCCTGACATGCATACAGATTTCTCAGGAGGTGGTAAGGTGGTCTGTATTCCTGTCTCTTGAAGAATTTTCCACAGTTTGTTGTGATCCACACAGTCAATGGCTTTGGCATAGTCAGTAAAGGAGAAGTAGATGTTTTCCTGGAACTCTCTTGCTTTTTCAATGATCCAACAGTTGTTGGCAATTTGATCTCTGGCTTTTCTAAATACAGCTTGAACATCTGGAAGTTCATGGTTCACATAATGTTGAAGCCTGAATTGGAGAATTTTGAGCTTTACTTTGCTATATGTGAGATGAGTACAGTTGTGCGGTAGTTCGAGCATCCTTTGGCATTGCCATTCTTTGGGATTGGAATGAAAACTGCCCTTTTCCTGTCCTGTGGCCACTGCTGAGTTTTCCAAATTTTCTGGCATATAGAGTGTAGCACTTTCTCAGCATCATCTTTTAGGATTTGAAATAGCTCAACTGGAATTCCATCACCTCCACTAGCTTTGTTTGTATTGATGCTTCCTAAGGCATTCCAGGATGTCTGACTCTAGGTGAGTGATCACACCATCATGGTTATCTGGGTCATGAAGATCTTTTTTGTATGTTTCTGTGTATTCTTGCCACCTCTTCTTAATATCTTCTGCTTCTGTTAGATCCATACCATATCTGTCCTTTATTCTGTCCATCTTTGCATGAAATGTTCCCTTGGTATCTCTAATTGTCTTGAAGAGATCTCTAGTCTTTCTCATTCTATAATTTTCCTCTATTTCTTTGCCCTGATCACTGAGGAAGGCTTTCTTACCTCTCCATTCTTTGGACCTCTGCATTCAAATGGGTATATCTTTCCTTTTCTCCTTTGCCTTTTGCTTCTCTTCTTTTCTCTGCTATTTGTAAGGCCTCCTCAGGCAACCATTTTTTCCATTTTGCATTTCTTTTTCTTGGGGATGGTCTTGATCACTGCCTCCTGTTCAATGTCATGAACCTCCATCCATAATTCTTCAGGCAATCTGTCTATCAGATCTAATCCCCTGAATCTATTGGTCACTGCCACTGTATAATCATAAGGGATTTGATTTAGGTCATACCTGAATGGTCTAGTGGTTTTCCCTCCTTTTTTCAATTTAACTCTGAATTTGGTAATAAGGAGTTCATGATCCGAGCCACAGTTAGCTCTCGGTCTTGTTTTTGCTGACAGGATAGAGCTTCTCCATCTTTGGCTGATCTTTCCTGGATTCTATGAAAATTTTAGGATTATTGTTATATAAAATGATCTTTTATGGTTCTAAAAATTTTAGCATTGCTTGTTATATTTCTGTGAAAATGCCGTTGAAATTTTGATAGAGATTGCAATGAATCCTTAGATTGCTTTGGGTAATATGGACATTTTTACAATATTAATTCTTCCAATTGGTCGGCATGAAATATCTTTCCATTTATCTGTGTCTTCTTAAACTTCTTTCATTAATATCTTGTATTTTTCAATGTACAGATATTTCACTTTCATAGTTAAGTGTACTTTATTCTTTTTGACACAATTACTAATAGTGTTATTTTCATAATTTCTTTTTCTGATAGTTCATTCTTAGTGTATAAAAAACTACAGACTTCTGTACATTAATTTTATACCTGCAACTGAATTTGTTTGAATTTTTTTTGGTGGTATCTTTAGGGGGTGTGTATATATACATATATCTATATTTATATACACACATACATCTATTTATATATACATATATCTATATATAGTCTATATTCTATATATAAGAATCATGTCAATTACAACAGTTACAATTTATGTCTTCTTTTCCAGTTTGGATGCCTTTTATTTCTTTTTTCTAACTAGCTACTCTGGCTAGGACTTCCAATCAATACTATGTTGAATGAAATTAGCAAGACTGGGTATCTTTATTTTGATCTTAAAAGATTTCAGTTTTTCATCATTGAATATGAAGTTAGCTATGGGCTAGTCATGCCATCTTTATTACATTGGGGTATATTCCATCTATACTCACTTTACTGAGATTTTTTTTTCTGTAAATGGATATTGAATTTTGTCAAAAGTTTTTTGTATCTATTGAAATGATCATATGATTTTTGTCCTTCATTTTGTTAAGGTGGTATATCACACTGATTGATTTGAGTATGTTGAACCATCTTTGCATTCCTAGAATAAATCCTGCTTAACCATGGTACATAATCTTTTAAATATATTATTGAATTCAGTTTGCTAATATTTTGCTGAGGATTTTGGCATCCATGTTCATTAGGAATATAGGTCTATAATTTTCTTTTTTGTGGTATTCTTGTCTTGTTTTGGTGTCAGAGTAATTCTGGTCTCATAAAATAAGATTGGAAGTGTTCCCTCCTCTTCAGATTTTTGGAGAAGTTAGGTATTAAATCGAGAAGGATATGTACTAAATATATTTTTTTAATGCTTGGTAGATTTCACCAGTGAAACCATCTGGTCCTGGACTTATGTTAAGATTTTTGTTTGTTTGTTTTAATCATTGATTCAATCTCCTTATTAGTAACAGCCTGTTTAGATTTTTTGTTTCTTCATGATTTAGTCTTAGAAGATTGTATGTTTCTAGGAATTTGTCCATATTTTCTAGGTTGTCCAATTTGTTGACATATTTGTAGTAGTACTTTATGATCATTTGTACTTCTTTGGAATTAGTTTTAACTCTTCTTTTTTAAAAATTTTACTCACTTAAATCCTCTTTTTTACTTGGTTAAAGTTTTATCAATTTTGTTTATTTTTCACAGAATCAACTCCTTATTGATATTTTCAATTGCTTTTTCAGTCTCTATTTTATTTTTTATTAAACTTTTTATTTTGTATTGGAGTACAGCCAGTTAATAATGTTGTGATAGTTTCAGGTGGATGGCAAAGGGACTCAGTCATACTCAGCCATGTTCATATTACCCCCCACATTTTATGTTTTAATGTCACATTTTACATCTTTTCTGTGTATCCTTTAGTTAATCATTGTAGTTATAGTTTTTTAACCACTTTTGTTTAAAATATTTTTGAAATTGAGGTATATTTGATGTAAAATATTATGTAAGTTTCAGGCATATAACATAGTAATTCAGAATTGTTAAAGATTATACTCAATTTATAGTTACAAAATATTCACTACAGCTTATTTATGGAGAAGGAAATGGCAACCCAGTCCAGTATTCTTGCCTGGAAAATCCCATGGATAGAGGAGTCTCACAGGTACAGTCCATGGGACTGCAGAAGAGCTGGACACGACTTAGCAACTAAATAACAATAGTTTATTTTATACCTAACAGGTTGTACCTCCTAATCTCCCACTCCTTTTCCCCTTCCCATCCTCCCTTTCCCTACTGGTAACCACTGGTTGGTTCTCTATAGCGCTGAGTCTGTTTCTGTTTTGTTATATTCAACAGTTTGCTTTATTTTTTAGATTCTACATATAAGTGAAGTCATATAGTATTTGTTTTCTCTGTCTGACTTTTCACTTAGCACAGTACTCTCCAAATCCATTCATATTGTTGCAAATGGCAAAATTTTAGTATTTTTTATGGCTAAATAGTATTTTTTATGGCTAAATAGTATATGTATATATATATATGTATATATATACACACACACACACACACACACACACACACACATATATATATATACACACACACACACATCGTATACACACACACATCACATCTTCTTTATCCATTCATCTGTTGGTGCATACTTAGGTTGTGTCCATATCCTGCCAATTGTATATAATGCTGCTATGAACATTGGGGTGCATGTATCTTTTTGAATTAGTGTTTTTGTTTTTTTCAGATAAATAATCAGAAATGGTATTGCTGGGTCATATGGTTAAGTTCTAGTTTAGTCTTTTGAGAAACTGTACCGTTTTCCACTGTGGCTGGATGCACCAATTTACATTTCCACTACCAGTATATGGAAGTTCCCTTTTCTCTACATCTTTGCCAGCATTTGTTGTGTGTGTGTGTGTGTTTAACTGATAGCCATTCTGACAGACATCTGTTTCCTTCCCGAGGTTAGGTTTATTTTCAGCCGTTACTTATTCAAATAAGTTTTCTGTGCCCTTCTCTCTTCTCCTGAGGCATCTACAATCCAAATGTTACTCCATTTGATGCTGTCCCCTAGGTCCCTTAGGCTGTCTTCACTTTTAAATTCTTTTTGCTGCTCTGTTTTGGTGAATTCCACTACCCTGTCTTCCAGATCATTGATTCTTTCTTTGCTTCATCTAGTCTGCTGTTTAACCTCTTCGGTGTGTTCTTCATTAGCTATTATATTCTTCAGCTCTAAGACTTCTGTTTAGTACTTTTCTATCTTTTAGCTGTACTGAAATGTTTGATACATTTTCTATCTTTTTGCTGAACTTCTTGCTGTGTTCATTCATTCTTTTCAATGTTTTTTATGACCATGACTTTTAGGGCTTTACAGATAAATTATATATCTTGTTTCATTAAATTTAAAAAACTTTTATTGGCATATAGCTGACTTACAATGTTATGTTAGTTTCAAGTGTACAGCAAAGTGATTCAGTTATACATATATGTACTTTTATTTTTTAGATTCTTTTTTTAAAATATAAATTTATTTAATTGGAGGTTAATTACTTTATAATATTTTATTGGTTTTGCCATACATCACCATGAATCCACCACAGGTATACACATGTTCCCCATCCTGAACCCCCCTCCCTCCTCCTCCTCCGTACCATCCCTCTGGGTCGTCTCAGTGCACCAGCCCCAAGCATCCAGTATCATGCATCAAACCTGGACTGGCGATTTGTTTCATATATGACATTATACATGTTTCAATGCCATTCTCCTAAATCATCTCACCTTTTCCCTCTCCCACAGAGTCCAAAAGACTGTTCTATACATCTGTGTCTCTTTTGCTGTCTTGCATACAGGGTTATCGTTACCATCTTACTAAATTCCATATACATGCGTTAGTATACTCCCATATAGGCCTCGTTATGTTTTTTTTTTTTTTCCTGGGGTTTTATTGTTCTTTCATTTGGAACATTTCTCTGTTTCTGAGTTTGTTTCTATGTACCAGGGAAAACAGCTGGTACTCACCCAGTTTTGAGGGAGTGGCCTTGTGTAAGCGAAGAAACTTACCATTTTACTTTGCCCTACCCCTTGGCTGTCTCAAGCCTTCTGAGTATCTAAGCAGTCAAAGTTTTTAATAGGTCCCAGTTGTTGAGGTGCCAAGAACTCTCTCTCTTATTTTTTTTGTCAGACTGTGGAACCCAGAACATAATCCACCCTGTGCTGGTCTTCAGAGCCAAGCATGCCAGGGGCATCCACTGTGTGGTCTGCACCTGCCCACCAGCTTCGGTGGAGCCCTGGGAGTGGCTTGGGGGTCAGGGTAATTGTTTAGCAGTCTTTAGGAGGACCAAAGGATCAGTGCATTGGCAGGGTGCAGCAAACAGCGAGCGGTGCTAGTAATGGAGGGGAGAATGCAAAAATGGTTCTGCCTAGTGCCTCCATCTCCAGCCACAGTCCCAACAAGTTCCTGCACCTCTGGCAGATGCTCTAAGACTAGTAAATGAAACTCCTTCACATGTGGTCTAGGCACTTCCCACACTGCTGCCTTTGTACTGGATTCCAGGGCAAATGAGTCTGTGCATGAGCTCTTTAAGAGCGGAATCCCCATTCCCTACAAGCCTAATATTCTCTTAGATGAAAGCCCTGTTGCTTTTCAAAGTCAGACATTTTGGAGGCTGATCTCTCCAGAGCAGGTCCCAAGGGTTGGGGAGCCTGATGTGGGGCACAAACCCTTCACTTTTCAGGAAGAAGTGCTCTGTTCATGAGATCCCTGACACATGTGGGTTGCTCTGCCAAGGGTGGGGTTTGGGGAAAGATGATGCCTTTGCTTCTCCTACCTATCTCAATGCAGCCCCTTTATTCTTTGTTGTGGCAGGCTTTTCAGCTCATTTTCAGGTCCTTCCCAGAGAGAGTTGCTCCATATGTAGCTGTGGATTTGTTGTGTACATGGGAGGAAGTGAGTTCAGGATCTTTCTACACTGCCTTCTTGTACCACTTGAACCCATCAAGTCATATTTTTGATAGACCTCTCAAAATAACTCTCACTCTTCTGTGTCCAAGTTAATGATAATTAAATAAGAGACATTTGGCTCTTTGATAGTAAATCCCAAATTGGGTAATAAAGCAATGACAAATTTATCATTAAACATGGACTTATTGAAATTTCATGTTTCTTTCTTAGGTGAAAAAAAAAATCTACCTGGGGAAAATATCTGAAATGGAATCTATATGTGAACCCAGAGTAGGCAAAATAACACATCCTTGGGTAAGACAGAAATTTCCATTTCACACTCTCAGGTAAAGCTATAATGATTCTAATGATTAGTTGTTAGTAAGAAATGAATATGATTCAAGCTGTTTTCCAGTTTCTTCTCAGCAAAGTTACCTGTTTTATATAAGGATCAACATCTTCATCATTAGCTCTGACTGTGATTGAATGGTTGAAAACACAGATTTTTTTTGTTTGGTATTTGAGCAATGTTTGCCGAACTTGTCTCGGCATCATAGGATTCATTTAGAACTCATGTCAAAAATAGATTCCCTGCCTCAAAAGATTTTGATTCAGTAAGTCTGGGCTGGTGTTCAAGAATCTATATCTTTAAGAAACCTTCTAGGCATGTCTTATAATTATATACAGTTGAGAAACCCAATGTTAAAAAATTCCTCTTGGCATGAGACTCATTTTGAATTGGGAAAGCACACACGTTAGATGTTCTTGCCATCTCCTTGATGAGTCAGCTTGTAGTGAGAGCCCTTTGGATGGTCTCTGCTGTTGTGAGAGTCTGCTTTCAAGCACTGAAAATCTTTCACTTGTGTCTGGAGTGTTCTCACCAGTTTTAATATCTCATTTGAATGTACTTGATACATAATCCGAAAGTCACTGCTCTTGAGTTCTGAGATAAAAGTTTGTTTAACCTTTCTAAGCAGGAATGCAAATTATGGTTATAAGTAGGGGCTCCTGCTTAGGAGACTAAGGTTTGAATGTTGGTTCCTACAGCTGAGTGACCAGTCATTTAACCTCCCTCAGCCTCTGTTTGCTTGTCTATAAAATATGAATATAGGTATCGCAGCTAATGTTTGCCATATTTGAAGTTATTTGCATAAATTATCTCCCTTTATCTTTAAAACAGCACTATGAGATAATCATACTTTTCTGTTGCTCCTCATTATATAGCTCATTATATAGCTGAGAAAACTAAGACGCAGGAATGTAAATAACTCACCCAAGGTCTCACACCTAGGAGATGGCCAGCTAATTATTTACTTACAAGATTATGGGAAGAAATCATTATAAATCTTTCTAGCTATCTATCTTTGTGTCTTTCTTTAATTTTTATACAAACTCTGAGGGACAGCTAGTATTACCAGTATTTGAGTTTGGTTAATGGAATAAATTTAATGAGTAAAAATGTAGTTTAAAAGTATAGTATAGGATAAAACTATATACTTTTATAAGCATACTTTTATAATATATACTTTTATATGTATAAAAAGTATAGTATACTTAAAGGATAGGGAAGCCTGCTGGGCTACAGTCCATGGGGTTGCAGACTTGGACACGACTGAGTGACTGAACAATAACAATAGATACTTAAAGAGTGCCCATAGTTACACTACAGTGTTATCAGAAAGCCAAGCAAACATTGTTTATTTTGTTGTCAGAAAAAAGTCAGCAGTAATAAGAGCTCCCTCTCTGAAAAAGCAAGAGCTGGATGGTTAGACTACAAATCATGTCTTGAACAGAATGCCTCTCACTTCTATTTTGTAATATGCTCTCTAATATCATTATATTGCTTTGAGAATAACAAAAATGTAGGCTGCAAGACAACCGTTGCATCCAGAGGGAAAGATTCTTTTATAGGCCGTGTTGGCTATCTGGGCACCAGCCTATTTCTTTAGTTCCTGCTTGAAGTAAATCTGATCAAAACTGCTAAGGAAAAGCCAAAGTGGCTCAGTAGTATGAATCACCCTACAATAGCGGAACAACCTGTTCAAGAAACAAGAAGATCTCACTTACTTTGAACCTCCACAGTCCTCCAATATCTTCAGTCTTCTCAAAGCAAGTGGGTTCGAGTCCCTCATCCACACAGCACTTCAGAGAGATCAGGCCGCTGACCCCAGCTCCAATCACTGCCACCTTCTTTGCCATGGTATCCTGTCAAGGAGTTGATCAATTAATGCTGCTTCACTGAGGCAACAGGTAAGTCAGTCCTTATGGTGTGGATAGCAACTGGCTTTAAATGCTGTAGCAGTGGTCATTTAATAAGCAGCACTATTTGAATAAAAAGCCTCACCAGTCAAATCCCAGTCTCCTCTTCCCCTTGAAAGAAGCTAAGTTGTGTCATGTCTTGGTTTAACGTTTAAAAGCAACCTATTTAACAAAGCCAACTGATTCAAAAACATAGTACCAGGGATATGAGCCAGTCTTCAGTTAAGTTCCTTTTTTTAAAATTTTATTTTGAAACAACTTTACTCAGTGTTTCTTTTTTCTTTTTGCATGAGAGACTACCACTTCCCCCTTAATGAAGATATGCTGCTGATGTTGCTAAGTTGCTTCAGTCGTGTCCAACTCTGTGCGACCCCACAGACGGCAGCCCACCAGGCTCCCCCTGTCCCTGGGATTCTCCAGGCAAGAACACTGGAGTGGGTTGCCATTTCCTTCTCTGAAAAGATCTGCTGCTGCTGCTGCTGCTAAGTCACTTCAGTCGTGTCCGACTCTGTGCGACCCCACAGACGGCAGCCCACCAGGCTCCCCCTGTCCCTGGGATTCTCCAGGCAAGAACACTGGAATGGGTTGCCATTTCCTTCTCTAAGAGTCATATATTTAAAGAGAAAATGAGACTTCAAGAAATGTCCTCCTTTGTCCCATGCCCAGGGGACACCCCTATAGAAATTTACACTCCTCTGACTTAGTGGTTTTTTGATGGAAGAGCCACCAGAAGAACAAGCAAGATACAGAAAAAGAATTTAAAAAGTAAAACAATTTGTGACTAAAATAACATAACTAGCACAAAGTGAAGGAATTACAGCCATATCTCCTTTTTTTCTTTGGTACTTCAGTTTATTGTCCTTTACAGATCCAGCTTTTCTTTAAACACAAATCAAAAGTTTGTGGCAAACCTGCATGGAGCAAGTCTATCAGCACCATTTTCCCAATGGCATTTGATTCCTTTGCGTCCCTCTGGCTCCTTTTGGTAATTCTTAGGATTTTCAAACTTGATCATTATTAGTCTGTTTTGTATGGTGATCAGTGATCTCTGATGTTTCTGCTAGGACTTGTTGAAGCCTCAAATGATAGCACTTTTTAGCAATAAAGTATTTTTTAATTAAAGACTACGCCTTTCTTAGACATAATGGTGAAAGTAAAAGTGGCTCAGTCATGTCCAACTCTTTGAGAACCCATGGACTATCCATGGAATTCTCCAGGCCAGATAACTGGGGTGGGCGGCCTTTCCCGTCTTCAGGGGATTTTCCCAGCCAAGGGATTGAACCCAGGTCTCCCACATTGCAGGCAGATTCTTAACCAACTGAGGTATCAGGGGAGCCCAAGACATAATGGTATTGCACACTTTAAATAGAGTGCAGTATAATATAAACCTAATATTGGGAAAGAAAAGAATTTGTGTGATACGTTATTTGGAGGGTCTGGAAATGAACCTGCAGTCTTTATCACCTGTGCCCGTACTGTCAAACAGTGAACACAGTTTTCAAGAGACTAAGCTGGACTTCAGTACTTAGTGCCTGAGGAGTCCCAACATTTCGAGTCCCCAAAGCGCGCAGAAGGCTATCCTTGTGCAAGGATGACTAGACCCGTCATCTTGCAAGTACTGTCTTTACTGCCCTAGAAGAAAGGGTCCTCCTTCTCCAGAATGTGCCACAACGTTGGCCGACGAGTCCTGAAGGGTTCGTCAAGCCATAACCGAAAGGGAAGGAAAGGTGCTGGGCGAGATTACACGGCGCGGGCGGGAGCGCGGGAACCGGAGCCCTCTGATAAAGGCTCCCCCTCCTCGCCCTGTTACCGAGAATGTGAGCGAGAAATGACTTCCAGCACAAATAGGAGACCTAACTCCCGCGCGGCTACACTGGGCCCGCTCCCCGCCTCCCCTTCAGTAAAGTTCCTCAGAGTGCCAAGCTTTTGTTTTTGAGTCTCTTTCCCCAGCTATAATCCTTACCTCTGTTTTTGCCTTTGAGTGCGCTGACAGTAGTTTTCTGTGTAGACTGTGTGCTGGGAGGTAATCAGAAGCTTTTTAAGAGTCAGAGGAACCTGTGGGAATGGGAGGAGCTTGCAGTCCTCCTCCTCCGGCATTCTGACAGCTGAAACTCCAAGGTCTTTGTCAGGAGTCCTGAAATGAAGCAAGAGACCTATATCCTGGGGTCCAGGGTAAAAAATCCTCTTTATTGATATAATGGATATAACCAATGCTCATTAACAAGTTAGCAAATGCTCATAAAAAGAAGTCCAAATTATCCCTTTACCCACCATAACATTTTTGTTTATCTTTCATATTTATATATGTAGATAATACACACACAAAAACAAAAATGGAATCGCACTCTACATGTAATTTCCAACTTGATTTTTCACTCTACAATATAGCAATACATTTATAACTATAGCAACATTTTTTATAAAATACTGAACATGTGTATTTATTTTTTTTAAATAATAACTCCAAAATACACTTTAACAACAACCATTAATTGGTTAATGTAATACAGAAGCACATAAAATGTTTAAAAATGGCACAGGTTTAGCAAAGTTGATGAATAGAAAAGGAAATACCAAAACCCAATATAACAATACTAAAAAAAAAAATCAATAGATTTCCATAGGTCATACATATACATTAGAAGACATAATGCAAAAAAAAATCATATTTATTCAAAACATTCCAAAATACTATTAGTCATAATGAGAACAGTGCAAAAGAACTAAATTTTAATTTTTTTATGATTTAAGCAAAGGCAGAGAGAATTCACACTTATGAGAAGGCAGTATAAGCAGGTCAACTTTTTGTCAACCTACAAATTTCACACAGTCTCAAATAAACTTAAAGCAGTATTTTTATTTTTTATTTATTTTTAAAAATTTATTTATTTATTTTAATTGGAGGCTAATTACTTTACAATATTGTAGTGTTTTTTACTGTACATTGATATGAATCAACTACAGATGTACATGTGTCTCCCATCCTGAACCCCCCTCCCCTCTCCCACCTCCCTCCCCATCCCATCCCTCAGGGTTGTCCCAGTTATGGCAGCATTTTAAAAATGGCTGCGTGAATTCCATTTTGTTGATGGATTAATTTTCCATCTAACGAATATCCATTTCTATTTCTGACATATCACCATGCCTGGACAAGTGATCTCATGGAATTTACATTCTTTTAAAAATCTTTTCACACACACACACACACACACACACACACACACACACACACACACACACACACACACACACACACGGGCTTCCCTGGTGGCTCAGATGGTAAAGAATCTGGCTGCAATGCAGAGGCCTGGGTTCAATCCCTCAGTTGGGAAGATCCCCTGGAGAAGGGAATGGCTACCCACTCCAGTACTCTTGCCTCGAGAATTCTATGGACAGAGGAGCCTGGAAGGTTATAGTCCATGGGATCGCAGTCGGACATGACTGTGTGTATAACACACAAACATATATTCTGGAGCTTACATTCTTGTTTTGGCTTGGCTTTCTTAGACTTGATGACTTCTGGATCCTAACTTAACTTACCTGTTCCTAGATTGCTTACCCTCCCCAAAGCTATGTATCATCATATGTCTCTGCTTGGGTATCTGCTCGCTTGGATGAATCTAGTAGGACTTCTAATATCTTCCTGTCTATTGCTGTCTTTTTACCTTGATATAGAACTGGATAACTTACCTTTGCTTACAATCTCAATTACTAGCACTACCGTTAATTAGGAAGACTAAATCAAGAGGCTATAAAGCCTTCGTGTACCTTGCTGTGCTCAGTTGTGTCTGACTCTTTGTGATCCCACGGACTGTAGCCCTCCACACTCCCCTGTCCATGGAATTTTCCAGGTAAGAACACTAGAGTGGGTTGCCATTTCCTATTCCATAGTATACCTTGGATATAGTCTAAATGATGAAGGACTTTGTTCTCCAGCCAACAAGACCAGTGGACCTAAGGATACTGAAAATTTTTTAATGCAGATTCATTCAACAAACACTTGTTGAACACCTCCTAGGTGTCAGACACTTCCTAAATGCTGTACATACAGCAATGAACAAAAGAGGCAACACTTCTTTCCTTTATAGAGCTTGCATTCTGGTGGAGGGAGCCAGACAAGCAATCAGTAAACAATAAACAAGTAGAGTTGTTGATGATGGGTGCCATGGAGAAAAATAAAGCAGAGAAATAAGCTCTTCGAGTGGAGAAGTATAGTTTGATATTTTAAAATAAGTATTCAGGAAACATCACTTTCCTAAAATTTCCCAAACTGTTTGGTCACAGTGGAATGTTTTTCTCTGTCTAATAAGCAAAGTAACTCTGTAACAAGAGTAAAAGAAACTTCAAAGGCAATAGTCAAAACTAAGGAACAGAAAGGCTGAACATGTTTCTCAATTAAAGAGGGAAAAAGCCAGTTTACTGACATTGGGTCACAAATTTTTTAAGTGGCCTGTGAGCAGTTCTCCAGTTATATCTTCACTGTCCCTTCTCTAGTTAATTATGATCTCAGTAAAAGTCCTGTAATTGCACTTGAGAAAACACCTGGATATGCTGCTAGCAGTATTTTAAAACTGTTTGAACCCTTGGGAGATTCAATTCTTGGGCAAATGTTTTGATGCTCCAGGTAGATAATCTGTCTGGAGATATTAATACCCTTTGTGTCCAAATGAGCATACAACTATGCTCATGGCATCAGCCATCAGCTTGGGAGCAGGCATCTTCTTGCCATTAGCACAAGCTGAGAAGCTTGCTCAACAGATAACCCTAGCTGGAAATTAGGTATGTCAAGGGGCAACAAAGCCTCCTGGGGAGAATGAGTGTATCCACAATGAAACACCAATCACCTGCCCAATTTTCTATCAGTGTATCTTTGGATTCCTTCCAAGTTTTTGCTATTATGAAAAAGCTGTCATGAATTTTATTTATGTGTATGTCTTCCACACTTACCACATTATATTCTCAGGATAAAAATCTAAAAGAGAAATTGCTAAGTGTATGCCCATTTGAAAGTCTACTGCTGCTGCTAAGTCGCTTCAGTCGTGTCCAATTCTGTGCGACCCCATAGATGGCAGCCTACCAGGCTCCCCCGTCCCTGGGATTCTCCAGGTAAGAACACTGGAGTGGGTTGCCATTTCCTTCTCCAATGCATGAAAGTGAAAAGTGAAAGGGAAGTTGCTCAGTCGTGTCCGACTCGTAGCGACCCCATGGACTGTAGCCTACCAGGCTCCTCCGCCCATGGGATTTTCCAGGCAAGAGTACTGGAGTGGGGTGCCATTGCCTTCTCCATGAAAGTCTACAGTGTTCCTCAAACTTTAATGTATAAAATACTTGTTGACTTGTTAACAATACTTGTTAACAAGCGACTTGCTTGTTAGTCGCTCAGTCATGTCTTATTCTTTGTGACCCCATGGACTGTAGCTCACCAGGCTTCTCTGTCCATGAAATTCTCCAGGCAAGAATACTGAAATGGGTTGGCATTCCTTTCTCCAGGGAATCTTCCTGACCCAGGGATTGAACTTGAGTCTCTCGTATCTCTTGCATTGCCAGGCAGATTCTTTACCATTGAGCCATCTGGGACTGCAGATGTGGATTTAATAAATATGGAATGGGTCTGAGATTCTTCATTTCTAACATGATTCCAGGTGATTCCAATGCCACTGACCCTTAGATCACATTGTGTATTACAAGTTTCTACTATGTTTTGAGAAGTTGCCTTCTGGGAAGCAGATACTTTCTAATAGTATTTTATGTTTACAAAGTATTTTAAGGTGTAAAAATACTTTTATATACATTAATTCATTTGGTTAATTCAGGGCCATAGGCATTACTGTGTTTGTGTGTGTGTGTGCATGCTTAGGTCGTGTCTGACTCTGAGACCCATGGACTGTAGCCCACCAGGCTCCTCTGTACATGAGATTTCCCAGGCACGAATAATACTGGAGTGGCTTACCATTTCCTACTCCAGAGATCTTCCTGAACCAGGGATCAAACCTGTGCCTCTTGTATCTCCTGCATTCGTAAACTGATTCTTTACCACTTGTGCCACCTGGGAAGCCCATAGGCATCATTACCTATCCTTGTTTTATGGATATGAAATGAGTTTAACTTGGCTACAAGGAAGTTTAAGAATAACCAAGATGGTAATGAGCTTCTGGAAACCTTATCATAAGGAGTCCCTGAAAAAGCTTTTAAGGTTTAGCCCAGAGGATATATGTTGAAAAGTATATGGTACTTGCCTTCAAAAAGACTGTTATATGGAAAAGGTCATTTAAGCCTATTTTGAGTAGACACAAAAGTCTATTCAGGATCAAATTTGTGAATGTTACAAAAAAGCTGTTTGCTTCAATATAAGGAAGAACTTTTTGGCTAACAATGCTGTACGAGAAGGGAATGAGCTGCTTGGTGAGGTAATGAATTCTCTGTTACTTTACTGAAACAGAGGTTGGAAAACCACTTGTTAGTGGACAATAGAGGTTATTGAGGTGGAGTGCGATAGTGAAGTAAAGTTGTCCTAACTGCAAAATTTTAGATCCTGGATTCTGTCACTATCAGTTGTAGTTCTAAAATAGGCACACAATTGCTGAGAAGACTTTGGACTGGAAAGTATGCTGGTTACTGTAAAGGACTGAGAGGTTACTGGCACTACCCATCCTCATGGCTGGGGTCCTGGAGTCACCTCCTGAGCTTTTCTTGGAAGGTTCTGAGCTCTCTTAATTATGGCTACTCTCAAGAGAACAGTGTATATATCAGCCCTGATATCGTCCTATTTCCATTTTTACTTTTAATTATATATTTCAACAGATAACTTAAAAACATGCATCACTCCCTGAGAACAGGAAGTGCAGAGCCAGAAGGACACGTTTTCTCATTGTATTGCTTTAGACCACTAGGTAAATGACAAGCCAAACTAGTCTTAGTATCCTTTGACTATGATCCAGTTTTATTGTTTGGATGAACTCATCTATATTCCCGTGTGATGTATATAGTCTCATCATTTCCATGTGCTCTATATTTTCTGGGGCAATTCTCTTTTAAAATAATCCTCCTTAGTTTTTGGACCAAGAGAAACATTCCCCAAATCTCTCTGAAGTGGTAGAAAAGTAATATGAAGGAACAGATGCATGACAGGTCTGAGCAAAGGAAATGCTCTTTGGACCAGATTTTTAAAAGTTTTATTGGGATATAATTCATATGCTACATAATTCATTTATTTAATTTAAATAGTTTAGCCATACAACCATGTAATGTAATGGTTTTTAGTATGTTCACAGAGTTGTGTGACCATCACCACAATCAATTTTAGAATATTCTCATCACCCTCCAGAGAACGCCTGTACAGAATCACATCCCAATTTCTTTGCACATAGCCCCACCCTGAGTCCTAGGCAACCACTTATTTTCTTTCTATTGTTATAAAATTTGCTGATTCTGAAATGTCCTATAAATGGAATCATATGATCTTTTTTTTTTGGATTTGAAATTATTGCAAATAAGATGCTTTATTTTGAATGTGAATGGCTTCTTTCACTTAGCAGTAATTTTTTAAGGTTCACTTATGTTGTAGAAAATATAAATATTTCATTCCTTTTTATTGCTGAATAATATTCTATTGTATGAATACCATGCTTTATTTATTTATTAGTTGATGAATGTTTGGGCTGTTTCTACCTTTTGGCTATTATGAAGACCACTTCTCCCTAAATCACTATTTTACTACAAAGATAAAGATGTAACTTTATTTTTAACATTTATGAATATATTACAAAGTTACAAAGGTATAATTCATAGTCATGTACTCAGTATCCAGCTGAAGCTCTCTTTGTACCCTCCCTGATTTTATTCTTTTCTATGCCTGCCAAAGGTAAACAGTCTGCTTATATATTTTTTTTGTATTTCTTTATACTTTTACTACATGTAATGAATAAAACATTATAGTATCATAAAAGTATATCACACCATATACATTTTTGTGTAACTTGCTTTTTTGCTCAGTGTTATATTTATGAAATCCATGTTTTCTAAATCTATGCAACTTTATTTCATTTATTTTTATCATGTGGCTAATTCCTTGATATAAGTATATTATAGTTTAGTTCTCCATTTAATGAAAGGTTATTTCTATTTTTTCTATGTAAATAATATATTCTTGTTTTTGTTTACTTGAGCACCTGTTCAGTAGTTTCTCCAGGGTACCTGCTTCACTGTGGAATCGCTTGATTATAGCATATTCATATTTTCAGCTGTGCTAGATATTGATAAATTGTCCTCCAAAATATATGTACCAATTTATACTCCCTCCAACAATGACTAATTCTCTTTGACCTTCATTCTATCTGGTACTTGGCATAATCAGAGGTTCTTTTAGTCTAATATTAAAGATGTGAAATGATATTTCATCATATTTTTTTTTAAGTCAAACTCTTGACATTTTAATGTATATCTTTTTGATTTTACATTAGATTTTCTATAATTCATAATTTGGTAATACTTAATATATTACTTTGTGATAGAACTTTCTTGCTTAATCTGGTATTCTCAGGAATATCTGATTAGATATTTCTCTTCAGGCATTTTTTTTCTCATTCCATTAGCTAAATGTGCCATAGCTTCACTAATTCCCTGCTTTTGACATTTTTCTCTATTTTATTATGATAAATAATCTTGTGACAGATTTTTCTTTCACTTGGATTTCTTAACGTGCACAGAATAAATTTATACTATTAAAATAAGATGCATTTTATCAATTTCTATATAAATTCCTAAAGTGTCATCAGAAATGTACCAATTTCATCATATTTTTAACTTTTTGGGGATTACTGAGTGCTATGAATTAACAAAGGTTTGGAGATAATAGTACAATTTAAAGAGTAAGTTATAGTTGATACTTGAAGTGTCTTCTCTTAAAATCTATATACCTGAATCAAATCTCAGAATCCCTCACCAGGTTGACTCTTCACTGATAGTAGAGTTAATCTTAAAGCCCAGGCCTGACTGCCTCTAAAACCCAGAAAGCGTAGTCACCCTGGTCTGCCTTGTTGGCTTCTTGAGAATAATCCCATACTCAGTACAAATGACAATAAAAACTTCATACTCTGCAATAAAAATACATGCCGATAAAAAAAGACATGTTACCATGATCTGGACAACCATAATAGAATAAGAGTGTAATAGAATTACAGTGCATGAGTGCTAAGTTGCATCAGACTCTTTGTGACCCTATGGACTATAGCCTGCCAGGCTTCTCTGTTCATGGGATTCTCCAGGCAAGAATACTGGAGTGGGTTGCCATGCCCTTCTCCAGGGGATCTCCCCAACCCAGGGATAGAACCCATGTCTCTTTTCTACCTGTATTGGCAAGCTGGTTCTTTATTACTAGTGCCCCCTGGGAAGCTCCAGTAAAGACATCCCAAAGTTGCAGTTATGAGGCCTCAACACTATGTGAGTGACTCCCTAATTGGGGCATGTTGTGCTGCCAAGACCAATATCTTTCTATTCAGTTCTTTATCTCTCAGGGAAAGATTGCCCGAATGTTGCTGTTTGGTATATTCTCATTTATACTTTTGCATCCTGGAAGGCAAATTAGAAGTAAACACAAGCTTAAATGTATCATTCAATGAATGGTTTTAAGCATAGATTGGTCTAGCTCCAGATTTATGAAAAATCAAAACCAAAAATAATGCCAAACATTTCAGTAGATCTGAATGATCATGGCTTTGCTAAAACACCCAATTTTTATTTCTAAACAAAATCTTTTATCCTACAAGATTATAATGGAAGGAAACAGCAGAACACTGGAAGCAAACAAAATGTTCATCAATAGGAGACTGGGTTCAATGAATTACAGTCCATCCATACAGTCAAATAATATGCAGCTTTGTAAAGAGTGAGAAACTTCTCTATATACTGCTTGCCAAGATATGTTATTAAATGAAAAAAGAAAGGTACAGAGCAGTATATGTACCATGGTATACTTTGTGTAAAACCAAAAGAATAAAATGAAAATGCATTTTAGTTTTCTCATATTTGCATAAATAAACTGAAAAACTATTCAGGAAGTTAATAAAAGTGAATACTCAAGGGGATCGGAGAATGGGAACTGAAAAGAAGGGAGATGGGACCTTGGTAGATACAGGTCAGGAGTGAATGTAAGATTTTTCATTTTTTTAATTAAAAGTTTTTTGAACAATGAAAATATATAACTATTAAAACAAGCACAGTTATTACTGTTTAGGCCATCAGAAAAGCCTCTAAGCATTTGGATAACTTCACTGAATCCTGGGTTCACCTAAGGAAAGTGCTTGATGCTTGTCTTACATGGTCACTACTGAAATAATGGAGCAATGAACTAAGGAACAAAGGGAGGATCTACCTAAAGAGGTAAATGACAGTCCCCATTCAGGAAGGCAGAAACTGATTGTATCTGAAGAAATAGCAGTTTTATCACTTTCAAAAACATCTAAATCCTAGTCTTTGTAGAACCTGTTACAAATAAACCGTAATGATTAATCATAATACCCTGCCTCCATCTCCATCTATCAAACTCTTACCCATCTTTGGCGTCTTTCCTGATCAACCCACACAGAAATTAGAACTTACATTGCTACTATTGAATTGTAACCTGCTCAAGTTTCTCTCATATACTGTGTCTGTTAGACTTCTTTACAACCAATAACCAACTGCAGTTGTTTCTATCAACTTAGTTTGTCTGAAATTTGGCCTCTTATCTCCATTATGCCTGCAACTATCAAAGTTCAGTTGGTTGTCCTTTCTTATTGAAGGTCTGATTGTCTCCTGACTCTCAGTCTTCGCCCATCACTCCCTCCACCTTAACCACTCCTCCCCACCACCAGATTTATTCATTAGATTACAGGTGTAATTAAGAGAACTTCAGCCTAAGTATGGTTAACTGAACACGTTTCTCTTCTGTTGCCCTTGAAATCCCACTGAAATATTAATAAGAATCCCCCCCGAAAAGCATAAATTCAAAGGATACACAGAATAGAGAGGAGATTACAGTAAAGAAGACATGTCAACACATTTTTTTGAAGATGGGAATTGATTAATCAAAAATGAGAAAGTTAATGTATATATTTGCAAGAGGAATGGTAACACAAAAAAGGTGAATTAAACCAGATGATGTCAGGATGGCTTAGGAGTTGAAGGCATCAGGAACTGCAAAGATGTTGGTAAGGAAACAACAAGATTGGTTGAAAATTTGTTTAAGGGACAGATATTTCTCCCTCAAATACGGCATAACCATGAGGCTGGCCTCCATCCATCTTGGATGGGAACTGAAAGTTTGATCTTTGTAGAAATTGAACTGGTGAAGATCTAGGCCTGAAGATGTAAAAAGACTGCCAAACAGGGCACTTCACTATGACAAAAATTGCAGGGGTAAAAAGTTTCTATAACCTTCCAGAAGAAGAAATACAAGTTGTACGAGAAGAAAAGAGAATAGAAATAACAATGGACTTTTAACAATAATACTGAAGCTAAAAGACGGTGGGGCAATGACTTAAAAATACTAAGGTAATAAAATTTTCAGCTTATAGTTTTATATCCAACTGAAATATTTACTAATTAAGTTTGTGAGGAAAGACATATCGGAGACTGTTTATTGCATGTCCAAAAGCTTCCAAGTTCTTTTCCCCTCTCCACTATAGGCTGGAAAAGATTTTCATTATTACAGATGCCCTTCCACTTGGAAGTCACCATGCAATTTTAATTTTGATGATGAAACATGCAAAGAACTCTTCTAATGGATTTCTGGGCAGTATTTGATCTTCTTCCCTTTCTTCCTCCCATATTCTTTCCCTCCTTCCTTTTATTCTTCCTCTTCCCCTCTTTCTCTCTTCCTTCCTCTCCTTTCCCCCTTCTTCTCCCCTTCCTCATCTCTCCTCCCTCCTTCCTTCTCCCCCTCCGTTATCTTTTTCCCATATTCTTCCCTCTCTCTTTCTCCTTCCCCCTATCTATTTAGATGTAGCATAGTCTTCATCTTTTGAAATGTGGTGTTGGAGAAGACTCTTGAGGGTCCTTTGGACCCTGCAAGGACATTCAACCACTCCATCCTAGAGGATATCAGTCCTGAGTGTTCACTGGAAGGACTGATGTTGAAGCTGAAACTCCAATACTTTGGTCACCTGATGTGAAGAGCTAAATCATTTGAAAAGACCCTGGTGCTGAGAAATATTGAAGGCAGGAGGAGAAGGGGATGACAGAGGATAAGATGGTTGGGTGGCATCACCAACTCCATAGAGACAAGTTTGAGTAAACTCCGGGAGTTGGTGATGGACAGGGAGGCCTGGCGTGCTGTGGTCCATGGGGTTGTGAAGACTCGGACACCACTGAGCAACTGAACTGTACTGAACTGAGTTTTCATCTTCTTTATTTATATTTTTATGATATTGGGATGTTTTGTTAGATTCCCCATTTAATGATTCATTCCTTCTGAAGAACAGAAAAATTCTGGTATTAAAGATTTTTCTTTTGTTTAAAGGGTAGTGGAAGGGTCATGCGGAGAAGGCAATGGCACCCCACTCCAGTACTCTTGCCTGGCAAATCCCATGTGCAGAGGAGCCTGGCAGGGTTATGAGTCCTCTCATCTTGAGGTTTTTTTTTTTTTTTTTGTCTTGGAAGTCCCTAGATTTGTTTCCCCCTTTTTCCTTCTTTCTCTCTTCACCAGCAAATTTTAAAAGGGCACATTGTCCTTTCTTTTGTCTTTTTTCTCCCCCAGAGCTGTGTATTTCAGACTGTTTCTTTACATATAGTTTATCCTTTCAAATTGCACCTATCTTAAGGATGCCACAAAAAAGGAAAACTACAGGTTGATATCTCTGATGAACATAGATGCAAAAATCCTCAATAAAATTCTAGCAAACAGAATCCAACAACATATTAAAAAGATCATACAACATGACCAAGTGAGCTTTATTCCAGGGATGCAGCAGTTATTCAATATCCACAAATCAATCAGTGAGATATACCATATTAACAAATTGAAAGACAAAAACCACATGATTCTCTCAATGAATGCAGAGAAAATCCTTGACAAAATTAAACAACTATTTATGATCAAAACTCTCCAGAAAGCATAGAAAGAACATACTCAACATAATAAAAGCTGTATATGACAAACCCATAGGAAACATTACCCTCAGTGGCAAAAAACTGAAGCATTTCCTCTAAAATCAGGAACAAGACAAGGATGCCTCTCACCAGTACTGTTCAACATAGTTTTGGAAGTCCTAGCCATAGAAATCAGAGGAGGAAAATAAATAAAAGGAATCCAGATTGGAAAAGAAGAAGTAAAACTCTCACTTCTGTAGATGACATTATCCTCTATAGAAAACTCTAAAGATACTACCAGAAAATTACTAGAGCTAATCAATGAATATAGTCAAATTGCAGGATATGAAATTAATATGCAGAAATCCCATTCATTGCTGTATAATAACAATGAAAAAAACACCAGAAAAAGAAGTTAAGGAAACAATCCCATTCACCATTGTGACGAAAAGAATAAAATACTTAGGAATAAATTTACCTAAAGAAACAAAAGACCTATATATAGAAAACTATAAAACACTGATAAAAGAAATCAAAGATGACACAGATAGATGGGGAAATATACCATGTTCATGGATCAGAAGAATCAACATAATGAAAATGAGTATACTACCCAGAGCAATCTATAGATTCAACACAATCCCTATCAAGCTATCAATGGTATTCTCCACAGAACTAGGACAAATAATTTCACAATTTGTGTGGAAATGCAAAAACAAAAAACAAAACCTCTAACAGCCAAAGCAATCTTGAGAAAGAAGAATGGAACTGGAGGAATCAACCTGCCTGACTTCAGCCAATACTACAAAGCTACAGTCACAGGACAGTATGGTACTGGCACAAAGACAGAAACATAGATCAATGGAACAAATTAGAAAGCCCAGAGATAAATCCATGTACCTATGGATACCTCATTTTTGACAAAGGAGGCAAAAATATACAACTGAGAAAATATAATCTCTTTGACAAGTGGTGCTGGGGAAACTGGTCAACCGTGTGTAAAAGAATGAAACTAGAACATTTCTTACATAAAGGTAAACTCAAAATGGATTAAAGACCTAAATGTAAGACCAGAAACTATAAAAATCTTAGAGGAAAACATAGGCAGAACACTCTGTGACATAAATCACAGCAAGATCCTCTATGACTGACCTACCAGAGCAATGGAAATAAAAATGAAAATAAACAAGTGGGACCTAATTTAACTTAAAAGTTTGCACAACAAAGGAAACTATAAGCAAGGTGAAAAGACAGCCTTCAGAATGGGAGAAAATATTAGCTAATGAAGCAACTGACAAAGAATTAATCTCAAAAATATACAAGCAGCTCATGCAGGTCAATACCAGAAAAATAAACAACCTAATCAAAAAATGGACCAAAGAACTAAACAGATATTTCTCCAAAGAAAACATACAGATGGCTAACAAACACATGAAAAGATGCTCAACTTCACTCATTATCAGTTAAGTTCAGTTGCTCAGTCGTGTCTACTCTTTGTGACCCCATAGTCTGCAGCAAGCCAGGCCTCCCTGTCCACACCAACTCCCAGAGTTTACTCAAACTCATGTCCATTGAGTCGGTGATGCCATCCAACCATCTGACCTTCTGTTGTCCCCTTCTCCTCCTACCTTCAATCCTCCCCAGCATCAGGGTCTTTTCAAAAGAGTCAGTTCTTGCATCAGGTGGCCAAAGTATTGGGAGTTTCAGCTTTAGTATCAGTCCTTCCAATGAATATTCAGGACTGATTGCCTTTAGGATGGACTGGTTGCATCTCCCTGCAGTCCAAGGGACTCTCAAGAGTCTTCTCTAATGCCACAGTTTAAAAGCATCAATTCTTCAGTGATCAGCTTTCTTTATAGTAGAACTATCACATCTATACATGACTACTGGAAAAACCATAGCTTTGACTAGATGGACATTTGTTGGCAAAGTAATGTCTCTGCTTTTTAATATGCTGTCTAGGTTGGTTATAGCTTTTCTTCCAAGGAGAAAGTGTCTTTTAATTTTATGGCTGCAGTCACCATGTGCAGTGATTTTAAGAGCTTCCCCCCAAAGTAAATTTGGTCACTGTTTCCATTCTTTCCCCATCTATTTGCCATGAAGTGATGGGACCAGATGCCATGATCTTAGTTTTCTGAATGTTGAGTTTTAAGCCAACTTGTTCACTCTCCTCTTTCACTTTCATCAAGAGGCTCTTCAGTTCTTCTTCACTTTCTGCTATAAGGGTGGTGTCATCTACATATCTGAGGTTGTTGATATTTCTCCTGGCAATCTTGATTCCAACTTGTGCTTCATCCAGCCCAGAGTTTCTCATGATGTACTCTACATATAAGTTAAATAAGCAGGGTGACAATATACAGCCTTGATGTACTCCTTTTCCTATCTGGAACTAGTCTGTTGTTCCATGTGCAGTTCTAACTGTTGCTTCCTGACCTGCATACAGATTTCTCAGGAGGCAGGTCAGGTGGCCTGGTATTCCCATCACTTGAAGAATTTTCCACAGTTTCTTATGATCTACACAGTCAAAAGCTTTGGCAGAGTCAATAAAGCAGAAGTGGATGTTTTCTTGGAACTCTCTTGCTTTTTCAATGATCCAGCAGATGTTGGCAATTTGATCTCTGGTTCCTCTGCCTTTTCTAAATCCAGCTTGAACATCTGGAAGTTCACAGTTCATGTAATGTTGAAGCCTGACATGGAGAATTTTGAGATTTACTTTGCTAGTGTGTGAGATGAGTGCAATTGTGCAGTAGTTTGAGCATTCTTTGGCCTTGCCTTTCTTTGGGATTGGAATGAAAACTGATCTTTACCAGTCCTGTGGCCACTGCTGAGTTTTCCAAATTTGCTGGCATATTGAGTGCAGCATTTTCATAGCATCATCTTTTAGGATTTGAAATAGCTCAACTGGAATTCCATCACCTCTACTAGTTTTGTTCATAGTGATGCTTCCTAAGGCCCACTTGACTTCTCATTCCAGGATGTCTGGCTCTAGGTGAGTGATCACACCATCATGATTATCTGGGTCATGAAGATCTCTCTTGTATAGTTCTTCTGTGTATTCTTGCCATCTCTTCTTAATATCTTCTGCTTCTGTTAAGTCCATACCATTTCTGTCCTTTATTGTGCTCATCTTTGCATGAAATATTCCCTTGGTATCTCTAATTTTCTTGAAGAGATCTCTATTCTTTCCCATAGTATTGTTTTCCTCTATTTCTTTGCATTGATCATGGAGGAAATGATTGATCACTCATTATGAGAGAAATGCAAATCAAAACCACAGTGAGGTACCATCTCATACTGGTCAGAATGGCTGCTGTCAAAAAGTGTACCAACAATAAATGCTGGAGAGGGTGTGGAGAAAAGGGAATCCTCTTACACTTTTGGTGGGAATGCAAACTAGTACAGCCACTATGGAGAACAGTGGGGAGATTCCTTAAAAAAATGGAAATAGAACTGCCATATGACCCAGCAATCCCACTGCTGGGCTTTCACACCAAGAAAACCAGAATTGGAAGAGACATATGTACCCCAAAGTTCATTTCATCACTGTTTACAATAGCTAGGACATGGAAGAAACCTTAGATGTCCATTGGCAGATGAATGGATAAGGAAGCTGTGGTACATATACACAATGGACTATTACTCAGCTATAAAAAAGAATGCATTTGATTCAGTTCTAATGAGGTGGATGAAAGTGGAGCCTATTATATAGAGTGAAGTAAGTCAGAAAGAGAATTACTAATACAGTATATTAATGTATATATATAGAATTTAGAAAGACAGTAATGATGATCCTATATGCAAGGCAGCAAAAGAGACACAGATGTAAAGAATAGACTTGTGGACTATGTGGGAGAAAGTGAGGGTGGGATGATTTGAGAGAATAGCATTGAAACATGTATATTACCATATGTAAAATAGGTGACCAGTGCAAGTTTAATGCATGAAGCAGGGTACTCAAAGCTGGAGCAACCCAGAGGGATGGGTTGGGGAGGGAGGTAGGAGGGGTTTTCAGGTTGAGGGGACATGTATGCTCCTGTGGGTGATTCATATCGATGTATGGCAAAAACCACCACAATATTGTAAAGAAATTAGCCTCCAATTGAAATAAATTAATTAATTTAATAAGAAATTGTTATTGCTAAAAAAAAGTGTCTGTCTTTTTATATTAAACCAGTCCTTAAAATGGTGCCCAGTTCTTCAAATTCCTTGTATTTAAAGTTCCTTTCCTCTGGTCTGCCTAGGTGCTTTTCTAGTATTTTGTAATGCATGGTGAATGTAATGAATCTAGAGATTGTTCAACTCACCCTTAGGCTCCTTCACTATCTCCATCTTTCTTTCATGCAGTTTTTCTTGATCTGTTTCTACAAAGTCTTGCAATTTGAGGAGGAGGGGTGGCAGAGTGTGAAGTTGCACGCTGTTATTTGGTGATCTTTCTCTTTTACTCACAGTTACTTTGCAGTTTTGGCATCCTCTATCCTCAAGTTATACTGAAGGAATGTTTTGTGTAGAAATTGCCTTTTATTTCTACTTGTTTCAAATTATTTGATGAGTAGATCCTGGGAGAGGGGTCACTATAGAGCTGTCACTGCCCTCAACTGCTCCAGATTTTTTTGCTTATATGTAGCTTGTATGGAGGAGAAGGCAATGGCACCCCACTCCAGTACTCTTGCCTGGAAAATCCCATGGGTGGAGGAGTCTGGTTGGCTTCAGTCCATGGGGTCGCTAGGAGTTGGACACGACTGAGCAACTTCACTTTCACTTTTCACTTTCATGCATTGGAGAAGGAAATGGCAACCCACTCCAGTGTTCTTGCCTGGAGAATCCCAGGGACGGGGGAGCCTGGTGGGCTGCTGTCTCTGGGGTCGCGCAGAGTCGGACACGACTGAAGCGACTTAGCAGCAGGAGCAGCAGCAGCTTGTGTGGAGAAGGTAATGGTACCCCACTCCAGTACTCTTGCCTGGAAAATCCCATGGATGGAGGAGCCTGCTGGGCTACAGTCCATGCGGTCGCTAAGAGTAGGACACGACTGAGTGACTTCGCTTTCACGCATTGGAGAAGGAAATGGCAACCCACTCCAGTGTTCTTGCCTTGAGAATCCCAGGGACGGGGGAGCCTGGTGGGCTTCCGTCTATGGGGTTGCACAGAGTCGGACATGACTGAAGTGACTTAGCAGCAGCTTGTGTGTATGTGTTCCTTTGGATAAATTCTTTTAAAGCAGGATTAGCTATTTTTTCCTTACTAGCAAAATGCTTTGCATGTCCTAGTTGTTGAATAATGATCACATTCAGGATCAATTGATTTTGAATGAAAAGGTACCTTAATCCACTAGGATTTCTTGAGGATTATTGACATAGTCCTACCAATTTTAAATTTAAGGCAAATAAACTGAATAGTATTTGCCTTTGAGGATACCAGTGAAAAATCAATGAAAAACTTTAATAATGATTGCTTTTAAAATATGTAATACAGTTCACTTTTAAATGTGCCACGGACCTCAGCAGGCATTTTCTTAGCAAAGAGGTCATCATTTATAATTTCCATAATTCTAATTTTTATGGATTTTGTGCTGTAATAGTAAATGATTAGTTTTTCTTAATTAGGCTAAATATTCTCCATTTAAATATTGTTTTTTATTCATTTTCTTTTCGATTTGAAAAACAGAAGTCATAGTTAGCAAAAATCAACTTTAGCTCATACCCTACTCATGACATTATGAATTCTACATAGAGATTTAGTAAGATTTATGACGGAATGTGGTCCACTGGAGAAGGGAATGGCAAACCACTTCAGTATTCTTGCCTTGAGAACGCCATGAACAGTATAAAATGCAAAATGATAGGATACTGAAAGAGGAACTTACCGGGTCGGTAGGTGCCCAATATGCTACTGGAGATCAGTGGGAAAATAACTCCAGAAAGAATGAAGGAATGAAGCCAAAGCAAAAACAATATCCAGCTGTGGATATGACTGGTAATAGAAGCAAGGTCTGATGCTATAAAGAGCAATATTGCATAGGAACCTGGAATGTCAGGTCCATGAATCAAGGCAAATTGGAAGTGATCAAAGACGAGATGGCAAGAGTGAAGATCGACGTTCTAGGAAGCAGAGAACTAAAATGGACTGGAATGGGTGAATTTAACTCAGATGACCATTATATTTACCACTGTGGGTAGGAATCCCTTAGAAGAAGTGGAGTAGCCACCATGGTCAACAAAGGAGTCTGAAATGCAGTACTTGAATGCAATCTCAAAAACAACGGAATGATCTCTGTTCATTTCCAAAGCAAACCATGCAATATCATGGTAATCCAAGCCTATGCCCCAACCAGTAATACTGAAGAAGCTAAAGTTGAATGATTCTATGATGACCTACAAGACCTTATAGAACTAACACCCCAAAAGATGTCTTTTTCATTATAGGAGACTGGAATGCAAAAGTAGGAAGTCAAGAAACACCTGGAATAACAGGCAAATTTGGCTTTGGAGTACAGAATGAAGCAGGGCAAAGGCTAATAGAGTTTTGCCAAGAGAACACACTGGCCATAACAAACACCCTCTTCCAACAACACAAGAGAAGACTCTACACATGGACTTCACCAGATGGTCAACACCGAAATCAGATTGATTATATTCTTTGCAGCCAAAGATGGAGAAGCTCTATACAGTCAGCAAAAACAAGCCTGGGAGCTGACTGTGACTCAGATCATGAACTCCGTATTGCCAAATTCAGACTTAAATTGAAGAAAGTGGGGAAAACCACAAGACCATTCAGGTCTGACCTAAATCAAATCCCTTATGATTATACAGTGGAAGTGAGAAATAGATTTAAAGGACTAGATCTGAAGACAGAGTGCCTGATGAACTATGGATGGAGGTTCGTGACATTGTACAGGAGATAGAGATCAAGACCATAACCATCGAAAAGAAATGCAAGTAAAGCAAAACGGCTGTTTGGGGAGGCCTTACAAATAGCTGTGAAAAGAAGAGAAGTGAAAAGCAAAGGAGAAAAGGAAAGATATAAGCATCTGAATGCAGAGTTCCAAAGAATAGCAAGAAGAGATAAGAAAGCCTTCCTCAGTGATCAATGCAAAGAAATAGAGGAAAACAACAGAATGGGAAAGACTAGAGATCTCTTCAAGAAAATTAGAGATATCAAGGGAACATTTCATGCAAAGATGGGCTCGATAAAGGAAAGAAATGGTATGGACCTAACAGAAGCAGAAGATATTAAGAAGAGGTGGCAAGAATACACAGAAAAACTGTACAAAAAAGAGTTTTACAACCCAGATAATCACGATGGTATGATCACTCATGTAGAGCCAGACATTCTGCAATGTAAAGTCAAGTGGGCCTTAGAAAGCATCACTATGAACAAAGCTAGTGGAGGTGATGGAATTCCAGTTGAGCTATTTCAAATCCTGAAAGATGATGCTGTGAAAGTGCTGCACTCAATATGCCAGCAAATTTGGAAAACTCAGCAGTGGCCACAGGACTGGAAAAGGTCAGTTTTCATTCCAGTCCCAAAGAAAGGCAATGCCAAAGAATGCTCAAACTACTGCACAATTGCACTCATCTCACACGCTAGTAAAGTGATGCTCAAAATTCTCCAAGCCAGGCTTCAGCAGTACATGAATGGTGAACTTCCAGTTGTTCAAGCTGGTTTTAGAAAAGGCAGAGGAACCAGAGATCAAATTGCCAACATCCGCTAGACCATGGAAAAAGCAAGAGAGTTCCAGAAAAACATCTATTTTTGCTTTATTGACTATGCCAAAGCCTTTGACTGTGTGGATCACAATTAATTGTGGAAGATTCTTCAAGAGATGGGAATACCAAACCACCTGACCTGCCTCTTGAGGAACCAGTATGCAGATATGCAGGTCAGGAAGCAACAGTTAGAACTGGGCATGGAACAACAGACTGGTTCCAAACAGGAAAAGGAGTATGTCAAGGCTATATATTGTCACCCTGCTTATTTAACTTATATGCAGACTATATCATGAGAAACGCTGGGCTGGATGAAGTACAGGCTGGAATCAAGATTGCCGGGAGAAAAATCAATAATCCACCCTTATGCAGATAACACCACCCTTATGGCAAAAAGTGAAGAGGAATTAAAAAGCCTGTTGATGAAAGTGAAAGAGGACAGTAAAAAAGTTGGCTTAAAGCTCAACATTGAATACTAAGATCATGGCATCTGGTCCCATCACTTTATGGGAAATAGATGGGGAAATAGTGTCAGACTTTATTTTTCTGGGCTCCAAAATCACTGCAGATGGTGATTGCAGCCATGAAATTAAAAGATGCTTACTCCTTGGGAGGAAAGTTATGAGCAAGCTAGATAGCATATTAAAAAGCAGAGATATTACTTTGCCAGCAATGGTCCGTCTAGTCAAGGCTATGGTTTTTCCCGTGGTCATGTATGGATGTGAGAGTTGGACTATGAAGAAAGCTGAGCACCAAAGAATGGATGCTTTTGAACTGTGGTGTTGGAGAAGACTCTTGAGAGTCCCTTGGACTGCAAGGAGATCCAACCAATCCATCCTAAAGGAGATCAGTCCTGGGTGTTCATTGGAAGGACTGATGCTGAAGCTGAAACTCCAGTACTTTGGCCATATCATGCAAAGAGTTGACTCATTGGAAAAGACTCTGATGCTGGGAGGTATTGGGGGCGGGAGGAGAAGGGTATGACAGAGGATGAGATGGCTGGATGGCATCACCGACTCGATGGACATAAGTTTAAGTGAACTCCGGGAGTTGGTGATAGACAGGGAGGCCTGACATGCTGCAATTCATGGGGTCGCAAAGAGTTGGACACGACTGAGTGACTGAACTGAACTGAAATGATTATCTTTATAAAGCCTCTTAAAAAACAAGATGCTCAATTCTCTTTGTCACTCATTCTTTTAGCAGTCTTCACTCTCAGAGAGTTCTTCATTATGTTTAACTAAATCCTTTAAATCTCATTAGCAGTACACTTTCCGTATCACTAATTCTTAAGAAAATAAACAACTTGAATTTTTGCTGGTTTTCTTCTCTACACACATACTTTTAATTCTAGTATATTTAGTGTAATTTAAAACTACATGATTTTACTTTATAAATCAAGGATGATTTCTGATCTATTTCTGAATATTCTAAAATACATTCTAGGATTATAGATCATATATTATTTAAGGAGAATATTTCATGGATTAAAAGCTTAATTGATAGAATCTTAGGGAAAAGGGTGAAGCTGGTGTACTGTTATAATATTTGAATGAGGGGATATTTTTAAAGAAATACTGAATATGTGCAGTTACTTAATAAATATTTATTGAGTGCTAAGTATTTGCCAAATATTGCACATACTTAAACAACTTATCAAAGTACAATTTAGGCCAGTTGTTGCCCAATCAAAGTCTTTCAAGAACATACTTTTGAAAATAAACAGTCATTTAAAACTTCCTCATTAGTCATGTGAACATGATTGCTTCCAAAGTATTTAAAATGTTCTGTACTTCGTAATAGTGTGTTTTCTCTTACAATTTTTTTTGTAGTGTTAACTGTTCATGAAACTTCCCTTTTATATATAAGAAAAAGGGATACCTTACTCACATCCTTATTGGAATTATAACATCTTCTGAATTATTGAAATAAGGCCTGAATTATAGCAATAGGTTTCTAACTAGTCTTGTTTCCACCATTGGCCATTTACAACACATTCTCCATCCTGAAGCTAGAGAAATTTCTTATATAGCTCATTTAACTTATGTCAGTTCTTTGCTTAAAAAAACCCTATTTGGTTTCCAATTAAATTTTTTTGAACCTTTTAGTATATGTTATAAATTTTTTAGGCTAGTCATATTTTGCATGTGATTTGTGTGTAACAAATTTACAGAACAAAAATTTCACAGTATGTATGGATGAAATGATAAATCTAGTCAACATCAAACTTTGAAACAACTAGATAATTTAAAAAATGCACAAACATAGAGATCCCTTCAAGAAAATTAGAGATACCAAGGGAACATTTCATGCAAAGATGGGCTCAATAAAAGATAGAAATGGTATGGACCTAACAGAAGCAGAAGATGCTAAGAAGTGGTGGCAAGAATACACAAAAGAACTGTACAAAAAAGATCTTCACGACCCAGATAATCACGATGGTGTGATCACTCATCTAGAGCCAGACATCCTAGATGTAAAGTCAAGTGGGCCTTAGAAAGCATCACTACAAACAAAGCTAGTGGAGGTGATGGCATTCCATTTGAGCTATTTCAAATCCTGAAAGATGATGCTGTGAAAATGCTGCACTCAATATGCCAGCACATTTGGAAAACTCAGCAGTGGCCACAGGACTGGAAAAAGTCAGTTTTCATTCCAATTTCAAAGAAAGGCAATGCCAAAGAATGCTCAAACTACCGCACAATTGCTCTCATCTCACATGCTGGTAAAGTAATGCTCTAAATTCTCCAAGCCAGGCTTCAGCAATATGTGAACCGTGAACTTCCAGATGTTCAAGCTGGTTTTAGAAAAGGTAGAGGAAGCAGAGATCAAATTGCCAGCATCCGCTGGATCATGGAAAAAGCAAGAGAGTTCCAGAAAAACATCTTCTGCTTTATTGACTATGCCAAAGCCTTTGACTATGCCAAAGCCTTTATTGACTATGCCAAAGTTTATTGTGTGGATCACAATAAACTGGAAAATTCTGAAAGAGATGGGAATACCAGACCACCTGACCTGCCTCTTGAGAAATCTGTATGCAGGTCAAGAAGCAACAGTTAGAACTGGACATTGAGCAACAGTTAGAACTGGACATGGAACAGCAGACTGGTTCCAAACAGGAAAAGGAGTACGTCAAGGCTGTATATTGTCACCCTGCTTATTTAACTTATATGCAGAGTACATCATGAGAAATGCTGGACTGGAAGAAACACAAGCTGGAATTAAGATTGCCAGGAGAAATATCAATAACCTCAGATATGCAGATGAATCCACCCTTATGGCAGAAAGTGAAGAGGAACTAAAAAGCCTCTTGATGAAAGTGAAAGAAGAGAGTGAAAAAGTTGGCTTAAAGCTCAACATTCAGAAAACGAAGATCATGGCATCCAGTCCCATCACTTCATGGGAAATAGATGGAGAAACAGTAGAAACAGTGTCAGACTTTATTTTTTGGGGCTCCAAAATCACTGCAGATGGTGACTGCAGCCATGAAATTAAAAGACGCTTACTCTTTGGAAGAAAAGTTATGACCAACCTAGATAGAATATTCAAAAGCAGAGACATTACTTTGTCAACCAAGGTCTGTCTAGTCAAGGATATGTTTTTTCCTGTGGTCATGTATGGATGTGAGAGTTGAACTGTGAAGAAGGCTGAGTGCTGAAGAATTGATGGTTTTGAACTGTGGTGTTGAAGAAGACTCTTGAGAGTCCCTGGGACTGCAAGGAGATCCAACCAGTCCATTCTGAAGGAGATCAACCCTGGGATTTCTTTGGAAGGATGATGCCAAGCTGGAACTCCAGTACTTTGGCCACCTCATGCGAAAAGTTGACTCATTGGAAAAGACTCTGATGCTGGGAGGGATTGGGGGCAGGAGGAGAAGGGGACGACAGAGGATGAGTTGGCTGGATGACATCACCAACTTGATGGATGTGAGTCTGAGTGAACTTCGGGAGTTGGTGATGGACAGGGAGGCCTGGCATGCTGTGATTCATGGGGTCGCAAAGAGTCAGACACGACTGAGTGACTGAACTGAATTGAATAGAGATGTGGAGAAAACCCCCACATGTTAGATCAAAATCAATCACAGTCTCCGTGGCTCTAAACTCTAGAAAAAGCAAAGCCATTTACCTTTTTTTCTTTCTATATTATTCCTCCAGTTTTATGATGCTACTTTGTGTTTCCTTTACGCTTCAAGGCTGCCCTTGATTTTTTTGTGACTGGACAATTATGACACATGGGGAAAATTAGAAAGGTAGTTGTTATGGTTCAAAGGAGAATCCTTTGTTAACTGAGATGGTTGAGGAAACTAGAGAAAATGGGACTGTTCTAATAAGAAAGAAGTAAAAGATTAGTTATTTGATGAACTATGGATGGAGGTTCGTGACATTGTACAAATACAAGGATCAAGACCATCCCCATGGAAAAGAAATGCAAAAAAGCAAAATGTCTGTTTGGGGAGGCCTTACAAATAGCTGTGAAAAGAAGAGAAGTGAAAAACAAAGGAGAAAAGGAAAGATATAAGCATCTGAATGCAGAGTTCCAAAGAATAGCAAGAAGAGATAAGGAAACCTTCCTCAGCGGTCAATGCAAAGAAATAGAGGAAAACAACAGAATGGGAAAGACTAAAGATCTCTTCAAGAAAATTAGAGATACCAAGGGAATACTTCATGCAAAGATGGGCTCAATAAAGGAGAAAAATGGTATGGACTTAACAGAAGCAGAAGATATTAAGAAGAGGTGGCAAGAATACACCAAAGAACTGTACAAAAAAGATATTTATGACCAAGATAATCATGGTGGTGCGATCACTCACCTAGAGCCAGACATTCTGCAGTGTGAATTCAAGTGGACCTTAGAAAGCATCACTATGAACAAAGCTAGTGGAGGTGATGGAATTCCAGTTGAGCTATTTCAAATCCTGAAAGATGATGCTGTGAAAGTGCTGCACTCAATATGCCAGCAAATTTGGAAAACTCAGCAGTGGCCACAGGACTGGAAAAGGTCAGTTTTCATTCCAGTCCCAAAGAAAGGCAATGCCAAAGAATGCTCAAACTACTGCACAATTGCACTCATCTCACACGCTAGTAAAGTGATGCTCAAAATTCTCCAAGCCAGGCTTTAGCAATACATGAACCGTGAACTTCCAGATGTTCAAGCTGGTTTTAGAAAAGGCAGAGGAACCAGAGATCAAATTGCCAACATCCGCTAGACCATGGAAAAAGCAAGAGAGTTCCAGAAAAACATCTATTTTTGCTTTACTGACTATGTCAAAGCCTTTGACTGTGTGGATCACAATAAACTGTGGAAGATTCTTCAAGAGATGGGAATACAGACCACCTGACCTGCCTCTTGAGAAACCTATATGCAGGTCAGGAAGCAACAGTTAGAACTGGACAGTTAGACTAGTTCCAAATAGGGAAAGAAGTACATCAAGGCTGTATATTGTCACCCTGCTTATTTAACTTATATGCAGAATACATCATGAGAAACGTGGGCTAGAAGAAGCACAAGCTGGAATCCAGATTGCCAGGAGAAATATCAATAATCTCAGATATGCAGATGACACCACCCTTTGGCAGAAAGTGAAGAGGAACTAAGAAGCCTCTTGATGAAAGTGAGAGAGGAGAGTGAAAAAGTTGGCTTAAAGCTCAACATTCAGAAAATGAAGATCATGGCATCCGGTCCCATCACTTCATGGGAATTAGATGGGGAAACAATGGAAGCAGTGTCAGACTTTATTTTGGGGGGCTCCAAAATCACTGAAGATGGTGACTGCAGCCATGAAATTAAAAGACGCTTACTCCTTGGAAGGAAAGTTATGACCAACCTAGATAGCATATTCAAAAGCAGAGACATTACTTTGCCAACAAAGGTCCATCTAGTCAAGGCCTTGGTTTTTCCAGTAGTCATGTATGGATGTGAGAGTTGGACTCTGAAGAAAGCTGAGGGCCAATGAATTGATGCTTTTGAACTGTGGTGTTGGAGAAGACTCTTGGGAGTCTCTTGGACTGCAAGGAGATCCAACCATTCCATTCTAAAGGAGATCAGTCCCGGGTGTTCTTTGGAAGGACTGATGCTATAGCTGAAACTCCAGTACTTTGGCCACTCATGCAGAGTTGACTCATTGGAAAAGGCTCTGATGCTGGGAGGGATTGGGGGCAGGAGGAGAAGGGATGATATAGGATGAGATGGCTGGATGGCATCACCAACTTGATGGTCGTGAGTTTGAGTGAACTTCGGGAGTTGGTGATGGACAGGGAGGCCTGGCATGCTGCAATTCATGGGGTCTCAGAGTGAGACTGAGCGACTGAAGTGAACTGAAAAGGTTAACAAGGAGAAGGTAGAGGAGGTGGTTTGTTTGGTACTGGATAATGGAGTAGCAGTGGTTAGAAAGGGTTGAGAAGATGGTGAGAATGACATAATAATCAAAGAGAAGCTTTGCGAGGAAGCGGAGGTGTCTGATGAAGATTTTTCGATGAAGTTTTCCCTTATGGTGCCAAATGTATCCCTTTGTTTTCCAACAGGACAATCTGAATTGTTTGCTAATGCTTCATGGAATTAGATTTATTTAAGGGAATAGTGAGAACAAGAGCAAAGGTTGCCCATAAAATTAATTAGTTTATTTTAAGGACAATGTACTCCACAGTCAAATTTGTGTGTATGTAGATGGAGGAGAGCAAGAAGAATGCAGATATGTTGGGTTTGACCTTTTCTATTGTCAGGACCTGATGACTTAATAATAGATATAAATAGCTAAGAAGAGAGAGAGAGAAAGTAAAGATTATTTGTAAGATTTTTAGCCTTGTAGACCATCATATACTCGGATAAAGAGCCTTCTTTTTGTAGCCTATTTGGAATTGGCTTTAGAAGTGTTGCTAGAATGCCTAAAAGACAGCAGAATATCTGGGCCTGAGCAATAGCTAGGTAAGGGCTAAAGATAGATGAGGTGAGAGTCACGGCAAAGAGAAAACTCACAGAAGAATGAGCCTGTGAGCCCTCTAAGGTTGGACTTAGGAGAAAATCTTTCTCTCAGTATTTTACCCAGGAGTGGTGGGAAGGCTCTGGTCAGATAAATGCCTCTCCATCTGCTGACAGGTGCTCAAAGCCCCACTCCTGGGTCTTTATCCATTTCATTTAGGTGAAGTCTTTGATACTTTTTTCCTTCCTGTAGCATTAGCACTGGAGAAGGCAATGGCACCCCACTCCAGTTCTCTTGCCTGGAAAATCCCATGGACAGAGGAGCCTGGTAGGCTGCAGTCCATGGGGTCGCTGAGAGTTGGACACGACTCAGTGACTTCACTTTCACTTTTCACTTTCATGCATTGGAGAAGAAAATGGCAACCCACTCCAGTGTTCTTGCCTGGAGAATCCCAGGGATGGTGGAGCTTGGTGGGCTGCCGTGTATGGGGTCGCACAGAATTGGACACGTCTGAAGCGACTTAGCAGCCGCAGTAGCAGCAATAGCATTAGCACAACACCTTACCAAGTAGTCACTACATTGATGATTCAGACACCCTGGTGTTGGAGTTTCCAGGTGAAATACAAATATTCCACAGGCTGCATTTATACTAAAACATTATTTGTTGTTTACCTGAAATTTAAAATTACCTGGATGCTCTGTATTTTTATTTGCCAATTTTATCAGCCTTCTTTGGAAGGGCTCCCCAGTGTTAGCAGATGTCAGTCACTGAAAATGGAGTGTAAATTAATTTGTCAGATTTCTTTTTTACTGAAAGAAGTTTTTTTTTTTTTTTTCCTTTAAGAGGAGAAGTAAATGTATGGGCCAACTGTGAGCAAAAGAGTCAGGGCAATGACCTCCAGGAATAGCCACTATGGATAAAAATAAATAATAAAATATTAGGAGTTATCCCAGGGGTCGTAGAAATGAGTATGAGGTCATGGGGGCTCTCTTGCAAGGGGAATAGCATGAACTGTTGAGGGAAAGCAATGAATCATGGTATGAGTTTAGGAAATATGACCTGTTCAATGTCACCAGAGTATAAAGAGGGCAGCAGGGAGAGGTAAGAGCAAGGTAGGTTACAGCCAGATAATGGGTTTGGTATGCTATCAAGCTTGAACATTATCCAAAGGGTCATGGGAAGCTTTTGAAGGATATTGAGGATGGGCTTGCTATGCCAGACTTGTAGCAGTGTGACGGAGGATGGATGGGGGTGGCAGGGCATTATTAACACCCTATTATTGTCTCTTTTCCAGTCCTGTGCATTTGTCTGGATGATGTATTATGAAACATCATTTGTATCAGTTACCTGGAGACTTTCACAATTCATTTTTCTTTCTTCCTTTCTCTTATCTATAAGGCAAAGTATACTGTTATTGGCTTGTGACACTCTGACCCCAGAGTATTTATCCCACAGGCTGGGCATTGTGAGTTTGTCCACAATCTTGCCTGAGCTTTTGTTAACTCATCTGTGACAGTTTATTTAATGAAGTGCATTCTAATAGTGAGTACAAAACTCTCTAATTACAGTCCTCTAAGATAGAATTACAGTAAACATTGTTATATAATGGATAAAGCTCAGTCATCTGAGCACAGGGAGTGGTAATATGATACACATCACAAAGGAATGTCACTGAGAAAGCAGGAAAATTAATTTGCAGTTGGGGGTGAAATTCTCATACACAAAATCTTTTATTTCCTCTCGTCTTCATGAAGTTAATCAAACATCTTGTAGGTGCTTTGTAGACTGAATGATACCTCTTAAAAAATTTTAAGAAAGATATATATGAACATAATCATATTGAAAACATACATGTACATATATACACGTGCATTTACATAAATGAGAAAATACTGCACGTATTATTTAATAACTAGTTTTTTTTCATTAAACAATATGTTTTGTAGAGTTCCATGTCAAGTTGATTTCATATATTTTACAGTATATTATTTTACATTATGGTGGATATTTGAATTGTTTCCAGTTTTTCATGATTACAAACAAAGCTGCATTGAATCTCCTTGTCCATCCATCTTTGTGCATTTATGCAAACATTTGTATAGGATAGATTCTGGGAGGTAATGCTGTCTTTTTCAACATTCATTTAAGTAATTAAAACCATAGCTTGGAATGAATTCAGTGTTTTCCTTTTGGTTGTTGAGCAAGTAGAACATGGCTCCTACATTTGACTCTGAAAATTACAGACATCGCAGTGTTAGTCACCACTGTGAATGAATAGTGATCGTACTGGATATGTGCTAGAGGCAGTCAGTGATCTGAAGCCTGCTCCAGAAGGTCATGCATGAATCATATGCCTAAATAGGTATCAAAGAGGAGGCTGGATATTGTGCAGAAAACACAAACCTTTATCAAGGAATGTTTCAAGGAAGGCAAGAAAGGGATCTTAAGCTAGAAGCCCCTGAAAACTTACTTACTGGCCTGTCCCAGGCTTAAAAATCTCAAAAAAGTTGCCACTCTAAAAATCCATAAAATAAAATAACAGATATAAATATCAATACTAAGCTTTCAAAAATTTTAGAAAATTTGACTGTAATGGACCTGCATTCTTCCCTTTTCAATTTATTGGAATTATTTGAGATGGATTGGTGTTAACTCTTATGTAAGTGTTTGGTAGAATTCAACTGAAGCCATGTGTTCCCAGACTTTTGTTTTAGGAATTTTAAAATTATTAATTTCATTACTGATAATTTGTCTGTTTATACCTTCTACTTCTTCCTGATTTAGTCTTAGGAGATTTGACATTTCTAGGAATTTATTAATTTCTTGTAATTTGTCCATTTAATTGGCATATAATTGTTTATATATTCTCTTAAGGATCCTTTGAATTTCTGTGGTGTCAGTTATAACTCTTTCATTTTATTTATGTGGGCCCTCTCTCTTTTATTCTTATTTAATCTGGCTAAGGTTTTCATCAGTTTTGTTTATCTTTTCCAAAGAACCAGCCGGTTCTTAGTTTTACTGATATTTTAAATTGTTTTCTAAAGTTTCCATTTTGTTTATTTCTTCTCTGCTCTTTATAACTTATTCCTTCTACTAACTTTGGATTTTGTTTGTTTTTCTTTTTCTATTTCCTTTAGGTGTAAGATTAGATTATTTACTTGAGATTTTCCTTGTTTCCTGAGGTAGTTTTGTATCACTATAAACTTTCATTTTAGATCATCCCATAGATTTTGGATCATTGTGTTTTCTTTTTAATCTGTCTTAAGGCATTTTTGGATTTTCTCTTTGATTTCTTTGGTGACCCATTGATTGTGTGGTAATGTATTGTTTAACCTTTATGTGTTTTGGGGTTTTGCAGTTTTTCTCTTGTAGTTGATTCCTAATCACATCCTGGTATAGTTAGAAAATATACTTGATATGATTTTAAACTTCTTAAATTTATTGAGACTTGTTTTGTGGCCCAGAAAGTGATCTATCCCAGAGATTATTCCATGTGTGCTTGAAAAGAATGTGCATTTTGCTGCTTTTGGATGAATACTGAAAAAAGCTTGAATTCCCAGATGATTTTTAGGTAAGTTTTTAAAAAATTAATTAATTTATTTATTTTTTACTTTATAATACTGTATTGGTTTTGCCATACATTGACATGAATCTGCCACAGGTGTACATGAGTTCCCAACCCTGAACCTCCCTCCCACCTCCCTCCCCATATCATCTGTCTGGGTCATCCCAGTGCACCAGCCCCAAGCATCCTGTGTCCTGTATCGAACCTAGACTGGTGATTCATTTCTTACATGATAGTATACTTGTTTCAGTGCCATTCTCCCAAATCGTCCCACCCTCTCCCTCTCCCCCAGAGTCTAAAAGGCAACATTTGAGGTGATGGCTTGATGGCTGCATGATGTGTGACTTTACTCCTATTAATTGGTGGTGAGGTAGCAGGGTGCTGTTCCAGGAATCTTGTGCTCAGAAGTTACCATCCTCTGTCTTACCTCCTTGATTATTGGGTTGGCCAAAAAGTTTGTTTGGGTTTCCCATCATATCTTATCGAAAAACCCGAATAAACTTTTTCAACAACCCAATAGCAACTGTTATAATCTGCCCTTTGGAACTCAGGGAAGATCTGGGAGGCTGAAACATTTTCCCTTCAAATATGAAATGGAGAGAACAGGATTTTTAAACAAGAGGGACCCATAGAGTTCTACCGTTTCAGTGACCCCTTTTCTTTGATACTCCCCAGTCTTTGGACTGTAAGCAGACAGGTTAAGGGGTCCTCAAAAAAGCCTCCTGATGAAAGTGAAACAAGAAAGCGAAAAAGTTGGCCTAAAGCTCAACATTCAGAAAATGAAGATCATGGCATCCGGTCCCATCACTTCATGGGAAATAGATGAGGAAACAGTGGAAACAGTGTCAGACTTTACTTTTTTGGGCTCCAGAATCACTGCAGACAGTGACTGCAGCCATGAAATTAAAAGACGCTTACTCCTTGGAAAAAAAGTTATGACCAACCTAGATAGCATATTCAAAAGCAGAGACATTACTTTGCCAACTAAGGTCCATCTAGTCAAGGCTATGGTTTTTCCTGTGGTCATGTATGGATGTGAGAGTTGGACTGTGAAGAAGGCTGAGTACCGAAGAATTGATGATTTTGAACTGTGGTGTTGGAGAAGGCTCTTGAGAGTCCCTTGCACAGCAAGGAGATCTGACCAGTCCATTCTGAAGGAGATCAGACCTGGGATTTCTTTGGAAGGAATGATGCTAAAGCTGAAACTCCAGTACTTTGGCCACCTCATGCGAAGAGTTGACTCATTGGAAAAGACTTTGATGGTGGGAGGGATTGGGGGCAGGAGGAGAAGGGGACGACAGAGGATGAGATGGCTGGATGGCATCACGGACTCGATGGTCCTGAGTCTGAGTGAACTCTGGGAGATGGTGATGAACAGGGAGGCCTGGTGTGCTGCGATTCATGGGGTCACAAGGAGTCGGACACGACTGAGCGACTGAAATGAACTGAACTGAGAGAAAGAGAAGCTTAAAATTTCTCTGATTTTTGCTGTTTGAGGAAATGCTGCTTTGGGAAAAATCTCTAGTGTTCTTACTTGCTGCTGCTGCTGCTAAGTCGCTTCAGTCATGTCCGACTCTGTGCGACCCCATAGACGGCTGCCCACTAGGCTTCCCCATCCCTGGGATTCTCCAGGCAAGAATACTGGAGTGGGTTGCCATTTCCTTCTCCAATGCATAAAAGTGACAAGTGAAAGTGAAGTTGCTCAGTCGTGTCCAACTCTTAGCGACCCCATGGACTGCTGCCCACCAGGCTCCTCTGTCCATGGGATTTTCCAGGCAAGAGTACTGGAGTGGGTTGCCATTGCCTTCTCCGTCTTACTTGCTGCAAGTAATAATAAATCCTTTCTTTCCCTGACCTTTGGTGCGGCTGTATCTTTTGGCTTGACAGCCACCAAGAGGTGAAGCTGGCTTTTGGGTAACGGGACAAGAAAGGGTATAAAATTTTGGATAGAAAGGTTAACTTGGCAGAGGAACTAGGTTTTAGGAGGAGTTGGTTTCAATGCCCACTCCTGTTTCAGCCTTCTCCCAATCTTTGAGGGAATGGGGTGCCAACTGTTCTGGCTATTTCCTGCTGAAATGGGACATAGTTCTGCCTCAGTTTGTGGAATGGACACCAAGGGGTTAGAAATATCCCAGAATTCCAAGTTGTGAATCAGAGTTTTGCTATTAATATCTCAGTCCCCTTGTCCATCATTTTGAAGCTATTAGACCCAATTAGATTTAGGAGGAGAGGTGACAAACTGAGTTTTAATAAACTTTGGAAAATAAATCTTGTTCCCTTGTGGATTCAGGGGAATAAGTCTAAAAACAAGTCTGCACTTGGCATTTTGGGTTAGGCTTGTTGCAATCAACACAGATTTTCTCCTGAGGACTTCATGTTTTCTTGGATCATTTTTTCTGGTCCATGAATCTGTGTATTCATTAGAAATAACAGTATATTTATCATATTATATCTTTACACAATACTTAAACACCTGACAGAGAAATATTTTCTCCCAGATTTGTCTTCATCAAAATTTTCTAGGCTCCTCTTTTTTTTGAATGATTTCAGATTAATTTTGGAATTGTCATCTAAGGGCAATTTGTATTTTGTTGGGTTTATAAACACCTCAAAACTCCTTTATTCATATTTCAGCATGTTACTTATTCCTAGTTTCCACTCCTATCTTTCTAAGTATTTCTTTTTAATTTCCTTCTTTTACTTTTCCTACTAGGGCTGTCTATTTTCTTTTGACACTACATGTTCTCCCTAGCTGATTTCACTCATGGTTTTAGCTTCAACAACTATTTTTGCCCATGTTAATTTTGAAACTCTCACTCTGGTCTTCTAGAGCTATACTTCCAAATGCCTCTGGGACATTTTCAAAAGAATTTCAAATTTCGCTCATTCTAACTTGTCATCACTGTTTCTAATCTGAACCTGGTCCTTTGAGATTATTTAGTTCAGGTGGAAGAGTTACCATCCATTTAGGTTCCCAATGGAAATTGTAATGTTGTCTCTGTCTCTACCTTTCTATGTATTCTACATGTTCAGGTAGACACTAACTCCATCAATTTCCCCTGGAATTTAGCCTCTCTTTTCCAATATCATCACCACCACATCAGTTTAGGTTAGGAGATTACCATCTTTGGTTTCCAGAACAGTCTCCTAACTGTGATCTTTCGTACCAAACTGTTCTTTTGTGAGGCCAACCTCCATACAACTGCCAGAGACTTTTCCTAAAAAATTCAGGTCATAGAAATTATAAAACTCATAGAAAGAAACATAGGCAGTATGCTCTTTGACATTGGTCTTAGATATCTCTCTAGATATGTCTCTTCAGGCAAGGGAAATAAAAGTGATAGCATTTTAAGTTTATTTTTGTGTATGGTGTTAGAAAGTGATCTAGTTTCATTCTTTTACAAGTGGTTGACCAGTTTTCCCAGCACCACTTGTTAAGGAGATTCTCTTTAATCCATTGTATATTCTTGCCTCCTTTGTTGAAGATAAGGTGTCCATAGATGTGTGGATTTATCTCTGGGCTTTCTGTTTTGTTCCATTGATCTATATTTCTGTCTTTGTGCCAGTACCATACTGTCTTGATGACTGTGGCTTTGTAGTAGAGCCTGAAGTCAGGCAAGTTGATTCCTCCAGTTCCATTCTTCTTTCTCAAGATTGCTTTGGCTATTCGAGGTTTCTTGTATTTCCATACAAATTGTGAAATTATTTGTTCTAGCTCTGTGAAAAATACCGCTGGTAGCTTGATAGGGATTGCATTGAATCTGTAGATTGCTTTGGGTAGTATACACATTTTCACTATATTGATTCTTCCGATCCATGAACATGGTATATTTCTCCATCTATTAGTGTCTTCTTTGATTTCTTTTATCAGTGTTTTATAGTTTTCTATATATAGGTCTTTAGTTTCTTTAAGTAGATATATTCCCAAGTATTTTATTCTTTTCGTTGCAATGGTGAATGGAACTAGATCACTTTCTAACACCATACACAAAAATAAACTCAAAATGGATTAAAGATCTAAACATAAGACCAGAAACTAGAAAACTCCTAGAGGAGAACATAGGCAAAACACTCTCTGACATAAATCACAGCAGGATCCTCTATGATCCACCTCCCAGAATACTGGAAATAAAAGAAAAAGTAAACAAATGGGATCTAATTAGAATTAAAAGCTTCTGCACAACAAAGGAAACTATAAGCAAGGTGAAAAGACAGCCTTCTGAATGGGAGAAAATAATAGCAAATGAAGCAACTGACAAACAACTAATCTCAAAAGTATACAAGCAACTTATGCAGCTCAATTCCAGAAAAATAAATGACCCAATCAAAAAATGGGCCAAAGAACTAAATAGACATTTCTCCAAAGAAGACATGCTGATGGCTAACAAACACATGAAAAGATGCTCAACATCACTCATTATCAGAGAAATGCAAATCAAAACCACAATGAGGTACCAGTTCACACCAGCCAGAATGGCTGCAATCCAAAAGTCTACAAGCAATAAATGCTGGAGAGGGTGTGGAGAAAAGGGAACTCTTACACTCTTGGTGGGAATGCAGACTAGTATAGCCACTATGGAGAACAGTGTGGAGATTCCTTAAAAAATTGCAAATAGAACCGCCTTATGACCCAGCAATCCCACTGCTGGGCATACACACTGTGGAAACCAGAATTGAAAGAGACACGTGTACCCCAGTGTTCATTGCAGCACTGTTTATAATAGCCAGGACATGGAAACAACCTAGATGTCCATCAGCAGACAAATGGATAAGAAAGCTGTGGTACATATACATAATGGAGTATTACTCAGCCATCAAAAAGAACACATTTGAATCAGTTCTAATGAGGTGGATGAAACTGGAGCCAATTATACAGAGTGAAGTAAGCCAGAAAGAAAAACACCAATACAGTATACTAACGCATATATATGGAATTTAGAAAGATGGTAATGATAACCCTGTATGTGAGGTAGCAAAAGAGACACAGATGTATAGAACAGTCTTTTGGACTCTGTGGGAGAGGGAGCGGGTGGGATGATTTGGGAGAATGGCATTGAAACACGTATACTATCATGTAAGAAACGAATCGCCAGTCTATGCTTGATACAGGATATAGGATGCTTGGGGCTGGTACACGGGGAACATCCAGAGAGATGATATGGGGTGGGAGGTGGGAGGGGAGCTCAGGTTTGGGAACTTATGTACACCCGTGGCGGATTCATGTCAATGTATGGCACAACCAATACAGTATTGTAAAGCAAAATAAAGTAAAAATAAAAATAAAAAAAAAGTGATAGCAACCAAATGGGATTATATCAAACTAAAAAGCCTCTGCACAGGAGGAAAGGAAAGGAAAGGAAACCATTACTAAAATAAAAAGACAACCTACCAAATGGGAGAAGATAGTTGCAAATAATATATCTGATAAGTAACTATATCCAAAATACAGAAAGAAGTCATACAGTTCAGCAAAAAAAAAAAAAAGCAACCCAAAGAGCCCAGTTAAAAAATGGGCAGAGGAATTGAACCAACATTTTTCCAAAAAAGACATGCAGATGGTCAACAGGCACATAAAAAGATGTTCAGAATTACTAATTACTAGGGAAATGCAAATCAAAATCACAATGATATATTACTTCATGTTTGTTAGATTGACATTATCAAAAAGCTAAGAAATAACAAATGTTGGCAAGGATATAGGAAAAAGTAGGAATGGAAATTTGTGCAGCCATCCTGGAAGACAATATATAGATTCCTCTAAATATTACAGTTTTAAGAATAGAACTACTATATGATCCAGCTATCCCACTTCTGCATCTTTATCCAAAGAACTATAAAAAGCACTAATTTGAAAAGCTATATCCACCAGTATGTTTACTATGGCACTAGTTACAATAGCCGATATATGGAAACAACCTAAGTGCCCATCAGTGGATACATGGATAAAGAAGCAGTGTATACAAAGGTGTGTGTGTGTGTGTGTGTGTGTGTGTGTGTGTGTGTGTGTGTGTGTGTGTATGTGTTATGGAATACTACTCAGACATAAAAATAACATCTTGCCAACTGTGACAAAGTGAATGGACCTTGGTATTTTGCCAAGTGGAATAAGTCAGACAGAGAAAGGCAAAGCCATATGATTTTATCATATGTGAGATATAACAAATCAAAGAACAAACTCAACAAAAACCCCCAACCGTGTAGGGGACAAAGTAGTGTTTACCAGAGGGAGAGGATCAAATTGGTGAAGGGGATCTGATGTACTGTGATCAATGAAACCTAAATTTTTGGTGTTGAGCACACTGTAGGTTATATAGAAGCATAGATATAATGTTGTATGCTTGAAAAAATAAATTGAGGTTAATTTTGAACTCGTAAAGTTTCAAAAAATTCATATTGTATGATCTATTTTTTCCTCTATTGGCTCTTGGCAGTAGACATTCTAGGGAAGGAAAAATAATTTTCCCCCTAGCCTTCTGAGTTCTTGGCTGAGACCCTTGTAATTAAAGATAAGTTCATAAGAGAAAAAAAAAACGAAAGTTTATTAACATGTATGCCTCATATATACATGGGGAATGCCCAGAGGAAAATGGGTAACTCCCCAAGATGGCTTAGAATTCCAATTTACATAGCATTTTTCAACAAAAAGATAATAAACTTGTGGAGAAATGACAGGACAAAATAAAGCAGATTTTTGCTTTCAAGGGTGAAGATAGACACTGTTTAGTAAAGTTTGTTATGTAGATTCCTCTAGTGCTTTTTCCAGGCTGATAGAGTCTAAAGTTGTCTTTAGGTATTAACCTTTGTTCTTTGTGAATTTCTGTCCTGCTTTTGGGCAGATAGCTTTTCTTGTGTCTGATTCCCAGTTGGCTTCACCTCAAGATAATCCTTTTGCCATAGTGGCATATTTTGGGGTGACTTGTGCTGCACTTCAATGTTGTAAAACTGAAAGCCCTTAGTATAAAATATAACACTGTATCTAGTTTGGCCCTACCTTCCTGTTCATCCTTATTTTCTATCACTTGCCTTTTTATATCCTTTACTTCTATCACTGAACTTGAATTTGTTTTATTCGTGGCTTTGATGAGTTCATTCCTTATTAGAATACTGTTTTCCATCTTCTCCCACATATTCTTCATACTCTCAAACATGAAAGAGAGTCAATGGTAACGAGTTCTGTGATGGTCACACTAAGTATATTATCTCACTTTAATTTATTACTGTATGCTAGGATTTTAGGAGTAAAAGAGAACATTAAAAATAGTTTGTGTATGGCTGAGTCCCTTTGCTATTGACATGAAACTACCACAATATTGTTAATTGGCTGTACCCCAATACAAAATAAAAAGTTTAAAGTTTGGGGAAAAAGAAGTTTGTGTTTGATGGGAAACCAGCAGTTGCTTAACTGTTAGACTTTCTCCCAATCTGATGTCAAAAAAAATCAGTGGTTATCAATGATAATGAACAGATAAAAAATGTTTTGTTTGTTTACTTTGTTAATGAGTTTGCCTGCTATAATCCTCACACTGAATTCAGTAACAAACATATTCACACACCTACATACACACATTCTTATACAACATGAATTTCACCAAAGATCCAGCTAAGTACTCAGTCAGGAATATGAAGTGCCCTTGAGTTGCCTTGCTCTGTAGACCCCTGTTGCTCCTCAGTGTTCCTTTGTTCTCATCTTATTTTGCATAACTGGTAAATATGATGGGAAAAAGATATACTTAAGTCTGTTTACTACACAGGACTAAGTACACAGACGTTGTAAATAGCATCCCATCAAATTTAGTTTGATAAAAATCAGTATAGCCCTGTTGATTGAATAAGATACCAACTACTCCAATTTGCCAATGAAATTTCCAGCTGGCTTAGTTTTTTTTTTTTTTTTTTTTTGATCAAAAGAGCCAACACTGTACTTATCCACACTTCCACGAGAATCTTGGTTGGGGAAAGCATCCCTGTAGCATTGGGTCTGGATTGGGAAGAGACTCTTCACACCCTGAAACATGTTCTTGAAGCATAGACATTTTTACACAGAATATCACTTTTCTTCTTTTTTTTAAAAAAATGTTTCATTCCATTCTCTTCTATTTATTTATTTTTATTATTTTTATTTTTGGCTGCATTGGGTCTTTGTTTCTGTGCATGGACTTTCTCTAGTTGTGTGTGGGGTTACTCTCTAGTTACTGTGTGTGGGCTTCTACTTGTTGTAGTTTCTCTTGTTACAGAGCACAGGCTCTAGATAATGAGGGCTTTGAAGCTGTGGCACAGGGTCTCAGTAGTTGCCGCTCATGGACTCTAGAACATGGGCTCAGTATTTGTGGCACACAGCCTTTGTTTCCCTGTGGCATATGGAATCTTCCTGGACCAGGGATTGAACCCATGTACCCTACATTAATAGGCAGTTTCTTAACCACTGTGCTGCCAGGGAAGTTCAAATTTTCACTTTTCTTATTCTCAAGTGTTTTTATGTTTCAAATCACTATTTTTATATCATATAAATATCCAATTGTTCCAGTACCACTTGTTGATAAGACTATCATGTCACTATTGAATTACCTAATGTAAAAGCTACAGATTGCTTGAAATACTCATATTGCCAAAACTCTCTTAAGAAGAAACATATAACCTGAATAGTCCTACATCTATGAAAGAACTTGAATTTTCAGTTTAACATTTTTCCCACAAAGAACTTCAGATTAAAGATGGCTTCACTGGTAAATCCCATTAAAAGTTTAAGAAAACAATAATGCCAATTATATACAACTCTGCCAGACAAAGAGGACAGAATATTCTTCAACTTGTTCTATGAGTCCATCATTACGTGGATACCAAAACCAGACAAAAATATTATGAGAACTTAAAGACAGATTAATATCCCTGACAGAAAAAAGTATAAAATTTCTTATCAGATGTTAACAAATATAATCCTACTGCATATAAAATGGATAATATCATCATGACCAAGTTGGGTTTTATTTCAGGAATGCTAGACTGGTTTAACAGACAGTGGAATTCACCATATTAATAAATACCATATTTATAAACTAAAACAAAAAAGAGACCATCTCAACTGATGCAGAAAAAAGTAGTTGAAAAAGACAAAATCCATTCTTGATAAAAATTGTCAGAAAACTAGGAACAAAAGAAATGTTCTTCAATTTAATGAAAAATCTATAGTTAGATCATGTTTAATGGTAAAAGACTGAATGTTTTCTTCCTAAGACCAAGAACAAGGCAAGGATGTCTGATCTCCCCACTTTTATCCAAAATACTGGAGTTTCTATTCAGTGCAATAATGCAGAAAAAGAAATAAAAGACATTTAATTATAAATGAGAGAAGTAAAATATCTTTATTTTTAGACAACATGATTGTTTATGTAGAGTATATAGGATCTACATAAAGTTCCTAGAACAAATGAGTGCATTTCTATATACTAGCAATAAACAATAAGAAATTAAAAAATTATTTTTTTTTGATGTTGGATATGTTTTTATTTATTTTTTAAATTTATTTTTATTTTTTAATTTTAAAATCTTTAATTCTTTCATGCGTTCCCAAACATGACCCCCCCTCCCACCTCCCTCCCCACAACATCTCTCTGGGTCATCCCCATGCACCAGCCCCAAGCATGCTAAACTATAATATTCAAAAATGCTTAATACTCAGGATAAACATGACATAAAATGGGCACAGTGCTAAAAACTACAGAGGGAGAAATTAAAGATCTAAAATAGAGAGATATACAGTGTCATGGGTTATAAGACTTAACATTTTTTGTGATGTAAATTCTCCCCATGACCAAACACACTTTAAAAAGCTTATTAAACTTTATTCAGCCAACAAATCTGGGCTCACTCCCATATACCCTCCCATCTTTTTCTTTATCTTGATCATCTCCAAACTTGCCAATTCAGTATGTGAAAATCTATTTAAAGTATAGATTCTTATCATAAAGAGAGATACTATTTTCCATTTTATTTAGACTTTAGTCAGATGGGCTAGGATTTATTCTTACATCTGCAAGAAAGGAAACAACAGCTGTAAAATTTAATATATGTATATACATATCTGCAATTAAACTTCTAGGCTGAATTCTGAGACCCAAATAAATTTCTTATCAATGAAATGCAAGTAAAGCAGCCAGAAGAAGCACTGGGAATAAAAGAATTTTAAGCAAATTGTAAAAGGGTTGGGGTCTTTTAGCTTCACTGACAGCTCTTGTCCTGGTTGGCTTTAATGTCCTGTCCCATTGGGTCAGGATGGCATTTCTGGCCCCATCCCACTTCCCTGGTCCCATCAGTCGAAACTGGTATGGGCTACAAGGACCAAAGTACACCTCCAGGGCCAGCTGGGGATCAGTCAGGAAGAGCCATGGTATGTTAGGTTTGGCCCCTATGAAGGAGCCCAGTTCATCCATGTATGTGATGTAATCTGTCTGCAAAGTCTGGCTCTGGCCAAACCTGAGGAAACAAAATAACACATTGCAGTGAGTGCCACATTTGTAAACAGAGGCACAAATTTCTTTCTTTCTTTTTTTTTCTTTTACTTTCAGAAAAGTAGCATTTTACTCAGACAGTAAAGGCTCTGTCTACAATGCGGGAGACCTGGGTTTGATCCCTGGGTTGGGAAGATCCCCTGGAGAAGGAAATGGCAATCCACTCCAGGACTATTGCCTGGAAAATCCCATGGACAGAGGAGCCTGGTAGGCTACAGCCCATGGGGTCGCAAAGAGTTGGACACGACTGAGCAACTTCACTTTAACTTACCTCCAGTAATACGCCATGACTCCTCTCTTTTCTCACAACATAGAATGCATCATATGTTCTTTGACTTAAATGACCTGTTTTTGTTTTTTCCTCTCCTTTCTAACCTCTATTCAACTATGATGTCATTTTGGGCTTTTGCTTCTAGCCATGGGTGAACTGACCCTAGGGTCTCAAGTTGGCTAATTAACTTAGTCTTTGATACATGATTATTCTTTATATGACACTTGCTTAAGATCTTCTCCAGAGTTAGATTTTTATATTGATGTGTTTTAAATTGGGTTTATGAATAGTTTTAATATTTGCTGCAATTTATAAATTGTTTCATACATTTAGTTGGAATGTGATCTCATTTGCTTTTAGAAACTCTTAAGAATAAGATTGACATTAAGGCCTCTCTTTCCCCTCCTTTTTCTTCTTATTGGCTTCAGTCATAAAGGGTAGTAAGCAGAGTAAGCTGCGTGAACTGTTAGCACATAGGAGTGCTCATTTCACAGAGCTGTCCTGTGAACTGGAGGAGGTGCAGGGGAGGTATCTTTTGGCTGATCTTTTTATTAAAAAAATATTTATTTTAATTGGAGGATAATTACAATATTGTGATGGCTTTCTGTATGAAATAGGGAAGGTTTTGTTGAGTCTGAGTATACCCATGTCTTCTCTTCTTTAGGCCCTTAGCTAATGACTTTCTTGGGCCTTTAATGAATGACATGTTAGAGATTTTAAAGTAGAAATACTTCCTATATGGTCACTTATTCATCTATATGTGATCCATTACCTAATTATTTTTAATAGATTTTAATGTTTAATTTAAAAAGGACTGAATTTTATAGGAGTGATTAACACAAAAGAGTACATTTATACATCTGATGTTGAGTCACTTAACTTCCTACCAGTCCCATTTATGGTTACGTGAAAACTCATGATTGGATGGATCAGAAGTGACTATTCTTTTAGTAGAAAATATTAGGGCAGGTGAACTCTATTTAATACTGTATTTGGTTTTCTTGTTACAGCATTGCCACTGCTCACTTTCCAGTTAGCTAATTTGTGGTAGACATGTGGCTGATGGGAAAGAAGCTCTTGGGAAAACAGTCATTTCTCAACCTCAGCACTATTGACACTTTGAGATGGATAATTCTTTGTATAGGTGGACTGTCCTCTGCATTCCTGGTTTCTACCCATTAGATACCAGTAGCATGCCCTCTTCACTTGCAATGACCAGAAATGTCTCCAGATTTTGCCAAATGTCCCCTGCGGGGGAAAATCACCCCTGTTTGAGAACTTGTGTGCTAGCGTTATAGAGGAGAAATATAATGATTATTATTTGCTCATCTAATACCGCTTGATTATAGCAAGTGTTTCAAAAATGTGAACGGACTAATGACAAGGTTATAGAATCTATTAATGTTTTCCTACACAAAAGGCAAATTTTAAGATTTGTTCATTAGCAAGTACCATCTCTTACCATTTGAGTTTCTTCCCCATTTTCTCCTCAATGTCATCCATCATTTCATTTGTAGTTGGCAAGGTACATGAATCTAAAAAAGAAATGAAGTCAGAGATATTGAAAAAGAAAAATCAGAAATATGCAATTACACATGATGAATTTCATTTAGTGTTTATGAACTATATCCATAACAGATTTTCTATCAAGAGGAACTATCTTTAGTGTGTTTAGCAGAATAAGAATTCACAGAAACAAAGATTTGAGAAGCCAATGAACTTGCTCTGGGAATTGCAAAGCTGGCCTTCCATGAGATAGTGACAGTGGAAAAGTTTGTAGCTTCAAGTGACTGAGTCTTATACTTCTGATGACATTATGGAGGGCCTAATCCTCAACATGACTCGTGCATATAATAGCTTACCAGTGTCTTCATATTTCTTTCTGCATCCTCTTACCAAGAATGATCTCAAGAGATAGTCTGGTAAAATAATTCAATCTAAGGTCCATGGCAATTCAATTGGGACAATGGAAGGAAATCTGGATTTTCCAACATCAGCCTGTAGCCAAGGAGGATATTTTAAGGGATGACAGAAAATTTTTAGTTTTTTGTAAATTTCACATTAATGGAGGCCTCTTCCAATTGCTAACTGTAGCTCATTTGGCTCTGTAATAATGGCAGGGGATATATGACATTCTCGTGAATACTCCCCAATCATTGTTAGTATCTCACCTCAGCCTGCTGGTACCCTGTGGTCAGATATTTGCTGTGCCCCTATGAGAAAGTAAGGGACCAGAATTCTGGTCATTTTGCTCCATGTATCTTAAGTGCCAAGACAGAGCCTTGTGCATAGCAGGTGTTCAGTGAATATTTGTTGAATGGATAAATGATGCCCTTAGTTTTATGTGGGCTTCCCTGGTGGCTCAGAGGTTAAAGTGTCTGCCTGGAATGCAGGAGACCTGGGTTCGATCCCTGGATCAGGAAGATCCCCTGGAGAAGGAATTGGCAACCCACTCCAGTACTCTTGCCTGGAGAATCTCATGGAGGGAGGAACCTGGTAGGCTACAGTCCATGGGGTCACAAAGAGTCGGACACGACTGAGTGACTTCACTTTCACTTAGTTTTATGTAAATTTCTTGGATATATGAACTGTATCTGATCTTCCCATAAGAGTGTTGTGCCTTTTAAGAGAAAAAGATAATAGGATCACTTACAAAAGATTTCATGGTGGGTTTTTGAAAGTAATGAACCTTCATGGTACATTTGAAATAGAAATTTACTTATCCACAACATGTTAAGAAAACATACACATATGCTCTTTGATTGTAACTTTTTCTTTATTACCTATAGTCTAAATTTCTATGGACAGTATGTTAGGTAAGGTACAACTATACTGGCCAAGGTTTTTGAATCCTTGAATAAAAGCACACTTTAACAGTGGTGATCAATATGATTCAGTTCAGTTCAGTTCAGTTGCTCAGTCGTGTCCAACTCTGCGACTCCATGAACTGCAGCACGCCAGGCTTCCCTGTCCATCACCAACTCCCCGAGTTTACTCAAACTCGTCTCCATGGGGTCAGTGATGGCATCCAACCACCTCATCCTCTGTTGTCCCCTTCTCCTCCTGCCTTCAATCTTTTCCAGCATCAGGGGCTTTTCAAATGAGTCAGCTCTTTGCATCAGGTGGCCAAAGTATTGGAGTTTCAGCTTCAGCACCAGTCCTTCCAATGAACACCCAGGACTGATCTCCTTTAGGATGGACTGGTTGGATCTCCTTGCAGTCCAAGGGACTTTCAAGAGTATTCTCCATCACCACAGTTCAAAAGCATCAATTCTTCGGTGCTCAGCTTTCTTTATAGTCCAACTCTCACATCCATACATGACTACTGGAAAACCATAGCCTTGACGAGATGGACCTTTGTTGGCAAAGTAATGTCTCTGCTTTTGAATATGCTGTCTAGGTTGGTCATAACTTTCCTTCCAAGGAGTAAGCATCTTTTAATTTCATGGCTGCAGTCACCATGTGCACAGTCAGCCACTGTTTCCCCATCTATTTGCCATGAAGTCATGGGACCAGATGCCATGATTTTAGTTTTCTGGAGTAAATTAAATCAATATTTGAGACATTGTTTTTCTCCATGTAGCCCTTATATTCTTAATTTGTCCACACAGACATACTCGTTGCCTCTGAAGCCCATAGGATCCAGGTGGAGGAAGGGGGAGAAGATTATCAACAGAGCATAGAAGTGGCTTGACACTGCTATTTTGACAGAGTTGACACCAATAATGTCTCCAGCGTGACCTGACACCCATCAGGGCCCTTTCAGTCTTTGCAGTGTAACTTGACATTGCAGTGACCCACTGCTGTCCTCTTGCTTTTATAGGCTTTCAAAGTCCTATCAATCCCCTATGAGAAGTTTAAGCCCTCTGACATAGCTTGTAAGGCCCTCCATGCTCTGGTTCCTTCCTTCCTTCCTTTCTTGCTACTCTCTACCTCTGCTTTATATTTCATTACACCAAAATGCTTCTCATTCTTCACACATTCCATGCTGAGTCTTACCTTTATACCTTTCCTCAGGCTGTTCTATTTTTAGACAATAACTTACAACCCAGTTATCCTCACCACAACACCCTCAACCTTTCCCTGTTGTAGCATTCCCGCTACCCTGTTTTAAGCTCTATGAGGTCAAGGCTCATGTCTGTCTTATTCCCTTTATATCCCCAGCACCTGTCACAGAGCTTGGCATGCAGTATGTGCTTAGTAAATATTTGTTGACTAAATGAATGAAAGACAGAATGGCCCACTTACTTGCAAATACTTTAACAGCCCAGCGGGCCTGCAGGTCAGCTGTGGGGATGGCAGCACCAAGGGACTGGACAAGGCCAATCACAGCCAAGGTTGGCTTTTCCAAGAATGGGGGGAAGATGCCTTTGAACAAGGTGACCTCATTATTTCTGCTTTTGATGATGGAGTCATCAAGGAAGGGGTAGGCATAACCATAGCCTGTTGCGAAGATGACATAATCAATGGCCTCAAACACTGTCCCATCCTCAAATATGGCTGAAGTCTCTGTAAACTCCTTCACATTGGGCTTGATGGATACAGTGCCACATAGGATGCGGGAGGGGAGCTCATCATTGAACACAGGCTCTTTCCTCAAGGTGCTGTGGAGAAATAAGAGAAAGAGGCACATGCTATAAAGTACCTCATTTCCAAGAAATATCTGCAACAGTCCATAGCACTGAAACCAAATTTAAGCAGTTCAACATCAGCATGAAGACATAGAGGGCAGCTAAACTCTCTTCTTTTGGGAAAATTCTTTCCTGTTGATATTAATAGTCCTTAAGACATCTGTTTGACATATGGATGGCCAACAGGCACATGAAAAGATGTTCAACATTGCTAATTTTTAGAGAAATAATAAACTACAATGATGTACTAACTCACACTGGTTAGAATGGGAATCATTGAAAAGTCTACAAATAATAATTAGGAATTTCAGATACATACTACTATATAAAATAAGCACAGGGAAATGTATTCAGTATCTTTTATTAACCTGTAATGGAAAAGAATCTGGAAAAGAATATATTTTAACTGAATATATCTATATGTCCTCCATCCCTTAGAAGAAACAGCCCTCATAGTCAGTACTTGGGTGCAATCTCAAGAATGACAGAATGATCTCTGTTCAGTTCAGTCGCTCAGTTGTGCCCAACTCTTTGTGACCCCGTGGACTGTAGCACACGAGGCCTCCCTGTCCATCACCAACTCCCAGAGTTTACTCAAACTCATGTCCATTGAGTTGGTGAGCCATCCAACCATCTCATCTTCTGTTGTCCCTTTCTCCTCCTGCCTTCAGTATTTCCCAGCATCAGGGTCTTTCCAGGTAAGTCTGTTCTTCGCATCAGGTGGCCAAAGTATTGGAGTTTCAGCTTCAGCACCAGTCCTTCCAATGAACATTCAGGACTGATTTCCTTTAGGATGGACTGGTTGGATCTCTTTGCAGTCTAAGAGACTCTCAAGAGTCTTCTCCAACACCACAGTTCAAAAGCATCAATTCTTTGGTGCTCAGCTTTCTTTATAGTCCAACTCTCACATCCATACATGACTACTGGAAAAACAATAGCTTTGACTAGACCAATCTTTGTCAGTAAAGTAATGTCTCTGCTTTTTAATATGCTGTCTAGGTTAATCATAACTCTTCTTCCAAGGAGCAAGGGTCTTTTAATTTCATGGCTGCAGCCACCATCTGCAGTGATTTTGGAGCCCCCCCCCCAAAAATAAAGTCTGACACTCTTTCCATTGCTTTCCCTTCTATTTACCATAAAGTGATGGAATCAAATGTCATTATCTTAGTTTTCTGAGTGTTGAGTTTTAGCCAGCCTTTTCACTCTCCTCTTTCACTTTCATCAAGAGGCTCTTTAGTTCTTCTTCACTTTCTGCCGTAAGGGTGGTGTCATCTGCATATCTGAGGTTATTGATATTTCTCCTGGCAATCTTGATTCCAGCTTGTGCTTCATCCAGCCCAGCATTTCTCATGATGGGCTCATTTCAAGGCAAAAAGGACATCTTTTTTTGGTGTTAGTTCTAGAAGGTCTTGTAGGTCTTCATAAAACCATTCAGCTTCAGCTTCTGTCTAAAGGACAGAAATGGTATGGACCTAACAGAAGCAGAAGATAGTAGGAAGAGGTGGAAAAAATACACAGAAGAACTATACAAAAAAGATCTTCATGACCAAGATAACCATGATGGTGTGATTACTCACCTAGAGTTAGATGTCCTAGAATTTGAAGTCAAGTGGGCCTTAGGAAGCATCACTACAAACAAAGCTAGTGGAGGTGATGAAATTCCAGTTGCGCTATTTCAAATGCTAAAAGATGATGCTGTGAAAGTGCTGCATGCAATATGCCAGAAAATTGGAGAACTCGGCAGTGGCCACAGGACTGGAAAAGGTCAGTTTTCATTCCAATCCCAAAGAAGGGCAATACCAAATGATGTTTAAACTACTGCACAATTGCACTCATCTCACGTGCTAGCAAAGAAAAGCTCAAAATTCTCCAATCCAGGCTTTAACAGTATGTGAACAGAGAACTCCCAGATATTCAAGCTGGATTTAGAAAAGACAGAGGAACTAGAGATCAAATTGCCAAAATCCATTGGATCATAGAAAAAGAAAGAGAATTTCAGAACATCTACTTCTGCTTTATTGATTATGCCAAAGCCTTTGACCATGTAGATCACAACAAACTGGAAAATTTTTCAACAGATGGGAATATCATACCACCTTACCCGTCGCCTGAGAAATCTGTATCCAGGACAAGAAGCAACAGTTAGACCTGAACATGGAACAACAGACTGGTTCCGAATTGGGAAAGGAGTACGTCAAGGTTGTATATTGTCACCCTGCTTATTTAACTTATATGCAGAGTGCATCATGCGAGATGCCAGGCTGGATGAAGCACAAGTTGGAATCAAGATTGCTGGGAGAAATATCAATAATCTCAGATATGCAGATGATACCACACTTATAGCAGAAAGTAAAGAGAAACTAAAGAGCCTCTTGATGAAAGTGAAAGAGGAGAGTGAAAAAGTTGGCTTAAAGCTCAACATTCAGAAAATGAAGATCATGGCATCCGGTCCCATCACTTCATGGGAAATAGATGGGGAAACAGTGGAAACAGTGACAGACTTTATTTTCTTGGGCTCCAAAGTCACTGCAGATGATGACTGCAGCCTTGAAAATAAAAGACCCTTGCTTCTTGGAAGAAAGGTTATGATCAACCTAGACAGCATATTAAAAAGTAAAGACATTACTGACAAAGGTTGGTCTAGTCAAAGCTATGGTTTTTCCAGTAGTCATGTATGGATGTGAGAGTTGGATATAAAGAAAGCTGAGTTTTGAAGAATGGATGCTTTTGAACTGTGGTGCTAGAGAAGACTTGAGAGTCCTTTGGACTGTAAGGAGATCAAACAAGTCAATCCTAAAGGAAATCAAGTCCTGAATATTCATTGGAAGGACATGCTGAAGCTGAAACTCCCAATACTTTGGTTACCTTGATGCAAAGAACTGACTCTTTGGAAAAGACCCTGATGCTGGGCAAGATTGAAGGTAGGATGAGAAGGGGACAACAGAGGATGAAATGGTTGGATGGTATCATCTATTCAATGGACATGAGTTTGAGAAAACTCTGGCAATTGGTGATGGACAGGGAAGCCTGGCATGCAGCAGTCCATGGGGTTGCAAAGAGTTGGACATGACTGAGCGACTGAATTGACTGAATATATATATATATATATATATATATATATATATATATATATATATATATATTTAACTGAATTACTTTGTATACCTAAAACATTGTAAATAAACTATACTTCAATTAAAATGTCTGCAAATGTTAAATTCTGGAGAGGGTATGGAGAACAGGGAACCCTCCTACACTGTTTGTGTGAATGCAAATTGATGCAGCCACTATGAACAACAGTATGGATTTTCCTTCAAAAACTAAAAATAGATTTCCATATGACTCAGCAGTCCCACTCCTGGGCATATATCTGGAAAAGATAAAAACACTAATTCTAAAGTATACTTGCACCTCAATATTCATTGTAGCACTGTTTATAATATCCAAGACATAAAAGCAATCTCAGTGTCCATTGACAGATGAATGGATAAAATAGATGTGGTACACACACACACACACACACACACACACACACACACACAGAGGAATATTACTCAGCCATAAAAAAGAATGAAATAATGCTATTTGCAGTAACGTGGATGGACCTAGATATTACCATACTAAGTGAAATAAGAGAAAGACAAATATCATATGACATCACTTACTTGTGGAATCTTTAAAAATGGTATAAACGAATGATATAAACTCACAGACAGAGAAAACATACTTATGGTTACTGAAGGGGAAACGAGGAATGGATAAGTTGGGAAACTGGGTTTAACGGATACACAGCTACCATGTATAAAATGCCCTTCTCTAGTGCTTCAGATGGTAAAGAATCAGCCTGCAATGCCGGAGGCCCAGGTTTGATCCCTGAGTCAGAAAGATCCCTTGGAGGAGGGCCTGGCAATCCACTCCAGTATTCTTTTCTGGAGAATTCCATGGACAGAGGAGCCTGGCATGCTACAGTCTGTGGGGTCACAAAGAGTTGGACATGACTGAGCAACTTCCACTTTACGTTTTTTGTATACAAAATAGGTAAACAGCAAAGACCTGCATAGCACAAAGAACTATATTCAACATCTTATAATAATGTATAGTGGAAAAGAATCTGAAAAAGAACACATATGTATAATGATCACTTCACTACACCTGAAACATTGTAAATCAACTCTACTTAAAAAAATAAAGAATATCTGTCTGAGCTGCTTCTTTTGGCTTCTTGAAACTTGAATATTCTCTTGTGGATAACTTAAACTATTTGAAGACTCACCAAATAGATGAGGATAAAACTAATTCCTAGTCACAATAAAGTTGTTACGAGTGCTGACTGTGGAACCAGGTGGCCCAACTTCATAACCTAGCTCCTTCTCTTACTAGCTGCTGCTTCTCTGTATTTGTATTTTGTATTATATGGAAAATAGGGATAGTACAGAAGCTATCTCGTAAAATTGTTGTGAGAGTCAAATGAACAGTTATCTGTAAAGCACCTAAAACAGTGCCTGGCATGTGCAAGCATCATTATTCTAAGTGAACTGTTATTATAAATAAGCTCTCATTTTACATGAGGAAATCAGATCTACTGTGGTGAGATGTTTTAATGCTATGTTTGGTTTCCTTTTATTAACTGTAGTTGCAAAAAAAAAAAAAAAAAGTACAATGTTGATACTGCACTTTAGTTGCCAAAATTCTAGGAATGCTGTTTTTTGATGACATTCCTCATTTTGACTGAAGTTTCCTTCAAGGATTCTGGAGTTTCCTCTAACTATCTCAAAGACTAAGAAACTTTATAAATCTTAGAATTTATTTTTTATATTCCACACTGTTCTCTACCTCTTTAATTCTGCAGCCTCTTCTTTAACCCTATGGGCAATAAGTAAATCACAGCCAAACCGGTTTTTCTCCCCTGTTACCCTCCCTACAAAGGGAGGAGTGAGAAGGTATCATCAACACCTTTTGGTAATTGGAACCCTTCCTGGATAAGTGGATTTCCAATTCTATGTTTTTATTGTCTGAAGGAAAAAGCCAAAATATAGTTTGCAGTTACTATTACAAGACAAAAAATCTTTACCAGTTCAAGCTCTGAAACTTCTATTACATTAAAAAAAATTTTTAAATGCATGAAATCAACATTTTTCTCAAGAGGGTATTGTAGTCTGCCAGACAAAGTAAGATAAGTGCTACAGAGTGAGAATTTGCTACTAAACCTTGCATTTATTACTACAGTTTACAATTTGCTCTCACTTTTTAAGCCTGTATTTCTAATCACAATGAAAAGCTTTTGCTTTTCATGGACCAAAGATGAAATTTCTAAGGAATTCTTTTTTTTTCTTACCCACTTAAATGTTCTTTTTTTCAGATATACTGATTCATCTACCTAGATACCTTTTTAATTAGTAGGTGTTGGACTCTGTCTTTATAGAGAAGTAAATTAATGAATCATTAATTTGCCATGTTACATCATTTCTGTGTCTCTCCCCTGTCTTACATGTTCCACGCCTCCTCACTGTCCTGCAGAAATGTCAACCCTTCCATGGAGGCATGCACATTCATTTTGAGACTCTACTTGCTGAGACATGTTGATTAACACTACTTTGTTAATTGCTCCTCATGCCCATTAGAAGACACTAATATAAACTGATATTTGCAAAGCTTTATAGTTCACAAAGTAATTCTTATATTTTAAATTTCACTGAATACCACAACAGTCTTGAGTACATCTTACTATTGCTATCCATATTCATCTATAAGCATGGGCAAAATATTCCTCAAGAAAAACATTTATGAGATGTCTCAGCCCTCAAAATTCTGTGTTATGGCTTGTGGCAACCCCAGATGAAACTTGCATGTTAGGGTGTTCTAGCTACCAGATCCATCCCCACTTTGTATTCTTTCTTACTACTTTTACCACTAGACTAATTTCAAAAAGATTTTCATCCCATTCATGGTCTCTGATTATACCATGTCATCTGTGCAGTCCTTAATTTAATTTCACCAGGCTTAATGTGATAACTAAAGCAAGGCTTAGAAAGAATTCAACTTAAACCAGTGCTTCACTTTTTTTAGGGCTTTCCTGGTGGCTCAGAAGTTAAAGCGTCTGCCTGGAATGTGGGAGACCTGGGTTTGATCCCTGGGTCGGGAAGATCCCCTGGAGAAGGAAATGGCAACCCACCAATGGCAACCCACTCCAGTACTCTTGCCTGGAGAATCCCATGGAGGGAGGAGCCTGATAGGCTACAGTCCATGGGGTCGCAAAGAATCGGACACGACTGAGTGACTTCACTCACTCACTTTTTTTAAAATAATAAGATATGTATTATTTGTAGTACCTATTTAAAGGCATCAGGCCATAGTTCTCATGTTTAAACCACTTGTTCATCTTCTTGACATATAACCAGTCAGAGACAAATGAAGGAAGGGCATTCCGGAGAAAGGATGCAAAGCGGGTAACATACAGCATGTCCCAAGGATAGCCGTCATCCCAAACCCGACTCATGACCCAGGAGCCACTTCTGGTGCTGATAATGACCTGGTAGGGAAGGTAACAGATTTCAATATTGCTCTGTAAGAATTAAGCAGATACAACACAATTCTATGGACATCTATATACGTTATTCAGGTAGGAAAACTTTAAAGAGGTAGGTCAAGATGAGTAGTCCATGATAGAAGCTAAATAGAGGCAGAACTACCTCTCTTGCTCCACCTCAGAGGGCGAGGGCATAGGTGTTGAAAGAGTGACTATCTGACATCTTGGAATATGAGAGTTCTCTGTTCCCTGGTGGCTCAGTGGTAAAGAATCTGCCAGCAGTGCAGTAGCCGCAGGAGAGGTGTGTTAGATCACTGGGTGGGGAAGATCCCCTGGAGGAGGGCATGGCGAGCCACTCCAGTATTCCTGCCTGGAGAATCCCATGAACAGAGGAGCTTGGTGGGCTACAGTCTGTACGGTCACAGAGAGTCATGCATGACTGAAGTGACTTAGCATGCATGCATTATTCAACTGTGACAAGTATAATCTTTGCAGACCCTTAAGACTAAAATGGTAGGTCTAGTAAAGATCAGTCAATGGTGGTGGCTGGTGGTAGTTGCTTGGCTGAGTGGGGGAAATGCAGCTAACTTGCTGGCTGAAATTAGCCTGAGGAAATGCCAAGGATTTAATTCTGTTCTCTGTGCCTGGTCTCCTATTCTAGTCCTTACTACACACACACTTCAGGACCCTGGGCAGCTGCTTTAGCCCAAGACAAGCCCAGACTGCTTATCTATTTTATCACTTTTGTGATAACCCAAGGGAGTCTGACTTTGAATAATCCTTAGGTATTTTTAAATATCCATTTACGAATTTATTTATTGAGCACCTATTTCCTTTAGAAATATGTTAGTACGTATCTATGGATATCTCCATATACATTTCCCTTAATATCCAGGTAGGAGCACTTTTAGAGGTAGGTCAAGATGAATAGTCCAGGATTGAAACTAGGTAATTAGAGACAGAACTACCCTCTCTCCACCCCAGAGATCAAGTGCGTAGGTGTTGAAAGAATGACTACCTGACACCTGGGAGTAAGAGAGCTCTCTGTGCAACTGTGACAAGTTTAATCTTGTATTAGAAATATGTTCAGTTCTTTTGGGTTTATTGGTTATGTATGACTCAACATGGAGTCCTCTGGGAAGCCATCTTTGACAATTCATCCAGCAAAGTTCGGTTATCCAGTCATGGCGCTGCCACAGCCACAACTGAAGTCTCATTGCTTCCTTTCATGATGATCGTGTGCCTGTCATCCTACTACTACCCACTGATTCCTCCTTGAAGTCAAGAAGTAGCTTGACTTCTGTGTTAATTTCTAGCCTGATGCAGTGCTGACACATAAAAAACAGTCTGTGATTTGTTGGCTGTTGAATAGGTAAACAATAGTAAAACCTAAATTTTGTTTCTTCCAGAGTGGTAAGCATAGTACTGTTGCATGGTAGGTGATAAGAAATACTGTTAAATAAATAAAGGCAGAGCTTGACTAGCAACCAGTTTGCTTGGAGGTGATCAGAACATAAAATTAAAACCAAAAATGCATGTTTACATATATATACATGCACTTAACTCTGGTTTCAGCAGACTATACTTCCTTATTAGCATGGGCCACATTACATTGCTTCACAGGGAGAATGTCTCAAGTCCTTGATTTGATTGGCATATACAGCAGGTGACATGGTGAATGCCATCCTCAGTGCTTGGGATACTGCTGTTGTAGCATAGCCATCCGAAGTGTGTTTCCCCAGACCTTTCAGATCTCATACCTGTGTAACCAGACGGCTGAGCTCAACAGCAATGTCACATCCTGAGTTTCCCAGGCCAATCACGAGGACCCTCTTCCCCTGGTACACTTCTGGGCCCTTATAGTCCCGGCTGTGGAGGTAGTAGCCTTGAAATCGGTTGAGGCCTAAACAGAACATGGGGAGTGGTTTGAGTTGACTTCCAGAAGAAATGCTTAACAGTCACTTTTCTTCCCCCTACTATTGTTTTTTTTTTAAATATATAAATTTATTTATTTTAATTGGAGGTTAATTACTTTACAATATTGTATTTGTTTTGCCATATATCAATATGAATCTGCCATGGGTATACACGTGTTCCCCATCCTGAACCCCCCTCCCTCCTTCCTCCCCATACCATCCCTCTGGGTCGTCCCAGTGCACCAGCCCCAAGCATCCTGTATCCTTCATCGAACCTGGACAGGTGATTCATTTCATATATGATATTATATATGTTTCAGTGCCATTCTCCCAAATCATCCCACCCTCTCCCTCTCCCTCAGAGTCCAAAAGACTGTTGTATACATCTGTGTCTCTTTTGCTGTCTCGCATACAGGGTTATTGTTACCATCTTTGTACATTCCATATATATGTGTTAGTATACTGTATTGGTGTTTTTCTTTCTGGCTTACTTCACTCTGTATAATTGGCTTCAGTTTCATCCACCTCATTCGAACTGATTCAAATGTATTCTTTTTAATGGCTGAGTAATACTCCATTGTGTATATGTACCACAGCTTTCTTATCCATTCATCTGCTGATGGACATCTAGGTTGTTTCCATGTCGTGGCTATTATAAACAGTGCTGCAATGAACATTGGGGTACATGTGTCTCTTTCAATTCTGGTTTCCTCAGTGTGTATGCCCAGCAGTGGGATTGCTGAGTCATAAAGCAGTTCTATTTCCATTTTTTTAAGGAATCTCCACACTGTTCTCCACAGTGGCTGTACTAGTTTGCATTCCCACCAACAGTATAAGAGAGTTCCCTTTTCTCCACACCCTCTCCAGCATTTATTGCTTGTAGACTTTTGGATTGCAGCCATTCTGACTGGCGTGAAATGGTACCTCATTGTGGTTTTGATTTGCATTTCTCTGATAATGAGTGATGTTGAGCATCTTTTCATGTGTTTGTTAGCCCCCCACTATTTTTAAAAGTTTGATTCTCCTATTAGCAATTTTAATTTTAAAAATTTCCCTAATTGAAAAGCACTTATCCTTTTGGATATTTTTGGCACTAAATCCCTAACTAATTACTTTTAAAGACTTCATAAAAAACTTAAGGAATTTGAACTTATATTCTCTAATAATCATAGTATTTGTTGAGGGTTTACTTATCTTAGTCATTTAATCCTGATAACACCTCTGAATGGTAGGTACTAGTATTATCTCTATTTTAAAAGAAAAGGAAATTGAGACAAAGAAGTTTAGTGAGTTGTCTAGGGTTACATGGTAAGTATCTAGTAGAATAAGGAGTTGAGCCCAGGTATCTACATTCAGAACCCCCAAATATTCTGCCCCTTAGCATTAATTCTGTCAATCTTCTATTATCCCTTAATCTCTACTCTTTTAATTACCTTGTTTTATGAACAATATGGGCCTTCCTTGTGGCTTGGCTGGTAAAGAATCTGCGTGCAGTGCAGGAGACCTGGGTTTGATCCCTGGGTTAGGAAGATCCCCTGGAGAAGGGAAACACTACCACTCCAGTATTCTAGCCTGGAGAACTCCATGGACTGTATAGTCCATGGGGTCGCAAAGAGTTGGACAAGACTGAGCGACTTTCACTTTAACTTATATGAACACCAGCCTCTGCATATGAGCTCTACTATTTTTGAGGGGAAGCATCCCTGTTGCAAAGGAAGGAATGAGGGAAGGAAAATACGAAGGAAGGAGAGGGGGAAGCAGGGAGGAGGAAAGATGAAGAAAGGAAAAAGGAAGGGAGGTTGCTTATGTATTTATTTGCTATTTGCCACTTCTGCAGAGTAATGAAATGTATCACTACACACTCACACACATACATACTCACACACTCACTGTGATTTTTAAAGTTAATTTGCAAAATGTGGATATAGATGAAATTTAAAGACCCAAGTTTATTCTCTATCGACCTGTGTCTTCATCTAATCTCTGACCTGCAAGTCCTTGATTCTTTTAGGATGAAGGCAATGATGAGTATATTTGACATATCATCACACAATTAAAAAAATATTTGGAACCTTAAGAATGATCATTATGTACAATCTGTGGAAAACTCTATCTTATTCCATAATGTTTGTGTATAAGATTCTTACATATTTTCCAAACTTACCAGGAAAGGAATCCGTTGGTAGATTGGGGTACACATGATGTCCTGAACAGATCATTACAGCATCAAAAATAGTAGATTCCTGTTTCTCATCCTTTTCTGAAACAATTTCCCATTGGCCAGTGATCAAGAAGTTGGGACATTTCTTTATACTAGTAACCAGGGTCTTAAAGAAAACCAGAAAGAAATTGCTTCTTTTTACAGTTCTATAAGGTTTTTTGTTTGTTTGTTTGTTTGTTCCTTGCAGTATTTCTGTGTAAAAAATAATTGTTGTGTGTTCTCATGGTCATTGAGAATAATGTGGAAAGGCATTAAAATAGGAAGTCACAGTGAATCTGCAAATTTCACAAGAATAATTACTCACTGGGGTGTATTTATTTTTCTGACATCTAGTTAGTAGATTTGGGATACTTTGCACTGCATATTCTTATGAAAGGTGCCATATCATTTGCTTGCTGTCACCCTGCATTGACATCCATGGCTGCTTCCTCTTCTATCTGCTCCAGTAATATGCAATTATCTCAGGCTTCAATCCTTGATCTCTGTTTTGCAATATAAGGACACTATCCTTTGGAAATATTAGTCACTTCCATTGTAAGACTGTTATGTTGATATCAGCTCAGTTCAGTCACTCAGTTGTGTCTGACTCTTTGCGACCCCATGGACTGCAGCATGTCAGGCTTCCCTATCTATCACCAACTCCTGGAGCTTGGTATAAGTAAAATTGTTTAAAATTTAATCAGATAAATAAATAAAATATTAAGTAAAGTTCCAATTTATGATTTTGCTTATTATTTTCCCCACTATATATGTGTGCTCTGCACATAACTAATGGATTGAAGTTGAGTTCTAAACAAATGGGAAGTATTACTTAATAATTACGGAGACAGTGCTGCTATGCCATAACTCCTAAGGCTTTTAATCTAAGGAACTAAGTGTGTGAAGAAAACGGGCAATAAAATTACTCTTTTACATTGTTACTCTCTTCTTAGAGGCAGAATCTCTAACAAATGCCACATCTAGTAGAATTACAACTCCTTGGGCATTGAACCTATAGAAGTCTAAGTGTGAACTAGAGACTTTGGGGTTGTTTCTAAAACATAAGCGTGTGAGGGTGGAAAGTTCATTAGGCTGGTACAGCTGCCTCCACCATTTTCTATGATGTTTTGAAAGCTCTTAGAGACTTTGGAGAACACATTTTAAGGGGAAATAAAAAAATTCATGAGTGCTTTATAATCTGAACCAACATTTGATTGGTGAGGTGTCCAAACCTTTGACTCTATTTTCTAGGATGATGTCCTGTATCTCTGCTTCTCCTCTAATACTTAAACACATTGATGTCAACAGCACACGTTACAAGGTCCTTACCTCAAACTGTATATATCTGAAAAGATTCTTCTTTTGAGCAAATGTCTTTATGTAGTCCTGGACCTTGCTTTGGTGCATGTAGTTTGGGTAATCGTCAGGGTATGGGAAGTCTGGAAAGCACATCATCTCTTTGGAAGAGTTGGTGAACACAGACTTGTAGATGCTGGCTCTGCCTTCTTCTGAATGGTCCTAAGGAGAATAAGACAACAGGAGAATAGATGGTTGGATGGCATCACTGGCTTGATGGACATGAGTTTGAGTAAGCTCCAGGAGTTGGTGATGGGCAGGGAAGCCTGGTGTGCTGCATGCAGTCCATGGGGTTGCAAAGAGTTGGACATGACTGAGCGACCAAACTGAAGAAGAATAATAAGGCTTAAAAAGGAAACCAAGAATGGCATTCCCCTCAGTGACTATTCAATGATCAGTTGATTGAAACTTTTTCCATATGTTAAAAAAAAAATGAAAAAAATTGACTGCTGTCTGTAAGACATGGAAAGGAAAGCCTTCAACAACACCTGGCACAGAGCTGGTGAATCTTCCATCTTGATCCTTTTACTCTGATTAGCTCCAGTTTAGCTCTTTTTTTTTTTCCCCCAGTCACAGCACTGGGTCTGATCTCATACTCATTTTAAGAACATTAAGAACATTTAAGAACATAACTAAATAGTCCACTGGATGCTGTGGCTTTTAGCCTATTTGATTGGCTGTATGGAATTCGGTGAACTCTTCTCTTCACTAGCCATAGAACTCTCTAAAGAAGTCATTTCCTGAAGGGCTCCTTAGACTGTCGCTTCCTGGGTCCCACCTCTGAATTTCTGTGTGTCTGGGGTGAGGCCTGAGAATGTGTATTTCTGACAAGATCCCTGTGCTGCTGATGCTGTTGGTCCAGGGACCAAGTCTGAGGACCACTTCTGCAGTGTGAATGAATTCTGTGCTTGAGGAGTTCCTGAACTCACCAACTAGTGGCATTCACTCCTCACCAAAGAAACAAAAGAAACAAAAAGCCTTAGAACTTGTGTTAAATTTTGGCATCTTACAGTAAAACCACCATGTAATTGAAAAGTGGCTTCTTTTGAGGAGCAGTGGAAGGCTAAGTTCAAAACAAACATTTCCTCTCTGTTTCAAGAACAGGATAAAAGTTCACAGAATGTGCTGCCTTGAAAGTACATCTGAAAGCTGGCAACCCATCTTTCCCCACATCTTGAAGGAATTCTCATGAAAGGAAGGAAAAGGATGAAATGTTATATTGCTTCTGGATTCAAGACGGCTAACTCCCTCCAGTCCAACAACACCAAATGAGAGAACTGTGTCTCTGGGGGGCTGCCTGAGTCTTCACTGTTTCCCCTTAAGTGACAAAAATAAACTTGCTCTACTTGTGGTTGCTGCATTTATCATGATAAGTAAGCCCAGAGATTTTAACTTTTTAAACCTCTCTTGGAAATTTCTGCTAAGGTCAGAGAAAGAGTGAACGCTTTGGCTTGGTGGGTTCTCATGTTTGAGTCTGTTACTGTTCACCCCTGGCCAGTAACTTGTGTTAATGTTTGTGAAAAGGAGTTTTCTAAGCTGCCCACTAAAGGGAGGGCTGAGCTGTGGGTTGGAGACTGGTTTAAAAAATGTATGATTTTGCTCTGGGAAACAGAGATAATAAAACCATGAATTATTTCCATCATTAATGAATTACTGGACTCTTTCACCACTGGACTCCAGCCAATCTTAACACAAGAAGAGAAGAGTACATTCCCTACAGCTCCTTAGAATTTTCCCTAAAAGACTGTTCTGCAAACAGAGGAAAATAAAAATTTTATGTAACAACAGACAGTAGCTCCAGAGAGTTCACATTTTCATTATTTAAATATGTGGGGTAGTTTGAGCCAGTAGGGAGGAAATTAAGCTCAGATGCTCCCTGCTGGCTGGGAGAGCTTGTCATAGACCTAGATGTCTAGGACAAGATGTCACACTATGGGGCATGTTAGCATTGTCTGTCTTGGGTTGTAATTGTATCCATCTCCTATCATCCCCACTAGAACATAAGTAACTTGAGGGCAAGGTCAGAGACTAATTCAAAACTATTGTGCATGCATTTTAGCAGTATGCCTTGATCATCTTTCATATTCCCATTTTATCAGTCCCACTTTTGCTTGCTTAGATATACCTTCAAGGTCCAGCTCAAAAGTTGTCCCCTTCTCATGCCTTTCCTTATCTTCCATCCCACACATCGGAAGTCATCTCTACTTGCACCAAGCTCTAATTGTTTTTACTATCCTAATCATATTCTGTTTATTCATTTGTATTATGATTATTCTAAGACTTCTTTTCCCTCTGCTTTTAGAATACTGCATGCCTGCTGTACCTCTTGTTTGCAGCTATGACTAATGTAGTACCCTATGCATAATGAACTCAAATATGTATTTGCTGAATGAATAAAGGAATGAATGAGTGAAACAAAATTTCAGATAGTTCTGGTTCAATACTTTTCCCTTTGCAATCCAAATGACCTATTGTATGTGGCCTGTTGAGCAACCATTTATTACAGCCACAACAAAATCTTTTGAGGTCATGAGGTCCTATATTAGAGTGTATGAAATTTAAGACATGCTCACACTCAGCCTGCTAGTTTTTAAATCCCATTTGATTTTTATTTTACAGAAAAAGCACACAGAGAAAAGTTCAGAATTCTCAGGTTTCTCTCTCCCAGAATACCTTCTACATGACAGAACTTGTAAGATAAAAGCTTAAGGTAACACACTTTTCAAAAATTCCTCTCTGATACTACAGCATACCAAGCAACTTTTCTTAGAAAAGAGGGAAGAAGTGGGGTGTATGGAGAAGGCTAAAGTTTAGAATATTTGTATATGTTTATACTCCCACACGGAGAAGGCAATGGCATCCCACTCCAGTACTCTTGCCTGGAAAATCCCATGGACAGAGGAGCCTGGTAGGCTGCAGTCCATGGGGTCGCTAAGAGTTGGACACGACTGAGCAACTTCACTTTCACTTTTCACTTTCATGCATTGGAGAAGGAAATGGCAACTCATTCCAGTATTCTTGCCTGGAGAATCCCAGGGCTGGGGGAGCCTGGTGGGCTGCCGTCTATGGGGTCGCACAGAGTCAGATATGACTGAAGCAACTTAGCAGCAGCAGCAGCAGCATACTCCCACAGGGCTTTTGAGAATAATTCTGCTTATACACAACGACTTTATGAGAAAGATATCTTTCCTTCTTGTGGATAACCCAGAGTCTGACTTTGAATCATATTGATCTATCATCTGCTGCTGCTGCTGCTAAGTCACTTCAGTCGTGTCCGACTCTGCAAACCCATAGACGGCAGCCCACCAGGCTTCTCTAGCCCTGGGATTCTCCAGGCAAGAACACTGGAGTGGGTTGCCATTTCCTTCTCCAATGCATGAAAGGGAAAAGTGAAAGTGAAGTCACTCAGTTGTGTCCAACTCTTAGCGACCCCATGGACTGCAGCCTTCCAGGCTCCTCCATCCATGGGATTTTCCAGGCAAGAGTACTGGAGTGGGGTGCCATTGCCCTCTCCGGATCTATCATCTAGTGCTTCCTAAAATAAATTTCCTGATCTAGCTGTACTGGTTAACTTATAGATCCATGAACATACCACGTTCATTGTCTTCCCTGCACCTTTCATGGATTGCTGGTCACTGCTACCTAGAAGCCTTTCCCACCTGATGCTGGCACACTGCTGGTGTCTGTACTGCTGGGAATGCCCCGCTTTCTGGGGCTGTGTCACATGATGGTTCTTCACTTTTCTCATCTGAGAACATCCTTCAAGTCTCAGCTAAATGTTATCCTATAGGAAATTTCTCTTGACCTGCTAGTATTTTAGGAGTCCAGCCTTATCTAAATCTCAAGGCATTTATTTATTTAAGTAACAGTCACCACGGGCTATCTTGTTGTAAAGTTATATAATCTTTTGTTTGTACTTGTAGGACCAGACATATTAACATTTTGGAATTTGTAGATTTTTGAAGTTTTTCCTAAAGTATTCCTAGTGAGATCTGGTGCAACACCTTATCATCAAATGTAATAAAACTACTACAGAAAAACCTGGAGTTGGACAAAGACTATATATATAGTGTCATATCAGTTCAATCATGTTTCCTGACCATATGATTTCAGGGCAGGTTTTGCTATTAAATGAGTTTTTCTGTCACGAGATTGTGGACCTTTAGTAAGGCTTGCTACACCAAATGAAGTAGAAACCATTTACATAAAGTGGTTATGACACATATTTGTCATCCCAGGACTTAGTACAAAACTCTGTCAAAATAGATGCTCAGGCAGCACTTAATTACTTCTAATAAGTCAATGCAAAGAAATAGAGGGAAAAAACAGAATGGGGAAGACTAGAGATCTCTTCAAGAATGTTAGAGATACAAAGGGAACATTTCATGCAAAGATGGGCTCGATAAAGGACAGAAATGGTATGGACCTAACAGAAGCAGAAGATATTAAGAAGAGGTGGCAAGAGTACACAGAAGAACTGTATAAAAAAGATCTTCATGACCCAGACAAGCATGATGGTGTGATCACTCACCTAGAGCCATATATCCTACAATGTGAAGGCAAGTGGGCCTTAGAAAGCATCACTACAAACAAAGCTAGTGGAGGTGATGGAATTCCAGTTGAGCTATTTAAAATCCTGAAAGATGATGCTGTGAAAGTGCTGCACACAATATGCCAGCAAATTTGGAAAACTCAGCAGTGGCCACAGGACTGGAAAAGGTCAGTTTTCATTCCAATCCAAAAGAAAGGCAATGCCAAAGAATGCTCAAACTACCACACAATTGCACTCATCTCACATGCTAGTAAAGTAATGCTTAAAATTCTGCAAGCCAGGCTTCAGCAATATGTGAAGTGTGAACTTCCAGATGTTCAAGCTGGTTTTAGAAAAGGCAGAGGAACCAGAGATCAAATTGCTAACATCCACTGGCTCATCAAGAAAGCAAGAGAGTTCCAGAAAAACATCTATTTCTGCTTTATTGACTACGCCTAAGCCTTGACTCTGTGGATCACAATAAACTGTGGAAAATTCTGAAAGAGTTGGGAATACCAGACCACCTGACTTGCCTCTTGAGAAACCTGTATCCAGGTCACGAAGCAACAGTTAGAACTGGACATGGAACAACAGACTTGTTCCAAATAGGAAAAGGAGTACGTCAAGGCTGTATATTGCCACCCTGCTTATTTAAGCTATATGCAGAGTACATCATAAGAAATGCTGGGCTGGAAGAAGCACAAGCTGGAATCAAGACTGCCAGGAGAAATATCAATAACCTCAGATATACAGATGATGCCACCCTTATGGCAGAGAGTGAAGAGGAACTAAAAAGCCTCTTGATGAAAGTGAAAGAGGAGAGAGAAAAAGTTGGCTTAAAGTTCAATATTCAGAAAACTAAGATTATGGCATCTGGTCCCATCACTTCATGGGAAATAGATGGGAAACAGTGGAAACAGTGTCAGACTTTATTTTTTTGGGCTCCAAAATCACTGCAGATGGTGATTGCATCCATGAAATTAAAAGATGCTTAATCCTTTGTAGGAAAGTTATGACCAACCTAGACAGCATATTAAAAAGCAGAGATATTACTTTGCCAACAAAGGTCCATCTAGTCAAGGCTATGGTTTTTCCTGTTGTCATGTATGGATGTGAGAGTTGGACTGTGAAGTAAGCTGAGTGCCAAAGAATTGATGCTTTTGAACTATGGTGTTGGAGAAGACTCTTGAGAGTCCCTTGGACTGCAGGAAGATCCATCCAGTCCATCCTAAAGGAGATCAGTCCTGGGTATTCATTGGAAGGACTGATGCTGAAGCTGAAACTCCAATACTCTGGCAATCTAATGCGAAGAGTTGACTCACTGGAAAAGACCCTAATGCTGGGTTGAATTGGAGGCAGGAGGAGAAGGGGGCGACAGAGGATGAGATGGCTGGATGGCATCATCGACTTGATGCACATGAGTTTGAGTGAACTCTGGGAGTTGGTGATGGACACGGAGGCCTGGCATGCTGCGATTCATGGGGTCACAAAGAGTTGGACACGACTGAGTAACTGAACTGAACTGAATAAGTCAATTAACAACCATTTTATGGTTTAGATTAAGCTGATCATGTCTCCCTGATCAAATGTAAATTAAAAATTGAATTCATAAAAGAAATACCTTGATTATTTCCTAGTGGAAAATACAAATTGATGGTCTGCATTTCATGCAATATTTTCAGTTATAGGACCCCCAGAGCAACATATTTTTGCAGGTTGGGCAATACAGAGATCAGGACAGACTGAGGTTACAAGATAAATGATGTGGCTAGAATATCTTCAAGCCAGATAAGTATCATCTATATATGATCCTAATGGCTAGGAAGTTCAGGATAGAAAATCTGGAAGTTCCACAAAGTTGCTTTTTGAAATTTAAGAATTGGTTTTATAATGAATATTTCCTGATTATATTGTTTTTCTAGCTATGAACTTACTGGCAGAGATAATCATTTTTCTCTCTGGATATGGCCTGACAAGAGTATTTAATATCCATGTACACACCACACACAGTCAAAATTTATAATAACCTATAATATGTGCCTAATAGACATGAATTAATTAAAAAAATCATATCCTGCTATAATTGCGAGGCAGGTTAGAAGGAACTTAATTTTCAGCTTCTGCATTTGACTAATAAGCATTTGAAGGGTGGAAGAATAAAGTGACTTTCCTGAAATCTGTCTGCTTAAAAAATCAGAGTTGATATTGGAACTCAGGACTTCTGACCCCAGTCTAGGTTTTTCTTTTTCACATGTCCCCCATGTTCTCAGGATTTAATAGCAATAGGCATAGGATGTTCTCAGGATTTAATAGCAATAGGCATAGGATGTTCTCAGGATTTAATAGCAATAGGCATAGGATGTTCTCAGGATTTAATAGCAATAGGCATAGGATCTTTCAGTTACATGGGGAGGCAGTAGTATAGTTTTTCTGTTAACTTCTGACCCTTTAACCCTTAAAAGCCTAGAGATTTGGGCTCTGCCATGTAGGTGGCAACATTTAATGAGCTGGAGAAGTCTTCTTCAGGATAAGCCTTGCTGGTATGAGATAGTTTTAAATGATAGGACTTGAGTAGGATGGGAGAGAGAAGATTTTATTTTTCAGAGCATCTGGAGCATTATGATCAAGTCTGAAAGAACTGTTCACATTTGATTTGCAGTGTAAACCCATCACTTCCTATTGTTTTACTCACCGAGAATTCCCACAAACCTCCAACTTCATTGCTCCTTTCAAAGCAGGTGGGCTCCAGCCCCTCTTCCAGACAACACCGTATGGAGGCCAAGCCACTGACACCAGCTCCAATGATGGCCACTCTCTTCACCATTGTTGCCCGTAGGAGGATCTGGAGAGAACTTCTTCAGAAGATATCCCTAAATGCTTAAGTTTTTTCAGTAGAAATAATCAGCTGAGGTTTGTATGTCACAATCCTCATCTTAACACTCAAGAAGACATAGATACACATTACGAGTTTATGCTAAAAAAAAAAAGTTTATGCTCTTTTTTCTTTTTTTTACCACTTTTGCTATAGTAAGATACTGAATCTGACTTCTTCTGGTTATTCAAGATGCCCAAAATAGCAGAGCCAGTGAACCCCAGAGCAGTGAGGACCTTATAAATCATCTATCTAATGCTCTCAATTGCAAATGAAATGACTGTCATTCCAAGAAGTTTACAAATTACTTCTTCAGGGTCTCAGAGTTTATAAGTATAAGAACTGGAACAAGAATTCAAGCCTTCTACATAAAAACCCACCATAATGGATCCCTTATACTTACTTGGAATGTTTGGCGTTAAGGGGCCTTACTCTTAATCAACAACCTTCTTTCCCCAGAGAAGTTACAGTTCTCTAAACATAGAAGAGAATGGCTTTTAAGAATGTCTTTTGATGTAAAAATTGGGAAAGGGGAGGAGTTATTTTTCTTAAAGTAAAAATTCCTTTTTACTTGTATTTTTCATGACGTAGAGCCCTGGGAAGAGAAAACTTGGAAGAGAAAGGTTGAGTGTGGTAGGCATAGAAGAACAGGGGCGGGGAAGTTGGTGGGGGGCAGAGGAAGAAAGGAAAAGGGTAAAGGCAAGGATGAAGTCTGTGGTTCTAGTTCCAAAAAATAAGGCAGTAACTATGATATGGTTATTAAAGCTGTAAAATGAACCCCCTGGGAGATTAGAGGAACAATGGTTTTTAAAATCTCTTTTTGCTCTGGAATTATAGAATATGTAAACAAAGACTATGCACCTGGACTATAATGAAAGGTTTTGCTTGGCCAACAGTGGAAAAAAAGTCTCAATTTTCCAGAAATTTAGGAGGGCTTGATGAGATGAGTTAACTCTTGGAGACGATGAGCTTCAAAGTTTGAAACAGGCAGAATTTCAAAGTCACTGAATCTTGGCTCTGTCTCCGTCTCACTTTTCCTGTTTCTCTATACCTTCTTCCTACTCTTCGCCCCTTCCCTTCCATCCACTTCCCTGAGTGCTTTCCATGTCATGCATTAGAGTAGTCTGTTAGGGGCTCAAAGATGGAAAGAACACTTTTACCATCTAGAAACATTTAGTCTAATGGAGAGAGGTGATCAAAGTCACAATGGAAGTGTGATTCAGTGGAGTGCTGGCACTCAGGTAGGAATGTCTAGGTCCACCTGGAAGAGGAGTGAGAGAAACGTTAAGAGGAAGTGAGAAGAAAGCTGAATCTTGAAGGAAGAATAGAGGTTTCTTAGGTAGATGATGGGCAAGGAACATAAAATAGAGAGAAAAATATGTGCAAATGCACAAAAAAGAGAACAAGATAGAGCAAGCTGCAGTCAGTTCAGTGTTGCTGAACTGTAAGGTGATGGGATCATGGCATCTGGTCCCATCACTTCATGGGAAATAGATGCAGAAACAGTGGAAACAGTGTCAGACTTTATTTTTCTGGGCTCCAAAATCACTGCAGGTGGTGATTGCAGCAAATTAAAAGATGCTTATTCCTTGGAAGGAAAGTTATGACCAACCTAGATAGCATATTAAATAGCAGAGACATTACTTTGCCAACAAAAGTCCATCTAGTGAAGGCTCTGGTTTTTCTAGTGGTCATGTATGGATGTGAGAGTTGGACTGTGAAGAAAGCTGAGCACCAAAGAATTGATGCTTTTGAACTGTGGTGTTGGAGAAGACTCTTGAGAGCCCCTTGGACTACAAGGAAATCCAACTAGTCCATTCTAAAGGAGATCATTCCTGGGTGTTCATTGGAAGGAATGATGCTAAAGCTGAAACTCCAGTACTTTGGCCACCTCATGTGAAGAGCTGACTCATTGGAAAAGACCCTGATGCTGGGAGGGATTAGAGGCAGGAGGAAAAGGGAATGACAGAAAATGAGATGGCTGGATGGCATCACCAACTCTATGGACGTGAGTCTGAGTGAACTGTGGGAGTTGGTGGTGGACAGGGAGGCCTGGCGTGCTGCGATTCATGGGGTCGCAAGGAGTCAGAGTTCCTCAACTGAGCAACTGAACTGAACTGAACTGAACTGAACTGAAGGTGATGGGAATAGCAGATGAATTAATCAGGCAGGGCCCAGATTATGAAGAGCACTGAAGTGCCACATTCAAGGGTTTGGATATATCCTCTGGGTTGTGGTGATCCATTCAGGAATTTTGCACAAGGGAGTGATAAGATCAGAAAAGACCAGATTCACATGGAAATTAGAATGGACAATAACTACAATAAAGCATATAAAAACCCAGGAGGTTATTTCAGAGGTCTAGGCAGAGATGTGGGGGACCTAAATTAGAGCAATGTCAGCAGAAGGGAGAATTGAGACTGGACATATGAAATATTTAGGAGGTAGATGTTTGGGGACTTGCTAGGTGATTATAGAATTGATGCCTCCAAGAAGGTCCTTCCATCTTTAAGATTTTATATTCATGGCCTATATACATATCACTCATGATTTAGAACAGGAAGCAGAAATTTTTCTATTTCACAAAAAAAGGAGTAGATAAAAGGGTAGGAGGAGCAGAAACCAGAGGGCTGCCACAGGCCTTGTAAGATCATATCACTAGAGCTACCACCCAAAGGACAGGAAACTTCTGCTGTTACAACAGATGTCTTCAAACAGTGAGGTATGGAGTCTGACTGATGTAAACACATCTGTTGGAACATGTTTGCCCACCAACATGTCACAGAAATGTAGCCTCTGCTTCCCTTTGCCTTCTAAGCCCAGATATTTATCTCAATGGGAAAACCTAAATTGTATCCAAGCTTTAACTGCAAACAAGTCTTAGAAATGTAGTATTGAACCTTCCAATCCTTGGGATGCAGGAGGGACCCTACAGGAGTGGGTCAATGTCACTGAGCAGTGTCTAGCACCGTGGGTTATGTGGTATGACGTGGAAGCCAGGGACTTCCCCAGGTGGTCCAGTGGTTAAGAATCCACCTTCCAATGCAGGGGACAAGGGTTCAATCCCTCGTTGGGGAGCTAAGATCCCCCATGCTACAGGGCAGTTAAGCCTGTGTGCCACAACTAGAGAGCCCCACATGCTGCAGCTACTGAGCCCGCACACCCTACAGCCTGTGCTCCCCAGCAAGAGAAGCCCTTGCACTGCAACTAGCAAAAGCCCACGTGCCCCCAAAAAGACCCAGCACAGTCAAAAGAAAAAAGAATTGGAAACCAGTTTTGTATTCCTAGAACCCCTAAACACGTTCATACTCTTCTCTAAGGGCTATATAATAAATACTCAGTGATTTACCCCTTTGGTTGTACATTTTGTGTTAATTCTCACAAGACTTCAGATCTCTGTAAAATGAGAAAACTGAACTATTAATGGCATCCTTCCAACATTCTGTGAATCTGTTGGTTTACTGAATGCATGAGCGCACGCTAAATCTCTTCAGTTGTGTCTGACTCTTTATGACCTCATAGACTGTATCCTGCCAGGCTCCTCTGTCCATGGAATTCTCCAGGCAAGAATACTGGCATGGGTTGCCATGCCCTCCTCCAGGGGATCTTCCCAGCCCAGGGATGGAACCCTTGTTTCCTGCGGCTCCTGCATTGCAGGCAGATTCTTTACTTGCTGAGCCACCGGGGAAGCCCAATCTACTGAATAAATCAAACTAATCAAAACCACAATGAGGTACCACTTCATACCAGTCAGAATGGCTGCGATCCAAAAATCTGCAAGCAATAAATGCTGGAGAGGGTGTGGAGAAAAGGGAACCCTCCTACACTGTTGGTGGGAATGCAAACTAGTACAGCCACTATGGAGAACAGTGTGGAGATTCCTTAAAAAATTGCAAATAGAACTACCTTATGACCCAGCAATCCCACTTCTGGGCATACACACCGAGGAAACCAGAATTGAAAGAGACACATGTACCCCAATGTTCATCGCAGCACTGTTTATAATAGCCAGGACATGGAAACAACCTAGATGTCCATCAGCAGATGAATGGATAAGAAAGCTGTGGTACATATACACAATGGAGTATTACTCAGCGGTTAAAAAGAATTCATTTGAATCAGTTCTGATGAGATGGATGAAACTGGAGCCGATTATACAGAGTGAAGTAAGCCAGAAAGAAAAACACCAATACAGTATACTAACACATATATATGGAATTTAGGAAGATGGCAATGACGACCCTGTATGCAAGACAGGGAAAGAGACACAGATGTGTATAACGGACTTTTGGACTCAGAGGGAGAGGGAGAGGGTGGGATGATTTGGGAGAATGACATTCTAACATGTATACTATCATGTGAATTGAATCGCCAGTCTATGTCTGACGCAGGATGCAGCATGCTTGGGGCTGGTGCATGGGGATGACCCAGAAAGATGTTATGGGGAGGGGAGGTGGGAGGGGGGTTCATGTTTGGGAATGCATGTAAGAATTAAAGATTTTAAAATTTAAAAAATAAAAAACTAAAAAAAAATTAAAAAAAAAAGAAAATGTAAGCTAAAGACAACACAAATATACTTAAACTGCTTAAGAGACTGTTCTATATGACCCTAAAGTCCAAAAGTTGACTCAATTTGGCTGCTAAGAGCCAAGTTAAATTGGAAGTTTCAGCTGATGCAACTGAAAGTGTAAGAGTGTCAAGAAAATGGGTTGAGAGAGAATCTTGAAATGAATCTCTCTGGAAAGAGCTGCAGGTGTGCTGTGTGTCTCTTTTCGATCAAAGCGATGGGATCAGAAGACCTGCTTCTTGCCACATGCATAAAGGAGGAGCTCCATTCAATTACTTAGAGAGAGGAACTTTGTCTATCTGCCTCCTGCCTGGGAAATCTAGAGGATCAGATTCTGGCTGGCTACCTAGGAAGGACCTTCTGTGTTGGCTTTGGCATACACTCCCAGAGGGGTTGCAACAAAATGTGTGAAATGGTTTATTGAGGGCCAAATGTGAGCCTCCCAAGATGAGCTAAAATGGGGTTATATTAAATCCTGTCCAGTACAGCTGCCTAGAAGCAGCATGGGACCCCATTGTGAGGAGATGTTGCTGAGGAAGTACCTCCCAGTGCCTCCCCTTCTGGGTCAAGGGGACTATTGTGGAGAGACTACTACTGTTTGGGGCCTCTGAAGTATAAGCCAAACGAGCTATATAAGAATTGTTGTTATTGTTGTTCAGTCACTAAGTTGTTTCAACTCTTTGCCACCCCATGGACTGAAGCACACCACTCTTTCCTGTCCTTCTCCTGGAGTTTGCTCAAACTCATGTCCTTTGAGCTGATGATGCTATCCAACCATCTCATTCTCTGTTGCCCCCTTCTCCTCCTGTCCTCAATTTTCCCCAGCACCAGGGTCTTTACCACTGAGTTGGCTCTTTGCTTCAGGTAGTCAAAGTATTGGAGCTTCAGCTTCAGAATCAAGTCTTTCCAAAGAATATTCAGTATTGATTTTCTTTAGGATTGACTGGCTTGATATCCTTGTTATCCAAGGACTCTTGAGAGTCTTCTCCAGCACCACAGTTTGAAAGCATTAATTCTTTGATGTTCAGCCTTCTTTATGGTCCAACACTCACATCCATACATGACTACTAGAAAAACCATAGCTCTGACTAGACAAAACTTCATCAGCAAAGTGATGTCTCTGCTTTTTAATATGCTGTCTAGGTTTGTCATAGCTTTTCTTCCAAGGAGCAAGCATCTTTTAGTTGCATGGCTGTAGTCACCATCTGCAGTGATTTTGGAGCCCAAGAAAATAAAAATTTGTCACTGTTTCCATTGTTTTCCCATCTATTTGCCATGAAGTGATGGGACTGGATGCCATGATCTTAGTTTTTTGAATGTTGAACTTTAAACCAGCTTTTTCATTCCTCTTTCTTCAATTCCCCATTTTCCAAATTCCATAGGTGGTTTGTAGTTTGAATGCTGGACAGAGCAGAAGTAGTTTGGACAGGCTGCCTGTTGTCTGACTTCGCTGGGAAGCAGACTAGAATTCTTGGAGGCTGGGGAAGAATAAGAGAATTTACTGTGAGCCTTGTATAAGGCGTGAGAAGCGCTGATGCTTGACAGACAAGCTGATTATTGCAGAATATGTGAGGGTTTGGGAAGATTTTCCAGATCACTTCCTATCTTGTAATTCTCATTATTGTATTTTGCTGAACCTAATGGAGTCTTGGGAGACTCACAACTGTAGCCAGAGGCCTTGCTTTACTGTGATTCTAGATCCCTGGGGTTCACGTTATTGCATCTCCAGAACTGCTCAGACCACAGAGTTACTCCCTTACTCCTTTCCCTGAGCTGATGCCTAGCTTTACCTGGTTTATGCCAAATATAGAAGAGGGAGATGGGAAAAGAGATTTAGGTTTCTCTTTCCTGGAAGTTTTCTTCAAGCACAAGATTTTATGGCAATTGCCTTGAAGGTGACCCCTCAGGTTTATCTAAGAGGAGGCCTTGGGCCACAGAGAAGAAAGCTGTTCAGTCAGAAGAAAGTCTGAAGGGTCAGAATGGCAGTATCCCCTTTCCTTTCTTCAGTGATGACTTTAATGAACTTAGACTCACCTCCATTCTCTTTGAAGAACTCTTCTGCGGCTAGCAGTGTTTCTTTTTTTTGCTCTTTCCCAAGGGTCATTCTTCTGAAGCTGGGACTTCAAGTGACTTTGAGAAATTAATCTTCCCAAAGCACCTATTATGTCATGCTCCTTCTTAGGAGTTGAAGATCACTTCCTGCTGGCAGTCACACTCTGCCCTGCTCTAGCCATCCACCATTTCTGTGCACACACCCTGTCTACCCATCACATACACCCCACTCCTTCTCATCTCTCTGCTTGTGGTCATGCTCTCTCCTGGTGCAGGCCTCTAAATTCAGGGGTGGAGGAACTCTTTCACCTCCATTTGGTCTGTACAAGTCCTGTGCATCTTTCAGACCCTGAATAAACTTCAGTCTCCTCAAGAAGGCTTCCTAGTACCTAAACACTTTGCTGATGAGTTCCTGTAGATCAAATATGATGTCCCACCTTACCTTGGAGACTTCTGGGATGGTGTGCTCATTGTCACATAAGTCTTACCTCTGTTCGACTGATTCAGTATTTCCCATCATGGACCATAATGTGTACCTATATTTTATCTTCCTCAGCACCCAGTAGAGTTGGGTATTCTGTAGGAGCTCTATAAGTAAATGTTGATTTAACTTGGTGACCCTATTCTAAATATTTTCTTATTAGTAACACAGAACAGTGATTCAGCTCATCTGCCAGAAGTATTTTTTGGTTTCTTGGGATTTGGAACAGACTTCATCTCTTCCCACAAGAACACTTGGAACCATCCTTCCTTTGTTCTGAGTATAATATTCTGTTTAACTTTTCAGATAAGTCTACACCAGATGCTTTTTTTAAAGTTTGTTTTTCTTACTGGTTGCAAAATATGTTCTATTTGTTGTGTTATGTGAAACTGGCTTCAGTTTTTGGATCCACTTAAGTCTGTGAAATTTTGGCATATATCTCCCTTCTGACATGGTCAGGAGGATAAGGAGGAAGGTGCAGTGAATTAGATGCTGAGAATTTTCCTGAGTTTGAAATTGGGTCAATCACTCCACAAAGAGGCCATTTCCTTCTATTTCCTCAAATGATATATTGTTTAACCAAGGTGTTCCTATGTTCAAAAACCCCTACTGTTATCCAAGTCTGATTTCCCTAGACTGATACTCAATCAGTTAAATTTATTTACTAACTTAGTCACTCATTAAAATATGTATACCTACTATGTGGCAGTGAATCAATACAACTAGTTATTGGGAAGTCACAGGGGATGTGGAGAGAGGTGAATTACTGTTTCAGTATTCACTAACCAGCATGGATGTGTCCATGTATGGAGGAGAAGGACAATGGGGAGGGGAGAGATTAAGATAAGTACAAGCATAAATCTACTTAGGGAAAAATACAAGTGATGCCAAAAGGAAACCAAGTTACTATATTGACTCAAGTGAGAGAGAACAAACATTTATATGGGAGTAACTTGAGAGGCTTTATGGTGGAAGTGTGGTATTTGACAGAGAAGGCAATTGCACCCCACTCCAGTACTCTTGCCTGGAAAATCCCATGGATGGAGGAGCCTGGTGGGCTGCAGTCCATGGGGTTGCTAAGAGTCAGACACAACTGAGCGACTTCACTTTCACTTTTCACTTTCATGCATTGGAGAAGGAAATGGCAACCCACTCCAGTGTTCTTGCCTGGAGAATCCCAGGGCTGGGGGAGCCTGGTGGGCTGCCGTCTATGGAGTTGCACAGAGTCGGACACGACTGAAGCAACTTAGCAGCAGCAGCAGCAGTGGTATTTGGGATGGGTTTAAAGAATGCTGGCTGATTATTTTCCTTTGACTCAAAGTCGTTAAAAATTTTTTTATTGTTTTTAATTTTTATACAATTTAAAAGTTAATTTTAAATTATTTCATCATTATTATTATCATTCATTCATCATTATTAAAAAATATTGGCTATATTCCTCGTGTTGTACAATACATCCTTGAACCTATCTTACACTCAGTAATTTGTACCTGCCATTCCCCTACCCCTATATTTCCTTCTACCCCATAACCACTAGTTTGTTCTCTATATGTGTGAGTCTGCTTCTTTTACGTTATATTGACTGGTTTGTTGTAAGTTTTTAGATTCCACATATAAATGATATCATACAGTATTTGTCTTTCTCTGTCTGACATTTCACTTAGCATAATGCCTTCCATGTCCACCCATGTTGCTGCAAATAGCAGAATTTCATTCTATGATTGAGTAGTATTCCATTGTATATATGTCACAGTTTCTTTATTCATTCATCTGTTGGTGAACACTTAGGTTGCTTTTATCTCTTGGTAATTGTAAATAATGATGCTATGAACATTAGGGTGAATGTATCTTTTTTAGAGTGTTTTTGTTTTTTTCTTGTATATACCCAGGAATGGGATTGCTGGGTCACATAGTAGTTCTGTTTTTAGTTTTTTGAGAAATGTCCATGCTGTTTTACACAGTAGCTGCACTAATTTACTCTCCCACCACTAATGTATAAGGGTTCCCTTTTATCCACATTCTTGCCAGCATTTGTTATCTGTAGAGTTTTGGTGATAGCCACTCTGACAGTTGTGAGGTGATTTCTCACTGTGGTTTTGATTTGCATTTCCCTGGAAGCAACAGTTAGAACTGGACATGGAACAACAGACTGGTTCCAAACAGGAAAAGGAGTACGTCAAGGCTGTATATTGTCACCCTGCTTATTGAACTTATATGCAGGGTACATCATGAGAAACGCTGAGCTGGAAGAAGCACAAGCTGGAATCTAGATTGCTGGGAGAAATATCAATAACCTCAGATATGCAGATGACACCACCCTTATGGCAGAAAGTGAAGAGGAACTAAAAAGCCTGTTGATGAAAGTGAAAAGGAGAGTGAAAAAGTTGGCTTAAAGCTCAACATTCAGAAAACGAAGATCATGGCATCCAGTCCCAACACTTCATGGGAAATAGATAGGGAAACAGTGGAAACAGTGTCAGAATTATTTTTTGGGGCTCCAAAATCACTGCAGATGGTGATTGCAGCCATGAAATTAAAAGAGGCTTACTCCTTGGAAGAAAAGTTATGACCAACCTAGATAGTATATTCAAAAGCAGAGACATTACTTTGCCGACTAAGGTCCGTCTAGTCAAGGCTATGGTTTTTCCTGTGGTCATGTATGGATGTGAGAGTTGGACTGTGAAGAAGGCAGAGCGCTGAAGAACTGATGCTTTTGAACTGTGGTGTTGGAGAAGACTCTTGAGAGTCCCTTGGACTGCAAGGAGATCCAACCAGTCCATTCTGAAGGAGATCAGCCCTGGGATTTCTTTGGAAGGAATGATGCTAAAGCTGAAACTCCAGTACTTTGGCCACCTCATGCGAAGAGGTGACTCATTGGAAAAGACTGATGCTGGGAGGGATTGGGGGCAGGAGGGGAAGGGGATGACAGAGGATGAGATGGCTTGATGGCATTAATGACTCGATGGACGTGAGTCTGAGTGAACTCCGGGAGTTGGTGATGGACAGGGAGGCCTGGTGTGCTGTGATTCATGGGGTCGCAAAGAGTCGGACACAACTGAGCGACTGAACTGAACTGAACTGAACTGAAGATTAGTGATACTGAGTATCTTTAAAAACATTTTTTTTTCATTGCTTTACAATGCTCTGTTGGTTTCTGTTACAACAACAGTATGAATCAGTTGAGCATCTTTTAATGTGTCTACTGGCCATCTGTATTTCCCCATTGGAAAAAATCCTATTCAGTTCTTCCACCCATTTTTGAATCAGGTTGTATTTAATACTGAATTGTATGAACTGTTTATATACATTGGATATTAATCCCTTATCGTTCATATCATTGGCAAATATTTTCTCCCATTCAGTAGGTTGTCTTTTCATCAAACCTGTTCTTTTCTGCTCTACTTTCTGGGCCTGGAACTCTGCAAACCTCATTCTTCTTTGCCAGCTGGCTCCTTGTCTGGGGGAGTTTAGAACCTAGAAAAGAAGGGACTTACTCCTTTCTATTTGCTTCCTGTTCCTGTCAGCACTACTGCAGCAATATACTGGTTCCATGGCTAGTTCCAGGTTATAGTTGTTCCAGTACTCATAGAGCCAGTTTCTACATGCTGCTTCAAAGAGCCAACACTAGCCAGCTGGCACCCTCCTCAGAGGTGCAATCGCAGGTCTGCAAGTTTCCTTTAAGCTTCTAAGTTCCAATCATCCCAGTCTCTTAGGCCTGGAGGTGGTAGCCCTTTCTGCAGTTACTATCTCTATAATATTCTGTATCCTCTTTTTGTTCTTTAGGGTTTCTAGTATCTCACCAACAATTTTTATTATTATATTCTTTATATTAAAATAAATGGTGAATGGGTACTGACTAATACAAAAGTTGCTGTCAGGAATGGTCCAATACAACAAACACTTAAAAATAACATTTAGGAGCTGGCTTGGTCATGTCCTTAGATCTGAATGTAGTGTTGAGCCCTTTGATAACTGTGAATTGGGATGCAGTAATCCATGGAAAATGGTGGTATCACAGCTAACCATATTATCACCTATGTTTGATTTTGGCAAATAGTGTACTAAAGCAAGTGCCTTGTAGGAACAAGTGGCTCTTATGCTTACCTGTGTGGCAACAGAGATGCTCAAAAGGTCAAGTGGAAGGATGGCTACTTCTGAACAAACTGAAGTGCTTAAGAAGGAAAATGACAGGCTTAGGTCTTTAGACTCTGGGCTCAATGAATGGTCAGAGAGGCAGAGCTTTTGTGGTGCACTTAAAAGAACCTCTTATTTCTTTTAGCTTCAGTGATACTCTTGCTGGAAATCAGAGCAAATTTTACTTTTGTAGGTTTCAGAATCATAGCATAAGCTGAATCCCCAGCCTCATCAAGTCTTTCAATGAAGTTGAGAATCTTATACTTGTGAGTCACTCTACTCCTGGAAGCAGCCTACCTTCCATATCTGAGGATGCTTAAAGATCCTGTAATAACTGTGAAAGGGTGGCTGTTATCCTCAAGATACACCCCTATCTATCCTTTGTTGCCTTTAGATTCATAATCAGAGTTAGACCTTAGCATGTTCCAGGGGAACAGGTAAAAAGTCTGACTCAGCAGGAAAGAGTTTAGATTTAAGATGGGTTTGAAAGATGCTTAGACTCCAAGCAGAAAGATAACTGTATCTGTAGGCATGAAGGGGGCTTCCCAGGTGGCGCTAGTGTTAAAGAACCTGCCTTTCAATTTTAATTTAATCCCATTTGTTTATTTTTGCTTTTATTTCCAGTATTCTGGGAGGTGGGTCATAGAGGATCCTTCTCTGATTTATGTCAGAGAGTGTTTTGCCTATGTTCTCCTCTAGGAGTTTTATAGTTTCTGGTCTTATGTTTAGATCTTTAATCCATTTTGAGTTTATTTTTGTGTATGGTGTTAGAAAGTGTTCTAGTTTCATTCTTTTACAAGTGGTTGACCAGTTTTCCCAGCACCACTTGTTAAAGAGACTGTCTTTACTCCATTGTATATTCTTGCCTCCTTTGTCGAAGATAAGGTGTCCATAGGTGTGTGGATTTATCTCTGGGCTTTCTATTTTGTTCCATGGATCTATATGTCTGTCTTTGTGCCAGTACCATACTGTCTTGATGACTGTGGCTTTGTAGTAGAGCCTGAAGTCAGGCAGGTTGATTCCTCCAGTTCCATTCTTCTTTCTCAAGATTGCTTTGACTATTCGAGTTTTTTTGTATTTCCATACAAATTGTGAAATTATTTGTTCTAGCTCTGTGAAAAACACCGCCGGTAGCTTGATAGGGATTGCATTGAATCTGTAGATTGGTTTGTGTAGTATACACATTTTCACTATATTGATTCTTCCGATCCATGAACATGGTATATTTCTCCATCTATTAGTGTCTTCTTTGATTTCTTTCATCAGTGTTTTATAGTTTTCTATATATAGGTCTTTAGTTTCTTTAGGTAGATATATTCCCAAGTATTTTATTCTTTTCGTTGCAATGGTGAATGGAATTGATTTCTTTTCCTACTTTCTCATTATTAGTGTATAGGAATGCAAGGGATTTCTGTGTGTTGATTTTATATCCCTCAACTTTACTATATTCATTGATTAGCTCTAGTAATTTTCTGGTGAAGTCTTTAGGGTTTTCTGTGTAGAGGATCACTGTTTATAATAGCCAGGACATGGAAGCAACCTAGATGTCCATCAGCAGATGAATGGATAAGAAAGCTGTGGTACATGTACACAATGGAGTATTACTCAGCCATTGAAAAGAATACATTTGAATCAGTTCTAATGAGGTGAATGAAACTGAAGCCTATTGTACAGAGTGAAGTAAGCCAGAAAGAAAAACATCAATACAGTATACTAACACATATATATGGAATTTAGAAAGATGGTAATGATAACCCTGTATGCAAGACAGCAAAAGAGACACAGATGTAAAGAACAGACTTTTGGACTCTGTGGGAGAGGGAGAGGGTGGGATGATTTGGGAGAATGGCATTGAAACATGTATACTATCAGGTAAGAAATGAATTGCTAGTCTAGGTTCAATACAGGATACAGGATGCTTGGGGCTGGTGCACTGGGATGACCCAGAGAGATGATATGGGGAGGGTGGTGGGAGGGGGGTTCAGGGATGGGAACTCATGTACACCTGTGGCAGATTCATGTCAATGTATGGCAAAACCAATAAAAATAAATAAATAAGCAATGCTACACTGAAAAAAAAAAAAAAAAAAAGAACCTGCCTTCCAATGCAGGAGACATAAGAGATGTGAGTTTGATCCCTGAGTTGGGAAGATCCCCTGGAGGAAAGTGTGGCAACGCACACCAGTATTCTTGCCTGGAGAATCCCATCGACAGAGGAATCTGGTGAGCTATAGTCCATAGGGTTGCAAAGAGTCAGACATGACTGAAGTGACTTAGAACACACATAGACATGAAGATAGGTTTATTCAGAGAGTGAAATGTAAATCGTCTAGTTAGTTTGGAATGAAGTTTTTCTTTTAGTCCTGTCTTGGTATATGCTTCTTGGAGTACACTGGACTAATCCTTTCTCTTATGGCTGGACTTTTACCCTCTTTGTTTTTAAAATCAGAAAAGTTTAAAAAGACTCTAATCTGGTCTCTAGGCCACTTGAGTGGTACTCTGAGAGCCTGTCTGGTTCTTATCTATAATCCCTTCTTTCCATTCAGTAGTTGGAATTTTTCATACCATCTACTTCTGGCTGGATTCTTACTCAAATGGGTAGACCATATTGAACCACAGTGTTTTTTGGAACCATTTGTAAGACTTTGACTATTGCTACCACTTGGAAACTCACTGTCTTGTCTTCATTATTGCTACGAGAAAGGAATTACCACCTTGCCGTCCTCTTGAATATCAACTGATTCACTTTGTTGTACACCTGAAACTAGCACAATAATGTAAATCAGTTGTTGTTGTTCAGTTGCCCAGTCATGTCTGACTCTTTGTGACCCCACGGACTGCAGCATGTCAGGTCTCCCTGTCTCTCACCATCTCCTGGGGTTTGTCCAAATTCACTTCCATTGCATCAGTGATGTCTTCCAGCCCTTCTTCTCCTTCTGCCCTCCCTTCTTTCCCAGCATCAGGGACTTTTCTACTGAGTCAACTCTTTGCATCAGATTACCAAAATACTGGAGTTTCAGCTTCAGCATCAGTCCTTCCAACGAATATTCAGGGTTGATTTCCACTAAGATTGACTGGTTTGATCTCCTTGCTGTCCAAAGGACTTTCAGAAGTCTTTTCCAGCACCACAGTTCAAAGGCATCAATTGTTTTGCATTCTGCCTTCTTTCCGGTCCAGCTTTTACAACTGTGCATGACCACTGGGAAGACCATACATATCCTTGACTATATGGAAATCAACTATACTCCAATAAAAATGTACAGAACAGAATTAAAGTACTAATCATGTAAATGAGATGTTGAAATATACATCTCAGCAGAGATGACATTGTCAGCAGTTTTCAATAAACCTTAATGAGAGTGAATTACAGATTCTTTGTTGAGGTTAGTGTGAAAGTAGGGGAAGTATGAAAGCATGTTATAGGAATAACATGGCAAATATACCAAGGAGCACAAAAGCATAAAGGGAAATCTTGTAACTCCAAAGCAAACCCCATTGCCTCTATAGTTTCTCCCAGTGTCAGGGAGTGCCTTGGACTTTCTACATATCTGTGGCATGGACTCAACACAAAGTTGAAACCTCTGTTTACCAGACTCCCACATAGTTACACAACAAGCAAGATGCTTTACATTTCCTCATGGGGTATACTATTACAACTTAATCCTTTTGGCAAGAAGAAATGGGCAGTTATTCTGACCAACTTATGTTTCCAATTCAGTAAGCTGTTTATTTTCAGGGCTTCCTCCATAGCTAAGTCTAATAACTGAGTTTGTGAACAGCAGTCATGAATACAGTAGGTACAAAGTCTATAAGAAAAGGTTTGAGTGCTGTAGGAACCATCTTAAGATTGGAAAGGGTAGTCAGAATTTCCTTTGTTAAATAGTGTTATCTTAACCCTAGAAAAATGGTCAACAGTGAACTGGGCTTGTGGCCTATAGTTGCTTTCCTTCTATTTTTTGTCAAAGAATTAACCTTTACCTTGCCAGGGGATTGAAAGATTCTTGGCTCTGCCACTAGCTCTTTGTATATTTATTTCCTCATCTGCAATATAGACATGGAGACTATCCTGGTAAGCTTACATACTGCTCGTGTGTTCATGAAAAGAGGATGATAAATGTGAAAGCCCTTGGAGAACAGTGTGATGTCCTAAAAATACAGGGAATGCTATCTGGATGAGGATGGTAATAATAAGGAACAAGGGCAACCATGTACTTCTATACTTTATATAACAAGTTGATTAGCCTCATAAATGAGTAACATAGGTTTCTTTCCATTTGTTGTTCATTGTTCAGCCACTGTGATGTCTGACTCTTCACAACTTCATGGACTATAACACTCTAGGTTTCCCTGTCCGTCACCATCTCCTGAAGTTTGCTCAAACTCATGTCGATTGAGTTGTTGATGCCATCGAACCATCTCATCCTCTGTCATCCACTTCTTCTCCTGCCTTCAGTCTTTTCCAGCATCAGGATCTTTTCCAATGACTCAGCTCTTTGCATCAGGTGGCCAAAGTATTGGAGCTTCAGCTTCAGCATCAGTCCTTCCAATGAGTATTCAGGGTTGATTTTCCTTAGGATTGACTGATTTGATCTTCTTGCTGTCCAAAGGGCTCCCAAGAGTCTTCTACAATACCACAGTTTAAAAGCAACAATTCTTCAGTGCTCAGTTTTCTTTATGGCCCAGCTCTCACATCTGTATATGACTACTGGAAAAACCATAGCTTTGACTATAGGGACTTCGGTCAGCCAACCAATGTCTGTGCTTTTTAATATGCTGCCTAGGTTTGTCATAGCTTTTCTTTCAAGGAGCAGCCATCTTTTAGTTTTGTGGCTGCAGTCACCATCTACTGTGATTTTGGAGACCAAGAAAATAAAGTCTGTCATGTTTCCTTTTTTCCCCCGATCTATTTACCATGAAGTGATGGGACCAGATGCCATGATCTTAGTTTTCTGAATGCTGAGTTTTAAGCCAACTTTTTCATTCTCCTCTTTCACTTTCATCAAGAGGCTCTTTAGTTCCTCTTCACTTTCCACCATTAAAGTGGTATCATCTGCATATCTGAGACTGTTGATATTTCTCCTGGCAATCTTGAATTCAGTTTGTGATTCATCTAGCCCAGCATTTCTTATGATGTAGTCTGCATATAAGTTAAATAAGCAGGATGATAATATACAGCCTTAACGTACTCCTTTCCCAATTTTCCATTGTTCCATGTATGGTTCTAACTGTTGCTTCTTGACCTGCATGCAGGTTTCGTAGGGGGTAGGTAAGGTGATCTGGTATTCCCATCCCCTTAAGAATTTTCCACAGTTTGTTGTGATCCACAGAGTCAAAGGCTTTCGTGGATCTTGTGTTGTGTTCTAATTATAATGGCTCACTATTGTGGAGATTTAATCTTGGGGGTGATAAGATCCTATATGTGTTTGAGAAAGATCACTTGTGTTGCTGCATAGAAACTGGAATGTTAGGATGCAAGACTGGAAGCAAAGAGACTACTCAGGAGGCTCTTAGAGTGATGATTAAGAGTTAATAGTGTTTTGGACCAAGGCAGAGGCTGTGGAGGTAGAGAGAAGTACAAACATCTGCTGATGATATAGATAGGAAGGTAGTGAGGTGATAAGGGCTGAATTGTGTTCCCTCTCAAATTTCTGTATTGAAGTTCTAAGCCCCAGTACCTCAGATTGTATTTGGAGAGAGGGTCTTTAAAGAGGTAACTGATTTAAAATGAGGTTTTGGTATGGGCCAAGTCCAGGATATCTGTGTGTTTATAAGGAGAAAAGATTTGGTTACAGGCACACAAAGTGGGGAGACCATGTGATAACAGAGGGAGGAGAGAGGCTGTCTACAAACATAGGAAAGACTTTAGAAGAAACCAATCCTGCTGACAATTTGGTCTCAGACTTCTAGCTTCCAGAAAGGTGAGAAAATACCTTCCTGTTGTTTAAGCCAGTCAATCTCATGTATTTTGTTAGGGCAGTTCTAGCAAACTAATACAGAAGGCAAAGAAAACAATGAAGGATCATGCTTTAGTTTTTGGCCTGAGAAACTGAATATTTAGACGTTATTACCAGGGTGAATAAGGCTGAGGGAGGAACAAGTTTGGGGTATATAGGTGTGTTAGTGGTGAGGAAAATGAAGAGTGGGATTTAGTTGTTTTATGTTTGAGATGCCTATCTATGTGCCAGATAATACATCAAGTAGGCAGTGTTATGTATAAACAGAAAATTTATAAATGGTTATATAAGTACTTCAAATAAAAGAGAGTCCAGCCAGTCCTTGTAGCCTCTGGATGTCAATACAAAGAACTGGTTATATATAGCTAATTGGAAGGAAAGTTGTGACCAACCTAGATGGCATATTAAAGCAGAGACATTACTTTACCAACAAAGGTCTGTCTAGTCAAGGCTATGGTTTTTCCAGTGGTCATGTATGGATGTGAGAGTTGGACTATGAAGAAAGCTGAGCACCAAAGAATTGATGCTTTTGAAGTGTGGTGTTGGAGAAGACTCTTGAGAGTCCCCTGGACTGCAAGGAGATCCAACCAGTCCATCCTAAAGGAGATCAGTCCTGGTGTTCATTGGAAGGACTGATGCTGAAGCTGACACTCCAATACTTTTGCCACCTCATGCGAAGAATTGACTCATTGGAAAAGTCTCTGATGCTGGGAGGGATTGGGGGCAGGAGGAGAAGGGGACGACAGAGGATGAGATGGCTGGATGCCATCACCGACTTGATGGACATGAGTTTGAGTGAACTCCGGGAGTTGATGTACAGGGAGGCCTGGCATGCTGCGATTCATGGGGTCACAAAGAGTCGGACATGACTGAGCAACTGAACTGAACTGAATATCACTTATCAATGTCAGCAAGTTGGACTATGATTTGTATATTATTTGTATTGAGGAAAAATATGTGCTGCATGATTTCCATGTCTGCAAAGATAAACAGATCTTGGACAAGACACAAAAAGGTCAGATGTCACCCTGAAAAACCATTCCAAATAAAGAGGCAGTTGTGACATGCTGACACAATATACCGGATTAAATGTCATATGATGTGGCTTTGGATTTGAACTGTGCTCTTTCTGAATGAGTGTATAATCCTGGATTATAATCTTTGACTCAGATTTTTTTCAATCTCTATATAGTGATTCTTATTAGGGGTGATTTTGTTTCATTTAGGATGAGACAAGAATATTTGAGTGGGTAGCCATTCCCTTCTCTGGGGGATCTCCCAACCCAGAGACTGAACCCAGGTCTCCTGCACTGCAAGCAGATTCTCTACCATCTGGCCCACCAGGGATGCCCTTTTTCTTACTTCTTTTCAGATATTGGAAATCATTTAAAATCCTGCTCAATGATTTTTCCAATATTTCAAACAACTTTTGAAACCCAGTGTATGTGTATTTGTAGGTGAAAAATCCAAAGAGATCCTATACACTACAACTGAGGCTACAGTGATTGACATATTTTTTAATGTGTGTAGATAGGTTTTATTGTCTATTAAGTGTCATTTCAGGACTGTAGGTAGAGCATTGCACTATTAAACTGGTGATATTCTATTGGATTGTGTTGAGGACCACTGACTTTTAAGATCCTGATTAGAAGGGCCATCAGAGAGACCACTTGGTCCAAGACTTCTATTCATAAAGGGCCTCACACTTATCATTTTAGTGTTGTCTCCAAATGAAATTCACTATGATAGAACTGAAAGAAATTTTCTATCTTTAAAGATTGAACTTGCAGCTGAATCTTAGGGTACAGGTCAGTTCAGTTCAGCTGCTCAGCCGTGTCCAATGCTTTGAATCCAAAATCACTGCAGATGGTGACTGCAGCCATGAAATTAAAAGACGCTTACTCCTTGGAAGGAAAGTTATGAGCAACCTAGATAGCATATTAAAAAGCAGAGACATTACTTTGCCAACAAAGGTCTGTCTACTCAAGGCTATGGTTCTTCTAGTCATAGCTATGGCTATGCTCCATGAATTGCAGCATGCCAGGCCGCCTTGTTCATCCCCGATTCCCGGAGTTCACCCAAACTCACATCCATCGAGTTGGTGATGCCATCTAGTCATCTCATCCTCTTTTGTCCCCTTCTCCTCCTGCCCCCAATCCCTCCCAGCATCAGAGACTTTTCCAATGAGTCAATTCTTCGCATGAGGTGGCGAAAGTATTGGAGTTTCAGCTTCAGCATCAGTCCTTCCAAAGAAATCCCAGGGCTGATCTCCTTCAGAGTGGACTGGTTGGATCTCCTTGCAGTCCAAGGGACTCTCAAGAGTCTTCTCCAACAACACAGTTCAAAAGCATCAATTCTTCGGCGCTCTGCCTTCTTCACAGTCCAACTCTCACATCCATACATGACCACAGGAAAAACCATAGCCTTGACTAGACAGACCTTAGTCGGCAAAGTAATGTCTCTGCTTTTGAATATGCTATCTAGGTTGGTCATAACTTTTCTTCCAAGGAGTAAGCATCTTTTAATTTCATGGCTTCAGTCACCAACTGCAGTGATTTTGGAGCCCCAAAAAATAAAGTCTGACACTGTTTCCACTTTTTCCCCATCTATTTCCCATGAAATGATGGGACTGGATGCCATGATCTTCGTTTTCTGAATGTTGAACTTTAAGCCAACTTTTTCACTCTCCTCTTTCACTTCATCAAGAGGCTTTTAGTTCCTCTTCACTTTCTGCCATAAGGGTGGTGTCATCTGCATATCTGAGGTTATTGATATTTCTCCCGGCAATCTTGATTCCAGCTTGTGCTTCTTCCAGCCCACGTTTCTCATGATGTAGTCTGCCTAGAAGTTAAATAAGCAGGGTGACAATATACAGCCTTGATGTACTCCTTTTCTATTTGGAACCAGTCTGTTCTTACACATCCCTCAATTCAGTTCAGTCGCTCAGTCGTGTCCAGGGTACAGGTAGGGTATTATAAATCCCTATTTTAGTAATAAAACCTGTAATTATCTTTTGACTATATATGCAATATTGCATTATATTCTTTTGTGCTTAAGTTTTACTTTTTTCTATATAACCTTTTAAGATTAATTACAGTTTTTATAATATTTTTGACATTTCTTCATTAAAAAATGTTCATATAGAAAAAATAGACTTCTCTTGACTTCTAAGAATCTCTGGTGATAACACCTGTATCAAAGGGTTATTCTGAGGACTAATTAAGGTTAATTATCACTCTAACATTATAGCAGATTCTAGAAATTCTGAAAATCTTGGACAACTGAGAACACGAAGACTTGATTTCTATAAAAAGTGTTTCTGCTTGCTCAAAACAAAGTTAGATTTTTTTTTTTTCAGTTCTCTGTTACATACCAGAGTGTGTACCTGACTGAAGATATTTAAACATAGACTGAAAGGGTGATATTTAACTCAGCATTTTCATCACAGCATCTAGCATGGTTGTGCCTAGGGGAGCATGCTCACTTCTTGGAAGACTGTTTAGAGTAAGCATGTAGGAAGATCTAAGAGTCCTCTGAAGTGAGTGCTCCTGCCTCCATTTCTGCTGAAGGAAAAGGAAAAAGAAAGTCAGAAGGGGAAGGAAAAAGAAAGACAGAAGGGGAAGAAGGAAGACAAAGAAGTTGAAGAAAGGCAAAAAGAAGAAAGAATGGTAACAGAGAAGAAAGGAGAGAAACATAAAGAGGAAAATGAAAGGCCAGAAAAGAGAAAGTGAAAAAGATTAGTAGTTAAATACACTGAAGATTGGCATTGACCTCAGTATTTGGCCAAAATCTACCACTTGGTTTCAGAAGCTGGATAATTCTAAATGGCTGAATTGCCAAAATCTCTTTCAAGGCCCTTCCTCCCATTATGGAAACTGGATGTGGCCAATATTCCTGTGATCCTGCAGGTCAGTTTCATACCTAATTAGTATAGCTTTATCAGCTGTACAAAACAATTTTGTTTATTTGCTTTTATTTTTAACATCTATGTACTTTAAAGAACAGGTAAGAATTTCTAGATGAAACTGGGAGTGAAAATAATCTTGTGTACTTCATATGTTCAAATTCTGTAAGTCAGTTGAAATACACACACATTTCATCTTATCAGAGTTAAATATGCAGAAATGAATAATTGAGAATCATTAATGTTATGTACAAAGTAATTAAGACATTGCAGTAGTTCAATTTCCTATGGGAATGTGTGTGAACATGCTCAGGCATATCCACCTCTTTGTGACCCTATGCACTTGTAGCGCCACCTCCCGCCCCCAGGCTTTTCTGTCCATGGGATTCTCCTGCAAGAATACTGGAGTGTATTGCCATTTCCTCCTCTGGGAGATCTTCCTGATCCAGTAATTGAACCCATGTCTCCTGAGTCTCTTGCATCGGCAGGCAGATTCTTTACCATTGAGCCACCTGGGAAGCGCTTGTTATGAGACTAGATTGATGTTAATAGGACTATTAAGAGAGTATATCTCTACTTAATGCACTGTGGTGACCTGAATGGGAAGCAAGTGAAAAAGGGAGAGGATATATGTGTATATATCAGTGATTCATTTCCTGTACAGTAGAAACTAACAGCTTTGTTAGTTTCTATACTCCAATAAAAGTTAATTTTAAAAAGAGTTTGTTGGCTATAATAGTTTAGGAAGAATATTCTATCCTTCATGAGCCAATTAATGTTTACAAAACTTAAAGAATCATATGAGGAAGAATAATATAAACGGTATCATATCAGTTTTAGTCTTCAATTTATTTTGTGCACTAGTATTTATAACTTCAACAAAATACCCACTCCAGTATTCTTGCCTAGAGAACCCCATGGACGGAGGAGCCTGGTGGGCTACAGTCCACGGGGTTGCAAAGAGTCAGACATGACTGAGCGACTTCACTTTCACTTTGATTCCATTTAGGCCATAGGGTTTTCGGAAAAGTTCTGTGTCACTTGGTAATATTTAGGAATATTTCACATCTTGTAAGAACTTCAAAGCAGAATGCTACTCTGCTTTGTTGTTCAGTCACTCAGTCGTGTCCGACTCTGCAACCCCATGGACTGCAGCACGCCGGGCTTCCCTGTCTTTCACTAGCTCGTGTCTATTGACTTAACAATTAGGAAAAGGGAATGATTTAAAGTTGTGTACAACAGCATCCACAATAAATCTTAGCTCTGAAGATTAAAATACCAAGAGCATTAAAAAAAGAAAAGAAGAAAGTGTTAGAGAAAAACGTGGTCTCTTTCTCCTCGTTGCTCTACGGGCTCTAGCTACAGATGAAGGTATAGGTGTGTCCTCAGTCTCTGACAGATTAAAGCGGCTGTCCTGCTTAGACTACGCTGACTTCTGAGCCTAGCAGGACTTTTTGTGTGGTTATTAGGAACTGGTAGAGATTTGACAGGTTCCAGGGTTTTGTAAGTATTCTATCTAAAGAAACATAATAGAGAAAGGAATAGTGGATAAGAAAGATACAATAGTATTTTCCCCCAAATCTGTGTCTGTTCCTTCATAACCAAATATAACACATTTTTAAAAAATAATACAGTTTGTTTGGAAAAAATTGAAGGTGTAGTAAGAAATATAGAGTTTAACAATATGAAGAACCACCTGGTAACTGATGATGCTAATGGATTATTTTATCTGCTCCATAATGTCAAATGTAAACATTTTTAACTATCAAAGTTTAATTGTAACATGTAATAATACTTTAAAAATAACATTTTAGATTTATTTTGGTACTACATTCCATAAGGGATATGATTCTATATGATCCATGTCAGGTTTTATTAGACTTGGATCACAGCTTTGGCTAAAGATTTAATTTTTTATGACTTTACATTCAGTTAAAAGGTATATTTGGTGATCCACTCATTGTCGTTGTTGTCCTTATCTTGCTGCTACATGTGAAAGTTTATTTCTTTATTGAGAATATAAATAAAATGAGTCACTTCTTGCTAACTTTCATTATAGACAGGGTCTTAATGCTACTTTTCTTGGCCAGGGAACAGGAGGAATTTCCTGGAGGACACAGCAGAAAACAAAAATAGAATAGTCAAATAACCAAATTCCCCCCTTGATCCTGGTGAATAGTTTGTAAAATTAGGCTGAGACTATCATATTGTGACTACTCTGCTTAATTTACTTGCTGTTTAGATTTGAAATACATATTTCAAAGACTGTTAAAGGAGAAAAGGAATCGTCAAATATTTCAGATGGGTTAAGTTAAAAAGCATTTATCTAACTATAAAATGTTATGGAATTATGAAGTGTTAGTGAAAATTAAGGGAAAATGATAAATGCTCTTTAGATCATGACATGATTCTCATATGGGCTTATTTAGAAGCCTAGAGATAGTACTGTCTTACTAATGCCCACTGAATAGGAAAATAGAAGGTGTGAAATTCTTAATTTTTAGTGAAGGTTCTTCCCAGATACTGTTAGTAATGTTCAGAATCCTAGATAGAGTGGTGGCTAGAACAACACAATGAAAGCAGCAATTGATACAACAGAAATAAGAACAGGTCTGAACCAGTTGCAAAATAAGCAAGGCTTCAGAGGACTCCCAACCACTCTTGTCGTCATGGGTTTCAGTAACCGGTCCCACTGGGTCAGGATGGCGTTTCTGGCTCCTGGCCACTTTCCTGGGCCCACCAGCCTAAACTGGTATGGGGTGCAAGGGCCAAAGTAAACCTCCAATGCCAACTTTGGATCTGTGAGAAACAGCCATGGAATGTTGGGCTTTGCCCCAATGAAGGAGGCAAGTTCATCCATATAAACAACATAATCCGTCTGTATGGTATCACTTTTGCCAAACCTAGAGGAGGGAGAGAAACAAGACTGTGGCTATCCGAGCTTTGTGTAGAAACAAGAACAGGGAAAATGGCTCACACCTTTTTATCTATGCAAATCAACATCGATCCTTTTGTTGGTAAGGCGATTATTGCTCATTATCCAGTACTTTGTAGATTTTACTGAAGGACTTTCATACTGATCTCACTTGGACATTCCACAACACAACAAGGCTGCTGAGAAAGGCAATTTTATCCATATTTACAAGTAGAGGAATTGTCTCTTGCTCAAGTGAAGTTATTAATTCATGGCCACTGAGCTGATTAGTGACAGAAGTAGGACTGGAGCCTAGTTCTTCTGACTAGTTCTTATGTGGCTGAGTCATTTTATTAGAGCCACCTGATGGAAGGGATCATTACGTTTTAGAGGATTTATGAGCTAGAAAATAGAAGTCCACATCCATGTGTTCCCAAGCTCCTCTGATTTTTAATCTTTTTGCAGGAGATATGGAGGGCTGAAACAGGATTTAGTGGCATATCAGGTGCAATATATCCTTGATAACTATTTGTTGAATGGCTGAATTTAGCTCATAGCTGTCACCCTAATGGCCCCACTCAGGAGTATTCAAGACTAAAACAGTTCTAAGTATTCACAAAGTCAGATTTTGCTATGAAAATTCTAGATCCCCTTTACCATAGATGCTCTTACAATTTGAGCTTTTTTCCCATTTTTTCATCAATATCATTCATCATGTCCTTGACAGAAGGCAAAGGGCAAGTTCCTAAAAAAAAGTGGAAAGACATGATAATAGTTAAATAAGTCTGGCATAGGACTAGCCTGCAGTGTTTCTTTTTAAATAATCGCATTAGTATTTTTAAAATTTGTTGTCATTATCTAGCAAAATAATATCTTGAACAAATAACCAGGGTGTCATTCTGAGACAAACATATGCCATTGCTAATCTTTTCAGAGATGATACTTGTCACAGTGATTAAAACCAAATAACCTTTCATCTTTCTATCTTTGCTCTTAAACTGGTTATTGGATTTAAAAATCAGTTTGAAGGATTATATTCTACTCTCTCAGCTTTATTTTTAAGTATGCCATCTAATAAATTATAGTCAAAGGTATATTGACATCTCTTTTTTTTTTTGCTGTTACTAAGTAATTTGCCAGTGTTTATTTATTAAAAATTTTTTTAAATTTAAATTTATTTATTTTAATTGGAGGCTAATTACTTTACAATATTGGTTTTGCCATACATCAACATGAATCTGCCACGGGAACAGATCTTCATAAGAAGTTATCTTGCTTTGCCCAAAAAGGGAATTTCTAACAGATAAGAAAGAGAATTTGACGAAGCTACAAGATTCTCTCTGGAAAGCCAACAGCTCCTGAATGAGACTGTGGATGTGGACTGTCCACAAGTCACCAAGGATATAGGGAGGTCCTGGGAGGCCAAATCTGAGTTGGGGCTGCCCCAGGATTTCAGGCTGTTCCTGGCATTAACTTACAGAATTCTGTAAAACCTAGACCCAAGCTTTTGTATTTGGAGATGCTTCAAATCTCGTGTGGTTTCTTTGGCAACTTTGGGGTCACCTGGAACAAGACTAGAATTTCTAGTCTAGATCTGATTGCTCAAGACCTACAGTGACTCTCTGTTCCTGAACTCCCTACAGGCAGGATCATAACAGTTAGTCAACATGGCCTTGTTCCAAACCTTGGAACTGCTTCTGTCCTTGGGCAAGAGGAGAGATAGAGAAGAGGCTATATTCTGTAATCCACCAGCTATTGCCATTGGGCTGCTTGTAACCGACTCCTTGGTCTGGTAATCCTATTCCCCCAAATTGGGTTGTTTGCCTTATCTCTCATTTCCCCTGAGTCTTTGCATCTATTCTCTGTTGGCTGGGTCTCTGCCCTGTCTCCTTTCTTCGGAGCCCAGGTTATAACTAGTATCTTCACAGAGAGTAAGTGAATATTTTATAAGCAGTTAAGACCTACATTTTAATGCCAGTCTTTCTGAACCTGAATCCTGAGTTCAATTCTAAGTAGGGTTTCATTCCATCACTTTCCTGGCTGCTTCCTTGCTGGAGAAACATTACCCTGGGACACATCTCTGCTTGGGACCAGGGGAGTGAAGGAGATGTAGAGACATTGCTGATATGTAGGACCATAATGATGTGGTTGGGAGCCTGGTGGTGAGTGATGATGCAGGACATGTAGTTGCAGGTTCAAATATCCAGGATAAAAGAGCATTTAAACCCTAGCAAGTCAGGTAGGACTGGAAGCCTTACATGTGGCTTCAAAGGAAACAGACCTGCTAAGATTCATTATCCAGAAGTTTCAGGTTTAAGACCAACCAGACTTTGCACATTACACTTTGACATCTCAATTTGTTCTTTAACCATAGCTTAGTTTTATTTTCTGAATTTGCCCACAATGGCATTCAAACCTTAATGTGAATCTGATTCTAGTACTTGGCGCTGGATGATGCTGCCTGCCTTCTTTGCTTGACCCTAATCAAGTTTACTGTTCCTTTTTTCTTTTTAAAATACAAGGACTTAGGATTCCTTTACCTTAGAGACTGTCTACAACACCAAATGCTTTCTGCTTCTACTGATCCACTGCGTGTCCTTATCTGATACATGACAAGGAAGAAAACAGAGCAAGAAAGCCACTTCCTTTCCAGAAATCATACTTTTTTTTTGTGAATGTGGATATTTAAAGTTGCTGGATATTGGCTTTGAAATATCTCCTTTCATTAACCTTTCAAGCGATATCATTCTATTGAGTTTTGAAAATCTTAATTTTATAAAGTTCTTCTGGACCTAAGATGAGAAGCTCTGGTATTCTCAAGTTTAATGAAAGGTCTTGGATAATTGACAATTCTAAGGAGTTATAGGGCTTAACAGGTGGTGCCAGTGGTAAAGAACCCATCTGCCAATTCAGGAGACATAAGACATGTGAGTTCAAGCCCTGGGTTGGGAAGATCCCCTGGAAGAGGAAGTGGCAACCCACTCCGGTTTTCTTGCCTGGAGAATCCCATGGACAGAGTAACCTGGCAGGATATGGTCCATGGGGTAACAAAGAGTCGGATATGACTGAAGCCACTGAACATGCAAGGAGTTATAAATCATAAAAACACTCTTGAATCATTGTCTTGTACTATTGTTTATGACAATCCAATATATTTTTAATTGCTTATAGAATATAGTACCAAAAATATAGAATTATAGATTCTGGAAACTGGGTGGGACCTAGGATTTGTTTCTTGTTAATAAGAATATTGTTTTCCTAAAGACTCAAAGGCATTCTCATCTTCCCCATCAATGAGATTCTTTGTCTACTCACCCTTAATTACTTGCACTGCCCAGCGAGACTGCAGGTCAGTAGTGGGGATGACAGCTCCAAGGGACTGGACAAGGCCAATCACAGCCAAGGTTGGCTTCTCCAGTGGAGGCGGGAAGATGCCTTTAAATAAGGTGACCTCATTGTCTCTGCTCTTAATGATGGAGTCGTCAAGGAAGGGGTAGGCATAACTATAGCCTGTTGCAAAGATGACACAGTCAATGGACTTAAACACTGTCCCATCCTCAAAAATAGCTGAATCCTCTGTAAACTCCTTCACATTTGGCTTAATGGTCACAACACCACATAAAATGCGAGCTGGGAGTTCATCATTAAACACAGGCTCTTTCCTCAGGGCGCTGTATGGAAAACAGAAACAAGCATTAGAAAAGTACAATTTCCTTTGTTTTATTGGTCCATAATTAATTGATAGGAAAAACCTACCTAAGATTTTTAAATGTGCCATGGAGTGTCATCAATATGGCTGATAGATAAAACTTATGTAAGGCCACATTGTGGAGTAACAGAAGTTGGTTTTTGCTAATCCCGTCTCTATTTCCTTTGATCTTTCTCTCTTTTCCCACAGAAGTCTCCCCAGATTCCAGAATAAGCACTCAGATCATATCCCCTATATCAGGAAAAACAAAGATCAGAGTACTTGGGTCTTTAAATTTCTTTCTTTGCTACTAATCAACTGTGAACCTTGATCAAATTAAATTTTCTTATTTTCTCTTGCCTCATCTTCGTCACCTGAAGTGGTAATAACTGCTATACCTATCTCAGATCATCGGCAGACCTAAGTAATATAAAGAATTTGGTGCAGTTTGTAGCACATAGATAGAGCTCAAAATGTTAGCCATTATTCTTAACGTAATATAATCCAAAGTGACCATTGTGATGTAAAGAAGATCAAATAGGAGGAAGGAAGCCAAAGTGGAAGGCTGCAGCCAGGTTCTATCATAGAGTGAAGTGTGAACCCCATGCAGACAAAACCATGTCAGGTGAGGAACTGAGGGTCTAGGAATTTAAATAAGGCCAGGAGAAAAAGAGGAAACTGGAAATCTGGAAAGAGAGAGCTTTTGATTATTTTTTATTCAGTAATATCTCTAGTGAGTGCACAGAACTCTGCCTTAGGGGTGAATGGAATAATGTTGGAAGAAAAGACATGGTTCTTATAGGATGACGGGAACTGTGTGTGTGTGAGAGAAAGCCATAGTTGGATGCTGCTGGGGAGGAAACTGAGCCAGACGATGAGATTGGTTGGACTGCTGGTTGGGAGAAGGCTGGATTCAACCGCTCAAATTATCTGCCATTTATCTTAAACCCACTTCCATGTTGAAACTTCCTCTGTTAAGGCCACTGGGATCTTCAAGCCACCAGATCCAGTGGTCCACTCTTACTCCTTATTTTACCTAATTTATTAGTAAACTCACACTTGATGGTTTCCTCCTCCTTGAAAAACTGTGTTCGTTTTGCTTTCATGTCATCACTCACTCTTGATTCCTTTCTAGCTACATCGCTATACCTCACTATTACTTCTCAGTGTCCTCTGCTGAATTCTTCTCTTCCTGACCTCTAAATAGCAACATGCCTCCAGTCTTTTGTCTTCTCTGTTGACATTCATTCTTCAAGAGATGTCATCTAGTTTTCATTTATTTAAATACTATCTATATTCTGACCAGTCCACATTTTAAACTTATGGTTGAATCTCTCTTCTGTTTTATGTATCCACTGCTGTTCCACATTCTTCTATGCAAATACCAAACAGGCATTCCAACTTTAATACATTTAAAACTAAACTTCTGCTCCTCCCATGGTTGTCCACATCTCAGTAGACATCACCTCCATCTTTGCTCCCTTGCTCAGATCAAAGGTTTCTAAGATATCCTTGACATTTTATTTGCTTTCACATTTGCTATTCAATCGAACAGAAAATCCTGTTCACTTTACCTTCAAACTCTATCCCAACCTGACAGCTTCTGAGCACTGATGATCCTAGTTCAGGCCACCTTCCCATCTCATCTGGGTTTTTGATAATAGCCTCTTAACCAGTCTTTCCACTTCCTTCCTTGACCTACCCCCTACAGTGAGTTATGGCCATAACAGTCAAAGTGATCTCTTCAAACTAACTTAGACTTTGTCTCCAGTTTGGTCAGATGCCTGTTATGGTTTCCCACTGCATTCAGAGTAAAGGCCAGAGTCTTTACAGTAGCTTCCAAGACCCAGCGTCAACTGGCTATTTTGATGTCTCTGGATTCAATTCCTGCTATTCACCCAGTCTTCTTCTCCAAGAAAAGAAGCCGCTGTATTTTGTCAAACATGGCAGTCATACCCCTGAAGAAATGATGTCCTAGCTGTTTCTACTGTCAAGAATAGTCTTCTCCAGATACCCTTATGGCTCATTTTCTCATCTTCTTCAGAAATGTGCTTGAAAGCTTTTTCAGTGAGACCTTCTCTAAGGGTTGCTTAAAATTGTCTTGTTGTCATCCCCTGTTACCCTTGTCTGCCTTATTTAGAGTTCATGCTATTTGTGTCTGTTTCCCATTATTAGAATATAAGCCCCACGAGGATAGGGATTTTATGAGTTTGTTCACTGCTATATCCACAGGTCCTGGCACATAATAAAAGCTTAATAACTATTTGTTGACTTAATGAATTAACTTTGATGTAAACAGCTTAGAACGTGGGCTTTTTTTCACCCATGTCAAAGTAATTTCTTATCATGTGATTGGCTTGGAGGATATTTTAGGAGAGAGTGAGGAGAAGGCTGAAGATGAAAACATTGTGGCCATAAATCAGTGGGAGGGCTCCATTAAGGGGCAGGTAATGACAGCAATGCACTCATCTCACACACTAGTAAAGTAATTCTCAAAATCCTCCAAGCCAGGCTTCAGCAATACGTGAACCGTGAACTTCCAGATGTTCAAGCTGGTTTTAGAAAAGGCAGAGGAACCAGAGATCAAATTGCCAACATCTGCTGGATCATGGAAAAAGCAAGAGAGTTCCAGAAAAACATCTATTTCTGCTTTATTGGCTATGCCAAAGCCATTGACTATGTGGGTCACAATAAACTGTGGGAAATTCTGAAAGAGATGGGAATACCAGACCACCTGACCTGCCTCTTGAGAAACCTATATGCAGGTGAGGAAGCAACAGTTAGAACTGGACATGTAACAACAGACTTGTTCCAAATAGGAAATGGAGTACATCAAGGCTGTATATTGTCACCCTGTTTATTTAACTTATATGCAGAGTACATCATGAGAAATGCTGGGCTGGAATCAAGATTGCCAGGAGAAATATCAACAACCTCAGTTATGCTGGTGACACCACCCTTATGGCAGAAAGTGAAGAGGAACTAAAAAGCCTCTTGATGAAAGTGAAAGAGGAGAGTGAAAAAGTTGGCTTAAAGTTTAACATTCAGAAAACTTAACATTCAGATCACGGCATCTGGTCCCAATACTTCATGGGAAATAGATGGGGAAACAGTGGAAACAGTGTTGGACTTTATTTTTTGGGGGGCTTGAAAATCACTGCAGATGGTGACTGCAGCCATGAAATTAAAAGATGCTGACTCCTTGGAAGGAAAGTTATGACCAACCTAGATAGCATATTGAAAAGCAGAGACGTTCCTTTGCCAAGAAAGGTCTGTTTAGTCAAGGCTATGGTTTTTCCAGTAGTCATGTATGGATGTGAGAGTTGGACTGTGAAGAAAGCTGAGTGCCGAAGAATTGATGCTTTTGAACTGTGGTGTTGAAGAAGACTCTTGAGAGTCCCTTGGACTGCAAGGAGATCCAACCAGTCCATTCTGAAGGAGATCAACCCTGTGTGTTCTTTGGAAGGACTAATGCCGAAGCTGAAACTGCAATACTTTGGCCACCTCATGCAAAGGGTTGACTCATTGGAAAAGTCTCTGATGCTGGGAGGGATTGGGGGCAGGGGGAGAAGGGGATGACAGATGATGAGATGGCTTGATGGCATTAATGACTCGATGGACGTGAGTCTGAGTGAACTCCGGGAGTTGGTGATGGACAGGGAGGCCTGGCTTGCTGCAATTCATGGGGTCTCAAAGAGTCGGACACAACTGAGCAACTGAACTGAACTGTGTGAATGAAAGCAAAGGTAACGAATGGTGCAATGAGATAATGAATGTGAAGTCAAGTGGGTCTTAGGAAGCATCACTATGAACAAAGCTAGTGGAGGTGATGGAATTCCAGTTGAGCTATTTCAAATCCTAAAAGATGATGCTACACTCAATATGCCAGAAAATCTGCAAAACCCAGCAGTGGCCACAGGACTGGAAAAGGTCAGTTTTCATTCCAATCCAAAGGAAAGGCAACACCAAAGAATGCTCAAACTACTGCACAATTGCACTCATCTCACACGCTAGCAAAGTAAAGCTCAAAATTCTCCAAGCCAGGCTTCAACAGTATATGAACTGTAAACTTCCAGATGTTCAAACTGGAGTTAGAAAAGGCAGAGGAACCAAAGATCAAATTGTCAACATCTATTGGCTCATTGAAAAAGTGAGAGAGTTCCAGAAAAAGATCTACTTCTGTTTTATTGACTACACCAAAGCCTTTGATTGTGTGGATCACAACAAACTGTGGAAAATTCTTAAAGAGATGGGAATACCAGACCACCTGACCTGCTCCTGAGAAATCTGTATGCAAGTCAAGAAGCAACAGTTAGAACTGGACATGGAACAACAGACTGGTTCCAAATCGGGAAAGGAGTATGTCAAGGCTGTATATTGTCACCCTGCTTATTTAATTTACATACAGAGTACATCATGTGAAATGCTGGGCTGGATAAATCACAAGCTGAAATCAAGATTGCTGGGAGAAATATCAATAACCTCAGATATGCAGATGACACCACCCTTATGGCAGAAAGTGAAGGAAAACTAAAGAGCCTCTTGATGAAAGTGAAAGAGGAGCGTGAAAAAGTTGGCTTAAAACTCAACATTCAGAAAACTAAGATCATGACATCCGGTCCCATCACTTCATGGCATATAGATGGGGAAACAATGGAAACTTTGTTGAGAGACTTATTTTCTTGGGCTCCAAAATCACTGCAGATGGTGACTGCAGCCATGAAATTAAAAGACGCTTGCTCCTTGGAAGAAAAGTTATGACCAACCTAGCTAGCATATTAAAAAGCAGAGACAGTACTTTTCCAACAAATGTCTGTCTAGTCAAAGCTATAGTTTTTCCAGTAGTCATGTATGGATGTGAGAGCTGGACCATAAAGAAAACTGAATGCTGAAGAATTGATGCTTTTAAACCGTAGTGTTGGAGAAGACTCTTGAGAGTCTCTTGGACTGCAAGGAGATCCAACCAGTCAGTCCTAAAGGAAATCAGTCCTGAATATTGATTGGAAGGACTGAATCTAAAACTGAAACTCCAATACTTTGGCCACCTAATGTGATTCACTGACTTATTGGAAAAGACCCTGATTCTGGGAAAGACTGAAGGGAGGATGGGAAGGGGATGTCAGAGGATGAGATGGATGGATAGCATCACCAACTCGATGGACATGCATTTGAGCAAGCTTCGGGAATTGGTGATGGACAGGGAAGACTGGCCTGCTGCAGTCTATGGGGTCACAAAGAGTTGGACATGACTGAGTGACTGAACTGAACAGAATGAGTGAAGCACCGATACCTGCTTTGCTTAACTTTGCAGTTAAGAAAGAGGTTTTAGAGCAAGGTGGCTAAGAGTGAGGTACTTTGGAGTCAGCAGATCTGGACTTGCTTCAATCACTGTTTCTGACTTCCTAGCTGTGGGGCTTTGGTAAACCACAGTTTTCTCATCTCTCAAATGAAGATTATAATAGAGCCATCATCATAGTTGCTGTGGCTCCCCTGGTGGCTCAGATGATAAAGAATCTGCCTGCAATGCAGGAGACCGGGGTTTAATCCCTGAGTTGGGAAGATCTCCTGGAGAAGGGAATGGCAACCTACTCCAGTATTCTTGCCTGGAGAATCCCATGGACAGAAGAGCCTGGTGGGCTACAGTCCATGGGGTCACAAAGAGTTGGACACGACTGAGACTAACACTTTCACTTTTTCATAGTCGTCGTGAGAGTAAAGTGAGATAATGCATGTCTGAGACTTAATAAGGCTCTGATATGTATTAAGTACTTAAAAACATGTTGACTATTATTATCATTACTCTAGGGAGTAAAATTCTTGACCTGTTATATAACTTTCCAGCTGTGCAAATCTGGTAAGGGGAATTGTGAAACAGGAAAACACTCCTAATTTTTGCAATTCTTTGTCCTCTGAAATGTGAGAGGTGATTACTTCACTTTGATTTGCCTAGGGGTTATTTCACACATTAGGGTTGTTGACAGTGAAATAAAAGTTAGCAGGCATTTCGTGTTTAACTCTGCTTTACCCGTTTAAAGGCATCAAGCCATAGTTCTCGTGCTTGAATCTGGCATTCATTTGCTTCATGTACCACCAGTCAGAGATGACTGTCGGTAAGGTGTTCTTGAGGAATGTTTCAAATCGAGTGATAAACAGCATGTCCCATGGATAGCCTTCATCCCAGACCCGGCTCATCACCCAGGAGCCACTTCGGGAGCTGATGATGACCTTGAAAAACACCAATTCAACTGTTAACGTGGTGACTGTTTGTAGTGGATATGCCTCTCAGATCTGCCTTTAGGAATGGAGTTATTACACCACTGCTGGCAGTGCCCAGAAGGCAGCCTTCAGCTCTCAGCCCTCTTTGGGAGTTGCTTTGGTGAAGAGGGGGCCTCCCCCAACATCTTATAATCTTTTTGGATCCCCTGCATTCAGTGACCGGTTGAGGGAGGAAGACAAAGACCTAGCGTCTCTCAATTTGTCTCACCCTCTCCTTCCCCTGCTGTGTCCACAAATCCATTCTCTCCATCTGTATCTTTATTCCTGCCCTGCAAATAGGTTCATCTGTACCATTTTTCTAGATTCCATATATATGTTTCAATATATGATATTTGTTTTTTTTTTTCTTTCTGACTTATTTCACTCTGTATAACATGCTCCAGGTGCTCTGTGATGACCTAGAGAGGTGGGATGGGGGTGGGATGAGAGGGAGGCTCAAAAGGGAGGCAATATATGTAAATAAAAATAAACGTCTATACTGGTAAAAAAAATTTTTTTGACCCAGCCTCTCACTTCAACTAGGGACAATTCAGAAGGATTATCCTAGCTTCAGAGTAAATAAAGGAAAACTTCTTTCCCTTCCCTCAGTGGTATTCATCCAGAGAGCACTCCCAAATAAACTTCCTGCACTATAACCTATATCTTAGGATCAACACCTGTCAAATCATTTCTGTGGTATTTTCATCTTTTAGCCAAATCTTCTCTGGTGTAGGTGACCAATAACTGAGTACTGGTCATATTTCTTCTAGTGCTTGTCTGATGATCCCACTGGTTTTGGAAGAACTTATTGGACACATTAGACACCAAACATCCCAAAGAATCAGCTTGTTGAATGACATCATTCCAGCTGATGTTCTGCCTTTGCCGCATCAAGCTATTTAAAATCCCACCTGTTACCAAAGGGCATTGAGCTATATGAACTGCTACTTACTTTTTGCATCAAGGACTCTGCCCTCCCCAATTTCTTTCACACTTTTCAAATGGTATTAAAGATAGTTCCCTGAGTATCAGGGAGGCATACTTTTTCGGCTATGTGGCTGAGTTCTGAGGCGATGTCACAGCCCGAGTTCCCCAGACCAATCACCAGGACTCGCTTCCCCTTGAAGATTCCTGGTTCTTTATAGTCCCGGCTGTGGAAACATGTGCCTTTAAAAAGTTTTATTCCTGAGTGAAAAAGTGGAAAACATATGAATTATTTTGATTTTCACTTAAAAAAACTGCTATAACAGAGCTTGTTAGTGAATACGGTTGCAGTAATAGGAATTTTAACACTTAAACTATATCAGATACAGTATATCTAATTGTATAGATATATGTGCTCAGTCATGTCCAGCTCTTTGCGACCCTATGGACCATAGCCTACCAGGCTCCTCTATCCATGGGACTCTCCAGGCAAGAATACTGGAGTGGGTTGCCATGCCCTCCTCCAGGGGATCTTCCTGACCCAGGGAATGTACCTGCATCTCCTGCATTGGCAGGCAGATTCTTTTACCACTGAGCTGCCTGGGAAGCCCACTAGATACAAGAAAAGCATATTTTAATTTAATGTGTACTTTTATAAACTATACTTTTGTATACATAAGAAAGACATCATCAAGGTTATTTCTTCATGCAAGATGTATGGATGGCAGCGTAAACGTTGGCCTTACCTGGAAAGGACTCTTTAGGTATGTTGGGGTACACATGATGTCCAGAACAAATCATTACAGCATCAAAGACAGCTGATTCCTTTTTACCATCTTTTTCAGTGATAACATCCCATTGGCCAGTGGTTGAGAAATCAGGACGCTTATTTACACTGGATACAATTGTCTAAGAGAAACACAGAAAGATAATCTTTATTCAATGCCAAAAGGCAGATTTGGCACCAACATCATCAAATAGTATGAAGAAAATCCTTAATAGTGCCTTAGGAAAAATACTTAATTCATTGTGAAGGTGTATATTATAAATTCAAAATTTCTTTTTAATAAGTCAAAGCATAAAATGATCTGTATGAGTTTAAAAAATATTTATTCATTTTTGGCTGTGCTGCATCTCTGTTGCTTCACAGGCTTTCTCTAGTTGCAGTGAGTGGGGGCTACTCTCCTGTTATGGGGTGAGTGCTTCTCATTGTGGTGGTGGCTTTTGTTGCAGAGCACAGGCTCTAGGGGGTGTAAATTTCAGTAGTTGTGGTGCAGAGTGTAGGCTCAGTAGTTGTAACTCTCAGGCTTAGTTGCACGTGGCACAGGGGATCTTCCTGGACCAGGGATCAAACCAGTGTCTCTTGCATTGCAAGGCAGATCCTTATCCACTGGACCACTAGGGAAGCCCCTATCTATATGTGTGTGTGTGTGTGTGTGTGTGTGTGTGTTTAAATCCCCACATAGTTCCTTGTGTATGACCAGTATTCTCTGCAGTACGAAAGTGATTCATTTTTGGGTTCTGACGATTGAAATATAGTTTACAAGAGGCAGGTAGCCCATGTAGTAAATAATCTGGTGGCCAATAATTTACATAGTAACAGCAATTTTCTAACGTATTTCTTTAGCCATTTTATTTTTTTTAAACTGCTTTAAAGCCTTTATTTGATCTTCAGAATAATATACATAGTTGCTTCATTTTATATATGAAATGGAGACTTAAAGAAGTTAAATAATGTGCATAAAATCCAATAACTAGGTTCAAAATTTAAATATAGGTCCTTGATTCTACAGCTGTTTCTCCCACTGACTTTCCAATTTCATTCTTTAGGCGGTTCATATTTTGGTCAAGACACAGAGTTTACATGAAATAGATCCTGTGAAAATATAGCATTTTTTTTACTCTCATCCTTTTGCTATGTGTTTGAAGTTAAATTTACACTTGACTAAAAGTCAGCCAAGGAAGCTGATCTCAGTCATAGTGCGGGCTACATGATGTGGAAGGTACTATTTAGGACTGTTTTCTTCCAAAGGACAGGAAACACCCAACCCTGACTTGGTAACATTTCTGAGGCAGGCTCACTCAAGTGACAACATGCTTTTCTTTTTCTTCTGTGTCCCAGTCATACCGTGCTGTTTCTTAACAAAGTAAGAGAATGAGCTGGACTGAGAAGTGAAGGCAGAGTTAAAAGCGCTTGCAGGGTTGTTGTTCTATTGCATTTCTCTCTGTAGGTTTGAAGATGATGCCAACTGGCCAAGAGTTACAAGTTTCCTCCCCAAATGAATCATGTAACTTTCACTATTTCATAACATGGACACTCCCCATAAATTGGAACAGATGGCTTCTCGGGGGAAAATTTCCATAAACAATATCAAGGGATATAAGGGAGAAAGAAATGAGGCCATAGTGTCTATTACAGTAGGCCTTCAAGAAAGGAGGATTCTATTTTTTTTTTTTTTTTAACTTTGTACTTGTGTGGTCATTGAGTTTTGTGAAGATGCACTGATATTAAACACTATCAGGGTTTTGTCATTATTGGAGTGAAACTAACCCTGCAGCTTCCTTAATGGTCTCTTTACTAGATTAAGAAGGCTACCTTTCTCAGATCATCAAAACATAGAAAGACTTTCCAACTTTGCCAAATGATCATAGAATCATATGGCGTCTCAGCATTAGAAATTAAGAGCTACTCTCTAGTTGTGGCATGAAGGCTCCTCATTGTGGCAGCTTCTCCTGTTGCAGAGCACGGGCCCTAGGGCATGCAGACTTCAGTAGTTGTGGCATGTGGGCTCAGTAGTTGCAACTCTTGGGCCTAACTTCCCCTTGTATGTGGGATCTTCCCCGACCAGAGATTGAACTGGTGTGCATTGCAAGGCAGATTCTTATCTACTGGACCTCCAGGAAAGCCCTTATCTATATGTTTTATTAAATTTTATTTCCACGTGGTTCCTTGTGTATGACCAGTATTCTCTGCAGTATAAGAGTGATTCCTTTTGGAGCTCTGACAATTGAATTATAGTTTACAAGAGCCACGTAGAACATGTAGTAAATACTCTGGTGGCCAATAACTTTTGTAGTAACAGCAATTTCCTAATGTACTTCCTTGTCATTTTATTTTGAATGTTATTGTCTCAAAATGAAAGATATCATCTATATCCAGAGTGTAAGTTCTCATATTTTAGTATGCTTAAGGATCACCTAGAAAATCTTTCTTATTTTCTGACATAAACATTTAAGCTTATAATTTTCATAAAAGTTTCTGTGCTCTCTACTTTCCATAAATATTGATATATCAAAATTAAATAATCATTTAGCTCTAAATATTTAAAAACTTCCCCTGCAATTTCTTTTTTTGACCTGTAAATTGTTTAGGAATAATGAGTTCTTAATTTATAAATTCATGTTTACCCAAGAATTTTTCTCTTTGCTCTTATTTCTAAGTTTATGGCATTTTGATTCAAGAACTATGTGTAGTTAAAAATTTCCTGTGGCGGATTCATGTTGATGTATGGCAAAACCAATACAATATTGTAAAATAATTAACCTCCAATTAAAATAAATAAATTTGTATTAAAAAAATAAAAAACAAAAATAAAAAAATAAGTAAAAAAAAATTCCTACATATTCTTAAGAGGAATGTATGCTCTCTAAATCTAGGGTCAAAGAAGCCATACTATTAAAATTGCTTACAATTGAGAAAGAGATAGTGAAAGGAACAAATGGGGATCTTGTAATAAATATAGAATTCCTCACAGTTATGCCCCCAATAAGTTTTTTTTTGTTAATAATATCTTACCTTAAATTGTATGTATTTCAGGAGGTTCTTTTCTTTGGCAAACATAGTAATATATTCCTGGAGCTTGCTGTTATGCATAAAGTTAGGAAAATCATCAGGAAATGGGAAGTCTGGAAAACATGTCATCTCTTTGGAAGAGTTGGTAAAGACTGACTGATAAATGCTGGCCCTGCCTTCCTCTACATGGTCCTGTGAAAGAAACATTTTAAATGGATCAGAGTTTGTAAATGAGTATATTTATCATGGTCAGGACTAGTCCCAAATAATTATCACTCATTTTTGGTTGGTCTTTTCCAAAAGTAAATGCAATAAGATGAGGCATAAATTAACTTCACTTAAATTATTTGATGATAATCAAAGGAACTTAGAATGTGAAACGAATCACCAGTCCAGGTTCAATGCATGATACTGGATGCTTGAGGCTGGTGCACTGAGATGACCCAGAGGGATGGTACGGGAAGGGAGGAGGGAGGGGGGTTCAGGATGGGGAACACATGTGCACCTGTGGCGGATTCATGTTGATGTATTGCAAAACCAATACAATATTGTAAAGTAATTAGCCTCCAATTAAATAAATTTATATTAAAAAAGAAAAATATATCTTTATTCACATCTTTTCTAAGGTAAGGGAAATAGAGTCTCAATTTCATCATGTCCTTTTAAGAACATATAACTGGATTAATTTTGTTGCTTTGAACCATTAATTACAGTGATAGTATTTCCCAAAATTTACCTGTGCATGATTTCAATATGCCAGCTCATGAGCATGGACAGGCAATGTGATGTATACATGCAATGGAACATTATTCAGCCTTAAGAAGAAAGGAAGGTCTGATACATGCCGTGATATGCATTAACACTGAGGACATATGCTGAATGAAGTAGGCCAGTCACAAAAAGACAATTTCTGTATGATTCCATTTTTCTGAGATACCCAGAGTGATCATGTTCACAGAGACTAAGAGAGTGGTGGTGGCTTGAGGCCAGGGAGAGGGAGGAATTGAGAGTTAAATTGTTTAATTTCTGCAGAGTTTTACTTTGGGAAGATTAAAATGTTTTGGAGAGGGATGGTGGTATGATTGTATGATGACGTCAATGAACTTAATGCCACAGAAGTGGACACTTTAAAATAGCTACCTGGTAAATTTTTATTGTGGTTTATTTACCACAGTGAAAAAAATTTTTTTTTCACTGAATAAAGAAAGGAATAAAAAAAGGAATAAGGGGAAAGGGGAACAGCGACAGAAAAGGAGATTACTTAAATCCTAAGCATTATTCTTTGGGCTAAAGTTCTGAAATTAACATAGGTCCATCTATGCTATGGTTATTCCAGTAGTCATGTATGGATGTGAGAGCCATAAAGAAAGCTGAGGATAGAAGAACTGATGCTTTTGAACTGTGGTGTTGAAGAAGACTATTGAGAGTTCCTTGGACTGCAAGGAGATGAAACTAGTTAATCCCAAAGGAAATCAGTCCTGAATATTCATTGGAAGGACTGATGCTGAAGCTGAAGCTCCAATATTTTGGCCACCTGATATGAAGAACTGAGTCATTGGAAAAGACCCTGATGCTGGGAAGGATTGAAGGCAGAAGGAGAAGGGGATGACAGAGGATGAGATGGTTGGATGGCATCACTGACTCAGTGGACATGAGTCTGAGCAAGTTCCGGGAGTTGGTGATGGACAGGGAACCCTGGCATGCTGCAGTCCATAGGGTCACAAAGATTCAGACACGACTGAGCGACCAAACTGGCATGTTAGAAAGATTGAGCAAAACTCCGAGGGCAGAGGGAACTTGTTTTCACATTTGAAATTCTGGTAAGATATCACTTCAAAGGCTCCCCAAAACAACCTGGGTTGGGGAGGGTTGACACTGAAGAGTCAAGTAGCAGTGATTAGGAAGAGGTAACATGATTAAGAAAAGCTCAGACCTTAGTTTAGCTCTTTTGAACTCATTCAGTTTGAATAAAACATAAGAGTTCCTGTTCCCAAAGGGGATGCAGAAGTCATCTGAGTCTCTTAGTAGCTAGTTTGCCAGAGAGTTGCCAAGGGCTGGGGGCCAGCTAGGTGGCATTTTAGTAGAGCTGAAGAATGGACCATTTGGGTCAGGGACTCAGTGAGCAAACTGCACCTGGTAAGTGGAGTCTGTTCAGCTAGGAGGTTCATCAGCCCCTGACAGCTGAGGGAGGACAGTTGCAGGTTCATTAACTGGCTTTTGGTTGAAGATTACTGAAGGATAGGCATGAAGGGTAATCATCTACAATAGGAACATCAGGAGACCAGATGATTCAGAGGACAGCCCAAGACTGGGTTTGAATTTGGGAAACTTTGGCTTTGCTTCACCACAAGGTCATATAAGTTCTATTTCTGCATAAGCCCAGAGACAATTTTAGAAAGAGCTGAGGGACAAGGAAGGGAAGCTAAAAGACTGAGCATTGCTCCTAAAGAGACCTACAGATTAAGCTGTGCCAAATGGGGTACTCCTTGGGTCTTAGCATGATTTTATGTGTTTCTCTATGTAATTCTGGATATTTGTCTTGTCCTATTTATGCTAGATGTCAAAGAGTGACCTGAACACTTAGTAGTCTAGTATTACAGAAAAAACATTTCAAAATATTAAGAACTCACCAGAGAAAATGGGAGAGGATCTCCCTGGACAGAGTGAGAGTTTTAAGTTTGGCTGACATGCTTCACTCAAGAATTTCATATTTTCCCTCAACTGGTAAAATGAGCTATATGGTAGACAGACTTTTAAGAATGACCCTTAGTGTATCTCATCCTTGTGTAGTCATTTGCCCTTTGAGTATGGATGAAATCTGTAAATATTATATCACTCCTCTGACTATGTTGTTAAGTATTATTGAATCACATTGTCCCTTTACAAGCAGAGTTTTCTCTAGCTGGTATCAGAAGTCAGAGGTTCAAAACATGAGGGGAATTCAGCTGGTTCCTGGTTTTGAAGATGGAGAGAGACATATGCCAAGCAATACTGGCAGCCTTTAGGAGTTGAAAGGAATCCCATTTACAGCCAGCAAGGAAACAAAGACCTTAATCTTGAAAAAACAAGGAACTGAATTCAGCCACCATCCTGTAGTGTGCAGATTCTTTCCATGTGCTTCCAGATAAGAGCCCAGCCCAGGCAGCACCTAATTTTTGACCTCATGAAACCCTAACCAAAGAACCTAGCTGAACTATGCTGTACTTCTGATCTGTGTAAGTGAAAAGTGAAAGTGAAGTGGCTCAGTCGTGTCCGACTCTTTGCAACCTCATGGACTGTAGCCCACTAGGCTCCTCCGTCCATGGTATTTTCAAGGCAAGAGTACTGAAATGGGTTGCCATTTCCTTCTCCAGGGGATCTTGCCAACCCAGGGATCAAGCCCGGGTCTCCTGCATTTTAGGCAGACTCTCTTACCATCTGAGCCACCAGGGAAGTCCACTGATCTGGGCAACTGAGAGTAATAAAGAAATATTTTTAGCTGCTTTGCTGCTGCTGCTGCTGCTAAGTTGCTTCAGTTGTGTCTGACTGTGCGACTCCATAGATGGCAGCCCACCAGGCTCCCCCATCCCTGGGCTGCTTTAGTTTGTGGTAATTTCCTATGCAGAAATAGAAAACTAATACAAAGTCCAAGGTAAAGTTTTGGAGCAAGGCAAAGTTGAGGAAAATTATGTAACAGCAAAGGAGGAATTTTATATACTAAAATGATGCAAACCCTTGAGACAGATTTGAGGTGCTTTTGCAGTTTGGGCTGTTCCAGGATAATGAATTTCCCTAGCAATGCAGAGCTGATTGGTGTTTAGTTTTTCTTAGGTTCCCCAAGGGCCATGGTTACTGAAAAGGAGTTGCAGCATCAGCTAATCACATCGTCTGTGACTTGCTATTAAAAAAAAATATATATGTCATGAACATCTTATTGTTCCTATTTGGTATTATAGTGTATCTCAGAGTCCATGTGTATAGACTGATCCTTTTAAGTTGATCATATGAGAAGTTCATAAGAGAATGACTAAGATCGTAAATGACATTTTCAAGTATAATTATTTGGGGGGGGGGCAAATGATCAAAAAAGAACCAAATCTTGCTTATCTATGGAAGTAGCTTTATCTATCTTTTTAAAATTACTAAAGTAACTCAGACTTCTGATTACATATGAAAGATTATGCAGATGTATTTAACTCTTCTTCCTCTAAACTTGGGTTTCCCAGGTGGTGCTATTGGTAAAGAACCTTCTTCCCAATGCAGGAGATACAGGAGACCTAGGTTCAGTTCTAGAGTTGGGAAGATCCCCTGGAGTTTGAAATGGCAACCCACTCCAGTATTCTTGCCTGGAAAATTCCATGGACAGAAGAGCCTGATAGGCTACAGTCCATAGGCTTGCAAAGAGTCAGACACGACTGAAGTGACTTAGCATGCACACACCCCTAAAATTACTGTAAAGGTATCAGAGGTATAAACTCACAGGGAAAAAAGGAAAAAAAAAGTGAAAGCAAACAAGAAACAAAAACAATATTTTGAAAGTAGAGCACAGATGGATGAGTGATAACTGACTTACCAGATCAAAGAAAGCGGAAAGTTAAGAATGTGGTAAGCTGCTTCAGCTGTGTCTGATTCTTTGCGACCCTATGGACCATAACCCACCAGGCTTCTCTGTCCATGGGATTTTCCAGGCAAGAATACTGGAGTGGGTTGTCATTCCCTCCTTCCAGGGATCTTCCTGACCCAGGAATCTAATCAGCATCTCTTATGTCTCCTGCATTGGCAGGAGGTCTTTACAACTAGTGCCACCTGGGAAGCCTGAAAGTTTAGACTAGATCTAATCAAACAGGAATCCAGATCAAACAGTGATCTTGTAAGATTCAAGGTCTACAGTCTTTTACTTCATATATTTTAATTTCATAGAAAACTGCCAAGGAGGTACTCTCATATACTCTTCTAAAATGAGAGAATAAAAAAATAGTAGGAAGATAAAGTTTTCAGAAAACAGGGTTACCCAGGATAATAGCAGTGTGGTTAGCCTAGAGAAGGGAAACAATCCAGAAGAGTGTCTTTAAGAGACAGTTAAGAGAAGAATTAAGCCAGTGAAACACCTCATGTATTTAACTGTTCAGAGGAGAGTCAAAATTATGTGGGAGAGGTTGGGGAGTGAAATAGAATAGCATTGTAAAATTAAATCAACAAAGACCACAAGGCAGTTACTAACTCCAGTGAAAATGAAAAGTTAATCAAGAAAGAAAGTATAATCAGAATCCACTAAGCAGCTTAGCAATGATATTTACATGGTTGTAATAATATAGACATGAAGGTTAATTAAAAAAAAAGAATGATATGACTATAGGAATAAGAGAAAATGGAAAATTTTGTAAATGAATCTGTTCCAAAAATTCTAAGGGATTATTGTTTTTATGTAGCACCAGTCAAAATAAATTGTATAAATGCAGAGAAAATTACAAGAAATGAATAAAAAATGAACATGATAAAACACAGAATTTAAATTCAGCCTAAAGAGGCTACGTATTAGAGTAAGAGGAGATCCAGGGTTACCTGATTTTCTGACTTTTCAAAAGAAGACATTTCCTTAGATTTTTATGTGAAATATCCTGGTTTTAAAATAATGGACTGAAATTAAAAACATAGATCAAATAAAATGGACCAGCTTTAGTGTGAAAAGAGCCAAGCCAGTCTGCTAACCCTACTACATATATAAACTATTGATTTTTGTCTGGCAATTTTGTGATCATGCACCTCATTGAATTATCTTATTTTTTATAACCATTTTCCAATTGATATCCTTCATGGTATAAAATCAGATAGTTAGCAGTTGATAATTTTTCATCCGTTCTATTTTCTCTGTTTTAAGTTATCAATCATTTGTCTTACTGAGTCCAAACTTCTAAAAGAATATTAATTAATTGATCTTTAAGAAAGAACTTAATTTCCTGGAGGCAGTATTTTCCATCTTTATTTTGTTATAAATTTCTATTTTATTGTCAACTGAGGATTTCATTTTACTTACATACTTTTTCAAAAAATTTGAGTATTTTTTGATTTAAGAATCAGTTTTAGAAATGTTCCATTGGCACTTGAAAATAAGGCATATTTCATCTTTTTAAAATACAGGGTTTGTTGTATATCAACTAATGACAGACCAAAGTGCAAGATGCAATGCTTGCTAAGTTACTGTTTGACCAACTCTATAATCCGTAAAAACCAAAAACAAACAGAAAACAACTGTGTAAATATTAGTCAGTTCATAAGATTGCATTTTCAAATTTAAAGAGTCAAAAAAACTCTAAAAGGGACTCCAAAGAAAAACATTTTTTCTTTCCTTAAAAAAATGAACATTGTTTTCTATACACACCCATGGCGGATTCATGTTGATGTATGGCAAAACCAATACAGTATTGTAAAGTAAAATAATAAAATGAAATAAAATTAACATATAGGTTAAAAAAATTAACATTGTTTTCTATCTGAAATGGTTTTCCCTTTGATGAAAGATCAAACTGTAGATCTCTTTGTAGAGTTGCTAGTTCATAATGAAAAGCACTGAGCACTAGAAATTTAATTAGGGCTCATATAACTCAAAGATGTCAGGCCCCTAGATTACACATTTTTAGTGTCATATTAGAATATTCCAATCATATTAAAAGCCAATGTGTCTGAGGCCTTGCTATTGAAAAGTAATTCAGTGGTAGATTAGTTGCCAAATCTGCATCAGAAAGCAATGTGATTTTGAAATATGATGAGAGTTTTCTATTATTCCCTTGGGTTGTTGACTCTGCTAGTGTGCATGTGGGATGCGAAGGTGGAGGAATTCACAGCTTTGGATGAGTTGAGGATGCTTGACAGTGATTATAGTCAACACAAGGAGAGACTAAATATTAAAGATCAAATTGATACATAGGCTAGAAAAAAAATCAGAGGAAGTGAACAAAGGATTGCATGCCCAGAAAAAGGAGACTTTATTCATGATACTTCAGGCCAAAATCCAGGAAATTTGTTGACATGTTGTTTGTGGAACTCCTGAGAAAGACCTTCTCCCTAGACCTGCAGCCTAGTCATAAAGTATTTTCTCAATGATCAAAGCAGGTGAGGCAAATACATCATTCTGCCTTTAGATCTGGGTTAGAAGAAGGAACTATTAATAGAAGGACCTAAGAAAGTGCTGTAGGAGAAAGCTACAAAAGCTTGAATTATGTGCACATTCCTTTTTTTAATTTAATTTGGCTGCATTATGCAGTACACAAAATCTTAATTCCCCGACCAAGGATTGAACCCATGGCCCCTGCATTGGAAACGTGGATTCTTAAACACTGGACTGCCAGGGAAGTCCCTGAAGTTTTATTATTATTATATTATTTTTTACACTTATCTAATGATTGGATCTTAGAAAATGTAAAATGCTGACTTTTTAAACTAACTGTAATGAAAATACAAAATTTAACTTGATTTTATAGTATAGTCCTGTAATGTGATTTCTAGGTATACTGCTACAGACTCATAGAAGTATTTGAGAAACACTGCAAGTCACAGTATCATTTGCATCTTCAAGTCCTCCCACAGAGGTGAAATAATTAGGGAATTCTGAATAATCAACTTTATTAGTTTCATGCGGCTACTATAATAAGTTACCACAAACCTGAGAGCTTAAAGCAACAGGAATCTATTCCCTCATGATTCCACAGGCCAGGAGTTGAAAACCAGCATCACCGGGCCTAAGTCAAAGTGTTGGCAAGGCCAAGTCCATTCCAGAGGCTCTAGGGGAGATTCATTGTCTCTTCCCGCTCCTGCTGGATGCCAGCATTCCTTGGCTTTTTTTTAGCACCTGGGGACTACCTGTATTCTTGACTAATGTCTCCTTCTCAGTCATAGCATAGCATCTTTGTGTCTCTCTTTCTGATAAAGTCATATTCCCTTTTTTCTTTTGTTTCTGTGTGTCAAAACTCCCTTTGCCTTTCTCTCTCTTCTCTTTTAAAGTTTATTTTATTTTCTGGCTGTGTCAGGTCTTAGTTGTGGTATGTGGGATCTTTCATTGAGGTGTGTGGGCTTAGTTGCCCCAGGGCCGGCATGTAGGATATTTCATTTCCTGACCAGGGATTGAACCCATGAAATGTGGATTCTTAACCACTGGACCACCAGGGAAGTTTCATGCCATAATCTAAAATAATCTCATCATCTCAAGATTATTAATCATACCTGTAAATATCTTCTTTTCCCCTCATTAGGAATATTTACAGGTTCTAGGATCAGGACCTGATATCTTTGAGGGGCCCATTATTTGAATAGCCTATCACAGTCCACTGTCAGGCCACTAAGGATTCACATTTATCCCACAGGTCAAATACATTCACTTCATCTCAGCATCTCCAAAGTCTCAATCCACTGCAGCAAAAAATCAGGTTCAAAATCTCACTTATATATCATCAGCTCAATAATTCTAAATCTCATTGTCTAAACTATCTGAATCAGGTATCAAAGTGACTCAGTGTAATTCACCCTGGGACAGAATTCTGTATTTCTGGACCCGTCAAGCTAGAAAATAAATTATCTTATTTCAAAATACAATGATGGGACAGTCATAGAGTACCAATAATAAACATTCTCATTCCAAAAGGGAGAAAATGGAAGGAAAAAAAAGGAATCATCAGTCCCAAGCAATTTTGAAATCCAGAAGGGTAAGTTTCATTAGGTTTGAAGTTCTGGGAAATAAGCATTTGTGCCTCAAGGCTCCAGCTTCTGGGTTTGAGGTTCCATCCTCTGGGGTAATTTTTCTTTTTCTTGAAGAGTACCTCATGCTTGCAGGTGAGTAGTTTATCCCTCCATGATGCTAAGTTCAAATTTTAAAGCCTTTCTTGAGCAACAGGAGAGGCAGCTACTCTCAAAAGCTTTATCAGCAGTGTCTTTCTTCAACAATGCTTTGCAAAGTAAGTGTGAATGTGAGGATCTGGTTAAGATCACTGGGTAGAAGACCTGCCAGCTCAACAGGCCACTTGTTGAAATGGCATCCAGCAATTTATTAAGGGATTAAGAATTCAAACTAAAAATACAAGTCAGACTGAATTGGAGTCTTGTCTTAGCCATTCACAAGCTATTTACCTTATTTTTTTTTCCGTTTAAGCTTCAGATTCATTTGTAAAAGGGAAAAATTCATACCTCGCATATAGGATTATTATATATTATATAGATTGAATGAAACGAGAAAGGTGTTTGGTATATAGAAATTACTTAATAAAACAGCCCTATCAGCCTTCACTGTGCTAATCTGAAATTCTGTGAGCACATTCCAGTGACAAGCACTGAGCTCTGCAGTCCTGGGAAGCTGCTGTATAGCACAGGGAGCTGAGCTCAGTGCTCTGCGATGACCTAGAAGGGTGGGATGGGGTGGGTGGGAGGTTCAAGAGGGAGGGGATATATGTATATGTATTAATGTTGTTGTACAGCAGAGACTAACACAGCATTGTAAAGCAATTATACTCCAGTTTTAAAATAATCGATGCTGGGTGGTTCAAAAAGAGTTCTTTGAAATCTAGAAAATATCTATATTAGTAAGAACAATTTTCATATATTGATAATATTTAAAGAGCCATCATAGACACTTTCTTCTTAAACATAACATTTCTATTAAGGTATAAAGTTTAACACTAATTTTGTACTTGTGGAGGGAATAGTGGTTTAAAAGGGGTCACTGGGGACTTTCCTGGTGGTCCAGTGGTTAAAACTTCATGCTTCCAATGCAGGGGGCACAGGTTTGATCCTGGAAATTGAAATCCCACATATTGTGTGGCATGGTAAAAACAAAAAAATGAGGTTATTGATCTTCCTATGTTCCTATGTATTTATGGTTTATCAGAAGAAGAAGAAAACAGGAGTAGGCTTAACCAGACAGTATTCCTAAGGTTGTAGTCACGGAGAGAGTTGGGGCACAGGGAAGCCTCCACACCTGATGATATGCTTGTTAGACAGGATCACTGGAAGTGATCTAACAACAGCTTACAAGCATACCTGCTGATAGAATCCTTAATATAAATGCATAGAAGTAAGCCTGGCAAGCTACAGTCCATGAGGTCGCAAAGTGCTGGACACGACTTGTGACTGAACAATAACAAAAGTCACTGAACAACTTCAAATCAATGTGTCCTCTTCTTGGTTCCCCTTGCAGCAATCTCAAGAATTATGTATTTTTGGCAAGAAAAAAGTCAGCACCTGAAATCTTAAAATCTGTGGTCTGAATCTCTAAGAGGTTGTTCCAGAAACTCAACAAATGAATGGAAAGCACCAGCACTTTTTAAATGATTAGCTCATGTAATTCTGTTACATAAGCTTAGCCAATATTTGACCATGAATTTTATCCCCAAGTGGCTCACTTATTAGTGATTTATGGGTTGAGTTCTATACGCAGAGACTGACCAGCTCACTATCCCATTTACTTCTGAAGTAAGCAAGGGTTCGCTTCCCCACCTGCCACTGATGTTAAGCTTGGTAGAGCACTTGTAGCTGCCATGACAGCCTGTGCTCAAGCACCGTGTTCTCGCACACTTCCCCCTTCACTCCCCGGTCTGCTGCAGTGATGTCCCACTCACCGAGAATTTCCACAGGCCCCCAACGTCTTCACCCCTCTCAAAGCAGGTGGGTTCCAGGCCCTCTTCTAGGCAGCTCCTGATGGAGGCCAGGCCGCTGATGCCTGCTCCAATGATGGCCACTTTCTTCACCATGGTTGCCTGTGCAAAGGCCCAGAGATTCACAACTAAAACACATACGCACACACTTATTCCCACAAACTGTTGTGCATACATGGAAGAAGAAACAAATATATGTGTGTAAGTATATATGTATATATGCACACATACATATACATACACTCATGTACATACACTCATACCCACTCCCATATGTATATATGAAGAGACATATGTATGTGTATGTACACACACACACACACACACACACACACACATCCATTCCTTCTTTCTACTTTACATAAGGCTGGAGGAAGAAAAAGGTCTGGTTCCATCTGTATTTCATGCCAGGTAGTCACCTGTTTCTTCCTCTAATAATGTTCTTAACCTTCTCAATTAAAAATAAAAAGCATCTCTTTATCTAAAAACAACTTCTCACTAGCTACTACCTTTAACTTCTGTTCTAAAAATTTGTTTCCTAATCTTTTCCTATTCCTGACAGTATCTTTAGACTCGACTGTTACTTCTTCTTCTTCTTCTTCTTCTTTTTTTTTTTTTTTAGGCAAAATCACATAGTTACACAGAAAAGTAGATTTGGATAACAAAAGTTAGAATCCTTACTGCTCAGAAAAAAAAGATCTCTATTGAACTATATGTCCTTCTCATTTTGGCCATATTTGGTATAAATGTAGCACACTCCTTCTCCATTTAGCAGTCCCACTCTCCTCCCTCTCAAATCATTGCAGTATCATTCTTTTTCTACCTTTTGGTGATCTTCCTCTCTTCTGTGGATTTAAGTCTTGTCCAAAACGTCTGAGCAGTTTGAAAGAAAAAATGCTTCCCTGAACCAATACTCTAGGAGGGTGGTATTGGAAAGTGGGAGGAGCTACTCTTAAAGAGGAACTTGCTTCTGGGTCCTCCAGCATGTGAGGCAACATCCATGCCCCCAGAGAGTTAGTCTCTGCTCCAATCTATTGGCCACCCAGTCCTTGCTTTCCATTAGCAAACCCAATCTAATGCTTACAAGCCTGGACTTTTGGCCTGGGACTCAGGCACTTGTCCCAGATAGATGACTCTGCAGTTTTCTGCTCCATTTTATGATGTGTTATTTAAAGTTTACTTTATTTTTCTCATTTCTAATTCTTCTGTAGGTATTCTATAGTAGCCCCCCGCCTCTGCCCCCTCCAATACTCTTGAAAACTAGTTGCTTAACTGAGAGTTTTTGGTCCCTGCAGTGATGATGAGTTTTCTCTCTTTCTTCCTATCCTCTCTTTTGACCTTTGAGGTCAAAGGTGAGATTTCTCAAAAATATCTTTTATTGATTCTGGCTAATGTGTTGTCATGGAAAAGATCAAATTCCATACATTGATCCATTTGTACCAGGTAAAATTATTTGGTCATAAGGCTAAGTAAACTATACCTAACTCCCAGTCACGAGGTATATTGAAGTTTGTAAAAATTGTTTTCCTACTAATCGTGTTCCTCAAAATTATGATACCTCAATTATTTTAAAATTGATACCTCAATTATTCTCATTAAGCAAACAATGTTTAAAATAAACTGACATATATTTAACTCTGGAGAAATTGCTCTTTATGTCTTTTGGATGTGGTAATCCTCATCTCTTAAGTAAATATAGTAAAGTGGAGAGTCAGAAACACCTCAGATCTTAGTTCAGTCACTTACAGCAGTGTGACACGGGGCAAGTCATTAAGCCTCTTCAATTCTTGTTTTATTCATTAATCAAATGAAGATCTACACTACTACTATTTCTTGCTCAATTGTCACAAACTTAGAGGGTACAAATGTATTTGAAAATCACTGCAGATGGTGATTGCAGCCATGAAATTAAAAGACGCTTACTCCTTGGAAGAAAAGTTATGACCAACCTAGATAGCATATTCAAAAGCAGAGATATTACTTTGCCAACAAAGATCCATCTAGTCAAGGCTATGGTTTTTCCTGTGGTCATGTATGGATGTGAGAGTTGGACTGTGAAGAAGGCTGAGCACCAAAGAATTGATGGTTTTGAACTGTGGTGTTAGAAAAGACTCTTGAGAGTCCCTTGGACTGCAGGGAGATCCAACCAGTCCATTCTGAACGAGATCAGCTCTGGGATTTTCTTTGGAAGGAATGATGCTAAAGCTGAAACTGCAGTACTTTGGCCACCTCATGCGAAGAGTTGACTCATTGGAAAAGACTCTGATGTTGGGAGGGATTGGGGGCAGGAAGAGAAGGGGATGACAGAGGATGAGATGGCTGGATGGCATCACTGACTCGATGCACGTGAGTCTGAGTGAACTCCGGGAGATGGTGATGGACAGGGAGGCCTGGCATGCTGCAATTCATGGGGCTGCAAAGAGTCGGACATGACTGAGCAACTGAACTGAACTGGTCTATATATATATAGACCGGTCTATATAGACTATATAGACTTTATAGACTACTATATAGACTGGTCTATATATATATGTAAATCTGGCATGTAGTTAGCAATATGGTAAATGTGCATTGTAAGTAAGAAGAAACCACTTTTTAATTTTATTTTTATTAAAAAAATTTTCTTACTGTGCTGCATGGCATGCAAGATCTTAATTCCCAGACCAGGGATCAAACCTGTGTTCCCTGCAGTGAAAGTGTAGAGTCTTAACCACTGGACCACCAGGGAAGACCCCAGAACAACTTTTTAAAATCATAGGTTTCCTAAATTTTCTAGGCTGCAATTTAGTTCACATGATTTTATCTCCTCTCATTTCATATAGAGCTCTTTTTAGTTTTTAATGCTACACAAACTATAGTGATCACAGATACCTTCCTGAGGAAGCAGTACTGTCTGTATAACATTATTTTGTCTAAAGGGTGTGCACATCACACCCAGTTCTATCTTGGCCTCTGATGCTATTGTCTCTCTCCACAAGGTAAAAAAGGCTACTCTTCCCCCTTTCTGCCCTTTATAGGAGTGTAATTCATCTGTGGTGTACCCATTAACTAGCCCATCCTCTCCCCCTGGCATCTCAGCCTAGTTTTTGGTTGCTGCAGTTTTCTGCAAAGCCCTCTCATCTTCAGAATCCCAAATGCCCAGGCCCTGGTTGGAGGAGTGGCCACTCCCTGCGTCATCGCCTCCTCTTTTCCACACTCTTTTATGTGGTTTCCTTCAGGATCTCTGGAGTGGGGCTGGGTGAGAGAGAACATTAGGAATAACAATTTAGCTTAGAGAGTGTGGCACCCCAAAGAGGAGTCCCTGGTGGATCATAAGATTACTGTTAATTCCTGGCCATACTGCCTACACACTCTATTTGACTATTGTTCTCCTGAATCCTGTAGTTTCAAGGTTCTAGGTGATAGTTTAAAAGTGAGTGCTTCCATGAGAGGAATGACAAGGATTTCCTGAAGGAATGTTGGTGCTGAGCACCTAGACCCTACTAGCTGTCTCTCTTTTCTCTGTTGTTTGTCTTGTATAGTCCCCATAATTGCATAGAAAGATGCATTTACAAGCTTGTAAAGAGGTGTTCATTTTGTAGTACCTGGGGAATTCAATGCCTCCTTTCCTCACATGAACTCTAGAGCTGAGGTTGAGAAACTTTTTCTGCAGAAGGCCAGATATTAGATACTTTTCCTTTGTAGCCCATATAGTCTCTGTTGGAATGATTCCACTCTGTGCTGTCGTGTGAAAACAGCCATAGAAAATTGATGGGCATGGGTGTGTTCTCAGAAAACTTACTTATAGACGCTGATATGTGAAGTTCATATAAAATTTTTCTATGTTATAAAATATTATTCTTTGATCTTTTTCCAACTATTTCAAAATGTAAACGTGACTCTTGGCTTGCAAGTTGTACAAAACAAATGGGACGAGACTTGGCCAGGTCTGTCCCTGCGTCACTGACTAAAGGGACAAGAGTTTGGGTGAACTCCAGGAGTTGGTGATGGACAGGGAGGCCTGGTGTGCTGCGGTTCATGGGGTCGCAGAGTCGGACACAACTGAGTGACTGAACCGAACTGAACTGATCCCTGCTTTAGAGAAACAGCCTTATTCTAGTGAACCATTGCTCAGGGTATTACGGGTCTTCTGTGAAGCGAAGGTACTAAAATGGTTCAAAGTATGAGCATGTAGTTTTGTTTTTAAGAAATTTCCTAGGGAAGAAAGTTTTGAAATAAATATGCCTTTACCAGTTCAGTTTAGCAATCCTGATATATTCTTCTGTAGTGGATGTTCATCACACTCCTGCTTGCCTCTGAAATGAGAATAAGGCAGAATTACTCTTCAACTAATGGAGGTATGGCTGGGAATGTCGCTCATTCTCTGGGACAATAATTAAGTTATTAGTTCCATCTGTTTATTTATCTGCTTATATGCAGAGATTATGAATCCCAAAAGGCTGCGACAATGGCCAAGAATGATGTAAAATGAAGGTAAAAATTCCAACTAAGTAAAGACAAATCCAAATCAAACATGCCCTTAACTAATATGTTCCCCTGTTTACATATTCCCTTTAAGATCAGTTGAATTCCAGAAAGCTCTTTGAATCCTACTGTATAAGAGATCACTGATTCCTGACACTGCAGCTCTCCCACCAAAGCCACTGCCCACACTCTGACTGCAAAGAAACGCTCCCACACAGACACCCCTCAAGACTGGAATAGGTAGCTGTTTCACCTAATTCATAGAGACAGAAAAAGTTAAACAAAATGAGAAGATGGAAGAATATATTTCAAGTGAAAGAATAAGAAAACCCCTGAAAGAAAACCTAATGGAACAGGGATAGTTTATCTCTGCTGAAAGAGAAAACCTTATAATCTAGGATACTTTACCCAGTAAGTTTATCATTGAGAATTGAAGGAAAGATAAATAATACAGTAATACCAGCTGTTAGTATTGGGAGTTAAAGTAGTAAAAATACAGCTGTCATTAGAATGGATCAAACGGTGGTGGTATTTGATGCTGAGATGTGGCTGGTGGTTTTAGATCGATAATTCTAGTAATAAAACTGATTGCACCTGAAACTGATGAGACAACTGCTAAATGTAATGAAAAGTTAGTCAAATCTATCGAACGCCCTTCAAGAGTTAAATTACTGGTTAAGGACAGTTTTTCCTCCTCCAAGGGATCTTTCCATCCTAGGAATCAAACCCTTGTCTCCTGCATTAGTAGACAGATTGTTTACTACTGAGCCATCCAGGAATCCCTAAGAGTGATGATGGGAGAAGTAGAGCTTACATTGTTTATAGGAGATGCTATATCAGGATCTCTAATTACTAATGATATATACTAATCAACTGCCAAAGCTCCTGATCATAATAGATATTACTATAAAAAGATTATTATAATATGGCCAGTTGATAAATAGGCAGATTTTTTTAGTTGTGTTTGGTTAAACCTTCCTCAGTATTCTAACTGTAATTGATATTACAGCAATAATTGATATATCTAGATTTGTTGTTGTTGTTGTTGTTCAGTTGATAAGTCATGTCTGACTCTTTGCAACCCCATCAACTGCAGCACAGCTGGCTTCCCCGTCCTTCACTATCTCCCAGAGTTTGCTCAAACTCATGTTCATTGAGTCGGTGATGCCATCCAGTTGTCTCATTCTGTGTCACCCCCTTCTCCTGCCTTCACTATTTCCCAGGATCAGGGTCTTTTCCAATGAATCATCTCTGAATTTGATATAAAATTGATCTAAGTGTAAGTTTTTATCATGTTGATAAGATTAAACTTGATATTAATGGAATGAATACCTTGTGTAACTTCTGGTACTCAAAGTGGAATGGGAACGTCAAAGTTTTATAATAAGGGCTACTGTAGTAATAAAAAATGTTGGATTAAAAATTTTAATAGTCGTTCATTGATGAGAATATATTGATTTAATACCGATAGCCGTTATGGGAACTATAGATGCAGTGGCTTGTGTTATGAAATATTTAGTGGACACTGATGTGTATCAAGATGGCAGAAGAGTAGGAAGTGGAAAAGTTCACCTTCTACAAGTGAAATGATTCACAGAGAATAGCTACTGAACACCGACAGAAGACCTTAGACTTCTGAAAAGACAAGAAAACCTCCATATAACTGAATAGGACAAAAAGGGCAGGGAGGAGGAAGGAACTGGATGGGGCCTGCACCTCAGGGAGGGAGCTGTGAAGGAGGAAATGTTCTTGCACCCAAGGAAGTCTCCTCACCAGTGGGGAGATTAGACTGGACTGAGAGGGAGCTTTGGAGCCTTGGAGGAGAGCATGGCAACCAGATCGTGGAAGGCAAATGAAGGGTAACCTGCACAGAAGGTCAGCATTGCAGCCCTCTGCTCCCCAGCCAGAGATATTTATCTGTTGGCAGGTGCAGGGGCTGGGTTCTGAAGCTCAGGCTTCAGAGGTCAGGCTCAGGGAGAGGACCAGGACTGACTGTGTGGAAACAGCCTGAAGAGGCTGGGCTGTGGCAACTGAGTGTGTACTCAGAAGAACCCTGGACTTGCCAAGGTGCAAGGCAGCATTAATTGGGAGCACACGAGGAGAGGGATGAGGCCACCGGAAGATACTTTTTCCTTGTGAGTGTTCCTGGGCAACAAGACACCACCTACAGAAACTCTGGAGGCAGGCTTGAGTCACTGCTGCCATTGTGAGCTCCAGATGTAGGCACTGGCTGCCACCACAGATGGCCCTGCCCCTGCTGTCCTGGGAGGGCACAGCGAGCACCAGCACTTAGGAAATCTGGGAGCAGGCTCCAGGCCCTGCCCTCTTTGTCTGGGGGTGGGTGGGTGAAGATAACCCCCCTCCCAAGGAAATCCATGAGCAGGTACCAGGCCCTGCCCCTACTCTTCCAGGAGGACATGGAGAGTGCCAGCCCCTAGGGAATCTGTGAACAAGTGCTGGGCTTATGCCCCTGCTATTGTAGAAGTGTGCAAAGTGTACCTACATATCTCATATCAAGGGGATCATGGCCAACACATGGAGGAAGGAGACAGCAAACATCCAAAGTAAAAGCAGCTCCTTGATTTTGGAAAAGAGTGTGAAGTAGAAGGACTTGAGCTCACCTTCTCTTGAGAAAACACCAAAATCACAACTAACTGCTAAACAACCATCAATAAAAAAGACTGGAATCTATCGATCAAGATATTTTACATTGAAAGGCAAAGAAAAAGCCACAATGAGATGGCAGGAGGGGGAACTTTCATGACATAAATCCTATATCTAACAGGTGGACAACACATAAACTGGAAAATAATTATATCACAGAAGTTCTCCCACAAGAATGAGCCCTGAACCCCACACTAGGCTCTCTAGCCTGAGGGTCTGGCATTAGAAGTAGAAATCCCCAAAACATTTGACTTGAAAGGCCAGTGGGGCTTGAGTGCAGGAGTTCCATAGGTCTGGGGAAACAAAGATGCCATTCTTGGAGGGTGTACACAAGGTTTCACATACACTGGGACTCAGCACAAAGCAGAAAATCCATAGGAGCCAGGACTGGACTTCTCTATGAATCTTGGAGGAATTTCAGAGGGAGGAAGGTGTCAGCTGCTGCTCACTGAGGTGGCAAGAACACTGGTGGCAGAGGCCCTAGAGAATATTGATCAACATGAGGTCTTCCTGAGGTCAGCATTTTGTCATGAAGACCTTGCTCTACCCAAGAGCATATAGGGTCCAGAGCTAGAATGCCTTAGGCCAAAAACCCAGCAGGATAGAAACACAGACCTACCCCCTCAGCAGACAGGGTGCCTAAAACCAAACTAAGCTCACAGTCACCTATAAACACACCCTTGACATGGTCCTGCCCACCAGAGAGACAAGACCCAGTTAGCAGAAGGAAAGAGTTCATAAAGGTCAGAGCAGAAATAAATGAAATAGAGACCAAGAAAGTAATAGCAAAGATCAATGAAACTGAATACTGATTCTTTGAGAAAATAAACAAAATTGATAAACCTTTAGCCAGATGAACCAAAAAAAGAGAGGACTCAAACCAAAAAAAAGAGAGGACTCATAAAAAAAATTAGAAATGAAAAAGAAGTTACAAATGATACCACAGAAATAAAAAGGATCATAGAGACTACTACAAGCAGCTATAGGCTAATAAAATGGACAGCCCAGAAGTAATGGACAGATTCTTAGAAAGGTACAACCTTCCAAGACTGAACCAGGAAGAAATAGAAAATATGAAGAAGCCAATCACAAGTACTGAAACTGAAAGTGTAATTTATAAACTTCCAACAAACAAATGTCAAACCAGATGTCAGAAGTCAAAACCAGATGGCTTCGCAGATTAATTCTATCAAACATTTAGAGAAGAGTTAACACGTATCCATCTGAAACTCTTCCAAAACATTGCAGAGAAAGGAACACTCCCAAGTTCATTCATTGAGGCCACCATCACCTTGACAGGAAAACTGGATAAAGATATCATTAAAAAAGACAATAACAGGCCAATGTCACTGATGAACATAGACACAAAATTCCTCAACTTAACACCAGCAAGCCAAATCTGACAATAGTTTAAAAGGATCCTACACCATGATCAAATGGGATTTATCCTAATGATGCAAGAGTTCTTCAATATATGCAAATCAATCAGTGTGATACACCATGTAAGCAAATTGAAGAATAAAAAGCACCATACAAAAAACAAATTTAAAATGGATTAAAGATCTAAATGTAAGACAGGACACTATAAAACTCACAGAGGAAAGCATAGGAAAAACACTCTTTGACATAATTACAGCAAGATTTTATTTGACTCACTCCTATTGTAAATAGTGTTGCAATGAACATTGGGTACATAGCCAGGACATGGAAGCAACCTAAATGTCCCTCAACAGATGAACAGATGAAGAAAGTGTGGTACATATATAAAATGGAATAAAACTCAGCCATAAAAAGGAACAAAACTGGGTCATTTGTAGATATGTGGATGGATTTAGAGTCTGCTAATCACTGCACCAGATATCAAATTGCCAACATCTGCTGGATCATCAAAAAAGCAAGAGAGTTCCAGAAAAACATCTATTTCTGCTTTACTGACTATGCCAAAGCCTTTGACTGTGTGGATCACAATAAACTGTGGAAAATTCTGAAAGAGTTGGGAATACCAGACCACCTGACCTGCCTCTTGAGAAACCTATATGCAGGTCAGGAAGCAACAGTTAGAACTGTACATGAAACAACAGACTTGTTCCAAATCAGGAAAGGAGTACGTCAATGATGTATGTTGTCACCCTGCTTATTTAACTTCTGTGCAGAGTACATCATGAGAAACGTGGGCTGGAAGAAACACAAGCTGGAATCCAGATTGCCAGGAGAAATATCAATAACCTCAGATATGCAGATGAAACCATCCTTATGGCAGAAAGTGAAGAGGAACTAAAAAAGCCTCTTGATGAGAGTGAAAGAGGAGAGTGAAAAAGTTGGCTTAAAGCTCAACATTCAGAAGACTAAGATCATGGTATCTGGTCCCATCACTTCATGGGAAATAGATGGGGAAAGAGTGGAAACAGTGTCAGACTTTATTTTTGGGGGCTCCAAAATCACTGCAGATAGTGACTGCAGCCATGGAAAAAAGACGCTTACTCCTTGGAAGGAAAGTTATGACCAACTTAGATAGCATATTGAAAAGCAGAGACATTACTTTGCCAACTAAGGTCCATCTAGTCAAGGCTATGGTTTTTCCTGTGGTCATGTATGGATGCGAGAGTTGGACTGTGAAGAAAGCTGAGTGCCAAAGAATTGATGCTTTTGAACTGTGGTGTTGCAGAAGACTCCTGAGAGTCCCTTGGACTGCAGGGAGATCCAACCAGTCCATTCTAAAGGAGAACAGCTCTGGGTGTTCTTTGGAAGGAATGATGCTAAAGCTGAAACTGCAGTACTTTGGCCACCTCATGCGAAGAGTTGCCTCAGTGGAAAAGACTCTGATGCTGGGAGGGATTGGGGGCAGGAGGAGAAGGTGATGACAGAGGATGAGATGACTGGATGGCATCACTGACTCGATGCACGTGAGTCTGAGTGAACTCCGGGAGTTGGTGATGGACAAGGAGGTCCTGAGTGCTGCGATTCATGGGGTTGCAAGGAGTCAGACACAGCTGAGCAACTGAACTGAACTGAACTGAACTGATACAGAATGAAGTAAGTAAAAAAAATTTGTATGTTAGCACATATACGATGCAAAGAAATAGAGGAAAACAATAGGATGGCAAAGACTAGAGGCCTCTTCAATAAAATTAGAGATAAGAAGGGAACATTTCATGCAAAAATGGGCACAATAAAGGACAGAAATGGCAAGGACCTAACAGAAACAAAAGAGATTAAGAAGAGGTGGCAAGAATACACAGAAAAACTGTACAAAGAAGGTATTAATGACTCAGATAACCATGATGGTATGATCACTCACCTGGAGCCAGACATCCTGGAGTGTGAGGCCAAGCAGGCCTTAGGAAACATCACTATGAACAAAAAAACTGCTGAAGGTGATGGAATTCCAACTGCACTATTTCAAATCCTAAAAGAGGATGCTGTTAAAGTGCTGAACTCAATATGCCAGCAAATTTGGAAAACTCAGCAGTGGCTGCAGGACTGGAAAAGGTCCATTTTCATTCCAATCCCAAAGAAGGGCAATGTCAAAGAATGTTCAAACTACTGCACAATTGCACTCATTTCACATGCTAGCAAGGTAGTGCTCAAAATCCTCCAATCTAGGCTTCAACAGTATGTGAATGAAGAGCTTTCAGATGTAGGTTTAAAGCTATTAAAGAATTAAAAAAATTTTAGTCCATGAAATTTAATTTTTTGAAACATTTTAGTGTTTTAAAATTTCATTTAGAGCATGTTTGATTGAGATATGCTATAAATTATGAGATAATTAAAATTATGTAGGCTTTTAATGAATTGTTATGAGGCTTCCTAGGTGGCTCCATGGTAAATAATCCACCTGCCAATGCAGGAGACACAGGAGATGTGGGTTGCAAGAGTCTGACATGACTTAGCAACTAAAGCACCACCACCACTTTCAAAAGCAGAACATTCTTATGAAAACTTTTGTAAGCCAGTGGCTTAAAAGGAAGAAGCAATTACATTGATAATGGATGCTCCAGATGTAATAAATAGAGATGAAGCACAAATGCTTATAGACATAGTTGAAAGCTGTGGTGGCTTAATGCTATGCTGAATTTTGTACCCAGGGAAGGAGCTTGGTGGGGCCATTCTCCCACTCGGGGCACATGCTGCCTCTATAAGGATTCCTGCAAACCAAACATTGAATGCAATATTCACTTTTCACTTTTTTTTCATAAAAATGAAAATCTGTACATTTCTTTTGGATAATGAGAACAGGTATTAATGTAGGTCTTTTGTAAAGGTAAAGTGGCATAAAACAAAATTTTGCAATGTGGGGTAGGGGCGTACCTGTATAACATGGATAGGTAAAGGTCTATGAAGGGTTAAGAGGGCTTGTTAAAATAATTTTGTTTGATGATAATAAGTATACAAGTTCATAATTACATTTTTTATGTCCTACAAGTATTGACTAATTAACCCCTTTTGGTTATGATATTGGTTAGGATTATAAGTTAACAGGCAATAGGGTTACAATTTGTTTGACTGCGTTAAGGCCTTTGATGGCCATTACTAATTCATAGTATCCCCCATAATTAAAAAGATACCAAATGTATGACAGCACAATTATGTGGGAGCATGGGATGATTAGTCATTAGTCCCCCAAGATGTCTTATTTAAGGGACTAGATGGACAGTTATAAGTGGAATGATCTTGAAGTAAGAACCAGAGGTAAGCTATAGTTTCCTGTTAGAACTATCACACAATATGGGCCTGGAGAGAGAAGAGGGGCATAACCCAAGCGAGTTTTGTTTCCCAGAGCTTGGTAATTAAGGAAAGAGAATGGCTATGAGAAACATGGTGATGAGAATTGATGTAATCTATAATAACATTTATTTAGGAAGAAAACTGTGAGTGAATATATACCATATACTTTACCTTGGGGAGTAATTACACATGAATGGATGAAAGAGCTAAGACTAAATTTAGCTAAGACTAAATATATAAACAAAATTTAACAAATAAAACAGCTAAAATTTTTTAATCAGAAAAATAGTAAAACCAAAAAGTTCTAGAACTTAGGTAATAAAAGATCACATTTCAGCTGGGAGCTAACAAATAGGTAAAGTTGAAACAGGAGTCTGTGACAAAGTTTGGCTGTGACTTATGGAGTTTGTTGACCCTTGGACACACTGTTGAGAAACATAGACTTGGAAGTTGTATGTAACCGTACCTGCTGAATCATTTTTCCACCTAGCATTCTTTCACAAAAGAGCAAGGTTGCTATTACTCACACTGCTAATATTACCCTAGGAGCAGGAAAATCAAAAGGTTGTGATGAAAGAACTAAATAAAAAAGAGCATACCTTGCATCTGAGTTCCCATGAGTTGCACAAATTACAAATAACCACAAGTCACCAAAAGGTAAGCCACAGGAAATACCACCAGCCTTCCATCTAGAGCAGGAGGTCTGAGGAATAAGAAGTATCACTTTTATGACTTATTAGAAGGAGGTTCATTGTCTTGGTGGCTTTTATAAATTTAGGGGGCAGCTGGGAGAATAAGAGAGCCTTTTGACCCTGTTCCATCTCCCAGATCCTCTCACTTTGGACCGGGTTGATGTACAAGAGCCAAAAAGATTTCCCAAGATGGTTTTGGATCTGTGAGGAATAAGGGCATGAGTTTGACATTCACACCAGAAAAGTTTAGACATTTCACTCATAGAGTCCACATACTATACTTGAGAGAAATACGCCACCTAGAACACACATAAAAGGCAATAGGAAACAAAACAGTAAGCTTCTTAGCTGATGTTAACTTGATACTCATGTCTGCATTTTAAAGCAATAATTTTCAAAATTTAGTTTCTGCTTAGAATTTTAAAACTTGAAAGGACATTAAGGATTGAAATTCTGAGTGGCCTCACCATGACATTTTGGGCAGGATGATGCTTCAGTGTGAGGAATTATTTTAGTGACTGCAGTATATTTAGCTTGCCTGGTACCACCCAGTCAATAATGCCAGTAATACATCTCTGGCATTAGGATAACAAAAAACCCTGTCCCCACACATTTCCAGATGCTTGTATGTGGAAGTACTGATGACACTGAGAACTCTTATTTTATTTTTAGGCAAAAAATGATTAAAGATATTAATTGTCTTATTCATATCATAGCTAGCTGGTTCAATAAATATTTCATAGTTCTTACCATGTGTCAGTCACTGAGCTAGATGCTGATGATACAAAAATTTGTAAGACATAGAGTAAGACATAGAGTCTAGCATAGGAGGCAGACATATAAATAATTGATTTCACTATTATACATATAGGCTTCCCTGGTGGCTCAGATGGTGAAGAATTTGCCTGCAATACAGGAGACCTGGGTTTGATCCCTGGGTCAAGTAGATTCCCTGGAGAAGGGAATGGCTACCCGCTTCAGTATTCTTGCCTGGAACATTTCATGGACAGAGGAGCCAGGCATGCTATGGTCCATGGGATCACAAAGAGCTGGACATGACTGAACAACTTTCATTATACACACACACACACACACACTCACACACATATATTGCCAGTGTGCTGAGACAGATGCCGTATTGAATTGGCAAAATCTGGCAAAATAGCAAATAGATAGTTTGTGGAGCTGGTTGGATTTTATAACCATGGAGAATGTACACAGTACCTTTTGTTTGTATCTGAAATTATATTCATATGCATTTTTCATACATTAATGTAGTAAATGAGTGCCTACTGTATGTGCAGTAATGTTCTAAGAATTAGGGATACGTTCCCTCATGTAGCTTATATCTGAGTGATCTCTTCTGTTGTGACTATTTGAGTTCTACTCCTAAATGACTGACAATAGTGGTATATCTCTAAAACTTAGGATCCTATCAGTTAGTTTCAAAATAAGTATCCTTTCATTTCATGATTCCTTCTAAACCCAGAATATCATCAAAAGGAGGATACCCATCACTTACTGGCCCGTAAGTAATATAGAAGCAGTTAGACGTTACAATAAAAATTTTTGAAATTGCTTTTGAAAGTATGTTTATGAAAATGTTACATATGATAAGAAAATGGTATATTTATGATTACTGTAGATTTTATCCATATATTGGTTAAGTTGGTTTGAAGATTAGCATCATTTTATTTATAAGAAACTTTGTTAACTAGTTTTGTTGGCTTCAATTCTGAGTGGAATCAAATGTTCTTTGATCTTTAATCAGAGAAAAAACTGAACTCTTTCAAAGCACATAACTTAGCATTTTGGATGTGACAAAAGTTAAAGTTAATCAAGTATGCTGCATTTTAAAAATGTTAAAGTTGTATGTTCTCTGTTTTACAGTAAATTATTTATTCTTTATTTCCAAAGAATTAGTCTCCAAGACACACATATATTTGACATCTGAACTATAACTGTACTATCTACTGTTGAAAGAAAATTCAGAGAAACTTACTTGATGTTAATATTATATTGTGCAAGAAACAAGCTGTTCTTTACAGGGAGACTTCAAACCCCAAAGTGGTATGAAACAGAAGGATGTTACAGGATGACTTCTAAAGTGAAAATGAAAAAAGAGTTTAACCTTTAAAATGATGATGAAAACGATAATAATTATTACTATAACGGTTTCCAGGTGGTAGGGGATTGGTTAAACATGATTATCTTATACTATTTTAGGAAGAAGACTGAAGTTTCACTTATTATTATCAGAGTCATTTACTATTATGTCTTAGTTATCATTACCATTGCATAATAATATTAATATTACATTTCTAAAAATAGGTGATATACTATTACACGTCAGAATTTATCTCAGAAGCATAATATTAAATCAGCATGAAATGAATGAATAAGGATTAAATAGTTTTTATGCATAATCCCCATGAATAGTATGAAAAGGCAAAATGATAGGATACTGAAAGAACTCCCCAGGTCAGTAGGTGCCAAATATGCTACTGGAGATCAATGGAGAAATAACTCCAGAAAGGATGAAGGGATGGAGTCAAAGCAAAAACAACACCCAGCTGTGGATGTGACTGGTGATAGAATCAAGGTCTGATGCTGTAAAGAGCAATATTGCATAGAAACCTGGAATGATAGGTCCATGAATCAAGGCAAATTGGAAGTGGTCAAACAGGAAACGGCAAGAGTGAACATCGACACTCTAGGAATCAGCGAACTAAAATGGGCTGGAATGGGTGAATTTAACTCAGATGACCATTATATCTACTTCTGTGGGGAGGAATCCCTCAGAAGAAATGGAGTAGCCATCATGGTCAACTAAAGAGTCCGAAATGCAGTACTTGGATGCAATCTCAAAAATGACAGAATGATCTCTGTTCATTTCCAAGGCAAACCATTCAGTATCACAGTAATCCAAGACTATGCCCCAACCAGTAACGCTGAAGAAGCTGAATGGTTCTATGAAGACCTACAAGACCTTTTAGAATTAACACCCTAAAAAGATGTCCTTTCATTATAGGAGACTGGAATGCAAAAGTAGGAAGTCAAGAAACACCTAGAGTAACAGGCAAATTTGGCCTTGAGATACAGAATGAAGCAGGGCAAAGGCTAATAGAATTTTGCCAAGAGAACGCACTGGTCATAACAAACACCCTCTTCCAACAACACAAGAGAAGACTCTACACATGGACATCACCAGATGGTCAACACCGAAATCAGATTGATTATATTCTTTGCAGCCAAAGATGGAGAAGCTCTATACAGTCAGCAAAAACAAGACTGGGAGCTGACTGTAGGTCATGAGCTCCTTATTGCCAAATTCAGACTTAAATTGAAGAAAGTGGGGAAAACCACTAGAGCATTCAGGGTTCATGACACTGTACAGGATACAGGGATCAAGACCATCCCCATGGAAAAGAAATGCAAAAAAGCAATATGGCTGTCTGTGGAGGCCTTACAAATAGTTGTGAAAAGAAGAGAAGTGAAAAGCAAAGGAGATAAGGAAAGATATAAGCATCTGAATGCAGAGTTCCAAAGAATAGCAAGAAGAGATAAGAAAGGCTTCCTCAGTGATCAATGCAAAGAAATAGAGGAAAACAACAGAATGGGAAAGACTAAAGATCTCTTCAAGAAAATTAGAGACACCAAGAGAATATTTCATGCAAAGATGGGCTCGATAAAGGACAGAAATGGTATGGACCTAACAGAAGCAGAAGATACTATGAAGAGGTGGCAAGAATACACAGGGGAACTGTACAAAAAAGTTTCGCAAGCCAAATAATCATGATGGTGTGATTACTCATCTAGAGCCAGACATCCTGGAATGTGAAGTCAAGTGGGTCTTAGAAAGCATCACTACGAACAAAGCTAGTGGAGGTGATGGCATTCCAGTTGAGCTATTTCAAATCCTGAAAGATGATGCTGTGAAAGTGCTGCACTCAATATGCCAGCAAATTTGGAAAACTCAGCAGTGGCTACAGGATGGAAATATCAGTTTTCATTCCAATCCCAAAGAAAGGCAATGCCAAAGAATGCTCAAACTACTGCACAATTGCACTCATCTCACACACTAGTAAAGTAATGCTCAAAATTCTCCAAGCCAGGCTTTAGGAATACATGAACTGTGAACTTCCAGATGTTCAAGCTGGTTTTAAAAAAGGCAGGGGAACCAGAGATCGAATTGCCAACATCTGCTGGATCATCGAAAAAGCAAGAGAGTTCCAGAAAAAACATCTATTTCTGCTTCATTGACTATGCCAATGCCTTTGACTATGTGGATCACAATAAACTGTGGAAAATACTGAAAGAGATGGGAATACCAGGCCACGTGACCTGCCTCTAGAGAAATCTCTATGCAGGTCAGGAAGCAACAGTTAGAACTGGACATGGAATAACAGACTGGTTCCAAATAGGGAAAGAAGTACATCAAGGCTGTATATTGTCACCCTGCTTATTTAACTTCTATGCAGAGTACATCATGAGAAATGCTGGGCTGGAAGAAGCACAAGCTGGAATAAAGATTGTCAGGAGAAATATCAATAACCTCAAATATGCAGATGATACCACCCTTATGGCAGAAAGTGAAGAGGAACTAAAAAGCCTCTTGATGAAAGTGAAAGAGGAGAGTGAAAAAGTTGACTTAAAGTTCAACATTCAGAAAACTAAGATCATGGTATCTGGTCCCATCACTTCATGGGAAATAGATGGGAAAGAGTGGAAACAGTGTCAGACGTTATATTTTTGGGCTTCAAAATCACTCCAGATGGTGAGTCCCCCCATGAAATTAAAAGACGCTTACTCCTTGGAAGAAAAGTTATGACCAACCTTGATAGTATATTGAAAAGCAGAGCTATTACTTTGCCAGCAAAGGTCCATCTAGTCAAGGCTATGGTTTTCCAGTAGTCATGTATGGATGTGAGAGTTGGACTGTGAAGAAAGCTGAGCACCAAAGAATTGATGCTTTTGAATTGTGGTGTTGGAGAAGACTCTTGAGAGTCACAGCTCTCGGGTCTTGGACAAACTGTGTTATAACTCTTAGGCAAATCAGTGTTACAGCTCTATTTTATTTAGAAGATAGCAGGAGAATCCATCCTCAAAGTGTGAGGGCATGCCAACCCAAAGACTTGAAGAGAAGAGGGTGGAGGATAGAGAGAGAGGGGGATAGAGAAAAAGAGGGCACGCACGCGGGAGAGAAAGAGAGCACTTTGGCTCCTCCTTTTATATGTTTTTCTTCCACCTGGGCCTGCCCTATGCAAATTGGGCTTACCCAGGAGTGCTGTTTGTTCTACCTGAAGTCTTCACTCTGGTCCTCGGACCTTCTTTTGTTCTATTTTTGTGGGCTTTTCCCTTCCTTGTCTTTTAGCCACCACCATTTTGGACTCCTTTTCCCTATTCTACCTACCTAATATTCCCCCCTCACGAGATGGGAGGCCCAATTCTTTGGGAATAGGGGTGTCGAGGTCTTTCTGGCTACTTCCTGCTGAACTGGAGCAGCGAGGGCTTTTGGGCCTCCCCCTCTTGTTAGTCTCAAGCCTCAGAGTCCTTACAGCGATGTCCATCTAAGGGTGTGTGATATTTTTCCTGGTCGGCTGTAGTTTTATATGTTTGTTGAGCTGGCACTGCATGCTGTAGCTTGTTGACCTGAGCAGAGGTAAAACAGGTTAGACAATTGACAGTACATGGAATAATCATAAGCATCATCAATATAACTTAACAAAGACTAGTAGGGGCATTAGTCATTTTTAAATTCACATCGCCAGGATGGTTCAAGTCCCTCCTTGTTCAGGGATCAGAAGATCTATCTCCTGTCTGTTTTGGAGTACAATCTCTGTCAAGCTGTGTTGGCTGTTTAGGGCTATCTTGAGAAATCTTATCCTCAGAAACCAGATTTTGGGGGTTTTCATTAGAATGGCACTCATTGGTAGTCCTGAATAGGTATCTGAGATCTCCCAGGGGCTCACAGGTGTATTGAGTGTCCTCTTCTGTCTTCTTCCATGGCTTGACTCATGAGTAGTGAATCCAGAAGTCATGTCCTGGTACCTTGACTGCTGTGGGGGTAGAAAGTATTACAGGGTAGGGGCCCTTCCATGTGGGCTGGAGTTGAGCTTTTGAGGACCCATCTTTCCAGACTTTAATTAGGACTTGAGTCCCTGGAGCATATAGTGGTGACTCCTTAGAATCTTTTCGGTCCTGGTTTATACCCCACAAGCGTATATTCTGTTGGCGTATATACCAATGGCCATGGTATAAGACTGGAGGGTCTGAACCTCTGGATCTAGGAAGAGGTCATTGACATAAACAAAAGGTCTCCCATATAGCATCTCATAAGGACTAAGACCAAACTGTTCCTTAGGGGCAATGCGGGTGCAGAGGAGAGCTATTGGCAAAGCCTCTTTCCATCCCAGGGAGGTCTCCTGGGTTATCTTTTTTACAGCTGATTTTAAGAATTGATTGGCTCTTTCTACTTTATCTGAAGATTGAGGCCTCCAGGCACAATGGAGATAATAAGTAATGCCCAATGATTTTGAGACCCCTTGGGTGACCTTGGAAGTAAATGATGTCCCATTGTCACTTTGTAATGACCTGGGCAGACCAAATCTTGGAATGATTTCATGAAGCAGTTTTTTTTACCACCTCTTCAGCCTTCTCAGTCTGGGTGGGAAAGCCTTCAATCCATCCTGTGAATGTATCTGTCATGACTAATAGGTATTTATACCCTTGAGAAACTGGCATCTGGGTGAAACCTATGTCCTTTCCTGGGTAGGCTCCAAGTTGTTGGATGGGCTGGGCCAGCTGGAGTCTTTGAGCTCCTTGGGGGTTGTTTAATTGGCAAGTGGGACAAAAGGAGACCACCTGTCTTAGAGTTGTTGGAAGCGTGTTCCTCTGAAGGACCTTTCTAGTAATCTTTGGAGGGCCTTTTCTCCTAAATGAGTAGTGGCATGTAAGGAGTTAACCAAATTCCATTGGAGGTTCCCAGGCAGAAAAAGGAGTCCCTCCTTTTGGAGCCACCCCATATGATCTTCTTGAAAGCCCTCGCTCTTAGCTTTAAGAGTCTCACCTTCAGTATAGGAAGGAGTTTCTGGCAAATTAGTCTGTGGAACTAAGGTGGCAACCTCTATTAGGTCATGGTTCTGTAATGCTGCTCTCCTAGCTGCCTGATCAACTGCTTGTTTCCCTCATGCCACTTCTGTGCTCCCTTTTTGGTGTCCTTTACAGTAGGAGACTGAAACCTCGGTGGGCAGATGGACTGCCTCCAAGAGTCAAAGAATCTGATCACCATATTTGATTGGGGACCCTCGGGTGGTCAAGTGGCCCCTTTCTTTCCAAATAGCAGCGTGTGCATGTAGCACCAGAAAGGCATACTTGGAGTCAGTGTAAATGGCTATTCTTCTTCCTTTTCCCAGCTCTAAAGCTCGAGTCAGGGCTATGAGCTCAGCTAATTGGGCTGAAGTATCTGGTGGCAGAGGCTTAGCCTCTATGATCTCAAAATTGGAGACTACTGCATACCCGGCTCTTCTTTTCCATCCAAGACAAAGCTGCTTCCATCAGTGTACCAGATTTCCTCAGGATTGGTCAGAGGATCTTCTGACAATCCCTCTCGGGGTTTTGTCCAGTGGTCCAAGGTTTCTAGACAAGAGTGAAAGGGGAGAGAGCCCTCCGGTGTAGGCAGGAGGGTGGCTGGGTTAAGAACCTCACAAGGGGATGTAGTGAGGCCTGGATTTTCCATCAGCATTACTCGATATCTGAGGATTCTTTGATCAGACATCCATAAATGGCCTCTCCCATTTAGGAGTTGTTTTACCTGGTGGCTGGTAAAAATAGTTAGTTTGTCCCCAAAGGAGAGTTTTAAAGCACCTTCTATCATGATTGCAATAGCTGCAAGATTTCGAAGGCAGGGGGGCCAGCCTCAGGTAGTTGGATTGAGCTTTTTGGATAAGTAAGCTACAGGCTGGGGCTCAGATCCCAACCTCTGAGTTAACACTCCCAATGTTATTCCCTCTCTTTCATGGTCATAAAGTTGGAATGCTTTTTCTGGGTCTGGCAACCTCAAGGCGGGTGCTTGAGTTAAGGTCTGTTTTAGTGTAGCCTCTGCCTTCTTTTGAGGAGTTCCCCACATCAGTGGGATTGAATCATCTCGTCCCTTTAAGCTTTCATATAAGGGCTGGGCAATTAGACCATGGTTGGGTATCCAGATTCTACAATATCCAGTTAGTCCCAGGAAAGCTCGCAATTGTTTTCGAGTCATGGGGGAGGGCAACTGGAGGATTCCTTGTACCTGATCAGAGGACAGCCTCCTGGACCCTTGTGTAATCTGAACTCCCAGGTAAGTGACCTTTGTCTTGACCATCTGTGCTTTAGCACGGGAGACTTTATATCCCCTTTCTGTGAAGAAGTTTAGAACCTGAATTGCATGTTGTTGGGCACTTTTCTCATCTGGAGAGCAGATTAGTAGGTCATCTACGTATTGTAATATTTTTCCATTAGGTCCCAGGTCCAGATCTAGGAGATCCCGGCTAAGGGCCTGTCCAAACAGGTGGGGGCTATCTCTGAACCCCTGAGTTAATACTGTCCAAATCATCTGTTGGTGTTTTTATCCTGGGGCCTCCCACTCAAAGGCAAAAAGACATTGGGATTCTTTAGCCATTGGTGTGCAAAAAAATGCATCTTTGAGATCCAAGACTGTAAACCACTTGACAGTGGGTGGGATTTCTCCCAAGATTACATAGGGATTGGGTACTGTGGGATTGAGGGGGACTACAGCTTCATTTGTGATCCGGAGATCTTGAACCATTCACCAGGTTCCGTCTTTTTTCTTTACTGAGAGGACTGGAGTGTTACATGGCGAACTGGTGGGGACCAATAGCCCACAAGCAAGGAATTTATTTATTAAAGGCTGTAGTCCCTCCCGAGTCTCTCTTTTGAGAGGGTATTTTTTCTGGTTAGGAAACCAAGTGGGATCTCGGAGGACAATGATGACTGGTTCGGCTTGGTAGGCTCGTCCAGGAATCCCCTGGTCCCACACCTAGGGGTTAATTTTGTCTTCCTGTGGTTTTTGGTCCCTCTCTATTGAAGGTGTAATGGGTTCCTCAGTAGTAACCAGGAGCTGTAGAGCTCTAGGAGCTGAAAAACTTCCCACCACAAGGGTGGTTCCCAGTTTAGTGAGTATATCTCTTCCCGATAAGGGAGTAGGATACTCAGGGACTACCGGAAACTGGTGGGAAAATATTTGTCCATCCCAGCAACAAAGAAGTGCTCAGGTGAATCTTTTAGTAGTTTCTTTTCCTGTAGCACCCAAAATGGTACAGATTTGGGAGGAGAAGTCTCCGGAGTAGGAGATCAAGACAGAGTAGGTAGCCCCTGTGTCAACGAAGAAATTTTCGGACCTACCTGCCGCATCCAGTTGCACCCTTGGCTCCAGCCCCGTGATGGTTATCTGTGACAGGCGGGCTGGCTGGAGTGGGCCGCTTCAGTCCTCTTGAACCATCGTGAGGGTAGGCTTGGTGCTTGACCTTGAGGCTCTTGGGTCCCAAGAGCAGAGTGCCACCCAATGTCCCAGTTGATGGCATTTGTGGCAAGCCATTCTAGGAGACTTGTCACGGTTTGGACACTCTTTGGCCCAATGCCCCACCTGTCTACAGATCAGGCATTTGTCTCGTGCCTTGTTCTTCAAGGACTCAGGGTTTGCCATAGGGCTTCTCTGGAGGGCGGCCAGCATCTGGGCATGACTTGTCTCTTTCTTTCTCTCCTTCTCCTGGGCCTTGGCCTCCTTCTGTTCCCTGTTATAAAAGGTATTAGTGGCTGTCTGGACCATCTCATCTAAAGAAGCAACAGGGTCCTGCTGTTGTAGCTATTGTAACTTAATTCTGATATCTGATGCACATTGGGACAGGAATTTGTCCTTTAAAATCACCTGTCCCTTGTAAGAGTCTAAGTCCAGATTGGTAAACTTTTGGAGTGCCTCTTTTAGCCTTTCCAGAAAGGCAATGGGGTTCTCATTGGGCTCCTGAGTTATTGCTGAGACCGGCCACAGTCCCACAAGTAATAGGCTTCCTTCTGTTTCCATGGGTGGACTTCCTTAGCAGTGAGTCTTTCTGAAGCTTATCCTACCCAGAACTGTTGCAACCTGAGAGCCAGGCATCCCCAGGTCAGGGTGCAGATCCCCAGGCAGGCTGAGGCGTGACGGCCTCCCGAGAACTGGGTCCCTGGGCAGGTCGAGGCTTGACGACCTCCTGGGACCCCTGGGACTAGCAGATCCCCAAGCAGGCTGAGACATGACAACGTTTCAAGGACCTGATCCCTAGGCAGGTCAAGGCGTGATGACCTCCTGGGACCCCTGGGACTAGCAGATCCCCAAGCAGGCTGAGACATGACAACCTTTCGAGGACCTGATCCCTAGGCAGGTCAAGGCGTGATGACCTCCTGGGACCCCCGGACTGGAGTTTGGGTGTCTCCAAGGTCTCCAGTGTAACCAGTACTGGGTAGGATTAGGGGGTTGGATATTATAGAGTATTTCCCTCCCAAGGCCGGCTATTTTCTGGTTGTCTATCCAGAAGATTGTAGAGGCAACCTTGTGGGTCTGGATGGGGCTCAGGCAAAGAGCATGAAACAGGAGGGAAGGGGGCAGAGCACAACCTTTGAAAGAATGATGTAGCACAAGGGTATAATGTAAACCAATTAAAATCAATTAGGTCCAAGATGACAACAAATTCAAGTACTTAATCCCCAATCTATAAGCCAACAGACACACCCAGAGGTGGCAGGACAGCTCCAAGGCAAGGTCAAAAGAGGGAGGAGTGGGCGGTTCCCCAATGGTAGGGACGATCCTCCCACTCATTAGCATATGAATTCCACCCCCCTCACAAAACCTAGCCAGCCCTTGGCAATGGTTCACACCCTGAAGAGTGGATTCCCTCTGGATCCTAACAAATCCACCTCTTATCTTTGTCTCTCAATGAATTTTTGCAATAAGACATCAGGGCCTGAGTTTTATTAGTTTTGGCCAAGCTTGAGTCCTGGGAGAGAGCTGAAGGACAGGAGGAAAAAGCAGTGGGAAAAACATGCCAAGGAATCCCCTTTATAGCCTGCTGGAAAATTTGCTAAATATCTGACCGGTGCTCACAATTTCATTGATCTGATCCTTGGCACAGAGAAGAGAAAGGACAGAAGAACCCCTACCAGCTTGTGTAACAGCTACTGGGGCTCAGCAGATAGCACCTTTGGGACATGCTGAGGAGTAGCCTCTCCAGAGTCCCTCAATTGTGCCCCCTGCCTCACGCCTGTTCACAGGAAGTTTGAGGGAACAAGAAACGAGAGATTGTAAAGGAATTAAGATTCCATTAGACATGGTCTCCAGCGAGGACCTCTTAGTTAACCGGAGGTCTTCTGGGATCTGAGACTGGGCCACATGAGCTTTCTGCTGAGTTTCTTTTTTGCTGTCACGGTTTCCAGCACGATGGGCCTTCCCCTGCGCTGGATTTTCTTCATGTTCCGCCTCTACTGCGGGAGCTTCGCTGAGTTGGGCTCCTGCTGTGCCTGGCCTCTTCTGTGTGGAGGTTGTTTCAGCCAGGTTATATCTGAGTCATGGCACCTTAGATGTCACACGAGTGTATGTTCCTCGGCTCTTCGTCTCATCACAACAAAGATTTGGAGCAACGGACATTAAAGCCCTCGGCGCATCACAGCTCTCGGGTCTTGAACAAACCATGTTATAGCTCTTAGGCAAATCAGTGTTACAGTTCTATTTTATTTAGAAGATAGCAGGAGAATCCATCCTCAAAGTGTGAGGACATGCCAACCCAAAGACTTGAAGAGAAGAGAGTGGAGGATAGAGAGAGAGGGAGAGAGAGAAAAAGAGCACACGCACGCAGGAGAGAAAGAGAGCGCTTTGGCTCCTCCTTTTATATGTTTTTCTTCCACCTGGGCCTGCCCTATGCAAATTGGGCTTAGCCAGGAGTGCTGTTTGTTCTACCTGAAGTCTTCACTCTGGTCCTCGGACCTTCTTTTGTTCTATTTTTGTGGGCTTTTCCTTCCTTGTCTTTTAGCCACCGCCATTGTGGATTCCTTTTCCCTATTCTACCTACCTAATAGAACAACAGACTGGTTCCATATAGGAAAAAGAGTACATCAGGCTGTATATTGTCACCCTGCTTATTTAACTTTACAGATTACATCATGAGAAACGCTGGACTGGAAGAAATACAAGCTGGAATCAAGACTGCTGGGAGATATTTCAATAAGCTCAGATATGCAGATGACACCACCCTTATGGCAGAAAGTGAAGAGGAGCCAAAAATCCTCTTGATGAAAGTGAAAGAGGAGAGTGAAAAAGTTGGCTTAAAGCTCAACATTCAGAAAACGAAGATCATGGCATCCAGTCCCATCATTTCATGGGAAATAGATGGGGAAAAAGTGGAAACAGTGTCAGACTTTATTATTTGGGGCTTCAAAATCACTGCAGATGGTGACTGAAGCCATGAAATTAAAAGATGCTTACTCCTTGGAAGAATAGTTATGATTAACCTAGATAGTATATTCAAAAGCAGAGACATTACTTTGCCGAGTAAGGTCTGTCTAGTCAAGGCTATGGTTTTTCCTGTGGTCATGTATGGATGTGAGAGTTGGACTGTGAAGAAAGCTGAGCGCCAAAGAATTGATGCTTTTGAACTGTGGTGTTGGAGAAGACCTTGAGAGTCCCTTGGACTGCAAGGAGATCCAACCAGTCCATTCTGAAGATCAACTCTGGGATTTCTTTGGAAGGAATGATGCTAAAGCTGAAACTCCAGTACTTCGGCCACCTCATGCGAAGAGTTGACTCATTGGAAAAGACTTTGATGCTGGGAGGGATTGGGGGCAGGAGGAAAAGGGAACGACAGAGGATGAGATGGCTGGATGGCATCACTGACTCGATGAATGTGAATCTGAGTGAATTCTGGGAGATGGTGATGGACAGTGAGGCCTGGCGTGCTGTGATTCATGGGGTCACAAAGAGTCGGACACGACTGAGTGACTGAACTGAACTGAACTGAACTGATGAGCTAAGTCTCAATAAAAAATTACCTTCTCATCTATTAAAAGGAAAACTCCCACAATTATGGGGAGGATCTACATGGTTAAGTCCAGGCTATGGTCATTTAGGTTTAAAGGCTTCTCTATGAGTGAACTCCGGGAGTTGGTGATGGACAGGGAGGCCTGGCGTGCTGCCATTCATAGGGTCACAAAGAGTCGGACACGACTGAGCAACTGAATTGAACTGAACTGAATGATCAAGCTGGTGATTGTGAGACAAGGTCGGGTGCTTTATGAACTATGCCTATCATTACCCTTAGAGAGAATGATTGGTATGGAACTCAGTGGATTTGTGGCTCTAATTTATGGCCTTCACATCTACAGGGATGGATATGAAGGTGTAGCCTGGGATTCCCATGAATTTAAGGTCATACATGTTAACAAATTAGAGGTAACCCTAACCAATCTACCATTGGTATGATCCCAGTGGGTCAAAGATCTGTATTCTGCTGGTATGACCACTTAGCAGCTTGTGTTTTGTGTGCCTTCAATGGGATTGAAGGATGTAATTGACTGTATTGAAGCCTTAACAACGTTCATAAACTTTAAATGATAGTAACTGGGCTATTAGGCTATTGAATTCTGTCTCTATGATGAGAAAGGCAGTGCTCAGTTCAGTTCAGTCACTCAGTCATGTCTGACTCTTTGCAATCCCATGAATCGCAGCACGCCAGGCCTCCCTGTCCATCACCATCTCCCGGAGTTCACTCAGACTCACGTCCATCGAGTCCGTGATGCCATCCAGCCATCTCATCCTCAGTCGTCCCCTTCTCCTCCTGCCCCCAATCCCTCCCAGCATCAGAGTCTTTTCCAATGAGTCAACTCTTCGCATGAGGTGGCCAAAGTACTGGAGCTTCAGCTTTAGCATCATTCCTTCCAAAGAAATCCCAGGGTTGATCTTCAGAATGGACTGGTTGGATCTCCTTGCAGTCCAAGGGACTCGTGAGAGTCTTCTCCAACACCACAGTTCAAAAGCATCAATTCTTTGGCGCTCAGCTTTCTTCACAGTCCAACTCTCACATCCATACATGACCACAGGAAAAACCATATCCTTGACTAGACAGACCTTGGTCGACAAAATAATGTCTCTGCTTTTGAATATACTATCTAGGTTAGTCATAACTTTTCTTCCAAGGAGTAAGCATCTTTTAATTTCATGGCTGCAGTCACCATCTGCAGTGATTTTGAAGCCCCCAAAATTAAAGTCTGACACTGTTTCCACTTTTTCCCCATCTATTTCCCATGAAATGATGGGACCGGATGCCATGATCTTCATTTTCTGAATGTTGAGCTTTAAGCCAACTTTTTCACTCTCCTCTTTCACTTTCATCAAGAGGATTTTTGGCTCCTCTTCACTTTCTGCCATAAGGGTGGTGTCATCTGCATATCTGAGCTTATTGATATATCTCCCGGCAGTCTTGATTCCAGCTTGTGTTTCTTCCAGTCCAGTGTTTCTCATGATGTACTCTGTATATAAGTTGAATAAGCAGGGTGACAATATACAGCCTTGACGTCCTCCTTTTCCAATTTGGAACCAGTCTGTTGTTCCATGTCCAGTTCTAACAGCTGCTTCCTGACCTGCATACAGATTTCTCAAGAGGCAGGTCAGGTGGTCTGGTATTCCCATCTCTTTCAGTAATTTCCACAGTTTATTGTGATCCACACAGTCAAAGGCTTTGGCATAGTCAATAAAGCAGAAATAGATGTTTTTCTGGAACTCTTGCTTTTCGATGATCCAGCAGATGTTGGCAATTTGATCTCTGGTTCCTCTACCTTTTCTAAAACCAGCTTGAACATCAGGGAGTTCACAGTTCACGTATTGCTGAAGCCTGGCTTGGAGAATTTTGAGCATTACTTTACTAGCATGTGAGATGAGTGCAATTGTGCGGTAGATTGAGCATCCTTTGGCATTGTCTTTCTTAGGGATTGGAATGAAAACTGACCTTTTCCAGTCTTGTGGCCACTGCTGAGTTTTTGCAATTTGCTGGCATATTGAGTGCAGCACTTTCACAGCATCATCTTTCAGGATTTGGAACAGCTCAACTGGAATCCATCACCTCCACTAGCTTTGTTCGTAGTGATGCTTTCTAAGGCCCACTTGACTTCACATTCCAAGATGTCTGGCTCTAGATTAGTGATCACATCATCATGATTATCTGGGTCATGAAGATATTTTTTGTACAGGTCTTCCCTGTTTTCTTGCCACCTCTTCTTAATGTCTTCTGCTTCTGTTAGGTCCATACCATTTCTGTCCTTTATCGAGCCCATCTTTGCATGAAATATTCCCTTGGTATCTCTAATTTTCTTGAAGAGATCTCTAGTCTTTCCCGTTCTGTTGCTTTCCTCTATTTCTTTGTATTGATCGCTGAAGAAGGCTTTCTTATCTCTCCTTGCTATTTTTTGGAACTCTGCATTCAGATGCTTATATCTTTCCTTTTCTCCTTGGCTTTTTGCCTCTCTTCTTTTCACAGCTATTTGTGAGGCCTCCCCAGACAGCCATTTTGCTTTTTTGCATTTCTTTTCCATGGGAATGGTCTTGATCCCTGTCTCCTTTACAATGTCATGAACCTCATTCCATAGTTCATCAGGCACTCTATGAGATCTAGGCCCTTAAATCTATTTCTTACTTTCACTGTATAATCATAAGGGATTTGATTTAGGACATACGTGAATGGTGTAGCGGTTTTCCCTACTTTCTTCAATTTGAGTCTGAATTTGGCAATAAGGAGTTCATGATCTGAGCCACAGTCAGCTCCCGGTCTTGCTTTTGTTGACTGTATAGAGGTTCTCCATCTTTGGCTGCAAAGAATATAATCAATCTGATTTTGGTGTTGACCATCTGGTGATGTCTATGTGTAGAGTCTTCTCTTGTGTTGTTGGAAGAGGGTGTTTGCTATGACCAGTGCATTTTCTTGGCAAAACTCTATTAGTCTTTGCCCTGCTTCATTCCACATTCCAAGGCCAAATTTTCCTGTTACTCCAGGTGTTTCTTGACTTCCTACTTTTGCATTCCAGTCCCCTATAATGAAAAGGACATCTTTTTGGGGTGTTACTTCTACAAGGTCTTGTAGATCTTCATAAAACCGTTCGACTTCAGTTTCTTCAGCGTTACTGGTTGGGGCATAGACTTGGATAACTGTGATATTGAATGGTTTGCCTTGGAGACGAACAGAGATCATTCTGTCATTTTTGAGATGCATCCAAGTACTGCATTTTGACTCTTTTGTTGATCATGATGGCTACTTCATTTCTTCTGAGGGATTCCTGCCCGCAGTAGTAGATATAATGGTCATCTGAGTTAAATTCACGCATTCCAGTCCATTTTAGTTCGCTGATTCCTAGAATGTCGACGTTCACCCTTGCTATCTCTTGTTTGATCACTTCCAATTTGCCTTGATTCAAGGACCTGACATTCCAGGTTCCTATGCAATATTGCTCTTTACAGCATCAGATCTTGCTTCTATCACCAGTCACATCCACAACTGGGTATTGTTTTTGCTTTGGCTCCGTCCCTTCATTCTTTCTGGAGTAATTTCTCCGCTGATATTCAGTAACATATTGGGTACCTAATGACCTGGGGAGTTCTTCTTTCAGTATCCTATCATTTTGCCTTTTCATACTGTTCATGGGGTTCTCAAGGCAAGAATACTGAAGTGGCTTGCCATTCCCTTCTCCAGTGGGCCACATTCTGTCAGACTTCTCCACCATGACCCACCTTGGGTTGCCCTGCAGGCATGGCTTGGTTTCATTGAGTTTGACAAGGCTGTGGTCCTAGTGTGATTAGATTGACTAGTTTTCTGTGAATATGGTTTCAGTGTGTCTGCCCTCTGATGCCCTCTTGCAACACCTACCATCTTACTTGGGTTTCTCTTACCTTGGACGTGGATGTATCTCTTCACGGCTGCTCTAGCAAAGCACAGCCGCTGCTCCTTACCTTGGATGAGGGGTATCTCCTTACTGCCGCCGTTCCTGACCTTCAACTTGGGAAGGCAGTGCTACACAACTGCAAGGCCCTTGATACCTTACAGCATCTCAGGGAGATATCTGTGCTATAGTTCAAACTGAATGCTACATTTGCATACCTGATAAATCCTTCAATGTAACATGTTTGAACCACATGAAAAATCTGATTTCTGCTTTAAGTGACTCATTCCCTAGTCTTAACGATCTTAAAAATAAAACTGGTGTGGGAGGCTCATGGCTAAAATATTTACTTTTAATTCCACTAATGTTATTAACTATACCATTTGTATTTTCTTGTTTCACAAGATTATGATTTCTTATATTACCAAGTATATGACTGAGCCTCCAACGGCAATGATGAATAGACTTGAAACAGTGATCAAATGTATAGCTCGATATATGATCAATGATTGTAATAGTGTAACTCTAGATATGAAAACATGCAATGAGATGGACTACTTTCCTGGACCATAGAAGACGGGTGACCAGAAATCTTTGACTATAAAGACCTAGTCCAGTAATAGCACATTGAGTGTCTTATTGACAAAAACCTTCTTCAGAACTGGGAACGAACCTTTCCAGCAACGAGGGACAAAATGGTCATGAAATGCCCCCTAAAGTATGGTCAGATTTATAACCACAAGGAGGGGCATGTCAAGTACAAATTGACACTTAACAAGAGCATTGCCAGTGATTGAACAACAAAGTCATCTGCCATCTGCCTCTATGGAGATTGAACCCCATGCTGCTATAGCTGTTCAACAGTCCCTGAGGGAGTTCAGGGTGGAGGGAGGCACTCTGTGCTCCAAGGAATCTGGTGGGACAGGTCTTTAGATAGTTGGATGGTTTGGGGGACATATTTTATAATCTCAGTCCTTGCATCTCCTCACATCTTGAGAAGCATTAAATCCCTTCATGGTGACATCAGACCCTCATCACTAACAAAAAATCCTTTTGTAAATTGAGTGCTTCATGGTATTGAACTCCCCCTTCACCAAAACTTTGTGTATTGACCCTCCTCCACTGCCGCTTTGGAGCAGTCTCTCAGAGCTATCTGAGATGCTATCTCCCGGGCTGCAGTCCTCATTTTGCCCCAAATGAAACTTAACTCACATCTCTCAAGTTGTACATCCATAGTGAACTTTTATTGAACTCTTTGAGTAAATTCTTCCCAAGAGGCAAGCATTTTATATGGATTATATGATTTTTATCCACAACCTTTGAAGATAAGCATTTTTTAAATTGTCTTTCTGTAGACAAAGAAACAAAGACACAGAGAGTAATTTGCCCAAGGACACACAACTAGTATATGAAGTCTAAGTTCAAGCCCAGATTTCCTAACTCTAACACACCCAAGTCTTGACTGATAAGCACTAATCTTATCACATGAGCTCACCACACTTTGTTGTTACAGTACCTTAGTCATACAAAGATCCTGATTATCAAAAACCTTTTATATCTAGGATATATTCCTATTTAAGCATTTTTTAAAAATTAAACTTTAGGTTTATTAGTTTTCCTAATTAAGAGTTAACCTCAAACTGAGCCAGCCTTAGATATCTGGAGAAGTAGTAAGCCTGGGGCATCAAAAGCACACCCAGCTTCTCTGCCAAAACCAAGCCAGGGTACACTCCTTGCAAGCCTTTCATTTGTCACTGAGTTAATATTTGTCAAGTGCCATCTGTCAAGTGGGCCTCCCAGGTGGCCTAGTAGTAAAAGAATCTGCCTTCCAATGCAGGAGACACAAGAGACACAGGTTCCATCCCTGGGTCAGGAAGGTCCCTTGGAGTAGGAAATGGCAACCCACTACAGTATTCTTACCTGAAAAATTCCATGGACAGAGGAGCCTGGTGGGTCACAAAGAGTTGGACACAACTAAGCTACTGAGAATACACACACAAACACACAGTCAGATGGACCATCATGTGTGAAGGGAGGGATGTCATAATAAGCTGGCCTATTTAAGAAACAAAATAAATCAACTATAATCCAATAAAGATGAATTTAAAATATTGATCCCACATGCCATAACTACTGAAGCTCCACAACAAGAGAAGCTACAAAGCCGGTACACCACACCTAAAGAGTAGCCCCCACTCGCTGCAACTAGAGAAAAACCCAAGCACAAACAGAGACCCAGTATAGCCAAAAACAAATAAATAAAATTATATTAAAAAATACAGCCAGGGTTGATGGTATACAGCATGTGCAGGGGGAGTGACACAGGATGATACTGGAATTATTGACAGGGGTGAAGGCTGTGCCAAAAATTGTGGGCTTTATTTCAAATTCAATGAGAAGCCATTGAAGAGTTTTAGTCAGAAAAAGGACATCCAGTTTGAGGTTTTAAAAAAGATTGCTTTGGCTGCTTTGGTCAAGAAAGGATTGGAGATGAGAGTGTGGAAGCACAAGGGCCAAGAAAGAAGTGGAGGTAATAAAATGTTGTGATTCAGGAGACAGAGAATGCATGCCAAACTAGGACATACAACACAAGCTGAGGTCAAATATTCACCAGTTCATTTAGATACACGTGTTCCAGAAGACCACTGATTAACTGATCTAACAATAGCTACACAGGCTCAAGCTTTCTCCAAACCAGCATCTCCTGCCAAGTTCACAAATTCTGACCAACACCTTGCCTTCTAAATTCTGCCTTAAAACTTCACGTTGATAATTCCAATCCCAGAAATGTGTAAGTACCTTTCCCAACACCCTTTCCCCACCCACATGTTAAGACATTGAAATTCCATCTGCAGGTAGCTTTCCTCTGGTCTTTGTTGATGGCAGCCTTGTCAGTAATGCTACCAGAGAAAACAGAAGTGGATCGACTCAAGGTGGACATAGACTCCATAGGTCTTGAAGCTGAATGTAAGGGTCAGAGAAGCAAGGTAATAAAGATTAGTCCCAAGTTTCTGCTATTTCAACACCAAGGAAATAAATAAATCCTAAGGAACTAATATTTAGGAGCAGAAGCTCTGGATCTAGTGAGACAGAAATTTACTCCTTACTCTGTGACCCACTTTTGCAAAAGTTGCTTGCCTAGTACAAGCCTCGATTTCTATATGTGTAGAATGGAAATAGGACCTCTGTCCTAAATTTATTAGGATTAAATGAGAAAATAAAGTACTTAGCACCATTCTTAGCATATGTCCAAAAATAAACATTACTTTCTATACTGAATATTATTCGCAAGCACAAATTCTAATATGCAAAACATTTAGTTTAATACAGTACCTGCATTTTTTCTATGACAACTTAATTTTTTCACAAGCTCCTTTTCTGCCTGGTAACAGAAATGTATTCTCAGTTACTTTAGTTTGCTCCAGCTCCTGCCTGCAGGTAGGATCCTGAGGGGCTCACCAAGCCATCAGGAGATGTGGAAGAGTGATGCAGCTGACCTTCAGTCACCATCGTTACAGTGACCTCTCTGAGACTGTCTCACATCTGTTAGGTGTTCAGTCATTCATCCTGTTGGGGAGGAAAAAAAAATGCTTCCTCTGCCCTTTTAGGTTTTTTATTTATTTTTGACTGCTCTAATAATTAAATTTATGTGAAACAGATTCAGAGGACAAACTAACATTTTAATTTCATATGTACAGAAATTCATAGAAATGTGAAACTCAAATAACCAAAGCAGGCAGCCTGTATAAGTTTTACACAAAGAAACAATGAATTTGTGAAGAACTGATAAGACAAAAGAACTTGGACTTGGGTGCTAGTTATTGAAGAAACTAAGCAATTTCTTCTGCCAACCACCAAGGGTAGGAAATTAGGTGGGGCTGCTTAAAGCACTTGGTCTTTTATGCTCTACTGTTCCCACTCCATGCTGGGACAGGGAAGCTCTGGGTCTTACCAGCTTCCATGTGCTTTCCTGAGTCTATAAGGATGGGCAGGAGGCTTAGGTTCTCTGCCACAGATCTGCAGATCCCTGGACAGCATGTCTCCCTCTCTCCCTTCAAGGGAATTGAAGGAAAGGGTGCCTGAAACCAAGGGTCCCAGTTCTCTCTCCTCCACTGAAGACACAAGCTCACCTGGCCTGAGGGATGAGACAAAATTATGTCCTTTTATATCTTTTATGTTCAGAGCTCACAATTTAATTCTTTTTAAAATATATTTTTATGTGGACCATTTTTTAAAATGTAGATCATTTTTTAGTCTTAATTGAATTCGCTACAATATTGATTCTGTTTTGTATTTGAGGAATTTTTTTTTTTTTTCCATGAGGCATGTGGGATCTTACTCCTCATCAAACTCTCACTCCCTGTATTGGAAGACAAAGTCTTAACCACTGGACTACCAGGGAAGTCTCTCACAGTTTAGTTCTTCTGTTTCTTGTGTTCTATTTCACCATGCCTTGCTGAGGGCACTAAGTCATAGGTGCTATTTGAAGGAGAGAAAAGATCATAAGGTTCAAGGGATACCGAGAACAATAGTATTTAATATATCAAAATGTGGATTATCCTATTATACAGCTACTATCATTGTTCATATTTATGTGAATTCACTGATTTAAGGAGGGCTTGTAAAGTTGTGAGTAAGCAACTTAGGCTCTAGAGCCAAATGGCTTGGGTTCAAATCTCAGTTAACTATGACTTTGGGTGTTTTTAATGCCTCAATTTTTTTGTTTGTGTCATGGAGATGATCGTGGTACCTTCCTTACAGCATTGTTTCATGTGTTGAATGAGATAACAAAGGTACAGTGGTCAGAACTGTGCACACAGTAAATGCAATATGTTAGTCACTCTGTCGTGTCTGACTCTTTGCAACCCCATAGACTATAGCCCACCAGGCTTCTCTGTCCATGGAATTCTCCATGCAAGTATAAGTGGAGACATGTTTTCTTATGATATTAGAAACTGAGATCTAATTGGCAAGTTGAGGGATCGGTTTACAATATGCTTTGTATCTTTTATAACAAAAATGACCATGAGATAGTAAATGTGAAAGTGACTTTTTATCTCAAATCATAAAATAAAAACTCTGAAACCTGGTATGTATGAGTATATACCTATTAAGTATGATCTGATTTATCTTCCCTACAAATACTATCTACCCTTGACTTTTCCTTTCCTATACATTCAGTTTGATATAGCAACTGAGTTATATGGGTAGAGAGTTCTGTGGCTACAATGCAAGCACAGTCTTCAAAAAAACTTCAAAATGCCTCACTTGGCTTAATTCTCCTCAGACCCTACAGAGAACCCCAACTCAGCTTCTAAATCCACCTCCTGGTGAATGGGTCAGAATGGACCCATTCTGGGAGCAAAGTGATTTGTTTTCTTAGGATTTTCAGTTCACATTACTACTGAATGTATACTGTGTGTCCAGCATTAAGTGCTGGGGATGTAGGAGCAAAACAAACCAAGAGGAATCCTCACACTGATGAAGTGTATGCTGTAGTAGAACATGGGAAAATACGCAATAAACAAAATAAATGAAAAAAATAAATAGACCATGTTGGTTGATGGGGAGTATTGCAAGAAAAAATTATGTAGGGAAGGGGGAGAAATGTGAGTAAGAGTTAACTGTTGTATATGGCTTCTTTTGCTCTGCATATGCCTAGGGTGTAAAACCAGAAAAGGACATCTCAATACTTGATGCACCGCAGCAGGGCTCATTTGCTTTTTTCCAATGACAGAAGATCATGGCTAAGAGAGCTACTCTTCTTGGAGTTGTTCTGATGAGTAATTTGAGTCTATCTGCTTGGGAGAAACAGTGACATGGGAAAGACTGTGGAAATTCTGGGATGGAGGTGTCACCTACATGGGTTGGTAACTTCCTCTTATTAAGGTTGTTTATCTTAGGAAGTGCAGACAACTTGGCAGTTATACCACTGGGAGGGAGAATGGGGTGGCCTGCACTCCCCTTGCAGTACCAATTCAACAAACATACCATGCTCTATTCCAGGCTCTGTGCTGTCCCTGAGAACTCTCTACCCATATAACTCAGTTGCTATATCAAACTGAATTTATAGGGAAGGAAGTCAAAGGAAGATAGTATTTGTAGGGAAGATAAATCAGAGAGTACTTCTGAATAGTTTTATACTCATACATACCAGGTTTCAGAGATTTTATTTTATGATTTGAAATAAAAAGTCACTTTCACATTTACCATCTCATGGTCATTTTTGTTATAAAAGATTCAAACATATTGTAAACTGATCCCTCAATTGCCAGTTAAATCTCAGTTTCTTATATCATAAAGTTGGTTTTAAATTATTTACCTTTACACTGTATGCTTTACTCTCTCTGCAATCCAGTGATCTTCCCTTCCTTACCACTTTAGCCTTTACTCCGGAGCATAGCAACATTCTGGATCTTGCCATCACCAGGAATTACCTGAGGAAACCTAGGGTAATTTGGGAAGTACCTACACTGAACACTTGTAGTGTACTGTATAATATCACATATTATATTCAGTATAAACATGGGCTTCCCAGGTGGCTCAGTGGTAAAGAATTGGCCTGCTAATGCTGGACGTGCAGGAGGCAAGAGTTCAATCCCTGGGTTAGGAAGATCTTCTTCCTAGAGTAGGAAATGGCAACCCACTCCAGTATTTTTGCCTGGAAAATTCCATGGAAAGAGGAGCTTTGCTGGCTACAGTCCATGGGGTTGCAGAGTCAGACAAGACTGAGCACACATACCTATAAACACAAGCAATTCTCCTTAGGAATTTCAACTTCTTATCTTTCCAGAACCCTGACACCTTCTGTATTAGCTTGTTAGGGCTGCCATAACAAAGTACCCCAGAATGAGTGGTGTAAGCAACAGAAACTGACTTTCTCACACTTCTAGAAGCTACAAATCCCAGATGAAGATATTGGTGGGTTGCTGCTGCTGCTGCTAAGTCGCTTCAGTCGTGTCCGACTCCGTGCGACCCCATAGATGGGGTCCCACTGTCTCTGGGATTCTCCAAGCAAGAACACTGGAGTGGGTTGCCATTTCCTTCTCCAATGCATGAAAGTGAAAAGCGAAAGTGAAGTCACTCAGTCGTGCCCGACTCTTAGCGACCCCAGGGACTGTAGCCTACCAGGCTCCTCTGTCCATGAGATTTTCCAGGCAAGAGTACTGGAGTGGAAGTGCCATTGCCTTCTCCGATTGGTGGGTTAGATTTCTTCTAAAACCCCTCTCTACTGGATTAGTCAGGGTTCTCCAGAATAGAACCAATAGGATATATGTGTATTTGTATGTGCGTGGTAAGTCACTTCAGTCATGTATGACTCTTTGAGACCCCATGGACTGTAGCCCACCAGGCTCCTCTGTCCATGGGATTTCCAGGCAAGAATACTGGAGTGGGTTGCCATGCCCTCCTCTACAGAATCTTTCTGACCCAAGAACCCAACGGGTGTCTTGGATTATGTCTTATGTCTCCTCCATTGGCAGGTGGGTTCTTTAACACTAGCACCACCTGGGAAGCATGTAGATCTGTGCAACAGGAGATTTACTGTAGAAATTGATTCACATGAACATAAAAGCTTCAAAAAACTCCACTGTCTGCTGACTGCAAGCTGGAAAATCAGGACAACAAGTGGAATAATTCAGTTTGAGTCCAAAGGCCTGAGAACCAAGAGCTCCAGCATTGGAGGGCAGGAGGACCTGGATACCCTAGCTCAAAAAAATAGAGTGAATTCACCCTTCCGTCACCTTTTTGTTCTATGCAGGCCCTAAATGGATTGAATGATGCCCACAGGCATTGGTGAAGGCAAATCTATTTTACTCACTCTACTGATTCAATACTAATCTCTTCTCCAAACACTTTCACAGACACCCAGAAATCATGCTTTACCAGATCTCTGGGCATTACTTACCCCAGACAAGCTGCCACCTAAAATTAATCATCACAGCTGCTTTCCCTCTGTGTCTTCACATAAGTCTTTCTTCTGTGTGTGTGTGTGTGTCCTATCTCCTCTTCTTATAAGTGGACCAATCATATTGGACTAGGGTCTAGACTAATGACCTCATTAAACTCTAATTACTTCTTTAAATAACTGGTCTTCCTATAAAATCACATTCTGCAGTAATGGCAATTAAGATTTCAACAAAGGAATCTGGAAGGACACAATTCAGCCCATAACCTTCATTCCTACTACATCTGGTCTTCCAGTAGGACATTCAAACTGTCGAGCCCATCCTCTTGCATCTTCATTTTCTTCTTTGTATAGCCTATGATCTCTTGTCTTTTACTTCAGCCACCCTCCTAACAAAAGCCACAATTCCACCATCCCTCTTCCATTGAATCCATGTAAGAAATATACACTGTGGGTCAATTTATCTGTTACACATCCCTTCTCTGATCTTAGATTAACATTGCTTCTGGAGAAAAATCACACAAGCACATCCCAAATGGTGCTCCTGTGCATCAACAAGTTATGTTCTGTTTGAAATGCATGCTTCTCCATCCCAACTAGGCTCCAGGCAAGCCTCACAGCTATTTCCTACATTTTATGCTCTCCTACATCTATTTCCTTACATGGGAAATAGATGGGAAAAAAGTGGAAACAGTGTCAGACTTTATTTTTGGGGGCTCCAAAATCACTGCAGATGGTGACTGCAGCCATGAAATTAAAAGACGCTTACTCCTTGGAAGAAAAGTTATGACCAACCTAGATAGTATATTCAAAAGCAGAGACATTACTTTTGCCAACAAAAGTCCGTCTAGTCAAGGCTGCGATTCATGGAGTCACAAAGAGTCGGACATGGCTGAGTAACTGAACTGAACAGTCTATTCTAAAACTTACTCGCTCACTAGTTTGTTTGTTTGTTTAATAAAATAAAAATAAACTAATAGAAAAAACTACAGGGAGGGAGGTGGGAGGGGGTTCAGGATTGGGACCATGTGTACACCCATGGTGGATTCATGTTGATGTATGGCAAAACCAATACAATATTGAAATTAGCCTCCAATTAAAATAAATACATTTAAATTAAAAAAAAACCAACATATGGAGGCTAAACGGTACGCTTCTGAATAACCAACAAATCGCAGAAGAAATAAAAAAGAAATCAAAATATGCATAGAAACGAATGAAAATGAAAATACAACTCCAAACATATGGGAATCAGTAAAAGCAATGCTAAGGGGAAGGTTCATAGCAATACAAGCCTACCTCAAGAAACAGGAGAGAAATCAAATAAATAACCTAACTCTACACCTAAAGCAGCTAGAAAAAGAAGAAATGAAGCAACGCAGGGTTAGGAGAAGGAAATAAATCATAAATTAGAGCAGAAATAAATGTTAAAGAAGCAAAGGAGACCATAGCCAAAATCAGCAAAACTAAATGCTGGGTTTTTGAGAAGATAAATAGAAACCATTAGCCAGACTCATAAAAAAAGGAGGGGGGGAGGAGAAGAATCAAATCAACAAAATTAGAAATGAAAATGGAGAAATCACAACAAACAACACAAAAATACAAAGGATCTTAAGAGACTACTATCAGCAACTATATGCCAATAAAATGGACAACTTGGAAGAAATGGACAAATTCTTAGAAAAGTATAACTTTCCAAAACTGAACCAGGAAGAAATAGAAAATCTTAACAGACCCATCACAAACAGAAATCAAAACTGTAATCCGAAATTTTCTAACAAACAAAAGCCCAGGACCAGATGGCTTCATAGCTGAATTCTACCAAAAATTTAGAGAAGAGCTAACACCTATCCTACTCAAACTCTTCCAGAAAATTGCAGAGGAAGGTAAACTTCCAAACTCATTCTATGAGGCCACCATCACCTAATATCAAAATCAGACAAGGATGCCACAAAAGAAAACTGCAGGCCAATATCACTGATGAACATAGATGCAAAAATCCTTAACAAAATTCTAGCAAACTGAATCCAACAACGTATTAAAAAGATCATACATCATGACCAAGTGACTTTATCCCAGAGATGCAGGATTTCTCAATATTTGCAAATCAATCCATGTGATACACTACGTTAACAACTTGAAAGATAAAAAGCATATGATTATCTCAATAGATGCAGAGAAAGCCGTTGACAAAATTCAACATCCATTTATGATAAAAACCCTCCAGAGAGCAGGCATAGTAGAAACATGAAAGTGAAAGTGAAATCGCTCAGTTTTGTCCAACTCTTTGCGATCCCATGGATTGTAGCCTACCAGTCTCCTTAGTCTATGGAATTTTCCAGGCAAGAATACTGGAGTAGGTTGCCATTTCCTTCTCCAGGGGATCTTCCTGACCCAGGGATCAAACCCTGGTCTTCTGCATTGCAGGCAGACGCTTTACCGTCTGAGCCACCAGGGAAGCCCAACATTCCTCAACATAATAAAAGTCATATATGATAAACCAAAAATTGAAAGCATTTCCCCTAAAGTCAGGAACAAGATAAGGATGCCCACTATTCAACACAGTTTTGGAAGTTTTAGCCACAGCAATCAGAGCAGAAAAAGAAATAAAAGGAATCAAGATTGGAAAAGAAGAATGAAAACTCTCATTGTTTGCATGACATGATCCTCTACATAGAAAACCCTAAAGACTCCACCAGAAAATTACTAGAGCCAATCAATGAATATAGTAAAGTTGCAGGATATAAAATTAACACACAGAAAAATCCCTTGCATTCCTATACTCTAACAATGAGAAAAAGGAAAGAGAAATTAAGGAAACAATTCCATGCGCCATTGCAATGAAAAGAATAAAATACTTAGGATTAAATTTACCTAAAGAAACAAAAGACCTATATATAGAAAACTATAAAACACAGATAAAAGAAGTCAAAGAGGACACAAATAAATGGAGAAATATACCATGCTCGTGGATCGGAAGAATCGATATAGTGAAAATGAGTATACTACCCAAAACAATTTATAGATTCAATGCAATCCCTATCAAGCTACCAATAGTATTTTTCAGAGAACTAGAACAAATAATTTCACAATTTGTATGGAAATACAAAAAAACCTCAAATAGCCAAAGCACTCTTGAGAAAGAGCAATGGAACTGGAGGAATCAACCTGCCTGACTTCAGGCTATACTACAAAGCAACAGTCATCAAGAGAGTATGGTACTGGCACAAAGACAGAAACATAGATCAATGGAACAAAATAGAAAGCCCAGAGATAAATCCATGCACCTATGGACACCTTATCTTTGACAAAGGATGCAAAACTATACAATGGAGAAAAGACAATCTCTTTAACAAGTGGTGCTGGGAAAACTGGTCAACCACTTGTAAAAGAATGAAACTAGAACACTTTCTAACACCACACACAAAAAAGAACTCAAAATGGATCATAGATCTAAATGTAAGACCAGAAGCTATAAAACTCCTAGAGGAAAACATAGGCAAAACACTCTCCGACGTAAATCATAGCAGGATCCTCTCTGACCCACTTCCCAGAGTAATGGTTGCTGCTACTGCTATGTTGCTTCAGTTGTATCTGACTCTGTGTGACCCCACAGACAGCAGCCCACCAGGCTCCCCCATCCCTGGGATTCTCCAGGGAAGCACTGGAATGAGTTGCCATTTCCTTCTCCAGTGCATGAAAGTGAAAAGTGAAAGTGAAGTCGTTCAGTCGTGTCCGACTCTTAGCGACCCCATGGACTGCAGCCTACCAGACTCCTCCATCCATGGGATTTTCCAGGCAAGAGTACTGGAGTGGGGTGCCATTGCCTTCTCCAGAGTAACGGAAATAAAAGCAAAAATTAACAAATGGGACCTAATTAAACTTAAAAGCTTTTGCATAAGCAAGGTGAAAAGACAGCCTTCAGAATGGGAGAACATAATAGCAAATGAAGCAAGTGACAAAGAATTAATTTTAAAAATACCCAAACAACTCCTGCAGCTCAATTCAAGAAAAATAAGAGATCCAATAAAAAAACAGACATTTCTCCAAAGAAGACATACAGATGGCTACGAAACTCATGAAAAAATGCTCAACATCACTCATTATCAGAGAAATGCAAAGCGAAACCACAATGAGGTACCATCTCATGCCAGTCAGAATGGCTGCTATCAAAAGGGCTACAAACAATAAATGCTGGAGAGGGTGCAGAGAAAAAGGAATCCTCTTACACTGTTAGTGGGAATGCAAACTAGTACAGCCACTATGGAGAACAGTGTGGGGAGTCCTTAAAAAACCGAAAATAGAACTGCCATACAACCCAGCAATCCCACTTCTGGGCATACACACTGAGGAAACCAGAAGTGAAAGAGACACATGTACCCCAGTGTTCATCACAGCACTATTTACAATAGCTAAGACTTCGAAGCAACCTAGATGTCCATCGGCAGACGAATGGAATAGAAAGCTGTGGTCAGGTCAGTTCAGTTCAATTCAGTCACTCAGTTGTGTCCGACTCTTTGTGACCCCATGAATTGCAGCACTCCAGGCCTCCCTGTCCATCACCAACTCCTGGAGTTCACCCAAACTCATGTCCATCGAGTCAGTGATGCCATCCAGCCATCTCATCCTCTGTCATCTCCTTCTCCTCCTGCCCCCAATCCCTCCCAGCATCAGAGTCTTTTACAATGAGTCAGCTCTTCGCATGAGGTGGCCAAAGTATTGGAGTTTCAGCTTTAGCATTAGTCCTTACAAAAAATACCCAGGACTGATCTCCTTTATTTTATTTTTTTTTAATTACCATTCTTTATTGAGAAAACAAGAAAATATTAATGAAACATGAATGCACATATATAAATATTTTAAATGTGTACAGAGAAATTACTGTGTTGCTTTTATTTACAAAGATTTTGATAGCTATTCATTAAAGATCTGGAAGTATAGTATTTTTAAAAGACAAATCCATTTTAAAATTTAAAAGTGAGTCAAAATATTTAAGAATGAATTGTTGTCAATAGGATAAAAGTTACCCAAGGCCTTACTTTTGTTGTTGTTGTTGTTGTTTATTTTTTAAATTTTAAAATCTTTAATTCTTACATGCGTTCCCAAACATGAACCCCCTCCCCTCTCCCTCCCCATAACATCTCTCTGGGTCATCCTGGACTGGTTGGATCTCCTTTAGAATGGACTGGTTGGATCTCCTTGCAGTCCAAGGGACTCTCAAGAGTCTTCTCCAACACCACAGTTCAAAAGCATCAGTTCTTCAGTGCTCAGCTTTCTTCACAGTCCAACTCTCACATCCATACATGACCACTGGAAAACCATAGCCTTGACTAGACGGACCTTAGTTGGCAAAATAATGTCTCTGCTTTTGAATATGCTATCTAGGTTGGTCATAACCTTCCTTCCAAGGAGTGAGCGTCTTTTAAAAAAAAGCTGTGTACATATTAGAAATGGAATATTACCCAGCTATTAAAAAGAATACATATGAATCATTTCTAGTGAGGTGGATGAAACTGGAGCCTATCATACAGAGTGAAGCAAGTTAGAAAGAAAAACACCAATACAGTATATTAACGCATATATTTGGAATTTAGAAAGATGGTAATGATGAGTCTATATGCGAGACAGCAAAAGAGACACAGATGTAAAGCACAGACTTTTGAACTCTATGGGAGAGGGTAAGGGTGGAATGTTTTGCGAGAATAGCATTGAAACATCTATATTATCATATGTGAAATAGATCACCAGTCCAGGTTCAATGCATGAGACAGGGTGCTCAGGGCTGGTGCACTGGGATGACCCTAAGGGATGGGATGGGGAGGGAGGGTCAGGTGGGGAACACATGTACACCCATGGCTGATTCATGTGAATGTATGGCAAAAACCACCTCAATATTGTAAAGTAATTAGCCTCCAATTAAAAAAAAAAAAAGAATCTTTACCCAGTTCAGAAACTGTTATTTATCAAAAAGTCCTTTTTATACATCTTGAAGAGGAAGCATTTTTGAGATAGTAACTAGAATTATACCTGATAACATTTTACCCAAACATATCAAAATTTTAGGAACTCCATACAGTTTCTAGGATATCTATATTAGTAACATTTATCATCAATATAACCTGAGTCTTGTTACTCACTTGACAATACAACCCATGTAATTCTGTATACAAAATGAACCTAATTAGTGTAATATCTCTCTTTGGGATGTTTCAGGGGCCCTGTGAAGCATCCCAAAGTTAGCTAGAAATCTTCATTAGGATGATTTAGGAAGCTTTGTCAACAAACATCAAAAAGTTTTAGAACACTCAGTCAGATAGCATTATAGGCCATTGTGAAACAATGCTATTCACTTAGCCAAAGTAACAATAAGGGATTTCAGAACAGATAATTTACTATATAAAGAAACAAATCTATTATCAAAGGCAATTCAATATCTGAATAAAAGGTGTCCTCTTAACAGAGAGAAAAGCTAAATTCAAGTGTTTGCACCAGCTTACTTAAAAGGTAAACTTAATTTACTTTATTTTAAACTTAGTCCTAACCATATAGAAAACTCTTAACTCATGGTTCACTTTTCACAAACCTTATCACTTTCTATATCCATTATTGTGTTCTTCCATCCTAAAAAGCTACCTGTAAGTCAAGCTTACTTCCTTTTCCCTTCACAAAATGCAGTTTCATTCCTCATACTTTTTTTTTTTTTTACCAAAAACACACTTCCTACTTCCCTTAAGGAACCCAAAACTGACTTTTATATTAGCATTTTATAGATTGGTGAGCATAAATACTAGTGATAACTTCTAAACCTGTGTTTTCTTAGAACATTTTAGGATAGCACCAAACATCATTTATTTTTAATCTCAAATCTCTTTAGTTTCTCTGGAAGAGGTAATCAGTGTTTAGTAGTAAATGCTTCAAATTCTAATTTCATTTGGATATGACTTAGCTATTCAATAGACTTCCAACACTTAGTTTAGCACAACTCTTAGAATTTCAAGGGCAGTGGCCAAGAGGAGCTACCCCACATCCAAGGTCAGGGGTGGTGGCCAAGAGGAGCTACCCCACGTCCAAGGTAAGGAGCAGTGGCTGCGCTTTGCTGGAGCAGCCATGAAGAGATATCCCAGGTCCAAGGTAAGAGAAACCCAAGTAAGATGGTAGATGCTGAGAGAGGGCATCAGAAGGCAGAAAGACTGAAGCCACAATCACAGACAACTAGCCTATCTGATCACACAGACCACAGCCTTGTCTAACTCAGTGCAACTAAGCCATGCTGTGTGGGGCCACCCAAGACAGATTGGTCATGAAGGAGAGGTCTGACAGAATGTGGTCCACTGGAGAAGGGGGTGAAAAACCACTTCAGTATTCTTGCCTTGAGAACCCCATGACCAGCATGAAAAGGCAAAAAGATAGGACACTGAAAGATGAACTCCCTGGGTTGGTAGGTACCCAATATTCTACTGGAGATCAGTGGAGAAATAACTCCAGAAAGAATGAAGGGATGAGGCCAAAGTAAAAACAACACCTAGTTGTTGATGGTACTGGTGACAGAAGCATGGTCCAATGCTGTAAAGAGCAATATTGCATAGAAACCTGGAATGTTAGGTCCGTGAATCAAGGCAAATTGGAAGTGGTCAAACAGGAGATGGCAAGAGTGAACATCGACATTCTAGGAATTAGTGAACTAAGATGGACTGAAATGGGTGAATTTAACTCAGATGACCATTATATCTACTACTGCGGGCAGGACTCCCTCAGAAGAAATGAAGTAGCCATCATAGTCAACAAAAGAGTCCAAAATGCAGTACTTGGATGCATCTCAAAAACGACAGAATGATCTCTGTCCATTTCCAAGGCAAACCATTCAATATCATGGTAATCCAAGTCTATGCCTGGACCAGTAACACTGAAGAAACTGAAGTTGAACGGTTCTATGAAGACCTACAAGACCTTCTAGAATTAACACCCAAAAACAATGTCCTTTTCATTATAGGGGACTGGAATGCAAAAGTAGGAAGTCAAGAAACACCTGGAGTAACAGGCAAATTTGGCCTTGGAATACAGAATGAAGCAGGGGAAAGACTAACAGAGTTTTGTCAAGAGAACGCACTGGTCATAGCAAACACCCTCTTCCAACAATGCAAGAGAAGACTACACATGGACATCACCAGATGGTCAACACCGAAATCAGATTGATTATATTCTTTGCAGCCAAAGATGGAGAAGCTCTATACAGTCAGCTAAAGACAGACTGGGAGCCTACTGTGGCTCAGATCATGAACTCCTTATTGCCAAATTCAGACTTAAATTGAAGAATGTGGGGAAAACCACTAGATCATTCAAGCATGACCGAAATCAAATCCCTAATGATTATACAGTGGAAGTGAGAAATAGATTTAAGGGACTAGATCTGATAGACAGAGTGCCTGATGAAGTATGGACAGAGGTTTGTGACATTGTACAGGAGACAGGAATCAAGATCATCCCCAAGAAAAAGAAATGCAAAAAAGCAAAATGGCTGTCTGAAGAGGCCTTACAGATAGCTGTGAAAAGAAGAGAAGCAAAAAGCAAAGGAGAAAAGGAAAGATAGAAGCATCTGAATGCAGATTTCCAAAGAATAGCAAGGACAGAGAAGAAAGCCTTTCTCATTGACCAATGCATAGAAATAGAGGAAAGCAACAGAATGGGAAAGACTAGAGAGCTCTTCAAGAAAATTAGAGATACCAAGGGAACATTTCATGAAAGATGGGCTCGATAAAGGACAGAAATGGTATGGCCCTAACAGAAGCAGAAGATATTAAGAAGAGGTGGCAAGAATACACAGGAGAACTATGCAAAAAGAGCTTGACGACCCAGATAATCATGGTGGTGTGAACACTCACCTAGAGCCAGACATTCTGCAATGTGAAGTCAAGTGGGCCTCAGAAAGCATCACTACGAACAAAGCTAGTGGAATGATGGAATTCCAGTTGAGCTATTTCAAATCCTGAAAGATGATGCTGTGAAAGTGCTGCACTCAATATGCCAGCAAATTGCGAAAACTCAGCAGTGGCCACAGGCCTGGAAAAGGTCAGTTTTCATTCCAATCCCTAAGAAAAGCAATGCCAAAGAATGCTCAAACTACCACACAATTGCACTCATCTCACACACTAGTAATGCTCAAAATTCTCCAAGCCAGGCTTCAGCAAGACGTGAACCGTGAAGTTCCAGATGTTCAAGCTGGATTTAGAAAAGGCAGAGGAACCAGAGATCAAATTGCTAGCATCTTCTGGATCATGGAAAAAGCAAGAGAGTTCCAGAAAAACATCTATTTCTGCTTCATTGACTATGTCAAAGCCTTTGACTGTGTGGACCACAATAAAGTGTGGAAAATTCTGAAAGAGATGGAAATACCAGACCACCTGACCTGCCTTTTGAGAAACCTATATTCAGGTCAGGAAGCAACAGTTAGAACTGGACATGAAACAACAGACTGGTTCCAAATAGGAAAAGGAGTACATCAAGGCTGTATATTGTCACCCTGCTTATTTAACTTATATGCAGAGTACATCATGAGAAACGCTTGGTTGGAGGAAGCACAAGCTGGAATCAAGATTGCCAGGAGAAATATCAGTAACCTCAGATATGCAGATGACACCACCCTTGTGGCAGAAAGTGAAGAGGAACTAAAAAGCCTCTTGATGAGAGTGAAAGAGGAGAGTGAAAAAGTTGGCTAAAAGCTGAACATTCAGGAAATGAAGATCATGGCCTCTGGTCCCATCACTTCATGGCAAATAGATGGGGAAACTGTGGAAACAGTGTCAGACTTTATTTTTTGGGGCTCCAAAATCACTGAAGATGGTGATTGCATCAATGAAATTAAAAGATGCTTACTCCTTGGAAGGAAAGTTATGACCAATCTAGATAGCATATTAGAAAGCAGAATTATTACTTTGCCAACAAAGGTCCATCTAGTCAAGGCTATGGTTTTTCCAGTGGTCATGTTTGGATGTGAAAGTTGGACTGTGAAGAAAGATGATTGCCGAAGAATTGATGTTTTTGAACTGTGATGTTAGAGAAGACTCTTGAGAGTCCCTTGGACTGCAAGGAGGTCCAACCAGTCCTTCTGAAAGGAGATCAGTCCTGGGTGTTCATTGAAAGGAATGATGCTAAAGCTGAAACTCCAATACTTTGGCCACCTCATGCGAGGAGTTGACTCATTGGAAAAGACTCTGATGCTGGGAGGGATTGGGGGAAGGAGGAGAAGGGGATGATAGAGGATTAGATGGCTGGATGGCTTCAGTGATTCAATGGATGTGAGTTTGAGTGAACTCCGGGAGTTGGTGATGGACAGGGAGGCCTGGCATGCTGCGATTCATGGGATCGCAAAGAGTCGGACATGACTGAGCTACTGAACTGAACTGAACTGAACTGAATGGAATACTTTCTTCTGCATCTGAGAGTTTGTGAAGAGAAATTTTATCTTCAGAACCAAAATTTATTTGGGAAATATTTATATATTTCTTACATGTTGGTTGTAAAAAAGGGAAAATAAAAGGCAGAGAGAAAGTCACTTACTGAAATCAATCCATAAAGAAATAGTACACCCAAATTTCAGGAATTAAATTCTGTAACACTGTGGGACAGCCTAATAAATATAATTCTAAGTGGTGATTCAGTTTCAATCAATGTATTATTGTAGAATTCTGGTTCCTATGGCCTCTGACAAAGGACCTCCAAAAAGAATATTCCCTACCATTCTCTTCGCAAACTATAGATTTTTAGTTCTGCTAGATTTTCTCTCTCTGCCATAGTGAGGTGATGAGGGAATGATGGTTTCTTTGAAGAGAAGTCAGCAGAGTCTCATTGAAAGGGAACGTTAGAAACATTAGTAGTGTCATGTGACCCACAGGTCACAGAACTGATGCTGAGAGCAGTAACTGGATAAGACCCTTGTCTTCCTTAGGGAAGGGGTATGTTTTGGTGGGATGGAAGGGTTGTGTTATGTTCTTCATTCACCTCCAGAAAGGATCCTTTAGACTCATTTATTTGTAGACACAAGTGAATGCTACCTCATTATGCTAATGCTTTTTTGAGATACAGGGTTTGTATCTTAACAGAGTTGTTTTTATGGCAAAGGATAAAGACTTAAAGGTGTAATTTCAAGCTTTAGGGAGCTGGGGGTTTGAGAGAGGCTGAATTAATTAGAGTCAAGAGCAAATCACTGCAATAAAGAGATCTGTAAATACAAAGACTAAAATGGTAGTTGTTTATTTCTCTTTTAATGTAAAAATGCATCCTGGGTAGAATTTACTCTGAGAAGCTTTCCAGATATCCAGGCTGGTAGGGGCTTAGCCATATTCCAAGGGGCATGTTATTATTGTCTGCAAGTTTGAAGCTGAGTTCCACATCCATATTCAACCATCAGGAAGGGATAGAACAGATTTCCTCTTTAAGGAAGTGATTGAAAATGAAAGTGAAGTCACTCAGTCATGTCCGACTCTTTGCAATCCCGTGGACTGTAGCCCACCAGGCTCCTCCATCCATGGGATTCTCCAGGCAAGAATACTGGAGTGGATTGCCATCTCCTTCTCCAGGGGATCTTCCCGACCCAGGGATGGAACCCAGCTCTCTGGCATTACAGGCAGGTGCTCTAAAGGAAGTGATTAGGCTAAAGACATACACTTTGCTTCTGCTCACCTTCTATTGGTGAGAACTTTGGCCACTTAGAGACCAAAGGAGACTGATCTCCCCTTGAGTAGCCATGTGCCCATGTTGGGTGATTAGCTGACTCAGTTATTTGAGTGCACCCCACCACCACTCAACTCTATATTCAGAAGTTATACTTTCTTTCTATTCTTTGAAAGAAAAGATAACTGATGTTGTGATGGTCACAGACATAATAGCTGAAAACTTCCCCACGGTGGGAAAAGAAACATACATCTAAAACCTGGGAGATTGCAGAGAGTCCCATATAGGATTAACCCAAATAGGGACACATCAAGACACACTGGAATTAAAATGAGAAAAATTAGAAAAGGAGAAACAGCAGAAAGGACCAGGAAATGATGGAGGACATTACTGTTGTAGTTGAAAGCGAGAAAGAAATCCCTGGTCACCAATCTACAGGACTTTAAAGAACATATAAATATCACAGATTATCTGACCTTTTACAAAACCCTCAACTTTTGTATAACAGGGCTTCCCTGGTGGCTCATATGGTAAAAAAAAAAAAAAAGCATCCGCCTGCAATGTGGGAGACCTGGGTTCGATCCCTGGATCAGGAAGATCCCCTGGAGAAGGAAATGGCAACCCACTCCAGTATTCTTGCCTGAGAAATTCCATGGATGGAGGAGCCTGGTGGGCTACAGTCCATGGGGTTGCAAAGAGTTGGACATGACTGAACGACTTCACTTTCACTTTCAACATTTGTATAAGGTCCACTGCTGTTATGTCTATTTTTGTGGGGAAGAGTTGAGGGTGGCCAAGGTTGAAGGGTTATGAACTGGTTTGGCTTGCTTTGTTTTGTAGAAATCTAGGTAGGTATATTAGCTTCCTACTGCTGCTTTAGCAAATTACCACAAATTAGTGCCTTAAAACAGTACCAATTTATTTTCTTATAATTTTGGGGCTCAGATGCCCAAAATGGGTTTCACTGGGCTGAAACAAAGTTGCTGGCAGGATTGTGCTCACTCTGGAGGCACTAGGGAAGGATCCATTTCCTGGCCCCTTTCAGCTTCTAGAGTTGCATTCCTTGAATTCCTTGCCTCATGGCCCCCATCTCCCTCTTCAAAGCTGGCATCACTGCATCTTCAAAAATCTTTCCTCTCTAACTTCCATCTTCCTCTTATAAAGAGTCTTGCAATTACATGGAGCCACTCCAAATAATACAGAAATCATTTCACCATCTCAAGATCATGTCATTTAATCATGACTGTAAATTTTCTTTGGCTATGTAAAATATACTCATAGATTCTGGGGATTAGAAATTGGTTATCTTTAAAGAGGTTATTGTTCATCCTACCACAATAGGTATCCTGTTAGCTTAGAAGGTGGGAAAGAAAATTTGCTGTGATTTGGAAGAGTTAGGTCTGGGACATCTGGATGATATGAAATAATATGGGTTAAAAGGTAAATTAAAATAATTTATTCTGGCATCATTTCTAATATAAAGTAGCACTCATAATTATCTGAAAATTCTTATTGAAGCATGAGAGCAATATGTCGCTTTAGCATTTTATTCATTTGGCAAGTATTCATTGAGCATATATTAGGTGCCAGACTATGAGTTTCAGAGTACTTAACCAAGTGTAACATTTCCTTTCAGGAAATTTCAGTTTTGTGGGGCAGAGAGAGAAGGACATTAGTAATTTCACTACAGTGTGATGAATTTAATAATAGGTATTCAGAGCATTAAGGCAAAACATAGGAACAGCATCGAACTATCTGATCAAAGAGGATTGGAAATGCATCTCAGATATATCAGTCAGGGTTCAATAAGAAAGGCAGAACCAGAGGTCTGACTGTAAGCAGCTGTGGAAGCAGGTGAAGAAATCTCTGCAAGGTTGCTGTCTTCACATCTGACGTTGGAGCTTGAAATCTGCAGGACAGGCAACTGGGAAGGTGGGTGGAAAGTGGGGAGCAGGGATAAGGTAGAGCCCACAAGCTGGGGACTGTGTCAGGCTCTTGCTGCCTCCGACACTGAGGATGTTGATGATGTGGTTGTCCTGCACGAGAAGTTGGTGTCTTTTGTCAACATTACTCAACCCACTTGCCCCAGAAGTGACAGAAGCTGGAAGAAGACCCAAGGGAAAGTAGAGTGGCCCCTGCCCCACACCAACGAGGTGAGCCGGCAGAGAGATGAAAATGTGTGTGAACTGCAAGTTGACCCATCCCAAAGCCACAACACTGGAAGTAATGGAAGAAAAGGGGCTTTCATCTAACTATAAGTAGATGTCCTGTGGCTGGGATGGTTTACGCTAGGATGTGACACAGGTGGGAGGAAGGTAAGGTGAGGTGAGTGGAAGATGAACCTGAAGCCTTAAGTCAGGCAAGATCACTGCAGGTCAGCATTTATATATCAACTTTCTTATAAACCAGAGTCAAGTGTTAAACTGGATCCTGATGGCAATGGGAACCACTAACTATGTTGATTATGCAGTTTTCATTTCAAAAAGTTTAAAGCCATTAGCAGAGCACACTCTTCCCCTCAGGTTTCAACTCTACTTATTCTTCTCTCCTTAACCATCTGTTTCCACAAGAAACTCTCCAGCTTCCCCCAACACTCTTCTTGCCTCAATATCTCTACCTGGAATAGTTTGCCTGCTCTCAATCTTCTTCCCCTACAACGCTGTTTCTTCCTTTGTAAATACTGCACAAGGAGATCAAACCAATCAATTCTGGAGGAAATCAACATTGAATATTCATTGGAAGACTCATGCTTAAGCTCCAATACTTTGGCCGCCCGATGGGAAGAGCTGAGGCATTGGAAAAGACCTGATGCTGGGAAAGATTGAAGGTAAAATGAAAAGGGGGCAGCAGAGGATGAGATGGTTAGAGAGCATCACTGATTCAATGGACATGAGTTTGAACAAACTCTGGGAAATAGTGAAATACAGAGGAGTCTGGCATGCTGTAGTCCATGGGGTCACAGAGTTGGACATGACTTAGGAACTGAACAACAACAGGCAGCATTCAGTGCAGGATGGAAAGAACAATACTGTGTGTCTTCCTGAGGATGGGAACCTTGTTGACATCATCCAGATATTCCCGCACTGTGTCTGGCACTTAGAAGATGTTCAGTAGGTAAGTACTGACCGTATCAAGCTCCAAGAGTTTCTCATCAAACACTTTGCTTATATGTTTTTTCAGTTTTATTAGTGGTTTTGAAGAAGTAAGGCTTTTTAATCATTGTCAGACAGAGAGAGGCTGTACATTTCTACATTTGAGTAGAGGATCAAGAAGAGACTATAAAAGTTTCTTGAATCCTTCACAAAAATATCTAAAAAGGACTCCAGTTATCAAGGGAGAAAGGAAATAATTTCTCTTATGAGGAGTGCTCCAAGGCACTGGGGAACTTTGCATTCTTTACCAATGCACCTTCATTCTTTACCAATCCATCTTCATAATTATCATTTATGACGGCTTCTTTATCATTCCTGATTTCTTTAATCCCCATAGGACTGCCTGTCGGGTCCTTGGTCGGGTTATAATTATAAAGAAGCTTCAATTTTTTTAAGTAGAAGAAGTTAGACAGTCTTTGGAAGCTTTGTTTAATATTTGAGGTAGTCAATTTATACGCTATTTCCATAAAAATTTTGTTTGTTTTTTCTGCCAACTCCCTGATCACAGGATCTTCATCCCGAATCACTCGGTCAATAGCTGTAACAGTAGAAAGGCCATTAATTCAAAACATTGCTTTCACAGTCTGAGAAGCTCTCAGACTCAAAACAGTCTCACCACTTTTCACAGGAGCCCCGCTGCCCTAATTTTTGTTACTTAGACAAATAGCATCCAGGAAGTTTTTGTCTTCTGTCCTCACTGGACCTCGTTATGTGCTGAGGGCATATTTACGTGTTGAGCATTCTGCTAGACAGCATAAATATATATTCATGAATAGGCTCAATATTGCTCAGAATAATGAAAAAAGTAGAATCAGTCTAAATGTTCATCAGCAGGAAAGGGCTTAAAGTTATTAATGTAATATCATAAAGCCAAATAGGACATACATGTTAACATGATGATGTAGACTCATGTTTCTTAGCATGAAAAGATGTTTATGACATGAGTAAGTGAAAAAATTATAAAACAATTATGATAGTTAAAAAATAAATACATAATAGTTTATATTCTTTAAAAATACTTGCAATTAAATATATACCAAAATGCAAATATCATTATATCCAGATGCTGAGCTTGTGGGAAGTTATTATTTTCTTTCTTAATAAAAAGAAATAGAGAAGGAAAAAACAGATAGATGTAGAAATGAGAGAAAAAGAGAAGGAACAGAAGGAGGAGGAAGAGAGCAAAAATATCTGAGTAACATGGAGAGAGTGCTTAGCATTTAGCAGGCTGTTAATAAATATGAGTGAATGAAAAAATGAAGGAAGAAAATGATGTGTCAATGTAGGTTCATCAATTGTAACAAATATACCACTCTGCTGGGAGATGTTGGTAACAGGAGGAAGCTGTGCATGTGTGGGGGCAGGAGGTATACAGGAAATCTCCATCTTCCACTCAGTGTTTCTACTAATCTAAAATGGCTCTTCAATATAGTTTGTTACCAAAAGAAGGAAGGAAGGCAGCCACCTTATTTTCTGCTGTAACCTGTTTGAAATTCTGATCCTGAAGGGGAAATAGGCAGAGGCCGAGAGAGATCCAAACATGTTGATAGAATAAGTATTGAAAAGTGAAAGTGAAAATCACTCAGTCGCATCCGAGTCTTTGCAACCCTATAGTCCATGGAATTCTCTAGGCCAGAATACTGGAATGGGTAGCCTTTCCCTTTTCCAAGGGATCTTCAAAACCCAGATTGAATCCAGGTCTCCCACATTGCAGGTGGATTCTTTACCAGCTGAGCTTCCAGGGAAGCCCAAGAATACTGGAGTGGGTAGCCTATCCCTTCTCCAGGGGATCTTCCCAACCCAGGAATAGAACTGAGGTCTCCTGCATTGCAGGTGGATTCTTTACCAAATGAGCTATCAGGGAAGCCCAAGTCACTCAGTCATGTCTGATTCTTTGTGACCTCATGGACTATATAGTTCATGGAATTCTCCAGGCCAGAATACTGGAGTGGGTAGCCTTTCCCTTCTCCAGGGGATCTTCCCAAACCAGGGATCAAACCAGGGTCTCCTGTATTGCAGGTGGATTCTTTACCAACTGAGCTATCAGAGAAGCTCTTCTGATGCAAGTATATATTGCTATCTCCTAAAATGTAAATTCTCTAAGGAAAGGGACTTTGCTTTGTCTGCTGCTGTATGTCCTGCTCTTAGAATAGTGCTGTCATATAGTAGATGCCAGATAAATATTTGTTGAACAAATTAATGAGTGATTGAATTCTTAACTCTCTGTAGTTCCTAAGGATTCTAGGATGATAGCTAGGTCTCAGATAATGAGAGGGGTAGATGGAGAGATTGAAGCAGAGAGAGAAAGATAGAGGGAAAGAATAAAAAGTAAAGAAAGATGTCCCTTAACCCAGTCCTTCTACTGATTTCCCCTTAACCACCTAACTACCTCTGTAGTACTCTCGCATCCCTGGCATCACTATAGAGCTCAGATATAAATGGAATCACAAACAGGGAAGTTATTTAGGCCTATATATAAAGATTTCATTATAATTTCAACACTTACCCTCAAGCATGACATCAATTTCATCTCTGAGCAGTAAATGGCCACCCAATTTTGCCAAGTACCCTATGCACAAATTAAAATTAAAGTTATCCCAAAATACATTATGAAAATACATTATCTGATATTATCTACCTTTAGTGCTTTTTTCAAAGCAAAATATCTCTAGATTATTCTTGAATAATCTATTAGTGATTTAAAATAATTAATAAATCTTTATTGAGATATATGTGTGTGTATAAATGTGCACAAATCACATTTGTACACCTTAATAAATGACCAGAGTGAATACTTGTAGCTACCACCTAGGCCTTTAAATAGAATATTACCATATCCTAGGAGCCGCCTTTATGCCCTTCCCAATTTCCTCCTTCAGCTTTCAGAATATATTCTTTTGCTCAACACTACATTGTGAGATTCATCCTGTTTTTAAACATAGCAATAGTTCATTCATTTCCATTGCTACATGACAGAGGTTAGCAATGTTCTCTTGAAACAGAGCCATGCTTATAGGCTTATTTGCTTATGGATCATCTCCAGTTTTTCTCACCCTACAAACAGCAGAGTTGAGTAGTTGCCACAGAGCCTGGTATTCAAAGCCTGAAATGTTTCCTATCTGGTTCTTCACAGAAAGAGTTTTCTGAATGCTTTTTGTATGATATGCCATCTTATTAATGCATCACGTTTTAGCCATTCTGCTTATGATGGACAATGTATTGTTTTTAATTTGAGGCTATTATGAATAGTGATGTTATTGTGGGCATTCTTGTACATGAACTTTGGTGTAGATTTATATGCATTACTGTTTGGTATATAGCTAGGAGTGGACTTACTAGCTAATGAATATGCTTATGGTCACCTTTAATCATTACTGCAGAAGGGTTGCCAAGGTGATTACCAATTTTCACTCCTACCAGCATTGTATGAACATTTCTACTGCTCTCCATCCTCTCTAACACTTGATAATTGTTAGTCAATCTTTCAGTCAATCTCATGGGTTTGGTGGTATTATTATATTGGATACACAAATTGGATATATAATTATATATATATTTAATATATAATTAGATATATAATTTTGTATATTGGATATACAGTTGTATATTTCTTTTGCAAAATGTCTGTTCCGTATGTCTCTTGCCTGTTTTTCTATTGAGTTGTTTTTAAATTATTTATTTTTGGGCATTTTAAATTCTGGTTACTAGTCTTTGAAAAATATTACACCTATTACAAATATTTTCTCCTACCCCAGGGAAAAATTTTCCATTTGTACTTTTCTTTTTGATGAGCAGAATTATTTATTTTTTGGCTGTGCTGGATCTTTGCTGCTGTGCAGGAGTTTTTCTCTAGTTGTGGCTAGTGGGGGCATCTCGTGGTGGCTTCTCTTGTGGATCACAAGCTCTAGAGCACAGGGTCCACAGCTGTGGCACGTTGGCTTAGTTGTCCTGAGGCATGTGGTATCTCTCCAGACCAGGGCTCAAACCTGTGACGCTTGCATTGGCAGGTGGGATTCTTAACTGCTGGTCCACGAGAGAAGTCCTCTAATCTTATTGCAGTCCAATTTACAATTAGTGAATTTTGGGGTCCTGATAAGAAACAATGGCACCCCACTCCAGTACTCTTGCCTGGAAAATTCCATGGACAGAGAAGCCTGGTAGGCTGCAGTCCATGGGGTCGCGAAGAGTTGGACACGACTGAACGACTTCACTGTCACTTTTCACTTTCATGCATTGGAGAAGGAAATGGCAACCCACTCCAGTGTTCTTGCCTGGAGAATCCCAGGGAAGAGGGAGTCTGGTGGGCTGCCGTCTATGGGATCACACAGAGTCGGACATGACTGAAGCGACTTAGCAGTAGCCGCAAGGTCATAAAGATATTCTCTCATATTTACTTCTAGAAACTTTATTGTTTTACCCTTTCACATTTTTGAATTTCAAATTCAACTGAAATTATATGGCATAAAATAGGGGTTGATTAATCAAGCACTATTAAGAGAGAAAAAAAAAGTCCTTTCCTATTGCTTTGTAGGATCATTTACATCAAAAATTGTGTGAGGGTCAGTGTCTTAACTCCATTCTATCATTGTGCCATACCTTAATATATGATGGGTCTTGATATCTGATGGTATAAATTCTTCAACTTTGTGTTGGCTATTCTCAAATCCTTAAATTTTCATGTAAAAATTAGAATCAACTTCTCATATTTCATATACATACACACCCAAAACTGCTGGTAAAATTTTGTTTGGGGTTGTATCAAATATACCGATCAAGTTGAGGAGAGCTGACCATGTTACAATATTAAACATTTAATCCATTAACATGATATATCACTCTAAGTATTTTTTAAAAACTTCTCAGAATTTTCTAGTTTTGTTTTGTTTTGTGTGTGTATGTTTATGTATCAGTCTTGTACCTCTTTCCTTAGTTTTATTTTGGGATATTTGATAAATTTTGGTGCAATGTATTAGGCATTAAAAGATTAATTTTCTAGTATTTATTGTTAAGTGTGTAGAAACTGAGTTGATTTCTGTATGTTGGTATTATATATAGAAAACTTGCTAGATTTAATTCCTATAGTTTTTCTGAATTCTTTCCAGTGTTCTAAATACTCAATTATTTATCTGCAAATTTTGGAAGTTTTATTTTCTTTTTTTCCAAACATCCATTTTATTTCTTGTTATTACCTTATTTGGGAAATTCTTGGTCATTATCTCTTTAAATATTTAGTCTCATTTTTCCCCCTATCCTCATGGAAGTGTATATTAGGCCTTTTAACCATATCTCATGTTCTTATGCTCTTTTCATATTTTCCATTTTTATCTTTTCAAGTTTTGATCTTGAGGCTGAATATTTTATTCTGACATTTCTTTTTTTCTCTTCCTAAATTTATTTATTATAAATTGAAGGATAAGTACAATGTTGTGTTGGTTTATTCTGACATTTCTAATTCTCTTAATCTCATTTCAGTTCTTTCTAATATGCTGCTAACTTCATTCATTGAGATCTGCATTCTATCTCATTGTGTAATCTTTTGAACATACTAATCATATTTATTTAAAACTTCATACCTGATAAAGTTGAATAACTGCATATACTAGATTCTGTTTCTACGGTTCTTGCTTGTAATTAAAAAAATCTAAATGATTTTTAAAAATTAAATATCAGTTATAGTGTATACAGGTTTGTGTCGATACTGTTAGTTTCTGGGCATTTTATCTTCTCCCAGAGAGGATTTGTTTTTGCGTTTTTGGCACGCAGTTAGGCTAGAAGTATATCTCTTTAATTCCACCATGGAGTTAGATATTCAAAGATTCAATAATTATAAGGGCTGGTATATTTTTAGTTTACTCTTACTTGTAGGGTAGAGACATCAGGGATCAAGTGGAAAACTTGGGTGTTTTTACTAGGATCCCTCCTCATTGTCAATCCACTCCAAGTTTTGTTCCACTGGTTCAGTGAAACAGGTAAAATTTCTTCATAGTTTATCAGCCTCCCATTACCCTTTTTGAAATTAGAATTGGAAAATCTATAAAGGAAAATAACCCTCAAGTATCAGGCCTACTTCTTTTAGTTTTTCTACTCTTTACTGCCTTTATAAAAGCTTTTAAATGTTTTCAGATAGACTTAAAAATATTTTTGTTGATATTCTTATTATCTTCCTTTTACACATCATAAAAATTGATGTTATTGTTGTTTAGCTGCTAAGTCATGTCTGACTCTTTTGTGACCTCATGGACTGTAGCCCCACCAGGCTCCTCTGTCCATGGAATTCTCCAGGCAAGAAGACAGGAATAGGTTGCCGATTCCTTCTCCAGGGCATCTTCCCAACCCAAGGATCAAACCTGCATCTCCTGCACTGGCAGGCAGATTCTTTACCATTGAGCCACCAGGGAAGCCTGATAAAAATTCATAGGGATAAAGAAATTTGGTGAAGGTCACATGGCCAGTGGGTATTCATTCTGAGATTTCAGTGGAAGCTTATATATTCTCACCAATATTTCACATTGCCCCTACCTCAGTCAAAATAGGGATCACAAAAATCACAGCAATATATTATTTTGATAATATGATTTACAGATAATAAAACTTGGGATATTCTCATTGACAGGTGGAACATGGGCTTAAGAATTTAAGACTAAAAAAAAAAAAAAAAGAATTTAAGACTAATGCTTAAAGACAAAGCCCTGTGTTGTGGAGGTATCCTTAACTGGCATAGTTTTGCTTAATTTTGTAATCCAGTGTAATTCCTTTTAGAGTTAGATGGAGGGTACAAATAAACGAATGAAAATTTCCTATGCTAGAGAGTACTAATCGTCTCTATTGTCAAATTACTTTGCCAATAAAGGTCGATCTAGTCAAAGCTAGGGTTTTTCCAGTAGTCATGTATGGGTGTGAGAGTTGGACTATAAAGAAAGCTGAGCACCAAAGAATGGATGCTTTTGAACTGTGGTGTTGGAGAAGATTCTTGAGAGTCCCATGGACTGCAAGGAGATCCAACCAGTCCGTCCTAAAGGAAATCAGTCCTGAATTTCACTGGAAGGACTGATGTTGAAGCTGAAACTCCAATACTTTGGCCACCTCATGTGAAGAACTGAATCACTAAAAAAGACCCTGATGCTGGGAAAGATTGAAGGTGGGAGGAGAAGGGGGCAACAGAGGATGAGATGGTTGGATGGCATCACTGACTTGATGGACATGAGTTTGAGTAAGCTCCAGGAGTTGGTGATGAACAGGGAAGCCTGGCATGCTGCAGCCCATGCGGTCACAAAGAGTTGGACATGATTGAGTGACTAAACTGAATTGAACTTAGTGTGTGTGGAGGGGCAAATAGGGATTCTACAGGAAATAAATGAGATTTTAAGGGAATAAATGGGATGGGGAAAAAAAAATCTCAGTCCATAGCAAAAATGATTAAAGTATGGCACTATGAATATTATCAGATCAATTATTCACAATGTACAAATACTTTTTCAAGAGAGAGAAGTTAATGATAAAGTTAGATAAAATATTCTGCTTTAACAGATACTGTTAATCTGTTAATAATAGTTTGATTGTATAGAACTTAGTTTGTTGTTCAATGGACAGTGAGGTAGCAGAAAAGTAACAGGACAATGCTAAGGTTTTGGAAATATGTAATATGAAGCAATTGTTAGTAATAATAATAATATTAGTTTTCTTATATTATCTTATGAATTAGCTTTCATTTTATTTTAATGATGAACAATTTACATTATTAATTGCTTCAGTTTTTCTTACTGGTTATTTTAATAAAATGTGAATTACAGATAAATGATAAGCTTACATAATGAAAGGAAGCTATATTATAATGTTCCCATATAATACAACATCAAATAAATTTTCTTAGCATTTAATTGAAAAAATTACTTCTTTATCTTTAGTTCTCTTAGTAAAACTAAAGTGAGTTTTAGCTGGACACATGGTTGTTGAGCAGATGACTAGACTTTCAAGACTTCTCTGCAGCTAGGTATGGCGGCATGTCTATGTTCTGGGCAAATGATCATTTAGTAGGTTATATTCACTCTTTACAGAGATGGCTGTGTCCTCTTGATATATTTCCCTTTCCAGTTGATTGTTACATAGAAGTGGTGGCAGGAGCTAGAGCAAACATCTTGGCTCTGATGTAGGAAACTGTATGATGAGAATACAAGAGCAACAAAAGAACTGGCCCTAGTCTACTTACACTAGTATTGGTAAATGAGAAAGAAACCAGCTGCTATCTTGTTTAAGCCATAATTAGATTAACCCAGTGACACCTTTTGCCCTTTATGATTTTGCTTATGTCTTGGTGTAATGCTGCTAATACTGTCTGCAATGCAGGAGACCTGGATTCGATTCCTTGGTTGGGAATATCCTCTGGAGAAGGAAAAGGCAACCCACTCCAGTATTCTTGCCTGGAAAACCCCATGGACAGAGGAGCCTGGTGGGCTACAGTCCATGGGGTCACAAAGAGTCAGACATGACTGAGTGACTAACACACACATAATACTGCTAAAATGCTAAAGTTAATCAGAAAAGACAAAGAAGGACAAAAACCACATGCTAAGAATGATGAATTATAAATCCAATGATGCAATGAATATCTACATACACATATCACTTCTCATATGTGAATATATTGGAGGATAAATTCTCTTGGGAGGAGATCATTGAGTCAAAAGAACATGCATCTCACATTTGGATGGATATTGCCAAACTGTTCTTAGAGATTGTAGCTATTTACACTAACCAGTAATGTGATTGCCTAGTTCCTGCAACCTGGACAGAACTGTAGAGTATAAACTTTTTTGTTCTTTGTCAGTTTGATAGATGGAAACACCTTATCAATTCAGTTTGCATCACCTTTTGAATGAAGCTGTGAAAATTTTATGTATATGAACCAAATAAATTTTTTCATATATTTTGCCCATTTTCCTAGTGGGTTGTTTCTTTTCTTAGGGATTTGTAAAGATTAATTGCTATGTCGTGTTTAGTTGCCCAGTTCAGTTCAGTTGAGTTCAGTTGTTCAGTCCAGTTCAGTTCAGTTCAGTTGTTCAGTTGTGTCCAACTCTTTGTGACCCCATGAATCGCAGCACGCCAGGCCTCCCTGTCATCACCATCTCCCGGAGTTCACTCAGACTCACGTCCATCAAGTCCGTGATGCCATCCAGCCATGTCATCCTCGGTTGTCCCCTTCTCCTCCTGCCCACAATCCCTCCCAGCATCAGAGTCTTTTCCAGTGAGTCATCTCTTCGCATGAGGTGGCCAAAGTACTGGAGCTTCAGCTTTAGCATCATTCCTTCCAAAGAAATCCCAGGGCTGATCTCCTTCAGAATGGACTGGTTGGATCTCCTTGCAGTCCAAGGGACTCTCAAGAGTCTTTTCCAACACCACAGTTCAAAACCATCAATTCTTCGGTGCTCAGTCTTCTTCAAAGTCCAACTCTCACATCCATACATGACTACTGGAAAAAACATAGCCTTGGCTAAACGGACCTTAGTCAGCAAAGTAATGTCTCTGCTTTTGAATATGCTATCTAGGTTGGTCATAACATTTCTTCCAAGGAGTAAGTGTCTTTTAATTTCAAGGCTGCAGTCACCATCTACAGTGATTTTAGAGCCCCCCAAAATAAAGTCTGACACTGTTTGCACTGTTTCCCCATCTATTTCCCATGGAGTGATGGGACCGGATGCCATGATCTTCATTTTCTGAATGTTGAGCTTTAAGCCAACTTTTTCGCTCTCCTCTTTTACTTCCATCAAGAGGCTTTTTAGTTCTTAACTTTCTGTCATAAGGGTGGTGTCATCTGCATATCTGAGGTTATTGGTATTTCTCCCGGCAATCTTGATTCCAGCTTGTCTTTCTTCCAGTCCAGGGTTTCTCATGATGTACTCTGCATAGAAGTTAAATAAGCAGGGTGACAATATACAGTCTTGACATATTCCTTTTCCTGTTTGGAACCAGTCTGTTGTTCCATGTCCAGTTCTAACTGTTGCTTCCTGACCTGCATACAGATTTCTCAAGAGGCAGGTCAGGTGGTCTGTATTCCCATCTCTTGAAGAATCTTCCACAGTTTATTGTGATCCATACAGTCAAAGGCTTTGGCATAGTCAATAAAGCAGAAATAGATGTTTTTCTGGAACTCTCTTGCTTTTTCCATGATCTAGCGGATGTTGGCAATTTGATCTCTGGTTCCTCTGCCTTTTCTAAAACCAGCTTGAATATCAGGAAGTTCACCATTCATGTACTGCTGAAGCCTGGCTTAGAGAATTTTGAGCATTACTTTACTAGCATGTGAGATGAGTGCAATTGTGCGGTAGTTTGAACATTCTTTGGCATTGCCTTTCTTAGGGATTGGAATGAAAACTGCCCTTTTCCAGTCCTATGGCCACTGCTGAGTTTTCCCAATTTGCTGGCATATTGAGTGCAGCACTTTCACAGCATCATCTTTCAGGATTTGAAATAGCTCAACTGGAATTCCATCACCTCCACTAGCTTTGTTCGTAGTGATGCTTTCTAAGGCCCACTTGACTTCACATTCCAGGATGTCTGGCTCTAGGTGAGTGATCACACCATCATGATTATCCTGGTCGTGAAGATCTTTTTTGTACAGTTCTTCTGTGTATTCTTGCCATCTCTTCTTAATATCTTCTGCTTCTGTTAGGTCCATACAATTTCTGTCGTTTATCGAGCCCATATTTGCATGAAACGTTCCCTTGGTATCTCACATTAATGGACACTAAATGCTATATGAACCTGAAGTAAGCAGAGAAGGGAGCCTGGGGGATATAAAACTCAGAGGTCAGTTTTCAGAGGCATGGAGAAATTTAAAAAATAGTAAAAAATGGATTGGGAGCTGGAAGTCCTACTGTTAAGCATATACTGTATGTTCTACACTTCAGTTCGGTCGCTCAGTCATGTCCAATTTTTTTCGATCCCATGGAGTGCAGCGTGCCAGGCCTCCCTGTCTATCAGTAACTCCCAGAGTTTACTCAAACTCATGTCCATTGAGTTGGTGTTGCCATCCAACCATCTCATCCTCTGTCGTCCCCTTCTCCTCCCACCTTCAATTTTTCCTGGCATCAGGGTCTTTTCAAATGAGTCAGCTCTTCACATCAGGTAGCCAAAATATTGGAATTTCAGCTTCAGCATTAATCCTTCCAATGAATAGTCAGGACTGATTTCCTTTAGGATTGACTGGTTGGATCTCTTTGTAGTCCAAGGGACTCTCAAGAGTCTTCTCCAACACCACAGTTCAAAAGCATCAATTTCAGTGCTCAGCTTTCTTTATAGTCCAGCTCCCACATCCATACATGACTACTGGAAAAACCATAGGTTTGACTAGATGGACCTTTGTTGGCAAAGTAATGTCTCTGCTTTTTAATATGCTGTCTACATTGGTTATAACTTTTCTTCCAAGGAGCAAGGGTCTTTTAATTTCATGGCTGCAGCCACCATCTGCATTGATTTTGGAGCCCCCCAAAATAAAGTCCGTCACTGTTTCCATTGTTTCCCCATCTATTTGCCATGAAGTGATGGGACCGGATGCCATGATCTTCGTTTTCTGAATGTTGACCTTTAAGCCAACTTTTTCCCTCTCCTCTTTCACTTTCATCAAGAGGCTCTTCAGTTCTTCTTTGCCTTCTGCCATAAGTGTGGTATCGATTTCATATCTGACTTTATTGATATTTCTCCTGGGAATCTTGATTCCAGCTTTTGCTTCATACAGCCCCGCGTTTCTCATGATGTACTCTGCTGCTGCTGATGCTAAGTCACTTCAGTTGTGTCCGACTCTGTGTGACCCCATAGACAGCAGCCCACCAGGCTCTTCTGTCCCTGGGATTCTCCAGGCAAGAACACTGGAGTGGGTTGCCATTTCCTTCTCCAATGCATGAAAGTGAAAAGTGAAAATGAAGTCCGCTCAGTCGTGTCTGACTCCTAGCAACCCCATGGACTGCAGCCCACGGGGCTCCTCTGTCCATGGGGTTCTCCAGGCAAGAGTACTGGAGTGGGGTGCCATTGCATTCTTGGGATATACTCTGCATATAAGTTAAATAAGCAGGGTGACAATACACAGCCTTGCTGTAGTTCTTTCCTGATTTGGAACCGGTCTGTTGTCCCATGTCCAGTTCTAACTGTTGCTTCTTGACCTGCGTACAGATTTCTCAAAGTGCAAGTCAGGTGGTCTGATATTCCCATCTCTTTAAGAAATTTCCATAGTTTGTTGTAATCCACACAGTCAAAGGCTTTGGCGTAGTCACTGAAGCAGAAGCTGTTTTTCTGGAACTGTCTCGCTTTTTCAATGATCCAGCTAATGTTGGCAATTTGATCTCTGGTTCCTCTGCCTTTTATAAATCCAGCTTGAACATCTGGATGTTCTTATGCAATAATTTATCCATTCCTTCTTTAGTTGGCTGAATTCCATCCATCAATGCTTTCTTTAAGAGTTCATGGTAATGAACTTTTGCTGAGTTTTTATGTTTTAGAAATATTTTATTATCTTTATAGTTGGATATAATTTTATTGGAGGTTCCCTGGTAGCTCAGTTGATAAAGAATCTGCCTGCCATGTAGGAGACCCTGATTTGCTTCCTGGATCAGGAAGCTCCCCTGGAGAAGGAATAGGCTATCCACTCCAGTATTCTTGGGCTTCCCTGTTGGCTCAGATGGCAAAGAATCCACTTGCAGTGCAAGACACCTGGGTTTAACTGCTGGGTTGGGAAGATCCCCTGGAGGAGGTCATGACAACCCACTACTGTATTCTTGCCTGGAGAATCCCCATGGCAGACAGCTTGGCGGGCTATCGTCCATGGGGTTGCAAAGAGTCGGATACGACTGAATGACTAAGCAGAGCACGGCATCATTTTGATGATCTAAAATTCCTTGGTCACATATTTTTCTACTAAGGATTTGTAGGTATTATTCTACTATATTTTAGAGTTGAATACTGAAGTGGAGAAGTCTAATGGAAGATTAATTTATTTTGTAATGTATAGGTGACTTTTTTTACCCAAATGTTCAAAGAATTCTTTAACTCTAAAGTCCCATAACTTTGTTAGGAATGTTTTATTCTGTATAAAATATGTCTTGAAAATTTTTACCATCTTCAGTATATTTAATTAAAAATTCTTTTAGTTTTTAAATTTTATCTTTGAATACTTTTTTCTGTTTTAATTGTTCATTATTTTTTCAGGGATATTATCTTTCTGTAATCTGTCTTCTCTATTGTTACTCCCTAACTTTTCAAACTATTTCTTATTGGTTTACATCTTATTTTGCTAACATTTCTCAACCCTTTACTCTTGTCCCTTACAGGGTTATCAACACCATGTATTTTCTTCCATTGCCTGCAATGTAGTTTTTGTTTTCTTTAATAATGGTTATATATTTTTCTTATACTTCCTACCATACTTTGAAAGATTATTTTTCATGTGCTCCCATTTTACCATTATATATTCCTGAGCACTTATATCTATAGACCTTTATTTTTAAAACTTTTAGATTCATGGATAAAATTATTATCATTTTCAAGTACTCTGTAGAAACATTTTTTTAAATTTGATTTGTCTCCTGCATTGCAAGTGGATTCTTTACCACTGAGCTACCTGGGAAGCCCACAAGTATGATATGACCAAGTATTTTCTCATTCCTTGATGCCCTATGTACTTCCTGATGGCAAATGGGAACTCCTTCCTCTCATTCCAAATAAAGGATTATTAGTTTTGATCTTCCTGGTAAGAAGCTAGTGGGAAAAAAACTGGTTGGTCACATTTGTTCAAGGTCAAAAATTTTGGTTGTCTTCTTTTAGAATTGAACTGTACTCCCTCAACTCTACATTTTCTTTTTTTGAACTTTATTGAATTTGGTAGCTCTTCTTCATCTGTTGTGGGCTTTCCTGGTGGCTCAGATGGTAAAGAATCTGCCTGCAATGTGGGAGACCCAGGTTCAGTCCATGATTTGGGAAGATCCCCTGGAGAAGGGAATGGCAACCTACTCCAGTATTCTTGCCTGGAGAATTCCATGGACAAAGGAGTCTGGCAGGTGCTGGTTCGTGGGTTGCAAAGAGTCGAACAGGATGGAGCGACTATCACTCATATGTTGTAATTTGTGTTAGAGATGTTCATGTTCTGTTAAAGACTGGCATTTTAAAAAATGTATTATTCTTCAATGGGGAGAGGTGATTTTTAAGCAGCAAAGGAGAACTGTAGTGGTTTGCCACCTTCTTAAATTTTGAAATTCATCTGGTTGAATATTTTGTATGATAGTTTAATTACATACTTATACTCAGCTGTGTATTATAAAATAGAACTCTATTCTCATCATATATTTTAACTTCTGCTCATTATAGATACCATCATGAAAATTAGAGTCCATCCTAAACAAAGAAAATCTGTAATTTTTTCAAGGCATCTTCTAGCTGCTATCCATTCTTTACTTGTTAAGACAAATTAGGAAATGAGAACTGAATTTTACTTACCTAGTAAAATAACTGATCCTCTTCTCAGATATGTTCTGGTACTCTCCAGGAATCCTAAGGTCTCAGATATCAAATTTCTAATGTATTTTTGATGAGAAATAAGCTGAAAATAAAAAGGAAAAAAATTCTCTCACTTCTTGAAAATACACATATGCTAAATTCAGAGAGGTTTCCAGGGAAACGAATTTGGTTGCTTATACCAAATCAGGGCCAGGTTAAAACTTGGGGGTTTCTATGTAGGAATGTTACTCTCTTGCTTGCAGGTATTATTTAGCTTGTTATATGATATCCAGTCTTTGGGTTTCCAACCTTTGGTTAAAATCCTTCCATCCCTACCTGTCTATTGTTGCAGTTTATGCTGATTTTCAGAAAACCAGCTCATTTAGGCATAGAAAACTAATTCTAGCTTTTCTTTTGGTGATCTGAAATGCTGCACCCATCTTTACACTGCTCAGAGTAGGTGGGTTGGAGGAAGAAAAAATAGATGATCCATGTAAAGGAGAAGAAAGTGGGAAAGTTTAATTTTTCTCTGGTCTCAAGCCCTAGATTTAATTGTCCATTTATTATCTTCTCTTCAGAGTCCTTCTAGATTCACCTTGTGCCCATTATGCTTTTCACCACTTTGTATATCCTTTAAAATTGTTTCTGTAACTCTTAGGGTAGTAAATCTTGAGTGGACACTTACAAGATTATTACAGATGTTGAGCACCACCAGCTCAAAATTGTAATATTCATCCTTTAGGAAATATGATGTTGACCATTTTAATTCTGAGGCACAGATTTTTAATGTATATTTACACGCCTGTGAAGCAGAAAAAGGTCAGTAAAGATCCATTCCATCTGGTGTTATATAAAACACTGTGATTCTCTGCAAAACTAAGAAAAACAAAATTTCAGGACTTACTTTAACTACTCTTTCCTCTGTATCTTCCAAAAACAGGATCAGAGGCACCAAGCCTGCATAAACCACATTGTTTAGCATCCATGTGTATTGACTCATGTCCATGAGTAACTGACCAAAGTGGTGAATGGCCATACTCCGAATACCTTCATTGCCCTAAAACATGCACACGGAAAAGACCTCATTTGAGAATATATATAGACACACACACACTATACATATATACTAACATATAGTATGTATATATATACACACATGCACTATATAGTATATATATTTATATCATGTATATACACTATATATGATGTGTATATATGTGTGTGTATATATTTATCGTTTGTTTTTAGAAAAGATTCGCCTTGGGTCTAAGAAGTCACCTCTTCTTCTGATTTTAAAATAAGACTTACTTACCAAAATTCATATTACATGAAAGAAAATCCCCTGTGAAAAGTAAGCTTCTTAAATTTAGGAAGATAGTATTTAATAACATACTAAAGATATGACTGGGGATGGTCTTGATCACTGTCTCCTGTACAATGTCATGAGCCTCCATCCATAGTTTTTGCTCCTTGGAAGAAAAGCTATGACCAACCCAGACAGCATATTAAAAAGCAGAGACATTACTTTGCTAGTAACAGTCCATCTAGTCAAAGCTATAGTTTTTTCAGTAGCCATGTATGGATGTGACAGTTGAACCATAAAGAAAGCTTAGAGCCAAAGAATTGATGCTTTTGAACTGTGGTGTTGAAGAAGACTCTTGAGAGTCCCTTGGACTGCAAGGAGATCAAACCAGTCAATCCTAAAGGAAATCAGTCCTGAATATTCATTGGAAGGACTGATGATGAAGCTGAAACTCCAATACTTTGGTCACCTGATGCGAAGAACTGACTCATTGGAAAAGACCCTGATTCTGGGAAAGATTGAAGGCTGGAGGGGAAGGGGACGACAGAGGATGAGATGGTTGGATGGCATCACCAACCTGATGGACATGAGTTTGAGCAAGCTTTGGGAGTTGGTGATGGACAGGGAAGCCTGGCATGCTGTAGTCCATGGGGTCGCAAAGAGTTGGACATGACTGAGCAACTGAACTGAACTGAAAAATATAACGTGAAAATCCATATAACTTGGAGATAATTTCTATCAAAATACTTAGGGTAATGTAACCACGATGTATTCAAATGCTGGAGGCCTTTACAGAATTGCTGCTGAATACCAACTCGAGTTCTTTGTGTAGTGGCATAATACTAGGTTTCCAAGGGTTTACTTAGTCCAAATAGGAATTGAATTATAAGGATTCTAGAAGAGAAAAATTACAAGTCAGAGGAAGAGGTTAATTTTAAAAAAATATAATATCACTTCCAGTTTTTACAAAAATATTATTCCATTCTGAAGATAAGTATTTACATGGACATACTAATTATCAGCTGTATGAACTTGGCCTAATATTCACTTCAGTTTGCCTCAGTTTGCTTATATGTAAACTGGATAATAGTAATAGAGTTGTCTTCTAGTGAAAGTGAAAGTTGCTCAGTCATGTCCGACTCTTTGCAACCCATTGACTATTCAGTCCGTGGAATTCTCCAGGCCAGAATACTGTAGTGAGTAGCCTTTCCCTTCTCCAGGGGACCTTCCCAACCCAGCGATTGAACCCAGGTCTCCCATAGTGCAGGTGGATTCTTTACCTGCTGAGCCACAATGGAAGCCCAAGAGAGTTGTCTAGAGAATTATATGAAATTGTCCATGTAAATCCCTTAGAATAATGCCTGGTGTACAGTAAATGCTCACTAAATTTTAGCCAGTGTTATTATTACTATTATTATCATTATGTCCTTATTAAAATCTTTTCTGGCACTAAGTTTCCTCTTTTTATAATTTAATAATATTGAGCCCTTTTTCAATGAAATCTGCAGAACTAGTAAGAAGTTACAAATTTTGGCAAGATAATTTACTATGACACAATTCTCTGGTTCACAAACAACTCATCAAAGGAGTCTTTAAAAACAAATATATTTCTCATAGCATACCAACATGTTCTTGTTTATTAAAATACTATATTTTTAATAAACTATACATTTGCCATAAATACTACACATTTACCATAAAAATGAGAATTTTCAAAACACACAACTTTCTGATCACAGACTTTCTAATTAATGTTTTCTATGATAATAAATTCATTGGGATATTACACATGTCAACTCTAATACCCATAATATGCCTGCTACTCACTCTGTTTTACAGATGATGCACTAACATACTGAGCCACTTGCTCAAGATTTCACAGCTAGTCAGTGGCAGCACAAGGATTTGAACCTAGAAATTCCAGATTCAGGGTTAACAAATATAGTCACTAAACTACAATTCCTCTTTCATCTAAGAATAAAGGCTACATTTTGACTCTCATTTCCTATGGTCAGACTTATGTAGTTTAAAAACAAACATACAGGGCTTTCCTGGTGGCTCTGAGGTAAAGAATCTGCCTACCAATGCAGGAGACATGGGTTCGATCCCTGATCCAGGAAGATCTCACATGCCACGGAGCAACTAAGCCTGTGAGTCACAATTAGCCTGTGCTCTAGAGCCCAGGAGCCACAGCAACTGAGCCCATGTACAGCAACGACTGAAGCCCACGTGCCCTAAAGCCCATACTCTGAAACAGGAGAGGAAACCACAGTGAGAAGACTGTGCTGTGCAACTAGAGTATAGCCCCCTGCTTGCTACAACTAGAGAGAAGCCTGAGCAGTATGGAAGACCCAGCACAGCCAAAAATAAATAGAGAGTTGGACTGTGAAGAAGGCTGAGGGCCGAAGAATTGATGCTTTTAAACTGTGGTGTTGGAGAAGACTCTTGAGAGTCCCTTGGACTGCAAGGAGATCCAACCAGTCCATTCTGAAGGAGATCAGCCCTGGGATTTCTTTGGAAGGAATGATGCTAAAGCTGAAGCTCCAGTACTTTGGCCACCTCATGTGAAGAGTTGACTCATTGGAAAAGACTCTGATGTTGGGAGGGATTGGGGGCAGGAGGAGAAGGGGACGACCGAGGATGAGATGGCTGGATGGCATCATGGACTTGATGGACGTGAGTCTGAGTGAACTCCAGGAGATGGTGATGAACAGGGAGGCCTGGTGTGCTGCGATTCATGGGGTCGCAAATAGTCGGACACGACTGAGCGACTGAACTGAACTGAACTGAAAATTTTTAAAGTGTGTAAAAACACATATACAAACTTAGAGCTTTCTTGGTTAATATTATTATCTCTGAAAAACAAATGGCAGATCTGCACAAATTGCCTGCCTTCTGTTCAGTTATTCTGGTATGTAATATCATTGCCTTAGCTGGTGCTTCAGCTGAATGATGAAACCTAATGATCTCACATATCTGCACAACTCACATGATCCATCAGAGGACAGTAGCTGGAGGCAATTCTGGTAGACAGGGAGGAGTAGGTCACCTTGTCCAGTTTGTCTAAAAGTTTTCTGAGGGTTATCAAGGCCCGGATTACAACTGTCGTATCTTTGGAAAGGAAGGCATCCAAGATGGATGTTAATAAGCTGCAGACATTTTCTATCTATGTATAAGAGAAAGAAAATAGTGGGAATTAGGAACTAGAAGGAGACTTGAGGTAGCATTTGATATGCACACCTCTGAGTTTGGGCAGCATGCAGTGATGTGCTGGGGCTGGCTTACAGGAATCAATTGTCAAAAAAAAGTCACTATTAAAAATTTAAATTAAAAAAATTTAGAAATAAATAAAAACAATGGTAGTAAATACTCAAGACTCATTTCTTCCTATTTCTTTTGCTAAATTTGCTAAATTTTTCTGCCTTTCAGGAAGTTTACATGTATTGTATCTGTATGGTGGAAATATTAACTAATAATGTGCTACTGTGCATCTCTGCCCAGATCCATGTTTACTGATGTCCCTTTGATAGACTGAAATCAGCGATGGTGGGAGTATTTACACCAGGGAATAAGTGGCCTTATTTTCACAGAGTTGATTGTTTAATAAATATTTACCAACATGCCATTGGCAGTACTAACACCTAAACTAGATGACAATGACCTGTTTGGACATGAGAGCCACTGAGCTCCTGAGCTAAGTTGTGGGCTTCAATTGCAAATCAGAGACATGCAGAATATCAAGCCATTAGAACATGAAAAAGAGGCATCAAAAAAGAAAAAGAAAGGCTGGAAAGAAAAGAAGTAAAAGAAATAAATACTATTTGCCAAAGTAATAGCCAGGAGACACTTGTGTCATGCAGGAAAACTGAGTCCTTACTAGTAGATGGTATGTGAAACCTCAATCCAGACCACTTTCTACTATGTCTCTCTTGGTCAGAGCACTAGACAAGGCAATAAATAACTTTCTATTTACAATTCATACTACTGACTTCTAAAGCCAATAAACTATGTCTTACTTCATTCTAAATGCAAAATGAGTGCCCACTGACTGTCTTTAAGCTTTCAGAGACTATTCTTAATAGATATACTAGGATTTATTAAAGTTATTGTTAAATCAATAACAATTTATGGAATATCTACAGTCTCAGCATTGTGCAAGGTACTTTGGAATTTGCAAGTGAATTACAAAACTTAGGAGTATGCTTTGATGTACTCTTCTGGGAAGGCAAGCAGTATTCACATGACAGTGGGAAATGATATAGGACAGTAGTTCTCTGGTTTAGCCTGTATTAGAATCACCTGGCTAAAGCCTTTGACTGTGTGGATCACAACAAACTGGAAAATTTTCAAGAGATGGGGATATCAGACCACCTCACCTGCCTCCTGAGAAATCTGTATGCAGGTCAAGAAGCAACAGTTAGAAATGGACATGGAACAAAAGACTGGTTCCAGATCAGGAAAGGAGTACGTCAAGGCTGTATATTGTCACCCTGCTTATTTAATTTCTATGCGGAGTACATCATGCAAAATGCTGGGATGGATGAAGCAAAAGCTGGAATCAAGACTGCAGGGAGAAATATCAATAACCTCAGATACACAGATGACACCACCCTTATGGCAGAAAGCAAAGAGGAACTAAAGAGCCTCTTGATGAAAGTGAGAGAGGAGAGTGAAAAAGTTGGCTTAAAACTCAACATTCAGAAAACTAAGATCATGGCATCCAGTCCCAGCACTTCATGGCAAATAGATGGGGAAACAATAGAAACAGTGACAGACTTTATTTTCTTGGGCTCTAAAATCACTGCACATGGTAACGGCAGCCTTGAAATTAAAAGACACTTACTCCTTACAAGAAAAGTTATGACCAACATAGATAGCATATTAAAAAGCAGAGACATTACTTTGCCGACAAAGGGCCATCTAGTCAAAGCTATGGTTTTTCCAGTAGTCATCTATGGATGAGAGATTTGGACCATAAAGAAAGCTGAGTGCCAAAGAATTGACGCTTTTGACCTGTGGTGTTAGAAAAGACTCTTAAGAGTCCCTTGGACTGCAAGGAGATGAAACCAGTCCATCCTAAAGGAAATCAGTCCTGAATATTCATTGGAATACTGATGCTGAAGCTGAAACTCCAATACTTTGGCCACCTGATGTGAAGAACTGACTCATTTGAAAAGACCCTGTTGCTGGGAAAGATAGAAGGCAGAATGAGAAGGGGACAACAGAGGATGAGTTGGTTGGATGGCATCACCAACTCAACAGACATGATTTTAAGCAACTCTGGGAGTTGGTGATGGACAGAGAAGCCTGGCATGCTGCAGTCTATGGATTTGCAAAGAATCAGACACGACTGAGTGACTGAACCAAACTGAACTGAGGATCACTGGAGGAATTTTGAAGTCATAGGTTGGTGGGCACAACCTCTAGGATTTCTGATTCCATAGGCCTGTGATAGGACCTGACAATGTGCATTTTTAACAAGTTTCCAAGAGACGCTGATGCTGTTAGTTTCAGAGTCATAGGTAGAGAGCCAAAAATATAAATATTATATAAGCAATTGCTTATAGTTGGTGTGGCTCTGAAAGGGATCAGGCTGCTAGAAAGCAGAATATTCAGTGAAATTTGACTTGAGATAATCATTGAAAAATAAGAAAAATGTGAATGTGTGAAGGAGGAAAGTATTATAAAGGAAGAAAAAACTTGAACGAATGCTCTGAGACAGGAATTAATGTGTATTCGTGTGTATGTTGGAGTGAAAAATAACTTACAGACGTGGTTTAGACTGTAACAAGAGTGTTTATGTAGGGCAATTTGGTAAGTCCTGAGTGTAGTGAATAATCTTCTGGAAAAATATAAATAAGTTGATAAAGCCTATTGACAACACATCCTTTCAATTCAACTCAGTTTCCTTATTGATAAAATACTTGAGTTGGTTTTGTTTTAGTGATGTATAAACTAAAAATAATCAGTGTTTTGTCAGTAGTCCGACTCTTTGCAACCCCATGGACTGTAGCCTACCAGGCTCCTCCCTCTGTGGGATTCTCCAGGCAAGAGCACTGGAGTGGGTTGCCATTTCCTTCTCCAGGGGATCTTCCTGACCCAGGGATCGTACCCTGGTCTCCTGCATTCCAGGCAGACACTTTAACCTCTGTCGTGTCGCGCAGTTGTGTCCAACTCTTTGCAACCCCATGGACACCAGGCTCCTCCGTCCATGGGGTTTTCTAGGCAAGAGTACTGGAGTGGGGTGCCATTTCCTTCTCCAGTAATGATATTGAGTTATATCAAATCTCAGATCATAACTGAATGCTGGCAGACACAAATCACATACACACGCATACCTCATTGATAACTGGTGCCATACTGGCAATTTTCTGAAGGCTCAATTTGCAAACTGCAGGATCGGGGTCATTGACCCAGTTTCTGAAGAGAACCAAAAATTTTTCTGGGAATGGGTCCTTGAAGAAATTGTTGAGAAGCTAAAAGAAAACAGTTAAGTTCGTAGATGGAATAAAGGCCAAGCATGATTTTTTTGCTTCAGCAATAAAAATCACGAGATGTTTAGTAAAACGAATACAAATCACACTAAAACTCTAAATACAGATACATACTTTTACTTCACATTTATTTCTGGGCCCATAGAGGGAAGGAGAAGTAGCAGATATAATAGGAAATATGTGATTTGTTATATACATATGATGAAAGAAAATTTCATCATATCTACATATAGATATGATGAAATAAATTTTTACATATAGGATAATAGAGTTTATGTTGACTTTTTATACTTTCATGCTGCCTCCTCTTTCTCTTACCTGGAAAACCTTAATAGCAGTTATATGTTTATTTATTCATTTTCTACCATGTAATGCATACCATGGGCTTCCCTGGTGGCTCAGATGGTAAAGAATCTGCCTGCAGTGCAGGAGCATGTGTATGTGCTAAGTCACTTCAGTTGTGTCTGACTCTTTGTGGCCCTATGGACTGTAGCCCGCCAGGCTCCTCAGCCCATGGGATTCTCCAGGCAAGAATACTGGAGTGGGTTGCTGTGCCCTACTCCAGGGATCTCCCCAACTCAAAGATCGAACCCGTGTCTCTTATGTCTCCTGTATTGACAGGCAGGTTCTTTACCTCTAGCATCACCTGGGAACCCAGGAGACCCAGGTTCAATCACTGGGTCCAGAATATCCCTTGGAGAAGGGCATAGGAACCTACTCTTGTATTCTTGCCTGGAGAATCCCATGGACAGAAGAGTCTGGTCTGCTAGAGTCCATGGGGTTGCAGAGAGTTGGACATGACTAAGCAACTAACACTTTCACTTTCAATGCATATCATAATCTTAAAATTATAGTATCAACACGTATAATATCAATAAACCCTCTGGGGGGGAATATTTCTTTACAGATTTTTTTTAAATCTTTGTGTTTTATCTCACTAATGATGTTTAAAGTACCATGTTCGTATGTTACTTAATATCCTCCACAAATCTGTGGGGTGTGTGTGTGTGCATGTGTGAAAGAGAGAGAATCATACAATTCATTAAGAAAAAACTAAGGTCATAGTAGCTGAATGGATAAAGATCAGGGTATTCATATATGAAACTTTAATTTACAAATAATAATATTTTTAAAATGTTCAACCTCTCTGAAGGTTTTAACAGTAAGAACAAATCAAATCACCCTCAGGACATCCATTCTGCCTCTCACATTGGAGAGTTTGTCCATGGGGGTGAAGTGCTATGGAATGAGCTCACCAATGAACTATGTGGGGAGCACTGATGGCCCTGCCTTCCAGTTAACCGTCCCCAGCCTGAGAATGTTTATGTCGCTAAGTTGTGTCTGACTCTTCTGTGACCCCATGGACTGTAGCCCGCCAGGCTCCTCTGTTCATGGGATTTCCCAGGCAAGAACACTGGACTGAGTTGCCATTTCCTTTTCCAGATACTCTTCTTGACCCAGAGATCAAATCTGCATCTCCTGCATTGGCAGGCAGATTCTTTACCACTGAGACACCAGGGAAGCCCAAGAATGCTTATACACTTTAGTTATTATTGCAAACTCTTGGAATTTATTATAAGAAAATAAAATACCAAAAGAGAATTTAGGCACAAAGATGTAAACTCAATTGCTGTTTACAGTAGTAGGAAACTAGAAATAACAAATATTAATATATGGCATGGGCATTGGTAATACTATCTTAGGTATCACTGGCTGAGAAGACCATAACAAGGTAAAATACATAGACTGTGTGCTCAGAATAACTAAAGGCCAAGGGGCTGCATAGTTGAACTGGAAAGTTGACAATTGCCCAGAAGTTCTAAATAGAGAAAGCAGTGGAAGAGTATGGTCATTGCTGATTTCCTGGAAGGACAGTCATGTGATTCTCCAATTTTATTACATCCATAATATAATATTACATCAAGTAAGTATTACATCCATGATTAGAGAGACAACTAGGATTCATTCAACATTATCAGGTATATTAATGATGCTTATATACATTTTATGTAGTCGGTATGTTTATTTTTTATTTGTTTTTTTTTTTTTCAGGCTCAAGGATTCTTATTTTATTCAAAGGATTATATGCCATTACCGTCAATCCTTTTGATGATCAGATTGTCATAGGTTTTCCTGGGGATGCTCCTTCAAGCTGGCTTCTGTGTCCTTTTGACACATTCTGTCATTTTTTAAGTAAGTCTAGCAGAACAGGGTGTTCCAGATTCATTGCGTACATTCCCTGGAATCAACCATTCCTATAGGGAACCTGTGTTCCTTTTTGTGGGAAATGTATTTAGAAACCAAGATCTGAGGAGTAGAGATACTCACAACTTCTAGGCCTTTCTGAGCTAAGAAATTTCTTTTCTCCCTCCCTCCATCCTTTTTTTTCCTCCCCCACCACCTGTCTTTCTCTTCATAAATCTATTTATGTTAAAAACCTGAACTCATTTGTTTTATTTGAGATAGAAATTAAAAATGAATAGTAGGTGTAAATTTCTTTTAACTGTGTTATTGTATGGGAGGGATTTTGTATGTTATGTTTAGACTGATTTGGTATTTGTACAATAAAAATAATGAGTCACAAAATAAAATATGAGAGATTCAAATGTATTAAGCAAGTTTGAAAAACATAGGTGATCTGCTATTGCAATGTTACGTTAAACTAATTCTCAAAGCTTTAGAAGTACATACTATAGTATAGGGGTATGCCTTTGTAATTTATTAACTATTTTGCTATGAAGTTTGAAATCATGTCAAACTTTGGGAAATATTTAGCATCATACCTTAGATTGAAACTTGTATATTCTATATTACTTTTAGGGAAGATTAGATTTCATTTAGTTAATTTCATTTAATAGAATTTTCTACATGCTTTTTGTAAGCAAAAAGCTTCAATTTGCTTAATGTTTTATGGCATTCCAATATTTGATGTAATGTTCATGTACAAAGTGATACAGTTCTATATCTTCATGTTACCCAGTTATTTAGTCCATTCTTTTTTTTTTCCTCCATGCAGTCTGAAGTCTCATTTAGATTCAAAGGTTACCTAGCACCTTTAGTAAACTCAATTATCTAGATACTTTAACAAGCAGGCAGAGATATATGCATTAGTGCTACAAAAATAATTAGTTTGCACAATTCACACCCCCTTCAAAGGTCAACTTCTGAAACAGTCTAAAGGGACAACCCTCTCATAATCCAAATCTATCTTCACCTTATCCCCTCAGCTTCAGATATCTGTTATTGTCTTAACTTTTGGTAAGAATCAGTATTTGGAGAGGGAGATAAAACATTGGAGTGTTGATTTAAGTTTGGATTATCAAAGGAAATGAGAACCTAGTTATTCACAGTCTCCTAGTGAAACTCACTTCAGTGAGGAATATTATTGTGATGACACTGTCTTCTGACCTTCTAGGACCTTCTACAGCGAGTTTGTAGAGATAATGCAATGTCTCTGGAAACTGTGGAAAGTTATATTCACTGAGAGTTCTGTAAAGGAGAATAAGGCACTGAATTAGCAAAGAAGATAAAAACACTTTCTGCATCAGTATATGCTAATGGTAGAAAAGGGAAAACCATTAGCCTTATATTTTGTATCATGCAGATAAAAAGAATATTCTCAAATATCCCTTTATCCAAGGTAAACTGCAGCCCCATTATGAATTCTATGCACACTCTGGGGAGTTTTATATACCTGGATCACTGATAACATCTCTGTCCTTAACATTACTCCTCTTTCCTGTTTTTCCTATCCTGTGTCACAGTACAGACTGCCCTATGTTACTGCAAGCTCCCATCCATGCCTGACCAAAAGGAGAAAAAATAAATAATGCAAAATAAATATCTTGACAATCAAAGATGACCACACAGGTTCAGTTCAGTTCAGTTCAACTCAGTTGGTCAGTCATGTCCGACTCTATGCGACCCCATGAATCGCAGCATGCCAGGCCTCCCTGTCCATCACCAACTCCTGGAGTTTACTCAGACTCACATCCATCAAGTCAGTGATGCCATCCAGCCATGTCATCCTCTGTCGTCCCCTTCTCCTCCTGCCCCCAATCCCTCCCAGCATCAGAGTCTTTTCCAATGAGTCAACTCTTCGCATGAGGTGGCCAAAGTACTGGAGTTTCAGCTTTAGCATCATTCCTTCCAAAAGAAATCCCAGGGCTGATCTCCTTCAGAATGGACTGGTTGGATCTCCTTGCAGTCCAAGGGACTCTCAAGAGTCTTCTCTAACACCACAGTTCAAAAGCATCAATTCTTCAGCGTTCAATCTTCTTCACAGTCCAACTCTCACATCCATACATGACCACTGGAAAAACCATAGCCTTGACTAGATGGACCTTAGTCAGCAAAGTCATGTCTCTGCTTTTGAATATGCTATCTAGTTGGTCATAAGTTTTCTTCCAAGGAGTAAGCATCTTTTAATTTCATAGCTGACAGGTTACATTGGTAGTTTTAGACCAAATCATTCCTTTGAATGATATAATTAAGAAACTATCTTGGGAGATATCCTAGGTTATTAAGGAGAAGAGGTGGTGAGCCCTGATTCACTGAGCCATTCTCTATAAGACACTTGGGCCTGTGACCAGGCTTACAGTTATTCCAACATGTTGGCCTCGATCAGATTGGCAGGACTAGGAAGGATCATGTAACAGAGCTTCGATCTGAAGATTCCAGGTAGAGAAGCACTAAAGTGTTGTTGTTCAGTTGCTATTTTGCATCTGACTTTTTGCGACCCCATGGACTATAGCATACAGGCTCCTTTGTCCCCTACTATCTCCTGGAGTTTGCTTAAACTCATGTCCAGTGAGTTGGTGATACCATCCAACCATCTCATGCTCTGTCACCCCCTTCTCCCTGATCTCAGTCTTTCCCAGCATCAGGGTCTTTGTCTGATGCTCAAATTTGAATGTGCATACAGATCAATCAGGGATCTTGCTAAAATGCAGCTTCTGATTAGTAGGTTTGGAGAGAACCTTGAGATTCTGCATATTTTACTCCCAGGTGATGCTCTTGTTATTGGTATGTGGACGATGCTTTGAGTAAGAAGATTCATACGTACTAAGGTACTGATGATAGAATGATTCTATCTGTAGGATGGAAAGGTACCTCCTTTTGTTTTTATATAAAATATATTCTTGAAATCTATGTGCAAATAAAATGTTGGTTTAAAAGCACCAAGAGTCCAGAAACCATATGCACTGTACTTTCTGAGTCAGTCACAACTTCAAATGGTCTACTAAGTTGTCAAGGCCATGTATCGTGATTCTTGATCAGAAAATCTGATTCCTGTAATCAGAAGCTTGCTATTCACTGGTGGATTAGCTAGAAAAAGAACTATGGTACAAGTAAAAGCTCTTTTCTATTATACTTTCCCGAATTTATCTCTCTCATTGGGCACAGGTTTATATCAGACCTCTTCTAAGTGGGAGCACATTTATAACCATCTGATGTCTATAAAGCAGAAATCAGCTAACAACAGAGGAAGGAAGCAGCAGATTCCCCTCTAGTTCTCCTTATCTGAAAGAGAAGCTTGTTGGGTAGAGGAAGGATAATTTGATATCTATGTCATTAGCTAAGAAAGCAAGGAAAGGAAAAGTAAACCCCCCCCCCCCCTCAAAAATAAGTGAAAAAGTAGGAGTTGAACAGCAATTCAGATTATTAAGAGAGATTTGGAAGTTTGGAGTGGATACTGACTGTGTTCCCACATGGCTCAGCTGAAGAAAGATGAAACAGGTGGGAAAGAGACAGAACAGTTCTCAAAGCCCCTGTTCTTACTTGGCCACAAGGTAGACTCCGTGATGGTGAAACAGCACTTGGGAAAACTGGTTCCAGCAGTTCTTTCTCTTTAGAGCAGTATCCACCTCTTGAAGTCCAGAACAATTTAGCAGAACTCTCAGGGCATCCCGGGCATACCTAAGGGCCCAAAGAAGAGGAGAGTCATCACCTGCCAGTAGCCGTTACATAACTAAATACAAATGACCTGCCTTTTCTACGATGGGCAGGATGCTGATTTTGGGAAAGGGGATGCTTCAGAGGAAAATAGCACTAAATGGTCTTCATCTCTGCTGATTAACAGGGTGTGGAGTTAAACTGAAATTGTAGCATATAAAATCTAGGATGAATAATAGAGCAGCATACTAGTTTATTAAAAGCTTATTAGCAAAAGATGCTTAATGATGTGAAAACATGCTAAAGGTGCTTGTTGATTGTCTTCTTTGGATGCTTTAAATAAATAGAATATATTCTTACCTACTGGAGATGATTTGGTATATGTCTGCTTGAAAGAGAGTAGATTATATTAGCATACTTAATATCTTAATGGAACAGATTGTGTTTGAGAGTCCTGCCTGGCTTAGATGAGGGCAAATAGCAGACAGTTGGGTCTAGATTACCCTGCACAGTAGCAAAGCTAACTGTAATCTCTTGGGCAAAAGAGAGAAGCTGAATTTACCTTATGCAGACAGAATGACAGGCTTCCCAGGTGGCACTAGTGGTAAAGAACCCAGCTTCCAATGCAGGAGACATAAGAGATGTGGGTTCAATCCCTGGGTTGGGAAGATCCCCTGGAGGAGAGCATGGCAACCCACTCCAGTATTCTCGCCTGGAGAATCCCATGGAGAGAATTTCCTGGTGGGCTATATAGTCCATGGGGTTGCAAAGAGTCAGACACGACTGAAGTGGCTTAGCGCATGCACACATGGACAGAATGGCAGCATGCTATCATAAGCCCACGCATCCTATCACCAACCACAAGGCAACTGTACATTTCACAAAGCACATTTGGGCATATTATTTCACCTTACACCTAATTTACCCTGAGAGATCACTATCAGAGGAAATGGCAGAGCTAGTACATGTCCAGCTTTGGACCTGCTGCTCCTCCCTACTCTTTCTGTGTGGTGGCGTCCCTTTGGGGCAGGAATAAACTGTGTTTTGTGGGAGTGATTTTTTTTTATACACTACAGACACATTTGGGGAAGGTCCTAGCTTACTTTGAGGTACTTAGAGTAGTTACTTTTCCAAAGGCATCCTACCCTTCAAAGGGGAGAAAACTATAATAAATGAATATACTGCACATGGGATTATGTAGTTCCAAAGGAACCCAAAGGAGTAGAGATATTTGACAGCTGGAGTGCATTTCTTATTCAGTCTGAAACAACCCCTAGTATCTCACAAAGGCCTTTCTTCTGTCATCAGTCTCAGGTTGCTGCTGTAAAAGAGTTGAAGCATGAGGGCCATCAAAAGCTGGGGGAAAAACTGGGCCACCGCTTTCTTGTAAGGACCAAGAGGCAGTAATGTGCACAGGGCCTGGGATGCCTGTAACGGAAAGGTTTGGCGTCAAGAATGTAACCATCTCCCTTTAAACCCAGTCAGCAGTGATGAGGGATGTGGAAAGGGAGGGACTCTGCAACCCTTCCCCCAACTTCCTTGAAGGAAACCTGAAGCGAGCATGCATACTCATTCATACAATAATGGTCACTAAGTCCATTCTGAAGCAGGAACCGTGCCAAGCATTTTCTGGCCATGGGCTCCTAAAGCACTATCAACAGTGCCTGACTGCCAAACCGGCAGGAAGCAAGCTGATTCCCAAGAAGGACACAGATCCCCAGACTCCATGCCAATGTGGTTAATAACGCAGGTCCTCCCACGCTTCAACAATCCAGGACAGTGAAATATTTAAAGGGGGCGGGGCATACCAGGTCACTAACAAATTGCTTGGTGCCCTGACCACTACAATACCTACAATATCAGAGAAACATATCTCACTACCTCATGTTTGTGGAACATTATCCATTTTTTCCTATTATATCTCTGTAAGACTTGAATTTACTCTCAGGAGTGCCAATGTGGGTGCTTGGGAGATATATAATGATGGCATGAATGATATTAGGCCTTCATGTGCCTATCAAGTCTGTGTGACCTGACTGGTGGCTACCTCTCCGATACCATCTCCTACACTTTCACCCTTGCTTAGTTCTCTCCAGATGTTTTGACCTTGCTTCGATAACATACCAGGTAAACTCCCATCGCTACATGGCTTTTGCCCTTCTCTCTGTCTAGGACTCTCATGCCCAGGTACCTGCAAGGATCACTCCCTCACCTCATTCAGGTCTTTGATTAGATTACTATAGTAGAGAGACTTGCCCTGAGCAATTTACCGAAACCCTCCCAGCCACTTCTTTTTCTTACCCTGCTTTATATCTCTTCTAAGCTTTGTATCATCTGACATATGACACATTTTTTTGGTTCATTGTCTCTGTCTCTTACGAGACTGTAAGCTTTGTGATCATGGATGTGCACTGAGTGAATGAATGAATGAATGAGAGCCAAACTGTGTCAAGGAAGCATGACTGAGTCTGTGGGCAGATAGGAATTTTCATGATTAAGAAAACAATGACAACAAATGGAAATTACTCATTGTGTTATTTACCGCCACAGGCATCATATTCGTAGTGTCGAGAGAGAAATGTTTTCTTTCTGTTGTTATTTTCTCCACTTCTCTAGGCTTTCCTTTCAGTATCAACAAGATTGTCTTCAGTACATGGGGGACCACACTTGACTCGGAACCGGCTGCATACCACATCAGTATCAAAATGCTGCAAACACAACCCCCGACCCCCAATCATGAGAATCATGCACTTTTCATTTTCTGCTCAACAGTGTGACTCAAATCAGGAAAACAATCTTGGTTTTATGTGTTTATAGAGCAAAGAAACTTCAGACAAGTCCAAAACAAACTGATATTCCTATTCCCAAATGATCCCATTAAGATTTTTGTCCTTGAAAACAAAGGAAGAATTTTAATAAGGTCTTATGGAAAATACAGTCTCTCAGTCTGCAAGTTCATTTCCTACTGTTATTTAAATATCTGTCCAGCTCAAAGTCAGGAACTGATCAGCTTCTGTACCCCATACCCTTCCTTCCATCTTGTGACCTTATTTGTCCAGGGATAATTGAATATTTTAAAACTGGTATCGATATACAAATTAACATATACGTAAATAAATCAATGTGAAAAGCTAGAAGGTAATTAAATAAGAAGCTACATAACTTAAAAATTAAAAAGTTAAATTTAAAAACTAAGCCATTTCCCCAAATGTCACATATCTAATCAGCTCACCAGGTATGACTAGAATCCCAGCTTCTCAGCCTCCAATTCCCAAGTTCCTTTCCCTACATACCTGCTACTCTTCAAGATTATTCTTATTGTTGCTCATTTTAAAAACAGTCCTCTGTGTTGGTATATTCTTGATACCTTGTGAAGCCGTGCTGAGCTCTGAACTCTGTTGCTCATTCTCTCTGCATTTGGGTTCTTAATATGGGGCCCTGGCCCTTCAGAACATGGACACACTCAGCTGTCTAGAACCCTAGTACCAAATGCTTTTGTCTGCAAGGCTTATTCATAGAACCATGCTTAGAACCACATGGATATCAAATCTTTCAAGGCCTCTTCCTTTACCTCTTGATTGTTATCTTCTGGCTGACCAGATCTTCTTTCTGTTTCTCCATTTAAGATTACCTACAAATTCCAGTCTTTTTTATGTCCATCCTCACCTACTACTGCACAAGACCTCCTGGTGACCAGTTTAATAAAGTTCATCTAATTCTAATTAGGTTTGCTTTCTGTACCTTCTCAATTCATACTGTTCATGATGGACCCATTGGCAGCTTTTATCTTATATTCATGTGGGTATATTCACTCTCCTCAACAAAATGCTTGAAGGTTGGGAATACTTTACACACAGTGGGTACTCAGTTCCTACCTAAACAAGAAAACACTGAGTCCTATGAATATTTTTACTTTTTAAGAATTGCCTAAGTAGTAAAATACTTTGTGAATTTAAGCTTCCTTAAAAAATGCTATCTCCAATTAAAATAAATAAATTTATATTTTAAAAACTGCTATCTTTTAGTTGAAAACAGTCAACAACAACAAGAACAACCAACAAAAAGCCAACAAACTTGGTTGACTTGTTGAAAAAATCAACAAAATTTGTTTAGCGTTTTGTTGATTTCATTGATCTCTTGTAGACATTAATTTAATCCATGTAACAGCTTCATAGATAAAATTTTTGCTCATATCACAGATTAGGAAATTGAGGATCATGATGTTTATGAAACTTACATGATGTCACACAGGATATAAGGGTCAATATGTTTCCAAGGCCTGCATTCTTTCCATAATGTAACTTCCTGCCTTTTATACTGTAATAGAGAAGTAATACCTTCCCTTCCAATGTATGAACTATAGAAATGGAGTAATGTGAATTAATAAGCTCTTCTAATTTGGCTGTTAGTTTCATAAAGTCACATAGGCTCACATTAGCATCCTTTCTTCTTAAATATTTCTTATGATCCTGGATCATGAATTTCAAATAAACAGTTAAGGGACAAGGGACTCCCAACTATACCTGGGAATTTTGTTTTATTATTTTATTGGTGGGTGGAAATATCTCAGGTCCTTCATAAATGAAAAACAAACAAACAAACAAAAAACAACCCACTATGAATTCTATCACATATGGGGAAAAAAACATTATTACTTTGAGGAGAGGTTTTTCAATGTGGGATACACAACAGGACACAATTAAAGCCTCAAATAAATAATAACAAGTATCATTTCTTGATTGTCTACTGTGTGTCATGTATTTTATGAAGCTATACATACTGTATATTATCTTAGTTAAGCCTTACAATCATCCCATGTGGTGTAAAAATAGACATTATCCTTCAGGAAAAAAAGAAATGAGATCTGCCCTGCCCTGCTCTATCTGACTCTCAAGACTGAACAAACCCTGCAGGAGGGATCTTACTCATCTGCTGGTACCGGATAGTCCATAAGTTGAAAGATGACCTTCTTCGGTGAAGTACGTGTCAACAAGGTGATGACCCGCAACATAGCTTCCCTCAGAATGGGAGAATCATCTCCACACAGCTGCTTATAAATAGTATCCACAATTTTAGACACCTGTAAAAGCAATTTCACAGGCCAATTAGAGTCTCTTGTTCCCTAGGCACTTATAAACCAAACATTTCTTAGACATTAAGAATTTAGTCCTTCTCAGAATGACCAAGGCAGCAACTAACATGCAAATAAGCACCAATGGAAAGCATATTTATGTGCTTTTTTACATAATGAAATGATTATTTTCACGAGAAATTAACATGTATTTATTTTTTTCCTTGACGTTTTTAAAAAATGTAATACTGTTTATTTGATTTCAAAAACATTTAAGTACTCCAAACATGCAAACAAAATTAATAGGATATTGCAGATCATGTTTAGTACAGAGCGTTCTTGAACTTTCATTGGTGCAGTGGCTCTTGGCTTTGTTGACAATGCAGAGTTCTATGGTTTGCTTAAAAAAGTTTAAAACTACTGTACTTCAGTGAAAATGAAAGTCGCTCAGTTGAGTCCAACTCTTTGCGAACCCATGGACTATACAGTCCATGGAATTCTCTAGGCCAGAATACTGGAGTGGATAGCCTTTCCCTTCTCCAAGGGATCTTCCCAACCCAGGGATCAAACCCAGGTCTCCTGCATTGCAGACAGATTTTTTTTACCAGCTGAGCCACAAGGGAAGCACTTCAAAGAAAAATGATCCAAAACAATTCTCATTCCAGCTGACCCTCTCCTTTTCCACAGCTAATAATGGCAGTGGGATGCTATGTCACTATATACAAAAACAAGACAACCTTGGATGCCCACTGCAGTGTCCACAGGTCCAGTTCCACAGTGCACGCCCTGAGCTACAGCCCCTCTGGAAGGCATTGACCCACAGCCTCCACACCAAGCAAGGAACATTAAGAGTGTATCTCAGTTGCTTTTTTTTTTTTTTTTTTTTTACAAACTATACATATGTACAGCTGAGAACTTGGGATTTCTAGCCAATGACCATAAAGTTAACCCATATACTTACAAATTTAAAAAAAAATGCCAGGAACATCTTTAAATGCCTTGTCATACCAACAGCAAAGTGCAGAGTGAGGAGAATATGAAAGCCTTTTCATTTTAGAAATATGTACAGTTTTGATACAGTTTCCATACAGTTTTGTACAGTTTGAAACACCCTTGGTCACTTCATGTAAACCACTGACAATTACTAGAACACTTTGAGAGACTAAGATATGATCATGATCCAACTGGGTAATTAAACCTAATGAGGGCAACAGACACATCTCGTGCTTGCTGCCTTCATGAGAGTCGCTGCCTCCATGAGAGTCACTGCCTTCAAGTTTTATTGAGATCATAATTGACATAAAGCATTGTATAAGTTTAAAGCATATAATACAATGATTTGATGTCCATACATCATGAAATGGTTACCACAATAAGTTTAGCATACATCCATCATGCAAAATAAAAGGAAAAGAAAAAATATTTTCTGGTGAAGAACTCTTAGAATTTACTCTCAACAACTTTCATATATAATATACAGCAGTGTTAATTGTGCCTTAGTACTTATTTATCTTCTAATTGGAAATTACACCTTCCACCAGCCTTTGGCAAACCACAAATCCTATCTCCTTTTCTATGAATTTAATTTGTTTTTGAAATATAATTGACCTACAACACTTCCTTATTTCCTGGCGTACAACATAGTGATTCCATATTTCTATTTGCTACAAAATGTTTACCATGTAAATTTCTCATCTGTCATTATGTGAAGATATTACATTATTCTTGGCTACGTTTGCCACACTGTAACTTTCATCCTCATTACTCACTAGAGTCTATGTCTCCAGGTGAGTCCATGTTGCCTCCTGTCTCTCTAGGAGGCTCTCCAAGATCAGTGTGTTTGACCCACATTCTTTCTGAATTACTGCTTCTGCCCTGGGTCTTTGAGAATATGAATTTTACCATGTATGCTTTAAGAGTGAAGTCTTTGTTTCTTACAGCCCTCTGACTCTCCTGAAAGCAAGGCTTAGAGGCCTTCAAAATCAGATATTCTGTGAGTTCATCTTTCTGGTGCAGGACCCCCAAGCTGGGTAGCCAAATGTGGGGTTTAGATGCCTTACACCTTGGGCAGAACCTCTGAGATTGTGATTATCTTCTGCTTCATGGGTCTCCAATCTGGGGGTTTGGATACTGACTGTATAGTGTCTCTGTACTTCCTACCCATCTTATTGCGCTTCCTTCTTTAGTTCTTTAGTTGTAGATTTGTTTTTCTGCTAGTTTCCTAGTCTTTCTCATCAATAGTTACTCTGTAAATAATTGTAATTTTGGTGTGCCTTTTGGAGTGGGTGAGCTCAGGGACCTCCTAGTCTACCCTTCTGGCAGCCTCCCAGTCTGTGCATTTATGGATAATAGGAGAAAAGCCATTTTTAAAGAAAGGTTTATTTTGGTTGGGTAGACTTTATTAGGTAAAACATACAAGCTCAATTCAGAAAGCATATGTATAACTTGAGTCCTTTAAAAAGCAAGTCAAAATAATGGAATAGAATAATAATAGAACAATACACTTCCAAAAACATTTTTACAGTTAAAGAAGACATGTATCTGTATTTTGAAGGAATGAACTATGCATAGTGGAATGGCCTAGAATGGTAAACACTGAGTTATAATCTTGCAAGTTCTCTTTATAGGCTTCATGTAAGGTTTATTTTTCCCATTTTCATTCAACTTTTTCTCTTGTTTTATGGCTTTACCTTTTTAAAAAGTATTATTGAAATATAGTTGATTTGCAGTGTTGTATCAGTTTATATATATGGGCTTCCCTGTTAGCTCAGCTGGTAAAGAATCCATCTGCAATTCAGGAAACCCCGGTTCGATCCCTGGGTTGGGACAATCCCCTGAAGAAGGGAAAGTCTACCCACTCCAGTATTCTGGCCTGGAGAATTCCATGGACTATAGATTCGGACATGACTGAGTGACTTTCACTTTCACTTTATATGTTATTTTTCTTTGTTGTCTGGCTTACTTCACTTAGTGTGATAATCTCTAGGTCCATCCATGTTGCTGCAAATGGCATTGTTTCATTTTTTTATGGCTGAATAATCTTATGGCAGCTCTATTTTTAGCCTTTTAGGGAATCTCCATACTGTTCTCCATACTGGTTGTACCAATTTACATTCCCAACAATGGAGGAGGGTTCCTTTTTCTGCACACCCTCTCCAACATTTATTATTGTAGACTATTTGATGATGGCCATTCTGACTGGTGTGAAGTGTTATCTTATTGTAGTTTTCATTTGCATTTCTCTAATAGTGATATTAAGCATCATTCCATGTACCTTTTTTGATTGGGTTGCTTTTTTTTTTGTATTGAATTGTATGAGCTGTTTGTATAGTTTGGAAATAAATCTCTTGTTGGTTGCATCATCTGCAAATGTTTTTTACCATTATATAGGTTGCATTTTGTTCTGCTTATGGTTTCCTTTGCTGTGCAAAGGCTTTTAAGTTTAATTTGGTCCCACTTGTCTGTTTTTGTTATTTCCATTTTTACATTATATACATTTTTATTTTTAGTGTATAATATTATGCCAGCTAGGAGATGGACCCAAAAAGATATTGTTGAGATTTATATCAAAGAATGTTCTGCCTATGTTTTTCTCCATTATTTTTATAGTATCTGGTCTTACATTTATGTCTTTAATCCATTCTGAGTTAATTTTTTATATATGGTGTTAGAAATGTTCTAATATTATTATTTTACATGTAGCTGTTCAATTTTATGAGCACAACTTGAAGAGATTGTCTTTTCTCCATTGTGTATTATTTTCTTTGTTGTAGATTCATTGACCATAGGTGTGTGGGATTATTTCTAGGCTTTCTATGTTGTTCTAGTGATCTATGTATCTGTTTCTGTTGCCAGTACCATACTATTTTGATTACTGTAGCTTTGTAATATAGTTTGAAGTAAAGAAGTGTGATTCCTTCAGGTCCATTCTTCTTTCTCAAGACTGTTTTGGGTATTTGGGGATCTTTTATGTTTCCATGTAAATTTAAAATTTTTTTGTTCTAGTTCTGAGGAAAATGCTATTGGTAATTTGATAGAGATTCCACTGGATATGTACACTGTTTGGGGTAGTCTACTCATTTTTGTAAAAAGTGTATTTCTTTGGTTTTGGCTATATTAGGTCTTTTTCACTGCCTGTGGGGCTCTAATTCTGCTGAGCAGGGGCTACACTTCATTGCAGTGCATGGATTTCTTATTGTGGTGGTTTCTCTAGTGTGGAGCATGGGCTGTGAAGCATGGGTTCTAGAGAACAGGTTCAGAGAGTTGTGGTGCATGGGCTTAGTTTCTCCACAGCATGTGGGATCTTCCTGAACCAGAGATCATAACCGCATCCCCTTCATTGGCAGATGTATTTTGAACCACTGGACCACCAAAGAAGTCTCAACCTAGTCTTTTTAACAATACTCCTCCAATACAAGAATATGGTATATCTTTACTTCCCTTTGTGTCATCTTCAATTTTATCACCAACCTTCCGAAGTTTTTCTAGTATAGGTCTTTTGCCTCCTTATATTCACCTCAGTTCAATTCAGTTGCTCAGTCATGTCTGACTCTTTGTAACCACATGGACAGCAGCACGCCAGGCTTCCCTGTCCATCACCAATCCTGGAACTTACTCAAACTCACGTCCATCAAGTTGGTGATGCCATCCAACCATCTCATCCTCTGTCATCCCCTTCTCCTCCAGCCTTCATCTTGCCCAGCAACAGAGTCTTTTCCAATGAGTCAGTGCTTCGAATCCAGTGGCCAAAGTATTGGAGTTTCAGCATCAGTCCTTCCAATGAATATTCAGGACTGATTTCCTTTAGGATGGACTGGTTTCATCTCCTTGCAGTTCAAGGGACTCTCAAGAGTCTTTTCCAATCCCACAGTTCAAAAGCATCCATTCTTTAGCACTCAGCTTTCTTTATAGTCCAACTCTCACATCCAAGCATGACTACTGGAAAAACCATAGATTTGACTAGACAGACCTTTGTTGGAAAAGTAATGTCTTTACTTTTTAATATGCTGTCTAGGTTGGTCATAACTTTCCTTCCAAGGAGCAAGCATCTTTTAATTTCATGGCTGCAGTCACCATCTGCAGTGATTCTGGAGCCCAAGAAAATAAAGTCTGTCACGATTTCCATTGTGTACCCATCTATTTCCCATGAAGTGATGGGACCAGATGCTATGATCTTAGTTTTCTGAATGTTGAGTTGTAAGCTAGCTTTTACACTCTCCTCTTTCCCTTTCATCAAGAGGCTGTTTAGTTTTCCTTCACTTTCTGCCATAAGGGTGGTGTCATCTGCATATCTGAGTTTATTGATATTTCACCGAGCAATCTTGATTCCAACTTGTGCTTCATCCAGCCCAGCATTTTGTATGATGTACTCTGCATATAAGTTAAATAAGCAGAGTCACAATATACAGCCATGACATACTCCTTTCCCGATTTGGAAATAGTCTGTTGTTCCATGTCTGGTTCTAACTGTTGCTTCATGGCCTGCGTACAGATTTCTCAAGAGACAGGTCAGGTGGTCTGGTATTCCCATCTCTTTCAGAATTTTCCACAGTTTGTTATGATCCACACAGTCAAAGGCTGTGGTGTAGTCAATAAAACAGTAGTAGATGTTTTTCTGTAACTCTCTTGCTTTTTCCATGATCCAGCAGATGTTGGCAATTTGATCCCTGGTTCCTCTGCCTTTTCTAAATCCAGATTGAACATCTGGAAGTTCACTGTTCATGTATTGTTGAAGCCTGGCTTGGAGAATTTTGAGCATTACTTTACTAGTATGTGAGATGAGTGCAATTATGTGGTAGTTTGAGCATTCTTTGGCATTGCCTTTCTTACAGATTGGAATGACAAGTGACATTTTCCAGTCCTGTGGCCACTGCTGAGTTTTTGCAATTTGCTGCATATTGAGTGCAGCACTTTCATAACATCACCTTTTAGGATTTCTAATAGCTAAACTGGAATTCCATCACCTCCACAAGGTTTGTAGTGATGCTTCCTAAGGCCTGCTTGACTTCTCATTCCAGGATGTCTGGCTGTAGGTGAGTGATTGCATCATCATTGTTATCAGGGTCATGAAGATCTATTTTGAACAGTTCTTCTGTGTATTCTTGCCACCTCTTCTTAATATCTTCTGCTTCTGTTACACCCATACCATTTCTGTCCTTTATTGTGCCCATCTTTGCATGAAATGTTTCCTTGGTATCTCTGATTTTCTTGAAGAGATCTCTAGTCTTTCCCATTCTGTTGTTTTCCTCTATTTCTTTGCACTGATCACTCAGGAAGGCTTTCTAATCTCTCCTTGCTATTCTTTGGAACTCTGCATTCAGATGCTTATATCTTTCCTTTTCTCCTTTGCCTTTTGCTTCTCTTCTTTCCACAGCTATTTGTAAGACTTCTTCAGACAACCATTTTGCCTTAAAAAATTTTTTTTCCCTTGGGGATGGTCTTCATCACTGCCTCCTGTGTAATGTCACAAACCTCTGTCCATAGTTCTTCAAGCACTCTGTCTATCAGATCGAATTCCTTGTATCTATTTCTCACTTTCACTGTATAATTGTTAGGGATTTCATTTAAATCATACCTGAATGGTCTAGTGGTTTTCCCTACTTTCTCCAATTTAAGTCTGAATTTGACAATAAGGAGGTCATGATCTGAGCCACAGTCAGCTCCTGGTCTTGTTTTTGCTGACTATATAGAGATTCTCCAGCTTTGTCTGCAAAGAATATAATCAATCTGATTTCAGTGTTGACCATCTGGTCATCTGGTGATGTCCATGTGTAGAGTCTTCTCTTGTGTTGTTGGAAGAGGGTGTTTGCTATGACCAGTGCGTTCTCTTGACAAAACTCTGTTAGCCTCTGTCCTGCTTTGTTTTATACTCCAAGGCCAAATTTTCCTGTTATTCCAGGTATCTCTTGACTTCCTACTTTTGAATTCCAGTCCCCTACTATGTAAAGGACATCTTTTTGGGGTGTTAGTTTTGGAAAGTCTTGTAGGTCTTCATAGAACCGTTCAACTTTAGCTTCTGGTCGGGGAATAGACTTGGATTACTGTGATATTGAATGGTTTGCCTTGGAAAAGAACAGAGATCCTTGTCATTTTTGAGATTGTATCCAAGTACTGCATTTTGGACTTTTTTGTTGACTATCATGGCTACTCCATTTCTTCTAAGTGATTCTTGCCCACAGTAATAGATATAATGGTCATCTGAGTTAAATTCACACATGCCAGTTCATTTTAGTTGATTGATTCCTAAAACGTTGATATTCACTCTTGCCATCTCCTGTTTGACCACTTGCAATTTGCCTTAATTCATGGGCCTAACATCCCAGGTTCCCATACAATATTTCTCTTTATAGCGTCAGACTTTGCTTCCAACACCAGTCACATCCACAACTGGGTGTTGTCTTTGCTTTGACTCTGTCTCTTAATTCTTTCTGGAGTTACTTCTCCACTGATCTCCTGTAGCATATTGGGCACCTACCGACTTGGGGAGTTCATCTTTCAGTGTCCTGTCTTCTGCCTTTTCATGCTGTTCATGGGGTTCCCAAGGCAAGAATACTGAAGTGGTTTGCCATTCCCTTCTCTGGTGGACCATGTTACATAGGTTTATTTTATTCTTTTTGATGTGATGGTAAATGAGATTGTTTCCTTGATTTCTCTTTATAATCTTTTATGGTTAGTGTATAGAAGTGCAACATATTTCTGCATATTAATTTTTCATCCTGTAACTTTACCAAATTCATTGATGAGTTTTAGTAGTTTTCTGGTAGCATTTTAAGGATTTTCGATGTATAGTATCATGTCATATATAAACAATAACAGTTTTACTTCTTCCTTTCCCATTGGATTCCCTTTATTTCCTTTTCTTCTCTGATTAATCTGAATAGGACTTCTGAAACTATGGTTGATGAAAATGGTGTTTACCTGTCTTGTTACTTATCTTAGAGGGCATGCTTTCAGCTTTTCACCATTGAGTATTATGTTAGATGTGGGTTTGTCATATATGGTCTTTATTATGTTGAGGTATAATCCCTTTGTGCCACTCTCTGAAGAGTTTGTTTTTTTTTTTTAATCATAAATGAATGTTGAATTTTATCAAAAGATTTTTCTGCATCTGTTGTAATGATCACATGGATTTGTTCTTCAATTTTTAATGTGTTATATCACATTATGATTGATTTGCAGATTTTGTAATATCCTTGCATCTGTGGGATAAGTCCCAGTTGACCATGATATATGATCCTTTTAGTGTACTTTTGGATTTGGTTTGCTAACATTTTGTTGAGGATCTTTACATCTACGATCATCAGTGATAGTGGTGTGTAATTTTCTTTTCTGTGGTATTTTTGTCTGGTTTTGGTTTCAGGGTGATGATGGCATCATAGAATTAGTTCTAAAGTATTCCTTCCTCTGCAACTTTTTGGGAACAGTTTTAGTAGTATGGATGTTTAGTATAGATGTTAGTAGTATAGATGTTTAGTATAGTATAGTTGTTTTCTCTGAATATTTGGTAGAACTTGCCAGTGAAGCTACCCATTCTGGAACTTTTGCTTGTTGGAAGTTTTAAAACCACAGTTTAAATTTCAGAACTTGTTATTAGTCTGTTCATATTTTCTATTTCTTCCTGGTTCAGTCTTGAGGGATTGTACCATTCTGAAAGTCTGTCCATTTCTTCCATATTGTCCATTTTTGGATGTATGGTTGCTTCTGGTAGTAATAGGATCCTTTGTACTTCTGTTGTGTCCATTGTAACTTTTCCATTTTCATTTCTAGTTTTATTGATTTGGATCCTCTCCCCCCCTTTTTTTTTCTTTATGAGTCTGGCTAAAGCTTTATCAGTTTTTAAAATATTTTCAAAGAAACATCTTTTATTTTTATTGATCTTTTCTTTCCTTGGTCTATATTTCATTTATTTCTGCTCTGATCTTTATGATTTCTTTTCTCCTACTAATTCTGAATTTTTGTTGTTGTTGTTGTTCTTTCTCTAGTTGTTTTAGGTGTAAGTTAGGCTGTTTTTCCGAGATTTTTCTTGTTTTTTGATAAGCATATCACTTTAAACTTAGCTCTTAGAACTGCTTTTGCTGCATCCCATAGGTTTTAGATCATTGTTTTAATTTTCATTTGTTTCTAGGTATTCATTTTCTCTTTGACTTCCTTAGTGATCCATTAGTTGTTTAGTTACATATTGTTTAGCTTCCATGTGTTTGTTTGTGCTTTTTAGTTTTTCCCTTATAGTTGATTTCTAATCACATAGTGTTGCAATTGGAAAAGATGTTTGATATGATTCAATTTTATAAATTTAATGAGGCTTCCTTTGTGGCCCAGATCTATCCTGGAGACTGTTCTATGTGCTCTTGAAAAGAATGTGTATTTGGCTGCTTTCAGATGGAATGCTCCATCTAAATATCAATTCAGTCTATCTAGTCTAATGTGTCACCTGTATTTCCTTATTGATTCTTTTGGATAGATGATCTGTCTGGACTCAGAGGGAGAGGGAGAGGGTGGGATGATTTGGGAGAATGGCATTCTAACATGTATACTATCATGTAAGAATTGAATCGCCAGTCTATGACTGACGCAGGATACAGCATGCTTGGGGCTGGTGCATGGGGATGACCCAGAGAGATGTTATGGGGAGGGGAGGTGGGAGGGGGGTTCATGTTTGGGAACGCATGTAAGAATTAAAGATTTTAAAATTTAAAAAATAAAAAACTAAAAAAAAAAAAGTGGGATGTTAAATTTTCCCACTATGACTGTATTACTGTTATTTTCTTCTTTTGTGTTAAATAATGTTTGTCTGATGTATTGAGGTGCTCTTATGATGGAGGGACATAGAAATTTACAATTGTTATTTCTATTCCTTGGATTGATCCCTTAATCATTATGTGTGTCCTTTTTTGTCTCAGATAACAGGCTTTAAAGTCTATTTTGTCTGATAAGTATTACTACTTCAGCTCTCTTTTGACTTTTATTTGCATGGAATATCTTTTTCCATCACCTCACTTTTGTCTGTATATGTCTCTAGATCTTAAGTAGATCTTTTGTAGGCTGCATATATATGGGTCCTGCTTTTGTATCCATTCAGCCAATCTATGTCTTTGGTTGGAGCATTTATTCCATTTATATTTAGGTAATTATCAATATATGGGTTCTTACTGCCATTTTGTTAATAGTTTTGGATTGTTTTTGGTAGATATTTTCCTCCCTTTCTTCTTTTGTGGTTTGATGACTATCTTTAGTGTTGTGTGTGGATACCTTTTTTGTGTGTATAACCATTACAAATTTTTGATTTGCGGTACCATGACATTTGGGATCAGTTCAGTTCAGTCGCTCAGTTGTGTCTGACTCTTTGCGACCCCATGAATTGCAGCATGCCAGGCCTCCCTGTCTATCACCAACTCCCAGAGTTCACTCAAACTCATGTCCATTGAGTGGGTGATGCCATCCAGCCATCTCATCCTCTGTCGTCTCCTTCTCCTCCTGCCCCCAATCCCTCCCAGCATCAGAGTCTTTTCCAATGAGTCAACTCTTCGCATGAGGTGGCCAAAGTACTGCAGTTTCAGCTTTAGCATCATTCCTTCCAAAGAACACCCAGGACTGATCTCCTTTAGGATGGACTGGTTGGATCTCCTTGTAGTCCAAGGGACTCTCAAGAGTCTTCTCCAACACCACAGTTCAAAAGCATCAATTCTTTGGTGCTTAGCTTTCTTCACAGTCCAACTCTCACATTCATACATGACTACTGGAAAACCATAGCCTTGACTAGATGGACCTTTGTCAGCAAAGTAATGTCTCTGCTTTTTAATATGCTTTCTAGTTTGGTCATAACTTTCCTTCCAAGGAGTAAGTGTCTTTTAATTTCATGGCTGCTATCACTATCTGCAGTGATTTTGGAGCCCCCCAAAATAAAGTCTGACACTGTTTCCACTGTTTCCCCATCTATTTCCCATGAAGTGATGGGACCAGATGCCATGATCTTACTTTTCTGACTGTTCAGCTTTTAGCCAACTTTTTCACTCTCTTCTTTCACTTTCATCAAGAGGCTTTTAGCTCCTCTTCACTTTCTGCCATAAGGGTGGTGTCATTTGCATATCTGAGGTTACTGATATTTCTCCCGACAATCTTAATTCCAGCTTATGCTTCCTCCAGCCAAGTGTTTCTCATGATGTACTCTGCATATAAGTTAAACAAGCAGGGTGACAATATACAGTCTTGACGTACTCCTTTTCCTATTTGGAACCAGTCTGTTGTTCCATGTCCAGTTCTAACTGTTGCTTCCTCACCTGCATATAGGTTTCTCAAGAGGCAGGTCAGGTGCTCTGTATTTCCATCTCTTTCAGAATTTTCCACAGTTTATTATGATCCACACAGTCAAAGGCTTTGGCATAGTCAATAAAGCGGAAGTAGGTGTTTTTCTGGAACTCTCTTGCTTTTTCCATGATCCAGGGGATGTTGGCAATTTGATCTCTGGTTCCTCTGCCTTTTCTAAACCCAGCTTGAACATCTGGAAGTTCACGGTTCATGCATTGCTGAAGCCTGGCTTGGAGAATTTTGAGCATTATGTTACTAGTGTGTGAGATGAGTGCAATTGTGTGGTAGTTTGCACATTCTTTGGCATTTCCTTTCTTTGGGATTGGAATGAAAATGGACCTTTTCCAGTCTTGTGGCCACTGCTGAGTTTTCCAAATTTTCTGACATATTGAGGGCAGCACTTTCACAGCATAATCTTTCAGGATTTGAAACAGCTCAACTGGAATTTCGTCACCTCCACTAGGATAGCAGTCTATATATATGTGCATGATTATTTTAAATTCCTGATCTCTTAATTTCAAATGCATTTTTAATATCCTGCATTTGTACTCTTCTTCTCTCATGATTACTGATTTTGATATCATTGTTGTCTGTGGATAATTTCCTACAGTAACTGTTTCCCTTTACTGGTGAGCTACCACTTTCATAATTTTTTGGTTTCTACTTGTAGTCTCTTATTTTCCACTTTGAGAAGTTTCTTTAGCATTGATTGTAAAGCTGGTTTGGTAATGCTGAATTCTCATAGCTTTTGCTAGTATATAAAGCTTTTGATTTATCTATCAAATCTGAATGAGATCATTTCTGTTTTATCACTTTAAATATATTATGCCACTCCCTCTTGGTCTGCAGTTTCTGCTAACAAATCAATTGATAACTATTTGGGAATTTCTTTGTTATGTTATTTGTTGCTTTTAATGTTTTCTCTGTCTTTAATTTTTGTCAGTTTGATTACAGTGTGTCTCTGCGTGTTCTTGCTTGGGTTAGTCCTGTATGGGATTCTCTGTGCTTCTTGAACTTAGGTGATTGTTTCCTTTCCTGTGTCAGGGACATTTTCAGCAGTTATCTCTTCAAATATTTTCTCAGCTTCTTTCTCTCCGTGTTCTACTTCTGGGACATCTATAATGTGAATGTTGGTGTATTTGACCCAGTTGTCTCTTAAACTGTTCTCACTCCTTTTCATTCTATTTTCTTTATTCTGTTCTGCAGCAGTCATTTCCAATATTCTGTCTTCCAACACTCTGTCTTCCAACTCACTGATTCATTCTTCTCCCTCACATATTCCACCGTTAATTCCTTTGAGTGTATTTTTCATTTCACTTATTGTATTCTTGAAACCCAAGTTATACACACACACACACACACGTGCACATGAAGTGAAGTGAAATTCACTCAGTTGTGTCCAACTCTTTGCAACCCCATGGACTGTGGCCCACCAGGCTCCTTTGTCCATGGAATTATCCAGGCAAGAATACTGCAGCGGGTAACCTTTCCTTTTTCCAGGGGATCTTCCTAACCCAGGGATTGAAATCAGGTTTCCCACATTGCAGGTGGTTTATTTACTATTTGAGCCACCAGGGAAGCCCAAAGAAATTGGGCTTTGAAGAGACTGAAAGTGCTCAAGAAATTGAGCACTGAAGAATTGATGCTTTTGAACTGTGTTGTTGGAGAAGACTATTGAGAGTCCCTTGGATTGCTAGGAGATCAAACCAGTCAATCCTAAAGGAAATCAGTCCTGAATATTCATTGGAAGGACTGATGCTGAAACTGGAGCTCCAATAGTTTGGCTACCTGATATGGAGAACTGACTCATTAGAAAAATCCTGATGCTGGGCAAGATTGAAGGCAGGAGGAGAAGGGGATGACAGAGGATGAGTTGGTTGGATGGCATTACCGACTTGATGGACATGTGTTTGAACATGCTCTGGGAGTTGGTGATGGACAGGGAAGCCTGGCGTGCTGCAGTCCATGGGGTTGCAAAGAGTTGGACACAACTGAGTGACTGAACGGAACTAAACTGATTGTATTCTTGATAAAAAAAACTTGTAACTTCTTGCTCTGTGAATCCATTCTTTTCCCAAGTTCTTGAATCATCTTTGTGTTCATTACTCTGAACTCCTTTCTTGGATAGATTGCTTTTTACCACTTCATTTCACTTAGTTGTCCTTCTGAAGTTTTATCTTGTTCCTTTGTCTGGAACATTTCTTTGCCATCTCTTCTTTGGCCTTTTTTCTAAATTTCTATTTGTATTTTTATGCATGTAGTAGGTTAGTTATATTTCTTGACCTTGGAGAAGTGGCCCTATGTATCACAGCAGTACCTTTTCCTCTTATTACCCATTGGCCAGGAACTAACTGGCCCCAGGGTAGTTTCTGACCTGTGTTTGCACACTCAGTTCTGCAGGCTGTGGAATTATGATTTTCTTACTCTAGTGTCTGCCCCCTGGTGGGGGAGGCTGGATTAGAGAGGCTTGTGCTGGCTTCCTGGTGGGAGGAGTAGGTGCCTGCCCTCTGGTGGGTAGAAATGCGTCATAGTTCTCTTGCAGACAGGGACATGTCAAGGGGTGTATCTGTTGGTGGCTGCGGGCTCAGGAAGTCTTTAGGCAGCCTGTCTGCTGGTGGGTGTGGCTGTGTTCCCACTCTGTTGTTTGACCTGAAGAGCCCCAGCACTGAAGCCTACAGGCTGTTGCATGGGGCCAGGTCTTGGTGCCAAAGACCCAAACAAGATATTTTACTCATGTAGATGAACACTCCCCAGTATGTCTACCACCAGCTTTTATGACCCCAGAGAGAGCCAAAGCTTCTCCTTGCCTTCTCAGGAAACCCTCCCAGACCAGCAGGTAGTTCTGGCCCAGGATCCTGTTACACACAAGAACTTGTGTGTGCCTTCCGAGAGTGATGTCTCTGTTTCTGTTAGTCTTGCAGACCTCCTGCAGTCAAGCCTTACTGATCTTCAAAGCCAAATACTCTGAAGATTCCTTCTCCTAATGCTGGTCCCCTAAGCTGGGGAGCCTGGCGTGAGACTCAGAGCCCTCACTTCTGGGAGAACTTCTGTGACGTTATTATTTTCCGGTTTGTGGGTTACCCGCCTGAGTGGTATGGGATTTGATTATATGACTACTGTGCCCCTCCTACTGCTTCTTGTGGTTTCTTCTTTGTGTCTTTGATGTAGAATATTTTTTTTTGGTATGGTCCAGTCCTTTTTGCCAATGATGGTTCAGCAGTTAGTTGTGATTTTGGTGCATTTGTGAGAAGAGGCAAACTCAGGTCCTTCTACTCCACCATCTTGTCTCCAACCCCTCTTCACTTTTAAATGAGAGTTTTAGCTGGACCTAAATTCTTCTTAAACCAAGGGTTGTATATTCAACATCAAGCTTAATCTACCCAGAGTACCTTGCTTCTTATTTCAAAAATGCTTCTCAGAAGTTATAAGCTGAAAAGTTGGTTGATGTAAATTTACATTCCATTGCAGTTTCCTTATGTACAATTGAATTATCTGTGTATAACCCTTTACTCTGGGGCTACCCTGGTAGCTCAGCAGTGAAGAATCCAGCTGCAATGCAGGAGTCTCAGGAAACACAGGTTCGATTCTGGGATTGGGAAGATCCTCTGGAGGAGGGCATGGCAACCCATTGCAGTATAATTGCCTGGAGAATCCCATGGACAGAGGAGCCCAGCAGGCTACAGTCCATAGGATCTTGGAGTTGGAATTGACTGAAGCAACTTAGCATACATTCAACCCTTTACTCTAAACAAGTGTTTACTGTAAAATATTCATCATACCAAGGTGAACATGAGATGGAAGACATAAACCATTGTTCTCCTCTACAGATCTCTTAACTATTAGGTTTGGAGCTTTGTCTTCTCATCCTCCCCCTACTACTATAAATTCAGCATGCCCCTAAAACAAGCCGGCTATGTTACTGTATGTTCAATTGTAGAAAAGACTATTTTCTTCAGTCCTCAAGGAAGGATGTGCTGGATTAGATTAGAAATTGTAAGCCCACAAACTATATTTGAAATTTAGGAGATTTTCAGGAAAATTTTAATGCGATTTTTCCTTATAACTGACTTTAGAACCTAACCCTGTTCAAGACAAGAATCCACTGTATTCAGCAGTTCAATTGTTTGTGAGAGCTGGGGAAATAAGTTGCTAAACCCCAGTTTGTTCATTTTTTCTGCCTAGTTAATGATTTTTGTAGAACAGGCTAGTTTTACACATCTAGTTTTCTATTTGGCTTCTCCTCCTCTCTACAACCTGATATGGCTTTACCTAGATTCCTTCCCTCACTGCATGAGAGGAGAACTTTATTTTGTTAAGGAAATGACTGTTGCCCTCAAGCTTTCCCTTTTGCTCTGCTTGCCTTTTGGAATGCTCCTGACTATATTAGCATGGGAGTTTGTAAGAAGCGTTACTTCCTTTTTCTTGCTCTCTGAATTTGTGTGCAAGCACTCAGTTTATCTCTAATCACGTAACACTGCTATGTCAAGAGCGGGGACTGGGAGTTCAGCCCTTGCGTCTGCATCAGAGCTGGTTTAATGGGCATATGACCTATGTATCTGCATAAGGTTCCATATGCCGAAGGTCCATCAGTCTGTTAAACTTCCGCTGTCACTATATTGAATTTTTAATCAGTTTTCCCTTTAGCTTGTGTTTTTAAATAAAGTCCCAAAGGACAATGGAGCCTGTGTGTACATGGAGGAGATAAGTACAATATGTGAGTCAGTGAAAGTCCCTCAGTTGTATGCGACTCTGCAACCCCATGGACTATACAGCTCATGGAATTCTCCAACCCAGAGTACTGGAGTGGGTAGCCGTTCCTTCTCCAGGGAATCTTCCCAACCCAGGGATTGAACCCAGGTCTCCTGTATTGCAGGTGGATTCTTTACCAGCTGAGCCACCAGAGAGGCCCAAGAACGTGAGTCAGTAGCCCCTTTCAGAGGTAGCATTCACAATGCCCTAAGTCCATAGAATTCCAGTGGCTACATTAATGTGTAGGGGTTCAGTGGGAAATCAAAACGGGTATAAGATAAGCCTTCATTGATGCTTCAATCAATTAGGCTGAAAATGACAACACAGAGGAAAGAGAAAGATGTGGCAATCCATAAATTGTTTTCCTTCCGATCTTCCCTTATTCATGAGTAAGATTGTGATAGAGAGTGTTAAAGAACATGTGAATGACAAGAAGTTGAATAAAGACAATTAAGTTAGTTTTGTGTAGTGTTTATAACTCTTGTGGTAAGAATAAATTGGATATGCATGCATAAGCTGTGAAATAGGAATTATAGTATTTTGTTAAGTTGTGTGGTCTTTATTTGCATCTATAACTGAAGTGACATAATGAACAATGGCAAGAAATATATATGAAAAGAAGTAGGCATATAAAAAGGCAGAAAAAGCCCATTAGAGAATGTACTCTGCACTCCTCCACTCATTGCACAATATAAAGGTGGACTGCAGAATTCATGCTAAAATTTTAAAATTTTAGTTGTTTTTTTTTTTTTAATTAGAAACTAACACCATGATAAATTGAGGAGGGGGAGCTTCATATGTTTGTACATTTAATACTACTTTTTTCTATGTTTTGAATAAGAAGTCCTACATTTTAGTTTGCACTGGGACCCACAAATACGTGGCCAGCCCTACAGCAAACTGAGGGCTCTTAAAACTTTCCTTAATGGTACAGGGTATTTCAATTATAGTTGTACTATTTTATTGTTGTTAATATATTTCTTTAAAATTTGAAGCAAGTATAGCAAAATGTTACAATTTGGTATGATTGGTGGTTGGATGTTCATTACACTAGTTTTGAAACTTTTCTGCATGCTTGAACTATTTCACACAAAAAGCTTCATTTGATTGAAGTGACATAATGAACAATGGCAAGAAATATATATGAAAAGAAGTAGGCATATAAAAAGGCAGAAAAAGCCCATTAGAGAATGTACTCTGCACTCCTCCACTCATTGTGAGATGTCTTACCATGGTGACCTTATGGGCATTACATTCCAGAGTCAATTTCAGTATGGTTGCTGCCTCAGATGCAATTGATTGATCAGGTACAGAGAGTTTCATGAGGAGACTCCACACAAAGTCAGTCAGCAAGGGTGGCAATAAGGTTTTTCCTACACTCTGAAACCAAAAAGAAGAAGCATGATCTCACATCTTACTTATATCAACAAACACAGCTACATGATTTTTTGTGGGTCTTAGGTACCTTTGCTGTTGTCAGCCTCTTCCTCCATTAAACATATTAAAAATTACACTTTACACTGTATTAGTATTAAGATGACTGTCATTCAAACTTAATCATATTTATTTTTCATCGTATTTTTAAAGCAATTAAAACATTTTCATCTGAATAAGTCAGCTCTGGGGCAAGCCAGAGAGAAATGGGAAACCATGGCATTAAAATTTAGAGCAACTATAAAATATTGATTTAACCCCATTTCAGCTATTCAAATACTAAAAACTATTGTGAAGTTCTTCAGCTTTGGAGATAAGCTTGTTCAGATCCAAAACAAGCATGATTTGTAGAAGATGAAGAAAAGGATAGGATAAGAAAGGAAGGGCCATTGAAGGGTGTGTATTTTTCTCTTTTTCAGAGAAGCATCAAGAAGTGGGAAGAGAAAAAAGGGCACATATGTCTATGATTGAGGCACAACTGCAATTCAAACAATCTCTTTTTAAGTTAGAGGAACATCCATGGACCATAAAATGAGAACAAAATCACAGTACTATGGATCTCTCAGTTAAGAAAGATGAATGAATGACATTTCCTCCCTTTCTAAATGTATATGTATATATACAAAAGTTCTTTTGTGTGCGTGTGTATGCCATTCTCTGAAATACATAAAGTATTCAATATTGCCAATAACAGCTTTTTGGCATCCCTGTTAAGGGAATGGAGCATACATCTTTCTGGTCAGTAGGGAAGGACTGAGGTCTAATTGAAAATTGATGACCACCAGGCTCCCTCCTACTGAGCAGACAGGTGAGGTATAGTATTTTTGGAAAGCTACGAAAGAAAGATAAAGGATGGTCACTAAGACTTAGTGAGGTGAACAGAATATCATAGTTGGCTATACTTTGAGAAAGTCAGATTTGATTATACAAGATGTTGAGTTAAAAAAATCATTGAAGAGGGCATATTCTTTGGGGATATTTGTTTATTCAACAAAATAGCTTAGTGTCTATTAACAGTTGTGGAAGGAGAAATTCCTAGTGAGACTTAGAGATAGTGTTGGAAGTTTCTGTCATGTGAAGGTAGAACGGAGAAAAACAAACCTGATTCCGTATTGGATCCTTTAACTCTAGCCTTTGTGTTCCATAACCTGTGATTAGAAATGCTGGCTTTGCACTTTTATCTCAAATAGTAAAAGAGTGTTACCTATAGCCTGAAATATACATACTAGCCCTTTCTCAACAATGTTCTTCCTCCCAGGCTTGACCTTTAAAGTATAACACATTTCCATTAATATAGAGGTCAAATGTTAAAGAAAATAACAGTTGTCTTTCTGAAGGTTTATAGGAGCATTGTGACCAGACCAACCTGGACAGCTGCAGGAACAAAGGATTCCAGTACCAATAAGTTTCCAACAACCAGCCACACCTCCTCTGTTTTTAATATAAAAGAAGCTTAAATTCTAAGTCTGGTAAGATGGTTCCTTGGGATACTAGTCCATCATCTTCTTGGGTTTTCTGATTTTCCAAATATGTTGCTATCTCTTGTTCCAACACCTTGTCTGTTGATTTATTGGCCTATTGTGTGGTGAGTGGTATGAACTTGGACTCAGTAACAAAGGTATAGATATGACAGTAGAGTACATCAAATGATAGACCTCCTTATAAAACGTGATCTAGCTCTCTTGGCTAGAAACCTTGATGTGTATCCTCCTATTTGCATCCTCTGGACTTTGTTGTTGTAGATAGTCCTGTTGGTTTCCTTACTACAACCTTAGATTCTCTCACCCACCTGTCCCAATCTACCTCTGAAAGTCCCTACCTCCGGATTTTTTAGCTACTGCTCGTGCACACAGTGCTGTCCTAGGCCTGTTTTGATCTCACAGTTGGGAACTGAGTAATAGAGGTCATGAACACAAGGACCCAGGGCACCCTCCCCAAATCCAGGATTTCTAACTCTTATGGACATTAAAGTCAGATGAGAGGACATTAAGCTGGAAGTGGATATAGTAAGCTTCAAAGACCACTTGAAAGAGACAGACCCTGAGGAGGCTGCTAGTGCTATGCTCACTAGCTAATCATGGGTCTCAGGATTTCAATTCTAGGGCTCTGGAGTTAAGAGTGGAGGAATGTAGAAGGACTTTCTAGTAAACCTAGATGGATGCTTAGTTTCTTAATGTAAATAGAAAACTTTATAGTTAACCAGGCTTGTGACTTCTGAGGGGAGGTGGATTATGAGTAATGCTTGAGTTTGGAAAGATGCATCATTATACAGATGCATGTTTAAGAATATCTATGTGGTCTTTTTTATTCTATTATTTGGGATGTATTGCTTCCATATCTCCACAGCCTCTGACAATTCTATCTGCCTCAATGTGGGAGGGCAAGGCACTGCTTTATGTATGTAGTTTTAGGAGAAAATCTAAGACCTTTCGATTCAAGAAATAAGCTAGCCTGAAGGCCTCTCCAGCCAGTTTTGCTGAACTATTGATTCCTGTGTAGCTAGAAGAGCATCAGTTGGACAGTATGATTCAGGCACCTGTGCCAGATGACCTTGCAAGCATGTGAATAAGCATATATACTTTGAAGAAGATGAAGGACTGTATAGAGATGTAGACTCTCATGATTTTCCCTAAGGCTGGGTCAATGTAGAAATTACTTACTTAGTGCTAAGGTTTATCACTTAAACTTAAGAAATTTTTAAATTTTAATAGGTTTTTAAAATATATACCAAATTATTTTGATGTTTGCTAAGTAAATTATAATAGCATTGTAAATCCTCTTAATTTCTGACTTCACTAATTTTTCTAGAAAACCGGAAGTTTTCCATCTTTAGTAACTTATTAGCCAAACAAAAAGAAGCATAACAACTAGGAAACACTTACCTCATTTTGCTTTCTATAAGAATTATCTAGTAAATAATGTAAATTGCTATGTTCTGGAATAATAGGCATGATTCTTATTAACAGATGAAGATCAAGAAGCCAAATACTCTATCATTTACTCTTTTGCTTTACTGAATTTAATTTAAATAAAAGAGAAAAAATCTATTAATATAAATTTTGTTGAAATAAGTTGCCACTCTAACAAACACATGAAAAGATGCTCAACATCACTCATTATCAGAGAAATGGAAATCAAAATCACAATGAGGTGCCATTTTACACCAGTCAGAATGGCTGCAATCCAAAAGTCTACAAGCAATAAATGCTGGAGAGGGTGTGGAGAAAGGGAACTCTCTTACACTGTTGGTGGGAATGCAAACTAGTACAGCCACTATGGAGAACAGTGTGGAGATTCCTTAAAAAACTGGAAATAGAACTGCCTTATGACCCAGCAATCCCACTGCTGGGTATACACACCGAGGAAACCAGATTTGAAAGAGACACATGTATTCCAGTGTTCACTGAAACACTGTTTATAATAGCCAGGACATGGAAGCAACCTAGATGTCCATCAGCAGATGAATGGATAAGAAAGCTGTGTACATATACACAATGGAGTATTACTCCGCCATTAAAAATAGTACATTTGAATCAGTGCTAATGAGGTGGATGAAACTGGAGCCCATTATACAGAGTAAAGTAAGCCAGAAAGAAAAACATCAATACAGTATATTAATGCATATATATGGAATTTAGAAAGATGGAAATGATAACCCTGTATGCGAGACAGCAAAAGAGACACAGATGTATAGAACAGTCTTTTGGACTCTGTGGGAGAGGGAGAGGGTGGGATGATTTGGGAGAATGGCATTGAAACATGTATAATATCCTATATGAAATGAATCACCAGTCCAGGTTCGATGCATGATACAGGATGCTTGGGGCTGGTGCACTGGGATGACCCAGAGGGATGGTACGGGGAGGGAGGAGGGAGGAGGGAGGGGCATTCAGGATGGGGAATACGTGTATACCTGTGGTGGATTCATGTTGATATATGGCAAAACCAATACAATATTGTAAAGTAATTAACCTCCAATTAAAATAAATAAATTTATATTAAAAAAAGAAATAAGTTGCCACTAAAAGTAATTTACACGTGAAACAAAAGCTACAGGAAAAAGTGGGGGCTAAGTTACCTGAGCGATTTTACTTTTGTCTTTTTGTAAATTCCTGGGTAGAAATTCTGTACCAGAGGAAGAAGGCTGCATACCATGATTTTCAGGCTTATAATACTTTTTATTTTTACTTTTTGCAGTACCCTCTGTATCAAGGAAGAAAGTTTAAGATTTTCATTTGATCACTGGTTCCTTCTATAACATTACTATTTCTAGTTTCCTCTTCCTGCCCAATTCTGGGAATGTAAAGTTTTCTGAATGTTTAACTCTCTGCTGAAAGTTTAGTCACATAAAATACTAATATTATGACTACATTGGCCCAGAATTTATAAAGTGTTAAGAGAAGCCTCTGTGGAGGACATATATAATTTTAATAGGTTGACCAAGTATCAAGTACATTTCGGCCATCAAATCCATAGTTCAGTGCAATGGAAGAGCTATTGCTAAGTTGGAAAGTCTATTGGTAAAAGAGCAGACTTGGAGGCAGTTTGCAAAGAACTGAGGGAGTGGTATAGAGAAAGAGAAAAGCTCTCAAATAAGCTTCAGGTGCAGATGTCTTTAGTTCTAGAGAAGGTAGATTTTAACTGAATTTTTATTTGCTAACAGCTTTATAGAGATATAGTCAATGTACAACATATTTAAAGTGCATAATTTGGTAAGTTATTAAAGGGAAAAGCTACCCACTCCAATATTCTGGCCTAGATAATTTCATGGACTACAGTTCATGCGGTTGCAAAGAGTCTGAGTGTATTTCAGAAAGGACATGACTGAGCGACTTTCACAAATGACAAAGATATATATATATGTTCAGTTCAGTTCAGTTCAGTTCAGTCGCTCAGTCATGTCCAACTCTGTGACCCCATGAATCACAACACGCCAGGCCTCCCTGTCCATCACCAGCTCCCAGAGTTCACTCAAACTCATGTGCATTGAGTCTGTGATGCCATCCATCCATCTCATCCTCTGTCGTCCCCGTCTCCTCCTGCCTCCAATCCTTCCCAGCATCAGTCTTTTCTAATGAGTCAACTCTTTGCATGAGGTAGCCAAAGTATTGGAGTTTCAGCCTCAGCATCAGTCCTTCCCATGAATACCCAGGACTGGTCTCCTTTAGGATGGACTGGTTATATATATGCATATGCCCATAAAAGTATTACTGCAATAAAAAAAGATTTATTCCCTCCAGAAGTTTCCTCCTGTCCTTTCATAATTGCTCAAACCTGCTACTGGATACACACTATAGCACTTCCTGATTCAAAGATACATACAGATCTGCATTCTTGCATTTGTATTTTCTAATTTCAAATAAGTGGAGCAGTTCAGTATGTGCTGCTCTTCTGTTGCTTGGCATCTTTCATTCAGCAAAATTATTTGCAATTCATTCACATTATTGTATTTGTCAATAGTTGATTGATTTCTCTGTGATGACTACTACCCCACTGTACGTATATACCATCATCTGTGTATTCATTGGCGTCTTGGTGGACATTTGGTTGTTTCCAGTTTTGGGCTATTAAAAAGACAAGATCCTGTCAACATTCATGTACAAGTCTTTGAGTGGATATTTACTTTCATTTCTTTTAGGAATGACTGAGGAATGACTGGATCATATGATAGATGTGTGTTTGACTTTTTAGGATACTGCCAAATTATTTTCCAAAGTTGTATCATTTCACATTCCCTCTGACACTCTATGGTGGCTCAGATGGTAAAGAATCTCTGGCCGGTAAGGCAGGAGACCTAGGTTCGATTCTTGGGTCAGGAAGATCCCCTGGAGAAGGGAATGGCTACCCACTCCAGTATACTTGCCTGGAGAATTTCATGGACAGAGGAGCCTGGCTTACAGTCTGTGGGACTGCAAAGAGTCAGACACAACTGAGCAAGTAACGCAGACAGGCTGAATGGCACTAAAGTAATTCAGGGATAATTTTTTCCTCCTGATGAGACCAAATCTCTTTGAGTAATCTGCTTTATTACTTGTGAATTATGAAGTTTCAAACTCTAGCTTATAGGCATGGGCACCATTGCCAGTCTTTTGGAATTCAGTGCGTTTACCTCTTTAACCATTTTGGGTATTACCCCTCACCCCACAAACAGCAGGTAGTTTTCTTACATAGCTAATAGTTAAATAGACTCTCTGCAGATCTCTGGAGCACTCCTTTCTGGTACTCTGCCATGTGAACTCTAGATATCTTGATCCTTCTGGATTCCCAATTCTGTCTTTTCAACTTGGGACCCTTGGGTTGCTCATTTCTGGGCTGCAGCCTAGAAACTTACTCTAGGTTGTAAACTCAATCAATTGTAGACTCTGCTTTATTTATTCATCTGTTCTCTTCTCTCAGGAATCATTGTGCTTTGTTATCTGTTGTCTTTAAACAGTTTATTATGGGAGGGCAAATCTGTTCTCTGTTTAAGTACTTCGAAATAGTTTGATACCATAAGGTCTTGCCCTCACGCTTTGTTAGGTAGACCGGAACAGCTTTTATTTACATCTTTTTCCCCATCATTGAAGCAAGAATTCTATTTGACGCTGCATTAGAGACAAAAAGAATGCCTCTTTTTAAGAGTCCCATATAGTTTTTCCAGTGGTCATGTATGGATGTGAGTGTTGGACTGTAAAGAAAGCTGAGTGCTGAAGAATTGATGCTTTTGAACTGTGGTGTTGGAGAAGACTCTTGAGAGTCTGACCTTGGACTGCAAGGAGATCCAACCAGTCCATCCTAAAGGAAATCAATCCAGAATATTCATTGGAAGGCCTGATGCTGAAGCTGAAGTTCCAATACTTTGGCCACCTGAGGTGAAGAACTGACTCATTGGAAAAGACCCTGATGCTGGGAAAGATTGAAGGCAGGAGGAGAAGGGGACGACAGAGGATGAGGTGGCTGGATGGCATCACCAACTCAATGGACATGGGTTTGGAACTCCGGGAGTTGGTGATGGACAGGGAGGCCTGTGTGCTGTGGTTCATGGGGTCTCAAAGAGTCGGATACAACTGAGCGACTGAACTGAACTGAACTGAACTGATTGGTAATTTTTCTTCTCTTTCTTCCCTGCCTCCACCCAGCATTTCTGTCCCTGCCAGTAACACCCTGACACTAATCTAAGTATGAAAGTGAAACTGTAAGTCACTCAGTCATGTCTTACTCTTTGTGACCCCATGGACTATAGCCTGCCAGGCTTCTCTATCCATGGGATTTTCCAGGCAAGAATACTGGAGTGGGTTGCCATTTCCTTCTCCAGGTGATATTCCTGACCCAGGGATACATATTGAAGAACCAACTATAACATTTTAAAAATAATTCTAAAAAATATTTAAAAATACATTTTGATAAATGGAGCTATAGACCTTGGGGCAGGATTTAGAAATCTACAGACGTAGAACCTCCTTCGAACCCACAATAGAATAATTAGGAACAGATTCTTCGTAACCCTTAGAAAAGATGAATCTTACCGCTTTGACACTTTGCAATGCAGAGGAGGTGATACATTCCCACAAATGCCTGTTGTGTGACTGAGGGATCAGAATGAGAACACAAAAGAGATAACTCTGCTGCCAGGACACCCAAACATGGAGCATTAACACTTGCCTAGTGAACAAACAAAGTAGAAAAATACATTTGCTAAGCATCAGCTCAGTTCAGTTCAGTTGCTCAGTCATGTCCGACTCTTTGCAATCCCATGAATCGCAGCATGCCAGATCTCCCTGTCCATCACCAACTCCTGGAGTTTACTCAGACTCGTGTCCATCAAGTCAGTGATGCCATCCAGCCATGTCATCCTCTGACGTCCCCTTCTTCTCCTGCCCCCAATCCCTCCCAGCATCAAAGTCTTTTCCAATGAGTCAGCTCTTTGCATGAGGTGGCCAAAGTACTGGAGTTTCAGCTTCAGCATCAGTCCTTCCAAAGAACACCCAGGACTGATCTCCTTCAGAATGGACTGGTTGGATCTCCTTGCAGTCCAAGGGACTGTCAAGAGTCTTCTCCAATAACACAGTTCAAAAGCATCAATTCTTTGGCGCTCAGCCTTCTTCACGGTCCAACTCTCACATCCAATAGTCAATGTTAAATGTTTGTGTCTGATATGCACACACACACGCACACACACATACACACACTCACACAGACTCAAACACACAGTAAGTCCCCCACATATGAACATACTCTGTTCTGAGTGTGTGTTCATAAGTCCAAAAAATTTACCTTAGGTACAATTGGCTATAGAGTACTCTACTGTAATAGGTTTACAATACTTTTTACATAAATACATAAAAAAATAAAACATCTAACATCTTACAGTAAAGTATTTTGAAAAGTACAGTAGTACAATGAAACAGCTGGCATATTTGCATTCATATCTTTGAATGATCACAACTTGAAGATTTTTATGTAGGGGGCTTACTGTATCTGACTATGGTTACAGTTGAGTGTCAGAATACACAAACTATGTATTAAAATCCTTGCTCTGTTACTGAGTCTCAATTTGCTCATCTATGAAATACATATAACAAATGCTACCTTGTAACATTATTGTGGGAACTAAGGGGGTAACATTTATGACAAAAAGGAAAGTTCCTAGCTAAGTGCTTGGAAATACTAGAGATTCCACCTAATGTTAGTTTCTATTCCATAGAGTAGGTACTTATTTGTAGGTAGCAAATTCTTAGGATACTGGGTTGGGGAGTGAATGTCCAAAAATGTTGCTGCTCCTTCTCCATGTATGAAACATTTCAGATGACTCTGTGAGTCACTGGAGAAGTGTGGGTTTTCTTCCTACAATTACTCTAATTCTTTCCAGGAAAATTAATTTTAAAAAAAAACTCAGTACATTTGCTTCTGGTATAAAAGCTACTATCAGAACATTTATGTATCTCTCCTCCCACCTTCCCCCCACCCCATACACACACAACTTCCTTGTGGCTTCTCAAATAGGCTTCTCGAATATTTAGGTTTTCATCTTGACTGATTTGTTTGGTCAGATCACATGTAAATAGGGAAGCAGACGTGTAGAAGAAGAGATGGAAGAGGCATTTTGCTTTTCTGAAGGTGTGAGTGTTATTACCACTTTTTTTAAACAATTAGGACTCTGCCCACATGTAGGTTTGCTCAACTAGTGGGCCTGCAGAATCTTCTTGTGTCTAAGATGAATTATTACTTTTCCTAGATAGATGTTTTGATGAATGAGCAATGGTTGGTGGTAAAAGAGTCAAACCAACCTTCCAGGGAGATCTCAAGACCTGTTTCTCCTTCTTTGTATTACTCTCATATACCCTTATCTCATACACCTTCTCTTGTTGCTTGACTCACTCACATCTATCTCAGTCTTACACACATTCACACACACATAGCGCACACACACACTTATATGGAGTCATTCCTGAAATAACATGAGGTGACCTAGGTCATGTGCCAAGGGTATAACCAAGTTAGAATGCTGGGAGTGATGGTCTAAGTAGAAGGGAAGATAATCTCTTGCTTCTGTGGATGTCTTCCTTGGATTCTTTCTGCCTATACTTCTTTGTAAGGCTACCTGGGGCTCCCCCCATCCTTAGGTGGCTCAGTGGTAGAGAATCCATCAATGCAGGAGATGCAGGTTCGATACTTGGGTTTGGAAGATCCCCTGCAGTAGGAAGTGGCAACCCACTCAAGTATTCTTGCCTGGGAAATTCCATGGACAGAGGAGCCTGGTGGGCTACAGTCCATGGGGTGGCAAAGAGTTGGACAAGCTTCAGCACACGATTTAGGAGAATCTACAAGCAGACAGTAGAAGTCGCTATTCAGGCCCTAGGAAGAAACCTTTTATTTCTATTGGGTAGTCTCCTCTTTTGGTTTGCATTCCAAGTTTCTTTTTCCACTGAATGTCAAGATTTTCAGAACTGTAATTGTGTTATAGGTTTAAGAAAAAAGGGCAAGGTGCTCTTTTTCTCTACTGGGGGTAACGGAGGAGTATGAGTATGTGTCTAGTATTTTTGCCATAAGCTTCTCTACCAAAAAAGTTTTTGCCACATACATTTCTGTTGCAAACATTTTAACATACGACTAATTGGTGATAAGGCAACTTTGCTGTGAAAGATAAAATAATTAGTTGACAGTTCGGTCTGACACTTTAGTTTCAACTGGTTAAAATGAGTCAGACTTTCTTTCAGTTAGCCCACTTATTGATGGCTTTATTGAGCTGACAGATGACAATGATTTGCCCCAAGAGTTGGTTTCTTATTTTGAAACATGCTACCTTGAAGGAAAAAGAGGTTAAGAGTCTCAAAGGCTCAGAGGTGAACCTACATTTCCCATAGAATGTTGGAATGTCTATGAACAGACATGTGGTAAGATGCCAAGAACAAAAAACAGGAAAGAGGTTTTTACGACCCAATATAAAGTTCAGTTACAAATATGCATTCTAATATACTCAGAAACCAATGCCTCTCTTAATGAAGGAAGAAATTTTGTCAAAAAAAGAAAATTGCCATGCTGAATGAGGAGATGAATCAACAAGCGAAAAACTTATACTATGAACGAAAACCTTCAAAGACAGGAGCTTAAGTACCACCCACAAAATAAATTCCATTTTTTTTTGCAGGGGCAGGGTTGACATAAATTTACACACATTTTAAATGTGTTTAAATTGCATTTCTCAAGACAGTCTTTTAAATTTTGTTATTAAATTTTCAAGTTTCATAATGACCTTTTCAATGTCCTCCTTTTATTTTTCATTATTTTATTTTTTATGAAAAAAAATTGCCTCATGGCCAATTAGTTACACTGCAAAGATATCTGTGGCAAAGATGCTTATAGCAAAGGTACCTAGAACCAGGTGAGTATGTCTTACAGCTTATCTCATTGGAGCTGGGGGGCATTTACAGGGGATTGGAACTAGAGTTTTTTGTGTATAGTTTTTTTGCCTTGAACATTCTCTGTTTATCCCTTCTCATGAACTTGTGTATGTATAACTCTGAGCAGGTGTCTTTGTAAAGGAAGCTGCTAATGATGCCAGATAGGGTCTTTCTAGATGTGTGTCTCTAGCAGAGTAAGCGTGGCCATGTCTAGGCTGCATAGCATGTTTGAGGTGGAGGGGCGACTAGATCATGTCGCCCATGATCTAGTATGGCCCAAGAGAAGAGTAAAGCTGTTTGAACCTTGGGGCACACTGATTATGCCCTGCACAGGTCCTTTCAGAAGTCTGCCAACCTCAGTCACACCTCCTCAAACACAAGACTTTGGGGAATTTTAATACAGTCTAACTCTTTTTTTTTTTTAAATAAGAAAATCTATATAAAGTGCTGAAAGTAGAAAAGAGTTAAGATCTGGAGAAATGTAGCTTCTCTGTTTCTGTCCTTAAGTGCTCCTGCTTAGTTTTCTGGCCCTTTCTTACTGGATTTTTTTTTTTTTTTTTTGCATACCGCTGGCCTCTCCATTCCTTATAAGAATTATGAGAGTTTCAAGTGTTAACTTCCAAAAGTAAACACTTACTAAGTCATTTAGCTGCTTCTTATCCATCTCCAAACAATGGACTTCCACTTCGGTTCTCACATCAGTTTGGGACATTGCCTACCTATTCCTGCTTGATGAATCAGTACAGAGGCCATATTCACTTTTTGTTGTTTCCTTTTGGTATATAAATATTTCCTCTTTACTTCTTTTGAGACTAAATACTCATCTGTACACCAAATTATTTATTTTTGATTATAATTTTGTACTCTTTATTTACCTGGGGCTATTATATTTGGAGGGTTTTCTCAAATGCCTGCCAAGTCTCAGTAGTCTAGTCATATTTAAGAATGTGATGCCACTAGTGGGATTTTGTATGTGAGCAAGGCTTGTCAACTGGTCAACTTGGCTTTAGAGTAGCTGAATGGGGACACTGGGTCATGCTGAAGTATGTCTAAACAACAGAACCAAGATGATTTTCTCAGAGAATTTGCAATTGTTTTGAGAAATAAGTCCTCAACGTTTCATCTACCAATTGACTCATTTCCCTGTGGAATAGTGTATGTGTAAAGGAGGATGGGATGCTACGTAGATCCTTCTGTATGAGGTGAGTCTTTTCAGTGAGTTAGCACATGTTCAAGTTTCCTCTGCCTCCCACCCTTCATCATTACTTGGGTTTCCATAGCTTCAGACTCTCCAGGGTCCATAGGGCAAACTACCTCCCTTTTCAGCCATCCTCCATCCTGATGTTCACAGGCCCCTGTCTTTCAGCTTCTCCTGCCAGACTTTATCAGTTACCATCTTCTATCTATTCTGTCATCCAGAAGTTTGCTGACCTCGCTAGCCCATTAGGATCCCTTTACTAATTCTCTTTGTTGCTGTAGCTTTATACATTTAACACATTTTATTACTATCATTTTGTGGACGGAGTGGAGATAGACGTGTGGACAAGGTGTTAGCCTCGACTAGAAATCCTTCACCTGTCTTTTGAATGCTGATATGCCAAAGGAACAAATCTAGGACAAATCTCTGTTGATGAGATAAGGTGACATGTTTAGCTCACATGTCTTCACCTGTTTGAAAATAGTTTAATCGAAAGGGCAAATATTCTTTGAGTGGAGCCATTCCTTCATCCTGATGGGGACACAGGTCATGTAAAAGGAATACTATTTTAAAATATATTTCTGATAGAATACAAATGAAAGAATTGTTCGATTAGGACAAGGGCCCCTGAGAGTCTGGAAGACACAGGCTATGGTAATTTATGAAGAAAATAGTGTTTATCCAGTGAATGGCCAGAACCTGAGAACAGAATGGGTAGTTATATTTAGAGAATGGCAGAACAAATCTTCCTTTATTATTTACACTGTGTCAGATATAGATATACACAGACCTTGCCTATGGGAAGTTTAGCTTTTAATTTGTTAATCTTTTTGCCCATTGTATGTATTTGTCCCCTCACCTCCATTAATTTCACTGACTTAATTATCTTTAAAAATTGTGATCTTCCTGTGCTTCAAAGACGGCTCTGATGGTAAAGAATCTGCCTGCAACGTGGGAGACCTGGGTTTGATTCCTGGATCGGGAAGAGCCCCTGGAGAAGGGAATGGCAACCCACTCCAGTATTCTTGCCTGGAGAATTCTGTGGACAGAGGCTATCATCCATGGGGTTGCAAAGAGCCGGATACGACTGAGCGACTAAAATAATAATGATTATCTTTAGAAGACATTATTTAAAGAGAATGTTAATTTAGCAAAGGTTTGTTTCCAAGACTGAGGTAAGCTGGATGAGGCTATTATAGTTCCCACCATCTGGAAAATGCTGGTGTGCTTCCACCTGGTGGCGGTCAGCAAACACTGCAGAACATAGGAAAGCAATGCCGCAGAAGCGGTCTTCAGGAGCCCGTGGCAAAGGGGCAGTCCCTGTGACTTACAGATCCCTTGACTTTCCTGGCTGCAAAGCTCAGCACTCTGCTGATCACCACCATGGCTTCCTCCTGCATGTGCGAATTATCTTCATTCATCCATACAGCCATTTCCTGTTGAAAACACAAGAACCATCCTAGAACCGTGGCGTTTCTATTTCCACAAGTTCCTTTCTTCTGCTCAGATCATCACCTTCAAGAAGCCAAGATTCCCCGTGATCTCCCAATGATTTCACACCTATTCTATATGTATTTTAAAAGTATGACAATGAGCTTGTATACCACTGTCTCTCATAGTATAGTACTTCATCTGCCATAGTAGCTACACCTGGGTTTTGTTGTATTTAATTCTATCCAACATGTATTTACTAATATCCACTATTAACAATCACTTTGCCAGACATCATGAAAAGTTCAGCATGGGTTATTAGGATTACCATGATTATCATGGATTATCATGGAAAACAGGATGATCATCAACTATTTCTCCTCTTTTTATTTTAAAGTGCATGTTAATTCTCTCGGTTAAATCATAGGATCTGATTTTCAGTTTTAAAAAATAATCAAAATGTGATCTGATCCTGAAATGGCATTTTATTCCATAATTTCCTCTGCAAATTCATGATACAGATACTTTCTGTCTCATGGTATAGAATATATTCCTGGAGTCAGCTCAGTGAGAAAGTTCTTGTTAATTTTAATTCATTGCTAAATCTGGCCTGTCTTGCTGTGGCTTCTGCCTCTTTGTTCTAAATCCTCAGGTGCAAGGACATAGGTATAACCTTGGGAAAGGAATAAGACTTCATGTGCCTCACATGTTAACCACCATTAGTAGACTTATTAAGACTGATTGTTGGAGTCCTTAGTATTTATGTCAATGGTTGGCTAAATCTCTTCCCATTCACTTGCTCCCATTGTATAAGACTGTTCTGAAGTTTATTTCCTAGGAATGAAGAGTCTTTAAATCTCAGCCTCTTCCTTCTCCAGGAGTGAGGTTCAGCTCTTTTTGAGGATCAGGGGAGTTTCTAGATGTGGTAGGTTTAAGAATAAGGTGGTCAAGTAACAGACTCCCAAGTTACAGTAGCGCCTCCACTCATTAGATGCCCATATGTTATTGCTTCTCTCTCAGCTTCCATTTCCTACTCTGAAAAATGGGAGAAATAATTTTAACTTTCTTATAGGGTTATTTTAAGGATTAAATTAAATAACCCATTTATTAAGTATTCACCTTAGTGCCTGACATAGAGTAAATGCTCAATAAGCAGCATAGGGTGGTTGAAAGAGTATACATGGGAGTGTTAGCGAAAGTGTTAGTCACTCAGTTGTGTCCAGCTCTTTGCAACCCCATGAACTTGTAGCCCACCAGGCTCCTCTGTCCATAGAATTCTCCAGGCAAGAATACTAGAGTGGATAGCCATTCCCTTCTCCAGGGGATCTTCCTGACGCAGGGATTGAACCCGCCTCTCCTGCATTGCAGGCTGACTCTTCAGCATCTGACCTGCCAAGGAAACCCTTGGCTTTACCTTTCACTTTCAATAACCACCTTAAAGTGCATGGAAAATATATGGCTAAAATCAGGCACAAATTACATCTGTATATTTTATTATCTTTTACATTTCTACTTATCTACATATATATCAATTCTACTTCTTCCCTTGAATGTATTTTATGATTTGCAAAACCCATCGATCTAGTTTCTCAGTATTTCCAGACAGCTGCCTCCGGATGCTATCATGTTAAAAATGCAAAATTGAAAATCATAATATGTCCAGATAAGTCTGTGTCTCTGGCTGGCACATTAAAAATATACTGAAGTCTTGGATATGAAAATTGGGATTATAGATGTTTATGAGACCTTCCTTGATACCATGGTATCCTTGAAGATAGGATGCCCATGGAATTCCCTAGTCCCAGAGCTGTGAGGGAAGAACATGCATATTAACATTATCAAAATATGGCTAACTGTTACATGGACCTGAAGATGGTTTAGACCAATCATTGTATGTTCTGCTACCCTATATTGTGTTCACACTTCTGTTGCCACATAATACCTGGCTTCTTAAGTGTCTGTTGTTGCCATACTCCCAAAATTGAATTCTTAAAATTCTGTCTCTGTGGTTCAAATAAAAGGAAGGGATTTCATTTGGGAGATAATGACATATTCTGAAAGGTAAAGAAAATCTTTCAGCTGCCAGATTCTTGAAGGAGATGTAAGTATGGCAAATGATAAAAAGTAAAATAGAGTATGGGCTTCCCTGGTGGCTTAGTGGTAAAGAACCTACCTGTCAATTCAGGAGGCACAAGTTCAACCCCTGGGTTGAGAAGATTCCCCTGGAGGAAGAAATGGCAACTGATTCCAGTATTCTTGCCTAGAAAAATCCCAAGGACAGAGGAGGCTAGAAGATTACAGCCCATGGGTTTGAAAAAGAGTTGGACATGACTTAGGGACTAAACAACAATAGCAATGTAGTATACTCTTTAGCTTTATGACAAGAAAACAAAGCCATTTGTCTTCTGTTTACCTTTAAGATCTGCAGTTTGTAGACATCTTTAGACACTAAGATCAGAAGAGTGTCCTCAAATATGTTTAAAATAGTTTGGTATAAATTCTGAAAAACAAGGAAGTTAGACAACCAGCCAGCCAGTAGTTATGTAATCCTGGATCGTCAGTTCTCCCCATATATTGAAGGTTAAAAAAAAAAAAAAAAAAGCAGAGATGTAGCTATGGAGGTGAGACCTCATTCAATACAACATGCCATGAATTGCTTCAATACCTTGTAGGACAAGTGAACTGTGTAGCAAGACTGAGAAATGAAAAACCATGGATGTCACTGATCTTACTGCAGAAGTCTCCCAACCTGCACTTTTCTTGGCTCCTATTTACTTCTTTTTTTTTTTTTTCCCTATTTACTTCTTTGAAGCACTTGCCAGTAAACTTGCTGGACTTGCTAAACAAATTAACCAAAATATCTCTTTACCCATTTGTTCCTATAAATTCTACACAATTCCTTACACCCCAGGGATTGTAGAGTTCACCGGGAGTCCAGAAAAAGAGATTAGTGCTGGAATATGCTGCTATTTATCTATGATATCCAAAAAGAGTGAAGAAGAAAACATAGATTACAACTTGTGGGCAGACATTCTGTGGGATTGCTGTGCATAAAGACGTCTCATCATGATTAAAGGAAGCAAAGTCTTACTTCTAGGTCGTTTTCGTCACCTTCATTCATACCAGCTTCCCTCACTTCATCAAGATTTGTGACAGCAAATGCCATTTTAAAGGATGACTTTATTATCTTCAATTGAGTTTCGAACTGCAATGCGGGATCCACGAAGCTGACCAAAAAAAAAAAAAAAAAAGAAAAAGATATAATTATTAAATTAAAGAAAGAACAGATGTAAGCTAAATTTAGTGGCCTTTTCTTAGTTTAAGAGTCAGGATACTAGAACATGAGGCCCAACTTTTGGCTTTATATAATGTGTGAATTTTAAATATTACTCTAAAATTATTATGGTGATTTAAATATAAAGGAATCATTTTTTTGATAAAAAATAATTTGTAATCAGTTATTTAGAATTGAGAATATATTTCTCCATAGACATAATACTTTACAGGGTGGTTATTTCCCAGCTAAGCTCTTTAAGCCATGCTGAAATTTAGGTAGTTGAAATATATCACTGCCACATTTTATCTTATCCATGAGACTGTGTTTCTCACATGTAACACTTCTGATATTGAGATACATCTTCCAGTAGATGGCAAAAGAAACCTTCCCATCAACCGTTAAAAAGATAAGTTGCGACACAGCTATTTTTCCTTTGATAAGTGTGATCTGGATAACGGTGCCTCCTGGGTTTTTAAAGTACAAATAATTATTTTTTTTATAAGATGGTAATATAGTTGGTAAAGGTAGGAAATCTTGTGCTGAACTCAGAATCATTTCCCTCTACTGGACAAGAACATCTAAATATCTGCTATCCATTGTTTGAAATGGAATCTCCTGGAACATAGTAGATCATTTTTTAAATCTTAGGAAGATTGATTTGACTTATTCATGGACTCCAGCAGATTTTCAGACTCTAAACAAATAAAAGTGTGTTTCCTATCAAAAAGTTCCAGTGGTTTTTTTCAGTGGTAGGATCCTAGGGATGTATGATTTGATTTAGGAAAATGAAAAATTAATATTTTGATAAAATAGAAAATTGTCTTGTAATGTACTTTGAAATCATATTACCAGTTCTAAAAATGCTAAAATGGTCCACATGATGAACAAGGATTAGGAAAGTAGCATGATGCTCCCCTGGTAGCTCAGCTGGTAAAGAATCTGCCTGCAATGCAGGAGACCCTGTTTTGATTCCTGGGTTGGGAAGAGTCCCTGGAGAAGGGATAGGCTACCCACTCCAGTATTCTTGGTCTTCCCTGGTGGTTCAGATGGTAAAGAATCTGCCTGTAATGTGAGAGACCAGGGTTCAGACCGTGGGTTGGGAAGATCCCTTGGAGGAGGGCATAGCAACCCACTCTCGTATTCTTGGTTGGAGAATCCACATGGACAGAGGAGCCTGGTGGGCTAGAGTCCACGGGGTCGTAAAGGATGAGACACAGCTGAGTGACTAAGCACACACTTGACGCTCTGATGCCATTCACAACAGCTGATGGAGTAAGAGTCTTCTCATTTTAAATGTGAAGGAGGTTGGGGGTCAGATATTGGTAATACTAAAGAAAGCCCAACAAAAATATATGGGTCAACATAGACAATTATCAGCAAAATGGCAGTTATTTTCAAAAGAACAGTTATTAAATTTCTAGTATGTTTTACAGCTAGAGACATCTTGGTCTTGAGAATTGCAGTGTAAAACTTCTTATATTCTAAGATATATAACAATATGGTATAGAAATAAATGTGAGAAGAAACAAGAAATATCTCTCACAAATTACTGTATGCTTTTTAAAAATTTTTGAACTAAATACTTGTTTCTGATATTGGAGTGAAGTGAGAATTAGTGGTAAACCAAATATACTAAAAATTTTTCTTGAAATGCTTTATTTCTTTTCATTATAGAGCAATAGTATTATATAATATTAGTAAGTGAAATTTTTGCAAGATTAATTTCAAGAATCACAATTGAATAAAGGAAAGTAGATGCCTCTTGATAAAAGCATGGGAATATTATATAAAACATGATCAGAAATAAATCAGGAGGGCTATATCAATATATTTATGATTAATTCAAATAAAAAAGCATTAAGAGATAGGTACAATTAATATTAATTGATAAAAGTTATAGTTATTAACATAAAATCTCAAGCACATAGAAACAAAATTGAAAATTATTGAACATATTTATTAAAATGTAATTTATATGTTGAGGTATGTTCCTTCTATTCCTGCTTTCTGGAGAGTTTTTATCATAAATGGATGTTGAATTTTGTCAAAGGCTTTCTATGCATCTATTGAGATAATCATATGGCTTTTATTTTTCAATTTGTTAATGTGGTGAATTACATTGATTGATTTGTGGATATTGAAGAATCCTTGCATCCCTGGGATAAAGCCCACTTGGTCATGGTGTATGATCTTTTTAATGTGTTGTTGGATTCTGATTGCTAGAATTTTGTTGAGGATTTTTGCATCTATGTTCATCAGTGATATTGGCCTGTAGTTTTCTTTTTTTGTAGTATCTTTGTCAGGCTTTGGTATTAGGGTGATGGTGGCCTCATAGAATGAGTTTGGAAGTTTACCTTCCTCTGCAATTTCTGGAAGAGTTTGAGGAGGATAGGTGTTAGCTCTTCTCAAAATTTTTGGTAGAATTCAGCTGTGAAGCCGTCTGGACCTGGGCTTTTGTTTGCTGGAAGATTTCTGATTACAGTTTCAATTTCCGTGCTTGTGATGGGTCTGTTAAGATTTTCTATTTCTTCCTGGTTCAGTTTTGGAAAATTGTACTTTTCTAAGAATTTGTCCATTTCTTCCATGTTGTCCATTTTATTGGCATATAATTGCTGATAGTAGTCTCTATGATCCTTTGTATTTCTGTGTTGTCTGTTGTGATCTCTCCATTTTCATTTCTAATTTTATTGATTTGATATTTCTCTCTTTGCTGCTTGATGAGTCTGGCTAATGGTTTGTCCATTTTATTTATCCTTTCAAAGAACCAGCTTTTGGCTTTGTTGATTTTTGCTATGGTCTCTTTTGTTTCTTTTGCATTTATTTCTGCCCTAATTTTTAAGATTTCTTTCCTTCTACTAACTCTGGGGTTCTCTAATTCTTCCTTTTCTAGTTGCTTTAGGTGTAGAGTTATATGACAAACCCACATCAAACATTATCCTCAATGGTAAAAAATTGAAAGCATTTCCCCTAAAGTCAGGAACAAGACAAGGGTGCCCACTTTCACCGCTACTATTCAACATAGTTCTGGAAGTTTTGGCCACAGCAATCAGAGCAGAAAAAGAAATAAAAGGAATACAAATTGGAAAAGAAGAAGTAAAACTCTCACGTTTGCAGATGACATGATCCTCTACATAGAAAACCCTAAAGACTCCACCAGAAAATTACTAGAGCTAATCAATGAATATAGTAAAGTTGCAGGATATAAAATCAACACACAGAAATCCCTTGCATTCCTATACACTAATAATGAGAAAGTAGAAAAAGAAATTAAGGAAACAATTCCATTCACCATTGCAACGAAAAGAATAAAATACTTAGGAATATATCTACCTAAAGAAACTAAAGACCTATATATAGAAAACTATAAAACACTGATGAAAGAAATCAAAGAGGACACTAGCAGATGGAGAAATATACCATGTTCATGGATCAGAAGAATCAATATAGTGAAAATGAGTATACTACCCAAAGCAATTTACAAATTCAATGCAATCCCTATCAAGCTACCAGCCATATTTTTCACAGAACTAGAACAAATAATTTCAAGATTTGTATGGAAATACAAAAAACCTCAAATACCCAAAGCAATCTTGAGAAAGAAGAATGGAACTGGAGGAATCAACTTGCCTGACTTCAGGCTCTACTACAAAGCCACAGTCATCAAGACAGTATGGTACTGGCACAAAGACAGACATATAGATCAATGGAACAAAATAGAAAGCCCAGAGATAAATCCACAAACATATGGACACCTTAGCTTTGACAAAGGAGGCAATAATATACAATGGAGTAAAGACAATCTCTTTACCAAGTGGTGCTGGGAAAACTGGTCAACCACTTGTAAAAGAATGAAACTAGATCACTTTCTAACACTGCACACAAAAATAAACTCAAAATGGATTAAAGATCTAAATGTAAGACCAGAAACTATAAAACTCCTAGAGGAGAGCATAGGCAAAACACTCTCAGACATAAATCACAGCAGGATCCTCTATGATCCACCTCCCAGCATTCTGGAAATAAAAGCAAAAATAAACAAATGGGATCTAATTAAAATTAAAAGCTTCTGCACAACAAAGCAAAATATAAGCAAGGTGAAAAGACAGCCTTCTGAATGGGAGAAAATAATAGCAAATGAAGCAACTGACAAACAACTAATCTCAAAAATATACAAGCAACTTATGCAGCTCAATTCCAGAAAAATAAACAACCCAATCAAAAAATGAGCCAAAGAACTAAACAGACGTTTCTCCAAAGAAGACATACGGATGGCTAACAAACACATGAAAAGATGCTCAACATCACTCATGATTAGAGAAATGCAAATCAAAACCACAATGAGGTACCACTTCACACCAGTCAGAATGTCTGCAATCCAAAAATCTGCAAGCAATAAATGCTGGAGAGGGTGTGGAGAAAAGGGAACCCTCCTATACTGTTGGTGGGAATGCAAACTAGTACAGCCACTACGGAGAACAGTGTGGAGAGTCCTTAAAAAATTGCAAATAGAACTACCTTATGACCCAGCAAGCCCACTGCTGGGCATACACACCGAGGAAACCAGAATTGAAAGAGACACATGCACCCCAATGTTCATCGCAGCACTGTTTATAATAGCCAGGACATGGAAACAACCTAGATGTCCATCAGCAAATGAATGCATAAGAAAGCTGCGTACATATACACAATGGAGTATTACTCAGCCGTTAAAAAGAATTCATTTGGGTGTGTCTGAGGAGGATCCGGCGCCGAAGCTGCGGACGGTTTGCTGAGCCCGTTAGTGTCCCTGCGGAGACTCAACGCCGGCGTCATGTCCCGGTACCTGCGCCCCCCCAACACGTCTCTCTTCGTGAGGAACGTGGCCGACGATACCAGGTCTGAAGACTTACGTCGGGAGTTTGGTCGTTATGGTCCTATAGTTGATGTGTATGTTCCACTTGATTTCTACACTCGCCGTCCAAGAGGATTTGCATATGTTCAATTTGAGGATGTTCGTGATGCTGAAGATGCTTTACATAATTTGGACAGAAAGTGGATTTGTGGACGCTAGATTGAAATACAGTTTGCACAGGGGGATCGAAAGACTCCAAATCAAATGAAAGCCAAGGAAGGGAGGAATGTGTATAGTTCTTCACGCTATGATGATTATGACAGATACAGACGTTCTAGAAGCCGAAGTTATGACAGAAGAAGATCAAGAAGTCGGTCCTTCGATTACAACTATAGAAGATCTTATAGTCCTAGAAACAGTAGACCGACTGGAAGACCACGGCGTAGCAGAAGCCATTCCGACAATGATAGATTCAAACACCGAAATCGATCTTTTTCAAGATCTAAATCCAATTCAAGATCACGGTCCAAGTCCCAGCCCAAGAAAGAAATGAAGGCTAAATCACGTTCTAGGTCTGCATCTCACACCAAAACTAGAGGCACCTCTAAAACAGATTCCAAAACACATTATAAGTCTGGCTCAAGATATGAAAAGGAATCAAGGAAAAAAGAACCACCTAGATCCAAATCTCAGTCAAGATCACAGTCTAGGTCTAGGTCAAAATCTAGGTCAAGGTCTTGGACTAGTCCTAAGTCCAGTGGCCACTGATAGTATAAACCATGATATTTTTAGGCATGTATCATTCATTTACTCATAGTTTGGTTTACTTAAATTATCAGGAATACAATGTTGCAATTATGCTTAAAAAACACTTGTCAGTTTTCCCTGTACCAGGCAATGGTTATAATTAAAATGATACGCTGTTGAGAAGCCACTCTTAAGAGTCCAGTTTGTTTAATGTTATGGGCAGCTACCAATTCGTGGTGTCTCTGTATATTTTTGTAAAGATTCTCATTTTTTATGCTTGAAGTATTGGTGAAAAGATGTTGGTTGACCATAATTTGCAACATTGTCTTATTAAAAATAAACTTTCATATCCGTACTTGGTAGAACTGTTAACCTAGAAATGTAGCTTGCTAATAAGATAGAATGATAAAAAAGTGAAGTTGTAGCCACAGTACAACACTGACCGACCAGACACATTTAGGTTCAGGGTGGACCTGTTTGTCTTGTCAAGATGTCTAGGCCCGTGATGGTAATTTATGGCACAGTGTGGAATAGTTCTTTTGTTAACCCCCACTGTCCTGGAAAATGACAAGTGGGTTAAGTAGCATTTTTCAGGCAGATTGTTTGATTGAAACAAGGAGCCTTCACTTTCCTGGTTTCTATGAAGATTTGGAACCATACAAACGTCGGAAAAACTCACCTTAAAACTTGGGCAGGTTGATGATGGCAGAAATAATTTTAGGGGAAAAGAATGCTCTTATGTAGTTACTCTCAACTTTAAGGAGCGTTGTTGACCATAATATTGCATAGTTTTCTTACTGCTGTTAAAAGCAAGTAAAGTGTTTCAAAGGAGGTTTTGTTTGTGAGTGTGCATAGCGTAAGAGGACTGAATTTTGATGCTTAAAGCACTTGGTGTGTGCATTTGTATCAAAATGTGCCCATCTCTTTATGAAGGAAGCTTGTTCTTCACACCTCAGTTTATTTAACGTGAGGCAAGTTAAAAAAACAACACTCCCATTCTAAGTGATTCTCTGGTGCCATGAGATTTAAAATAACTTTGAAAAAAATTAATTTCAAGAAAGTCACATCTCTTTGAGTTTTTGATTGATTACCAGTGTAGTACCTGATAAAAATAAGAGAATAATACTCTACTCTATAAAAATTTCTAACATCTCTCTGTGAGATCATGTGGGGGCAATAAAAAGTGACTTGATATGTCCAGTCTCATTTCAGAGTAAAAGCTAGCATCTTTAAAATTTTAGATTGCTTGCTTACAGGCATAAGTAAGAAATGCTGTGGGGAAACTATCCCTTTTAGAGGATTACTTTTTTCAGTTTTGGTTTTAGAGATCTAGGCCTTGCCTGTAAAGAACAAAAGGTGGTTTTTAAATACTGTTTGTGGAATGTGTTTAAAGGATTGATTCTAGAACCTTTGTATATTTGATAGTATTTCTAACTCATTTCTTTACTGTTTGCAGTTAATGTTCATGTTCTGCTATGCAATCATTTATATGCACGTTTCTTTAATTTTTTTAGATTTTCCTGGATGTATAGTTTAAACAAAAAGTCTATTTAAAACTGTAGCAGTAGTTCGCAGTTCTAGCAAAGAGGAAAGTTGTGGGGTTAAACTTTGTATTTTCTTTCTTATAGAAGCTTCTAAAAAGGTATTTTTATATGTTCTTTTTAACAAATATTGTGTACAACCTTTAAAACATCAATGTTTGGATCAAAACAAGACCCAGCTTATTTTCTGCTTGCTGTAAATTAAGCAAACATGCTATAATAAAAACAAAATGAAGGAAAAAAAAAAAAGAATTCATTTGAATCAGTTCTGATGAGATGGATGAAACTGGAGCCTATTATACAGAGTAAAGTAAGCCAGAAAGAAAAACACCAATACAGTATACTAACACATATATATGGAATTTAGAAAGATGGCAATGATGACCCTGTATGCAAGACAGCTAAAAAGACACAGATGTGCATAGTGGACTTTTGGACTCAGAGGGAGAGGGAGAGGGTCGGATGATTCGGGAGAATGGCAGTGAAACATGTATACTATCGTGTAAGAATCGAATCGCCAGTCTATGTCTGACGCAGGATGCAGCATGCTTGGGGCTGGTGCATGGGGATGACCCAGAGAGATGTTATGGGGGGGGGGAGGTGGGAGGGGGGTTCATGTTTGGGAATGCATGTACACCTGTGGTGGATTCATGTCAATGTATGGCAAAACCAATACAGTATTGTAAAGTAAAATAAAGTAAAAATAAAAATTAAAAAATAAAATATAATTTATAAAAAACTATTAAATTATTAAGGATATAAGGAGAAATAGAAGCACATAGGAGAAGATTAAGCATTCAGTTATTAGTATGTGGCAGGTAAAAGTTAAAAATGTAAATGATAATATCTTTAATATAATTAATAAGGAGATATAAATAAATTATACTAAATCAGATAACAAGGGTTATCTTTTTAAATAATCATGGAATGCTGAAAAATATTCTGCATATAGTTAGCCATAGAAAGTTTCAAACTATAAAAGCATATATATTTCATTCTCTAATCACCATCAGAAATCTATTTTAAAAATTAGAAAATTTGAAGCATTTAAATATTATCAACATTCTTTTCTTATTTAAAATGAGGCAAATAATAAACTATCCATATAACTTAAGATTTTGAAAGGGCTGAAAATACAACCAAAGAAGTGAAGGGCATAAACAAAATAAATACATTATTTTAAAATTATTATAAAGGGAAATAAGTCTAATGGCAATTTTAAAGATTTAAAAGAGAAGTAAAAAGGGAGTAGAAACTAAATAATTAGAAAGACTAAATTAGTCAAAAAAAGAAGGAAGATATTATATGGGTTTAATTTTGTTATTGTTTAGTTGCTAAGTTGTGTCTGACTATTTTGTGACCTCATGGACTATAGTCCACCAGGTTCCTCTGTCCATGGGATTTCTCAGGGAAGAATACTGGGGTGGGTTGCCATTTCCTTCTGTAGGGGATCTTCTCAATCCAGGGACTGAACTCACATCTCCTGCTTGGCAGGCAGATTCTTACCACTGAGCAACCTGGGAAGTCCATGGGTTTAATAGTAACAGAATTCATTTATATTGTTAAATTATATAGGTATATATGAAGATAAGATGTGTAAATCTTTATTTACCAAATAATACTTGATCAAAATATGAAAAGTAAAATTTATAATAAATTTATAATAAATTTTTTTAAATAAAGGAAAACCATTATGTATGTGGGAGATTTTTAACACATTTAGGTAGACCAAAAAATTAAAATATGAAGAAGGGGATTCTAATCTACAGTCTGCCTTTCCATGAACCTTGTAAAATAATATAATATTCCAAATCTTGTCTATATGTATCTTTGTATATATGCATGCATATCTTCCAGGTGACTAGGCTTTAATGAAACACTTACAGGTGCATTTTTTCTGGAGAACAAACTGATGCTATCAAAAGCTCTAAGACAACTCATCTCATTTGCATTACTTCGGGTTTGGGGGAAACAGATGCTAAAAGAGTATTTTAAGAAGTCTAAGAGAAGTAAAAGAGATTTCAAAGAGAAGCAGAGAAGGAAGGAAGAAGGATTAGGGTAGGAAGAGTCTTGGATTACAGCAAGTTCCAAGGAGGGTTCAGCCTGGCTGATGAGGATCTCTCAAGCTGAAGTCACCCACTGGCACCCAGTGGAGTTATTTGTCCTACCGTGCTGGGTCATTGATTAGAGAAGCCCACAGGAAGTGAGGCCTCACAGACCATGTTGGCAAATCTACACAGGCAGCAGCTGTAGCTGTTGGCCAGTGAAGATCCTCCAGAGCAGGGCATTTTTATGGTTGCCTATCATTTAAATCAGGGCTTCCCTGGTGGCTCTGTGGTAAAGAAATACATCTGCAATGTATGAGACTTGGGTTCAGTCTCTAGGTTGGGAAGATCCCTTGGAGCAGGAAATGGTAACCCATCCCAGTGTTCTTCCCTGGGAAATACTATGGGCAGAGGAGCCTGGCGGGCAACAGTCCATGGGATGGTAAGAGAGTCAGACATGACTTAGCGATTCACACACACACACACACACACACACACACACACACACATCACTTAAACCAGAAACCTCACTCTAAGAAGGGTATATCAAAGAAGTTTTTCAGAGCAGATACAATCTTTTGTGTACAAGGATGATAATTACAGTACTGATAAAATTTAGTTTAGAAAATGTCAAAATTTGGAAATATTCTGTTGCCATCAAAATGAAAATATGATCTTACAGAAAAGTTAAGATTAACACAAAGTAAAAATGAAAAGTAGTATAGTAGTTTATCTGCCTATTTATGCAGTACAGAAAGGTTTATAAACATCAGAAAGAATAGGTGCTGAATTAGGGTGGAGGAACCTAGAGTAACTTTTCACATTGTTGGTATGTATCTATTACATTTTAAAGGTATTCAACCAGTCCAATAAGAGAGCATGAAAGCTTATTATACCTGGAGTTTAAGGCCAGGATCATGGCTTGATTACTTATCAGACCTGCATATGCATCCCATAGGCTGGTAGCTGATTGCTCCTGCAAGTACCAGGAAAAAGAAAAGAATCAGTGATGATATATCTGCGGAGCTCATAACACCATGTGTAATTCTGCCTTCTACAGAGACAAAAGAGGCCAAATTGGACTTGAAACATAAGCCCAAACTTTTATAAAAGTGTTGAGACCAAACAAATTGTAATTTAAAACCTATTCATGATACTAAATGCTGGCCTTTTGTAGCCAGTCATGGTTGTCTATATAATTGGCATTTCCAGACAAAATTTTGTTAGGAATGCTGTTTACCAAGTGCTCTTGTATACACCACTAAGTGCAATATACTCCTTGTGGAGTCTGTCTATGAAGATACCAGCAAGGTGGTTTATGTTAGGCCTTACTGAAGAATGTCCAAACTCACACTACTATAGAATGAGAACCAGGTACAGATCAACATATAGCTGTTGATATAACTAGTTAATATAACTAGTTAAACTTATACATGACGTTCAGTGGGATCCCAATAAGAATTTCCAGTTTTTTATACAAGTTGGAGAACTAGAGAAGGACTAATAGAACAGGATCTCTTTTCTTCTCTGCATCTCACCCCTGTTTATGTAAACCTCTGTTGCAATGTCATTTTCTTGTATCAGGCCCATTAGTACTGTTTATAGACATTCTCAGTATTTCTGAAATAGCTCAGAGTTCTCTTTTGGTGCATGTATGTGTGCATAGTCGCTCAGTCATGTCTAACTCTTTGCGACCCCATGGACTGTAGCCCACCAGGCTGCTCTCTCCATGGAATTTTCCAGGCAAGAATATTGAAGTGGGTTGCCAATTCATACTCCAGGGGATCTTGCCAAACCCAGGGATCAAACACATGTCTCTTTACCACCACTGTGCCACCTGGGAAGCCCCTTTCTTTTAGGTACTGCTTTATAATAATGATTTTTTGAAAAGGGTTTTCTCTCTCTAGCACATAGGCAAATGGCTGCCCCTGATTGCTTCTCACCCTAAAAAAGCCCATCTCCATTTGCTCAGTGCTGGTCCACTGACGCCAACAATGAGTGCCCTGTGGGATCTATGTTCTGCCTCTCTGGAGTGTAAGAGCAATCTTGAAGGATGGAACTATATTCCTATTAAGTCCATGTTGTAGGGTGAATGTTTGAATTTTCATAAATTTCTATATTGAAATACTAACCCCAATGTAATGATATTAGGAGGCAGGATCTTTTGGAGGTGATTAGGTTTAGATGAGGTCATGAGGGGATAAGACCTTTAAGCAATTAGAGCCTTTCTAAGAGAGCTTGCTTTCAATTTATCTCTCTACCAAGTAAGGATACAAGGAAAGGATGGCTGTCTGAAAACCAGGAAGAGGAATCCCACCAGATACTGAATCTGCCGTTTTTTGGTCTTGGACTTCACAGCATCCAGAATTGTGAGAAATAAATTTCTGTTGTTTAAACCATTCATTCTCCTGTTGTTGTTTAGTGCTCGGTCATGTCCAATTCTTTTGCTATCCCATGGACTGTAGCCCTCCAGGTTCCTCTGTCCATGGAATTTTCCTAGAATACTGAAGTGGCTGTGGAATACTGGAGTGGTTGCCATTTTCTCCTCCAGGGGATCTTCCCGACCCAAGGATCAAACCCACATCTACTGCTTGGCAGACGGATTCTTTACCACTGAGCCCCCTGGGAAGCCCACCCATTTTCTGGTCTCGTATTAAACCAGCCCAAACTAACTGAAATAGTCATAGAAGCTTCCTGATTGGGGATCTTAACTAGAAAATAGCGTCTTCCCACTATAGATAAGCATCCTGCTGTGACCTTTCTGGGAATCACATTGATTTTTGTCTAACACCTCTTCTCTGTGCTGTGCCCAGACTGAGTGGTGCAGAGGACTTAATTTCTTTTCTCTAAAATATTTATATTCATATTTAGTATTGATTCCTAACAACATCAAATATGATTTTACTTAATCTTGAGAGAATAGGTCTTTGCTATGTTACTTATTAACACTTTGCACATTATTATTACTTAGAGAGCATGGAACCTTCTGTATGGCAGACAGCTCTCACTGTAACATGGAAGTATAATGGTAATTCGTTTATTTTGGAAAGGCATTTTTTGTCCTCGTCACCACTTTCATTTGATTTGCCCAGAAATCCACTAGTTGTATTTCTCGACAATGACTAACTGAACATTTTGTCTGACATAAGCAATGATCCTCTGGCGGTATTGTCTCAGTGGCAGATTTTCTTATAAAATACATTCTAACTGAGCTTGAGTCCTTGGAATATGACCCTTTAAATCTCAGTCACTGGTTCTCAACACTGGCAGTACATTCAGTTCAGTTCAGTTCAGTCACTCAGTTGTGTTCAACTCTTTGCGACCCCATGAACTGCAGCACGCCAGGCCTCCCTGTCCATCACCAACTCCTGGAGTCCACCCAAACTCATGTCCATCGAGTCGGTGATGCCATCCAGCCATCTCATCGTCTGTCGTCCCCTTTTTCTCCTTGCCCCAATCCTTCCAAGCATCAGGGTCTTTTCCAATGAATCAAGTCTTCGCATGAGGTGGCCAAAGCATTGGAGTTTCAGCTTTAGCATCAGTCCTTCCACGGAACACCCAGCACTGATCTCCTTTAGGATGGACTGGTTGGATCTCCTTGCAGTCCAAGGGACTCTCAAGAGTCTTCTCCAACACCACAGTTCAAAAGCATCAATTCTTCAGTCCTCAGCCTTCTTCACAGTCCAACTCTCACAGTACATTAAGGGGTTAAAAAATACTGATTTGAATACTGGACCACACCTTCAGAGATTTGGATATAATTAGTCTGTATTCTAGACCTGGCATCAACATTAAAAAAAAAAAAAAGCTTCAAGGAAGTTTTGATGTACAGCCAGAATTGAGAAGGCCTTTTTAATCCTCCTGCTTGCTTGTGCAGTAATAATCATTGTTAAGTTGATCTATAATAATGTGGACCTCTGCTTCCCCTGTTAACTAGCATCTCTCTTTTTCATGGAGTCAGATTTGTTACCACAGCTCCAGCACCATCTTATTGTTCTGTCCATATTACTTTAGCATCATATCATTTGTGGATTCACTGATTTACAACAATACTCCTTCCTTGTTATAAGCTTGGTTTCATTTGGGCTATATATACTGATAATGCTTACCTAATTCCAAAAACCAGTGTACACACTGATAAGCAATAAGGATTGTCTAACATATACAAACTGATTCTCCAGTGGTGTCAGTAGAGGAAGTTATAGAATTTAGCTAGGAATTTCTGCTTTTCCCAATTAGGCTTTTTGTTATTCAAAATATATAACATGTTCACCAGTGTTCGCAGAAGTTCTTCAGTGCTTCCTCTGGGGAGATACAATTATCATTATAGCTTTAACTTCTATTATATGGATAAGTTCTCTTTTATATCATTTTCAATTACTCCTTAATCACTAGGACACTTCATTGGAAACCTATAATAATTGACAAAATGGTCACAATCCTGGAAATGTGTACTTCATAATATATTTCATAACACTGGATTTTAGGGCTAGTCTTATGGGCCTTAAGCTTCCATATTTATTATTTTGGTTTTCTTCTCTAAGCTAGCCATCTGCTTTATATATATTTCTTATATCATTGACATCTTTGTTCAGTATCACTTGTCATTCTTGGCCAGAAAAATTGGAGTTGTGCCAACTTGGCTAGTTTCTTGAATTTCAGATGTTTCAAATCACATACATATCATGTGTGTTTCTTATGCCACCTTGGCCAGAGTTTTATCATCATAATCACTATCCTGAGGGAATTTGAACTCCCCTCTTATAATTCACAAACTATCCTGGGAATGTTCAAAGGGAGCCATGGACTGGTCTTCTAAGAATAGTATGTGAGTCTGTACCCTTTCCTTCATCTCTACCTCACCAGAACATCTCTTTCTCTGACAACAGCAAACTATCAAAAGCTCAGGGCAATGGGGCATGTGAATTGAGTTACGAGTATTCGACGCCCTTGCCTCTTTGTTTTGCGCTGCTGCCATACTGAAGGTAGTGATGCTGTTGCTGATGCTTTTGTGTCCCTACCAACCCTGCCAAGACTAGATGCTAAGAGAGCCGAAGGCTACACCCAGAATAAATTCACCCCCTACCCAGGTGGCTCAGAGGTAAAGAATCCACCTGCCAAGCAGGAGATGCGGGTTTGATCACTGGGTCAGGAAGATCCCCAGAGAAGGAAATGCAACCCACTCCATTGTTCTTGCCTGGGAAATGCCTTGGACAGAGGAGCCTGGCGGGTTACAGTCCATGGGGTCGCAAAGAGTCAGATACGACTTAGTGACTAAAACAACAACCCCTCAATCCAGTTAAATTATTTTTCACTGCTTCGAAAAGCACCAGAGCCAGTGTAATTACACTGTGCACTCTCAGTGTTGTAGTTTTTTCAGTTTTCACTTGTTCTTACATTCATTTTATTTTATTTTTATTTTTTGGAATTGGCCACCATGGTTTTTATTAACTTAACACCTGGGACTTTAAAGACTTTAACTCTGGGGAAGGTTGGTGCGACAAATTCCTGAGAGAAATTTACTATGCTGTTATATTACATAGAACTGCCCCCCTCCTTTTAAAAACTCATTCTATTTAAACTAGTTTTGTGCCTCACTGTCTTTCCTTAGAAAGTTATTTTCCAGAGAGGTGTGGGACTCTCATCTCTGCACCCTACTAAAAGTCACACTTCACCAATTCTCCAGACATTTTAGGGTTTTAGTGTCAACATGTTAATAGCTTGACATGTGATAGGCCCCCAAATACACGCTCCCCTCATCAAAAAGCCTTTGCCATCCTTACAAATCTACCCTTTCAAACAAGCATCTTGCTATGGAACAATAGAGAACTGAATAGTTCTTTAATATTACTGTAAGACTGCATTCCCGGGATGCAGATATTTTCAGTTGACCGTCAGCCAGTTATTTAGTATCTGCCCTGTGCTAGGCACTGTGTTAAGCAGTGAGACTAGAGCAGGGGGCAAGACAGATAGTATTTGCCTACAGTTTCGTGGGTAAGTAAACGTGAAACGAAGGAAACTGGTCAAAAGAGGAATTACAGGGATTACTATGGGAATCTAATCTAGCAGAGGATATTAAGGAAAATTTATTTTCTAAAGAAGTTTTAGACTTAAGCTTAGAGACTATAGCGGTCAGGAGAGCAGAGGAAGAGTTTTTCAAACAGAGAAACACTGGGCCTAAAGATGACTTGAGAAAGTACTTGTTGCATTACAGATGTGGTTCTCAGCCCTGGCTGAACCTTAAAATCACTTGGATCCCTTCTAAAAATACAAATGCCTTGACTTCACACCACAAAAGTGATTCAAATTCTCTGACGATGTGGCTCCAACTACAGTATTTAAAAAGCTCCACAGACAGTTCCACTGGGTTGGCCAAAAAGTTTGTTTGAGTTTTTCCATAAGATGGCACAAAAACCCAAATGAACTTTTCAGCCAACCCAATAATATGAAGCTGGAATTGAGAACCACTGTATTGAGGTCATAAAATGAAACCATATGGATGGAGCAAAGAGAGTAAGGAGAATGGTAAGTCATGGGGCCAGAAAGGGTGGATCTCAGCTGGTCCTATTGGGAGCCCTTTTGTGAGTAAAAGGATTTAGTACTCATCTCTTAGTTCAGTTCAGTTCAGTCTCTCAGCTGTGTCAGACTCTTTGTGACCCCATGAATTGCAGCACACCAGGCCTCCCTGTCCATCACCAACTACCAGAGCTCACCCAAACTCATGTCCATCAAGTCGGTGATGCCATCCAGCCATCTCATCCTCTGTCGTCCCCTTTCCCTCCTGCCCCCAATCCCTCCCGGCATCAGAGTCTTTTCCAATGAGTCAACTCTTCGCATAAGGTGGCCAAAATATTGGAGTTTCAGCTTTAGCGTCATTCGTTCCAAAGAACACCCAAGACTGATCTCCTTTAGAATGGACTGGTTGGATCTCCTTGCAGTCCAAGGGACTCTCAAGAGTCTTCTCCAACACCACAGTTCAAAAACATCAATTCTTCGGTGCTCACTTTCTTCACAGCCCAACTCTCACATCCATACATGACCACTGGAAGAACCATAGCCTTCACTAGACAGACCTTAGTAGGCAAAGTAGTGTCTCTGCTTTTGAATATGCTATCTAGGTTGGTCATAACTTTCCTTCCAAAGAGTAAGCATCTTTTAATTTCATGGCTGCAATCACCATCTGCAGTGATTTTGGAGCCCAAAAAATAAAGTCTGACACTGTTTCCCCATCTATTTCGAATGAAGTGATGGGACCATTTGCCATGATCTTAGTTTTCTGAATGTTGAGCTTTAAGCCAACTTTTTCACTCTCCTTTTCACTTTCATCAAAAGGCTTTTTAGTTCCTCTTCATTTTGTGCCATAAGGGTGGTGTCATCTGCATATCTGAGGTTATTAATATTTCTCCTGGCAATCTTCATTCCAGCTTGTGCTTCTTCTAGTCCAGTGTTTCTCATGATGTACTCTGCATATAAGTTAAATAAGCAGGGTGACAACATACAGCTTTGACGTACTCCTTTTCCTCTTTGGAACCAGTCTGTTATTCCATGTCCAGTTCTAACTGTTGCTTCCTGACCTGCATACAGATTTCTCAAGAGGCAGGTCAGGTGGTCTGGTGTTTCCATCTCTTTCAGAATCTTCCACAGTTTATTGTGATCCACACAGTCAAAGGCTTTGGCATAGTCAATAAAGCAGAAATAGATGTTTTTCTGGAACTCTTGCTTTTCGATGATCCAGTGGATGTTGGCAATTTGATCTCTGGTTCCTCTGCCTTTTCTAAAACCAGCTTGAATATCAGGAAGTTCACGGTTCGTGTATTGCTGAAGCCTGGCTTGGAGAATTTTGAGCATTACTTTACTAGCATGTGAGATGAGTGCGATTGTGTGGTAGTTTGAGCATTCTTTGGCATTGCCTTTCTTTGGGATTGGAATGAACACTGACCTTTTCCAGTCCTGTGGCCACTGCTGAGTTTTCCCAATTTGCTGGCATATTGAGTGCAGCACTTTCACAGCATCATCTTTCAGGATTTGAAATAGCTCAACTGGAATTCCATCACCTCCACTAGCTTTGTTTGTAGTGATGCTTTCTAAGGCCCACTTGACTTCACATTCCAGGATGTCTGGCTCTAGTTGAGTGATCATACCATCGTGATTATCTGGGTCATGAAGATCTGTTTTTACAGTTCTTCTGTGTATTCTTGCCACCTCTTCTTAATATCTTCTGTTTCTGTTAGGGCCATATCATTTCTCTCCTTTATTGAGCCCATCTTTGCATGAAACTTTCCCTTGGTATCTCTAATTTTCTTGAAGAGATCTCTAGTCTTTCCCATTCTGTTCTTTTCCTCTATTTCTTTGCACTGATCACTGAAGAAGGCTTTCTTATCTCTCCTTGCTATTCTTTGGAACTCTGCATTCAGATGCTTATATCTTTCCTTTTCTCCTTTGCTTTTTGCTTCTCTTCTTTTCACAGCTATTTGTGAGGCCTCCCCAGAGAGCCATTTTGCTTTTTTTGTATTTCTTTTCCATGGGGATGGTCTTGATCCCTGTCTCCTGTACAATGTCACAAACCTCTGTCCATAGTTCATCAGGCACTCTATCTATCAGATCTAGTCCTTTAAATGTATTTCTCACTTCCACTGTATAATCATAAGGGATTTGATTTAGGTCATACCTGAATGGTGTAGTGGTTTTCCCTACTTTCTTCAATTTAAGTCTGAATTTGGAAGTAAGGAGTTCATGATCTGAGTCACAGTCTGCTCCTGGTCTTGTTTTTGCTGACTGTATAGAGCTTCTCCATCTTTGGTTGCAAAGAATATAATCAATCTGATTTTGGTGTTGACCATATAGTGATGTCCATGTGTAGAATCTTTTCTTCTGTTGTTGGAAAAGGGTGTTTGCTATGACCAGTGTGTTCTCTTGGCAAAGCTCTATTAACCTTTGCCCTGCTTCATTCCGTATTCCAAGGCCAAATTTGCCTGTTACCCAGGTGTTTCTTGACTTCCTACTTTTGTATTCCAGTCCCGTCTAATGAAAAGGACATCTTTTTGGGTATTAGTTCTAAAAGGTCCTGTACTCATCTCTAAGGCCAATAAAAATGAAAGTTGCTCAGTTGTGTCTGACTGTTTGCAACCCCATGGACTATATAGTCCGTGGAATTCTCCAGGCCAGAATACTGGAGTGGGTAGCCTTTCCCTTCTCCCGGTGATCATCCCAACCCAGGGATCGAACCCTGGTGTCCCACATTGCCGATGGATTCTTTATAGCTGAGCCACAAGGGAAGCCCACAAGGCCAATGGGAGCCATTTAATAGGAGGGATAAGACCACAGGGCTGCTTTGTAGAGACTTGATTGAATGAGATAAAGTTGTTGCCAAGAGAATGTTATCAAAGAGAGATTGTAATAGACTAGGATTAGAATGTTGGCAGTAGAAAAAGAGAGATGCATAGCGACTGGGAGTAATATCAAATGCTGCTTAAAGGTCATACAGGAAAATTATCCGTTGGATTTGAGACATGAAAACTATTTGGGACCTGGAGGGTTTTTGTAGATGCCAAGACTGGCAGGTCATCATGCTGAGTATTCAGCTCAAGTTTTATTTTTGGATCTGAGGTTCTCAGCTATCTTCAGACACAAACGAAGCTATACACAAATAAACAAAGAAAAAAATTCCACTAGTCAAAGATTGCTTTTCCTTTCTACAAGAAAGACCAAAGTCAACAAGTGAGACACTCAAAACAAAACAAAAACAAGCTGTGTTATTGTGACAAAACCATTTCATTTGTTCCCATTTCAGAACCATGTATACTGGGGACAATACTTGTCACTTATTGATTCCGGCGTGACATCATTGAAACTTGATGTTCCATGCCTAGAGACCTAATATAATACCTTTTCCTATCTCATTTTTCTCAGCTGGATTTCTGCCCTTAGTGCTTTCTCTGATTTCTCTACTCCAAACAGAACAGTGAACATTTCTGTTGAACTCATTATTGATGGCCGCTATAGTATACTTTCTTAAGGCATCTCAGAAGTTATAGCATGACTGTAAAAGTAGACAACCTTTTCAGAGACCCAAATATCCCTCACTTCCTTCACTTCCAAAGGGGAAGATTTCCATTTTGTTTGATTGGGGCCAGTAAAAAGAGGAACTTTTTCAAGCTCAAGTGTACATGGACATCGTAACCAGTTAATATATCCAGTATCACTGCCTAGTATCAATAGTATCAGTACTTAAGTCCAAGTCTTAATATGACTTCATTCCAAACCTTTTTGGTGATTGTCCACTTTGGAGCCCTATATGTTCATATATATCCACTTCAATATCTGAGAGAATTTTGCTGATAAAACTTAATGGTTTCTTCCTCTTTGATTTTTCAAAAATATAATTGTGTAAACCATCAGAACTAGTAATACAGTATTATCAGTACATAAATACAAAAAACCATGAGCAGAACAGGTGATGAAGCTGTCATATTCACGTCAACTTCAGTGGTTTAAGAGGATGAGCATTACTAGTTACTTTTATTTCCCAAGGCTCCTTATAACCCATTCCTCTAATAAATCCCCAATTTAGACCTAGATTAGACCTCTGAGTTAGGTCAATATGGATTATTGTAATAACATAAACATTCTTCACATCTCTTCCATGATATCTGTGGAAGCAGAACACATTTTTTCCAAATGATTAATAAGGTTTAGCCAGTTGGTGATACAGACATTGTTTCCTAATCCCCACATTTTAGAAAGGCCTCTAGAACAGGTCAGGAAGATCTCCTGGAGAAGGAAATGGCAACCCACTCCAGTATTCTTGCCTGGAAATTCCCATGGACGGAGGAGCCTGGTGGGCTACAGTCCCTGGGGTTCCAAAGAGTTGGACACAACTGAGCAACTTCACTAGAACAGGCACTTGTTTTGGAACAATTTCAATTTAGCTTTACCTAGTCCATCTAGGCAATGGCACCCCACTTCAGTACTCTTGCCTGGAAAATCCCATGGATGGACGAGGCTGCAGTCCATGGGGTGGCTGAGAGTTAGATACAACTCAGTGACTTCACTTTCATTTTTCACCTTCATGCATTGGAGAAGGAAATGGCAACCCACTCCAGTGTTTTTGCCTGGAGAATCCCAGGGATGGGGGAACCTGGTGGGCTGCCATCTATGGGGTTGCACAGTGTTGGACATGACTGAAGCAACTTAGCAGCAATAGCAGCGGTAGTCTATTTAGGACTTCAATTTCCCATCTGTTATGCCTTTTATTTTCCACTTTGACAAAACTCATGTTATCTGTGAACACTAGTAGTTCTAGGTAACTCATATTACCTAACTGCTTATCTATTTAGTGTTGAAAAGTTCCTCTTTAAATGAATAAGTCTTCAATGGGCAGAAAAATCCTTTATTATTATCCTCATCAGTGAATGCTATATGATAATTGGAAGCAGTAACACTGACTTAGCAAGTGTAACCCATGGAGAACCATAACATTCCAGCAAGTAGTCTGATGACTCTTGAAGGCAAGATAGAGGGTATTAGCTCAGTGATTATGTTAATACATGGAATTAAAAAAACTTCCATATTTCTTTTTACTGTTACTCTTGGACAGACATTTAGCAAAAGCAGTTAGAAAGGAAAAGCAATGTTCTAACTATATGAATACCTAAGGCATTAATCTCTCCTCACATAGTCCTTCTAGAGCATTGTTTAAGTTGTCTTGTCAGTGAACATTCAATGTGCCAAATCACTAACACACACACCTCAGTCTCTCCACAAGGAGAGACTCTTTGGTTATGTCCTGAGTTGATTCTTCAGTATGTTTCCACACGTCTCAGATCAAAGCCAGGAGATCTTGGGATTTCTTAAAATGTTACAGTATAATATCTAATAGGAGTCTCAGGGGAAAGAATGAAGAAACCCTGAGGAAGAAAACTGTCCACGCAATAGAGATAGGGGCTTCCCTGATGGCTCAGTGGTGAAGGATCTGCCTGCCAGAGTAGGAGACATGAGTTCGATCCCTGGTCCGGGAAGATCCTACATGCTGGAGAGCAAATAAGCACATGCTCCATAGCCACTGAGCTTGTACTTTAGAGCCCAGGAGCTGCGACTACTAATGCCCATGTGCCCTGCACTCTGTGCTCCGCAACAAGAGAAGCCCGCACACCAACAACTAGAGAGTAGCCCCTGTTTGCCGCAGCTAGAGGAAAGCCTGTGCAGCAATGCAACCCCACACAGCCAAAAAATTAACAAATAAATTCTTTAAAAAATAATACAAGACTGTGGTGGATTCATATCAATGTATGGCAAAACCAATACAGTATTGTAAAGTAAAATAAAGTAAAAGTAAAAATTCAAAAAAAGAAAAAATTATGTAAAAGTAAACCAAAATTATATTTTACATTAAAAAAAATAATACAAGATAGTTTCTCAAAGATAAATGGGCTGGAATCTTGAGATTGAAATATGGGTAAGTACCTAACATACTTGAATAAAAAATGCACCTAAAACTATTGTTATGAAATTTCACTTTAACCAAGATGAAGAAAAATCTTAAAGGCTTCCAGAAAAATAAAACAGATGACTAAGGCTACAGAATCAGATCATGATCAGATTTTTCACTGATTATACTGTATACCAGAAAAATGTAAGTTATGCCTTCAATTTTATTGTTTAAAGAAAATGATTTGCAACCTAGGGAAATGGCTAGAATCATCACTGATGATAGCTGTTTTTATTATTATATTTAAAAAATTTCATCTATATTGTATTATCTAAAAGATGGAAGCATACTACTTTTACAAAACTAAAAAAAGCCATTTAAAATTGATCATATATCTACTTCACACACACACACACAAATCTCTAAGTTCCCAGAACAGAAATTGTGCAGGTCACATTTTGCTGCAACAATACTATGAGATTATATGTTAAAAATAAAAGAATGAAACAATGGATATGTATATGTAAAAAGATGAATTTATATTCCTACCTCACACCTAAACAAAAATAACTCAAAATAGAGTATAGATCTAAGTCTAAGAGCTACAACTGTAAAATCTTTAGAAGAAAATGTAGGAGAAAATCTTTGTCACTTTTGGTTTAGGCAGCATTTTTTTAGATACAGCCCCCAAAGCACAGTCAACAAAAGAAAAGAAAAATTAGATTTGATCAATACTAAACATTTTTGCTTTTCATAAAGACACAATTAAGGAAAAGAAAAAAAGTCAATGTGCTGGGAGAAAATATTTACAAATCATGTATTCTACACTCAATAACTATAAATATATAAAATACCCCTAGATAAATTATTAAGAAATATTTAAGGTATACATGAAAAAAACTTTACTGAAGATTCAAGTAAATGAGAGAATAAAACATGTTCCTGATGATAAGAATTTAAATGATGTCTCCATAAACTAGTCTATAAATTTAGTATTTATTGTTGTTGTTCAGCTGCTAAGTCATGTGTGACTCTTTGCGACCCTGTGGAGTGCAGCACACCAGTCTTCTTGTCCTTCACTATTTCCCAGACTTTGCTCAAACTCATGTCCATTGAGTTGATGAAGCCCTCCAACCATCTTATCCTCTGTCACCCCTTCTCCTCCTGCCGTCCATCTTTCCCAGCATCGGGGTCTTTGCCAATGAGTCACTTCTTTACATCAGGTGTCCAAAGTATTGGAACTTCAGTTTCAGCATCAGTCCTTCCAATGTATATTCAGGGTTGATTTCCTTTAGAATTAACTGCTTGATCTCCTTTCTGTCTAAGGAACTCTTAAGAGTCTTCTCCAGCACTGCAGTTCGAAAGCATCAATACTTCAGTGCTCAGCCTTCTTTATGGTCCAGCTCTCACATCCATACATGACTACTGGAAAAACCATAGTTTGACTATATGGACCTTTGTTGGCAAACTGATGTTTCTGCTTTTTCATATGCTGTCTAGGTTTGTCATAGCTTTTCTTCCAAAGAGCAAGTGTCTTTTAATTTCATGGCTGCAGTCACCGTCCTGAGTGGTTTTGGAGCACAAGAAAGGAAAGTCTGTCACTGTTTTCTTTTTTCCCCCTTCTATTTGCTATGAAGTGATGGAACTGGATGCCATGATCTTAGTTTTTTGAATGTTGAGTGTTAAGCCAACTTTTTCACTGTCCTCTTTCACTTTCATCAAGAGGCTCTTGAGTTCCTCTTCACTTTCTGCCGTTAGGGTGATATACAATTTAGTATAATTCTAATCAAATGCCAAAAGAAATTCTAGGAGAAATTTAACAAGTACAATTCAAAGTTTTTCTGAAAGTGGGGACTTTTCTGGTGGTCCAGAGGTTAAGACTCCACACTTCCACTGCAGAGGGCATGATCCTAGGTGTAGAAACTAAGATCTCAGATGCAGCACAGTGTGACCAAAACAAAAAAGTTAATCTGTAATGGCCTCTACAGAAAAAAATATATAAAAAAGAGTGGATAAATATATATGTATAAGTAATTACTTTCCTGTACACCTGAAACTAATGCAACATTGTAAATCAACTATACTCCAATAAAGTAAATTAAAAAACAAAGTTGTTTTGAAAAGCATAAATAAGTAAAATTAGTCAACACATTTTTGAAAAAGAGGAACCACTGGATAGATTCACTTAATTAGATATATAAAAGCTCTGTGCTATTAATATATAGCTGAGCCATCTATAATAGATTAAAGGTGTGATAGCTTCTTTACTGCTGTGATTTGCTAAGATAATATTGACTATTTTTGCTGATTGTAAAGGATCCGCTTGCCAATGCAAGAGATGGAAGTTTGATCCCTGGGTTGGAAAGATCCCCTGGAGTAGGAAATGGCAACCACTCTAGTATTTTTGCCTCCATGGACAGAGGAGCCTGGCAGGCTACAGTCCATGGGGTTGCAAAGAGTTAGACATGACTGAGAAAGCACACATTTTTGCTGGAGCCAAATGATGCTGCTGAAGCGGCCATCTGTCAAAGGCATTGATACTGCTGCTAGTGCTTGCTAGTAGAGTCCCATGATGGATGATACCCACAATCAAGAGAACTCGTAACTTATTTTACTTAGCATAATATCCTCTAAGTCTATTAATGTTGATGCAAATGGCAAGATTTCATTTTTTTATGGCCGAGTAATATTCCATTGTATATATGTACCACATATTCTTTATCCATTTATTTGTTGATGGACAGTTATGTTGCTTCCATATCTTGGCTGCTGTAAATAATGCTGCAATGAACATAGGGGTCATATATATTTTCAAATTAGTGTTTTTGTTTTCTTCAAATAAACACAAAGGAGTTGAGTTACTGGTTTGAAGTAATATAATTTGAGAGTCAACTATACTTAAATTTAAAAAGAGAGAGAAAGAAAACGCATTGCACAAGAGATTCTCTCACTTTCTAGCAAGAGCCACAGGTGACTGCATTCACTCTCACCATTTTATCTACTCATTGTTTCTCTATCTTTTACAGCAGCCTCATCTATCTAGGACTTGGCAGCTAGGACTGCTGTAGTGAGACTCTGCCCACTCTTCTACCAGCTCATTGTCCTTGATCACACTGAGGCACCTTGATAATATTTTCACACAAGAGATATTCTTCACTTGCAATCTTTTCCATAATGATAGTCCTGTCTCATCTGGAGTGGTCCATCTGGAGTGGGCCTGAATTCTAGCAAGAACTTAGTTTAGGCTCAAACCATGACCTTTACATGAAACAAGTTTAATTTTTGTCCCGTGAATCATTTGACCATCTCCTCTCTGTCTCAGTTCAGTTCAGTCACTCAGTCATATCCAACTTTTTGCAACCCCATGAACTGCAGCACACCAGGCCTCCCTGTCCATTACCCAAACCCATGTCCATTGAGTGGTGATGCCATCCAGACATCTTATCCTCTGTTGTCCCCTTCTCCTCCTGCCCTCAATCTTTCCCAGCATCAGGGGCTTTTCAAATGAGTCAGCTCTTCACATCAGGTGGCCAAAGTATTGGAGTTTCAGCTTCAACATCAGTCCTACCAATGAACACCCAGGACTGATCTCATTTAGGATGGACTGGTTGGATCTCCTTGCAGTCCAATGGACTCTCAAGAGTTGCCTCCAACACCACAGTTCAAAAGCATCAATACTTCAGCCCTCAGCTTTCTTCACAGTCCAACTCTAACAGCCATACATGACCACTGGAAAAACCATAGCCTTGACTAGATGGACTTTGTTGCCAAAGTAATATCTTTGCTTTTTAATATGCTGTCTAGGTTGGTCATAACTTTCCTTCCAAGGAGTAAGTGTCTTTTAATTTCATGGCTACAATCACCATCTGCAGTGATTTTAGAGCCCAGAAAAATAAAGTCAGCCACTGTTTCCACTGTTTCCCCATCTATTTTCCATGAAGTGATGGGACTGGATGCCATGATCTTAGTTTCCTGAATGTTGAACTTTAAGCCAACTTTTTCACTCTCCTCTTTCACTTTCATCAAGAGGCTCTTTAGTTCTTTGTCACTTTCTACCATAAGGGTGGTGTCACAAGTGTGCGTATCTGGGGTTATTGATATTTCTCCTGGCAATCTTCATTCATGTGCTTCTTCAGCCCAGCATTTCTCATGATGTACTCTGCATAGAAGTTAAATAAGCAGGGTGACAATATACAGCTTTGACATACTCCTTTTCCTCTTTGGAACCAGTCTGTTGTTCCATGTCCAGTTCTAACTGTTGCTTCCTGACCTGCACACAGATTTCTCAAGAGGCAGGTCAGGTGGTCTGGTATTCCCATCTCTTTCAGAATTTTCCACAGTTTGTTGTGATCCACAGAGTCAAAGGCTTTGGCATAGTCAATAAAGCAGAAATAGATGTTTTTCTGGAACTCTCTGTCTATATACATCTATTTCCAACATAAGTCTATGTCATTCTCTTAAATATAATTTGGTTTTCAGACCTAAGTGAAATATGGACCCTGCTTCTGAAAAACATTAAGAACTGAAATTACAGTGCAATTTTAACCTTCTTAGGACCATATTGTTACTTTACGAGTCTAGCAACTGTCTTACTAGATCACCAGTTTATCTCTGGAGACATAGCAGGAATCAGTAAAACAGTTGTCTGAGAAACAACAGCTAAGAGCAAAACAGAGTTTCAAATTCACACAGTAAGATTGCTCTATATTAATTTATTTTATTAAGATACCCCTTCACCAGAGAAATAAAAAGGCTTAGGGGTGACTTAGAGACAAAGAAAAGAAATCCAATGGCACAAAAGTAAAATAAAGATTAAAATTAGGATAGAGTTGATGATCTGTGAGGCACATTCACAGAGGTACATAGGAAACAGCATCTTTACAAAAGCAGGAGATGGGTTTCAAATTTAGATACAAATGTGTAGGCTGAGCCAGTGATGAAACTTAATTATCTATAGAAGCATCTTTTTGACTAAAGTTTTAAAGCACTATGTTTATTTAAACATTTTAAAAAAGTAATACACACACATACAGCACAGCACAATAGGGTAAATAGCAACAAAATTTCCAAGTCTTCCTTCTATCTGTCCAGAGATAGAATATACTGATAAGGAAGCGCTAATAGCACTGTTTTGGTTGAGAAGACCAGGAAATGGATTTATTTTTCCTTGTAATTCTTCTGCTGTACTCTACCCTTCTCTACTCACTGATCCGATCCTCTCCTTGATCATTGTCTCCCTTATTGACTTCTAAGTCTGATTTCATGAATTTTCCATCTCTTGTGGTTACTAAAATGAATTCACCATTATCTTTAATACTGAATCCTGTTTATTTAAAATCTTCAACCTTATTATTTATTCCTTGATCCCAAGGGCAGGCAAGATTCTTGTTTTTAGGGCCAACACATTACAGCTTGGTGGTGATACCAGTGATTCTGGAACCAGATTCCATGAATTTGTATCCTGTTCCGCCACTTGAAGATTATGGGCCCACTGGCAGGTCACACCTCTTGCCTCAGTTTCCTCATTTTCTGAGCAGGGATAGTAGAAGGACTTACTGTGTAGGACTGCTGTGAGCATTAAATGAGCTTTTCATGTAAAGCACTCAGAGCGTAACTAAGATGTTATTAAAGCTATCTAAGTGTTAGCCATTTTTACTATTATTGGAGTGAATAATGGAGTTTCTCTCTCTCACAGCTCCCCGTGTCTCCTCTGTCTTTAATTTTATATTTAAAATAGTATTTATTTTATTTCTGGCTGCCCCGCGTCTTCATCCCTGTGTGAGCTTTCTCTAGTTAGAGTAGAGGCTGTTCTCTAGTTGTGGCGTGCAGGCTTCCACTGTACTGACTTCACTTGTTGTGGAGAATAGGCTCTGGGGCTCCTGGGCTCTAGAGCACTGGCCCAATAGTTGCAGCACAAGGGCTTAGTTCTCTGCTGCATGTGGGATCTTCCCAGACCAGGGATCGAACCCGTGTCTCCTACATTGGCAGGCAGACTCTTTACCACTAAGCCACCAGTGAAGCTTCTCTGAGGTTGCAGTGGTGAACTGGGAAAATATTTTTCTTTTTTGTCTGCCCATAGCATGACTTCTTGTCCTCTTTCTAGTGGTCACTCACTTCTGACCTAATTTGGTGGGAAGGATTCCCACAGTAATGAAGAAGAAGAATAGGCTATTGTAGCAGGCCAATCAGGAGGTGAAGGTGGATGGGAAAAATAGTGAGATGAGTCAAAACTTTCATCCTTTCGAATTAGTGTTGAAGGTCATTTTCCAGGGCACACAGGGTAAACAGGAATAGGACTCTGCCAAGAAAAAGCTAAAAACAGTTTTCAACCAAACTGCCCTTTTTTCTTCCATCTACCCACACAATTGTATTTTAAGCATTATTTATAACAGGCGTGTAATGGAGACAATGAACAAATTTGTTTGTTTCCCCCCCAAGAGATTTCAGTTACATTAATATACTCATAGAATATCCCTTACCATGCGGTGCCACTTGACACTGGACTGTAGAATGTGGAGACTACTTACTGTTCAAAGAGAAGAGAGAGACTCATTAAAAGAGAATAAACTCACACATGTACACCATGGCTGAGTCACATCAATGTATGGCAAAAACCACTACAATACTGTAAAGTAATTAGCCTCCAACTAAAATAAACAGATTAACTTTAAAGAGAGAGAGAATGAACTCTTACCACCTGTTGGAACATATCCCCAAATCTAAAGCTTTGTATAACCTTAATGGCAAAGCCCAATTAAGACAGTATATGAAGACACACACATACAGGAAAATTTCAGACAAATTCATCACAAATTTTACTGAACCCTTAACTAAAGATTAGCCAAAAAGCCATATTAAAAGCATAATCAAGTGGTATTTATTTCAGACATACAAGAATGATGATATTAAAGAGAACATAAAATATAATCTCAACTTTATTAAAAAAATTACATGATAATTTTTATTAAGGCAAAATTTCTGATAAAATTTTAAATCAATTCTTGATAACAATTCTTTAATAAAATAGATGTGTGTCATTCTCTTCATGTGACATATAAACACAAAAGCCAGAGCCAGGTGTAATAAGAGATAATTGGACGTATTCTCAATTAAGAACAAGACAAAGATGACCATTATTACTGCTATCATTTGCCATTTCTGGACATTCCATCTAGTATTACTGAAAAATAAAAATAAGTATATTAAAATTGGAAAGAAAAAGACTGTATTATCTTTTAATTCTTTATCTCATGGGAAAGTATACTAGTGCCTTTTAAATGTCTCTATATCAGAATGATTTAACTAGCATTGAAGTTATGGATGACTGAAGTGTTTGGTAAAATACTCTAATAAAACTTTTAGAACGTGATATGTTTTGTTTGCTTGTTTAAGAGGGTAGCCCTTTGATCATTACTTTCATTTCTTCTAATTGTTCTATTAAAATTTTTTAGGTCTTCTGTACTTCTTTTAAAAAAATAATGTCTTGATTTTAGAATAATTTTAGATTTACAGAAAATTTCCAAAGATAGCATAGAGTTTTCATGTACCCCTCACCTTATTTCCCCTAATGTTATCATCTTACATAACCATGGCACATCTGTCAAAACTGAAAAGTGAATAAAAGCACAACTTTATTAACTAAACTGTAGACTTTATTTGTCTATTAAAGTCCTTTTCCTGTTCCAGGATTCAATTCAGGATCCCACATTGCATTTAATTGTCATTTCTCCTTCATTTCCTCTATTTTGTGATTATTTTGTAATCTTTCCTTGTTCATGAATTTGACTATTTTGGAAGGGTACCTGGTCAGATGTTTTGGAATTCCCCTCAAGTTTGCATTTATCTGATATTTTATCAACATTTCATTGGAGATACAGTTTTTTTGGGGAAAATATCACAGAAGTGGAGTGTTCTTCATATCAGAAAGTATCAGATTTTGAGTTTATTCACATACCAAATTTGTTTTTCCCTTATCAAATGCAGGGATGCAGCTTCATCTTTATGCATGCTTTCTTTCCTCCATCTTCCTTGGATTTACTGAGAGGTTCTTTTTCTAACTTCTTGTGGATTCTTGATTCAATTATTTCCATCCTTCCTAGTTTATAATTCTAAGTATGTAAATGTGTGGATTTTTCTCTGCATGCTCTTTCAGCTATATGTTATAGATTCTAATATGTAGGGCTATCAAGATTCTGTAACTTCTGTATTAATTTTCTCTTTAACCTAAAGTTGTTTAAAATAGAGTATCTTATATGGCAAATGATAGGAATTTTTTGTTTCCTAAATTTGTTACTGACATATATATATATATATATTTTTTGCATTGTGATCAGAGAATATTTCTGCTGTTTCTACAATTTGGAATTTATACAGAAATTTCTAGCTTAACATATGGTTATCTTTTATGAGTATTCCTTTTTGTGAGCACTAGGAAAAAAAGATATATTCTTTGCATTCAGGGCTAGAGATTAATATACGAGTTTCTCTCTCTCACCCACACACGTATATACACACTTACCTTTGTCTTCAACATAGCCTAAATTCTTACTTGCTTTAATAATCCTGAAGGACATGCTGACAGAGGTGTCTTAAAGCTTCTGCTACTAATGCTGTAAAAAGAGTATTTTGTATTAGTATGTAAACCAGTATGTGTTCCTAGAGCTTTGTTTTGCTTTATGAATTTTGATACTACTATGTTATATGGTATTTCAGTTCAGTTCAGTTGCTCAGTTCTGTCCGACTCTTTGTGACCCCATGAACCGCAGCACGCCAGGCTTCCCTGTCCATCACCAACTCCCGGAGTCCACCCAAACCCATGTCCATTGAGTCGATGATATGATGCAACCATATCATCCTCTGTTGTCCCCTTCTCCTCCTGCCCTCAATCTTTCCCAGCATCAGGGGCTTTTCAAATGAGTCAGCTCTTCGCATCAGGTGGCCAAAATATTGGAGTTTCAGCTTCAACATCAGTCCTACCGATGAACACCTAGGACTGATCTCCTTTAGGATGGACTGGTTGGATCTCCTTGCAATCCAAGGGACTCTCAACAGTCTTCTCCAACACCACAGTTCAGAAGCATCAATTCTTCAGTGCTCATCTTTCTTTATAGTCCAATCCATACATGACTACTGGAAAAACCATAGCCTTGACTAGACGGACTTTTGTTGACAAAGTAATGTCTCTGCTTTTGAATATGATGTCTAAGTTGGTCATAACTTTTCTTCCAAGGAGTAAGCATCTTTTAATTTCATGGCTGCAACCACCATCTGCAGTGATTTTGGAGCCCAGAAAAATAAAGTCAGCCACTGTTTCCCCATCTATTTTCCATGAAGTGATAGGACCTGATGCCATGATCTTAGTTTTCTGAATGTTGAACTTTAAGCCAATTTTTTCACTCTCCTCTTTTACTTTCATCAAGAGGCTCTTTAGTTCTTCTTCACTTTCTGCCATAAGGGTGCTGTCATAGGGGTGCATATCTGAGGTTATTGATATTTCTCCTGTCAATTTAGATTATTTTAATTTTCAATTGCCGTGTAACAAGTTACCATAAATGTAATGATTTAAGAAAACACCCATTTATTATTTGACATTTTCTGCTGGTCAAGGTCAGGCGGTGCTTAGGGTCCCACATGGCTAGAATCAAGGTGTCAGTATGAACTTCCATCTCACTTGAGATTCAAGATCCTCTTCCAAGGTCATTAAATTGTCGGCAGAGTTCAGTTCCTTGAGGCTGAAAGACTGAAGATCCTGCCCTCTTGCTGGCTGTGTCTGAGGGCATTTTTGAGCTTCTAGAAATTGTCTGCAGTTTCTTGCTCTGTGGCCCCTTCACACTACCAACACAACTTCTGTCTCCAACATCTAAGACCTAGACTTAAAGGGATCATGTGATTACATTAGGCCATTCATGATACTCCTTTGATGAACTCAAAGCCAACTGTCTAGTAAATTACTTACATCTATACAATCCCTTTTGCTAAGTATTGTGTAACAATCATATCCCATTATATCCAGAGCTCCAGGCTTTATCCTTTCTTAACCTTTTAGCTTCAAGAGGTGAGATTTATACAAGGCAAGGATACCCAGAGACAGGAATATTGGAGGACATCTTAAAATTCTTCTTGCTGCATGCATTTTTATAATTTTTCTCTTCATTATGGTTTATAGATTTTCTCACTACATGATTCACTTAAAAAATCACATTTAATTCTTTAAAGTTAATTCAAGTCTAAAAGTCAACTTGTCTGAATTAAGATCCTGACTTCTAATTTTTTGTTGTTGTTTACATTTTCTTTGTATACTTTGCCCCATCTTTGAGTTATTTTGCTTTTTAAATGTTTCTAGTAGGTAGAATATCACTGGGTTTCATGTAATTTAACCAGATTCCTTCTCTGTAATGCAAAAGTAGGAAGTCAAGAGATCCCTGGAATAACAGGCAAATTTGCTCTTGGAGTACAGAATGAAGCAGGGGAAAGACTAATAGAGTTTTGCCAAGAGAACACATTGGTCATAGCAAACACCCTCTTCCAACAACACAAGAGAAGACTCTACACATGGACATCACCAAATAGTCAATACCAAAATCAGATTGATTATATTCTTTGCAGCCAAAGATGGAGAAGCTCTATAGAGCCAGCAAAAACAAGACCAGGAGCTGACTGTGGCTCAGATCATGAACTCCTTATTGCCAAATTCAGACTTAAATTGAAGAAAGTAGGGAAACCACTAGACCATTCAGGTATGACCTAAATCAAATCCCTTATGACTATACAGTAGAAGTGACAAATAGATTCAAGAGATTAGATCTGATAGAGTACCTGAAGAACTATGGACAGAGGTTTGTGACATTGTACAGGAGGCAATGATCAAGACAATCCCGAAGAAACAAACATGAAAAAAGGCAAAATGTTTGTCTGAGGAGGCCTTACAAATAGCTGTGAAAAGAAGAGAAGTGAAAGTCAAAGGAGAAAAGGAAAGATATACCCATTTGAATGCAGAGTTCCAAAGAATAACAAGGAGAGGTAAGAAAGCCTTCCTCAGTGATCAATGCAAAGAAATAGAGGAAAACAATAAAATGGGAAAGACTAGAGATCTCATTAAGAAAATTAGAGATACCAAGGGAACATTTCATGCAAAGATGGGCACAATAAAGGACAGAAATGGTATGGACCTAACATAAGCAGAAGATATTAAGAAGAGGTGGCAAGAATACACAGAACTCTACAAAACAGATCTTCATGACCAAGATAATCATGATGGTGTGATCGCTCACCTAAAGCCAGACATCCTGGAATGTGAAGTCAAGTGGGCCTTAGGAAGCATCACTACAAACAAAGCTAGTGGAGGTGATGGAATTCCAGTTGAGCTATTTCAAATCCTTAAAGATGATGCTGTGATCATGCTGCATTCAATATGCCAGCAAATTTGGAAAACTCAGCAGTGGCTGCAGGACTGGAAAAGTCAGTTTTCATTCCAATCCCAAAGAAAGGCAATGCCAAAGAACGCTCAAGCTTCCGCACATTTCACTCATTTCACACGCTAGCAAAATAATGCTCAAAATTCTCCAAGCCAGGCCTCAATACTATGTGAACTGTGAACTTCCAGATGTCCAAGCTGGTTTTAGAAAAGGCAGAGGAACCAGATTTCAAATTGCCAACATCCGTTAGATCATTGAAAAAGTAAGAGAGTTCCAGAAAAACATCTACTTATGCTTTATTGACTATGCCATAGCCTTTTGACTGTTGGATCCAAACAAACTGTGGAAAACTCTTTAAAGAGAAGGAAATACCAGGCCACCTCACCTGCCTCCTGAGAAATATGTATGCAGCTCAGAGAGCAACAGTTAGAACTGGACATGGAACAACAGACTACCTCCAGATCAGGAAAGGAGTATATCAAGGCTGTATATTGTCACCTTGCTTATTTATGCAGAGTATATCATGAGAAATGCTGGACTGGATGAAGTACAAGCTGGAATCGAGATTGCCAGGAGAAATATCAATAACCTCAGATATGCAGATGACACCACTCTCATTGTAGAAGGTGAAGAAGAACTAAGGAGCCTCTTGATGAAAGTGAAAGAGGAGAGTGAAAAAGTTGGGTTAAAGCTCAACATTCAGAAAATGAAGATCATGACATCTGGTCCCATCACTTCATGGCAAATAGATGGGGAAACAGTGGAAAGAGTGACAGATTTTATTTGGGGAGGGGCTCCAAAATCACTGCAGATGGTGACTACAGCCATGAAATAAAAGATGGTTACTCCTTGGAAGGAAATTTATGACCAGCCTAGACAGTATATTAAAAAGCAAAGACATTACTTTGCCAACAAAAGTCCATCTAGTCAAAGCTATGGTTTTTGCAGTAGTCATGTATAGATGTGAGAGTTGGACTATAAAGAAAGCTGACTGCTGAAGAATTGATACTTTTGAACTGTGGCATTAGAGAAGACTCTTGAGAGTCCCTTGGACTGCAAGGAGATCCAGCCAGTCCATCCTAAAGGAGATTAGTCCTGAATACTTACTGGAAGGAATGATGTTGAAGCTGAAACTGCAATACTTAGGCCACCTGATGGGAAGAACTGACTAACTGGAAAAGACCCCGACGCTGGGAAAGACAGAAGGCAGGAGTAGAAGGGGACGACAGAGGATGAGATGGTTGGATGGCATCACCGGCTCAATGGATATGAGCCTTAGTAAACTCCGGGAGTTGGTGATGAACAGGGAGGTGTGGTGCACTGCAGTCCATGGGCTCGCAAAGAGTTGAACACCACTGAGCAACTGAACTGAACAGAGTAGATTTTGGTCTTAATTTTGTTAAAATTTTATGCTGTTTTTTTGTTGTTTTTGCTACGTTTAAGTCCTTTAATGCCTAGTATTTTTTCCCTTACTTTCTTTGTGTGTGTGTGTGTGTGTGATATGGTGTGTTTGGGGGTATTTCTTTAAATATGAAATGTTACATTCCTGTTGTGATTATCATTAAGATGACTATAATTTTTGTAATGTATTTATTTCTCAAAACTTTATAGACTGAATCTGTCAATTCCAGCTGTGAACAAAGATGAAGTTTGTTTATTTCTATTTCCTCCCTTCCCTCATTCCCTATATGATTTTAGTTGGTTAAATCACTTAGTGAAAAATTTATGCTTTTTGTATATATTACTTGATGACCTATTAATCCTCAAATTTAAATAATAAAGAAATCACAGTACTTACCTTTTCTTCTTCCTTATTTCCTAATTTTCATGGATGATTAGTTACATAATTTTCATGCTTACCCGGTTTGAATATTTACATTCAGTTCTGTAAAAACAATCCCCATTTTCTTTTAAATAGATTCAGTGCACACTGCTTCTCTAGCCTCCCTGTGAGCTGAAGTTTATTTTCTATTAGTCTCTTGAAGAAGGGAATCACATTCCTTGAGTTCTACCATGTTAAAAACCATTTCGCACAATCACTCTGATTGTTTTTTTCAAACATTCCATATTGACTAAATGTGTATTACCAGTTTACTGTATCAAAGTCTTAGCTTTAGCAAAAGTTTTCCTTTTAAAATTCTCACAGGATTGAATACAAATGTGGAGAAATTTTAGAACCGATCTAGAATGTTTCCTGCAATACAAGTTTTGCTACTCTGGGTTTTTACATGTGCAAGGTTTATTTTAATAAATAAATTGTGACTGACATTTAAACAAATTGATCTTTAAACTCCTTAGTCTCGTGCGTTTCACCACCTGATGAATTTGTCTGTTTCCTGACTCCTTGAAATCCAGCTTCATTGAGAAAAATAAATGTTTTATGGAAAGGAGCTCAATTTTAGAGCTTGAGTGCTTGAGGTGAGTCTAAACTTTGATGGTGTAAACTGCCATAAGTTAGTATAAGTACTTGAGATGCTTGTGAGGCAAGAGAGATGTGGTCAAGATGGTGGGAAAGAAGATAGACATGGAGTCAGGAGATTAACAAAAATAAACTCTTCCAAATGGCAAATTTGTTAAGAACATTAGAAGAGGGCTCATTATGAGGTAAATTATAATATATTCATAACTTTTTCAAGAGAACAAAAACTAAGAAAAGTAATCAAGGTTAGAAAGAAGACAGGCTTTTGACTGAAGGACCAATAGAAGAAAAAACACTTAACTTATGTGTACCTTCTTTGCAATTGATAGCAGGCAGGTAGTGAAGAGAAACTCCAGTGTTTTACCTCTTAGACAAAGGAATCCTTTGAGATGTTGTTGCTCGTCATGACAACAATATATTTCAAAGATTCCATTTTGGAATGGACATGGTTCTTGCCTAGAAAGTACTGATATGCCCAAATGGCTGGTAATGCTCACTGTCACTCCCGGGGAGGGAAGCCTCTGGTTCCTCTGTCATCAGCACTTAAAGGCAGCTCTGCAAACCAACAGCTTGACAGCCAGCGGACAAAGGATATGAATAGAAAATTCACAGAAGAGGAAAAGTGAATGGTCAATACAGATTACAAGATGCTTAATCTTCCTCAAAGTCACAGAAATGCAAACCAGTAAAGTACCATTTCACAACAAATAAGTAAAAATTAAAACTGAAAATAAAATTTAAAAACTGATTATTTAAATATTGGCAAAGATCAAAGAAACTGGAACTTTCTCACACCACTGGAGGAAGTACAAATGACATAGCTACTTTGTAGAGCAATTTTCAGCTTTTAGAAAAATTGAAAAACTACATGCCGAAATTTTCAGTTGTTGGTCCACAGACCATTTGTAGAATTTGCAAACTTGGAGGCAGGGGGAAGGATATTCACTGCAGCATTATTTTTATGATGAATTTAAGATATATTTTGCATTCCATAAAATTTACCATTTTAAAGTGTACAACTCAGTAGTTTTAATTATAATTAAAGATTTGTACAACCATCAGCACTACCTATGCAGCTATAGCTATGAGACATATAAATCTGGTCTGAAGTTGTCTTTAGATGTCTTCTTCTGGTTTTGATATCAGGGCCCCATTGCATTAGTCAGACATGTTCAATCCTCTCCTACTTTTTGAAAAAGAGTTTATAAAATTGGTGTAAATTTGTCTTTAAACATTTGGTACAACTTAAAGTAATTTGGTTCTGACATTCTTTTATAGGAAGGTTTTTGACTATTAATTTAATCTCTTGTTATAGTTCTGTTCAATTTTTTCCTACTTTTTGAGTCAGTTTTGATAGTATATGTCTCTATAAATCTCTCCATTTCATATGTTATGTAATCTGCTGGAAATTATTCAGAGCATTCCTTTATGATCTTTTCAATTTTGGAAAGGTTTTTCATTTTTTAAAGCATAATTTTGCCAGATATAAAAATCTTAGTTGCCAATTTTTTTTTCCTCCCAGCCTTTCCACATATCACCCTACTACATTCTGCCATCTGTGTTTCTGATGACAAACCAGCTGTTAATCTTATGACAATATCTTATACAATAAGTGAACTGCTCTTCATTTGTTGCTTTTAAGATTTTCTCTTAGATTTTGGCTTTAGACATGCTGTTTCACATTCTCTGAACTTCCGTGTGTGGAGGTTAATGGATTTTGGGGTCAAATTCGGGAAGCTTTTGGCCATTAATTCTACAAATATTCTCCCTCTCCTTTCCTCCTGTTCCTCATATTAGGCATATTTTAGTACACTTGATGATATACCATGAGTCTCTGAAACTTTGTTTATTTTTCCTCATTCTTTCAAAGTTCTGCTTTTAAAATTGGATAACCCCAACTGACCTAGATGCAAGTTTGATGATTTTGTTGTCTGCTATTCAAATCTGCTGTTAAGTCCCTCTAAGTAAAATTTTCATTTTAGTTATACTTTTTACTTCAAAATTTCTATTTGACGGTATTGTATAATTTCTATTTCCTTTTTGATATGCCGTATTTAGTAAGAGAAACACTGTTTTTATATATTTTTATTTATTTATTTTTTTGTTGTTTTATGTTTTTAAATATAAATTTATTTATTTTAATTGGAGGTTAATTACTTTACATATTGTATTGGTTTTGCCATACATCAGCATGAATCCGCCACAGGTATACATGTGTTCCCCATCCTGAATCCCTCTCCCTCCTCCCTCCCTGTATATATTTTTTAAAACACAGTTTCTTTTAGTTCTTTCACTATATCTTTTACAGTCTATTAAAAGTCTCTGTCTAGTGGGTACAACATCTGGTTTTCTTAGCAACCATTTCTATTGTTTTTCTTTTTTTCCCTGCGTATGGACCATAGTTCCTTTTTTCACATGTCATAATTTTCATTAAAATATGGATATTTAAAATAACTTAATAGCAGCTCTAGTGATCATAATGCTCCCCTCTCAGAGTTTGTTGTTATGCTCATTATTGTTATTGTTGGTGGTGTTTGTGTGTGTGTGTGTGTGTGTGTGTGTGTGTGTGTGTGTGTGAATGTAGTGACTTCCCTGGACTAATTCTGTAAAGTCCATATTCTTGGTCACATATGGCCACTTTCTTTGTTCAGTTAGCTAAGGATTGTGCTCTGTTAGTTGCTCAATCGTGTCCGACTCTTTGTGACCCCATGGACTGTAGCCCACCAGGCTCCTCTGTCCATGTGATTCTCCAGGCAAGAACACTGGAGTGGGTAGCCTATCCCTTCTCTAGATATTCCTGACCGAGGAATCAACCCAGGGTCTCCTTCATTGCAGGCAGATTCTTTACCAGCTGAGCTACCAGCTAATGATTAGACAGAGATTTTCTCAAGGGTTTTGAACCAGTAAGTCTTCCTTCCTTTGCCAAGGAGCTCTGTCTGTGTGCATGTGTTGTTGAATGCCTTCCACACTTCCAGCAGTTTACAACACTGCCTTAGCCTTTGCTCCCTAATTGCAGAGCCTTAAGGTTGCCCAGAGGTAAGAGATTACAACCTTCTCAGGTTTTACCCTGGCATGTGCAGAGCCCTGAACATGATTCCCAGAAATGTGTCAGAGCTTTCAAAACCTCCTATGGGCACTTATTTTTCAATTTTTCTTTTATTTGTCAGCCTCTTATTTGCTCCAGCTGGTATTGCCACCTCTGGGAGATACATTGAAATAGTTACCACTGATTGGTTTTGGCAGTTGCTCTGAGAATAAAGCTGTTTGCACTGAAAAATCTTTGAGTCAGGTAAAACAGTAACAGGACCTATGAACAGTAACTTCTCAGGGAGATAACAAAAAGTCAAATAATAATCATTCCCTAAACGATTTGGGAAATCTACAAACATATTCTGCCCTCTCTAGCAGTGGCTAGGCTTCTGATTTTCACAGCTACCATGGAATTGGGGTTCTTGGTTATCAGCTATTTTTTAAAACTAACATTTCTTACATGATTGCATTAATTAATCCCCCAAGTTATAAAAAATTGGATTTTGCTAGTGTTCTCATTGCTTTTATAGAATAATAAATTTTTGGAGGTTTTACTCCATCATTGAGCTTACCAGGTGACACTAGTTGCCAATGCAAGAGACATAGAGACGAGGATTGGATCCCTGGGTCTGGAATATCCTCTGGAAGAGGGAAGGGCAACCCACTCCAGTATTCTTGCCTGGAGAATCCCTTGGACAGAGGAGCCTGATGAGCTATGGTCCATAGGGTCACAAAGAGTCGGACATGACTGAAGCAACTTAGCACACACGCACAGACTCCACCATTATGAAAGTACTTACAGAGCCTTACTTTTAATAGGAAAAAAATTGTAAAAATATGTTATACTAAGAGAATGGACAGTTAATTGTGATCTCTGTACAGTGGAACTCAGCAGTTAAAATAATGGACTAAGAGTATAAATCTGTACATGGATAGCTACAAAAATCAAATTGTAGAATTATACCTACAGTAAAAATATTTATATAATTAAGACACATAAAATACACTAATATTTTTGATATGTGCATATATTTAAAGAAAATTATTTTTACAAAACACAGGCTGGGAGGGTAAATATCTTATGCACAATAGTGATAGAGATTTGGGATAAAAAAATAAGAGCAACTTTCCCCATATTTATTTATAGTATTTATTCTTTTATGAAGAAAACATGGACACATGAATGTTTGCTGTATTATTTTTGTGTTTTCTCTATTTTAACTCAGGAAAAAAGAAGAAAGTCATAATGGTTTGGGGTCTGTTCTCTGGCAACTCACTTGACTCTGTTCAATTTTTTATAATCTATGAGTGAACAGAAAAGAAAAGAGTAAGATAAATAACTGCTGAATCACCATTGGGTCTGTTATAAAATGATTTTGAAATTGATTTTAAATCTGGAATGCCAAATTCTGGTTTTCTTCCTTCTTTAGAAAAAATAATCACAAGTTCAAACCATACAGAAGAAATGTGAATCATTCCCTTCAGCCTCCCTAAAATCTCCATAGTATGTCTCTGCTCCAGTGACGGAAATGAAACAATCGACAGAGTCTCTCTTCTCTCCAAATTCTTGGTTTGTAATGCCTCCATAGCTTTCCAGTGGAGGGAAAAGGAGTTACTTTACAGTTATAACCACCTGAAAGAATTACCACCTCATTTCCAGAGATTCCTGACATCCCACTATAGGAGCACAAATATCAGTTCTATTTTACAAGCAGTAAGTGGGGTTATCTGAATTGCCATGATGCATAATTTTTCTCACAGACTATTTGACAAGGTAAAATGAAAAACAAACCCAAGCCTAGTCCCTCTTGACCTGTTATCCAGCTAGAGAAAGCATCAGAAAGAGTTCTCGTTACCATGTGGAGCCACTAGGTGTCACTAAAGATAAAGCTTGTATACATTAGCGACTATAATTAGGAAAACAGAAAAGGCATGCGCAATTCATCATGTTAATTGAGAGAACTGAAATTTCCACCTTCATTTGACACAATGGAAAATGGCTTAATAGCCCAGGAAATGGTTTTAGGCCCTGTCATATCTGTACATGGACCCATTTGGGTTGGCAAAAGCATTTAGCAGAAAAATAACTAAATGACCTCACAAAAAACTCAAGAAGTATGTTATAGAACGACTTTGTTAATCAAATGGGGGTAAAATTTCAAGCCTCAAGTTCTGGAGTCCCTCTTGAGAATTGTGCCTAAAATTTCAACAGCTGCCTCCAGGTGGCAGTGAGTCAGATAAATTAAATTCTCTTTAGACAAGGAAATTGAGATACGATTGTTTTCAAATTAATTTCTACTTTTCTGTATGATTTTCCCCATTCATGTGTTTATCCTGAAAAACAAGACTGGCAGATAGTGTAAATTCAGTACATATTTGCTGGATGAATACTATGAACCAAGGGAAAGAAACCAGTATTTATTTAGTTCTTCTTTATGCCTGTTCTCTTCTGGCTTTCTTGCATTCCCCTTTTACCTAAGCTTCACAAAAAAACCCTGTGAGGTAGTTATTGTAATCATGGGTGAGTACAAGCAATACTCACAGCATAGAAGGACAAATGGTCTTTACTTTTATCTCTCACATCCCCTAAACCTGTATTCAGTAGGAAAATTCTTTCCCTGCTCCTGGGTAAAACCTTCAGGCACACCTAGGATATATGATCTCCTGTTGATACTAAAACATCCTATGATTACTTTCAGTGGTAGAACTGTCACAATTTAGTAATGAAAACTGTACAATTTCATGTAATAACACAACTTATTTCACTCAAAATCACAACTTACCCTCCCCAAGCTAGGGCTGGTGGTGGTCTGGCAGCTTCCAGAAGTGACTAACATACTCTTCTCAGCTCCTATGGTGCTTCTACTCAACTCCTTTCTGACTCCCTAACATACTTTGGAAAGAAGAGATGACAAGGGAAGTAAATGGTCTTTCTTTGAATGGTGCTTTTGAGATAGAAACATTTGATTGCACTTTCAAAGGTGCAAGCTAAGCATTTTCTTCTATCTGGCCACTCTCTCTCAGTCTTTCATGTCTTTTAAATTTATTTTATGTCAAATTTATCTTTAATATACCTTTCTTTATTAAATAGTGTGGTATTCCCTCCTTCTATAATAATAGAAGTCCCAAGTTTTAGCTGAGCCCACGGCCCCTTGCAATAAAGACTTCATTTCCCAGTCACCTATATCATGCTGCTAAGTCACTTCAGTCGTGTCCGACTCTGTGCGACCCCAAAGACGGCAGCCCACCAGGCTCCCGCGTACCTGGGATTGTCCAGGCAAGAACACTGGAGTGGGTTGCCATTTCCTTCTCCAATGTATGAAAGCAAAAAGTGAAAGTGAAGTCGCTCAGCTGTGTCCAACCCTCAGAGACCCTATGGACTGCAGCCTTCCAGGCTTCTCCATCCATGGGATTTTCCAGGCAAGAGTACTGGAGTGGGGAGCCATTGCCTTCTCCCTATATCATGATCCATGTACACATTCTAGAAGCATCCTTAAATGGAGAGGCTAGCTTTGTTTTTCCTTTCCTCTTTTGTTATCAGCTGGAGCAAGGACATAGTCTTGCAGGCTCTGTGACAGTGAGGTGGAAGCCCTGTGCTGAGGGCCTTGGCAATCCTGGAACTGACTTGTCAGTTTTGTATACATAGGCTTCTTTTAATGAAGATAGTTAAACTTCTAGTCTACTGCTTTAAGTTTTTACCACTTGCAGACAAGCAAACTCCAAGGTGACAGATTTGGAAAAGACCCTGATGCTGGGAAAGATTGAAGGCAGGAGAAGGGGATGATGGAGGATGACATGGTTGGATGGCTTCACTGGCTTGATGGACATGAGTTTGCCTGGGACATGGACCAGGAGTTGATGATGAACAGGGAAGCCTATCGTGCTGCAGTCCATGGGGTCACAAAGAGTCAGACATGACTGAGTGACTGAACTGAAATGAGAGGAACATACAAGTAAATGAGCCTTAATTTTAGATGAGGTTTGTTAATGGAGAAAATCAAGATTAAGAAAACGGCATTTCCTCATGCATCCTAACTTTTATCACTTTACACTCATGACACTGAGATTCTGGAAGAGTAAACAAAGGTGAAGTAAAGGAGGCTCTGCCCACAAGAGGTCACTCTCATCCTCTTCTCATCCTTCCCATGCCAGACACTGCATCAACACCCTGAGGCTGATTTCTTCTCCAACATTCCATAGCTGCTGCTTCTCTGTTCTCTGAGGCAGCATGCCTTGTTTTTTCCTTATTAAATTCCAAGAATATCTACTGACATCCGGGGAAATAAGTAAAGAAAGAAAGAATGTTACCATGGTGTTTTCATGCTTAATTTCCTATAATTATATTTCTCTTAGATAAATTATATATTATAATGTGTTATAAAAATATATAGGAGGAAATCAGATTTTTTATTTTTCCTAAAATGGTCAATTCTCTGTCAGATTCTGAGACTATTTCCCTAAGAGACTTCCAGTTCAAGGACATACTCCATGAACAAAAGATTCCATAGTTACTGCCTCTTTTTGCAAATTCATGTTGCACATTAGCATATTAAATGGCAGAGTACTCCTGAGGTGCTCTCAGAAATGTGTTTAATTTCCTTTAACCTAGCATTTTCCAATTTCATTTGATTAGGGGACCCTTTCATCCTATGGCACCTATTAACATGTATTAATACGGCACCCTCTGCATCCTGGGGTGTCCCAGTGAGCCTTTCATCTTGTCTACCTGTTTGATGACTGGTTGAATAATAACAGTCTTTCATAATTTTCAGATAAAAGGCTTATGCAGAGCATTCCTTAGTTTGAAATAATTTTCTCATAAATTTTACTTAACACTCTGGTATCAATGACTGATTTTCTGTTCGACAAAATAAATGTACAAGTAACAAGCATTCTTACTGAAAAAAAATTTTACAGAGCTAATTATAGATTTAGGCTTATTTTTCCAAAGTAATAGTTTCCATGGTTGTGATTTTGTATTATGCATATATGGTATTATATATTTGTTGGAAATGTATTTGTGGGTCTTAATGATAAAATGCATTTTGATTCTGTCTTTGGTTGTGTGTGTGTGCATGGATGCTCAGTCATGTCCAACTCTTTGCAATCCCATGGTCTAGAGCCAGCCAGGCTCCCCTGTCCACGGAAGTTTCCAAGCAGGAATACTGGAGTGGGTTGCCATTTCCTTCTCCAGGAGATCTTCCTGACCCAGGGATTGAACTCTTGCCTGTGGTGTCTCCTGCTTTGACAGGTGGGTTCTTTACCAGCTGAGTCAACAGGGAACCCCATCTCATGGTAAATTTTAAATGTACAGCTGAGGAGCTAGAGACCCTTCACTCTTTGGATTGAGTGAAGGAAGCGTGAAAGAGCAGGAAGGCAATTGGGGGAGGGACTTGAGAGAAGGGAAAAGAGGGAGAGGGAGGCATTGCTTTCTTATTAATGAAAGCACTACAAAGTCCACCCTTCCCATGTTTATAAACTGACCTAAAGAAACGTCAGTAACCTCAGATATGCAGATAACACCACCCTTATGGCAGAAAGTGAAGAACTAAAGAGCCTCTTGATGAAAGTGAAAGAGGAGAGGGGAAAAGTTGGCTTAAAGCTCAACATTCAGAAAACGAAGATCATGGCATCCGGTCCCATCACTTCATGGCAAATAAATGGAGAAACAGTGGAAACAGTGGCTGACTTTATTTTTCTGGGCTCCCAAATCACTGCAGATGGTGATTGCAGCCATGAAATTAAAAGACGCTTGCTCCTTGGAAGGAAAGTTAAGACCAACCTAGACAGCATATTCAAAAGCAGAGACATTACTTTGTCAACAAAGGTCCGTCTAGTCAAGGCTATGTTTTTTCCAGTGGTCATGTATGGATGTGAGAGTTGGACTATAAAGAAAGCTGAGTGCTAAAGCATTGATGCTTTTGAACTGTGGCGTTGGAGAAGACTCTTGAGAGTCCATTGGACTGCAAGGAGATCCAACCAGTCCATCCTAAAAGAGGTCAGTCCTGGGTGTTCATTGGAAGGACTGATGTTGAAGCTGAAACTCCAATACTTTGGCCATGTGATGTGAAGAGCTGACTCATTTGAAAAGCCCCTGATGCTGGAAAAGATTGAGGGCAGGAGGAGAAGGGGAGGACAGAAGATAAGATGGTTGATGGCATCACCGACTCGATGGACATGAGTTTGAGCAAGCTCTGGGAGTTGGTGGTGGACAGAGAGGCCTGGCGTGCTGCAGGACATGACTGAGTGACTGAACTCAACTGAACTGAGAGAAATGTCCTTGTTTTTTTCCCCTAGGTACCTCTCTTTCTTCTCTTTACATTGTGTTTCGAAATGGAAAGGACATGGTTAAAATGAGCAAAGGCCATTCTGATTTTTTTTACAACCTAGCATTTAATTATAGGAATGATAAATATATGAAGCTAAAAATAATGCCTAGTGGAAAACAAACCCTAATGGAAAAATCAACAGGAAGGCAGGATGCTGGCCCCACCACTAACATGTACATTGTAGTTTAGATTTCCATTGTATTTGATTTTTTATTTGGTATTTTAAGCTTTTAATTATCAGGATATTTCTTTAAAACTATAGCTGAATAATTATGCCACATTTTTATAAAAAAAAAAAAGAATTAAACTTTCCACCTTCACGTTAAAGAAAATTCTTCCAACAATTGACCTTAATTTTTTTTAAGTTTAATTTCTGGAAAACTGGCAATCTGATGAGGTGGAGGGTGGGAGAAGGACCTAGTTATATATTACATTTTCATTTAGATATGGTAATTTTCAGGATGTATCATTGAATTCAGAATGAAATTCTTATAATGGGGAAAAAAGGAGGAAAGTCCATAAACAATTTTAGCATGCAATCTGTTTTATAGTAAAATTTAAGAATTGTTACAAAGTGACTCAAGATTCCCCCATGGAAGTTTTTAAATATGAAAAATCCATAATACTCTTGGTAGTCCACCATCAAGTTTTTTAATTTAAAAGACTTATGTAATATGTAGGGCACCAGACATTATGTAATAATTTTCTGTCCTTTCACACCACCATATTTCTAAAGTAGATAGAAAATACAGAAACTCATCTCCATTCACCAAGAACAAATAAACAAAAAAGACTCTCAAAAAAGTATGATCTAGTCCCATCAGTTCAGTTGCTCAGTAGTGTCTGACTCTTTGTGACACCATGAATCACAGCACGCCAGGCCTCCCTGTCCATCACCAACTCCTGGAGTTCATCCAAACTCATGTGCATCGAGTTGGTGATGCCATCCAGCCATCTTATCTTCTGTCCTCCCCTTCTCCTCCTGCCCCCAATCCCTCCCAGCATCAGGGTCTTTTTCCAATGAGTCAACTCTTTGCATGAAGTAGCCAAAGTATTAGAGTTTCAGCTTCAACATCAGTCCTTCCAGTGAATACCCAGGACTGATCTCCTTTAGGATGGACGGGTTGGAAATCCTTTAGGATCTCCTTGCAGTCCAAGGGACTCTCAAGAGTCTTCTCCAACGCCACAGTTCAAAAGCATCAATTTTTCAGTGCTCAGCCTTCTTCACAGTCCAACTCTCACATCCATACATGACCACTGGAAAAACCATAGCCTTGACTAGATGGACCTTTGTTGGCAAAGTAATATCTCTGCTTTTTATTATGCTATCTAGGTTGGTCATAACTTTCCTTCCAGGAGTAAGCATCTTTTAATTTCATGGCTGCAATCACCATCTGCAGTGATTTTGGAGCCCCAAATTATAAATCAGCCACTGTTTCCACTGTTTCCCCATCTATTTCCCCTGAAAGTAATGGGACCAGATGCCATGATCTTAGTTTTCCAAATGTTGAGCTTCGAGCCCACTTTTTCACTCTCCTCTTTCACCTTCATCAAGAGGCTTTTTAGCTCCTCTTCACTTTCTGCCATAAGGGTGGTGTCATCTGCATATCTGAGGTTATTGATATTTCTCCTGGCAATCTTCATTCCAGCTTGTGCTTCTTCCAGCCCAGCGTTTCTCATGATGTACTCTGCATGTAAGTTAAATAAATAGGGTGACGATATACAGCCTTGAACGTACTGGAACCACTCTTGTTCCATGTCCAGTTCTAACTGTTGCTTCCTGACCTACATGTAGGTTTCTCAAGAGGCAGGTCAGGTGGTCTGGTATTCCCATCTCTTGAAGAATTTTCCACAGTTTATTGTGATCCACACAAAGGCTTTGTCAAAGTCAATAAAGCAGAAATAGATGTTTTTCTGGAACTCTCTTGCTTTTCAATGATCCAGCAGATGTCGGCAATTTGATCTCTGGTTCCTTTGCCTTTTCAACACTCAGGGTTTTTTATTTTCAAAGAATTAAAGTGAAAACATTAAAGAATATGTTGATGAGATTGAAAAGTATAAAAATTTAGAGACTGATGATAATCTTACTACCCTCAAGGTCACCCTCTAGAATGGGAAGAAGACAATAAAAAAAATCAAAATGTAGGGTGTCATTTGGTTATAAATGCTGCAAAAAAAAAGAAAAAAACAAAGTAGAGACGGGGAGCAGAGATTTTGATTTTGGGCATAAGAGGAGGGGATGTAATTTGCAGTTTTACATAATGTGGATAGCAAATGCTTCAATGAGAAAGTGATACTTTGGCAAAGACTAAAAGAAGTGATGGAGAAACCATGCATCTACCTGGAAGGAGGGCATTCCAGTAGTGGAAACAGCAAGTGTGTAGGCTATGGGACCAAAGCATTCTTGGACTCCTCAAAGAGACCACTGCTGTCTGAAAAAAAAACTGAAAAAAAAAATGTGAGAGTCATGGGTTAAGTTTTATTCGGGGTAAAATAAGGACTATTACCCCAGAGACAGCATTTCAGATAGCTCTGAGAAATTACTCCAAAGAGGTGGCAGGGCGGGGTGGGGGTCAGTATACATATAATTTTGATGAAAGGGGAGTACATGCAATCAAGCACAGAATTTTTGCAGAAAATTTTTTTTTTGCTGCTAGTCTTGTGAAAGTTATTGCTAGTCCTGTCACTGTGAAGGATTTTAATGCTTTTCTAGATATAAGCAGATGCAAGAATTGGGCTCATAAAATCTTCTCCTGAAAATACCTAACTATCTGAAGGCTGTCCTGCCATTTCTTCCCAGAGCAGAGTAACTCATTCCTGATTTTCTCCCTGAGTTCCTTTCAGGGGGTGTTGAAGGTCAGTAGCTATAGTAGCTCATAATTTGATCCTCGTAGAGGTAGATGGCAAGTGCCAATTTGCAGTTGATACCAATACCTTTGGACATAAGTGAGAAAGGGGTCAACTATTAGGACAGAAGGTGAGAGAGAAACCTCATAGACTAGTATAGTCACCTTGCAGATATTATGCATGAGAAAAGAATCTATTAGACACTTTAGGTAGAAGAAGGACATAATCTGACGTATCATTCTGATCTCTTTTGAGAAGTATATAGAGCAGTTAAGAGGTGCTCTTATAATAATTCAAGCAAAAAGTGATGTTTCTGAGCCAAGCTTAATGCAGTGCAGGTAAGAACAATGGTGAGATTCTGACTTTATTTTCAGAGTAGGGTGTCTGTATTAGGTGATGGATTGGATGTGGAGGTGTGAGAGAAAAAGAGAAATTATGAGAAAATAGAAGGATGGACATCCCATTCTGTAACAAAGGAAGTCTAGGGAGGGAGTGCAGAGCAAGGAGGATATAGAAAATAAAGAGTTTAGCTTTTATATACTTATTATACAGATGTTCTAGTAGAGATGTAGACATATGGATATGAGAGTTTAGTCTGTGATACAGGATGCATCATAAGATCCTGAAGAATATATGAATTAGTCAAAAGAGAGCGCAGGGAAAATGAGTTATTCAGGAGAAATTAGTTTGGGGTTTAAATTTACACTGTATAGCAAAAGGAATTTAAGTTGGACTAGAGAAGTCAATGTTTAAAAAGTAATAGGAAAAATGCTCAAGTTTCTGACCTCTGAATGAAAAAAGACCTGAGTATAAAAATAATGGAAAAATCAAAAGGGAAAATATTGGTAGCTTTATGCACCTGCAAGTTTGAAATACCATCAAAAACATAATGTGAATAACAGTATTTATTTGTTGTTTTTCAGTTGCTCAGCCATGTCTGACTTTTTGTGACCTCTTGGACTATAGCATTCCAGGCTTCCCCATCCTTCACCATCTTGTGGAGTTTGCTCAAACTCTATTTAGTCAGTGATGCTATCCAACCATCTCATCCTCTGTCGCCCCCTTCTCCTCATGCCCTCAATCTTTCCCAGCATCAGGGTCTTTCCCAATGAGTCTGCTCTTCGCATCAGGTGGCCAAGGTATTGGAGTTTCAGCTTCAGCATCAGTCCTTCCAATGAACATTCAGGATTGATTTCCTTTAGGATTGACTGGTTTGATCTCCTTGCTGTTCAATGGACTTTCAAAAATCTTCTTCAGCACCACAGTTCAAAAGCATCAGTTCTCTGTTGCTCAGTCTTCTTTATGGTCCAATAACAGAATAGGGGAAAATATATCATAGATATGATAAATGTGACTCAGTAGTCTTATACAAAGAGGTTTTACAAAACAGTGATAAAAAGACTAAATTTCAGCACACAAAAAGTGAAAGGTCATGGGGATACAATTTATGGAAAAAGGAAAGGTCAGTAAATATATTTTAAGTATTCAAACTGACCAATAATCAAAATGATGGAAATTAAAATAAAGCATTCCACCCTCATTTTTATTTTATCTTTTGCTTATCAACATGTCTGTTCGCAGCAGCCTTGCAGGAGAATTCCAAGTGGGGCTAGACTCAGACCCTGTCATCCTCCTCTGGGAATGCACACTTGGATCTTCCTAACACATAATTCAGAAGTGTAAATCCTTGGAATAGTTCATGCCCTGTGACACAACAGTCACATTTCAAAAGATTGAAAGGAGATTCAATAGAAAGTTTGTTTACAAAGCTATCCATCACAGTATGTTTATACTGTGAAACATAAGAATAATGCAACTACTAACAAAAGAAAAATGATTGCCCCAGACCTGGAGGATCTCATGGGCAAACTATAGGATTTTGAGAAATGTTAAGCTACTGAATTTTGTGTAATATATCACAAAGCTAACTGATATGCTTAGTCACTAAAGCCCAGGGAGCAACTATTCTATTATTATGTGCTGTGCTGTGCTTAGTTGCTCAGTGTTGTCTGACTCTCTGCAACCTCATGGACTATAGCCCACCAGGCTCCTCTGTCCATGGCAATTCTCCAGCCAAGAATACTGGAGTGGGTGGCCATGCTCTCCTCCAGGGGATCTTCCCAACCCAGGGATCGAACCCAGGTCTCCAGAATTGCAGGCGGATTCTTTACCATCTGAGTCACCAGGGAGGCCCAAGGGTACTGGAGTGGGTAACCTATCCCTCCTCCAGGGAAACTTCCTGACTCAGGAATTGAACTGGGTTCTCCTGTATTGCAGATGGATTCTTTATCAGCTGAGCTACCAGGGAAGCCCAGAAGTACAAGTGAACCAGCAGGCAATGGGGGCACATCTTGTGCTCCCCTTACCACATTCTCCATACTTTCACCTCCAGAAAAGTAAGCTTTCTCATGGGTGGAAGTTCTCCATGTTAACTTTGAGCGGAATTGTAATCCCGTAGGGCCGTAGGAGAAGCCTGAGCAAAGGCTTATGTGACCTTCGGTACTTCATGAGAGCTCTCTGTCTCCCACTGCTTTATCAGCTATTCTTGTAAGATTCTAGGTGTCCCTTTAGTCTGTGTAGTGGGAAGAAAGGGTGGATTATTAATTGAATTAATAAAGTCATACTTCAGAGTGGAGAAAAGCATCTATCATTTTTTGTCAGGTGACGGGGCTTCCCTGGTGGCTCAGATGGTAAAGAATCTGCCTGCAATGCAGGAGACCCAGGTTCGACCCCTGAGTCAGGAAGATCCCCTGAAGAAGGAAATGGCAACCTACTCCAGTATTCTTGCCTCGAGAACTCCACAGCTCCACAGCGTGGAGCCTGGTGGGCAACAGGCCATGGAATCGCAGAGTCAGACACGACTGAGTGACTTTCACTTCCTGAAAAGGAAAGGCAGAGAATTCAAATGACATTTGAGTGTTGGAAAAACAGGTTGTCATTTCTTGGCAGCACAGTCTAGTTCTTTCTTAAGGACGTTGGATGGAAATTTTTCCCTCCGTTTTTTTCAGCTCATATGTATTTCCAGGGAAATCCAATCCTTATATTTCTGATTCACTTGCACTTAACTCATCACAGTGTTTTTCAAGAATATTTCCAGTGGACCTTTAAAACATGACTTCATTTATTGTACAAATGAGTTCCTCTTGCCTCCTATCCCAGGTAGCACATGCACAAGGAGGAAGTGACATTCTCTAGAAAAATCACTGGAATGCATCTTCATGAGGGAAGCAGGACTCTACTGGATAATTGGCTTTAGTGCCTTTCATGCTCTAAATAAACGAAACTGGAATACCCTGGTGGCCCTTCAGTTCAGTCCAGTTCAGTTGCTCAGTCATGTCCGACTCTTTGCAACCCCATGAATAGCAGCACGCCAGGCCTCCCTGTTCATCACCAACTCCCAGAGTTCACTCAGACTCACGTCCATCGAGTCAGTGATGCCATCCAGCCATCTCATCCTCTGTCATCCCCTTCTCCTCCTGCCCCCAATCCCTCCCAGTGTCAGAGTCTTTTCCAATGAGTCAACTCTTCACATGAGGTGGCCGAAGTACTGGAGTTTCAGCTTTAGCATCATTCCTTCCAAAGAAATCCCAGGGCTGATCTCCTTCAGAATGGACTGGTTGGATCTCCTTGCAGTCCAAGGGACTCTCAAGAGTCTTCCCCAACACCACAGTTCAAAAGCATCAATTCTTCGGCACTCAGCCTTCTTCACAGTCCAACTCTCACATCCATACATGACCACTGGAAAAAACATAGCCTTGACTAGATGGACCTTTGTTGGCAAAGTAATGTCTCAAAGTAATAGCTTTTCAATATGCTGTCTAGGTTGGTCATGACTTTTCTTCCAAGGAGTAAGCGTCTTTTAATTTCATGGCTGCAATCACCATCTGCAGTGATTTTGGAGCCCAGAAAAATAAAGTCTGACACTGTTTCCACTGTTTCCCCATCTATTTCCCATGAAGTGATGGGACCAGATGCCGTGATCTTGGTTTTCCGAATGTTGAGCTTTAAGCCAACATTTTCACTCTCCTCTTTCACTTTCATCAAGAGCCTTTTGAGTTCCTCTTCACTTTCTGCCATAAGGGTGGTGTCATCTGCATATCTGAGGTTATTGATATTTCTCCTGGCATCTTGATTCCAGCTTACTGACTAGGAGTTAGTTTAGTAGGGAGAACGGCAAGAACCGTCCTGGAGGTGATGATGGACTCTAGACCTAGGAGAATGTATAGGTCAGCTCATCTGACTGAGGCAAGGGTGTCAGGAGCAGCTGCAATAACTCACTGGGAGCAACTCTTGTAGCAGAGGACTGAAGTATGTATGCTTCAGTCTGGATTAAGTAGTCTGTTTAATGACAGTGAATAAACTCAATCTGAAGACTATTTCTAGAGAAAAGCTCAGTTATCTCAGAGGTCCTATCTTCTTTTTTCTCTTAACTCTATTATATATATATTCCAACACCCTCTTTAGAGAAGTTAATCAGCTGTCCTCTCTCTTTCATGTTCTTTCTCCATTGTTGCCTTCCAATCAGCATATAGGCATGTACAACTCTCCATATAAAGCCACTCTTTCAACCCTCTGTCACTGTACCACTCACCTGTCCCCTTCAGCTGAGATTCTAGGAAAATTAACTCACACACTATCCATCCTTTAATTCTCAGTTGTCTGTAGAAGGGGAGCAGAATAAGTGACCCACAAATATGCCACATTTGACAATGGATTATTTCGAGCTGAAGTAAGTCACCCCATTAGACTCAAACAAAACAAAACACAGCTCTCTTTCCTCTCCCTTAAGTTCCTAGAAGAATTTAGATAGGGAGCCTCACTGAGAGGCAGAGCTATTACCAGAGAGAACTTTTATCTGAATGGCATATCTGTATGGCAGCAAACATCTAATTATCAACTATCTGCTCTTCTTACAGTCTTGTAACCTATCCTCTTCCCCTTTGAAGTCCCAAGCCCTTATCTCATTCCTTGGCTCAGGATGACAAATAAACCTCAACTGTCTGACTTGCCCTTGCGTCTCATCTTCTAATGGGGATCCCATACATTTATAATTAAATTTGTTTTTCCGTGAATCTGTCTTATGCCAATTTAATTAACAGACCAGACAAAAAAACCCTAGATGGGCAGAGGAAAATTTTTCCTCCTCTGTACTGCTCAACACTTAAAAAACTATCTTTCACTTTTACCACTCATTTAATCCTTTTTTTTTGGCAAGGGCTGGGCAAAGATCTTCATAATTAATATATTTAATATAGTGGAGTGGCACATTGCACTGTGCATCATTCTTGAAGTCTCTATTGCTTTGGACACTATAGAAGTATCTCCCTCTGTTAATGTGTATCACAACAAACTCAGCTGAGCTTTTGTGTTCAGAGTTTTATTGGGGTTTTGTTATGTAGGCATGACTGATTGAATCATTGGACATGTTATTAAACTGGATCTCCAGCCCCACTTCCCTTTTTGAAACCCTCTGGTAACAGAGTTGGTCTTTCTTTCATGGCCAGAACCTATCCAGGGGCCAGCATGAGTCACTTTGTTAACATAAATTCAGTGTAGTTCCATGTGGCCACCATGAGTAACAAAGACACTCCTACCACTCAGGAAATTCCAAGGATTTAGAGGTTGCCTCCCATGAACCAGGGACAAAGACTAGCTAAACTCTTACTTCTAAAAATGAAATATAGTTGACTTATAATGTTGTGTTAGTTTCTGGTGTACAGCAAAGGGATTCAGTTATATATTTTTTCAGATTTTTTTTTGCACTACAGTGTATTGCAAGATATTGAATATAATTTCTTGTGGGCTTCCCTGGTAGCTCAGATGGTAAAGAATCTGCCTGCAATGCAAGGAGACTCAGGTTCAACCCCTGGGTCGGGAAGATCCCTGGAGATGGGAATGGCAAACCACTCCAGCATTCTTGCCTGGAGAATCCCCATGGACAGAGGAGCCTGGCAGGCTGTGCAGTCCATGGGATCGCACAGAGTCAGACACGACTAAGAGACTAAACACTTTCACTTCCATACAGTAGGACTTTTCTGTTCATCTGTTTTGTATATGGTAGTTTGAATCTACTAATCCTTGAGTCCTAATTTATCCCCTCCACCTTTCCCCTTTGGTGACTATACATTTGTTTTCTATGATGAGTCTATTTCTGTGAGTCTGTTTCTGTTTTGTAAATAAGTTCATTTGTATAATTTTTTAGCTTCCACATGTATGTGACACCATATGATATTTGGCCCTCTGACTTAATTCACTTAGCATGATAATCTCTAGGCCCATCCATGTTACTGTAAATGGCATTATTTCATTCTTTTTAATGGCTGAGTAGTAGCCCCTTCTGGGGCTTCCCAAGTTGCTCAGTGGTAAAGAATCTGCCTGCCAATGGAGGAGATGCAAGTGTGATCTCTGGGTTGGGAAGATCCCTTGGAGGCGAAATGGCAACCCACTCCAGTATTTTTGCCTGGAGGATCCCATGGACAGAGGAGCCTGGTGGGCTACAGTCCATGGGGTCACAAAGAGTTGGACATGACGTAGTGACTAAAAAACAACAATATCTTCTTTATCTATTTTTCTGTCACAGACATTTAGGTAGCATCCATGTCTTGGCTATTGTAAATAGTGCTGCCATGAACATACAGGTGTGTGTATCTTTCTTAAAAATATGTATTTTGTAATTTATTTGACTGTGCTGGGTCTTAATTGGAGCACACAAGATCTTTGATCTTCATTGCAACATGTGAGCTCTTAGTTACAGCACTTAGGACCTAGTTCCCTGACTAGTCCATCTAGTCAAAGCTGTGATTTTTCCAGTAGTCAAGTATGGATGTGTGAGTCGGATTATAAAGAAAGCTGAGCACTGAAGAACTGATGCTTTTGAACTGTGGTGTTGAAGAAAACTCTTGAGAGTCCCTTGGACTGCAAAGAGATCCAACCAGTCCATCCTAAAGGAAATCAGTCCTGAATACTCATTGGAAGGAATGATGTTGAAGCTGAAACCCCAATACTTTGGCCCCCTGATGGGAAGAACTGACTCATGTGAAAAGATCCTGATGCTAGGAAAGATTGAAGGTGGGAGGAGAAGGGGTCCACAGAGGATGAGATGGTTGGATGGCATCACCAACTCAATGGACATGAGTTTGAGCAAGCTCCAGGAGTTGGTGATGGTCAGGGAAGCCTGGTGTACTGCCGTCCATGGGGTCACAAACAGTAGGACATGACAGAGCGACTGAACTGAACTGAACTCCCTGACCAGAGATCGAACCTGGGCCCCCTGCATTGGGAGCGTGGAGTCTTAGCCACTGGATTATCAGGGAAGTCCCTTGTGTATCTCTTTGAATGATACATGATTATATAGTTTTCTCTGGATGTATGCCCAGCAATAGGATTACTGGCTCATATTATAACTTTATTTTTAGTTTCTTATGGAATATCCATACTGTTTTCCATAGTGATTGCACCAATTTACATTCCCAGCAATAATGAAAGAGTGTTCCCTTTTCTCTGTACCTTCCCCAGAATTTATTATTTGCAGAGCTTTTAATGATGGCCATTTGAACCTCACTGTAGTTTTGATTTACATTTTTCTAATAATTAGCAATGTTGAGCATCTTATCATGTACCTATTGGCCATTTGTATGTCTTCTTTGGAGAAATGTCTATTTAGATATTCTTTCATTTTTGTGGGGGGTTGTTTTATTTTGTTTGATACTGAGTTCTGTGAGCTGTCTGTTTTGGAAATTAAGCCCTGGTTGGTTGCATTATTTGCAAAATTTCCCCCATTCCATAGGTTGTCTTTTCATTTTGTTTATGGTTTCCTTTTCATGCAAAAGCTTCTAAGTTTGAAATATTTGCATATATTCTCTTCTAGTTTTATGGTATCATATCTTATATTTAAGTCTTTAGTCATTTTGGGTTTATTTTTGTGTATGGTGTGAAGAAGTGTTCTAATTTCACTGATTTACATGAGGCTGTCCAGCTTTCCCAACACCATTTGCTGATGAGACTCTTATCTACATTGTATATTCTCGCCTCCTTTCATGAAAATTGACCATAGTTGTGTGAGTTTATTTCTGGGTTCTCTGTTCTTTTCCATTGATCAATATGTCTGTGTTTGTGCCAATACCATCATGTTTTAATCACTGTGGCTTTGTAGTATTGTGTGAATTCTGGGAGGGTTATGCCTCCAACTTTGTTCTTTATCCTTAGGATTGCTTTGGCAATTCTGGAACTTTTATGATTCTATATTAATGTTAGGATTATTTGTTTTAGTTCTGTGAAAAATGTCATGGGTAGTTTGATAGGGATTTCAATAATCTGTAGATTGCTTTGAGTAGTACAGCAATTTTGACAATATTAATTCTTTTTTTTTCTTTCTTTTTTTCTTTTTTATTTTTTACTTTACAATACTGCATTGGTTTTGCCATACATCAACATGAATCCAGCACGGGTGTATATAAGTTCCCACCGATCTAAGAGCATGGGGTATCTTTCTATTTCTTTGAAACAACTTCAGTTTCCTTTATCAATATTTTGTAGTTCTCAGCATATGAGTCTTTCACCTCATTGGTCTGGTTTATTCCTAAATAATTTGTTTATTTTTTGATGCAATTAAAAAGGAGTTTTTTTAACTTCTCCTTTTTGTTACTAAATTCTTTCTTAGGTAACAGCTAAAACTCTCGAAACACTACTCAGTTCAGTTCAGTCCAGTCACTCAGTCATGTCCGATTCTTTGCAATCCCATGAATCGCAGCATGTCAGGCCTCCCTGTCCATCATCAACTCCCGCAGTTCACTCAAACTCATGTCCATCGAGTGGGTGATGCCATCCAGCCATCTCATCCTCTGTCATCCCCTTCTCCTCCTGCCCCCAATCCCTCCCGGCATCAGAGTCTTTTCCAGTGAGTCGACTTCGCATGAGGTGGCCAAAGTACTGGGGTTTCAGCTTTAGCATCATTCCTTCCAAAAGAACACCCAGGGCTGATCTCCTTTAGAATGGACTGGTCGGATCTCCTTGCAGTCCAAGGGACTCTCAAGAGTCTTCTCCAACACCACAGTTCAAAAGCATCAATTCTTCGGCACTCAGCCTTCTTCACAGTCCTTGTCGGCAAAGTAATGTCTCTGCTTTTGAATATGCTATCTAGGTTGGTCATAACTTTTCTTCCAAGGAGTAAGCATCTTTTAATTTCATAGCTGCAGTCACCATCTGCAGTGATTTTGGAGCCCCAAAAAACAAAGTCTGACACTGTTTCCACTATTTTCCCATCTATTTCCCATGAAGTGATGGGACCAGATGCCATGATCTTCGTTTTCTGAATGTTGAGCTTTAAGCCAACTTTGTTGCTCTCCTCTTTCACTTTCATCAAGAGGCTTTTTAGCTCCTCTTTACTTTCTGCCATAAGGGTGGTGTCATCTGCATATCTGAGTTTATTGATATTTCTCCCAGCGATCTTGATTCCAGCTTGTGTTTCTTCCAGCCTACTGTTTCTCATGATATACTCTGCATAGAAGTTAAATAAGCAGGGTGACAATATATAGCCTTGACATACTCCTTTTCCTCTTTGGAATCAGTCTGTTGTTCCATGTCCAGTTCTAACTGTTGCTTCCTGACCTGCATATAGGTTTCTCAAGAGGCAGGTCAGGTGGTCTGGTATTCCCATGTCTCTCAGAATTTTCCACAGTTTATTGTGATCCACACAGTTAAAGGCTTTGGCATAGTCAATAAAGCAGAGATAGATGTTTTTCTGGAACTCTCTTGCTTTTTCGATGATCCAGCAGATGTTGGCAATTTGATCTATGGTTCCTCTGCCTTTTCTAAAACCAGCTTGAACATCAGGAAGTTTACGGTTCCTGTATTGCTGAAGCCTGGCTTGGAGAATTTTGAGCATTACTTTACTAGTGTGTGAGGGGAGGAGTAATGCACATTGAATGTACATGCTTCAAAAAAATCTGATATCTGAAAGTCAGGTTTATTAGAACTAAATACAAGAAGAATGGAGAGTGATGGAATAATCATGCAACAGATGGTGTAATATGTAGACATTAAAATTATGCTCAAAAAATTCTAAAGACATAAGGAAAACACTTAGATAATGTTAACTTTTCTATACGGAGAAAAAGCAAGCAAGAAGAACGAAAACATGGTGGAAGAACCTTAGCAATGACCATAGTGAGAGAAGAGTGGAATATATTGAAAGAGTGAAGCTGTAGAGAATACTTTCTCCAATGAACTTCAAGTTTTGTTCACAAGACTGTACCTGGGGCAGGATGTTCTGAAGTCCACAGTGGCTGTGAGATTAACATGGAAAAGCTTTGTGTCTTGTCCTGTGTATCAATGTGAGACAGAAAATAAAACTGTTGCCTAGCTTAGTTGAAGATAATGATAAGGAAAAAAATACAAAACCCTTTCACACTTTCATTCCTACTGAGTTAATAATATTTAATTAACCACTTAATGAGAGAATTTTTTTTACCACTTTTTTGTTCCTATTTTCTTATGTAAAATTTTGTTTTGTATGTTTCCTGTCTTTTTTTTTTTTACAGTGAATGTGTATTTTTCTCTAAAAAATCTCCAAAGGTATAAAATGGAAACATGGCATTAAGAGAAATTTCCTATGGTCTTTCCTACTTTTTTCTTTCTTTTTAACTAAAAACAAAGTGCAAAACACATTCTACATATTAGGAAAAGGCTTTACTTTTGTGCTTAGAAATGACAACATGTAAAAGTTTTAAAAAATAGAAAGTGATTACCTGCCTGACAAAAGTTCATCTGAGAAATCTTTTCAAAACCAAGTTTTGTTGATAAATATTTAATGTGCCAATGTGCAAAAATGTCCTTTCCAGTTGATCAAACTTATTTTAGCAAAATATCTACATTTGTCCTGAAATTGGCTTTATCTCATACATTACTTTGGGGATAAAATTTCCCCAAATTCTGAGGTTAGTTTCTATTTAATACTGACAAATTGAAGCCGCAGATTTTCATTTCTTTGAAACATTTAAAAAAATGCAATTTTAGAAAAAAGAATTCTCATTCTTATATACTCTACAAAAACTTTCCTAAATTTGCCAGTGAGGCATTATCTAATCAAGTTATTCTCAGAGTAAAAAGGAAATAATAAGAACAGAATCCAAATGTATTTTTTACATTTCAGATACAAAATGCTTTTATAATATTTAATTTGGTTTCTTATTTTGTATTAGATTATTATTCATTAAATTCCTTCATTTTATTATTGTCCTGTAGTGTACAGCCTGACCCAAAGATATTCTCCATTAAATATTCTTCCATTCCATTTGACACAAACCAAGTAAGAATTAAGCTCTCCTTCACAGAGCCTAAGATTTTTCATCCTTATCACTCTGTTGTAATCTGTGTTTCAAATTGTACTCTATCAGAATTAAGTTTTAGAAGCATCATCAGCAATCGGCAGATTCTTGGAGGCCCTCTGAGATCCTGTCAGGAATCCATGAGATCAAAACTATTTTCATAATAATACACTTATGGTGTAAAATCGTTGATGGGTAAAACTGCCAGTCCTTTTGCATGAATCAGTGCAGTGGCACCAAATTGTATTAGTAGTCATAGTAAACAAAACAAAACAAACAAAACAGGCAAAGCTCATACAAGTCTTTCAAATATTCTGTAATAAAATGGGAAGGACACATAAAACACTTCTGTACAGAATGAAATACAATGACTTCTTGTTTTTGAGGAAAAGCATTTGTGTGATTATTTGAGTTGTGAACTGAACTCAACACTTGATTCATGAAATATACTTTTTTTTTTTGAAAGGAGGAATGACACAGTATGGTTATTCAGACTTGGGTATTTGGCAGACATTTTCTCAAAAACAAGTGAAGTGAGTTTGTCACTTTGGGGAAAACAACCATCTGATGCCAATGATACAATTAAAATTTTAAGGAGAAAATTCAAATCTTGGAGAATTTTATCCACCACCATGGGTTTGACAGCTTCCAAATACTTGAAGACTTTTCTGATGAAGTTGGTGGTGATACTAATAAATGTGACTTTGTGTCAGTATATGGAAGATCTGTATAACTAAGTAAATCAGAATGTTACAAATTACCAATGTATGATATTACAAAATTAAGCATAAGTGAAGGCAATGGTTCCCTACTCCAGTACTCTTGCCTGGAAAATCCCATGGACAGAGGAGCCTGGTGGGCTGCAGTCCATGGGGTCGCTAAGAGTCGGACATGACTGAGCAACTTCACTTTCACTTTTCACTTTCATGCATTGGAGAAGAAAATGGCAACCCACTTCAGTGTTCTTGCCTGGAGAATCCCAGGGACGGCGGAACCTGGTGGGTTGCTGCCTATTGGGTCACATAGAGTCGGACACGACTGAAGTGACTTAGCAGCAGCAGCAGCAGCAGCAGCAGGCGTAAGTGAAAGATCTCCTCAAAGTGCAAGACAAACCAATGGGTTTTTAATGAAATAGAGTATGAAAAGTGTTTGGTATGATTTCAGATTCCACATTGTAAGTAACTTTTAATAAACTACTGCTTATCAAACTTTGGTATAGTAGCAAAGAATAACCACAAATATGTGAAAAAGCATATGGAAAGACATGATGTCAAGAACACTACAAGCAGTTCAATAATTACTAGAACAGTGGTTCTTTTGCAGGCATATTTGCTATTGAAAAAAATTTTTTAAGACACAAAACTAGTTTGTTGAAATTACTGCTTAGTTTCCAAAATTCTTCTCTCTGTGCAAATGGTAGCTAAGAGTAGTAACTTTTTTATAGTTTTCATTCCCATCAGCCATGTACATGGCGAGGGAACATAAAAAAAGTTGACTGATCTTTGTAAAAGCCCATTTTGATTAACAGTGCTTTTTGAAAGCAAAATTTTAAATAATAATTTCAGTTTTAATTTCCTTGTGAACATTTCTTCAACTTAGCCACTGAAATTTCTCAAGAATAACTGACTTTAGGAGATAAGTTTAATATGTCTGTGAAATACACTTTAACTCTGAAGTCTCTCACAGATGAAAGCTTTGTTCTTGGCAGTGCAAGAAATATACACCCTTCTTGAAAGCTGTTCTTGGGGAAAAAAATATGCTTATTTTGGATGTTCCCTGTGAACAGTTAGGACACTCTCAAATAAAACAAATGTTTCCTTTATTTCAAGGCAAATAAATGATGTTTTCAGATGCCTCTGAACAGCCCTAGAAAATGATCCACACTACTGTCATTTCTGAGTTTTTGGAGGGATCTCATTAGCCATGAAGGAAACCAGAGACCTGAACTAGTGCCTTCGGGCACCACTGCCTAAGGCTTGAAATACAAAATCCTTCAGAAACTCAAAACTGTGCAAAACAAAGAATTGGGGAATGATTCAATTTCCTACTAACCAGGCAATGATGGCCTAGTTGTCTGTTTCAAACCCATTCAGCCCCACCACACTGATTTCTTTCCCTGTTTCCCAATATTTAGGGATATCCCCCAAGAAGATACTTTACAGCTCTAGAGTCATAATTGATTTCATGAATGAATGGTCTTTCCCACACTGGTGCCATGCTGGAATATAAGAAACACATAACTCACTGGATCTTGAGATCTGGATTCTAGGGACTGTTTAATTGCCAATGGAGAAGGCAATGGCAACCCATTCCAGTACTCTTGCCTGGAGAATCCCATGAACATAGGAGCCTGGTAGGCTGCAGTCCACGGGGTTGCTAGGAGTTGGACATGACTCAGTGACTTCACTTTCACTTTCATGCATTGGAGAAGGAAATGGCAACCCACTCCAGTGTTCTTGTCTGGAGAATCCCAGGGACGGGGGAGCCTGGTGGGCTGCTGTCTATGAGGTCTCACAGAGTTGGACACGACTGAAGTGACTTAGCAACAGCAGCAATTAATTGCCAACTGTGTAATTTTTAACAAATTACTTGTCCTCTCTGGGCCCCAGTTATCTACTTATAAAAGAAAAGGGAACAACAGATTCCAGTTACAAAGTGCTGTAATTTTATGAACACTTTCCTGCCATTGGTTCTTAGGCTTCACAGAGGAGAGTTGGTAAATATCACCACATGCATCCAGTTTCTCCATCCTTACTGTACCCACATTTGGCCTCAAAAATCATACTCATTTCAACTTCAAGAAGCTATTCAGTTCAGTTCAGTCACTCAGTCATGTTTGACTCTTTTGTGACCCCATAAACCACAGCATATCAGGACTCCCTGTCCATCACCAACTCCCAGAGTTCACCTAAACTCATGTCCATTGAGTCAGTGCTGCAATCCAACCATCTCATCCTCTGTCGTCTCCTTCTCCTCCTGCTCTCAATCTTTCCCAGCATCAGGGGCTTTTCAAATGAGTCAGCTCTTCACAACAGGTGGCCAAAGTATAGGAGTTTCACCTTCAATGTCAGTCCTTCCAATGAACACCCAGGACTGATTTCCTTTAGGATGGACTGGTTGGATCTTCTTGCAGTCCAAGGGACTCTCAAGAGTCGTCTCCAACACCACAGTTTGAAACCAGCAATGTCTTTGGTGCTCAGCTTTCTTTATAGTCCAACTCTCACATGCATATATGACTCCTGGAAAAACCATAGCTTTGACTAGATGGACATTTGTTGATGAAGTAATATCTCTGCTTTTTAATATGCTGTCTAGGTTGATCATAACTTTTCTTCCAAGGACTAAGCATCTTTTAATTTCATGGCTGCAATCACCATCTGCAGTGATTTTGGAGCCCCCAAATATAAAGTCAGCCACTGTTTCCCCATCTATTTCCCATGAAGTGATGGGATCGGATGCCATGATCTTAGTTTTCTGAATGTTGAACTTTAAGTCAAACTTTTTCACTCCTCTTTCACTTTCATCAAGAGGCTCTTTAGTTCTTCTTCACTTTCTGTCATAAGGGTGGTGTCATCTGCATATCTGAGGTTGTTGATATTTCTCCCAGCAATCTTGATTCTAGCTTTTGCTTCTTCCAGCCCAGTGTTTCTCATGGTGCACTCGGCATATAAGTTAAATAAGCAGGGTGACAATATACAGCCTTGATGTACTCTTTTTCCTGTTTGGAACCAGTCTGTTGTTCCATGTTCAGTTCGAACTGTTGCTTCCTGACCTGCATACAGATTTCTCAAGAGGCAGGTCAGGTGGTCTGGTATTCCCATCTCTCTCAGAATTTTCCACAGTTTATTGTGATCCACACAGTCAAAGGCTTTGGCATAGTCAATAAAGCAGAAGTAGATGTTTTCCTGGAACTCTCTTGCTTTTTCCATGATCCAGCAGCAGATGTTGGCAATTTGATCTCTGGTTCCTCTGCCTTTTCTTAAACCAGCTTGAACATCTGGAAGTTCTTGGTTCATGTATTGCTGAAGCCTGGCTTGGAGAATTTTGAGCATTAATTGTGAGATGAGTGCCATTGTGTGGTAGTTTGAGCATTCTTTGGCATTGCCTTTCTTTGGGACTGGAATGAAAACTGACCTTTTCCAGTCCTGTGGCCTCTGCTGAGTTTTCCAAATTTGCTGGCATATTGAGTGCAGCACTCAGCATCATCTTTCAGGATTTGAAATAGCTCAACTGGAATTCCATCACCTCCACTAGCTTTGTTCGTAGTGATGCTTTCTAAGGCCCACTTGACTTCACGTTCCAGGATGTCTGGCTCACCCTTTCCAGGATGAGTGAGTGATCACACCATCAAGATTATCTGGGTTGTGAAAATCTTTTTTGTACTGTTGTTCTGTGTATTCTTGCCACTTCTTAATGTCTTCTGCTTCTGATATTTCCATACCATTTCTGTCCTTTATTGAGCCCATCTTTGCATGAAATGTTCCCTTGGGAATCTCAGTTTTCTTGAAGAGATCTCTAGTCTTTCCCATTCTATTGTTTTCCTCTAATACTACCAAATGATTAGAGTTGGAATGTTTTCTAGTTGAGCTTCAAAATGAATTCCTGGTTATTAGGATGACTTCACCTCAAATGGTTAACATGTATTAGTATATACTAGATATCCATCACTGTTTTAAGTCCTTTCCAGGTATTAATTCACTGAATCTTGGCAACTTTGTTAGAAAAGTACCATTATTACCCCCATTGAACAGATGAGGAGACTGAGGAACAAGAACACTTAGTATTTGTTATGGTCACTCAGCTGGTAATTGAGAGAGCTGGAATTCAACCTCAGGCAGTTGATTAGAGAGGTGCATTCTTAACCACAAGCCTGGACTGTTTTCAATATTTATTTCTCCTTGTTTTATCCCTCTTTTAACATTATTTATTATGGAAATACTAAAACATGCATGAAAGTAGCAAGAACATTATAACAAATCTGCATATGCCTGTTACCCAGCCTCAGTAATGATCAAACATGACCAAATATGGTTTATCTACATATTCTTTACCTTCTTCAGCTAGATTACTTTGAAACAAATCCCATGGATGATATATTTTATTTGTAAGTACTTCAGTGTTGTTGTTGTTCAGTCGCCTAGTTGTGTTCAATTCTTTGCTCCTGCATGGACTACAGCACACCAGGCCTCCCTGTCCCTCACCATTTCCCGAAGTTTACCCAAGGTCATGCCCACTGCGTCGTTGATGCCATCCAGCCATCTCATCCTCTGATGCCCTCTTCTCCTGCCTTCAGTCTTTCCCAGCATCAGAGGCTTTTCCAGTGAGTTGGCTGTTCACATCAGATGACCAAAATACGGGAGCTTCAGCTTCAGCATCAGTCCTTCCAAGGGTATTCACGGTTGACTTCCCTTAAGATTAACTGGTTTGATCTTTTGCTGTCCAAGGGACTTTCAGGAGTCTTCTCTAGTGCCACAGTTTGAAGGCATCAATTCTTTGGTATTCTGCCTTCTTTATAGTCTAGCTCTCTCAACTATGCTGACCACTGGGAAGACCATAGTCTTGACTATACAGACCTTTGTCGGCAGAGTGATATCTCTGCTTTTCAACACACTGTCTAAGTTTGTCATAGGTTTCCTGTCAAGAAGCAATTGTTTTCTGATCTCATGGCTGCAGTCACAGTCTGTGGTGATTTTAGAGCGCACATTTTCCCTCTCTATTTGCCACACAGTAATGTGACTGGATACCATCTTAGTTTCTTTACTATTTAGTTTTAAGCCAGCTCTTCCTCTCTTCTCCTTCACCCTCATCAAGAAGCTCTTTAGTTCCTCTTTGCTTTTTCCCATTAGGGTGTTATCATCTGCCTATCTGAGGTTGTTGAGGTTTCTCCCGTCTATCTTGATTCTAGCTTGTAACTCATCCAGCCAAACATTTCTCATGATGTGCTCAGTGTATAGATTAAACAAACAAGGTGACAGCAGACAGCCCTGCCGTGCTCCTTTCTCAATCTTGAACCAATCAGTTGTTCCAGACAGGGTTCTAACTGTTGCTTCTTGACCTGCATACAGGTTTCTCAGAAGACAGGTAAGATGGTCTGGCATTCCCCTCTCTTGAAGAGCTTTCCACAGTTTATTATGATCCACATGGTCAAAAGCTTTATGTAGTTGATGAAAGAGAGGTAGATGTTTTCCTGGAATTCCCTAGCTTGCTCTATGATTCAGTGAACGTTGGCAAATTGATCTCTGGTTCCTCTTCCTTTTCTAAAACCAGCTTGAACATCTGGAAGTTTTTGGTTCACATAAGGCTGAAGCCTAGCCTATTATGCAAGATTTTAAGCATGACCTTACTAGCATGTGCTACTGATTGCTGCTGCTAAGTCGCTTGAGTCATGTCCGACTCTGTGCGACCCCATGGATTGCAGCCAACCAGGCTCCTCCGTCCATGGGATTTTCCAGGTGAGAGTACTGGAGTGGGTTGCCATTGCCTTTTCCTACTAGCATGGGCAATGAGTACAATTGTCTGATGGTTAGCACATTCTTTAGCATGACCCTTCTTGGGAATTGAGATGAGGATTGACCTTTTCCAGTCCTGTGGCCACGGCAGGGTCTTCCAAATTTGCTGACATATAGAATGTAACACCTTGATGGCATCATCCTTTAGGGTTTTGAAAGTTCTACTGGAATTCCATTGTATCCACTAACTTTATTAACAGCAGTGCTTTCTAAGGCCCACTTGACTTCACTCTCCAGAATGTCTGGTTCTGGGTGGTTGACCACACCATTGTAGTAATCTGGTTCATTAAGATTTTTATTTTGTATTACAGTTCTTCCATAGGTATCTCTAAAAGATTTTTACCAATACTGTTGCCATATCTAAAAGAAGTAACAATAATTCTTAATTAAAACCAAATAGTTTATTCAGTATTCAAACTTTATTATTCTCTCATAGTTTAAAAAATGTGTTATTTTATGATTTTCTTTTCAAATCCCAAAGTGTTTGTGCATTGCATTTGGTTGGTATGTCTTTTAAATCTTTTTCAAACCATAGATTTTTCCTTCTTCTTCTTTCCCCCTTGCCATACATTTGTGGAGAGAACTGAGCTGTTTATTTGGTAGAATTTCCTATGGTCTGGATTTATTACATTTGGTGTCACTAGCATGTTCCTCTGTCCCCTGTAGATCAGATAAACTGGAAATTTGATCTAGAAGCTTGATAAGATGCAGATTTGATTTTTGGCAAGAAAACAGGCATACCTAGGAGATATTGTGAGTTCAGTTCCAAGCCACTGCAATAAAATTAATATCTCAATAAACTAGGTCACCAAATTTTTTTTGATTTCCCAGTGCCTATAGCACTGAAACTTATACATTACCATATGTAAAATAGATAGCTAATGGGAAACTGCTGTATAACAGGGAACTCAACATAGTGCTCTGTGACAACCTATAGGGGTAGGGAGAAGGTTCAGGAGAGAAGAGACATGTATACGTATGGCTGATTCATATTGTTGTATGGCAGAAGCCAACACAATGTTGTAAAGCAATTATCCTCCAACTGAAAATAAATTTGTATAAAAATTATGTTATACTGCACTCTAGTCTATTAAGTATAAATAGCATTATGTCTAAAAAGTGCATATACCTTAATTAAAAAAATACTTTATTGCTAAAAATTGCTAACCATCAATATGATCCTTCAGCAAGTTGTTATCTTTTTGCAGTAATAACATCAAAGATCACTAATCACAGGTCACCATAATAATATAATGATAATGAAAAAGTTGGAAATGAGAATTACAAAAGATGACACAGAAACACAACATGAGCAAATACTCTTGGAAAAATGGTGCCAATAGATTTGCTCAAAGAGGGGTTTCCACAGACCTTCAGTTTTTAAACCTTCAATATTTGTGAAGTGCAATAAAATAGGGTATGCTTTACTTCACAGATGGTGTTGTGAGTGTTATATATATCACATTAGTAGCCACAAAATGCCTGGTCATTTTTCTTTTTGTGATATTAAGACCAGTGAGTCTGGGTATTGTCTATCTGAGGTTCCCCTTAATTTTTTGTCTAATGATTTAGTATCCATTGATGATCATTGGTCATTATTTCACAGGGGTTTGGAAAATGATGATCTCTAATTCTATCATACCTTCTGCATTTGTTAGCTGGAATTTCTAATGCAGGGGAAAAAAGTCTCCCTTTAGAAACTACTTAGCTTAAGGTAGAGTTCACATATTTTTCTTTCTTTAACTCTGTGGTTGACAAATGTGTCTCATCTTTCATTTCTGAAACAGTGTGCAACTTAAATTAATTACAGTAAGATGCATTTGTTTAATTTTGGAAAAGACAAGCAATAAAATAGAATGTTGAAATACTATAATTTACATGATGGTCTTTCAACAGCTCATTATTGTGACACATGAAAGACAGCTTAGTTTCCATAATAAATTTTTATCTTCAGTTTTTCTTTACAATTTGGACTGGTTTTCTCACTTATTCATTTATATGGTTGAGAAATGTGTATGGAGATCTCACTAGGTACAAGGCAGTCTGCTAGTCACTGGCTACACAACACCAAACAAAACAGGCATTGCCTTCTCTGGGTTGCAAGTTCAGTGGGAAAGAGAATAATTAAACAGTTACACAAATGTGAAATGATGTATGAATAGTATATGGTGTTATGGGAGCATACAGAGAAATTTCAGAAGTTAGTAGGCAATCAAAACTTTGTTTCTTTAGAATCTCCATTTCTAAATCCTGAATCATTTAGGCAGCCAGCACTAAAGCCTTAGTTGTTCGTGAAACTCACAAAATGACCAATTAGCTAAACTACAGTAAAGTCATGGAAACTTGCTAGTAAATGTTGTTTCTACTTATCTTTATGATTGTTATATTTCCCAGAGAATTAATGATTAACAAAATGCTACATGATCTTGATCAAAGAATTGAAGGAATTGTTGAAGGAAATGTGAACAAATCTCAGTGACGGGGAAATGCGTTTTTACCATTCTGCGCAAGAAGAGAAGCAATTACATAACACTGGTCTTACAAAGTCTCTCTGACTGTCCAAGTTAAGGGTGGAAATTTTAGGTTCCGAAACAAGGGATGATATTGAGACTTTCTTATTGACACTGGAAATTTCATTAGGCCAATTTTACAATTGTCCGTGAATTGCTCAGTGATATGTTTCAGCAACATTATTGGCATTTATATAGCTAGAACTTACTGGTTTAGGGACAACATTATCACCATTTTTATTATTGAGGATAAGATACTTGGATTTGTTTTTTTAAAGACTGAGCTGGCACTAAAGTCAATCACGGAAATCTTGATTCTTCTCTAACATTTAGAAATTTCCTTCTTTCTTTAGAGAAAGAAATTCACGTATTAGGAATTGAGGGAAACAAGCAAAGCAAAACAAAATGTCACATGTAAAGAGAACTAAGAAATGCTTTCCACAACCAAATGAAAAAGACAAAAACTGTATTAGGAAATTACTAGCTTTAATCTCTGAGGTTGAAGCATTTTTTTTTCTCCTGCACTTCGAGTGAGTGGAGCTGGCTACCTTGTCAACACTTGACACAGTACTGATTTCTTCGTTGAAAAATGTTCTTAGTGTTTCTGGGTCCAATCAAATATGAATATCCAGAGCAATCTGACAAAATCAACAAATGTTTCTAATCTTAACAATCTGTAATTGTGAGGTGATTTTTTTTTTTAATTTAGTGGACTAAGCAAGGAGGAATGCAGAATGAAGCAGGGCAAAGACTAATAAAGTTTTGCCAAGAAAATGCACTGGTCATAGCAAACACCTTCTTCCAACAACACAGAAGATTCTACACATGGACATCACCAGATGGTCAACACTGAAATCAGATTGATTATATTCTTTGCAGCCAAAGGCGGAGAAGCTCTATACAGTCAACAAAAACAAGACCAGGAGCTGACTGTGGCTCACATCATGAACTCCTTATTACCAAATTCAGACTTAAATTGAAGAAAGTAGGGAAAACCGCTAGACCAACAGGTATGACCTAAATCAAATCCCTTATGATTATACAGTGGAAGTGAAAAATAGATTTAAGGGCCTAGATCTGATAAATAGGGTGCCTGATGAACTCTGGAATGAGGTTCGTGATATTGTACAGGAGACAGGAATCAAGACCATCCCCATAGAATAGAAATACAAAAAAGCAAATTGGCTGTCTGGGGAGGCCTTACAAATAACTGTGGAAAGAAGAAAGGCGAAAAGCAAAGGAGAAGAGGAAAGATATAAGCATCTGAATGCAGAGTTCTAAAGAATAGCAAGAAGACATAAGAAAGCCTTCAGCGATCAATGCAAAGAAATAGAGGCAAACAACAGAATGGGAAAGACTGGAGATCTCTTCAAGAAAATTAGAGATACCAAGGGAACATTTCATGCAAAGATGGGCTCGATAAAGGACAGAAATGGTATGGACCTAACAGAAGCAGAAGATATTAAGAAGAGGTGGCAAGAATATACAGAAGAACTATACAAAAAAGATCTTCACGACCCAGATAATCATGATGGTGTGATCACTCAACTAGAGCCAGACATCCTGGAATGTGAAGTCAAGTGGGCCTTGGAAAGCATTGCTATGAACAAAGCTAGTGGAGGTGATGGAATTCCAGTTGAGCTGTTTCAAATCCTGAAAGATGATGCTGTGAAAGTGCTGCACTCAATATGCCAGCAAGTTTGGAAAACTCAGCAGTGGCCACAGGACTGTAAAAGGTCAGTTTTTCTTCCAATTCCAAAGAAAGGCAATGCCAAAGAATGCTCAAACTACCGCACAATTGCACTCATTTCACATGCTAGTAAAGTAATGCTCAAAATTCTCCAAGCCAGGTTTCAGCAACACGTGAACCATGAACTTCCTGATGTTCAAGCTGGTTTTAGGAAAGGCAGAGAAACCAGAGATCAAATTGCCAACATCTGCTGGATCAACAAAAAGGCAAGAGAGTTCCAGAAAAACATCTATTTCTGCTTTATTGACTGTGCCAAAGCCTTTGACTGTGTGGATCACAATAAACTGTGGAAAATTCTGAAAGAGATGGGAATACCAGAACATCTGACCTGCCTGTTGAGAAATCTGTATGCAGATCAGGAAGCAACAGTTAGAACTGGACATGGAAGAGCAGACTGGTTCCAAATAGGAAAAAGAGTACATCAAGGCTCTATATTGTCACCCTACTTATTTAACTTATATGCAGAGTGCACCATGAGAAACACTGGGCTGGAAGAAACACAAGCTAGAATCAAGATTGCCGGGAGAAATATCAATAACCTCAGATATGCAGATAACACCACCCTTAAAAGTGAAGAGGAACTAAAAAGGCTCTTGAAGAAAGTGAAAGTGGAGAGTGAAAAAGTTAGCTTAAAACTCAACATTCAGAAAACGAAGATCATGGCATCTGGTCCCATCACTTCATGAGAAATAGATGGGGAAACAGTGGAAACAGTCTCAGACTTTATTTTTTGGGGCTCCAAAATCACTGCAGATGGTGATTGCAGCCATGAAATTAAAAGAGGCTTACTCCTTGGAAAAAAAAGTTATGACCAACTTAGATAGTATATTCAAAAGCAGAGACATTACTTTGCCGACTAAGGTCCATCTAGTCAAGGCTATGGTTTTTCCAGTGATCATATATGGATGTGAGAGTTGGACTGTGAAGAAGGCTGAGTGCCAAAGAATTGATGCTTTTGAACTGTGGTGTTGGAGAAGACTCTTGAGAGTCCCTTGGACTGCAAGGAGATCCAACCAATCCATTCTGAAGGAGATCAGCCTTGGTATTTCTTTGGAAGGAATGATGCTGAAGCTGAAACTGCAGTACTTTGGCCACCTCATGCGAAGAGTTGACTCATTGGAAAAGACTCTGATGCTGGGAGGGATTGAGGGCAGGAGGAGAAGGGGACGACAGAGGATGAGATGGCTGGATGGCATCACCCACTCGATGGACGTGAGTCTGAGTGAACTCTGGGAGTTGGTGATGGACAGGGAGGCCTGGCGTGCTGCGATTCATGGGGTCGCAAAGAGTCGGACACGACTGAGCAACCGTATTGAACTGAAACAAAGAGGAATCGGTATGTGATGAAGTGATACTTCATGCTGATAGAGTGTGTCCTATGGGCCCCACACTATTCTTGGAATCTTTTGTGCATTATCTCACTTAATCCTCATAATAATATTATAAAATTGATTCTATATTTTATAGATGAAAAACTGAAGCACATTTCTGACTAATTTACTCAAGGTCACACAGTTAGCAAGAGGCAGAAGCAGGTTTTGAAACCACTCATGCTATTGAAACCACTCATGCTAACCCAGGGAACCTTTGCTTTTAATCTCTACGTTTAACTCTATTTAAAAGAGAATCATAACTCTGAGTCAAGCTGCCTCCAGAGGTAAACACATGGGCTGGCACAATTTGTAAATAATGTCACTGAAATAATATAGTAATGGATTATTTAATACTAGGAACTTTATTTAAAATTCTGATAACTGGATTTTAAGTTGACATAAAGTTTATGACCATGTGAACTGAATGTTCAATAAAAAGCCTGTAGAAATGTTGCTTTAGATTGTACCACTGTGATGAAAAATAAAATCCATGAAGACTAGCTTAAGGATAAGGATGCTAAGTGAAGGAAATGGAGAGGATGGAAGGAGTAGAAAAATGTAAGTTTCTCCTTGACGTCTAGAGTAGAATTACTTAACCTGGTTTCCCTTGAGGCTCACAGAGTAGAAGACCCCTGAAGCAGGAAGTAAATTCCATGCAAGGTAGGATCCACACAATTATAATCGCCAGTAGCCTTTCCAGTGCTTTTGTTGTTGGTATTGTTTAGTCACTAAGTTATTTCCAACTCTCTGTACCCCCATGGACTATAGCCCACCAGGGTCCGCTATTCATGGGATTTTCCAGGCAAGAATACTAGAGTGGGCTACCATTTCCTTCTCCAAGGAATCTTCCTGATCCAGGGATTGAACCTGCACCTCCGGCATTGGCAGGCAGATTCTTCACACTGAGCTACTAGGGAAGCCCTGTTCCAGTACTTTAGGCACAAATAAAAATTACTGAAGGAACCATAAGTATTGTAAGTGTTTGACTCCTCAGCAATGAGATCCCATGGCCTTATGAGAAATGATGAAAGAAAAATTATGAGCTTCCCTACGGAGTCTGAGATACAGAGGTTACAAAGGTATACTATCCAATAAAGCCAAATATATTTTCATGGGAAAAAGAGTGTACAAATTCATCTTCTAGAGCCAAGGTAATATTTTACAGAGAACCTCAATAGCTTTAGTTTGGTATTGTAGTTACATCAATCAATACATGTGTAACTTCAAGAATAACTTTTCTAATATAGTAGCCTCTAGCTATAGGTGGCTATTTAAATATAAACTAATAAAATGAAATCAAATTTAAAGTCCAGTTTTTTAGTCACTCTGGCCACATTTCAGGTACTAAGCCGAATGTGGCTAGGGGCTACCAAATTGGACAGCTCAGCTCTAGAATATTTCCATCATTACAGAAAGTTCTATTCGACAATGCCACTATGAGAAATGAATACAAATAATGTAGGTTGAAAGAGTAGATCTTGACAAAGTGCAAAATAAGTAAAGAAGTCAACTACCACCAGCAATACTAACGCCAAAATTAACAACAGTCTTTATCCTTTACCCATACTACTAGGCGAAGTTGTCTTTTGGGGGTTTGCTCCTCCTCTCTCTTTGTTTGCACCTCTTTGATGAAAAGAGCAGGTCCTGTGATTTTTCTGATTATTCTCCAATGTGATTTTTATTCACAAAACTTATTTCAGTAATTTTTTTTATCTAATTTCATTTAATCATCAAAACTTCAATTTTTATTATCAAGAGTTCCCCTTCATGTAGTCTGTGTTTCCTCTGGCTGGCCATATACACCTCTTTCCTCTGCCCCTAGTTTTCAGCCCCTGTCAGACTGCCTTCTTTGAAGACGACTTTAGGCTGATTCCTGGGAAAAACTATCACTGTATTTCCAGGACACATAACAATGCATAGCATGGGTACTAAATGCATGCTGTTGCTGCTGCTGCTGCTGCTAAGCCACTCCAGTCGTGTCCAAGTCTGTGCGACCCCATAGACAGCAGCCCACCAGGCTCCCCTGTCCCTGGGATTCTCAAGGCAAGAACACTGGAGTAGGTTGCCATTGCCTTCTCCACTGCATGAAAGCGAAAAGTGAAAGCGAAGTTGCTCAGTCATATCCGATTCTTTGCAACGCCATGGACTGCAGCCCACCAGACTCCTCTATCCATGGGATTTTCCAGGCAAGAGTACTGGAGTGGGTTGCCATCGCCTTCTCCTACTAAATACATACTTGTGGTTAAATAAACTGAGACACAAATTTTGTAAGTAAATAAAATTTAATTTTATATTCAAGTACTCATCAGGAGTAAAAATTAGGGGTAGGCATTTATGGAGACATGAGAGCAAAGAGCAAAATTATAGTATGAATATTTCATTAAATTTTTTTCTTCAAGTATAATTTATATCAATGAAATAGATTTAAGGACTGATGATTTTGCCCACACCCATGCAACACCCATAGGTGTTACACCCATGTTACACTTATTCTTTCCAAGATACAGAACATTTTAATCATACTAGAGATACCTTTCTTTGCCCCTTCACAGTCAAAACCTGGTAACCACCCACTGCACCACCCCTGGGAACCATAGATTTGTTTTCACTATTATAGAACAGTTGAATGAAAATCAAACACTATTCAGTTCAGTTCAGTTTAGTCGCTCAGTCATGTCCAACTCTTTGTGACCCCATGAATCACAGTATGCCAGGCCTCCCTGTCCATCACCATCTCCCGGAGTTCACTCAGACTCACGTCCATCGAGTCTGTGATGCCATCCAGCCATCTCATCCTCGGTCATCCCTTTCTCCTCCTGCCCCCAATCCCTCCCAGCATCAAAGTCTTTTCCAATGAGTCAACTCTTTACATGAAGTGGCCCAAGTACTGCAGTTTCAGCTTTAGCATCATTCCTTCCAAAAAATCCCAGGGCTGATCTCCTTCAGAATGGACTGGTTGGATCTCCTTGCAGTCTAAGGGACTCTCAAGAGTCTTCTCCAACACCACAGTTCAAAAGCATCAATTCTTCGGCGCTCAGCCTTCTTCACAGTCCAACTCTCACATCCATATATGACCACTGGGAAAACCATAGCCTTGACCAGATGGACCTTAGTAGGCAAAGTAATGTCTCTGCTTTTGAATATACTATCTAGGTTGGTCATGACTTTTCTTCCAAAGAGTAAGTGTCTTTTAATTTCATGGCTGCAGTCACCATCCGCAGTGATTTTGGAGCCCCAAAACATAAAGTCTGACACTGTTTCCACTGTTTCTCCATCTATTTCCCATGAAGTGATGGGACCAGATTCCATGATCTTTATTTTCTGAATGTTGAGCTTTAAGACAACTTTGTTGCTCTCCTCTTTCACTGTCATCAAGAGGCTTTTTAGCTCCTCTTCACTTTCTGCCATAAGGGCGGTGTCATCTGCATATCTGAGGTTATTGATATTTCTCCCGGCAATCTTGATTCTAGCTTGTGTTTCTTCCAGTCCAGCGCTTCTCATGATGTATTCTGCATATATGTTAAATGAGCAGGGTGACAATATACAGCCTTGACATGCTCATTTTCCTATTTGGAACCAGTCTGTTGTTCCATGTCCAGTTCTAACTGTTGCTTTCTGACCTGTATACAGATTTCTCAAGAGGCAGGTTAGGTGGTCTGGTATTCCCATCTCTTTCAGGATTTTCCACAGTTTATTGTGATCCACACAGTCAAAGGCTTTGGCACAGTCAATAAAGCAGAAATAGATGTTTTTCTGGAACTCTTTTGCTTTTTCCATGATCCAGCAGATGTTGGCAATTTGATCTCTGGTTCCTCTGCCTTTTCTAAAACTAGCTTGAACATCAGGGAGTTTACAGTTCAATAAAGGAAATCAAAGTATACTCTTTTGTGTCTGGCTTCTTTAACTCAGCATAATTTTTTTGAGGTCCAGACCTATTGCAATAGTATTCTATTGTGTGGATATACCAGTTTCTTCACTTACCTTTTAATGTATGTTTGAGTTATTTTCAGCTTTTCAATTATTATAATTAAAGTTGCTTGGAGTATCCACTTTTTAAAATATATCCTTTCATTTATATTGGATAAGTAGCTAAAATGGCATAGTTGGATCATAAATAGGTATGTATTTAACTTTGTGAAAGACTACCAGAATATTTCTAAAGGGTTTTATGATAATATTTCCACCAGCAGTATATAAAAGATTAATTATTTCATGTGCTCATCTACAATTGGTGTTATCAGTCTTTAAATGTTAACCATTCTGGTGAGTGTCAATTGGTATTTAATTGAGTTTTCAGTTTGCTTTTCCCTGATAACTAACGGTGTAGAGTACTCTGTACTTCTTCATATACAAATTGACCATTTGCATATTGTCCTTGCAAAATGCTTATTCAAGTCTTTTGTTCATTTTTTAAAGTTTGATATATATGGTGGGTGTGTGGTTGCTCAGTTGCTTCGGTCATGTCCAGCTGTCTACAACCCTGTGTACTATAGCCTGCTAAGCTCCTCTGTCCATGGGATTCTCCAGGCAAGAATACTGGAGTGGGTTGCCATGCCCTTCTCCAGGGGATCTTGCTGACCCTGGGATCAAACCCACATCTCTTATGTTTCCTACATTGGCAGGCAGTTTCTTTATCACTAGCTCCACCTGGGAAGCCTGATATATATAGTACTTTCTTCCAGTCCATTGCTTGTCTTTAGATTATCTTAGCAGAATCTTCCAGTATTTTAGGTTTTATAAAATTGATTTGATTTGACATTTTTTGTTTTATGGTTAGTGTTTGCTAGATTACAGCTAGAAAATTATCTACACCAACATCATGAAGGTGTTTTCCTTTTGAAACTATGTATAGTTGATTTTTATACTTAGTTTTATGGTCCATTTCAAAATAGTCATTTGTGTATTATGTGAGGTGCAGATTGAGCGAGCATCACTTATTTTTGCATAGGTAGCCAGCACCATTTGTTTAACAGACTTTCTTCCTCCCATTGAATTGCTTTGTTTTCTTAGTTAAAAAATCAGGTGACTCTAAAAGTATGGATTTATTTCTGGATTGATAACATAGCACTGAGTTTTTCACTTTCCAAGCATAGCACATCTTTCCATTTATTTAGCTTTTTAATTTCAGCAGTGTTTGGTAGTTTTGTATGCAAAAGTCTTTCATATATATCACCATATTTGACTTGAAGCATATTATAGTCTTCAAAGCTATTGTAAATGTTATTGTTTTCTTAATTTTATTTTCCACACTTTGTTATTAGCTGTTGTTCAGCCATTCAGTTGTGTCTGACTCTTTGCGACCCCATGGACTGCAGCACACCTGGCTTCCCTGTCCTTCACCATCTCCCAGAGCTTGCTCAAATTCATGTCCATTGAGTTGATGATGCCATCCAACCATCTCATCCTCTGTTGCCCCTTTATCCTCCTGCCTTCAATCTTTCCCTGCATCAGGGTCTTTTCCAATGAGTCACTTCTTCACATCAGGTGGCCAAAATATTGGAGTTTTAGCATCAGTCCTGCCAATGAATATTCAGGATTAATTTCTTTTAGGATTGACTGGTTTGATCTCCTTGCTGTCCAAGGGACTCTCAAGAATCTTCTCCAGCACTACAGTAAGAAGTCATCAATTCTTCATGTGGGCATCAATTCTTCACTTACTAATTTGTTGTTAGTATCCCGACTTAAAGCTGTATATATTGGCCTTATGTTCTGTGACCTTGATGAATTTACATATTAGTTATAATACATTGTTCAAGGAGTTCTTTGGATTTTTCTATGTACATGATTATTTTACCCGTGAATAAAGACTGTTTTATAGCTTTCTTTCCAACATACATATCTTTTATTTATTTTCTTGCCTTCTTTAATTGGCTGGGATCTCCATCATAAAGTTAAATGTAAGTGTCAAAATGGGCATCTTTCTTTGTCATCTCCAGAAATCTTAATTGGAATTTTAGTTAGCCAGATCATAAGCTGTGCATGGTTATGGTAAGATTCTACAATGCTGGGCAAAGTGCAGCTACTGGGGGAAGAGCAACTTTCAAAAAGCTGTGAGCTAAAAAAACCATCTGAGTTCATACAGGGGTGGAAAATGTTCACAGTTTGTCATAAAGAACAGAAAGAACTTATAGAAAAACTGTATAGAATGATAAAGATTCAGCCTAATTAGTTGGTGATCTGCTCTCTCAACTATAAGAAAGAGTTGGAACTGTCCCAGTTCAGTTATCCACCAAGCTATCTTTTGATGCTTTATTTTCCTTTCAAAGTAACATGTAACGCTTACCTTAAACAGAGGTCACTTTTGGGGGTTAGGAGGTCATCACTGAAATTCCGTAGCATCCCACTCTCTTATGCATATCTATTCTTACTCTCAGTACATTAAGTGAGTAGTGGGTACATTAACTGATTACTGAATATATAGCTCAGTACATTAACTTAAATGCCTTTCTTAATATGAAAGTCATAACCCTCTGTTAGGATTACTGCATAATATAGACAGATGTAGTTTAGACAAATATTAGTAGAAAATTTGGAAACCAGAATAAGGAATAAATATCAATATATATCTAATAAGAATCACTTGATCTGGGATACATGTCCCAAAGAGAGTAATAACAACATAACCAAGATTTAAGGTTAATTTGTTCATAGATGTTGAAATGCCTCATAGGAAATAATCCTTGGCCAGAGCAATCGAGAAGATGACTTAATGTTTTTTCTCAGTTTTGGGAAATACAGCATTACCACAGTTAAAAAAATAAAATAGCAAAAAAAGCACCAAAGGCAAAATTTGAGTTTCTGCCTTGCCAAAAACAACAGGAAGACACTTATGCTGTCACTCAAAGCATAAAAATACAGCAAACTCTAGTTCAAATCCATTATCTGCCCTTGATGCCATATTTTTACCAGCCATATAGAGCCTGTCTGCCTTCTTTATTTCTTTGAACTATTTGGAGAGTAATGTATTCTCATACTAATATAAAAGTAGGCCAAAATTAGACCAAGCAGTTGTACTCAGTTTTTAACTGTGCTGATCCGACCTGGAAGGAATTGGTATAAACTGATTGAACCAGATTAAAATAAATTATATTGGATCATACAATTTCCCTTTAGAAACAGATAATTTTATACATGGACACATATATACAACTATAAAATCCAGGTAACACAATACTTTAAGTTGTTTTCAAGTACTCAGGCCTTGAGATGGACATGAAAACATTTAAACTCTATCCTCTTCACCAGTAGGACTACATATAAACTATACTAATTATGTAACAATTTATCTTCAGTAAATACTCATACATACAACCTATGTATGACATATAGTTTTGGCCTTTTAAAATATTTTTTGTCTTATTTTTAGGTGATATGAGAGGGAAAACCTGTACCCCTGTTTCTCCTTTCTATCTTAACCTGGTATAATGTTTTATACCGTGTGCATGCTCAGTCATCTCTGACTCTTTGTGACCCTATGGACTGTGGTTAGCCGAGCTCATCGGCCCATGGGATTCTCCAGGCAAGAATACTGGAGTGGGTTGCCTTCCTCCTCCAGGGGAATCTTTCCAACCCAGGGATCAAACCTGCGTCTCTGGCATCTCCTTCATTGCAAGCAAGTTCTTTACCACTGCTATATATTGCTTCATGGTTAAAAGAAGTGACAATGTCATGAAGCACATTCTTTGATAATTTTTTTCAGTGAGAGACTATGCATGATAAACTGTTTTCCCACCCCTTTCTTTTAAATGTTAGTTAAGCTGAGTGAAAAATTCTAGGTTACTGAGTTTCCTTTAGCACTTTAAATATATTATGCCACTGTCTTCTGATAGCTATTGTTCTGATTAAAATTCTGCTCTTAATCTCATTGTCATTTCTTTACATATAATCCTCAGCTTTACTACGTCTCTCAGTTTGACTGACAGCTGGGCTTTCCAGGTGGCTCAGTGGTAAAAGAATCTGCCTTCAATGACGAAGACTTGGGTTCAGTCCCTGGGTCAGGAAGATCTGGAAAAGGGAATGGCTACCCACACTCCAGTATTCTTCTCTGGGAAATTCCATGGATAGAGGATCCCGGCAGGCTACAGTCAGTCCATGGGATCGCAAAGAGTCGGGCATGACTCAGCAACTGAGCGCATAGGTTCCTTGCGCTTGGATGGCTGAGACAAGCTGATTGGTATTATCCAGAGGTTAATTATTTATGTAAATTTGGAATATGCTATCCAGATCCAGTCATGTTAGATGGGAGTAAGGAAAGGAAGGCTCAGTACAGCCTCAAAGACCAGGATTCTCTAGAATGACATAGCCAAAGAGCCCTACACCTGAAATGCTGGTACATTATTTCCTGTTTAGCTCTTTAGCTTTGCTGAGATATCTCCAGCACAGAACCCTGAGAGAGGAGTAGGGTAAGATTTGGATACCAAAACTTCCCACTGAAATCCTCAACAGCATGAAATTCATCTTCTTAATTTGATAGAATAATGGTACCGCTAAAGACCAGAAGGTGAAATGACTTTATCCAAGATATATAGAAAGTTTGTTAGTGACGTAAGAGCTGGTTTGAATTCTGCTTCTGTCAGTTACTAGCTCTGGAACCTAATGTTAACCTCTTTGAGTCTCAATTTCTCATCTGTAAAATAAGGATAAGAATATGTGTCTCAAAAGGGTTCTTATTCCTTGATATCTCAGCTGGTAAAGAATTTGCCTCCAGTGCAGAAGACCCTGGTTCAATTCCTGGGTGAGGAAGATCTTCTGGAGAAGGCATAGGCTACCCACTCCAGTATTCTTGGGCTTCCCTTGTGGCTCAGCTGGTAAAGAATGCACCTGCAACATGGGAGGCCTGGGTTTGATCCCTGGGTTGGGAAGATCCCCTGCAGAAAGGAAAGGTTACCCACCCCAGTATTCTGGCCTGGGGAATCCAGGACTACACAGTCCATGGGGTCACAAAGAGCTGGACACAACTGAGTGACTTTACTTTCATAAGGTTACTATGAAGCTTTTAGCATTGTGCCTGAAACAAAATAGAAGCTAAATAAAGATATTAATTTTTTGTTGTTATTATTAGTGTTTTTCATTTTAACACACTGACTTTTACCCTATCCTGATTTTTTAATTTTTTTTAAATTGAAGTATATTGATTACAATGTCATATTAGTTTCAGGTATATAGCACAGTGATACAATTTATATGTATATATTCTTTTTTAGATTCTTTTCCCTTATATGCTATTACAAAATATTGTTTATAGTTTCTTGTTCTACTAAGTAGGTCCTTTTTGGTTACCTATTTTATACATAGCAGTGTGTATTTGTTGATCCCATCCTCCTAATTTATCCCCCCTCCCACCTTCCCCTTGGTAACTATAAGTTTTTTTTCTATGTCTGTGGGTCTCATTCTGTTTTGTAAATAAGTTTGTTTATACCTTTTTTTCATATTCCACTATAAGTGATACCATATGATATTTGTCTTTGTCTAGCTTACTGCACTTAATATGATAATCTCTATATCCATCCATGTTGCTGTAAATGGCTTTATTTCATTCTTTTTATGACTGAGTGATATTCCATTATATATATACCACATTGTCTTTATCCTTTCATCTGTTGATGGACATTAGGTTTCTTTCATGTCTTGGCTATTGTAAATAGTGTGACAATGAACACTGGGTTACATCTATCTTTTTAAATGAATGCTTTCTCCAGATACGTGCCAGGAGTGGGATTTCTGATAACTCTATCATATGATAACTGTTTTTAGTTTTTTAAGGAACCTCTATGCTATTTTTCATAGTGGTTGCACCAATTTACATTTCCACCCACAGTGTAGGAGAGTTCCCTTGCCTCCACACCCTTTCCAGTGTTTATCATTTGTAGACTTTCTGATGGTGGTTATTCTGACTGGACTAAGGTGATACCTCATTATAGTTTTGATTTACATTTCTCTAGTAATTAGGAATGTAGAACATTCTTTCATGTTCCTGTTGGCCATCTGTATATAATCCCTGGGGAAATGTCTATTTAGGTCTTCTGACCATTTTTGATTGAGTTGTTTGATATTAAGTTGTATGAACTGTTTATACATTTTGGAAGTTAAGCCCAGTAGGTTACATGATCTGCAAATATTTTCTCCCATTCTGTGGGTTATCCTTTATTTTGTTTATGATTTCCTATGCTGTGCAGAAGCTTTATGTTTAATTAGGTCCCATTTGCTTATTTTTGTTTTTATTTCCATTACTCAAGGAGAGGGATCCAAAAAGATATTGTAGCAATTTATCTCAAAATGCCTGTGCCTATGTTTTCCTCTAGGAGTTTTATAGTATCTGATCTTACATTTAGGTCTTTAATCCATTTTGAGTTGACATTTGTGTATGGTGTTAGAGAATATTCTAACTTCATTCTTTTACATGTAGCTGTCCAGTTTCCCAGAAACACTTACTGAAGAGACTGTCTTTTCTTCTTTGTATATTCTTTCCCTGTTTATTGTAGATTTAATCTGTAAGTGCATGGGTTTATTTCTGGGCTTTCTATCCTATTCCATTGATCTATATTTCTGTTTTTGTGCTAGTACTATAGTGTTTTGATTACTGTAGCTTTTTACTGTAGTCTGAAGTCAGGACGCCTGATTCCTCCAACTCCATTTTTCTTTCTCAAGACTGCTTAGACTACTCAGGATTTTTTGTGTTTTCATACAAATTTAAAAGTTTTTTGCTCTAGTTCCATAAAAAAAGTGCCATTGGTAATTTGGTAGTGATTGAATTGCCTCTGTAGATTACCTTGGGTACTATAGTCATTTTAACAGTATTAATTCTTCCAGCCTAAGGACACAGCAAATCTTTCCATCTGTTTGTGTAATCTTCAGTTTCTTTTATTAGAAAATAAGCCTAACAAAGGATGGAAAAGACCTGTATTCTGACATTCTTATTTTCTTTGAAAGAGGGAGCTCTTATCTTCATCCCATATTTATATATGTGTGCGCTTAATGAAATTAAATGGGACATTCTCTGAATAAATATACATCTCACTTGCTCCTAGAGTAACATTTAGTACACTGTGCATGAAGACTGAGAAGTGGTGATTGATAATATTTAGTGATAAATGAACAGTTGACAAATAGATCATAGTCTCTCTAATGTAAAATTAGTGCTAGTGGTTTGTTCATAACTCGTTAGTCTACTCCAGACCCAGCATATGAGTCATAGGCCTGAGTGCCAGGCTCAAGAACATGGAGGCCAGCTTTCTTCTTGACCACATAATTTCAGGAGCCACTCATTAGTGTGAGTGTGTGAAGATGCTCAGCCACTGCATAATCAGGGTCCTTCTGTTCTCGTTTCCAACTTCCCCTCACTTCCCTCCACATTTCCCATTGTTGCATCATCCTGTACTGCCGCTCACTTGGCATTCCTACAGGAAGGTTTGATGGCTTCTGGAAAGTTGGGGATGGAATTAAATTATGAAGGTTTAAGGGATTTTGTTACACTTTCATTTAAATCATCAGAGGAAGAGAGTGTGGGATAGATGGGTGGGTTTTCTTTAATTCAAGCCTGTCAAGTTCCTCCAACCTGACAGGATAACATTTCAACTCCAAAGAGAAATATATATATTACTTACCCTCATGTTGCTTGGAAAACAAGGATAATATCTGCTTCTTGGATGGAGCCCATAAGATCTAAAGGCTACAGCTGCTCAGGAAGCCAAAGTTGAAGGATATCATTGTTATTAGAAGGCCCAGTTAATGTACAACTCCAGAAGCTTCAAGGGAGAAGTAGAAATGGAAATTGTTTCCAAGATGATGATAATGTAGTTTTAGATTTTTAAACACATGACCATGAAATCCCTGAGCTTTGGTGTGTTAGAAGCAGGCCTTCCTGGACACTTTGACTTTTACATGTGAGAAAATAGGGAGTGCATGTGAATATCAACTTTTAACTAAGACAGACCCAAATTCTTAATCTCGGATTGGCATTTACTAACTGATCAACCTCAGAAAGTTATTGTCCTTACAAAAGCTTCAGCTCTACATTGAAACACTGGAAATAGTTTATGTCTATTTCACTGGATGTTTGTTTGTTTTGAGGATCGTAGGCATTCACGTGTATAAACCGTTCATCACAGGAAGTAGAACTTAGTAAGAATTTAGTAACTGGTAGCTTTCTTAGATGTTGGCCAAGACACATTTACTTGCTGAGCTAAATTAACCAAATATTTAATAAACACCAACTCTGACCCAGACACTTTGTAGGCACAGAGGTGATCTTGTTCTATCTTCTAGACACAGATTTCTTGATGAAGGAGGTAATAGTCCCCAAGAAGAGCAGAGATAGCTTCCAGACAGAGATGATCTTGTTGTTCTATCTTTAAGCTGCTCATGGACAAATACGTCTTGTCCTTTGACAATTTTGTTTCCATCTCTAAAACATCATTAGAGCAGAGACTTTACATGTCTTATATTAATGTATTGTTATGGTCTAGACACATGAATAAACTTAACAAATATTCACTGAGGGTCTATTTGTCTCAGGTACTGTCCTAGGTATTTGGGATATATCAGTGTATAAATCAGCCAAAGATTTTGCCCTTGAGAAATCTTCCTTATGAACAAATGAAGCTACTTAATAATAACATCCAAAAATGTGCCATGAACCATTTTTTAACCTATGGTTTGAGAATTTCCCTAAAGAAATAGAAGCAATTGTTGGGAATGCATGTACACCTATGGTGGATTCATGTCAATGTATGGCAAAACCAATACAGTATTGTAAAGTAAAAATAAAAATTAAAAAAAAATAAAAAAGAAAATAAAATATATTAAAAATAAATAAATAAAATAACTCTTCCCTAGATAGTGTGGTGCCACTTATAAGCCACTGCCACAGTTTGCAAAGTCACCAAGCTTTCTGAGAGCTTTTATGAGAATCACATGTGAGTGTGTGGTCTAAGAGAATATCTAGCTCCTTTGGAGAGATGGGCTTTATACTGATGCAACTTAGAAGACCTGGTCTTCTACCCACAAAATCACTTCATTGGTCACCTCTCTAGAAGGCAACATGGAGGCAAGGATGGAATTTATGAGAATCACATGTGAGTGTGTGGTCTAAGAGAATATCTAGCTCCTTTGGAGAGATGGGCTTTATACTGATGCAACTTAGAAGACCTGGTCTTCTACCCACAAAATCACTTCATTGGTAACCTCTCTAGAAGGCAACATGGAGGCAAGGATGGAACGCTGGAGGTTAAGGGAACTTTCTCTGACTAGTAGGTATGTATCTGTTGCTTTTCTAGATCTGCCCTCCTTGGGGACTGTGTGCCTCCTTCATCAAGAAATCTGCCAGCATTCACAATTGGAACATAAACACGCCAGCAGGTTCTGATTAATCCAAATTGGAACTATTCAAACAGTCACAAAAAGAGATCTTTTCCCCTGAAGGAATTTACATGTGAAGAGAGACTAAGATGGGAAATAAACATTTCTATAATGATTAAAGTTAATTGGCTTGAAAGGATGCCTCTGAAAGAAATGCTTTCTGGTTTTAGTTCCAATCTATTTTGGGACAAGCCTGTTTTTCATAAGATTGGTAACTGCAAACAGATACTGCCCTTTCATTGGAAACAGATGGTACAGGACATAATTAAAGAAGTATGCACTGGCATCTCAAATAACTGCTTTCAATTACAGCATTTCAAGAGTATTAAGGGGAGATATTTTAAACAAGACCACTGCAAAAATAGATTTTGTCATTAACTTTGAAATAATATTTGACTTAAGGCTGAAATTTCCATGTGCCAGGTCTGGATCTCATGGCTGATGCTGATTGGTGCAGAAGAAATTGAATCATTATGGTCCTATCGTTCAGGGGAAAAAAAAAAAAAAACTTCCCATTTTTTTAATGCAGAGAAAAACTGTTCTTTCCCTACTCTGGTAAGACTTGTATTTTATTTTGCTCTTGAATCTCAGTTCTAAATTACAACCTTGAGGAGCTTTCACAGTGAAGCCATCTCAATGTTAACTCCAAGGTTGTCTGTCACTAATGTAGTTGTCTGTGTGTGTGCAGGCAGTGGGTACAGGTCTTCCCTCAATGTGAAGCATGTTTACATGCCTTATTTTTAAGTATACACTGTACACATTCATGCTGAGATCTACAAGTAAAACCCTCAAATTAGATAATACACAAACTCATCAGATTGCCTGGACTGGTACATTCATGATCTAGGTAATTTTAGTTTCAGTGGAGATAATAATAACTATAAGAAATTATGTAACATTGGAAAGTTACAAAGTGTTTCACTTGTCCTCTTTTAACACACTGAAATGATGTTTATTTTCTCAATAAATACTTTCTTATTTATTGAGCATCTAACATACAACAGGTACTGCACCAGGAGATAAAGCAACGAACAAAGACAACTGCTTATTTGCCCTCCTAGAGCTTATGATCAAATGGTGGGTAGAAAGACAAGGGAACAATTGCAATACAGAAGGGAAAATGCTATGATGAAGGGTAGTCAGAGTGGTATAGAAACCCTGGATAGCAATACTTTACCCAAAAAGAGGTTTATACCCTGTTGCCTTAAACCTGGATTTAGAAACAGGAAAGCAGAGCAACTGTACAATACATGACCTTAATGACTCAAATATATGTACTATCGGATGTACTAGTATCCCTTAATCAGGAGCGCAGCAACCGGGCAGATAGGGTACAACTTACTGATCACCAACAGGCATTAACTGATCATCAAGACACTATAAATTTACCTTTGACTATATGCACACATACGTGCATACACTAGAAGAGACAGAGAACCCGCATGAGGCATACTACTGACCCCTCCTCACCAAAGCTGTATGGGCTCTAAGCTCTGTCTAGTTGTGATAATGTGCTAGGTTGAGTGATCCTACAGTCATTCACTTGCCTTTACGCCAGTGGTCTGTGTTCTTGAGATGGCTGGACAAAGGCTTGTGGTGAATAATAAGTGCAGGACAAGAGTAAGATACTAATCAGTCCACACGTCTATTTCCTCATCACAAGGGTAATGAGTAGAATGTTGCAATTGGATTTTTGGAGTATTAAAATTTTTTTTTGAGTAATTAAGCTCTTAAGAAGCTTGGTAATTTCCTTCAAGTATATACTGAGTATCCAAATTCTCCATGAAGTCATTCAGATTAACCCCACCCATAATTAACCTTCCCTCATTTTGGACACTGTCTGTACTTGTGTGTATGTGCACACACAGGCATGCATCCTATGTCCTTTGTTATTCATGGGCAGTAAACCTAGGCAATACAACACATGTTAATACTATTTGTTCAATAAAACACTATATAGTTGGTTCCCAAAGAATTGTGAAGAACATATAGCACAGAAAGTGATCACACTTTGATTAACAGTGAAGGGAGAAAGTTTCCAATTTGAGACAGGAAATGAAGAGAAGAGAGAATTCTGGAGTCTGGCTAAGGGAGAGAGGGATGGGCTTTAGAACCTTGCATAATGATGTAAAAAGTGAAGGAAGAAAAGTAATTTTAATAAAGAAACCTCAAAATCTTCATGTAAAACAGCTTTTTTTTTTTCAGATTGGGGATGATTCAGCTTTGTAGGCTAAACAACCCCAATCTCCCAATTTTCCCAGCATCTATAAAATACACTTGCCACAGCCTAATTGTGGGTGGAGTCTATTTCCCTGCTGCTTATACTCTGGGCTTGGCCACATGACTTGCTTTGACTATGTGGGTAAGAGTTATAGGGGCTAGTTCCACACCTAGGTCTTCAGGGGTCTCCCATGCTTCCTCTTGCTTCTGCTCCCTCTATGAGAGAGGCATGGCCTGGCTAGCTCTCTACTCCAGGATAATGAGGACGCATGGAGCAGAGCCACCCCAGCTTGCCCACAGAGCTCCAGAAAGAAGCAGATCTATCCAGCTGAGCACAGCCTCAGTCCCAGCTCAGCCAATCCACAGACCCATGGGGGTAGAAAAAAGATAGTTCCCTTAAGTCATTAGAATCTTGGGGTCATTTCATATTTAGAAATATTGTACAAAAGCTACTTACTACATTGCAAAAAAAAAAAAAAAGGTAGTGTCTAGAGTAGATCTGAAGACAGGCTTCCTTTTCTGACCATCTTTCCCTGTTTCTTCATAATTCTACAGAGAGGCAGGTATCAGGCAATGGCCAGTCTGCCCAGTGATTTGGAGCCTTCCTTGATTAGATGAGGTTCATGTCTTGCTTGCTTGACCAGAATTCTACTCTTCACAATTCAGAGGGAGTTCACTCAGTTTGGGGTGGGATGGGAGGCTATTATTTCTGCTACATATAGCTTCACTACTTTGCTGAGAGCTATTAACTGAAAGCATGATTTTGGATATTCTCTCAAAAGAACAGGATGTTCTTCCACTTGTCTCTTCCATAAGTAGACAGTAGTCTTATCCTCACTTTGCCCTAACTTTCTCTTCATAAAATTCCCCAAACTTTTGACAGTTTCTGACTATAGCAGTGGATGACTCCAGCTTTTTTCCTACTTAAATTCTCTCTTCCAATTCAATTCAAGGGCCACCACACAAACCTTCAAGCAGGATGAGTTTATGAAAGAAATGTAGAAAAATCTAATTTTTTGCCAAGAACTTCATAAGGCAACAGATGTAGAACTATTGTGGCCTTACCCAAATGAGCTCCTTGTTTCTGTTGAGTTTTATCATAAACATTGATTTTTAGAGAGATGATATGGGGAGGGAGGTGGGAGGGAGGTTCAGGATTGGGAACTCATTTTACAAAAAAAGAAAAATAAATAAATAAATCTCACATGTTATTTTGATATTTTCTTCTTTCTAAAAATAATGAAGTATTTCCAAGAGATCATCTGGGGCAAAGGAAGGTAAGTCATTGTCTTAGTCACACTACAGGTTTGTACAAAGTTTACTCAGTTTTTGTGTGCCTAGCTATCTAGGTCCCACTGATGAGACAAGTCATACAACTTTAAAAAAAAAAAAAGAAAAAACCTTTTTAAAAGACTATGAGAAAAGCATTACTCTGTGCTATTTAGAGAATCTTGGGAGACTTTTTCCTTTGGTAAATGCCACAAAAGAGACGTTTCTCATGAAAACTTAACTGATAGACTGTAGCATGATGAGGGGTGGCCTCTGGGAATAGTTATGGGAGAGAGCCTGGAGCCAGGACCAGTAATTATGAGACACCAAGGAAAAAGCAGAGGTTGCATAGACAAAAAATATTCCAAAAGCAATCATGAAAGTGGAATGAAAGGAAGAAATAGAGTAAATGCTTTAAATAAAATTAGTTCTCACCATACAGTCCCCAACAACATCTACATCCAGTGCAGCAGAAAATATACTTGACTTAGACATATCCTTGAAAATACATTGAAAGCTTGGATATATCCATAAAACTATGCTGGCCAGAGAGAACTGGAATTTGAGTCATGGACCTACATTGGCAATTTGAGTGACTTTCAGCAGTTTCTTTATAGTTTCAAATTTATTTGCAAAATGGAAGCCATGAAATAGCATATGTGGGAGTGCTAGCATATACAGTAAGTGTTTAAAACATATTTGTTGAATCTAAATAATACAATCAGTTCTACATTATAGGCAAGAGTGCCTATTATGGCCTACAGAACTTGAAATATAATGCTCAGTCCTCATATTTCTCAAGATCAATTACTTGACAAGCATCACAGAAAAGATGATAGAGTTCTATTACAGAGCTGAAAACACATGATATGAATTCACTGAGTGCCTAAGTGAAGTTAGCATTTTGGTAGGCACTCAGTGCCAAGGGGGATGAGACTGGGTAGTAGGAGAGGAAAATACAGGAAGAAACCCTATTGGATGCTACTTCTCTCAATCAAGTTTAGATTTCAGATCGGTGTGGCTGAGAACATACATAAGCTTTGAGGTCAGACTTGCTTTCAAATCTTGACTTTGCTTGTGTGACTTGGGTCTAGTCTTTCCAAGCCTCAGATTCCTCATCCATAGGATGGGAACGAAAATACTTGCAGTGCCATTTAAAGATTACAGAGGATTTATAAAGAATGTCTAGCAGTTAATTGACATATGATACAGGGCAGCTATTGTTACTTAAAAGGCCATAGCTCTTTCAGAGCAGAAACTGGACTTCGTGAAACTTTGTATTCTTCATTGTGTTTAGTACAACACCTGTCATACATTAGGTAAAATAAATCTTCATTGAATGGATGAATAACCAAAACAGTTTATTCGGTGTTCTTGCCTTTTGCACTAATTGCCATCAGATGGAGCTTTTGCCTGGTTCTAGTGTTTCATTTTGGTTTTTTTTCCTCTTAAAAGACCAACAGCACCACTTCTGACTTCAGAGCATATCTCTAAGATGGAAGAACTACAGAAGACATAAATTGGCTGTCTAGGGTGCTTGCCTATTAACAGCACATTGAGATTCCACCTAAACATTGGTTATACCTCTGGTTTTGGACTCAGTCCTGTATTCATTTCCCAGTGTCATCATGTCTGACAAGTCATTTTGGGAAGGTTAGTTACCTCTTTGAACTTAATTTACTTGTTCATAAATAATGACCTTAATGGTTGATGTGAAGATTAAATGAGACAGCATATGTATAATGCCAGACATATAATAGGCAGTACAAGATTTGAAACTGAATATATGACACCAAAGCTCAAGCTCCTTATATTGCACTTGATTTCCAAAGGATTTTTAGGCTCCTAAAAAGAAAGAAGCCATATCTTATTCAGAACTACTTTGCATACACCTTGGTGCCTAGCATAATACAGGGCAAAGAGTAGAATGTAATCAATACTTGTGGGGCTGAATTGCTTCCAACTGTTAACCATACCCTAAGTGAATCAAGAATATTTCTTTAGGAAAATGTGCCTTCAGACAATAGGAACCAACACTGATCCACTAAAGCGGGAATACCAAAGAAACTTTCTTTCCCTTCATAAAATTATTAGACTGGTTGTTGGAGAAAAAAAAATTAACAGCATATCTTTTCATTTTAATAAGTCTTTAGGCAGTTAAAAACTTAAGATGTTTTTACATGCAAGTAAGAGAAAACCCAAATCAAACTGGCTTCAAAAGTAAGCGCACTTATTGGTTTACATCCTTGAAAGAGCCTGTCAGAATAGGTTGACCCAGTAGTTCAACAACATGATCAAGGATTCAGGTTCTTTCTGTCTCTCCATTTTGATAACACCATCAGCTTTATTATGGATGTAAGTTGTTCAGTAGTAGAAAATAGGCTACACGTTTCCTTATTCATTTCTGAAAAAGAGGAAATGAAGAGAGCATGCCACTCCTGAGCTTTGAGCTTAATTTTTTTCCTTTGCAATTTCCCCACTTCTTAAGTAGTAATTGTTGTCAATGAAAGGCTATGCACTGATAGCATTCTTAGGTTAAGAATCATAACAAGGGATATGACATTATGTCTAACATGTATGCATAGTTGTTCACCTGTGTCCGATTCTTTGTGACCCTTTGGACTATAGTCTGCCGATGGGATTCTCTAGGCAAGAATACTGGAGTGGGTTGCTATGCCCTCCTCCAGGGGATCTTCCCAACCCAGGGATTGAACCCGTGCCTTCTGCATTGCAGGCAGATTCTTTACGGGCTGAGCCATCAGAGAAGCCTGTATTATGACTAGAGTTAAGGTCATTTCTTCAAACACTGTTTCTTCTACAAAGGAGTAGGAGTGGAGTGAGGGGAAAAGGAAAGGAGTTCAGTTATCATTTCCTCAGCAAACATTATTATATTTACTGAAAATATATAAATCTTTGGTCTGACTAATATAGCTGAGCTGATTAGGAGCTGATTAACTAGCTGCATGGTTAACAAACTAGAATGGGAAATGACATGTCACATATTCCAGAAATCGTCCTTTTCATTACCCTGCCAACTCACATTGAGTTCGGTACTTTTCTACTCTGCTTTTATACAAAAATAGGTATTATTTCACATATACACAATACATTAATTATTTTGTTGTTTAGTTGCTAAGTTGCGTCTGACTCTTTTGCAACTCTATGGACTATAGCCCGTCAGGCTCCTCTCTTCATGGGATTTCCCAGGCAAGGATACTGGAGTGGGTTGCTATTTCCTTCTCCAGGGGATCTGCCTGACCCAGGGATAGAACCCATGTCTCTTGCTTTAGCAGGTAGATTCTTTACCATTGAGCCACCAGGGAAGCCCCATATTAATTATATAACTACCTTCCAATCCAACCATGATACTATTGAAAGCTGGAGCTGGGCCTTACCCGTATTTCTAGCCTTAAGACATAGCATAGAACCTGACATATAATAAAGAGTTCAATTTTCAAATAACAGTTAATGGGCAAAGCAATGGGTAGAAGTTTCAGGAAGCGAGATCTCAAATTTTCATGTGTTTAAAGAAAATTTCCTTACAATAAATATGTTACATAAATTACTAACAGTCATCAGTAACTTGACTATAAAGAAGGTTGATGTTGAATTAAGATATCTTTAATGTCCCTTTGGATCCTGGAATGTGATGATTTTCTGAGGTTACCAGTGATGACCCCAGTGTTCACTCCATGATGGTGGCCCAGATGGCTCCCACGTAGAAATCAGCACATTCAGGGTGTTGGGAAGGTGCTAGAGTCAACTGTTTGACTCACGAAAATTCCAGGGCCATGGTCTCTACAAAGGGATCACATTCTATCCTCCATGCCAGCACTGGTGACCAGTTCTTGCTGATTATCATCTGCTATGGACTCGGCATTCTCTGCCTGCTTATGCGTCAGATGCCAAAAAATTAAGAAAGATAACTGAAGGAAGCTCATGAGCCAATGCAGTGCCAGAAGTGGGGGAGGAATTTACTAACAGCTGGAGTAATCTTTAGCTCAAACCGTCTTTAAGAAAGAGAATAAACAAGAGCAGAACTCAGTATGGCAGACATTCATTGCTTATCTTGTGCTGAGTACGGTGCAAGCCCTCTGGTTAGGGGAGTAATAAGTACAATGGGGACAAGGTTCTGGCATACAATAAAGTTTAGAATTTAGAATGAAATATTTGCAACACACACATGCACACACATGCATACACACACAGTACTTGAGAAATGCACAAGACAACATCCAAGACAGTAAAGGTGGTGACTGCACAATATGACATCCAGAAATGTACTGCCGTCTACCCTCCCACTCACCCTTCAAACCTGTCCTAACCTCTTGGTTCACTTCAACACTGTTACTCTTTCCACCCTATTAGAACTGAGTTCCTTAAACCCTTTGATTCCTTTAAATTTTCCATGTAACCTTAGCTTACTGTTTGTTGAAGTCATCTTTTCAACACCATCTTTATTGGTATAAAAATTATGTGTCACTCTTAATCCTACCAGTCACGTATAACCACCATCAGTACAGTGGTGGATGTTCTCTCATTTTTTTTTCTCTATATATTCTTTTCTTTCACAGATTCACAGGGTTTTCACTTGCCGTTCCTAGAACACTACTTATCTATATAAGATCTGGAAGGTTTTTGGTTGTTAGTTGCTCAGTCCTGTCTGACTCTTTGTGACCCCATGGACTTTACCCCACCAGGTTCCTCTGTCCATGGGATTTCCCCGGCAAGAATACTGGAATGGGTTGCCGTTTCCTTCTCCAGGGGATCTTCCTGATTCAGGGATTGAACCTGGGTCTCCTGCATTTCAGGCCGACTCTAACACCTGAACCACCAGAGAAGCATCTGGAAGGATATATGACCGATTATTAACTGCATTTTTCTCTGGAAAAGGAAGACTGTTGGGACTTTTATTCTCTGTCCTTATATATTATTATTTTAAGCAACAAAAAATATTCAGGTAAGTTAGTAAAATTTCTAGAAGGAGAAAATAGAATCACTACTTCCTAAATGCTGCTGCTGCTGCTACTAAATCACTTCAGTCATGTTTGACTCTGTGCAACCCCATAGACGGCAGCCCACCAGGCTCCCCCATCCCTGGGATTCTCCAGGCAAGAACACTGGAGTGGGTTGCCATTTCCTTCTCCAATGCATGATTACCATAAAAAGTACCTGTTCTATCACTTTAAGTTTAGTTCAGTTCAGTCCCTCAGTCGTGTCTGACTCTTTGCGACCCCATGAATCGCAGCACGCCAGGCCTCCCTGTCCATCACCAACCCCTGGAGTTCACTCAGACTCACATCCATCGAGTCAGTGATGCCATCCAGCCATCTCATCCTCTGTCGCCCCCTTCTCCTCCTGCCCCTAATCCCTCCCAGCATCAAAGTCTTTTCCAATGAGTCAACTCTTTGCATGAGGTGGCCAAAGTACTGGAGCTTCAGCTTAAGCATCATTCCTTCCAAAGAAATACCAGGGTTGATCTCCTTCAGAATGGATTGGTTGGATCTCCTTGCAGTCCAAGGGACTCTCAAGAGTCTTCTCCAACACCACAGTTCAAAAGCATCAATTCTTCAGCGCTCGGCCTTCTTCACAGTCCAACTCTCACATCCATACATGACCATTGGAAAAACCATAGCCCTGACTAGATGGACCTTTGTTGGCAAAGTAATGTCTCTGCTTTTGAATATGCTATCTAGGTTGGTCATAACTTTTCTTCCAAGGAGTAAGTGTCTTTTAATTTCATGGCTGCAATCACCATCTGCAGTGATTTTGGAGCCCAAAAAGATAAAGTCTGACACTGTTTCCACTGTTTCCCCATCTATTTCCCGTGAAGTGATGGGACTGGATCCCATGATCTTTGTTTTCTGAATGCTGAGCTTTAAGCCAACTTTTTCACTCTCTTCTTTCACTTTCATCAAGAGGCTTTTAGTTCCTCTTCACTTTCTGCCATAAGGGTGGTGTCATCTGCATATCTGAGGTTATTGATATTTCTCCCGGCAGTCTTGATTCCAGCTTGTGTTTCTTCCAGTCCAGCATTTCTCATGATGTACTCTGCATATAAGGTAAATAAGCAGGGTGACTATCACTTTAACTTACTGCAATAGTCCTCGTTCTTGGGGGCATGGCAAGAAATAAAAGTATTCAATCTTGATCCTAACTTTTTTTTTCCTAGAGAGGAATAAGAAAAGAAACATAAGAAAGAGGAACCTTGATTTTCTACTAAAGCCCCATAGTGCTTAATAATCAAAACAGCAAATATCATGGGATAAAGAAGACTCTAAGTCAGGGAGGGGATTTTCTCAACAGCTTCTCAGAGGAAGGAGTTTTTGTGTAGCGAAAGCAGAACTGGCTGGAAGTGAGGAAGCCTGAGGTTTAGGTTTAGTTCTGTGAAAAGCCAGATCTGTGAATCTGTAGGACTTATGGCTCTTTAGTTTCCCTCTTGGCTTCAGTTTCCTATCTTACAAAGTAACTAATTTTAGAATATTTTACAATTGACAATTATTGAGGACACAACTTTTTAACCTTGTCAAATAAGGACAAAGAAAAGTGAACAAATAAACTGCAAAACCAAAAACTGTCATCAAACTCCATCATCATTTCACAAATGAAATGACACACTAGCACCAAAAATGCAAGGACACAATCTCACATTTTAAAAAATTAGCTTTATGTAAAAAACTCTCAACATTTGCTCTTGTTTGTTTCTTTCCTCCATGGGCAAGTACACATTTGCCTTGGACTCACTTGGGAACCTCAGCAATAAGCTCTCTCACCTTCCCTTCTTGTGCTATCATGTTGTGGCCTTGAGCCTGACCCTGTATACCTTACTGGACGTTCAATGGCAAATTCAAGGACTCAGAGGGAACGTAGAAGTCATGCTGCAGAGCAGAGACGTTCAGCACTGGGAAACTATTACGGAACAACTGCTGATGCCAAGTACTATTATGGGTGGTGGAATTTCACAGAGAACAAAACAAACACAAGAGCAACCTTCATGGAACTTACATTCTATTAAGAGAACCAGATTATTAACAAAGGCATAGCACATACGTAGTATATCATATGATCCTAAATGCTATCAGTTCAGTTCAGTTCAGTTCAGGCACTCAGTCGTGTCTGACTCTTTGCGACCCCATGAATCACAGCACGCCAGGCCTCCCTGTCCATCACTAACTCCCGGAGTTCACTCAGACTCATGTCCATCGAGTCGGTGATGCCATCCAGCCATCTCATCCTCGGTCATCCCCTTCTCCTCCTGCCCCCAATTCCTCCCAGCATAAATACTATCAGTTCAGTTCAATTCAGTCACTCAGTTGTGTCTGACTCTTTGCGACCCTGTGGACTGCAGCATGCCAGGCCTTCCTGTCCATCACCAATTCCCGGAGTTTACTCAGACTCTTGTCTTTTGAGTTGGTGATGCCATCCAACCATCTCATCCTCTGTCATCCCCTTCTCCTCCCGCCTTCTATCTTTCCCAGCATCAGGGTCTTTTCAAATGAGTCAGTTCTTCGCATCAGGTGGCCAAAGTATTGGAGTTTCTGTTTCAACATCAGTCCTTCCAAAGGATATTCAGGATTGATTTCCTTTAGGATGAACTGGTTGGACCTCCTTGCAGTCCAACAGACTCTCAAGAGTCTTCTCCAACACTATAGCTCAAAAGCATCAATTCTTTGGTGCTCAGCTGTCTTTACAATCTAACTCTCACATCCATACATGACTATCAGAAAAAGCATAGCCTTGACTAGATGGACCTTTGCCATCAAAGTACCATCTAGTTAAATACTATAGAAAAATATAAAGCCAAATAAGTCTGGTAGGTAGTCACTCAAATGTGAAAAGTGGTCAGAGAGGATTTCCCTGAGCAGAGACTAGAAGGAAAGGCAGGGAATATGCCATGGAGTTGTTTGAGGGAAGAACACTTTTGGTACAGGGAATAGTAACTACCCTTGACGAGAGTGCACTTGATGGTGTTGTGGAACTGCTATGCACAGAGGTAAGGAGAGGGAGGAAAAGGAAATCACAAGTAGTTGAGGACCAGGGCAGGATCTCACAGGCTCCAGCAAGGACTGACTTTTCTCCAAGTGCATGGTAAGTATGAGAGGGCATTGTGCAGAGGAGTGACATAGTTAACTCATGTTTTCATAAAATTACTCTGCTACTGTATAAATGAAAAAGAGTATTTTATAACCAAAATGAGAGATACCTGAAAAGTACCCTCTATGATGGTGGTGTTTTTGTTGTTGCTGCTATTTTAGTGATGAGAGAAATAGGAAAACAATATGGTACTCAGTGGAAGGAAGGCTAAGATTTGGAAATATATATCTAAAGCAATATATATCTTTATATTCTCTATCTGTATCTATAGATCTCTATGGAGATGTGTATAGATATATACATATAAAGGTTGTGTAGGTAGGTAGATCGATCTATCTATCTGCCTGTCTATCTATCTATCTTCTCTGTGCTTGCATGCGAGCTCGATCTCTCAGTTGTATCTGACTCTTTGTGACCCTATGGACTGTAGCCACCAGGCTCCTCTGTCCATGGGTTTCCCAGACAAGAACACTGGAGTAGGTTGCCATTTCCTCCTCTAGGGGATTTTCCCCACTCAGGGATTCAACCCATGCCCCCTGCCTTGCCAAGCGGATTCTTTACCACTGAGCCACCTGGGAAGCCCATATTCTCTCTACATGAATTCTCTCCTTTAGTTCTTCCCAAACTAATGCTTTCTAATTTAGGCTCTTTAAAACTTTTATTTTGTTTTTTACGTTTATTAGCTAATTATTATATATATTCAATAGGAACCCTATATATTAGTCTAGAAGGACTAGGGTATGCTGCAGTGATAAAGGAACCTCAAAATCTTGATGATTTGACATCAGGAAAGAATATGTCCAATGTGGATTAGCAGGCAGGTAGATAATCTTGGTTATTCAGAGACCAGACTGAAAGAAGCTTCAATATTTAGATCAATAATTGCCAAGGTAGGAAAGGATTCATGAAAAATACCGTACTGATTTTTAAAAAATTCTGCCCAGGAATAACACATACTGTTTTCCCTCACACTTCACTGGTCTAAGTACATGGCCATGCCTAACTTCAACAAGGAAGGGAAATGCAACTGTACCATGTTCCTGTAAGAATGAGAAATGGGGGAAAAAACTGAAAGTCCTAATGACTCCCACTGTCTGGCTCACTTTTTCTGATTGGATCTCAGGATTTCTTTGCTTACCATTCCAATTTGCATAGGTCTTCCTTGTTTATTTTAATCAGGCTATTTATGACCTAAAAATTCCCAAATCCCTTATACCACTCATGTGACACTACACATTGCCTTATATTGGAGTTATTTTTGTACCAAGGCACAAGTGGCATACGCTGCTCTGAGTGCACACCTATCTTTTCCTTTACTCCAGTAGGTTAGTCTTTACAGCTAGGAAATGGATCCAAAAGATCCCATGGAAAAGCAATAGCATCGAGTGATTCATTGTTAGATTAATGCATTAGTGAGTGACAAGGTGCCATCTTGAGCAATAGTGATAGGTTTCCAACTCTGAAAACATTCTAATACTGTCCCAAACAAAGAAATTATTTTGAGTTTCCAGGTTAGGGAATAAGATCCACATGCCATCTCACTATCAGCATATTCAAACTGTGATTTTTCTTTCTTGACATTTCAGAGATTATGACTATGTAGTGACAAGGACAGGAAAATGTGAAGTTACTGAACCCCCACAGATGGAGCCCTCTTTTTCACTTTTTAATCATCTGATTTATTAAAAGTAATGTCTCTTCTTGGTTAAGTGACCGATATTAGAGATTGCTATTTTTCTTTCAGCAGTCCCCATTTAACACACGAGGCATTTAACACACAAGGCCTGAATGAGCAGTAGAGCAAATGCCAAGACAGAGTGTAATCCTTGGGAGAGCTTGGTGGGGAAAAAGATCAGGTTTTAAAATAGAAACCCATCCATTAGCTGCAAGTGGAAACAACCTTTCATTTGCTTTACTAAACTGGAGGCTTCTTGAAAGTTGGGATTGTTTTTTATTTTTCTTTCTCATACTACACAGCCCAACAGTGTACACTGCCAAGAGGTGGCATAAACACTTGTTGTTGAACAACAAAAAATTGTACCAGGCTTGCTTCTTCCATCCAATAGGTGGCATTGTTGATTTATAAATGGCTTTTTATAGCACAGGAAAGTATATTCCATATCCTGTGATAAGCCATCATGGAAAACAATATGAAACAAGAATGTCTCTGTGTGTATAACTGAGTCATTCTTCTATACAGCAGAAATTGGCACAACATTGTAAATCAACTCTACTCTTCAATAAAATAAATACAAGTGGCTTTTAGAACCAGCACGGTAGCTAAGCAACCACCATCATCAGTTTTTTTGTTGCTGTTTTATTTATTTATTTTTAATATAAATTTATTTATTTTAATTGGAGGCTAATTACTTTACAATATTGTATTGGTTTTGCCGTACATCAACATGAATAAATTGGTTATATTTCTGAGGGCAATACTCTGGGTAAGTAGAAAGTATTAGTATAAATCACACCTATGGTTCATAGAGGAGAAGGCAATGGCAACCCACTCCAGTACTCTTGCCTGGCATATTCCATGGATGGAGGAACCTGGTAGGCTGTAGTCCATGGGGTCGCTGGGAGTTGGACACGACTGAGCGACTTCCCTTTCACTTTTCACTTTCATGCATTGGAGAAGGAAATGACAACCCACTCCAGTGTTCTTGCCTGGAGAATCCCAGGGATGGGGGAGCCCGGTGGGCTGCCGTCTATGGAGTGGCACAGAGTTGGACACGACTGAAGCAACTTAGCAGCAGCAGCAGTAAATGATAAAAAAAAATCCAACTTTCCCTCTTTGATTTCTCTGGATGAACTCAGAGGGAATTCTTTGTTTTCATTTCTGTTAGTGCCAATTTAACCATGACTTTTATCACTTGAATTTACACATTAATTCACTAAATCACTTATGTATTGAAACAGTGGCATTAATACACTTTGATTTTTGTGCTTATTATACAAAGCTCAACATTCAGAAAACGAAGATCATGGCATCCAGTCTCATCACTTCATGGGAAATAGATGGGAAAGAGTGGAAACAGTGTCAGACTTTATTTTTTGGGGCTCCAAAATCACTGTAGATGGTGACTGCAGCCATGAAATTAAAAGACGCCTACTCCTTGGAAGAAAAGTTATGACCAACATAGATTGCATATTTAAAAGCAGAGACATTACTTTGCCTACTAAGGTCCGTCTAGTCAAGACTATGGTTTTTCCTGTGGTCATGTATGGATGTGAGAGTTGGACTGTGAAGAAGGCTGAGCACCGAAGAATTGATGCTTTTGAACTGTGGTGTTAGAGAAAACTCTTGAGAGTCCCTTGGACTGCAAGGAGATCCAACCAGTCCATTCTGAAGGAGATCAGCCCTGGGATTTCTTTGAAGGGAATGATGGTGAAGCTGAAGCTCCAGTACTTTGGCCACCTCATGTGAAGAGTTGACTCATTGGAAAAGACTCTGATGCTGGGAGGGATTGGGGGCAGGAGGAGAAGGGGACGAGGTGGCTGGATGGCATCACGGACTCGATGGACGTGAGTCTGAGTGAACTCCGGGAGATGGTGATGGACAGGGAGGCCTGGAGTGCTGCGATTCATGGGGTCGCAAAGAGTCAGACACGACTGAGCGACTGAAATGAACTGAACTGAACTGAACTGATACAAAGCTAGAAGAGGACAGGGCTACAAAAAATGAGACCCTATCTTCAGTGTCCAAGATTCTTGCAATCTAGTAAGATAAAATATATATAAATTCAGTTAGTAATAAATCAGGCAAAATGCTCTTATGCTGGATACTAATAGTCAAAAATAAAAACTAATGTTTGGTAGGAATTACTGTGTGCCAGACTTTGTTCTAAGCATTTATTTGATCCTCATAGCTTTGGAGTAGGTACTATTACTATCCTCATTTTATTAGAGAGGGAACTGAGACCTGGGGAACTTAAGTAGTCAGGTCATGGCAGGTAGTGTGACTCCATTTATAAGAGCAGCTTATACTAAGTACTTATCATTTGTCAAGTAAGTGTTTATGCCTTTACATGTATTATGTTAGCTAATTTCCATGCTAACAATTTCAACTAAGTATTAACCATTATCTTTATGTTACTTTTATTTCCTAGAAGAGTGTAGTAGCCTTTCTTAACAAAATATAAATGTGCTTACCTCTCTATTCCTTGAAAACTAAGCACAGAGATTTGTACAAACATGGATTTATTAATTTAACTTCAAATATAACTGGGTTCCAGAATGCAAGTAATTTACTAAGCATCATGAGAGTGTGCATTTTTCCCATAACAGTTCCTTTTCATCCAGCTTCTAGTAAAAATTAAAAATATATATTTGTAATCTTCATTGCATCCTCTTCAGATTAAGAAAATCTACTTTCAGCAGTGGAAATAATGGCCAAATGATTGATTAGAATTACTAAAATTTCATCCATTTTTGATTCACTAATACACCACAAAACCTTTGAAATAGGAAAGTTACATATGTACATATGCTAAGCTTTTTCCATCTTCAAGAAACAAACAGAACCCCATAAACTCCAACAATCTATAACCTTTCCTTCAATTAAAAAAAGAAAGAAATGAGGAGTGGGGATTGAGGGGAAACAACAACAACAATAAAATAAGGGAGATAAATTTGGACATGGAATTCGGAAGATAAGTTTGGTTTGATTTTTAATCATGGTGTAGGTTAGCAAGAACCTGTAAAGATAAAGATCTTATTTAGAAATTTATCAAATCATTTTTTTCTTTTAAAAATAACAATTTTGGGATTGCCCTGGCAGTCCAGTGGTTAAGACTCTGCTTCTATTGCAGGGCCCCACTGTTTAATCCTTTGTTAGGGAATTAAAATCCCACATGTGCAGCATGACCAAAAAAAAATTAAAATAAAATAGCAGCGTTTTGGAATATAATTCACATGTCTATTAACTCCCCCATTTTAAAGTGTACAGTTTTCAAAGCTTGTTTTCTGAAACTTGTAAGAGCTTTTCTCAAGGTTGAGTAATGAGAAATTCTGGTTAATCTAATATACTGGTTAATACTTGCCATGGACACTTTTTACCTCAATACAGCTGAATTTCAGGATTCCTAATTAGGCATGTGGCCACTTAACATGCAGGCTGAAAATATTTTATTTTTAAAGGTAAGTACCAAAGTGTTACAAATGTATGTTTAAAATTTTTACTAAAATACTGGGAGGACTATTCTGATATCCCCTATTTCAAACTAGACCTATAATGAATCACCAGAATTCTGTAGTTCATTTGTCTGAAATTAAATTAAATTAAATTAATACCTAAGTGTTTGTCCAAACCTCAAATCAGAGTTCAAAGAATGAAATGTTTTTTTGTGTGTGATTCCCAGGCTTATTTTCAAAGGGTTGAGAGACAATGCTTTTATACTTATTCTTAAAAAAATGAAGGAGAGAAAACTTGCATATAATTTTAGACTCACGTGGGGGAAATTTCGTGGCTTCTTAGGTTGCTTAAGATTTATTTTTGCATGTTTATTAATCATCTTGTAAGTTTAATTATTCTATTTTCCAATCAGAGAGAATAAGTTAACAGGATATAAAACACATAAAACATCTCCTTTCAGCTTTCTCTGTTCTCTGGAAGAACCCTAAGACCAAATCGAGTTTTATTTCCTACCACTAGAAATATCCTCCAAAAAAGTTTCCATATACTTCCCATGACAAGTTGTATATTTATGAGGAAATATGTAATGAGAAAGAAGTTTTAAGTTTGCATTTTAGTAATGTCCTTCTAAAACGTTAGAAAGTTTATGTCCTAAGTGGCAAGTTGTCAGGGATATAGGCATTCTTACACCGGCGGGTTGGAAAGAAAGAAAATGTTAGTCACTCAGTCATGTCTGACTCTTTGTGACCCCATGGACTGTAGCCTCCCAGACTCCTCTGTCCATGGAATTCTCCAGGCAAGGATACTGGAGTGGCTAGCCATTCCCTTCTTCAGGAGATCTTCCCTATCCAGGGATTGAAGCCAGGCAGATTCTTTGCCGTGAGCCATCAGGAAATCCCATGTTGGTTGGAAGGAAATATTATTCACAAACTTCCTGAAAGTCACGTGTGTACTTTGTGTTAAAAGAAATTTTACCCAAAGGCAAACTCTTTGACCTTGCAATTCTACCTCAGAGTTTATCTTAAGAAACAAATGGACATTTGTATGGGGACATATGTACAAGAATATTCAACACAATGTTTACAGTAACTAAAAATTTAAAATAACCCAGCGTCTATCAATAGAGGGTTGATTAACTCATATCCATGCATACAACATAATACTATTAAACAAAGAGGAAGAGATTTATTAACATGGAGAATGTTCATGGCATGCTTTAGAGTGACAAAAAAGAGGTTACAAATGTTGATACCTTTGTAGAAAGACATATGAATTTGTGTATGTGTGCAGATATGAATAGAACAAACCAAGCAGGTTACATACTAAAGTACTAACCATAGAATTAGATGGAATTACAGATTATTTCCTGGAGAAGGAAATGGCAACCCACTTCAATATTCTTGCCTGGAGAATCTCATGGACAGAGGAGCCTGGTGGGCCACAGTCCATGGGGTCGCAAGTGTCGGACACAACATAGTAACTAAACCACCACCACAGATTATTTTCTTTTTAATTATTTATTTCAGAATAAACATTAGTATATTTATGTATATGTGTGTGTTTATATATATGTATATTCAGAAAAATAAAGCTGTTTTACAAACAGAAGCAAACAAAACAAATATAACACAGAAAATTGAGTTCCTGGAGAGAAAAAGCAAGCCTGGTAACCTAACTCTTCAATCGATAGCTTTAACTCTTAATTTAACACACAGGTTTGAGTACATGTTATGTACAAGGCACTATATTCCTGATTCTTTAGCTGTTCAACATTCTGCCTCCCTTCCCATTCTTTTCCTCTTCCCCTTCCTCTCATTTCCTTTCTATATCTTTCCTTCCGTCTTCTTCTCTGATTTCTTCCTCTTGGCTTGTTTCAAGTTCCCAAATCCTAATTCTTTTCATATAGGAGCACAGGCAGTTTTCTTCCATACACCACCAACCTCTGAATGATCAGTCTAACCTCGTGATTTTCATTTTCTTCCCCTCTCCATTTTTTAATTTTGTATTTTTAATTAGAGGACAATTACAATATTGTGATGGTTTCTGCCATACACCAACATGGAACAGCCACAGGTATACATATGTCCCCTCCTTCTGGAAACTGCCTCCCCATCCCACCTCTCTAGGTGTCACAAAGCACTGACTTTGGGTTCCCTGTGTCATACAAATTCCCTCAGGCTATCTATTTTACATATGATAATGTATATGTTCCAATGCTACTACCTTCCCTTTTTAATTTGAATCCCTCCTCAACCTTATTCGACCTGGGTTTTGCTTTTACCTCTCAAAGGAAATTGACCTGGAAAAACCAGTAGTAAACTTCAGTGGTTTCATATGAAAACTTATTTTTGTATTTTCTTCTAGTTTTTCCTCATATGTTTCACATAGTTATACCTGTAGCATAGAAACATTTTTTTAAATTTTATTTTCCTTTCAACATAATACTATATTTTCTATACTTAGAAACATTTTTTTTGTATTTTATTTTCCTTTTAACGTAACACTATTCCGTTCTATACTTATACTCCCTTACCCACTATATTCACCCTCAAAATTTGCCTAGCATTGAATGATTTTAGTTATGATTAAGCACTTGGCTTTGGTGTAATAAAAAAAAGGTGGATAAAAAGTGATAAAGTCATCTTTGTGACTTATTGGCCTGTAATAGAAATTACTTAAAGCATAACATAATGAAATGGGGATAATATAGAATCTATGGCATAAGGCTGTTACAAAGATAAAATCAGTAATGTAAGCTAATCCTTTGAACTGTGGCAAGCACCTAGTAAACAATTAGTAGATGGTAGCGACTTTTATTGCATTCTACTTAAGTGTACCTTACTTATACACTGTCCTTTCCTAGACATTTAAGTCATAACTATATTTTATTACTATTAAAAAGTTACAGTATTTGGTGCAAATATAATATTTTCCTATCTTTTTTAACTATTTTGTTTAATGGTAAAATATAATTCCTTATGAGTCAAGTTTCAGAACTGGGATGAGAGTGTTAAAGAGGCACAGATGTTTCATATCTCTGGATCACTTTTGTTCAAATGACAATTATTATCTTCATTGTCACCTGAAGTTGGTGCATGCGCAAGTTCTCCCAACACAACCTATACTGGACAGCATCATCTCTTTCCAGGACTGGTGTCTTAATAGACATGAAACTGTATCCCATGGATATTTCAACAAGAATCTTTTTTTTTTTTTCATTGTGACCAGTCTACCAAATGCTTACCTACTTATTAGATTTTGTCTTGCATAAATCAGTTCTTCCTTAATGCTCAAAACTAAACTATTGATTTTACCCACAAAACCATCCTTCCTCCCAATATCTCCATCAAAAAGTGACCTTTCTGTGCATCTAGTTTCTTGGCTCCAAAGCTTGGAGGCACGCTTGATTCATCCCCTACGTGGTTTACACCCAATCCATCAGCAACTCTGTGCCTTTTTCTTCAATAGAATCTGGAATATGATTCCATCGAAGATAACCCATACTATAAAGTGTCTCAAGTGGATTTTCGAGTTGATGTAACTCCTGTGTATCTTGATTATGTTCTGATTACTTGACTGTAGATATTTGTCAAAGCTTATTTAACTGTCCACTTATAATGGATGAATTTTCTACAAGTTACTTATCCTTCTGTGAAAGTGATTTAATATTTTATTCTTGCAAAGAAATTTTGCATTCAATTTCCATTGTTTTGCCTAGTGTTCGTTAAAAGAATCCAGTTTCAGGTGCATTTTACTTTATTTCCTTGATTTTTCTATTTGGATATAGGTTGTACCTTTTCTAGAAGCTGAAAATTCTTTAAGAGCTCTTCCTGCTTGGCCTTAACTGAAGAATTTGCTTCTCCAAAGAGATTTGAGCCACACAATCCATTGATCTGGCAGCTAGTCCATCTGTTGAGAGTGCCCAATGGGACAGGTGTCGTGTTTTTGCAATACCCAGTGCCTTCCTTGAGCAAGTGTACATGATACCTCCTCATGATCTGAACCACAAAGGTCTATGTGGAGTCGGCCATATACAGAGCTTGAAATTATGATCCGCATCAGTTTTTCTTCCAATTTTATTGAAATATAATGGCATACAGCACTGAACTTCCTGTGATAAGAATTTCATGATGCATGTAAGTCAAATTGTTATACTGTGCACCTTAAACTCAATATATCATGACTTACATATATCATGAAATTATTATCACAGAAAGTTCAGTGAACATCTATCATCTCATATAAATAAACAATTTAAGAAATAGAAAACATTTTCCTTATGATAAGAATTCTTAGGATTTCTTAACAACCTTCAACCATGAGTTCAGTTCAGTTGCTCAGTCGTATCCGACTCTGTGACCCCATGAATCGCAGCATGCCAGGCCTCCCTGTCCATCACCATCTCCCGGAGTTCACTCAGACTCACGTCCATCGAGTCCGTGATGCCATCCAGCCACCTCATCCTCTGTCGTCCCCTTCTCCTCCTGCCCCCAATCCCTCCCAGCATCAGAGTCTTTTCCAATGAGTCAACCCTTCGCATGAGGTGGCCAAAGTACTGGAGCTTCAGCTTCAGCATCATTCATTCCAAAGAAATACCAGGGTTGATCTCCTTCAGAATGGACTGGTTGGATCTCCTTGCAGTCCAAGGGACCCTCAAGAGTCTTCTCCAACACCACAGTTCAAAAGCATCAATTCTTCGGCGCTCGGCCTTCTTCACAGTCCAACTCTCACATCCATACATGACCACAGGAAAAACCATAGTCTTGACTAGACGGACCTTAGTAGGCAAAGTAATGTCTCTGCTTTTGAATATGCTATCTAGGTTGGTCATAACTTTTCTTTCAAGGAGTAAGCATCTTTTAATTTCATGGCTGCAGTCACCATCTGCAGTGATTTTGGAGCCCCAAAAAATAAAGTCTGACACTGTTTCTACTGTTTCCCATCTATTTCCCATGTAGTGATGGGACCAGATGCCATGATCTTCGTTTTCTGAATGTTGAGCTTTAAGCCAACTTTTTCTCTCTCCTCTTTCACTTTCACCAAGAGGCTTTTTAGCTCCTCTTCACTTTCTGCCATAAGGGCGGTGTCATCTGCATATCTGAGGTTATTGATATTTCTCCCAGCAATCTTGATTCTAGCTTATGTTTCTTCCAGCCTAGCATTTCTCATGATGTACTCTGCATAGAAGTTAAATAAGCAGGGTGACAATATACAGCCTTGACATACTCCTTTTCCTATTTGGAACCAGTCTGTTGTTCCATGTCCAGTTCTAACTGTTGCTTCCTGACCTGCATACAGATTTCTCAAGAGACAGGTCAGGTGGTCTGGTATTCCCTTCTCTCTCAGAATTTTCCACAGTTTATTGTGATCCACACAGTCAAAGGCTTTGGCATAGTCAATAAAGCAGAAATAGATGTTTTTCTGGAACTCTCTTGCTTTTTTGTTGATCCAGCAGATGTTGGCAATTTGATCTCTGGTTCCTCTACCTTTCCTAAAACCAGCTTGAACATCAGGAAGTTCACAGTTCATGTATTGCTGAAGCCTGGCTGGGAGAATTTTGAGCATTACTTTGCTAGCATGTGAGATGCGTGCAATTGTGCAGAAGTTTGAGCATTCTTTTGCATTGCCTTTCTTTGGGATTGGAATGAAAATTGACCTTTTCCAGTCCTGTGGCCACTACTGAGTTTTCCAAACTTGCTGGCATATTGAGTGCAGCACCTTCATAGCATCATCTTTCAGGATTTGAAATAGCTCAACTGGAATTCCATCACCTCCACTAGCATTGTTCGTAGCAATGCTTTCTAAGGCCCACTTGACTTCACATTCCAAGATGTCTGGCTCTAGATTAATGATCACATCATCATGATTATCTGGGTCATGAAGATCTTTTTTGTAGAGTTCTTCCATGTATTCTTGCCACCTCTTCTTAATATCTTCTGCTTCTGTTAGGTCCATACCATTTCTGTCCTTTATCGAGCCCATCTTTGCATGAAACGTTCCCTTGGTATCTCTAATTTTCTTGAAGAGATCTCTAGTCTTTCCCATTCTGTTCTTTTCCTCTATTTCTTTGCATTGATCACTGAAGAAGGCTTTCTTATCTCTTCTTGCTATTCTTTGGAACTCTGCATTCAGATGCTTATATCTTTCCTTTTCTCCTTTGCTTTTTGCCTCTCTTCTTTTCACAGCTATGTGTAAGGCCTTCCCAGACAGCCATTTTGCTTTTTTGCATTTCTTTTCCATGGGGATGGTCTTGATCCCTGTCTCCTGTACAATGTCACAAACCTCTGTCCATAGTTCATCAGGCACTCTATCTATCAGATCTAGGCCCTTAAATCTATTTCTCACTTCCACTGTATAATCATAAGGCATTTGATTTAGGCCATACCTGAATGGTCTAGCGCTTTTCCCTGCTTTCTTCAATTTAAGTTTGAATTTGGCAATAAGGAGTTCATGATCTGAGCCACAGTCAGCTCCTGGTCTTATTTTTGTTGACTGTATAGAGCTTCTCCATCTTTGGCTGCAAAGAATATAATCAATCTGATTTTGGTGTTGACCATCTGGTGATGTCCATGTGTAGAGTCTTCTCTTGTGTTGTTGGAAGAGGGTGTTTGCTATGACCAGTGCATTCTCTTGGCAAAACTCTATTAGTCTTTGCCCTGCTTCATTCTGCATTTGAAGGCCAAATTTGCCTGTTACTCCAGGTGTTTCTTGACTTCCTACTTTTGCATTCCAGTCCCCTATAATGAAAAGGACATCTTTTTTGTGTGTTAGTTCTACAAGGTCTTGTAGGTCTTCATAAAACCATTCAACTTCAGTTTCTTCAGCGTTACTGGTTGGGGCATAGACTTGGATAACTGTGATATTGAATGGTTTTCCTTGGAGACGAACAGAGATCATTCTGTCGTTTTTGAGATTGCATCCAAGTACTGCATTTCAGACTCTTTTGTTGACCATGATGGCTACTCCATTTCTTCTGAGGGATTCCTGCCCGCAGTAGTAGATGTAATGGTCATCTGAGTTAAATTCACCCATTCCAGTCCATTTTAGTTCGCTGATTCCTAGAATGTCGACGTTCTCCCTTGCCATCTCTTGTTTGACCACTTCCAATTTGCCTTGATTCATGGACCTGACATTCCAGGTTACTATGTAATATTGCTCTTTACAGCATCGCATCTTGCTTCTATCACCAGTCATATCCACAACTGGGTATTGTTTTTGCTTTGGTTCCATCCCTTCATTCTTTCTGGAGTTATTTCTCCACTGATCTCCAGTAGCATATTGAGCACCTAATGACCTGGGGAGTTCCTCTTTTGGTATCCTATCATTTTGCCTTTTCATATTGTTCAAGGCGTTCTCAAGGCAAGAATACTGAAGTGGCTTGCCATTCCCTTCTCCAGTGGACCACATTCTGTCAGGCCTCTCCACCATGACCCGCCCGTCTCTTACCTTGGCGTGGGGTATCTCTTCACGGCTGCTCCAGCAAAGCACAGCCACTGTTCCTTACCTTGGACGAGGGGTGTCTCCTTACCGCCACCATTCCTGACCTTCAGCGTGGGATAGCTCCTCTAGGCCCTCCTGTGCTGCGCAGCCACTGCTCCTGGGGTTGCTCCTCCCAGCCTCCGGCCCTGGCCTTGGGCTGCGGGTGGCTCCTCAAGGTCACCGCCCCTGGCCTCGGGCGCGAGGTGGCTTCTCCTGGCTGCCCCTGATCTCGGACTCGGGGTGTCTCCTCTTGGCCGCCCCTGACCGCAGACGCGGGGTAGGTCCTTGCAGCCGCCGCCCCTGACCTCGGACGTGGGGTAGCTCCTCTCCGCCGCGCTTACTGAGCTGGCTCGCAGCCGCCGGCACTTACTCTCATCCATGAAGCAGTGTTAATTATATTTATCATATTGTATATTATACCCTTAGTACTTATTTATCTTGTAACTAGAAGTTTTATGTTTTGACTGCCTTCATCCAGTTCCTTCTCCCCTCAACCCCTGCCCCTGGTAACCACAAATCTCTTTTCCTATGAGTTTTTTAAAAATGTAGTGTTAAGTATAATTGACTTATCACACAATGTTAGTTCCTGCTCACAACATAGTGATTCAATATTTCTACACATTTCAAAATGATCATCATTATTATTCTAGTGATATGCCACCATGTAATGATATTATGTAATTATTGACTTTTTTCCACACTGTGCATTTCATATATGTGAATCATTTATTTTACAACTAGGAGTTAGTACTTCTTAATCTCCCTCACTTATTTCTCTCATCCCCCACCCCATTCCTCTGGCAACCACGTGTTTGTTCTTTGTATTTAGGATTCTGTGTCTGTTCTACTATGTTCATTCAATTGTTTTACTTTTTGGATTCCACATACAAGTAAAATCATATATTATTTTCATTCTCTGTCTGACATTTCATTTCACATAATATTCTCTAGGTCCATCTATGCAGTTACAAATGATAGATATCATTCATTTTTATGACAGAGTAATATGCCATTCCCTGGAGTAAGAAAAGGCAACCCACTGCAGTGTTCTTGCCTGGGAAATCTCATGGACAGAGGAGCCTGGCAGGCTGCAGTCCATGGGGTCGCAAAGCACTGGACACGACTGAGTCAGTGAGCATGAGTACAATATGCTGTGGTGTTTGTATACACCACTTCTTCCCCATTCATTTACTGATGAACACTTATCTTGCTTCCAGATCTTGGCATTTGTAAATAATACTGCAAGAAATATAGGGGTGCATGTATATTTTTCTAATTAGTATTTTTTGTTTTTACCCAGGGGTAAAACTATTGCATCATATGGTAGCTCTATTTTTAATTTTTTGATGAATCTCTATACTATATTCTATAGTGGCTGTACCAAGTTACATTCTCACCAACAGAGTCTGAAAATTCTTTCTCCACATCCCTTCCCACACTTGTTATTTGTTGTCTTATTGATAATAGCCATCAGAGAGGTGCGAGGTGATATCTCATAATGGATTTGGGTTACATTTCCCTGATGATTGGTGATGTTGAGCATATTTTCATGTGCTTGTTGACCACATGTATGTCTTCCTCAGAAAAATATCTATTCAGGTCTTCTGCTCATTTTCTAATCAGGTTGTTGTTTTCTTGCTATTAAGCTGTTTTCTCTGTTTATATATTTTGGATATTAACTCTTTATTAGTCATAACACTTGCAAATATCTTCTTTCATTTAATAGGTTGTCTTTTCATTTTGTCAATGGTTTCCTTTGTTGGGAAAAAGCTTTTGCATTTAATTAGGTCTCTGTTCATTTTTCGCTTTTGTTTCCTTTACCTTAGGCAACAGATCCCAAAAAAACTATGCTGTGGTTTATGTCAGAGTCTTCTGCCTACGTTTACTTCTAGGAGTTTTATAGTTTCCAGTATTACCTTTAGGGTTTATTTTTTAGTTTATTTTTGTATATGCATTGAGAAAGTGTTTTAATCTGATTCTTTCATAAGTTGGTGTCCAGTTTTCCCAGCACCATATATCAAAGAAACTATCTTTTCTCCATTGTATATTCTTGCCTCTTTTGTCTTAGAGTGTCATGAGTGCATAGATTTGTTCTGAGCTCTCTGTTTGGTGCCATTGATCTCTGTTTTTGTGTCAGAACCATACTATTTTGATTAATATAGCTTTGTAGTATAGTATGAAGTCAGGGAATGTAATACCTCCAGCTCTGCTCTTCTTTCTTAAAATTACTTTGGGTATTTAGGGTCTTTTGTGTTGATTAGATTTGTTCCTAGGTATTTCATTATTTCAGATGCAATAATACAATTGTTTTCATAATTTCTCTTTCTGGAAGCTTGTTTTTAGTGTATATAAGTACAATATATTTCTTTGTATGTCAATTTTGTATCTTGAAAATTTGCTGAATTCATTTATTATTTTTAATAGTTTTTTGAGTGGCATCATTAAGATTTTCTATGTAGAATATTATGTCATCTACAAATAAAGGCAGTTTTATATCTTCCTTTCCAATTTGGATTCCTTTTTTCTCTTTTCTTTCTGATTGCTGTGGCTAAGACTTTCAATATTATCACTGAATAAAAGTGATGAGAATGGGCATCTGTTTTTTTCCTTATCTTAGAGGAAATGGTTCTAGCTTTTTACCATTGATAATGATGTTAGTGGTTGTCATATATGGCCTTTATTAGATTGAGATATGCTTTCTCTATACCCACTTTTTTGAAAATTTTCTGCATCTTTTGAGGTGATTATATGATTTTTTCTCTTTAATTTGTTAATGTGGTGAGCTGCATTGTTTTGCAAATATTGAACCATCATTGTATCCCTGGGATACTCTTGATCATGATTTACTGTCTTTTTAATGTATTGTTGAATTTAGTTTGTTAATATTTTGTTGAGGATTTTTGCATTTATGCTCATCAGTGTTATTGGCTATCATTATCATTGGCTATGTTATCATTTTCCTTTTTTGAGGTGTCTTTGGTTTTGGTATCAAAGTGATGCTTTTCTCATAGAATAAGTTTCGGAGTATTTCTTCCTCTGCAATAATTTGGTATAGTTTGAGAAAAATGAATGTCAACTCTTCTCTAAATGTTTGATAGAATTCACCTGTGAAGCCATCTGGTTCTGAGCTTTAGTTTGTTGGAAATTTTTAAAATTACTGACTCAAGTTTATTGCTGGTAATTAGTCTATTTATAATTTTCTATTTCTTCTTGGTTCAGTTTTGGGAGAGTTTACATTTTTAGGAATTTTTCCCATTACTTCTAGTTTGTCCCTTTTAGTGGCATAAGTTGTTTGTACTAAACAACTTATGATCTTTTGTATTTCTGTGGTATTAATTGTGACTTTCTCTTTCAATTTTTGATTTTATGTGTTTGGATCCTCTCTCATTTTTCTTGTTGAGGCTGATTAAAGGCTTGTCAATTTTGTTTCTCTTTTCAAAGAACCAACTCTTGGTTTCATTGATCTTTTTTAAAATCATTTTTATCATCTGTATGTCATTTATTTCTGCTGTGATATTTATGATTTCTTTCCTTCTACTAAATTTGGATTTTGTTTCTTCTTTCTTCAGGTGGAATCTTGAGTTGCTTGAGCTTTTTTTGTTTCCTGAGGTAGACATGTTTCTCTGTAAACTTTCCTCTTAGAACTGCTTTAGATGCATTTCATAGGTTTTCAATTGTTGTTTCTTTTTTTTTTTTTTTTTTAGTTTTTTATTTTTTAAATTTTACAATCTTTAATTCTTACATGCATTCCCAAACATGAACCCCCTCCCACCTCCCTCCCCATAACATCTCTCTGGGTCATCCCCATGCACCAGCCCCAAGCATGCTGCATCCTGCGTCAGACATAGACTGGCGATTCAATTCACATGATAGTATACATGTTAGAATGTCATTCTCCCAAATCATCCCACCCTCTCCCTCTCCCTCTGAGTCTTAACTTTTATTTGTCTCCAAGTATTTTAAAGTTTCCTCTTTGATTTTAATGACATGATTTCTTAGTAGCATATAGCTTTCACATGTTTATATTTTTGAAGGTTTTTTTTTTTTTTACTTTACAATACTGTATTGGTTTTGCCATACATTGACATGAATCCACCACAAGCGTACATGAGTTCCCAACCCTGAACCCCCCTCCCACCTCCCTCCCCATATCATCTCTCTGGGTCATCCCAGTGCACCAACCCCAAGTATCCTATATCCTGTATCGAACCTAGACTAACGATTCGTTTCTTACAAGTTGATTTCTAGTTTCATAATGTTGTGATTGGTATGTATATATGTGTGTGCATATATAGTATATATATATATATATATATATATATATATATATATATATATATTTGCACAGTAAAGTTGATGATCTTTTAAGATTGCATGCAGTTTCACAATCCTGCATTCTTTACTCCCCCCACCACATTTAATGTTTTTAACATCATATATCACATCTTTTCGTTGTATGTATTTCTTGATGAATTATTGTGGATATAGATGACTTTACTACTTTTTTTTTTAACTTTTCTACTAGCTTTATACATGGTTGATTTACTACTCTTCCTGTAGAAGATTTACTACATTCCTTTATTGATAAGATTTTTTTCCTTTCATTTTTTTAATATTTCTAGATGCTCCTTTTCTTTACCTTTTTACAGAAATCTATTTACCATTTCTTATAAAGCTGGTTTGGTGATTCTGACCTCTTGGCTTTTGCTTGTCTGTAAAACATTTGCTCTCCCCATCAAATCTGAATGAAAGCCTTGTCAGATATAATATTCTTTCTTCATTTTAAATATATCATATCACTCCCTTCTGAGAAGTTTCTGCTGAAAGGTCATCTAGTAGTCTCATGGGTGTTTCCTTGAATGTAAACTGCGCTCTTCTCTAGCTGTTTTTAACATTCTCTGTTCATCTTTAAATTTTGCTATCTTAATTACAATGTGTCTTGGTGTGTTCCTCTTTGGACTTGTCTTATTTGAGACTCTGTACTTCCTGTTCCTGGATGTCTGTTTTCTTCCACAGGGTAGGGAAGTTTTCAACTATTATGTCTTCAAATATGTCCCCTGCTCCCATCTCTCCTTCTGGGACCCCTATAACATGAATGTTAGTTTACATGATGTTGGCTCAGAGGTCTCTTAAACTGTCCTCAATTCTTTTTATTCTTTTATCTATTTTTTGTTCAGCCTAGGTGATTTTTCACTAGTTTGTCTATTAGCTTGCTAAACCATTTCTCTGTATCATCTAATCAGCTATTGATTCTTTCTAGTATATTTTTCATTTTAGTTATTGTACAAGGAATTGAAAAATCTATCCCATGACTTCCTAGCCATTCAAAACAAGCCTGTTTTCCCAGCTCCACTATTCCTGTCCTGGCACCCATCTCTCCTCCTTTATTTGTGGTTATCCAGCAGAGAAAGGGACAGGGAAATTGGCTTAATGGTGACAGTTTTGGTCACTGTGTTGATGACCTACTTACTTACTAGCTGCCTGAACTTGGACACATTGTCTGATTTTGCAAAAGCTCTATATCACTTAGGTAAAATAGGTATAATAGTAATGCCCACTTTATAGGTTTTTGTGATGATTAAGTACAGTGCTAAGCACAGCATATGCCATAAAGTCAGTGCTAAATAGATATTAGCTAATATTATCATTTTATCATGATATCACCTTCCAATAGACAGCTAAGACCGAAGGCAGGATGTGGAGCAGGAAAAAATCCTAGGAGTATTAAAATTAAGTAAGTTTATAAGTAATTAACAAGTAAAAGGAGATGGGGAAAAAAAAAAAAAAAGCCTAGTAGTAGATTTGAAGCAGAGCAAGCCAAGGACAACATGGGGATAACAGACTGTTGTTCCTCCAAATTACTTGCCAATCCTGATGCCTTCAAATCTTTGTTTATGAATAAAACTTCACTTATCCATAATTTACAATCAAGGTAAAGGCATGAAAAAAAATATAGGCTAGAAAGTCATCTTTTCATCTGCCTTTCTGCACATGGTCAGACAAGAAGGTTCAAAGAGACAGGTAGAAGAGCTGAAGTAGATCCTCCACGTGTGTACAAGAATACACAAACATTACTACCAACAATTCAAAGGGTTAGCAGCTCTCCTGTCCTCCAAACTGGGATCCAGCCTATCATGTGATCAGGATTGGAAGTAAGTTTGATTTTCAAAAGGGAGGAAGATAAACTTAGGGGAAAATAGAGTTTTCATATAACAAGTTGTGTTAGAAGAAAGCATATTAGATAAATTATACAACTTAGCTCAGCTGGTAAAGAATCTGCCTGGAATTCAAGAGACCCAGGTTTGATTACTGGGTCAAGTTGATCCCCTGGAGAAGGGCTAGGCTACCCACTCCAGTATTATTGGGCTTCCCTGGTGGCTCAGATGGTAAAGAATCTGCCTGCAACGAGGGAGACTTGGGTTCAATCCCTGGGTTGGGACAATCCCCTGGAGGAGGGCAACCCACTGTAGTATTCTTGGTTGGAGAATCCCCATGGACAGAGGAGCCTGGCAGGCTACAGTCCATGGGGTCACAGAGAGTCAGACAAAACTGAGCAACCAAGCATATGTCGCTACTTGGTGGCAATAAATGTAGATTTCTTGTGGTGCAAGTATCTTTGGCAAACTCAATTTAAAGCTATTGGAGTGATTTTCAAGGTAGCTTTTTGATAGGTGAGCTTCTTTGTCAGAGGGACAACATGATTGGGTCCCTACATATTCCTTTCCATTTCTTACCAGGAGCCCAAGTATGAGTTATATAACCCTTGGATCTATATCAGGATAATAAAGAATCATTGTAATGGCATCTTTTGTCACAACAGCAGCCATACAACAGGCAGATTCACAGTAGCACATCAGTGAGACTTAGCCAGAATAAATGGAAAGAGAACTTTAAAGTAGGTTTTATAGAAATCTCAGGCTTGGTTAGCTGTGTGTTTGAAAGTAAGAGGGAGGATGAAGGTGAGAAGAGGGAGAAAACTCACTACCTATCCTTTCATTCATCACTGTTTCTCCAAGAGCCTTAAACCTTAAGTTTACCCAGCCCACTGGGATTGAGCACTGGCCCACTGATTAACATATTCAACAACTATTGACTAATGATTTTCTGTATGCAAAACACTGGAAATATAGCAAATAACAAAACAAAACAAAATCTCTGCCTGAGAAAAGCATTAGATAGTATCAGAAATTTAATGTGAGTACTGGATGAAGTACGGGGTAGGCAGGAAGACTGGACATATAGGCCATGATAAGGACTTTGGATCTTACTTTGAATGGTATGGGAAAGCATTGGAAGGTTTTAAACAGAGAAGTGACATCATCTGGCTTATATTTTAATAGGATCACTCTGGCTACCATGGTAATTATAGCCTAAGGTGTCACAAGGGCAGAAGCAGGAGAAAGGTTATAAGGTTATTGAAGTCATCCACATAAGATGTGATGATAATATGCGCCAGAGATGAAAGTTAGGGGGTAATAATTTGGGTGTTATCATTATATAAATGGCATTTGAAGCCTTTAGAAATAATTAGATCACTTAAGGAATGACTTTAGCCAACAACTGAAGACTAGGACACTCCAATATTTAGATGAAGAAACAGCAAAAGAAACTGAGAAGGAATAACTATAAGAGTCAAAGCTATTCTAAAAGCCCAAGTTTTAGAACTTATGTCAAATATTTTTGCTAAATCAAATAGGATTGAGTTGAGATATAATCTTTGATCTTGAGATAGCATCTTATGGTTGTTTGAGACTTTGATGAAGCAATTTTAATGGAATGGTGCAAGGAGAAAGGAGAGTGTTAAGACCACTGTTTGGGAGACCAGAAGGGGGAATGAAAAAGGGAAATAAAATATGGTTGTTGGGAAGCATTAAGGACCTACTTGAGCTGGTGGCAATGACTTTAAGGAAGGAAAGTCAGTGTGGCTTGTATCTTTTTCCAGCCACACTTAGCTGCATAGGTGCTGGTGAAGAGGGAACCAGAGGGTTAGACAGAACCAAGACTGTGGTTTGCCAAGCAAGTATGATGAAGTAAGAGGGCGGTAAGGGATCTGAGCCTGTGTGAAAAAGGACTCATCATAGTGATAGATCATGGAATTTAAGCTACACAAGGAAGGTAGAGAGAAATGAGAATGGTGAAAATTTCATAGGATCAATAAGCTTCAGGGCAATGACATTGAAGGATAGTTTACTTGGGTACTAAAGGGAAAGAGTGGGAATTTCAGTTAAAGCATGGAATGGTTGAGGTTGAAATTAAAGAGGATTGCAGTTGTTGATAATGAAGAATTCTGGAATATGGAATGATTAGCTGGAATGGATATAAAAGGTCATCATTTGTGCTAAAAATCAAAACTTTATTAAAACTTTCATTAACCCACAAAATTGTCATTGGGCTGCTTAATGTGTGCATGCCCAGTTGTGTTCAACTCTTTGTGACCCCATGGACTATAGCCCACCAGCCTCCTCTATGTGTAGAATTTTCTAGACAAGAATACTGAAGTGGGTTGCCATTTCCTACTCTAGGTGATTTTCCCAACCCAGGGCTCAAACCTGCATCTCCTACGTCTCCTGCATTGGCAGGAGGATTCTTTACCACTGAGCCATGTGGGAAGCCCGGGCCTCTTAATGTGAAAGTCAGGCTTCCCTTATAGCTCAGTTGGTAAAGAATCCACCTGCAGTGCAGGAGACCTCAGTTCGATTTCTGGGTCAGGAAGATCCACTGGAGAAGGGAAAAGCGACCCATTCCAGTATTCATGGGCTTCCCTTGTGGTTCAGCTGGTAAAGGATCTGCCAGCAATGTGGGAGACCTGGATTTGATCCCTGGGTTTTGAAGATCCCTTGGAGAAGGGAAAGGCTACCCACTCCAGTACTCTAGCCTGTAGAATTCCATGGACTGTATAGTCCGTGGGGTTGCAAAGAGTGGGACACAACCAGGCTTCTTAATACTTAGATTTAATTGTCTTGTTGCCATATGTTCCTAATGTTCCTATTCCTGTTGACTGATCTAGGCTAGCCTAAGAGTACAAGTATCAGACCTTTTTGAAATCCATCTTCAAACTATTGATAGAGCACATAGGAAAAGCTTTTGGGTACTTTGCCTGGCAATCAGTTTAATATGGCTTTATTTCAACCATGTGGTATACAAAACATGCACTCAATGACTAGTAGTTATGGTTATCGTTGCTGTTCCTTATTACTTTTATTCACTGACATATGCAGCCCTCCCTGGAGTAACACAAAAATCATAATCAGAATTTCACTTCTTCTCTCTGTGTGATTTTTTTCATAAATTTACATTCCAGAACCCATATAGATAAAGTTCCCAATAGTCCTTTACGTAAGGAATTAATTTAGGTTTAAAAAGTATGAGATGTCAGAATGTAAGTGAAAAGGTAGTACAGTTTAAGTAATTGGCTCATGAGTCAATTGCCTAGAAGCAAAGTAAGTCAGCCAATTTGGGCAATTTCTGCCTTTAACTGCAGTTGAGCCATGAAAATAGGTAACTGCAAGTTAATGAACCGAAGATTTTTAGGCAGCGGAGAGGCTAGGCCTGGTATCCATGGCAGCTCCAGGACTCATCTGCAGAAAACAAACCCAGAAGAGAATTTTCCAGTGCTGCTCCCTGTCCACCTGCTGACTGCTTTGAGAAGGTCTGACAAGGCTCAGGATGGGAATGCAGTTGCAAGGAAAGTGGTCCATGCAAGAGAGGATGGACCATCAATAGGATGGACTCTACAAATCTGACATGGTCCACCACTAAAGCATGTCAAATTGGCAGAGTCATTAATAATTCCAGTCATTGGGATTTGCTCCAAAGGAAAACAGTGAAAATGGTGATGTTGGCACCAGGTAAAATATAGATAAGGGCCAGAGAACAGTAAGGATACACATCTGGAAACCTGAGCTAACCTATGAGTCATTCTTGGATGATGGGTGGGACTCAGCTTCGCTTTTCTGTTGTCCAGTGTGTTTGACATTAGAGCACTCTGCCCAGAAAACTCAGATCTGGGAGGATTGCAGCCTCTTAATATTGAAGGAAGAGAGGGAAATAGGAAACTCTCTTACCTACTATAGGCTCACCATGTGCTTGGCATTTTTTCCATCATTTCATGCAGTCATCACAGCTATCCCATGAAGTTGACATTAATTTTATTTCTATTTTATAGCTGAAGAAACTGAAGTTTAAAAATATAAGTAACTTGACAAGTTTACCGAGACAATTCAGTAGCAGAACAGAGCTTTGAACTCATGTATCAGTTCAGTTCAGTCGCTCAGTCATGTCCAACTCCTTGCAACCCCATGGACTGAAGCATGCCAGGCTTTCCTGTCCATCATCAACTCCCGGAGCTTGCTCAACTCATGTCCATGAATCAGTGATGACATCCAACCATGTCAACCTCTGTCATCCCCTTCTCCTCCTGCCTTAAATCTTTCCAAGCATCATGGTCTTTTCCAGTGAGTCAGTTCTTTGCATCAGGTGGCCTAAGTATTGGAGCTTCAGTTTCAGCATCAGTCCTTCCAATGAATATTCAGGACTGATTTCCTTTAGAATTGACTGGTTTGATTTCCTTGCAGTCCAGGGACTCTCAAGAGTCTTCTCCAACACTATAGTTCAAAAGTATCAATTCTTCAGCTCTCAGCCTTCTTTATGGTCCAACTCTCACATCCATACATGACTACTGGAAAAACCATAGCTTTGACTAGACAGACCTTTGTTGGTAAAGTAATGTCTCTGATTTTTAATATGCTGTTTAGGTTGGTCATATCTGTTCTCCCAAAGAGCAAGCATCTTTTAATTTCATGGCTGCAGTCATCAACTGCAGTGGAGCACAAGAAAATAAAATGTCACAGTTTCCATCATTTCCCCATCCTGACTCCAGACTGTTATCTTTTGTAACACTACCTCAAGTCAGTGTGTTAGGCCAAGGCTCTCTAATATAATCTCCTCAATTCACTAAGAAGGAGGAAGAGGCTTAAAAAAGTGACATGCCTAAACTCTTACCAGTAGTACTAAAACACCCTGTTTTTCTTGAGCCCTAAGCTTCCAGGGGTAATAGTTAAGAAGGAGGAAAGGAAAACAATTAGCCCCCTTGCCCTAGGTCTGGGTCTACCTCATGACAATCAACATTTGCACTGCTCTTTACTATTATATTATTTCCACATAGAAATAAGAGGCTTATTTCTTTTAAGCCTCTTACAGCTCATGCATGGATTTAGTAATATCATTTCCATTTTTTTTGTCTTGAAAAAGAGGTTCAGACAGGCTAATAGACTCTCTGCATAACACTTAGCTAGTAAGCCATGAAGGAGAGTCATGTCTTTGGTCTTTTGACTGTAGATCTAATCCAACATTTGTTGAACACTTTCTACATCTCAAGCATTGTGAAAAGGACTGGGAATGCAGAGGTGAGTGAGGCCCAGATCTGCCTCTCAAGGAGCTCACAGCCTAACAGGGGATGCAGCCAACATAGAAAATGACACTGGGAGGTACCAAGCCCTTATTACTTTTAGTTAACATGACAACAGTATTGTGATAGGATATGTGGGGATGAAGTCTCATTTGACAGAATGATTAAGGTACAGGTCATAGGACTCCAGACTATATCCCAGACTTTGTCAACAGCAATTTATTTATTTATTTATTTTTGGTATACATGTAAAGTGTGTTTCCCTGGTTGCTCAGTGGTAAGAGAATCTGCCTGCAATGCAGGAGACACAGGTTTGATCCCTGAGTCAAAAAGATCCCCTGTAGAAAGAAAAGGCAACCCACTCCAGTGTTCTTGCCTGGGAAATTCCCTGGACAGAGAAACTCAATGGGCTACAGTCCCTGGGGTCACAAAGAGTCAGACACGACTTAGTGATTAACAACAACCAAAAACCAAATTCCCACTGAGGCAAAGTGGGAATTGATTTTTGGGTACAAGGACAGTTCTTTTTCAGGGTTTCAATATCTTCTTATCATTGCTGCAAATATCTTCACACTTTTATGATCAAGGCCCCACACTTCTCTACTCCACAAGTTTCTCTCAGAAACTATTAAGCCTGGAGAAGGAGGCATGTATCCCTGATGGGGTTAAGAGGCTTTAGAACTGTGAAAGAATGATAAAGAAGGGAAGCACACATTGTTGCATGGGTTATAATTTTTTTTAAGTCTCTGATGAGAAAAAAACCAAGATAATATTTTTCATAAAAATCTTTTTTGGAAGGCAGCCAGACAGGCCAGGTCAACTCAAGCCTTGGAGACCAGCCTCCGTGACTATTTTGGGATTTCCAAGAGGGAAGTCTGTGGGGATGAAGTACAGCTGAACAAGAGGAAGCCAAGAGTTTTGTCAGCAAAGACTTCATCTTGACTTGTTTTGCAGAGGAAATAAAGGTGGGGAGGCCCTTTGCTCTCCCCCAGGGATGTGTTGAATATTCAAAAATATTAATTTTGGAACAACAGTGCCTACAATTTTGAAAACAAGCTAACTAAGCCAGGGCTTGTGTTGATTAGATTGGCAGAAAGTCCCTCTGAACCCCCTAAGGATGCCCTTTCCAAGTCCCCACAGCCCTTCAACAGAAAATCAAAATGACATAACATCCAGACCAGGAAATGCTCAGCCAAATGGATTGCAACCTCTAGGCACCCCCCAATATCTAACACAAATCATACTTTAGCATTTGGAGGTAGCCCAGACTTTTTAATACTTACCAAAGAAGTGATAGTTTTATTTGATGATCCACACTCTGTCATGTTTGCAACCTTGCAGATGGTCCTTCCGGGAAACAGGATGCCTCCTCACTACAGTGTCCGCAGCACCTGCGTGAACTTCCATGCCTTGTTTCCTACCCTCAAACGTCAGGTTTAACCCTATTGCCCAGGGCCCCACTCCGACTCACCAGTGCTAGGCTAAACTTTCTTTTCTGAATAATCCCAATGTAAAGCTTGCACGACCCAGTCCCTTGACCCCTCCTGCTTAGTAGCTGCTCATTTGAACTTGTAAATAACATAGATAGCAAGAATGGCTTGATGTGTGTTTCTTTTTTCTTCTCCTAGAAGTAGTCCTCCATTAAACTCTACAATTAATGCATTATCTAAAAAAATAGGACTACCTATTAGTTTAACTCTGAGGAAGCAGGGAAGATTAGAGAGGGTATCTGGTCCCATCACTTCATGGTAGATAGATAGGGAAATAGTGGAAACAGTGTCAGACTTTATTTTGGGGGGGCCACAAAATCACTGTAGATGGTGATTGCAGCCATGAAATTAAAAGACGCTTACTCCTTGGAAAGAAAGTTATGACCAACCTAGACAGCATATTCAAAAGCAGTGACATTACTTTGCCAACAAAGGTCCATCTAGTCAAGGCTATGGTTTTTCCAATGGTCATGTATAGATGTGAGAGTTGGACTGTGAAGAAAGCTGAGCACCGAAGAACTGATGCTTTTGAACTGTGGTGTTGGAGAAGACTCTTGAGAGTCCCTTGGACTATAAGGAGATGCAATCAGTCCGTTCTAAAGGAGATCAGTCTTGGGTGTTCATTGGAAGGACTAATGCTAAAGCTGAAACTCCAGTACTTTGGCCACCTCATGCAAAGAGTTGACTCATTGGAAAAGACTCTGATGCTGGGAGAGACTGGGGGCAGGAGGAGAAGGGGACCACAGAGGATGAGATGGCTGGATGGCATCACGGACTTGATGGACATGAGTTTGAGTGAACTCCAGGAGTTGGTGATGGACAGGGAGGCCTGGCGTGCTGCAATTCATGGGGTCACAAAGAGTCAGACATGACTGAGCGACTGAACTGAACAGAACTGAATGCAGAAGGTATCTTCATTTCCTAACATTAGAACACAGAGATAGTTACTTGATCTGTTTCTGGATAAATTCAATTCTGGTTCCATTGCTGTTGTTGCTATTTTTGTTGTTTAGTCAATAAGTTGTGTTTGATTATTTGAGATCCCTTGGACTATAGACTTCCAGGCTCCTCTGTCCATGGGATCTCCCAGGCAAGAATATTGAAGTTGGGTTGCCATTTCCTTCTCCAGGGGATCTTCCTGACTCAGAGATTGAACCCATGTCTCTTGCCTTGCAGGTGGATTCTTTACCACTGAGCCACCAAAGAAGCTCTCTACTTCCATAAATACATTTAAGAAAATATTTTGGTTATCCATGATAGGATTTATAAACTTGTAGAATCCTATTATACAGGAAGAAAAAAAAATCTATTGGTGTTTCAAAGTATTTCCTCCAGTCCTGAATGGTAGGACTCAATATTGTAAAAAATGTAAAATTTCTACATAGTGATTTTTAAAAATTTATTTATTTTAATTGGAGGCTAATTACTTTACAATATTGTAGTGGTTTTTGCCATACATTGACATGAATCAGCCATGGGGTTTACATGTGTTGATTTTTTAATTCAGAGGATAGTGGGATAGATACATGATAAATCAAAAAAGAAAATTTTATTGGTAGAATTAAAGTGATGATTATGATTATATCCACTGAGACTATATATATATGTATGTGTGTGTGTGTGTGTTTATATATACATATATGTATATAACTCAGGTTCTATGGACCATGAGCTTTTTTCTAGGGTCCAGGGGATTCATCAAGACCAAAGTGGGAATGTGTTCCCCTGATGCTCAGACTCATTAGCCTGCTTACCTTCCAGCCCTTAGTCTATGGAGCCCAAGTCTTTCTGTGCTTATTTTATGTGAATGTCTCAAAGCTAGATTATTTTTTCAGTGTCTAACCTGAAACTTAAATAGCATAGCAAAAGTGTGTCAAGCTCATTTGTTCAATTTTCATTGTTGAAAATTTCATGTTTTTATATCAGCTGCAGTTATTCAGAATGTATATACAAAGTAATATCTCTAATTTAGCAAAAGCAACAAAAAAAGAAGCCTTTAGTAAATATTCAGCTCATAGTAATAAATTCAAACATATAGACATTGTCAGAAATAATTTTCCAAATGAAACACGAAGTGGTAAAACTGGTGAAAGGCAAAGGCTGGTTTTCACATTGTTATTTAGTTGCGAAGTTGTGACTGATTCTTTGGGACACCATGGACTTTAATCTGCCAGCCTCCTCTGTCTGTGGAATTTCCCGGGCAAGAACACTGGAGTAGGTTGCCATTTCCTTCTCCAGGAGATCTTCCCGACCCAAGGACTGAACCCACGTTTCCTGCATTGGCAGGCAGATGCTTTGCCACTAAGCCACCAGGGAAGCCCAGTCTTTATATTAGACAATCATTAAGCAGGATGGTTGGAGAAGGCAATGACAACCCACTCCAGTACTCTTGCCTGGAAAATCCCATGGGAGGAGCCTGGTAGGCTACAGTCCCTGGGGTCACTTGGAGTCGGACACGACTGAGCTGCTTCACTTTCATTTTTCACTTTCATGCATTGGAGAAGGAAATGGCAACCCACTCCAGTGTTCTTGCCTGGAAAATCCCAGGGATGGGGGAGCCTAGTGGGCTGCCATCTGTGGGGTTGCACAGAGTCCAACACGATGGAAGCGACTTAGAGGCAGCAGCAAGCAGGATGGTGAATGATAGTGTTCATGTGAAGCTTTGGAACAGTTTCAGGCTATTAGGAGAAGCAAATTTACTGCTACTGGAAAAATCCTGGGATCAAGCCCATATTAGCATATCGAGGCACAGAGCTGTCTCTCATTGAGGCCTTAGCAACACCTCTTTGATTGTGCAAGTGGTGGGTGTAATGCAAACTCACAGCCTACCATCTGTTAGATTCTTAGATAGCACAGTGATCCTCAAATTTGTTCAGGGAAATACCTAGAAACCATGATACTCCATGCAAAGGATCTATCTCATTTCATCAAACATATATGAACATTTTTGCTATCAGAAGATATGTCTCTGTTATATGTAAGTAATGTGAAGTCATAGCCACAACGCACTATCCACAGAAAAACAAGGTATTATGCTAAGCACCTTTGGTTATTTACATGTATTTTCTGTTTTTCCAAGAGAGCAAAAACTTCAGGCAAATTAAAAAGGACGACATTCTATTCACGTATTTTTTTTTTTCAGTGACCTGTGAGAACAGAGCCATTATTATAGGAGCTGAACATTTCTACCCAATACGCTGTTGGGATTCAGTTTGAGAACCACTATTTAAAAGAAAATATTCTCCCCAAAGGGTCTTGAATTCTTCTTTTTAGGTGCAGTTTTAAAACCTTTTTATTTTATATTGGAGTGTAGTTGATTAACAATGTTATGTTATGTTTCATGTATACAGTGAAGTGATTCAGTTATACGTGTGTGTGTTCAATCAGTTGTGTCCAACTCATTGTAACCCCTCAAACTGTAGATTGCCAGGTTCCTCTGTCTGTGGGTTTCCCAGGGAAGATTACTGGGGTGGGCTGCCATTTACTTCTCCAGGGGATCTCCCCAGTGCAGGGATCGAACCCCTGTCTACTGTGTCTCCTGCATTGGCAAGCAGATTAGAAGCACCTGGGAATCCCTCAGTTATTTGTATACATATATGTGTATATATATTTTTTCAGAATATTTTTCCACAGAGGTTGTTACAGAGTATTCAGTAGAGTTCTCTGTGCAATACAGTAGGTACTTGTTGACTAGCTACTTTATATATAGTAGTATATACATTGAGCTTCCCTCTTAGTTCAGTTGGAAAAGAATCTGCCTGCAGTACAGGAGACCTGGGTTCAATCCCTGGTCGGGAAGATCCCCTGGAGCAGGAAACGGCAACCCACTCCAGTATTCTTGCCTGGAAAATCCTACAGACAGAGGAGCTGTAAGAATCCATGGGGTCTCAAGAGTCAGACGTGACTAAAGAGAGAGAGAATATGTATTAATATGTTAATCCCAACCTCCTAATTAATCCTTCCTTCCCATTTTTTCTCTTTGGTAACCATGTTTGTTTTCTAAGTCTATGAGTCTGTTTTGTTTTGTAAGTAAGTTCATTTGTATAATTTAAGATTCCACATGTAAATAATATCATATGATATTTGTCTTTGATTTATTTATTTTTTTGAAAAGTCTTATTTTATTTTTGCAGAATTCATAAATTCCATAGTAGAATTAATGCATGAATTTTTTACAAGATTAGAGTTATTCACAATGTATTTTTTTTTCAGATTTTATTTTATTTTATTTTTTTACTTTAAAATATTATATTGGTTTTGCCATACATCAACATGAATCCGCCATGGGTGTACACATGTTCCCAATCCTGAACCCCCCTCCCACCTTCCTCCCCATACCATCCCTCTGGGTCATCCCAGTGCACCAGCCCCAAGCATCCTGTATTCTGCATCGAACCTAGACTGGTGATTCGTTCCTTATATGATATTATACATGTTTCAATGCCATTCTCCCAAAATCATCCCACCCTCTCCCTCTCCCACAGAGTCCAAAAGACTGTTCTATACATCTGCGTCTCTTTTGCTGTCTCGCATACAGGGTCATCGTTACCATCTTTCTAAATTCCACATATAGTGTATATACACACACACCCACACCCACACACACACACACATATATATATACACTTGTATAGTATACTGTATTGGTGTTTTTCTTTCTGGCTTACTTCACTCTGTATAATCGGCTCCAGTTTCATCCACCTCATTAGAACTGATTCAAATGTATTCTTTTTAATGGCTGAGTGGTCTGGACCTAACAGAAGCAGAAGATATTAAAAAGAGGTGGCAAGAATACAAAGAAGAACTGTATGAAAAAGATCTTCACAATCCAGATAATCATGACAGTGTGATCACTCATCTAGAGCCAGATATCCTGGAATGTGAAGTCAAGTGGGCCTTGGAAAGCATCGCTATGAACAAAGCTAGTGGAGGTGATGGAATTCCAGTTGAGCTGTTTCAAATCCTGAAAGATGATGCTGTCAAAGTGCTGCATTCAATATGTCAGCAAATTTGGAAAACTCAGCAGTGGCCACAGGACTGGAAAAGGTCAATTTTCATTCCAATTCCAAAGAAAGGCAATGCAAAGAATGCTCAAACTACCACATAATTGCACTCATCTCACATGCTAGTAAAGTAATGCTCAAAATTCTCCAAGCCAGGTTTCAGCAATACATGAGCTGTGAACTTCCTGATGTTCAAGCTGGTTTTAGAAAAGGCTGAGGAACCAGAGACCAAATTGCCAACATCCGCTGGATCGTGGAAAAGCAAGAGAGTTCCAGAAAAACATCTACTGCTTTATTGATTATGCCAAAGCCTTTGACTGTGTGGATCACAATAAACTGTGGAAAATTCTGAAAGAGATGGGAATACCAGACCACCTGACCTGCCTCTTGAGAAATCTGTATGCAGGTCAGGAAGCAACAGTTCGAACTGGACATGGAACAACAGACTGGTTCCAAATAGGAAAAGGAGTATGTCAAGACTGTATATTGTCACCCTGCTTATTTAACTTATATGCAGAGCACATCATGAGAAACACTGGACTGGAAGAAACACAAGCTGGAATCAAGATTGCTGGGAGAAATATCAATAACCTCAGATGTGCAGATGACACCACCCTTATGGCAGAAAGTGAAGAGGAGCTAAAAGCCTCTTGATGAAAGTGAAAGAGGAGAGCAACAAAGTTGGCTTAAAGCTCAACATTCAGAAAACGAAGATCATGGCATCTGGTCCCATCACTTCATGGGAAATAGATGGGGAAAGAGTGGAAACAGTGTCAGACTTTATTTTTGGGGGCTCCAAAATCACTGCAGATGGTGATTGCAGCCATGAAATTAAAAGACACTTACTCCTTGGAAGAAAAGTTATGACCAACCTAGATAGTATATTCAAAAGCAGAGACATTACTTTGCCAACTAAGGTCCATCTAGTCAAGGCTATGGTTTTTCCTGTGGTCATGTATGGATGTGAGAGTTGGACTGTGAAGAAGGCTGAGCGCCGAAGAATTGATGCTTTTGAACTGTGGTGTTGGAGAAGACTCTTGAGAGTCCCTTGGGCTGCAAGGAGATCCAACCAGTCCATTCTGAAGGAGATCAACCCTGGGATTTCTTTGGAAGGAATGATGCTTAAGCTGAAGCTCCAGTACTTTGGCCACCTCATGCAAAGAGTTGACTCTTTGGAAAAGACTCTGATGCTGGGAGAAATTGAGGGCAGGAGGAGAAGGGGACGACAGAGGATGAGATGGCTGGATGGCATCCCTGACTCGATGGACGTGAGTCTGAGTGAACTCCGGGAGTTGGTGATGGACAGGGAGGCCTGGCGCATAAAGGGGTCGCAAAGAGTCGGACACAACTGAGTGACTGAACTGAACTGAATACTCCATTGTGTATATGTAAGTATGATAATTGCCTGTGTTACTGCAAATGGCATCATTTCACTGTTTTATGAATAATATTCCACTGTACATACGTATATTTTGTTTATCCATTCATCTGTCAATGGGCATTTAGGTTACTTCCGTGTCTTGGCTATTGTAAATAGCACTACAATGGACATGGGGTGCATGTATCTTTTCAAATTATGGCTTTCTCCAGATATATGACTGGGAGAGAGATTGCTGGATCATTTGTTGCTCAGTCGCTCAGTTGTATCTGACTCTTTGTGACCCCATGGACTGCAGCATGCCAGGCTTCCCTGTCCTTCACTGTCTCCCTAAGTTTGCTCAAACTCATGTCCATCAAGTCAGTGATACCATCCAGCCATTTTGTCCTCTGTCATCTACATCTCCTCTTGCCTTCAATCTTTTCCTGCATCAGGATATTTTCCAGTGAGTGACCCTTCACATCAGTTGACCAAAGTGTTGGAACTTCAGTTTCAGCATCAGTCCTTCCAGTGAATATTCAGGACTGATTTCCTTTAGGATTGACTGGTTTGATATCCTTGCAGTCCAAGGGACTCTTCAAGAGTCCCTTGCTGGACCATATGGTAGCTCTATTTTTAGTTTTTAAGAACCTCCATCCTGTTCTCCATAGTGACTGTACAAATTAATTAATACATTCCCACAAACAGTGTAGGAGGGTTCTTTTTTCTCCACACCCTTTCCGTATTGACTTTTTGTAGACATTCTGATGATGGCCATTCTGACTGGTATGAGGCGCTACGTCATTGTAGTTTTGATTTGCATTTCTGTAATAATTAGTGACTTTGAGCCTCTTTTCATGTGCCTATTGGCCATCTGTATGTCTTCCATGGAAAAATATCTATTTAGATCTTCTGTCCATTTTTTTTATTGGGTTGTTTGTTTTTTAATATTGAGATGTATGAGCAGTTTGCATAGTTTGGAGATTAACCCGTTGTTGGTTGCATTATTTGAAAATAGTTTCTCCTGTACTCTAGGTTGTTCTTAATTCTGTTTATGGTTCGCTTTGCTGTGAAAAATCTTTTAAGTTCGATTAGGTCCCATTTATTTATGTTTTATTTTTATTCCTCTAGGAAATGGATACAAAAAGATATTGCTGTGATAGGTCAAAGATTATTCTGCCCATGTTTTCCTCTAGGAGTTTTATAGTATCTGGCCTTACATTTAGGTCTTTAATCCATTCTGAGTTTATTTTTGTAAATGGTATATAGAATGTTCTAATTTCATTCTTTTACATGTGGCTGTCCAGTTTTATTACGGAGACTATCTTTTCTCCATTGTATATTCTCACCTTGTTTGTCATAGATTAATTGACCATAGGTTGTGGGTTTATTTCTGGGCTTTCTATCCTGTTTTGTTGATTTTTATGTCTGCCTTTGTGCCACGTTACCTTTTTGATTACAATAGCTTTATAGTACAGTCTGAAGTCAAGAAACCTGATTCCTCCACCTCCATTTTTCTTTCTCAAGATTGTTTTGGCTATTCAGGGTCTTTTGAGTTTCCATACAAATTTAAAAAAAAATTGTTCTAGTTCTGTGAAAAATGCCATTGTTAATTTGATAGGGATTGCATTGAATCTGAACATTGCCTTGGGTAGTATAGTCATTTTAATAGTAGTGATCCTTCCAGTTCTAGAACATGGTATATCTTTTCATCTGTTTGTGTCTTCAGTTTATTTCATCTGTATTTTATAGTTTTTGTAATACAGGTCTTCTGCCTTCTTAGGTAGGTTTATTCCCAGGTATTTTATTCTTTTTAATGCAATGATCAAATGGGATTGTTTTCATAATGTCCCTTTCTGATCTTTCATTGTTATTGTTTAGAAATACAACAGATTTCTATGTATTAATATTATATCCTACAACTTTTCTGAATCCACTGATGAACTCTAGTAGAAATTCCATGGACAGAGGAGCCTGGAGGGCTACAGTCCATGGGGTTGTAAGAGTCAGGTACTACTTAGTGACTAAGCAACAACAAGTAGCATCTTTTTATAATTTTCTATGCATAATATCATGTCTTCTACAGTGACAGTTTGCTTCTTTTTTTTTTTTTCCATTTAAATCTCCTTTATTTCTTTTTCTTTTCTGATTGTCATGGCTAGGACTTCCAAAATTATATTGAATAAAAATGGCCCAAGTGGACATCCTTGTTCGTGATCTCAGAGGAAATTCTTTCAGCTTTTCACCATTGCGTATGTCAGCTGTGGGTCTGTCATATACGGCCTTTTACTATGTTGAGGTAGCTTCCCTCTATGAGCACTTTCTGAAGACTTTTTTTAAAATCGTAAATGAGTATAGAATTTTGTTGAAAGCTTTTTCTGCATCTACTGAGATAATCATGTGGTTTTTATTCTTCCATTTATTAATGTGCTGTATCACACTGATTGATATGCAGATGCTGAAAAATCTTTGCATCCCTGGGATAAATTCCACCTGATCATGGTGTGTGATCCTTTTAACATATTGTTGGATTCAGTTTGCTAATATTTTGTTGAGGATTTTGCATCTATCTTCGTCAGTGATGTTGGCTTGTAATTCTCTTTTCTGTGATGTCTTTGTCTGATTTTGGTATCAGGGTCTTTGTGGCCTCGTTGAATGAATTTGGGAGTATTCCTTCCTCTGCAAATTTTTGAAATAGTTTCAGAAGAACAGGTGTTAATTCTTCTCTAAATGCTTGACAGAAATTCCCTGTGAAGCCACCTGGTCCTGAACTTTTGTTTGTTGGGAATTTTTAAATCACAGTTTCAATATCAGTACTTGTGATTGGTCTCTTCGTATTTTCTATTTCTTCCTAGTTTACTCTTAGGAGATTGTATCTTTCTAAGATTTCATCCATTTCTTCTAGATTGTCCATTTTATTGGTGTATAGTTGCTTGTAGTAGTCTCTTATTATCCTTTGTGTTTTTGTGATATCAGTTGTAACTTCTCCTTTTTCAGTTCTTATTTTATTGGTTTGAGCCTCTCCCTTTTTTCTTGATGAGTCTGGCTAAAGGTTTTTCAATTTTGTTTATCTTTTCAAAAACCAACTTTTAGGTTCATTGATCTTTTCTGTTCTTTGTTTCTATTTCATAAATTTCTGCTCTTATCTTCATGATTTCTCTCCTTCTACTAACTTCAGGTTTTGTATTTTTTCTCTAGTTGCTTTAGGTGTAATGTTTGTTTAAGAATTTTCTTGTTTCCTTAGGTAACATTGTATTGCTATAAATTTATCTCTTAGAATTGGTTCTTCTGTGTTCCATTGGTTTTGGATCATCCTGTTTTCATTTTCATTTTTCTCTAGGTATTTTTTTATTTTCTCTGATTTCTTCAGTGATCCATTGGTTGTTTAATAGCATATTGTTCATCCTCCACATGTTTGTGTTTTGTACAGTTTTTTCTTGTAGCTGATTTCTAATCTAATAGTGTCAGAAAAGATGCTTGATAATGACTTTATTTTTTTTTTTTACTTCAATTTTCTTCAACTTATTGAGGCTCATTTTGGGGCCCAGTGTGCTATCTATCCTAGAGAATGTTCCATGTCACTTGAGAAGAATGTGTATTCTGTTGTTTTCAGATGGAGTGCTCTATAAATATCAGTTAAGTCCATCTGATCTAATGTTTCAGGGCTTCCCAGATGACACTAGTGGTAAAGAACCCACCTGCCAATGCAGGAGACATAAAGGATGTGAGTTTGATACCTGGGTCAGGAAGATCCCCTGGAGGAGGGCAAGGCAACTCACTCCAGTATTCTTGCCTGGAGAATCCTATGAACAGGGGAGCCTGGTGGGCTACAGTCCATAGGGTCACAAAGAGCCAGACAAGACTAAAGTGATTTGGCACAAACACACAATCTAATGTTTCAGTTAAGGCTTGTGTTTCCATGTTGATTTCCTGTCTGGATGGTCTCTCCATCAATATAAGTGAAATTTAAAGTTCCCCACTATTATTGTGTTATTAGTAATTTCTCTTTTTGTGTCTAATAATATTTGCCTTACATATTCAAGTGCTCCTATGTTGGGTGCATGTCTATTTACAACTGTTTTATTTTTTTCTTAGGTTGCTCCTTTGGTCATTATGTAATGTCCCTCTTTGTCTCTTGTAACAATATTTATTTTTATATCTATTTTGTTTAATGTATGTATTGCTATTCCAGCTTTCTTTCGATTTCCATTTGCATAAAATACCTTTTTCATTCTGCCACTTACATCTGTATGTGTCCCAAGATCTGAGTGGGTCTCCTTTAGACACCGTATATATGGATCTTACTTTTGTATCCATTCAGCTGGTCTGTGTCTTTGGTTGGAGCATTTAATCTATTTACATTTAAAGTAATTACTGACATGTGTGTTCTTATTGCCGTTTTGTTAATTGTTTTGGATTTTTTCCTGTAAGACTTTATTCTTTCCCTCCTCTTCTGTTCTTTTCTCTTGTGATTTGATTAGTATCTTTAATGTGATTTGGGGTTCCTTTTTCTTTTTTGTGTGTATATCTACTGTAGATTTTTGGCTTGTGGTTACCATGGGATTTTGATGTAGCAGTCTATATGTATACAAGATTGCTTTAAGCTACTGGTCTCTTAATTTCAAATGCATTTGTAATATCCTGCATGTACTTTTTCATGATTGCTGGGTTTGATGTCATATTTGTGTGTGGATTTACTCTGTTTTCTTTTACTGGTGAGCGTTCCCATTCATCATTTTCTTGTTTCCAGTTGTGCCCTTTTCTTTTCCACCTAGAGAATTTCCTTTAGCATTTGTTGAAAAGTTGGTTTGGTGGTGCTAAATTCTATTAGCTTTTTCTTGTCCATCAAATCTGAATAAGAGCCTTACTGGGTAGAGTATTCTTGGTTATAGGTTTTTGCCTTTCATCACTTGAAATATATTATGCCATTCCCTCTGGCCTGCAGAACTACTGCTGAAAAATCAGCTGATAATCTTATGGGGACTGTTTTGTATGTTGTTTCTTCTCTCTTGTTGCTTTTAATATTTTCTCTTTGTCTTTAATTTTTGTCATTTGGTTAGTATGTATTTTGATCTTCCTTGGGTTTATCCTGTACGGAACTTTCTGCACATCCTAGATTTAGATAACCATTTCCTTTCCGATGTTAGGGAAGTTTTCGGCTATTATCTCTTCAAATATCTTCTTGGGTCCTTTTTCTCTCTCTTGTCCTTCTAAGAGCCATATAATGCAAACATTTGTTCATTTACTGTTTTCCCAGAAGTCTCTGAGACTGTCCTCATTTCATTTCATTTCTTTTTTCTTTATTCTATTCCACTGCTGTTATTTCAACCACCCTGTCTTCCAGCTCACTTATCCATTCTTCTGCCTCAGTTATTCTGCTCCTTATTCCTTCTAGTGTATTTTTCATTTTGGTTGTTGTATTGTTCAACTCTATTTGTTCTTTGTATCTTAGAAGAAGAATTCTAAGAATATTTTCATATCTTTCTTGTATCTTCTCTGGGCTTCCATTTTTCTCTAAGATCTTGAATCATATTTCTATCATTACTCTGAATTTTGTTTTTGAGTAGCTTGCCTATCTACATTTCATTTAATTGTTCTTCTGGGATTTTACCCTTTCCTTTGTCTGAAACATATTCCTCTGCTAGCTTGTTTTGCTTAACTTTATGTGTTTTCTGTCTTCATTCCATAGGCTACAGGATTGTAGCTTCTCTTGCTTCTGGTGTCTGCCCCTTGGTGGATGAGGCTGGTCTAAGAGACTTGTTGAAGGATTCCTGGTGGGAAAACCTAGTACATGTGTACTTGTGGGTGAGCTGGATCTTGCACCCCTTGTGTTCAGGGATATGTCACAGGGTGTGTTTAGAGGCAGCTGTGGGCTCAGGAAGACTTTAGTCTCCCAATAGGTGGAGCTGTGTGCCTACCTTGTTGGTTGTTAGGCTGAGGTGTTCTAGCACTGGAGCCTATAGGCTGTTGGGTGGGGCCAGGTCTTGGTATCAAAATGGCAGCCTCCAGGAGAACTTGCATTAATGAATACTCTCTGGTACTTCTACTACCAGTGTGCTTGTCCCCATAGTAAGCCACAGATGCCCCCACTCTCCCAGGAGATCCTTCAAGACCAATAGATAAACCTGGCTCAGGCTGTTACAAAGTCATTTCTTTTTTCCTGGGTCCTAGTGCACATGAGACCTTGTGTGTGCCCTCTAAGAGTGACATTTCTGTTTCCCCCAAGTCTTGTGGAGCTCCTGCAATCAAGCCCCACTGGCCTTCAAAACCAAATGCTCTGGGAGCTCCTCCTCCTGACGCCAGACACTCAGACTGGGAATCCTGATATGGGGCTCAGAACTCTCATTCCTATGAGAAACCTCTGCAACATAATTATTTTCCAGTTTGGGGGTTGCCCACCTGGTATGTATGGGGTTGATTATATCACAAATGTGCCCCTCCTACTGTCTCATGGCTTCTTCATTGTCTTTTAATGTAGAATATCTATCCTTTTTGGTAGTTTCCAATATTTTTTGTTGATGATTATTCAGCCATTAGTTGGGATTTTAGTGTTTTCCTGAGAACAGATGAGCGCAAGTCCTTCTGCTCCATTATCTTGCCTCCTAGTCCTGAATTCTTGTTTCTCCTCCTCTTTATTGCCTCCTCTTCCACTTCAGAGACACAATATCCTTGTGCTATTTCTATCACCCTCTGTAAAAAATGATGATTTTATTACTCAAAAATTCCTTTTCAGAGTGATTGCCATTAAGGTTCGATAACTTATGCAAGGAGATGTTCTTCTTTTTTTGTTAACAAGAATAATTTGCCGTAAGTCAAACGAATGAAGCTCTAATTGTAGGCATCAAATAACAAGGCAAGGAACTCAAATGCCGTCAATAAGGACAGGGAATGGCAAGAATGCTAACTATCCAAGAATTATAGGCAAGATTGCACATTCGAAAAATAAGTGACTGAGATATGAAGCACACAAAATTACATAAAGAAAAAGAAGCTGTAGAAAAAGGGATTCCATTTTAGGGTAACTTGCTAAAAGTTTCTATTCCTTCATTTAGATGCAGAGCTGATTAGTGAAGTATTGTTTGAAGTTTAGACAATTGGTGGGATTCCAGTTGTTTTTTTTTAACATCTGAAACTGGGCTCTCATTGCCCATTTCTCTGTATCTGAGAGTCCTGCTTGGTTTATTTATGTTTCTTGTTAATTAGTATTATTTTTTAAATTTAAAATAATTTTAGATTCATTAAAAATTTGCCAAATAGTACGAAGTGCTTTGGTCTTTTTTTAAAAACAAAAGTTTCTTGCCTTCATTAAGGCAATTTCTGCCAACAAAACCTTCCATCGGGCAGCTCTGGCTCTGCTGTCAACAGCCTCAAGATGGCTACTCTTGTAGGATCAAACTTTTAATAATGGCATCTATCTATAATAATTCCCACTGTTTTCTACCCAGAAGTCCCAATGCCTTCCCAAAAGAGGGACTCTGGTCAGTTTTCTGAAGGAGCTCCATATTTCTTGGCAATTCCTAGTCCAGTGTTACTAGCTTAGTAAAATCTATCGAACAAATATTTATTAAAGTCCTTCAATTTGCCCAACACTATGGTTTTTTTAATTGAAGTGTCAGTCAGTCAGTTCAGTCACTCAGTTGTGTCTGACACTGCAACCCCAAGGTCTGCTGCACATCAGGCTTCCCTGTGCATCAACAGCTCCTAGGGTTTATTCAAACTCATGTCCATCTATTCAGTAATGTCATCCAACCATCTCATTCTCTGTCAACCCCTTCGCCTCCTGCCTTCAATCTTTCCCAGCATCAGGGTTTTCTCCAGTGAGTCAGTTCTTCACATCAAGTGGCCAAAGTATTAGAGCTTCAGCTTCAGCATCAGTCCTTCCAATGAATCAGTTCAGTTCAGTTGCTCAGTCATGTCCGACTCTTTGCAACCCCATGAATTGCAGCATGCCAGGCCTCCCTGTCCATCACCAACTCCCGGAGTTCACTCAGACTCATGTCCATCGAGTCCGTGATGCCCTCCAGCCATCTCATCCCCTGTCGTCCCCTTCTCCTCCTGCCCCTAATCCCTCCCCAGCATCAGAGTCTTTTCCAATGAGTCAACTCTTCGCATGAGGTGGCCAAAGTACTGGAGTTTCAGCTTTAGCATCATTCCTTCCAAAGAAATCCCAGGGCTGATCTCCTTCAGAATGGACTGGTTGGATCTCCTTGCAGCCCAAGGGACTCTCAAGAGTCTTCTCCAACACCACAGTTCAAAAGCATCAATTCTTCGGCTCTCAGCCTTCTTCACAGTCCAACTCTCACATCCATACATAACCACAGGAAGAACCATAGCCTTGACTAGACGGACCTTAGTCGGCAAAGTAATGTCTCTGCTTTTGAATATACTATCTAGGTTGGTCATAACTTTTCTTCCAAGGAGTAAGTGTCTTTTAATTTCATGGCTGCAATCACCATCTGCAGTGATTTTGGAGCCCCCAAAAATAAAGTCTGACACTGTTTCTACTGTTTCCCCATCTATTTCCCATGAAGTGATGGGACCAGATGCCATGATCTTCGTTTTCTGAATGTTGAGTTTTAAGCCAACTTTTTCACTCTCCACTTTCACTTTTTTCAAGAGCCTTTTTAGTTCCTCTTCACTTTCTGCCATAAGGGTGGTGTCATCTGCATATCTGAGGTTATTTATATTTCTCCCGGCAATCTTGATTCCAGCTTGTGTTTCTTCCAGCCCAGTGTTTCTCATGATGCACTCTGCATGTAAGATAAATAAGCAGGGTGACAATATACAGCCTTGATGTACTTCTTTTCCTATTTGGAACCAGTCTGTTGTTCCATGTCCAGTTCTAACTGTTGCTTCCTGACCTGCATACAGATTTCTCAAGAGACAGGTCAGGTGGTCTGGTATTCCCATCTCTTTCAGAATTTTCCACAGTTTATTGTGATCCACACAGTCAAAGGCTTTGGCATAATCAATAAAGCAGAAATAGATGTTTTTCTGGAACTCTCTTGCTTTCTCCATGATCCAGAGGATGTTGGCAATTTGATCTCTGGTTCCTCTGCCTTTTCTAAAACCAGCTTGAACATCAAGGAGTTCACAGTTCATGTATTGCTGAAGCCTGGCTTGGAGAATTTTGAGCATTACTTTACTAGCATGTGAGATGAATGAAACTGTGCAGTAAGTAGTTTGAGCATTCTTTTGCATTGCCTTTCTTTGGGATTGGAATGAAAACTGACCTTTTCCAGTTCTGTGGCCACTGCTGAGTTTTCCAAACTTGCTGGCATATTGAGTGCAGCACTTTCTCAGCATCATCTTTCAGGATTTGAAACAGCTCAACTGGAATTCCATCACCTCCACTAGCATTGTTCATAGCAATGCTTTCTAAGGCCCACTTGACTTCACATTCCAGGATGTCTGGCTCTAGATTAGTGATCACATCATCATGATTATCTAGGTTGTGAAGATCTTTTTGTGCAGTTCTGTGTATTCTTGCCACCTCTTCTTAATATCTTCTGTTTCTGTTAGGTCCATACCATTTCTGTCCTTTATCGAGCCCATCTTTGCATGAAATGTTCCCTTGGTATCTCTAATTTTCTTGAAGAGATCTCTAGTCTTTCTCATTCTGTTGTTTTCCTCTATTTCTTTGCATTGATTGCTGAGGAAGGCTTTCTTATCTCTTCTTGCTATTCTTTGGAACTCTGCATTCAGATGCTTTTATCTTTCCTCTTCTCCTTTGCTTTCCACCTCTCTTCTTTTCACAGCCATTTGTAAGCCCTCCCCAGACAGCCATTTTGCTTTTTTGCATTTCTTTTCCATGGGGATGGTCTTGATCCCTGTCTCCTGTACAATGTCATGAACCTCATTCCATAGTTCATCAGGCACTCTATCTATCAGATCTAGGCTCTTAAATCTATTTCTCACTTCCACTGTATAATCATAAGGGATTTGATGTAGGTCATACTTGAATGGTCTAGCGGTTTTCCTTACTTTCTTCAATTTGAGTCTTAATTTGGTAATAAGGAGTTCATGATCTGAGCCACAGTCAGCTCCTGGTCTTGTTTTTGTTGACTGTATAGAGCTTCTCCATCTTTGGCTGCAAAGAATATAATCAATCTGATTTCGGTGTTGGCCATCTGGTGATGTCCATGTGTAGAGTCTTCTCTTGTGTTGTTGGAAGAGGGTGTTTGCTATGACCAGTGCATTTTCTCGGCAAAACTCTATTAGTCTTTGCCCTGCTTCATTCCGCATTCGAAGGCCAAATTTGCCTGTTCCTCCAGGTGTTTCTTGACTTCCTACTTTTGCATTCCAGTCCCCTATAATGAAAAGGACATCTTTTTTGGGTGATAGTTCTACAAGGTCTTATAGCCTTCATAAAACCATTCAACTTAGTTTCTTCAGTGTTACTGATGGGGCATAGACTTGGATAACTGTGATATTGAATGGTTTGCCTTGGAGATGAACAGAGATCATTGTGTCATTTTTGAGATTGCATCCAAGTACTGCATTTCGGGCTCTTTTGTTGACCATGATGGCTACTCCATTTCTTCTGAGGGATTCCTGCCCACAGTAGTAGATACAATGGTCATTAGCTAAATTCACCCATTCCAGTCCATTTTAGTTTGCTGATTCCTAGAATGTCAACGTTCACCCTTGCCATCTCTTATTTGACCAATTCCAATTTGCCTTGATTCATGGACCTGACATTCCAGGTTCCTATGCAATATTGCTCTTTACAGCCTCAGATCCTGCTTCTATCACCAGTCATATCCACAACTGGGTATTGTTTTTGCTTTGGATCCATCCCTTCATTCTTTCTGGAAGACTATTCCAGTGAATAGTCAGGACTAATTTCCTGTAGGATTGACTGGTTTGATCTCCTTGCTGTTGAAGAGACTCTCAAGTGTCTTCTCAAACACCACAGTTCAAAAGCATCAATTCTTTGGCCCTCAGTGTTCTTTATGGTCCAATTCTCACATCCATACATAAATACCAGAAAAACCATAGCTTTGACTAGATGGACCTTTGTTTGCAAAGTGATGTCTCTGTGTTTTAATATACTGTCTAGGTTGGTCATAGCTTTTCTTCCAAGGAGCAAGTATCTTTTAATTTCATAGCTGCAGTCACCATCCAGTGTTTTGGATCCCAAGAATATAAAATCTGTTATTGTTTTCAATTTTCCTCCTTCTGTTTACCATGAAGTGATGAATCGGATGTCATGATCTTAGTTTTCTGAATATTGAGTTTCAGTCCAACTTTTTCATTCTCCTCTTTTACACTCATCAAGAGACTCTTTCATTCCTATTCACTTTCTGCCTTTAGGGTGGTATCATCTGCATATCTGAGGTTGCTGATATTTCTCCCAGAAATCTTGATGCCAGCTTGTGATTCATCCAGCCCAGCATTTTGCATGATGCACTCTGCATAGAATTTAAATATGCAGTGGGACAATATAAGCCTCGTCATATTCCTTTCCTAATTTTGAACCAGTCAGTTGTTCCATGCCTAATTCTAACTGTTACTTCTTGGCCTGCATACATTTTCTCAGGAGGTGGTCTGATATTCCCATCTCTTTAAGAATTTTCTGGTTTGTTGTGATCCACAGTCAAAGGCTTTGACTGTAGATGAACCTGAAGTAGATGTTTTTCTGGAATTCTCTTGCTTTCTCTATGATCCAACGAATGTTAGCAATTTGGTCTCTGGTTCCTCTGCCTTTTCTAAACCCAATTTGTATATCTGAAAGTTCTTGGTTCATGTACTGCTGAAAGCAGAAGTTGCTCAGTTGTGTCTGCCTCTTTGTGATTCCATGGACTGTATAGTCCATGGAATTCTCCAGGCCAGAATATTGGAGTAGATAGCCTTTCCCTTCTCCATGGCATCTTCCCAACCCAGGGACTGAACCCAGGTCTCCCGCATTGCAGGCAGATTCTTTACCAGCTGAGCCACAAGGGAAGCCCGAGAATACTGGAGTAGCCTATCCCTTCTCCAGCAGATTTTCCTGACCCAGGAATCGAACCACAGTCTCCTGCATCATAGGCAGGTCCTTTACCAACTGAACTATCAGGGAAGCCTAGCTTGAAAAATTTTGAGCATAACCTCACTAGCATGTGAAATGAGCACAATTGTATGGTATTTTAAACATTCTTTAGCATTGCCCTTTTTTGAGATTGGAATGAAAACTGACCTTTTCTAGTCCTATAACCACTGCTGAGTTTTCCAAGTGTGCTGACATATTGAGTGCACTTTCACAGCATCATCTTTGAGGATTTGAAATAGCTTAGCTGGAATTCTGTTACCTCCCCTAGCTTTGTTCATAGTGATGCTTCCTAAGGCCGACTTGACTTCACACTCTAGGATATCAGGCTCTAGGTGAGTGACCATACTATCATGGTTATCCAGGCCATCAAGACTTTTTTTGTGTAGTTCTTCTGTATATTGTAGCCATCTCTTATTCTCTTCTGTTTCTGTTAGGTCCTTACTGTTTCTGTCCTTTATTGGTCCCATCCTTGCATGAAGTGTTCCCTTGACATCTCCAATTTTCTTAATGTATAAAATTATGGGTATACAGTATAATGATTTATAATTTTTAAAGGTCTACCCTTTACCATATATTTTACCATATATTACATCTAATGTAGTTGTAATATAATTATCAACTCCTGACATACACAGAAAACCCTTATACAATACTTTTAACTCATCTATATACATACTTCATTCAAATGTTATTAGTGGTCCTACCAATGTCCTCTGTTTGGATCCTCCAGGATCCGTTTAGCTGTCATGTCTCCTCAGACTTATTCAACCTAAGACTCTTCCTCCATCTTTCTCTGTATTTTATGACCTTGAAGCTTTCAATGAGTCCCTCAATTTTATTTATCAGAATCTTTCCTATAATTCAGTATATTCATTTTTGGCAAGGATACCACATAAAGGATTTTTCTCCCTTCTCAGTGCATCCTATCAGAAGACACCTTTTACTAATCTGTCTCATCACTGCTGATGCTACCTTGATGCCATGGTTAATGTGGTGACTTCCAAAGTTGTATACAAGTTTTTCATCCCTGAAATTAATAGATATCTTCTGGAAAGATACTTTGAGAAACTGCAAATCTGTGTCTCATAATCCTTTTGTTTGCTGCTGCTGCTGCTGCTAAGTCGCTCCAGTTGTGTCCGACTCTGTGCGACCCCATAGACGGCAGCCCACCAGGCTCCCCCGTCCCTGGGATTCTCCAGGCAAGAACACTGGAGTGGGTTGCCATTTCCTTCTCCAATGCATGAAAGTGAAAAGTGAAAGTGAAGTCGCTCAGTCATGTCCCACTCTTAGCAACCCCATGGACTGCAGCCTTCCAGGCTCTCCATCCATGGGATTTTCCAGGCAAGAGTACTGGAGTGGGGTGATACTTTTGTTTACTGATTTTAATATCCATTATGATTCTTGCCTGCAACAACTGTTATTTTGGTGAGTTTCTATAGCTTTGTTCTTTCCCGCTTTCCTTCCTTTCTTCTTCCTTACCTGTTTTTTCTCCTTTTCCTCTCTTTCTTCCTCTTTTTCTCTCCCTTCCTCCCTTTGTCCTTCTCTCCTTTCTGTTCAGATTCTCCCAGTTTAGTTTTTGGGAGTTCCTTCAAGTTGACTCTTATTTATTTTTTCAAGTGATTTTTTTTTAGAACTCTTATTATACTATTCTTTTGTTACAGAAGCCTAGATTTATATCCGAACTTACATGGACACTAATACAGTTACCAAATGGAGAAGCTTGGATTTGAACCTAAGCACACACTTCTGTGCCTGGAACCCTCATCTTCTTAAACTCTGCAGAAAGCACGGCCTCCATCTGTCTTCCTCTTTCTCATACTGTTGCCCTATAACTACCATTGTAGCTCCTGTTTATACTGATTTAGATAGTCCAACTCATTGACTGTCTCTGTTCTTCTCCTCCTCCCCGCCATAACTGCAGTGTGACCCCAGAAACTATAAAGATTTCATTCTCAGGGCTTCCTGCATTGACTGCTATTAGGACTCAGGTTCATGTAAAATGATGTCAGACTGCATGATATCCAGGATATATTTAGAACCCAGACCTAAAATAATCTCATCTACTCAGATAATTTCTTTCTACTGTAATAAGAGATGAACAACAACAAGAAAGCATACAAATCATTCCTTAGCCAAGTACAACCTTCAGGCTATTTCAGGTTCCCATGTCAAGCTATGCATACTTCCCAAGAGGAGAGGGCATATTTTAAGTATATGATTTAGGATTTACCTAAAAACCTGAAAACACCTGAAAACATGAATGATGAATTTCTCTTGCACAAGCCAATGTTATTTTCAAATGCGGCGTGTTTCTTATTCTCCAGAGGAAGATGTGAAGCAAGCTAAAAACATGAATTAGAATTTTGATGGGAAATGGAGGGTGGAAAATGGACCATTTTCACAGCAGGTTTTTATTTTGAAGCAATGTATGCTTTTTAGAAAGGTAGTGACCCAGAGACTTATCCCCCAAGTTTTTAAACACTTTTAAACCAAGGCATATATGGGAAAATGTTATTTGTATGAAAGACTGGAGAACAGAAAACTAGAATCTCAGGATGCAGTATCCTGTAAGGTCATACTCACAGTAACAGCAGCCTGGCACAGGTTTTCCAGGAACTGGGTTTAGAAACTGCGTACAATTTAGGGATGATCTGGCATATTCCTACAGCAATAATATGTATTCAGGACTTAACGTGAGAGCATCATTATTGTTTTTAAACCGAGACTTAAGAACCATCTAGCAATGTTATTGTCATTACAGATGAGTCTGTATAATTCATCTTAATGAGTTCCCCCAGGTGGTGCAGGGGTAAAGAAATCGCCTGCCAATGCAGGAGATATGAGTTCTATCCCTGAGTCGGGCAGATCCCCTGGAGAAGGAAATGGCAACCCACTCCAGTATTCTTGCCTGGAAAATTCCATGGACAGAGGAGCCTAGTGGACTACAGTCTGTGGGGTCACAAAGGGTCAGACATAGCTGAGCACACAACGACAATAGCAACAACAAAACAATGCATTTTAGGGTTGCGGTTCCATTTAGAAAGCTTTTGGTTGCAAGAAGAAAATGAAATTTTAAGTGGCTCAAGTACTAAGTAATGCTCAGTTTTGTACATAATCAGTCCTGGCATAGGATCGTTCAGGAGTTGACTCATTTAGCGCTCAGGGATGTCATCGAGAATCAAAAGCGTTTGTTCCATTTTTCCCTTTTGCCATGCTCAGCATTTTGCCACTCCTTGTGGGCCTCAGACAGCTATAGCATGTTCTGGGATAAAATGCCAATGACGGCATGTAGAGACAGAAATGGCCCAACTGCTCACTGTGTCCATTAAACAAAACAAAACAAAGTTGCCCTGTAGTAGACTTTCCCCTTCATATGTGGCCACACCTTAACTGATACAGACTGCACAGCTTAAAGTGGATTGGATGGCAGCAAAATTTGACATCCCAGTTGGAAAAATGATGCTAGTAAAACAATATAAGAATTAGTCAAAACATGGAAAGTGTAGTGACCTGAATGAGGAAAGTGGCCCTGAGCAAGCAGAGAGATGGACAAACTACAGAGCTATAGATATTTGTATTTCTGTGATTGATGATATGTGGGGATGATAAAGAAGGGTAATGATACTACTGGGCCAGATCATCCTTTGTTGTTGGGGGCTGTCCTATGTACCATGAGATGTTAACAGCATCTCTGACTTCTACCCACCAAATGCCATCAGTACCACAGTCACAGTCATAACAATCAAAACTGACTCCAGATATTGCCACTTGTCCATCTGGGGACAAAATAGTTGCTGAGAACCACTGATTTAAGTAGAATTTCAACTCTTATAAGTATGGCAATCACATAGCATTCCCTTGGCCTTAAGCCTTATTTTAGGAGTGAACATAACACATACAATTCACATTAAGGAGTAACTTGAAAAAAAGTTTCCCTGGAGCTTCTAGGAAATGGTTCTATACTCCCAAAGGAGAACCACTAGAAGAGATGACGTTTCCTCTTCTGAGTATCATTGTGCGATATGATGTGAAACCCAGATCTACTGCAGCCATTTTGCACCCAGCTGACTCACGGAAGTGCAGACCTGGACCCACTGACCATTGTTCTACTCCTGGTTTCCTGATTACATGAGTCTCAAACTCCCTTGCAATTTAACTCAGTCTGCATTGGATTTTCTGTTGCTTGCAGCCAGAGACTGCTAATCTACACAGTGACTTGGGCAAGATTAATTCCAGAGGAGTTTTTAGGGGTAGAAGTCAGATTGAATGATTTGAAGGTCCTCTCATTCAGGATTGAATGAGAAGTGAAGTATAGAAAACAGTGAGTGAGAGAGATTCTTTCAAAAATTTAGCAGTGAAAGAAGGACATAGATAAGGCAGCAGACAGGGGGTGGAATTTGACAAAAGTATGATTGTTTAGTCAAATATCTGGAGGACTTGAGCTTATTTAAATGCTAATAGGAAGGGGCCAGTTTAAAAAAAAAAAAAAAAAAAGAGGCTGCAAGTAGCCAGGGGAGAAACTTTTTCATAGAGTATCTCAGGAAAGAGAATGGGGAAAGTGATGCAATTCCATGATTTGTGGAGTGGTGCATCTTGGGTAGATGGGAAAACAGTTTTCCCATACTGACCTCAGGGATGGAAAAGGAAATGCAGATAAATTGAAAGCGGAGGTTAGGTGTCAGGAAGGTTCTATTTTGATCATTCCAATTTTCCTGTAAAGTAACGAGAAGGGAAGATACAGATAAAACTCTGAAGAGCTATCCAAATATAAGTCATTATTTTGTATTTACATAAATTGGGGCTATAATCAGCTCACTGGGATCACACCTCTTTGGCAAAATGAGTCCTTTTCATTCTCTACCTTCTAGAAGATGCCCTAGATACAGATTTTAAAAAGAGAGACATCTGAGAGTGGCAGCAAGCCCGTGATCCATGTAGCCATGTAATTCATGTGATAAAGGTTGGAAAGGTCAAAGAAGGCTCCCCAGTTTCTGGGCTTCTTCCCCCTGGTGACATAGATCACCCATTCTGGGCCCTTTTCCTGAGACTGGAGTTCAGAGCTGGGGGAGTCATTATGGCTATTGGTCGCTGAACAAATGTGATAAATGGCTGGGTAGAGTCCATGTGAACATGGCTTTCCTCTGGACTTTAATAATAGAATGTTTGGAAATCATTAAGTAGCTGCCTTGACTTGTTTAACTCGATGGTCTCAGACATTTCATCGAACTGACATAGGATTTATGTCTTAATAACGCAATAACATTTAGTGAGCACCGTGGTTTCGGAACAATTTATGCCTGATCTGCAGTTGGAGAATGATTTACACTCCAGTGAGGGGCAGAGTTATAAGAGATACCCTGTATTCTACTGCTGGATTGCTTTCCATGGAGGGTGGAGAGGAGACAGTAATGTTCACTCCCTGAAATTTTTCCTTGATAGGTTTTTTTCATTAGAATAAAATGAGAAGTCTGAACTCGTTCCTTTTTGTCTACAAAATGTTTCCTATCACTCTGGTTCCTATTAAAATTCTGATCAGTCTTGGACAAGAAAGGGTGAAAGCAGTCATAGGAACTCCACGCCAGACAAGAGTCTTCAGCGTTCCCATCACTGGTTTGACCTTGCTGAAGGGACTTGAAGTGGGCATGCTGTGTGCATCGAGGTGCAGAAAGCCTCAGTGTGAAGGTCAATAGATACTTTTCTCAAGTCTGTGCTGACACCCACAGCAAATCAGCTGGCGGGCCTCCAGGATGCCAGGGAAGTCACAGTCAACACTGGGTGGTAGTTCCCTAGGGACAGTGAGGCAGAGGAGTCTCCAGTGGTTCAGAGCATGGGCTTTGCAGTAAGCATGCATGAAACTGCATCCTGCCTGCACTGCTATATAGTTCTGCCACCTTGGGCTTTAATCTTTGTGCCTCAGTTGCCTTACTTAAAAATTGGGGCAATACATTAAAAATAACAAAATAATGGAGTAAGATGGATGGACCTATAGACAGTCATACTGAGTGAGGTAAGTCAGAGAAGGAGAAACATGGTATGGCATCCCTTATATGTAGAATCTAAAAAGAAATGAAACAAATGAACTTACTTACAAAACAGAAAGAGACTGACAGACTTAGACAACGAACTTGTGGTTGCAGAGGAGGGGAAGGATGGGGGAAGGGATAGTTAAGGAGTTTGGGATGGACAGGTACACACTGCTATATTCAAAATGGACAACCAACAAGGACCTACCACATGGAACTCTGCTCAATACTGTATGGCAGCCTGGATGGGAGGGGAGTTTGGGGGAGAATGAATACATGTATATGCATGACTGAATTCCTTTGCTGTTTACCTGAATCTATCACGATGGTGTTAATTGACTCTACCGCAATATAACATAAAAAGTTTTTTTTTTTAATGGATAGACTTTTTAAAAATTGGGGCAATAATACCTAACTCAAGGAACTGTTCTAAGAACCTTACACTCTAAGGATATACAAAATTCCAGGAGCAGAAAAATCAAAATGGGAAAAAAAGTAGAAGCTGAGGTGAACAAGCTTAGTGCTTAGCCTTGAGGCATCTTGAAAGAGCAAAAAGACAATTGGACTTATAGTTTGAAGTCTTGGTTTGACTTTCAGCTCTTCTTTGCTACCTATGGAACTGATAGTAGACCAATGATAGGGCCACATGGCTGTTATGAGAAATACACACGAGATTATTTATTAAAACACCTAGTATTTGATAGATACATAATATATGTTCATTTTCTTCCTTCTTTCCAAGCAAGCAGGAAAAAGTTAGATGAGTTTAAATATTGATTATGTGAGTGTGATCATGAAGATGGTGTCAGTTTTGCTGAATTAAGGCTATTCTTGCACAAATTTGTGAAGCAGGCATAGATTTCCTTTGGTTTTCTCACACTTTGCCTTTTAGCCTCCTTTCTCCAGCCCCCCACACAGACTGGCCTTTTTGAGTTGTCACAGGTAAAAAGCAACACTTGGTTGTCAACTCATAATGGCTGAAAGGTTATGAAAACCAAGAGTACTGGGATTTACAAAACCCCAAGGAGAAAGGAAAGTCTTAAAGACTTATGGGCACTATAATGATAATGATAACATTTTGGAAAAACTTTTTGGATGCAGGCCTTTTTTAGCCTTTCCATCTTTTCCACAATATCAAGTAGCCAGGTAGCCTGAGGGTTCTAAATTTTCCAGATCCTCTGTTTCTTGCTCAAGGCAGTCGTCACCAACTTGCTCCATCCTCATTTGGCCCCACCGCCCCTAGTGCCTTTACTAACAGATTTCATCGTTCACTGCATTTGTCTCTAAGCTGTTCTGGGAGCTCGTGTGCTGGGCTGGAAGGGTGGTAAGTCCATGTTGTCATAGCTCTTTTTTATCCTTTTCTTTCTGTCATACACTCATTACTATGAAATAAGTGCCCAAAGTAGCCCAAATTTTTCATAATGCAAAGCTTTCATAGTACTTTCTATTTCTGATTGAAGAAAAATCTTCACACATTATCAAATTTAAATTTCATTCAGGTATTTATTTCCTAAGCAGTAAGGAAAGAAGAAGTGAAAACACACATGGTTCTCAAAAATGCCTCAAAGTTGCCCAATCACTTTTTTCCCCCAAAATATTTCATTTCCTTTGGATCTGAGGGAAAGTAAATACAACAATAATTCATTCACTTCAAGTGAAATTTTTGAAGGTGAGGGACATGAATTGGCACATAGACCTAGAGTTGCAGTATTTCTTTCATTCAGTTCTGTAGATAGTTATTCACCATGTACCTCAAACATTGCTCGGGGTTGCCCAGGACAGAGCTTAGACCTGGCTTCTGCTATCTGAGGATACCCTCTGCATATGGAGTATATGAATATTACCAGGTTGATACAAATTACTTCTTTAGGTTGTCCATCTCCCACCATTAGACAGTGGTTTACTCCAAGTCAGGGAAATGACTTAGTTAACTTTCTGATTCAGATGCCTCTTGTCCTCATTGAAACTTCAGATTCATTTGGATGCAAATTTCTATACTAATTAATATTCTCCAGAGGAAAAGAATCCCCGGCACCAATAGTATTATTGAACAATAGAGACTTTCCTGAAGTTTTTACAAGGGGAGATTGAATTGGGGGTTTAAATCTTAAAGCCCACAAGTAAAGGTCTTAAACTTCTTCATGAAACATGAGTTTTTCTCCAAATTCTTTTTATCTCCCCAGACAGTGAATGCAGTTCTCAGGTCTGAGCAGTTGTGCTAGTTCAGCAGTGGGCTAAACAGAGCCTGAAATCCAGCCTGGGCTGCCTTCTCCACGCTGAGGGCTATAGTCACTGAAAGGAAAGAGCTCCTTTCTGTTTGCACATAGGCACTGTCAACTTGGGAAACCATGCCTGGCAGCTACATCACCCATGAACAGGAACCTTTTTCTACTTCCCACAGAAGTCTAATGAGTTAGAGCCCCTGGTACCTCTTTGCCCTCTCGGTACATGTGTGCTGAACCTCACTTAGAGTAAAAGTTTTACAAGTAAGAAACAAGCATAAAGCATTATCATGCAATACGAAAAGAATATTTGAGACAAGAGATGCAAAGTAGTCTTAGAAAGTGGTATGTTTTTTAGTGACCCTATATTATGCCAGTAGGAAATTTTGTGTGTTGGCAAAATTTGCTGCAGCATCAATAGAATTCTTACCAAATTCAGGCTTACCATGTAAACAACTTTTTGTCAAAGCAAAATCTGTAACAATAGTTTATACATCTCTCTTTAACTCAATAAAATTTAATTCAGAGCAATAGGAAAATGAGGAAAATTTGTTCTCTGTGAGTGAAAGTTAGAATTATAAAATGTCTTTAGAGATACTTTTTTTTTTTTGCTTCCAATTACTCAATAACTTCTCATTAGAACAACAAAATGTTTCCAAGTGGAGGAACTTCAGCAGTCTACTTTAGTAAGTACATGAAAGTTTGTAATCAAAATACAAATGTATGTATTAAAAATGAGTCGTTCCAAAATTTGGAAATTTCCTTTCTCATAAGTAAGTTAAGCGTATCTCTTTGCATTTTTATTGAGAGTTATATTCGTTTAGTAAGCTACATGTAAACACTTTAAAGGTAAATTGCATCGTTACTCTTATGAATATGATTATTTTCTTGAACACCAAAGTCCCAGATAATCAGGGTTCATTCTACTCTTTTTTCTAGTGTAACTTTAGATGTAAGATTTCTGTCCTTCCAGTTACATCCTGCTTGCCACGCCTCTCTGCCCACAGCATCCACAGACACATAGACACTATTTTCCCTTCTGGGAAATCCTCAGGGAAGGGACTATAGAAGTGCCACTATTGGATATGGTCAGGGCTCATAAATAAAAGAGTTAAATTTCAGTTACCTGGAAATACCTACATCCTGCCAAGGCTGCAATCGTTCTCTCACTTTTAAATTCTGAGTTTAAATTAAACCAAATCCCAGTCTTTCTTGGTTCCAGCTCTTCTCTTGGCGAAGCTTGCATTCTTGGTTCAAAGAAAAGAAAGCTGTACTTTTTTTAAAAAGGGGCTCAAGGCTTCTTGGACATCGAATGGCTTTTACAAAGTACCATTTTGTTGAGTGCAAAAGAATAAGAAACAGCTGGGTTACATTTCCTTTGAAATGCACATTTAGTTAAAAATTAAACACACAAGAAATTAAAAAGCATTAGGAAAAAAAGCACTTTTTGGTTTTGCCAAGGCCCAAACCATTTAAGAGAAAGAGAGGAGAGAAAAGAATAGTCTGAAATGTTTTGCCAACCGGTTCTCCCTTCCGTGGTCCTAAAGTTTGTTAAACCCAAAATAAAATCATGCAAGACACAGAATTAGTTTGAACTGGTTCTGGAAACAGTTATGGGTCTGTTAAGTATGAAGGGATTCAATAAATATTTCTCCTCTCTTTTCTCTTCTATCCCAAGAATAGTTGCTGTCATTTTTTTTTTTCTTACTAGTTTCTGAATTTTGCCAAACTCTCCCTGATAGATAGAAGGTTTCTAAACAGAGGGATTGAATTTAAGTAGAAAACTACATTTTAGTTGCTTAAGTTCCTGGAATCATGTTTGTACTACAAATAGTAAATAAATAATAAAAATGATTCCAGGGAATGAAAGGTTGCTAGCTCTCTGCCAACTTGCTTTCATCGCACAACAGAAAAAACAAAGTTAATCTTGCCCTAGAAATATAGGTAAAATGGGCCCATATGTTGTTATGTTGATTTCAATCCATTTTAACAAACATTATTCAGCACCTACCAAGTTTAAATCATAGAACTAGGAGCTCTAAGAGGCATTTCAAAATGAGCAATCAGCTCAGAAGTGGATATAAGAAAGAGAAGAGAAAAGTATAATACAAAGTATAGATAGATCCCAGAAACAAACAGCCCTCATTTTCCAACACAGAACTTATTTTATTCAGTTCCAGAGTTCTCAAGATGCAAAGCTTCGTGAAATTATCTCTCCTCTATACTTGACAATTTTGATCTGTGCGTGGGCGTTCAGTTGTGCCCAACTCTTTGTGATCCCATGGACTATAGCCAGCCAGGCTCCTCTGTCCGTAGAATTCTCCAGGCAAGAATACTGTAGTGGGTTGCCATTTCCTTCTCCAGGAGATCTTCCTGACCCAGGGACCGAACATATGTCTGTTGTGTCTCCTGAACTGGCAGGCAGTTTCTTTACCAGCTGAGCTACCGGGAAAGCCCACAATTTTGAGTATAGAAATATATATCAGAGAACTTACATAAAAGGTATCATTTGACTTTCCCATTATTTCAGGTAATAATTTAAGTGTTTCAGAATGGCTGAATCTGAATGATTAATTGTGCTTATTAGAAAGTCTCCCCTTAGAATTTTCAGAACTAGGTTAACTGACAAGGAAAATATTTTTATGGTTTAAAACATTTAATAGGCAGAAATTTAACTCCCTCATGCCAGTGTTGGCAAAACTGCGAAAAGCTAATCTTCTATACTTGTATTTATAGTCTTCTCAGATATCCTTCCATCTCCCAATGCAAACCTAAATCCAGGTTTCTTACTATACTTCAATGCTGCCTATAATTTTCCTCTGAAAAATAATCTGATATTCAGTTAACACTAAAGTAACACTATTTTATGTCTTACTGAAAGTCTTTGTACTTTTTAGGAAGATATTTTTAATACCCCATAGCGACTATTTTCCATTAGGATTTGTAAGTAACCAAGTAAGACAGGAGCTATAAGGAGAGGGGCCCAGTGCTGGCAGCAGACAGATGATGGTCTGTTACGGTTAGGGACTAAAAGGAGTGCTTCATCTTGACTGAAATAGGGGAGATAACAAATGTTTTGGTCTTCAGTGAAGTTTCAGGTATATGTCTGGCACTAAGGATGATATTACAGCACCCTGTAGGACCCAACATCTGGGGATCCTGGCAACAGGTGACACTCACATCCTATTTGTTGCTGTTGTTCAGTTGTTCAGACATGTCTGACTCTTTGTGACCCCATGGAATATAGCATGCCAGGCTTCCCTGTCCTTAGCCATCTCCTGGAGTTGTTCAGACTCATGTCCATTGAGTCAATGATACCATCCAACCATCTCACCCTCTGTTACCCCCTTCTCCTCTTGCCCTCAATCTTTTCTAGCATCAGAGTCTTTTCTAGTGAGTCAGCTCTTCTCATCAGGTAGCCAAGGTATTGGAGCTTCAGCTTCAACATCAGTCCTTCCAATGAATATTCAGAATTGGTTTCCTATAGTATAAACCAGCTTCCAGACGGTTATCAGGGGCTTAGTAATTGGGTACCCAGGTACTAGCCCCTGGCCTGGCTGCAGAAGAGGAACTCCTTTGTCTGGGGAAGGAAAAGGCAGGAATTGAAGAAAGGACCTTGAAAACTAGTTCCTCAGCAGAAGGCCCAGAACAGAAGCTCCAGGGTGAACTGGGACAGCTGGTAGTTTTCTGGGATGGTGCGTTTAATGTGCTAATACTGACTCTGGCTCAAAAACAAGGACCTCACATTCCCCAAGCTCCATTATAAGTGTGAACTCACTGTTGGAAGGAGCTGGGAGTTCTGAACAAATGCAGGAACTCTTTCAGTCAATGCTAGAGGTGACTGAGTTAAGGGAGCTCAAGGATGTAGCCTGCCCATGGGAGAAGGCAGTGTTAGTCACTCAGTCGTGTCCGGCTCTTTGTGACCCTATGGACCGTAGCCCACCAGGCTCCTCTGTCCATGGAATTCTCCAGATGAGAATACTGCAGTGGATTGCCATTTTCTTCTCCAGGGGATCTTCCCAACCCAGGGATCAAACTCACGTATTAGAGGATCAAACCTCCTGCATTGGAGGCAGATTCTTTACTGTCTGAGCCACCAGGGAAGAGGGGAGAAGGCAAAAGCAGGGAAGAATCTCAGGAGATGGCAGACACAGATTTCTTTATGTGGAAGTAATCTACTAAGTATGAAGAAAGGGGACTTTCTTTGGTGTTCAAAGGATGTGCCTATATATCCTTCTGGTTAGACATTTATCTCAGGAATATGATGCTTTTTTTTTTTTTTTTTTTGGCCATGCTGTGTGGTTTGTGGGATCTTAGTTCCCCAACCAGGGATCCTACTTCCCCAACAAAAGGTTGGGCCTGGGCCCCTGCAGTGGAGGCAGAGTCCTACCCACTGGACCATGAGGGGATTCCCTGGAATAGGCTGCTTTTGAAGTCTGATACACTACTGCCTTTTCTCCTTTCAGCAAATGTCTCTACTCTTCAACTCTCAAAAGGGCAATGAAAAACCCACGATTCAACTTTAAATGTTTGATAGAGTAGGATTTACATATTTCCAAATGAGTGTACTGAAAATGCTTAACAGAGTAGGAACCTCCAAAAAATTCCAGTAAGATAATTTTAGTTTTTCAAAAGCTAACAGAACTTGATGATATAGCCATAGGAAATAAGAAATTTTGGGGTCAACTTAGGATGGTAAAAAGTTTGAGATCAGGAACCATGTGTCTCTTTCCATTAGAATCCTCTTAAAACCCCAGAGGCTCTGGGGTTGGGTGCTTGAAGAGTGGGCCAGTCAAGGTGATCCACATATGAAGGAACTGCTAACTAGTGAGCAGCAGGTGCCTATTCACATGACCTTGCTGTTTCTTGCCCAGCTTTGTCTCTGTTTTACTAAAGACTCCATTCCTGTCTCAGGTACATGATCTGCCCTTCCAACTCTCAATTTTGTTTTTCCTTCCTAGCTTGTCCTCTTAGTACTGACCTGCCTGCCAGGCTCTGCCACAGCCATAGCATTCCAGCCGCCCCACTGATTGCATCCTGTGCTAAGTTGGTGCTGTGGTGTCTGACTCTACAGACCCTACAGACTATAGCCTGCCAGGCTCCACTGTCCCTGGGATTCTCCAGGCCAGAACACTGAAGTGGGTTGCCCTGCTCTCCTCCAGGGTATCTTCCTGACCCAGGGATTGAACCCTCGTCTGTTACATCTCCTGCATTGGCAGCCAGGTTCTTTACCACTAGTACCAGCTGGAAATCCCAGACTTTTCTAAGTCCAGCATCTCTCTATTATTGATTAAATCTAAATAACTTCAATAGTACCTAACAGAACTTGGCACTTTAAAAGTTGACTGACCCACAGAGATGTTATGGGGAGGGAGGTGGGAGGGGGGTTCATGTTTGGGAACGCATGTAAGAATTAAAGATTTTAAAATTAAAAAAAAAATAAAGTTGACTGCAAACACTTAATGGATATAATTAAACTCTTTTCACTAAAAAGCAGAGACATCACTTTGACAACAAAGATTCATGTAGTGAAACCTATGGGTTTTCCAGTAGTCATGTACTGATGTGAGTTGAATCATAAAGAAGGCTGAGCACCGAAGAATTGATGCTTTCAAACTGTGGTGCTGGAGAAGACTCTTGAGAATCCTTGGATATCAAGGAGATCAAAACAGTCAGTCCTAAAGAAAATCAGTCCTGAATGTTCATTGGAAGGACTGATGCTGAAGCTGAAGCTCCAATACTGTGGCCACCTGATGCAAAGAGCCGACTCATTGGAAAAGACCCTAATGCTGGGAAAGATTGAGACCAGGAGGAGAAGGAGGGAAGAAAGGATGAGATGGTTGGATGGCATCACCAAATCAATGCACATGAGTTTGAACAAGCTCTGGGAGATAGTGAAGGACAGGGAAGCCTGGCGTGCTGCCGTCCATGGGGTTGCAAAGAGTTGGATACGATTGAGCAACTGAACAACAACAACAACTTCTCTTCATTAGTAGTGAATAAAAATAGAATTTTCCCAAAGTATCCTATATATGATATATTGGAAAGACTCCTGAGCTACCCGTGGGATCAGAAGACCCAGAGCCATCGAAGGCAAACACGAGTTATTCCACCGGTGTCATGGTGGCAAGTCAGGTTACAAGTGGGATAAGAAAGCCTCTCATATCCTGTTCTATGGGTTGTTGTAAAGATTGGAATAAAAGAGGGTGAACCAAAAAAAAAAAAAAAAAGCCAACCAAAACCAGTTTTGCAAACTTTATTAAATCATGGCACAAGCTGAAAAATGCATTTCTGTGGAATGGTCTGTTCCCCGTAGGGCTGGATAAGTGAGATATCTCTGTATTTGATTCTGTTTTGAAAAGAACACAAACAATTTGGGACTTTTAAGAAAACCCTCCGGGCTTCTCTAGCAATGTTGAGACTGGCCGCAAGCCACTCCTGCTACAGACCGGAATACTAAAAACCCTCTGGATGGCAAATACTCTGTTTTAGAACAGAAATCCAAGTCAGCCCTTGCATGATATTTCATCATTATTGTTGCTGCTGTTTGCAAATGTAAAAGTTTCCCTAAAGGATCTGCTTGGAAACCCCTCTTCCTCTCTTCTCTTCTGGATCTTCAGCATCTCCATCCCACCGTGTGCACCCCATCAACAGGGATATGTGACTCTAAACATCCAGTAAAGGAAGAAGCATGTGCCCTGAAAGAACATGTTTACCCCTCATGAAATAGTAAAATGCAGACCAGGCAAGCCTCCTCTTCAGGTGTAAACCAAATGTTTGCCCATTTTTGCCAGAGGAAGCCATGGTTCTTCCAGGACTGATTTCTTCAGAGCACTTTGTGCTTTGAGAGGCTGGATCTTGTCTCCAGTGGATACTGCTTCTAGTCATGGAACCCATGCCACCCCTTAACATACCCACAAGTCACAGGTGGTCAGAATGAAATAATTTCAGTCTTAGTTTTGCACATAGCTCCAAGGAAAGATTCCAACTCCTTCCATACCCCACTGGAAGATTTATCCAAGGAAGGTTTGCAAGAAGATACCTCCTTCCAGGCTTCAATACCTTCACCTGGCACCCACATGATAGCATAAAATATTTGAAGTTAAAGTGCCAAAGGAAATCGAAAAGGAGTTTTGATTTTAAAAATTAAGGTGTGAAATCAAAAAAGATTTTTGAAAGTGCTGTTAGTGTACTGAGTGATCTATCCTCACCTCGCCTCCAGCTGTAATTCTAGGGAAAGGGGTGTTTTGGAGAGCTCGATATGTGTTTCAGTGTTCTCTAGTATTCTGCACGTAGAGTGACATCTGGCTCACACCTGAGAAATCGGGAAGACAAGAGCCTGTAGCTAACTCGCTGGTCTGCCAGCAGAGTAGTGACGGGGCAGGGGGGACAAGCTGCATTTCCAGGGTGGAGCAGTGGGAGGACACGCCGCTTCATTTTCTTGGGGGGAGAGAGAGAGAGAGAGAGAGATGCTACTGCAAAGCAGTACTAGTCAAGTAAACATTTCCCCCCTTTCATGGTACCAGAAGGAAGGAGGAAATAAACATGGACTATCAGTTGTGCTACAGGTGCTGAAAGAAGATGGAATTAGAAGGTGGGAACCAGGCTGAGCACACGCCTGACGATAGACCACTACCACTGCAGCGGATTGCAGGGCCCCACCAAGACCCCTTTCACTGACAGGCTGTACTTAGACACTTTAGGGTGGAACTGCTCTGAGAACTTAAAACTTCAAGTCTTTGTGCGCAACATTATAAGTAAGAGTTTAAGGTGTTTTCAGACCTCCTGAAGGCTGTCCGTGGACCACTGTTCACTCTTCTCTGCCGCCTGTCCCACCAGATAAAGAAGCTCCGATTTAACCCAGCCCATCTCGTGTAGCCTGTGTCACTTCACAGGGGTTTCTGGCATTCTCTGTGTCATTCACAGCCTCCCCCTAAATCAATGATGCTGGAACACTAGTCTTATCACTCCCCAGCCTCTACCCCTTCTGCCTGGTATCTGAATCTGATTTTTCACATTTGTCTCTCCTTTAGACATCTTTCTCCTGCTTGATTACATGAGAGATCCTTCAACAACATGGGTTTGAACTTCTCAGGTCCACTTATATGAGGATTTATTTTCAATAAATATGTACTACAGTACTACAAGATCCACTGTGTGTTGAATCTGGGGATGTGGAACCATAGATATGGAAGGCCGGTTGTAAGGTCATGGATTTTCAACTACAGAGGGGCTGCTGCCACTAGCCCCTGTGTTGCTCAAGGATCTACTGTAATTATATGGTTCTCTGGTTAAACCCTAATGATCCCTCCCCACAAATAAGCACTGCCAACAGACATCATATGGTCTAATCCAGCCTCCAGGAACTCTCTACTTCTTGTACAATACCTAGTCATCTTTGTCTGGTGAACATTCCTTTGGAAAACTTGCTAAATCTTGCTTAGCTTAAGGATTAGATTGAGATTTGAAATTTTAAAAAATGCCTTTGAGAGAAGTAATACTTAAACTCCTGTCTTTCATTTACCTTCCCATGTTAATAAGTTTTAGATCTTTGCTTTAGAGATGATTTCATAGAAGAGAGTTTGAGAATTAAGCAGTATTGAGATAAGAACCTTTGCTAAGAGAGGAAAGGGGAGTTTGAAGGGTGAAGAGTGAAATTATTAATTAATTATTATTAATTTTCCCTGTTCTTCATTTTTTTCTCTGGACCCACTCTAAGCAGAACATCTAAAACTTAGCACAGAAAAAGCTTTCCTGACAGAAAACACTTGGTTTATTGCTGAGAGTGTTTTTGGATGGTGTGGCAGGCTGCCATGGCTTTGGCATTGACTACGGCTAACTAAAACTTGTGTGTTTATAGTGTTGATGTGTGCCTGATGAGAAAGAGACGAAACCACTATCCCTACCCTGGAGGGTGGCCCCTCTTAAGATACAGAATGGATGTAGCTCACTCCCAAGACTGCAGTTCTCACCAGAGAAGCAATAGATTGAAAGCCAATCAAACCAGAGGGCCTAACTTTTTCTAACCCAACAGAAACTTGAATTTCTAAAATATATTCACATCTCATCATTTAGGGATTTATGCCTGCAAGTCCACTATCATTAGAGAGTTATATGTGAACATTCCCCTTTCCATGGTAGGGATTACAGACCCCAAATGATAGTAAATTATTCTCTCCTACACCGTATACTATGATTACACAGTGGAATTTTCTAGGCTGTTTGGTAAGGCACTACAGCACTAATGAAGTGTTATTTATACTGCATACTGACTTTCTGTTTTGTTTTTCTTGAAGTTTCTCCTTGTTCCATCTTTTTTGATTTATCCTACATTTAGCAGACCTAAGTCTGAAAGCCATTTTTCTGTCACTCTTCAAACTTTAAATGAACAAGACTTTTTATGAAGTGTAATTTTCAATAACAATGAAATATTAGAAGCCTCTCTTGGAGTTCCTGGTACTGTTCCTGCTTGTGTGTGTGTGTGTGTGTTTTTTTCCCTTGGTTCCCTACCAGTACTATCTATGGTTGTCATAGCTTCTGATATATGGAAATAAGGATCTAGCAGAGGGGCAGAAAAGTCTCTTCCTCAATTATCCAATACCAATCAAATACAACATAGACCAGTGCACAGTGCATGCATACAGTAGTGAATTAGTGACTTAGCTTGATTGGGTGTGTGGGGAGAGGTGAAGTTGCCAAGAGGTATTAGACTAGTTTTCCAGAAAAAGATGGCAGTTTTTCTTTGATATAAGTCTCCTTTATACTTGAATCAATAGTGGATAACTTCTAATCAATCTTCCCTAAGAGCAATAGAACATGTACTTTCTAATCAATCAGCTTGGATTAAAATGATCATTTCTCCATTGTGGGGACATGTGATTTGAAAGTCTCTATAGAGCTTCTTGAAAATGGGTTCAATAAAAGTACCATAGAAAGAGCATATGGTGAAGTGTGTGAAAAGGACTTAAATAATTTACGCAATAAATGATCTGTAAGTGTTACCTCAGCTTCCCAGCTGACTTAGTAGTAAAGAATCTGCCTGCCAATGGCAGGATACACAAGAGACTTGAGTTAGATCCCTGGGTTGGGAAGATCCCCTGGAGGGGGAAATATCAACCCACTCCAATATTCTTGCCTCTGAAATTCCATGGACAGAGCCACCCCCTGGTGAGCTATAGTCTAGTGGGTTTGTCCATGGGGTTGCAAAAAGTGGGATACAACTTAGCAACGAAATAACAAGTGTTACCTCCTTTCCCTTCCCCCTTCTCCACTTTGCTTTTCCTTCCTCTTCTTTCCTTCATTTCCATCACTTGTATTAGAACTAAGTTAGTTCCTAGAACAAGAATTTTGTGATATCTGTGGCAGAGAAATTCACTTGCCTTCCCAGCTGCCATCACCACCACACTTTTCCCTATGAACGCCCTTCTTTTTCAAGGGAAGCTGACCCCATAACCATCTCAGCCAGTGAATCATCATTGATCAAAGCCAATCATAGTAATTCCCTGATCATGGAAGGCAACTGGATTTAGGCATAGGCATGTGACTTAATACTAGTCAACCGTATATGTGGAGAAACTTACATGAGACACTGGTGAGGGGTGGATTTTCTCACTAATAAAAAAGAGATTTATGGAGGACATGCCCCTTCCTCTTTTCAAACAGACATGGTCATGTCTCCATGGGACGCCTAAAACTGCAACATATTGTTCATGCTCTTGGACATGAGATAGCACCAACACATATAGCCAAGTAGAAAGATATAAACCCCAGTCCTTGATGACATCACTGCATTGCTGAATGGCCTGCCTCCACATCTTTGCTGAACAACTTATGCCTTAAGATTTAAAGGACTGGTATTCTTTTATCTATAGCAGAAGTCAGCTAAACTGCCAAAGTGTTCCGAGACACAAGTCAGAGTCCCAGATTTCTTTATGTGTGAACTTGTGCACATTATCTAAACCCACAAGCTTCAGTGTCCTCTTCTGCATAATGGAGACAGTCACCCCATAGACTGACATAAGGATTTAATGAAGATATCTAGAATAATGCTTGATGTGAAGTCCTCAGGAAATGAAAAAGTGATTCTAACAATTCCCCCCGTTCACATGGAGAAAAGTCTGATAATAAAATATATTGATGCAGGCATAGCTTACAGTGGAGGATCTCAATAAAAACAGCACTGATCTAGGATTGACATGTTGTTGTTCAGTCGCTCAGTTGTATCTGACTCTTTGTGACCCCATGGACTGCAGCACGCCAGGCTTCCCTGTCCTTCACTATCTCCCAAAGTTTGCTCAAACTCATGTCCATTGAGTTGGTGATGCCATCCAACCATCTCATCCTCTGATGTTGCCATTCTCCTTGTCTCAGTCTTTCCTGATATCAGGGTCTTTTCCAATGAGTCTGCTGTTTGCATCAGGTTGCCAGTCTTGGAGCTTCAGCTTCACCATTAGTTATTCCAGTGAATATTCAGAGTTGATTTCCCTTATGATTGACTGGTTTGATCTCCTTACAGTCCAAGGGAGAGTTTTCTCCAGTACCACAATTCTAAAGCATCAATTCTTTGGCATTCAGCCTTCTTTATGGTCCAACTCTCTGTCCTTACTGTTATATTTAAAATAACGTGCATTTTCATGAAAAACACACAAAAAGACTCAACACTCACCTCTACTATTAAATTTTTATACTTTGAGAAACTAGATGGTTATTTTCTTCCCTCTCTATTCTCTGTGTTTCTGTCCTTGAAGCTAAGGGCCCAGAGAGAGGTTGGACACCCCACCTCACACACTCACACATCAAAGGAAATATGAAAGGATTTAGTGCTCATGTGACTCAGTTAGGAATCCATGGTCTTACTGGAAAATGTGAGGCCCAAACAACCTTTCAGTTTTGTGGGGGAGTGGGAAGGAAACTGGAACTCTTCATTTCCTTTTAATAACTCTTTCTGACACAGTACCCCAAAGTCTTTTTCTTTGGTCCTCTCTAAACTCTTCCTATAATTAGCCTGATTGTTTCTATTTTGATCTCTAAATCAGGATGTCCCATACTATTAGATATTGATTCTCTGTGTTTTTTTTTTTCCTCATTCACAAACCTTATATAAAACTAGTCTGGTTTTCTTATTCCTCTTGGGATCTTTTCCTAGACTTTTCTCTGTGTTCATATTTCCTTTTCTTTCTCATTTGCCTTATACTCGAACTTTTCCTTGAGTCTTTCATAGCAGCTAGAATCCCAGTCCCTTTCTCCTCTCTGTGCTTATTCTGTATCATCTCAGTTCCCACAAATCTACAGAGAAACATCCAACACTTAAAACCCAAATCTTTCCTTTCTCTTAGGCTGGCAAACTGGCTTGGAATCCAGGCACAGCCAGCAGAACAGATAAAGCAGTCTCACTATTTCCTAGATTTAAAGCATATTTATTGCTTTGGGTAAAACTACAGCTTCCCAGGTGGCTCAGTGGTAAAGAGTCCACCTGCCAATGCAGGAGATGTGAGTTCGATCCCTGGTCAGAGAAGATCCACTCGAGAAGGAAATGCAACCCACTCCAGTATTTTTGCCTGGAAAATTTCAAGGACAGAGGAGCCTGGCGGGCTATAGTCCATGGGGTCACAAAGAGTTGGACATGACTGAGCCAGTGAGCAATTCTACAGAATTGTCAGGAAAAGGCAGGGTATGTTTAGATTCTGCTTTGGTGTCTCAGAGTGGGGACTATGGAAGCACACTAACCAGACTGTGTTTCTAGATACTCAGCTTCCCTTCTCAGACCTTGCCCTCCAGCCATCCCATTAATCTGAGAGCTACCAGGTAACCTTCCAATCATTTCCTTTCAGCTTAAATAAGTCAATCTCCATTTCTGTTGTTTGTAACCCCAAACCGCAGAATGACACATTTTGCTTCTCTTATTTCATTATGTCATGGAAATGGCAGGGTCTTTACAGTGAGAGGGATGTGGGATTAATTCTCCCATTTACTCGCTGGCAACCTAAGTTAACATCTCTGAGCCTCAGCCTTCACATCTGAAACAACAGAAAAATAATATAAAACCCAGGGAATTATTGAAGGAATTCAATACAATTTTGTGTGGAATACTCTTAGCCTTTTTTGATTAAAACTTGGTTTTGCCTTCCAGGAACTTACAATTTAGCTGGGAAACTATGGCATGCACACATATTAATAATAGGTAACATTTATTTTGGATGCTTAACAATAGCACGTGCACTGTTAAGGAAATGAGCTGTTGCATTTGTAACCTCACTTAACCTTTGTAATAATAGCCCTGCACAGTAGGTATTATTACTCACATTTTACAGATGATGAAACTGAAGCCTCTAGAGAGGATAATGCATAGTAAAATATCACACAGTTGAAATTCAAAACCAGAGCAAACCTAGGGACTCTTACCCAAGAGCCTGTGATCCTAACTGGCTCACCCATTAGAAAAGATATTCTGCTTTCAGGCAGTACAGACATGCCAAAAGATAGATTCGGGCTAAATATTGTGCTGAGTTCACAGGACAGAAGAGCCTGTGTTTCAGAGAAGCAAGGGAGGACTTTGCAGGAGAATGACACCAAGTTTCTGATAGGTCAGGTTAAGATGGTATCAAATCCCAGGACTCTTGGACCTAATGTTGTTACATGTTTTTCTTCTGTCAATCCCTCCCCAACATTCTTGGCCTCTAAAAGTGTTTTTTATTCTGAAAACTCAGCCAAGCATCATTCCCTCCAGGAAACCATCTCTGACTTCCAGTGACTGGGTCAGGCACCTCTTCTATGTGCATCCATAACTTGCATGCCCTTAACACACTGGCCCTGCAAATACTGGCTCATTTGTCTGTCTATGGTCACTAGACTGCAGACCCCATGAATGCAGGTGCTATTTCTGTTTTATTCATCATTTTACTCACAACAGCTAACATTGTACCTGGCACGTGGTAAGCTGTCAATCAGTGTGTATTGAATGAACGTAGAATGAACATTTCCAGCAGAGAAAACCACACGTGACTAGTCTGGCTGAAGATAGGATGTTTGGAGTAAAAATATTTTGCAGCTTCACCAATGTCAAAATATTCTGGACCCTTCCTTCTCTTGATTGCAAAAATATAAATGATCCAAACAATTAAATTAGAAGAGAGGCCAAAGCAAACATGCTAGGCATTGTATAAAAGAGATATAAAAATGAAATTTTACAAGTGTTTAATCTAAAAAAATAAAAATAAAAAACTACCACCCCACCTCACTGTAACCATAACCAGTCATTTTGAATGGCCAGTGATAACTAAGTATGCTTAGTAGAGTTATGTGTGTGCGCACATGTACATATGTGGTTATGTGTATATATATTCTTCAATGAAATTTTGTAATTAATAATTTGGTAGACAATCAGAGTTAGGTATTTTGTCCTAAGCTATCTTTCCCAAAGTCTCACACTCATAGAAATAATATTGGCTCTTTTTTCGACATAACGTTCTGATTACTGTGGCTCCAGCCAGTCTGGGCTTTGTCCTCTATCTGCATGCTCTTTGAAGAAAAAGATTTTTGGTTATGACAGATCAATATATGCACCTAAAACATTTTTGAATAATCTAAGTGTTAGAACATGTGCCAAGAAGAAGGATACAGAAAGAGTTATAGGAGTCAAGGGCAGAGTGAGCAGAATTATTAAGGAAGTCCTCATGGGCAGAAGAATAGGGATCGTGAGTGCCTTTAGGGAGCAGTTTCAGTGAGACAGAGAATAATGTGCTGAATATTATGGAGTAGGTAAAAGAAGTAGGTTTGAATCACTTTTGGAAAAGATGGTAATGTGGCAATAGAGAGCAAGAACAGGACAGCATTTGGTGATGCAGACAGCCTGGGAGAGTGCTGCCCTTCGTGATATTTTTATTATTAATATACAGTAAAATTAATCTGGGGGCTTCCCTGGTGGCTCAGTTGGTGAAGAATCTGCCTGCAGTGCAGGAGATGTGTGTTCAGTCCCTGGGTGGAGAAGATCCCCTGGAGAAGGAAATGGCAACCCACTCCAGTAATCCTGCCTAGGAAATCCCATGGACAGAGGAGCCTGGTGGGCTACAGCCCATGGGTCTGCAAGAGTCAGACATGACTGACTGACTTAGCAACTAAGCCACCACCACCAAAATTAATTTTTTGTGTACAGGTCTATGAACTTTAACACATGTAGAGATTCATGTAACCACCACCACAGTCAGGACACACATCTGTTTCCTCATCCTAAATAATTCCTAATGATGCCCCTCTGTAGCTATTCCCACTCCCCATTCCTAACCCCTGGCATCCACTGTCACTATAAGTTTCTCTTTTTGAGAATATCATATTCATAGAATCATATAGTATATAAAATGTTGAGACTGGCTTCTTTCAGTCAGCATAATATCATTGAGACTCACCCAAATAATTTATTAATAGTTCACTCATTTTCATTGCTGAGTAGTATGCCATTATGGGGATGAACCTGTTTGTTTATCCATTCAGTTGTTAAAGGACAGTTGAACTATTTCTAGTTTGGAGCAATTATGAATAGAGCTGCTATAAACATTCATCTCAGGTTTTTGTGTGAATATATGTTTTCATTTCACTAAAGTTAATACCTAGGAATAGAATTCTTGGGTCATATGTTAAGTGTATTTTTAGCTTTAATGACAACTGCCAAACTGTTTTCCGCAGTGACTGTACCATTTTGCATCATCAACAGCAATGAATGAGAGTTTCAGTTATTCTGTGTCTTTGCCAGCTGGCTAGTGTTATCTCATCATAGTTTTAATTTGCATTAACCCAATGGCTAAAGATGAGAATCTTTTTTTCATGTGTTTATTTGATATCCATATGTCCCCTCAATGAAGTATCTGTTCAAATCATTTGCCATTTCAAAACTGGGTAGTTTGTGTTTTGACTGTTGAGTTTTGAGACTTTTATATTCTGGTTACAAGTACTTTGTCTAATACATGATTTGCAAATATTTTCTTACAGACTTTAGTTTGTCTTTTCATTCTCTTAACATTCTTTTCCAGTGCAAATGTTTTAAATTTTGATGAAGTCCATTTGTCATTTTACAAATGGATCATCATTTGGTGTAATATCTAAGAATTCTTTGCCTAATCCCAGGTCCTGAAGATTTTTTTCTACATTTTCTTTTGAAAGTTTTAAAGCTTTACCTTTTACATTCAGATCTATGAACCAATTTGAGTATGTGGCTGAAGTTTATTACTTTTTGCATAGGGTGTTCAATTGTACCACTCATTGGAAAAAATGTTCTGGGTTCCATTGAATTGCCATTGCACTTGAGTCTGAAAGCTCAAGAAGCAGGAGTGCCAATGTCTGGGCAGGAGAAGATGGATCGCTCAGCTCAAGCAGAAAGAGAGCAAATTCACCCTTCCTGAAATTGTTTGTTTTATTTGAGTCCTCAAAAGATTGGATGATGCCCACCTACATTGGGGTGGGACACTGTGTTCACTGATCAAATGCTAATCTCTTCTGGAAACAGTGTCACAGATCCACCCAGAAATACTTTCACCCGCAATCTGGCATCCCTTAGATCAATCAAGGTGATATGTAAATTGTCTTTTCTTCTGGTGCCACCAGTGCTTCCTGTGTTTTTGACACAATTTTTTTAAAAGCTCCAAGTTTCTAAACTTCTGAGATGGTCTGTGGCAAAGGGAGAATTTTCCTGTATTTCCCTCTGTCAGGCAAATCCCAAGGCAACTTTTTCTTGTGCTACAAAATTCTGTAAGGAATTTAGTAAACAGTTCTTTCCATTTTTGTGCTCTACTTAGCTTTTGGTCTGAAGTTCAATGGTGACTAGGTTGGGAGATAATTTTTACTGATGGACACTAAGCTCTAATTGGAATTCTTCCGTCTGTACAGTAATTATGTATGTGTGCTAAGTCGCTTCAGTCGTGTCTGAGTCTTTGTGACCCTGTGGGCTGTATCCCGCCAGACTCCTCTGTCCATGGGATTCTCGAGGCAAGAAGACTGGATGGCTTGCCATGCCCTCCTCCAAGGGATCTTCCCGACCCAGGGACCGAGCCTGGGTCTCCTGCGCTGCAGACAGATTCCACGTCTCTTATATGGAGCATTGGCGGGCAGGTTCTTTACCAACTAGCGCCACCTGGGGAGCCCTTACAATAGTAAAGTTTTTATTATTTGATTAAATAAATTGCAGGCTTCCCTGGTGGCTCAGACGGTAAAGAATCTGCCTGCAATGTAGGAGACTGGGTATTAGATCCTTCTTCCTTGAGGATGAATTTTCTTCCTGAAGGTTCCTCATTACCCTGCAAAAGAATCTACGTTGAGGTTATCCCACCATTTCCCCAGTTATGCCGGAAAATTCCTAAGTATCCATGAGAATGGGTTTCTGGAAGGTAAATCCTTCCATCAGTTTGACAATCATTGTGAACTTCTACTTAAACTCAAGCTTAGATTTTCCCATCCTCAATATAATTTCATGTAACATAATATCTGAAGCATCTCTGGGGGAAAATATTAATACTATTAACTCTACTGACAAGAAGTTTAAGGCTCAAGCTCATTAAATAACTTATCCGAAGGATTCTTAGATTTAGAATTTAAATGCAAGTCTTGTGACTCCAAATACTATTACTCTTCCTATCTAAAAAAGTCTTAGCAATCATCCCCAGTGATCAGCTGCCAAACTGCTCACCAATGTCAGTGTACTCCATCAATCATTCACGCTCCCCTTGCATGCTGATAATTAGTAAAGGCAGAGCAGGCTTTGAATACAAATCAAACTGACCACAGTGTCAGTGAAATTTTACATAGCAAATAAATTAAGGCCAGAGACATTGTAGCCACAAAGAACCCTACCTGAGTTCTACTTTATTCACTTACTTACAATAGATGCATTTCTTTCTCTATACAAAATAGTATGACTTATCTCACAGAATTAAGACTAGGCAAAAGTCAGCAGGTAAAGTTTTTAATCCTGTCCCTAGAATGTAGCACTTCCTCAATAAATGAGGATTGTTATTGATTAATTGGTTAACTATTATCATATTTTGAATATATTATATAAAATATTAAGTAGATGAGCATGTTAGATAAAGTATATTCAATGTATCTTTTTTTTAATGAGTAGCAAATTATCATGGGTAATAAGTTTCCATGATTCAAGCAGTCTCCATTTGCAATGAGATCAGTTTTGAAAACAGCACTCAGGATAGCAGCAAACCGGACTGCAGAGCAGGATTCAGGAAATGAGACATAAAGAAAAGAGTTTCCTCAAAGAAATGAATTAAAACCTGGTTAGGATTTATGCTACTCAGTGTATTGAAAATGGTAGAGGATTGAATTTCAGCCATCTTTACTCTAAAGAAATATATAAAGCAAAAGTTCATTTGAACTGCATTTTCATTTCAAGGTATTATTTTAAAAACTTCATTATTAGCATCTCACTCTGTTGCTGGGAAGTAAAATAAAACTATCAGCCTTGTCCCTTCTATCAGTTGCTTACTCTCTTTTGGTGAATGCTGTAAGTGAAGGTTTTCCCCAAGGTACATTTTCTTTTCTGTTTTGTAACAAAAACAACAGACAGGGAAGAAAATGTTTCCAAATGTCATATTTAGAGACTGTCACCATTATGAGAATAATGTTGAAAAATCAATCTGAAAAGAATTTATTAGGTGCGCTTGTATTGAAGGATGGGCTTCCCAGGTGGCAATAGTGGGTAAAAAAATCCACCTGCCAGTGCAGGAAATGTAAGGTGGTGGATTTGACCCTTGGGTTGGGAAGATCCCCTGGAGGAGGTCATGGCACCCACTCCAGTATTCTTGCCTTGAGAATCCCATGGACAGAGGAGTCTGGCAGGCTACAGTCCATAAGCTCATAAAGAGTCAGACTTGACTGAAGTGACTTAGCATGCAGGCACAGATTGAACAATAACATGAATTTAGATAAAGCACAGAGCATTAACTATCTAGTTAAGACAGAACTGAAGCATAAAGCAATAATAAGAAATACAGTTTCATAATTAAGCACTGAAGGTGGTACATCAAAGTAGCACAGAATGATGGCATCTGATCTCCACGAAGCTAACTTGAAGAGACAGAACAATTCCCTGGCCAAGTATAACAAAACACACTCACAGTGCTATGTTTCCAAAAGGAGAAGGTGTAAATTCAAAGGGATAGTCTGCTGGATCATAGACATCTAAGAGAGAACAATTAGTTGTATCACTTATGGATTGGGCAACAATGTCAAATGAATAACAGATATTACAATGATGACGTGGCTTTGATCCCTGGGATAGGAAGATCCCCTGGAGAAAGGAATGGCTACCCACTCCAGCACGCCTGCCTAGAGAATTCCACAGACAGAGGAGCCTGATGGGCTACAGTCCATGGGGTCACAAACAGTTGGACACAACCAAGCGACTAACACTTTCACCTTCACTTTTCCAACAATGGCATTTTATCATATTCATTTCTTTACCCCCAGTGCAAAGTTCTGCGAATGTCTCTGTATAGCTGTTTCTTCCAGATACTTTAGAAGAATCTAAGAATATAGGGCTGAAAATGAGAAATTAGTCTCAAACTTTCATGGAGCTTATATGTGTAAAGAATATACCAGATAGTAATGAAAGCTATGAAGGGTCCTGTTATAAAGAAAAACTGAGGAGAGGAGGATGATTAGGGTGCCTTCCCCAAGCGAGTGACACGATATTTCAGCTGAGACTTGAATGACAGGAGAAGCCAGCCAGCCAAGTAAAGATCTGGACAAGCCCAACAGGCAGAAGGAACAGCTAATGCAAAACCCCTATTAGGGAATGAGTTTGGTATGGTGATGGAATAAAAAGAAAGACTGCTGCTGCTACTGCTAAGTAGCTTCAGTCGTGTCTGACTCTGTGCAACCCCATAGACGGTAGCCCACCAGGCTCCCCTGTCCCTGGGATTCTCCAGGCAAGAACACTGGAGTGGGTTGCCATTTCCTTCTCCAATGCATGAAAGTAAAAAGTGAAAGTGAAGTCACTCAGTCGTTCCCGACTCTTAGCAACCCCATGGACTGCAGCCTACCAGGCTCCTCCATCCATGGGATTTTCCAGGCAAGAGTACTGGAGTGGAGTGCCATTGCGTTCTCTGAGAAAGAAAGACAGTGTGGATTTAATGTCAGAAGCAAGGAGTAATATAAAATGGAGTTGGAAATGGAGCAGGATTTATATCATCTAGGCCCTTGTGAGTTTGAGTTGAAGTAAATTATTATAAGTGTGATAAGGCATTGGGCAATTCCCTTTATCTTAAAAACTGCTTTGGCCAATGTATGGAGAATGAATTATAGATGGGGAAAAGAGAAGGTAATTGTAATAGGCAAAGGGACAGTTGATGGTAACTTGGACAAGGATACAATTTGTTGGATAAATGACTAATTAACATGTACTGGTATCCAGATACATGAATGGGAGAAAGAATCAAAGATAATGAAAGGGTGTGGAGGCTGGGTGACAGACACTTGAAAGATTCTGTGAGGGCTAGAGTAATGAAAGTTGGAAGAGTGAGTATCGTCATAGAAGAAGGTAAATCCTGTTTGGGACATATTAAGACAGAACTGGTGATGAAATATATATTCCCAGGAGTCTGGAGAGACTGAAACTAATAAAACCTAAGAATAAAATGGAGAAATGCAAATCAAAACTACAATGAGGTATCACCTCACACTGGTCAGAGTGGCTGTAATCAAAATGCTTATAAACAGTAAATGATGGAAAGGGTGTAGAGAAAAGGTAACACTGATGGTAGAAATGTAAATTAGTGCAACCACTATGGAGAACAGTATGAAGGTTCCTTAAGAAACTAAAAATACGGCTACTATGCGTTCAGAAGATGAGATGGTTGGATGGCATCACCAACTAAATGGACATGAATTTGAGCAAGCTCCGGGAATGGGTGATGCAGGGAAGCCTGGTGTGCTGCAGTCCATGGGGTCGCAAAGAGTTGAACATGACTGAGCAACTGAACTGAACTGATGCATGCATGCTGTCTCTTCAGTCATGTCCGACTCTTTGTGGCCCTCCAGACTGTAGCCCACCAGGCCCCTCTGTCCATTGGTATCTCCAGTCAAGAATACCGGAGTGGATTGCCATGTCTTCCTCCAGGGTATCTTCCCAACCCAGGGATCGAACCCACATCTCTTAAGTCTCCTGCATTGGTAGGCAGATTCTTTACCACTAGTGCCACGTGGAAAGTCCAGAGCTATCATGTGACCAAGCAATCAGTCTCACTCCTGGGCATATAAACATGACCAGAAAAAAAAAAAAAGGTTCAAAAGAATACATGAATCCCAATATTCACTGCAGTGCTGTTTACAATGGCCAAAATATGGAAGCAACCTAAATGTCCAATTGAGAGATGAATGGATAAAGAAGATATAGTGTATATATACAATGGAATAGAAAGAATGAAACAACACCATTTGCAGCGGCATGGATGGACCTGGAGATTATCATACTAAGTGAAATAAGTCAGATAGAGAAAGACAAATATATGATATCACTTATACGAAGAATCTTTAAAAAAAAATGGTGTCGATGAACTTATTTACAAAACTGAAACAGACTCACAGACTTAGAGAATGAACTTATGATTACCAAGCAGGGAAGAAGTGTGGAGGGATACATTGAGAGTTGAGATTGACATGTACTCACTGCTATATTTAAAATAGTTAACCAACAAGGAACTACTATATAGCAGAGGGAACTCTGCTTAATACTCTGTCATAACCTAAATGGGAAAAAAATCGGAAAAAGAATAGATAACACATATCACTTTGCTCTACACCTGAAACTAACACAACATTGTTAATTAACAATGTTAATCAGTGTTAATCAACAATACTCCAATATAAATTTTTTAAAAGCTGAGAATAAAATGGAAATGGTTACTTATAAGTCATTGTAATAAATATGACAATAAAATCAGAAGGACGATTAAGTACAAAGGGGCGAGAGGAAAAAGTGAGATCTCCTTAAGAATACTTTTAAACCATTCAATAAAGAATGCTATTTTCCCCATAAAGCTACAGTTTCATTTCTCTGGTGGGTGAAGGCTGCAACTGTGTAAGCCAGGGGTGCCAAGCTGATCATGAAAATGTAACCTGTCGTTTGTTGACTTGCCCCTCCCTTATCTAAGAGGCAATAGAATCATATCATTCCCCGATTTATATCAAATATGTCATGTGTCCAATCCCCTTCCAAGAGACAGTTAATTCTTTAACGTCTAATTTCACTCATCTTTACATACTATGGATTTTCTTTCCCAGATCCTTGCATATATTAGCAAACAAGAAACATTTGTTGCTTTAAATGGACACAATCTATTTAAAACTTGTTTACATGTCTTTATAGTACTAGTATATCTCTTTGTCCATATCATAGTACAAGAAGACTGCATATCTCCTATTTCCCTACTTCCCCAATTTCCTTACCTCCCCAAAGCTCTTGCCGCTCTTTGTATGGATAGTTCTCACTCTGGGTACTGTAGAACTGAGGCTATTTTTAACCACATTTGCATGGCTGGGTAAAGGGAATCTTGTGAGGAAAAACATGAGATTGTTATGGGGATTCTGAATAGTTCCACCTGAGCAATACAGAAAAAGAATGAAAGGTTTGTCCTTCTAAGGAAGAACCCAAGAGAATGTAAGAAAAATATCATGCTAAACCAAGCAATACTGGCAACCTAAGATTCTTACACACAAGGAAGCAAGAAAAAGTCAAAGATGCTACAAATTTAACAGTGAACGCAAAATCTGAGTGACTCTAGAGACCTGGGTTTGAACTTGTGGCCTGGGTTTATAACTACCACTAGAGACAAATAAATCCAAGAAATGTTCATAAACCTGTCCACTGCTTGCTTAGGAGTGCCACTTGATAAGCATTGTTTAAAAATAAGGTACTAACAAGAGGTTTAATATTCCCATGAAATTTAGAGATCCGGGGGCCAAATGCAGGTGGCCAGCAAAATGTCACCCCAAAGCACAAGAAACCAAAAGCCTTAGGCTCCAAAAAATACTATTCTTATCTTATGGATCCCTTCTATATTCACCCACATTCAGACCTAGCTTATGCCTCCCTTGAGGACCTTCCCATGATGAAGCAGAGAAGAACCCATTTCTTTCTCTTTACAGATGTGACCTCAATCAGAGAGAAAGTAATGTAGTCACCTTACTTCCTCCTAAACCCAATAATGCCCAGGAGTTCAAGTGACTATCCGCCCAACGGTAAGTCTGGGCTCATAGTCACATGCCTGCCATTAGATCATGTGTTAGACATTACACTGCTATCCTATTATAAAATGTGTTTCACTCCATTGGTATTTGTCTTAACCTTCCCCATTTCCTCACTCTAGGAACACTTTATCTCCCAAATAAAACAAATAACACTGTCAGAAAGTTTATCCTAATAATTAGCTTGAATTTATTGCTCTACAAGCACTAAATCTTTCCCCTTCATGGTCACTGGGAACTTTAAAACATTTGTGCATCATTACCCACATCCCGCCTGAATCATGGTTTAACCAGGCAGAGTCAAATCTCTCATTATTTCCTTACTCCCAGTTCCTTTCTCATTATTTCTCATTATTTCCTTATTCCCAATCCTTCACATGGTTAGTGTTTTTCTGTACAGTCTCCATCAGTCACCAGCATCTCTATTGCATTGAGGGCCCCAGTGTTTAAACCTTTCAGATGCAGTGCTTTTTTGGAAAGTCCTTATTTTTTTTTCCTAAAACCCAGCAATGCCCTTATTGCTATATCATACATTGACTTAATTTTCTGTCTAATGTAATCCTTGTATGGTTCCTATAATTCCAACTTCTGGCTGGTTAGTGGGATAAAGAGAAATCTGCCATCCTGTAATGCCTCGAAGAATAAACTTTTCCCGATATGCTCATTTAATACTTTTCCAATTCTGCTTTGTTCGTTTATTCAGTGAGCTTACACCCGTTTGCATCTGTAGCTTTGAAATATTCCTAACAGTCTTCCCATAGTAATACAATTAATGTGCTTTGTTTAGTTCTTTCATCAACATCAGGCTGTGTTAATTGTCTGCAAGACTAAATCACACTGATTGGGGACAGACACTTGACAGTTTATCAGTACACCAATATTCTCTGGATTCTACCCAGAGAATATTTATGTAACTTTTCCCACTTAAATATATCCCTTTTTGCTCAGAGCTCATTACATTGATCGGCAACACTCCCCATTGTTACATTATCCCTTAGTTTTGCTTTGCTTGGCAGAAACTCTCACATTATTTGACACTGTATAGACACTAATTTAAAAATTACAGTCAGAAATGACACACAAGGATATGCATTCTATAGCAGCAACTATAAGCAATAGCTTAGATCTTTGTTTCTCTTGGAATTCATCTAGTTCTGAGTATTCTGACCAAAGACTTAAAAGCCAAGAAAAAATATTCTCTGTGGTATTCTTTGCTTACCAACAGATATATGTTCATTTAAAAAGTGTAAGTTGAATAATAGCTACCAAGTCAACAGTGGAATGCAATCTAAACAACCAAGGAAAATAAAATTCCAGTACAACCAGCTTGTTATCTGAGAGTGTGAGAACCTAGGTTGTGCCAAATGTAAGATTCTTACTAACTCTTACCACATACCTGACATCAGACTAAGTCACTCAGAAAGAGTCTAGCCAATACCATGACTTTCTCTAAACATTTCCTCTAAGCGTCCTTTAGTGGAAGTTTAAATTTCACATCTTCAGGCTAAAATGAAATTCCTTAAATCTTTCCTTGCATGACTTGTTTTGAAACACAATAAGCTCTCTTCTGATTGACCAAAATAATTATGCCTGTGTGCAGTTTCCAAGATTTAAATTGGGAATAAATCTTGGCAGAATAAAAGGTCTGGCACCGATCTTTGCTGGGTATAAAGAAGTAGGGGTGGGGATATGTTCTTAGGAGATTTTACAGGGAATTTAACATTTTGAACATTAACTATCCCACCATCTCCTAAATACCTCCATCATCACTAACTTAGAATCACTAAAGTTCGTGCAATGCCTGAGCATTCCTGAACCCAGCTATCAGGGAAATTTCATTGCCTTCCTGCTTTAAAAGCCTTTTTCCATTCCTAGATATCTCCTATTTTCTTCCAAGTTTTGTTTCCTCTTGGTTTTTTTAAAAAAAATAACTTTTCAATGTATCTGTCTTTTGTTTTTGCTATATAGGATGTAAGGTGAGAATCTGATTTGTTTCTTTTTCTAAATAGTCAATTTCAACACCATTCTATCTCTAATTAAGTAGTATTTTTACTTCATAGAAATAGAGGTTAAAAAAATCAATAGTTCCTAAGTGACCTACTTAACTTGAGTCCATCAAAGCCTTTACTAGTAAAATAATCTAAACAATTACATATTGGCACAAGAATAGTTGAAGAAATAGTCATATTCCTTTAAAATAGGAAAGCTCTATTCTTCCTCTCCTCTCCATTAAATAAATATAATTCTCATCCCCTACTTTTTTATCTACAAACCTAAACTTCCACTCTCTGTTTTCCATAGCCTGAAACTCTCCTCTGATATCCATTTTTACGTCCCAAAGCTTTTTTTCCTGTTAAAATTCTCCAAGGACATTCATTTTGTTCTAACACAAAGAGATGGCTTCAGAGTTGGATAAACCTGGATTCAGACCTTGGCTTGATTACTCAGTCATTGGTGACTTTGAATAAATTATATGGCTGAGTAATATTACACTATATGTACATACATATGTACAGTGGGTTATTACTCAGCATGTTCCACTGTGCCTTCATATGGGCTTCCCAGGTTGCACCAGTGGTAAAGAACCCACCTACCAATGCAGGAGACATAAGAGACATGGGTTCGATCCCTGGGTCAGGAAGATCCCCTAGAAGGAAATGGCCACCCACTCCAGTATTCTTGCCTGGAGAATCCCTGTGGACAGGGTAGCCAGGCAGGATCAGTGGAACAGGACAGAAAACCCAGAAATACACCCATACACTGTGGCCAATTACTCTATGACAAAGGAGGCAAGAATACATAATGGAGAAAAGACAATCTCTTCAATGAGTGATGCTGGAAAAACTGGACAGCCACATGTAAAAGAATGAAATTAGAACATTCTCTAACACCATATGCAGAAATGAAGTGAAGTGGAGTGAAAGTCGCTCAGTCATGTCTGACTCTTTGCAACCCCATGGACTGCATAGTTCATGGAATTCTCCAGGCCAGAATAGTAGAGTGGGTAGCTTTTCCCTTCTCCACAGGATCTTCCCAACCCAGAGATCAAACCCAGGTTTCCCACATTGCAGGCAGGTTCTTTACCAGATGAGCCACAAAGGAAGCTCAACACCATACACAAAAAATAAACTCAAAATGGGTTAAAGCCCTAAATGTAGAAAAAGTGAAAGTGTTAGTTACTGTCATGTCTGATTCTTTGTGACCCCATGGACTGTAGCTCGCCAGGCTCCTGTGTCCGTAGAAATCTCCAGGCAAGAATATTGGAATGGGTTGTTATTCCGTTTTCCAGGGGATCTTCCCAAACCAAGGATTGAACCTGGGTCCCCTGCATTACAGGCAGATTCTTTACCATTTAATTTGAGCCACCAGGGAAGCTAAATGTAAGACCAGATACTATAAAACTCCTAAAGGAAAACAGCAGAAAACTTTTGACATCTATTGCAGCCTTATTTTTTTGAACCTGTCTCCTAAGGCCAAGGAAACAAAAGTGAAAATAAACAAATGGGGCCTAATTAAGCTTAAAAGCTTTTGCACAACAAAGGAAACCATAAGCAAAATGAAAAGACAACCTACAGGATGGGACAAAATATTTGCAAAGATGAGACTGACAAGGGTTTAATTTAAAAAAGATATAAACAGCTCATACAACTCACTACCAAAAAACAGCCCAGTCAAAAAGTGGGCAGGAGATCTAAATAGACATTTCTCCAAAGAGGACATACAAATGGCCAACAGGCACATGAAAAGGTACTAAATGTCATTAATTATCAGAGAGATGCAAATTAAAACTACCTCATCCTGGTCAGAAGGGCTATCATCAAAAAGTCTACAAATAATAAATGCTGAAGAGGGTGTGGAGAAAAAGGAACCCTCCTACACTGTTGGTGGGAATATAAATTGGAGCAGCTACTATGGAAAACAGTATGGAACTTCCTAAAAAAAATTGTACCTTATCTTCTTAACTTAAAAATAGCTTGCAAATCTTTATATTTAGAAACACAAGAATTTTCTCTCCTTCTTAAAACAAATTAACTATTCTTTGCCTTTTACTGTTCTTCATAAATTTTATAATCAATCTGCCAAAAGAATTCTATTGAGGATAATTTTTTCTTTGAGAATACAAAACTTCTTTATCTAGATTTATAATTTTTATACATTTATATTATTTCATCAAGAACAGTTTGGTGAAATTTTTGTCACTATTCAACACTAATTCATTAGGACAATTTTCTAGACAATAAACTGTTTGGTATAATATTTCTCTCCACTAAATTTTATGTTATAAAAATTTTGAATATACAGAGGAAATTGAAAGAATGATAAAACACATTTCATGTATGAAAAATCTAGATGGAACAACTGTGACATTTTTTGTCATTTCAGAGGGAGATGCAGAGATCATGACACTTTAAAAAATTGACATCCTTTATATCTCTTAAAAATAAAGAAATTTTCCTTCATAACCTTAATACTATTAATGCCCAGGATAAAATTAACATAATGTAAAATAAAGCTTGATGTAACCCTAATGTAACATAAAGCTACTCCATGCTTAAATATTTGCCAATTGTTCACAAAAATATTCAGTTAGCTTCTTTTCAATGAAGCTAACTGCCAATTGAAATCTATCAATCATATTTGGTTGTATATCTTTTCAGTCTTTCTTAATTGAGGACAGTTCCAATACCTTTCTTTCTTTTTAATAACATTGAATTTTGAAGAAACTGGGCCAGTTGGCTTGTAAAATTTCTACAATCTGAATTTGCCTGACTGATTACTTCCATCTGGGTGTCAATTATCTTGCTTCTTTTATCTCCTGTTTTTCTATAAACTGGAAGTTTGGTTTAAAAGAATAACTAGCTTCAAGTTAAACAAGTACAGTAAGAATGCTTTATAGGGAATGCTGCTTACTTCATATTATATTATATCAATTCCTTTCAGTTCAGTTGCTCATTCGTGTCCGACTCTTTGCAACCCCATGAATCGCAGCACACCAGGCCTCCCTGTCCATCACCAACTCCCGGAGTTCACCCAAACTCATGTCCATCGAGTCGGTGATGCCATCTAGCCATCTCCTCCTCTGCTGTCCCCTTCTCCTCCTGTCCCCAATCCCTCCCAGCATCAGGGTCTTTTCCAGTGAGTCAACTCTTCGCATGAGGTGGCCAAAGTACTGAGTTTCAGCTTTAGCATCAGTCCCTCCAAAGAACACCCAGGACTGATCTCCTTCAGAATGGACTGGTTGGATCTCCTTGCAGTCCAAGGGACTCTCAAGGGTCTTCTCCAACACCACAGTTCAGAAGCATCAATTCTTCGGTGCTCAGCTTTCTTCACAGTCCAACTCTAGCATCCATACATGACCACTGGAAAAACCATAACCTTGACTAGACGGACCTTTGTTGGCAAAGTAATGTCTCTGCTTTTCAATATGCTATCTAGGTTGGTGATAACTTTCCTTCCAAGGAGTAAGCGTCTTTTAATTTCGTGGCTGCAATCACCATCTGCAGTGATTTTGGAGCCCCCAAAAATAAAGTCTGACACTGTTTCCACTGTTTCCCCATCTATTTCCCATGAAGTGATGGTACCAGATGCCATGATCTTAGTTTTCCAAATGTTGAGTTTTAAGCCAACTTTTTCACTCTCCTCTTTCAGGTGACACATAAAATCAAATTGTTTTACTATTGGCAATGCCAAGTTTGAGCACTTAATTAAGATGATAAGGGTCAAATCATTCCATGGTAAAGATGTATATTTTTATTCTTACAAATAGAAAGTTAAGTGTAGTGAGATACTTTGGCTCCATGTGATTATATCCTTTTTTTTTAGTTTTATTGATGTGATGATTCAACATGATGTGATGATTCAACATGATTCACATTTGCATTGTGAAAGGATCAAGTCACTTAACATTTCCTTTTTTAGTGAAAACACAAGTTCTACTCTCAGCAAATTTGAATTAAATCCACAGTGTTATCAACTATGATCATTTTATACCTTAGATCTTCAGACCTTATTTATAAGTGAAAATATGTACTCTTACCAGCTTCTCCCTATTTCCCTCCCTCCTAGTCATTAGCAACAACCATTCTACTGTCTATTCTATGTGTTTGGCATTTTTTCTTTTTTTTTTTAGATTCCATATATGTGATCCCATGCAGTACTTTTCATTATCTTTCTGGTTTATTTCACTTAGCATAATTTCCTTCAGTTTCAACCATGCTGCCGCAAATGGCAGATTTTCTTTCTTTTTTAAAGCTGAATAATATTTCATTGTATACATACATTCCACATTTTAAGTACATTTTATTTATTAATTCATCATTCAAATATAATCCAAAAAATTGCCAAAACATTACACTTTCTTTATTCATGCATTCATCCATGAATACTGTGTTGTTTTCATACTGTGGCTATTATGAATCATGTTAATATAAACGTGGGAGTACAGACATCTCTCCCATATAATGATTTCATTTTCTTTAGATAGGTACCCTGAAGTGAGATTGCTGATTCATATGGTAGTTCTATTTTTAATTTCTTGAGGGATCTCCATACAGCTTTCCACAGTGGCTATACCAGTTTACATTTCCACCAACAGTCTACCAGGGTTCCTTTTTTCCAGCATTTGTTTTCTCTTATTTTTTGATAATAGACATCCTAACAAGTGTAAAGCAGTATTTCATTGTGGTTTTCATTTGAATTTCCCTGATGACTAAGTGATGTTGAGCACCTTGTCATGTACTTGTTGGCCATTTGAATGTCTTCCTTGGAAAAAACACTTATTCTATTACTTCATCTATTTTAAACTGAGCTATTTGGGTTTTTGCTATTAAATTGTATGAGTATCATGTATTTTTTGGATATTAACTCCATATTGGATATTGCAATATTGCAAATATTTTTCCATTCTATAGATTGTCTTTTGTTTTACTGATTGTTTCTTTTGATGTGCAGAAACTCTTAAGTTTTATGTAGTCCCACTTTTTGATTTTGCTTTTTAAAAATTTTTATTTATTTTTTATTGAAGGATAATCACTTTACAGAATTTTGCTGTTTTCTGTCAAACCTCAACATGAATCAGCCATAGATGTGCATATATCCCCTCCCTTTTGAACCTCCGTCCCATCTTCCTCCCCATCCCACCCCTCTAGGTTGATACAGAGCCCCTGTTTGAGTTTCCTGAGCCATACAATGAATTCCTGTTAGCTGTCTATTTTACATATGGTAGTGTAAGTTTCCATGTCACTGTCTCCATACGTTTCACCCTCTCCACCCCTCTCCCCATGTCCATAAGTCTATTCTCTATGTCTATTTCTCCAATGCCCTGTAAATAAATTCTTAAATAAACTGAAGAATTTTGTAGATTCTGTATATATGCATTAGAAGACAATCTTTATCTTTCTGACTCATTTCACTCTGTATAATAGGTTCTAGGTTCATCCACCTTGTTAGAACTGATTCAAATGTGTTCCTTTAAACAGCTGAGTAATATTCCACTATGTATATGTACTACAACTTTTTTATCCATTCATCTGTCCATGGACACCTAGGTTGCTTCCATGTTCTAGCTATTGTAAATAGTGCTGCAGTGAACAATGGGATACATGTGTGTCTTTCAATTTTGGTTTCCTTAGAGTATATGCCTAGGAGTGGGATTGCTGGGTCATATGGTGGTTTTATTCCTAGTTTTTTAGGGAATACCATCTTCCATAGTGACTGTATCAATTTACATTCCCACCAACACTGCAAGAGTGTTCCATTTTCTCCACACCCTCTCCAGCATTTATTGTTTGTAGACTTTTTGATGATGGTCATTCTGACTGGTGTGAGGGGAAAGCTCATTGTAGTTTTGATTTGCATTTCTCTAATAATGAGTGATGTTGAGTGTCTTTTCATATGTTTGTTAGCCATCTGTATGTCTTCTTTGGAAAAATGTCTTTTTAGGTCTATTTCCCACTTTTCGATTGGGTTGTTTGTTTTTTTGGGTATTGAGTTGTATGAGCTGCTTGTATATTTTGGAAATTAATCCTTTGTCAGTTGTTTCATTTGCTATTATTTTCTCCCATTCTGAGGGTTGTTTTTTCACCTTGCTTATAATTTCTTTTGCTGTGCAAAAGCTTTTAAGTTTAATCAGGTCCTACTTGTTTTATTTCTGTTACTCTAGGAGGTGGGTCATAGAGGATCTTGCTTTGATTTATGTCATGGAGTGTTCTGCCTATGTTTTCCTTTAAGAGTTTTATAGTTTCTGGTCTTACATTTAGGTCTTTAATCCATTTTGAATTTATCTTTGTGTATGGTGTTAGGAAGTGTTCTAATTTGATTCTTTTACATGTAGCTGTCCAGTTTTCCCAGCACCATTTATTGAAGAGGCTATCTTTGCCCCATTGTATATTCTTGCCTCCTTTGTCAAAAATAAGGTGCCCATAGGTGCATGGGTTTATTTCTGGGCATTCTATCTTGTTCCACTGGGCTATGTTTCTGTTTTTGTGCCAGTACCATACTGTCTTGATGACTATAGCTTTGTAGTAAAATCTGAAGTCAGCAAGGTTGATTCCTCCAGCTCCATTCTTCTTTCTCAGGACTGCTTTGGCTATTCAGGGTCTTTTGTGTTTCTGAATGAGTTGTTCTAGTTCTGGGGAAAATGTCATTGGTAATTTGATAGGGATCACACTGAATCTGTAGATTGCATTTGGTAGTACAGTCATTTTCACAATATTATTCTCCCTACCCAGGAACATGGAATAATCTCTCCACCTGTTTATGTCATCTTTGATTTCTTTCATTGGTGTCTTATAATTTTCTGTATACAGTATTTTTGTTTCTTTAGGTAAGTTTATTCCTAGATATTTAATTATTTTTGTTGCATTGGTGAATGGGATTGATGCTTTAATTTCTCTTTCTGTTTTTTTTATTGTTATATATAGAAATGCAAGTGATTTCTGCATATTGAATTTGTATACTGGAACTTTGCTAAATTCACTGATTAGCTCTGATGATTTTCTGATATTATCTTTAGGGTTTTCTATGTACAGTACTATGCATCTGCAAACAGTGAGAGCTTTACTCCTTTTCTGATCTGGATTCCTTTTATTTCTTTTCTTTTCTGTTTGCTATAGCTAGGACTTCCAGGGCTATGTTGAATAATAGTGCAAAAGTGGAGTCCCTTGTCTTGTTTCTGATCTTAGGGGGACTGCTTTCAGTTTTTCACCACTGAGAATAATGCTTGCTGTAGGCTTATCATATATGGCCTTTACTATGTTGAGGTAGGTTCCTTCTATGCCCATTTTTTTGAAGAGTTTTAATCATAAATGGGTGTTGAATTTTGTCAAAGGCTTTTTCTCCATCTATTGAGATGATCATGTGGTTTTTATCATTCAATTTGTTGATATGGTGTATAACATGGATTGATTTGCATGTATCAGAGAATCCTTGCATCCCTGGAATAAACCCAACTTGATCTTGGTGTATGAGCTTTTTGATGTGTTACTGAATTCTGTTTGCTAAAATTTTGTTGAGGATTTTTGCATCTATGTTCATCAGTGATATCAGCCTGTAGTTTTCTTATTTTGTGTTGTCATTGTCTGGTTTTGGTATTAGGGTGATGGTGGCCTTGTAGAATGAGTTTGGAAGTGTTCCTTCCTCTGTAATTTTTTGGAAGAGTTTTAGAAGGATAGGCAATAACTCTTCTCTAAATGTTTGATAGAATTCTCCTGTGAAGTTGTCTGGTCCTGGGCTTTTGTTTTTGGGGGAGATTTTTGATCACAGCTTCAATTTCAGTGCTTAAAATTGGGTTTTTCATAATTTCTATTTCTTCCTGGTTCAGTCTTGGAAGATTGAACTTTTCTAAGAATCTGTCCATTTCCTCCAGGTTATCCATTTTATTGTCACATGGTTGTTCATAATAGTCTCTTATAATCCTTTGCATTTCTGCATTGTCCACTGTAATCTCCCTTTTTCATTTCTAATTTTGTTGATTTGATTTTTCTCATTTTTTTCTTGATGAGACTGACTAAAGGTTTGTCAGTTTTGTTTATCTAATCAAAGAACTAGCTCTTAGTTTCATTAATCTTTACTATTGTTTCTTTCATTTCTTTTTTATTTATTTCCACTTGGATCTTTATGATTTCTTTCCTTCTACTAATTTTGGGGATCTTTTGTCCTTCTTCTTCCAGTTGCTTTAGGTGTAAAGTTAGGTTGTCTATTCGATGTTTTTCTTGTTTCTTGAGGTAGGATTGCATTGCTATAAACTTCCCTCTTAGAACTGCTTTTGCTGCATCCCATAGGTTTTGAGTTGTCATGTTTTCATTGTCATTTGTTTCTAGAAATTTCTTGATTTCCCTTTTGATTTCTTTAGTAACCTGTTGGTTATTTAGAAACGTGTGGTTTAATCTCCATGTGTTTGTGTTTCTTACAGTTTTTTTTTCTTGTAATTGATATCTAATCTTACAGCAGGCACTGTGGTCAGAGAAGATGCTTGATATTATTTCAATTTTCTTAAATCGACTGATATTTGATTTGTGACCCAAGATGTAGTCTATCCTGGAAAATGTTCCATGTGCACTTGTGAAGAAGGTATATTCTTCTGCATTTGGATGAAATGTGCTGAAGATATCAATGAGATCCATCTCATCTTATGTATCATTTAAGACTTATATTTCCTTATTAATTTTCTGTTTTGGTGATCTGTCCATTGATGTGAGTGGGGTGTTAAAGTCTCCTACTATTATTGTGTTACTGTCAATTTCTCCTTTTATGTCTGTTAGTGTTTGTTTTATGTATTGAAGTGATCCTATGTTGGGTGCATAGATATTTACAATTGTTTTGTCTTGCTCTTGGATCAGTCTCTTGATCATTATGTAGTGTCCTTCCTTATCTCTTGTAATCTTGTTTATTTTAAGGTGTATTTTGTCTGATGTGAGGATTGCTACTCCAGCTTTCTTTTGCTTCTCATTTGCATGGAATATGTTTTTCCATCCTCTCACTTTCAGTCTATATGTGCCTTTAGGTCTGAAGTGGGTTTCTTATAGACAGCATATATATGGGTCTTGTTTTTTATCCATTCAGCCAGTCTGTGTCTTTTTGTTAGAGCATTTAATCCATTTACATTTAAAGTAATTATTGATATATATATGTTCCTAATGCCATTTTCTTAATTATTTGGGGTTGATTTTGTAGATCTTTTTCCTTCTCTTGTATTTCTTGACTATATAAGTCCCTTTAACATTTGTTGTAAAGCTGGTTTGGTGGTACTGAATTCTCTTAAGTTTTGCTTGTCTGAAAAGCTTTTGATTTCTCAATCAGTTTTGAATGAGATCCTTGTTGGGTATAGTAATCTTGGTTGTAGATTTTTTCCCCTTTCAGTACTTTAAGTATATCCTGTCATTCCCTTCTGGCTTGCAGAGTTTCTGCTGAAAGATCGGCTGTTAAGCATAGGGATTTCCCTTGTATGTTACTTGTTCCTTCTCCCTTGCTGCTTTTAATATTCTTTCTTTTTATTTACTCTTTGTTAGTTTGATTAGTATGTGTCTTGGTGTGTTTCTCCTTGGGTTTATCCTGTATGGGACTCTTTGTGCCTCTTGGACTTGATTGACTATTTCCTTTTCCATGTTGGGAAAATTTTCAACTATAATCTCTTCAAAAGTTTTCTCATACCCTTTCTTTTTTTCTTCTTCTTCTGGGACCTCTATATTTCAAATGTTGATGTATTTGATATTGTCCCAGAGGTCTCTGAGACTGTCCTCAGTTCTTTTCATTCTTTTTACTTTATTCTGTTCTTCAGAAGTTATTTTCATCATTTTATCTTCCAGTTCACTGATTTGTTCTCCTGCTTCAGAAATTCTGCTATTGATTCCTCCTAGAGTATTTTTTTACATTAATATTTTAATTTTTTCTTTTGTTCAGAAGTTTATCCAACACTATTATTTTAGAATATCACATCACCAGTGGCAATTGTTTGTGGTATCAGTCTGCATATTTAGCTGTCACATTCATGGGGATCCATGTATAGGTCCAAACATTTTGACTGCTTCTAGCAGTTATGCTCCAGTTTTACATATATATATATATATATATAAATTTATTTATTTTAATTGGAGGCTAATTACTTTACAATATTGTATTGGTTTTGCCATACATTGACATGAATCCACCATGGGTGTACATGTGTTCCTCATCCTGAACCCTCCTCCCACCTCCCTCCCCATCCCATCCCTCTGGGTCATCCCAGAGCTTCTAGAGTATTTTTAATTTCAGTAATTGTGTTGTTTGTCTCTGTATGTTTATTCTTTGATTTTTCTAGGTCTTTTTTAATTGATTCTTGCATTTTCTCCATTTTGTTTTCAAGGTTTCTGATCATCTTTACTATCATTATTCTGAATTCTTTTTCAGGTAGTTTGTCTATTGCCCTGTCATTTATTTGGACTTCTGTGTTTCTAGTTTGTTCCTTCGTTTGTATACTATTTCTCTGCCTTTTCATTATTATTTTTTTTAACTTATTGTGTTTGAGGTCTCCTTTTCCCAGGCCTTAAGGAAAGTTGAATTCTTTTCTTGAAGAAGGTTGAATTCTTTCTTCCTTTTGGTTTCTGCCCTCCTAAAGTTGGTCCAGTGTTCTTGCTTGGAGAATCCCAGGGACGGTGGAGCCTGGTGGGCTGCCATCTATGGGGTCGCACAGAGTCGGACATGACTGAAGCAGTGGTTGTGGTTGGTCCGGTGGTTTGTGTAAGCTTCACGTAGGGTGATATTTGTGCTGAGTTTTTGTTTGTTTGCTTGTTTTCCCTCTGATAAGCAAGACTAAGTGAGGAGGTACTCTTGTCTGCTGATGCCTGGGTTTGTAGTTTTGTTTTGTTTGTTGTTTGGATGAGGTGTCCTGCACAGGGTGCTACTGGTGGTTGTGTGATGCCAGGTCTTGCATTCAAGTGGTTTCCTTTGTGTGAGTTCTCACTATCTGATACTCCCTGGGGTTAGTTCTCTCATGTTCTAGGGTCTTGGAGTCAATGCTCCCATCCAAAGGCTTAGGGCTTGATCTCTTGTCAGGAACGAATTTTCCACAAGTGCCATGTTTTGGCATTAAGTGAGATTAAAACAAATATCCAAAAACAAGAAACCAAAGATGAATCCCAGACAAATGGCAGTTACAAAATCAGGCAAATAATAATTAAAACAATGGAATATACAGATATACATATACACCCATGAGCAAAGTCAAAATAGTCCAACAAAAATAAAGTACAGTGGATTTATAAAAAATTATATTTACCAATTAAGAACAAAACTAGCTAAAGCACACACTGGAAAACAAAACTAAAGCAAGGTGCCAAGTGGGGAATAAAGCAATGAAAACAAACCTAACAAATATGTTGAGAGGAAAGGAAAGAAAGAATAGATATGCAAAGTTAAATAGAGGTAGATAAAGAAGATTTATATACATTAAAGATTAACTGCAAGGGGAAAAGAACAGGAGGGAAAGAAAACAAAGGAATAAATGTAGAAAAAGTACTAATAGGTTTAAAAATTAAAATTAAAAAAAGAGAAAAGAAAAAAAATGGGGAGAAACTCCACAGAACTGCAAAAATCCAATGTAGAAGCAGAGCTTTATAACAACAATTAAAAATGTGGCTGAAGAAAAAAAAAAGCTCAAAAGCTTAATTTAATTTCTTAGTGCCAATAAAATCAACAACTACAACAGAGGGGGCGAAAAGGAAAAAAAAAAAAAAAGCAAAAAAGAATCTACAGAATAAGTCAAAAACTAAGAATAATAAATATTTTTCTTGAGTCCCTGCTATCAGAGGCCTTTCCCTTGCTGGGAGTCACAGTTCATCTTACCTTCCTAGAATGCCCTCCAACATTATGCTGATCTCTGGATCTGCTGTGGAGGCAGCTCAGAATCTAATCTGGTCCTACTCCTGTGTGTTCTTGCCTCCACTGTACACAGCTATCAGAACTAGTGTGTTTTCTTTTGTGGGATCTCTCAATGGCCTTTTATATATTCAGTAGACACAGAGTCTGCCTAGATGATCATGTGGATTTAATCTGCAGCTTGTACAGCTTGCGGGAAGGTTCTGGGTCTTCTTCCTTAGCCACACTGCCCCTGGGTTTCGACTGTGGTTTTATTTCCATCTTTGTATGTGGGTCATCCACTGGGGTTTGCTCATGAGGTTGCCCTGGGGGACTTGGGTTTGCCCGTCAGGGCCAGGTGTGGAGGTGGTACAGCTGCTTGGGTTGCAGGGGTTCTGGCAGCACCAGGTACTCAGGGGGGGTTGGCAGCTAAGGCAGCAGGAAATATAATGCTCTAGAAGGATATGGCAACCAGTATTGGCCAACACACTCCAGTATTCTTGCCTGGAGATCCCCCCTCCCTGACAGAGAAGCCTGACAGGCCACAGTCTATAGGGTCACAAAGAGTTGGACACGAGTGAAGCAACTTTTTCTTTTTTGCATGGGGAAGCTCTGTCCCAGTGAGAGTTGAGCATGAAGATGGCACAGCTGCTTGACTTGTGGGGACGCTGGTGGTGCCAAGTGTGCAGGGACACAGACTGCCTCCACAGCAGGAATTATGGCCTTATCAGAGTCTTTTCCGGAGCCTGTTGTAGCTGGAAATCAGAAGGCCTCTTTGGCCAGTCTTTTTCTGTAGCTCCGCCCATTTGGGTACTTAGAGGGCTCCCTTGCCTGGGGTCCTTCTCTGTTGTTTGGAGCATCAGGCACATAGATGGGCCCTGCTGGCTGGGGTCCTACTCTGTAGTTGGTGCATCAGTCGCTTAAAGGAGCACCCTGGGTGTGGTCCTACTCTGTAGTTCAGTGTATCAGGTGTTTGATGGGCCAGCCTGTCCAATTGTCCACCTGCCAATGCTGGTGTGTGGGGAGAGAGGCTATGGTGATGGCTCCACTCCTTACGTGTGACGCAGCAGTATTGCCTTGCTTCCATGTCTGCCTGGCTTCCTTGCACCAGCATTTCCCACCATGATCTCCCTCACATCTCATCATTCCATCTCTCCACAGTCAACAGCATCCCTCGCCCTGGGATTGCTCCACAATCCCTAAACTCCAGTTCCTAGTCGCTGCGCCTTCCAGGGGACCAAGCGTTCCTGTCCAGTGTATGTATGGCTATGGCAAGGACTGCCTGATTCTCATTCCATTTAGGCTACCACAGATCAGCTGTTTTACTCTCAGCCTTAAATGCTTCTCCTCTCATTCAGACAATTGCCCCACTGTGGGGATCGGACCCCTGCTTCAGTTGCCCCACCCGCAGAGAGTAGGTCCAGTCCTACTAACACTCCTGTTTTTTTCCCCTAGTTCCTTCATCCTACTGAGTTTTGCGTGGTTCAATATATTCTTTTCCCCTGGTCAGGTACTCCTGTCTGCTCTTAGCTGTTGTTCTGCAGGCACTTCTGTGTCTGAAGGTGTATAACTGATGTATCCATGGAGAGAGATGTACACCACATTCACCTACTCCTCCACCATCTTCGTATGTCCTTGATTTTGCTTTTATTGCCTTTGTTTTTAATGTCAGATCCAAAAACATATTGCCAATATGAATGTTAAAGAAAATATTCCCTATGTTTTATTCTAGAGTTTTATGGTTCTAAGTCTTATGTTCAAGTCTTTAATGCATTTTGAGTTGATTTTTGAGTATGGTGTAAGATAGGGGTCCAGTTTTGTTTTTTTGCATGTGGCCCTATAGTTTTCCCAACAGCATTTATTGAAGAAACTTTTCCTTGTATATTTTTGGTCCCTTTGTGAAAAATTAGTTTACCATATATACATGGGTTTTATTTCTATTCCATTGATCTATATGTCTGTTTTTATGCAAATACCATACTGTTTTATCTTTCATTCTATCAATGTCATATATTACCTTTATTGATTTATAGATTTTGAACTGTCCTTGCATTCCTGGAATAAATCCCACTTGATTGTGGTGTATGATTCTTTTAGTACTATTGAATTCACTTTCCTAATGTTTTGTTGAAATTTTTATAGCTATGTTCATCAGAAATATTAGCTTATGATTTTCTTAAAGTATAATATCTGATTTGGTATTGACTAATGATGACCTCCTAAAATGAGTTTGGAAGTGTTCCCTCTATTGTATTTCTGAGAAGAGTTTGAGAAGAGTTGGTATCACTTTTTCTTTAAATATTTGGTAAAATTTACCATTGAAGCCATCTGGAATATTTTTTTCTGGGAGATTTTTGATTGCTGATTTAATCCCCTTAATAGTCATTGGTCTTCAGATTTTCTATTTCTTCATGACTTAGTGTTGGTAGGCTATATGTTTTTAGGAATTATCCAGCTCATCTAAGTTTTCAAACTTGTTGGTGTATAATTTTGTTGCTGTGTAATTGTTCCTAACAGTCTCTCATGATCCTTGCTCTGTTGAATCACTTTTCTGCTCTTTCATTTCAAATTTTATTGTTGTGGTCTCCCTCTTTTCCTACTCTAGCTAACAGTTTATAAATTCTGTTTATAATTTTTAAATCAGGTCTTTTAAAATTGATCTTTCTATCATCTTTTTAGTCACCATTGTATCTATTTTCATTCAGATATTTGTCATTTCCTTCACTCTACTAACTTCTGATTTTCATTGTCTTTCATTCCACTATTTGGCTTAACGTCTATTTTGTCTGACATAAATATAACTATTTATATATTTATTTATTTATTGGTTTTCATTTACGCAGAATATCTTTTTTCATCCCTTTACTTTGAATTTACATTGTCCTTAAAGCTGAAAAGAGTCTGTTGTAGGCAGTTTGTAGTTGTCTAGTTTTTAAATCCATGTAGCCATTCTGTGTCTTTCTCTCCTGTCTTTAAAAATTGAAAAGCAGTTGATATACAGTATTTTGTTAGTTTCAGGTATACTACATAGTGATTTAACATTTGCATACATTGTGAAATAATCACAATAAGACTAGTGACCAGATATCTGTCCCCATATAAAGTTAGTAAAATATTATCGACCATATTCCTTATGCTCTATAATACATCCCCATGGCTTATTTATTTTATAGCTATAGGTTTGTACCTCTTAACTCCTTCACCTATTTTGCCCCCACTCCCACTTTTCTTCTCAGGCAATCTCTGGTTAAGTCTCTATATCTGAGTCTGCTTTTGTTTTGCTTATTTACTTATTTATATTTTAGGTTCTACATATAAGTAATATCACACAGTATTTTCTTTCTCTGCTTGACATTCCATTTAGCATAATAACCTCTCTATCTATCCATGTTGTCACAAATGACAAGATTTATTATTTTTTAATTACTGAGCAATATTCCATTGTATACATACACCATATGTTCTTTATGCATTCATCTATCAATGGACACTTAGATTACTTCCATAAATTGGCTATTGTAAATAATACTACAGTGAACATTGGTGTACATATATCTTTTCAAATTAGCATTTTGTTTACTTCAGGTAAATGCCTAGAAGTGAATTTGCAGATCATATGGCAGTTCTAGCTTTAATGTTTTTGAGATACCTATATACTATTTTCCATAGCAACTGCACCACTTTACAGACCCCTCAACAGTCAAGAAAAATCCCTTTTTCCTCCATACACTCATAAATACTGTTTTTGTTTTTTTTTTTTTGCCTTTTTTGGTAGTACCCATTCCAACAGGTGTGAGGTGATATCCCTTTGTGATTTTCATTTCCCTGATGATTAGTGATCTTGAGCACCGTTTCATGTGTCTATTGGCCATCTCCACAGCCTCTTTGGAAAAAATGTCTATTCAGGGCTTCTGTCCATTCTTTAACTGGATTCTTTGACTTTTTGATGATGAGTCACACAAGTTCTTTACATATTTTGGATTTTAACCCTTTATTGGATATATCAGTTGCAAATATCTTCTCTCATTTAGTAGGCTACCTTTTCATTTTGTTGATAATTTTCTGTGTAAAAGATTTTAATTTGATATAGTCCCATTAATTTTTTTTGGTTTTGTTTCCCCTGCCTGTGGTGACTTATACAAAAATATATTGCAAAGATGGATATCCAACACTGAATTGCCTATGTTTTCTTCTAGGAGCTTTTTTGCTTTCAGGTCTTACATTTAAGATTTTCATCCATTTTTACTTTCTTTTTTATACAGTGTGAGAAAATAGCTCAGTTTGATTTTTGCATGTAGCTGTCAGCTTTTCCAACACCATTTATTGAATGGTAGTCTTTTCCCTACTGTATATTTTTGTCACTATCATCATAGGTTAACTGACCACAAGCATGAGTTTATTTCTTGGCTCTCTATTCTGTTCCATTGATCTACATGTCTGCTTTTGTGCAAATACCACACTGTTTTTGATTACTGTGACTTTGTAGTACAATTTGAAATCAGGGAGTATGATACTTCCAGCTTTGTTCTTGTTTCGCAGTTGTTTTGGCTATTTGGGGATCTCTTGTGTTTCCATAAAAATTTTAAAATTATTAAATCTAATTCTGTGAAAAATGCCATTGGTATTTTGTTAGGGATTGCACTGAATCTGTAGATTACCTTGGGTAGTATGGTTATTTTAACAATATTAATTCTTCCAATTTGTGTGCTTGAATATGTTTCCATACGTATCATTTTCAATTTCTTTGATCAGTTTCTTATGTTTTCAGAGTACATGTCTTCTATCTCTTCGATTAGATTTATTCTTAGATATTTCTTTTTTTAATCTAATTGTAAATTGGATTGTTTTCTTAATTTCTCTTTGTGATGGTTTGTTATTAGCTTGTGAAAAACCAGCATATTTCTATATATTAATTTTATTTCCTGAAAATTTGCTGGATTTAATTATTAGTCGTAATGGTTTTTTAGTGGTGTATTATAGTTGTCTATATAAAGTACTCCACACTGTTGTCTGCAAACAGTTACAATTTTATTTCTTTCTTTCCAATTTGGATTTCTTTTATTTCCTTTCTTATTTGATTTCTGTAGCTAGGACTTTCAGTACTGTGTTGAGTAAAAGTGGCATACGTGGGCATCTTTGTCTTGTTCCTGATTTTAGAGGAAATGCTTTCAGTCTCTCACCATTGAGTGTGATGTTAGCTATAGCCTTGTCATATATGGCCTTTATTATATTGTGATATATTCTTTATATCACTTTGCTGAGAATTTTTTGGTCATAAATGAATGTTGAATTTTGTTTAAAGATTTTTCTGCATCTATTGAAATAATCATGTGATTTTTATTCTTTAATTTTTTAATGTTGTGTATCACATTGACTGATTTGAAGATACCAAATCATCTTTGCATCCCTGGAATAAAGTCCACTTGATTGTGGTGTGTGAGTCTTTTAATGGTTTGTTGACTTTCATTTGCTAATAATCTATTGATGATATTTGCATCTATACTCTTTAATGATAATGGCTTACAATTTCTTTTTTGTGTGTGATGTCTTTGTCTAATTTTGGTATCAGGATAATGTGACATTAGAGAATGAGTTCAGAGTCTATTCTGCCTCTGCAATTTCTTTTTGGAATAGTTGGTTAAATAAACATTGTCTCTTCTTTAAATATTTGGTAAATTCCCTTATGAAGCAGTCTTGTCCTGAATTTTTGTTGTTGTTGAGAGTTTTAAAATTACTAATTAATTCTGCCTCTGCAATTTCTTTTTGGAATAGTTGGTTAAATAAATGTTGTATCTTCTTTAAATATTTGGTAAATTCACTTGTGAAGCAGTCTTGTCCTGGATTTTTGTTGTTGTTGAGAGTTTTTAAATTACTAATTAAATTTTATTACTGGTGAATGGTCTGTTTATATTTTATGGTTCTTCCTGATTCAGTCTTGGAAGATTGTTTAAGTTTAGGAATTTATACATATATCCTAAATTGTCCATTTTATTAGTATGTAATTTTTGATAGCAATTTGTTGTGATTCTTTGTAAATCTTTAATGTCAGTTGTAACTTCTCTTTTATTTCTTATTTTTTTGACTCTCTCACCATGTTTCTTTTTCTTTTCTTTTTAAAATTTTTATTAGTTTGGTTAAAGGTCTATCAATTTTTTTCAATATTTTCAAAGAATCAGCTCTTAATTTCATTGATCTTTTCTATTGTTTTCTTAGTCTCTATTTCATTTATTTATGCTCTGATCTTTATGATTTCTTTCTTTCTATTAACTTGGGTTTTGTTTATTTTTCTTTTCTAGTTCCTTTAGAACAGGGTTAGATTAAGATTTTTCTTGTTTCCTGACTGTAAACTGTCCTCTTAGAACAGTTTACAGCTTTCGATGTGCATTTAGATCTCTGTATCATTGTATTCTTATTGAATTTGTCCCTGAGTATTTCCTAATAACTCAGTTGGTAAAGAACACACCTGCAATACAGGAGACCCCAGTTTGATTCCTGGGTCAGGAAGATTCACTGGAGTATTCACCTCAGTGTTCTTGGGCTTTCCTTGTGGCTCAGCTGGTAAAGAATCTGCCTGCAATGTGGGAGACTTGAGTTCGATCCCTGGGTTGGGAAGATCCCCTGGAGAATGGAAAGGCTACCCACTCCGGTGTTCTGGCCTAGATAATTCCATGGACAGAACATGGGGTCACAAAGAGTCAGACAGGACTGAGCGACTTTCACTTTCACTTCACTTTCAGGTATTTAAAAAATTTTCTCTTTGACTTCTTCAGTGACCCAGTAGTTATTTAGTAGCATGATGTTATCTTCACATGTTTCTGGGATTTTTTGCCTTTATTTCTTGAAGTTCATTCCTGGTCTCATACTGTTGTGGTCAGAAACAATGTCTGATATGATTTCAATCTTCTTATATTTATTCAAACTTGTTTTGTGGCCTGTCATGTGATTTATCCTGGAGAATATTCCATGTGTACTCAAGAAAAATGTGTGTTCTTCTGATTTTGAATGGGAAGTTCTGTATATTTATATCTATATATATTAATTTCATTTGATCGAATAGATCATTTTGGACCAGTGTTTCTTATTGATTTTCTGTGTGGATGATATGCTCATTAATGTAAGTAAGGCATTAAAGTCTCTTACTATTATTGTCAGTTTCTTCTTTTCTTTAAAGACATGATTTATATATTTATATGCTCCCATGTGGGTACATATATATTTACAATTATTATATCTTCTTGTTTACCTCTTTAACATTATGTATGCCCTCCTTTGTCCCTTGGTTACAGTCTTTGTTTTAAATTCTAGTTTGTCTTATATAAATATTGCTACCTTAGCTTGCTCTTCACTTTCATTTACATAAAATACTTCTTTCATTCTTTTATTTTCAGAGTAGGTATGTGTCTTTAGGTCTGAACTGAGTCTCTTGAAGGCAGAATATATATGGATCTTTTTTGTGTATCCATTTACCTACTCTAATTATTTTTATTGGAGCAGTTAGTCTACCTTCTAATCTAAATAGTAATATTTCTGGGTAGAGTATTCTTGATTTTAGGGTTTTTCTCTTTTATCATTTTGAATGTATTGTGCCACTCACTTCTGCCTAAAAAGTTTCTGTTGAAAAGCTGCTTATAGTCTTACAGGAGTTCCTTGAATGTAACTAGCTGCTTTTCTCTGGTTGCTTTTGAGATTTTCTCCTTATCTTGAAATTTTGCCTTTTAATAGTGTATCTTGGTGTGGTCCTCTTTCTGTTGATCTTGTAAGGGACTCTGTGTGATTCCTGGACCTAGATGAGTGTTTCCTTCCCCAGGAAAGAAAAGTTTTCAGCTATTTTTCTTTAAATAAGTTCTCTATCACTTTCACTCTCTCTTCTCTATCATTTCAGTTCAGTCGCTCAGTCATGTCCAACTCTTCGTGACACCAGTCCATGGGGCTGCAACTGAACAATAAGACATCACAGAAAAAACATCAGTAAGTTTGAGAACATAACAATATAAACTCTCCAAAGTAAAACACGGACAGAAAAAAAGTGAAAAAATAAAAGGATCATTAGTGTACTGTGGGACAACTCTAAGTGGTCTTTTTTATATGTATAACTGGAGCCCTAAAAGGTGAAATGGTCACAGAAAAGGTAGTTAAAGATATAATGGCCAAAATGGTCCCAAATTTGATAAATACTATAAATACACAAATCTTAAAATCTAAAAAAAAACCCTCTAGCACAAGAGTATTGATTAAAATTATACCAATATATATCATAATCCAATTGCGTATAATCAGTGATTAGGAGAAAAACCAAAAAGCATTTGCAAAACAAAGACACATTACAAATATAGAAATAAAGGTAAGGATGGCTACAGATTTATTGTCAGAAACAGCACAAGCGTGAAGCCTGTGTAGCAACATCTTTAAAGTACTGAGGAGGGGGGAAATGTCAACATAGAATTCTATACCTAGTTAAATCATCTTTCAAAAATAAAGGGCATTTCTTTAAACTAGAAAGAGAGGGAATACTACTTAGCCATAACAAGAATGAAATCACGTCATTGGTAGCAGCCTGGGTAAAACTAGAGATTATCATGCTCAGTGAACTAAGTCAGAAAGAGGAAAAAAAATACCATATGATATCACTCATATGTGAAATCTAAAATGTGACACAAGTGAGCTTACCTATGAAACAGAAACAAAATCAGGGACCTGGAAAATAGACTGGTGGTTGCCCAGAGGGAAGGTGTGGGAGAGGGATGGATTTGGAGTTTCAGATAAGCAGATGCAAAATGTTATATATAGAATGGAGAAACAACAAGGTCCTACTATATAGCACAGGGAACTATATTCAATATCCTGTGATAAACCATATTGGAAAAGACTAGGAAGCAGAATACATATGTGTATGACTGAATCACTTTGCTACATAGCAGTAATTAACATAAGATAAATCAACTATATATCAATTAAAAAATGCAAAAAGAAAGGCATTCTCAGACATATAAAACCTAAGAAAAGGCATCAGACAGATTCACTGTACAAGAAATATTAAAGGAATTCTATCAGTCAGAAAGAAAATAACACCTGGATGGAAGTATGCATCTACAAAAGGAGAGAAAAGCACCTTTATTCTTGTATAAACCTATAAGAAAGTTTCTCTTATTATTTAAATTTTTAAAGATGATTTTAGTTTTAAACAAAAATAAAAATGATATAGTATAAGATTTATAAATCTGAAAAAGTAAAATGTATTACAACAATAGCATAAAATCAGTAAAGGACAAAAAGAAGTATACTTTTGTAAAGTTGTTGTAAAATACATGGAGTAATATCATTTGAAGGTTGACAGTGAAAATTTAAAGATGTATATTAGAAATCTTAAAACAAGTCCTAAGAAGACAAAGAGTTATAGCTAATAATCCAACAATGAAGATGAAATAGAATCTTTTAAAAGCACAAGTTCAATTCAGTTCATTCACTCAGTCATGTCTGACACCTTGCGACCCCATGCAGCACGCCAGGCTTCCCTGTCCATCACCAACTCCTAGAGCTTACTCAAACTCATGTCCATTAAGTCGGTGACACCACCCAGCCATCTCATCCTCTGTTGTTCCCTTCTCCTCCCGCCTTCAATCTTTCCCAGCATTAGGGTCTTTTCTACTGATGCAGTTATTCACATCGGGTGGCCAAAATATTGGAGTTTCAGCTTCAGCATAAGTCCTTCCAGTGAATATTCAGGACTGATTTCCTTTAGGATTGACTGGTTGGATCTCTTTACAGTCCAAGGGACTCTCAAGAGTCTTCTCCAGCACCACAGTTCAAAAGCACCAATTCTTCGGTGGTCAGCTTTCTTTATGGTCCAACTCTCACATCCATATATGACTACTGGAAAACCCAGAGCTTTGACTGCTGCTGCTAAGTCGCTTCAGTCTTGTCCGACTCTGTGCCACCCCAGAGATGGCAGCCCACCAGGCTCCCCTGTCCCTGGGATTCACCAGGCAAGAACACTGGAGTGGGTTGCCATTTCCTTCTTCAATGCATGAAAGTGAAAGTGAAGTCACTCAGTCGTGTCCGACCCTAAGTGACCCCATGGACTGCAGCCTACCAGGCTCCTCCATCCATGGGATTTGCCAGGCAAGAGTAATGGAGTGGGTTGCCATTGCCTTCTCCAATAGCTTTGACTAGATGGACCTCTGTTGGTACAGTAATGATGTCTCTGCTTTTTAATATGCTGTCGAGGTTAGTCACAGCTTTTCTTCCAAGGAGCAAGCGTCTTTTAATTTCCTGGTTGCAGTCACCTGCAGTCACTTCAAAATCATGTGCAATGATTTTGGAGCCTCCAAAAATAAAGTCTTTCACTGTTACCATTGTTACCCCATCTATTTGACATGAAGTGATGGGACCAGATGCCATGATCTTAGTCTTCTGAATGTTGACTTTCAAGCAAACTTTTTCATTCTCCTCTTTCATTTTCATCGAGAGGCTCTCTAGTTCTTTTTCGGTTTCTGCCATAAGATTGGTGTCATCTGTGTATCTGAGGTTATTGATATTTCTCTTGGCAATCTTGATTCCAGCTTGTGCTTCATCCAGCCCAGCATTTCGCATGATGTACTCTGCATATAAGTTAAATAAGCAGGGTAACGATATACAACCTTGACCTACTCCTTTCCCGATTTGGAACCAGTCTGTTGTTCCATGTCCAGTTCTAACTGTTGCTTCCTGACCTGCATACAGATTTCTCAGGAGGTAGGTCAGGTGGTCTGGTATTCCCATCTCTAAGAATTTTCCACAGTTTGTTGTGTTCTACACAGTCAAATGCTTTGGCATAGTCAATAAAGCAAAAGTAGATGTTTTTTTGGAACTCTGTTAGTTTTTCGATGATCCAGGAGATGTTGGCAATTTGATCTCTGGTTCCTCTGACTTTTCTAAAACCAGCTTGAACATATGGAAGTTCATGGCTCACATATTGCTGAAGCCTGGCTTGGAGAATTTTGAGCATTACTTTGCTAGCATGTAAGATGGGTGAAATTGTGCAGTAGTTTGAGCATTATTTGGCATTGCCTTTCGTTGGGATTGGAATGGAAACTGACCTTTTCCAGTCCTGTAGCCACTGCTGAGTTTTCCAAATTTGCTGGCATATTGAGTGCAGCACTTTCACAGCATCATCTTTTAGGATTTGAAATAGCTCAACTGGAATTCCATCACCTCCACTAGCTTTGTGATGCTTCATAAAGCCCACTTGACTTCCCATTCTAGGATGTCTGGCTCTGGGTGAGTGATCACACCATTGTGGCTACCTGGGTCATGAAGATCTTTTTTGTATAGTTCTTTTGTGTATTCTTGCCACCTTTTCTTAATATCTTTTGCCTCTTCCAACAACACAAGAGAAGACTCTACACATGGACATCACCAGATGGTCAATACCAAAATCAAATTGATTATATTCTTTGCAGCCAAAGATGGAGAAGTGCTATGCCATCAGCAAAAATAAGACTGGGAGCTGACTGTGTCTCAGGTCATGAACTTCTTATTGCCAAATTCAGACTTAAATTGAAGAAAGTGGGGAAAACCAGTAGGCCATTCAGGTATGACCTAAATCAAATCCCTTAAACTTATACAGTGGAAGTGAGAAATAGATTCAAGGGATTAGATCTGATAGAGTGCCTGAAGAACTATGGATGGAGGTTTGTGACATCATACAGGAGGCAATGATCAAGACCACCCCAAGAAAAAGAAATGCGCAAAGGCAAAATGGTTATCTGAAGAGGCCTTATAAACAGCTATGAAAGGAAGAGAAGCTAAAGGCAGAATAGAAAAGGAAAGATATACCCATTTGAATGCAGAGTTTCAAAGAATAGCAAGGAGCAATAAGAAAGGCTTCCTCGATGATCAATGCAAAGAAATAGAGGGAAACAATAAATGGGAAAGAATAGAGATCTTGTCAAGAAAATTAGAGATGCCAAGAGAACATGTCATGCAAAGATGAGCACAATAAAAGCCCAAAAGAGGATAGAAAAGGAGGGGGAAAAAAGCAAAAAATAGAATAGACAAATAGAAAATAAATAGTAAGACAGTTCATTAAAACACCACTTAGCTTTAAATTTTGTTTTACCTCTACCACCCAGCCTCCAAAGGCATCTCCAGCTCCCAAAATGTCTCCTCCCTTCCAAATCCTGTTTCTGTACATTTTCCAAGTTTGTTCCTTTTTGACTCCCAAGAACTCAATGCTTTGGACTCATGGGATCTTCTATTCTGTTTTCAGTATTTTCCAAAGTGGATTTCTCTTCTTGGGTGGTTTAGTTGATGTTGATTGTGCTCTGTCACTGCAAGGATCCTACCCTGTTATAACATTCTCTTCTGTTCAGTCCCTAACTGACTCTCAGCTGTATTGTGAGTTCTGGAACCAATTCTGTTAATCTCAATTATTCGTTTCTCTACCTACATGTTAATTGGACTTGGCATTTTCTCTGTTTCCTTATTATGTGGTTGGCATAGGCCATGGTTGATTTACTTTGTATCTTTTAAAATTTCCATTGTTCTCAGAATGTATGAATAGATTCCACTGTAGGCAACCCACATTATCTACAGGCAGCTCACATTATCTATCTTCCTGTGTTCTTCCTCACTTTTTATTTTTTCTTCAGTGATGTATAAGGTGGCTTTCAACATCACTATAGCTTTCTTTCCAAGATCAGCCGTGCCCTTGTTGTAGACATTAATGGATATATCTCAGTCTTTAACCTTACTTGATACGTTTGTACATTTTTGGCTACTCCCCACTTCTTAAAATACTTTCTTACAGTCTTTGATAACACTTTTCTGGTTTTTCTTCTATTTTCTTGCCTGCTTCTTGATTTGTAATTTCTTTTTCTTCTATCTGCCTCTATTTGACCCAGGGTTCTTTCCTAAATCCTAATCTCTTCTCATTCTAAACATGTTCCCTTCCTTTCATAGCTTCACTTTTCATCTCTATGCTAATAATTTTCAAATAGTTGCCTAAGCTAAAATCTCTTACCCAAATCTCAGACTACGTGCCTAATCACCTGTTGAACATTTCTATTTTATGCTCCAAGGACACTTCAAACACATCATGTCCCAAATTAAATGAATTACTAAGCGTTCACTTTTTCCAATCTTACGCATCCTCTTAGGCACTGCTATCAGTGATTTATCACCAACCAAACAATTCCCTAAGCCCAAAACTTTGTGAACACCCCTTCCTTTTCCCCTCTCTATTTCTCAATGTCCTAATGATTCTATATATTTGTTATTTGGTGACCCTACATTACCTTAGTTCAAGTCTTTATCATCTCTCACCTGGATTATATCACAGCCTTCTATCTACCTAATAACAATAATTTCCCGCTTCCAATGTATTACTCATACTACAGTCAATTTTCTAAACTGTAACTTAATCATGTCCCTCAATTGCTTAAAAATTTCAATGACTCAACCTGCCCTCAGGATAGGGTCTAAACTGAATAAGACTTGCAAAGTCAATAGTTTAGCCCCTCTATTATTCAGCCTTTTCTCTCTCTACTCTTCCACCTTACACTCTACATTCTAGTCATATTGAACCTTGAGTAATTTTTATAAACAATTCTAGGACTTGGCTTATGGGTCTCCCCTTTCTTCATATAGTTAACTTTCAATGATCTCTTAGGTTTCATCTTAGATTTTCTTTCCTATTTGAAGCCTTTCCTGATCCCCTCAAGAATGAATTAGGGGCACGTCTCTTTGATTTCATTATACCAGGTACTTATCCCTCGGTAGGTCTTTTCATACTCTAGTTGTAATTTTTTGATTGCAGGTTTGTATATTCTGTTAGATGATGAGTTATTTGAGAGAATTAACATCATCATCAGCTTACCAGTAACATCTGACCTAGAACCTAGTATATAACACTGAGTGATTAACTGTTATATATATATATATATATATATATATATATATGCATACATATGTAAATGAATGACTCATACTTAAACATTTATTCCCAGTTATTAAGCTACTTATTGATATTTCCCTTTGCACATTAAAAAACATGAACATTATTCTCAAGTGGGTATGGCTTATGATGGCAATAAAATTCAAAGGTATTATTAGTGAAACCTGGCTAAGTTTACTGTGTAAGTAATACTAATAGGTAATAGTTTTGGACACTCAGTGTTCTTAGCACCTTACAATAATTCAATGAGATTGCAACTGTCCCATTTTATAGACAATAATCTGATTTAGCAAGTTCCTCAAAGTTACACAGCTGGTAAGCAGAGCTGGGATTTGAAACCAGGCAATCTAGCTAAAAAATGCTTTTGATTTGAGAGCTTTTGTATATGAATGTTCTTGCCACCCTTTGATTTATCTTCCCATCTTTGCTATGTTTATGTATGTAAATATTGAATCTACTCTACTTAGACTCTACAAAACCAACTCAGAATTAACTTTACCTTCAGAAACCAAATACATAAATGCTAATGTCTCTTCTTATTTTGAGGTAGAATAATTCCTCCACATGTGTGCATTCTTTTTCATAAATGTGAGCAAGCATACATACAGCATTGCATTTCCTTTCTAAGTCTCAGGACTTACTATGTAATTTTCAGGAACCAGTGCAAAATGAAAATGCATCACCCCTGTTTAAAAATTATTAAGAATTTCAAGGTGTCGACAGCAGAGCATTAAACCAAGCATGAGGCCCTTCTAAGCACAGGGCCCTTTGCAACTGCACAGGAAGAACGCCCATGAAGCCAGCCTTGCTAATTCTCTTTCCTAAGAGGCAACAGGCAGTCAGCCCCTTGTCTACAGTTAATAATCACTTGATAGAAAGGCTGCTTCACTTTTCTGTTTGTTAGACTAAAACTTCAATTCTTAACTTTAAAACAACACATTTAATTTGTTTAAAATAGCAATCCTCACTACTATTATCACAACACAGAATTTGGGGATTTAACATATGTAAAGTGCATGTGTGTGTGCTAAGTCACTTCAGTTATGCCTGACTCTTTGTGACCCTATGGACTATAGCCCACCAGGCTCCTCTGTCTATGGGGATTCCCCAGGCAAGAATACTGGAGTGGGTTGCCATGCCCTCCTCCATAGGATCTTCTGGACCCAGGGACTGAATCCGTGTCTCTTTTATCTCCTGCATTGGCAGGCAGGTTCTTTACCACTAGCTCTACCTAAAGTATCTATTTGTTTTACCCACCAACACACCTAATTCAGAACTCTGTGTGTTAGAAATATGTCCCTGTTTTACAGATGAATAAAAAGACCAATAGAAATCCTATCACTTCTTTCAGGACACCTAACTAGTAAATTTTAGAAGCTACTAGTTAAGCCCAGAGTCACTTGCCTCCAAAGTCCACAGTTTTTCTTTTTTTTTTTTCTTTTCATTTTACCATGCTACTTATTTTGTGGCAATGAAATAAAAGCACAATCAATCATGGTCTAAGAAGTTGAATTTTGAGGTATTTCGTTTTTGCCCTAAGCAAATAAAACCTTACTCTTTTTTTCCCTGTGTGTCTCTCCACTGTTAATCCTAGATCCTTCAATCACGAGCATGTGTGCACGAAACGATACGTTACTCTTTAAAAGAACAAGGCTATCTTCTTGGGCATGGTGAGATCCCTACTGGAGTGCTGTCGTGGTCACTCTCAAACATTAGAGGCAGATGTAGTCTATTAGAAGTTACAAGGCAAGCTGTTGTTTCATATCATTAGACTTTTGAAACCAACTGGGAAAAATCTACTTCTGCCAAGAGGCAAGTCTCCAGGCTCTGCAGCAAACATCAAATCCAATTTGGTTGAAATTGTGCAGCGTTTTATATATATATATATATATATATATATATATATTTCTCAAGGTTCCAGAAGTGATTCTCTGCACATTGGTTGGAGCTTAACCTGAAATACATCATATTTTCCATCTAGATTGAAGAAGATGTGCATTTGCTCATGCCTGCCCACTGAAACAGAGGTGGGGTACACATTTTCCATCTAGCCTGAAGAAGATATGCGTGTATTCATGCCTTCTAGACCAGATGTGGGGCATAAAACTTGGGACTTTGAACTGAGAACAGTGTATAACTTGTAGAACCAGTCATCTTGCCTTAGTGGAAAAAATAAAAGAATTATAATTTGTTATTCTGTCTTGTGAACAGTTATGTTGTTTAGTAAAGTTTACTGGATGCCCAGAAATTTGTAAATGGCTCTCCTTGGCAAAACTTGCTTTTGAGTTTGACAGCAATTTGATGATTTCATTGCATTTTAGAATCATGAAGTATTAACACTGGAAAAGACCTCAAAGGTCACATAATCTAAATATCTCATTTTTTGATGTTGTTGTTCAGTCACTATGTCATATCGGACTCTTTGTGACCACATGGACTGCAGCATGCCAAGCTTCCCTTGCCCTTCACTATCTCCTGGAGTTTGCTCAAATTTATGCCCATTGAGCCAGTGATGCCCATCTAACCATCTCATCCTCTGTCGCCCCCTTCTCCTCTTCCCTCTCTTTCCCAGCATCAGGTTGTTTTCTAATGAGTCAGCTCTTCACATCAGGTGGTCAAAGTGCTGGAGCTTCAGCATCAGTCCTTCCAGTGAATATTCAAGGTTGATTTCCTTTAAGATTGATTGTTTTGATCTCCTTGCTGTCCAAGGGACTCTCAAGAGTCTTCTCCAGCACCACAGTTTGAAAACATCACTTCTAGGGTGCTCAGTCTTCTTTATTTTCACATGAGGACACTGATGTTCAGAGACAAGGTGGCTGAAGTCATAGAGCTAGCAGGTGAATGGTACTGGAAACTAGAGCTTCTGATTCTAGTTTAGTTCTCTTTCCATTATGCCACAGCTGCCTTGTCTTACTTCACTGACATGTCAAACTCCATTTTCTCTAACTGTGCCAGCAGTTTCCAATTTAGCAGGGAAGCTCTTTGAAATTGAAACACTTAAATGAATCAAGTTTTACTGAGCACATATACCTACTTTTCCTTTTTAAAATATTCAACACTTTGCTTCTTGGCCTTTTGGCTAAGATCAAGTGTAAAATAGTCAACACAACATTCAGCATGGCCCTTTGTAAGTAGGGGGACTTCGGTCAATCTTCCATTCATTTGTTCAGCCAACAAATACTTATTGAGCATAAAAAACATAATAGTTTCTTATGCGGAGAAGACAATGTCACCCCACTCCAGTACTCTTGCCTGGAAAATCCCATGGATGGAGGAACCTGGTGGGCTGCAGTCCGTGGGGTCCCTAAGAGTTGGACACGACTGAGCGACTTCACTTTCACTTCTCACTTTCATGCATTGGAGAAGGAAATGGCAACCCACTCCAGTGTTCTTGCCTGGAGAATCCCAGGGACGGGGGAGCCTTGTGGGCTACCGTCTATGGGGTCGCACAGAGTCGGACACAACTGAAGTGACTTAGCAGCAGCAGGTTCTTATGAGTATGAAATTCATTGCTCATTTCTACTAAGATAAATATGGTATGACCCTACCCTAAAAGGGCTTACAGGCCAGGGGGACAGATACAATAGCAATTAATAATTGATTAATAATTATATGAATATACATGTATTCAATAATAAAGACACAAAAAATAAAGAAAGATGAGCTTTGGTCAAAGGCTTTATTGAGTAGGTGGCATATGGTATCAAATAGAATCAGATGTATGGAATAGCATGAAGTGTTATGTGGTATTCTGAAATCTTGGAGGAGATTAGGGTGCACAGCAGGTGAGCAGAAAGGCAAACTTACATCAGATCTTGGAGGCTACTGAACACCAAGCAAAGGAATATAGATGTTATCATGTAAACAATGAGAATATTAAGGTGATATTAAGAAACAGTGATGATCTAATCTGTTTGTCTAGGGATAGTGTAAAATTTGTACAAGAAAAGAGAGAAGAGAGATAACTAGTAAATAATTACAAATTAATTTCTAGCCAATGTAAACGAGAAAATCCTACCGATTGTGTTTGACTTTGTCACTTTCTTGCTTAGGATTCTAAAATAGCTCCCTATTATTAATCCTTTAAAATCTAAAATCTTTAGTACTTCACTGAATTTCTGCCCCATACCATGAAGCCATGAACAAAAACAAATGTAACAATGCTTGTACATTGATGCATTATTTACAATGCATTTCCTGATATATTGTACCATTTGATCCTTACAATTGCCCTCTAAAGTATGTGGGAGGAGGCTAAAATCTTCATTTTATAGATGATAAAATAAAGGCTCAGGAAAATTAAGGTCAATTTATTGAGGGCCTCTTAAGCATGGGCTTCCCTTGTGGCTCAGACAGTAAAGAATCTGCCTGCAGTGCGGGAGACCTGGGTTAGGTTGTGAAGATCCCCGCAAGAATGAAATGGCTATCCACTTCAGTATTCTTGCCTAAAGAATTTCATGGACAGAGGATCCTGGCGAGTTAGTCCGTGGGGTTGCAAAGAGTCAGACATGCCTGAGTGACTAACACACTAAGCATGTTATTCTACTTCTCACCTTCTCTATGCTCACACATCTAGAATGACAGTGGCCGCTCAGCTCCTTGACTTGTCTTCTATCAATAGTCTTATCCTCCATGACCCCAATCACACCCTCCCATGATCATTCCCTGGACTTTGTCACTACCAATAACTGCAATTATTTTTAATTAATTGTTTTTAATTCTTATTACATTGTTTTTAATTCTTATTCTATTTTTCCCACTCACTCCCTTCATCAATCTAATCCCAACCATCAGTCCTTCAAACTCATCATAATTGATAACCCTACCACTTTCTCACTGGATCTCACTCCTTTGATGTTTTTTTTTTCCTTTTCCTTATATGATTAAATTTATAGCTAATCATTAGAATCATTCCATTGTTTATACTCTCAGTAACCTTGCCCTTTCCCACTTTGTCAAAGCTGCAGCCCATAAGCCCAACTATCCCATCTGTTCCATGCCCTCTATTCCATGCCTGCACTTAGGTAGTTGAGCATGGCTGGAAAAAAAATCTTAACTTTATAACCAAGAACCTCACATTGGTCTTAATGCTGTCAGCAAGTCAAGGTTTCCACACCTAGTTCATTTACTCTCCTAGTGTCCCAGATGAATATTTAACACCTTTTCTTTTCCTCCTCAAATGTTCAACATCTCCTCCCTCATCCCCACTTTCAGCTGATGACCTTGTTCCCTGTTTTCCTGAGAAAACTGAAGAAAACATAGGAGAATTTTCAGATTCCCATTGCCACATCAACTTATATGATGTGATGATGTGATGATATACTCTGCCTTACTATCTATTGTCAAACATATAACCCTGTCTATGCTCCTATGTAAGGCCAAGTTATCTACTTACACAGATTTCACCCCTTCTCATCTGTTCAGGGACATTACTCCAGTTCTTCCCCTCACTCCTATAACATCAGTTTTCCCTTTCTACTGGAAAATTCCAATCAGCTTACAAATATCTTATTATTTCTTTCATCTTAAGACCAAAAACAAAAATATTGCGTCATCTATAATCACTAGCCCCATTCCTTTGCTTCCCTCTGCAGCTAAGTGTTGTCTGTAGTTGGTATTTTTGATTACTCTAATTTCTTAAAGTCATTTTACTCAAGCTAGTACCTCCACCCTGGTCAAAACCACCCTTGACATAGTCACTAATAACTTCTCCACTGCTAAACCCAAATGGTCAATTCTCAGGCTTTATCTTACTTGAACCATTAGCAATATTTGAGACTATTGATAACTTCTCCTTAACATACCTTCTTTAGGCTTTCGCAACATCAACTTTCTTTCGTTTTCTCTTGCTATTTCTCCTTCTCAACTTCCTTTTGTTGGTTTCTCCTGGTCTCCTTACCTCTAAGTATTGCAGGTTACAAAGTTTCCTGTTCCAAACTAAACTCCTCATTTTCTTTGCTGCTTTCCCTAAACCTGTTTCTCCCATAGCAATACATATCTCTGTTAACATCAATTCCACACTTCATTTGTGCAAGCCAAAGCCTTTACAGTTCAGTTCAGTCACTCAGTCGTGTCCGACTCTTTGCGACCTCATGAGTTGCAGCATGCCAGGCCTCCCTGTCCATCACCATTCTCAAAAATATCTTTTCTCTCTATTTAACTCTTCTTCTTACATCATATATCTATTCCATCAGTAATTCTATTTGTCTTTACCTTCAAAATCTATCTGGAATCTAACCACTGCTTATCACATCTTCTGCTACCATCCCACTCTGAACTACCATGATCTCTAGTTGGGATTATTACAGTCATCCCCTGAAATATCTTCCTACTTCTATTCTTGCCCCTCAGTAGTCCATCCAGGTGGCTTTCAACTGAGGGCAATTTTGTGCCCTCTGCCAAAGGACATTTAGTAATATCTGGAGACCATTTCTGATGGTCACTACTGGGGAGGTGGTGCTACTGGCCTCTAGTGGGTAGAGGTCAAAGATGCTTTAAATACTATAAATGCACAGAACAGCGCCACAACAAATAATCATCTGACTTGAAATGTCAATAGTGCTGAAGTTGGGATATCCTTGTTTATCTTCATCACAGCTGATAGAGTGATCCTTTTTAAAAAACAAAATTGAATCTGGGCACTCCTCTATTAAACATGCTGCAAAATTCCTCCATGTCACTTATGCTAAAACCAAACCTTCTACAATGACCTATGGGCCTTGTATTATCCAACTACCCATTAGTTCTCTGATGTCAATCTCCTATCAATCAGCCTCTATAACGCTTATTCTGCTCCAGAGGCAAGCACTACATTAGAATTACAATTTGCTTCCTCCCCTGGCATTACTGACTCTCCTTACTCTGTTTTGTTCCCTATTTTCCATAACAATTATTACCTTTTAATACACTATAAAACGTATTTTATTATATATATTGATTACTGTCTGTCTCTGAGACATATGCTCCATCAAAGTACCCAAGGATCTAGAAGCATGCTTTCATATGGTAAGCACTGAATAAACATGTTTTGATGGAAAGAAGAAGGTTGCTTGAAGGTAGAAACTCAACACTGAAAAGCTGGATGTGTTGGCATAAGTATACAGATCAAGTCATTCTTACAACAAATTTAAAAAGGAGACATTCTTGACCCTATTTCCAGATGCCAAGAAATTAATGTGACTCACCCAGACTGAGACAATAAGTAGGAGAGCCAGGATTCAAACCAGGTCTGCCTGCCTCCAAACCTCTGTTCTTTAATAGTGTTAAACTGCACTTCAGTAATCAACATGAGATTAACCTAGGCTGAAGGAGAGGAATCTTTTATGACTATATTAGTCAATAAGCTGAGCTAAACAAAGATGATAAAAAATAACAGATAAATAAACAAGGTTGGCAAAAAAAATTTTTATCTGAAAGAATAGAAGTAATGAGAGCAGAAGAAAGAAGAACAAGAAAAGGATAGTAATTTCAAAGAACCACAGAGCTGTCAGGAACTTAGAGGTTGTACAGCCTTTACCTAATAGATGAGGATGCTGAAATCTAAGGGGCAGGACAATTCAGTAGAGTTCAAAAACAGTTATGCTATGACAGTGTCAGAAGGGACACTTGAACATCCTATTCTAATCTAGTGTGTTTTTAAAAAAATTATCTCTCATCTTTCTATAGAAAATAGAGCTGCTCTTCAAAAAATAAAATTATGCACTGTGATAAGACATAGTAAAAATTTGAACAATTTGATTTAATTCAAGGGTGAAGGAAGTGACTACTCAAAATAATAAACTGTTCTAATAGATTGTTTTATAATTCAGATGATAACAAAAATTAAGTCTAAAAAGTGTTATAAAATACTGATACTTTGGTGACATATTTTAATTAGCATTCTATTGTTAATGTGCCTTGCTAATATACAATTACATATATAACAAACTTTTAATATATAATCATTCTTTCTAAAGTAACTAAAAACTGTTTTCTCTCTTGAATTTCAGTCCATGTGCACAGGCTATGATCCACCTCTCTAATCTAGCAGATACGCATTTATTTAAGTATGTACATGTATTATATATATGTATGTAGCTCAGACATTAAAGAATCTGCCTGCAATGCAGGAGACCCAGGTTCAATCCCTGGGTCAGGAAGATCCTCTGGAGGAGGGGACAACAAAACACTCCAGTGTTCTTGCCTGGAGAATCCCACGGACAGAGTAGCCTGGCGGTCTACAGCCTGTGAGGCTGCAAAGAGTTGGACATGACTAAGCAAGAGACGTGGGCTCGATCCCTGGGTTAGGAAGATCCCCTGGAGAAGGAAATGGCAACCTGCTCTAGTATTCTTACCTGGGAAATCCCGAGGACAGAGAAGCCTGGCAGCCTACAGCCCTTGAGTGTGCAAAGAGTCGGACACGACAGAGCACACACACATACACACACACCACATACACACCACATACACACACAGAGCGACTAACACTGCTACTATCATCCCTTGTTTCTGAGCATGACAGGAATCTACTCATTTCCCAGATTATGGCGTTGTCCTCCCCACATATAATTATAGCTATCAGACCTGTGGAGAGGATGGGCAGGTTCCCAAGCCTCAGCATGGAACAGCCTAGAGCACCAGATTCCCTAGCCTTAGGGATTCCATTCTGACTGAATGACAGCCTTGACAGCTTCAAACAGAAGTAAGGGAGTTAAGAACTGGATTCCACAGGGCCTTCTGCTGGCGTCAAGTCCGCTGGGTTAAACTATAACAAAGAAATATTAGTCTTTCTTCAATTAATTTTCTATATAATAAATCAAAAAGTGCTTTCTTCTGCTTAAATGTAAATGCTAATATACCATAAAAAGTTACACTTATGCCAGAGCTATAAGGAATGTTTTATGACCCCAAAAGTAAATCGATCAGAATATTTGCTTCCTTGGAATTGGACATCTGGCCACTTATGTACCATATGAATGTCTTCAGGCTAACTTGGAATTATATAGTGATATAGCTGTATCACCCCTATGGCTCTTACTTAGTTTTCCAAGATTTTCACCCACTGCTACACCATATATATCCTACAGGGCTGTTTACCTGAAATCACTTTCCCACCATTTTCCTTATCCATCTTTAAGATTCTACTCAAAGATTTATTCTCTGTATCAGTATCATTCTTTGATTAACTCCAAGGGTAATCAAATGCCTACTCCTTATCCACTCCTTATCCAGCCTAGTCATTTTATGTTTTCCAGAAAACTTTTATACTGGTTCTTTCGGCAATCATCTGCCTATTTCTAAATTATCTTGCATAGGTCTTTCTTCTCAAGTAGACAGTAGGGTCCTCCAGAATAAGATCTGTTTCTAACTCATCTTGTGTCCCTAATAACAGTAATAAGAGCAATAATTCTTAATATGAATAGAACACTTCTTAGTGTTCGAAGAACTTTCATATACCCTACCTCACTTTATTTTTATATCTTGGTAAAGTATATATATTTAAGTCCAAAGGGCTTTAAGGAGACTCATTTGATAGTATAAAACAAAGAAATTGTGGCTTTGCACCTAGAACATAGAATTTTTATTCTTAAAGGAATTTATTAAAAATTAAGATATAATATTTAAAGTCCATAAATTTAGTGATTACAGTCATTGAAGATATTAAAGAATATATTTGCTTTCTGTAGCATAGTGGGTAATAAACCAGTTTTGAGAGTTTATAGTATGTCTTCACAGAAAAGCATTAGAAGGAGAAAGCTCACTTAACAATTTTGATAGTAAAATGGAGAAAGATAAAAAATTAGGTTGATGGAGTGGCAAGTCAAGCGAGTATTTTCAAGTCACAAATCTATTAACATAGTGATATGTGTAGTAAGAAGAGAGATTAAAGAGACAGGCTGAAAAAAATTAGACAAGCACAATTCAAGGAGTATTTTCCGGAAGTGATATGAGAGAAGATCAAAAGAAAGAACAGGAAGCATACACAAAGAGAAAATTTTATTTTAATGCTTCTTTTTAAATTGCGTTTCTAAATAAAATACTGAAGATACCGAATTCAAAATAGAAAATACAATAGCAGATGTTTTACAGATGCATCCTATATTCATTCAACAAATGTTGATCAAGTATCTGCTATACACTGGGCAGTGTTCACCCATGAACTTATCTTTCTGGCAATGACTCTTTGAAGTTGTTATTTTGACCTTCACTTTTTCAAGTAGGAAACTAGGTCTAGTAAGTGTATAATATTCTGAAGGTCACACAGTTAATCCTGGAAACAGGCTGATGTCTCATAGATTTTGTCTCCACTACACTAGTCTGCCATTCAGAGATGAAAGACACTGCCCTGTCCTTAAGGGATTTACCCCTCCTGGGTGAGAAAGACAAGGGTGAAGTGGGTGATTACCACATCCAGTCCTGTGAGGTTCCTACCCATCCGGGGACTATTAGAAAAGGTTTCATAAGAGAAAATAGTTAAAAGTACTTCTTTGGTGGTCCAGTGGCTGGGACTCAGCCTTCTCAATGCAGAGAGCCTGGGTTTGATCCCTGGTCAGGGGATTGGATCCCACATGCCGCAGCTGAGAGTTTATATGCTACAACTAAGAATTTTCATGCCACAACTAAAAATTCCTCATGCCAAAAGAAGTTTGAAGACCCCATGTGCCACAGCTAACAGCCAAATAAATAAATAAATCATATTTTAAAAATAAATAAATAAAAAATAAAATACTTCTTTGAAATATTTAGGAAGCAATTTCTAATATTCAGTGGATTTCCTATTTTTAATTGCACCTGTTCTGTGAAATTCTCACCATGCCTGGCAGAAAGAGGTTGCTGCAAGGAAAACAGCTTTTAGACATTTCGTCTTCTCAGTGCAGTTCTTTCCAGAGCCGCCATGTGGTATCATTGTGCAATTAAAACAACTACTGCTTTTAGCCATTGGGCCTTTCCCTGGACTAGTTCTAATCTTAAGCAGGTCTTTCTTGAATCCTATCTGTCAGTTCTGTAATATGCACTTATATTCTCCCCCTTAAAATATCTGTGTTCTCGAATTCCTCTAGAAGCTGAGGGGAATGTCCAGCCAAGTGTGTTTGTTCAGAAAAAGCTGCCAGACACATTTACCCATGTCACTGCTCCAAGGAAGGAGGTGCAATTCTATATTTGTTGGCTGCCATCTTTTCTCACCGCACCACATGGAATAGCAGTGCTTGGGTGGCAGGCTCCTGGCATGAGATACCCCAGGGCCTGTGCTCTGTGCACCGCTTGGACGCACTGGCCAGAGCTGGTTTCTAATGCTCTCCAGCTCTTCCATCATGAGAGCCTTATAAAAGCACGTGAAAAATTAGGTCTCATCTTATAACTCCCTAAGGGAAACTATTGCCAAGGGGAGGACAGTGCAATAGAAGGAGCACACTGAGCTTTGGAATTTGCATCAGAAGTCATGGGATCTCTTTGGAAATCTCTGGAAAATTCCAGGTGTGGAATTTCCCATCTGGGCTTTAAAGATGATCCTTCCTACCCATCTCAATCATCATCATTACTGTTTATTAATATTATGCTTTATTTGACTTCTTTTGCTGTTATATCTGGACACCCAAAAGAACCATTACTCAGACATCACCAGTTCGTTTTTGAAAAGGGACAAAATCTCAACTCAAATAGAGAGGTGTGCATGCTAAGTCGCCATCAGTCATATCCAACTCTTTGCAACCCCATGGATTACAACCCATCAGGCTCCTCTGACGGTGGGATTCTCCAGGCAAGAATACTGGAAGAGGTTGGATCTTTCCGACCCAGGGATCAAACCCATGGCTCCTGCGTTGTAGGCAAATTCTTTACCACTGAACCACCAGGGAAGCCCCAGAAAGGTATACTTAAATGCAATTAAGGATAACCCTGAATACTTATGGACAACATTACTTCAAAATTTTCAAAGTGCTTTCTCATACAGTATCTCATTCATCCTCACAGCAACTCCATAAGGCAGGTATTGCTAACTACCAATCAGGAAACTTCACTTCTGAGAGGTTCAGGGATTTTCCTCAAATCCCCAAATGACAGAAGTAAAGTGGAACTCAGGCTTCTGATTCTTAGTATTTCTATTTGCATTTCCACTGTACCTCAGCTACCCAAGCTAAGTGGCAGAATATAACAAACAAATGTAAGTGAAAGTGTTAGTTCCTCAGTCATTCTGACTATTTGCGATCCCATGGACTGTAGCCCACCAGGCTCTTCTGTCCTTGAAATTCTCCAGACAATACTGGAGTGGTTAACCATTCCATTTTCCAGAGGATCTTCCTGACCCAGAGGATCTTCCTGACCCAGGTCTCCTGTATTGCAGACCAATTCTTTACCATCTGAGCCACCAGGAAAGCCCATGACAAACAAATGCATGCTCAATTATTAAAGTTAGGGATAAAATACAGAACAAGGATATAACAAAGAGGAGGGAACTGGTGAAATAGAGGACTTCCATAAAATGGGTGCAATTTTAATAATCAAAGTATAGTACATGCTCTGAATTCTTTAGGCAGAATTCTTATAAAATAGCCTGGTAGGCAGAAGGAAAGTTGATTCCATGGCTTTAAAAAACAAAAACTTTTCATCGGCTAGTGGTTGCCATGATGTCTTTCATTTGAAAATGTGCTTTGCACATGTGACTGCCTAATAAATGCTAGTTGCTAATGACAATGAGAACTGATGAACTGAAATCACCTTTGGCACCAAACTTGTCAGCTTTCACGTGAGTAGCACATGATGAAGAATGCTGCATCCCATTAATAGCTTGCTGAGCATTTGTGTCTCTAATAGTAACTTTTTTTAACCTACTGCAGTGTGTGTACAAGGGTTCTTAACATAAAGCCCTATATACACAATGCCAATCATTCTGATGAAAACTGAAAAATTCAGTCAGTCATCTGGGGATTTATCTCCATGACACCTAACATCTAGATGACTAAATGTTTCCAGTTTCCATCAGGATGGTGCCATGTAGATGCTTAAGTCTACTCCTAGAGACTGGTAATGCTCCAAGATAAATAAACTTCTACATAGCATGGTGCATTTGGGGCCATGAGAGTACATTTCTTTCATTTATTCTCTTAGTAAATCTATTTCTAAGACAAAGTACTGTATATCACCAATCCCTCTTTTGATGCAAGAAACCAAGCATGCACAAAGCATCTATAATCCAGTAGAGAAGATAGTGGTTACAACACATGGTAATAAAGGCCGTCATAGAGACACAAATGAAATGTTAAGGGACTGCGAAGCAGAAATGAACTATCTGTGTCTAACAGAGTTTGCAGGTCTTTAAAGATCAACTGGCATACGAACAAGTTATCATACTCAACGAGTATGCATGGTTATTCTAGGTGAACAAAAGACAGAGTGCTGTGTATAAAGACAAGGAGATACTTAAAAAAACTTTTTTAGTGAAAAGGAGAAATTAGGAAGTGGGCTTCCCTGGTGGCTCAAAGAATCTGCCTCCAATGCAGGAGACCTGGGTTTGATCCCAGGGTCTGGAAGATCCCCCTGGAGGAGGGCATGGCAACCTACTCCAGTACTCTTGCCTGGAGAGTTCCATGGACAAAGGAGCTGATAGGCTACAGTACTGCTGCTGCTGCTGCTGCTAAATCGCTTCAGTCGTGTCCGACTCTGTGCAACCCCATAGATGGCAGCCCACCAGGCTCCCCTGTCCCTGGGATTCTCCAGACAAGAACACTGGAGTGGGTTGCCATTTCCTTCTTCAATGCATGAAAGAGAAAAGTGAAATTGAAGTCACTCAGTCGTGTCCGACTCATAGCGGCCCCATGGACTGCAGCCTACCAGGCTCCTCCATCCATGTGATTTTCCAGGCAAGAGTACTGGAGTGGGGTGCCATTGCATTCTCCGAGGCTATAGTACATGGGGTTGCAAAGAGTCGAATACAACTGACCAACTAACACTTTCAGTTTAGAAAGTGGGTAGCACAAAAGGTGGGCTTCCCTGGTAGCTCAGCTGGTAAAGAACCGGCCAGCCATGCAAGAGACCCTGGCTGAATTCCTGAGTTGGGAAGATCCCCTGGAAAAGGGATAGGCTACCCATTCCAGTATTTTTGGGCTTCCCTCGTGGCTCAGATGGTAAAGAATCCACCTGCAATGTGGGAGACCTGGGTTTGATCCCTGGGTTGGGAAGATCTCCTGGAGGAGGACATGGCAACCCACTTGCCTGGAGAATTCCATGGACAGAGGAGCCTGGCGGGCTACAGTCCATGGGGTCACAAAGAGTCAGACACAACTGAGAGACTAAGCACAGCAGAGCACATAGGGTTTGTTGGTTGTACCTTCCTGAGGCTCTGTGTAATGCAGGAGCAGGCTTCAGTCATCCTCAATGAAATACCTTCCATGGAACAAGTCCATGAGCAAAAAGATATACCTACTGATAGCACATGTCCACCCCTTATAACCCTCCTTCCCACCTCTGCCCTTTGCAGACCCCAATCTAGTTTCCTGGGATCCATTCTTTCCTTACCCAAATGTTCCTAATCCTTCTTGATGACCTGCACAGACCTTTCCCCCAAATTCATCTTCCCAAGGCACATCATGCTGCTGATGTGAACTCATCTGTACTCAAGTGAGGACAATGGGCAGATATTTGGGGCAAGTGGGTATGGATGAACGTGGGTGTGTGAGCTGGGAGTCCATATGGTATGTATGAGGCTCCTCACATTGTGGGCTAAAGCAGGATACGGTAACAGAAGGGGAGCAGGCTGCAAGCCTGAGGCTGGGAGCCAGCTATTCCCACCCCACCATTCTTAAGAGTCCAGGAAATCTAAATTTGAACTTAGCCTTCCAGATTGTTATAAAGATAGGATAATCAGTGCAGGCAGGATACTCTGACAGGTGTTATTTAAGTTTACTACCTTGCTTTATGGGCTTCCCTGGTAGCTCAGCCGGTAAAAAATCTACCTTTGATGAGACTTGAGTTCAGTCCCTGGGTCAGGAAGATCCCCTGGAGAAGGGCATGGCAATCCACTCCAGTATTCTTGTCTGGAGAATCCCATGGACAGAGGAGCCTGTTGGACTGCAGTCTATGAGTCACAAAGAGTTGGATACAACTGAGCGACTAACCGTTTCACTTTCTACTTTCACCTTGCTTTATAACTTTAAACATCTAAATACATGGTATATGAGCCTCCATTGATACTTTTGAGCTTGGTTTTTCAAGTTTTAGGGACAGATCTGTCCCTTGGGGAAACTGGTTAGAGAAGATGGAACGAGAGGTTGGGACTAGACTGTGGAGGACTTTACATGACAGTTTAGCATAGACATTTATAAAAATAAATATCTGAGATGGTAAGTAGCTCAAATCTTTCCCTTTCACATCTTTTCCAACTGTTCCTGCTCTGAGATGCCTTTCTTTTCTAAACTACTGTTATAGTTATTATCTACTTTATATTTAGCTCTTAATTATAGAGTAGCTAATTGATTAATGAATATCACCTTAACTCCCCAACCTGACTACAAGCTCTAGTATAAAGTAGCAAATATCTTACTTTAAAAAAAAAAATCTTCCATGTATGTCTTGCATAATTTTAGAGTGATAGTTTTTTTCTCATAACTACTTAATAATTCATTGGAAAGAATTATTGATAAAAAACAAATTTCACTGTCACATTTGAACTATGTTCTAATGCCAATCATTTTTTAAAATTAATTTATTTATTTTAATTGGAGGCTAATTTCTTTATAATATTGTAGTGGTTTTTCCCATGCACTGACATGAATCAGCCATGGGTATATGTGTGTCCCCCAGTCCTGAACCCCCCTCTCACCTCCCTCCCCATCCCATCCCTCTAGGTTGCCCCACTGGCTTTGAGTGCCCTGTTTCATGTATCAAACTTGGACTGATCATCATCTGTTTCACATATGGTAATATACATGTTTCAATGCTATTCTCTCAAATTATCCCACCCTTGCCTTCTCCCACAGAGTCCAAAAGTCTGCTCTTTATATCTGTGTCTCTTTTGCTGTCTCATATATAGGGTCATTGTTACCATCTTTCTAAATTCCATATGTATGTGTTAACATACTGTATTGGTGTTTTTCTCTCTGATTTACTTCACTTTGTATAATAGGCTCCAGTTTCATCCACCTCATTAGAACTGACTCAAATGCATTCTTTTTAATAGCTGAGTAGTATTCCATTGTGTATATGTACCACAACTTTCTTATCCATTCATCTACCGATAGACATCTAGGTTGCTTCCATGTCCTAGCTCTTGTAAACAGTGCTGTGATGAAAACTGGGGTGCATGTATTTCTTCCAATTCTAATTTCCTTGGTGTGTATGCCCAGTAGTGGGATTGCTGGGTCATATGGCAGTTCTATTTCCAGAATTTTAAGGAGTCTCCATGCTGTTCTCCATAGTGTCTGTACTAGTTTGCATTCCCACCAACAATGTAAGAGGCTTCCCTTTACTCTACACCCTGTCCAGCATTTATTGTTTGTAGACTTTTTGATAGCAGCCATTCTTACCAGCATGATATGGTACCTCATTGTGGTTTTGATTTGCATTTCTCTGATAATGAGTGATGTTGAGCATCTTTTCATGTGTTTGTTAGCCATCTGTATGTCTTCTTTGGAGAAATGTCTGTTTAGTTCTTTGGCCCATTTTTTGATTAGGTCGTTTATTTTTCTGGTATTGAGCTGCATGTGCTGCTTGTATATTTTTGACATTAATTCTTTGTCAGTTGCTTCATTTGCTATTATTTTCTCCCACTCTGAAGGCTGTCTTTCCACCTTGCTTAAATAGTTTCCTTCATTGTGCAAAATCTTTGAAGTTTAATTAGGTCCCATTTGTTTATTTTTGGTTTTATTTCCATTACTCTGGGAGGTGTGTCATAGAGGATCTTGCTGTGATTTATGTCAGAGAGTGTTCGCCTATGTTTTCCTCTAGGAATTTTATATTTTCTGGTATTACATTTAGATCTTTAATCCATTTTGAGTTTATTTTGTGTATGGTGGTAGAAAGTGTTCTAGTTTCATTCTTTTTCAGGCAGTTGTCCAGTTTTCCCAACACCACTTGTTAAAGAGATTGTCTTTTCTCCATTGTATATTTTCGCCTCCTTTGTCAGAGATAAGGTGTTCATAGGTGTGTTGATTTAGCTCTGTGCTTTCAGTCTTTTTATAGTCCTTTATCCCTTTGCGACTGACTATATAATTTGCAGCACATTATGCAAAATGACTGGTTCCAAATAGGAAAAGGAGTATGTCAAGGCTGTATACTGTCACCCTGCTTATTTAACTTCTATGCGGAGTACATCATGAGAAATGCTGGGCTGGAAGAAGCACAAGCTGGAATCAAGATTGTCAGGAGAAATATCAATAACCTCAAATATGCAGATGATACCACCCTTATGGCAGAAAGTGAAGAGGAACTAAAAAGCCTCTTGATGAAAGTGAAAGAGGAGAGTGAAAAAGTTGGCTTAAAGCTCAACATTCTGAAGATGAAGATCATGGCATCTGGTCCCATCACTTCATGGGAAATAGATGGGGAAACAGTGGAAACAGTGTCAGACTTTACTTTTGGGGGCTCCAAAATCACTGCAGATGGTGACTGCAGCCATGAAATTAAAAGACGCTTACTCCTTGGAAGGAAAGTTATGACCAACCTAGATAGCATATTAAAAATCAGAGACATTACTTTGCCAACAAAGGTCAGTCTAGTCAAGGCTATGGTTTTTCCTGTGGTCATGTATGGATGTGAGAGTTGGACTGTGAAGAAAGCTGAGAGCCGAAGAATTGATGCTTTTGAACTGTGGTGTTGGATAAGACTCTTGAGAGTCCCTTGGACTGCAAGGAGATCCAACCAGTCCATTCTAAAGGAGATCAGTCCTGGGTGTTCTTTGGAAGGAATGATGCTAAAGCTGAATTTCCAGTACTTTGGCCACTTCATGTGAAGAGTTGACTCATTGGAAAAGACTCTGATGCTGGGAGGGATTAGGGGCAGGAGGAGAAGGGGACAACAGAAGATGAGATGGCTGGATGGCATCACTGACTCGATGGACGTGAGTTTGAGTGAACTCTGGGAGATGGTGATGGACAGGGAGGCCTGGCGTGCTGCGATTCACGGGGTCACAAAGAATTGGACACGACTGAGTGACTGAACTGACTAATGCAAAATGAAAATGTGGAGCTTCCTGTTCAAAAATTATTAAGAATTTTAGGAAGGTGACAGCAGAGTATTAGACCAAACATGGGACCTTTCTTGGCACGGGGTCCTGTGTGACTTCACAGGTCTGCTTTCATTTACTCACTTAAGACAAAATGCCTTTCCTTATGCTTTGTTAGTAAACTCAGTGAAAATAGTCTTTAGAACTCTTTATCAAAGTGTGGTCCAGTGGTAGACAAGATAATCTGAAATGGTAGACATGTGGGCATTTGTTTACTGTAATAGTTATGTACCAATGTGTTATGATATGTGTAATAGTTGTACAAATATGTGTTAGGGAAATAAAATTTGCACATGAATCAATAATTTCATGTTTATTATTGTTTTGGACAAGACTAGAAATGGACGAAATTAAAGAGCAATATTAAAGAAAGGAGTACGGATGTTATACAGATGTGGTAGGAAGTTTAATATAGTACTTCAGTGGTTGAAATTGGAAACAGTAGAAAAGCTGGATGGTTAAGGTATCCTTATGACCTTAAATATTTGGATAGTATGCTTGGGTCACATTTTTTCTTTATTTTAAGCTGATATTGCAGACTATTGAGCAGAGATCCCTGGCTGTACTGTAGGTCCTTGCTGCTTATCTATTTTAAATATAACAGTGTGTACATATCAGTCTCTTGGGTCACATTTGATTTTTTATTTTTGTTCTAGTTGATTCTTTTCTGGTTGTTTTCTCATTAGGCTGGTAAAAGATTTTCTAGCATTGAAAATAAAGGCCGCTGAATCTGGAAACTTGTAGGAGGCAGTCAGCAGACACCTCCAGAATCTCAAAATCCATGAGCCATTCACCATGCCCCTTCCTGATCCCATTTTGCAGATGGAGAAGTCTCTTTATTATGGGCAGAATACTTGGAACTAGCCACAGAGCTCCTTCTACCAATGTCCCAGTCAGCCTTCCGCCTCAGTTTTGACTCCTTCCAACTTTATAGTGGGCATGCAAAATTTGGCAAGACTATTTGAGATAATTGCCTGAATTTACCTAAAGTACATAAAAGGGTACAAAGCAAAATTCTTAATCTTCTTCGAGCTCATCAACAATCCAGTAAAGTGTTAGTATTTCCACATTGCCAGTTGGTTGCTGAAGGCTGTCTAGAGGGTATGTCTCTGTAAGAAGGTTTTTAATCTAGCTCTTCCAATTTCTAAGTTCAAAATATTTTGACCATTCTTTGCTAAGGCACTAAATACTGAAACTTGATGTTCTGTTCATGAATGATGTTTCCTCCCAAGTTCACCGAGGACTAGTGCCTCAAATTCCCAAGTATTAATCCTAGGATTTAGAAACAAAAAATTAGAATTCCCAAAGTCATAAATTATTATGCTCTTTACTTTTTATTATGAATATACAAAACATGTTTGGTTATAAATATGTGCAAGCATGGGTGCTCAGTCATTAAGCTGTGTCAAACCCTTTAGCCTCCCAGGCTCCTCTGTCCATGAATTTCCCAAGCAAAAATATTAGAGCGATTGCCATTTCCTTCTCCAGAGGATCTTCTGGACCCAGAGATTGAACTCGTGTCTCCTGCATTAGCAAGCAGATTCTTACCACTGAGAAACCTGGGAAACTCTTCTTTATAAATACATTTATTATTAATTATTACTGTATTAATGTTCATTATTAATAAATGATATATATTAAGTTTAATAGTACTAAAAAGGAATTATAGTCTGATAGCAAATACACAAACACTGGAAACACCAGAAAACACTATTGGGTGGAATTTAAATAATGTAACATTTAGATCTTCCAACAAGGTTAAGAGTAGTATACATGAAATCATGTGTCAACATTATCAGTTTAAGAACTTATTTTGTCTTGAAAACCTGTTATTTCCAGAAACACCACTCATAGCCGTTGTATAAAATATTCCTTGTGTTTTACTTACTATATTTATTTTACTTACAAGACAGACTCACTCTTCACAGCCCACAGGGCCATAAGCAAACACTAATGCCATGGTAACCCCTACAAGCAAGACTGATTAAACTGTGACCTCCCCCCCCCCCCCCCCGCCATGTGCTCTTGTCCTGGCACCAAAAATGCTGACCTTGAACTTCCACTCCACATGTCACCATCTCCCGAAATTCTTTTGATTCAGGAACTTCTCTATGTTGTTTATTCAGGGTAATTGTCTTGCTGCTGCTGCTGCTGCTAAGTCACTTCAGTCGTGTCCAACTCTTAGTGACCCCATGGACTGCAGCCTACCAGGCTCCTCCATCCATGGGATTTTCCAGGCAAGAATAGTGGAGTGGGGTGCCATTGCCTTCTCCGGTCTTAGGAGATAATATTTTTCTTCCCAATTTCCCAGATTGTGCTTTGGGTTTTAGAATTTATAAAAGAATATAACGGTCAAAGAAATGCTGGGAAGAAATATCTAAGTGGAAATATCACCTAGGACAGGCAGCATCATGAGCATTTGAGTGGAACAGTTAGATCAAATTGTTTGTGTTCCAAGAAAGAGAAGGGCAACAACTAAGTAAGGTTTTTAACAGCACTTCTTCCTTTTTGAAATAAAGAGCCTTTTAAATCTTATATTAGGTACTGAGTGTTCTGCATGGATTTAAAATCCACTATCTTCCCAGGAAGAACTATTATTTAGGAGTTAATTGCTAGTTGCTTGTTTAGTCTTTCTGTGGCTGTCAGATTATTGCTGAGTGGGGGCCTCGTAAACAAGAAGCTCCTAGCATGTCCTCTCCAGACCAAATGGACATGTGTTTCCCATTTAAACATTTCATTGCCCCAACTAAAAACAAATCAACTGTGTCTTTGGGATGTTAAGGGGAGAAGATTGGGATTTATTCCTGGACAAGCCTGAGGAAAACATTACCCTAATGGATGAAATATGTTTGTACTAAAGGCTTCTTTAAAGTGTTGAACTGGTCTTTCCCAACTCGATCTCCTCTTCCTTGAACAGAGAGAAAAGTCCATTGGTGTTATCCTAACTTTGTCATTATATGAGGAATAATGGATAAAGATGGCTTTGGTTTAGATAAGCTTCAGAAGGAATAGTCACTGCCTCTAGAAATTATTCACACACCTTTGACAATGTGGTTTAGATGTCTTTCTCTCTTGGCCTTATACAGTATTAGAAAACCACTTCCTGTTTTCTAAAGCCAGATTCCTTCTTCAATTCAATTTTTCCCAAGAAGGCGCTTGCTGATTTCTCAATGCTCGGTGTGGTTAGCAAGAAAATTGGGTCTGGAAAAAATATTTGACTTTCTGCATCAAAAATAATGGTCTCCTCAAGACTGCAAGCCCACTGTGGAGGAATTTTGGCTTATTCTGTGTTTTGTACCCTGATGGAGCACAGGAAATAGGAAAATAGATTATTTTCCTTGGCAAACCTAAGGCATGTTTGGTTTAGCAATTGAATAATTTTTAGAGTTCAAGCTGGGCAGGACAACATGAAGCAACTCTCAAAACTGTGTGCCAGGTTCCCAAGCATAATTAGGAAAATTCATCAACACTAATGATTTAATTCTGAAGTCTATGCGATAGGACTGCCCAGTAAGCAAATATGTCAAAGGGTTGTTTCTTCTCTTTTTTGAATTTAACTTTGCCACAAGAGGTGTGAAACTCAACGAACTTGACAGTTAGTATATTCCACAGTGAATCCAAAGAACGGCCAGCTAACCAGAAGCTGGCATCTTGCTGGCATTTTACTCATATTGGTGCCTAGCCATTCAAGCATTGAAAATATATCAGGATACTCTAAAAAGGGTATTTTAAAATTGTCCTCATAGATACCTAATTCAAAATTAGAATAAAATGTACAAGTCACTTTTCCTTCACTAAAATTGGTGAGCCTCCATTTGGAGAGAGTACAATGTATAACTCTTCTTGATTTAGGCTTGCTTCTAGAACCAACCTGACTGTGTCTCAGCAGAGAAAATTTTAGCATCTAGGATCAGTCTGTGGTTTTACCTAAATTACCGTCAAGCTCTCATATTCATAGATTGACATCCGTCTTTGAATTTTAGTTTTAAAAAGTAACACCCTAGGTTTTCTCCATTATCCTTCTGTGATTTCCATTCATGTGAAATGGAAGCACATTATCTCATATTGGAAAATCAGGTTCTGTTTGTGTTTGGTACCAACGTTATTATCTTCAAATGGTAGATTGTGTTTAAATTTCAGGAAACTTCCATGTGAACATAAGATATATTATTCACCAAGGGAAGTGAAAATGTAATTTAAAATAATTAGGATCATGATAACAGTTGTAATTGCTTGTTTGCAGACCCTAATCCTTAAGGCCTTCAAAAAAATTCTGAATAAATAATATTCTCTGAAATTACAATGGGAATTTTTTTTGGTATGAATGCCCAGTTAATTGAATTAACCAGCATGTACCAAAAGTTTGTTCATTGCTTTGCAGCTCAAGTCATTAATTAATAACTGTTCTTAGATTCCCCCTTCCTACAATTTAAACCTTTCTTCACGGGGTCATCAAGGTACTTCTGTTTCTACTACTATTATAGATGATTTATTGATATTGCTAACATTTTCTTAGATTTCTACAATCATACTATTTTTAATCTTTATTGAAGTATAATTTACGTACAAATACATAGTTTATGAGTATGGCTTGATGAACTTTACCAAATGTGTGCCATCATGGAGCCATCACCCAGGTCAGGGTAGAGAATTGTTCTATCCCTCAGGAAGATCTCTTGTAGCCTTTGTAGTCAGTCCTCCCAACCCCAGCCCTAGGAAACCCACTGAACTCCTATTCCTATAGGTTAGATTTATTTTTTTCTAGAATGTCATGTAATAGATTCAAAATACATACTAATGAAAAAATCCTATTCAGTCAAAAATTATATTGAACTGTACTATATCATTATCTATCTCAAAATTCCTTATTTTTTTCTGTTGAAAAATGAGAAACTTATTAAAAAATTCTCTTGGACATTTTCAACTTTCTAGCTACCAGTCTGAGGATAAAGTCATCAGGTAAAAAAAGTATGTAAGGACTGCTATAATAAGTTTCCTAATTTTTGAAAGTCTCCCAGGAATGAAAATCCCAATCTACCTGTCTACAAATCCTGCCAATTTAGCATAAAGTACCTGACTAAATCCTATCCTCTTGTTTGTGGCCATACTCTCTTGTTTCATTTTTTTTTTTTTTCTCAAAAAGCATATACTCTATAGTTTTCTGGGAAGCAAAGTCAAACAATACTTCATACATTTCATTAGGGGGCTTAAACTTATGAATGTTCAAACAGCTATTGCTTTAGAAAATCAATCTGGGATCATTTTTCTAAAGGATCCTTAATAAAGTTAGTGATGTCAGGATATACAGCACATTTTCTAGGACAGATGGAAGGGCAAATTTCTACACCCTAAGATTCTGCAATTATGGCTTATAATGTCTAAAAGAATGAGTAATGTCACTTTTCAGGAAACCCAGCATTCTCAGTCTTATACAGGCCAGAGGAGGTCTGAGCATAGGCTTGTCAGAGTATAAGCCTGAGATCATCAAACTTACTGTTATGTAATATGTTATCACTGGGACCAATTCAATAGAGTACATTCAGCCACCTCCCTCAACTCCTATAGGCCAACATGAGTTTAGTCCTGGGTATGTACCTGAACCCAATACAGCAGAATAGGGACAAGGGTTAATTGCTCGGAAGTTTCCAGGAGCCAGACTATCAGGACCTTTGACTGGCTGTAGGGCTTATCCCCTATACCCATATAGGTATAATGCCTATTATCTCCTTTCCTTAAAACACTGAAGTACCTTCCTGAATCTCCTCTTCTGGAATACTGAAAGCTGTCCATGAACTTCAAACATGGCCCGTAGTGTTTTCCCCATCATAGTTCTTTTGATTGCATTTAATTAATTTATGATAAAAAGATAGTTTATATAGTACGCTGCCTACATGGGGCTTCCCTGATGGCTCAGATGGTAAAGAATCTGCTTGCAATGCAAGAGACCTGGCTTCAGTCCCTGAATTCAAAAGATCCCCTGGAGGAGGAAATGGCAACCCACTCCAGTATTCTTGCCTGGAGAATTTCATGGACAGAAGAACCTGGTGGGCCATAGCCCATGGGATCCGCAAAGAGTCAGATACAACTGAGCAATAAACATTTTCACTTTCTTTCACTCATATGAGTTCTCTGATATTTAAAATTTATTTTATATGATCGATATGTGTAAAGACAAAGCTTATGAATTGTCTTGTTCAACTCTTCTATAAGCTTTCTAATTTTTAGTGTTTATCATTTACTGAGAGAAGTATGTTAAAATTTCCAATTTCTATTGTGAATTTCTAAATTTTATTTTGTAATTCTGTCAGTGTATGGATTATAAATTTTAAGACTGTCATTAAATATTGTTAAGTATTATTTTAAAATGTTATTATTTAAAATTGTTATGAATTTTTTTTTCACCATTATGGAATGATCTATCCTATCCTAAGAGTACTCTTGACTTTAAAGTCTATAATATTGTTGTTTAGTTGCTAAGTCATGTCTAACTCTTTTGTGACCACATGGAATATAGTCCTCCAGGCTCCTTTATTCATGGAACTTCCCAAGCAAGACTACTGGGGTGAGTCGCCATTTCCTCTCCAAGAGGTCTTCCCAATACAGGGATCAATCCCGTATCTCTTGCAATGGTAGGTGGATTTTTTATACCACTGAGCCACCTGGGGATCAGTCTATAGTATCTGTCTAGAGACCAGTTCCTCTGGCCTGGTATTCAACTGATTTACATTTTCTTCAAAATTCTACCCCTGTGTTTTGTGCATCTCTTGTCTACAGCATATTTGCAGGATACTTTTAATCCCACCATCAGCAATTCATTTGGTGTTGGGGTAAGATGGAGAAGGAGGTTCATTCTCTACCTGGGAGGACAGGAGCTGAGTTAGGTACTGGTGAAAGAGGCAGCAGGGGCAGAGGGGACACAGTCCCCTACTTCAGTTTTTTTAAAGCTTGAGGAAGGGACATTTTGTAATCTCTCTTAGGTATCTATGGTGGCTGCTTTTCTTCTCACTACACAAAAATAGTTAACTTTAAGAAAACTGAAAACTCACCTGCAGACCAAAAGGGGAAGGTAAGGGGTCAGGAGGAATAGGGAGTGCTGTCCAGGCTGAGGGAAATTCTCCTCGGCTAACCGACACCAAACACTCCATCCTTGAGTATCAAGGGCGTTGCACAGCAAGAAACAGTAGGGAAAGGGGGTTGAAGTGAAATAACCTGGGGGCTTTGTCTTCCCTCAAGAATCAGCTCTGCAGGGCTGGACGGTTTTGTGTTACAAAAGAGAAAAAAAATCATCAAAACTCTTCTCACTCACTATTCTGTAGAATTTGCAAGGGGGTGGGGAAAAGAGGCTTGTAAACTTTGTTTTGTTTTTGTACCCAAAGGACAGGGAGGGAAAACAGCTTCAATTTTAAGAGTAGATAGCTGACTAAGGTCCGTCTAGTCAAGGCTATGGTTTTTCCTGTGGTCATATGTGGACGTGAGAGTTGGACCGTGAAGAAGGTTGAGCGCTGGAGAATTGATGCTTTTGAACTGTGGTGTTGGAGAAGACTCTTGAGAGTCCCTTGGACTGCAAGGAGATCCAACCAGTCCATTCTGAAGGAGATCAACCCTGGGATTTCTTTGGAAGGACTGATGCTAAAGCTGAAGCTCCAATACTTTGGCCACCTCATGTGAAGAGTTGACTCATTGGAAAAGACTCTGATGCTGGGAGGGATTGAGGGCAGGAGGAGAAGGGGATGACAGAGGATGAGATGGCTGGATGGCATCACGGACTCGATGCACATGAGTTTGGGTGGACTCCGGGAGTTGGTGATGGACAGGGAGGCCTGGCGTGCTGCGATTCATGGGTTCACAAAGAGTCGGACATGACTGAGCGACTGAACTGAACTGAACTGAGGCAAAAGGAGGGGCTTCCCTGGTAGCTTAGATGGCAAAGAATCTGTCTGCAATGCAGGAGACCCTGATTCAGTTCCTAGGTCAGGAAGTTCCCCTGGAGAAGGGACAAACTACGCACTCCAGTATTCTTGGGCTTCCCTGGTGGCTCAGATTATAAAATATCCACCCGCAATGTGGGAGACCTTGGTTCAATCCCTGGGTTGGGACAATCCCCTGGAGGAGGGCATGGCAACTCACTCCAGTATTCTTGTCTGGAGGAGGAGCCCGGAGAACAGAGGAGCCTCGCAGTCCATGAGGACACAAAGAGTCGGATATGACTGAGCGACTAAGCACAGCACAGGCAACAGGAGAAACATCTAGTATATAATTCCTGGAAGAAGAGGGCAGTCACACACATTCTATATACTCCCTCTTTTCCTTTCCATGTTTTTCCTCCTTCTCTCATTGGTTGCTACATATCTCTCATCTTTGAATTCCTTCAGCTATGTCACTGCACAGAATCTGGGCCTTCTAACCTGCAAACCAAGACTCTGTCTACTGTATCTGAGATACAGTAGAGATGTTTCTGAGATGTCGCTTGTAAGTACAAATAGAAAAGGAAATCTATGATGTGATTTAAGTAGGATGTTAATCCTTCCCATAGGATGCCTTGTTTAATCCCTCCATCATTCTGTGGTGTAGGTAACTGTGCTCATGCTCAGGTGCTCAGTCATGTCCAACTCTTTGTGACCCCCCTGGACTATAGTCTTCCAGGTTCCTTTGTCCATGGGATTTTCCAGGCAAGAATACTGGAGTGGGTTGCCATTTCCTCCTCCAGGGGATCTTCCTGACCCAGGATCCAACCCATGTCTCCTGTTTGGCAGGTGGATTTTTTACCACTGAGCCACCAGGGAAGCCCACAGTGTAGGTATTACTTTACAAAAGAAGAAAAAAGGCCCATGGGGAATAAATAACCTGCCAAGATTACACCACAAATAAGAAAGCAGAGACTAGAAACAAGGTCCATGCTTTTTCCATTTAATCATATTATTCCCTATAGTCTCCTCTGTAGATTTTTCCATCAATGTTTGGTATTCTGCCACAGGATTCCCATACCCCACACACATACTTCTCCTCTGCTTCCATCACATGCATCAAAACTATGTCCTATGCCTTTAAGATTATGCAGGAGTGATAATGGCTAATAATAACTTCAAGATATAGAAGTTATACCTTGAATATAGCTTCCATATGTATATTCCATATATATGGAATATATTATATATATATAATATAAATTGGGTATATATATATATATATATATATATATATATATATATTTCCAGCCTATATACAGGATATCTATACAGCCCAGGTAATGGGAGACTCCTGGAAACCCTTCCTGTGAAGGCAGAAATTTAGGTTTATGGTAGTAATCCAAGGGAAATATTCTTGGTATAAATCTTTAAGGGGCATTGCTTCTTCCATGTCTAGAAGCTTGATTGGGTGAGTTAAGTTATATGTAGAACTTTTTTTTAAGTCCTCTTAAAAATGTGTTATAACATCTTTGCACCCCGCTTGGCTATAGCAAAGTCTTCTTGTTGTTGTTTAGTCACTAATTCGTGTCTGACTGGACTGTAGCCCATCATGGACAGTAGCCCACCAGACTTTTCTGTTCATGGAATTTTCTGGGCAAGAATACTGAAGAAGCTTGCCATTTCCTTCTCCAGGGGATCTTCCCAACCCAGGGATCAAACCCAAGTCTCCTGCATTGGCAGGTGGATTCTTTACCAGTGAGCTGCCAGGGATGCCCTAGAACAAAGTTGAAGATCCACAAACACAGCCACCAACAGTCTTGCATGACCCTCTGCTGAGACTGTGGGATATACATGCCCATTCTTTTTTCCCACATTAACACACTGTGAAATATCATAAGCACACAAAAGTACAGAGATCAGTATTCTGAACATACTGTGCTTGCCACCCAGCTTTTGTCAAACTTCAGTATTTATTTTCATCTCATATTTTTCAAGGAAATGAAATAGTTCAGATTTATTTGAAGCACCTAGTGTGCTTCTTCAGATTCTGTCCCCTACCTCCTTACTCAGAAATTGCTTTTTTCAGGAATTAGTATTTTGAAGTTACTTTTTATTTCATTTTTTATTTACATGTATGTGTGTTTTACCACATACACATGTGTTTATAAAAAATATATAATTTTATTATCTATTTAAAAACTTTATATAAATAGTGTCATATATCCCTATAGTTTATTTTTTTCTTCTCAAAGTGATGTTTCTGAGATGTCTCCAACTAGAGGTGTGCAGCCATTTCTCATTTATTCATTTTTTATTTCTGAATAGTATTCCATTGTATGAATATATCATAGTTTGTTTATTCTCTCTTTGATGGACATCTCATTTGTTTCCAATATTTTATTATTGCAAGCTGTGCTATGATGAACATTTCTATTCATGTCTTCCTGTGCACATATGTCAGTTTCTCTAGCTGTCCAGGATTTCTAGCCTTATTTTACCTCTGAGTAACTGAGTGTCACTAAGCAGATAAATATGTGACTTTAAGAAATAGTTTTCAGATGTCTTCAGTTTGTAGATGACCTGGCATTCATACTTTCAGGAATGCTGCCTTTTTTTAAAACTAGAATAACATTTTGACATATTTTCCAGGAACTCCATGGTGTCAGGCACTAATTTATTGAAAGCGTTAGTCTATTTATTTACTTCAACATTCAGTTAATTATGTATTATACAAAGGGCACAAGATGCTACAAAACCATATCCTATAATATTCAAATGTCCAACATGGAAGAATGTGTGCTTATGTGTAACTCATAAGTCTATGCGTTACAAGGATCTTGAAATGCACATGATATTGAAGGAAGAAGGGAGAGGAAAGGAAAAGGAGGTTTTAGGTTGGGCTGAGTTGCAGTTAACAAATAGGCTTTGTCATGTCATGGATTGACAGAATAGAACTTTATTTTCTCCACCATATAATACTCCAGAATGTTTCCAGGTCAGCAAGAGTTGCAGCTTTTCATCCTGAAGTCACATCTCCAGTCCCAGGTTGACTGTTGCTTTACCATCCTTAAAATGTGGCTCCCAAAGTTGATTGGATGCTGTCTTAGCACTCAGCCACAGGGAAGAAAGAGCAAGGGAAAATGCAGGTCGGAATTATGAGCCAGGATCAAAACTGTCAAATACCACTGCTGCTCACATACCATTATCTGGAAGGTGTCACAAGACCACACCTACCTGCAAAGGATGCTGGGGAATGAAACCTATCCATGTGCCCAGAGAGAAGAATAAACGGACTCTGTTGAAATGCTAGTTGTCTCTTCAACAAGAATGAAGAAAGGAATTGATACAGTTTTAATTGATGTATTTGCAGCAAGCATTTGTCAACGTCAGCAAGAAGCAAGTTAATACCAATTGAGATGGAAAACAATTGACAGTCAAAGTGTTCTTTTCTCCTTCCTCGATCTGGAGAACCTATGTTACTTTTATCTGCCTACATTTCATTTCATTCTCTCTTTCTTCTGGTAACAACAGGTTCCCAGTATTCAATCCAAGTTTTGGAGAGGATGCCCCCTGGCAAAAGAGATAAAGCTCCATATTAGTCAGAGACCTCCCCTCACCCTCTCCCTAGAAAAGCACAGATGGAGGTAGTGGCTGACATGCAGATGGTTTATTTGGAAAAGGGTCACAGGGAGCAGGATTGAGGAGCTGAGGGAATAAAAGGATGAAAATGGAAAACCAATGCAAAGATCCATTATCAAGGTGGCCACCATCACTCAGGACTGATGTCCAAAATTGGTATGCCTGAAAATGAAAGTGGGGAGCATTTATACATTGGTTTAGTTGATGTTCTATCTACAAGACTCTGGAAATATACTGAGGATTGAATGTTTCAGTACTGACTAGATGTAGAAGTGAGGACAAGAGGCATTGCACTGGTGCTCAAGTGGTGCCTGAAAAAGGCACACACCGCTGGTCTAGACACTTAGTACATCTCCACCCCTAGGGTTCAGTGATTGGATCATGAGTGTGCATAAACCAGGCCAGGACATTAAAGTTATCTCCCAGGATATTTATAACAGGAGATGGTTTCTCAGATCTTTCTTCTAAGCTAAAAGGATACAGGTCTCCTCTGCCAGCAGCCAATTTCCTTACTCCATGGAGAAAATTTGCCTGCAGAGATAAGACACAGACAGGGGGTTCTGGTGATGTCAAGTCTCAGTTCCAGTGACTGAGCTTCTCAGAACTACCTCGATTCCCTTGACTCCTTCTTTCTTCCTCTGATCTACCTCCAAATCCAGCTAATAAACACCCTATTTAAACCACCTCAACCTAATTTCAGTTGGGTTTCTGCCACTTGCAACTAAAGTGCACCAGACAATATAGAAATGAGTATTACAGGCCTTCACTCTAAAACTAAATGACCTGAGGTATTCTGTGCAACAGGGAGGATTTCAACCCAATGCCAGGTCTGCAAGACTCCAAGGGTCAGACTGTAGAAAACTCTGAATTGCAACAGAAATCCCCCCTTGTCAAATAAAGACGTTGGAAACACAAGGAGACACAATGGAAAGTACTGGGGCTAAGAGGAACTAAAGCAATAACTGGAATCTTCCTTCTCGGCCCCTTCTCAAACCTCTCTGCTGTTCTGTCTCCCCACAAGCATAATGTAAACCACAACTCAGGTAAACCACAATAAATTGATATGCTGACTGATAAGGGGCAGATAAAGTGAAAATGAAATTGCTCAGTTGTGTCTGACTCTTTGCGACCCTATGGGCTGTAGCCTGCCAGGCTCCTCCGTCCATGGGATTTTCCTGGCAAATTTACTGGAATGAATTGCCATTTCCTTCTCCAGGGGATCTTCCCAACCCAGAGACTGAACTCAGTTCTTCCGCATTGCAGGCAGACTCTTTACCATCTGAGCCACCAGGGGACAGATAAACTCTGTTCAAAACACTCCTGTCACCCTATCCCAAGGAAGACTTGAAAGAAGCCTTCAAGCTGAGGTCCTATAGATGCACAGAGGTCTGAGTCCAATTTCTAAGAGAGAAAAAAATGTGGGGCCAGAATGGGTTCATATTGGAGATTTATGACTCAGAAAGCTTTCTGGCACTGATTTCTAGTTAATGTAATCTCCAGAAATTAAATCAAAAGGCAGCCAAGCCTGGTGGCTCATCCATGGGGATGCTAGAGCCATATTCAGGCTAGAGAACAAACAAAGGCCTGCACATTCACATACAGACACTAATGTTATAAATTAAGCTAACAAACTGTTAAACAAATTATATTCCACCCTCCTCCATTAATAAACCCATCTATAATGACAGGAAAAGCCAGGTTCTCATTCTAAATTCTCAGACTGTTTGCTTTATAGTTCCTTTCCAGAACACGGCAGTGTAGAGAGCCTCTGGCCAGGCCTTAGACTGCAGCCTGTAGCCTCCCCACTTCTCTTCTCACCCAGCCCCATCCTGCACCAAAAGTAGACACGCATTGTTGTTGTTTAGTCGCTAAGTTGTGTCCGACTCTTTTGCGACCCCATGGACTGTAGCCTGCCAGGCTCTTCTGTCCAAGAAATTTTCTGGGCAAGAATACTGGAGCAGCTTGTTATTTCCTATTCCAAGGGATCTTCCCAAACCAGGGATCGAACCCACATCTCTTGTGTCTCCTGCATTGGCAGGTGGATTCTTCACCACTGAGCCACCTGGGAATAACTGCAGCATGCATATCCGAGGACCAGCTATCTACCCCAACCCCCACAAATAGTCGTCCCAGGGAAAGAGGCTAATGGAAACCCTGAACGTGGATTCCAGATCATTTGGAAAGGAACTTCTAAACCCCAAGTGCCTGAGGGATGGTTTGCAATGAGAGATACAGAATCCAGGTGGGCACAGTCATCTGGCCCCATAGACTCTTTGCACAGTCAGAGGAGTGCTGGTGAGACCCAGAGCAAGGTGTATGGATCTTGTTAGGCCTGAGGGTATGGGCCTCATTCCAGTGCCTGGGATCCCAAGAGCTACTCTGGCTCCAGGAGTATTTCTCTGGGTTCAGTAGGCAACCCTAGTGTCCTTTAAGTAAAGCTCTGAGTAATTTGAACTAGTTTGATAGGCTTCTGCCACCTGCCACTGAACGGATTCTTATTAATACACTTTCAATGCCAAAAATCTCAAGCAAGTGATCTATAGCAGTGCTCTCCAACCTTTTTGGCGTCAGGGACCAGTTTTGTGGAAGACAATTTTTTTTCACAGACCAGGGCAGGGTGGGGATGGTTCAAGTGCATTATATTCATTGTGTATTTTATTATTATTACATGGAATACTTACACTGCTCACCGCAGTGCAAAACCAGATTATCAGGCATTAGATTCTCATAAGGAGCATGCAACCTAGATCCCTCAGGTACACGGTTCACAGTAGAGTTCCGCTCCCATGAGAATCTAATGCCATCACTGATCTGACAGGAGGCAGAGCTCAGGCAGTAATGCAAGCGATGGGGAGCACCTGTAAATACAGAAGAAGCTTCACTTGCTCGCCTGCCGCTCACCTCCTGCCGTGACGTCTTCTTCCTAACAGGTCATGGACTTATACCAGTCCAAGGCCTGGAGTTTGGGGGCCTCTGGTATATAACCACTGCTTCCATTTTTATCAAGCACTTATTCTTACCATAACTTGCCGCAAAGTACCTTCTTCCAGCACTCAAGTACTCTGTACTCTAGAAAATCACTAATCCAATGGCCTCTTCTCTATCTCCAATTAGCTGGTCTGCTCTACAGCATTTGAGTATATTGAGCATTCCCTTCTTTTCATTTATTTTTTAAAACTTTTTATTTTGTGTTGGGGTATAGCCGATTAATAATGTTGTGATAGTCTCAGGTGAACAGCGAAGGGACTCAGCCATACATATGCATGTATCCATGCTCCCCCAAACTCCCCTCCTATCCAGGCTGCTACATAATATTGAGCAGAGTTTCATATGCTATGTAGTAGATCCTTGCTGGTTACCCATTTTAAATATAGCAGTGTGTACACCTCCATCCCAAACTCTCTAACTATTCCTTCCCCCTATTTTCCCCCCTGGTGACCATAATTTTGTTCTCTAAGTCTGTGAGTTTCTTTCTGCTTTGTAAGTTCATTTGTACCTTTTTTTTTAGGTTCCACATATAAGGGATGTCATACAATATTTCTCCTTCTCTCTCTGACTTACTTCACTTAGCATTACAGTCTCTAGGTCCGTCCATGTTGCTGCAGATGGCGTTATTTCATTCTTTTTAATGGCTAATATTACGCTGTATATATGTACCACAGCTTCTTTATCCATTCCTCTGTCAATGGACACTCAGGTTGCTTCCAAGTCTTAGCCATTGTAGTCAGTGCTGCAGTGAACATTTGGGTGCATGTATCCCTTCAGATAATTTTTGTCTCTGGATATATGCCCAGGTGTGGGATTACAGAGTTATAAGGTAGCTCTATGTTTAATTTTTTAAGGAACCTCAATCCTGTTCTCCAATTTACATTCCCACCAAAAGTGTAGGAGAGTTCCCTTCTCTCTGCTCTCTCTCCAGCATTTATTGTTTGTGGATTTTTTTTTTTTTTTTAATGATGATGGCTGTTCTGACTGGTGTGAGGTGGTATCTTCAAAATTTACAAACAGCTCATGGTGCTTAACAGCACCAAAACAAACAACCCAGTCAAAAAATAGGCAGAAGGCATTTCTCCAAAGAAGACATACAGATGGCCAAGAGGCACATGAAAAGATGCTCAACATTGTTAATTATTAGAGAAATGTGATTCCCTTCTTTTTAAAAACTTCTCTTTTCTTAAATCTGAGATAACAAAAAAGCTGAGCTCTCCCATATTTTTTAAAAAGCTCTTTGTAAATTGCTTTCAGTAGCTCTCTTCCTAATTGGAAGTGTTTTTCAAAGTCCTGTCTTTCTCCCTGGGCTGACTACTTCCAAAAGGCACTTACTGAAATAATTATCTGAGTCACAATGATACTCTTTCTTCTCAAAGAATTATTCATACAGACCTCAAGGTGTCACTTCCTTAAAGATGAATCCCAAATTTCTGTCTCGACCCTTGACCTCAGTTCTAAGCCCTACTTCTTCACATACTGAACACTTACATTTCAGGTTTTTCTTTTTTTGGCCATGCCATGCTGCATGTGGCATCTTAGATCCCTGACTAAGGATCAAACTCATGTCCCCCACAGTGAAAGTGTCATGCCTTAACCACTGGACTGTCAGGGAAGTCCTTAGAGTGCAATATACCTTTCTCCTGTTATTGGCCCTCTCCTGTTTTTGCAGATTTTTGTCAGTGATTCATCCCCCTCGTGCCCAGGTTTCGAATCAGGGTTACTTCACTCCAGTCTCTTTCTCCAATCATGAAGTTCTGTTGATTTTTTCCTTGCAAGATGTTTCCTATGCATCCTTTGTTTTCTGTTCCTCTTCTATCTGTTCTGCTTCCAGTTTCTGTTCTGCTCTAGTTCATCTGCATCCTTTTACCACAACAATCCTGCAGACTTTCAATGAATCTCGATGGCCTAATACTCCTTTGACACATAATGCATTGCAAGATGAAGAATCAGCTTCAGTCTTCAGTGTTTTCTTCTACTCTGCTTCAAAATAAGCTCTCCATCCCTTCTAGGCCCATCTTGCCATGGTCCTGAAACACAAATTCCTCATTCTTGTATCCCTCCCTTCATCCTTTCTTCTGTACCACTCCTCCCACCTGAAATCCATCGCCTCCCCTTCCCCTGCCCAGATCCTTGCTGAAGAAACTCAAGTCCCAGTTCTTCAGTAATACTCTCTCCCATTCCAGCTCAGTGTTTTCTTGCTTCCTTTTCTGAACGCCCATCTGCTTTATTTCTTGGACACATTTATTGTCTTGAACTATAGGCTTCCCTGTGGCTCAGAGGGTAAACCGTCTGCCTGCAATGCTGGAGACCTGGGTTCGATCTCTGGGTTGGGAAGATCCCTTAGCGAAGGAAATGGCAACCTACTCTGGCACTCTTGCCTGGAAAATGCTATGGACGGAGTAGCCTGGGTAGGCTATAGTCCATGGGGTCGCAAAGAGTCGGATGCGACTTCACTTTCTATTGCATAAATTTGTTCATGATATATTTGCCATTTAAATCAGATTTACTTTAATTTGTATGAAAAAAACCTCATTTCCCTATTTCATTTTTCTACCACCCCTCCCCCACTTACTACACACTCAATACTGTAACAATAGGTGCTTAAGAAATTTTACTTTGTTACTTCTTCTTTCTAAAAGAAAAGGCTGTTATTAATCTGTTTTGTCTAATGATATACATTATTGTGGATACTAAAGAGGTGGGTGAAAAATAGCCAAACTCTCCTTAAAGGTTCATTCTGCACTTACTCATTCTACTGAAAAGTGCCCCCACCTTCTCCTACTGTTGTCTTTGTGAGAAACAAACAAAATATGTAGAAAATATTACTATACTCTAAGAAGTTATCTTATTCAGAAATTCCTCTTACCTTCACTTTTTTTCTGAATGCAGTCTTAGATCTTAGCAGATCTGTTTTTAAATTTCAAAGGGAAAAGAACCATCAGACTCAGCAGACATAGTTGTATCCTTCTTTCTTTTTATTGAAAAGGAATCACTTCTATTCTAGCGCAAACAATGTATATTTTACATCATAAAGCAAGATATAATTTACATATTACATTTCTTATGAGATCTTTATACCCTAAAGGTCATTCCCTTTTTTATCCAGTCACCTCTTCCAGCTTGATTTAACCTGCCAAGTACTCTACAAATCAGTGTCTTGTTTGGGGAGGGACTGGGAACACAGACAGTTGGCATGTATTCATCTGTTATCTGGGTATAGATGATGAAGAACAGGGCTATGCCTTTGAACTTTGTGGCCCTGAGGCCCTCTCACACCTGGTTTAGGAGCCAGAATGCTGTCCTTTCAAATCACATATGAAACTTCTATTTTTTTTAAATCAATAATGAATGAAAAAAATTGAGTGCTGGTACCCTGTGTACATTTCTCCATCAGATCCTTACATAGTTAATGTTTGTGGTATTGATTCACTAGCAATAAAAGCTCCTATGGCTGACAGCATTGATTACTCTATATTCCTGGACAGCAAGCACTTGCCCAGGCACTGCCTAATTTCATCCAGCACTAGGGTTATGGGGGTTCAGGCTTTTCTCTTTACCACTCAAAATGAATGTCAGGATGAAAGTTTCAAATGACCTTGTTTTATATGATCCTCTATCTCTTTACTCCCTCTTCTAAGATTCCCCCCATTTTTAGCAAAATCTTTTCACCTATGATGTCGATTCCCTGCACTATACACCCCAAATCTTCTATTAGTTTGTTCTCCCCAAACTCCAAGGGTTCACTAGTTTCTTGGACTGCACTCTTTTCACAAAAAATGTTTTGATCTATTAGGATAAAACCTTGATAATCCTCAGCAGCTAGTGGGACAAGAGAATCAGTTGAAGAATACTTTAGGAAGCAGTAATGTGTGTCATTCGGCCAGCCTACATAAACCATTCGGTAAGAAATGACTTAATAGTATGTGAAAAGAAGAGGAAATCAGTTGATGAAAGCAAATGCATATAAGATGGGCTTCCTTCTTTAAAGGAAGTTTAGAATCAACACCGGAAATACATTTTCAGGTTGATGACTATTTGACTGAAAATACCACCATTAATTCAATCTGATATGCCAGGGAAAATCACAAATGTGTACTGAAAGTGCACCCTAAATCCCAAATCCTTGCCTGTTACTCACAGTTGGCATATTTGGCCAAAATCAATCTAAAACTTTTTGACTAATTTTAAAAATTATTATAAATCCAAGTTGGTCAAGATGAAAATATAAGTCAAAGAGATGTCTGTTCTGTGTGTCTCAAGTTATTTTTTGGTCAAATGATATGGTTTTTGAGAGGTCTGCAAATATAAGCCTATTTCTCATTTCCAAATGCAAGGTTATAAGTATTTACAGCAAGGTAGCATCTCCTTGCTAGAAAACAAGGCTTCTGGGTACCATAGCCTTCTATTAACATAGTTTACTTTCATAGTCCCTTCCCTCCCATGGCTACAAAGTGCTGGACATACAGAGAGTACAGGAAAGAATAAAGGAGCAAATGATTAGAGCCTCACAACACCCCTGTGAGGTAGGTAGGTATTGTTAAACCCATTTTACCAAAAAAAGGTAAACCAAGGCACGGCATGATAGTGTGGTTTGGTCATGTCTACCTGACAAGTTACGAAAGCATGGGTGGAAACAAAGAGAAAGAAACAAAAGATCAGTCAGTCCTGGCTCCCAGCCCTAGATACTAAACTTTATTTCAATAGATTAGAAGATACAAATAGCCAACAATTGCCTTTCAAATTCTTAGAATTTAGATAAACCTTTAAGTATTTCACTGAATCACGTATCTTTCCTATTCCTGTTGAGTAGGAAAAGGACAGATAACTAAATGGCTTTTCCTCTGCTAAGTCTAATTCTCATGCTTGTTTAGTATGTATCAGCATTTCACCAGAGTTCAGGTGCCAAACTCAAGGACATTTTCAGAGCCTTGATTGTTTCTAATGTATTTAAAACACTAACGTGAAAGTTACAGCTGTTCTCAAACAGCTGCTTTATCAATTGCTCTGTGGCCATAGTAAAAATTTTGTGTAGAGAAAGAAAGGAAACAAGATCCCTAATAAAAAGTCTTAACCACGGTAGAAATAAGGACATTGGCAATGGTGTGGAATTTGCTCTTGGTAGTGTTTGAGAAACTGCAAACTCAAGCTTGTAAGAATATTTTATATATATATATATATAATATATAAATATATACAGTATATATATAAGTGTGCATCTGACTACCCTTAAGGCACCAAAGAGATGTAGGCCATGCCTTTCACAACTTAGTGTTTGTTTTCCTAGAGAAATGTCTCTTCCTCTCTCAAGTGAAAAATAAGTCTTCTATCAAATAAGCCTATGTTAGCAAATTACTCAAGAAACAACAAATGTCTTTAACTTAAGATGGCTGTTTGCTTGGATAGGGGTGAGGGGTAGTAGTGAGGTGATATTATCCTCTATTGCTTAGAGCTTAAATCTAGAGCTTAGAGAGTAGAATTAGCCAGACATAGCCAATCACATTGGATTAGACAGGGCAGTGACCAGATGTTGCATACAATTGCTTTGTTTTCCCCCCATAGCAGCTGATGGAATAACCTTACCATGACCAACACAGATGGAGACAATGAGCAAGGGAACTATGTCTGGCACCAATTCTTCAGAAAGACTTTGGCTTTTCAGAAGTTCCTAGAGCTTCTGATCAGAGAGCTGAGAAGAAGGATGGGGTAAGGCACTGAGGTTCACTGAGGAGACTATAGGCAAGTATTCTGAATATATATATACATATATGGTTTCTTTGGCTGCTGTCGATTCTTTTAAAACCTATACAATCATGGGGGTGGGTGGGCTGAACTTAACTGAAGAAGCTCAGAGTATATTAAGCAAAGCATATGAAGAGAAGGAAAAACAAAATTAACACACACAGAAACAAGTGGTGGTGGTATCCCAGAGGGAGGAGGAACATTTGTTAACTAATTTTCATTTTGCTCCTCTCCTGCTTTTCTCTGCCATGGTCCCAATAGTTTAGTTCTGGTTTTTTTGTTTGTTTTTATTTATTTATTTTTCCAGCAGATGTAGAAATGACAGAGCAGGATAGGTGTCTTATGGTTTTTGATTTCTTCTTAGGCCTGTTTAATTATTTTTTTTCCTCAGTTGACTGTTGGCACCTGGTTCCTCTGTAAACTATATTCCTTGGCCTTCAGTCTCAGGTTGGCAATGCTGTTGGCCATGTTGATGCCCTGTGCAGGGTTATTGTTGGCACATGTGGCAGAATAAGTAGCCATGGCGCTGTAGGGACAAAGGAGAGAGCAGGGAGAATAACAGGCATTAGTTTCATGAAGTCGCAAGTCTGTGCCCCAGATGGGTGCAACTCTCAGGATGGGGGCAGGCGGATTGGACTACATGACCTCTGAGGTCCCTTACAGCCCCAGGTTTTCATTAGTCTAAGGCCCTTAGTGTGTTGAAGGTCCTTAGTGGCAAGTGTTTTGAAGGGCAGGGGAAAGCAGTGGAGAGTGGAACAAGGTGAGGGGGGAAGTATTTTCTGTGTTGGATACAGTGAGTAATGATTTATTTCTGGGGTGAGAGAAGAAAGCTGCTCATGGTGGATAACAGGTGTTTCATCAGCTGACCGATTAAAACAGTATTTAATCTTGTCCTGCCTACATCACTAGTTTCTGGGAGCAAGGAGGAAGAGAAGCAGGCATTTGGGAAAAGAAACTAAAGGGCATTTTGCGCATTTTGCCTTCCTCACTCTAGGTAGCTGACTTGAATTCTAAAACATTTTAACACATTTTAGATAATCACTGAATACCATATTAAGTAGTTTCCTTGAAGAACCAGTTAAACAACCTAAGATGACTTCTCTGGCTTTCTTGATCCACTGGTTGATGGTACCAAGTATTGCCGAATCAAGAAGTTTCCATCCCTATTGGCCTTGATTTTATATACTCAAAAGTACTTGAGCAGCTTAAGCTGCATGCCATGTCCATTATTTTGGAAATGTTTAAATACCCTATATAAACTAGCAAATGATCCAGTTTCAGTATTCCTGACCTCAGAGGTAATTGTTTCTGACTGTTCTTACTGCAGAGAAAAACCCAAAGTCAGAGACTGTAATTAAGACCTAGGAATACCACTGGGCAGAAATTTGTAATTGGTGGCTTTCTGTTAATTACATCCAAGAATTTCTTTAAAAGGAAAAGTAAAGATTTCTTAGACTAGGATGCAAGGTATCTATTACTTGATACTAAATAGCCATAAAGGGACAACTCATTTTAATTAAATGAGCATATTTCTAGTTGTTTCTAAGATTAGCAAAATACCTTTCAACTGAGGGTTGGGATGAGATAGACTTATAAATGGAATGACAGGTGCTCTTCTGGTGCCTGCATTCCTGTGCAATTTTGTCAGCCACACAGGAGTTTGTGGTTCTGGGGATCAAGTGTTGGACCAGAAAGAGAAAAAAACTAAAGCTACTCTACAAATAGGAAGATTATATCATTAATACTTATTTGGGACACCATGTAGTCAAGACTTCGAGTCAAGAATTATAGTTCAAGACTCACAATAGCCTGTTTCAGCTCAGTTACTAGCAATTAACCCAGGAAAACTGGGTTAAAAATTATAATTATGTCCTACTAGAAATATACATCCTTAATTTAAGACCCTTATAACACTGGTATGTGTGTGAGTGTTTATATGGGTGTCCTAGTGCAAGAGGAAGACTCGGAAGGGTTCCAAAATAACACTGTACTCTTTCATTTTTTTGAAAAGGAAAATCCTTACTCCTTTCTGGGTTCCTGATCTTAACTGTCTAGACAAAGTTAGGTTCATCTATAGCACCCTGTACTTTTCCTTTTAGCACTTATTTTAATTCCTCAACTATAAGCTCCATAGATGAGACACCACATCTGCCTTGTTCACCACTGTGCCTCCAGGTAGAGCTAACACCATATCTAGCACATATTTAGCATTCAAGAAAGTATTTAGTGAATAGATAAGTAACTGAGAAATATCTAGGTACTGTATGATTAAACTGATAACTGCTCAGTATCAGTGATCTCCGTCACCCTGCTGTGAGTAAAGATTTCTAAAAGTATTTTACCAACAGACTTTTATTTTAAGGAACCAGTCCTTCCCATTAATCTTGGTATCTTACTAGGATGAGAAAAACCAGAAGGGACATATCACAAGCAGGGGCTGATGACTGCATATTCTTAGCATATTCTTAATCCACCACAAATAGCTATTAACAGTAACCAAAAAATGAATAAATATTGGTGCAGGTTAGATTTACTGAAGAGACTATTACTTCAACCACAATCTACCAAAAGACAACAGCTGAAAAACAGTCTCAATTCAGTAGGTTTTAATTAGGAGTGAAGAAAAAAAAATAATCAGAACAACCTGTTAAAATGGGACACTTTTTTTTTCTGTTACAATATACCAAGTTTCACTTATTTTCAAAATCCATTTACGTATTATCATTTAAGTTCAATATGAATTACATGCTTCCATTCAAGACCCTATCAGAAAGAAATGCAAATCCATAAATCACATACTTGAGAAATTTCTAGGATATACTGAAATCTAAGATTTCAAAGACACAAAAAAATCTAAGTATCTAAGAAAAGAGACCTGGATTTGGGAAATGAACCTAAGTTGTATATTATGAAATCAACCAAATCAGCCTTTCTTAGCCAGATTTCTGTGAGAGAATTAAGTCCTAAAGATGATACATGGTACCAGTTTAAATGTATAGGCGATATGTTGGGATTTTGAGTTATCTGTTTTTTTGTTACATACTGAGAATAAAATTGAATGGCTTCTGAAAACAGGAAGCTAAAATTTCATGAAACAGCAAAAAGAGAAAAGGTTCTCTGATGGCAAATTAGAAATATGGCAAAGATGGAATACTGTGCTTTTAAGAATTTGACTCAGTTTCCTGAGACATCCTTTGAGATTCTAAACAAGGAAAGTCTCATTTAATAGAGATTCTCTCTTTCTTTTGATAATCAAGAGTGTGGTCTATTTTCCTTAGTTGACAAAGGGAATTAGAATTGTGGGGGATTAGTTTGCTGAAGATGCTGTTACTGTTTTCTAGAAATGTCTGTTGTACTTGTGATTTCAATTTTGTCTATTATACAACAATTTTGCTGTAAACTTCATAATTTACTAGTGTCATCTGGTTTTCTAGTCTGAAGACTTAGTATGGTAACACATTTCTTGGAAATATTGAGACTCTCTCTCTAATGCAGGCCAAATGTTAATATTCCAGATGAGATGAATGTTGATCCACTTCCCATCTCAAACCAAAATTAGTGAAATCAGAGTTGTATTTTACCTGGGAAACTAGATTTTCACTGAGACACCTTTCCTTAAACAACAGGCTTTGTTTGCAGAGTTGAGAATATCACTCTTGTCTAATCGTACTGTGGTTCTTTTATAAAGACACCACTGTGTTTTGAGACCATGTTAATGCCTTATAGGTAGCTCTCAAGTTAGAAGGTTATCTGAATTAAAAAAGCAGTTGCTATTAATGAATGAGTTTTGCAATATCCTAGATGCTTGATAAGTGATAAGATTTTCACTTGATAAATGTTTAGAACAGTTATAAATAAACTTTCAAAAATTGGTCTAACATTTCAGCATTGCATAGCCATAAGAAGTAAGACTGTCTGAATTCACGGCCTCTAAATAAATGCTTAGAATACACAACTGTATAGGCAGAGACCTCAGCGATATTTTGTGCATATATTAAAGAAAATGAGTCTGTTTTCCCTCCAGTAGTTTGACATGAGTCTAGTCTCTCAATCTAAATTAAAAGTGCCATTTAGGCAAGTAGAGACCAGTCCTTTGACATACCAGTGCCAATCAAGACATGTTACTGTCAGAAAAGATAAAATTAATCTAAAAACAGCTTAGTCATTCTTTTAAAAGGCCTTAGAAATACGATGGAGAGGACCCACTTCCAAAAGTAACAACAGATGCAAGAAAGCCTTGAGTGGCTGCCAATCTGAAAGATTGTTCATGACCACCTGTTTTCCATGTCATCAAAACTTTTGAAGCTCTGTGTTAGGAAAATAAAGAGAACTTTGAAATGTTTTCTCACAAGACAGAAACCGGTAAGGTTAATAAGCTGTTTTCAACCAAATTTTGGGAGCCATTAAGATCATGGCCTTCCTAAACAGGATTAAGCTTCCTGGGCTAAAAAGATGAGGTTAAAACTAATTAATTTATTAAGCACATGATAACACAAAGAGCTTGCTTACTGACACCTAGAGATCTTGCTTTCTGCCTATTCCTCTAACAAGATGGAGACATGAGATAAGTACTAAGACTGGGCTTTATAACATTTGGCCAAAGCAACATTTCTATTTGGTTTTTAAGAATGTAAAGTTCTTTGTGTCCATGACCAAGAAATCACACTGATGAATAAAAGGCATTGAGGAATCAGAGATGAAAAAGAAATACTTGCATCCCATCTGTTGATTCAGCAAATCTGCTCTGGAACTTGCACAGAGCTGACACATTTGAGTAAGCTTGAAATTTTTCCATCTCCTTATTTGGAGATTCCTAACAGATGGAGCTCAGCCATAGACAGCAGAATGCTAACCACCAGCAGGGTTAGAGTTCTGTTTTCACAGGGGGACAAATCATTTTTGATAATTTCAACCTACCTTGAGAGGTTGTCCTAAAGAATAATATGTTAAAATGGCTGTCAAACACCAAAGGAAGTATGGAAGATACTATGCATGGTATGGAAGCCAGGAAACTTATGAACATCTCCCCTTCTGCTTTCTAGTGACCCAGAATGCAATCCCACCAATCACAAAACAATTAAGGAGAGCTGAGCGTGGGGGTGGATAATACCTGACTCAGTTTTCAACTCTGTTTTCTATTTGATCCTTCCGGACAAATGATAACAAACTATGAAAAAATTCACCCCAAAGACAGATCTGTCAGCCCAAGAAGTCTGTGTGTCTTTCTGAGATCCTAGGGAATCTCAGATTTTTCCAAAGGCTATAGAGCTTGAGGTTTTTGTGAGTCTGTCTGTGATGTGTAAACGTTGGAGATCATCTCTTGGGTTTGTTCTGTTGTCAGTACAAGAACAACAGAGGTTTACGTGCTTCCATCTAATAAAATTCAATATGAGTTTTCCTAGGGGAATTTAAACTTTTAAAGAGAGACCCGATAAATCCTTTGGGAAGTGATCTTTTGTAATTTAAGTAACCATTTCCAACTTCTCTTTTTAAAACTCAGAAGTTGATCTCTTTAAATGTGCATTTAGCTCTTTAAGTAGACACATTTGGACCATATTTCATTACTAAGACTTCAGTTTGCACTGCATGTTCAGTGATCCATCTGCCATTGTAAACATTTTTCCTCTAAAAATGTTTTATATATGAAGTCTTGCATCTTTCTGCCATCTCAGTGATTTTTGTTTTTCTTTTTGAAATGCACGTTGCTTAACTATAGGTTCCAAACGCCCCTGTGTGATACGTAATAGGGAAATTCTTACTAGCTCAATCTTAGAGATACAAGGCACATAAGAGATTCATGACTCAACTGGTCTGAAGAGCAACAAGAGCCAGGACAAGAACATAGTTCTTCTGACCTCTGTCCTATATCCCCTAAAGCCTCACTATTCAAAGCGTGTACCAAGTGTCCACAGCCTGGGCATCACATGGGAGCATGTTAGGCATACAATTCCCAGGTCTTGCCCTAGACTTACTGAATCTGAGTCTGCACTGTAACATGATCCCAGGTGATTCATAAGCCCAGTATTCCTTGAAGAGTCCTTCTCTAGGCTATCAGCCTACCCTGAACTCTATGGACGTATTTTTCTTGCAGCTCTGGTTTCCAATAGTATTTCCCACTGGAAGACCTCACTGCTTTCATTTCTAGGACTGTAAGCCCCACTTTCTTGAACATACTTAATTCCCACTTACACCCTACCCCCAGAGCCACCCTCTTCCCCCTCTGACAAGTTACCTTTTCAGTGTCTTCCGTTAGAATCCGTTATGAAGCCCCTCGTGTAAACAACATCTTGGGAGGGAGGAGGATCTATTTTTGAAAGTGTGAAAGGGAGAAATGAGCCAAATGCGTTCAGCAGATGTCAGGCAGCACTGTGACCACGATCAAATGAGGGGAGGAGAAGGTTGGGGGAGGGAAATCGTGGATAAGGATCACTGGCCTCTCTTTCACTTGTCATTAGTTCCCTTTGAAGCCCAGCCCTCCCTCTGGAAATGGCACTCCAGACCAGTACTGCAGAGCCAGACCATTCTTTATCTTTCACAGGAAAGGATGTCCCTGAGGAAAGGTTTCTTGACTACTTCATCCCAAACAACAGTCAAAAGTCCAGGACTTGGTAAATCACTGCTGCCCAAGAGGCAAAACTGTCCAAGTCAAGGAGTCCTAATAACTCTGGTGCTTGTGTGTGCTTTCATTTGCCTAAGGAAACAGTTCTGAGCAAAGCAGTGGGTATGCGCGCTGAAGACAAGCTTCTTTCAACTGGCTTTGAGTAGATAAAGAAGACACCTGCCAAGACAGTAGTGTCCAGTTAGGGACTACTTTGCTACTCTGGGCGACTCAGTTGCCTGCCTGACATCATCACCTCTAATATCCTCGAGGTAATGAAGGAGGTCAGGACATGCTATAAATAGAGTGAACCATATGTCTCAGTTTGCCAGGGACAATCCCAGTTTAGGCCTGTTGTCCTTGTGTCATTATTAATAGCACCCCCTTTTTACTCTCACAAGCGTCCCAGTTTGGATGATTAATTATACAACCACCACTCTGGATATAAGACACCCAGAAAAAAAAAAAGTGTTGGCTGTTTCCCATGTTATAATTCTGACCGTATGCAAGCTATCTGCTTTGAGACTTGGTTTCCTCCTCGCTTCTTCCAGGGGAAAGCTGTGGAAGTCAGCAAACTGTCCTCTCTGGCAAAAATGTCTCCTCACAGTCCCTGGGTTGCATGTCTCATTCATGTCAGGGAATGCCCACACACTCCAGAACATGGACCTCAGTGGCAGGCATGCTTCCCACATCTGAGACAAATCCTGAATCAAACAGGCATGATTATGTAGCTTTCCAGTCTTACTCTTTTTACTATTTTCAGTAGAGTAAGATTTAATGTGAATGAAAGTAGGGTTATATGGCCTCAAACATTAGACAGAAACAGGATTCATGAGCCCTGGCTCTAACTCTGCGTGCCAAAGGCTTAAATTCAGGCAAGTGTTCAGTCTCTTCTTTGGAACCAGATCAAGGACAAAGCTGCCACACAGAAGCATCCAAGGATTAACCAAGAGAAATGCTTTTTAATGAATGTCACATGTGAGATAACTAATTTGACATAATAGTACCAACAGAAATATCGAGTTAATTTTCCATAACACAAAAGATCTATCATTTCCTTTGCTTTTCATCACTTGGTTTTCTTTTATATTTCCTTAAAAACACTTATATTTCCTACCAAGCTTCAAATGTGAGATCATAATGAGTATTTTGGCTCTAAACACAGCAGAAATATCTTTAAGGAACAAGATAATTTTTTGCCACTTTTTGAAATTAATCAAAATATAAACACTTCAGTCAACACTGGGTCAAAAACATAATTGTTGATTAAATTACTGTTTAAACCATCATTTTTCTACTTAAATCTGGAGATTAATTAATTCTTCATACAGAATATGAACAGTCAGATTCTGTGAGATTTTTAATTATTTTTAACAAACTCTGTGTCTAAGAGAGAAAAGATATAAAAGTATACCATGAATTGAATAAGAAGTAACTAGGTTATATGATTTTAAGTGAAAGGAGCAAAATACAAAATAGTATTTACACTATGTCTATACTATATAAAATACTGAACTCTAATTGCAAAAATAAACAATACTTATCTCAAGATGGTGGAATTATGAGTGTTTTTTTTAAAGTGTATCTAGTATTTCTACACAATCTTTCAAATTAAAATATAACACTTCCCCAAAAAGCATACATAAATTGCATGCTAATAATTTCAGTTAGATGCCCATATACAAAGTATGTATAATGCAGGCATGGGATTTGAACTTCTGCTGAGGTCCAAGTAATCTAGTCCAATATTAAGGTTTTCATCCCCACTATGCAGGATACTGCGCTCTGTCTCTCGCTGGTAAGGACCACATGACAGCCATCTGGGTTATTACAGCTGGTAAAAAAAGTTCCTTACTAGGATCCAGGAATAAATAAAAAGGAGCTAAACTTCCTGGTTGTGACCAAATTCAAACCAGAGACTTCAAGCTCTGATCCACATCCATTTCCCAAACCATTTAATGAGTCTATGAGCTACCAATATTTATCAAAAAAAAAAACAACAAAAAAAAAAAAAAAACAAAAAAACCCACCAAAGCAATCTTTCACTTACTTAAAAAATTAAAGAATATGTGATTTTATAATGGTCTGCAAAATATATTTTTCAGTAAATCCTTTGGGAGAGGAGTCCAAATTTTAAAAAGGACACACAAATAGGACTAATCTTTTGAAATCAGCAAAGCATACTATGTCTAAGAGCAATAGTAATTTCCAATTTCCTAAGCATAGACCAAAGCAATTCAGGCTAATTTCATAATGGGGAATTTAAAAGAAATTTCCAAATGCATTTATGGCATTTCTTTCAAGGAACTGATTTCAAACAGAAAGAATATTTAGGTAAGGTTTTTGCTTTAACTAGAGAGATCAAATTTGAAACTATCTGCATTTCACTAATGTTGCATTTAACATCAGGAACTCAGCATCAACTGGGAGATAATCTCTTACGCTTAGTTTAAAACCTCTCTTTAAACTCTTAATTAACCTTAACAATAGAAAGATAAACAGAAGCATAGTAGGTGGTTTGTAAATACTTCTTCCTCTGCTGCAATTAACCAGAGAAAATAGAGCCTTGACCTGGTTTCTAAGAGTACACAGGCTTAGGTTCAAATGGGCACTTCAGACTGATGACGATGCATTACGCACAAGTGTTTCAGCTTCCCTCTGGCATTCGCCTGTTTTTTTTCTGAACAGCATAATCGATGAAAGTTAAAAGCTTTTCCAAGCAATTGAAATAATATTATGTTATTTGCTTCCTTCGTATTTTTCACCTTTTAAATATAAAAATTTTAGTGAAAATTATACACTGCTTTCATATATATATTTTTTAAACCCACACAAACTAACCCCCAAAGAACTTACAAATAAGTTGACAAGAACTAGCAATGGGACAGGAAAGCATCTTGGATCACAAGACATTCCCACCTCTTAATAAAGAACTATGGCCATTAGAGTGATCTGAATGATCTTGGGTTTTCTCCTTTCTCTCTCTGTCCCTCTCCTTCTTTTCCCCTCCTTCCTTACTTCTTTTCATTCCACATCAGTTTTATTGTCAAGTTTGCCTTTGGTCCTACACTTAGAGCCTTACGTGTTAAATTCCTACTTGAGCATAATCGAACCGGTCTGTCCAGTTTGGAAATGGAATAAAGTTTTGTTCCAGAATGATTGCAAGAGGGACTCTGGGCATAGCTTAACGATTTTTTCTTTTAGATTCTTCCCCATCTTTGAAACCTTTGCAAGAGTTCCTGAGTCCAAGAGGAGACTGCTGTTGGCCTGCCCCTCTCTCTTCTGCCCCAGACCCTGCTCCTGGGGCAACTAGTGATCTCCTGTGAAAATCTGGGGATGTCAGCAAGTTGAATGTCTCTGAAGAGGTTAACCCAGTAAGAAATGTCAGCCAGCTGCACAAGCAGCTTTGAATGTGACCAACCGCTGAGAAATGTGTGGAGGTGGAGCAAGGGAGAGTGGGCCAGTCATTCACCTGTACGGAGAGGCCGTCCCCCAGGAGAGATAATCAGTGGGTCTTGGAGCAGGACGAGGTACAATGGGCTGCTCCACAGCAGTCACGTCTCCTGAGTAGGATTTGAGGAGGGAAGCATTTTTATTGGCCAGCATGGCTCTCTCATTCCTGCGGAATTTGGCTCTTCGGTTCTGAAACCACACCTGGAAGATTGTCAGAAGGAGAGAAGGGCATGAGGAGGGAGAGGAAAAACAAAGGAGAGGTTCCATGAATAAACTCCTGCTTGATTTTTACCGTACAATACCTTCCCAAGGAAGATATAGGCTAAGCGTGGAATTCTTCCTAGAACAACAGAAAGCATGCCATAATCCTTCCCCAGTGGGCCATGTTCCAGGGCTATTAAGAACAAAGACTAAGAGGTGCTTCCAGTGATCAAGCCACCAGATATGGGATCTGTGACGAACTCATTTGACAGCAGATTGTGGATTATAATTCCTCTCGGAATTATAAAAGAAAAATCTCACCCAGACTTCTGCCACAGGTATAATGACATTTTTAAAGTTTCTTCAAAGTTCTTCAAAGGGCAGAAACATCATCTGCTTTTATGATACTGGATATTTAAAGAAACTCTCCCATCTTCCCAGAAGTAGACCCTGCGTTAAGGATTTCAGAAGCAAATAGTTTATCTGGGAGGCCAAAGGAACAACCACAGAAGAGGGAGGAAGTAACAGAAGAAAAGCAGCCGCTAACTGGTGTGCTACTGAACCAGCTCTGTCTGTGGGAGCTTAATCCTTGAGGGACCCTAAGGATAACACAGGGCACACACCTCCCCCTGGAGGGATGAAAGAGTTGTGGATTCATACATTGACTCCTGTCAGTCACTGATTATTAATGTTCCAACACTTCTGGCATGTCTCCTGAAGTTCTAGAAAGAAACTTGTGAAACAGAAATTCAGATACTGAAAGCTGGAATCTGGTTCAGGAGTATATTTAATTTCAGGCTTCCAAGGAAATGGGCAGCGCTGATACCATTGATGACAGCTAATAAAAACTCTACCATTTATTAAGTGCTACTAGGACTAGGAATTTATACAAACATGTTACCTGCATTTTTCATAGTTATGACAATTCCACAATTAGGTGTTATTATTTCTATTTCAGAATTGAGAAAACCATCTCAATGAGATGGACTCTGTTGAAGTTCACAGAAGTAATAAATGGCTGAGTTTTTGAGCTCAAGAACATCTGACTTATGATCTTACAACTCTTCTGTACTGCTGGGGAATTTTATTCCTTCATTTACTCATTCACAGTCTTTGTGGAGACTGCATTCTAGTTCCTGGCCTAAATACTGGGATGGAGAGATGAGACTTACTCTCTGCTCATAAGCAGCTCACAATCTACTAAAAGAAGATAGACATGTAAATTTGAAAGACAGCAGTACAAGAATTTTAGGTACAGTTCTGGAAAGGCATGACAAGGTGTGGGAGAAAGAAATCCTATAGTGTAGAGTAGGAAATTTCACAGTGCTAGCTGGCAACATTCACATAGAATACCATATGATTGGTGCCCCATGGAAGGCCAGGGCGCAAATCAGCAGAGGAAGAATCTTTTCTGGCTTCAGCTCTTTTCTTTCTAAGGTGTCCTTCACATTCCTATTAGAGTTATCATTTTAAATGCAAATATAATTATATTAGTGCTTCTCTTTAGCTTTCTATCATCCACTGACTCTCTGTCACCCATAGAATAAAATCAAAATGTTTTATCAAACATATCAAAGATAATATCTTATCTTTATTCTAGAACAAAGACTGTTCAAGAATTAGCTCATTGTCCATTGATTCAGCCACGTTCTGTATCACTTGGCCCTCATGCACTGGTGCTTCATCATTTCAGATCTTACTCTGGAGTTAAGACTCCCAAATGTATTTGGCTATTTTCCCACCTATATGTATTCGCACTGAATGTTCTCTCTGTCAGCAGTATTCTCCCCTTTTATCCAGGTGTCAAAGACACATTTTTTTTTTTTAAGATTTAACTTGAACATCACCTTCTTTGTGAAATGTTAGTGTGGAAGGAATGTGATTTTAAAATCTAACAGAGTTAATGAAAAATCCTGGCTCCATGACTTAGAGATTTGTCCTTGGATAGTTATATATGTCTCTGATCCTTTGTCTCACAATCAAATAAAGATGATAATACCAACTCACAGGTTATGGTGAGATTTGGCATAGAATGACTACTCAATGTTGACGTATTCTCTTTTTCCCCAGGCAGATTTAATCATTCCTTCCTCTGATCTATCACTAGTTCTTGAACATTCCTTTAGTGTAGGAATCATCTTATGCTCTGATAATAGTATGCTCTGCACATTTGTCTTGTCGGCTCCCAGTCTGGAACATCTTTGAGGAAAGAGCCAGTGTATTATTTATCCCCAGCAAACCCAAACCAGTTCCAAGAGAATAACAGATGCTTGATAAATATTTGAAAGGAAAAAAAGACAGGGAAAAAATGAGATTGCCATGATGATAAGATATGGCTTCTATCCAAGAGAATTCACAGTCTAGCTGGGGAAGTTGGCCTACGTACAACTCAATATAATACATGTCACATTGTGATAAAGGTCATAAATATAAAGAAGGCCAGATTCAGAGGCAGTGGTTCAGACTGGCAAAGGGTAAGTCTTCACAAAGGGAGAATTCTGTCCTGCTTACATGGGAAATGTTCACAATTCTAAAAGACTTTAGAACATAGTAGAATGGAAAAGGAAGAAGATAAAATAGTTTCAAATATAAGAAAGTCATTTGCTTATTGTGATGGGACCAATTTAGCTCCCTAATCCAAAATCGCTCTTTCACCCTTTTTTGTTAATTCCCAGCATTGCCCTGTTCAGGTTCCCTTGTTTAAAATTCAAATCGCCATGGCAAAAGTGGTACTTTCAGGCATTGTGAGTTATTGACCTAAAATTATTTATTATGCCACTGTAGGCCAAGCCTGGGGCATAAAAAAAATATGGGTTTTGAAGGCGAGAAGAAAGGATTTAAGAGTAGAAACAGGGAATGTGTTTGGAGATCCGTGGTGTGCGGCATGGGGGAAGAGGATGTGGGAAGGCAGACCTCAGAGTTGTGCTGTGGACCGCAGGATGGAGAGCAGAACTGAGCTTGCGCCTGTGGACCACTCTCACCTGAGCCCTGAGACGCCCACATAGTAACAACAGCATCCTCACATCTGCCTTTTCCTAACCTATCCTTGGGGGTACCACAGTGCCCAGGCAACTTACCCTTTTTGTCAAAGACATTTTTTTTTTTCTCCTGGAGAGGACTTCTAGGTGAAATCCTCATTTCCCAGGGACAATGCTTGCACACTATCTTCAGGCTGAGGCACCCTCTCAGACCCTCTCCCTCAACTCTACAAATATCTCTCACAAGATAGGGTTCTGCATACAGTTCCTAGCCTCCACACCCTCCCACACCCTAGCCCAAGTCCCCCATCAAGAGAGTTATCATTTGCAGAAAGAAATCCTTCAAGCCCAGGGCCTACCCTGGTGACTCAGGGATGAAGATTCCACCTGCCAAAGAAGGAGACACGGGTTTGATCTGTGGTCTAGGAAGATCCTACATGCTGCAGAGCAACTAAGCCCATGCACCGCAACTATCGAATCTGTACTCTAGAGCCCATGCTCCCCAACAAGCAAAGCCACCGCAACGAAAACCCATGCACTGCTAAGGAGAGCAGGCCCCGCCCTCTGCAACTAGAGAAAAGCCTGCGCAGCAACGAAGACCCAGCAGAACCGAAAGCAAATAAATTTTTTAAGGTATTTTTCAAAAAGAAATTCTTCAATCTCAGACTGAACACAGATTTACAAACAATAATTGATTAGGGAAGACAAGCCTACCTCTAGCAATATGGAAGATAATCAAATCTGGACTCTGAGCAGAGATAGCAAAGCACTGCTTGAAAAAGCATGTAGCCAGAGGACTTGTATTTACGTATTTATCTAAAATCTACTGTAATGCTTAAAAACATGAACTCTCTATCTGCATATGTGTCTTCGGATTCTAGTTCAGCCCCTTCCTAGCTGTGTCACGTTATACACAATCCTTTAACCTCTGAGTCTCAGTTTCCGTATCTGTCGGATGAATAATATTATCCACCTCACCGAATTGGGGTGAGGATTAGACAGATCAGTTATGTAACTAAGGACACTGGTTGGCATATAAGGGCTCAACTCGTATTAGTTATTATTATCATTCCTAATCACAGATTGTATTATTTCTAGACGCCTGGCTTGTAGTTGATGAGTCATGGCATTAATATTTGAAAGAATTACTATTCTCTCTTCAGCTTGTTTTATATACACTTACCCTTCTTCACTTCACAGAAACACAGAATCACGTACATAAATGTGCTCTTAATGCAATTTCTAAGTTCAAGGTCTTTAATATGTTCATTCCCCACTGCCATCCATGTCCATCACTATAAATATGTTTCTTGAAGATTTGGACATTCCCAAAGTCTGGGGAGGAAAACTGAGGTGGGGGTCAGAGAGTTCATCTCTTTGACCACCTGAGTGCTCAAGCTGAAAGCTGGGGCAAGGTGGTGGGGAAGGTGCAGAGTCAAATGCTCTGATGGACAGTGTTTATAACATAAATCTGAAAGGGTGGGAAACAGTGAGAGGAGTGAGACCACTAGCAAGGCATATTCTGCCTTACTGAAAGGCCTTCACTTTGATTTTTTTAAATATGCTTCTGCCAAAAGAAACACAATCAGAAACTGATTCTGTCCTCACGCTGCCCATGTATAATCCTTCTTACTATCAGCCCTGGTCTGAAATCTACAAGTGGTGTTCTTCCACAGTCTTCAGAGATGTGCCTTTGAGGGGGGAGCACTCTGGTTACCTGCACTCTGGCCTCAGTGAGGTTCACCCGGCGGGCGAGGTCTTCTCGCACAAACGCATCTGGGTAGTGTGTCCGCTCAAAGACACGCTCCAAAGCCTGCAGCTGACTGCTGTTGAAGGTCGTCCTGTTCCGCCGCTGCTTTCTCTTCTTCTTTTCCTCTGAGTTCAGTTGATCATCTGGAATACAAGAAATTGATGATAAAGGAGCTAAAGTCATGTCAGAGGTCTGGTTTATGCCTCTTCACTGTACATCTACAGTGAAACTGTCTCCTTGGCTCCCATGCTCATCAAAGTGCTAGGGCCAAATGCCACTTTCCAGGGGCAAATACAGGTTTTGGTGCTGTCGAGTTCATACGCCAAGAGCCCACCACAGTTTTGATGTTTGTTTGTTGCTTCTAAATCTTCAACCAGACCTGAACTGTCAGAGAGATCTTTTCATATGCTCCCTGAAGCCTGTTTTGTGAAAGAGGGCAAAAGAAATATTTCACTCCTCTCTATATTCTCTGCATATCTCCAGAGATGTGGAAAGGAGAAGAGATTGCTTTGGACTTCATTTGTCTTAGGTAATGCTGTGTTCATTCACAATTTCATAACCAAGGAGCTGAACAATTCCCTGGTTATGTCACCTCCACAAACCCACATCAACACAAATGCAGTTATAAAGGAAAAGCCATATTCAAACAGATAAGAAGGATTTCAGTTTTTCCCATGCATCTTCCTGGAAAAAGCAAATAATCCCTCACTGTGTTTGTTCAAGGCTCCATGCTGTTGCTGAGTTAGGCGTCAAGGGCATCAGCTTAGATCAGGGCTAGTGCTACGACACCTACCCACCCCAGCTGATGCTGACCTCGAACTCACTAAGAACTCAAGAATAGTCCTGAAAGACCCATGAACCAGTTTCACCCCAAATTTGAGTTCTAGGGCTTTGAAGTCTTAGGAACCTTTGGAGAATCACGTCCTCAAGTTTTTAGCCATCAAGATTCCTCCTTGATTTTCTCAGAGTTCCTCCAGAGGCACCATGGCCAGTTGGTCCAGCCGGCCCCGGGCTGTGAGAGAGTAGTGTGATCCTGTCCTGCCGCCCTCCCTCGGTCCAGCAGGAGCGATGGATTTGTGGGGCTGAGCAGGGTACCAGCTGTGCTAACATTGTCTTAGCCCTTACCCTCATACCCAAGGCACCGCTGAGCCCCTGCAGTACTCAGAGATTTACAGCTCGAGTTGCTCAGGCCCAAGTCACATGCTCTGCCTGATGAACCAGACTCACACTTCCCATCGCTTTTCCCACTCATCTCGAAGGAAAATACAAGGAGTGAAAGTGAGGATGGAGGGAAAGAGCATGTGGCCACTTGTTCCACATTCAATGGACGTAGCTCTCAAGTCACTTTTCTTCAACATGTAAATTCTCCTGAGGGCTTCCCAGGTGGCACAGTGATAAAGAACCCACGTGCCAACATAGGAGACATGGGCTTGATCCCTGGGTTGGGAAGACCTCCTGAAGAAGGAAATGGCAATCCACTCCAGTATTCCTGCCTGGGAAATTCCATGGACAGAGGAGCCTGGAGGGCTAGAATCCACAGGGTCACAAAGACTCAGACATGACCGAGCCACTGAAAAACAGAAGTCTCCTGACCCTCTGTAACTATGAACACACAAAACACCCAAGAAAACTGCTAGGGTGAATCCTGATGTCCCAGGAGGAATGATCCACACCTGAGCTATAGTGTTATTACTATAGACTGGGGGCATGTTCCAGAGTTGGGTGGGGATTCAAAGTGCAGCTTAAATCTAGGAACTCCCAGCCCAGATCTCTCTGTGCCTACCTGAGGCCTCCAAGACATCTGATGAGAGACCACCTTCTTCACAAGTGCTGCTTCACCAGTGATGCCCTTGGAGCTCAGAACAGAGACTGCTCGTTCCCTCCTGAGAGGTAAAGCACTCGTATACAGTACATGCTTGCTGAATTTGTGTCCAGGGAAAATGTGAAACTTTCCCTGTCTTGAGGAAACTGTTTCTGTAGGGAAAAAAACCGTATGATCTCAGCCCCATTCCCCCATTCAGTGTCTAAGAAGCGGCTGACATTCATTCTTTCATCTTTATGGCTGTCTTCAGAATCGACCACCTCTCTGGTTCTTTCCATCGTGGTGCCTCAACCAGGAGCCCTGCTTTGAAGGCACTTCTGTGAGACTCTCAATAAGAAAGAAGGTCAGATCAGTGGCATCTTGAGAATGAAGCCAATTTGATTATCAGGATTTCTGGGAGTGACTGAACAACAGCAACAACAATCAAAGCCTGGAAGATTTCAACACCACCCTTGATTTTTACCACCATTTAGCTATTAGAAAAATTACTTTACAACAATGTCAACACTACAATTCAAACACCTAGGATCATACATCTTTCGGTTGTTGCCTTGCATTTGTATTCTCCTTCATGGCTGAATATATGGAGGCATTCCTGTTGCTCCCATTCTCTTTCCAAATCTTTTTGTTTACAGTTCTACGTGTCTTGAACTTCAGGTTTCTCTCTCTCTCAGTCATTCATGCCTTTATGACAGCACCACACCTGCATTTCATGTTCCTGTTAAACAGAAGTCTGAAAAAATCTCTAACTTCCATACCAATCCCAGACTGAGACCAATTAGACAGACCCTGGGCCATTTTAATCATATAAAGGAAATTCCTTATTAACCCAATCCCATGATTTGCTTTCTTTCCTCAGAGGAACTGTTTTCACAGGTATAACCACAAATTCTAAATCCTTTGTGCTGTTTGGGAAGCCCATTTCTTCTTGTACTGCCAAACTGTGATGGAGAACAAGAAGGTTTTATGTGTTGTTCTTAGTGCTACAACCTGCTACAGAATCTCTCAGTCATTCTTTGAAATCTTCCACTGTTCACTCAAATTCCACTGACTGTCCACCATAAACCACCAACTCCCCTGATGTGGGGGTAAGGGAAATGGAGAATTATAGTTTATGACAGAGAATAAATAGCTGTGATGACCTGAAAGGATTCCAGCAGAAGTTTCCCAGTGAATGTCCTTGTTGTTTTTAACAAATGAAAACACCAGTCCAGATCATGTTGAAGGTGAGAAAAGACACACGAATGACAGGGGTCCAAGGAGTGTGGCTCTGGTAAACATCCTTCAGAGCACAAGTGTAATATAATAGGAAGAGACAGTGAGGGAGCAGCAGACAGCTCAAGCGGCAGCCCTGGGCTTGTCTGTCTTTGCTCACTAATCACAAACTACGAGCTCCCTGTTTTCCCCCAGGAGCACAGAACAGGATCCAGTACAGTCTCATCAGCGGCATGAAAGGAAATGTGGGCAAAATAGAGCACATTTACAAATGGGAGACATCTGAAACACCTGTGACAAAGACTTAGCATATAAACTCTGGTTGAACATAGCGGAGAGAAACTAGTATATTTTTATTATTGCTGGAATATTATCTTTCTCGTAAAAACAGCTACGATAAAAGATCAGTTCAGAAGGATGCTGTTCAAGGATACTGACAGCCAACTGGACATCAGGAAATGGCTAATTCTTTGGAATTCTGGAAAGGGCTTCCCTGGTGGCTCATATGGTAAAGAGCCTGCCTGCAGTGTGGGAAACTAGGGTTCAATCCCTGGATTGGGAAGATCCCCTGGAGAAGGAAATGGTAACCCACTCCAGTATTCTTGCCTGGAAAATCCCATGGACAGAGGAACCTGGCAGGCTATAGTCCATGAGTCAGACATGACTGAGCGACTTCATGCACTTGGAATTCTGGAACGGGCAGGATTCACCAAAGTGCAGAATAACCGCAGGGTGGTGGTTGTTGTTGAGTCGCTCAGTCACGTCCGACTCTGTCATGACCCCATGGACTACAGCCCACGAGGCTCCTCTGTCCATAGGTTTTCACAGGCAAGGATGCTGGAATGGGTTACCATTTCCTTTCCCAGGGGATCTTCCCGACCCTGGGATCAAACTTGTGTCTCCTGCATTGACAGACAGATTCTTTACCACTGGGCCACCAGGGTACATGGATACATATTTATCAAAATTATGTTTCAAATCCAAGGTGTTTACAGATTTTATAGAAGATTATGTTACGATTGTGTAAATTTCAAGAATGTAGTTATTGTCATGCTTTCTAACAAAAACAAGCAAAAAAAATAAGATCACCTGTTTATCTTAATAACAGGTGAATTTTCACTTGATTCATGAGTCATAAAATATTGGCACCACATTAAACCAGAGAAATTATGTGATTCAACCCTCTCATTTTATAGACGAGGTCAATGAGGTCTAGAAGAATGATGTGATTTGCCTCAAATCACAATACAAGCTGAAACTGAGCCAGAGTTAGAAGCCAGGACTTCTTTTTTTTTTAATGTATAGTTGATTTACAATGTTGTGTTATTTTCAGGCATACCACAAAGCGATTCAGATATATATATCTGAATTTTCTCTATATATATTATTTTATATATAGTAGTATTTTATATAATATTATACATATAATATTGTATATGTGTGACATATTTTATATATTACATAGTATCTTATATATGCAATATATAGTATATATACAATATGTATAAAAATATACACATAATTTTTCAGATTCTTTTCCCTTATAGGTTATTACAAAATATGAGTATCACTTCCTGTGCTATGCAGTGGGTCCTTGTAGGTTATCCATTCTATATATAGTAGTGTGGAACCCAGGACTTCTATTTCCACCTTACTTTTAAGTGCAAATGACAATAGACACCCCACGCAGGAGTGAGACAATTAAGTCAGAGATATAAATAAAAAAACACTACCCTGGGAAAACTCTGTATGGGAAAAAAGGTCTATCCATACTACCCATATAAAGAGGGTCTCAGGAAGGGGGTCCGTGTGTTCTACATGTTATTTCTGCCAGGAAAGCCATTTAAAAAAAAGCAACAATTCTCATCTAGGACAGCTACTTTGATCGAGATGTTCTTGGATTTCCATTTCAAAGGCCTCTGTAAGTCGTTGCTTCACCAGTTAAGTATGTGCAGGGTTACTTGCATACAGTAGTAAACCCTCATCTTCTATCTTCTCTCCACATTCAGATTAGCATTTCTCTTTCTTTCCTTTTAGGACACAGTGCAAAATATGTTTCCTATGACACACTTTAATTCTACTTTATAAAATTTGCTGATACCTCCAATCCATATTGATTCCTTCATATCTAAATTCCTATACATATTTTAGTGTATAATCAAATATTTTTTAAAAAGTATGATTCATTTCTTTCTATGCAAATGTTTTATCACCTCAATGCACTCAGGTATTTCTATTAAAAAGACATAAGGTCTTTTGATAAATTAAGAGACAATAAAATTTGAAAGAGTATTGTGGTACAGAAATAATATCAGAAAATTAGAACCTTGGTGATTTGTGTGTGTGTTTGTTGCTCAGTCATGACTGACTCTTTGTGACCCCCATGGACTGTAGTCTGCCAGGTTCTTCTGTCCATGGAATTCTCCAGACAAGAATACTGGAGTGGGTTGCCATTCCCTTCTCCAGGGGATCTTCACAACCCAGGGATCAAAGCTGGGTCTCCTGTATTGCAGGCAGATTCTTTACTATCTGAGCACCAGGACCCATCCTGGTGATTTACCTAAAGTTTAAGAGGATGAATCATGTCTGAATTCCAATTAGTCTTTTTAACAGCACATAGCAAATACTTAGGTTAACGTTATCTTTTTGTCCCTGGATAATTTTACCTGTGGAGGGAAAAAACATTCTTTTACCATGTTTCTTTTTTCAAATAGCTTCATCATCAGATTTAGCGATGGGAGAGAGCTATGTGCTTCTGACTAGCCCCTAAATGAAGCAGCTAGTCCTTCATTTTTATTTCCTACAAGATAAGCAGATCTAAGATAATGAATAATTGAAACAAACAGGAGGAAGAGTCTTAAAGAGAATGGAGTTTCCAATGGAATAGGATGTTAGAATACTTATCAAGCTCCTCTTCAGAAAAGAAAGCTCTAAATTCTAGGGAGGAGACCCTTCAGGCTTTCACAGAGAAGTTAAAGAGAAACAATAGCTCTGTTCTTGACTCTAGCTTGAAATTCACTCTGAACTTTACTTGGGACTGCTGGAGTTACACTAAAGGGAGGGGGGAAAAGACAGGGAGGAGTGCCAGCCTCAAGCTTGAGGACCAGACAGCAGACAGTGATCCCTCCTCACTAAGGCTTTGTACTCTCCACTTGGGCTCCAGTTAACTCCCAAAGACCCTGACCCTCTCCCACTCTGTATCTTGTGGGAGACTTGAGATTCCAAATTGGTCAGCCAAATGTAATTTAAAGGTACAGCAAAAACATATTTTAGGGATAAAATCTGAAGAAAAAAAAATGTGTTTCGTATGCCTGAGTCACATCCATTTGAGAAGAAATCTGATGCAAGAAGATAAAACGCCAGCTTCAGTAGCAGAAACCAACCACCACATCAAAGCCTGTCATCTGTCTTTTGGTTGAAAACATGGCAGGCAAGCGGATCTACAGAGGAGCCCGCTGATCATTTTATGGGCATTGAAGAATGTTTTCAAAGGAACTTATATTGCACAACAGCTACTTACTTTAATGGGATTTGTGTGGTTCAGGCCCTGTAACCTTTGGAAAATTGAAGGGAAGTATAATTGTAAAAGCCACTAAAAACTGTTTAGCTTTTATTGCAAGGCTTATGAAAAGCAGTGAGATACAGCTGTGGCATTCATTTGCGTTTCTTTGGTTACACTAAGCTCCAATTCTAATTAGGACAGCATCCTTTTAATAAGTGCTCCGATAAATGGCACATAGGTCCTTCACTGGGATGACTGTAGACTGAGTTTAGCACATCCCAGTGACCAAAGCCAAGTTCAGTAGCACATCCAGCTCTCAGCAGCATACCCAGGATCCTCCACCACTGAATGCCAGCAACTGTCAATAGGGACCAGGTGTTTTAGCACAGGGAACTCCACCCCAATGGAGTGGAATGAAACAATACTGCCAATATTATGTGGCAGCCTGGATGGGAAGCGAGTTTGGGGAAGAATGGATACATGTATATGTACGGCCAAGTCCCTTTGCTGTTCACCTGAAACTATCACGATATTAGTCAGCTCTACCTCAATGCCATCTGAGCTACCAGGGAAGCCCCACTGAAGACAGAAAGAGAAGAGAGAGGCAGAGGAGGAGATGGTTGGATGGCATCACCAATGCAATGGAATTAACTTGGGCAAACTCCGGGAGATGGTGGGGGACAGGGAGGCCTGGCATGCTGCGGTCCATGCGATCACGGAGAGTCAGGCACGACTTGGCTACTGAACAACAACCAAACCCCAATACAAGATAAAAAGTTTTTTTAAAAAAAGAGAGTGGCCAGGTTTCAGCCAATACAAATGTCCAACCGTACAGCTGTGATTCATCTTATGGTGAATTATCACATCTCGGCTGCCAGAACCTGACCTTTGCATGATGGTTGTTGATGAGTACATTTTTTCCTTTATCATCAACTTGGTATACACGTGGTTTACTTTTAGTCAAGTATGAGTCGTAAACCTTAGATTGTAGCATTAAAACACCTTAAATATTTGGAGAGTATATGTTCTTTGCAGAAGAAAATGCTTTAGAAATGTATGAAATAGCATTATTTTGAATGGATTTCACCCAAAAGATGGATCAGTGACTCTGTGTAAAGCTATAGTGGTTTCATGCAGATTCAGGTACAAGCTGAAAGCTCTCTGAGTACAGCCAAGTCTCATTTGAAATAGAAAACACTGGCGAATGTGAGGCATCATAATAGTGTGTACTGCTCTTCACTTCACCTTATATATTTCCTTTTACCTCTGTAGGAAATCCAGTGCCACAGAGTCAGAAATACCAACACAATCCACATCATCTTATCTACTTTAACTGTCTTAAGACATTTCTCTGAAAGGACTCCTGAGCAGAATCTTGAGGATATCTGGTAAAAAGCAAGCCTTCCCATGTGGCTCTGTTGGGACTATGTTGATAATTTCCCCCATGCTGTCACTTTCCAGATTACTCTGGGTCTATTTTAGGCTGTAATTTCAGAGTACAAAGTTTATGTATTTAATTGAAGCTCTTTCCAATGCTCAGTGAATACAAAGTAGTAATCAGATATAAAATATTCATATAGTAGAACTATTATCTTAGGAGTACACAATAATATTGGCTTGGCCAAAAAGTTCATTCCGATTTTCCCAGCTGATGTTACAGAAAGCATGAACATTTTGGCTAACTCAGTACCTTCTCTTTGATAAAGACATAAAATTCCGGCTTCAGATATGTAAACTACTCCCAATTTCTCTATGGATTAATCACTTATTTACCCATTTTTCAATTCATTTCTGGATGTCAAGAAAAGTGGGAAATGAGAGTGTTTTAATGAGAGCCAACTACACTATAATCGGGAGAGTGCAGCAGAGCAGAGAAGTGAGGTCACTGGCTTGGCAATCAGAATGACCTGTGTTCTCCAATAGGCCCTGCTGCTTTATCAGCTGTGTGGACTTGGGTAAGACACTTTACTTCTCTGAGCCTCAATTTTCAAAACAATAAAATGGAAGAAAGACTATGTACTTCCTAGGGTCATTTGAAAATTCAACAAACACGGAGCAGGCAGACAGACTGACGCATAGCAATCAATGTGTAAGTGGTAGATTTCACAGCTACCACGGCTACTGTGATTTTTCCCTGGAGAGGGACTAGTCAAAGTCACTGCTGTTCTTCCTTTTTCCTTCTGTTTTTTTCTTCTATTCGTGGCTTGCTGGTATCTAAGTGCTCACTAAGAGCTCTATCACAGCCTAACTGGGGAGATGGTGAGAAAAACTTACAAATATGTTGCTATGGCTTAGTTAGGTTTGATGGGGGAGCATCGTTGAGATCTAGGGAGCATGAAAAATGAGTAAAAACTTCATAAACTAAAAAGAACTGAAGTATGACCATAGACTCAAAATTGCACATGGAAATCATGTGTTGGAGTTAGTCCCGAAAGCCCCATTTGGATCTCTTTTCTTACTGCTAATCAATTTCCTGGCTCTCTAACAAGGCAATTTTCCTTTCTCAATACAAATTTTGAAAAGAAACCTTCAGAAAGCAGGCAGATTCCAACACCCAAAGACAGGTAAGCAACCTACTCCTTTAAAAAGTCATCTCACTGAAAATGAGTTTAAAAAAAAAAAAAAAAGAAAGAGACAGGAAAAAGGAAGACAGCCAAGAGCTAAACCCAAGCTATGAAAATTCAATGATTCCTCAGGCTGTTTGCCTTGGGTTGACTAATTTGGTTGCCACATGTCTAAAAACACAAAAGTTGGGTCATATTACTCAATATTTATTCAGTGACATTTTTTTTTTCTAAATGTCTGAGCGCCTTGATGAATTCCAAAGGGATACAAAGAAACCAAGGAAAGCAAAGTTCTGGGAAAGGAGTGAGTTCTGACTGAGATTTTAAAAGCTTTCTAAAATTGCAATATTCCAGGTGTGTGGTCCCCTTGGAAGCGTGGGGCATTTGAGTAGGATTACAAACAAAGCTGCAGAGGAGTCATAAGCCACTGCCTTCTTTGGGTAGCATTTTTCCTTTGTAGTAAGGCTTGTTGTCATTTTGTAAAAGACACAACATCAATCTTGACATTAGCTGTAGAAACTGGTGTCTTCATGGGAGGCAACTGCCATGAGTCACTTTTTTTAATGATTCATTTTTGGGGGGTAAAAATTTTTAATGTACTGAAGAAAAATATGGTAAAAAAAATAGGTTTCTTTAAAAATATATAAAGCTGGAGGCAGGTAGCAATGAAGGAGATATACATAATTAGAAAGTCCGCTCAGCTCTTGAAAGGACAGTACTGGTAGAACAAGACTCTTTTTTTTTGGACAAAATAAAAGACAAATATGAGGCATTTGAACACTTAAGGATAGAAGCATGACTTATATTTCCTTATGTTTTTCATCTCAAGTTAAAAGGACAGATGCCTATAGCAGAGAAAGCCACTGAGAACAGAGAATTAGTTTTTCCTTACAATAAAGATGGAGCCAAGGATAATTCCATAACAATGTCTACAGTAAGTGAAGAAGGTTAAAGAGGAAATTAAAGCCCTTCTTAGGTATTACTCTTGTCTCTGACATCAAACTAATTCAGTTCAGTTCAGTCGCTCAGGCATGTCTGACTCCGCGACCCCATGAACCGCAGCATGCCAGGCATCTCTGTTCATCACCAGCTCCCAGAGTCCACCCAACCCATGTCCATCGCGTTGGTGATGCCATCCAGTCATCTCATCCTCTGTTGTCCCCTTCTCCTCCTGCCCTCAATCTTTCCCAGCATCAAGGTCTTTTCAGTTGAGTCAGCTCTTCACATCAGGTGGCCAAAGTGTTGGAGTTTCAGCTTCAACATTAGTCCTTCCAATGAACACCCAGGACTGATCTCCTTTAGGATGGACTGGTTGGATCTCCTTGTGGTCCAAGGGACTCTCAAGATTCTTCTCCAGCACCGCAGGTCAAAACCATCAATTCTTCGGCGCTCAGCTTTCTTTATAGTCCAACTCTCACATCTATACATGACCACTGGAAAAACCATAGCCTTGACTAGATGGACCTTTGTTGGCAAAGTAATGTCTCTGCTTTTTAATATGCTGTCTAGGTTGATCATAACTTTTCTTCCAAGGAGTAAGTGTCTTTTAATTTCATGGCTGCAATCACCATCTGCAGTGATTTTGGAGCCCAGAAAAATAAAGTCAGCCACTGTTTCCACTGTTTTCCCATCTCTTTCCCATGAAGTGATGGGACCAGATGCCATGATCTTTGTTTTCTGAAAGTTGGACTTTAAGCCAACTTTTTCATTCTCCTCTTTCACTTTCATCAAGAGGCTCTTTAGTTCTTCTTCACTTTCTGCCATAAGGGTGGTGTCATCTGCATATCTGAGGTTGTTGATATTTCTCCTAGCCATCTTGATTCTAGTTTGTGCTTCTTCCAGCCCAGCGTTTCTCATGATGTACTCTGCCTATAAGTTAAATAAGCAGGGTGACAATACACAGCCTTGATGTACTCCTTTTCCTATTTGGAACCAGTCTGTTGTTGCATGTCCAGTTCTAACTGTTGCTTCCTGACCTGCATACAGGTTTCTCAAGAGGCAGGTGAGGTGGTCTGGTATCCCCATCTCTTTCAGAATTTTCCACAGTTTATTGTGACCCACACAGTCAAAGACATTGGTATAGTCAATAAACCAGAAATAGATGGTTTTCTGCAACTCTCTTGCTTTTTTGATGATCCACTGGATGTTGGCAATTTGATCTCTAGTTCCTCTGCTTTTTCTAAAACCAGCTTGAACATCTGGAAGTTCACAGTTCAAAGATTGCTAAAGCCTGACTTGGAGAATCTTGAGCATTACTTTGCCAGTGTGTGAGATGAGTGCAATTGTGCGGTAGTTTGAGCATTCTTTGGCATTGCCTTTCTTTGGGAACTGACCTTTTCCAGTCCTGTGGCCACTGCTGAGTTTTCCAAATTTGCTGGCATATTGAGTGCAGCACTTTCACAAGACCATCTTTCAGGATTTGAAATAGCTCAACTGGAATTCCATCACCTCCACTTAGCTTTGTTCGTAGTGATGCTTCCTAAGGCCCACTTGACTTCACATTCCAAGATGTCTGGCTCTAGGTGAGTGATCACACCATCGTAATTATTTGGGTTGTGAAGGTCATTTTTGTACAGGTCTTCTGTGTATTCTTGCCACCTCTTATTAATATCTTCTGCTACTGTTAGGTCCCTACCATTTCTGTCCTCTATTGAACTAATATAAAGACTAAAGTTTGCCAAAATGGTTAACATGAGAAGATTGGTATTTTTAAACAATGTTTAAGAGAAGGGAATTTAAAATTCTCTTTAAAGAGTTAAAAAAGCCAAAGTGTAACCAGTGATTTAAAGTCAGACATATTTTGAGAACTGTATCACACTATAACATCTCTAGGTTTCAACATTTTTGTCTGTAAAATGAGTTGTTTTAAGATATAACCAATATATTTTTTAAAATTATAACAACTAGGTGTACACATTTCCTCCTATTTTGCTTTAAATTCTGTTATGAAGCAATTGTGGAAATTGACAGTTGGGGCTTTAGGTTAGCAATCAGGAGGCTCAGATCCTAACTCAATAGGATTACTGACCAAATCTCTGATGTTAGGTTTCAGTGTCCTTACTGGAAAAATTATAGGTTGGACTCGGTAACCAAGATCTCTTTCAAATCCAGCATTGTGGGTTTTTACAATTGCTTTCAAATTATCAGCATCTAGCCCAATAGAAAACTTTTAATAATTGCCTGTTTCAGACAATGACTGAAATGTGTTCTTTTGTTTTTGTTATGCTTTTTGTTTTGCTTTGTTTTGTTCTTTGTTTTGGAAAATCTTTCACTAGACGATGCAGTGGATGAAGACTGTTCTGTAATTACTCATTCCTGGAGGAAGCTGAGGTGATTGACCTGTTCCTCCATGCTCAGAGTACTCTACAGAGATAGGTCTTCAAGTTGAAATTAACATGAATCTTTATTTTAAAAGAAATTAGTTCACCCATTAAGTATAGTCTAGGGAAAGAGAAAATTTAAGAGGTTATTAATAGCTCAGTTGGTAAAGAAGTGAAAGTCACTCAGTCATGTCTGACTCTTGTGACCCCATGGACTCCTCCCAGGCTCCTCTGTCCATTGGGTTCTCCAGGCAAGAATACTGGAGTGGGTTGAATCTGCCTGGAATGCAGGAGACCCCAGTTTGATTCCTGGGTCAGGAAGATCCCCTGGAGAAGGGATAGGCTACCACTCCAATATTCTGAGCCACTTCCCTTGTGGCTCAGCTGGTAAAGAATCTGCCTGCAATGTGGGAGACCTGGGTTCGATCCCTGGGTTGGAAAGATTCACTGGAGAAGGGAAAGGCTACCCACTCCAATATTCTGGCCTGGAAAATTCCTTGGGGTCGCAAAGAGTCAGACACAACTGAGTGACTTTCACTAAGAAGCAGTTATTTTAACATCAGGTGGTGCCAGTGGTAAAGAACCCACTTGCCAGTGCAGCAGATATGAGAGATGCAGGTTCAATCTCTGGGTCGGGAAGATCCCCTGGCCATGGCAACTCACTCTAGTACTCTTGCTTGGAGAATCTCATTGACAGAGGAGCCAGGTGGGCTACAGTCCACCTGTATAGGTTTGCAAAGAGTCAGATACAACTGAAGCAAGTGTTCAAAGGCGGGGGGGGGGGGGGGGGGGGGGGGAAACAGAAATGAGAATAACGCTATTTCTATTGTTACTTCTACTAGTTTTGACCACCTAACCAGGGGTCGGGTGACAGCAGACTTACTGAAACACTATGTCAACCACTTTAGACTAGTCCCTAGATTGGTGCCGCTAACAACATTCACACCTATTCTTGACCTACATACACTCTCGCTATCAACATCTTCATCCATTCAAACAAATATTAAGTATCTACTGCACACCAGGCGAGTGGATGCCCTGAGAAATAGAGAGAGATTATACATAGTCCACCTTCAAGGACCTTTATAATTTGTTTGGGAAATGAGGCCACAGGCACTTGAAATATAAAGTAATAACAGAGAAAAGATATTCCAGTAGATGCGGTGGCCATCAGAGCCATTCACGAGTGAAGGAGAGCGGAGACACAGAAGTGGGTGGTGAGGAGACACAGTTAGCATGAGCCTCCCTCTGTCATGTGTGAGTTCAGCAACACTTCCTCAGCTGCATTATGACTTGTCCCTCCATCCACCCCATTCCAGCTGTGCAACTGAGGGTGTGACAAACCACACCCTCCTCATTTTCCATTCATGTTCTTCTTTGATCTCGTATGTCTTTGCCTAACCACACATCCTAGGCCTTTCCCTATATCCACTGACTCTTTATATTGATGTCTCCTTCTCCTCCTCCACGTCTCCATTAACCTGTCAGCTCTTCATAGAGACCTTCTCTGGTCACCAAGCAGAAGTAACATTGATGTAACTACTGCCCTTGCAACATCTGAATGAACCATCTGCTCTGTAACTTGTGACAATTTGTAATTATTATTGTCTCACACACTAGAATATGAGCTTCAACATCTGAATGAACCATCTGCTTTGTAACTTGTGACAATTTGTAATTATTGTTGGCTCACACACTAGAATATGAGCTTCAAGGGGGCAGGAACCTTTTCCGACTTTTAACTGTAGTATCCCACCCTCTAGCATTAGTGCCTGATATACTTTAGGCTCTTTTCTTTGAATGACTGAATGCATATATGTTAACTGTGCTTGGTGAAAATGCTACTCTATACACCTTGTTGATTCACACTCAGCCATCAAACCTGACAGCCCTTTCAGGGATGAGCTTCTATAAAGTCTTGGCACACAAACTTTCCTGTTATGAAGGGTCACTGCGTTCTCTACAAGGCATGTAAATTCCAGCAGCATGTGTTATCTGGGGCTTTCATGCACTTTCTTTGTATATGACTCCCTATCAGTAATTATTTCCCTAGTTAGAAGAAAGCCTTGAGGCAGATAAGTACGTAGAACAGAGCTTTATACATCTCAATAGCACTTATTAAATGTTTGACCTTGGTGATGATGACACAGATAGAATTATTGAACATTTTAGTCCTGACCTGATATGGTTTTATCTGTTCTAAAAATACATGTTTGGCTTTAGGTTGTATTCTCTTCTAGTTAGTCGTTTCTAGTAACTGTGTTTCTGTTCCCTTTCACTGGTAAAGGAGCTTGGGAAAGAGCATGACTAATTCATTCTCCAACATACAAGAACATTACTGTCTGTCAACCACACCTAAACCTTAATTATATGGTGATTTCCTCTCTAGGGATATGTGACTTTTAACTAGTAAGGAAGCTGATGCACTAAGGTCATCTGAGAGAAAAAAAGATTCTGGGCAAAGCACTCAAAAATCCATGAGGGATAATCTTATTCCACTGAATCATGTCCCCTGCTGTTGAACAGCCCTAAAGAGCTCCTTGTTAATAGGTGATTCTGTCTGCCTGGAGTGGAAATCTGTGAGTAATCTCCATGTCACTGTGAGTCATGTCATAGCCAACACTTCCAACTCCCCATCATCTGAGGGTTGGCGAGAAGACTTTATACTGCTCGACTCATAACAGGAAGAAGCCAGGAGAGAGGAAAGGCCTTATAACAAGTTTTATTGATTAAAAAGAAGATAACTAGAAATGGAGGATGACCAAGGGTAAGAACAGTGGCTTTTTAGTCACCACCTAAATCACTCTCTTCCTTGACAGCTGTTTCCAGTATGCCTTCAATACAATACAGCCATTCTTCCTTCCTCATCCTTGAGTCTTTTTTAAAGATTTCTCTACCTTGAGGTTTTGTTTTTTTTTTTTTTTCCAGATTTTAAGTTACTGTCAAGAAAGGACTTTATAGCAATATGCTGAACCAAGAACAAAGACAAACCAGGACAAACTAGAGTTGAATTCCACTGCAGAACCATTCTTTAGTCGCTGATAGAACTTTCATTTGCTGGCTTTCTTCTTCTTTCCCCTCTATTCTTCTGCAATTCTAATTAAAATGGGGTAGGATTTGACAATGTGGCTAGCTTACCAAAAGGCAGAACCTTTAAAACAAAGTATCTCTGAAATAAAATGGAAGATTTTATGAACTCAGGTGACTCACACACACACACACACACACACACACACACACACACACACAAACACCAAACCATAATATGGATTAGGTATGTAGGGAAAAGAGATTTTGGGGAAAAAAAGTTATGTTTGCATAAATTGGTTAAAGAAAGTGTGCATATGGACGGCAGGTGAGACCGACCTAAATTGCAGCTATACATTTTCGAAATCTAGCCAAAGACGGAGTTACCTATAAGGAAATCAGGTCCCTTTCTGGCTATTCAGTTGTGCTTTGCAGACCCGCTGGTAGTCTTCTTCACTTTATTCTATTTGGTTGTCTTCATACTAAGATTTTCCAGAATTAGTGGTCATACGCCCCTTGAAAACTTCATTACATTTCTTCCTTTACTAATGATCTGTCAATCTGGAAGTAAAGCTGCTTGGCTGGAGGATTATCATGATTTTCTCTTCTGAACACGTCCATTTTAGCACCAGCCTCAGGACTTCCCAAAAGCTGAACGGGCACTAACTTTGTTGGCCACTAAGCCTAGGGGGTCACCAAGTAACATCAGTAGAGTTAACCTTTTGACTAGAGAAAGTCTATTTTTATATCAAAGTTTATCTCTAATTAGTCATAGCACCAGATCAGATTTTCACAATAGTGATTTTATACCCTTTCCTAGCAATCTGATCCTCATGTCTTTTCATAGAATTTTATTATACAGGCAATTTTATATAATTGGCAGGGGTGGGGTGGGGAGGTACTCCAGTGGGTGAAAGTCAGATATCCTGGGTTCCTGACCTGTCTGGTTCTAAAAATTCATGTGATTTTTTTTTCCTAGTTATGTGATCTTAAGGATGTACCGTTGCCAAGCTTGGTTTCCATCTCTACTGTTATCAAATAGGGCATGTTATTAAACTTTTAATATCTTTTCCTGATTTTAAATTATAAATGCTTCTTCAAATAGTTGACCAGTGAATAAATCTGTGCCCTCAGAGAGGTATATAGTAAAGAATAATATATTTGTTTCCTAATTATCTCAAATTTTGGAATCTATAATTATATAATTCCATGGATACCCATTTTTGTGGTCAAATCTGTAGTATTCTCGATGCTTTAAATAACATTACTGATGATCTTTGTGGATGTTTTTATTTCAACATTGCATAGATGCTCATTTTCTTTTAGATAAACTTTAAAGAAAATGTTCAGATTTAGCAGGTATTCAGACTCAGACATGACTGAATGACTAACACACACACACACATACACAAACAATTGAAAAGAAAGTAAAGATGAAAAAACATTTCATAAAGTTCCGAAATTTTAAAATAATCTGACATTTAGAGGTGGGGGACATATTTTATAAAAACGTCTGTGTGTATATGCATGTGTGTGTGCCTCTGTGTGTCTGTATAAGTCTGTGTATGATTCAGCTCAGCGAATCCTGGGTTTAACTGCAACAATGCTATATACATGAGAACCAGAAGCAGATCCAATTGCCCACAGTGCAAAGGACCAATTCTTGGCATTGTGAAAGATGTTACTTGTTTGGGCTTTCCACATAGCCCACTGAAACTACAAAGACCTATCATTATTACTTAGTCTTACGCCAGCTATATCTGGTAACTCACTTCGACATATTAGTTTCTAGGTAGGAGCTCCCAGACAATGGCTCACGTAATATCAGTGCCAGCTGGACTCAGCTGTAAACAACAACAACAAAATCTTAAATAGATATTTCAGATGTTTAAAATTTAAATAGACCAAGACAGAGTGTATAAAGTTCCAAGTAAGTCAATTGCCAAGTTGTGCTGGTTGGTACAACTAAGTGCTGTATCAGTGTGCTTAGTCACTCAGTTGTGTCCGACTCTTTGCAACCCCGTGGACTGTAGCCCACCAAGCACCTCTGCCATGGAATTCTCCAGGCAAGAATACTGGAGTGGGTTGCCATTCCCTTCTCCAGGGGATCTTTCTGACCCAGGGATTGAACCAAGGTCTCCTGCATTGCAGGCAGATTCTTTACCATCTGATAGTCTTAAATTGTTGCATAACATAGACACAGAGGAGGGAAAGTGACATAAAAGGAGTAGGAGTGCATTAAAGATGAATCACTAAGGAGGCTTTTAATTAAACTTGGAGAGTTTATATATTGACACCATCCTACCAGGACCCAAGTAACATGCAAGCCTTTAGAACCATTTGCAGTGTATGTTTCAAAGTCCAGACCAAAGCAACTAGGTAGGTTTTATGGGTCCCTCTAGAAAAGCAGTTTCTTGTCAGGGCTAGAAAAATAATGTTACAATGGATCCAGTAACAACAGAATTTGGGCCTGTTAGTTGCATTGCAAGTTGATGCCTCTTCCAAAAGGAGAGAATCCGAAAAAAAAAAACAATTTATTCCCCAGGCTAAGAGAATAACTCTGACATTTAGGATTAAGAAGAGTTTGGTGTGTAGTCTGTCACACACAAGGTGCAGATCTGTTGGGGCAAATCTGTCTACCATTTTATTTGTTTCAATAAAGACTATCACGATGGCGAGTCTCTCCAGGATCATCCCTTGTGGGGGCTCAGGACAGGAGACAGGAAGATGTATGTCATTGGTTCTCCCAAGTCTAGTTTGCTGTGCAAGGTTCCTCTAAGCATACAGAACAGCTGAGAAGGCAAGTTTGCAAAGAGTCCTATACAATGACTGCAGTGACCATTGGCCAATAAATCAATTACATCTTTGTACCCTACTTAACCTTTGGATATGATGAATATTTGGAGTGTGTTTTTTGTGGTCTCAAGCCAGAAGTTAACCACAGCCTAGAGATTTTTAAACCTCAGGAAAAGAACTAGAAATCTGTGTCTCCCATTTTATTCTCAATGCAGTTGGAGAGCACAAAATTCCATTAGAGAGAGACAATGTAATTGTGTTCATAACTTCTGAGGGTTGAGAGGCTGCATTTATATGGTGTCTTTCCTCCAAAGATCATAAAGCACCTCACATATGTTATTTCATTTATATTCCAAATGTCTTTATGGTATAAGAAAGAAGAGTACTTAATACAATTTTAAGGAAAATATATATATATATTAATAATTTAATATAGTTCAGCAAAACCAAGTAACACTAATTTAACATACAAGGGAAACCAGTGTTTGTTGGCATTCAGAATTTTAGATGGACAGTGGACAAATTCATTTTTTTATCTTTAATGAAAAATGTTATTTTACTTGTCCCAACTCTTCTTGATCACATTTATTGTTCTCTTTTCTTAACTCTAATTGCTTTAAGTGCTTGGTTCACACAGTTTAACACATTGTTATACAGTGTACCATTATCTCAATAGCTACTCAAAGGGAAAGAGTGGCATGTATTGGAAATGACACTAACTAGAAGACAGAGCTTGAGTGCCCATCCTGTCTGCCCCTCACTATCATTCAACAAATTCACATCCTTCCTATGCTCCAGTTTCTTTACTAACAAATGAAAAAATCTTAATGGATTGTTGTGAGATTCAAAGAAGATGGTTTTCATCTTAAAAATACTATGCATATAAATAAGACACTATTATTGTAAACTTTGTGAAGGCAGAGACAATGTTTTGTACCTTTCTTATCTATTTTCCAGGATTTGGTGTGATGTTGCATTAATATTTCCCAAGTACTTAACTAATATTTCTTAATTACAAAGTTACTGAGTACTTACTATTTTCCTGGAGAAGAAAATGGCAACCCACTCCAGTATTCTTGCCTGGAGAATCCCATGGACGGAGGAGCTTGGTGGGCTACAGTCCACGGGTCGCAAAGAGTTGGACACGACTGAGCGACTTCACTTTCACTTTATCTATTTTCCAGGATCTGGTGTGATGTTGCATTAATATGATTTCCCAAGTACTTAACTAATATTTCTGAATTACAAAGTTACTGAATACTTACTAATTTCCAAGAATCATTCTTCAGAACTTTATAGGGACTATTTTATATTTCATTAAGAGGTCATATTATTATTATCCTCATGTTGCAGATGAAGAAACCTAGGCTGAAAGGGATTGGTCAGCCTGACCAGGGGCACAGAGCTAACAGTTGACCCTTGTCAGTTTGGCTATAGAGCCTAAGTTTTAAAATGCTTTACTCTGCTTGTCTTTCAAAGAACTAGCATTCTTTCCTCAAAGAATGCAGAGATTATGAAACTTCGTTCCTAAAGCTATCAAAAGACAGAAGAACTTTTTAAGAAGTGCACAGAAATTTGTGAGCATGTGTTGGGTATAATTTTAACTGAGAGTTTGAAACAGATAAATATACCGACTTCTTCATACATATGATTGGGTTGCAATCGTATGATTTGTATAAGAGATGTTTCATTCAGAGAAATACGTCTGAGCATTTGATTTGGCAAAATATTAAACACTGAAGTTATAGCCTACAAGATATTTCTATTCTTCTCCTGATCAACTAGTTACAAATTCTTCCCAGAATTCTAGGAGGATAAATCCAATTATGTACAAGGCCAATGGGAATAAGATAATTGCATAGATCTAGTACCCATCCATTACACTCAGCATCATCAATCACTGAACTGCCACAACCTCAGCTTTCTGGAATCCCCAGTTGTTTGAAATACTCTGCTATTGCCATTTATGGAAGAACCATATTATACTGTCTTTGTCTTAAGTGCTATCAAAATAAAATTTAAAAATTACATGTTTACCCTTGAAAGGGTGTGATAGAACAATGGAAAACATGAGAAAAAAAATCAAAATTTGACATATGAACATAGACATCAGAACCTCAATCAAAGGATCTGGTTAGCCCCACTAAGAAATTAAGTTGGGTAGTTCTCTTTTTAGTTTTTTTGTGATGGAAATTACATTTGTGAGCAGAAATGTGTGCCTGCTTTCCCCTCACGTGCACCCCACACACATGCCAACTCCACAGGGGGGAATCTAGCAAATGTGCAGTCCTTGAACAAACCAAGCAAAGCATTTGGCTTGAGTAGAGATGGAATAATCAGTAGCCAGCAGATTAAACTGAGTTCATTCCCAAAGTTTATATGAGCCTTTAAACCATGGAATTAAAAATTAATTGCAATGATGAGTCAATTCAGGTTGTCTATTTGTGTTTTCTTTCTATTCAGTGTAACATATGTTTATTGAACACCCACTGCCTGATGGATATGAAAGCTCAGTGGCCCCCACTCCCACAAGGAGCTCACAGTTTAGTGAGAAAAACAGATATATAAACAAGTAACTTCAAAAAAATGAGCTAAGTAATGGAGGCATACACTATAAAATTGTGGAACAAATCAAGGATCAAGTGTGTCTAAATTGATGAAAAAAGAGTCACAGACTAATTGCACTGGATTTTGAAGGGAAAAATATACATTTTGACCTAGGGGGAAAGACTACTGGTAATGGAAGGCAGTGATAGGAAGCAATATTATTCATTCCTAATAGAGGATTTTCACTTCACTTATTTCTCATCCCAGCCCCATGAAGGAGCATGCATTGTCTTAACTTTAGAAGTTCTGGAAAGTAGGTATCTCAAGAATGCAGAGCTGCTAAGTGACATGATCTTGACTTTCTTAAAAGTTGCTGAAGCTGAGCACTGGGAGATCTAAGATGAAAAAGATGAAGCTGTAGGAAAAGTAAGACCAGAGAGTGGAGGGCCTCTTAACAACATGCATTTGGACTCCATCCTTTCGTGCACAGGAATCAGCAGGGGAGTGGTGACAGGAGCGGTTTTGCCTGTCAGATAACATCCTGGTAACTGCATAGAGGACAGTTTTGGATGGGCATGTGGCAAACATCGATGTTACATAGATTCCAAAGTTTGGTGCTAGTGATGTGGTCCATCCTGCTACTCTGAATACTTAGGGTGCTTTAGGCATCTCTGATTCGTAATATCCCTGTCCATCCTCTCTCACTGACTCTCCTGCTCATCTTTCTTTCAATCTATTAAGTATATGTGTGTCTGAATTACTGAAGATGCAAAGTACAAATTCAGGACATGAAGAAGCACCATTTTTTAATATATGGGAGAGCTTTGAAGGACTGTCCAAATGGTCCAAATATATATCCCAAAAGACCATGCACCCCTCCATAAGGAACCTGCAGTAACACTATCAAAGGCTCTATACTACCAGAAATTGCCTCCACCCTCCAACTCTCTACCTGAGAACTAGTGAGCTTCCTGAGCTCCTGAGGAGTCTCACTTTAATCAACTTATTTATTCTAAAAAGTGAAAATTTGCATAAATATAGTATCAGATATGACAAAATACTGACCACAGGATATTTTTAAATTGCTAACTCTACTGTACATTTAAAATGTCATTAGATATATATATGAAACTGCCAGAAATGCATCCACTTGTACTCTGAGGCAAACTGGTATTTCTCATCATGTTTTTGTGTTGCCTTGTCCAATTCAAATCCAAGCAAGCCTGTCTCTTTCTGAGCTCACCAGGAACCCTTATTTCTCTCCTCTTTGCCATTTTCCAGCCCTTTTCACTATAACTTTCCCTTTAGTCTTGAAATGGCCAGAACCCTCAGGATACTCATCCTCAACCCCACTGCTCATAATTCAATTTTCTGTGAATTGAGAAAGTTGCCTTCTTGCCCTTTATCTGGAGGAGCTATGTCCAAACCACAGCCCCAGGATGGAACAGAGGAAGAAGTGAGACACATTCAGAAACTCAAAGAATCCCTCTTTTCAAGGAACCAAACATTTGCCTCTCTGAAAGAGTTTTATACAAGAATAAAAATTTAAAAAAAATAAATAAACAAGGCTTATTAATGTTTGCTGGAGAAACAGAAAAGCTTTTTCCACAAGAAAAGTCCTTTCTGTACTGAAACTGGCAGCCAGACGGCCCGAGCATTTATCTCCTGCATAGAAAGTGCTCTGTCAGGCAAGCTGTGATTAACAATAAGCTGAAAAACACGCCCCAGACTTCCACTGTATTTTATTTGGCAGAGAGGAATTATTCCTCAGCACAAAGTATTTGCAACTGGCATCAGTTAAACAAGAAATTACAGCCTTTAAAAGCCCTATTTATCATTAGCTGCAAAAGTGCAGACTTCACCGTCAATTACCCTGACAAAGGATTACAGACCGTCAACATTGCACACAGGATAACACCAGCCTTGGCGGCCAGTGGGCCACTCTGAAGGGAGGACTAGTACATTAAACACCAAGAGCCCCTTCCCCAGAGAGCCCCCTGGACCCTTCCTCGCCCATTCTTTTCCTGTTTGAAGACTGACTCCCCCATCTCTTGCACTCTCTCTCCCTTCACCTCATTTAACAGAGGCTGGTAGACCAGCAAGCCAGCAGAAAGACGTGATGGTTGTTTAAGGCGTTGTTTAAGAATCTCTAGCCAAATCAAGTCAGCAGCAACTTTGCTCCAATTCTGCTCTGAATGAGCTCTGTTGATAAAAATGGAAATGACAAGATTGGTTTCTGAAAACTAAAGAAATAATATGGTTTTATTCCTCTCAGCTGCTTCATTTAGAGGCTAACTGGTCAGAAAAATAGTGAATTTTAATATGCAAAAGGCCTCTACTGTGATTTTAAAATACTTTCCCAAATCCTCAATGGTGCCTATGTATTCTTGGAAGAAGTCTTTTTGCATTTCATTGAGGCATTAAGCCATCTTTAAATGATTTCTTTCCTAGGAACAGAAAAACAAAAAGATGCTTTGTTTTCTAGATTTTAGATTTTTTAAAGATTATTCTCAAGTGTATATATAAATGATATAGCATCTTCCTCAAGAAACATATGTGTATATCTTCACTAGATTTAACTCTCCAAAGAAGTATGAGGTCATTGTCAATATTACTACTGCCTTGTTGCCACTTAACTTAAATGGTTCTGGCATTTCTCTCAGAGACTTACATATTAATATAACTATTCCTTTCAATATTTTGTTTTATTGACTATATTTATCTCAGCATACAGACATCAGTATTTTATGAGAATGAAATAAAATAAAAGAATATATATAAACCACTTATTTTTGTTTATAGTGGTTTATATATATATCACTATACACAGTGATCCATAAATGATGATAATGATGATAATGATGATGTTGGCAGTAATGTTGATAAAGATGAGGAGAAGGAATATGCAGTATTAAAATATGTTTTTATAAAGGCTTTTTAGTGTTATGAAAGAACACTTGTGAACATTTATGTCCATATGTATGCATGCAAGGGAAGTATACATGCAAGTTAGACATATGGTTTATTCTTAACTATGTGAAACAATATTCAACAAAATAAGACTAGAAGGAAATAAATCAAAATGTTGAGTATTCACTTCTAAGTGATGCAATAATAGATATATTGTCTGTAATAATAGACAATAGAAAAATATTGTCTTTTCTATACTTTTCTCTAAGTTTCAGTGATGAGTTTGTCTTACATTTATTATGGGGGGAAAAAAAACAGAAAAAGTAAAGGCAAGGAAAAAAAATCAAAACTAAAACATTAGGGTTGTAAGGTGATTGTGAATGTTTATACTTTTCACATCCAATATGACAACCCTCCAATTGTTCCCATTTTTCCTATAAAGTAACTGAGACTTAAAGAGATTAAGTTTATCTCTTTCCCAATGGAAACCAGGTACGTACCCAGCTAAAACTGAGACACATGTTACTCTGTTTCTAAGCCTATGTACTTTCTCTTTCTTCTTGCTGCCTCCCGCACTGATGTGTGTCTGTGTGTGTGTGTGTTTGTGTACGCTCAGGCACACTTGCTTGTTCTCGTTCCATTTCTTTGCCTGTTAATGTGTGTTTAAGTGGGTCTATTCATATATTGTGGAGAAGGAAATGGCAACCCACTCCAATATTCTTGCCTGAAGAATCCCTTGGACAGAGGAGCCTGGTGGGCTGCTGTCCATGGGGTCGCACAGAGTCGGATACAGCTGAAGTGACTTAGCATGCATGCACGCATTGGAAAAAGAAATGGCAACCCACTCCAGTATTCTTGCCTGGAGAATCCCAGGGACAGAGAAGCCTGGTGGGCGGTCGTCTATTGGGGTTGTACAGAGTCGGACACAACTGAAGCGACTTAGCAGCAGTAGCATTCATATATTGAGGCCCCTGACCTCTCCAGATTAGGGCAAGTTCCTTCTCACTTGGTCCACTGTGTTCTTAAAAACTATCAGAGGGCTATCACTTGTGGGTGACCTCCTCCAAAAATCACAGGCATTTGGGTAGCTTTATTTAGCTCTATTAGGTTCAGAGAATGTGCCAGGCAGATTCTCTGCCCCAAAATAATCTCCTTTTATTCGTGCTCTAAATTAACCCATGGAAGAGTGAGCCGAACTAAATTAAAGCTTTCATACGGCAAGGCCCTGGATTTTTACTGAGTGGTAAACATTTTCTCTCTCTGTGAGAACTTTACTATTTCCTTCCTCTAAGAGAGGCTGTGCTTAGATGCAAAGAAAGTAGCTCAAAGCAGATCTTGAAGAATTCATTTTATTTGACAAATACTCTTAGTTTGAGTCCCCAGTGTGGAATATTTACGATTTTATAGGTTTTCCTAGCTTTTAAAGTAATTTGCATGTAAATAAAGAGATACAAATCTCAAACACAAATGGCAAAATGTGTTCTTTGCCCGTTTATTTTTTAGCTGGAAAATTGAAACATCAGAATCAATCAGTGAGGTATTTTTACTTGTAAGGGACTTCAAGAGGCTTAACAAATCTTAACCACATCCCTTCTGGACCAGCAGCTGTATTTCTGTTATCTTTTCATAACTATTGGAATACTGGGACACATTCCTCTCTGAGAACTGTACACTAGGGAACAAGCAACATAAGACAAAAAAAAAATATGATATTGAGATTCAAGACTGCCTCTTTTTCTCTAATACAGACATGTCACTGTTGGTTGTGACTAATGACACAATTTAGTACCCTAGGGAGTAACACCCACCGAGTTTCTAAATAGCTCTAGACAAGCACGCCTAGCTCTGTCTTACTGTCATGTGACCCTGGGACTTTTCACGTATCACTCTTTCCTTTGCTCCTGACTACTTGGCAACTTGCATGAGTAACCAGCACAGGTGTGAAGAAGAGTGGATCTCTCTGTCTCTCTCTTGTACTGGAGTTTGAAAGCACACCATTACAGGGAGAGAAAACTAAAAGCCCAAGCCTTCTACGCTGAAGTCTAGAGGGAAGCATGTCTATATTTTATCTCTCTGCACTAAACATCTAGAAAGTCCCAGAAAAATCATCCCAAGTTGTCCTAATCCTGTGCTATACTACCTCAGCTGGGGTTCCAGCAAAGGTCCCAGAAAATACAGCAAAAAAGAGTATACCCAGGAAAAGAAGTGAAAAGAGAAGATGTGATTAGGATAGCTGCGGGGGGCAGGGGCCGGTAGGGGGTAGGGGGGAGATGTGATTTCATATCTCTTATAAATTAATTATTGACTAGAGACATGACTTTATAATAGAAACAGGTAGTGATTTTTTTTACCTTTAAATATGTACACATTTTATTTAAAAAAATAAAGATCAAATAAATAAAATTGTTTCAGGATTTCAAATACATATAGTTTTATACTTTGTTCTTATTATTAATCAGTAACTTAGAATGACTGCTTTTTAGAATATCTTAAACTATCTAATGCCAATATGAGACTACAGGTTCATGAATAAAGACTTTAAAAATGATTCCTCCCTGAAATGAGTTTAAAAAAGCACATCCATAGTTAGTCACGATCAATTATTAGTCAAATCATTGCTTACATGTTGCAGATTTAATATTTCAAAATAATGAACAGCACCACTTAAATTCCTCACTTATTTTAGCATAGTCCAGTGCCCACTGAATTTAAAAGCTTTGCAGCAAAATTTCTTTGATGTTTGACTCTCTTGCCAACATTCAAATCCAAATATGCTGGTGGTGATAGTCTCTATTTTCCTTTTTGAGTTTTTAATCTTTATTTATCTTTTAATTGAATTATAGTTGATTTACAGTATTATTATAGGAAGTGATTTGAAGTAGTAGGAAATACAACTGACTGAGAGTTGATATGTCCAAGTGAAAAGAACTAATAGGAAATATAATTGACTGGGGTTTGATGTGTCCAATGTGAAAAGAACTCAAGCACAGCTGGCAGTATAAAGGCTTCGGATCCTGACTCTGAAGAAGAAAATATTCTTCTCTATCTAACTGTGACTGAGAATTTCATGCGTGTATGTATTCGCAGCATGAAAGAATGACCTTTCCACCCAAACAGACACACTCCTTCACCAAGTGTTGTGAACACAGAGACGACACCAGCATCAAATACATTCCAGAAAGGTTTTGCTAAGGGGGGATGGGGGAATGATTAAATGTTTAGGTATGTAGTATTTGTTTAGCATCCTATTTTGAGTGGTTACAACCAGAAGGCAGCTTTGGAAAAGCCATTGGTGAATAATAAGCATTTAACAGGCGGTTCGGCTGCAATTAGTGAACTGATCTTATACAAATCACTTCAAATTCCTCATATAATAGGAATTTGAAAATAAGAGGTCTGGAAGGACACCTTCTCCAACCCCTTCTAGGTCTAATAGTCTATGGGGGTAGAGTTATTGCATTTAGCCATTCTAATATCAGATATCTTATAAATCAGGCCTCCAAAGGCATCTCAGTGGGTGTACTAATCTCTCCCATTGCAAGTTCTTGCAACTGCATGCTATGTCAGAGAACCTCGGCCTCTCTCCCAGTGCACCAGCTTGTTAGACTGCCACTTCCAAATTTATTTCATGAAGAAGCTAAATGACAAATTAGAAGAACTGATGCCTTTAGCCACCTCTTAGTTCCTGCATCTATTGTTATTCTAACAACAAAAAAGCCTTAGATGTTATCGTACTTAAATTTTTTTATCTATAGAAACAACACTTCAAGCACAGCTGTTTCTCATTAGACTCCAGTGGCTGAAAGCATTTGGTTACTACAGGAAAAAGGAAAAAAAGAAAATCAGTAACGTTTTATTTACAGTCTGCTTTCATTGTGAAATAGTAGAAGGTCCTGAGTCAATAAAAAGATGTGCTCGGTACTAAAAGCCTAAATATGTTTTCTTAAAAGACTGGTAAATACCGTGGGCACATTTCCCAAATTTTAAACACTATTCCAATTCTCTTATTTTCCCCATAAGCATGCTCACATTTCTTAGCCCATATGACTAGCTTTCCAATAAGAAAATGAAGTTATATAGGGAATATGCCTTTTCTAAATGGGCATATGTATTGTACATGCACACAAGCAGATACATGCACAAAGTTTTCACATACATTTTGTAAAGATACTTTCCATTCTACCAAGAAAACATCTGTTCTATTAGTGCACTTCCTAGCTGTGAAAATCTTTAAGCAAGCCTTGGATTCTGTCTGCCAGGAATACCAGAGAAGGAATTCCAGATCCCAGAGTATATTTGATTCAATCATTTATAAGTTCTCTTTCAACCTTGAGTTCAGAGATTCTGTAAGTTACTGTTTCCTCCTAAATTCATTTTAAAAATTGATCCAACCTTTCTACCGTGTTCCAGGTGTTGGCAGGGACTATAACAAACACAAATAAGAAACTAAAACCTTGTGTTGCTGAAATTTGGATCCATTTGCACCTAAGATTTTGGACACACTTACCCCTAGAAACCAAAGAATGTGGTAATAAAATCCTTTGTGGCAGCAACCTTCCTCCAAAAAAACTGTGAAGTACTATCGAAAACTAAAACTCCGTGGTATCTATGTATGCTGAACAATACCATTTCCACTTCTTGCATTCAGAGAACATGGAAAGTAGTAACTAAGTGTCTGAAATAAAATGGAATTACTGCCCCTCAACCATTTTGTTTTGTAAGCAAAAACTCGTGTGCAATTTATACTACGTAGATTGATTGCTTTCCTATGATGTCTCACTTTCCTCCAATCAGATCAGATTTTTGAGAGACTAGATCTTTCCTGATCCATTGTCTCATCTCAAACTTTAGTCCAATTCAAGGTCTGATCTTCTCATACTTTAAATTCAATCTCTAAGAAATTTCAAGTAATGAATAGCTCATTATGCATTCATCATACCAACCATACTATCAAATATTTCATCCCTAAAAGTTCTCCTTTTTAGAGTCTGGCTGAGCAAGTTTTATCTAGTAATACCAATTTTCAAATTATTTATAGTAGTGATTGTTGAGTTTATTGGGCTTTGGGGTAGGGGAAGTGGGGGATCACAGCCCAGCAAGAAAGTCAACTGTTGTTCTTTCCTGGTCCCCTTCATAAGTAAGGCAGTGCTGCCATATCAAATATCCTGTTTCCTGAAAACCTAACTCTGAGATTGGTATGTGCAGGAAATTACATCATTGCACAATTCAGTCACATTGACCCTAAGTACACCCATATTCCAGTTTCGCCCTCTGACCCCACCTCCTTAATCACATTTGCATGCTGTCTCCACTCTTTATGTATAGTAATATTTAGAATCTTTCTACAGCATATTCTATTTTGCAAGTCATTTATCAAAGCTAAGTGATCTTTTCTCACCCTCATTCCTTTGAGGTAGAGCCCTGTGATTAGTAATAATAACAAAACCATGCTATTTGGCTTTTCTGTGGCTTCTGTCACCTGAGACCTCTACAAATACTAACAGCACACACAGCATTCTCCCAGAATGGCTTAGGTCACGGAAGGAGCAGGGAAGAATGCTATGACTAGCCTAAGTGGAATAAATTGAAGGTTGGGTTGGAAATGAATCAAGATGCCGGTGTTAATATGCCCAACTATTTAGGAAAAGTTCCAGGATCACTTAATGATGAAAAGCAATAAGGCTGTCAAATTTTGCCTGGAATATATATAGGATTAGGCCAGCTCCTAAAGTTTCCCAAGGTACCTTAAGGTCAAGGGCTTTCTGCAGAATGTAAGCCTTTTTGATGATATAAAAATTCCAAAAGCCCCAGATGCACAGAAGTGTAAGAGAGGCAGGGGTATGTGTATATATGTGTGTCTGCGTGTGTGTGTGTGTGTGTGTGTGTGTGTGAGAGAGAGAGAGAGAGAGAGAGAGAGAGAGAGAGAGAGAGAGAGAGAGAGAGATGGGACATTAATTAGTAAAAGATTTCTTTAACTTACTTCCATGAAGATTCTCAATTGGACCCATTTAAATTCCCAATACTTGTCATAGACAATCATTTTTTATCTTAAAAAAAAATTCCACACTAGGAAAAATCTAATTCTAAAGTAATAAGAGAATACTAGTAACCTGAAATAAAAATTGCTTTGATTTTTCATCAAATAAATGTAATGCAGAACTTAGTAATAAGGTTATAATGCTCACTGTAATATAGGGTTATAACAATGTAAGATTATCCTTTAACTAAATCTAAAAAATGATCTACATTCTAATATATAATTCAATAGTGAAACAAGGAAGAATATTTCAACTGTCTTACTGAACCCATTTACTGGGATTTTCAAGGTTTTTCTCTTGAGTTAAACCCTTCAAATTAAAAATTTAATCAAAAATGTTGAAACTATTGAAAAATAATTAGATTTTTAACCCATAAGGATGTCAGTTTTAGGAAGAACTTCCTGATTCTGGAAAATTGTTAAAATAAATGCATATTCTTTCCCAGAAATATAAAATCCTACTCCAGTTTTGGGCTTCCAAGATAAAAATAACTTCCATAGCAAATAATTTGTTCTTCTCTTATAATGCCACTTTCTGTTTAATATTATAATTATTTTGTGTTTATCTAATCTAGAATCTAGATTCTAGATCTATCTATCAACTCAAGTTTCTTGAGAGACAAGGAACTTTGCGTTCTCAAAATGGTTAACACAGTATCACATACACGTGATTGTTCATTAAATATTTCTTAATGTTGCAAAAAGGCAGGTTTAAGTGTTATAATAAGGCATTGCTCCCCTCACCCCAATAGAAGGTCACAGGGTCTCCTGAAACCTGCTGTTAGATCTCTGTCAGCCACCAGAGTACAAGGTTACATTAAACTCTTGGGACTGTGCTCGTTTAGCTTATTTATTTTCAATTCCACATTTGTCACTCATACAAGAGGGAGAGGAAGCAGAAGGAGGAAGAAAGAAGAGGTGAGGAGAAAAAGAAGGGTGGGGAAGGGAATGCAAAAAAATAGGGGGAGAAAAAGAAAAGGGAGGGGTAAAGAAGGAGAGCGAGGAGGGAAAAATGGGATCAATGTAATTCAGTGTACTTGAAATAATAACAAAAACATGAGAAAAAAAAAGGAAGGAAGGAAAGAGGGCAAGAAAGAGGGAGGGAGGGAGGAAGAAGGAAGGAAGAAATGAATGCAATATCTTCTTGAAGTCAGCATTCATTTGAGTGGCACTCTAAAAAAACACGTTGGTTCTCACTACTTGGATTAAGACTGACCTGATTAAATCCATCAGCAGTGTCTAAGACATCACTTTATATTTCACACCTAGGTTGGCTAAAAGACATTTTTTCACCCAATTGGAGTTTGCTTGCTGGCACCCAACCCATATGCTTTATTTCCTTTAGTCAACAAATACTTTTTGAGGAGTAATTTTCCAGGTCTGTGATGGGCACTGGAAAAAATCGTTGTTTGTTGTTGTTATCTAGTCGCTAACTTATGTCCAACTCTAGTCCAACTCATGTACCACCAGGGTCTTCTGTCTATGGGATTTCCCAGGAGTGAAAACTGGTGGATTGCCATTTCCTTCTCTGGGGGATCTTCCCGACCCAGGGATCTAACTCACATGTCCTGCGTTAGTAGGCAGATTCTTTACCACTGAGCCACTGTACTGGTAAACAAAATATGTCTCTCACTTGGAAGAATTACTCTACCCTCTCCACAGCAATCTAAAACCCAAATTTTGTCCAAGAAGCACCTTTTTAAAAAAAATCACATTATCTTCTTTAAGTCCTTTTTGTCTGTCGGGACAAAACCATTAGTCCCTTCTCCCTGCCATCAAGCCTTTTCTTTTTTTTTTAGTTTTTTATTTTTTAAATTTTAATATCTTTAATTCTTACATGCATTCCCAAACATGAACCCCCCTCCCACCTCCCTCCCACAACATCTCTCTGGGTTATCCCCATGCACCAGCCCCAAGCATGCTGCACCCTGCGTCAGACATAGACTAGCGATTCAATTCTTACATGATAGTATACATGTTAGAATACCATTCTCCCAAATCATCCCACCCTCTCCCTCTCCCTCTGAGTCCAAAAGTCCATTATACACATCTGTGTCTTTTTCCTGTCTTGCATACAGGGTTGTCATTGCCATTTTCCTAAATTCCATATAAATGTGTTAGTATACTGTATTGGTGTTTTTCTTTCTGGCTTACTTCACTCTGTATAATTGGCTCCAGTTTCATCCATCTCATCAGAACTGATTCAAATGAATTCTTTTTAACGGCTGAGTAATACTCCATAGTGTATATGTACCACAGCTTTCTTATCCATTCATCTGCCAGCTCCACTCACCAAAACTCCAACACAAGCCTCCCTAACCAGGAAACCTTGACAAGCCACTGATACAACCCCACCCAAAGTGAGGAAGCATCAAGCCTTTTCTAATGGGCTATCTCTGATCAGTCCTTGTAGTCTCTGGTCTGACCCCAAAGGCAGCGCATGCATCAAGCCAACTTACTGTTCTCTCTCCTGGCTCTCACTCTTCCGAAATTCCCATCTCTCTGATTAGCTTCTAAACTATATTTTATTCAAACTCTTTCCAGAATCACACTTCCTGATCTTTCTGACAGAAAATCTAGGTGGCCCATATTTAATCCATCCTGACCTATAAAAACATTTGAATGTTTAAAGTCCAATTAATATTATAATTACTTTTATCACACAAATCCTCATATATAGCAGGAGGTGGGGAGGTTCTGCCAAACATGAATTCTCTCATATTTTCAAATTCAAAACCAATCTAGTAATGGTAATTACTGATTTTGCTTTTGGGTATGACTATTCTACTCCAGTACTCTTGCCTGGAAAATCCCATGGATGGAGGAGCCTGGTAGACTGCAGTCCATGGGGTCGCTAAGAGTCAGACACGACTGAGCGACTTCACTTTCACTTTTCACTTTCATGCATTTGAGAAAGAAATGGCAACCCACTCCAGTGTTCTTGCCTGGAGAATCCCAGGGACGGGGGAGCCTGGTGGGGTGTAGTCCATGGGGTCACACAGAGTCAGACACAACTGAAGCGACTTAGCAGCAGCAGCAGCAGCATGGCTAAATGCTAAGACTCAACCAATTTTTCTTGTACACAGCCACACAGACTTGAACTGTTTGTGGTGGCAAAACGTGCTATTATGTATAATAACTTCCCTCCCCCAGTCTGTTCTAAGTGATTAGTACCTATTCATGTTTCATTATTCAGCCCAAGGTTTATATATTCCATGTAGAGAGAGAAGGGAGGAAGGTGGGTCTTGTATATTATGAAATACTAATCAAAATGGCTAGCAGGAGAAACACATCTTCTGGTAACTCCTGAATTTTCCATGGGAATTACTGTCTGGAATCTGGTGAGAACAGTGTTTTTCATACAGATGATGAATGCCAACCTAGTCTTTCTTAGCCAAAATACAGCCAAATCATTACAACGTCTTCCTTTCTAACTTATCTATCTTCTAAACACACACACTACTATATCTGATCAGTTTGTTCTCCAGATCATTACCTGCTTCCTTTCACTCTATGACATGATCCAACCTCAGAGTCCCAAGCTTCCCACATCTCACCTCATATCGCCACCTGGTGTCCAAATGCAAGAAAAATATCTAAGAAATGAAAAAAGATTTTTTTAAGCTGATGAATATCAGGACCTTAGCATCATACAGAAAGTGGAAAAAAAAAATCACATGCTTCTTAGCATGACTTCTGGTCACAAACATTAAAATTAAATACACAAAACTTCCTCAGAGCACAGCCTTGTTTCCACTCACATTATCACACACAAAAAAAGAATGCTGTCCATCTTTTCATCTCCATGGACTACCTCCCCACCCTCACAGATTCCATGTTGCAAAAACTTGACCAGAAAATAAGCTATAGTTATGGTGCATTAAGCAAACTCAAAATTGTCAGTCCCTGGTGTCATTTAGCCTGTGACAGCCAGGAATATCATCATTCATTATGCATTCAAGCAGCTTTTTAATGAGCCCCCTGCTGTATTTTGGCACTAGTGGTCAAGAACCCACCTGCCAATGCAGGAGACATAAGAGATGCAGGTTTGATCCCTAGGTCAGGAAGATCCCCTGGAGGAGGGCATGGCAACCCACTCAAGTATTCTTGTTTGGAAAATTTCATGGACAGAGGAGCCTGGTGGGCAACAGTCCATAGAGTTACAAAGAGCTGGATACAACTAAAGCAACTTAACACAGGCACATACTGTATTTTAAGAGCTAGAGAAGGCTCCATGGAATTACAGTAGATTAATATCAATCCAATCAATAAATCAAGATTTTTCTTTGTCTTTAGAGAGTAAACGTGTATTTTCATTAGGTGTTGTGAAATAACTGAAAATTAGAAGTTTTTCTATCATTGATCGTAAGAAGTTGGGGAATCTAAGATTGGGTACCAGTGGATAAGATAAAAGTATATCCTGATGGATTTAATACAACCAGGAGATAGAGAAGGACAGGGAAGCCTGGCATGCCGTAGTTCATGGGGTTGCAAAGAATCAGACACAACTTAGTGACTGAACAATAACAACAAATCAATAATTCCTGAAAAAGAGGTGCAAATGTCTACTTTTAACTCGGATTATCTCCCATCTGGTTTTAAATATGTAATTGGTTGTTAATGCATATTGATGATAACTTTTTTTTGGACACAGAACTAAGAGCTGAAAATGCATAGCTAAAGAATAATATGAATTTTACTTGAACTTGGGTCACCATGAAATCATTGAGTTTCAATAATGAAATAGGTAATTATACAGTGAATATATAGGAAGCAAAAAATACCTCGGTCAGAGACTTCCAAAAAAGAGTCCTCAGAACGAAGGCAAAGCTTTCAAGATTCCAACATAAATTGGAAAGGAAATAAGTATAAAACAGCGAGTTTCTTAGTAAGGTAAATACACCCATATGTTTTATTCTGTGTGCGTGTGCTCCGTTGTTCAGTCGTATCTGACTCTTTGCGACCCTTTGGACTGTAGCCCACCAGGCTCCTCTGTCCATGGGATTTCTCAGGCAAGAATACTGGAGTGAGTTGCCCTTTCCTCCTCTAAGGGATTTTCCTGACCCAGGGATCGAACCTGCATCTCCTACCTCTCTTGCATTGCAGGCAAATTTTTTACTGCTAAACCATCGGGGAAGCCCCTGTGTTTTATTCATTTTATTATTTTAGTGCTATAGTATCCTTTACTTTATGAAACAATATAGTCAGAAAAGAATATGAGTTTTATATAAATGTCCTTATTTGGCTAACTAAGTAAGGGCACTCAGAATTTTTTTTAATAAAATTTTACAAGTAAATAAATTTCTAAAGTCTACATTATCCCAAGCATGAATCTGAAGTTAATTTTAAAGGGCTAAAAGTTGGAACCCCTTAAAACATACCTGACTTTATATTATCTTCAAGAGCAAAATTTAAAAATCCAATTGCTTTTGCAAATGAATTGTTTAAATAAAGGCAATGTCTAAGAAAAATAGAAAGAATCCAATGCTTTCGTTTTTGCACGTGTCTCCTAATTTCACAGCTATCTCTTAACACTATGAAACATTACATTTTTTGATCCACATTGTACTCTAAGTGCTAATGTTCCCCTTCAGTGATTTTATATTGCTTACTGGGTCCAAATTCAGTAGGTAGTTCTAGGCTTTATCTCCCAAGATCTCTAGGTTAATAGATTTAATAATAATAGTAACAATAATAATGTTTCAAGAGGTACTGCACTGGATTTAGAAGTCACTTAGCAAATAAACAGATATATAACCTAGATGCTTTGACTTGGAAATCACAGGGTAAGCAACATGTCGTTTCTCAAACAAAATATGCTTGAGGCTTAGCTTTAAGCAAAATCTATTTCTCTTCCACCCATTCTCTTTCTTCCTCCTTCAGTTTCCCTCTCTCTCCCCACAAAGCTTTGTGGATTGACTAGAAGTATTTGGTCACTTGCTCTCTGACCCCAGAGTCTCCAGAGACTATATATTCATTTTAAGAATGAGTCCCTTTAGTTACCTAAACTGTCCTCAGACTAAATTGTTTCCAGATGTTTACAAATATTTCAAGGAAATATTCACACAGTTTTTATGGCTGAGTGATAAAGGACTCCACAGTGTCTGTTCCACTGTAAAATAACAAGCAAGTGCTTATTATAAAATAACTCCCATTCTGTAAGAATTTGCTACACACCAGGCACATTGCTAACCATTCTCAATACGTTATGTCACTGGAAGCTCACAGCAGCTCTAAACGGGAGGGTCTGTACTCCTCATTTGGGGGAAAAGGAAGGTGAGGCTCAGAGAGTAGTCGTAGAATGTGAAGTGAGGCAAGGAAACGGGCTGCTGTGCTACGCCTACATTCCTAGCCAGTGGGTCCTGGTGCTGTCTCAGAGCAAAGCTCTTCTCCCGTGGGCTTAGCACAGGACAGAGAGGAAAGAATTCACAAGTGTGGAGCATCCCTGAACATCCAAAGTCTAGAGGCCAGAGAGGAAGGTTTATAGACCAAGAGTTTTTGTTTAACCTCCCTGAATACCTCCCATGAACTTGTTCACCAAACAAAATGTCAAAAGACTGTAAATGTACGATATCAACATTTTCTCATTATTTAAAAACCAGCTTTCACATATGGGGTTTGAAATTTGCCTGTTTTGTATTTATATTGTTCTCCATTCATAATATACTCTGACCTGTAAGAAAAAAAAAAAAAAGAATCCTAGATGGTCAAGGTGACCTTTTTTTTAAAAAGCTTTTAATATCATAGACAACTATGCTTTTTGTTTAACTTTGTGTTACTCTAGAAAGAGTCCAGTATTAACAAAAAAGCTTAAATGACATCTGAGATGGGGATGAGGAAGCGTTCAATCAATTCTTTCTTTGTGTGGTATTCATCTCACATGTATGTCTAGTTTTCATCTTTTTACTAGAATATAGTTGCTTTACAGTGTTGTGTTCGTTTCTGCTGTACAATGAAGTGAATGTGCAATACATATACATATGCATACATATGAATCAGCTATACGTATACATATAGCTCCTCCCTCTTGAAGAGGTGAGTGGGAGGGAGATCCAATCAATTCTTGATTGTTCTAAGGGAGAGCAGAAAAACTTGACCATTTACAAAGTATTCAATGAATGTTAGTTCTACTCCCCAAAACAAAAGGTAGTCGGAGAAGCCTTCTATATTCACACTTGAAAAATATTATACAGTTTCTTTGTTTTCGTTTACCTAGGAGGCATACATTTCTAACAAGTTTAGCCTAGGTTTAGATTCCAGCTGATTGGGGGTTCTCAACATGTAGTCTCTGGGATAATGAAATGAAGTACCTCTGGAGTGTGCAAGTTAAAGTCGACAACCGGCAACCCGTAGACCTTCAAAGAATCCACCAAGTGGGAAATCCATATGCAGGCAATTAAGAGGTGACTCTGTTTGTTCTGGAAATGTCTCCCCTGGAATTGAGTGCACAAGCTGCTGCAGCCGCCTGTCTCCTACCGATGTTAAATGTCATCTATTCATGCCACCTCTTCCTCTGTTCTCATCAAATAGCTCCCCCCCTAAGGCTAGAATTTGAATGAGTGTCAGAAATTGCTGACCTTGCCAAGTCACATTTTCCTTAGTCCCACTCCCCAAGGCACCACAGAACTCTCAGACTTTTGACCTTGCTGAAAACCATGGGATTATTTGAACGAGAAATTCTCTTCCCCACTTCTCTCCTTCCCCTCTGCTTCCCCCACCCTTTCCAGGGTTGCCAATAGCTCCTTTAATGAAAAGCTGGGTTATAAAGTGCAGAGCTGGGTTATAAAGCGCAGAGCTGCTCGCTTCTGCTCTCTTAGGTTTTCAGTCCTCTAAACCAGCATTTTTTCCAAGCTGCCACTCTCCACTCACCAGACCATAGTTTTTAAAAAATATCTGGAACACAAACAGCAACTTGTTTTTTGTACTTTTAATGAAAAATTGACCAGGCTTTCTTTAAAAAATGTAATGCTGTGTCAAATCATTTTGAAGTGAGCTTAATGCTGCTGAAAAGTGCCCAGATTGGCAGCCTGGAGACAGAGGGTCTGTATCTTTAACTATAACAGAGAGAAGCAATGTCAGCTATTGCCAAGGAAATTCACAGGTCTCCCCCTTAGGCTTGGAAGTGTCTTTGTGGGATTGAACAGGTACATGTCCATTGAAATTTGCTTGCCTAGTGTTTATAGTGTTCTTAACTCACCATATTCTGACTTTAAAAAAAAATTCTACAATACCCAAGTCCTGCTCAAATGCTGCCTCTTCCAGGAAGCCTTTCCTCATGTGTTCCTGCTCATTTGAAAAATCTACCCTCTGATTCCCTAGCAGTTTGTTACCCTCCTATGATACTAGGCTTTTATATTAGTGTTGATCAGACCTCAAACCATATACATCTTTTCTTCTAAATCATGCCCCCTTCAAGACTCCGTGATTTAAAAAAAAAAAGACAAATCAAGCAGGCATTACCATTCCATTTTATAGATGGGTATAATAGAGGCCAAAAATAGCACACATAAGCAAAAATAGAGGCAGGATTAAAATCTAGATTATCTGATTCCAAAATCCAAATTCTTCTATTTTTCATCTACTAAAATAAAAATTTTTTTAAACTTCTGAGTCTGGATGAAAGCACTGTAATTCCCAAATCATCTTTCCTCTAAATGTGTCTTGCAGATTGTCTCTGTAAATCCCCTGGCTTGGAGTCAGCCTTCTGAAAATTGCTGAGCTGGTCCCTAGTCAGCTACTAGTCAGGACTTGAATCACCCTGTGACCAGCCTTCCCAAGCTACAGGCCTTCCCCACCTCACACTATCCTTTAAGTACCCCTGCATCAGGAGAACTGCACGGCTGGTTGTTCTAGCTACCATTGGTGTAAAACGATTTATTCCGACCAAATTTCCTCTGCTCCTTTTTTCAGATCATTAATAAAGACATTAGTGGAAGCTCAGAAGAAGCGAGAAGCCTAATAAAACTTCAAATAAGCCCTGTTGCAAAGTCAATATTTCAGTCTCAGGAAACATATTGTTAAATTCCCTGCGGTAAGAAATTAATAAACTGTCTCTGAATTCTACTCTTGAAGTCAGGGGTCTGAAATGTTCCAGGATTCAGTTTATAGGAGGTCGAGCTTTTCTTTCCAAATACTGAACTTTTCTGCATGGTCTGCTTAATCGATTGCATACTTGTATGTTTATGCTGACTATAACTTATCATTTGCCAAATAACTTGAAATATCATGAGTAGTGTTAGAAGGTTTAGAATGATGGGGAAGATGAGATAATGAGGCATTTCTTAACTCTCATGGTACTACAAGCTGCACAATGCTTAAAGTACTGGTAATTTGAAATCTTCTTCAAAAGCAAGATGAGATATAGAAAACAAATTTATGGTTACCAGGGAACAAGTGGGGAGTGGGGGTAGTAAATTGGAAGACTGGGATTGTCATATACACACTACTATATATTAAAAAGTGAAAAGTGAAAGTGAAAGTCAGTCGTGTCTGACTCTTTGCGACCCCATGGATATAGTCCATGGAATTCTCCAGGCCAGAATACTGGAGTGGGTAGCCTTTCCCTTTTCCAGAAGATCTTCCCAACCCAGGGATCAAACCCAGGTCTCCCACATTGCAGGTGGATTCTTTCCCAGCTGAGCCACAAGGGAAGCCCACTACATATAAACAGGTAATTAATAAGGACAGGAACTCTATGCAATACTCTGTAAAGGCCCATATGGGAAAAGACTCTAAAAGAATGGACATATGTACATGTATAACTGATTCACTTTGCTGTACACCTGAAACTAACACCACATTCTAGATCAATTATATGCTGATTAAAAAAGTTTTTAAAATATTTTTTTAAGAAGCAAGATGTATCTGTTCAAAGTTTCTTCTTTCCAACTAGTAGTTTCTCACATGTTTAAAATTCTTCCTCCAGCTTAGAACCACTTCCAGGTCATGGAAAATTCCATCTGTAAAGAACTATAAAGGAAAGATCTGATCAAGCCCCTGTGAGATGAAATGTCTGAGCTGAGAAACAGGTATGTAGAATAGAAGACAAATAGGGGTTGCAGTTTCTGTTGAAAGCTGGAGCTGGTTCCACCTGGTAGCCTACGGTATCCTTGTGTGACGGGAGAAGAGGAGGAACAGGTATAGAGGATTGGTGATCTCAAGATCGGATGTATTAAAATTACACCAAAAATGAGCTATGTGAAGGCCAGTATTAGATTCATCTCACCAATTAGATGAGTGACTTTTTTGACCAAAGCCCATGTCATATGTATCTTTAGTATCCTCCAAAGTGCTTGACATGTTGCTAAACACAACAAATACTTGTTAGCTGAATGATCAGTGGTAGGTAAAACGTTGTGATTGCAGCTCATCTGAACTCTGCGTACATTTGGAGAAAAGACCTCACTAACTTCTGACCTTTGGTGTATTCATGCACACGCACTAAAAATGGAGGGATGGGGGGTACTCCAACCTAGGAAATACAGTTAATGTCTCAAGACATTTCAGTTATCACGCATCTGCACTGCGGTCCTTAGCAAAACTGCTTTCTGATGTTTTGCTAAATTATAAAGAGGACACTTTTGTATAACTCAAAACAGAACCCTTCCTTTCTGGGAAAATTACAGGCAGTACCTGAATTACAGACTCAAACTTTTCAAATCACAAACTTAAGAAAAAAAATTGCTCTCATTTCACACCCCGCTGCACCCAACCACTCCCGCTTCTTTGTCAGCTGATTCCAGAGGGCCTGCTGAGAAAAGGCTTGCAAGTTTGAGAGAAAACCTGGATAAGGAAATACAGAAAAGATGAGGCTAAGAAAAGTAAGCACCTGGGGTCAGTCCTCCAGTAGTCAAGGCCTCTCTTATCTACTAAGCCAGCAGGTTCCTAGCTGCCTCTGGAGCCCCTAGAGTAACCACAATCTGGTGCCTGCCACCTATACCTATGTTCAGCTTCGTGTTCATATGGTCGGTTCATAACACTGGTTCATAATGCCATCCCCCACCTCCCAATGTGGCTCATTGCGATAGCCTCTTAATTGCTTCTCCTTTCTCCTCTAATATCTATTTTCCATATAACAATCATATTGTTCTTTTAAATAACATCAATCAGATTTTAAAACTCCATAGCTTAAATCCCTCCACTGGCTTCCGACTGCTATCAGCTTCTCATCCTGACCTACGAGGTCACTATCACCAGTCCCTTCCCTATGTCTATGATCTCATCTGCCAAACATCCTATCACTTGCTATCTTCCAGTGACATTGACCTTTCTGTCCCTTAGACCTATCAAGTTTGTCCTTGCCACAGGGCCTTTGCACTTGCCATTCATGTCCACTGCTGAGAGGCTCTTTATGCTCATCATGGTTATTTCATTTATATTCTTGCTCATATAATCCTGCTCATTTCCTTTCTAGGACTTAGCATCATGTGTAGTTGAACCGTTCATCTAATTGTTCATTATTTACGTGTCTATTGACTTTATTTCCCAAGAGAATGTAAGGTTTCTGAGAAGAAACAATCCATCTCTGTGACAGTTTGACTGCTGTATCTCCAACACCCAGAATAGTGACCGGCACACAAGCAAGTACTCAATACCCAGCTGTCAAACACGAGGAAATGAGAGTCAGAAAGAGAAAGACGGAATAGGAGTCTTCCACAATCATGACAGACGTCAACCTAGGTCTCCAAGTTTGTTTCATTAGCAAATCTCAGAAGACGGAGCCTTGGGCAGCCCTGGGTTTATTGAGTACTTGCCTAGATAATGGCAATTCAGTATATTATTTCCCATTAAACTACTGGTTCTGTGTGTTCTTCATTCTTACTGGAACGAAGAGAGAAGAGGGGTAAGCAGAACGATGGAGGCACTGCCATCTCAGTGGCATTCTTAAGGAAACTGGGCAATGCGACCACGCCACACATGATATGGGAGCACTTAGAGAGGAGGGGTGGATTCGGACACGGCTGTTCAGGAGGCAGGAGTTGGAGATGGCTGCCCAGAGCTTAAATCCATCCAGTTCTAAAGTTTCCCAGCACTTACACTAGTAAAAAGAGAAAGACGCCCCTGTCCTCCTCGCGATTGAGCCACTGGGACACTTCGTCCAGGACACAACTCTCTGGATGCCTCCGTTGTCACCGCTCTTTATCTACATCACACGTTTACTAGTCTGAGGGAGGCTTCCTGGGACCTGGTGGGGGTTAGTTGCTAAGTCATGTTTGACTCTTGCAACCCTAAGCACTGGCGCTTGCCAGGCTCCTCTGTCCATGGGATTTTCAGGGCAAAAATACTAGAGTGGGTTGCTATTTTCTTCTCCAGGGGATCTTCCTGACTCAGAGATTGAACCCAGGTCTCCTGCATTGCAGGCAGATTCTTCACTGACTGAGTCAATACTAAGCCCCTATTGGGGTCTTAGTCCAGGGACCCTAATCACTACTTAGAATACTGCATCTGGAAAAATGAATTTCCAATTCCAAATAACCAAATCAGACTGATTCTTTTAAATAAAACCTTATTTTTCACTACAAAAAATAAAAATCATTTCCATAGTAGGAAGTTATGAGTGAGTAGTCACTCAGTCGTGTCCAACTCTTTGTGACCCTGTAGACTGTAGCCCATCAGACTCCTCTGTCCATGGGATTATCCAGACAAGAATACTAGAGTGGGTAGCCATTCCTTTCTCCAGGGGAATCTCAGGCAAATTCTCTCCCATCTGAGCCACCAGGGAAGCTAGTGGTAAAGAATCTGCCTGCCAATGCAGGAGATGCAGGAGATGCAGGAGACATGGGTTCAGTCTCTGGGCTGGGAAGGTACCCTGGAGGAGGAAATGGCAACCCACACCAGTAATCTTTCCTGGACAATCCCATGGACAGAGGAGCCCCATAGCTCATGGGGTCGCAAGAATTGGACATGCCTGAGTGACTAAGGACATTGTTGCTTAATTGCCATTGAAGTATCCAGTGTCATGAGAGGTTTTCTCTGTGAGAATGCAATTTTCTAAAGGACTATTTTCTTTTTTTAACTGTAATCCCAATACACAGTCCAGGACCACAGTTACAGGGGTACCACATGCCACTAAATGTCACAGAAGAGCCACATTCTGTGTCACGTTCAACTCAACCATCTTCTTCCACTTTTCCGGCCACTGGAGGATAAATGATACGGTGATGGAATACAGAGCACCAGAGGGGTCAAGGCAGGTTCTGGTTTTGTCAGGCTTCAGGCAAGTTCTTCAGCGCCCTCTGAGTCTCAAAACCCTAGCTGTAAATTGGGCATGATAATATCTACAACTTAACATTATGTGAAAAATAAAACAGCATAAGTAGTATAAATCACCCAACACAGTACCTGCTCATGGTGAGTGCTCAACGAATCTCAATATCTTTCCATTATCTCCCTTCCTCCATTGAAAAAATCCAAAGACATTAAAGTGGGATCATCTCTGAGCCGGGCCAAACACAAGGAAATAGAGAGACTAATCTAAATTCACTTTACTAATCCAAGAACCTTCTTCGTTATCTCATTGATACATTTTACATTCTTTGGGGTTAATAGGAATGGAAGCACATTTTACAGATACACTATAAAAATTGATATCACATAGGGGAGTATTGTTTTCTATGGAAGCATTATGCTTGCTACTCAGAAAATCATTTAAACCAGGAAGCCCAGCTGCCTTTTGTAACTGTTCGGCTCAGAGGAAAACTCATTGATAAGGTGAGTCAACAAAAAGAGTTTTAGGACAATCACAAGCAAGGCCAGCATCTGCAAGACCTGAAATATGGGATGTTATGACACTGGAGAATTACTTCTGACGTACTTAATTATGCAACAACAAGATTTGCAGGAGCATAACCACATAGTTCCCCTGAGTATACTGCCAGTATGCTCCACAAATGATTAAATATAAAATAAACAACAGCTAACTGTGAATTATGGAGTTGTAATTTCACTCAGGGGGTTCCAGTGATGTCATAAACCGCTAGAGCAAAGTTTATGTCACCAAAGGATCCCAGATGGGCTTCGAGGCCTCTAACTCAGCAGTAGTCTCTGCTGCAGCTATGACTCCAGGAAAGCTTTCCCCTTGCTTTTTGTCCCTCTCATGGCTGCAAAGGCCCTCCTTTCTTGTTCTCTTCCTCTGAGCTTTCTAAAAATCACACTAACCCTGCTTTTCCAAATGCAACTCCTTTTAAACTGAATGATCTGTCATTTAAAAGGCTATCCACATCTCCCCACACACTCTTTGGACAGCAATCTATGACTTACATATACTTCATTAGAAAAAAAGCAAAGCCTGACGTTTAACAGAAATGTCCATTTAGGGCAAAAACCCTGGCGCACACCTTAAAAGGAGACATTTGAGATGTAACTTTAGTATGTGCCAAGCTAATGTATGTGCCCACTAATGGAATAAATTTGTCTCTAAGCATGGCAAACTTGGAAAAGTAGTGTTGAAATTTCAAAATACAACCTTCCCACAATGTCTGAAAAAAGGGTAAATTAAACTTTAGCTTCCTCAGACCATGTAGAAGTACACAAAATTGCATAATATTTGAAAACCCGTGCTTTATCCACCATCAGAAAGGAAGGAAGAACTTTGTAAGACAATAAGATATTAAATACAGAATTATAACTTTCTAAATGTGCAATAGTTACATCTGAAAGCTTACCTAAAACTAAAGTGTAATTGAAAATATTAGTATCTGTGTGATAGACTGCCCCTTCTATGACACATGCTTTTCTCCCAGAAGAGCTGAGATAGCAATCACTGAAAATTCATCACAGTTGGGATTTTTACAACTTCATATAATTGCCTCAAACTGTTTTTCTTTGTTTTATGTGAAGTATTTAAAACAGTGCCAGGCACCTAGTGAGTGCTCTATGTATTTTTTTTTTATCTCCCACTTTGTTCATGCATTAATTTTTTTAAATAACTGCTTTTTATTAAGCCATCTACAACATGAAAAACACTGTGCTAAGCCCTCTGAAGTTATAAAATATCTGCCTCTCTGCCCTGTTTTCAAAACTACATTACACCTGGTTAAAAAGATAAGATTGACACTTAGGGAGAGTTAAATAACAATGGAAAACACATTACGCAGTGGATGCCACAAAGAAACACATCATTTGATGCCAATTACTATGAGAGAAAGTTGTGTACATCAGTGTTTTCAAACTCTGCGATCTATAAAAACCATCCAGGATATTTAAAATGCAGATGTTTGTGAGATTCTGATTCACTGGGTGTGGATGGGGTCTTGGAATCTGCATTTTAAGACTTTTTCTTTCGATGCACATGGGTGAGTTAGGCAACACACTTTAAGATATACAGGATTAGGGCTTCCTTGGTGGCTCAGTGGTGAAGAATCCACCTCCCAATGTAGGAGACATGGGTTTGATTCCTGATCTGGGAAGATCCCACAGGCCAGGGAGCGACTAAGCCCGTGCATCACAACTGCTGTGCCTGTGCCCTAGAGCCCGGAAGCCACAATTGCTGAGCCTGTGTGTCACAACTATTGAAGCCCACGCATTCTAGAGCCTCTGGTCCGCAACAAGAGAAGCCACCACAATGAGAATCCCACACACCACAACTAAGAGAGTAGCCCCCACTCACAAGTATAGCAATGAAGATCCAGCACAACCAAAAATAAATTAATCAATGAAATAAAATTTTTAAAAAGACATACCGAATTAGATTGCAAACACATTAGGGAAAGAATCAGATTATCTGTTTATTTCTCTTCATCCTTTTTCTCCAAATCATTAAAAATGAACTGCTCGTGGGAGAGACATATACAGGAGAAAGAACGGAATACTACAAAGACCAAAGGACAATTTTCCTAGATGAGGACTACATGCTTCCTAAAGGAAAGCAGTAAGCCAGTTATCTACACCCCCAAATACTGTAAAGTGCACAAAGTACTTTTAGCAAACACACAAACATTTTTCCATATGTCAGAACCAATAATCCTGACAGAGCTATGCTCCTAATCTCTGACTAATAACTACTGAGTATGTTTAGGAGATAATCTCTCATCTATCGTGTGCAGAAGATATATGGCACCCTGCTTCTCTAGACATCTAGCACACAAGTCTTGCAGTAAACCGTCATCAAAGTGCCTCACCCACAGTGACCCATTTTCTCTTCATACACCACAAGCATTAGCCATGCTGTTCTGCTATGGAAGAATGCCAGGGGGAGTTAATCGTTAACTGCTTGGAAAAGAAAAAAAAAGTCTTGGATGCTTCATGATATAGAAATGCAGTCTGTATGTCTTCCAAGTTTATCAGATTTCAAAGCCATACATATGAAAGCAGGTCACATATCAAACTGAGAACAGAATGTTTATCTTACTCAACTGGTTAGGAAGTCTAAGTTGGCAAAAAGAATAGCAACTTTATGTATAATCACAGTTAACATGATATTATTCATGTGCAAAAAAATTAAGTAAACCCCACAGAAACCTCAGAGGAGTGGTAAGAGAGTTAGCTACGTTACAGATATTATACCACAGAGAAACTGTAACATGATTGGCCTCCTAGAAACTTACTGGCTGTGTCAGGTCTGGATAAGAAGTCTTGACACCTGGTATCCTAAGCATATGTCATAATTAAATTCAATGTCTACATTGGGGGTGGGTATTTGTTTTCTTCGGTCACAATAAAAGTCTGCAGTGATGGATGAAGTACATGGAGATATGAGAGGCTGATGCCATCTCGAACTTTAAAAAGATGTGCAATACTGTTTCATGCCAAAGAAGGGGAGATTGACCTGAAAGAAATAACCTTAGTCAGGAATGTCTGAGCCAGACTCCTGGAGCTGCAGCAACTTATGGTGTGGTCTTAGGAGTGTCACTAAAAATTGTAAGGCATAAGCTCCTAACTGTAGATCAAAAACGGATGTTCCCTAGTCATCCGGTAAGGGGTATGACGTAAGACTGTGACTTTTGGAGGATGGGAATAGTCCTAATTTCGATGACATAAAATGGCCTCCAGCACGGACTGGGAAACCACACTGAACACATAACTGAGCTTGAACTTCTCAGAGATGCTGTTGAAGTGCAGAACAGGGAAAGGGCAAGCATTTAGGGAGAAGGGGAGTAAGGCATTGGGGTCTTTGTTTACATTATCTCATCATTCCAAACAATAAACCCGAGTGATAGATATTAATGTGCCAGTTCTTTTGATAAGAAAACCAAGACCCAGAGAGTTGTCTAAAGTCAACCAGTAATTAAATAATGGAACCATCATTTAACATGGATTTATCTAGAAACAAAGTAAGATGCTCTGAATCTCCTAGTGTCCCTAAATCTAAATTAAATATTCTTGTTTCTGAGAACAGAGTTTAAATGTATTGAAATGCATTCTTATTTTTGATCTTCATTTGTTAATTTAGAAAAGCCTCCTTTAGTATTCCTTATCATTTACTACTACTACTACTACTAAGTCGCTTCAGTCCTGTCTGACTTGTACATAAATTTAGCCCTTTATTTCTCAAATATTTTTACAAACGCAATATCTTTTTGGCCTGCTGCATTCCCATGAGGAAGATAGGCACAGTTTATGGTGGAAGTTATATGCCCAGTTTATAACAAAGAATAAGAGTCAGAAGAATTAAAAGAGATTTGTGCAGCACAGCTGTGTACCATGAAGTGGCATGCTGGCGTCACCCTCCTAACTCAGTGTTGTTTCCCTAGACAGTAATGTATCTAAAAGAATCCGGTTGACGTCAAAGGTGGTGGGACACAATGAAACAAAAAGATAAAATGGAATCAGGAGAGACAGATTCAAGGCATTCAACAGTAGTTCACTAAAATTCTCCAAGCCACAGTTTCTTTATCTGTAAAATAAAAAGAATTATGTGATCCCAACTCACTTCTTAGAATTGCCTTTTTTAGAGTCTGTGAAGTAGTTTCATATTTTATCTCACTTTATCCTTCTTATTATTAATGTTATTAATCCTTTAAGACAAAGTAGGTCATCAATTTATACAAGTAATAAAGGGAAAGAATTAAGTAAACCAGCAGTCTGCGTATATTACTGCAGTTTAAATTATTGTACTTTTAAGGCCTACCCGAATACAGCTGGAATTTCCTGGCTGTTCAAGGTAGCCTTGAATCTTCTAACCAAAAAAAAAAAAAAAAAAAAACAGTGCAGACAACAGATATTCTCACCACCCTGAGAAAGGAGAATGTTAGGGTAAAGGGGAAAAAGTTATAAATTTAAATAACACTTCATGTATTTTGAGTAAAAAATGATCATACACAGAAAAATCTCTTCTTCCCTGAGGGAAGCTGAGAACAGACTCCTAACAGTCAAACGTGCAGTGATATTATTTTCTCTTTCTCTTGTCAGAGGAGATTCAGCCTTTGAAATACGTGTAGCAAGACTGCAGATTTCAGTTTCATGATTAATGAACCAAATTACGTTTTATTTCTTAAATGTGTGGAGGATTCATCCTGCGGTCTTCCCTCGAACTTGAGGATTAGAGCAGCTGAACAGCACATCTGGTTGTAGGCAAAGCGCTCTGGGTGGTTCTCTTTTTCCCCTCCTTTAGAACTAGGCAATGTGGGAAACTGCAGAAACTTTTATTGGGCAAGTGTGGTTTTTAGTCCTCAAAAATGATGATTACTCTCCCTGTTCCCCCTTTCTCATGAGAAGGAAGAAGGTGAATTATTTAGCTTTATCTAATCATTTTAAAATTTTGTTCCATATGCTGTTATATCACTTGCTAATACTTACCCTAAAGAAAATATTTGCACTCATCAGGCAAATGTTTCAACATAAACTTGCCTGGGAATGATTTTTACACAGACTTCATAATAACAATTTATATTTTCTCTGCAATTATCACTTTAAGTAAGGGCTGGGGGACTGCCGACTTTCATATCTGGATAAATGCATTATCTTTGATTTTGCTAAGTGCTTCTTTCTCTGTCAAAACACACTACTGTGTGCTGGAATAGGTCATTATCCAACTTGATCATCATTCTGCAGGGTACAGAAAAATATCGTTTTCCTCCTCCTTTTTCTACAAAAACATGTATGAGTCTCAAAACATTTAATAAAAGAAAGTTAAGATCCAGGGATCTATAATAATAGAAAATTTTCAGTCCCTTAAGATATTTTCTCTGCAATTTGCTTTGTGGTACTTTTCCTCACTAAATCATGTAAAAACGAATTTTTTTGAGCAGTAGCTCTCCAACTGTGGTCTCGGAATGTCCTTTAGGTATTATGCAGGCTTTTCCAATTTCTAAAGGAGACATGTGCTCATGTCTAGGGAAGGTTCCCAGCTAGAACAAGCAGAAAAGAAAAAGAAACTGTTTACTCAGAAGGTCTTTATGCTGGAAATGTACCCACTGGAACTTGAGAACGCTGGGAAATAACTGTGATGTCACAGCTCTCATCATCTTTGGAGAGCTTTTGTTTGTTATTTGTGTGTTTGTTTAACTTTTCGGTGAGAGCAAGTGGGTTCAGTGTGTGTGTTTTCTTAATTTGGGCGAAACACAATCTTTGAAATATTTTTTTTAATTGGCCATCAAGAATGTTAATACAAGCTTTGTGCAAAAGATAAAAAGAAATACTTTAATATTAAACTGTTACCTGCGTCTACCTCAGGGTGGTGAAATATAAGGGACTTGACTTTCTCGCTAAAACTTTTTAGTATAAAATAATACATTTTCTAAAATAAGCCTGAATCACACTTAGGTATTATTCATATTTTAAAAATTACTTGCACTGAAGATTTCATAAACAGAAGAACCACTCAATGCTTCCAACTGAGTGGAAGCAACTATCTATTTCTCCCCGCAATTATCTATTTGATTTATTTGTGTACTGAAACTGTGGAATAAATCTTTTCCCCTCCTAAAAAAAAGTCTGTAGTCTTAAGAAACTTCTCAAAGTAAATTAACAATCACAAAATATTTAGAAAAGAATTAAGGTTTATTTGCACAGGAACTGATTATTTCTACAGTAAGCACTGAAAAAGGGATTTGCTTGGTCTGAAAGAGGCAGTCAAAGGTGTTGCAAGTAGATCATGGGAGCAGAACCTTGAAAGGTAGCATAGGTGGGTTTGGACAAAAGGGCCACAGAGCAGGGACGTTTCAGACCAGAAGTCAAAGAATCAGAAAAGAGACTAGAGTACATGGACTAGCCTAACTAGCACACCAGGGAAAAGTAGAGGAATGGTTCAAATCTGCATGTGTATCTGTGAATGAGGAGATTGCTGGGGCAGAGATAAAAATATAGATTGTAAAGAGCGATTTTTTTAAAAGAACAGGACAAAAATTTGGTCTTAAGTTAGGAAAGAATGAAAAGCAATTGTGAATTCTAAAGAAGGGGAGAGCCATGATTTTTTTCAAATATATACATGTTGTAAAAAATGCACTAACATTCACTCATTCATTCAGCCAATATTCTTTGAAGATCTATTATATCCACTCTCTGTCATCATCTACATAGAGGAGGACAAGAATGGATACAGGGAGACCCAATAAGTTAGGAAGATGGCTTAGCGAGCAAGTGAGATATTTTAAAGATTTTAAAAGGAGATGAATTCAAGTGACTTGAGAAATTTGTCGGCATTTAGAGTAGGATTGAAGAGAGGCTTGAAGGAAGGAGTCAAGGATGAGTCCAAAGTTTCTGAGTATTGCAACCACATGTTTTGATACAGGAAAATAGGAAAAGCTATGAGAGGATAAGATTGGGAAAAGGAGCTCATTGATGCCATGTTTTGGTTGTTTTGAGGTTGAAGCATTTTGTGCTGTTTAAATGGAAATGTATAGGTAGCTGCATACACAGATTTGCAGCTCCAAGGGGGTGGGGGCTTAAAGATATATACTGGGAATCATTTGTATATAGATGGTTACTAAAATGGTGAGCCTAGAGGAGATCTCTGGAAAAGGAAATGGCAACCCACTCCAATATTCTTGTCTGGAAAATGCCATGAACAGAGGAGCCTGGCAGGCTACAGTCCGTGGGGTTGCAGAGAGCCAGACACAACTGAGCAACTAAGCACACAACACAGAGGAGATCTCTAAAGCCTTTAAAGGGTTTAGAGTGGGAAGAGGAGGGGAGGGGACCTAGTTCTTACATTAGGTTGGCAAGGGGATCCACTAAACTTAGGGAGCTCATTCTATCACTTAATAAACATTTACTGAGCACAGGCGAGAGTTTGCCACCTGTCCCAGTGGTATATGACTGCTATAATCCAGTATTTAGGGAAGCAGCACAGGTAGAAAATTGAAAGAAAAGGCACAATGTACATAATTATTTAGTGTCACCTTCCAGTCTGGATTAATGGTGATATGTGTCAGTGCCCAGTTATGAAGATTTAGATTCAATGCCTGTTTCCATTGGAATACTCAACTTCACATATTTATGAGCTACTTGTAAAAGAAACAGACTAGTAACCAGTTCCCCAAACCTCAATCCCCATGAAGTCTCTAACTAGGCCACTACAAAATGAATTGTTAGAGAGGACAAATACGAGAAAATGCCTGGTACATTATTGATCAAAAGTCCTCATCTTTTCTAAGGATTCTAGATTTAAGAGGCTTCTGGACCCCTGGGTTGGAAAGATCCCCTGGAGAAGGGCATGGCAAAACTCTCCAGTATTCTTGCCTGGAGAATTCCATCGACAGAGAGGCCTGGTGGGCTACAGTCCGTGGAGTCACAAAGAGTCGGACACAACTGAAGTGACTTAGCATGTGGCCTCTAGGCACCAGTGTTTTCTGCAGCACACAGGTTGTGGATAGCCAGCTGGGGTACAGGGAATGAATTCAAAGGAAAGGATGATGGATAAGCTCAGAAGGGCAGGACACCGTCTCCCTACCATTCACCAGGCCCAAGCCAATTCTACTAAACCCTTTGCAGACTAGCATGACTTTGTGTGAATAAATACAATGGAATCTTGAGAAAACGTGGTTCTCTGTATATATACAAAGTGCTAGCTAGGCCCTTCACTTTGCGTATAGTCAAGCTGATTGAACTTAGCATATTCTGGCTCAAATTTTTATTGAGTTGGGCCCCTTGGCCTTTAAGTTGTATATCTCAATTGTCTTTGAAAAGATTTGGCCTTCCCATATGTATTCAGAGCACTGGAAGAGCACCCATCTGTTTTTATGCTTATTTGTAACTACACCACCTTCCAGCCCTGTGAGGTCCTTTAAAACATAATGACATGGCTGATGGTGAGAAATTAAGTGAATGAGGTAAACGTTCTTACTCTCAGACAAAGGTTTGTGGGAAAGCAATTTCCCTTCCAGTTCTGGCCTCATGCTTCTGTTTCTAGTGAATAACCAAGCTCAAGATTATCTTGGAAAGTATGTATTAACCACCATGGATGCTAAGAAGACAAAATATTCATTCTGCCACTCTGTTTTTCCCAGCATTGACTTGTCCTATTGACCCTGCAAGGTCAAAGAGTGAGAAATAATCCAAGAGAGAAGTAGAAAAATCCCAAGACTTGCTAAAGGTATATCCTCATCTTTCCCTTAAGTCTCTTGAAACTCTTGCCCCAGAAGGAAGGATCAGTGGAGACCAGGAGTCAGATACAGGGGTTGGAAATGCCCAAGTTGCATGCACACACAAGACAGTGGGGGCAGCTACTGTTCTCCCTTGAGGGGAAAAGGAACACTAAGGTGGCCAAAGCTCTGCCCTATCTAAGGACTCCAGGTACTATGAGGGTTTCTGTGGCCATTTTGCAGTGTCTCATTGATACGGCTAGCTCCATATCTCTCAAATCTGCCCCTCTTTCTTTAAATACTTGGAGTTCATCTACAGTAAAGTCTCACCCACCTCCACAGGGACAAACCTTCTCCTTCCCCATGGAACCCAGGCATCAGCCCAATTACCCACTTATCCAGGGTCATCTAGTCCCACTCTCCTTCTGCCTCTTTCTGCTAACCCTGGAATCCTCACCATTTTCATTGCAAAGAAGTTGTTTCCATTAAAACGCATGTGGAGCATACAGTTCAGCAGTCTAGTGATATCTCCCATCTCTTGCTACTTGTGTAGAGGGGTCTTCCAGTATGTCTCTCCCTCCTGCTGGCACCCAAGAGTTTTTGAAGGCGGGGGTTAAGTTCCAGCCCTGACCTGGGAGGAATGCACCCCCTTTCGGCGAGAGAAAGCAAGGAAAAGAGCTTCTAGGAAAGCTCGAGAGTCCGATCTAGCTGAGAGCTGTGCCCCAGCACCCTTGGAATTGGAAGGAACAGGGCTGAGGTGTGGTGGGGCAGGGGATTGCATCTTTGTCCAGGCCAGCAGAGATGGAGAACTTTAAAATCTAAAATACTATGGCTGTATTTATCTTTGCTGATTTACTGAATTAATTTTCCTTCACTCTACTTCTTCCGCCCCATCTCCTGCAACCCACCCAGCAAAACAGAGTCAGAGTCTGCAGTTCTGGCCAGTGCGATCGATCGCCATTTCTGCATGAAAGTTTCATTACAGTCTCTCATCCGCTTGTTAAGAACCTTTCTAATCGCTTGCAAATAACTCCATGAAAGTAGACAAAATAGGAACCAGAGAAGCTGTCCCTGTCTTTTCTCATAACTCGGGTCCTGGGGATTCACATTTTTTCAAACATATTTCTCCTTTGGAGCTGAGTCTGGGGGAAACCAGTTATGGCAAAAAGGAGGCCCAAAGTTCTTAAGAGTTAGAGTTCCCTCATTATGGTAGTGCAGCAAAGCAACTGGGCCATCCGGTGCCCCAAGGACCCAAAGACAGCATTCTGGTCCTAACTCAGACCTACATAAATTCCTGCATTTGAGAGCTTCAGGGGGAACAGCGGAATCCTTAACTCTGCTTGTCCTCAGACTCCTCTGAGAAGTCACTTGTGTTTGTGATTGATTTGTTCTGACATGTTTTCTTTATTTTCTTTCATAAAATTTCCCTAACCCACCACCACGTGTGCCTTTGTTCCCCTTCCCCTCCCCTAAAGTGGCTATTGCCCCTATAATCGGCTTCTCAAATATTTTTTCATCAAGAAAAGTGGTTCCAGGACAAGTGAAATGTAGTGGGGGTTTTTTTCTTTCTTTTGGTCTTAAACCTAAAATTGATAGCCCATAATTCTCTGTACAACTGCTTCCTTCAGGCTGCCTCACTAAATTAGACAAATGAGGATGCCAAGAATCTACTAATATTCAGACCACGGTGGAGACTCCTTGCTCAAAAATTTTCATACGTGAAAATCAAACCCTCTGACCGCTAAACACCGATGACTGTCCCTCAAACATCTCGACCTTGTATCTCCGCATTTATTGATTTTATAACAAACAGCATTCAGAGGAAAGGAAGTCATGGTGGTTTGTTGATACTATTATTTACTGTTTGAGATGGTTGGTTTTTAATTGAGTGTTTTTAACCTGCTCATCAAACTATTTGATTTTACAAGAATCCAAAATCTTGTGTATAAATAATAATGCTGTTGACATGTGCATCTTCTTTGAATTTTTTAAAAGTTGGGGGGCACCAAACCTATGGGACTGGCGCTTGCCCCACCTTAAATTAAAACCTCAATTAGAAAGAAAGAAAGAAAGAAAAAACCATCCAATCAGATTACAATCGAGCGCAATCACAGGTAGTTCTGTAAATGTTGCCACACCAAGTGGCAACTGGGAATTGGACCTTTACCGAAATTTTTCCTGTAAATGTCGGGATTCCCAGCTCGGAGGAATGCTCTGAGGATCCTGTTGGTTGAACTTACAAATCACTTGTATGGGGGATGCTGAACCTCCGTTTTTGTTCCCCGGAAGAATTGTCAGCCCTCCCTCCAAAGCTCTTCCACCCTCTGCAAAGAAAAATATGAGCACAATACAAGCCTTATCTCCTTTTCTACAAATCCACTCCCCCAGTCCTAAAACTTGTACTTCTTATGGCTTTTACTGACCCATCTCTACTAAAGGGTAAAAAATAAATACATATTCTGAGAGTCATTGAAAGTGCGCACCGCCAGAAACGGGAGGCACGCGAAGTTCGCACGCACAGGCGCGCACATATTTGCAACTTCCTTGTACCCGAGGCCCTGACGCTTGCTCGGGCAAAGGACTGGGGTTCTCCCGGAGCTACAGGTCTGCTTAGACGGTTTGCCCTGCTAAAGAGAGGGAGCAGGCAAACAAGATAGGGGAGAGGAACCGTAAAAGAAACACATTTTTTAAAGGAGAAATCAAATTGGTCTAGAGATCCTCATCGTTGATAATCTATAGATGTTATTTAAAAGTGAACAAATGTAATGTTCCTGGAGGTGGCTACTGGCCAGAGCAACGTTCAAAATTCTTATCTGAGGGGATCTGAGCCGGTGAAGTACGAACATAATTTTGGCTCTGAAATTGCTGAGGATTTTTTTCGCAAGGGGCGGGAGGGGGGTGACTTGTTGATTTGGAGATGATTTATTTACCCGTGTCGTAAAATCTAAAATGACGCCCCTGGGAAGACGAAGGAACTGCAGGGACCCGTGTGACCTGTTGCTGCCCACCCGACGCCCCTGGTTCTGAACTGAGCTCGCCAGGGGAAAGTTAAGGTTGCCAAGCAAAAACGCAGGGTTGCGTGAGCCGAAGGTGAGAGAAAGGCGCTCCGGAGTCTCGCCAGGACCTCCTCGGTGAAATGTACGATAGAGCCAGTGACTCTCAGACTTCTAAAATTGGGGGATCTGGACCCCCGGGGAGTATTGGCAGCCGGGGCCTCGGATTTTAGAGGCTCACCTCCCCGACGCTTCAAACTCCAAGCGCCCTTGCTCCAAAGCGGGAGGAAGTTACTAGCCTGTCAGTTTCTTCGAAATATTGAGGCCATTCAGCCCCTCACTCCTGCATGTGAGATAAACAAGACTCACAACATCTTTTCTGGATTTGACATTCGACGCTGGGGACTCAGTGACCTCTCTTGATCCTGGATTTCACTGCCTGCTCTAAAGAGAAAAAAATATTTCCAGGCTACGCTTAAAACGGTGTATTTCGTTGACTTCCCCTTGAATCGAGATCACTGAGGCCCAAATTCCGAGTGGCGGCACCGGCTCCAGGTTCCCGGGGTGTTGCCGCAGATTTCTGGCGCCATAGGTGTTGCAAATACAGACTCCGGAGGGGACCGATGTTCCGCTGTGAATTCCAACAGGGGAGCGCCCGGTGCTCTCCAGAGCGTTTCCCTGGCCTTGAAGAGCGTGCCGAAGTAGGCCCCCGGGAGTGCGTTAGGCGGGATGGGCGGGTGATTCCTTCGCGCCGCGTTTACACCTCTCCCTTTGTGACAAATCGATTTCCCCGCGCCGCTGTTCTGTATTTGCCTCGCACAGCGGCCCGGGGCCCAGCTGCTCCCTGTGCACACTTAGCACCGCCTTGTGAATGCGTGCGTGTGCGCGCGCGTGTCTAATTGACTTTCCCTCTACCTTTTTATGACTACATGTGTTTCCAACAAAAGGTCTTATTAGGACAATCTGGTTTCACTAATTTGGAGGTTGGGAACGTGGAAGGCAGGCGCTTTTTTAAGAGTTTGCAGAAGTTCAGATTAAGAAATGACAGCAGGATGCACCGTCCTCCTAGGGGTAGGTCTGCCTATTTTTATGCCCTGTTCCTCTTTCCTCTCCCTGACTACCTCTGTTATACCGCCAACCCACCCTTCACACGCCGCACTCCCCCATTAGCCACTGGATTTCTAACGGTGTTAAAGAACCGTTTCTTTAATCACGGAAAGTGTTTGAACCCAGAAGTTTGAGAAATTTACTAGGTTGGGAATATCAGTAAAAGGAGAAAGAAATCCTTCAACAGAGAGGAAAGTGGAGTGAATAAAAAGAGGGGAAAGAGACTTGTGGTGTGGCCTGCAGGAGATCAGTGGCAAGCCTTCACTTTGGACAGTGCTTGGCTCCTCTTTGCTAAGATGGGTCCAGTTTGTAACTGGAAAATCTGCAAAATTAATAATCTAACATTGCAAGTGTAAATATAGTCTGTTTTACTTATTTGAGTTGAATAGAAACTTTAGGGAGGACTTGTTTCTATATAACTCTGAGAAGAAAAGGGGTCATTGAAATGTTCTCCATCTCTCCAAAGGAGATTATGGTTTCTCACTTGAGTAGACACCCTGCTGCTAAGTCACTTCAGTCGCGTCCGACTCTGTGTGACCCCATAGACGGCAGCCCACCAGGCTCCCCCGTCCTTGGGATTCTCTAGGCAAGAACACTGGAGTGGGTTGCCATTTCCTTCTCCAATGCATAAAAGTGAAACGTGAAAGTGAAGTCGCTCAGTCGTGTCTGACTCTTGGCGACCCCATGGAATGCAGCCTACCAGGCTCCTCCATCCACGGGGTTTTCCAAGCAAGAGTACTGGAATGGGGTGCCATTGTCTTCTCCGGAGTAGACACCCAGCACGCTGCAAAAAGCACCTGACTCTTGGTGCCATCCTCTGTCCCTTGCAGCTGGCAAGCCTAGCTCTTGCCCTCTGCCTGGAGACTCTTCTCTTCTCTGATTCACAGTCTGAGCCTCACTGTCCACGGCAAACTGAAAGTCCAGCAGCGCTCCACCAGTCCTGACTTCTGGGTAACTGTGACAGCTTCCTTGGCATCTCCTGGTTGGGGCCCAAGACTAAGGACAAAGGTCCTCCTGAACACTTGCTACCACTCAACTTACCAGACCCTCTCATTCTCACCCCAGAGATGGGGAAGGAGACTGAGGAAACGCGGCTTCTAAAAGCAACTACCCATTTGTTAGAAAGATGGGCCCTGGTCATCCCCAGAAAGCAAGGCCTATGGCGGTGTTTGGGTGTGTGTGTGATTTTGGCTACTTCCTCAGCCCCAGGTGTCCAAAAGTTCATCCCCATCACCTCACACTGCATTCTGTGGCCTCCTGCTGGAACTGTTCGTCTACTATTCTTCTTCAAGCATGCTTTCCCCCAGAATCTCAGTTTCCTTTTTCAGGGTCATTCCTTACTCCTAGAAACTCTGTGATGTACTCAAGTATCAACTGGGCAGGTTCCCACAGGTTTCATCCCCTTTCCCTCAGGATAGACCATCCCCAACTCCTCCTGCTGCCCTTTGCCTGTCCCCTAGCAAACTAGCGCCCACAGTTGCCACGTGCTCAGCGCAGCCTCAGGCCTGGGTCTAGAAGAAGCCATCCCTGAGTTGCCTCCCCACACCAGCCTGCAGCCTCACCTCAGATTAGGGGTGCTTCCTAGCTGGTCTCTTCAACCCAGCCTTGCTGGGTACCCACTAGGAGGCCACTGTGAACCCAAACTCTCCTCTCTTTGCATCCACATAAAGTCAAAAGACAGGAACTATCATCATCCCTCCAGCTCTGGCCTGTGTGGACCCTGGGCTTGCTCTGGCCACCCACCCTGGGCTTGCTTTACACAGCCCTCTGCTTGCTCCTGGGGCAAAGCAACCCTGGCTGGTCTCCCTCAATGCACCCTGACCTTCTGTGCTGCAGTTTCTTCACGACCTTGATTTCTGTTGTGGCTCCAGCCTTCTTTGAATAATGGTAAATGCTGTGATTAATACTTAGCCGTGAAGCTGAGTGATAGGCATGTGAAAATTCAGAATGCTATTCTCCCTACTCTTTGCTTCCCTGATAGCTCAGTTGGTAAAATATTCCCTAGTAAAGTGTTTAAATATTATTTCACAGTGCATTTTCTTGAGCTACAAGTACCTACACCATCTATTAACTTGCTCCCTGCCTGTGCCACCAGCGAGCAGCTCCCCAGAAGGTGCCAGTAACCTCAACAAGGACACCTCTGCACCTAGCCAGGACTTGGGGACACCGGGTCTTCATTCCTCAGTTTTTCCCTAGTGCCTGGCTAGGTCAGATCCCCCATCACCCTCTGCCCATGGCCATAGAATGGCGGATGGGCCCTAGTTTGCTTCTGGCTAAAATACTTTGAGGGAAGCCCAGGCCTGGACCAGGGATGCAGGGCGACGGGCAGGCGGCCTGCGGTAGGGATGGGCTCTCCCTGCGGCCTGTTTCAGCGCTGCTCTCCCACCACTTTGCACAGGACTTGCTTCCAGCTGTTTCTAAATCCTGTTTGCTTTGCTATGTGTTTTCCAAGAGTCTGACCTTGGCACTGTTATTTGAAAATCATAGATTGCCAGTGGGTTCCCTGGTTCCACAGCCTCTGAGTTCCAAGACCAAAGAGCAGTCAGCAAATAATAGCATGGAAAGGGATCAGCCTCATTTAAAAACTTCCAGCCAAGTTCTGACTCTTGCAACCTTGAGGAGGAAATATCCAACCCCATTTCACCTGGGATAAGCAGGTGACAGGTCTGTTATAGACTCCTCCAGGACGTATGGATATACCTGAAGTCAGGTTTTATAAGGCACAGCTAGTAACAAGGCGAGAGTTCCTTGGGGACGCGATAGCAATCAAGGAGAGTGCCAAAAGGAGACTCTACATGGACTTTTCTGGAAATCTTGGAGCTATTAGGGAGAGTTCTCCTAATGTAACACTGGGCTTGGCATTGGAGCCCGGGCCTCCGTAGCGCATCTCTCCTGTGTGGGACCATGCGGGGCAGCGGCTCGGGTTTCACCCCTAAAGGACCCTCCCTTTGCTTCGTCTGAGTTTCCCCGTGTCATTCAGGCCTTTCATTCTGCCGAGAGTCTTAAACCCTTAGGCAGGTGTCGGCTACATTCCCAGACAGACAGCGGATACGGCGTTCGAGCCGGGCGCTCCAGGGCCGCCCCTCTGGCACCTCCGGCCTTCGGAGCCCGCGCGCGCTGCGCCGCGAAAGCAGCGCGGGTCTACCTCGCTTTACGCGGTGCCCTCCGCCTCTTCGGTCCCTTCCGCCCTCCAACCCGCTTACTCCACCCAGGAGAAGCCCTCTGGACCCGACTCAGCATCCCTAACCCTATGCCTTCTCAAACAGGGCGGGCTCCCCGAGTTTGCACCGATCTGGGACCCTTTTCCTGCCCAGCCTCTTCGGCCGGCTGGCGAGAAGATCCGCCAGCCGCGCTCGTCCGGGACGGAGAGGCAGCGCAGCCGGCTTCTGCGAGAGTCCGCGGCGGGCAGTGTCCCTGACCCCAGCCGGGGCCTCAGAGCCTCCCTCAGGCGTCCGCCCGGGCTCGTTCCTCGGCGGAGTCCTCCTCTTCCCTCCGTCTGTGATCGGCCCTTCCTCTGGCCACTGCCACCAACCTCTCCTCTTTCCTAACTTTCTCCCTCCGGCCCCCGGAGAGCTCCAGCCGATCAGCCCGGACGCCCCCGCCCCCGATCCGGGGTACACACACACACACACACCCGCGGGCATGCGCCCCCTCACTCACTGTCCTGTTGCGGGGTGTCGCTGCCGCTGGTGAGTCCCGGCGACTCCAGTAGGCTCCGGCCCGCCTCGCCCACGCTCTCATCCGCCTGCGCCGCCACCATGTCCCCCGCTTCCTCCAGGTCTAGCAGGTGACTGACGGAGAAGTTCTTTTTCGCTTGCAGGGTGTCGAGGTTGCTCGGGCTGTCCAAGCGGCCGCCCAGCGCCGGTTGCCGCTCCAGAACGTGCCCGTAGCTGGAGGTCATGGTCTTCCCCTCCGATCCCACCCACCCCCCTTTCCCGCTCGAATCAACACCAAACGCTGTGGGCGCGAGGGGGGAGAGGAGCCGAGTGGGGCAGAGAGAGGGGGGGAGTGGAGAGAGAGAGAGAGAGAGAGAGAGAAGGAGGGGAAGAACAAAAAAAAAGTGGAAAGAGGGCGGGGGACCCCCTTCTGTAAGAGCAGAGAATTCTGCACCAGCAGCTTTCGACAGCCTCGGTTGCTTTCCTGAGGCCAAGTCCGGCGCGATCCAAAGAGATAATCCACACCAAAAAATAAAATGAAAAGTCACCCTATGTTCAAGTCAAGAGAGAGAGAGAGAAAAAAAAATCCCTTCCAGCTCTCCAAAAGCGTCCACACGCACGCACTAAAAATAATAATAAGGGGGAGAGAGGAAAGGAGAGGCCAGCAGGGCGGGGGAGTTAGGCAAACAGAAGAAGAGAGAAGAAGGGGTGGGAGAGAAGAATCAAAGTGAGTTTTTTTTTTTTTTTTTTAAGGTTAAAAAAGTTATTCCCAGGCAAGAGTTCAAGCACCAACAGAAGAAGGCTTGTTCCAGCTTTAAAACATCTTCAAGAAAACGTGTTCCCCCTCTCTGCACTCCTGTGGATTCTCAGGAGTGACTAAAGTTTCAGGAGGAGAGGGTGATGTCTTGCAGATGTATTGGAGAGCAGGAGTCTCACTTTACTTTTCGTAAGGAGGGGGGGAAAAAGCGGGGGGCTCCAAGAGTCCGAAGGAGGGTGGTAGTGGGTTTCCCCCGTTCCCTTCGCTCTCTCCCCCTCTTCTCGCTGAGCTCCCTTTTCCTTCTCAGTTGGATCAAGAAGCTCTCTGGCACTTCAAAAGGCACAAACTGGCATGCAGAGGAGGCTTTGTAGGGAATACAAGAAAATTGGAGACCCCTGGGAGGGCAGATCTCGACTTAATAGGAGCCTGTAATTACGTGGCAAAGCCTTTGTGCGGTGCCTGACGGTTTACAGACCCCCTTTCTCCATCACAATCTCCTTCTTCCTCCTTTCCCTCAGACCAGAAAACAGTCTGATTAAGAAAACCCCTTTTGCCAACTTCTGAGCAAGAGAGAAAGAGAGAGGGAGGGAGCAAGAGAGGGAGAGAGGGAGGTGGGGGGAGAAGAGGGAGGGAAAAGAAAGGAAGAGAGCCCCTTTGGATTTTTTAAGTAAAGGTCTAATTATCATTCCCATGCAATAGTATCACGGGGAGAAAAGACAAACTGAAACCCACATTCACTTCAAACGGGCTGATTATTTTGCTTCGGCATTAACTCCTCCAGATTTAAGATCCTGTTGGAAAATCTCATTTGCATGTTTTGATAACAGCTGCGGGGAAATTTGTTGGAAAAAATCCACAACTGTCTCAATCAAATTTTCTTCTCTCTCTGCCTTTTTTTTTAAAAAAAAATAACATTTCCTGCTGTTCTAACAATTTGGGGGTGGTGGGGGTGGAAGGAGCGCCTAAGAGCAAGTGAGAGAGCAAGGAGATTAAGGCTACATTCGGTTCTGCAGAGAGTCTATTAAATAATGTGATAAAATGACCAGAGCGATCATAATGGAAGGCTCTTCCACGCTTCTTGCGTGGACTAAAGGCAGGTTGGGGATCTAGAAGGCTCTGAATCGATTCGAGTCTCTCCGCGCGGCTAAGAATCCCAGGGCCAGGCAGTAGGAAATTTACATATTTATTTAGCTGCAAGAAAGGACTCTAGGAGTTTGTCATAATTGCTCCCCTTCCCCCCAATCCTGGCCAATTTCGTAACCTCTCTGGTGCGGCCAAGGTTGCTTCCCCAGCCTACGACGCTAAGCCGAGAGGGTCGCGCTGCCCAGATGCGGAGGAAGCGGGGCACTCCTAGAGCAGCTGTGGACGGAGGCTCAGGGTCCAGTCCGGCTGGCGCGGGGTGGGGGAGGGGAGGAAGGACTGAGAAGGGTGGACCAACCCGCGTCTAAATCTACGGATAAGGCTTTGTCGTCCGACTGCTGAGCCCTAACTTGACAGAGGACAGAGAGGTGCTGAGGGATTTTTTCATGACCTGTTGGAATTTAGTAACAGCTTTAATAGTCTCATTAGAAATGAGTTACTATATGACGAGTAAGTAAAATATTAAGTGCTTATTTGTGGCGTTTTATGTTCTTTAAACGCACACACACACATTCCCCCACTCGCTTGATAACTAAACTTTTCCTGCTATAACCCAGAGGCTGGGCTGGAGAGAAAGAAGGGTCCGGGTGTGTGTAAATGGTTTCTGGGCTCCAAACGGCCATAGTTAGCCCAGAACTTCCAGCCCTGATCTAGGAAAAGAACATTTGATGCCATCAAAGGGCTGCAGATTGAAACCAGATGTGCTCGCCTCGGTTCTTTCCATGCATTTAATTAAGGAGCCGGGATGGAGAAGACTTTTTCATCATTAGTCCACCCACTCCCCCCTCCTCTTTCCATCCCTTCGCCCTGCTCCCCCCTCCGCCCCCTCCTCCGCACCCGCCAGCTCGCGCCCCCGACCGGGAGCCCCAGAGCCCCGCCAGCGTCGCGCATTGCGCCGAGCCCGTCGCTCCGTCTCTCCAGTGGTCGCCGCTCCAAGTCTAAACATCTGTCCGCGTCTGGGCCGGGGCGAGCTGCGCGGCAGGGTTAGCGGGAGGCTGGTGGGAGACGGACGAGCTCCCGGGTGGGCCCGCAGGAGTGGGAGCGTTGGAGGCGGGTGTCTTGCGCGAAGATTTCCAAAACCACTGCTTGCGGGCGCTGAAGCCGAGCGCCGCGTGTGTCGGTGCCACCGGCTGGAACGGACGCGACTTTATCTCATAGAGAGCTTTTCACCCGGCGTCCGGCTGCACGCGCTTGGGTGAAAGGGCCGAGGGGCTGTTTCTCCTTTCCACGCACTGCGAGGAGCCGCTGGGTTTGTCCCCGCAGCCGAGTCAGCCTGAATCTTCCCAGAAATGGAGCAGGCCCTAGCCTTTCCCTCCTCCCCCACCCTCATTACATGGTTCTATTTTACTATTTCTTCTCGTCCTTGATACCGACCGAACTGCGCTTTGTGACAAAGGTCTGGATAAGAAACCAGAGGCTTCTGACACTCCGCAGGACTTGCCACTTCCCCCAAAGACCCGCTGATCTCCGTCATTTGAGAGGAGATTGAACTTCGGAGAAAGTTGCCTTGTCCAGAGTGTGCCGTCTGCCTGCTTGTTAAGCGAGAGGTAGCGAGCGACTGGGAAGAGATGAACAGTTGGAAACGTAACTGAACGTCTCCAGTACTGTTCCGCAGTGTTTTCAGGGAAACCAGGTGCTCTCTAATATCATCCACTTGGAATACTATCAACCGATCTTGCCAATACCAAGATGCTAACAATTTCAACGAAACACCAGACACATTTGCTTAACATTTGTTGACCAAATATGTAATTTATGCGTATGTATATGTACATTTCTATGCGCAATATTTCCCCAAAATGTCTTCTGGACCGAGAGCCCAAATACCAAATACCAATACAGCAGACTGTGCCGGGATTGTCCTGCTGCTGCAGCGGGGCTGTCTGTTCTGCGCTTAAGTCCCGAAGCCTGGGAGGCCCGCTCCAGGAATTGGGTTGGCATTTGAGGGCTACTTGAGGGGCAGAAGGTAGACAGAGTGTCCTTGAAGCCCAGAAGAAGTTGGAACTAAGAGGCAGACTCCCTGGATGTCCAAGGGAAGGGAGATGCCAAGTTGGGACCAGGTTTGAAGGCAGACGGCACTCCACTCCCACCCCCACCTCTTGCAGTCAGGCATGCTTTTTTGAAATCCTGTGGGAAAGGTCCCCAGGACTCCTCACTGCTCCAGAAGGCAGCTCCTTCCAGGGTATCCATAGGCCTCAACAGCAGAGACCAAGTCCAAGAGTTCTCACCGCAGGGATCTAGGGCAGCAAGGGTGAGTTGGGAGGACCCTCCAGGAAGGTCCCCTCCTGGCACAGATCCTGCAGAACTGATCTCTGTTTGTTTGTTTAGGTCCTTGTGGGGTTTTTTTGCTTTTTTTTCTATTAACAATTACTAGTGGGTTGGATCCACACCCTTATTATGTTTACACAAAACATTTGTAATGTATTGAGATTCTGGATTGTAATTAAAAGCGATCAGGATAACTCTACAGGGAAATTCGTGAGCAAGGAGCTCATTCACCAGGTAAATGGTGAAAGGTGTCCATTCCTGCTGCCAGCTGACCAGGTGGGAGATGGCTGACCCGGAACCCTCAGAGTCAGCCTTGGAGTTAGTGGGGACATGGTACTTCGAGCACAAAGAGGCAGGCAAGGGAGCTCCTTTTGAGCACCAAGGGTCTCTGCACCTGGCCTCTCCTTTCCTCTAGGCGCCAGGTCCTGCTCATCAGAGGGGTAGAGGGAGGGGAAAACTAGTGGATCAAAGTTCTCTGGGCTCAGGTTGCAGGAACCAGGAGGGCCAAGCACCTCTAGAATGCGAGAACAACCATCTGGCAGAAAGATGTCAGAAGAGGAGAAGCTGTGGCTCTGAGCACATGCTCATCTCCCAAGTAGGCGGCAGGCTTTGCCTGGGAACTTAGAAGGCCTCAGAGAAGGCTGTGGCCTGTGTAGTTCCCTAATCACTACTTTGTTTTCCCCATGTGACTTCCTTTGGGGAAGAGTTAGAAGAGAGCATTTCTAATTCAAAGTCTCCAAACATGTGTAGATCTCTCCTTGGCTTTTGTCTTGACTTCCATCCATCCATCAGTGATTATTAAAATGTGAAGCTCTGGATTGTGTAATTAACCGGAACCCTCTTCCTCATGACTGCTCCAGTATCTGAGAGTGGCTTTCCAACCCTTCCTCCTGCCCTAACCTTTTAAAAATAACTCCTGTTTCTAGATTCCTCCCCAAGTAAGTGGGAGGAAATCTGGGACTAGTAAGGAAAGTTGCCAAGAGATCAGACCAAGGTAGGAAGGAGGTTTGGTTCCCAGCCATGTGCCCTTGGGTGGTCCTATTCATAGTTAGGTTTGGTATTGATTATTGCCCAGGGGTTCCCTGGCACTGGGGGCTGGCAGAACTCTGCCTCATCTGGCTAGCAGAATGCTCCCCTACCCCCGACCCTAGGCAGTTTCCCCTCTGAGGTGGAAGCCAGGAGTTGCAGTCTCTGACATATTCATAAGCTGACATGATAATCACGTGTGACAGGTCACAGGTTCCATGACATGTAAACAAGACAATACCACCCTCATGCAAATAACATGCTATAGGGGTGGAAATGCTTTCCTCCTCCTGGTTGACATTCTAGTATATGTATTCATTAACAACAACAACAACAAAAACGGAGAAAGAGTAAAATGCAAGATAGATTGTGCAGCATTCCCATACTTTAGTGTTTCTGAGATGACTTTTTATGCCAGACTTGGAAAAAACTCTCCTTTGCCCTCCCACTTCTGGTTCTTATCATAAGTGGCATTTTAGAAATATTTTTCCTATGCATGGGTGAATGCTTTTTACACATCCCACCCCCATCCAATAGCCCTATTGGATTATTTGGGAATTTTGCAATAATCAAAGAAAGTAGGACTAAAAACACATTTCCAAGTAGTGAGCTGGTAATAGGTTCATTTTGTTACAGTTTGGGAGGCCCAACATATCCACGCGGGACCTAATGCAGTTTCACTGGAGCCGTATATTCTTCAGATCACTGGACACTGACTTTGCATGTGCCACTAAAGACACTGGGGACCTGCACGTTGGCAAATGCACTCTCAGACTTTCACTTGCTAAATGCCTTTGCGGTAACTGACAGTATTGAGCACTCTCTTTTCGAGATTTCTCCTGGTTCTCTGTTTCTCTGACCACTTCTTCTTGGCTTTCGTGGAGGGTTCTTTTTCCTCCTCGGCTTACCCCTTAAATATTCATATTATCCAGAGTTCTGTGCCTCATCCTCTCTGTCATTTCCAAAAAAAAAGGGTAGAAGATCTCATACTTTCATGGGTCAGTTACCACTGGTTTGTCAGGGAGCCTAACATCTAAATCTTAGGCTTTGCCACGTATTCACTGTCACCTTGGGCAAACTGGGCAAGCTACTTGTCTCTCTACACGTCAGTTTACTCATCTTTCCAAATAAGACAAACCACAAATGTTCATGAGAATGCATGCAGTTATTTGACATAGTGCTTACTGTATAGTAAACCCTGAAAAAAAGAATAGCTATTTTCTTGATGAACTTGCACTTCATTTTGTTGTTGTTTAGTCACTAAGTCCTGTCTGACTCTTTGCTACCGCCATGAACTATAACCCACCAGACTCCTCTGTCCATGGGATTCTCCAGGCAAGAATGCTGGAGTGGGTTGCCATTTCCTTCTCCAGAGGATCTTCCCAATCAGGGGATGGAACCTGCATCTCCTGAAGAGACAGGTGGATTCTTTACCAGGGAAGCCCACGCACTGATGGCTGGAGGGCATCGCCGACTCGATGGAGTGGGTCTGAGTGAACTCTGGGAGTTGGTGATGGATGGAGGCCTGGTGCGCTGCGATTCATGGGGTCGCAAAGAGTCGCACATGACTGAGCGACTGAACTGAACTGACTGAAACTCAGCATGTCCAAAACTGAACTCAGCCTTATCTTCCCATGCTCCTCCTCTTTCCCCAGTAGGAAACCTAGCAGTTACCTCAAATTCCTTTCGCTTTGACACCACCTCCAGCTTATCCAGGTAACCACTCAGTTCTGCCTATTTTATCTAACTAGTGTCAATCCTGTCACTAAGTAGTCAAATAAGTGAGTGAGTGAAGTCACTCAGTCATGTCGGACTCTTTGTGACCCCATGGACTGTAGCCTATCAGGCTCCTCCGTCCATGGGATTGCCATTTCCTTCTCCTGGGGATCTTTCCTTCTCCAGGGGATCTTCCTGACCCAGTGATGGAAGCCGGTCTCCCGCATTGCTTGCAGATGCTTTACCATCTGAGCCGCTAAGTAGTCAAATAAGTGCTTGTCAAATTGCAAATGAAGTTTAAGTAACACTGGAGCAGATGAATAGGCAACATTACATGTGAGTATGTAGCTATAATATTTAGTGTATTCACATTATATTTATAAGTGTAATAACAATCAGTAGTCAGGAAGATGTGCCAAACGCCCTCAGAGGAAACATGAATGTATGATACCTTCTCTGTCCTAAGGAAGCCAAGTCTTACTCTGCAGGCAGATTCAGATGAACCACAAATGGCCATAGGGAGGATTAGACAAGAAGAAAACAAAAGCAGAATAGCCTTATCCACAGTCATCATTTAAATAATGTTAATTCCCTTCCTCTGCTTTGTTAATTTCCTTTCTCAGATGGCCAGGTTAAGGTTCCTTTGGACTCTAAGGAAAAATAGGACACTAAATTCTTGCTATCTTCTTATTTTAGAAAAACCCTGGGGAAATGCCTGTGACTAGGAAGCTTAAAACGGGGAATGGTTCTAAGCAAGCAGCAGCACACTGCACTGCCAGGGAAACCATTGCTGACCCTTCAATCCTATCTAGAAGGGCTCAGGCCTGGTGGATTTTTTTAATATATAATCACAATCTGATAGAGAACCTGCATGCTCACTGGATTCTTGGCCTTAAATAACACATCTGAGCTGTGCTGAGGGCCCAGGCTGGCTTGCTGCCTCTGCAGACTCCCAAACATCGGGCCCTTAGAGCTGTTTCTAAGCCAAGGAAAAGTGGAATAGAATCTTATAGGATGGGTACAAAATGCCTCAAGCCTGGGTAAAATTGGCCAGTTTAAAACATAAGGCTCTTCAGCTGACTTTAGTGCTTATTTATAGCATATCCAGTGGGTGTGCCACTTTGGATAACCTTCTTGAGCTTGCTGTTCTCATAAATCTGGAACCAAGCACAACCCATTTTCCACCTGCTTTCCTCTCCTGAATCCTATAACTCTCTAATTTTCTAAACAGGTCTTCACTTCTCAGCCTCAGTTTCTCCACTATTCCCATAGTATTAGCTCACAGATCAACAACCAACCTGCTTACACCTTCTGTTGTCTGTTCCATTCATTTGGTTCATTCTAGTTCAGTTAAGTGGAGAAGGCAATGGCAACCCATTCCAGTACTCTTGCCTGGAAAATCTCATGGACAGAGGAGCCTGGTAGGCTGCAGTCTATGGGGTCGTGAAGAGTCAGACACAACTGAAGCAAATTAGCAGCAGCAGCAGTAGATCAGTTCAGTCGCTCAGTCATGTCTGACTCTTTGCAACCCCATGGACTGCAACACGCCAGGCTTCCCTGTCCATCACCAACTCCAGGAGCTTGCTCAAACTCATGGCCATCAAGTTGGTGATGCCATTCAATTATCTCATCCTCTGCCATCCCCTTCTCCTCCTGCCTTCAGTCTTCCCCAGCATCAGGGTCTTTTCCAGTGAGTCAGTTCTTCTCAGCAGGTAGCCAAAATATTGGAGCCTCAGCTTCAGCATAAGTCCCTCCAATGAATATTTAGGATTGATTTCCTTTTGGATTGATTGGTTTGATCTCCTTGCAGTAAAAAGGACTCTCAAGAGTCTTCTCCAACACCACAGTGCACAAGCATCAATTATTCGGTGCTCAGCTTTCTTTATGATTCAACTCTCACATCCATACATGACTACTGGTAAAACCAGTTTTGACTAGACGTTTGTTGGTAATGTCTCTGCATTTCAATATGCTGTCTAGATTTGTCATAGCTTTTCTTCCAAGGAGCAAGCGTCTTTTAATTTCATGGCTGCAGTCACCATCTACAGTGATTTTGGAGCTCCCCAAAATAAAGTCTGTCACTGTTGCCACTGTTTCCCCATCTATTTGCCATGAAGTGATGGGACCAGATGCCATGATCTTAGTTTTTTGAAAGTTGAGTTTTAAGCCAGCTTTTTCACTCTCCTCTTTCACTTTCATCAAGAGGCTCTTTAGTTCCTCTTCACTTTCTGCCATAAGGGTGGTGTCATCTGCATATCTGTTATTAATATTTCTCCCGGCAATTTTGATTCTAGCTTGTGCTTTATCTAGCCCACTGTTTCTCATGGTGTACTCTGTGTATAAGTTAAATGAGCAGGGTGACAATATACAGCCTTGACGTATTCCTTCCCCGATTTGGAACCAGTCTGTTGTTCCATGTCCAGTTCTAACTGTTGCTTCTTGACCTGCATGAAGATTTCTCAGGAGGCAAGTCAGGTGGTCTGGTATTCCCATCTCTTGAAGAATTTTCCACAGTTTGTTGTGATCCACACAGTCAAAGGCTTTAGCGTAGTCAATGAAGCAGAAATAAATGTTTTTCTGGAATTCTCTTGCTTTTTCTATGATCCAACGGATGTTGACAACTTGATCTCAGCCTTTTCTAAATCCAGCTTGAAAATCTAGAAGTTCTCGGTTCACGTACTTTTGAAGCCTGGCTTGGAGAATTTTGAGCATTACTTTGCTAGTGTGTGAGATGAGTGCAATTGTGCAGTAGTCTGAACATTCTTTGGCATTGCCTTTCTTTGGGATTGGAATGAAAACTGACCTTTTCCAGACCTCTGGCCACTGCTGAGTTTTCCAAATTTGCTGGCATATTGAATGCAGCACCTTCACAGCATCATCTTTTAGGATTTGGAATAGCTCAGCTGGAATTCCATCACCTCCACTAATTTTGTTTGTGGTGATGCTTCCTAAGGCCAGCTTGACTTTGCACTCCAGGATGTCTGGCTCTAGGTGAATGATCACACCATCGTGGTTACCTGGGTCATTAAGATCTTTTTTTATATTTTTCTGTATATTCTTGCCACCTCTTCTTAATATCTTCTGCTTCTGTTAAGTCCATACTGTTTCTGTCCTTTATTTGTTTGGTTAGGTATGTATATATTTTACCTCCTTTAAAAGTTTTTATCTATTATGTTGAATACATCTATATCTGCCTTACTTTAGATTTTGCTCAACAGTAAATATTGGTAACAAATTTCACATTTTTGTTCTTGTCTGCCTCAAAAGGATGCTGTGAGTTAATGTGTATGTATACCAGTTGCAGTGATTATTACCTCCAGTCACATTTTCCTGCCATTCTTTTCATGCTTTTCATCACTACAGATAAGAAGGAAGAATTTACATAATGGAATTTAGAAATCTGTTTTTTTTTTTAAGTCTAAAACAATGTATTATTTCAACACTTCGCTGATCGTGAACCTATTACTTCAACACTTTAAGTTACTATTCACCTTTTCTATGCAAATCATACCTTTGCTTTTCTTAAACATGATGTCCAGTTCTGCATTTAATACACAGGAACCACTTCTCTCCAACATGCATGATTTTAAATAGCTCCCCTTTTCTACTCATCTTTTTATTTTTTTCCTCTTGCTGCAATTTTTCTTTTGAGCATATTCTTCTTCAAGCCAGAAGTCTGAATTATTTGCCTGAATCTGAAGAGTAAGATTTAGTGATCTCTTTAATTTTCATTACTGTTCGCTATCTCAGTTTCCTTATTAAAATTATTATATGGGACTTCAGATATCCAAGTATATATAACCAAATGGCATAAGGTAGGACTTTACTATTAACCTGTAATCATTACCAGATAGTCTATTATGTTCCATGTTGAGTTTGGTATCATGAAAAAAGATTTAAAAGCATTGGAACTGTATTTCTTGATTCTGCCTCTTAAAAACTTTGAGCAAGTTATGTAACCCCTTTGAGTCTAATATCTGAGTCTCGGCATCTCAAGATACTGCTGAAAAAAATGTAGCATGGTAAGGATCTACTCCTGGCAGATCCTTACTATGTGCCTGGCAATAGTAAATACTCAACAAAAGTTTAAAATTTCCCCCCTTTTCTATTATGTAGTAGCTAATAGCAGACCAACAATGCTCTTTTCAAGAGCAACTAGAAAATCTGAAATACTTATATCGTCCTTACTCTGAATATCTAAGAGCTTCCAAGGCAACCAACACTTGAAAATCATGTTCCAGAGAAGAATACTTTTCGAAGTAAACTAAACTTTCTCCAAGCTTCCTTAACTGTTGGGTTGACTGCCACTTTCTGCCACATTTTGGAATAGAACAACAGATTTTTTTTAAGAAAAGAAAAAGTACCTGCTAAGAAGCAGATAATCCAGCAGAGTTTTATGCAATTGTATGAGCATGAAGAGAGACAAATTAGAGTTTGGAGTTGTTGAGATTTCATAGAGAAGTAAGGCTGAGACAAATAAGACCAACATTAATACCATTTCCCCATCAGGATGTTGCTAACTAGCTGCATAAGACAAAATGCTCAGTATAACATACTGAGAATAAAAAGCAGATTAGCAATTTTGTCAACCCAAAAGGGTTAGGAAGACCAAAATTGAAGTTCATGACATATCAAGGAGGAGAATCCTCAGGAAACTCTTCAGGCTCTCTGTTAGGAAGTAGAGAAACCTACAACCTAAGAATGCAAGAAACTAAGGTGAAGACTGAAGCTTACCAAGACTGAGTTCAGTCCTGGATTAAATTGAGCTGCTTTTCCTCTTTCTTGCCTTCTAAAATAGGTTGAATACTCTCTGGAAGAATATAACATCCAGAGTCACTATTGTTTTCATATAAAATGGCCAGCATTTGAGTAAAAAAAAAAAAAAAAAGCTATATTAGGAAATAAGATCATGAGAAAAAATACACAGCAGAAACAAGGTATCCTTAAATATTGGAGGTAGCAGACACAGATTTAAAATAGCAATAATTAATATAATCAAAGTAATTATATTTTAATAGGCTAGGAATTCTGCCCCTGAAACTGTAAGAATCAAATGGAATTTATAGAACTAAAAAATACAACAAGTGAATTTAAACAATCACTAGATGAGTTTAATTGGATATTTAACATGGTTTGAAAGAATTACCTGAAAAATAGATCAGAAGAAAATAACCAGTCTGAAGTGTGGAGGAAAGAAATAATGAGAAGTAGAGAGAATTCTGGGGAGTTGGAGGAGTAGAAAGCACCAGAAAACTGTCTTTCTACTGTGACAACAATTTTACTGGCAGAATCTGTCCTGTGTAATTAATTTAAAACTCTGGAGTATATTGAAGGAAATTAAAGTTGCAAAACTTTCAGAGGAAGGCATGGACAGTAAATTGAGGTTAACCAGTCAATTTCAGCTCTTAGCACAGTAGTAACTACCCATCCTTTAGCCTCAGCCTCACAGCAGGCAACTATACACACATTGTTGCAGCAGCTAGACACAGCTTGTGGAAGCAAGGGTAGGCAAAAAACCCTACTCTCCAAATATCAGGAAATAGTGCTGTAATTGTTGATCACTGATTGTGATCATAGAGATGCAAAAAGGAGGTTGGCAACTGTTGTATTTCCCCCAATTTCAAGCTGTTCCCCTCAGGCTGAAGTGATTTCTAAGGGACCTAAATGGCCAGAGCCCTCTCTCCTTACTTTGTTTTTCTCTTTTTTTTCCCCCTTTTGGGAGACAGACACTAAAGCTGAAGGCATTCAAAAGCAACTGCACATACAGAGGAAGATGAGAAAATGACCATGCATGGGAAAGGTAAAGGCTTAGAAAAAACCTGAGAAGATTTTAAGTTTCCACCTCAGGCTGATCCTTGGAACAGAGAGAAAGAAAACATAAATATAAAACAAGAAAGAAACAAAGAAAAACAGCAAACCCCGGGGAAATGAGAGAATCTGATTTTCAAAGTTTTCACATTATTAGATTCAAACATCAAGTTTTCAACAAAAATTGTTGTAAGACAAACAAAGCAGCAAAAAAGTATTGTCTATTAAGGATAAATAAATGTTCCTTTAAAATACCTGTTGGAAGAAATACAGGGTGAAGAAATTAAAAACTACTGTTTTAAAGATGCTCAAGAAAATGATACGTAAACAAATTGAAAATATCAGTAAAGAGATAGAAAATATAAAAAGAAATCAAAAAGAAATCCCAGAGCTGAAAAGTACAATAACTGAAATGAAAAATTCACTAGAGGATTCAAAGGCATACTTGAGCAGGCAGAAACATCATCAAACTTGAATATAGAACAATGGAAATTACTAAAAGTGAGGAATAGAAAGAAAAAAGATGAAAGAAAAATTGAGGATAGCCTAAGTGACACTATCAAACAGACCACTTAATCAGTGTGAGAGTCCCAGAAAGAGAAGAGAAAGAAAGTGGGCAGAGAGGATATTTGAAGAAATAATGGCAGAAAACTTTCCAAATTTGATGAAAGACATGAATATAAATATCTAAGAAGTTCAACAAACTCCAAGTAAGATGAACTCAAAGAGATCCACACCAAGACACATTATAATAAAATTTTTGAAAATCAAAGATTAACAGAGGATCTTGAAAGCAGCAAGAAGCAATTCATCATATACAAGGGATACTCAATAAGATCATCAGATTTTTCTCATAAGAAACTTTGGGGGCCAGGAGCCAATATATTCAAAGTGCTCAAAGGAAAAAATGAACTGTCGACTGAGAATCCTATGTACAGCAAAACTGTCCTTCAGAGTGAGGGAGAAATTAAAACATTTCTAGATAAATAAAAATTGAGAGATGTCATTACCATTGGAACTTCCCTGTTAAATGCACAAAGGAAAGGTAAAATGAAAGGAAATCAGACAATAAATTGAAGCCATCTGAAAAAGTAAAAATCTCAATAGTTAAATACATGGCAGCTATAAAAGGTAATACTATCACACAATGATTTGTAACTCCACTGTCTTTTACACATGATTTAAGAGACTAATACATTTTTAATTATTGTCTAAAAGTTAGTATTATTATAATTTTAGTTTGTAAATCTACATGTTGTCATATCCATGATTTAAAAGACTAATGCATTTTTTAGAAGAATTATTAATTTAGGTCTTAGAGCACACAATATGAACAGTAAACTTGTGATGTCAGCAACTGGAACAGATAGTGACAGAGCTGTGAAGAGTTTAGTCCTAGATTAAATTGAGCTGATTTTCCTCTTTCTTTCCTTCTAAAATAGGTTGAATCCTCTCTAGAGGATTTAATTTTTTGTATGCTATCAGAGTTAAGTTGGTATAAATTCAAATTAAAGTGTTATAATCTTAGGATGTTAAACACAATCACCATGGTCACCACAAAGAAAATAGCCATTGAATATACAAAAGGAAATGAGAAAGAAATTTAAATGTTTCACTACAAAAAAAAAAAAAAAAGACACTAATGCAGGAAATGAGGAACAAAAGAGCTGTAAGGAATACAGAAAACAAATAGCAAAGTGACAGAAGTAAGCCTCTACTTATCAGCAACTACTTTAAATGTAAATATATTAAATACTCTAATCAGAAGACAGAGACTGGCAGAAAGGATAAAACCACATGATCCAAACTATATGCCATCTATAAAAGACTCACTTTCCTCAAAAATACAAACAGATTGAATGTGAAAGAATGGAAAAAGATAGTGCATGCAAACAGTAATCAGAAGACAGCAAGGGTGGCTATACTAATATCAGAAAAAATAGACTTTAAATCAAAAATAAGTTAAAAGAAACAAAGAAGAACAGTATATGTTGATAAAAGCTTCAGTACATCAAGAATATGTTATAATTATAAACATTTACATACTTAATTACAGACTTGCAAAATTTATGAAGCAAAATCTAACAGAATTGAAGGGGAAAATAGCTCTACTTAACAGAAAGAGACTTCAATACTCCACTCTCAATAACAGGTAGAACATAAGAAAGGACACAGAGAACTTACCACAGTAAATCAGTGAGATCTGATAAACATACAGAACACTCTACTTAACTATAACAGCATTTGCATTCTCCTTAAATGTACCTGGCACATTTTTCATCACTACTACAGGATGAAATCAACAGAAGTAAAACTTGAAAATTCACACATTTGTTGAAATTAAATGATACACTCTTAAACAATGGATCAAAGACAAAAATCACAGGAAATTAAGTCTAACGAAGGGAGAAGGAAATGGCAATCCACTCCAGTATTCTTGCCTTGGAAATCCCATGGACAGAGAAGCCTGGTGGCCTACCATCCATAGGACTGCAAAGAATTGGACACTACTGAAGTGACTTAGCAGGCACACAATCTGAGGAAACTTGACATTTCCAAGAAATTATGCAATTGGAATCTGGGGCTTAGCTGTGGGCATTGTATAGCAAGCACCAGCAGAGGCCAAGAGAAGGGAAAGTAAGTGCAAATTGGTGTCAGCAAAGACATCTTCATTATGAATTCAGGTGGAGTGGGTATGGTTAGAAGCAACAACAAGGAAACGCTGCATATAGCTTTATTCAAATCAACCATTTTGTTTCAATACGATTTTAAACATTCTTAAGAAAATAAATGGAATTCTGGCTCCTTTTAAGACAAGTAAAACTATAATAGATTGTTGAAAACTGCAAAGTCTCTGGTAGGAAGGGCAGTGAACTCTTCAAAAGAAAATACTTCATTGGTTAACAAAAGAAGGGCCCTGTGGAGGGGCTGGAAAAAAGTGGATGAGCTGGCATTTTATACAATTGTGGTTTGTCTAGTTACCTGTTTTTGTGGATTGGAATAACAACAAAGAAGAACCAGGAAGAAATAAATGTGATATATGAAAAAAAAAAAAAGTCTAACAAAGATAGTATCAGTTCAGTTCAGTTCAGTCGCTCAGTCATGTCCAACTCTTTGCGACCCCATGAACTGCAGCACACCAGGCCTCCCTGTCCATCACCATCTCCCGGAGTTTACTCAGACTCACGTCCATCGAGTGGGTGATGCCATCCAGCCATCTCATCCTCGGTCGTCCCCTTCTCCTCCTGCCCCCAATCCCTCTGACAAAACTACAGACCAATATATTTTATGAACATAAATAAACAATTCTCAATAAATGCTAACAAAACCAAATTCAGTAGCATATCAAAAGGACTGTACATGAGGACCAAGTGGGATTTATTATGGGAATGCAAGGACAGTTCAATATATGAAATATATACCCAGATAAATGTTTCTTTAATTATTTTTAAAATATGTAACTGTACTATTTATGACATACTGAAGGAGAAAATAACCCAAATACTCAACAATATCATGTATAAATAAATTGTGTTATGGGGCTTCCCAGGTGATGCTAATAGTAACAAATCTGACTGCAATGCAGGAGATGCAGGAAACATGGGTTCAATCCCTGGGTCAGGAAGATCCCCTAGAGGAAGGCATGGCAACCCACTCCAGTATTCTTGCCTGAAGGATCCCATGGACAGAGGAGCCTAGTGGGCTACAGTCCATAGCACAAAAAGAGTAGGACACTACTGAGGCAACTCAGCACATATTTATACACTTAAATAGTATCTGCTGCTTCATGCAACAGTATGGATGGGTCTTACAAAGATAATTTTCATGTAAAAATGCCAGACATAAAGAGCATATATTGTTTGTTCCATTTATTTTTTAAAAAGTTGATTCCCTCCATGTTCCACTTCAAAAGCTGAAGATATCTCATATTATGTTTCTTGCAGAAACTGCCACTCATTTACCACTTATCTTTCACAGAGAATTTCTGTAAGAGTGAGTAGAAGCATGAGAGAAAATGCTTAAAATATCATGTGGTCTAAGAAGCATTAATCATTTTCACAAATTGCCTTCTGATATTTAGTAGAACCTTAACTATGCTTTTATGCATTCAATTAAATGATATACCAGGTTTATAGCACTGAAAACAGATGTCTGAAATATATAAGGACATGCCAGTGTTCTCGTAGCTACACAGGTGTTCATGGTGATCTCAACTTCATAACTTTGGAGCTGTAATAATAGTAATAATTGCTACTATTTTGTGAGTAGTTACTATATGCCAAACACTGTGCCAAATGTTTTATAACCATTATTTCATTTAATCTTTGCAATAACCCTGGGAGGAGGGTTTTACTATCCCCTGTTACAGATAAGGGAACTACCATTAGGTAATTTTCCCAGGAGAGTTACCCAGCCATATTAGTACTTGGTTCTCTCTGACAGTCAGGCATGTGATCTTAACTACCTTGCAAAATTGTGTGTTGTGCTGGTGTGTATCAGTGATGTAAAGAAATGTCAGTTCAATGGTTTGAAACTGTAAATGTAAGCTTTGGTATAAATTTAGCTTCAAAACTCCCTGTTTCCCTACCTTTGTGAGTGAAGTCACTCAGTCATGTCCGACTCTTTGTGACCCCATGGGCTGTAGCCTACCAGGCTCCTCTGTCCATGGGATTTCCCAGGCAATAGTCCTGGAGTGGATTGCCATTTCCTTCTCCAGGGGATCTTCCCAACCCAGGGATCGAACCCGGGTCTCCCGCATTGTAGACAGACGCTTTACCATCTGAGCCATCCTCACTTGACTCTCTTGAGTCACTTTACAGTGGCAATTGAAAATCTAGATATATCACGAGGAAGAAGAGAATTTTAATTGTTTCATTTTTCTCACCAAAGGGTTCCTATTCTCAAGTAGGGTACCATTGAATGTTTGGGACTCAGTCTTTGCTTTCTTTTGGGGGGGTGGAGTAAAGAGAGAAGTTGCATCATAGCATTCAGGCATACTTCTTTTCTTGGTTCATTCAGTTCCGTCTCTCAGTCATGTCCCACTCTTTGCAACCCCATAGACTGCAGCATGCCAGGCCTCCTTGTCCATTGCCAACTCCCGGAGTTTACTCAAACTCATGTCCATTGAGTCAGTGATGGCATCCAACCATCTCATCCTCTGTTGTCCCCTTTTCCTCCTGCCCTCAATCTTTCCCAGAATCAGGTTCTTTTCAAATGAGTCAGCTCTTCGCATCAGGTGGCCAAAGTTTTGGAGTTTCAGCTTCAACATCAGTCCTTCCAATGAACACCCAGGACTGATCTCCTTTAGGATGGACTGGTTGGATCTCCTTGCAGTCCAAAGGACTCTGAAGAGTCTTTTTCAACAGTACAGTTCAAAAGCATCATTTCTTTGGTGCTCAGTTTTTTTTATAGTCCAACTCTCACATCCATACATGACTACTGGAAAAACCATAGCTTTAACTAGATGGACCTTTGTTGGCAAAGTAATGTCTCTGCTTTTTAATATGCTGTCTAGTTTGGTCATAACTTTTCTTCCAAGGGGCGAGCATCTTTAAATTTCATGGCTGCAGTCACTATCTGCAGTGATTTTGGAGTCCCCCCAAAATAAAGTCTATCACTGTTACCATTGTTTCCCCATCTATTTGCCATGAAGTGATGGGACCAGATGCCATGAGACCAGATTCCACGATCTTCGTTTTCTGAATGTTGAGTTTTAAGCCAACTTTTTCACTCTCCTCTTTCACTTTCATTAAGAGGCTCTTTAGTTCCTCTTCACTTTCTGCCATAAAGGTGGTGTCATCTGCATATCTGAGGTTATTGATATTTCTCCCGGGAATCTTGATTCCAGCTTGTGCTTCTTCCAGCCCAGCATTTCTCATGATGTACTCTACATACAAGTTAAATAGGCAGGCTGACAATATAGAGCCTTGACATACTCCTTTCCCTATTTGGAACCAGTTTGTTGTTCCATGTCCATTTCTAATTGTTGCTTCCTATCCTGCATACAGATTTCTCAGGAGACAGGTCAGGTGGTCTGGTATTCCCATCTCTTGAAGAATTTTCCACAGGTTGTTGTGGTTTACACAGTCAAAGTCTTTGGCATAGTCAATAAAGCAGAAGTAGATGATTTTTTGGAACTCTCTTGCTTTTTCGATGATCCAGTGGATGTTGGCAATTTGATCTCTGGTTCCTCTGCCTTTTCTAAATCCAGCTTGAACATCTGGAAGTTTGTGGCTCACATGCTGTTGAAGTCTGGCTTGGAGAATTTTGAGCATTACTGTACTAGTGTGTGAGATGAGTGCCATTGTGTGGTAGTTTGAGCATTCTTTGGCATTGCCTTTCTTTGGGATTAGAATGAAAACTGACCTTTTCCAGTCCTGTGGCCACTGCTGAGTTTTCCAAATTTGCTGGCATATTGAATGCAGCACCTTCACAGCATCATCTTTTAGGATTTGGAATAGCTCAGCTGGAATTCCATCACCTCCACTAACTTTGTGGTGATGCTTCCTAAGGCCCACTTGACTTCCCATTCCAGGATGTCTGGCTCTAGGTTGGTGATCATACCATGATGATTATCTGGGTCATTAAAATCTTTTTGTATAGTTCTTCTGTGTATTCTTGCCACCTCTTCTTAATATCTTCTGCTTCTGTTAGGTCCATACCACTTCTGTCCTTTATTGTGCCCATCTTTGCATGAAATGTTCTCTTGGTATCTCTAGTTTTCTTGAAGAGATCTCTAGACTTTCCCATTCTATTGCTTTCCTCTATTTCTTTGCATTGATTGCTGAGGAAGTCTTTCTTTTCTCTCCTTGCTATTCTTTGGAACTCTGCATTCAAATGAATGTATCTTTCTTTTAGCTTCTCTTCTATTCACAGGTATTTGTAAGGCCTCCTCAGACAACTATTTTGCCTTTTTGCATTTCTTTTCCTTGGGGATGGTCTTGATCCCTGACTCCTGTACAATGTCATGAACTCCCATATATAGTTCTTCAAACACTCTATCAGATCTAATCCCTTGAATCTATTTGTCACTTCTACTGTATAATCAATCATAAGGGATTTTATTTAGGTCATACCTGAATGGTCTAGTGGTTTTCCCTACACAATTTAAGTCTGAATTTGGCAATAAGGAATTCATGGTCTGTGCCACAGTCAGCTCCTGGTCTTGTTTTTTCTGACTGTCTAGAACTTCTCCATATTTGGCTGCAAAGAATATAATCAATCTGATTTCTTGGTAGAAAAATGGAAAAGAAAGGATTATAAACTGTATGCTTATATATCCTATAAATCAAAGGATACTTAGATTATTTTTTCTCTATGTTCACACCCATTACCATTTTTGAAAGGTGCCATTTTTTACTTGTAGTGAAAGATGCCTTTGCCATATTGGCATCAGCATGTTCTTCAGCTGCCAGGAGCCAGATCCCTGTTCTTAGATCATTGGGAAGACTTGTTATCATGACTCTGCTCTTGAATTGTGTTGGAGAAATACATTCCTTCTAGAGATAACATCCTCAATTGAAAAATGAATCTCTACTCATGCAGGTTGAAGAAGAAGTTCAGCTACTGCACCCTGCTGCAGCAAGAAGACTAATAAAAACCCTGAACCCATTTCTCACGTAAGAGAACAAAGAGAGCTTTATTGAAATTCAAATGAAAAGTATAAATAGTGAGTCAGACAGCACATGAAGTGAAGATTCCAACATCCTTTTTTTGCTTATGTTGCTTTTAATGGCATTTGAGATTAAAGGTCAAATATAATTCAATGCAGTAATCCTTGTGAGGCTTAATTTTCTATATTGAAAGATTCAAAGTATTCATCTCTTCACCCAGAACTTTACTTCTCAACAGGATGTCTGTCTTCATTGCACTTTTCATGTCTGTTTACCTCAGATCCCAACCAGCAAAATGTGTCCTTTAAAAATGATCCCCCAGGCCTTTCTTCCCTAGATACTCATTCATTCACTAATTCACTTACTTAACACATGCAAAGAATATACTCAATCTGATTTCTTGGTAGAAAAATGGAAAAGAAAGAATTATAAAGCGTATGCTTATATATCCTATAAATCAAAGGATACTTAGATTATTTTTTCTCTATATTCACACCCATTACCATTTTTGAAAGCTGAGCCCACTGTACTCAGCTTCCTAGGATTAGGATCCTTTTGATAAGTGCTCTGAACACTGCACTGAAGATTTTTAAAAACAAAACAAACAAGCAAATAAACAGAAAACTCAGGTCTTCACACAATATACTCAATCTCTAAAAGGGAAGATAAATGTGTTTAGAAAATGATTTGTGTAGTAGAGTTGATGATTGAACACTTTATTTTTCAAATTAAAAAAAAAGTAATTTCTTTAATTTCTAAAATGGATCTATTCCCCTAGTCCTTCATCCAGGAAAGCCAAAATAATCTTAAATTCAGTAAGTAATGGTATCACAGACTCTTGGGGACTGAATAGTTTCTCAGAGATATTCCTTATCCTTGAGGATTCTAATGCTCACTCTTTCAGCTTGCTTTCCATCCCCCTGGCTTTCCCTTGGATAGTATCTGAGAATGTTAGAGATGGGTTTCAAGTCTCACAAAGGCTGGAGAGAGAGAATCTAAGATCCACAAATAAGATCCATGGCCCATGAATGAATCTTGCATTTATTTCTAGGTCCTCTATGACAAAGCTGGTTGGGACTTACTGCATCTCTCTCTCACAGGTTTTACTGTGCTTTTTTTTTTTTTTTTTTTTTAAGTTTTTATTTTTTAAATTTTAAAATCTTTAATTCTTACATGCATTCCCAAGCATGAACCCCCTCCCACCTCCCTCCCCATAACATCTTTCTGGGTCATCCCCATGCACCAGCCCCAAGCATGCTGCATCCTGCGTCAGACATAGACTGGCGATTCAATTCACATGATAGTATACATGTTAGAATGGCATTCTCCCAAATCATCCCACCCTCTCCCTCTGCCTCTGAGTCCAAAAGTCCGTTATACACATCTGTGTCTCTTTCCCTGTCTTGCATACAGGGTCGTCATTGCCATCTTCCTAAATTCCATATATATGTGTTAGTATACTGTATTGGTGTTTTTCTTTCTGGCTTACTTCACTCTGTATAATCGGCTCCAGTTTCATCCATCTCATCAGAACTGATTCAAATGAATTCTTTTTAACGGCTGAGTAATACTCCATTGTGTATATGTACCACAGCTTTCTTATCCATTCATCTGCTGATGGACATCTTGTTCTTGCCTGGAGAATCCCAGGGACGGGGGAGCCTGGTGGGCTGCCATCTATGGGGTCACACAGAGTCGGACACAACTGAAGAGACGCAGCAGCAGCAGCAGCAGCAGTTTGCTCTTTATTTTTGTTTTGATACAAGATAGTACCTTATGAGATCATCTCTTCTAAGAGTTGCAAATAGGAAGTAGGAGGAAAATCCCCTGGAGTTGGTGGGATAATGGAGGACGGGGGCTTTGTGGGGAGAATGCCTAAGGAACTGAACCTCCTCCATGTCTCTTTAAATTTTTCTTCCCGTAGTCTTTTATCCTGGAAGAAGTAGAATTTGTTCACTTTCCTATATGGAAAGGATGTATGTCTTCTGATTCTCTCTACCCATGGGAACTTGATATTCAGGTCAGCCTGTCCTGCTTCTTGATATTTCAAAAGAGTAGAAAAAAATTAGAGATTTATTTTCTCTTTCCACAGTGCTTGGCTTCTAAGAATCTTGTCATAAAAAATGTCTCAGAAATGCCATTTTGGTAGTCAGTAGTTGAATATCAACTACTTTTTTTTTCCATTTCTATTTGCCATTTCCAGCAGATGGATATTTCCTAATAAACAGATAATTACATGGAAAGAGAAAAGGTTTATATTTTAATGTTTATTACATATAATGTATATTTATCTGATGACATTTAAAATAAATTATATATTTGTAGTTTTATAACATGCAAGTACACAGTGTTTTAAAATATATTATCCCTTTTTAGATGCAGAAGCTACAATGGAAACACCAAGAAGGAACACATATCTTTATAGATATTAGGGTCAATAAATGAGAAATATAATTAAATTGCTATAATCTGCTTTCTTTTGGAAAACTTAAGCAAGAGATACAATCAAATTTCTCATTATTATTACTTCTCAGGATTTTCACTGATAAATCATAAATTTTCCAAGGACAATGTCTAAAATGTAGAGTCTACTCCAATAAGCCACCCAGACTGAAGGAAAGTCAGGTGGGGAGCTATCATACAGTTTATTAATTCAAAAAGAGACTTCAGAGGCTGTAGGATAATGTTGCTTTATCATCTTTAAAATCAGTACAAATCAAATGGCTTCCCTAGTGGCTCAGCTGGTATAGAATCTGCCCATAATGCAGGAGACCTTGGTTCAATTCTTGGATTGGGAAGATCCCCTGGAGAAGGGAAAGACTACTCACTTCAGTATTCTGGCCTGGGGCATTTCATGGACTATATAGTCCATGGGGTCACAAAGAGCTGGACACAACTGAGCAACTTTCACAAAAAGTATTACTAACATTGAATAATTTGGAATATATTTGGAAGTGTACAATACATGCACAGGCCTCAGGAAGGATATTTCTAGCAGGATTTGGTGATCCATTAAGTCACTGATGCCCTGTGCATCTCACCCTATGACCAGCTAACCCTATTCCCCCTTTCCCCATGTGAGCAGAAGCTCAGCTCTACCATGCTGAAAGACATTTGACTAATAAAGCTTAATGGTAGAACATCATTGCATGAATATAGTCATGTTACAATTCTCAATTCTCTTTGATGCTGTGATAAAATAGCATCACTAGCTAGTTTGAGTACCCAAAGACACCTGCTGAAATTTATAGACACTTCGAAGGCAAACACAATGTTACCTGATATTATACCTTTTGAATTTAGTTGCTTCAGGAGTGAACTAACTTCTTAATGAGCATATAAAATTCTGTTAACAGAAGTCAGATATAAATCTTAGATAGTCAAAGACTGGCTTCTGTGACTGATTAAACAAAGAAGAGTTGAACTGATTGTGTTTATTATAATCAAGAGCCATTCATTACTATAGTTTATGACATAAAGAATGCCACAGAAAGGAGAAATAAAATAGATCTTTTCTGACCATAAGATAATAAAGCTCAAAATTTCCTTTTGAAAAGTATAAAAATAAATTACAATTAACAGAAAATTAAAATTTTAAATTTATAAACATACATAGCCCTAGGCATAATTAAAACTATAACTCTGAAATATTTAGAAAGTTATCTAGATCTCTGGTAAACATGGCATGCTAAGTAGGCAAACTCAAAACCAAGGAAAAAGAATCGTTAGAGTTACAAAGAAGGCCCCAGAGAAGTCCCATGAAAAATAACATCCACTGAGTTGTCCTCTCATTTTTTGATCTTCCGCTTGCCCTAAATTTTCTGAATCTCACAGCTTTTTGAGTAAATGTGGGCTTGTTTTATACACCTACTATTTTCCTTCCTTAACATCACTTCTATCATTGCTTTCTCCATTGACTGGACCACTGCATCAGTTTCCTAACTGGTTACTTTGTGGCTAATACCTCTCTACCCTGCCAAGACAGAATGCAAATATGACCATATTTGTCTCTTTCGACATTGCCCTGTGGTTCTGTATTGCCTACAAGACTGAGATTAAATACCTTAGTAAAGTGATGGCATGCACTTCCTTCCTTTAACTATTAAATTAACCTTACCTCCCACCCTTCTCTCCACGTCAGATTCTATGCCATTTACTTACTTATATAATGGTCATCACACTTACGTTGCTTAAGATTAGTTTTTGTTCATTCTTTAGGTGTCACTTTAAAAGTCACCTCTTGCAAGAGCACTTCTTAGACTTTAAAGAATATTTCTGTTCTTCCTTGTGTCCCTTTCTCTGTACCTACCTTAGCTCTCTCTTTTTTCCTTTATAAACAGTTAAAATTTGTAATTTTATATTTACTTATACAGTGATTTATTTTGGGGGGCATGCTTTATACCCCTTCATTTTTATATTTTATTTTTTAAATTAGAGGATAATTACTTTACAATATTGTGATGGTTTTTGCCATACATCAACTTGAATCCGCATTAGGTATACATATGTCTCCTACTTCTTGAACCCCCTTCCCGTCTCCCTCCCCTTCCCATTCCTCTAGGTTGTCACAGAGCACTGGCTTTGGATTCCCTGCATCATACATCAAACTCCCACTGGCTACCTATTTTACTTTAAAAATCTGCCTCCATCACTATAAAGTAGGTTTCATGCATGCATAGACTGAACACATCTTGTTCACTGTTCTCAGAAATTTGTTTAATAAATGAGTATATGAATGAACCCTTATTCTAAATGGAGTGAGCTTCAGCAGTCTGAATGTATTAAGCTATTTTAACTTCTGCCTTCATATTTCAGTTTCCTCTGTATGGAGCATTTGTTATCCTCTGAAATGACAAATGGGGATTTGGGGAGTATGTGATCATATTTCATGACTCAGCTCAAACATTATAGAAAGCCTGGTAGAGTTATCTTTGGGCCCTTTTAAACCATAGTTCACCTTCTTATCACAAAATTGATCATATTCTATGACTTTTATTGGTTCATGTGTCTAGTTCCCCCTTCTGGAATGTAAGCTCCCACTGGGCAGGGACTGTTCCTTATTTGTCCTCTATTCTACCAGAGTTTAGAAGCGTACTTCCTTTCATTCACTGGAGTAACTTTACCTCCAAGCTCCCTTCATATATCAGAGCCTATGCCATTTGCTTATCTATAATGGTCATCACACCTACCTTGCTTCAGATTAGCTTTACTCATCCTTCAGGTGTCAGTTTCAAGGTCACCTCAGCAATCAGTCAAAGCTGGTTGGATGAATGAATGGATGAGTTTTTCTGAAATGTTTCATAGCACTTGTGATTGATATCTTCATATTTTGCCAAATTATTCTTATAAAAAATCACTGCCAGATTATTTATAGTAGAAGAAAAAGCAAGAGCTTTCCAAAGGAAACTTTGAAGGCTATTCTGTCAATGTAATCAATGGCATTTAAAAAAAATAACATCTTTGGCCAATACCACTGATAACTACAACAGGAAATAACAGTCAAAAAACAAGTGTTAAGTTTATTAACATCACCAACCCCAGCCAACTACCTTATTGTATTGCAACTGCATGATCCTTTGAAAATGTTTAAATTGAACATGATCTGGAATTCACAAATCTTTGGTTTATGAAATGTAAAAAATAAAATATATATATTTTTAAAACTGCACTGATTTAATCTCTGGTCACTACGTCTCAATTGGAGTCACACTTGGCCTTGGCACCCTTGGCTTAATGGGACCAAGCTTGGGAAACTGCTTTCATCTCAGTAGGACTGGTCACTTACCTTTTTTTGTTTGGGATCCTCATACAGCTCTCTACCTCCAGACCCACAGTAGTGATGTTACTTCCTCCACTTTAAACTTACATGGCTATGCATGGACAGCCTCTGGTGCACAAATGAGCATAAAGCAGGCATCACAGCAGGTGCAGAGTCCCTTTTATAGTGAATTACTGCCTCCTTACTGGAGCCAGGAGAGACCTGCTGTGTTTGTCTCTTTTTAGTTATTAGGCAACGTCTGCAGGCACTCAAGATTTCTATTCCATATTTATCCTCTTCTGGAGCAGAAAGCAAGTGCTATAACAGCTGTGTGTGTATTTGTTTTCTTTGGGGCAGATAGAAGCCAAAGAAACCACAAAACAGTCTAAATTTCAGCTCTTCCTTCACTTATGTAAGAATTACAGAAGCAGGTGCAAAGTGTTTGTTTCTTCTGGGTGTATAAGGCTTCTGAGCTTTCATATTAATAATTTATAAGCAGCCTATTCTTGCTATATGAACAGTTTGAGTGCTGTCTAGGCTACACTATAGAGCTACTTCATAAGATACACCTAATGGGTTTCTTGACTCTCTGACCCGTTTCATAACAGTATCAGAAAGTAGTCTTGCTCTCATATCTGAGGATCCACAAAGTGAAGAGTCACACCTACATGGCATGGGCAAGATATATGTTGAACTGAAACTCTTAGTCTAAATGCCCCAGATTCCAAGGATCCAAAAAGATCAAATAGAAAATGGTTGATTTTTTAGGGAATATTTCTTACTCTACTCCACTCTTGATTGTTCATTAAGGTGAAAGACTAAGACTAGCCTTTTTCCTGATCTTCAAACACTCCAAGCTTGTACTCACCTTAAGGGCAATGTAGAATTATTGGGCATAGATTATCATTACATTTCTAATTTTCATAGATATTGTCGAATTATGAAACACTGAATTTCAGAAGTTTCTCACACAGGATTCCATGTAGGACTATGGGTGATACGGTGAACAATACCTTTAACAATATTGACTAGTAAATGCAATAGTGAATTATGTGTTCTGAAAGAGATTAATAGTTATTACTCATACAGAGGCATAAAACAAAAATGCTCTTGAAGCCCAAAGTGTGGCTATCCAGTTTACTTCTCCTGATAGAGAGCATAAGGAAGACTGTTTTGGCTGCTGTGTTTTGTGGGATGAGATATCCTGTATTTGGTTTCTGTGCCTGGAGCTGAGGAACAGTGATCAGAGCTGCATCCCAAGGTGTAGACCCCTGCAGAAGGGATAGGCTACCCACTCCAGTATTCTTCGGCTTCCCTGGTGGCTCAGTTGGTAAAGAATCCACCTGCAGTGCAGGTCTGACTCTGATCCCTGGGTAGGGAAGATCTCCTGGAGGAGGGCATGGCAACCCACTCCAGTATTCTTGCTTGGAGAATCCTCATGGACAGAGGAGCCTGGCAGGCTGTACCATTTGCAAAAGTTGGACACAACTGAGCGACTAAGCACACACACAAGGTGCTATCAGATAAGGATCAGTGTATTAGCTTTGTTGGACTGCCATAATGAAGTACCACAGATTGGGTGGCTTAAACAATAGAAATTTGTCATCTCACAGTTCTAGAAGCTAGAACTCTGAGATCGAGGTGTCATTAGGATTTAGTCCCTCTAAGGACTGTGAGGAACAATCTGTACCAGGCCTTTCTCTTTGGCCTATAGATGGCCGTCCTCCCTGTGTCTCTTCACACCCTTGTCTTTCTGTCTGTGCCCAGATTTCCCCTTTCATAGGGCTACCAGTCATAGTGAACACCAGTCATTTTGACTTAATTACCTCTAGTAAAGTGAAAGTGAAAGTTGCTCAGTCATGTCTGACTTTTTTGATCCCATGGACTATACAGTCCATGGAATTCTCTAGGCCAGAATACTGAAGTGGGTAGCCTTTCCCTTCTCCAGGGGATCTTCCCAACCCAGGGATCAAACCCAGGTCTCCCGCATTACAGGTGGATTCTTTACCAGCTGAGATACAAGGGAACCTCTATTAAGACTATTTCCAAATAAGGTCATAGTCTCAGGTACTGGGAGATAAGACTCCAACATAACTTGGGTGGGGAGGAGAGATACCATTCCACTCATGACAATCAGGATGGTCTGAGGTTGGGCCATCAACAGATGAGCAAACCAAGATCCAGAGGCAAGAGAGACTGGAAATTTAAGAGAAGAAGAATTCAGAATGATTAAACAAAAAAAATGCTTAGGTAGTTATTAAACTGAAAAGCTAATGATTGCAGCAACTTTTTATGTGATGCCTATAGCAGCTGTAATGTTTCAGAGAAGAGAATTTGAATGGGTAGAAACATTGGGTGGAAAGAACTACAGTAGCAATGATGTAAAACAGGGCTAAGTTGTGACACTATTAATATTAATAATTAGGAGCTCATGTTGTTATTGTTGTTCAGTTCCCAGTTGTGTCCGACTCTTTGTGACTTCATGGACTGTACCACACCAGGCCTCTCTGTCTCTCACTATTTCCCAAAGTTTGCCCAAGTTCATGTCCATTGCATCGGTGGTGCCATCCAGCCATCTCATCCTCTGATACCCTCTTCTCCTGCCCTCAATCTTTCCCAGCATCAGGGACTTTTCCAACGAGTTGGCTGTTTTCATCAGGTGACCAAAATACTGGAGCTTCAGCATCATTCCTTCCAACAAATGTTCAGGGTTGATTCCACTTAAGATTGACTGGTTTGATCTCCTTGCTGCTCAAGGGACTCTCAGGAGTCTTCTCCAGCACCATAGTTTAAAGGTATCAATTCTTCAGTGCCCTGCCTTCTTTATCATCCAGCTCTCACAAGTACGTAACCACTGGAAAGACCATAGCCTTGACTATACGGACCTTTGTCGGCAGAGTAATGTCTCTGCTTTTCAACACAGTGTCTAGGTTTGTCATAGCTTTCCTGTCAAGAAGCAAATATCTTCTGATTTCATGGCTGCAGTCACCATTGGCAGTGCTTTTAGAGCCCAAGAAGAGGAAATCTGTCACTACTGCCACATTTCCCCCCTCTATTTGCCATGCAATAATGGGACCAGATGCCAAGATCTTAATTTTTTTAATGTTTAGTTTTAAGCTGGCTCTTTCACTCTCCTCCTTCACCCTCATCAAGAGACTCTTTAATTCCTCTTACCTTTCTGCCATTAGAGTGATATCATCCAGATATCTGAGGTTGTTAATGTTTCTCCCGCCTATCTTGATTCCAGCTTGTAACTCATCCAGTCAAGCATTTCTCATGATGTGCTCAGCATATAAATTGAACAAACAGGGTGACAGCACCCTGTCATACTCCTTTCTCCATCTTGAACCAGTCAGTTTTTCCATACGGGGTTCTGTCTGTTGCTTCATGACCCACATACTGGTTTCTCAGGAGACAGGTAACATGGTCTTCCCATCTCTTTCAGAGCTTTCCATGGCTTATTATGACCCACACAGTCGAAGGCTTTGGCATAGCTGATGAAAGAGAAGTAGATGTTTTTCTGGAATTCCCTAGCTTTCTTTATGATCCAGTGAATGTTGGCTATTTGATCTCTGGTTCTTCTTCCTTTTCTAAACCCAGCTTGGACATCTGGATGATCTTGGTTCTCATAATGCTGAAGCCTAGCATGCAAGATTTTAGGCATGACCTTACTAGCATGGGAAATGAGTGCAATTGTCCTATGGTTAATACATTCTTGAGTATGACTCTTCTTGGGAATTGGGATGAGGATTGACCTTTTCCAGTCCTGCGGCCACTGCTGGGTCTTCCAGATTTGCTGACATGTTGAATGTGACACTTTGATGGCATTGAATAGCCAAACCTTTGTGGTTTTGAATAGCTCTGCTCGAATTCCATCACACCCAACTAGTTTAATTAACAGCAGTGGTTCCTAAGGCTCACTTGACTTTGCTCGCCAGAATGTCTGGCTCTGGGTGGCTGATCACACCATCATAATAATCCAGTTCATTTAGATCTTTTTTGTACCATTCTTCCATGTATTATTTCCATCTTTTCTTGATCTCATCAGTGTCTACTAGGTCTCTGCCATTTCTGTCCTTTATTGTGCCCATCCTCGGGCAAAGCGTTCCCTTGATATCTCCAATTTTCCTGAAGAGATCTCTAGTCTTTTCCCTTCTGTTTTTTACTTCTAGTTTTATACACTGTTCATTGAAGAAAGCCTTCTTGTCTCTCCATGCTGTTCTTTGGAAATCTGCATTTAGTTGGATATATCTTTCCCTTTCTCCCTTGCTTTTCCCTTCTCTTCTTTCTTTAGCTATTTGCAAGGCCTCCTCAGACAACCACTTAGCCTTCTTGCTTTCCTTTTCCTTTGGGATGGTTTTGTTCACTGTCTCCTGTACAATATTATGGACCTCGTCCATAACGCTTCAGGTGCACTGTTTACAAGTTCTAATCCCTTGAATCTATTCATTATCTCCACTGCATATTCATAGGGGATTTGATTTAAGTCATATCTGGCTGGCCTAGGAGTTCATCGTACTGTTCACGTACATTAGCGTGTTTGACCCTTTTGAGTTTCTTATTTGTTGTCATTTTGTTATTCCATCTTATTCCTTTTGAATTTCCGTAGTTTTTTTTTTTTTTTTTACTGAGTTGTTTAGGTTGGGTTTAATCCAAAGTGGTTTTGCAACAATAAATTCTAGTTTGCTTAGAACTTCTGTTCCATGTTTATTAATTTTCTAGAAGATGAATCTTATTAAAAGAGAATTGAGAAACAACTTTTTGAAATCATTTGAATGTAGATGTGCACCCGCTGATTCAAAGAAGAGCATGGGAATCTAATAAAAATGTGAATATGTCTACAAATTCAGGCTGGAAAGAAATCTTGCAACTTCCTTTTCCTTATTGTAAATTTTTTTAAAAAATTATTTAATTTAATTTTTATTTCATATTGGAGTATAGTTGATTGACTGTGTTGTGTTACTTTCTGGTATGTAGCAAAGTGACTCAGTTATACACACACAGATCTATTATTTTTCAGGTTCTTTTCCCATATAGGTTCTTATATTGAGCAAAGTCCCCTGTAATAAGTAGATCTTTGTTGATCATCTATTTTAGGTATTGCTACTGCTGCTTAGTCGTGTCTGACTAAGTGCAACCCCATAGACGGCAGCCCACCAGGCTCCCCCATCCCTGGGATTCTCCAGGCAAGAACACTGGAGTGGATTGCCATTGCCTTCTCCAATGCATAGTAGTATGTATTTGCGGAGAAGGCAATAGCAACCCACTCCAGTACTCTTGCCTGGAAAATTCCATGGACGGAGGAGCCTGGTAGGCTGCATGCAGTCCATGGGGTCGCTAACAGTCGGACACGACTGAGCAACTTCACTTTCACTTTTCACTTTCATGCATTGGAGAAGGAAATGGCAACCCACTCCAGTGTTCTTGCCTGGAGAAACCCAGGGACGGGGGAGCCTGGTGGGCTGCTGTTTATGAGGTCGTACAGAGTTGGACACAACCGAAGTGACTTAGCAGCAGCAGCAGCAGCAGCAGCAGTGTGTACTTGTTACTTTCAACCTCCTAGTTTATCCCTCCACCCCATCTTTCCCCCTTGATAACCATGTTTGTTTTCTAAATCTGAATTTGTTTCTGTTTTGTAAATAAGTTCATATGTATCACTTTTTAAATTCCACATATAAATATCATGTGATATTTATCTTTGTCTGACTTATTTCACTGTGTATGATAATCTCTAGGTCTGTCCATTTTATTGGACATGGCATTACTTCATTCTTTTTAATGGCTGAATAATATTTCATTGTGTATGTATACCATATCTTTATCCATGCATCTGTGGACAGACATTTAGGTTGCTTCCATGTCTCAGCTATTGTAAACTGTGCTGTAATGAACATTGGGGTGCATGCATCTTTTCAAATTATGATTTTCTTTGCATATATACCCAGAATTAGGATTGCTAGATCATATGGTAGCTCTAATTTTGGTTTTTTTAAGGAACACCCCTGTACTGTTCTCCATAGTAGCTGTATCAACTTACATTCCCACCAACAGTGCAAAAGGATTTCTTTTTCTCTACACCCTCTCCAGCATTTGTTGCTTGTAGAATTTTTGATGGTGGCCAGTCTGACTAATGTGTGGTGATACCTCATGGTAGCTTTCATTTGCATTTCTCTGATAATTAGTGTTGTTGAGCATCTTTTCATATGCTTTTTGGCCATATGTATGTCTTCGAGAAATGTCTATTTAGATCTTCTGCTCATTTTTTAATTTTTATTTTTTTAAATTGGGCTTCATGAGCTGTTTGTATATTTTGGAAATTAAGCCCTTGTTGGTTGCTTCTTTCACAAATATTTTCTCCTATTCTGTGTGTCGTCTTTTCACTTTGCTTATAATTTCCTTAAAGCTTTTAAGTTTAATTAGGTCCCATTTGTTTATTTTTGTTTTAATTACTCTAGGAGGTGGATCCAAAAAAATACTGCTGTGATTTATGTTAAAGTGTGTTCTACCTGTTTTCCTCTTAGAGTTTTATAGTATCTGGTCTTACATTTATAACTTTAATCCATTTTGAGTTTATTTTTGTTTTTGGTGTTAGAGAGTTTTCTAATTTCATTCTTTTACATGTGGCTGTCCAATTTTCCCAGCACTAGCTATTGAAGAGACTGCTTTTTCTCTACTGTATGTTCTTTGCGTCATTGATACACGGATTTATTTCTGGGCTTTCTATCCTGTTTCATTGATCTGTAAGTCTGTCTTTGTGCCAGTACCATACTGTTTTGGGATTTTGTGTTTGTTTTTTTTTTTTTTTTAACTTTTTGTTTTACATTGGGATTTAGCTGATTAACAATGCTGTGATAGTTTCAAGTGAACAGCAAAGGGACTCAGCCATAGATATACATATATCCATTCTCCCCCAACTCCCCTCCCATCAAGAGGACACATAACAACATAACATTGAATACCATATTGCTTTGATTATTGCAGCTTTATAGTATAGTCTGAAACCAGGGAGCCTGATTCCCTCAGCTCCATTTTCCTTTCTCAGGATTGCTTTGGCTACTCAGGGTCTTTTGTATTTCCATAAAAATTTTAAGATTTTTTTTTTTGTCCTAGACCTGTAAAAAAAAATGTCTTTGGTAATTTAAGAGGTATTACATTGAATCTGTAGATTACCTTAGGTAGTATAGTCTTTTGACAATATTGATTCTTCCGACCTGAGGAAGTGGTATATCTTTCCATCTGTTTATATAATCTTTGATTTCTTTCATCAACATATTTTCTTGTAGTACAGTTCTTTTGCCTCCTCTTTAACCTTTCTGCCATACTCATAGCCATTGAAATGTATACTTCCCACATGAACATTTCAATACCAATAAATTCCTACTGCTGCCACACATATTTGGGGCATGGAACCCTTTCTTGGTGAGATTTCTTGTACTTTCTATCCTTCTGAACACCAATCAGCCATTTCTTCTTGGAGGTATCAGCATATTCTCTGTAGTTCTACTGAGAAACAGTAGACTTAAAAAAAAATGATATCACTAAAGAAACCCAACGACAATAAGGAAGACAACTATAATACTACCATAGGAAAATTTTAGCCTCTGACATCTACAGCTACAACAAACAGTAAATACAGTTTAACTCCTAGTATCATAAAACCACACATGGCAGTTCCTTTTATCCAGTACACCATTTCTAGCTCTCAATACAAAGTTATAAGACATACTAAAAGACAAAAAATACAGTTTGAAGATACAGAGCAAATATCAGGATTAGAATCATGTATAACATGAATAGTGGAATTATTAGGCTGAAAGTTTAAGACAACTTTGATTAATGTGCTAAGAGATTTAAAGAAGAAGGTAGTTGATATGTGATATGTCAGCAGGGAGGTAGTTGATATGTGATATGTCAGCAGGGAGGTGGAAGGAAAGAAACAAAAGAAAATGCCAAAAGTCAAAAGCACTGTAGCAAGAAGGAAGGATGTTTTGATGGGCTCCTCAATAGACTGGACACAACTGAAGAAGGAATTATAGAACTCGAAGAAACATCAGTAGAAACTTCTAAACTGAAACACAGAGAAAAAAGAATGAAAAGAACAGAATGATACTGAACAGAATACCCAAGAACTTAGGGACAACTACAAAAGGTGTAGCATACATGTAATGAGAATATTAGAATGAAAATAAAGAGGAAAAAAACGGAAGAAATATTTGAAGCAACAATGACTGGGAATTTTCCAAAATTAGTGATAGACACCACAGATCCAGGAAGCTCATAAAATACCAAGCAAGATAGAATATTAAAAAAAAAAAAAAAACTACACATAGGGACATAATATTGAAATTGCAGAAAATCAAAGACAAAGAGAAAAATCTTGAAAGAAACCGGAGTTTAAACACCTTACCTACAGAAAAGCAAAGATGAGAATTACATCAGACTTCCCTTCAAAAGCCATGTAAGGAAGAGAGTAGTGTGAAATAATGTGTTGAAAGAAAACCCCACCAATCTATAATTCTTTACCCAGTGGAACTATCCTTCAAAAGTGAAAGAGAAATAAAAGTTTTCTCAGGTAAACAAAAATTGAGGGAATATGTTGTCAGGACACCTATTCTCCGATGAACTTACATTGCTTAGAGGAAAACAAAAGTGTGTCACAACACAAAACAACCTTTTTTTGCCAGTCATGTAAGACCTTTATTTGACTCTGTCCACTGCCGTATCCTCACTTCCCACTCTTTTAACTCTAAATTCTAGTAATACCAAATCATCTTGAATTCTCATACATAGCGTGCTTCCTTACAACTTTGTCCACACTGATGTCAACCCTTTGCAAACTGCTTTAACCATTTAAATCTCAGCTTTAATGTTGTGTCCTCTGATGAACCTTGCTGGACATATCTAAAGTCAGGTGCTTCCCTTAAAATACCACTTAACTTTGTGCATATGCCACTTACAGCTATTATCTTACTGTATTATTAAATTTTAAATAGTATATCTCTATCTTCAGTAAATTGTATACTTCTTTGGGGTAGACATATTTCCTTTTATCTCTTTTCCTTTTTCTTAGTACCAGGGTCTGGCACTTAATAAATATTCAACAATTATTTATTGAATAGATTAAGACACTAATGTGAGTGAAATAGAGATGAACAGAGGCTTAGAATCGTGCTTGGAATAGCCAAGAAGAAGCAGTGTCCTACAGAACACTTAGAAGAAAAAGCCAAATAGGTAGCAGAAAACCCCAGATATTGGTTTCATTTCTTTTGACTCTTTATTCATTTATATATTAAGAGTCTTTGCTTGGAATTTTGGTGTTGATAAGCAGTAAGTTTCTATAATGAAGTCTTGGGTCTACAGTGTACAAGCTCTAGAGTGCTTTGAGACTGGAGGGCATTGTCATGTCATGTCATGTCATGATATGGTGCTCTTCCAGGATGTATTATTTAAATTAGAAATCTTAGAAGCATACCTAAGTCTTCTGGAGTCTTAAATTCTTTATTTTTCTTCTGTACCTCCTGATGTATGAAAATAGCCAAGAAGTATAGAAAGCAATATTTCTTCTTTGTTAGTTGATCTATTGGAATGGAGTTTTAATTTCTGGTAAATCCAAATAATCGTCAGCTTGGTTAGAAATCTTAGCTTAGGATGTTGTTTATCATACCCATCTACTCTAAATACCAGATGCTTGACCTCAAGAATTAATTCTTATCATCCTTCTTATCCAGGTATCCTTTGACATTTAGGAAGAACACAGTGTATATGACCTGTCTCTGCTGCTTGGTATAAGTGGTCTCAGCTGGAGAAACTCAAATGACTGGGAGTGACTTGAATGGCTAGGGGATAGAAACATCTGGAGGCTTCTTACTTGTCTGTCAATTAATTTGCAATAACTCAAAGGCTGGACTTGAAGTGTCAACTGGAACCCCACCCTGTGACCATATGGTGTGGGTTTCCTCATAGCATGGATGCCTCATGGTTGTTTAACTTCTTACTCAGTGATTCAAGATTCCATGAGCAGTGCTTCAGCAGCAAGGTGGAAATTGCACACCATTTTTTAACCACCTAGCCTCAGAAGTCTCATGCATCACAAGTTTACCCAAATCAAGAGAAGGGGACATAGATCTGACTTCTTTATAGGAGAAATTATCAAAGAATTTGCAGTCATGTTTTAAAAAGTTCCATACTTATTAAAGGTGTTATGGGAAAAAAAATGACAACAAAAATGATTAGCTAAGAGTAACTAGCTATATATTATAGTGTGAGAATAGTATAGAACGTTAATTAGAAGGGCTTCCCTGGTAGCTCAGCTGGTAAAGAATCCACCTGCAATGAAGGAGACCCTGGCTGGATTCCTGGGTCTGGAAGATCTGCTGGAGAAGGGATAGGCTACTCACTCCAGTATTCTTGGGTTTCCCTAGTGACTCAACTAGTAAAGAATCTGCCCGCAATGCAAGAAACCTGGGTTCAATCCCTGGGTTGGGAAGATTCCCTGGGAAAGGTAACAGCTATGCACTCTAGTATTCTGGCCTGGAGAATTCCATGGAATGTATAGTCTATGGTCTATGGGGTTTCAAAGAGTGTGCTAAAGTCAGCTTTCCAAAATTTGGAGGTTGTGCAGAGAGTCCTTGGATTCATTCATTCCAAAAATATTGAAAATACTATGGTGAAAAGATGAAATCCTTGACTTCATGAAGCTTACATAGTTGTAGGAGGATAGAGAGCATAAGACAGATGATAAAGAAACAAAAGTATTCCTTTGACTCTGGACACGGACAAAATGATTTAGGGTAATAATATATGCCTGAAGAAAACAAATCAGGTTGATAAAAGATTTACCATTTGTTAGGAAATTTAATGTTAGACCAAAGAATCTACTATTACGAGAACATGGTACATGAGTTACACAAATTCAGAAAATCTGAATACGGAACAAAGGAGCTGAGATGACTACAGCTGAGTATTTCAGGGAGTTTCAGAATATCAAAACATCTAAGTTCAAATGTCATACAACAGATCAGATTTGGGGCCAATGAAAGGAAATGGAGCCAAGGGTCAGAAGCAAGTTGTATCTGAAATTGAATAAGAATGGAGTTAATAGGAAAAGCAAAGTGAAATTGCTGTAAAATTTCCTTTGGATCATTATCTGAGTAGTAAGGGAACTGTCTTAAAGAATGGAGCCAGGGCATGCCATTAAATATAACTATACATAAACAATTGAATAAAGAGGCATAATAGAGATAAATTATTTGCAAGGCATATACTTGTCAAAGAATTAGGATCTATAATGTATTAAGAACTCTTACACATTTAAAAAGTCAAAGAACCCTCTGGGAAAATGGGCAAAGCTTCATTTATTGTTTAGGAATTATGAGCTTCATGATATTTTATTTGTAAGACATTCAAACACCTAGTTTCTACTGCAAAGCAGCATCCTAGAATAAAATTTTTGGTTCATCCCATCACCAAGAGGACTACACAAAACTATACAAGAACATAAGGAAATAGCCCCCTGGACATCTCATGAAAGAGATACCACCCTTAGATGAATTAATATAATACTTTTACAAAGGGTAGGTTGTTAGCTAAGAGCAGATTTTGTAGCAATTTAAATGTCAAATCAAATGCCCAATATTTAAGGGCTGTTCATCCTTTCCCTATCTTACTCCCAACACTCCCCACAGTAACAGTAATTTTGGAAATTGCTTCCAATACGATTTTGCTCAATTTATTACTAGTAAAAGTTTGATTTCTTCTTCTTGGTGACATCATATCCATATCAAGCACTCATGTTTCTGAATAAGCTCAACGCTTTGGCTGGGGCAACCTGAGCCTTGCTTTCTGCCAGGCACACTGGAATGCACAACTCACAATGGTTTCCAGATATATCAGTTCCCTTCCTGTCTAGGACATTGCGTTGCCACATGACCTTTGCCAAGTCACTTCTTTTTGCTCTCCCATAACATAAGGTTGTAATTATGATGATCTCCCTCATAGAAATGTGATGAGAAGCTATTCATAACAAAGACTGTAAAAATTGCAAACATGATGAGAGAGGCAGATAGTAAATGGATGAAAAAGTTCTAAATTGAATACCAATTTCCTCCCTGGCTCAATGTGTTCTTAAAATTTATTTGTAAGGACAACAGTAGCAAAAATGCCTCATTAAGTTTTTCTATTAATGTCCACTGGATATTTTTTTTTCTGTTCCCAAATATGACCTTGATTTTTAGATAAACTGTCTTTGTCTCTGGGGGGGTGGATATCTTTTCATTGTTCATTCTTTCAGCCACATGAACTTTCCTTTTCCTTTCTCCCCCAAACTGAGATCATTTCGTTAGTTTTAAATTGGCAACGTGATCTTGTTCAATGCCAGACACATGACATGTTCTAGTAGCTGTCTGGACCTGGGGCTGAGATCATATTCCCTTCTACCCCCAATATATGTTCCAAACACTTGTGAGTGTGCTGAAGGGCAGAGGCTTAAAGAGGTGAGATCAGGCCAGGCTGGCATCCACTCTGTAGGATTCAGGGATGGAGTCATACTTCAAAGTGTTGTGAGGGAATGATTGACAATGCACCAGAGCTGCGCATGGTAGGTGGAAGGACAACGGGGTAAAAATAAGCTGCCTTAGTACATTTTTTCAAGTTTCTGTTTATCTTCCATCTGTAGACCCTTTAAGCTGCCTTCATATTTGGATGTGGACATTGAAGTATTGCTGACCAATGCCAGAGTCACAGGAATACCCTGCTGTGCTTTTGATCTTCCCATATGACTGGATTTCCTGAATCATCGTGTTACTGTGCGTGTGTGCACATGTGTGCACACGTGAATCTTCTGGCACATCTCCCAGAAGTGCTAGCCCTGGGACAAAGGGTCCATTGGTGCTTTCAGAATGTAATATTGATCACTTTGGCTTTCCTTGGCTCAGAGCCAGACACTTTGTCTTTCACTGTGCAAGATGGCTGCCAACTCCATAGGCTCGTCTCAATGTGAGGGGGCTAGGCAGTGCTTTCTAAAGAGCAGAATAATTTTTTTGAAGCTTTGAAGAAAGTTGTTTAAAAATGGAACTTTGTGTGTTGCCAACTACAGGCAGTGCTTGGAATTTGGCTGTCTTTTAACCCTTATGCTCTGTGGTACCTTCTGTATTTAGTTACATTATACTTTCTAATATTCAGTCGAGCAGGAAAGTCAATGAGACAGAATAAACCACTAAGACTTTTTGTATCCTTATAGTTTTGCACAATTTGCTACCTAGGACCAGTATTAGTCAAATCCATAATTTGTGATTCAAACATAAAGACTATCAAAGAACAAATTCACAAAGAGGAAGAAATCTCCTAAGTTTTCAAAGTGTACCTTTCATGTATAGGATTCTGAGAATTATAAAAGCAAATAGCTCAGAAAAGACTTTGATGGCAATTCTTGACCTGTAGAATGATATCAATTATTAGTGATCACCAGAAGAGAATAAAAACTATTGATTCTCTTCAGGCAGACTTCCTTCATATCACAAGCATGGCTACAGATTTCAGACCCATTGCAAGCTTCTAGATTATCCAAGAAAGATAAGCCGGAATCTTATTTTCTCCTTTTTCCCTCAAGTATTATGTTTAGGATTTGACCTAAGCAAGAGATAACAAAAAAATAGGCAATATTCTCTCATTTCTGGATTTCCATTCTTCTTTTCAGCCCTGTTGCCTCCCACATACCAAAAATGTGTTGACCATCTTTTCTCTCCTAAGAAGGCATATCCAATCACTCACAAAAGGCCTGAATATGAATTTATTTCATGTATAAACCTTTCCTGTATTCTAGAGAAATAGTTTTTTTTTTTAAGGGCATAAGGAAGAAACACTCATAATAGACTTTTATCTATCATGATTTCTCTGAGAGGAAATGACTGAGAAAAGGGCTTTCAGTCTTCCATGATTTTGTCCTAATCGTCAGATCCCATCTCTTGCTACTATGATGTGTTATGCTTTGTTAAGGAGGTGAATTGACCATTTTCATTTGCCTCTATTTTGCTTGACTCCTGAGAGGTGCCACAGAGCAGATCTTTAATTCAGGCCCCACATGGAATTTAATCTGAATTCCAAACATTCCGGTTGTAATGGAAAGAGCACATGAAGCTTTGGAATCAGGTAGACATGAGTAAGCTTCCTCATTCTGTCACTTACCAGCTGTGTGATCTTGGAGAAGGTATTTAACCTCTTTGAACTTTGTTGCTGATGTATGGAATAAGAATAATAATAATATTTAGTCAGTGGGGTCATTATGAGTTTAAATAAGATATTGGATGTAAAATGGCTAGCACAGCATTAACATAGCTGATTTTTCCATAAAGTAAATTTCCTTCATCGAGCATCCTTTAATGTCAGTATAGTCTCTATCAAACTCTGTGGAGCTTATTTCTTAAAGACAACTTGAGTAATCCAAAAACTCAGCGGTGATATTTTTAAAAAATTATTTTCCATGGTTATGATATCACCAGTGTCACATTTAAACTTGTGATGACAGCACAGCTGTGAACTCTTTGGATGTCATATCTTTGGAACCAGGGCAGTGTGACAGTCCTGGAGAAAACTGCCATATTTGGCATTCTATGGGTGCACTTGGATTCTCAAATTCCCAGACAGAAAGGGCTGATTGAATCTCTCTCATTTACTCTAAATAGCACACCTCAAATCCTTTCTTTGAAAGCAGACAGATTATAAATAAATGTGTAGTATTATTATACACATTATATTTCTATCATGTATAAGTGGACCCAATACTCTTTGAGGTTAATAATAGTCTGTTTTGAAACTCAAGTTTCTCAGACAGAAACAAAGAAATTTAAGATTAGAGAGTAAAATGAGATGGGTTCAATGATAAATTTGGGACAGTCTGTTGACTCAACAGAATGATGCTTTTTTTCTCAGAATAATGACAGAAGCCTTGAAAGTCTAGACATTACTATTTTGACCCAGGAAATTATTCGCCATGCTCCTGAGAGAACACATTGTTTTGCCACAATTGTTACACAGTGTGCCTGGTACTGTTTCTTAATCCCACACATCTTGATGTCATCCAGAAACTCCAAAAGCAGGTTGTAGTTAGAAAAAAGGCCCAGGTTAATAGAAGCAGCACTATGGTGAATGGACCATCAGAGCCCAAGCAAAGATTAAGTAAATTTGCAATTCAAAACTTAAATTTTTGGCCTTTCTTCCTTCAATTTTGAAATCATGTTTGAGTTCTCATTTCAGATAACCATTTCTTCAGCAGTATAATATTCAGACTCCATGCTTCTGTAATATAGGACAATGGTTTTATTGTATCCTTTTCCTTACCAAGGTCTCATAGAGAAGCATGGCAAATAGAAAAATAATAAAAATCCATTGCATTGAGTTCACCCTAATACTACCTTACTAGACAAAGCTTTGCATTAAGATGATTGTATGAAATCTTAAAATTTATATGGTTGGGACAGCACTTTCTGTCCTCATTCATTAAGCATTGTCCAGCTAACTCTGCTATGGAAAAGATGGACATTTGAGATTTTCAAAATATTCTTGTCTTGTAGAACACTCATAATTGTATATCCAACTTACCTCTGCTGAAAGGAATTTCAGGGAATTTGTTTTTGGTGATACCATACCTCATCCCTCTTATATCTTCAATTGTTATGTCAGTAGCTCCTTCTACTCCAGTACTGATTATTTTTATAAAAGTTAGAACAATGATCCATTAATTTCTGACAATGGCACCAAGAGTTATCTCTTTTAGTTCCATAAATATACATGAAATGTTCTGTGCATACTTTATGCTGCACCTGGAACCTTGGGAAATACAAAACTAAACTGAGAATGTGGATCTACCTCTAAGGAGCTTGTCTGAAGAGAAAGCATGATCGTTTTCCTGCATTGTACAGAACTTAAACATTAGAGATGTTCATCTGTCACCCAGAGTAACATCTACTCCAGAGATCCTAACTTAGGAGCCTATAGACTAAATTCTACTTATAGACATATTTGTTTTAGCTTGCAAAGAATGAACAAAAACCACAAGATTGAACAAACCATTGATATTTTGTAATATGAAGATGAAGATCCCCTGCAGAAGGGCATGGCAACCCACTCCAGTACTCTTGCCTGGAGAATCCCATGGACAGAGGAGCCTGGCAGGCTACAGTCCATGGGGTCACAAAGAGTAGGACATTACTGAAGCAACTTAGCACACACACCTGCACATAAAATTCTGGATTGATGACTGCTTTGAAAAAATGGAAAGATGTAGCAGCACAGTGTCTGCCTTCCCAGTTGGCAACAATTGGAGTGCCTTGTTTTTCACAGTCCTCATCACTCTGTTACTGTGTTCTCCCAATTTCCATCATTTCTATAGAAAATGGTGGGAAGTTTCTAGGAAAGTGGTAACCGAATGTATATCTCACCCACCCCCACCCCACCCCACCCCCCCCCCCCCGCTTTTATTTCAACTTTAGTCTAGTCTGCTTTTTGAGTCTCCAGACCTCTGAAGCTGTTTGGTATACACTCATGTTCTAATGAAACCCAAGTTCTATGGGACACCAAGAGAAGAAATGTTGTATAGGGCCTTCTTCTATATGGTCTTGGAGAGCCTGGAGATCTCCAAGATGAAGATTGAGAAACCGGGAAAGTACCTGGTTCTGAAACAGGATGGATCCTTGGAAGAAGTTTGGCATTAGTTCCACTGAAGGTACTTAGTCTTCTGGTCTTCAAAAGGCTAAGGAGAAGCAAAACAATGGTTGAACTCTCATTATACCTGGGATTAGATGAGATGGAGGCTAGGAAGCAAGAAGGTTTTCATTCAGTCCTTCAATAAGAGTCTTCTTGTTTGTAATGTCTGCTTCACCTTGCACAATTCAAGAGCTTATAGTCAATTTGAGATGGTCCAATAACTAGTCAATGGGGTCATAAAGAAAAGCGATCAGTTGATGAGAGCCCAACAGTCTACAAAAAGAAGGTAGACAATAATGCATGAAATTCCCCACACAGCTGCTAAAGGAGATAGAACGCAATTCATAAAGCTTCAAATGCAACTCCAAAGTATCTTCTGCATGTGTAATTTTTGAGCTGAGCATTTCCGTAAATAAGTTGATGGAGTTATTGGTTAACACCTAGACTCAAAGTAGTGGTCCAAGATAGCAAACAAAAGTAATATCTCAAAGCACAACATAATATTACAAAAATATGGAATGCATGCAGAAAAAAGAGCAGGAGCCTCACATGTAAATGATGGAAGTTCTGAAAGAAGAGATCACAAAAGGAAGTGAAGCAGTAAAAAAGTATTAGATTCCCTCAAGTTCAAATAAAGGTCCAATCTTCAATTAAAAGGACTGATGAGGAAAGACATAAACCTACAGATTTTTTAAAAAGGAAAAAGTGGTAATGTGATTAAAAACTCTCACAAAACTGCAGGAATTTTAAAAGCGGCATCATAGATTCATAAAAGATGAAAAATTATAAAACAGTATTACATCAAACTTTCAGCAACAAATTTGGAGAAGTCAGAAAATAATAATTTCCTAACAAAATTAAATTACCAAAGATGATTCAGGAAAACTGCAATGATCAATTACCCCAGAAGAGATTGTCAAAAGGTTAACGATTTACCATCAAAAACAGTACCAGAAACAGATGTGTTCATAACTAATTTTTTTCTAACCATTTTTTGAAAAGTTTTCCACATTCTTTGATGAAAAGATTTGATATAATAAAACCACAAACTTTCAAAAAGTTACTGTTTAAATTTAAAGTAATCTCATTTTTAATCCTTACAGAGATTTGGGGAAAGTGAAAAGACATCAAAGTTTACAATGAAGCAAACATTTTTGAGAATAGCCAAATAAATTTTGATAAAGATGAATAGTGGTAGGGACTTGCCTTACTATCAGAATATTACAAGTAAATAGTTGAAATTGCATTAGGATTGTTATAGGCATAGGAAGAAACAAATAGATCAGTAGAAAAAAATAAACAATCCCAGAAAATATAAGATTTGATATATGAAAAGAGAGAAAAATAATGAATTATTTAATAAACAGTGCTGGCACAGAAAGCCACCCATCTGAAAAAATAAAACTGAACCCTATTTTATAGAAAAAAAATTAATTCCATATGGGTTAAAACCTTAAATACGTAAAAAAAAAAAAAAAATATGACAAGAAAATCCAGTACCCAATAAGTACAATCCAGGAGCAGGACGGACTCATCAGTATAAAAGACTTTTGATAATATGAAAATTAAACTTTTAATTTTAATATACAATTCTAATTTTAAATTGCTTTAAGTATTTTGAATGATAAAATGTCACATCTCACATTTTAATATTAAATATTTTGTTATTTAGAAATATACCCAAAGCATTTTAAACATTGATTTGGGAAAAATATTTGAAATTCAGAAGATCACTAGGTGTTTACTATTATGTTGGAAACTTCCTACTAAATGACAAAAAAAGGGTGTGAATCTTAATAGCAAAGGATATAAAGAGGCAACCAAATGGCCAACCAATATATGAAGATATCCTTACTTTAATTTGCATTTCCATAATTCTCTTTACTTCCCGTTAAACTTATAAAAATAAAAAATATTGAAACATCTATTATCACATTTATGGAGATATGAGTTCTCATATACTGCTGGTGGAAACATGAATATTTTCAGCCTTTATGACCACTAATCTGGCAAAATACTAAAGTTAACAAAACACATAAACTTTAACCCAGTAAATCCCACTCTTTAATAGCTATCTCAAAGAGGGAGAAAAGCCATTAATTTCTAGAAGAGAATTTTATATGATTAGATATATTAAAACATATATGGCACCACCAACTTAATGAACATGAGTTTGAGCAAGCTCCAGGAGTTGGTGATGGACAGGGAAGCCTGGCATGGAGTCCATGGGGTCACAAAGAGTGGGACACAACTAAGCAACTGAACAGCAACAACATTAAAACACAGTTGATACTGACGAGAACAAGCTAATAAAGTAAATATATCTCAGTATAGAAAGAGTAACTTATGGTATAGCTACATCAGGGAATATTATGGAATCATTAAAAAGAATGAAAATGGAGGTCTAGAAGATAACTTGGAGAGATTTCCAGTAGATATTTCTAAATAAAAAGGAAGATAAAAATAGTATATAAATATGAGTCCATTTTTTAGAAAAAAATGATGATTTTATATATATATATATATATATATATATATATGAGAGAAGGAAATGACAACCCACTTCAGTACTCTTGCCTAGAAAATTCCATGGATGGAGGAGCCTGGTGGCTACAGTTCATGGGGTCACAAAGAGTTGGACATGACTGAGCGACTTCACAACTTCACATATATATACATGTATTTATATGCAATGATAAGATTATATGTTTAAAGTATATTCTCTGCATAGTTACAGTACATTTATACATGGAAAGATGTGACTATAGAGCAAATGTGAATGGCACCATCCAAAGTTATTAGCATCCTGTTGGAGAGTTAGTTAATTATTGTGTCTCCCTTGTCTCTCCCAATTATTTCCTTATAGTTCCCAGCATTTCCTATCTTTGGAGCTAGGCTGGAGCCACATGACAAGCTCTGATCAATGAACTGAGAGGAAAAAAAATGAGGCAGTTAAGAAATGATTTGTTTCCTGCATTTCTCCCTTCCCTTGCTTTGGAAAACTTGGAGGCTACATGTTCCAGATGGCATAGCAAGTCTGAGGAATACTGCCAATCTACATTAAACTTTGGAAAATTAAGCTTGTTTTGTTAAGTCTTTGAAATTTTTCTCTTATAGCAGCTACATTAATTATCCCAATCCAGAGACTAATATTTTCAAATGAGATATTGCTGAAATTTAAGAATCTAAAATATATGCTTCATTTTAGTGTGAAGCAGACAGTGAGAAAACTGACATCAGAGGAAAGAAAGAATTGATGTTATTCAGAGCCCCACCTACACCCCCAAGAAAAAGTAAAGATAAAATTATCATTTGGGGTAACTTGGGTATTAGGCTAGACCACATGCATAGCAGAAGAGATTAGAAAAGACAACAATTAGCAGTGAATATTGACTACTGCTGAATGCTTTCATCAAAATCTTATAAGAAAGTGAACTCAGGGTGGGGGAAAATGGCCAATTTTCAAGAAGTTACAAGGATTACAGAGGTGAGAAATTTGGGATCATGAAGGGTTGGAAAAACTGATTACTTATCAACCTCAAAAAGTATAAGATAGAAAAAAAAATTAAGAGTAGTCATCCCATAAAAACTTCTTGTTGGCACAAGTGATCACTTTCAGATTTCTCACTTCTAAGCCTAAAAGCCTTCAGGTGGCTATTATTAAGTTGAGAAAGACAAGTGTAGAGATAAGAGAGCAAAGACATAAAGCAGATCTGAAAACTATGCCTCAGTAAGATTTAGGGTGTGGTTACTGGCACATGGAACTGAGCTAGTAGATGAGAAGTCTCCTACATTTCTTAAGTGTTGAGCCAATCAAGATTTTAAGGAATTACATTGCCAAAGAAACCAGTAGCTTAGACCACTGTCAGATTTTGTCCAAGATATGGAGACTTCCACTTACCATCAAAATAAATTACCATCCCACATAAAAGCAACCAAGAAACCAAGACAACATAGAAAAATTGATTTTCAAGATATCAGGCATGACACAATGAAGAAAAATGATCTTTGAAAGATGGTAGACAAAGTAAGTGAGCCCTACAATTCCAGCTTAAAGCCCAGGAAAATCTTTCCAGTCAGGAAACAGACTGGGGGAGTTACAGAAGAGGCATTCTCCCTGAGTTGAGAAGATAGAGTTGGGAGCCTGGATAGTACAAAAACATGACTAGATTTTGCAGACAGAGTATCAGAGCGAAGAGAGCTGCACAATGAGAAAATTCTGGATATCTGTAGAGGGTTCTTCTCAAATATTGAGCTAATTCATTAATTAGCTCAACATATATGTGCAATGAAATACCCAAGACTGAGGGGAAAGCTTCTAAAAGGATTGGAAGGAACAATCCTGCAAGCAAGAGTGAGAAAAAAATTATAATGTATAGATCTTTGATTGGAGTACTGAGAAGGATTATTTTTCCCTTGAGGTAAGGAAAAATTAGTCACTGACTCAACACTGCTATGTCTAACAGAACTTTAAAGCAAAATCCAAAGGATCCAAGTGTTCCCAAATAATTTAACAACATCTCAGAATAAAGCTCAAAAATATTTACAGGAAAACAAATAAACAAAAGAACTCCCTAGCCATCAACAAAGTCAAATTCACAATGTCTGGCATTCAATAAGAAATTAACAAGCCTGCAGTAAATAAAAACTAATGCGGAAAAAATCAATTGATCAAAATCAAATTATAAATGATACAAATGACAGAATAAGTAGGCAAGGATAATAAAACAATTATAGGACAAGAAATTTTAAAAGAGTGTATATATCTACCTGAATCACTTTGCTGTATACCTGAAACTAATTACAACATTGTAGATTATATATCAAGAAAATTATGTATCAATTATATATCAAGAAAATAAATTATTAAAAAATTGTAAGTGCATTTATATGTTTGAGAAGCTAGAGAATAACTTGAATATGTAAAACAAATAATGGAAAGTATAAGAGAGAACTAAACAGAACTTCTAAAAATGAAAATTACAATGTCAAAAATGAAAATACACTGGACAGAATTGAAAGTAGATTAGACAATGTAGAGGAAAAGATTGGTGAATTAAAAAGCACTCATAGAAACTACTCAAAATGAATCACAGAAAGTGAAAAAAGGATGAGCAGAGCTTCAATGAGTTGTCCTATAACTGTGCTGTGCTTAGTTGCTCAGTTGTATCCAACTCTTTGCGACCCCATGGACACCAGGCCTCCTGTCCCTCACCATCTCTTGGAGCTTGCTCAAACTCATGTCCATTGAGTCAGTGATGCTATCCAATCATCTCATCCTCCATTGTCCCCTTCTCATTCTGCCTTCAATCTTTCCCAGCATCAGGGTCTTTTGGCTCTTCACATCATGTGGCCAAAGTTCTGGAGCTTTAGCCTCAGCATCAGCCCCTCCAATGAATATTCACGACTGATTTCCTTTAGAACTGACTAGTTGGATCTCCTTGCAGTCCAAGGGACTCTCAAGAGTATTCTCCAACACCACAGCTCAAAAGCATCAATTCTTTGGCACACAGTGTTCTTAATGACCCAACCCTCACATCCATCATGACTACTGGAAAAACCATAGCTTTGATTAGATGGACCTTTGTCAGCAAAATAATGTCTCTGATCTTTAATATGCTATCTAGGTTTGTCATAGCTTTTCTTCCAAGGAGCAAGTGTCTTTTAATTTCATGGCTACAGTCACCATCTGCAGTGATCTTGTACCATATACATATTAAAATCACTCAAATTGGTCATAGACCTAAATGTAACACCTTAAACTATAAAACACGCAATTGAAACCACTCATGGAATCTTTATGATCTTAACTTAGGAAAAGATTTATTAGCTATAATATCAAAAGCATGATCCACAAAAGAATAAAATCGATAAATTGGACTTCATCAAAATTAAGAATTTCTGCTCTTTGAAAGATACTATTATGAAAAGACATGTCTCTGATTGAGCAAAAATGACTGAAAATCACATATCTGATAAACTATTTATATCCAGAATATAGAAGAAACTCGCCAGATTCAATAGGAAAACAAATAGCCCAATCAGAAAAGGTCAAAAGAGTATACCTGACACTTCACCAAAGGATAGATACTGATGGCAAATAAGTACACAAAAAGGAGTTGAGAGTCATTGACCGCTTTTGAAATAAAAGTCCAAGCTACAAGAAGTTCATGCTACATGCCTATTAGAAAGACTGACCATACTAAATGTTGTAGAGAAATTGAAACCCTCATAAACTGCTGGTGGAATATAAAATGGTGCAATTACTTGGGCTTCCCAGGTGGAACTAGTGGTAAAGAACCCATCTGCCCGATTCAGGAGATGTAAGAAATGTGGGTTTGATCCCTGGGTTGGAAAGACCTCTCGGGAGTAGGAAATGGCACCCCATTCCAGTTCTTTCCTGGAGAATCCCGTTGACAGAGGAGCCTGGAGGGCTACAGTTCATAGAGTTACAAAGAGTTGAACACAAATGAACGCATGTACACAATTTGGAAAATAGTTTGGTGGGATTTTGAAACTTAAAAAGTAGAGCAACCATATGACCTAGTCATTCTACTCTTAGGTATTTAAGCAAAACAAATTTATATTCACATACAAAGACGTGTTCTTGAGTGTCATAGCAGCTGTACTGGCCATATTTGAAAACTAGAAACAACCCACATATCTATTAACAGGGGAAAAGATAAACTATAGCATACGATGAAATGCTACTCAGTAATAAGAAGAAAGAAGATGTTCAGGCTTGCAACTCAGTATGGATTATTCAATATTCATTTGAAATATGAATAATATTGAATATTGAAATAATCATGCTGACTAAAAGCAGACAGATCAAAAAAGAAAAAAGTATATACTGTATGCATCCATGAATAAAAAATTTGAGAAAATGAAATGATCTAGAAAGCAGATCGGTTATTACTTAAGGATAAGTGGGGGCGGAGGCAAAAAGGGAGGTGGAAAGAATTCTAAGGACTTAAAGAAATTTGATATGTGATGGATATGTTTATCATCTGAATATGATGGTTTCTGTCTATATATATATGCAAAAACCTATCAAATTATATTTTAAATAAGGGCAACTTATATATCAATTATAACTCAATAAATCTGTGAAAAAAAAAAAAGTAGGCCCTTGGGACCTCAACTTCTGCAAGCAGAAAATAGATTGAGAAAGGTATACAGTTCCAAGGACGGTGTATTCCCTAAATGACTTTTCCAGGTATGGACAAGGAGGATATTCAAAAAGAACTTTCAGATGGGAAGACAAAGGTTGCTGAGAACAGTGGACAGTGAAAATTCTTTCAGAGAGCAGACTTGGGACTGCCCAAGGTGCTATCCTACATACACACCTCTGTGTCAGCTGAGAAGCTTTTATGTGGCCTTCCCAGAGCACTTCAGAATTGCTATGAACCAGTGACTGCTCTGTATCTTCCATTCTTCCCTTTCAGAATGGGGATGTTTAATGTTCCAACACTATTTATTGACATTTTGGGCAGGGGGCTGGGCGTGTGATGATCTCTTGGGTATTTAGTTCAAAGTTCTCCAGTCTTGATGGAGATGCTAGTCTACATCCTGGACTCTGAGATGGAGGCAGCCCCATGAACAGGACTTTGGGTTGTCTCTTTTGAGAAGACATTGACTATGGAAAGGAAGGTGGAAAAGGGCTATTTGTCACAATGACAGTGCTCACTATATGCGCCATGAGCTGCCTTGATTTTGCAGCCTCTTTTGCAGGTCAGCTGCTGCTGCTGCTGCTATGTCACTTCAGTCGTGTCCGGCTCTGTGTGACCCCATAGATGGCAGCCCACCAGGCTCCCTATATAATTAATTCAGCTGATGGTCCAGGATTAGAACTTGCTGATGGTCCGTGAGTAGAATTTGTGTGTCACCTTCAGGCCAAAATAGTTTAAAACACCTCTTGTACGCGTGCAGGCTAAGTCACTTCAACCATGTCTGAATCTGTGCGATGTTATGGACTATAGCCCGCCAGGCTCCTCTGTATGTGGAATTCTCCAGGCAAGAATACTGGAGTGTGTTGCCATGCCCTCCTCAATGGGATCTTCCCGACCCAGGGATCAAACCCCCATCTCTTACATTTCCTGCATTGGCAGGCAGGTTCTTTACCACTAGCTCCACCTGGAAAGCCCCATAGTGATTTTAAAGGTCATATGTTTCAGATGGTATAGTTACAAATTGGAAGAAGAGGACCTTATCTTCCTCAGATTTGAAACAAGTGACAAATTGTTATTGTGTTAAGCCACTGGAATTTCATTGGTGGATACTTTTTAGATTATTGGAGTGGGATAGGAAAATGACAGAGGAAAGTGGAGGGAGAAGTCAAGAAAAAGAGGAAAATGATTAAAATACCAGTTTAAAATGTATAATCAGTCTATTGATTTCTATAAATGTGCATATTAAATACCCTTTTTCAATAGTGATACTATAGAAATACTATAGAGAAAAATCCTGAATGTTGCCATACACATAATGGCTTGTCACTGTGTATGTATAGTAAATATATCATTATTTATTATATGGTATGTAATGTATTACATAGAAAATGCTACAGAAACTTTGGACAATTGAGGAAAAAGATTCAAAAGTAATACTTGTTAAAATTTCTTTAAAACTTTGAAAGTTTCTATACATTCTTTTCTAATCTTTATTCATCTGTATATATATTTCACCTAGATTAGTAACAGTAAGTGTAATGACATGAAATTTATTCACTTTTTATTACCACTTTTAGTAACTGTAATAATATTTCACACTATGTATGTCCGCATTTAATTATTTATTTTCCCAAATTTGGATAGCTCCAATGTTTTTAAACTTTTGCTATTGTGAATATCTTCCTGCACTTAACTTTTCCCTCATAGTTTTTTTTTTTTTTTCAGGCTAGATTTCAAGAAATGTGTTTACTGGGTTATTTTATATCTTTACTTCCTAAGCTCTGTCAATCCACCACTTTACTCACCATTTTTTTAATCAAATACGTGAAGTCTGACTACCACTTTTGGCCTATCTGAAAGAAAGTGAAATTCCACTCCATGGACTATATAGTCCATGGAATTCTCCAGGTTAGCATTGGACTAGGTAGCCTGTCCCTTTTCCAGGAGATCTTCCCAACCCAGGACTCAAACCCAGGTCTCCCACAATGCAGGCAGATTCTTTACCAGTTAAGCCAGCAGGGTAGCCTGTCCCTTTTCTGGGGGATCCTCCTGACCCAGGAATCAAACCGGGGTCTCCTGCATTGCAGGCAGATTCTTTACCAGCTGAGCTACTACCCTCTCTGTTTCTCTGCCTCAACTTGAACTCCAAACTGTCTAGCATTTTAGCACATCTGGCACCCACTTTCCTTCCTTACAGTCTCTTTCTGAAGGCATGGAATAAGCTGCTGCTTCTTCTTCTTTTTTTTTTTTTCCACTACTAAAACCTTCACCACTTAAAGAAACAAGTATCACTTCTTTTAAGAAGACATACTATATGTAGCCAACTAAAATCTATAGAATTTAAAAGAAATTTAGATTTCAGTGAGAAAAGGAGGAGTGAGGAATAGATTTATTAAGTAGTGAGTAAACAAGTTTACTCAGGAAGTTTTCATGAAGAAAATAACCTTGAATTGTGACTTAATATATATTCTGGACTTAATACATTGAGAAAAATAAAACAAGTGACCAAATGTACATTTGCTTATTGAGTCAAATCTTTCTTTTCCATTTTCTCTTTAGGGGACTCAGTAAAGTTGATTAAGAGATGTTGGTTAAGGAGTAAAGTGGAACCCAAGTTAGTGTAGAGAGTCAGATTGTCCAGAAACACATTTCTGACCCTAACACTCACTAGTTATGGGAACCTGGGCAATTATCTAATTTCTCTAAGCCCTAGTCTTCTCATCTCATACTGAGAATAATTACATTAACTCTGTTGTTTGTGATAAGAAGAGTTTACATCTGTAAATTGCCAAGTCTAGTAGGATAGGCAAGCAACAACAAGAACAGTACCAAACCCCTCTCCTGATGTAATATGGCCTGCATATTCAGTTCAGTTCAGTTCAGTCACTCAGTCATGTCCAACTCTTTGCAACCCCTTGGACTGCAGCATGCTAGGCTTCCTTGTCCATCACCAACTCTCGGAGCCTACTCAGACTCATGTCCTTTGAGTCAGTGATGCCACCCAACCATCTCATCCTCTGTCATCCCCTTCTCCTCCTGCCCCCAATCCCTTCCAGCATCAGGGTCTTTCCCAATGAGTCAGTTCTTCACATCAGGTGGACAAAGTATTGGAGTCTCAGCTTCAGCATCAGTCCTTCCAAAGAATACTAAGGATTGATCTCCTTTAGGATGGACTGGTTGGATCTCCTTGCTGTCCAAGGGACTCTCAAGAGTTTTCTCCAACACTGCAGTTTAAAAGCATCAATTCTGCTGTGCTCAGCTTTCTTCATAGTCCAACTCTCACATCCGTACATGACTGCTGGAAAAACCATAGCCTTGACTAGATGGACCTTTGTTGGCAAAGTAATGTCTCTGCTTTTAAATATGCTTTCTAGGTTGGTCATAACTTTTCTTCCAAGGGGCGAGTGTCTTTTAATTTTATGGCTGCAGTCACCATCTGCAGTGATTTTGGAGCCCCCCAAAATAAAGTCTGTCACTGTTTCCATTGTTTCTCCATCTATTTGCCATGAGGTGATGGGACTAGATGCCATGATCTTAGTTGTCTGAATGTTGAGTTTTAAGCCAACTATTTCACTTTCCTGTTTCACTTTCCTCAAGAAGCTCTTTAGTTCTTCTTCTGTTTCTGCCATAAGGGTGGTGTTATCTGTGTATCTGAGGTTATTGATATTTCTCCTGGCAATCTTGATTCCAGCTTGTGCTTCATCCAGCCCAGCATTTCACATGATGTACTCTACATATAAGTTAAATAAGCAGGGTGACAAAATACAGCCTATATAAAAGATATAGGCTGTGTAGAAAAGATAAAAAGTGGTTGATGAATGTCATTGGTATCAGATTTATCATTTACTATGAAGAGCAATGTCATCAGCTTCCATTAGCAGTATCTTTGGGGAAATGTTTGAATTTTGCTTAGTGACGTGAAAAATACAAACAGGTGAAAGAGACCTTTTCTGGTCTACAGTGGAATTGAATTCATAGTTATTCTGTACTTCTTTTAATGAAAGGGAAAATAATGACATAAATTTCCTAAGAGTTTAAACAAACACATGAACAAAGAAAATGATTCCAAGAGTAAGTGTCACAAATCACACAATGCCAATTATATTAAATAGTCATTGATGATTCACTTTGGGCCCTTGATTTTACCTTCTTAAGGACTCTAGCTAGTTTGAAAATGACCAAAGCTATAGACTATGGCAGTATTGAAAAACTGCCCAGCGGTTTGGGAGCCTGTTGTTTGGACATTAGGAATGTCAAGGGCTCTGAGCAGAGTCTGGATCTGATCAAGTTTCAGTGTCACTGGAATGGGAAAAGTGTGTCCTTCTGCCTCTGTGGATCTCTACCATGGTCGGCAGGACAGCTGCCAGGAGCTAACTCTGTGTGTCAGATCTTCATCCTGCTGCTTGTTGTTGTTCAGTCGCTTAGTCATGTCCGACTATTTGCAACCCCATGGACTGCAGCACACCAGGCTTCCCTGCCCTGTTGCTTGAGAGGTATTAATAACAGGTAGCATCTTACCTAGGGGGCTTCCCAGATAGTGCTAATGGTAAAGAACCTGCCTGTCAATGCAGGAGACATAAGAGATGTGGGTTCAATCCCTGGGTTGGAAAGATCCCCTGGAGGAGGGCATGGCAACCCACTCCAGTATTCTTGCCTGGAGAATCCCATGGACAGAGGAGCCTGGCAGGCTACAGTCCACAGTGTTGCGAAGAGTCAGACATAACTGAAGCAACTTAGCACAGAACAGCACAGCACCTTACCTGCAGAACTGAACAGAGAGACTGCTGTCAGCGAACTTCCAGACTGTATCCTCCTACTCTGACTCACAGATGAGAACCAACCCCATGGATCTGTTTCCAGATTTCACAAGTGAGAATGAGATTCAAAACACTTTTATTTCCAAATGCTAAATCAGATTTGAAACAAAACACATACATTCAGTTTTAGTACCAGGACAAAAAAAAAAAAACAAGCCCTGATAGGTTTAGATGCCCAGTAACACTATTCTCCTTTCAAACGCTGATTTCTCTGGCCTTTCCTACAAGCCTTGCATGCCTTATCCCTGCCACAGCAATTCCATCCAGGCAGGAGTGTGAATGTTATAGATTTTGTCTCCCTTCTGCAGCCCAGGAAAATAAACAGCTAAACTGAGCCTAACTGTATGTTGGTTTCTCCTGAGCCGTGTAAATAAAATAATACATATTTTGACCTAGATATAGTAAATATATAAATATGCAAAGGCTTCTAACTACCTTCTGTTGCTTCCAGAAGCCAAGTAAATGTTTTGCTGAGATCCATTTTAGGAGTATGTTGTTTTCAGCAATGCCTTATGCTGACCTGTGTCAGTGATGCTTGTCTTTCACCTTGTAAGCTATGTCAGTGTTGCAATATTATTAAAAAGAACAAAACACCAAAGGGTTTTCATTTTTCCCTCTTTGCGCATGTTTCTACTTCTCCATGTCCCACCTACACTGGTATTAAGTTGATTTGCTCCAGGATCCTTGTGAATGTCTGTCTTCATTTTAAGTTTTTCCCTCCCCTGTGCCGACGACTCCCTGGTATGACAAAGTCTGTGTTTCGGCCTTTTCTGGTTTGCTTGTTTGTATTTTCCCTGCCTGAGGTTGGACTGAACTGTAGGGCTTTCCACAGGAGAGGTAGGAGTTTGGATAAGCCAGCAGTTTAAGCAGATTTTATGACCAGCCAGTGTAATAAAATGCATTCAGGGGTCACCCAAGAAACTTTAATCAGCACCAGGGGTCACTGGATAGCACTTCTAGACAGGGGAGACAGAAATGAGGAACAGAGATTCAAAAGAGAGGACGAAGAGTTGGGGGAGGGGGCTAGGGATCGAAGGTTCTCAAATTATCAGAAATAACTTTTTTTTTTTTGAATCAATGTGTTTCGCAATCAGAATTGGTAAGAAGAGCCATAATTACCCAGCGGAAACTAGGGATCTGCTGCAAATTTAGATGAGAATTTTACCCAAAGACTTCATTTTTTTCCCTTGTGCAGTTTTGCATGAAAGTTTGGCTTATGATTGGTCTCGGGATGGATATCAGATATCTCACCCTGAAGGGAGAAACATTCCCACCAAATCCTTCTCCCCTGAAATGGAGGGAAAAAAAATTCTGTATCCAATAATCAGAGCCTGGGCAGACAAATTGGCACCACTTTTTTTTTTTTCCTCTCCAGGCTCCCTTTTATTTTCTGCTAGAAATAAGATTGCAGACTTGAGTCACAATTCACAAATATTTGGTAGTATTATGTTGCAAGGAACTGCGGGGAAAAAACCCAGAAGAAGGTAATTCTTAAAAGCTTTGCCCTCACTCATGCAAACAAACTTTATGCTTCTCAATAAATCTCCTGTTTTGTAAGTGGCCATTAAAATAACAGATCATTTGATTAAAATTCTGTTTTCTTTTCACAACGGTCATTTGGAGTTTTGAGGAACCTCCAAATGTGGTCTTCGCCATGATGTCATTAGCATTTTATTAATGCATTCAAAAGGTTAAAAGCTCTTACTTTTTATAGGGCTTTTAAAAGCAAACATTTGATTGTCTCTTGCATAAACTGACTCTGAACCCATTAAAATGTGACAACAACTTCAGAACTGACCCTGTTTAAGGGTAAAAAATTTGATCAAGGATTTGCCACATTTTTAATTGCTTTGAATGAGATGGAAACTGAAGTGAGGCCAATATTTGGGAATGGAAAGAATTAAATCCAGTCCAACACCTTTCCATATAATCATGATATTTTTTAAATTAGGATTTTTTTTCCTTTTAGAGTTGAATGATTCTTTATGGCACGAAAATAGTTTATAGTTTGAAAGGTTTATTTTTTCCTCTTTAGTTATAATGCAGTCAGTTTGTCATTAAAAATAAGACGGAAACATTTTTCAAAAAATATGTTTCAGGTGACCTAGCCTAAAAAAAAAAATATGCTCAGGGCGGCAACCGTAAATCTACCTTTGTGTTTTATTTGGATGCAAACCCACATGTGTCTGTGCAGATCTGAAATGATGCTACCCAAAGTTGAGTCTCTTACTTGTCAGTTAGGCATTTTGGGGAATTATGCTATAATCCACAATAAAATAACAAAATCAGTGGTGCTACAGCCATATATTGTTATTTTTCATTTTGTTTCATTCTCATCACATATATTTTTAGGTTGGAATAGCCTCATTTCATTGAATGATATTTTGTATACAAAAGAGAAAATGTTTGCACCTCCTTTGTCCTCTTAATGAAAATGTACATGCTCCATTCTTATTTTTTCCTACTTTCACATCACTGATTGTGAATATTGTTTTATTCCTGTATTTTTTTTAGTGACTGATCACATTTCTCACTCTAGTACTTTCTTTTTTTTTTTTTTTTCCAGAGTAGTAAGGTCTTTATTTTTTTTCCTCCTTCACAAATGAAGTACTGAGAAAGCATCTCCCTGGGCCTTTCTTTTTTAATTGCTTCTGTGTTCTGAGGCACTGGGAGAGCTGCATAACTAGCAGAAGCCGATCAGCAGATAAGCTTGCATAACACGCACTTAATTATACAAACAAGTCTTTCTGGAGAAAGTCTTCTGACAATTACCTCCAGAAGTAAATATACCTCAGTGACTGTCAATAGTAATAAAACCCTCACAATCATTTCTTAAAGCTTTTATTGTTTGCCTATAATTAGCATGCTGATGTGATTAAAGCTACATTTGGTTTTTGATAAACCCCAGACTCCTATAGATAACATTTCCAGCGGTTCAAAGCTGCTTTCATTAGAAGCGATATTTATCTGATTTGTAACCAATCAATTGGAAATAAAACTTTCCTGTGGCATGCCGTTAAAACAGCCAGCAGCAGCCCTGGTTTCCCAAAGCCCCTCTCCTCATCTATGTCCTTGAGTGAGATGGATTCCATATGGTCAGGCTCAGGAGAAGGGGAAAAGGATTGAAAAGGTAGGGAATGCGGCTCTAAGAAGTGCCCCTCCAGACGTCCTGCCTTATTTCTACTTGCTGCTATTCGAAGGCACGGTAACTGCTGTAACCAATTTTCTTGAAAAATATATTTTTGTGTAGCAGCAGAAAAATCTGAAGAATTGGGGTTGGTTAAGGTTATTTTGCGATGTTTACTCTGCCTCTGTATTTTTAAGTTTATGTTGGATTCTGTTATTAGACCCTTTCAATTCTGATTTTAACTTTGTCCCCTTTGCCCTCCTCTAAAATTATTTCTCCCTCTGTTTCCATATTATTCTTCTTGTTTTCTCTTTTCTTCTTTGTGTATGTGTGTTTGTTTTATACAATAACATTCAGTTTGCAACCACTTTAAATTTCTTTGTTCAAAATTAAAAAGCACTAAATTTTGAAGTTTTGAAAAATAGGCAAATAATGACTTTCAAAAGTTTATCTGACCCAGCAAACACGCTGAGTATGTTCTAAATGTTCATAAGCGATAGAGGAACACAGAGCTGATAGTATTTATACATTATTGCTGCAGTGATATCTTTCATCTCAGTTTCTGTATAATTTCTCCTCTGCACTAACCTACTCATGTATTTATTCTTGTTCTCAATAGAAAGAGGAAAAAGAAAGAAAGAAAGGATAGTGCACCTTCAAAATCTATGTTATTTAAAGCATTTCTTCCCTCTTATTCTCCATACTTCCCAAACATTTCATATTTTTAGAAATAAAATAGAGAAAGGAAAATATTTTCTGTAATGAAGCCAGTGTTGACATGCAAACCTTTATGGATTTCCAGTCATGGCTCATTAAAATATTTAAATATATGGTAAACATGTGCATAAATGCTATATATGCCATGCTTTTCAAGTTGAATTTTAAAGTGAATGTACATAAACAAAATATTTTATTGCTATTAAAATGAAAACATGAAATCTATGTCTGTGAAACCAATTACACCAATCTGGACATGTTCAAAGGCTTTCAATTTTTATTTAATTACATGGTTTCACGGTGCCCATTTCAAGTATTTTCTTGAACAATGTGTTTAATTTATAACTTTATGAATGATTCTACACAATTCCAACCTTATTTAAGAACATGGGTGTCTCTGCATAGATAATTCAAGTACATTGTCTTGAAAACACTGATTCTTCTAATCTTAAAATGACCTGACTTATGACATTCAATATCTTGAAAAGGAATGCCATTTCATGTACATATTACCTATAGGCAGTTGCATTTTAAAACTGAGAAAATAGGAAGAGGAGCTTTTCCTGTACAATGAATAACAAGACTTGGTATGATAAGTATGTCTCTACTGGTGTGGCATTTATGAATATGCTTTATAGTCAAGAGAATTTTTGTAGAATGGAAGGCTCAGGGAAAAGGTTAGTGGTATGTTATGGGTCTTTTGAAAACAACTTTTATCAAATAGTTTATACACTATCTTTACCATTTATTTTTGAACATAGGTTAGAAATCATTAAAAACTCATTTTAAATAAGTCAACTATAAAATGCTTCTTCATTTTAATTACATTTCCTCATTTCTCCATCTCCTAATTAACAGACATTAAGTAACTCTGTTGGCAAATACCAAAACACAAAATATTTATTCTCATCTTGATTTTGGATCTTTTAACATAAGAATATTAATCACATGTTCTTTGGATACAATTTTTATTTCTGTTAAAAAAACAGTAAGTATATTTTATATTTTAGAAGCTGAAGCTGTATTTCAGCAACCATATGATTCACTAAAATAACAGAGCGTCTCAGAGCATTCTGGGTTTGAGCGGTGCCTTTAAAATATACTCTGTGCAAAACTGAAACCACAGTGACAATATTTCAAGTGATAGAAAGAAAAATGGTTTGCAGATTTACAAAGAGAAGTCATGTACTTCTGCAAAGTTTTATTCTCGTAGGAGTTGTTGGGCATATGGATTAATAAGACTGAGATAATATCACATCAAATAATTAAAGGTAGAGGGGTAATCTCACTTAACTGGATTTTTAAAACCTGGTGCTGGAGTGTATGTTTGCACACGTGTGTTATGAGTTTGTGTATAATAAAAACACACAGGTGACCATGGCATGACGATTTAACTGTTTATGTATCTTCAAATTTCCTTCTCTTGAACTACTATGTATATTATTATGCATAACTCTTAAATTATTTTACTGATAAACATACACTTATCTAGCCATTGACTATAGCTACACAATAAAAAAATATCAGAATGAAAACTGAAAAATCACAGTTGTATCCCTTTACAATGCCAAAGAGCTGAGTGTCTGAATATCATCAAGGAACTGGTGTAATGGTTTCAGTTTTTACCCAAGTGTTTGGCATCATGTAGACATGGCCACAGGCTGTGTTCCCTCTCTGATGAGGGTGCTTGTCATTGGTAGATACAGGATATTTCAAAAGTACTTGGTAGAGCAACTGTAAAAGTGATTGAAATGACATTCTCCAGGCTGCATACTTGAAAAGGGTAAGGTTTGATCACTTTTTCTTGCATGCAGCCAAGCTAAGTTATTCCAATTTACATCTCTCATTTCATACTTAAGATGATTTTCTCTCACATCCGTCTTTGCATTTGGATGTGTTGATTCCTTTATTTTTGTTTCTTGAAATGAACATGATTTTTTTTAATTCTGTACATGACAGAGATTTAAATTTTGTTCATATATCCTATGCACACCATGAACACATGCCTTGATGTTTCTACGTCTCCTTGAAAAAACTGTTGATAGAGAGGGAAAGAATCTTCTTATTTCAAGTTTTACCTAAAGACAGAGTGGGCTTCATGCTTCCCAGTTAAGTCGTTCAAAGAAGCTGTGTCCATGAATTTGGTAATGGTTAGACAGGAACAAATAGTCCAATTTCCACTGTTTCATTAAACTACAGGGCTGACTCAAGTTTAAAAAAAAAAAAAACCTCTCAATTTATTAAAGGCATGGACTTGTCTTTCTTTCTTCTTACATTCCTGACCCAAAGCACGCTTATGAGTGTGTTCTGCTATGGTGTCCTTTCCAACGTCTGGCCACACAGTGCTAGAAACAGTAACACCAGCTAAATCCACTCCAGCTCCCCAGACAAAAAGAACAAGGACAAAGATGCGCCCTGACAGTGTGCTTCAGTTTATATTCTGTGTATTCATGACGCTTTTAAAGACCTGCTCCATATTCATATAAAACTTGTTTGCTTACATTTAGATGAAAAACAGCCATCTTCTTCTCAGTTCTCTATGTGGCTGCATGGCTAGTGCGATTCTATTTTTCATTTTCCCACAACTTAAAACATACTGTGATGAAACCGGTTTTAAAAAAGGGGGTTTCAATGTAATGGAGCTCTGTAAGTAAATGAGCACAGTAACCCCTACACTTTGGGATTCAAGAAACTAGTTCTTAAAAGCAAAAGCAATTTGGAGGCTTCCTCAGCAGGAAGTCCTTGGCACAAAATGGCGTTGTGGGCCAGATCCGCTCACAAGGAAGGTGGTGGGGGAGCTGCACACTCTCACAGAGAAGCGAATCAGGGGCAGAATGTACTTGCATTCGTGAACGTGTCTCTGTGCCCCTCCTTGTAGGGCTTTTTACGTGTTGTGTGAAGGCCTGATGGAGGTGGACAGACGGCTCTAGAGACCCCCCTCCTGTTTGCTCTGGCCGGAGTAATTATTGCAGAGTCACTTCAGAACCAGGAGAAAGAACACTGAAAAAAAAAAAAAAAGTTTTAAAAGGAAAGGAGAGAAGAAGAAGAAGGAGGGGAAAAAAAGAAAAAAGAAGAAAGAGCAGGCACTCTCTGCTCCAACGGAAGCTATGCCAAGAAGCAACTAACTAAAAACAGACAGAGCAGGGAGGAGAAATGAGGAAAGAATAAAATGGTTTGGAGTCAGGCTGACAAATGCACGAGAAAAATTCACATGGCTTCGGAGCAGTTCTTGGCGTCTGTCTCAGAAATTTATGCATGTGTATAGTTTTTCATTTTTATTTATGGAAGAATATTTTGCAATTTCTTTTTACTGAAAAAGATGAGTTATTTTCATTCTCCTAGCATAGTGGAGAGAACACCTCTATCTTCCCTCCAAAAGCCTACCTCCTCTAGCTTAACAGTTTTTAAAAATGCCTGTGTGTGTGTGTGTGTGTGTGTGTGTGTGCGCGCACACACACACACACACACACACACACACACACACACAGGTGGGTAGGTGCTGAATCACTAGATGACTTCCTACTGTCTCTAACTAAATAGAGTGCTAAAACCCAAATGTCTGAGCCTACTATCTTTCAGCTAGTATCCTAACACCCCGTTATGAGGATGTTGGCTTGTTTCAAAAGAAGGCAGGGTGTAACTCAGGCCCATTTGACTTTCCATTACTGTGAATAGTCTAAGCAGCCCCAGGGCTGAGGTCTGCAAGTATTTGGCTTATTAGATCTAATCCATTGATGGCTTGTGTGGTAATGAATGTCTGAAATGCTTGTCTATGATTAGGAATTTTTAATGCTGTCCTCATGGGCTCTGCTGAGCTTTCCTGCTTGTAAACGGAGGCTTAACACACTACAATCACCCATGGAACTGTGTAAGTTGGCAACACCCAGAGAGAAAATTTGCCATTGTGATGCTAATTTCCCTCTCACCTTTGACCAGAAGTGGTAATTATATATAATTTGTAGAAACTGCTTCTCTGGAGTGAGAAAGCCTAAGGGAAACACAGAAGTGTGTTTAAACTAAATGGAATACTTCACAGATAAGAAATACAAATGTAGTTTGAACCAGGTTGTTCCTTTCTGTTCCAGGATCAAAACTGGAGAATTTTGACTCTTCTGAAAATCAGAGCCCATACTATGGGTATTCTTATCTGGACTTCTCCCTACAAGGCTTCCCTGGTGGCTCACAGGTAAAGAATCCACCTGCCCATGTAGGATATGTGGGTTCAATCCCTGAGTTAGGAAGATCCCCTGGAGGAGGAAATGGAAACCCACTCCAGTATTCTTGCCTGGAAACTTCCACGGACAGAGGAGCCTGGTGGGCTACAGTCCATGGGGTCACAAAAGAATTAGACAGACATGACTTAGTGACTAAACAACAAAAGCTGCACAGCTACCAACTTGATCAGAGACACTCAGGACAACTGCCAGGGCTTTTGTCCTTCTGTTTTCTTCTATGGCAGACATGTTCTAAAGGTACTGATAGTGATTAATCATGAATGATTGTCCGAAAGAGTGGCATTCAAGCATCTATTTTCTGTTCTTCCTTGCCACTCCACTCTCCCCATTTCCCCGATATCACCATTAAACTAGTTGTATTGTGCTAGACACACCTGCAAAGTCACTCTGGAGAAGTGTGTGCATGACTCCCGCCTCTAGGGTGGCCGCCGGTGTGGCCCCGAGAATGCTAGAGTAGCATCCTCTAAGAGAGGTCTCCTGAGGTATGTTTCAACGTATGGGTCCCAATTTCCAGTATTTCTTTTCATCAGAAGTGACCTCCTCAAAGGAGTGAATGTTTCAGTGGTGCAGTAAAGAAGCAGTGCCCAAGCAGACTGTGATGATGTATAATGGTGATGACCCATAGGTGGAGCAGGTAAATAGTGCTGGTTGGGATACATGTATTTTAACCACAGTCTATTTAGGAGCCAGAATGTTGGTCTTTTAGTGTTGATTGAAAGACTATTTCTATCTATTTCTACTACTGATTGAAAGTGGCAGACAAGTGAAAGTCAAATCCAGACACTTCCATGTAGTGGAAATAGCACAAGCTTTAAAGTTGGACAGGTCTGAACTCATAATTTAATACACTATATATTAACTGTGTACCTTTGATTTCCCAGATCCTCAGTATCCTCAGTCTTTAAGATGAACACCCCCTCGAGGGATTTGTAAGATGGAATGCAGAAAATAGTTGGTCCACTGCAGAAACAAACAGAAAATGGGGGAAAAAAATAAAAAACAAAATCCTCAACATTCAATGAAAGTTAGTTATTTCTTTCCCCCTAAAAATGTAACAAAATCACGGTTTTAGAAGTGAACCATTTTTGTTGCAAATAACTATGAAGTCTAGCGATTTAGTCTTTAACAAATAATGACCTTGCTATACCATGACAGATTACAGTAGCTGAGAAGTTAAAGGAGATATACTGCTTTAAATGTTTAATACTCTGTGTTATCCATCTTTAGTACCAAATATCCGTAGGCAGTTTTCTTATGCTGTAATAATCATAATATCTTTTTTGTGAGAGCTATAGATATATTCTTTAATTTTTTCACATAACAATTGTACGAAGTCATTATTCCTGTTTTACAAATAAGAGAATTAAGTCTCAAAATGCTAAAATTCTTGCCACAACCCAAATAGTGGAGATGAGATTGTAACCCAGTTCCATGTGTGTATGTGCTAAGTCGCTTCAGTCACGTCTGACTCTTTATAACCCAATGGACCATAGCCCTCCAGGCTCCTATGTCCATGGGATTCTCCATGCAAGAATACTGGAGTGGGTTGCTTTGCCCCTCCTCCAGGGGATCTTCCCAACCCAGGGACTGAACCCGTGTCTCATGTCTCCTGCATTGGCAGGTGGGTTCTTTACCACTAGTGCCACCTGGGAAGCCCAATCCAGTTCTACTTGGCTCTAAATACCAAGCTTTTAACCACTGTGTATACTGCCTTATACAGAATTTAACCATAGCATCACTGCAGACAATCATTTAGATTCTGCTCAGATACCCTGATGACTCAAAATTCACTTTTCCATCTAGGTAATTCATTCCACTTTGTAATAGTTCTGTTTTCCTGTGCTAATTACTTTGAATCTGATAATCATCACTGTGAAGCTGAGAGGGACTTTCAAACAATTACCTGAAAATAAATGTAATACAGGGTAAAAAAGAAAAGTCATTTTTCATTTGTTGGAACATTTTCACGACCAACATTTTAGAACTGTGCTTGCTGCGCATGGATATTAAGAATTTGAAATGTGGCTGACTAACATGGCTAGTCCAAACTGAGATGCGCTGAGTGCATAATATATGCTGGATTTCACATAAGATTTCTCATGAATTCCTTACACATCAAAATGACAATATTTTGCACATTAAATAGATGCATTATTTAAATTATTTTTACCCATTTCCCTTTACTTTTGCAAATGTGGCTACTGGAAAATTTTAAATTACATATGCGTAGACTTAACATCTGTAGCTTGCATTACATTTCTGCTGGACAGCAATTGTTCTGTAGCCTCAAGTGGGAAGGTATCAGATGTTTAGAGGATATCAAATCCACACTTGTTGGCCCAGACAGTCAGAGAACAGAGGGAGGTAGGAGCAGGGTGCAGGATGGAGGGCACACCATGTATGCCTATGGCCAATTCATATTGATGTCTCGCAAAAACCATCACAATATTGTAGAGTAATTATCCTCCAATTAAAATAAATTAAAAAGAAAAGCAAATGCTTATTTATCTTCTACTCAATGCTGTTTTAATGCCCTGAGTACAGCGTACTTTGTAAGCACAGTGTGCGCTTGTGTGTGAAGTCACTTCAGTTGTGTCCAGCTGTTTGTGACCCCATGGATTGTAATCTGCCAGGCTCCTCTGTGCATGGGATTTCCCAGGCAAGAATACTGGAGTGGGTTGCCATGTTCTCCTCCAGGGGATCTTCCCAACCCAGGGATCGAACCTGCATCTCTTAGGTCTCCTGCATTGGTAGGCAGGTCCTTTACAACTATCGCCACCTGGGAAGCCCCCTTGTAGGTATAGAGAGATCATTTTTCTTTTGGCATGTAATTAGTACTAAAGTGAATATTCCTCAATCAGCCTTAAGTCTGACGAAAGTTATTTCTTTATTTACACCAGAAATATTGGTCTTTGTGGTACACAGAAATGTAAGGCCTCAGTTCTTAAAATCCATGGAGTTAGCATTGGAAAAACTGGATCACTGGTCCACAGTTTTGCTGGGTGTGGGTAAGTGGGTATGGAAGGAAGGTGTGGAACAGAGAACAGATGGAGAGCTCTCCTAAACAGATGCTGTGAAGAACATAATGGTCTTTTCAGATTCTGAGTCCTCCACTTGAACACAACAGAATATTATCCAGGGTAACCAACCATGCTGAAGACCTGTGTTGGCTCTGATAACTCTTCCCTGGGAAATCAAATGGTATTATTTTCAACCACCCCACCTAGAAATGGTTTGTTCAGGTCACAGAGAGGAGGCTTCAGCTGATTTCCAGACTGGAGGAAGGACTTCTTCCCGTTAGCCTGCCTGCCTCCCTCCCACCCGCCCTCCTGCCTGCCTGCCTGGGATTGCAGCTGAGCCATATTTAGCCTCTAACGCTAGATGTTTTAGTGCCTGGCTCTTTTTAACTGGCATATGTTAAGAGCTTTGAATTAACAGGTGCATAAAAACTGTCAAAAAACACTTAAATCTCAAGACAGACTGTCAGTCGTATTAAAAAATATGGTGTTACATAACCATGCACTCTCAACACGTCCAGCATATAACAGCTTGGAAAGTCCTTTCTCCCTCCAAGAAATCCAGCAATGTTAATCCATCCCATGAACAAAAGGCCATGGTCCTTTAACCTCCTGATGGAGGATGGTGTGTGTGTGTTTGTGCACATGAGCACGTATGTATTGGAGACATCAGAGTCATGCACAAAGTTTTCCCTTCTGCAACTGAATCTTCTTTCAGTTTCCAAGATCCCCATATATAAACTAATCCAATTGAAAAGAAAAAGAACTCCCAGAGCTCTGGCACACTTAAAGTTGTTCCTTTTAAGAAAATAAACAATTTATCATGTAATATGGTGAAATTTGGAGAAGGCAATGGCACCCCACTCCAGTACTCTTGCCTGGAAAACCCCATGGATGGGGGAGCCTGGTGGGCTGCCATTTACGGGATCGCACAGAGTCGGACATGACTGAAGTGACTTAGCAGCAGCATGGTGAAATTTAAATTAAAATTATCACAGGATGGCCAAGAGAGAAACTGCATCACTTTAAGCCATGTGAATTACAATACACTACTGGTTAAAACAGGTAGAATCAAGTAAGATCCAGTTAAAGCAGAGAGTAATGTTTGCTTCCATGATATTAAGTTGCTTTACTACATTTGTAAAGGCAATAGTTATGTATCACTAACTCTAAAATTGGCATGAAAGAACCTGGCATTTCTGAGTACTTTCTTGTGCATAATAGGTACTATAAAAACATTTTAATTTAATCAGATTAAAAGTTTAATATTACCTTGGCTTCATGTTTTGTAGTGACATCTTACATTCAGCATTAGGCCCTCATCTGCCAAAGAGCTGGGTGACCATAACCAAGCCAGTTACTTTCTCAAAGCCTCATTTATCAATACTTTTTAAAATCGTAAAATCAAAGTGGTTGGGAGTAGGATATAGGGGAGGACATCTCTTTGACATTCATTTGGTTTCTGAAAAGAGTAAGATCCTATGATTTATAACATTTTTCTTGGAATAAGAGTGTTATATCCAGAAATCCATGTGTAGAATCCTAGGGCCACTCTACTGAAACAATGAGGCAGGGTATGATTTGTTTCTCTTTCTGGTATTTTCTATGTTCCGGCATTTAAAAAGTTTATATTTTTGTTTTTTTCATTTTTAACATGCATTCCAGAAGGCTGTCACAGATCAGCCTTACCAGAAAATAGAATCTGGGATGGAGATGTGTGTGCCAGAGTTTATTGGCGAGTGTGTGATGAGGACTGTAAGTGGTCAAGGGAGTAGGACTGGGCAGGGAGAAAGGCCGGGTATGATACACACACAACAAAGACTAGAGCTGATCCTGTGGGGAGTTCTGGCCCCACTTCTTCCCAACTGAGGCATAGGGACCAGTTGTACCCCCATAACTCCTGGTCTTTGGTTGCAGGCTGTCTCCCAGAAAGGGGGCACAAATACAGGCAAGGCCACTCTCTTTCACCTCTGGCAACCCCTGGAGAGAGATTCTCCAGTGAGGTGAGCCATTAGCAACTAATGCTCCCACAGCTTGGGGGAGGGGTGCCTCAGTCCTGAAGGGGTCATCTGGGCAGTGCACCACCATGACCATTACAAAGACAAGTAGAGGATCTGTTCTCTTGGTTCTTACCGTAGTTCCTCTCCGACTAGATATATGACCTTAGACAAGATGCTTAATTTTTGTGCCACTTAACCCGTACTTTGCATGCATGCTCAGTCAACTCAGTCGCGTCTGACTCTTTGCGACCGCATGGACTGTAGCCTGCCAGGCTTCTCTGTCCGTGAGATTATCCAGGCAAGAATACTGGAGTGGGTTGCCAATTCCTCCTCCAGGGGATCTTTCCCATCCAGGGATCAAACCCACATCTCCTGGGGCTCCTGCATTGGCAGGTGGGTTCTTTACCATTGAGCCAGCCGGGAAGCCCAACCTATACTTCGCTTACCCAAACTGTGGATAATAACAGAAATGGATAAAGTTATTATGAAGACTAAAAGAAATAAACATTTCAAGCATCTAGCCAAGTGAAAGTGAGTTTCACCTTCCTCTTTTATCAAATGATAATCCTTCTTCATTTCTAAGGATAATTTCACAAAACAAGGAAGGTCTAACAAATAGCAGCTTGTTCTTGAGGTTAATCAAGAGACTAAAATGTCATCCTGTCATAACCTGCCTTGTTTCATGAGGAGTGCTGATATTTGGTTGTGCTTTCTGCCCCTGGAGGATGTCACTCTTATCAGAAAAAGGCAATCAAATGATGCAATCCCCTTACCCCACCACCACCTCCTCCCATCTCAACATCATTATAACCTGAGATTAGCACTCAGTTCAGTTCAGTTCAGTTCAGTCGCTCAGTCGTGTCCGACTCTTTGCGACCCCATGAATCGCAGCACGCCAGGCCTCCCTGTCCATCACCAACTCCCAGAGTTCACTCAGACTCACATCCATCGAGTGGGTGATGCCATCCAGCCATCTCATCCTCTGTCGTCCCCTTCTCCTCCTGCCCCCAATCCCTCCCAGCATCAGAGCCTTTTCCAATGAGTCAACTCTTCGCATGAGGTGGCCAAAGTATTAGAGTTTCAGCTCCAGCATCATTCCCTCCAAAGAAATCCCAGGGCTGATCTCCTTCAGAATGGACTGGTTGGATCTCCTTGCAGTCCAAGGGACTCTCAAGAGTCTTCTCCAACACTGCAGTTCAAAAGCATCAATTCTTCAGCGCTCAGCCTTCTTCACAGTCCAACTCTCATATCCATACGTGACCACTGGAAAAACCATAGCCTTGACTAGATGGACCTTTGTTGGCAAAGTAATGTCTCTGCTTTTGAATATACTATCTAGGTTGGTCATAACTTTTCTTCCAAGGAGTAAGCATCTTTTAATTTCATGGCTGCAGTCACCATCTGCAGTGATTTTGGAGATTAGCATTACTCAGCATTAACTGTTAATACATTTGTTGTTTTTGTTGTTTAGTCACTAAGTCATGTCTGACTCTTTTGTGACCCTGTGCCAGTCTCCGTTGTCCATGGGATTCTCCAAGCAAGCATACTGGAGTGGGTTGCCATTTCCTTCTCCAGCGGAACTTCCCAACCCAGGAATTGAACCTGTGTCTTCTGCGTTGCAGGCGAATTCTTTACCACTGAGCCACCAGTTAATACATTAGGGATTGAGATAAGAAGTGTCCTCCAGAACGACTATTTATGCCCTACTTATACTTTCATTTGAGGGGCTATCACGAAGGACCCTGCCAAATTCCTCCAACATCAGTTTATCAAGCTCCATAGGGTTTGGGTAGGATAGAAGGGAGGTAGACAGAAGCACTTAGTTATTTTGCCAAATCCCCTTTAAAATATGAAACCAAGCCAAGAGCAGATAGCATGCACGGTTCCCAACACTGTTTTCCTATTGGGAAATGTTAACATTCTTGTTATTGTTTTATCCTTATTGATTGGCAAGGACAAGTTCCTTTCTGTAATGAGAGTAGAGGAGAAAGCATTTTTGCCAAAAAGAGCTACATTCTAAGAAAGATCAAAGTGTGGGTGTTTCATCTGATAGATGTTTCCTCTCTGTTTGGATGCTTGGCCTTGTGGCCTGTGTTGAAATTCCTGTGTGCGTGTCAAATAGTCAGAACATGTTTCTCTTTCTTGTTCACTCTCTCCTTCCCTTCTTCTCTGACCACAGGTTTCCTCCTGGTTTTTCCACTGCTCCTCACCACCACCCAGTCTGATGTAGCTATCCCAGCAGGCCAAAGAAGGAGATGCAATGCCATAAAATCAACCCCCCGTTGGTAAACATTTTCATTTCGGAAAAGCCAAAACGCAATTATTAATTCGGAAGTTGAAGTGCCAAGTCCAGCAAGGAAATTCCTGAAAAGGGACCTGGCCCTGGCATTGACAATCTCTTTAGCTGGGAGATATTTTTACCTTTGAATATGGAACAGGAAGATCATTTTCTCTAAACATTAGAATGAGACCAAATCGTGACCAGCTTGCCAGCAACTTATAATAGAAAAGAAGAAAATTACTTGAGTCCTAACCATGGGGAAGTTAAAACCATAACAATAAAACAAACTAAACAGACCCAAACAAACAAAAACCACTTTTCATTCCACTGTGTGAGCTAAACAATCCCATCCCTCAGGGTGTATTGGTTTTTATTTTAGTTTATTTACATTTGGGCATCCATTTTGCCGCTCTTCAAAGGAAGCTGAAGTGTCTTAGGGATGGAAATTAGGTTTCCTAGGTTATTTATAGTAGCAGTTTTTGTTGCGCTATGTTGATGATTATATAAGATATCATATACTTTTCTTCATCTTTAAAGAAAGTATGTAACAAGTCCCAGAGAAATAGTATTCAATTAAAACTCTATTCATATTAGCCCTTAGAAGTGACCAGACAACACCATAACATCAAGCTTTCTTGTCTCAGTCTTTAAAATTATATACTCAAAGCTAAATGCTCCTCAGAATATATCTCTGGGCAAAACGAGATAGAGAACTTGGCCCTTGAAAAGATATTAGGTTCTAAGTGTAGAGCTCCTTATTATTATTAGTCCTCTACTTATAATGAAAGGCAGCTTCCAGATACTCTTAAATTATCCTTGGAAAATTATTAGTAATTATTAAGCTTAAGAAAAAAGTGACTACAGGAAAGAAAAAAAAATCAATAAGTGAGACATAGGGCAGAACCAATGACTATTTTCCTTAAAACTTTAATTATCTATATCACAATTTCTACGTCCGGGAACAACTGAAGGGCCTGCCCAGTTGATTAGCATAAATGACACCAGAAAGGGCAATATAACTATAATTGTCATTATAAACATATTCCCTATAACTTAGTTAAAAGAGCTCAAAAGTCCATACCAGCTATACTCATCCAATTTCTGTTTTGGGATATTATGATTTTTTTCCCCTTTAATTGTTTCTTTGAGTAGATAGAGTAAGGATGATTATTTTAAGATAAAAATAATGAATAATAACAACACAATTTCAGAATATCCACATTACACGAGGTTTAAGGTTCAACATGTATGTTGTCAGTAGAGCAATTACCACTTCTTTATTCTAGCTGATAATCAACTGTGAAAGGTATTTGTATATATGTTATTATGGATATGCAAAAGTAAAAGTTGGATATGGTGCATTTATTGTCCCTTCTTTCACCCATCACTTCCCCACCTATGAGTACCCTTTTACTCAATCTGGAGATCAAACTTTGCTGATTTTCACTGATATATCTCCAGTATCACAGCCCTTGTTATATGATAGGTATTCATGAATTATATTTTCAAAGAATGAAATCTCTCAAAGGAGATCACTTTAGTGGATTAAATCTCTGAATTTAAATCTTGACTAAACCTCTTGAAATCATCTCCTCTTCTGAGAAAGAAGGCTTTAATCTTCCACCACACCTTAAACTATATGAAGCACATGATTTTGAGACCTAGCCATTTATTCATCTTTGTTCATTTACCCTGAAGAGTACATCTGTTAATCAGGCAAACATAGAAACCATATATAATCATAAGGTGGGGGCAATTATATAACTTTTCATAGGGGCGGAAAAAAAAAAAAAACCATGCACAGCTTCTGTGAGTGTGTAGCAGGGCATTATTCCTCCTCATCATCAATGTGATTATCCCCATCTTCATCATCCACTGTGGGCTCACAAACACTGCAGAGAGAAGTAGGGACAGAGGCAAAGGGAACGCCCAGAAGAAAACTTCAGGAGACAGTAGCATGTCCTTAAAAAAGCCCCAGGGGAAAAAAAAAAAAAAAAGCCCCAGAGTCGGAATTAGGAGACTGGGGTCTTTGATAAATTCCATAACCTCTTGATCCTCCATTTCCTCAGCTATAAAACAGAAATCACATTTGATTTGTCAGTCTTAAATGATTGTTAGGATTATCCAAGGAAGTATCTGAGACCTCTGAAATTCTATATGGCTATCAGTTCAGTTCAGTTCAGTCACTCAATCGAGTCCGACTCTTTGCAACCCCATGAATCGCAGCACACCAGGCCTCCCTGTCCATCACCCACTCCCGGAGTTCACTCAAAGAGCTATAATTTTTCATGTAACAATCTATTTAAGAGATAGTAGGGCATTAGAATTAGACAGACATAAGTTTAAATCCTGAGTTCTTTATACCGGAATGATATGATTTTGTATGGGTTACTTCATTTTTCTGAACTTCTTTTCATTTTTTTCTATGTGGATATTAGAATGGACATAACAATAAATTAACTGCCATGTTGCTAGACATAGCACTTGGGTACCTTGTTCATATAAGCTTGATTTTTAAATGTGATCATTTTAAATGAACATATATATGTGGAGAATTTCAAGAGTTTGACAAATTAGATCTTGTCATTTATTTAGTAAATAAATGGAAACTTGGTGCACTATATAAAATATATCATGCAAAATGCTGAGCAGGATGAAGCACAAGCTGGAACCAAGATTGCCAGGAGAAATATCAATAACCTCAGATACACAGATAACGCCACCCTTATGGTAGAAAGTGAAGAGGAACTGAAGAATCTCTTGATGAAAGTAAAAGAGGAGAGTGAAAAAGTTGGCTTAAAGCTCAACATTCAGAAAACTAACATCATGGCATCCAGTCCCATCACTTCATGGCAAATAGATGGGGAAACAACAGAAATAGTGACAGACTTCATTTTCTTGGGCTCCAAAATCACTGCAGATGATGACTGCAGCCATGAAATTAAAAGACACTTGCTCCTTGGAAGAAAAGCTATGATCAAATTGGACAGCATATTATAAAGCAGAGACATTACTTTGCCAACAAAGATCCATCTAGTCAAAGCTGTGGTTTTTCCAGTAGTCACGTATGGATGTGAGAGTTGGACCTTAAAGAAAGCTGAGCTCTGAAGAATCAATGCTTTTGAACTGTGGTGTTGGCGAAGACTCTTGAGAGTTCCTTGGACTGCAAGGAGATGAAACCAGTCAATCGTAAAGGAAATCAGTCCTGAATATTCATTGGAAGCTGAAACTCCAATACTTTGGCCACCAGATGTGAAGAACTGACTTACTAGAAAAGACCCTGTTGCTGGGAAGGATTGAAGGTGGGAGGAGAAGGGGACGACAGAGGATGAGATGGTTGGATGGCATCACTGACTCAGTAGACATGAGTTTGAGTAAGCTCCGGGAGTTGGTGATGGACAGGGAAGCCTGGTGTGCTGCAGTCCAAGCGGTTGCAAAGAGTGGAACATGACTGAGTGACTGAACTGAACTGAACTGAACTGATGCTGAAGCTCCAATACTTCGACCACCTGATGCAAAGAACTGACTCATTGGAAAAGACCCTGATTCTGGGGAAAGATTGAAGGCAGGAGGAGAAGGGGACGACAGAGAATGAGATGGTTGAATGGCATCACCGACTCGATGGACATGAGTTTGAGCAAGCTCCAGGAGCTGGTGATGGACAGGGAAGCCTAGTGTACTGTAGTCCATGGGGTCCCAAAGAGTTGGACATGATTGAGCGACCGAACTGACTGATATAAAATATATAGTGCAGACTAAATAAATTTCCTGAAGATGAAGCCATAATCTGTTTTCCTACTGGTGATGTGACTCAGGAGAACTCAAGAAATTTCAACCAATTAACTACCTTGATCATATGATGCTCACAAACAAAATAATTGTTTTCCATCAGATCTCAGAACTCAGTCACTAACTTGAGCAGGAGTTGCTATGGAATACTAAAATAACATCAGTCAATTGGAAAAATGAATTACCTGTGATGATTTACAAACAATACAAGTAAGAAGATTTTACTTATAAAAATGTTTATGAATGGCATATAACATATGGGGAGATAATTTAAATCAAATTTTAAAAATAGATGAAAGACTGGAAGTAGACACACATACTCCCAAGATCACTGGATTTGGTGAACAAAAACTTTCAAACCTATTTGACCAGTTTACCATGTAGGAAAGAGGACAAAATAACCCTGTTGTCTTTCTTTCAGTGTTATTGTTCTGTTCCTGATGCAACTTGAAGAAGAAAGTCATTCGCTAATGGAAATAAAGCATTCATTCAATGATGAGACCATTGTTAATAAGATAGCAATAAAAAAAATCATGGGAAAATATACTAAGGTCAAAACTCATGATTTAATAGGAAAACAAATATAAGGATCCATGGATAAACAAAAGTCACATGAAAGGATGGGCAGCTAGAATCTCCTGGACCAAAAGACTAGCGGTGAGAAGAAGAGAAAGATGAGGCTTGTGTGTCCCATCTTGGAAGCCCCCCCAGAACAGCAATGTGGGGCGCCAGCTGCCAGGTGACAGCTGATGTCAGCTCTTGGACACGATGCTGAAATATAGGACTTCCATGTCCCGCTGTCTGAAGAAAAACTTTCCTGTATCCTGTCCTGCCTGGTCCTGGCCCCCTTGTTAAGACACGTGCAGTCACCTGTGACCCGTACTCTGGACTTGAGTCATTCTAGACTGTTCTATTCTCTTTTGAGGCTCAGTACAGCCTGTTTTTTTTTTTTTTTTTCTTTCTTTCCACGTTCCTGATTTGGAAAAAAAAAAAAAAGTGAATTGAAGAGAAATAAGAATGGGTGGATAATGTGGAAGGGCATTAGACCTACTTGTAATCACAGGTGCCTTGTTAGGACTGATTTATGTTTAGGCAACTTAGAAAATGTTTTTACCAACACAATTCAGTCCTAATTCATAGGGCTATGTAGTCCTTCACCCTCAATTGGACTTAAACTACTAACATGATTTAAACTCTGAAATGCACACATTGCCCGAGGCGAGGATTTAAAGTGAAAGCCAAGTTTGCAGTCTTCTACAAAGTATACTTTCTCACCCCCTGTCACTTCTCTAGTTACCAGATCTTTTCCAACCTGTCTGGACCTTCTGGGGCTCAGGCATAAATCAGGAGAAATGTAGTTGGAAATGGCTTCCTTTTCTTCAAAGCAATGTGTACCCACCTCAATGGCGCATTAGAAATCCATAATAGTGCATGTGGTTTCCATTATGCCAAGGGGAAGCCTGTCTTAACTGCTCTAAACTGTCTCTCCAGTGTATGACTTCAGAGCCCAGGATGATTTAAAAAACTGTGGCGAAGTCCTTGGGTTAAAATCAGGAAGGGATCTTCTAGGATCATAGATCGAGATTCTTATTCTGAGAGACACAGGGAGTGTCTCTGATGTATGTATGGTGGCTTGGCATGCTCTCTGAAGAAGAGAGTGTACTATGAGATTTCTGGACTCTAAATACCACTAGCCTTTTGGGACTTTAAAACTCTTCTGAGGCTGTTCCCAGCCTGAGCCAGAATGATCACGAGAGGTCTGGGAACAAGCATAAGACACGCAACCTTGAGACAACAGCAAAATGCTCATGGCATTTCCCCCAACACACACACTTCTTTTTCTCTCTTTCTTTATCTTCCTCCCTCTCTATCTTCCTCTTTCCTTCTCTCCTTCCCTTCCTTCTTTCCTCCTACAATACTTTCGTTATTGTTTGTTTGACTTCCATGGTATATTTCTTGGCATGCTGGGCAGGTGGAAAAGGTTAATACGTGGTACATATTTGTCAAATGTCTTCTTCTGGCTCTCATGATTTTTTCCAAGATGGTTATTATTCTTAATCTGTTACTGCTTCCATCAGTGGGGAGTAGCACTGAAGTCCATATACAAATGGGTTAACCACAATTACAAATGGATCACTATGGGCCATTGAGAGTCATCTAATAATTAGGGAGACCAAGGACTGAGAAGCAAGCACTCAGTAGAGCTCCTTCAGTGAGTATACCAACAGATACATTCACAAGCCTTGTCCTCTAGGCTAGTGGAATAGAGAACCAATTCCACTTTTTCCAATTCTTAAAAATAGTTGAGAACCAAGGCTTATTGCACACTGATTATTCATCACATTATTTGAGCACTGTCTCTGTGCTTGGAAGTCTTCTGGGTGCCAAAGACAAAGCAAGGAACAAGAGACAACATTCTGACTTACTTTGTAGTATAAGGGACCAGTTGGGCTTCCCTGGGGGCTCAGACGGTAAAGAATATATCTGTTCAATGCAAGAAACCCAGGTTTGATCCCTGGGTCAGGGAAGGGATCGGCTGGAGAAGGAAATGGCTACCCATTCAGTATTCTTGCCTGGAGAATTCCATGGACAGAGGAGTCTGGCAGGCTACAGTCCATGGCATTGCAAAAAGTCAGACATGTCTGAGTGACTTTCACTTTCACTCCGTATATGTGACTCTATCGGATGTTCCTAAGAACTCTGTAAGAGAGATTATTTCCAGATTACACACGAGTACACGAAACTTCAGAGAGGTCAGATTACCGGTTTATTAGGGAAAGATCCCAAATCTCCAACTAAGTCTATTTGATTCCAAAGCCTGTGCACTTTGTTTGTTCCTACCTGGCCTTCAGAGGCTAATGAAATCATATGAGACATAACAGGGTTAGTACCAACTAGGCTAAGCACCAACTGAGAATAATCTAGATGAGAGAGACCTGGGAAAGCCTGGAGCAGCCCATGAATGTTTTATAGAAGCATCCAGTCTGAAGGATGGGAAGACAGAGCTTAGATGAGAGAAAAAAGGGGAAACAGAGGACATGAAGGTCCAGAGGCACATGTGTGCATGACCTGGTTTCAGAAGAGTAGAAACGGCCTAAATGAAATGAAAGAGTCTCATAGGAAAAGTTTGGAAACAAAGCTAAAGAGACAGAGCCACAGTATATGTCCTCTAGCTCCATTATTGCTAAAAGATTTTTTTTACCTTTTCAAAGTTATCATTTCCTTGTCAGTGAGATAGGGGGAAATCATAGACAGTTTTTTTAGGTGACTTCAACAATGACCAACTGATAGGAACATTGGTTAATTGCGGGAGAAAGGGTAAGCCCATGATTAGACTCCTATCCAGGACATATTTTTTAATACCCACTCAGATTCTTCCTTGAGAGGGCTTGGTGTTCATATAACTGGATACACGAGTATTTAGCCAATAAAACTGGTTGAAGAATGTGAGAAATTTATCTACTACATGAAGTCATTGTTTCATATTTGTCTGAAGCTCCCAGTGGACTCTGAACACCAGATTTTTGTTCCCCTCTGCTTTCCACATTGCTCTTTCCCATGAGGAGATTCTTTTGATATCAGCATGGGGTATATGGAATTCTTTGGGGGTGAAAGGTGTTCTTTCTATTATAGTAACTTTTTATTTAACCAGTTCGTTTCCATGTAAAAGCTGCTATGGATACAATAAAATTAGAAGAGGCATATCAGATTTGTTTTTTAATTTTCCTCTGGTGGGGCAAAGTTGCTGAGCAAATTTGTTGAGCAGCTGGAATGGCTAAGGTCACACTAACTTTGAAAAAAGAAGGTCCTGACATCAACATACCCAAAGATCTGAATAATCCTGGGCTGCCTCCAATTCTGAAATCCTTTTCTTCAGGCTGTTCGTTTCTCCCTTTCTTCTCCCACACTGGTTTCTGGCTTTTCCCTTTTTCCTAATGAACCCAATACCATGTGGATGTTTCAATTTTACCTGCTCTAATGCAAACAGTTCCTATGGTATAAACTTTAGGTCAATTTTATCAAGTTATTATGTGCTTGGTCAGCTCAGGGAAAAAAAAAAAAAAATCACTTCTGCCCAGATTTCACATAATTGCATGAATTCTCTGATTTAGTTATTTAGTTGGCTCTGCAAATCTATCCCAAGGTGCATTGACTGCAGAGATGGAAGGGAATTCATTATATACTCCCTGCTGAAATGGTGACCTGCAAATAATGATGCGGAAATCAACCTTGATCGCCGTGCTTTCCCTTTCGTCTAATTTCTTCTGAACTTTAGACTGTAACTTGTTTTTGGCTGGATAGCCCCAGGACATACTGGAGTCTGACCAAGGGGGTGCCGAGACCTGGATTTTCACACCATGAAGCTGGTAACAGTTTTGACTTCAATGCCTTGAAAAGTAGGTGATTTCAATTGCCCTGTTTCCTTTCAGGGGAAAACGCTTTCTTTGCACCTAAACAATCTTCCGGTGCTTTTGACTGACAGGCATATTGTTATGATTATGACTGGACTTCTTGACTCCTGCAGGGATAGCATTTAAAACTGCCTGAGACTGGCACAAATCAAAATATTCATCAACTTAAACTATGTCAGCTAAAATGGAAAAGCCAAAATTGTAGTGTTTTATATCATGTCAGAAGTCCATGAACACGGTGCAAAACTGCTTAACTCTTTCCCTTCCCGAAGAAAATTGTAGCATGTAATAGAAGGTATCTGGATTTTTTTTTTTTTTTCAAAATTATGCCTATCGTGTAAATGCCTTATATGTCTCCTCCTGTAATATCCATTGATTTGGGAAGGAGGGGGCTTATTGATTCAATTAACTCTTTCCTTTGTTCCCATTCATTGATTCATTTGATTCTTCACTGGATGCTTTGGAATCCTATATTCTGTAGGACATGGTGTTTGCCTTTGTTGGGAAGAGAAACCAAATTCTTGCCCACAGTTGCTGGTCCCAATAGAAGAGAGGAGATAGAGACCGTGTGTGTGTGTGTGTGTGTGTGTGTGTGTGTGTGTGTGTGTGTTCAGTTGTGTTCAACTCTTCAAGAGCTCATGGACTATAACCTGCCAGGCTCCTCTATCCATGGGATTTTCCAGACAAGAATACTAGAGTGGTTTGCTATTTCCTACTGCAGCGGATCTTCCCAACCCAGACATTGAACCCGAATCTCTAACATCTCCTGCATTGGCAGGTGGATTCTTTACCACTGCATCGCCTGGGAAGCCCCCAAACAGAAGCTAGACATATCCCTAAATGGCTATGAAATAAGCAGTCTGGTAGGTACTACATGATAGATACAGATAAGCTGCCAAGATAGAGGTGAAGTCACTTCCACCCAGGGAGCAGTAAACTGGACATTTGAAGAGTTACCTGTCCAACCTCCTCTTTTTCAAGAATTTTCCTTTCTTCCATTGCAAGTGGGCACTTTGGCCGTCTTTTCCTAAAATGAGATTTTGTTCTTCCCTACAAGCACTCTCTCAGCTATTGTTGCTTGATCAGTGACCACACTGATCAGTCAGTTCCCTATATGAATATATGAATAGAATTCATATATTAGAACAAGAAGATTTCAGTCTCAGCACAGTAGCAGGGAAGAATCCAGATTTGGGGCCAGAGAAAGCCATGGAGTAAACAGAGGCAACGTGAAAACAGAGAAAGATGGCTTATAACAGCAATCTAGGTCCTTGGTGCATTTGTAGAGCGTGATTACATTTCTATCTCAGTCTTCAGCCCTTTTCCATTCCTCCCAGCACCTGCTTTTCATTTTCAGGGAGCCAGTGGGCAAGAATGGGTTTATCTGTATTACTTACATCCCAAAGAACCCTCTCTAACGCAGAAGACTAAGAAAGGAGAAAGACAAAAGACGGGTTTGTCATTTAACAAAGAATGAGAGAGAGAATAGGAATCTTAGTGTAGTGGGATAATATTTTTATGTATTAACAAATGTGTTTTTCCCCATGATTTCCTGTTACCCTTGACCCTCCCCCACTGGGGCAGCTAGACTGTGAGTCATTCCTTGCCTCAAGGGAGGGTTGTCACAGCAGAACCAGAGAACAAAAGAGCCAAATGCTTGGCTTTTGAGTTTAAAAAGCTGAGCTTCAGGCTTCAGACAAAAAAGATTTGGAAGAATATTTGATCAACTTGAGCCAATTTTTTTCTGCCCACGTAAAATAAAAATTCCCCTGGCTGGGAGACAAGCTTTTCTAAAGCTTTTCTAAAGGGTGAGATGCTGGTGAGTCCCGGAAAGGGAATCTTGCACTCTATTCTTACATCCTCCACAGTCAGGCTGAACCCTGACTTGAGCATGACGTTCTGAGAACAAAGAGGCTGATGCCTTATTTCCATGTTGCAAGCCAACTGATGGCAAACTTCCAAGATACCCTCTACACAGCATTGTACTAGAGACACTACCTGGGACATCTAGAGCAAAAGAGTATGGGTCGCCTCAGAATTTTCCATGGCCCTACAGTGGCAAAGACACTGTGAGCCTAACATTTTTTTAGATCCTGAGAAAGGTATAGAAGCAGTCAAGAGGGAGCCAGACAGGGAAGAATTCCACAGTCTGGTCCAAGGGATATTGAAGATGTAATCCACATGGATAGAGTCTGAAGGACAAGTGGTACCATATACAACTTAGAGGATGCCAACCTGGGCATGTAAAAACCAGACCCTTAAACATGTAAAGTCAACTCTGGAAAAGTAGCTCAGCTTTCCTTCAGATAACAATCTGAACTTGACCCACAATTCTTTCTTTGCACTCTGCACTGCATGCTTTCCCAAACGAAGGAAATGATCAAGTGGTTTAGGCGTCATTTAGATATGGCATACTAATTGCCCTAAGGGATGCTGACCTTCCTCATAGCCAACTTGTATTTTGTTGTCTCATATAAAAGCAAGGCTTCCCTGGTGGCTCAGTGATAAAGAAGCTGCTTGCAATGCAGGAGACCTGGGTTGGTAAAGGTAATAATTGGGTTGGGAAGATCCCCTGGAGAAGGAAATGGCAACTCACTCCAGTATTCTTGCTTGGGAAATTGCAGGGACATAAGATCTTGGTGGACTACAGTCCATGGGTTCACAAGAGCCAGACACAACCTAGCGACTAAGTCACCATATAAAAGCAAGAGTTTCTGATTCAATCCACTATTGTACCATATCAATTGCTTATTTATTTATAAAAATATTTATTTATTTGGCTGTGCTGGGTCTTCATTGAAGCACATGGGATCTTTGATCTTCGTTCTGGCATAAGGGGTCTTTGTTTAGTCGCAGCATGAAAACTTAGTTGCAGCATGTAGGATCTAGTTCCCTAACCAGGGATCAAACCCAGGCCTCCTGCATTGGGAGCTCAGAATCTTAGCCTCTGGACCACTGGGGAGTTCCTAAATTGTTTACTGTTCCATAAAGAACCATCCCTAAAAGTTAATCCATTTAAAACAATAATAATTTTATTTGCTTCTGATTCTGTGTATAGAACATAAGGACTAGCCCTCTGATCCTCATCCAAATTGACGAACCACAGAATGGGGTCAAAACAGATAACACAATTGTTTTAAGTCACTATTTTTCCTCAAAGTCTTGTTTATTGAGTCATGTTTATATAGACTGAAATTCATCCTTTCTAAATGCTTAGTTTTAAAAGCCATACCTGATTTAGATGATATTTAGATAAGACTGGATTTAGACTTTAGATGCTGGAATGAGTTAAGAGTTTTGGAGCTATTGGAATGGAATTTGTTATAACAGCATCCCTCTTCTTGCTGTCAAAATGTGTATTAGTCAGCTTGGGTTGCCATAACAAAATACCACAGGCTAGATGGTTCAAACATTAAAAATGTATTTCTCATAGCCCTGGAGGCTGGAATACCAAGATCAAGGTACCAGCTGATATGATTTCTAGTGAGCATTCTCTTCCTGGCTTACAGATGGCCATCTTCCTGCTGCGCCCTCATATGGAGGAGAGGACACAAGGGAGAGAGAAAGCGAGAATATGAGGGCTTTCTGTTGTCTCTGATCAGATCAGGATCCCATCCTTATGACCTCATTTAACCTTAGCTACCACCTAATAAGCCCTGTCTCCAAATACAGTCACATTGGTGGTTAGAGTTTCAACATAACATTTCAGAAGGACACAGTTCAGTTCTCAGTGGAGGCACTGGGTCATATGAGGCATTGGGAGGCTTATATTGGCTCCCTAACATTTAAATGTGACTATGGAGTTATAAGTGATCACCACTGAGATTTGAAGAAACCTACAAAGGTTTAAGAGAATTGAATTGACAAAATCACCAGCAGGTTGAACGAAAAGAGACTAAGACTTTCTGAAATGAAAAGAGACCTTCAGACGCTTAAGTTTCTATGAACAGGAAGCAGGCTGAGAAAGCTACTCATCTGCAAATATGGGTCATTTCTTATGGAAAAGGTAAGAGATCTTAGAGCGTGGAGCTGAGAATGTGAACTAGGGAGTCACTCCCGGAGAGTAGGACTAGGCTCTCATTACATTCCCTGGTCCCAGAAGAGAGACCTGACAACATATCCTAGGCTTCTGTTTGCCTTCTGTTTCAGAATGCCTTCTATTTGCCTCATGTTCTTTTTTTTTTTTTAATTTATGTATTTTAATTGGAGGCTAATTACTTTACAATATTGTAGTGGTTTTGCCATACATTGACATGAATCAGCCATGGGTGTACATGTGTTCCCCATCCTGAACCCCCCTCCCACCTCCCTCCCCATCACATCCCTCTGGGTCATCCGAGTGCATCAGCCCTGAGCACCCTGTCTCATGTATCAAACCTGGACTGGCGATCTGTTTCACATATGATAATATACATGTTTCAATGCTAGTCTCTCAAATCATCCCACCCTCACCTTCTCCTGAAGCTATCCTTCCTGTTTCCCCATTGTACGTTGATACGTAGTCAGGACAGGTAACTTTTCATTTTAGTTTATAGGTCTTTAGATTGTGAGGAGCCACGCTGGGGGGATACACCTGAGGAGCCTCACCTGCATGGCTGAACTGCACTGACTCCATTTTGTCAGCTCCATCTTAGACCTGCAGTCCTGCCCTCTCCTCCTTCTGCATGACTGAGCTTTAGCCAACTCAAAAGGAATGCACCCAAGTTAGATAAGTTCTCTATCAACTTTTACTCTTGCCTTCATCTAATACAAAAACTGGAAGAATGCATTTTGTTAACACAGATGGTTAGTGGTCATGAGACCCCCCCGGGGGTTGGGGAGTAGGAAAACCTCCTGGTTCCTGCCAACACAGACATACTTCTCCCTACTAATCAGATTCTATTTGGGGCTTTAACCCCTTTAAATTCCCCTGTATCCTTTTTGCTGGTGGGGAGGACAGCTGTGAATGCCTCTGGATCGCTATCCTCCTGATTCTGCCTGTGTGGAGGATACCACAATAAACTTCATCCTTGCACTTAATGGAGTCACCTGCTTCATGTCTTGATCTCACAGTTTCTTAGTTTGGAGGATATTCAATATATCAGCTTTCCCATATTCATTCATATCTGCATTTGATCAAATGATAAGATCCTGAACTCCATGCCTGAAACCAGAATGGAAAAGGATGTCTGGGGGAGGAGGTGAGTACATTTTGCATGTGGAATGATTGAAAATTATATTAATGGGGGGTGAGGGGAACAGACTGTGTTACACTGTTTGCAAAGATGGTCACAACAGTTCCTCCCATTCCTATCTGGTTGACCCTGTGCTACATGCCTTTTCTGTTCCTCTCTTCAAGATGTAGAGTCAGTTTTGCCACCACTTGAATCTGGGCTAATTTAGTGACTTTGATCAGTGGAATGCCGCAGATACAATGAATGTGACTACTAAGTATAGATCTCAAGAAGTATCGCAGCTTCCGCTCTCACTATCATGGAACCCTGGGACCTTCATGAATATAATTTCAAGCTATCCCTCTTGGGGATAGGAGGCTAAATGTTGACAAGAAAGCCCAGGTTTTAGGCATCACCAATAGCTGGAGTGTGAGTGAGGCATTCTTAGACTATCTAGCCCCAGGAAAGCCATCAAAATGCTGCAACCAGATGAGTGTTCCCCAGCAACAGCTGTAAACTTCTCCGCACAGCCTAAACCAAAGTACTGACACACAGAATTCCACGAGCAAAGAGAAGCAATTGCTGTAAGTTTTGGCCGATATATGTAGATAACTGATATATGTGGCCTGAATGACAGCCTTGGTTTCTCTTGAATAGAATGTTGCATTAGCAACAGGAAGTTGGGGGAGGACGGGTTGGGGTAATTGTCCTCATCTAAGGATTATTCCAGCATGGGCAATAAAGGCTTTGGGGACTCATTCCTCAGCTCATACAGTAGGGTTTGATTTCAGAATTTCCTCAAGTCCTCTCCAGGCAGCAGCACTATTCTCACACCTGTTTTTTGCTGCTTGACATTCCTTTAGCTGGGGGTTAAGACTTCCACTACACAAATTAAAGTACATTATTTTAAAATATTCCATTCATTAAAATGCAGACACCCTGGGGAAAACTAACCTACCAACTTAAAGTTTTCCCAAGATGTAAGTAATTTTGTCTTAATCTGTTAGGGCTGCTATAACAGAAAATTACAGGACATTTGGTCCTGTCCAGAATGCCCATAAGATACTTGGTTCATAAGACATTTGGTTCATGCCAAAAGCTCCTTGATATTTGGTTCCATCCAAAACCATTTGGCATGGACCAAATAATGCTCATAGAAGCTTTGGACAGGACCAAATGTCTGAAAACCTAATAGAATAGTATATAGATGGGGTAACTTATAAACAATAGAAATTTACTTTTCAAATTCCAAAGGCTGGGAAGTCCAAGATCAAGGTGTTGGCAGATTTGCGGTCTAGTGAGGACCTGCTTCCTGGTTCAAAGATGACTTCCTGTGTCCACACAGTGCAAGCAATTAGAGACGTTTCTGCTGTCTCTTCAGTTCAGTTGCTTAGTCGTGTCCGACTCTTTGCGACCACATGGACTACAGCACACCAGGCTTCCCTGTCTATCACCAACTCCCAGAGCTTGCGCAAACTCATGTCTGTCGAGTTGGTGATGCCATCCAACCATCTCATCCTCTGTGGTCCCCTTCTCCCCTTTCTCTGCCATCTTTTACAAGGGCTCAAATACCATGCATGAGGACTCTACCCTCATCACCTAACACCTCCCGAAGGCCTTACCTCCTAATACCATCACACTGGGGTTTAGATTTCAACATAAGAATCTTGGAGGAACTGTATTCAGATTTTTCCTCAAGAATAGATTTTGAGAGAAAGAGTGAGAGTACTGATCACCAGAAAGAGGGCCTAAGATACCTAAGATAAACGATTGCTTGGCTAGAATTTTGTCCAGGGTGTAGCCTGAGACAAAATTTACTGGTACTGGGAGATGCTGAGGTTCATACATACAAAAAATCTTAATCCTCTGACTTTGGTTCAGATTTGTAGCTATCTTCTGAAGTGATAAAGAATCACAGAAACATGGAGAGACATCTGGCAATAAGATACCTACCTTTGTCTGCTGGGCTTTTCAGGACATGCCAGCTTAGAAACTGTTTACCCCACCTTATGGCTACTGAAGATGGAATACTTCTCATCCTGGGGAGAGGCCTGCCTCCATCATATTGTGAGGTCCAGTTGGTCACTAGCTCTAGTTCTCCCTCTCTCCCATTAGCACAGCAGTAGGGAAGGGAAAGCTCAGATTAGAAGGCTGGACATATTTCTGGATCTATGTGACACCCGGGGCCATGGCTATTGGTAGTTTCTGAGGGAAATGTACATGAGATAAATGAGCCAAGATAATAAAAATAACTTGTGGTTGCTTCTATTTTTTTCAGTTATAAAAGCCAGGTCTAAGCAACTGTAAGTTCTACCAGATTGGGATTCCTCACATATGGCTATGAACTTGCAAGTCTGTGACTTAACTGCTTGTTTCTACTTGGCCAATATGAGAAATGGACAATTCTGCAGGGTTTAAATTAGATGAGGGCTCTGGTGTAAATACAGTTTCAGGATGGTGGGTACGGCTAATGGCTACATGTAACGTACACATGGCAGTATTACCCAACAACTGAAATCACAGCTCATGAAATGACTCCTCTAACGCCCCTTATTCATTTCCTTCTTTTTCCCTCTATGAGCTTGATACTATACATTGCAAGGTTATTATTTCACTCCTCATACAAACCTTTGGCCTAGTGACTTATCCCTTGAGGCATGCTATAATCACTGAGAAATGTGCTCCCTGTCACGTCTTATTGCTTAATTATGGCTCTATTTTAGACGCCCAGGGTCATTTGGCTTGAAGAGACTTCTCTTATGTGTAATCTTTGAATGTACATCCATGCTGTTATCCTTGAGTTTATACGATCATTCCATTTTCATCTTGTTCTGGCTTGGGCAATAATTATTGCCCCCTGGTTCAGCAACACCTTGAATTATTGTAATGAGCTATTATTTTTATGCTCTTCTCCATATAAGATACTACCAACTCTTTGTCAGAAAGATACATGCTTAAATTTCATTTTTCCAATTTTGATTTTTTTCTTAACTGATAAATCTCAGTGGGCCCCTGTTTTAAATCATGTCATGCAAAAACTTCCCCTTTTTCCAATTCACTTTTGCTCTACTGACTACAATTTTTTAACTCAAAATCTGGACATGTTGTCTAGCAGAGGGTTTTTGTTGTTTTTTCTGTTGTATATATGTTGTTCCTTGGTGCTAAAGACAAACTAAGATATGATAGGTTCTAAATATATTCAGAAATTGCAGAACTGGATAGGCTATTTAAAATTAGACATACTCAAAAAATTGGGGACTTCTGGAGGATGCATCACTGGTCATTTATTTTGCTTCCCCCAAATTATACATTATGTTTTGCTACCAGTGTTTGTTTTATGCAAGTATATCTTAGTCCTTCAGACTATAAGCTTCTTAAGGACAAAAGGCACAGAATGTATACCATATCATTTATATAGTTCTACACATATCTTGGAGAAGGCAATGGCACCCCACTCCAGTACTCTTGCCTGGAAAATCCCATGGACGGAGGAACCTGGTAGGGTGCAGTCCATGGGATCGCAAAGAGTCGCACACAACTGAGCGACTTCACTTTGGCTTTTCACTTTCATGCATTGGAGAAGGAAATGGCAACCCACTCCATTGTTCTTGCCTGGAGAATCCCAGGGATGGGGGAGCCTGGTGGGCTGCCATCTATGGGGTCGCACAGAGTCGGACACAATTGAAGTCACTTAGCAGCAGCAGCAACAGCACATATATCTTACACAGTTGTTTTTTGATCAGCTGCATGAAGAGATGATATTTTATTTTCAAGAAAAACTGTTTGGGATTAGGAGCTTGAAAAAGTGGCCTCACATTAAGGTAAAGGCAGACTGGAAAATACTGTCCTGCTTCATCCCTCCAGAGAGTAGTTCAAGTCTGGCCTGGGATAGATCTATGTTGAGAAGGGGTATAATTACCCTGGTCCAGAGTGGCCCCAGGTCTTGTCTGGCAGACTGAGTTATATCTATCAAGGCCTTTGTAAATGCTGACTTAGCTCCTTAGAAATACAAAACCCATAACATCATTTATAAAGGTCACGGGGAATGGCCTGGGTCAGAATAACTTGAGTTCGTTTTGTGCCAGTGCCTCAAAAGAGGAAGTTGCTGAATACTTAAGCTCCTTGAGAGTGCTGTTGCCAAATCCAAACAAAGAATGAGAGAAGTTTACAGCTGAGTTTTTCACTCTGTAATTCAAATGGCAATCCAGCAATGAAATACGTTCTAGGAATTCCAATCAGAGATTTTTAACATCTGACTTGGAAACCAGCTGTGTTCTCAGTGAGTACAAAGATTTACCACCTGCAATTGCTATAATTCAGGACAATTATGCAGATGTGAAACACTTGAAAAAACTCTTCATTTTTAAATGCAATTTTAAAAACCATGCTTTAGGGAAGCTGGATTCTCAGAAACCTATAAAAATGGCTCATATAATAAAGAAAGTAGGGCCTCAAGTTGCAAGAACCTTTAAATTCAGGAATTCAAGTTTACTACTCTTCAAAGTATGCTTTTTAAAGATAATGAGTGAAAATCACTACAATTTTCTAAACACTATCTTTTAAATAGAACAAGCGAGATAACAAAGCAGTTAACTCTGAAATTACATAGCATATTATTAAGAGCCTTGATAACAGCTGGAGCAGTGGAAGGAAAAGGAGTTCACCACCAGAGGAACAGTTCAATGAAGCACCCCAGTAAACTCATGGCAGGAATTTTGAGCCAATAGTTTCATTCGTAGAAGTAACAATTATTGTGGATTTCTGAATTCATATATCAAAAGCCTTTCAAATGTATTTTATGATTTTAAAAGATACCAGGGCTATCCTGGAAAAGCCAGTGCATGTGGTCCTCATACCAATAAGCCCCCATTCTCATTCATTTGCTCTGTTCCTCTCACACATGGGAGACAGCTGCCTTGCACAAAACTGATGCAATATAACTTTGTCACTTATATCATCACCTGAGCACTTGGATACCACCCTGGGAAAGTCAAGCAAGGTAAAATAATGGTTTCAGGGACTTTTATAGACATATTTGAAAGCATTTCACATGTACAAACACAAATCCTGAATATGTTAGAGAGCAAAATTTTCAAGTGGAAGAATGCAGTGAGCTTCATGGCCTTACATACGTAAGAGATATATCACGAGTTTAAAACTGCAACTTTACCAGCACTTTAATATGAGCAAGTTGGCCAGCATGCTGTAAGCAAAAGCTCTGACTCTCTTAATTCCTCAACTGTAAAGTAAGACGATTAAACTGAGTCACCTCTGAGGTCCCATCCAATTCATTTACTTCACAGTTCTCCTTCCTCCTTGTACTTTTAAGTAAAAGTATAAACTGAGAACCAGACTGTGTGTGCTCAGCTGCTCAGTCGTGTCCAACTCTTTGCAATCCCATGGACTATAGCCCGCCAGGCTCCTCTGTCCAAGGAATTCTCCAGGGAAGAATATTGGAGTGGGGTTGTCATCTCCTCCTCCAGGGGATCTTCCCAACCCAGTGTCTGAACCCACATCTCTTGCGTCCCTTGCCTGGGCAGGTGGATTCTTTACCACTGAGCCACCTGGGAAGTCCCTACCACATGAACAAACAGGATGCATTATTGCCACAAAGTGCTTAAGAATACACACTCAACTGTTTAAACTTGTCACATTATAAATGCATTAGAATCATTTATTCATTAGAAAAATAATTGTTTTGAACAATGAAGCTTTCAGTTTTTATGTACGTAATTCATAAATAAAAAAACTATCTAAGTGTTTCTGTTCAGAGAGGTCAGTAATGGAAAGCTATAAATTCAACTCAAATTACATAACATAAAAAGCTCACCTGCATTACTAGAAGGTAATATCTTTAAACAAACTCATTTTAAAATAGGATGCCCCCAACTTTTTCAGAACTTATAATGGATACAATATTACATTTGTCCTTATCTTCTCTTTTAATAGTTCGTTAAGCCTTAAAATGTAACATTTGTACTTTCAGAATTTCTGATAAATAGATCATAATTTCATGTGATAGTTACACATTCACATATAGTACAATGTAGTGGTCAAGTATTAGTGATCGCAATTAACAAATTTTAACAATTTTAATGTTCCATGACAGGATAATTTATATCCAACATATAAAACACACACACGTAACTTTAAGGAAAAAAATATATCACCTTTAAATAATCAAAAGTAGCAATCAGATTTTCTGTATTATTTTCAGCCTGTAGAAGGGTTTTCACTGCCTAAATTTAAGCAATGTGCTGATTAGAAAAGAGATAATATATTAATAGTACAATTATATATACCGTGGTATATTTATACATACCTATGTTTATATGTGGGTGCATGTATATCAACAGCCAACTTAAGGTGTCTGGTTCTTTTTGTAAACTATAACTTCCAAGTTGTATTTTACACGAGTAAGATCTGAATAGATAATTCAACCTCGTACTTTTGTTAGTTTTGTCTCTCATTCTCTTTTCCACATGTTCGCTTTTGTGTCTCTTTATTGATTACATGCGGAGAAGGCGATGGCACCCCACTCCAGTACTCTTGCCTGGCAAATCCCATGGCCAGAGGAGCCTGGTGGGCTGCAGTCCATGCGGTCTCGAAGAGTCGGAGACGACTGACCGACTTCACTTTTACTTTTCACTTTCATGCCCTGGAGAGGGAAATGGCAATCCACTCGTGTTTTTGCCTGGAGAATCCCAGGGATGGGGGAGCCTGGCGGGCTGCCGGCTATGGGGCCACAGAGTCGGACACGACTGAAGTGACTTAGCAGCAGCAGCAGCATTGATTACATGAAATAGAACTCTCATTTCCAACATTTCTCCTAGGAGAAGTTAAATAAGTTCCATTAAGTACTGATTATCATTTTTTACTTTACATTTCTATATTCACCTGGTCTGAGAAAAACAATTAACCATGTAGTTTTTCTTCTATCCTTCAAAATCACTTGTTTTCACCCAGTAATAAGGATACAATGGAAGACCTGGATTAAAATCAAGGTAAACTATGTCCACATATAAAAAACTATCATAATCTGAAATTTTTCTACAACCTCCAAACATGTTATACTAAAACTAATGGATTTAAAAAATAATATCGTTTTGAAGGGGCATCTATCATAGGTCATGGCAGAATCTACAACAGAAAGTCTACTGAATACCCCATTTAATTGTAAAGAACAAACACGGACACTTCACGTGATGAGAGAAGCTGAAATGTCTTTTACGGCAGTTTCGACCTCTTGGTTTGGCCGTTCTGGATCAAGAAGGGCAATGCTATTGGAGTTCTCCCCCTGTTTGTCTACCTTTGGGGAAGCAGCCTGGTCTTGAGGCTGTTTGTTCTCTTTAGCCAACTCGAAGGTTGCGCTCTCCCCAGAAGGCTGACAGGACCTCTCTAAATGAACCACTTGTTTCCTTGCTTCTGCTTCTTGCTCACACAGCAGTCTCTCCACCTCCACCTCGAGCTCCAAAGCCTCCTCGTCGGCGTGCACATCCAGCTGTTGCATCAACTCCTCCAGCTTCTTGGCCTTGCGGAGCTCGTTCTGCTGGATGATCGTACAGAGGTGTTCAGTGAGCTGCTCTTTAAGCTCAGTCTTGCGCTGCAGCTCTAGCTTTGCTGTCACGTACTCCGCTTCAGCCCTGTCAAACCGCTTCCTGCAGGAGCAGATAGAAACACTGGTCTATTAGCTAGCTATTGAAGGAGACAGTCAGAGGGCTAGACACAGTAACTCCAACACCAGAAAAAATGATGTATGCAGAAAATATGGCTATTAATACTTTACAAACACCTGTCTACATGTTAGACCAAGTAGGGTACTGCTGCGGAAACTTCCACAACATGCACGTCTGGACTCTCCTAACCTAACCACATTTTCCTGTACCCATTTTCTCTTTCCAAGGCTATGCGTGAATGAAACCAGGCTGAAAAGTTAATTCAGTGGCGTGCTAGCTGCAGTGGGGGAAAGCCCTAGTATGCAGTGTTTGTCAATTTCTGTAGTAAAACTATGATTACCATGGCCAATTTCAAGCTACTGATGTGATATCCCTGAATGCAGAATTGGGAAGAGATACACAAACTCTCTCATGAACCAGGGCAAGCCAGCTCTAGCATGCTGCTGCTACTGCTAAGTCGCGTCAGTCGTGTCCGACTCTGTGCGACCCCATAGACGGAAGCCCACCAGGCTCCTCTGTCCCTGGGATTCTCCAGGCAAGAACACTGGAGAGGGCTGCCATTTCCTTCTCCAATGTATGAAAGTGAAAAATGAAAGTGAAGTCGCTCAGTTGTGTCCGACCCCTAGCGACCCCATGGACTGTAGCCCACCAGGCCCCTCCGTCCATGGGATTTCCCAGGCAAGAGTACTGGAGTAGGGTGCCATTGCCCTCTCCGGCTCTAGCATATAGCCAGTTAAATTTATGAGAGGTATAACAATGGATGGAGAAAGCAGAAAAATCTGTATCTCTTGACCAAATGGATTAGAAAAGGGAGAAACCTTTTGGTGGAGAAAGACATGGACAGTAGCACCTATTGCTTGTGAGAACCAAAAATGTCTCCAGATATTACCAAATGTCTCCTACGGGGCAAAACTGCCCCCAGTTGAGAAGACCCAGGTTGTTTTCACCCTGTTCACTCTGCAACAGACTACTGTGAGCCTTTTACTAAGAAAAGCCAATTATTTTTACATATATAGAAACTCCATAGGTAGATAATGCCAGTCTTATTTGATGCAGGGTAATTCTACTGAGAATGTCAATTTATGATCTCCCTTTTGTTTTTTTCATTTGTCTTTCCATATAATGTGTCGCTTTTCTTTTTGTCTAGAAGAGGTTGATTCCTACCTACCAACTAATTATTCTATTTAGTTACTACTAACAGAAGTTAGTGTAGCCTCCAGTTTTGAAGGCTATGCTGCCTTACCCGTTATGATTGCCTTACCTTGAGTGCGTGCACGCTCAGTCGCTTCAGTTGTGTCCACCTCTTTGCGATCCTATGGACCGTAGCCTGCCAGGCTCCTCAGTCCATGAGATTCTCCAGGCAAGAGTACTGAAGTGGATTGCCATGCCCTCTTCCAGGGGATCTTTCTGACTCAGGGATCGAACCTGAGTCCCCTGCATTACAGGCGGATTCTTTACTGCAGAGCCACCAGGGAAGCCCTGCCTTACCTTACTCAATGTAATAGTAATTTCCAGTAATAGAGTTATGGCAAAAAGAGAAATAGGTATGATCTCCTTATGCAAGAGTCTCAGAAGGAAATACAGTGAAAAATAAATAAATAACAGGCCTTGCTTTTAGAGAACCCAGGGTTCAAAACCTACCTTTTTCATTTACAATGTGTGTACATCTTTTGGCAAAAGCCTTTTCTGGACGTGATGAACAGATATTGAGTCATACTAGCTCAAGTACAGAGGGGGTTTTATTGCAGGATGTAAGAGGCAATCTCACAGGCATGTCATCAGAATAAAGGGCTCTTCTCTTCAATGGTCAGAAACCAGAGTTTCTTTCTTTTAGGCTTTCCTGTCATATTCACAGCCCAATATGGCCACCAGCTATGTGATATCAAATTCTCTTCAATCAAACCCTCCATGTTCCAAAATTCCTTCTGGCTGGGTTGGCTTGGTTTGACTTACATCAATTTAAACAGAACCCTTAGTGCCAGGTCATGCCAGGCCCCTCAGTTCAGTTTATGGATTAAATGTTGTGGGGTTCCCATTTTTGTTATCAAGTGTGCCCCCAGGCACATGTTGCCACCATGAAAACAAAACACAGCCACATTCCGGTGGAAGAGGCTGAAAAAAAGGCAGGCAGTGACTAAATATTCCAGTATGGTGAGCAGGGGTAGTTTCGTGAACTAAGTCTTGGTTTGTCTATAAAATGGTGATGATAATAATACCTCATAGGAGTGTTAACTAAGCATTAAATAGAAAAAACAGGGCAAGTGTCTAGCCCAGTGCCTGGTAGGCATTCAAGAAACAGAACTTCCTCTTCAGAGCACCAGAATTGAAAAGTACTGTTAGTATATCACTAAACATGTATCTGGGCTTTCCTGGTGGCTCAGATGGTAAAGGATTTGCCTACAATACAGGAAACCTGGGTTTGATCCATGGGTGGGGAAGATTCCCTAGAGAAGGGCATGGCAACCCACTCCAGTATTCTTGCTTGGAGAATCCCATGGACAAAGGAGCCTGTTGGGCTATAGTCCATGGGATCATGACTGAGCAACTAAGCACACAAATATTTACAATTAAACTTATTAAACAACCTAAGGACTTAGGGTTTACATTTGAAAACTTTTACATAATGTTCACTTCTCATATCTAATTATTTTACTGTCATCTAGTAAATATCAGAATAAGAACAAGCTGTTTTTCAACTACCCCTATGTTAAAAGAATTGTTACAAAGGAGGGTATGTGGGGTATATGGATCCCTTATTCCCATATTTTATAATATCCTACCTATGAATGTTCTTCCATCAAGCTTGAGAGCTCTGACAACATTCTCTAGAGGTATATGTATCTTGTCCCTCCCCTTGACTCAAGCCCCACTTCTCTGCAAGTCTGTGGTCAGCCTCAGTCAGTCAAAGTCAGTTAGTAAAGATTTACTGACTAGGCTCATGAATGCTGAATTGAAATAAAATTTGCAAATCGGTCCCTAGGTTTCTACTGATCTTTCACTCTGAATAAATCATTGAAGATTCTGCATTTTGTTTATTTATTTAAAGTCCTCTGGCCAGAAACATACACATATATATATTACAGTGATTTATGTTAAAAAAATATTGATTAGTTTCACAAACTGCACTACAAGTCTGGGGGTCAAGTGGATAATACCAAATCAGACTATGAAGACATACTTTGGAACAGAATAATAAGAGCATTATACATGATACAGTAAGACAAATTGAACTGGAAATGTAATTATAGAATCATTTTGTTATTGTAAAGGAATCTTGAATGATTTAATGAATGTTATTTAAAGGATTCTAGAAACTATCTCTTGGTTTCAGTATCCCTGAAATTTTTTTAAAACACCATTAACCCTTGGCATGCATTAGGTCCCACTGAAATTAAAAGTTTTCTTAGACCTTTTAGTTCTTTAGTTTCTTTTCTGAACAGTTCTAACTATTTGTAAGTATCAATATATCATAATTTTTATTCTTTCTTAGAAGTTTTCCAGAGAACAAAGAGAAAATTTACTTATAATATTTTGAAAAAACAGACTAATTATATTTTACAGTTACTTTATCAGTCCACTGGGCCCTTTTAGAATCTAAGCTACATTAGGGGATTGCTGAAATACACTTTTTCCTATTTTTTGAAACATTTGTCATTTTCTCACCCTAGGAATTACTTCCTCATTACTCATCTGTTATTCCCATGTATGCTGAAAAATTAAAATAATAAGATAACAGAGAATGATGGAATGACCTAAAAGGATAATACAATAATGAACTGCTTAGTTTCCTTACTGTTTTGCCAAAGTATTACATCACCTTTTAATAAAGTATAAAATTAGACTGGAAACATCGTACTTATAATCTGCTCTTAGCTTTCACTAAACACAAGTGAGGATTAGTTTTCATTTTCTACCCAGAAGAGCAAAGAAAATTTACAGAGGAAGACATCTGCAGTTATTGAACGTGAAAGTGTTAGTCACTCGGCTGTATCCCAGTTTGCAACCCCATGGGCTGTAACCCTCCAGGCTCCTCCTCTGTCCATGGACTTCTCCAGGCAAGAATACTGGAGTGGGTAGCCATTCCCTTCTCCAGGGGGTCGTCCTGATCCAGGGTTTGAACCCGGGTCTCCTGGATTAGAGGCAGATTCTTTACCATCTGAGCCACCAGGGAGGCCAATTTTGTAGTTATTAGACAAATCAAAAGATGCATGTTGTGGCAGGCTAAAAAATGACCCCCCAAAGATATTCGCTTCCTATTCCCAAGAATCTGTGAACATTACCTCAAATGGCAAAAGGTGTGACAGAGTTTAAGATTTTAAGAGGAATTTATTTTGGATTATCCAGCTGGGTTCTAAATGCAACCGCATGTTTCCTTTTGAGAAAGAGGCAGAGAACATTTTGAGAGAAAACAGGAGGAAGCAGTGTGACCTTGGAGGCAGAGAACTGAGCAGCACCGCCACAAGCCAAGGTATGTCTTCAGCCACCAGACACCAAAAGAGAAAAGGAATATACTCTTCCCCAGAGTCTCTGATGGAATGGCAACCCTGCTAACATCTGACTTCAGACTTCTGGTTTCTAGAAGCACAAGAGAATACATTTCTATTGTTTTAAGCCACTGACTTTTCCATAATTTGTTATGGCAGTCCTGCCAAATCAACATGGCTTCCCTGGTAGCTCAGAAGAATTCACCAGCAGTGTGGGATACCTAGGTTCAATCCCTGGGTCAGGAAGATCCCCTGGAGAAGGGAATGGCAACCCACTCCAGTATTCTTGCCTGGAGAATTCCATGGACAGAGGAGCCTGGCGGGCTGCAGTCCCTGGGGTTGCCGAAGAGTCAGACACCACTGAGCACAGCAAATAGTGAATATTGTTTTTCCTGGTATTCTGTTGTTCAGTTGCTCAGTCGTGTCCAACTCTTTGCGATCCCATGTGCTGCAGCACACTAGGCTTCCCTGTCTTTCACCATCTCCCGCAATTTGCTCAAATTCAAGTCCACTGAGTCGGTAATGCCATCCAACCATCTCATCTTCTGATGTCACCTTCTCCTCCTGCCTTCGATCTTTCCCAGTCTACTGAGGGTTAAAGAAAAGTTCTACAGGGAGTTTCACAAGCTGGTCTGCACAGCACAGGGCAGCACTGTAATCACAGCTGTGAACAGCAGCAGCCGTGACAACTCTCTCCAGCTGGCTCATCCCAAGTGTCATCTTCTCAGAGGTGTCTACCCTGACACTGCTCTACAGAAACCAGTTTTAAGGTGAATTCTGGCCTAATTGCATAGAAGAACCTTTTGTGGGCAGAACAACATTTTTATTTAAACAAAGTCAAGGAAATCTCCCACAGAACCAATGAAACTGACTACCCTGGGGATTACCTTCAGCACAAGTCTAGACCATAATACTATTATCAGCAGTAAAGAATTCACCTGCAGTGTGGGATACCTGGGTTTGATCCCTGGGTCAGGAAGATCCCCTGGAGAAGGGAATGGCAACCCACTCCAGTATAATAATTGCCTAACAACCACAGCTGTAAATTTAGAAAATGTTGTCTTAATCTTCTGCATGACCCTAGTTCTAGGCTAAATACAACCCTGGTTCTAGGCTAAATTGTCTGTAGCTCTCTTTGACTTAATTCAAGAGCTTATGTTTTTAAAAATAATGTTACACATACAATAAGGATATTCACAAACATCTATTTCAGTGTTAGTACCATGATAAACTGTCATCTTTAGCTTGTTAAGAGATGCAACAATTTATCATGTAAAATCTTTTTACTATATAAAGTGTACAAAAATGTCATGAAAAAATACTCATATACTGTGGGGTATTATTTCCTTTAACCAGCAATCCCACTTTCTTTGTGGTTCTCTGAAGGCTAAAACAATGGCATTTCTTATATAATGTTCAATGTATAAAGGCATCCTTCTCCAGCCCTTCCCTAGGACAAAATTAAAACATGATCAAATGATTTTTGTTAGGACATCCAGAATATTCAGAATTATTCATTTAAAGAGCTAAAAAGGCATAAAAACATTCCTCTGGCAAACTTGTTACAGAGGAAAAATGTGCTAAAAATCTAGTCTTAGTCTAATCTTAATAAAATCTTGGTTACCTCCTTAATGACCTTATTAATAGAAACAGAACCACCAGTTATCAGCTACTGATGGCATTAATTTATGTAGTTAATTAATAAAAGCAACCCATTAGGTCTAATAGCATACGGTCAAACAACAATTACAAAAATCACAAGGACACCACAAACCTCTTTCTTAAACAATAAACAGTGAATTAAAAACCACAATCAAGCATTTCCGCTTTATTAAATTGTTATATAAACATTCTGATGCTGTGGTTTACTCTGGACTAATGAGGCATTCTGATTGATTTCTACTGTTACAGAGAAAGATGCAAAACTGAGTCATTAACACAGCATTCCCTTGTGAAAAAAGACAAACCAGGATGATTAAAGCAATGTTGAAAAGACTGAAAACCCTGAAATTGGACTTAATTTTTTGCTCTTTTATCTGTTTAAAGTTCATGTAATTCTTTACATGTGTTTGTTTTGAGAACATGCAATGATGATTTTTTCTCTTAAAAAAAAAAATGCCAGTCATTGAAACCAAGGAAACATGTGACAGCAAACCATTTTACACAGAGCATAATTGAAAAAGAAAAAAGGAAAAAACTTCAAGCTTTCAATACAGAGTGGTATTTTCCTTAAAATACTCAAAGGCTTTTAAAAAACCACCTAGATCTTTCTTTGATGAAAACTGAAATGAGTACTAGGCTAATCCTTTGACCATCTCAGATAATCAAAATTTCTTAAAGAAAGAGCACAGACTTGGTGTTAGAATAATATAGCGTTCTGGAGGAAGTCATTCAGACTTTTAAAGAGTCTCAAATATTAAACAGCTGATGGCTTAGCAGGAAAGACTAAAATATAAATAAATAAAGCAAGAAATCCTCTAACAGGGATATAACAAGGTTAATGAGTAGGGCAGATTCAAGAGTTAATGAAGACTTCAAGAAGGAGATAATTTGATTAGACAGCACATTAAAAAGTGAGATATTACTTTGCCAACAAAGGTCCATATAGTCAAAGCTATGGTTTTCCAGTAGTCATGTATGGATGTGAGAGTTGGACCAAAAAGAAAGCTGAGCACTGAAGAATTGATGCTTTTGAACTGTGGTGTTGGAGAAGACTCTTGAGAGTCCCTTGGACTGCAAGGAGAAAAAACCAGTCAGTCGTAAAGGAAGTTAGTCCTGAATATTCATTAGGAGGACTGATGCTGAAGCTGATGCTCCAATACTTTGGCCACCTGATACAACGAGTTGACTCACTGGAAAAGACCCTGATGCTGGGAAAGACTGAAAGCAGGAGGAGAAGGGGATGACAGGGGATGAAATGGTTGGATGGCATCACCAACTTGATGGACATGAGTTTGAGCAAGCTCCAGGAGTTGGACACAACTGAGCGACTGAACTAGCTAAAAACTGGAATAGGTACAGCACCAATACTATTGTTATGAGGCTTAACAATGATATACATAAATGCCTCTGGCCCAGCTAACAATATACATTAACTAAATCAGACTCCTAACTCACCGAGCATATGAATAGTCGAGGCTGGCCTGATCAATCCGGTTCCTGAGGATTCCAATGTCAGCTGACACCATGTCATCTAAAGCCTGTAACTCCTTCTGGATCCTCTTCAGTTTCATGGTTTCTGCCTGAGTTCTTTTAGATCTATGAGATGAGGAACATGAGTGGAAAAATAAGAACATTTTAAAATCACATGTCCACATACAACTGAAAAAAATCTACTGTATATACAATACGATTATAGCATATAATTTTAAAAACTAGAAAGAAAAACTGAAATAAAACTAATGCTAGTAATATTTTAGTATATCTCCAAAACAGCATTTGCACTTTTTCCTCTTATGATTCCAAATTTTATTACTAGTATATATTGTTTTTTGACATGAGAAAAAGTAATATTAAAAAAATAACAATAAATCATTCACTCATATGATTTATATATTCATTCCCTAAGCACTAAAAGGATGTACCTGTACAGAGAACTGGATATATTAGAGTATTGAACACAACTTTTCAAATTCCTTAAACTCTTCTTGCAAAGCCCATCTTCATTTGTCTGATACTCAATGGACACCAAGAACAGATGCCAGCATCTGCTAAACATTATTTCTTTGTATATCTGAGAACGTCTACGTGGTTTTAATTTTTAGGACTCATTTCTTCAAACTTCTACTGTTTTGACTCCTCTTCTGTAGGCAAAACTACAGGTCCTCAAAATTTTTTCCAGGGCTCAAAACCAAACACTCTATTTGGCCCCTTGTTTAAGGGCAACCTCAGCCCTCTCATCACTCCCAAGTACATCATCTACCTCAGAAACAATAAACAAATACAAAGCCAACCTTTAATCACGATTTCTCTTGTTTCAAAATGTCATACACATTCTCAAAGGAAAATAAAACTCTCAGCAACACCACCATACTGCGACTTGATTTCTATTCCATTATGCATTTACTCTTGTTTACTGTCTACAAAAGTTAACCAAGTGATTTTTTTTATTTCAAATATTAATGATTCAGGCTTCCCAGGTGGCTCAGTGGTAAAGAACCTATCTGCCAAACAGGAGAGGCAACAGACGCAGGTTTGATCCCTGGGTTGGGAAGATCCCCTGGAGAAAATGGCAATCCACTCCAGCATTCATGCCTGGGAAATCTCAGGAACATAGGAGCCTGGTGGGCTACAGTCCATGGGGTCACAGAATGGGACACAACTGAGCAAACATGCTTTAATATCCACTGTCCATTTATTAATAATCTACTCAGGTTACATTTCCTTACATTTCTGTCTACAGCAGTGCTGTCTTAAATCAAAATCATATAAAGAAAAACAAGTACTGAGCCTGTAAATCTTTTTGTAAAATCTCCAGTCAACAGCCTCCCTAACCTCTTACAAATAGAAGACTACTAAAATACATTTCAATAATCACACTGTTTTCCTTCTTGAAATGTAAGTCAAGTTGAAATTTTCTATGCTTCATGAAAGATCAAGATGTACAGTAAGAGAAAAAAAAATCATTAGTTTTAAATACATATATCCCTTGGCAGATAAAATCCTGAATTACTCTGATACCTACTTACCTTTCTCTCCAGCCCTATGCCTTCCTCTCCCCCTAACACATACCCTAGCTTTAATGAGAAATAATTCTGCTAGACTTTTCTGGAGATCTAAAAAAAAAAACAATGCCACTGAATAGTTGTTGGCATTTAGTTCTCACTATTCTCAAACACTACTTTATTGACTGAGCTTGGTTTCCTAAGGCCACAGCATACCAGAAACTATAAACTAAAAGGGAAGAGTGGGTAAGGGATGGGAAAGAGGCTCAAATAGGACTGTTGCTGTTCCAGGCCCGTGCAATGCAGCAAGGGAAAAGGGACTGCTGACAAACTGGTTCTGAAGGTGAGAGAAAAGCAGAATCATACGCAATATAAAACAGTGCTCTTAAGGGCAACCTAGAATCATGGATAAAGTTAAGTTATATCATGTATCTTTTATCAGTGGGGGCAGGATAAAATTTTAAAATGGCCATAAAAAATACAATTAAGATTTGTGGGAGTATAAGTCACTTACTCGGAATAATCTTATTCCTCTACATGTCAGATGATTAAGCTGAGGTCAAAATTAAAACCTACATTTGTTGCCAACTTACTTATGAAGAAAGAAACTGAAAGTGTTAGTTGCTCAGTCATGTCTGACTCTTTGCGACCCAATTGACTGTAGCCCACCAGACTTCTCTGTCCATGGGAATTCTCCAGACACGAATACTGGAGTGGGTTGTCATTCCCTTCTCCAGGGGATCTTCCCAACCCAGGAATCAAACCCGGGTCTCCTACACCGAAAGCAGCTTCTTCACCATCTGAGCCACCAGGGAAGCCCAATTTACTTATACTGACAGCTATTTACTGCTCCCTTATGAGTATGTAGTTGGTTAAAACTAAAAAACACTGATGATGATCTTAAGTTTTAACTGCATCTATATTCATAAATACATTATAATCTATGCTTTAAAAGCCTTCCTTAATAAATTAAGACTGGAATCTCTGTATCACTTGTAAAGCATAATTTGCTAAATAGGTCTTAAAAGTAATGACTGTAGAGAAAATGTCATTTATTAGAACAGACATAGGAAAATAAATACAGAACATGACAAAACTGATTACAGGTTACAAACAACCTCTCCTGGTTCAGGTGCCTCACCTTTCTGCAATAGCTTTAGCCAAAAGAGCTTTCTTACGTTTATTTTTCTCTTCCATTAGCCGCTGTTCTTGCTGGAGGACTTCCCAACGAGATTTTTCTTGCCTTGGGAGCAAATGTATACAAATGAGCTTTTGGTACTTTTCCACACCTTGCCAGTCTCAGTTCCTAAGTATAAAATTCAATCAACCAGATTATATACATATATATATTTTTTTTTTCTCCAAAAAAAAAAAAGTTCTCTTAAAAGGAACCCATCTGCAGTTCATTATTTGGTTCTAATAGGAACAAAGACTATAATTTGATGTAAAGGCTTAGATAATTGGCCCTTTGAAATCTATTATACACATATAAGCCAGAAATCCACAAACTTGAAGCCAGAGAACTATGGCATTTTTTAGGAGTACAAAGAAACTTGTTTAAGTTAATCATGTATTATATGCAAAATAGATAGCAAAATAAATTGTTCTATAGCTAATGTCAAATCTTTTAAGAGTTTTCTGTAACAAACAATAACCAATGTTTATTTCATATATTTTTCTTTCAATTTGTTCACTTCTTTCTAGCTCTTGTTTTTAAAGAGTGAGACACTAAGAAATAAATGCTGGGCTCAAAAAAAACTCCAAAGATCTACAAACATGAATTGTCTTCCAATCTATCCAATTCTAAAATACATTAAAATTTTCTGTAAATTCACAAACTTAATGTCAATGCAAATTAAACAAGGTAATGACAAAGCCGTCTGTCCCTATTACTGTCATTTCTCACAGCCATTGTATCAAAAACCTCCCTTCTGAGACCTAGTAACTGCTTGCAAAATTATCCTTTTCTCTTTATTCCTATTATCTCCACCTTAGTGCTGCCACTGGTCCTTGCTCATTTTTACTGTTTGCAGGCTTCTCCTCCCCAGATATTTTAGTTGCAGCTCAAACCAGTACTCTCTGTCAAATGATCCGCAGCACTGATACGGGGATGTTCTCGGTTAGTTTTATCAGAGCATCATTTCCCCTGTGGGGTCAAGGAACTCACTAGATAGGCATCTTCAGCTTCCAAGCCCTTCTTCATACTTCTTTAATTCTCTACAATTTTCTGGGCTATCATGTGCCTCTTTCAGAAAAGTGAGATGTCATCTCTGAACATTCTCTAATATATAGCTTTCCTTTTCCTCTCTTATAGCCTCAGAATTTCTCCTTTTCAACAACCATTCCCGAGATGACATTTCTTCTATGAAAATTTTCTCAAGTACCTAAAATGATAATAATAATTTTCCTAATGACATTCAATCTCAATTTTCCAATTTAAGCCCCCCTCCCCAACTTGTTTCAGGACTATGAGAGTAGATTACATTTAAAATATTAAATGTAGGCACATTTAATTTTGGTTCCATAATTCAAATGGCTTTATATCTCTTGTCAAAATGATTCATTGGCGGTAAACCCTGGTGGGCAGGAAACACTTTAAACTTAGTAGAGAATCTGGATCAGCAGAGATTGGAAAAAGAGCTGAGATTAGATAAAACATACGACACTTTGAAAAAGAGTGACTCAGAAAATGGAAAACAGAAAGAGACTATTCTTTCTTCCCTGTGAATGATAAATCAGGAGAAACAAAGAAGGGTTATTCATACATAGGTTATATAATAGAAAAAAACTGATTATAAGAATTCACAAGTCACAGAATGGCAACTGCCACAAGAATGTGGCTAAATTCAGGAGGTGGTTTCTGATACCAATACAACAAATAAAGAAATCTCATGACGAATTATTTAATTTGTCCTCTCAATTCCCTATACTCTTTCCTTAGATCTTCATGTCTCTTCACAAGCACCCTTTTCTGGGTCATTGAAGATGCTATCTGAAAGTTGAAAGAATGAGTTCAATCTGGGCAGGAGTATCATACAAATAAGAACTGGTTCTGGTGAGTGTAAAGGGCACAGACTTTGGATCCAGAGACTTGCATGTGAACCCCAACTCTATTACTTATTAGCAGGGTATTCACTTTGGGAACACAGTATCTTTTCTAAGATATCGCATCCGTAAAGTGAAAACAACAAACAAGCATCCTAAGACTGTTGTGAAGACTCAATAACATAAAACATATAAAATGCTTAACACTGCTACTTATATTTAGGTCATAGCTATTTTTCAATAGTTTATTCATCACATTTCTAGGTTAGACTATCAAACAAAATATTAAAACTGTATTTCTTCAAAGTTCACTGGGGAAAAAAAAAGGTAAAATGGAAAGATAGTCTCATGGATATATAGACTTACTAACAATTCCACTTTCTTTTTTTCCAATTGGCAATCTGGTTTTGGAGGCAGAACCTCAGCATTTTTGTGAACTTCATGGGAATTCTTAAGTCCCAGTTCCTTTTGTTGACTTTCAGTACCCTGTGGTTTTCCATCACCAACAGGAGAGGTGAGCGTAAGGGGAGTAGGAAGAGAAGAACTTGGTCTCTGAGTATTAAATCTTTGTTTTGGTGCAGAAAGCAGCTGCTCTGGAGGTAACGAGGTTGACCCATCTTGAAGTCCAAATTTTTGACTTTGCTCTTGAAGGGCTCTTTCTCGCTGAAGTTGTTGTCGACTTTTCTTCCCAGGGAGACGCCGCTGTGGTTCAAATGGATCTATATATAAAAAAAAGAATGGAGAAAAATTCCTTTGTGTGAGCAGCAAATAATTATAACTTCTCTAAGAAAATAAAGCATTAACATTCAACTCTAGTAATTCTGCAGGGTTTTTCTTCCCTTGTCTTCTTTAAAATCCCAGGGGAAAATCTGCCATCTTCCTGCAGAATCTGACAGTTCTCTGATCATACTGCTAACATTTAACAAAAACTATCCTACTTGTCAATTTATCTTTGAGGAAGTCCATTTCTTTAGTGAGTTAGGCCTTAGAATACAAAGCAAGGTTTCATCCTGATTTGCCGTCAGAAATATGACCAAAGTTGGCAGACAAATGAATTCACTGATATGTCTTAAGTTTGATTGATGGTTCTGTCTGTTCTTCTGAAATAAAATGGTGGCTTTTTTCAAATGGGCTTCACCTTTCTCAAATCTTAACGGATCTTAGGGTAATTTAATACATAGGTAGACACAATACAGAAAGTATTACTGAATGAAGTCTTTTAATTTTAGGGATGCTAGTTAACCCTAAATTGCTTCCTTTCATCTTCCAAACAGCCTGGGCCTATGTTCCCCAAAGTTCAGTTAGCCTTTAATCAATGTATGCAAGCTAATTTTAATAGCAGCCTGAGCAAAGAAATAGAGGAAGACAAAATAATCGGGAGAAGTATTTTTTTAAAAAAGTATTATGAATTAAATGATAAGAAAGTAATTAAATGTACTTTTTGGACTGTCCATACCAGTATTAACCTTGTAGGTCAGACAACTGGTGACTTTGACTCACATTCACACTATGCTTAAGATCAATAAGTGATATAGTCCATTAAGTGCCCAAGAAATGAAACTGATAAGTTTTTGTAAATGAACTAAATGGGGTTTGTAAAACCTAATAACGACCTCTGAAACGACATAAGCTTATTATTTAAATTTCCCAAAGGAGAGTTAAAGCTTGAGAGTCAAATTTCCATTGTTGCTTTTCTCCACCTCAGTAACCTTAGGCAAGTCAACCGATTATTAATATTCTACACCTCACTTTCTTCATCTGTCAAACTGGCTGAAAATTTACTTGCTTTACTTAACTCAAGGAGTTGGTGTAAGAATTAAATGAAATATGGAAAGAAAGTATTTTCAAAAGACATATAATCAAAAGTAAAATTTTATTACTATTGACTTTAGCCAGAAACACAAAGTAGTGTACTATATCTTGCAACAGAAACCTATTCTAGACTACTGATCTTTATTCACACCATCAGAAAATGTCATTGAGCCTGCTTACCTTTCAGTTATACTTGTTAGTTGAATTATTAACATCTCTCTGAAAGTGAGTAATGCAACTTCCATTTTATTTTGCATTTTCACAGAACCTACCTATGACATTAAAAATGCTAATTCTTAAACTCCCAAACAACAAATCAGGTCACTTAAGAATTAAACAAATGACAAGAAAACCTTTTGGAACTAGTAAGTCATTCTAGCAAGGTTGCAGAATATATATAAGATTAATATACAAAAACCAATCACTTTCCCAGCAGCAATGAAAAAGTAGAATTTGATATAAAAAACCAGAGTTACATTTATGTTAGCATTCAAAAAAAGAATTACTTAGATATAAATCTAGCAAAATATGTACAAGATCTAAGAGGAAAACTACAAAACTCAAATGATATCAGGGAACTAAACAAATGGAGAGATATTCCACATTCATGGATAAGAAGACTTAACACTGTCAAGATGTCAATGTCAGTTCATCCTGAACTCATCTATAGACTCAGAGCAACACCAATTAAAATCCCAGCAAGTTATTTTGTGGATACTAACAAACTGATTCTCAAGTTTATATAGAGAGGCAAGAGATCCAGAATAATCAATAAAATATTGAAGAACAAAGTTGGACTGGCACTCCTGGACTTTAACACTTACTATAAAACTATAGTAATGACAGTGGGAATTAGCAGAAGAACAGAATAAAGATCAATGGAATAGAACAGAGAGCACAGCAATAGGCCCACTTTAACACAGTCAACTGATCTTTGACAAGGGTGCAAAGGCAATACAATAGAACAAAAATATTCAACAAATGGCACAAAAATAAATCTAGACACAGACCTTATACCTTTCACTCAAAATGAATCATAGATCTAATGCAAAACTCAACTATAAAACTCCTAAAAGACAACACAGGAGAAAATCTAGAAGATGTCAAGTATAGCAGTGAATTTCAGATATAATACCAAAAGAGATAACGGATAAACTATACTTGAGGAAAATTTAAAACTTCTGCTCTGTGGAAGACAATGTCAAAGGAAGAGAAGACAAGTCACAAACTGGAAGAAAACATTTGCAACTGACACATCTAACAAAAGACTGCAATCTAAAATATACACAGAATTCTTAAAGCTCAACAATAAGAAAACAACCGCATTAAAAAATGGGTCAGCAACCTTAACAGATATCTTGTCACCAAAGAAGACATACACATAACAACTATGCATATGAAAAGAATCTAAACCATATACCACAGGGAAATGCAAATTAAAATGAAATACCACTACACAAATAGCAAATGGCAAATAGATGGGAATCCAATGGAAAGAATGAGAGACTTTATTTTCTTGGGCTCCAAAATCACTGCAGGTGGTGACTGCAGCCATGAAATTAAAGATGCTTGCTCCTTGGAAGAAAAGTTATGACCAACCTAGACAGCATATTAAAAAAGCAGAGACATTACTTTGCCAACAAAGGTCCACCTAGTCAAAGCTATGGTTTTTCCAGTAGTCATGTATGGATGTGAGAGCTGGACTATAAAGAAAGCTGAGCGCTGAAGAATTGATGCTTTTGAACTGTGGTGTTGGAGAAGACTCTTGAGAGTCCCTTCAACTGTAAGGAGACCCAACCAGTCCATCCTAAAGGAAATCAGCCCTGAATATTCATTGGAAGGACTGATGCTGAAGCTGATACTGCAGTACTTTGGCCACCTGATGTGAAGAACTGACTCATTGGAAAAGACTCTGATGCTGGGAAAGACTGAAGGTGGGAGGAGATGGGGATGACAGAGGGTGAGATGGTTGGATGGCACCACCGAATCAATGGATATGTGTTTGAGTAAACTCTGGGAGTTGGTGATGGACAGGGAAGCCTGGCGTGCTGCAGTCCATGGGGTCATAAAGAATCGGACACGACTGAGAGACTGAACTGAACTGAACTGATCCACCGCACAACCATTAGAAAGGCCCCAAATCTGTCGCACAGAGAATATCAAATGTGGGTGAGGATGTGGAGCAACCTGAACTCTTTCATTGTTGGTGAGAATGCAAAATGATAGTCACTTTGGAAGACAGTTTGGTGGTTTCTCACAACTAAACATTTCTTAACATATGATTTAGCAATTGTGCTCTTTAGTATTTTTAATGAGATAAAAACTCATATCCACACAAAAACCTGAACATGGACGTTTATAGAAGCTTAATTCATAACTGCCAAAACCTGGAATCAACCGAGATGTCTTTCAGTAGGTGAATGGATAAACTGTAGTACATACAGACCAATGGAATATTATTCAAAGCTAAAAATAAAAGATATCAGCTATCAAGCCACACAGAGCATGGGGGAACCTTAACTGCATACTACTAAGAGAGAGAAAACAATCTGAAAAGGCTATATACTGTATGATTCCAACTATATGACATTTTGGAAAAGGTAAAACTATGCAGACAGTAAAAGGATCAGTAATTGCTAAGGTTTAAGGAGAGAAGAGAATGAACAGGCAGAGAAAAGAGGATATTTAGGGCAGTGTAAATATACTGTATACTATAATGACAGATACATGACATCATGCATTTGTCCAAACTTGTAGAATGTATAACACCAAGAGTGAACCCTAATGTAAACTACAGACTCGGGTGACTATGTCGGGCCAATGAAAGTTATAACAAATGTGTCACTCTGGCAGAAGACGTTGATACTGGGGATGGCTATGTACCTGTTGGGGCAGGGACTATCTGGGAAACCTCTGCATCTACCTGTCAGTTTTGCCATCAACCTAAAACTGCTCTTAAAAAATTCAGTCTTTAGGAATAATTGGGGGGCGGGGGGAAGGAACATGCTCTTTTGCATACTTTTTTGGGAGGCTGCAAGTATCAAGGAGGCTGTGGTCAACTGGGAGCACAAGTATAGTTTAAAGGGGACAATCCATTAGCCACCTCTAACCTACCCCATGGACTATACAGTCCACGGAATTCTCCAAGCCAGAATACTGGTGTGGGTACCCTTTCCCTTCTCCAGCTCTTCCCAACCCAGGGATCAAACCCAGGTCTCCCGCATTGCACGCAGATTAATTACTAGCTGAGCCACCAGGGAAGCCCTTAAAGATGACAGCTGTCACTAAAAAATTTATGTCCATGTTACCAGACATTCTGATTTTTCACTAGAAAAATTCAGATTTTCATGTAAAATATAGAGTACTGTATCAATCAAGAAAATCTAGGTTATGCTATAGGGCAAAGAACCCTGGAAACTTTATGGTTTTAAACAACAAAGGTTTATTTCTTAAAGCTAAGTGCCAACTGAAGGCCAGCAGGGGCTTCCTGCTGATCAGCCTCTCAGGGCTCCAGCCTGACTACCCAGTCAGTGTTTGCTAGCCCCCAGGGCAGGTAAGAAAAGAGCTTAGGAAGGTCTCGGTTTAGCAATTAATTGCTCTGACCCGGGAGTGACATAACACTTATGCTTACAATTCAATGCTGAACTAGCACTAGGTCTGATACAATAACAAGTGCAACAGCAATCTACTGGGAAGAGAAGTGAACCAGAAATAATTTCCTCAGTATTAATTTAAAAGAAGTTTTAAGAGTAGATAATCCAAAAAGGGGGGAGGGGATGAAAAAATGAATATTTTTGGCTTAAATCAAGCCAGTGGGCTGAGTTTGTGATCTTTGTTCTACATCCTTTAATTAAGCCCTGCTTTCCCCACCCAAGACAATCATCATTTGAATCATATGTTAATCATTCCCTTCCTTTGATTTTTATGTCATACTGTGTCTACAAATACTTCTTTTAAATGTTATATTATTTAGTTATTTTAACTTTATATAAAGGGTGTCATGCAGGATATAATCTTCTTTAACTTAATATGATATTGCCATTATTCATCCATGTTGTTCATGTCGCTGTAGCCATTTAATTTTAACGCTGTATAATACTCTATTGAGAATATTCTCTAAGAGTCTACTGATCTTCTACTGATGGAAGCATTTATTGCCAATGCTCACTTCACAGTCTTCTCCCACTACAGTGAACTATGACAGCACCAAATCATGGAGGGTAGTGCTATATGGAACAATCACCTGTCAGCCCACGTTAGACATGAAACTGGAGTGAAATATAACCTTTACAATTTCAAACAACTGATATTTGAGGGCTATACGTTACTGCAGCTTAACTTGGCTTAACCTGATTTCACTATTATCAATACTTTTGAAACTGCATTTGCCCCTTCTTGATCATATTCCCTTGCCTTCCCACCATCCTAAATTTTGTGTTTTATTCCTTTAATTTTTTTAATATATTCCCTATATTCCTAAATGAATATGCCTGCTTTGTATGATTTTGGTAGCAGACTGTATATATTCTTCTGCAATGTGCTCTTTTCACATATTAAGTCTATGAAATTTATACATGCTAATACATACGGCTTGCAGTTCAATTCCCACTAGCTGGATAGTAGCCCAGTGGATGATTATACCACAATTTATTTATCCGTTGCCTTGTTAATGAACACTAGGTTGCTTCCTAGTGACAGCTTTTTAATATTATAAACAATATAAACAAGAGTATTAAGAACATTTTTGACTTTCCCAGATGCCCGTATGGGCTTCGCTAGACTATTGCTGTCTTTATTTTTGCTGGCAACCAACTCCATCTTCATAGATTATTTACATATATTTTTAAGGCTGGAGAACAGCTGGAAAGAGCATTAAAATAAAAGATTCAGCTCTTTTAGTTTTACAAATGAGAAATCCAAGACAAAAAGATTTAGAGGCAGAGCTGCGAGATCCACTATTTTCAATCACTGTGGTTGGCTGAGTACACAAAATGCTGAGATGTTTTCTTAAGATAGTCAAAAACTAGTTGTTGTCTATGTTCTAACATCTCAGTGAAATGATAGGTCTTAAAGTTAAGGTCCTTCATCCCCTCTCTATACCAAATTATGGAGATATTTAGAAATGTACTTTCAAATAATGAATCCAATGTTCAATTCAGAGAAGGCAATGGCACCCCACTCCAATACTCTTGCCTGGAAAATCCCATGGACAGAGGAGCCTGGAAGGCTGCAGTCCATGGGGTCCCTAAGAGTTGGAGACAACTGAGCAACTTCACTTTCACTTTTCACTTTCATGCACTGGAGAAGGAAATGGCAACCCACTCCAGTACTCCTGCCTGGAGAATCCCAGGGACGGGGAAGCCTGGTGGGCTGCTGTCTATGAGGTAGCACAGAGCTGGACACAACTGAAGTGACTTTGCAACAGCAGTAGCAGCAGTGTTCAATTTAGCATTAAGTGTTCCTTCCCTGGGCAAACTCACCTCTACTAACACACAATCTCCGTGAAATACTGCCAAGCGCCATCCAACCACCAGCAGAGTAACATTTCTGTTAATTCTGTAGCAAGCTCTGGTACAACATCTACTATCATATTATATTATAGTTTGTCTCCTCAGCAGACTATAAGCTCTTTGAAGGCAGGGATGAAATTCTGATTGTATCAGCATCCCTAATGCAGAAGCTGCCCCCCTTAACTTTGGGTCAGATCAGAATCAGGGTACTAGTACCAGGAATGTCAGTTAATTACAAACTTTAGTGTAACTTTTATGATTCAGCTTTTAAAGGTCTCTGGGTCAGTCAAAATTTTCCTGATCCAGATAATCTACACTGCTATCACATTACAGATTTACTTCCTTTTCACTCCTCAGGCCTAGATTATCTTCACCGCCATGCTAAAAAAAAAAAAAAAAAAAAGCTGATCTGAGCAACATCCAACTTTTTCTCACACTCTAATAAAAGGAATAGAAGGGATTATTAATTTTCCCCCAGAATGTGTTAAGTTATGGTACCAAGAGTGGTATAAACTCACAGAAGAAGTGTGTACTAGCAAGATCACTATACACGACTTTATGAAATTTCAATCATAAAGCACAGTTTATATTACGAGTTTCTCAGCAAATATCAGCAAATTTAACTTCCTCATTAAAAAATAACAAAACAGTAAAAGTCCATTTAGTGATTACACTATAAAGATGGAGAAGCAAGCACAAACTTTTAGCTTACACTGAAGTCAGTAGATATGCATGTCTACAGATTGATAGACAGATAGCTGCACATTTCACACCTAATCTCTCAAAGACCCTTTTGGTTTGCTGACTCTCAAGAGTTGGAAGGAACTGCAAAAATCATCTGGCAACCAGAAGTGAATGCAAGACTCCAGATGTATCATGACAAACTGCAACTTTCTGCATTTATTCAGATCCTTGTACTTCCTTTTCCCAATCACTGCTTCTATACATACACCACAATTTAACTCTAATACGATGTGTGCCCCTCCTTCCTTTACTCTGACCTCAACCCTCCAACCAGTGATCTGTGCAGCAAGCCTCCTACAGGTCACTTCCTTTCCCAAGTCCCATTTCTTTCCCAGGGAAAAGTCAAATCCCTGAAATAACTCTCTTTTTAAAAAGTAGATCTCAGTCTCGTGGGTCTGCCACACACCCCCACCGCCACCTCAGCCGTGGCTCCAAGTGCATCCAGCTCCCGAGCCCCCTCAATCCTGTCCTCCGATTTACAGCTCCCTGTCCCTAAAACAGGTAACCCTTTTCCCCGCCCCCTTTCGCTCAAAAACTGCAGCCCCGCCCCTTCCCTTAACGGATCGAAGAATTAAAGCTCTGCAGACCCGTCCCTTTACCTTTAGTCTGCTTTAGTCGCCTCAGCTCCTCCTCAGAGAAGCCAGCCCAACCCTGCGCCATCCACCTTGGCTTGCCAGCACGCTTAGTACCCCAAACCTCTGAGCCCCGACTGCCAACACGACTACCCAGGCACATCCGGGTTCTTCCCCTGCCGCGGCGGACCAACCAATCAGCGCATCGAACTCTGGACGCAAGGCCCCCTTCTCCCTTGCAGCAGGACCCGGATCTCTTTCAGGCTGTCTCCGGCAGTGCCTGATAAAGTGCATTTGGAAATCTTGGCTTCTTCGTTCCGTTTGACCTGGCTTTTCTCTTTCTCCCTGTCTCCTGTGCTTGTTGGATTATCGCTTCAAGAGGAAAAAGAGGAAATACCGATGCGAGTAGGCTGGAGATAAACAAGCAGTGAGAAAGTGGCTACGAGTCGGTGGCGGAGAAGGGAGGACAGACCCTGCCTCTAGGGGCTCTTTGTAAATTTACTGGAGCGGAGCCCTCTGCGTGGCGGTCATGCGAGGTTTCACTGCGTGATCTGTAGAGGGTTCCTTTAAAATTGCACTGACTTTATCCTGCAGGTTGACTCAAGAATGTCCAGGTTTAAGCTTTTAATTATAAAGAATCATTTCAGAAGACTGGGGTATAATAGTGGGAAAGGAACGGACACGTGTAACAGCATGGTTAGGTCTCCCAGAGGCCGTTGCGGCTCCTAGATTTCTGTTGATCGCGGCTCGGTTTTTTGATGTGTGAATGATTCTCGCTAATCTGTCACCTTTCTCCTAAGGGATGTCTAAGTCCCGCCTCAAAAGCAATCTTTCCTCTCTGTTTATGTTCAGTGAAGGCAGTGTAAAACGTGGACTAGGGGGGATGGGAAAATGTTTCCTAGGCGTCGCCTGCCTAGAGTCCCAATCTCAAGGTCCTAGTATTACCTTAAACAGGTAACCACTCTGGGCTACCGTTTCTCGTTTTAAGCAAGATTTCAGAGATTAAAAGATGCAAACGTTGTCTAAGTACATGTAGATCAGAATGATTTAAATGATATCACATTTAATTTTTCCTATTCTCTTTTCATTGTTTTGCCTTTTTAAAACCAGTTATTTTAGCTTACATTTAAGAATTACATGTATGGCTTTTGGGTTTAATGTGTCACTATTTTTAAACAAGTTGAAATTAAGGAGTAGACTAAAAATACTCCCCCAGGAAAAGAGTTGGAATGAGTATTTCAAGCTTAAGTAGGTGATTAGAAGGTGAAGGGTGTTTGGAATTCTTGTAACCTCTAAGCTTTTAAACTTTAAAAACGATTTCTTAAATTTAGGTGTGTACAAATGGTTCTTTTAAAATATGGACAGATTTTCTAACATTTAGAAATTAAAAGGCCATCCAAAAGGATTGGAGGAGTCAGATTCATACAGTTTTTTAAGATAGCCACCTCCCTGGTGGCTCAAACGGTAAAGAAATCTGCGTGCCATGCAAGAGACTTGGGTTCGATCCCTGGGAGGGGAAGATCCCCTGGAGAAGGGAATGGCTGCCCACTCTGGTTTGCTTGCCTGGAGAATTCCATGGACAGAGGTGGGCTACAGTCCTTGGGGTCACAAAGAGCCAGACACAACTGAGCGACTTTCACTTTTCTTGGTGCCTCGTTTCTTCATATAATGTAAACTAATGAATATTTTCCTGGGAGTTTATCTTCAAAGTTCTTTCTGTTGAGAACCCTTTATATCTTGGATTGAGAGACTACAAATTGGTTTTACTGGTTCCTAGAAGTTTCATTTTATACCAGATTTTAAGATAATTTTAAAACCAGATTTGAAGTAATTTTTTCAGCTATAGCATAAATTAGGCTTTTACCCCAGGTATGATACAGGGCTGAGATATCTTTGAAAGTGAAGTTGCTCAGTCGTGTCCAGCTTTTTGCGACCTCTTGGACTGTAGCCTAGGCTCCTCCGTCCATGGGATTCTCCAGGCAAGAATATTGAAGTGGGTTGCCATTTCCTTCTCCAGGGGATCTTCCTGACATGGGAATCAAATCCAGGTCTCCCACATTGCAGGCAGACTCTTTACTGTCTGAGCCAACAGGGGCTCCAGATATCTTTAGGTGCCCTTAAAAAAATACACAACCACATTCCTTGCTGCTTTTACAAAGCAGTAGGCTGAGTTTTGTTTTTTCCTTAATCCTCTGTTACCATGTGGACCATCCTTTCCACGCTCTGAACTTTATTTCGTTGATTTTGCCTTCAAAAGTGTTTAGAAATCCGAGTCACCAGCCCATATACAGGTAGAGTGCCTTTTGGATTTGCTTTCCACATTGCTTTAAGTTCTGTGTTAAATAAAAACATGTATCATATACAGCATTTTTGTGTTTATGGCTAAAGGAGACCATCTGTGACAACTTAGACTGTTACATTGGCTTCAGTTGATTCTCTGCCATAGCAACTAGAATAATCTTCTAAAAAAGAAAATCTAATGTCTATTCTGGTTAAAACTGTAAAACAGCTTCCTGTTGCACTTTGAATAAAATCGCTGTTTCTGCATGAGCCTACATGGATCTGAACCCTGCTTACCTCTTACCTTACCATTAAGATACTTTTCCTTTTATTCCACATTCCCTGCACTCCAGCCAGATTGGCTTTTTGGAGTTTTAGAAAATCCCAGTCTCTCCTCCCATTCCCATACTGCCCTACCCAAGACTTTCCTAAATGCTGTTCCATTTGGCTATAACGATCTTTTCCTTGTCTGACTGGCTCTTTCTGCTTCAGGTTTTGTCCTGAACGTCCCCTTAGGTGATCACCCTATCCTCTACAAATAGCACCCCAGATTTCTTCCTACCTTTTTGTGTTCTTTATTACTTTCACAGCACCGTTATAACTCCTAAATTATCTGCATTTATGTTCTATTTCGCTTTACTCAATAGTATCTCCACAATTTCAGGGGATTTCTCTTTTATTTACTCAGTCAGTGTACCACAGTGTTTGATGCCTGCTGAGTACTCACATAAATATTGAAAGAAGAAACCTTTCAAAGTTAAGTATTGAGTTGAAACATTTCCACATCTTATATATTCTGAGATTCCTTTCTAGTATGAATTTCTGTGAACCTCGTTTGTTTCTTATTGCTAGTTGCAGCCATGGACTTGTGGGTTAGTAAATAAAAGACATTAAAAATAAGCTGAAAAGAATCAAGGTGTCATTTTGTTTCTTATAAAGCCTTAAAATAGCATTTCAGCAATACTCCATAATTTTCAGTATATGTCTTGGACATCTGTTAGATTTATCTTTAAGTGATTAATAACATGCTGCTATTGTATTAATAAATAACATTTTTTTTCAATTTTTTGTGTCTACTACATAGAAATGTGTTGATCAGCCATGATTAACACACTTAATAGTAGTTGTTCAGTTGCCCAGTCATGTCCGACTCTTTGTGACCACATGGATTTCAGCACACCAGGCCTCCCTGTGCCTCATCATATCCCAAAGTTTGCCCAAGTTCATGTCCTTTGCATTGGTGATGTCATCCAGCCATCTCATCCTCTGACACCCTCTTCTCTCTAGGCATGCAGACTAGAAAGAAGTAAAACTTTCAGACAACATGATCATCCAGGTAGAAAAATCCAATGGATTCTACTTTAAAAAATGTTGCTATAACTATTAATTTTATATGCTAACTTAATAGTTATAGCAGATTTTAAAAAGTAGATTCCATTGGATTTTCTGCATGTTGTCTGAAATTTAACTTCTTGATAGTCTACATGCCTTTTTTTCTTTTCTTGCCTTATTGCACTGGCTAGACCCAACAATATAGTGTTGAATAAAAGAATGAGATTGGGTACGCTGTTGTTTCTGATCTTAGGGAAAAAGTGTAAAGTCTCTCACCATTTAGAATGATGCTAACTTTACGTCTTTTTGTAGATGCCCATTAGCAGGTTGATGAGATTCCTTTCTCTTCCTAGTTTTCCAGGAGCTTTTATCAGAAATGGATAATGGGTTTTCTTGCATGCATTTTCTGGGCCTATTGACATGATAATATGAATTTTCTTTATTAGATTTTTAATATGGTGTATTGCCTTGAGCAGTTAACCAATGTTATACGAGTCTTGCATCCTGTTATAAATTCTACTTCAGTTCAGTTCAGTTCAGTCCAGTCTCTCAGTAGTGTCTGACTCTTTGTGACCCCATGAATTGCAGCACGCCAGTCCTCCCTGTCCATCACCGACTCCCAGAGTTCACTCAAACTCATGTCCATCGAGTCAGTGATGCCGTCCAGCTGTCTCATCATCTGTCATCCCCTTCTCCTCCTGCCCCCAATCCCTCCCAACATCAGAGTCTTTTCCAATGAATCAACTGTTCGCATGAGGTGGTCAAAGTATTGGAGTTTCAACTTTAGCATCAGTCCTTCCAATGAACACCCAAGGCTGATCTCCTTTAGAATGGACTGGTTGGATCTCCCTGCAGTCCAAGGGACTCTCAAGAGTCTTCTCCAATACCACAGTTCAAAAGCATCAATTCTTCAGTGCTCAGCTTTCTTCACAGTCCAACTCACATCCATACATGACCACTGGGAAAACCATAGCCTTGACTAGATGGAACTTTATTGGCAAAGTAATGTCTCTGCTTTTTAATAGGCTTTCTAGGTTGGTCATAACTTTCCTTCCAAGGAGTAAGCGTCTTTTAATTTCATTGCTGCAATCACCATCTGCGGTAACTTTGGAGCCCCCCAAAATAAAGTCTGACACTGTTTCCCCATCTATTTCCCATGAAGTGATTTGACCAGATTCCATGATCTTCGTTTTCTGAATGTTGAGCTTTAAGCCAACTTTTTCACTCTCCTCTTTCACTTTCATCAAGAGGCTTTTTAGTTCCTCTTCACTTTCTACCATAAGGGTGGTGTCATCTGCATATCTGAGATATTACTTTGCCAACAAAGGTCCTCTAGTCAAGCTATGGTTTTTCCAGTGGTCATGTATGGATGTGAGAGTTACTAGCTATAATTCTGCTTTATTTTTTCAGTCATTGCTTTAAAATCAGAGTATATATCTTTAACTCATCACAGTCGACATTCATGTGGTATTATACCACTTTACATAAAAGAAACTTCCAAATATTTATTCTCCTTCTGGCCTTTGCTGTTATTTTCAAGCATTTAACTAATACATGTTATAAACCTCACAATGTGTTATCGTTATTTTTGTTTAAAAATTATTTCTTTAGAAGATTTAAATAAGAAAGTCTTATGTTTATTCATATAGATACAACTTTCTGTACTCTTCATTCCTGTGTGCAGATCCATAATTGCATCAGACATAATTTTCCTCCTGCCTACTATAACAGTATAGGACTACTCCTGATGAATTCTTTCAGCTTTTGCATATATAAATAAGTCTTTAATGTTACCTTTTTTTTTGTACTTGAATATACAGAAAAGGTTCATTCACATTAGGCCAAATACTGGGAACAATCCCAATGTCTATTGCTTGATGACTGGGTAAACAAGTTGTTTTATATCTATGTGGTGGCATACTACTTGGTAATAAAAAAGAATAGACTACTATTATTTCTTCAAATATATTTTCTGTTCTCCCAGCTCTCTTCTTTTGGGGCTTCTATTACATATTTGTTAGCCAGTTGAAATCTTCCTATAGTTCACCTGATACTCTTTTTATTTTTTAACATGGGTTTCTCCCCATTTTTGCTTTGTTTTGTATAGTTTTTATTGTTATGCTTCAAATTCACTAATAGTTGCTTCTCCAATATCTAACCTTCTACTAATCCCATCAAGAATATTTTTTCTAACACAGACATTGTAGTTTTCTTCTATGGATGTTCTGTGTGGAGCTTTTTATATCTTTGGTGTTTCTCCTTAACTTTTTGGACATATGAAATACAGCAATGGCAACCCACTCCAGTACTCTTGCCTGGAGAATCCCATGGACAAAGGAGCCTGGTAGGCTACAGTCCATGGGGTTGTGAAGAGTTGGACACGACTGAGCGACTTCACTTTCACTTTTCACTTTCCTGCATTGGAGAAGGAAATGGCAACCCACTCCAGTGTTCTTGCCTGGAGAATCCCAGGGATGGCGGAGCCTGGTGGGCTGCCATCTATGGGGTCGCACAGAGTCGGACACGACTGACGCGACTTAGCAGCCGTGATAACTGTTAATGTCATCATCTGCTGATTTTAACATCTGTATTAGTTTTGGATCAGTTGCAATTGATTAATTCTTTTCTTAAATATGATTCATATTTTCTGTCTTCTTTGTATGCCTGGTAATCTTCAACCTGATTCAAGATGTGAATTTTATCATGTTGGGTGTTACCTGTTTTTGTTTTCCTGTAAATATTTTTGAACTTTGTTCTGAGATGAAGTTAAGTTACTTGGAGACAGTTTTATTTTTTTGAGGTTTATAACGTTTAAAATTTGTTAGACATGACCGGAGAAATGTTTACTAAAGACTAATTTCCTACTAGTGAGGCAAGAATCTTTTGAATACCAAGTACTCTATGAATTACAAAGGTTTTCCAGTCTGACTGGGGGCAATAGTCCCTATTCCTTGTCCTTTGGGGGTACTGTATACTGTATTCTCTGATGCTTTTGGATAGTTCTTTCCCTGGCCTCACATACTTTCCTTACGTGCATATGCTGATCACTGCTTTGCTGCATTTTTCAGGGGATCCTTTTCTGATCTCCATCATTCTTTTCCTGTTCAGCTCTTTCCCTTCTGGTATCCTGAACTTCATCTTCTCAAGCCAGGGAGTCCAGCTGGCTTTGCTTGGATTCTCCTCTCTCCCCTACCCCATGTGGTAGCCTGGGAACTCTCTTAAGGAATTAAATTGGGGCAGTCATAGGGCTTGCTTCATTTGTTTCCCATGTCTCAGGGATAACTTGTCTGGAAAATCATTGTTTCATATATTCTGTTTGTTTGTGGTTGTTTTAGGAGAGAACATAAATTCAATCCCTCTTACTCCATTTTGGTCAACAGTACAAGTCTCAGCACTGTTTTAAATGCTTTATGTATATTAACTAATTTAAATCTTTCAACATTGTAGAGTGCATTCAACTGTTATTCCTGTTTTGTAGACGAGAACACTGAGGCACCAAGAGACTGTGAGTTACCCAAACTTGCATAGCTTCTTATGTGTATGTGCTAAGTTGCTTCAGTCGTGTTCAACTCTTTGTGACTCTATGGACCACAGCTCACCAGGCTTCTCTTGTCCATGGGATCCTCCTGGCGAGAATATTGGCATGGGTTGCCATACCCTGCCCCAGGTGATCTTTCTGCCTCAAGGATGGAACCAGCATCTCTTAGGTCTCCTGCATTGGTAGGCAGGTTCTAAACCACTAGGGCCACCTGGGAAGCCCTGCATAGTTTGTTGATGACAGAGGTAAGACTTAAATTCAGACAATATGTCTCTAGAATCTATTTTCTTACCTACCTTGTCATTCTGATTTTATAGTATTCCTCAGTTTATAAAGAACTGTGGCATACATCTCATTAAATTGTTATGTAGCTTATATGAGCAGAATGTGAATGACTGGGAGTTCTTAATCCCCTGTTATTTGCATTTTCAAGAGTATGCTTATTCATCCAGAGGAATCTTTAGTAAAGGAAATATCATGTATACTGACAAACAGAAATGAGAAATGTTTCTGAAGTGCAACAGAAGCACTTTTTAGTGATTAACGCTCCCAATCTCACTCAATCGTGGAATTTTCTGTCTTCCTTTCCCTTAACCAGTCTTGATTTTTGCTAGCTTCTCCCACTTCATTCTTTCAATTGTTGCAGATGACTTAACAGCTTCTCTCTCTCTCTTAAACCTTTGTATTCATGGCATCAGGTACTAGGAAAGATGGTAGTTACCTGTATGCAAAAGACTTAAAAATGAAGTGCTACAAGTAATTTAATGGCTTGCGTTTTCCTTTAGGAAGAATTCAGAGTTCTTTCCATTGGTTTTGGGTTCTTATTATTACTTTGTATTATAACTGCTGTCTCTCTCCAAGTGTATAACCTAGACAGCTGGGAGAGCTAATGTGGGAAAGTATGCTGTTCATGGCTACACTGTTGTTGTTGTTCAGCTGCTAAGTCCAACTCTTCGCGACCCCATGGACTGGTAGCCTGCCTGGCTTTTCTGTCCATGGGATTCCTCAGGCAAGAATACTGGAGTAGGTAGCCATTTCCTTCTCCAGGAGATCTTCCTGGACTAGGGATCGAACCCACGTCTCCTATATTACAGGCAGATTCTTTACCGCTGACCCACCAGGGAAGCCCCAAATCAAAGCATGCAGGTGGCCAATTGGAGGAGCCAAAGAAGCGCCAGAGGGCCAAAAATAAGTTGCAGACAACATATTCACTATGAAGTGAATACCTAGCACAAAGGCAGTTGAGTCTTGACCACATGATGTCCTGACTTTGGAATGTCTTTTCTATTTGCATTTGAATACAGCTGTTTTTTGATCAGAATTCCTTACCTTAAAATAAGAAATCAGTATTGAATCTAATAAGATACTGGAAAACTGAATTTCTCTTTCCTTTTCCATATGTTCTCTTCACTGGAATATTTTAAATATGTTTCTCAATGAAAAAGCTATTCTTTTTCATTACACTACCACTGCAAGCATTTTTGAGAAAGGAAAATGCATTGAAAGCATTAACTAGAACTTCTGAGCAAAATAGCTCTCCTGTTTAGTCTTCAGTTTAATTACTACATTATTCTGCCAGCTTTCCCTAGAAATAATTGACTGAATGAAGTAATTTCCTTGGATATTTACAAACACTACAACTTATAAAGGTCTGTCAAGTCCCATTTGGCTTGGAAATGACTGAGACTGAGCTGGCAGCACCCAACAGTTATTTCGGGCTTAGTGTATTTTCATAGTCACCAGCTCAGGAAGATAATGGGAAGAAAACAGGAAGGTGAAATGTTTGGCCTTTGTGCTCAGGCTTAGTTTTGTAATTTTGGCTGTATCTTAAAAAATGAGAGAGTAAAGCATGGACTTGGTCTAAGACACAAGTGGTTGGAGAGTGATTTGTGTGCATGTGGTTGTTAGAGTATCTTGCTAAATTATGAATAGTCTGGAAGAAATTTGCAAAGCTTTGACTATCAATAGTCAAAGCTCAAACACTGGCTTATCAATCATGGTAAAAATGAATCAACAAAGTCAGTTTGTTAACGTTACTGATTTAATATTCTGTAATAAGGTGTTTTTGTTTTGTGTTAAATAATAAGATTTGATTTTGAAGGCATAATGTCAAACCAGAGAACACACAAGAGGAAGATTGGGCTGGAAATTATTTTATCTGAGGCAGCCTGCAGGAAATTCCAAAAGACAAGATCAATATAAATGGAGCTTTTCAAGAATTGAAGTGGAATGCCAAATTGCAGTACCGCAGATTCAGGTTTAAAGATGTCAGTTTCTACTCATGGAAAAAAAATGATGCAGAAACTTCAGATGGTCTTCAGAAGGAATTCCAACCATGGTGATATTTACAATGTGATGATTTCAAAGTGGCTGTGCATGTCTTAAAATATTGAGAGGTGGGGAGAGCAGAAGTAAGACTATTGGGTAAGGTGCTTAAAAAAAATAAAAGGAATAGTAGAGATTTGATGAATGTCCTAAGAGGAATTCTAAAAAGCAAGATGGTTTAAACTAATGTATTTGCGAAGCATTTAGAGGTAATGAATCTACATTTAGTTATTATCTGAGTCTACATTTTACCCACACAAAAGGATGAATACTTCTCTCTCAAAGGTGACCTGAGAGTAAGCTAAAGTGAATTTTCGTCTGTCATATCATCAGTAATTCAAGTTCAGCTGTCTCAATCACAGTTAGTGAAAACCTATTGAACTATTTTCATCTTACATGGAACAGCAGGTTTTGCAAGACATGAAGCTTATTTAGTTTTGTGGGACCTCCTTAAATAAAAAGAATACAATACTGTAAGTACACACTTACTTTCAAGGACATGGAAGCCTCAAGCAAGTGGAACGCCCTCAAGCTTGAGCTTTAATAGCCTCAGGTGGTCAATCTACTTCTAGTAATCAAATTTCATTTTGTCAATATTGGATAAAAAGATTCATGTAAGCTAAGTGTAGCTAGAATATCTGTGTAGTGGAAAGAGGAATGGGCTGGGATTTAAGATTTGTGTTCTAGCCTAGGCTGATTCATTTCATTGTTTATTTACTGAGCGAGTGTGTGTGCTCAGTCGTGTCTGACTCTTTGTGACCCCATGGACTGTAGCCAACCAGGCTCCTCTGTCCATGGAATTTTCCAGGCAAGAGTACTGAAGTGGATTGCCATTTCCTCCTCCTTCCCAACCCAAGGATTGAACCCATGTCTCCTGTGTTTCTTGCACTGGCAGGTGGATTCTTTACCACTAAGCCAACTGGGTGCTACATTTTACATGGCATTATGGAAGTGGCTGTGAATACAGAGAATCTACTTAAGGAGTGAAACATTGCATGCTCAATTGGTATTTGGGAACTAGTATAAACACTGCCCCTCTTAGTGAGACACAATAGACTCTGACATATTAAAGACTTTGAGAGGTGTTACTATTAATAAACACATCAAGTACATAAACACAAGGTTTAACTTTGTTTATTCCAGTTTTAAGCTCTTTTCTTTTTTATTATTAATATATGTAACCCACAGTAACATCACCTGGAAGACATTTTGGGAAATGCTGCTATGAGGAATTACCTTTCAGCCTCCTTAACTGTTACAGGTGTTCTTAGATTTTTCCTCTTTGGCTAAGTGGAAACTGTCATCCCTGAAGGAGTCAACGTACCCAGCAGTGTATTTTAGGCAGACTTGCACACTTGGAGTCAGTCAGCAGCTCTTATTAAATAGTACCACCCATCAAGCAGAGATTGGCTGTGGGGTGTGCATAGGTGCTTAACAGGGATGGAAGAACTGGCCCTTCACAGCCCAGGCTTGTTCTTCATGAACTTCATGATTCCCAAGAAGACTTTCCTTTAAGCATCCTTCAGCCTTTTTAAGTGGGCTGTCTGCTTTGGTAGCATTTCCTTCTGTGTTTGTAGAATTCATTACCCTTGAATGGGAATACCACCCAAGCAGTGGTCAGAGGGCCAAACAAGAGGGAGATTCTGCCCCCACCTTCAGAGCATTTCCGAATGTAGAGGCCTGAGAGGAGGTCTTTTTGCCAAGTATGGTTTGGAATTCAAACTTAACGCCAGATCCACCACACCTTTTTTTAGGGTAATTACCACTTAACCAAACATTTCTGAGTTTCTTATAAATTGGTCCCCTCGGTCACTTAATCATTTTAGTAGCTCTTCTCTGAACTTAGTCCAAGTTTTCCATAATTTTGGTAACAAGGTGCTCTGTAGGGAATACAGAGTCCAGGTGCAGCAACCTTGCCAGGGCATTTAGTGTGGTGGGAGTGAGCAAGGGAAAGATGACAATATCCCTTGGGCTCTCATAAATGTATGGCAGCTTTCCAACAAATAGAGTTGAGCTCATAGTAAATGTGTAGGAAAGTAGGCTAGGAATTGCCCTTTCCTTGATTCTTGTGGAAGAAAAGCCAGTGGCCTGTGCAAGGTGTGTGTGAAATCTAAGGAGTCCTACATTTGAAATTGCATTATAGCCATACTTTACCTTAAGAAATCATTCTAACACAGAGGCTGAGAAGCTCTGTATAGAAATATCTTGAGGAAAGGCAGTGGCCTAACCTGAAAGTTGTCATTGGTCTATTGTTTTTCAGAATTTGTACCGTTTTTGTATAAATAAAATCATTAAAATATCATTCATTATTTTTGTTTTCTCATTTTTTGATGGACCTGAAAGGAAGTCTAATGAAATCTAGAAATAACTTGAAGTTGAGTGATTTCCTCAGGGTTAGGCAAATGAGTAAATGGAAAAGTCAGAATGGTACCCCAAATATATATGTGTTCAGCCCTGAACTTTCACTTCAATCTAAACAATCAAACAAACCAAAAAACTGTCATCTGGATATCTTCTTTCTAACACTGGAAATCAAGACTTATTGGCAAATCTTTTGGCTTCTTAATTTAGTCACTGTATCTTTTGTGTCCATGTTTTCTAATCATATGTCATTAGTCCCCACCTCCACCCTTTCCCCAGCTTTTTAAAAATATAGCTCTCTTTTTTACCAAAAATGAAAATCCAAAGATATCAGCATCTGGTACTAAAGTAAGTTATTTCAAAGTTTGTTGGGGTTCTGGGAGACCTAACAAGGACTGTTAAGGTTTAAATACAAAACTCAATAATAAATTCCTGAAAATATATGGTATTCATTTCTTGATATTTAGGACATTGAAACAAGTATTTAACAATCTGATTCTAGGGCTAATTAAGTATACACATAATGGGCCACCCTACAAACTACATTAATGAGTTATTCATGCAGGAAACTATGTATCTCTGTGGCAACTAATGTTTTGAACCATATTTAAAATGCAGAAGTATTGCTATAAAACAAAACTAGGCAAGGAGAACCATACCAGAAAGAGTATAATATTTAAAGACAAGTACCCATGTTATTGTAGCATTTAAAAAATACTTTAGATAATCATGAAAGCATAAAATTTCAACTAAAATGTTACTATTTTCCATCACTTTGAAGTACTGTTTGCTGTTAAGATTCTAAATTCACCACTGCCGACATGTGGTCACATGCTATCAATATTGGAATTGGGCTTTTGTTCCAAGCTCCCTGCTCTGTTGTGTATTTCTCCCTGATCACTGCAGGATGATTATTTCATTAAGAAGCCTATAATGAAGTGAGACATTAGAGGGAATAAGTTACTAATATTGCACCTGAAATTCTTCTTCCCTTCTCTGGTCTAATAACCCTTTGTATCAGCCATATCCAACTCTGAAGGCTAGGTTCTAGAGATCTTTGAACACAGCTGGACTCTCAGGTAGTTTGGTCTTTGGGGACTGATATACCGAAAATAACTTTGAATAGTTAAATCTGACCACGTGTGAAATGGCAGTTGCCTTTTAATTTTAATGGAATATTTTAGAGTATTTTTATGGAAAAGCTCTTAAAATTCTTTTTTTCACTACCTTAATGAAAGGGGAAAATGTGTTGCTGTTGCTGTTATTTTTTATAATAAATTTAAAGCAGTTCCTGCAAATCTTAACAAGTAGAATCAAGTATTTAATGCTTTTGGCAAAACACCTTTATAAAATTTCCAGAGCAGAATAAAATATTCTGCATTTAAACTTTTTTGACTAAAACAGACTGAACTTCTAAGAGGACTTACATCACGTATCAATATTTCCAAGTTAACTGAGTATGTGGAATCATCAAACCACATAACTGCAGAAGTTACTGTTTCATCTGAACAGATTTAAGCTCAAAATTTTAAACCAGAATAGAAAGCTAGGTTTATAAGTAGGAATATTACAGATAGATACACACTTTCTTTTTTGCACTGTATTTCTTTTGTATATTCAAATCAGGGAGTCCTCTGATAACCTGCTTTTAAAATAAGTTGCATTGCAAAAGATCATGTGGACACTGTTAACTGGGATTTCACAAAGACTGGTTCTTTGAAACTAGAGGTTATGATTTGCTGGTAATGCTTAACAAAAGTCTCTCCAGGAAAAAAAGAAGAAGAAAAAAAAACAACCACCACCATGCTTTCTTGAATCCCATAGGGTAAATATGAGATGTAAAATTAAGAAGAGTTGCATACAGTCACCTCTTACCAGTTGATATGAGACTGCTTCAGCAAACCACCGAAGAGGAATTAGATAGCGGAGAACAGAGAAGCCTGATGTGTTGTAATCCACAGGGCTGCAGACACGATTTAGCAACTGAACGATAGCAACAAAACATACAGATTGGAAGCCATCAGTTGTAAAAACCTAAATTTAAAGGGAAACTTTGATTTAACTGGATTAGATGTACTAGTACAGTTTCTTTAGGCATATAATGCCTGGGAAAATTTTGACAAAATTTAGTCACCTTATCAGATGGAGAGTTTTGACCAAATGCTTATTTGTAACCTTTAGGTAGCTGTTGAATAAGCAGCTTAGAAAATGAATGGCAATAGAAAAAGTTGAAGTGGTCATTTTTTGTTTTTGTTACTTGTTATTCCTAAAGAATCTTCCTTCTGTTCTGACTGAACTTTGTTCTGGATCCCTCAAAACTTATCATCATTTGTGTGATAGAATGCTAAAATGTTTCTGGGAAAGATGTTTTCCATGAAGATGTTTTATTAAAATAATTGTAGCTAACATTTATTTTGGCATTCTCTAAGAGTTTCTCATGATTATCTTCTTGAATCCTTACAACAGCATTCTTATCAGCACACCCCACCCCATTTTGCAGATAAGGAAACTGAGGAACAAAGAATTTAAGTAACTTCCAAGTGGCCACATCTAGTAATTGAGGTTAACCCACGCAGTCTGACTCAAGAGTTTGTGCTATTAATGCATTCTTTTGCTTCAAGTATTGTTTTGGTTTGATTTTTTGTTTTCTTAAAAGATTACTACAGTTAGCCAATATATTTGAATATTAAAAATTTTTCTTTTAGATAATTGAATTTACATAAGATTGAATATATGTGGATGAGAGAGATTGTGAAACTGCTATTGATATTCAGAATAGACTTTGCAAACTGTTTTAAAGTTAAGACGTTTCTGGGCCAGATAATCTTTGGATTATATTAATAAGATGGAGATTAAATAGTCATGTGGCTAAACTGTAGCCTTGCCTTTAGTCAATGGAAATCATATATCAAAAAATGATAAATTTGTACTTTTTATATCCCTACCTAGGCAAGAAAGAATTTAAGGTGATACACACACACATACAAACACGTGTACATAGTGAATAGGTGCATAAATACACACATTTGCCAATGTATTTTTTCTGATTTTCTTTATTTGGAAATTCAAATTAAGGAAAAAGGGCAGAAAAAGTAAAATAGAGTCAGGAATGAGAGTTGTTTACAAAAGCCACGTTTCAAGATCTCATATACTTTCTTGAGCTACATCACAATTATGACTCTGAACATTTTTAGGCCTAAAGCAGAGGGGAGAAATAATATGCAGTGTCCATGTTATGCTAATTTGAAAATAAATACTTTTATTTATGCATTTAATAACAGCATACTGATGTTGACTTTTATCAGCATCTAGAATTAATCAGACTTTGAGTCTCCTCTATCTCCCAGAGCAGACAAATCCTTTAGCATACTTTCTCTTTTAACAACAGGCTGCAGTCATCATTAATTAACATTTGAAGATTTTTTGGAATCCTTTCGATTGATTTGGGTGTATTTGCATCCTTTTCCATCATTGTGTTTCTGATTGCTGATGAATAATTTCTTGGCAGTTGAATTAACGTTCGAGTCAGTTGTCAATTGCTATAAGAACTTAACTACAAGCTTTATCTTTTAGTTGCTCTCAGTTTTTCCTTATATTCATTTCTTCCTTAAATTCTGTTTTTGGTTATATTACATTAGTTGTTTTTTTCAGGAAGACTATTGGTAGTCAGCTCTTAGATTTTTCATATTATGTGCCTTGGGTTTTAAATGATAGTATACTTCATATGTAAATTCTAATTGTCCCTAACGGAGAAGGCAATGGCACCCCACTCCAGTATTCTTGCCTGGAAAATCCCACGGACGGAGGAGCCTGGTGGGCTGCAGTCCATGGGGTCGCGAAGAGTCGGACACGACTGAGCGACTTCACTTTCACTTTTTCACTTTCATGCATTGGAGAAGGAAATGGCAACCCACTCCAGTGTTCTTGCCTGGAGAACCCCAGTAATGGGGGAGCCTGGTGGGCTGCCGTCTATGGGGTCGCACAGAGTTGGACATGACTGAAGCAACTTAGCAGTAAAGTATTGTACTGTTATCTTCTAGCATACTTTGCTGCAGATAAGAGGGCTGATGCTGTTTCAATTTTCCTTTTTATTTAGTTAAACTCTTGGTTTCTTTCATTACTTATTGTTGAAGTACATATAGTTTAATAAAATGTGCCTAAGTGTTTCTCTTTCCCTGTTATCAATGGATTCTTTCACTATGAAAAAACTTTTCTTCATCTAAGGGAAATCTCCTTGCTGTACTCTGGTGTTTTCATTATTTTTTAGATTTTTGTTCCTTCTATTTTTTTAGCTTCTCTTTCTTCAACACCTATTGAATGCATGGGAGAACTCTTAGATATATTCTACATGTTTCACATTTTCTCTCACCCATTTAATCTCCTTGTCTTTTTCAACTGAATTCTGATAGAACTTTCGGTTTACCCTTCCTCCCACTGATCTTGAGGCTCACTCATTCTACAGTTCAGCCCATATTTTATTAATCATGACGATCTCTGAAAACTCTGCTGCTTTTTCATGGCATCCTGTTCTGGTGGGTACAATTTTTTTAGTTAACACCTTTTAAAATTTTTATTTATTTATGCTTTCTCTGATTTTTAGGAGGTGAAACAGATGAGCAATTATGTTTAGCTTAAACCAGAAGTCTTAGCTCCTTTATATTGGTTTAAGTAAGGATTTAGAATGTTAAAACAGTGGTCCTCAAACTTGCAGATCTCTTTTAAAGAAAAGCCAAAATTTTTGCAGGTTCCTAGAGTGTACTAACTTGAGAAACACTGTTATGTGTAAAACCTTTATTGGATTTCATCTTCTCTTCTTCTGTTGCTACTTCTGCTTGTTTAACTAAGGCCTTTGTAAATAGAGCAGTGATTATCTTACAGTTCTTTCCTTGGATTCAGCACACCTCTCCAGAGTTTTTAGTGGTCTATTAATTATCATCATATTCTCTGATGAGACACCTATCTTGTGTCTGACATTTATTATTATGCTTTGGTTGCTGATTAAAGTAAAAAATTAGTGAAATTCCTTGTGTGCTTTATCTGTCTGGTTACACTCTTTTGCCTGATATCAAGATAGCGCCCATGTTGGAGCCTTATCAAAATGAACCCTGGCTGAGTCACACTTGCAGAGACTACTAACAGTAGTATTCTGTATGTTCAGTTTTCCCACATCTAAAAAGTCCCAGTGATTTGACATTGATGTAAATATTTAGAGATATTTTGGTTTGTACCAAATTAATTAATTTGTGATCACCTAAAATTGGAGATTAAAGACATGGCCCCTGCTTATATTTTTAGCTTATTAAGGTTTTGCTTCTTAACATTATTTAAATTTCATTTTCAAATTAACTCATTGGAAATTCTTCTTAATTCCAATCTTTCAATCATCTCAGAGCTTTAAGTGATAGAGAAGAATTTTGAGAGAAAGAACATAGAGAATTTTAAAAAAAAGCAAAAATGCCCCCTCCCCAATTTTAAGCATAAAATTCAAAATCTAAAAAATGTAATCCCATCTCAGATTATAAACAAAAGGGTATCAACAGTTGGCTCCCTAAATATCAACACAATCTGTGAGTAAGACAGAGCTAAATTTATTGCTTACTGTGGTAAGGTAGTAAGTACCACCTCGAAAAGTTTTGGCAGTATATGGTAGGGGGAGGGGGGATATGGAAGGTCAGAATTTATTGAGGATAGGTTTAAATCTGCTCTCTTAATGTGGAGACTAGATTAGGATTGGGTAAGAATTTCAGGATTGGTAGAAAGTGCAAGAGAAAGGTCTTGATGCAATGGATTACAAAGAATCTGGGCATTTGTCTATTGATGTTTTCCGTTGAAGAGTTGTTGAGTTTGGGGGGAAATTTCTGTAGTGAACAATCGAAGCATTTGCTTGGGCAGAACAGCCCAGAAGTGTTAATAATAGATAGGTGCTTGTGCTTAGTCACTCAGTCATGTCTGACTCTTTGCCACCCCATGGACTGTAGCCTGCCAGGCTCCTCTGTCCATGGGGATTCTTCAGGCAAGAACACTGGAGTGGGTTGCCGTGCCCTTCTCCAGGGGATCTTCTCAACCCAGGGATCAAACCCAGGTCTTTCACATTGTAGATGGATTCTTTACTGTCTGAGCCACCGGGGAAGCCCAGATAGATAGGTAGATATTTTAAATGCTGATGAAGACAGTGGAATAGCAAATTCACATAAATCTAAGCTGTCAAGTATGATTTTCTTTTTCTGTGCCCAAGGCTGAGAGTGTGGGTAGATGGTTTTTCTTCTCAAGATTCTCCTGAATCCAGATTGGATACCCTTTTATTTGAGATTTGCAGTCAAATCTCACTGAGGTTTTCCTAATTCTTCAACTACTTCTCACTAAAAAGTTGTTGTTCAGTCACTCAGTTGTGTTCAACTCTTTGCAACCCCATGGACTGCAGCACGCCAGGCTTCCCTGTCCTTTACCATCTCCGGGAGCTTGCTCAAACTCATGTCCATTGAGTCAGTGATGCCATCCAACCATCTCGTCCTCTGTCATCCCCTTCTCCTCCTGCCTTCAATCTTTCCCAGCATCAGGGTCTTTTCTAATGAGTTAGTTCTTCACATCAGTTGGCCAAAGTATTGGAGCTTCAGCTTCAGCATCAGTCCTTCTAATGAATATTCAGGGTTGATTTCCTTTAGGATTGACTGGTTTGATCTTGCAGTCCAGTGTACTCTCAAGAGTCTTCTCCAGCACTACAGCTCAAAGGCATCAATTCTTTGGCATTGGGAGAATAAAATTTCACCTGGAAGCCAGAATACTGATGGTATAACTGGCATGTTCTGAAGTCTTTGGATCATGGCGTGATTATCTGAAGCATGAATGTAGGAAGCCTAAAATCTGAGAGCCATGTCCTCCACTCCCTAGCGTGGGCAGAAGCACAGCATATGGGCCACCTGCCTCAAGCATTGTGACTTCAAGAGCATCAAGGGAGCCTTAGCCATAGAAAACAAGGGTCTAGAGGTGATGACATGAAGCATTTTTTTTTTTTTTCCAGAGTGACTGGTGAGAGTCTCAGGACAGGATTAGAAACAAAGAATCTTCAAAGGTGGCTTTCAATTAGCTTTTGAAACTGGGCTTTTTAGAGGCCTCTAGCTGGGCCTTAAAACAGCTGTCATACTGTCTTAGTGCAAGGAGGATGAATAAGTCTCTCCTGTGCATCCACCCTCTCCCTCCAAATACATGTCACTTTCCTGCCTACATATGAATGATCCATATAAAGCTTCCATTTTGTTAAAATTTGCACCACAGCTTCTGTTAATATGCCATTTTCTATGTTTAAAGTGCTTCAAATTGGACATGATCCCCAGAGTCCCAGAGCTCATATCGCATTGTTCTATGCCTGTGAATTGAACTGGGGGAAAAAAAAGAAAAATTAACAAAAAAGAAAGAAAAGAGACAGGATGGGTAAGAGGCAAAATAAACATTTCAGAATCGTATTTCTGTGATGCTCAAAGGAGCTCTCTTTCTCTCGGAAACTTCAGAGCAAGATAGGGCCCTTTCTGTTTTGTAGCTTGGAGCAACTTTCCTGTCAACCATCCATCTAACCTCTGTCACTAGAAAGCTATGCGCTGGCAAACTGGCCTCAACAATTCAAGGTTGGAGAACCCCAGCCAACGCCTGAGGGTGGGACAGAACCCAGGCGCCAAGCAGTATCCTCCGGCTGCTAATTTGCTGGACACACAGAGCCCTGTTCTGTAACCTCCCCCTAGGTTGTGGGTGAGTGGAACCCATTAACATTTAAAAATATTTGCAGAAATCAGAGGGGGAGGGGGAAGGTATTTCTGGAGGGCTAGTACTCAGTGCACTTTCATGCGTGCCAAAGTTGGCTGCCATGGCTCAGGCTTTGATAGAGAACATCTGGGCGACTGCTGTTGCATATATAGATGGGGTGGAGGGCAGGGAACAAAAGGGGCTTGTGAGAGAACGCGCAAGCGGGGAAAAGGCTCTCCAAGAAGGAGGCTTTGCTTAATGCCTATCCCATGCTCGGCTGGGGGAGGGGATTGAGGACAGGAGCGGAAGGTTTTGCCTTCATGTTGCCTCAGTAGTACGTGCTGAAGATACAAGCAGCAGGGCACCAGCTAGTGCGGCTGCAGAGACCTTTGTTTCCACTGCTAGACAGGCATGTGCCTCAGTTCGAAGATGCAGTCAACAGCAATCACTGCCAGTAACATAAGGATCCTCCTCTCTTGGAGCCACTTTTTTTTGAGGGGTGGGTCGTGGTGGACAAGGAACTGGAGATTGGTTGGAGAGGAGGGAAGATTGGTGGAACACTTTCAGTTGAGACAGATTTGTTATTGTTTCCCCCATTGCCAGTACCATCCATATGGAAACAAGATAAAATGAGGTATATGTTGTGAATGGGTATATTTCAAACACAAAAGTGCTTTATATTAACTGAAGGTTAAGGTCAGATGTGAAAATCTGTCATAGATGAGTAGAATTTTGTATTCTGATTTATGTATGCTCCACCTTAACCAGTATGCACATATATGCAAGAAAAACTTGCGTTTAGGCATTTATTAAGTCAGCAAGCATGACTTGCTGATCTGTGATAGGAACCACTACGGTTCTTTAAAAGAAAGAATACACTACTACCCCCCTTTACCAATCAAATAGTTGTTGTAGTTATAAGCTGATCTAGGTATTACAATAAATGTGATGTATATGCTTTATGTACAAAGTCCTTGCTCTCCTCTTCCCTTTGCTCCCCAGGTCACTCACGCCCTCTGACTCAGCTCTGAAAAACTAGTCCCATATTTTTAATCTTACTCAGCGCTCTCTTGCTGGTGGATTCATTTCAGAGCACAGACATTAGCACTTGAAAGTGCTACAGATTCTGTGATGGTAGGGGAGTTTCTGAAACCTCACACCCCACTCATTTAACAGATATTTATCAAATGTCTGTTTTGTAACAGGGTTACAGTATTCAACAAGATAGTCCCTTTATTCACAAACTGAGAAGTCCCACTGATAATATTTCAAATAATGGATTTTGGTTTGCTTGGAAATAGATAGGCAAACTTTACTTCATTTAATTTCCTTTTTTGTTTTGATAACTTTTATTCTATATTGGCTCTAGCTATTTCAGATCATTCACAGTATTTTAACATTACTAAGATTACCTGTTCTGCTGTTCAAAAACTGCTAATAAAATAAGGCTATGTCATGGCTTTGAATTTTAGGTGATCTGGTATCCACGATTAATCTATTTGCATCAATCTGTCTATCTCTATTATCCATCTATCTATATCTATCCTTAGCCTAAAAATAGGCCAGTTTCAGAAGTTTGGTTTTGGCAAAAAGTAACTTTGAAACAACTGCTATTCCTAAATTTGCTTAAACTTTGAGTTTACTTCAGTTGCTTGTTAGGGATTATATTTTGCTGCTCATGTTCTCACGTTTTTAATTGATTTTTTAAATTATCTTAAGACTCTTTTTTTTCTTTTTTACTTTTGTTTCTAAGGCTTTTACCTTTTCTTCCTCTCCCTTTCCAAAGCAATAACCAGGTCCATCTGAATGTAGGCTCATGGTCAGTTACACCAAGAAAAACAGTTTTTAAAACTAAATCACTAGAGATTACTTCAGATTTTATCTGGTGTTCTCTCTTTCTAAAATATAATTATAATAAACTGTCAGCACCCTTATCTTGGAAATAACAGACTGGTGCTATGTGGAAACAAAATCTACAATTCAAACTACAAAACAACAATCTTGATCAATTTTTAGTCTGATGAAAACTATGGTTCCCTTATAGAGAAAAAAAAATGTATATTAACCACAAATTTTGCCTCCATCCTTTCACAGCTGTGTATCTGTTAGTAAGAAACTGTACCCCAACTTCATTTCCTTTTGAGGTTAACTTACATTTTTATGTAATTCCTGCCTCTTAGACAGAAAACATTTCAGATTTATCTGAGTATCAGTGCTTTAGGTATAGTAGATACTCAAATATTAAGTAGAACTTGGAGTCTCAAAATTAAAGCATCATAAGGATTGAGAAAATGGAATTTTAGTCCTAGTTATATCTGTGATTTAGAAGTTGACATCAAAGTTGTGAAAATACCCTCAAATTTATCCAGCCCATACTGATTGAGAGCTAATCAATGTGTAGAATGTTTTTGTCATCTCCAAATTGTTGGGTCGGTCCCTGTCAGGTTATGTGGAGGTTCAAATGCCAGAAGTGATTCATTAAGTTTGAAAGAAAATCTAGAACTTATCGTTAAGTGTGAGAGTAATTCTCTGAATTCACTATCCTGAATGAATAAGTCTGGGCTTCCCAGGTGGCGCTAGTGGTAAAGAACCTGCCAGCCAATACGGGAGATGTAAAAGACGTAATTTCGATCCCTGGGTTGGGAAGATCCCTGGAGGAGGGCGTGGCAACCCACTCCAGTATTCTTGCCTACAGAATCCCATGGACAGAGGAGCCTGGCAGACTACAGTCCATAGGGTCACAACGAGTCAGACACGACTGAAGCAACTTTTAGCACACAAAGCCTTAGGAGATTCTACTCTTACTTTCTTCACCAAGCTATATACAGTGAGTCCTTTGAAATTAATCCTCCATTTAAGAGTACTCCTAGTGGTAGTTTATGTCATAACTTTTTCCTTAATCTGTATCCACTCACCAATGCCATCTTATATTTGATGTCTGTTTTCTTTATCAACTAAAAAATTGGCTCATATGAACCTACCTTATGCAAGGCAATGAAATCATGAAAATATCCAGCAGTCTTGCAAATGCAATTACTGATGGAAATTATCCACAGACAGTTTTCAAAGAAGTCTTCTGAATTTGATGTCAGGGGCCCTCTGCCACTGAAGCATCTCAGGAGTATCCACCTCCTGCAATTGATATCTAGTCAAGATATTCCGGCTTCCTAGTTGGTTCAGTGGTTAAAACCTGCTTGCCCATGCAGGAGACACAAATTGGATCCCTGGGTTGGGAAGATACCCTGAAAGAGGTAATGGCAACCCACTCCTGTATTTTTACCTGAAAAATTCCATGGACAGAGGAGCCTGAAGGGTTATAGTCCATGGAGTAACAAAAGAGTCAAACGCAACTAAGCAAACACACTCAAGGTGTCCACTAGAATAAACCATCTGCATAGAGCAAAAAATTTTGGAGTTACCTATCTGAACATGAAGGGAAGATTGACTCAGCTGTAACTGTAACATGGGATCCCAAAGCTTTCTGTTTCCAATGACTGATTTTATTGCCTACTTGAGTCCATCTCTGGGTGAGCTCAACTCTCTTGTCCAGCACTTAGCATAGCAGTTCTGCTGTACGGTTTTAGCCAGCCCAGCCTTGCCACATATACAATGAGGCTTTATCAATGGAAGTAAGTGGTGGTTTCTATATATATGCATATATAGATATATATAATTTTATTCACTTTATTTATTTTTGGCTGTGTTGGATCTTTGTTGCTGCTCAGGCTTTTCTCTAGTTGTGGCAAGCTGGGGCTACTCTCCAGTCGCAGAGTGCAGGCTCTAGAGCACGTGGTCTCAGTAGTTGCAGCACACAGGCCTAGCTGCTCCGAGGCATGTGGGACCTTCCAGGATCAGGGATAGAACTTGCGTCTCCTGCATTGGCAGGCAGATTCTTTGCCGCTGAACCACCAGGGAATCCCCAGTGTTTTAAAGTATCCTTCATGGAAGGAGATATAGCATGTTCCCTGAGCAGTGTAGGCAGCTCTAGAAACACCTCTAGAAACAACCTCTACTGTTGTCTGCTATTCTGTGCTCTTAACATCCTCTTGGCCTTGACACCATTCCGTTTCTAACTGCATTATCAACCAAGCTGTGAGCAAGACCTGAAGTTGTCACAACCCACTTAACCATCATGCACAGCCCAGCACTGATGCAATTCAATTGTTTCTAGCATGTCTTTTCCGTTTATAAGGTAAACATTGCAGTGATTCTATCAATGTAAGCTTGAGCGTCAGCTGATGATTCTGGCATATAAATATGTGCTTACAACCATGAACTGCCATCCATAACACAAACTTTCCCGAAACATTCAGACATTCAGCAGCAGGTGAAAGGTCAGAAGTTGTTATATCCATAGATCTTAAGCGTTGTACAGATCATCTTAAATTGGTCATTATTGCCCAAAGAGACCAATTTTTTTTGTGTGTGAAATATTATTTCAACTCAAAAATCTAATCTTTGTGAGAAAACACATTAAAAAAGGGGGGTTGAAAACACATTGAGCAGAAATCTCAGTGAGGCAAAGAAATAAAAATCTAATGGAAGGTACTAAAGTCATATATCAACACTTCATAGCAGAAGGCAGACTCTCAGGAGAAGCAAAAAATTCATAGCTCTTATAGAAAACTTGTGTATATCAGTGCAAACCTCATTTAAGTGAAAGGTCCTTTTTAAAAGAGTAATTTGCATTAAATGGTGACATTTATAAGATTAATATTTACTTTTTCATTTTTCTTTTAAGATGAGTATAGGATTAGCATTGTGTAAAGAAGGGAATCCTTACTCAGGGATCTTGTTCCTTTGACTATTCCTAAGAGAACTGATAACAGCAAACGTCTGACACAGTCACTGCAATAAAAGCTTTGGTGGGATCACTCGAGCTAGTATTCCAATGTTTATAATCTGATTTGGGGAAACTCCATTTACCGCAGAAGAGATTAAAGCCTCCAGTTCCTCTCTTTCCTGCAGCATGCCTCATGGGGGGAATATGTTGTCCCTAGTGATGTTTAAATAGTTCTCCAGCTGGTGGGTTTCTGAAGGTGTTTCTCAACCTTTATGTAACCTCTGCCCCTCTTTGATAAAGAAAAATCTCATGTTTCTCTGCAAATTATGTTACCCCCCACCTGCAAAAGGGGGAAGACCAAGTTGAGTGAGGAAAAGGGGAGGGACAATTGCTCCATTTATTTTCTTTTTTTTTTTTTTCTTGAGTTGCTTCATGAGCCAAAAAGATTATATCAAGCTTTTTTTTTTTCTGTAGTTTTTGAAAAATCTTTTATTGCTTACTTGTTTTTACGTTAAAAATATTATATTGAACATGTTTGATTCAAGCTATGTACCTTCCACTATTTGGTTCTTTTACCCCCTTCTTGATATGGAAGACAAGAGCAACTTGTTCTGACAAATGGAAACAACACTGTTTCTCAAATGTTAAAAATAAACTAAATTTCAGAGCAAAAGTTATGTTTTTAACCTCTTTAGGGATAAAAAATATGAATTTGGCTTATGTATACCCCAAAATTAAAACTAGCTTTTAAACAGTGAAACAAATGATTTGAAGTCAAGATGGGCAACAATTCCTATTTCATTTAGAGTAAATGAAAACACTGCTATATCATTTTCCACTTATCCAACCAAATGAAGGAATTCCTAGGGGGTATCTTGAAACTATGAATGATCACCAGCAAGTAACATTCTGAAGACCATTGTGTTTTCAGTTCTATTTGTTTTCTTTAGTTGGTGTAATTTTCTATTGTCTGATGATATTATATCTAGAATATCCTTTACCCTTATCAGTTCAGTTCAGTTGCTCAGTTGTGCCTGACTCTTTGCGACCCCATGGTCTACAGCACGCCAGGCCTCCCTGGCTATCACCAATTCCCGAAGTTTACCCAAACTCATATCCATTGAGATGGTGATGCCATCCAACCATCTCATCCTCTGTCATCCCCTTCTCCTCCTGCCTTCAATCTTTCCCAGCATCAGGGTTTTTTCAAATGAGTCAGTTCTTTGCATCAGGTGGTCAAAGTATTGGAGTTTCAGCTTCAACATAAGTCCTTCCAATGAATATTTAGGGCTTATTTCCTTTAGGATGGACTGATTGGATCTCTTTGCTGTCCAAGGGACTCTTAAGGGTCTTCTCCAACACCACAGTTCAAAAGCATCAGTTCTTCGGTGCTAAACTTTCTTTCTAGTCCAACTTTCACATCCATACATGACTACTGGAAAAACCATAGCCTTGACTAGACGGACCTTTGTTGGCAAAGTAATGTCTCTGCTTTTTAATATGCTATCTAGGTTGGTCATAACTTTTCTTCCAAGGAGCAATCGTCTTTTAACTTCATGGCTGCAGTCACCATCTGCAGTGATTTTTGGAGCCCCAAAATATAAAGTCTGTCACTGTTTCCACTCTTTCATCATCTATTTGCCATTAAGTGATGGGACCAGATGCCATGATCTTAGTTTTCTGAATGTTGAGTTTTAAGCCTACTTTTTCACTCTCCTCTTTCACTTTTATCAAGAGGCTCTTTAGTTCCTCTTCACTTTTTGCCATAAGGGTGGTGTCATCTGCATATCTGAGGTTATTGATATTTCTCCCAGCAATCTTGATTGCAGCTTGTGCTTCATCCAGCCCAGCGTTTCTCATGATGTACTCTGCATGTAAGTTAAATAAGCAGAGTGACAATATACAGCCTTGATGTACTGCTTTCCCTATTTGGAACCAGTCTGTTGTTCCATGTCCAGTTCTAACTGTTGCTTCCTGACCTGCATATAGGTTTCTCAAGAGGCAAGTCAGGTGGCCTGGTACTCCTATCTCTTGAAGAATTTTCCACAGTTTATTGTGATCCACACAGTCAAAGTCTTTGGTGTAGTCAATAAAGCAGAAATAGATGTTTTTCTGGAACTCTCTTGCTTTTTCGATGATCCAGCGGATGTTGGCAATTTGATCTCTGGTTTCTTTGTCTTTCCTAAAATCAGCTTGAACATCTGTAAGTTCATGGTTTAGGTACTGTTGAACCTTTATAGTCCTTCAAATTATCTCTAATTATTAGTGAAATCTTTTCATTCTAGTTGCGCATGTGTTTTATATCAATTCAGTTCAGTCAATAAGTTGTGTCCGATTCTTTGTGACCCCATGGACTGTAGCACACCAGCCTTCTCTGTCCTTCACTATCTCCCAGGGTTTGCTCAAACTCATGTCCATTGAGTTAATGATGCCATCCAACCGTCTCATCCTCTGTTATCCCCTTCTCCTCTTGCCTTCGATCTTTTCCAGCATAAGGGTCTTTTCCAGTGAGTCGGCTCTTTGCATCAGGTGGCCAAAGTATTGGAGTTTTAGCTTCAGCATCAGTTCTTCCAATGAATATTCAGGGTTGATTTCCATTAGGATTGACTGGTTTGATCTTGCAGTCCAAGGGACTCTTAATCATCTTCTCCAACACCACATTTCAAGAGCATCAGTTCTTTGGTGTTCAGCTTTCTTGGTGCTCAGCTTTCTTTTTTAAAAAAATTAATTAATTTATTTTAATTGGAAGCTAGTTGCAATATTGTGGTGGCTTTTGCCATACATCAACATGAATAAGCTGCAGGTGTACAGGTGTCCCCCCATCCTGAAACTCTCACCCACCTCCCTCCCCACCCCATCCCTCTGGGTTGTCTCAGAGCACCAGCTTTGAGTGTCCTGCCTCATACATCAAATTTGCACTGGTCATCTATTTTACATATGGTAATATATAAGTTTCAGTGCTATTCTTTCATATCATCCTACCCTTGCCTTCTCCCACATAGTCCAAAAGTCTGTTTCTCACATCTATATCTCTTTTGCTGTCTTGCATATAGGATCATCATTACTGTCTGTCTAAATTCCATATATATGCACTAATATACTGTATTGGTGTTTCTTTTTCTGACTTACTTCACTCTATATAATAGGTTCCAGTTTCATCCACCTCATTAGAACTGACTCAAATGTGTCCTTTTTTATAGCTGAGTAATATTCCATCATGTATATGTACCACAGCTTCCTCATCCATTCATCTGCCAATGGACATCTAGGTTGCTTCCATGTCCTAGCTATTGTAAACAGGGCTTCAATGAACATTGGGGTACATGTGTCTCTTTCAACCCTGGTTTCCTCAGTGTGTATGCCCAGCAGTGGGATTGCTATGTTTTATGGCAGTTCTATTTTTTAATGAATCTATACACTATTCTCCATAGTGGCTGTACTAGTTTGCATTCCCACCAACAGTGTAGGGAGGGTTCCCTTTTCTCCATACCCTCTCCGGCATTTATTGTTTGTAGACTTTTTGATGATAGCCATTCTGATAGCATGAGATGGTACCTCACTGTGGTTTTGATTTGCATTTCTCTGGTAATGAGTAATGTTGAGCATCTTTTCATGTGTTTATTAGCCACCTGTATGTCTTTGGAGAAATGTCTGTTTAGTTCTTTGGCTCATTTTTGTATTGGGTCATTTATTTTTCTGAGCTGCGTGAGCTGCTTGTATATTTTATAGATTAATTCTTTGTCAGTAGTTTCATTTGCTATAATTTTCTCACATTCTGAAGGCTACCTTTTCACCTTGCTTATAGTTTCCTTCCTTGTGCAAAAGCTTTTAAGTGAAAATGAACGTCCTTCCAAAACCATCTATGGATACAATGCAATCCTTATCAAGCTACCAGTGGTATTTTTCACCACAGAACTGGAACAAATAATTTCACAATTTGTGTGTAAACACACAAAAAAAGCTAGAATAGCCAAAGTAATCTTGAGAAAGAAGAATGGAACTGGAGGAATCAGTCTTCCTGACTTCAGCCTATACTACAAAGCTACAGTCATCAAGACAGTATGGTACTGGCACAAAGACAGAAATATAGATCAATAGAACAAAATAGAAAGCACAGAGATAAATTTATGCACATATGAACACCTTATCTTTGACAAAGGAGGCAAAAATATACAATGGAGAAAAGACAGTCTCTTTAACAAGTGGTGCTGGGAAAACTGGCCAACCACCTGTGAAAGAATGAAACTAGAACACTTTCTAACACCATTCACAAAAATAAACTTAAAATGGATTAAAGATCTAAACGTAAGATCACAAACTATAAAACTCTTAGAAGAAAACATAGGCAGAACACTCTCTGACATAAATCATAGCAAGATCCTCTATGACCCACCTCCCAGAGTAATGGAAATAAAAGCAAAAATAAACAAATGGGACCCAATTAAACTTAAAAGCTTTTGCACAATGAAGGAAACTGTAAGCAAGGTGAAAAGACAGCTGAGCTTTCTTTATGGTCCAACTCTCACATCCATATGTGACTACTGGAGCCATAACTTCGACTAGATGGACCTTTGTTGGCAAAGTAATGTCTCTGCTTTTTAATGTGCTGTCTAGGTTGGTCATAGCTTTTCTTCCAAGGAGCAAGTGTCTTTTAATTTCATGGCTGCAGTCACCATCTGCAGTGATTTTGGAGCCCAAGAAATTAAAGTCTCTCACTGTTTCTATCGTTTCCCCATCTATTTGTCACAAAGTGATGAAATTAAAAGACACTTACTCCTTGGATGGAAAGTTATGACCAACCTAGACAGCATATTAAAAAGCAGAGACATTACCTTGTTAACACAAGTCCATCTAGTCCAGGCTATGGTTTTTCCAGTAGTCATGCATGCATATGAGATTTGGACTATAAAGAAAGCTGAGCGCTGAAGAATTGATGCTTTTTAACTATGGCGTTGGAGAAGGCTTTTGAGATTCCCCTGGACTGCAAGGAGATCCAGCCAGTCCGTCCTAAAGGAGACCAGTCCTGGGTATTCATTGGAAGGACTGATGTTGAAGCTGAAATTCCAATACTTTGGCCACCTGATGTGAAGAACTGACTCATTTGAAAAGACTCTGATGCTGGGAGGGATTGGGGGCAGGAGGATAAGGGGATGACAGAGGATGAGATGGATGGATGGCATCACCGACTCAATGGACATGCTGCTAAGTCGCTTCAGTCTTGTCCGACTCTGTGCGACCCCATCGATGGCAGCCAACCAGGCTCCCCCGTCCCTGGGATTCTCCAAGCAAGAACACTGGAGTGGGTTGCCATTTCCTTCTCCAATGCATGAAAGTGAAAAGTGAAAGTGAAGACGCTCAATTGTATCCGACTCTTAGCAACCCCACGGACTGCAGCCCACTAGGTTCCTCCATCCATGGGATTTTCCAGGCAAGAGTACTGGAGTGGGTTGCCATCGATGAGTCAAGGTAAACTTGGGGAGTTGGTGATGGACAGGGAGGCCTGGTGTGCTGCAGTCCATGCGGTCGCAAAGAGTCAGACACGACTGAGTGACTGGACTGAACTGAACTGGTGGGACCAGATGCCATGATCTTAGTTTTTTGAGTGTTGAGTTTTAAGCCAGCTTTGTTTTATATGACTACTAATAAGCAACCATTTCATTTAGAAAATCAGAAGATTTAAATGGGATTTCTGGACTTGTCATGCTTTCTCACTTGCAATGATAGCCACTGCTCCTCTCTGCTTAGTCCTCATAACCTTTGGGTAACATCTCTGATCCCCTGGAGTAGCCACTTTTTAACAGTCTTGCTATATGCCAGGTACTGTGTAAAGCTTCACACTTAGGTCCCACCTAACTTCATAGCAGCCCATGGAGGCAGTCAGCATTATCTCCACTTTCCAGATGAAGAGATTGAGGTTTGAAGAGATTAAGTGGTGTTTGAAAGTCAGTCAGCTAGTAAGTGGTGAAACTAGAATTCAAACTCAAATCGGTCTGACGCTAAAGCCTATGGTCTGCAGTGTGACCCCATATAGCCTTCACAAGTACTACTTGTCCCTTACAACATTCTGTGGATCTTCACCGAACTCCTTCTGAAATAATTTTACTTGCGCTGTCTTGTCTGGACTTTTGATTAAAAAAGAGTTCACACCTTGGATAATACCACCATATGCGACCTCCCACAATACAGAGTTCATATGCTGATGCTCCCTTTTTTTTTTTTTCTGGTTTCCTCATTACTCTGATCCAGATATTGTAAGTCCGAGTTATTTTAGTTTGTTTCAAATTGTATGTATATCTTATTTTATCCTATAGAGTAATTTTTTTTCCCTTGTAGAACTTCTCCTGTAAGTGAAATAGGAATAAGTTTTCCCTAAACTTAAAAATCCAGGAAGATGTGAATGGACATTAAAATATATTGTGAATTAGCAAAGTTCACCCAAGAGTACATTTTGAAACGCCAAAATGTGTAGAGATTGTCCATGGCTTTGCTATCACAAGATATGAGGATGATGACCTTGTCTCTGGGAGCACTTTAAATGTTCATTGACAAAAAGTTAAGAACCCAAGAGGGTCTTGATGGCAACGAAGGCTCAGTAAGTTAAAATACACCCTCTGGAAATCTTTTGGTGGGGGAAACAAAATTTGAGGATCAACTTTATTTCTCTTAGATATCTTATTTCCTTAGCAACAACACTGTTTCACCTGGTAAAATTTGGTCCTAGAACTTTCTGACGGTGAAGATAACTAACATTGCTATTCTCTAGAGCTGAGATATAAAATCAAGTGTGGCAATTTGAACCATTCTTTCCCTGACAGTGCCAGCAAGAAGCTAGTTTAATTTTACAAAATAAACCCACTGAAATTCAGCCACTTCCAAAATGAGAAAGAGGCTGTCATTTTTATGTGCTCTGTGTATGTCCTGTGGAGAAGATGCATGTTGTATAGCAGAAATTAAGACAACATTGTGAAGCAATTATACTCAAATAAAAATAAACAATAACATAAAATGAAAGTTCATTTCATTGTTATTCATGTAATGTCTGTGCTAAACCCTAAGAAAGATACAAAGTTAATTTTCATCACTTACTTCCAAAGAGATACCATCTGGTAAGAGTCCTTTACTTTTGAATAATATTATTTTTGTTTTGGGCTTCTCAGGTGGTACTAGTGGTAAAGAACCCGCCTGCCAAGGCATGAGACATAAGAGATGTGGGTTCAGTCCCTGGATTGGGAAGATCCTCTGCAGGAGTACATGGAAACCCACTCCAGGATTCTTGCCTGGAGAATCACATGGACAGAAGAGGCTGGTGGGCCACAGGTCCATAGGGTCTCAAAGAGTCGGACACACACACACACATTTGATTTTTATAATGAATGCAATGTGCCAGATCTTCATTTTCATCTAATAATTGCATGGAACAAGGTAGATGAAAAAGCTGAGCACAGGGAGCTTGCAGAATCTCTTAAATAGCTAGTTAGTGGAAGAACAAATGCTAGACCTAGAGTCTTCTGATCCCCAAATCAGGGAACATCAGAAGTCTGAAAGACAAACTGTAGTCCTGGTTGGCCAATTACTGGCTGTGCAGCCTGGGGTCCGTCACTACCTCTGGGCCCTCAGTCTTCCCAGCTGTATACTAATGGAGTTGGAGTAGGTGACCTCTAGTGGACCTTCTAGTTCTAAAGTTCCAAGATTATTTCCCCCAAAAAAGAAAAGGCGACAACGTGGAAGAAAGACCATGCTGTTAGAGGCATAGTTTCCTCAACTTCCTCTGCCTAACGTTGATATTCCTTTGCTTCTTTCTGTGAATCCAGATAGAACTGAGTTTTTCTAAAATGTCTCTTTTCTCCTTTCTTACTTATTCACTTCATTGTAGGTGAGTGCTTTCAGCATCTTCTTTAACAGCCCACTGCTGTGGTTCCCATTTCTAGGATCTCTTTTTCAGAAGTCTCCTTTTAACATATTAAAGCTTTTTGCACTAGAAAACTCTGAATTCTCAGCAGCAGCAGCAGCAGCAGCAGCAGCAGCACTTGCTCTCTAAGGACTCATTGTAAGGAGTTAATATCACTTACACATCATCTTTCATGACCTCTTTAAGACTATCCAGTGGTACAAACCATCCAGGGTTGGGAATCTGAGGCGTATCAAATTCAAGACTAAGGAAATCAGGTCCACTCTCAAATTAGACTTCTTTCCTCACACTGTTCATATCACTGCCCACCATCATTTTTCAATATTTTTCTTAACCTGTTGGTAGAATTGTGCCCAAATCCCAGACACATGTCCTACCCCCTAGCCTCAGTATCATGGATGAGCTATGAAATGGGGTTACCTTCAGTCCATCTTGGATACACAAGTACTTCTTGCTTCATTGAATGCTACACGAATATATATTGAGTAGAAGAAACTTAAGATTTGCTGCCAAAGGCTCAAAGTTTATTGAGTGACCAGGGGCATTGTTCAGAAACAGCAGTGTTTTTTTTTGAAAGGTCATTGTTCTCACAATACCTACTAACAGCTAAGCAATAATCACAAATCAACCACTTACTGAATATCTCAAATAACCCCTGTTGTTCTGTTTGAATAACAGAATACCAGCAAATTTAATTTGCTTTTAGCCCATTAGTATTGGGTAGTTTTCTTTGTGATGAGCAAGCTGGAGTTTGAATTTTAAATTCTCTATGCAGTCTCCTCTAAGGAAAAGAGTGAGGTGGTCTGTGTGGCTGCCTTAAAGCCAGTCTTTTAATGTGCAATTAACATAGAGGAAGCTTTCTGTTTCCATGACAGACTGGTTCCATCCACATTAAAAGCAAATTGCAGAGGGCATTCACCAATTTCTGTTATGAAACTGAAGAGTTCAGGAAACATCTCGACTGCTACCTAGTCTGTATTTATTCTTGATGCTAAATTTTGGTGTTATACAAGTGTTCATAGCATTCAAGTCAGTTAAATTAACCATGCCTGGCATTTAAAATTCCTTTGGTTGTACTGTTATAATCACATAAACTTAGTGCCTTGTTTATTAATGCTCAGAGACAGTGAGAATAGTAGAAAGGGCACTAAAACATCTTGTCCAGATATGACAATGGAGTGTTTATGATGATGATGGTAGCAGGTGGTGTGTTTGTGTGTGTGTGTGTGTGTGTGTGTGCATATTCACCGACGCCCACGTACACACATAGGTGGAGAGATTTAAGGGGGTACTTATGTATTAAGTGGGCTTCCCCACTGGCTCAGTGGTAAAGAATCCAGCTGCAATGCAAGAGACTTACAGGAGATGTGAGTTCAATCCCTGGGTAGGAAAGATCCCCTAGGGAAGGAAACGGCAATCCACTCCTATATTCTTGCTCGGGAAATTCCATGGGCAAAGGAGACTGGTGGGCTGCAGTCCATAGGGTTGCAAAAAGTTAGGACACCAGGACTGAGTGACGAAACAATAACAATTATGTATCAAGCAAACAAAATCTTGTAAGGATCCCACTGAAGATAACACATATTGATTTGGATGCGTTCCCAGCCTGGCTGGAACATGTTATGTGCCCCCATGAGAATGGCTGCACTGAGCTCTTGGTTTCCTTTTGGGAGACTCATTCTGATGAGTCATGTTGATTCCACTTGATAGTCATCTTCATGACCCAGGTCAGAAGCCATTGCATTGATGAAATATTCCCTGACATTTCCAAACTTCAGGCTAAACTAATTGCTTTCTCTGTGTTTAATGCATTTTACACACTTGCAATAAATGTGATAGTGGGCATTTACAAATCTGTCTGTTCAACTATATTGTGACTTATTTGAGGGTAACAATTTTGTTTTATATTTTTTAATACAGGCAGTGTAGTACATGAGGAAGAATCTAAATTTCTAAGCCAGATTTGATTTCAAATCAATTTCAGTATTATGTTGTCTGCTGTCTTGAATGAAGTAACCATAGCTCAACCTCAGTTACTTTCTATGGAAAATAAATATGGTGATGTCTAATTCCATAAGGTTTTTAAAAAAGCATATTCCCTTTCCTTGTATCTTACCTAAAGCCTAGTGCCTACCAGCAACATCAACATCATTCAATATTTTCAAGTCATTTGACCTAGAATATCCTGGTAAATTAAAGTACAGCCCTCTTCTTTCAAAGAAGTTTGCTCTTTCTCAACAATGGCAGCTTGACAAGGGCATGCTAATGGCCAGACTCCATTAAGGATGTTCATAGAGACTGTGGTTAGGGAGTCAACTATTCAGGGAAACTATTTTTAGAAAAGATATTACCTCTATGAAAACCTGTTAGTCGCACAGTCATGTCTGACTCTTTGCAAACCCGTGGACTGTAGTTCATGGAATTCTCCAGAGAGAATATTGGAGTGGGTAGCCATTCCCTTCCCAGAGGATCTTCATGACCCAAGGATTAAACTCGCATCTCCTGTTTCCTACATTCCTCGTGGATTCTTTATCATCTGAGCTACTAGAGAAGCCTTAATACCTCTGAGTAGAAGGTTGATTCAGATTACCTCATTCAGCAGATAGTTTTTCAGGACTTACTATGTGCCTGCCATCTGGGCCAGATACTATAAAAATGACAATCTAGTGGATGGCAAAGATTTTTGAATTAAATAAATAAAAATGCATAACTAAATAAATTAAGTGTAATGAAGGCAGAAATAAAAGTTGAGATACTGAGTTTCTTTCCAAACGTAAGCTACATGATTCAATGTTAAAATTTCAAGAAAAGTAGAAAGTTGATCCACAAATTACAGATGGAAATTTCAAGGTCCTTTGTAAATTTGTGCAATCCTACTTATTTAATCTTGTGTTCTGTTTCTTCCTGATTGACCCATTTAGTCATTTAGTCAGGGTCTTCTCCTGGTAGCCCAGTGAGCACCCTTGAGTCTATGGACAGGGAGTTTCCTTTACCTGGAAGCTTTTCCATCTCACTACTAAAAATACTGTTAATTATCCCAGCCAGTGTCCAATACTATATGATAAGCTGGTAAGACTAAATGAGCCCTAAAAACATTTTGATTCCTTTAACCCTGCTAATGAAGGAGGAGGGCAGAAAGAGCTTTCTACATTTTTACTTCTAAATTTTCTTTTCTGTGCTTGGTTACCATGATGAACTGTTTTTAGCTATTCCTGGTATCATAGCTCCAAACAGAAGAAGCAGGAATGTAGGGCATGCATTACATGAAAAGTGAAATGTTTTGAAAGGGCTTTGAAGTGTTGAATAGGAATATTGTATTAACATTCCACCAAATGGAAGAAGCCTGGAAACTGGACAAGCTATGGATGTGCAGATGGTTATTACTAACCATCAGTCAAGTAGAGAACACAGCTGATGTACATGGATCGATGTGTCATGTGTCTTTACACATTGGGATGTACCAAGAAGTTGTCAGCAGTTGTTATCTAGGTATGTATTGCCTCCAAGGAGAAGAGTCAAACTGCCCATGTTGCACAGCCTAGAAGTTCTAGCTTTGTCTGCACCGATATGAATGAATTCATTTAAAATGCCTCATCAGAGAAAAGATGCTTCCATAAGTGCCTGGAGAAGGAAACGGCAACCCATTCCAGTATTCTTGCCTGGAAAATTGCATGGACAGAAGAGACTGGTGGGCTGCAGTCCATAAGTGCAAATTGACGTAAAATAGTGGGTTTGTTTGTTTGTAAATGAGTTAAGGGGCAGGGGAGGCACAGAAAGATTCTCTATCTTTATAGTTCTTTTAAAAACCTTCTTTACCCTAATAGACAGTCTACAAACTGCAGAGCAATCCAACGTGCTCCATATCCACAACATTTTGCGATTGGAATGTGAGCAAATCGCTCTGCCTCAGTCAACACTAAGGTTAAAGAACAGCAGAGAGTCCTTTAGATAGGTATGACCACAAGTCAGTCAGCCATTTGAAGTATTACAGAGAGGTGTTATTTCTCAGAGATAAGGAACAAAGAGGTCTTAATATCCGGCTCAGTCAGGGCAGGAAATTGCCTACTTCCTGAGCCAGAGTGGTAGAGGCTGTGGATGGGAGCCAGATATTGGAGGGAGGAGGCTTGTAAGCACTGGAGACCTCGGGATTTTATCATCAGGCACATGGACTTTGTATCAGAATGTCAAGAACTCATTTTGTCTTCAGCCCAGAAAGATGCTTAGCAAAGAATTAATTACATTAAAGCATTCTTATAAATGTCATGGCTGGACATTAATTTCCACAGAAGGATATTCATTCTCAGATGTTTATGCTTTGCATTCCTGAACCTCCCCAGATCGTGGTATGTGACCGCATTTTGATTTTAAAGACTATCAATTATCCTGCTAATTCTAAATTCTACTATAAAAGTGTAAAGTACCAGGTTGACCTTACATCCCTTGTCCTAATTACATACATGTGTTTTTATGGACCTTCTATCCCTCTCCAACAACACTAACAAACTAGTTTACAAAGCACTTAACCTCTGCAGCTTTTTTTTTTTTTTTTTTGTCCTCATTTGTAAATCAAGAGCGTTGAACTAGATGATCTCACATTTGTTTGGGTTCTAAAGAATAGTGGCAGAAATTCCATAGGTATAAGGCTGTATGGTGGAAAAAGGGAAGTTAGGGGATCTTGCATACCCAAGTCCAAACCCCTGTATGTTCAACTGTTAGATGTGTGACACTGGGAACATTCTCTAGTCTCCTCAACCTAGTTTCAACATTTGTAACTGGAATAGTATCTGAGTTATATTGTTGTTATTGTTGTTGCTTTTTATTGTTGTTATACAATTAAGTGACACAGGGCATTAGAGAGCCTGTGTCATATTTAGTAGCTGTTTCTTTTCCTTTCTTTCCCTTCTTCCAGGATTATGTAGACTTAGTAAATTTTACTACCTTTTATTAAAAAAGAAAAAAACCCAGGTTCAGATGGTAATGTTGAAGGAAAAAGAAGATAAAGACTAATTTACAGGAGGATCTAAAGATGAGTTGAATTTTCACAAGTGAAAATAAGGATGCAGTACATTCTACCCAGTGAAGAATGTAATCAAAAGTATCTTGGCTGTAATTGAAAGGTGTCTGTGGGGAAGAAGTCTCTGATGCTATTGAAATATAGACTCTAGTGGCCAGGAATAAGATATCTATTTTATGTTTCTATCTCTTGACCTATTAATTAATTTTTACTCACATATTTGTATGTTGCACACAATAGTCTCTGTTTTTCTCTTTTAAAAGCATTCTTTGGAGATCATCCTATGCATACATAAAACTCCTTCTTTTTCTTTATTTACTATTTATAATGTACCATGATATGTATATAGCAGAATTGATATAAACAGCACTCTAGTGATGCATATTTAGGTGGTTACCATATTTTGCTTTTATAAACAAGGTTACAGTGAATCATCTTCTATATACATCACTTTACCACATGTGTGAGCAGATCTGTAGCATAGAGTCCTAAATGCGGATCTGCCGTATTTTTAACTCTGTTAACTATGATTAGATACCCTGCAAACAGATTTTATTGATTTCAATGTGTATCGTCTATGCTTGAGACTGTTTCCCTGAGCTCTAGTTGATACAGAGTTATCATACTTTCGAAATTTGGCCAATCTTCTAGGTTAAACAAATGCTATTTTAATGTACTTCAAAGCAGCATTTCTTCTTCTTTTAATAGTTGTCTGTATCTACTTTTCCGTGATCTATCTGTTCACAGTCTCCACTTATTAGGCTCCTTATTGATTAGTAGAAATTCCTTATGTCAATATATTAGAGAACTCAGCTTTTTGTTTCCTATGCAAACATTTTCTCTCAATTTTTTGCTTGATTTTGATTATTGTTATTCTTACCATGAAAAATGTTTAAAACATTTTTATACGGTGAAGTTTATCCATTTTTTCTATGGCTTCTGGATTTTGTTTATACTTAGAAAAACTTTTCTCACTGGAGAGAATAAGTTTTTCATGGGTTCATCTATTACATTTATAATTTTATTTTCCACACTTAAATCTTTGATCTATTGCAAATTTATTCTGGAGACAGATATAAACCCAAATTAATTTTTTCCCAAGTGGCTACCTAGCTTTCCCAGCACAAAATTATTATATAAGTCATATTTCCAATCCCATTTTGAAATTTTTCCTGTGCTTTACTTTACGGTGGTGGTTTAGTTGCTAAGTCATGTCTAACTCTTGCGACCCCATGGACTGCAGCCCACCTGACTCCTCTGTCCATGGGATTTTTCCAGGCAAGAATACTGGAGTCGGTTGCCATTTCCTCCTCAATAGGATCTTTCCAATCCAGGGATTGAAACTGCCTTGCCTACACTGAAGGCTGTCTCCTGAATTGCAGGCAGATTCCTTACTGCTAAGTCACCAGGGAAGCCCACTTTGCTATTTAATTCTATGTATTTGGAGGGCTTCCCAGGTGGCCCTAGTGGTAAAAAATACACCGACCAATGCAGGAGACACGAGAATACAGGTTCAGTCCCTGGGTCAGGAAGATCCACTGGAGGAGGGCATGGCAACCCACTCTAGTATTCTTGCCTGGAGCATCCCATGGACAGAAGAGCCTGGAAGGCTACAATCCATAGTGTCGCAAAGAGTCAGATATGACTGAAATGACTTAGCATGCATGCACATATGTATTTGGATCTATTTCTAGATGTTCTTGTCTCTTTCATAGGCTTGTCTATCTGGATTCCTAGATTTTGTTGTTGTTAGTGCTTTTGTAAATCTTCTTTCTCCTGTAGATCATCTAGCTAGATATTGTTTGTAGTATAAGGACTGTCATTATACATTAACATTTTACCCAACCCCCTTATAAAGTTCTCTTATTGATCTTCTTAAAATTGATTTATTTTTCTTTTTAAATTGTGTTGGCTGTTTTCTCCAGGAGGGCTTCCTAGGTGGTGGGCAATGATAAACAGGATCTGCCTGCCAATGCAGGCGATGAATGAATGAGGGTTCCATCCGTGAGTCAGAAAGAACTTCTGGAATAGGAAATGGCAACCCACTGTAGTATTCTTGCCCGGAAAATTCTATGACAGAGGAAACTGGCAAGTTATAGTCCATGGGGTTGCAAAGAGTTGGACATAATTGAGTGCACACACTGCCCCCCCCCCCCACACACACAGTACTTCCAGGACAATGTTCAATGAAGGTAGTGATAATAAACATTTATGGTTCACCTATGACTTCAGTAGAAAATTTTCTCTGGAACAATTTAAATATCATTGAAGTGATCAATTTTTTAAAGATTTGGCAGAAATACCCTATTAATCATACCCTATGAGTCATCAGATGATGATTGAGACGTATATGTCTTTGCATTATAAAATATGATTGTCATTCCAAGTTATTAAGAATTTTAAAAATCAAGAAAATGTAAATAGAGAACAAAGGAAAGAAAATAGATCTTGTAGTGTAATATTTTCTACACTAGAAATAATATTTTATGATATTTTACAATAGAAATAATAAAAACAAAAAGCATGACAAAAATGACAGAATTTAGACCAAAGAAGACTGGACTCTATAAATATATGTGGGTAACTCTTTTATTAAAAGTCATTTTTGATTATAATAAAATATAAAACTCTATGTTTTATGTAAAAATTATGCCTAAAATAGGTGTCTTAGAAGAGTTGAAATGAAAAGAAAACCTCAGATCTCTTTTAAACTGACAGAAGATGCTTAACCTGACCCATTCTAAAGAAACCTACAAATCATAGTATTAAGCTACATCTTTTTACCTATCATATTGGCAAAAATCATAAAGTTTAACATCCTAGTGTGTTGGCGAGGATGAGTGAAACAGACACTCATACATAATTAGTAAACATGTACATTGTTAAACCTCTCTGGAGGTCAAATATAATGATAGCTATCAAAATTATAAGCGCATATAGCCTTTGTTTTCACATGTTTATTGTAGAAATTTACCCCCTGAGTACGCTTAAGTGTGTATTTTTATGAAGCTGTTTCAGTATTGTTTGTAATAGCAAGAGATTTGAAACAGCCTAAATGTTTAATGATATGGGTTTGATTAAATAAGTTATATATTATAACATTATAGAATGATATGAATTCTTTAAAAAAAATAAGGTATAGATACAGCATTATCTCTAAAATATGTTTTTAAGTTTATAAAGCAAGGATAGCATATTATATTTAGTATCAAAATATGTGAAAATATTATGTATGTCTACATGCACACATACACATGGAGAGACTCACACATGTACATGTATATATATATTTGTATCTATATGTATATACAGATATACATGCCTGTAGATATATAGATTATTTTTATAAAGATAAAGAACTGTTCAGAGTGCTTGCTTCTGTGGAGGAGAACTGGGTGTCTGAGTAGAGAAACAGAAGTAGAATGGATTGCAAGGAGCAACCATAAGCATAGAAATCAGTAAAGCATATTGATCATTCTAAATGAACATTTTCTGTTACAGTAATAATTGGATTTTTAAAGTAGATCCAAAAATAGATAACACTAACTTCTTACTCTGGTAAGAGGATTTTGGAAGACATTAAAGAATACTAATCTCATTGCATTTGGGTGAACAACTACAAATAGTAATTCTTTATCTCTTAAAAGCAAAATATAAGCTTTTAGGATAAATTTTAAAAGGTAATAGCTAAAATAATAAAATACATAGTAAAAGAAAAGGAAACAGAGAAATGTGATGTAGCCCATGAAAGTTAGGAAAGGAAGAAAAAGAGAAAAAACCTCATGATGAATAGATAAAACAGTGGCATAAAAAGTTCACCATACCAGGTTGTGTTAGTGGTAGAGAACCCTCCTGCAAATGCAGGAGGGGTAAGAGACCTGGGTTCGATCCCTGGGTCAGGAAGATCCCCTGGAGCAGGGCAGGGGAACCCACTCCAGTATTCTTACCTGAAAAATACCATGGACAGAGGAGCCTGGTGGGCTACAGTCCATGGATTGCAAAGAGTCAGACAAGACTGAAGCAATTTAGCACACACACGTAAATACATATGAATTCAATTCATCTGACAAGTCTTTTAATAATATAATATCTACAAAATAAAAACAAATGATATAAGCCTGAAAAAAGCGATAAAAGTAGATCAGAAAAAATTAACTGATTAACAGAGAACACAACTTTACTTGTCTCAGACCAAAGAAAACTTCAGGTAGCACCTGTTCTATATTTTCTGGACCTCATTTAGTAAATTATTCAATTTATAATCTCTAAGTTTATCTAAAGACTCCTTAAACATTGTTTTACTTTATAATCAGATATATACTCGAAGAAGAAATTTACATCTTTCCAATCTTTGATTAAAAAAAAAAAACAACCTTCAAAATACTGATATACAAGCCAATTTTCTCAAGTTAGGAGGGAATCCTATATACCTTTATTTATTTTTTGTAAACTTAACCAACTTACCATTTTTTCTTCCCCTTTCAGATTAAAGAGAATCCTTTTTACTTTTTTTTTTAAGGTTGTAAAATTTTATTTTATGTGGTTTTTACCACAGTTTTTTTTTTTTTTTTTTTAAGTCCGCTTAGTCTAATGTATCATTTAAAGCCAGAGTTTCCTTATTTTCTGTCTGGGTGATCTGACCATTGATGTAAATGGGGATGTTCAAGTCTCCTACAAGTATTGTGTTACTGTCAGCTTCTCCCTTCCTGTTAATATTTGCTTTATATAATTAGGTGCTCCTGTCTTGAGTGCATATATATTTACAAATGTTGTTGTTAGTCTTTGTTTTAAAGTCTGTTTGTCTGATGTAAGTATTGCTACCCTGGGGGAAAAAAAGAGCCTTTCTATTTTTTAAGAGCTCCTGTTCATATGCAAGACTCCTTGACCCCATCCTCCTCAGGGAGATGCTCCTCTTTCCTGGTGCCTCTTCCCACTTGCTTTTACTGGAAAATGTTCACCCAGAATATGAGGTGCAATGAAATGGAAATTTTTCCTTTCAAGATTAATACAATGTTTTCTGCTTAATTTATGTTTTGATTTTTGATGATTTTCAAAGTTAAGTTGCCCTAAAGCTCAAGGGAGGGGCTTCCCTGGTAGCTCAGCTGGTAAAGAATCCGCCTGCAATGCAGGAGACCCTGGTTTGATCCTGGGTCAGGAAAATTCCCTGGAGAAGGGATAAGCTACCCTCTCCAGTATTCTTGGGCTTCCCTGGTGGCTCAGATGGAAAAGAATCCACCTGCAATGTGGGAGACCTGGGTTTGATCCTTGGGCTGGGGAGATCCCCTGGAGGAGGGCATAGCAACCCACTCCAGTATTCTTGCCTAGAGAATCTCCATGGACAGAAGTGCCTGGCGGACTGCAGTCCACAGGGTCACAAAGAGCAAGACACGACTGAGTGACTAAGCACAGCATATACCTCAAGGAAATAGTTTTTAGTGACACCTAGGTTCTTCCTCTAGCTAATGACAACTTATATCTCTGGAACCCCAAGCAAAAAGCAGTTAGAAAATCTCAACTTACTTAGATAAATTCAAGTCAATTACAATTTTAAGTGCTGGTATTGATCTAGGCATAGGGAGATTCAAAGATAACTAAGATATGATCCTTCCACAAGGAGCCCCAAAACCAATCAGGTTCGCTGATCGTTTAAAGACTTCAATATGTAGAGGAAGCAAAAAGAAGATAAGTGTTACTCATGTTCAAACTAATCTTGGACTTATGTCCTGAAAGACTGTGACAATTCATAGCTTTTACTTTTTGAGTTTTTAAGTTTAAATGATCTAATGCTTAGAGGATTAACCAAGTTCCCAGCACTTCTTTCCTGTCCTATACTTATTTAATTAAAAAAGAAAAACCAGCAATAATAATAATTATAATAAACCTACCATTTAATTGAAGGCCAAACACTTTAAGCTATTATATTAGTAATGTTTTCCAAATTCCTTCTCATTCATTCATTCTGCAGTAAGCTATTGAGTTTCTCAGGAGGAACAGCAAAAAGAAAAAAAAAATACCATAGGGATATTACTCAGCCATAAAAAAAGAATGAAATAATGCCATTTGCAGCACCATGGATGTACCTAGAGGCTCACTTATTAGTTGAAGTAAGTCAGACAGAGAGAGACAAATATATGATATCGCTTTTAAGTGGAATCTAAAGAAAAAAAAAGATACAAATCAAATTATATACAAAACAGAAAAAAACCCCCACTGATGTATAAAACAAACTTATGGTTACCAAGAGGGAAAGGGTGGGGTGGAATAAATTAAGAATTTGGGAATAACAGATACACACTACTATATATAAATAGATAACCAACAGGACCTACTGTATAGCACAGGAACTGTACTGAGTATTTTATAGTAACCTATAAGGGAAAATAATCCAAAAAATATATAAATCACTTTTCTATTAATATATACCTGAAACTAACACAATGTTGTGAATCAACTATATTCCAATTTTTTAAAAAGGAAAAAGGAAAAACTGAAATGCAAATAATCTGTTGCTTTTTCTGTCCTTCATTTAAAAAAAAATGCAACCTGCAGCAAAAGAAGAATATGGAGTTTTCACATCATCTTCTCTTAACTGACTGAATGAGAGAATTGTCAGATGTTATATATGATTACAGCTGTTTGTGTTTACGTTTAAAGAGAGTGTCTTGTCTGGAGGAGGATTTTTTTGTGGAAAGGTAGAGGATGGAAGCTTAGGTAAACCTGGATAGGTTTAGATAATGGGGAATATAAACACAAAATTTCATTTAGAAAATACATGTATGCATGGGTGGAAGGGTAAGGTGTTCTCAATATTTTGGATGAATACAGAGGATAACCCTTATTATAGTAAAGAACAATGATTAAGCCATTCTCTTAGATAAGTTGGGCTTCCCTGGTGCTTCAGCATTGCCTGCAGTGCAGAAGACTTGCAGGAAACAGGAGTTTAATTCCTGGTCTGGAAGATCCCCTGGAGAAGGAAATGGCAAGCCACCAGTATTCTTTCCTGGGAAATCCCATGGACAGAGGAGCCTGATGGGCTACAGTCCATTGGGTCTCAAAGACATGACTTAGTGACTGAACAGTAGCCTAGGTGAGTTGGGTAAGAAAGTCTTTTAAAGATGTTATCACATCTGAGTTTCCCCAAAGCTGTGCCTCAGGATGTGGGTGTGTTCTGAGAACTGATACCCTCAACCCTTGAGGATGCCAGGAGAGACTGCACAGAACCAGTCCTCCCCACCCCTGGAAGATTTTTGGAAGGCACTGCGTAGTGAAATCATCTTGGTTTGTTTGGGACTTTCCTTGTTTTAGCACTAAACGTCCTGTGGCTTGGGAAATCCCTCAGTCTCAGGCAAACAGGACTATCATTCTACCTCAGAAGTCTGTTCACTGCAGGATCTGAGGCGGGTCCAGTGGTCTCTATAGGCATTCAGGTCTTGGTGTTGCAGGAAGGGAGACCCCTTCCAGGGCCTGAAAGTGGGCTCTTGTCTAACACTCGGAAATGAATTGTCTGAGGAGACACGTGTGCTGACAAAGCAAGAGATTTTATTGGGAAAGGGTGCCTGGGTGGAGAGCAGTAGGGTAAGGGAATCCAGGAGAACTGCTCTGCCACGTGGCTAGCAGTCTCAGGTTTTATGGTGATGGGATTAGTTTCCATGTTGTCTTTAGCCAATCATTCTGACTCAGAGTCCTTCCTCGTGGTGTGCACCTTATTCAATCAAGATGGATGCCAGCGAGAAGGATTCTGGGAAGTGGTCGGACATGTTGTATCTCCTTTTGACCTTTTCCGAGTTCTTCTGGCTGATGCAGCCTCGTTAGTTCTGTGTTCCTTACCAGGATCTCCTGTCATAAAACAACTCATGCAAATGGTTATTATGGTGCCTGGCCAGGGTGGGTGATTTCAGTGTGCTTCCCCTAACACAGAGGCTCTGTTGTGAAGGACCATACGTAACATGAGCAGGAAGGTACTCTTCCACCTGATCATAAGGGTAATTTAAGCAGTGATTTTAAAGGCACTTGCCCATTTAACCTAGGCTTTCCAGGTGGCACAGTGGTAAAGAGGCTGCCTGCCAATGCAAGAGAGGCAAGAGATTTGATTTGGATCCCTGGGTCGGGAAGATTCCCTAGAGAAGGAAATGGCAACACACTCCAGTATTCTTGCCTGGAAACTTTCATGGATGGAGGAGCCTGGTGGCTACAGTTCATGGAGTCCCAAAGAGTTGGACATGATTGAACATGCACGCATGCCCTTTTGACCCAAGTTGTTAAATTACGGTGTAAAATTGTTTATATTTCTCATCTTTTTAATTCATGTAATTTCTCTCATTTTATCTTTATATTGGTCACTAGTTCTCTCTGTTGTCCCCTTCCCCTTTCTTCCTACCCTTTCCCTTCCACTCCCAACCTTCCCTCTCTGCTCCTCCTCTCTCTCCCCCTTTGTTTTTAAAATTAAACTTGCTAGGGATTATCCAAGGTCTGTGTTCCTAGATGAATTGACCCACTTAATATTTTGAAATATCCCTCTTTATCTCTCAGCTCTTCTCACCTTAAAGTCGACTTTGATATCAATATAGTTAATGCTTCCTTGGTGTATCTTTTTGTTGTTGTTATTCTCTTACTTTAAAACTTCGTGTATTTGTATATTTCTTGTGTGTTTCTTATAAGTGGCCATAATTGTATTCCTTTAAAAATCCAGCCTAAAAATCTTGTTAACAATCCTGAAATCTTGTTTCATTCATTTGTATATCATGCAATTATTAACACAGCTGAGTTTAAGTCTGCCATACTTGCTGTATTTTTCCCCTTCTGTTTTTTTTTTTTAATCCTTTCCTGTCTTCCTTTATAATATGCACTGTCCCTCAGTCATGTCTAACTCTTTGTGGCCCCATGGACTATAGCCCACCAGGTTCCTCTGCCCATGGAATTTTCCAGGCAAGAATACTGGAATGGGATCTTCCTGACCCAGGGACTGAACCGCTGTTTCTTGTGTCTCCTGCAGTGGCACGTGTATTCTTTACGTCTAGTGCTATCTGGGGAGCCCCTCCTTTGTAATAGTCAATTTTCTTTTTAATGTTCCACTTTATCTCCTCTGTTAGAAGTCTATTATACCTTTCAATGTCCTTGTTTTTAGTGACTACCCAAAAAATTGCAAGACACACTCTAACTTATTATAGTCTATCTTAAGTTAATACGCTTACTGCTTTTTCAATAATTCAAGAAATTTAGAACAGCATAACTCCATTATTCTCTACCCCACTCTTTCCATTTTGTCTTCCATCATATGCTTCTACACACTGTAAGCCCCACAGAAATTACATTATTATTATTTTAAAGTCAATATTCTTTTATATTTATCTACATATTTACCCTCTCCAGAACTGTCCATTGCTTCTTGTGCTTCCTGTTATAATTTTCCTTTATCTTAAAATATATTCTTTAGTATTTCTTTTTTTAATTGGAGCTTACTTGCTTTACAGTGTTGTGTTGGTTATAGTAAAAATCTCTTGGTTGTGAATTCTCTCAGCATTTCCGTGTATGTGTATGTGTGTGTTTTCTTTCAGCACATCAGTGGTCTTTTCTCTTAGATATTTATTCATCAAACCTGAATTGAATATGTCTTATGCAATCAAAGCTGCTTTCCTCAATAAACATTTAAATGTTAATTTACAAAACCTTTCTATTGAACAAGTGATTAATCCTACCTGGCTATTTTTAGATTGATATAGTCATTCTTTGGTTTTCCTTCTTCCCTACGGAATTGCTTCACAGATGGACAGGGAAGGCAAATAAATGAATGAATGAAACATACGGAAGTACTGAGGAAAACATAAAAGCTCCCCAAGCAAAGCCACATTATCAGGATCTTATCACTGCTAGAGATCTGCCTCTTTACAACATCAGTACCACTGTCCATCTTACTTTTTCAGTTCACATTTTTTTCTTCTAATGAGGCAATAAACATTTATCAGTGTTCACGTCTTATCTCTTTCATTCTATATGATTCATTTTGTGGTGTGGCAGTTTTCAAGTCTCAGTTGAAAAGTAGCTTCTTCTGGCATTCTAGTTATAGTTACAAATACAGATTCAAAACATATGATTAGTGGAATCATGTCATGTGCACATTTAACTCATATAATTCAACCATACATGCTGCACAGAATTAAAATAAAGATGAGTGCTTTGAATAGGGTGAACAATTTCACCCACAGTTTCCCTCAGTGAGCACAAGAGCCAGCCAGATCATGAATGAAAAAGTATAAATCTGATCTTTCTTTAGATGTCCTTATGATGTTTCCCTGACTTCAAAGCCTGACCCCCAACAGAACACAGTGTCATCATAAGAACAGGTATAGTTAACTAGATGTTCTTTTAAGCCTTAATATAAACCATCCAATCATGCAGTAGCATTTGTGTTTTCTATCACTTGACTATAACAAATAATTTTCTCCTAGAATTAGGAGTTAATTGGAGGCCATCTGCAATAACATGAAATGTATCCTTCAGACTTTATTAAATGCTTCTGATAGACACCACTTCTCTTATAGCTTCTCATAAAGTAGAATCAAAATCTAGTCAAGAAGATAGGAGTACAAAACAATGAGCTCTATATGATGCTCCTCAGAACGTGTTCATGAATAGAGATATGTTCAAGAGATATGTGTTAGAGACAGAGCTGAGTGGGAAATAGCGGGCAGCAAATGAACTGAAGCAAAGCATTGAAACCAATAGGAATATCAAGAACAAAGACTCCAAAGTACAAAAGTATGCAACATGTTTTTAAAGAGCAGATCATTTGTGGTAGCTTAAAACTCAGGTATGAGTATAAAGGCGATTGGAAAGGATAGCTATATTATGAAATGAATTAAGATGCTATTCTAAGAAATATGGACTTGATTCTTATGTTACAAAAAGCCATTTTATTGGTTCTCAAATGTCCTTGTGAGAAATTGTGACCCAGGCAATTTTGGACTTATGCCCACACACTGGAGGTGGGATTTAAGCTCAGATGTCCCTATTCAAATCCAGTGCTCTTTCACCTCCACCAGACTGCCTTTCACTGCAGGTTCTGAGCCAATTCTTATACTTACAGTTAATTCAGTCTTTTTATTCACCTACTACCACTCTGCTCATGATCTGCCCTCTCCACCTTTTGGGATAGTCCAACCCTGACAATGACTCTGGACTTTTACTTTATTCGGAGTTACAAGATGGTGGCAAATCTAAAGAGTTGTCAAAAGCAGACAGTTGGAATGTAGAATTACTGTGCTGTGAAATTTCTGTGGAAAATTCAAAACACCCTGAACTTAACACAATGCCAGAGCTGATTAGTGCAGTTTATTGCTAAGCCCCAAGGGACACCTGCAGGCTTTTACCTTCAGTCTAGAACCCTTGGCCCAAGGGAAGGTGTAATGCCACGTTAGTTCCGCACTCTTTCTATTAGAGTTTACTCAAAGCTGCCGACACCAGATGTGTTACAAACGAACGTTAATTCTACTCCAGCATCTGGATTGCATGTACAATGAGGGGCAAGATTTATGCCCTGCTGAAGCATTCCCCGGTTTTTAGCACAGAAGTGATTGAACTCCAGATGTTAACAAGATGCAGAGACCTTTTAGTATGATTAAAAACATGATTTCTTGTTTTGCTCATGACAAAAACCATTGGATTAACTTATTAGAAGAGGAGCTGCCGTCCTGCTCATTGGAAGCTGTGTCTGCTTGAGCTATGGGAGCTTGTCGTCAAAGATTTTATGTAAAGAGTGACTTACCAACTCCTAAAATCAACAACTTCAAGGATCCTCTCAAAATCAGGGGTTAAAACGGTAGATACACTCTAAGAATTTTGATAAAGATTTAGATGAGAATGAAAATCAACACAAGTGCTTGCATAAAAGAATTAAATTAGGATCTTCTCCCTTTCAATAACTGTATTATCAAAAAGCATGGAACCTCAGCCCAAGAGCCTGGAAGCTAGAATGATGCCTCAAAGATCATCGGATCTGCTTTTCCCTTCCTTAGTCCTTTTCTTCCTCCAGCTTATAGGGATGATGAAGAGAATGGTCTCCTTGTAGCGTCAGATGACTGAAAACCAAAAGGATCCAGTGTTTTATTACAGGTCTCAAAACCAGTAAACAAAGAATTAAAATCTTCTATGTTCAAAGTACAGTGTTTTCTCAATGATAAAATCATTTTGCTCATAATTTTTTTCCATAATTGGAATGCATCTCATATTTACTGTGAACATTTAGTAACTTTATTTTTGTGCCCACAGCTATTATTAAATTAATGTTGTATTGACAGTCAGTGGTATCTTAGAATCCAGCAAATACGGTAGCTATTGATGTCATTAGAAACCTTGAACTAATAAGCAATTATCTGGATTTTTTTTTTTTTTACCTCTACCATAATCTAAGAAACTTGTGACTCATTGTTTACAACTTACATTATCTGTGGCTAAGAAAGGAAGAATAAGGAGGTACTTTTTCTTAAACTTGTTTCCAAGACCTTTACTTTCGACTCTGAATTTCTATTGTCTCATTTACAGTAGAAATCAGTCCACTCCACATTTCCCATCAAAATCATTCATACCTTGCAGATTTAGCTAGAGATTTTGTAGCAGAATGGGGGGTAGGTGTTGAGTTTTCATCATAAACTTTTAGTAAAAAATTTAAATATAACTCTCAGCTAACTATTTAAATAACTACAGTGTTGTTGTTCAGTCACTTCAGACATGTCCGACTCTTTGCAACTCCATGAACAACAGTACAGCAGACTTCCCTGTCCTTCACTATCTCCCAGAGTTTGGTCAGACTCATGCCCACTGAGTCAATCATGCCATCCAACCATCTTATCCTCTGTCATCCCCTTTTCCTCCTGCCCTCAGTCTTTCCCTACATCGGGGTCTTTTCCAGTGAGTCAGCTCTTTGCATTAGGTGGCCGAAGTATTGGAGCTTCAGCTTCAGCATTATTCCTTCCAATGAATATTCAGAGCTGATTTCTTTAGGATTGACTGGTTTCATCTTGTTGTCCAAGGGACTCTCAAGAGTATTCTCCAGCACTGCAGTTCAAAAGCATCAATTCTTTGGTGCTAAGCCTTCTTTATGGTCCAACTCTCACATCTGTACATGACTACTGGAAAAACCATAGCTTTTGACTATATGGATCTTCATTGTCAAAGTGATGTGTCTGCTTTTTAATACATTGTCTAGGTTGGTCATAACTTTTCTTCCAAGGAGCAAGCATCTTTTAACTTCATGGCTGTGGTCACCTTCCACGGTAATTTTGGAGCCCAGGAAAATAAAGTCTGTCACTGTTTCTGTTTTTTTTTTTCCCCCATCTATTTGCCATGAAATGATGGGACTGGATGCCATGATCTTAGTTTTTCAAATGTTGAGTTTTAAGCCAGATTTTTCACTCTCCTCTTTCACCTTCATCAAGAGGCTCTTTAGTTCCTCTTTGCTTTCTATCATTAGGTTCGTATCATCTGCCTTTCTGGGGTTATTGATATTTCTCCTGGCAATCTTAATTCCAGCTTGTGATGCATCAAGCCTGGCATTTATCATGATGTACTCTGCATATAAATTAAATAAGTGTGGTGCCAATATACAGCCTTGACTTACTTTTTTCCCAATTTTGAGCCATAGTACACATTTTATTTATTTCCTAGGGGTTGTTTGCTTTGTTTTAGTTTGGTTTCCTCTACCCACAATACGCGACCTTATATTATTTTCTCTTTTAGATTTCAGTCAGCACTTTGAAGTTTTTTATCCCTTATTCATTCAACAAATAGTTGAGAGCTTACTGGGTACCAATCACTCACCAACTGTAAGACAGATACATTCCAAGTAATAGGGATATGACAATGAACAAAACAAAATCCCTGCTCTCATGGGCTTACTTTCCCCCAGGGGGTAGAAATGGTGTGTGTGGTAAATGTCAGATAATGATAAGTGCCACGAAGAAACATATGTATCAAGCTAGGAGCAAAGAAAGAGTGGCGTGGGTGGGTGCACACACGTGTACGTTAGAGCTTGGGAGTCATTGAATTACATGCCAACGCCAGGGAAGACCTCTCTGAGAAGCAGGCACTTGAGACAGGCCTGAAGAATTAGGAGAATGAACCCTGAGGGGTCAGGAGAACAATTCACCTCCATCCAGCTCCTACCACCAAAGTCCGCAGAAGATTTCTCGTAGGGCTCAACACAGAAAAGAGTCCACCAGCAACAGAACCAACCTTCCATGAACAGTTTACCACTGCATTTTGTTAACTGCTCCTTGAGATCTTGCTCTAGTTCCTAAGAGGCTAATTAATCTTCCAAACAACCACTATCCTGAAATAAGAATCATTGGCCAGGTTTGTCCACGTGGCTAAGTTTTTAAGTTGTTGTTCAGTTGCTCATTCATGTCCAACTCTTTGCGACCCCATGGACTGTAGCATGCCAGTCTTCCCTGTCCTTCACCATCTCCTGGAATTTGCACAAACTCATGTCCATTGAGTCGGTGATGCCATCCAATCATCTCATCCTCTGTCATCCCCTTCTCCTCCCACCTTCAATCTTTCCCAGCATCAGGGTCTTTTCAGTGAGTCAGTTCTTTGCATCAGGTGGCCAAAGTATTGGAGCTTCAGTTTCAGCTTCAGTCCTTCCAATGAATACTCAGGGTTGATTTCCTTTAGGATTGTCTGGTTTGATCTCTTTGCGTATGAAAAGTTTTTAAGTAAAATTTTTTTTAATTTTTATTTTTACTTTATTTTACTTTACAATACTGTATTGGTTTTGCCATACATTGACATGAATCCACCACGGGTGTACATGTGTTCCCAAACATGAACCCCCCTCCCACCTCCCCTCCCCATAACATCTCTCTGGGTCATCACCGTGTACCAGCCCCAAGCATGCTGTATCCTGCGTCGGACATAGACTGGCAATTTGATTCTTACATGATAGTATACATGTTACAATGCCATTCTCCCAAATCATCCCACCCTCTCCCTCTCCCTCTGAGTCCAAAAGTCCGTTATACACATCTGTGTCTTTTTTACTGTCTTGCATATAGGGTCGTCATTGCCATCTTTCTAAATTCCATATATATGTGTTAGTATACTGTGTTGCTGTTTTTCTTTCTGGCTTACTTCACTCTGTATAATCGGCTCCAGTTTCACCCATCTCATCAGAACTGATTCAAATGAATTCTTTTTAACAGCTGAGTAAAACTCCATTGTATATATGTACCACAGCTTTCTTATCCATTCATCTGCTGATGGACATCTAGGTTGTTTCCATGTCCTGGCTATTATAAACAGTGCTGTGATGAACATTGGGGTACATGTGTCTCTTTCAATTCTGGTTTCCTCAGTGTGTATGCCCAGCAGTGGGCTTGCTGGGTCATAAGGTAGTTCTATTTGCAATTTTTTAAGGAATCTCCACACTGTTCTCCAAAGTGGCTGTACTAGTTTGCATTCCCACCAACAGTGTAGGAGGGTTCCCTTTTCTCCACACCCTCTCCAGCATTTATTGCTTGCAGATTTTTGGATCACAGACATTCTGACTGGTGTGAAGTGGTACCTCATTGTGGTTTTGATTTGCATTTCTCTAATAATGAGTGATGTTGAGCATCTTTTCATGTGTTTGTTAGCCATCCGTATGTCTTCTTTGGAGAAATGTCTATTTAGTTCTTTGGCCCATTTTTTGATTGGGTCGTTTATTTTTCTGGAATTGAGCTGCATAAGTTGCATGTATATTTTTGAGATGAGTTGTTTGTCAGTTGCTTCATTTGCTATTATTTTCTCCCATTCAGAAGGCTGTCTTTTCACTTTGCTTATATTTTCCTTTGTTGTGCAGAAGCTTTTAATTTTAATTAGATCCCATTTGTTTATTTTTGCTTTTATTTCCAGTATTCTGGGAGGTGGATCATAGAGGATCCTGCTGTGATTTATGTCAGAGAGTGTTTTGCCTATATTCTCCTCTAGGAGTTTTATAGTTTCTGGTCTTACATTTAGATCTTTAATCCATTTTGAGTTTATTTCTGTGTGCGGTGTTAGAAAGTGATCTAGTTTCATTCTTTTACAAGTGGTTGACCAGTTTTCCCAAGCACCACTTGGTAAAGAGATTGTCTTTACTCCATTGTATATTCTTGCCTCCTTTGTCAAAGATAAGGTGACCATATGTGTGTGGATTTATCTCTGGGCTTTCTATTTTGTTCCATTGATCTATATTTCTGTCTTTGTGCCAGTACCATACTGTCTTGATGATTAAGTAAAATTCTTATAAGTCAAATTCCAGAAATATAGGAGCCACAAGTAAATATTGTCTTCCTTTGTCCTTTAATCTAAACTACTATTTCTTTTCTAGAAATCTTCCCCAAAGAAATGATACAAATGTGGACAAAGCTTGATGTGCAGAGGTGATCATTGGAATATTATTTATAAAACTGCAAACTTGACAATCTAAACTATAAGATAATTTTATTGAAATAAAGTGCAGATCATTAAGCTATTTAATGTCTACAAATAATTATCCATAAATGGTAGAGACAGACAAAATGGTATCAAATAGTGACAGAATATTACTCAAGTATAAATAAAAAGTTTGAATAAATTAGAAGTGATTATAAATTACTTGAGATTAGTTTTGCCTTCTCTAGGTTTCACATAATGGCATATACAACAGTATAATGGAAAGTATATATAAGTGCATGTACTCTTGTTCCTGGCTTTGTTCAGTCCATGCAATGTTATTGAAACTTCATGTTGTTGAATGTAGAATTATTTATTTATTTTTGGCTGAGTAATATTCATAACTTATCTGTTAACTTGTTGGTAGACCTTTTAGGTTGTTCCCAGTTTGGGATCACTAAAAATAAATGTTATGAACATTTGTATACAAGACATTTTGTGGGCATATGTTTTTAGCTTTTATTATAAATACCTAGAAATGAAATCACTGATCAAAAAGTCAGTGTACTTTAATACATATTATAAAAATCATAAACTCTATTCTACAGAGCTGTACTGTTATACACTTCTACCATCAATGCTTATATAGTAATTCTTCACTGTTGATTTGATTTGTGTTTCCTTAGTTACTGATTGCTGCTAAGTCATTTCAGTCATGTCCGACTCTGTGCAACCCCATCGACAGCAGCCCACCAGGCTCCCCCCGTCCCTGGGATTCTCCAGGCAAGAACACTGGAGTGGATTGCCATTTCCTTCTCCAATGCAGGAAAGTGAAAAGTGAAAGTGAAGTCACTCAGTCGTGTCCGACCTCAGCGACCCCATGGACTGCAGCCTTCCAGGCTCCTCCGCCCATGGGATTTTCCAGGCAAGAGTACTGGAGAGGGGTGGCATTGCCTTTTATGCAGAACATATTTCCTCCTACCTCTTGGTTATAAATATTTTTCATTTGTAAAAGATCTGCTGAAATTTTTTAACCATTTTTGAAAAATTTAGGCTTTTTTTTAAACTGTGTAAGACGTAGATATATGTATTACATACTATCTGATATAGTATTATCATAATATATTACTGACATTTTCTCCCAGTCTATGGCTTGCATTTTAATGTCCTAGTAATGTCATTTGAAGAGTAGATGTTGGTTTCTAAATTTTTTTAAATTAAGTCAATTTAATATTTTTTCCATTATGGTTAGCAAAATTGTCTTAATCAACATGGCTAGATACTTATACATTTTATGTATCCTTTTATAAATTTTATGGATCCTTTTAAAGAAGTAGCCTTTAGATTTTTAGTTTTTCTCTCTTGATTTTATCTTCTGTTTCACTGATTTTTGCTCTTGTCTTTATTATTTTCTTCTTTATATTGCTTTTATGGTTAATAGTTCCGTCATTTTCTGGCCCCTTAAAATGAAAACTTAGATCATTGATGGCAGGCATTTTTTTTCCCCTAATATAAGGACCAAAGCTATACATGTAACTCCAGGCTCTGCTTTAGCTGCATCCCAGCTAAATGATATGCTGTTTTCATATTCATACAGTTGAATATTATCTTATTTGCCTTGCAATTTTCATCTTTAACACTGCTTATTGAGATATATGCTGTTAAATTTCCAAATACATGGGAATTTTTTTACATATCTTAAATTACTAACTTCTTATTTAATTTTGTTGAAGTCAGAGGATATACTCTGTATGACTTCAGTCCTTTTTAGTTTATCTAAATGTGTTTTATAGCCCAGCATGTAGTTTCTCTAGGTAAATGTTCCATTTGTACTTGAAAGCAATGTCTATCCTGCCATTGTTGGGATGTGTCATATAGACTTCAAGTTGTTGGTAGTGTTGTTCAGACCTTCTAGACTGATTTTTTTATCAGCTTGTTTTATTACTAGGACAGATGTGTTTTTGCGCCCAACTATAGTTGTGGATTTTTCTATTTCTCATTTCATTTTAAAATGTGTGTTTTATATGCTTTTGAAGCTCTGTTATTTAATTGCATGCATATTTAGGATCCCTAGAAGTTCAATTTGATTCATCTTTACCATTTCCACTTCCCTTGTCCTTATGTTCCTGTTTCACTTTAAATTTATGATCATATTTGTTATAACTATTTTCATATTCTTATCTGCTATTCTTATCTCTGTCATTTTTGCACCTGTTTCTATTGATTCATTTTTTTCCTTGGTTATGAGTTGAATTTCCAAGCTCTTTCATTTATTTAGTACTTTTGATTGTGAATATTATACTAACGTAAGTTTGGGCATTTTGTTTTCTTTATTTTTGGGAAAGGGGTTGGCCAGCAGAAAGTTCCTTTAGTTCACCTGGCTTTTGGTAGTGCTGTACTAAAGCCATTGCTTTAACCTCATCAGTGTCTGTTTTGTCCATCCCATATTTTAATAACCATCCAATGATTTCCACTTTGCTGGGGGGAATCCTATGATTTGTCCCTATCAATATTTTCTTTTTTCATCTTACTTCTTAATAAGATTTTTAAAACTTCCACCCTAAGACTCACCTTTTGATTCTATCCTCTTCCTTTCCCTTTTCTCTTATTAACATTATATAATAAGGATATGTGAGACCCATGAGGGGAAGCTGAGACAGTAAATTCAATAAAACTTCCTGTATGTTATATTTCTTTAAAGAATGTGGAATTTTGTTTAGAATGTCAGTAATGTTAATTGCGGTTCCACTTAGTTCTTTCTTAATGAAAGTCTAGAGTTGTCTCTCCTCTAGATTTAATTTTAATTGAGGTTCCAGTTAGTTCTATTTTTTCTTTAAAAAAGTTTCCTTAATGAAAATCTAGAGTTGTCTCTCCTCTAGAGTTAATTTTCTCCAACAACTGCCGTGTCAAGTTCTTGAGTCTCTACTCCATGCTATGGGTGTTCAATAAAGTCTCTTCATTTTGGATGATTGGAGTACAAATGTGGTCTCAAAAGTGTTTTCAGAGAGAAAGCTGGGGGATTATAGAGCTCACTTCATTTTCTTCACTTCTTGTAGAGTAAGATTTTTTGTCTGAAAACAATTGTTTTCTTTATTTCCAATATTGTTGTTTTCTAGTCTTTTTAAGGTAGGAAGGCAAGTTATGGTAGTTATTCTGTAATGGTCAGAGAAGTAATTTTGATCTTTATATTATTAAAATTTTTTATAGTTTCTAAATTTTCTTCTGTGACCAACTATTACTCAGAAAATATATGTAATATTATTATATGAATTTCCTATTGCTTCTGTAACAAGTTACCAGAAACATAGTGAATTTACAAGCAAAATTTTTATCTCGCAGTTCTGTAGGTCAGAAGTTCAATACGAGTCTCATTGGGCAATATCAAGGTGTTGACAGGGCTGCATTCCTTTTAGAGGCTCTAAGGGAGAGTCTGTTTCTTTGCCCTTTCCAGCTTTTAGAGGTCGCCTGCATTCCTTGGCTCGTGGCCACATTCTCCATCTTCAAAGTTATAAGCATAACATCTTCAAGTCTCTTTCTGACTATGATTCTCCTGCCCTACTTTTTCACTAAAAGAATGTCCCATGATTATATTGGGATCACCTGGAAAATCCAGGGTAATCTCCTCACCTCAAGATTCATAACTTTATCACTCCTGCAAAGTCTCTTTAGCAATGTAAGGTAAGCTATTCATAGGCTCCAAGAATTAGAACACAGACATATTTGAGGGACCATCATGCTGCCTACCACAATAATTAAGGTATTTGTCATCAGTTATGAGGACAATAAATCATCTTTCTTAGAATATGCTATAGCAAAAAGTTGTTTTGTTGGCATATTCCACATACCCTTTTGAAAGACATAGGGGTGCCTGAGTTTTGTAATATTTAAGCAGATTTTGCTGTTCATGTTCCTCTGGCCATGTGAAATTGATATACAGCTTATGTCATAATGGATGATGCTGTAGATAACATCTCTACAGATAATTGAGATTTTTCAAATGTAGTACTAAATTCTTTGGTTCCTAGTCTCTAATTTTTCTTGAGCCAATCCCTGATTTTCTGTGACATCTCTGAGCATACCTGCCAGAACTAATTTCTATAGCTGTTATAGTATACTAATATACTCCCAAACCACTGTACCAAAACTTTTATTCTCAAAAGTTGCCAAAACATCCTCCATTTGATATCCTAAGTCTATAAATGGTGCCATATTTTTCTAGTGTTAGGCTTAAAGCCATAGTCATGTTTGCCTAATTTTTATCCATAGCTTTGCTTTCTCCACCTAATCAGTTATCAGATTTTATAGGGTTTCTTTTTTCAAATCTCTCAAGAGAACTCTCATGTACTTGTTTCATTTTAATTCCAAAAACCACCACAATATTTCATGTTCTTGTTATTATATTTCCACTTTGATAAATAATCTTCTAATGAGTCTTATTACATATAATCTTCATCCAAACCAATTCTGTTAGATGAGTCTTCCAAAAGATTCATTTCTAGACAAAAATTTTTAGATTTTTAACTCCAGTGTTCATAAAATAAATTTCTAACTCTTCAGTGTAATAGAAACCCCTCTACACTTTCATTTTAACAGTTTAAATCCTTCAGGTCGTATCTCAAATCCAACTTCCTTTTATTTTGCTTTCCTTGACATTCTGGCTTTTAGCAGTCTCTCATCAACATGAATAAATTTTTACAGCAGCCTTCTGTCATTTAGTAATCTATCAAATATATCTCATTTATCTTTATATAATTATGTTCTTTTATGTTTTACCCTTTAAATAAAATTTTTGAGTGTAGAATTCAGGTTTTAATGTCTTTGAATCCTTTATAATATCTAATACCTAGTGGTTGATAGACATCTATTTGTGGATAAAAGAGAGTAAGATTTAGGGTTATGTTTTTCCCAGGGTGTTTCTTTTTTTGAGTGGATAAAGTTTTTAAAACACTTAAAGAACCCACTTTTATTTTGTCTCAAAACCATTCCGTAGGGCTAGATTATTTATCTCCATTTGAACAACCAAGTGTTTTCCATAAAGCAGTTCAATTACTGATAATCAGGTCACCTTATTCCTACTACTATGTTCGTTCTGTTCTGTTCTCTGACCTCTCAGAATTTGATTCAATACTTCTTATTTTATTAAAAAAATTTTAGGTCTCCATGCAACCACCTTAGTAACCACACAGACTATGTTAATAACTTTTCTCTGAAACTGACCTCACTCTTTTGGTTCTCTGCTGGCAGAATAATCTTCCTATAGCTCATGAATCAAATGTACTTTGTTTTTACAGCAGAACTTATACAATTTTTTTGCTTCCTTTGCTACACTGCCTTGTATTCTTGATTCCTCTGTTTCAGTTCACTCTTTTGTACAAATAAGAAATACAAAGTCTATTTGGATTGTTTTAAAATTGTCCCAAATATCTCTAGGGTTGACTCACTGTTTAACCTCATGGAAACACTAGTTTGTTTGGCTGGACCTGGGACTGGGATTTGGGGAATTATGATAATTATGGCTCATCTTATGATCCCAGTCCAAGTATTTATTTTTCTTTGCTTTCATTGCTCCATCAGCAAAAGGTAAAATTTATTCTGTGTAACCAGAGGGTCGATTGCAAAGGATAATAAAAGTTGCATGCAGTTTGCAAGCTTAAGGCTATATATAAAAGCTAAATATAGCTATCCCAACTGCTGCGGGGGATTACAGCTTTCGGATCCTTCTCCTTCCCATGAGACCCAGCAATGAATGTGTTTTGCAGCTCCATTTTCCAGACCAATTGACATAACATATTTTTAAGTGATATATCTGAGGTATTTCAGTATCTCAATAATATCAACAACAATGATGATGATGAAAATGGATAGATAGCCTTTATTGAGCCTTAAGAGTATACCAGATTCTGGATCAAACTTTATAAAACTCCTATGAGATATGTTTTATTATCTCCCTTTCGAAGAAAGACAAAATGTCTGAGGCTTAGTCCTGATCAGCGGCTTGTTTGAATTCACAGAATTAGGGAGATGCGAAACTCTGACCTCCCCGACATCAAGTTGAGCTCCTAATCAGCACGCCACGTCACTTCCACTGACCAGGACACTGGGTCCACTGCGGTCAGCTGCGAAGTGGGAACTCTTGTTCTTTGTGACAGTTTGATTCATTTTATAGTCACTAACTGGACTGTTATGCTAAGAATATTTTAAGAGAAAATAGATTAGAAGATAAGTATAGTTTTCTGCTTGCTTACGATTTGGTTTAAATAGATGATCCTATGCTATCTTTGTTGGTTTTCTTTTCCTTCTTTCGTCTTCCTCTTTTGCCCCTCCTTTCCACTTCCTCCCCTTTCCTTCTCTCCTTCCTTCCTCTTTGTCTTTCTAAAAGTTAATAACTTCCAATTCTAATACAAGAAGGATTTATTAAATTGCTGTCTACTTCCAACACCTATCCACCAAATCTTCATTACATTATCAGTTCAATTCAGTCGCTCAGTCGTGTCCGACTCTTTGCGATCCCATGAATCGCAGCACGCCAGGCCTCCCAGTCCATCACCAACTCCTGGAGTTCATTCAGACTCACGTCCATTGAGTCAGTGATGCCACCCAGCCATCTTATTTTAGAGATGTTTAGATCAAACTTTTGACTTTCTTGACATGCCATCTAAATTGAGATAGTATCAGTAGTATCTTCTATTTATTGGGCAGTTTGTTACTAATGTTAGTAACAATATTAGTTACTAATTGCCTCTCTCTAGGCAATTGTTCGGAGAAGGCAATGGCACTCCACTCCAGTACTTTTGCCTGGAAAATCCCATGGACAGAGAAGCCTGGTGGGCTGCAGTCCATGGGGTCGCTAAGAGTCAGACATGACTGAGTGACTTCACTTTTACTTTCATGCATTGGAGAAGGAAATGGCAACCCACTCCAGTATTCTTGCCTGGAAAGTCCCGGGGATGGAGGAGCCTGGTGGGCTGCCGTCGATGGGGTCGCACAGAGTCGGCCATGACTGAAGCAACTTAGCAGCAGCAGCAGCAGGCAATTGTTCCTCAGTTTCATTGGCAAGATGGTAGCACTCAAGTTGTTTTGGTGGAAACATAATAGGGTAACTTTCTTCATCCCTTGGTTGTCATGTCTAACAGAAATGGCTTAGCTACACCCTGGATAAACCATCACCCAGAAATACAGTGGTATCTATACATTCACTACATATTCATCAGTCTCCTCCCTTGTTAAGGTTTTTGGTCCTTATTAGATCCTACCAATCCATTCATGCATTTTGTAACTAAACACTGGGTGCAAGAGTGAACAAAGCAGATAAAATTCTTCAGTTCGTGGAGCTGATCCAATGCAGATATTATATTTCAGGTTCAATAATCTTTCCGTACTCCTTAGGCTGGATATAGTTTGTCTATGGGCACAAGATTCTGGAGATTTGGTGAAAAAGCTCAGCTTAAGTTTTTAAACTAATTATTATACAAATATTTTTAGTTTGTTACTCTTCAGGTTTTATTAATCTAGATATATTTCTCCTTAGATAATCTTGGTTTACCTGCATTTTACCCCTTGCCTTTTGTTTTCTTCAATAACCTCAACATACTCTCTTTGCAATTACTCTTTCTGTCTACACCCCCCACCACCATACTTTAATATTTTTAAGTGCCCTGTCAGGCTTCATTCTATAGATGAGGAAATTAGACTCATGGAAGTTAAATAACTTCCTCAAGGCCACACAGCTAGTCAGTGGTAGATCTGGGATTTTGACTCATATATATCTGACTCCAGAAATTGTATTAGCAACCACAATTTTTATTCTTGTACTCTTTAAAAAATTTCTTCCATGGCTTTACCATTAAGTACTTAATCACATGGGATTATGGCTTCTCTGAGATAGTCTGTGACTCCTGGCACCATCTAAATTGTGGCCTGTAAATATGTGGATGATAAAATCCTATATTATTTTTGGTACAATTTTCAACTTAACAATGGTTCTGGTCCATTGCAAACTAGTGTTTCCAGAAGAGAATCACCCATTTTCTTTGGAAAATTCTGTAGTCTTCTATTCAGACCTTCCTAATCTCTATCAATCCCTCAAATCACCCCAAAAAATCTTAATCTATAGATAACTCTGACATTTTTGAATGACTGTATATATCATTCACTGAAGTGTCTGAGGAATTCCTTTGCGTGTGTGTGTATGTGAGCTATCTGAACTTCTAGTGTCTCAGATTCTTTTATATACACCTCCTCACCCAAAACAGGTAAACAAAAGTACCACATGTGTTTTTCTGATAGCTGTTCTGGTCTAATATGTTTTCTAATACGACCTGAGTTGACAGTATATGCTCAATCTCTCAGTCATGTCAGACTTTTTGCCACCACATGTAATGTAGCCTGAGAGGCTCCTCTGTCCATGAAATTTTCCAAGCAAAAATACTGGAGTGGGTTGCCATTTTCTACTTCAGGGGATCTTCCCAACCCAGGGATTGAACCCACATCTCCTGTACCTTCTGCTTTAGCAGGCAGATTCTTTAACACTGTGCCACCTGGGGAGTTGAGGGTAGTGGGATTTAAAAGGGGCCCTGTGTAAGCAGAATGAGTTTTCTTTGAGGAGTTATATGGGATCAAGCACAAAAGGACACTCCATAGTTAAGAGCATGGTTAGAATCTGTTTTACCTTAGCAAAGTTACTCAACATTTCTGGATCTGAGTTTCCTGATTTATAAAATTGGGCATACTATACTAGACAGTGATTATATGTCAGCATTGTGCAGGAGAACACAGGTTCCTAGTCTCCACTTAGAGATTCTGATTTAGAAGGTCTGATATTCGGTTGGGAATCTCTGCATTTTTATTACTTGTCTAGGTAATTCTGTTTTACACACTGTCTTTGAAAAGAGATTGTGTGGGAACCAGAGAATTTTCTATGCTTCAGTACTTGAGTGGACTTTTGGTATGGCTTCATTAATTTTTTTTCCACTTAGGATCTCTGTCTCAAGTAGGAAAGAGCTAGCTAGTATCACAGCTGCAGTCCTCTCATTCAGGGTTCCTGCCGCAGCCAGCAGTGTCCTTGGAGTCTAGTTCAAAGCTGGAGAAAGTGAACCATGAAGCTGGGAGCCACTGGTGGAGGGCCTGGCCTGAAGGAAGTGAAGTGTTTCAGCCAGAATGTACTGACGCACAACCAGGAAACCACAGGCTGGTGAAAACCTTTCCAAGGCCTAAGCCCTGTGATCAAAAGAGGCACAGGAAGCAGCTCTGCCAAGAGTCTTTTCTGCTGCTGCCTGGAACCCTGAGTTTCTAGGGCTTTCTGAGTCAGTTCCCTGAGCAGATGCTGTCACCTATGGAGCCACTACTAAAACATTTTCTTGCTTTGCCCTGAGGTGGCCCCCACTGGTGGGTGGGAGGGAGTCGCTCTCTTTTTTTCTCTTTCTTGCCTTTACCTTTCAGTAGAATTTGTCATCTGATTGCTCACTTTGATTTTTTTTGGAAGTCATACATCACCGGATTTTTTTTTCACCCTTTGCTGACTGGTCATTGTTTGATATTTAGGGCATGTATACAAAAACCAAGTCCTCAAACTCAGCAGTCCTTAGATCACCTGATAAGCAAATGAACTTTCATTATTTGTTGAATCATTACCATTACCCCTTCTCCTGGCTAGTCTTCCTATTTTGTTCCTTATAAGAATAGAGTCAAACAGAAGTTGCATTCAGATTCCTGTCAGATAGACTGTATCTGGAAACAAGGTCAGAATAATCGTGTTCCTGTGAGTTTTCTCTTTCTTTGGCTAGAGTAACTGCCAGTTGCCATGCAATAAATCACATCATCATATAGCAGATCCAGTTAATAGCTGAGACTAGCAGGATAACTGAACCATGTCCTGAAAGCTAAATGATGGAGAAATCCAAATTGATGGCTTAGTAATGGGGTATTTTTCCTGGAAAGAACAGAATATTTCTGAGCTATTGATTTTGTCAAGGGTACAAGCTCCCATGTAGAGGAAAATAAAGCAAGTGTGATGAACTTTTTATTTGGCCTTCTGCCTGGCTTTCTTGCTTTTTGCCTTGCATTTCACGCCTCTATTTTTATTCTTTAAACCCTGATTAGATGACCCAGCAATACTGGCCATGTAGCATAAAATCCACACTCTTAATCTGCCCTCAAATCTCAGCAAGAATGAGGTGGCCGATAGCTTTTATGAGACAATGCCTGGAGTCTTAGCTTAGGTTTCAGTGAGTTTAGGAAACATGAAAAGTTCAGTGGGGAGAGGCCGTGCACCCTCTGTAAAGATTTCAGAGGTCAAGATTCCAGAGACTATACACACAAACTGAACAAGGACAATCAAGTATTTTCCAAATTATTCCTCCCCTGGGACTGTTATGTAAAGTAGAGATTTTGCAAACACATTGTGCTGCAGTGCATTTTGAGACTTGCCTTTTTTGGAAAGTGCTAACTTTGTACACTGCTGACACTAAATATTTGAAAATAAAACTTTTTTTTCTTTTCTTTCTCTCCTCTACTTTTGGCTCAGTTTATCCTACCAAAACACACTTCAAAAGACTTCTTCATAGAAAGAATGTTTCAAAAATATAATATTTCCATCTGTTATTTTAATAATACATGCTCTGGGACTCTCTTTATGAACCATTTTCTTTTCTTTTCTCCCATTTAGATGTATAAATATTTGATTCAAAAGCCTTGAGGAATAGTCAAGCCAATAACGTTGCTGAATTGTGAACATTGCTAACCCTATAATTTTGTCTATAGCAGGCACCTCCTGCTGTGAAACTAACTGCAAAGGGATATAGCAATGTAATCCTCAAACTGTTCCATCTCAAGATTGCTCTGAAGTGGAGAGAAGGAAGCAGTTTTAATTTTGATAAAATAAACTTTATTTTGTAACTTTATTATTTGTTTTTCTTTCTCCTTTCAACACTTCATAATAGGCGTGTCTGGTAATTTGAAGTCAGCCTCCCTTGCTGAGATGCCCTAAGCCACCCCCAAATTGTATAGATTTTTAAAGAGGTAGTCACACAATATTTGGTCCTGTCATTTCAAAGTTCAGATCCCAAGTTTCTTCCACATCATGTAAACCAAACCGAGCCATATAACTCTTATTAAATGGACTCAAATGGTGCTTTCCCAATGGATAGCAACAGAAGATGCGTGAGCACTGTCGTGCCATCCAGATATGTTGGAAATCTTAAACCATGTGCAAAACTTGAGTACCTTTCCACTTTTTAGACTTTGCTTACCAGATCTCTACTTCAGCAATTATTGAAGCATTTAATGTTACAATGTGGATTTCATGGGAACCCCCTCTTTGATATAAACTCAAACATGCTGCTAGAAATAAAAGATCTTTAGGAATAAACTTTAATACATTTTGAATCAGGCTCAAAGAGATCTTTTGTTGTGTGTAAAAAACAAAATAAAATTTTCTTTATAAAATTTTATGGCTAGTTGGGTAGGGAAAAATACTTTCCAGGATCAATATTTTTTCTCATTTCTTCTTAAATTAGAAAAAGTACAAAGTTATAGATATACATTTAAAGTTAAGCCTAATTATTAGCATGTAAATAGCCAAACCTTTCTGGAGACAATAGGGCAAAAATGTAGCAGGACTTTTAAAATGCTTATAACTTTGATCAAGAAACTATGCCTTTAGAAGCCTACTCATGACATTATGACGCAAAAGTATGCATCCAACGATGTTTATCACTGCATTATTTAAAAGAGTGAACAATTTAGAGAGTTTAAAAGAAAATCCCTTAAAAAAAGAAACCTCATTATCTTTAGTGTTACTTTTAAAAGCTTGTTCCTAAGTATTATCCCTAAGCATTAATTTGAATATTGTCATCCTTTAGTGTTAATGAGCTAAATATTATATGAAAAAGTACACACTTCAATTTAGATATGATAGACTATAAGATGATAATTTCTACAGCAGTGGTTAGCTTTCACTTCTAGTGATGACAGAATAGTTTGTATCTGACCAACAACCCAGCAATAACAACTTAAAAAGTTGGATAAATTGATGAAAATATTTTGATGACACTGGAAAGCTAAAAGACAGCTAGGAATAGAGGGTTCAAGCTCTTCAAAATAATAGAACAAAAGAGATGAGAATAACATTTGGTACTGCTTTTCCCATCAAGCTGTTTCCATATATAAAGCAGCCAAGAAATTAATATACTGAGGGAAACTTTTAGCAGTTTTATGGGATTGAAAAATTACATATTCAAGTATATGAAGGTGTTAAGTGTCTGGTAAATAATCAGGCATTCATGTGGGACCCCTCAAAGGCTGCAAACTAAGAGTAAAAGTGAAAGTGAAAGTCACTCAGTCATATCCGACTCTTTGTGACCCCATGGAATTCTCTAGGCCAGAATAGTGAAGTGGGTAGCCTTTCCCTTCTCCATGGGATCTTCCCAAACCAGGGATCGAACCCAGGCCTCCTGCATTGCAGGCAGATTCTTTCAGCTGAGCCACAAGGGAAGTCCAAGAATGCTAGAGTAGGTAGCCTATCCCTTCTCAGGGGATCTTGGAATCTAACCGGGGTCTTCTGCATTGCAGGCAGATTCCTTACCAACTGAGCTATCAGAAACCAAGAGTAAGAATGAACAGAATTAGTCCTATTGGAGACTGAAACAAGCTCTAGAATCAGTTTAATCCAAGATTAAAATAGAGTGATCTGTTCAGGGTAATGGTAACCAAAACCAAAGCAAGTATTCTGTGCAGAGAGGTAACATCAAAACTCCAGCTTCTGTAAAATATTTAGTACTCAATGCTGGCATTGGATAAAATATCAGACATTCCAGTGAACAAGATCAATTGACTAAGAGAGAAAAAAAAAAAAAAACTTAGGGAAAAATATTTAAAAGACCTAAAGGAAAAGCATTTATTAGAGTTATGAGTTGTTAAATAACTATGACAAATATTTTCAAGAAAATATAAAACAAGGTGAAAAGTTTCAGCAGAGAACTGGAATCTATGCAAACAATTGAGTTGGAATTCTAAAATGACAGTACAATAACTGAATTTTAAAAATCAGTAGATGGATTTAAGAGCAGATTTTATTTAGCTGATAGATATAGTTGTTTTTATAGCAACAAAAGAAGAAAACTCATTGTAAAATGGTTAACTCAAGTGTATTAGTAATGGGATTAAATATAAACAGACTAGGGACTTCCCTGGGAGTCTAATGCAGGGGTTGTAGGTTCATTCCTTGATTGAGGAGCTAAGATCCCACATGTCTCATAGCCAAAACTCAAAACATAAAACAGAAGTAATACTGTAAAAAATTCAATTAAGACTTTAAAAATGGTACACATCAAACTAAAATCTTTAATAAAATAAAACTTGTATGAATATGAATGGACTAAATATTCCATTTTGCAGACTAAAATCATCTGTCTTGTGTTAAACACACACACACAATTGTATGCTACTTAAAAGAGACACACTTTAAGTACATAAAAGATTGAAAGTAAAAAGGTCCAAAGATATATATCATGTAAGTTGTTTTACATGTATATTTATCTCTTGACTGAAAGGAATCAGAAATGAAAATCATAGACAATACTTTGTGTGAATTGTGAGTGTGGTTAGAAAGAAAATTTGCAGTTCTGGTCAGTAGATTCAAAATAAAGGCTTTGGCCTTCTAAGAAATGATTATAAAATAAATTAAATTTAATGTTTTGACTTAAAGTGTATATATCAGATTGTTAGGGCTACCGTAACAAAAATAGTTTGTGGAAAGGATAAGTGGGAATTGTATTTGCAAAACTTGTATCTGACAAAGGACTCACAAAGAGCACCTACAAATCTATAAATCAATAAGAAAAACAATCACAATTTTAAAAGGCCAAAAGGCTTGAAAAAGTATGCTGAAAAAGATGACATCCAAGTAGTCAATAAATGTAGCAAGTATATTCAAAATCAATAGTTCTTCAGGGAAATCTAAATTAAAACCTTACTATGAGCCCCCAGGATAAATTGGCAAGGATGTTAAGCAAGTGAATCTCTTATGCAGTGCTGGTGGGAGTGTAAATTGGTATAACACAATTAGAAAATTGCTTGATACTATATATTAATGATGAATATATGTATATCCCATGACCTACCAATTCTACCTTTAGGTGCATACCAATAGAAATACATATATCTGATGGTCAAAAGATATGTACAAGAATGTTTATAGTAAAATTATTCAAGTGATAAATGAAAACAAACCAAATATTCCTCAATAACAGGATGCATGTATAAACTGTGTTCTATGTATATAATGAAGTACCAAACAGCAATGACAATAATCAAACTGAATCACAGGCATCAACATGGGTGAACCTCACTAACATTAAGTTGGGTGAAAGAAGCAAGACCCAAAAGAGTAAATATTCATGTAAATTTCAAAAACCGGCCAAGAAAACACATGATGTTAGAAATCAGATCATTGTTATGTGAGGTGGGTGTACAGTAACTGGAAAGAAGCATAGGAAAGCTTCTAAGGGTTGTTTCTTGTTCTTGCTCTGGCTTCCTATTACATAAGAGTGTTTACTTTGAGAATATTCAGTAAATAGTACAATGATGATTCATGTATACATCAATAAAGGGAGGGCAAAAAGACCCCTGAGGGAGTTTTGTTCACATTATGGGAAAAATAATTTTTTTTTTTCAGTGAAGAAATGAGAAAAGAGTACAGAAATAGCTCATTTGAGTTTTACTTCCTTAAAAGGGATTTTTAGTAATTGGGAGTATACTCCATGGAATTTGGGGATTCAAAAAAAAATCTAAACCTAAAGATTATGACCATCTTTCTAAAATTAGTATTCCATCATGACCTCTGATTCTGAAGCTGTTAGGCATGAATGTTTTTCTTAAATCTTGATTAATCTTTCATTAATCTTGATTAATGAAGAAAAATGCTGCCATTTACACGTGACCTATTGTAGATGGTGACTTAGAACACCAGAGACTCCCAAGGATACATTCACTGTTTGATAAATGGGGTAGTTATTTAACACTGCATCTGTCTCATGATGCACAGATCCAAAGGGAAAAGACGCAGGTGGTGGGTAGACATGATACTTTCTTATGACATAATGAAGCTGAACTCTCTAAATAGAAGCTTTGGGAAACTCTAGTTACTGTGAGAATACAGAGAATCAGGGAGATAAGCCTGCAGAAGGAGACCCCAAATGGGAGAGGCTAAAGGCTAAAATAATCCATTCCTAGGAGGCCCATTCAGATATGAGTGAGTCCATAACAGATCATTTTTCTACATGTTTGCTTTGAATGTGTATGGAAGCCAGAAATCTGCCTCAGCTGAGTAGTAGGTTTTTGGTTTCTGTGTGTCTGTGTGGCTTGAAGGATCTTAATTCCCTGACCAGGGATTGAACCTAGGACCACAGCAGTGAAAGCACTGAGTCTTAGACAACCAGGGAAGTAAGTCCCTGAGTGAGTTTTTTGGATTTTTGGTTTTTTGAAGTTTGATTTTGTTTTGGTTTGCACTAAAAAAAAAAAAAAAGGCTTAGACTATTTCAGCACAGATACATTTCCTAGCAATGAAGGGAGGGGTTTAGAATCACTGGTTCCTGTGTACTTCTGATAGGAACGTAGGAAATGGTATGGAGGATTGGGTCACAGTATTTAAGCACAAGAACCTCACCAATGAGGAAGAGCTAGGCAGGAAGAAGAGAGGAAGAGAGGCCTTGAAAGAAGAAAATAAAGTGTCCTTGAGAAGATGAAGGACTAAGGGGATGTAGGGGAGAAAAAGGAGGCCTTGTCGGGGGAGGAGAGAATTGACCTCAGATCATGTACAGGGTTGACTATGCCAGACATCCCTCAGCCTGGGTTGGATCAGGTGCGCCTGCTCCAGAGGACGAAGTTGCAGTGGGAGAAAAGGTCAGGGGAAGGACCCCAGGGTCTGGCACACTTGTAGAAGTGGTGGCTCAGGTTGGGACTGGGCTTATCGCATGGTTAAAGATGGGATGATTTAGCTTAAGCTAGAGTTTCTAGCTCATAAACCAAGAAGCAGAATAACAGACAATGGAGTGTCTATGTATAGACACTATACATAGGATACTTCTCCAAAGCAGAGAATAAGCCTCCAATGGAAAGCAAACAGAATTTCTTAATTGTTTTTTCAGTGACATTTGCATACACATAGAAACTAGCAGGGTCAAATTCTTATTTTTCAGATACAAATTACAAGATGCATCATAAATATTTTGTTTTCAACAATGGTCTTCAATTGGTTTGGCATGGATTTTATCTGCAAAAATAAATTTTACAGATAATTGAACTAAATATTTTGAAACAATTTATACTTTGTCTAGAATTTTTGCCATCTTTTAATGTGATGGTAAGGTGTTTCTTGATGGATCAGATGGTAAAGAATCTGCCTGCACTGTGGGAGACCCAGCTTCAATCCCTGCGATTCATGGAGTCACAAAGAGTTGGACATGACTGAGCAATTGAACTGAACTGAACTGAACTTGGAGAAGGAAATGGCAACCCACTGTATGATTCTTGCCTGGAGAATTCCATGGACAGAGGAGCCTAATGGGCCACAGTCCATGGGGGTCACAAAAAGTCAGACACGACTCAGCCACTCACTTTCACAGTATGATGGTGGCACACAAAAAAAGTCCTTCAGGGAATGAGAACAAAGAAAAGTGAGACTCCTTCAGATTTACTTTTATACTTTTCCACTAGACATGAAATCAGTGTGATGATTCAAAGGGATTTTCAGAAAGAAGAAATAGTGGAGGCAAAGACTCTGAAAAGAAAGCATGTAGATCTGTGTGACTGGAATGGAAGCTTGATAAGGAAGAGGGGTTTCATTCCCATACCATTAACTGTTTGATCCTCTTTGTCTCTTTACTGACCATCCTTTCCAATTTCAATTTCTTGATGAGTTTTGAGAAGAGGAAGCTAATCATTCCATCTGGAGCTCTCTTTGACACATGGTACCCAAAAGCATTTTGTTCTCTCCTACTCTCTATGGCATCCATGGACTTCCTTTCTGAGCATTCATCAAAGTAAGGGATCATCTGCTCTGTGCTGTGTCTGCTCTGTGAATGAAATAAAGGCATGTGTTTTGTGGCTCCATTCCAGTTTCTCCTTCTTTACATCTGCTCTACCCCTTTGAACAGCCCATGGGGCATAACTGATGTCTCACCTTACTGCAAGGTGCATGACCCTTTTGCTTCCAGGCCTCTTTTACTTTGAAAAATACCTGCACCTCCTGCTGTTCAGGTGTTATTGTAGAAATTCCTACCATACACCAAACTATTAGTTATTTAGATTTCTTTGGCAGTAACCCATTTTACCAATGAAAGGTATCAAAACCTTTCATTAAAGGAAATTCAGCATTTCAACCAATTCTTCTATTACAGGAAGAATAACAACTTTCAATTTATATACCCCAATCCCTTTGAAATATATTATTGACATTTGCTAACTCTACATCCTTGAGCTTCTTACCTCACAGGGGAGAGCTGGAAGCTAGACTAATCTTGAAACTGTGGAGTCTAAAATGAATGAAACCTGGCCTGGGAATGAAGTGACAGGATTGAAAAGAATATTGCAAGACCTTACAAAAAATTGTGTGTGTATATGTCTCTCTGAACATGTAATTGACAAATGTGCTGGTTTGTTTTTTTTTTTTTTTTTTTTTTTTACCAAACAGTGAACCAGAGAAGGACCCATAGATGACTAAGAGAAATAACTTAAAAAATATATTTTTAATTGCAGTATAGTTAACTTACAATGGTGTGTTAGCTCCAAGTGTACAGCAAAGTGAATCCATTATACATGCATATACATATATTCTTTTCCATTATAAATTACTACAAGACATCAGATCCTTGTTGTTTACCTATTTTATATATAATAGTGTATATATGTTAATCCCAAGCTCCTAATTTATCTCTCCCCCATTCCATTATCCATAATTTTGTTTCCTGTGTCTGTGACTTTATTTATGTTTTATAAATAAGTGCATTTGTATCTTTTTTTTTTTTTTGGAATTCACACATAAGTGATGTCATGATATTTGTCTTTCTCTGTCTGACTTACTTAATATGATAATCTCTAGATCCACACATATTGTTGCAAATGGCATTACTTTATTCTTAGCTTTTTGAAAAGTAATTGGTTTTGAACTATGAATACTAAGTCTTTATAAATAGGCTCAAAGATGTACTTAATCAAAATAGGAGTCATTACAATCAACACATTTTTGCCAATGAGAAATAAGTTTGTTTATTCTTGTAGCATAAAAATTTGTGCAGCACTGTTTATAATGGCCAGGACATGGAAACAACCTAGATGTCCATCAGCAGATGAATGGATAAGAAAGCTGTGGTACGTATACACAATGGAGTATTACTCAGCCGTTAAAAAGAATACATTTGAATCAGTTCTAATGAGATGGATGAAACTGGAGCCAATTATACAGAGTGAAGTAAGCCAGAAAGAAAAACACCAATACAGTATACTAACACATATATATGGAATTTAGAAAGATGGTAATGATGACCCTGTATGCAAGACAGCAAAAGAGACACAGATGTATAGAGTGGACTTTTGGACTCTGAGGGAGAGGGTGGGATGATTTGGGAGAATGGCATTGAAACATGTATACTATCATGTAAGAAACGAATCACCAGTCTATGTTTGATGCAGGATACAGGATGATTGAGGCTGGTGCACGGGGATGATCCAGAGAGATGATATGGGGTGGGAGGTGGGAGGGGGGTTCATATTTGGGAACTCATGTACACCCGTGGTGGATTCATGTCAATGTATGGCAAAACCAATACAGTATTATAAAGTAAAATAAAGTAAAAATTAAAGTTAAAAAAAAAAATTTGTGCTTCGGGATTCGACGAACTCTTAGAAACATTTTCTGCTTCCTTCTGGTTGTGTAAGCATTTTCCCTGCAAAAAAGTTGTTGAGATGCTTGAAGAAGTGGTTGTCAATTGTTGAGAGGTCAGGTGAATATGGCAAATGAGGCAAAGCTTTGTAGCCCAATTTGTTCAATCTTTGAAGGATTGGTTGTACAATGTGTTGTCACAGAGAAGAATTGGGCCAATTCTGTTGACCAGTGCCAGCTTCAGGAGTTGGAGGTTTTGGTCCATCTCATTGATTTGCTGAGCATGCTTCTCTGATGTAATGGCTTCCCAGGATTCAGAAAGCTGTAGTGGATCAGACAGGCAGCAGACTGCCAACAGTGACCATGACCCCGCTTTTGGTGCAAGCTTGTCTTTGGGAAGTGCTTTAAGCTTCTTCTCAGTTCAACCACAGCAATGACAAGCTGGTCATTACCGGTTGTCGTGTAAAATCCAGTTTTCTTCACACATCACAATCCAGTTGCGAAATGGTTTGTTGTTGTTGCATAGAATAGGAGAAGTTCAGTTCAGTTCAGTTGCTCAGTCGTGTCCAGCTCCCTGCAACCCCATGAACTGCAGCACACCAGGCCTCCCTGTCCATCACCAACACCTGGAGTTTACCCAAACTCATGTCCACTGAGTCAGTGATGCCATCTAACCATCTCATCCTCTGTTGTCCCCTTCTCCTCCTGCCTTCAATCTTTCCCAACATGAGGGTCTTTTCAAATGTCAAAATAAGAGAAGATGAAACTTAAAAATGACAAGTTTTCTGACTTGTGGTCAGCTCAACTTATTCACCTTTCCAATTTGCTTCAAATGCCAAACGATCATAGAATAATTGACTTTGAGTTCTTCAGCAACTTCTTGTGTAGTTGTAAGAGAATCAGCTTCGAAGATCCTGTTAGTTGGCCATTGTCAACTTCTGATGGCCAGACACTGCGCTTCTCATCTTCAAGATTCTCGTCTCCTTGCAAAACTTCTTGAACCACTGCTGCTCTGTATGTTCACTAGCAGTTCCTGGGCCAAATTCATTGTCGATGTTGTGAGTTGTCTCTGCTGCTTTACAACCCATTTTGAACTTGAATAAGAAAATTGCTCGAATCTGATTTTTTTATACTATCATTTCCCCAGTCTAAAATAAATGTAAAATAAACAACAAGTAATAAGTCATTAGCAAAAACATACAAAGTGAGATATGTGCATAGAAAGATGTGTAACATAACCACATTTATTTAAGAATGTATTCCAATATCAAACAGCAAATTTCAACAATGCAAAACCACAATTACTTTTGCACCAACCTAATCTTTTTATATGGTGAATTTATATGGCCTCTCCCATTGAGAGGCCCTTGGACTGCAAGGAGATCCAACCAGTCAATCCTAAAGAAAATCAGTCCTGAATATTCATTGGAAGGATTGATACTGAAGCTAAAACTCAAATACTTTGGCCACCTGATGTGAAGAACTGACTCATTGGAAAAGACCCTGATGCTGAGAAAGACTGAAGGCAGGAGAAGGGGATGACAGAGGATAAGATGGCTGGATGGCATCACAACTCAATGGACATGAGTTTGAGTAAGCTCCAGGAGTTGGTGATGGACAGGGAAGCCTGACCTGCTGCAATCCATGGGGTTGCAAAGAGTCAGACACTACTGAGAGACTGAACTGATTCCATGGTATGCATGTACCACATTTTCTTTATCCATTCATCTGTTGATGGACATATAAGTTGCTTCTATGTCTTGGCGATTGTAAATAGTGCTCCTATGAACATTGGGGTGCATATACCTTTTTGAATCAAAGTTTTCTCTGGATATATGCCTAGAAGTGAGATTGCAGGATCATAAAGCTATTTTTTTTTTTTATTTTCTCAGGGAACCTTCATACTGCTCTCCACAGTGGCTGCATCAATTTACATTCCCATGAGTGGTATAGGAGCATTCCCTTTTCTCCACACCGTCTCTGAAAGTCAGACTATAGGAATAGTCTTAACAACTAAGTGGCACTGGCACAAATCCCTAAGGCCTCTATGAGCTGGGGTCATTCTTTGTCAGAATTTCAAACAAAAATACCTCTGTTTCCTAGTTTTAACTATTACAAATAAAGCTATGAATATTTGTGTACAAGTTTCCGTATGCTTTCATTTTTACTTAAGAGTAGAATGGCTGGATAACGGTAGGTGTGTATATGTTTAACTTTAATAAGCTGCCAAACTTTCTTCTGAAGTGGATCCACATTTTGCATATTCACCAGCAGTCCCTGTTTGTCCACATCCTCAGTATGGCTGTCCCATCCTTAGTATGGTTGTTGTTTTTAGTTTCAGCCATTGTAACAGATGTGGACTGATTTGATGTTAATTTGCATTTCCCTGATGGCTAATGATATTGAGCATCTTTTTGTGTGCTTATTTGCCATATGCGTATTTTGGTGAACTGTTAAAAGCTTTTGTTAATTTTTAATTGGGTTATTTTTTCTTATTATTGAGTTTTAAGTGTACTTTAAAGATTTTTAATAGAGGTGCTTTATGATTTGTAGTTATTTTCTCCTACTCTGTAGTTTGCTTTTTCATATTCTTAACAGTGTCTTTCAAAGAGTAGAAGTGTTTAATTCTAATAAATTACAATGTATCAATTTTTTTGCTTGCTGTTTGATGGAATATCCTTTCAGTGCCCCAAGAAATTATTTTTCTTCAGAAAATTCTATGGTTTTAGGGTTTACATTTAGGTCTGATTCTTTCTGAGTTTATGCATGTTGCAAAAGGCGTGGATCACGTGCATGCTTTGCATTTGGGTGTCTAATCACTCCTGTATTGGTTACTGAATAGTATCCTTTCTCCACAGAATTGTCTTGGCTTCTCTGTAGTAAATCAACCAGCTAGATATATGTGGGTCTATTTCTGGACCCTGTTCTTTTCTATTGATCTATTTTTCTGTCTTTTGCTGATACCCTACTGTCATTAATTAATGTAGCTGTAAAAGGCTTTGCTTTAAAGACTATTTTTCTCTTCTAAATGTATGTTGGTTATTTTACATTCTTAGAATTTCATGTAAATTTTATAACTAACTTGCCAATTTCTTTAAAAAGGAAATCTCCTGGATTCTGAGTCTGTTGACTCTGTAGACCAATTTGGGGGAAAACTGACATCTTAACCATACTGAATATCTCTGCCACCCAAACACAATATATCTCTTGGTTTATTTGGATCTACTTTCATTTCTCTCAGCAATGTTTTGTTGTTTTTAGCATACAGATTTTGTAAATCTTTTGTCATTTTGCCCCTAGGAAGTTTATATTTTCTTATGCTACTATGAATTATATATTCCAAAAATGTTAATTTCTGATTTTTTTGTTTCTAATACACAGAAATAAAATTGACTTTTGTTTACTGATCTTGTGTTTTGTAATCTGGCTAACTCACTGATTGGTTCTAGTAGCTTTTTCATAGATTTCATTGAATTGTCTACACAGAGAACCAGTTGTCTGTGAATACAGTTTCACTTATTCCTCTCCAATCTGATACCTTTTATTTATTTTTCTTGCAATGTTTTACTGGTTAGAACTTCCAGTTTAATGATTAATGTGAGTGTACAGCAGGCACTTTTGTATTAGTCTTGAGTTAAGGCAGAAGCCTTTTACCATTAAAGACGTTGTTAGGTCTTTCAGAGATGACCTTCATCAATCTGAAAATTTTCTCTTCTGTTTCTAGCTTACTGAGGGATTTGATAAGAAATGGATGTTGATTTTGTCATGTGCTTTTTGTGCATTTATTGAAATTATTAGATAGTTTTTCTCTTTATATGGTGAATTAATTTTATTGATTTTGTGTGTTAAACCAAACTTGCATTCATGAAACAAACTCCGTTTGTTAATGATATATCATTTTTCATATAGTTTTACTTTCTTGGTTAAAATATTATTTAGAATTTTTTGCATCTTTTTCATAAATGCTATTCATCTATGATTATCTTTGTTCTTATGATGTCTTTCTCTAATTTGGTATTTGAATAGTATTAGATCATACTGATTATTTGGAAAATATTCTCCTCTATTCAGTTTTTTGAAAGAGTTTGTGTAGAGCTGCTGTCATTTCTTCCTTTCACATTTGGTAGAATTCACCAAATCCACAACTTAAGTGAAATGGACCAGTTATTTGAAAGATACAAACTGCCAAAGCTCACTCAAAGAGAAATAGATAATGAGAATAGTTCTAAATCTAATAAAGACATTATATTTATAGTTAAAATTTTTCCATAAAGATTATGATTGGATTTGGTAGGCATAATTTTCTTCACATTTCTTGTGCTTGGAATAAATTGAACTTTTACATGTTTTGGTTTATTGTTTTCATCAAAGTTTTTAAAGGAACCGTTATTCTTTCGAGTACTTTTTTCTGCCTCTCCCCACACCTCTTTCAGGTATATCTATGTTAGGCTGATTAAAGTTGTCCCACATCTCACTGAGGCCATTTCATGTATTTTTTATTTTTTTTATTTTTTAAATTTTAAAATCTTTAATTCTTACATGCGTTCCCAAACATGAACCCCCCTCCCACCTCCCTCCCCACAACATCTCTCTGGGTCATCCCCATGCACCAGCCCCAAGCATGCTGCACCCTGCGTCAGACATAGACTGGCGATTCAATTCTTACATGATAGTATACATGTTAGAATTCCCATTCTCCCAAATCATCCCACCCTCTCCCTCTCCCTCTGAGTCCAAAAGTCCGTTATACACATCTGTGTCTTTTTTGCTGTCTTGCATACAGGGTCGTCATTGCCATCTTCCTAAATTCCATATATATGTGTTAGTACATGTATTTTTTAAATTCTCCCCGCCCCACCCCTGCCCCGCTGTGCTTTATCTTGGACAGCTTCTGGTACTTTGTTTTCCGGTTCACTCATCTTTCCTTCTGCAAGAGCCTATCTGCTGTTAATCCCATTGAGTGTATTTTTCCTCAGACTTTTTTGTTTTCATCACTAGAAGTTTGATTTTTTTTTTAAATTTCTTTTATGCTTCTACATAACTTTTGAACATATGGAATACAGTTACAATAACCATTTTTATATCCTTGTCTGCTAATTCAAACATCTGTGTCAGTTCTGTGTCAGTTTCGTAGGACTGCCTTCTCGCCTCATTATGGATTGTACTTTCCTGCTTCTTTGCATTCCTGGTAAGTTTTCACTGGGGGCCAGACATTTTAAGCTTTATACTTTAGGGTACTGGATATTTTTTTATTCTTATAAATCTCCTTGAGCTTTCTTCTGGGATGTGGTTACTTAGAAACAGTTTGATTTTTTGGTGTACCGCTTTTATGATTTGTTAGATGGGATCAGAGTATTTGATCTAGGACTAATTATTCTCCATTAAGCATATCTAAAAAGTTGGATATCTGTATGAAAGGCAATAACTAAGGGATCTTACTGTTCTACTTCAGTTCAGTTCAGTTCAGTCACTTAGTTGTGTCCGACTCTTTGCAACACCACGAGTCGCAGCACACCAGGCCTCCCTGTCCATCACCAACTCCTGGAGTTTACCCAAACTCATGTGCATCGAGTTGGTGATGCCATCCAGCCATCTCACCCTCTGTCGTCCCCTTCTCCTCCTGCCCCCAGTCCCTCCCAGCATCAAGGTCTTTTCCAATGAGTCAACTCTTCACATGAGGTGGCCAAAGTATCGGAGTTTCAGCTTCAGCTTCAATCCTTCCAATGAACACCCAGGACTGGTTGGATCTCCTTGGAGTCCAAGGGACTCTCAAGAGTCTTCTCCAACACCACAGTTCAAAAGCATCAATTCTTCGGCACTCAGCTTTCTTCACAGTCCAACTCTTATATCCATACATAACCACTGGAAAAACCATGGCCTTGACTAGATGGACCTTTGTTGGCAAAGTAATGTCTCTGCTTTTTAATATGCTATCTAGGTTTGTCATAACTTTCCTTCCAAGAAGCAAGTGTCTTTCTACTTAGTCTCTAGGTAAACTATTCCTGAAGGAAAAGTTTTCTGCCTCACCACAGGACAAAAGTATTTAGCAAAGCTCTAGAGACAAGCTTGATTATTTTGAACAGCTGTAATTTCTAACCACACTCTTTCACTTGGGACTTTACAGCCCCATACAGGGGACCTTGATACTTTAGGCTTAAACACCTGCTCTTTTGCTTGACCACTTCTCTCAGCTTGGGTTGGTTCACAGTGCCTTCTTCCAGGCCTTTGACACCAACTCGAGGATTTGCCTGGCCCCAGTACAGAGGGACAGGGTGAAAATGGCACTGGCCAGCCATGGGGAACTGAATTAGAGAGGACTGGAAAAACCTGATTAGGATGCTAACAATAAAAATTCTATCTACTTACAAAAATATAACTTGAACACCAAAATGATCATTAGTGTTCTTGCCATCTAAACAATTTTATGCTGGCCTATCAGGGAATAAGAGAAGTCTTGTGAGATAAAGAGAAAGGGTTGTTGTCCTAAGGTAGACTGTAGGAAAGAACTGCCTTACCCCAGGAGGACGGGGTGGAAAACAGACAGGAGATCTTCCATTTGTGGGTGTTCTAACCAGTTTTACAATTACCTAATCATACCCTAAACTATGAAGAATAATTTTCATTCCCTATCCAAAGTGCTTTTCCTTTAAAATTGTCCTCAGCCAAGTTACTGCATTGCTAAAACCAACTGGTATTTATAGAACTTTGGTAAGAAAGTCCCTTATACTTCTCTTTATTTTTAATTGAATTTTTATAAATCCTTTTAAAAAATACTGGTTACAAACACAGCTGCTAGTTTCCTGTTGCCACTGTAACAAGTTCTCACAAGCACAACTTTTTTTTTTTCACAAACATTTCTGAAGGTCATAAATTTGTAATCAATTTTATTGGACCAGTCAAAATGCAAGCAAGACCGATTCTGTCTGAAGGCTCTATGGAAAAAATTTTTTTCCTTGCCTTCTCCACCTTCCACAGGCCATCTGTATCCTTGAACTCATGGCTGCCTTCTTATGTCTTCAAAGCCAGCATCATGAAGTGAAGTGAAATGAAGTCGCTCAGTTGTGTCCAACTCTTTGCAACCCCATGGACTGTAGCCCACCAGACTCCTTGGTCCACGGGATTTTCCAGGCATGAATACTGGAGTGGGTTGCCATTTCCTTTTCCAGGGGATCTTCCCAACCCAGGGATCGAACCCAGGTCTCCTGCATTGTAGGCAGACACTTTACCATCTGAGCTACCAGGGAATCTTTCTCTCTAACTTTTATTCTTCCATCATTTAACTGCATTCTATTTCCCTGATCTCATACCTCTCTCTTATAAGGACCCCCTGATTATAAGGACACTAGGCAGACTTGGATAATAAGGACATCAGACAAACTTGGATAATTTCTTCATCTTGAAATAATTAATTTAACCATATCTGCACAGTTCTTTTTGCCACATAAAGTTTTTATATACTCCATACGTATATTATATACCTACTCTGCACATACATTTACATACTCCAGGAATTAGGATATGACATCTTAATGGGCCATTATTCAGCCTACCGTATGTGGTATTTGCTGAAATGGCAGGGGTACTCGGTACACTGGCTCCATGTATATCTCTAGGTATTATACTAGCTTTCTCCCACATGACCTCATTCTTTGAACTCTTCTTAATGTCTCACAGAATCAACTCCAATTCTGCCCCAAAACAGAGCTTGCTGTTTACATAGCATTTATATACTCTTCACTTCATTAACATGTAGCTTATATATGATTTACTTCATTTTATATAGTATTTACTTCATTTGCATGTAGCTTTGCTGCTTATTGGAGATAAAAATGCTTACATTTTCTCCATGGAGTTTCTCATATTTACTTATTTTTCTAAAGTGTTGAACATCTTTTATGGTCTGTATACTGTATTATGTATAGTTATGTGAAAATATACACATGACTCTGTCCTTCCCACCCTTCTCCTTGTGGTCCTTCTTTATCTTTTAGTTGTAGACTTGTTCTGCTAGTTTTCAAGTCTTTCTCATCAATAGTTGCTTTGTAAACAGTTGTAATTTTGGTGTGCCTGTGGGGTGATCGAAGGATCTTCTTACTTGGCCCTCTTGGCCACTTCTCCTGCTATTTATTTTCTGAAGAAATTTGGTGTTTTGCCCTATAGAAGTTTCCATATTCTGGACTTTATTCAAAAAGTTTATAAAGTATAGATAAAGTAATCAAACCTTCAGAACAGGCTGTGTTCTATCAGAACAGATTAAGGAGACAATGAACTCAAAAGCAACTTTCTGCCCAAGTTTTTGTTACTAAGACCCTTCTTTTATAGAAGATGGTTTATCTGTGTCAGTGGTCTTTCAAAACTGATGATGACTTACAAGACCTGAATTGTTAACATTGTTTTGCAGATCCAAAATTCAGGAATATATCCAGACAAAAGTGTAGAGTGTGAAAATAATATACATACACACTGTAAATGGATATGTATGTGGACACTAGCCACATATATTTGTTTGTCATATGTAATCTAGATGTGTTTACAAACATGCTTAAATATATGATTTAAAAGCTTGTTTTCATTTTTCTTATGAAGTTTACTCAGTCAACAAATGAAAGCTTTGACTGAGCCTATATTTTTAAGAGTAAACAAAATAGAATCTTAAGCAAACCTATGCATTTCAAACATGTTTTTCTGCAAAAGAGTTTATTTTAACCCTAAAATATATATTCATACTGTGCTTGCATTACAAAGATGTTAGGATACAGCCCTAATTTCCATATTTTATGGTAAGTAAATGTTTTGTCCCATCATAGACATGTTATGTTTCTATTAAGAACAAATAATGTACATTTTGGGCAATTAATGCATACATTTAAGTTTTTCAGATCCATAGAGATAAGACAAAACATTTCTGTAAAAAGATAATAGCTCTCCAACACAGCTCCCTGTTTCCATTTCCACCAGTGCCCCAACTCATTCTCTACATGGGGGGCAATATAGTCTTTTTTTAATTTATTTTGACTTGCAGTATAAGCATTTTTTAAATTTAATTTTATTTGTTTTTTTTTTAATTTTTATTTTTACTTTATTTTACTTTACAATACTGTATTGGTTTTGCCATGCATTTACATGAATCCACCACGGGTGTACATGCGTTCCCAAACATGAACCCCCCTCCCTCCTCCCTCCCCATAACATCTCTCTGGGTCTTTACCGTGCACCAGCCCCAAGCATGCTGTATCCTGCATCGGACATAGACTGGTGATTCGATTCTTACATGATAGTATACCTGTTACAATGCCATTCTCCCAAATCATCCCACCCTCTCCCTCTCCCTCTGAGTCCAAAAGTCCATTATACACATCTGTGTCTTTTTTCCTGTCTTGCATACAGGGTCATCATTGCCATCTTTCTAAATTCCATACATATGTGTTAGTATACTGTGTTGGTGTTTTTCTTTCTGGCTTACTTCACTCTGTATAATCGGCTCTAGTTTCATCCATCTCATCAGAACTGATTCAAATGAATTCTTTTTAACGGCTGAGTAATACTCCATTGTGTATATGTACCACGGCTTTCTTATCCATTCATCTGCTGATGGACATCTAGGTTGTTTCCATGTCCTGGCTATTATAAACAGTGCTGCGATGAACATTGGGGTACATGTGTCTCTTTCAATTCTGGTTTCCTCCATGTGTATGCCCAGCAGTGGGCTTGCTGGGTCATAAGGTAGTTCTATTTGCAATTTTTTAAGGAATCTCCACACTGTTCTCCAAAGTGGCTGTACTAGTTTGCATTCCCACCAACAGTGTAGGAGGGTTCCCTTTTCTCCACACCCTCTCCAGCATTTATTGCTTGCAGATTTTTGGATTGCAGACATTCTGACTGGTGTGAAGTGGTACCTCATTGTGGTTTTGATTTGCATTTCTCTAATCATGAGTGATGTTGAGCATCTTTTCATGTGTTTGTTAGCCATCCATATGTCTTCTTTGGAGAAATGTCTATTTAGTTCTTTGGCCCATTTTTTGATTGGGTCATTTATTTTTCTGGAATTGAGCTGCATAAGTTGCTTGTATATTTTTGAGATGAGTTGTTTGTCAGTTGCTTCATTTGCTATTATTTTCTCCCATTCAGAAGGCTGTCTTTTCACTTTGCTTATATTTTCCTTTGTTGTGCAGAAGCTTTTAATTTTAATTAGATCCCATTTGTTTATTTTTGCTTTTATTTCCAGTATTCTGGGAGGTGGATCATAGAGGATCCTGCTGTGATTTATGTTGGAGAGTGTTTTGCCTATGTTCTCCTCTAGGAGTTTTATAGTTTCTGGTCTTACATTTAGATCTTTAATCCATTTTGAGTTAATTTTTGTGTGCGGTGTTAGAAAGTGATCTAGTTTCATTCTTTTACAAGTGGTTGACCAGTTTTCCCAGCACCACTTGGTGAAGAGATTGTCTTTACTCCATTGTATATTCTTGCCTCCTTTGTCAAAGATAAGGTGTCCATATGTGTGTGGATTTATCTCTGGGCTTTCTATTTTGTTCCATTGATCTATATGTCTGTCTTTGTGCCAGTACCATACTGTCTTGATGACTGTGGCTTTGTAGTAGAGCCTGAAGTCAGGCAAGTTGATTCCTCCAGTTCCATTCTTCTTTCTCAAGATTGCTTTGGCTATTCGAGGTTTTTTGTATTTCCATACAAATCTTGAAATTATTTGTTCTAGTTCTGTGAAAAATATGGCTGGTAGCTTGATAGGGATTGCATTGAATTTGTAAATTGCTTTGGGTGGTATACTCATTTTCACTATATTGATTCTTCTGATCCATGAACATGGTATATTTCTCCATCTATTAGTGTCTTCTTTGATTTCTTTCATCAGTGTTTTATAGTTTTCTATATATAGGTCTTTAGTTTCTTTAGGTAGATATATTCCTAAGTATTTTATTCTTTTTGTTGCAATGGTGAATGGAATTGTTTTCTTAATTTCTTTGTCTACTTTCTCATTATTAGTGTATAGGAATGCAAGGGATTTCTGTGTGTTGATTTTATATCCTGCAAATTTACTATATTCATTGATGAGCTCTAGTAATTTTCTAGTGGAGTCTTTAGGGTTTTCTATGTAGAGGATCATGTCATCTTCAAACAGTGAGAGTTTTACTTCTTCTTTTCCAATTTGGATTCCTTTTATTTCTTTTTCTGCTCTGATTGCTGAGGCCAAAACTTCCAGAACTATGTTGAATAGTAGCGGTGAAAGTGGGCACCCTTGTCTTGTTCCTGACTTTAGGGAAATGCTTTCAATTTTTCACCATTGAGGATAATGTTTGCTGTGGGTTTGTCATATATAGCTTTTATTATGTTGAGGTATGTTCCTTCTATTCCTACTTTTAAGCTTAGAAATAAAAACAAATTTTAGAAAGAAAAAGCTGCTAAAATGGTTGAAAGAAATTCTTCTGTTTCAGTTTGGGGATGACGTCTCACTTCTCATATCATTTCTGAAATTCTCTTTGGTATTTTGTACAAACAGAAAGGTTTTATTTGATAAAATAATCTTTGTTTCAAAGCACACAGTTGTAAATGGTTCACCCCTGAGAAGGATGCCCACTACCATTCTGCCACTTCTATTTTGTGGCTCTGGGGTTATTTTTTCCCGAGAACTATATCTTCAGCTTTCCCTCCAGCTTCTAAAGTTTTGCTTAAACTTTGCTAAGTTTTTCTAAATGGCTTTAGAATTCTTTTTTAGGTGGTGTCAATTTCAGTTGCTTACAACCCAAGTGCTCTGACTGATACATTTGTGAAAAATCCACACCTGATCTCTTATTTTCATCTTCCCAGCAGATCCCCATTGCCTTCAGAGCAGTGGAAGGGCTTTGGCTGGACATACAAGGACCCTCTCTCACTCTCATATTTTTGTCAGCACTCTTATTTCTAGGGTTGCCAGTCTGCTGAAAGATAGCTGGAAGCCACATGGATTTCCTGGATCCTTCCCTTTTCCTGGAGCACAACCCCCTCCTTTCTTCCTGTGGCCAATTATTATTTGCTTTCAGTATTTGGCTTGAGCATTATCTCCAAGAAAACACCACTGAATGTTTCACACTGCTCCTATAGAACCCTGCAAATACTTTTCCTTATTACTTACTGCCAAAGATTGATGTTCCTCTTTAGGTCTCTGTCTTTGCCATCAGACTACAAACTTAAAAGCACAGTCTTGTTCATTTTTATACCTTAATGTCTTACACATCACCACAAGTCAAAACAATAAAAGGTTTGTAAACAGAAATGGATATTTCTGAATAATAAAGTGTTAAATTAAATACCACATAATTGAATGAAATATTAAAAATTGTATCGGTGATGGTTTTAAAAGTTCTATCCAAAAATTTGTTCTTAAATACTAGTGATTAAACATTCAGACAACTATCTTAAATATAATGGCCACTCTCTAATGGTTCTGAAAACTTCTATTGAGCTTCTTTTGCAGAAAATCATCAAGCTCTCCATGGTTGTACTGCAAGGACCAGATGGCAACATTGATATAATCTTTTTAAAGATGTTCGTCAGATCCTGCTTAAAGCTTTTCAGTACCTTCTCATTGCACTTAGATTAAAACATAAATGTCCAAGGCATCTGTCCTTGCCTATATTGCTTTCCTGGAGCTGATGTAACAAAGTGCCACAGACTGGGTGACAAACAGAAGAAATTCATTGCCTCCCAGTTCTGGAGACTAGAAATCTGAAATTAAGATGTCAACAAAGTTGGTTTCAGGTGTGAGGGAGAATCTGTCTTATGCTTTTCTCCTAACTTCAGGTGGTTTGCTGGCAGTCTACGGTGCTCCTTGCCTTGTAGATGCATTACCACAATCGTCTTCATCATCACATGGTGCTCTCCATCAGTTCCGTTCCGTTCCCTTCAGTTGCTCAGTCGTGTCCGACTCTTTGTGACCCCATGAATCGTAGCACGCCAGGCCTCCCTGTCCATCACCATCTCCCGGAGTTCACTCAGACTCATGTCCATCGAGTGGGTGATGCCCTCCAGCCATCTCATCCTCGGTCGTCCCCTTCTCCCCCTGCCCCCAATCCCTCCCAGCATCAGAATCTTTTCCAATGAGTCAACTCTTCGCATGAGGTGGCCAAAGTACTGGAGCTTCAGCTTTAGCATCATTCCTTCCAAAGAAATCCCAGGGTTGATCTCCTTCAGAATGGACTGGTTGGATCTCCTTCCAGTCCAAGGGACTCTCAAGAGTCTTCTCCAACACCACAGTTCAAAAGCATCAATTCTTCAGCTCTCAGCCTTCTTCACAGTCCAACTCTCACATCCACACATGACCACAGGGAAAACCATAGCCTTGACTAGATGGACCTTTGTTGGCAAAGTAATGTCTCTGCTTTTGAATATACTATCTATATGTATCTATTTCCATATCTTTCCATGTCCATATTTCCTCTTTTCATAAAGACATTGTCATATTGGATGAGTCCATCCTAATGACTTTGTGTTAACATGCAAAACTCCTCTTTCCGAATAAGGTCCACTCACAGGCACTGTAAGTTAAGAATTCAGCATCTTCTTAGAGGGATATAAATCAATTTATAACAATGTGTGCTTTTATTTCTTGCTAATCCCCTTATTAATCTAATCTTATTGGCCTTTATTTTGTTCCTAGTACAGATCAGTGGCATTATCTCCTCTTAGAGATTTTGTACTTCCTCATACTGAGAAAATCTTTCTCGTGTCCACCATAGTCTCCTCCTTGAGCTCTCAGATCAAAGTCAAAGATTCTGTCCCTGAATATCCTATCTGAGATCTGTTTCTTCATCCCCCTTCTGTGAGCCTATTTATTCCTACATAAGCTTTACCATAGGCTTTCCTGATGACTCAGATGGTAAAGAATCTGCTTTCAGTGCAGGAGATCCAAGTTTGGTTCCTGGGTTGGGAAGTTTCCCTGGAGAAGAGAAAGGCGATTGACTCTAGTATTCTTGCCTGAAGAATTCTATGGACAGAAGAGCCTAGCAAGGCTACAGTCCATGGGGTCGCAAAGAGTTGGACACAACTGAGACACTAACACACACATACACACACACAAGCTTCACCACTGTTTGAAACCATCTTGTTCTTTGATGTGTTTGCCTCACCTGTTTAGAATGGAGATTCCAAAAGCACAGAGATCCTGCCTGCCTTCTTAATGGTGTATCTCTGGTGCCTAAAACAGTGCTAGTTGCTAGTAGGGGCTTGATAAAACTAGTTATATTATATTGTATTATATTATGAAGTCAATGAACTCAGAATTAAGGTATAAAGAATAAAAAGCACTGTCTGGTTCTTTCTGTTTCAGATTTGTTTACCTGAGCATGATGACAATACTAGAAGATTGTTTATAAAAGAAAATTCAAGAGAAAACTTCAGAGTAGAAACGAGAGAATCAGAATCGATAGATTCAAACACAATGCACAATGTTTTCATACAGGCTCTGGCTACCCTTGCTTACCATTTAGATATTTATCTGTCCTCACATATTAAAACTTTCACTGGATTGAGCAAGCCCTGCAAGGGCTGCATTGGTCCTGGGCTCCAGGGTTCACTCTTGCCTTGACTATTAATAAAACGGGGATCCACTGTTTGGTAGTCAGAACTTTGTTTCTAGCCACGCCCCGTAGATTCCTTTTTCCTACAGAAACGTTTTTTTAAACTGTACTAACATGAAAGGCCTCTCAACCGTGCAAACCAACCTTTGTCTTAATGGAGTCTGAGGTTCGCTCTTCTGTTTATGATGTGTAACAGTTGAAGTGAGAGATATAAAGTTTGTAGCTATAATGTAATCAAAACCATTTGTGTATTCACAAAAAGGAAGGAGGAGGCAACAAAGGGATGGGGAGGCAAAGAAGAAAAAAGAAAAGGAAAAATCCCAGAATTGGAAGTTTAGAGCCTGTGCAGTGAGCAGGAAGTTGAAACCCATCCAGCTGTCACATAACAACAGAAGAAAAATGCTCTATGTGTTCAATCATTATTAAGTGTTCTGCATGTCTATTTCCCACCTTATTTGCCAGTATATCCTGGTTTTCAAATGCTGCCCTTTTAAGAGCAGAAGAAATATTTGCTTTAATGATAAAAATTGTTTCATTTTTGAAGGCCATAAAAACAAAAATTTCGTGAGGTGAATGGGGAAAAATGTGATACCCTCACCTTCAAACATTCTTTGTGTGTATGCTTAGTTGTGTCCGACTCTTTGCAACCCCATGGACCCACCAGGCTCCTCTGTCCATGGGATTTCCCAGGCATGAATACCAGAATGGGTTGCCATTTCCTCTTCCAGGGGATGTTCCCGACCCAGGAATCAAACCCACGTCTCTTGCATCTCCTACATTGGCAGGTGGATTCTTTATGACTGTGCTGCCTGGGAAGCCCTCAAGCATTTTTTACTAAAACCAAAAAGTTTCCTTCGCCTTTACCTTTGCAGGGCACTCTCTTGATGAAGGGACTCTCCAGGTTGAGCCACTTAGTGTGTGCCAGTCCCATGAAAATATTTTAGGGATAAATGTCCAATGTCCAGTGATGGTGGAGAGGTGGAGAGGACTTTCAAAGCAAGAAGGTGATTGCCCACTGAGCTGCCAGTATATGGTTCTCCTGGAGTGAGCAAGTCTTGCTAAGCCAAAATGAGAGAAGGTAAATTAGGGGAAGTGAAAGTCTTTGTGGACATTTTTCTCTTTTAGCTTTCAGAAAATTGTCTGAACAGAGAAACCTCAGTTAGAATTGAATCATTAAATTTATGAATCTTAACATTGTCACTTGTTAGTTCTAGAAAACATTGAAGAAAGCAGAGGCCTACTTTTCTCTCCAGGTGGTGCAGTGGTAAAGAATCCACCTCCCAATGCAGGAGACTCAGGTTCTATCCCTGGGTTGGGAACATCCCCTGGAGAAGGAGATGGCAATCCACTCCAGTATCCTTGCCTGGAAAATTCCATGAATAGAGGAACCTGGTGGGCTACAGCCTATGGGGTCACAAAGAGTTGGACATGACTGAGCAAACAACACCTTTCTGTCTTATAAATTAAAAAATTGGAGCACAGAAAAAAGTTGTGACTTCCCAAGCTCAAAGTTTTGTTTAATGTCCAAGCCAAGCTTCATATGCAGATATGAAGTTATTTGAAAATAAACATTAAATGTAGATATTCTCTTTCTTTTTAGAGAGTATAGACATTCTTTGATTTATTGTGTTGTGGTTTTTACGAAAGGAAGGTTTGTAGCAACTTGACATTGACCAAGTTAGCACCATTTTTCTCACACTGACTGCTCACCTTGTGAGACTCTGTGTCACATTTTGGTAATTCTTGCAATATCTCAAACTTTTTCGTTATTATTATATTTGTCATGGTGATCCATATTGGTGATCTTTGATGATACTACTGTCATTTTTTTTGGTATATTTTTTTAGTTTTAATTTTATTGCAGTAGAGTCAATTTACAGTAAGTGTAGATATTCTGATTATGATGTGGTCGTTTTTTCCCCATTTGGTGATCTAACAAATGCCCCTCTGCTGTCCTTTGAAACCTTACAAAGCGTGGTCTTACTACTTCAGGAAGAGGAAGCTCACTTATCACCTCTTAGCTCATTTACTTCGTCTCTATAAAAGTCCATCTTGAAAACATGTTTTATACACTCGAGGTTCACATAAATGGAAATTGGATCTCATGTGAACAGAAATGTTTATGATAGATTCTTAAAGGGCAGCAGTTTTGATGCAGCTTTACCACTGGAAGAGTTCCCCAATTCCCTTTAATGATGCCCATTTCTTCTAGAATCAAGGCTTGGCTTACTTCACCCTTACTCACTGCCTTCCCCCTCTCACTCTCCCCGTAATCTAAGTCCACTTATCCTCTTTAGCTCTGTTTAGCTATTTCTGTCTTGGCTCCATATTCAACACCTTTTGGACTCCAGATTAGAATTACTCTTCGAGAAGTCTAAATAATCTGACACTTTCATTGTCACCTCTTTACTGCTCTTGGTTTTTGACTGGCATGTTTGTTTAGTTAGTCCCTGTAAACAGTAACCTGAGCTTCATGTCTTCTTTCTATTAATATGTCCTAAATTCTTGACACTTCTTTCCTTTTCTCACTTTCTATATTTATTGCTTTTGAAATATATGGATACAAAGTCATATATGTTAATCAACGAGTTTCATTTCTGTAACTCTTGAATGTACTCATCATGTGCAATTAAAAAAATAATGATAACACTAAATATGTGTACATTATCAAGCTCAAGAAATAGAATATTGTTGAAGCCTTTTCAGTTCAGTTGAGTTCAGTTCAGTTCAGTCGCTCAGTTGTGTCTGACTCTTTGCCACCCCATGAATCGCAGCACTCCAGGCCTCCCTGTCCATCACCAACTCCCGGAGTTCACTCAGACTCACATCCATCAAGTTATTGATGCCATCCAGCCATCTCATCCTCTGCCGTCCCCTTTTCCTCCTGCCCCCAAATCCCTCCCTTTTAGACTTTGCCTGATTGCACGTGTGTTCCTATCCCTTCAAATTTATGTCATTCCATTTTTTAGTGATTTTACCACTTATGCAGACACCCTTAAGAGATGTTGATTTTACTTTTGCTGATGATTACAAATACAGCATCCAATGTATATGACCTCTGTGACTTGCTTTTCTGGCTATTTTTAAAATTAATGCTTATCAACACATGATGCTTAATTAGTTTTCCTTGCTGTAAGAAATTCCATTATATAACTATACCATAGCTTACTCATTTTTTATACCTTTGGTTGACAGATATTTGAGTTATTTTCAGTTATTTGCTATTATGAAAATAGCTTTTATGGCTACATTTATGCATACATCCTGGTTTATTTATTAAATAGTTTTAGTAGGCTTGAATTTAAGAGGAAAATTCCTAGGTCATAGGCTGCAAGTACTTTCAACATAGCTAGATAATAGTGAGCTATTTCCTAAAATAGTGTTACCAATTTATATTTCCACTTACTCTGTATTCTCAACAACACCGGGATTTGTCCAATTTTCTTTGTTTATCAATTTGTGTGTATGTGAAATTTTATCTCATTTAAAGTGCCATGAAATATGCATTTCCCTAGTTACTAATGAAATCAAGCATTTTTAAAGATAAAGTTTTGGCTTTTTTGATACTCTTGATTTAAAATCTTTTGATTTTTCTCTTGTTAACCATCCTTTCAAAGGTACATTTCTTTCTGACACTGACCTAATCCTTTAGCAAAAACTTCATATGTGAGTACATCATTGTTTATGCAATAGGGCTGAAGGGACAGAGTGGTAGGATGGGGGAATTCCACCCCATTCCCTCTTTGACTTTACCAGAAGTTGGCTATTGGCCAACTGGGAAGAAAATGGCATTGAATTTCAGGGTGTTATGTGGTACTTTGTGGTACTAGGAATAGCTAGAACCTCAGAGGAAAAGTCTGAAGAGGACATGGGTGCATCTCTGAAAGCCCTAATCACATTTACCACATACCTATTATCAGGGTTTTCCTACTTGCTTTCTTAAACTACACATACTGGTGAATTTTCAAATATTCTATTCTTCACCTATGTGAGGACATACCTTTCCCTGATGATTAAATGTTTTGAGAGGGTGGGATATTGGTGAATCACTGAGAAGAAAGTGAATCCTTGGAAAATGGATATGAAGTAAAATGAAAGACTAGAAAGGGGAGAAGAAAGTTGGCAGTTATTTATCATCTATATGATACCTTAAATTTTTTGTTTTAACACATCTTAATATATCAATCACTCAGAGAAGGCAATGGCACCCCACTCCAGTATTCTTGCCTGGAAAATCCCATGGATGGAGGAGCCTGGTAGGCTGCAGTCCATGGGATCGCGAAGAGTTGGACACAACTGAGCGACTTCACTTTCACTTTTCACTTTCCTGCACTGGAGAAGGAAATAGCAACCCACTCCAGTGTTCTTGCCTGGAGAATCCCAGGGACAGGGGAGCCTGGGGGCTGCCGTCTTTGGGGTCGCACAGAGTTGGACACGACTGAAGCGACTTAGCAGTAGCAGTAGCAATATATCACTCCTCATTTGCTCTTCTAAAAACTTCAATTTCAATAAAGTTGGCAGGACAGATATTCTGGTGAATATAAAATGAGAAGCAAGTGCTCGGGGGTTGTTTCCTTGGGAAAGAAAGTCATCAGCTTGCCTGAAGACAGCCTTTATAATGAAACAAACAGATAATAGATTTTTGTGTGTTGAATTCCTGTGATGCCTAGAGTGTCTTGAATAGATTTTGAGATGAACTTGATTAAGAGGCAAGTTGTTTCCATTGGCATGGCCTTCCTGAGAATTGCTGTTACTCTTTACATTTGATTTCCTTTTTGGGACCAAGATATAATATAAATCTTTAATTTATCTCATCACTCTTATGGGGGCACTTTCCAACATATGTTATTGAATTGGTTAACTGAAGGCATATCTCTATTTTGTAATCCATGAAACCTGGTATTAAAGACAAAATAAATACACTTCAGGAAAGATAACATTTTTCACAACAGATGTGAGAGCAAAGAAACTGCTGACATGTTTATTAGCAATGGATAAACTGAACGTTTCAGCTTGGCCCAGCACTCAGAAAATGCAGATGGGAATCCAGATGCAAACCTCGAGAATCTGCAAAAGAAAATTTGTATTGGCCATTCGACAAGATTTCTGGCACTTCCTGCTTGACAAGAAGTACCCCTGAGAGTCACCTATCTTATGATATTTTGGCAGGTTTTTCCCTCTGCTCTGGTAACAGGGCACAGTGTTTTGAAAAAAGGGGGAAAAAGTAGAAGTAAGTTTGCTGAACTATTTTTGACCATCAAGTTAGAATTTAAAAAATGGGTCTGGCTTGAAATATAGAATGCTGGGTCATCTTTCTTCTCCCTAGATTATTTTTACTAGTTGTGAATAAACTGGACATTCTTTAGCCTTTGTAAAAATTTATTTAAATGCATAATTCCTTGATTGTCTTTTCCCTAGTGGGAAAGTACTAGACAAGTCTTAACAAATATCAGCATTTAGTAACATTGTTTTATGTATGCTCTAATTCCAATCAGAAAATCAGGCTCAGACAAAGGAATTCATGCTTTTGGTAATATTTATTTGGAGTAAAAAGTACATTAGGCAGTGTCCAAAAACTTAGGAATTTGATGTTGTGTCTACTCTGGGGTGTATGATCACTGAGTCAATTAAATTTTCGATTAAAAAATTAATCCTGACTATTTCATCAGTTATATTAAAAAGAATAACAATATTAAGAGCTATCTTTGATTTATTCAACTACAAATGGCAAATACAGTGCTGGTTGCTTTACGTGATAATAGTCACAATAGCTAACTACACAGTTAGACACTCTTGAACTGTTTTTTTACTTGAAATTATTTCATGTAATTCTTTCAAGAACTTGAAGTCAATCTCACTATTATGTAAATTTTACAGATGACAAAACTAGGGCTTAAGTTTTAAATTCAAAATGACTCAGTAAGTTGTTTTTTTTTTTTTTTTTTAAGAAAATTTAGCTGAGGGAACACTGTTTTGAGATTTTTTAAAAAATGCTTCTATATCACTTTGACTTTTCACTTTCATGCATTGGAGAAGGAAATGGCAACCCACTCCAGTGTTCTTGCCTGGAGAATCCCAGGGATGGCAGAGCCTGGTGGGCTGCCGTTTATGGGGTCGCACAGAGTCAGACACGACTGAAGTGACTTAGTAGCAGCAGCAGCAGTGTTGAGATTATTTTATTGCTTTATGAACTCTTCTAGACCACAAAAGGCCTTGAAAATTGTAATGGCATTTAATTCATAAATCTAACAAATCAGATAGATCTTCCTTGACTTATGATGGGGTTACATCTCATTAAGCCCATTGTAAGTTAAAAAAAATGGTAAGTTGAAAATACATTTAATACACCTAACTTACCAAACATCACAGGTTAGCCTAGCCTTCCTTAAATGTGCTCAGAACACTTACATTAGCTTGTAGTTGAGCAAAATCATCTAACACAAAGTCTATTTTACAATAAAGTGTTGAATATCTCGTGTAATTTAGTGAATACCATACTTGTTACTGAGTCCACGCTTGCTCTGCTCCCCTCACAATAGGCCAGTAACTCTGAGAGATGAGGTGTTGAGGCAAGGAATATGACTTTATTCAGAAAACTGGCTGACCAAGAAGATGGCAAACTCATGTCATCTTCCTGGGGTCTGGATGCCAGGTTCTTTTATAGAACAGAGATGATGGGAGGTAAGGAAGCAAAGCAAAAAGCCTATTGATCTTGCAGCTGTCTCCTAGAATGGCAAGTCTTGAGGAGGGGATGTATCCACATGTGGACAAGGTTCTGAACAAAGGCACTTTAATTTAATATTCAGGCAGAGGGGAATGGTTCCCTGAGGCAGCCACTATATAGAAACACTTTCAGTGAACAACAGCAATAGGAAGCAAAGGTTGAAGTAAAAGTCCCAACATGGAGTCAGAATTGGCTCTTCCCTGCAAGACAGGGCGAAAAACAAAATGGTTGTGAGGGTGCAGAATGGTTGTAAGAGTAGGAGTTGCTCACCCTTGTGATTTCACAGTTGACTGGGGCTGTGGCTGCCATAGCATCACAAGATAGGGTCATGTCACATATCGCTAACCCAGGAGAAGACAAACATCAAAACATGAAGTACGGTTTCTACTGAATGTGCATCCCTTTCACACCATCATAAAGTTGACAAATCATAAGTTGAACCATCCTAAGTCAGGGACCGTCTGTGCTGATTTACTTGACTGGCCATTGCTATTCTCTCCTCGGTGCCAGGAAAACATGGTGAGTTGCTCAAATAACTGAGCTCATTGGAGGCAGCAGGACTCAGAATCCAAGAACCTGGAGCAGAACCTGCATTCAGAACAAAAATCAGGACACAAAAAAACTGACATACAAATTAACCTATTCTCAAAACAGAAATAGTCACAGATGTAGGAAACAAACTTATGGTTACAAAGGGTTACCCCTTTGTATTTTTTATATAGTAGTATGTATATGACAATCCAAATCTCCCAATTTATTCCTCCATTCCCATAAGAAATATATATAAAAATAGATAACTAATATAATAAAAAATAGATTAATATAGAAAAAATAGATAACTAATAAGAGCCTACTGTATAACACAGGGAACTCTACCCAGTACTCTGTAACAACCTATATGGGAATATATGGGAATAGCATCTATATGGGAATAGTGACCTATATGGGAATAGCATCTAAAAAAGAGTAGATATATGTATATGTATAACTGATTCATTTAGCTGTACAGCAGAAATTAGCACAACACAGGGAATCAACGATGTCATGCCATGCTCAATTGCTCAGTTCAGTTCAGACACTCAGTTGTGTCTGACTCTTTGTGACCCTATGGACTGCAACATGCCAGGCCTCCCTGTCCATTACCAACTCCCGGAGTTTACCCAAACTCATGTCCATTGAGTCAGTGATGCCATCCAACCATCTCATCCTCTGTCATCTTTCTCCTCCTGCCTTCAATCTTTCCCAGCTTCAGTCTTTTCAAATAAATCAGTTCTTTGCATCAGGTGGCCACAGTATTGGAGTTTCAGCTTCAGCATCAATCTTTCCAATGAATATTCAGGACTGATTTCCTTTAGGATGGACTGGTTGGATCTCCTTGCTCTCTAAGAGACTCTCAAGAGTCTTCTCCAACACCAGTTCAAAAGCATCAATTCTTTGTCACTCAGCTTTCTTCACAGTCCAACTCTCACATTCATACATGACTACTGGAAAAACCATAGCTTTAACTAGACAGACCTTTGTTGGCAAAGTAATGTCTCTGCTTTTAAATATGTTGTCTTTGTATGTCTTTTTAATCATAATTTTCTTTCCAAGGAGCAAGCATCTTTTAATTTCATGGCTGCAGTCACCATCTGCAGTGATTTTGGAGCCCTCCAAAATAAAGTCTGTCACTGTTCCACTCTTTCCCCATCTATTTGCCATGAAGTGATGGGACCGGATACCATGATCTTAGTTTTCTGAATGTTGAGTTTTAAGCCAACTTTTTCTCTCTTCTCTTTTACTTTCATCAAGAGGCTCTTTATTTCTTCTTTGCTTTCTGCCATAAGGGTGGTGTCATCTGCATAACTGAAGTTATTGATATTTCCCCTGGCAATCTTGATTCCAACTTGTGCTTCATCCAGCCCAGCATTTCTCATGATGTACTCTGCATATAAGCTAAATGAGCAGAGTGACAATATACAGCCTTGATGCATTCCTTTCCCAATTTGGAACCAGTCTATTGTTCCATGTCCAGCTCTAACTGTTGCTTCTTGACTTGCATATACAATTCTCAGGAGGCAGGTCAGGTGGTCTAACTCTATGCAACCCTATGAACTATAACCTGCCAGGCTCCTCTGTCCATGGGGTTTTTCAGGCAAGAATACTGAAAGGAAGAAAGTGAAGTCGCTCAGTTGTGTCCAACTCTTTGCGACCCCATGGAGTGTAGCCCACCAGCCTCCTCCACCCATGGAATTTTCTAGACAAGCATACTGGAGTGGCTTGCCATTTCCTTCTCCAGGGGGTCTCCCCAACCTAGGGATCTAACCCGAGTCTCTCGGGTTGTGGGCAGACGCTTTACTGTCTGAGCCACCAGGGAATCCCAAGAATACTGAAGTGGGTTGCAATTTCCTCCTCCAGGGGATCTTTCCAACCCAGGAATTTAAACTGCATCTCCTGCATTGGCAGGTAGATGCGTTATCACAGACACAGAAGCCCTAAATCAACCATACTCCAACAAAAATTAATTTAAAAAATAAAATAATGAATTTACATCAAGATGAGTGAAAGTATCATTCAAAATTTGAGAACGTTGTTCTTACAGGTCCATTCCAGTCTGTCTTCTAACTCTTGACTTCATACTCTTGAAATGATCTGAAAATATCTGTGCTAAAAAATCATCAACATTTTTGAACTTTGAGGCACCATTCTGAATTAATGTCTGTGTGTACCTGTTTCTGGTACAATAGCAGAGCATGAATGTATTTCCAAAAATATTTAGAAACAGAACATTTTGAGTATTTGTTTCTATAAGCCAAATGGAATAGTTTAGAAATTTTCACTAAAAATAAATATAGTGATTGTGCAAGTAGGCATCAGTTCAGTTCAGTTCAGTCGCTCAGTCATGTCCGACTCTTTGCGACCCCATGAATCACAGCACGCCAGGCCTCCCTGTCCATCACCATCTCCCGGAGTTCACTCAGACTCACGTCCATCAAGCCCGTGATGCCATCCAGCCATCTCATCCTCAGTCGTCCCCTTCTCCTCCTGCCCCCAATCCCTCCCAGCATCAGAGTCTTTTCCAATGAGTCAACTCTTTGCATGAGGTCGCCAAATATTGGAGTTTCAGCTTTAGCATCATTCCTTCCAAAGAAATCCCAGGGTTGATCTCCTTCAGAATGGACTGGTTGGATCTCCTTGCAGTCCAAGGGACTCTCAAGAGTCTTCTCCAACACCACAGTTCAAAAGCATCAATTCTTCGGTGCTCAGCCTTCTTCACAGTCCAACTCTCACATCCATACATGACCACAGGAAAAACCATAGCCTTGACTAGACGGACCTTAGTCGGCAAAGTAATGTCTCTGCTTTTGAATATGCATAGGTTTTGTTAAACTTACTCATCTTTATATTTTATAAGAGTCATCCAAAAAGACTTTGGTTTTAATTTGCTCATTAGTTAGTTAGTGTTCACTCAGTCATGTCTGACAAATTGCAACCCCATGGACTATAGCCCACCAGGTTCCTCTGTCCATGGAATTTTGCAGGCAAGAATACTGGAGTGGGTAGCCATTCCCTTCTCCAGGGGATCTTCCAGACTCAGGGATCAAACCCAGGTCTCCTGCATTGCAGGCATATTCTTTACCATCTAAAGTGAAGTCACTCAGTCATGTCCGACTCTTTGTGACCCCATGAACTGTAACCTGCCAGGCTCCTCTGTCCATGGGATTTTCCGGGCAAGAATACTGGAGTGGGTTGCCATTTCCTTCTCCAGGAGATCTTCCCAACCCAGAGATTGAAACCAGGTCTCCCACATTGTAGGCAGACATTTTACTGTCTGAGCCATCAGGAAAACCCTAAATTTGCTCATAATCACACCCTATTTAGGACCCCAACCATATTACCCATATTTACCTCATTCACAGTCTTCAAAATGGTCATGACTGTTGCTAACATTCAAGGTCATTCTTTAAAAGAACAGATTTGCAGCATGGAGTACATACCAAAGAATGTTTAAGAGGCTGTTATAACAACGCAAAAGGCATAGTCATAAAAAATGTTTGGTTTGAGAAATAGAACTGTCATTGGAATAAATATGTTGTTTCCAAAGGCAACTGCTTTCTTAAAATGTAAAATGAGAAGTATTTCCTTTGAACATGCCAAATCTTATACGTTTAGAGCTGTTGTTCTCAAACTTTCAATGTGTATCACATAATTTAGGAATTTTATTGAAATAAATTTGCAGATACCCTGGGGTCCAAGTACAAAATAATCCAGTGGATCTGTAGTAGGGCTCAGGCATCTGCATTTTAACAAGCTATCCCAAGGACCTCTCATGCCCACAATCAACAGGCCGTTTTCTACAACATACTCATCTGGACAGATTACTACATAGCCACATGCTATGCATCTAGGAATGTGACTTGACTATGCCATGTTTTTTCTTAAACCATCTCAACACAGCTTAATACCATGTTTGGGCTTTCATGGTTATTCTCAGTTACAACTCATGGAAGATAGTTAAATATTTCACTATGACCTTAAGCTAGTAACTTTTTCTGGATTACAAATGAAATTCCTCAGATTCAGAATTATAATCTCTCCACAGTATCCAGGACTACAGGCTAATAGTTTTATTGGTGCCTGCCTGAATATTTTTTAGAAACCCTTGGAAAAGAAGTCTGGTTTCATGGGAACACCAACGTATATAGGACAACGTCCCAGCTTTGAGGTCACTTCTATTCTAGAGAGAGAGAAAAGAGTGTATGCAAGTAACTAAAATTAATGTTGCATGAGGGTCAAATGAATACTTGAGTGCTGCTGCTAAGTCGCTTCAGTCGTGTCCGACTCTGTGCGACTCCATGGAGGGCAGCCCACCAGGCTCCCCCATCCCTGGGATTCTCCAGGCAAAAATACTGGAGTGGGTTGCCATTTCCTTCTCCAATGCATGAAAGCGAAAAGTGAAAGTGAAGTCGCTCAAGTCGCGCCCGACCCTTAGCGACCCCATGGACTGCAGCCTACCAGGTTCCTCTGTCCATGGGGTTTTCCAGGCAAGAGTACTGGAGTGGGTTGCCATTGCCTTTTCCTGTACCACTTCTTAAATCATGTTTGACACACCTGGTTCCCATCTGCTTGAGATGTTAACAGGTATCACAAGAAAAAAGGATTTCATGCCAAAATATCCAAGATATGAACTAAAGTTAGCTTTCTTTATTATGAGACTTACCAGAAGCTTTAACAAGCTAATATGTATTATCACTGTGCATGAGGGGTTTTAGTATAGAATTTTCTGGACTTGCTTGGTGCTGGAGGTTTTCACAGACTAATAGAGTGTATCCGGGTACTAGTGTTATATGCTCACATTTTGGGAAATAACAGTTTAAGTAAATATACAAGCATTCTCAGGAAAATAAGGTCATTCCCAGACAAGATAATCTGGGAAGGTCCCATGTAGATGTTGCATTTGAGCTATGCCCAGTGATCACTAACAAACTTTTCTCGGCAAGCACAGAATATTCATGAAAAAATGTGGTTGATAGGACTTCCCTGGTGGTACAGTGGTTGGGAATTGCCTGCCAATTTAATACCAGTTCAGTTCCCTGGTCTGGGAAGAGTCCACATGTCTTGGAGCAACTAAGCCCTTGAGTCACAACTACTGAAAGCCTAGGTGCTCTAGGGCCCTCCACCAACACTACTGAGCCCATGTGCTGCCACTACTGAAGCCTGAGCACCTAGATCCCATGCTCCATGACAAGAGAAGCCACCCCAATGAGAAGCACATGCACAGCAACAAAGACCCAGTGCAACCAAAAACAAATAATTTGTAAAAAGTGGTTGATGGCAGAATTATGTTATGAGTAGTTATCATCTTTGATACAGGATCCTATCATCAGAGATAAAACTGAGTTTGATCACTTGGAGAACGTTACCCTTTGAAATAGCAGTCTGGAGAAATAGAGGTGTGAAAGCCAAATTTCACAGGATCAAAAATGAAGAGTTAGAAAGTAGATTCTTAATTCAATATTTGTAAAAGAAGACGACAATTTGGTGTGTGTGAAAAAGTAGAGTGAGGAACCCATTTTTTTACATGGGGTGGGGGGCCTGAATATTTTATCTTAGCGAACAAAATTTTTAGAAGCATATTTAGAAATTCTAAGTTGCAGGGTTCTGACTCAAGAAAATGATGAGGTCATACATTAACGCAGTCCTTATTTACTGAATACCTACTGTGTATTGGTTCTGTAGCTTCTGTGTATAAATAAAAGAGGTTTAGGAAAATGAGTCTGGCTTATCTCTTCCTTTGCTTGAATTCCATTAGCTTATCAGATCCAGCTCAATAAATCAAGTAAGACCAAATGAAAGGAATTTCTCACCCCAATTCATTTTCACTTTTGTTGTTTACTTGCTCAGTCATGTCCGACTCTTTTGTGACCCCATGGACTGAAGCCCACCAGGCTCCTCTGTCCACAGGAGTTCCCAGGCAAGAATACTGGATTGGGTTGCCATTTCCTTCTCCAAGGGATCTTCATGACCCAGGGATTGAACTCAGATCTCCTGTATTGGACAATTGGTAGATTTTTACCATGGGGCCACCAGTGAAACCCAATTCATTTTCATTATGAATAGGTAAAATTTACTCTTCAGAGAAGTCATTGACATATTCCTTTATTTATTAGACTAAAAATCAACAAAATCTTTTCAGGCCCTAATTGCTCACTCTACCCTCCCTCGTCTGCTACCCCACAGAAGTTTACCTACTGCTGTGCCTAATTCACTACTCCCAATACTTTGCATGATTGCCGGTTAGAGGAAGTTGTATAAAATTAAAAAACAAGAGGGGCCAAGGAGACAAGAAGAAGGATATGGGAGGAACTTGCTTTACCATATGTCCAGATTTGTTATAAAGACAGCAATTAAGACAATGTGGTTTTACACAGGGACAAACAAATAAACCAGTGAAATAGAATAAAGAGGTCCAGTAACAGGCTCACACAGAGACTGGCACTGATATATGATAAAGGTGGCATGAGAAATTAGTGGGGAAAAGAAATTTTCAAGAAATGGTACTAGGACAATTGGATATCCATGTGTGAAATAAATGAAAGTGGAGTCTTACATTAGACTATATACAAAAATTAATTCCAGATAGGGTTTTAAAGCTGAAATTAGAAAGTAAAACTATCATGATTTTAGGACCATAAACAAGAATAACTCCAAGTAACAAAAATAACTTCAGGATAGGAAAGGATTTTTTAAAAAATAACTATAAGGTAAAAGATTGATGTTTGACTATATTAATTAAATTATTAAATTAAATACTTTTGTTCATCAGAAAATCATACTAAGACAATGTATAGTGTGCTTTTAACACATGCTTGCAACATATATAATTGGCAGAGAAAGTATATTCAGAACAGATGAGGTTTTTACATATCATTAAGAAAAGGGAACTCCAGTATTCTTGTCTGGTAAATCCCATGGACAGAAGAGCCTGGTGGGCTACAGTTCAAAGGGTCGCAAAAGAGTCAGACATGACTTAGTGACTAAACAACAGCAAGAAAAATAAAATAGAACAGAAAAAATTAATGAACAAAAAACTTGAACACATAGCTCATAGAAAAGAAATCTAAATGGACAATATGCAGATGTATGGCAAAACCAATACAGTATTGTAAAGTAAAATAAAGTAAAATTTAAAAAAAAAAGAAAAAGAACACAATGTTATTAGTAATGAGAGAAATACAAAACCAAAGTAGAAATATTTATATCCCACCAGATTTGAAAACAGAAATCTGACACAGCCAAGTGTTGATGAATATATGAAGGGGTGCAAACTCACGTGCTGCTGATGGGAGAGGAAAAAAATAAATAACATTTTAGAGAACAGATTGGCACTATGTATGAAATTTTAAGATGTGTATTCCTTGAGACAGAGTAGTGATTCTCAAACCTTTTGCTCTCAAGACTCCTTTAGACTCTTAAAAAGTATTAAGAGCTTTGTCATATATGTAGATATTTACTGTATTTGAAGTCAAAAATAAGAAAAAATAAAAATGTGTATTCATTCATTAAAAAACAATGCTGTTAAAATAATATTTAAAATAAATGTCAACCCATTTTTGAAAATCCCCTGGAGAAGGAAATGGCAACCCCCTCAGGTACTCTTGCCTGGAAAATCCTATGGATGGAGAAGCCTGGTAGGCTACAGTCCATGGGGTCGCAAAGGGTCGGACATGACTAAGCGACTTCACTTTCAACCCATTTTTAATTAAAAAAAAAAAAACTATAATTTTCAAATAAAAAAATTATAAGAATGGCATGGTTTTACACTTGGCAAATCTCTTTAATGTCTGGGTGACTAGAAGACGGCTGGACTCTCATATCTGCTTCTGCTTTCAGCTTGGCTCAATATCACATGTCATGTAGCCTCTGGAAAATTCCATGCTACATTCATGAGAGACTGAGAGTGATAAATTTATAATCTTTACAGTCTTGGGGACTGTCTTGGAGAGACAGTCTTCGGGACCCCAGCAATCTCTGTGTCACACATTGAGAACTGTTGTCAACGAGAAGCTCATACATCAGGATGCAAGATGAAGATATTCATAGCAGCATGTCCAGAATGCTTATTGAAACAACTCAAATGTCCATATAAAGAGGATAAATAAAAAAAAGACAGTTGTTTTCACACTATGGACTGCTGTGCACGGCAGGAATGCACTAATCACAGCTATGTGTGTCCATATGGATGAGTATCACAAATATAAGTTCAGCAAATGAAACAAGTCATACAAGAATGCATACAGAGTGACTCCATTCATAGAAAATTCAAAACAGGTAAAATGAACCATAATATTTAAGAATGTATACACTAGTGGTAAAACTGTAAGGAAAAGCTAAGCAATTAAAGTCACTAAAATCATGACAGTGGTTACTTATGGGGAGGGGTGGTTATGAGGAGACAAGAGCCTGCAGAATGTGTTTGGGTGCTAGTAATGTTCTATTTCTTGACCTAGGTAGTGGTTACACACGTGTTTGTGTTAGGGGAAGCACGCTGATTGAAACCGCCCACCCTGGCCAGATACCATAGTAACCATTTGCATGAGTTGTTTTATGACAGGAGATCCTGATAAGGAATATGGAACTAATAAGCCACCACCAACTAGAAGAGTTCAGGAAAGGTCTAAAGGAGATACCGCGTGTCTGTCCACTTCCCAGAATCCCTCTCTCTAGCATCCATCTTGGCCGAATGATGTGTGCGCCACCAGAAAAGACTCTGAATTAGAATGATTGGTCAAAGACCACCCAGAAACTAATTCCATCACCATAAAACCCAACATTGTGAGCCACGCAGCAGAGCAATTCTCCTGGGTTCCCTTACCCTACTGCTCTCCACCCGGGTGCCCTTTCCCAATAAAATCTCTTGCTTTGTCAGCACATGTGTCTCTTCGGGCAATTCATTTCCGAGTGTTAGACAAGAGCCCAGTTTCGGGCCCTGGAAGGGGTCCCCATTCCTGGAACATTTGCGTTACAATTATTTGTTAATTTTATTAAAATGTATATATAAAGTTTATTTACGTTGTTTTCTCATAAAAATGCTGCACTTAATAAAACAAAGATATAAGAAGGAAGTCAGGAAACTTCTCTGGATGTCATACATAAAGACACACAAGGTTACTTCAGTTATCTGTTACTGTGTAACACACCACTTACCCAAACTTAGTAGCTTAAAATAACAGTGTTTTATTGCTCTTATGACCTTGTGAGTTCACCAAGCTTGGCTGGACAGGGGCTGAACTTTTTAAGATTGTCTTTCCAGTCACATATAGGGCTCCTCAGAGAGATGACCATTACATCTAGGGCTGACTAGGTATCTTTATCTCTGTGGGGGCTCTCTGGCAGAGTAGAGCACTCTACATTGTGGCTTGCGGCTCCAACACCAAATATTCCAAGATGATAAGCCCCGATGTGAAAGTGGTTATCAAGCCTCAGCATCATGCGAGATTATATTGCGATGAGACCAGAGTCAGTGTGGGTATGGCCTACACAAAGGCATGAAACCAAAGCAGGGAGGCATGCTTCATTGGGAAACCTGGCAATGCAAGAGATGCAAGAGCTGTGGGTTCGATCCCTGGGTCTGGAAGATTCCCTGGAGGAGGAAATAGCAACACATTCCAGTATTCCTGCCTGGAGAATCCAATGGACAGAAAAGGTGGGTGGGCTACAGTCTATAAGGTCACAAAGAGTCTGATGCAACTGAAGTGACTTAGCACTCGTTCATGCTTCATTGGGAGATATGTATATATATGAAGGTATAAACATATAAAAATATATACATGTAAAGGTATGTATATAAACCAATAGAAGTTTATCAATGTTTTAAAATAGATATACCTATATTACATATATATGTTTGTGTATGTGCATATACATATAAATAAATATATATACATATGAAAACTCCCAATTATCTAAGGATGGCCCCACTTGAAGGTAAAAGGATGGTTCACATGATTACTAAGTTGCATCCAAATTTGATTCTGATACTTGTTACATAAGAAGTCACAAGTTTCCTTTTTGCACAGTCATTGCCATCTCCATTCTCCTTAGTCCAAGTTAGCCTTGACTAAAGTACCAGTAAACAAATTGGGTGTTAAAAAGAAATAATGAAAAAAAAAAAAAAAAACTAGTGCTGAAAACCTGCCATTCCATCCGCACATTGACATGGCTGTGGTCATCTGCAAATAATTAGAAAGAGCAATCATCAGCAATACTGCCTTGATTTCTAGGCTCAGAGTTAATAGCAACTTTATTTGACTTTCTTCAGCCAGAAAGTCCTTACAATGGTAAACAATAATAACTTCTATTGGCCTGGAAGATAACATACATATCAAGTAAAGAATACAGCGCCCTTTGCCCTGCTCTGTGACTACATGGGTGTGTCCTGTGGGCAGCCTCCTGGAGTACAAGGCTCCTGAGTGTACCACAGGAGATTTGCTGTAAGACACAAAGCAGGCAGGGAGGGTCCCTGAATGGAAAGATTCTGCCAACAAATATGCTGATTAAATAGTTTGGGATTTTTTTAATTTGGCAGAAAGTCTACTCTAGTTCAGCATTTCTTGTAAGCAGTTATGTGGTAGTCCTCTTTTCATTGGGCCATAAGCTCTCAGGGGACAGGGATGAATTCATTGCTTTCTTTGTAACTCCCCGTAGACCCTTGAACTCACTAGTATGTTGTACCCAGTGGGCATTTAATCACTGTCAGTAATTTGGGGCAGACCCAAATCTCAAAATCCAGAGTCCGTAAGAGCATGTTTAGCCAAATATTTTTAGAGTTTAAAAGAGGTTTTGTTTTTAGTTTGAGGTGGAGGTCCAGCTAATCTTCTTTATTTTGAAGAGTCCCTTGGACTGCAAGAAGATCCAGTTAGTCCATCCTAAAGGAAACCAGTCCTGAATATCCACTGGAAGGACTGACGCTGAAGCTGAAACTCCAATACTTTGGCCACCTGATGTGAAGAACTGACATTGGAAAAGACCCTGAGGCTGGGAAAGATTGAAGGCGGGAGAAGGGGACAACAGAGGATGAGATAGTTGGCTGCCATTGCCAACTCAATGGACATGAGTTTGAGTAATCTCCAGGAGTTGGTGATGGATAGGTTGGCCTGGCGTGTTGCAGTCCATGGGGTCACAAAGAGTCAGACACGACTGAGTGACTGAACTGAACTGATGCCTCCAACGGAAATTTTGCATAGCAAAAATAGATTTACAAAGCATTCAGCTCAATTTAACTGCCTTCTTAGCATATCACAGACCCGCCTGCCCAGACTCCCCCAAGTCCTTGAGAACTGTCCACTCCCAAGAAGAGCAATTTAGTGCCTTGATTTGACGCTGATTCACTGCAAGCTGGGATAAGATGAAGCTCTTAGTGACTCCTGTGCTGTGCTTAGTCGCTCAGTTGTGTCTGACTCTGCAACCCCATGAATTGTAGCCTGCCAGGCTCCTCTGTCCATGAGGGTTCTCCTGTAAAGTCCTCAAATGTAAAGGACAGAATTCTAAAAAGAATTTTCTATTGTTCTTTGCTTTTCTCCTTAAATGCAGTGGCTGACACATATATCCATACCTTTAAGGACTTCAAATGGGATCTCTGGGTTGGGAAGATCCCTTGGAGAAGGAAATAGCAACCCACTGCAGTAGTTTAGCCTGGGAAATCCCACGGACAGAGGACCCTGGTGGGCTACAGTCCATGGGGTCACAAAAGAGATGGACACAACTTAATGACTAAAGAACGACAAGAGCAATGGGACTCCTTATTTCTTTTTTTCCCATCCTTGTTTTCCTTAAAGGGAGCTTCAATTAATGATTTATGTTGGAATTTTCATTTGAAAATCCTATTTGAAATGTAATGAATGGTCCATCAATAAGCAATACTGAATTATCTACTTGTTGACTGAATGCTGAATGATTCATTTCAGATTTAAGGGCAATCATCTGCATACCTACCAAGGGTCAGATACTGTGCTCAGTATCTGAGAAAGCTGTCTAGAGTAGAAGAATCTGCCATTGTAAAGCGGGTCATTTTTTGGCACATGACTTCTTTAAAGTGGATTATGTTTCCCTTATTCACTTCCCCTTCCCTTTTAATTTTTTTAGGAGAAATTGTGGGATGAACCTGACAACTTTCACCCTTTATGTTCCCTTACAATTTTCAGGTTAGGCTTGGCTTTTCTACGCCATTATACTCTTAAAGACAGAATTTTGCATCAAGTATGTCAAAGTAAGAATCTCATATTAATGAGATTAATCATCTCTTTTCCTTCTTAAATCTAACACTTCTTTTTAAGAGTTTTATTGGCGCGTTTATAAGAAAATAATACGTGTAGAGACCACCAGGAGCCCAGCACAATTTAACAGTAGTGGCAAGATTCCTATTGTTCTGCCAGGATAAATTGCCATGGCATCCATGCCAGGTTTTCCATTGCCTGAAGGCAGGGCGCAGTGATAGCTCTCTGGGTAATTTCTCTACTTAACATGACCCCAGTGGAAGGATAAATTAAGTACTCTCGCTAACTGATATGACAAACTATGGCCAGTTGGGAGACGGAGTGTTTTTTGCTCACATAGTCTCAGAGGTGGGCTGGTTGCTATTCACCATAAAGATACTTTCCAACACCATGTTCTGTCTTCAGGGCACCTGGCTGGAAGCTCACTCTCTTTTTTTCTCTTCACAGAGGTTTCTGCTGGACAGAGTGAAACTATATTCTACTTTCCCCAACACCAGCGCTACCTTTCCTTGAAGTTCCTTCTTCTTCTTCTTTTCTTTAATATTTACCTATTTCTTTGGCTGAGCTGGGTCTTTGTTGTGGCATGCGGGCACAGTCTTTAGTTCTGGCACTTGAGCTCTTAGTTGTGGCATATGGGATCTAGTTTCCTGACCAGGATTGAATCCAGACCTCCTGCCCTGGGAGCACAGAGTCTTAGCCACTGAACTGCCAGGAAAGTCCCCTGAAGTTCCTTCTAACCACTTTTCATTGTCAAGTTTTTAGAAACTGCCTTTTACTTTCCATCCAGGGTATTTGAATATTTAAGAGAAGTTTGTTTCCAAAAGTCTTATGCTCAAAATACACACTAGTTTTAAGAAGATGCTTACTTCTTGGCCTACACTGGGATGTATGAATGGGAAATAAAAGTAGTATGCATGTGATAACTGAGTGGTGGGCAATAGGAAGCCTACATCTCTTTTAAAATTAAAATATATGTTAACTTTCCTTTTAATTCTGAGAAATTATAACCTTTCAGTTCAGTTCAGTCACTCAGTTGTGTCCAACTCTTTGCAACCCCATGGACTGCAGCATGCCAGCCTTCCCTGTCCATCACCAACTCCCAGAGCTTACTCAAACTCATGTCCATTGAGTTGGTGATACCAGCCAACCATCTCATCCTCTGTCATCCCCTTCTCCTCCTGCCTTCAATCTTTCCCAGCATCAGGGTCTTTTCCAACAGGTGGCCAAAGTGTTGGAGTCTCAGCTTCAGCAACAGTCCTTTCAATGAATATTCAGGACTGATTTCCTTTAGGATTGACTTGTTTGATCTCCTTGCAGTCATATTTTAATGTAAAAATACTCAGTGTTTAAAGGTGCTTTTATTTTTTTCTTTTGACTGTTTTTTTCTTTTTTTTTTGATTTTTAATTTTTATTTATTTAAACTAAAAAAAAGTTTGTCCATTTCTCCTACCTCTTATCCCCTGCCTTTTTTCTTTTTCTTTTTTTTTATTTTTATTTTTTTAATTTTAAAATCTTTAATTCTTACATGCATTCCCAAACATGAACCCCCCTCCCACCTCCCTCCCCATAACGTCTCTCTGGGTCATCCCCATGCACCAGCCCCAAGCATGCTGTATCCTGCGTCAGACATAGACTGGCGATTCGATTCTTGCATGATAGTATACCTGTTACAATGCCATTTTCCCAAATCATCCCACCCTCTCCCTCTCCCTCTGAGTCCAAAAGTCCGTTATACACATCTGTGTCTTTTTTGCTGTCTTGCATACAGGGTCGTCATTGCCATCTTTCTAAATTCCATATATATGTGTTAGTATACTGTATTGGTGTTTTTCTTTCTGGCTTACTTCACTCTGTATAATCGGCTCCAGTTTCATCCATCTCATCAGAACTGATTCAAATGAATTCTTTTTAACGGCTGAGTAAAACTCTATTGTGTATATGTACCACAGCTTTCTTATCCATTCATCTGCTGATGGACATCTAGGTTGTTTCCATGTCCTGGCTATTATAAACAGTGCTGCGATGAACATTGGGGTACATGTGTCTCTTTCAATTCTGGTTTCCTTGGTGTGTATGCCCAGCAGTGGGATTGCTGGGTCATAAGGTAGTTCTATTTGCAATTTTTTAAGGAATCTCCACACTGTTCTCCAAAGTGGCTATACTGGTTTGCATTCCCACCAAGAGTGTAGGAGGGTTCCCTTTTCTCCACACCCTCTCCAGCATTTATTGCTTGCAGATTTTTGGATCGCAGACATTCTGACTGGTGTGAAGTGGTACCTCATTGTGGTTTTGATTTGCATTTCTCTAATAATGAGTGATGTTGAGCATCTTTTCATGTGTTTGTTAGCCATCCATATGTCTTCTTTGGAGAAATGTCTGTTTAGTTCTTTGGCCCATTTTTTGATTGGGTCGTTTATTTTTCTGGAATTGAGCTGCATAAGTTGCTTGTATATTTTTGAGATTCGTTGTTTGTCAGTTGCTTCATTTGCTATTATTTTCTCCCATTCAGAAGGCTGTCTTTTCACCTTGCTTATATTTTCCTTTGTTGTGCAGAAGCTTTTAATTTTAATTAGATCCCATTTGTTTATTTTTGCTTTTATTTCCAGTATTCTGGGAGGTGGATCATAGAGGATCCTGCTGTGATTTATGTCTGAGAGTGTTTTGCCTATGTTCTCCTCTAGGAGTTTTATAGTTTCTGGTCTTACATTTAAATCTTTAATCCATTTTGAGTTTATTTTTGTGTGCGGTGTTAGAAAGTGATCTAGTTTCATTCTTTTACAAGTGGCTAACCAGTTTTCCCAGCACCACTTGTTAAAGAGATTGTCTTTACTCCATTGTATATTCTTGCCTCCTTTGTCAAAGATAAGGTGTCCATTTTAGATCAATGGAACAAAATAGAAAGCCCAGAGATAAATCCACACACATAAAGCTGCTTTTAAAATTTGACAAATAAAGGGTAAAAAATAACTCTACCTTAACCAGTATGAAATCTGGATTAAATCGATTTCAACTAAGGTGCTCACTTCTCTCTAGACAGCTCAGTAAGCTACGCATGTTCCCCTGTTGGAGGTAAAACAGACCCTAATATTCTGTATGAGCCTCCCATAAGCATGCGCATTTGTCATTCCTCAGCAACAGTCAAGCAGCATTTAGACTTCTCTCACAGAAGCTATGAGAGTGGATTTCTTCTGATTGAAAGCTACTGCTCCTAAACAGGGATGGTATCAGGAGACTAAACAACAGATCAGTGATTTCCAAAACACATGTAAAGATGCTTGCTTAGCCAGGGAATATCCTATTTCTGCCTTCTTTAAATTTTGGGCTTCCCTCATGTCTCAGTTGGTAAAGAATCCACCTGCAATGCAGGACACCCTGGTTCAATTCCTGGGGTCGGCAAAATCCTCTGGAGAAATGATAGGCTACTCACTCCAGTATTCTTGGGCTTCCCTTGTGGCTTAGCTAGTAAAGAATCCACCTGCAATGCAGGAGACCTGGGTTCGATCCCTGGGCTGGGAAGATCTCCTGGAGAAGGGAAAACGCTATCCACTCCAGTATTCTGGCCTGGAGAATTCCATGGACTTAGAGTCCATGGGTTCGCAAAGAGTTGGACACGACTGAGCGACTTTCACTTTCACTTTTAAATTTTGGAGACTTTGAAAATATTCACCACTGTAAAACACTTCCTTGACAGAGTTAGGAAAGAACATTGAGATTTCATGCCTTAAAAAATTAAACAACTGTTTTTTTTGTTGTTGTTTTTTCTTTCATTCAAAAGGCAGTGAGTAAAAAAAAAAATTTTTTTCCTTGTGATAATTCAGATTGAGGGACAGAGAAGAAGGAAATTTTCAGGAAAAATTAAACATGTTTCCATGGTTGTGAGTCAATATTTCATGCATATTGATTTTCAAACAAAAGAGTTTTTGTTTTAATTGGAGGATAATTGCTTTACAATGTTGTGTTGGTTTCTGCCATACAACAAGATGAGTCAGCCACACATATACATGGGTCCCATTCCTCTTGAACTTCTCTCTCACTGCCATCCCCATCCCACCACTATAGGTTGTCACAGAGCACCAGCTTGAGCTCCCTGTTTTATACAGCAGCTTCCCACTAGCTATCTATTTTACATGGCAGCGTATATATGTCAATACTACTTGCTCAGTTTGTCTCACCCTCTCCTTCCCTTACTGTGTCCACAAGTCTGTTTTCTATGTCTGCGTCTCTATTCCTTCCGTGCAGGTAGGCTCATCGGTACAATTTTTTTAGATTCCATATTATATGCATTAATATATATTAGTTTTGATATGGGAATCATCACAGGTGAAAAAATGCCCTGGGCATGCAAGGAACATGCACAGGGCTCCAGATTAGAAAAAGGCAACAGGGTAAGTTATTACTTAGTTGCTAAGAGTATGATGCTAGGAATTTTACAGACCTGGGCTCACCAGGTATTTGTGAAACTTTGGACAAATTATTTAATCTTTCTGTGTTCACTTCCTCATCTGTAACATGTGCATAGTAACATGAAATCAACATCACTTCTAAAACTGAATGAGATCATGCATAAAGCACTTAACACAGTGTCTGGTGCAGCTTAAAGCTGCTGTTAAGCATTTTTATTTTTTCCTTCTTGCAACAGATTTCTGTGGTTGTTTCAACAGTTTAACCCCACGTCTTTACTGAGTAGCCAAAAGAGAATTTTCCATCTCTGTCCCTCTTAACCACACCCTGTTTTAATCATGAGGCATATTTCAACACCATCTCTGAAAGGTCACCACCCACTACAGATTTTTCTCTATGTGGTTTTAAATTTCATATACCCAGAAATGCTAATAGCTGAAGTGATGCTTAGCACCACTTAAGAGATTGTACTGTTATGGTATGGCACAATAATCTAGAAAGGAAAAATGTATGATTTAAACATCATGAGAATAAGAACATTCATAGGACCCTCAGTCGCAATGGCTTCAAAACGAGTCTATTTTGTGCAATGATGGAAAAGTTTATACCATATAAGGCCATCTCTCCAAGAGCTACAAATACCTCAGTAACAATAGCACATCACCCAGTACTTCCAAATAAACCTCAGTCTGTCCATCTATTTATCCATCTATCTTACAGAATAGTTTCAATTTTTTTTTAAAAAAATGTATCTTCTAGCTTAATTGATGTTTCATATTATATTTATTTCAGATTTTAATTTTGCTTGTGAAACACACCACACCCAGCTTATAATGTAATTATCCTCAGAACATTGGCAACTTTAATTTTGGAATAGATCTTGACAATTCAGTGGTTCTCCATCTGTATCAGCTCCTTTTTGTGCAATGATGGAAAACCTAAGTAAATTTGCATTAAGGCAAAAACAAAGGTGGAGGAGGGAATTTTTTGGTTCTCCAAACCAAAAAGGGTAAGGGAAGAACCAAGTTTTACATGAAGCTACAACCATGGACTCAACAGATGCCCGTAGACCTTCATTGCTCTGTGTCTTCCAGTTCAACTTTTTAAGTTGTGACTTCATTCTTAGATTCCATGAGTTGGCAAGATGGCAAGTAGCTCCAAGGTGAGTTGGCTCCAGGTTTATGTTCAACAACAACAGACTTTTTCTCTCCACACCCTCACCTTTTTCTCAAGTCCTAGTGAAAGATTCAAAGCATGTGAAAATTGAAGATTGAACAAAGAAGCTTGAACAGTTGTGAGGTACAAAAGCAAGCTATCTGTTGAGTGACACCCTCTCAAGTGGCTTTAGGAAAGAGTGAAATGATTGTTTAAATTGGGCTACCCTGCAATTGAGTTTCCCTGGTGGCTCAGACGGTAAAGAATCTGCCTGCAATGCAGGAGACTCAGGTTCTATCCCTGGGTGGAGAAGATCCCCTGGAGAAGGAAATGGCAACCCACTCCAGTATTCTTGCCTGAATCCCATGGACAGAGGGGCCTGGCAGGCTACAGTCCATGGGGTTGCAAAGAGCTGGACACAACTTGGTGACTAAACCACCACCACCCTGCAACTGTCACATTGTTACAACTGCTAGAATATTTAGATATAACCCCATCCTATACAGCCATCTCAAAGCATCTCATCAATGGTAAACAGCTTCACAAACTACATTTTAGGCAAGCTATAGGGTTTGAAGAAATAGACATCTATACTACCAGCTTTCATAGTACCCACTTGTTCATGTAAGCATAAGGTATGTCAGCCTAGTTAAGGGAAATTAAAAGGTGCTTATTCCTTGGAAGAAAAGTTATGACCAATCTAGATAGCATATTCAAAAGCAGAGACATTACTTTGCCTACTAAGGTCCGTCTAGTCAAGGCTATGGTTTTTCCAGTGGTCAAGTATGGATGTGAGAGTTGGACTGTGAAGAAAGCTGAGCACCAAAGAATTGATGCTTTTGAACTGTGGTGTTGGAGAAGACTCTTGAGAGTCCGTTGGACTGCAAGGAGATCTAACCAGTCCATTCTGAAGGAGATCAGCCCCGGGATTTCTTTGGAAGGAGTGATGCTAAAGCTGAAACTCCAGTACTTTGGCCACCTCATGCGAAGAGTTGACTCACTGGGAAAGACTGTGATGCTGGGAGGGATTGGGGGCAGGAGGAGAAGGGGACGACCGAGGATGAGATGGCTGGATGGCATCACTGACTCGATGGATGTGAGTCTGAGTGAACTCCAGGAGTTGGTGATGGACAGGGAGGCCTGGTGTGCTGCGATTCATGGGGTCACAAAGAGTTGGACACGACTGAGCAACTGAACTGAACTGAAGGGGAAAAAAATAAAGAGATAGTGAAAAATTTTTCAGATTTTGGGTGTTTGTGTGTATTATGTATACACAGAGTTTGTAAACAAAACAAACAGCAGAGAGCAACTCACATCTCTGAGATATATTAGATCCATAAAGATCATTCTCTCTTAAGTCCAAACTTATCCAGACCCAGGGTACACAAAATGATTTAGAACAAAGTTTGTGTTGCTTTAGTTGCTAAGTGGTGTCTGACTCTTTGTGACCCTCTGGGCTGGGTAGCCCACCAGTAGCCCACCAGTCTCCTTTGTCCATGGTATTTCCCAGGCAAGAATACTAGAGTGGATTGCCATTTCCTTTTCCAGGAGATCTTCCTGACCCAGGGCTTGAAATTATGTCTCCTGCATTGGCAGGTGAATTCTTTACCACCTAGCAACCTGGGAAGCCCAGAGCAACTTTGCTGCTCCCTTTTATTGAGGAAAGTCAGAGGGTGTGGAATTGGCGCTGCTTGACCACTCAGTGGGTTCCTGAGAATTCTCCCTGTGACTTTAGGAAATCTCACAGAACAGAAAGATTTGCTTGCTGCTGCTGCTGCTAAGTCGCTTCAGTTGTGTCCGACTCTTCAACACCAGAGATGACAGCCCACCAGGCTTCCCCGTCCCTGGGATTCTCCAGGCAAGAACACTGGAGTGGGTTGCCATTTCCTTCTCCAATGCAGGAAAGTGAAAAGTGAAAGTGAAGTTGCTCAGTCATGTGTGACTCTTAGCGACCCCATGGACTGCAGCCTACCAGGCTCCTCTGTCCATGGGATTTTCCAGGCAAGAGTAGTGGAGTGGGTTGCCATTGCCTTCTCCAAGATTTGCTTGAGATGGTCCATTTTAGAGTCTGTGTTATTTTCAGCCAGGACTAATTCTATTATTTTAATCAAGAGAAAAAGCTGCTATCATTTTTTTCTACTCTGATATACTCTGAAAATCCTAGAGTATTGGCTCAAACTGTGAGCCTTCACAAGATTTTGTTTTGTTTGGTATAGGACAGGGATAATAGAATTATTTAATCAGTCCCACAATTTAAGCAAACATTGGAAGAAGTTTAACTCTTCTTAACTATGAACCTCAAATATTTCCCTCTCTGTTCTTTTATTGGGTCACCCATATTGGAGAGCTTCTCCCAGTTCTCACAATCAAGAAAAGACAGAACTGGAGTTATTCCAGATATCTATGGAGAGAACCTGGGCGAGTGAAACCCCATCTGGACATAGAAATTATGCCCTGTTCTTATTTTTTTTAGCAAATAAATGGTTGCTTTCTGGATACCAGGAAAATTCCCTTTGGAAAGTTTTTATGAAATGTGGTCCTACTATTTCACACTTGCATAAGGCATGCAGGATCTATGGCTCTGGTTTTTACAGACTGTACAGTGTTACTCAGCATAGGTTGGGACTTATTATCATGGCTCGCAGAACAAGATCTGCCATCAACATGCAATTTTGAGGCTGTTTGTAGGATCTGTGTTTTTCCTAGACAATTCAGATTATAATTGCTTCTTTTTTTTTAGTTTCTCCTTATAAAACTAATGCACTGTAGTGTGAAGAAAATTCTTAAATAAATGGGAGTACTAGACCACTTTACCTGTCTCCTGAGAAACCTGTATGCAGGTCAAAAAGCAACAATTAGAACAGAACATGGAACAACTGAGTGGTTCAAAATTGATTCAAAGTACCAAGGTATTTTGTCAAAGATGTATATTTGTCACCCTGCTTATTTAACTTATATGCAGAGTACATCATGAGAAATGCTGGGCTGGATGAAGCTCAAACTCGAATCAAGATTGCCAGGAGAAATATCAATAACCTCAGATATGCCACCCTAAAGGCAGAAAGAGAAAATGAACTAAAGAGCCTCTTAATGAGGGTGAGAGAGTGAAAAAGCTGGCTTAAAATTCAGCATTCAAAAACTAAGATCATGGCAACTGGTCCCATCACTTCATGGCAAATACAAGGGAAAAAGTGGAAACTGTGACAGATTTTATTTTCCTGGGCTCCAAAATCACTTCAGATGATGACTGCAACTGTGAAATTAAAAGACGCTTGCTGCTTGGAAGGAAAGCTGCGACAAACCTAGACAGCATATTAAAAAGAAGAAACATCACTGTGCCAGCAAAAGTTCATATAGTCAAAGGTTTGTTTTTTCCAGTAGTCATGTACAGATGTGAGAGTTGGTTCATAAAGAAGGCTGGAGCACTGAGGAATTCATACTTTAAGTTGTGGTGCTAGAGAAGACTCTCAATAGTCACTTGAACTGCAAGGAGATCAAATCAGTCAATCCTAAAGGAAATCAACCTGGAATATTCATTGGAAGGACTGTTGCTGAAGCTGAAGCTCCAATACTTTGACCAGCCACCTGATACAAAAAGTCTACTCACTGGAAAAGACCCTGAAGCTGGGAAAGATTGAATGCAAAAGGAGAAGGGGGTGGAAGTGGATAACATGTTTAGATAGCATCACCAACTCAACGAACATGAATTTCAGCAAACTCTGGGAGATAGTGGAAGGCAGAGGAGCCGGGCGTGTTTCAGTCCATGAGGTCACAGAGTCAGACTCCTTTTAGTGACTTAACAGCAAGTTGCTTTTTAGTTTAGTGAAATTATATCACATTGGAAACCACAGAGGGAGGGGAAGGTCATCAGCTTCACAAAAGTGATAGAAAAAGATTTTTTAAAAATCAGAATTTCAGAGAGAAGTTTACCTACTATTTTTGTTTGTTAAAATTTCCAAAGGATTTATGCAAATATTTAGATTCTAGATGTTTGTTTAGGTGTGTATGTGTATACATTCATGTTCAAAGTGCTCACATTAATAGAGAAGATGATTGAATTATGGGGGATTGTCTTGGGGAAGAAGCAATAAAGTTGACTAGATTATGAAATTAGACTAAGAACAGGGTTGATCAAATTTTGGGCTTGTACTGGGGAAGCTGGTTGAATAAAATTTGGAAAGCTACACAACCCCAACTATTTCTTGTAGCATCTCCTAAGAGTAAGTTGTCACACTTTTCATTCAAGGTTTAATTGAAATTAAGGTTTCCATGGAAACTTAAATGCTCAGTTGTCATAGGCATCAATCCAGTTCTCAATTGTTTAAAAGCAAGTTTCCTTGCAGATTTTTGGATCGCAGACATTCTGACTGGTGTGAAGTGGTACCTCATTGTGGTTTTGATTTGCATTTCTCTAATAATGAGTGATGTTGAGCATCTTTTCATGTGTTTGTTAGCCATCCATATGTCTTCTTTGGAGAAATGTCTATTTAGTTCTTTGGCCCATTTTTTGATTGGGTCGTTTATTTTTCTGGAATTGAGCTGCATAAGTTGCTTGTATATTTTTGAGATGAGTTGTTTGTCAGTTGCTTCATTTGCTATTATTTTCTCCCATTCCGAGGGCTGTCTTTTCACTTTGCTTATATTTTCCTTTGTTGTGCAGAAGCTTTTAATTTTAATTAGATCCCATTTGTTTATTTTTGCTTTTATTTCCAGAATTCTGGGAGGTGGATCATAGAGGATCCTGCCATGATTTATGTCGGAGAGTGTTTTGCCTATGTCCGATGCAGGATACAGCATGCTTGGGGCTGGTGCAGGGTGATAACCCAGAGAGATGTTATGGGGAGGGAGGTGGGAGGGGGGTTCATGTTTGGGAACGCATGTACACCCGTGGTAGATTCATGTCAATGTATGGCAAAACGAATACAGTATTGTAAAGTAAAATAAAGTTAAAAAAAACAAAACCATTTGATATTGTTATGCTAACTAATCTTATACATTGCTGAATTCAATTTGCTAATATATTAAAAATGATTTTTTGCATGTAAAAAATAAATAAAATCAAGTTTCCAAATGTGTGTAATTTTCCCTGAAATTTATTTTTTTTCTTTCTCCCTTCTGCTGGACACTTTAGAGCTTAGGAGAAAACATATACAGTAATTTCCTCTAAAAGACTACATGGAAAATGGTAGGAATTTAACTGATGAAATGAAAATTTTGAATTACCAAAGGATTTGAATCACTGAATCTCTGATTTAATGCAGTAGATGTAATGCGATGTAAGAGAATCATCTAATCTTCTACTGGATTTAGTTAATAAAAATTATTAAACTAATATGCTGTATCACTTTTTCATGCATTACTAGATTTCACCTTCTTCTAGTCCAAATATAACCACTTTCAAGAAAAGTAGATGTTCTGATTATCTCGAGAAGTCACTGTGATACTGAGCTACCCAGTCTTGAATGGATGTGGAGACTGAAATAAAATCTGAAGGAATATTGATAGGCACTGGCTTCCCCTTCAGCATTTCCAATTTAGCCTTCCCCCTCCCCACGTTTTATTGGCCTCCTGGAAAGCTGGCCAGCTCTTCAAGGACCAGGATAATTCCTCCAGTTTCACTCTATATGGATGCTCTGGCAGTTACTTGCTGTTTTTATATGAAGGTTTTAAATCCATGCCAAACAGCTTCCAGTCATTGGATCAAAAAAGATAAAAGTTTTTTACTCAAATTTGAAATAAAGACAGTTGGGGTATGTGTGTGTGTTAGAAGATAGAGATTTCCTCATGTCAGATACTGGATTTTCCTACAAACACACATCAAAGGAAAAGTCTGCTTCTCAACTGGTTCTCATGTTTTCTTCTACTTGGCTTCTTACCAAGATGATTCAGAAAATGCTGCTGAACTGCGGTGCACAAACAAGGACATGGGGTACTGGTGACTCAACCTTGTCAAATCCTCTGGGGTTTCTCTGCAGAGCCCAGGGGGTGATTGTCCACTTGAAAAGATTCCCTTCTATCAAGACATGTAGAGAGAAATACAGGAAAACCTGGTTATAAAAACTAAATGGAGATTGCATTTGTTTGCAAGCTCTTCTTAAAACTGCTTTTAGCATTTTACTATGTGTATGGCAACTGCTGAGGACAGTAAAGCCTGAGATTAAGAATGGTACTAATGGCCCCTAGAAGAGTGTCTTCTAAATTTTAGTAAAAATTAAAGCCTCTGAATTGACAATTAGGGCATTTGGCTATGACTACAAACCCAGAAAAACATGTGATTTTTGGCTTTCCAATCAGGTCAGAACATGTTTATTTGTTTTTCAAAATTAGATCTGATTAAAAATATTTCTAGTTGATGAAAATTTGGGTTATTTCCAGCTTTGGGCTAAATAAATAAATCTGCTATAAACACTTGAATACAAGTCTTTGGGTGAACTTGTGTTTTTATTTCTCTTGAATAAAGGAAAAGAGTAGAATTGGTGGATATCTAGTAAGTATATATATATTTCCCTACATAAGTTATTTACTCTTGAGAGTCCCTTGGACTGCAAGGAGATCAGACCTGTCAATCTTAAAGGAAATCAACCCTGAATACTCATTGGAAGGGCTGATGCTAAAGCTGAAGCTCCAATATTTTGGCCACCTGATGTGAAGAGCTGATGGATTGGAAAAGACTCCACTGCTGGAAAAGATTGAAGGCAAAAGAAGAGGGTAGCAGAGAATGAGATGGTTAGATAGTATCACTGACTCCATGGACATGAGTTTGAACCAACTCTAGGAGATAGTGGAGGACAGGGCAGTCTGGAATGCTAGAGTCCATGGGGTAGCGAAGAGTCAGACACAACTTAGTGACTGAGCAACAGCAAAATACTATAAAAGAAACAGCAAGGACTTACTATACAGCACAAAAAGCTACATTCAATATTTTGTAATAATCTATAATGGAAAATTATATATCTATCTATGAAACTAAATCACTTGCTGTACACCTGAAACTAACACAACATTGTAAATTAACTATATTTTGATTTTAAAAAATGGTTTAAAAAGAAGTATGTATAAATCATTAGTATTTAGGTAATGATCTGCTTGTAAAATATTTGTGCAATTTTGTAATTTTATGCCTCATTTATCCTTTTAAAAACCTTACTTGGGTTTTATTACCATTAGCAAGTTCCCAGATTTTTTTTTTTTGAGTTTTTAAGTTGAAAAGTGTTGTGTTAATCATGTTCATAGGCCATTTTAAGTGTTTGAAAGTTGCCTACAGATATAAGATACAAAAATATGAAACCTTTCTATTATTGTGAGTTAACAAACTGGTTCAAATATCAGATTGTCCAAAAAGTTGATTCAGGTATTTCTGTAGCATCTTATAAATCTTTGTCTGACAGGGCAGTCCATTTATCCAGGAAGAAACTTCTACTAACAAGTGGTATGATCAAGAATCTCGTATTAATGAAGCATTGGTGTATACAAATGTAGACTTAAAAATTCTGTATGATTTGAAATCTGATTAACTCTAAAATCACCTCCAGTTATACTTAGTCTTGACAAAACTCCCCAAAATTACTGAAGTCACACGTAACTTTTGAGTAACCTTTTTCTGAAGCTCTTCATCCCTTTCAAGGCCAGACAGAGTGCTGTCAAATGAAAATCATGGCATGCTGGCAAGTTCTGCATTTTTGCAATCCGGAAACAACATCAAGATAGACTTTGGACTATTTTGTTTTCCTCTCAGGAAGGAATTTAGTCAGATGATTAACTGTAAATGTATTTACAGTTCATGGCTCCCAGGGCCCATTGGTGTGATTCAATGTAGTAAATATTCCATCCAAAATCCGAGTAGCTAAGAAACTGGCTAGCTAAGGTAACGTGAGCGATAGAAAACTAGAGGGTAATTTTCAAGGTGATTGAACTTACAGAGTGGATAAACTTCAAGGTAGTAATAGTGAAACCATGCCTAGAAGAGCAATGCCTGGGTCCACTTCTATCCAACCTGATCAAGACAATCAAGCCAGAGCTTTACCAGATGCCTACAGATTCTGAATATGTTGGCAGCCACCCAGGGCTTTAGGGAATGAGGAGACGAGGGCATTTTCCGATAAAAACCCACCAGAGAATTCTAACCCAGCTGCATTATTCTAACCCTCGTGCAAGGGAGACATCTTGTGTTCCACTAAGCCCAGAGGCTTTATTTTTAGTGAGGATAGATGGAGGCTTTTCTCCATTATCCTAGATGAGATTTCGGAAGACAAATTTATCCTAACAAGTCAAATATAAATCTATACTTAGGCTACAGATGACACAATATAGATTTTTACTTTGGATTGAAAACACTTTAACCACTGTGCTATGGATGGAATTCTTCAACCTCCTATTTTTAAAAGTTTCATGCTGGAGAAATACAAAGAATACCACTGTAAACTAGAAACTTAAAGGAGAAAGGCTATCAATTAATCAGGCTATGCTAAAAGACTAAATCAAATCCAATGATTTTATGAAGCTGGTTTTATTGTCAGCTCAAATGTTCATTGAGAGTCTAGCAAGTGTAAGGCACAGTGCTGAGTGAAAACTGTGATCACTATGACAATATAGTTACATATATACATAACACATATATGTGGAATCTAGAAAATGGTACAGATGATCCTATTTGCAAAGCAGAAATAGAGACACAGACATAGAAAACACAGGTATGGACACCAAGGGGAGGAGGAGGGGCAGAATGGGTTGGAAGATTGGAATTGACATATATGTGGATTTGTCATATATACATGTATTTATGACTATATTTAAAACAGGTAATTGATGAGAGCATACTGTATAGCACAGGGAACTCTACTCAATACTCTGTAATGAATGTATGGGACTAGAATCTAAAAAAGAGTGGATATATGTATACGTATAACTGATTCACTTTGTTGTACAGTAGAAACTAATACAACATTATAAAGCAACTATACTCCAATAAAAAAATTTTTAAATAGGATTTTAGTTTAGAGGAAACAAAAAAATGTATCTTAAACAGGCCACTACTTAGCATGTTAGAAATTAGAAGTGAACACAACACATGCTGTAGGGACATTTTACAGAGCAGATTTCTGAAATTCCCAGGCTTTGTCAATCAGCTTCAGCAGAATGTGCAAAGCAAATGAGTGCTCCTCTGAGAGCAGTTCTACACAAGTGTGTGGAGGGTGTTCTGGCGGCAGAGCAGTCACTCTTCCTCTCACTAATACCATGGAATGTGAAGCGATAAAGCAGTTGAGATCCCTATTTACAATTTTATTCAAAAGTGTTCTGGAAGAGAAATTCAGTGTATGGATCAATACAAACACATTTATGGCTGAGAAGTAACAGGGGCAGAAACACACCTGGATAGTAACAGACTCAGGCTTCCATAAAGGAACCTGGGGAGACCGTCCAATCCTAAATGGAGAAGGGAAATCCATGGCAATGGAATTTGCCCTGAAAACTTTGGAGCTTAAGTGGTAAGCAAAATGTAAGCCTTGAAGACAGCATTCTGCTTGCAGAAATCTTATCTTGTGGTGAAGCACTGTGCTGGGCCCTGAGATCTCTAACCAGCCACTGACATGCTAGGGAGACTTTCAGGAAGGGTGTGATAATTTCGGCAGCACTGAAAGCCCTGGCATGTTTATATAGTCATGTCCAGCTTACCTGTGTCAGATAAGACTTTGACAGGCCTAAGAGAAGGAACTACACGGAGTCACTAGTTAGCCATGCTGCTGGAAACACCACTAGCCCTGCCAGCCAAAGAAAAACACATGTGCCTGCCAGAAGTAACAAAGTAATGAACTTTCCATGAAAGCTATCAATTCTGGACAATTTGGCATTTTTAGAGAAAAGACTTATGTATAGCAGGGACCATGAACATTAAGACCTGAACTGATGTGGCCCCTGTATTCAGAATGAAGGTGAGAGTTGCTAGTGAAGAAACGAAGCATCAGTGCAGAGCATTTGTGTTCTCGAAGGAGCAGTAAAGCACAAATAGGGAAGTGGACAATACCCTGCAATTTAAAGAATCTAATGTCAGAGTCCAAGGATTCTTCATGGCAGTGGTCCCCAGCATTTTTGGCACCAGGGACCAGTTTTGTGGAAAATAATTTTTTCGTGGACTGGTGTCAGGGGATGATTTCAGGATGATTCAAGCACATTACATTTATTGTGTATTTTATTTCTATTATTATATCAACTCCACCTCAGGTCATCAGGCATTAGACCCCAGAGGTTGGGGACCCCTGCCTTATGGTACCAACAATCTGTCACGATTGCATAGTTTTGATTGAGAAACAAGGGCTTAGGAAGTCTAAATATGCTTTACCCACAATCTACACTTGTACTCACTGTACATTAGAAATGGGAAGAAAAGACATACACAAGATTTTCACACACACTAATAATCCCTAAGGGTCCTTGGCCAAACAGTCCTGAGCTAGGATGTATTTTGGTTCACTGTGGTCTTGTACATTTCCAGAAATTTCCTTAGGGCCAATTTAACACTCAGATCTTAGAGTTATAGATTTTTCTTAAAGTATGCTTTTTACAGATTATCGAATGAGATCACACACTTTCTCAGACACAAAAGCAAACAATATTTGAGTAGTACCTGGAGCTTAAAACAAAGAAATCTCCTAAAAAAAAAAAAGGTAAATGTCTGGTATAAGGTTGTAAATATGAAACTTAATATTTTTCTCGTCCTTAACACAACATCTTGCACAAGTTTATTACCTAGAAAAATCTTGGCCTGAGAATGAATTTTTTTTTCATTAACAAGTGAATCCTGTATAAATGCCAGTATTCTTAGTAGCAACCTATTTTATTTTTTCTAGGACTGAAAGCATCACTTAATCTAGAAGTGCCAGATGTCATCATTCAATAAAGTATTCAGCACTCTATCTATCTGAATATTCATGAACCCAGATGCCTAGGAAATGTCAGATTACTGATACTCCGGTGAAATGGTGTAGCGGAAACTGCTCAATGTATGTTTTGGGGAAAACGAGTTCCAGGCTTAAGTCTGATTTTACTCAATATTTAGCTGCAGGTCCATTGCCTTACTTAATGCAAAGTTTCTTATCAACACTGGAAAGTTTGGGCTGTAATCTCAATTTGTTTCTTTTACATAGAAGTGTCCATGTGGATAAAACTGTAGACCAAGAGACATGTCACTTGTCCCTTTCTCAGTAAGATATCCTTTGTGGTCTTCTCATCGTGGATAACTGACAAAGGTAAAATCTATCTTCAGAAACCATTCATTTGAATCAATGTTTATTGTCTGCCAAAGTTAAATGTTAAATTATGATAAGCTATTAGAGTGGATATGCCAAATGAGAGAACTGATTCTTTCCATAAAAAGCTTAATGTAAAGAGCCATTAGTGAATGATTTGCAATCTTATATACATACAATTCAATTTTATACACTTAGAGTTCAATTCAGTGTTGGCCAAATATTGGTATTTGAGGTCCTTAACATAGCAATCTGGAGAAGGCAATGGCACCCTACTCCAGTACTCTTGCCTGGAAAATCCCATGGATGGAGGAGCCTGGTAGGCTGCAGTCCATGGGATTGCTAAGGGTCAGACACAACTAAGTGACTTCACTTTCACTTTTCACTTTCATGCATTGGAGAAGGAAATGGCAACCTACTCCAGTGTTCTTGCCTGGAGAATCCCAGGGACAGGGGAGCCTGGTGGGCTGCTGTCTATGGGGTCGCACGGAGTCGGACACGACTGAAGTAACTTAGCAGCAGCAGCAACATAGCAATCACACTTCAAATGCAAACTTAGGAATATGGACTACTGAGTTGAAGTGAAGGCATCAAAATGTTTCTTTTGCAGCCACATTGTTCAAAAGCTTCTTATTGCATCTAGAATAACATTTTAACTCTTCACCATGACCAACTGTCCTACATGATGTAGCTTCTGTTGCCTTCCCCAACCACCTCTGGTCTTCTCTCTACCATCCTTGTGATGCTCCAGCCACATGGCCTTCCTTAACACATGCGGATCCTAAGGTCCTGCCTTGATTGTCTCATATAGTGCTCCTTCTCTCTGCAGGCATTCTCTCTGATCCTTCGCTCTCTCCTAGATCTTCCCGTGGCTGCCTCTGTCTCAAATCTAAATTCTTAGCCTCAGTTTCCTCCACTCTCCACTATGGAAGAGCCTCTCTTGAAATCCAGTTCAAAGTAGCTTTCTAGCACCCCAGTCACTCTCTAGCATCTCTCCCTTTACTTGTCTTTATAATACTTATTAAGTCTCAAAGTAATCTTGTTTATTTGTCATTGTTCAGTTTCCACCAACTGAACTCAATTCATGTTGAAAGCAGAGACCTTGCCTGTCTTGTTCATTGATTATTTCTGGCACATGTGGCCTGGCATATAGAAGGTACTCAATAAATATTGGTAGGAAATAGAAACCAAAATGGATCAAATAAACCTCTGTTATGGGTAACTGGATCTTAATGTGGAGCCTATGAAGATAGTGATTCAGGAATCCAAGCACAGGATGGCCCATATTCAAGCCTTGTAGGGCAAAATGCCTGGATTTAATGTGCACAAGTAACCTTCTGACAAGTTCATCTAACCCAACCGGTCTCTGCTTTTCTTGCCCCTATTTATCACTCATACCAAACCTTTCATCTGGCCTCTCCTATAATTCCTCCTGGATATTCTGGAAATGACACAGGGAAACATGGGCTCTGTCCATGGGAACCAACACATAGTTAACCACTCTTCCACCAAAGCTCCATTTAGTCTCCAGTCTGTTTGGACTGGCTGTGTGTCAGGGCACAGGGCACTGGTCACTCTCAGAACAGGGGCTTTGCCTCCAATTGTTATAGCTGCCTGTGTCTTAATCAGTAGCTCTATTTTAAGTGGTTAGAGTTGCATAGTATTTGGCTTCAACCACAGGCGTCCCTGGAAGGAAAATGGGAAGATGAGAGGTCAGTTAATCTGTGGTTGGAATCAAAATACCTAAGCCCAGTGGGGGCTGATCTAAATGAGGCTGAGTATGCAGTATAGCTTGAGAACTAGAAGGGAGAGTGGTTCTGATGCTCTGGCAATATTCAAGGAAAGAAGAAGAAAAGTGTGTAGATCAGATGGGAGAAGCAACGACCTACCAACTGGAAATCTTAAGACTTCATGGATGTATCACTTCGTTTTACTGGAAAATATTTTTGAGTAGTCAAAGCTTGAAGGGAGAGTTGTTAATTTTCTATTTTCAATCAAAACATTTTGACAGTATACTCACAAAAACTCTGGAATCTCTGACCCCAGCTCTTGTGTATCACCTACTGTCAAAATCATAAATATTACTCCTCACATCTCCATGCATCTTTTAGAGTTAATATCTGCATGCAACTTGGTGATTCAGCTCTGACACAGCAAGAACAGAGAGCAAGCTGATGTTGAGTTCTGTTTGTTCTAATGTTTTTCCTTTCTCCTCTCTCTGTAACCTCTTTAAGAGAATCTGATTAGCAGAATTTTTAAGGGTGCTTGTTCAATTAGTGTGATGTGTTTGTCTGTCTCCCCAAAGCAGGAGAAGAGAGTGTTAAGTGCTGGACGTGCGAGAAAATGTTTGTTTTCCGACACCCAAGTGGACTCTGCCTTCTTGCGGTGTGCTGCGTTAACAGGAGATGAAAGCCATCTGTTCCCCATCCAATAATCACATCTTCTTGATCTGCCTCTTAAAATTACACACTTATTAGAAAGCTCTGCCATCCATTTCCTGTTTGCCAAGACACCTGTCATACGGACTTTACATTCAGAATCAATAACTACTAGTCTGTGGGAGCAAACACAGCTTTCAAAAGACAGAATGTTGAGAAGTCAAAAGTGCTGGATTCTTATCGTGTCTTTGTTGCTCAAAATCCATCCATCCATGCTCTGTCAACTGGTCATCCTATCATCCACCTTGTAGGGCTGTTGTGTGGCTCAGGTTAATTAATATACATAAAGCAGTTGGTAATTAGTAAGCAATAACATGAATATAAATAGGAATTAAAGAAGTTTCTGAGTGATATACGAGAGAGGTCTCTACCACAGCTTCACAAAGAGCTTCATGTTTATTAATTAGGAAGTTTCTTCATGTGTTGCTAAACCACTTATACACATTTCATGTGAGCTATATAACCTGTTCCTAGGTCAGAAGCTATATACTGCTTTTCTAGAAAGTATGAAATTTAGTTCACAATACCAGTTTCAATAAATGGCACATGCATTTGTTCCTCTAAATCTAATTTCATCTGTTCAATCAGGCTGGTGGGACTTTAAAACCCAAGCATGTGCGATGTTAGTAGAGGGCAGTAAGAGATGAAATCTCCCACCTCAGCGTATCATTAAAGAACTAGGAGAACCCTGGCAGTCTAGAACATTCAGAGTATCTTTGTGCCATTGGTCAATATTGATCATCGTTGAGGTATTCATTGTCCAAGCACATTTGTGTCTTTGAAAGTGGGCAGCCCTGTTCTTTCCGTGTCGGCCTTAGATTCTAGATGTTTTGCTGACTTGGAAGGCCTCTACACATTTCAAACCCACACATCCCAAACCTCTCCTTAGTTATACCAAGCAACCAATGCTTTCTAAGCTACTGCCACCTCCTCAGGTCACTGGAAAGGAAGAGACCACTGATTGTGCCAACAGTTGTCTAAACTGAACCTAGAAAAATGGAAATCTTGTATTAAATATGGAGTTACATTACTTCCTCTATTTAACACATTTATTGAGTACTTTGCCAGATGTGTGGGGCTTGTAAAGATAAAAGACAGTGTCTTTGGCCTTAACAATCTAGCAGATTCCAGATTCTTTCATGAAGTTCATCTAACCTTGACTCAAGATCATTCTGGTGGTGAAAGTACAGGCAATGGTACATATTCCTGTTTCACGGTTGAATGAACTGAAGCTCAGAAAGGCACCCTGATTCACACAGGATCATATCAAGTCATAGGAAATGCTGGAAATACATCCAAAGATTCAATTTCAGTAATTGTCACATTACCCCACTCTGTCTCTGAGTTCCGGAGTTTCCTTCAGAAAGGAACTTAGGATGGATTTGGTCTATCAGTTAGCAGGAGGAAACAATTTGAATTTTGGAGCTTCTTCCCTAAAATGGTATGCTAAAGCAGTTGCTCAGCTTCATGTCTTATAAGCTTGGCACTTACTGACTGAGAGAACACAATCAGTGAGAGCCTCCATCATCCTGGTGTGAAAAGAGTTCATGCTTTGGGGTGGACAGATCTCGATTCAAGTACCAAGCCCCAATAACGCAAATTAATCTGCGTATGCCTCCATCCTCCAAGAGTCATTCTGGTGACTTTCCTTGTGGGACTGGTGGAAAGAATGAGTGAGATAGCTCATATAAAGAATATAGTCCTGTGCTTGTCACCAGGACCCAGAGGAGGCACTTCAAAACCCCACCCACCCCACCCACCCAAACACACACACACACACTTTACTCAGTTTGTGCATTCAGCAAACAGATATTTATCAAGTACCTACTCCATAGGAGTCTCATTGCTGGGAAAAAAGAATACAAATATCAAATCCCCTTTTAATCCCTGCCTCAAGGAATTTGGCCATCTATTGTACTTGTTAGGGGAAGAGATTTTGCTCCAATAAAGTTTGCCATTTGGAGGGAGAAAGTGGGGGCTGGGATCCTGGGAACAGGGAGCAATCCTTCCCCACTGCCACTTCTGGAGGTGTAGAGGAAATGGGACCCAATTCCCTTTTGGATTTCACTCTCAGGCTGGGCAGTGGGTTAGTGGTAGGGAATGTGATGTCGCGTTACTCTTGGGAGAGCTGTAACCAGAGGGAATTCTTATTTCCTATGTCTTTTGTTCCCTGACATTTTTAATATTCATCACAGGAGCCTTTGCCAGTCATCTGCTTTGCCTTGACCCCAAAATTCATTTCCTGGGAAGGTGCAAGATGCCGTGAACATCTGGCCCAAATGCTCAGAGCCGTCTTCCCCAATTCGTTGTTCCTCTGGTGATGCAGCCGAGTGGCAGCACTGTCTTTGCCCTGAGACAGTGAGGCTCACGGCTCAGCGTGTCCTATGTCTGCCCAGGTCCCCTCCTCCTTCGCTAAATACCAGCAGTACCCTTCATGCTTCACTTGCCACTTTGACTTCAAATAAAACTAACCATACTCATGCCAGAAGAGTGGTGCTGAAATCCACTGGGGCATGTCTCTTTCTTCCCTTCAGAGAGTTCAGGCAGGGAGTTCCCATGGACCTCAGAAAGATTCTTTCCAGTTCACTGCATGCACCCAAACGTAGCGACAACAAAGCATAGAAGGGCAAATGCCAGTTAGTGTGTGTGTGTGTGTGTGTGTGTGTTTAAGAGACAGAGAGATAGAGTGAGACAAAGACACACAAGGAGAGAGACGGAGACAGAGAAGGAACAGCTATCACAATTGCCCTATTTCAGAGTAGAGGCATTTTTACTTAAGAAATTTCCAAAAGTCCTCTAAGATAAATGTGAACACAGCTACTCTGAGTAACCAGAAGCATTTTCTCAGACTACATGTCTCCTGAAGAGAATGTAGAGTTTCTACTTCTGGCCAGATTGGAAACTGTCCCCATGCCCATCTCCTCCTGCCAAAGCTTTGATCCTAAAGAAACACTTCACCATTTCAAACTCAAACCCACAAGAGCAGACCTTGTGGTAGATGTATTTCATATTCGTGATCTTCTTAATTCACACCAACTCTCTCAAACCACACTCAGTACGAGGTACATACCACACGTCCATTCCCATTTTCCTGACTGCCAGCCCCAGCCCCCACCTTTCACTTCATAAACTTTCTTTTTTTTTTTAAGTCAGACTCCCTTCCCATTCACCATGCTTCAAGAGTTCCTAAAACTTCAAGTCTCTTCCAAACCACCTAAACTGGAAGTGAGATGGAATTTTCTCTAGCTTCAGAGTTCCAAGATGAAATTCATACGTTTAACCACACTGCAAACGGCAACTTCAATACTTTGGGTGTAAGGGTTACCTTCTCTAGAGCCCAATGCATTTTTTAAAGATTTTGTCCTTGCAGCATTCTATCAAGTAAAAAGAGGAAGGCATTGTTTTCTCATTTGACAGCTATTAAGCAAAACTGTTAAGCGACATACCAGATTCCCTGAGCATGATGAAGGAGGAGGCAGGGTGGGAACAAACATAGCTGATTCTCAAAAATAATGATCTATGTGTTCCAGACCCAAAGCTTCCTTTACAGAATCTTCATTGTTACTTCTCTTTATGACCATGGGTTTTTCTTTCTTCTTATACTCAGATGTTAAAATTATTTTAAAATAATCCTTCCTCTCAATCGTTAAGTGTGTTTTCCTTCTTCCGAACACATGTGTGTTTCCCCCACCATATTGCTAGGGCTGTGCCTGAAATTCTGAACGTGAGGATCAGAGGTGAGAAGGATTTCTTGCTTTCTCCTCCTCTGCCTTCTAACTCTTCTCCTGGGAATAAAGTAAGCTGATACTTAGTGCATGATATAGTTAATGTGATTTTAATATTTGTAACACCTTTACTTTGGTATAATCTCCCCTCGGAAGATTTAAGTGCCTTCTCTACATTCTCACAGTTTCCAAGATGCAGAGCTGAGCTGTGAAGCCCTGAGATTTTGCCAACTGCAAAACCTATATGTTATTTCTGCATTTTTTCCCTCCAAGTTTGGTCCTGATGTTCATTTTAAATGTATTTAGGTCATACTAATCTCCTTTACATAGATGCTCAAAAAATGAGATCAATGGGTATCTTTATCTTTGTTATGGAAACTAGGATTGAAAGTTGTCTTTTCTTTTTTGGTTTTCCTAAACATTTTATTTTCTTTTTTGGTTTCTCTAAGCATTAAGTTGGCTGACTTAACATTCTTATTCCAGAGGCTGGGAATAAGATGAAAGCCAAGAGTCTGATTTATTTCTTCAGGGATTCATTTAAATCATACAAAGCTATTCATTGAGTTGGCTTTTCCCTTCCAAAGATCTTAATTTAGAGTGGTTTGATTTCATGACCAGTGATTGGGAGGGCTTATTGCATGGAAGCAAACTATATGATCCCTTGGAGAAATATGAAAGGCATCACCAGCTGAGATGAACCATGAATAAAACGGGTGAAAAGCATTTTAGAGAGGAAGAATCTGTAAGAGAGCCTATTTTCAGAGGAAAAAAGTTACCATTGGAGGTAATAACATGTCTTAAGCTAGATATGTTCTTTGGTCTCCGTAGACAGCTTCGGCAAGATGAAATCTTAAAAATAATTTTTTTTTCTCTCAGACTGACACATACAATCATTATAAAAAAAAGTATGTGGAATTAAAAAAAAAAAACAAAATAAACATACATAATTCTGCCCATCCACATATACCAATAATAGATACCTTGATATGTGAACTTCCATCCTTTTTCTCTGCATATATAGTTTAACAAAAACAGAATTATATCATAATACCCCTTTGAAACTTGCTTTTATCATTTAATATTTTGAGTGCTTATTGATATTCATAAGGAAACATTGATAACATGATGATTAAAGACCTTACAGATTACATTCTGAGCTATGTCATAACTTACTGAACCTGTCCTTTAGAATGACACACTGAGATAGTTTCCAATTTTTCATTTTAAATGCTGATACAAATGATGTCATGCAAAAAAAATTTACATAAAGGAAAAACTGAGGGGAGAGCAACATATTGTTGAGGTAGAATTATTATTATATTAAATGTATAAAAATTTTTAAGTCTTTTGATGGGTGTTCCCAAATTATTTTTCCAAAAGTTATGCTAACATACATAGTAGTATATAACTGTGTTCATTTCCCCAGACCCATAGATTGATAGAAACAAATGTCATTTCATCATGCTAATATGTATTTCTTTGGTGAGTGATAATGTTGAATAATTTCACTGTCCACATTGGCTGTATGTATTTCTTATTTTGTAACGTACTTATTGCTTTCTTTTGCCTGCTATTTTCTACCCTAGTATTAGTTGTTCACTTATTTAATTGCACAAACTCTCATTATTTTAAGTATAGTAGTCAGGGCTATTGTTTTTCCTGTGGTCATGTATAGATGTGAGAGTTGGACTGTGAAGAAGGCTGAGTGCCAAAGAATTGATGCTTTTGAACTGTGGTGTTGGAGAAGACTCTTGAGAGTCCCTTGGACTGCAAGGAGATCCAACTAGTCCATTCTGAAGGAGATCAACCCTGGGATTTCTTTGGAAAGAATGATGCTAAAGCTGAAACTCCAGTACTTTGGCCACCTCATGTGAAGAGTTGACTCACTGGAAAAAACTCTGATGCTGGGAGGGATTGGGGGCAGGAGGAGAAGGGGACAACCCAGGATGAGATGGCTGGATGGCATCACGGACTTGATGGATGTGAGTCTGAGTGAACTCCAGGAGATGGTGATGAACAGGCAGGCCTGGCATGCTGCGATTCACCGGGTCGCAAAGAGTCAGACACGACTGAGCGACTGAACTGAACTAAACTGAATACATTATAATACATGTGGCAAATATATTTTCAGCTTGTCTCTTTTTTTTGCTGTTTTCTTCTGGTATTTTTTAAAATAAACTGAAATTTTACATTTCTTGGTAGTCAAATTTATCAGCTTTATTTTGGTTTTCTTTTTGGTTTCAGGCTTAGACCATCCAGAAGACTTTAAATCAACTGAAAAAGTCTTACTTATGATACATAAGCTCTCTAGAAACTCAGCATCTCCAGGCATCTCTATTTATGATGTTTCTCAAACTATGCTTTAAAAAACACCATTCTTATACAGTTTTAGCCAAAGTATTGTACCATTAAATATGAATCAGAGTGGTCTTTCCAATTTTTCAGAAAAATACATTCAAAGGAATATCTTTCAACTCCAAGATTTCCCACCACATTTTTTCCTCAAATGTTTGGTGCTGCTCCTTGTTGCTTTTATTACTATCTAATAAAACTTGGTGTCATATTATATATTCTGTTATTTTAAATTTAATACATCAATATTAAATGGTGTTGTGCAAAGATCACTATTATTTCCAGATGTTGTACTAACTGATACATTCAAGAATCTCCAGTGCTTGGTAGATGTTTGCTATAGTTAAAACTAAAAGGGAGATAATGTTCACAACACATAAGGATTAGAAAACTGAAGACTAAGAATTTTGTTATAATTGTTAATTACTTCTTATCTTCTTTGAAATGCCAGACCTTGATTACAAATATCACTGACAAATGCATTCAATGAATCGGATTGCCACAAAATTATAATTTTCCAATGGGCTCAGATAACTTTTCTAAAGGAAAGATACTTCTTTTACCCACGGAAATTATTATTCTTGACATTAGAAGTATAAATGGGACAAGGAAACATTCCTTGTTTTTTAATGTTTCCTGAGGCAATCTTTATTGCTGTAGTGGGTCTGTGAAGAACATACACAAAGGCACCTCTCAACTGGCACTCACAAATGGAAGCTTTGAAAATATGCACCTATAAAATGCATGCATTTCCTGAACTGGTAGCTGCTTTATTCAACAGACCATTAAAAGCCCATTTAGAGGGCCTCTCACCAGCTCATGTGCACTACAGGTACTTAAAGCTGGTGAACCCAGCATAGTAAGAAACAAAAACAAAACAAAAAGTTGGACCAACATCTACTAAAATTTACAGAGAAAAAAAGCTCTCTCCCCAAACCTAAATTTCCTCCAACACTAACACTTATATAAAGAACAGGTAATGTGACAAAATTGCCCCACTTCCAATCTCTCAGCCAAAATCCAACACCCCTCCTGCCCTCCAACGATCAATCATCAGCTCAGGCAAAGCAAATGAACTTTTAATCAATAACAGCTACTGTTTCTTGTACCAGGACTGTTTATGATTTAAAAGGGGAAAAAAATTAAATCAATCCTGATGTGAATGTTTTCCCTATTGAAAAGAAAAAGCAACACCCTGTGTCAAAGAGAGGGGTGTAGTTTCACATGTTTTAAAAATATGCTAAAATAAAATTAATTTGAAATTGTTTTTACCCTTGTTAGCTATGGACAAAAAAGTAACTGCGTAGGATGCTTTGGACTGATGAGTTAAGTTAGACAAACGCTTTCAATCTAGGTCTTCACACCATTGTCTTTCCTGTTTATATTCATACATTGGTGGAGATTAACAGAGCTAGAAGGGAATTTAGGGAACATCTGTCCAAAGATGGCTGCCTTGGGAGCTCTGTCACTGGAGCTGTTTAGGCATTGGCAAGAGGATAATCAAATGGGAAACGGTAGAGAGAACTCAAACAATGAAGTATTTCTGGATTATAGTGGTGGGTGAAACTGACCATATGTGGAAGACTATATGTAGAATCTGGGCTTCCCTGGTGGCTCGGTGGTAAAAACCTGCCTGCCAATGCAGGAGACACGGGAGTTGCAGGTTCGATCCCTGGGTTGAGAAGATCCCCTGGAGGAGGAAATGGCAACCCACTCCAGTAATCTTGCCTGGGAAATCCTGTGGACAGAAGAGCCTGGAGGGCTACAGTCCATGGAATTGCATGCACTGGACAGGACTGAACAACTAAACAACAACAATGTGTAGAATCTACAAAAGTAGGTTGGCTACGGCTGAATATTCTTCTTCCTCTCCCTGTCTATAACCAAAAGCCAATCTTTGCCTACAATCTCCAGGGTTTTGCTGAAAATGTTTGCAAACCCCAGTATCAGACATCTTTAAGGCCCCCTGGGTATTCCAATTCTCCCCTCAATGTTCCTTCCATTCCTCTAGGCTACACCCAAGTAGGTCCAACTAAACATAGTAAATCCTAATAATACTGGTGTGGTCAGGTCTTCCTGCATCTTGAATCTCCCTTTAGCCAGGGAGAAATCAAGCTGGACTCTTTATGAAGTCTGCTGTATTATTTTAGCAAGTTTGCACAAACCAGAAATAACTTCCCCAAAGATTACTGAAATGAAATCATCTTTCACCTAATTGGGAAAGGCAACACAGGCTTTTGCCCAGTTTTAAAGAGTAACATGATGGGGGGGAGGCAGTGATGATGATGGGAGTGATTTCTTGACTGTTTTCTTTTACAGTTTGCTGAAATGGAACAAATCAATCCTGTCTTGCTTATTTATAAAACCTTAACACCAATGGGGTGGGGAGAATTAATGAGACCAGGCACAAGGAATGTGGAAATTTTCATTTCTAAACTGCTGGCACGCAGACACGCATTAGTGTCTTGTGCTTTTCAAGGGCACTGAAGAAATGAGTTTTCTGCCTCTTACAGCTTTTGGTGGAGAGCACACATTTGCACATAATTAGTCACCACAATAGCTGGCTGCCAGAGAAAGGCTCCAGCAAGGAAGCCCACATTTTTTAAGAACCATGATACATATATCCATAGAAGACCACAATGATAACTGTAGGCCCTCGGAAAAGAATAACCATGTGACTAGTAACACAGAAGTGGTAGCAGGCATACAAGGTGCATTTACTCTTCATGATGCCTCAGATGCTGCTGTTTAATCATGATGTTGTGTCTGACTCCTTGTGACCCCATGAACTGTGGCCTGCCATGCTCCTCTGTCCATGGGATTTCCCAGGCAGGAATACTGGAGTGGGTTGCCATTTCCTTCCCCAGGTGATCTTCCCAGCTCAAGGGTTGAACCTGTGTCTCCTGCATTGGCGGGTGAATTCTTTACCACTGAACCACCTGGAGAGGCCCCTGCAGATTCTTTACCAAGGCTGTCTCTAGCAAGTCAATATTTTCCGTATGTTAAAGGTGCGGAGACTTAGCCTCCAAAGGATTAAATGACCTGCACAAAGAGGCACAACTCACAATTGAAAGGACCAGAACTTGAATTCAGGTCTATGTCTAAATCCCAAGTTCTTTCCATTTTTCTAAGAAATATTTTTCGGAGAAATGAAGGAAGAAGTTTGTTGTTGTTAAGTTTCTTGGTCATGTCCGACTCTTTGTGACTCCATGGACTGGAAGGCCAGGCTTCCCTGTCATTCACTATCTCCCTGAGTTTGTTCAAACTCACGTCCATTGAGTCGAAGATACCATCCAACCATCTCATCTGTTGTCCCCTTCTCCTCCTGCCCTCAATCTTCCCCAGGCTCAGGGTCTTTTCTAATGAGTCAGCTCTTCACATCAGGTGCCAAAGTCTTGGAACTTTAGCTTCAGCATCAGTTCTTCCAGTGAATATTCAGAGTTGATTTCCTAGAAATACTTTTCAGGGAAGTGAAAGAAGAAGTTTGGTCTATATTAAATACCATAGCAACTCAGTGTATAAAGAGAAGTTTTGATGCACGTTGACCACACTGACATATGTACCTGCTATGCTCTTCTGCTCTAGAACCTACTTATATACAGTTGATGTGATCAAAACTCTTGGACCACTGTCATCTCTGCCAGTGTTCACTAGAAGAATACTGATATCAGTGCTGAGGGTACCAACTTCCAATGCCTTGAAAGTAACCAAGCCTCAGAATGGAATTGCTGCTCATGAATCATCTCTGTGAAAAAGCCATGCTCTACTCCCCATCAAAAGTGGAGAATGGTTCTTTAAAGGAATATATACCACAGTTCATCTCCTGTGCTCTAAAGCTACACTGCTTGAGCAGGTTCATATCTGTTTCAGACTGTCTCAGGAAAAGTTCCATTTTCTTCCCACAGAGCTCTGCCTTTTGCCTCTATGTTTGGGACAAGGGATGCCCTAGATTCCGTACTTTTTTCCTTGTCCCACTTTTGTTCTCTGGACATCAGTTACCCAAATAGCTTGAACTCCTGCCTATGATCTTTACTACTTGGCTAGAAGTTTACGTGCTATTCAAGTAGTACTAGCTAAGTGATCTTTTAACATTAGTTATTTACTTGGCTGCATTGGGTCTTAGTTGAAGTATGATTTTCATTGCATCATATGGGGTCTTTCACTGCAGTACATGGACTCTCTAGTTGTGGCACATGGGCTCCAGCTTGCATGGGCTCAGAAGTTGCAGTATACAGGGTTAGTTGCTCCATGACTTGTGGGATCTTAGTTCCCCAACCCGGGATTGAACCCAAGTCCCCTGAATTGCAAGGCAGATTCTTAACCACTGGAACACCAGGGAAATCCCTAGCTGAGTAATCTTAATTTGGTTGAAGTCTCTTGGTTTAAAGAAGAAAGCCATCTAACTCATTAGCTTCATGATTGACACAATCAAATAATATAAAACAGAGAAAAATTAGAGTAATTTGATCTGAATATAGGAGCAAAACCTCATATTTCTCCCTTAATCTGTTTGGAGCCTTGAAAGATACATTTAAGAAGTATGTGCTCAGTCTTCTGTCATTAACAATAAGCTGTTTGGAAATTCAATGGTGTATGTCAGACTCAATGTAGGGAGGTAGAATTTTCCATGACCAAGATCACTATTTATTATGTTTAATACCTAAAATAACTATGGGTATCTAGTATATGGGACAAAGTGAGTCCAGGGGAAGGTCGTTTGAAAAAAAATAGAAATGCCTACTTTTACTATTACCATTAGACAAGCAAGGACTTCTGCCCTGAGCCCCTTGCTTTATGGAGCCCTGGCCTATGGAGTGTCAGTAAAGATCCCACATGCCACAACACAAGACCTGACCCAGCCAAATTAATTATTTAATTGTAAAATGATCACTTAGCTATTACCACCTGAATAGCACATAAACTTCCAACCAAGTAGTCAAGATCATAGACAGGAGTATCTTTGTGGTATCTCAATATTTTCCAGTCCCCTTCCTGTGCCTAGGAGCGGGTGGAGTTCATGATCTTAGTATGATCCTGCTTGCCTTTGGGGAGTGAGCCATTCCTAACAATAGGTTCAACTTAGGGAGGCTCTTAACCTGATGACTTGTAGTCCAACATAATGTTATTTAAGCTCCCCAAGAATAGAAATCATGATTCTTACTCTCATGGTTTCCCAGGGCCTGGCACAGTACTAAGCACCAGTGAAGCTGCTCAGTCGTGTTCGATTCTTTGCCATCCCATTAGACTGTCGCCTACCAGGAGACTGGTGCTAAGCACACCATAGACATAAAAAATAACAACTGTTATTGAGATCTCTTCCATATGCCCATCCATTCATGCCTCCATTCACCCATCTGTTTGTCCATTCATCTCTTCAATAATTGTTTCTTTTAATATACAATTTCCTGCTTACAGAACAGTGGATTCCCAGAATTTCAAAAGCTTAGTAGATTGCAGATCAATAATATCTCTGAAACTCCACTCTCAGAAAGGGGCTTTCCAGGTGGTTCAGTGGTAAAGAATCTGCCTGCTAATGCAGGAGACTCAGGTTCAATCCCTGTGCCAGGAAAACCCCCTGAAGAAGGAAATGGCAACCCACTCCAGTCTTCTTACCTGGAAAATACCACAGACAGAGGAGCCTGGTGGGCTACAGTCCATGGGGCCACAAAAGAATTGGACATGACTTAGCAACCAAACAACAATTCTCAGAAAGACATGTGGATGAATAAGGGCTAAAAATAAGGAAAATTGCACTGAAGGAGGAATACAGAGTAAACTTCTCTAAGATTCAAATTTGCACGTAGGAGGAAAATCTTATCCAAGTTTCAAAAAGACATAGGAAATAAGAATTTCCTCTGCATGCCGCTCTCCCAAGAGTAAGGCAACATTACATTCCCTGCCACAAACCCACCAGCCAGCCTGAGGGAGTGAAATCCAACTGGGAACATGGTCCCATTTCCTCTACACCTTTGGAAGTGGCAGTGGGGAAGGATTACTCTCAATTGCCAGGATCCCAACACCCTGCTTTCTCCCTCCAAATGGCAAACTTTATTGGAGCAAAATCTTTTCCCCTAACAAGTTGTAAAGAACCTGCTTGCCAATGCAGGAGACATAAGAGACTCGGGTTCAGTCCCTGGGTTGGGAAGATCCCCTGGAAGAGGGCCTGGCAACCCACTCCAGTATTCTTGCCTGGAGAATCCCATGGAGCCTGGTGGGCTATAGTCCCATAGGATCCCCAAAAGTCATATATGACTGAAGAGACACACACACACATACTCACACACATAATAAACAACTCTGTAGCCAAGATTTTGTATGCACGTATAATTTCCTCAGAAAACATTTCTGAACTGGAATTTCTGTGAAGTTCTGTCAAAGAGAATGAAATTTTTAAAATTAAATTTGTGGCAAATCCTTCTATTTTTACAGAAATAATTAAGCCAATTGAGACCTTAGATTCTGTGTTTAAGTATTTATCATACACAGTGAACACTAGGTATTATGCTTTTCTCTTTATTTTTCATTTCACTGTCATAACTTACTACATTCCATTCATTATACACCTGCAGTTTAAAAGGGAAGATTGCTGCCATCAGTTTGATTGATCCCATAGGGATAAACCTCTCTTCACAAATTGGCTTCTTTTCAAGTTTCACTGAGAATACAGGGAGATAAAACTTATGGAGTTCCTAATTCTCTATGGAAGAAATCTTCTATGTTAGTTCTGATACCTCAGTATTTGCATGGACCTGAGCATTTAGCTATTTTTGGTCTGTTCAAATATTAGGAGTATGTTAAGGGAATAGATCCTCATCACCATGAACCATTGTTCTGCGTGATAGCATGTTTGTGTTTTACTCTAAAACAAAGTATATAGACTGCAGTTTTGTTTGGTTGGTTAGTTGGTTGGTTGGTTGATGAGAGAAGAAGTCTGTAATTTCTCTAGAGCCTTCTTTTAATCAAACTGTTGGAGAGCTGATGGCTGACTAACTCTGTGTTGCAAATCTGGAAACACAAATTCTCTCTGGTAAGAGAGAAGGCTGGGTGTTTCCTCTTTTTCCCTTAAAGTTTTGTTGTAATTCATTAATTTTCTTGGATCAGATCTCTTAGGAAAGATGTGACTGTTAGAGTAATCGCTTACTTCTGCACACTCCTCCAGGTTCAAGGGCAGAGAAATTCAATTGCACGCTGTTTTAACACCCTCCTTCCAAGTGAGTGCTGCTCCCATCAGGATGTTCCTCTCTTCTGGTCTTTGCCATGAGTCTTCCACACTAGAACCAATCTCTGGAATCCTCTCCATCTGATCTCATTTGCTTCTTATTAAATCCAGAGCTCTTTTGAAAATACTTTAATAAGGACTTTTGATCCCTCCGTGTTTCTCAAGGATTTCTCAGTTTCTTCCAAACACTCAGCTGACAGATTTCTGGGAGCAGCCAGTCCTGCTTGGAGACACTTTAAGCTGATGATATCATCTGAACACCAGGGAGAGGGCCGTTTGGGGGAGTTTTGTTAGCAGGGTGGCTGATAGCCACTTTGGTCTTGTTCTTCATTTCTCTGGAAATGAGTCAGGAAAGACAGGACTTATGGACTTGCACTTCTTGCTTCTTGCAAATGAAAATGTTCTCTCAGAAACAATGGACTTTAACAATAAATAGAGATCCAGACATGGAGGGTGGTCTTGTGGACACAGTGGGAGAATTAGAGCATGGGACGAATTGAGAAAGTAGCATTGACATATATAAACACTACCATGTGTAAAACAGATAGCCAGTGGGAAGCTGCTGTATAACACAGGGAGCCGAGCCCAGCACTCTGGGACAACCTAGAGGGGTGGGATGGGCAGGGGGCCATTGGAGTAGGAGAGAGGCTCACAAGGGAAGGGATATATATGTAGCTATAACTGATTTGAGTTGTATGGCAGAAACCAACACAGCACTGTAAAGCAATTATCCTCCAATTTAAAAAAAAGATTAATAAAGTTTATTTTAAGAAAGAAGAAAAAATACAAGCAACTCCAAGGTGCCTAATTCCCTCCATCTTTGTTTTCCCAATGTGTTTCTTTCTTACTGGAGCAACCCTTCTTGACTTCTCCACAATTTTGTGGGTGAACACCCTGAAGCTATTGGAGCTTTCTACCTCTGCAGAAGCACTGTTGACTTCTCTGTGGCTAAGAATGAAGACTTAGAATCTTGCTAACATCCTTGCAGAGATTTAAATTCTCTCTGAAATATTGAAATGCATTAGAAGAGAGAGCTAAGCCCCCTAGCTTCTGGATTCAGCTCTGTCTTCAGCTTGCATTGTGTCTTTGAGGATATCATTAAGCATTTTGGGGTTTCAGAGTTCTCATTTGTAAAATGAAAGAGTTAAAATTTTTTATGTCTTCCCAAGGGTGAATTATGATTTTAACCAAGAAATAATAGTATATTTAAATTGAAAAAGAAGTTTAATGTGGCAATGTAGTTTTGGATTTGGAAAAGAACATTGGGAAACATTTGGGTATTTTTTGATAGAATAATTTATGCAAGGTAAAGTTTGGTAGTATGGAAGTGGAAGTGGTGGTTGCCTCAGTTGTGTTCGACTCTTTGCGACCCCATGGACTATAGCTCGCCAGGCTCCTCTGTCCCTGGAATTCTCCAGGCAAAAATACTGAAGTGGGTTTCCATTCCCTTCTCCAGGGGATCTTTCAACCCAGGGATTGAACTCTGGTCTCCTCCACTGCAGGCAGATTCTTTACCAACTAAGCCATTATGGTAGCATAGTATCGGTGTTAAAAGCCTCAGCAATTGCTAGCTAGCCATGCTTCACTGGAGTGTAATGGTTTCGATACAGGTTTGGAGTCTAAGGAAGATGCATGAGCTCTTTGCCTATGCCATATGACCTTGAGTAAATTCACCTTGCTCTTCTCAGCTCCAGATTCTTGTCAATTAAGAAAAACAAAGAAAGCAAAATCCCCAAATCAAACAGAAGCAAAATCCCAGGATAATAACAGTATTATTACTATTTGTTTTCACTATTACTGTTTCTTCATACTTGGGAACATCAAAGACAAAGTATATGAGGTGCTTTGCTTAGTAACTGGGAGAAAGCTAATCTTTACTGGTTATAAAAGTTATTATGTACAGTGTTTGAATTTTCACCATTTAATTTGATCAGTTTATTCTTTTTGGAGGGATACAGGTCAGTGCATTTCTCATTGCAAGTTTTTTTTTAATTTATCCAATATAAATATTCAACATATTTCAGTACTGTACAGTATATACAAAGCTTTAAAAGCTGAAGTATTTCTCTGGTCCATTCATTGAACACATTTATTAAAAATTTCCAGCTGATTTTGAAAAAAAAATCAATCCCAGTTTATAGAAATCCTTCATAAAAATGTTTATTTTCATTGCAGGTCACCTCGGTTATTGCACTAAGTACCACTTTAAAAGTTCAAGCATTTAAAAAATCTAATTTAAAATAGCAAAGGGAGAAAACATGAACCACCTTGCCAAAGCATTTCCTTAAAATTTAAAATCAGTTTTGTCACAAAAGTTTAGAATTTAGTTACACTGTATGTTCAAAAAACCACAGTTGTATGTGTGAAATCTACAGTTTCTATATCAATTGGTGGAATATCACAACTTATTTTGACAAAGTTATGGGCTTCCCTGGTGGCTCAGCGGTAAAGAACCCACCTGCAATGCAGAAGATGGAGGTTCCATCCCTGGGTCAGGAAGATCTCTTGGAGGAGGAAACGGCAACCCACTCCAGTAATCTTGCCAGGATAATCCTATGAACAGAGGAGCCTGGCGGGCCATAGTCCATGGGATCAAAAAAGGTAGGACACAACTGAGCAACTAAACTGGATATGTATGCATCATATCCAGTTCCAAGGGCACTCTGCTTTGTAGCTTCTTTTCTTTTTACTTTTTGAAAAAGAATATTTTTATTTATTTTATTGTTTACGTTTGCTTGCGCCATGTCTTTGTTGCTGCGCTGGCCTTCCCTAGCTGCTGTGAGTGGGGGCTGCTCCTTGTTGCAGCGCACGGGCTTCTCACTGAGGTGGCTTCTTTTATTCTGGAGCACAGGCTCTAGAGCACGTGCGCTTCAGGAGGTGCAGTTCCTGGGCTCTAGAGCACAGAATCAATAGTTGTGGTGCTTGGGCTTAGTTGCTCTGCAGCATATGGGATCTTCCTGCACCAGAGACTGAATCTTTGTCTCCTGCATTGGTAGGTGGATTCTTTACCACTGAGCCACCAGGAAAGTCCCCACACCACAGCTTCTTAATATATTAAAAATGTGTTTCACCAAAATTTGTGCTGTATTATTATTGCAAAATATAGCTTCATCTCCAATGTCATCTATTTTAACTGAATTTACATTCACAACAACATCAGATATTTCCCTGTCAAGAGAATGAATTTCTAGTAGGTTGGCTTTGATTATGTGAAATTGATGGAGAAAGAAACATAATTGGGTGGGATGAGCTAATTTTTTGTTTGTAGTATTTAATGACCAATATAAAACTCTCAGTATTCAACTGCGAGTTTCTTCTTTGGTTCATGAAGCCACACACTAACAGCTATTGCTTTGTTTTGAATTTATGTCCCCCCAAATCTTGCAATAAATAATGAGTGAAAGTGATTTAGAATAGCCATTTGATCTGAATGAAAAGTGATATCTCACTAAATGATATGAAGGATGCCTCCTTTGGTTATAAAGAGAAAACAGTCTATATAAACTTGTTACTGACTTTTGAAGTAACTGCTGATGCTTCTCCAGCAGATTTGTGTCTTCTGGTTTTCATGTGGTAATTTATACCACTAAGACCCTATGGTGGATGGTAAATGTCATGGAACATTTCATGCAAGTTACATGTTCATCATTCACTCTCTTGAGTAATCAAAATTCACTTCTTATTTTTCTATGAAACCCATGCTTCCTCTTTTAAACTTATTGCTGCCAAAAGTGTTTATTGCAGTCTAAAAAAGCAATGTCAAACAGTAAAACAAATAGTTGTCGATTTTACACTATACAATAAATGACAAAACAGCAGTACCCAACCGTTTAAAGTGTTCTCTTCCTGTTCCACAGATAGGACTACTCTGCTTTTATTTCTTCCACTTATTTCAGATGTACCTAAACTGTAATTTACCACATTTCTTATTTACAGTCACTTTGCTGACTGTGACCTGGTGGCTTCATGTATTTTGCAGCCCTTGCACATGGTCACAGTACAACTGTTTGCTTTACCAGGTGGCCAGTCACAGTAGTGCTGAATGCCCCCAGAACTGTCAAAGATAGAGAGTCAACTATACCTAACAGTTCATGTCTGTGTTCAGTTTGTTTTTATCAGAAAACTTTTTTGAAAGGGAATTAAGAAGGATTGAGGAAAGGTGAGGCATAGGCATAGAGAGATGAGCTATCACTGGGCATCCCTGTGCCCTACAAGTATGTCTCACCCGTGATTAAGTCCTTTCAGTCGTGTCCAACTCTTTTTGTCCCTGTGGACTGTAGCCCACCAGCCTCCATGGATTTCTCCAGGCAAGAATACTGGAGTGAGTCGTCATGCCCTCCTCCAGGGAATCTTCCCAGGGATTGAACTGCATCTCTGATGTCTCCTGCATTGGCAGGAGTGTTCTTTACCACTGGTGCCACCTGGGTCTCACCCACTGCAGGATAAGACCATCGTAGAAGCTAGAGGAACAAAGGAGAGACCTGCCTAACTGTTTAAAGCTGAATCTAAAGCAACTATTACAGTAAAATTTTACTGCCCAATGAAAAGTTTGGATCACATACTAAACCAGATGGGAAACCAGGGCAGGACTCATAAACTAGTATTGTTCTGGGCTTATGATCACACCATAGAGTCATTTCCAAACTATCTGGACTTACTCTTTCCACTTCAAGAAGAAAGAGCTATGACTTATAGGTAGAGATCACTGAAAGATGGGATTTTAAATAAATCCTTGAAAGAGTTTTCTCAAAATAGTACCAACAATAGAGAAACCCTCATCATTGGAACTGCTAAATCTGAGCATGGATGTTATGGAGAGGACTGCAATTGAACAAGATAAACTCCGAGGCTTCTTCTAAGGGTTTCATGATTCTTTCTTTCTTTCTTAGTTCTTATTTAATTCATCAACTTTATTTATTTTACCTTTTGCCATTCTTTCAAAAAATTATTTAAAATTTTATATTGGAGTATACCCATTAGCAAAAGTTGTGATAGCTTCAGGTGCATAGAAAAATGATGTAGCAAAATATATGTATCCATTCTCCCCCGAACTCTTCTCCCGTCCAGCTGTCACATAACATTGAGCAGAGTTCTAAGGGTTTCATGATTTTTGATCAGTGAATTGTGATAAATAGATCTTAAAGGGAAAGAATTTCAACTCTGAGAATGCTGGAATTGTCTCAGCAGATGTCAGAAGGAAAAAAAAAAATCTCTTTCATGAGCTTATATATACTTCCAAAGACTTTTAGTGGGTTTAGATATACTGGTAGAATCTAATCATTCTTAGTGTAGCCACAGAAAATAATAGACTTTTGATTGAAAGGATCTTAAGAGGTCTAGAATTGACCATTGGTACATGGTCGACAATGGACCAATGCTTGACACACAATTGGTACGTGAGAATCTTTGGGAAATATTAAGCTTTTTGAACATCATCTCTATAATGAGAGTTGTATTTTCTCAATTCCAGACAGACTTACAATGTCCAATAAGTAATAATGGAGAGAAGAAAATGCCGATTACTAGTCTTCTTGTGTAATAATTTGGAGGCTGTGTAATTACTTGAAAGATAAGTTGATGTGAAATAAAAGCCATTTTATGCACTGTTTAGAGCTGTCTGATACTGTAGTTTACATTCAACTTGTGATATACTTACTTTCATTAACCTTCATTTTCTTTTTTAAAATTTTTAAAATGTATTAGTTTATTTTTGATTATCTTGGATCTCCTGCATTGCAGATGGATTCTTTACAAGCTGAGCTACCAGGGAAGCCCTAAGCCAAGCCATAGGCCCCGGTTAAGCCGGGGTGGGGGGGGAAGCAGGCTCTAAGTTTCAGTCATGAAATTAAAAGACACTTACTCCTTGGAAGGAAAGTTATGACCAACCTAGGTAGCATATTAAAAAGCAGAGACATTACTTTGCCAGCAAAGGTCCATCTAGTCAAGGCTATGGTTTTTACAGTGGTCATATATGGATGTGAGAGTTGGACTGTGAAGAAAGCTGAGCACTGAAGAATTGATGCTTTTGAACTGTGGTGTTGGAGAAGAAGTTTCAGTTATAGCTCTTTGTTGACTAGCTTTGTGACTTTAGACACGTTATGTAAATTCTTTCAGACCTGTTTCTGCATTTATAACATGAAGATAATATATAATGTGCATGATTCTTAAAGATTAAGGGAGATAATATAATACAGTGCTTCAGTTCAGTTCAGTGCAGTTCAGTCGCTCAGTCATGTCCAACTCTTTGCAACCCCGTGAATCACAGCACGCCAGGCCTCCCTGTCCATTACCAACTCCCAGAGTCCACCCCAACTCATGTGCATCGAGTCAGTGATGCCATCCAGCCATCTCATCCTCTGTCGTCCCCTTCTCCTCCTGCCCCCAATCCCTCCCAGCATCAGAGTCTTTTCCAATGAGTCAGCTCTTCGCATGAGGTAGCCAAAGTATTGGAGTTTCATACAGTGCTTATCAGGTCTTAAAGTGCTCCACAATGCTGTTCCCCTCTAACTACACTTCTCCAACTGGAAAGAATACAGTTTCAGTGTGTACTGTGGGCTCTATACCCCAGGCACTGCTGCAGACATCCTGGGGAATTCAGGGAAACTTTTAAAAGAAATAAAAAATGTTTCTTGTCCTACAGGAAAGGGATAGTGAATAGTATGGTTCTTAAATACATGCACTGTAGTAAACCAGACAGGAATGTCCTAATTGAGGCTATAACATTGAAACTTGCTTGTATACAGGGGGTAGGGGGTAAACTGTCATTAATTCTAACTCTGAGACAAAAGAACTATGGTAAAAGAACATCTAGTTAATCCTCAGATAACACTCTTAGAGGACAAAATTAAAAGTTGACAGTTATAACCTTTTGCTACAATTCCAGACAAAGGTCCGTATAGTCAAAGCTATGGTTTTTCCAGTAGTCATGTATGGATGTGAGAGTTGGACTAAAAAGAAGGCTGAGCACCAAAGAATTGATGCTTTCAATTTGTGGTGCTGGAGAAAACTCTTAAGCATCCCTTGGACTGCAAGGAAATCAAACCAGTCAATCCTAAAGGAAATCAACCCCGAATATTCATTGGAAGGACTGATGCTGAAGCTGAAACTCCAATACTTTGGCCACCTGATGCAAAGAGCTGACTCATTGGAAAAGACCCTGATGCTGGGAAAGATTGATGGCAAGAGGAGAAGGGGATGACAGAGGATGAGATGGTTGGACGGCATCATCAACTCAAATGACATGAGTTTGAGCAAACTCCAGGAAATAGTGAAGGACAGGGAAACCTGGTATGCTGCAGTCCATGGAGTTGCCAAGAGTTGGACACGATTTAGTGACTGAACAACAATTCCAGAAGGTGTGTCCCAGATTTGATTCTGCAAATCAGCAGAATTCCACCACGGAACCTAAGAATAGGACTTAGCTAACGGGTCCTGAAGGGAGAACAAATTCTCTGTGAGTAATTGAGCTGAAACAGGACAGCCCAGTGGGGCAACTACAGGCTTAGTTTCACACTCCTGAGTTATCCTGGCACGGTGGTTGCATTGCTTGGGGACATTTAGGAAGCTGCTTCATCATCTCTACATTACACCATCTGTGAGATGGAGTTGTAATTTTAGCCAACACATAAGGGAATTAAGGAGATTACTACACAGCTTGAAGTCAAGATTTGGAAGAAAGTCTGCTGCTTTTAGGAACAAGAGACTTTAACGCAATAATTTATTTTTTATTTTACATTGGTACAGTTGATTCTTGTTATTCACGGATTCCATATTTACAAATTTGCCTTTTTGTTAAAATTTATTTGTAACTTCCAAATAAATATTTGCAATGCTTTCATAGTCATTTGCAGCCATGTGGCAAGTGTCAAGAAATTTGAATAGCCCTATGCGCGCATTCCCAGCTGAGGTCAGACAAGGTGATGCTCTGCCTTCTTGTTTCAACTCTCAAACTGTTAATGTGGCCTTTCCACGGTCTATTTAATGCCATGTTTTTAGCATTTTGTACTTTTTGTCAGTGATTTAATCTGTTTAAAACGGTCCCCAAGCAGAGTGCTGAAATGCTGTGTTCCCAAGCACAAGAAGGCTGTAATATACCTTGTGGATAAAATACACGTTAGAGAAGTTTCATTCAGGCACACGTTTACAGTGCTGTTGGCCACGCATTCAATGTTGTTAAATCAACAATATGTATAAAATAAAGAGTTTTTAAATAGACACATAAAACAAGATTAGGTATTGACCAGTTGATGAAAATGTTGTGCTCTGAGGCTTGCAGGAACCTAACTCTGTATTTCTGCTAAGAGCATGTTTAAGTGTTTGCTAATTCAGTGTTCCCAGCTACTTAGAGGACAAATGGCTGCAGGTAATGAAAATCATATGTTATCTATTATTGGTTATCCTGATTTGTTTTCCTTAGAAAAAAAACCTCTTCCAGGGATGAAGGAGAGTTTAATGATCACTTATCCCAACTCCATAATTGTATAAAATGTTAGAGAAAATGAGAGTGTAGACTATAGGCCTTGATCTAGGCCCCTAAGCAAGAAGAGTTAGGCAAAACCTGGACCACAGCCAGGTGCATCAGCCCCCAAACCCATCCTTATACCACCAAACCACATTGGTTTTCACGTGTGTTACCAAACTCAGGTTCGACTGCTTGCTGCATGACAGGCCATATGTCAGGTGACAAGCTGTTGAGGCAAAGAAAGTGACTTTATATGAGAAAACCTACTAACCAAGAAGACGGTGGACTAGTGTGGCTAAAAACCATCTTTGCATCTTGGCACAGGCAAAGGACTGTTAAAGGCACTGTGGGGGAGGGGACTGCAGGGTGCCTGAACAGCTTATGCAAATTCTTGAATTCGTTAGCATCAAGGTGCAGTTTCAAGCATCGCCAATCTTCTGGTTTCAATTGGTCGGGGGTCTACATATTTGAGGTCAGCAGGTTTTGTTTGGTGGGAGTCTGCTTCTATCAAAACAACTTAGAAATATGTGTCAGAGAATGTAGCTGCCTTATAGTCTAAATTGTTACCAGTTTTCCAGCCCAGAGGCTGTTCTTTGTTTTTACATCTTCACATTTCCTAATCATTAACTCTTGAGCCAGCCTTTTGAGGGTCAGGGAAGCCCTGGGAGACTCAAGCAAAAGGCTTTTTCTTGAAAGGATAAGGATACAGAGGCTTGTAGAGGTTTCATAGGCATGAAGAAGAGATTGCTTTAGGAGGTGCCTTCCAGTGGGAAGAGATAAAAGAATGATTTCCCATATGGGGTGTGCTGCCGGCTTCCTGTCCAGGATTGTTTATCCCTCTGGTGAGGTTGAGAGAGTGACTGCATGACTCATGTACCTAAGCTTAAAGTAACAGGTACTCTTGGATCATGCTTGTGGACAGCATTGTACTATATGGTAAATGGCCTTATGATCCATATCAGGATTAAAGATCAACATTTATAAAAACAGATTTTTCTTCTAAAATGTTTACTATTATCCTAACTGTGTTTTGTTTGTGAGTCTTGGGAGTAGCTAACAAAGCTTTGCTCTTTCAGATATTTTCATCTCAATTCCTGAGGACCCAGCAGAAGTCACTTGCTCCAAATTAAGGTGAGAGATACAATTAATATTTAAGCCAAACGAGGTGACTAAGGTAAAGATGAGGTAGAGGGAGTGAGCTATCAAGAGATCTTGGAGAAGCATGAAGTTGACCATGTGTTCAGAATGATGTCATTTAGTTCAATGAACACTTGAGCAGCTATTAAGTACAAAGAATATTGCTTTTTGCTCTGATATTCATCTCTTGAGGTCTATATTATGGTAATACCATTAGAATCCCAAATTCATTCTGATTGCCAATCAATTTGATGAGAAAATAACAATAAATTAGGACAATCCATTCAAAATCATTGTTATCTCATCTTTTTCTTGGCACCTTTCCTTTTTGTTCTCAGTATATACTTGAAAATATCTTCCCTAGAAACACAAAGAGCCAATAAATCAAAGTTTCCCAGTATAAATAGCGAGTGTCTAAGAGTGAGAGTTTGCCATCCAGTCCATGCACCAGACCTGGAGCCAGATTAACCTGACCTGTCTCTTAGCACATAGACACTTCTATTCATAGTTCAAAGGCAATCATTCTGTAATGCAGTTGTAAGGGGAAGGTCAAAAATAACCTAATTTGTAGGTGCACTGAGACAGTGTGGAGGGGTCAGTTTTAGAGCTAAGGCCTGCATTATTTTATCATCAAGTTTTCTTCTATTCAGGTCAAATAGCATTAACTATCAAATGTCCTTGGTATCACTTTATCAATAGATTTCAAACTGAGAAAAAAACACAGAGAATTAACACTGAGCATTTACTACATGCCACATAGTGTTCTGGACTCTACTACCAGTTATCTTATTTAAAACTCATAGAAAACAGTCCAAGTGGGTGCTTTCTTTTCCATTGTGTAGGTTAAAAAAAAATTAAACAAAGAGATTGTATAATTTTTGTTTTGTCACTAAGTAAAGGAGCCAACATTTATAACTATCCAAGAGTATCTTGATCCAAATACCATCCTCTTTTAACTTTACCACATGACTGCCCTCTAGTCATCTGTTTTCTTTGTGATGCATGGAGATTCCAGGCATCATTTCTCAGTATTCAACCCATGGACAATGTGGGTCAGAATCACCTGGGATACTTTTTTTTTTTTTAATAATTCGCAAGTTTTATATTTATTTATTTATTTATGGCTGCACTGGATCCTTGTTGCAGCACACGGGCTTTCTCTAGTTTCAGAGAATAGGGGCTTCTCATTGCGGTGGCTCCTCTTGTCTTCTCTCTCTTCTCTAGGCTTTGTGGGCTCAGTTGTTACAGTTCATGGGTTTAGTTGCCTTATGGCATGTAGGATCTTCCCAGACTAGGGATTGAACTGGTGTCTTCTACCTTGCAAGGTGGATTCTTAACCACTGGACCACCAGGGAAGTCCTGGGATACTTACTAACAAATTCCTAGGCTCCACCCCTGAACCCATAAAAGGTTACCAAGAATATGTGCTTGTTTGCTCTTTTCCTTTCTCAGCTCAGTTCAGTTCAGTCACTCAGTCCTATCCAACTCTTTGCAAGCCCACGAGCCACAACATGCCAGGCCTCCCTGTTCATCACCAACTCCCAGAGTTTACTCAGTCTCATGTATATTGAGTCGGTGATGCCATCCAACCATCTCATCCTCTGTCGTCCCCTTCTCCTCCCACCTTCAATCCTTCCCAACATCAGGGTCTTTTCAGATGAGTCAGTTCTGTGCGTCAGATGGCCAAAGTATTGGAGTTTCAGCTTCAGCATAAGTCCTCCCCATGAACACCCAGGACTGATCTCCTTTAGGATGGAGTGGTTGGATCTCCTTGCAGTCAAAGCGACTCTTCAGAGTCTTCTCCAGCACCATAGTTCAAAAGCATCAGTTCTTCAGTGCTCATATTTCTTTATAGTCCAACTCTCACATCCATACATGACTACTGAAAGAACCATAGCCTTGACTAGATGGACCTTTGTTGACAAAGTAATGTCTCTGTTTTTTAATATGCTATCTAGGTTGGTCATAACTTTCCTTCCAAGGAGTAAGCATCTTTTGATTTCATGGCTGCAATCACCATCTGCAGTGATTTTGGAGCCCAAAAATATAAACTCAGCCACTATTTCCCCATCTATTTCCCATGAAGCGATGGGACCAGATGCCATGATCTTAGTTTTCTGAATGTTGAGCTTTAAGAAAACTTTTTCATTCTCCTCTTTCACTTTCATCAAGAGGCTCTTTACTTCCTCTTCCCTTTCTGCCATAAGGGTGGTATCATCTGCATATCTGAGGTTATTGATATTTCTCCTGGCAATCTTGATTCCAGCTTGTGCTTCTTCCAGTCCAGTGTTTCTCATGATATACTCTGCATATAAGTTAAATAGGCAGGGTGACAATATACAGCCTTGACATACTCCTTTTCCTATTTGGAACCAGTCTGTTGTTCCATGTCCAGTTCTAACTATTGCTTCCTGACCTACATATAAGTTTCTCAAGAGGCAGGTCAGGTGGTCTGGTATTCCCATCTCTTTCAGAATTTTCCACAGCTTATTGTGATCCACACAGTCAAAGGCTTTAGCATAGTCAATAAAGCAGAAATAGATGTTTTTCTGGAACTCTCTTGCTTTTTCCATGATCCAGCAGGTGTTGACAATTTGATCTCTGGTTCCTCTGCTTTTTCTAAAACCAGCTTGAACATCTGGAAGTTCAACATTCATGTATTGCTGAAGCCTGGCACGGAGAATTTTGAGCATTACTTTACTAGTGTGTGAGATGAGTGCAATTGTGTGATAGTTTGAACATTCTTTGGCATTGCCTTTCTTTGGGATTGGAATGAAAACTGACTTTTTCCAGTCCTGTGGCCACTGCTGAGTTTTCCAAATTTGCTGATATATTGAGTGCAACACTTTCACAGCATTATCTTTTAGGATTTGAAATAGCTCAACTGGAATTCCATCACCTCCATTAGCTTTGTTCATAGTGATGCTTCCTAAGGCCCACTTGGCTTCACGTTCCAGGGTGTCTGGCTCTAGGTGAGTGATCACACCATCATCATTATCTGTGTCATGAAGATCTTTTTTGTGCAGTTCTTCTGTGTATTCTTGCCACCTCCTCTTAATATCTTCTGCTTCTACTAGGTTCATACCATTTCTGTACTTTATTGAGCCCATCTTTGCATGAAATGTTCCCTTGGTATCTCTAATTTTCTTGAAGAGATCTCTAGTCTTTCCCATTCTACTGTTTTCCTCTATTTCTTTGCACTGATCGTTGAAGAAGGTTTCTTATCTCTCCTTGCTATTCTTTGGTACTCTGCATTCAAGTGGGTATATCTTTCCTTTTCTCCTTTGCTTTTCACTTCTTTTCTTTTCACAGCTATTTGTAAGGCCTCCTCAGACAGCCATTTTGCTTTATTGCATTTCTTTTTCTTGGGGATGGTCTTCATCCCTGTCTCCTGTACAATGTCACGAACCTCCGTCCATAGTTCATCAGGCACTCTGTCTATCAGATCTAGTCCCTTAAATCTATTTCTCACTTCCACTGTAGAATCATAAGGGATTTGATTTAGGTCATACATGAATGGGCTAGTGGTTCCCCACTTTCTTCATTTAAGTCTGAATTTGGCAATAAGGAGTTCATGATATGAGCCATAGTCAACTCCCGGTCTTGTTTTTGCTGACTGTATAGAGCATCTCCATCTTTGGCTGCAAAGAATATAATCAATCTGATTTTGGTGTTGGCTTCCTCAGGTCCCCTTATTTCCTGAAAGCATGATGATCTCTTTAGTCCCTAGGGATTTATCACTTCTTTACCTGAGCTTGATTGTCCTTGTTGATCATCCTATTCATGTTTATTTCTGTGAAAAATTAACAATATCTATTAACAGTTAACATCTAATGTCTATTCTATAACTAGATTGTAGATTTCCTGATTGAAACTATATCTTAAATTCACTTATATACCTCTGATATTATGCCTTACACATGGAGGATGCTTGGTTGGTATATTTGTTGACTTAATGATATATATTTGATCTTTACATGCTGTATCAAGGTTGTATATTTGGAGGGACTTCCCTGGTGGTCCAGTGTTTAAGAATTTGCTTTGCAGTGTGGGAGACACAGGTTCAGTCTCTGGTGGAGGAACTAGGATCCCACATGCTGTGGAGTAACTAAGCTTGCATGCTGCAGCAACTGAGCCTTCGAGCTCCAGAGCCCACATGGCACAACTAGAGAGTCCATGCATAGCAATGAAAGGTCCTGCCTGATGCAACAAAGATCCCATGTGCCACAACTAAGACCTGCTGCAGCCAAATAAATAAATAATCTTAAAAAAATATTGTATAGCTGGCATCAGCCACTGGCAGTACTAAACTTCTCTGGACCTGGCAGAGAAGAATGAAAATAAATATCTCATTCTTCCAAGGAGAGCTGGAGTTCCCAGAAAGTTCAGGGTGTAAGGTTTGACAGGAAGTACTTTTCAGAACTTCTTGACAGACACAAAGGCCATAGAAGGACCAAGACCTCACTGGAATCATTTTCCAAATGGACATGGTTTTTTGATGGAGACGAGAAATGTCAAGAACATGGAGGTTTTGTTGCAATAGCTGTCACTTGGCTCCTCCCCCTTAAGATGAAATCTAGTTCAAATGTGTAATTGTTTACTTATTTTCCTGCCTCCACCCATCAGGCCCAATCTCTGCATATATTACTGATTTTTATTACTACATCCTGGAAGGCATCCTTAAAGCTTCCTTTTATGTTGTCTTGTAAAAAACATATGTGATACCTTATTCTTTTTCAGTCATATTTCTTTCTGTTTCCCCTAATAAATTATGTTTTGCAAAATAATTTCCATGACTGGCTATTTAAATTTCAAATGCTTTTGCTTCCTTTTACAAAATCAGGTCCATTTGCAACTTTCCAACTTTGTTTTACATTCTGTAATTTCTGGGGACACAACCAAACCACAGCTTTCTTTGGATACATTGGTGCAATCAAGTATTTAAATTATAACCAATAATAATTATTACCAGTTTTATGAAAGGATCTCTTTAATTCTGGCTTCCTTTGTGTCTCCACTTACAACTCAAGAGACTTTTCAAAATGTGACTTCTTTTCTCAGCCATTCCCTTCTATGGGCCTAGAAGGGCTTCTATTCATAGAAGTGTTCTTTTCTGTCATTCAAGTTAAACTTGAAAGAAAGATCACAATTAGTGATTTTGCTGTTGTTGTTGTTGAGTGACTCAGTTGTGTCCGACTCTCTGTTGTTCAGTGGGCTGTAGCCCACCAGGCTCCTCTGTCCATGGTATCCCCAGGCAAGGATATTAGAGTGGGTTGCCATTTCCTTCTCAGGGGAATCTTTCCGACTCAGGGATGGAACCCTCATCTCCTGCATCGGCAGGTAGGTTCTTTACCACTGAGCCACCAGAGAAGCCCCAATTTTTCTTTTAACCTAGGAGGGGAAAAAAGGCAATGTATACTTAGCCACAATCATAGCACTTGCACCGACAGGTAGAAGTACCCCTCAGTTGTCAGGACAACACACATACCTGGTCCCACACAGCTTTGGGATCTTAGTGTCACAGAGCCACTTCATGTGCTATACTGTGTGGATTCCAAAATTACCAAAACAAGGCCAGGTAAGGGGACTTCTTGATGGTTTCCCTAAATTGTACTCAGACACTCAGAGTCAACAAAGGGTATTATCTTGCTTAAAAATCCAGGGTGCTTTAGATGGGGGTGGAAGAAATCTATAGATTTGGTACCCAGCGCAACCACAGAGGTTGAGTAATATAAATAGTAGAGCTCTGAAGGAGATGGGCCTGGTTTCAATATCACATTCTGGTCTTATAGCCCAGCAAAGTACAATAAGCTGAGGTTCAGGGAAACGAACTACAATCTGGGGAACATATGAAGAATGATCAGGGAGTGATTTATATACTCATCTTGGTAATGATAAAAGTGTTGGGCAAAGAGCAATATACAGAGGGAATCTATCCTGTCCTATTGTGGTCTATAATTGTATTCTTTTCCTGTAGCTTTTCGGTACCAAACCCAGGTGTCAATTACAATGACAGTTTTCATGTTCACTGAAGTGAAGTTCCAGACCTTCCCTGGGTCATTCAGTTCTGGAAATTGTCTAGGCCCAAAAGCTTTGCCTAAATGATGCTTGCATTATTTTTCACCCTATAATTGTTAAGGCTTTTCAACTTACATCCAACTGAGGTTAAGATATTATTCAGCCATGCTGTCTTAGCATTCTCCATGGAGTAACTAACGATGCATTCCTAATAAATAACACTCCAGAGAATATAAGGTGTATGTTTCCTAAATGTTAAACTCTACTTCTGCAGTCATTAGAAGAAAGACATCTATCTGAAACTTTATTTTGCACATCAGCTCCTAGGAAGACTCAGGGTATTTTTAATTAACAGAGGAAGGAATTTGTAAAAATCAAGTTCTCCTTTCCTTAAAATGATAGCTTAGAAAAGCAGCAAAGGACTTTACAAGCCAAAACCAAGCTATCAAGTCAGTTCAAAAGGATTAAATTTCCTGATCTTAGAGAAAGCGCAATTAATGCTCATCCCTTCCATTTCATAAAATTTCTGATAAATTAACCCATTAGAGGAAAGGTTATATTTGTTATATAATTTGGTGCATTTTCTCAATTTGGTACAATGGTTAGATTCAAAATGAAGGATAATGGACACAAGTCCCATAAGAGAGCTGCTGGTTCTTTGTTGAAATATCTGCTTACACCTTGCTGAGGGTAGATTGAATGAGAGTTAAGGATACCTTACACACGGATTCTAGGTCCCATGGACTAGATCCTTTCTGGAAGTCTTCACTATGGTGCTGCTTGAGATGCCATCAAAGACCCCCATCTCACCATCAAAGGACAGTTTCCAATCCCACCCTCAGCAATCAGTTAATCATCAAGGTTCTGAAGAGTACAGGACAGTATCAATCACTTTGTACAGCAACCTTGTAAGAAAATGTTTTGGAAGAATTATATTTCAGTGTGAAGGGTTTACAAGACAAAGGGGGATTAAACAGAGGCTGTCTGTCATCCCTCTCAGCTTGAAAATTAAGTAAAGTAAGCTTGGGAAAATGTGTGGCATGTAGAAAATTCTCAACAAATGTTGGTTGCTTTACCTATCTCAAAGCTGTGTGTGTGTGTGTGTGTGTGTGTGTGTGTGTGTTAGTGGCTCAGTCATGTCCGACTGTTTTGTGACCTCCGGGCTCCTCTGTCCAGGGGATTCTCCAGGCAAGAATACTGGAGTGTGTAGCCATTTGCTTCTCCATCAGAGCTTTGTAGTTTTATCCAGAAGTTTCCAATGACAGGATATTTACTGTTGCTATTTAAACCAAGTTGTCATGTGGGAACAATAGTATTAAAATGGTAAGAAGTTTTGAAATAGTTTCTTTTTGTCTGACTATAAAAGTAGTGGTATATTCTGCATGTAACATTTGGATACAATAGGAAATGTAAAAAGGTACACCAGAGACATTATAGTTGACACATTGCTGTAAAGACTTTTAGTTGCCCTTTTTTATCTTTTCCTCTCTCTTTTTTATAAAACTGAATCACAATGTTCTATACCCTGGCTTTTGTACTAACAAAAATATCATGAATACTTTTAGGCTGTTAAATATTCTTATTTTTAACAATTGCATGGTCTACCATTTTGTGGTACCATTTTGTCTACCAAAGCCTTTGATTGTGTGGATCACAATAAACTGTGGAAAATTCTGAAAGAGATGGGAATACCAGACCACCTGACCTGCCTCTTGAGAAACCTGTATGTAGGTCAGGAAGCAACAGTTAGAACTGGACGTGGAACAACAGAATGGCTCCAAATAGGAAAAGGAGTATGTCAAGGCTGTATATTGTCACCCTGCTTATTTAACTTATATGCAGAGTGCATCATGAGAAACGCTGGACTGGAAGAAACACAAGCTGGAATCAAGATTGCCGGGAGAAATATCAATAACCTCAGATATGCAGATGACACCACCCTTATGACAGAAAGTGAAGAGGAACTAAAAAGCCTCTTGATGAAAGTGAAAGAGGGGAGCAAAAAAGTTGGCTTAAAGCTCAACATTCAGAAAACGAAGATCATGGCATCCGGTCCCATCACTTCATGGGAAATAGATGGGGAAACAGTGGAAACAGTGTCAGACTTTTTTGGGGGGGGCTCCAAAATCACTGCAGATGGTGACTGCAGCCATGAAATTAAAAGACACTTACTCCTTGGAAGAAAGGTTATGACCAACCTAGATAGTATATTCAAAAGCAGAGACATTACTTTGCTGACTAAGGTCCATCTAGTCAAGGCTATGGTTTTTCCTGTAGTCATGTATGGATTTGAGAGTTGGACTGTGAAGAAGGCTGAGCGCCAAAGAATTGATGCTTTTGAACTGTGGTGTTGGAGAAGACTCTTGAGAGTCCCATGGACTGCAAGGAGATCCAACCAGTCCATTCTGAAGGAGATCAACCCTGGGATTTCTTTGGAAGGAATGATGCTAAAGCTGAAGCTCCAGTACTTTGGCCACCTCATGCGAAGAGTTGACTCACTGGAAAAGACTGTGATGCTGGGAGGGATTAGGGGCAGGAGGAGAAGGGGATGACTGAGGATGAGATGGCTGGAGGGCATCACTGACTCGACGGATGTGAGTCTGAGTGAACTCCGGGAGATGGTGATGGACAGGGAGGCCTGGCGTGCTGCGATTCATGGGGTCACAAAGAGTCGGACACGACTGAGTGACTGAACTGAACTGAACTGAACCATTTTGTGAATATATTATTTAAGTAATCTCTAATTTTTAAACTTTTGGATTATTCTCAGCTTTTCTCAATTATAGATATAACTGATAGAAACTCATTTATAAATTATTACTGATTATTAAATTAGAATAAATTCTTAGAAGTGGCATATTGACTATTCAGCAATTTAAAAAGCAAAAACAAAATCAAACTATAAAGTCATGAAACATGAATGAATCTGAATTTCATTATGCTGAGTAAAGGAGGCCAGCCTGAAAATGTTATATACTACACAATTCCATTTTTATAACACTCTAAAAATAAGCAAGGGCTTCCCAGGTGGCTCAGTGGTAAAGAATCTCCCTGCCAATGAAGGAGATGTGGGTTCAATACTATCAGGAAAGATCCTCTGGAGAAGGAAATGGCAACCTGCTCCAGTATTGATGCCTGGGAAATCCCATGGACAGAGGAGCGTGGCAGGCTACAGTCGATGGAGTCACAAAAAAATCAGACACGACTCAATGACTAAACAGCAACAACAACAAAAAAGAGGCAAAACTACAGAACAGACAATACATAAGTGGTTTCAGGGGGTAGGTGAAGGGAGAGAGTCTGAAAACAAAAGGAATTTTCTGGGGTTTTCGAATTGCTCTGTATCCTGTGATGGTGGTTATTTGCCTAAATATATAAACTCATCTCTCTCCAACAAAAACATTAATTTTACTGGGTGTAAATTTTTTTGTAAATTAATTTATATCTTTTAATTGGAGGCAAATACTTCACAATATTTTAGTGGTTTTGCCATACATTCACATAAATCAGCCATGGGTGTACATGTGTTCCTCATCTTGAACCCCCCTCCACCTCCTTCTCCATCCCATCCCTTAGGGTCATCACTGGGTGTAAATTTTTAAAAAAATTTTTAAAAAGAAATGATATTATGGTGTTAAATGATACTTCAAAGATGCTTTCCAGAATCTTAACATATGTAGGTGAAGTCATATGTACACCTGTCTGTATTTATGATTAAGAGATTCCCACCAATATTACACCAATTTATAGTCCTACCTGTGGGGTATGTAAATATTCATTTCTGAAAAGGAGAACATTTCAAAGCCAAATAAACAATAACAAGAGAGAATTCAACACAAAGAATAACAAAGTTGCAATGTAAATCAGCCTTCTTTTCCTACCATGTATTTCAACGGGGAGAATTCTCTGGAAGGGAGTCTAAACACATATCAAATTTTGGCCACATTCTTGAGAGGAAAAAATGAACAGTGTGTTGAAGGGTTTGTGCGTTAAGAAATTTGGTGGACATAATGGCACAAGAGATGATATGTGATTCTGTGCATGCCATCACGTAGCTCCTGCCCTCCCTCTGCCCACTGAAAATGACAGGACTTGGCCTGCTTACAGCTCTGGATATATGGGGATGATGTTCCCCACATGGCCGAAGGGAAACGGCTCAGACATCTGCATTCCTGAGGCCAGCTGAGTGGTGTGGTTCTGGTGAATTTCTGAAAGTTTGAATCAAGGTGGCCACAGGAGTGGTGTTACAGAAGATTAATTTGAAGTTGTTTTTCTCCAGGTTTAGAATGAACAAGTAATTTTTAGTAGAAGAAAGTTGGTTGCCAGGCACACTGACCATTTTTCTATGTGGGCCTGATGCCTCATCTTTCTTCAGATAATACTTCCACAGATTATTGAAAAAATACATGAATTGTATTTTAAAGTCTTTAAAAATTTTAAACAAAGAAGAATATATAAATCTCCCACAAATTCATCGCCTAGAGATATATTATTCTTTCCTTTATGGTGTATTTAGCTCCAATTTGTGCGTGTGTGTGTCCTTGTGTTTCTTTTACATAATTAAAACCATATTTATCCACAGTTTTATGTCTTATTTTTTCACTTAAATACAATACTGTGATAAAACACTTTTTGAAAACTTGTTATTTCATGGATGTGTACTATTTCATTGTATCAGTTCAGTTCAGTCGCTCAGTGGTGTCCAACTCTTTGTGACCCCAAGAACCGCAGCACAGGCCTCCCTGTCCATCATCAACTCCTTTTACCCAAACTCATGTCCATTGAGTCAGTGATGCCATCTAACCATCTCATCCTCTGTTGCCCTCTTCTCCTCCTGCCTTCAATCTTTCCCAACATCAATATGCACTAGATTATTTAAAATTATTTAACACTGTTGAATGTTAAGTTTTCTTCCATTATTTTACTAACTTGAGTAACACAATGACAAACATCTTCTAACATAAATCTTTGCTGCATTTCTGATTTTTTCCCTAAGATATATTTTTCAAGAAACATACATTTGATATTTCTGAGAAAAGGAACTGGCCAGTAAAGTGTTAGTCACTCAGCCATGCCCAACTCTTTGTGACCCAGTGGAGTTATTCAGGCAAGTGGGTTGCCATGCCCTTCTCTAGAGGATCTTCCCAACCCAGGACTGAACCAAGATCTCCTGCACTGCAGGTAGATTCTTTACCATCTGAGCTACTGACCAAAAATATATTTTTCTCTTATTTAATTTACATTCTGCTTGTGTGTTATAGGGCCATCATTTCTTTATGGATTCTATTCTTTGTTTTAAAACCATAGATGTGGTGTTAATGACCTCTCAGCTTCTAGTTCAGCTCTCTGATCCTGACCACCATCTCAAAGCCCCACATCCATTTGTCAGATATAAAATGTTCCCCATGGACGGTGTCATGGCTGCCCCGAGAGCCTAGTGTGAGTTTGCACCTGCGGTGGGGTGGGTCCGGAGCCCACGCCCGAAAACCCAGCGAGATAAAGTTGCGTCTCGATTGCGGACGCGACAGCTTATCTGATTCCTCGGTGATGGCGGCTTCCGGGAGTGGCATGGCCCAGAAAACGTGGGAGCTAGCCAACAACATGCAGGAAGCCCAGAGTGTCGATGAAATCTACAAATACGACAAGAAACAGCAGCAAGAAATCCTGGCGGCGAAGCCCTGGACTAAGGATCACCATTACTTTAAGTACTGCAAAATCTCAGCATTGGCTCTACTGAAAATGGTGATGCATGCCAGATCAGGAGGCAACTTGGAAGTGATGGGCTTGATGCTGGGCAAGGTGGATGGTGAGACCATGATCATTATGGACAGCTTTGCTTTGCCAGTAGAGGGCACTGAAACTCGAGTGAACGCTCAGGCTGCTGCGTATGAGTACATGGCTGCATACATAGAAAATGCTAAACAGGTTGGCCGCCTTGAAAATGCAATTGGCTGGTATCATAGCCACCCTGGCTATGGCTGCTGGCTTTCTGGAATTGATGTTAGTACTCAGATGCTCAATCAGCAGTTCCAGGAACCATTTGTAGCAGTGGTAATTGACCCAACAAGAACAATATCTGCAGGGAAAGTGAATCTTGGAGCCTTCAGGACATATCCAAAGGGCTATAAGCCTCCAGATGAAGGACCTTCTGAGTACCAGACCATCCCACTTAATAAAATAGAAGACTTTGGTGTACACTGCAAACAATACTATGCCTTAGAAGTCTCATATTTCAAATCCTCTTTGGATCGGAAATTGCTTGAGCTTTTGTGGAATAAATACTGGGTGAATACGCTGAGTTCCTCTAGCTTGCTTACGAATGCAGACTATACCACCGGTCAGGTCTTTGATTTGTCTGAAAAATTAGAACAGTCAGAAGCCCAGCTGGGACGAGGAAGTTTCATGTTGGGTTTAGAAACACATGACCGAAAGTCAGAAGACAAACTTGCCAAAGCTACACGAGACAGCTGTAAAACTACCATAGAAGCTATCCATGGATTGATGTCTCAGGTTATTAAGGATAAACTGTTTAATCAAATTAACATCTCTTAAACAAGCACCAAGTAGTACTTTTGCCTGAAAGCCAGTATGAGGAAAAATACTCAAGTAACACTTTAAAACCAGTTACCAAAAATCTGATTAGAAGAATAAGGTGCTCTGAAGGTGTCCTGAATATTAACATCCTATAATAAAATTCTTTAAAATGAAAAAAAAAATAAAATAAAATGTTCCCCATGGACTGGGGCTGTTTTCAGGACAGCCATCTCTCAAGTCCTCAAGTTTCCTTCAACCTCTCCTTATACAGCCTGCTTGGACTCTGAGGCCACTTCCAGCAATACGGGTCCTTCTCCCTCAGATCTCAGATTTGATCCCAGCTTGGTTCGCCTGTAACAGAAAATCAAAGGTGTGGTTCCCTGGAGCCTTCACAACTGCATTTCTTTCCGATTCTGCCCAGTACGAGGTTCACACCTGCATCACATTTGCATTGAAGTCGAAAAGAAAAACACCCTGAACATGTCCAGAGAGCCAATGATAGGAAAAACCATGGAACTGGTTGAAATTTGTGAATTATTACTCTTTAAAATGAAACCAAAAGGAAGCAGAGCTACTGTGCACCGGGAGCCCATGTGAAATGCAATGAGTTTTACTGGATTGAGTCTGGAGTTTAATATTAAGAGACTGAGGTTCTGTTTCAGTCGTGTGACTTTATGAAAGCAGTTATATCTTCTTGGGCCTGCTTCTACCCAACAGAAAATAGAAATTAATATTCCCCACTTCCTTGCTAGCACAATATAACCTTTGAAAATGTAAAAATTCATAGTCAGTCTTTTTTATTCCTCAGAGGGAAAGGAGTTAACAGATGACCATTTTTTCCCTAAAACTAGAACTCAGATAAATCTGGTTTTGCATTTGGCACTGCTGCCGAAATACATGACGATCATTTATTGTTGGCATAGAAGCTTCTTGATGACATGAGGCATGTCTAGAAGGACCGTCTCCTTTAAGATATATCCAACTAGTGTACATCAAACACCCCCTGCTGCTCAAGTAATTGGCTTTTCTTCCACGTTCTTTAGCTTCCACTTTTGCTTTAGTTCCTCTGCCAGGGCTATACAACATAAAATCCCATTATTGTTGAGGTCACAAGGATCGGTTATTCATTCCAATAAACGTAGAAATCTTTGTCTCCAGGCTGAAGCTTGTATAATTGTAACAACTAGCATTTATTAAGGTCTCGCAGTGTGACGTGGACTGTGCTAATAGCTTTATAGGCATTTTAACATATAATCCTCACAACCACCCTTTGAAAAAAGGTACAAGTCTGTTTCTAGTTTTGCAGATGGGGAAATTGAGGCCTTACTGGTTAAGGAAATATACAAAGGCTGATGCTACAAAGCCCTATAGAACTTTCAACTTTGAGCTTTCGAGTATATTGTAGTAACTACCTCCTGAAAGAAGATATTTTAGTGTGTAGCTTCTCATTACCCTACTCAATTGAAAATTAAAACTGTAGCAACTTTAATGACAAAAGCATTCAATTCTAGGTTGTTACTGTTTCCTTTTCTGTGAGAGGAGTTAAATTAGCTTGGGCTTTGTTGAGCTTGACAGCATTCGTTTTGGCTTGTAAAATTTTGCACATTTGGTATGGAAATTACCCAGGGAATATGACTCTTATCCCAAATATGCCGTTTATGCCGGAGTCAGTTTGGGAACTATAACCCCTCTTTTCATGTGTCAGAACTGGTCTTTCTTTCTGTGGAGGTTTTTTTTTTTTTTTTCATTCACTAGAAATGTGTTCTTTTACATGTTTCAGACCTGAAGAACAAACTCTATCAGGTGTGTTTATTACTCTGTTGAGCACATCACTAGTCTGTCTTCCCTCCTTTTTATTTCTAAAGGGACAGTAGCATCTCTACCAAGAAGTTGGTGTGACAAGTCTTTATAGAAAAATAATCTTTCACTTAATGGTGCTTTAAGAAATGTCCTTCAAAAAGGAACTAGTTGATATAAAAATAAATCCAAAGTATCTATGTATATGATTCATATCCACGTGACTCAAGATTTCTTTTTCTTTGCTAAAATGTTGAGGTCAGAAAGATGGATATCCTAACTAAAAATTCTGAACGTTAGAAGGTATTTGTTTTCTTATAGACTTTATTAATATAACTCATCTCGATATGGTTTATGTGATGATGTTTATAGGCAGGCACCCAGAGTGTGGTAAGTCTGTGTTGCTGATGAAGTAGCTGGATATTTCCTAGGAAAACTTCGGAGCCTACTGAAAATCTACTACTATACAATGTATAACTTCTCTATCTCCCCAAGGAAATGGACTGAAGGAGCATTTGGGGGCAAGGATAAGCCAAATGAGCACATAAGGTCCAAAACTATATACTTAAGAGCAAGACCAGCATCATTTTAACTCCAAATTATTAGCACTATTGGTAGTTTTTCTTTCCATTACTTTAAAAAAAATGCATACTTCAACAAATTGCTCTGTGGACTTCCCTGGTGGTCCAGTGGTTAGGACCCAGCACATTCATTGCCATGGCCCTGGTTTCAATCCCTGATCAGTGAACTAAGATCCTGCAAGCCATGCTGCATAGGTAGAAAAAAAAAAAAACTGCTTTCATCTTTTATCCATTTGGTTATTTCACTCAGATATTTGGTGTTCTGAGTAGAGTGGTCCTCAAATATCAGTGTCCATAGAACTTACCTGAAGGGGTTGGTTAAGTTATAAAATCTTGAACCACTGCCAGGGATCATAATCCATTGAGTTGGGGGAGATGCCCAGGAATCTTCCTTTTGTCAAGCTTTCAGGACATTCTAAGGCAGGTGCCGTTTTGGGCACATTTTGAGAAGCAATTTTGTAACATAAAAGGCATAGGATGAGGTCACAAAAGGGTACAACAATGGAAAAGACTTGTTTCTCAGAAAATTCCAAACTAAAAAGGATAATGACTTTTTAATATGCATGATAAATGATAATAGTAACCGCTATTATGGGCCAGGCATCATTTTAGATTGTATAGCTGTTGAATGAATCATCCCAACAGCACTACTCCCATTTTACAGTTGAGGAGACTGAGGTTCATGAAGATTAAGGAACACATCTAAGAGTGGGAGCCCAGGCTCTTATGCACATCTCACTACTTCTATGTAAATCATAATATAAGGCAACACATAGTAAATGTTGTGAGAAAATGACACACCCAAGCTGGTTTAATGAGTACAGTGGAGAAGAACCTCATGTTTATAAGCGTTCAATGATACCTTGACCCACATTGTTTAAAACTTCAATCTTCATCACTCAGTGAGCTATAAATTATCATTTCATTGTTGCCTTTCGTTTCCACATATATGAAGAAGGCATAGTAAAATGCCTTGTCCCAAGAGGACTGAGTAAAATGGTAGATGTAAACTAGCATGGTGCTTGACAGTAAGCACTCAACAAATGTTGTTCTGTCGCTGAGTTGTGTCCAACTCTTTTGTGACCCCATGGACTGTAACCTGACATGTTCCTCTGTCCGTGGGATTTCCCAGGCAAGAATACTGGAGTGGGTTGCCATTCCCTTCTCCAAGGGATCTTCCTAGCCCAAGGATCAAGCCCACATCTCCTGAATTGGCAGGAAAATTCTTTTACCACTGGTCTACCAGGGAACCCCCCAAAAATGTTAGATACTACTATTTTCACTATCATTATTTATAGTTGAGAAGTCTGAGGTTTAGAGAAGTTGGGAAACTCGGTCAAGGTTACCCACTAGCAGTATCTGGGATTCAAACCCCTATCTGCCCAGCTTCCTTTTACATCCCAGCACATAGCCTTGGGGAAAGAAGAATGCCCTTTCAGCTCTGATGACCTGGGAAAGCTCCATGGAAGAGACATCACTAGAATCAGGCCTTGCTAGATGGGTAGAGTTTCAAGGGCAGAAATGATGAGAAGGCACTCCAATTTTTGCCTGAGCTATTTAACCTCACTGAAATTATGTCTATAATTTAACAAAACCCAAACCTCTCAAGACTTTGGCCTTCAGAACTTCTGCCAAAACAAATTTCAGGCAGGTTAAAGAAAAATGTCCCTGGATTCCTTCAAGATACTCACGTGAAATGTGCAGAGAAAGCTTGTGTATTTAGAGCAGAAATAAAAATTGGACCACAAGATTGCTACAGCCGATCGAACACAGTGTCCTAAAGAGGCAGACCACAGACATCCTCAGGAGCTCTGAGTGTTAACATGAGCTTGCAGAGACCACGGCACCATGGACATGGCCCTGCTCCATGGGGTGGAGTGGAGAAATTTCTGCTGCCACAAGCATTTCAGGAGGAAACTCATAGGCTTAAAAATGTAGCCCGAGTCCTTGGAGATACACTGACGGGTTTTAAATCACTTATCAATGAATTACTCTTTCAGTGCAATCCACCAGGGAAGAAAATCAGAGCCCTTAACAGCCTAAGTTTCTCTACCAGTACAATCAGGGCCCATGTGTGCAGAAAGGGTTTCCCTAGGAACTTCCCTGGTGATCCAGTGGTTGAGAATCCACCTGCCAGTTCAGGTGACACAGGTTCGATCCCTGGTCTGGGAAGATCCCACATGCCCTGGAGAAACAAAGCCTGTGCGCCACAGCCACTGAGCCTGCACTCTAACGCCCATGAATGGCAACTACTGAGCCCATGGGCCACACTGGTGAAGCCCTCACACCCTAGAACCTGCACAGTGCAACAGGAGAAGCCAATGCAATGAGATGTCCACGCACTACGACTGAGACTAGCCCACTTGCCACCACTAGTGAAAGCTTGTGTGCAGCAACAAAGACTGAGCACAGCCAAAATGATAAGAATAGTAATAAAATTTAAAAATAAAGAAAATAAATGGCTTCCCCTAACTCATCTAACTAGAGGCAGAGGCAGGGCTACTAGGTCTTGCTCTCCTGGCCCCCGGGCTAATGTTTCTTCTCCATCACAGCTCTCTAGCAGTAAAGAACACACCGGCCAATGCAAGAGATATAAGAAATTTAGGTTCAGGCCCTGGGTTGGGAAGATCTCCAGGAGTAGGGCATGGCAACCCACTCCAGTATTCGTGCCTGGAGAATCCCATGGACAGCAGCCTGACAGGCTGTAGTCCATAGGGTACCAAAGAGTCGGACACAACTGAAGTAACTTAGCACACAGCTCTGTCAGCCCCACAGGTTCTCTAGAAGGTGCCTGGAAGAGAGCACATTGACAGTCTTGCCCCCAGGGATACCCCTGAAGGAAAGGGGCTTTAAGAAATTCATTTTGTGCATCTTTAGAAATCTCCTTTACATTTTATCCCTCTATGGGAAAAGTTTTTTTTTATTTTTCCGTCCATCCAAAAGCTTTTTCGCTTAACCAGCTTGTTCATTTATTCATTGATTCAATAAATATTCATGAAGCACTTATCATGCACCAGACACTGTGCTAGTTTCCATCGAGATAGCAGTGAAAAGGAGGGATGAGAGTTCAGTTCAGTCACTCAGTCATATCCAACTCTTTGCGACCCCATGGACTGCAGTACACCAGGCCTCTTGGTCCATCACCAACTCCTGGAGTTTACTCAAACTCATCTCCATTGAGTCGCCGATGCCTTTCATCACCTCTGTCATCTCATCCTCTGTTGTTCCCTTCTCCTCCTGCCTTCAATCTTTCCTAGCATCAGGGTCTTTTCCAATGAGTCAGCTCTTCGCATTAGGTGGCCAAAGTTTTGGAGTTTCAGCTTTAACATCAGTCTTTCCAATGAACATTCAGAACTGATCTCCTTTAGGATGGACTGGTTGGATCTCCTTGCAGTCCAAGGGACTCTCAAGAGTCTTCTCCAACACCGCAGTTCAAAAGCATCAGTTCTTTGGCACTCAGTTTTCTTTATTGTCCAACTCTCACATGCATGCATGACTACTGGAAAAACCATAGCTTTGACTAGATGGACCTTGGTTGACAAAGTAATGTCTCTGTTTTTTAATATGCTGTCTATGTTGGTCATAGCTTTTCTTCCAAGGAGCAAGCACCTTTTAATTTCATGGCTGCAGTCACCATCTGCAGTGATTTTGGAGACCCCCCAAAATAAAGTCTGACACTGTTTCCACTGTTTCTCCATCTATTTGCCATGATGTGATGGGACCAGATGCTATGATCTTCGTTTTCTGAATGTTGAGCTTTAAGCCAACTTTTTCACTCTCCTCTTTCACTTTCATCAAGAGGCTCTTTAATTCTTCTTCACTTTCTGCCAGAAGGTCTCATCTGCATATCGGAGGTTATTGGTATTTCTCCTGACAATCTTGATTCTAGCTTGTGCTTCATCCAGCCCAGTATTTCTCATGATGTACCCTGCATAGAAGTTAAATAAGCAGGGTGACAATATACAGTCTTGACATACTCCTTTTCCTATTTGGAACCAGTCTGTTGTTCCATGTCCACTTCTAACTGTTGCTTCCTGACCTGCATACAGGTTTCTCAAGAGGCAGGTCAGGTGTTCTGGTATTCCCATCCCTTTCAGAATTTGTGGTGGTCCACAGCTTGTGGTGGTCCACACAGCCAGAAGCTTTGGCATAGTCAATAAAGCAGAAATAGATGTTTTTCTGGAACTCTGTTGCTTTTTCAATGATCCAGTTTCCATGGAGATGCCAATGAAAAGGAGGAATGACAATATCTACCTGTATTGAGCTTACATTTGAGTGGATGGGGAGGGATGGTCTAAACAAGATAAACTCGGTCCATTGGAAACACATACTAAGGAGAAAACAAAGAGGAAGATAGATAGGAAGTTGGGGGAAGCAGGGGACAGGGATGAAATTTGGGGTAGGATAGCCAGTGAAGGACTTACTGAGAAGAGAACATTTGGGAAGAAGTCCCTCAGGTACCCAGGCAAATTGACCAGCAGAGCAAAGGCAAAGGTAGAGTATACCCAGCACACTGGAGGCAGGGAGGGGCAGAGTGGTGGAGTGGGGTGTGGCTCTTCTCTGATTGAAGGGAGTGAGAAGGGAGGTCAATGGAGAGTTCTGAACCAAAGAGCATCTTGATGCACCTTAAGTTTCATCGATTCATTTTGATCACTGCATAGAGAGAACACTGAAGAGGATGGGGTAGCAATAGGAGGCTTACTCAGTTACTGAATTCGCTAGAGCTAGAAGGTATTGGCTGTTACTTTTGAGGTCCTCTAAATGCTAATGACCATTCTATTTCCTCTATTTCCTAAGCCTTGTAAATTTTTCTCCCTTGACGTCACGTGCATAGAACAAGCTCCAGTATGTATTCCCACTGCTGTTTGTCCCCACTAATTCCAAACAATGACAGCTCTGAGACAAAGAATGACAGGGAAAACTGAATTAACAGAGTGAAAAATACTTCATACTGGTTCTCTCACCACCCACTCAAGTCTCCTTCTTATGCATCTTCCTTTACTTCAGAGGCTGGAAAAATGGAAAATACGAAGATATTTTCCAGACTTTCTTATAGCCACGGCTTTCAAGGTGGTTTGAGTTCCGTCAAGCAGACACACCGCTTTAAGCCTCAAAGGCAGAAGTGAGCAAAGGAAGGTGGTGGGCATGTAGAGAAAGAGGGACCTTCAGGAAAACATGATGAGTGTGTGTGGAGCGGGGGGTGCAGGGCAGAGACAAGAGTTCTCTGGGGAGAGCTACCTTTTACTGCCAAAGGTGCCAACTGCTGAGCAGTAATGCAATGGCAGAGAGACCTGTCCTCAAAATATATTCTCCTGGATACACTGTCCTTGGCTAGTACCCACAAGCCCTCTTTGAGATTTTGTAAGCTTCCAATACAGGTAATAAATCTTTTCTGATTGAATGAGTTCAAGAGGGCTGCAAAAGATCCAGCTATCTAATCTAACTTTTAGGCTTCAGGAAGCCTATGGAAACAAAAGCAATTTCATCAGTGTTCTGCCTCAATTCCAAGGATATTTACCAGAAATCCTTCACAAAAAATTTTAATTTACATCTCGTTAGTCATAAAAATGTAGTCACATAGCCATATTTAGTTTCAAGAGGGCTGATAAATGTAGAGATTTAGCAAGACCCATTTTTATCTCAGTAACAAAGGATAGCTGTTAGTAAAGAGGAAAATGAAAACTGGATAGTCAACTTGCAGTCTCTGCCACAAAAGTATGAGTTCTTTTAGAGCTCTTGATAAATATTGTTAAATAGCTTTTCAGAAATGTTTATGGTCTTCTCATCATAGAAAATTAAAAATATAGCATGGGGAAACAATTAAATGTACATGTCCAAATGTATAACTGTAGTCATAAAATTGTCTCTTTGTATCAACAAAATTTTTCCACAACTATTTCAGTTCAGTTCAGTTCAGTCGCTCAGTCATGTCTGACTCTTAGCGACCCCATGAATTGCAGCACGCCAGGCCTCCCTGTCAATCACCAACTTCAGGAGTTCACTCAAACTCATGTCCATCGAGTTGGTGATGCCATCCAGCCATCTCATCCTCTGTCGTCCCCGTCTCCTCCTGCCCCCAATCCCTCCCTCATGTGACACATTTTGAAGCTAGGTTCTCTTGAGAGCAAGGATCTTTGCATGCTTGTTCCAGTACTTTGGCCACAACTATTTAAGTGCCTACAATACACCAGGCTCTGTTCTAGAAACTAGGAAGCAAGGATGGAACAAGCATGCAAAGATCCTCGCTCTCAAGAGAACCTAGCTGCAAAATGTGTCCCATGAGGGACCGCGCTATCATTTATATGGAGTTTTAGGGTTGGCCAGTTCGATGTCATTGATGGTTGATAAATACTGTGATCTGAGTTTTGGAATGGTTGGCCTGAAGCATTCTTTTCGACATAGCTTGTTTAAATATAGAGTCTATGGTCTGTTGAAGGCACTGAGAATATGTGATAATACAGTTATGTTGCCAGTATACATTAGCATACAGCACGTTACTTACCTAACTGTTCTCCAGGGTGCTCTCATGTTCAGGGATGGGGAAAGGAAGCCTTGCGGCAAAACTATCTCATCTAAGACAGTGATCCAGTCAATGACATAAAGAAGTTAGAAGCGTGTGCAGGTCCTTGCAGCATATCTGGAAGCAAGATCCACAACTATTTTATTGTTTAGTACTCCTTTTTATTTGGCAATAAACCCTTTAAGTCACAATGAACTAAAAAAGAAAGAAGACACAAGGAGAACATGGAGGGGACTGTGAGGGGTGTATTATGATGCGAGGTTGAGAAGGGGTAACAATGGCAAGAGAGGAAACGTGATAAGTAGCAGGCCTGGCCATGACACTATATAAAAATGTTGCCATTCCATCCTGTTGTACCTGGGAATCATTAAACATGTGAGAGGGACATGATGTCATGAAAGCAAATACGAGGATAGAGGCACTATTAGCACAGTGCCTGGCACCTAGTAAGCCCCTACTAAAATGTTAATTATTCAGATCTTACAATTAGTATTGTTCCTTCGTTATGAGCATACTCTGGAAGCACCATGGAGGATGAGCAGAGAGTTGTGAGATTAATAAAGAGGATTTGGGCAGTTGTCAGTGGTGAAGAGAATGTAGGGAAAAGAGATTATCAGGAGGAGAACAAGACTTACTGGGAGATAAGGTAGGAAGAAGAATGAGATTCCTACATGGGTGTCTGGTTGTATGGTGGGACCGTTCACTAACAGAGAACATATGGGAAAAGGAATATATTTGTGGGGGCGGGCGGGGGAGGTGAGATGTCTTGGGGACCTCCAGTTCAACACGTCCTCTTCTGCCACAATGTTCTGTTCCAACCTAAGACACCAAGGTCTTGCCATTTCAAGAGACCTGCTGGACTCAGAATCTCTGTTAGAACAACGTGGAGAACAAGACCAATTGTCAGCTCACTCTTTTCTTGCAAACGGCGTGTCATTTCTCAGGGACTTTGAAACCTCTGAGCTAATGTCCTAGAGGAAGCAGCGCATTTGCTTGGGTTCCTTTCAAGTCTAGTGTCATGTGAAGAGACTCATCAAAACCAAGTTTACAATTTCAGTTTTCCTCTGCTCATGTCAGGGACAGCAGGTGAGAGAGTGGACCAGGAGTGCAGGCCCCTCAGCCTCAGTGACAGAGAGCAAGCTGGCCCTTCTGGAGCTCTGTGTGCCCACCTGGATTATTTAAAGTAAGAGCTGAGAAAAAAATAAAAAACGTGCTCAAGGACAGCCCACCTGTGGGACTAACTTAGGAGTAACTTCTATAAGGAATAAACTCCTGGTAAAACATCCCCACTCCTAAAATGCAGAATATATTTATATTAGGTATTTTGGAAAAGCAAATGATGGGCGTAGAAATTAAATACACATTATTAAATTCTGTTTTACCTGCAGCTCACTTATTTTCAGGCCCAGCATAATTGCTTTCAGACCTCAAGCCTGCTGAGTTGGTGATTTCGTTTGGCTCTGCAGAGTCATTGAGACTCAACTCCAGGCCCAGGGATAACAGGGCCCTATTTCCTTTAGCCCCCAAGAGGGTCAAAAGTGGAGCCCACACCAAAGAGAAGAGAGATGAATATTTTGTTACTTCTCTGAGTCTTTCCTTCACTCACCCAGGCCACTTGATTAAGTTAAACCTAATCCAGGCTCTTTCCCTGCCCCCATACTCAAGTAACAGCTTTTATTGTTTTTTAGAAATATCAGCGTGCCATGTAGTATAGTGAGTCAGATCGGGATTAGAATCTCATTTCCGCTTCTTGGGAACTCCAAGTTAACTTTATCCCTCTGAGCTTTCAGTGTCCACACGTATAAAATAGGGCTAATAGTAGGACTTAGAGTGCTGTTGTAAGACTGATTAAAATAACATGATGCGTATAAAAGTCACAGCATACTACCTTGTATTCTATAACCTGCAGAGTAGTGTATAAGTGATATTATGGTGAGACAGATCAAAAGTGCATATTCAATACGGTCAGTGCATCAAGGCCAGGCTATACAAGTCTCCAATAATAAATCACTGAATCTTAACTAAAGACTTTTTAATCAAAGCCAATATTCCAAACGAAGCAACGACATTGGTCATCTACAGTATTTCTGTGAGGGGAGAAACAAGACATAATTACTTTTACAGAAGTTCCCACCAATTATTTTCAGAATACATAAAATCTGATGTTTTCATCAGGGAAATCAATTTGTGCATTCTGGGGTCTTGTCTCCAGCAGTGACAATTAAAGTTGGAGAAATCACTGAGCGCGGCCTCTATCTTTCCAGAAACCTTCCTGTTCGTGGGTTAATTCCTCCTTATTCCCCGAAGATTATACCTGTAAAAACTTTAGGACTTAACACAGGAGATTCAGTTACCCTTTTTATTACTCACTTATCTCCTGTTCCCATGCTATTGTACTAGAAGAATTTTAACCACCCAAATACCATCTAAAACCATGTAAATGTAATTTGCAAGAAAACTTCTGATGGGTCCCTTTGGGCCTGTTTGATATAAGCTTAGTAACAGAATGTATTTTAAGTGAGTCTCTTTTTTTCTGGCTAAACTTTCACATTTGCCCCATGTTTATATAAGAATGTGCTTGTTCTCTCCCGGGAACTAAGCTTCATCCTCCATGTTTCCTCTGGGGTGTAGTTCTATAATGTCCCGGTGGTTTTGATGACTTCCCAAAGTTCTTGCTTCTACAACTCATGATTAGAGAGATGAAAGCAGGGGGCCAACGGCAGGAGAAAACTGCCTTGTGAATCCTGGTTTTCAATGCTAAGCCTCTCAAGGTCTGGGGGCAGAAGTACCAAGCGATTATAGCAAATGTGGGAAGAAATAGAAATTAAATATCATTTCTGATGAGAAAATGATCATAACATCTTAAGATCAAATGATCTTGGAGGAACAGAGTGTGTCCCACACAGGGAACACTCCAGCCCTTCCCTTTTCCAGTTCATCTTTCATTCCACTGGGATTGCCCTTCTATGACAACAGCTGTGATCAGTCAGCGCTCGACATAAAATCGTTCAGACTTTGTGATGATTGCATCAGCCTGGCACGTGAGCCTTTAATGTTATGCCTTCCCAGCCTCATCTACCATCCTTGCCCCTCATACCCCTCCAACCACACTGAACTTCTTCCTCCAGTTCACCAGGATTTGCTTGCTCCTAAGTCTTTGCACTGGCTATTTCTTTGGCTTGTTAAAATCGCATGCATTCGTCAAGGTGCAGCTTAAATACAATGTCCTCAGAAAAAGTCCATATGCCTGGAGCTGGCATCCTCGCTTTCTCTCCTGTGTGCTTGGGTACTTTTTAACAGACCTCATTAAAGCACTATACAATGTGAGGCTTCCGAGGTTGCTCAGTGGTAAAGAATCCCCCATGCCAATGTAGGAGACACGAGTTCAATCCCTGGGTTGGGAATACCCTGGAGGAGAAAATAGCAACCCATTCCAGTATTCTTGCCTGGAAAATCCCACAGACGGAGGAGCCTGGTGGACTACAATCCATGGTGTTGCAAAGAGTGGGATACGACTGAGAATGTGGGCAAGACACACTTGTTTGTATGTGCTGGTTTTTTTGTACATCCCTTTCCCCTATTTTACAGTGATATCTCAAAGGGTAGGATGTTTTGTAAATTTTATGTGCTCCAGTGTTAAAAATAGTAAATGAATTAAAGAATGAGTGTATGAACCAACTCAGCACAAGGGGCCAATGATGATCTTTGAGAAGATGGGATATTAAGGAGGGACACACTCTCTTCCTCTGCATTGTCTAGACTATTCTACTGAGTTTTTTTTGTAGCAGGTTTACCAGGAGCACGCCACAACAGATCCCCAGGGACAGATCTTCTGTTTACAGAAAGGCAGGTGCATCTGGTAGAATGAAAGAGACCTTTCAGGTTGCTGACCCTCTCGATCATGAAAATTTACCAAAGAGAGGATGGCGTGATAAGGTGTCCTCCATGAGAATGGAGGGGAACTGTGTGGGAGAAAACAGGGCACAGAGATTCTTTGGCAGAAAAATCACAGCTCTGTGGGCTGGGAAATTCTTCCACTTAAGAGTCATATGCTCTGGAATGTGCAAGGGGAAATAGTCTCAGTAGGGTCTTGACTCAGCAAGGCCTGGAATTGATGTTTGGAGCTGCCCTGCAAGGTCCTGGGGCATTTAGATTCACAGCGGTGTGAGCTGAGTTGCACACGCCGGCGTGTATCAGTACAAGCCTTAAATCAGAACCACCCGTTACACCCCCTCCCCTCTCCCTGGCTCCGAGTCCTGCCCCCCAACCTCCCCCTTCACTGCAGGCTCATTAAGGCCTTTCCCAGTGCAGAGACACTGCATTTTGGGGACTGGTGGAGCGTTTGATATTTTCCACTCTGCGTGTCAAGGGCATTTACAGTCGGCGTCAGAATGCTATGTCGGTCTGAGGAGGCACTTTGAAGTGTTTGCGGTAGAGGCCACATGTGCAGGCAAGATGTGCCTCCTCCCCATCCCCGAGGTTCCTGCTCAGCTCTTTCCCAGCGTCATGTGACAATGAACAACACTGCTTAACCCTTTACTTCTTGGCTAGCTGCTTATGATCCCTGTCTGTGTGTGTGCTCAGTTGCTCAGTCATGTCTGACTCTTTGGGACCCCATGGACTGCAGCCCGCCAGGCTCCTCTGTCCATGGAATTTCCCAGGCAAGAATACTGGAGCAGGTTACCATTTTGTGCAAGGAATCTTCCCAACCCAGGAATCGAACCCATTATCTCCTGCATCTCTTGTATTGGCAGACAGATTCTGTACCACTGAGCCACCTGGGAAGCCCCTAATGATCACTATTATTATTATTTGAAAAGGTACTTTACCTCTTCCTACATCTCAGCTTTGGAGACAGTGTGGAGCCTTTTCTTCTTATCTTCTGGTCACCCCTTCTTGGAACCTTTTTGTGGCAGTTTTTGCTACCGCTTTTCATGAACTTACATGCAGAAATGTATTTCCCCAGAGGACACACAAAGCAAACACATATCTTCTACTGTTACATAGATAGTAAAAGCAATGGGATGCTTGACACTTTCCCACCAATGCAGAGCCCGTTCAGAGATGCTCAGCCGTCTCCAACAGCAGGGAGCCCCCAAATGGAGCCTTTGTGTTTTCACTTTTCACAGGTAGCCCTTCAAAATCACTCAGCCTATTTCATGAAAGTCTGGGGATCTGAAACCCTGAAAAAAAAAAGAAAAATATGAGACCTTGAGAGGAAATATTATCAGCTGACCTAAGTGTCTTACTTAGCTCTGTGGTTTGGCTCATGCGATGGAGCAGGCCTGAGATTGATGACCTCCTAAGCTTTCAACTCTGAGGTTCAGCACTACTCAGCAAGCTTGGAAAGGTTTTGAATTTGGCAGGATAGGGTGGGTGGAGAAAAAGGACTCCTCTCAGAGACAATAGGCGTCAGTCTCTCTTGGGATCAGTTCGTATTCACAAAGCACTTGGCAACCCAGAGAGAACAAAAGAGGTTTTAGTGAACATAAGCCAATTTCAGACACCCAAAGATTGAGACCTCAGGGCCAAGGTGCCTTGCGTTCTGCTCTATCACCAATATCTTTGGAGATATTGACTATAGATGAAATAATCATCTGCAATGCTAGCAGTGTTTATATTTTAATTTAGGGATCTGAAGAACAGAAGAGATATGCCTTGATGTTAGACTATCAAATACCAATAATGGTTACAGTGTGTTAGGCAATAATGTGCTTGAGAAAGCATTATGTTATTTCAAGTCTATAATAACCCTACAAGTTAATTCCTATTGTTCTCATTGGAAACCCAGACAAGTTAGTAATGTACCCAAGGTCATATTAGGAAATGGAGGATGTGGGACAGGGACTCAAAACTTCCTGACTTCAATGAATATCTGTGTTATTAACCTCTGTAACACAACTGTGCCCATACAAGGTCAGAGTTAGTGACCTTGTCATTTCCTAAGACAGCTCCTAGGATGCAGCCTGCCCTTAGCTCATATTTTCCTAGCTCTGAGTCAGGAGTGTTTTATAAATACCTACTGAATGAAGGAATGAGTGAATGGCTCTTAACAAGCCTGGGAAAGGCATTGAACCCTAAGGCAACATCTCGCAGTTTCTGTAATGAAAGCCTGACCTGGGACATCTCCAATACAAACAGGACACTTTCCCAAAGAAGTCAGGGATTCAAGTCCTTGGAGCCAGGAATTCATGTTTCCCTGTCCAGAAATCCCTCCCAGATAGCATGAAACTCATGGACTCCCTACATGTCTTTCTTCCTATGCCACGGGCCCTAAGCTTTACTGTCCTGCCAACAATTAGGCACAAAGAAAGCAGATTGAAGAGAACACCAGTTCACATAGTTTGTTAGAATAACTTTGCTGTTTATATTTGCTCTGCATGGGTTCAAGCTCTTTTTTAATAGGGCATTTGCATTCTTGTGAGGGGTCTTACTAAAGTGAGAAAAGTGAAGTGGCCAAAAGGAGAGTTAATAAATAGTGTCTTGTCACAAAGATGTCTTGTCTTGTAAGTGGTTCCCAGGAGGGCTGCTAGGATGGGATTAGGGGAGGGGTATATCATGCTTTATTTTTTAACATTGGTTGGAATGAGAAACTTTTCTAGTCACTGTGTCCTGGAAATAAAATATTTGATGTGGAATAGTGTCCAAGACATGTGACCCCTAAAAAGCCTACTTGGCCCAAAGCTTGAACCATGTTTTCAATCAAATGCTACTTTGAATCCCCTCTGTGCATTTGACAGTGGAGACCCCAATCCAGTCATTCCCTTATAAGGCCTCTCCCTTTATATGGCTCCCTCTCCTTAAACGAGCTAATTAATTTTGGTCTCTAAGGTCCCAGAAAGAAAGAGATATGTTTTTCCATTGCTGAATGAATTAATCCAAGTGTTTTTTCTTGGTTTCAGAGTTAAGTTGGCAGCTGATTCTCACAGAAGACATGATTCGCAGCTAAATCGATTTTGAATTAGGCATTTGTCACGATTCAACCTACTCATAAACCTAAAAATTAGCAACAACAACAACAAAACCCCTAAAGGTCAAAACTACAAAACTAAAAGGACTAAGATCTGCTTTATTTTTAAATTATTAAAAGCGGTTGGTGGTCCTTTGTCTGTATTACTACCAAGAATTCAACTTTGTCTTTATTCTTCCATTGTCCTTCAAGTTCTTTACACTTTTTGATTTATATCTTCTGTCTCCTCTTGATTCATATTTTCCATGCTTGCTGATTCACAACATTCATGCTTTACATCTCCTAATGTTTTCTCACTTAAGAGTGTATGTTTCAGATCTGAAGTAGGATGGGAGACCAGTGGGGCTCCATAAAGGAGAATGTTCATGGTGAAACCAAGCAACACCCAGTGGGGCTCCTGGGCACAGAAGCCTTTCCATGTCCCCCATTTCTCGCAAGGAATAGATTCCGTGACCTTCCATGAGTTCTGAAGGGCTGCTAATCAGGGCAGGGAGGGGATACAGAGATAAGAGAGGAGCAGTCTTGGGGCAGAGTCCTGATTCTACCTTAAGGGACACACATAACAGTATCTTTGAGCTATTACAGAACTGAAACCCCCAACAAGTGGAAGATTCTTCACTCCAGAGAAGACCAGCTGAGGCCAGATTAAAGAAAGGAAGAAGGTCATCAAGGTTAGGGGACAACCTGAGGCCAGATGACAGGAGTGCAGGTCCTGCACACACCCTAATCTTATTAGCAACCCTGCCCTTGAACCATTGCTATAAAAGTGAAGTCGCTCAGTCCTGTCTGACTCTTTGTGACCCTGTGGACTGTATAGCCCACCAGGCTCCTGCATCCATGGGATTTCCCAGCCAAGAATACTGGAGTGGGTTGCCATTTCCTTCTCCAGGGGATCTTCCCGACCCAGGGATCAAACCCAAGTCTCCCAAATTGCAGGCAGATGCTTTAACCTCTGAGCCACAAGGGAAGCCCATTAACTCCTCACCAAATCCTCCTAGGTTGGGACACGCAGGTTTTGAGGGCCCAGAGCCAACCGGGGCCCTCTTGGCCTAGCAAAGCAATAAAGCTATACTTTTTTTTTTTTTTTTTTTTTTTAAAGCTATGCTTTTCTATTTCACTCAAAACTCTGCCTCTGAGATTTGATTCAGTTCCAGTGCAGGCCAAGTTTTCAGATCAGTGACAACTCTCTGTCTGCAGCATTATTCACCTTCAAGTAAAAAAAATTTCCTTGGATCTTTCACCTGAACATCTACCTTTCCTTTGCTGTTTGTTTCCCTCTTCATCTTCATTGTTTTTCCCTTTTCCTCTGCTTCCTTTCCAGAGGGAATAAAAACAGCTATTGTTCACTAAGTACTGAATATATGCTAAATATGATATTGAGACCTTTAATTTATGTCACTTAATGGTAACTGGAATCCTAAAATATGATTCTCTCACCATCGTACAGGTGATGGATCAAGTGCCTTGCCCAAGCCAGTGAGTCAACAGAATCAAGATTCCACCCCTTTCTGCCCTAGTCCATGCTATCTATTCCAATCATTTTATTCTCCATTCTCCCGCTGACCTCATGCCTGAGTTTTCACTTTAAAGTCTGAATATCTGAGGCTTGAGACCTCAATACTGGGCTCAGTCTTCTTTATGCTTTGGCAAGGGTGTGTCAAGGTGAACAGCAGAGTAGTTCTTTAGTTCTTTCTATTAAATAATTTTCCTTCTTTCAAATGCAGCTTGTTTTTATTGCAGAATTTGTATTTTATCCTAGGGTGCAATTTATGAAAAATGAGACTAAGATTAACTTTTATTAGAAAAACTTTCATTAAAAAGAAATTAGTCCACATGTAAAGTTTAAAATCTTGTTGGTGGCGCTAGTGGTAAGGAAATTGCCTGCCTACACAGGAGACATAAGTGACGCAGGTTTGATCCCTAGGTCAGGAAGATCCCCTAGAGCAGGGCATGGCAACCCACTCCAGTATTCTCGCCTGAAGAATCCCATGGACAGAGAAGCCTGGAAGGCTACAGTCCAAAGGGTCACAAAGAGTTGGACACGACTGAAGTGACTTAGCTAGCACACATGCACATGTTAAATCTTTTTAAGTGTTCAGTTTTGTTTTGGGCTTCCCAGGTGGCAATAATGGGGTAAAGGACCTGACTGACAATACAGGAGACATAAGAGATACAGGTTCGATTCCTGGGTTGGGAAGATCCCTGTAGTAGGAAATGGCAACCCACTCCAGTATTCTTGCCCAAAGAATCCCATAGACAGAGAAGCCTGGCAGGCTATAGTCCATAGGTTCACAAAGAATCAGACATGACTGAAGTAACTTAGCAGGCATGCACATAAAGTTTAAGCATTTTGATTATCATTGAAAACCATTTTATTGCCACAGATTCAAATGATGAATTGAATAAGAACCAACTAGCATTTTGTGCCTTAAATAGATTTTTAAAAATGATCATTTCAAGTATTAATATAAAGGCATTAGGCCATAAACTGTGGAAAATAGTTCAAGAACCTTTTTTATTTTCACCTTGAATGTTTTAGGGAAGGACAAAAACAGCTAAACAAAGAATTATCTACTCACCTTCCTTTTATAAAAGTTGTGTTAATAATAGCTTTACTAATAGAAATTTGGTGATGATTTTTCCTCTTAAAAGGTGATATTTTACAAAAGTTAAATGGTAACTTTAGGTTCCTTCTCAGCTTGAAATAACTTATGTTCTATGATTTCAGTGCTGATAAGGAGAACTTAAATAGGAAAATGAAATTCAAGTTTCCTAAATGGAACTCAAATATTTAACATTTATTTTTTCTTTTATTATTTTGGTATCTACAAACAACTCATAGTCAAGATCATGATGGTGCTGTTTGTTGTTGTTCAGATGCTAAGTTATGTCTGACTATTTGTGACCTCATAGACTGTAGCACGCCAGGCTCCTCTGTCCTCCACTTTCTCCTGGAGTTTGCTCAGATTCATGTCCATTGAGTCAGTGATGTTATCTAACCATCTTATCCTTTGCCACCTTTTTATCCTTTTGCCTTCAATCTTCATCAGTGTCTTTTCCAATGAGTCGACTCTTTACATCAGGTGGCCAAAGTATTGGAACTTCAGCTTCAGCATCAGTCCTTCCAATGAATATTCAAGGTTGATTTCCTTTAGGAATGATTGGTTTGATCTCCTTGCAGTCCAAGGGACTCTCAAGAGTCTCCTCTGGCACTATGATTCAAAAGCATCAATTCTTCAGCTTTCAGCCTTCTTTATGGTCCAACTCTCTCATCCATACATGACTACTGGAAAAAAAAAATAGATTTGACTATATGGACCTTTGTCAGCAAACTGATATCTCTGGTTTTTAATATGCTGTCTAGGTTTGTCATAGCTTTCCTTACAAGGAGAAAGCATCTTTTATTTTCATGGCTAAAATCACTGTCTACAGTGATTTTGGAGTCCAAGAAAATAAAATCTGTCACTGCTTCCATTTTCCCCCATCTATTTGCCATGCAGTGATGGGACCTGATGCCATTTTCTTACTTTTTTAAATATTGAGATTCACGCCAGCTCTTTCACTCTCCTCTTTTACCTTCATTAAGAGGCTCTTTAGTTCCTCTTAATGCCATTAGGCTGGTTATTGGTATTTCTCCTGGCACTCTTGATTCCAGCTTGTAATTCCTCCAGCCTGGCAAAAACCTCGGTGGCTCAGAGGTTAAAGCATCTGCCTACAATGCAAGAGACCCAGGTTCAATCCCTGGGTCGGGAAGATTCCCTGGAGAAGGAAATGGCAACCCACTCCAGTATTCTTGCCTGGAGAATCCCATGGACGGAGAAGCCTGGTGGCTACAGTCTACGGGGTCGCAGAGTCAGACACGACTGAGTGACTTAACTTTCACTAAGCATAGAAGTTAAATAAGCAGGATGACAATATACAGCCTTGACATACTTCTTTCCCAAATTTGGAACCAATCCATTGTTCCATGTTCAGTTCTATTACTTCTTTACCAGAATGCAGGTTTCTCAGGAGGCAGGTAACGTGGTCTGGTACTCTTATTTCTTTAAGAATACTCCGCAGTTTGTTGTGATCCATACACTCACAGGGTTTAGTGTCGTCAATGAAGCTGAAGTAGATGTTTTTCTGGATCCCTTGCTCTCTCCACGATCCAGTGAATTCTGGCAATTTGATCTCTGGTTCCTCTGCCTCTTTGAAACCTGGCTTGTAAGTCTGGAAGCTCTTAGTTCACATACTATTGAAGCCTAGCTTGAAGGATTTGGGGTATGACCTTGCTAGCCTGGGGAATTCCATGGACTCTGTATAGTCCATAGGGTCGCAAAGAGTCGGACACGACTGAGTGACTTTCACTTGCTAACATGTGAAATGAGCACAGTTTTACAGTAGTTTGAACATTCTTGGTATTGCCCTTCTTTGGGACCGGAATGATTGACCTTTCCGAGTCCTGTGGCCACTGCAGAGTTTTCCAAATTTGTTGACTTATTGAGTGCAGCACTTGGACAGCATCATCTTTTAGGATTTGAAATAACTCACCTGGAATTCCATCACCTCCACTAGCTTTGTTCAAAGTAATGCTTCCTAAGGTCCACTTGGCTTCACACTCTAGGATGTCTGGGTCTAGGTGAGTGAGCACGCTACTGTCATTATCTGAGTCATTAAGATCTTTCTTGTATAGTTCTGTGTATTCTTTTTTTTTTTTTTTTTGGTCCTTGCTTTATTTTATTTTATTTTTTTTTAATTTTATTTTTACTTTATTTTACTTTACAATACTGTATCGGTTTTGCCATACATTGACATGAATCCACCACGGGTGTGTACAAGCTCCCAATCCTGAATCCCCTCCCACCTCCCACCCCATATCATCTCTCTGGATCATCCCCATGCACCAGCCCCTTTTGGACCCTGAGGGAGAGGGAGAGGGTGGGATGATTCAGGAGAATGGCATTGAAACATGTATACTATCATGTAAGAAAAGAAATGCCAGTCTAAGTTCTGTGTATTCTTGCAACCTCTTCTTAATATCTTCTGCTTCTGTCGCTGCTGCTGCTGCTGCTGCTAAGTCGCTTCAGTCATGTCCGACTCTGTGCAACCCCATAGATGGCAGCCCACCCGGCTCCGCCATCCCTGGGATTCTCCAGGCAAGAACACTGGAGTGGGTTGCCATTTCCTTCTCCAATGCATGAAAGGGAAAAGTGAAAGTGAAGTTGCTCAGTTGTGTCCAGCTCTTTGCAACCCCATGGACTGCAGCCTACCAGGCTCCTCCATCCATGGGATTTTCCAGGCAAAAATACTGGAGTGGGGTGCCATTTACTTCTCCAGGAGATCTTCCTGACCCAGGGATTGAACCCAGGTCTCCTACATTGTAGGCAGACGCTTTACTGTCTGAGCCACCAGGGAAGTCTTTAACGTCATACTTCATAGTAACAGATTGAATACTTTCCCAAATATATCAGTTTAACAATGCAGCAGATTAAAGATTAATATATGAAAATGTTATTTGTGTGCACAAGCAATGAACAATTTGAAAATAAAGTTAATACGATAATTTCATTTATAATAGCAGTAATCACAATCGTTGGTGAGGATCTGGAGACATTAGAACCCTCATACCTTGCTCACAGGAAAATAGAGTGGTATAGCTACTTTGGGATATAATTCCTCAAAATGCCAAATAAAGAGTTACTATTTGACCCATCAGTTTCACTAGATATATACTCTAAACAAATAAAACTATGTACGCACAAATACATGTACATGAATGTTTATATTGAATGATTTATAATAGCCAAAAAATGGAAAGAATATCAATGTCCATCCGTGAAGAATGGTGGTATACCCATACAATGGAATATTATTCAGCATTAAAAATGAATGAAGTAATGGTACATGCTACAACATTGATGAAAATTGAAAATATCGTGTTAGGTGAAAGAAGCCAATTAGCAAAGACCCCACATTGCTTGGATATACTTATAAGAAATGTTCAGAATAGGTAAACCCACAGACAGAAAGTAAATTAGTGGTTGCCTGATATTGGAATGTAGGAGGGGAGCAGGAGTGGGGAAATCACAGTTAATGTACATGAGGCATCTACTTAGGGTGTTAAAAAATGTTCTAGAATGAGATTTTGTTGCTGATTGAACAACTTTGTGAATATACAAAAACCCACTGAGCTAAACAAAAAAGGTATTGAGAGAAACCTACTCTCGGCAAGTTGTAATGTTAGCTGTACAAAAATAAATATGACATGATCTCTGTATTAGAAGAAAAAAGTAAAATACCAATTCATCCATATTAAAAAGGAAAAGTGTCAACTCACATTCACCAATTTAGTTAAATAGACAAAAGTGATGAAAGAAAACAGGAAACATGGCAAAATATTCACTCCTACTATTAGTCAAAGAGATTCAACTTAAAATAGCAATAGACTACTCTTCTTTTTAAACAATTAACCAGAAAATTTGAATCCAAACTCCCTGCGCTGGCAAGGGTGTGGTGAAATTGGCCATCTCATGTGCAGATGGTGTCATTTAACTCAGAACTCCTTTGAAAAGCAATTTGGAAATACACATCAAGGACAATAAAAATATTCATACTAGTTGACCTAATAATTCTACCTGTGGTGCTCTATCCTAAAGAAATAACTTGAAGAATGAACCTGTTTGAGAAAGTAAAGAGACGTATTTATTAGATCTCTACTTGATGCTAAGTGCTTGACATATATTAGCTGTGTATTCTTTGCTTCACTTACAGACAAGGAAACTAATGTTCTGCAAAGTGAGGGCCCCTGTCCCAGTCACATAGCTTATAAGAGACAGAGTTGGGCTTATCTCAGATGATCCATTCCAAGGGCACTGGGCTCTCAACTGCAGTGGTGGTTTTCCTGGGGGGAAAATATCCCTCCAAAGGTAATTATCATTTTACCTTTGACATAGATCATTTCTGACTTTAAGATGCATTTAAGTCACAGACATTTCTCTCTGTAAACTATACATCCCTGCATGTCTAACAAGATATCCTAGTGTTTTCCCATGAACACATTATTCTATTCATGTGTTTTGCATGAACACATTATTCTATACAAATGTAAAACTCTATCAAATTGTGACTTGAGTTTTTAAATTTAATACTGTATGTGAGTTTCATAGTTCATATATCTCTAATGTGGAGCAATTAGGTTGTTTTCATTTTGTTGATCTCACAGACTGAGTTATACCAAACATCCTTGTGCATATCTCTTTGCACACATGTATGAGAGCCTCTAGACTTGCAGAGTACTGACATATTTACCTTAAATGTTGAAACTGCTCTACAAAGTGTTTGTACCAAAGTAGACTCCTATAGTTACATTCCAGGTTCCCATTTCTCCACATCTTCTCCACCAATTAGTGTTATCAGACATTAAGTTTTGCCATTCTGGTGGACATTAAATATTATCTACATGTAATTAAATTTTTTAAAGTAAAAACAAAGCAAATACATAAAAATTTCCTGGGCTATTTGTTTCTGGATATTTTATAAAAGGCAAGCAGGCATAGTTAAGCCACTTGATTTTCCACCATTTAAAGAATTTCCAAAGTTTTTAGTTCACCAGTACTCAAAGATATTTTCTAGATATCAGAAGATATTTTCTAGATATAAAATAGTCACTGAATCTCACTGTATTTTGAGACCTCAAGGCAGCCTAGGTTGAATTTTAACACCTTCTACACAGAAGTTATGTAATCAGGGACAAGCAACTTAAAATAGAAACAAATTCATATTTATCCCAAAATCTTGTCGAAAGAGATAAATGAAATAAGTAGTACACTTAGTCCAATGCCCGATCAAAATAAGCACAGTGTAAAAGTAGTGATAATACTAACAGAGAAAACAAGGAGTTCCAGAAAGACATCTACTTCTGCTTCATTGACTATGTGAAAGCCTTTGACTGTGTGGATTACAACAAACTGTGGAACATTCTTAAAGAAATGAGAGTACCAGAGCACCTGACCTGTCTCCTGAGAAACCTGTCTGTGCATCAAGAAGCAACAGTGAGAACTGGACATGAAACAACGGACTGGTTCCAAATTGGGAAAGGAGTACAACAAGGCTGTATATTGTCACCTTGCTTTCTTAACTTCTATACAGGGTACATCATGTGAAATGCAGACTGGATGAATCACAAGCTAGAATCAAGATTTTTAGCAGAAATATCAACAACCTCAGATATGCAGATGATACAATATTAAGGGCAGAAAGTGAAGAGGAATCAAAGAGTCTCTTGATGAAGATGAAACAGAAAAGTGAAAAAGCTGGCTTAAATCTCAACATTAAAAAAACTAAAATCATGGCATCTAGTCCCATCATTTCATGGAAATAGAAGGGTAAAAAGTGGATGCTATGACAGATTTTATTTTCTTGGGCTCCAAAATCACTGCTGACAGTAACGGGAGCCGTGAAATTAAAAAACACTTGCTCCCTGGAAGACAAGCTATGATAAATCTAGCAGCATATTAAAAAGCAAAGACATATTTCACTCCATATAATAGGCTCCAGATTCATCCACCTAGTTAGAAGTGACTCAGATGCATTCCTTTTTATGGCTGAGTAATATTCCATTGTGTATACCTCAGCTTCTTTATCCATTCATCTATCGATGGACATCTAGGTTGCTTCCATGTTCTAGCTATTCTAAATAGTGCAGCAGTGTGAACATTGGGGTACATGTGTCTTTCAGTTTTGGTTTCCTCAGGGTGTATGCCTATTAGTGGGATTACTGGGTCATATTGTGGTTTTATTCCTGGTTTTTTAAAGAATCTCCAGACCATCTTTGATAGTGGCTATATCAACTTACAGTCCCACCAACAGTGTAAGAGCATTCTGTTTTCTCCACACCCTCTCCAGCCAATGGGAACTTACTCTATGATTCAGGGAACTCAAATGGAGGCTCTGCAGCAACCTAGAGGGATGGGATGAGGAGGGAGATGGGAGGGAGGTTCAAGAGAAAGGGGTTATATGTATATCTATGGCTGATTCATGTTGATGTTTGCATTATTCTTCAATTAAAAATAAATAAATTTTTTAAAAAAGGCAAAACCATCACTTTGCTGGTTTTGTATGTTAGTTTCTCAGTCATGTCTGACTCTCTGCTATCCCATGGACTCAAGCCCACCAGCCTCCTCTGTCCATGAAATTCTGCCATCACGGGTTTGCAGTTACCATTCCCTTCTCCGGGTAATCTTTCTGACCCAGGGGTCAAAGTCAGATCTCCTGTATTGCAGGTGGATTCATTACCATCTGAGCAACCAAGGAGGCCCAAAGAAAGCTGAGCGCCAAAGAACTGATACCTTCAAATTGTGGTGTTGGGGAAAATTCTTGAAAGCCCCTCCGTCAGCAAGAAAATCAAACCAGTCAATCCTAAAAGAAATTAAACCTGAGTATTTATTGGGAGGACTGATGCTGAAGCTGAAGTTCTAATACGTTGGCCACCTGATGCGAAGACCTGACTGATTGGAAAAGACCCTGATGCTGGGAAAGACTGAGGGCAAGAGGAGAAGTGAGTGGCAGAGGATGAAATGGTTAGATAGCATCAAGACTCAATGGACATGAATTTGAGCAAACTTTGGGAGATGGTGAAGCACAGGGAAGCCTGGCATGCTGAAGTCCATGGGGTCACAAAGAGTTGGTTACAACTTAGCAACTGAACAGCAACAAATTGATAATACTATTGAAATAGTATTTGGTTACCAGATTCCAGATGATCCTGAAGCACCAATTACATTTGGTTCAAAAAATGATCTTCTATGGTAGCAAAATTTTTGCACGTGTTTGACTATCATGGTGAGGAGTAAGAAAATCAAGCTCCTGGCTTTGGCCTTCTTTCTAAGTTTTTATGTATGGAACTCTGAAATATTTCTTAGTGTTTTAATTAATTGATATAAAGTTTAAACACTGAGAAGAGCTCACTTTGTGGGGTGGGCACATGTCAGCTTCTTTCCTCTCATCATTATTATGTGTCTTGGCACAAATCTAAATTTTTTTTTTTTTTTTACCATATTGGTCCATATCTTCAGTTAGGTATAGAGAAGAAGTCAGTCAGAAATAAATTCAAGCTACTCAAAGCTAACCCCTTCACTGGTGGCTCAGCGGTAAAACATCTGCCTGCCAAGCAGGAGACACAGGTTCAATTCCTGGGTTGGGAAGATCCTCTGGAGAAGGAAATGGCCACCCAGTCCAATATTCTTGCCTGGGAAATCCCATGGATAGAGCAGCCTGGCAGGCTACAGTTCATGGGGTCACAAAGAGTCAGCCACGACTTAATGACTGAATAACAACAACTCAAAGCTAATCAGTATGAGTTATCTGATCATAAAGAAGGCCTTTCATGGAGAAATCCTGCTGATCCTCCAAAAAGCAGTCACCACATTTTCTTGGCCATTCTGCATATAGCACACTTGGGAATTGTTCATGTGAAAACCTTGGCTAGTAGCATTGCCCAGTGGCCTGGAATTGATTTTTATATTGGAAGGATTATAAACCAGTATTGTACATGCCAGGCTACTCAGCATAACTCAGCAAATACACCTACCCTTCCAGAAGGCAAAGCCAAAATTCTTGATCAGTAACCCATATTGCTTTTTATATTTTATCTCACGGATAATAATGAGTTCAGTAGATTTCACCTAAAAATGCTTGGTAAAGTTCCCACTTTTATCTCATATCTCTCTGTCAGTTTTTGGCACTGGTAAACTCTAGAACATTCATGAAGGGAACAATGAAAACTTGGATGGGTGTCATATCCAAATTTAGATGTTATCATCCTTGAAAAAATAATAAAGCTAAAAGAATACTATGTACAGTATGTAACTTGTATCCAGTGATAAATATTTTGGAATCCTTTCTACATAGAATCTGAAAAAAAAAATCAGTTACCTAAAAGTTTTAAGTATTTTTCTCCTTTCTGGAAAGTACAGGCTTGACAAACATTTGAGGCAGTGTATCCCTTTGATCTGGCATAACTTTCCCCAGAGAGAATTACTTAAGTAAACAAAGAACAAATATCTTTCCTGGAATGAAGATGTTTGAGTCAGTGGGACTCTAAGGAGTTAAACTGCTTTCCACAGTAATGAAGAGGATTCCAACTAGTGGAGACAACAATGTATTTCTGGAAACCATTTTCTTTAGAGGACTATTTCTTTCCTAGAAAATTTCTTGCCAGTTAGATTACATTACTTAGCCTTAGACTCATGAATGTGTATTTATGTTGCTAAATTGTCCTTCTCACATTGCTGGCCATAAGTGATCAAGCCTAAGACAGATTAATTTTTTTAAAAATCACTCTCTTTTTTTTCCTAAACAAATAGGCTGTCTTGCTTTTTGGAGGAAGTTAGCAAGAGCAGCAACTCCAACTATACCAACTAATGAGAATAAAATTTAATTTACAGGCTTCCTTGGTGGCTCAGACAGTAATGATTCCACCTATAATGCAGGAGACCCCGGTTCAATCCCTGGGTTGGGAAGATCCCCTGGAGAAGGGAATGGCTACCCACTTCAGTACTCTTACCTGGAGAAGTCCATGGACAGAGGACCCTGACAGGGCTACAATCCATGGGTCCTCTCAAAGAGCTGGACACAACTGAGTGACTAACTCTTTCACTTTCATCCTGTATTATTATCTTTACACAATTTATTTGACCCTTCTATTGCTTAACACCTCTCTCAACTCTCTTTTTAATTAATGAGCCTTTCTAACCATCAAAGTAATAGAAATTTACCACATAAAGTCTAAAAGAGGTATCCCTAAACACTGGCCCGTTCTTCTCCAAGTTGTCATTCAATCCTTTTGCCTTCAGGCCATGCCATCTTCATCATGGGGCTTCTTAGTTACCATGCTCATCTGCGTCACACTTTGCAAGGGATAAATCATAGAGGCTGGAGTACAGGAAATCTTTATTGCCCAGACACTGAGGTGGTATATATCACTTCCAGTCAGATTCCACTGGTTGAAAGCCAATTGTGAGACACAGATTTAATGGGAATCCAAAAGATAGACTGTGGGCCTAGGAACATTCCGCCCCTCTGGGTCACCATAGAGCACCAAGCTGAGCTCCCTATGCTATAGAGCAGCTTTCCTGCTAGCTGGCTATTTCACACATGGCAGCATTGTCAATGCCATTCTCCCAGTTTGTCCCACCTTCCCTGCCCACCTCCACATCCACAAGTTCATTCTCTTCTCTGAGCCTTTAATCCTGTTTACTCATCAATCAATATTTTTAATTGATAGTTTACAGTTGTCCTTGGGAGGCTACAGTTCTCATTTTTAGTTTATTGCAAGCTGAGACAGGTGGAGATTTTCATATTCCTGAAGTCAGGGGAATAAATTTGTGTGCAGAAATTCTTATGGCTACATGTGTATTCTAGTCTTTATAGTCACCCATCATAAATCAGGAGCCAAGACCAAAACACATATAGAAAAGTAGAAGCATGATTCGCACCACATGTTAGTGGAGGAATGAAGAAGGAAGCCAGATTGGTATTACTAAAGCCCCATCCAAATTTGGCTGCTGATCTCCAGCTCATGGGGTACGATAAATATTAACAGATTCAAAAGTAGGGCCAGCTGAATCATGACAAACTTTAATTATCTCCATAGAACCGAGAAGATCAATTTTAATACTTATAAATTAATCAGAAATTTATTCTGGATTTCTGTATATATCTACTATACTCTTAGATACTTCCTTTTTCCTACAAAAGTCAAGCTGGATCAATGTGGCTTCCTATCAAGGATGGGTCATATGCATTTCACAGTACAGATAGGCTAGTATGGCATCACAGAGTTGAAGGTTCAGAAGGATATTCTGAATGCAGCCTGGTCTCCTGCAGAGCCCAGAGGTGCATCCATTGGTGCTACCTGATCTGCACCTTCTGATGACTACACCTTCTGATGACTCTCAGGAACCACAAACTGAGAGATGCAACATGTCCTCAGTTCCCTGCAAAGGAAGAATCTGGACTTTTCACACACATTAATAATGTATAAGGATAGATGGTCAATATTTTAAGTGCCTGACAGAAATGAATTTGTTTAAGCAGTCACTTAATGCTTATCTTCTTAAATTTAACAAAGCACTTTGACAGGATCTATGAACCGGTTGGGGAGGAATAGCTATTAATAAGCAGTTTATGTAACTTCAGACTGTTGTGAGAGGAGATAAAAAATATATACATCTATTGGCTAAAGGAGACAAAGGGTCAGTAATGTAGAATGAATATGCTTATGTTCTGGAGATCTAATGTACAGCATGATGAATAGAGTCAATATAATACTGTATCCTGAAAATTTGCTAAGAGTTGTATCTTAAGTATTCTCACCATAAAAAATCATAACTATGTGAGGTGATGAATATATTAATTAACTTGATTGTGGTAAAGTTTTATAATGTATGCATACATCAAAACATTACACTGTATACTTTAAATATACATAATTTTAATTTGTCAATTATATCTTAAAAAACTGGAAAAAGAAATATATAAATTTAACTAAAATATATGGCATAATCACAGTTCTGAAGAAGAAATATTAACAAGGCATACTGACAGTACAGAAGATGAATGGGTTAATTCTGATTAGACAATATCAAAGAAGGCTCATAGGGGAAATGATACTTAGTTGGGACTTGAAGGTAGATTGGATTACAGATGGTGGAGATGATGCAAGAAAATTTATGAGCAAAGGTGATGAAATAAGCAAGTTCATATGTTTGGGGAGTAGAGAGTAATCTGATTTCATGGAAACAATTCAGTCATTATTCAATAAACATTTATTGAGTGCCTATTATATGTCAGATACTATTAGAGGCACTCCAGAGACATCTATGAACAAAAAAGATTAAAACAAAACAAAAACCCTGTGTTGGATCCTTTATGGGTGGGAGGAGTATAGAGAATATAAGAGAAAGTAAGAAGATAAGAGTGAAAAGGTTGAGGCCAGTATATCAAGGACCTTGAATCCTTTGCTAACAAGCCAGAGTCTAAGTTTAGAATAGGGAATTAGAAGTCCTTGCATACATGTGAGAACAAAAGCCCTGAGATAATAAGAGGGAGAGAGGAGATCCAAGGAGAAAATTCTGAGGAATGACAATATTAAATGAGGAATATAAGGGAAGAGCTGGTAGAATGTATGAAAAGGGAGCTATCAGAATTTAAGTTCCCTCCAAGAAGGTGCGATGCTTATTTTCCATCACTGGATCTTGTGTCTAGCACAGTGCTCTCAGCATGGTGGGTGCACAATAGTGTTTTTAAAGAATGTATTATTGAAAGAAGGGGCTTCTCTGGTGGCTCAGTGGTAAAGAATCTGCCTGCCAATGCAGGAGATGCTGGTTCAGTCCCTGGGTGGGGAAGATCCCCTGGAGGAGGGCACGGCAACCCACTCCAGTATTCTTGCCTGGAGAATCCCATGGACAGAGGAGCCTGAAGAGCTACAGTTAATAGGGTCACAAAGAATTGGACCCGACTGAAGTAACTGTCCATTCTGAAGGAGATCAACCTTGGGATTTCTTTGGAAGGAACGATGCTAAAGCTGAAACTCCAGTACTTTGGCCACCTCATGAGAAGAGTTCACTCATTAGAAAAGACTCTGATGCTGGGAGGGATTGGGGGCAGGAGAAGAAGGGGACGACCGAGGATGAGATGGCTGCATGGCATCAGGGACTCCATGGACGTGAGTCTGAGTGAACTCCGGGAGTTGGTGATGGACAGGGAGGCCTGGCGTGCTGCGATTCATGGGGTCGCAAAGAGTCGGACACAACTGAGCGACTGAACTGAACTGAACTGAACTGAAGTGACTGACTTAGCATGAAGCATGCATGAGTTTGGGTTAAACAATGAAATGACACCATCAAAGGGGAAAAGAAGAGCAAATTAAGAAATTTCTTCTCTCTTCCTTCTCTGCTGGCCAGTGATTTTGGCGGAGGCTGATTTTCTTCTGCTAAGGCCACAGCTCATATTCGATCATTACAGCTCTTGTTTGTTTCTGATAGCCCTTCTCTCCTCACTTACTGCTCCAGGCCTTGCTTTCCTGCTCTGACTAGCTCCTGGAGACTGTGGTTAGCTCTCATAACCTCCCCACAGGGTTATTTCACTTCACTAAAATTTACCTTATTAAAATTAAACCCTTTGAATGTGCTGTTTCCTACTGTGACCATGGCTGATAGGTTTATTAAAAATTTTAAAGAGATCATTCATGATACTTTTGAGATACTATAAATAGATGATTAGGGTGGGGAATCTGAATCCGGTAGGGTAAGTCAGTCAATCAATAGTAAGTAGGAATGTTGAAGCTGTGAGTGGAGACTTTTTTTTAAAGTGATAGAGGGTGAATGAAAGGGAAAAACCATATGTGAAGAAGAAAGGGCAAGGGGAGTTGTTGCTGGGTTTTTTTTCAAGAACTGGAAAGAATTCATATGTAAATATGTTCAATGGAATGAACCAGTAGAAAAAGAGAAAAGCAATATAAGCCTCAGAGATGATAATAATAGAGCACTATTCAGAGAAATCAGACCCAAGAACACTGGTTAAAACCTGTGAAAGAAACAGGGACTTGTTGTGGGATGGGAAAGAAAAATGTGAATTTGGTGAAAGGCACAGATGGAATGGGTGAAAGCAAAGATGAAAGCTAAGACTGTATCTGAGGGTCCCTCTTTTCTGTGCAACACATCATGTAGTAAAACTTGCTAAGATGGTTTTAAAAGATTGTTCAAGATTTGTGAGAAATGGTAAAGAGGAATAAGTTGACATGCTGTGGAGTTAAATTTTATTCTATAAAATGGTGTTGGATGAGAAATGATGACAACTCTACTGTCTTATCCTCGATCTTGCAATGATGAGTACGACCGATTAAAGAAGTGAAAAATTTTCCATTTTAAAGGAGATTGCAATAGTCCAGGGCAAGAGTTAATGAAAGTCTGACCTGGGCGGTGAAAAATAAAGCTGGATAAATGTGATGCAGAGAGTTGATTCATGCATTTGTTGACTATATTGTGCCTGACACTACAAGAGGCACAAAAGAGAATTCACCAAGCTAGCTGGGAAAGCCTAGATACACAATAAAAACTATAGTAAAGGAAAAATTTTTGAACCAAGAGTCAGACCCAGATCCTAATTTGTGCCTGTCACCAACTCAGTGTCAGATCCTGGGTAATTTATTTCCGCATTTGCACCTCAGCTTCTTTGTTTGACCAATGAGGAAGTTAAAACCTGATGGTCAGTTTGGTTTCTTGAAACAGTTCTCAAGTAGAAGGAACCAGGGCTCCTTGGAGAAATACCTGAGGCTAAAACTGGGGCAGGTAAAATAAAAGATGAGCCTGGAGCATTTCGTGGTACCAAAAAGGAAGAAAATGCTTGACAAATAAATAGATGGGGACATGTCAAAGGAAGTCAACGAAAGGAAGATTTAAATGGCCAAAGTTGGAACGCTTTGGCAAACAAAATAAATCACACAATATGGAATCATAATCCAAAGTGTAAAATAAATGCACATTAGTATATGTTGACCAGTTGAGTTCAGTTCAGTTGCAGTTGTGTTCTACTCTTTGCAACCCCATGGACTGCAGCATGTTAGGCTTCCTTGTCCATCGCCAACTCCCAGAGCTTGCTCAAACTCATGTCCATTGAGTTGGTCATGCCATCCAACCATCTCATCCTCTGTTGTCCCCTTCTCCTCCTGCCTTCAATCTTTCCCAGCATCAGGGTCTTTTCCAATGAGTCAGATCTTCGTATCAGGTGGCCAAAGTATTGGGGCTTCAGCTTCAGCACCCGTCCTTCCAATTAATATTCAGGGCTGATTTCCTAGTTTGATCTCTTTGCAGTCCAAGGGATTCTCAAGAGTCTTCTCCAGCCCCACAGTTCAAAAGCATCAATTCTTCAGTGTTCAGCTTTCTTTATTGTTCAACTCTCACATACATACATGACTACTGGAAAAACCATAGCTTTGACTAAATAGACCTTTGTTGGCAAAGCAATGTCTCTGCTTTTTAATATGCTATCTAGGTTGGTCATAACTTTTCTTCCAAGGAGCAAGCATCTTTTAATTTCATGGCTGCAGTCACCATCTGCAGTGATTTGGGAGCTCAAAAAAAGAAAGTCTCTCACTGTTTCCATTGTTTCCCCTTCTATTTGCCATGAAGTGTTGGGACTGGATGCCATGATCTTAGTTTTTTGAATGCTGAATTTTAAGCCAGCGTTTTCACTTTTTTCTTTCACTTTCCTCAAGAGGCTCTTCAGTTCCTCTTCACTTTCTGCCATAAGGGTGGTGTCATCTGCATATCTGAGTTTATTGATATTTCTCCCAGCAATCTTGATTCTAGCTTGTCCTTCCTCCGGCCCAGCATTTCGCATGATGTACTCTGCATATAAGTTAAATAAGCAGGGTGACAGTATATGGCCTTGACGTACTCCTTTCCCGATTTGGAACCAGTCTGTTGTTTCATTTCCTGTTCTAACTGTTGCTTCTTGACCTGCATATGGATTTCTCAGGAGACAGGTAAGATGGTCTGGTATTCCAATTTCTTGAAGAATTTTCCACAGTTTGTTGTGATCCACACAGTCAAAGGCTTTAGCATAGTCAATAAAGCAGAAGTAGATGTTTTTCTGGAGCTCTCTTGCTTTTTCAATGATCCAACAGATGTTGGCAATTTGATCTCTGGTTCTTCTGCCTTTTCTAAATCCAACTTGAACATCTGGAAGTTCACGGTTCATGTACTGCTGAAGCCTGGCTTGAAGAATTTTAAGCATTACTTGCTAGCATGTGAGATGAGTACAATTGTACAGTAGTTTGAACCTTCTTTGACATTGCCTTTCTTTGGGATTGGAATGAAAATTGAGCTTTTCCAGTCCTGTGCCCACTGCTGAGTTTTCCAAATTTGCTGGCACATTGAATGCAACACTTTCACAGCATCATCTTGTAGGATTTGAAATAGCTCAGCTGGAATTCCATCACCTCCACTAGCTTTGTTTGTAGTGATACGTCTTAAGGCCCACTTAACTTTGCACTCCAGGGTGTCTGGCTCTAAGTGAGTGATCACACCATCATGGTTATCTGGGTCATTAAGATCTTTTTTTGTATAGTTCTTCTGTATATTCTTGCCACCTTTTCTTAATATCTTCTGCTTCTGTTAGATCCACACCATTTCTGTCCTTTATTGTGCCCATCTTTGCATGAAATGTTTCCTTGGTTGTTGAGAGAAATGAATATTTGCATTTTAAAAATGAGAAAGAGTAAAATCTTTTTTATAGACGAATTCTAAATAATATATGTAGATACTCCCCACTCCAAGGGGTGAGGCTTGACCCTCCCTTGCACCCAAATGGCCTAGGATTTATGACTCATTTCCAAATAATAGAATAGGGAAAAGAAAAACATTAACTTTACCCTGGAGAAACCTGGCAAACACAAGAGTAACTAAGTGACAAATGTTATTATCACAACAATGGCATGTGGTTATCACGTACTCTCAATATGATGAGATAAGAGGAGCACTTCCTCTCTCTGATCTTCCTCCTCCAAACAACATGACTCCAGCCCGCTTCTGAGAAAGACAGCAGACAAACTCAAATTGGAGGACATCTTACAGGATCCCTTGCTAAGGCTCCAAAGGACTGTCTAGGACATGTTTCTCTTTTTTTTAAAGAAAACACTGAGAAACGGTCACAAATCAGAGGAGACAGAAGGGACACGACAACCAAATGCAATGTGCTTTCCTGGATTGAATCCTGGAACCAAAAGAAGACCTTAATGGAAAAACAGATGAAATTCAAATAAAGTCTGGAGTTTAGTTAATTAAAAAAAAATTGATGGTCTGTAAAGTCTCTTCCAGCTGGTAGCTATAAGAATAGCATTTATTATCTAATTGCTTCATAACTGTGCTCATATTGCTTATAAAGCGCCAAGAACACAAGAGGTAAGGGAACCATTAAAGCAGGATGGAAGGCTTTAATCAACTTTTTTTTTTCTCTTCTAACTTCCTGTAGTTGTGTTTCAGTGATGTAGTGTGTGGTCAGGGCAAAGCAATTTTTGAGGCAATAAACTAGTGTTTTGGTGAAAGTCTCTTGTCTGTTACTTTCCTAAACCAGCAGTCACACTCTGCCCAAGAACAGCCTTGAATGAACCAGCAGGTTTCCATTCGTTTGCAACCACCAGTGTTTGAGTCTTCTAAGCTGAGCCATCACAAGGCAGCACACTAGGAAACTGTTGCTATGGTGATGGTCGCGGTGGCAGGGGTACCTTTGGCTCATTTGATTTTCCTGGACAGTTTCTTTGCCTAAAAAAAGTTTATGGAGCCCCAATGTGAAATCATGCTGGCTCTGATTCATGACATTTTCCCGAGACTTTATAATGTTTCTTTTTTCTAAATAAGCAATTTCAGGTCAGGTAAAAATGTGAGTAAATCATGCCTGACTCTTGTTCCAGATGTATCAATTTCTGTTCATTCCCCCTCCCCCCGCCCCCTGCTTTCATGGCTTTGAGGCAATAAAAATAAGCAATGCCTCCACTCTGGAACCTTTCTGAGTATGCAATATATAAACAGTATACCGTGCAGGGAGCAATATTTCCCTGCCTTGGTTATTACCAACCTTAGCGTTTTCTCTGGCAATTATCTGAAACAGAGCAAAGACGTGGAGTAATGATCTTGGCGCACTCGAGACCCTAGGAGGATCAAAGAGGCTGACGTGACAGTTCATGAAACGAGGAGGAAGCAAACCATCCCCCACTGCCAACACTAACACAGCCCTGTGCTTGAGAGTCTGGGAGAACCCAGTTGCCAAGTGTCTGCCTGCATTTTCTTTGAGGCGGCCAGGCCCAGAGCAGGTCAGGAAAATTACGGTTTTTATCAAGCAGACAGTATGGCTCTCTTTGAGGATGGCCAAAGTCTCAGTCACTGCTGGTAACTGCAACACATGTGGTCTTTTCAAGAGAGGACAGGAGTATTTTCATTAACTGGGAGAGAAAGTGCCTGCGTGAGACTTCATTTATTTGGAATATGAGGGCAAAGCAAAAAGAGGTGAGCTGTTTATAAAGAAATGAGTGAGGGCTCTGGAGACAGACTGCCTGGGTTTAATCTTGGCCCTTCCACATATCATTATGTAAAACTTGAGCGAATTCTCTGATTTCTCTGCCTCAGTTCTCCCAATCAGCAAAATGAAAATAACAATCATAGTATCCAAGTCACAGGATTGTTTTGGCAATTAATATAAGTGAAATTCTTTAACACTGTCTGGCACATGGTAATGCCTCAGTAAATGTTCATTGCTATCATTGTTTTCATCTTAATCATCATTATTTGGTAATGATAATTATAAATATAATCATAATTCAGGAAATAATCAGGTTTTGTGATGTCCTGTAAGCTGCTTTTTCAGATTGTTTATACTCCAAATATTCACCAAGTGTTTAAAATGTACTAGGCATTTTGCTAAGCACTGTAGATAATTCAGAAACAAACAAGTCTGGCTCTTTGCTGTCAAGAATTTATATTCTGGTGAAACAGATAAGGAAAGTATGCACAAAAGATTATTCTACATGATAGAGCATTTTTCTCTCTGGTGTGGCACTGATTATAACGTACTTTGGGATTTTAGGAAAAGAAGTGACTAGTCACTGGCCTGGTAAGTGGGATGGGGTACTTTTCATGGAGGAGGTAGCATTTGATCAGAACTTGAATTACGAGTAGAACTTTTTGTTTTAATGGTGGACGTTGGCATGGCTGCGGGTATCAGGCAGGTGAGGGGCAGAGTAGGAAGGACTCAAGGCAGATGAAATGACAGTGAGAAGATACTGAAGAGGTACTTGAGAGATAGGAGTTGTTATTGTTTAGTTGCTAAGTCATGTCTGACTTTTGGGCCACCATGGACTATAGCTTACCAGGCTCCACTGTCCACAGGATTCTCCAGGCAAGAATACTGGAGTGGGTTGCCATTTCCTTCTCCAGAGGATCTTCCCAACCCAGGGATCCAACCCACATCTCCGGTGTCTCCTGTACTGGCAGGCAGATTCATTACCACTGAGTCACCTGGAAAGCCCAGAGGCCATGAATAGACTTGTAAAAAGGAGTTTGCATTTTTATTTCATAAATAAAATGGGCTTCTTTTGGAAGAAATTGATAGTGCTGATAAAATTTTGGATTAGAGGTGTGCTCTAGAAGCTGATTCTGAAAGAATGCCCTACCATAACACTAACCCTTTCCTAAACAAAACGGAAAGATACATCCATCATTTATCACTGTTTCCACACATAAGTGTTTTTAATTAAAAATTTAACAACATAGCTTAACAAGACTTTAATTCCTCAAAGATTATGTGTTATAAATTATATAATTACAGAGTACTGTACCAGAGGTTTTACAGAGCATGTTATAATTAATCTGTCAACTGAGATTCATTTTTAAGAAGTTTCTTTTCCATAACGTCATGTGCTTTATTAATATGTGTGGCACTTGGATCCATATAATGACATATACAGTATTTCTTTCACAACAGATTTGGTCAAAAGATCAATTTATGTCAATTATGTACATATATGAGAAGAAACATCAACAAAAATAGGTTTTTCAGATATTCCTTGAAGTTAAATTCAAAACTTCACTCCAAACGTTAAGTTAAATAGAATATTTTGGAGAGGCATAAATGCATCTGTATTATCTTTTGGATACTAAGCAACTTGAATTCGGGATCCATTCTTTTCTGTTTTGAAAGCTATTTTGAAAAGCCCTTACCATATTTCCACTCTCCCTCTTTCCCTTTCTTTTTTTCCATCATCAACTCCTCTCTGCTAGATACCATACCAGATGCTTCCTTATCAGTTTCCATCAGTGTAGGTGTTTTTATTTGTCTGTCTGTTTTCCTATTAAGCTCCATGGTCAATGATGATGGAAAAGCCACAAACCAAGCACCATACCATTTGTTTCATGAATTTCTCTTATAAAACTCACTCTTTAATTAGAGAGGTACTACTGCAAAGGTTTTCAGAAAATTCTCCAGGCACTCCTTGAAGAACTTATAATCTACCTTTTCATTGCACACAGACCCTCCAAGGAGAGGTTCTGGGTAACTGTGACATTTGAGGTCAATTAGAATTCTTAAGACGGAGAAGGCACTGGTGAACCACTCCAGTACTCTTGCCTGGAAACTCTCATGGACGGAGGAGCCTGGTGGGCTGCAGTCCATGGGGTCACTAAGAGTCGGACATGACTGAGCGACTTCAGTTTCACTTTTCACTTTCATGCATTGGAGAAGGAAATGGTATCCCACTCCAGTGTTCTTGTCTGGAGAATCCCAGGGATGGGGTAGCCTGGTGGGCTGCTGTCTATGGGGTCACACAGAGTCGGACACGACTGACGTGACATAGCAGCAGGAAGAAAATTCTTAAGAAATGAATTTTGGTTATGATTCCTGTACAACCTGAAGGTAAGCCAGTAACAACCTATCTGATCTTTGGTTTCCTAAACCAGTATTTAATTAGTAATACTGTCTGCATACTGCAGAATAATTAAAGCAAAATGTGGTCCACTGGACCTGACAAAACGTGGTCCACGGAAGAAGGGAATGGCAAGCCACGCCAATATTCTTGCTTTGAAAACCCTGTTAGTTCAGTTCAGTCGTGTCCAACTCTTTGCGACCCCATGAATTGCAGCACACCAGGCCTCCCTGTCCATCACCAACTCCTGGAGTTCACCCAAACCCATGTCCACCAAGTTGGTGATGCCATCCAGCCATCTCATCCTCGGTCGTCCCCTTCTCCTCCTGCCCCCAATCCCTCCCAGCATCAGAGTCTTTTCCAATGAGTCAACTCTTCGCATGAGGTGGCCAAAGTACTGGAGTTTCACCTTTAGCATCAGTCCTTCCAATGAACACCCAGGACTGGTCTTCTTTAGGATGGACTGGTTGGATCTCCTTGCAGTCCAAGGGACTCTCAAGAGTCTTCTTCAACACCACAGTTCAAAAGCATCAATTCTTCAGTGCTCAGCTTTCTTCACAGTCTAACTCTCACATCCATCCATGACCACTGGAAAAACCATAGCCTTGACTAAACAGACCTTTGTTGGCAAAGTAATGTCTTTGATTTTTAATATGATTTCTAGGTTGGTCATAATTTTCCTTCCAAAGAGTAAGTGTCTTTTAATTTCATGGCTGCAATCACCATCTGCAGTGATTTTGGAGCCAAAAAAAATTAAGTCTGACACTGTTTCCACTGTTTTCCCATCTATTTCCCATGAAGTGATGGGACCAGATGCCATGATCTTAGTGAACAGTATGAGAAAGCAAAATGATATGAGACCGGAAGATGAGCCCTCCCGGTTGGTAGGTGTCCAATATGCTACTGGGGAATAGTGGAGAAATACCTCCAGAAAGAATGAAGAGACTGGGCCAAAGTGGAAATAACGCTTTGTTGTGGATGTGTCTGGTCATAAAAGTAAAGTCTGATGCTATAAAGAATGATATTGCATAGGAATCTGAAATGTTAGGTCCATGAGTCAAGGGAAATTTGACATGGTCAAGCAGGAGATGACAAGAGTGAACATTGACATTTTAGGAATCAGTGAACTAAAATGGATGAGATTGGGTGAATTTAATTCAGATGACCATTATACTTACTATTGTGGGCAAGAATCCTTTAGAAGAAATGGAGTAGCCCTCTTAGTCAACAAAAGAGTTTGACATGCAGTACTTGAGTGCAGTCTCAACAATAACAGAATGATCTCAGTTAATTTCCAAGGCAAACCATTCAATATCACAGTAATCCAAGTCTATGCCCAACCACTAATGCCAAAGAAGATGAAGTAAAAACAGTGCTATGAAGACCTACGAGAACTTCTAGAACCAACACCTAAAATAAAGATGTCCTTTTCATCATAAGGATTTGGGATGCAAAATTAGGCAGTCAAGAGATAACTGGAGAAACAGGCAAACTTGGCGTACAAAATGAAGCAGGGCAAAGCCTAACAGTTTTGTCAAGAGAACTCTCTCTTCCAACAACACAAGAGATGACTGAGATTTAATGGACAATGACAGATAGTCAATAGCAAAATCAGATTAATTATATACTTTGCAGTCAAAGATGGAGAAGCTCTAAACAGACAGCAAGAGCAAGACAGCTGACTGAGGCTCAGATCATGGACTTGTTATTGCAAAATTCAGACTTAAATTGAAGACAGTAGGGAAAACCACTAGACCATTCAGGTATGACCTAAATCAAATGCCTTATGATTACACGGTGGAGATGATGAATAGATTCAAGGGATTAGATCTGGTAGACAAAGTGCCTGAAGAACTATGGATGGAAGTTCATAATATTGTACAGGAGGTAGTGACCAAAAGCATCCCAAAGAACACGAAATGCAAGAAGGCAAAGTGGTTGTCTGAGGAGGCCTTATGATTAGCTGAGAAAAGAAGAGAACCGAAAAGCAAAAGAGAAAGGAAAAAGATATACCCAACTGAATACAGAGTTCCAGAGAATAGCAAAGAGAGATAAGAATGTCTTCTTAAGTGAACAATGCAAAGAAATAGAGCAAAACAACAAAAAGAGAAAAACTAGAGATCTCTTTAAGAAAACTGGAGATACCAACGGAACATTTCTTGCAAGAATGCACACAATAAAGAGGAAACGGCAAGAACCTAACAGAAGCAGAGGAGATAAGAAGAGGTGGCAAGAATATATAAGAGAACTATACAAAAAAGATCTTAATGACCTGGATAACCATGATGGTGTGGTCACTCACCCAGAGTCAGACATCCTGGAGTGTGAAGTGGGCCTCAGGAAGCACTACTATGAACAAAGCTACTGGAGGTGATGGAATTCCAGCTGGGCTATTTAAAATCCTAAAAGATATTGCTGTGAAAGTGCTGCACTCAATATGCCAGAAAATCTGGAAAGCTCATCAGAGGCCACAGGACTGGAAAAGGTCAGTTTACATTCTAATCCCAAAGAAAGGCAATGCCAAAGAATGTTCAAAGTACCCTACAATTGCACTCATTTCACAAGCTAGCAAGGTCATGCTTGAAATCCCTCAAGCTAGGTTTCAGTAATATGTGAACCTAGAACTTCCAGATGTAACGGCTGGATTTAGAAAAGGCAGAGGAACCAGAGATCAAATTACCAGCATCCATTGGATCATAGGGAAAGCAAGAAAATTCCAGAAAAAACATCTGCTTCTTCTTCATTGACTATGCTAAAACCTCTGACTGTATGGATCACAACAAACTGTGGGAAATTCTTGAAGAGATAAGAATACCAGACCACCTTACCTGTCTCATGAGAAACCTGTGTGCAGGCCTAGAAGCAACCATTAGAACCAGACATGGAACAATGGACTGGTTCAAAATTGGGAAAAGAGTATAACACGGCAGCATATTTTCACCCTTCTTATCTAACTTCTCTGCAGAGTATATCATGCAAAATGGTAGACTGGATGAATCACAAGTTGGAATCAAGATTGCCAGGAGAAATATCAATAACCTTAGATAGGCAGATGATACCACCCTAATGACAGAAAGAAAAGAGAAACTAAAGAACCTCTTGATGAGGGTGAAAGAGAAGAGTGAAAAGCTGGCGAAAAACAACATTCAAAAAATTAAGATCATGGCATCCGGTCCCATCACTTCATGGCAGATAGATGGGGTGCGGGGTAGAGGAAACAGTGAGAGATTTTATTTTCTTGGGCTCCAAAATCACTGCAGACAGTGACTGCAGTCATGAAATGAGATGCTTGCTCTTTGAAAGAAAAGTTATAATAAACCTAGACAGAGTATTAAAAGGCAGAGACATCACTTTGCTGACAAAGGTCCATCTAGTCAAAGCTATGGTTTTTCCATTAGTCATATACAGGTGTGAGAGTTGGATCATACAGAAGGCTGAGCGCTGAAGAACTGATGCTTTTGAATTGTGGTGCGAGAGAAGACTCAAGAGTCTCTTGGACAGCAAGGAGATCAAACCAGTCAATCCTAAAGAAAATCAACTCTGAATACTCATTGGAAGGACTGTTGCTGAAGCTGAAGCTCCAGTACTTTGGCCACCTGATGCAAAGAGCCGACTCATTGGAAAAGACCATGGTACTGGGAAACATCAAAGGCAGGAGGAGAAGGGGGCTGGTGACAGAGGATGATATGGTTGGATGGCATCATCAACTCAATGGACATGAGTGTGACCAAACTCTAGGAGATAGTGAAGGACAGGAAAGTCTGGTGTGCTGCAGTCCATGGAGTTGCAAAGAGTCAGACACAACCTAGCAACTGAACAACAATATGAACAAAGCATTTTGAGCCCCTTCAATAAAAAGAATTAAATGAATTATTAAATAAAAATAACAGAAATGGCAATAAAGCCAAGGTGAAACAAAATTGTGCTGAATGAATTCAGTTCTTCCTCCACAGAGATTTTCTACATCCTAATGGCACCCCACTCCAGTACTCTTGCCTGGAAAATCCCATGGACAGAGGAGCCTGGAAGGCTGCAGTCCATGGGGTCCCTAAGAGTTGGAGACAACTGAGCAACTTCACTTTCACTTTTCACTTTCATGCACTGGAGAAGGAAATGGCAACCCACTCCAGTGTTCTTGCCTGGGGAATCCCAGGGACGGGGGAGCCTGGTGGGCTGCTATCTATGGGGTCGCACAGAGTTGGACATGACTGAAGTGACTTAGCAAAGAAGCTGACTGAATAATATTTTTAAAATGGAAAACTGAATGACTGACATGTAGTCCATTAAACAAGAGTGATACAATTCTGTACATCTAATTAGTTAATTAAAAACAGCCTTTCATAACAGAAAATAATTTCTAAAACTATCTAAAGTGGTAATAGTTTATAGAACACTGACCTCCATGCACAGCTATGGGACGCTGAACTTCTTTGACCTCAGTTTCCACATGTGCAAAACAAGGAAGTCAGACTCCAAGGTCTATAAAATTCTTTCCAATACAAAGTCTAAGACTCTTGAAATCTCTTAATGATAACCTCCAGCATAAATTTCCAACCACTAATTTGAAAGTTCTTAGCATTTAAAATAGTCACAATTTTGCTGCTCTTCTGCTCTAGCCCACTTCAAAACTCCTACCTTTTGATGAGTTAGCCAGAGAACATAATGTTTTCTCAGAGCTCTTTGTTCCGAGTAGGATTATGCTCCAGTTAGACTTCCTCTGGTTTACTTATTCCACATTTTACAAAAATTTGGCATCCAACTGCTCAATGAAACACTGCACCGCAGATGAAACCTCCAGATCATTTATTACCTACAATCCTCTCAAATTTGTTCCCAGAGTATGAGAATCTGAGAGTAGCTGAAAGAACACTTCTAAACCTGAACCCTTCTCTCCAGAGGCAGCTGAACTCAAGGTGTGTGAATCTGGTCACCTTGTATGTCATCAGAGGAGTATACAGCCAGGGCCAAGTATATTACAGTTCTCAAATATCACCACCGCTTGTAGTTAGGTGATACCAGGTTGAAATGAACAAAGGAAGTTGAATAACTATAGTCTTTTTCATAGAATTTTTGTAAGGTTTTAAGATAATGTATGTAAATCTTCTGATATAGAAAAGGTAAATAGTAGGTGGTGGTTGTTATCAAGGAGTCTAGGTTTACTGGGCTCAACTTTCACCACACCCATTCCTTGCTCTAAGGCCTTACCAAAAAGAAACCTGCAGTTCCTCACAATTATTTCACTTTCGTGTGTGTGTGTGTGTGTGTGTAAAAAAGTTTTATTAAAGTATAGAAGAGATAGAAAAAGCTTCTGACATAGACATCAAAAGGGGGCAGAAAGAGTTCCCCCCTGCTAGTCTTTAGCCAGATGTTGAAGCTTTCCGGTGGCTCAGATGGTAAAGCATCTGTTTGCAATGCAGGAGACCTGGATTTGATCCCTGGGCTAGGAAGATCCCCTGGAAAAGGAAATGGCAACTCACTCCAGTAGTCTTGCCTGGAAAATCCCATGGATGGAGGAGCCTGGTAGGCTACAGTCCACGGGGTCACAAAGAGTTGGACACAACTGAGCGACTTCTCTATGTATATATAGCTACTAGCAGTCTGCTAATTAGTCTGCTAATTTGAGACATTAGCAGAGACTGGCACCAGGCCCCTCACCCACAACATGTGTTTTGAGAAAACTTTGGTACAAGGTAAGTTGTCCTGGGCCATAAAATGATTGACATGAATCTTGAAGAAAGTCAGGTTTCCAAGCAAATATAATCTCATTAACATATCTTAAGAGAACATTTGCATGAGTAAAACATGCTGGTTTGACAAGTCCATTTCACTTTATAGTGCCATTGGGCCCATTGCATATGCTGCTCCCTTTGTCTGCTCCAACATCCACCCACCCCCCCACCATTTCCTTTAACCAATTCAGTTCAGTTCAGTTCAGTCACTCAGTCGTGTCCAACTCTTTGCAACCCCATGAATCGCAGCACGCCAGGCCTCCCTGTCCATCACCATCTCCCGGAGTTCACTCAGACTCACGTCCATCAAGTCTGTGATGCCATCCAGCCATCTCATCCTCAGTCGTCCCCTTCTCCTCCTGCCCCCAATCCCTCCCAGCATCACAGTCTTTTCCAATGAGTCAACTCTTCGCATCAGGTGGCCAAAGTACTGGAGTTTCAGCTTTAGCATCATTCCTTCTAAAGAAATCCCAGGGTTGATCTCCTTCAGAACGGACTGGTTGGATCTGCTTGCAGTCCAAGGGACTCTCAAGAGTCTTCTCCAACACCACAGTTCAAAAGCATCAATTCTTCGGCACTCAGCCTTCTTCACAGTCCAACTCTCACATCCATACATGACCACAGGAAAAACCATAGCCTTGACTAGACGGACCTTAGTCGGCAAGTAATGTCTCTGCTTTTGAATATGCTATCTAGATTGGTCATAACTTTCCTTTCAAGGAGTAAGCATCTTTTAATTTCATGGCTGCAATCACCATCTGCAGTGATTCTGGAGCCCCCCCCCCAAAAAAAAGAAAGTCAGCCACTGTTTCCACTGTTTCCCCATCTATTTCCCATGAAGTGATGGGACCGGATGCCATGATCTTCGTTTTCTGAATGTTAAGCTTTAAGCCAACTTTTTCGCTCTCCTCTTTCACTTTCATCAAGAGGCTTTTAGTTCCTCTTCACTTTCTGCCATAAGGGTGGTGTCATCTGCATATCTGAGATTATTGATATTTCTCCTGGCAATCTTGATTCCAGCTTGTGCTTCTTCCAGTCCAGCGTTTCTCATGATGTACTCTGCATAGAAGTTAAATAAGCAGGGTGACAATATACAGCCTTAACGTACTCCTTTTCCTATTTGGAACTAGTCTGTTGTTCCATGTCCAGTTCTAACTATTGCTTCCTGACCTGCATACAGATTTCTCAAGAGGCAGGTCAGGTGGTCTGTATTCCCATCTCTTTCAGAATTTTCCACAGTTTATTGTGATGCACACAGTCAAAGGCTTTGGCATAGTCAATACCAATTACCTCCTATTTAACATTTTAAATTTCAAAATGTATTCATGAATGAACAAATACTTATTGAGCACCCGCTATGTCTGAGGCACTAACTTTGATGCTGTACCTATACGAGGGAACAAACCAGATCAAAACCCAGCATGTGTTTCCTTAATATGTCTTGCAATTACCAACATACTCTTCTTTATCCCTGCTGGACTGTTCCCTAGGGGTAAGGACCATGCCTTTCATAAAACATAGTATCTTTTGCTATTTTCAACAATATGGATGGAGTTGGAGAGTATTATGCTAAGTGAAATAACTCAGACAAAGACAAACACTGTATGATATCACTTATATGTGGAATCTAAAAAATACAACCAAATAGTGAATATAGCAAAAAGAAATGGACTCACAGACATGGAGAACAAACTAGTGGTTACCAGTGGGGTAAGGGAAGGGGAGGGGCAAGAAAGGGATAGGGGATTAAGAGGTACATACTGTTATGTATAAAATAAGCTGCAAGTATATATCATACAACATGGGGAATATAGCCAATATTATATAATAACTATAAGTGGAGTATAACCTTCAAACACTGTGAGTCACTATATTTTACATCTGTAACTTATATAATATTGTACATCAACTATACTTCTTTAGAGAAAAATAACACAATACTAAACAATGTCTTGTGTAAAGTAGGTGCTCAATATTGAACAAATAAATTAATGAGCAAATAAAAATTAGAAAGGACTGAGAATAACTGGAAATAAGAAAAAGACAAAATTTTGGTCACATTGTCAGCTGTATGAGGAGAAGAGATTTTTCAGTCCCTGTTCAACTGAACCCTAAAAACTTTCTGCTAGTTGCTAAGGACTTTATTCTAAAAAATCACAGCTCTCAAAGAAGAACTGTACATCTGTTTGATTCCAAGCAAACATTTAAGTTTCCCCTGAATTTTCATGTTTTTCCCAAAGGAAAAAACATTAAGATGTTTGTAATGAAGCTAATAAGGCAGCAGATAAAAAGGAATGGAACTTTCCAAAGGAGCTGAGGTGTAGATTGACTTACAAATATGGCTTTGAAGAGATCAGTGAAAAGGGTGACAACTTGTGAAAGAAGAGCATGAAAAGTATCTAATGGATAGAGAAGAAAAGTTAAAAAGCAGGAAGAAAAAAGTTGTTAAGAAAAAAGCACTATGGAGGAAAGATATTAACAGTTAAAGACCATGAAAACAGCAGAAACAATATAAGTATACAGTAAATATGAGATGGTTGGATGGCATCACTGACTCAATTGACATGAGTTTGAGCAAGCTCTGGGAGTTGGTGATGGACAGGGAAACCTGGCATGCTACAGTCCATGGGGGTCACAAAGAGCTGGACACAACTGAGTGGCTGAACTGAACTGCACTGATACAGTATATATAATTATTCTGAGTTACTCATGAAATCGCTATATTTGATTTACTCAACATCTCTGTAAGTTCTGTAGTGTATGTATATGCTAAGTCACTTCAGTCTTATCTGACTCTTTGTGACCCCATGGGCTGTAGCCCGCCAGGCTTCTCTGTCCATGGGGTTCTCCAGGTAAGAATACTGGAGTGGGTAGCTATTCCCTTCTCCAGGAGTAAGTTCTGTTAGGGAGGTTGTTATTCTTCTCATTTTATAAATAAGGAAACTAGGACTCAGAGACTTGCCTGAAAATTACATAGCCAGTAATCAAAGTTCTCAGATTTATGGCCTAAGAATTTTCCCACAAAAAGGGAAAAGATAAGATCAAAAATCAAAGAATAAAGAGCAAATAGTGCCCCATAAATGCTTGTTGACTGAATGGGAAAGCATAGCATAGAAACATAGCATAGAAACCGAGAGTGGAGACACAAATTTCAACTTCAATGGAGACTGTTGCCCAGGAATCACAAAACAGTTGTAAGACTTTGGCTCCTGATACCCACAGTTATCAGTGTGATGTAACTAAGTGGAAGAAATTACTATTTCGAATATAAAAATTGAGAGATTATTGAACAGTATGTCAATAATTTAAGAAGAGTATCCATCAGGGTCCCAGTGGGAAACAGATGACATACCCAAAGGGTGAAAAGCATTTAATGAAGGGACTATTTACAGAGATGGAGGCTGAAAGAATAACCCATGGACTGATCATAGAGGGAAGTGATTTATAGCCTAGGCCTGAAGGGCAAGGAAGGGAAGCATGGACCCCGTTGAGGGCTGTGGCCACGAGAGAGGGCTGTGTGACGGGACCTGAGTTCTTTGGGTCTCTGACAGGAGAATGCAGCAATTGTAGTGATGGCAGGGAGAGGGAGGTGGAGCCAAACACCTTCTTCTCCAAAAATATAAAACCGAAAAGTAAGAACAAGAATAAGGGGAAGAAAAGAGGGACTATACTACTTCCACAAGATGTGAAAGAGAGAGAGAAAAAGGTGTGTAAGTTTAGGAAATGGAATATATATATATACACACATATATGTAATATAAATGCATGCTGCATTAATTCAGTGTCCAACTCTTTGTGACCCTATGGGCCATAGCCCACCAGACTTCTGTCCATGAGATTCTCCTGGAAAGAATACTGGAGTGGATTGCCATGGCCTCCTCAAGGGGACTTTCCCAATCCAAGCATCAAACCCATATCTCTTATGTCTCCTGCTTTGGCAGGTGGGTTCTTACCACTAGCGCCACCTGGGAAGCCTATTATGTATTAAATTATATATAAATGTTATATATGTATACATACATACATGTATGCATACATGGTTTATTTTTAAAATTTTTATCCATTCATTCTCTAACAATATAATGAGCCTATTATGGCAGATGTTTAAAACTCCTGAAGTTAATATGACAATAGTACAAAACTCCCGCTCCAGAGGAAATCACATTCTGCTGGGGAAGAATACATGCAAGTGAACAACGTGAGCATAGATAATAATAACACCAGCAAAACAATATGGTGTGTTATAAAAGAAGTACATGCATAATTTCATGGTGGAAAGAGCAAGCGCAACCCTGCCGGGGGAAGGGGGAAATGATAGTGGAGAGCTGCTTGTGAATGGGATGACTTCCAAGCTGCAATTTTTTTTTTAATTTTTCTTCGGTTGTTTGTACTTTTTATTTATTTTTTAACTTACACATATACAGTTTTTATTTAAAAATTAAAGAAGGGAGCCATGGCCAGACTGAGCCCAGACTGGGCCGTCCCACTGAGCAGTATTTTTGAAAGCAGGCAAATGAAATGAAGGCATTCCAAGAGGCTAGTTTGTGAAAAGGGACAGAACCAAAATGGGCCTGATGACTTGGGAAGCTGAAATAACTCAGCAGGGCTTGAGTTAAAATGTGTGGTTTCATGCTAGGTATTCAACAGATGGCGGCAAGTCATTGTTGGTTTTAAAGCAAGAAAGTGCTATGGTTAGACATATAGACTAGAAAGACCATTATTGAACAATTGCTTCCAGTTTAGAGAATGGAAAGGAAGTAATGAAATGAGAAAAAAGAACAATCAGGCATAAGTTTATTTTCACTAAATTTCTGTTTGTCATTGGTCATGATTTTGCAGGTTTATTATATGTGCTTGAAAGGCCATTTTGATGTAAGAAGAGAAGGACTTCCCAGATGGTGCTAAAGTGGTAAAGAACTTGCTTGCCAATGCAGGAGACATAAGAGAAGGGGGTTAGATCCCTGGGTGGGGAAGATCCCCTGGAGGAGGGCATGGAAACCCTCTCTGGTATGCTGGCCTAAAGAATCCCATGGACAGAGGAGTCTGGAGGGCTATGGTCCATAGCTTCACACAGAGTCAGACATGACTGAAATGACTTAGTATGCATGTGCTGAAGGAGAAGAGAAAGTGAAAGATGGAATTTATTTTCACCATGGTGTCCTTGGCTTGTTGACATCTTGGAGCAGTACTGTAGGTAAGGGAGATCTCCGTCTCATGCACTGACCTGGGTAGGACCTTAACACTTAAGAATTTCCCTTCTGTTTCCCTTCTGAATGTGGCCAGCTCACCACCAGCCAGCCACTGAAAGAGAAACGGGGAAGAAATTTCATCCTCTAGCCGATACACCATTGGCCACAGCGAGAAATGGAGCTGAGAACTGGAGAAGCAAACCAGAGTCCTCTGCTTCTCTCCATTATTCCCAACAACAGATGGAAAAAAGGCAAACCTTCACCTCCTGTGGTCGGTGCTTATGTTCAACCAGGAACTTCATTCTCAGTAGCTACAGATCTTCCTAATCTTTCATCTTAACTTAACTTGACACTGGGTTCTATTGCCTTTCACGAGAAAGGTCTTGGGAGGTTGTAAACCTATGCGGTTGGGAAAAGAATGTTCTGCACTAAATGGGGAAGGAGAGGAGCTGCAGACTTCCAACTTTCACAGCTTGTCTGCTTGTGGAAATTGTGCTGCAACATACTCTTGAAATCGTTTGGGTGGGCCTTGTTTCTGAGGAAATAAAGAGGCCCCAGAACCTCCCAAGTGAGTGAAAGAATGATTTCCAGATAGTCAAGTGGAGCCGCCTCTGGCTGCATGAGCTGGATATGGTTGGCAGTCTTTCCCCGTGGCTGGCCAGTATCCTGAGGTTAGCAAAGCAGAAGGCAAATCTTTGGGGAGCTGAAAGACATGTGCAAGTGCCAGCATTTTTGACAAATGCTCAGTTAATTGTTTTCTATGATTCTTCTCTTGAGACACAGACTATGTATACCAGGCACTAAGCACAATCCCCTCCCACCCTCCTACACCCCAGGGGAAGCTTCATAATTACACACATTTGGGCCAAGTGTCTACCCCACAGGAAATGGACAGATTGCCCCTGCAAATGAAAGAATGATGCAGGGCATGGGAAAGCAGAGAAATGAAAGATCAACTGACGTAAGGAAAGCCAGAGAGTTTCTATACGAACATGAGAAACTCGGGGTTTCTTATATGGATACCTAGGAAACACTGGTCAGAAGAGGCTTGGGTAAATTGAGGAGAAATTTGGATTGTTCTATATCTGATAAATGATTCCATACTTGGAAACCCTAGCATTCCAGGATGGAATTCAATTTGGGATGAGTTCCTGGAAATTGTGGCATGTACAGTGGGTTCAAAAACAAATTATGCATATGTAGAGGCAAAATGGGATTTAAACTGTAATATCCATGAATTTCATGACTGCTTTCTTCCAGATCTAGCCATTTTGCAATTTTGCCTCTTTTTTCACCTCGCAGTTTCTCTAGTTATGTGTTCATCTCTTGCCATTTGTTCATCAGATATTTATAATATGCACTAAGATGCCTACCACTCTGCTCATGTTAAATTAGAAAGTTGAATCCCCTCTGAACAATGTTCTGGTCCATGCTAATTGGATCAGAACCTTGCCTATCACATAGCCGTCTGCTTACTCAAGCAATAGATTGGAACGGTTAAAGAGGCCCGATTCTGCTCCTGACACTGCTCTAGAGATTGGCTTCAGGGAAAGATAATTCAATTTTGATTTATTTTTGCCAAACGTTTTGAATCAAGAAATTTATGCATTGGAATTCCCCAGTGGCTCAGACGGTAAACACCCCACCAGCAATGCTAGGAGACTGGGTTTGATCTCTGGGTCGGGATGATCCCCTGGAAAAGGAAATGGCCACCCACTTCAGTAATTTTGCCTGGAGAATTTCATGGACAGAGGAGCATGGCAGGCTACAGTCCATGGGGTCACAAAGAAAATTCAACCTTTCTCTATGATATCAGTAAGATACTTTTTTGTTGCTTCCATTAAAGGTCGAGTTTATGAACCATAACATCAGTAACATGCTAAACCAATTTCACAACAAAATCTGGAATCTAAGTTTCAATAAGAAAAGTAAATTTCTGAGTTACTGATTTAAAGATTAGTTATTTGTTGTCTTTGAATACAAAACTGTCAAAGAAAATGCAAACTTCCTTGAAAAGAAGTTGAGTGTAAAAGCTGTTGAAATCACAAAGGTGAGAGAGAAAAGAAGTTGGGTAATGACTGTGAACATCTAGAGAAATCTGTAAATAAACTTGAACACAATGTTAACTGAGCAAACTAGAATGCAACAGAAAGCATCAACAATAAAAAAATTAATCAAAACTTTTGTCATCAAGAAATAAATGTTAGACAAAAATTAATATTGGTGAATTCAGATTTTAAAATTTGACCAAGACACTCAGTATAAGAGGCAGAATAAAATGAAATAAAGACAAAGAAAGGAGTCTGTAAACAAGGGGACAAGAGGAGACAAGTTGGACTTACTTTTCCTTTACAAAAAATAAAAGAAAATAAATGACAAAAAATTCATCTTGAGCAATCATATTGACTTCCACTAGGGGAAAAAAGTGTATTGTTTTAGTTTGTTTCATTAAGCAGGAGACAGTTGGGTCTGTCTGAGACAGAAATAATAACCATAAAGTTTTACCAAATTAAAGATCCCACTGCAGTTCTGAAATGAGAAAAAGACTTTGCATACAGAGTGTACTTTAAGAGGCAGTAGTGAAACATTCTGGTATGATTTGTTTGGGGAAAAGAAAGGAGGGGAAAAAAAAAAAAACACCCTCAATGAAGCCTCTTTCAGACATGTATCATGGGCTTCTTGTCACTGAACTCTTCCATATTAACAAACTAAATTGTTCTTCCTTTCATTCCTTTGGCCACAGGCAGACGAAATTCACCAAAGTCTCCACCACAGACATTCTCAGATGGTGCTAATAAAAAGAAGAAACCCACACTAGAATTGGTGGTCCACATTGTGAGAGTCACTAAATATTATCACAAAGCAATAATTATCCTAGAGCGTGCTTGGTGGCTCAGCATTCTGAGCAAGCGTCAACAGCATACAGTTTCAATGATGTTGCTAATGGGAGCTCATGTTTTGTGTTGGGTGGTCTTCTGTACTGCCTGGTGGTCTTGTTTCTGCCTGCTATGACAACACTAATGGTTTCATGTAGTCCCCAATCCCACACAGTATTCACTTGTCTCTCTTTAGTAATGCATGACAAGTCATAAAAGACAGACTACCCAGAAATGACACTGCGATTATTCCAGACATTTTCTCTCCTGGTGGTGACAGTTCCAAATCAAGTTGGCTCAGTATTTAAGTCAAAGTGTTTTTCTAACTGGCAGTTCAAAATGCAGCCTTAGATCTGGAAAATCAAACTGGGCTCCTCTTGCCTCTTCCATCATTGCTTGTAATAAATATTCAACTGTTGGACCACAGCTAGAAACTTATGATAGATGATATAGAATAGATTCCAACTCTCTTTTTTCCAGATGCAAAGAACTCATCTTTTGGTTAGAGAGACTTCACTACCTTTTAATAAGCATAAGCAGATCATTTTACAGACTTTCTTGCCACAGTCATTTAGGGTTTATTTCCCAAGGTCTCACAAAGAGAAGAAAGAGAAGGTTCATAGCTGCAAAGGATATCAATATAACCTCTGTTCAGAGGGTTAGAGAGTCATATAGCCCAGAATTAATCCAGGCATCTATCCCACTTTAGGGGCTTCCCAGGTGGTGCCAGTGGTAAAGAACACGCCTGCCAAAGCAGGAGACATAAGAGACGTGGGTTCAGTCCATGGGTTGGGAAGATCCCCTGGAGGAGGGCATGGCAACCCACTCCAGTGTTCTTGCCAAGAGAATCCCATGGACAGAGGAGTCTGGTGGGATATAGGCTATGGAGTCTCGAAGAGTCGGACATGACTGAAGCGACTTAGCACGCACGTGCATACGACTTTTAACTCTAAAACCAGTATTGAAACGTTCTTCATCATAAGCTGACCCGTAACTCTGTACTCACAGGACTAAAGACCAAGAATTTAATCTCAGTAGAATTTTTAGAGTCATAAATTGGGCTGGGTTTGGGGATTCAGTTCTAGTCCCCATAAACCACCCATCCTAAAGTAATTTCCTTGCAAACCCCTTCAGTATTCACTGCCTCTACCATTTACTGGCTATTTTACATTTGGCTTTGTGGTTAAATTTTCACAGCCACTCCTCTGTCTATTTCTTATCCTACACTGTGTGTGTTAAGTCACTTCAGTTGTGTCTGACTCTTTGAGACCCCATGAACTATAGCCCATCAGACTCCTCTGTCCATAGGGTTCTCCAGGCAAGAATAACTGGAGTGGTTAACCATTCCTTTCTCCAGGGGTCTTCCCAACTCAGAGATTGAACCTGTGTCTCACATTTTCTACATTGGCAAGTGAGTTCTTTACCACTAGAACCACCTGGGAAGACCCATCCTATATTAGACTGCTGTTCAGTTGCTCAGTCATGTCCGACTCTTTGCGACACCATGAACTGCAGCACACTTTGCCTCCCTGTCCTTCACTATCTCCCGGAGTTTGCTCAGACCCATGTCCATTGAGTTGATAATGCCATCCAAACATCTCAACCTCTGTTGCCAGCATCTCCTCCCACTCTCAATCCTACCTACACTGTAAGTTTCTTGAAATAAGATACCAGAAATATTTATCTTCATATACCCAACCACAGGACTGGAAAAGGTCAGTTTTCATTCCAATCCCAAAGAAGGGCAATGCCAAAGAATGTTTAAACTACCGCACAATTGCACTCATCTCACTCTCTAGCAAAGTAATGCTCAAAATTCTCCAAGCCAGGCTTCAACAATACGGGAACCATGAACTTCCAGATGTTCAAGCTGGATAAAAAAGGCAGCAGAACCAGAGATCAAATTGCCGACATCTGTTGGATCATAGAGAAAGCAAGAGAATTCCAGAAAAATATCTACTTCTGCTTTATTGATTATACCAAAGCCTTTGACTGGGTATATCAGAACAAACTGTGGAAAACTCTTCATGAGATGGGACTATCAGACCACCTTACCTGCCTCCTGAGAAATTTGTCTGCAGGTCAAGAAGCAAGAGTTATAACTGGACATAAAACAATAGACTGGTTCCAAATTGGGACAGGAGTAAGTCAAGGCTGTATATTGTCAACCTGCTTATTTAACTTATATGCAGAGTACATCATGCAAAATGCTGGGAATCAAGATTGCCAGGAGAAATAACAATTACCTCAGATACACAGATGACACCACCCTTATGGCAGAAAGTGAAGACGAACTAAAGAGCTTCTTGATGCAAGTGAAAGAGAAGAGTGAAAAAGCTGGCTTAAAACTCAACATTCAGAAAACTAAGATTGTGGCATCTAGTCCCATCACTTCATGACAAATAGAAGAGGAAACAATGGAAACACTGTCAGACTTTATTTTTGGGGGGCTCCAAGATCACTGCAAATGGTGACTGCAGCCATGAAATTAAAAGATGCTTGCTCCTTGGAAGGAAAGTTATGACCAACCTAGACAGCATAATAAAAAGCAGAGACATTACTTTGCCAACAAAGGTCCATCTAGTCAAAGCTATGGTTTTTCCAGCAGTCATGTATGCATGTGAGAGTTGGACTATAAAGAAAGCTGAGCACCAAAGAATTGATGCTTTTGAACTGTGATGTTGTAGAAGACTCTTGAGAATCTCTTGGACTGCAAGGAGATCAAACCAGTCAATCGTAAAGGAAATCAGTCCTTAATATTCATTGGAAGGACTGATGTCGAAGCTGAAACTCCAATACTTTGGCCATCTGATCAAAGAACTGACTCACTGGAAAAGACCCTGATATTGGGAAAGATTGAAGGCAGGAGGAGAAGAGGATGACAGAGTTGAGATGGTTGGAGGGCATCACCAACTCAATGGACATGAGTTTGAGCAAGCTCCAGGAGTTGGTGATGGACAGGGAGACCTGGTGTGCTACAGTCCATGGGGTTGCAAAGAGTCAGACACGACTGAGTGACTGACCTGAACTGACCCAGTGCCTAGCTCTGTGCCTCATACATAATAAAGGATCCATACATTTTTTTAGTGAGTAGATTAAATTTGGCACTGTTGGATTGAAGAAAGCGAACACAAGGATGAATTATTCTTAGTCTCTTTCCTCAGGATCTTTCTATTTTATTACATGGCTGGATACAGAGTGAAAGCTCAATAAATGCTAGCTGGTTAGTCAATTCTCAGTTACTTTTCTCAGTGGAAAGATAGCTTACCAAAACGAATGTATGCCAGCAAAGCCAAGTACTGTTTTATTTTACTCTTTCTGGTGTAATGAAACCTTTCCTCTTTCACTCAACACCCCAAGTAACTAAGAACAAGACTGCATCTAAGCATAGGAACTGTTTACCACACTAACTGTAATATCTGAAGCCAAAACTTGGACGTACGTTCTTACACCAGGAGAAGATATTTGAAAATACAACCAGCATACAATCAACCAAAGTGTTTGGTTTTTAGTACTTCTTAGGCAGGACATAGATGGGCCCCAGGCTAGGCAGCTGGGGTTTGACCCCTATAGACAGGTACTCCAAAACAGGAGGAGCAAGAGAGGAGCTGAGCCCTGTGCAGATAAAGCATAGAGACTACATATTCCTCATCCTTGAGATCAAAGAGACCTTCCCAACTATAGATGCATGGAGAGGCTCCTTCAAGATCAAAAAGGGAGTAATGTCAGCCTACCTACAAGCATCTTTGCTAGAATCAATCTTGGCTACAAGATGCATGCACACACATGGAAGGATCCTTAGATACACCAAGTATGGACTCAGAACCAAAGCAAGATGACTGGCCAAAGGAAACCCAGGAGAAAGGCCCCATATAAGTGATTCAAAGTATTACTCCCTCTCTGTGGCCTCCCTGTGTTTATCCACATGTCTATCTACATGTATCCATTTCCTCTTAATAAACACTGTATTTGTTGTACTGCTTTCTTCTTCTTTGTGGAAATTCCTGCAAAGCCAAAAGGCCCAGGACTTGTCACTGGCCATTAGCCTAGTGGTTAGGATTCAGCTCTCTCACTGCCATGACCTGATTTCAATCTCTGGATGGGTAACAAAATCCTGCTTTAAGTAACTGCAGGCAGAGCCCGCCTGAGATCATTTCTGATCACCAAAAAAAAAAAAAACCAGGATACTTATTATTCATTAAGAATTTCCAGTTGGACCTTCACAATTGTATGAGGAAATAAATATGAGCCTATTTTGAAACTGTATAAACACACAATGCAAAAATTAGGGCTATAAACAGAATATGTATTTCTGCATTAAAAGTACTTTAATTTGTGAGTGTACACATGAGGAAATTATTTAAGGCCTTTACTAATTTACATACATTCTTCATTGTGTAGCTTAAAACATGAGCTCTAATGTGAACCAAAGCCAAAAAGACCAGAGAGGGAAATAAAGCAGATGGCAGAAGACTAGGGTGTGGTAAGAGCGAAGGGATGAAGGAGGATGAAGGAGGCAATATGCATGTATACAACCTGAGAGAGAAAATCAGAAACTTAACATCTATTCAACAGATTCATAACTGTGACAGAGGTGCCAGGCACAGAGCTAAGAACAGTAGAAGACACAAGGATAATAGAATCCAGCTTGATGTGGGAGAACTCACAGTCTAGGGGCACTGTTGGTAGGGAGTGGGCAGAGAGAAAAAAAGGACAGCTACTCATATAAATATAATAGAAAGCAGAAGTGATCATTGCCAGAGGAGAGGTTCACATAAAGCACTGTAGGAGTTTAGTGAAAGGAAATATCTCTTCACTGAAGGATGCTTTAGGGTAATTTTATAAAGTAGAGGATGTTTAAGCTCAGCCTGAGATAGAAGACATTCAGGAAGTACAAAAGGAAGAAATGGCACTCTATATGGAAATAACAATATGCAAAATACATAACAGCAGGAAGTCTATTAGATCCATTTAATAGTATCAAGTGTTCCATTTTCTCTAAGGTTTAAGGTAAGCATAGGGACATTGTGAGAAATGGGGTTGATAAGGTGGATTGTGGATGGATTAGAGATAGCATTGAACAGCAAGAGAAGGGATTTGGAATTTTTTCAACAGTTTCTGGGAGCCACTCAAGGTCTAATGAAATCCAACCGGTATTTTCAAAAGCTCATCAGAAGGATATTATATTTCTATGATCTGTGTCACTAACTTGGTGGATCAACAAAGACCCTATGGGCTCTTTAAAACACAGGGAAATTTTTAAAAATAATTTTAATATGCATGTATATGTATAACTGGATCATTTTACCATATAGCCATTAAGAAGATTTTGGCTTTTCCAGTGAGTGACATGTGAAGCCACAGAGGATTCAAGGTCTAGGATTGACAGGATCTGACTTGGATTTTAAAAGCATCAGCTGGCTGCTATACTGAGAACAGACTTTAGGGAGTCAAGTATTTTCAGAGGCAATTACAGTAATCCAAGTGAGGTAAGACCATGTCTGGGCACAGATCAGTAGTAATAGGAGTAGCAAAAAGTGGTCTGACTTAAGATACATTTGTTAGCAGGGCCAACAGAATTTTATGGTGAATAAAATATGGAACGAGAGAAGAGAGGACTCAAGGAGGACTCAATATTGTTGATCCGAGTAACCAGAAAGACAGAGCTGCCAAAAACTCAGGTGAAGAAGGTAACATATGGAGTAGGTTTTGGAACTCAATTTTGTACATATTATGCACATATGGAAATGATACATAGGCATTTAAAATTCAAGACAGAGGGCTAGAGATATAAATTTGGGAATCTAATATAATGATGGTATTTAAAAATACAAAACTGGGTAAGTTCACCAAGAGAATGAATGTTGATAGAAAGGAGAATCTGGGCTGTTACAACATTAATAATTCTGGTAAAAGAGAAGGAACCACCAAGAGAGATTGAGAGAGCATAACCAGGAAGGCAGGAGGAAAAACTAGCGAGTGTGTGTCTGGAAGCCACGTGAGTAGAGGGTACCAGGAAGAGGATCCATCAACAGCATCAGATGCTGTGCTCTGAGCACTGAGAATGACCGTTGGATTTATCATCAAGGTTGTGAGGGACCCTGACCAGAATAATTTCAGTGGACTGGCAAAAGCAAAAACCTGAATGTTCAGTTGTTCAGCCATGTCTGACTCTTTGCAGCCCCATGGATTGTAGCCTGCCAGACTCCTCTGTCCTTGAAATTTTCCAGCAAGAATACAGGAGTCAATTGTCATTCCCTTCTCCAGGGGATCATCCCGACCCAGGGAAAAAACCCGCATCTCCTGTGTCTCCTGCATGGACAGGCAGATTCTTTACCAATAGCACCTCCTGGGAAGCCTCCCAAACCTGAATGGAGTGGAGTTAAGAGAATGGGAGGGGGAAAGCTGGAAACTACAAGTATACACAATTCTTTTGAGAAGATTTTCTGCAAAGGGGAGCAAGAAATGAGGCACTAATAGTAGAAAGAAGTATGAGCGGGCGCTACTCGTCCTTGCGGTGCGCAGGCTTCTCACTGAAGTGGCTTCTCTTGCTGTGGAGCACAGGCTCTAGGCGCACAGGCTTCAGTAACTGCAGCGTGCTGGCTCAGTTGCTCCTAGGTATGAGGGCTCTTCCTGGACCAGGAATCAAACCTGAGTCCCCTATGTTGACGGAAGAATTCTTAAACACTATGGAAGTCTCTTATGGCCATTAAAGAGGGAGTAAAGTTAAACGAGGCAGTTAGGTGGGCCCTACTCTGACAAAGCTAGTGTCCTAATGGGCTTCCCTGATGCCCCAGTGCCTTATGGGCTGCCCCGGTAAAGATTCCACCTGCAATGGAAGGAATGCAGGAGTAGCAGGTTCAGTCCCTGGGTCCAGAAGATCCCCTGGAGGGAGGGCACAGCAACCCACTGCAGTACTCCAGTACTCTTGCCTGGAGAATCCCATGGACAGAGGAACCTGGCAGGCTACAGTCCATGGGGTCACAAAGAGACACGACTGAAGTGAATGAGCTTGCCCTGAGTGTTATAAGAAGGGGAGATTAGGACACCCAGAAATGGACCTCAAAGATGCACACACACCAAGGGAAGACCATGTGAAGACCACAGTGAGCAGGTAGCCATCTGCCAGCCAAGAAGACAGACCTCAGGAAAAGGCAGCTCTAACTCCTTGATCTTGGACTTCTAGACTCCAAAATTGTGAGAAAATAAATTTCTGGTGTGTCAGCCACCTAGTCTGTGGCTGTTATAACAGCCCTAGGAAACTTACATAGTAGTTGTTTTTATTCTGAGGTTTTTTTTTTTTAATTGAAGAATAATTGCTTTATAGTACTGCACTGGATTCTACCAAGCATCAGCATGACTCGGCCATAGGTTTACCCATGTCCCCTCCCTCTTAAATATCCCTCCCTCCTCCCTCCCCATCCCACCACTCTAGGTTGTTACAGAGCCCCTGTTTGAGTTCCCTGAGTCATACAGTAAATTCTCATTGGATATATATTTTACGTGTGGTAATGTATGTTTCCATGTTACTTTCTTCATACCTCCCACCCTCTCCTTCTAACCCATCCCAGCCATGTCCATAAGTCTGTTCTCAATGTCTGTCTCCATTGCTGCTCTGCAAATAGGTTCATCAGTACCATCTTTCTAGATTCCATATATATGTGTTAGTATATGATATTTGCTTTTCTCTTTCTGACATACTTCACTCTGTATAATAGGCTTTAAGTTCATCTACCTCTTTAGGACTGACTCAATGCATTCCTTTTTATGGCTGAGTAATATTCTATTGTATACACATACCACAGTTTCTTTCCATTCATCCATCAGTGGGTATCTAGGTTGCTTCCATGTCCTAGCTATTGTAAACAGAACGGCAAAGAAAATTGGATTACTTGTGTATTTTTTAGTTTTGGTCTCCTCTGGGCATATGCCTAGTAGTGGGATTGCTGGGTCATATGGTGGTTTTATTCCTAGTTCTTTAAGAAATCTCCATACTATTCTCCATAGTGGCTGTATCAATTTGTATTCCTACCAACAGTGCAAGAGGTTTCCTTTTCTCCACACACTCTCCAGCATTTATAGATTTATTTGTAAATTTTTTTTTATAATGGCCATTCTGACCTGTGTGAGGTGATATTTCATTGTAGTTTTGACTTGCATTATCCTGAGTTTTTAATTTTTGCTTCTGTTGGTGGGGGGCGGGGAGGATAGTTCTAAAATGGAAGAAACAATAATGGCATGTTTGCATGTTTTTTAGGAAATATCCAGGGAGAAAAGATAATCTGGAAGGCTGAGGAGGAAAACTGATAAGAGAGATGTTGCTGAGAAGGTGACAGCGGATCAGATCTGGTCTTGTTATTTATTTCTCAGAGCTCCTCTTATCTTCAGGCTTCAGTCAAGGACCTTAAACCTTCTCTGATTTCTTGATAGTGATTGTATCAGAATCAGTAAACTTAAAAAGGGAGAGGAGGAGACTCTACAAACTTAGATTTCTAGAAAAACCATGGATCTATTAAAACAAATAGATCAGAAAAGGATAAATTATTTTTTAGAGGAAAAGAGAGTGACAGAATTGAGGAAAATCAAGAAAAAAAGAAATAAAATGAATCTAACTTTGCATTTGTAAGATGTGTAGGTGAAAATGTTCTTGTGGGTGTCGAAATTGTTGAGAAAAATTTAGCAAAATTCAATGAAAGAGATAAGGTGAGTCCACAGTGAATCTTTCCTAAATGGTTACATATCCCATGAATGGTTTTCTTACTATGAAGTGTTTGTGCCATCACACCACCACAACCTCCTTTTTTTTTTTTTTTTAAAGAAAAAAAAGGACCTAATAGTTATTAAGATAAAGTCATTGTGATGAAAATGTGGTTTGGTAAAGGAAAGTTGGTTAAGAACAAGTTCTGTTTGGGGAAAGAATAATAAATATTCAGTCTTGGCATTTTCAAGATGTTGAGCTATGGGCCTAGGATAGCACACAAGCCCATACAGAGATAAAGGCAGCAACACTGGGATTGTAAAGTAAGCATGAAGAAACATGACTGTCAAATCTTATAGCATTCCTGGAAATTAGGAAATCTATAAATATCAGCCCCACTTTGTAATGGTGTGAGAGTCTTGGTATATCAAGGCTACGAGGTTAGATTCATAATAAATGTAATTTGAAGTGGTCCAACATGTCACAATGAATCAGTACCAAAAGAAGGACTGGAACCCAGGACTCCTGGCTCCTATCCAGGACTCTACCCACAAAACTGTATTTCCTGTGTTTTTATTTTAATCTTGAACTAATTCTCAATCTCTCTCTCGTGCGCTCTCCAGCCCTCTTTCCCTCCCTTTTTCACATACCATAGATGACCCTTGTACACATCCTCCATAAATCACTCTATAATGGAGCGCCTTTGTTGTTCTCTTCGCTAGGTACCCAAAGGAAGATTATGGCAGAGAATCAGGGCTCAGCATTAAGGGAGATAATTGAAGGTCATTCAGCTGAAAATAATTCATATTTATCCATGGCTTCCTTTACCAGAGCATCTGGTTTCCGTTAGCCAGCATGGTGTCCTCTGGTTCTGACTGTGGTGGCCCATGGTAACCACATTTTTGCTAAAAAAGAAGAGTGCTTTCTTACATCTGTTCCAGAGATGTTTTTCCATCCTTCTTTGTACAAAGCAATGCTCTGCATTTAGATGAACAAAGACTAAAGCTTCATGCTGTTAGGTACTGATGACTGGCCTGCCCCTGGGCAGCTTCTCTGGGACTTTCTCTTTCTGTCAAGTTCAATCATAGAATGAAAGATTAGGAAAGCTAAGGCCAACCAGTTCATCTTACTAACTCCTGCCAGAATGTCAGTTCTAAGGAGATTTAGATTTACATTATTTGTAAGGAGATTTTCTGTTCTTATCTCTATATACAAAGAATATATTAATTCATTCATTAAACTCTTAGCTGAAACCTGTGGGCAGGTTTCATTTTACCTGCCCACAATAGACACTCATCTTTAGTTTCACTTACCTATGACTGCTGTCTTAGCAACAGGAACTCATACCTATATCTAAACCAGAATCTCTTTCAGCCTGTTTGTCAATAAATGATTTTTTTTTACCATTAACCTACTAGTTATCTCTTAAGAAACATATTAGTTACTTGAAGGGACAAAGCATGAGAGAGAAAAGGAAGTGAGAAAAACCCAGTATGCATAAATATTAGAAACACAAAGCTTGAAAGTATAATCAGTAGTAGGTGAATTTTGACCTTAACCTAAACTAAATGACATCACTACAATTAATAGTAGTAGCTAAAACTTACAAAGTACTTTCTGTATATTATGTTTAGTGCTTTAGGTTCACTATCTCATTTAATTCTCACAACAAAACGATGAAGTAAATGATATTCCTTCTTATTGGAGTATAATTGGTTTACAAAGTTGTGCTAGCTTCTGCAGTACAATGAAGTGAATCAGCTCTATGTACGTATACATCTCCTCCCTCTTGGATCTCCTCCCCACCCAGTGCCCCATCTCACTCATCTAGGTCATCTCAGAGCACTCATTTTAAGTAAAAATTTGAGTGCCATCAATATCTTTGTGGAGTCCTGGCAGGAAACAGATGGAGCACTCAAAAATAGTTAATTGGAGCAGGTTTTAATAAAAGCCCTATTTACCAAAGTGTAGGCAGAGTGTATATTCTCACCCTGCTTATTTAACTTCTATGCAGAGTGCATCATGAGAAACACTGGACTGGAAGAAGCACAAGCTGGAATCAAGATTGCTGAGAGAAATATCAATAACCTCAGATATGCAGATGACACCACCCTTATGGAGAAAGTCAAGAGGAGCTAAAAAGCCTCTTGATGAAAGTGAAAGAGAAGAGTGAAAAAGTTGGCTTAAAGCTCAACATTCAGAAAACGAAGATCATGGCATCTGGTCCCATCACTTCATGGGAAATAGATGGGGAAACAGGGGAAACAGTGTCAGACTTTATTTTTGGGGGCTCCAAAACCACTGCAGATGGTGACTGCAGCCATGAAATTAAAAGACGCTTACTCCTTGGAAGAAAAGTTATGACCAACCTAGATAGTATATTCAAAAGCAGAGACATTACTTTGCTGACTAAGGTCCATCTAGTCAAGGCTATGATTTTTCCTGTGGCCATGTATGGATTTGAGAATTGGACTGTGAAGAAGGCTGAGTGCTGAAGAATTGATGTGTTTGAACTGTGGTGTTGAAGAAGACTCTTCAAGGTCCCTTGGACTGCAAGGAGATCCAACCAGTCCATTCTGAAAGAGATCAACCCTGGGATTTCTTTGGAAGGAATGATGCTAAAGCTGAAGCTCCAGTACTTTGGATACCTCATGCAAAGAGTTGACTCATTATAAGACTGTGATGCTGGGAGGGATTGGGGGCAGGAAGAGAAGGGGACGACCCAGGATGAGATGGCTGGATGGCATCACGGACTCGATGGACATGAGTCTGAGTGAACTCCGGGAGATGGTGATGGACAGGGAGGCCTGGCGTGCTGCGATTCATGGGGTCACAAAGAGTCGGACACGACTGAGTGACTGAACTGAACTGAACTGAATTGAGGCAGAGTATAGGGCTTCCCTGATGGCTCAGTAACAAAGAGTCCACTCAAAATGCAGGAGCTGCAGGAGATATGAGCATGATCCCTCAGTCAGGAAGGTCCCTTGGAGGAGGAAATGACAACCCACTCCAGTATTCTTGCCTGGGAAGTCCCATGGACAGAGGAGCCTGGTGGGCTACAGTCCGTGGGGTCACAAAGAGTTGGACGTGACTGAGTGACTGAACACACATGTCTGGCATGGTGTAAGACAATTTATAAGGGATAATGCAGTGCTCTGATGCTATTAATGTTGTGGGTATTCCTATCCCTGACCCTGGGAGAGGGAGAGAATGATTTCCTGAATCCAGAAGGAGAGCCAAGTGGGGAGGACTATATGACAGGGGGATGCAGCCAGCCTGTGGGAAATCCAAGGGAGGGCGTAGGGGAATAAATACTCCATCTTCCTTCTCTTCAACTTAGCTAAAACCCACCAAGGGTCCCAGATCAAAGGAACCTGTGAATAAATGTGCTGATGTCAGACTATGGGGAAGAAAGAATGGTGAAGAGAGTAGAAAGTGGATCTAGATGAGCACAGTCACTTTCTAATGTCCCAGGAATCAAGGTCACTAAGTGATGCAGCAGGATTTTAAATCCACAACTGTCTGACTTTAGAGCTCACACTCAACCGTCTTGCTCTACTGCTAATGGCTTTGAAATAGCAAAGAGAAGGGAGGCTAACTGAGATAGGAGAGAGTATCAGGAGATATAGAGAAGAAAGGAGGCTTCCCAGGTGGTGCTGGGGTAAAGCATCCACCTGGCAATGCAGGAAACAGACTCAGGTTCAGTCCCTGGGTCAGAAAGATCCCCTGGAGGAGGGCACAGCAAGCCACTCCCGTACTCTTGCCTGGAGAATCCCATGGAAAAAGGAGCCTAGTGGGCCACAGTCCATGGAATCGCAAAGAATCGGATACAACTGAAGCGACCTAGCACACATATACAGAGAGGAAAGGGACATGCACAGGATGACATTTACGAGATACGAATCTCTGGCAAGACTTTCCTGAATTCTGTTTTCTCATCTATGAACTACTTCTATAACACAAAATGCAGTTCTTCTTTCTTGGTGCAGTTAATATCATCAATTTCATTGTCATTGTTCTGACTCACCCTGGAAAAGAGATGAATCACCCAAACTTATGCTCAGAGACCGTAGTCTTGCTGTGACAGAGTTTATGGCATTGTGAAAAACTGCCCGCTTGGTAAGTCACACATCATTGACCAGAGGTCTGAAAGAAAGTGGCCATGAAATCTTCTGTTATTTTTCTTGCTGTCTTTATCTTACATAATAAAAGTACCCTGGAGAAGGAAATGTCAATGCACTCCAGTATTCTTGCCTGGGAAATCCCACGGAGAGAGGAGCCTGGCAGGCTATAGTCCATGGGGTGGCAAAGAGTTGGACATGACTTGGTGACTAAACAACAATAGAAGCACCCACTCATTTTATCAAACCTGATTCAAGGAATTTTGTATCTACTGCACAAGAAATGATAGGAGAGGTGATTTGATTTATAAATTGCTCTCTGCTCTCTTTTGGAGTCACTTTGACAGAAGTGATCAGTTGACAATAAATGGGTCTGAGAGTAGCAATGCTCTTAAAAGTACATATGGTGCCAAGACCCTATGGGGTCTAAAAAGATGTCTCATAGCAGCTTACAAAATACTGTTCAGGAATTTCCTGTGCCAAAAGCAAAGATGAAAAATAGGACTGCAAATCAGAGAAATCCAAGCAAGCAGGAGACAAATAGAAAATGCATGACAGGAACAGTTTAGAAAGAAGTCCAAGGTAGTAACAGAGCCTTCATTCACATGTGACATGAGAGAGTATCAGATCAAGTTAAAAATCAAGTTTCCAGAATAGAACATAAATACAAGAATAGGAAAATATCTAGCTTATTTCCTAGAACTTGTAAGAAAAAGAGAAATGGAAAACATGGGAAAAGATAAGAGACCTAAGAGATGAATACAGAAGACCCAAAATCCAAAGAATTAAGAGTCTTGAGAAGAGAAGAGAAATAATCAAAACAATAAAACAAGAATTAAAAAAAAACCAAAAAAACTGGAGGGTGAATTCAAAAGCATGATTCTACCAAATGCCAAGTCATGTAAGTGAGAAAAGAATCATACTTAGGAAAATCATTGTAAAAAAATTAAAACAAAAAATAAAATGAGCAGATTATAGAGGCTTCCAGGGAAATTTGTACCTGAAGGCTCTATTAGCCAACACTATGGTGGTTATCATTTTGAAATATATACCTGGAATCAACACTGTGTATACCTTAAACTTACACAATGTTCTGTGTCAATTATTTCTCAATAAAGCTGTGGGAAACAGCTTCCAGGGAGAAAAACAGACTTCCTGTCAGTAAAAGCGAATGCTATATTTTCAAGTTCAAGGGTCATTTTTCAAACCCTAATTTTATTTTTTCATTTTTTCATGACTTCATACACATGAAAAGAAAGTGAAAGTCTGAATGGCTCAATTGTGTCTGACTCTTCAATCCCATGGACTATAGCCCACCAGGCTCCTCTGTCCATGAAATTCTCCAGGCAAGAATACTGGAGTGGATTGCCATTCCCTTCTCCAGGGGATCTTCCCAATCCAGGGGCTGAATGTGGGTCTCCTGCATTGCAGGCGGACTCTTTACCATCTGTCAGGGACAGACATATATGTAGAAAAGTGGTTGCACAATTAGACTAATTATGCAACCCACTCCAGTGTTCTTGCCTGGAAAATCCCAGGGACGAGGGAGCCTGGTGGGCTGCCATCTATGGGATCGCACAGAGTCGGACACAACTGAAGTGACTTAGCAGCATCTCCTTACATAATTACTTGTGTGTGTGTGTGTGTATGTGTGTGTGGTAATAACATTTAAGATCTATTCTCAGGCTTCCCTGGAGGCACAGTGGTAAAGAATCCACCTGCCAATACAGGGGACATGGGTTCAATTCCTGGTCCAGGAAGATACCACAAGCTGCAGAGCAACTAAGCCCAACACCACAGCTGTTGAGTATGCTCTAGAGTCTGGGAACCACAACTACTGAGCCCATGCACTGCAACTGCTGAAGCCCAAGCACCTTAGAGCCTGTACTCCACAATAAGAGAAGCCACAGCTCTGAGAAGCCACGTACAAAGCAAATAAAAAGCTTTAAAATTAATAATTAAAGATAACTATATGGAAAGTGAAAGTCACTCAGTTGCATCCAACTCTTTGCTACCCCATGGACTATACAGTCCGTGGAATTCCTCAGGCCAGAATCCTGGAGTAGGTAGACTTTCCCTTCTCCAGGGGATCATCCCAACCCAGGGATCAAAGCCAAGTCTCCCTCGTTTCGGGCAGATTCTTTACCAGCTGAACCACAAGGAAAGGCATAGTCCAAATAGTAACAAATAGGTCAATAGTAGCATGGTAGCACAATTGTCATCTGGAGGTTTGGGTCAGGGAAGACCTAGAGAAAGAGAAAATAGCTAGGGAGTTATTTCAGTTATCCACATGAGAGACAATGGGCATCTGACCCATGGTTGAGGCCATGGAGTAGAGATTAGTGGACAAATTTAAGAAATATTTAGGAATTAGAATAGATGAATTAGGAGGCTGATAACACAGAGGGAAGAGTCAAGACAGACTGCATGAAATCAAGTCATAAAACATTACCATTCACTGAGAAAAGAAATGCAGAAGGAGAAGAAGGTTTGGTGGGTACAGTGGAGAGCTCATTTGAACCTAAGATACTGAAGGGATAGCTAAGCCAAATGACCAACTGGTAGCTAGATATATGGTCTGGAGCTCTGGAGAACAGAATCCTTTAACATGTGGTATCATAAGCTGTGAGAGAGGGTGAGTTGACAACTCACGACTAATGGTTCTCTAGGCTTGAAAATCAAAATATTAATTTAAAAATTTCTGGGGAAAATAGTTTAGAATAGTTAGAAATAAAACTTATGTGAAATCCTTCTAAAGCTATATTTCAGTTATTTTGATGCTCAGAGATGTTAAATTTAAAAGAATGCATTCCAACATGAAAAGATACTCAACATCTCTAATCCTCAGAGAAATGAAAATCAGAACCATAATGAGATATCATCTCACACTGGTTAGAACGGTTATCATCAAAAAGACCATAAATAATATATGCTGGCAAGGATGTGGAGAAAAGGGAACCCTCGTACACAGTTGTTGGGAGTGTAAATTGGTACAACCACTATGGAGAACAGTGTGGAGTTTCCTCAGAAAAACTAGAAGTAGAACTACCATATCATCTAGCAATCCCACTCATAGCCATATATCTGAAAAAAAAAATGAGAACACTAGTTCAAAAAGATGTACGCACCCCAATGTTCTTAGCAGCATTATTCATAATTACCAAGATATGGAAGCAACTTAGTGTCCTTCAACAGACAAATGGGTAAGAAAATGTGGAATACTACTCTGTCATAAAGAAAGAATGAAATTTTGCCATTTGCAACAACATGGACGGACCCAGAGGGTATTATGCCAAGTGAAATATGAATGTAACGAGATAGAAGCAGACCCACACAGATAGAACAAACTAGTGGCTACCAGTAGGGAAAGGGAGTTGGGAGGGGTAAGATAGGGAAAGGAGACTAGAGAGATACAAACTAGTATGTAAAAAATAGGTAAGTTACAAGAATATATGGTGCAGGGAACATAGCCAGTATTTTATAAATTTATAATAATAAATGGAGTATAATCTATAAAAAATTTTATCACTAAGTTACATACATAAAACTAATATTGTAAATCAACTATACCTCAATTTTAAAAAGAATTTAACAAGTTAAGAAAGAAAAGAAGGAAGGGAGAAAGGAAGGAAGAAAAAAAATATGTGGGTTAGAAAAAAAAAGAATACATCCCATTTCATCCAACCAAAATAATTTCAGAATAACAAGCATTTTACTTGTGTCCCCTCAAATTCCATGAAGTTGACACATAGTCCTTCAAGATTATTCTTATTTCTCTCTTCAATTCACTTTTACAGACCACAGTGAATCTCCCTGAAATCCTGACACAATCGTATCTTGTCTTCTGTTCCCCCATTCCCCACATTTACTTCTCAACCTTCCATTACAAAATCTCAAAAACCATTCAAGTAAATCAGGACTATGGTTTTCACAGTAGGGGAAAAGAAAACAGCATAAGTAGGTCAAGCTAGAGTCCTTTTTAGTGTCATGGAAGGAGGAATGTTGGAAATATGCATATGTTGATAAGCCTTGTCCCATTCTGTGTGTGCTGTTCCTAATGACCCAGCAGTGGGAAGTGCTCAGTGTCATTAACAGCACAGTGCTCTCCGGAGGAACTCCAGCCTTCCATCCACCAACAGTTCTCACAGTGCTACAGTTTGCGATCTGGCCTTTACCTTGTCAGCATCTCTTTCTATCATCACTCCTGGGAAGACTAATCAAACTAATCAAACTCACAGGGGATTGAAATTTATCAACCCAATTAGACTGGCCCTTCCTCCACTTATTCTGGGAGAACTACTCCTTCCAGGTTCTAGAATAGTGATCTTTTTCCCTCCCAGGTTATTACCTTCTCATTAGCAGAAGAACTGATAATGAAAATACTACTGGGTGAACAGAAAATAAAAACAAATAGAAATATGAATGATCTTAAGCAAAACCTCCTCCTCATGGTAAAAGTGAGGCTGCAAAATGAAGTCATTGCCCCACAACATCCTGCAGCAATTGAATATTTGTGTCTGCTAATTCCCTGACTCTGTACTGGCCAGTTTTATCTTCCTCCAGACTGAGCAGTCTTCTGTGCATTCAACTCTTTCTCCATATGAAATACAATACAATTGGTTTGCAATTACTAAATTAAAATCACATTCTAGAACTGCCTGCTTGAAATTACACCCAGGCAGCCTTTACTAGAGTTTTGTGTGTTCCCAAATGCTTGAGACACTTATTTACAGACAATCTCCAGGCCTACTCCCACACATGGCAAACCTTATTTCTCCTATTTCCAATTTAGGAGGAAGCATCTCACTGCTGTCCTGACTGTATGACTGCTGCTCAACAAAAGGGAAACAATCAATCAATATCTCTCATCCATGCTATATCCCTCCCTCTCTTCTTCTCTCTCTTCTGCCTCTCCCATCTCTCAAATGTAACTTCTATGATTATCCAAAAGCCACAGAAACATAAAAATAAAAATTTTTTCATCTTTACAAATCAGAGTCCCTATCAAGTTTGAAAAACAGTCAAGTCTAAGTCAAGCATTAGTAGAAGCTCTGTGTTAGTTTTCATAGATTTTTCCTCTTTACTTTTTTCATAGATTTTTTTCTCTTGGTCATATTTTTTGCAATTTTTACTTTGATATAGCACAAAGATTACTTATATTCCACAATTCACACAGCCACTTTCATCGACTGATCTGTTTCATGTTCCCCCATAATTCCAGTCGTTATTTTATCTTTTCTCTCCTCTTGATTGTTAGCCTGTTGCTTGCAGACACTGGGACAGGGGTGTGACTGTATCATAACACAGTGCTTGGCATGCAGGCAACGTGATGATTCAACACGGCAGGGCAGGCATTGATGCCCTCTGCCCTCTGTCTAGACATTTCTCGTGCCAGCTCTCTATGGATCTCACAGCTCCCCTCGTCCCTTTTAGAGGTAAAAACACAGGAAGTATTTAGAGGCAGAAACACAGAAACACTCATTCGTTTGATGACATGCAAGCAGAGTGAAAAATAATTCACCTGGACAAATAAGGAATGAGGTGGAGACGGGGAAGGAGACTCTAAAGACTGGAAAGAGAAGAGGAGTGGGGAATGTAATGGATTGTTCATGCCATTTTCTGGCTCTTTCACGCCTCCTACCTGTATCAGCAGCAATTTTCTTTTAAGCGTTTTATAGCATTTCACTTTGAGTCTTGAGCTCTGGATGGGAGTCTGGAAAAGCTATTGAGAACTTAGCTCTTCCTTCCGCACCCCCACATGCACGCAGAGAAACCCATACACAGACATGACTGGCACACCCATGGAGAAGCCACATGTGCACCTAAGAACACATGGACCGGCAGACAATAAAAACGCCCAGTGGCAGCCAGAACTGCTCCAACCACACATGCCTTCTGCTGCAGACAGCACATGGGCTTGCATTCTCACACCCACAGAGACACAAAGACCCACACACAGATGCCACAGCCACACCCATAGTCCGTCCTTACTCAGCTCTGACTTTCCTCCCACATCCCCTGTTTGAACACAGGACTGTCTCTAATTAGAATTTCTCAAGTCCGTCTTTGCCTGACTAATCAAACTTCTCACTGTACAGCCTTATGAAAACTCATCTTCTAAAATGCTCAAAATAACTGAGAATGGAAGAGAAGCAGAACACTTGGGGGAACTGAAATTTGGAAAGTTAAGTGGAAAGGCTGTCAAGGTTAATAGTGTCCCACCTTCCCACCAGATATTTCAGTAGATGGACACCTGGGTGATCTGGAAATGGTGACAATGGAGTAATTACAAAAGACTACTGCTCCTACAAGGAAAAGAGAATATGACCTATAAGGGGAAGAAAATGAACTTGAGAACCAAATAGACTCAGATCCAAAAATAGCAATGTCATTTACCAACTGGTAACTTGGACAAGTTATTTAATCTCTGAGCAACAGTTTACTCAATAATAAAATTTACATTCCAGTATCTTTATGAGAATTAAGTGTAATGATATATGTAAACTGATTATTATAGTGTTTGGTTTCATAAAAATCTGTTTTATTTTTGTTACTGAAGTTGTTCCCAAAACATCCTGTGAGTTCTCCCAGCAAAAGACTCTTAATTTTCAAACACTCTTAAGACAAATAAGAAAAGTTATATACTCACTCTTTCCTCAGGAACAGAATGCATTGGTAAACAATATTTGATAATGGAAAAAGATGAATGAGCAAATAAGTGAATGATTGAATGAATGGTGTAACTGTATTATATACCTTGCTGTTCTTAGAATCATCAGTTACTAATATTAAATCTATCATGTAGTTCTAGTCTCTCAGTTTAATAGGAGAGACAACTTAGAAAAACCTAATTTTAATAAAATGAGAGAGAGATTGCAAGGTTTTATTAAAGCAGCAGGAAAAAAGTATTATAACTCTGCAAGAGGGCAAGAGGATGTCCCAAGAAAGTTTTTCCAACCAGTGATATGTAATCTAAGTCTTGAAAGGTTTTATTGGACAGAAAAAACTGAATAAGACATTTCAGGAAGAAGGAGGATCATGGGCAAAAGTACAAAAGCATAAACTATGTTTACTTGGGACAAAATGAATAGGCCAAAGTAGCTAAAATGTTGAGAAATGAGGTACGAGTTCAGTTCAGTCACTCAGTCGTGTCCTACTCTTTGAGACCCAATGAACTGCAGCAGGCCAGGCCTCCCTGTCTATCACCAACTCCTGGAGTTTACTCAAACTCATGTCCATTGAGTCAGTGATGCATCCAACCATCTCATCCTCTGTTGTCCCCTTCTCCTTGCACCTTCAACCTTTCCCAACATCAGGTTCTCTTCAATTGAGTCAGTTCTTCACATCACGTGGCTAAAATATTGGAGTTTCAGCTTCAACATCAGTCCTTCCAAATGAATATTCAGGACTGATTTCCTTTAGGATGGACTGGTTGGATCTCCCTGCAGTCCAAGTGATGTTCAAGAGTCTTCTTCAACACTACAGCTCAAAAGCATCAGTTGTTTGGTGCTCAGCTTTCTTTATAGTCCAGCTCTCACATGCATACATGAATACTGGAAAAAGCATAGCTTTGACTAGATGGACCTTTGTTGGCAAAGTAATGTCTCTGCTTTTTAATATGCTGTCTAGGTTGGTCTTAACTTTTCTTCTAAGGACTACGCGTCTTAATTTCATTGCTACAGTCACCATCTGCAGTGATTTTGGAGCCCAAAAAACTAAAGTCTGTCATTATTTCCATTGTTTCCCCAACTATTTGCCATGAAGTGATGGAACTGGATGCCATGATCTTAGTTTTTTGAATGTTGAGTTTTAAGCCAGCTTTTTCACTCTCCTCTCTCACTTTCATCAAGAGGCTCTTTAGTTCATCTTTGCTTTCTTCCATAACTGTGGTGCATCTGCATATCTGAGGTTATTGATATTTCTCCCGACACTCTTGATTCCACCCTGTGCTTCATCCAGCCCCACATTTCACATGATGTACTCTGCACATAAGTTAAATAAGCAGGGTGATAATATACAACCTTGACATATTTCTTTCCCTATTTGGAACCAATCCATTGTTCCATGTCTAGTTCTAAGTGTTGCTTCTTGACCTGCATACAGATTTCTCAGAAGGCAGGTCAGGTGGTCTAATATTCTCATCTCTTGAAGAATTTTCCACAGTTTGTTGTGATCCACACAGTCAAAGGCTTTGGCATAGTCAATAAAGCAGATGCTTTTCTGGAACGCCCTTGCTTTTTCAATGATCCCATGGATGTTGGCAATTTGATCTCTGGTTCCTCTGCCTTTTCTAAATCATTTGAATATCTGGAAGTTGACGGTTCAGGTACTGTTGAAGCCTGGCTTGGACAATTTTGAGCATTACTTTGCTAGCATGTGAGACAAGTGCAATTGTGTGATAGTTTGAGCATTTTTAGCATTACTTTTCTTTGGGATTGGAATGAGAACTGACCTTTTCCAGTCCTGTGCCCACTGCTGAGCTTTCCAAATTTGTTGACATATTGAGTGCAGCACATTCACAGCATCATCTTTCAGGATTTAAAATAGCTCATCTGGAATTCCATCACCTCTGCTAGCTTTGTTCGTGGTGATGCTTCCTAAGGCCCATTTGACTTCACATTCCAGGATGTCTGGCTTTAGATGAGTGATCACACCATCATGATTATCTGGGTTGTGACGACATTTTTTGTATAGCTCTGTGCATTCTTGCCACCTCTTCTTAGTATCTTCTGCTTCTGTTAGGTCCATACCATTTCTGTCCTTTATTGTGCCCATCTTTGCATGAAAAGTTCCCTTGGTATCTCTGATTTTGTTGAAGAGATCTCTAGTCTTTCCCATTCCATTGTTTTCCTCTATTTCTTTGCACTGATCACTGAGGAAGGCTTTCTTATCTCTCCTTGCTATTCTTTGGAACTCTGCATTCAGATGGGTATATCTTTCCTTTTCTCCTTTGCCTTTTGCTTCTCTTCTTTTCATAGCTATTTGTAAGGCCTCCTTAGACAACCATTTTGCCTTTTGCATTTGTTTTTTTGGGGGATGGTCTTGATCCCTGCCTCCTGTACAATGTCATGAACCTCCATCCATAGTTCTTCAGGCACTCTGTCTATCAGATCTAAACCCTTGAATCTATTTGTTATTTCCACTGTATAACCGTAAGAGATTTGATTTAGGTCATACCTAAATGAATGGTCTAGTGCTTTTCCCTACTTTCTTCAATTTAATTCTGAATTTGGCAATAAGGAGCTCATGATCTGAGCCACAGTCAGCTCCTGGTCTTGTTTTTGCTGGGCCAAATAGTAACTCTGGAAAAATAGTTTTGGGAGCTAGCTTATGGAAGACCTTGCATAATGAGAGTCTTTGCACACAAAGACATTATCTTTAACTCAGAGGGTGACAGACAAGAAAATGGCCTGATCAGATTTGCATTTTTAAAGAGATCACTCTAACATAAGCACAAGTATCAATTCGATCAGGACAAGATGGAAGCTGAGATGTCAGTTTAAGTCCTCAAACTTTTTCATGTGCGTTATTACAGCGGTATCCCTAAGGCAAGAAGACAGAGTATATAAAGGAGAGGATTTTCTCTGCAAAATCTATTAGAATGTTTGCAAGAATTAGGAAATGTTTGGAATCTGTGGAGTGAGTAAGAAGGAAGAATTACAGATGACTAAGAATACAAGATTATGTGATTGGCTAAATGTTGTTTTGTTAATCAAGATAGAGAACTAGTTATCTATTGTTGCATAATGATTTAATCCCCAAAACCTAGTGGCTTAAAATAACACAATCATTCTATGATCATCTCTTATGGTTTTGGAGGCCAGTTGCCTTAGCTCTATGGTTCTTGTTCAGGATCCCTCATGGGTTGCAGTCAGATGTTGGCTGTGGTTGGAGTCATCTCAAAGGGTTCTTCTTTCTTGTGCCTGGATATTCATACCAGCTGTCCATTGGGACCCCATTTGTAGCTGTTGACCACTTTGCCTCACCATGTGGCTTCGGCTTTCTCACGGCTTGGTGGCTAGGTGAGCAAGTGTTCCAAGAGAACCAGGTAGAAGTGAATAGAATTTTTAGGACCTGGCCTTAGAAATTACATAGCCTCTTCTGCTGCTAGTCACTTCATTAATCAAAGTCATCACAAAGGTCCACCAGGTTCAGTAGGGAACAGAGATCCTCAACTCTGGATGAAAGGACTTGTAGTGTCACATTCCACTGTTACAGTGAGATATGTTGCAACAGTCATCTTAGAAAAATACAATCTGCCACAAGAACACAGAAGAGCAAATCTGAGTCCTGTTTTAAATATGTTGAATTTCAAATGTCTGCAGAATATCCAGATGAAAAAGATAAATGAGAAATCATAAATTTGGTTTTGGAGTTCAGGAGATCTGAGAGTTAATCAGAATATGTGTAGTAATGGAAGTCATGGGGCAGATGCTATTGTTTCCAGGGAGTAGGGAAGAAGAAAGGAAAGAAGGTAAGAGAGGGGAGAAGGAAGGAAGGCAGGATTATTATTTTCCTAGGACTTCTAGAACAAAGTACCTGCAAACCAGGGCTAAACACAACAGAAATGTATTGTCTCATGGTCCTGGAGACTAGCAGTTTGAAATCAAGGTGCTGGCAGGGCCATGATCCCCCAAGCCTCTCACGGAGGAACCATCCTCACCTCCTCTGGTTTCTTGTAGCCTCCTGGTGTTCTTTGGTTTGCGGTAGCAAAACTCCAGTCCCTATCTCCCTCTTCACATGGCTGCCTCCCCTGTGTATATATGCTCTACCAAATTTCTCTTATCTTTAAAGGACACAAGTCATATTGGATGTAGAAACCACTTTACTCCAGTATAATCACTTGTTAATTTAGCCAACTACAGTTGCAATGACTCTATTTCTAAATAAACTCACATTCTAAGGTACTAGGGGTTAGAGCTTTAATATACCTTTTCCCCGCATGCTCAGTCACTGTTGTGTCTGAGTCTTTGTGACACCATGGACTATAAGCCCTCCAGGTTCCTCTGTCCATGGGATTCTCAAGCAAGAATACTGGAGTGGGTTGTCATTTCCTTCTCCAGGGGATCTCTCCAACTCAGAGATCAAACCCACGTCTCCCACACTGACAGGCAGATTCCTCACCACTGAGTCAACTGGAAAGTCCAATATATCTTTTTAGAGGAGACATAATTCAGCCCACAATAGGGAAGAAGGGGAACTATGACAGGATCAAAAGCCCAGAGAAACCACAATGTAAGGAGGTAACAGAGGAAGAGAAGCAGTGGGGAAAAAATCAGAAGAAACAGCCTGGGAGTTCCACATGGCACAAGGATTTGGGGACAGAAGAAAGAAGAGGCAGTTAAAAAGTACTCAGTTAACAAAAGGACAGAACAGTTTCTATTTGAGTCTATTGAGTCTACTTCCCAATAGAACCGTTTCCACTGGGAGTTTCCATTGGGAGATTCTCGGAAACTTTTGTGGGACTAGACTTAGTAGAGGATCAGAAGCTAATTTGTGAGACGCTAACAGAAGGAAAATTAAGAGGCAGCCAGCCGTCAGTCTACATCACTGGGCTACACAAATTTGAGAGTTACTCCTTTAAGAAGTTTGCTCCAAAGTTAACACTAGCAATCTCTTCTTCCTATTAGCTAAGTTCCACATACAAAGCTCAAAAGAAAACTTGAAAGTGAGAGGAAGAGAAAAAAGAAATGTAACTGTGAGGAGCTAGCTGGAACTGCCATTTTAGGAACTTTCTTGTGGTTTTCCCAGAACTGGAAAAGCAGTCTTCTGGCATGATCTGGTCTAGGGTGGCTGCTTAATGCAGAGTATCCAGAAATCTTTCACAAAAGTGAGAACTGTGGATGTCAGGACAGGATGCTTCAAAAAGAAAATGCGTGATTAACTTAAGGAATAATAGCAAAGGTTTGGAGAATGGAGAGAGAATGAATACAAATGCCAGGAGAAAAAGGACATGGCCTGGGCTAGGCTTAATTATTTATTTCTTTGATCCCTAGGGAGCATCCAAGTATAGGGGCCATTCCAGATAGCTTTCTTTAAAACTGTGGTTTCCACAAGTGAGCCACGGAGGAAGAAGCCTTTTTTCTTCACCAACACTCCTCTTCACATACCTGTTCTACACCCCCAAGACCCAGACCTGCTGAATTTCTCATTCTTCCCTGAATCTCCTGCTCCTCTTCCATGTTTTATTCTCATATTATCTGCTTTCTTCCATTAAATAGTTCTGACTTTTGCTTTTCTCTTATCCCTTTCTCGTAGTCCATCTAATCTTGGAAAAGACAATGGAAAGAATGCTCTGTCCCACCCCCTTTTCTAAAACTTTTGCGTCATCCATAAAATCCATAGTTGTCATCTTTTTTTTTGACTATTTCCCAAGTCATAGTGACAGAAAAATAAAAGACAACACTTGCAGAGTTCCCACAGAAGATGGAATAAGGTGTTCACATGTCCTGAACTGCAGGCCATAAACTGAATAGAAATGGCAGAATTCAAGCTGGAGTTTTACAGGCTAAATGTGGTCAGTGCAATGGCTCCTAATGCGTCCCCAAAGGGCAACTGATCCTTTATCCTTAGCAATCTTTATTCCTAAGGAGAATGAGAATTTTGGCTTAGGATTCCCATCAGAGGGAGTTTTGTTCTAACTGTTTGAGTGCACAGAAGTACTAGTGATCTATCTCAACCTGTTATCAATAGCTTACTGGGAGGAATGGGGTAGGGGAGGATGGCCATACACTTTGTATTCCAAAGTATATGGGACAATAAATGGACAAAACTTTAAATACACAGATAAAAGAGTGAATAGGAAATGTGTTAAGTAATGTAGCTTAGCACAAGTTAACAAGTAATATAACTATTCCCATGTGAAGTATAATGAGCAATATAATTTGGGAGGCAACAGATTTTAGCAGACAAGAGAGTAGACTCTAGAGCCAGGCTCCCTTGGTTCATATCTTAGTGCTACTGGGGCAAGTTATTCAGCATGTGTGTGCCTTAGTGTCCCCCGCCATAAAATGGGAATGACAATAATACTGATACCAACTTCCTAGAGAAGGCTAAACGAGTTCACACAGATAAATATTTCAGTAGTGACACCGCATAAAATTAACTTTTATTATGAAAATTAACCATTAAAGAAGTACCTAAACTATACTGTATTATTTTAAAATTTTAGCCTCTAATAATATATTTCATGATTCCCTGGTGGCTCAGATGGTAAAGAATTCGTACAGCATGATGCATTTTTATATAGTACATAGTACAATAGAACATTTTTAGTTTAAATATGTTTTATTTTAAGCCATTTTTCTCATAAACACATTAAATTTTTAAGCTCTAAAATGTTTTTTTAAGTGTAGCATTTTGTAAATGCTGTTTGTTCTTTACTCAAATATCCAAAAATATAAACAGAATATATTTGGTTTTTATAAAAGGAAATAAAATGAGGTTAATGTTGAAAATGAAAAGCAGATTTCTTTTAAAACTTGGCTTTAGATAAACACACATGCTATTGTTTTCCACAATAAAATGTAGCCAGCATTTTGGAAGGACTGGTATCCTGAGTATCAGTTTTAAATAATGAAATTTAAAATCCAGATTCTTAACCTCTATCATGTTTAAGGTGTGACCTTCAATAAATTGGCAATCTATCCCGGCTTTTGCTTGGTAAATATCCAGGTGACACTGACCCAGCTAACTCTGGGTACCAGTAACACACATGTCATTGCCAGCGCCTTTGGGCTTCCCTGGTGGCTCAGTGGCAAAGGATCTGCCTGCCAAGCAGGAGACGTGGCTTCAATCCCTGGGTGAGGTAGATCTCCCAGAGAAGGAAATGGCAGCCCACATCAGTATTCTGCTTGGCAAAGCCCATGGACAGAGGAACCTGCAAGCTACAGTTCATGGCATCACAAAAGAGTTGGACATGACTTAATGACTAAACAGCAACAGCCATAACTTTTAAATGTGTTGCCTGCACACACACACGCATACACACAGACACAGACACATCTGCATCCGTTAGAAATACTTAGAGTAGCGGGTAACCTAACAGTGTATGTGGGATTGTTGTTTTCATACAACAAAAATGTGTGCAGGTAAATGGCTTCTGGCACTGGTTTACTGGTGCAAAATTGGCAAGGCTTTCTCTTCAGCTTGTAGAATGGTTGTTTCGTAAGCTGTCAATTTAACTAACACTCCTGGCAAGAGGAAAGCGAGGAGGCAGTAATATACTACATTGCTGATGTCTGTCCTTGCATCAGAAAAGCAGAAACATCCCTAGAAACTCCCTTCCCCTCTTCACACACACACACACAGCCAACTTCTTCTTAGTTTTGTCACCCAGAATTGGGTCACATGACCACCTGTAGTTGCAAAGGAGTTTGGGAAAGTGCAGGACAAATTGCTAATGACTGCCTCAGGTTAAACATGATTCATCATCCGGGCCTAGGCGTTACCACCCTAAACAAAACTGAGGCTCTGCTATCAAAGTAGAGGGGACTGTGCGGTAGGTAACAAGTAATGTCTGTCACAATAACTGACCACTTATTGGCAACCTGTATGTAGAAAGCACAGGCCTAATCACTTTACATACATCTTATCATTTAATCTTCACACCACTGTGAAACAGTTACTTATAAATGCTCTTTGTTCTCCATTCTTTATAAATAGGAAAGCGAACCTCACCAAAGTTGTAAGTACCTTGTCCAAAGTCACACAACTGGTAAAATGCAGACTGAGATTTGAACTCAGGTCTGATTCTAAGCTCACATATTTTATATCACATCATACTGCCCATCATCTTGACCATCAGTCCCTTGACCATCCCTAGTTCTTTCTGGCTACAACACATACCTCTGACTTTACACAGTCTTGATCACAAGCCTAGCCCCCCACCTAAAGTGTAAGACATTCAAAATCTTCATTTAGAAGATGGCATACTGTCTTCATGCCATCTTGGGGCTTCCCAGGTGGTGCTAGTGGTAAAGAATCTGCCCGCCAATTCAGGAGACATAAGAGATATGGGTTGGATCCCTGGGTCTGGAAGATCCCCTGGAGGAAGGCATAGCAATCCACTCTAGTATTCTTGCCTGGAGAATCCCACAGACAGAAGAGCCTGGCAGGCTCCAGTGCGTAGGGTTACAAAGAACTGGACACAACTGAAGCGATTCAGCATGTACACATGTGCCTTTCATACTGTCTTCATATACGTCAAAATGCTGGCAGTTCAACAGTGAATAGGACAAACAGGCTCCTGATCTTTCAGTTTCTGTTCTGTAGGGGAAGAAAGGCATTAACCAGGTAAACAAAGATAATATCAGATAATGACAACCACCTGAAGAAGATAATGAGATAGTAATGTGATAGATAGGTAAATATTGTGATAAATAATAAATAATGTGATAGATAATGTGAAGGTAATGTGATAATGAATAATCTACAGGCTACTTGTGATGAGACACCTAGAAAGTACTGAATTCTGACTGATAGAAGGAAACAGCCTGATCAAATTTAGGGAAAAGTGAACTCCAGGCAGAGGGGCTAAGAAGTGCAAAGGTCCTGAAGCAAGGATTTTTATATGTATAGAAAGTTGGTCAGGGACATTGGAAAATAAGGATTGAGAAAGACATGACAAGAAATGAGATCTGAGTGGAATCTGTATTTTATTCAAAATGCAATGGGAATTTGTATAGGTTTTACATAAGCAGGGGTAACATGATCCAATTTTTTTTTTTTTAAATCACCATGGTATCTGTGAAAAGAGTCTTGACAAGGCATATGAGGGAAAGTAAAGATTTCGGTGAAGTGGCTTGGCCAGCGAAGCACTAGCAGAAAAGGAGCAGACAGACGGTGCAAGACAGGTAAACATAATGACACAACTTACCTTTGGGGAAACTTGTTTTTTCATTCATTCCATTTTTATCTTGGCTTTGCAAACCACTCTATTTTATCACATTCATATGCCTGTGCTCCAATGAATTGTGTCCACTAGTTTTTTCTGAAATGCTTTTATAAAAAAAAAAATAAATAAATGCTTTAACACACTGAGAAAATTCAGCCAGATATTTAGCATTTTTTCCTCTAGGCAGTTCTGAAGCAGTCAGTTCATTCAGCATCTGAATTCAGAGCACCCATATCTTCCTAGAAGAATAAATAAATAATAGTCTCATATCTTTTTATAAATGCAGGCTGTCAGAGGTTTAGATTTGCATAATTTGCCATAATGAATTATAAACTTTTCTCTTTTTCTCTGAGCTCGTGAAATTAGTCAGGATAATAGAAGTAAGGTTCTCCCAGAAATTGTGTCCTGGGGTTAATCAGTGTGTTCCTAATTGGAATTATGAGTGGAGTAAGTAAGAAGAAACACATGTCACTTTTGGAAGCTTCCAGTGTAAATTTACTATGGCTGGACACAAACTCCTGGAAAAACCATCTTCATTTAATTGCAGTGGGAGCTGATAATAGTACTGGTGTTTTTTAGAGTGCATGTTAGATGAATATTACCCAACCCGTCCTGTTTTGCTTTTCTGTTATTTAAGCCCTTCAACAATGCCTGGCGAGCCATCCTCAGAGTGTGCCTTGTATATCAAGCTTAAGCTTCTTAAATTATGGTGGAAAGGAGATACGTAGCAACAGAATGAATTCTGTGCAAATAATTTGAATTTTCCTTTTCATGAATGAGGATAAAGATGGCTTTATCCAAATGCACAGGTGGAAAACAGGGCCTGGCCGTTATCCGAGTAATTGAACAATGGAGAGAACTAAACTGAATGACTGAGGCTCAAGCACTCCAAGCAGGAAATCTTGGGCTCATGGATCTTTATAGACTTTATAGACCTTAAAGACCCAGCTTTAAGGACTTTTAAAGAGAAGCCCTGTATTTGGGAATCTTCAGAGGGTTGAAAACAGATCTCCAGGTGATCAATGCAGAGTGAACGTTTTCAGTTACAATATCCAATTAAAACATTCTTGTACAATTGAAGGAAGGAAAGAAATCAGAAGACATTTAATGCTTTTTAAATCCAGATAAGTTTTACTATAATAAAAACACATGCCAACTCCTTGACTTCCTGGCCTAATAAGTCCCAGGTATGGTTGTGAAGCCAGATCCAAACTGTAAGAACAATGAACCAGAAAGTCTTGGTGGAACTGTGAAGTTTCTAGGGTCCCATATTCTGAGTTAGTCTCAGCAGCCAAAAAAGTGATTTATAAAACATTGGGGAAAATGGGTTTTTACTTCCAGGATCTAACTTTCAAGTAAATATGAAGTATCTCCTGGTCATTAGAGATTGCAGCCAGTACTCAGATTACCTATATCACCTCATGTTAATTAAACAAACATTAAAAATAAAAGAATGAGAGTTGTTATTATTTACCACGTGTATTTTCAATCACAGCACACTATTAGCTTCTGTTTATCACAGACTTCCCTAATCTAGGGGAATCTCTCTGTATGGCTTTTAGATCTTCTTATTGGTTTGATAAGTAGATCTGGTGCATTCAGAATCTCAAATAACTGTTAAGATATCATTCCCCACCCCAACTGATGATTGCTCATCTCACTCTTAATCACGCAATTCCTCCGTCCTCCCCACCCACTCACAGTAATGCTGCTTATGTGCTGCGTTGATCTGAAGGCAGTAACATTTGTAATGCAACCATGCAACTTTCTCTTTTCAGCAAGCCAAATAAATCACTACATATTTCTGTGCTTCTCCTTTTATCAGCGATTTGGGTGTCATCATCCTTGTCACCCACTTTGCTTTGGAGAGGACTGATGTTCATGGAACATTGTGAACAAAGAAGAAAAGCCGCTTCTAAGCACCTCCAATGACTATTTTCATGTTTTAACTGTCATAGCAAGGAGGAAAATCTTCACAATTTGGAAGGCTTTCTGAAAATTAGCCCCACTGCACCAAACCTTTGATCTTTTGGTCAAACTGTCAATCTCTGGAGAACTCAGCTCTCTTGTGAAATTTTCAGGCTGTTCCCAAAACAATTGGTTGCATAAGTTCTGAGAGCCAGACCCGCAAAACTCCTCTATGTTTTGGAAAGTTCCCTAAATAGACTTAGGTGACGATGGCACTGGCACGGAGACGGATGGATGGTGCTGCCCTAGCGCTTCCAAACACACACAACTCACTCTTTTCCTATCTCTTGACAGCTCTTTTCTTTCCTCCTATTCCCATATTTTTTATTTCCCACTCCTCTCCTCTCCTTTGTCTCATTCTCCCTTCCCTTCCCCCTCACACACTTCCAAGCCTGAGATCAGGCTCTGACTTCACCAGCTTTGCTTAGGCAAGTCTGCTGCTTGACCGAAGGATGAAAGATGTTTCTGGGTTTAAATAAAACCCAAGTGGGACATCACATAACACATGGAGAGAGGTTCTGGCTGCCAAGTGCTCCAAGGGCAATTTTTCTCACATTGTTTCAGAACTTTTGCTCCAGGGTGCTCCAAGAGGAAGTCAGAAATTGGGTCTGAGATATGTATGATCTTGTGCCAAACAATTGAAAACAAATAGTCGGTTTACAGTTTAGACCTTGCTAGTTTTCACTTTTCTGATGTATAAAGTAAAACAAAGATTCCCTTGTTTTAATAGCAGGGGTGTTGGTTTTTATTTTTTAATTTGCTAAACTGAAATAAAAGTAAATTGAAAATAAACTGAATAAACTGAAAAATGTACAAGATATAAATTTATATTTTAGTGCAGACCTCAATTAATGTTAAAAAGCCTTGCATAAAATTATGCATGCTATTATATGTTTTTTATATCAGTAAATAAGTTTATGCTTGCCAGTTTAATACACAATTATGAGGTGTATTTTTTGCACATTATTTTTTCTGTCTGTTTTTATAATGTCCTGTTTAGATATTGGTCCAAATTGCATATTGTTTATACTCTCACTGGCCTTTGCCATTGCTATAGTTCCATATGTGCATTTACAAACCTGATATCTTCATTCCAACCTTTTTGTAAAAGATATCTTTTGATTTCCTTATGCAATATACTTTTTTTCAGATAAAAGATAATAAGTGTAAATTGATAACAGCTTATTTATATCTATTCATACATTTACCTATTATTAAATATAAAATTAATCCTAAATATAAATAAATAAATTTACAACTTGAAAAAATACTTTGAAATATGTAAAATGAAATAAATAGGGTTACTGAAAATTTTTATCTATTTAAGGTTTTAGGACTTCCCTGGAGGCTCAGTGGTAAAGAATCTGCCTGCCAATGCAGGAGACATGGGTTTGACCCCTGGTTCAGGAAGATCCCCTAGAGAAGGAATTAGTAACCCACTCCAGTATTCTTGCGTGGGAAATCCCATGGACAGAGGAGTCTGGCAGGCTACAGTCCAAGAGTTGGCCACAACTTAGGAACTAAACAACATCAAGGTTTTTGGAGTAAATCATGAACTGATTCTAGAAACAATTTTAAGTGGAGGACATTTGTTAGTGTGAGTTAACCTGGTGCATTTTCTCTGGGAGTTTCCTCCATATTTTCTTCTTGTGACAACCTGTGATATTTCATAGTTAGTAGGGTCTCCCCTGTGAGCATATGTTAGGAGAAGTCATTGGAGCTGAGATTAATAGCTTCAGTTATCACACTAAATTTAAACAGATTAACTTAAATGCAATTTACTTTTCAAAACGCAGGGAATTATTGGCAATAGAAATCAAATGAAATCTTTATTCTAATCAAAATATAATTGGATCAGAATTCCTAACCATTCAAACTTACCTAAAAAGAGGCTCTCCCACTGTGTTCCTTCCCACTACAAAGATTTCAAAGTAGTGTCTGTAATCATCCTCACTTGCTCTTCGTACTGCTCCCTTAACTCCTATTCCTGTGAGGGAAAAGATTCATGGACTATTTTAAGAACTATAGAGTAGCTTTTACAAATATGTATATTTTTTGTAAAAGATACTCCATAGTTCTACAGGCCATAGGGTTGCACAGAGTCAGACATGACTGAAATGGCTTAGCACTTAGCACATTTTAAGAACTATAGAGTAGCTTTTACATATATGTATACTTATTCTCTGAAGTATATATTACTTTTCAGAAGCTATGCCAACACAGTTTTAAGGAAATCAATTTCCAGATACTCGACTTCCATATCTACTCTTTCCTAAAATAAATTTGCCAAGGTTGACGTCTTCAGTGAAATAGCTTTAGCCCTTCTCTGTCCCATTTCCTTTACCCATAGCCTGTTTCTCACTTGACAAAGGAAAGGTACACCTGTCTCCTATCCCTTGGGTGCCCTGCATGGTTCTAAGATACAACCATCTCTAGGATGGCAAAAGAGCAATTTTAAATATTCATGTCACTTTCATTTGATCAAAACAGCATAAACTTCCACCACCTACCACACTATGAAATGCACTTCCAATACAATTTTATTTTTGACTTGCAATACTTTGAAAAGTTATAATTAATGTAAGTTGTTTTCCATCATTTGCATATGAAAAATGACTGCAATGATAATACAGAGAAAAGTTTAACTCTTAGAACTCCAAGGTTACAGAAAATTTATCTTTCTTTTTTGCAACATCTTGGCTGATCTAAAATTGTAACAAAAGGAATTTAAATTTAGACATGAAGTTCTTGACTAAAGATTATTTTAAAAAACAGAATAGGAATTATTTCTTTTTGTTGCACAAGCATATGAAAAAGTAATTAATAAAATATATTTAAACAAAAAATATATTAATTTGGTGTAACATTTTGAGGAGGAGGTGGAATGGGAATACAATTTACAGGAGAAAAGAGAATGATGTAAAATGTCTAATTGTTAAGAAATATTCATGCCTTTAAAAATACATGACTGTGGGGGTAACGTTGTTGTTCAGTAGCTAAGTCATGTCTGACTCTTTGTGATCCCATGGACTACATTTAAAAGTGAGCTAACAGTTTCACCTTAAAATTTCAATGTAAATGTGCCAGAAATTTTATCCTTTGAAACTGTATATATTTACAATTAAACATTTTAGTTATGAACTTTAAAATGTGCAAGGGAGAATCATAATCTATCAAAATTATCTTAAGGGACATGAGAAAAAAACAAAGAAGTTCCTTGATAAAAAGAACATGCCTTCCCTTATGAAACATATTCCTAACGGAAAGAAATCAGACAAGTAGGGGAAACACCATGTGGCATTTTTTTTGTTCTTATAGGAAATATGTCCTGTCATTCCTCCTTCCACCTGAAGACTCTCAGTTTAAAAAAAAAATTCAAAGTAGCTTCTTTTCCTTCGGTCTAAGTGGAGCTTAATTTCTGAAATGGCAAGAAAATATAAATGGATTCCATAGGTTACATTACACTGAGAAGAGCTTCCAGTAATTCCAAGTGACTGGGTTAACCTTGTGCTTCCCATATGTTCAACCAAATGCTAGTAGCCAACTAAATGCTGTGCCTGGCAGCAGGGTACTAACATCCTACCTAAATGAAATCAGGTTAAAAATATACATTACAGACAGACTTGAGTAAGAAAGAGAAAAATTCAGAAAGTGGTCAAAAGGGTACTGACAGAAGGAAGAGGTTTGAGCCTAGCTATGACAGTACGAAGATCTGGGAGCTGATGGATTGCATGTGTTATCAGTGTGTGTGTGTTTCCCCCTTCATTGCCTACCTATCTGCTATGGACTGAAAGTGTTCCTGCTGTTCATATGTGAAATCTGATTCTTCAGTGCAAATTTATTTGGAAGTGGGGTCTTTGGGAGTTAATTAGGTCAGGAGGGCAGAGCCCTTATGATTGGATTGGTGCCTTTATAAGAGGTACAAGAAATATGATTTCTCTGATTAGTGAGGATACAACAAAATGGCAACCATTTGCAAGCCAGGAAGAGACTCCTCGCCAGAACCCCATCATACTGGCCCCTAGATCTTGGACTTTCTAGCCTCTAGAACTATGACAAATAAGTGTTTGTTTAAGCCACCCAGGCTATGGCATTGTGCTGTAGCAGCCGGGACTGACTAAAACATGACCTTAGTCTCTGCAGTGAAGCATGGCCCAAATCTCAGTGCCCTAATTATTTGATTTGCTCTTCCCTACCCCAGGTTTCGGGCATCCTTGGTGGCTCAGAGGGTAAAGCGTCTGTCTGCAATGCAGGAGACCTGGGTTCGATCCCTGGGTCAGGAAGCTCCCCTGGAGAAGGAAATGGCAATCCACTCCAGTATTCTTGCCTGGAAAATCCCATGGACAGAGAAGCCTGGTAGACTACAGTCCATGGGATCACAAACAGTCGGACACGACTGAGCGACTTCACTTTCTTTCACCCCAGGTTTTACCTCACCTATCAGTAAAATAAAACCCAGACCTCTTTATCTCAGAATGTGTTTCTGACCCAAAACCATTGCTAAGAAAACTTAATGCCTGAGAAGGGAACAGGGAACCATAAAGATGAAAGAATAAATGGTGAAAAAGTGCAGAGAAAAAAAGATGAAACCTGGAGACAAGTAGGAAACACATAAATTAAAATCATGAAAGCCTATCATACAGTCTCCATGGAAAAGGATTCTATCACTAGTTGAACAGATATAAAGCAAATTAATTTTACCCTTCTTGTCAATATTTTAACTCAGTCATTCAATACTCTGTAAAAATCACTTTGGAAATGCCATCTATTGTATATTATGAGAAAACCTACGAACAAAGTCATGGATAATATCTTACTTCACCAACTAAATTTTAGTGAACTAGTTTTGAGTAGATTTAGTCTTTCCTAGTGGTCTGGTAAAGATAATGAGAGAGAGTAAAACCGATTCTTATATTTCACCCCCGAAAGATTTACACTGAATTTACTGACATTTAAGCTTCTAGGTGGTTGTTCAGCTACATGGGCTCTATCCAAAAGCTAGGAGGCCATATAAGTTTCTGTAAAATTTGAAAAAGTTCAGATATTTTAACCACAATTGGCTAATACTACTACCGCTTTCCACTCTGACTTCCCTTCCCATATACTTCTGCTCCAGTGAACTGGTATTACTGGGACAATGCGCTACTGGGGGCGACTGCCAAGGGGAAGTTGTGTTAGTAATAGATCTAGTTTGGGTTTCGTGGGCTATCGTTATGGGGTTTGCAGTCACTTCCATGTATCCAAAGTTACTTCTAGCCATGCTCGTGTAGAAACGGTATCACCAGGCTGCCTCCTACCGCTGCTCGTGCTTTCCTCCCAGTGTCACTAAACCAGGGTGCAGGGCTGGAGGCTTACTAAAATGTGAACATGCCCTGTGCTCCCTGTGTTGGGAGTATGTGAAGAATGGGGAAAAAAAAAAAAAAAAAGGGAAACATGAAATGCATGAAGCCAGAAGCCAGTCTGAAGAACACTGTTCCAATCCCCAGTTTATAAAACTCTTAGCTTATCCTCAATGATACGCTTTTTCATAGTTACCTGGTCAAGATGAATTTTTTCTCCTGGCAAGAATATAATGCAGCCTGTAGTTAACTTTTTTCACTTTGATAGGAACTGTGAGAAATAAACTACTAGACTGATCAGAATTCCTGTGATTGTAGAGCACAAACTGGAAACTGTAGTAAAAACAGTGAGTATGTCTGTGTATTTAGCCACAATTGTATTCTTCTAAACCAGGAATAATAAGAAACAATTTACAGTCAGCTAAGCTAAAAGAGAGACTGAGATATTTTTCTCTTCCTTTTGTGGAAAATATGACAAAATCATTTTATTATTAAAAGGCAATCAAAGAGTATGTAGCCAAAAATGTAGGAAGAAATATCAGGATATTCAAAGTGAAAGTGAAAGTCACTTAGTCATGCCCAACTTTTGGCAACCCCATGGACTTTACAGTCCATGAAATTCTTCAGGCCAGAATACTGGCAGTGGGTAGCCTTTCCCTTCTCCCTTTCCCTTCATCTTCTCAACCCAGGGATCAAACCCAGGTCTCCCTCATTGCAGGCGGATTCTTTACCAGCTGAGCCACAATCAGGCAGTCAATTATTAAAAAACACTGTTCTTTTACTTGATTTTGTGATGATTGTAATATTAAATATCTCTAAGACTTATTTGGGGGATTTCTTTTCTCTTTCTAAATAAATCTCAGTTTTTGCTTAATTCCTAATATTGTAGAAGCTCCATGCTTCACTAAACCTCATTTTCTGTGCTCCTAAGTCCATGCCTCATCAACAAGACACAAGTGAATCTGCTACCTCTTGTCTCCCACTCAAAGCAACATCATGAGCTCTGCCTCCTGATTATGAGAAGCAATTATCGAATTGCTCTAATAACAGCTAAACATTATGACCATGTATTTCTTTTTCTTCTACAGAGCTAAACAAAGGCTCAGTCTCTGAATTTCCAGATGCACTTAAAATGAAATAATGATGTGGGTCCAGTCTTGCCCTACTTTAAATTAATTACTCCAGGAAGAGACATTAAAGCTTTCAGACCACCAGTGTGCATAAATCCTTTAGTACCCCAGACCATACATCCTCTCTTGATTATCTGGGGCACAAAGAAAGGTAAGCTCAGTAAATTAGGCTACTTTATGATCCATTTAAATAATCTGAAAAGGAAATTAATACTTTTATTACTTTCTGTAAGTGAAAAACTTCCTTAAAAATCTATAAGAATTCTTTATGTTATAGTAGTTGGGACTGCCAGAGCCAAAACATGGATCCAGAGAAATAATGGAAGGTTGGCAAAAGGATACATGGCCAACACAAATCAAAATGGGATAAACAAGAAGACCTAGAAACTAATTTGAAATTGAAGAAAATAGTCTAACAGAGTCAAGAAAATTCACTCAATTAAAAATTAGGCTGTTCACTTAAAAATAAAATATATCTTAATCTTTTTGGATATACTGAGTTTTTGCTGGAGTTGTTGAAAGGATGGAAAAGGAGTATGGAGAAAAAGTGGCATTTGTGACCTCCATCCCACATTGCTACCATCAATACTTATTATGTGGAGAAAGTTCCATTCATCCCTTTGCAAATACTGTGCTCAAACTTTGTATCCACAACTGAGTATAAAAAGTAAAAAATACTTTAATTGGATAGGAAAGAAAACCAGGGTTATTTCTCTTATCTTTTACCCATTTCAGCCTTAGTCTACTCCAGCCATGCTTGCTTCCACTCTTTCTGACACACCAAACACAATCTAATCTCAGAGCCTTTGAATGGGCTGTTCACTCTTCCCAGGACACTGCCCTTCCCCACCCATATTTCCTTGTAGCTCACTCCTTTACTACATTTGAATATCTTGGCTCAGGGACTTCCCTGGTGGTCCAGTGGCTAAGACTCTGCACTCTCAATGCAGGGGGCACAGGTTCGATCCCAGGTTGGGGAACTAGTTCTCACATGCTGCAGCTAAGAGTTTGCATGGAACTCCACTAAGAAATCCCACATGCTGCAACTAAGAAAGACCCAATGTATGCAAATAAATGTTTTTTAAATAAATAAAAATACAGATCTCTGTTCAAATATCACCATATCTGAGAACTCCTACTCCATAACTCTTCATTCCCTTACCCTGTTTTATTCTTCTTCATAGCATGTCACAGATATTATATTCCCACTCAATGTCCTCAAGAACTAATGGACATTTGGAGATGCGACTTCACTGTTGGATAGCTGAAAAGAAATACAGCAGTCAGCAATTAGCAAACTACAAATGTGTCATACAAATGTTGGCTTCCAATCTGATGCATCATACTATCTTACATGAGAGCTTCTCAAACAAAGCTCATAACTAGCTCTTAACTGGGGATAATTATGTTAAACTTATTCCAGTGATTTGTTTCCTTATATAACAGCCTTTATATCAGTCAGGATTCCCATAAGTATCAGTTGGATAATCAAATTAAGAAAATCCTGGGAAATTCCCTGGAAGCCCAGTAGTTAGGGCTCAGTGCTTGCACTCCTGGAACCTGGGAACTGAGGAAGGAAACTTCCTTGATGAAGAAACTGAGGTCCTGTAAGCCCCACAGCACAGTCAAAAAGAAAAAAAAAAATGAAGAAGAAAACTCCAGGAATTTTTAGGGACCTATTCAAATGATTTAATAGTTTCAGGGGGTTCCTGTACAAGAAACTAGGTAGCTAAAACAGAAACAAATTCATTATGGGATGGGTTAGGAGGCCAGAAGCCCAAGATCAAGCCTTGATGGCAGGGTCGGTTTCTTCTGAGGCCAGTGAGGGGGAATCTTTTCCATGCCTGGCTCCTAGCTTCTGGGGCTTTGCTGGAGCTCTCTAGCATCCTGTAGTTTGCAGATGCATCACCCTGATCTCTTCCTTCATCTCACATGCTGTTCTTCCTGTGTGCATGTCTCTGTGTCCAAATTTCTCCTTATTCTAAGAACATGGTCACGTGGAAGTAGAAAGTGAAAGCGGTAATCGCTCAGTCATGCCTGACTCTTTGCGATCCCGTGAACTGTAGCCCGCCAGACTTCTCTGTCCATGAATTCTTCGGGCAAGAATACTGGAGTAGATAGCCATTCCCTTCTCCAAGGGATCTTCCCGACCCAGGGATCAAACCTGGGTCTCCTGCATTGCAGGCAGATTCTTTACTGTCTGAACCGCCAGGGGAAGCCACATTAATGACCTCATATTAACTTGACCATTTTCAAATAATCTATTATATTTCCAAATAAGATCATATTCCTAGACACTGAAAGTTAGGACTTCAACATCTTTTGAGTGGACATGATTCAATCTGTGACACATGGTATAGATATTCATAGAGAATTGCACTGTATGCTCCAGCAAATAGAACAGCAGAGCTGTTACTACCTTTAGGCCTCAAAGGATGAGAAGATGGTTTGGATACTAGCAAGCTGCCACAGAAAAGCAGTGATCTTGGTTGAGCAACAGAGCCAGCTTCAGATGACCCAAGAGGAAGAGAGCTGAGATAATAAATACTCTGACCTCATTTTCCTCCCTTTTCCAGTCTTCTGCTAGGGCTTCCCTTTGTTCCAACCCAACCTGAATTCGGACAGCAAAGGATCCTTTTGCTATAACATTTTAGAAACATTGCTAATTTTTAATGTAATCTTACTGTTTTTAACTTTTGGCTTTTAGCATTTTAAAGAGGAATTTACCTGAAAGATTGGTTTACTTTAGAATTTTTTCTTCCATTCTTATTGAGATGCAATTGGCATACATCACTGTATAAGTTTAAAGTATACAGCATAATAATTTGACTTATATGCATTATGAAATTATTATCATAATATGCTAGTGACTATCCATCATATCATATTATAGATACAAAATTAAAGAAAGCTTTTAAATTACATAATGATTAAGGAATCAAATCCAAGAAGAAGATATACAAATGTTAATATATGTTATACACACACACACACACACACACACACACACACACACACACACACCCATCATCGAAGCACTAAAATACATAAAGCAAATGCTAACAGACATAAAAGGGAGAAGCTGACAGTAACACAATAATGTAGGGGACTTTATAACACCCCATTTACGTCAATGCACAGATCACCTAGACAGAACAGTAAGAAAACCCTGGCCTTAAATGACTCATTAAATGAAATATTATATATGCATCAATCTGTGGTGCTGAAGAAGACTGTTGAAAGTCCCTTGGACAACAAGGAGATCAAACCAGTCAATCTTAAAGGAAGTCAGCCCTGAATATTCATTGGAGAGACTGAGGCTGAAGCTCCAATACTTTGGCCAGCTGATGCGAAGAACTGACTCATTGGAAAAGACCCTGAAGATGGGAAAGCTTGAGGGCAAGAGGAGAAGGGGGCAACAGAGGATGAGATGATTGCATGGCATCACTGACTCAATGGATGTGAGTTTAAGCAAACTCCAGGAGATAGAGAAGGACAGGGAAGCCTGGTGTGCTGCAGTCTAAGGGGTTGCAAAGAGTCAGACACAGACTGAGCAACTAACAAACAACAAAAACAACATATATACATGACATTCTATCAAATAAAAAAAAAACCACACATTTTTCAAGTGCACGTGGAACATTCTCCAGGATAGATCACGTGTTAGGCCAAAATATGAATTTCAGTATATTTAAGAAAATCAAAATCATATCAAGTATCTTTTCTGATCACAACATTAGCCAATTAAAAATCAGCTACAAGAAAAAAATGCAAAAACACAAACATGTGGAGGCTAACCAATATGCTACTAAACAATCAATAGATCACTGAAGAAATCAAAGAAAGAAACAAACAAAAACCTGGAGACAAATGATAATGAAAATACAATGATCCAAAACCTATGGGATGCAGCAAAAGCAGTTCTAACAGGGAATATTATAGCAATACAAGCCCACCCCAAAACTCAGGGAAAACAACCTCAAACAACCTAGCTTTACACCTAAAGGAATTAGAAAAAGAACAACAATGACAAAAACACTCCATACAGTGTTAATAGGGTGAAAGAAATTATAAAGATCAGAGTAGAACTAAATGAAATACAGATCAAAAAACAATAGAAAAAATTAACTGAACTAAGATCTGGCTCTTTGAAAAGATAAGCAAAATTGATAAATCTTTAGCAAGATTCATCAACAACAAAAAAGAGAAGACTCTGATCAATAAAATCAGAAATGTTAGTGTCAGTGATTTCTATTTTATTTTTCTCTTATTGGTATAAAGAAAATGCAGGGCTTAAGAGGAATGAAAGTGAAAATCGCTCAGTTGTGTCCCACTCTTTGTGACCCCATGGACTGTATAGTCCATGGAATTCTCCAGGCCAGAATACTGGAATGGGTAGCTGTTCCCTTATCCAGGGAATCTTCCCAACCCAGGGATCGAACCCAGGGCTCCTGCATTGCAAGCAAATTCTTTACCAGCTGAGCCATAAGGGAAGCCCAAGAATACTGGAGTGGGTAGCCTATCTCTTCTCCAGTGGATCTTCCTGACCCAAGAATCAAACTGAGGTCTCCTGCATTGCAGGCAGATACTTAACAAACTGAGTTCTCAGGGAAGCTTAAGAGGAATAGCTTGGTGAATAAAGAAGTTTCTTTTCTCACTTGAATTGACTTGATCAGCCTATCTGCTAATAGGATACCCTCTGCAATCCTCGCTCCACCATGTACAAGATAGTTGGAAATGACTTGTTTGTCAAGCATGTTTGTTCTTGTGTGAAATGAGGACTGGAAGAGAAGCCAGGAAGTCAATAATATTGTGTGTGATGTGACTTCTCCCATAACCTCTCAGATCTTCAGAAAAACCATAAAACTAATCATGTATTTTGGGAAAGTGGAGTCTATGTTTGGATGATGCAGAATGAGTCCAAAGCAAAGCAGAGAAAACCATGAGGAAGAAAGCCATTAAGAATTCACAAAAATTGTAGAGATGGCTCTGAACTTGCATAGGTACCGAACTGGAATTTTAAACCAAGCTGATCTAAGTCTCCACAAGATAGTAGAACCACAGCTGACAGCTGGGAAATGTTTAAGAATCCTTAGGGATTTTTATACTTCAAAATTTTCCAATCCACTTTTCATAATCTTTACAGTCAAGAACTTCATGTCTTTATTTAAATTCGTATTGCTGCAATTTCAGCTCAGCCTAGTAGTTGTAGTAATAACCATAATAGTTGCCAGGTATGAGCAGTAAAGTCAGATTGTCTGGGTCTGAATCTCAGCTACACTGCTTATAAGATCGGGAAAGTTACTTAAACTCTCTAAACTATGGTACAGTGTCTTCTTCCACAAAATGGGTTTGCAATATCTGTACCCACCATAATATTGTTGTGAATGCCAAATGAGTTAACAATTACAAAAACTTGAAGTATCTAGTATAGAGTAAGTGCCTGATATTTGTTATTGGTATCATTACCATATGCCAAGCATTCTGCTGTTTTACACTAATCATTGTATTTAATGCTCACAGTGACCCTCAGAATTAGCTGTTATAATCTCCATTTTATAGATAAGGAAATCAAGGTGCAGAAAACTTAAATTTGAATAAAGAATGGCAATTTTATATGTGTCTTTTCTGTATTTATTATGGAATCAATATGATTATGGAGAAATATGTATCTAATAAAGAGCATAAACATTAATATTTTATAAAATATAAATAAATTTGTCTCAATTATGTCATTTTTTAGTGTTCAGTAAGACTCTCAAACTAAGAGTTTAAGTGTCAGTTTCATTAATATTCCATATTCTTTTTCTTTCAGTGAAGCAATAAAAATAATGTATAAGAAAGAGATGTAAACCATATTGCTTTCCAAAATCTAGCACCTTGACTTTTTGTTTTCTTGGTTCTTTCACAAGCAGCCTTTGAAAAATAATATATCCCAACTAAAAGTAGCTTTCAAAATAAATACATAATTTTGCAATTTCCAGCTAGTCTATAAAAACTCTAATAGATAACAACCACTTTTCCTTTCTCACTAATATTATACATTTTTTATCAAAAAAATAATATAATATTCTTGGTATAATTTTCCTGCAAAAGTCCATGATCTTTCTAGCTTCTGATTTCCTAACTCTTTGGGTATTTCCAATTTTTTTTCTCAGAGAGCATTTTAATATTCCTTAGAAATAACATTGAATTATCTAAACGGTTCATCTCTGACCATAGTCTGTCTATTTTGGAGCTGAATCTATAATTTGAAGTTAGCATTAAAACCTAGGTCTTCCCAGGTGGCACAGTGGTAAAGAATCTGCCTGTCTCTTTTGAGGCAGGAGCCTCTTTCGATCCCTGGGTTGAGACAATCCCCTGGAGGAGGAAATGGCAACCCACTCTAGTATTCTTGCCAGGTTAACCCCATGGATGGAAGAGTCCGGTGGACTATAGTCCAGGGGGTCACAAAGAGTCTGACAAGACTTAGCACCTGAGCAGCATGCATGCCTTAAATCCTATTGTCATAGTTTTGCATAAGCCAATCCTTCTTGCAGATACAGAATGCTCTGCTAAGACTGTCATTGGAACATAAGCATCATCAAATGTTTACATTTCCTGTCTCTTGCCTGCTACTGATTCTTCTGCTATTTTTGCAAGTAATTCTTTACTATAAAGTAGTTCAAATTCTGCCTTTCATTTGATTCAAGGATGTAGTGAGAAGTAAGCCTGTGGTGCAAGTACAATGATCTTCTGGGCCTCAAAGTACACTCTGCCAGCTTCTAGGGCATTTTGCCACTTATCACTAACTAGTCCATGCCATGATATTAAAAAATAAAGGGACTTCCCTTGTGGTCCAATGTTCAAGAGTCTACCCCAGGGTAGTGGGGTAGGGAGCAATTAAGCCCATACATTGCAACTACTGAGGCTGCATGCCCCAACTAGAGAGAAGCCCGAACACTGTAATGAAAGATTCCACATGCCACAACAAAGATCCCCCATGCCACAACGAAGACTTGACACACAAATAAATAAATATTTTTTAATAAGAAGTAAAGTATACAGTACAGTCTAGAGGGCATGGGATCTAAAAGGTCAGGGGTATAGACTTGGCACTTATGTTCTATTGCTGTGTAGCATTTAGTGAAAGATTAATTTCTTCAAAATTCAGTTTATTCAACTTTAAATGACAATGCTGTTTTCCTACTTTCCCAAGATCATAAGCAACTTTAACATCCTCAGATGAAAGTTGCCAGGTGAAATCACAGTATAGCAGTTCTCTCCAGAGACTGACCATGCATACTTCTCAGTTGAAGGGCCTGTTCTCTTTGCCTACCTGTGATGTTCATCTCTGGGTCACCACTTGCTGTTCCTCAGAGGCTCCTCTGCCTTCATTTCTGTGACAGCGGCTCTGTTTTCTGCCTATCTTTTGGACTTCTTTTCCTTCGCTTTCCTCACCATGAGCACTGCCTAACTTCTACACCTTTGTCCCCACACTCAGGAAACAGGCACAGAGGTGAGGATCCAGGGACGGGTAGCATCATCCTTGTCCTCAGGTGGCTTTTAGTCTGGTAGACAGAGACGAGCATGAGAGTAAATAAGTGAACTGATGTGTGATGAGTGACTTCGAGTTCCCTCAAGTATGGAATTATTTATCCTTCTCTCACTACTAAATTTTTTTGGGGAAAAAAAGAGCTACAGTGGCTACTGTGTATCATTGGTTAAAATTTCTCAAAGCGATACTATCTCCCTGTCTAACTCCTGGTGAGTTGGTTTCCTAGAATGAGAGCTTTTCAGAAGCAGCCCTTTTTTTTTCCAGATAACTGAACTGAGCCCAAAGAGACAACCACTTGCTGACGACCACACAGCGTGTAAGTGGCAAAATGGGACCACAACCAGACCTCCTGGCTCTTGCTGCTCCTATTGTTAGACCCTATAGCGACTCTTGGTGGGCTGAATTTTCCGTATTATTCCGTAAGTAATTCAATACTCAATAGAGTAATGATTTGGTATTTCCCTCCTGTTCCACAGAGGGCAACGGCAAGGCCTTCAGATCTGAAGAAGGATAAAAATCCGCACCTCTCCTGACAGTTTATGGAAGATTTACCTGGAAAGCCAATGACCTCTGACTCCCAGGCTGGAGAAATGGTTCCGAGTCCATTAAAATTCATGCTCAGAGTCTGATGGTTCATAAGGGAGCTGCTGTAAGAGAAATCATTCCTTGAGGTCACACGGTGCATTAACCCCCTTGCTCCTCATCACAGTGATGACGGCTCAGATAAACATTCATGGATGGAATGAATCCTTAGCTAGAGGAGAAAGTCTATCTGGAAAAAGGATAAACGACCTTCCCCCTCAATGCTGCCTGATGTGGGAGACAGTAAAGAAGAGCAAACACTGACAGAAACCTGATATTATCTAGGGAGTTGATTTTAGTAGTCAAGACAACATCCAGACATTCTATGGCCAAGTTGAGAACTGGAAGAAATAAAAAAGGAAGAGGAGGGAAAGAGGGGAAAGAGAGAGAAAGAAAGAAAAGGAAAGGAAGAAGCAGAGGGCGGAAAAGAGGGATAGAGAGAAGGGGAAGGAAGGAAAGAAGAGAAATAGGAAAGAAAGGAAAAAAAAAAAGAAAAGAAAATGTCAAGAAGGAAAACTGTCTCACCAAACTGATGCCTGTCAGATAAAAGAGATTGGGGCCATAAATTCCTCCCAGCGTTTCTAATGGGATTTTAATACAGCGTTTGGCCATCATCTTTTTTTCATTCCTCTAATGACATACATGCCCGAAGTGTAGCCACAGAGCCTCTGAACTCTGTATATTTCTGTAATACACAAAGAAAACAGCCGTCACATCCATTTTAAGGAACTTTTAAATACATTGCAGTGAGGTCTATAGGCCCCGAATCCAAAGGGACCTGCACAAAGCCTGTCTGTACATCATCTGTGACGGGCCTGATTTCTAGCCAAGGCAGGTTTTTTTCTTTTAAATAATAAAATAAAATACTGTTGTTTTTTTTTTTTTAAGAAACATTATATTTTTAAACTGGAAATAATTGTATTTTGTATCTTACGCAGCATCTGAAAGTGATTTAGTTGAACAATGTGGTTTCTGATTGGTATTTGAATTGGTTCCAGAACATTTTTCATAATAACCATCTTAAAGATCCCAATTATCTGATCCTTTTTCCCCCCTTCACATGGTTTCATAGGAGGTTTCCAGAGAAAGAGAAACCTTCAGGGGCAGGCAAGCCAACTCCCATCTAGCTAAGCAGTGTTTGCCTGCTAGGCTCAAAGGGAAGGGCCTGCTGGTTGTTCTGAGTGGTCCAGGATACATTTATGACTCAATAAAGGAGGCCTTGGCATTACCAGAATAATTACTTACTCAAACAAGCCTATAAAACCAAAGGGTCACCCCAACAAAAGGCAAACAGGGAACTTTTTTCTTTTAGTGTTAACATGTAAATCTAGTAAAGTGTATTTAGATTTCTATAAAATCAGCTCTTGGTGCAAAATGAATGGTGGATTTACCAGGTGGGCAGCAAAATCAACTCCCCAGGGTTACAGAGGAGCTAAGGGAAAGCAGTCCTGTGAAATATGAAAGAATGCTCATCCATAGATGGACTCGGCCTCATTTGTAGCAGGCAGGAATTGCAGTGTATTGGAGAAAGAAGGTCCTGAAATCAGTTGGATCTGATGCAGTCTTCACGACTTGAATGTTATTACCAGGGCAGTGATCCAAACTCTGCATCTTGTTTGTGTAAAGTAGAGATAATGTCATACTTTTTCAAGGCTCACTGGAAGAAATGAAAGGAATAATACATGTGAAGGGTTTAGAATGATACCTTATATATAGTAGGACACACAAGAAATTGTATTCATTGTTATAAGTAATGGGCTTCCCTGGTGGCTCAGTAATAAAAAATCTGCCTGCTAGGACAGGAGACGCAGGTTCAATCCCTGTGTAGGGAAGATCCCCTGGAGAAGGAAATGGCATCCCACTCCACTATTCTTGCCTGGGAAATCCCATGGACAGAAGAGACTGGTGGGCTATAATCCATGGGGTTGCAAAGAGCCAGATACAACTTAGCAACTAAACAATAACAAAAATTATAAGTAATGGAATCATTGCAATAGATAGTACTTTTTATTATGACATATATTAATGAGAATGCAAGTAATAAAAAAATTTTTTTAAAACAAAAAAATTAATAATGAGAATAAATATTTTTGAGTGCTGTGTCAGCACATAGTACCTGAGATTATACTAAGCACTTTAAATCTTATATCTCCTTTAATTCTCTCAATGCAAAATTCCTATCTAAGGTGTGAAATCTAGTAAGTGGCAGAACTAGAAATAGGCTGCCACATGAAGCAAATACAAATAGGATACCCAATTAAATTTTAAATTCAGATAAATAAGAAATAATTGTTTTAGAAAAAAGTATCTCCCAGATATTGCATGGGACATACTTATATATCTGGCAAACATAAACTAGATTTACTGGAAGCCCATGCTCTTTTTTTTCTTCAGTATACAAAGTTACATCCAGAATATAACTGATTCCTTGTATATTTAATTCTCTAGGTTCCCCAACCAAGAGTTTTTTTGGTTAAAAAAAGAACCCAGAAATTGTATGTGGTTACCAACTATCAGAGAAAGTCAAAATACTTAAGGCAAATAAGATAAACGAGGGCAGCTGGCTGGATGGCTGGTAAAAGAACTGTAAATCAAGTCCCGTGTCCCATTGAGATGATGATCTTAAAGTATGTCAGCAATTATTAAAACACTTAAAAACAAAGTGGCAAAATAACATTTAATGTTTAGAAAAACATTTTTGCACCATAACATGCAGCTATAAATTATACTTTAAAATGTTTTCTTAATGATGTAACAGTCTGATTCATTCATTCAACAGAAATTACTGATTGTCCTATATCAAGCCACTATGTAAAGGTTGAATGAACAAAAACAGACGCTGTGCCCCGCTCCCGAACAGAATTTATAGTCTAGGAAAAAGACATAATGTAATTAAATGAGCATACAAAAAATATAAAGTTATAGTCATCACAAGATCTATGAAGGAAAATTACACAGAGAGATGCATGGAGAGAACTTGAGTTCAGAAAGGACATTCATGAAATAGTATAACCTGAGATAAGGTCAGGTTTCCCAGGTGTCTCAGTGGTAAAGAATCCACTTGCCAGTGCAGGAGACAGAGGTTTGATCCCTGGTCGGAAAGATTCCTTGGAGGAGGAAATGGCAACTCACTCCAGTATTCTTGCCTGGGGAATCCCATGGACAGAGGAGACCAACAGGCTATAGTCTATGTGATGCAAAGAGTTGGACACAACTGAGCAACTTAGCACTGTATGCATAAGCTAATATCTGAAGGATGAACAGAATTAATGGGGAAGTTTTAATGACAGGTACCCATCTACATTATTCATGATCCTACCCTGGAATTGTCTTCAAATGTTCTATGGGAAAGAAATAAACAATTATTGTTTTGAGTCATTGTATGTTTGGGTCTAATGATCTAATTGTTGCTGCAGACTAGTCTGCTATAGGGCTTCCCTGGTGGTTCAGTGGTTTGAGAATCTGCCTGCCAATGCAGGGGACACTGGTTTCATTCCGGTCCAGGAGGATCCTGCATGCCATGGGGTGACTAAGCCGGTGTACCACATCTACTGAGCCCACATGCCTAGAGCCTGTGCTCTGCAGTAAGAGAAGCCACCACCATGAGAAGCCGGTACACCATAAGGGAGAGCAGCCTCCGCTCACCGCAACTAGAGAAAGCCCATGCACAGCAATGAAGATCCAGTGCAGCCAAAAATAAATTAAAAAAATTTTTAAGACTAGTCCACTATAACAAGTACATTATCTTCTGTCCCTCCCCCACCTACCCACAATGCTGCCCATTGTGTATTGTCTCCACATCAGCTGAATAGATCTTTCAGTTCTTCATGCTTGCCATGCTCCCTTCTTTTACTGTGTCCTTGCAATTCCAAGTTAGAGGTGGTGTTGACTGATCCTGAGGAACCCACTGTCAGAGATGCATGCTATGCTGAAATTATTCTATCATCTTAAACATGTGGCATTCAAAGTCATCATAAGTTTCACCATCTCAGTCATCTGGTACTATGATGCAGTTTTTATGGGCCAGGCCTGAAAATAACAGAGTATCATTTTAGCTCTCATTCCATTAGTTAGGTTCAGTTACATGATCATCACTAACAGTCAGGGAGACTGGGAAATGTAAACCGTCTATGTCACAAGAAAAGAGAAATGGGTGTTATTAACAACCTGCAAACTCTACAATGAGCAGTTGGAGCTTCACGATACAGGATCTTACAAGCCTTGTTAAAAGATCTGGGTTTTATCTAAAGATCAGTGGAAATCCAATAAAGGAATTCAAGCATATAGAAGTGACACAATAAGATTTATATTTTTTAAATGTGACTCTGTCAACAAACTGCAGAACAGATTTGGAGAGTACTGAGTGGTTGTGGGGAGATCAGTGAGGAGGATATCATAGCAATCCAGGCAAGAATTCTTGGTAGCATGGAACAGAGTGGTAGCTGGCGGTGCTAGAAATGGAGAGAAATAGATGGATGCAATAATATCATGAAACATAGCATTGATTACAGAGCAGTAGGCAAATATATGATGTCCATTTTCTTTGGTAAACTAATTTATACTTTTTGTCATCCCCCTGACTCAGTTTCTTTTGTACCAGTAGATTTCCTGATTAGCATCAATAACAATGAAAATACAAGTAAGAATCTTCATAAGGAGCTCCTTGAATTTGAAAAACGTTATCAAAAGGGCTTTGAGAGATTCTATTCAGATTCTCTGAGGTGTAAAGTGGTGCAAAACAGCCTGATTTTTTTAATACCACACATCCTGGGATCGAACCCCAGTCTCCTGCATTGCAGGCAGATTCTTTACAGTCTGAGTTACCAGGGAAGCCTCGCGTAAAATAAAGTTTAAAAATAAGAAAAATATATTATAATGTGCATTTTGAAAAGAAATCAGGAAACACAGGACTTGTGTTACTTTCTGATTTTCTTTTTTGTAAAAGGAGGACAGTAATACCTGTGCATTCTACATCTTGAAATTTGGTTGTTGTGTGAATCAAATGTCACAGAGATCACATCTACTGAAATGCACAGTGGTTCATATTAACAGGGCTCCCTAGTGTTTGAAGTTTCTATAATTGCTTGCTCTAACTATTTACGGAGACATTCATTAAAGTATTTGCACATAAAATAAAAAACTGCACGTTCAAAAGCCTGTTCATTCTTTTCTTGTTTTTACTGCTACCTAATATAAGAGTAAGTGAAAGTTGCTTGCCTAGTATAATAGGCTAAAAAATGCAAGATATACAAGCTTGTTATTCAGTGTTCAGTTTAATTGGAGAGTTGAGAGTTTGGTGGTGGTTTTTATTGGTATAAAAGAGGAAAGCTGCTCAACCCTCTAGATAAAAATGTCCTTTTTCATGGCTACTGGACCTTGATTTTTTCCTCTTATTCATCTAACAAGTTAAAAATAGTAATAAGCAACATATTAAATACCAAACACCATTCCCATAATACATGTAAGTATACACACGTATATCCATCCATATATATATATAACTGTCACATCCATACAATGTGGAGGATACTATTATTACTGTCTCCATTTTTCAGTTGAAGAAACTGATGCACTGAGAGACAATGAAACTTAACCAGAGTCATAAAGTTAGTTAATAGCTGAGTCAGAATTCAAACTCAGGCTCTATCCACTGTATTTCCTCTTTATAATGTATTAAGTGCTGAATTAAGTGCTATACTCTGCCCCTAACAAGATTATTCTAACTGAAGCTATTGCATTATTTTCTCTAGAAGAATTTTCACCAACAGTATTCTAAACAAATTACTCCAAGAATTACCACTCACTTGACTCCATTGCTATTAAAGTGAGGCCAGTAAGATTATCCCAGATGGGTGGAGAAACTGGAAAATTCCACAACCAACTTCAGCCAGTTAAAGTCTTGCCCAGCAAGGAGCAGTTTACCACCACAAAGTTATTCAATCAGGGTGATGAATTCCAGGATCCACAGAGATAAGAAAGTATGGATTCTGGATTCTGATGGTAGAAAAGGCTATATTTAAACTGAATCTTAGAAGTCGAGTAGATGCTCACTGATTTGACAAAGAGAAAGTGATTCCAGCTAGGGCAAAGGAAAAAAAAAAATAGCACAGGAAGGAGAAAGCAAAGAGGAGCAAGAGTGGAGAGAATAGAAATTAGGTAAGAGGGAAGGCTGGCAGGTGGTCATGGAGGACTTTATGGAATTTAGGAACTTTATTCCATGTAGCTCCAGGAAGCCTCTGAAGGATTTTAATCAGCTGAGTGTGGCCCAGATCATGAACTCCTTATTGCCAAATTCAGACTTAAATTGAAGAAATTAGGGAAAACCACTAGGCCATTCAAGTATGACCTAAATCAAATCCCTTATGATTACACAGTGGAAGTGAGAAATAGATTTAAGTGACTAGATCTGATAGACAGAGTGCCTGATGAACTATGGACGGAGGTTTGTGACATTGTACAGGAGACAGGAATCAAGACCATCCCCATGGAAAAGAAATGCAAAAAAGCAAAATGGCTGTCTGAGGAGGCCTTACAAATAGCTGTGAAAAGAAGAGAAGTGAAAAGCAAAGGAGAAAAGGAAAGATATTTGCATTTGAATCTAGAGTTCCAAAGAATAGCAAGGAAAGATAAGAAAGCCTTCCTCAGTGATCAATGTAAAGAAATAGAGGAAAACAATAGAATGGGAAAGACTAGACATCTCTTTAAGAAAATTAGAGATACCAAGGGAACATTTCCTGCAAAGATGGGCTCAATAAAGGACAGAAATGGTATGGACCTAACAGAAGCAGAAGATATTAAGAAGAGGTGGCAAGAATACACAGAACTGTGAAAAAAATCTTCGTGACCCAGATAATCATGATGCTGTGATCACTCGCCTAGAGCCAGACACCCTGGAATGTGAAGGCAAGTGGGCCTTAGAAAGTGTCACTACAAACAAAGCTAGTGGAGGTGATGGAATTCCAGTGGAGCTATTTCAAATCCTGAAAGATGATGCTGTGAAAGTGCTGCACTCAATATGTCAGAAAATTTGGAAAACTCAGCAGTGGCCACAGGACTGGAAAAGGGCAGTGTTCATTCCAATCCCAAAGAAAGACAATGCCAAAGAATGCTCAAACTGCTGCACAATTGCACTTATCTCACACCCTAGTAGAGTAATGTTCAAAATTCTCTAAGCCAGGCTTCAGCAATATGTCTACCGTGAACTTCCAGATGTTCAAGCTGGTTTTAGAAAAGGCAGAGGAACCAGAGATCAAATTGCCAACATCCACTGGATCATTGAAAAAGCAAAAGAGCTTCAGAAAAACATCTATTTCTACTTTATTGACTATGCCAAAGCCTTTGACTGTGTGGATCACAATAAACTGTGGAAAATTCTGAAAGAGATGGGAATACCAGACCACCTAACCTGCCTCTTGAGAAACCTGTATGCTGGTCAGGAAGCAACAGTTAGAACTGGACATGGAACAACACACTGGTTCCAAATAGGAAAAGCAGTACGTCAAGGCTGTATATTGTCACCCTGCCTATTTAACTTATATGCAGACTACATCATGAGAAATCCTGGGCTGGAAGAAGCACAAGCTGGAATCAAGATTGCAGGGAGAAATATCAATAACCTCAGATAAGCAGATGACACCACCCTTATGACAGAAAGTGAAGAAGAACTAAAGAGCCTCTTGATGAAAGTGAAAGAGGAGAGTGAAAAAGTTGGCTTAAAGCTCAACATTCAGAAAATGAAGATCATGGCATCTGGTCTCATCACTTCATGGGAAATAGATGGGGACACAGTGGAAGCAGTGACTGACTTTATATTTTTGGGCTCCAAAATCACCGCAGATGGTGACTGCAGCCATGAAATTAAAAGATGCTTACTCCTTGGAAGAAAAGTTGTGACCAATCTAGATAGCATATTAAAAAGCAGAGACAGTACTTTGCCAACAAAGATCCATGTAGTCAAGGCTATGATTTTTCCAGTAGTCATGTATGGATTTGAGAATTGGACTGTGAAGAAAGCTGAGCACCGAACAATTGATGCTTTTGAACTGTGGTGTTGGAAAAGACTCTTGAGAGTCCCTTGGACTGCAAGGAGGTCCAACCAGTCCATCCTAAAGGAAATCAGTCCTGGGTGTCCATTGGAAGGACTGATGCTAAAGCTGAAACTGCAGTACTTTGGCCACCTCATGAGAAGAGTTGACTCACTAGAAAAGACCCTGATGCTGGGAGGGATTGAGGACAGGAGGAGAAGGGGACAACAGAGGATGGGATGGCTGGATGGCATCACCGACTCGATAGACATGAGTTTGAGTAGACTCGGGGAGTTAGGATGGATACGGAGGCCTGGCATGCTGCGATTCACGGGGTCGCAAAAAGTCAGACACGACTGAGCAACTGAACTGAACTGAACTGAACTGATCAGGTTTAGGGGAATGATTGTGGTTTCAGCTTTAGATTTTCTAAGGCTGAGAAAGTCAAACTGAGGGAAATCCAGAAGAAATGTTCTGTGAACAAACAGACATGCATTCTAGTTGAGGAGAGAGACGTAGGCTGGAAAAAGATTTGCGAAACAACTCCAGTCAGCTAGCTACGGAAGTCATGACTGTACAAGAGATTTCCCAGGTGAGTATATACCAGGAGATTTTTTAAAGGAGAAATTAGGATCTTGAGGTCTACATTTGAGGGTGGGGACAGATGAAGGATGAGCCTGAAGAGAAGCAAAAGTCAAGAGAATTAATTGAACAGGACATAAGCCAAGGGAGGAGAAAGCATTATTTAAAAGCATGTGGGCAAAGATGTCAGATGTCTCAGGGGGTCAAATGAGGTAAAGGCTGAAAAACCCTTGTTCTTTCAGTGGAGTGGCAGGACCAGCTCTAAAGAGCAGGAGGTGAGACATGAACATGAGGTTCAGAGATGAAATGCAGAAGCAGGTGGAGAGGACTCTTCTGAGGAAGGTGAGACAGAGACAGCAGTTTGGCAACCATTCTATGCTGTGTACCTCCTTGGCCCAGTTTCTTTAAGAGACAGGGAGGCAACACTAAGTTACGTAGCCCTTGTTTCTCTGACAGTCTCTTACAATAGATCAGAGTTAGAGAGACCCCTCCCAGATGGGATTTCATCTGGGATTCCAGCAACCTGTATTTAGATTGTCTTCCAAATTCCTAAGCTGTGCAATAGGACACATTGGACCCTCCTTTGGAACTCACTTATCTTATATACAATGATAACATACATATGTCCAAAAATGAAGGTCTTAGATATGTCAGGGACACGTTGACTGAACTGAGTTTTCTCTTGTTATAAAACCCTGGGGATTATTTTTATTTTCTTCAGGGTTTATTAGTCATTTTAGTTTCTAATAATCGTGCAATCACAGGAGTATCAGCTAAAGACAAAACTCGTCAAACAACCCCAAATATATAAAAATTTCCCCACTAGCCTTTTACCATATTTAAACTTTCATGGTTTGTTATATTGACTGCTCTCCTTCTTTTTGATGTGATCTTGGACATGTCACTTAAGCTCTCAGGATCTCAGTGACCTCATCTATCTAAAAAGGAGACCAGACAAGTTGTTCAGTAAAATAATATTATCCTACACCAAGAGTTAGCAAACTTTTTCGTAAACACTTTTGGCTTTGCAGGCCATATAGATTCTGTTGCTACTACTCAACTCTGTTGTCATACTGAAAAAGAAGCTAGAGACAAATGTGTAAACGAATGAGCATGGCTGTGCCCCAATAAAACTTTATTTACAAAAACAAACCAGGCTGGATTTGGCCTTCTGGCTGTAGTTTGCCAACTCCTGTTCTAAACATTAAAATTAACTCCTTCCATTTACAAAGTTGGACCTCTTAGGATCACCCGCTAAAACACCCATATCCCAGAAAAGGTAAATTATGCAATTATTGTCAGCCATGATGTGAAAGGAGCCACAATCTTTAGCCTATACACTGCAAATGAGAAAAGCAGAGAAGTATTAACTAAGGGTTAGTATTTTATGGGTAAACACTCTGGTTTTCTTCAAATGCTAAGTGCAAAAAATACATAAAGAATCCAGGCAAACTTAAAATTCAGTTAGATCCAATAATTGAAACAATCTATTTTAGAAGTAATTAACATCTTTTGGTTACAAATTCCCATTATCTTTGAAAGCCTCCTTCCCCTGTATAAATATATAAGTGAATGAGAAAGAGAAGGGGGGACTTGTGGGATCTCAGGGTGCTCAAAATTCTCCAAGCCAGGCTTCAGCAATACGTGAACCATGAACTTCCAGATGTTCAAGCTGATTTTAGAAAAGGCAGAGGAACCAGAGATCAAATTGCCAACATCCACTGGATCATCGAAAAAGCAAGAAAGTTCCAGAAAAAAATCTATTTCTGCTTTATTGACTATGCCAAAGCCTTTGACTGTGTGGATCACAATAAACTGTGGAAAATTCTGAAAGAGATGGGAATACCAGACCACCTGACCTGCCTCTTGAGAAACCTGTATGCAGGTCAGGAAGCAACAGCTAGAACTGGACATGGAACAACAGACTGGTTCCAAATAGGAAAAGGAGTATGTCAAGGCTGTATATTGTCACGCTGCTTCTTTAACTTATATGCAGAGCACATCCTGAGAAATGCTGGGCTGGAAGAAGCACAAGCTGGAATCAAGATTGCCGGGAGAAATATCAATAACCTCAGACGTGCAGATGACACCACCCTTATGGCAGAAAGTGAAGAGGAGCTAAAAAGCCTCTTGATGAAAGTGAAAGAGGAGAGTGAAAAAGTTGGCTTAAAGCTCAACATTCAGAAAACAAAGATCATGGCATCTGGTCCCATCACTTCATGGGAAATAGATGGGGAAACAGTAGAAACAGTGTCAGACTTTGTATTTTGGGGCTCCAAAATCACTGCAGATGGTGATTGCAGCCATGAAGTTAAAAGACACTTACTCCTTGGAAGGAAAGTTATGACCAACCTAGATAGCATATTCAAAAGCAGAGACATTACTTTGCCAACAAAGGTCTGTCTAGTCAAGGCTATTTTTCCAGTAGTCATGTATGGATGTGAGAGTTGGACTGTGAAGAAAGCTGAGCATCGAAGAATTGATGCTTTTGAACTGTGGTGTTGGAGAAGATTCTTGAGAGTCCCTTGGACTGCAAGCAGATCCAACCAGTCCATTCTAAAGGAGATCAGTCCTGGGTGTTCATTGGAAAGACTGATGCTAAAGCTGAAACTCCAGTACTTTGGCCACCTCATGAGAAGAGTTGACTCATTGGATAAGACTCTGATGCTGGGAGGGATTGAGGACAGGAGAAGAAGGGGACGACAGAGGATGAGATGGCTTGATGGCATCACTGACTTGATGGACGTGAGTTTGAGTGAACTGCAGGAGTTGGTGATGGACAGGGAGGCTGGCGTGCTGCAATTCATGGGGTCGCAGAGAGTTGGACATGACTGAGTGACTGAACTGAACTGAACTGAACTGAAGGGAAGAACAGGGTCCTCAGGAGCAGTGCTCCTCCTTCTGTCTCTGGATTACCATCTGGGTCAACATGGGTGCTGCCTGCCCTGCTAGCATGCAGCAGTTGAGGGCTGTGGGCAGTACAACTTTCCATCTAGCCAGTCTTAGCTTGGACATGGTGATCCTTTTCTGTGAAGGTGGTGGTTTAGTCAATAAGTCGTGTCATGGACAGTAGCCTGCCAGGCCCCTCTGTCCATGGGATTCTCCAGGCAAGAATACTGGAGTGGGTTGCCATTTCCTTCTCCAGGGGATCTTCCCAACCCAGGAATCAAACCCAGGTCTCCTGCATTGCAGGCAGATTCTTTACCAACTGAGCTATGAGGGAAGCCCAATCCTGGGCGGACTCTGCATCGTCTCTGCTCTTACTGGTGTTAGAGAACCCTTTGAGGTCTGGCTGTGACTATCATTAGGCCCTGGGTTAAGAGGTCTTCATTGCAACTCTTGCTATAAAACCATTTCATTCTTTTCATTTCTTAGCCAGATTCTCAGCTCTTTTTGAGATCTGTCAACGCACATGAGACCAAGCATGGCTCAGAAAAAGTCAGCTTTGGAGCCTGTCTGCCTGAGCTCGCTGCATTATCAGATCTCTGTGACTACGACCCAACCTGATTTAAAACAGCCGCAAAGGTGGCTTCATGTCCGATCCCAACTTGTTTCTTGGAGTTCCCTTCAATTTACCTAATGATAAAGAAGGAGAAAGGTGTCTGACTGCTTTACTCTCTCTCCTCTTCTCTTTCTCACCATCTCTGGAGTCAAAAGAGGAGCTGGTTCTCCCTGGACTAGTCTTCCATTCTACCCTCCTGATGCCATTGCCGTTGTCGTTCCTTAGTCACTATGTCATGTCCAGCTCTTTTGCAACTGCCGTGGAGCTGCCCGAATATCACAGGAAAAGACCTATCTTTTCTACACTGGAGGAGTAATCACAGAGCATAAGCCCTTTAGGCTAAGTTGTAACTAAAAGGGAGCAATGAAGAGATTTGGAGAAGACTTTCTTAATGCCAGGTTGGCCCTCTGGCCTAATGATTTGTTCACAGTCTATTTCGTATGTTAGAAGCTGACTGATTCCTATCTTTCTCACTGAATTCCTTATGCAAAAAATTATAATCTCCCCTCAGGTTGATGGATGGATGAATGCATTCAAAGCACTAAAGATCTTATATTCTAATAGGTAAAATGAGGAGCGCACATTTCCAAAGTATTTTATTGTGCATTTAATTTCTTAATTTATTCAATAGCTTTCCCTATACAGACAGCTGAATAAGGGGCATTTCTTGACAAAGCTAAGTTTAGGATGGGGTTGGTATCAGTGCTGAAGAGTATGGAGAGGTACCTGGCAGTGTGTCAAGGGAGGCACGCTGAGCGTCCAGGGTACAGTCCATGACCACACAACAGAGGGAAAAGGGGAAAAGTTGTAGAAACGTATTTCGCAAATGTATCTAGGACCACCATAGGCAAACATTACCAAGGGAAGAAAAGGAACTGAAGCACGAATCCATCTGCAATCCAGTAAAATAACCTGGGAAGAAGGTTGAAGTAATAAGCTAGAGCAATGATATTGCATTAAGGCTAGAGCTTTGAGTCAGAGTGTGTGTGTGTGTGTGTGTGTGTGTGTGTGTGTGTGTGTGTGGGTACTCAGTCATATCCAACTCTGTGACCCCATGGACTGTAACCTGTCAGGCTCCTCTGTCCATGGAATTTTCCAGGCAAGAATGCTGGTGTGGGTTGTCATTTCCTTCTCCAGAGAATCTTCCTGACCCAGGGATTGAACCTGCTTCTTTTGCTTTGGAAAGAGGATTCTTTAACATTTTACCACCTGGGAAGCCCTTAAGAGTCAGTAGCTTCAATAAAATAGTGCCAAAGAACATAGAACCTTGTTCAGAAATGGGGCAGATTTATTTAGTTGATTGTCCTTATGTGCTTCCCTTGACCATGGGACCTGACTCAAAATGGAGGAGGTATTAATGGTGAAGGGTCCATAAGGATGGCCCCCAAGAGAACAGCTCAAGAGAAACATATGTGAAAATATTTAGCAACTGGATAGAAAGTTTATATTTCACTACAGTTTGGATAATCGCTTATGGTCAGAAACCTTTACCTACGATTTAAATGCCATCTTGCTGCCTAAACAGCCAAGGAAAATGCATAGGTAATTTACTCTTGACTTTGAATTGTATTATATAATTTTAGAATCATATTTTTCCCTAATTTTGTCCTCCCATGGCTGATATCAGCATTTCTTGATATGCACTGATTAGTAAAGAGATGGAAGAAGTGAGTGAAACAAGTCAATCTAGCATTAGAAAGCTCCTCAGAGAGTGGAATGTGTATTTCATTATTGACTCCACGTACGATTCACAAAACAATCCCAGGCACTAGGGGATACAGAATAAAGATTACACTGATTCCAATCCTTAAGGAGATTAAGGCCTGATGGGAGAGAAATAAAATACATAAAATCATCATAAATACATACAGATGTGTACAACAATTACAAGAGTGAGATGGTCATATGGAATCAAGAATTAGGCTGATTAGTTGGGGAATGATTAGGTAAACTCCAAAAAGACACATAAGGGAAATAGAGCTATAGTATTCAAGGTTGTTATCAATGCAGTTTCACAGAAAAAACAGTTTCATGATACTCCTGGAAGTCTAAATCTGTAGCATGCCACCACAGCATTTAAGAAACTTTATTTCTAGGACTTACCATCTGGTACCCAACATAACTGCAAAGTTTAAGGACCTGTTATCAACCCTCATAGATTACTACTTCTCTAGTAAAAACATCTCAGTTAAATATGAGAGTTTGATATAGTGTGAAAACAGATATATGTATGAATATGTATGTATATAAGCAACTCGAACTTGTCAGGTACCCACAGCTGTAGGGTATTTGCCCAGTGGGTTATCTCCAGTCAAAGAGCCAAAACTACTTCCTTTGGCCCTGCCTCCCTTCACCATAACACAGCAAACATTCTCCTACATAAATATTTGTGCACTAGGACAGGTGCAAAAAATAATATACTGTGACCTACTCTGCAGCCTGATATAAACAGGTTTTTAACTCTCCACTCTCTGGGATCTTCCGATCTTCTTCTCCAAGTCAGAGGAATTAGAAAGAGAACTGTCTGCCTGTCAGAGAAGAATGCTTTAGATATAATTTTCAAGAAGGGAGATATTAAAAGCAGAGGCCATTGAGAAATCGTAATTTTTGCTCAAAGATGGAACCAGAAAAGATATCTCATTAGAGAAAAAAGAGAACCAGAAATAAAAAATACATCAATACTGCAGAGTCTAGAAAGTGCTTAGAAGGCTCTGGAATCCTACAGGCTGTTTCAGTCATTTATTTGCCTTGCCAAAACCCCACCCCGTGGTTCTTAAAAAAAAAAAAAAAAATAGCCCATAGGGACTGAAAACGTTGACTAATAATTCTTGAATCCATCTCCACAATATTATTCCTCTCTGCCAAGGTCAGTTTTGGTCACTGCATGGCTGGAGGTCTGGGATTGCTGTTCCCAGTTTTATTTTTACAGTAGTTATGGAGCCCTCTATATTTGCAAGGGCCCTCCTGTCACTTATTACCTACCCATCCAGACCACCCACCCACACTCCCACACAATACATCCAGACACACCCACAAATACCCAGATTCTTTAAACCTTATGGTGATTCAGCCTACAGGAAAATTGTTTGCTCCAATTGACTTGTCTCTACATTCTCAGAGTTCCCCAAAATAAATGCTTCCCCTTTCAGGGACCCATTTGTAAGTCTTTCCACTTGGCATACATTTACAGAGCACCTACTGTGTGTTGGGTACCGAAGGAGGTAGGAGCTAAAGGAAGCTACCCAGGAGGCCAGGAAATGCAGGAGTTGCCAGCTGCCCTCTGTTTCCGGGTAACCAGATGGCAACGAGGGAAAGGGAGAAGGGGGAGGTAAGGCCACATCTAACTGGGGAGACCATTTCTTTCATCTACTTTTTCTCCTTCTTTTTTCTTCTTTATTCATTTCCTCTCTTTATCTCTTCAGGTTTCATGTCTCTCTGACTCCCTTCTCACACTCCTTCTTTCTGTTTTTTCTACTAAGATAAAACCACCTCAGAGTTTCCATCAGGCTTGGGAGCTATCACTATGCTTCTCCTGCCTCTAAATAAACTACTCACGAAAGTAGCAGACCCTGTGGCTGTACAAACTCTCAAAACATAAAGGTGGGGGGTGGGAAATACTTGTCCTCACTCAGAAAACCTGATTTTGGGGAAACCGCATTCCTCTACTCCCTGACATTGGTGCCTGCCTATCAGAAAGGCTGGGAGCGAGAAGGCAGCCCTGAGTTTAGCTGGACGTCCAGCCTTCCGCAGCCTCCCGGGCCCTGAGCCCTTATAATAATTTATGAGGTGTCAGGATATTCTGACCACAAGGTCGGAATAGAATGGTTTTTACACTTCAGCTGCCATGAAAGAGAAACAATTTAATTCTGTTTCTCTCTGGCACTGTCTGTTTTCACAATGAACAGGGGATTTGGGTCTCCTGGAGATTATTTGTCTAAGCACAGAGCGTGACTGCTGCTGAGATTTGAAATGTCTGATTTTGACTCTCCTTCTCCTTCCTTCTCAGTGAAGGAAGGAAGCACTTGCCTATCCTATTGTCCCAGAGTGAGACAGGAATCCATTTCACCGTGGCAATAGTTATGTGCTAGCGACTAAACCAGACTTCAGAGTCACTCCATCCTCCTCTAACTTTTAGTGGGAAGGAGTGGTTGGGGTAAGTAAGGGGTATGAGATAGCCCTCTCCAAAATTCAGCAGGCCCCAGAGTCTTGGCCAAGTCGTGGTCTTGAGTCTGAAGCAGTGTTTCCCTTGGCCGGCAGGCACAGTCTCCTGGCTCCTCCTGAAGCTGCAGAACCAAAGACATTCCACGGAGCAGCCCGAAGCTCTGCCTGCCAGCAAAACCCAACGTCTCCTCGGAGAAATCACAGAGTAGGATTGCAATACTCCAACGACAGAGCAGCCAAGACACAAACGCAAAGCAAGTTTGCTTCTCAGGACCCCACCAACCCTCTCCTCTAAGCCAGACGGGGAAGGTCATCGAATGTGACAGATAATCACATTACAGAACAGTCACCCAGGAGCCTACTTGACAGAGAGGGGCTCCTGGATTCTTGGGCCTAGAAGCAACAGACCTTTCTGGACCAGGTCATGTGATCTGCTCTGTTAAACTCATCTTCCAGGGTTTGGCCACCTGACAGGCACTAGAGGAGTACCAGAATGAAATAGAGTACATTTCATCAATCTTTTAAAGTTTAACTATAATTAAAATGAAAAAAGTAAAACTCTACATAATAAGGCAATAATTTTAAAGAAACATCAGTGAGAAAAAGCAAGGGTACAATACAATGAAAATAATATGCTATGATGTTTTTTAAAAGAGGCTGTTGTATATTTACATATTTTAAAATAGATATTGTTTAGGAAAACAGAAGAAGCTCATTTTGGGGTTCTTCAGAAAAGGGAACCAGAAGCCCGAGGGTCAGAATTCAGATGGAGATTTTCTTCTTACAATGTATTTTTTTTTAATTTATCTAAGAACTGATATTAATTTTCCAATTAAGAAGCAAAGTAAAATTCTTGAGAATAGTAAAGAGAGAGAAGTAAGAAGAGAAGCAAATGATTCCAGCTTAAAATGCAACTTACTATTGGGCCAGATAATTCTCAAAAAAATCACTCCCCTAAATTTAAGCAATGAATTCTTGGTGGGAAGGGTAAAGGAGCTATTTGGTAAATAACCTCTTTGAGTTCCCTTAATAGTAGTACTAAAGTGCATATGGAAGAATTCCTTGCTTTCATGTGGGTGAGAAGATTACTCCCCCCAAAAGGATTTCAATCAATAAGATGGAGCCTCCTGTAATTAGCATCCAATAAGCTTCAGTTTCAAGCAAAGTGCTGAGTCAAACTGGTTTGCCCTTCCCTCTTCCCTAAATCAAAGTTTCTGAAGTCCCTTCTCTATACAACTTGTCCCAATAGTAATCAGTCTTTGCATTTCCAGAGAATGTCATTGACCCAGGGAGATGGGTGTGTGGGAAAGAGCATTGGATCCTAGGTCAAACAACATGTGTTCCAGTATTAGCTCTCTCTGAGGAAAACTGATAAATTGTTTAATCTCTCTAGACTTCAATTTTCTCATCTGTAAAGATAAAGATTTGAATGAGATACATTGCCTTAAATGTCCTAAATGCTACACATCTCTGGTTCTATAAAAACATAGTCATCAAACTGTATGCAGATAGAGCCTGGTAAGTATCGCAGGCCTGTCATGCATTTCTATGGTTCCACTTGACCTTTGGGCAGCTGCATATATGAAAGTACTTTCTGATTTACTTCTTCATTAAAAAGGGATAATTGGATTGCTGTCCCAAAATGCTCTTCACCACCAGACCATGAAAACAAGATTCTAAAGTACCTTCAGCCTTGCCATGTGACAAGCAGAAGAATCTACTACATTATGAATTAAGCCTCAAAGGTATCTTGGTATTGTTTTAGGACCATGGCTAGCTGGCTCACTGCCCCATCCATCATCTGATAGGGAGAGGCTGTCACTGGGGGCTACATCCCTGGTTAGACAAGAAATGCTTTCAAAATGAAGACCTCTCTCATTTGTCCTCACACAGAAGGTGTGTGGGATACCAGAAAGTCCTTTCTCCATGTCAGGACAAAGTAGTCTTGTAGAACAGCTTCATAGTGATGCCGTGGTCATGTGAACCACAGAGTCCAGAGAGATGGTGAGAGAGAACGTATAAAAAAGTTGCCAGGACAACAACCCCATTAACCCACTTTACTCTCAGGTGGGAAACTTAAGAACTCAGTTGGTTAGCAGCCAACTTGAAATACATCTGATTATTTATCTGTGACTTTCTCCTTCTCCAACATGTTTCCATTCAAAATATAACTTCCCTCATTTCTTTCCCCAAACCTTCCAGTTCATCATTGCCATGTGTGTCCTATTCTTCTCAACCCCATAACACCATCTTGATTGATCTTTTCTATTTGGCTGTATTTTTTCATTTATAAACCTGCTACAATTTTAGTATTCTAATTTAGTGGTGAAAAACACAGATTCTAGAGAGAAAATATAGGGTAGGGGTTAAGAACATGAACTCTGGAGATAGAATACCTCTGGTTTAAAAGTCAATCTCTTGCCTTTATAAGATGGCAGTGGCTAGATGAGCTATCAGGGACTAGTAGCTTTGGATGTACCATTCATGAGGGAACATGAGTTATTGTACTGGGCCCAGCTGTATCACAAGAAGGTTGTTGGTTATTCTAACAACAGAGAATTCTAACAATGAACAGATCCTTGACAAGACATCCAAAAATGTTTGAACTAGATTGGTGAATGTTCCTGCTGATTGTAATGTAATGAAGTTATAGATTCAAGTGAATGAAGATGTAAAACTTACAACTGCAAGGTTTAAAATATTTGGTTGTGGTTCTGAAATTGATCCAAGCTCATTAGTCTTCAAATCGGTGAAAGGAAAAGAGTTGAAGAAGCCATGACTATCAAAAGCACAGGTGCTGCCAAGGAACCATGCCTTCCTCTCAAAAAATTGCACTGCTCCATGCTAACTGAAAATGCAATCATGATGTCCCTGGTAAACTCTAAACTGAAAAGTGATCTCAAGAAACAAGAGAGACGAAATAAGCTAGTGTATAAACCTTCACTGAATCAAATCCTTTGTCTTCCTAGTCTCAGAGTAATCACCATAAATGTCAAAAGGCCCATTACACTGTCATTAAGGATTATGAGATAATATGCAACATTTTGCCATTCAGATTATTGTTCTGATATAAGTGAAATATATAGATTAATTGCTCAGAATAGTTTGATTTATTTCAGTCTGCCTGTATTGCCTTAACCCAACTGATGTTTACTTTGAATTATGTGATTGTGGCTGAAACAGTTCCTTGATTAAATTAACACTAATAATTTCCAAAGCATGCTTAAGAGTAATTATTCTTGTTGTTTATTTGCCCAGTCACGTCTGACTCTTCACAACTCCATGGACTGCAACATGCCAGGCCTCCCTGTCCCTCACCATCTCTCAGAGTTTGCCCAAGTTCATGTCCCTTGCATTGGTGATGCCATCCAGCCATCTCATCCTCTGTCACTCTCTTCTTTTCCTGCCTTCTATCTTTCCCAGCATTGGGATCTTTTCCAGTGAGTCTGCTCTTTGCATCAGGTGGCCAAAGTATTGGAGCTTCAGCTTCAGTATCAGTCCTTCCAACGAGTATTCCGGGTTGATATCCTTTAAGGTTGACTGATTTGATCTCCTTGCCTAAGAGTAAAGACCATCAATAACCACATTTTCCTGTATCTGTTGTTAAGGAATGAGATGTTATTAGGCCTCTTGATGTGATTATTTGAAAGAGCCAATCATTGGGCATAAAACAGATGCACATGAATAATACATTAAAAGAATGTAAGAAGCCAAAAACAACAAAACACAAACTTGCCTTTTCCTGTGTAAGCTTGGGAAATTTCTTAACCTGTCCATGCCACAGTTTCGTTTCCTCATTTGAAAACTGAAATGATAATAGATACCTCACAATGCAATGTCAACAGTTAATTGACAACATAGATAAAGCACTATGTATTAATATTGTTATTGTTGCTGGTGTTGATTGTCTTAGATATTAGATTATGCTTGAGGGCCTTGGCTCACTGTGTTGGGTTCACCAAAAAAGAGTAAGAAGGCTATCACTGAATCTTTCAGGACTTTTCTGAGCCTCTGACTACTTCACCCCTTGTCATGACTGTCATTAGCTGTTTCTTCATGTGCTGTAGCAAATGTAAAGCTTCATCCATCTTTAGTGACACATGTTTACTTACTTACATACCTATCTCTCACTTGTCCGTATCCTCTCAAAAAAATAAAGCTTGTCTTGCTCTTTAATTTTGAATCATTCTCCTCCACCTTCCTGCTCAAAGCCCTCCTAGTATTTAGATTGGAATAAGAACAGAATAGCTGAAAGTTTGAAAGGAAGAGTCAAACTAACTATAATATTCCATGGGATTCTTGCTTCCTCACCATCTTTGTGTCCATTAGGCAAAATATTCCATTCGAGTCTGCTCTCAGTTGAGGGAGATTAAGGAAGGCATTTTTCTGTGTGAAATAAATAAGGTAGTATAGCAAACACCATTAGTTATTTACCCAACATCCACCTCCCCACCCCTTACCTGTTAAATAAACTTCAAGTGTAATTTAGGTAGCAAGCAGACTCCACACTTTTGAAGAAGCTTAGCCCCTTCTCCAGCCCCACTTGCTATTTCATTCCCTTTGCAAGGGATTAGAGGTTGTCATATGACTCAGCTCTAGCTAACGAAACATAAGAGAAAGCCTGCTGGGGGGCAGGTAGCAGGAAGTTTCTGGAAACTATTTTCTTTCTTAAAAAAAGAAGACAAAAATCACACAAGGAAGAAAACTTTCCATCTATTCCTAAATGTCATGAGATGAGAATGTGAAGCTGGGAACTGTGGCAGTTAACTTAGCATAATGAGATACAAGTCTAAGGACCAAAAGCCAATATGCTGACAATGGTAGAGTAAAAATAGAGGGAAAAATGGGTCTTGATAACATAACTGAGCCATTCCAACTGCCCTGGAAAAGTTTATCTCCAGACTTCTTTTAGTAAAGTGTAAAGCAGCTATAATTCAGCCTTCTTTTTGTTTTAATAGTTTACTTTTATTTAGTTGCATCGAGTCTTCAGTGCAGCCTTCAGGAGTTGTGACATGCAAACTGTTAGTTGCAGCATGTGGGATCTAGTTCCTTGACCGAGCCCCCTACATTGCGAGTGTGAAGTCCTAGCCGCTGAACCATCAGAGAAGTCCCTGGTCTTCTGTTCTTGATAGCTGATCATAATTTATACAAAGAAATTAGAATAATTGTTAAGTCCTTTTTAATAGCACATTTATTCATTCTTGAGAATCTACTGTGAGATTTAATAAATAATTATTTATACTTTTAAAGACCTTTCTGTATTTCAAGGTATTGTTGCACCTCTATGATTTCTTCTTTACAGTTTTTCTCTTAAAAGATACTTATCCTATAACGTTTCAATTATCTCAGCTCATTTTACTCCAAATCTTCATAAGTAAAAATGTTTTTATTTTCTAAAATTGCAAATTTAAATAATTATAATTTTTTATTTTTTTCTCCCGCCTATACTTATCATCCTTTCTTAGGGAAAATCTTGCTAAGAGCATTGAGTTGGAGTCAAAGAGACCCAGAGTCACATCTACTAGCCATGTGGGTGGGTAAGCTACTTATTTTCTTTGCCAATTTCTTTATCTAAATATAATATCTAGGGCTATTACCTAGATGAAATGAGATGACATGGTAAAATGCTTCTCTAAACCTTGGCACAGAATGAAGACTTTACAGATAATAGAGTAAAAAAGGAAGAAATGGGCGTGGGGAAGAAAAAGTGAAGGAGGAAGAAGAAAAGGAAAAAGAGGAAAAGAAAAGGACAATGAGAAGAAGAAAAAGAAAAGAAGGAGGAGGGCCAAGGGAAGTAAGGGGAAAAAAAAGGAAAAGTGGAAAAAGAAGCAAGAAAAGAAAAAAGAAAAGAAGGAGGAAGAAGATACAAAGGAGAAGAGGCAAAATAAGGGGAAAAGACAAAGAAGAATAAGATGAGAGAAAAAGTGAGGATGGTGATAATGATGATGATTTTAATTCAAAGAAGAACTGAGAATTTAAGGTAAATTTTACAGCCCAGACAAAACTCCCATCATCCAAGTCTTAATACACTGTGATTTTTTCCCTCTAAAGCTTTGGTATTATGTATGGCTGACTCTAACTCTCATGCAGCTTGAGTCTGGTTACTCCAGTATCACTACAAAGAAAATTATAAAGGATTATAAATTTGGGCAGTAGTCCTCATATTTCAAAGAAGGGGTCGATTCATTCAGATTCCAGTGCAATCAAAGAACTTGAAGAAGTCCCTGGAGTTTGTTTTTGTCAAACGTGAGGTACTGCTAAATTGAATGAGTGAAAAATGAGTGATTCATTAGATTTCTTCTATAATGACCAGGTGTCCTCCTTCAGTGATGGTGGAACAAGAGGAAAGAGGCTTTTTTTCTGATACAAGAGAGGACTTCTTGACAGTGTGGGCTAATAAAAACCTTTTAGTTACCATCCTATTGGTTAGAAGTCATTTCCTACAATGTCTAAAAAACTGGACCTATTTTACATAGTCAGGGTAAAGTACAGGGCAAGTGATGATAGGTGGAGGACAAGAAAAAACTCTCAAGGAACTTCTTTTTGTACTGCAGCCAGCTCCCACTTATTTTCTACTATGGGGGGTTCAGTTCAGTTCAGTCGCTCAGTCGTGTCCGACTCTGCAACCTCATGAATCGCAGCGCGCCAGGCCTCCCTGTCCATCACCAACTCCCAGAGTTCGCTCAGATTCATGTCCATTGAGTCAGTGATGCCATCCAGCCATCTCATCCTCTGTTGTCCCCTTCTCCTCCTGCCCCCAATCCCTCCCAGCGTCAGAGTCTTTTCCAATGAGTCAACTCTTTGCAGGAGGTGGCCAAAGTACTGGAGTTTCAGCTTTAGCATCATTCCTTCCAAAAGAAATCCCAGGGTTGATCTCGTTCAGAATGGACTGGTTGGATCTGTTTGCAGTCCAACGGACTCTCAAGAGTCTTCTCCAACACCACAGTTCAAAAGCATCAATTCTTCCGTGCTCGGGGAGAAGGAAATGGCAACCCACTCCAGTATTCTTGCCTGGAGAATTCCAAGGGCAGAGGAGCCTGGTGGGCTACAGTCCATGGGGTTGCACAGAGTTGGACATGACTGAGTGACTAACATGGGGGATTGGTGGAAGGGGGTCTTCCTTTCACTTCTTTAGGTTTGTTTGTGAGCATCTGCTCTCTCTCCTCATCTTCCTGTCTCTGTCAAATGCTGACATGGGTCCTACATCTGCAGCCCTCTCCTTCCTGCTATGAGAAACACACCCACCCTTCCCCTTTTGTCTGTCCTTCCCACTCTACCCAGTTGTGTTTCAAGCTTTCATTGGTATGCATTCGAGCCTGACACTGTCTGACTTTCCCAAGTAACATATTCCCGCCCATATCCTCCTCTGTTTCAGGTTGTGTTGGCGTTAGCAACTGCTTCTCAGAAATGTCCTTTGATATTATTGCTATTTCTCATTCTCACCTCTGTAAGGTTAGAACTAATACTATCCTTCATCACCATTACCCTAACCATCACCCTCCAGCCCAGATGCTCCTACCTTCCACATTAAAGCTTTCACTTTGGAATTTTGCTACCTTGCTTCACAATTCCAGTACAGTGATTTCACCCAAGAATGACAATAGAAGGAAATGCTTGCGTTGGCCTGAATTAATAATGAAGAAAAGGGAGAAGTCTAATGTTTTCAGTGCCAAAGATGTGTATACTGTTTGTTGTGAGTAGCCCTTGGGGAGAGAGAGGTTTCAAGTTCAGCATTTATGGGCACATTTTTCAATTAGACAATATGCTGTATGGTATTTCCCTTCCTGCCCCCACCCCTTCCCTTTTATTACCACATGACTTCATCTCCCCATGTGACTGACAGAGCCCATTGGGCTCAACATTGATAAAAAACATCTGGGGGAGAAAAATTGCAATTTAGAAAACAATTAAGTACATCAATTTCAATTCATTTAGTTGGCCAGAGAAAGAAAAAGTTCTTTCAAAGAGGTAACTTGATCTACAGTGGTCATGGATTAAAGGGCACACAGATCTGTTTTCACCAGGTCATAGTGTGGAGGAATGCATCTTAGCCCAGAGGTTTAAATGCAGACATAAACTCCTATTTGCAATTTTTATCAAAGAATAAACCTCTGAGGATTTCCTTAATTTTCTCATTTCTTCTCATTTCTAAGACATTTTCCCCTATTCTTCCCAAATTCCCAAAACTAAAAGAGTTTCCTCCATGGATGTGTGTTCCTCTCTCAAATGCTCACCATATGCTCATTTGTTATGGGAGCTCTGCAAGTGAACCTTGGTTTACTGTTAAAGACCCTGTTTGAGGTGGGGTGTTTATGACCTCCCCATCCACTTTCCTCCCTAACTCTGTGAACACCCATGGGTCCATTAGGTGTTCAGAACCTTAATGAATCAGGATATACCTTTTTGTTCACAAACCTTAAAGAATTTTTTTCCAGTTTTACTAAGAAATAATTTATGTTCATCACTGTATAAGTTTAAGGCATACAACATGATGGTTTGATTTATATCTATTGTGAAATGATTACCACAATCGTTTTAGCTAACATCCATCTTCTCATATAGACACAATAAAAAGAAAAGAATGGAAAAAAGGAAAAAAATTTCTCTTTATGGATGAGGACTCAATATTTACCTTCTTAACAGCTATTCTATGTATCATTCTGCAGAGTTAGTTACAGTCTCATGTTGTAATTACACTGGAGGGTTGTACATTTTGATCACCTTCCTTTAATTTTCCCTTTATCAAACTCACTCTTCTGGTAATCACAAGAGCTTTTGCTATGAGCTTGGTTTTGTTTGTTTGTTTTTTTTTCTTTTTTTTAGATTTGATACATAAGTGAGATCATATAGTATTCGTCTTTTTCTGACTGATTTATTTTGCTTTGCATCATGTCCTCAAGTTCTAAATGGTAGAATTTCATTTATTGGCTGAATAACATTCTGTTATGTGCATATATACAATTTCTTTATCCTTTTATCCATTGATGTACAGTTGGGTTGTTTCCTTATCTTGGCTGTTGTAGGCAGTGCTGCTATGAACATGGAGGTGCAGATATCTTTTCAAGTTCATATTTTTAATTCCTTTAGATATATTCCAGAAGTGGAGTTTCTGAACTATACGGAATTCTATTCGTAATTTTTTAAGGATCTTTCATACTGTTTTCCATAGTGGTATCTTGTCCTTGAATAGATGTTAGTCAGATTCTTCTAAGGGGGAGCAAAGTTAGAATTAATCTTTGTCATCACCTTGGTGATGTCATCCCCCAAATAAAGAATTTTAGTACCAACAAGTTTTGGCTCTGGGTGCCTCCTCCCTTGCCAGAAACATATCTAGGTAAATATTATAACCACTGCTCTCATTTCTTAAACACCTACCATAGAACAATCACTGTAATTCCCATCTTGATCATAATATCTAACTTACTTGGCACATCAATAACATTAAATACGTATTATCATTCCCAAACTTTACAGATGAGAAATTGATGACCTTATTTTAAGACATTAAGATTTTTATCCCCAATAAAAGAGGAAAAAATTGAGCATAGATTCCTCAGCTTCTTAGGTTCGTGCTCTAAATATCACATACAGAAAAATAGCTGTTGAGGAAATAAATTCCAGAATGTAGAATTCATTGATAACCGAATTGTAAGTCTCTAGCCACTTTTAATTAAGAGAATGTATGTAAAATAAGGAGTTAGTGCCTGGCCTGAAGTAGTTCCTCAATAAATGCTAGCTTAATTATTACATGAGCTTCCCTGGTGTCTCAGAGGGTAAAGCATCTGCCTGCAGTGCAAGAGACCCGGGTTCAATCCCTGAGTCAGGAAGATCCCCTGGAGGAGGAAATGGCAACCCACTCCAGTACTCTTGCCTGGAAAATCCCATGGATGGAGGAGCCTGGTGCAGGCCACAGTCCATGGGGTCGCAAAGAGTCAGACATAATTATTACATAAAACCATCTTCACTTAGTCCCCTACCTTTACCCCCAAACTCTATGGTACACTTGGGATTAACATGTACACTGCTGAGATTTCCTTACAGTCTCTACTAAAAATCATCACCTATGTAGTCTAAGGACCTAAAAGCAAGATCCAGAAGCAGGTATTTTATGTGATCTGATAGAGAATTATTAATTATCAGGAAATCCCATTCCAAGTAGAGGCCAATGGTTGGAAAAGATCCTAAAGGTGACCTCGCTCATTTTCTATTAAAGTCTGCCTTGGGAACCAGCTTAAAATATACCCACTCTTGGGATTTCCCTGGCAGTCCAGTGGTTAAGGCTCCACCCTTCTACTGGAGGGGGAGCAGGTTCGATCCCTGGCGGGAGAAGTAAAATCATACATACCAGGCGGCAGGACCAAAGAGAAAGCATCCATTCTTACAGCATGTGTTTTGTTTTGCCTACTGTAGACAGAGAATGCAACTGTAATAATATCATGAAGCCATATGGAAGTATGGGGTTAGAACATATTCATGCTGTGATGAGCCAGAGGTGACTGACAGGATCACTCAACAAATGGCACTAGCAGGGCTGATGGCTAAAAAAACATGAACAAAGAGTGGATTTGATGTTAGTGAATAGATGGTAAATAACAGTGAAAAGGATGTGTGGATTAGAAGGCATTTGAAAGGCAGAGGGAGCTGGCCACTGGAGGGGTTGCCGTTGAACCAAGGAACCTACAGGCTACTGAAATTCAAGGGTTTAGCCTCTGGTGTAGGAAATCAAGGGGTGATCTGGCAGCTCAGGAAAGTCAGAAGGTTTCTGGGGAGAGTTTATTTGACTTAATTGTAACAGTAGAGAGATGGAAAAAAATACCTAATTCCAACAGTAGAGTACTTGGGTCCCTGGAAAATCTTTGCTCTAAGTGAGAAATGGGGACATCATGGTGAATTGGAAGGTTCAAGGCATATCTGTCAAAAGAGGTCTCTTGGTGGAATTTGATAAAATGAGAAGTCAGAATGGCCTGCTTCTTAAAGGTGAACAGTTAAACAACAGCAGGAAAGCAAACCTGGGCACGGTGACAGCAAGGGAAAGATGGAACTAAAAATGTATCTAAAGATTGCTGAATCCCTCACCATCCTCCACTCCATCCTGAGTCCAGTAAGTGAGCCATGAAGAAATCTTGTGCTTGGTTTCGTGATGAAAATAGGATGGGAACAGTTACCTCCTACTAGCTCAGATTTGCTTGCAGAGAAAGGAAACAGTTGTTCATGATATGTTGGTTTCAGTTTCTGTTTTTATTTTTTGTTTATTTTGGTTTGGTTTGGTTTTTAGCCTCCCCAGTTCAGCTTGGGACAGTAAGTCAACTCAAATGGAAAGGTACTGCTGAACTTATCAGAACCATTTGTCTTCTTTGACTTTAAACGCCAGGCAGAAAATGTTGCAAAATAAGATTTCCAGTCTTTCTGGCCCCTGTTCCTGCCAAGAATGCCCCATGACTGCCCTCTGAGAGGTAACAGCCTTTCAGATGGTCAGGATACCCTGAAGCTTGGTAATAAAAAGAAAACGATTTTCCATACAAAGTAAACAGATCCCTACCGCACATCTCAAAGGGCTTGGCTTTAGATGTAAGTGAAGGTTTGGAATAGAGTTTTAATTTTTATATTACAGAAGCTCATTCTGAGCTTGAATATTCATGTTTTTCTTCAAAGCACAACAGAACCCCCTGTCAGGAGATATCCAGCAACTGCATTCTTGTGGAACAGCTGTACATTACCCTGCCTTTTGTTTTCTTTTTCCTTTCCTCTTCAAGAAAGGAACTTGAGTTTCCTTTCGGGGACCCAGTAAAAACCCTCTAGGAAGCAGGAAGTGTTTAGAGGATGCATGCTGTTACCTAGAAGCTTGCTTCGATGGAATCTAGTCTTCTCTAAGTTCCCCCCTAAAGCTGAACCAAACCTACTTTTTAGCAGCAACAAATCATAACAGGCAGATTCTGAACCAGAAGATCCATCTTCTTGGGCCACATTGCTTTGTCATTACACAGCTGAGCAGAAGGTTTGTACAATAAAATTTTCCATGTGAATTAAAAAGAAAAAAGAGAATAATTTTCTCCAACATCATCATTTTATTTATATAACACTTCTGAGTTCATTGGCAGAAAATCACAATCTAATATAACATACAGGGTGGTCCATTTAAAATAGTCCCCTTTAACACAGGATAGTTTTAAGTGTGGCCCATTCTAAGTGGGTCACCAGATGTATTGTTATGTCACTCCTCCCTGGCATTGTAAAAATAGGGAAGGCTTTCAGGGGTTGGGAGTATATGTGGAAATGCAGGGAAGCTGACTGAGCTTTAGAACTGTGAGAAAACAAGGAATTTATAAGGAAGCCTGATACCCAGGATATAAAAGTACAAGAAAATAAATTTAAAAATGTATTCAATCACAGGACCCTTATTGTCACATGCAAGGGTTTTGGTTGCTATTATGTTTTGTTTTGATGTTTTAGGGTTTTTTTCTAAACTACTCTGATGGTTGCATTTCATTTACTCATTCAGAAAATAGTCATTGATCATCTATGTTGGGACAGCCCTCTACTGAATGTTGCAGGTAACAATAAAACAGCTAAGGCAATGCTTTCCAGAGCCTATATTCTATTGTAGAGAGATAAACAGATATATCCATGGTATATTGCTGACATAATGTTAGATACTGATAATGCTTCGGAGAGAAATAAGGAAAATGAGGAGGAAAGGGAAGAGGAGAATTAGGGAAATCCTCTTTAGTAAAGTAACTTTATAGTAGAGACCTGAAGAAAGTAAAAAGGTAAGTCATGTGCACATACCAAGGAGAGGAAAGAGCAAATGCAGAGGCCAATAGGCAAGAGCGTGCTTGGTCTTTTCAGGAATGGCAAAGAAAGAAGAACCTAGAGTACAGGTCTCTGGGAGACTCCAGCTTTATTTAAACCTTCCTAAAGTTGACTCATTGGAAAAGACTCTGATGCTAGGAGGGATTTGGGGCAGAAGGAAAAGGGGACGACAGAGGATGAGATGGCTGGATGGCATCACTGACTCGATGGACGTGAGTTTAAGTGAACTCTGGGAGTTGGTGATGGACAGGGAGGCCTGGCGTGCTGCGATTCATGGGGTCGCAAAGAGTCGGACACGACTGAGCGACTGAACTGAACTAAACTGAAAGTTAAAGGATGGAAGTGGAATGGGAGAGAACTTGGGTTACTGTTGTTCAACTGAAAGTAGAAATTGAAGATGGTGCTGGTGGTAAAGAACCCACCTGCCAATGCAGGAGACATAAGAGATTGGGATTCCCTGGATCGGGAAGATCCCCTGGAAGAGGGCATGGCAACCACTCCAGTGTTCTTGCCTGGAGAATCCCGTGGAGAGAAGCCTGGCTGGCTGTGGTCCATAGTATCACAGAGAGTCAGACATGACTGAGGCAACTTAGCACAGCACAGCACAGAAATTAAAGTAAGGAGACAATAATTAACCTTCTTTCCAAGCCCCCCAGGAAAGTAATCACAGAGGATGGAATATGGTTAGTGGGGATTTAAAGGTTGAGGGAAGAGAGAAGAACTTTGCCCACTAAAGCAAATGGGGGCAATCACAACTGGACTGAAAATGAGGTGACCGTCATTATGCTCTACAAGGCAGGCATCTGTAGAAGGGATCACATTTCAGATTAAAAGCAATCCACCATAATTTCCCAGGGACATTTAGATGTAAATATGCCTATTTGTGCACTGAGTCACCCTTATTCCTGATCACCATTGTTTGAACCTGGGAGGGAAAGAGTGACACATGCATCATACACCCAAGCCCCAGATTAGAGCCCGCATTGAGTGTTCATCTTTCCTTAGTCAAGGAGCTAATCCTCCACTGTGGACAGTCTGGGCTCCTGGCTCCTCAAACCATTTCTTCTGAAGCCAAGCTTATGGTCCCAGGACCTGCCCACATTCCACAGAGGGTTAAGGTTTCTCATTCATCTCTGTCTGGGCCCTGTCCTCAGATTAGCGACCACTGAAACATAATCCTTGTGATGAGGAATGAAAAGCCTGGCATAGAAGATGTGTGTTTGGCATTTGTTTATTTACTTATTTTTTTAATATTTATTATTTTATTGATGTATTGATTTACAATGTTATGTTAGTTTCAGATGTATGTATATACACACATATATATGTTCTTTTCAGATTCTTTTCCATTATAGGTTTTTACAAGATATTGAATATAGCTCCTTATGCTATACAGTAGGTCTTTATTGTTTATTTTACATATAGTAGTGTGTATATGTGGGCTTTCCTCATAGCTCAGTTGGTAAATCATCTGCCGACAATGCAGGAGACCCGGATTCGATTTCTGGGCTGGGAAGGTCCCCTGGAGAAGGAAATGGCAACCTACTCCAGTATTCTTGCCTGGAAAATCCCATGGACAGAGAAGCCTGATGGGCTACAGTCCATGGGATCACAAGAGTCGGACATGACTTAGCAACTAAACCACCACCAGTGTGTATATATTAATTTCAAACTACTAATTTATCCCTTCTCTCCACTTCCCCTCTTGGTAACCACAAGTTTGTTTTCAATGTCTGTGGATCTATTTCTGTTTTGTAAATAAGTCCATTTGTATCATATTTTAGATGCCACATATATTAGATTGGTGCAAAAATAGCTGCAGTTTTTACATTGTTGAAATTTGCCATTTGATATTGGAATACATTCTTAAATGTGGTTATGTTATATATCATTTTAAAGTGCATTTCTTGCTTTATGGTGTTGTTTTTTTTTTTTTTGCTAATTGCTTATTACTTGCTGTTTATTTTAGTTATGTTAAACAAATCATGTTAAACAAAAAGAAAATTTGAGTGATTTTCTTATTCAAGTTCAAAATGGGTCATAAAGCAGCAGAGGTAACTCAAAACATCAACAAAGTATTTGACCCAAGACTGCTACGAATATACACCGCAGCGTTGGTTTAGGAAGTTTTGCAAAGAAGACAAGAGACGTGAAGAGCACAGTGGCCAGACATTGGAAACTGACAATGACCAACTGAGAGCCATTATCAAAGCTGACCCTCTTAACTGCTATACAAGAAGTTGCCCAAGAATTCAATGTCAACCATTCTATGGTCACTCAGCATTTGAAGCAAATTGGAAAAGTAAAAAAGCTCAACAAGTGGGTGCCTTGTGAGCTGATCACAAATCAAAAAAAAATCATCAATTTGAAGTGTCATCTTCTCTTACAACAACAAACCATTTCTCTATTGGATTGGATTGTGACATGTGATGAAAAGTGGATTTTATATGACAACTGGTGATGACCAACTCAATGAGAGGGTCAAGAAGACACTCCAAAGCACTTTCCAAAGCCAAACTTGTACCAAAAAATATCATGGTCACTGTTTGGTGGTCTGCTACCTGTCTGACCCACTATAGCTTTCTGAATCCTGGCGAAACCAGTACATCTGAGAAGTACACTCAGCAAATCAATGAGATACACCAAAAACTGCAATGCCTGCAGCCAGCACTGGTCAACAGAAAGGGCCCAATTCTCCACAGCAATGTCTGACACCACATAGCACAATCAACGCTTCAAAAGTTGAATGAATTGGGTTACAAATTTTTGCCTCATCCACCATATTCACTTGACCTCTCACCAACTGACTGCCACTACTTCAAACATCTCAACAACTTTTTGCAGGGAAAACACTTCCACAACCAACAGGAGGCAGAAAATGCTTTCCAAGAATGTGTCAAATCCTGAAGCATGGATTTTTATGCTACATGAATAAACCAACTTATTTCTCATTAGTAAAAATGTGTTGATTGTAATGGTTCCTATTTTGATTAATAAAGACACATTTGAGCTTAGTTATAATGATTTAAAATCCATGGTCCAAAACCACAAATATTTTTGCACCCACTTAACAAGAAATATCATAGAGTATTTCTTTCTCTTTCTGACTTACTTCATTTAGTATGATAATCTCTAGGTCCATCCATGTTGCTGCAATATATATATATTTATTTATTTATTTATTTATTTATTTATCATCTTTTGGTAGACATTTAAGCTGCTTCCAGATCTTGGCTATTGTAAACAGCGCTGCTATGAACATTAAGCGTACGTAACTTTTTGAATTAGAGCTTTCATCTTTTTTGGATATGCAGAGGAATAGGGTAGCTGGATCATATGGTAGCTCTATTTTTAGTTTCTTAAGAAATTTTCATACTGTTCTCCATAGTGGCTGCACCAATTTTCATTCTCACCAACAGTAAGAATTTATCTCTCCAGCATTTATCATTTGGAGACTTTTTAATGATGGCCATTCTGACCCATGTAAGGTAATAACTCATTGCAATAGTTTTGATATGCATTTCTTTAATGTTTGCTTATTTTTAAATGAATTTAAAAATACTCAGTTTCCTATCTCACAGGACTGTCAAAAGAACTACATGAAATCACAGAAATAAAGAACTTAACCATTCACAGAGTGTTTATTACTATTATTATTTTCCACTTCAAAGGAAATTTCAAAGAGTGGAGTTGAGGAAATGACAAAAGAAAAGTACTTCTCATATACCTTCTGAGCCAGGGAAAGGGCTGAAGGGCTAATATTCCAAAGACAGACTAAAATTTCACATCAAGAAATGGTAGCTTGACCCAGTGCAACACCCAGAGAGGCCTGATGAATGGGAATCAACAGGCCATTGGATATTTCATTGTTTGGTGGGCTGGCTTCATAATTTAAATTCAGTTTTTAACAATATATATTGTCACAGAACATCTGGCAGACACAGAGGGCCTGTCTGCTGCATTCCTTTTTCCTTCTTGACAAATATTCCTAGAGGGGGTGAGAACTAGACATTCTTCCAGGACATCCTTTTTATCTTACAATAACCCAAATCCTTTCTGTATACAAATTTAATCCTGTAGTGCAGAAAAATTGCAGCCTTCTTCATCTGGCAAAAGTCCCAAGTGCAGGTGTTGGCTGCCTTCCCAAGATTCTCAGTTTAAGAGTCCCTATCAAGAGACTGCTTCATTTCATCTCTAGTGCATAGCATGAAGATGTTACAAGTTTTAAAATTTTCTCGTTATTTCCTGATCTCCATTGCTGAGGACACTCAGACACTGAAGACAATTTGGAGTATCTTCCCAGCTCTTCCCCTCTTTTACCTGTGTTCCACAACTACACCCACAGTTTGGGGTGGAGAGGATTGGATACCCACAGTCATATTGCAAAGCTGATGGGACAAGGAGCGAGACTCTGATCTATGTCAGGTCACTGGGGATTCTTTCCAGTGAAATGAGAATTGAGAGCAAGATCAAGGGCTACTGAGAAAGAGTTAGCCACTCCCTGTGGCTAAATCCAGAACACACAAACCAAGAAGCAATGGTTGCCCATGTTTTCTGTTATGCAAGGAGGAAGGAGAGAATGCCACCCACGGGGAAAGAGAAAAATGAAGCATCGAAGGTGAATCCAGCCTCTGTACCTTGACACTGAATTAAATCTCAGAGACAAAGTTTTGAGTGAAGTAGAAAAGAATAGCTTTACTGCTTTGGCAGGCAAAGGGGGACACAGCAAGATAATGCCCTCAAACCTGTCTGTCCCAACCTGGAGGGGGAAGCAAGGATTTTTATAGCAGTGGTTCAAAGAAGGCATGATCAGCTCATGGACATTTTTCTGATTGACTGGTGGTGAAGCAACTGGGAGTCAGCATCATCAACCTTCTGGTTTCAACTGGTCCAGGGTCTAGTTCTTATGGGCAATATATACAGTTAACTTCTCCCACATGGTGGGGGTTTCAGTATCTGCGAAAGAGCTCAAAGATATTGTTAAGTATATCCTTTGAAGGGGAACCAGGACACTGCCTCAAGACTTCACTATTTCCTTTGACTGTTCCTCCTTTGACTCTGCATCCCCTCCCTTCCCTAAATAGAAATTGTTTGAATTTGCTCATTGGAATTCAGGGAAGGTCAAGGAGGCGGACTGAAGCTTGTTTCTTGTTATCAAGAAATGGCACACAGAAAGGTTTTTTGAGCCCATAAAGCACCATAGAACCCTGCTTAGTTTCAGTGTATGTGTCTAGAGAAGCAGAGGCTAAAGGTGGAGAGGGTCTATTTCCTGGTTTTCAGTGGCTTTCTTACCTCTGGTCGCATCCTGAGGCCCAGTTGTACCCTGCCTTGAGTTTTACAAGGCACCCTTGCATCCATATACTAAAAATTCTCCTTTGTAACCCAGCTAGAAAGTGATCTAGTACATTTCTTGAGTCTTCTATCTTCCATTTCTCTCAGTGCCCTGATCCTGCACTTTGTATACAGGGAGGGAGAGACACATTCTCCTATTTAGAGCTCACAGATGACTAAGCTACTTAACCTGCAATTACATTTCCATGTTGGGAATGCATATTACTCCATCCCTCAATTTCCACTGAAAAAAAAAAATGTGTGTGCATGTATACTCAGTCTTTGCGACTTTATGGGCTCTAGCCAGCCGGAAATTCTCTCTCCATGGAATTTTCCAGGCAAGAATACTGGAGTGGGTTGCCATTTCATACTCCAGGAGATCTTCCTTACCTAGTGACTGAACCCAGGTCTCCTGCATTGCTGCATTGCAGGTGGATTCTTTACCAGCTGAGCCACGAGGGAATAGGCACAAATTTCCATTCCATTTTCAGGAGATATCAGTAGGGGACGAAGGGAGCATTTCTGTCCATTATCCTCTTCTAACTCATGCTTTCACACAGAAAAAGCAATAACTTCCCTCACTGAGATTGGGAGAAGTGACTGAACTCCCAGTGTAGGCATTATCTTCTCTTTCTTGCTCTAGTTTCACCGTGGAAAGAAAGTGCAGAGCCTGACAACCCTTTCCCATCAGTCCTGCATCATCCCTGGGTCAAGGGAGATTGTAGATCTCCTTGTAAATGTTTTGGCAAATATCAAATCTTCATATCTGATTCTTTACTGCTGAGATGAAATGCAATGGGCAGATGAGGGTAATCAAGTCCCAAGATCTAGACTTGTGGAGGGGAGACAGGGTTTGTGAGGAGGGCTTAAGTGGGCTGCAGATGCATGACGCATTACATGATACATTACATGATAAAGTAATATTTGGTTCCTGAGTCTATTCCTAAATTGGATAAGCCATTTAGAGGAAAGAATATGATCGGTTCCTCAGAATCCTCACCAGTCTTGAAGATACGTTAAAGAATGTTGAGTTCCATGAAAGAAATAAATACCTAACTACACAATAACTACACCATAGTGCGTACTCATTAAGACTTTGCTGTGTGACTGCCTATTTAAAGATGGGTAATCTATCATGGTATCTTAGTTGTTCTCCTTTATTTCCTAAACTGGTTAAAAGTAACATATTTATACATAGTGACAATAATTAAAAATCTTCTAGTCTTTCTTGACTCCTTTCCTTCTCTCATTGGTCTTGTTTATTTGTCAAGCAGTGTCAAACTGTTTTGCGACCCCACGGACTATAGCCCATCAGGCGTCTCTGTCCGTGGGATTCCCCAGGCAAGAAAACTGGAGTAGGTTTCCATTTCTTTCCAGGGGATCTTCCTGACCCAGGGATCAAAGCCACATCTCCTGCATTGGCAGGCAGATTCTTTACCACTGAGCTATCAGGGAAGCCCCTCTCTCTTATTAACCGCATCAAAATCAACAACTCTTCTATGTTTTTACCTTCCGAGGGTTTCCTCTGTTCTTATTTATGGGCATTACTTAAGTTCAGGTCCTAGTTTTAATTACTGCTGAAGCTTTCTGTCTGTCTTCTTTGCCTCCAACAACTTTCACATTGTAGCAAGATTTACCTTTATGAAGCAAGTCTGATGAGGTCAGTGCCCTGACTGAAAGCTTTAGATAGTCCTACAACCGTTTACTTCTAGGAATATCTGAGTGTATTAATATAAGACATCACAATTTGCAAATTTAAGCAATCTACAAATTTCAGCAAGTTCATTTTCTTCCATCGTGCCTAACGATATCTCAGTATGTTTACATCTGCAGCACCATGCCCCATCCTGATACCCTAGCCAGATTTATATAATTACATTTCTTCATACATGTTATTAAATGCCCAACCACTTCACTATGCCTGTAATATTCTTTTGTTGGCGAGGCCATAAGAATAACAACTTACCCTTGAAGTCTCGGCTAAAAGTTTAAATCTTATGTGAATTTGGCTCCATCCACGCTCCTCACTGCTATTTATAAATCATTCTCATTCTGTTTCCTCCCTAGACACTCTCAGGATTTGAGTTACATATAAATAAATTATATTACTCATTATCTGTCATTGTTGATGTCACTAATGAACCCCTAGAAAATATCCCTTTATTTTCCACAGAGATATGTTCTTTGTTCACTTTCCCTCTCTCTAATACTGCTAATGTCTTAATTCTTTGATGATTGCAATATACACAGTAGATGACTTAATGCAGCACTTCAGCCTCTCAGTTTCTTAAACTCCTCTCTTCAAGGGATCCAGTCCTCCACAACTTATGGGCCTTTCATTCATATATTCAATAACCCTAGACCTTCTCATTACCAATAATCCCTCCATGATCTTAATTTAATTCATTTTATTCTCTGATCATAACCTCCATTCATCCTTCTATTGCCCCAATTCCAATTTCACCAGTACCGCCAATCAACTGATCTTTCTGTTTTTTCACTGCCTCTAACTTTCTTAATAGTCTCTCTTTCTCCCCTACTTACTCATTTTAAATTCCACAATCAATCAATATACTCACTTCTCTGTATATACCCTCAATTCCTTGTTGTATTCACTTGACAAAACCACAACCTTGGTTAAATTCATCTTTTTACCTAATTTGTGCTTTCATTCATGCAAAAAAATGCACTGAAGACAAATGCTCTTGATTATGAAACTCAAGTGAACCCATATGCTGCTTGATGCTCATATAATACTATTTTTCTCCCATTTAAAGTCAATTTCTTCACTTGAAAACTAGATCCCATCTTGTCTTACTTACTCAATAACATTGCTCTAGCAATTCTCCCATTTCCTCTCCTGAATCACAAATGTCTCCCTCTCTACCAAATTTTTCCCATCAGTCTACAAACTCAATCGAACTATTTATCCCATCTTAAAAACAAAAACAATATACCCTCCTCTTAGCCTTACTTCCCTTGCTTCAGTTCAGTTCAGTTCAGTCACTCAGTCGTGTCCGACTCTTTGCAACCCCATGAATCGCAGCACGCCAGGCCTCCCTGTCCATCACCATCTCCCAGAGTTCACTCAGACTCACGTCCATCAAGTCTGTGATGCCATCCAGCCATCTCATCCTTGGTCATCCCCTTCTCCTCCTGCCCCCAATCCCTCCCAGCATCAGAGTCTTTCCAATGAGTCAACACTTCTCATGAGGTGGCCAAAGTACTGGAGTTTCAGCTTTAGCATCATTACTTCCAAAGAAATCCCAGGTTTGATCTCCTTCAGAATGGACTGGTTGGATCTCCTTGCACTCCAAAGGACTCTCAAGAGTCTTCTCCAACACCACAGTTCAAAAGCATCAATTCTTCGGCACTCAGCATTCTTCACAGTCCAACTCTCACATCCATACATGACCACAGGAAAAACCATAGCCTTGACTAGATGGAACTTAGTCAGCCAAGTAATGTCTCTGCTTTTGAATATACTATCTAGGTTGGTCATAACTTTCCTTCCAAGGAGTAAGCGTCTTTAAATTTCATGGCTGCAGTCACCATCTGCAGTGACTTTGGAGCCCAAAAAATTGAAGTCTGACACTGTTTCCACTGTGTCCCCATCTATTTCCCATGAAGTGATGGGACTGGATGCCATGATCTTCGTTTTCTGAATGTTGAGCTTTAAGCCAATTTTTTCGCTCTCCTCTTTCACTTTCATCAAGAGGCTTTTTAGCTCCTCTTCACTTTCTGCCATAAGGGTGCTATCATCTCCTTGATGTTGCCTTATTTGTTCACAAGTGTTTCCCTTTCTCGTAGAACCCCTTGAACAAGTTGTTTATATTCATTCTCTACAATTCTTTTCCTCCCATATTTATTAATAAATGCTCCAACCCAGCTTTTGTTCCTACTTACTTATCAAAACTGCATGGTCAATTCTCAGTTCTCCTCTTACTTAAATTACTAGTAAGAGTTGATAGCCAATTCCTTTGTTTTCCTTGATATACTTCCTTTGCTTTGGCTTCCAGAATGCTCCACTCTAGCTTTACAGTATTGTTCACACTTTAGTCTCCTTTGCAGTTTTTCTTCTTCTTCCCATTCTCTTAATGTTTAACTGCTCCTTTGTCATTCTATGTTCACTCGTTCTTTTACACTCTCATCCAGGATCATGGCTCTGAATACCATCTCTATGCTAATTTTCCACTTCTCCCAGACTTCTCTCCTGAACTTCAGACCTGCGTATTCAATGGGCTTCTCAATATCTTCACTGAGTGTCATTGTCATCTAAAAACACACAACTGTTGAGCTTAAACAGTTCTAATTCCTGATCTCTCCATGAAAACTGTTTCACTATCAACTTTCCTTATCTCAAATGATAGAAACAATGTTCTGGTTCAAGTCAAAAAAAATTTACACTCATCTTTGACTTCTCTCTGTTACATTCCCACACACAATCATTTAGCAAATAGAGTTGGCTGTAATTTCAAACATAGCCGGAATCAAACACTCCCCAGTATCATAATTACTGCCACCCTGATCTGAGCCACCATTACTTTACTCCTGAATTTCTGCAATATGATAATTTAGGGATTAGGATAGGTTTTTTGTTTGGTTCGTGTGTGTGTGTGTGTGTGTGTGTGTGTGTGTGTGTGTGTGTAAGGGCCATTTAGTAAATGTAGGCCATGTTGTCATTGTGGCAACTATAGTGCAATTAGGTGTAGCCATACTGTGATATACATGTATTTACAAAAAAGCAACAAGTAGAATTTGGACCATTAGCCATAACTTACCACATCTTCGTCTATCTGGTCTCCTTTCTTCCATCCTCACCCTACTGTTACCTTTGCTCAACACAGCAACCAGAAGAATTAAAAGCACAGGTCATATCATGTCCCTTCTTTGCTCAAAACTCTGTAATGTCCTCCATTCTTGGTCAGTACAAAAATCCTTTCCATAACCTACCAGACTCTGTGTGATCTGGCCCCAGGCATATCCCTAAAGCTCTTCTCTTACTACATTCTCTCCCTCATTCACTCAGCTGCAGCTGCACTAACCTCCTTATTGTTTCTCAGATAGCCCAGGCAGACTCAAGACTTGGAGTATTTGCATCAGCTGCCCGTATGTGGATATTGGCTAAATACCGATATCGCCAATGCCCTCACCCTTTTAACTTGGTGCTCAAATGTCACGTCCTCAGCAAAACCAATCCTGGCCACTATTCGAAATTACAGTCTCCCTCTATGAATCTCAATTCCCCTTACTTTCCTCTATTTTTTCCCTGCTCTTTTTCCAAAATTTGCCACTTTCTAACATTAAAAAATAATTTACTAATTTATATTTATTGTAATACTATCTCTTCTAGAATACATGCTCCACAAGGCCAGTGATTTTTGGCTTTTACTCCCTGTGTATCCTGAGACCGTAGAGCAGTGTGCGGCACATAGTAGGCATCCGGAAAATATGTACTGAATGAATGGAATCTGTATGAACTCCTTCCAATCCCAGAGATGTAGTAAGTCAATCTATTCTCTATGTTATTTAATTCTTTGTACATACTATTATTTTAATCTTTTATCATAATTTATTATTATTTTTTATCTCTCTTGCCCATTAGAGTCACATTCTTCTTGGACAGCTCCTGCATGTTTATTTGCAGTAAGTGATACAGCCTGTCACCTAGAAAAAGGACAAATCATGCCAACCTAATGAACGTACAAAGGTGCTATATATGTGTAGTTCTCTGATACCAAGTCACTAACTCTGCAAGTCAGTTACTATTTTAACAGTCTCTCCTTAACCCCACTTCAGATGTATGTATACACACACTCTACTAATTGAGATAATTTTAAACCATTTTTCACATATTTGCTTAATTAGCTTGCAGTGACCTTTGTGAAAACACTGGCCTCTGATGATTATAAGAGGTATTTTTCTGGCATAGACACCAAAGCATCAAAGAATCAGCTAGAACTAAAGAAAGCAATAACACAACTGGTTTTAATTATTCCTGACAGGCAGCTGAATATATCTCACACAGGTCTTCTCCCCAGTACATCACTCAAAACAGACCAGTTATAGGAAATGGTGGAGTTACAGAATGGGGCCAAAATGTGTCCACAGTATAAAGCAGCTCATCTTTCATGTGGGTGACCTTATTCATTTTGTTTTATATTTTTATGATGATCCTGAATCTATAAAATTGTTGACCCCTTGAGGTTTGGCATGCTTCTATACTATTGCTGAGGAGTGGTGGCTCAGGTTCTCAGAAGAGGAGGTAGGTGAAGACTGCACCCTTTCATGAATCATTGGATAAACCAAGGGGTCCTCCAAAGTTCACCTACAACTGCAGACATGTTTGCAATTAATTCGTCTATGAAGTACAGGTGCGCACCTTCCACTTCTCTTCAATTTTCAGAAAAGGATTGACTTTCTCTAAGCCTAGCTGCTCCTTCGGACTTGTTGCTTTGCAGGAAGCAGATGAGGATTACAAGTCACTTTGTTAAGACCTACTCACAATTTTAGGGCTTCCCTGGTAGCTCAGATGGTAAAGAATCCGCCTGTAATGCAGGAGACCCAGGTTTAATCCCTGGGTCGGGAAGATGCCCTGGAGAAGAGAATGGAAACCCACTCCAAAATTCTTGCCTGGAGAATTCCACGTGGTCTTAAAGAGTTGGACACGATTAAGTGACTAACACTTTCACTTTATTTTTTTTTGTTTCACTCACAATTTTAACATGTCCCTCTTATGAGGTATACCTTCGCACTTAATGAAACTATGGGTCTTTGGTTGGCCATATCCTTGAATTGGCTGCTATTGAAAAAAGAGATTTCTTAACTAGGCAGGCTTTTGCCCCAGGACCTAACTTTCTGGCCACAGTCTTCTCCCATAAGTCTGATCCCTGAGCTTACTGCTGCCTTATTTCTGTGCCTTTCCTGGTTCTTGCCAGTTTGCATTGTTTGGTTACTCCTTGGACCTGTCTTGTACATTCCAGTGCTCGTGGAACTTTAGAAGCTCTTGGTTTTTCTTGCTGCTTTGCTCTGATTCCTGTTTGATGCCTCTTGAAACAGACTGTCCCCTGAGTCTCTCTACTTACATACTTTCAGTAAAATTTGGACTTCCTTCAGTGAGGTAGTTGGGCTTCCCTTGTGGCTCAGCTGGTAAAGAATCTGCCTGCAATGTCGGAGACCTGGGTTCGATCCCTGGGTTGGGAAGATCCCCTGGAAAAGGGAACAGCTACCCACTCTAGTATTCTGGCCTATAGAAGTCCATGGACAGTATGGTCCACGGGGTCACAAAGAGTCAGACACGACTGAGCGACTTTCATTTCACTACTTCACTTCAGTGTAGTAGGGGATATAGGTTTCCCTGGTGGATAAGTGGTAAAGAACTCACCTGTCAATGCAATAGGCGTGGGTTTGATCCCTGAGTCAGGAAGATCCCCTGGAGAAGAAAGTGGCAACCCACTCCAGTATTCTTTCCTGGGAAATTCCATGGACAGAGGAGCCTGGCAGGCTACGGTCCATGGGGTCTCAAAAGAATCAGATACAACTTAGTGACTAAACAACAATAACCAGGGCATATGATAAAAACTGAGGCTCTAACGTGAATGTCCCATTAAGGAGCTCAGAGTTTAATAGGGGAAATGACAGGTAAGCAAGCAATGACAATGGCACATGATAAGTGCTGTGACACGTTAAGCAGATGGCATGAGGGTGGCACATAGTAGGGGCATCTAACCCAGCACCTGGAAGGAGGCTTTTCTAGAGTCAGTAACATCTTTACAATCTGAGACAGACAAAAAGAATGGGAGACATTCTGGAACTTCCCTGATGGTCCAGTGGTTAGAACATGCATGTGTACTTAGTTCCTCAGTCATGTCCAACTCTTTGGGACCACATGGACTGTAGCCCCCCAGGCTTCTCTGTCCATGGGATTCTTCAGGCAAGAGTACAGGAGTGGGTTGCCACTTTCCTCCTCCAGAGGATCTTCCTGACCTGGGGATCAAACCCATGTGTCCTGTGTCTCCTGCATTGCCCATAGATTCTTTACCCACTGAGCCAGGCTCAGCTTCAAATGGGGGGCATTGATGGGTTCAATCCCTGGTCGGTGAACTAAGATCCCACATGCCACGTGGTATGGCCAAAAAATTTTTTAAATAAAAATAAATAAAGTAAGAATGAGAGATAAGGAAGTAACATCAGTAAATGCCATGTGCCATAAGTCATACCTCCTTGAGAGATCTATAAGTAGTTAAGCACAATTTCAAGAAATGTGGGAAAACTGAGGCTGGAGAGAGAAGCCAGGGCTAGATCACAAAAGGCTTTATGTCATTCTAAGGTGATGGGAATTCATTTTATCAGTGATGAGGAGTCATTGAAAGTTTATACATAACATGGGCAGTTCAGGTTTTAGAAAGCTAGCGTCGGTGTGGAGAATGGATTTCACCATCCAGCTACTTCCCTGAACCTGGCCTGCATCTTGCCTGCCCTATCTTATCTTCCTTTGACTCTGAAGAGCCCAGCTCCACACCTCTTTTATCAGTATCCTCAAAAGTAATGATCAGAATCAGTTTAGAACTTAAAAAATACAAGTTATTTGATCCCATTTCACAGAATCAGATTCTCATGGGGACAGGGCCTGGGAATCTCTATTTATAAAATCTGCCCAAATGATTTCGGGGCACTTGGACTATGAACTAATGTAGATTGTCACTTACCATACAACACAGATGTATTGATAAACATCAGAAATATGTTTGCCTTGTTGAAGACGGCTGGAGTAGGTCTCACTCCAAATGCCTTCCTTCTATAGCATCCTTGACTCTACTCAGAAGACCAGAAAATTCAGCCCCTTCCTTGTAACCTCAGATCTTTCCATTGTTTTTAAACACATGCTAACCTTCAGATGAACTATCAGGCAGCATGCTCTGACTCTGAGGGCCTCACCTCTCAAGCTACTCTTCCCTTTAGTTGCTAAATCGTGTCTGACTCTTTTGCAACTCCATGGACTGTAGCCCAGGCTTCCCAGGTGGCACTAGCAGTAAAGAACCCACCAGCCAGTACAGGAGACATAAGAGCTGAATGTTCAATCCCTGGGTCAGGAAGATCGCCTGGAGGAGGGCATGGCAACCCATGCCAGTATTCTTGCCTGGAGAATTCCATGGACAGAGGAGCCTGGTGGACTACAGTCCATGCAAGCATGCATGCTCAGTCGCTTCAGTTGTATCTGACTCTTTGAGACCCCATGGACTATGTAGGCTGCTAGGCTCCTCTGCCCATGGGATTCTCCAGGCAAGAATACTGGAGCGGATTGCCTTTTCCTTCTCCACGGGATCTTCCAGATCCAGGGACCAAACCTATGTCTGCTGCATTGGCAGGCAGATTCTTGACTGCAAGGCACCAGGAAAACTCGCTCTTCCCTTTACCTTGTACTAGTTATTAACTTGTTATAGAGAGGAGATATTGATATAATTTACTTCCTAATTTTTGTTTTGGCAATTAAGTAAAAAATAGATATGGAGTTGGGAATTTTTGTGGTTCAATAAAGATCTGGAAGTTTTCTAAGAAGAACAGAAAATTTTTTTTTTAATGTTTCAATTTGTATAATATTTTATTTTTATTTTTATTTTTATTTTTTTTAATTTTTTAAATTTTAAAATCTTTAATTCTTACATGCATTCCCAAACATGAACCCCCCTCCCACCTCCCCTCCCCATAACATCTTTCTGGGTCATCCCCATGCACCAGCCCCAAGCATGCTGCATCCTGCGTCAGACATAGACTGGCGATTCAATTCACATGATAGTATACATGTTAGAATGTCATTCTCCCAAATCATCCCACCCTCTCCCTCTCCCTCTGAGTCCAAAAGTCCGTTATACACATCTGTGTCTCTTTCCCTGTCTTGCATACAGGGTCGTCATTGCCATCTTCCTAAATTCCATATATATGTGTTAGTATACTGTATTGGTGTTTTTCTTTCTGGCTTACTTCACTCTGTATAATCGGCTCCAGTTTCATCCATCTCATCAGAACTGATTCAAATGAATTCTTTGTAACGGCTGAGTAATACTCCATTGTGTATATGTACCACAGCTTTCTTATCCATTCATCTGCTGATGGACATCTAGGTTGTTTCCATGTCCTGGCTATTATAAACAGTGCTGCGATGAACATCGGGGTACATGTGTCTCTTTCAATTCTGGTTTCCTCGGTGTGTATGCCCAGAAGTGGGATTGCTGGGTCATAAGGTAGTTCTATTTGCAATTTTTTAAGGAATCTCCACACTGTTCTCCATAGTGGCTGTACTAGTTTGCATTCCCACCAACAGTGTAGGAGGGTTCCCTTTTCTCCACACCCTCTCCAGCATTTATTGCTTACAGATTTTTGGATTGCAGCCATTCTGACTGGTGTGAAGTGGTACCTCATTGTGGTTTTGATTTGCATTTCTCTAATAATGAGTGATGTTGAGCATCTTTTCATGTGTTTGTTAGCCATCCGTATGTCTTCTTTGGAGAAACGTCTATTTAGTTCTTTGGCCCATTTTTTGATTGGGTCGTTTATTTTTCTGGAGTTGAGCTGCATAAGTTGCTTGTATATTTTTGATATTAGTTGTTTGTCAGAAAATTACATAGGAAGAGAAAAGGGACTGCTGATCTATTCCAAAGATTCAGCTGAGTTAAAGATTATGTATTCTTATTCAGTCAGTTCAGTCGCTCAGTCATGTCTGACTCTTTGCGACCCCATGAATCGCAGCACGCCAGGCCTCCCTGTCCATCACCATCTCCCGGAGTTCACTCAGACTCACGTTCATCGAGTCCGTGATGCCATCCATCCATCTCATTCACTGTCGTACCCTTCTCCTACTGCCCCCAATCCCTCCCAGCATCAGGGTCTTTTCCAATGAGTCAACTCTTCTCATAAGGTGGCCAAAGTACTGGAGTTTCAGCTCTAGCATCATTCCTTCCAAAAGAAATCCCAGGGCTGATCTCCTTCAGAATGGACTGGTTGGATCTCCTTGCAGTCCAAGAGACTCTCAAGAGTCTTTTCCAACACCACAGTTCAAAAGCATCAATTCTTCCGCGCTCAGCCTTCTTCACAGTCCAACTCTCACATCCATACATGACCACAGGAAAAACCATAGCCTTGACTAGATGGACCTTAGTCGGCCAAGTAATGTCTCTGCTTTTGAATATACTATCTAGGTTGGTCATAACTTTTCTTCCAAGGAGTAAGCATCTTTTAATTTCATGGCTGCAGTCACCATCTGCAGTGATTTTAGAGCCCAAAAATATAAAGTCTGACACTGTTTCCACTGTTTCCCCATCTATTTCCCATGAAGTGATGGGACCGGATGCCATGATCTTCGTTTTCTGAATGTTGAGCTTTAAGCCAACTTTTCGCTCTCCTCTTTCACTTTCATCAAGAGGCTTTTAGCTCCTCTTCACTTTCTGTCATAAGGGTGGTGTCATCTGCATATCTGAGGTTATTGATATTTCTCCCGGCAATCTTGATTCTAGCTTGTGTTTCTTCCAGTCCAGCGTTTCTCATGATGTACTCTGCATATAAGTTAAATAAACAAGGTGACAATATACAGCCTTGACATACTCCTTTTCCTATCTGGAACCAGTCTGTTGTTCCATATCCAGTTCTAACTGTTGCTTCCTGACCTGCATACAGATTTCTCAAGAGGCAGGTCAGGTGGTCTGTATTCCTATCTCTTTCAGAATTTTCCACAGTTTACTGTGATCCACACAGTCAAAGGCTTTGGCATAATCAATAAAGCAGAAATAGATGTTTTTCTGGAACTCATGTATTCATATTAATGGGACAGTTATGTTATTTCCTGCTTGAGCTCAGGAACCGGGATGCTGAGGAATGGACAGCTGTGTCAATCAGCATGTGAGTACTTGCAAAACAGAAAGTCAAGAAGTAAGAGAATAAGGGTGCTAAGTGTAAAAGAAGCAGAAAATGCCTAGGATGGGCTGAAAAGGAAGATTTAGTTAATTTTTTTTTCAATACACAGAGGATGAAAACATGAGAATTCTTGTTTTGTCACAGTAATTCTGTTTGGTAATGATTCACCATTTTATTTAATTTTGGTCTCTGGTTTCTCCAGCAATGGTTTTAACTCACATTTTGTTACATTACCCTAAAATGTTGTGAATGACATACTGCAGCTGGAAGGTGCCAGTGGCAGAGTGACATAATTTTCCAGGACATAAAGTCAAACTACTAAGTCATGCTATATCAACATAGTGTTTTATAATAATTATTTTCCTCCTAATTTAGAGCTATGACTTACAAACATGATTTTAGGGTGATAACATATGCATTTAACAGATTTTCTTTACTTAAATTGATTGTATTTCATAGAAGACTCAATATATAATACATCAAAAGACAAATAAATCCTTCACATGAAGACTTTAGAGCATTTTAAATAAAATAGAAGTTATATTTAAACATTCTGCTAATAGAAATTAAATTGCATTTTTATTTTTGAAAGATTTTAGATATTTTTAATTAAGCTAATTAATTAAACTAATGCAGTTAGTTCAGTTTTCAGGTTTACCATTTCTTATCTCTTTCCAGTGTACATTCTTATCAATCAAGGAAACAGGAGCAACTGCAACGAAGCAAGTTGTGTTAGAAGCCAGTGACTAAAATTAGATTATCAGTGACATTCACTTATATGTTCACAGCTGAAATTTCAAGGGTAAAACATTTTCTCCTGAAAGGAGACACTTCCCCATCACTGAAATGCAGACTTCTGTTATGAAATTACATCCATATTACATCATTAGGCAGAGAAACTGACCCCAAATAGAAAGTGAAACCATATTCTTTTATTCCGCTAAAGACAAAATTAAGTAATGGAATTGTTTTACAAGGTTATTTTGACTGGTGCTTTCTTAATTAGGGGGAGATTTTTGTCTAAGAGAAGTAATATTCCCAAAGAGGAAGGAAGGGTAAAGCATCTAGCGTGAGGGCAGAGAATGGTGGTCTAGACTTTATCCCACCCACCCTAAACTACTCTTTTATGCAAACCTTCAGAGACCAACGCAGTTTATATTTTGTGAAAGTTGCTCCCTTCCCTGTTTTTATGGGTACACTGGTACAGTTTAGATGTTTTTCCAGATGTCACATTCCATTTATCTTTTGGAAAAGTCACAGCGTGTGCGCATGTACTTACATAATTAGTGGAAACGTGACATCAACTGTTTTGAAACATACATTGTCTCCCTTCTGTTCATTCCTCCATGGATCACAAGGGGTGTAACTTGTGAATTAGAGGAGGGCCACTCTTCCCAAAGCACCTCTGTGCAGTGCAGTCATTCACTCCGGCAGCTGGTCAGGAGCTTCCATCGCTGTGCAGCGCAAACATCCACACCGGGACACATTGCTCTGGAAAGCCGTCCTGCTTTTGCTGGCCTAGCACCACCAGCCCACTCTTCCTAATGAGGGTCTGGAGGATGTCCATGTCCCGAGTCACGCTGCTGTCAGAGAGATCGAAGATGCAGCCCTCCCGGGCCACATTGTCCTTCAGTATGATGATGCCGTTGTCCTTCAGGCCATCTCGGCACCGGGAAAGAAACGCAAGAAGGTCTTTATCAGTCAGGTACCCTACAGGTGAGGCCAAGTAAATGGGGGAACAGGATGAAAGGGTGGGTGGGGAAGGAGGTGAGTAGGAAAGACTGAGCGGCCACAAGGCTACAAATCGGAAGCTTGTTTGTTGACTCATTCATGAATTATTTCATAGCCTGAATTGTTTTGGTGCGGAGGCTTTGAGAATTTAGGTAAGAGGACAGGTATCCTCTTTGAGGAGAATCAGTACAGTGTCTGTAAAACAGCTATTATACCAACCTAGTCTATCTACCTACCTCCCAGGCACAAAATAAACCACTGCTCATCCCTTGGATTCACTCCATGTCTGCTGAACAGCTCAACTCTGTCATCTTTCCTCTGTGTCTTACACACACACACTCAGATCAAAATCTAATTCACTGCTATCTCATTTCCTGAGAATTTAAATCTAAGAAAGCCAAGGTTTGTCAATAATGGGGATACACTTTTTAAAGTTTTTCAAATATTCAGTTTTCTTCTAGGATTTAGGTTGGCACAAAGACACTCCATCCTAAGAATGGGAATCACCAGCCTTGTTCAGTGGATGTTAGGGGCAGAATCCAGAGGACCAGAGCTTGGGGGGAGTTCCCATTATATGTTAGACTAGCTAACTATTCTAAGTGCAGCTAGAGCCAAATATCGCTTTGTGTCCTTGCTCTGCCTCCACAAGTCCTCCAGTTAGTGGGGAGAAGGGAAGATGCAATGCCATGCAGAACTAACCAATGACCCACTGAATCCAGATGACATCATATCTTCCCAGTGGGGGTGTGAATTCCTGCAGGCTATAGCAGTGGTAGCTTTCTACCTTGTCGCCTTTGACCTGCAAGTAGTTCTGTGCTTCGAGGAGGAACGATTCCATCATGTCCACCAGTTCCACGGTGTTGAAAACCGGCAACAGGACATGCTTGCTGACCCTTCCTATCCCAGAGCCGCAGTCCAAGGCACAGTCCGTCCCAGCTCTCCCGGGCCCCTGCAGAAAGGTACCTTGTGGAACAGTCCAATGACATTCACCCTGAGTCTTGAGACTCAGTTACCTCTTTAAGTAAACTTAATTTAGGTCAAGTTCATATAATTAAATGTGGGTTTCCTTGGTGGCTCAGACAGTAAAGAATCTGCCTACGATGCAAGAGACCTCGGTTTGATCCCTACATCAGGAAGATCCCCTGGAGAAGGGAATGGCAACCCACTCATTATTCTTGCCTGGAGTATTCTTGCCTGGAGAATTCCATGGACAGGGGAGCCTAGCAGGCTACAGTCCATGGAGTTGCAAAGAGTCAGACATGACATTGTAACTAACATACACACACACATAAAATTTAATGTAGTGTTGTAAATGTACCATTCAAGGAATCTGGATAAATGTATACAGGTATGTACCCACTACCATGGACTTCCCAGGTGGCACTAGTGGTAAAGAGCCCTCCTGCCAATGCAGGAGACATAAGAGACATGGGTTCAATCCCTGGGATGGGAAGATCCCCTGAAGGAGGGCATGGCAACCCACTCAAGTATTCTTGCCTGGAGAAACCCTTGGACGGAGGAGCCTGGCAGGCTATAATCCATACGGTAGCACAGAGTCATAACACTGAAGCAACTTTAGAATGCCCCCACCCACTGCCAGAGTCAAGTTATAAAACATTCAATGACTTTTTTCAAAACATATTCAAACATGTCTAGTTTTTGCCTTCTTTATTTTATCCAGTTATAGGTCTTTCAAAGAATTAAAAAATAAGATTTTAGAAAATGTCTTAGGTTTGAGAACTAGGTAATGTTTTATAAGAAGTGGGCCATTTAAAGTCCTATGAAAGTAGAACTTTCTTAATTGCCAATTTGGGTCAAATCCATAACAAATGGACCTGCACTGTAGCTTATTGCCTTGTGGAAAAAGAGAGAGCAAAGCAGAGAGAATCTTTCAGACTTTTAAAATTGCTTTTCAAATTCATGCAGTGAACACATTTCAATTCAGACTGGAGTGGATGACTAAAATTTATTTTTTCAAAACTGATTTTGAGGGCTCTGAATTATCTACTATGCTTGTGTGGAAGATAATTTTAGGACCTGAGCTGAGGAAATGCAATCCGTTCCATTCTTGGGCCAGAATTTCACTTCTAACTCAGCCTCGGTAGCTTATAGCACATTTATGAGGATAAAAGGTAGTTGCAGCAAAGTCCCCCTGTCTCTTTTCATGCTGAAAATTGTTTCTGCTTTTGTATCAGAAACCACATGACTTATTGGACAAAAAGCCCTTACACTTTTTAAAAGTAAAATTCTGAATTCAATTAACTGACAGTGAAAGATGAATAGTTAGTAAAGATAGGAGGATATCAGCCAATGAAAGCCTTCTCAAATGTGCTTCTATAAAGTAATATACATATTTACACACACACAACATGTTTATTTATCTATGAAATAAACATGTGTTATATGTGTATATATATGTGTGTGTGTTTATGTATGTATGATATTTGACTGTAGCTATCCTTGAAACAACAGTTATATACAAAACAATTGGGCTTCCTTGGTGGCTCAGACAGTAAAGAATCTACCCACAATGCTAGTGGTAAAGCACCCTACTGCCAGTGCAAGAGACATAAGAGACGCGGGTTCAATCCCTGAGTCGGAAGATCCCCTGGAGGAGGGCATGGCAACCCACTCCAGTATTGACTGGAGAATCCCTGTGGACAGAGGAGCCTGGCAGGCTACATTCCAATGTGTCACGAAGAGTCAGACACAAAGGAGGTGACTGAGCACATACGTATGCACAAATACACTAATATATAAAAACTGTTACATAAAAATACAGAAGATGCCTTTTACTCAAGTCTTGCCCACCTTTGCCCCTCACCACTGCGGCCTAGTTGTCTTTATTCCATGCCATTCCCCGTGTTTGGCACAGCCTCGCATATCCTGTCACCAAGTTTTTTCCTCTTTCTCACATTCTCATGCTGTGCCTTCGAGAAGAGACATTTAAAGACTGACCTCTGGGACAACATCTCTACTCTCTTGGACACTATGGCTGCTTATTACCGTGCTTGGATTGACATTTGATGCACCTCCGTGAATGTGACCAAAACCACATAAATGTGTGATTGCAGAACTTTACATTTATTATCCTATCTTCATATTTATGGATTTATATAAAACAGTAAAATACTCTTGGAAATTTCATTTTCATTTTGATTCTGTCTATGTCTTTTGTTTCAAAGAATATTATTTTACCTTCTTTCCACTGAAGTTTGAAAATAAAGTGTTAAATACCACTGTATAAGAACCATGAAATATAGTTAGCCCCCAATTTTTCAGTCATCCAATCACTGAGAAATATCAAGAGATAAAAACATCAAATACCAATTACTTTTTATAAATTTTTACTTTCCCCTCAAAAAGCTAAAAGTAAGGAATGTTATCAGCTATGCCATTGATATTATCTTGGTATCGTTTGTTTATTTGCTAAAGTAAGCACATTTGCAACAAGTTTAAAAGTGTTTTCCCACTGTCCCAGGTCACTAAGTGTTGAAAGGGAAGCAAAACTTTAAATTAAACAATCTGCCTTTTCCCAGTTGACACAAGGATAAATCATGTCAGATACTCATGTTCCCAAACTCCTTGTATCTTGACCTGGATACTAATTTAGCATATTATTAAGGTCAAAGTACCAAAATATCATTTCTTTAAAAAGACTATGTTTGTACTTTGAGGTCACAGCTTCACAATGAGCCTTGTCTACTAAGAAGGACTCCTTATATTTGTTTGAAAAGCGCAGACTGCCCATTTCCAACATAAATATGCCAGCAGAAGGCTATTTCCTTTCCCAGGTCCGTGGGCCTGTGTATGGGCTCTGTCTGAGCAGCATCCCTGTGGTCAGTTTGGCATTCCACATGGAGTGACAAGACAGCTGGATTACTAACTAAGCTTCTGAAATGCACTGGGATCAAAGTCAGCCTCACCTCGAGGCGAGCAGGAAGGATTGCTCTTGGCCAGATTTGGGGAGAGTTGAGGTCTGTGGTCCACACACACACACACAGAGCAGGGATTTTTCTGCTTCATGAGACAAATGGAAAAAATATGTCACGGATAAGAGCTGGGAATTTGGTATCAGACAGACCTTGCCAGGCATGAGTCCCAGCTCTGTCTCTTACCAACTGTGTAACCTTGAAAACATACTTAATCTCTATAAGCCTCAGTTTCCCCAAGCATGAAAATGAGAAATAATAATAGTACTTACCTCCCCAAATTATTATGAAGAACAAATAAGACAGTGTTTCTAAAGTGCTCATCAGAGTGACTATCAGATAATGTGCTTGGTGAAGTCAGTCAGTAACACTGATTTTAAAATATTCCAGATTAACCTGATCTATAAACAACCACAGCCATCATCTCTAGTTTTGTAGTCCTTTATGGCCACAGCTGTTGTCCAGACACTTTGCCCCAATGACTGCTCCATCCTGATCCTATTTTTCTGTACTCAGGCAAAGGGTACTTCAGAGAAAGTTGGATATAAAGTGAACCTCACCTCAACACTAGGGAAACTATTAATATTATGCTTCTAAATAGGTTGACAACCTAATCCCAAATATTTGTAATATTCTTAATGGTTCCTTCGTCAGAATGAAATGGAGTCCAAATTTCAAATGAATAACTTCATAGTGAATTGGAACAAAACCTGTTTGCTAGTTAGGACTTTATTCTCAGTAGAACAAACAGCAGCTTTATTATGTGGGTTGTCTGTTCTAAAAACTAAATGAAAAAGTGAAAGTGAAGTCGCTCAGTTCTGTCCAACTTTTTGCAACCCCATGGACTGTAGCCTACCAGGCTCCTCCGTCCGTGGAATTTTCCAGGCAACAGTACTAAAGTGGGTTGCCATTTCCTTCTCCGGGGGATCTTCCTGACCCAGGGATCGAAACTGGGTCTCCCGCATCGCGGGCAGATGTTTTACCACCTGAGCCACCAGGGAAGCCCCAACTAAATGAAGCTCCATAAAGTACAATGACTGAATTATGTGAAAGCTTGTTATTAGTAGTAGCAATAAATGAGCTATATTGCATAATAATTAGGTGCACTAAAGTAAACATTTGACATATATTATCTCATTTGAGCTTCACATTATCCTACAAGATAGGTTCTGTGGTTATACTCTAGACATAAGTAAGAAAATTGAGGTTTAAGAGAATTTAAGAGTAAACCCAAGGTGGTTTATACTGTAAGAACCATAATAACTCAGGGGCCCAAGATTCTGGCTCCTAAAATATATGACTCATCTCCATGTGGCCTGAAAGTCAGGAAGTGGAGTTTTACCCAACACCAAGTCTATAAAGGGATCACATTTTTTCAAGGCAATGTCTCAACTGTGTAGAAAATAATATATATAAAGATATTCTACTATATTTACCATTTTTAAACTAAACATAAGGCTGCATTTCCCTACAATGTTGAATTTTTATTACAGAGACTCAGTAAATCACCCCAAGATCCCAAATGGCATGATCACTCATCAGTCATCTGAGTGTCAATTGCTTATCTATGGGACCTGAAAGAGAAGTCTTCTTAATCTACTACTTGTAATATTAACGCTGCTAGTTCACCTTCCCCTGAAGCATAAGAAATAAGCTGGTGCTAGGAAAGTGAAATGCTAACTAGGATAAACTAGTCATTTAATGTGAAAGTGAAAGTGAAGTCGCTCAGTCCTGTCTGACTCTTTGTAACCCTATGGACTGTAGCCTATCATGCTCCTCCGTCCATGGGATTTTCCAGGCAAGAGTGCTGGAGTGGATTGCCATTTCTTTCTCCAGGGGATCTTCCCGACCCAGGAATCGAACCTGGGTCTCCTGCATTGCAGGCAGCCGCTTTACCGTGGGAGCCATTTGAACCTCTTAAAACAGGCTTTCACACTAAACTCGTGGCTTACCCATTTGGCTTTCATATGACTGAAGCGACAACACAGAAGCATGTGAGCTCATTGTTTGCAAGAACTTTGCTTCCTAATCAAACTACAGTTGGATACTCACCCCAACAAATTTCCTGAGAAATTTCCGAGAGGCCTGGATATCTGGGTTGGACAGTTCAATGAAATTTCCCATCATACCCTCTTCTGTAGCTGGTACTTCTTGATAGAAGAGTTTAGCTCTGGCATAGAACTGCATCTCACCATTGATGACTTGACTTGTTAAAGCATACAATTTCACTGAAAATAAAACATTATTAATATTTAAGTGACAAAACAAGTTCATTCTCATCATGCAGCAAATTTCCTCTTAGAAGTCTGCAAATCAGTGGTATGGAGGAAAGGGTATTCATTTGATGTCAGAAGATCTGGGTTTGAGTTCTAGCTCAGTTATTTACTTGCTATTTAACCTTGGGTAAACTTCTCAACCCCTGTGATCTTCAGGCGCCTCATGTATAAATCAGACATGTGGCATTTTCATGATTTAATAAACCTAGAGTTTAATTTTCAAAATAGCTTGTCACTGTGTTTAAAGCTATTCAATAGTGTTTGCTACAGTAGAATAAATAATTTCACAAGTTCCACAGTAAGTTTTATCTTTGACCTTAAAATACTTTATGGAAATTTGATCACTAATCCTTACTTCTAACCACAAGGTAGATTAGGGATAGGTATTTTTTTCATTTCTTTTTCAAGCAATTCATACCCATATATCTCTTTGTACCAACATGACAGAAAATGTGCTTGAGCCCTAAGTTCTGAAAACAAAATACTAAAAAATATAATATTTTTTGAGCAACTATTTTGTGCTAGGTATTATACTAGGCACATTCACATATACTATGTCATTATTTCAGAAAAGAAGTGAGGTACTATTTTTAAATATTTATTTTCATAAAAACATGTGTTCCCACTTCTGAAGGGTAAATGAGTATGCACTTAAATGTGATTTGTAAATTAAAATGCATCCTTGCAGATATAAAATATTTTCATTAGAGAACATTCAGAAGGAAATTATAGAAAGTGAGTTGAAAGGGAGGAACTTTTTGTTCAAGATTATTAACTGAATCCATCCATTTGTCTTCTCTCATTCCCAATACTCCCCATGAATTGTTTTAATAAACTCAATCTGTAACAATGAAGAAAATGAGGAGGGACCACCAATGAATTCATGATTTCAACAAATTTCTGGCAGACAAAAAGCAGATGGAACAAAACTATAGAATTTACAGCTTAGGACATCTGCAAAGGAAATAAAAGTTAATTTAAAATCTGCCTGTAGGCCAACTGGGAGGTGCCCAATGCACTCCCTCCCAAAAGTGACAAGCAGCACAGCTATAATCTAAGGGGGGTAAATAGTTTCTTCTCTAAAATAAGAAAAAAAAAAAAGGATAACTAGACCCATTAGTGTTGGGATCCTAAAATAGTAATTCTGGCATATAGAAGGTTCCAGGCACCTCATCTGCTCACATTCATCAGAGTCTGGTAAGGTCAACTGGCATATGTAGAGCTTCTGGGCATCCTTTCTATTCAGTGGAGAAGTATATACAGAGGAAATCTTCTCCACTACCTGAAATCATTTACCTTGTCCTTCATCCCTAACCATGGATAAAAAATGACTTCGAAATACATGAGGGTGAATGTCTGAAAAACAAAAGAGAGATAAACAATCAAAACTGACTCCGGAAGTGGAAATAATCCAGGAAATTAATGAGAATTTAAACCAAAACCAAGCAAAAATTTATATCCAGGAGGAGAGATGAGAACAGGTGCATCTATAAATTGAAGATAAGATGTCAAGAAAATAACAATGTAAAACATAATAAAGAATTCTTAGAAATTAAAATTTTGATTGCCAAAAACTTTGGAGTTAATATTGAGTAAACATTTGGAGTTAACATTGAGTAAACAAATCAGGACATAAAGGAAAAGGTAGATTCAGAAAACAGAAGTAAAAATATTAAAGCTATAAAGATTTAATTCAGAAGACCCAACGTCAAGCTAATTAAGATTCTCAAAAACAGATAATGAAGAGAAGAAAATTATTACAGAAAAAATAGATTTCTCAAAAAAAAAAAATTTCTCAAAGCTGAAAGAGATTGTAAGGTCCAAAAGTACTAAGCAATATGGATTTTAAAAACCTGGCTGATTCATGTCACTCTATGGCAAAAACCACCATAATATTATAAAGTATCCTCCAATTAAAATAAATAAATTAATTTTAAAATACTTAAATATACTTTAAATAAAAATAATTTTTTACTTATGAAAATTTTTTATTAAAAATAAAGTCACATTTATACATATCTTTAGGAAAGAGAATGTGAAGAGAAATGTGAAGATTATTAAGTTATTTATAAGGAAAAAGTTTGCTGAATTTCAAGCAGGGTTGACAGATATAGCAAATAAAAATATAAGACATGTAATTACTTTTGAATTTTAGATAATCAATGGATAATTTATTAGTATAAATATGGTCAAAATATCACACATGGCATGGGACATACTTTTACTAAAAAATTGTTTGTTGATTATCTTAAATTCAAATTTAACTGACCTCATATTTTACCTGGCAGCCATAAAGGAGTAGACTCAGGCTTATAACACAGATCTCATCAGAAACACTGAAAAACAGTGTCATCAATATTTTAAGGAAAAATTATTTTGAAGCTAAAATATGTTACCATTCAAATGGTGAGAGAATATTTACCTCCTATATTGGTTCTTCAGAAGTTTCTCAAAGCTATATTCCAGCTCAGTGAGGGTTAAAATTGAGAAGAAATATCATGAAAGATAACACAATTAACCCAGGGATCCAATGAAAAGAAATCCCAAAATGGTAAATAATATTAGATCTAGAAAGAAATCAGTTTATACTACAACAGAAAGCATTGGCTTCAAAAAAATATCTTCAGGAAATAAAATGAACTGGATTCTGGGCAATAGATGGAAGGGAAGAAGCAAGAAGACATGAGCAATATCCTTAGGAAGACATATTTTCAACCTCAACAAAAATAAAAGACAGTTGAATGCTCCAAGTAAAACATACAACTGTATTTTAAAAAAAGTTACAATCAGGATATGAAGCAAACCAAAATACGACATAGTTGTACATAGAAGGAGTATAAGAAAAGAGAATCTATTTAAACTTTACTAGGAACACCAAGATTGTGACACTGGATTAATGCACCACATGGCTCTGAATTGAACAATGGTTACATAGTTCCAAATTTTTATTCTTAAAGTTAAAAATCCAATAAACCCTCCTTCTATCCATTGTAGTATATTTCATCTGTGGAGTTACATCATTATTTCCTACCTTGAAGACGCTGAGGCCAATATTTAGACCCTTGAGTGATCATGAATTTGCTAAAAGGAATAGGAATCAGAACACATGTATGTTATTTTCTCGAGACTAACAATATTATATACTATATTTCCTGTATATGTTAATTAATATAATAGATTGTCATTTTAAAAATATAAACCATTTAAAACTGTTAATAAATAGTCCAGTAGTCATGTATGGATGTGAGAGTTGGACTATAAAGAAAGCTGAGCGCTGAAGAATTGATGCTTTTGAACTGCGGTGTTGGAGAAGACTCTTGAGAGTCCCTTGGATTGCGAGGAGATCCAACCAGTCCATCCTAAAGAAGATCAGTCCTGGGTGTTCATTGGAAGGACTGATGTTGAAGCTGAAGCTCCAATACTTTGGCCACCTGATGTGAAGAACTGACTCATTTTAAAAGACCCTGATGCTGGGAAAGATTGAGGGCAGAAGGAGAAGGGGATGACAGAGGATGAGATAGTTGGATGGCATCACCAACTCAATGGACATGAGTTTTGGTAAACTCCAGGAGTTGGTGATGGACAGGGAGGCCTGGCATGCTGCGGTCCATGGGGTTGCAAAGAGTCGGACATGACTGAGCGACTGAACTGAACAATAGATTGTCATTTTAAAAATACAAACCTTTTAAAACTATTAATAAATATATAGATTTTTTGACATTTTATATACAAGGAGCATCTGATTGAGAAAATATAACTTTAAAAGGAATGTCCTCATGTTCAAAATCATTGGGTACCGACACCAGTCCCCCTTCCCTAGCACTCAGTAAAGTGTTATGTCAACAATGACATATAATGAATACAACGAATGCTTATAAATTCAACAGAGACAGCAAAAATTAAGCATCACCATGCCAAAAAAACACGACTGTTCCAAATTCGTCTGGATGTCTCAGAAAATCAGTTTAAGAAATCACAACTCACAAAGTACTCCCAGAGATGAATGCTTCTGGGGCAAGCCACAGGTAAGCCACAGCCCAGTGCTCTCTTGTTGATCCAACCAAAGCAGCAAAACAACCACTCTCATCATCACCTGCTTAAGTCAACTAGTTGGTGGAGTTTATTAAAACCTTTAATCTGAATATGGGAATGGTCCATTATGCCAGCAACATTTAGACCACAAGTGAATTCCAAGCTCAGCAGGGGTCAGACTCAATAGGTAAGTTTTTATGGTTATGGGCTTGTCACCTAATTGACAGGAACATTTCACTAAAAAGATATATGAGGTGTAATGTCCAGCCCCAGGTACTCCCCTCCTGATAGCTCCTGCAATGGTGCCAGTTGATTGATACGGTAATCAAACATCAGCCTATGCCTTTTTATTATAGAAATACATCTAGTGGCTTATTCTTGTGGGATTGCAATGTTTTTGTGACCCTTGGTGTAGTCTAAACCAGAGGCTAGACACTCTATTAGCTCTTGATATAACATGGTGCTTATTTCTTGACCTACATTATAAGCTGAACTTCCAAGGAATTTCCAGTGTTACAAAAAGAAAAATAAAGTACATGTGAATTTGCCCTGAAGAAGAACAAAGATCTTGTGAACCCTCTAAGAAAGATTTGTTGAGAGCATAGTGTTTATGCTTGCTGAATACCTTCTCAATTTTCTTTTTTTGTTTGTTTTTTTAGTAGTGTTGTATATAACTATTTTAGACTTTATGTTATATATTAGACCTATTTGTCAACTGAAAATTGACCTAAGAGTCTTCAGAGGATATCTAGGCTAGATTTAAACAGTAAGTTTGAAATGATTTGAGATAGAATACTGGATCAAGTTAGTCGTTTATTTATGAGAGGAAAGAAAGCCCAACTAGGAGATGCCTTTAGGAAGTATAAGGTCTTCCATAAAAGAGATTTGTAGGTGATAACTTCTCAATTTAACTATTAAAGAAGTGACAGTAAAAATTAAGAAAGGAAGGGAGGAAAGATAAAAGGAAGGGAGGAAGGAAAGAAAATGTGTCTAGGTACAATAGAATATTACTCAGCCATAAAAGGAAGAAAATTCTGCCATTTGTGACAACATAGATGGACCTCGAGGGCATTATACTAAATGATATAAATCAGACAGAGAAAGATAAATAATGTATGATCTCACTTATATGTGGAATCTAAAACACACCAAAGTCTTCTCGGTTTTCTCATCCACAAGAAAGAGTAGGAGGGAGTGGAATTTTATCAGTGTTCCTGGTAGAATCCAAAGGTCTGTGTGTGCCAGAATACTAGAAAGTCATCATTAACAAGCCTTAGAATTACCCTGAGAGTCCCTCTAGGTTTTATTTCTTCCCTGAATGCTTTAGGAGTCGAGGGTTCCTTGCCTGTTAAATAATGCACTCTCAACCCTGAAAGTGTTAGTGGTCTTTTTCCTTTTTGACTGAGGGCTATTTCAGGGCTTCCCAGGTGGCTCAGTGGAAAAGATTTTACCTGTGAATACAGGTGACACAGATTCAATCCCTGGGTCAGGAAGATCCCCTGGAGGAGGAAATGGCAACCTGCTCCACTATTCTTGTCTAGGAAATCCCATGGACAGAGGAGCCTGGTGGGCCACAGTCCATAGGGTCGCAAAGAGTCAGACACAACTGAGCACACACATTCTTTTCAGCCTTCAACACAAGTAAGGTAAAGAAAGGTGAGGAGGGAGGGAAAATACACGTTCCCCACTCCAGCAAGGGTGTATACAAGTTCCCGCTGCACATCATATCCCCTACCCACTTGGCCAAATGTCTTCCTCTTTAATTCCTACTTGAGTGTTCTACCTAACCCGCTGTTGAATATGAAAAGGTCAGAATACAAAGATACTGGGGGCAGAGTTTTCACGGAGAGATTTTGCATGGAAGAGTCAGAAGTGGATCCAGCAGTCACCAGGCCTCCTCTGTACCTCTCTCTGCAGCATCCTGTAGTGATGCCTGTCCCTGTCGCCACATTCCATGAAAATTATCTGTGCGCGTCTCTCTCCTACATTAAACCCTCAGGATAAAGCTCTATCTTTATCCTTATAACCCCAGGACTTACCAACCTGCTGACCCACAGCAGGCCTCCTTTGAGTGTTCGCTGAATAAATGAATATTGTCTAGTTTTTTGTTCTTTGAATAACAGGTTCAACAAAGTAGTGAACGGATATAGGGAATAGCCAACCCACTCCAGTGTTCTTGCCTGGAGAAGTCCATGGACAAAGGAGCCTGGTAGGCTACAGTCCACAGAGTCGCAAAGAGTCTGACACAACTGAGCACATGCACACACACACAACATAATCACACACAGGTCACACTTTTTATAATTAATGGAAAGCTATAGGAGGATATATTGATTTTCCTAATTAGGCAAACCAAACAATAAAAATTAGTAATCATCACTGATCAAACATGTATATATGTACTATATATGCTAGCATTTATGTCTCACTGAATATATAAGATAGATGTGACTTTCTCTAGAAGAAAAGAGGACATCAGGAGGTTAAAGAAATTGCCAACTAGTGAGTGACACAACTGGGATTTAAACCTAGTTCTATTTAAATCCAAAATCCATATTTTATCCATTTAATATTGTGTGTAGGATGGTCTGCTAAAGAAAGGAAAATTATCCACTTCTTCATTTCTTTAAAATGAAAAATGGTCTTACATAATTGGTATTGCAAAGGCAACAATAAACATTTGGAAAATGTATCACTGCACAGTGAGTTGTGCAGCCATGCTTTCCACAGGGATGAAATCAATTTGCAAAATGCCAAAAGTTGTATGCTGAGGTGGGCTGCCGTCTATGGGGTCGCACAGAGTCGGACACAACTGAAGCGACTTAGCAGCAGCAGCAGCAGCAACAGCAGCAGCAGCAGCAGTGTATTGTAGGGAATGTTTTTATTAATTCTAGGTTTTAATTGTGATAGCAAAGCTGTGACCATTGTTCTCAATTTCTTCCTCAGCGCCTAATTCTTCTAAAAAGAGGTAAGTGAACGGGAGTTAATAACCATTAGCAGGTACCTCCCTTGTGCCTGACATTATGCCAAGGCACTTTCATGTCATCTCTTCATGTTATCTCTCTTAATCCTCACAAAAACTGGAATTGTAATCACTATTTTACAGGTAAGTGATGAAAAAAGTCAGAAAAAGGTAGTAACATGCTCAATATTATGGAGAAAAGAACTGTCACAGCCAAGTCCTAACCCAAACTTATTTAAATGTAAAGCCTTTGTTCCTTTTGCTAAACTGCATGGAAGTATTATTCTAAGTGCCAAGTTAGACTAAGCCTTTAACAATGTCCAGAAGTAATAGATTCTTGCACATTATATAATGAATAAATATTCACTGACTTCTGTGTCCTTAAAAATATACTGTGGATAGTGCTAAAAGAATTACTGAGGAGTTGGCTTATGTATATACCTCCAAGTTGGATTGTATACAGGCCCACACTGTTATACAAACTGGAGATTTACATAAATTGTTTTCCTACTCTACTACCCATTTGTTCACAAACAGCCACCTATGACAAATTCACTCACTCCAGACCTGTAGCTGAATTGGGGCTGGTATAACTAGATTATATGAACCCATTCACTGGCTTACCCATCTTTCTGATTTCTTCAATAGAAAGCCAGTGCTCCTCATGGACTATTTTTTATATTCCTGTCAGCTGGAAAAATTTGGTAAAACTTAGAGTGCTCCCCTCATTAGTCAAGTTGCCATTTACACAGGGAGGCCGCATGATTTTGTGGTTAAAAAGCTCAACTGGCCTGGGTGCTAATCCTGCTCCACACTCATCACTGTATGATCTTTGGCCAGTTACTTACTTCCTCTGTGGATCAGTTCCTCAGATTCAGGAGAGAGAAAATAACACCACCACCTAATACAGATGTTGAGAGGATTAACAGAAATAATTAATGTATACAAACACTGAGAATAGTAACAAACATGTTTCCATTTCTTTGTGAAGACCTGTCATAGTCAATGGCATAGCTAAGAGTTCCATTGGCGACTTTGAATATGCATGCTCTTGCTTCTCCAGGAATCACTGAAGTTAGCCAGGGATAGTTCAGCAAGTGTCCCCATGACTGAATGTCACTTCACAGGGAGCTGGTGTGAGGCTGACTGCCTAACGCAGGCAGTTGGAGGGAGGAAGGAAGGAAAGAAGGAATCAAAGAGTCTGGTTAGCCGCCATTCTTCCCATAATTACTCCAAACAACAAACTCTCTGTGCAGACGCTACAGTAGGGTTCCCCAGTCTTTTAAAAGAAGGGCTTTATTTTCATTTCTATGAAGTCTTGAAATCATCAAGAGGAGGGGAAGCCAACTCTAAAACACCCCAGTGAGGGCTGGGGAAGGAGTGCTTCCACTGGCTGAGTTTTACTTCCAAAGTGAAAACATTAATATCCACCAAAGCCTGAAAACTCTCATACACCGAATTAAGCTTATCTTCGGTAATGCCTGTTCTAAGGAAGGGTGTGTGGTAACTTTAAAGAGAGCTGGATCTAAGGAAGGAAATGAAATGCTACTGCTTACTGAGCATTGATGAGTTTCACATATATAATTGTATTTAATACTCCAACAGCCCCACAGTTTTGAAGAAAATGATGCTCAGAGATTAGCAACTTGCAGGGGTGATTTCTCTGTCAGCAGCAGTGCCAGAATTTGAACTCAGGATGTTGGAAACTTGCAATTAATTTTTAGTTAATAATTTAATTTTTCTAATAAATACTTATTGGGGTCTTTTAAATTCATCTTTAGCTACTTTCAGAGATGAGGTTTAATCTCTAATAATTATTTTTAAAATTTGGCAGTCATCTACCCCTTAGCATGTCTCTCATAAGTCATTGAATTTATATCTTTTGCCAGACTAACACAACATGAGCCAACAAGGTACTGTTACTGAGGTATCGTCCAAAGAGTGTCTCCAGTGGTCTGACAAAATATATGGAGTGGTCAGAACATTATCATCTTCCAAATAAACTGCTCTAATTTTTCCATTTGGATAAAGATGAGATGTCTGCTACGCCCTAAAGGAATTACTTATGGGTAGACCAGAGAGTTTGGATCATAAAGCAAGCTGAGCACCGAAAAATTGATGCTTTTGAATTATGTCACTGGAGTAGACTCATGAGATCCCATGGACTGCAAGGAGATCAAACCAGTCAGTCCTAAAGGAAATCAACTCTGAATATTCATTGGAAGGACTGTTGCTGAAGCTGAAGTTCCAATACTTTGGCCACCTGACACAAAGAATGTACTCGTTGGAAAAGATCCTGAAACCGGGAAAGAATGAAGGCAAAGGGAGAAGAGGGTGGCAGAGAATGAGATGGTTAGATAGCATCACCAACGCAAAGGATATGAATTTGAGCAAACTCCAGGAGACAGTGAAGGGCAGTGGAGCTGGAAGTGCTGCAGTCCATGAGGTCCCAAAGAATTGGGAACAACGCAGCGACTGAACAACAAAATGTGGTCTACCAGAAAGAGCCCTGGTTCTTGCTTTGGTATCTAGGTGAGACCTATCTAGACCGATCTCATCATCTCTGAATTTTCTTTTCCTCATTTTGAAAAAATAGTATAGGGAACAAGAGTGAGAGGTGCATAGAAAAGTGATAATGCTGACCCTATCTATTTCATCACGTGGTTGGTTATAAGGATCAAATAAAGTCATAAATGAGAAATTTGAATAAGGAATATATATCAGTTCAGTTCAGTTCAGTCATATATATATGTATGTATATATGTGAGATGAAGCCATTTGTATATCTAGAATTAAAGATTCCCCTCAGAAATGGACTTAGAAAGTGACTTTGGTAGGCTGGTAATATAGTCTTGAATGCCATACAAAGAATTATGTAGCTCCTTGCCCATCTGGAAAGCCTGCCCACATCAAGTGTACAATGGGGCTTTCAGGAACCTTAAGAAAACAGACTGGGGCAAAACATACTGCTCCTGCTTTCACTGGGGGAATATAAATCAAAGGGGATACTTCACTCTTTAATCACAAGTTATTTCCTCTTCAGGGCTGTTGAGAGTGCACTTAACTAACCGCTTTCACACAGGCTAAGAAAAGCAGTGTAGACAAACCAGATAAGCTTTATGTTGCCCTATTGTCCAACTCCCTGAAAACTAGAGGTAATAACTAAAATGGAGACAGACTACCGCCCAATTTTTTTCTTAGCATTCAAAGATCACACTAAAATCAGCTCCTTTAAACTCTCAGACTATTATTGCAACTCAGAAAGGCCAGAAAGCATTATGTGGAGTGTGTGCTCATGCATACACACGCAGACACACTGTCACCCCAACAACCTTGATCTATTATTGTTTAGCCATTCTTTTTCATTCTTGGTTGATATGCTATTGCATTAATACTCTCATCTTCGAGTTACCTAATTTACTCACCTCTAAACTTTTGCAAATATTCAAAATGTCCTTTCAAACTCAAGAAATTCATTTCTACAAGCCTGATATTCAGGCAACCAACACCCAGAGAAGCAAGTTACTCATGTCTGCGGTGCATGGAAGTCCCAAAATAGAGGCTTGACCTTCCAGGCAGCACTTGATCTTTGCACTCGCCATAAAAGAATGCCATTGAAACATTTAAGCCCATTTAAATGGTTGTGGGTCCTTTTTATTTGAAAAGTGTCCTTGTTCTAATTTCTTTTGGAAAAGCCCCACAACCTCACACAGTGGCTCCAGTCATTTCTTATCCCTTATCTAGGAGCTCTGACTCACTTACCCAGGGGAATATTTTCCAGCAGGTAGAGATAGCTCTGAAAGAAGTCATTGCAAATGGCTTTGTGAAGAATAAAGGACATGCTATGTCGACAGAGTTCATCATCGGTCTTCTGCCAGCGGGATCTGAAGGCAAAGTGGGCTCCCAGGTGGGCCATGGTGAAAGGGGATAATAATTATTCCTACAGAGAGAGGAAGCTTGCCTGACAGTTTCTTTGAATTAACTTTCTCTTCCTACACGAACTTGAGACTGTCATTTTAAACCAACCCCTGTCCATCTATATCAGGAGAGGTGTCATGGGGCTTGGGGGAGGGGCAGCAGACACGGGGAGGTCAGACTCTTGGCACGTCTACTGTCTGATTGCTCGGGCGACACCACTCCTGGCCAGCAGGTGCTAAGTGAAGATGAAAACAGGCTGAGCGAGATCCTGCTTCATCCAGGGAAAAGCACACCTCCCTCCTTTAGCTGCCACTTCAAACAAGCAGGAGCACAGCCTGCTAACACCCTGAATACTTGCTTTAATTTGATTCCTAAATTGGAAGAGCCTCATTTCCATTTCAAAGAGTTGTGAATGTTTTGTAGGAGATCCAGTTCCCTGATTTCCATCCCTCCTCCTGGAATGCCAAATCCTCAAGTTACAAGGACCCTTCAAAGTCATCTTAGCTACCCATGCTTCTTTCATCAGTTCAGTTTTGCCTAAATCTTTTCCTAGAGATGGATGCATGTTTCCCATTTCTGAGGATCTTCAAGAGACGCAATTATATGAAAGCCTGTTCTGATGTTAAATACCTTTCTCTGTCAGCAAACTCTTCCATCTAGCTTGCACTGAATACCTAGTCATGGAAGACTGTTTCTTCATTTTTCCCTATTAAGGATATGATTTTCCTCATATGCACTCCTTTGAAATCTGTACTGGGTATCTTCTCAGTGTCCTCCTGATCTACTGTCTGCTGTTCCCACATTACTGTGTGTGGTTGGAGACTGGACTGTATTGACCATATTAGTGGATGTCTTGCCTTCTGGCTTCTGGTTGAGTTCTGCCAGTGGGTGGTACCAGCATAAGGGTGGAAGAAAGTGATTCAGCATATTTATTCCCCTGGCACCCTCCCTGTTGAGATGCTGTTGGCTGACTACTTCATAAGGTGAAAAGTCATGGCTTCCGCCCTGGGGTCTTCTCATACAAAACCCCCTCCCAGTTCTGGTAACCGCTGCTTCCTCATGCCACTTCAGACCTCAGGAGAATGATAGATACACCAAGCTGTCTCAACCTCTCGGGTAATGCACTATTCCTTGCAATTCTCTGTACCTAACTTACCACACCTTTGGAAATAGTCACTTTACTAAGCTGGCTCAAATTCTCGATTTGTGAATGTCATATGTTTCCTGTGGGGACAACTATCATTTAACTCTCCTATACTCTTAACAGGAAAAATTCATAAGAACTCATACTCCTTTGGCCCATGCCATGTGCAACCACTGACTGCCCACCATCCCTAAAACACACATACACACCCACCCACCTGCATACAAATGAACACATTATGTTTGCTTTTTCTTTTTTTTCAGTCGATAAGTCATGTCCAATTCTTTTGGGGGCCCCACAGATAGTAGCCCTGTCAGATTCCTCTGTCCTTGGGATTTCCCAGGCAAGAATACTGAAGAAAAGTTGCATGGGTCAAGGTAACCTGGAATTAAAATTCCCCTCCAGGTCCTCCCCACCATTCGAGGCAAAACAAAGAACTCTCTCACCTGAAGGAAAAATAGACATTAGGTTGATTACGCCCAGCTCCAAGCCGGCCCAGCCTCTGGCCCATCTCCAGAACTCTTTGCCCCAGCCATTTAAGAGATTACTACTCCCAGCAACCTTGGAGAAGAACAGGCCCCCTTAAGACAGTAGCTTTCTACATACATGCCTATATATACTTACTTTTTTCTTAGATAAGTGCAGCAGCTCGATAATCTGACTGCTGCCCCTTCTTGCCTCATTAAAGGTGATCTGTTCCTGTAGAGTGCCAGTCCCATTCTTTTTCTGAACCTTGCCTACTCTAACTCCATACCTTACAAATACTGGAGTGGGTTGCCATTTCCTTCTCCAAAGAATCTTCCAGACCCAGGGGTCAAACTCCCATCTCTTTCTTTGGCAGACAGATTCTTTATCACTGAGCCACCTGGGAAGCCCACACATAGTAGGCAGCTTCTAAGATGGCCCCATAGATCCCCACCTTATGATTGATTTTCACACTTATCTGTCTTCTTTCTTGAGAAAAGGATAGACTTACTGACTCATTTCTAAAGAATAAAATACAAGTGGAAGCAATAAGATGTCACTTCAAAGATTAGGTTATAAAAAGACTGTCCTGGACATTCTCCTTTGCTCTCTTCCTTGCTTGCTCTCAGGGAAGCCAGATGCCTGCTGTGAGCTGCCCTAAGGAGAAGCCCACATGACAAGAAACTGCCTCAGTGCAACAGCGTAGGAAAAGCTAAGTTCTACTAACAACCATGAGTGAGCTTTGAAGATCTTTCCCCAGTAACCCGATAAAAAGCACTGAGCCAGCTAAGCCATACTCAGGTTACTGACTCACAGAAGTGCTTCTTTGAAGCAGATACATTTTGGAATAATTTGTTACAATGCAGCTGTGCTGTCCTTAGTCGTTTAGTCATGTCCAACTCTTTGTGACCCCATGGACTGTAGCCCGCCTGGGTCCTCTGTCCATGGGCATTCTCCAGGCAAGAATACTGGAGTGGGTTGCCATTTCCTTCTCCAGGGGATCTTCCCAACCTAGGGATCAAAACCAGGTCTCCCATATTGCAGGCAGATTCTTACTGTCTGAGTTATAGGGAAGGCAACAATGCAACTAGTGGAGAGCCAATCCACACATTGTCAGTGGAATTCTATTAAGATTTGGGATCTAACCATGATCTTTCTTTCAGTTTAATGTATGTGTTAATCTTTTAGTGGAAAGGAACTAAGGATTCCATTTGTTTGACTTATTTTTCTTCATTTCCCTGTGCTTCTATATTCCCATTTCCCCTCTCCTCAGCTCAAGGGGCAGCCATTCGATTTCGATGGGATTTTTCCCATCCCTGGCTTCAGGAATTGACTAAACTGCAATCTCAGTTATCCATTTTCCCCTTGCCACAGTGTGTGCTTCATGGATGGGTACATCATCCTGTCCTGAGCCAATGATGTTCCCCCAGCTCCAGTTTTCATGTGGAAGTGGGCACATTATCTAAATCTGTTACAAATGCCAACTTGAGCCAGGCTTTCTGTGCTAGCAATATGGAATCTCATTTAACACAAATATCATCCTGCCTCATTTTCACTCAATTCTCATGTGGACAGAGATAAAGTGGATGATATTAAACAGAACAGGGAAACTTCAAGTGAGAGTATTTCATGGTATTAAGAAGGAAGACTCTTAACTATAATTCAGCATATTTGACTAAGTTAGAAACTCATTTCTACCACTTCTATATCTGGAAAAATTAACAAATTCCTAGTCTTTCTGAGCCTCACATTTTTCTTGGGCAATATGAGAGTAATAATAATAATATATATACCTCATACGATGTGTATTGTAAGAATTAAATACACTCCATGTAAAACACCTCAGTGCCTGGAACACACTCCATGCTCAATAAGTGCAAGCTATTATCATTACAATCTTTGGAAGAAAGTTGATAAGTTATGCATCCTAAAAATACTTTCTGTCATCTGGCTCTTTCAGGGTATATTTAATGTGACATTATCTCTTAGTGTGAAATTTCACTGTATATCCAGGAGATTTTTTGCACTCTAGGCATTTAAAAGTTGAAAAGAAAAGAAACCCAAATTAAACATGCTACTGGAATTCATTCATCTATCCAACAGAATTTTCTGTTGTTGTGGGAAAAACTAAGCAGCAGAAGAAGACGACTCAGGGAAACTCCTTTGTTACTTGACTTGTCAATGCATCTAACAGGAGGCAGGTTCTTAACCTCAACATTTTAGTAGTATTTTGATAACAGCTCAGATATTGAAAAGGTTAGAATGTGTGGTCCTAGGAGAAGACTGGTGATCACTGACTCCAGCTACTCAGTATTCTTTATTTAGCAATTGATACTAGCAAGTTTCTCCATTGTTCAGTTCAGTCAATCACTCAGTCATGTCCAACTCTTTGTGACCCCATGGACTGAAGCACACCAGGCTTCCCTGTCCATCACCAACTTCTAGAGCTTACTCAAACTCATGTCCATTGAGTTGGTGATGCCATCCAACCATCTCATCTTCTGTCCCCTTCTCCTCCTGCCTTCAATCTTTCCCAGCATCAGGGTCTTTCCAGTGAGTCAGTTCTTCGCATCAGGTGGCCAAAATATTGGAGCTTCAGCTTCAGCATCAGTCCTCCCAATGAACATTCAGGGTTGCTTTCCTTTACAATTGATTGTTTTGATTTACTTGTAGTCTAAGGGATTTATTAGCATAAAAATAGCTTTAAAAGATTTCTGAAGCAGAATACAGAGCCCCTAAACAAGCCTATTCACATACGTTAAGTTGATATAAAATAGAGATAATATTGCAATAGAAAAAAGATACTTTCAATAAGACCCCTGATGTTGGCACAATTGGGTTCCCACCTCATATCCTACACAAACTAATTCCAGGTGGATTGAAGACATAACTGTGAAAAGCACAATTCTAAAACTCTTTGAACAAGTTACAGGAAAATATATTTACGATACCAGGGTTAAAAAAAAAGATATTTTTTAAGATGCCAAAAACATAAAGAAAGAGAGCTAATTAATTTGACTGAATTAATATTTGAATAATGAATTTCTGGCCATCAGAAATACATGAAGAAAGTGAAAAGTCAATGAACAAAAAGATAAATATTTAGAGCATCTATAATCAACAAAATTTGTGTGATAAATACCTGAATCAGTTCAGTTCAGTCACTCAGTCCTGTCCTACTCTTTGCGACCCCATGAATCGCAGCACGCCAGGCCTCCCTGTCCATCACCAACTCCCACAGTTCACTCAGACTCACGTCCATTGAGTCAGTGATGCCATCCAGCCATCTCATCCTCTGTTGTCCCCTTCTCCTCCTGCCCCAATCCCTCCCAGCACCAGAGTCTTTTCCAATGAGTCAACTCTTCACATGAGGTGGCCAAAGTACTGGAGTTTCAGCTTTAGCATCAGTCCTTCCAAAGAAATCCCAGGGTTGATCTCCTTCAGAATGGGCTGGTTGGATCTCCTTGCAGTCCAAGGGACTCTCAAGAGTCTTTTCCAACACCACAGTTCAAAAGCATCAATTCTTTGGTGCTCAGCTTTCTTCACAGTCCAACTCTCACATCCGTACATGACTACTGGAAAAACCATAGCCTTTACTAAAGGACAGAAATGGTATGGACCTAACAGAAGCAGAAGATATTAAGAAGAAGTGGCAAGAATACACAGAAGAACTGTACAAAAGAGATCTTCATGACTCAGATAATCATGATAGTGTGATCACTCACCTAGAGCCAGACATCCTGGAATGGGAAGTCAAGTGGGCCGTAGAAAGCATCACTATGAACATAGCTAGTGGAGATGATGGAATTCCAGTTGAGCTATTTCAAATCCTGAAAGATGATGCTGTGAAAGTGTTGCACTCAATATGCCAGCAAATATGGAAAACTCAGCAGTGGCCACAGGACTGGAAAAGGTCCATTTTCATTCCAATCCCAAAGAAAGGCAATGCCAAAGAATGCTCAAACTACCGCACAATTGCACTCATCTCACACGCTAGTAAAGTAATGCTCAAATACCTGAATAGTTCCTATAAATAAATAATAGTACAAAGAATCCTATAGAAAAATGGAGATTAAAAAGTATATTGCTGTTCAGTCCCTAAGTTGTGTCCGATTCTTTGTGATCCCGTGGACTGCAGCACACCAGGCTTCCCTGTCCTTCACTATCTCCCAGAGTTTGCTCAAACTCATGTCCATTGAGTCAGTGAAAACAAAAAATAGAGAGAGACATAGAAAACAAACTTATGGTTACCAAAAGGGAAAGAGTGGGGAGAAGGGATGAATTTGGAGTGTGGGAGCAACAGGCGCAAACTACTATATATAAAATAGGATTTGCTGTGTAGCACAATATTCAATATCTTGTAATAATCTATAATGAAAATAATCTGAAAATATAGATACATACACATATATAACTGAATCACTTTGCTGTATACCTAAAACTAACAAAATATTTTCAATCAACAACATTTAGATTTTTAAAAAATATATAGAATTGGGGCTAACACAAGACTGAAATAAAAGTGCCTGGATCAACATTCCCAATTCCAATCCAGGGAGGTAGATCTAAAAGACTAAAATAATAGGCCAAAATCAGCTGAAATAAATTTAGGATAAAATCAATATATTTTATTATACACAGGTTTTAATGAAAATTAGTGCTGAGAATACAGAATGAGTAATTATTGCTTGATTAACTCAGTGTATCTTTGTACTAAAATAGACTTTTAAGTAGACTTTAAGCTTAGGATGAGACAGTAGAGTGAAAAAATGGTAGAAATAGGTTTCAATGAGCAGACCACAACTCTCACGTCATTCTATACCTATGACCTCATATGAAGTGTTTGCCTCTTTCTTTATCCTATTGTGTTTAAAAAACAGGCACCGAATCAAGATTATCCCTGATTATAACTTGGAAATCATTAAGAGAGTTTATTACCCTATATGGAGCTTCCCAGCTGACACAGCAGTAAAGAATCCACCTGCAATGCAGGAGATGTAGGTTTGATCCCTAGTTTGGAAAGATTCCCTGAAGAAGGAAATTGCAATCCATTCCAGTATTCTTGCCTGGAAATTTCCATGCACAGAGGAGGCTGGCGGGCTACAGTCCATGAGGTTGCAGAGTCAGACGTGACTGAGACGCATGCATACACATTACCCTAAATGTGCTTGGAATATATGGTACAAGAGGAAGTTTGGGTAACTATTTTCATCCACTGCAGTGCTTCCTATGGTACAGAAAAGCTGTCCATTGGGCGTATGAACCAATTAAATTCAAGGTCAACAATCAGATTTCAACATAACAGCCATTATTAAACAAAAATGTGGCTTAATGTAAATGACCTTCACAGCTGAAGAAATATTTAAACTCCTAATTTTCAGGTTAAATCATACAGTTAAACAGACAGAAAGGCTGGAGTAGCCATTGAAGGACTCCTTCCTGTTGTACTGAGGAGGAATTTAATTGGGAGGCTTGTTTCTAATTAGGGATTTGATTCCGCAAGCATTTAGATTTTAAAAAATACATTCACATCTCTAACTAGGGGACATATGCTCTTACCTAAAACATCTGTGTGCGTCTGTGTGTGTGTGTGTGTGCTTTTATCATTTCTCATTTATGTTAATTTAAGAAATTATAGGGCTTCCCAGGTGGTCCATTGAAGAGTCTACCTGCCAGTGCAGGAGACGTCGGTTTGATCTCTGGTCTGGGAAGATCCCACATGCCACGAGGCAGCTGGGCCCACAAGCCACAACTGCTGAGCCCACGGACCCTGCAGCCCATGCTCTGCAACAAGGGAAGCACGGCAATGAGAAGCCCACGGACCGCAACTGGAGAGTAGACCTGGATCACTGCAACTAGAGAAAGCCCAAGCGCAGCGATGAAGATCCAGAACAGGCAAAAACAAGTAAAGTTCCCTTTTTAATTAAAAAAATTATAAAACATTCAACTTCATTTCAAATTCTCCTTTTAAAATATAACAATGCTTGATTTCACATAATTTCCATCATGCAATATTTCAATATGATTTCCAGTAGCTAAAGGTGCACACATAGAACACTGTCTAGGCAAATTAACTTTTGCACATTTTCCCTAATTAAAAGATATCAGACAATTATTAATAAAAGAAAATCAGATTACCTTTTTTTTTTTAATCTTAAACAATTAAGAAGTATGATGAAGTCTCAGGTTGCTATCTTAATATTTCAGTTTTCCCTTCAGGGTATCAACTCCTATTTTCCTTTTCAGTAGGAAGACTGAGGGAAGAGGTAGGAATGTGAGCGGAAATGTAAAGAGAGTAAGCCTTATCAGTACTACTCAGTCTCTGTAGATAGGGGCAGAGCGTGATGAGGTGAACAAGCAGGGGGGCTCTGGCCTTCCCCACTCACATCGGCCAGAGGGGTAGATTTTTATATAGAAGAATTCTGCATAGATTTTCACTTGAAAATTCAGTGTTCTGCCCCCATCCTTTCCTTTCATCCTGTGCATGTGTGCTAAGTTGCTTCAGCCACTTCTGACTCTGCAACACCATGGACTGTAACCTGCCAGGCTCTTCCCTCCATGGGATTCTCCAGGCAGGAATACTAGAGTAGGTTGCCATGCCCTCCCCGAGAGAATCTTCCCAACACAGGGACTGAACCCGTGTCTCCTGTGGCTCTTATAGTATAGGTGGATTCTTTACCGCTGAGCCACTAGGGAAGCCTTCCTTTCACACCTCCCCTTTAACTGATATCTTGCTCTTACTCAACTTGTCCTTGGCTTTCTCCTCAACAATGTTTTCATATGTATATAGCCTCTACAATTACCCTATTGGGCATTGCACAGGCTAAATTTTGGGATAAGTATTCTATTCTCTTCTGTTTTATGGAGAGGGAAATGGCAACCCACTCTAGTATTCTTGCTTGGTAAATCCCATGGACAGAGGAGCCTGGCAGGCTATAGTTCAAGGTATTGCAAGAGTTGGACTCAACTCAATGACTGAATAACAAACTGATTTCAGCTGAAACTGAACATGTATCAGTAGCAGGTATAAGTTTTTTAAGAGCTATACGTAAAAGAATATGCTGTCCAACCTACAATATGTAATACAAAATTAAGTTCTGTCTCTCAATTTCAATCCCTACCTGCCCCCCCTCTCTCTTTCTCTCCCCAGTGTCCTGCCGCTCCTCAACCCTAGAAACTTGTATTCTTGGTGTCCTTTGGATAACCTGGCATTGATAACAGAGTTTCTCAAAGTGTGAACCTCACCCAGGGAGCTTCAAAAACTTCTGGGGTATTTATTTGTTCCAACTAAAAACTGGAAAAATAGATACTTTCTTCTCTGCCACAATTATGTTTTTTATTTCCTCATTTACTGGATTTTGAAAATTCAGCCTTATGGAGATTTACAAAACAAGCATTCATGTTACCATCAAATGTTAACAAATGCTTTATTATGCTGTATAAGATTTAGATTTGTTTGTCTTTCTAAGAATTAAACAGTCACTCAAATACAGTTGGGAGCTCTTCCCTACCAGGATTGCTCCACTGCCTTTCTGAGAAAGTGAAAGTGAAGCTGCTCAGTCATGTCCGACTCTTTGTGACCCCATGGACTATAGCCTACCAGGTTCCTCCATCCATGGGATTTTCCAGGCAAGAACATTGGAGTGGGTTGCCATTTCCTTCTCCAGATCTTCCTGACCCAGGGATTGAACCCAGGTCTCACGCATTGTAGGCAGATGCTTTACCATCTGAGCCACCAGGGAAGTCTGCTTTTCTCAGAAAACACATGCCAATTTGAGGTATGCATCCTTCCTATCTAGGTGTTTGTATTTTCAGTATATATGTACTTAGCCATAAATTGTCTTGCTAATTTTTAAATGGATACAAGTTGGTATTCTGCAATTCACTTTACTGAGTCAGCTATATGTTCTTGATATTTTATCCGGGACATTACATATTCAGTGTACAATGGGGAGAGGGGGAGCCAATACACACACAGTCATTCATTCATCCATCCATTTTAACTACAATATAGTATTCCATTATATAACTGTATAACTTTTAATCTTTCCCTATTAATGAACATTTAGGTTGCTTCCAATCTTTTACTTTACCACCATCCTTCTAAAAGCCTCCTGGTGCACAGGTATGAGAGTTGCTTTAGAGAGTGTGCTCTAGTGGAATTCTTCGGTTGTAAACTATGCACTGGAGAAGGCAATGGCACCCCACTCCAGTACTCTTGCCTGGAAAGTCCCATGGACGGAGGAGCCTGGTAGGCTGCAGTCCATGGGGTCACTGAGTCAGACACGACTGAGCGACTTCACTTTGACTTTTCACTTTCATGCACTGGAGAAGGAAATGGCAACCCACTCCAGCATTCTTGCCTGGAGAATCCCAGGGATGGGGGAGCCTGGTGGGCTGCCATCTATGGGGTCGCACAGGGTCAGACACGACTGAAGCGACTTAGCAGAAGCAGCAGCAGCAGACTATGGACTTCTTTAACTTTGCTACGCATTGCAAAGCTGCTTTCCAATGTGGGTACAGACATTTATCATCCACCAGCAGTGTGAGACTCTCAAATTCCCTATATTCTTCCTAAACTTTGTGATACTTTTTTAAAAGTTTTTCTAATTTGCTTTTATGCGCATTTCACTAATTTTGTCATTTAGCTGCTAAGTCCTGTCAACTCTTTGCAACCTCATGGACTGCAGCATGCCAAACTTCTCTGTCTTTTACTATCTCCTGGAGTTTGCTCAAACTCACTGATAATGCTAAGTAAACATTTATAGAGCACATAAATTATTCCAGGTATTATTCTATGTACCTCTTTGAGAAGGTTCTTCTTTAAATTCCCACTCGATAGATCAGGAAATTGATGCATAGAGAGATTGTATAATATGTTCAAGGTCACAGAGTTGATAAATTGTAGGATTAGGAGTTTGAACTTAGGTAGCCTATCTCAAAAGTGCATTTTTTTTCTTAAGTCTCTGCCCCAAATCACGGAGGCCTAGGAAGTCATTGCTGAGGGTGTTAGGACTTTAAAGTTCCCTCCTTCTGTTTCTAGGGTATATGCTAAGTCACTTCTAGGGTATATGCTAAGTCATTATGCAAAGAGTCGGTTATGCCTGACTCTTTTCGACCAGATGGACTATAGTCCACCAGGCTCCTCTGTCTATGGGATTCTCCAAGCAAGAATACTGGAGTTTCCTCCTCTAGGGATGGTCCCACTCCAGGGACTGAACCCACGTCTGTTATGTCTCCTGTACTGGCAGGAGGTTCTTTACCACTGGAGCCACATGGGAAGCCCATATGTGTGTGTGTGTGTGTGTGTGTGTGTGTGTGTGTGTGTGTGTATCCCCTAGACACTCTTCCCAGGTGGTTCTAGTGATAAAGAACTCCCCTGCCAATACAGGAGACATTGAAACATGGGTTCCATCCCTGGGTCGGGAAGATCCCCTGGAGGAGGGTGTGACAACCCACTCCAGTATCCTTGTCTGGAGAACCCCATGGACAGAGGAACCTGGCAGGCTATAGACTATGGGGTGTCAAACAGTCAGACATGACTGAAGTGACTAAGCATGGATGTGTGTATATGTATATATATATATATATATATATATATATATATATAATATTACTATATTTTTTTAAATCTCATTGCTGGATGTTCCTTCACCAAGATAGGAGCAAGAAGAAAGAGTGGAAAACAAACAAACTAACAAAGTTTCTTCTTGCCTGAGCAGATGTGGCGACACTGACCAAAGATGATGGTGAACATTTCTCCACATACTCGGGGGGAAGGCTGAGGCCAGCCTGCAGTCAACCTTGGGTGGAAGCGCATTCCAGTGCCTGGAACATCCTGTCATGAAGAGAGAGGAATCTGTCCCTTTGCTGCCAGTTGTCCCGAGCCCAGGGAAGTCGGAGATGTTACAGGTCTTGATCTGGATCTCCCGACCACTGCCCACCCACTATGACTGAACAGAGAAATGCGCACGAGGAGGCTCCGTCTGCCCTGTGCTCCAATGTGGGCAGCAGCCCCACTGGACTGCGGAGTTGTCCTAGGCTCTATATGAGCCAGTGTCAGTGGACTGAACTTGCTCTTGTGTCCTTGAGATTCTTCAGGCAAGAGTACTGAAGTGGGTTGTCATTTCCTTCTCCAAGGGACCTTCCCCACCCAGAGATCTAACCCCACATCCTGCAAATCTCCTGCATTGGCAGGCAGATTCTTTACCTCTGAGCCACCTGGGAAGCCCTTGGGTCTATATAATAATCAGCTAATCCCATAGGATGCCAAGGTATCAGCTCCAAATTTTCATTCTGGCTTTGAGTTCCGTTTTTGTTTCTGGTGCCTAGAAATTTCCACATCATTTTTAAGTACAAGAAAGTATTTTACATTTTTAGTTGTTGTCTTAGCTCAGACTGCTATTAACAAACTACCACAGACTGGGTAACTTAAACATAGACATTTATTTCTCACAGTTCTAGAGGCTGGGAAGCCCAAGGTTAAGGTGTGAATTGGGAGACCCATTTTCTATTTCCAGTAATTACTATTCTATCACTTAATCATTATTATTGCACTTTTCCAGCTCATATTATTCAATGAGGTTCTTCTGTGAAAGAAGAAAAGAAATATCTTCAGTTGTACAAGCTGCCCCAGGCCCTGGAAAGCAGACATGAAATGGTTGAGATGGCCAAAAGTTGTCACTGGGGACTAGGGATTAGAACCTGGTCAAAGCAGCAAATAAAAAAAATTTAAAAAGCTCTTAAAGGAACCTGACAAGGGAAGCTTAAATCTTATTTAAAGGGTTGGGTTATACTAAGCCTTGAAAAATTCAATCCTCTGGAGGACTATATCTCACTAAGAAAGCTCCATGTAAGTTTATCATGTATCCAACACCTAGACATTGGACCTTGGAGACCACTTGGATAATATTTCCTCTGGCTTAGCACTGAAGCTTGGAAGTGACATTTGTACGAGGCATACTTTAAACTCCAGGGCTTTTCCGATTACAAAATGATAATTCTGAAGGGAAAAAAGTGCTTACTGCAGAGAGAAGGCCATGATTTATACGTTTTGGACAGTCTTCCTTTTTCACACAGAATAACTTGTTAGACCAAGTATGTTTCGCTTTTACTTTTGTTTTGAACTAAAGCTGTCTTTTGACTGATATTAAGGGTAGAGCATATTTGTTTTAGTGTGTTTTTATTTTTATAGTTCCACCATTCCAAAAGAATGATTGTATAAATGCTAGTTACAGGTGACACTGGCAATTAAGCTGTACACACACCACAGAAACATTAGTATGAAATGCCAATGTTAGGCCAGGGTAACCTCTGAAGCTTCACTGACTGGTCCTCTGTGCAGAATCAACGGATCACTCTCCAACTGCTCTGGCTCTCTGATGAAAGCCAGATAAGAATAAAGTGAGGCTGAGATGCTGTCCCTCCTTTACGCTTGGTGCATCTATCAAGATCTCTGGAATCATTGTAAAAATCTCCCCTATCATTCCAGTTATAAAGGGTGCTTTGAATGAATTAAATACCTAGTGACAGCCAAGGGCATAAACTGCTTGATTCTCTTGGGCCATTTTTCTGGGCTGATTTTAATCATATTTTGGCCAGCATATTATGTTTTGTGCAGTTGTGAATACTGATGGATTCAGTGACATAATTTAAAATTATACGTCTCTCTATTGGCGCTTGCATGTGTACATCCAGGGTACCTAGAGAGTAAGCAAGACAGACTTGCATTTGAAGCCAGATGAAGCCTCCTAACTTTTGTTCCATTTCTGAACTGCCCAGGCTGGATTCCTAATTGACTCATCTCTTTTATAAATCTGTGAAACTTGCCAGAGTAGGACTGAGTAACAGATTATGACTAGATCACAGCAAATCCATCACTTCTGGTAGAAAAACAACTCCTAGACTTGCTGACGAGGTCAGTAAAATCATCATTATACAGGGAATTCTTCCCCCTCTAACCTAAAATGAAACTTGAAGCCAAATGTCAGAAGCCAAGTATCAGAAGACAATAACTTTTTTACACCTCCACATATTCTATAGAAAGAATTAGAAACCTGATGTGAAAAAATTCCTGGCTCCACTTTGCTAATCCACTCTGTGTTCACCTTCCTTTTTCTTTCTTTCTTTTTTTTTTTTTTCATCACTCATTCCCTATTCCTAGGCTCACCTGCAACACTTCTTTTATCTGGATTTTGAAAGTTTTTATTAAGATCTGAAAGGTATAATATGAAAGTTCTGCACACACTCAGAGCAGTCTAACCACATTTTTTAAAAGTTAGAGTACACATACTTTTAGAATTGGTGGTTCTTAAAGTTAGACAACTCTAGAACCACATTTAAAATTGGCTTTAGCCAAAGTGAGCCCAGTTAATATAAAATTGTGTGTGTGTGTGTGAAGTCGCTCAGTCGTGTCCGACTCTTTGCGACCCCGTGGACTGTAGCCCACCAGGCTCCTCTGTTCATGGGATTCTATTCAAGTACAGTGATTGACATCAAGATTCTAATTTTGCAGAGCCACATGAGGCAATTATGAAGATCTCAAGGAAGACCAACAGAAGAGCAGATATACAGACCTCCTGCGACTTTGTTGAGTGTAGTACATATCACTAGGTGGAAAAAGAGCAAGTCTTAAAGTTTAGAGCACTAATAATCTGGAAGAATCATGGAACATTGGTGATTCGATAGGTTCTAATACAGAATGAAAGTCAATGGCTAAACAGACAGTTTTACACCCACGCATCCATTTTGAAACAATTTTTGGAGGGAATTTCCTGGTAGCTCAGAGGTTAGGACATGGCCCTTTTGTTGCCAGTGAAGTGAAGTGAAGTGGCTCAGTTGTGTCCGATTCTTTGCGACCCCATGGACTGTAGCCTACTAGGCTCCTCTGTCCATGAGATTTTCCAGGCAATAGTACTGGAGTGGATTGCCATTTCCTTCTCCAGGGGATCTTCCCAAACCAGGGATCAAACCCGGGTCTCCCACATTGTAGACAGACGCTTTACCGTCTGAGCCAGCAGGGAAGTCTGCTTCCCTGGTGTTGTTGCCAGTACCCAAACTTAATCTTCAACTGGGGAACTATGATCCTGAAAGCTACATGGCACAGCCAAAAAAAAAAAAATTTTTTTTAATAAATGATTTTTTGATCACTTACCTTGATACTGTACTAGGCACTGAGGTCAAATAGTGAGCAAAACTAAACTAATCTCAGTCCCTTATCCTCATGAAGCTTAGAGTCTAGTGCAAGCAATAGAAAGTAGCCAGGTAATCACAGGCTTGTGAAAGCAAGCATCTCTCTGTTGAGTGCTAAGGAGAGAGCCTCCCAAAGGTGGAGATGGTCTCTTTAGGGAACACTGCCCTGAGAAAGTTACCCCTGAGCTGAGGCCTAAGGAATAAGCAGGAGTTAATGAGAAGGGAAAGACAGATGCTTCTCATTAGAGTAAATTGGACAGTGTTTCTGGTTTTTTGTTTGTTTGTTTTTATTTTTAGCATAATTAATCTATTTAATAGGTTAAGGACCAGGACTAGAAGATATTAGAAGAAGCAGTGTGAACTAGTGGTAACTTTTTTCTCCCTCTGAGCTTTACGGAAATATTGGTGGTGGTGGTTTAGTAGCTCAGTCCTGTGGGTCTTTTTGGTGACCCCTGAACTGTAGCCAGGCTCCTCTGACCGTGGGATTTCCCAGGCAAGAATATGGAATGGGTTGCCATTTCCTTCCCGGGTCTCCTGCATTGCAGGCGATTCTACACCACTGAGCCACCAGGGAAGCCCTTACTGAGGCCCAATTGACCAATAAAAATGGTATATTTTTAAGGTGTACAGTGTAATGCTTACATATACATAGACATTGTGAAATGTTTATTAATTAACATATTCTTTACCTCACAGTTATCTTTTTTTTATAAGAATGGTTAAAATATACTTTTTGCAAATTTCAAATATACAATAATTTTTTTTTAACTGTGCTTCACAGCTTGTGGCATTTTATTTCCCTGACCAGGGATTGAATTCAGGTACACTGAATCCTAACCACTGGACCACCAGGGAATTCCCTACAATACAATGGTATTAACTACAGTCTTCTTGTTATACATTTGATCACCAGAATTTATTTATCTTGAATATCTGAAACTTAAATTTTTTATAAATCAAAGAAACCTGCTCAGGCCCCTTGCCTGGTCTTATTTCCAGGCTCTTTCCTCCACTGTTAGATGTGGCTTTGATCATGGAAATAATTAAGCAAAGGAAGGAGGGAAAAGCATTCCAAGAAGAAGGAACAGCTTGTGCAAAGACCCTCTGGCTTAGATTGCAAGAAGCAATCTGTGCAGAGCTTTATAAACTGTGTCAAAGACTTCTGTCAAACCTAAAAATGCAGAAAGCCATTTAGCACATCTTAAGCAGAAGGGAAGAAGGTGGAGACTGGGCTAACATAACCAGGTTTGCATTTTGGAAAGATTATTTTATCTACAATATGGAAAACAGATGGAAGGAGTAAAATGATGAAAAGTTTGATTGTATATATAACCTCTGCCTCAGAAATGTTTCTAAAATGAATGGTCTCTGTCACATTATATAGAAGAAGACTATAATCGTCTGTCCTGTTTATTCATTCGAATGACATTTACTGTGCAGCAACTCTGTGCTGATTTGGAAGTGGGGCTGTATGCGTGACACAATAGATGAAGTTCTATTCCTAGAGCCAAGAGCCTAGGAAATAGACAAAATATAAAAGCAAATAATATAGCTTGTTAGAAATTGAAAATGCCACAAAGGAAGAAAAACAGAGCAGGATAATATGATTTGGAGTCAAAAGAGAGGAAAATGACATGTAGTTTAAAATGGGATAATCAGGACAGTTTTCCTTTACCAGGTGAGTTTTAGTAAAGACTTGAAGGAAGTGACGGCATCCGCCTTGCAGATGTCTGGGTGAAGAGCTTTCCTGGCCAAGGGGCAACCAGTGCAAAAGTGGGAATGCATCTGGCCTGTTTATATAGCAACTGGGCGGCCAACGTGCCTGGAGCAGAGTAAGCATAAAGAGGACAGTAAAGATGAGAACAGGGGACACAGGGCCTGGAAGGACACTGACGGTGCTCAGGGTGAAGACGGAAGTCATTGCAAGGTTTTGAACAGAGAGTCTCATGATAGGACTTCTTTTTTAAAATTTTTTTTAAAATACTATTTTTTTTTATTTACTGTGTTGCAAACTTTACAATGTTGTGTTGGTATCTACCATACAACAATGCAAATCAGCCATAATTATACATACATCACCTCCCTCTTGAGCCTTCCTCCCCTCCCCGACCCTAGGTCATCACAGAGCACCAGGCTGGGTTCCCTGTGTTACACAGTGACTTCTCACCAGCTATCTTTTTTACACATGGCAGCATATATATGTAAAATGGTATTGATGAGCCTATTTGTAGGGAAGGAATGAAGATGCAGATACAGAGAACTGGCTTGTAGACACAGTGGGGGAAGGAAAGAGGGATAAAAGGACGTCATTTTTAAAAGGATCACCCTGCTGCTACTTTGAGAATGTACTATAGCAAGGCAAAACTGGAAGCAAGGAGACTACTTAGGAGGTTTCTGCAGTAGCCAGATGAGAGATAATGATAGCTCAGACCATCATCGGGGCTTCCCAGGTGGCTCAGTGGTAAAGAATCGCCTGTCAATTCAGAGATGTGAGTTCGATCTCTGGGTCTGGAAGATCCCATGGAGGAGGAAATGGAAATTCACTCCAGCGTTCTTGCCTGAAAAATTCCATGGACAGAGCAAGCCTGATGGTCTACAGTCCATGGGGCCGCAAAGAGTCGAACATGACTGAGCACACACACCGCACCACAGACTATCATCAGACTTTTGAATGGTAGCAGTGGCAGCGACATAGCAACAATAGGAAGATTTACAAAATTGTGAAAAAGTATTATTTCCATTCTAAAATATGAATATTCCACCAAACTATCCATTATGACATGTAGGAAAAACAATGACATTTTTTTGACATGGAAGAAGGTACTAAATATTACCTCCCATGTACCATTTTACTAAAAGAAGATACTAAAGAATGTGCTACACCAAAATGAGAGTGTAAAACCAAGAGGGAGACAGGAGATTGTTGATGCTAAATGACATAAAACTCTTACAGTTTTGACTGTATAAAGAACACAGCAGTATCATGGATTTTTTTTCATTTATGATCTTTTTCTAGCTCAACAAATAAACTTCAGAAGTATTTATAGTTTTCACCCCAAAAGACATGTCCATTTGAATATTATTTGAGTAATATTACTGAATATTATTATTATTTGAATCTTATTGTCAAGTCAAAAATTGGAAAGAATATAGTATATATAATAGGATATAGCAATATCTGGGTGTCTTTAAGATTTCTTCTACAAATAATGCTTCTAAGAAATTTTAAATGAATAACATAGTAAGCAAATTTATACTTATAATTGGACAAGAGTATAAAAATTGAGATTTTTGTAAACTTCTTTGATCATCATTTTATCAGGGTGAGTTTTATGATATGGAGATTATCTCTTTTACATAAATGTGAAGAATGAGGGGGCATTTTCCCCTTTTGGTTTTCCTCAGTTTTTTTCACCATGAGGAAGACCTGAAATTTTTAAGGCTAAAAATTGAAATTCTATTATTACTAAGAAAAAAGGAAATTAGCAGACCCCTGAAGCTCAAAGTTTATATTATAAAAATTAATGCACAGAATGTGATTCTTGAAAAAAAAAGAACAATGGGGCATGAAGTATTTTGAATCTACAGGATCAAGGAAAATAAGGAATACGTGATCTAAAAGAAAGAAAACCTCAGGGTTCTAGTGAAAGAAACCTCCAGAACAGCAGTATGCAGTTCTAGATAATCACCAACCAGTTTAGAGCAAGACAGTTGAGGTCTCTGGGAGGAAATAAATGCCTTACTTGATATCTTGGATGTAGTAGGAAGAGACCAACAGAGTGTAGGGAGAAATATGTAATAGGTACATAGAACTCTAAGGAACTAGAAAAGGAGGTTTTTAATATTGATTCCAGAGAAAATCAAAAGTTATAAAAGAATAAAAAGTGTGAGTTACTATAACTCCATAGGCTTCCACAGTGGCTCAACAGTAAAGACTCTGCCGTGTAGGAGATACAAGAGACACAGATTCAATCCCTGGGTCAGGAAGATCCCCTAGAGGAGAAAATGGCAACCCTTGGAAAATCCCATGGGCAGAGGAGCCTGGTAGGCTACACTTCATAGGGTTGCAAAGAGTCGGACATGACTAAGCACACATGCATACTATACCTGCATAGCACAGCTATGAATATTATTCATAACAGTGAATATGGTTTTAACAAAAATTATGATTTAATGGTTTGAAAAATGTAGAAGTGAAGTGGGGATAAGAGGCAGGGGTGTAAGAAACCTAGATGTTCGTTTTTCACTATGAGTTTGTCAGTACATGATATCTAAAACTGGAAAATAGAAATAAGCTGGTAAATGCAGAAGAAACAGCTAAAAAAGTAACTTTGGGGGAACAAGAATTAAGAACGCATGTAAGAATTAAAGATTTTAAAATTTAAAAAATAAAAAACTAAAAACAAAAAAATAAAATAAAAATAAAACAAACTCTAAAAAAAAAAAAAACTGGGTAGCTGGGCTGAGGCTGGGGACCAATGGACCTTTAATTAGCACCACTATCTGTCATCACCATCCATCAGCTCTCAGGGTCTAAGATGGTGCAGAAACTTAAAGGCTATATAGATCAGGTTTGTGGTTCATCAATGCAAAATATATACTTAGGATTGGGGAGGGGATTAGTACAGCAAATTTGGGTAGGTGCTTGATGACCTTATTTCCTTTCCTTTCCCATGAAGTTTCAGGGAAATGAGGTGGTAGTTTGGTCACTAAGTCGTGTCCAACCCTGGCAACCCTGCAGACTATAGCCCACCAGGTTCCTCTGTCCATGGGATTTTCCAGGCAAGAATATTGGAGTGGGTTGCCGTTTCCTTCTTGAGGGGATCTTCCTGACCCGGGGATTGAACTCAGGTCTCCTGCATTGCAGGCAGATTCTTTACTAAGTCACTAGGAAAGCTGGCAAGTTTGAAACAAGATAGGATAAGGGACAGACAGTGTTACCTGGAGGTACAATCAAGTATGTAAGGTTTGGAGGTAATGTTAGTTTTACCAGTGACCTACCTACTTGCCTCTATACAGATCTTGGCTGTAAACCTGAATCAACATATTTTCATCCTCCCTGAAGTTGACCTACGGTTTTCTGACCTTGGCTTAACAATTCTCCTCATTTGTCCCATTTTCTGATTTTTCTGTGGTCCTCTTCTTGCCTTAACAACTCTGCTCTTATCATTAGTGTTCCTAACTTTGGCTTGGAAAGCTGATATCATTTTCTGCATTCTTGATTTTCTTCCAGTTTGCTGCATCTGTCACTTCCTTCATGCTAATCTATTTCTCAGGCCAACCTAGTAACCTGAACTTGATTCTTTGGTTGCCCCATCTGATTTAGGATTTGGTTAAGAACTCATGACACCATTTCTGATTAATGCTGCCATATGTTCCAGACTTTTCTCCTGACTGCGGTATTACTGTGCCAGTATTGGGTGGCTACTTCTTATGAGTGGTAGTGGCCAAACCAGGCTTATGCAGCTGAACCAGATGACTGGACAAGTTAGATCAGGTGCTGACAATGCAGAAATTAAAAATAGAATGAACAAAGCACAATAGGACACCCTCAGACCTAGACAGATCCAGACAGAGTTGGTCTTTGAGTCCCTCCACCCCTTCTCCATAGTCAGGGGAGAAACTTTCAGAGGAAGAAAAAAGTCCAAAGAAAGATCTGGAAATGTCATAGCAGGACTTCTGCTTTCAAAGGAATTTCCTGAGTTTACTTTAGAGTTAGGAGGTTTTACTCTCAGGGTTCCCACCGTGAACCTAACTTTGTGTTGAAATTTTATAAAGCAAAGGATTCTTAAGCCTCCAGATAGCGCACAATCTCTCTAAATATCAGTACCACCTCAAAGTGGATAAAATTGTTCTTGCCTGATTAAATTTCAGTAGATTAATATTGATATACTCATATTTGACATTAGCTATTCTTTCTTGATTTTCTTTTACCCTGTTGTATTCAATAACCCTTGAACACACTAATTAAGATAAGTCTAAAAAAAGGAAAGAAAAGAAGGAATAAAAGAAGCAATTTAATGATATACTGACTCTAGTGGAAGGAAATACACATAATTGCTTATTCCTTCTTAGAGAGTCCTTTTAATGGGTGGTAATTTTCATCTCTTCTTGGAAAAACAACAAAAAAAAGAACGAAACAGTAGTGAAGACAGTACTTAACCACTTATGAGAATGTACTAGCTGCTACATCTTTATACACATTAATTCAATTAATTCTTATATCAACTCAATGAGATGGGTGACATTTATTAATGTGGAAAGTGAGATTCTGAGCCATTAAATAGTTTTCCCAAGGTCATTTATCTGCTAGGGAAAGGGATGGGACACAAAACAGACTAGATGATGCCAGCGACCATAGTCCTAACTTCAAAGACGTATATGCCCTTCCCAGCAATGTTGGGAATAAAAAGAAATGATCATTCAAACTGTTAGAGGATCAGTGAGGATTCAGATGATGCTCAAATCCAAAAAGAAATGATCTCCCTTCCTCTATCATTCAGTCAGGAACTCAAAATATCTCACAGGAAATCAAGTGAGAATTCAGTTCTACTAATACTTTATTGAGTACCTACTAATATCAGACTCTTTACTAGGGTTTGGGATACGTAAGAATGAGTTAAGACAGGCATAATATCTGCCTTCAAGAATGCTGCAGACATTTTAGAAGTAAAATAATATGTAATAACTATTAATAAGAAGGGCTTCCCAGGTGGTGCTATTGGTAAAGAATATGTTTGCTAGTGCAGGAGACCTAAGAGACACAGGTTCAGTTCCTGGGTTGGGAAGATACCCTGGAGAAGGACATGGCAACCCACTCCAGGAATCTTGCCTGGCGAGTCCTATGGACAGAGGAGCCTGGCTGACTACAGTCCATAGAGTTACAAAGAGTTGGATGTGACTGAAGCAACTTAGCATGCATGCATGCATTAACAATGAAGAGGAGCAAAACTCTGTGGGAAGGAAAAGTAAGGGTATTTTATAGTCTAGCACATAGAAGCTCTTTATTAGAATATGAAGGTTGAGCTAAAATGTAAATGATAATATGCATTAACTAAGTAATGGCTTCAATCTGATATCACAAGGTAATTTAATGAACTAGAATCAGAAGACTGACAAGCTCTTCTCGGGAGAGACAGCACTCACCACTGTGTCTCCTCTGACAGAGCAGCAGAAAGAGAAGGACATCAACCCAGCCATGGGTAAAAAGAAAAGAGTTGAAATCTTAATAAACATTAAAAGGCTATGTGTGGGCTGGCATGATAGTAGAGACTCCTGAGAGTCCCAGGCAGGAGGAGAGTCTGAAACATTCATCGACTGTGAAAAAAGTTCACAGTTGAGTTCTTTTCATAGTCCTTAACTGAGAGCCCATGAAAAAGCCTGAGAGCAGACCTGGAGAATTGAGAGAGTCATCTGCTAAATTACACACATGCAAGGCACCCCTAAGACTGAGGACAGAGCAGAAAAACTGAGAGAATTGCTCTGTGCTCTGGCCCCTGCACTATGTACAAGATAGCAGCTGTCTGCTGCTGAAGAAGAAAGGAGACCAGAGAGTTTCCTCGGAGGTCTATGCAAGCGGAAGCTGCTTGAGTCAAGGGCAGAGATGGAAAACCAAGTGAAATCCTTTCTGCCTCCCCACCAACTCTACACACACACACTCTAAGTCTTGCACCAAACACTAGGCAACAGCAGTGTGATGCTAAGGGGAGTAAAGGAGCATTGAGAGAGACTCCATTATGAAAACACAAGTACCCAGGTTTCCCTAAAGCTAGGGGAAAAGCAGCAGAACTGAGAACACCCTTCTGGGTTGCCATATGTGTGCTCAGTTGCTTTAGTCATGTCCAACTCTTTGCAACCCCATGGACTATAGCCCACCAGACTCCTCTGTCCATGGGATCCTCCAGGCAAGAATACTGGAGTGGGTTGCCATGCCCTTCTCCAGGGGATCTTTCCAAGCCAGGGATCGAACCTACATCACTTACATCTCCTTCATTGGCAGGTGGGTTCTTTACAACTAGTGCCACCTGGGAAGCCCATGGGTTGCCATAGATGAAGAAATCACAGTCTAATTCTGGAGAAAAAAAAAAGATCTTTGAGACAGGACTACCTTTCGGTGAAGACTTGCTAAATTTTGTGAACTGAGGTACACATTTGGCACTCCATGCTTTATAGTAAGGCAGCATCAGATGACAACTGGGAAAATGTGAAAGCTATGTTTCCATGAACATACTTAAAGCACTCACAAAATCTGGACTTAATTCAAGCACAGACTAATTTAATCATTTCATGACCTCTCAGAAGAAAAGGAACACATTTTTCAGAGAGTAAATGTTTTTTACCTTACAATCTACTATACTTCTACTCAGAGTGTCTTGCATTCAATCAAAAATTATGAGACACAGTGAAAAAATATGAGAAGATAACCCATCATGAAATTACAAAATAGAGAAAACATAGAGATGGCCCAGATAATCACGATGGTGTGATCACTCGCCTAGAGCCAGACATCCTGGGATGGGAAGTCAAGCGGGCCTTAGAAAGCATCACTATGAACAAAGCTAGTGGAGGTGATGGAACTCCAGTTGAGCTATTTCAAATCCTGAAAGATGATGCTGTGAAAATGCTGCACTCAATATGCCAGCAAATTTGGAAAACTCAGCAGTGGCTACAGAACTGGAAAAGGTCAGTGTTCATTCTGATCCCAAAGAAAGGCAATGCCAAAGAATGCTCAAACTACCGCACAGTTGCACTCATCTCACACTCTAGTAAAGTAATGCTCAATATTCTCCAAGCCAGGCTTCAGCAACACATGAACCATGAACTTCCAGATTTTTCAAGCTGGTTTTAGAAAAGGCAGAGGAACCAGATATCAAACTGCCAACATCCACTGGATAATCAAAAAAGCAAGAAAGCTCCAGAAAAAATATCTATTTCTGCTTTCCTGACTATGCCAAAGCCTTTGGCTGTGGGGATCACAATAAACTGTGGAAAATTCTTCAAGAGATGGGAATATCAGAGCACCTGACCTGCTTCTTGAGAAATCTGTATGCAGGTCAGGAAGCAACAGTTAGAACTGGACATGGAATGACAGACTGGTTCCAAATAGGAAAGGAGTACATCAAAGCCGTATATTGTCACCATGCTTATTCAACTTATATGCAGAGTACATCATGAGAAATGCTGGGCTGGAAGAAGCACAAGCTGGAATCAAGATTGCCAGGAGAAATACCAATAACCTCAGATATGCAGATGACACCACCCTTATGGCAGAAAGTGAAGAGGAACTAGAGCCTCTTGATGAAAGTGAAAGTGGAGAGTGAAAAAGTTGGCTTAAAGCTCAACATTCAGAAAACTAAGATCATGGCATCCGGTCCCATCATTTCATGGCATATAGATGGGGAAACAGTGAAAACTGTGGTTGACTTTATTTTGGGGGGCTCCAAAATCACTGCAGAAGGTGATTGCAGCCATGAAATTAAAAGACACTTACTCCTTGGAAGGAAAGTTATGACTAACCTAGAGAGCACATTAAAAAGCAGAGACATTACTTTGCCAACAAAGGTCCATCTAGTCAAGGCTATAGTTTTTCCAGTAGTCATGTATGGATGTGAGAGTTGGACTGTGAAGAAAGCTGAGCATCGAAGAATTGATGCTTTTGAACTGTGGTGTTGGAGAAGACTCTTGAGAGTCCCTTGGACTGCAAGCAGATCCAACCAGTCCATTCTAAAGGAGATCAGTCCTGGGTGTTCATTGGAAGGACTGATGTTGAAGCTGAAATTCCAATTCTTTGGCCACCTGATGTGAAGAGCTGACTCATTTGAAAGGACCCTGATCCTGGGGAAGATTGAGGGCAGGAGAAGAAGGGGATGACAGAGGATGAGATGGTTGGATGGCATTACCAACTCAGTGGACACGGGTTTGGGTAAACTCCGGGACTTGGTGATGGACAGGGAAGCCTGGTGTGCTGCGGTTCATGGGGTCGCAAACAGTCGGACACAACTGAGCGACTGAACTGAACTGAACTGAACTGAGAGATGGCCCAGATGTTGGAATTATCAAACGGGGATTTTAAAATAAGTATGATAAAAAGTATTTTGAAATCTAATGAAGAAATGGACAACTTACATGAGCAGATGGGGAATTTTAACAAAAAGATTGATATTATACAAAAGAGTCTAAAGGAAAATCTAAAAATGAAGAAAACAAATTATTGGGGATAGAGAATACATTCAGTAAGTTAATAAGCAAAATGGACACAGTAGAGAAAAGAATCATGGAACAAACTCAGAAGGATGTATTGGTAAATTCTATGAAACATTTAAAAAAGAAATAATATCAATATTGTACAAAAATAGAGGAGGGAACACTTAGAAACCAGCTTTATGAGACTAGTATTACCCTGATACTAAAAACCAGACAGAGAAAAAAGTAAAGCAAAAAAGAAATGAAAACTGAGACCAATATACCTTATGAACATAGATGTAAAATTCCTTAACAAAACACTAGCAAATTGAAAACAGTAATACATGAAGAGGATAATACACCATGACAAATTGGATTTGGCACCAGAATGTGAAGTTTACTTAACATTTGAAAATTACTCAATAGAATTCACTACATCAGCAAATTAAAGAAGAAAATCTTATTATTATTTCAGTAGATGCAGAAAAAGCATTTCTCACATTTATGATAAAACTTTCAGCAAGCTAATAATAGAAGAAAATATCTGAAACCATATAAAATTCATCTACAAAAAACTTAGTTAGTATTATACCTATCAGTGAAAGAGAAAATGCTTTTGCCCTAAAAAGAAAATGCTTTTGCCCTGTTTACTAAACAAAACAAAAATGTTCACTTTAATCACTTCTGTTGAACTTTATACTGGATATTCTAGCTTGTGCAAGAAGACAGAAGAAAAAATAATAGAAATTGGAAAAAGGAAAAATCATCTTTATTTGCAGATGACATGATTGTATATGCAAAAGCTCCTAAGGTAACTCTAAGAAAACAACTAGAATTAATAGATGATTTTAATAATGTTTCATGATACAAAGTCAATATACAAAAATCTACTGCATTTCTATATAGTAGCAATGAACAATTAGAAAAAAATTTTAAGCAGTACCATTTACAGTAACATCAGGAACTGAGACATGAGTGGGAGGCAGTTTTGCACTCTCAGGCTACTTTTCTAAATGCTGCCACTGGCTGGGCATCATCTTGGAATTCTCCCTCCAACCTGTTAGTGCCAGAGGGCACACACCACTGAGAGCCCTGCCTGCTCCCACACCTTGGCTGGACCTCATAGTTGGCCCGCACCCACCAGAATTCCTCAGCAGCCATTGCAGGTCCAGTAGCCATACTGAAAGCCAGCCACACAATGGCATGCAATAGCAGCTGTGGCTCCACCACAACAGGAGGACACACATGGCCCATATACAGGATATCCCTGGAGCACCCAGCTCTGGTGGCTAGATAGGATTGCACTTCTGAGACCCATAAGACCTCTTCTGAAAAGTGCTACTTCTCAAGACTAGGAGAAACAGATGATTTACAAAAAAACACAAAGGACATGCAAGCTCATGAAGACATCCTTAACATCATTTGTCATTAGGGAGATGCAAAATAAAATAACAATGACATTGTGGTTCTCATATAACAATGGCTAAAATAAAAGAAATGTATATCACATTTTGGAGAGGATGAGGAGTAACTGGGATGCTAATACATTGCTGCTACGAATACAAAATAATGCAACCTCTTCAGACAGCTCTTTGGCAGTTTCTCAAAAGGTTAAACATGCATCTACTATGTAACATATAAATTCTATTCCTGGGTATTCAACCAAGAAAAATGAAAACATATGCTCACAAACAGCCTTGCTTATAGCAGTTGTAACACTAAAGGCCATAATATGTGTGTGTGCTAAGTCGCTTCAGCCATGTCCAACCCTGTGGACCCCATCAACTGAAACCCACAAGGCTCCTTTGTCCATGGGATTCTCCAGGCAAGAATACTGTAGTGGGTCACCATGCCCTTCTCCAAGAGATCTTCCTGACCCAGGGATTGAACCCACATCTTATGTCTCCTACATTGGCAAGTAGGTGCTGTACCACTAGTGCCACCAGCTGCTGCTGCTACTAAGTCGCTGCAGTCATGTCCGACTCTGTGTGACCCCATAGACGGCAGCCCATCAGGCTCCCCCATCCCTGGGATTCTCCAAGCAAGAACACTGGAGTGGGTTGCCATTTCCTTCTTCAATGCATGAAAGTGAAAAGTGAAAGTGAAGTCGCTCAGTTGTGTCTGACTCTTAGTGACCCCATGGACTGCAGCCCACCAGGCTCCTCCATCCATGGGATTTTCCAGGCAAAAGTACTGGAGTGGGGTGCCATTGCCTTCTCCGAGTGCCACCTGGAAAGTCCTAAATAAAGGCACTTCATACCTAATCATGTGAGACACACAAAACTAACTGTCATCTGCAACTCTGAATGCCCCAAATCCATGAAAGCCAATTTTTTTTAGAAAATTTGACACCAAAACCTGACCTGATGTGATATGAGGCTTAGTCTTTATTATTTCAATGTATATAAATAGAGATCTCACTGGGGATTTTTTTCACTTTTTATTTTGTATTGAGGTATAGCCAATTAACAAACAAGAGAAGCTAAAGGCAAAGGAGAAAAGGAAAGATATACCCATTTGAATGCAGAGTTCCAAAGAATAGCAAGGAGAGAAAAGAAAGCCTTCCTCAATGATCAATGCAAAGAAATAGAGGAAAACAATAGACTGGGAAAGACTATTCAGAGATATCAAGGGAACATTTCATGCGAAGGTGGGCACAATAAAGGACAGAAATGGTATGGACCTAACAGAAGCAGAAGATATTAAGAAGAGGTGGCAGGAATACACAGAACTGTACAAAAAAGAACTTCATGACCCAGATAACCTCGATGGTGTGATCTCTCACCTAGAGCCAGACACCCTGGAATGGGAAGTCAAGTGGGCCTTAGGAAGCATCACCATGAACAAATCTAGTGGAAGTGATGGAATTCCAGCTGAGCTATTTCAAATCCTGAAACATGATGCCGTGAAAGTGCTGCACTCAATATGCCAGCAAATATGGAAAACTCAGCAGTGGCCACAGGACTGGAAAAGGTCAGTTTTCATTCCAATCCCAAAGAAAGGCAATGCCAAAGAATGCTCAAACTACCACACAATTGTGCTCATCTCACATGCTAGCAAAGTAATGCTCAAAATTCTCCAAGCCAGGCTTCAAGAGCATGTGAACCATGAACTTCCAGATGTTCAAGCTGGATTTAGAAAAGGCAGAGGAACCAGAGATCAAATTGCCAACATCCGTTGAATCATTGAAAAAGCAAGAGAATTCCAGAAAAATATCTACTTCTGCTTTAATGACTATGCCAAAGCCTTTGACTGCGTGGATCACAACAAACTGTGAAAAATTCTTCTTCAGATGGAAATACCAGACCACCTGACCTGCCTCCTGAGATATCTGTTTGCACATCAGGAAGTAACAATTAGACCTGGACATGAACAACAGACTGGTCCTAAATAGGAAGGAGTACATCAAGGCTGTATATTGTCACCCTGCTTATTTAACTTCTATGCAGAGCGCATCATAAGAAATGCCGGGCTGGATGAAGCACACACTGGAATCAAGATTACCAGGAGAAATATCAATAACCTCAGATATGCAGATAACAACACCCTTATGGCAGAATGTGAAGAAGAACTTCAGAGCCTCTTGATAAAAATGAAAGATTAGAGTGAAAAAGTTGGCTTTAAATTCAACATTCAAAAAACTAAGATCATGGCATCCGGTCCCATCAATTCATGGCAAATAGATGGGGAAATAGATGAGAAACTTTGTGTTTTGGGGCTCCAAAATCACTGCAGATGGTGGCTGCAGCCATGAAATTAAAAGATGTGAGCCTAGAAAACATATTAAAAAGTAGAGACATTACGTTGCCAACAAAGGACCGTTTAGTCAAAGCTATGGTTTTTCCAGTAGTCATGTATGGATGTGAGAGTTGAACTATAACGAAAGCTGAGTGCTGAAGAATTGATGCTTTTTTTGAACCATGGTGTAGGAGAAGACTCTTGAGAGTCCCTTGGACTACAAGGAGATCCAACCTGTCCATCCTAAAGGGAATCAGTCCTGAATATTCATTGGAAGGACTGATGCTAAAGCTGAAACTCCAGTACTTTGGCCACCTGATGCGAAGAACTGATTCATTGGAAAAGACCCTGATGCTGGGAAAGATTGAAGGTGGGAGGAGAAGGGGACAACAAAGGATGAGACGGTTGGATGGTATCACTGACTCGATGGACATGAGTTTGAGTAAGCTCTGGGAGTTGGTGATGGACTGGGAAGCCTGGCATACTGCAGTCCATGGAGCCACAAAGAGTTGGACACGACTGAGCAACTGAACTGAACTGTAGTGACAGTTTCAGGTGAACATTAAAGGGACTCAGCCATTCATATACGTGTATCCATTCTCCCCTAAACCCGACTCCTATCCAGGCTGCCACATAACGCAGAGCAGAGTTTCATGTGCTATACAGTAGGTCCTTGTTGGTTATCAGTTTTAAACAGAGCACTGTGTGCATGTTCATCCCAAACTCCCTAATTTTTCCTTCCCCTATCCTTCCCCCACCCACACCATAAGCTCCTTCTCGAAGTCTGTGAGTCTCTTTCTGTTTTGTAAGTTAATTTGTATCATTTCTTCTTAGATTGTACTTATAAGGGTTGTCATACAATATTTCTCCTTCTCTGTCTGACTTACTTCACTCAGTATGACGCTCTCTAGGGTCATCCATACCGCTGCAAATGGTACTATTTCATTTTTAATGGCCAAGTAATATTCCATTGTGGGCTTCCCTGGTGGCTCAGAGGTTAAAGTGTCTGCCTGCAATGCAGGAGACCTGGGTTCGATCCCTGGGTTGGGAAGATCCCCTGGAGAAGGAAATGGCAACCCACTCCAGTATTCTTGCCTGGAGAATCCCATGGACAGAGGAGCCTGGTGGGCTACAGTCCATGGGGTCACAAAGAGCTGGACACCACTGAGCGACTTCACTTTCAATATTCCATTTTATGTATGGACCACATCTTCTTTATCCATTCCTCTGTCGATGGACATTTAAGTTACTTCCATGTCTTGGCTATTATAAACAGTGCTGCCATGAACATTGGGGTGTGTTTCTTTTCAGATCATGTTTTTCTCTGGATATACACCCAGGATTTTTATAGTGTGCAGTATATAACACATTGCCATTCTAATATCCAAAAACACTAAATTCTGAAACACATTTGAGCCCAAGAATTTTGGATGATGGATTGTGGACCATGTAATGTATAACTTTAACTAAAATTGCTAGTTTTAAAAATTAAAAAATAATGAGCTAAACATTCCACATATAACAGAGAAAAATTTAAAAGACAGAAATGAATAAAATAAAATCAAAGATATGACAGAAAAGAACAATAAACCAACAGCTGATTCTTTGAGAAGATTAATAAAATAAATAAACATCTGGCAATACTGATTTTAAAATCCTAGAGAAATCACACATAGCATAATATTGGGAATTTAAAAATGAGACAAATATATAAAGGCAGCAGATAGTTAAAAATTTATATATAATGCTAATGGTTTTGAAAACTTTGGTTAATGGGCATATTAGAAAATTTTTAAAAAATTGAAGGAGAACATCTAAATATTCACTTTATTTTCTTGCCTTAGAGCATCAATGAATAGGTATTTTCAGGTAATCTGATCTTTTTTTTAAAAGTATTTTAAAATGTTACTTTATTAATTCAAATTCTTCAGAGAATCAAAACCAATAAGATGAAAATAGATAAGTAGATAGACAGATAGATACATAGGGATGATTTTAAATAATTGGCTCACTCATTTATAGAGATCGGCTAGTCTGAAATCTGCAGGATTGGCCAGATGGCAGGAAACCCCAGGGAATAGTCAATATAATTCCAGTCTGAAAGCCATTTGCTGACGGAGGTCAGTCTTTTGTCTTATCAGACCTTTAACTGATTGAATGAGGCCCATCCATGTTATGAACAGCAATCTGTTTTACTCTAAGTTCACCAACTTAAATGTTAATATTATAGAACAACTCTCTCATAGAAACATCTGGAATAATGTTTGACCAAATATCTAGACACTATGGTCCAGCCAAGTTGACACATAAAATTAATCGTTACAGCTACCTTTTCAGAATAGTGAGACGAGTAAACGTGTAAAACAAGATGATTCTGGCTGTTGATTGAGAATAGTTATAAGATGACAAGTGTGGGCTCAGGACACAATTTAGGAAGCTACTGCATTAACAGAGGCAAGATATGATGCAGGCTCGAGCCAAATTGTTAGCAGTGGAATAGTGAGGAGTCAACAGAGTCCAAATATAGTTTGATGGTAAAGCTAATAGAAGATAAGTAAGACATCCACTTGACAGAGTGGATGTGGGATGCAAAAGAAAGAAAAGAACCAAGAATAACTTCAAGGTTTGGAATGCAAACACAGAGTATAGAGTATCCTTCAGCGAACAGAAAAAGCTGTGGGTTCAAAAATTTTGAGAAAATCTCAAAACTTTAAGAGTTAGATATATAAGTGGAGAAGTTGACTAATTAGTTGACTTCATAATTCTGGGTTTCATAATTCTGAATTTAATTTTATATTATACTTTTTTACTAGGAGTTATCAGTAAACAAATACAATATAAAGCACTGCAACTAGACAAAATGAAGAATTGAATATAGATATAGCAAAAAAACCTATGAACACCAAAGACCCTGGGCACTCCAAAAGAAAGAAGTCAAAACATAATTTTTGTTAAGATCTCATACATAATTTTCAAGTAAAATGAAATTTTCATTGGAAATGTATCTTTTAATAAGATAAATTGGATCTCATATTTTCACATACTTAATGTATCTGTAAATAAACAATTGACTAGTACAATGAGACAGAAAAGTGAAAGTGAAAGGCACTCAGTCATGTCCGACCATTTGTGACCCCATGGACTATACAGTCCATGAAATTCTCCAGGCCAGAAAATGAGAATGGTTGCCATGCCCTGCTCCAGGAATTCTCCAGGCCAGAAAATGGGAGTGGTTGCCATGCCCTCCTCCAGGGGATCTTCCCAATCCAGGGATTGAACCCAGGTCTTCCACATTGCAGACAGATTCTTTACCAGCTAAGCCAGCAAGGGAAGAACAAGAATATTGGGTAGTGGGTAGCCTATCCCTTCTCCAGGGGTCTTACTAACCCAGGAATCAAACTAGTGTCTCCTGCATTGCAGGCAGATTCCCTGATAGCTCAGTCAGTAAAGAATCTGCCTGTAATGTGGGAGACCTGGGTTTGATCCCTGAGTTGGGAAGATTCTTCACGAGAAGAGAAAGGCTACCCACTCCAGTATTCTGGCCTGGAAAATTCCATGGAATCACAAAGAGTTGGACATGACTGAGCGACTTTCACAATGAAACAGGGCTGATCAAAATTTTATTTGTTTTAATAGGTATAGACACTGAGAAACAGTCTTCATAGTATAGGAATGAAAGTATTATTACATTATATCTAAAATTTTATTTATATTTATGATTTTATGTCAAAATCATGTATGACCTATTCTCTTTTAATTAGATATCAGCTATTAGTTAAATTATATGTTCTTTCTGCTTTGTTGGAAACAAAGAAGTGGAAATTTTATTTGCAAATGAAACTGTAGCCCACAGCAACCATTTATCAATACCACATTAATATTTCAAATTGTCCTACTGTTTGGAGCCACAGAGGTTTTTTTACACCTCAGAAAAATGTATCATAGTAATATCTTAAATGGGATATCCTGAGTGTAAAGTGGAGAACAAATAACTGAGAAAAAGAAGGTGAGAAAGTAATACTTGTCCTTCAAAATACATACTTTGTCTAGGCAGATCAATTTTGGAGACAGGTATATATCAAAGTCAAATGTCTAGATATTTATTCCTTTAACCTATTCCAGACATTCTATTTCTGAGAAAGTCTTCACATACCACCCAAGATTTGTGTACCTTAACTTGAAGAGTAGGATAAAAGATGAAAGTCAGAATCAAGATCAAGTTTGAAATAGCAATAATAAAATCTTGTATTTGCATAGGAAGTTTTAGTTTACAAAATGCATTTATTGCCGTTATTTCTATTTACTCCTTCAACAATCATGTGAGATAAGAAAGAAGCACAGAACAACAAAAAAAAAAAACATCTTACCATGTGGAAATAGATTGTCTTTAAAAATGTGTACTCCTTGGAAGGAAAGTTATGACCAACCTAGATAGCATATTCAAAAGCAGAGACATTACTTTGCCAACAAAGGTCCGTCTAGTCAAGGTTATGGTTTTTCCAGTGGTCATGTATGGATGTGACAGTTGGACTGTGAAGAAAGCTGAGCACCAAAGAATTGATGCTTTTGAACTGTGGTGTTGGAAAAGACTCTTGAGAGTCCCTTGGACTGCAAGGAGATCCAACCAGTCCCTTCTAAAGGAGATCAGTCCTGGGTGTTCTTTGGAAGGACTGATGCTAAAGCTGAAACTCCAGTACTTTGGCCACCTCATGCAAAGAAAAGACTCTGATGCTGAGAGGGATTGGAGGCAGGAGGAGAAGGGGACGACAGAGGATGAGATGGCTGGATGGCATCACTGACTCAATGGACGTGAGTTTGAGTGAACTCCGGGAACTGGTGATGGACAGGGAGGCCTGGTGTGCTGCAATTCATGAGGTCACAAAGAGTTGGACACAACTGAGCGACTGAACTGAACTGAAAAATGTGTTAGCAACAGTATTTGAGAGATTTGTTATTTTATTCCTTCTCCTTCATATTCAGATAATATTTTCCAGTGACTTTCACCTAAACAAGCTTTGAAAGGGATATACATAGTAACACTTCAGCAATTCCACATTTAGTTTTCATTAAGGCCTACACTTCACACACATAAAAATATTAATCCACAGGTAAAGCTTATATAGAAGGAAAACAATATTGTACACCCAATTTTTCTCAAGATTTAAGTCATCAAACCTGCTAAATTTTAAACCTCCCTATTCTAAGAAATTTTTTCCTCATTTCTTACCATAAGTACTAAGACAATGTCTGGAAACAAAAATTTGTCCAATAGACTGGCACTGATTTGATTTTTACGATGTGTAAAACCCTTATGGCTAAGAGATAAGCATATGTAATTTAAATCTTCAGCACCATGGCCAGCATCTACTTAGTCTAAAAACTTCTGCTTAGACTAGTGATGAAAATCACAGATATCATTTAATTTCAGAGATTAAGGAATCCTTAGGTCAAACAATCAACCATCCATTTAATCCCTGCACCTCCTCTACTGCCATCCAGACTCTCACTTGAATGCATCACTCTATGGTTATAGTAATATATACAGTTCACTCTGCTAATGCCATTAACACAAATGAAAAAACCAAGGCTAAAATAGTCTTATAGCTCTGAAAAAAAAGTTTATTCTAAATATATATAACTTTATTTTAGTGTCCAGTATATGCTGGTTCAACTGATTTACTGACTTTACTTATTACTACATCCTTCCATTGAGTATAAGGCAAATTGTTCTGAGTTCCTAGGAACTGAAATGGGTTGAGAAGGGAGAAAAAAAATTTGAGGAAGACACAAACCTTTCTCAAAGAATTCATATTTCAGTAGGTAATAGTCATGAGGATACAGTAAACTACAATACTGTAATACATTCTATAATCTAGACAAAATTATTAGAGGAGATAGAGGAAGGAATTCATTCTATTTTAAAATCAATCACTACTTCTTAGGAGAGTTGGCAATGAAAGATGAGTCAAAATGTTAAAGGGAGATAAGTAAGAGAAGAGGAATTCAGAGGAAACAAGCTACATGAGCTAAGCTATAAAGTAGTGAAAAAACAGTGGTTTGTGTTTTAGAAACAGTCTTGTATAACTGGAAAAGAGAATATGTGGTGGGTGGACTGAGAACATAATGAGAAGCCAGAATGAAAAATTCTTCAGATGGAATGCTAATGTACTGAGGTTCAATTCTGGTAGTTTTGTTTGCAGAGCCGGGGAAGAAATCTGTATGATAATCAACCAATATCCTAAATAGTAAACATTGAATAAATTGAGAAATTACCATATAAAATTTGTGTTGGACACATTGGAGGTATTTGAGTTCAATATCTCTCAATTAAAAGGAACTTTTTATTATGTTTAGCCAACATTTCTCCAAATTGAATTTAGTCATAATGAGATGTTTGATCATGTGGGAAGAACTCACACTGAAGAGATCTGTGGAATTCCAAGATTATTTAATTATAGTGGTAAAGAGCTATATGAGGTAGGAGCATACTTACTATAATTTAACCAGTGGAAAGTCTCATGCCCACCAAAATAAATACCCCCTAAACAGATGTCTTGGTGCCAAAAATTACACAATTAATTCCTTTGGTATATCCCTCAGTAACAGTTTAGTGTTATAAAACTATAAGAGACATATTCTTAATCATGAGATAAGTGCTGGAAAAGCATGAAGACAATCCAGTATGCATTAAAAGTTAGGAAGAAAAAGATTATAGCAGAAGAATACTAGAGGCAAACTTTATATTATCTGTGTAGTGCCAGCCCTGAAAATAACATTTGTTGTAAAAAATAAATATGTTAAGAATCAAAATCCAATAATTCCAAGAAACATTCACTAAGAAGCTATTGTGTTTCAGGAGCTGAAATAAAATACTTTAATAAGGACTTCCCTGGTGGTCCAGTGGTGGGCCAATGCAGGGGACACAGGTTCGATCACTGGCCCAGGAAGATCCCATATGCCATGGAGCAACTAAGCTTGCAAGCTGCAACTAAGCCCCAGCACCACAACTACTGACCCTACACTCTCGTGCTCACAAACTGCAACTTCTAAAGCCCACGTATGCTAGAGTCTGTGCTCTGCAACACGAGAAGCCACTGCAGTTAGAAGCCTGTGCACTGCAACTAGAGAAAGCACATATGCAGCAATGAAGACTCAGCACAGTCAGAAATAAACATTTATAGTAAATATATGCATTTATTGTAAATATATACATTTATTATAAATAAGTAAGCAGAACTCTTCCTGGGCCAGCTGGCTCAGATGGTAAAGAATCTGCTTATAATACAGGAGACCTGGGTTGGATCCCTGGGTCAAGAAGTTCCCCTAGAGAATGGCTTGGCAACCCAATCCAGTATTCTTGCCCGGAGAGTCCCATGGATAGAGGAGCCTCTCAGGCTACAGTCCATGGGGTTGCAAAGAGTCACAGATGATTGAGTGACTAACACTTTCATGATCATAAATAAATAAAAATATTTTTAAAATACATTAATAAAACATGGATACTTTCTTGAAGAATTTACTCTCAATTGGGAAAGACAGCGGGTGAAAAGATAATTTTGATAAGATTTGGAATGTGCTCTTTTTAAGATAAAAACAGGATTCTGTGGATACTTATTCTAACAGGAGACTTAGCAAGTGCTTCATGGAGGAGGCAATAATAAAGCTGGTTCTTAAAGAGTAATTTTTTAAATAAATTTTATTGGAGTATAGTTGATTTACAATGTGTTTCAGGTGTACAGCAAAGTGATTCAGTTACATATATACATATATTCATTTTTAGGTTCATTTCTCATATACGTTATCACAGATTATTGAGTAGACTTCCCTGTGATATACAATAGGCCCTTGCTGGTTATCTGATATATAGTAGTATGTGTGTTCATACCAAGCCCTGATTTATCTCTCTCCACCACGTTTCCCCTTTGGTAACCATAAGTTCGTTTTCAATACCTGTAAGTCTGTGTATGTTTTGCGAGTATTCATTGGTATCATTTTTTAAAGAATAGATACCACGTATGAATGATATCATATGATATTTGTCTTTGTCTGATTTACTTAGTATGATAATCTCTAAGTCCATCCACGTTGCAGTAAGTGGCATTATTTCATTCCCTTTTTTTGTCTGAGTAATATTCCTTTGAAAATATGTACCACATCTTTATCCATTCCTCTGTCAATGGTCATTGAAGTTGCTTCCATTTCTTGGCTACTGTAAATAGTGTTGCAGTGAACACGGGTGCATGTGTCCTTTTGGATTATGGTTTTCTCCAGGTATACGGTTTTCTCCAGGTATAACTCATTGCAGTTTTGATTTGCATTTCTCTAATGATTAGTGATGTTGAGCATCTTCTCATTTGCTTTTTTGGCCATCTGTATGCCTTCTTTAGAGAAACGTCTATTTAGATTTTCTGCCCATTTTTTGATTGTGTTGTTTTCTTGATATCGAGCTGCATGAGCTGTTTGTATATTTTGGAGACTGACTCCTTGTTGGTCACTTCATTTGCGAATATTTTCTCCCATTCTGTTGGCTGTCTTTCCTTTTATTTATGATTTCCTTTGCTGTGCGGAAGCTTTTAAGTTTAAGTAAGTATCGTTTGCTTAGCTTTGTTCTTATTTAAATTATTCTAGAAGGTAGCACAGAGTTGGACATGACTGAAGTGACTTAGCAGCGGCAGCAGAAGGTAGATCAAGAAATACATTTTGTGATTTATGTCAAAAAATATTTTGACTATGCTTTCCTTTAAGAGTTTTATAGTGTCTGGCTTGCATTTAGGTCTTTGATCCATTTTTAGCTTATATTTGTGTACAGTGTTAGAGAATGTTCTCCTTTAATTATTTTACATGTAGCTGCCCAGTCTTCCTAGTACCACTTATTGAAGAGACTGTCTGTTCTCCACTATATATTCTTGCCTTCTCTGTCACAGATTAATTGCCCATAGGTTCACGGGATTATTTCTGGGCTTTTGATCCTCTTCCATTGATCTGTACTTCCGTTTTTGTGCCAGTAGCATACTGTTTTTATGGCTATAGCTTGGTAGCATAGTATGAAATCAGGGGGTCTGATTCTTCCAGCTCCTTTTTTCTTTCTCAGGATTGCTTTGGTTTGGGGGAACCTTTGTGTTTCCACATAAATTTTAAAATTTGGAATGATTAAGATTAAGTGAGAACATAAGTTGGGGGTCCTGATCTGATGAGATTGGTGTCCTTGTAGGAAAAGACACCAGAAAGCTCTGTTTTATCTCTTCTCAGATGCGTGTATCTTGAAAAGGCCATATAGGGATAGAGTGAGAATGCAATTGTTTACAAGACAGGAAGAGATTCCTTACCAGGAACCAACCTTGAATTACCTTGATCTTGAACTTTTAGCCTCCAAAACTGTGAGAAAATAAATTTCTGTTGTCCAAATTACCCAGCCTGTGGTATTGTAGTATGGAAGCCCAAGCAGACTAATGCAGCTTGTAAGTAAAATAATTAGCACATGCGCTCAAGTCTTCTAACTCCAAATTCCAAGATTTTTAACAGTGCCAAGTATTTTAAAATCTAAGAACCCAGCTACACAAGAAAAATGCACATGAAATAAAAAGGAAAAGACAAAAAATGGCAAAATGTTCAATGAAATATAATCAGATGTAAGGAAAGTGGTATTATTAGAGATCTAATAAAGGATTTAAGGATCTATACAATTTTGGCTAGATAGTAAGATTATTAGGTGGAAATGGTGGATAAAATAGATAAGAAGGAACAGAAATGAGCCTGGAATATTAAGGCAGAAGGTTCTTACACTCCATGGGAGAACTGGGATCTGAAACATGATTAGTGAGGTAAGACTTGCTGTGGGCTTGAGGTAATAGCAGAGCCTTGGGCAGGCCCAGCAGAAGTTCATTGCCATTGAAACCATCTCCCTTCTGAGGCAGCTTTGAAGACTGGGTTATGCCTGGCAGGATAGAGCACCTTTACCTCCAAGCCAGGGGCCTGGCTAACGTTTAATCACCCTTAATTCAAGATATTCCTTTGTGACAGGAGTTTTATGACAGGATACCTCACCAAAAAGGAGTGTCTAATAATGTTAGACATGGTCCAGAATCAGAAAGCTTTTTAGTAGTAGGAAGCAAAAAGAGCTAGGGGGGAAAAAAAGTCAGGAATTTATAACAGGGATGAATGCCAAAATGTATTACAATGCACCCAGAATTGCTTTTAATCAAGTATGGTGAGGTCAACAGACTAGGAATGACTGCTACTGGAAAAAAAAAGAAAAGCTTATTGCTATAGTTCCCAAGAGGCAGGGGCATTCCATGGCCTGCAGGACCACACAAAGAAGCACTTGGGTCAGTTAGGAGCAGAGAGGAGAAGAGGAAATTATGAGGCAGAGTAATTTTGAGGTAGGTGTTTTGAGAGGAGGAATGGGTAAGTACACAGTGGATAGTTTAGGATCACATAGTTTGAATAATTTCAATAGGTTCTGGGCTATAGAGGTGATCCCCGGTTGCATGCTAAGCCACTTCAGTCATGTCTGATTCTTTGTGACCCTAAGGACTGTAGTCTGCAAGGCTTCTATGTCCATGGGATTCTCCAGGCAGGAAGACTGGAGTGAGTTGCCATTTCCTACTCCAGGGAATCTTCCAAAATTGTATAGATCCTTAAATCCTTTATTAGATCTCTAATAATACCATACCCAGGGATTGAACTCGTGTCTCCTGTATTGGCAGGTAGGTTCTTTACCACTAGCGCCACCTGGGAAGCCAAATCCCCAGTTATCTGGTACCTAGTCACAGGGAGATTACTTGCTTGGTGGGTAAGAATTTGCCATGGAGGTGGTTGGAGGTTATGAGCTCTGATTGGTTGGTTTGCATGTCAAAGGTATGCTCACAGGCAAGTTGTTTGCTATCTCTAGGAACTAGAGAACTACTTGGAAGGGCAACACTTCCCATGTTCCCCAAGGCACCTAAGATGTCAAATATAGGAAATTAAAAATATGAGTAATATTCAAAACACTGTCCAAAATGTGTAGAATGAAAAAGTGAACTGAAAGAATAGGTAAGGAGTCAAGAGGTGATGTGAATCTGATATCTGGATCTTGTAATACTTGATTTAGCCACTTGGATTCAGAAATGTAGACAGATGATGGTAGATAGATAGATGGGCTTCCTCAGTGGTTCAGTGATAAAGAATCCACCTGCAATGCAGGAGACCCAGGAGACATGGGTTCAGTCCCTGGGTTGGGAAGTTCCCCTGGAGGAGGGCATGGCAACCCACTCCACTATTCTTGCCTGGAGAATCCCATGGACAGAGGAGCCTGGCAGGCTACAGTCCAAGGGGTCACAAAGAGTTGGACATGACCAAAACAACTGAGCATGCATACAGGTAGATAGATATTATTAGGCCACTGAAGACGGTTGTTCTCTTGCTCTCTGATATCCCTGCCTGACTAGTGCCTACTTCACATACACCTATTCATATGACTGACCATCCTGCATACTTGTCCCAAGCTCCAGCTAGTGATTACTCTTATCAAAGGGACAGTGAGAGGCATTCCTCTCTACAGATTTCCCTGGTCACAAATAAACCCATCTGACATCAATTCCCCTATAACTGGCAATCCTCCCTTCCATGTACCCCTCCCCTGGGAGCAAAGACTACCACTATGTCCCGCCTACCATCTGTGGCACAATGTGGGGTGTTGCTCCAGAAGCGTGCTCCAGACATATAAGCTCCCCCATCCATTAAACCCTTGATGTCTCTGTTGCTGATTATGGGTTCTTTCTTCCATCTTGAAGCTGGGCAAGTGCAGGCCTTACAGGCCTATGGGGTGCAGCCCAACAGAGAGAGGGTATTTTTTCCCCTTTTGTTTTAAAGGAGCTACAACATAACCAGGCTGCATTTGGCAACAGCCTGTAGGTTTGTTAGGTAAACCAGAAATAGATTCAGATAACTGCATTTTTGGAAATTTATGAAGGCATTAAGGCCTAAGAATATTGTGCTGGGTATGACCTTACCAAATCATGCCCTTGTGGGTTGAAGCAATTAATATACCTCCAAATTTACAGTTATGATATTCAGGTATCAGCTTACTTAACTTTAAGTCTCTGGCCCAGTAACTTTTAATGTTCTGAACTTTTAATTCTGAGCATTAAATATTTAAAACAGACATGATTCTAAACCACATTTCATTAACAGGCTCTGTTTTAAATGAGTTTCTTTGTATAAGTAATGCCACTTTGTGCTCAATTTGTTCAAAAGCTATTTAAAATCCCTCTAACCTCAAATGTATTATTATGTCGTAATGCCAATCTCATTTATGGAAATACATGTAAGAGAACAGAAATATTTCATGTCATTCTTTCTTTGCTTCCCCAGAGAGAGCTGAATGTGCTTCTTTAAAGCAAAGTGACAATTTCTGATACAGGTTTATTTAATCTTTAAAAGAATTGCATAGAACAATCAAACATGAGCGTTAATGAGAAACATATGTGAGATTCCAAATATTCTGTAAATGAATGCAAAGTAACGTTCCAATCAACAAGGGGTCAGGTTTCCTTGCCTGTTTCCGTACATGTGAAATCAGAGAGCACGAAAGGGTGAGCGTAGGTGTGTGACCATTCATGATTTCATGTGTATGTCTGTGTGTGTTGTGAAAGGCCTGCCTCTGCTGCAGCTCCCAGCAGCCTAAAGAAGCAATCTTTTACATGAAGCAAGACACACTCCGGGATATTAACACTCTACCATTTCTAAGAGCCTCTGTTCACACCAGCTCCAGAGTAAACACCATGAAAGAAGGAGCCTCAAGCTGCTAAAAAGCACACAAAGCAACAAGGAGAAACAGTTCCAAATCCCATAAAAATGGAAAATGTTTCAAGAACAACTGCTCGTTTGTTCAGAGAGTGCCCACAGAGCAGGAGGGTAAATAAAACTCAGTACCTGTTAGATTTATAGGCAAATAACCATTATCTACTATGTGTAGATGAGTGAAGGATAATTTTATGCAAACCACAATAAGTAAATTCAAACAGTAAGAAACAAGCTTGCACAGTAAGAGCAGGAAGTTCAAAAAATAAAGAAATGGCATTTTCTGTTGCTGGATCACCAACCTGGGAAATCCATTATAGAGCAAAAGACTGGAACAGGATTTTATAAAGGCATTGGCTTGAAATAGAGCTTTGAATCCCTTAGGATTTGTGTGGTGACTTCATATAGGCAAGATTTTGCTCCCCAAGATCTAATTACTAATTGGCCTTATATAGTGGATTATGGAAAGTGAAAATGGAGAGTGAAAAAGTTGGCTTAAAGCTCAACATTCAGAAAACGAAGATCATGCATCCGATCCCATCACTTCATGGGAAAAGATGGGGAAACAGTGTCAGACTTTATTTTTTGGAGCTCCAAAATCACTGCAGATGGTGACTGCAGCCATGAAATTAAAAGACACTTACTCCTTGGAAGAAAAGTTATAACCAACCTAGATAGCATATTCAAAAGCAGAGACATTACTTTGCCGACTAAGGTCCGTCTAGTCAAGGCTATGGTTTTTCCTGTGGTCATGAATGGATGTGAGAGTTGGACTGTGAAGAGGCTGAGCGCCGAAGAATTGATGCTTTTGAACTGTGGTGTTGGAGAAGACTCTTGAGAGTCCCTTGGACTGCAAAGAGATCCAACCAGCCCATTCTGAAGGAGATCAACCCTGGGATTTCTTTGGAAGGAATGATGCTAAAACTGAAATTCCAGTACTCTGGCCACCTCATGAGAAGAGTTGACTCATTGGAAAAGACTCTGATGCTGGGAAGGATTGAGGGCAGGAGGAGAAGGGGACGACTGAGGATGAGATGGCTGGATGGCATCACTGACTCGATGAATGTGAGTCTGAGTGAACTCTGGGAGTTGGTGATGGACAGGGAGGCCTGGCTTGCTGCGATTCATGGGGTCGCAAAGAGTCGGACATGACTGAGCGACTGAACTGAACTGAGTGGATTATGGAGAATTAGTATATTGGGAGTTTTTACGTAACAGAGTGCACTGTATAAATTCCCTGGGAGCCTTCATGGTGTATCCAATTTTTGAGTGAATCAGTTTCAATCAAGTATCATCAGAAGCCAAACACCCTAGGCAAAGGAGCTTGGGATTTTATGGACGTGGGTCCCAGGGCAGTATAGTTTTTAAATCAAAGCAGTGCTTTTATAAAATTTTTCAAGAGCAGGACATTTGACTTAGTCAAGTTTAAAGTCTCCTTAAATTCTGTAGATTTTAAGCTTGAAAGTGAAATCAAGGTGTTTTAGGTTCAGGTTTCAACTGTGTGTGTGTGTGTGTGTGTGTGTGTGTGTGTGTGTGTGCGCGTGTGTGTGCTCAGTCATGTCCAACTCTTTGCAACACCATGGACTATAGGCCACGAGTCTCCTCTGTCACCAAGATTTTCCTGGCAAGAATACTGGAGTGGATTGCCATGTCCTTTTCCAGGGATCTTCTCAATTTACTTCTTATTAAATGGTGGTTTCCTGGGTGGAGGTGAAAGATGAAAAAGGAAGTTTTTAAAGAATTACATAAAATGCCTGTAAATATATTCATTAAAATAAGAGCATCAATTTACTTCTAACAAACCATGTTTTAATGAGGCATGTGTCAAAGAATATGACATTTATATAACTCAATTGAAAAGTATGTGAGCATAAAACCAAGAGGAAAATGTTCTTAGAGCAAGACGAGTATAGGTTTTAGTGAAACTAATTTTGTTTAAATGGTTGCACTGAATTAAAAGCTCCAGTGACTTCACATTATGGGTTAGATGCATAGTATATCAAATAAACTTGCAAAGGCTTTGAAGTCAGATATAACTGGATTTAAATCTATGCTCTGGAGGGAATGAGGAAGAAGTGAAGGCAATGAAGGAAGAGAAGAGGGGAAGGGAGAGAAGGAAGTAGGACAGAAAGAGCATGCGTTGAGCAATTTCTCTGTACCATGTCCTAATCAAGATGCATTAAAATACATTTGCCTTCTGCTGCTAGCTGTGTGATCTTAGGCAAATGTATCTTCTTGAGCCTCAGAAAGAACAACTATTGTGAGATTCTAGGAAGATAGTAGTGGCAGCATAGATTTTTAGGTCCTCCTGGATTACCACATTAAAAAGACAGCATCTAGATAGCAAAAAATGGGCTTCCCTTGTAGCTCAGTCTGTAAAGAGTCTGCCTGCAAAGAAGGAGACCTGGGTTAGATTCCTGGGTCAGGAAGATCCCCTGGAGAAGGAAATGGCAACCCATTCCAATATTCTTGCCTGGAGAATCCCATGGACAGAGGAGCCTGGAAGGCTATAGTTTATGGGGTTGCAAGAGTTGAACACAAGTGAATGACTAAGCACACAGATAGCAAAAACAAAAATTCAGCAAGCTGGGTTACAAGGCACAACACAATCTTAAAATAAAAACAGGTAGAGACAAACTACCATTAGCCACAAGACCTGTGTGCCGTTGGCATCTGTGTGGGGGGAAAAAAAAAACCAGTGGAAAATAACAAGGCATTTGATGATCTGAAGAATAAGAGAACAAAGAAACTTCCGGTAGATAGTACCTGAAAAGTACAATGTGCCAGTTTGAGAAAAATGGCTGAAACTGAGAAAGGTGTTGTTCCCTCCAGCATCATCTGAATGTGAAGGACCTATTGTCAGTTCTTTAAAGGTGAAGCAGTCTACTGTCCAGGGATGCTCACACTTGACGCATCATGGCACAGTTCTCTATATTGAGGAGACATTTGAAATGCAGGCATGATTTAGAAAGAAAGAGACAAAAAAGGGAGAAGATACAGACAAAAGTGGGGAAGCAAAAATTTCGGAAAGCAAGATGCTCTTTTATTTAAATCACTGTATGCAAATAGCAGAAGGGGGAGGACTATGAAGTTAGAAAATCTACAGCTGCTGGCTAAGTCGCTTCAGTTGTGTCCGACTCTGTGCGACCCCACCGACGGCAGCCCACCAGGCTCCCCCGTCCCTGGGATTCTCCAGGCAAGAACACTGGAGTGGGTTGCCATTTTCTTCTCCAATGCATGAAAGTGAAAAGTGAAAGTGAAGTTGCTCAGTCGTGTCTGGCTCCTAGCGACCCCATGGACTGCAGCCCATCAGGCTCCTCCATCCATGGGATTTTCCAGGCAAGAGTACTGGAGTGGGGTGCCATTGCCTTCTCCAAGAAAATCTACTACCACTTTCTAAACATTCAGGTAAAATAATTTTATAAAACATGAACAACTAAAAATGTATCTAGTTCAAATCCCATATAATCACAATGAAATCACATCAGAAAGACATGAAAGAGAAAGAAAAAAAAGGTCAAAACTGTAAATTATTATTTCAGAAGAACCCAATCTATGTTAATGATATAAAACATGAAATAGTAACATAACACAAAAGTAAGGTAATACAATTCAAAACATAACTAAAATTTTAAAATATGTAAGAAATGGAAATTCTACTAGAATACATGAGTAAATTAATGCAACAAACAATTAAAATTTGGAAATCAAGAGAAAAATTAAATTATAATGAAGAGTGACAAAATGAATTTAAGAGAAAATGACAAATATTTAAGATAAGATAAAGAAGTTGCAATATACGAATATTAGGAATCTCTGAAAATGAAAACCCAAGGAAGAGAACAAAACAAATTTTAAAAATTATAATTCAAGAAAATATTCCTGATATTTTTTTAAAAGGATATGAAACTACAAACTGAAGAAGTGAAGTGAAAGTTGCTCAGTAGTGTACAACTGTTTGTAACCCAGAATTCTGAATAGCCAGAAGTAGCATTTCCCTTCTCCAAGGGATCTTCCCAACCCAGGGATCAAACCCAGGTCTCTTGCATTGCAGCCAAGGGAAGCCCAAGAATACTGGAGTGGGTAACTTATCCCTTCTCCAGGAGATCTTCCTGAGCCGAGAATCAAACCGGGGTCTCCTGCATTGTAGGCAGATTCTTTACGAATGGATCTATCAGGGAAGCCCTACATATTGAAAGAGTACACCATATAACTGACTCTATTCTTGTAAAATAGCCAACATCAAAACATGGCCCAATAAAATTACTAGACCTTGTGAGAAAAAATATTTGAACTTTTAGGCAAAAAACATGTGTGACTTATAAAGGACAGAAAATTACATTAACAAACTTAATCAGCAACACTTTATGCCAGAAGAAAATAAAGTAACAAATTTAAGACATTTAAGGAAAGAAAATGTGAGCCAAGGATTTTATATTTAGTAATACTGAATTTCAAGTATAAAAAGCACAGACAACTCTTAGCAATAAGCAAGACCTTAAGGAATATTGTTTCCATGAGCTCTTCCTAAAAAATATAGTAAAGACTATTCTTCGGACCACCAAAATGATTACAAGACATTGAATAAAGATTGGAGGACAACCTAAAAGAAAAGGACAAATTCCTAGAAATGTATAATTTCTGAAGGCTGAATAATAAATAGAAAATATGAACAGACCAATTACCAGTAATGAAATTGAATTAAAAAATTTTTTTAAACTCCCAACAAAGAAAAGTATAAGATCAGATGTCTTCACAGGTGAAATTTACTGAACATTTTAAAGAGGAGTTAACATCCATCCTTCTCAAACTATTCCAAAAAATTTCAGAGGAAGGAATGCTTCTGATCTCATTCTACAAAGCCAGCATAACCCTGATACCAAAATCAGCAAAGACACCACAAAAAGAAAATTACAGGCAAAAATCCCTGTTCAGTATAGATGCAAAAATTCTCAACAAAATATTAGTAAACCGAGTTCAATGATACATTAAAATGATCATATATTATGATAAAATAAGGTTTATCCCAGGGAACCAAGAATGGTTTACTACCAGCCAATTAATCAATGTGATACACCTCATTAATAAAGTGAAGAAGAAAAATCAGACAATCATTTCAATAAATGCAGAAAAAGTTGTGAAAAATTCAACATTTATTTATGATAAAACTCTCAACAAACTGGATGTAAAGGGAACATACCTCAACATAATAAAGGCCCCATATGACAAGCTTACAGTTAATATTATACTCAACAATGAAAAGCTAAAAATATTTCCTCTAAGATTCGGAACAAGACAAGGATGCCCACTCTCACCATTTTTATTCAGTTTAGTACTGGAAGTCCTAGCCACAGCAATTATACACAAAAATAAATACACTAATAAAAGAAATTCAAACTGAAAAGGAAGAAGTTAAACAGTAATTGTCTGCAGATGACACAATACTATATATAGAAAACCCTAAAGACACCACCAAAAAACTACTGGAACTAATAAATGAATTCATTAAAGTTGCAGGAAACAAAATTACCATGCAGAAATGTGTTGCATTTCTATACACTAATAACAAACTACCAGAGAAAAACAATCCCATTTACAATTGCATTAAAAAAAGAATAAAATACCTAGAAACAAACCTAACCAAGGAAGCAAAAGACCTGTACACAGAAAACTATTAGACACTGATGAAAAATTGAACACTACACAAATGCAAAAATAAACTGTGCTCATGGATTAGAAGAATTAATATTGTTGAAACGACTCTATTTCCCAAAGCAATTTACAAATGCAATCCAATTCCTTCGAAAATACCAATGACATTCTTTCATAGAACTAGAGCAGATAATTCTAAAATTTGTATGGGAACACAAAAGATACCAGATAGCTGAAACAATCTTGAGAAAGAAGAACAAAGCTGGAGATACCACGCTCCATAATTTCAAACTTCAAAGCTACAGTAATCAAAAAAAGTATAGTATTGGCACAAAAACGGACACATAGATCAATAGAACATGACAGAGAGCCCAGAAATAAACCTAAACTTTTATGGTCAATTAATCTACAATGAAGAAGAAAATACAACAGAGAAAGGGCAGTCTTTTCAATAAATGTTGTTAGGAGAACTAGACAGCCACGTGCAAGGGAATCAAACTGAATTACTTTCTCATACCACACACAAAAATAAATTTAAGATAGATTAAATATGTAAATGTAAGGCCTGAAACCATAAAACTCCTAGGAGAAAATACAGGCAATATGCTATTTGATAACAGCCTTAGCTATGTATGTTTAACTAGGTCTCCTTAAGCAAGTGAAACAAAAACGATAATTAAAAATAGGACTATATCAAACTAAAAAACCTTTGTACTGCAAAGAAACTATCAACAAAATGAAAACGTCACCTACTGAATAGAAGATATTTGTAAATGATACATCTGATAAGTGATTAATATCCAAAATACAAAGAACTCACACATATTAACATAAAAAACAAATAACCTTATTAAAAATGGGTCCTCCATATGACTATATAGTTTTTTTAGTATACTAAAATAGATTTATCCTCAGGCCAGCAGCAACCAATAAGGTAGAGACAAAATAAATGCATACTGAGGTGGAAGTAAATAAAGGACTATCACCAACCCTCCCTCTGTCCACTACTCTCTCCACGAAGAATACTATTATTTAAAAGGAAAAAATGCAAAAGCCCCAGATCCTCTTTACTCGAGCGGCCTACATGCAGTTAAATGTAGAACCTACTTTGTTGTTGTTTAGTCACTGTATTTCTGATTCTTTTGCAACTCCATGGACTGTAGCTCTCCTGGCTCCTCTGTCCATGGGACTTCCCAGGCAAGAATACTTGAGTGGGTTACCATTTCCTTCTCCAGAGAATCTTCTTGACCCAAGGATTGAACACACGTCTCCTGCCTTGGCAAGTGGATTCCTTACCATTGAGCCACTTGGGAAGCCTACAGAACCTACTACTTTATGAAAAGCACCAGTAATTTTCATTTTACCTGGTGATTTCCCTCCTTGTCTATAGATATTCATTCAAAACTTATTTACTGAACACTTCCTATTGCCTATTTTACTTTTCCTTTGCTTTGAGTAAATTGACCAGCAAAATGAAAGAGTAGAGTATATGTTCCTTTTAGTTTATATTTGACTTTCCATTTCAGGCTTTTCATATTTGTTCAATTTTAATGATATTATAAACTCAAATGTACTGGCAACAGAATAACCCTGGAATCAATCCTAGCCCAACATCTCAAGGGTTTAAGAGAGAAAAGTATTCTGGGAGCCATGAAAATATTTTCATAAGGTAAAATAAAACCAATCTTGTTTAAAAAAAAAATGTTTAGGTTGTTAATGTTTCCTTAGTTCAGATGGAGAAATTTTCACCAGCATGTCCACTTGGTTATGGGGGAGATTATTTGACAGAATTCAGTCAAGATACCATTTAAAGTGAAGTACACATTTCCACATCCTGAGGAGGCAAAATTCTGGTAAGCACACAAACAGCATTTTGTTTACTTCGTTTTTATTTTATTTTGTTTTTGTGCTGGAATACTAGCATCTTCTACTTAGAGTAATGCTGACGTAGTCTCAACAGACTCATTTGGAAAGAAAAAGAAGTTCATATGCCAATGAATGGGAAAGGCAGGGAGCGGATTGATTTGAGAGAAATATTTTACAATTTGTCAAACTTGGAATAGCAGCATCTTATTTTTTACCTCTCTCACTTATAAAAAAAAAACAGTAATGTGGACAAAGTATTGAAGTATGAACTGAAGCAAAATGAATTTCAAGTACTTTTGGTTACTAACACACACTGGAAAGACTCTGATCTTATTTCAACCATTTCCCATAGTCTTTGATATGTATCTACTACCTTCCCTGTATGGTAATGGTTGCTTAAAGGGACATCAATTTGGCAGAAATTTTTCCGAATCAGAAAAAATTCTTTTTCCATTATGCTATTATTTTTATGGCACATGCTATCTACACACAGAAAGAAAGAAAAACAAAAGGAAGAGAATAAAGGATAAAGAAGGAAGGAAGAGAAAGGGAAAAAAGGAGAAAGAAAGAAAAAAAAGTTAAATGTTTTATAGTCAAATACATATTGAAGTGAAGTGAAATGAAGTGAAGTCGCTCAGTCGTGTCTGACTTTTTGCTACCCCATGGACTGTAGCCTACCAGGCTCCTCAGTCCATGGGATTTTCCAGGCAAGAGTACTGGAGTGGGATGCCATTTCCTTCTCCAAATACATATTACTTAATTGCAGCCCTATAGTTCAAAAGATCGAGTTATGTCACTCATTGGAACATCATATGTTTCAACCCAGGAAGCACAAATTAATTTCTTATCCAACTTTAACATTGTTGCTAACTGGCCGTTGCTAGGAACTGATCTAGAATGAATTGGCAGTTCTGGTTCTGTTCTTAGTAACCCAGAGGGTATGTCATAAACATTTTGCTCTAAATGCTCTAAACATTTTCTAATTCTGCTACTAAGGTTTCATGGGAGAGGTCTGATTACTAATATAGCCTTTGCCTGAATTTATCCAGACTACTAGTTCAGCTCTATAGTGTTTCTGGAACACATAAGATGCACTAAACAAATATGTATTTAATGAGATAGAGATAGAATTCAATTAATATATCTAACTCAAGTGAAACTTCTATCATAGTGAAAGATCATGGGATTGAAGCAATAAATTGAAAAGAGATGGTGTGGCATATTCTTTATAGGAAAAAAAAACCTAATAGGCAAGAGCAGTTTAAAATAATCTAGGACAAACACAAGACAAAATTTAATGTGGAATGTAGATGTGTGGCAAATAAGGCTGAGACACCAATTACTTGTTCCCTGATTGCCTATTCATATATTTGAACTCCTTCAAGGTAAAGTCTGTATTTTATTCTTCTTAAAGCCTCAATTCTTGGATGAATGCATTGTGCAGAATAGAATTAAGTTTGTGAATCCACAGTTATCTCCTCAGTTTCTACAGAGGTAAATTATAGCTCTATCATAGAGTGAATTTCTTTGAAATGTATTCATTTTGTGTGTATCTCTACTGGATGTAGATACAATTCTTCAAGTCAGGAACTATGTCTATTCATTTTAGCATACTCACGTTTAAAGTAATGCCTGCTTATAACTTTTGGTTAAGTTAACAAACCCAGCTGATCTGGCTGGATATACTCAGATCCTCTTCTTCCCTCAACATGTCATGCACACATCTCCAAAAGTACATACACAAAAGCTGGGAACTTCCAACTGAATATGTACATATATGACTGCACATACAAATTAACAAACACAGGTGTTTGTGTGAGTGCGTGAATGTGTGTGTATAAGTGTGACAAAATACATCTTCTGTTTATACTGGACAATATTGATTTTACTGTATGTCTTTAAGAATCATCAGGCTGACGTGTATTTAAATAGTCGATACAACTATTTTCTAAAAGTATGGTTCAGGCTGTAAGAGAACATGGGGGAGAAAAAGCACAGAGATTTATTATTTTCCCTGTGGGCCACTTCCCTCCCTGTTCTGACCTGTGGAGAAACCTAGTGATGTCATAGATGTTGTCTTACATCACATTAGTGAGAAACAGAGGTTACCACCATCAAAAAGAGGATGTATTTTAAAGGGTCCTTGTAACTTAAATCTCTTTTGCATTAAGATGTGCAACGTGAGCTCAAATTAATTTGAGAAGATGACTGCATTGATAGCCAGTGGGTGTGGATTCTTTGGGCCACAGTGGCCATTTGACGATATCCCGAAGGCAGTCACAAGGTAAGACACGATTTTCTCTGAGCTTTTGAAGTTAATCAGCATTGAAATTTAAAAGCAACTTATATGGAGAATAAAAAATTGTAATTCTTACATCTCTGTTCTATGTTGCTGTGTGGATAAAAATAGAACAATTAATTGCTAAAATAATAAATTTCAACATATAATTTTTCTATATCAAAATGCTTTCATGATTCCTGGTGTGTGCAGAGAATATCCAAATACCATATTCTCTTACACCAGGCTTCCCGCAATTTTTCCCCTCCTGAATTTTCCAAATTTACTTTCTACTGCTCTCCCATTTGAACCTAATTCTCCAACCATCTCAACTACTTGCATTTACCTAAATATACAATGATATTTCATATGTTTGTATATACACTGTGTATATATTATACACATGCATGCATGCTAAGTCGCTTCAGTCATGTCTGAGTCTTTGCGACCCTATGGGCTATAGCCCGTGAGGCCCCTCTGTCCATGGGATTCTTCAGACAAAAATACTGGCGAGGATTTCCATGCCTTCCTCCAGAGGATCAGGCAGGTTCTTTACCACTAGTGCCAGCTGGCAAGCCCTTTGAAAAGTGGGGATTCTCCAAGCAAGAACACTGGAGTGTGTTGCTATACCCTCCTCCAGGAGATCTTCCCAACCCAGGGACGACCTCAGGTCTCCCACATTGCAGGCAGATTCTTTACCGTCTGAGCTACCAGGGAAGCCCAAGAATACTGGAGTCGGTAGCCTATTTCTCCTCCAGGGGATCTGCCCAACCAGGATCTCCTGCATTACAGGCAGATTCTTTACCAGCTGAGCTACCAGGGAAGTCCCCACATAGTGAATAGATACTGTGTATAAAGTATTGCCTTTTCCTAGGACATCTCTATTATGCTTTTCTGGTAAGCAATTTTTTATTCATCCTTTGTGAGCTCTAACCTTAGCTTCTATCTGCCATTAGTGTATTATACTCTTCTTGTGCCAACATTTTACTTGTTTCATGCTGCCATTATGACGTGTCTCACCACAGTAAAGTTATTTGTTTACATACATAGTGAATATTTCATGTACTTCTTGAAGGTTATAATTATATTTAATAAAGCAGGATTTACCATTTATTAGTTATCATTATGTGTTAAGAACTGTGATTGGAAATGTAATTGGAAATTCATGATTTTATACCTTTTGAATCACTCATAAACAAATCATGTCCATAAAGTCCAGTAAATGCAGTAGGAGAACAGAGAAACACCTAAGTTTGGAACTTAAGAAAAACTTCTAGAAGGTACAGTTTTGCAGAAGAAAACTGTGGCATTACAAAGAAGGCTTCCCAAAGCAATGCAGCCCAACTCCTGATGAATATAGGCACAAAAATTCTCAACAAAATACTAGCAAACTGAATTCAAAAGTACACTAAAAGGACCAAATAACCATGATCAGGTGAGATTTATTCGTAAGCTGCCTGGATGGTTCAATATACACAAATCAATAAGTTTACATCATATTGATAGAAAGATGACAATCATATGATCATCTAAATAGATGCAGAAAAAGCATTTGACAAAATTCAATCCTTTCTAGATAGAAACAGTCAAGAAACTAGGAATAGAAGGAAATTGTCGTATTTAAGGCCATCTATGAAAAGCCCGCTGCTAACATTATAACTCAACAGTGAAAAATGGAAGGCTTTTATTTTAAAATCAGGAACAAGGCAAGGATGTTCATTCTTGCCCCTTCTATTTAACACAGAACTGGAAGTACTAATCAGATCATTTAGGAATGAAAAATAAATGAAAGTCATCTAAATAGGAAATGAAGAAGTAAAATTATTTCTGTTTGCAGATGACATGTTTTTGTATTAAAACCCTGAAGATTCCACAACAATCTATTAGAATAAATGATTCAATAAAGTTTCAAGATCCAAAACTGATGTACAAAAATCAGTTGTATTTCTATATCCTAACAATTAACTATCAAAAGAAGAAATTTAAAAAGCAATCCCAATAATAATATTAAAAATTTTAGAAATAAACTCCATGGAGGTAAAAATCACATACAATGAAAACTACAAAACACTAATACATGAGAAGAAAGAAGCCAAAAAACAATGGAAAGACAACCCATGTTAATGGATTAGAAGATTTAATATTGTCAAATTTTCTATACCATTCAAAGTTACTTAAAGATTCAATCAAATCTGTCAATGCGAATGAGATTCCAATAGCATTTTATTTTACAAAGTAGAAAGACAATCCTATATTTTATATGGAACCAAATGGGCCTCAAAGAGCCAAAGCAATCTTGAAAAAAAACAGTATACCTAGTGGCATCTTACATTCTGATACATACACCAGTGGGACAGAAGAGACAGCCCAGAAATAAACCCACACAGACATTCTTTATTAGAGTGAGGATGTCATCTCCTATTCTTAGTTTTCTGATAGCTTTTTAAATCATGAATTCTGTCAAATTGATTTTCTGTCTCTACTGATGTGATCATATGGTTATTTACCTTTATATTTTTAGTATGGTAAATTATTGGATTTTCATGTTAAATAACCTTGAATTTCTAAGTTAAGCCCCATATGGTCACAGTGTAGTATATTTTTAATATATTGCTGATTTGACTTACTAGTATTTTGTTAAAAATTATTACATGTATGGTCACTAAAGATATTCGTCTGACTATGATACCATAATAATGCCAACCCTTTTAAGTGAGTCGCTAAGTATTCCTCCATTCTCTAATTTCTGCTTGAGTGTGTAAGCTGACCTTATTTCTTAGGTAGAATTTATCAGTAAAGCTGTGTCTGGAGTGTTCTTTGTATGAAACATTGTAATTAGGTTTTTTATTTCTTTAAAAAACATAGAGCTTTAACAATTTCTATTTCTTGTAATGCTGTGTATCTTTCAAATCTAATATCTGTTTCTATCTCTCTGATCAGTTTGGTCAAGCTAGTGAAAACATAAATAAAAAATGAAAAAAAAATTTGAACAAAGACTTCAACCAAAATACAAATGGTAAATAAGCACATAAAAATATGCTTATACCATTAATTATCACCGAAATACAACTCTAGTCAAATGAGATATCCCGACACATCTGTGTTACAATGACTTGATTAAACAAATTAAAAACTTGATAATACGAAGTGCTGGTGAGGATGTGGATGGAGCTATCTGAAGTCATACATTGTTGATGGGAATGCAAAATAGCCCAACCAACCACTTTGGAAAACAGCTTTGCAGTTTCATAGAGTTATTCATATATTTTCCATATAGCTGAACAATTTTACTCTTGACCGCTTTCAGGAGAAAACTTTAGTTGACACAAAAACCTGTGTGTAAATATTTATAATGGCTTTATTCATTGTTCCCAAATGCTAGAAACAACCCAAACATGGTGAATGAATGAACTGTAATACATTCATTCAGTGGAATATTACCTAACAGTAAAATAGAATAAATTAATAAAACCATATGAATGGCCTCCAAATGCTAAGAGAAAGAAACCAGACTTGAAAGCCTGCATCAACACACTTACATTTAGGTGAGAGTCTGGAAAAGGGGAAATTATAGGAACAGAAAGCAGATCCGTATTTAACAGAGCTTGGTGTTGGGAATAGGATGACTCTAAAGGAACACAAAGGAACTGAAGGGATGATGGAATTGCTCTATATTTTGAGTATGAGCCATGTGCTTGTCAAAACTCATATAACTGCATACCAAGAATGTATCTTATTGTATGCAAATTATACCACAGTTTAAAAAACACTGTACATAATCTGCAATTTACTCTTTCATTCAATATAATGTTTCTAAACACTCATTCATGTTGTCTGTATAGTTCTAGTTCATTCTCTGGTTCAGAGAAATCTGATGCATAATATTGCACTGTGTGAATATTTCAAAACCATTTACCCATTCTCCTGCAAAACTATTTTGGAGTTCTTTTTCAGTTTTTCTTTTTCTATTATGCACTACACTGTTCTGATAGTTCTGGAACAAATCTCATTGTGCACATATGCTAGAATTTTCTGAGTTATATAACTATGGGTAGAAATGCACAAGTTTAGAGAATATCTTTATTCAGCTTTACAAAATAACAGAGACATTTTATTCTTAAGTGGTAGTCGCAGTGAACACTCATACCTGAAATGGTTACTACATCATTTCTAGAATGTCACATTTTTACAAGCATTTGATATTGTCAGACTTCTTAAATTTTGCACCCTCCTCAGTGTAACATTGTATCTTTTTATGATCTTAATTGGCATTTTCCTGGTTATTATTGAGATAAAGCATCTTTTCATGTTTTGTTTTCCTTCCTATTCCTAATTCTTTTTCTCCTTTGTCCATTTTCCCATTGAGTTGTTTGTGTTTTCCTTTTTGATTTATAGCAGATCTTGAAATAGTTTAATTGTTTGTTAGTTTTTATGTGAGGCAAATAGATCACATCATTTTTTAATTTATCTTTTTCACTTTCCTTACGGTGGTGTTGTTGATAATCAGAAGTTATCAATTTTAAAGGAGTGAATTCATCAATATCTTATTTTTAGTGCTTTCTGTATCTTGTTTTAAAATGTATACTTAACTGAATGTCATAAAGATAATTTATATTTTCTTCTGAATGTTTTTAAAATTTTCTCTTCTACACTTAAGAGTTTATTCAATGCGGAATTAGCTTTTGAATATGGCATGAGGTAGGGATCCAGTTTGGGCTTCCCTGGTGGCTCAATGGCAAAGAATCGACCAGCAATGCAGGAGATTCAGGAGATGTGGGTTTGATCCCTGGGTCAGGAAGATCCCCTGAAAGAGGGCATGGTGACTCACTCCAGTATTCTTGCCTGGAAAATCCCATGGACTAAGGAGCCTGGTGGGCTACAGTCCATGGGGTTGCAAAGAGTTGGACACAACTGAAGCAACTGAGCATGCATGCATACAGAGATCCAAATTAATTTGTTACATATGCATAAATAATTGTTTCAAAAACATTTTTTAAAAGCACATTTTTCCCATACTGATCTGAAAAATTCATTTCCATCATATTTCAAGTTTACTTACTTGCATGGTCTTGTTTTCTGTTTCACTCAGGCTCTCTCTCTATGCCAATTCTATACCTTGTAATTATTATTCTGATATATCTTGATATCCAGTTATGTTCCCCACTCTTTGGGATCATCTTCTTTATTTAGTTATGCATGTGATATCTGTTTACCTGAAACTAATAGACTGCCACATATTTCTTTAGCAAAGATGTGTTTATTTGGGCTCAGCAGAGCATTGTAATTTGGGGTCTGAAATTGAGATGAACCACTTGCAAGTGCCTATTAGGCAATGCTTTTATAGAAAGAAAAATTATGTTGGGAGGTCTACAGTAAACAAAGAGTCCATGACTTTTCATTGACTGTGACCTTGCTAGGAAAGAGGAAGACTCCTTCTTCTGTCAGGCTCTGATATCAACAGGGGCCATAAGAGCTCCTCATTCTGCTTCCCAACTCTATTTAATTGAGATTTTCATTTATTAGTCTTTTATGAAAGTGAAGGTGAAAGTTTCTCCGTTGCATCTGACTCTATGCGACCCCATGGACTTTATAGTTCATGTAATTCTCCAGGTCAGAATACTGGAGTGGGTAGTCTTTCACTTCTCCAGGGTATCTTCCCAACCCAGGGATCATTTCATTGCAGGCTGAGCCACAAGGCTAAGCCCTTTTATAGATATAGATTAGTCTTTATAGGTAGAACAATTTAGTTAAATTCAGGTTAATTTTCATTAAAAAATACTTAATAGGTGCTCACTTCAGCAGCACATATACTGAAAATTGGAACAATACAGAGAAGATTAGCATGGCTCCTGCACAAGGATAGCACGCAAATTCATGAAGTGTTCCATATTTTTAACCACTACAGTACTCCAATTAAAATAAATTAAAAAAAAAACTGTGAAGTTGCCTAAGGAAAAAAAAAGAATACTTAATAGGTGATCTTGTGTGCTTCCTATTGCATATACTATCAGGGACTATGACTACTAATGATACCTCATTTACCTGTTTGTTTAAAATGCTGATCTCCCCATTGTAAAGTAACATATTTTTTTCCATTTAGAATTATCAGGTAATCTGTGGGGTGAAATTTTGCCACATTTTAAATTATTTTTTTGATAAATCAATGAGGTGTATTATTTCTTGGTGTTCACAAAATAGTAACTGTCTATCATGATATTGCTCCAATACTAGCAGACATTTTCTGTTAAAAAAAAAAAAAAGCTTTCCCTCATTAAAAGGAGGTAAAATTATGGTTTCCAAAAGGCTTGGATTAAACACTTTATTATTTCCATTAATTATCAATTTTCAGAGTAAGGATTTGATGTAGTCATTACCTTCAATGAAAGTGAAGTTTTGTTTTTCTGTTTTTCTATGAGTCACAGAGTATCATTATGGACTCCTGGATTTTTATTATGTGCTAAATCAACCATGTAATTATTCCTTTTGAGGAAAATTGCCTCAAAATTGACTAGTGTCTTTTGGACACAATCCCATTAATATTTCTTACTTTCAAGAATAAGATGCCTAGGCTCAAGAATAAGATGCCTACTGTTCCCACTATAGACTGACAGTTTCTCTAGTTCAGCCCCAGTTCCAGTTTATCTTCATATTGATCTAGTTTTCAGTTCTTCTTGCCTGGCCTCAGGGCATTTTCTTCTAGTTTTTTTTTAACTTATTTTTAATTGGATAATAATTGCTTTACAATGTCATATTGGTTTCTGCCATACAACAATGTGAATCAGTCATGAATATACATATGTCCCTTCCCCTTGAGCCTCCCTCTCTCCTCTAGATTTTTGTTGTAGTTATTGTTTCAAGATCAGATATGCATTTTTTTCAACTCCAGATATTTATTTGATGCTAACTATGAGCCAGGTGCTGTCCTAAGGATTCAGAAGTAAGCAAAGCAAAATCTCTGATCTCAAGATGCTTACATTGCAAGAATGTGCAGGAGATGCAGGTTTGATCCCTGGGCTGGGAAGATCCCCTGGAGAAGGAAATAGCAACTGACACTTGTATGGTTGCCTGGGAAATCCCATGGACAGAGGAGCCTGGCAGGCTACAGTCCATGGGGTCACAAAAGAGACAGGATTTAGTGACTAAACAACACACATTTTAATAGATACTGTGATCTGGCAATATTAGATACTGTGGAGGTTTTAAGGTAATCTACCTATAAGTGATGACTTGTAAAATTTGTATCAGTTATGAGAATGAATATTTTAAAAAAGAAAAAAAAATAGGAAAGAACTGCAGTATTCCAAGTATGAAATGATTAGGCTAGTAGGTAGAAGTGAGAATGGAAAAGCCTGATTGCAGAAATACCTTGAAGGAAGAAATGATAAGATTTTCAAATAGCTTAATAAGCGGTCATGATACAAAGAAAGCTGTCAAAGTTAGCTTTATAACCTTCCCGGGAAGACTGGAAGAATGACTAAAACACTGATAGAAATAGTGTAGCCTGTATAAATGGGTAGGCAACACCATCTCTTACTGGTTTGGACTGTGTCCATACTTAATATATTCCATGTACTGCATTGCATTAACTTAGTGCACGTGAAAAAGACAGTAGAACAGTGGTGTAGACATAGCCCAAGGTAACTGAAAATATAGAACTAGAGTAAGTGACAGGATTGCAGGTGGGGAGTAGAAATGCCTTCTTCATATACCCTCTTTGATTCCACATATAAATGATATCATATGGTATTTGTCTTTCTGACTTCATTTAGAATGATGAGATTGGCACATTATATCAACTCTATGTCAATTAAAAAAAAAGATAAAACCAAAACAAACAACAACAACAACAAAAACAGCCCCTTGCCCTATGGCCAGAATTGCCAAGAGCTGCCTGTCTCAAGGAAAATGAATCCAAAAGTATCCAAAGTTCAGAATAGTTAGTTGAAGTTGTAATTTCAGGAGCTGATTTCTTCTGCCTATATTGAAGCAGAAGACCAGAAATTCCAATTCGACTGCGGGGGATGACTCTTTCAATTCCCATCCTCAAGGGGGCGGTGAGCACGGAGACACCCTTTAACTAAGCACGCTGAAATCTGCCGCAAATACTTTCACGTTCGGCTGCAGGGTGCGTCAGATTAGTCCCAAGGGCCAGCCCCGCGTACTGAGCCTGCGCATACTGGCGCCCCTGGAGCAGGCGCATGCGCCTTGAGGCGGGGCTCACCCGGGCAGCTGTGGGCGGGTCTGAGCAGCTCCAGTGTTTGGGGGCTCAGGAGTGGTGGGAGGAGCCGGTGGCCTCACCGAGGTAACCACAGCGCCGTAGCTGCCCCGCCTTGCAGGCCTCAGGACTGTCATCGCCTTTGGGTGTGGGGTACTTTGGCCAGCGTCCCCGGACATAGCCCGGCCGGCCTCTCTCAGGCACCCCCATCCTCCCCACGCCGCCGTCGCCGTCGCCATGCAGGGGGAGGACGCCAGATACCTCAAAAGGTGACGACTCCCCAAGGGTCGGTCCTCCCCTCCTTGCTCGGACCGTGAGGATATTCTTAAGAGGTTCTTGGGTTGACCATGAAGTGTCGCTGGGCAAAGCCGGAGGCCTAGAATAGAGATGGGAGACAGGGGAGAAATCAGGGAAAGGGAGGGATAAAGGTGAATTGAAAAGAGGAAGGGGCCCTTGTGAGGTGCGGTTTTCTCCAGCCTTCTTCCCTGACTCAGCGGGGCCCTGACAGCATTGAAGATGGTTTCCTCGATACCTCACATTGTTCACGGGAGAAGGGAGAAGGGCGGAGTAAACTGCGTCTTCCTCTCTCTCCCCATCCCATCCTCCGACTCTCTATTTCCCCCTGCTAGAAATATTGTGGGTGCTTGGAAATGAAGTATTCTGGCGCCTCTGTTCTCCAGTATGGGGTTCGCTGCCATGGGGTTTTGAAATAATGAAGGGGAAAGAAGTGGTGGCTTTTAATTCATGGAAGGCTGGATTGAGATGCTGATTTCCAGTCTATTTCTGCTTTCCTCATCCATTTCGTTCATTTCACTGCCATGTAGTGTAATTTTTGTAATTTTTGTTAATTATCAAGAGATTTGTTCGGAGCATGACATGAAACTGGCATTTCTTTAGTTTAAAAATGTTTGTAGTATCAATTACTCCTTAAAGAAAAATGTAATCTCCTATTATTTATTTGACTTAGGTCGAAAATAAGATCATCCCTCAAAAAAAAAAAAATACCTTTCATTGGACCAAGAGTTAGTAGTGATCCAAGAGAAAAAAATATTTTAATAAGAACTCTTCATTTTTAGCTAAGGCTTTATCACTGATTGTGTAAATACCCTAGTCAGTCACATGTATTTTTTTGGACTCCGTTTCTAATATGTAATAGTGGGGCAAATATTACTTAATGAGATATGAAAACCAAATATAAAAATATTTTTAAAAGATAAAACATACGTGTAAGATAGTGACATCATTTCAATTCATAATATACTTTTACTAAATACATTTATCCTGGCTTGAAGGGCCCTAATCGTCATAGAAAGATCTAACCTTTAATAGACTCTTAAAAATGATTGAAACTACAGTAAAATCAACCAGACAACCAACTGCATTCACCTTCTTTGCAGGCCTAAGGTGTATATTGCCTGTCTATCACATTGTATGGAAATATATCTGAAATTGTTACATAACCAGGGCTTACCAGTAAACATTTCAAAAAATGAATATGTAATCATAGCAGGTATACAGTCAGCATTTATTTCCTCACTGAATTTTGCTTACATCATTCATTTGAAATATCTTGATTGAAAATTTTGTGAAAGAAAAAAACAAGAAATTGTCCTTCACCTTTTAAATTCCAGGTTCTTCCAGAGCAAAGAGCTAATATTATATTATTAGCTTATTTTCACTCAATTGTAGTTGTGCCAGAAGATAGAATTCTTGTACCCTGTGGTCCCTTAGGCATCCTATGACTTGTAATTGTCAACCCATTGCTTACTTTCATATGATGGGGAATCCAACAAATAAATGAGCCACTCTGATGTAATGTTTGCAGTAAAATAAGGTCAGAATCGGGAAAGACTGAAATATACACTTCTCCATTTTGTCTAATTTTGACAACATAAATAAAGAGTTTGCATTGCCTGCCTTCAGTTTAGAAATGTGCATCCAACAAATAATCATATGGACTGGATGGCTTATAATATTTTACAGAACATTCCATTTTAATGATTGATTCTTTGATAGTGATTACCTGTATTCCTTTTGTAATAATTTTACTTTTGTTTTTAACAAGAGGACAGTATGTTTTCAACCTAATTGATTCACTCTAGTTTTAATTAGAGTGATTATTATAATTTCAGTGGTTACAATAGCTATTTCGGATAGCTATAGTAGTAGCTATCACTGAAAAGTCTCTAGTCTCTTTATATTTACATTTATGTAATACATTAGAGAATCAAAAATTGGGCTTCATTTTTCTACTGCCAGTTAGTATTTTTATTTAATAATGCTTAATACATACTTACTAAATACTTAGTGCATGCCTAGCATTGTTCTGGTCACTGAGGAAATGATGAAATAGACACAGTTCATATCCTCAATCAGATATACGCACAAATAAATAGTATAAATAGTTAAAATCTAGTGGGGATTAAACAATTTTTTTTGACTCTTAAAACTCTCTAATGGCTTTCCATTGCTTTTATAGCACCTACCTTTTCAGTTTCATCTCTCTCTCTGCTCCCCTCTTGCCTCCAACATTTTCAGAAATTACTTCTTTTAAATCCTTGTATGTTTCGGTGTTAAGAATCCAAGTGCCCTACTCATTGTCTGGAACTTGCCTGATCCATCACCCAGCTAACTCTTCATGTTTCCTGTTGTAGCTTAAATGTCACTTTTCTGTGACACTGTCCTTTCCCACCTCACAGTCTACCTGAGCTGCCCTCCCCCACCACAGAATCCACCATGCAGGTCAGATACACTTGCTAGCTCTCCATAATACCCAATAAGTTGTCTTTTCCCACTCGTAACTACTTTGTTGTTATTGTTTGTCTTTCCTGTTGGTCTATGAGCTGCAAAAGAGTAAGAATTTTTGTGTACATATTCATACAGGATATTCATAATTTATATTAAACATATGTTCTGTTTTGATGGCGTCTTTGTCTTTCTTTAGTATCAGGATAGACTGGCCTCAGGATGAATTGGGAAGTGTTCCCTTTTTTTTCGTAATTTTGGAGGAGTTAGAGAAGGATTGGTGTTAATTTGGTAAAATTCACTGTTGAAATCATCTGGTCCTAGACTTCTCTTTGTTGGCAAATTTTTCATCACTGATTCAATCTCTTTACTTATTTGAGGGGAATTCAGAATTACTATTTCTTTTGCATCAGTTTTGGTAGTTTGTGAATTTCTAGTAGTTTCACCATTTCACCTAGGTTATCTTCTTCGTTGGCTTACAGTTCTTAATCTCTGTGAGGTCAGAGTTAATAGTAGTAGTGTCCCACTTTAATTTCCAGGTCTAGTAATTTGAGTCTTAGGTAAACTAAAGGTTTGTCAGTTTTTTTGATCTCTTCAAAGAACCAACTTTTGATTTTTTTAATTTTCTCTGTTGTTTTTCTATTCTCTATTTCTTTTATCTCTGTCTTTATTATTTTCTTCCTTCTAATAGTTTGGTGTTTCATTTGCTCTTTTTCTAGTTCCTCAAAATATAAAATTAGGTCATTACATTGAAGTCTTTAAAATATTGATATATAATTGAAATAGACCATTATATTAGTTTCATTATGTACAACATAATGATCTGATATATATATATATAGTCAAATGATTACCACACTAAGTCTAGTTAACATCCATCACTATGCAATAACAATTTTTTTCTTGCAATAAGAACTTTTAAGATTTATTCTCTTAGCAGTTTTCATGTTACAGTATAGTATTATTAGCCATAGAAACCATGCTATACATTGCAACCCCAGGTCTTACCTGTTTTATAACTGTTCATACCTTTCAACCACCTTCACCCACTCCCCATACCCACTTTTGGCAACCACCAACTTATCTGTATTTATGAGTTCACTAACAAGTTTTGTTTTACTTTTATATTTCACATATTAGTTTGAAAATATGGTATTTGTCTTTCTATCTCTGAATTATTTCACATCGTATATTGCACTCAAGATCTGTTCATATTGTTGCAAGTGATTTTCTTTTTATTGCTGAGTGTGTATGTGTGTGGGAGTGTACAGAGATGTGTGTTGTATGTGTGCATGCGTATGCATGCTTGCACGCTCAGGAGTGTCTGACTCTTTGTGACCCCATGAATTGTAGACCGCCAGTCTCCAACCAGTTTATCCTAAAGGAGATCAGTCCTGGATGTTCACTGGAAGGACTGATGTTGAAGCTGAAACTCCAATACTTTGGCCACCTGATGTGAAGAGCTAACTCATTTGAAAAGACTCTGATGCTGGGAAAGATTGAGGGCAGGAGGAGAAGGGTGACAGAGGATGAGATGGTCGGATGGCATCACCGACTCAATGGACCTGGGTTTGGGTGAACTCCGGGAGTTGGTGATAGACAGGGAGGCCTGGCATGCTGCGGTTCATGGGGTTGCAAAGAGTCGGACACAACTGAGCGACTGAACTGAGGCTCCTCTGTCCATGCAATTTTCCCAGTAAGAATACTGGAGTGGGTTGCCATTTCCTCCTTCAGGGGATCTTTCCAATTCAGGGATCAAACCTGTGTCTCCTGCATCTCCTGCATTGCCAGGCACATTCTTCACTACTGAGCTACCTAGGAAGCCCATACACTTACATACATATATTTTATCTAGTTGTCTACTGATAGATACTTAGGTTCCTTCCGTGTCTTAGCTATTGTAAATAATGCTGCAGTGAACATGGAGATACATAATTCCTTCAAGTTAGTGCTTTCATTTCTTTCAGATAAATACCTGGAATAGAATTGCTGGATCATACAGAAGTTCTATTTTCAATTTTTTGAGAAATCTCCATACTGTTTTCCATAGTGGCTGAACCAATATAAATTCCCACTAGCTGTGTACAGAGTTCCCTTTTCTTCACATCCTCTCTAGCACTTATTTCTTGACTTTTTGATAGTAGCTATTCTAATAGATGTGAGATGATATATATTTTGATTTTGATTTTATATTATGATTAGTGATGTTGAACACCTTTTTATGTAGTGTAACTTTTGGTCATTTGTATATGTCCTTTGGAAAAATGTCTTTTTATATCTTCTGCCCATTTTTTTCTCAGATTGTTTTTTTGACAATCTTGAATTATTTTGGATATTAACCCCTTGCCAGATACATGATTTGCAAATATTTTCTTCCATTTGGTAGGTTGCCTTTTCATTTTGTTCATCATTTTCTTTGCTCTCTAGAAGCTTTTTGGTTTGACATAGTGCCAGCAGTTTATTTTTGCTTGTGTTGCCTTAGTTTTTGGTGTCACATCCAAAAAAAATCATCAAGACCAAAGGCAAGGAGCTTCCTGCCTTTATTTTCTCTGAGGAATTTTATGGTTTCAGGTCTTATATTCAAGACTTTAATCCATTTTGAGTTGATTTTTGTGCACGGTGTAAGATAGCAGAGCATGAGTGCTATGTTGCTTCAGTTGTGGAGTCTAGCCTGTCAGGCTCCTCTGTCCATGGGATTCTCCAGGCAAGAATACTGGAGTGGGTTACCATGCCCTCCTCCAGGGAATCTTCCCGACCCAGGGATGGAATCCTCACCTCTTAAGTGTCTTGCATTGGCAGCAAGTTGGCTTCCCAGTTAGCTCCGCTGGTAAAGAATCTGTCTGTGGTGCAGGAGGCCCTGGTTCGCTTCCTGGATCGGGAAGATCTCCTGGAGAAGCGATAGGCTACCCACTCCAATATTCTTGGGCTTCAGACATTAAAGAATGTGGCTTTAGACATTAAAGCCACAGACTAGACATCAAAGCCACAGACATTAAATAATCTGCCTGCAATACAGGAGACCTGGGTTCAGTCCCTGGGTTGAGAAGATCCCCTGGAGGAGGGCATGGCAGCCCTGCCAGTATTCTTGCCTGGAGAATCCCATGGACAGAGGAGCCTGGCAGGCTACAGTCCATGGAGTCACAAAGAGTCGAACACCACTGAGTGACTAAGCACAGCACAGCACCACCTAGGAAGCCCATCAAATAGCAGTTGTTGTTCTGTCATCAGGTCATGTCCTGCTCTTCATGGCCCCCTGGACTACAGCATGCCAGGCCTTCTTGTACAGTTTCATTTTTTTGCATGTGTCCATATGGTTTTCTCAACAGTATTTATTGAAGGGACAGTCTTTTCCCAGGTGTATATGCTTGGCTCCTATGTTGTAAATTGATTGGCCATATGTGTGCAGGTTTCTTTATGGGCTCTCTATTCTGTTCCATTGATCTGTGAGTCTGTATTTATGCAGATACCGTATGCTTTGATTACTGTAGCTTTGTAATATAGATTAAAATTAGGATGCATGATGCTGCTAACTTTGTTCTTTCTCAGATTACTTCAGCTATTCAGGATCTTTTGTTGTTCTATACACTTTTAGGATTTTTTGTTCTATTTCTGTGAAAATTGCTATTGAAATTTTTTTGTATTTTTTATTTTCAATTGGTGGGTGGTTGGTTTACAGTATCGTGTTGGCTTCTGCTATACAACAACGTGAATCAGCCACAAACATGTGCCCCCACCCTCCTGAACCTTCCCCCCATCCTCCCTTCTCCCCATTCCACTCCTCTCGGTTGTCGCAGAGCACTGGAATGAGCTCCCTGTGCCCATACAGCAGCTGCCCACTGGCTCTGTTTTACACATGGTAGTGTATATATGTCAGTGCTGCTCTCTCAGTGCGTCCCACCCTCTGCTTCCCTCACTGTGTCCAGAGTCTGTTCTCTGTGTCTGCATCTCTATTTCTGCCCTGTTGATTGGTTCATCGGTAGCATTTTCTAGATTCCGTATATATGCATTAATATACGGAATTTGGTTTTCTCTTTCAGACTTATTTCACCTGCATAACAGGCTCTAGGTTCATCTACCTCACTAGAACTGACTCAGATGTGTTCCTTTTTATGGCTGAGTAATATTTTCTTTGTATATATGTACCACACTTCTTTATCCATTCATCTGCCTGCCAGTGGACATCTAGGTTGCTTCCATATCCTAGCTATTGTAAATAGTGCTGCTATGAATATTGGGGTACTTGTGACTTTTTAGTTACGGTTTTATATGCCCAGTAGTGGGATTGCTGGGTCATGTGATAGTTTTATTCCTAGGTTTTTAAGGAATCCCCATACCGTTCTCCATAGTGACTGAAACATTCCCACCAACAGTGCAAAAGGGTTCCCTTTTCTCTGCACACTGTCCCAACATTTATTGTTGGTAGATTTTTTGATGATGGCCATTCCGACATGTTTGAGGTAATACCGCATTGTAGTTTTGATACCTCATTTGCATGTTTCTAATAATGAGCCATGTTGAGCCTCTTTGTGTGTGTTTGTTGGCCCATCTGTATGTCATCTTTGGAGAAATGTCTCTTTAGGTCTTCCTCCAACTTTTTGATTGGGTGGGTTGTTTTTCTGGTATTGAGCTGCATAAACTGCTTATATATTTTGGAGATTAATCCTTTGTCAGTTGTTTCATTTGCAGTTGTTTTCTCCCTTTCTGAGGATTGTCTTTTCATTTTGTTTTTGTTTTCCTTTGCTGTGCAAAAGCTTTTAAGTTTAATTAAGTCCCACTTGTTTCTTTTTGTTTTAATTTCCATTACTTTAGAAGGTGGGTCAAAGAGGATATTGCTGTGACTTATGTCAAAGAGTGTTTTGCCTGTTTTCCTCTTAAGAGTTTTATAGTTTCTGCATTGAGATTTTGATAAGGATTACATTTTAATTTTTAGATTGCTTTGGGTAATATGGACATTTTAACAATTTTAATTCTTCTAATTCATAAGCATGGAATATATTTCCCTTTATTTGTATCTTCTTCAATTTTTTTCATTGTTGTCTTACAGTTTTCAATATACAGGTCTTTCATCTCCTTGGTTAAATTTATTTCTTAGACATTTTATTCTTTTTGATGCATTTGTAAATGAGAGTGTTTTCTTCATTTCTCTTTCTGGTAGTTCATATTAGTGTAAGGAAAGGGAACTAATTTACATATGTTGATTTTATATCTTGCAACTTTACTTAATTTTACTAGTTCTTAGCAGTTTTTTTTGTGGAGTCTAGAGTTTTCTATGTAGTATCATGTCATGTGCAAATAGTGATGGCATTACTTTTTCCTTTCTGATTTGGATACTTTTCACTTCTTTTTCTTGTTCAATCATTTTGGCTAGCACTTCGAATACTATTTAAATAGAAGTAGCAAGAATTGGCATCCTTGACTTGTTCTTGATCTTTCAGGAAAAGCTTTCAATTTTTCACTCAATATAATGTTGGCCATGGGGTTGTCATATACGGCCTATATTGTGTTGAGATTTGTCCCTCTATAACCACTTTATTGACAGTTTTTATCATAAATGTATATTGAATTTTGTCAATTTTTTTCCATATTTATTGAGATGTTTATGACTTTTATTCTTAATTTTGTTTGGGTATGTTACATTGATTGATTTGTGTTTTGTTGAGCCATCCTTACATCCCTGGAATAAATTTCATTTGATAATTGTTTTAATGTATTGTTGAATTTGGTCTGCTGGTATTTTCTTGAGGGTTTTGCATCTGTGTTCATCAGGTTATTTTTCTCCTTGTAGCATCTTTGTCTGGTTTTGGTATCATGGTAATGCTGGCCTCATGAAATGAGTTTGGAAATGTTCTTTCCTTTTCGGTTTTGGAGAAGAGTTTGAAAAAGATTGGTGTTGATACTTTAAACATTGGTAAAATTCACCCATGAAGCCATCTGATCCTGGTCTTTTGTTTGTTGGGAGTTTTTTTGCTACTGATTTAATCTTATTAGTAATCAGTCTGTTCTGACTTTCTATTTCTTCATGATTCAGTCTTGGGGGGGAGTAGTGTATGTTTCTAGGAATTTATCTTCTATGTTCTCTAATATGTTGGAATATAATTGTTAATAGTAGTTCTTGAGATCTTTTATATTTCTATGGTATTAATTATAATGTCTCCTCTTTTATTTCTGGTTTTATTTATGGACCTACTTTATTTAATTGTAGTTTGCTCTGTTACACTTTGCAGATATTGCATTTTTATAAATTAATGTTGTGGCAACCCTGAGCCAAGGAAGTCTGTCAGTACCATTGTTCCAATATCATTTGTTCACTTGGGAAATAGATGAAGAAACAGTGGAAACAGTGTCAGACTTTATTTTTTTGGGCTGCAAAATCACTGCAGATGGTGATTGCAGCCATGAAATTAAAAGACGCTTACTCCTTGGAAGGAAAGTTATGACCAACCTAGATAGCATATTAAAAAGCAGAGACATTACTTTGCCGACTAAAGTCTGTCTAGTCAAGGCTATGGTTTTTCCAGTGGTCATGTATGGATATGAGAGTTGGACTGTGAAGAAGGCTGAGCACCAAAGAATTGATGCTTTTGAACTGTGGTGTTGGAGAAGACTCTTGAGAGTCCCTTGGACTGCAAGGAGATCCAACCAGTCCATTCTGAAGGAGATCAACCCTGGGATTTCTTTGGAAGGAATGATGCTAAAGCTGAAACTCCAGTACTTTGGCCACCTCATGTGAAGAGCTGACTCATTGGAAAAGACTTTGATGCTGGGAGGGATTGGGGGCAGGAGGGGAAGGGGACGACAGAGGATGAGATAGCTGGATGGCATCACTGACTCGATGGATGCAAGTCTGAATGAACTCCGGGAGTTGGTGATGGACAGGGAGGCCTGGTGTGCTGTGATTCATGGGGTTGCAAAGAGTTGGACACAACTGAGCGACTGAATTGAACTGAACTGTCTCTGTGCCCTATTTGGTACTTCTCCCAATATTTCAAATTTTTCCATCATTGTTATATATGTTATGGTGATCTGTGATCAGTTATCATTGATATTACTATTGCAAAAGATTATATCTTGCTGAAGGTACAGATGGTTAGCATTTTTTAGAAATACATATTTTATTTTTATTTTTTAATTATTTTATTTTATTTTATTTATTTTTTTTTAATCTTTAATTCTTACATGCGTTCCCAAACATGAACCCCCTCCCACCTCCCTCCCCATAACATCTCTCTGGGTCATCCCCATGCACCAGCCCAAAAATTAAGATGAGTACATTGATTTTTAAGCAGAGTGTTATTGCACACTTATATCACAGCATAGTGTAAACATAGCATTTATGTGCACTGGGGAACAAATGTACATGACTTGTTCTTTAATGATACTTAATACTTTATAATGATACTTCCTTTATTGCAGTGCTCTGACAATGAACGCTTAAGATCGCCAAGGTATTTGTACACCTCTGTCTTTTTCCTTGTTAGCCCAGCTAAAGGTTTATCAATTTTGTTTACCTTTCCAAAGAACCAGCTCTGAGTTTCATTGATCTTTTCTATTGTCCTTATAGTGTCTATTTCATTTATTTCCCCTTTGATCTTTGTTATTTCCTTTCTTTTACTAACTCTGGGTTTTGTTTGTTATAATTTTTTCCAGTAACTTAAGGTGTAAAGTTATGTTATTTATTTGAGATTTTTTTTAAGATTTATTTATTTCTGGATGTGCTGGGTCTTCATTGCTATGTGCAGGTTTTCTCTAGCTGTGGTGAGTGGGACCACTCTACTCTTCATCGTAGTGTAAGCTTCTGATTGCCGTGGCTTCTCTTGTTGCAGTGCCTGGGCTGCAGTGTCTGCACCTGAGGGTGCAGGCTTCAGTAGTTGCAGCACATGGGCTCAGTAGTTGTGAATCACAGGCTGTAGAGTGTTGGTTTAGTAGTTGTGACGCATAGGCTTAGTTGCTTCATAGCATGTGAGATCTTCCCGGATCAGGGGTGAAACCCATGTACTCTGCATTGGCAAGTGGATTCTTAACCACTAGACCACCAGAAAAGCTGTTTTGTTTTTTTTTCATTCTTGATGTAGGCATTTATCTCTATGAACTTAACCTCCTAGAACTGCTTTTGCAACATTGTTTTATGTTTTATTTCCACTTTTATTTGTCTAAAGGCACTGATTTCTTCTTTGATACATTGGTTGTTCAGTATTATGTTCTGAAGTTTTACGTTCAGTATTGTGTTTTTAGATGTGTGTGTGTGTGTGTGTGTGTGCGTGTGCGTGTGTGTGTGTGTGTGTGTGTGAAGCCAGCCTACATAACCCGGCTGTATAGAGTAAAAATTGGCTGGCAATTTTTTCCTTTCACCATTTTGATTATATTCTGCTACTTCTGACCTACAGAATTTCTGTTGAATATCTGCTGATAGTCTTACGGGGGTTCCCTTGTATGCCACAAGTTGTTCTATTGAATTTAAGATTCTCTCCTTGTCTTTAACTTTTGACACTTTGACTTTTGACATTTTTAATATGCCTTGTTGTGGCTCCCTTTGGATTCATCTTATTTGAAACTCTCTGGGCTTCCTGAATCTGATTGTCTGTTTTCTTCAGATTAGTGGAGCTTTCAGCCATTATTTCTTCAAATAAGTGTTCTTCCCCTTTCTCTTCTCTTTCCGGGACTCATATATTGGAAATATTGCTCTGCTTGATGTTAACTTAGTTATCTTCACTCTTTTTTCATTCTTTTTGCTTCTCTGGGTGTGTTGTATTGCCCTGTCTTTGAGTTCACTAATCCTTTCCTCTGTTTCATCAAGTCTACTGTTGAATGCCTCTGTTGTATATTTAAGTTCTATTATTGTATTCTTCAACTCTGTAACTTCCATTTGGTACTTTAATATTTTCTGTCTCTGTTGAAATTCACACTTCGTTCATCCATTCTTCCTCTGAGCTTGGCAAGCATTTTTGTGATTACTTTTTACTACCATATAAATCACTTATTTCTGTTTCATTATGGTCTTTTTCTGAAGTTTGATCTTATTCTTTCTTAGAACACATTCCTCTGTTTCTTCACTTTCCTTGACTCTGTTTTGGTTTCTATGCATTAGATAAAAGCCGCCTCTCTCATTCTGGAAGGAGCAGCCTTGTTTAGGAAACGAACTTTTTCATTCAGCCCTGCCTCACTCTTGGTTGCCTTTCAAACCTTTGTGATTATACAAGTAGCCTACTTTATTTTGAGTGCTCTACTTTATTTTGAGTGCTCTCTCTGAGCTAAGTCCTGGGATAATAGCCAGTTAATTTTTTGTGTTGTTTTTCTTATTCCTTTCACTATTGTCCCTTTGAACTCATGAACATTATGATCACCTGGGCGGCAGCCACAAAAACACTCCAGATATGTGTACAAACTCCCCTTCAAGAGATACTAGTGCTCTGGGGTGGGACAGAGTGAAGGCTCAAAGATAGCATCTGCCCTCCCAGGTCTCTAAAGAGGATGACAGTCAGCCTTAGGTGTGTGTTTAATTACAACTCTTGCCCCCTAAATCCACGACTGTGGAGATAAGCTAAGGGGTCTCTTTCATGGAAACATTGGTTTCCTCAGTCCGTTGCCTCTCTGCTGTGCCTTGGGAGTGGTAACCAGTTAAGAATTCTTTCTCTGCTATGCTCCTGTATACCTGGGAATGTAAGCCCTTTGGGCATCAGAGTCAGGTGATCTAGAGGTGTCCCTGGGCAGCAGTCTGAATAACTGGAGCACCAGACAGGGGTACAAGCTCCTTTTCTTGGCTGGGGAGGGTAGATACTGATGATCTGGAGAGCATAAAGATGATACCTACTGACCTCCATCCTGATTATTTCAGTAGACTCATACATTAAATTAGATGCCAGCCCCTCAGGCTAATCCTTTAAGATGAGCACATAACCCTTTTTAACAGAAAGTCTGGGCACTTTTCAGTCAGGTGCTTGTGCCCTGGGCTCTAGGCTGAGTGAGTCTGCACACACAAGACCTTTAAGAACTGTTTCAGTCCTTTGCCATGGCCTTTGGGTCTCATGGAAGCTAGATATCTTGGGAGTGGTGTCTCAGGTATAGGCCTTAAAAGTTAGGGTGCCAGATGCTGAGTTCAAATCCTTTGCTCCTCAGGTAAAAAGCTCAGGTTTGTGACTTTTTGCCCGATTGTGGGTCTCCATACCAGAGGTGGGTTTAGGGCAAGACTGTCTCTCAGTCTGTCTTATTTGCTTCGGTGTGAGTTTTCTTGTTTGCTCACTGTGTAGACGTTGCTCAACTAGTTTAGGGGTGTTTTTTCAGAGGAAATTGTTTCATAGATGGTATAGACTCTGTGGGAGGAGGTGAGTTCAAGAGCCTGCTACATCACACTTTGTTTATTTGTTTAAAGAAATAAGCATGATCTTTTTCTTTTTTCCTTTCTTTCTTTTTTAAATTTGGCTGTGCTGAGTCTTAGTTGTGGCATAGGGACTTTTTTTTTTAAGTCACGGCATGCGGGCTCCTGGTTGCAACATGTGGGATCTAGTTCCCTGAGGTGGTGGTTTAGTTGCCAAGTTGTGTTTGACTTTTTGGACCCATGATCTGTCACCCACCGGGCTCCTCTGTCCATGAGATTTCCCAGGCAACAATGCTGGAGTGGGTTGCCATTCCCTTCTCCAGCGTATCTTCCCTACCTAGGGATTGAACCCATGTCTCCTGCATTACAGGTAGATGCTTTACTGCTGAGCCACCAGGAAAGCCCCTAGTTCCCTGACCAGGGATCAAACCTGGGCCCCCTGAATTTGAAGCATGGAATCTTAACCACTGAATCACCCTGGAAGTCCCCCTGCATCACGGTCTTGAACACAAACATGCAGTAAATCCTTTTGACAGGAGTAATTTTTCAAAAACAAATATGTGTTTGTTGAAAAATTAAGGGCTAAACTTTTGTTTCTGTAGAAAATTAATCATGAATATGGAGTACAGTGTTAGTCAGTGTTTTTTGTCTGTTTTAGGGATCATAATGATATCATCATCCATATGAAATCTGGAAACATCAGGATGTACTTTAGAAGTCAGTAATTAAGAATACTGCCTGAAGGTGACAGTTATCATATGTGAAGAAAGATGTCTCATATCAGTCTCATATCAGTCTGTGAAGCCTGACTTCATATTGAGATTTACAAAGCACAACTTTTTCTAAGTCAGTATATTACCACATTGGTTTTAATTCTCTTGTACAAAAAAAAAAAAAAAAGTGAAAATCCTCCATTAATAGAAGAAATTTGCAAAACAGTTAAAAAGTCATCAGTTTAGTATCAGTGTCATCAGTTCAGTTCAGTCACTCAGTCATGTCCGACCCTTTGCATCCTCATGGACTGAAGCACACCAGGCTTCCCTGTCCATCACCAACTCCCAGAGCTTGCTCAAACTCATGTCCATCAAGTCAGTGATGCCATCCAACCATCTCATCCTCAGTCTTTCCCAGCATCATCGTCTTTTCCAAAGTCAGTTCTTCACATCAGGTGGCCAAATTATTGGAGTTTCAGCTTCAGCATCAGTCCTTCCAATAAATATTCAGGACTGATTTCCTTTAGGATGGACTGGTTTGATCTCCTTGCTGTCCAAGGGAATCTCAAGAGTCTTCTTCAGTACCACGGTTCAAAAGCATCAATTCTTTGATGATCAGCTTTCTTTATAGTCCAACTGTAACATCCATATTGGAGAAGGAAATGGCAACCCACTCCAGTATTCTTGCCTGGAGAATCCCAGGGACAGAGGAGCCTAGTGGGCTGCTGTCTATGGGGTCGCACAGAGTCAGACACGACTGAAGCAACTTAGCAGCAGCAGCAGCAACATCCATATATGACTACTGGAAAAACCATAGCTTTGACTAGATGGACCTTTGTTGACAAAGTAATGTCTCTGCTTTTTAATATGCTGTCTAGGCTGGGAATAACTTTTCTTCCAAGGAGCAAGCATCTTATAATTTCATGGCTGCAGTTACCATCTGCAGTGATTTTGGAGCCCAAAAAAGGAAAATCTCTCACTGTTACATCGTTTCCCCATCTATTTACCATGAAGTGTACCATGAATAGTGCCGTGATTTTAGGTTGTTTTTTTTTTTAATGATCTTAGTTTTTTGAATGTTGGGTTTTAAGCCAACTTTTTCACTCTCCTTTTCACTTTCATCAAGAGGCTCTTTAGTTCTTCACTTTCTGCCATAAGGGTGGTGTCGTCTGCGTATCTGAAGTTATTGATATTTCTCCTGGCAATCTTGATTCCAGCTTGTGCTTCATCCAGCCCAGCATTTTGCATGATATACTCTGCATAGAAGTTAATTAGCAGGGTGACAATATACAGCCTGACATACTCCTTTCCCTATTTGGAACCAATTGTTGTTTCATGTCCAGTTCTAACTGTTGCTTCTTGACCTGCATATGGACGTCTCAGATGGCAGGTAAGATGGTCTGGTATTCCCATTTCTTGAAGAATTTCCTATATTTTGTTGTGATCCACACAGTCAAAGGCTTTGGTGTAGTCAATAAAGCAGAAGTAAATGTTTTTCTGGAACTCTGTTGCTTTTTTGATGATTCAGCGGATGTTGGGAATTTGATCTCTGGTTCCTCTGTCTTTTCTAAGTCCAGTCTGAACATCTGGAAGTTCACAGTTCATGTACTCTGAAGCCTGGCTTGGAGAATTTTGAGCATTACTTTGCTAGCGTGTGCAATGAGTACAGTTGTGTGGTAGGTTGAACATTCTTTGGCATTGCCTTTCTTTGGGATTGGAATGAAAACTGACCTTTTCCAGTCCTGTAGCCACTGCTGAGTTTTCCAAATTTGCTGGCATATTGCATGCAGCACTTTCACAGCATCATCTTCTAGGATTTGAAACACTCAACTGGAATTCCATCACCTCCACTAGCTTTTTTCATGGTGATGCTTCCTAAGGCCCACTTGATGTTCCATTCCAGCATGTCTGGCTCTAGGTGAGAGATCACACCATCGTGATTATCTGTGTCATGAAGTTCTTTTTTGTATAGTTCTGTGCATTCTTGCCACCTCTTCTTAATATGCTCTGCTTCTGTACTGTTTATGTACTTCATTGTGCCCATCTTTGCATGACATGTTCCCTTGGTATCTCTAATTTTCTTGAAAAGATCTCTGATCTTTCCCATTCTATTGTTTTCCTCTATTTCTTTGCATTGATCACCGAGAAAGGCTTTCTTTTCTCTCCTTGCTATTCTTTGGAACTCTGCCTTCAGATGGGTGTATCTTTGGTTTTTCTCCTTTGCCTTTAGTTTCTCTTCTTTTCTCAGCTATTTGTAAGGCCTCCTCAGACAACCATTTTGCCTTTTTGCATTTCTTTTTCTTCGGGATGATCTTAATCACTGCCTCCTGTACAATGTCACGAACCTTCATTCATAGTTCTTCAAGCACTCTGTCTGTAAGATCTAATCCCTTGAATCTATTTGTCACTTCCACTGTATAATTGTAAGGGATTTGATTTAGGTCATACCTAAATGAATGGTCTAGTGCTTTTCCCTACCTTCTGCAATTTAAGTCTGAATTTGGCAATAAGTTCATGATCTGAGCCATAGTCAGCTCCTGGTCTTTTTTTTTTTTTTTTTTTGCTGACTGTGTAGAGCTTCTTAAGGTGCTACAAATAGTAAATCAGGTAATTCCAATAATGGGCTAAATTATTTCTCACCTGATTGATGAATTCCAAGTAATTGGAAGTTCATTCTCTTGATTGTTAAATATCTGTCATCATTATGAATGACATGTTAAATTCAGTTAGGAAGTTTGCTTTTAAGATAAAATTATTCATTTTGTGGTGATAATACAAGTATATATTTTGATGTGGCACATTGCTATGGTAAAAGCAAATTATTTATAGACATAATTCATGATTGTGCCCAAACAAGCTGGAATATTTTACTAACCAAAATAGAATTTGAAACTGTGGTTATCAATTGAAAAATGTTTATATTGTACATAAATACAGAGCGACTGAATTATAAAATGTTTTGAACCTTTAGAAAAACTATTTTGTAAATCAGCCAAATGTACTGCTGTGGTTTGTGAGGGAATCCTGTAAATTTTGTGCAGTGTAAGTTAGAAATAAAGAATCAAGGTGTTCAACAAATAGGAGTCTCTGGAATTTGAGAATATGAAGTATTAAAGACAAGGTTTTTTTTTTTTATTTACTTACGGCTGCACTGGGTCTTTATTGCTACGTGCAGGCTTTCTCGAGTTGAGGTGAGCGAGGACTATCCTCTAGTTGTGGTATATGGGCTTCTCAGTCCAGTGGCTTCTCTTGTTGGTGGAGCACAGGTTCTAGGCACTCGGACTTCGTTAGTTGAAGCATGTGGGCTTAGTAATTGCGAGTTGCTGGCTCTAGGGCACATGGGCTTCAGTAGTTGTGGCTCATGGGCTCTAGAGTGTGCAAGTTTCACAGGCTTGCTTAGTTACTCCAGAGCATGTGGAATCTATCAGATCAGGGATCTAACGTGTGTGCCCTGCATGGGGAGGCAGATTCTTAACCACTCCGCCACTAGGGAAGTCCTGTGGTAAATTGTTACTGTATTTTTAATACACACAATGTTTATAGCATGAACTTAGTTTGTAATATGTGTATTTTATATATTCAGTGGTAGTGCAAAGGGGAACAGGAAAGAAGTTTATTCTACCTATAATCTCCGTCAGCCCTCATACTGATATAAACAATTAGTACTTGTATCACTCTTATGTCAGTTGCTATTAAAATATAGTTTCAGCCCACCAAATTGCTACCATAAGCCTTTTCTTTAAGGAAATTCTAGAGCTAACATTCTCTGGTTATATATGTATAGATAGGAAAATGTCTGGATGTATGTGTGCTGAAATCGTAACAATTGGTTTCTCCAGGGTTTTTTGGTTTATTTTTTCTTTTTGCTAATTTATGTGTTCTGTTTTTCTCTACAGTAAACAAATTGTACTAGTGGTAAATAAATAAATAAAATTAGTTTCTTTAAAATACGTGTACAAAAGAAACCCCCCAAACTGAAAAGGAATAGTGAAGTTCTTTAAACTATTTCATTTCCTTGGGAAAAGCAAAATATCAAACCAAAGGATAACCATTATGCTTTTCTGTCAGTTGTTAATATGTAGAAGACCCACGTTGAAAGCGTATTATGAGGTTGCTCTTAGGTTCTGCAATTATGTTTTATCCTTATGATTCTCTTCTCCTGAATACAGTTACCACCTCCTGTTTAAGTTCGGTACTGGGGTTGGTCTCCATCTCATCAGGAAGGGAATAACTGTTTCTCTTTATAGTGAAGATAGTTTCTTTAGTGCTATATTAACATTTGTTTTTTAGCTGTACTTGCTTACTGTCTTGAATTCCTGTGGTTCCTCTAGCTTTTGACTGCTAGCTTGAATTTACATGCATTTATCTTACCTTTTAGAAGCTGTACCATTCTCTTTAACGTGTATGTATATATCTCTGTGTGTGTATTATATATATATACACATCCATATTTTTCTAATTCTCTGTTTTTTACTGGCATCCCTAGTTTCTACTTTTATTTTTTATATCTGGATATCTTTCTGTCAGTTAGTTTAGTTGCTGACATACCTAGAGTTTAGCTTCTGTATATTTGATTTCTGTCTCTACACTTGACTGTTAATTGTTGTTCTAATATAGATTACAGAACCAAAGTGATGTCTCTGCTTTTTAATACACTGTCTAGGTTTGTCATAGCTTTTCTTCCAAGGGGCAAGTGTCTTTTAATTATATGGCTGCAGTCATCATCTGCATTGATTTTGGAGCCCAAGAAAATAAAGTCTGTCACTGTGTCCATTGTTTCCGCATCTTTTTACCATGAAGTGATGGGACTGAATGCCATGATCTTAGTTTTTTGAAAGTTGAGTTTTAAGCCAGCTTTTTTTACTCTCTTCTTTCACCTTTATCAAGAGGCTCTTAAGTTCCTCTTAAGAGGGTAAAGCTCTCTAGCCTTACCTTTTAAGGCTTACCTCGGTAGCCTTGTTGTAATAAAGAATTCTGAAATTCTGTCAGTTGTTAATATGTGGAAGACCCACTTTGAAAGTGTTAGTATGAGGTTGCTCCTAGGATCTGCAGTTATATTTTATCCTTATGATTCTCTTCAATTGGATTCAGTTACCCCCTTCTATGTAAATTCAGTACTGGGGTTGCTGAACTGAAGTAAAAAGTTATTTTAAAATTACATTGAAATATGCATAATAAGTCAGTTATTCCTACTGAAGAAAAAGTTTTGAGTTTCTGATTTTTGGAATTTAAGATGTTATCATATTTCTCTTCCTTCCCATTAGGTTAAAAGATCCCACTGTGCAGATAACCAGCTCTGATTACAGTGAGAAATTTTACTTGCTTCCATTGCAGTCTCTTCAGTCTCTTTTAATAAAACTTGTTTTATCTGCTGCTAAAGTGATCAATAGCAAGTAGTGATTACATTTGTGACAACACGGATGGACCTGGAAGATATTATGATTAGTGAAATAAGTCAGGCAGAGAAAGACAAATACTCTGTGTTTTCGCTTATATGTAGAATATAAAATAAAACAAATGAACAAGTATAACAGCATAAAAACAGACACTGAGATACAGATAAACTAGAGGTCACCAGAGGGGAGAAGTGTAAGAGGAGAGCCAAAATAGGTGAAGGGAATTAGTAGATACAAACAACTTACAATAAGGGACAAGGATGATAAGGTACAACACATGACAAGGACAATAAGGTACAACACAGAGATTATAGCTTGCTAATGTCACTATAATTTTGGACACATGACTATAGAATATAACCTGTAAATTCTCTTTTGTTACACAATTTGTACGTGATTTAGGTACTAATTCAATTTATATAATTATGTTAATTGATAACAGTATTATTTTGCAATTTGGATAATTTCTTCATGTCCTTCTGTGATACAGTTAATGGGTTAACTATTGAGCAGGTTAATTTTTTTTAATATAAATTTTGGGGCAGCTGCCTTTGGTTTTAAATTGCTGACTTTCAGTTGAGGTTATTCTCTCCACAACCATTTTAATTTTTTTTTTTACTCACTGGCTATTATGCATGATTCTTTGGATAAATGCATTTTTTTTTCAGAGCTCTTCATAAAGGTACTTTCTGCAAGACCAAGAATTATATGTATAACATAAGAGTTTATAAAATTGGAGAAAAAGGATTATTTCTTGGCCCAGTTCAAGAGTAAATCTGATTTAAATGCATGTGTTAATGTAACACACATGCTTTTGGAACTAGGAGCTAGATAAACACCTGGATGTTTTGTGAGCTTTTAATTAGCTATCCTGTTTTTCTTTTATAGGAAAGTTAAAGGAGGAAATATCGATGTACATCCATCAGAAAAAGCACTTATTGTTCAATATGAAGTGGAAGCTACCATTCTTGGAGAAATGGGGGATCCCATGTTGGGAGAACGAAAGGAATGCCAAAAAATGTAAGTTTTCTTCATTTGTGCATATTTGAAAGTGGTAAACCTTATACAAAGTTTGTAGAAATCTGATGTTATTTGAATTTGGATAGATAATGAATGACTCTGGCATTCCTCTCAACCTACATTATCTTAGTGAAGCAGAGACTATATTAAACTATAAATATAGAGTATATTCCAGAGAAAATCATGTTTATGAACTTAATTGGAACCTAATGAAAAATGCCTGTTCTTATTAATCCCATTTTATAAATGCATATAGTAGAATATGACTTGTGAAATCAATGATAAGAGATATGTTTATGTTAGACATTTTAGCCTAATTTAGCAAGTTTGTATTTTAGCTGATTCTTTCTTCCCTGAAATTACAGAAAGGTATATGACTTCTAGAATTCACAAATGGGACATGTACCTTGAATTCATCCCTTAAAAATCCAGCCATCTGAAAGATGTTAATAGTAGGACAAGTGTTTTCTGACTCAGTGAATTGACCTTAGATCTCCCAGTATTCTACACACTTTCCTTTCTGCTTTTGTAGTACTTTCAGGAGTCCCTTGGGAACTGGCCTTTTTCATTTGTCTTCAGTTGTGCTGGCAATGATCTTGCACTCTTGCCATAGTTTTGTAGAAGTAGAAAGGGTCTGAGATCACCTAATATTGTTTCCCAACTTTCTTCCCTGCAGAAAAATATTAAAAAGTTGGTATGTTTTGGTATATTCGATTCAGTACATAGTGTAGAATATAATGTAGTTATATTATATAGTTATATATAACTATATATATATTATATATATTATAATATATTATATAACTATAATATATTATAATATATACTATAATATATTACAGTATAATATATTATAACTATAATATATTATAACTATATATATTATATATATATTATATAGTTATATTATATAGTGTAGTTATAATGTAGTTAAGTATAGTCAGGATACTAGGAGTGCATATGATGTTATTTAGCTCACTGAGAAGCACCACAGCTTAAATGCATAGCAGTGGTTCTCAACTGGTTAGAATTTTTTTCCTCAGGGAACATTTTGGTTGTCATACTGGAAGGTGCTATTGTTATCTAGTGGATAGAGGCTGAGGTGCTGCTAAGCATCCTACTATGCACAAAATAGCCACCTGCTAAGAAAAAACGATTTGGCCCCAAACTTTAATTGTGCTTCAGTTAAGAAACTTTATTGCACAGCAACCTGAAAAGAGAAGCTACCGACTGTCTTAAGATCTCTAGTCTGTCTTCTTATTTGGTTTAGAAGGACACTAAATTTCATAGATAGTTCTTTAAACATAAACAAGTCCTGCGATAATCCACTAGATTGAAGAGATACACACATGTATACACACATACTTAATGCTGTAGATTTTAACTCACATGCTCAGTTTTTTGTATTCTGTCACACTGTCTTCCATTTGTGTGTTTGTGATTGCTACCTAAATTTTATGCATATTGAAAAAATATGAAATCTCTTGATATTTTTATTCATTTGATTTCCAAAGAAAAGCTAGCAGATTAGGGGTCTTTGCCTTTAGAACCTCATGCATCCACATTTCGTAAGTGAAATTTTTTTAGTTTCTTAGTAGTGTAGTAGTAGCCTTATTCAACCAGTGAGAACTGGTTGTTGTTATTTGAAATGAAAATAAGTGAGAATTGTAGTTATTGTTTGAAAATCTGCAGGTGCACAAGACAAGGGATATATTGACTAAAGAGTCAGCCACCTGGAAAGAGTTACTATAGACTCACTAGAGTAAGTGGATTTAAACATCAGTAGGGGAGGAAAAACCTCTGTTACCCAACTTTGTGATAGTCATCCTTGGTCACTCAAGATTTGGAGAGGAGTATTATTGTGAGACCAAAAGGAGAATATGATTTGTTAATAGTTCAAGAGGATTTATCAATGACGATGGCTAGGGTGAGGGTTTTGAGGGAGAAACTCATAGTTTGAGATAGATGTGAAATTAAATCATTAAATTTCATTTAATGCAGTGGCAGTCAGTGCTATGACTCAGCTCCAAAAGATGTATTTCATTCTCCCTTATTGGATAAAGGAATATATAAGCCCACCTTGAACAGAATCCCAGGTTTCTGAATATTTCTGAGAAACCTATGGTTATGATCTGAAAATAACATGCACATTTTTAATGAGTTTTTTGTGTTCTTAATAGGCATGGGATGCCTATGAAGATTATTTTTTTGATTAAAGAAATAATCAGTAAACGTATAGCTAGTCATATATATTTGACATTAAATCTTAGTCATATATATATATTTGTCTCTTTTAGTAAGGGAAGGATTTAGGACAAAAATGTACACACTAAAAGAACAGAGTCTTTCTATTACTTGGAAAGATGATGATGAATTAGATTGTTTATATATATATAGTAGAAAATCTAAAATTGATTTTAAAAGGTCTGCTTTATTAAATCAAAATACTACTTACAGACCTATTAAATGTTCAAAGTCTAAAACACTAGTAGCACTAGATGCTGGTGAGGATGTAGAACAACAGAAACTCACTCATTGCTAATGAAAATATAAAATGTAACAGCTACTTTGGAAGGCATTTTGGCAGTTTCTAAGCTAAACATACACTTACCATATGATCCAACAGTTTTGCTCTTAGATATTAACCCAAAATGAGTTGAAAATTTATGTCCACACGAAAACCTGCACGTGAATCTTAATAGCAGCTTTATAACTGTCAACAGTTGGAAGCAACCAAAATATCCTTCAGTAGGCAAAAGAGTAAGCAAACTGCGTTGCATCCATATAGTCAAGTATTATTCAGCACGAAAGGAAATCAACCATCAAGCGATGAAAAAACATAGAGGAACCTAAATGCATATTACTAAGTGAAAGAAGCCAGACTGGAAAGGTTATATACTGTATGATTCCAACTCTATGACCATCTAGAAAAGGCAAAACTGAAGTAAAAGTAGATTAGAGGTTCTTAGGGGTTATGGCGTGGGGAAGGGGAGAATATGTGGAACATAGGGCATTTTTAGGGTAGTTCAAACTATTTTGTGTGTGTGTGAAATTAGGCATTTGTTCAAGCTCACAGAACTATACACTGCAGACTGCACCCTAATGTAACTGTACAGTTTAGTTAATAGTATGTCAAAATGATTCATCAGTTATGACAAAGTTACCACAAGATGGTGATAATAGAAGAAACTGTATTGAGGGAGGGTGGTGGGGACATATATGGTAACTCTACTTTCTGCACTATTTTTCTGTAAATCTGAAACTCTTCTGAAAAAGACTAGCAAGAAAATTTCCAAAATTATATTTATAGAATTTCTACCATGCCTGTTCTCAATCAGATTTATGGAAACTCAAGATTTCTCAGTTCCTTGTTAAAATTAAACATGGAGAGGTCTTTTGAGAGGTTTTCTCAGGATGAATTCTTCTTTATATTTTTACTTCCTGATGTGCAGCTAAAATTATACAAAAGTATTCTGTAGTTTAAAAGACTTAAAAGGTAGGAAGTTAAAAAACCAAATAAATTATAGAAAAAACTAAAATAGAGAGACAGAGTACTGCTAGGATTCTTGTTGCAGACCATAGAAACCTCTCCAGCAAAGTCAAGCATAAAAGGAATGTATTCAAAGCTGTACGGTAGCTTATCAAATCCTGAGAGGACCAGATTTGGGGATGACTGTATAACTGGGAATAATATTCAAATCACTTTACTAGACTTGTTTCAGGGGAGAGCACCTGTATCTGAATAATGACTTCAGAGATGCTGAGTGCAGGACATTTTTCTAAGGTCTCTGTCCCTGTCGTCTCTTTTTCTAAGGTCTCTGTCCCTGTTGCCTCTAATACCTTCAGTTTCTCCCAAACTTAGCCATCTTCAGTTCATTCGCTCAGTCATGTCCACCTCTTTGTGACCCTATGGACTGCAGCACATCAGGCTTCCCTGTCCATCACCAACTCCCGGAGTTTACTCAAACTCATGTCCATTGAGTCAAGGATGTCATCCAACCATCTCATCCTCTGTCATCCCCTTCTCCTCCTGTCTTCAATCTCTCCCAGCATCAGGGTCTTTTCCAATGAGTCAGTTCTTTCACATCAGGTGGCCGAAGTATTGGAGTTTCAGCTTTAGCATCAGTCTTTCCAATGAATATTCAGGACTGATTTCCTTTAGGATGGACTGGTTTGATCTCCTTTCTGTCCAAGGGACTGTCAAGAGTCTTCTCCAACACCACGGTTAAAAAGCATCAATTCTGTGCTCAGCTTTCTTTATAGTCCAATTGTCACATATATACATGACTACTGGGAAAACCATAGCTTTGACTAGATGGACCTTTGTTGGCAAAGTAATGTCTCTGCTTTTTAATATGCTGTCTAGGTTGGGAATAACTTTTCTTCCAAGGAGCAAGCATTTTTAAATTTCATGGCTGCAGTCACCATCTGTAGTAATTTTGGAGCCCCCTAAAATAAAGTCTCTCGCTGTTTCCATTGTTTCCCCATCTATTTCCCATGAAGTGATGGAACCAGATGCCATGATCTTAGTTTTCTGAATGTTGAGTTTTAAACCAACTTTTTCACTCTCCTCTTTCACTTTCATCAAGAGGCTGTTTAGTTCTTCTTCTCTTTATGCCATGAGTGTGGTGTCAGTCCTGAATATTCATTGGAAGGACTGATGCTAAAGCTGAAACTCCAATACTTTGGCCACCTGATGCAAAGAACTGACTCATTTGAAAAGACCCTGAAGCTGGGAAAGATTGAAAGCAGGAAGAGAAGGGGATGACAGAAAATGAAATGGTTGGATGGCATCACCGACTCAATGGACATGAGTTTGAGTAAACTTTGGGAGTTGGTGATGGACAGGGAAACCTGGCATGCTGCAGTCCATGAGATCGCAAAGAGTCAGACACAACTGAGCAACTGAACTGAACTGAACTGTGGTGTTATCTGCATATCTGAAGTTATTGGTATTTCTCCCAGCAACATTAATTCCAGCTTGTGCTTCATCCAGGCTAGCATTTCTCATGATGTACTCTGCATATAAGTTAAATAAACAGGGTAACAGTATACAGCTTTGACATACTCTTTTCCCAATTTGGAACCAGTCTCTTGTTCCATGTCCAGTTCTAACTGTTGCTTCTTAACCTGCATACAGATTTCTCAGGAGGCAGGTCAGGTGGTCTGGTATTCCCATCTCTTGAAGAATTTTCCACACACACACACACACACACACACACACACACACAGAAACAGTCAAAGGCTTTAGCATAGTCAGTAAAGCAGAAGTAGATGTTTCTCTGGAACTCTCGCTTTTTCAATGATCCAGCGGATGTTGGCAATTTGATCTCCAGTTCCTCTGCCTTTTAACTAAGCCATCTTCACTAGCGATCTTCACTAAGAAGTATTTCAGCACTGTGGCTCCTTTCTTTTGTCTCTCTTTTTGAATCTAAGCCTTGCATGAGTGCATCTGCTTGCGAGAATCTCTTGCCACCAGTTTGAGTCTTCACCCTGAACCTAATTTTTTGTCCTTATAGCTTTCTTTGTTGTCATGAATCCATGTAAATTGGCAATTGCTTCCAGATTTTGAACAACCTTTTCTTATTCATCTTGCAGTGAATTTCCTGGACTAAATTAAAAAGGAGGAAGAACCTGTTTGTTTTTTTTTTAATGTACTGACAAATATAACTATATTCATTTGTTCCTCAGCATTCCTCATATAAGTCTTAAAATGCATCCTACTTTTTTTTTCCTTCTGCATAATTTCCATCAGAATAATCAAATCTGAATATGTTAATATTGTATTCTGTCCTTAACTGAAAACTATGACTGTGAATATGGTCAAGAAAATGATTTATTTTTGTCACTATGGATTTTCATATCTAATAATTAAAAACTTTATATGATATAAATATATGTATATGACATCAGAAAGACTGTTTTATAACTGGTCTCTGGATATGCTATCCTCCCTAGATGAGTCAGATGTAGACTTTACCATTCCTTTTGTTATCTCGTTTGTCCAATTTGAAGAAAATCATTGTTTTGCATTTTTTTCTAAGTCTAGCTATATCTTATACTTTATTACATGTTACTAAAAGAGACTATGTCAGGTACATTAAATATTTTATAAATTATTTAAAAGAAGTACTGTTTAAATTGTTACTTACTTTAATAATAACTGAGTTGGAAAATTCTGATTTGCCTGCAGTATCCGTCTTAAAAGTCTCAATGCCAACACAGATATAACTTCCCTGGCACGGAAGGTGGTTGAGGAATGTAAACTCATTCATCCCTCAAAGCTAAATGAAGTGGAACAGCTGTTGTACTATCTCCAGAACCGCCGTGATTCAATGTCAGGAAAAGGTAAGTAGAAGAACAACTAAATTTTTAACGCAAAACCATAGCAAAAACCACCTCAATATTGTAAGTAATTAGCCTCCAATTAAAATAAATAAATTAATTTAAAAATGAAAAAAAAACAAAACCAGAGTTGTTTGACTGTAGTTTGTACTTTTGATATTTAAATGGTGATGGTTTTTTTTTTGTTGTTGTTAGTGCTATGACTAAGTGAATGAAAGAATAAACAAACATACTAGTATTCCAGGCTTACAAAATGATCTATTTTGTACCAAGTGTGTGTGTGTGCATGCGCACATATGATAAAATAAGGAATAAAAAAGCAAATATCTTTCATATTGATTCTGGAATAATAGAAAGAGAGAATTGAGGCCTGGAAACCTGTTTTCTCCACCCGAGCAACTTATTTATATTTTCTATATTTCTTATTGACAATTAATTGATAATTTGGATTACTAAAGTATTTAAGTGTTAAAATATTTGTGGTATGCATATGTTTTGTGAATCTTTCTTAGGAAAACTTACCTTTTCATTGCCAAACATCTCTATTGTTACTATTCTTCTATCTTTAATTGCCTCATAAAAGAATAAATTCATTAAACTTAGAGCTAAGTAATTGATTATTTATAGAAGACATTTTCCAATGTCCAAGCTCAAAACAAAAGTACAGGTATTTAAATGGAAAGTTATCTCAGATTAATCAGTGGTTACTTATTCCATTTCATAGTATTTATTAATGGACAGTCCATGGAGTCGCGAAGAGTTGGACACAACTGAGCAACTTTCACTTCACTTCACTTATCAAGTTTACATATATCTTTCTTTTCATTCCTAAGTTCTATTATATGGTACCCTTGACATAGCTTATACTTCAGTTTTGATTGTATTAAGTAGAAAAAATGAAAGAGAAAATTTATTTGCACTTTTAAAAAAATTAAGCAGTCATTTCTCTCCATCCATAGCAAATAAAATGCCTTGTGCCTAATATGTACTTTTATTAGTTAGCCTTGTATACAGTATATAGCACACATTATATGATCAGTATGTATTTGTTGAATGAATTGAATAGCTGTGAATTTATTTAAAAACAAAAATAAGCATTTTGAACTTGATTATTTCCAACTGCATAGCTGGCACTCCAACTACTTAGTTGTATACCTATTAATTATTAATAATAAGTGCTATAAGGAAAATATTATCAAAAATTTTTAACTACTTTGTGATAGACTATTTCTGTAATGGTGTTACTGGATGATAAAAGATAATATCTTCAATAAGTTAAGTTGAAAATGAGAAAAGTAAATCCTGTGCTTTTAAGATGTGTCTGTTCCTACTGTAGGTTGTACAATATAATTAAAATTAATCTTTCCTAATGCTACTGTGCTGAAGTACTGAAGTCGCTCAGTTGTGTCTGACTCTTTGCAACCCCAGGGATTGTAGCCTACCAGGCTCCTCCCTCCATGGGATTCTCCAGGCAAGAGTACTGGAGTGGGTTGCCATTTCCTTCTCCAGGGGATATTCCCGACCCAGGGATGGAACCCAGGTCTCCCGCATTCCAGGGAGATGCTTTAACCTCTGAGCCACCAGGGAAGCCCTTAATACAATTCTGAGGACATTTGTAATAAAATAAAATAATATCTTTAATGAGAACCCTTTCACTGAGTTTTCAAGATAAATCAGTCTTCTTACCTCCTTCCCCAGAAATTAAAGTAATATGAGGAAATTTTCATATTATCATAAATTCAAATCATTGTTACTTTATATAGATACTAATGTTTGGAGACATATATGAAATGCTATGCTATAGCATATATACATTTATTTTTAGAAATGATTCTATGTTCTTTCTTTTTACCTGATATTCAGTATTTCAAAGCCAGAAACCTAGCCCTAAAGGTGGTTAAAATAAAATTATAGTAGTTTTTGATTATATGATTCTTTACCGTAAGTCTTTTTTTCCTTTATTCATTAAAACTACTGTCATAATAAGTTATCTGTTTGAGGAAAAATCTAGCTGTTGAGAAAACATAACTTTGTTTAGAATGGCTACCTTCCTCCAAAAACAATCAGGATTAATTCCTGTCATATGTAAAGCATTTGCTAATTTTAGAATCAAAAATTTGATATTACTTGAACTTATTTTAATGTACAGTCATTGCTTATGTTTTTGATCCAGATCAGATCAGTGAAGCATTTTTTAATTTTCTTTTTAGAATGCGAAGTTCTGCTGTTAGTCAAATAATTCAACATAACAAATGACTCAGAGTTATATTCACCACCATTAATGTCTCTTTAATCCATTTGGGAGCAAGTGAGGATTAAATTAGCACAAATATTAAACATTTGCCTTTTAATTTATGGACCTAATTTTGTTTAAAAAATCAGCAACTGTATTTTAGCTTCTTAACTTTACCCAGGTTATTTCTTTTCCATTTTGTTTGTTAATTTTAATTTTAGTCTTTTTATTACCTAATTCATTAGTTTTTGATTTTCTCATTCTCACCTTAAATGTGAATTAGGAAAAAAAAAGAAAAAATAGATTTTTTGCTTCTTGTTGGCAAGTCTAGGTATTTACATGCCTAACTGTTAAACAATGAGGAAGCTAAATTGCGACCTAACGTAACTTGGAGATTATTTATATATTTTATTAAACTCTCCTGGATATCCTCATTAGAACAAATGTATTATAGATGAACATTTTTTATACATTGGAAAAAGATTACCTCATAAATTACTCATTTTAAGATCCCTAGCTTAGCTAGAATTAAACTCAGCTGCTGAAAATAAAAATTAGCCAGAAATCCAAAATCCTGGTTCTTCTCATTAAAACAAAATCTTTTTACAGAAAAAAAGGAGAAGTCAAGCAAGCCTAAAGATCCACCTCCTTTTGAAGGAATGGAGGTAAGACTGTATTTTTATATATTAGAGAACTGATTGTAAGGTAATGCTTTTACCATCAGTAGTTCCTATAGTTACATTAGACAAGTGTGGAATTTTTAGAAGTGGTTGAACTTAAAGTTCCCCAAAAAGATAGAAAATAAATATTTAATAAAGGAAAAAATTATTGGGTATGTTTTTTAGACAGTTTATTTTGATAAATTGTGAAAAGTATTAGCTATTCTAATTGCAGTGTGTTTTAAAATAGTGTTTAATATATTATGGTAGATACTATTTCACATTACATTTAAGATACTTTATTAATATAAATAGGCCAATTTTAGAGTTTGTTTACATCCCGTTTTTATCATATGGTTTATGACTATTTTCATATTGAAGTTCCATCACCCAAAGATCTAATCTCTCCCCGTACAAAAAGATTGCTACTATGTACAAAAATATTGCTACCATGAGTCCTTTGAAAACTTGTCTCATTATCGAGAGCAATATATTGATCACAAAATATCATTCCTTTGACAACTCTTTTGAGCCCTGCTGTTCTTTTAGAGTACTTCCTTCCTCTTCCTTTGTTTCAGATTGATGAAGTTGCTAACATAAATGACATGGATGAGTACATTGAGTTATTATATGAAGATATTCCTGACAAGGTTCGGGGTTCTGCTTTGATCCTACAGCTTGCTCGAAATCCTGATAACTTGGAAGAACTACTACTGAATGGTAGAATTTATGGACTTATATCTATAAATATTTAAAGTTTAAAATTATTGTGAATATGATTTTTAAATTATTATAATAGAGAGGTAAGCTAAAATTATTTATATCAAACTTAGGAATGCAATTGTTTTCCAGCTCTTTATTACTTCCCTTCTTACTCAAATTTCTTAACATGTGGGCATAATGTTTAAATATTCTCTGGAGAATGGACAAATAATTTAAACAAGAAAAATAAAGTCTTAATGGTACTGTTTATTTTCTTCTATTCTGGAAGACTTTTTATTCTTTCAATTAGGATATAAAATCAGACTTTTGACAATTGCTCGTGTATGCTTTCATTAAATTACAGTTAATATTTTTTAAACAGCACAGCCCAAAATAGTACTCTTTTAAATTTCATTTAGCTTGACTTTGATGCCATGTATTTGCTTTCTTTTCACTAGAAGTGCTAGGTAATAAAAAAAAAAAAAAAGGAGATACAATACTCTTAAAACCTTCTTTCTCATTTTTACCACTATAGAATACCACTATAGAATTATTATAATTTTCTGATTATACTTTAGCCAAAATTAAAATATAGACGATATCATTATGATCTAATTTCTGTCACATGATAATACCTTTTTATCTATTGTCAAACTCCTTTTATGGAGCTGGTCCAGCGTACATCAGTACTTTCTAGCTTGGACAAAATATCCTGGGATCTATCCAGAGAGTCATAGGATATTACCAATATTCCAGTTAGGAAATTTGTACATTTAAAATATTTTCTAAATTGTGCAACTCATATATTCATATATTCTTTTTAAGAAATTAGAGTATTACAGATAAAACCCCTTTGACCATTACTCTATAATCTGTTAGGAATTTGGAATTCATTCTTCCAGATCTTTTCCACACTTTTACACATAATATATATAGAGGATTTTTTTCCTGTGTTAAAATATAGAGTGAATTTTTATGTTAATTATATCATACTTCTTACTTGGTAATTTTTTCTCCATGTAGTAACGTTTTGAGATTACATGCATATAGCTACATACAGTGTTAATTAGTTTTGAACTACTTTTGATTATTGTATTTTATGAAGTTATATACATATTCTTTAGCCATTCCCCTATTGATGGTTATTAGACTTTAAAATTAGGTCTTAAAATTTCCAAATTTTCCAATAGGAAACTTCAGTGAACATCTTTGTTCTTATTTATATATACAAACCAGGGGGTTTTTTAGTGTGTACACAGAAACAAAAGTTATACAGAAATACAGGTCGTAATGTCTTAGGGATATTGTTGAATTGTCCTCCAAATTGTTTATGCCACTGTATATCCAGACCCATGGAATATGAAGGCTGTAAAACTTAAACATTTTTGCCTTTGTGTTGTTGCTAACAAACAGTACCTCTTTGGTTTAAGTTGTATTTACCTGATTTCTAATGAGTTCGATCTTTTTCTCATGTCACTAGACTTTTGGAATTCCTACCCTGTAGAGCTTGTATTTATACATACATGTGAATATATGTATATTTACATATAAATATACATTTTTAATATATGTATATATATAGTCATCCCTCAATATCCACGGGGGATTGACTCCAGGGCCTGCCAAAGATACCAAAATCTGCAGATATTCAGGTCTCATAGTTGGTCCTCCATATCCATTTCTTCTACATCTGTGGATGCAACCAATCGTGGATCATGTATAGGTTACCGTTGAACAACATGAGTTTGAACTGCCAGGTCGACACATGCATACATAAGTTTAAGTCCATGTTCAAGTATAAATGGACCTGTGTGCAGTTCAAACCCATGTTGTTAAAGTGTCATCTATTGATATATATCCTTTTTCTTTTATGTACTTAGAAATAGTTACTTTCAGTCTATTGTCTTTTTTTTTCCCTTGACATATCTTTTTCCATTCTTTAACTGTCACCCTTTTTGTGTATTTGAATTTGAAGTGTTTTTGTTGGATTGGATATAGAGTTGGGTCATATTTTTTAATACATTTGAATAATCTTCCTTTTGATTGGCATGTTTATTCTATTTACCATTAAAATAATTACTCATAAAGTGGGATTGTCATCTAACATTCTCTTTGCTTTCTGTTTATCTTGTTTTGATCTTCTGTCTCTCCATGACTGCCTTCTTTTATGTGAAATATTGTCTTGTATTCCATTTTAATTCTTTTGTTATTAATTTACTATTATGTGTTTTCCTGAATTAACTTTCTTAGTAGTTACCCTGGGATTACAGATACCAACTTAAGTTTTAAAAATCTAGTTTAACTTAATGCCAATATAATTTTAGTAGTCCATAAAACCTTTTTTTCAGTATACTTCCCACCCCACATCTTTATACTATTAATTCATACATATTACATCTGTATATATTATCAGCCTGTCAGCAAGAAATATAATTATTGATATATGCATTTTAAAATCAGAAGAAAATAATACAGTCAAAAATATGTTTATAATGTCTTTTAGATACAGAGAAAGTTACACACTCTAATGTCCTTGTACTTCAGCCTGATGGAATCTCTTTTATATTTCTCATAATGCTAACAACAAATTGTCAAAGGTTTTTTGTTTTGTTTTGTTTTGTTTTGTGTAGTAATTTGACTATGTCATCCCTCTGGCTTTATGTCTCTGTGGTTTCTGATGTGAAACCAGCTGTTAATCTTATTGAGGACCCTTTGAACATGTTGAATTGATTTTCTCTTGCTACTTTCAGTGTTTCCTTTGCCTTTGGCTTTTGCCCGTTTGGCTGTGGACTCTTTGTAATCCAACGGACTGGAGCCCACCAGGCTCCTCTGTCCATGGAATTCTCCAGGCAAGAATACTGGAGTGGGTAGCCATTCCCTTCTCCAAGGGATATTTCTGACCTTGAGATCAAACTCAAGTCTTCTACATTTGCAGGCATATTCTTTACCTTCTGAGCACCAGGGATGCCCTCTGATGTGTTTAAGTGGTAATATCTTTTAGCTGATCTTGCTTGGAGTTTGTGGAGCTTCTTGGATATGCAGATTGTTTTTCATCAGATTTAGAAAGTTTGGGCCATTATTTTCATAAGTATTTATTCAGCTCTTTCCTCTGTATATACTCTTCTCTTGGGACTCCCATGTTAGTAAGCTTGTTGAGGTCATATAGGTCTTTGAAGCTCTCTTAATAGTTTTCATTTTTTTCCCTTTCTGTTCAAGACTGGATAATCTTAATCAACTTGCCTTTATACTTGTTGATTTTTTTTTCTAATTCTCATCTGTAGTTAAGACCTTGTAATGACTTTTTCATTTTAGAGGTTGAACTTTGCAACTTCAGAATTTCTGTTTGGTTCATCTTGTATTATTTGTATCTCCTTATTGATATTCTTTGGTGAGACAGCATTCTCGTACCTTCTCATATTTCCTTTAATTCTTTAGACATGATTTCCTTTAGTTCTTTAAATATATTTATAGTGACTTAAAATAATTTTAAATCTTTGACTCATAAATTCAGAATGTGAGCTTCCTCCTGGATTGTTTGTATTCAGTGCTATATTCCTTGAGTTTGGGATATACTGTCCTTTTTTCTTTGTATGTATTATATTTTTGTTATTGTTATTGAAATAATGTTGTAGCAACTCTGGAAATCAGAATTCCACTCCCTTCTGGGCTTGTTATTTTTACTGTTTGTTTTTTTAATGATTTTCCTGGATTACTTGTATAAAGTCTGTATTATTTGTCCATGCAATCACTGAAGCCTCTGCTCAGTTTAGTGGTAACTAATGATTTGATAGAGATTTCTTTAGATGCCTGGAACCAAGTATCCTAACCTTTGCTGAGGGGCTCTGGGTATGAACGTATGGGCAGGAGGATGTCTTCAGTGCTCAAGCAAGTAGTTTACAAACCTTAGCCTTTAATTGCTGCTTGAATATTGTGTCAGGGTTGGGTAGAAATGAGAGATTAGGCTTTTTTAGGGCTTTCCCTGACATGAGGCCATTCCTGCACGTGTGCCTGACCATCTGGAGTACCAGGAATATGTTGGAGGCTTTCAAGACCCTGTGAATATATTATTTCCCAGTTTTTCTTTTCAAAGTGTTTTGGTCAGCCTCTTGTTAATTCCAGTTGGCTAGGCTGCTGCACGTAGCTGTAATGTTGCTACTAGTAGTTTTCAGCAAATGCCCTGGTACTAAGGTTGTTTATAAGAGCAATCTCTGAGTCAGGTTAAATAAAGCAAACCCATAGAAATGGAGCTTTTCAGCAAGCGTCCTGATGTGTCAGGTATTGATAATTCACCAGAGTGCGGACCTAGGGGAGGACCACACTGCTCGCTCTCCTCCAGTTGCTGCTGGGCTACTGTTTTTCACAGATATGGTGCTCTTGGTTTTCTTTTTTTTTTTTTTTTGCTCTTGGTTTTCAAAGTTTCCACAAAGTTGCATGGAGGGAATGGAACCAGGGCAAGTTGAAATGCCAGAGTTCACTGTTTTTACCAAGTCAGCCTGTTTCTCAGATAAATTCTTCTCAAGTTGTCACAAAACTACTTAATTTCCAGATCTAAAAAAATTTGATTTTGAAAAGTTCTACCAGTATTATATTTGCTTATGGAGGAGTGGATTTTTGGAGGTCCTTAGTCTACTGTTCCAGAAGTGCTTGGCCCTGGAATTCATTTTTGTTGAAAGTGAGCAGTAGAGGTGTAATTTTATTTTATTCCATGTTTTATAGCCAGTTATTCCAATGTACTTTTTGAATACTCCTTCTTTTCCCAAAGATTTGAAATGCCTTTTCTATTATTAATATAGGCCAGCCATTCTTTTACTCAGTAGATACTTCTTGAAAGCTTATTCTGTGCCAGGTACTGCTCCGATATATTCATAGGTGTGTTTTGATACTCTATTTTCTTTTCTATTGATCTATTTGATCATTTCCGCTCCAATATCATACTAGTTTTGATACGTTTTGTTTTGTACTTTGACTAGAGTTTTAGAATAAGTAGGAGACATGTTCCAGGGAGTTGATTTTTTTTTTTTTGAAAGTGTTGTTGCTGGTCTTATACATTTTGTTATATATTATTTAGCAATCACTTTATTATATTCTCTAAGAAAATCATAATGAAATTTTAATTATGATTACATTCAACTTATAAATTAATTTGGGGTTTATTTTAATATTTTGTAAGCTTTCTATTTTCTTCTGGTTTATTTCATTACCTGTAAATAATTCCTATAGCTATAGGTTTTTTTAGACATTTTTCTATTCCTCAGTAAAGAAAAATGTTAAATTCATGACATTATAGCACATCATTTTCCAAAGTATATTCTAAGAAGTACTGAATCCTCTGGATTAATAATGATGAAATGCCTTTGGTAATACAGGATTAAACAAAGCTAAACCAGGTCTTTATTAAGACTTTTTAAAGCTTTTACATATTGTCTATTTATTTGACTTCAGAATAATTTTGTTCAAGGCCTGTATTATACCAGTGCTCTGGTATATATATATGAGTATGAATATGAATAATATCATAAAATGCTATTATGGGATATTTTTCAACTTGTAGAAAAAATTCCCCACTTAATGGATTACAATATATAGTGAATTCTTCTTGTTCCATAATGTGAATGGCCAGAAAGCTCAAATAAACTACTTTTATCATCATAATAAATACTGATAATACAGTTCACAATATATCCTACATGCCTATTATAGAAAGTTGAATTATGATCTCTATATAATACAGTTATTTCAGTTTTTAATGATTTTAAGTCAGTCATGAATAATACTAATTTGAAGGTAGTCGCATTACTGTATGTTTACTTAATGTATAGTAATTCTCATTAATCAGTTTATTAATTTTACCATTTTAAAGTGAAGGGCCTAACAGGGATGTTTATCAGTCTAGCCTGAAGTTTTGGGGAAGATTTTTTTGCTCTATTTTTGCCTGTTAGCATCAGCTTAACATGACATTAAAATATTAGACTTATTTTTCAGTTTATAAGTTTTGTTTGATTATTAATTTGCTTCAGTGAAGCTTGTGTTATCCTGCTATAAACTGCTCATTATTTTTTTAGACTTAAGCTAGTTTTTTTTTTTTCTTACAAATACATTAAATCAGATTTTAAAAACCTGGCCACTGCAGTTGCATATAGAAATGAAAATTAAGAATTAAATGGTTCTGTTCATTATTTATTGTCATTCATAGTACTCTTATTTTGTTACTTTGTTTAAATTATATTTTATTTTTCTGTTTATGATAATAGACTTAAAGTTGCATGTTGTGAGTTTTAGTATTTGCTGCTGCTAAGTCACTTCAGTCGTGTCTGACTCTGTGCGACCCCATAGATGGCAGCCCACCAGGCTCCCCCGTCCCTGGGATTCTCCAGGCAAGAACACTGGAGTGGGTTGCCATTTCCTTCTCCAATGCATGAAAGTGAAAAGTGAAAGGGAAGTCGCTCAGTCGTGTCCCACCCTTAGCATGGACTGCAGCCCACCAGGCTCTTCCATCCATGGGATTTTCCAGGCAAGAGTACTGGAGTGGGGTGCCACTGCCTTCTCCGAGTTTTAATATTGAAATTTTTAAAATAGCTTTCTGTGTTGGAAAGAAGCATCCTACTTTTTGTCCCAGTTCTACCTTAGCTTTGTTATTTATTGATAAGTAGACATTTAAAACCAATTACCCTTTCTATCAGAGTTGATTCTGAGTGATCATTTTTGTACGTCCCCTTTTTCTTTAGATACTGCCCTTGGTGCATTAGCAAGAGTCCTGAGGGAAGACTGGAAACAAAGTGTTGAGTTAGCTACAAACATAATATACATCTTTTTTTGCTTTTCCAGGTAAGTGTAAAAATTAGGAAATAAAAGTTCTAATATCTCTCTCTCTGTCTGTGTCATTGCTTTAAATAGTAGATCACTAGTGTTCTCAGTCTCCATATGTGTCTAACAGTGCTCTGCCTCTCAACTTCTATTTTTCATTCTCTGTCCCCTTTGTTGTTCTGTCTTTCTTTCAGTCTACATTCATCAAGTATGTGCATGTGCAGTAGGGTAATATAATGGTATAAATTTTAAGAGTTATGGGCTTTGGAAATAGACTCTCTGAATTTGAATCCAAATCCTGCTGTTTTAACCTCTGTGGTCTTAGTTACGTAACTTAACCTTTCTATGCTCAGTTTCCACATTTGTAATTTTAGAAAGTAATAGTAGCAGCCTCTTCAGATAGGTATTAGAAAAAAGCTTGACCTAGAGTAAGTGCCAGTAAGTGTTATTGTTTTATATATAGTTGACCCTTGAACAGCATGGGGTTGAACTACACAGGTCCACTTGTATGTAGTTTTTTTCACTAAATATGTACCACCATACTATATGAAGGTACTAGTTGAATTTGTGCAGAACCACCAATATGGAGAACCCACTATAAGTTATATGTACATTTTTGATGACACAGAGGGTTGACCACCCCAGTCATTGCATGATTCAAGGGTCAGCTATCCTTGTGTATATCCACTATATATGTTTGCAGATGTGTTCCTGTTATGTATTCATGTATATCATTTATAGACATTTATTCTTTAGAAGGATGCTTATTGAGGCAATGTGAAAAGTTTCTGACTTTTCAGAAATTCTAGGGAATTTTTTGCCTCTGTTCTAAAAATGTGCCAGCATTAGCAAAATAAAAATTTACTAAATAAGTACTCGGTTGAGTAAAGTGCCTAGGAAACATATAAAACCTGATTGTTAATACTTAACTAGTTTATTTCCTAGCATAAATAATAGTACCGTTATATTATTAGTTTTGTTCGGTGGTAGTCTGAAATTTTATTCTGAGGATATCTCAACTCGATGGATGTGAGTCTGAGTGAACTCCGGGAGTTGGTGATGGACAGGAAGACCTGGCGTGCTGCGATTCATGGGGTCGCAAAGAGTCGGACACGACTGAGCGACTGAATTGAACTGAACCTGAAATAGTTCAAATGGTGGTTAGTTGCAAAAACTCACTTTGTTCAATTTTTAACTTAAAAATTACTTCATTTCAAGTAAAGATTGTATTTTAAAATATATTTAAAGTAATCTCACAATTTCAAGTCTTCCTAGTATACTCTGGGTATGTTCATTTATTAAAATATGTATGTAAAGTCTGTTTTACATTGTTTGTACAGTGTTTATCCAAAACAGATTTCCTGAAGCCTCAAAATGTATTCCTTTAAATACATACTAAAAACTCTTCTTTAAAGCTTTTCTCAGTTTCATGGACTTATCACTCACTATAAAATTGGAGCTCTGTGTATGAATATCATTGATCATGAATTAAAAAGACATGAGCTTTGGCAAGAAGAACTTTCTAAGAAGAAGAAAGCTGATATCCTTTGAAGCAGCATTTCACTCCACTGCTGTTGCCTGTGAGCTTTGGATGGAGGGGATTTTGTTTTGTCACTCACATTACTTGGAAAAATGCAATAGTGTATTGAAGGTTAAGATGAAGATTGAAATTAACAGAATGAATATATTTTCATATATAGTTTTGATCTTTTTTTAACTTTGATTAGGTGATACGCTAGAGGAATAAATGATTGTTGTCCTGGATAACTGAATTTGTGAGTTTCTAAGTGGCTGTGCTATTATGTTCCCTAAGACCATTTAGTAAGCTGAAGTCTGGCTCACCACTGTTGGCCTATGTAGTTCTCTCTTTGAAATAAGGTAGCTTTGATTGGAATGAGTATGACTTTGGTGAAGAACATAGTTTTAAATTCTATTTTTCTAATTAAGTACAAAAATTATTTTAAAAATTACATACAGATTTGAGATGCCTGTAGAATCATAGAACCCATGAAAGAAACGTTAATGTTTTCTGCAACTTCCTTACCAATGGATTATTAGTCTCTTCTTTGACATGTCACTGCTTATTCTTTAACTCATTCTGTGCTTTGGCATTCTACTCATTATAATGCTCTTTTGCCTAGTATACCAAAGTCTACTTCCCAATAACTTCTATTCTTTGATTCTAGTCTTGCAAACTGAAGCAATATAGAATAAGGATATTCTCTTCAATATCCCATTTCTTATATTTAAAGATACTGATCATATTTCCTCTACAACTGTAATTCCTTTTTTTTTTTTACAACTGTAATTTTTAATTGAAGGCCCAGACTTATTCATATGTGTCTTCATATGATATGTTTTGCAGATGAACAAGCTATATTGGTCACTTTCTTTTGAACCCAAAATTTATTGATCTCTTTTAAAAAATAAAAATATTGTTTTTGTTGTGCCCAATATCTCATGTTTTTACCTCCCCTTGGTGAGATCCCCAAGTCACTATAAAAATACACACACACACACACACACACACACACAGATTTGACTTTTCTTAATTAGGATCTTTACAAGTTTAGAAATTTTCTGTGTGTGCTCTAAGTTTCTGACATCTAGATTGGTATTGACTTAACCCATGTGGATAACTTAATAATCCTAGAGGCCGTAGGTAATTTCTTGAGTCCCAAGTTTACTGAATGTACCTAAAATTTCCAAAAATTGAGGGGGAAACTGTGTTGTCATGCAAGTAGCATTCAACAAAGGGGATGCTTTTGAATGCTTTGGTATCCTGAAGTCATACTGCAGTAATTAGTTATTTCTGCAGGTGTGCAGGGAACTGTTTGGGGTTATAAGATATAATTTTAAAATGTTTTTCTCTTGCTTTGGGATATTTTATTTTTGTATGTAGTCTGAAGAGGGTGCTAACAAGCTTTAGATCTAATCAACATCCTTTGAATATACTAGACATCTGTCTGAAGTAGAATTCACAATCCTTATCAACTAAACCACTCTTTAAGGCTATAACCTTTTTGGTTCATGGACCCAGTTTTTAATCTGGTGAAAGTTGGAGACTTATGCACATCTGTAAAATGCATACAATTTTTGAGGATTTATGTATTTGGTGAAGCCTTAACATGTGTTTACCCAAGGTCTGCAAGGACATCCTTGAACCCTAGGTTAAGAAGTTCTATTCTAACACAATTATTGTGCAGAGAAGAATATTTTAATTAAACTCTTGGTTGCAGAAAATAACTGGGTAAAATTGCACATAAAATTTAATAGTTTTTCATAGTGTTTTTCAGTAGGTTTACTTTGCTTCATTGAATATGGATGATCCTTAACTTGTTTACTTGATGAAGACCCTGAAAACCAAACCTTGAGAAAAGATTATGAAAAAACATTTAAAAAATACCAGGGGCTTGTGGTAAAACAGGAACAACTGTTACGAGGTATGAATACCTAAGCAATGAGAATGCAACAGAGTGCTTACTGTACATTTAGTTTGTTTTATGTTTGTCAGATGAATAAAGCTAATGTCAGAATAATTGAAAAGTCTGTGAATCTTAATGTGCTACAAAATCTTGTCTTTAGCATTGATATTAATGTTTTAAATTTCACTCCACTATCTTTCCACTGAAAGTCCCCATTTAGTTCTTAAATGTATAAATTACATTCTTGAAATTGTTTTGATCAGAAAGGGTTTTTTAATCCAATGTGTGACCTTTTCAGTAATAAGAATCTTCTTATATGGTGACAATTTTGTTACTTTCTTAGGAAACTGATGTAAAACTTTTCAAGATATAACTCTTTAATAAAAAATAGTCTCCTCTTTCTAGGGTTTGCTGAGAGATTTAACAGTTTAATAATATGATTTCTCAGCCATTGATAAGATGCAAAATCTTATATCATTTATAAGAAATTACTGCTTTGTAGCTGACTATTGGTTTTTTACCCAGCTTTTATTGAGATATAATTGACATAAAACAAATATTGTAAAAGTTTAAGGTATACAGTGTAATGGTTTGATACAAGTACATATAGCAAAATGTTCACCACGATAAGATTACTTAAAAAATCCTTCATCTCACATAATTACCATTCTGTTGTTGTTATGGTGAGAACAGTTAACATCTACTGTCATAGCACCATTCAAGTATACAATACATTATCTTTTCCTGTGGTCACCATGCTATATATTAGGTCCCAGAACTTACTCATCTTGTAATTGAAAGTTTGATTTCTTTGAATACCACCTCTCCATTTCTGCCACAGTACAGCTTCTGGTAACCATCAGTTTACTTGTTTTTGTGAAGTCAAAGTTTTTACATTCCACGTAAAAGCATATAAGTGAGAACCTACAGTGTATGTCTTCCCCTGTCTGACTTATTTCACTTAGCACGATGCCCTCAAGATCCAACTTTGTTGACTCAAATAATCAGAATATCATCCCTTTTCAGTAACAAATAATATCCTATTCTGTACAGATATGTTACATATAACATATGTAAGTAATAACAGTATATATTTCATATATATTATCAGTTCAGTTCAGTTGCTCAATCGTGTCTGACTCTCTGCGACATGGACTGTAGCACACCAGGCTTCCCTGTCCATCACCAACTCGCTGAGCTTCTCAGACTCATGTTCATCGAGTTGATGATGCCATACAGCCATCTCATCCTCTGTCATCCCCTTCTCCTCCTGCCTTCAGTCTTTCCCAGCATCAGGTCTTTTCCAAGGAGTCAGCTGTTTGCATTAGGTGGCCAAAGTGTTGGAGTTTCAGCTTCAGCATCAGTCCTTCCAATGAATATTCAGAACTGATTTCCTTTGGGATTGACTGGTTTGAACTCCTTGCAGTTCAGAGAACTCTCAAAAGTCTTCTCCAACAGCACAGTTCAAAAGCATCAATTCTCTGGTGCTCAGATTTCTTTATGGAATGTATATTATATTTTATATAAATGTGTATTTCACATCAACTCTATCCATTCATCTATCTATAGACACTAGGGTCGCTTCCATATTTCAACTGTTAGGAATAACACTGGAGTAAACATGGGAGTGCAAATCTGTCTTTGAGATCATGCTTTTATTTCCTTTGGATGTATACTCAGAAGTAGGATTGCTGGATCATATTGTAGGTCTGTTTTTAACTTTTTGATGAACACCATATTGTTTTCCAGAGTGACTGAACCCAATTTATGTTCCTTTCAACAGTACATCAAGGGTTCACTTTTGTCCACATCTTGCCAGCATTTATCTGTTGTCTTTTTGATAATAGCCGTTCTGACAGGTGTGAGGTGTTATCTCAGTGTAGTATTGATTTCATTTGCTTGATGATTAGTGATGTTGAGCATTTTTCATATGTCTGTTGGCCATCTGTATGTGTTATTGGAAAAATTTCTATTCAAATCCTCTGCCCATTTTTTTAAATTGAGTTTGATTTTTTGATGTTTAGCTGTGTGTGATATGTTTTGGATATTAACCTCTTATCAGATATGTCATTTGCAAATATTTTCTCTCATTCAGTAGGCTGCCTTTTCATTTTGTTAATAATAGTATCCAATGGTGTGTAAAATTTTTTTAGTTTGATGTAGTCAGATTTGTTTGTTTTTACTTTTGTTTCCCTTACCTTCAGAGACATATTCAAAAAATTATTGTTAAGGTTGATGTTATAGAGCATCTTGCCTATGTTTTCTTCTAGGAGTTTTATGGTTTCAGGTCTTATATTTAAGCCTTTAATCTATTTTGAGTTTATGTATATGGTGTGAAGAAGTAGTCTGGTTTGATTCTTTTACATGTAACTGTCTAGTTTCCCTAACACTATTTATTGAAAAAGCCATCTTTAGCACTTGTATATTCTTGCCTTCATTGTCATAGATTGTCAGTTATTGTTGCACTCTCTGTTCTGTTCCATTGATCTGTGTGTCTGTTTTTTGTACTATACCATACTGTTCTGATTACTGTAACTTTGTAGTATAGTTTGGAATCAGAGAGTGCGATGTCTCCAACTTTGTTCTTTGTCAAGTTTGTTTTCACTGTGGTCTTTGTGTTTCCATATGCATATGTGTTTAAAATTGTATTTTATTGTTGGAGTGATCCGTGTATCATTATGTCATGTCCTCCTTTGTTTCTAGTTATAGTCTTTGGCTTAAAGTATATTTATCTGATATAAGTATTGCTCCTCCATTTTTCTTTTTGTTAGCATTTTCATGGAATAGCTTTTTCCATCCTCTCACTTTCAGTCAGTTTGTGGCTTTAGATCTGAACTGATTCTCTTGTAGGCAGCATATGTATAGGTCTTGTTTTTGTATCCAGTCAGCCACTGCATGTCTTGATTGGAGCTTTTAGTTTATTTGCACTTAAAGTAATTATTGATAGGTATGTAAGTGGCTCAGTGGTAAAGAATCCACCTGCCGATGCAAGAGAAGTAGGTTCAGTTCCTGGGTCTGGAAGATCCCCTGGAGAAGGAAATGGCAACCCACTCCAGGATTCCTGCCTGAAGAATGCCAAAGACAGAAGAGCCTGGCAAACTACAGTCCATAAAGTCACAGAATCAGACACAACTCAGCAACTGAGCATTCACATACATACTTTTTGCCGTTTTTTTGTTTTGACTAGTTTGATTATAGCTTTGGTGTAGCTGGGCTTCCCTCATAGCTCAGTTGGTAAAGAATCCGCATGCAATGTGGGAGACCTGGATTCAATCCCTGGGTTGGGAAGATCTGCTGTAGAAGGGAAAGGCTACCCACTTCTAGTATTCTGGCCTGGACAATTCCATGGACTGTATAGTCCATGGGGTCTCAAAGAGTCAGACATGACTGAGTCAGTTTCACTTTCACTTTCATGTAGCTTTCTTCATGTTTCTTATTCTTGGATTTCACTGACCTTATGGGAATGTGGATTTATATTTTTTATCAAATTTGAAAAATTACCAATTATTATTTAATCAGGGACTCCAATTACAGTTATATTAGGTCACTTGAAGTTGGTTCCATAGTTCATTGATATCTTTACATTTTTGCTGCTGTTGTTTTTCTTTGTGTGTTTAATTTTAGATAATTTTTAGTTTTGTCTTTAATTTCAGTAATTTTTTCTTCCCCAGTCTCTAAACTACTGTTAATTCAGTTTAGTATACAAATCTCAGGCATTGCAGTTTTCATTGCTAGACATTTGATTTAACTTTATGTATATCTTCCGTGTCTCTACTTAACTTTTAGAATATTTGAAATACAGTTGTATGACTTTCAGTATTCCTGTTCCATCATTCTAACTGTGGTATCAGTTCTGGGATACTTTCAACTGGGTGATTTTTCTTCCCCGTATAGATTGTGTTTTCTTGCTTTTTAAAAAAAATAATTAGTTAATTAATTAATTTGACTGTGCTGGGTCTTAGTTGTGATTCACGTGATAGTTGGGGCATTCAGGATTTAGGTCCCTGATCAGGGATTGAATAGATGCCCCCAGGATTGGGAGCTCAAAATCTGAACCCTGGATCACCAGGGAAGTCCCTCCTGCTTTTTTTGAATGGTTAATAATCTTTGATTGGAGGCAGGACTATGTGAAATTTTCATTGTTAGGTAATGAATATTATTTTATTCCTATAAATATTTGTGAGCTTTATTTTGAGGCATAGATTACTTGGAAACAGTTTAATCCTTTTGATCTTGCTCTTAAGATTTGTTAGTTTGGACATGAGTGGCATTTAGTCTAAAACTAATTATTCCATACTACCCATATGAATATGAAAAATAAGTTTCAGTGCAGTTCAGTCGCTCAGTCGTGTCCAACTCTCTGCAGCCGCACAAATTGCAGCACAGCAGGCCTCCCTGTCCATCACCAACTCCCAGAGTTCACTCAAACTCATGTCCATCGAGTCAGTGATGCCATCCAGCCATCTCATCCTCGGTCATCCTCTTTTCCTCCTGCACCCAATCCCTCCCAGCCTCAAAGTCTTTTCCAATGAGTCAACTCTTCGCATGAGGTGGCCAAAGTACTGGAGTTTCAGCTTTAGCATCATTCCTTCCAAAGAAATCCCAGGGTTGATCTCCTTCAGAATAGACTGGTTGGATCTCCTTGCAGTCCAAGGGACTCTCAAGAGTCTTCTCCAACACCACAGTTCAAAACCATCAATTCTTTGGCGCTCAGCCTTCTTCACAGTCCAACTCTCACATCCATACATGACTACTGGAATAACCATAGCCTTGACTAGATGGACCTTAGTCAGCAAAGTAATGTCTCTGCTTTTGAATATGCTATCTAGGTTGGTCATAACTTTCCTTCCAAGGAGTAAGCATCTTTTAGGATCCTTAAATTGAGGCTCTGCAGGTGGCGGTAGTGATAAGGAACCCACCTGCCAATGCAGGACATATAAGAGAGGCTAGTTCAGTCCTTGGGTTGGGAAGAGTCCCCTGGAGGAGGGCATGACAACCCACTCCAGTATTCTTGCCTGAAGAATCTCGTGGACAGAGGAGCCAGGTGGACTACAGTCCATAGGGTCACAGAGTTGGACATGACTGAAGTGACTTAGCATGTACATCCTTAAATTCAGCTCTGGCTATACTGTACATTTTTTTTAAACACAGCAGCCCTTGTGTGTTGAAATTTTACCTTGTTTTCCACATGTATAAAATTATTTTTCTCTATTTTCCTGTTTATTATTTTCTAATATGTAACTTTAATTGACATTTGATTACCATGAAACTTTTAGTTCCAAAAAGGTAGGAATCATTGTCCTATTTTGGTTATTGTGTCTTTCTCAACATCATAAAAATATTATCATATATATGCTTTATTTATTATAGCATATATGTCAGTGTTAATAATTTTCTAATGAATAGCTAGTTAAAATTTTCAAGATAACATTATCTTCTTAGAACTACATCTGTCACTTTAGTGACTAGAAATGGTTTATTAAATTGTTGATTCAACGTGCTATTTATTTAACTCTCGTTTATTTTATTTTTCCAGTTGCTCTTTATTTGCTTCTGAATCTTGCTGAGGATACACGTACAGAGCTGAAGATGAGGAACAAGAACATAGTTCACATGCTGGTGAAGGCTCTTGATCGGGACAATTTTGAGCTGCTTATTCTAGTTGTGTCATTTTTAAAGAAACTCAGCATTTTTATGGAGAATAAAAATGACATGGTAACTTATGTTGAAACAGTCTATGTTCACCATTTTCAAGTTAGAATATTTTGATAAAAAGTAAACACATTATCCCCTGATTAAGATAATTCTGAATAGAAAAATTTACAATAGCAGTAATTCACTTAAGTAGCTTCATTAGGAAATATATTTCTTATTAGTTAATATCCAGATAATTGAAATTTTCTGAATAGAATATTTTCCTAATATATTATACAGAATGAATCTTTCCACATTAAACATAATATATAGAAAGTCATTTTAACTTTGCATTGTGATTCAGTAATCTGGCCTTATTATTTTCCCCTAAGCTCTTTTTTCTCCTGCATTTCTGGAATTAGTGTGTAGCAGCAGCAGCAGCAGTATAGTTTAGCCCAGCCTCCTCCTCATTTATTGTTCCAGTTGGTAGCTGCAGCCTGTTGATTCTGCTTGATAGATCCCTTGAGGCTGTCTCTTCATTCTATTTCCAGAGCCATTGTTTTAGTTAATGCCCTCTTTATTTGTACCATCTTCATTTCTTTTTGTATCATTACAGTAGGTTCCCATTTGCCATCTTATATTGTATTGATGCAGTTATTTTTGATAAATGGTACAAAGTGATCATACATTATTTCTCCAGCTTAAAAGTATATGTAATACAGAAAGATGTAAAGACGGAATAGGGAATTCTCTGGTGGTCCAGTGGCTGGGACTCTGCACTTCCATTGCAGGGGTGCAGTTCAATCCCTGGTTGGGAAACCTAAGATCCCACATGCCACAAGGCACAACAAAAAAGTAAATAAATAAAGACAGAATAAAAATTATCTGCTTTTTTCTGTGTCATTAAAGAGTCTTTGTAAGAACGATGTTATTGTTAAAGAGATCATACAACTATACCTTGCCTTCAGATGCTGAAGTTGCTTATGCTTTTAGCTATTATAAATAAGACTTCAGTGGACACATTTGTACATGCATTTTTGTCTATATTCTGTTTGTTTTCTTAGGATAGATTTCTAGGAGTGAAACTATTGGGTCATTGGCTTTAACTTGGTTGGAAACTTTTAGAACTATATGCTATTACAAGTCATTAGGTGACTGTGTATTATCAGTATAAATGGATTCTCTTTCAGATAGTCTAAATATATAGTATTTCTACCTGTTTTTTTCCTCTTCTTTTAAAATCTAATGAGCTAGGAAATAACTTATGCTTATTGAATGACATGGTGTGCTCTTTGAACACCTGAGACTAATTAGGTTTATTAAATGCCTTGAATTCTGATACTTGAAATACATGAAATTTTATTTTACCAAAAAATATTTAGTATGCATCATTTTCATCATTAGTTTTGATGATTATTGAAGATCGCTGTGTCTGATACTGTTTTAGGATTGCATTTACTTAAATTAATCAAAAACATGTTTTTTGTTTTCATTGATCTTATATTCTACAAGAATATGACATGGTGATATATTAATATATACTCCTGAGTATAGTTAGAGTGTGGCTAAGTATTTGTTTCCCCATGCTGTAAGTTGAAATATATTCTTCCATTTATGTGTTTGCAATAAGTTCACCTTTAACAAGTGTGCACAATTCACATTGATTTGCCATAAGTATGTATCTACTATGCATTGCTTATATTTGTATTTAGATAATACTCTTCTTCTGATGTATTTATTCTGTCAAAAGATGATCTCAGATACATAATGAAAAATTATTTTCTGGTAAAATAATAGATTCAGAAGATACAATATAAATTATCTTATCAAATGTCACAAATTATTGGGGAGGAAAAACTGAGGATCAGAAAAGGTAATTCATCCAAAGTCATAAGAATAGTTTGATTGGCAAGAATTTTAGTGTACATGATGTGCATTTCATCTTTCATTGTGGAAAATTCAGTTTTCCTAAGGGTATTATATAGAATCAGGATTCTTAGAGCTCAACAAGACCTAATATCTATGTCTGCATTTGTAGATTAACTCTTAATTATACAGATGAAGTAGCAGAGAGTTAGAGAGGTTAAATAATTTTCTCGAGGAAACATCTCCAGGATTTGGCTTCCTACTCTTCCTCTCGGCTTCCAAGACAGAATTCATTTTATGTTGCTTTTTAAAGATGAAGTATAAGCAATTTTTAAATGTTGGCTTTCAGAAATGCTAAAAAATAATTACTTAAATGCTGAAATAAATTTGCTCATAGTGTTTGATAAGCTGTCACTTTGCATAGAACTTTCAATAAAAGTACTAATTGACTATATTTCATTTTAGAAGCATCAAATTGAGAGGGCATTATTGAGATAAAATTACTAAATTTAGCTTTGGGGATTGGGCTTTTATCAATCAAAAATGTGATTAGGAGACTGTGTTTATTTGCATAGAAAACCTTTCAATTAATTTTTTAAATTGAGTTTTCATTTTTAATATAAATACAATATGCTTAAAAGGACTAAGTCATTCTAGAATTTGAATTTAAGAACAACATAGTGTCTAGTGTTTAACTATATGATTGTCCTACCTGGCACATTTTACATTTCATTCTGTGCAATGGAAATATTAATTAATTTAAAAAAAGCTCTCCAAGTTACTTTATTAAGTTTTCTATAACAACCAGTGTGTACTGTGGCTTTTTTGAAAGAAAAATATTACTTAGTATAATTAGTAACAGATGAAGCCTGTGGCAATTTTATTTAAAAAGAACGGAAGGGAAGGATAACTGATTTGTTTGTGATATTTTATTATTTATTTAAATAAAGAGTTCATTTTACTGTTGAAATGAACTAATATTAACCTTGCTTTTTGGGGTTATGTATTTTAAAGGAAATTTAGTTTGCATAAAAAGTCTTTCAAGTAATGATTTAAATTGAGTTTTAATTTTTTAGTATAAATACAATATGCTTAAAAGGGACTAAGTCATTCTAGAATATGAATTTAAGAACAGAGAGGATATGTATTCCTTGGGTTGCATATCTTCTTATTAATTTTTGAGCCTTGTTTTTGTATTTTGAATATAAGTCTTTTATCAGTTATGTTTTACAAGTATTTACTCCCTTTTATGGTTCATGTTTTTATTTTCCTGTGAGGAGCAAAGGTTTTAATTGTTATTAAATCCAGTATTTAAAAAAACTTCAATGGATTATATTTTGGAGTTGTATCTAAGAAATCTTTGCTTAATTTAAGAGCATGGAGATTTTCTTTAAAAAGCTTTGTAGAGTTTGTAGTATTGGTGTTGTTGCTTTTGTTTTAGTCTATGATCCATGCATTTTTAGTTAATTTTACATATGGTACTTACATATGATTAATTAATTGTACATATTAAGTTAATTTTACATATATATCAACATCCATGTTTTGAATATGGATTTCTAATTGCCCTTGCACCATTTGTTGAAGAGACTGTCCTTTCTCCACTAAATTGCCTTTGTACCTTATTGAAATGCCTTTGTACTTTTGTTAAAAATCAATTGCCCCATGTAAGTGTGACTTTATTTTTAGACTCTTTTCTGTTCCATTAATCTGTTTCTACGCTTTTGCTGATGCATGTTTGTCTTGATTACTGTAGCTTTTGTAATAAGTCTTGAAATCAGGTAGAGTGAGGCCTCAAAAGTTGTTGGTGTTTTTCAGAATTGTTCTGGCTGCTTCAAATTCTTTATCTTTCCATATATATTTAGAATCAAGTAGTCTATTTTGTTAAAGAAAACAAAATATCTTGAAATCTTGATTGAGACTGAATTGAGTCTATTGGCAGGATACAGTGTGTTAACCGTATTGAAGTTCCCAATCCATGAACATGGTGTAACTCTCCATTTTTTAGGTCTTTCTTGATTTCTTTCATGATTTTGTAGTTTTAAGCACACATATTTTCCACATGTTTTGTTAGATCTATACCTAAGTGTTTTACTATTGTAATGATAGTTGTTAAAAAACAAAGTATCAGTTTTCTGCTGTTGAATGATAGACTATAGATATATAATTTGTATATTGACCTTCTTATGTCTTGAGACATTGCTAAATTCATTTTTTACTTGTGGCTTTTTGACCTACCCACCTCTAGGTTTACTTATTCTGGCATTAGCTATGACAAGTCTACTAATGAGCCCTTTGAAGATTTCCTTCATATGTGTTTTAAAATTTAATTCTTTTGGTGTCATTTTTTCTCTGGGATACTCTGTCCATTCACTTGTGGTTTTCATCTTTTCCAGTAGGGTCTTTAACATATTAATCATAGTTATTTTAAATTCTCTGTCTAGTAATTAGACAAGTCATATCTGAATCTGGTTTTGTTGATGGCCTTATCTTATCAGTGGGTTATTTTCTTGCTCTTTCGGTATCATAATTTTTTTTTGTTGAAAGCTGGATACTATGTGTAGATTAGTGGAGAGTGAGATAAGTGATATTTATGTATGGAAATGGTCAGACCTTTTTTTGGTTTTTAATGTTGGGACTTAAGTCATTTTTGTCAGGAGTTTAACTGTTTGGCTACCCTCCAGGCACCATCAGCTTCAAATTCATCTAGCATTATTTTGTCTTTGGTGGAATATTGATTGCCAGAGGATTTTTCTCAGGTGTTTATGTTCCATCCTCTACTTCAGGCTTTTGCAGTATGCCTGTACCTCAAAGAGACTCTTTCTCCTCATTTTAACTCTCCTCCGGTAATATACTGCTGTTGTTTTGTCACTTGGCTTTGTTAATTTGTGCCAGGGGCGGGGAGTGGGAGAGAAGAAACTTTTTCCATTGTTCTAATTTAGTTTCAGGCTAGTTTTAGGCTTGTCCTATGTCCATGATTTTTAGCAGTGGGGCTTCCTAAGTCATACTGTCAACTTCTTTCCTTAGAATTTTTTTTCTATTTGCTTCCCCTTGCTGCAGTGGGTCTTCACCAATGCTTCAGATGTGACAGGATTTGCCATACTTCCCTGAAGCTCAAGTCTTTTGTTTTTTAGGGGAAATAGGAGAAAAAAGATCTGAACAAGATTTTGTGCTTTTTCCCCATTAACAGTAATGCCCCTTTCTTAGGCCCATGCCTCTGTGTGGAAGATTTCTACCATCTTCTATCCTATCCCTAGTATTTCTTGTGACCTTCTGATAAGGTCCTTGGAAAAGAGTTTGCAAGTGGTTGCAAACTCCCTGAGCATCTATAGCTTCAGAGTTCTGTAGTCTCAGGCTGCTTAACATTTGGCATTTAACTAAGCTATTTGTTTAAAAGTTTTTGTTTAGTGTTCCTGCTGAATTCTGTGGTAGCCCTCTTTTTCTTCAGTGCTCTGCTCCATACAAACCAGTGCTCATTAGCCTTATCTCGTTGGGTATGCCTGTTTTCCTTATATTTCAGACCAATTGATTTCCTGGCAGCCTTAGTTCTGATGCTGTTTTGTTTTTTAAGTAGTGATTTTGTATTTGGGTTTTTCTTACAGTTAGAGTAAAAACCACATGCCTTCTCAGTTAAGAAATGTTTGTTGAATGAATAAATAAACCGAAAAAGAACTTATTCACTGTAACCATAGAAGCTAGTAATAGAATTACAGTTCTGTATAGCATGGCAAATACTTGTCACTGGCCTCAGTGGGAATTATTGTGTGACATTAATGACTGAATCCCACAGCCTACTTGGAAGATTAAGCTGGGAGAATCAAAGTTAGAGAGTCTTTGGAGATGGACTTGTACTTCTTCATGCAGAGCTCTAGGATATGACTGCAGTGTGTCCATGGAATATAGATACACGTCTGAACGAAAAATTGTTGGATTGTCAATTTACCATTAAAAATAATTGTTTACTCCTTGGGATAGAATGAAAGGAAAAAATTATATTGAGGCCTCAGTTATTAATGTGATTTTTATGAGGTCATTGAAAATTTGCACTAGAGATACCAGAAAGATGGTATAAATAGATGCTTTCAGTTCAGTTCAGTCACTCAGTCATGTCCGACTCTTTGCAACCCCATGGACTGCTTTACGCCAGGCCTCCCTGTCCATCACCAACTCCTGGAGTTTACTCAAACTCATGTCCATTGAGTCAGTGATGCCATCCAACCATCTCATCATCTGTCGTCCCCTTCTCCTCTCTCTTTCAATCTTTCCCAGCATCAGAGTCTTTTCAAATGAGTCAGCTCTTCGCATCAGGTGGCCAAATTATTGAAGCCTCCATGGGGTCATAAAGAGTAGGAGACAACTCAGCACACAGATACACAGATTATCATTGTCTTTGTTAGTGCTGTCTAGCCGCTAAGTCCTGTCCAACTCTTTTGCGACCCCAGGGACTGTAACCCCACTAGGCTCCTCTGTCCATCAGATTTACCGGGCAAGAATACGGAGTGGGTTGCCGTTTCCTTCTCCAGGGGATCTGCCCAACCCAGGGATCAAACTTGCATCTCCTGCTTGGCAATCAGGTTCTTTACCACAGAGCTACCAGGGAAACCCTATCAATGTATTTACCAGACAGCAAATTATTACACATTGCTTAAACCTTTGTTTCAAATTTAGTGTTTTCTAGGTAGCTTGTCGTTCCTTCCACATTGTTTCTAGAGTACTTTGTACATTCCACATTTATCACATTCCATTTTAATTATTTGTTTAATTTCTCTGCTCTGTTTTTAGACTGGAATCCTTAAAAGCCAAGACAGAATCTTGTTTAATCTAGGACAGGTTCTGGCACTTAAGAGGTGGAGTTTATAATGTGCTTTCAAGAACCCAAAGTAATTTGTCTTCCATTTGATGCTATGAAATAAGAGAAGGAAGAGATGAACTGGAAATATGTATTTTCTCCTCAAAAGTTTGGTTCCAGAGAAGTTTACAGATTAAAATGAGAGTAATAAACACATAGTACTTACACATATTCATAAGGGTGAAAACAATGAAAAGATAATTCTTTGTAATCTTTTTTGTCTTATTGTGTAATAGAGACTGACTGCATTTGTATTATTATTTTCTATAGGTAGAAATGGATATTGTTGAAAAACTGGTAAAAATGATACCTTGTGAGCATGAAGATCTGCTAAATATCACCCTCCGACTTCTACTAAACCTGTCCTTTGACACAGGACTGAGGAATAAGATGGTACAAGTTGGACTGCTTCCCAAACTCACTGCACTCTTAGGTATGCTTTTTAAAAATTGATAGTGTTGCTTGGAATTTCCAACATCACAGGAAAATCTAAGTCTGTCTTTAAAAGTCTGCTGAAAAGATTGTTATGTATATGTTCTTTGATTAGGTACTTAATTATTAAGAAGAATGAATGAAAAATGACCTGTGCTAGGATTTCCATGGTGGTATGGAATGAAGCGAAATAGAAACTTTTAGCTGTTTGACTCTTTACCCCTGTGAAAGTGAAGCCAAAGTGAAAATATACTACCATGGGAGCAAGAAGGAAAAATTACTCTCTCTTCAGCATTTTTTTTAAAGTAGATAGATACTCTTTGAGTTCTTATATTTTGCCATACCTTTAAAATACTCATTACCAATACACAAGCCTTTATGGAGCCTTTTTGTCATTAAGTAGAAAAGGTCATTTTTATATAGTGTTAGAAAATATTATGTTAGAGGATTCCATTTATACATCATTTTCTTTTAGCTTTTAGCAAGATACCTATATAGCAAAAGTGGATTCAAGAGTTAATGCTTTTGTGCTCAAACATAATGCTTCTCATACATAATGCTTCTTAGTACATAATGCTTCTTAGCAGAGTATTTAAAAAACCCTTTTTGGTCTATTAAGTGTCCGTCTTTATAGGCACCTGCTCCTTCCCAGCATATGCTTTATACCTTGTCCGTACTGATCCCCTTACCATCCTCTCAAAAGTTCTTTTATGTCTAAGTGCCTGTCCACCTGCCTTTTTCCTTCACCTTGAATGCTACTGCCTTTCTTAACTAGAAAGCAAATTTTTACTCAGCTTTTATAGCTGTTTCTTTGTTTAGCACTGCAGTTTCATTTGTTTGTAGCTTTTTCCATATATTCAAATATTTTAAGTAGTGAAATAGTTGGAATGATTTAAAATTAAGCTTATTCTTAGTTGTCTAAAATTTGTGAATCTACTTTCTCATTGAATTCATCATTACTTTTTTACAACACTGGAAGTAAAATTTATTGAATGTTTACTTTGCCAGCTATTTGCTTTGTGCTTTGTATATTATCTTGTGGAATCCTCATCTGAGATCTTTACCCATGATTACCGTGGATAAAAGACAAAGCCCAAATTCAAACTCAGGTATATCTGCTGCCAAAGTTGGATTTATTATCTACTATAATAAGCTACTGTGTATAATTATATTGTCAACTATGATTAAGTAGATAGGGAGCATTATAATTTAAAATTTCAGTTCTCCATGTCCCTTTGGAAAAAAAGTTTTAAGGAAATTTATTTCTTACTTTCTTTTTCTCTGAAAAGGAAATCTTTTAGGCTGTTAGTCAAAGAACATTTGATCCATTGGCCATTCCACAAATATTGCACAGAGCTTTGATTATGCATTTTAGAAGAAACTCTACTGAGGAGCACTCTGAAAAACTGCTTATGGGGAACCAAAGCAATACAACCATTTAGTGAGGAAACAGGAAAACTTTAAAAGTAAAATGGGTGGGATGCGAATTTAATTTATATGATCCTTTTTTATCATAAATTCAGCAGAATTATGTATCAAATATCAAGTTAGATTCTTACTGTATGAAGATGAATGAAAGTCCTTGTCCTGGTAATTCATAGTATGTTTGGCTTGTTCAGTATCCAGTCCACTTATTCCTAGGAAACAAATGATTTAAAGGAGATTTTTGGGAAATTACTCATAGGATTCTCATTTCATATTTTATTAACAAGTAGTAAATTTTAGAATATATAAGATATTCAATACAAAAAATATTTTTTTGATCTCTCCTGGAGCTCATTTCTGGAGTCAGGATGTCTTATTAGAATTGTTACTCTTTATACTTTTTAAGAATGTTACATTGGGCAAGTTACCCAAACTCTGATTTGGTTTCCTCATCTCTAAAATGAGGATAATAATTAGAACCAATTTAAACTTATTTTGAAGATTAAATGAGCTATTGCATGCAAGGGGCTTAGAATGGTACCTGACACATAGTATTTTCTTAATAAATATTAGCTATAATTATTTTATTACCAACATCATCATTGTTATCATTTAATATAAAGTGGACATTCTATAAGCGTTGCTGACTTACCTTTCTGTAAGCACAAATTTCCTTCTTACAGATATTAAATCACTGTTAACAAACAAGGTAGATTATTTATTTTTACTTCCCTGTGATATTATGTTTATTCAGTTTAAGTCATTAAAATGTTGCTAATCTACTAGGCCAGAGCATAATGCTAAACATTGTAGAAAATATTTTTCAATCTATAGACATTTTGAAATTTAAAAGAAAGAATGTGTCCATATTGTTACTTCATTGCAAAGTGCCATTTGAGACAGATATTGATAGACTAATCTCTTTAACAAGATGATATTACAAAGGAAGGAAGAATAGAGGCTATAGAAAGAATTTCAGATAAAATGGTCAATATTACCTAAGGCATAGATGGTGCCAGGTAAATATGAGGAACAATAACTCGAAATATATTGGGAGATAACGTTGAAAATGGGTTCATATACATTTATGTGATAGTATGAAGATTAAGGCTGTGCTAAGAGTTATACTTAATATAATTGATGATAGTAATCATTACAGGATTTTGAGCTAGTTGGGTCATAATCAGAGTACTGCCCTAGGGAGAATAATCTGGCATTATTCTGTAGGATACACAAAAACTAGAGTCTAAAGATGAGAACAATAGCATGTTGTGGTAGCAGGACAAGTAAAGAAAGCCTCACTTAGGGAAGAGGTGGTATGTCAGGTATGAGGCAGAAGGAAAGGGTAAAGAGATACAGCGTCATTGTTCATCATTCAGTCACTCAGTCGCGTCCTACTCTTTGAAACCCCCATGGACTGCAGCACACAGGCTTCCCTATCCTTCACCATCTCCTGCAGTTTGCTCACTCATGTCCATTGAGTCAGTGATGCCATCCACCCATCTCATCCCCTGTCATCCCCTTCTCCTCCTGCCTTCAGTCTTTCAAAGCATCAGGATCTTTTTTAATGAATTGGCTCTTCACAACAGGTGGCCAAAGTATTGGAACTTCAGCATCAGTCCTTCCAATGAATATTCAGGGTTGATTTCCTTTAGGATTGACTAGTTTGATCTCCTTGCGGTCCAAGGGATTCTCAAGAGTCTTCTCCAACACCACAGTTCAAAAGCATCAATTCTTCGGCACTCAACCTTCTTTATGGTTCGACTATCACATCCACACATGATTACTAGGAAAACCATAGTTTTGATTATAAAGACCTTTGTTAGCAAACTGATATCTCTGTTTCTTAATATGCTATCTAGGTTTGTCATACTTTTTCTTCCAAGGAGAAAGCATCTTATAATTTCATGGCTGTAGTTACCATCTGCAGTGATTTTGGAGCCTGAGGAAAACTCTATCACTGTTTCCATTGTTTCCTCATCTATTTGCCATGAAGTGTTGGAACCTGATGTCGAGATATTAGTGTTTTGAATGTTGAGTTTTAAACCAGCTTTTTCAGTATGTAGAGTACATCTTATGAAATGCCAGGCTGGATGAAGCATAAGCTGGAATCAAGACTGCCAAGAGAAATATCAACAACCTCAGATGTGTAGATGACACCAACCTTAAGGCAGAAAACGAAGGCGATGAGGTGAAAGAGGAGAGTGAAAAAGGTGCGTTAAAACTCATCATTCAAAAAATAAAGATCTTGGCATCCAGTCCCATCACTTCATGGCAAATAAATGGGGAAACAGTGATAGGCTTTATTTTCTTTAGCTCCAGAATCACAGCAGATGGTGACTGCAGCCATGAAATGAAAAGATGCTTGCTTCTTGGAAGAAAAGCTATGACAAGTATAGACAGGATTAAAATACAAACACATTACTTTGCCAACAAAGGTCCATATAGTCAAAGCTATGGTTTTCCCAGTAGTCATGTTTGGATGGGAGAGTTTGACCATAAAAAATCCTGAATGCTGAAGAATTGATGTTTTTGAGCTGTGGTGTTGGAGAAGACTCTTGATGGTCCCTTGGACTGCAAGATCAAACCAGTCAATCCTAAAGGAAATCAACCCTGAATATTCGTTAGAAGGACTGATGCTGAAGCTGAAGTTCCAATACTTTGGCCACCTGATGCAAAGAGCCAACTCATTAGAAAAGACCCTGATGCTAGGAAAGATTGAAGGCAGGAGAAGAAGGGGATGACAGATGATGAGATAATTGGATGGCATCACTGACTCAATGGACATGAGTTTGAGCAAGCTCCAGGAGATGGTGAAAAATAAGGAAGCCGGGCATGAGGCAGTCCATGGGCTCTCAAAGAGTCAGACATGACTGAGCAGCTGAACAATAACAACTCTGATTAGAAGTTAAATAAGCAGGGTGACACTATACAGTCTTGACTTAATCCTTTCCCCGTTTTGAACCTGTTCATTGTTCCATGTCCACTTCTGACTGATACTTCTTGAGCTGCATGCAGGTTTCTCAGGAGGCAGATAAGGTGGTCTGGTATTCCTATCTCTTGAAGAATTTTCCACAGTTTGTTGTGATCCACATAGTCGAAGGCATTAGCGTAGTCAGTGAAACAGAAGTAGATGTTTTCTGTAATTCTCTTGCTTTTTCTATGATCCAATGGATATTGGCAATTTGATCTCTGCTTCCTCTGCCTTTTCTAAATCCAACTTGTACATCTGGAAGTCCTTTGTTCACATACTGTTGAAGCCTGGCTTGAAGGATTTTGAGCTTTACCTTACCAGTATGTGAAATGAGTGCAGTTGTGTGGTAGTTAGAACATGCTTTGGCATTACCCTTCTTTAGGATTGGAATGAAAGCTGATCTTTTCCAGTCCTGTGTCCACGGCTCAGTTTTCCAAATTTGCTGGCATATTGAGTGCAGCACTTAAACAGCATCATATTTTAGGATTTGTAATAGCTTAGACATATCATAGGTAAACTTAATGTGACATGGCTGCTGTTTGGATATGGATAATGATAAACTATTCATAAACACTCAATGACTGTTAGAATGTTAGTGCTAGGAACAGAAATAGAGAAGTATAAAACAAGTAATTTGAGGGCATCAGTGATAGATTTAATTTCAGACATGTTAAAGATATCTTCAACAAAGATGTTTGATGAACAGATAGAAAAAGGTCTAGTGCTCAGGAGAGTTACAAGATTAAAAAAGAAAAACTTGTCCATTAGATGAATAAAACTGGAGAAAGGACACCACCAAATGAGATATAACAGTCAGAGAAATATGATTATTTTCAACAAATACATTAAAAACATGTTAAGTTTAGGCTGTTACTGAGAAGCAGTGAAGTCCGTGGACTCGTCATGAAGTAGAAAAATGAAGAAAATGAATAAGAAGAGCAACTGAAAACTTTTTACTTCCTTTTACTCATTCTTTCAAAGTGTTACTTCATTTTCTTTGAAATATTGTTAATTCCTAGGGCATCAGATTTTGCTACACTAGGGAGAGTGAAGAGCTAGTATTATTTTAGCCTTATATAGCTAGGAATTGATGATCTTAAAAGTTTCCCCCTCTGTTTTTGGCTAATCTGTAAAAACTGATTGAAAGCAAAATAATTCTGTTGAGATGTTTACAGTTACCTTGCCTTAGTAACTTCTTGGCTTATCTTTCTGGGTAAGTAGAAGATGACGGCTAAAAAGCATTCCTCATAAAAATATACACAAAATTTTTCTTGTAGAATAAGTTGAAAAATAATATGAAAAGTTATTGTGATTTGGAGAAGGCAATGGCACCCCACTCCAGTACTCTTGCCTGGAAAATCCCATAGACGGAGGAGCCTGGTAGGCTGCAGTCCATGGGGTCACAAAGAGTCGGACACGACTGAGCAACTTCACTTTCACTTTTCACTTTCATGCATTGGAGAAGGAAATGGCAACCCACTCCAGTATTCTTGCCTGGAGAATCCCAGGGATGGGGGAGCCTGGTGGGCTGCCATCTGTGGGGTCGCACAGAGTCGGACACGACTGAAGCGACTTAGCAGCAACATTGTGATTTGAATAATTATTAAAAGCAAAGAGGAAGTTGGTTACAGCTTGGCTGTTTTGCCATGTGAAGAACCAATATTTATAAACTCATGAAAACTTTTCATTTATGTGAGAACTACTAAATAGGCTCTACAATCATTCCTATTTAGTCATACTATCTTTTTTCCCTTTTTTCCTCTTTCATTGATCACAAGTCATTAAATTTGAGTATAAGCAGTTACTTTTCTTTTTCTCAAATGTTCATGTTTTTTGCTTGATAACTTTCTTTAGTTCTTCCTTTGCATTCCACTTACAAGCCTTAGAAGCAATGGCAATCCTATGTAGTAAAGAAAGAGAATATCTTCTGATGTTCCAGGATCAAGTAAAGGGAAAAAATGTACATATTAAAGAGAAATTAAAATATACTAGAGAACAGTGCCTTCCAACTTATAGTCTATAAAATGCTTCAAAATATCTACGGTTGTTCAGAATACCCAACAACTGTTTCACATGCTTTTAATTTAATTATTTAATGGCACTTTTATTTTCAATTCTTTTTCATTTAAATTATAGGCTAAATAAGCTTATATAGTTGAGCCTTTGGTGGGAAAATATTTCAAATTCCAAGTAACTGATTCAATATGAATTTTTTTAATAGAACCATTTTGTAAATTTTAAAATTGTTTCTATTTTATAAAGTCCCCAAAATGGCCCTTTTATCCATCACTTCCCAGAAAAACAACCCATTTATTAAATGTATTAGTCAGGAGGACAAGACTATGATTATTAATAAACAACTCTAAGCTCTCAGTAGCTTGATATAGAAAAAAGTTATTTTTTGCTCATGTTTATATCCAGTATAAGGAAGTTGAAAGTGGTGGTCCATGTTAGTTAGCATCAGTCAAGGACCCAAACTGACAGAGCCTCCAGGTCACCATGGCACCAGAGAAGGGAGAACAGAGAAAATGGAAAATTGCAAACTTAAAGGCTTCCATTTTGAGGTAAAAATGTCATTTTTGTTCACATTTCCCTTGATAAAGCAAATCACATAGCCATGTAGAATTTTAAGGGGATGAGCAAATGCTTGAAAGGATTAGAACTGGAACACTGGTGAGCTAATGATCCTGAAAGACACTTTTAAATTTTCCTGAATTTTAGCTGGGTTTCCAGGATTACCAGAATCTCTTGAAAGTACATCCTGTGACATTACTGCAAATATTACCATATATAGCATACCTGGCAACTACAGTAGCACAAAGCACATAGAGTAAAAGCTAGAATTCTGGAGCCAGACTATATGACTTTGAGTGTTAGTTTCATCAGTTACTAGCTATGTGATATTGTACAAATCACTTAACCCATATGTCAGTTTTCTCATCAGTATGTAGATAATAATGGTACATATTAATAGGGAAGGTTAAATGATTTAGTATGATAAATATTAGTGAATATTAGCAATATTATATATGAAATTACTGTAAAAATACATAGAACACAAATAATTGATATCCAGAAGTGGGTCTTTATTGATGTTTGTTTTTCAGGCTTATACCATTAAGAGAAGGTAATCCTTTTGTATTGAAAAATTGATTATATCATTCTTTTCATAAATATTTCCTTAAATTTACTATAATACATAAATGTAATTTAAACTTTTATTGAGAAGCAGTATAATGTGGTTAAAACCATGGGCTTTGGAGCCAGAATGCCTGGGCCAAGTGCTGTAGTATTCCCTACTGTTTTTGTTATCATTGACTAGAATTTGTAATTCTGAAGATAATTTATTATACAGGGCTATAAATATTAACAGCTCAAGTATTCCCCCTTGCTAAATGACCCCAGAATGCCATGTATTCTTAATTTTTTATATAGTTTTTCGGTTTTCCTCTCTTGTCCTTGGCTGTCAGTTCTCATTTCTTCTGTACCAACAGCAATTCCTTGGCAGCAATTTTCCTCTCCTCTAATGATATATTTCTAATCTCCTTTGGTCTTGGAAACCAACAAAACTTACTTGAAATTTATATTTTGTTAAAACTGAATTCCAAATGAGTGCCCAAATGGTGCTCCTCCTAGTAACATTTATTGCATGGACTTTGCAACATTTCTTTTGATTGTGAAGAACCTGTTTTGCTTGATTGTCCTCTTTGCTGTATTCAAAGAAATTATATGTAGTGTAGACAAAATGATTTCCTGATAAGTGATTAATAAAATGGTCATTTTTACATTTGTTAATGTATATGTTATATGTGTGAAAAATTTAATCATTAACTTCTAATACAATAAAACAAACTTCTCAATTGAGTTTTCAAGATTTCTGGCCACTACTACTATGTATAAATAGAAGTTGGCATTATAGAGAGCACAGATTTTAAAGGCATAAGAAATAATTCATCTAGAGCAGTGCCTTTCAAATATCTTTTATCCCAGACTATAGTATCATACTTTACATTGCAACCCAGTACTCACATGTGCATGCATGTATATGTTTGTATGTATATATGTGTATGTATTAATATACATTGTTTTGCAATAAATATTACACATTTTGTTTAATATGTAATTTTTAAATATTCATGAAGCAGTATTTACCATTTCTATGTGCAATGTGGTATATTTTCTATTTTTTATTCTTTTTAAATTCTACTTATGACTTAACCATTGATTTTATGTCCTTTGATTTATTCGATGTTCAGTTAGACCACTGAACTAGGGAAAGTGATTAGACTTCTTTCCCTTCAAATCTTCAGAAATATCAGTCTCTTTTAGAATTTTAATGTGTTAATTAAAAGTCAACACATTAGTGAATAATCTACATTGTTCTAGGTTACTCCTTGGCTGGCACTTGGAATGATTCTATGGAATTGGAAATTTTTTAAAAAGAGGAAAAAACTTTCTATAAATCAAGTATTTGAAGAACTTGAGTTACATTTTCTTCACTGTAGTTATCAAGAAGGAATTAAAGAGCATTAAGTATATAATATAATATGACTGGTCAGTTTGCTTTTTTCATTAGAAATAAATTCTTTATTCGTTATATGTTTAAGTTACAAATGACTGAATTTAACATTATATATAGAAATTACTTAATTTTTTAAAGATGTAAAATGCAAAAGCACTTTTGTAAAGCTATACATCTGGTAGAACTTTTCAGAAGTGATTTTTAAAGGATGCTGTTTCAACTGGAAATGCTATAAGATTTTAAGTAGGTTTATTATTATTTGGGGACCCCATAACTGAAAAATCTTCATATACTTAATAATAGATTATTTTAACTAGAGAATAATGAATCATGAATCTTTGAGGCTCTAATAAAGCGGCACTATATGAACATTTAATCCCTTTCCTTTGGATCCTGAAACATTTAACTAGTACATTGCGACCCCTGCTGTTGTAAGAATTGCCGAATAACTGGGAAAAAATATCTACTTGTGGAAGGTTTTCTGATTTGAATAACTAGTAAAGGTTAAGGAGAAATTGTGCTATAGGTCAGCTCTTTTACCACGTGAGGCTCTTAACAAAACCAAAAATTTTGTTAGTACTGTTTTATCACATGAGTATTTTATTTAGAAATTTTGAATTTAGTTTTTTCCTTTGACATCAGAGACATATAAAGGGATTGATAAGGAATTTTAGAAATTATCATTTAAATTGTTATTTGTTGATTTATCCTGAAATCAATTTGCTTGGATAGTTTTGATCTTTTCTTAGGCATAGAGAAAGAAGGCATTATCTCGCATAATATTTAAAAACTTTTATTTGGGTCCTTGGAAAACCTAGTATCCAAAGATTGTAAAAATTTATATCTAAGTTCCTTTGTTTTATTTTCCTAAATACCACCAAAATTATTCACTTATTTGACTTTTTGATATCTTAAGATTTCATAAGGATCTTAAATTTATCTCCACTTAGTTCAGTATCAATTTATAATCTTTTCAGCTCTATTAATCCCTGTACTTGACATAGTTTCTTATGCTTAGTGACTTTATATTACCATCTGGGAGACCTATGATAGGGAGACCTATCATAGCCAATGGTTTCATCAATTGTAATTATATGCAAATTGAATTAGACCTACAAAGTTTAGCTTTACTTATATAATTGTTAGTTTGTTCAAGTTTCTTATGATATTGAGTTAACTTTTATAAAGTGTTTAAAGATTTTTGGCTCATCTAGGAATCGTATCATTAAAAGGAAAATTCCCTTGTCATAAGTCCTTAAACCATTTGATAATGATGTGTCTCAAGTACTTCCTTATATCACAATATCGTGGGTTGGGAAATGGCAAGGAAATTCCTTGTCATAGTGTATTCTTCAGTTCCCTAGAGAATGCACTGATAGTGTTTCAAAAGTAACTTGAAAAGCTAAATTTTAATAGCTTTTTGTCAGATGCACCAGGCAAATAATGTTTTGTACCTCCTGAGAGATGCCATAGTTTTGCTGCTTAATACACTGAGTACTGTTTAATGTGCTTGGGGATGATGTTAGCATAGAAGCAAGCATAAAAATACAACTGAAATGTATTCTTTAGAAGAGCCTAGTTCATTGTGACATTGCTTTGTGCATAAAGCTTAAATATCACAGAAGCAGTGTATTACAGAGTGCATGCTTAATGATTTCATTAAGAAACTGCCACAGTTCACTGATGAACTCTTTGGGACAGTTTTGAGTTTATTTACACTTTTTCCCCTTTTGTGAATGACATTGATGTGTATTTTAAATTGAGTAGTGTTCTTCATTTTCATGTCAGCCTTTCAGTTTTTAACTTGATTTTCACTTTAACTTGATTTTTCAAAGGCATTTAAACTCAATGGAATAAACCTTACAAAATATACAGACAGGTCTTATGTTATAAACATGAATTTTTGCATGTGTTAAAATAAAATTAGAGTAAGCACAACCAACCTAATGATTAGGCAGATTAGGTAGCTACCTGTAAATTACAGGCAGTCACCACTTTCCACACTTTCTCTGTTATTTTGTAAGTTCCCTGTTATTAGGAGATTGCTGGAATCAGTGGTTAGAGCATCAAATTTCAAACTTTTGGTCTCAGGACATTTTTATACTCTTAAAAATAATTAAGGTTTTGGTTTATGTGGAGTTATGTTTATGGATATTTATTATATTCAAAAATAAAACAAAATTTTACATATTTATTTTAAAATAATCTGCTATATGCTAACATAAATATTTTTATGAAAAATAACCCTTTTCCAGAAATTACTGAGAGGGGTAGATATAGTTTTACTTTTGCAAATTTGTTTACAGTCAGACAACATCTGGCTCTCATATCTTCCTCAACAATATATTGTGAAATCATGTCATGTATGTCATATATATTATGTCATGTAGCCTTTTATGAAATAATGAGAGTAAAAAAAATGAAAATAATATATTAGTAGCATTATAAAATGGTGTGGCGTTGTGGATCCTTTTTAGTGAATGAACTCGCTCAGTCGTGTCTGAGTGTTTGCGACCCCGTGGATTGTAGCCTACAAGGCTTCTCCGTCCATGGGATTCTCCAGGCAAGAATACTGGAGTGGGTTACTATTTCCTTCTCCAGGGGATCTTCCCAACCCAGGAATCAAACCCAGGTCTCCCGCATTGGAGGCGGATGCTTTAACCTCTGAGCCACCAGGGAAGCCCATGGATCCCCTTTGGGCATCCTCAAAACATAGTTTGGAAACCAGTGAATTAGAGCATTCTTTTCAAGCTTTTAATTCCTATTAAATGCAAGCACTCCTCGTAGTAACAGTATGTCAGGAGTCTCAAATTAGCAGGTTAAATCTAGCTGGAACACATGTTTGGTTTTGCCAAGATGCGTTTTCTTAATCTTATATTTGGATTTCTAGTCAAGACCCAAGCACTCCTATTCCCATAGGATACTCCTGATTTTCTCTTACACTTCAGTTCAGTTCAGTCACTCAGTCATGTCCGACTCTTTGCAGCCGCATGAACTGCAGCACGCCAGGCCTCCCTGTCCATCACCAACTCCCAGTGTTCACTCAAACTCATGTCCATCGAGTCGGTAATGCCATCAAGCCATCTCATTCTCTGTTGTCCCCTTCTCCTCCTGCCCCCAATCCCTCCCAGCATCAGAGTCTTTTCCAATGAGTCAACTCTTCGCATGAGGTGGCCAAAGTACTAGAGTTTCAGCTTTAGCATCATTCCTTCCAAAGAACACTTTTGATCTTTTGTTTTTTTTGATCTTTATTTTATTTTAAATTTTAATTTATTTATTTTAATTGGAGGCTAATTACAATATTGTATTGGTTTTGTCATACGTCAACATGTATCCACCATGGGTGTACACATCTTCCCAATCCTGAACCCACCTCCCACCTCCCTCCCCATACCATCCCTCTGGGTCATCCGAGTGCACCAGCCCCAACCATCTTGTGTCCTGCATCAAACCTAGACTGGCGATTCATTTCTTATATGATATTATACATGTTTTAATGCCATTCTCCCAGATCATCCCACCCTCTCCCTCTTCCACAGAGTCCAAAAGACTGATCTCCTTTAGAATGGACTGGTTGAATCTCCTTGTAGTCGACGGGACTCTCAAGAGTCTTCTCCAACACCACAGTTCAAAAGCATCAATTCTTCAGCGCTCAGCTTTCTTCACAGTCCAACTCTCACATCCATACATAACTACTGGAAAAACCATAGTCTTGACTAGACGGACCTTTGTTGCCAAAGTACTGTCTCTGCTTTTGAATATGCTATCTAGGTTGGTCATAACTTTTCTTCCAAGGAGTAAGCGTCTTTTAATTTCATGGCTGCAGTCACCATCTGCAGTGATTTTGGAGCCCCCCAAAATAAAGTCTGACACTGTTTCCCTTGTTTCCCCATCTATTTCCCATGAAGTGATGGGACCAGATGCCATGATCTTAGTTTTCTGAATGTTGAGCTTTAAGCCAACTTTTTCGCTCTCCTCTTTCACTTTCATCAAGAGGCTTTTAGTTCCTCTTCACTTTCTGCCATAAGGGTGGTGTCATCCGCATATCTGAGGTTATTGATATTTCTCCTGGCAATCTTGATTCCAGCTTGTGCTTCTTCCGGCCTTGCCCTTTGAATATCTAAGTGTTCATCCACTCACATCTTAGTAAGAATCATTTTTACCAATTTCTTTGATGCTTCGTGAAGGTTTGGAATATGTGTCATGGTATAGAAAAATGAAAACAGAAGACCCTGAGCTCAGATGGACAGCCGCATAAAGATAATCTAGATAATCTAGTATCTACATAATCAATAGTAGACCTTTAATGCTGCCCAGCAGTTATACTGTTTCCTTTGTCTAGTCATTCTCCCATTCTTTTAAGTGAGAATATCATTCTTCTATCCTCTTCTAAATCCAGCACCTTATCCTCATCTCATTACATCCTTTTGCTTCCTATTTGATTGAGAAAGTAGAAGCCTAGAAGAGAATTTCCATGAGTTTCTGTTGCCACACTTACCCTCCTGCCTGCATCTGTGTCTACACTTTGCTTCTCTCCCACTATTATGAACTTGCCTCTACTCTTACCATAAGCCACACTCCCTCCCTATTCTGTTCTCTCTCCTACTCAAGATTCTTGCTCCAGAAGTTCTCCTCTGTCCCACATTATTAACTTTCCCTCTCTATTACATCATTCCCATCAAATACAATTATGCTATCATTTCATCCATCTTAATAAAGATTCTTCTTGACTCTTCACTCTTTTACCTTTTAGCTGTCATCCTATTTCTTTTGTTTCCTTTTGATTTCTTTAAAGTTGAGAGTCGTGAATCTATGCTAATTTGCTGAAACTAATTTTATTGGTTATGGCAGAAAAATTAGGATTCCTAGATTCAGCAGTGCTTTGTCATGCCTGTTTCACAATTACACATGAATCATTTCAAAATGAATCCAAATGTTAGACCATATTCTCTTCAGTTGAAGATAAAATAGTTTCTATGGTGTTGTAAATGAATATAAATTTTTCTACATTATGTGAGTAGACCCAGAATGGTTTTAAGAGTAAGAATAGCACCTGATTCATCTTGATCTGGATTAATTAGGTAATCTGGGTTTCAGGGCATTTTCCAAGGCTGTAGAAAGATTTTATCAGCATGTAAGGAGTCAGACCAGGTCAAAAGTTAAGTGATAAATGTTCAATTTCTTCCGGTTGAAACAAGTCCGATTTTCCTTATTGTTGGAGATCACTAGAGTAGGTACTGTTAAACTCTAAACTTTGATCACTTAAAAATTAAGGGTTATTTTCTTTGACCATTCTGTCATATGTCCTTAAGATAAAATTTAAAAAGTTAAATTCTAAACACTCCTGAAATTCCCTCATAAAGTTAAATTAATTTTTCATTATATATGAATATGACTTTATAAAGTATCATAAAATGAAGAAATAAGCTTGTCTTTATAAACAGATTAACATTTTATAAATAACCTTTTCTGACTTGTTTATAAAAAGCAAAATGGTCAGACATTTTTCCAATAGGAACTATTTTTCATTTTTAAATACCAAGTTGCCTTTACGATGATTTAAGAAAGTTAAAGTAGTTTTTTTATAACTGTATTTGGCCTGTTTATTACACAACTGTTATGGAATTTCACACATCTATTTCAGTACGTAGCTCCTCATAGACTACTACGGTGTTTCTCAATTTTAATAGGCCTCATTTATCCTGTAAATAAACCTACATTTTCTTACCTGATCAAGTGAGCAAACAATAAGGGTCAGATGTGGCAAACACTTTAACAAAAAGCACATGTCTGGCTGTCAGGGTGAAGTAGAGTCATATCAGGATTGCTTGAAGTTATTAATGGCAGTAAAATTTATGCTTCCTCCTGTTTTCCCAATTAAATCAAGAAGCCTTTTTTCTTAGGATTCTTCTATCACCAGCTGGTTCCAATACTCGGTGTGTGAATATTGCCTGGGGTGTCTCCAATTCTAGGTGGTAAAAGCTGACCAAAGCACATTAACTGAATGATGTGAGCCTATAGGCTTGAAAGCAGCCATTGTTAAGGGCTTTATTTTGGACCTTATCATTTTTACTACAAATATGCATATTTTGTAGTGTATTATAAATAAGTTGTAGTATGCTCTGGATAAAAGAATACTCCAGACAAGGCAAAATTGAAATGTTGAAAATATTTAAAAAAAAAAAAACCCACATGACAGAATGTACCACTGTACATACTAAAGAGAAAGGGCTTCCATAATGGCTCAGCTGGCAAAGAATCTGCCTGCAATGCAGAAGACCCAGGGGATGTGGATTTGATCCCTGGGATGGGAAGAACCCCTGGAGGAGGAAATGGCAAACCACTTTAGTATTCCTGCCTAAAAAAATCCCATGGACAGAGGAGCCTGGTGGGTTACAAAAGGTCTTAGAGTTGGGCATGACTGAGCGACTAAGCACAGCACAGCACATAGTAAAAAAGAGTGAAAATATGTCAAAAGTGCTGAATTTTGGAGTACTTATTTCATGAATATGTCTTAATGTGACAGAACTGTTAAGTTTAATGGTAGATTTACAATTTAAGTTTTGTTACAATTTTTAAATTAAGTAATTGGGCACAAAAATCCTCCATAATCCATTGTATCACAAAACTATTTTTACACTTGTTTTCATACTGATCATTGTAACCTATAAATTCTGTCATCCCTCCCCAGCTCATGGTTTAAAACTCTTGGCTTTTATCTATTAATATCAAATCTCTGTTAGAAATGACTGAACAAATCCGTTCTAGAAAAGAAGACTATCCAGTAGAGTTGCAATCTTAAAAATTGGTCTCTCCAAATTCAAGTTTTAACTAACGCTATCAATCTAGTCATGCTGGTTAGGTAGCTGCAGTATGTGCTCTAATAAGTTAAACAAAAAACGATATGGAAACATGTACAAAGGAACATCTAATATACTTGCAATATATTTTTTAGTGTATTCCAATATAGTCAATACATATGTTCAATAATTGTTGCAGTTATCTTTTAAGTGATTTTCCCTGTGACATTTTTCATTATATTGATAGAGCATTAAGGGCTCCAACTCTACCGTAAATTTAAAGGCACTTATGAATTTTGAAGTATGCTGTATTCACATAGACTTTCCAGGGGTAATTCATCACTTTAATGCTGCTCTATTCTAATAAAGGGGGTGTTCATATTCCCACTTCTCTTATCTTTTCATGGACCCTTTGTGACTTCAAAGGGAGTTTTCTGCTTTGAACGAAGACATGGAGTGCAGAAGGGAATGAGAATCTGGCTAATAATGTGGCCCATAACTTGTGTTCTCACTCTGTTTTTACAAAGTGTTGGGCTGGGTCTACTGCAGAAGCGGAAATTTGGCTTTGAGTTCTGGTGTTCAGAACTCATGTCTCTGCTTGACTGAACTGTGAATGGAAAATCCCAAGTGTCTTACAAAATTAGTAGCTAAATGATGTTTTTACTAATCACTTGAGATGAAAAAAAACTGGAGACATTTAAAAATTCAAAACCCATCAGCATGCGTTTGCCCTTTAATTGGCAGAAAATCAGTCATGAGAGCAACCCAGAGTGGACTTTTTTCCTCCTTCAGCTGCTCCAGCTGAACTACAGCTGCAAATTTCTTTAAAAAGAAAAAAAAAAATCTTGAGTGTACATTATAAGTGCAGTAATTCCCACAAAATCAGTTGCTGGAGTTAATGACCAGTTTGTTAAGGCATTAACTGCCCTCAGCTGGGAATGACCAATTTTGAGGCGAATGGCTGCACAACTGCTAAGATAATTCAGTAACGCTTTCAAATAATGATCCAGCTAATTAACGGTGAATTCCTGTGGAAATCCTATCGAAGTACTTATGACCTCTGTATTTAATAGCCAGTGAGTTCATCATGATTCATGTTTATTACCATAAATACCAAAGGAATCATAATGACTAGGCCGTTTTTTTTTTTTTTTTCATCCCGCGCTTATTACTTGAACAGATCTGACTAAGCCACCTCTAGTCATTAAGGACCTTAGTTCCCAAAATATTCAATCTTTTCACTGCTCTACTCAGAATTCACAGAGGCTTTGGTGCTATGCCAGCATAGCAACTATTGGCAGACTGTTTTAACTTGGGATGCCGTTAGGGAATAATTGATGTCTATAAGTCTTAAAGGAACCCTTTTGAAATGTCTGCCATTTGTAGGATGTGGAGAAATCATAGTTGGTTAGCTAGAGTTTATGGTTCTTAATCATGAGTTCTTATGGGAAAATTGTAACTCCCAGTCCCAGATTCCTTTAGGATATGCAAGAATTTTGGGGGATTTATTTTTTAAGAACACATCTTTTCTACCAGTGAGTGAAGAAGACTATTAAGGATAAGCCTCAATTTTACTTGGACCATTTAATCTCTCTTAATGGCTGTTTATTGCTATGTGATTATTTAAATTTTTTTTTTTAAGCAATAGTTAATAATACACGTTGGCTGCCAGAAAGCCTCTACTTTCTGTGTGCAGCTGTGTTTGAAGAGAGGAATTCGGGTTATTTCCAGACACCTTCTCCCTCCAGGTACTCCCTTTTTTCCTCCAATGCTTTGTCCTTCTGCTGTAGCTGTCAGATATCTGCTAGATGCCATTAGGTATAGGCTGTGTTTTTATGAAGCAATCAATCATTTGTATAGTCATTTATGATTCAATGAGTAAGATACCTGTGGTTCATATACTATAATCTTCCTATCTTGCAGTTCTTGAGGGGAGATTGGAAATATGTGATTTGTAACAATAAAAGAAGTTAGAACCATCGAGGTAATATATAGGTAATAAGACAATTTATAAAATATTTACATCATTTTTTAATAAAAGGACAAGTGTCATTTTATATTTTTTTCATTTCTTAAATACAAAATGAGAAGAAAATCAATTTTATAGTTATTTGCAAATCAATTGATTGAATTCTAAGGAAACTTTACCCAGATAAAATCTAGAAGACGTATCAGCAAATTGGGTACATTTGCTGATATGACCTCTGGGTACAATATTGTAGTCCCTTAGATCTATCATCACCCCCTTTCACACTTTCCTCAAGGGAAAAAAATATACATCTCTGGTGTAGTGCTGGTTGTATTTCAGTTTCTATTGTATAGTTGTGCTCAGCTCAAACAAATGGGACACACCTATACATTTTATTTGCCTGGGACTTGCTACTTAAAGATAAGTGAAGTAATATAGTTAATTGTGAGGTTTGTCTTCTGTGTTTTCAGACTTTTTCTCTCTGTATCCTTTCATCTTATAGCCCATCACCTCCACAGCTGTTCCCTACTCTAGGAGTGAAATGAAGCTCTGTTACAGGACAGAAAGAAGAGAGGTTCACAGTGTGTTTGTGGTAGTGGTGGTGGAAGAACACATACTGGTGACAGTTATCTATCCTTTGATCATTTTCGTTTCCCAATTTTTGTTCTGAGTAAGGGGTTTATAACCCTGTCAGAATGAGAGGCTGATGAAGGGTTCAGATGAAGCCGATAGGGGTCACTGAACGGAGCCTTGAGACAGAAGATGACTCTCCTAAGACTGTCCTTTGGGTATAAAAGAGCTTTATAGGAAAGTGACTGGGAGCAAGTGGCTCAGCTGCAGGGGCAGAATATACCTGTGAACCCTGTATAGCCATCTCAGAGGAATCTTGACTGCTTCTTAAACCTGCATTACCTCTAAACTACAGTCAAATCTTGAGGATAGAAAACCACAAAGATAGCATATATATTAGGAAAATGTGATATGGCAGAAACCAACACAAAATTGTCATTATCCTTCAATTAAAAATAAATTTAAAAGAAAATGCAAGAATAATGTTCTATTGGTAAAACAGAAAGATTATTTTCAACATAATAATAGTAAGTAATGGCATTTATTTAATCAGTTTATTGTGTATCAGTCTCAGTACTAATTGTTTTACCAGGATTCTCTCACCTAATCCTTACATACCAACTCTTTGAGATAGATATAGTTGTTATTCCAGTTTCATAGATGAAGAAACTGAAACACAGAAAATTTAAATAACACTCAGAAGGCCATTTTTGAACCTAAGCAGTCAGCCTCTAGGCCCTGGGCTTTGAACCACAATGTTATACTGCCTCTATTTACCACTTTATTCAACTTTTAAGCATTTAAGCACCTCATTTTTCTCATAAAATCAAGCTCTGCTTGATAGCAGTTCTTGTCCAATTCAGTGAGAATGAGTTTCAGAACGGCTATAGATCTAGTCTCCCATACTGCTCGGATCACAATGTAATTTGTCCCTGTCAGGATCTTTCATCCATTGGAACCTATTGCATCTGGACACAGGTACTCTGATAAATAACTGATTGCTTTTCTGCATTTCATCTCCCTTCTTCCCCTCTTCTATCATCTTCTTACCTTTTTTTTCCCAAGACCCCCAGATCCTATAGAGTCCCTTCTTAACTGCATTTTCTGTCTGTACTGTGCCTCTAAGGAATAATGATAATAATTCCTGTTTATTAGGTTTTATTTCACCCTTTATGCTATTTCCTGGAAGGCCTACTTTAACTAGAGAGTACGTGCACACAGGCTTTAGAGTCAGACCTAGGTTTGAATCTCAGATTCATAGCTGTTTCCTTTTGAAGGATTCATAACCTTAATGAATGTCATTAGCTCTCTCCAAATCAAAGATAATATCTACCTCTTCAGTTTTAAGGGTTAAATGAGAAAATATATGCTTAACATACAATAGGAACTATCAAGTTTGCTTAATTCTGTCTTCTTCTCTCTCAAAGAATTATAGTTATGTAAACATTGGCTGTCCACCAATCTTTTGGGATAGCCTTGTATCCCTTAAACTTCTATTCCCTTCAGTCTTTTCTTTTTAGCACATTTTTGGATTATGATAATCATGTTAGGTAAAGATTATGGGAAATTAGGGATATATATATATATATATATATATATTCTGGAGAAGGCAATGGCACCCCACTCCAGTACTCCTGCCTGGAAAATCCCATGGATGGAGGAGCCTGGTGGGCTGCAGTCCATGGGGTCGCTAAGAGTTGGACACGACTGAGCAACTTCATTTTCACTTTTCACTTTCATGCATTGGAGAAGGAAATGGCAACCCACTCCAGTATTCTTGCCTGGAGAATCCCAGGGATAGGGGAGTCTGGCGGGCTGCCGTCAACGGGGTCGCACAAAGTCGGACACAACTGAAGCGACTCGGCAGCAGCAGGGATATATTCAGAGATTTTTTAAAATAGAAGATCACAGATAAAGAATTAGAAAGGTATAGGAGAACTCAAGGAGCTTTCACCTTTCTCTGTCCCATGAATATGGGGAGGGGAGAAGGAGAAAGCAAGCACAGAAGAACAGAGTTAAAACAGGTAGCACAATGAATCATCCTACTTTTTGAAACTAGAGGATTTTGCTGTGTTAAAAAAGAAAGTAATGTATTAATAAGCTATTGTATCTGAGATGTTTCTGGCATATGTTATCCATCTACTTTTTAAAAATGACTGTAATTTTAGGACTGTAGACTTTCTGTTATATCACATACCCTTTCTCCTGAGTTGTCCTTTGTAAGTGATAAAGATATAGATACATAATCACATATAATATGTATACACACATACATATGTATACACACATATAATTTGCTCTAGAAAACCTTCCTTGTTATCCTGTTTATGGAGCACAGATCTCTTAAAAGTGAATCTTTGTTTCCTCTTGCCTTTCATGAATGGATGTACCACAAGAACCCTGCAGTTTAGGATCTTTTAACTGATACCAGCAGTAGACAAACTCTTCTCAAACAGAATAGCATCCTATTTCATTCTTAGTGCTACTCTGAATTTTAATGTTTGATGATTTACTTTGATATTAAAAAATCATTTATTTTAGATATTGAGTTCTCTGTTTCTTTTACCATTTATTTAGTATTGCTTCCCTGGTAGCTCAGAGGGTAAAGCGTCTGCCTGCAGTGCAGGAGACCTGGATTCGATCCCCAGGTCGGGAAGATCCCCTGGAGAAGGAAAAGGCAACCCACTCCAGTACTCTCGCCTGGAAAATGCTGCGGATGGAGGAGCCTGCTAGGCTACAGTCCATGGGATTGCAAAGAGTCACACACACGACTGAGCCACTTCACTTCTCCATATTTCATTCTTAGTGCCATTCTGAATTTTAATGTTTGATTATTTACTTTGATGTTAAAAAATATTTTAATTTGAATATTGATTCCTCTGTTTCTTTTACCATTTATTTAGTAAGTTGTGTGACTTAGAATCCTACTGATCAGTTAATCCATTACATAGAGAAAATACCTTCAAATAATATTTTGTAAAAACTAAGTAGGACTAGAACCTACCCACAGGTGAACAGCATACAGAAAGAAGCTGGAATAGCAAGGAAAGAGATTGTGCCTTCAGAATATTGAGTTTACTGTTAGAACTTCCTTAAAAAGATTTTTAAATATCTCAGCCCCAGAAGAAAAGCTAAATACTGTAGAGTATACATACTCTGACCAAAACCCTAAGAGATACTTTTCCTCTCTAGAGAAGAAAGTTGGAATTTTTCATTTTTAATCTGCATATCATGCAAACCCAAGTCTTTTCTGTTAAGACTGCTCTCATCCCCAGAGCAGAATATTGAAGTTGGGAATACCCAGTTAGTCTCTACTTTTCTCTTTCTTGGAGTTATTTCACAATTTTTGAATTACATTTTCCTCCAAATGTAGGTTCTGCATATATTATATTCCAAGTGGTTGAGTATAGTGAATTCATAGATTTTTAGTTAAGATGAAAGTGTTTACTAGTGTGTATTCATCTGACAAACATATGCTAGATTTTACTGTTTCTGTTTTATGCCATGAAGTTATTTTTACATTGATATTGAGAGTCCCTAGAAATAGGCTCTAGCCAAACAATTTAAAAAGTGAGAGTCCCTAGAAATAGACTCTAGCCATACAATTTAAAAAGATGCAAAGTCTTGATTTTTTAAAATTCTTTTTTAAAAATGTGCTTTACGCTATCATATGTCAGCGTATGTCAGTCTTTTATACCTGCTAATAATATCTCTTGAAAGACCATTTCACCTTATGATACAAAACTATTTGAGAGACATTGTAATGTACCTTTGGTGTGTATATAACTTCACCTCTGGTGAAGATTTTTGAGTCAGAGAGACCTGTGTTTAAAGCCCTGCTCAGCTGTTTAACATGGCTATGTAGGAAGTAGTTTTCTCTGTTAGGTTCCCCTTCTGACACATAAAGATGACAAAATTGATTTGACAGACTGTTTTGAAGATTCACATTGTTCTTTCTTAGCATATGATATATTTTTGTCTAACATAATAAGCTCCATGAAAACAAGATTGTAGAAAGAGGCTCGCAATATTTCTCAAATTTACCTGTGAAAGACCCTTGGAGCTTTTACTTAAAACACTTCTGTGTTACATCTGAAGATCTTATAAAACCAGTGACGTCTTTGTGCTTATTTTTTCAGTTTTAGCCTCTGATTTTTTAAACATAACATTGTGTTTTTTTCCAGCTTTATTGAGATCTAATTGATGTAGCAATTGTAAGTTTAAGGTGATAACTTGATATATATATATATATATATATATATGTATTGTAAAATATGTTAAGTTTAGATATAAGGTTAGTTACCTATACCACTGTAAGGTAAGTTAAGGTTAGTTACCACATCTATCACCTCACACAATGCTTTTTTTCTGGCTGTGAGAACTTTTAAGATATATTCTCTTAGTAACTTTCAAATATACAATACAGTTAACTAGTTATAGTTAACTAATTGTTTACTATAACAGCTCCTCTCGTGGCTCAGACAGTAAAGAATCTGCTGCAGTACAAAAGGCCCAGTTTCAATCCTTGGGTTGGGAAGATCCCCTGGAGAAGGGCACTGCAACCCAGTCTAGTATTCTTGCCTAGAGAATTGTTAACTATAGTCACCTTGCTTCTTAAATATTAAAAGTAGAATCAATCAGCAGATATTTTTTGACAAAATTCCATATACAGATCCTGTAAGAATACCAAAGTTTATGTCCTCTAAGAATTGCTAACCACCTTACAAAGATGTATCTAATATCTGAAAAATTCAATAAGAATATAAATTAGTATTATAAAAAAACAAAGTATTTTAGTAATTTTGTACTATAGTTGACATAGGAATACAGGTGCTGAAATTGTCTTCCTTGTTAAAATATATGTAAAATTTTCTTGATATATTAATTAAATTTATGTACGTATTTGATTTTTTTTAAATTCCAAATATCTCCCAAGATACAACCAAAACTTTTTAAAGAATATTATTTTTTGGATAAAACTTTTTAGCAGAACAACTTTTCTAGCTCAAGTTTTGTCACTGACTTTGAGATCATATAAAGATCCTCAAAATATGGTATATGAAAGCATATAGAAGGATTAAATGACATATTCAAGTTCCATTTTATTTTTCAAATCTATGATATATTATTCACTTTCCTTGTTTCAGTTTCAAGGTGTATAAAACGAGAATAATCTTACCTCAAAGTTCTAAGACAATCCTTAGACTATGCTTGTTAGTCTATATTATACCCTTTAGCAATTCATAGTCATATATTTTTTTTCTGTTCGATCTATCAATGTTATTTATTTATTTATTTTAATATAAATTTATTTATTTTAATTGGAGGCTAATTACTTTACAATACTGTATTGAATATAGTCATATTTTTTTAATGTTGCAAATACTGTTCTACTTTTTATCATTTATGTTTTTCCCAGTTTCTGATTCATAGAAATTAAATAAACTTTTTTGTTTACTATATTTACTGTACATATCACTGAAATGTGTTAAATATATTTTGATAAAACAGGAGGGATGGGGAGGCCAGTGGCCAAATCTACATTTTAGTGGGCTGCTGAGAACAATTAATTCTTCAGTTTGTGATTAACTTTTTTCAAAAGTATACCTTGTAAAATACTTGCAATTTCTTGGAACTTAGTGATATTTCACCGTTGGTATGCTCCAGATTTTGGAATTGAAATCAGTCCAGTTCAGTCGCTCAGTCGTGTCCAACTCCTTGCAGCCCCTCCTTGCAGCACTCAGGCTTCCCTGTCCATCACCAACTCCCGGAGCTTGCTCAACTAACTTTTGGCTGTGCTAGGTCTTCCTGGCTGGGCAGGCTTTTCTCTAGTTGTGGCAAGCAGGGAAATTGAAATAGGAAGCTCAAAATGTTCATATTTTTCTAAATTAGAAAAATTTCATATTTTCTAAATTAGAATTTGTATAAGGATTTTTATTGATTCCATAGTTTAAAAGTTTTAATGCATTAATTTGAGTTTATTATACAAATAATTAATTTCTTTGTGGTCATTGCATGCAAAGCATAGCATAATATAAAATCTCACCATATCCATGATGTCTTATTTCCAGGCAATGAAAACTACAAACAAATAGCAATGTGTGTTCTTTACCACATAAGCATGGATGACCGCTTTAAATCAATGTTTGCTTATACTGACTGCATACCACAGGTGAGTGGTTTGTTTTTTTAAAAAAGCGTTTAAAAAATGTGTTTTTTGCTTTCTTCTCTTGATTTGTCAAATAGCTTTTTTCTTTAAAAATTCCCTCCTAAAAGTAATATAAATTTGTTATATACAGTCTGAAAGTACAGACAGTATAAAAACGAAAATAACTTTCTAATTTATCCCATAAAAACTGATGTAAATGAACATATGTAAGCAAATGAAAGAATATGGGAAAAAAATCATAGTATATAGAAGCTTAATCATATCTCAATTTTTTTCTTGAGTTTTAATTCCTAAAAGTAGAATTACTAAGTCAAAAGGTGTTTTGTGTATTTGACACAATATGGCCAAATTACCTTCCAAGAAGACGTGAGTTGATTTCTCCCAACTTTCATTTCACTTTTAACAACACTAGATACTATCATTTCTTTAAAAATGGAATGTTTGGGGTTTTTTTAAATTTGCATTCTGTGGATATTGATGAGATTGAACATTTTTTACATTTTTACTGTTGACATTATATTATAAATCTTTTACTTCTATTGATAATTTTTCCATTGGCATGTCAATATTTTGGGACTAATACATAAGATCTATATATATAATAACTATTTTAACTCCTTGTCATATTACAGACATTTCCCAACTTTGTCATTTGCCCTTTAATTTTGTTTGTGGTTGACTGTTTTAAATGCTTTGCATGCTCGGATGAAAAAAATGCTTCATCAAAATACTTTTGCTTTCTTTTATAGCACTGTTCTCAAGAAAGATTTTTGCTACAACTCAGTTGTTTGGTATATTTCATATGTTAGGTTTATTTGTCTTGAAAGAGTTTAGTGATTTTTCTTTAGTGATTTTCTTTCATGGACTGTAAGGGTTGAGATTCATTGTTGTTCAGTCGCTAAGTCGTCTCTAACTCTTTTTGCAACCCCATGGACTGTAGTCTGCTAGGCTCCTCTGTCCATGAGATTTCCAGGCAAGAATACTCAGGTGGGTTGCCGTTTTCTTCTCCAGGAAATCTTCTCAACTCAGGGTCGAACAAATGCATTGGCAGGTGGATTGTTTACCACTGAACCACATACGTATGTGATTTTACTCTTAGAGAATTTACATTCAAAATCACTATTGTGCCATTAATTTTATTAAACTGAGCTCTACTAATTTGATTACTATCTGATGATCAGAATACTAGTTGGGCTGATTTTTAATATTATTTTTTATAATATAGCTTTCTAAAATAGAGAAAGCAGGGATTCCCTGGTGGTTCAGTGGTAAAGAATCTGCCTGCCAATGAAACAGACATGGGTTTGATCCCTGATCCAGGAAGATCCCATATGCCTTGGAGCAAGTAAGCCCTTGTGCCACAACTGTTGAACCTGTCTCTAGAGTCTGGGAAGCACAACTACTGAGTGAGCCCATGTTCTGCAACTACTGAAGCTCGTGCACTCTAGAGCCTGTACTCCACAGGAGAAGCCACCCCAAAGAGAAGCCTGCACACCACAACTAGAGAGTAACCCCCAGTGCCCACAACTAGAGAAAATACCATGCAGCAACGAAGACCCAGCACAGCCAACATAAATAAATAAAAGGAAACTTGCAGGATGTATAATATACAATAAAAATGTAACAGTTTTAAAAGATACTTTAGAAGAATATGAATAGTAAATTATGCTTATTAAAGTAATCTTCTTAAGCCTCCTACTAGGTAATTCCTTATTAGCCTAATGTAAGTTACTAAATGTGTGTTATTTTGACAAATGATTAATATGTAGTAAAAAAAGACCATAACTTTTCTTTTTATTAATTCTTATTAATCCTTCTATTCATCCCAAATTAATAAAACAGTTCTAAAAATTGAATTTGCTATTCCAAAATTTTAATACTTTATCCACATGGAATTAAAAAGCTGATAAACTCTCAAGAATAATTTCTTAGGCTTTTAAGTCAGGGGATAAACTAATTATGCTTATTTACAGAAAGTAGACATCCTTCAAATATACTGCATATTTTATCTAACATGGCAAGTTCTTATAGAGATAACACATGTCAGACTAGAGCTGATGCAAAGTGTAATCAAACTCTTTGTCAAACAAGTTTTCAATAAAAGAGTAGCCATGTCAAAGGGAGATTACAAGTGATTTACTACAGTCTCACTCCATATGTTCCAAAGGTTTTCCTTCACAATTTCAAAGGGTATTCTTTTCCAAACCCATTTAGTGTCAGAACTTCCTTGACTACAAGATACAAATTGGAAAGCAGTGACAAAAAAATAATATTTTGTCTAAATTGATTGTTTTTATCCAGATTAGATTTTAAAGAGATTGACATTAAATAAAAGAAATGTAAACTAAAAAGAGATGGAAAACTTACTTTGTTAAATGTTTAATTCAGAGTTACCCTTCTCTCTATACCATAGAATTTATAATCTCAAACATAAGATATAAAACTATTTTCAATAAATAATCAGAAATAAGTCTGTTTAGATTTCTATTGAAACATTAATATTATTATAGTTAAAAAACTGAAGAAAATTCTTCCATACCTTTTCAAGAGCAAAATTCATGCATATTTCCTTGCCAGATAATTTTCTAACATCAAACATTTCTGCAGAGGGATTTTCAGGATATTTATGATCTATATTTCGTGAACAGAATCTTCGAAAATTCATTCAGTGGTCATTGTTTGGCAGTTTTAATTTATTATATTCTGTTTTTAAAAGCTCAAAATGTCTTCAAGTTATTATACTGTAAACATCCTGAAACTTCTTAGTATGAAGCCATAGTTTGAGAAAGTAAATGATACTCTAGAATATGTTTGTTCCTAAAGTGCTATCCAGGCTATAACTTGTACTTATAAGGCTCAACTTTGACATATTGGGGAAAAATTGACATGGTTTAATTGCCACCTAGTGCCAATTATGAAAGTACATTGTAAAATAAAAGAAAGAAAATTTGGTATTACATTGAAATTTCCAGGCTTCCTTCAGAAATTAAAAAGATACTCCTTTCAGAAATATTGACTACTCAAAGTAATGTTTATAATACTAGCAGAGCTTTAAACTCATTTGTGACAGCAACTGATTAACTTTCTTAAATAAAACTATATATCTGGGTTTTGGAATATGTTAGAATTAATGTAATACTTTGTTCACTTCGAAATTATGCACATTAATTTTTGTGTAGTAAATATTGTGAAAAATTACAGATGAATTTTTCAAATGACAAGCCTAAAATAACTTTGAAAGTAGGAATGTTGTGTGCTTAGTTGCTCAGTCATGTCCAACTCTTTGCAACCCCATGGACTGTAGCCTGCCAGGCTCCTCGGTCCATGGGATTCTCCAGGCAGAATACTGGAGTGGGTTGCCATTTCCTCCTTTGAGGAATCTTTCCGACCCACGAATTGGACCCACAAATCGAACCTGCATCTCCTGCATTGGCAGATGGATTCTTCACCGCTGAACCACATAGGAAGCCTGATACTAGGAAAGCGGTGATTAAATTGTCGTTCATATTCATTTCAGCAATCAAAAAGAATAGGTAGTATGGTCACATTCTTTAATTACGTTAGCTGTATATGTAAAGAAACTTTATAAACTCTGAAACACTGTACTAAAACAATATGCCATTAATAAATAGTTCTCACTATTTTGGAACCACTCAGAGTCCAATTTAAATACTCATTTTCTTAAGTGTGTTTACACTTAAGAAACCTATACTGTACTTTTAAAATTTTCTTCAGAATTTTATTAGTCCAAATAAACAGTGTCTTAACACTGCTCATAGAATAGCATTTCATAAACTAGATTAACCTAAAGAGGTTATATAGATACATAATGGTGGTCTTTTGGGGAAAAATTATTCTATTGATTCTTAAAGAGCTGGACTTTGGTGGAATTAGATTGAGATGCTCTATAATTAGAGCTCACTTTTGTAAATTATTTAACATTCAGAGTAGGTGTTATAAATTCATCATGCCTCATAATCTCTTCCACTATTATGTTGCTTTTCTTCTTTTGTATTTTATTACCTCTAAATATCCAATATATTCTAATTTTTTCCTCTCCCAGTATTCTATAAAATTTGGGGGTCAGGGCAAGTCTTTCTTCATATATGATCTTAATGGTCTCAGTGGGTGAATTGTTTCAGGTGAGCATACTTGGGGATAACCAGGAGTTAATGGTTGTATTCTAATAATAGTTAAGAGTACACATTAACAGTTCATTGTTATTTAGACCTCTGAGATGCATGTTTTGTTTAAATAGGTGCAAATGCCATCCAGATGCTTATAAAAAGTATTTATTGGTAATAGAATGGCCAGAGTACATGTTTAGGTAATGATGTCATGGTGTTATTTAATATTTTACCCTAGAACAGTGTGCAAGAATCTTCATAGTAATCCACATGTTTTCCACCACAGTTGTCCTATTTGGCCCCTCTTTGATCTACATGCCTCTTTTTAGCTGAATGCTGGTAAACGTCCTTTCTGACAGCCCCCTTTGCTCCTGCCTGCCATTATCTGCTGAAGTTCAGAAACCAGAGCATCACTTCAAACAGCAGAGTTAGGGAGTAGCCAGTCAGAAGAGATTCCTGAGGCATGCAAAGTTCTGCCATAATCATTCAAAGATGTTTGGGTAGGGGGGTGGTGGTGGTAGAGGTGTATGTGAATATAGCGAGCTGTGGGGGTTGGCCTCTGGTCACTGGTAAATAAGTGAAGTCAGGTGCCAGAGAGTCTAGACACAGTGATTTCAGTCCTGTGTCTTTGGTATCTGATACTCAATATGGGACTTGTCTGATTGAACACTATTGCCTCTTCATTGCAAAGACTGAAGCCCTTTTAGTGCCTTCCTGTTAAATTAGTAAAAGATGACAATGGACATAGTTAAAACAGAACAAATCTAGTTTTAATATTTCCTAGTTGTTAGCAATTACATTTACTTTTGAAGTGCTGTAACAATCAAATTAAAGACAATGTTGCACATGGAATTTGAACTAAATATTTTCAAGTGTGAGTGCTCTAATTAAATTTAAGTGTCTCTCTTACTGTGAAAAACTAATTCTATATCACGATGTTTCTTTAACATTTAGTCTTGATTTGGGAATGTGGGGAGTTGGGTAAGGTTTTAAACCACCATTATTTTTTAAAAAGCTAGCTCCTGAATATTTCACCACAAAACTTAACATAGAAATTACAAAAACAAGGCAAAACAAAACCCCTCAGCTTCTAACAGATCACCTATAATGCCATTTTTAAGGGCGGGTTTCATACTACAAGATTAATTTCAAGTAAATAACAACATAGTTTGCCTGTTTAAGCGTTACCTTGATGTAACAAACAGACTTATGTTATTTTTAAAAAGCTTCTTGTATCAGGAGAAGTTTGAAAGAAATCTATATGTAGTAGGTTTTTAATTATAGTATGAAAAACATACTGTATATATTTACAGTAGTCATCTACAGTTTTATTAATTTATAATTTAATTTTAACTGATAGTTAATATATAGGTAGCAAAGTCTGTTAAATGTATATCCAGTAATTTAGGGTTGTTTTATCTATACCATAGATATTTTGTTATTCTGCAACATTATTAAGTGTTAGTGATTAAAGATTCCACTAGTGGCAACATTTGTGTTAAAGAGGTGCTCTGTGAGAAAAGGCATGATACATACTAACCGTTTACCGGCTATAGTGTTTTTGTTCAGTTCACAGCAAATAAATGAATTTTACACACACACACACACACATATACATACATACATACATACATACATACATACATATATGGGCTTCCCCAGTGGCTTAGCTGTGAAGAATCCACCTGCAGTGCAAGAGACAAGGGTTTGATCCATAGGTCGGGAAGATCCCCAGAGGAGGGCATGGCAACCCACGCTAATATTCTGGCCTGGTGGATCCCATGGACTGAGGAGCCTGGCGGGCTTCATAGTGTCACAAAGAGTGGGAGAAGTCCATAGGATCACAAAGAGTGGGACAAGACTGAAGTGACAGCACCCATGCACGTACACACACGTATACATATTGTTTTGTTAGACTGGTATCAAAGTGTTTTTTGGAGCAGCTTTAAGTGGATTTGTGTTTTTAATTCATTGCTAGTATATAAAAGTAAGATTAGTTTTTACAGACACATGATATGTTGACCACGTATCCTTTTTGAAACTGAGAAGTTATTTGGAACTAACATAGAAAATAACCACAAGATTTAACAGAATAAGGTCTAACCTATCAACAAAGACATGTTGATCTTAAAGGTATTGCCTCGAGATAAAACATAAGAAAATTTTAGGTGATAAATTTTAGGATTAATTTCCATATATTAGCAGTTTGACTAAGAGAAAAATATCTTTATATAATATGCATTGTTAATTTACTATTTACCAATAATAGTAGACTAGCTTCTCAAAAGTATGGCGTAAGATTTGTCATTTCTGCTTTATTATATAGCAGTGACCTCTTATCATGACAAATGTAGGTATGGCTAAATGGCATAAGTAGCCTATCCTTTCCTTCCTCTTTTTCTGTCTGTTGTTTCCCAGACCCATCTTTCTTTCTCTTATTAAATAGAGTTCTTTCCTTATTTTATATACATTCCTGGATGATTGGGTCAGACCTTGCAGGTTCAGTTATCAACCGTAAATGACAATTCCTAAAATCATACGTTCAGTCTGAACACATGTCTTCTAAAATTGTGTTTATAACTTTTATTGACTGTCTGCGTGAGACTGTCACATAGGCAGCTTAAATTCACCATATCCAAAAGCCAAAATTACTGTCTTCCCTTTGAGGTTTTCTCCTATTCTAGTTTCTGTCTTTGGGTAAGCATTGGCACCATTGTTCATGTTCAGGGTATAAACCTGGGAGTCATCTTTGTTTCTTCTTCTCCCTTAATGTCAACATCCAGTCAGTTATTAAATCCTGTTTGATTGTCTTTCCTAAATATATCTCTGAGCTGTCCTTTTTATCTCTATCCCCACTACTATAACTAATCCGAGCAGCCATTGCCATACCTGGACTTTTCTGCTAGCCCTTTAGATAGTCTTAGCACATTTTCTTTCACTATTTCAATCTGTTTTCTACACTGGTCAGATTTTCTTGAAACATAAATCTTATTCTGATGCTTTCCTTATTTGGAAGCCTTTAACATCTTCCCATTTTCCTTAGGATGAAGCCCCAAATCCATAACATGTACTTCAAGACCCTCCATTTTCTGGCTTTTACCTTCTTTTATCACTGTTTCCCTCATTCCATCCATGTTTGCTTTCTTTTAATTTTTCAGAAGAATGACATTTTTTCCTGCCTTATAACCTTTGCACAAGCTGTTTTCTTTGCTCAGAGTGTTCTACTTCCCCACGATATTTTAAATCTTTAAAAGAAAAGTCTTTATCTGATGTTTCTGTTACATTCTCCACTGTACTTGAAAGCTTATATTTAATACTGAGCATCTAATAGTTCACTAAGGTATTCAGTAGTAAAAGCCTACTCTATGTTGAAAATGTAATTGTATTATTGTATTATTTCCAACATACAATCTACGATAACATACTGTGATTAAACATTGCCTGTGTTTTTCATGTGTTCGGGGGTGTTTTAAATGAAATATGTCTTGTGCTTCTTGCTAGTTAATGAAGATGCTCTTTGAGTGTTCAGATGAACGAATTGACTTGGAACTCATTTCTTTCTGCATTAATCTTGCTGCTAACAAAAGGAATGTACAGCTTATCTGTGAAGGTTAGTGCCTTTGAGCTTCATGGATAATCTCTATAATATGCCAATGGCAAATGATAGAAAATAGATAATAAGGAATTAAGAATTATAGTAAATATGTGAATTACATCTTTCTATAATTTAAAAAATTATAGCCCAAATCCTTAAATATCAGACTCATAAATATTCTTACATCATGAGCAGACTTACTCTCTGCTGCTGCTGCTGCTAAGTCGCTTCAGTCGTGTCCGACTCTGTGCGACCCCATAGACAGCAGCCCACCAGGCTCCCCCGTCCCTGGGATTCTCCAGGCAAGAACAGTGGAGTGGGTTGCCATTTCCTTCTCCAATGCAGGAAAGTGAAAAGTCAAAGTGAAGTCGCTCAGTTGTATCTGACTCTTAGCAACCCCATGGACTGCAGCCTACCAGGCTCCTTCATCCATAGCATTTTCCAGGCAAGAGTACTGGAGTGGGGTGCCATTGCCTTCTCCAGTAACATTTCATAAACTGTTTTGTCGGTTACCCTTAATTGCAATTTGATTTTTAAAAATATTTTCTAGGTGAAACAAAACTTTTTATTTGTAAAGCAGTCTGTTACAGTGTAAGATGTTGCAGTACAAATGTATTAACTATTTATTTCTATAGTATCTTCGTAAAATGATTTGTCATGCATTTTGGTATTTCAGAGTTTGCTCAGTAGTTTTAACTTATTTGAGAAGTATACATGTAAGTTATCAAAAAGTACAAATGAGCAAATATGAAAAAATAAAAAATTTTATTTCCGCTATCCAGAGATAGTCATAGGTAAAACTGGTACAATGCTTCTGCATATTGTAAATTAAAATGGGATTCTTTATGTTTGGTGACATGTTTTTTAAAGTTAATAATATCTGAATATCTTTCCATGTGATTAAATACTTTCATAAAATGTAATTGCCAGTAGCTGAAAAAATAGCTCATTAAAGGATTTTCCATCGTTTAATCTGCTGTTTGGATAGTTTGTGCCACTTTTTTTCTATTACAGACAATGCTACAGTACTTTTTCTTTCTTTGAATCTTTCATGTTTCCATTTTTATATTCTTAGGATAAATTTCTAGAAATGATATTTTATGGATCAAAAAGTATTTATATTATACAAATTTGTGGTACGCATTTCATATACATACTGTGTTTCCATTTATGTGATATTCTAGAAGAGGCAAAAATCTGTGTTTAAAAAGAAAATACAAAAAAGAGGAATGTGAGGAGGAGAAAAGAAAAGTAATTGTGTGGGGAAGATCAGCTAAGCACAAGGGAACTTTCTGCAGTGAATGGAAATATTCTGTCTTGACATAATATATGAATTATAGAGAGGCATACATTTATTAAAATTAATAGATTCTATAAAATTTATGTATTTTCTGTGTGTAAATCGGGTTTCTTGAGAGCTGAAAATTTTAAAGATCATTAAATTTAAATGAACCTTAATTTTATTTGGGAATTTCTCTGTTGTTATTATCAGGAAACGGACTGAAGATGCTCATGAAGAGGGCTCTGAAGTTCAAGGATCCATTGCTGATGAAAATGATTAGGAACATTTCCCAGCATGATGGACCAACTAAAAATTTATTTATTGTAAGTGTTGTCTTTGGCTTTCTGTCTATTAAAATAGCCTGGAACTGAAGTTTTAAAGTGCTGTGTTTGGAATATAACTCTTCCTTAACTCTTTTCAAATATTAATTCATGACCCAAGTTGGTTCTTCTTGTTATCAACTTCCTTGAAAGTTTAGCTCCTAGAGATTTCAACCTAAGTTTTAATACTGTTTTTGTTTTATGATCCCTGTCCCTAACCCTTTCAACCTCCCTCCGGTTTTCTTGCCTTAAACCAATTCACCATAGACTCCCTTAGCAAGTTAGCAGTCCATGGGGTTGCAAAGAGTCAGACACGATTGAGTGATTGAAGAACTACAATTAAAACAAGAGAATCACATTTGATACTTATCTTCCTATGCATTAAATTATTAGATCAGTTCTTCTGTAGAAATATTTTAAATTTATATTAAATTTTGTTTTATTCAGGATTATGTTGGGGACCTTGCTGCTCAGATCTCTAATGATGAAGAGGAGGAGTTTGTGATTGAATGTTTAGGAACTCTTGCAAATTTGACCATTCCAGACTTAGACTGGGAATTGGTTCTTAAGGAGTATAAGCTGGTTCCGTACCTCAAGGATAAACTAAAACCAGGTCTGTGCTAAGTATTTCACTTCTGCATGATTATTTCTCTCTTTTGTGGGTAAAGCTGCTAGAGCAGTATTTTGTGACCATTATTATACTATGTTCCCAGGCCTCTAGCTCTAGCCCTACTTCTAATTTCTTTCTCCCAGAAAAGCAGTCACTAGTTCTCCTCTTATATGTATATACTATTTTCCCTAACAATGTTTTCTTAATATTAGTTTCCCTTTCCTATCCTGCCTTACTATTTTTTATCCACCCTTTCTAAAATTAACAAATAACCATCCTGCTCTACATGAGTTCACATGCACACACAAAGTTCTTTCAGGCATTGAAATGACTCTTCTATTTTCTGTGTTTACATTGTCATTCATTTATATTTTCAAAGACTTATTGAAAATACAATACCACCTCTCTACTACTCCAGAAACCGTGAACTGTCATTGTGGAATGGAATTCTCTGAACATGGAACTTTGGGAAAAGGACAAATTTGTACACATGTTAAAGGTTCATAGGAACTGATTTAATAGCTTTCAATATCTTTTCTGTGAATTAGAATCTTGGAAATATAAACGGATTTGTATCAGGACATTTCAATGAAAACTTTCTGTGATGTTCACTTCACTAGGTGCTGCAGAAGATGACCTTGTTTTAGAAGTGGTTATAATGATTGGAACTGTATCTATGGATGACTCTTGTGCTGCGTTGCTAGCCAAATCTGGGATAATCCCTGCACTCATTGAGTTGCTAAATGGTAAATTATAATTTATCTTATTTTTATGCTAATATATAAACCCATTATCTGCAGTGATAATATATTATCTTGTTGCATTGCTCATCTTATAGCTACTTAAATTATATAGTTAGCAAAATGAATTAAATATACATTTTATGAGAGTTAGATAGCATAATACCAAATAGCTTTAGGTTGCAAGGTTAAGAATGTTCCTATAAAGTGATTGAGGACCAATTTTATAGATAACTACCCTGCGCTTATCAACCTTGAACAGCTAAATATTCTGCCATTTATTCTTTCTGTTGAGCTTTTTCTTGGTTGAATTATATCTCTTTTCTTGCACAAACCCTTTTTTATAATAACTTGATTTCTGATCAGAAAGGTTTTTTAGGAAGTTAATTCTGATCATCTATTCCCTCCTGGATCCATATATAGTGTTGTCCTCTAAACTTTCTGCAATGAAGAAAATGTTCTCTATCTGCACTGTCCAATACATGTGGCTATTGAATACTTGAAATGTGGCTGTTGGGACTGAGAACCTGGATTTTAAATAAAATTTAAGTAAATTTAGTTAGCCACATTGGCTAGGATTACAATATAGGCTAGGAGTTCTAGATAGTCTTCCCCTTACCTTTATTTTGCTCTTAAGGACCCAGGTTCATCATTTTCCACTGCATACAAAATTTGTCTGACTCTGAATAGATTTTATTAGGGCCAGGTTCTCTAGGACCTTGTTTTATTAGTCTGCTCGGACTGCCATAATAAAATATCACAGACTGGGTAGCTTAAATAACCGAAATACATTTTCTCATATTTCTGGAGGTTGGGAAGTCCTATTGAGGTGCCAGCTAATTTGATTCCTGGTGAGGTCTTTCTTCTTGGCTTGCACAAGGCCACCTTGTTATATCCTAACATCCTTATATGGTGGGGGGAGTTGGGCGGAGAGAGGGAGCAAGAGAAAGCACAAGCATACACAAGTGCTCTGGTATCCCTTCTTATATGGTTACTAATCTTATAGGATTAGGACCCCAGCTTTATGACCTCATTTAACCTTAATTACTTCCTTCTAGCCCTATCTCTGAATATAGTCACATTTGGGTTTAGGGCTTCAACATATGAATTTTGGAGGGATGCACTTTGGCCCATAGCAGATTTACGTTAAAAGTAGCTAATTAGTACAGAAGTTAAATATGCTAATATGGAAAGCTTAAAAAGACTCTCTAATTTCAGTCTTTGTTATACCAGATATATATGTATTTTATATTATTTTAATAGTCTTTTTTTGAAGTGTACATAAAGAAAAACACAAGTTATAGGTATATGTAAAACAGTGAATTTTTAAAATGAGAGTTCTCATGTTATTCCCACTTGTATAAGTAAATGAATTATTACCAGCACCCTAGAAATTCCTCTTCTGCCATGTCCCAGTCAATACCACCTTCTCCAGAGGGGTACTGTTTTTCCTCCTATCACCCATAGATGAATTTTGCTTAGTTTTCAACCTTTTAGAAAGAGAATCTAGTTTATTTTGCCCTGTATTATAACTGTGAGATTCATCTTTGTTGTGTACTGAAGTGTTTCCATTTATTGCTTTGTAAATAAATATACTACTATTTTTCCTTTCTAACTATTGGCTCATAGTAGGGTGGGTTTTCTGTTTGTTTTTTAAGAGAAAGGGGCTTTTATAAGTAATGCTCCTATAAACATTCTTAAATGTTTTTCATTTAGTGAACATATTTACTCATTTCTATTAGACACACACAAGAGTAGAAGAGAGTATGCATGTATTTGACTAAAAATAATGCCAGTCTGTTTTCCAAAGTAGTTGTGCCAATTTTCAGTCCCTCTAGCAATGTACAAAAGTTGCAGTTATTCTACATCACCAACATATTTCAGCATCCAGCCTCTTTAATTGTAGCCTCCATAGTGGTACTGCATTGTGATCTTAATTTGTACTTCCTAATAATTAATGTGGAGAAGGAAATGGCAACCCACTCCAGTATTCTTGCCTGGAGAATTCCATGGACAGAGGGGCCTGGTGGGCTACACTGTCCATGGGGTCACAAACAGTCAGACATGACTGAGGGGCTAACAATAGTTAATGAAAATTAGTACCTATTTGTGTTTATCGGCTGTTAATACGGCAGATAAAGTGAGGTGCCTATTTATTCTTTTGCCCAGTTTTCTCTTCTAAATCTTGAAAAGTCTGATTTGTAAATTCTTTTACATAATCATTTTTAATGGTCATCTAGAGATAGTACCTCCATATTTGAAGTATTTCTATAAGTAATAGATATGGATTTGCTTTGGTACACCCTTCTCACAGCCAGGAGTTTTCATGTTAGAAGTAATTGAAAGGCTAGGTAATTGGGAGGTAAAACTAAAGACAATGTAGTTGTTATAATGAGAATGAGTATTTTGTAGTGAGCTGGAGAAAATTGAAACAAAATGACCTGGGTCCTTAAATTGCTGTCTCACATTGATGATTACTGAGAGATAAGATAACAGAGCCAGCTCAGTGTTTTACCATATTTTGATGTTCTCTGACATGTTATCACAGGCAGAGGCTGTATATACTAATATTTTTTGGAAATAAATGGATTTTCAAAATTAAAACCCTTGGGGTTAAGTGAGGGAACATTGTATGCCAACAGAGTAATTAATAAAATTTTAACCCAAATAGTCTGAGTGGTACTTTGGTAAATTAGTGAGGAAAATTATTTGGAATGGCTGGACTTTGAAGGAATCACAGTTTATTTCACCCAACTAGTTGGATGCTCTGTTGACCTGTAAGTATTTGTCTAACAGATATCACTGAACTGTTGCCAAGAGTTGATGTCAAACTATTAGTAAATCAAATTTCATAACCAGTACCTGAACATTGTATTTCTATAAGTATTTGCCTTTGCCATTACATAATATTAATCAGTGGTCATCTGATATTCTGTTAAAGTCATCTTCTTCTGATAATAAACATTTCTTAGTTTGTATGCATGCATAACATTCTTTTTACTAGAATAATTAATGCGTGCAGCTAAAGTTACTTTATTGCTTCATGCCAATAATTGAAGTTTAATTTTGTTAACATTATTCAATGAAGAAAAAACCTGTTTATAATAATCTAATTTCTACCAGAAACTTAGGATTTAGAGGGTGTGATTTTTTTTTAAGAACCATTTTTGTCCTGTGAGGGCAACATTATAGAGACAAAATAGAATAAGATTTATTTTACAGATTAAAATTGTCTGAAGAATTTTTATGAGGAACCAAAAAAACCTCCCCATAAGTGGTGGTAAGTTTTACCATTTCACATTAGAGACTTAGAAGTTAATTTAATGAATTTCTTTATACTTGGTATCGATATAGCAAAAATTACTATTAAAGCACTGTTATTATTCTCTTAAACCTATCTTGTTTCTCAGTTCTTCCTAGATACAGCCTTTTGACATGAACAGTCTCAAATAGTTGGTTTGGACTCAGAGATGATATAATTTCTCTCTTCAAAATCTTATTTTTTATTTTTGTTTTCAAAGTCATAACCTATTTAGTTTAACAACAACCAAACTTAATAAAACTTCTGAAAATATATAATTATGAAAATTTTGACTGATCATCATGTAATTTAGAGAAAAACATTTAAGACATAAATGATGTATGGCAGCCATATATTATAAACAATTTAAACTAACTGTCCTTTACCTGTCTTCTTGTCACCTTTGGTTTTTCTCATTCCCCACTTTTTCCCCCTCAATGTTTTTCAGTTTTGTATATAACTTAGTATTTTTATTTGAAGCTTTCTGTTGCCTTTTAGCTCAACAAGAAGATGATGAATTTGTTTGTCAGATAATTTATGTCTTCTACCAAATGGTTTTCCATCAAGCCACAAGAGATGTCATAATCAAGGAAACACGTATCCTTTTGGTGTTCATCATACATAATAACACTTCGCATATTCAGAAAAGATACACTTTAAGGTATTGGGAATTCTAACTTTCTCTACTGCCTCTTCTAGATTCATTGAGGCTTCTATCTGGATTTGAGTTTTCTTTATTTATCCTTCCCTTTTCCCATACTGTTGTTTATACATTCTATTTCTTTTTATAACATTTCAAAATTAATTATTGAGATTATTGCTTTGTAAAAGCCAGTGTTTATTTAGGATTTATGGTATGTTAAACCCACTCTAGTATTCTTGCCTGGAGAATCACATGGACAGAGAATCCTGGCAGGCTACAGTTTATAGGGTCACAAAGAGTGGAACACGACTGAAGCCACTTAGCACACATGCATGGTATGTTAATGCATTTATTTCATCATTTACTATTTTTCCTGAATTCAGTTCCTCTGTTTCTCTACATTGATTTTCTTTCTTAATTGATTACATTTTCTTATACTGCTTATGAACATCTATAGTAATAAAATGCATCTGTATCTGAAAATAACTAGTTTGTCCTCTTTAAATATAATTTGGCAGAATATGAAATTTCTAGATTGCCCATTAATTTCCTCATCAGTTTGAAGGTATTTTTCTACCTTTAATTGCTGCCAATGAGAAGTATAGTCTACTAATTATCTTTCATAAAGTCTAATGACAGTTTACTTTACTTCCCCTTATAAGTGACTTGATCTTTCTGCCAGGAAGACCAAAGCATGTTTCTGGGTTTTGTTTTTTTAAGCCACTATAGTTTTATTAGAATTTGAGTTGGTATTCATCACCCTTGCTTGGTTTTTCTAAGTATGAAAATATAGTGTTTGTACTTTGTCTTTTTCTAATTTTAGGAAAGTTTTCTTGAGTTGTAGTTTATAGTATTTGTTTTGTTCTGTTGCCATGATTGTCTTTAGAATTCCTATTTTGTCGGATCCTCTTTGCCTACCTATAATACCTGTCATTTTCTAATCTTTTTCATCTCTTTTCACCTTTTTAAATTTTACAAATTTTCTTCTCTTTTGCCTTCTATTTAAACTTAGAGTTTATCTGTTGCTTTTATTTATTCTTGTATTACTATAAACTTTAGTTTTAATATATCTGAAATGATTTTTAATTATTTCCTGAATTACTTCTCTGAGTTTTCTAATTCTGATTCCTATTATTCTTTCATATGTGTGTGTGTGTGTGTGTATTATTTTCTTAAATTTTTTTCTTTTTTTAAAATACTAGAGTTATATGAAATTATCTTATGTTCTCTCCTTCTTATAATAACCATATCCATATATGTGATTTTTTTGTTGTTCTTGACTTGATTGGCAGTGATTCTTTTCCTTTATTGTGTGAAATACTTTGTATGTGAGTTTCTGTTTGAAATTATTTTTTCTTAACTTTTAGGAGGGTCAAATCAATCAAGAAAGTTTTACAGTCATGTAGCTCTAGAGCTTCTTCTTTAGTTACTTTCATAATTTTCATGTTTTCAAAAATATTACCTTACACATTTTAAGATTTACTGGCTCATTTTCTTGCCCATTTTTATCTCATTTTTTTCCTTTATCATCCCTGTTTTTCAAATAAATGAAACATTAGACTTTTTGGTCACCTTGTATTAATGATTGCATTTTAAAATTTAAAGTTAGATTTCAGATTAATATTTGAATTTGGAGAAATGCAGAATTCTCTAACATGATTGAACAACCTCAATATCAGTTTGTATCTTTAACCACTTTTTATATAGAGGCTCCAGCATATCTCATAGATCTGATGCATGATAAAAATAATGAAATCCGAAAAGTCTGTGATAATACATTAGATATTATAGCGGTAAGTAATTTTTCTTCCTACCAAAAGTATAATAGTATTTATTTTATGGAATGAAAGAGCCATTGTACACTTGTTTAGAACTTTGCATTCAAGGTACAGCTAGCACAAGTTTGTATTTTGGTAAAGCTCAGAAAATGAAATGATACTGAATTCACTTTTTAATTGCAGTATGGTTGATTTACAGTGTTGCATTAATTTCTACTGTACAGCAAAGTGATACATATACATGCATTATTTTTTATATTCTTTTCCATTGCGTTTTATCATAAGATACTGAATATAGTTCCCTGTGCTATACAGTAGGGCCTTGTTGTTTATCCATTCTATGTATACTAGTTTGCATCTGCTAACCCCAAACTCCCACTTTATCCCTCTCCCACCCCTCTACCCTTTGACAACCACAAGTCTGTTCTCTATGTCTGTGAGTCTATTACTGTTTTGGTAGATAAGTTGATTTGTGTCATAGTTTAGATTCCACAAATAAGTTACGTCATATGATATTTGTCTCTCTGTTGTTTACTCACTTCACTTAGTATGATTATCTCAGTCCATCCATGTTGCTGCAGGTTGTGCTAGTGGTAAAGAACCCACCTTCCAATGCAGGAGATATAAAAGATGCGGGTTCAATCCCTGGGTCAGAAGATCCCCTGGAGAAGGGCATGGCAACCCACTCCAGTATTCTTGCCTGGAGAATCCCCATGGACATAGGAGCCTAGCAAGCTACAGTCCATAGTGTTGCAAAAAATCAGACACAACTGAGCAACCCAGCAGCAGCAGCACTATTTCGGTGTGTATTTGTACCACATCTTTATCCATTCATCTGTCAATGGATCGATAGGTTATTTCCATGTCTTGGCTATGTGAATAGTGCTGTTATGAATATGGGGTGCATGTATCCTTTTGAATAATAGTTTTGTCCAGATATATGCCCAGGTATGGGATAGCTGGATTATATGGCAGCTCAATTTTTACTTTTTTGAGAAACCTTCATACTGTTCTCCATAGTGACTACACCAATTTACATTCCCACTAACAGTGTAGGAGAATTCCCTTTTCTCCACACGGTCTCCAGTGTTTGTTATTTGTAGATTTTTTTAAAGGATTGCATTCTGACTGGGGTGAGGTGGTGCTTCATTGTAGTTTTGATTTGCATTTCTCTGATAATTAGTGATGTTGAGGATCTTTTCATTTGCCTATTGGCTATCTGTTTGTCTTCTTTAGAGAAATGTCTATTTAGGTCTTCTGCACCTTAAATTCATTGTTTAAACATTATTAAAACCTTTGGCTTTCTACTTTTGAGCAAGGGTTGCTTACTTAAAGAGATTTTATACATATTCAAAGTTTTATATTTGGTCTGCATGTCATCTCAGAATCACTTGTTTTTCAGAAAAATTATTGTAGAGAAGCAGGGGGGTTGATGACAGTCTTGCCAAAACTCAACACCATCAACTTTACAGTTTGATCATTAAATTTTTTTTAATAAAATAGAATCTCATAACTATTTTTTAAGTCTTTGATAAATTTTGTTGTATACATTGATTTGTTTTACAAGTTGTTTTGGAATGATGTTAGTTCACTTCAGTCACTCAGTCATATCTGACTCTTTGTGACCCCATGGACTGCAGCACGCCAGGCTTCCCTGTCAGTTGGCAACTCCCAGAGCTTGCTCAAACTCATGTCCATCCAGTTGGTGATGCCATCCAACCATCTCATCCTCTGTTGTTCCTTTCTCCTCCTGCCTTCAGTATTTCCCAGCATTGGGGTCTTTTCCAATGAGTCAGTTCTTTGCATCAGGTGGCCAAAGTATTGGAGCTTCAGCATCAGTCCTTTCAATGAATATTCAGGACTGACTTCCTTTAGGATGGACTGGTTTGATCTCCTTGGTCCAAGGGACTCTCAAGAGTCTTTTCCAACACCACAGTTCAAAAGTGTCAATTCTTTGGTGCTCAGCTTTCTTTATGGTTCCAACTCTTATATCCATACATGACTACTGGAAAAATCATAGCTTTGACTATACAAACCTTTGTCGGTAATGTCTCTGCTTTTTAATATGCTGTCTAGGTTTGTCATAGCTTTTTTTCTGAGGAGCAAGAATCTTTTAATTTCATGGCTGCAGTCACCACCTGCAGTGATTTTGGAACCCAGAAAAATAAAATCTGTCACTGTTTCCATTGTTTCCCCATCTGTTTGCCATGAAGTGATGGTACTGGATGACATCTTAGTTTTTTGAAAGTTGAGTTTTAAGCCAGCTTTTTCACTCTCCTCTTTCACTTTCATCAAGAGGCTCTTCAGTTCCTCTTCACTTTCTGCCATAAAGGTGGTGTCATCTGCATATCTGAGGTTATTGATATTTCTCCCTGCAATCTTGATTCCAGCTTGTGCTTTATCCAGTCTGGCATTTCGCATGGTGTACTTTGCATATAAGTTCAATAAGCAAGATGACAATATACAGCTATACTCCTTTCCCAATTTGGAACCAGTTCGTTGTGCCATGTCTGATTCTAACTGTTAGAACTGTTTGGAATGATGAAACACCCCCAAATTTTAATGTTTTTCATGACTTTAGAAATTTTAAAAGTATATGTCACCGTTAAGAATTTGATCGGAGGGATAATCTGAGTCCTGCATAGAAACTTGCTCACTTTGCAGACTTTTCTTCAGACTTTGTGCTGCCCTTCCACCTGGATTTGACCCTTGTACCTGGGATGTACTAGATGCTACCTTTCTTTGAATATTTTTTTTGCTTGTGACATACACACATGGGCAGTCTCGTTCCTTCTTTGGACTCTATTTACACTAATTATTTTGGGTGACCCTGTAAAAAATTTCTTGAATATCACCTACTCAGTCATTTTCAACTTAAGTGTTTCAAAAGTATCAGCTGAGCCACTAGGGAAGTCCAAAAATACCAGAGTGGATAGCCTATCCCTTCTCCAGCAGATCTTCCCAACCCAGGAATCAAACTGGGATCTCCGGCATTGCAGGTGGATTCTATCAGCTGAGCTACCAAGGAAGCCGCTTAAAGGATCAGAATAGAAGTTTATAAAGAATCAATTAATAATGCCCTTGAAATCCTCTAGGCTGGCATTTCTGCTAGTGATCTCATTACAAAATCAGATAATCAACAGGTACTTTATGGTCAGTCTCCTACATTTTAGTTCAGAAATTTCATGTTTATTTGGTATCACCTGATTTTTGGATTTGACCAATATATCTTTACTGGTTTAAAACTAAATCAGTACATTGACATTTTAGCTTTGATATATAAATTAAAATAGGGAAGCTTTATGTATTTAACCATTGTTTAACCAAGATGTTTCAACACATAAGCCACTGGTCACAGGGTTTATGAACAGTTTCATGGTTCTTGTACTATTTTCTAGGAGATCACTAATGTCATTGTTGTATATAAAATATATAGTGTAACAGTAAGAAACTTCCTAAAATTCTATATCTGATTATCTTACCTTAAGCAAAAAGAAGAGAGATATCAGTCTGTTATGAATCGCCTTTATCATACTTTTAAAATTACCTTATTTTGAGAAGAATTGATGGAAAGTAAAAATACATTTAGATGTTTGTATTAGGTAGGTTTGGCTAAGAATGTAAGTTAGTGATAGTTCCGAAAGACTGGCTTAGTCTTATAAAAATATTTATTGTAAAATATGAATATGTTTCTCATAAGATAAAATTTTCATTCCCAGTATTTCTAAGCTCTGGGCTCAATTCTCTGATCTTAAGTAGGAGTTTTCCCCACCCTGCATCTTCTGTCCTAGCTCTGTCTTTCTCTCTAGAATCCACATTTTGAAAAAATCTCTAAATATTACTTCCTCTATTTTTTCATTTCCCCATCTTTCCTACCTTCTCCTTTCTCTTTTCTACCAGTTCTTCCTCTGCATCCATTACTCCATTGAAATAGTGCTTATGAAAGTCATCTGGACCTTCATGTTTTGAAATCCGATGAACATTTTCAGTCTTCATTTTACTTTGTTGATCCTGCAAGGACTTACAAATTTTGGTCAGAGTTAAAATGTAAACTCACAAAGAAAATTATTTTAGATTATTACATTCATAAAAACTCCTGTGAATAAGAGGACATCTGAGAAGAAGAATCAGTGAAATGAAACTGGTGATATATCAGCTACCTATATATATAGTTCCCTAAAATGCTATCTGATCATGTGAGTTAGTATAAAACAAATTCGAACAAGTAATCTGAAGGTTTACCTAATCTCTCTACATCAGACTTAGAAGTGTGTTTGATATGCTGCCAAGCAATTTTAGATTGTTTCATTTCATACTTTGGAAAACTTAAAAGTCTAAAACGTTATTCAAAAATATCAAAGTTGTTAAACTGAGACCATTTAAAGATACTCACATTTTGGGGCATTGAAACATGTATAATATCATATAAGAAACAAATCACCGGTCTAGGTTCGATGCAGGATACAAGATGCTTGGGGCTAGTGCACTGGGATGACCCAGAGGGATGGTATGAGGAGGGAAGAGGGTGGGGAGTTCAGGATTGGGAACACGTGTACGTGGCGGATTCATGTTGATGTATGGCAAAACCAATACAATATTGTAAAGAAATTAGCCCCCAATTAAAATAAATTAAATTTTTAAAAATAAAGATATTCACATTGTAATCATTAGTGTGATCTGGAAGTCCTCTCCTGTGCTACTGCACCAACTGAGTCATAGTTATAGCTGAGTTTCTTAGAAGAGAAGTCCAATACAGCAGGTAGATGGACACCAGACTTTGGAAACTTCCCATATTCTATTCAAAGAATGTTTCTTTACCTTTCTATACTATACACCTATAGGATCCGAGGCCCTGGCTCAATTTTAGCTTGTCAATAGGGAACTGCACCAGCAGGAGCAACTTCTTCTTGAAACATTTTTCTCCTCCATTGAGTAGGGGTTCTGATCTTAGATTCAACCTTTGACCTTTATGAGGTGGTAGCTTGACCCTATAGAGTATTGCATTTAGAATACAACTGATTCTAGTTCTCTCACCTGCTGAATAATCTCAGGCAAGTTATTTAACTTTTTGAAGATCTAGTTTACATTGATACTTCTGAAGATTAAAGAAATTAGAGAAAATATATATGAAGCATCTACCATATGATGGTCACTTGATATGTTTTGTTCAAACTAAACCAAAATTCAATCCTAGTTGTGACATTTATATATAGATTAAAAATCTGAATCAGCGTTTCCTTTCCTTAGTGAAAATGAAAGTCATTCAGTTGTGTCCGATTCTCTGTGATCCCATGATCACTTTTTGTGATCTAGCCTGCCAGACTCCTCTATCCATAGAATTCTTCAGGCAAGAATACTGGAGTGGGTTGCTAGTTCCTTCTCTAGGCAATCTTGCTGACCTAGTGATTGAACCCTGTCTCCTGCATTGCAGGCAGATTCTTTACCATCTGGGCCACCTGTACAGTTAATCATTTACATTATTTTCTGTTCATTTTGACTGTTAAAATGATATGGGAAGATAATCTGTTCACAGTTTGGATTTTAAGTATGGAAAGTTATTTGGAATATATGTTTTGGCCAGGCATAGTTGTATTTGTAGTTTACTTTAGGATTGTCTTGCCGAATGGCTGAATTTGGCATTTTAAGACTTCATGTCAAAGAAGTTAACTGAATAGTGCAGTTTACTGAAAGATCTTGATTAGTACAGTGTAGAAAAATAGGAAACTACCTATGCTAGTGTAGAAGTGCTTCATGTGTTCAGTTACCCATGTTCTGAATCTGTGTTGACTAAGTTGAATTCGTACTCAGTTTATCAGCTAACCTCAGACCAGAGGTTTCTCCTGGCTTGCTAGGCCTCCTTATTTGGCAGAAATTTGAGGTATGGGCCATTTTAATGCATCAGGAAAAGTTTCTCAGGTTCACTTGGGATGTTGCTGCCATTCTTTGGATTTTTGAACTTGAATTCAATTACTGATCACAACTCAGGGTGCTATTTGCTTGTCCCAGATCTTTTTAAAGAGTAAAACAAGAGAGAATGGGCTTAATTTGAAACAGGAGAAACTTTGATTAGACACAGCAAAGATGATGAAACACTGGGAATATACTGACAAGGGATAATATAAAGTATTGTCCAGTTAACATTAAAAACAGCTAAATAACCAACTTTCTAAAATTGTTTGTTAGAAACCTGCCTAGAATGGAAGTAGATGATCTCTTAAGATGTTTTTATCTATAGATTTTGATTCTTGAGTAATTTCAGGATAGCTGTAGTCTATAATAATAGAAAATAAAATAGAGTGGGAGTATTTGTAGCTTAAGGCAGTTTATCTTTAAGAAAACAAACTTCTTGCACTCAAGACAAACATCATGAAATAATACTAAGAAAAATTAGATGCCATGCGAGCCTTAGGGAAATATGCCATCTGCAGTAAAGTGTTTGCCTCCCAGGTTATGCACATGTTATTTTACACTAGTGGTAAAGTGTTTATATACAGTATTCAAATTAGTGATTTGAAACAGATATATGTTCATAGTACTCTCTCTACCATAGAGGACTGCGTGATTGGTGATGCAGTCTCTGGGGTCTCATCAGCAAATTGTCACAGGTCTGACTAGGCCTTACATGTAGCTTTGGGAGGCGGGGAATTGGGGTAGTTGCAGAAAGGAAAAGGGAAACAAGGAGAGAGAAACCTAGCTTTCTCACCTTCCAAAGCAATCATGCAGCAATTGACGATTGTCTTTTCTCTTCCAAGCCTTGGGAATTATCAAGGGAAGAACAGAATCCTCTATACATAGAGAGCTTCTGAAAACCCCATTAGATTATTATACCTCAGTATTCCTTCAGCTTTGTATGAAGTATTTGAGAACCTCAAATTCCTCCCCAATTAATAAATGATTTCCTCCCCTGACATTACTGGGTTGTCAACTATCTAATACATGTTTAGTAAGCACATGCTATGTTCCAAACACTAAAGTTGACACTGAAAATTAAAGGCAACATGAAGTCTCTAGAATATAAAAATTTACAATCTGGATACCAGGCTACTGTTGTCTAGACATGAACTGACCTTTTAGGAGCAGTACTACCACATGGCCCTATCAATAGATACTCTGTACTAATGGCAAATTGTATCTACAGGTTGTTTATGGAAAAGGGAATGAGCCTAGGTTCTCTGGTAAGACTGATGTCTATTGTCTTTCCAGCCAGCCACAGGCTACATGTGGTTTGATGCTAACAGAGGTTTGTGTCACTGAGATTTTGAATGGCAGCCTTTTACTTTTAATAACTCTTAATTTTGACCATTGGCAAATTGTGTGTATTGTAATAATCTGGAATTATTTCAAACTAGGAAAACAAGGTGCTGCCTTCATTCTAGGATAGAAACAATTATATCTAATAAGACTGGCATATTGAAAGGAGGTAAACTAATGTATGCTTGCATTAACTTCTAACACATCTATTGTTTGTTAGAGTCTCCACAAAAATTATCAGGGCAAGTCTGTGTCAGACAGGAAAGGTGGGTTTATTAATAAACTTCCAGCAAGGAAGACCACTTCTAAAAATGTCATACAACATCTTGAAAAGGAAAGCTGTAGAGAAGTTTTCATAGGGTTAGCTTTAAAACTCAGGTTATTTCAGGAGAAGATTTCAAAGGCATGGAATGGATAGAAATTGGTAAAATGAATAGAAAGTAGTTACTTTAAATTAGCTTGCAGGTTGGTGATGGGCACAGAGCAGGGATTTTTGAATGAGTTGTCATAAACTTCTAAAATGTTCTTTCCAGTGCAGGTGGAGTTCATTCCTGTTTGTTTAACAGTCTTCACAAATTTTTATTTATCAGATTTGTAAGTTTGTTGTGTATTCTCAATTCCATGCAATCAGATTGGACTTTATGAGATAAACCCAGTTGGGTTTAGTGTTTAGTCTTCTTTTGGAGTTCTTTTTTATATTGCAGAAATTTATGGCTTTTCCTAGTTTGTTAGAATTTACGTGTGTGTGTGTATATATACATACGTGTGTGTGTATGTGCATGCATACATACCAAGTCACTTCAGTCGTGTCCAACTCTTGTGTAACCCTGTGGACTGTAGCCTGCCATGTTCCTCTGTCCATGGGACTCTCCAGGCAAGAATACTGGAGTGGGTTGACATGTCCTCCTCATTCACATACACACACACACACACGTACACACATACACGCGCATGCATGTGTGTGTGTGTAGTCCCTGCCAGTATTATGCATGTTACACTATTGGTTTTTTTAATTATCAGCAGTTGGATTAAAAAAAAATAGTATGAAAAAAAGTTATGGTTTCTCACTTAAATAAATTTCCTTTGGTTATATCTTTTACTTTTGGGCATAATATTTGAAGTGATATTACACAGATAAGCCTCCTCAGTGCTCTAAACAGGTTGAAGAGATAATTTTACTTTGAGATCTGGTTAGAAAATTCTATAGTCAAGACTAAAGGGCAACTTTTGGGACAGTACTACTGAGAAGTAGGTAGTATGTGCATAAAAAAATCAACAACTCTGTTATGTGTGTGTGTTTAATTACTTGTATATCTGTGTATACATATTATTGGGAAGAAGTATTTTCTAACATATAAAAGGCATCTTTTTAGCAGCTAATACCGTAACCTTAATGAGCAACTCAGTTACTCTAGATCTGCTTTAATTTAGTATGAAGAATTGTATTAAATAAACCATATTACATTCTCAATTAGGGGGCTGCCACATTAAAGGAGAAAGAGAAATCTGTTTTCCATCAGTTACATTAGAACACAAAGCAGATCTGTGTAGTTCTATGTTACCCTATAGTGTGTTAATCAGATACAAGGTGTGACGGAAGCCAGTGACAAAGAGTTTTCCTGATAGTGAACAGGCTCTGATAATAGGCTGGTTAAGGCCTCATAACGTTTCAGTGGTTAAGTAGTAAACAAAATGATACAGGACTTCAAAAAGGATGACACATTCCACCTAAAATCAAATCAAAAGTCTAATGATACTTACAGAGTTTTTGAAAACTAGTGCTTAAGATAATAATGTCATGACTTGAGAAGAGAAGAAAATAAAAGACAAGGCATGTTTACCTTTAAATACAAGACAAACTAACGTTCCATAGCAAGGATGTTAGGGTGCACTCCTTGTGAAAAGAAGCATTTCAAAAACAAAGAAAAAGAACTATATTTCTAGAGTATTTCCACAATAGCTTGATAAATTTGGATGACATTTCTTGGCTGTTTTTGAGCATCTGAGCTCCCAGAGTTATTTTCTGATGATGAAGAGGTAGTAGTGTAAGAGGAAAGTAGAGATTTGGGGGAGAGGGGTTAAAGGGAATTGGTTTTAATTGATACATGTTGAATTTCTTAAATTTCTGATACTGTATATTCATTTAGAATTGCTATGTAATTTTTAAAAGATGAACTCCATATATTGCTGCTATTCTTCAGTTTGGCAGAGGGATAGTTATTTCGACAGCTTTATGAAGTAATGGTGTTAATCATAGATTTTTATTTAAAGAACATTAGAACTTAAATAAATATTAGATTTGATTTGTAATTAAAGAATCTGAGACCGAAAGATACTGAAATACTTTTAGAAAGTTGCATGCTTACGCTAGTATCAAACCTAGAAGGAGAACCCAGGATAAGACCTGGGTTCTTATCCAATGTTTCTTGTGTAATACCATACCACATGATTAGTATCTATAAATTTAGACTCTGAGACATAAAGAAACTATGACTTTGCCATGATTACTAAGCTAGATTCATTGAGGATAAAAACAGAAGATAGCTGAGGCTAGGGATTTCAGAATGTTGATCTGTGGGGGTACAAGTTTCAGAGTTGTGCACTATAGAACACACAGCATGACAGCTGACACTGCTGAGAGATATACCAATAATGTGAAATTTCAAATTTAACAAGAAAAATTTTGATAATAGTAATTACATTTATTATAAAATTTCAGACTTATTTTACATCCCAGAAATTTATTCTGTGATGACAGTTTTTGACTTGTGCCTTACTTAGCTTTGGATGAAAATTGCTCGCATTTAAAGTTATTGTAATCATTTCAACTACTGGAGGACAATAGTATTGCCTGGTACCTTTCCAACTTAAAAAAAAATAAGTATAAACAAAAGTGTTAAAGATATGACAGAGGAATTTAATACTAAGGAACCTGTGATTAGAATGACAAGAAATACCAGAAGTCTTTTTTCCAAGTAATCCATGGTACTGTCCAATGATTTTTAAGTGAATATACTTGTCAGAAGTAGCCACAGCCGGTGAAGCTAGATAGGTTCAGCTGTAGCTTTTCTAATATTTATAACTTGTCTACTTGTCCTTCAAAAACACCCACCAATGAAGTTCTCTGTGAACAGATGTTACGGATACAGTGAATACACCACAATCTTGCTCCTCAAGAGTTCATTGCCAAACAGGAGATATTTAAAGAAATAATTATGACCAAATAAGACATTATCATTTCTGTTGTTGAAACATAATTGAATTAAATTCTATTTATTTTTTTGTAGTAAACCATTTCAATTTATAGAAGAAATACTTTAATGTTGCTCTTTTTTTTTTGGCTAGTGAAAATGTTATCTAAAAAAAAAGATATAGCAAAAGATATAATTTTAATGCTTAACCACCTGTCATTAGTGCCACATAATTATAGTCACAGAACTATTTGGAAGTTTAAGTCAGGCTGCTTACATAAATTCTAGTAATACTTAGATAAAGAATTTGTGAAATTTGAGCTTTTCTAGTTTTTGCCATCGGCAGTAGCAGTTGGTAATCCAAACAGAGATGTCTTTAATATATGTAATAAATTGATTTCTATTGATTATTGCATACATTATTCCAAAAAGGTAATTTTAATATTTCCTCTAACTGAAACAAAAGCCCCCTCAAATTATCTTGTAAGATATAATTACTGCTGAGTATCAAAGAAATTCCTTCATAAACTTATAAAAAATAATTGACTATTTGTTTACAATAGGAATATGATGAAGAATGGGCCAAGAAAATTCAGAGTGAGAAGTTTCGCTGGCATAACTCTCAGTGGCTGGAGATGGTAGAAAGTCGTCAGATGGATGAGAGTGAGCAGTACTTGTATGGTGATGATCGAATTGAGCCATACATCCATGAAGGAGATATTCTTGAGAGACCTGACCTTTTCTACAGCTCAGGTAAGATGATAACCAAGACAAAAATAAATACTTTTAATGTATGCTATAGGGGTTTTTTGTCTGCCACCTTTCTCATTCCCAAGGTTTATAAGCACTTCTTTTAGTAGGTAAATGGTCTTCTGCTAATGATTTTAGACATAACATCAGTACACACCAAGCAAACCTATTAACTCATCATTATCTTTTTCCAAGGTAGTCTTTGATGTGATCTCCATTAAAAAGGCTGTAACAAGGAAAATTAAAACAAGGAAAATTGCTCTTAATTTATTACTTTCTAGAATGTATAACTTAAAATGACATCTTCAAGATTTACTACTGTTTGAAAATGTGGTATTTTTCTCTATTCTGTATTTATTTAAATATATAGTTTACTAATTTATGTTTTGTTTTCCAGTGTGTTTAATTTTAACAGTCTCATTTTGCCATGGTTTTGCGTTAGTTGGGGCTTCTCTCATAGCTCAGTTGGTAAAGAATCTGCCTGCAGTGCAGGAGACCCCAGTCCAATTCCTGGGTCCAGAAGATCCACTGGAGAAAGGATAGGCTACCCACTCCAGTGTTCTTGGACTTCCCTTGTGGCTCAGCTGGTAAAGAATCTGCCTGCAATGCAGGAGACCTGGGTTTGATCCCTGGGTTGGGAAGATCCCCTAAAGAACGGAAAGGCTACCCCCTCCAGTATTCTAGCCTAGAAAATTTCATGGACTGCATAGTCCATGAGGTCAAAAAGAATCGGATATGACTGAGTGACTTTCACTTGCTTCAGTTTTGAAATAGTAACCCTATTTGATTCTCTGATTGGGAAGATTTAGACAGTTTATAACAACAGTTTTTTTCATTCTACACTCTGCTAGTATTTTCAAGGTAAAATTTAATTTTTACATAAATCTTACATTTATTATACCCTTGTTGATTGTGCCATCTTCCTTTGTCCAGGGATTCTGTGCTTAGAGCCTAAGTTGTTGCATATTCTGCCTTCTAATGTGTTGTACTATTGCCAATATTAATTACTTTATTGAACTCATTTAGTTTGAAGAGATGAAGGAAAGGATTTCTAAGATCTGTAGTAGGTTGGAAATAAAAGGCATTGAAAGTAATTGTATCTGAGTAAATGGCTCACTTTTTTTCCTACTATGTAGTCATTCATATGTTTTCATAATTGTATGCTCTGCATATTGCCCATAAGGCTGAATTATTTTTATATTTGATTTAAGGTACTTCAGTCCTGGAAAGTTGGTACTTTACTTTCAAAATTAAATGGATTTCTTCCTAACTGAACTTAACAGTAGTTACGAAATCTGCTTTGTGTTTCAGCCCAGATGGAGTAGATCATTAATTTCAACTAACCAGAATTTCTTAGTTCAGTAATGGCTAGCAGCTGTTCCTTACCTAGTGAGATCGTCATGAAGTAAAATAATGTAAAATATATGTGATATGAATTTTTTGATAATAGAAATCAGAATTTCTGAGAATCAGGTTTCTTGCTTTGAAAATTGATAGCTTCTTTTCAGTGTGAATCAATGAGCAGTTTCCAAAAACGAATAAAGCTTTTAACCACTTCAGTATTTAACTTTGTTGTTTCAATACAATTAGCTTCTGAACAGATTTCTAAAAAATTATTCCATTTTTCCAAAATCAATTCATTTAAATTAACCTCTTAAAATGAAAATCATAACATTTTTCTGTGAGATACAATTAAAATGTACAATTTAAGCTTTGTGAGAAATCTAAATTGTACATCTTTTTATATATCTAAATTTAGAAACAGCCACAGCTAATGGAAAAATAAATTGAAGCATTTGAGGAGTGAAATGTTATCATTAGATAGCCTCGTGGTGGTTGTTTTTTTATACCTGTAGCTTGAATATGGTAGACACTTGACAGCAGGGATTACACTGTTACAGTTCTCATATCAAGCCATCTGTACTCTTTATCTACTTTATTTTTCATAAATAGTTCATCAACTAAAAAAATATCTATGGTATTCTTGATATGTGTCATGGAAATCCAGATAGTGGTAGTCCTTGTCTTTTATTATGTACAGTTGTATCTTCAGAAACATGAGAAATTTTATAATACTACAGATTTATTTAGATGCTTGAGCCATCTTATTTGAGTCTCCATGAAACTTAGGGCTGCTTCTGATAAAGGCAACTTTAGAAGTTTTTCAACCACAAAAGTTAAGCTAAATGGCCAGTGATACCCTGGGCTTATCTTTTATTAAAAAATGAAATAGTATTTGCTACTTCCTGGTCAATAACCTCAGATGCAGATGACACCACCCTTATGACAGAAAGCGAAGAGGAACTAAAGAGCCTCTTGATGAAGGTGAAAGAGGAGAGTGAAAAAGCTGGCTTAATACTCAACATTCAGAAAACAAAGATCATGGCATCTGGTCCCATCACTTCATAGCAAATAGAAGGGGAAACAGTGGAAACAGTGACAGACTTTATTTTCCTGGGCTCCAAAATCACTGCAGATGGTGAATACAAGCCATGAAATTAAGACTCTTGCTCCTTGGGGGAAAAAAGCTATAACAAACCTAGACAGTATATTAAAAAGCAGAGATATTACTTTGCGAAAAAGGCCCATCTTGTCAAAGCTATGGTTTTCCCAGTAGTCATGTATGGATGTGAGAGTTGGACCATAAAGAAGGCTGAGCGCTGAAGAATTGATGCTTTTGAACTGTGGCGTTGGAGAAGATTCTTGTGAGTCCCTTGGACTGTAAGGAGATCCAACCAGTCAGTCCTAAAGGAAATCAATCCTGAATATTCATTAGAAGGACTGATGCTGAAGCTGAAGCTCCAATACTGATGTGAAGAGCTAACTCATTAGAAAACACCCTAATGCTGGGAAAGATTAAAGGCAGGAGGAGAAAGGGACAACAGAGGATGAGATGATTGGATGGCATCACCAACTCAATGGACATGAGTTTAAGCAAGCTCCGGGAGATGGTGAAGGACAGGGAAGCCTGGCATGCTGCAGTCAATGGGGTCACAAAAAGTCAGACACAACTGAGCAACTGAACAACAATTTCCTGGTCATTAGTATTGCCTTCTGTATTTTCCAACAGTTAAATATGTCAAAACATATCTGTTTCTTTCTTGCTATTTTTTTCATTGTTTATTTCTTTATTTTTTAATATAAATTTATTTATTTTAATTGGAGGTTAATTAAAAATGGATCTTCATGTTATTATATGAAATAGGAATATATTTAACATCTCTTTATTGTTCAGTTCAGTTGCTCAGTCATGTCTGACTCTTTGCAACCCCATGAATCGCAGTACACCAGGCCTCCCTGTCCATCACCAACTCCCGGAGTTTACTCAGACTCATGTCCATCGAGTCAGTGATGCCATCCAGCCATCTCACCCTCGGTCGTCCCCTTCTCCTCCTGACGCCAGTCCCTCCCAGTTAGTCAACTCTTCCCATGAGGTGGCCAAAGTACTGGAGTTTCAGCTTTAGCATCATTCCTTCCAAAGAAATCCCAGGGCTGATCTCCTTCAGAATGGCCTGGTTGGATCTCCCTGCAGTCCAAGGGACTCTCAAGAGTCTTCTCCAACACCACAGTTCAAAAGCATCAATTCTTCGGCGCTCAGCCTTCTTCACAGTCCAACTCTCACATCCATACATGACCACAGGAAAAACCATAGCCTTGACTAGACAGACCTTAGTCGGCAGAGTAATGTCTCTGCTTTTCAATATGCTATCTAGGTTGGTCATAACTTTTCTTCCAAGGAGTAAGCGTCTTTTAATTTCATGGCTGCAGTCACCATCTGCAGTAATTTTGGAGCCCAAAAAAATAAACTCTGACACTGTTTCTACTATTTCCCCATCTATTTCCCGTGAAGTGATAGGACCAGATGACATGATCTTCGTTTTCTGAATGTTGAGCTTTAAGCCAACATTTTCACTCTCCTCTTTAATTTTCATCAAGAGGCTTTTGAGTTCTTCATTTTCTGCCATAAGGGTGGTATCATCTGCATATCTTTATAGTTACATTATTTTTCTTAGTCTAAAATAATTGTGGTTGTAGTTACTAATTCCCTTTCTATTATGAAATTGCTGCTGTTTGCTTTAAACCTTTTACCCACAGAGGAAGTATATTATAATCTGTAAAGCTGTATTGCTATTTTAATTGTTGTTCAGTCACTAAGTCATGTCCAACTCTTGGCGACTCCATGGACTGTAGCACATTTCTAAATGACTTTTTACTTTTTTGCTGTTCTTCTTTATTAATTGTAGTGAATCTTCTTAGCATTTAGTATATAACTATATTATAGAATATGAACCTTAAAATGGTTAGTTTCTGTCTCAGAATCATTGTAAAACTGTAATTTTCATTTCTTGTATATTTATGTGATATATCTTATCAAGTGTGGCCAAATAAGTTATGATTTATCTATTTTAGTCATTTCTTTTTGTCTCTTTCTCCATTGTTGATATCCATGTTCTCCCACACAGTCATTTCACTTTTAGCTAGTTCACCAAAGAGCTTAATATTGTGTTTCCATTTGACTTTTAGAAATAAATGTATTTCAGTAACAGTATATAAAAAGATAGAGTTTTTGTAGTTTTTTTATTTTTATGCGCAATATGTGTAAGCCACTTTTTTTTTTTACTATTTTAATTTACAATACTGTATTGGTTTTGCCATACATCAACATGAATTTGCCACGGGTGTACACGTGTTCCCAATCCTGAACTCCCTACCCTCTTCCCTCCTCATACCATCCCTCTGGGTCATCCCAGTGCACCAGCCACAAGCATCCTGTATCCTGCATCAAACCTAAACTGGTGATTCGTTTCTTATATGATATTATACATGTTTCAATGCCATTCTCCCAAATCATCCCACCCTCTCCCTCTCCCACAGAGTCCAAAAGACTGTTCCATACATCTGTGTCTATTTTGCTGTCCTGCATACAGGGTTATCGTTACCATATTTCTAAATTCCATATATATGTGTTAGTATACTGTATTGGTGTTTTTCTTTCTGGCTTACTTCACTCTGTATAATCAGCTCCAATTTCATCCACCTCATTAGAACTGATTCAAATGTATTCTTTTTAATGGATGAGTAATACTCCATTGTGTATATGTACCACAGCTTTCTTATCCATTCATCTGCTGATGGACATCTAGGTTGCTTCCATGTCCTGGCTATTATAAACAGTGCTGCGATGAACATTGGGGTACATGTGTCTCTTTCAGTTCTGGTTTCCTTGGTGTGTATGCCCAGAAGTGGGATTGCTGGGTCATATGGCAGTTCTATTTCCAGTTTTTAAGGAATCTCCACACTGTTCTCCATAGTGGCTGTACTAGTTTGCATTCCCACCAACAGTGTAAGAGGGTTCCCCTTTCTCCACACCCGCTCCAGCATTTATTGCTTGTAGACTTTTGGATTGCAGCCATTCTGACTGGTGTAAAATGGTACCTCATTGTGGTTTTGATTTGCATTTCTCTGATAGAGTGATGTTGAACATCTTTTCATGTATTTGTTAGCCTTTTTAAATTGAGTTTCAGAAATGACAAAGTTGACAAATTACCTATACTGGCAATAAATTTGCTTTTATTTCATTTTTATTCTAGTACATATCCCCATTTTACTCATAACCATATTATCATCAGTACTTTGTTGTTGTTTTTCAGTCAGTCAGTCTTGTCCAACTCTTTGCAACCCCAGGATTGGCTGGTTGATCTTTTTGCAGTCCAAGGGATTCTCAAGAGTCTTCTCTAAGACCACAGTTCAAAAGCATCAATTCTTCAGTGCTCAGCCTTCTTTATGGTCCGACTCTCACATCCATATATGACTACTGGAAAAACCATAGCTTTGACTAGATGGACCTTTGTTGATCTGCTTTTTAATACACTGTGTAGGACTGTCATAGCTTTTTTCCCACGGAGCAAGCATCTTTTAATTTCGTGGCTTCAGTCACCATCTGCAGTGATTTTGGAGCCCAAGAAATAACGTCTGTCACTGTTTCCATTGTTTCCCTTTCTATTTGCCATGAGGTGATGGGACCAGATGCCATGATCTTCGTTTTTTTAATGTTGAGTTTTAAACCAGCTTTTTCACTCTCCCCTTTCACTTTCATCAAGAGGCTTTTAGTTCCTCTTCGCTTTCTGCCATAAGGGTGGTGTCATCTGCATATCTGAGGTTATTCATGTTTCTCCCGGCAATCTTGATTCTAGCTTGTGCTTCAAACAGCCCGGCATTTCTCATGATGTACTCTGCATTTAAGTTAAATAAGCAGGGTGGCAATATACAGCCTTGACATATTCCTTTCCCAAGTTGGAAGCAGTCCATTGTTCCATGTCTGGTTCTAACTCTTCCTTCTTGACCTGCATTCAGGTTTCACAAGAGGCAGGAAAGGCAGACTAGTATTCCCATCTCTTGAAGAATTTTCCACAGTTTGTTGTCATCCACAGTCAAAGGCTTTAGTGTAGTCAGTGAAGCAGAAGTTGATCGTCATTACTTAGAGCACCTCAAAAAAGGTGTGTTACATAACTGCTCTAAAAGGTTTCAAATAATTTAATAACCTTAATGTATATAATGCTCTACAGTTTACAAAATGTTTGGTATATATCATCTGTCTTCTCTTTGTTCTCTGGCTGTTTAAACATCACATGAAAGTCTTTGATTCCTTGCTACTATCTTTGAACCAGTGAGGTAAAGTAGAAGCCTGGGAAGAATACTTCTGAATTTATTTGAATATGATTGCAATCAACAATGCATAATTCCTTTCTAGTATTTCTATAAAAGAATTATTAATTTTGGATACAGAATACTGAGAAACAGATAGTTCCAAAGAAGTTAAACTGCTTGTATTGAAGATTTAAGATATCATTTAATTTCATTCTAATGAAGAATGATTATTCATACATTAGAGTTACCTAAATTTTGTCAAGTCATTAAAGGGGAGTGTACAAGGTATAGTTTATTGAATGAACTGTAGTTTCTTAGGATTATTAGAAATTAAGTTCAGAAGTATAAATTTACCCTTTTTTATGTATATAGCATCAGGCTTATTTTATTACTAAACTTATTATATTCTAGGCCTATAAAATTTCTTAAAGTAGCTATATTCTGGGTTTATAAAATTTCTGGCTGAATCTTTAAACTCAGGTTTTTTTTTAGTATCATCTCTGTTTGATGAAATCCCTGTTTGTAGCTTCCTGTATTCCATTTATCCTTTTTACTCATTTTTCCCTTTGAAGACAATGAGAACTCTGAATCAAAATGAAGATGTTGAGAATTTAACAGTAGTTTTTAATTTAATTTCTTCCTCGTCTAGTTCACCTCACTAGACCATGTTTCATGTAATATAAACTTTTAAAGTATAATTCGGGTATTTTTATTTGGTTGTATTTTTATCTGAGTGTTATATTTTTATCTGAGTGTTATATTTCTGAGTGTTAGAATCTTTTATTCTCTGGCATGCTGAATATCTTTGTATTCATTTTCAATGTGTGGTATACATTTTATTTTGGCATTTTACTTTGCTTTGTTCCTCTAAAATTGGCAGGTTTCATAAAACTTGATCTGTAATTATTTGGTTTTAATTTAACAGAGAAACTTGTTGATTTTTGTAGTATTAACCTTGTTAATTTTAGCCAGACCTTAACAAAGTCTTAGATGGATAAAAAATAATTTTTTTAGCTGCTTAACTTTCAATCTGTGGTGTCTTGGCATTCCCATAATTTTGTTTTTGTAACTTTTTTGTGTTTAGCTGGTCTTTTGGTTTATAGAATTTTCAGCTTTTAAGCTTCCTCTTAAGTATTTAAAATTTCCTAAAGTAATAAGGTAAATACCAAAGGTATGATTAACAATTCAACAACTAAATACCAATACAAGTCTTTAATATATGGTATACAGCAAATAATGAAAGTCACTCAGTCATGTCTGACTCTTCGTGACTCCATGGACTATACAGTCCATGGAATTCTCCAGGCCAGAATACTGGAGTGGGTAGCCTTTCCCTTCTCCAGGGGATCTCTCAATCCAGGGATCGAACCCAGGTCTCCCGCATTGCAGGCAGACTGTTTACCAGCTCAGCCCCAAGGGAAGCCTATATATATCCATATAGCAAATGGATAGTGTTATGGAAATACAAATTATTTTACTTATTCATTTGCAAGCTCTATTAATTTTACGATATACTTGATTTTTAATACCCTTACTCTTAAACAGATTTTGTCATTAATTCCCAACTATCTATTGATACTCAAATCAGTTACACCTCTTCCTCCCTCCCTTCCAACTGGGACTTTCTAACCTCTGCAGAACACAGTAATCCAGCTATAGCTTTTTCACCTCCAGTGCTCATTTGGCACATAAATCCCTTCCTGTTATATAATCATTTATTAATAAAATATATTATTTAATTGCATCTTAAGTGTCTATTTTATATTTCACTTAACATAAAACTCCTTTCAGAAATTGTGTATTGTAATTTTTTCCACAGGACCTAGCAAAGTATTTATTGCATGATAAGTATAAAATGATCATCTCATTACTAAATAGCTTGCTTACTGTGTGCCAAATTTATAAACAATATTGTGGATGCAACCTAGCCAACATTTACCTCGAGGTCACTTGCCAACTTGGAACACTTTAAACTTTAGAAGGTCTCAGAGCTTTTCAACTAGTAATTACAAGAGCCATATATAACAGCCCTGAAGCCATTACTGAGATTTTTTTTCCTCAGATTCTTCTTATTCTTAACTTATTCATAGAGAGTGAGAGTGAGAGAGAGTGAAGTCACTCAGTCATCTCCAACTCTTTGTGACCCCTTGAACTGGGGCCCACCAGGCTCCTCCATCCTTGGGATTCTCCAGGCAAGAATACTGGAGTGGGTTGCCATTTCCTTCTCCAGGGGAACTTCCCGGCCCAGAGATCGAACCCAGGTCTCCCACATTGCAGGCAGACGCTTTAACCTCTGAGCCACCAGGGAAGCCCAACTTATTCATAATTCTATCAAAAATAGGTTATCTGAATTCTTAGATTGGAGCAAATGGGAAAGCAGTATCTAAAATCAGCAAGGAGTAATAATAAATTCTTAGGTTTAGGAAAAGGAACACTTTATAAGCAAATTAATAAGTACTCAAAAAGCATGGTAGTATAGCCATTTAGTAATAACCTAGGGCATTACTATATAATGGTTGATGTTTATAATGAAGATTGTGTTATCAAGAAGTTTTTAAATTATATTCAGTATACTTTGTAAAAACACAGTTAATGTAAAATGTATTTACAAGGGTTTCTAACCAAAGTGTGTGTGTCTGTGTGAAGCATTGGTTATATAAAAATTCACTTGTTTGAAATATATAATTCCCTAATCATGCTACACAAATGAAGCTGCCCAGATATAAAATGTGGAATATATTAGAGTGTTGCTCTTTACCAAAACCATGCTATTTAATGTCTGTTCTATTTCCTTACTCATTCTCTGTCTTAGCCTGATAGGCTTATTGTTCCTCTCTATCCTTTCTCACCCTCTATCTTTTGTTGTCTTTCTACAAAACTATAAGCTCCTTGAAGGCAGAGACCGTGTCTTATTCATCTGTGTAATAAAATAGGACTGCAACATAGGTAGGGTTACTCACTCAGTCGTGTCTGACTCTGCAACCCCATGGACTGTGGCTTGCCACACTCCTCTGTCCATGGAATTTCTAGGCAAGAATGCTGGGGTGGGTTGCCATTTCTTTCTCCAGGGAATCTTCCCTATCTAAGATTGAACCTGAGTGTCCTGCACTGAAGGCAGACTCTTCACCTACTGAGCCACCAGGGAAGCCACTGCAACATAGTAGATGCTTAATAAATGTGCAGAACAATTATGTATGCTATTCATTCATACTCTCAGAGAGAACTGAACATCATGCTAACATTTTTCTTCTGGACTAAATATACAGGTTATTTTCTATTGTGTTACTTAATAGAATAGTTTCCTTTTTATTCCCTACAAAGATGTTTCATTAGTTACTATTTTCTTTCTAGATGGATTAGTTGCCTCTGAAGGAGCCATGAGTCCAGATTTCTTCAATGATTATCACCTTCAAAACGGAGATGTAGTTGGGCAGCATTCATTTGCTGGCAGGTAAACAGTCTTCCAAGAAAAATCTAGTATATGGTGTTTCCCTTGATTTTAAAAAGCTAAAATTCTCTCATCACTTCCCGTTTTTCTTTTTCCATTAAAGAGTAAACAAATCCTGAATATTTTCAAGAACATGCTTGTTTGATTTTAAATTAACTTACAGAGTCACATTTTTCTATGTAAAAAAATGAAGATATCACAGTTCTAAGAAAAAAATATATTTTTTTCCCTCAGTTTGGAAAATATAGGCTGTCTATTGAAATAGGCAGTACTTTTGACAAATTAATGATGCAGGTTATTTCATGTTTTCCAAATGCAATAAAATATAAAATAACACAATACATGTATTTTAACAATTACTCAGATACCACTATTTTTAAAAAGTAGATGTGCTGATTAAATTAAGGACTTTTCCTCCTTGCATGGCATTCAAATAAAATATTTAAGGAAAAATCCTGACATGCCAGCACTGTTGTACAATTATAATAAAGTTTCCAACAGATATTCTGCTTCATTGCTGATCTCATAGATTTTAAAAATCTTGCCAGAAAGTATAAATAATAGTTTTCCCTTCATATCATTGCTAAGGTATAATACTTTAATTTAGGATGACTATTGCAAATTCACATTAAAATGGTCCAAAGAATAGGTGTAGTCTTTTTACCCTTAAGACTATTTTTTTCTTTAAATTATTAATTTAATTTTCTCTTCTAAAATTACATATTTTATTAACAAATATTTCTGTTTGGAGAATAAGAATACAGTTGTGTGCTTTAAGAATACAGTTGCATGTTCACCTGAAACTATCACAACATTGTCAGTTGCAAAATGTTTTTGGTGTTAAAAAAAGTTAAAAAATTAAATTAAATTTAAAAAAAAATTTTTAATACAGTTGTGACCAATGTGTTATAACTCTTGAATCATCACTTTATATTAGCCATTTTAATTCAGTAGTAAAATTCTTAAAATAGCAGTTACTCTTCCTGCATGTAATTCACAATGATATGTTCTGTTTTAGTCTATTCTATTTTTGAAATGCAGATTGTGACCCACTATATTGGTTTCACAATTCACTGATGGTCATGACAAAATTTAAAAGCAGAGTAGAAAATACAGGAGTATTTTATGAATGCAATATCCTTCAGTATATTCAGTAGCCATTAGTAAACTTTAAATAAATAATAATACTTTAGAAATTGTTTCATCGGTGCACTAGATTGTCATGGTAAGAAACTACTTGCTTTAGGGAAAAAAAATTAAACATGATTAAATACCAGAAAGCATATGGCTTTTGACTACTTCTGATGCCTCTGTCTGTATTAGTTATAATTAGAGATTCTATTTAATTATTATACCAAATATATTCCATTGTATGACGGTTCACTGTACAAATGTTTTCTGAAACATAATTAGAAAAGGAAGAAATTATTTTGCTATATAATCCCAATGTTTATATTGAAGATTTTTGCTGATAGCACTTAAGATTAATTTTTCTGCCATTTGTGTTTCACTATGGACAAAACATTGCTTTTGTGTCTCCTGCATATACTTCCAGCTTAAAAAAAGCAAACTAACCATGCATTACTTACTTGAGAAAGACCTAATGTTTTGTATAGTTATGTGATTTTTAAGAACCTTATTGTATGTTTTGGGAGATGGCTACACTCACTAAGTTTTGTACTGTGTCCAAAGATTTCAGAATTTCATTCCTCAGTTCTGTTAACAAGTTTCTTTTTATAAAAAGACTTTGGGAAAATTCTCTTACTTTTGTACCTTTAGTTCTTTTTCAACATTAAAAAACCATAAGTAGCTTCTTTCACATCATAAAAGACATGTGATGGTAACATTGGCTTAAAGGATTTGTTAATAAAACTTGATGTAGACTATATATTTTTTCAAATAAAAAAATGGTATACTTATTTATTATAATCATTTTAAATTGAGATTGTTTGCCCTTTAAAAAGAACTTCCCCTGAGAAAGTTAAGTCTTTCATCTCTTGTCTTTTTTAATTTTTCAGGCCTTAAATGTAGTAACTGTATCATTTTCTTTTTGTATTTCCAAAAGAAATAATTTACAGTGAATTTCCTTAGTTTTTTTTGTAGGTAACAGATCGAATAAAAAGAGACTCTAAATTTTATCAACAGAGATACAAAGAAAGCTTGGAATATAGCCAAAAACTCATAGTTCTTCTTTGCTGCATAGTTTTATTGATCCTCTGTAGAATCATTTACTGTGTTATGCAATTATTTTTGGTTGATTAGGATTGTCTTCTAATGGGATTCCTATTTTGTTCTTTGTAGTAACTGTGGATTTAGTCTGACTTAGTTTTTTAATTCTACAAATATTTTATTATAAATTGCTCCACAATTGTTCACATATTTTGGCATGATAATTTTGATGCATAATGTCCCAGATGTGAAATTTTAAACTAATGGCTACCTTTAGGTTTCTGGGATCCAATAGGTAAATATAAAACCTATTAGATCAAGTATCATTGACTTAAATTAATATTTTTGAAATATTTCATTTTAATTGATTTTAAGCAAAGTGGGATTTTTTAAAAAATGTAGACAGAAGATGTTGAACTCTTATTCTTCTTCTTTACTGTTGAAATGAGAATAAACAGACTTAATGAACAACATGAAGAATTTGGGTTAATTATGAAAGAAAAATGTCGATTAAATTTTAAATATTGAAAAAGCTGATTTTAAGAACAGGAGATGTTATCTGTTTAGAGAGGTTTTTTTTTTTTCCTTTAAATCAGGAAAATTGTCCACATGACTTAAAAATTCATTCCCTGTTCATCATATGTCTTTGATTAACAAGCAATGTCAAGTTAATTGAAATAGTAATAATTTTTAAATAATATATAAAATGTGAATGTTTATAATTACAAATGTTTTTAATGATTTGAGAACATGAAAGAGTATGACAGTGCCAAGTGGCATGCTGTTCAGCCAGTACTCATGACTTTTCAGTCTTTGTGGGTTTTTAACATATCAGTTTCAGTGGGTTCAGGTGAAGTATATGATCCCAGATTTCTGCAAGGTAATGAATAAATTTCTAATTTGTATAAGAGGTTTTTTTTAATTGTTCAGAAAAAAATTCTTTCTTTCTAAAATGACCACATTTCATACTGTGACAAATCTGTTAAAATGGGGAAACTGAGTCAAATTTAGAGAATGCTTTAAATAGTTCAAATTGTATGTTTCTTAAAATCCAAGTCAGGGTGCCCTTCTTAATATGAATGTCTACATCTGTGTAATATAGCAAGGCAGTTTAATTGGACGCCAGTGAAAATTGTTAAGCTCATCCATCCTATTCTACAAGAGGGACTGGGTGTTTAATAAAATACATACTGGCAGTTAGCGAATCCCAGGTTTTAGACATGTGTCACTATCAGTTTGAACCTCTTGCCACCAGAATTTCCCAACATTTAGGGGGTAATGCAGAATATATTAGGGCTCCAAGGCATTAGCTATTGGGTTGCCATTCCCAGAGGTTTAGATGTAAATCTTGCACTCCCAAAACCTGAACTGGTATTAGAAAGTAAATTGGAACTTGCTATTGAAGCTAATTAAAAATAATAGGAGTATGACTGGCTTTTTCCCCCCTTATATACAATGTATCTGTACCATATTTTTGAACCTTTTTTTTTATTATAACTCTTACTTTTCAAGACTAACAAGAACCTCATGTTGAGAATTTTTAAACTGTTTCCAGCTTTTACAAATCAGTTTTTGTTGCAGTAAAAATGGTCCATTTTTCTTTTATAGGAATCCAATTTTCATAAACTGGAAAAAAATTTCAGGGACTGCTTGGATATCCTTGGGGCTTTGAAAAATATTTTTCAGAGGGCCTGGATTTCTTCTTTGTGGTTGGCACAGTGATGTCACTTACTGATGGTTTCACTAAAGTCAGAGATGAACTAGATGTGTGAATTATCTGAGCCATCTGATTCTCACACTTTCATTTTCTCTGTGTGTGCCCGCCTCTTTTTTCCTCTTTCTTAAAATACTTGGCCATTAACTTTTCTGTTCAATATATAGATGTTTCACATGTATATATTTTATTCTGTTTTCTCTAATTTATTTTCTTTAAAACATTAAATCATTGTTGAAATGTTAGTCATTTGCACAATTTTAAATGTTAGTCAGTTGTACAATTTTAAAAAGTACTAGATAGGACTAACACATTATTTTCTTAATATGTAAGTAGAAAACTTTTATCAAAATTTTTCCTTCATATGAAACTCCAAATGTAAAATTTTGACTTATTCTTTAGCTATAAGGTCACCTTCATTATACTCAACTATTTAACTCAGTTATTTCACTTGAGAAAAGCAACCTTAAAATTCAATATTCCCTGTCTAAAAGGCGTTGTGTAGTATTAATATTTACTGCCCTTTGTATTATTCCTTGAATTACATATTAGGATATTATGTTAAAGCAGTTATTCAAAAGATAAATTATTATCTATATTACAGCCCTTAATTTGGCAATTGAGAAATTATCATATATTGAGGTAAAATTAAATATGCTTATAAAATCCCTTATTTGATAAGTCCCCTATAAAGTTTTAATTGATAAGCCAAATTCTTTCATTTGTTCTCCTAGTATAAGTTTTAGTGACCTTCATTACTGTGGCAGGAGTATAGAAATTATATGGAAGGATCAAAAGAAATGAAAAGAACCTCACGGAAACATTTTCTTTGATAGATATTGAGACCAACAGTTTGCTCCGCAGCATTTTAAGAACTAAATGAATTATTATGAAATACTTATTAAATCTTTTAAAGATAATCATTAAAATCACTGCTTTATTAAGTATGTAACTTTTTTGTTCCTAATTTCTTTCCCTGTAAACTTTTTCTCAGAGGAGAACATGCTTCATGAAGTCTTTAAAAAAACTTCTAACTTTAGTAATTTTTCCAGTCATGGTGAATACAAATAAAGCAGCCAGTTTCCATTTTCACCTATCAGCTGCAAAATAATTTTTAATGCTTATATCCACACATGGGAGCAAAGAGGTTCTGTGATACACCTCTTGTGGGCATTTAAATGGACAAAACCTCAATGAACTATATTTGGTAACAGAGAACAGAAGCCTAAAATTCCCTAACTCTGTAATTTCTTTTCTAAGAATTTATCCTCAGGAAATAATCAGAGATAAAGACTGAGTAAATAATTGTGTGTCAAAGAAAATAGATTCATTGAGTGTAGTGAGATCCACTTACCTAATAGTGGAATAAATGTTATTTTTGTGAAGTTTTCTAATACTTGATCTTAGCTGTATTGAAGTTGGGATATTTGCAAGAATTGCTTTTTAGCTTAAATGGAATTTTGTTAAATCATGATTAAAACATATACAGCAGAATCTAAACCATGGTCTTGGGTAATAAGACAATATCCTGTTTACTTTTAAGTTACTCCTTTTCAGGGTGTATGATTTGATCTAAACATATCCAAATCTGTGTAAATTTTTATTATAATTATATTCAGTTGTCCAAATGACATTATTTTAGCATATATAAACATGTTATTTCAGGCTCAGTAATAATTGCTATAGCTAAGTATAACCAGTAGAAATAATTTTAAGTTCTTCCCATCTTTATTAACCAATCCGAAATGCATGGTAAAATTTTTTGAAATGAATAAAACTATTTATAGGAAATAACACTCTGTGATAGGTAAGATTCCATCTAAGGCAATGAAATGGTTTAATTAGTGGGATGTGAAAACCGGAGACCGAGTGGCAATAGCTATGTGACAGTTCTGAAGAGAGAAGCAAACCAGTGCAAGCGAACAGTCTCTTGAGCGTGAGACTCTGGCTCTAACACAGCCCTTACATTAAATGGCATTACATTTTTTTCTCTCTAAATACTCTCAACAATTATGCCAGTTGTTTACTTTTTTTATCTCAGAAGATGGAATGTCTTAGGAGCCTTCTAAGAGTTTCAAAGAATAAAATTTAAGGTACTTTTTTGTCTGAATCTTATTATACAAAGACGAATAACTTGCATGTAGCTAACATTTGGGCTTCCCTGGTGGCTCAGTGGTAGGAATCCACCTCAATCCCTGGGTCAGGAGGCTCCCCTGGAGACAGAAGTGGCAACTCCAGGATTCTTGTCTAAGAAATCCCATGGACAGAGAAGCCTGGTGGGCTACAGTCCATGAGGTTGCAAAAAGAGTTGAATATGGCTTAGCAACTAAACTAAACAACAACAAAGCTGACATTTATTTCATCATGTGTCTCATTTGATCATCAACAGTGTGTAAGGTATATAGGGCAAAGTAGTATTGACCCTGTTTTAACAAATGTAGAAATTAAGGCTCAGAGATTTTTAAGGCACTAGCCGAAAAGCAGTTAGGTAATATAGTGAGGCCTTTAAGCTTGGTAAGAGCCAGCGTTCTTAGTATTACACCATTACTGCCTCCAAATGGCAAGCAGATATGTTAGTCTAACAGTGAACTATGCTTTAGAAAGCTTAGGGTAAATGTTATTAAAATTCAGAGTAAGATATGTAGATTTTGTTGTATAATACAGAATATTATTTACTTATTTTGCATTAATACACTGTATATGGTTTACTGAAAATTGGTGTTTAGATTGCTTGGAGACAAATTGCTAAAATTTATTAACACATCAAGTAACTAGTTCACTACCATTAAACTGTGTTAAGTAGTTCATTAAGTTCTCTACAGATTAATCCAGTTGAACAAAAAATGAGGATGAAATGAGTGGGATAATCTCAGTCTACAAGGATTAATGTCTCCAGCAAATCTTTCATTTAGCTAATTAATCAATGTAAATGTTTAGGTACATGATGCTACTGTACTATGCCTATAAGTGAATCCTTATATATTAGTCTTAGTTGACTTCTTTGTTAAGCCTTTTTAATAGAAAAAACTTCTTTATAACCTTAAAAAAGGCAAAGGAATTCAATTCAGTTCTACTGCTTGGATACTAATGATTTGCATTTCCCAAGGAAAATTGAATTACGTTTTATTAGTAAATTGGGCCTATAACTTTTAAGGCCAGATTTTATTAGATTATCACACATCAGCATTAGCAAATTGTAAACTTTACTGAAATATAGGAATTCAAGCCAAAAATCAAGGCTTAAAATACTGGAAACCTGGGAAGATATTTTATCCCAGAAAAATTATACTGACTTGAAAAAAATATTTTAAGTGATTTGCTTTCCTTTGGAAATTTAGAAGCAAGAGAAGTTGGCTGCAGAATTGCTCTCATCAAATTCGTGTTAATTTTCAGTCTGGTGATCTGAGCTTGGGTTTTGGAGGCAGGCATGATAGCTGTGTGTAAATCCAAAGATCCTCCCAAAGAAAACCAAATTTGTTGTCTCTTTATTGGGACTTTCATTTAGGAGAAGAATTTCAGTATAAGTGAGTCTATAAATTTAATAAGTAATCTGAATATGTCTAGATCCTATAAAAATGTTAACACATCAATTACCGTGTAGTTTTGTACCAGAAGAAATGACATGGGAGTTCATCCAGTCATGACTAGGAACTTAATATATCACCACCATTTAAGTGTGATTATCCAATGCTAAAGTTCATTCATTTTTATAGTTATTAATAACATTTTTGTTGGCTGTACAGATATACAGAAATGAGTTATAAATTTAAAAAGAAAGAAAGTCCTTAAGCATGGATGACTGCTTTTATAATAAATTTGACCAATAAAATGCTCTTATTTTTTTAATTGAGTTTTTTAAGATAATAGGATACATATTACAATTATAAAGACTTGCTTATTCATAGTCTAATGAGAATTTTAAAATTATAAGCAATTTGGTTGATAAGCACTACCACCCCTCCAGAAAAATAAAAGAGAAAGGAAAATAGAGCATGTCATCTTTTATTTCCCTTAAGTCTGGATCCAGTGAATCTGAGCTTACTCCTAAACTTAGGGATCGATTTGTCTAGCCCGTCTGTGTTTTGATTGATTTAACAATATGATTTAAAGTATTTATGATTAATTGTTTTGAAAGCCCCTGTATTAGAAACGTGAACCAAATGTTTTTTTTTCTTAAATAATTTTTTAAAATAGATGAAACCTAGAGCCAATAGGTTTTTTAGTGTAAAGTTAATTAATTCCCATATTCTCCATATTGCCCGTAGACCTTCCAGATGTGCTGTTGCAAATAGCTCACCCCTCAGATATGAGCCATATGGGTTCTGTAAACTGATTTGCACTTATTTTGAATAGGGATTGTACAGATTACAGATGAATTATTAAAGTAAATGTATATTGCCAAATAAATCTAATAGCAAAATATTAAACTGTAGTAAATGAGAAAAGGAATGTGCAAATGAAGACCTGCCTGTTTTAATAAGTTTAGTGGTTACCTTCTCAGTTTCAACCAAAAGAAAAGAGTTTCTTTTTTTGTTTATTTGTTATTGTGTGTGTGTGTTTTTTAAAGTCTATAAAACTGCTTACAGAAGTATCTAAGACAAAAACAAGGAAATATAATGTTCTAAACTCAACCAGTCCAAACCACTTGAGCTGCTATGACAGCTCATAAAACTGAGAGTAGTTTTTAACTGGGCTCTGTTTTACATTGCCAAAGTGAATTTTCCTTGCAGGAAGTAGCCAGAGGGTTTATTTGGTTTCCAGTCCAAGGCTTTGATCTTTCTGTACTGTCACATCTCGGGTTACATAGCCCTTTTTCACTGCAGTAAATCTGCAACCGTTAATGAGAATAAAATTTCCTCCTCCTTACTGATCGCATGCTGTTAAATGCCAAAACACAGCCAACTGCATATTTGCAGATTTCAGCTACAGTGTATGAAAACAAGGCAATCAGTTTAATCTTGTTGTCTTTGTAATTCATTTTATTGGTCGTTCTTCCTTTCTAAATGACCTATTTTATCAAGTAAGTGGTTGCAAGGCTAAAGCTGGGAGAAAGATTTAGAATGTTAATAAGCTGAGAGAAGAAAGGTGTGCATGTGAGGCGGGGCAGGGTGAGGGAGTGACTGCACATGGCGCATGTGCTACCATCAATGTTCAAATTAGGTCTAGTTTAATGCTCTTGAAAGCACAAACCTCTCCTTCTCCTCAAATAAAGAAGCTAGTTTTTTATTTCTTAGATCATGTTGTATATTCAGTTTCAACATAAATTTGCACTTAATTAGTTTATTTAATAAGTCAGAACATTATTTTTCACTTTTGACTTCAGAGATTTCATAGTATTTAAAGGATTTCAAAAAAGTTGACCTCTACATTGTAAGAGCTATTCTTAACATCATTTTAAGTATCCACCGAACCATCTTACTGTATGGGTCCTTACAAATACTGGAAATGCTATAAATATCTGTTGAATAAATCAGTGGAAATTCAAAATCACATTTAAGCAAGCTGAATCTTATACATTGTTAAACATATACATCTTCATAGTGAAGTACAATAAAGTCACATTTATTTTTTGCTACAATGAAACCCCCCCAGTTGAAGCATTAATCATTTGATTCAGTTAATACATGTTACTAAGTTTATTTTTCACTTAAACCTATTATCTTTATTACTGACTTATTTTCTGGTCGGTAGCTGGAACTTATCTCTGTCAAGAAATTCACTTTTAGAATGCCGATTTAGATGATGGGCATTGATAAATATATTTTATTAATATTATATGTTTACATAGATCACATTATACATAAATATGAAATATAAAATATGTAAAAGAAATCTGCTTCTGGTTTCTCACCAATGAAGTCAGTTTCTGTTATAGCCGTTTGTTTTCACAAAATAAATTATTTCTATTTTCATCAGCAGTGTGTAATACCAGTTCATTGATTTATATAACTGTCATTAAAAACAACAACTGAAAACTATGTTGAAGCACAGAATTAAGATTCTAAATTGGGGAAGTAGAGTCAGATCTTCTGATAAAACAGAGGACCCACTTTGGATAAAGTGTCTGTTAGTTACCCCAATAAGAGGAGAAGGGTAAGAAAAAAGAATGGCATGAAAATTTGAAGAGAAAGGGATGTATAGCACTACCCTTGTCTTTTCAGAAGATATTTGATATAATGTAGAAATGTTGAACTTTAAAACTGTAGCTTGTGCTTTTAGAATTAGTGTTTCCAAATAAGCCTATCTACATGTAGTTAGACTATAACATGAAAGTTTGCATGTGGGAAAAAAATGATGGAAACTAAAGCAGAATTTTTAAACTCTGTATTTGAGGGTATTGGGGGCTGTTAAATGGTTTACTTCTTTGTTTTTCTACTACTTTTAAATCTGCATCAGACAGTCCATAACCCATTCAAAATTCTGGACATGAAAGTTCACAGAAAATTCCTGCACAAAACAATTTTTTTAAGTTTTTGTTGGTCTTTAAAAAGTGAAAGAAAAATCTTAAATGAGTGAAACTGCTCCAAAAAGTTCATTTCTATAACGTAAACCATCCAGTCCAATTTTAAATGAAATTGCTAGCATGGAACAGAAACATGCAGGCTTCAATGCCATACAGACTTAGTCTTTATTCTAATTGTATTATTTAAAATGTTATTCTCTAAAGTTGTTTCAAATCTGTCTATAATTTGAGATATGCTGATTAATGATAATGTGGCATTTATTGAAATTTATTTACTGAGTGCCAGACAGTATGCTAATTGCTATTGTTATATCCCTTCTCTAATTTGATCTTCACAACAACTCAAAGAAGGAGACATTAGGGAAACCAAAGCTTATTGAGTTAAGCAGCTTGCCCAAGGTTATCTCCTTACCTCCAGGTGTCTATTCTTACTTTTACTCCACATCACTCTCTTCCTTCTATTACAGTGAAGAAAGTGCCTTTTCCTTCAAATGCAGTTGATTCATTTCACTTGGAACCCCATCCCTTCTTGCCTTCCTGAGGTCTTCTTTCATGTCATCCTTCTTCTCCCTTCTACCAAATCATTCCTGTCTGCATATAAACTCAGTGTGGAATCTCCAAAGTTAAACTCTTTGCCCCAACATCACATTCCAGCCTCTACCCATTTCTCATTTCTCTTCATACAGTACATCTCAGAAGACTCTCATTCACTCTTCTGTTTCTCCAGTTTTGCCCAGAACACTAGTAAGTTTCAAATTGCCAAATCCATGGACCTTTCTCATCTTTAACTCTCAGCAGTGTTTGACACACATGTCCAGGCCCTGCTTTTTGAAACTGGCCCTTTTTCAACTTTCAAAGCACTCCATTTAACTCTCCTCCTAGGATCTTCCCCATTCCTTCCCAGTGTTCTCTGCTGGATATGCCACTTCCTTTTCACCATTAAATGCTGGTTACTGTAGAACTTCAACCCTGTTCTCTATCCCTATCATTTTGTGGAGCCCTCTTCTCTAATTGCACCCATGACCTAGATAGAGGATTTCATCCAGATCCCATGTCATTAAATGTTAATACTATCTAAAGGCTTGTATTTTTATCTGATACATCTCCTCTGAGCACAAGCTTTGTTCTTGTATTTAACATACCCAATTGAATGTTTAGTAAAATCATGAGACTTAGCTTTTGGTTTCCCACATGCAAATAGGTGCCTGCTCTAATCTTCCACTTAAGCAAATGTCACCATCAACCAAAGTTCAAACCATAAACTTTGGAGTTTGCCCTGGTTCCTCCCTTTTCTTCACTATTACCACTATCTCCAGTGCAAATCATCTGCAAGTCCTGTTGTTTTCATTACTAGATTGTCTCAAACTTGGCCTTTTCTTTCCATATCCACCGTTAGTGCCCTAGTCCACGCCACCATCATCTGTCACCTGAACCATTCAGAATAGCCTCCTGACCTCCCTGCTTCCATATTTACCTTCTCTTGCAATCCATTTTTTTCCCAGACTAATCATAGTGATCTTTTTAAAATGTAAATCAGATCATTTCAAATGCACAATGTGTAGTATTTATTAAATATATAATTAAGATGTATATATAGTATTATGTACTTGTAATATAAAGTTGTTGGTAGGAGCCTAAGCTAAATAGGAAAATTTTTAGTAACCTACATAACATAAAAAACTGCCTTTTTAATTGCAGTAATTTGTATACATAAAGGTGATTGCCTCGATTGTTATGATTAAGAAAATCCTAGTGCACATGTGTTACACTACCGCATATCCAGCTGAATATACCTATACTGAAAAGTACCATCTATACTGAATGTAAGCTTTCTCTTGCTTTAAAAAAATTATTGTCAAAAGAAACTTGTAATGTCTCAATATTACAAGTTTTATATTAGTTTTCACTGTCACATAGCCTGTGTTTTGTAGAAACAAATTTTACCACATATTTAAAATTAATAAAAGGTTTTTTGATCTTGTTACTTTATTATTGGGTCTCAACTAGTTGACCTGTTGAGAATCAGTTTATCAGAAGTACAGATTATATACTATTGGAGATTATTTTATTTCCAAAAAATACTTTTAATTTTTACTTAAAGTTTCTGTGATGATGAATGAAGATAACTTTATAGAGTACTAAATAAATACAATTGAAGTAAGAATATACATTTAATGTTTTATTTTTAACATTTAAAATTTATTTTATTCAGTAACCTTTTTAATTTAGAAACACTTGGATGGGCTTAAAGGATAAAAATCAATAAGAAATAATCCTTTTCCCGTTGAGAAGGATATATATAATTCAGGGTTAAAATATAGTTTTTTGAAATGACTTAAAATATCATATTTATTATTCTTTATTTCACTCTTTAAAAAGACTTTTAAAGGTAATAGTATTATCAGGCTTAGAAAAATAGTTAAATAATTAATACTAAGTACAGTGTCAGTTTTTATGTATCAGTGGTCTTCTACATGTTCCTGCCAAATTTTGTATTGTTCTCACACCTTGATTAAATGTGTGTGTGTCCCACTGACATAAATGTCTTAAACATTTTTTACTTGTCCTTAATCTTTAGACAATACCAATTAATCATTAGAGAAGAATGCCATAATATCTTAGATACTTTTTTAAGAGCATGCTATTTGTTAACTTAACTTCTGTTACAAAAGATTATACCTTTAACATTTTTTCCAGAAGAAACAAGATAATCTAATGACAATATTATATGTCAATAATATTTCAAAACCAGAAAAAATAAAAATAATTTTTAAAGATATTGTGATGAATTTTCTTAGACAAATAAGTAAACAGATTAATATTTTTGCATTTTAAACTAAGCAGTGCAATATTTGACAAAAGAATCACATTATTATTAAAATACAACCTCCTGAGTTTTACATAGGCTGTTTAATAATACTGCTCCTTAATGCTCTGGTGATTCACTAGAATTCAGTTACTTCATTATAACAATAAGCACTTTGGAGGGACTGATTCAGACAACAGCTTTTTGTACCTATGTAGTAGAATGCCTCTTTAGAAACACGTCAGTCAGTCAGTTCAGTCGCTCAGTCATGTCCGAACCTTTGTAACCCCAGGAATCGCAGCACGCCAGGCCTCCCTGTCCATCACCAATTCCCGGAGTTCACTCAAACTCACGTCCATCGAGTTGGTGATGCCATCCAGCCATCTCATCCTCGGTCATCCTCTTTTCCTCCTGCGCCCAATCCCTCCCAGCCTCAAAGTCTTTTCCAGTGAGTCAACTCTTCGCATGAGGTGGCCAAAGTACTGGAGTTTCAGCTTTAGCATCATTCCTTCCAAAGAAATCCCAGGGTTGATCTCCTTCAGAATGGACTGGTTGGATCTCCTTGCAGTCCAAGGGACTCTCAGGAGTCTTCTCCAACACCATATTTCAAAAGAATCAATTCTTCGGCACTCAGCTTTCTTCACAGTCCAACTCTCACATCCATACATGACCACAGAGAAAACCATAGCCTTGACTAGACTGACCTTTGTTGGCAAAGTAATGTCTCTGCTTTTGAATATGCTCTCTAGGTTGGTCATAACTTTTCTTCCAAAGAATGCTCAAACTACCACTCAATTGCACTCATCTCACACACTAGTAAAGTAATACTCAAAATTCCCCAAGCCAGGCTTCAGCAATACGTGAACCATGAACTTCCAGATGTTCAAGCTGGTTTTAGAAAAGACAGAGGAAGCAGAGATCAAATTGCCAACATCCGCTGGATCATCAAAAAAGCAAGAGAGTTCCAAAAAAACATGTATTTCTGCTTTATTGACTATGCCAAAGCCTTTGACTGTGTGGATCACAATAAACTGTGAAAAATTCTGAAAGAGATGGGAATACAGAGCACCTGACCTGCCTCTAGAGAAACCTATATGCAGGTCAGGAAGCAACAGTTAGAACTGGACATGGAACAACAGACTGGTTCCAAATAGGAAAAGGAGTACGTCAAGGCTGTATATTGTCACCCTGCTTATTTAACCTCTATGCAGAGTACATCATGAGAAATGCTGGAGTGGAAGAAGCACAGGCTGGCATCAAGATTGCCAAGAGAATTATCAATAACCTCAGATATGCAGATGATATCACCCTTATGGCAGAAAGTGAAGAGGAACTAAAAAGCCTCTTGATGAAAGTGAAAGAAGAGAGCGAAAAAGTTGGCTTAAAGCTCAACATTCAGAAAACGAAGATCATGTCATCGGGTGCCATCACTTCGTGGGAAATAGATGGGGAAACAGTGTCAGACTTTATTTTTGGGGGCTCCAAAATCACTGCAGATGGTGATTGGAGCCATGAAATTAAAAGACGCTTACTCCTTGGAAGAAAAAGAAACATGTTAGTGTCCTACAAAACATAATTTGAATAGTGAGATTTGAAGAGACATTGTGTCAAAGAGCTTGATGTAAATGTTACTTTCTGATGTCTCCCATCTCATGAGCAAAGGTTTACTCAGTAGAAAATTTTCATTTTACATAGTAAGGTAGATAGGGAAGGAAGGAGGTAGGTATAAGTAGGTAGATATTCCCAAGGAAATGAGAGATAAAACAGTTTAGCCTTTGAACTTTTTTTAATGCTAATATCATAGCTGTTGATGAATTCTGAAAAATTTTAAGTGAAAGAGTTTTAGATTGGTTAAAATGCATTAGATTTTCTCATTTTTAAAAAAAGGCAGTAAGCCTCCATTGAGGGTTATGGAAGGGAACTCTGGAATTCAGGGGATTAACTATGAGCTATAATCCTGTAGATTTTATTGTTGTTCAGTCTCTAAGTCATGTCCCATTCTGCGAACCCATGTACTACAGCACACCAGGTTTCCCTGTCCTTCACTAGCTCTCAGAGTTTGCTCAAACTCATGTCCATTGAGTCAGTGATGCCATCCAGCCATCTCATCCTCTGTCACCCCCTTCATTTACTTGTAGGAATTTTAGGCCAATAGGAAGTTTTTCAGTGGTAGTCCAAATCACTTCGTAATCTCATTAAGTATTCAGTGGCTCTGCCAACTAAATATAACTCAGATCTACTTTGGAGAGACAAATGTGACGCTCTGCTATAGAATCTATTTTCAAATGATGTTTTGTTTTTGTATTTGAAAAGAATGATTAGTATTTTTCTAAACTTTATACTTTTATCATTAAAGTTAATTATTGGTGAACATAAAAATCTATGTATGTCTATGTTGGTTTTTACATAAAAGCTACATATTTCAGACTAGAGAGGCATAACCAACAAATACTTTCTTGTGCCTACAGTCAAAATTAAAGGTTTTAAATAGTCTTTTGAATAGATGTATAGAGAGGAGCATAGTTAATGATTTTCTGAATATCATCTCATTTGTGGGCATAAGTCTGCATTCTGTATCAAATAATATAACATACTTTAATATATTTTTAAGCCAGTCTTTTATGTTTAGCTTTATCTAAAGTTGATACATCCCACTTTTTCAGAAATTCTTTCCATTTCAGGTTTTTCCAGCCAAAAACAAAGCACCTCTTTATTGGCCTGTCAGAACTTAAAAGGCAAAGCAGTCTTAAAAAGGGATCCAGATTTGTGTGGACAATTTCAAGTGGCTAATTTAGAGCCCCTCAAATGTGAAAGGATGGGAGGAGGCTTCTATGATCATAGTTAGGCAAGTAAATTTTTAAATTACAACTGTAACTTAAACTGATACAAGAAACCCCATAAAGCTGTATTTACTTGGGTGCTTAAACTCCATGCTGAGATCTCTTTTGAGGTAGTAAAAGGCAGGAATTCTTAAAAGTCTCAAAATGTTTTATTTTTTTAAGATTTCTGGATTTTAAGGGCTTTATAAATATTGGGTGATTATAGCTCAACTCATTCCCTGTATATAATAAGGGAAAGCAGAAACTATGTCAATATCCTACAGTTGCATCTTGCCTTTTTCTTCTAAAATCTGGGGCAAGGAAATAGTATTTTCCATCAGCAGGTGGGCACCATCATCATTTTAAATCAATTTTTAATCTTTCCTTGTCCTTTATACTTGAAATAACTAATATACCTGTGTGCCCGTTGGAAATACTACTTAAAACCCTGTACTGCCTGTGATCTCAGAAATGTATGGTACATTTCCATCTCTCTGAAGAATTCTCCTCATAGTTGCCCAGCTTTGCTTATATATCCCATATTGTCAGGTTGGCACAATCCCAAGACAGCGAACATCACAGAATGAAAATACCCACCCTAAACACTTTTATAACCCTGTGCCCTTTTCAAAGAAAAGCCAGCACTGTAGCAGTAAACCTAAGTACAGGAACTTATGCAATGTGGGAAGTGATGATTTGTGTGGAATAACTAAAAACTTTATCCTTGATTTACTACTTTCAAAATAAACTCCCAGAATATTTTTATAATATTGAAAAAGCATGTAAAGAGACTTTCCCCATATTATTCATCCCTAAAGGTGCTGTATCATTTGCATCAGTCTTGACATAGCATCTGAAGGATTTTGATTGAATAATTTTATTTATATAAGCAGTCCAGTCTCACTATGGTAAAGAAAGATATGATTGGCCATGGCATTATTTTAGTGCAACAACAATTAGTTGCCTATGTGTTGGCATAAATCTTTATGAATTATGTAAGAGCTCTGTAAAGGCAAACAGAAAGCATGTGTAAGAAGCATGCCAAGTATGATAGAGTATCTCTTAACAGTCTGGATTATATGGCAGGAGCCAGAATTTCTTAAGTATTTTTAGGGGAAGGTTCTATCATTTTCATATGTCATAACAATAACAACACCAAATACATGCTATAAGAGTCTTTGTACTGTTCTTGTAAGAGACTTGGAAATACAATAATCTCAAGGCAGAGAGATGTTAAAAGGGATAGCCATTATTCTTATTTTACCACACACACCAAAAAAAAGTCGTGACAAAGAAAGTTACAGATACAGACCGAAACAAGTTATATCAGTAGAGACATAAATCATATCCAGATATTCTCGTTTTGAGGTCATCACACCCCACTAACTTTAATAAAATGCAGGAGTTGTTGATAAGCTCATACTTAAGTTTGTTTTGCTGAATTTGTAAACATAATCACAGGGGGAAAAAAGCCATTTACATCAGTGATTAAAGAAAAAAACTGTGTTTCCTTATGTTGCTTTGAAAATAATAACTTCAATTTAAAATATAGTAAGGGGACACAAGTCAGAAAAGTAATCTTTAGAATTGTATACTTCTGCATTCCAGTCTGCACTGAATTTGCTTGTCAGTTCTTGCAAAAGGTGCTTAGCCCCATCTTATGAAGAAAATATTAGAAATACCTTGTTTCATCATCACAAGACTGCAACCTGGTTGACCAGGATGGTTTCAATCAGGTTGTATCTTGACAACCGAAAATTAGCCTTAGACATAAGTAGAAAATGAATTTACCTTCTTTTGTACAGACCTATAATATAATAAATGCATTCTCGGGAACCAAGAGAGTTTATAAATTTGAGTAGAGATTTGCTTTAGTACCTGTTCTTCTAGTGCTAAATGCAATATTGGTATATTATGTAATGTTCTTAGATCCTAAGTGCTCTAGAAGGCACTAAATAACTATTGAATATTTATCTGACCTGTATTGATTACTGAAACTACTGAGTTAGTGGCTGAAAATACCTGTATATCACTGCCCAATGTATGTTTTAATTATGCTAAGTGAAATAAGTCAGACAAAGAAAAAAGTAAATACTGTATGATGTCACTTCTATGCAGAATCTAAAATATACAGCAAACTAGTGAATAAAACAAAAACGCAGACTCACAGATATAGAGAACAGACTAGTGGTTACCAGAGGGAAGGGGGAGGGGAGAGGCAAGATGTGGGTGGGGGCAAAGGTGTTTTTTTTCGGATCATGGGAAATCATGTGTATGAAGTTTGAAAATTATAAAGCACTATAGATTTAAAGAATAAATCTTATTAAAAAACAATGTCATAATAATGTAAGGAAATACTCATTGTATATTTGATATTATAAACTCATTTAGAATCAAGTTAAAAACATGTACTTTTAATTTGTTTAAATATAGTTTCTAGTATCCATATTTGTGCCCTCAATTTTATAAAAATATTACTTAGTTTGATTTAGCTATGAAAAAAGGTCTTTATCAATCACCACTTGATTTTTATTAGCCAAAGGTAATTTGAAGGCTGCTAAGCCTAAAAATGCAAAGAAATAGAGGAAAACAACAGAATGGGAAGGACTAGAGATCTCTTCCAGAAAATTAGAGATACCAAGGGAACATTTCATGCAAAGATGGGCTTGATAAAGGACAGATATGGTATGGACCTAACAGAAGCAGAAGATATTAAGAAGAGGTGGCAAGAATACACAGAAGAACTGTACAAAAAAGATCTTCACGACCAAGATAATCGCGATGGTATGATCACTCACCTAGAGCCAGACATCTTGGAATGTGAAGTCAAGTGGGCCTTAGAAAGCATCACTACGAACAAAGCTAGTGGAGGTGATGGAATTCCAATTGAGCTATTTCAAATCCTGAAAGATGATGGTGTGAAAGTGCTGCGCTCAATATGCCAGCACATTTGGAAAACTCAGCAGTGGCCACAGGACTGGAAAAGGTCAGTTTTCATTCCAATCCCAAAGAAAGGCAATGCCAAAGAATGCTCAAACTACTGCACAATTGCACTCATCTCACACACTAGTAAAGTAATGCTCAAAAATCTCCAAGCCAGGCTTCAGCAATACATGAACCGTGAACTTCCAGATGTTCAAGCTGGTTTTAGAAAAGACAGAGGAAGCAGAGATCAAATTGCCAACATCTGCTGGATCATGGAAAAAGCAAGAGAGTTCCAGAAAACCAACTATTTCTGCTTTATTGACTATGCCAAAGCCTTTGACTGTGTGGATCACAATAAACTGTGGAAAATTCTGAAGGAGATGGGAATACCAGAGCACCTGACCTGCCTCTGGAGAAACCTATATGCAGGTCAGGAAGCAACAGTTAGAACTGGACATGGAACAACAGACTGGTTCCAAATAGGAAAAGGAGTACGTCAAGGCTGTATATTGTCACCCTGCTTATTTAACTTCCATGCAGAGTACATCATGAGAAATGCTGGACTGGAAGAAGCACAAGCTGGAATCAAGATTGCCGGGAGAATTATCAATAACCTCAGATATGCAGATGATACCACCCTTATGGCAGAAAGTGAAGAGGAACTAAAAAGCCTCTTGATGAAAGTGAAAGAGGAGAGCGAAAAAGTTGGCTTAAAGCTCAACATTCAGAAAACGAAGATCATGTCATCGGGTGCCATCACTTCGTGGGAAATAGATGGGAAACAGTGTCAGACTTTATTTTTGGGGGCTCCAAAATCACTGTAGATGGTGACTGTAACCATGAAATAAAAAGACACTTACTCCTTGGACGGAAAGTTATGACCAACCTAGATAGCATATTGAAAAGCAGAGACATTACTTTGCCGACTAAGGTCCGTCTAGTCAAGGCTATGGTTTTTCCAGTAGTCATGTATGGGTGTGAGAGTTGGACTGTGAAGAAAGCTGAGCGCCGAAGAATTGATGCTTTTGAACTGTGGTGTTGGAGAAGACTCCTGAGAGTCCCTTGGACTGCAGGGAGATCCAACCAGTCCGTTCTGAAGGCGATCAGTCCTGGGTGTTCTTTGGAGGGAATGATGCTAAAGCTGAAGCGCCAGTACTTTGGCCACCTCATGCGAAGAGCTGACTCACTGGAAAAGACTCTGATGCTGGGAGGGATTGGGCGCAGGAGGAAAAGAGGACGACAGAGGATGAGATGGTTGGATGGCATCACTGGCTCAATGGACATGAATCTGAGTGAACTCCGGGAGTTGGTGATGGACAGGGAGTCCTGGTGTGCTGCAGTTCATGGGGTCACAAAGAGTCGGACATGACTGAGCAGCTGAACTGAACTGAAGCCTAAAAATTACTGATACAAATAAATAAATAAATAGAGGAGGGCATAAATTAGAAACTTTACATTAACATATATTTGATAAGATTTTTAAGTTTTTTTTATTTTAATATCTTTAATTCTTACATGCGTTCCCAAACATGAACCCCCCTCCCACCTCCCTTTACAACTAACATTTGTGTACCTCTTATGAAAGGTAGTAAAAGTTAAAAGTTTCAAAACTATATTAAAATATTCCAAAACTGTATTAATAATTTATTTAAGGACTTTGGAGACCAGATTTTACCAGAAGCATAACAATAATTTTTAATTTAGAGGAGACTGATATGTCAGTAGGGGTAGCATGAATGTTAGGTATTACCTTACCTCTTCGATTATATCTAGATGTCAGGTTTCTGTGCGTTTTTTAAAGAATGATGGGGAGTTGATATAGCCCATTAGGTATGGTATTTGTGATCATTTTGGTTCCATCTCTTGAACTTGTTCATTTTGATAGTGCATTATCTTCCTAAGATTCTGGTTGGTGTTTAAACTTCAGTAACTGAAGGTCATTATTCATATTTTAACTGGACTAAAAAGTTTTTAATGGCAGCATTAACTTTTGAATTATGCTCGAGCTCTTAGACTTTACAGCGTGTTTAGTTTCTTTTCATTTCTTATTAGTATTTTTCAGTACTTAATAGTCTCCTGCTCCCACCTCCAACAAGAACTCTCCTCTCTGTTCAACATCAGAAACATTTTTCTCCTTGGCATGTGCTTTTAGTTCCCCAAGCAGTATAAGCAAATTGGAAAGTTCAGCTGTCATTCTTGGAAGGTCATAGATCACACTAGCAGCCTGAGTAATCCAAGAGGTTTTAAGTATCATAGCATTTAGTTTAAAGTGAAATTTGCTCTGACAGAGCTGGCAGACCAATAGGAAAAAGAAATATTTGTGCTTAGAGAAGTGCATATGTAGAGACCAAGAGCCTAACTGATGGCTGGAAGTGATTTCAGTCTAAAAAAACAAATCATTAAGAGAGTGCATAGGGGTAAAATACACAGTTCATATTTTAAAGAGTCTCAAAATGAACCAGCAACTAAGGTTAGCATTATATAGTAATTAGCTGTGGTGTTCAGTCTTTAACTCACTCGGTACCAGACAGTATGGTCAAACTATCACTGTGAAAACATCGCTACTTAAACTCTCTACTTTAAGCCTACAGCAGTAATTTTTGTACCTTAAAAAAACCAAAGTATTATGACAGATTATATAAATGTTGAACCAGTAACAGATAAACAATTCTTTAAAAGAGGTGCTAATGACTCAGTTTATTGACCTAGGGGTTACTTAAGCAGCTCAGCAAGTTCCCTTAACATTTGGTAGTGTGAACTGAGGCATTGCTTGATATTATAGAACTGCTAATTTCAAGAAGTCCTGTACTAAATTGAAGAAATTCAAGTTAAAGATTACAAGATGGTGTACTTTCATTAAAAGATTGCTCTAGAAATTTTGAGACCATTATAGGTTTCAGTAAGAATTAACTCCAGCATCACAGTCACATCTGACAACTTCTATGAGGCACCTATTAGAACGCTACAACACTAGTACAGATAAGAGAAAAGAAAATATCTTTTGTCAGCTCCAGCCATTTCTTTCAAGTCATTGTTCTGTTCAAGAAAGCCAGTTTTGAGTCGCAGAAATATAGGACTTATACCTTCTTTCCTTTGATGTACAAAGCAGATTAATAAGAATAAAGTAGAAGGGACTCCAGCAAGATGGTAAACTGACCTGACTTGGGTACCCCTTCCTATATAGATACAGAAAAGGTAGAATATAACCCTACATGACACACACACTAAAGATAACTACCACAAGAATATTGAACTAGGTATAGCTTACATGGTATAGAAAGATAAAACAGAATTCTAAATTCCCTACATAGAGCCTGGAACTTCAAAGAGCTGCCTTTTTCTCTTCAGTTGAAAAGAGGACTAGATGATTTTAATTCACCAGCCCAGAAAAGTAACTAAAACTTGTCTTCTGCCCTCAGACCCTAGATAGGGTCTTAGATTGGGGAAGATAGTCACTCATGAGGGAGAGGAATCATACACTTGCTCCATGCAAAAATGTGAGGTCAGAATTTATACATCTAGTTCAGGAAACCCCAAGTCAAGAAATTATCTTTCAAATGGTTTCAGGACAGTCTGAATATGGAACCTCTCAGTAGAAGTATTCCCAAGCTCGACAGCTAGCAGACAGGCAAGAAACAACAAAAAAACCTAAAGTTGAACACAGTAAAAAATTATGAAGCTCATGAAGAAAGAGACTGTCGTGAAGAAATGTCGGAAGCAATTGCAAAAGACCTAGGATACCCAAGAACTAGAGTTAATATAAGAATCTAAATGAGATTGTAAGAGTTTTTTAAAAATAAAAAGGGCCAGATAATATAATATGAAAAAAGTACCAACTGTAATATCTCCACATGAAAAATATAATCATTAAACTAGGCTTTGTAGATGGGTTAAATAACATATTAAGATGTATAATAAGTGTAAATTGAATGATATTAGAAGAGTGTCCATGAAATGGAACTTCTTTCCATTTGAAATAAATCAATGACTATTTTACACATGCTTTCTCTGTCATTAGTACAAATTGGTTTTTATCTGTAGCATCTCAGTAGAGTAACTAAATTGAAAGGATTTGTCCCTGAGGTGGTATTTTCCCCTTAGAACTGATAGGTGTCTTTTCCAAAAAAAATTTTTAGTAAGTTCCAAATTTATACATTAAATACAACCTCCCACTCCTACTATCATTTACCCTTAATTTTGAGGAAAATATTACTTAGTTTGATTTCACAAAAAATATGATTTTTTAAGATTCTCTGGCCATTTAATTTTATCAGAATAAAGGAAAAAGTGACAATCATACATATAAAAGATTAAAAGAAAACTAAATGGAAAGTGTCAGCTAAATGATACATATTGGTGAAACTCATTAAAAGACTGCTTCACTCTACTCATTTTCTCAGTAATACAAAGGCGCAAGCCAAAAGCAAAAAGTAACACCTTTGAGCAACCTAAAAGATCTATCTACTGTATATACACTTATAGAAACAAAGTGTTATTGACAAGTTAAATGATAATTTTAGAAGCTTTCCTGTGACAGTAGTACTTTAACATTATAAAGGCAGTACATTTTTCAGTGTCCAGGACAATCAGCATCTTCTGTTCTTTTCATAGGCCTCATTCACAAAACTTTTTGTAAATGAATGATAAGAGATTCCTATTTAACGCAACTGCTTAGCTAAATTATATCAAATATATAAATTGAAGATATAAATTGTATGAAAAAACAATGGAAACCACATTCTGTCAATGTTAAATATGCTGAGAAGCTTAAATTTGATAAAGCTTGCTTTCACACTTTGTAAAAGTGGTACTCAGTGATAAAGCAAGCTCTCCATCTAGTGGTAGGTCTGTAAATTGCACACACTTAGATTTTGATTAAATAATGCATCATTATTTATAATGCATATAAATGTGGCTCATTTGTATTGTATTCAAAGGTGGCTCAGTGGTAAAGAATCCACTTGCCAATACAGGAGACGCAAGTTTGATCCCTGGGTCGGGAAGATCCCCTGGAGTAGTATTCTTGCCTAAGAATTCCCATGGACAAAGAAGCCTGGCGGGCTACAGTCTATTGGGTCTCAAGAGTTGAACACGGCTTAACGACTCAACAACAACAACAACAAATACAAGTGTTAGGTATAGTTTTATAGGCATTATCTCATTCAATCCACACTTCTCTTGTTGCTCTGTGTATGAATTTCCAGAAAAAAATGTTTCTCTCTGCCAGAATAACCGAACTCTTCCTATTCAATAAAAAGACAAACTGCTTCTACAATCTGATTTCTTCTATTAATAAATGGAGTACTACAGCCTCTTAGTTATTTGATGAAACATATTCCCGTGTTAAAGGGAAAATGTTTCATTCCAGTTAACTATAGCTTCAAACTTTTGGCCATTTTTGAAATTCTTTCTCTTCATTCTCAGTTAACAAATAGTAAAGGTATAGCTTAAAAATCCATTTCAAAAGAGAAAAGATACCTTTTTGTCATGAAATGTAGTGTATCTGATCATAGTTAGTTCTGCCATTGCCTCTACAGACTTGCGGTACCTCACATATAGACAGCCTTAATATTCTCTTAAATGTTTCCCGTGCTGTTGCTTCTCAACTGCTTGTCACCCCAGTTATCTTTCTAAAACACAGAAGTAAATTGTTTCCCTTCTTAAAAACCACTGACAATTCTCCAGAAGTATTTGATTCTTAGTGTGGCATATGAGGGCTTCACAGGTGGTGCTGGTGGTAAAGAACATGCCTGCCAATACAGAGATTAAGAGATGCAGGTCCAGTCCCTGAGTTGGGAAGGTCCCCTGGAGGAAGGCATGGCAACCCACTCTGGTATTCTTGCTGGGAAAATCCCATGGACAGAGGAACCTGGCGGGCTACAATCCATAGGGTCACAAAGAGTCAGACACAACTGAAGTGACTTAGCATGAACACACGCACGTGGCATATGAAGAACTTTCAAAATCCAGTCTTAAAATTCCCTCTTTCTACGTTTTATCTCCTGCTGCTGCTTCCATTGCAAACCTAAGACTTTAACCATAACAAATCGTTTGCCCTTCAGCCTTTTCTCTTGCTCAGGCTGTCACATTACCAGGAATTCTCTCTTTCCACTTGTGAAATCCTGCTTTTCCTTTAAGATTCATCCATTCGTGCAATCAAATGCTTTTTGAAATCCCATTCCATGTCAGACACAATATTAAATGCTAGTGGGAGAGCAATGGATAAGATAGTTCTTACCATTCATGGTGCTTACATTCTAATAGGAAATAAAGACAAAAACAAATTACTATGTCAGGAAGTGACAGATACATTAAAAGGGGAAGTGTTTTCTATAAAGGCTTTCTAGTTCTTGAGATTCTCCTGTAACAATTTATACAACCTTTAGTATACTCTCACATTATATTAAATATTTGATCCTATTCTCCTCTGTAGTAATTTATAAATGTACTAGGGTAACACAACGCACTTTCAGATTTTGTTTCCGTGTTAGTTGCTGCCAATCCATGGTCAGGGACCATGTCTTGTTTATTTTACTGCCTTCCAAGCACCACATCCTTTGTTTTTAACATTGACTCTCAACACTATATTTAGCGTATTATAGAAACTTAGGTACTATTTGAATGGATGGATGTACAAAGGATATAGACATAAACTTCCCATGACAAATCATACTTAAGCTGAAATTATAAATTTATCTGATGATAAATTTACAGTCAACTTAGATAAACATAAACATACTGATTTTGGTTCTATGTTCAGTATACTGGAGTAATTAATAAAAAGAATGACCTGTTCTAGAAGACTATTACTAAATTATTTCATACAGTGTTATAATATCCTGGAGCTGTTTCCTCCAAAAAATGCTAAATCCTTTCACTTGACAATCCCAAAAGAATTCCAGCCTTCAGTATTATCTTATGGATCACAAAGATAGATAATTAATATATCACTTTCCTACTTGTAAATATATTGTCATAAAAGATTTTAGCATAGGGAGAGCAGAATCCCCAAAGACAGACCCAAGCTAAAAACATGAAATTAAACATGGTAGTTTTAAGTTGTCAATTTCATGTGTGTCCATGTGTATATTACACTCAGTTGTAACATACACAGTCAATGTAAGCCATATTGTGGTAATGACACCTTAAAATTTTTGTTCAAGATCAACACAGTTTGGGCCTATATTAGCAAAGAGTCAGAAACAGGATCTCATTTTTATGTTCTATGCTGGTTTCAGACCACGTAAGTACTGCCTTCTTTTCAGCTTATTTTAAGATAAATACTGAAAAAAAAAATCAAAATGCTTTAGAAAGCAAATGATTTTAGAGATCATGTCATGAGGATTGATTAAATGAGAGTTTGAAGTAGTCATATTAAAGAATAATTAGACTTCTTGTGTGGTTTGAGGAGGTAATTCTAGGACCAATAGAACCAGATTTCAGCTCACTGTCATAAAGAACTTTCTAAAGTTTGATGTGTCTATAGAAGGGGCGAACTGCCTTGACAGTGTAGTGTGATGGAGGTGTTATGACAAGAACTGTATAGACCCAGTCAAGGGTGTTGTGAATGAAAGGGTAGAATAGATTATTTCTAAGAATATTTGCAAGTCAAAGATACTATGCGTCTATGAAAAGAGAACTTGAGTGTATCCTTTTTCTTCCTGCAGTATCCACTAACATATTCATTTTTTGCTTTGCATTCATTTTGCTGATGTGGAAATTTCAAAGAAGAAAAAACTTGCATTGCTTTTATCTAACATTAATAAAATAATGATAATACTTTTCACTTATGCAGCACTTTTCACCCAAGGATTTCAAAGTGCTTTACAAATACGCACTAATTAAGCCTCACAAACAGCCAGAGGTAGGTGATTTTTCTGTTTCTACAGGAATGCCATCTTCTCTGGCACAGAAGTCTCAGCAGCGCCTCGGAGTGCCTAGGACTCCCCGCTGGCTGCCGTCCCCCTTGTCATGTGCTGCATGTGAAGCATCACTTATCATATCTGGATTTCTTTTTTCCCTCCCTCTCTGAATCATCTCGAGTTTAGAATTCTAATGAATGCTGTTGAAAATTTTTTCTGAAGCCTTGTAAATATTACAGGAAATTTAGTCTTTTGCTTGCTGAATACTAATTAGATCTCTAAATGATTGTTTAAAAATAAAACCTAGGTGTGGTTTTAATTTGAACTTTAAATATATGTTTTTACTTAGGAAGAACTTACTATTTTTCTAAGTACCCCAAAATCATTGTTCTTGGGACTTAAAACTTAATAGCAAATGGATTGGAGGGGGCCTTACCTTTCCTAGGTATCTTTCCACAGCAAACAGTAGCCATTCTCTTTAGAATTATATATTTTCAAGAAACAATATTTGCATTTTGGTATTTTTCTAATTGAGAGGTCTAAAATATGGTATCTGGATGTTGAGGGTAAAGGTTAAATGATGCCACAGAATTAGTCTTGTAAAGAAAATGTGGTCTAGTAGTGGCATATTCTAATCTAAAGGAACACACAGCTTTTTTATATAGGTTAGGAGTATCAGGAAGAGAATACCTATGTACAGAAACACACATGCAAGTGTTGGATTAAATTCCAATATAAACAGCCAAATACACGAACTCTTGTCTGAAGTAGGTTGGTCACATAGGGCACTAGCAGGTACGGCATAGTTTCTCTTGGTTCGCAAGGGCCCTGGTGACGGCATGCAAGTGGCTTAAGTCAAGTCTTAGTGGATTATGAAAAGCCAGTTTTTGCTGTGACACTTCCTTTTATTTTCATGTGTCTATCCCTTTCCAGCAGAATTTATATAATCTATCTGCTTCTATTCAGAAAACTTATATTAGGCTCTCCTGGTTTTGAACCACATTCAGTATTAACAAGGCTACATCTTTAAGCCAAGGGAGAAAATAAAGTGTCCACATGTCCCAAAAGAATATCTGTCTCCAGGTTTTAGCATCCCCAGAAGTCTAACTTCCCCACTATATTAGAACCAAGTAAGTGACTAAAGAATCAAACTATTCTGTTTCAGAGTGAGTTTTATTTAGAAGGTATTAATTGTAGAGATATGATTGATCTTTCATAATACAAAAGGATATAGGACTTAATGTGAGAGTATCACCCAAACTGGTTACAATGTTTCAAATATTCTTTAAACAGCAATTTGATCTGTGATACATGATGGATAATTTCGGAAAAACTCATTTTATGAGTTGATTTCAAATTCTTTTATTTGAAAAATTTTCCCAAATGGTATTTATGGAACTTCAAAAAAATCGGCTTGTATGTTGTCACTGGGTTGAGTGCATAAATAGAAGTTTATCACAGTAAACCTGCAGGCTTGGAAATTCAAACTCTGATGTTCAAGGTTTGGTCTTACTTTCACTGACATGGGGATACATAATTCTTATCGAAAAATGTGACTGACATATTAAACAATATCCATTTGTCAATTTACAATGAAAGTATAACTATCAGATAGATAAACTTAATGTCTTGTTGGCAGGTCATATGACGAAACAGTAATTAGACATTTGCTTATTGATCATAGAAATAAAAAATAGTTTTGCAGTTTGAATATATAATAGCTTCAGACTCAGAACCTTTGTTAAGGCCCCTTCCTCAATGAGGACAAGCCTGAGAAAGTGGTCATGTAGTCCTGATGATGTTATAAGTCACCCCAAGGAGTTGCTTGGGTTGGTTCTACTACAGCGTTGCCTCTGAAGAGCTTATTCTGTGCCAACATGGCTGACAGACTCTCTTCTCAGTATCGTCATCATGTTTTAGATAGAATTGAGGTCATATTGTTCTGTTGTGAAATGTTCTGTTTTGAAGGCACTTTTGCATATATATTCACTGATCAGTCATATGCCTCTTGTTTCCAAGTTCTTGAAAGTAGTCTCACCACAGCTGCTAGACTGATAAAGACAAAATTAAATCGAGTTTTACCTAAGTCTCCTGCTATTTAGCTTCGGAAGAGATGCTTTAAAATGTAAGGAGGGAGTAGCTGAAAGATGAAAAAGGAAAGGAGCTAAAATCCACAGGCTATATAGTCATCCTTTATATAACTGAGAGTTGTTTAGTTACATGAGTATTTGTTAGCCTTAGTGCTTCAAGAGAAAATTTTTCAATGGCCAACTTTTCCTATTTTTAAACTGATACAGAGGTGTCTAGTCATGGACTCCCATTAATTTCTAAAACATCTTTAAAGCTACCTCTAGGGTAATAATTTCCCTTTATCAGAAAATTTAATCTTTTTTTTTTCATGGAACCAAAGTGGTAAGGGCATACTTACATTGTGGCGTTTCAAAATAAAATTCAGACTTAAAATTTTCAAACAGCTTTTACAAATAACAGACACGATTTTTGATATAGAAGGAGCCCAAAAGTTTGATCTGTCCAGGATCTTTCATTACAGATTCTAATGTAAACCTTGTATTTCAGAAATCCCGTTCCCCTGCAAGGTAGATTCACATAAATTATTAACATATGCCCTTTATTTTTAGTATTTAGTCCTAATCCAACACATGCACACAAATTATTTAAAACCTTAACATTTTAATAGTTACTTCTAAAGTGTTTTAATTTAATCTGTTGTAAGAGGAAGTTACTGCCTATATGAATATATTTTTTAATCATTGAGATTTTGCTGATAAAGGGGAAAGTGTCTTTCCATTTAGCATAATCTCAAACAATCTTAAATCATTTAAATATATATTTATTTTTCAAAGCTTACATTTCTGCATTATAAATAATTTCTTTTGATTGGAAATAAGCTCACTAGCATTCACTGCATGAGCTATGCATGAGCATGTTAGAGCTGCCATATTTGCCTGGCAAAATAAGTCTCTTGTCATTTTGCTAAGTGTTTAATAATTCTCTGACTCTTTAAAAGTGTTTTTTCTTCTAAATTTATTATTAGATAAAAAAATAATTTTTAAGTAATAGTTTATCTGTTTCAATCTACATTTGTAACTTCAATCTACTGTTATAATCAGCTTGCTGTAACGCAAAACATGCACTATTTAGTCCTTTTTTTTTTGCATTGAAGAGTCAGAAGAAGAATTTGCATATCAAATCTGGCTAACTTCCAAATTTTTAAAAATTCCTGATCTTCTTTAGTCATAGTCTTGTAGTATGATTTGGCTCTGAGTGAGAGATTACTGCTAAAACTCAATTGCATGTCCTTACTAATAGTGGGTTAGTCCTATGGAATAGAGATCTTATTATAAATAGCAAAACTCTACTAGTTTTAATTTTATCATTTCCTAGCAATGTATTCTACTACTGATAATTGCTAACATGTAAAATCTTTTCATATTCTGGCATATAAGCCATCTGTGAATGTAATTTATTAAAACTTTTCTGATCTTTCTCTTTGCCCTGATGATGCCTGGTGACAGAGATTTTCAACATTTTTAACATGTTATTAGAATTAAATAGTTATTAATAAACATATTTTTATGGCTGTACTAATTTAAAAAAGAAAAAAGTTAATAGTAGCCAGCCACGTAAGTTATTTTGCTGCTAGGGAGAATTTCAGAGGTGTAAATCTCCAGGCCTCTTACTTGACCTGCATTGGGATGAAGAATATAACTGACTATTCCTCTTTCTCTTTTTAGCCTTGGAGTGGATGGCTTTGGCCAGTCTGTCGGCATTCTTGGACGCCCTGCCACAGCTTATGGATTGCGCCCTGATGAACCTTACTACTATGGCTGTGGATCTCGATAAAGTCATCCCTCTCCTTGTGTGCTCTCAGTTGAGAAGGCAGCTGTGTGGGTTGGGTTAACTTTGAATCTTGGCCTAATAATGCATGTTGATACTATTTGCAGGTCTGTGTCTCTTTTTAATTTTCCCTGTTGTTAGCTGCAGGTTAACTTGAACCCCTTCTGTCCTATGTTAAGTACAGCTGATGCTTGACCCTGTTCACTCATCAAACCACATCTCGATGCTGAGTAACATTTACCATGAAACTCAAAAGTGAATGCTGAAAAGCACCTAGACTGGAAAACAAACACTGCATTATGTACATTAATTGACTAACTTAATTTCTATTAAAAAGAAGCATAAAGTACAAATGAATTGGCAAAAATCATGTGTTTCTATTTAATGAGTTTCATTAGGAGTTACATGCTTATATAGAGTGCATATAAATTTTATTTTTTTCCTGCCCCTTTTTCCCCCTTGTAAACTCTTGAGTATTTCACGTGACAGTGCTACCTTTAAAATTTATAAAAAGAATATCACCTTTTTAATTTCATGCCATGTGCCTGAAAGGTTGCTTCCCAAAGTTATTAACCGTGATTTTTTGATTAATGGTGGAACATATACCATAATTACATTGTGAGTAGAGTTTCTTCAGCAGTTAATTCAAATTAATTTTGTCTTTCTGATTTTAATATAGAAAACCTAGAACATATATTAGTATACATGAAACTAGGTTAGTACTGGGTTTTTAAATTTTATTATTCATGAAGTCTAAAGTATGGAAAAGCTAATAAGTCTCATTGACAAAAACTAAAGAACAAAATATTTTGCTCACTTAGATACCCATTTCCCCTTCGTTCACTTGTTTTTATGAGATAGATAGAAATAAATAAAATAATGAGTTGTGAAAATAACTCATTCATGTTATAATATGGAAAAACGTACTTGAAAAACAGAGCAAATAAAATAAATACAATATACAGATATTTTCTTGAGCACCTGCTCTGGAAGAAATTATATGAGGCTTTGAAGTGAATTTGTAGATCAAAGACAAGAATTTAAAATCTCGCTGGTCTACGATACTATTTATTGGACTTGATTCATATTTTAAGCATAAATTAGTGTGAAACCAATCACATATAAACTTAAAATATAGTCAACAGATATTTTCTTACCACTTGCTACATATAAGAAAGTATATGATGCTCCTTAGAGAATAAATGAATCTAAGACATGATTTGTGTCTTTGAACTCACAACATAATTGATATTTATTCATTTTTTGTGTTTATAAAAACATGTATTTATTTGTCTTGGTTTCTATTTTAACTATAGGATAGTAAAACTGGAAAGGGCCTTAGAAACAACCCTATCAAACTCCTTTCAGTTGGAAAAATCATGCCAAGAGAAATTAAAAACATGTATTTATCTGTGACATAACTTGCTTCCAATGCAGTAACTTTAATACTAAGTATTGTGCCTTATTATTTGTCGTATGTACAAAGTATAAATACGAATAAGTAATATTATTAGAGAGATAAAGCAAACATCCTATAACTTAACTTCCTTCCTTCATACTATTATAAACTGATTTAGGAAGAATATTCACAACAATTCATAACACTTCGAGGGTGGGCTCCAGCATTTACACGCACATGTTCATTCTCCCTGTATATATTTTTGTAATTTTTATTTTAGAAATTTACAAATTTAGAAATTGTGATCTTTCCACTCAGGCCTGGACTAATTTACCTTTGCATTATTTATGAAGGAAACTTTGACTAAAGGAATAAGGAAGACTATCTAACATTCTTACATACTTAAGAAAACAAAAGTTTTTTGCCTTGGGCACTTTTAGAAATACCTTTTATAAGTAAGCCAGATATCCTGGCCTTACCAGATTTTGACTACAAATTAAAAGTCACATTTACTTTAAGAACTAAATTATCATGGCTTCAAGCCATGGTTTATAGCTGGGAATTATTTCTTCTCAAGAGTTTTCTGCTCTTTCTCAGGGTTCCCTAAAGTGCTTCCTCACACGGGGCCAAGAACAGGTTCCCTGTGTTCTGTTTACTCCTCTTGTGTCCACACTGCTTCATCTAGCTTGGTCATCTTCCTGACATCACAGCTGCCCTCTCCATGGAAGAGCCACTGTTACGTTCACTCAGTATCTGGGGAGGAGGACAACTGCTCCACCCTTTGTTTGCTCCTTCCATATATGAAACACACCTATTGCTTAAATCTGCACAGCACAATAGAACTAAAGCCACGTGTCCTACCATGACTTCACAGAGACTTCAGAGATGGTTGTGAGGTACATCACACAAAATAATGTGCTCCTGTCACTAGCTGTAGCTCTGATCAGAGCCTACAGTCACTAGGCTCCCACTTAGCCTCGTGTGGCAGGGCTTGCTCCATGACACCAGGAACATGCCAAGAAACTTTAGCACTCAGAGCAAGATTGTCGGAAGGTCTCACAGAAAAGAGAATGCCTTTTCTTCAACCCAGTTGAAGGCCTATTTTCAAAGTCTTTGTTTCTCGTTACAAGATTTTTTACAAGCTGCCTGGTCTTCAAGGTTTTAAGGACCTCGCATGTTTTAGGTCATGAAGCCGTGAATAAGAGAGAAATATAGATTGATCTTCCTACTTTTTGCCAAGTAGTACCTGAATAATTTTTTCCAGATCCAGCCAGTTTGTCCTGTTTATTGACAAATTTTCCAAAATTCTATCATTGAAGATACATTGACATTTTCAGTGAGGTGAGTTGTATTCTTTTGGGTCTTTGTTGCTGGCTCAATGAAAGTTTGGAAAATACTGCCGTCTCCTCAGATATCTAAAGTCCCACATACACATTTTAGCCAGATACATGACAGCCTACTAAATTGAAGAGATAACATTAAACTTCAATATATGTTTTCTTTGGAGTATACCAGAACTTCCCTACTATTTGGGATAAAGACTTGAAATAGAACTACATTAAAGAATAGAATTTTTAATAATACTGAAAAAAATCAGCAATGGGGAAGGAAAATTTGATAAACTCTCTAAGATGACAGAGGAAAATAACAGATTAAATAATATGTAAGAAAATAATGTAGAAGATTAAAAAGCAGGGCATCAAACATTTGGCTGGGTCATTTTCCAATTAAAGAGTTTTTTTTTTTAAAGGTACAGAAGTAATAGCCAAAGGTAATAAAAGACGATATTTTTCAGCTAAAAAGGATTTTTACCCCTGCAGTATGTGAACCATTGTTTAAAATGGATCCCTGATGCCAAGAACTGACTCACTGGTAAAGATCCTGATGCTAGGAAAGATTGAAGGCAGGAGGAGAGGGGGATGACAGAAGATAAGATGGTTGGATGGCATCACCAACTTGATGGACATGAGTTTGAGCAAACTCTGGGAGTTGGTGATGGGCAGGGAGGCCTGGAGTGCTGCAGTCCATGGGCTCGCAAAGAGTTGGACATGACTGAGCAACTGAACTGATTGACATCTATTTTGACATATGGTAGAAAAGCTCTTGGCAAAAATGAATTAAAATTTCATGAGAATCCTGAAAAGAAAGACAAAATATCTTCCAAAAAATTAATTGCCCTTAGACTTTTGACATCAAGTGGCAGAAGATAGTGGAGTCTGATCCATAGAGTTGTTTGGTTTTAATGATATTTAGAACCCAAAAATAACCACACTTAATCAATTTCTTTGCTTTTGGTTTTTCAGGTTCTGTTTTTATTTGGTTTTTGTTTGTTTTAGTTTTTTTGTGTGAAAGAGATGGATACTCTTAAGTGAGAAAGACCTCATGGGGAAGAATAAAAAGTCTGTCTGTGAAGAGAGAAATCTCCCCTGAAAATTCAAACATGTTTGAATATCTTTGAAATTAGAGTTCAAATTTACACTATCTGTATAGTATTGGAAACTCTGGAGCACATGGCAGAAACAGGCACAATTCTCCTCTTGAGAAATATACCTTCAACCCAGGTTTCACAAGATTCTCACAGAATAAGATTGACTGAACATGAACTCACATGGAAAGATTACAAAGCACAGGAAGAAACAAGTCACAGTCAGAGAGCAGAAACAATAAAATGAGGCACCCTTCCCCCATCAGATGTTGGCATTTTCATGGAATATTCAAATGTGTTAAAGTATTTAAAGAAGTAGCGGGGTAATGTAAACATGAGCAAGAAATAAAAGACAAGTGGAAAACTAGAAGTTCTAGAAACTGATATTTCAAGTTCAGTAGATGAGTTATAAACAACTTAGACACAACTGAGGAAGATAATAAAGTTAGATTTTTTTTAAGTTAGCCAGAATACATCACAGAGTTATAAAGATATATATATATATAAAAGCCATTATGGGATACAAATATAGGTGGAAAGTTCTAGAAGAAGAGAAGGGATAAGGCAATACTTGAGATAATTTTCTAATATAAAAGATGAATATATCTTCAAAATGAGTGTCTTAGGCTGTTTAAACCACTAAAACCATACTGCAGACTGTATGGGTTATAATCAACAAGCATTTCCTTCTCATAGGAAGTCCAAGATCATGGTGTTGGCAGATTTGGTGTGGTGGCTAATAAGGGCCACTTCCTGTTTCATAGATGTTACCTACTCACTGTGTCATTTTTACATGATGAGAGAGACTCTGGAGACTCTTAAAAAGAGCACTAATTCCATTCATGAGTATTCCACCCTTATGTCCTATCCTAAGCACCTTCCAATGACTCCACCTCCTAACATCAACCCACCTGGAGGGTTAGGTTTCAACATACAAATTGTGCAATTGCACAAACATTCAGGTCAGAGCAATGAAGAAGGACTCCAAATCTGAAGACAGGAAACACACAGATGTACCAGCATGAAACTACAGCATATCAAAGAGGAAAAAAAAACAAACAAAAAAAATCTCAGCAGGATATTCTATACTATAATTAGGCTGACAATTATGGAAGCAAATAGCCAGTAGAAAAATATCTTCAATGAGTTGACAGAAAATAACTGCTGACCTGTAATTGTATATTCATCGTCAAGTATACAAGGAGATTGAATAAATATGTATAAACTTCTGGTTTTGCCAGCAACCTTTGGCATTATTTGGCTGGTAAATGCAGCACTCTAGTAGCAAGAATGTCCTGGTTTCTCAGGCAGAAGGATTTTTAAATGATACCAGAGGAAATAGCGATCTCTACAAAAGAATGAAGAACACTGAAAAAGGTAACTATGGGGAAAACATTTCCTCTCTTCCTGGTCTTAGTCTTAGAAGCTCCTACCGTGAATCTCTTATGGCACAGGGGGAGGGAGGAGGGTGGTTGACGGGAGGGAAGGGAAGAAAAAGGAAAGAAAAAAAGGAGGAAAAAGGAGGAGGGGGAGATAAAAGAAGTATTAGGTTAGTGAACAACAATGTGACGCTCCAGAAGAAATCTTAATTTTCCTGGAAGTGTATCAGGCATTTTCTTAGGATAATTAATTTCTTCTCAAAAAGAGCAAATAGTCATGTCAGACTACAGAGTTCTGCCCCAGCTCATCCCTGAGATGATTGTCTGTTTCACCCATTAGAAGTAAAATGATGCTTGCTTAAACTCCATCGAATAATTTCACCAGTTCAGTGGCTCTCAAACATTAGCTTACATGAGAATCACCTGGAGGACTTCCTGGACTACATTTCTGGGCCACATCCCAGTATTTCTGATGAGTAGGTCTAAGATTGGGCCCCAAATTTTGCATCTCCAGCAAGTCCCCAGATGATGATGGTGCTTCTGAACCAAGGACCACACCTTGAGAGCTATCACATTAGTTCCTAGGGTGGGTACTATTTTTTTTATATACTAGTATGCATTCAATAGAATTACCTGAGGAGTTTTTTTTAAAAAATGCAGGTACCCAAACTCCAACTCAAGCCAATTAAATAATAATCTCTGGGAATGGAGCCCAAGAATCATTATGGTTTAAAAGTTCCTCTGGGTGATTATAATGTACAGCTAGAATTTATAATCGCTGATTCACAGGAAACCAATTGGTAAATACGAGCTTCCCAGATGGCTCAGTGGTAAAGAATCCACCTAGAAATGCACAAGATGCAGGTTCTATCCCTGGGTTGGGAAAATCCCCTGGAGAAGGAAATGGCAACCCACTCCAGTATTCTTGCCTGGAAAATCCCATGGATAAAGGAGCCTGGCAGGCTACAGTCCACGGGTTTGCAAGAGTCAGACCCAACTTAGCGACCAAACAACGATTGGTAAACATGCAGGAATTCCCACACTGAGCATGTTTTAAATGGCCATATGCATGTCCATTCACCTAAGCTGCAGGTTATGTCCAAATTATATGGAGAGTAGTGATACTGTGAGCATGAAATTCCCGTGCTGGTAGATCCTGTATCAGTATCATTTATTGCAGCACATGTCGCAGATGCTGATGTTTTGGTATTACTACAATTATTATATGTAGTTCAGGCACCAGGACACAGGGACTCTGCTTCCACCTAAAGCAGCCACAGCAAAAAAGGACCAGCCTGAATACCTGCAAACACACAACTCAGTACACAGAAAACCAAACATCCTAATGGTCATCACAAATGGAGGTTGGGTTACACAACTGGTCATAAACATTGTCATTGTCCCTGAACACAAATGTAAGGCAGTAAATCAATACTGTCTATTGTTACTTTGATCAGAAGCCCTATAGAATCCTTCTACCTTGTTCCCTGGGAAAGGGTATCCTAGGAACACAGTCCTGCATGTGTGCGTGCTAAGTCACTTCAGTCATGTCCATCTCTTTGTGATCCTATGGACTTTAGCCCTCCAGGCACCTCTGTCCATGAGATTCTCCAGGCAAGAATACTGGAGTGAGTTGCTATGCCCTCCATCCAGATCTTCCCAACCCAGGGATCAAACCTGCAGCTCCTGCATTGCAGGTGGATTCTTTACTGCTGAGCCATTAGGGAAACCCCAAGAACACAATCCTAGGACCTGTTTATACTATCCAATAAACTAGGACACCAAATTAGAGTGTATTTCGTTACCTTTTACTAGTTTAGATCCCAATTTGTATGTCAGTTACTTATAAGGGTAAGTGCCGCTTCTCAGAATGTTGTCTAAACCTATCTTCCTAACACTTCCATGAAAAGAATCAGTGAAGGATGGAACGCCTATTGTCTGTTTAGGGTTCAGGTTACACCCTCTGTGTGATTTAGAAACGTCTTCCTTAACAACTGAGTGTCTACACATAACACCATTGCTTGTGATAGTTCCTTTTCCCACAGTGGTTTGTCATTAATTATCTACCCATTTTGTTTTCCTCTACTTGACTATATGGTTCATCCATTAGTTACAGCTCACCAGCCACTTGGCTTCCTGTGCTGCCTGCACTGAGATGGCCTGGAGCTAAGCATATTGTGCTGATTAGCTTAGTCCTTTGACAAGGGACTCATCAGGTGGAAGGAAGAAGCCTAACATTTAACCTAATTCCAGGTTGCCGCGGTGTTGCTCTCCTTGACCCACAAGTAGTCTTTGTGTTTCCTCTGTTAGTGCTGCCGGTGCTGCTGCTTTTTATCGGAAGCCCCACCTTTGATCTCAGGGCACAGAGCCATCCCTCAGAATAGGAGAGGACCAATGTTTGTCTTGCCACCTGCTTGTCAGTATAATAGTTTAGCCCTTTCCTTATTTTAATCAGGTCAGGATCTAGGCCATCATTCTGGATTGTTCAGAGTTTTAACTGATGGAAAGTATAATTAGAAGCTTTGCTGTTATGGCTGTAGACAGCACACCCATGAGGTCTTTGAACTCACATAGGTTCAACTAGATAGAAACTGGCTGTTTTTCTAAGGATATAAATTTGTCTATGTCCCCTGAAATTCCTTGCATCAAAATTCCACTGTTGGCCGCTGCTCTTTTCCTAACCTTTCAGGGATCATCTCAGATCCGAGATCCAAAGCCCACAGTGAGTAATACCACTAAAGAAAATGCTGGGACAGATGGAGTCAGCTATTTTTAATTGGTCTTATATCATTCAGAGTTTGATCAGAAAAACAGAGACACTCTGAGTGATATAGCATATGGAATTTATTACAGGAATTAGACTTTGTATAATTGTGGGACCAGTAGAGAAGTCTGTGAACACTGCTTCTTCTGAGTGTTGTGTGGGGTTTGAAGTTTCTGTAGGTCAGCTGAACTAACACCTGGGAATGGAACAGAGAAGATTCTGCGGTAGCAAATCTAGGCCTTAACTAAGGACTGTTCCCTGACCCCAGAGTGAAAGGAATGAGCAAACATGCCCGGCAGGATTTCAGGTTTGCTATGAACCAGCAGTTCCCACAGCTCCCCTTTTGGCCTGGGATTGTCCTTTGTGGTTGTCCCATCCTTGTCTCATCATTGCATGCTGAGTGGGAGTAGCAGGGTGGGGTGTCGAGCAACTTCTTTCAGTTCACAAATCTCTGAACCAAAAGAAGCTGTAACAGAGGAGAACCTGAAACCCACACCCAGGAGCCTCGTTCTCACCCAAATACGATTTTGATGGCCTTCACATCAAGCCAGAGCCTAAGGGTATAATGGTAGATGACTTGTGGTGGGGGCGGGGGGTGGGGGGGGAATTGAGTATATTCTGCATGTGGACAGAATATAAATAATTGTGGCCATAAGGCCATGTGTACTGGTTGATAAAAGATGTCCGTGGTATTCTTCTGCTCTCCTCATCATGAGACAGACTCTGTTTCTTCACTTCTTGAATCTGGGCTCACTTTGTATCTCGCTCTGGCCAATTCAATGTGGCAGAAATGATATGTGAGTTCTGGGGTCTGCACCTCAAGAAGGCTTATAGCTCCTACCTTTGCCCTTGTAGAATGCTCCCTGAGACCGACATGCTGTGAAAAGACAGAGAAGCCCAAACATCCCGTCTCTCTCAGCTCTGGTGACCCCAATCCTGGGGTGGTCCCAGGATCACCAATATTCTGTTACATAAGTGAGACCAGAAGAAGGACCACCCAGTCAACCAAAAACCTGAGAATGATAAACTGATGTTGTTTCAAGCCTCTAAGTTTTGGGTTGCTATGGTTGATTGTGTTTTCCAGTGATGACCTCCCCAACAGATCCCATCCAACCTGCTCATCTCACAGAGTGATAACTGGCACTCCTCCTATCTGGTAATGGAGTCCACGTCCCTTCTCCTTGAACCAGATTTTCAACCAATAGGGTTAAGCTGAAATGATGCCACATGACATCCTAGACCAAGTCATAAAAATACTTTCACTTCTGCCTTGTTTTCTGGGAACTAGCTGCCATGCTGTGAGGGGGCCCAGCCATATGGAGATGGTCCCACCTAAGGTCCCTGTAGACAGGCAGGATTAACAGCTAGATGTAAATAAGCCTTCAGAAGATTCCAGCCCTCCCCACCCTCAAACCCCCACAGAGGACACCATGGGAACCAAGATGATCTGCCCTGCCAAGCCCTGCCCAAACCCTTACAGATTTGTGAGCAAAAAGAAAAAAAGTTGCTGTTTGAAGCTACTAAATTTGTGATGATTTGTTACATAGCAATTGATAATTGATGTAAATTATATAGAGAACAATATATGTATTAAAGCCTATGCAAATGTTTCAAATTACAGGTACTAAGCCTTCTTTAAACCTTTCACTTTTGCTTCACATCTACCACCACACAAGTATAGGAAGACTGTGAGTTCATGAGTTACTACCTAAGTGAAGAAAAATCAAGAAGAATAACATATCACCCTGGAGAGCAAATACTTTAATTTGTTTCTCAGCAAAATTATCAGTTCCTACAAATCTTGATCTCTCAAGGCCATTTAGAAATAAATATTTGATGACCAGAGTTCCCACACATGGGACTTTGCAGTAAAAAGAAATACTTGTACTTGATCCTCATGACAGCTCAATATAGAAACCCTGCACTTAATTAACTTGTGAGAAGAAGTATTTTGTTTTTTTTTATTATTATTTATTTTTAATTAAAGGATAATTTAGAATATTCTGTTGGTTTCTATCACAAGTCAACATGAATCAGCCATAGATACATGCATGTCCCCTCCCTCTTGAACCTGCCTCCCACCTCCCACCCTGAGAAGAAATGTTTAGCACATACTTTATTTCCACTACTGTTTCCTGTTCCAGGAATCTTAATCTTGCTGGGTTGGTGGTTTGGGGAACTGAAGTAAGTGAATCTGGAATCTAGATGTTGGTAACCGCTACTTCAGAGCAGAATAGACACCTCTTAGGAAGTCAGCTTGCCTGGAAAATCCCATGGATGGAGGAGCCGGGAAGGCTGCAGTTCATGGGGTCGCTGAGGGTCAGACACAACAGCGACTTCACTTTCACTTTTCACTTTCGTGCATTGGAGAAGGAAATGGCAACCCACTCCAGTGTTCTTGCCTGGAGAATCCCAGGGACGGGGGAGCCTGGTGGGCTGCCGTCTATGGGGTCGCACAGAGTTGGACACGACTGAAGCGACTTAGCAGCAGCAGCAGCAGCAGCAGCCACAGCAGGAAGTCAGCTCTTTTTCCTCCTTATCCACAATTTACCGGTGTCTCAAGTCTGCTTGAGCTGCACTGTCATCAGCACTGGGCTAAGGCATGACTGTGAAGTTGAACCTCACAGAGCACAGATGTTATTGTTTGTACCAGATGGGATGTGAAGCTGCCCATTAAGGTCTAGACTCCAGGAGGGCAAGTTAAGGAAGAGCTGAAACTTCTCAGTGATCTTAACTTTCACAGCTCATTGATTTCCAATTCTGGGCTGAAGGAATCCATCTTAATTTTGTGATTTTGGAAAGGAGACCCATGTTTTTGGAGAGGGAGCTCAAACCTGCACACAAATCAGAAATGCAGTGAAATACTTTGAAAATAGAAGCGAAACCTATCAATCTTACCTCATTGAAGTTAAGTCTGACTACTTGTTTGGTTTTTTAACATTCCTAATGTTGTCTTTATGACTAACCCCACTTAATTTTTCTTACACTTGCCTTTTAGTAACATAGAATATGACACAAGGCACCAGTTAATTCAGAGTTCACTTTTGTTACAAATGCTGAACAACAACTTGATAAAGATGATATCCGTGGTCCTTCACGTTCACACACATTACATGGGCTTTTTTATTGATAACTGAGTCTTCTCCAGCACCACAATTTGAAAGCATCAGTTCTCCAGCACTCGGCCTTCTTTATGGTCCAGCTCTCACATCTGTACATGGCTACTGGAAAAAACCATAGCTTTAACTACATGGACTTTTGTTGGCAAAGTGATATCTCTTCTTTTTAATATGCTGTCTAGGTTTGTCAGAGCTTTCCTTCCAAAGAGCAAGCGTGTTTTAATTTCACAGTTGCAGTCACCATCCATAGTGATTTGGGAGGGAGCCCAAGAAAATAAAATCTGTCACTGCTTCCATTTTTTCCCTTTCTATTTGCCGTGAAGTGATGGGACCAGATGCCATGATCTTGTTTTTTTTTTTTTTTCTAATGTTGAGTTTTAAGCCAGCTTTTTCACTCTCTTCTTTCACCCTCAGCAAGAGGCTCTTTAGTTCCTCTACAATTTTGGGCAAAATCATTTAACACAAAGCCTATTTCATAAAGTGTTGAATATATCATGTAATTTATTGAATACTGTACTGAAAGTGAAAAAGAATGGCTGTCTGGGTGCAGAATGGTTGTGTGGCTGATGGAGAGCTGTGGCTGCTGCCATTGCTCAGCATCATGACAGGGTATTACACCACACATCACTAGCCCAGGAAAAGCTCAGATTCAAAGTAACAATTTCTGCTTAATGCATATTGCCCTAGTACCACCATGAAGTTGAAAAATTGTAAGTCAAACCACTGGAAGTCAGAGACAGTCTGTACTTTATTCCTTTCTATGGTCAAATAATATTCCATCCTATGGATAGACCCATTTTCTTGATCCATTCATCATTCCAGTCCCTCTTTGGGCAGCAATAAAATGCTCAGAATGAAAAGTAAATTTCCGAATGCACACATCCACTTGAGCAAACGTGTTTACTACGATGGGGAGCAGAGCACCAGTGAGTCAGCACTGAGACCTGACCAGACTCACACCTCAGCCCTGCTTTTGTTCTGAGCTTAATCTCATGGCATGTCCTGTTTCGGTTAATCTCTCCCAAAACCCTCTTACTGTGATCACATTTTTATTGTACTCCCTAACTTCCCTTCCTTGATCTGATTTCCGGTTATGAATATGACCTGTTTATTTGGTTCAGGGTTACTCTGATTTCAGCACATCCCTACCTGATTCTTTTAGCATTTTCTTGCTTTCTTATTTTCTAGAGAAGGTAAGAAAGGCAAATAAACCCTTGCTCTTCCCCTCCTGTCTCTTATCAAAGTGATGGGAAGTAGCAGTGGTACCATTCCCGGCACTCTTATGACACAGGCATCTTTCCTGTCCACTTGTTTGAACACACTGGTGTGGTCTTTCCTGCCCAGAATGTCTCTGGTCGGAAGACTTCATGCCTCATGGACTTGATTTGCTCCATACAGTGGGAAAAAAAAGTAAATAAAGAAGTAGAAGTTGGAACAGAAAAGTAGATGAAAGAATACAAAGGATTGGTGAGAGAACAGCTGCCAGGAGTAAAAGAAAACATACTTTTTAATAAACTTTAGTAACAATAGTGAGGACAAAAGCTTGCAAAATCTAAAATCCTTAGGATGATTTGTTTATTAAAGTGTTTTCTAACCATTGGACAGACTTTTCACAGAATCCCTTTGTCCTAACTGATTGTGAAAGTGTTACCTGCTCAGTCGTGTCCAACTCTTTGCAACCCCATAGACTGTAGCCTGCCAGGCTCCTCTGTCCATGGATTTCTCCAGGCAAGAATACTGGAGTAACTTATATTACCATATGTAAAATAGATAGCCAATGGGAATTTGCTGTTCTGTCTCAGGGTACTCAAACAAGGGCTCTGTATCAACCTAGAGAGATGCAATAAGGAAGGAGATTCAAGAGGGAGAGAACATATGTGCACCTATGGCCAATTCATGTTGATGTTTGACTGAAAGCAACAAAATTCTGTAAAGCAGTTATCCTTCAATTAAAAAAGAAAGAAAGAAAGAACACTGAAGTGGGTTGCCATTTCCTTCTTCAGGGCATCATCCTGACCCAGGGATCAAACCCAGGTCCCCTGCAATGCAGGCAGATTCTTTAGCATCCGAGCCACCAGGGAAGCTATTTGTCCTAACAAACCTGCTTCTTCCTCCTTGATTTTGAACTTAGACTCGGGTGGATGTTTGCAAGGAGGAGGGGTATAACTCAGGAGACAAGGCAGCCCTGAGATTCTTAGGGGAAGACTCATGGAGTGCTACGGAGAGGAATGGGGACTTTCTGTTTTAAAGGTAACAGAGCAAATAGTTTTTAACTTGAGCTAGAAACACAGCTTTGGAGAGAACTGAGAAACTAGCAGAGAATCATGTGTTACTATTTCTCACCTGAAGTATGTGACAGTAACTTAGCACTTTGTCAGGAAATGTGCGCATGCTGCATCCCTTCATCTTTCCTGTCAGATGCTTCACAGCTGCTCTTTCAGGTTCACGCCAAGATTGTTACCACATAATAAAGAACTATCAGCACAGCTCAGCTAGTAAAGAATCCACCTGCAATGCAAGTGTTGGATTCTTGGGGCTGGAAGACCCCAGGAGAAGGGATAGGCTACCCACTTCAGTATTCTTGGGCTTCCATGGTGCCTCAGACGGTAAAGAATCTGCCTGCAGTGAGGGAACGCCGGGTTTGATCCCTGGGTTGGGAAGATCTCCTGGAAGAGGGCATGGTAACCCACTCCAGTATTCCTTCTTGGAGAATCCCCATGGACAGAGGAGCCCAGCAGGCTACAATCCATGGGGTCAGAAAGAGTCGGACTTGACTGAGCGGCTAAGCACAGCACAGAGCACTGTTTTATTAGCTGTAAGACCACAAGAGCTTCCAATCTAAGTTTACATTTCAGTTCCTTATTCCTTTATTAAGTTATCTTTAAAATTACAAAAGTAGTCTATGCTTAGTGAATCACATAAAGTGTTACTCACTCAGTCGTGTCTGGCTATAGCCCACCAGGCTCCTTTGTCCATGGGATTCTCCAGGAAAGAATAGTGGAGTGGGTTGCTATTTTCTTCTCCAGGGATCTTCCTGACCCAGGGATCAAACCTTGGTCTCCTGCATTACAGGCAGATGCTTTACCATCTGAACGAACAGGGAAGCCCAGTGTATCACATACAGCACACAATGGTCAGGTATATCATGAAAAAAATAATAGTGACTGTTAACAGACTAGTGTCTGTTAACTAGTGCCTGCATAGTTACTGTTAACAGACTAGTGTCCAACTTTCCTTTCACCATTCATCCGTAAATGCTTGTTGACAACCTACAATGAACGTTAGATCAATAAACAAAGCAAAGATTATTTCCCTTGTAGAACTCATATTACAGCAGAGGAGAAAGAGATCATTAAAATATAATTGTTTAAAAAGATAGGATGGGGTCTCTCAGGTAAATGAATCAGAGGTTAGGGCTTTGCATCCCAAAGGCCATGGAAAAGCAAGGGTTCAAAGGTGAAAGGGTTTGAACCTTTGGGTTCAGACCCAAAGGTTGAACCGAGGGTTCAATGACAACTTTGGTGAATAAAGCCAGGCCCCCTGGGGTCTGGACCAGCCACAGAACAGCAGTAACAAGATGTAACAATAATGAAATATTTGGCACGTGGTAGCCCTCAACATGGTTTACCTAGTCTGACCCTCACAGACACAGATAGGTACTACTTTAATCTCTGTTTTGCAGCTGAGAACACAGAGGTTGAGTAAAATGAATTTCCCCAAGAATACTACAGACAGTGAGCAGCAAACGTGTACCCAAACCGAGTTCTGCTAACTTTCAGTTCAGTTCAGTTCAGTCGCTCAGTCGTGTCCAACTCTTTGCGACCCCATGAATCACAGCACGCCAGGCCTTCCTGTCCATCACCAACTCCCGGAGCTCATTCAGACTCACGTCCATTGAGTCAGTGATGCCATCCATCCATCCATCTCATCCTCTGTCGTCCCCTTCTCCTCCTGCCCCCAACCCCTCCCAGCATCAGAGTCTTTTCCAATGAGTCAACTCTTCACATGAGGTGGCCAAAGTACTGGAGTTTCAGCTTCAGCATCAGTCCTTCCAATGAACACCCAGGACTGGTCTCCTTTAGAATGGACTGGTTGGATCTCCTTGCAGTCCAAGGGACTCTCAAGAGTCTTCTCCAACACCACAGTTCAAAAGCATCAATTCTTGGGACCTGCCATATTGGAAGGAAATATACGATGAAGTTGAAAATAGTCTTGAAGCAAAATAGGGAAATAGCTAGAAGGGCTCTGGTCAGAAAGTGATGCTGTGATTTTGAAAACAATGCACAGTGACGACTGTAGGGCGTGATGTGAGAAAGGCTTGCATATTTCCCAGACGCAGCTCTGAAGGGGGGCCACAGGTGATCATGCATACTAGACTCTAGTGTCTGGTCCTCAGTTTTGCTGGATTGAAATGGACAGTTTGGACACCATCATCAGAGATTATTTACATTTGTTATATCTCTATGGGGGTTTCTTACGTGGCACAATGGTAAAGAATTCACCTGTCAATGCAGGAGACACAAGAGAGGCAGTTTCAATCCCTGGGTCGGGAAGATCACCAGAGAAGGAGATAGCAATCCACTCCAGTATTCTTGCCTGTAAAGTTCCATGGACGGGGAAGCCTGGTGTGCTACAGTCCACGGCGTCGCAGAGTCAGAAAGGACTGAGTGATTAAAAAACAAACAACAAACAAACAATCTTTTCCCAACTCTGCGCTCAGTAATGTCATATTGGTACCATATTGGTACCATGGTGGGAGTATTTACACTACAGAATTCAGCAAATGCTGCAAATCAGGGCTTTGTGTAACATTTTGCTGAGTGTCTAGACTTAATGAAGTGATGAAGAATGTTAATAACAATACAAATTAAATTTAAAAGTCCCTCTTGACTGTAGATGTTACATTGTGATAGCAATAAGAATTGAGAAAATATTTTACTGTTAAAAGCTATATTGGATTCAGCACAGAAGATAACTCATATCATTAATTAATGAGTGAAGTTCCAACATATGTCTTTGTTGTTTTGTTTGCATTTTAACTGTTACTATAAATGAAAATAGTAACCTCCATTCATATCAGAACTACACTCATTCACCAACTGCAGCCATAGGTTAACCGTGAACACAAGAGTACCGCAAAACTCAATGAAAGCATATTGTGAGAATTGATTGGCCATGTGGAATCTACAATAGAGAATATTATGTGTTTTATTATTACATTTGTAAATTGTGTGCTGTGTATCTTTGATATAATAAACTTTATAAGCTGTTAACCATTTACCAGCACAGCACTGAATAGTGGAGAAAGAATCTTACACAGAGAGGCAGTAGTCTCTAAATTCATTTGTTCAGATACTGTCTTGTGCTATAGCTGTTTTATTCTTTCTTTTTTCTTTGTTAATGTATTAAGTGTAACTGAATCATACAATATGTCAGGATATTTGCAACCTATGAGAACATGACATCCACTTTATTATCTCGTCTGGAACTTTCCAGTGACTCTTCAAAGCTTTATCAGCCGATTTCACAGTTCCACTGGGATATCTAACAGGTTCTGTGAACTTGTTATGGTTTCACCATGCACCCAATTGCTAGAACCAAACCCAAGGCAGCAACCTTGATCCCTTACTTCACTTCCTCTTACCAGCAGATACCATTAACTCTGTGTATTAGTGGGCTTACACCACCAAACAAAATGCCATAGGTGCAGGGGCTTCACCACCAGACATTTACATCCACGGTCGCAGTTCTAGTGAGAGCGCTCTTCCTGGCTTGCAGACTATTGCCGCTCACCCTGTCCTAACATGGCAGAGACGGAGAGAGAGGGTAAGCCCTCTGGTGTCTCTTCTTATAAAGGCACTAACCCCATTATGAGGATCGCACCCCCATAACCTCATCTAACCCAAACTATTGGCCAAAGGCCCAATCCCCATTTGGGTTAGGACTTCAATCCGTGAACTAGGGTTTAGGATTTCGACATCTAGATGTGATGGTGGGTGGGGGTGGCAGTACACCATTCATTCCACAGCCCTCTACTGCATAATATATTTCTGACCACTTAACTCCATCTCTGTTCCTTGTGCTCTAGCCCAAGTCACTATTATTCCCCGCACAGACTATTGTTAAAGTTGCCTACGCTGTCTCTTTGTTGCCCTTTTCTCTTCTTATGATGGTTCTCCACATAATTGCCAGTGTGTTTTTAAAACTGTAGACTGAATCGTTACTTTCTTGCATAGAATCCTCAGTTCAGTTCAGTTCAGTTCAGTCACTCCATCATGCCCGACTCTTTGCGACCCCATGAATCGAAGCACGCCAGGCCCTCTTCTTATTCCTTAAACACTTCAATTTAGCTCTTGCTTTGGGAACTCTTCCACTGCTGTGTCTGTGCCAGGAATGGTTTACACACTAATCTTCACATAATTGTCATTCAGTGTTCAGATCAAATATCACCTTTACAAAGAGGTCCTCTTTGGAGGGCATGTCCTGTATCCGTACCCCTCCCTGTCCCCCACCCACCCACCACCACCTGTTACTCTCTATCACATTAGGGGGGCAGTATTGCATGGTGGTTAAGAAAATGAAATCTGTAGGCAAACTACTCAATGCTGTTACCACTGTGTGACTTTGGTCGAGTTACCTAAGCTCTCTGCACATAAGGTTCCTCGTGGGAGTTTCCTCATGGGTAAAATAGGATTGATGTACAGCTTCGATGAATTAACACTAAACAGTAACAGTAAATACTCAACATATGTTAGCTGCTATTATTATTTACCTTGTTTCATTTTTTTCAGAGGATTTACCATTATTCAATTATATGCTTATTGTCTCTCTCTCCCCTTATCCCCACCCCATCCCACACCTCCCTTCCAGGATGTGAGGTCTGTAGAAACAGGAAATTTATCTTCTTTTATTTGCCAGGATGTTTCCCCAGTCTCTAGAGCAGAGGTTGGCATATAGTGAGCACTTATAAAGTATATGTTGGCTAACTAAATGAACAAAGAGCAACTGTCAGAAAAGCAAGAGAGTAACCAGAGAATCGTAGAGTCATGTGGCTCATACCCAGCTTTACACACAGTAGTTTGAAACTTATTTGTTGGTGGTGGGGCAGGCACTTCAAAAACAAAAGTAACATTCCTAGCACCATCACCTCAATCACTTAAAAAGTTTAATTTGGGCCCCCTCAGAGAACACACTTTCCTGTAATGACTGTTATCTTCTTTTCTCACTGGTTAGCACAGTTCATGGCTCAGGAAGGTGTGTCTTAAATATCTATGGGATACACATAGTTTGTAACATAAGCTTGTAAGTTCTTTAACATTTGTGTAGTGTTTACAGTTTACAAAGCAGGCCAGTATTCCTTACAACATGGGTGCACAGTGTCTGTGGTTGACTTTAAATTTCTTCTGGACAGTGTAATATTCTTTGTGGTTATTTGGTTTAACCTATGCCCTAGAAGCGGCAAGCATTCTAATAACTATGAATCCGCACTCCAGAAATAGTTAGCTAGCATCATACCAGAAAGGCCACATTCCAGAGATGGAGTTACGAATAATTTAGTCACCTTGATCTCTGATAACACTGGATATTTTGCGAATTATCATAGTGAATGCCAGAAATAGCTTTTTACCAGAAAAAAATAACAGCTTAATAATTTTCATGATGAATACTAGAGATGAAATCTCAAAAGAATGCTCTCCATCCCTGATAAATCAGGGTTTAAAAATTCTAGTCCTCAACCTTTGCAGATGCCATCTGAGGCTTCATCCCTGTTGGTTCTTGCTTTCCCACTCATCTGCAAGATTTTCGGTTGCCCGATGCTGACAGTGGAATCCTGCCTCCGCAGCCCTGTGGGTCTGTTTCTCAACTTGTCAGTACAAGCTGGTGGCCAAACCTAACTACAACTGCACCCTCCAATAGTGTGATCACACTACCTACATGTGAATTTTGAGCATTTATATATGGCTAAACTGTAAAAGATAGATATCAGATTTTGAAGACAGCACAAAAAATGTAAAGTATCTCATTAATAATTTTTTATATTGGGTGCATGTTTAAATCACAGTCTTCTGGCTATGTAACCCATGCCGCTGAAGTGGGAAGTCAGAGCCTTAATCACTGGACTGCCAGGAAAGCCCCTCTTTTTACTATTTCAGATGTGGCTTCTGGAAAACTTAAAAATACATTTGTGGCTCAAATTCTATTTTTATAGGGCAGTGCTGACCTAGGACGGACAGCAACACTTTCAACCAGCTAAGAAGACAATTAAATACTAACTGTGCCTACTTTCTAATAAATATTCATTTCTGAACAAGGGACAAAATTTGGTTTGATATTTGCTTTCACTCACTTAATCTGGTGAAGTAACTGTAGGGTCCTTATCCAAACTGTAATAAGCCAGAAAGAATTTAAAACTTTTAGGTGATTGAATGATTTATGTCAACTGTGAGGTTGTAAAAGTATTACATAGAAGCGATGACTAAGATCATGTGTAAGATACTAGAGAAAATATACTGGGTTTGAGTCAACTAGTTCCAAAAATATCACGTTTACTCACTTTATTTTCACAAGATCCTATTAAGTAGAAACTATCAGTATTAATAATGTGTGTATGCGCGCAAGCCCAGTCGTGTCCGATTCCATCTGATCCCATTGGCCACGGATTTTCCAGGCAAGAATACTGGAGTGGGTTGCCGTTTCCTTCTCCTAGGGATCTTCCTGACCCAGGGACCCACAAACACTATTAATAATCCCAATTTCACTCCCCGCTGATTTAAGCGTAACTTCAGATTCTCTATCTGAAAGGGCTTCAACTAGAATCACTTCCACCTCTGCCAGCTTTAACCAGGGATTGTTAGGACTTCGGCCCACGCAGCACAGCCAATCAGAGCTGCGGGGTTAGCCACGTCACTCTCCTAAAAGTCCTCACCAATTTCCAGATATGCCTCTTCTCCGTCCCGCCCCTTTTCTAATTGTTAGAGGCCACCAGCGGCCATTTTTGATTCGGGCGGAAATCCAGTTAAGACGTGCAGATAAAAGGCTGAAAATTAAAATCAAGGCTGACTTTCACGTTTAAGTCAGAGTACAAGAGAAGAGACATCTTCACAGACCAGCTAGGAGACTAGGGGCAGAGAGTGAGCCGTGGGCCCGCACTGGCGCCCACACTCAAGATGGCACTGGCCTGAGAAACACCTGCGCGGCCGCTCTATCTCGGTTCCGGGTACTCTCGCCCTCGTGGTGGCGTTGGAGGGCTGAAGGCCGGCATTCTTTCCGGCTTCCGGACCCGTCTCTATGGTGCCGGAGAGACCAGACTCAGAAGATTGTGGGTGTAGTGGCCAGAGCGTCACGGGGGAGGCGAGGGTGGTTGGTGTCAACACGGGGCGAAGAGGGGACCGGAGCTAAGACCCTTGGCCGCCTCCCCCACCGCCCATCCGCAGGTAACAGGGAGCCGCCGGCTGCGTCCTGCGTCAGTGCGGGCCTGGGCCGCTGGAGAGGGGGCCGGCCCGGGCCGGGAGCGAGGCGGGGGGCGCGCGCCCCGCTCGCGGGTCCGCGCTTGGGGCCCGCGCGGGGGCGAGCTCGGCGCGGCATCGCTGCCGGTTGATCGCTGCTTGCCGCCTCCGCGCAGCCTCTCTGTGCTCAATGCCGGGGCCCCTGCCAATCTGGGCGTCGCGGACGACCCCCGCCCGGTGGGGCGCTGGAAGGGAGCCGCTGAGCCCGGCCTCGCGGGCAGGTGCGGAAGGTGAGCGGCCAGCGAAGCGGAATCGCCGCCCCGGCCTCTAAGCGAGCCCGAGGAGTCGCGGTCAGATCCCCGCGGACCTCCAGCCTCCGCTCCCGGGCTGGCCCCCGGAAGGGCGAATGTGCGCGGCGGGGCGGGAAGGTGCCGGGCGCTTGGGGCCGAGCCGCGGGAGCCTGGGTTCGCGCCCGCCCTGGGATGCTGCCTTCATTCTCGATCGGAAACCGGTGCGGGGCCCCAGAGGCCCCGCTGGCTCCTGTCTCTGGGTAGTGCATTTTGTTTAGAATAAAGGTGAAACATACATAGGAAACCGTACGAATACTCAGTTGGGTCTTGAATTTTGGAATCCCTGTTACTGTTGTTTTTAAGAACCCGTGCGCATACCCCCAAAACATCCCGTGCCTTAGCTGAAATCACACTTAGTTCTTGAGGTACGCAAAGGCTTCATTATATATTGCTGGACTGAGTTCGTTATAGGGAATGTATACGTGAAACAGATCAAAGCGAAGGGCCTCAAGTAATATTATCACCAGATAACAAAATACCCATCGATACCAGATGTCCTTTGAACTCTTAGTGTAAAACCTTATCGTTGGAACTTCCAGTCTGAGGGAGCTAAAATCACGATCATCCCAATTACTTGAGAAGGAGAGCGAGTTCCCTAAAGAACACTCATTTCTTAGTTTAGTGTATGAGTTGCCCAGTAACATAGACAAGGACTTTTAATCCCACAGGTGGCCTAGAAACCTGATGTGCTGCCCAAGGAAGTAAAAGGATGAAGGAAGATAGGTGAACAGCATTTTAAAGAGAAGACGATGATACCTATACAAGTCAGAAACTACCCAATATTTTATTTTAGTGTCTGTGTGCGCGCGTAGGAGATCAAACGTGTCCAAGTCTGCGACCCCATCGACTAGCCCACCAGGCTCCTTTGACCATGGAATTTTCCAGAGAAGAATACTGGAGCTTGGAAATGGGTTGACATCTCCTTCTCCAGGGGATCTTGCCGACCCAGAGATGGAGTCTGTGTCTCTCGGTCTCCTGCTTTGGCAAGCGAGTTCTTTACCAGCGGAGCCACCAGGTGGTAAATTCTGAAAAATACCTACGCTAATAGAATATCTTTTTCTACCTTTTTGTGACTTTATCATTTCAAAGTTAAATGATTGGGTGCTTTCCCCTTTACTCTTCAAAACAAAAAAGAGCATTTTGGAAGTCCAGGTGTTCTTGTTTACCAGTATTACATTTCAGTAACTCCTTTTTGGCTGAATTGTCATTCTTAAGGCATTTTTTTATAGCAAGTTTTTGTGCCTCTTAGGATACAGAATTGTGAAGCTACAAATTAAGAATTACTGCTTATAAGACATATACAAATTGCAGTCAACAGCGCATCTTTTTATTTCCCTCCTGATATTTATTTCTCAATAGGGCCTACCTGGTAGCTCAGACCGTATTTAATCTTCCTGCAGTGCAGGAGACCGGGTTCTATCCCTGCGTTGGGAAGATCCCCTGGAGAAGGAAATGGCAACCCACTCCAGTATTCTGCCTGGAGAATTCTATGGACAAAGGAACTTGGTGGGCTAAGTCCATGGGCTGGCAAAGAGACACCACTGAGCGATCAACACTAACTAACTAATGAAGTTTTTATTGAAAGTAGGCTGTAATCCAGCTACTGTAAGCACTGCAGAGTGGTATCAGTAGACTGCTGTCAACATTAATCATGCTTTCAAACTAAGAAAATGTCATCCTTTTGAGTTCTCACAAGGAAGGGGTTCATTCCTTTATATTTTCAGGTGGTTTTTCTTTAGGTCATGGACCCACATAAAACCCAGTTTTAACATCTTCCTAGAGCGGTACTTCATGACCTGTGGTTGGTTGGGTCCCCTTTGTTGGTTGAATGCACAGATGTGTGACTGCAGATATGGAGGGTTAGCTGTAAAGTTATTCTCAGGTTTTTGACCAAGAGGGTATGGGTGCCCCTAATTTCCTGTGATTTTAAAGCGTCAGCTCTTGTTGAGATACTTTTTAATACTATTTCTTGTTGTCATTTGGGGTATTTTTTGTTTGTTTGGGGTTTGTTTGTTTTTTTGCCTCTATCGTTCTTCAGTTCAGTTCAGTCGCTCAGTCATGTCCGACTCTTTGTGACCCCATGAATCACAGCACGCCAGGCCTCCCTGTCCATCACCAACTCCCGGAGTTCACTCAAACTCATGTCCATCAAGTCGGTGATGCCATCCAGCCATCTCATCCTCTGTCATCCCCTTCTCCTCCTGCCCCCAGTCCCTCCCAGCATCAGGGTCTTTTCCAATGAGTCAACTCTTCGCATGAGGTGGCCAAAGTATTGGAGTTTCATGGGTAGGTAGGAGCTCAGTGGATTTGTTACAAAGCTAGCTTAGTTCTTATCCTCAGAAACATTCTTGGGTTTAAAAAAAACATCAATTTTAGATAACTTTAGCCCTTATACATGTTATAATCCTTATTCAGGTTTATATGTAGGTCTGTAGCCCTTTGAAACTCTTTGGTTTTAAGCAGTATTACATACTCTGATAACCTAGTAAGTGTTGAATGGAACTTTACCAAAGTGGGGCAAAAAAATCCCAAGTAGAGGGTCTATGTATAATGATTCTTGGGTTTATATTTACCCAAAGGATGAAGATTTTAAAGTAAATTTTTTAAAGATCCACCTAGAATTTTTGGCTGTTACTTAGAGCTCACAACTTGCTTCCCACGCTGCCAGAGTTAGTAAGAACTCTTTTTATCTTGTATTTTTCAAGTTATGGTAAAGCCAGAACTAAAAACTGACTGCTGTAAACTTTTCAGACATGTGTTGTTTGGCCTATACAGGTTTAAAAATGTTGGAGCCAATGTTGAAAAAATATGGAAATTTCCACATAAATATTCAGGCTTTGGGCTCTTTATGGGTAAATCGTGTGACCTGGCAGTTCTGAAGTGGTGGTTCTGGTTGGAACCTTCTGATGGTGGCTCCCTTCATAGTGTAAACCCAGTCACAGTAGGTGCCTGTGTGCACAGTAAGCCCTTTGCTACTCCACCAATACTGCTGAACCTCTGTGTATTGCCTGTTGTAACCATATGAGTGGTTACAACATTTGTATCCTGGAAAGATATGCTCTTATTGTGGAACAGTTGGGAGGTGCTGGCAAATGTGTCTGTGTTTGTGACAAACATAGAATGTGAATTCACATACACTCACATTCGTGTATGTGAATCACCCATGATCTGACATCCACAACAAACCTGTTAATACTTAACACATCTTTCAAATGTGTGTGTGTGTGTAGCTATAGCAGTAGAGCACTCATCGCTATAATCATAATCAAGGTATACTGAATATATCCATTCCCCCCAAAGTTTCCTTATACCCCGTCGTATTCCTGTCCTCTCCCATGGTTCCTCTAACTCATCTCACCCCAGGCAACCACTTACCTGTTTTCTGTCCTTAAAGGAAAGTTTGCATTTCCTAGAATCTCACGTCTTTTTAATGTCTGGGATTATACAGTTTTGCTTTTCCCCCCTTTTTAGCATACTTTGGAGAGCAGTCATGGGATTGTATTTTTTCTTTTATTTGTTGTCATTTGTGTTCAGTGAGTTATCTGTTTCTCTTCCCATTATTCTGCTGGCGTTTTATGTTTTCTTGGTTTATACAAGCTTTCCATTTGTTAACATGTTTTTCAACATTTTTAGAAACATTTTCCAGTTTGTAGTGTTCTCCCTATAATTGTGAGTTGTTTTAGACATCCAGAAGTTTATCATTTTTCAATGATCAAGTTTTGCAGCACTGTATTCTGTGAGACTGGATCTAAGTGGGTTAGGGAGCCAGAGAGCCCTTATTCTGTATTGGATCGCTCTTCCTCTGTGGAAGTTGTGTGTGTGCATTGGGGGTTGGGAACGACAGTAACTGCAAGTGTCTGTATAGTAAAGTGCGTTTTTTTCTAGAGCTATTACTTTTTTTTTGTCAAGCCTTGCAGGTAACTTGCTGAACTTTGACTGTTACTGTTGTCAAATGGCCTAGTTGATGAGGATTGTAGGCAGTGGTAGGAGTTTCTACAGCGGAGTGCCTGGGTCTGGTTACTTGGCTGTCTCTGGCTCACAGCTCAGATACTCAGCGTTTGGAAATGTTCTCTGTTTGCTTTCAGGTCTGCTTGGCTTTGAGAAGGAGCTGCAGCACCCCTGTCTCACCAAATAAGGGATGGGCTCAGAGAACAGCGCTTTGAAGAGCTATGCCCTGAAGGAGCCGCCGTTCACCTTACCCTCCGGACTTGCTGTTTACCCCGCTGTATTGCAAGATGGCAAACTCGCGTCAGTTTTTGTGTATAAGAGGGAAAATGAAGATAAGGTTAATAAAGCTGCCAAGGTACCTTCATAGGTGACAACCTAATAGCTAGTACTTTTTACTGTCTTCCTGTTTTCTATTTTAAAAAATCATGAAATTAATAAAGTTCCAAGGAGGTAGGTCATAGTAATATTTTCATTCATGGCCTTTGAAAATACAGTTGTGCTTACTTCATGGGAACGTCACCAGCTTGCATCACGAGGTCAAATACCATAGATAAGCCAAAAGCTTTATGGAACTCAGCGTAATAGCTCTTCTCATCATATTGTATTTTTTTAGTGAGAGAGTTTGGGAGGGGATTTTACATGGCTCACAGAAGATAAAGGGACTTAATTCTAGCTTAGCAAAAATGCTGTAAGTACTGACATTTTAATTGATGTGTTGATGATGGGATGGACCTGGAAATTATATATTTTAGGAACTGTAACTGCTGTTTTTTCCTTTCCTGAGGCATTGTGGTGCTCCCGGAAAGAATATGAAACTGGAATGTGGGATGGGATGCCCCAGAAAGACTGACCTGGGCCCTACTTCTTGCTGAGGGACGCTAGAGCACTAACCTCTAGCAGCTTCAGCTTTATTGTTATGAAAAAGTTCCTCCCACTTCAGGCCTCCTAACTGCTGCTCCTGTGAAGGGCGCCAGTGAGCTAGCGAGCTGGCTGACCTGCTGGCAGGGGATCCCGGGCTGTCATTAGAAAAAATGACTATCTTGGAATATAATTCAAGAAAATAGCCCTAAGTATCTTTTCAGATTAGAGAAAAGGAAAGTATTAGCTGATATTTCTTTGGCTAGTTAGCCATTTCCTTGGGTGTTCAGGCATTGAGATTATCTTCAGGAAGGTTCTAAAAAGGAAAGCCCTTTCAGGTTGATTCATTATCTTTATTTTGTTAGACGTTATGATCTGTATTACCTTGAGTCTCTTTGTACTAACAATAAGAATGAAACATTGATATATATTTCCTAAGTGTTAGTTGCTCAGTGTTTGACTCTTTGTGACCCGATGGACTGTAGCCCATCAGGTTCCTCTGTCCATGGAGTTCTTCTGGCAAGAATACTGGAGTGGGTTGCCATTTCTCCAGGGGATCTTCCTGACTCAGGGATCAAACCTGGGTGTCCAGAACTGCAGGGAGATTCTTTATTGTCTGAGCCACCAGGGAAGCCCTGTATTTCATGCTGCTGCTGCTAAGTTGCTTCAGTCGTGTCCGACTCTGTGCGACCCCATAGACGGCAGCCCACCAGGCTCCCCCATCCCTAGGATTCTCCAGGCAAGGACACTGGAATGGGTTGCCATTTCCTTCTCCAATGCATGAAAGTGAAAAGTCAAAGTGAAGTCACTTAGTCGTGTCCGACTCTTCACGACCCCATGGACTGGCGCCTACCAGGTTCCTCTGCCCATGGGATTTTCCAGGCAAGAGTACTGGAGTGGGGTGCCATCGCCTTCTCCCCTGCAGTGGCAACCCACTCCTGTATTTCATAGATCTGTTTAAATAGGTTATACCTTGATCATGATTATAAAGGGCTATATTATAATATGTAGTGTTAGGAATATAATTTAGGCATTTTGTCTGTCAAACCAGTTCATTATTTGATATCTCTGATCAGCCTTGAGATGAACAGTTGTAAGATGGTTCCTAAGGAAAATGTTTTACTCAGAATGCATTTTCCATTAATGTGCTCTGATAAAGAGTGTGTCTGGCTGTTGTATCACTAAGTAATTGTGCTTTTTGGTAAGACCACACATTTGTCTCTTCTCCAGCCCATCTGGGAATTGATAATAATTTTTTATTGTGATTTTACAAAAGATACAATGCCTTGCCTCCCTGTCTTTTGCTTAGGTGCAGTTAATATCTGACATACTTCCTGTTATTTTCATCTAATAAGATTGCACATTTTTAAAAAATAACAATTGACTATTACTAGTGAAGTACTAGACATTTATAATCATTTGTAAGACCATAAGATTTTTTAAATCATGTTAATCTTTATGGTGTATGTAGCATGGAAGTTGAACAACCCAAGTCATAAAAGTTTTAAAGGAAAGAAGCAAAGCTCATGCAGTGCTTGACGACTTCCACACTGTAGGAATCGCAAAACTCGAGAAGGAGGATTTTTCCTGCCCTTGGTATCTACACATGCTCTCCTGAGCCGTGGCTCTTCTCAAGTAGCTCATACTTGTGCCTTAGGTTCCTCGGGCTATCATGTGGCTTTGAATACCTGAACCATGAATCTGAGAAATTTGAAATGGCAAAAAAATGATAAGGAGTTTAGATGAAGGTTACAGTACTTGAGAAACGAATGGCATTGCAATGGGTTTTAGAAACTTGGTTTCCTAGATACCTAAAATATTGAAGTACCATCGTTAGCTTGCTTCCTTTCTCTAGAGATCAGGTTCCTAATCCTACCACTGACATTTCTAATAGCTGTCAATGGTAGGATTATTACCATTTCAAGCAGATATACAGTGTTTCCTTGGCCAAACATTGTTAGGTAATGATTATACTCTTCTAACCATGTTGTAATTAAAAAACAGCAGTCTCAGCACACTGTTTAACCTCTGAAGCAAGATGAAATGCAGGTATAACCTTTGGCCACAAAACAGTATCAGAAATACTTCAAGTCCATCATAGCTTCTCATTTTATCCTGAATTCATTAGCTGTTGATACAGCAGTATAATTTTCTCACTGGGATTATGATTCATTTCTAACCAGTAGTCTGCAAGGGGTGGTAAATCCTAAGTCCTAACTAAGTAACTTGGTTACTCTATGGTTTGCTATAATATGGTATAAGTGCTTAGTTAGGGCCTCATGGTGAGTGCAGGCTCAAAGAATGGTTCCTGAGTGTCTTTCTATCAAGCAGCCACATCAGAATAGGTATTTAGATGCTGTGTAGGTGCTCTGTGTAGTGCCTTAGGAGACATGCTCTATCTAATTCCAGGGTAGGTTCACCCTGCTGTTGGTCAACATACTTGAGAACCTACATTGTGTGGGCATGAGAAAGAAATAGAAGGGCCGATTGCTGTGCTTAAAGGAGCTTGAATTCTGTTGGGGAAATGCTTTATTGCTCTTCCTTATACTGACATTTTCTTTTTGTTCCACTCCCTCTTAGCCTTTTTCATGTTATTTACAACCCCCATTCTGGTAAATCAACTTCCCTGTATCTTTTCAGTTTTGAAAAAAAATGATTTCCTTCCCCTCATGATCAAAGTCTGGTTCTCTTACAAGGCTCCCAAGCACCACCCGCTCAGAAGAACTTGGGAAGTGTTATCGCTCCCTCAGGTGTTAGGGTCAGCAGGGGGCACTGGCCCTTGGCCAGTTCCCACCACTGTTCTCAGACTTCACATTCTCACCCTTTGTCTCTAAATAGCTGTCAAAACCTCTTGTCTGAGCTCCAGATCTATTATGTCCCCCTGCCTATTCAGTATCTCCTGAACCCAAAAGCATGCTTTCCAGCATAGAATTCTTTATCCCTTTACCTTCCTACATTTTATTCTTGGTTTATGATCCTGCCTCCAGGCAGTGAACATTTAAAGAGAAGGCTCTTCTGCCTTTTTCTCCAGTTTGCGTTTTAGGGGCAGGAGGAAGAATCTGTCTCCCTGAAGGTTCTTGCTCACTGGTTTAGGCATCTTGTTATTTTGTTGTATTTAGCAGAGTGAAGTAAAGCTTTCTCCCTGTCTGAAAACTTAACAAGTGAATTTAAGCTACAGTTGAGAACTACTTTGTGTTGTTTTCAAAGTGAAGTAGCAAGTTCGAGGTAGAATGGTAAGGAAAAGTCAAGCCCCTGAGGCTTGAATTAATTCTCTGAATGGCTGAGTCATAACTGATTGCTGAATAGTAGGAATCCCACACGCTTAACATCTGTGTGTGGGCACAGGTCGGCAAAATATCTACTACTACTCAAATTTAGTAATATAAAAGTCCTTACTCAGAATTCTCTTACCTGGTGGAGTGAATGAGACGTGATCGATACTTAGTAACTTTGCAACAGATGGTTTCAAATCACTCATTCCACAGCAGTCACTTTTCTCCACCAGAGCAAAACCATTTTCTCTTTAATTGATGTTCATTGAGAAAATACCCTAGTTACACTTAGCAAGTACATCTTGTCATTCCGTCTGTTCTTTGGAACAGCAGAAGTTTAAATCAAGAAGTATTTCTATTTCATTCTCAACTGCTAACCTTTCCTGTGAATTTATGCATAATTTTATGCATAACTACATATGCCGAAGAGGAGTGACAAGGTTTTTGCTAAGTTAAGTGCCTTATTCAGAATCATGCAAGATTTATTCCATTATTTCTTCCTTCATTTAAACAAATAAGAAGCCACTTGGGACACCTAATTAGTTAATGAAAAGAGAAAAGTTTTAAAGATGGTTGAATAATGCGCTGGATCATAAAACAGTTTTGAATGGATTAGTACCCTGATCCATGATAAACTGTTTATAATTTTGTTGATCTTGCTTCCTTATTTTTTGCCTTTTTACTTATCAAACATTTAATCCCCTTAATCATATTCAGTTTAGTCGCTCAGTCGTATCCGACTCTGCGACCCCATGAATCGCAGCACGCTATCTTTAAAGCTTTTCTCTTTTCGTTAACTAGAAAACTGATCATCAAATAAAGAATTTGTATTCTGCAATTGGATAAAGTGTTTTCTAAATCTCAGTTTGATTCAGGTAGTTGATATTATTCAGGTTTTCTAAGTTTTTATTTATTTGGTCTATTTTCTGCTAGTTTTATTGATTTTTTTTTTCTGTCGATTGTTGAGACAGAAGTTTTAAAATCTCCAACTCTGATACTATGATTTTGAAATTGTCTGTTTTTCCCTTTCATTTTCCCAGTTTTTACTTCATATGTATCGAGTTTCTGCTCTTATACATATATACATTTATAATTAGTTATGTCTTTTTAATGAATTATCCCTTTTATTCTTTAAGTAATTGTCCCATTTTATCTCTGGCCATACTCTTTGTCTTGAAGTATATTTTGTCTGATAGGAATATATCCATGTCAGCCTTCTTTTACTTACTGATATCATTTTCCATCAAATTCATTTATTTTCTGTTCATTTACCTATCTCTGTCTTTTGTCTAAAGTATGTCTTCTATAGGCAGCATATAGTTGGATCTTCCTTTTTTATCCACTCTTAATTGGAGTGTTTAGTTTTTTAACATTTAATGTAATTATCATTTGTTTTCTTTTCATCTCCTTCTGATTTTTGTTCTTCTGTTCCCCCTTCTTGTGAATTATTTTAATATTTTTAGTATTCTGTTTTAATGTATCTTGAATGGGGGCTATATATTTCTTTATTTTTCAAAAATAGTTACACTGAGGACTTCAGTATACATGACTTTTAGTTAGTTCTGGTTATTAACTGTGGTTAGTTAGTACTGACCACTCATTGTGGTTAGCATTATACCACAGTCACATAAAATGTGGAAGCCTTGAAATCACATAGATGTCTGCAGCCTCCAACCCTGCTGTCCTTTTGTTACACGTATATTAACTGTGTGCACGCAGGCACACAGGCATACATATACATCGCACACATGGAAAACCTTACCAGGCAAGTGTTACAGTGCTTACTCTGCATAGTCATATATACCTTAAATAAGAGGGAAAAAATGTAACCTTCAGCTTTAACCTGATATTTACTATTTCTGATGCTCTTCTTGCAATCCTTAAGATCCAGGTTTCCCTTTGGTGTTTCCTTTTTAGCTTGAACTTTCTTTAGCATTTTTGTAGAGCAGATCATCTAGCAACAACTTTTCCATTTTCTTGATCAAAAATGCTTTTAATTTGCCTTCTTTCCTGAAGGGTATTTTTGCTAGGTACAGAATTCAGGTTTGATGATTTTTTTTGTTTCATTGCTTTAAAGATAGTTTCCCTTTATCTTTCGGATTTTGTTTTCTTATGAGAAATTAGTATCATTTAGTTTCTTATCTCTCCATCTGTGTTGTTTTTCTCTAGCTACTTCTAAGATTTTTAAATTGATCTTTGATTTTCCGCAGTTTGATCATAATGTGTTTAGGTGTAGTTTTCTCTGATTTATCTTATTTAGTGTTCACTGACATTCTTAAATCTGTAAACTTAAGTATTTGGCCAAATTTGGGGAGTTTTCAACCATTATATTTTTTTATGTCCCGGTTTTCTTTTTCTTTTTAGAACTCCAGTCATGTGCATTAAACTTTTTGTTTTGTTACCCAGGTTTCTGAAGCTCTGACCTTTTCTTTTACTTTTTCTTCTTTGTTCTTTAAATTGGTTAACAACTTTAAGTTCACTGAGTCTTGTCTCTGTCATTATCATTCTGTTATTAAGTTCATCCACTGTATTTTTTTTATTTGTAGTATTTTTAATTTATAAAATTTCCATCTAGTTCTTTTATGTAACATTCATTTCTCTTCCGAGAGTTTCTATTTTTCTACTTATTTTATAACTCTTTTCTTTCTCTCTCCAGGCGGGAATGGTGGTGATAGCTGCTTCAGATTCCTTCTGATAATTTCTAGTATCTGGTGTCTGCTCAGTCTTGGGGTTGGTATTTGTTGGCGGCTTTTTCACATTTCATGATTCTTTGTCTTCTGAGTGATTCTGGATCGCATCCTGGACATTTTGAATGCCCTGTTGCATAGACTCTTGGTTCTGTTATAATTCTCTGAAGAATGTTGATGTTTTTCATTTGCAGATGGTCAATTCCCTTGGGTTCAAGCTTCCCCCCGCTTTTTTTTTTTTTTAAACTACTCTCCTCTTACCCTTCCTGTGCATGGTAGTTCAAACCGTAGTTCATTTTCAAAACTTCGCTGTGCTGATTTGGGTCTGTCCTGTGCGTGTTTGGTTCCGGGGTTGGTCTGAGACCTGTGTGGGCATACAGATAACTGGGGCCTCTTCTTCTCCCTCCCTTGGCTCTCTCTCCTCTGGGACAGCTTCCTCATACTCAAACCTGCTTTGGTTCTCCTGGCCACAAAGATGGCAGAGTTTCCATCTGAGTTTCAGCCACCTTTGCTGCACTGCTCTGCACCTGGGGCCTCCCCTCAGCGCACAGCTGTGAGAAGGGACATCCCCCGAACCAGGAAACTCACCCCCTGGGTGACTGCCGTCCATAGTCTGCATGCTCTTGTTTAGTTTTCAGAGTTCTCAGGTGTTGTTTTCGGTGCTTTGTTCAGAGTTTATAGCAATAATCATTGGAAATCTGGGCTCTTGGGGGCTTACACTCATGGAAATGAAAGTCTCTATAGAGTAATATAAAAGCTGGTAAAGTAAACACTGTCAGAACAAGTCATGGATTTTTCTTTGCCTTCTTTGAAACTTGGGGGTTAGGTGGGGGAGGTAAGAAACTGGAGAAGACCTTGAATTTAAGTATACGTTTTCTGAATTGATTACAATATATTTGAGACTATAATTAATCTTGGGCTTCCCTGGTGGCTCAGATGGTAAAGCGTGGAGTCATTAATTTTACCGACTTTTCTGTTTGTGTTTTTAAAGCACCTGAAGACCCTCCGTCACCCGTGCTTGCTAAGGTTTTTATCTTGCACTGTGGAAGCAGATGGCATTCATCTCGTCACTGAGCGAGTGCAGCCTCTGGAAGTGGTTTTGGAAACATTGTCTTCTGCAGAGGTCTGTGCTGGGATCTATGACATATTGCTGGCTCTTATCTTCCTTCATGACCGAGTAAGTAACCTGGACAGTCTGCCTCACAGCCTTTCATTTAGACCAGGAGTGGGAGATGGAGGCTGATGTATGGGGGTAGTGCTTGTGAATTTTGGTATCTATAGAAATCATAAGTTACTATTCTCATCAGAAAGCTTCCTGAGGGAAAAGAGCACATGAGATGCTATAGACAGACAAGTGGTTTGTGGAGCAGGCAACAAGTTCTTTGTCCCTGGGTAGTTATTTATAGAACTTTATTTCAGTTTACTATATAGTCTGTCTCTAGTTTTGGATAAGTCTTTACCTAAAAATATCTACAGCTGGTATTTGTTATTAGGATGAGATAAAAGTTTAATAACATTAGTGCTGGTGTGGACCATGTTTCTATTTGTTTTCAGGAATTTTTTTTTTTAATGAAAGAAATGATCATTTCTTAGAAAGAGGCATAGTTTTACACACCCTTTCTCATTCAAGTAGGTGGTGCCAAAGATAGGCAGCCCCTTAATACCACGGCAGTATTTACTATTATGGGGATAAAGTGGTATTGTTTACTTGTGGTCTGTTTCTTACCAGTATTATTGAACTACTAGTTTCTTAATGGGATTTACATTCTGAAGTGTAAAGGCCTATGGCAGCCTCCCAAGATTAAGAAACACCAGTTACAGGTTAGAAGCCCTTGCATTTGACTCATCTTAATGTGTTTTTAAAAAATTTTTTCTATTAATGGGAGATAGACTCTCCAAATATCACTTTGAATTTATTGTCTCTTAAAAGTATTTCTAAGATACACATAAGTAGAATTATTAATGCTGCACTGTGGTGGAATATTTTCTCTGTTGGAAAAATGTTTGAATGTAGTAAAAAGTTTGAATAGTATGAGAGTGCAGACAAGGAAACCAGTCCCTGTCCTTGAAGCCGGGGCCCTGCTTCTTGCCATAGACCACCTCAGCGATCAGTGTGTTAGGCCACAGGTGCTCTTTGTGTGTCTTAAGCAAATATCTAAGTGTTTATTCGCCTTTATTTTTCTCAAGCGGAAACACACCCTGATACTATTCTAAGCTTTCCTTTAAAAATATGTATACATACGTTGGAGTGTTTTATATAAAAAATGTGTACCTATTGGATCTGATAGGTAGAGTATTTAAAATGTACTTATCTACTGGAATAATTTCTGGTTTGAGAAAACAACGTACTTCATCCCCGTTCTTGTTTTCTTCTTCCCTCATTTATTTGACTGTACTATTTTTTTACATAGTTTTAAATTTGGCGCTTCTGTGGTCTGTGGGATATTTCTGGTGGTCCTTATCATTCCATTTTCCTCTTCTTCAGGCAGAATTTTTTTTAATGCCTACTGACAAGATTTCAGGTGAAGTGGATCTGGGTTCGTGATAGAATGTAGGTGAGAAAGAATTTAGAAGAGAAAATTAATACAGTAACCTTATGGGAGCAAAGATAAATTTTTCCTTTAAAGGCGTTTGAAGCACACGATGTAGGCTGAAGAGACTTGTAAATTTACCTTTAAGGACCCCTGTATCTCCCAACTCCGATGGAGATGGGGATGTACAGCGTCTTGTGCGGTGGCTTTCATGTCTTTACTAACCTGCCACAGTGGGCAGGGGGAGATAAGCCTTTCCACTGTGTTTTTCATTTTTCCCTAACCTCATAATGCTTAAGCTGGATCATTGAATTTGTCATTTCTTAAAGTTGTAGTTCTGTTTATTATGCCACAAGTAGAAAGACTTGCCTTTTTTTTTTTTTTGAGTGATGAGTTCTTAGTCTTATAAAACTTCTACTCAGAAAATGGGAATGGCAAGCTTCTTCCTGTTCTTTTTTCCCCAGGGACACCTCACACACAACAATGTCTGCGTATCGTCTGTGTTTGTGAGCGAGGATGGGCACTGGAAGCTGGGAGGAATGGAAACAGTCTGCAAAGTTGCTCAGGCCACGCCAGAGGTAAGCCAGGTGCCAGGCCCTCTGTGTCGCTCAGAGTCTGATAGCATTTTGGTGTGTGGTTCTCCCGCAGGGACTTTGCTCCAGCAGTAGTGTGAGCTGAGGTTTGGAGACTTGGCTTTTTTGTCAATACTCACATTCACGGGGTTGTCGGCTTTTACTGTCCAGAGGGGCTAGGCATCATCTATTCTTTTCTCATTTTAGAGCGAAGGTATCTTGAGACTGGAAGAGGCTTGATCAATTTTCCATTAAATACCTACCTGCTGTGCTCCTGTAGTAACCTGCGCTTAGTTTTACCACTGAGTGTTTAATGTCGAATTGCCTCCACGTGTCCACCTTCTTTACCAGTGGCTGAGCTTCTTGAGGGTGATAGTGTTGTATACGTATCTTTATCCATGCACCTGGAATAGGGCCTGGCACATACTAGGCACATTGGACATGCTCATTGAGCACTTGTTCGTGTTTTCCAGAGTCATACATTACGCCCTAAGAGCTGGTGTCAGGGACTGTGCATCGTAGCTCCTCATGGGCCACAGTACTGCTGCCTGTGCTCCGTCTTATAATTTTGTCTGACAGAGGTCTACAAATTCCCCTCCGGAGCTGAGCAGTCTTACTGTTCTCTGTTTTGTTTCTTATTTCCATAATTTTGCATGTTGCCACTAGACTTAGCCTTTTAAAACACACACATCATGATTTCCTTACTGACGAGGGGGCTCCCTGACTTCTGGCTCCACCTCACTCCCCCTGTTCCCTTGTATGCAGGTTTCACAGGGGCCTTGTTGTGTGTGTACCTTCAGGGGCTCTGGCTCAGCGCAAATGCTCCTTCCACCATGAAGACGTTCCTCTGTTATTTCTGTCCCTTTCTTCTCAGAAGTCAGCTTCCAGCTAATCAGTATAACAGCGTAATTCCCTCTGTGAGGTGTATCCCAGATTCTGGACCACGGGGTCCCAGGCCCTTCTCCAGCTCCTCCCCAGCCTGCCGTCAGCTCCAGGTGCCGCTTGGTTATTGAGCTCCACTCCAGTTGCATCCTGTTCCGTGCAGTCCAGCAGGGTTCTCCTCCTTCACCCCCATTTCCCCTTGTGTGCCGTTCTGTCGACTTTCTTCCCCTGGACTCTGCAGGATGTAAGATGAGGCTGACATCTCGCTGAAGTCTAGATCAGGCTAAGTCTCCTCCTTGTGAAGCCCTCCCCGAGGTGTCCCCTGCCCAACAAGAGTAGTCTTCCTCCTGGGCTTCCCAGGTGCTCAACCAGCGCAGTTTGTCAAAGTGCTTAGTTTACATTTTAGGTCGTGAGCTCCTGGCCGGGCACAGGGATTTCTTGCATTCAATATGTATTCCTGGTGCCCTAGATGGCGTTTGGAACATACAAGTTCTTGAGAAATGATCTCTGATGAATCAGTAGATGAATGTTTTTCTGTGGATGCTGGCTCTGTCTCTCTAGTTTATAAGGTCCTCACATAAAAATGTGGCAACCAACTTATGACTGACTTGATTCAGAGAGCAGATTAATGATAGATTTGTCCTATGCTAGAGAAGTCTTTTATTTGTTAATATCTCCAAAGGATGAGGGTCTTCCCTGGTGGCTCAGCTGGTAAAGAATCTACCTGCAATGTGGAAGACCTGAATTCGATTCCTGGGTTGGGAAGATCCCCTGAAGAAGGGAACAGCTACCCATTCCAGTATTCTGGCCTGGAGAATTCCATGGACTATATGGTCCATGGGGTCACAACAGTTGGACATGACTGAGCGACTTTCACTTTCATGTAGGATGAGAAAGAAGTATTTCTAATTGCCTTATAAATTAATCAGATAGAGATGCGTCTGAACACCAGAGGGTGTCTGTTAAACCAGCTGAAAGGAAAAGGAGAGGGAACTGATATTTATTTTCTGCTAAGTCTTGTGCCATACCAGGCACTATATCCCCATTTTTCAGTGATGAAGATTTTTAATTTATGTATTTAGCCTGTAGCATTGGTTTGAAGGTTTCATTGGTGTTGATTGTTTTTTGCTTTTGTAACTTGATGTAAGAGATTGGTTCACCAAACATATGCTTGAATTTACTTTCCTTAATTTATTTCTCTTAGTTTCTGAGGAGTATTCGGTCAGTAAGAGACCCAGCATCTATTCCTCCTGAAGAGATGGTAAGATGATACACTTCAGATGTCACGAAGACTTCTTTCTATAACTGAGTATGAAACTTAAAACAAACAAACAAACAAACCTTTCCTCTGCCCACCTCTTTGCTAAGTCATAGACACTTCCTAATTCTTCTGGCCTTGAAGGCTTCTGAGACTGATCATGTCATCACAGCAGAGAGCCTTTTTTCTTGAAACTCAACTTACATTTTGGTCATGTAGACCCCTGTGATGGTACTGAAAGAGAAGAGGCACCTCGGTGTGAGCAGAGTGGGGGCACCATACCATTCCATGGTGAGCCTTTGTGGAAGCCATGAGAGCTGAGGAAACAAGAGCCCAGCCCTTTCCTGTGCTTCACCCAAGCTGGTCGTCTGCCTATCTGCCGTTAGTTGGGATTCCAAGATGTGAGGAAGAGTGATTATTAATATTATGGTGCTGGTCAAGAAAGATAATATTTAACAATAAATTCAAAAGCACTTGTTCTTTCTAAGTTTGTCCTTAACCACTGTAGACTTTGATCCCAAAAGACGTATTTAGTGTGCTTTGCAAGAAACACAAACTCAACAATAAACTTAAGTATAAACCTAGGACTTGAAATAACTCAGGTTTATTCAAAGCAGTGCTATGTGTATATGCTATTGTCTTTCAAACCAATGACTTGTAGGTTTTGAATCAATTTAGGGGTCCTGACTGGCATTTCAAGGGAGAAAAATAAGGGAGTAAATAGAAAGTATCACCGGACATCTTGAGGAGCAAGACTAAGAACTGTTTTTTGAAACTTCTGTTTTTGTTATGTACTTACACATATATGTGCATATAATGCTGCTGATAATTTTTTTTACTCCAGTTTGTAGTCAGAAATATTTCTGAAAGCCACAAACATATATTATGGCCTTTCCCCACTCCTTATTTAATATTAATATCTTTGATAAATTCTATTCACTAATCATTTTAAGAGCTTAGAAATTTGTGTGTGATACTGCGTAGTTAACTTTGGATACACTAAACACAAAAATGGGAGAAAGTGCTTCAGAGAAGATTAGGAATGGTTTCTGAAGCAGATCCTCTGGTTGTAATGGTCTTTACTGCTTTTAGTCTCCAGAATTCACGACTCTGCCAGCGTCCCACGGACACGCCCGGGATGCCTATTCTTTTGGGACACTGGTGGAAAGTTTGCTCACAGTCTTAAGTGAACAGGGTGAGTTGGACTTGGGCTATCTGCATCCGCAGAATTAGCGGGACAGCCATCCACAGTGGATGCTGCGGCGTTTGATTGTAGTACGGAACCGTTGCTTACCAAGAAACTTTGTGCAGGGCAGATCGTAATAGCAGTGAGGGCAGAAGCTTTGGGCTTCTTCACTTTGAACAGTTAAAAGAGTTTTAAGTAGCAAGCACTTGGAACTATGGCTTTGGGTATCTTATATTATGATCTTATTGATTGGTACTGTATTTATGGTCTAAAGACTATTCCTTATCAAACCAGCCTTTAAATAAATGAATGGTACTGTTGATGTGTATGTAATGATCTGAGGATAAGATTCAGAGTTTTTTACAATTAATTTCTAAATTAAGATGAACATTTCTTTATCTTGATTCTTTCAAAGTCCTTTCGATTCTTTTTTTTTTTTTTTGACTGTGATTTCATTTACTCATTACTGTTTTCTTTGGTTGGCCCTTAAAGGCCAGGCTACCGAGCACACAGTTCTCCTCTGAGTTCTCTGGTGGCGTGCTTGACAGCCCGCTTCCTCTCCTCCACCTGCTCCGGGCCTTCAGATATCCATCCTTTACATGTACTGGGGTCTGTACACATTAAGCCCCTTTACCAGCCTGTATCTCATTTGCTGCAGCTTTGTGCAGTTCCAACGCAGTTTCTTCTGCCTGGTTCATTCCATCCTCTGAAGTTACAAGCACCATTCAGCCATCAGCTCTGACCTGTCCCAGCCTAAACATCTGAGAATTAAGCTCTAGGACATCCTTTGTGGGTGATGAACTCACTGCTCTTCACTGTTTCTAGCATGGTGGCAATTATGTACCATCCTTGAGAGGAAATACAGTCCTTCAAATAACTTCCTGTGTTTTGAGGGTTAGGAGACTTGATCGAAAAGGCCCTCAAACCTGCCACTTACTCAGCTTCCTCCTCTAGGCCTGAGCTGAGCTAAGCTGGCAGTCAGGAAAGGCGGGGGCCTCCAAGGGGAGCAGGGGCGGATGTGTTGGCAGGATGGTTTTCTCCACCTGCCCAGGAGTTTGACTTCAGGGGAGCAGGGGGCGGATGTGTTGGCAAGATGGTTTTCTCCACCTGCCCAGGAGTTTGACTTCAGGCAGGCAGGGAGCTGTTGAGCACCAGCCAGGGCTCTCTTTGTTTGGGCTTTTTCCAGGTTGGTTTTTGCTCCCGTCAGCCTCCAGCTGTAGAGGTCCTAACAGGAGGGAGGAGGCAGTGGGAACTAACTGTCGCTCTGGGTTTCAGTTGCAGCGGATATTCTCTCCAGCTTTCAACAGACCTTGCACTCAGCCCTGCTGAGTCCCAGCCCACAGTGCCGGCCAGCGCTCTGCAGCCTCCTGTGCCACGACTTATTCAGGTGAGGCGCCCGGTGCGGCGCGCTGCCTGCCCCCGCCGGCCCTCCTGTGGGCCGCACTCCCGCGGAGGGGTTCGGAGGACCGGGCGGTGCGGGCCCTCCTGCTGCTGCTGCTGTTGCCCCTCAGTGTTAGGGGAGAGTGAGTCATGTCCACGTGGGAAGTAGAGGGAGACGTGGTCATTGCCTCTCACGTTCCTCTCACAGATACAAGTTCTAGAACCCCTTCACCTTGGACACCTGGGTCTAGACATTATAGCTGGATTCCTTAGGACTTCTGTGAATGTGCAGAAGCTAGGCTGTGTCCAGTGGTGTAGAGTTGGAGAAGTTAACTGAGGAGCTTAATGTTAACACAGCCTCTCTGTTTTGCTGACATTGTATTATTTATACGAGTTTGTTATTGTTGAATTTTACTTGTTGGTGGGGGATGGGCATGGAAATGAGCTTATTTTTCTTCAGGCAGGCAGAAGATTGTTTTCTTTGTTTAGTAATTCGTGATGGAACAGCAAAGAAGTCAATTTAGAGGGAGGGCACAGTATAGCTGTCAATACTGTCGCTGGATTCAGAGAGATTTTTGAACCTCTCTCTTCAAGGTTAGTTTAAATTATGTGTCCTTCATTTTTTAAATTTCCGTGTCTGCAGAACTTCTGCACAGGTTAACTCCTCATTCATCACTTTTATTAGCAAAATCAAACTCATGTCAGTTGTAAAACTAAAAATCCTTTTGGGTTTGCAGTCGGAAAGCCTGAGAGAAATCAGAGTGAAGGGAGAGTTGATATTATCCCTGGAGGGGGCTCTAAGGTAGGATGAGGTATATCATTAAACACAGCAGAGGGGGTATTTTCCTTGTGGTCACATGGGCTTTGTTACTTATGTTCCAAAAGAGCTATTCAAACCTTTCCCATTATGAGTCCTTTAACCAAGGTATCTCCATGTGTTTTTGGGGGGGATGTTTCAGACTCTCTGCGGAGAAGAATCCTTTACAGTAAATAGAGTCTCTCATCACTGTGTGTGGTAGGAGTTCTTTAGTATGACTTGTGGATGAAACAAGGGAGAGGAAGGGGGCGTAGGTATACCTCTGGCTGATTCATGGTGATGTTTGGCAGAAGCCAACACAACATTGTAAAGCTGAATTGAATTATCCTTCAGTAAAAACAGGAGAGGGAAGGCAGAACCACACAGCGGCCCCCTCTTTCATAAACTGTTACATGTGAGGGGATTGTTGCCCATGGGGGATTGTTGCCTGTGAGGGGAAAGCCCAGCCAGGGGCAGCGGGAGGAGGCAGGGCCGAAGCTCCTACCAAGGCAGCTGAGCCATCTGATTCTACTCTCTGGTCAAGGCATTTGCACTCTTTCTGCCATGCCATAGGGAAACAGGTGCAAAGGTGAGGTGTGGAGACCCAGGAGAGGAGGTCAGCCCTGCTGGTGGGGGCTGCTGGCTGCTGCTAAAGCCTCCCTCCCAGGGGCTGCGTTTGCTTGGAGCTGAGCTGGCTTTGGGACTGTCTGCAGGCCCTGCAGGAAACCACCCACTCTTGTCACCCTCTTCCCTGCCTGGCTGGAAAAGTGACCAGACAAAACAGGCGACATGGGAAGATCCCTGTGACTTGTACCAGAAGTGCCTCTTTCTGCAGCCCTCTTTAATAGTTATTACTTCCCCAGAGGAGACTTGAGAATCAGCAACTGTTCTGTAACGGTAAAAGCATTTCTCTGAGGACATTTCATGTAACCACATCCTATTACAACAAAATGTTTGGATGACTATGATGATTTTATTAAAACCACAGCATTTGTTTGCGTTTGTATATGCACACGTGTGTGTGGTTAAGCATGTATCCTCTTCACAGATCTCTTTGATATTAATATTAAATTCCCTATGGGCTTGTCCTATAGCACTTGTCTTCTAAACTGCTTAGTTACAGTAGAATCTTCCACGTGGTCAGGGAGATGTGTCTTTGTTGAGTAGTATTATCGTGTGGTCTGCGATTATGGCTTTGATATTTAATGTGCCTTCTTTAATCTGTTGTCCTGCATGTTTTGTTTTTTTTTTTCTTTTTGGCATTTAGGAATGATTTTCTAGAAGTTGTAAATTTCTTGAAAAGTTTAACATTGAAGAGCGAAGAGGAAAAAACTGAATTTTTCAAGTAAGTTCAGAAAATTCAGGCCTTAAAATTTAGTAACTTGGATTAAGTCCATGTAATCACGTCAGGTGTCCTAGAGAAGGCGAGTCTGTCATTGGGTTTCTCAGACAGAGTTCAGTGACATTTCCTCTATGTCAGGCTCTCTGCTAGACCCTGGGAAGTATAGTTCTGAGAAGGAAACAGATACAGACTGATAATCCGTAGACAGTAGTGGAGCTTGAGGGGGATGTCCTGAGAACACAGAGGACGGGGCAGGGAGGAGGTTAGAGAAAAGCTATCCTAGAGAGGCAGTGTGAACCAGTGCACAAAGGTGAAACGCAGTAGGTCTTGTGTGTGGAGGGATGACCGCTTGAGTCCTGCTGGAGGGGTTAGGGCAGGCACCCTTGGATCTAGCCGAGAGGAGTGCTGATGCTATTGGTAAGCAGTGGGCTTCAGGCCTTGAAACTGTCAAAGGAGTGAAAACAGGCTGTGAGACAGATGCCTCTCACCTTGGGTGGATTACTCTGTTTTCTACGGAGGGGCCACAGCTTTACTTCATGTAAGATTTGGGTTGGTTGGCAGACCATGGCAGGCCAGCAATAGATGGGAGGCCTCATGTAAGGGCAGCGATGGTAGAGTGAAGACACAGATAAGAAATATTAAAACATAAAAACTGGCAAGCCTTAGTGATTATCACTAAACGAGCTGGAAAATACTGCAGGGAAGACGTAGGATCTGGTGTCCGTGTTGGTTGGAAGTGGCTGTGGGCCTCCAGGTAGAGATGGACATGGGCCTTTGGGCAGATGGGTCTGCATCTCAGGAGAGGAGTCTGATGAGGATGAGCTGGAGGTGAATATTAAGGTTCATTAGCCTGTAGTCTTTGACATTTTCCCGGAGAAAGAAGGTAGCATGAAAAGGACTTGGGGCACCCAACTTGTCAGGGGGCTGGTGGGGAGGGAGTGGCTGACAAGTGAGGCTGAAGCAGTGGTTAGGGGAGATTCAGAAACAGGAGGGCTGGTATTCCCAACGGTAGAGAATTTCAGAAAGATAGTAATGACTTTGCCATCAAGAGAGCTTTTGTAACTTTGTCTTAGAAAAACCCATTTCAGCAGAGAGAATTAAACTGCTGTGAATTGAAATGTGAGCAGAAGGTGAGAACATGGACTTTGGGTAAAACCTCCTGAAAAGCTTGGAGGAGAGAAACATGGAATTGCTACTGAATTGCTCAGGGAGTCAAGTAAGGCTGTTTTTAAGGCTGGAAAAGATGGGAGCATGTCTTTGGACTCTCACGATGGAGCTGGTGGGAGTGAGGGAGGAACTGAAGCCCCCCTTGTGCTGGGGGGCTGTTGGCCTGTGGCCCTGGGGTAGAAGGGCATGTTGGAGCGATGGCCCTGTGGCGATGGCCTTAAATAAGAGGAATCCCTCACATCCTTGGTACCTGGAAAAGAGGTGGGAATTATTCTGGCCGTGGACCTGTTTGTGGATAGTGGCTGAGGGGCTTGGAGGAGGTAATGCTTGGTGTGGTCCATTTCCTCATTAGGTAGGAGGCAAGATACTTGCTCAGGATGATTGTATGGTGGCATGTTATTACTGTTAATACCTGATGTCTGTGTATTTCTTAACAAAGTGCTTGTACTTAGCTTCTTCTAACAAAAGCCAGTGTTTTGTTTACCATAGAAACTTTAAGTAATGTAATATCCTATGTGTTTTAAAATGGGCTTCCCTGGTGGCTCAGACTGTAAAGAATCTGCCTGCAATGCTGGAGATCCCGGTTCGATCCCTGGGTCGGGAAGATCCCCTGGAGAAGGAAATGGCAACCCACTCCAGTATTCTTGCCTGGAGAATCCCATGAACTGAGGAGCCTGGTGGGCTACGGTCCATGGGGGTCACAAAGAGTCGGACGCAACTGAGCGACTAAGCACACGTGTGTTTTAAATTTGAGAAAGTACCTTTTATTGACTAAAAAGACTGGGTTATTAGGGGGGAAAGAGGACACTCTTGCTATTATTAATGAGGGGCAATTTGTTGAAAAAAATTTCCTAGCTTGGATTGGAGGTTGTATATGTACTGACTAGCTGGCGTTGTCTCACACCTTCTGTGTTTTTCTTAAGTATCTGGGGACCCACCTGTTTAGTCTCCCTAGCCACATTTCAGATGCATCACTTCGATGATGTGGGCTAAGGCTGCATGTGTCTCAACTGCAAGTAAGCTGCTGCAGTGTCCCAGGCTTTCCTTCTTTGCCCCCAGATTCCTGCTGGACAGAGTCAGCTGCCTGTCAGAGGAATTAATAGCCTCACGGTTGGTGCCTCTTCTGCTTAACCAGCTGGTGTTTGCAGAGCCAGTAGCTGTTAAGAGTTTTCTTCCTTACCTCCTTGGCCCTAAAAAAGGTGAATTTTTTTCCAAAGTATTCTTGGTAATTACGGAGATTGGGAATTATTCGTCCCCATTTAAACAGTGCATGCTTACTGTGTGGTGATCTGAATGACCTGGGGAGCTTTTTCTAAATTTGCCTGTGCCTGGCCCCCTAGGTCTGGAACAGAAGGAAGACAGGTGAATACATATTTTCAAAGGTCCCCAAATGGTTCTGATGCCTGTTTCTGTTGAAGAACCTTCCTTAACTGCTCGGAAGAGAGGACCAGCTCCTGTTGTAGCATTTAACACTTCCTGGCTTTGCAGGAACAATTGCAACAATAATATCAGTTGAATCTAGTATATGAAATTTCTCCTTGATTAGACATGAATGTATTAATACAGAGAGCTATCCACTCAGAATTATATTAAAACATAAGGTTTCTTTGCAGTACGTTAAGTATGATGAGAGTGTATCAGAAACGCTCCTACAAGGTGGAGTGTACTTAAGACAGTTAAGCCTTGAGTAATATGGGGTCAGTGAAGAGCTTGCCTTTGGTTTGGGACACAAGAATTTCGAAGAGTACTTAGGACTGTGTGTGAAGTTCTGGGCTCAGTTTATGCACTAGGCTTCGTGCTCCTTTCACTGAAGTGATGATTTTTTTCCCCGTCTGATCTGGGGGAAGACAACACGCAGGGAGAAGCCCCCCGCCTCCTCTCACCAGCCCTGTTCCAGGCGCGGGTGATCCCTGAGCTGCTGCGGCTGTTCGAGGTGCACGAGGAGCACGTGCGCATGGTGCTGCTGTCCCACCTGGAGGCCTACGTGGAGCACTTCACGCAGGAGCAGCTGAAGAAGGTCATCCTGCCCCAGGTAGGGGTGCTCGGGTCAGCGGCGGGCGCTCCCTGAGTCACCCGGGGAGTGGGCTGAAAGGAAAAGGGGGCTTGGGGGCATTTGGATAAGAGCTGAAAAGGCCTGAGAGAGCTTTTCAGTGTGGAAGCCTCCTGGAACCCGAAGGGTGGAACACGAAAACTGCACTTCCAGGCCAGTCACCCAGGCGAAGCAGTTAAACCAGCATAGTCAGTCTTCGCTTCTTTATAACCGGAAACCTGTAATTCTGCTTGCTAATTCTTTGGAGGAAAACTAACAAGATTCGTTTGTGGGATGCTTTGTGAAGAGAAGCTGCACGTGTCATAATTAACTCACTATAAAATAATTAGGCCATAGCTGAGAGGAGAGGAGATGGTCCCTGTCCATGGGTTTAGCCATTAGATCCAGCATCGGTCCAGCTCTGGTTGCCTTTGCCCACCCTGGGGCTCTGGGTTTGTATTGGTTTCCTGTGACTGATGGAACAAATTACCACAAACTACGTGGCTTAAACAATAGAAATCTATTCTCTTATGATTCTGGAGGCCAGAAATCCGCAGTCAGGGTGTCCGCCAGGCCCCCTCTAAAGGCGCTGGGGGAGAGTCCTTCCGTGCCTCCTCCCAGCTTCTGGTAGCCCTTTGGCGTTTCTTGGCTTGTCGCTGTGTGGCTTCAGTTTCTGCTTTTGTTGGCACATGGCCTTTTTATAAGGACACTGGTCACTGGATTTAAGGTCCACTCTAACCCAGTATGACCTCATTTAAGGTCACATTCTGGTTGGGCATGAATTTTGGGGAGACACTGTTCAGCTCAGTATGAGACTTGGAAAGATTTTGTCTGTTTTGCTATGAGATTAATTTATTTAAAGATGATAAGGCCTGGTTTTAGGCCAGTTCTTATGCCTAAGTACTGGGGCCATAGAGGTGTATAACATACTCCCTGCTTTCAAGAAGTGAGAAGATGGGAGATAATGAATATTTGTTATCTGTGTAGCAAACCGCCCCAAAACTACTTAGTATATTAAAGCAACAGTCATTTTATTTATTTACCTGTTGATTTATTTGGCTGCGTTGGGTCTCAGTTGCAGCATCAGGGCTCTGTAGCTGTGGTGCACACTCTTGGTTGCCCCACGGCATGTGGGATCTTAGTTTTCTAACCAGAGATCAAACCTGTGTCCCCCACCTTGCAAAGTGGATTCTTAATCACTGGACCACTGGGGAAGTCCCACGACACTTTATTAATTCTCATAATTCTTTGGATTGCTTGAGCTCAGCTTGTGGGTTCTGTTGTTCCATATGATGTCAGTGGAGGCAGCAGTCATCTGGGGCCCACATCCACACAGCTCCTTGGCACCTCAGAGGGGAGGGCGGAAAAGCCAGGCTTCTCTGGGGCGCTCTCTCCACAAAGTCTCTGGACATCTCAGGGCCCTTGTTCCCCCATGTGACATCTCCACATGATTTCCCTAGCAAGGTTGGTGGACTTCTTACATGGCTGCCCAAGTGACCACAAGAGCCCAAGCAGCCTTCCTAAGGCATAGATTGGGAACTGACCACATCACTTCAGTGACATTCTCTTGATTGAAGTGAGTCACAGAAGTCAGGCCAGGTTCACTGTGGGGTGGCTTTATACAAGGCCGTGGGTACTGGGGGTGTGGCTCACTGGGGGCTGGCTTTACAGCCTCGTCACTCTAGTTGTTTTGTGTCTGAGAATGTAGAAGGGGAACCAAGCACTCTAACTCTGAAATAGAGGTCCCGTCATAGGTCCTGAGCTGAGATCAGTATCAGGTTTTTGAAAAAGTAATAGTGATTTCAGACTCTGAATTTTAAATCATTATAACTAGCCTCAAACACATCTATATTAATAAAAAGCAGGAACCATTACAGTCAACACATTTTTACCAGTAAGAAATGAGTTTGTTAATTCCTGTAGCAAAAAAATCTGTGCTTCAGGATTCAACGAACGCTTGGAAAGCGATTTTTGTGTCCTGATGGTTGGGGAAACATTTTCTGTGCAAAAAAGTTGCCAAGGTGCTTGAAGAAGTGGTAGTCGGTTGGTGAGAGGTCAGGTAAGGCAAAACTTTGTGGCTCAATTCATTCAGCTTTTGAAGCGTTGATTGTGTGCTGTGTGGTTGAGCGTTGTTACAGAGAATTGGGCCCAGTCTATTGACTGGTGCCAACTGCAGGTGTTGAAGTTTTCATTGCATCTCATCAGTTTGCTGAGCATACTTTTCAGATATAATGATTTTGCTGGGATTCAGAAAGCTGTACTGGGTCAGACTAGCAGCAGACCACCAAACAGTAACCATGACCCCTTTCTGGTGTAAGTTTGACTTTGGGAAGTATTTTGGTGCTTCTGCTCAGTCCAGCCACTGAGCTGGTCTTCGCTGGTTGTCATATAAAATCCACTTTATGTTGTACATCACAGTCCAATTGAGAAATGAGTCATTGTTGTTGGATAGGATAAGAGAAGACGACACTTCAAAATGACAGTTTTTTTGATTTTCGGTCAGCTCATGAGGCACCCACTTATCAAGCTCTTTTACCTTTCCAATTTGTTTCAAATGCTGAAGGACTGCAGAATGATTGACATTGAGTTTTGGGGCAACTTCTTGTGTAGTTGTAAGAGCATCAGTCAATGGTGCTCTCAGTTCATTGTTGTCAGCTTCCTATGGCTGGCCACCATGCTCCTCATCGTCAAGACTCGTCTCCTGTGCACAACTTCTTGAACCACCACTGCACTGGACATTCGTTAGCAGTTCCTGGGCCAAATGCATTTGTTGATGTTGCGAGTTGTCTCTTGCTCCTTGACCCATTTTGAACTTGAATAAGAAAATCGCTCAAATTTGCTTTTGGGTCTAACATCATTTCCATAGTCTAAAATACATATAAACAACAAGTAATAATAATTAGTAAAAAACATAAAGCAATAAATGTGCATCAAAATGATGTGTGACATAACCACATTTAAGAATATATTCCAGTATCAAATGGAAAAGTTCAACAGTGCAAACCAGTGATTACTTCTGCAACAACCTATTAACAAGTAGATATTCAGCACATGAAAAGCAATGAAAACTCTCAGTGGAGTTACTTCCCGTGCAGAGGAATAACTTAGCTGATTTCTAATGTTCACTTGGGTGGCAGTGTAGAAGATGGACTATAGCAAGGAGGTTCAGTGAGGACAGTATAGAATAGTCCTGCTAAGAGATGGCAAGGACTGGGGGAACATGGTGGCAGTGGTTAAGGGTAGAAGGGGGAGGACTCCGTTTTCCACTAGATGGGAGAGTTTTGAGGATGACTGTTGGGTTTTTGGCTTGGGTGGTTTCTTATGATTACCATAATTAGCTGACAGAATTCTAACCATGATTTAGTTTACTTGTACGGCTGTGTTTTGAGACAGTGCCTGGTTTATTAGCACTGGAACTGATACTTCTTTATTGAGTCCTGTTGGAAACCTTTATCTTAGGTAAATGAGGAAACTGGACCAGAAAAATGAAACTATTAATTGGCTAAGTCATATTGCGAATTCCCAGCAAAGATTGAACCAGAACCCAGGATTCCTGAACCCGTGATGCCCCCTCCACCAGGCAGTCCAGTCATCCTGGCCTTGTGTCTGACTGGTGCAGACGCTTTGCCTCTGTCTTTCTTCTAAACACGTTTGCCAATTCAGAGCAAAACCTCTCCTGATAGCTCCGTGTGAATGTCTTAATCAAGGTTCTTCTGGTTGCAAGTAACTGAAACCCACTTAAATGGGCTAAAGCCCAAAAGAGAGACTTTAATCAAAGGATGTCAGTCTACCTAAGAGGGAAATCAAGAGCAACTGGGACTCAGCCATATCGTCTTCATTCCTTTACTTTCTCTTTACATCGATTCACATTTGACTTTTGAAGACCAGCTTTTGTTATTTGGTATACACATGGCCAAGCGTAGTTGACCATAGTAGAGGTGGCAAGAATACATGGAAGAACTGTACAAAAAAGATCTTCAGGACCCAGATAATCATGATGATGTGATCACTAATCTAGAGCCAGACATCTTGGAATGTGAAGTCAAGTGGGCCTTAGAAAGCATCACTACGAACAAAGCTAGTGGAGGTGATCGAATTCCAGTTGAGCTGTTTCAAATCCTGAAAGATGATGCTGTGAAAGTGCTGCACTCAATATGCCAGCAAGTTTGGAAAACTCAGCAGTGGCCACAGGACTGGAAAAGGGCAGTTTTTATTCCAATCCCAAAGAAAGGCAATGCCAAAGAATGCTCAAACTACTGCACAGTTGCACTCATCTCACATGCTAGTAAAGTAATGCTCAAAATTCTCCAAGCCAGGCTTCAGCAATACGTGAACTGTGAACTCCCTGATGTTCAAGCTGGTTTTAGAAAAGGCAGAGGAACCAGAGATCAAATTGCCAACATCTGCTGGATCATGGAAAAAGCAAGAGAGTTCCAGAAAAACATCTATTTCTGCTTTATTGACTTGACTGTGTGGATCACAATAAACTGTGGAAAATCCTTCAAGAGATGGGAATACCAGACCACCTAACCTGCCGCTTGAGAAATCTGTATGCAGGTCAGGAAGCAACAGTTAGAACTGGACATGGAACAACAGACTGGTTCCAAATAGGAAAAGGAGTACGTCAAGGCTGTATATTGTCACCCTGCTTATTTAACTTCTATGCAGAGTACATCATGAGAAACGCTGGACTGGAAGAAACACAAGCTGGAATCAAGACTGCCAGGAGAAATACCAAGAACCTCAGATATGCAGATGACACCACCCTTATGGCAGAAAGTGAAGAGGAGCTAAAAAGCCTCTTGATGGAAGTGAAAGAGGAGAGTGAAAAAGTTGGCTTAAAGCTCAACATTCAGAAAACGAAGATCATGGCATCCGGTCCCATCACTTCATGGGAAATAGATGAGGAAACAGTAGAAACAGTGTCAGACTTTATTTTTGGGGGGCTCCAAAATCACTGCAGATGGTGACTGCAGCCATGAAATTAAAAGACGCTTACTCCTTGGAAGAAAAGTTATGACCAACCTAGATAGCATATTGAAAAGCAGAGACATTACTTTGCCGACTAAGGTCCGTCTAGTCAAGGCTATGGTTTTTCCTGTGGTCATGTATGGATGTGAGAGTTGGACTATGAAGAAGGCTGAGCACTGAAGAATTGATGCTTTTGAACTGTGGTGTTGGAGAAGACTCTTGAGAGTCCCTTGGACTGCAAGGAGATCCAACCAGTCCATTCTGAAGGAGATCAACCCTGGGATTTCTTTGGAAGGAATGATGCTAAAGCTGAAACTCCAGTACTTTGGCCACCTCATGCGAAGAGTTGACTCACTGGAAAAGACTCTGATGCTGGGAGGGATTGGGGGCAGGAGGAGAAGGGGACGACAGAGGATGAGATGGCTGGATGGCATCACGACTTGATGGACGTGAGTCTGAGTGAACTCCGGGAGATGGTGATGGACAGGGAGGCCTGGCGTGCTGCGATTCACAGGGTCGCAAAGAGTTGGACATGACTGACGACTGAACTGAACTGAACTGAAGCGTAGTTGCCCCATAGTTTCCGAGTTTACTGTCCTGCCTTTAAGCAAACCAGAGATAACCAGTTTCTCTAAATTCCAGTTTTTATTACTGGAAAAGAGATCATAATTGGCTCAGTTAGGGACAGGTGTTATATGCATCAGATATCAAAAAAGCTTTCACAGTCCTGTTCTTGTGTGTTAAGCTACAAGGTGAAGGACACAGCTCTTAGTGACCTAGATGAGTGTTTCAAGTGTGCTCTGCAGAACATTGCCTGTCCATGAACTGTTTGTTATGGTCCTGCTACATTGAGCTGAGTACAGATATGGAAAATTAACATTTAAAATCTTTTTTTTTAATTGAGATATATTATGGACATGTAGTTTCAGGTACACAGAATGATTTGATACGTGTATATATTGCAGATGATCACAGTAAGCTTAGTTACCATGTGTCACCATAGTTATGAAATTTCTCATGATGAAACTTCAAAAAATATTCTTTGTGACTTTGAAATATGCAATACAGTATTATAACCTATAGTCACTATGCTGTACATTATATCTGCATGACCTTTTTATTTTATAATGTAGTATATGCCTCTTGACCCATTTTATTTCCTCTCTACCTCCTCACTTCCGCCTGGCAGCCACTAATCTGTTCTCTGTATGTGTTGGGTTTTTTTGCTTGTCCTCTACCCCACCTCCCCTACCACACACACACATGTAAGTGAGCGTTTGTCTTTCTGTGTCTGATTTATTTCCCTTAGCAGAGCATAATGCCCTCCAGGTCCGTCCATGTTGTTGCAAATGGCAAGATTTTATGCTTTTTGTATGGCTGAATAATCTTCCTGTGTGCATACTGCATTTTCTTTATCCGTTCATCAATAGATACTTTGATGTAAATAATCTTGCAGTGAATATGGGAGTGCATATGCCTTTTTGAGTTAGTAAGGTTTTTCCTCAAATAAACACCCAGGAGTAGAGTCACTGGATGGTATGGTCATCGCATTGTTAATTTCTTGATGAACATCTATACTGTTTTCCATAGTGGCTGTACCCATTACGAACATTCCCACCAGCAGCACACAAGGGTTCCCTTTGCTCCACATCCTCACCATCCCTTGATTCTTGTCTTCTTGATAATAGCCATTCTAACAGGTATGCAGTGCTATCTCCTTGTGGTTTTGATTTGTATTTCCCTGATGTTTAGTGATCTTGAGCATCTTTTCGTGTACCTCATGACCATCTTTATGTCATCTTTGGGAAGACATCTCTTAATATCTTCAACTTAGTTTTTAGTCAAATTGTCTTTCCCTTTGAGCTGTATGAGTTTTTTGTATATTTTGAACGTTAGCCCCTTATTAGATATATTATTTGCACATAGTTTCTCCCATTCAGTAGATTACCTTTTTACTTTCTGATGGTTTTCTTTGCCTTGCAGAAGCTATTTAGTTTGATGTAATCCCATTTCTGTTTTGGATTTTGTAACCTTTGCTTTTGGTGTCAGATCCAAAAATTCATCACCAAGGCTGTTGTCAAAAAGCTTACTGCCTGTGTTTTTTTCTAGAAGTTCTGTCATTTCAGGTCTTATGTTTACATCCTTAATCCGTTTTAGGTTAATGTGTTATAAGACAGTTGTCCAATTTTCTCAGCACTTTATTGAATAGACTGTCCTTTCTGCATTGTGTATTCTTGGCTATTTCTGTCATAAATTAATTGACCATATATGTATAGGTTTATTGCCTGGCTATTTTGGTCCATTGACCTATGTGTGTTTTATGCCAATACTATACTATTTTACTGTAGCTTTGTAATATGGTTTGAAATCAAGGAGTGTGAGGCTTCCAGCTTTGTTCTTCTTTCTGAAGGTTGCTTTGGCCATTCAGAGTCTTTTGTGGTTTCATACAAATTTTAGGATTGTTTATGGGACATAGATGGGGAAACAGTGGAAATAGTGTCAGACTTTATTTTGGGGGGCTCCAAAATCACTGCAGATGGTGACTGCAGCCATGAAATTAAAAGATGCTTGTTCCTTGGAAAAAAGCTATGACCAACCTAGACAGCATATTAAAAAGCAGAGACATTACTTTGCCGACTAAGGTCCGTCTAGTCAAGGCTATGGTTTTTCCAGTAGTCATGTATGGATGTGAGAGTTGGACTGTGAAGAAGGCTGAGCGCCGAAGAACTGATGCTTTTGAACTGTGGTGTTGGAGAAGACTCTTGAGAGTCCCTTGGACTACAAGGAGATCCAACCAGTCCATTCTGAAGGAGATCAACCCTGGGATTTCTTTGGAAGGAATGATGCTAAAGCTGAAACTCCAGTACTTTGGCCACCTCATGCGAAGAGTTGACTCATTGGAAAAGACTCTGATGCTGGGAGGGATTGGGGGCAGGAGGGGAAGGGGATGACAGAGGATGAGATGGCTGGATGGCATCACTGATTCGATGGACGTGAGTCTGAACTCCGGGAGTTGGTGATGGACAGGGAGGCCTGGCATGCTGTGACTCATGGGGTCACAAAGAGTAGGACACGACTGAGCGACTGAACTGAACTGATTCTAGTTCTGTGAATAATGTCATTGGAATTTTGATAGGGATTGCATTGGGTCTGTAGATTGCTTAGGGAATTATGGGCAGTTTATTAACAATATTAATTCTTCCAATCCATGACACAGAATATCTTTCCATTTATTTATGTCTTCTTCTGTTTCTTTCAGCAGTGTCCTGTAGTTTTCAGTGTAGAGGTCTTTCACTTCCTTGGGTAAATTTATTTCTGTGTATTTTATTCTTTGATGCAATTACAAATGGGGTTATTTTTTCTTTTTCTGACAATCCATTATTAGTGTATAGAAATGCTACAAATTTCTGTATATTGTGTATAGTTTTACAGTACTTCTTATTTTCTGATTTAAATGTCTTTGCCCTCCCTCCCCCTTCCTTGCTTAATTGCTATGGCTAGGGTTTCCAACACTGTTGGCAACAGTGGGCATCCTTGGCTTGTTCCTCATCTCAGAGGGAAGGCTTTCAGCTTTTCGATGTAATGTTAAGTGTAGGCTTGTTGTATATGGCCTTTATTATATTGAGGTATGTTTCTTCTGTATCCAGTTTGTTGCGAGTTTTTATCATAAATAGATGTTGAATTTTGTCAGATACTTTTTCTGTGTTCATTGAGATGATCATATGATTTTTACCCTTTGTTTTGTTAATGTAGTATATTACATTGATTTGTGGATGTTCCACCATCCTGGCATCACTAGAAAAAATTCCACTTGATCATGGTATATGATCCTTTTAATATATTGTTGAATTTGTTTTCTAATTTTGTTGAGGATTTTGGCATCTTACATTCATCAGGAATTCAGTGCAGTTCAGTCGCTCAGTCACGTCCGACTCTTTGTGACCCCATGGATTGTGGCACGCCAGGCTTCCCTTCCGATCACCAACTCCCAGAGCTTGCTCAAACTCATGTCCATCAAGTTGGTGATGCCATCCAGCTATCTATCTCATCCTCTGTCTTCCCCTTCTCCCACCTTCAATCTTTCCTAGCATCAGTACTTCCAATGAATATTCAGGATTGATTTCTCTTATGGACTGGTTGGATCTCCTTGCAGTCCAAGGGACTCTCAAGAGTCTTCTCCAACACCACAGTTCAAAAGCATCAATTCTTTGGTGCTCAGCTTTCTTACAGTCCAACTCTCACATCCATACATGACCACTGGAAAAACCATAGCTTTGCCTAGACAGACCTTTGTTGGTAAAGTAATATCTCTGCTTTTGAATATGCTGTCTAGGTTGGTCATAGCTTTTCTTCCAAGGAGCAAGCACCTTTTAATTTCATGGCTGTAGTCACCATCTGCAGTGATTCTGGAGCCCTAAAAAATAAAGTCTGTCACTGTTTCCGTTGTTTGCCCATCTATTTGCCATGAAGTGATGGGACTGGATGCCATGAAATTCGTTTTCTGAATGTTGAGTTTTAAACCAACTTTTTCACTCTCCTCTTTCATTTTCATCAAGACTTTTTAGTTCTTCACTTCTGCCATAAGGGTGGTATCATCTGCATATTTGAGGTTATTGATATTTCTCCCAGCAATCTTGATTCCATCTTGTGCTTCATCCAGCCAGGCATTTCACATGAAGTACTCTGTATGTAAGTTAAATAAGCAGGGTGACAATACACAACCTTGACTGTAGTCCTTTCCCGATTTGGAACCAGTCTGTTGTTCCATGTGCAGTTCTAACTGTTGCTTCCTGACCTGTATACAGATTTCTCAAGAGGCAGGTCAGGTGGTTTGGTATTCCCAATTCTTGAAGAATTTTCCACAGTTTGTTGGGATCCATATAGTCAAAGGCTTTGGTGTGGTCAATAAAGCAGAAATAGATGTTTTTCTGGAACTCTTGCTTTTTCTATCATTCAACAGATGTTGGCAATTTGATCTCTGGTTCTTCTGCCTTTTCTAAATCCAGCTCAAACATCTGGAAGTTCACGGTTCACGTACTGTCAAAGCCTGGCTTGCAGGATTTTGAGCATTACTTTGCTAGTGTGTGAGATGAGTGCAATTGTGCAGTAGTTTGAGCATTCTTTGGCATTGCCTTTCTTTGGGATTGGCATGAAAACTGACCAGTCCTGTGGCCACTGCTGAGTTTCCCAAATTTTCTGGCATATTGAGTGCAGCACTTTCACAGCTTCATCTTTTAGGATTTGAAATAGCTCAACTGGAATTCCATCACCTCCACTAGTTTTGTTCATAGTTATGCTTCCTAAGGCCTACTTGACTTCGCATTCCAGGATGTCTGGCTCTAGGTGAATGATCACACCATCGTGGTTATTTGGGTCACGAAGATCTATTTTGTATGGTTCTTCTATGTATTCTTTTCACCTCTTCTTAATATCTTAAGCTTCTGTTAGGTCCATAACTTTCAGTCCTTTATTGTGCCCATCTCTGCATGAAATGTTCCCTTGGTTTCTTTAATTTTCTTGAAGGGATTTTGGCCTGTATTTTTTTTTTGTGGTGTCCTTCTCTGGTTTTGTGTCAGGGTGATGTCAACCTTTTAAAAGGAGTTTTAAAGAAGAAGAAGTTTCTCTTCTCTTCTGTTTTTTTGGAAGAATTTTAGGAGTTGGTATTCATTCTTCAGATGTTCGGTAGAATTCACCAGAGCAGCTGTCTGTCCTAGACTTCTGTTTGTTGGTAGGTTTTTGGTTACTGATTCAGTCTCCTGACTTGACTGTCCAGATTTTCTACTTTTTTATGACTCAGTCTTAATAGGTTGTATGTTTCTAGGACTTTATCCATTTCTAGTTTGTCAAATTTATTGGTACATTAATTGTTCATAGTGGGGCTTCCCAGGTGGCTGGCTCAGTGGTAGGTAATCTGCCTGACAATGTACAAGACGTGGGTTTGATCCCTAGATTTGGAAGATCCCCTGGAGAAGGAAATGGCAACCCACTTCAGTATTCTTGCCTGGGAAATCCCATGGCCAGTAGAGCCTGGTGGGTTACAGTTCATGGGGTTTCAAAAGAACTGGACACGACTTAGGGACTCCACCATGGTTGTTCATAGTAATCTCTTATGACCCTTTGTGTGGTACCAGTTGTAACGTCTCCTTTCACTTACGATTTTGAGTCCTCTTTCAGTGAGTCTTGCTGAAGATTTGTCAATTTTATCTTTTGAATAAATCAGCTCTTCACTTCAGTAGCTCAGTTGTGTCCAACTCTTTGTGACCCCATGAACTGCAGCACGCCAGGCCTCCCTGACCATCACCAACTCCCAGAGTCCACCCAAACCCATGTCCATTGAGTCGGTGATGCCATCCAACCATCTCATCCTCTGTTGTCCCCTTCTCCTCCTGCCTTCAATCTTTCCCAGTATCAAGGATTTTGCAAATGAGTCAGCTTTTCACATCAGGTGGCCAAAGTATTGGAGTTTCAGCTTCAACATCAGTCCTTCCAATGAACACCCATGACTGATGTACTTTAGGATGGACTGTCTGGGTCTCCTTGCAGTCCAAGGGACTCTCAAGAGTCTTCTGCAACACCACAGTTCAAAAGCATCAATTCTTCGGCGCTCAGCTTTCTTCACAGTCCAACTCTCACATCCATACATGACTACTGGAACCAGCTCTTAGTTTCATTGAATTTCTGTTTTCTTTACTGCATTTATTTCTGCTGTTATTTTCTTCCTTCTGCTGACTTTGAGGTTTCTTTTTCTAGCTTCTTGAGATGTAGAATTACTTGCATGGAATTTTTATTTCTTCAGGTATTTCTTTCATTTATTAGTATGAACATTCCTCTTAGAACTGCTTTTGCTGCATCCCATCAATGCATGCATCGATGGTATGTTTTATTTCCATTTTCACTTGTCTCAAGATATTTTTGATTTCTCCTTTGACTCATTGGTTGTTCAGTAGCATACTATTTAATCTCCCCATTTTTGAATTTTCCAGTTTTCTTCTTCTAATTGATTTCTAATTTCATACTCTTAGGGTCAGAAAAGATACTTTATTGATTTCAGGCTTCTTAGATTTATCAAATTTGTTTTGTCACGTGACCTATGAACCATCTTGGAGACTGTTCTGTGTGCCCTAGAGTAGCATGTGTGTTCTGTTCCTTTGGGATGAAATGTTCTTTGTATATCTAAATCCATCTAATGTGTCATTTAAGGCCAACATTTTCTTACTACTTTCTGTCTGGATGATCTATCCATTGATGTAAATGGGATATTAAAGTCCCCTGCTATTAATGTATTGCTCTATTTCTCTCTTTAGGGCCTGTTAATATTTGTTTTAGGGACTTCCATGTAGCTCAGACAGTAAGGAATCTGCCTGGAATGCTGGAGACCTGAGTTTGATCCCTGGGTCGGGAAGATCCCCTGGAGAAGGAAATGGCAACCCACTCCAGTATTCTTGACTGGAGAATCCCATCGACAGAGGAGCTTGGCGGGCTACAGTCAGACACGACTGACTACCAGTGTTTGCTTTAATTTAGCTGCTCCTATGTTTGGTGCATGTGAAGTCGTTCAGTCATGTCTGACTCTTTGTGACCCCATGGACTCTAGCCTACCAGGCTCCTCCCTCCATGGGATTCTCCAGGCAAGAATACTGGAGTGGGTTGCCGTTTCCTTCTCCAGGGGATCTTCCTGACCCAGGGATCAAACTCAGGTCTCCAGCATTCCAGGCAGACGCTTTAACCTCTGAGCCACCAGGGAAGCCATAAAGTATGTATAAATGTTATAAATGTTGGATTTATGTATCATTATGTCATGCCTTCTTTTATTACTCTTTGTTTTAAAGTTTGTCTTGACTAATTTAAGTATAGCTTCCCTAGATTTCTTTTGGTTTTCATTTGCATGGAACATCTTTTTCTGTTCCTTCACTTTCGATCTATGTATGTCCTTATATGAGAAGCCTCTTGTGGTGTCATACAGATGAGTCTTTTTTTTTTTTAATCCATTCAGCAACTCTGTCTTTTGGATGGAGTATTCAGATTCGTCAACAATTTGGGGAACTGCCTACAGCCTTACCACTCTGAATGCATCCATCTCATCTGAGCTCAGATGCTAAGCAGGGTCGGGCCTAGTTAGTACCTGAATGGAAGACCACCTGGGAATACTTGGTGCTGTAGACTTAAAAGGGTTGAGCCCTTGGGAGGACTCTGTGGCGGTGGCTTGGAGGCAAGAGCTGACAGGCATCATAATCTAAAAACTTTTATAGCAACTTAACAGAGTAGTCTTATTTCTAATACATTTCTCATGCATTTATTTGACTTCATTTTTATTGTCTTCAAAAAAGTATCAGGGTGTGCTGGATTGGGAAGGGAAAACATGGTCCTTGACCACAAATAGAGAGCCACTGACCTAGAACACATCTAAGAAATGAAGTTCACTTGAACACACACAGTCTGATTGCAGCCCAACTACTCGCTGGGGTTGGGGGAAAGGGAGAAGAGACAGGCAATATGGTTGTGTACATTTGCTACCCAATTTACTCCTAGGTTTTACTGGGCCTGCGTGATACCAGCGACTCCATCGTGGCCATTACTCTTCACAGCCTAGCAGTGTTGGTCTCGCTACTTGGACCAGAGGTGGTTGTGGGAGGAGAGAGAACCAAGATCTTCAAACGCACTGCCCCAAGCTTTACTAAAACTGTGGACCTTTCCCCAGAAGGTAAGAGTGATTAAAAGGTCCAGTGTTACTGTCTTATTAGATTTTAAACATTATACAAGTAACACAGATAGATTATATTCAAATGATACAGAGAATTAAAAGGAACAAGTTCATTTCCCTTTTTCACCTCCTTCTGGGGCATCTAAGGTAACCAATAAAATTGGTTTAATGGAAATTCTTTCATCCTTTTTGTAAGCCCACAAAGATGCAAATGTATTTTAACACACGCACAGGATTTTTTTAAAAAATACTATGCAGTTCCACAACTTGATTTTTTTCATGTAACAGCTTATCAGGGACCTGTCTCCAGGTCAATACATAACTACCTAATAATGTTTTATTGATAGCTGCCTAATATTTCATTGACTATAATTCATTCAGTGACCTCCCTCCCTGTTGATGGCTGTTGCACTCCTTTCTAAATTTCTTACTGAGTCAAAGAATATACAGAATATTTACATCTTAATAGTGTCAGTTTCCAAAAAAGCTGTAGCAGCTCTTAGTGACACCTTAGGGTTTTAAGTTCTTTTGATTTTGATGGCCTGTTAGGTGACAAGCTGTTGATTTTTACGTACTTAAATCAAGAGAAAAAAATCCTTAATTCTGATGTTCCCATTGAAATATTACCTGGGAAGCAGCAGTAATTTCTGGTCTTTATAGGCTATAAAAGAATAATTTTGTATTGATAGCGCCATTGCTTTTTTGCTCCTTTGTATAACCCTGAAGGATGATGGCCATGTTATGAAGCTCTGAATCTCTGATTCAGTTCTCAGTGATAGTGAGTAGACAGCATGGAAACAGTTATTAGCAAAAAAGAACTGCCAGACTTCTTTAATTTTGCTGCCAAGAGAATTTTTAAAGTAACACTGACTTCCTCAAATTTTGAGGAGTCAGTGCTGCCTTGGTGCTACGGAGTCAATGTTAGTGCGACTCTGAGAAGCTTCAAGAGGGTGATGTAGAAACTGTCGCCGCCTCTTCAGCCATGAAACATCACACCAAACTAAGTGAGGTCTATTGTTACCAGTTTTTCTTTTAGCAGAGCACACAAAGAGCCGATGAAGGGTTTAGATTTCATACTAGACGAATTTCTGGCCAGAGGAGAGGATATGCATAGTTTTGCGATAAGGTTTAGGGGTCAGTCTCTAGGGACAGCTTTACATGTTGAATTAACAAAAGTCCCCACTCCTAACAACTTTATTTATTGGATGGGGTTTTCTGGTTCTAGATATTTTACACACTCTCCATTTGGATCACTCTGTAATCTGAATAGGAAACAGAAAAAGCATCAACAGTGGATTAAGTTCCCACTGACTTGCCATGTTAGACTCTTCATCCAGGATGGCTGAGATCCTGGTGGCAGCTTGTATTCCAGATTTATGGTAAAGAAAGGCCCTCGTCCTATTGGGGAGAGGGGCGTGTGTAAAGGAGGTATTCTTAGATTTTTTTTCCTTCTGTTCTTATAGTTTACCTGCATGATCACACTTAAGAATGAAGGCTGATACTAAGGTTTATGAAAAATGTACCTGAGGGAAATAAGTCTGCATGAACAAGAGTTAGGGAAGACAATGTAGAGAAGGGGACAATTTGTTAGAAAAATTAGTAGGGTTTCAGCATGGAGGATGGTGGTAGAAATATGCAAATGAGGGTAGTGGGCTTGCAAAGATCAGACTGGGGTGAGGAGGAGAGATGCGGCCTGTGATGACTCAGCCCAGGCCACCCCCTCATTTTCCTAAGGCAGACGAAGTAGTCAAAAATTTTGCTAGGATCCTTTTGACCAGTACTCATTCTTAAAAGTATGAACTTTCTAAAAGGTGCTAAAGACTACATTTTCTTAAAACATTTTTCTTTTTCCGGTTGGGAGTTGAATGTCCATAACATAAAATATACTGTCTTCAACATTTTAAAGTGTACAGTTTTGTGGCATTAAGTACATTCATATCCATGTGCTTGTACTCTTTATTCTTAAAAGGAAAGTAGAATCAAGTAGTTTTAAGTCACCACTGAGATGTTTTTGAAGGCTGTTAACTTTTATAACTAGGTATCCTAAAGGTTTTCTCTATTCCAAATGCTTACCTAATGCTTGAATCCTTTGTTTACCACCATGTGGACACTTCCGTAGTAGGTATGATTCTCCAAATATTTGGAGATGTCCTCTCCCAGCAGGTTATTTTTTATCTGTATTAAATATACCCCTCCTCTTAACTGTTGCTCACCTAACATGTGATGGGCAAAGAAGCAATTTACTACTCTTTCATTTTTTGGAGTTTTTATTTATCTTCAGATTCTCCTGTGCATGTCACCTGCAGCCAGCGCAGTCAGAGCTTGCCAATCGTGAAGAACCCTTCCCCTGGCATATTCCCTAAATGTTTTTCTGGCAACATGCCCATCAACAGCAAGAAGCACATACCGCGAGATTACTACAGTACTTTTCTACAGACAGGTAGATTTATTAAATTTATACAGCTGTTCCACTGCTTGGTGAATGTTTTGCTGAGTAACTAAAATCCTGAAACTAAAGGGCACTTTGGGACTATTGAGATTTAATTCTTTTTTTACAGTTATGTAGTCAGCTTGGGTGCATCTTTTTTCCCTGGACTACAGGGTAAATACTTTTCTCCGTAACTGGTAGAGACATTGCTTGCATTCTTTTTTGGACCAGATACTTCACTTTGGGGACTTTCCCCAAATTATATCAAAGTATGATAATTCTGGAAGATGTTATCAGGTATACCATGAAAGAGGAGTTCAGAGGAGTTCTGTGGTTAAATAAGTTTGTGGGATTAAGCACACAGTCAGACCATACTAAAAAGGACTTCATGACTTGACTATGCTAATGAAAATATATTTAAAATGAGGATATGTTAAAGTGAGGCAGCCTACTTGAGCTTACAACACTTCCTCAAGGTGTATACATAATTAACGTCTTGAGGGCATCAGTGCCTGGCTAGAACATTTTTTGTATTTGTTATATAGTATGTTTGAGTATTTAGTAAAGGATTAGGTGCTCCACTTAATTGTTGCTTGGTATGTGCCCATCAAACCACATTTGTTTAACTTGTGTCTTTGTTGGTTTATGTTCTGCTGGGCTATATCACAGTTCAGTGCACATGGGTTATTTCCAAGGAATTGGGTCTATACATTTCTTCAGTGTTAACTTTCTCCTAAATATATTGCATGTCTTAACCAACATTTCTTAATCAACATTTTATGAGAATAACTCTTGTACATATATATCCCCCCACAGATGATCAATTTTCTCAGCCTATCAAATTTCCCATCAATGGCATCTCTGAAGTGAAAATTACCTCAGGAGACAGTGAAAATTTCCCATCAAGTTCTAAAAAGTCTGAGGAGTGGCCTGACTGGAGTGAGCCTGAGGAGCCTGAGAACAAAACTGTCAACATAAAGGTTTGTCCTGCAGATCCCCACGCAGTGGCCCAGTCCCCGCTCACTAACCTGAATGCAGAGGAGGAGCCTTGGGATGACTTTGAGCCTGGCAGCTTAGATACTGAAGTAAACCTGGAAGGTGGAATGATGGCCACAAGACCTGTTACCTCAGGGGAGCAAAAGGCCACTCCTGCTTTGCCTTCGAAATCAAGCCTACCCCAAAAGACCAGTCTTGCACAAAGCAGGGATGACCCAGGCCAAACCAAGCCACCAAAAGTGTTGTCACAAGAAAGGCGCCTTAAAGTTCCATCAGAACTGGGTTTAGGAGAGGAGTTTACCATTCAGGTAAAAAAGAAGCCAGTGAAAGACCCAGAGTTGGACTGGTTTGCTGATATGATCCCAGAAATTAAACCTTCAGCTGCTATTCTTATTTTGCCTGAACTGAGGACAGAAACAGTGGTTCCCAACAAGGATAATGTCTCATCAGTGATGCACTTTTCCTCAAAATTTGCTGCAGCAGAAATTACTGAGGTGAGGATCATTAAATTGTCTTACTAGTTTACATTATTTCCCTCTCACAGGCAGCAGTTATATTGTCCCATTTATAAAGAAAAAAAAATACACTCTTTCCCAGTGAGAGAAGACTGATGTCCACAACTGGTTTATTAACGTGATCAGAAAATGAACAAAATCAATTCCTGTCAATGGCATCTTTTTTTCAGGAAAATGTATTAATAGAAGTGCTTGGGCTAAGTGTTAAATAGTCCTTGTGAAAGTTTTTTTTTAATGCTGTGATTTTGTAATAGCGGAACCAAAGTGACCCTACTTTTCACGTTTCTGTTATAGTAAATTATGTATGAAGAAATGTATTCTGGCATCGAAAGACATGTTGGGCCCGTTTTAAATTCCCAACCTTTCAAATCTGAATGTGACTTGTTTCAGCAGGTTGCCCCTGTTTGCTCTCTTTCGTTGCAGGGAGAGTCTGCAGGCTGGGGGGAAGATGGTGATCTGAACTGGGACGATAACAGCTGGTGACAGTGGCTGCAAGTCACTTTTCAGGAAAAAGGATTTCTTTAAAACAAAGAAAAAATATCAAACTAATACCTCAGGAGCAGGCACTGCAGATGAGAAAGCCCCAGCATCCTGTTTTTCTCATGTCAGGAGCTCTTTATCCAGTCTGCCAATGGAAGTGAGAGACCTGGCTTGCTGGCGGAGAGCCCTGGGCAGTGCAGAGGTTCACAGCCCTTCTCAGAGGAAGAGCCTGTGCGTCTGACGGAGGCCAGTTTCTGTGAAGAGCAAGTGGCTGTGGAAAGGTGGAACTTACTGCTTTCTTCCAGAGCAATTCTGGAAGTAAAGAAAATAAATACAAAAATTCAAGCTGATTAGCTTAATTCTGTGCCATTTCTTTGTCAGAGGAGTAAACTCTATTATGGAATACAACTTACTGAAAAACTTTTAGCTATAAAGTATATAAATGATTTTAAATTGCTAAGGTTTCCTTAGGCAGCTTATTTATTTGTTTACAGAGGTACTATCTGAGTAAGTGGCCCTGTGGAGACCTGGGCAGTTACCGACTGTTCCACTTGTTACCTTGTACCAAAGTCCTTAATGAGAAATATCCCTCACAATCCTGCTCTTTAAATGTCCATAAATAAAGACTTATTTTCACTAGATTCAACTTCAGAAAAGTTTTATGTGTTAGACCATGTACAGATATGTCAATATTTTCATTTACAAAATGTACTATAGGGTAACAAAAAAAATCATTCAACTTATTTACCTAGTTGACAAAATGGTCTAGTCCACTAAGTACCTGACGTTTTAGCTTATCAATCCTTTCCTGAAGTGTCTCCATTTCCATCAGGAGCCAGTCTGGAGGAGGAGACTTCTGGAGTAGTAACTCGATCGCCTCCAAGGCTGCTATTGCTGCTTGCAGTGTTGACCTGTACTCATCTTCTGAGGGGAGCTCGTGACGGGCTCTTTTCACACAAGGCTGACAAATGAGAAAAACATGTAATGCCATGATCCCCATTCCAAATATAACTTTCCTTTTGGACTAAAGCTTACAAGGACAAATTCTAAAATTATAAAGTTTTATATGGAAATTTTATTCTAGTCTTTGGCTCACAGGGGCAGGAGACCCCTACCCCCACCTTCATCTGGAGAGAGACATGAAGGCAGTGTTGATTTGCGACAGGGATTCAGGGTGCTACCACAACTGATGCTCAGGGTCCGAGGAAATGAAGAGGTGCTGCCTTGTCCAGTGACTCCAGGTGAGTGTTCTTTAGCCATATAATCTGTCCTTACAAAAAAGCCCCAAGTATGAATTTTTTTAAATGCCCTTTTCTTTTTAACGCTAAGTTTATAATGATGCTTTCACTGCACCAGGAGGAGGACAAAGGGTTAGAGCCATACAGTTTTTAAAATCATTGTCTTCCTAAAGATGGCCGTAATTATATAAATTCTTTAGGGCTTATTTACACTACTGTTATATTTAACTTTGTAGATTTAAGGCATAAAAGTTACCATGTCTTCAGTTCACTTCAGTTGCTCAGTCGTGTCTGACTCTTTGCGACCCCATGAATCGCATCACGCCAGGCCTCCCTGTCTATCACCAACTCCCGGAGTTCACTAAAGCTCACGTCTATCGAGTCAGTGATGCCATCCAGCCATCTCAACCTCTGTTGTCCCCTTCTCCTCCTGCCCCCAACCCTACCCAGCATCAGAGTCTTTTCCAATGAGTCAACTCTTCGCACGAGGTGGCCAAAGTACTGGAGTTTCAGCTTTAGCATCAGTCCTTCCAAAGAACACCCAGGACTGATCTCCTTTAGAATGGACTGGTTGGATCTCCTTCCAGTCCAAGGGACTCTCAAGAGTCTTCTCCAACACCACAGTTCAAAACCATCAATTCTTCGGTACTCAGCTTTCTTCACAGTCCAACTCTCACATCCATACATGACCACTGGAAAAACCACAGCCTGGACTAGACAGACCTTTGCTGGCAAAGTAATGTCTCTGATTTTTAATATGCTATCTAGGTTAGTCATAACTTTCCTTCCAAGGAGTAAGCGTCTTTTAATTTCATGGCTGCAGTCACCATCTGCAATCATTTTGGAACCCTCAAAATTAAAGTCTGACACTGTTTCCACTGTTTCCCCATGAAGTGATATGTCTTGAAAACCAATTATTAGGTTTTTAACAGTTGTAACACATTTACCATCATGGATTGCCATTCCAAATATACTATTAGTGCTCAAACAATTTTGAATATCCTTAGAAATGTCAGATTTCTGCCTTTTGATGTAATTTCTGCCATAGATGTAATTTCTGGACTGTGATGAATGAGGCCAAGGAGCAAACTAAACATTTAAGAAGGTATGTGAATCAGTTTTCTTCGGTGGTTCAAAAACTACTGCATTTGTAGCATCATTGGTACAAAGACATAACTTTTCCAAAGGTTACTGCAAATAATTTAAAGTTATATTAAAAGTATATTCAGTATGATGTTTAAAACTTTTTTTGGAGTCCAACCTCTGTTCTCTGTGTTGTTAGCCTTCCAGAAAGAAGAAATGTGATTTTTAAGAGAGCAGCTACCATAAAACAATTTCACATGTCTATTCTGTATGAGGCAAAGAACCACACTAGTTCCTGTTTTACTTTTGTAAGTAATAAAGCAAATTTTTTATTAAAGCTTGATCCACAGTGAAGAGCAGTCCATACCTGTAAAGATGGCATCTTTGTTCCTTCTTGAATAACTTTAGCAAAAGGCTCCCAGAAAGTACCTTTTTCCTGTTTGATACGTTCCACTCTTGCAGCTGTAGTTTCATCTACAAACCCTGTCTGCCAGAGATATGAAGAACCAAGTAAATACCAACATTAGCACTCTCAACTTGTTATCAAAATGGTGTGATACTCAGTGAAAAGACCTGTGTGTATTAAATGCCGAATGTTTAACTACAAGGCTCAGCTTGTGAACTAGGCAAATTCTGGAAGTAAGTTGGACTCATCTGTAAAAATTATCCTCAGTGTGATTTGGATAAAAACATTTTAGAGTGTACGTCTTCCCTACAGGAAAAAAAAAAAGATCATCTGCTAGCCTTTACTGAATAGGGTGAGAAATTTTTAAAAGAACCATGTACACACACTTACTTACATCCAGCTTATATGTAATATATGCATATATACAAAAAAGAGACATAGTCCACTTCAATGAGATATTCTTAAAATTAAGTACTTAACCATAATTCACTTTATCCTAGTATTCTAAATTTGTGGTTTAACTGTTCTATTAGTGTTTCAGTTAAGCTTTAACTTACATCCTACCATTGTCCCCAAGTAAGTTTCAAAGCTCACACAAAATATGGGAGCCACTATTTGGAAAAGCCCTGATTGGATTATGGTGGTGAATATGACCCTCTTGGGCCTACAGTTCCACGTGTGAGTCTAATGATGGTGAGTTACTGGTTAGGGATCCGCATTCTTTTTCTCTGGGCCTGGATGATCAAAGCTGCGGTATCCCAGACTACAGCCAGAGTGACCCAAGTCACTTCTGACCTGCAGTGAGGTCCCAACTGTTTAATAAGCTAACAGGATATTCAACCTGGCAATAATTTTTCAAAAAGTAACATAACAAAATATGTTCTGCTACTTGGATGCTATACAAATAAAATACCTTCTCCAAAAAGGATACAACTTTTTCCTTTGTTTCTTCAGAACTGAGACATTGTGGAACTATCTCTTCATGAGTTGTTCCCTATTAAAAGATTGATAAAACTTATTTCAGTACATTTTAATAACCTGCAAAAAGAAGTACACAAGTTTTAAGAGCTACTTTAATTAAAAATGCAACTTTAAAAGAAAAATCGCTCAAAACATAATAAGCTCATAGTTACTTGAGGGTGCACAAATATAAAGTTGTGAGCTGTAACGATTTCTGCCCAATCATCCCAACATTTTTGGGTCCCATTATGATAAAGGGCAGGACTGTACAATGGCGGCTAAGAGTAAAAGCAGCCCAGGGCAGGGTCGCCTTCTCTACAGAGCTGAGCTAACAGGTCTGTGTTCATCAACTTAGCTGCTATGAAAGATGGAGATTAAATATATTATCATTCAACCCCAAACAGCATCTGAATTAGGACACCTAGTCTGAATGCTTGTTCTGATCATTACTACTGAGGACCTTAGGAAAATCACTTCCCCTCTCTGGCCTTCATTTTTAGATCCTATAAAACAGAAGGCTAGTAATATCTCCTCCAGAAATTTTATGGCTAAGATACAAAAAGCAGCTCTATACATGTTTTTGGAATATTTTGCAATATCAGAAAATGTTTTAGACATCACTGTGACAGACTGGCCTTCTAATTAATTACCTCAGCAAACTGAGTAAATGCCTCCAAGGAATGTTGTTCTAGTAGCCAGTTCCTGTCAGCTAGCAGTGAAGCAAAAACAGAAGACAGGCTGGGCAGAATTCTGTCCTACAAAGAAAACCAAACCTTATTAGAGGAGAACCTCAGCAGAGTACATTCGTTATCAGTTTTCCATAATTCTGTCCCAGGGAACACAATAAAACGTGTTAAATTGTGTCCCTCCTTTGCTCTAGCCCCACTGCCTTTGTGTTAGCTCTCCTATCAAATGTGCTTCCAGCTGGGGGGTGTTCGCTTCCCATTTCCCCTGTTCTGGAGATGCCTCCTCAGGTACCTGCCTGGTTTGCTCCCTCAGCGTCAGGTGTTGCCCACATCACTACGGTGAGGACTCCAGTGACCAAGTCTGATTTCAGACTCTACTCCCACATATACATTCTTTCTTCCCCTTCTCTTGCTTTATTTCTCTCCATAGCACTCACCACCAATTTAGTCCTTTTCCTATATCCCCACTTTAGTAGTCTGTTGCTTCTCAACAGGCTGAGGGTATTTATTAGTTTGATTTCCTCAATACTGAATCCCCAGTATTAAAATAGGGATTAAAATAGCACCTGACATATAGCAAGAACTTAACCTTTTCTTGAATGAATAAATGAATCAATATCACATGGGTTAAATGCCTCTCATGCTGATGAATTCCCCCAAATTTCTTTAGATCTTAACTTCACTCTGGGAATATGTAAGGTAATTTCTGCTTTTATTAAACATTTGTTCCGTAGGTTCTGGGCCCATCAGGGTCCATGGCTATGGCACTGATGAAGCAGAATTTCAGAATATATTTACATTCACTTTATGCTAAAAAGATAGCTCAGATGCAAGTATCTTTGAATACTTCTATCCAGAGAGTTGAAAAGAAGCTGTCAAGTCTACACTTACCTCAAGAAACACAACTTTACATGATGAAAACCAAGAGTATGGGATTGTCTCCCTTTGAACAAGAGAGCCCTTTACAAACTAACCAGTTCAAGTTTTGGTTTCAAGGTTTTAATTATTTAACATGTACTGAGAAAACATTCATCATATTTTTGCCCCACTTACATAAAAAGTTCTCAGCACTGAAATCTTCATGGTATGATCTAGAAGTAGGGGGAAAATGTCAAGTGTCTAGAATTGTCTTAACCACAGTAATAAGGAAGGAAAAACTCAATTTAGGAGGAAGACTTCTTTTTGCTGTTAAGTGTGTCTTAAGATTCAGTAGAAGTGTATCACCAGGCCTTTACAGTTTTATAAATAAATAGTTATTTGTCAACTATATATACTTCACAAAATTTTCAAAAATATCTTCTAAAAAAGCAAATAGGCTCCCTTTAGTGGATATAGAAACCAAGAGAATAACTGATAAATCACCCAATACATTGTTCCCTCTCACTATACATTGTTCCCTAGAAGACATATTTTCCTTCCTTAGGAACTTTGTATGCTAGAACCCAACTATCATAAATCTTACTGTAGCCAGTTCTATAAATTATTTGTATGTCAACATATATTTTCCTAAAAGTAAATGACTCGAGTTCTACTAAGACAGTCACCCTCTCTTCACAAAATAGTTTTTCTCTAATTTTCATTTGTCAGCAATCCATAGAATTCCAGAAATTAAAGCCTGAAGAGATTTTGTTAACATGGGAACAACAGGATTAAGAGAGTATTACCTGGATAGTTTGAGGTATAAAAAGTTTTCCCAGAGAAGAGAGAAAATCCAGAAATGCCAATCGAACATGGTCAGGAGGCTCTAATTTAAGCAGTGAGGTCTGCAAAGTTATGACCTGAAGGTGCGAAGACCAAAGAATAGTTACAAGCAGTTATAAAACAAGTGCTTTGTAGAGACACAACTAAGATTTTGATGGATATGCAGGATGGGAAACAAAACCAAACCCAGGACAGTCAAAGATACTACAAAGCCTATATTTCACAGGTGGAATTTGAATAAAACAATAAAATCACTCATTCAGTTACTACCACAATATTAGTCTTACCAACCATTGAAATAAAAAATTAAAAATTCATGTGTTTCTGAAAAACAATACACCAGCATTCTTCCTTTAAATCTTTAAAAATTATTTTTTATTTCAATTTCTAGAGGGAGAAGTTCATTCTTTAAACATGGATTGGCAAACTTTCTATAAAGGGCCAGATGGTAAATATTCTGGGCTTGTTCTTTGTTGCATGCATATATATATATATATATATATATATATATATATTAATAAACCTTTTAAAAATGTAAAAGATTTTCCTTAGCTATGCTGAAAACAGAAGAGCAGAACCTAGTCAGGAGGCCATAGTTTGCCTGGTATAAAGGACACTGAGATAGTCTCTATGGCAGCAATGTCTCAATGAATAATTTACTTATGTTGAAATTTTAAAATGTTATTTAGGATTTTTTTTTAAAGGTAGGTACAATTACATCAGAACTATCAGTATTTTTCAAAAAAGATTAGAATCTTCAGAATCAACATATTTGAGTCAATTATTTTACTATATTCTCTGTAAATACATATATACTAACTAAAAATATACCTAATTAGTAAACATTTTTTGTTTTCTTTTTTATTGAAATTTATTTATTTTAATTGGAGGCTAGTTACTTTACAATATTGGATTGGTTTTGCCATCCATCAATGCTAAGTTCTTCATGTACACAACCAAAACCAGAGCTACTAAATACAAGGTGTTGCTAGCCTCACTCTCTGCAATATGCTGTAACTTCCTAAATAGGAAAGACTAGCTTTACCTCGGAATAGTTTTTTTCTTAAGTGACAGTAAGCTTAAACCAACTGAATTAGGGGATCAGGTCTGTCTATTATGAACTCATTCCAAATCCTCAAATCACTTCAGGTAAGATGAAGGCCTTCTCCCCTTTTCCCTCTTTCCATCACTTAGAACCACCTAAAGTGAGGCATACCTGAGGCCTACAGTCCATGGGGTCCCAAAGAATTGGACAGGACTGAGTGACTAACACAACTTCAACAACACCTTCTGGCATACCTTTGAAAATGCTGTGAAGGCAGGGTTCCCAGTGAACTGACTCCTAACCTCAGGATTTCCTAAGCAGTTACCAGCAACAGCAAAACAGGTCTGACTATTCAGTATCAAAGAGATACGAGAGTAGATAGCTTGCCCACTATTCTTACCTGACTTATCAGCTGAGGATCTAAAGCTTGAATGAAAAATCCCAGCAGTGGAAGTAAAAGGCTGAGTGTCTGCTGAACATAAGGTTGACCTATTACCTTAAATAAGAAGCACAAAATAATTTTGGTGAAAATTTTCCATCACATAAGACTAGCCACATTCACATTTATTATATTCCAGGAAATATGCTAAGCACTTTATATTACTTCACTTATTCCTTATAACTCTACGAAGCAGGTATTATTACCCTCACTTTACTACTAAGAAAAAGGGGTAGAGAGGTTAAATAATTTCCTCTAGACACACAGTTAGGAAAAAGTATAGCCATGTTCTAAACCCAGATTTAATTCAGATGGGCATCTCATTATTTTTATCTGTCTCAGAAAAAGCTTGCTTATTCCTTAGTCGTCTTAAAATTCTCCTCTCCAGAACTCTTGCTTCTATTATATTATAAGCTTTATCACCAGGAAAGATCCTCAGTGAATATTTATTCAATGATTTAATGAGGATCAGGGGAAATAACTTGTTGAAGCTAAAATGCTACAACAGTGAAATCTAACCATATACATAAACTTTAATGATAAAATATCATCTGCAAAACCATTTCTGTTATTTCACAAATGTGAATGGTGCCTTCAACTTCCACTGACTGGGACACCCAGAGGCCAGTATTTCAACTTATCAATAGTTAGATATTTAACTAAATATGATTTTTAAGTTACAATGATCTGTGGGACATATATCATTCTACTTCTAGTCTGATTTTGGCTTTTCTGGAGAAGAGGAATACAAGTTAGCCACATCCATTTACTTGCCCTTTCTACTATTAAGCCAGACCACTCTCACACTGCTCAAAAGATTTTATAAAAGAACTCCAGAATCACAGAAACAGGCCATAGCAAACAAAGAAGAAAAAACAGTAGGAGAAGAAATTTTTAAAAAAAGAGGGTCCAACTGGTCTTGAAAATAGTAGCTAGACTGTCACTGTCACTTCACTAGTTTCTAGTTTTATTAATATAATTCTATCACACTTAAATAGAACTGGCTGAAAGAGTAAAAGTAGGCATTTTTAAGTTCTAATCACAAGTGCTACCAAGAACCTAAAGTAATTACATACATTTTACTCTGTATGGAAATTTCATTCTTTTTCAATATTTTATTTGTTCTTCAGCAAAATTATTACAGTTGCTTTCCTTACCAGTTTAACATTTAAAAGAATTGAAAGCTGACTTCCAACTTCCTTAATTGCCATTTGCTGCCCCATATCCAGAGCTTCACCAGAAGAATTACATACAGCAAGCAGAGCAGAGAGCACGGTGTTCTAAAGGCGAGAGACAGGGAAAGGACCTGAGTGTGGACATCAGTCTAAAGGAGCTGGAACCCAACTACCTGCAGGTTTTGAGTTACCTCTAACTCTTCATAAAAATACTAGAAGTGTATCTCTAAGACCCAAAGCCATCTTTTCAGCGATGTCTTAATACATGTATTATGTTGGCCAAATAAGATGTAAGATGTTATAGAAACACTCAAATTTTTGGCCAACCAATATATTTTGTTAAAACGACTTTTCCTTATACACAGAAACATTTGCTTCATTTTCCTAAATTTTTTTTTTTTCCTTTTAGGTTGAAAATTTAACAAAATGGAAACTATCATATTTTAATAAATAGATTTGATACAAATGGCCAATATGGTCAAGCTAATTCATACTATTTATCAACTAAATTTTTTTCACATTATATACTTAGCAACCTTTTAAAGTTTACTAAATTATTGTTGCTGTTGTTGTATAATTAATCTTTAAAAATTTTAGCAACACTGCATTCAATAAACATAGTACCTAAGTACACTATTTAGAATTTGAAACAAAAGATAATTTTTCCTGGATTCACTCTTAATGATATATCAAATGTCTGTCTCTCTGACTGGCCAGGAATGGGGTTGGTTGGCGTGTGGTAACAATCAGTAATTTTGCCCTTCATCCATTATACTTCAACAACCACACTTAATTTTATGTAATCACCACACAGCTTTTAACTTATTATTTACTTATTTCCTTTTACAATAAACATTAAATAACTTGCTGATCTAGTTTTGGTCATACAGTAAAGATCTGTTGAATTTTAGAAAGTAGGTGCTTTTATTTTATCTAATACAGAAGTTTTTGTCTTTACTTTAGAAATTTGTGTATGAATACAAAACCTGAACAATCTCACCATCTCCTAACTAGGTATTTAATAGGTTTCTTAAAGGCACATAGAAATATTTCCTTTCAATATATGTACATGCTTTAAATTATCTTGATGATTACAGTCAAATGTAATAGAGTATCAGAACATTTACACTCAGTTTAGAAATGTAAGTCTCAAGAAAACCCTGAACTCAATTTAAAATTGCAAATAAGCCCTCACCCCTTCGACTGCTCTGTGCCCAACCTTGCTTGATTTGTCTCTTATCACAAACTGATATATAGTATGTATCTAAGTTTTACATATATATATATATATACATGTTACTTCTTTGTCTACAGCTAAAGAATGTAAGTCCATGAGAGCAGGAATTTTTGTTGGTTTTGTTCTTTGATATATTTTTTATCTCCAATGCCTAAAACAGAGCTTGGCACATATAAGCATTCAAAATATGCTGAATGAATGAATGAATCAAAGAATGTGCAAATAAACACCAAACAACATGTACTATATCCAGTTTTTAAAACTGTATTTTGACTTACAGATCAACTTCTTTTTTATTCCATTATTTTAAGAGGAGCATTCTAAATAGAAAGGTATATAAAGACTCAGAAGAGATTTGCATAAAATGAGGGTTGTACAAAAAGAAGAATCTTCTCTACCAAATCTAGAAATATGTCAGCAAATATACTACAAATAAGTATTTCGCAATGTGTTCCACCCTCCCCTCTCATATTTACATCAATCAAAATAACAGCACATTTCTCACAGACTCTTACAGTGTAAAAATATGAAACTCTTGCTAGATTCTGAGGGCACAAACTGTGTCTTTTTAACAACACATCCCCAGTAACTAAAGCAGCTTCATAAACAGCTACAGAATGAATCAAGGCCATCATAATGCACTTACCAGAGACTCAAGTTCTTCCAGCGTGCGGTTACTGCCTAGCCACTTCATACACCATGCAATGCCTGCTCTGCTGACCTCAAGTGCAGTTTGTTTCCTAAGCTCAGCAGGTAATGCCTGAAAGGAAATATACTGCCACAGAAGCAGATTTTCTGTTTCTTTTGGGGGAAATTTCTGGATAAATTCCACCTGAAATTAATTGTTAAAAAAACAAAAGTAACATAAGACAGTCTAGTGAACTGATACACCAAAGCGAAGTATTAGCTTCGATATTTAATATTTTTTTAAAAGTTCTTGGGATTTCCCCCGGTGGTCCAATGGTTAAGTCTCGGATTCTGCACTTCCAGTGCAAGGGGAGCAGGTTGGATCCCTGGTAGGAGAACCAAGATCCCACATGTTGTGTGGGTGGTATGACAAAAAATAATAGTTCTTAACTGTGTAACAGTATCACAAGGTACCAGATCAATGTAGCCTAAATGAACAAGCATTTTAGTTATTTTTTGTTTTTGCATTTGTTTCCAAATTGAAACACAGGTTAAGTGGAACACTATATAAATGCATTAGTGAGTGAGTGAGTGAAGTCATTCAGTCGTGTCCGACTCTTTGCGACCCTGTGGACTGTAGCCCACCAGGCTCCTCAGTCCATGGGATTCTCCAGGCAAGAGTACTGGAGTGGGTTGCCATTTCCTTCTCCAGGGGATCTTCCCGACCCAGGGATCAAACCCAGGCATTCCAGGCAGACGTTTTAACCTCTGAGCCACCAGGGAAGCTCTAATAAATGCATTAAGAAATGTTAAATTATTAGTCACATCAGCTATTTTAAATGCTTCTACCCAATAAGTCTATTTTTTTCCTAAGAATCGGTGTACTCAACAACTTGTACAGTAATATTACAAAATACACCAACAAGATTGATTTAGCCAACCTTTGTGGCTTACTACTTAGCTATCAGAGAGAAGCAAAGGTCACAGGTTCAGTTTTCCAATGGGCTAGCCAGCTCTGCTCTACTTTAGACAACATATGAAACTCATTCGCAAGTGTTCATAACAGTATGGTTGGCAAAACAATTCTACCACTGAAATAATTCAAAGGGTTTGCCAGGTTAACAGAAAAACAGTACTGTTCTAAAATGCCATGTTAATGGGCTAGATAAAAATGGCAAACAAAGTTATTTTAAGAAAGAGCTAAACTGTTTAAATCAGTTTCTGGTAGAAAAACTGCAAAAGCAATAGTGTACTTAATTACTAATTAAGGTATACTCTAGGAATATTGATGTAATTTTTAAGAAGAATAATTCAATTTATAAATATCCAAAGTCTACTTCATGAAAGAAAAAAATTTTCTTACATCAAAAATGAGAAAAGAAAAAACACACTACTATATTCAATCTGACAGAGAAACTCTTCTACATTATATATCATATTTATATTTGAATTGTATTTGTTTGGAGAAAATACTTAGCTGTCAAAACAAGGGAGAAATTACATGGCTATTTTCTGGGGCAGCTGATAAAGCCAGAAAAATGGATCCCTTCATGAGCTATGCATCAATTACAACAGGCAGCTTTATTCATGAAACCAAACTACATCAGGAAAGCTAAGAGAATTGTGCCAACTAACATCAATTCAAACAAGACCTTTCTTTATAATAAAGTCCAGCGAGTGAATGAGTTCCCTTTCCAAAACAGAACTATAAATAATAACACCCTGGACAACATAGGTAGGTGTTGCCAAGATCTGTTACATATAAGACTGATTTATTTATTTACTATTCTGGGTTTGAAAACCTTGGCCTCAACACAGTTTTCAAGATTTAAAACTGCTTGTGCTGACAGTTCACAAGGAGTGAAATATAAGGGGATCTAATGTGCAGAGCTCATGACTTCCCTCCTTAACACTGAGAAAAATACACCAGTGGGCTTAAAATGCAAATATATAATCTTTCCTTTACATGAAAATGGTAGCACAGCTGCCAATGTGCTTCAACCAGACCATACTAATATCCTTTCCCCTCAGGTAACCTCAGGAAATAAAAAAGCATATTTCCTAGGGTAAAAGAGAGTAAGGAGGCAGAGGCAACATCCCAGAGGAGGCCCCTGAAGCAGCTGCATAAAAACCAGCTAAAAACAATACGGGAGCCATGGAAAGAGGACAGACTTGGGAGCAAAACAGATCTTATCTGAATCCTAGCTCAGTCATTTATTATGTGTGAGCTTGGAGAAGGTCTTTAATTATCCTGAGTTATTGAATCTTCATCTGTAAAATGGACATGATAACACATCATCTATCCCACAAGGCTGAGGTAAGGATTAAAAGAATTAAAGTGCCTATTACAAAACCTGGTCCATAGTATAGTCTGAAAAAATACAGGTTTCCCTGCTGCTTCCTTTAAGATGCTGGATCATGTCTTAAGAGAAAAGGAGAACGCTAACATGACATGACATGACAGAACAACTAACACTTGTTAAACGCTCACCTGATGCATACATACACTATCTCCTTGAGCCTCACAACTGCCATCTAAGTGATAATATTTCAATTTTAGGATTAACTAACTCTGCCAAGGACTCTCAGAACAGGAATTCAAATTCAGGTTTCTCCCTTAATGTTAAGTGTTATCCAGTAACTTGAACACAGCAGGAAAAATCAGTATTTGATAAATGAAGTAAATGAAGGAAAATATTACAAGTAACCCCTCATTTATCTATAACTTCATATCTGATAGTTGCAATTATTTGGAAATTTCAAAATAAACTGAGAAGTATATAAGAGATCTCTAAACATACACTAGAGTTTGTTATAACAAACCTTCTAGAACTCACTTGGGGCTAATTCATTCTGAGTTGTATTATCCTAAAAGTTAAAATTTCTCAACTGTGGGAAAAGAATTTTATTCCTATAAAGTGAGAAAATGGAGGATCTCTTCCAAATCCCACTTCTTCAGGAAGGGCCTGCCAGTGAAACAGGGCTTCTAGGAAGAACCATATACCAGGAACCAAGAGTATGACCTTTAAAGACAGGGGAGTGGAAGGTAGTAAAATTGCATTAGGAGCAGACAACTCTTCAGGAGTTTTAGAGGCAGGAACAGCAACCCTAATATGTTTTCTGGAGGGCGATGAGGTGGGCCTGCTGTGCTTTTCTGCCTTGGAGACACCTAAGGAAGAGGGCCAGAAGGTCAGTGTGGCTCCTCACTGCCCTGCCATCCTCTCTTGGCAGGAAAGCAGGCATGGACTTGGGGTAAACACTCTGGTCAGAAATAACTCAGCCTTTATTGAGTACCCTCTAAACTCGGCACTATGCTAAGTATTTCATATATATTATCTCTAAATCCTTACGAAATTTTTCAAAACAGTTACACATTTCTGTCACTTTGTAGGCAGGGAAACAGTTTCAGAAACAATGACTTGCCCAAGGTCATATTAAGCCAGGATTCACACCAAGGCCTTTAACCCACTTCACTAACCTAGTGTTTCCCCAGCTTGTATCCATGTCAGAATCATGCAGGAATTTAATAATAACAAAAACAAGTTACTAAGCCTCACCCAACAGCCACCACTCCATACCCATTCTATTCACAGGCTTAGGTCCTAGAACCTGTATTTTATAAAAAGCTAATAAGAGCTCCAAAGTGACTAATCCAAGGGACTACACTAGGCTACCAAGGTTCCTGTAACTGGAGAATTTCCTCTGTCACACAGAGCTTGTCTTCCTCACAATGGCAAACAAATAGGGCTCATCATGCTTACAATTTTCCCCAGAAAGTTCAACTTGTTTACTTTGAAAAAGATAAAGATATCATTTTCATTTAGAGCATAAGCAATATTCTAGCTCTTCAAAATAAGTTAAAGGGACAGGGGATACAGAACCATTTCATTCCAAGTATCTTAAATGTATGAGAAAGAAGAAGAAAGAAGACAGAGTTAGATGTACTCAACGTCCACCTACTCCTCCACCATCTTGTTCTCTCAGAAGACAGAGTTAGAATGATTGTCTGTAACTTGCAGTAAAGATACTGACAAGGACTCTCTCTCTGACCAATCTTGAGTCAAGCTCTTCTTAGCTCTCTTCTTGAGAAGCCTTTGACCCTGGGCTTGTATCCATCTTTTCTGGGTCTTGCATTATCCAGTTTTAGCAAGAATCATAACTAAATTTAGAAAGAATCCCTCACCCTTAGTATCTGATCATCCTGGTCTGTGTTCAGCAAGAATCTGGTCAAGCCAGAATGACCCCCTTACCTCTGATGTTTCCTTTTAGGAATTTTTATCCACAAGACTCCTACCCTGCTTCTTGACCCTAGATTCACACTAGTCTATGCTGTATTCAGAACTGAGCCCAGTTCTATACTGAAATCTCTTCTCTCCTATTGCGACAGCTCTGAATAAGATCTATTTTTATCACTTTAACTTAATGTTAAAGTGTAGCTCTGGCTTTTCTTTAACATCAAAATCTAAATCCACCTAAAAGCAATAAGCAAAGCAATCAATATATTAAAATTTTACATTCAGATGTTAACATTTACATGTAGAATAAATGGGGGTGAAAAAGCCTTCAAAAGTATCTGAATCCAATTCTCAGCAGCTGCTCAAAGACAGTGACAAAGATGATATCCTTGCCTGTTGGGGTGGGGCCATGAAGAAGAAGAGACGCCTCAATAGTATTGATAGGTTGGTAAGCTGATAACATTCTCCAGGGCAGGATTTTATCTGAGAAAAGACAGGAGAGAAAGCAGAGATCAAGACTTAAAATCATAGCTTTTACAAGCTTTTATATGCCAAAATATTAACAACAGCTCTTTCTGGGAAATAACATGGAATTTTAATTTCTGATTTGGCACTTTGCTCTAATTTTTTCTCTTCCGTGAACCTACTTTTGTAATATGGAAACAATTTTGATATATTTAAAAACAATACTTTGGAATTTCTATTTCTAATTACCATTTTGATTATAACTTGATATGTTAATCCCCCTACTGAAAGATAACTTGTGAAATTTTTTTAAGTCTAAGCACAAAAGTGCAGAGGTGAATATAAACTGTAAGATGGAAGCATCATTAAAAGAATTTAAAATTCCCATCATAATGTGCTAGGAGAGCTTTTATTTAAAGTAGTTATGAGATAAATAACATAAAAGTCACTGTTTTGTGTAAGATGTGATGAGGATTTAGAAAAAACTTGGGTAAGCACTCCAGACCATTAGCCACGGAGACATAGATGTCAGCTGCCTGGTTACCATGCATCTCAGTGAACTTAGTCTGCAATATCCTTATAGGGTAAACCAAGAAATATACGAAACAAAAAAACGAAAGACACATGGCCCACATAGAATCTTATCCAAACCCAGAGACTAAAAATAAACCAGTCATACCCATCTTATATGGAACACAAACATCTTGAGATTTAAAAGCAAAAGATCAACACTGAAAAGATTAACATAAGTCATCATTAACTTTCTTTGTATCTATTCACATTACTTCTTTACCCAAAAGGCATCAATTACTATCACATTTAGTCCCTCTCAGAAAGAGATACATCAAAATCAAGAGTCAGGATGTCTAAGTCATATTAGAGAGGGGCCTGGGGCAGGAGAGAGGGGCCCGGGAGACGGAGGAAGGAGGCGAGAGTAAGAACTCTGGGTCATCCACATTAAGGCTAACTCCTATTCTCTACTTTGTATTCAATATTAAATTTATCCTAAAACAACCTAATTTTTCTTCCCCAGATCAATGAAACTCCAAAAAATTTTGAAAAAATGAGACAATTTCCCCAGTGTTACAATCTTTCTAATATATCTTTCTCAATAGCATCAACACTGAAAGTGAAAGTGTTAAGTCACTCGGTCGTCTCCGACTCTTTACAACCCCATGGACCGAAGCCTGCCAGGCTCCTCTGTCCATGAATTCTCCAAGCAAGAATACTGGAGTGGGTCGCCATTCTCTTCTCCAGAAGATCTTCCCAACCCAGGGACTGAAACTGGGTCTCCTGCATTGCAGGCAGATTCTCTACCGTCTGAGCTACCACGGAAGCTCAGCATCAGCACTAATGCAGAGCAAAAAACCTAATTTACTGTCAAAATCATGTAGCTAACATGCCATTTCTCCTTTTGATATTCACATTCTTTAAGATTATCAGGTCCCCAAAGGAAATGCATGGAAGTTGAATGTTCTAGGCTTTGTAATTCTACTCACCAGGTGGGCCGTTATGGTCACGTGATGAGCACAGAGTTCAGCAGTCCCGTATCTGTGACAGGAAGAGAAGCCAGTCTCATACAATTATTTATACAGCTATTCAGAAAAGCAAGATGAACTACCATAAAGCACTAAATATTCTAAACTGCAGTTATTTACATGGCAAAGGAATATCACAACATACAAAACGACCTAAGCTATAGGTTCTGTTGATCTGAGCCAAAGAAAGGAAGAGGGAACTCAGTCCCTAATTCAGTGCTGTGATGTGAAATCAAACCATTTTGGGGGGCTGTTAAAGGATTATCAAGATTTAATTTTCTATAAACTTACAACTATAAAGTCATTTACTATCAATCACTACAGTAAATCAACCCCCAAATTTTAAAAAGTATGTTGTACCGAGCAAGGAAGCACCATGCGTCCATAGCCAGCAAAGAGGTGATCATATTAGCACTAAGAACAGCATTCAACAGAGCAGTGTCCTAATGAAAAACAAATGGCTATGGTAAATTATCATTAACATAACATTTCTCAAAACAATAAAATACTATCACAATCCAAAAAAACCCAACAGAGCCTCAATAGGAAAGCTCTACTTTCTAGTGTCTGAAAGAATATATGTTGCCATCCCCTCAACATTTATTATGTTCAGCACTGGACTGGGCTATAGAGATGCAAAGTGATTGTCAATGTGGTAACTCAGTCACTAGGCTCCACAAAAATCCTCTATGTAGGCTGAAGTCTCTAGAACTATATATATAATACACATGCCTATACTTCTGTTTCTGTCTTAACCTATTCAAAGACAATATTTAATGTGTTGAATATTACCCATTTATAATATCATAAATGATATTCATTTTTAAATAAATTTTAAGAATTTTTTCCCTAGAATTTTATCAGAATCTTTTCTAATCTAATTTCAGTAAAAAGGGACTTCCCTGGTGGTCCAGTGGTTAAAAATCCATGCTTCCACTGCAGGGGTTACAGGTTCGATCTCTGGTTGGGGAATTAAGGTCCTATGTGCTGCACGGTGCAGCCAAAAATTTTTTAAAAGCCAAGACAAACAATTCCAGTTTAAAAAAGAAAACAAACACTTTAAGCCTAGGATCTGTAGGAGACTTGGTACTACATTCTGCTATTCTCTGTTTCTTTTTAAGAAACTGAATTAGGTGAAATCATAGACCCATTTTTCTTCTTCTCACACTGTGTTTCCATACCTTTCCACCCCAAATGTTTTCTGAAGTATTTTAGCTAAATATTACATCTGAATACTACAGGACTCTTAAAATTACCATTTCCTAAGACCCAACTGAATTAAAGCATAAAATGTGCAAGCTGAGAGAATGACAGTTAAAAATAAATACACATTTCTGAGTCATATGGTAGTTCTATTTTTAGTTTTTAAGGAACCTCTATAGTGGCTGTATCAATTTACATCTCCATCAACAGTGCAAGAGAGTTCCCTTTCCTCCACACCCTCTGCAGCATTTATTGTTTGTAGATCTTTTTGATTATTGCCATTCTGACTGGTGTGAGGTGATACCTCACTGTAGTTTTGATCTGCATTTCTCTAATAATTGGTGATGCTGAGCATGTTTGTTGCCCATGTGTGTGTCTTCTTTGGAGAATTGTCTCTTTAGGTCTTCTATCTATTTTTTGAAGACATATGCACCCCAACACTTATTACAGCACTATTTACAACAGCAAGGACATGGAAGTAACCTAAATGTCCATCAACAGATGAATGGACAAAGATGACAAGGATATAGATACATATGGATAAGATAATACGAGTCATCTGTGGAGACATGGGTGGGCCTCGAGTCTGCCATATAGAGTGAAGTAAGTCAGAAAAAATATATATATCATCACATCAATGTGGAATCTAGAAAAATAGTAAGATGAATCTATTTGCAGGGAAGGAACAGAGATGCAGATGTACAGAACTATACTCAAGGAGGGCAGTCGGGGTGGAGGTGGGTGAATGAATTGGGAGACTGGGATTAGCATATGTGCACTGCCATGTAAAACTACTAGTGGGAACCTGTTGTATAGTGATGGGAACTCAGTTCAGTGCTCTGTGGTGACCTAGAAGGGTAGGATGGGGTGGCGGCAGAGTTAATAGAGGGAGGGGATATATGCATACATATAGCTGATTCACTTCACTGTACAGCAGAAACTAACCAAATGTTGTAAAGCAACTATTAGTGCTCAGTCATGTTCAGCTCTTTGCGATCCCATGGACAGTAGCCCACCAGGCTCCTCTGTCCACAGAATTTTCCAGGCAAGAATATTGGAGCGGGTTGCCATTTCTGTCTCCAGGGGATCTTCCTGACCCAGAGATTGAACCTGCATCTCTTGCATCTCCTGCAGTGGCAGGCAGATTCTTTACCGCTGCACCACCCGGGAAGCCTGTAAACAACTATGTGCAGTCATGTCCGATTCTATATGACCCGACGGACTACAGCCTGCCAGGCTTCTAAAGCAACGATGCCCCAGTGTAAATAAATACACACACATTTATTATCCCCACACTTTCTTCTGTATCTGATTCACAGTTTCAGTGAAAAGAAAGCAAAAGTAATCTCAGCTTAGCCCTGCAAGTGACAAACTTACCAGTTCAGGGAACAGTGAGGGATGAAGGGAAGCAATAAATGTACACAGATGAATGCAAACGTGCTGATACAAGGTGATGGCAACCTCGGCCTGCCCTTTACTCTTTACTCCCTGTAAATGAACAGGGAGAGAGAGTTCACCAGAACACTGCTCAAAACTGGAGAAAATGGCTTTGAGTAGAGACACCCTGCAGGGAAATTGAGAACATTGAACCCAACGTTATTAACATTTAATAATTAGTGGGTGTAACAACACTACAGAGGGTTATTTTACCAAAGCCAAATGTCTCAAGATGTATATATCAGTAACAGTTTCCAATATATGTGAATATGTATCCTGTATCCATAAAAATAAAATACATTTAGAGAAATTCCTTAAAGGAGAATTTTCCTATACATCTTTTATCGTTTACCAAGTGATTAACAAAATACAGAGCTATACAAAGTCTGAGACAAAATTCATCAAGAACCTGAAACTTAAATAGCTAAACTAGGTATCATATATTAAATAAAAAATAGGCCCTATTATACAGACAGAGAGGGGTCATTGTAAGATTGAAATGGTTTAAGAATTCTTCATAGAGGATTTAAAAATAAATTAAAACTAAGCAAAATATAATAGGTAAAGATGACAAAGCCTGAGTAAAAGGCAGACAGGAATCACCAGTCTGACAGAAGCAAGGTATATGTGTAGAAAAAGAGAGGATAAGGAGCAAAAGTTAATGATGACAATAGCAGGTTTTAAATGCAAAGCTGAGGACATGGGACATTATGCTTCAGTTACTGAGCAGGAGAATTGCAAGCTCAAAAAGCTGGGGTTTAGGAAGACTAACCTGACAGTGGTACATAGGATGCCGCTAAAGGAAAGGATAAAAATCTAGAACACAGCAACAGCCAAGGTGTAGGAACTAGAGCCTGATATTGGCAAGAAGAATGAATGAATACAAGGGAGATTTCCCAGAGGATACCTTATAGTGTCTAAGCATTCTATTTATCAGAGCTCATCTTTAAATGTTATCAACTACATCTCTACTCAATGTTTATAACACTATTAGGCAATATCTTTAAAAAGAGTGAACAAAATTAAAATATTTTCAGCACCTGTCATAGATTTGTGTATTTTATATTTTTATTAAGTAGCAATATGTATGAGGTCTACATAGTAACTATTAATTAGAATATGTGATATAACAAAGAATTTAATTTTAAGGTCATTGCAAACAACAGTGCATTCTAAACCACTGTAATGTGATCGGAGATAAACAACATCGTGTCTGTTACCTGGCCGTAGCTTCTGAGACTTGGCTCTCTGTGCACCACAGGGCCTGCACATCCTCAGACCGAGAGGACAGCTCATCCATAATGACAACCAGCAGTAGACACTGGGGAAACTGTAGTTCACATGGCAGCTCTTCACGTGGTAAAAACACATTAAGTTATAGCAAATTGGTAAAAACATACTCTATTTTTATATAACTCTGATTGCTATATTAAAAAATTATAATTTTTTTAAGTTAGAAATATACTCCAAGAAAAGCAAGTAGAAGAAACTTTAAAGAAAATTTTTAAAACTGAAAAAAAGGATGACTATGTAAGGGAAAATTACCATGTGTCTAACACACTGTAATTAAATGTGTTTTGAAGCTTACCTAATTTACTGTCCAAAACCACATCCACAAAAGGCTGGAATGTGAGAAGCTGACTGATGAGTGGACTCAGTGTAACCAGGAAAGTACCAGCTATTTCCTCCTGCTGTGGTTTAGAAATCCCAGCAGCATACAGGCTTGGAGGAAACTTACTGGAAAGAAAGGAAAAAACTCATTCACTTAATAGCTACCTTCTAATTTTGGCCAGAGGCCAAGTACTGCAAAATGATGTTCTCCTAGAAGTGAAAATATATTTAAAAATTAAGTAGCATGTGTTTTATAAAACAAAACTCAAAGTACTGAATTGATACCAAAATTGTATGAAGAACCTCTGAACTACACGGCTATAATTCTACAACTAAAATTTTATAATCTTAAAGAAAATGTTAGTATTATTTTAATGCATTTTAATACATTGTTGACAATGATACTCTCAAAAAAAGTTATAAAAATATGAACCAAATAATTAGTAAGAATATATATAAGAAATATATATCAGAAAGATACTTCTGATAAATTCTGGATTAATTACTTCTATTGAAAGTTGTTTTCAAATAGGTAGAAGGCTAAACTGACAATGAATTAATGCCTAGAAGCAAGAGCTTTACAAGAACAAACTATACTAACACTGTAGGAAGATTCAAAGACTTGCAGAGAAAATGTCTCAGGAACTGCAGTTTAAACTAAACTTCATCAAAACTTATGTGCAATGAGATACATATTCAGTATATTTTGCAGTGTTAATTTTAACTATGGCAAATTTGACAGAAAATGAGAATATCCTAGGGATGACAGCATTTAAAAGGAAGTCCTTAAGATAAACACTTGATATTTGGAGAAGGAAATGGCAACCCACTCCAGTACTCTTGCCTGGAAAATGCTATGGATGGAGGAGCCTGGTAGGCTATAGTCCATGGGGTCGCAAAGAGTCAGACATGACTGAGCAACTTCACTTTCATGTATTTTATTGAAGTACAGTCAACTTATAATGTTTCAGGTACACAGCAAGATGTTTCAGTTATACATATATATATACACATATATTATTTTTCAGGCTATTTTCCATTATAGGTTATTACAAGATATTGACTATAGTTCCCTGTGCTATACAGTAAACCTTTGTTACTTGTTGCATATCCATTTTTTAAAATTAGAAATCTAGCATTCTATTCATACTAAATCAAACAAGTGGAATCAAAATGTTATAAATTTTTTAGCTAGGCAAAACTTCATAAGTTTTCTAAAATATATATATTATACACACTATTACAAAAGTTTTTTTACTACACTTGATAAAGGCTTGAGTAAGAACATCAAAAAAGAAAAATGGAGACAGAGAAATTGGAAAATATAAAGTAAATGGGAACACTAACTATGATACAGAAAACCCTAGTTTGTTTCACTTTATCTATATACTGCATATATACATATTTATTCTAAAGGTTATATGGATGGAATTTGCTAATGGACTAGATGAGGCATAAGAGAGCAGAGAAACATCAAAGATGACAGCAAGGTGTTTTGGCCTGGTCAATTTGCAAATCCAAGTTACTACTTAAACTGAAATGAGGAAGCTTGGTGGGGGGTGGTGAGGAGGGTCAGAAGACAGGGACTGGAATTAGTCCTGACTGATGGTTAGACATGAAAGGGAAGAGATATACATTTAAAGTCTTGAGACTAAATGACTACAGAGAAGAGAGAAGAGCCTGAAGACTGAGTGCTGGGGCACATCCAACTTGAAGCAGCTGGAGAGACGAGGAGGAACCTGCTGAGAAGGGGGGTGGCATGGGAGCTGACAGAGCAGAGTCTGAATAACAGTGTTACACACTGCTGACAGATTACATAAGATGAGGCCTAAAACTGTCCATTAGACGTAGCAACGTGGAGGTCACTGATGACCTGGACAAGAGCTGTTCTGGTGAAGAGTCAGAATGGAAAGTGACTGGAATAGCTTCAAAAAAGACAGTGGTATAGACAACTGTTTTTAGGAGTCTTATCGTAACAAATGTAGAATAAGGGGAAGGTGCTTATTCGCAGGAGGATGCAGAGCTGAGACTGCTTTATGTTATTCTTAAGATGGGGAGAACAGCATGCTGTATACTCGTGAGAATGATCCAGAAGGCAGGGAGGACTGGTGATCCAAGAAGGAAAAGGAGCAACTGTGATAGTGAGGTCCCTGAGCATGTGAGAGGGTGAAATCCAATGCAGAAATAGTGGCTGGCCTCAGATAGCTGCACAGTCAGTTCACTCTTGGGAACAAGGAAATATGTGGGCCGAGACACAGGCAGAATAGATATGTCAGCAGAAGAATGTGGAAGTTCTCTTTATATTGCTTCCATCTTTCTAAGTGACACAGAGGGAGGACACTGACAACCAGACATGGGGAAGTGGTACTGGACATTTAAGATGTTTGAAGAAGAAGAGATTATGAAAAGCTGTCTAGGAGACTAAATGGATTAAGGAAATATAAGAGGATTGCTGATGAATGAGCTGAGAGTCCTTTAGTGTCAAATCAAGGGTTCTTCTGAGGTTACCATCAATTTTAGATGTCATTCAGCCCTTATCTAAACTATGATACACTTTCTGTAACTCATCATTTTTTTCTAAGATGGAGTCAAGTACTACTTGACTTAAATCTCATAGAAGTAAAATAAAAATTAAGATAAAAACAGTATGCTGATACAAAATATATACATGTAAACATAACCTCTTTTTTTGCCTCTGGTTATTTATCATCAGACCAATTATTCATCACTTGGGTATAAAATACTAGCTAGAATATAAACATAAATATAACTCATATGAAATCTATTCTTGAAAAGCTTCCATCTCCATTAATTACTTTTAAGCAAGCATATAAAAATACACTGAAACATGAAGAAAAATTACTGATACTTGCTTTTAATTTTAATTGAAGGCTAATTACTTTACAACATTGTAGTGGTTTCTGCCATACACTGACATGTGATACTTGATTTCTAAATGACATACACTAAAGGGCTGCATGGCTCAAATGGCTCTATTACATGTTAATGATCATACAGCATTCTTACCTGTATATCTGAAGATAAAGCTGGTGCAACGTACAGCAAGAATCAGAGAGTAAAGGAAGAAACTCCTGAAAATAAAGCAACTCTCTTCACTTCCTTGTACACAATATGCTTTGCTAATATATATATTTTTTCATCAAAGGCATGCAAAATAAAATGAAATCCTACATGTGCCACATAGGGAAAACAAATTTTCTTACATGAAAATAAAAAGGAGAATGAGGGTAAGCACCTAAAATTCTTTACTGTTAACTATCAACACAACCACAATTAGTAACTATCATTTAATGAACATGTCCAAGTGCTCAGTAGACATGAAATGACTTTACAAACATTACTTTAGTTCTCTAAGACAGTAAAGAATCTGCCTGCAATAAAAGAGACCCAAGTTCAATTCCTAGGTCAGGAAGATCCCCTAGAAAAGGGAATGGCTGCCCACTCCAGTATTTTTGCCTGGAGAATTCCATGGACAGAGGAGCCTGGTGGGCTATAGTCCCTGGGGCACAAACTGTCGGACATGACTGAGCGACTAACACTTTGGAGGTTCTCTGGTGGCACAGACAATAAAGAATCTGCCTGCAATGTAGGAGACCTGGGTTCAATCCCTGGGTCAGGAAGATGCCCTGGAGAGGAAAATGGCAACCCACTCCAGTACTCTTGCCTGGGAAATTCCATGGATAGAGGAGCCTGGTGGGTTACAGCCCATGGGGTCACAAAGAGTCAGACACAACTGAGCAACTTTCACTTTTCAAAAACTATAATGACATACTATTGTCCCAATTTTATAGACTAGAAAGGCTGAGGCTAACGTATCAAATAAGCTGAGTCACATGGCAAAAAAACAGTAAGGCTGGGATTCAAGTACAGTTTTGATAGCTTTATCTACTATGGCTATGCTATACCTTAGAATGTCAAAGAAATAAATTGTTATCATAGGGTATAGAAAATAAACTGATAATTATTTTAAAAATTCCCCTGTAAGAAAAGAACTAATTTTAAAAGGGTATGTTGTTATTGTTCAGTTCCCAAGTCATGTCCAACTCTTCGAGACCCCATCAACTGCAGCACACCAGGCTTCCCTGTCCCACACCAGTTCCCAAAGTTTACCAAAGATCATGTCCATTGAATTGGTGATGCCACCAATCTCATCCTCTGTTGCCCTCTTCTCCTTCTGCCTTTAATCCTTCCCAGCATCAATGTCTTTTCCAATGAGTCAGCTGTTCTCATCAGGTGGCCAAAGTATTGGAGCCCAGCTTTACCATCAGTACTTCCAATGAATATTCAGGGTTGATTTTCTTTAAGACTGGCAAGTTTGGTCTCCTTGCTTTCCAAGGATCTTCTCCAGTACCACAATTCGAAAGCATCAATTCTTCGGCATTCTGCCTTCTTTATTGTCCAGCTCTCACATCTATACATGACTACTGGAAAGACCATCAGTTCAGTTCAGTTCAGTCGCTCAGTCATGTCCAACTCTTTGCGACCTCATGGACTGCAGCACGCCAGGCCTCCCTGTCCATCACCAACTCCCAGAGTTTACCCCAAACTCATGTTCATTGAGTCAGTGATGCCATCCAACCAATCTCATCCTCTGTCATCCCCTTCTTCTCTCACCTTCAATCTTTCCCAGCATCAGGGTGTTTTCAAATGAGTCAGCTCTTCGCATCAGGTGGCCAAAGAATTGGAGTTTCAGCTTTAGCATCAGTCCTTCCAATGAACACTCAGGACTGATTTCCTTTAGGATGGACAGGTTGGATCTCCTTGAAGTCCAAGGGACTCTCAAGAGTCTTCTCCAAACACCACAGTTCAAAAGCATCCATTCTTTGGCAATCAGCTTTCTTTATAGTCCAACTCTCACATCCATACAAGACTACTGGAAAAACCATAGCCTTGACTAGATGGACCTTTGTTGGCAAAGTAACTGGGTGTCATTTTTGGTTTGGCTCTCTTTGGAAAGACCATAGGTTTGACTATATGGACCTTTGTCAGCAAAATGTTATCTTTGCTTTTAACACACAAAAAAGTTTGTCATAGCTTTTCTGCCAAGAAGCCATCTTCTAATTTCATACCTGCAGTCACCATCCACAGTGATTTTAGAGCCAAAGAAGAGGAAATACATCACTGCTTCCACCTTTTCCCCTTCTATTTGCCATGAAGTGATGGGGCCAGATGACATATTCGTTTTTTTACTATTCAGTTTTAAGCTGGCTTTTTCACTCTCTTCCTTCACCAGCATCAAGAGGCTCTAGTTCCTCTTCGCTTTCTGCCATTAAAATGATACCATCTGCAAAGCTGAGGTTGTTGATATCTCTACCAGCAAGCTTGATCCCAGCTTATAACTCATCTCACTCAGCATTTCACATGATCTGCTCTGCACATAAGTTAAACAAACAGGGTGACAATAAACAGAACTGTCGTACTCCTTTCTCAATACTGAACCAGTCAGTTGTTCCACACAAGGTTCTAACTGTTGCTTTTTTGACCCACATACAGGTTTCTCAGGAGACAGGTAAAATGGTCTGGTATTCCCATTTCTCCAGTTTGTTATGATCCACAGTTAATGTAGTCAATGAAACAGAGGTAGATGTTTCTCTGGAATTCCCTTGCTTTCTCTATGATCCAGCAAATGTTAGCAATTTGATCTCTGGTTCCTCTGCCTTTTCTAAACCCAGCTTGAACATCTGGAAGTTCTCGGTTCACATAATACTGAAGCCTAGCTTGGAGGATTTTGGGCATAACCTTACTAGCATGGGAGATGAGTGCAATTGTCCAGTGGTTTGAACATTCTTTACTTCTGCCCTTCTTGGGAACTGGGATGAGAACTGAACTTTTCCAGTCCTGTGGCCACTGCTGGGTTTTTCAAATCTGCTGACATACTCAGTGCAGCACTTTAATAGCATCATCTTTAAGGATTTTAAATAGCTCTGCTGGAATTCCATCTTTCCACTAGCTTTAATGGCAGCAGTGCTTCCTAAGGCCCACTTGACTTCACACTCCAGATTGTCTGGCTCTGAGTAAGGGACTACACCATCATGGTTATCCAGGTGATTAAGATCTTTTTTGTACAGCTCTACTGTGTATTATTTCAATCTCTTGTTGATCTCTTCTGCTCCTAATAGGTCTTTACTGTTTCTGTCCTTTATAGTGCCCATCTTTGGACAACATGTTCCTTTGATATTTCCAATTTTCTTGAAGAGATCTCTAGTCTTACCCTTTCTGCTGTTTTCCTCTACTTCTTTGCCTTGTCCATTGACCTGAAGGCCTTCAGGTCTCCCCTTGCTATTGTCCAGAATTCTACAGTTAGTTGGGTGTGCCTTTCCCTTCCACCTTTGCTTTTTGCTTCTCTTCTTTCCTCAGCTATTTGTAAAGCATCCTTAGACAAACATATTGCCTTCTTACATTGCTTTTTCTTTGGGATGGTTTTGTTTGCTATCTCCTATATAATATTATGGGTCTCTGTCCATAGTTCTTCAGGCACTCTGTTTACCAGATCTGATCCCCTGAATCTATCTGTCACCTCCACTGTATATTCATAGGGGATTTAAGTCATACCTGACTGGCCTAGTGATTTCCCCCACTTTCTTTAGTTTAAGCCTGAATTTTGCTATGAGGAGCTGGTTATCTGAGCCACAGGCAGCTCCAGGTCTTGTTTTTGCTGACTGTATACAGCTTCTCCATCTTTGGCTACAAAGAACGTTATCAATCGGATTTTGGTACTGGCCATTTGGTGATGTCCGCGTGTAAAGTTGCCTCTTGTGTTATTGAAAAAGAGTGCTTGCTATGACCAGTGCATTCTCTTGGCAGAATTGTTAGCCTTTGCCCTGCTTCATTTGCACTCCAAGGCCAAATGTGCCTGTTACCCCAAGTATCTCTTAACTTCATACTTTAGCATTCCAATCCCTTACAATGAAGAGGACATCTTTTTTTCATGTTAGTTCTAGGACGTCTTCTAGGTCTTCATAGAACTGATCAACTTTTAGTCTCTTCAGTATAATTAGGCACACTTTACCTCCTACATATCTGTAAATATCAGATGGGTAACTACCCAAAAGTACCACTGGAGCTAGGACCTCCCCATCATGTACCTCTGCCACTGAAATACATACCCTGCAAACTGCAGGGAACCCAGTGTCAGAGCAGCCAATTACGGTAAGTGGTTGTGGCCCAGAGGACAAACTCACCACACTAACCAGGATGGCAAGTGTGTCAGAAGTCAGTGTACCTGTCATGGAATTTTGACTAATAAACAGTCATTGAAGATCCTTCTCTTTTAGTCAAAAAAGGAGGAAGACAAGGGCAAAAACAAATTCAACACGAACAATAGTTTTTTAATTACTAACATTTATTATTAATGCTATTTCTTTCACTGGCTGCTAAGTATCCCCTGCTCTTCTCTCTAAATAATCTTCCTTGACAACTTACCTATTCTGTTCATATATCTTCAACTATCACTATGCTACCCTGATGACTCCCAAATACACAGGTCTTAAAATTATTATAAGCTTGAACATTTAAACTTTAACAACCTACTTTAGAAATAATTTATCAACAGTAAAGATAAACTGAATTATCTTTTAAAAAAACTGATCTGTGCTTCTAGAAATAATTTATACTTACAAAATAAATTTTTCAGAAAATTGAATAAAACTAGTAACAATATGATGGTAGCAACCTAAACAATATAACAGATGCTCAATATTTAACAAACAATATTAAACCAAAAACCCTACAAAATATACTCTTGATAAAATAACTTCAAGAGATTGTTTCTGGCAGGAATTAAAAAACAGGATAACTTACAATGTATTGTAGATTTCACACTCATGCATTATTAAAAAAATAAGTTTTACCTTAGTATAGTGCAAAAGGGAGTTGGCAAAGAAACGACACAATTTGAGTGTTTTCTGAAATAATCTGTAGTCTGCATTATCCTGTTTCGAAAAAAAGTAAGAAACCATAATAAATATGAAAAGAACATGAAATTAGCTAAAACTGTAAATGAGACAGGATTTTCTAAAAATATCTCTTAATAAACACAGAGTGGAAACATTTTCCATGAGAAAATAATTGTTCTCTGAATTACTGTTAGAAGCAATACAAAACACACCCAATGATGATAAAGATATTTCAAAAAATTAGTCTGTATTACTGAAAATTATCTAAAACAGCAAAAGAGGTGATATTTGATTGACCTGACAGTGAAACTAACTTTAATATCTTAATTGTCTCTTGCTATATGGGGAGAAAATGGTCAAAAGAAAAAGGTCTCTGTTGTTGTTCAGTCACTAAGCCATGTCTGACTTTTTGTGACTCCATAGACTGCAAGAAAAAGATCTTACAAACCCATAAAAGAATGAGATATAAAAGAAAACAGATAAAAGACATGAGAAGGCAGTTTGTAGAAAAGAAACTACAAAATTTCCAATAAATATTGAAAACCTCCAAATTACAACCTAATTACATGTCTTTTGAAGCTGGAGGAAAGGTGACTATCTGATTAGCAAAGATTTAAAAGACTGATAATATTCCAGTGTTGATATGGAAGTGTAGTAATAAGCACTTTAACATTTATGGGAGCATAAAATAACACCCTCTTTGCATTACTATTATTATTATTAAAAGCTTGAGCATTAAAACTCCTTGGCCCAGTAGCAATTCCACTTCTGGAAATATATTCTACTGAAATACCAGCATAGATATGCAATGTAACCTTTCTTATGTTGTAAAAATTGAAATTCTCCAGTTAATGGAGAATGGTTAGTAAATCCAAGGTAAATTCATAAACGGTAGTGGCATAGAGCTATTAAAAGGAATTGGGTAGATATACCCTCAGGGATACAGAAAGCCTCAAGATAGATTCAGTGAAAAATCAAGCTGCAAAACAATTTGTATATTATTATTTTTAAATGTGTGCTATGTGTTTAATGTTTCAAAATATTGAGCTATTCTTCCTTTCTTTAAAGTACTGATAAAAGAAAAATACTGATAAAGTCTAAATGTAGTGAGCAATAAATCCAACTATAGGCAACAGATTTAAAATGAGTTTTTCTGAATATAACTTTCTATAAGCATTACATTAGAAAAAGTAGGAATTATAGTACAAATTTATATCTAAGAGCCTTACAAATAAATTTTCCCTGTCTAAATTACTGGTGATGAAAAGCTTGTTACAAAGTCTATATATAATAGTTCATTTTGAAACCATGCTCAAGACTTAGGAGAGAAAACATCCCTTATAGGAGCTGTCGTGGGTTGAACTGTGTCTCCTAAAAAGACAGGTTGAAGTCCTAATGCCCAAAACCCCAGGATGTGACTTTATTTGGAAGTAGGGACGTTGCAGATGTAATCAGTTAAGATGAGATCATACTGGAGTAGGATGTGCATTCAATTTAACATGACTGGTGCCCATTAAAGATAATGTGAAGAGACAAGGAGAGAATACCTTGTGATGACGGCAGCAGAGACTGAAGCTGTACAGATGCAAATCCAGGAATGCCAGTGACACCAGAAAAAGAGAGGATGCAGCGGACTCTTTCAGAGTCTGTAAGTGAACAAGGTCCTGCTGATATGTTTCAGAGATCTATCCTCTAGAACTGCGAGTGAATAAATCTGCCACCTGATTTGCAGTCAGTTGTGATCATTTGTTATATAGCAGCCTCAACTACATAATTCAGGGACTCATACATCTATATGTTTCCATAAACAGCATATTACCTATGAAATCCAGTGGTTTCTTTCTGATATTTTTAAAAACAAGGTGAAAAAACTGCTTGGAAGAGTTTAATGAAACAGTTTGATTCCTCAATAAATATCAATAGTAAACAGCAGAGGGCATTGCTATTTAAAATTTAGAATTAAGAATGGAGAAACTACAGAGATTTTTTTTCAAAGCTCCATTTCAGGCAATGGACAGCAGTAAGTAGTGCTAGTTACTCTTATGAATCCTAAATAAATAAAGAAAAACAAGTAAGGAAAAACATGAAAATCTACTTGGACCGTTAGTAAAGTTTACAATTCTGATTTTCATATACAAGGAGTTTATATGCACTGAACTTATATACTTTATGTACAAACAGCCATCCTGATCAGGTACCCTCAGGACTTCTCTTTCCTCTTCCACTATAGACTGTACGGTGGCTTCAGTTTTCCCCATTTCACTCCTCTCCAAGGAATCTGTCTAATCTTACTCTCTGAATAAGTACTAACTGGGGGATCTGTGGTGTCAAGATAAGCAAGATAGAAACTGGGAAAAGAGGAGGCTGCGGTGGAGGATATAAATGTACAAGATAAAGGAGGAAAAGGGAGCATCCTTTCTGCCACTGACACAGGTTAAGGAAATACCTTCTCCTTTCAGCAAGGTGAGGGGAATCAGAAAGGATAAATGAAGGAAGTGGGGACAGAAAAGGAAAAAAGGGATGGAAGGGGAGGATAGATAAAAAGAAGAGAAGCAAGAAGGCAAGGGTTTGCTTCTTCCTAAAGCTACTCCTCACTCCTCACCAATTTCAGAAGCCATTTTCAAACTTCCCATCCTCCTCTAGGTCTCTCTTTTCAGATCATCCCGGCCCTAGAAGCTGTGACCAATTTTAGGAACTGAATAAATCCTCACATGCCCACCCCCACAGTTGCTGGGCAAAGAACAATGGACAAAGGAATTTCCTATATCCATTCACAGGTCTACGACAGGAAGAGATGTTACTGTTATCCTATGGGAAAATATTTAACTCATTTACCAATGAAAATTTAACTTCTATGCAGAGTACACCATGTGAAATTCCAAACTGGATGAATCACAAGTTGGAGTCAAGATTGCCAGGAGAGATATCAACCTCATAGAACTCTAATGGCAGAAGGCAAAGAGGAACTAAAGAACCTCGTGATGAAAGTGAAAAAGTAAAGTGAAAAAGCAGGCTTAAAACTCAACATTCAAAAAACTAAGATAATGGCATCTAGTCCCATCAGTTCAATTGCTCAGTTGTGTCCAACTCTTTGCGACCCCATGAACTGCAGCACACCAGGCCTCCCTGTCCATCACCAACTCCCAGAGTTTACCCAAACTCATGTTAACTGAGTCAGTAATGCCATCCAACCATCTCATCCTCTGTCGTCCCCTTCTCCTCCTGCCCTCAATCTTTCCCAGCATCAGGGTCTTTTCAAAGTCAGCTCTTCGCATCAGGTGGCCAAAGTATTAGAGTTTCAGTTTCAACATCAGTCCTTCCAATGAACACCCAGGACTGATCTCCTTTAGGATGGACTGGATGGATCTCCTTGCAGTCCAGGGACTCTCAAGAGTCTTCTCCAACACCACAGTTCAAAAGCATCAATTCTTTGGTGCTCAGCTTTCTTACAGTCCAACTCTCACATCCATGCATGACTTTTGGAAAAACCATAGCCTTGACTGGACAGACCTTTGTTGACAAAGTAATGTGTCTGCTTTTCAATATGCTGTCTAGGTTGGTCATAACTTTTCTTCCAAGGAGTAAGTGTCTTTTAATTTCATGGCTGCAATCACCATCTGCAGTGATTTTGGAGCCCCAAAAAATAAAGTCTGACACTGTTTCCACTGTTTCCCCATCTATTTCCCATGAAGTGATGGGACTGGATGCCGTGATCGTTTTCTCAACGTTGAGCTTTAAGCCAACGTTTTCACTCTCCTTTCACCTTCATCAGAAGGCTCTTTAGTTCCTCTTCACTTTCTGCCATAAGGGTGGTGTCATCTGCATATCTGAGGTTATTGATATTTCTCCTGGCAATCTTGATTCCAGCTTGTGCTTCTTCCAGCCCAGGATTTCTCATATACTCTGCATATAAGTTAAATAAGTAGGGCGACAGTATACAGCCTTGATGTACTCCTTTTCTTATTTGGAACCAGTCTGTTGTTCCATGTCCAGTTCTAACTGTTGCTTCCTGACCTGCATACAGATTTCTCAAGAGGCAGGTCAGGTGCTCTGTATTCCCATCTCTTTCAGAATTTTCCAGTTTATTGTGCTCCACATAGTCAAAGGCTTTGGCACAGTCAATAAAGCAGAAATAGATGTTTTTCTGGAACTCTCTTGCTTTTGCAATGATCCACTGCATGTTGGCAATTTGATCTCTGGTTCCTCTGCCTTTTCTAAAACCAGCTTGAACATCTGGAAGTTCACGGTTCACGTATTGCTGAAGCCTGGCTAGTTCCATCACTTCATGGCAAATAGATAGGGAAACAGTGATAGATTTTATTTTATTATGCTCCTAAATCACTGTGGACGGTGACTGCAGCCATGAAACTAAAAGATGCTTGCTCTCTGGAAGGAAAGCTATGACAAACCTAGACAGTATATCAAAAAACAAAGACATCACTTTGCTGACAAAGATCCATGTGGTCAAAGGTATGGTTTCTCCTGTAGTTATGTATGGATGTGAGAGTTGGACCATAAAGAAGCATGAGGAGTGAAGAAGCGATGGTTTTGAACTGTGGTGTTGGAGAAGACACTTGAGAATCCACTGGACAACAAGGAGATCAAACTAGTCCACCCTAAAGGAAATCAACCCTGAATATTCATTGGAAGGACTGATGCTGAAGCTCCAATACTTTGGCCACATGATGCAAAGAGTCAGTTCATTGGACAAGACCCTGATACTGGGAAAGATTGAGGCCAGGAGGAAAAGAGGATGACAGAGGATGAGATGGTTGGATGGCATCACCGAGTCAGTGGACATGAAGTTGAGCAAACTCCAGGAGACAGTGAAGAAGAGGGGAGCCCAGCGCGCTACAGTCCATGGTACCACAAAGCGCTGGATACGACTTAGCAACTTAAAAATAACAACACATTGAAATTATTAGTTATAACTGTTAAGTCATGAGTATGCTTAGTCCTTTAATTTAGGACTATTATGAGTTAAACTTTAAAGAGCTAGTCTGAGAACAGACTATGTATAACAGTTATAGAAAAATAAACTGTAATTCCCAATAAGCAAATTACAAATTTTTAGAATGCAATGTTTTATAAAACTGATGCAAATTCAACACTATTTTTTGAAATCAATATAAATATATATAAGTATAAACCAAGTTTAGAAGACTGACAGATACACACACATACACACAAGTGTATACTGCTTCTCTACAAGTTGCAATGGATTGGTGAAGAAAAGGTTCACTGTGGCTATTTCAAGACAACCTTAAATAAAAATAGCACTAAGGAATTAGACTTCTGCGTAAGAGTAGAAAAGACTGCAAGGATTCTGAGGAGAATGCCTTGACCAACCAGCGAGTATTTAAAAGGCAGGGACAGACTGACTGTAGAGAGAATGAAAGTAGAGGAGTTACAGGAGTCTAATGTAACGTCTGGGTGAAAAGTAATATTGGGCTACAAATAATCTCACAGGTTGAAAACAAAAACAAAAGAAATTAAAACCCATTTTGGTAAACTGATCTATAGATTTAGTAATAACTGTCAGAGGAAAAGGAGCTACTGTTCACAGTGCTGTCAGCCCACATTTTTACCTGTGCATCTGACTGCATCATCTGCTCAGCCAACCGTAAACAAGCATGGAAGGAGAAAAGAATGTCTTCACACAAGCTAGTAATTATATCTTTGTGTTTCAGCTGACTCTTTATAACCGACTGGTGCTTAAGGCTCTGCCTAAATGAAAAAAAAGAAAATATAATCACCACAAGTAACACATTAAATAACTTAAGACCATAATATGATTTGATAGAACACATTAAAAAATCTAAATGCATCATTTATAATAGACATGGCATAATTAAGACGTGCTGACTTTACCTCTGAAGTTGTCATATTAGCTTAAGTTGCTAAGTTTTTATTTCTCCTTATAAAATATTAATTGAACTCTTACTATACACTGGAGTCTGTGAGGGCCTGGAGATAGAGGAGTGAATGAAAAGACACAATCCCTGTCCTGTCTGTATGGAATTTCTGGTCCAACACAAGACAGAAGATTAAATAATGTAAGAATAACTGATTGATTGCAGCTGTGACAAATGCTAAGGTGGAGAAGTTCAGGGTGCTACAACGGAGACATCTACTCTAACTTGGATGGACTTTAAACAGTAGAGTGACATGATTTGATTGAACTTTTTAGAAGCAAATCAGTCTGAATGCAGAATAGAAAATGAATCAGAAGTGGGCAAGAGTAGACGATATTTGATGGTGATGGCGTGTGTGCTCAGTTGCTCAATCGTGTCTGACTCTTAGCGACTCTATGGACTGTAGCCCACCAGCTTCCTCTATCCATGGGATTCTCCAGGCAAGAATACTTAGGTGGGTTGCCATTTCCTTCTCCAGGGGATCTTCCTGGACCAGGGATCAAACCTGCATCTCCTGCATTGTCAGGCAGATTCTTTACTACTGTACCACCTGGGAAGCCCTGATGGTGATGGTAGTATGACTAACTCACTGAGTACTTCACTAGCCTTGCAGAGTTCTAAGCACTTCACACTGATAAACTCAATTAATTCTCACTCAGTTCAGTTCAGTCGCTCAGTTGTGCCCGACTCTTTGCGACCCCATGAATCGCAGCACGCCAGGCCTCCCTGTCCATCACCAACTCCCGGAGTTCACTCAGACTCACGTCCATCGAGTCCATCACGTCAATATACAGCCTTGACGTACTCCTTTTCCTATTTAGAACCATTCTGTTGTTCCATGTCCAGTTCTAACTGTTGCTTCCTGACCTGCATACAGATTTCTCAAGAGGCAGGTTAGGTGGTCTGGTATTCCCATCTCTTTGAGAATTTTCCACAGTTTATTGTGATCCACACAGTATACCCCCATAAAGAAGGTACTTTTGTTATAACTTCCATTTTCAGATGAGCAAACTAAGGCTCAGAGAAGTTAACTAACTTGCCTAGGACTTCCAAAGGGTAAATGATTTCAGAAAGGATTCAAGTATATGCAGCATGGCTGTGAGTTGACACTTTTAACCACTGCACTATTTATTACTTATTGGCAATGTAATGACCTGGTGCAAGAAAAGCATCCAAGTGCTCGCTTCGGCAGCACATATACTAAAATTGGAACAATACAGAGAAGATTAGCATGGCCCCTGCGCAAGGATGACACGCAAATTCGTGAAGCGTTCCATATTTTTCAATGTATGGCAAAACCAATACAGTATTGTAAAGTAAAATTAAAAAAAAAAAAAGAAAAGCACCCAAGACCTGAAAGTATTACACTGATCTTTAATGTTTTATGCATATGTATAAAGTAGAGGTTCTTAACCATTTTTATATCTCAGATATACTCCCTCCACCCTCAAGAATCGGATGAATGCTATGGACATTCTCCCTAGTAACCTCACACAATGTTCTAGTTAAAATTATAAATGGAATTAAACTCAACTCAAAAGCATATAATGAGGGGATTGTATTCAGCTCTAATGATAATTATTAACTTTCCTAAGCCTGGAAAAAGGATAGTTGATAGTTAAACACTAGTAGCAGTTGGCATGGAGAAGGCAATGGCACCCCACTCCAGTACTCTTGCCTGGAAAATCCCACGGACGGAGGAGCCTGGTAGGCTTAAGTCCATGGGGCTGCTGAGGGTCAGACACAACTGAGTGACTTCAGTTTCACTTTTCACTTTCATGCATTGGAGAAGGAAATGGCAACCCACTCCAGTGTTCTTGCCTGGAGAATCCCAGCCTGGTGGGCTGCAGTCTATGGGGTTGCACAGAGTCTGACACGACTGAAGTGACTTAGCAGCAGCAGTAGGCAAGTGGTTAAGACCCATGCCCTATTATTTCAGATGTACTAGCTAACTGAGTAGAACTTTTTTTTAATTTTAGAGATGGCAGGATAAAGAAGTAACATTTAGTTTGGGAGTTACATGTACAATATCTGGATTATCAGAGAGCAGTGTCAGTAAATATTACACGAACCCATACAAAATGTTTTAAATGCAATCTAAGAAAACTTACAAATAATTAAGACTTTGGATATGGAAAATATATTACAAAAAGTAAAAACAAAAACTTACTTAATTATAAATTTCCAAGTATTGGCATGAAATGCATGGTCCATACTGGAAATAACAGAGCAAATATCCAACAATGAATGAATAACTACAAGGAAAGAGAAAAGAACTCTTAGGACATTGAAATATTATATGGAGTGAGTTTAAAAATATCTAATGAATGATCTTAACATTTGTTAAAATAAGTAATATAGTTTTAAAAAATTACATCAAAATAATTAGTGAAAGTGTCACACTTTTGATTTAGAGTTTTTATAAAATATGGAAAATTAAGTTTGATGCTTATAGCTACTCTGTGACCTAAATAAAATGAAAAATGTTCAGTGGAATAAAATTTGTGCCCTATTATAACTGAAATCTGCAGATATTCTAATAAAAAATGATATATTGCTAAGGAAAGAAAACCTAACAAAGAAGAATCAAAACAAATTTGTACAGTACTTATTAAGGTTTCTACTCTGCCTGTAGTAGATAATTTGTAAAAGTAAGCACAATAAACCCCCTTTCTATGTCCACGAGCTTAGGCAGTTCCCTTCCACAGATCCCAGACATAGCCACATAACTTACTTTGGTCAAAAGGACAAAAATAAACGTTTAAGGCAAGCAAAGACTTTAAAGTGCCTGACTACGGGGGCCTACCCTCTCTTGCTGCTCTGACAACACCTGAGGCTATCAGCAGGTAGCTGATCCCAGGCTAACCTGCTGGATGATGGGGTACACATGGCTGACTCAGCACATTATTCCTCCCTCTGCTCACAACCACTCATGAGTAAGGTCAATGGCCACAAACACCCAGGTGAGCCAGTTACACCCTGTGAAGCAGAGAAATCCTGTCCCACCTCAGCCCAGCCTAAAAATACTAACTCAGAACTATGAATAAATGAAACAGTAATCGCTATATTTTTTTCATTTTGGGGGGGCTGTGCCACTCAGCTTGCAGGATTTTCAGTCCCTCACCAGGGACTGAACACAGGCCTTGACAATGACAGCCCCAAGTCCTAACCACTGGACCCCCAAGGAACTCCCTAGTAGTTGCTTCAATACAATGGATTTTGGGGTGGTTTTTCAGAGCAAAAGGTACCTTATAATACTGTACAAAACCAACTTACTCTCCTTATGCTGAAGTTATGAATGCAACCTTTGCCCTTATGGAGTATTGTTTCTTAAACTCTGGGACATGATGCATTTGGCAAGTGATGAAATTAATGAAGGAGCAATCAGCACTTTCTAACAATGAAATCGACTATAATAGAGTACATTATTTCATGTACAATAAATAAATGTAGTATACATATACACAAACACACATACATGCGTATTTATGTGTGTTTCAGGAAGGAATGAAAACTTTCTTACTATGAATTTATGGCTTAAAAATTCTGAAAGCTACTGCTTTAGAAGGTACAAGGCTGCACAGCTTTCTTTGCTAATCATTGTGGAGAAACAACCTACTTTGAACATTGACTAAATATATCAGTTCAGCTCAGTTGCTCAGCTGTCTCTGACTCTTTGCGACCCCATGGACTGCAGCACAGTCCATCACCAACTCCTGGAGCTTACTCAAACTCATGTCCATTGAGTCGGTGATGCCATCCAGCCATCTCATCCTCTGTCGTCATCCTCTGTCTTCTCCTCCCGCCTTCAATCTTTCCCAGCATCAGGGTCTTTTCAAATGAATCAGCTCTTTGCATCAGGTGGAGTTTCAGCTTCAGCATCAGTCCTTCCAATAAATATTCAGGACTGATTTCCTTTAGGATGGACTGCTTGGATCTCCTTGAAGTCCGAGACTCTCAAAAGTCTTCTCCAACACCACAGTTCAAAAGCATAAATTCTTCAGTGCTCAGCTTTCTTTATAGTCCAACTCTCACATCCATACATGACTACTGGAAAAACTATAGCTTTCACTAGACGGACCTTTGCTGGGAAAGTAATGTCTCTGCTTTTCAATATGCTGTCTAGGTTGATCATAGCTTTCTTTCCAAGGAGTAAGCGTCTTTTAATTTCATGGCTGCAATCACCTTCTGCAGTGATTTTGGAGCCCAAGAAAATAAAGTCTCTCACTGTTTCCACTGTTTCCCCATCTATTTGCCATGAAGTGATGGGACCAGATGCCATGATCTTTGTTTTCTGAATGTTGAGCTTTAAGCCAAGTTTCATAAAGAGGCTCTTTAGTTCTTCTTCACTTTCTGCCATAAGGGTGGTGTCATCTGCATGTCTGAGGTTACTGATATTTCTCCCAGCAAAGTTGATTCCAGCTTGTGCTTCATCCAGCCCAGCATTTCATATGATGTACTCTGCATATAAGTTAAATAAGTAGGGTAACAACATACAGCCTTGATGTACTCTTTTCCTATTTGGAACGAGTCTGCTATTCCATGTCCATTTCTAACTGTTGCTTCTTGACCTGCATACAGATTTCTCAGGAGGCAGGTAAGGTTGTCTGGTATTCCCATCTCTTGAAGACTTTTCGAGTTTGTTGTGATCCACACAGTCAAAGCCTTTGGTGTAGTCAATAAAGCAGTGGACATCACCAGATGGTCAATATAAAAATCAGATTGATTATATTCTTTGCAACCAAAGATGGAAAATCTCTATACAGTCAGCAAAAACAAGGCCAGGAGCTGACTGTGGCTCAGATCATGAACTCCTTATTGCCAAATTCAGACTTAATTGAAGAAAGTAGGGAAAATCACTAGCCTAAATATATAAATCTGTTAATGCATCAAATATCAACTCTACAAAACCTAAAAATCGAAAAGATTAAAAGTTTATTGGGTAGGATTTAAATTTTTTATACATTTAATATCATGAATCATTAATTAGAAACAATGATTGGGTTCAATAATTTAGTTGATGCATGGTTTATAATCAATATACATCACATACTAAGTAGTAAGTTTTCCTCACTCACCTACTACCATATTCAAAATATCATCATGCTCATCTATTAAAGGGTTCATGCACACCATATCCAGCAGTTCCATGAGCTGCTTCTGAAGAGAATAGGCTTCCTTAAAAAGAGCCTGCAGAAGGTCTGCGACTAGGTGTAGACGCCCAGAATAGACAGATTCACTATTCTGATCACAAAAAAATAACGAGAGGAAAAAAGCAAATCAGAGAATGCTCAGGAGCCAAATTTATTTTAACTCATTCTATCAGAGCTTATAAATTCAATATTTTTACTGAATGACATATTCATTAAAGAAATGCTTAATGAAATTTCATCGTATATAGTGTACTTTAAGAGATGCAAGCATGTATAAAATACAATCTCTGACTTCTAAGATCTTACAAATATAGAACAAAAAAGGAGATTAATAACATTAGGTCCATGGCATGACATTTTAGTACCCTATCACCAAAGAGAAGGATTAGGTAACTAGAGAGGTACATTCACCCAACAAATAGCATTATCAAAATTGCCTGTGACCCACAAATCTTAAGCCAGCTTTTCTGCTTTAAAGCTACCACAGGACTAAATAAAGGTCAAGGTCCATTTATAGGCACCTAATTGTTAAGGAATTCACCTGAGTCACCAGTGCCACAACAGAACTATTTCAGGATCCCTGTGACTCAACATGAATCCATATCACTTCTTTCCTTACCAAGAGGAAATAGAATAAGACAACAACAAGGAAACTGCAAGAGCCCCCTTTGTAAGATTTCTCTATAATTACTTATTTTGAAACATCTACATACATGCTGTTTGCTCTGTGGAAAAATCCAATGCAATAATATAGGATAAATGTAAGCTTATGAACAAACATAAACACTACCAACTCAGGCCCTTTGCTCATGGATTCTAGGCCATTTAAAGTGTACTTAGACCCATTACTCACCTTACAATGTACAAATGTACTTTTGATTACATGTAGGATAGAGGATGGAAGACTATGAATATTTTCTAGAATGACGGATTCCTGAGTGGCACAGACATGCTGAACACATCCAGTAAGAGCTCCTAATAGCTGTACCATTGTCTGGAAGTAAGGAAAGAAGTTTCACTCAGAACATATTTTCTGTGCATCTGAACTGTATACTAGGGATATAGCAATGAACAAAATGGACTCTCTGTTCCTCCTTACACATAACTTTAGTCTATCTGAATTACAAATATTAAAACTGGCTAGACATTTGGTTAAAAAAGGAAGTTGGCATACTAACCCACACATCAAAGTATACGGCAGGTGTTCTACACATATGCCTTGGAATTATAGATAGGGCATGATATCTTGATTATATTTGTCTTATACTAGTTTATTACTTGTCTAAACTTATACAAGTTTATTAAGATGTTTATTAAGCACGAAATTGTATAAAAATTCATTTATGCCTTCTGCAATATCTTCATATCTTTAATTCTATAAATTTAATTCTAGCATTGGGCTATTATATAAAGAGTATACAGCTAACATTAGTATAAAAATTCTCACACTCTTGAAGTTCTGCCCCACCCCCTTCCTAATATATTTGACATACTTGTAAAATATTTCTTAGAGTGCTCTGGATTTCTAAATTTTGGCTTGACAGTTCTCTGGCTTGACTGGTTAACTCATACATCATGTCATCAAATAATCTCACAGTCTGTGAAAACAAAGCAGGTCATAAACAGCAGTAATAGAAGTCACTAGAAAAGGAAAGACACACCGTTCAAAAAAAAATTGACTTGATTTTGCATTATTAATAGCCACAGGATATTGTCCAGTATAACAACTGTACCTAATAAAGTTAATAATGTGTGTGTATAGTATTTTTTGTATAGTGTTTCCACAATAAAATCTCTTTGAAAAATACAAAGTCTTCAACAAAAATTGATGTCTTCTATTTCTGTAATAACATCCATAAAGAGATCACTCAAAGCTCTGGTGTTGTAACAAAAGTGCTACTCTTACACTTATATAAATAAAAGATGATGCTCTTAACCAATCAACATCCATGTGAACATTAATCGGATATTTTCTGGTCGTGGTAATGAATCTGTGTTGAATTACCTATTTACTTGTTTTCTATCCAGTTTCCATTTTTGACCAACTCAAAACACCATTCCTAGATTAGAGACACAGTACGTGACCTCAGAACAAAGTGTTTTTGTCTGAAAAGTTAGCCAAATTAAGATCTAAAAAAGTTAAGTGGCCTAAACACTGCACTACAAGAACAATCATAGTTGACAACACACTGTAATTAAAGAGGGTACTGTTTCCCTTAGGCCTGTTAACACTCAATATCTCCTTTTCATCCACAGATTAGTTAGACTTTTTTTGGTATCAAGAACAAATTTTAAGAATCTTTTTAGAGAACTGAGTGAATGAGTAAAAGGAGGTTTGATAACTATTTGCTTCAAAACTACACAAAGTCCATTCCAATAAGAGAGAAGTTATTACAAAAAAAAGTCTCATTTTGTCAGCAAAGTACCTTTAGTTCTCATAATAATAAAAAAAAAAGTAATGACACTGCTTTTCAGAGAAAAGGTATACCACATATATCTAAAAGGTAGCTATGCAGTCGTAAATTTGATGCTTCCTCTTAATTTACTTGATTTTACCGATATTCTAGACATTTTTATTCTAAGGCTACTTTGATAAATTCTGGCTTCATTTTTCCAGACAATGAAATTTAACAATTATTAATAAACTGTACAGAGAAGATACAAAAAGAGACTTAACTAACTTCATCATCCATCCTAATTTTCAATGAATAGCTTTAAAAATTATAAGAGTATTTAAAATTAACTACAAATAATAAAAATGCAATTAGTAAAAAATCCATACTCTCTGAAAACATAAGTTGTTTATTCACATAACAGTCACACTAACACCATTATATTCTCACATGAAATCATTTTTAACTGTTTTATTTGTATTTCAAGCATATGATACATTAAGAAATTAAGAATAAATGTCCTAAAACTGAGGCTAGATTTTACTAGCCTTGAAAACATGTATATTAAGATAATAATAGTACTATACCTTTGGCAGCACTTGTGAAAAGAAAGTCTGTTCCAATGTCAGGTGGTTCATATGAGGTAAAAACATTTCCACAATAATTTTCAGAATTTCTATAAAAGAAAATAGTAATATATTTTGTAACAATATTAAGTCACATCAGCCAACAAGATTACTTTCCATTCCCAATGCAAGCATATGTAAGTACTACCAACCAAAAGCTTTGAACAGTTTCAAAATGCCATAGTCTATGTAGGGAAACTATTAACAATTAAATAACCTGAAATAATACCAAAATTAGAAAAAAAAAAAACCAAACAAACAAAAACGTATATGTCCAGTAATTGAGGATCAGTTAATGGATGAGGTCCATCTACTGAATAGGATCTATGATCATTAAAACATTTGTTAGAGATTATGTAAAATTATGATAAAATGTCCGCAATACTTTAAGCTAAAATGAAAAGAGTTTCAAGTGGTATAATTCTGATTTATATATATATAAACATGTATATACAAAAAATAATACACAGATAAACTAGCAGGAATATACAGAATCAAGATGAGGATGTCTTATGCCAAAATCTGAAATAGTTCAGATTCATAATTGTTTCATTATTCTGTTTTTCTGCATGTTAACAAATTTTCTATACTGAATGTGCATAACTGTTAACCTCAGGATAAAAAAATAAATGTGACTTAAAAAAAATTAGACTCCATATGCCCATACACAGCACATAGGTTCAAGATGGTAAGCAAATATTCCACAATCAAGTGAAACGTAAATAGAAAAGAACTCTAAACTAGAAAGGATAGTCTTAATTCTCTACTTCTCCTAAGTAAATAAGTAAATAACATCAAGTAAGAATAATGAAGACAGATGAAGATAAAGTCAACTTTTCCAAATAACAAATTAGTCATGCCCAAACAATCAGCTTTTTGTAACTTAGAAAGTTATTTTCTAACTGACACTACACGAACAAACAGGTTGAGGGTTATTCAGTAGGCTGCAAATTATGTTTTTTATAGGTCTAACCAGCTTAACAACTAATATTTAAAATGTACATTGTGCTTATCACACGTTATCAAATGGAATACTTTTGGTATCTATGCAGACTGAAATTTAAAACTTAATACTATAATTTGAGGTAATTGGTCATTTTAACTAACTGAAGATTACAAAAGTTGTAACCCTACAATAGGAAGAATAAATGTAAAAGGAATATGAAACTGTATTGAGATGTGGGACTCAAGTTTTAATGACATCAAAGCTATCATACAATTAAGACAATTTTACTTACGAATATGCTCGATCCAACTGTCAGAATGCTGATACATAGAGTAAAAAAATTAAGGGAGATACTAGTATTATAGTATTAAGATGTTAAATATCACAGTAATCCAACTCTACGCCTCGACCAGTAACGCTGAAGAAGCTGAAGTTGAATGGTTCTATGAAGACCTCTACAAGACCTTCCAGAATTAACACTCAAAAAAGATGTCCTTTTCATTACAGGGGACTGGAATGCAAAAGTAGGAAGTCAAGAAACACCTGGAGTAACAGGCAAATTTGGCCTTGGAGTACAGAATGAAGCAGGGCAAAGGCTAATAGAGTTCTGCCGAGAGAATGCACTGGTCATAGCAAACACCCTCTTCAACAAAACAAGAGAAGCCTCCACACATGGACATCACCAGATGGTCAACACCAAAATCAGACTGAATATATTCCTTGCAACCAAAGATGGAGAAGCTCTATACAGTTAGCAAAAACAAGACTGGGAGCTGATTGTGGCTCAGATCATGAACAACTCATTGCCAAATTCAGACTGAAATTGAAGAAAGTATGGAAAACAACTAGACCATTCAGGTGACCTAAATCAAATCCCTAACAATTATACAGTGGAAGTGAGAAATAGATTTAAGGGACTAGATTTGATAGACAGAGTGCCTGATGAACTATGGACTGAGGTTCACGATACTGTACAGGAGACAGGGATCAAGACCATCACCAAGAAAAAGAAATGCAAAAAAGCAAAATGGCTGTCTGAGGAGGCCTTACAAATAGCTATGAAGAGAAGAGAAGAGAAGCAAAAAGCAAAGGAGAAAAGGAAAGATATATCCATTTGAATGCAGCATTCCAAATACCAAGGAGCAATAAGATAACCTTCCCCAGTGATCAGTGCAAAGAAATATAGGAAAACAATAGAATGGGAAAGACTAGAGATCCTAAGAAAATTAAAGATACCAAGGGAACATCTCATGCAAAGATGGGCTCAATAAAGTACAGAAATGGTATGGAGCTAACAGAAGCAGAAGATATTAAGAAGAGGTGGCAAGAATACGCAGAAGAACTGTACAAAAAAGATCTTCACGACTCAGATGATCACGATGGTGTGATCACTCACCTAGAGCCAGACATCCTGGAATGTGAAGTCAAGTGGGCCTTAGGAAGCATCACTACGAACAAAGCTAGTGGAGGTGATAGCATTCCAGTGGAACTATTTCAAATCCTGAAAGATGATGCTGTGAAAGTGCTGCACTCAATATGCCAGCACATTTGGAAAACTCAGCAGTGGCCACAGGACTAGAAAAGGTTAGTTTTTATTCCAACCCCAAAGAAAGGCAAAGTCAAAGAATGCTCAAACTACTGCACAATTGCACTTATCTCACATGCCAATAAAGTAATGCTCAAAATTCTCCAAGCCAGGCTTCAACAATATGTGAACCGTGAACTTCCAGATGTTCAAGCTGGGTTTAGAAAAGGAACGAGAGATTGTCAACATCCGCTGGATCATTGAAAATGCAAGAGAGTTCCAGAAAACAAACTATTTCTGCTTTATTGACTATGCCAAAGCCTTTGACTGTGTGGATTACAATAAACTGTGGAAAATTCTCAAAGAGATGGGAATACCAGACCACCTGACCTGCCTCTTGAGAAATCTGTATGCACGTGAGGAAGCAACAGTTAGAACTGGACATGGAACAACAGACTGATTCCAAATGGGAAAAGGAGTAAGTCAAGGCTGTAGATCGTCACCCTGCCTATTTAACTTATATGCAGAGTACATCATGAGAAATGCTTGGGTGGAAGAAGCACAAGCTGGAATCAAGATTGCCGGGAGAAATATCAATAACCTCAGATATGCTGATGACACCACCCTTATGGCAGAAAGTGAAGAACTAAAGAGCCTCTTGATGAAAGTGAAAGAGGAGAATGAAAAAGCTGGCTTAACTCAACATTAAGAAAACTAAGATCATAGCATCTGGTCCCATCACTTCATGGCAAACAGATGGAGAAACAGTGTAAATGGTGACAGACTTTATTTTTGGGGGCTCGAAAATCACTGCAGATGGTGATTGCAGCCATGAATTTAAAAGATGCTTACTCCTTGGAAGGAAAAGTTATGACCAACCTAGATAGCACATTAAAAAGCAGAGACATTATTTTCCAACAAGGTCTGTCTAGTCAAGGCTATGGTTTTTCCAGCAGTCATGTATGGATGTGAAAGTCGGACTATAAAGAAAGCTGAACGCCAAAGAATTGATGCTTTTGAACTGTGGTGTTGGAGAAGACTCTTGAGAGTCCCGTGGACTGCAAGGAGATCCAACCAGTCTCTCCTAAAGGAAATCAGTCCAATGAATGTTCATTGGAAGGACAGATGTTGAAGCTGAAACTCCAAAGTTTGGCCACCTGATGTGAAGAGCTAACTCATTTGAAAAGACCCTGATACTGGGAAAGATTCAAGGCAGGAGGAGAAGGGGACGACAGAGAATGAGATGGTTAGATAGCATCACTGACTCAATGGACATGAGTTTGAGTAAACTCCAGTTGTTGTTGATGGACAAGGAGGCCTGGTGTACTGCAGTCCATGGGGTCACAGAGTTGGACACGACTGAACTGAACTGAGTAAGATATTCACTACTGAGAATAGATTTTCAAAGACCTTTCTTGAAGTTTAAGCAATGATAGTAAGAGACTAAAATTAGACTCAAATTACCGGCTTAATTTTGCTTTTAAAAAAGTAATGCTAATTAGGCTAACAAACAATAGGATGAAAATACTTTAAGTATTTTCAAAACACTCAAGGATAAACTTATCTCTTCAAACTATATGTAATTATGACATATTTCTGACAGATGAGAATACAATCCATAATCATGGTTTCTGCAACAAATTTATTTCTCCTTAGCACTTCTATAGTACTGTATCTACATCTGTCACTGATCATTTTCTACTTTCTTTTCATGTTATTAGCCTATCTATCTTATCACTTTATCAGACTGAAACTCTTCTGCACATAGGAGCTTACAAATACGTGATAATAAACTATCCTATGTGCACTGTAAAAGTTAACAGTAATAACATTATTAACTACACACTTTCAAACCATTAAGAATTGTTAGAAAGTTTTTACTGTAAAAATAATATAAGAATTATTAAAGCATGTGTCAATCAGCAAAATTAAAAAAACACAACCCCATCGCAGTAATATAAGAAGTCATTCTTCTTCTGAAATCTTACTTTGAAATCTTACTTACATATCTTACAGCAGCAATCAAAATGAGGTATGGTCATTAACTCATTTTAGTTCAGTAGAACTAATTTAGTTCAGGGCAGAATCTGCCTCATGCATAAATTTTAGAAAAGGTAAAAAAAAAAAATTTTTACCTCTTCCAAAATTTAAACTTCGTTATGATTATGCAGACATGCAGGGAAAGACTGAAAAATAACATGTAAAATGCAAGAGACAAAAATAATGTTTGGGTGACAGAACTGTGGATTTATAGAAAATTTCTTTCATTTGTTGAAAAGTGCTGTAGTAAAACCAAAAGCTGAAAAACGAAATTATATAATGAGACGTCAGGCCATTTTAAGACATGACAAAGTTTTTTAGCCCTTCACTGAATGCTTACCATGTGCCAGGAACTATTCTAAGTGCTGGAGACAATGCAGTGAAAACAAAATTCCTGCCTTTATGAACTTCACAGTATAGTGAGGAAAAGCAAAAAGGAAACGAAGTCAACAATATAATTTCTATTACCGATCTGACTGCTCTTTAGAAAACTGAACAGAGCAATGCGTTAAGTATTACTGACTGAGTTTGGGGAAACCACCTAAAACTGAAGACTCTGAAAAGGGCTTACCTGAGCAGGTCACATTTGAGCTGAAACCTGAATAATGAGACCTACCAAAGCCTGGGAGAAGAGCTACATGGAACATCAACAAACATGAAGATCCTAAGGTAGGTGAGCTTCATGTAGCTCTGGTTAGAATGTAGTGAGCTAAGTGGGAGAGGACAAGGCTTAGAACGTGAGGAGACTTGAAAGTAAAAGTTTAGATTTTATTCCTAATTTGTTAAGAAGCCCTTGTGGTAAGGGGTGCCTTAAAAAGGAAATTACATGTTTTTCAATATGAACTGTTTTCGGAGAGATTGTAAAAGGACATGAGTAGAAGCAAGAGAACTATTAACTACAGCCCAGATGAGAGGTTATGGGGGTTTGGAGCAGTGACAGGAAACGGGGATGATGGATTCAAAATATAGTCTGAGGGCAGAAATGAAAGAACTTGATTAAAGGTTTTGGCTTGTGAAACCGTTTAAGAAGCCTAGGGGTTTCAGTTCTTTCGAATTTTGAGATGAAACTTAAAATTCCATCAAAAGAACAGGATTTGGTTCTTCTGAATTTTGAGATGAAAACCAGGAGGGAATGCTGACTTTGGGGGGGGTGGGCAGGAATAAAAATATTTACTTTCAATTACTGAAATCCCCTATAAGCTTGAGGGGGGAAAGAGGAACCATGTTCTTTGTTCCCCCTAAGCCTAACACCCTGCCTGCTATGAAGTTTTTGAGGAGAAGGATGGCTATTTGCTGCAGAAATCAAAAATCTTTTAGGACAGAAATTCCATATCTGCACAATAATTAAGAAAGGGTTTTGGCACTAAAGTGGGATTTTGCCAGTGTCCAGGTGAATGATTTCTTTGTGACAGTAATATCTACATTTGGCTTTATCTGTGTGCAGTGCTCAGAATTTCTCAAGCGAAGGTCTTGTTTTTGAGTGCAGTTTTATGTTTAAGTTTTCTGTGCTCCAAGCTGTTTAAAAACAAAAAAAAAAGTTACCCTTTAACATGAAGGCCTGGGCCTCCACATACATTTACAACCAAAAAGGGATTCAGCTACTAAACGGTCTGCACCTGAACAAAGGAGTCATTAAGTACCTCAAACGCAGCACATGAAACCCAATTAGTAAACGAAGCAACTCCTCACCAGCAATAAAACAAGAGGTTTGAAAACCGGACGAGAATAACATTTGAATTTGCTTAACATCTTTTACACACCGGGCACCATGGCAGAACTACGTCCTTTAATTCGATTCTACCACCCATTTTAGAGATGAGCGCTCGGAGTATCTCGGTCTCCACTCCTTCTTCCAGAGTCGGCTCACCTTACAGCTCAAGGCTAAGTTCCTGTCTCCCCCGCTCTCCACCAGGCAAAAGTCATCACACTTAACTGCACGTACAGAGCAACTTGAAGGCCCAGAGGAGTGGAAGAAAACGGCATATCCACTGCCGAAAACCATTGGAAGAACACCCGAGAGCCCTCCCAATGCCAAAGCCAAGCGTAACTTTGGCCTCAGCACCCACGGCTCTCGCTCGCCCTTCATTTCCTCGCTTACTCATCTCACTGTCAACAAAGAGAGGAGAAAGTTGAAGTCGCATGGACCCAACAAGGCCCGCAACGCGTTAGATGAGACAGAAGGTTGGAGACCGGCCCCACAGCCCTCTCCAGGTGGAAATGACAATAAAGGATATAAGGAGCCGAGGCAGGACAGACGGCAATTCCCGGCGGCATAGTTCCTCCGGCCAGCTACTTATTTCTTCCAGTGGAACCGCGCTCGCCGGGACAGCGCGTTCCTGAGACATGCTTTCGTCCAGCACCAAAGCTTCAAAACACTCCCGCCAGAGCCAAGACCGGAAACTCCCAACGTCCCGGCAGGCCTTGCGAACAAAAACCATAGAGAGGAAGGGCGCCGCTTTCCTTGGTGAGCCCGGGCCCCACATGACTGGGAAGAAAGCCGGGCTTGTCTGGCCGTGGGAGGACTCGATTCACTGGTGCACGTTTCCGGTCTGGCGAATCTGGCCGGAGTTCTCCGCCAGGTGAATCGGGAGTCCGACGAGCATCTCCAAGTTTGGATCGCTGTCAACGTTGCTTTGAGACGCTGTGGGAAAGGTGAGGGCCGAGAGTCCCCAGATTTACAACCTTCCATCCCATGGGGCTTTTTGGTTGCACATTTGGGGTTGGGTTTGACCTGGGCACGCGGCCAGGAATGACTGCAAGTCCCGCGGTGAAGTGGGATAGAAACAGACGCCTTCCTACCCGCTTAATGTGTTGACCCTACTCTGTACATCTTGTGTAATGGGGCTAGAGACCCACCTGTCAGAGTTGGTGTGCAGATTGAACTCATGGTATATATTAAGTGTCTAACACAGTAGATACAGAGAAGACCCTCTTGATTAAGTTGCTTCCATTTTCGACGGGCCTCTCCACGCGGTTCAGTACCCTTATTTTGTGTCAAGCTAATCTTTACTAATTACTCCAGAGTTACCTCACTCCCAGTATGCTTAGGGCTGCTGATCTCGGCTAAATGTTTGTAGTTAGGTCATTTGGATGAATTTACACACATCAGCATACCTGTGCATGTTTTTAAAGGGATGCTCATTCAGCAAAATACAGTCCTGAAGTCCTGTTACTTGAAACGGTAACAGAAGTGAAAGGTTGTTGTTGAATCACAATGCCGGATTCTTGGCCCCCGGAGGAGAAGAATTCAATCAGGGGCCAGAGACGAGGCTTGATTGCTCAGAGCTTTTGTGTAATAAAGTTTTATTAAAGCATAAAGGAGATAGAGAAAGCTTCTGACATAGGCATCAGAAGGGGGCAGAAAGAGTACCCCCCTCTGCTAGTCTTCAGCTGGATGTTATATAGTCACTGAAAGTGAAGTCGCTCAGTCGTGTCTGACTCTTTGCGACCCCATGGACTGTAACCTACCAGGCTCCTCCATCCATGGGATTCTCCAGGCAAGAATACTGGAGTGGGTTGCTATTTCCTTCTCCAGGGGATCTTCCTGACCCAGGGATTGAACCTGGGTCTCCCAGCTTGCAGGCAGACGCTTTTACCTCTGAGCCACCAGGGGAAAGGAATGTCTCAAAACTCAGAATGGCACCAGGCCCCTCACCCATAAGATGCATTTTGGGATAAGCTTGGCACCAAATGGTTTATCTTGGTCCATAAAATGATTAACTTGAATCTTGAAGAAGGGCAGATCATCATACAAATAGTTTCATTTACATAGATTAGAGGAACAATATCTGAGTATAACATACTGGTTTATCAAGTAGGTTCTGAGCCAAAAGGCAGAACTGACTTGAAGACAGAGTTTGGGATAAATGAGTAGTACATTAGCATAGCTTAAGATAAATATTTCCATAAGAAAAAGGCATTGGTTATCTCTAGGTTTGAGAGTAGTTAACTTCAGGTGAAACTAGGTGTCATAGCAACACAGAATTTTAAGAGAAACCTCCTTTTAAATTTGTATAGAGAAAGAAAAACTATCGCTAGTTTGTTTCCTCCTGCCGCTTAAGAGAGAGAAAAATGTCTGACACTTGCAAACTATTTCCTCTGTTTGGAGACCCCTGGCCTTCCTGCCTGTTACCCTCTCAGACTGAAGAAATTCTGGCAGTTTAAGAGTTTAAATATTATATGTTTGGGCAGGGCCGTGACAATCGCTAAGCTGAATCATTTTCTGCCCGAGAATTTTGGACTGTATTGTTTTTAATTGTTGCTGCTGCTGCTGGTCTTTTATTTGTTTTTAGAGTTTATTATCTTCAGCTTTTGAACCCTGAAGGCTGTGTGTGTTTCCAAATCTGTCTCCCTCTCTCTCCACAGCTTTCATAGAAAAGCTGTTGGTGGGGGAGGGTGGAATGTTTCAGTTCAGTTTAGTTCAGTCTCTCAGTCGTGTCCAACTCTGCAACCCCATGAATTGCAGCACGCCAGGCCTCTCTGTCCATCACCAATTCCCGGAGTTCACTCAAACTCACGTCCATCGAGTCGGTGATGCCATCCAGCCATCTCATCCTCTGTCGTCCCCTTCTCCTCCTGCCCCCAATCCCTCCCAGCATCAGAGTCTTTTCCAGTGAGTAAACTCTTCACGTGAGGTGGCCGGAGTACTGGAGTTTCAGCTTTAGCATCTTTCCTTCCAAAGAACACCCAAGACTGATCTCCTTTAGAATGGACTGGTTGGATCTCCTTGCAGTCCAAGGGACTCTCAAGAGTCTTCTCTGACATCACAGTTCAAAAGCATCAATTCTTCGGCACTCAGCTTTCTTCACAGTCCAACTCTCACATCGATACATGACCACTGGAAAAACCATAGCCTTGACTAGACGGACCTTCGTTGGCAAAGTAATGTCTCTGCTTTTCAATATGCTATCTAGGTTGATCATAACTTTCCTTCCAACGAGTAAGCATCTTTTAATTTCATGGCTGCAATCAGCATCTGCAGTGATTTTGGAGCCCCAAGAAATAAAGTCTGACACTGTTTTCCACTGTTTCCCCATCTATTTGCCATGAAGTGATGGGACCAGATGCCATGATCTTTGTTTTCTGAATGTGGAGCTTTAAGCCAACTTTTTCACTCTCCTCTTTCACTTTCATCAAGAGGCTTTTTAGTTCCTCTTCAGTTTCTGCCATAAGGGTGGTGTCATCTGCATATCTGAGGTTTATGATATTTCTCCCGGCCATCTTGATTCCAGCTTGTGCTTCTTCCAGCCCAGCGTTTCTCGTGATTTGCATATAAGTTAAATAAGCAGGGTGACAATATACAGCCTTGATGTACTTCTCTTCCTATTGGAATCAGTCTGTTGTTCCATGTCCAGTTCTAACTGTTGCTTCCTGACCTACATACAAGTTTCTCAAGAGGCAGGTCAGGTGCTCTGGTATTCCCATCTCTCAGAATTTTCCACAGTTCATTGTGATCCACACAATCAAAGGTGTTGGCATAGTCAATAAAGCAGAAATAGATGTTTTTCTGGAACTCTCTTGCTTTTGTGATGATCCACTGCATGTTGGCAATTTGATCTCTGGTTCCTCTGCCTTTTCTAAAACCAGCTTGAACATCTTTAAGTTCATGGTTCACATATTGCTGAAGCCTGGCTTGGAGAATTTTGAGCATTACTTTACTAGTGTGTGAGATGAGTGCAATTGTGCAGTAGTTTGAACATTCTTTGGCATTGCCTTTCCTTGGGATTGGAATGAAAACTGACCTTTTGAAAACTAGTCAATCTAATCACATGGACCACAGCCTTGTCTAACTCAGTGAAATTAAACCATGCCATGTGAGGCCACCCAAGACGGACAGGTCATGGTGGAGAGGTCTGACAGACTGGTCCACCGGAGCAGGGAATGGCAAACCACTTCAGTATTCTTGCCTTGAGAACCCCATGTACAGTATGAAAAGGCAAAATGATAGGACACTGAAAGAGGAACTCCCCAGGTCGGTAGATGCCCAATATGCTACTGGAGATCAGTGGAGAAATAATTCCAGAAAGAATAAAGGGATGGAGCCAAAGCAAAAACAATACCCAGTTGTGAATGTGACTAGTGATAGAAACAAGGTCCGATGCTGTAAAGAACAATTTAAATGAAATGTGTCACTTTGCTTCTTAATAACATTTTTTTTTTTTCTCTAGAGCTGCACTGAAAGAAGAGCAAAGACCTCTTAAAAATCATTTGGAAATAGCTCTGAATATTTGTAACTGTATAAGCAGCTAAGGAGAAATAGACCTTCAGCAGAACTAACAGAATAATTAATTGAAGCAGGTTTACATGTGTGTCCTCAGTTCTCTCCAGAAGTTGAAGAAGCTTCCTTAGAGTTTAACGGTTGTGTGCATTTTATGAGAGAATGACTTTTCAATTTAATTTCACTATAGAAGACCATCTGGAAGATGAATTAACATCTCTTGGAGATGGAGCTTTGGCCCTACATTCCTCACAAGAGTCTTCAGTCTCAGAAAGACAAAAAGGTACACACAGAGACAAAAAACATTCCACAGAACAATCTGACTTGCTGCAGGACCATTTGTGGGAACATAAGTCAGAGAGAAATGAGGCTCCCTCTCAAGACCCAGACAGCTCATTCGCTGCAGCTAACAGTTCAAGTAACTTGGAACCACACGAGGAAAAGCCCTGCTTGAGAGTTGCCAAAGAGCATGCTATGCCTAAAGATTTAAAGAAAGTGTTAGAAAATAAAGTCACAGAAACAGTACCAGGTCTCCAACACGTTAACATATCAATAATGAAAACCACCTTGTTGAAAGAGAACTTCCCTGGAGAAAACATCATTTCAAAAAGCTTTTCTTCTCACTCTGACCTGATTTCAGGTGTTTATGAAGGAGGCTTGAAAATCTGGGAGTGTACCTTTGACCTCCTGGCATATTTGACAAAGGCCAAAGTGAAATTTGCTGGGAAAAAAGTGTTGGATCTTGGTTGTGGATCAGGGTTGCTGGGTATAATGGCACTCAAGGGAGGTGCCAAAGAAGTTCATTTTCAAGATTATAACAGTGTGGTGATTGATGAAGTAACCTTACCTAATGTAGTGGCCAACTCCACTTTGGAAGATGAAGAAAATGATGTAAATAAACCAGATGTGAAAAGACTCAGGAGATCAACAGTAGCACAAGAGCTATGTAAATGCCGCTTCTTTTCAGGGGAGTGGTCTGAGTTTTGTAAGCTTGTACTGAGCAGTGAAAAACTCTTTGAAAAATATGATCTCATTCTTACCTCAGAAACTATTTACAATCCAGATTATTATGGTCCTTTGCACCAAACATTCCTTAGATTGTTAGATAAAAATGGACGGGTGCTTTTGGCCAGCAAAGTACATTATTTTGGTGTGGGTGGAGGTACTCATCTCTTTCAGAAGTTTGTAGAAGAAAGGAATGTATTTGAGGCTAGAACACTTGAAATAATCGATGAAGGACTAAAGAGGTGCCTAATTGAAATGACTTTTAAGTACCCCAGTTAATGTCCACTGAGTGTCCTAAGTGAAATAGAATAACCAAAACCTTAATTTGAATTATTTCTGATTTCTATTATTTTATTTCTGAAATTATTATGTTTGTTTAATTTTGTTTAGCCAAATAAGAGACCAACTATATACAACACTTTACTTGCTAGGTGAGACTGAGAGAGTGTTTCTGAAGAGATTTGAAGAGATTTCCTAGGAAGTCATTTTGTGAGAAAGTTTTCTGTTTTCCACTTTCATTCTATTTAACCTTTCTACCACCTTTGGCATATAAATTTGCCATTTCTTACATCATGTTTGAATTTCTTCCCAGTCTTTGTCTGTTTCTGTTCCCATGGAGTGCCTGGTCAGTCACCATGCTGTTCACTTTAAAGGCATGCATGCGTGCTAAGTTGCTTCAGTCATGTCCAACTCTTTGTGACCCCATGAACTGTAGCCTGCAAGACTCCTCTGTCCTTGAGGTTCTCCAGGCAAAAATCCTGGAGTGCGTTGCCATGCCCTCCTTCAGGGGATCTTCCTGACCCAAGGATCAAACCCCCATCTCTTATCTTTCCTGCTTTGGCAGGTGAGTTCTTTACAACTAGAGCCATCTGGGAAGCCCAAAGGTGTACATATGCATTAATAAATGGTTCTGAACCTAAATATTAGAATGGAGGTGTTAAGTAACTAGGAAGAGGTTTTAGGCTTTTAAAATATTGATTTATATAACAAGAATCAGAATGCTGAGCAGTTGAATTCACACTGAAATGGAAGAAATAAAGGGGAATCATGATAGTATAAAAGTGATACAGAAAGCTTACAGTGCTTGTAGCCCTTTTGTAGCCAAGTAAGTAGGAGATCCTAGGGTCTTGGTAGGAAAAAGAATAGGAAACAAAATTTCAGACTCTTAAGGAGTAAACATTCTTCATTCTTTAAGTAATAGGGAAGAGAAGAAGAGATAAAGTATTTTTTATTTTAATGCAAAATTTTTTACACTTAATGTACCTGAAATTGGAATCTACCTTACTGTTTATAACTGCAATGCTAGAGATCCAGGTTCGATCTCTGGGTCAAGAAGATCCCCCGGAAAAGGGAATGGCAATCCACTTCAGTGTTCTTACCTGGAGAATTCCATGGGTAGAGGAGCCTGGCAGGCTACACTCCTTGGGGTAACAAAGGGTCATACATGACTCAGCGACTAACATTTCATTTTTCAACCTTACTATCTATTGTGCAACTGGCAGCATTTTTTGTCTTTCTTGGAGGTAACTAAAATAATGGTACAACCCGGATTCAATGAAATGTGATAGATTAGGCAGCTTGTCTACTTCTTGCTGAATATTTATAATCTTACAAGGTATATATCATCCGTATTTTAATAATGATCATAATAGCTAACAGTTTTCAGCATTTGCTATATGCAGGATAGAAGGGATTTACATACACTGACATTTAATATTCATAACAGCCCTGAATTACAATTACTGTCTCCATTTTATATATAAGTTGACACTCAAGAAGGTAATTTGATCCTTATCACAGTCCTCATATTCAGAACCTGAATCTGAACTAAAGTCTTTTTTAAAAGGTGGTGAAGATTTACTCTTCACCACCCCAGTGCTCTTAACAGTGCCTTACAATGCCAAATATTTTAGGACCCTTTTATTATTCTGAAATGAAAGCCACAGTTAAACTTATTTACATGCATGTTTAGTCACTTCAGTCGTGTCCAACTCTTTGCCACCCCCTGGACTGTAGCCTGCTAGGGTCCTCTGTCCATGTGATTTGCGAGAACACACATGGGCTGTGTTTTTATTTTATTCTCCAGAAGATCTATCCAACCCAGGGATAGAATCTGCATCTCTTAATGTCTTCTGCTTTGGCAGGTAGATTCTTTACCACTAGTGCCACCTGGGAAGCCCCAACTTATTTACATACATCACTAGAAGAATTTTTTTTGTAGTCATAATTTTTCCAGTAGTCATGTATGGATGTGAGAGTTGGACTATAGAGAAAGCTGAGCGCCAAAGAATTGATGCTTTTGAACTGTGGTGTTGGAGAAGACTCTTGAGGGTCCCTTGGACTGCAAGGAGATATAACCAGTCCATCCTAAAGGAGATCAGTCCTGAATATTCATTGGAAGGACTGATGCTGAAGCTGAAGCTCCCATACTTCAGCCACCTGATGCAAAGAACTGACTCACTGGTAAACACCCTGATGCTGGGAAAGATTGAAGGCAGGAGGAGAGGGGACGACAGGATGAGATGGTTGGATGGCATCACCGACTCAATGGACATGAATCTGAGGAAGCTCCGGGAGTTGGTGATGGACAGGGTAGCCTGGTGTGCTGCAGTCCATGGGGTCGCAAAGAGTCAGAGACAACTGAGCAACTCAACTGAAACAAATCCTTAATGTATTTATCACATGTATATATATATGTGTGCATATATACATGTATAAACCTACAATATGAAGGAAGTCATTTATAAACACATAATTTGTGTTCCTTCAGGTAAATGCACAGGTGCTGCTGCTGCTAAGTCACTTCAGTCGTGTCCGACTGTGCGACCCCATAGACAGCAGCCCACCAGGCTCCACCGCCCCTGGGCTTCTCCAGGCAAGAACACTGCAGTGGGTTGCCATTTCCTTCTCCCATGCATGAAAGTGAAAAAAACTAAAGTCACTCAGTCGTGTCCAACCCTCAGCGACCCCATGGACTGCAGCCTTCCAGGCTCCTCCTCCCATGGGATTTTCCAGGCAAGAGTACTGGAGTGGGGTGCCATTACCTTCTCCGAATGCACAGGTATAGCTGCTGAGAAAATATGTAGTAGTAAGATGTTTGTATTTAAGATATGATTACTGTCAGTGTCACAGCTACAACTCCAGACCCACCTACTGGATAAGGCAGGATAGCCCTGACAGCACGTTTGGCTATTTGAGGAGGTACAAAGCATTAGATAGAGTCCCATGACAATGGTCAGCATCAGTGATTTTGAGACAAACAGATATCTTTCAGTTCTCTGTGATGAATTAGACACCCAAAGAGGTGTCATCCAGGAGGCTTCTCCAGAAGTAGAAGAGACACGGCCCTGAACAGGGGCTCAGGGAACAATTTCAGCCCCAAGGGAGGCGGACCTAGTGAAAACAGCAGGAGTCAAAACAGAAGCCCAGTCCTGGGAACTAGATAATCCTGGGCATTAAAGATAATTCTGGAGGTGACCGCTGATCAGGAGCACATCTACCTAAGATAGCTAGCAGCAAAAGAGACTAGAGATAAAATTATGGCTATAAATCCAAGAGAAGGATGCATAGCATAGTACACTTTGTCATGTAAATAGTTGAATCATTTAAAGAAGCATCTATTAATATGTCAAGACAATGAGCTTTGGAGTTCGGTACTTGGGTTAAAATTCAGTTTCCCCGACTAGAGAGCAGGGTTTGTACTAGTATCTCTCTAAGAGAAATCTTTTTAAAAATCATAGTGAATATTGGGAAACTTTCAGGGAGTTTGGAGTTTTAGAGCATGAACCACCCATTCTTGTATTGGTGCCTTACAATAAATGCTGCACTTAACCACATGCACACAAATCAACATGATTACTATGGATAAATGGAAATTATTATGGTCATGAATTCTCATAGTACTTAGTCACCCTGTTTTCTCAGTCAAGTAGGAAGCCTTATTCACTTTTGTTAAAAATTGGGTTTGAGACTTTACAGTTTACAAATCCCAGTTCAGAACCTGGAGAAATGAATAGATTTAAGAACTTTCACTGCCCAAGGCCAACCCTCATTCTCTCCCTCCACAACCCTGCCCCCTACTTTACCTTCAGTTTCTAAGTTGTCTTTTGTTTTGAATGCTTTGGCATTAAGAGCATTAAGCATGAAGAAGAATGGATCTTGGAAACCTGTTTCTAAAAACTCAGTCACATGCAAGTTGTGTTCTGCCTTCAGTTCAGTTCAGTGGCTCAGTCATGTCCGACTCTTTGCGACCCCATGAACTGCAGCACGCCAGGCCTCCCTGTCCATCACCAACTCCCAGAATCCACCCAAATCCATGTCCATTGAGTCAATGAAGCCATCCAACCATCTCATCCTCTGTCATCCCCTTCTCTAGCTGCCCTCAATCTTTCCCAGCATCAGGGTCTTTTCAAATGAGTCAGCTCTTTGCATCAGGTGGGCCAAAGTATTGGAGTTTCAGCTTCAACATCAGTCCTACCAATGAACACCCAGGACTCATCTCCTTTAAGATGGATTGGTTGGATGTCCTTGCAGTCCAAGGGACTCTCAAGAGTCTTCTCCAACACCACAGTTCAAAAGCATCAGTTCTTCGGCACTCAGCTTTCTTTATAGTCCAACTCTCACATCCATACATGACCACTGAAAAAACCATAGCCTTGACTAGAAGGACCTTTGTTGACAAAGTAAATTTCCCATTTGTCAGATTGCCTCTGCCCTTAGCTTCCTTTCTACTGCCCCACAGAGGCTCCCTGCCAGTAGCTCAGAAATTGGGGAGGGTTGAGGAGGAGGCTGTCTCCCTGCAGACCCGGAGCTGACACACTGCCTTTGTCAAACGCAGTCGCCAATGACATGTGTGCTGTTCTGTCCTCAGGGGAGGTGGGTCAGATGGGGTCAGCTGCTCAGCTAGCAGGTACTTCTTAGTACCATCCATAGTGTTTTATTCAGGTTTTATTAGAGCTTCAGTTCAATTCAGTCGCTCAGTCGTGTCTGACTATGCGACCCCATGAATTGCAACATGCCAGGGCCTCCCTGTCCATCACCAACTCCCAGAGTGCACTCAAACTCAACGTCCATCGAGTCGGTGATGCCATCCAGCCACCTCATCCTCTGTCGTCCTCTTCTCCTCCTGCCCCCAATCCCTCCCAGCATCAGAGTCTTTTCCAATGGGTCAACTCTTCACATGAGGTGGCCAAAGTACTGAGGTTTCAGTTTCAGCATCATTCCTTCCAATGAACACCCAGGACTGATCTCCTTTAGAATAGACTGGTTGGATCTCCTTGCAGTCCAAGAGACTCTCAAGAGTCTTCTCCAACAAGACAGTTCAAAAATATCAACTCTTTGGTGCTCAGCTTTCTTCACAGTCCAACTCTCACATCCATACATGACTACTGGAAAAACCATAGCCTTGACTAGACGGACCTTTGTTGTCAAAGTAATGTCTCTGCTTTTCAATATGCTATCTAGGTTGGTCATAACATTCCTTCCAAGGAGGAAGCGTCTTTTAATTTCATGGCTGCAATCACCATCTGCAGTGATTTTGGAGCCCCCCAAAATAAAGTCTGACACTGTTTCCTCTGTTTCCCCATCTATTTGCCATGAAGTGATGGGACCAGATGCCATGATCTTCATTTTCTGAATGTTGAGCTTTAAGCCAACTTTTTCACTCTCCTCTTTCACTTTCATCAAGAGGCTTTTTAGTTCCTCTTCACTTTCTGCCATAAGAGTGGTGCCATCTGCATATCTGAGGTTACTGATATTTCTCCTGGCAATCTTGATTCCAGCTTGTGCTTCTTCCAGCCCAGCATTTCTCATGATGTACTCTGCATATAAGTTACATAGGAGTTTAATGAATAGCTATTTGAATAAAAAGAAATTACAAGAAACCTGTGTGACAACATAACCTTGATTCTTTGCTTACACCCTAGCCAGAATTTCCTGAACTTCTCATCCTATGTTATGGTTGCACTGAATTTGCCGATATTAAATTTTTCTTTGGTTAAGTGCAATTCAAAATTACCATCATAACTTGAGTGCAGCCCAGCAGAGAAAATTCTCTGTGCTATAAAGTCATCCTCACAATCTTAAGGGATTTTGAACTCAGATAACCTTTAAAAGTAACTTCATCCTCTATACAGGAAGTTGTCAAAGTGCTTTTTCAGGAGAAGGAGTAATACTTAAAAGCATAGCCCTCCAGGTCAGATTCAGAGCTACTCAGGTTGCAAGGCAGAACATAGCTGGCATGTGACTAAGTTTTTAGCAACAGATTTCCAAGATGCATTCTTCTTCATCCTTCATGCTCCACAATGTCAAAGCATCCAAAAAGGACGACTCTTATCCCTTATAGAACAAGGTAAGTGACCAGAGTTGTTATGATCTTTTAAAAGATTCAGTAGCGCCTTTTGTAGTAGAATCGGATGTACTGGGTGTCTTGGAACCCAAAGTGCTGTGGGCCATGCTGCTGCTAGACTGTGGTGCCTTTGTGTAAACAAAAAGACACTCTACCCTCCAGGCAGGCTTCCCAGATAGTGCAAGTTTTAAAGAACCTGGGTGCCAACGCAGGAGACATAACAGGCACAGGTTTGACCCCTGGGTCGGAAAGACCCCCTAGAGGAAGGCATGGCGACTCACTCCGGTATTCTTGGCTGGAAAATCCCATGGACTGAGGAGCCTGGCAGGCTACAGTCCATAGGGTCACAAGGAGTTGGACAAAACTGAAGCGACTTTGCATGCCCTCCAGGCAGATTCAGCCTCAGGTTGAGAACAGAACTGGCAAGTGGAATAAGGCTGTTTTCAGCTCCATGTGCCCCTTAACACTTTTTAGTGGCCCTGCGCTTTAGCCTTATAAACTTCCACAACTTCCTGACTCATAAAGGATTGGAAAATGGGCAATAAACTGATGAACACCAAGAGAATCAGGTAACATCCACTAAATACAGGAAGTGAGGAACTGTCAGAGACAGTGCTTTTCTTTTCTTTTATCAAGGTGATTTACAGCCTTCTGTCAGGGGCAACCAGCACAGTTTGATGGCATTAAGGTCTTAGGGATCTAACTGTGCAGCAGGTGAACTCACAGGAAATGTTTGAACAGGTGATGAGCTGCCGAGACAAGAATTCCCATGTGATCTCCCCCTGCACACTGGACACTGCACCAGAGGTTGTCAACATGAGCAATGAAGGCAGACAGCGACTGAAACCTGTCCATATCACCCCATCCAGGAGTGTTAGAGGTTCCGTGGCGGGCTCAGCTGCACAATTCTGAAAGCCTCCTAACACAGCATATCCAGTTAGCCATATAGCATGAGTGTAGCTCTAGCAATTTTCTTACTCTGCTCTAAAATTCAGCAGGTCCCCACCAGCAAGATTCAACTCCTGGTCCCAATATGATGAACAGCAGTCATTCAACCAGCCTGATCATATTTCACATTTGAGACTACAAAGAAATCAATGCCCCTGGACCTGCCAAGAACAAACCCACCCACTGTGAGAAAATTAGTCAAAGAGATAAATAGAAAAATGTATCATCCTCATTCAGTTAATGGAAATCTGAAGTAGACAAGGCCAAGACTTGACAGCATTCTTTAGGGGTGTCTAAAATTTTCTAGAACTCAAAGCTCTTGTAGGTCTTTGCTGTTCTAAGCTAATCATTTCTTGCTATAAACTTGACTCTGAACTTGTTTTTAATAGCCTGAAAAAAGTGTTTGGGCTGGGGAGCAATTTTTAGGAAAGATTTTGTATAAAAAAGTAGAATAGAGAACTTCCCTAATGGCCCAGTGGTCAAGAATGTGCCTTCCAACGCAGGGGACATGGTTGGATCCCTTTTCCGCAAATGGATATCCCACATGCCCTGGGGCAAATAAGACTGCGATGTTGCAACGCTAGAATGCCCTTGCATCTTCAACTCTAAAACCTGTGTACCACAATGAAGACCCGGCATAGCAAAAAAAGAAAAAAAAAAAAAAAAAAGAAGGTAGAATAAAGCCGTAGAAGCTCAAAACAGACCAGTTAGTCACTGGCACACCACATTCTCATTAGCCTATCCCTATGCCGGTTTTGTTTTTGTTTTAAATCATTGCTTCCCCACCTCTGTGTCTAAGGAATCTTCAGAAGGAGCTACATTTTCAGTGATACGCTTTTCTTTCCTTAGCTTTTCAGGAATTGAACTCTGCCTCCAGTCTGCTTTGCTGTTTTCAAGCTTCTCCAAGATTTTTACAATAAGAACCAAAAAGAGTCTCTCTACTAAGGAAAATAGCTCAGAGAAACATTTTCTCGGAAGAGTGGCACACGTTTCTAATGTGCTGACATCTTAGTACCTTTAACAGGGACTTGGTTCAGGCTTTTATTTTAAACATTAAATGTTTTAATGTTAAATTTATTTTAAACATTTTTCATTTTCTCAGAGTAAGAAAAATATCTTATTCTATATACTTCCCCCCAAATACTTCAGAAACTCTTTTGTCCTGTATCCCATAATGTTGTAATTCAGCAGAAAGAGATATAACCTTAGAGTTAAAATCACTAGATATCTTTATGTCTTGGTAATTTTAGTTTCCTAACTTCTATTATCACCATATAAACATTTTACCTGATTCCTTAAAAATGAAGGAAAAAGATAAATGTCAGACCCTGAATGTGAATTGCTCTACCATAATTGCTCTAATGAGGCATTTTGGTTTAATTTATTCCTGGATATTTCATTCTTTTGGATGGAATTGTGAATGGGATTGTTTTCTTAATTTCTGTTTCTGATAGTTCATTGTTAATCTGAAAAAGGAGAGAGACAAAACTCATAGATACAGAGAACAGTTTGTCAGAGGGGAAGGGGGTTGAAGGGGTGGCAGAAGTGGGTGAAGGGGATCAAGAGGTACAAACTTCCAGTTATAAATAAATCATGGGAATGTAACATACAGTAATGATGACTATAGTCAATAATATTGCATTTCAAATTTGAAAGTTGCTAAAAATTAAGTCTTTTAAGTTATCTTCAGAAGAAAAAATTTGTAGCTTTGTATGTTACAGATGGTAACTAGGCTGATTGTGATAATATATACAAATATCGAGTCGTTATGTTGTGCATCTGAAACTAAGATAATGTTGTGTATCAATTATACTTCAATTTAAAAAAAAAGACATCTTAGATGGGCCCACTGTTTGATCACACATAAATATGCACATGATGTTTTGGCCTCTCAGGAGTATTATAGTAATGTTACTGAAAGGTGTGGGGTGCAGCTGCTCACTGCCCAAAAGTCAATAAACAGGCCAGGTTGGTGGAAAGGAAAGTTTGCTTCATTTCAGATGCCGGCAGCTGGGAGGGGAGGGCGGACGTCTGTCCAAAGGCTGACCCCCCTTCCCACCCCCACCCCACCTGACAAGGAGGAGGTGAGAGCTTTATAGGCTGAGGGAGGGGGCTACATGTAGAAACAGTACAGTCAGCTCTGACAGCCATCTTCAGATTGGTCATTGGTGATATGACAAGCACCATCTTGGTTATTTTGCTATGTCGTTCCTGCGTGCTTTGTTGTATCCAACTCTTTGTGACCCTATGGACTGTAGTCGGCCAGGCTCCTCTGTCCATAGGGTTTTCCAGGCAAGAATACTGGAGCAGGTTACCATTTCCTTTTCCAGGGGATCTTCCCAACCCAGGGATCAAACCCCATATTTCCTGGATCTCCTGCATGGCAGGCAGATTCTTTACCCACTGAGCCATTGGGGAAACCCCTGGTTATTTTAGGTACAATTAATCTTCAGTTCCACGGTTGGGTTTTTTCCATTTCTTTGAGGTCAGTTCTCATAACTGGGCAGCTTACCTCATGGCTACAGCCTGGTCATCATGTAATCAACTTCTGCTAGTGGGCCTTTCGGTATCTATCAGACAGCTCACAGGACATGGTTCAGAATATTATCTATAGCCCTTGAGAAGGAACTAAAGGTCCTTGAGATGCTTAATGAGTACATTATTATTATTTGGTCTCCTTTGGCTGTTTTCCTTTGTCTGTGAATGTGCTCATTTCTCTGATTAAAGTTATTTTTTGACTGAAGTTTTCCACAGACAAAAGGCAGGCAGAGGACCTGGGGGGAGGTTCTGGAGGGGGAGGGTCCTGCTCTGGTTCAGTCCCTCCTTTTCTTTGATACTCCTCAATCTTGTGGAGGCACAGAGCAAGAAAGGGAATATTACTTTGTCGTAGTACCTGGACAAACATTTGAAAATTACTAGACATATTACAATGAGGATAATAATCAAAATGCATCTTTGTATTGTTCTCTGAATCTATTTTTCTTAATGGTTAAAGCAAATGTACAACATACGTTTGAAAGTGAAAGTGAAGTTGCTCAGTCATGTCTGACTCTTTGCAACCCCATGGACTGTAGTCTACCAGGCTCCTCTGTCCATGGGATTTTCCAGGCAATAGTACTGGAGTGGATTGCCATTTCCTCCTCCAGGGGATCTTCCTGACCCAGGGATCAAACCCGGGTCTCCCACATTGTAGACAGACACTTAACCATCTGAGCCACCATGGAAGTTATACGATATACATTTAATAGGCCACAAATAGGCTGTTTTGGTTAGCCCAAAGTTCAAAGTAAATCATGCATAAGCCAGAATGATTTCCCCATACCTCAACATGTGAAAATTTCTTTCATCATTTACCCTTTTCAACTGTAAATCTTTCCATAGAAATTGTTGATAATCAGTATATTTTCCCAGCGTTGCCAGGGTGGCTCAGTGGTCTGCTCTGGGTCTATCCATGTCCCTCGGTTCTAGACCTCCTTTATGTTTATGTATCTGCCTAGTTGTCCACATTAGGGGAAAACTAATCAGGTATCATGGAGAGGCTCTGAAGTATATTCATAGGGAAACACTTTATAAGCCATGCATTTTAACATTTATACCCAATTGTCACACAAACACTGGCCATGTGCTTTAAGCAGTGAACTTAAAGCCATCAGTGCTGCACATCGTGAGGAGTTATCCTCTGTGACAACTTTACTGGACAGTTTTTCCATAATCTTAATCCTGACAATGTACAAAATTCTTTTCTCAGAGTTTCTTTTTCACAAATCTTTTACCATCTTATGGATCCAAACAAATTTGTTTTGTATTTTCCCATCCAGAAACAAACAACTGTAGGACAAAACTATTATCATTTTTCCTCAACAAAAAAATATTTCCATTCTTTATACCCTCTCTTCACTGAAAACACACATATCCTACTTGCTTTACACACTGAAATGCTTCCCTCATCATTTATACACATCACAAGTTTTAACCCTGGAAAACCTTAACAAAACCAAGAAACAAGTGATTGAAATGTTATACCAGCATTTTCTGATTGGAAAATTTAAGAACATATTCCATAACCTCTAAAAACATACATTTTTCATATCAAAATTTTTCTTAAATGTGGTACAGGGTGTGTGTCTATAAATCCAAACATTTTTAGTTTCCTTCTTGGTCTTGCAAAACAAAAGTAGATACATTTAGATTTGTTGGATTAGTAAGCACTTATTTTTTAAGCCAATTAAAAGGATCTCCTTTACAAATTAACCTCAGCAGTATTATCCAAAGACAAAAACACATATTCAGACATATAGACATTCAGACAAACAGAGATCTCATTGTTTCACCTTTTTACATTTCATAAATTAGACATTGTGATTAAACTTTATCAGTTTATTAATAATAGTCAGAATAGTTGAATTTATACTCTCAATGTTAAAAGGCTTCCCTTTTGTTTCCCTTGGCTTAAACTTTTACTATTTAACCCAAGGTTAGAGTCCCAGGCAAAGTGGTCTGTGTATGTATTTCAAGGACATGATAAAATCTAACTTCAAATTTTCTCCTAGGCATATTCATTTCCTTAGTGTCTGAAAAAAAATGTTTTATCAAGCCAGGTTTCTCTAACTGCATATGCAAAAAGAACAAGTTTTGTAATTTCAAAAGAGTTTCATCTTAACCAGTTTTCTCTGGAGTCTAAGGAATACTGTTGTCATACATTGTTCAGAAAAAAATCATCTTTCTTTTTCTATAGTCATAGTTTTATAGCTTGACTTTTTCTTAATGAATTGAACCTGATTTTCTCATTTTACATAGGCAACAATAATGTCAATCACACAAATGGAATACCCAGTCACACATCAAACAACAGATCTGTCATAAACCCTCTCCATTGGTGACTGGTATGGAGTCCCAAACAAACACTTCCCCAACACAAATGATCCTCAACGATAGTCAGATATCAGAACCAATTGGCAAAAATGCCTAAATGACACTCAGTGCTCACAAACAGTCCTCAATGGTAGATGGATGTCAGAACCAATTGGCAAAAATGCTCAAATAGCAGTCAGTGCCTGCAAACGGTCCTCAACATCAAACACACATCAGAATCAGCTGGCAAAATGCCCAAATAGCACCTCATGCCCCTAAACAGTCTCAACATCATATACACATCAGAACCAACTGGCGAGAAAGCCCAAGTAGCATTAGCACTCAGAAATGGGAAGGTTGCCTGGGTGCATACCAGTGAACTTGGGAGGGTGGGTATCTGTCCAAAGGTCGACTCCCATCCTGACAAGCAGGGGGTGAGAGCTTTTATAGGCTGAGGGAGGGGGCCACAGCAGAAACAGTACAGTCAGCTCTGACAGCCATCTTCAGATTGGTCATCGGTGGTCTGACCAGTGTCATCTAGTTGTTTTAGGTACAGTTAATCTTCAGTTCCAGGGTTGGTTTGTTTCCATGTCTTTGAAGCCAATTCCCCATAGCTCAGTTGGTAAAGAATCCGCCTGCAATGCAGGAGACCCCAGTTCAATTTTTGGGTTTGGAAGATCTGCTGGCGAAGGGATAGGCTACCCACTCCAGTATTCTTGGGCTTCCCTTGTGGCTCAACTGGTAAAAAATCCACTTGCAAGGTGGGAGACCTGGTTCAATCCTTGGGTTGGGAAGATCCCCTGGAAAAGGGAAAGGGCTACTCACTCCAGTATTCTGGCCTAGAGAATTCCATGGACTGTATAGTCCATGGGGTCGCAAAGAGTCGGACATGACTGAACGACTTTTACTTTCACACTTTCACTCATAACTGTGGTAGCCTACAACATGGCTACAGCCTGGTCTCCATGTATTCAATTTCTCCATCTGATGAGCCTTTCAGTGTTTATAATATTGCTGAAAGGATATGGCTCAGAATATTATGTATAGCCCTTGAGAAGGAACAAAAAGTCTTTGATTACACTTAATGAGTACTTATTATTTGGTCTCCTGTGACTGTCTTCCTTTGTTTGTGAATGTGCTCATTTCTCTGACTAAACTTATTCTTTGACTAAAGTTTTCCACAGACAAAGGGCAGGCAGAGGACATGGGGGGAAGGACTATGGGGTCCCGCTGTGTTTCAGTAATAGGAAGAATTGAGCCCCTCCGTGGTGCCAGTCCCTTCGTGGTTAGTTTTGTCCAATATTTGGAAATAAAATAGAATTCTGCTCTATTCTGAAGCCTAAATGCATTCTCATGCCAACAAGAATTCATCAAGCGCTCACTGTTTCTGTTAAAGACATGTAATATTTGTAATAAAAGTTTACTCTTCAGTTCTCTGGTAACCAAACACTCCAGGTATACTCCATTTCTTCTGTATCTTTCCGGAAGTGGTGCAGAGAATAAACAAGTCCCCAAGTATATTTGACTTCTGTGTGCCCCCTTTACTATGGCTTGTGTATTTCCTTTGTTATTCAAGAGACTTTGTCAAATTTAATTTGTGAAATGTCAGAGATTATCTAACAGGAAACAGAACAATAGATAAGTGATAGGATTCAAGCCTCAGAAGAAGAGAGATGTATGAAAGCAAAACAAACACCCAAAACTGGGAGGGTTTGAGGGAAAGGACAGAAATGAAGAATGATAGAGAGAAATGAGTACCTGTGTGCTTAGTAGCTCAGTTGTATCTGACTCTGTGGTGAGACTGTAGCCTGCCAGGCTCCTCTGTTCCTGGGATTCTCTATGCCAGAATTGGAGCAGGTAGCCATTCCCTTCTCCAGGGTATCTTCCTGACCCATCGATCGAATCCCAGTCTCCTGCATTGCATGCAGATTCTTTTTACCATCTGAGCCACCAGAGAAGCCCATGGAGTTATATCTACTAAAATATGGAGTTCTATCAACTAAAATGCAGGAAACCAGAAAGGGTTTCAGGAAAGTTAAGATGGTGGAGCCCAAGGAAAAAGACCAATCAGAAAGTCAAGAGATTTCCTGGAATTTTCACAATAGCTGAACTTTTAAACAAGTAACTAGAGGTGGGATTCCTGGTGACTCACAGCAGAAAAGACAATGAAGGAACAAAGTCACATGATTATGGTAAGAGGCCAAGGAAAAGCATTTTATGGCAGCCCCACGTGACCTGGCTATACCCCTAGCATTTCATCCCCATTGGAGATTTGGTTTTATGGGACAATACCGCTGAGCTTCAAACCTAGAATGACCACACATCCAAGTGGCCCTGACACAGTCCTAGGTCCACACCCACTGCCCCAGTGTCTTATCTGGTTTAACATTCTAGCATTCTCAAACTCTCCTGGTTTGAATGATAATGATATGATCATTTATACCAACCCTGTAGCACTATCCTTAACCTTATAATTTTGTGGAGTAAGTCACAATGGAAAAAAACCACTCAATAAATCAGTATTAACTTCCAAGTTCAGTCTTTTAAAAAACCTACACCCAGGAATCAAGCAAAATGCACCTCTTTTTATCATATGTCAGACACTGAGCTTGACAATGGAATATAAAGATAAAGTAATATATTCTGTGTTTTAGGGAGCTTCCAGTGTGGGGTAGAAATAGTAACACAACTAGTGAACTGCTTACATCACACACACACTGCAGGTTTCTTTTCCTTTTTTTCTTTTAAAAAGTTGTTTTGGAGTATAGTTGATTTACTATGTGGTGTTAGTTTCTGCTGTACATCAAAGTGAATCAGTTATACATAAACATAGGTTCAGTTTTTGTTAGATTCCTTTGCATCTAGGCCACTGTGAAGATGTCTGATAGAGTTTCTTTTTGAGTTCTAGAGTAAGACCATCTGTCCGTAATGGCGTATATTAGGGAGGAAGTGGATAGAAACGAGAAAAGGTGGGTATTTCCAAATGTTAACGATATGATGGTGACTTGGTAATTTTTCAGACAGAAATAGAAGTTGGAAGATGGGTCACAGAGTTAGGAAATCCTGCCTTTCTTTGTTTTTTTACTTTTAATTTCAAAATTGAGACAGTCTTGTAGGGACAGATAGCCTCTTCCAAGTGGAGGCATGATATGGGGGACCATAGGCTAAAGGTGAGAAATCTAGACCTTAGAAGGGGAATGTTAGGTGAGTACTACCTCCCTTCCTAATTAGAGTCTCCTCATTGCCAGTCCTAAAGGCTAGGGATGTTATGTTATTAGAGGAAGTTACCAGTTTCCTTACATAGACATGTAAGCAAACCATTAACTTGCGACAGCAGAATAGCAATAATGGTAGACACCGTTGACTCAGTGCTAACACAGAGGAGAAAATCCTTTGAGCCAGTGAGGAAAGACTTCTCCGAAGGATAACACTTGTTCTCAGATTCAAATGTAAGTAGATTTTTATCAGATTGTGAGAGGAGTGGGGTTGGAGAGACAAAAGGACTGTGAAAAAGAACTGAAAGCTGAGATTATGTTAATTCATTGACTCACTGAATATTTATATGGCAAGCACATTACTAGGTGCTGCGGAGTGAGGGTGGGGAGAGGTGATTCTGGATTTCTAACAAACTCAGGTGCAGCTGCTGCTACACTACGGATGGCACCATAGAAAGCAAGGGGCTTCCCTGGTGGCTCAGATGGTAAAGGATCTGCCTGCAATGCAGGAGACCAGAGTTTGATCCTGGGGTCAGGAAGATCCCCAGGAGAAGGGAATGGCTAACCACTCCAGTATTCTTCCCTAGAGAATTCCATGGACAGAGGAGCCTGGTGGGCTACAGTTCATAGAGTCACAAAGAGTTGGACACAACTGAACGACTAACACTTTCCCTTTCATAAGAAGTGAAACTCCAAATAATGGTGCCACATGACCTCAGTCAGATGTGAAACGGACTCCTGGTGACTGGAGAAAGCTTCTGAATTCAATGCTTTCTCTGTTAAAATTTGACATCAATTAAATTTGTTCAAAACCTCATTACTTTGCCGGCTAAGGTCTACCTAGTCAAGGCTATGGTTTTCCCAGTGGTCATGTATGGATGTAAGAGTTGGACTGTGAAGAAAGCTGAGCGCTGAAGAATTGATGCTTTTGAATTGTGGTGTTGGAGAAGACTCTTGAGAGTCCCTTGGACTGCAAGGAGATCCAACCAGTCCATTCTGAAGGAGATCAGTCCTGGGATTTATTTGGAAGGAATGATGCTAAAGCTGAAACTCCAGTACTTTGGCCACCTCATGCGAAGAGTTGATTCATTGGAAAGAGTCTGATGCTGGGAGGGATTGGGGGCAGGAGGAGAAGGGGATGACAATAAATGAGATGGCTGGATGGCATCACCGACTCGATGGACGTGAGTCTGAGTGCACTCTGGGAGTTGGTGATGGACAGGGAGGCCTGGCGCGCTGCGATTCATGGGGTCACAGAGTCGGACACGACTGAGCGACTGAACTGAACTGAAACTGTAAGTTCCATGGGCACTTTACAAATCGCCTTTCTTTTAAAATGAGTCAATACAGTTTAGCACTTTAGTTTTAGATTGTGTTGTGGAGAAAAAATATTTTAGAGAGTGGGCAGTTTTTTATAAACCTACACCATAGCATATTAAAAAGCAGAGACATTACTTTGCCAACAAAGGTCCATCTAGTCAAGGCTATGGTTTTTCCAGTAGTCATGTATGGATGTGAGAGTTGGACTGTGAAGAGAGCTGAGCACCAAAGAAGTAATAATTGATAATATGATGAATTGATAATTTATCATAATTATCTCTGCCTCAGACAGTAAAGCATCTGCCCACAATGTGGGAGACCCAGGTTCATTTCTGGGTTGGGAAGATCCCCTGGAGAAGGAAATGGCAACCCACTCCAGTATTCTTGCCTGGGAAATCCCATAGATGGAGGAGCCTGGTAGGCTATAGCCTATGGGATCGTAAAGAGTCAGACACGACTAAGCAACTTCACTTCACTTATTTACATTACCTCAGAACCATAAGAGCCTCAAGTATAGAAAAGAGGACCAGGATGTCATGGGAGACTTTTCAGGGGAAATTTTGAAAAGAACTTACTTTGGTATCTTTGATTATTCCAAGGATAGCCTCCCCCTACTTCTGGAGAAAGGCCTGTGGGCTTGAGAAATGGGTCAGTGTTTTATTTTATCACTTCTTTACTCAAAAACTTTCAGTAACTCTTTATTATCTCAAGAGTGAAGTTTAAATCTCTTAGTCTGCATTCAAGACTCTCCTTAATTTAGCCAAAACTACCATGTCCATGCTGTCTCTAGAACACTGCTATAACAATTCCTCCTAAAGCAATCTTTCATTATCAAAGGTTACTTACCCCCTTATGGATTTACCGGGTGGTGCTAGTGGTAAACCTGCCTGCCAGTGCAGGAGACATAAGAGACACAGGTTCGATCCTGGATTGGGAAGATTCCCTAGAGAAGGAAATGGCAGCCCACTCCAGTATTCTTGCCTCGAGAATCTCCTCCTTCTCTTGGACAACCTCATGGACAGAGGAACCTGACGGGCTACATAGAGTCCATGGGGTCGCACAGAGTTGGACACGACTGAAGTGACTTAACACACACCCCATTATGACCACCTGGGTTCCCTTCTCTTTCTCTCTTTTAAAATTTTATTTCTTCTATCAGTTTTTTAGCTGGATAATGTTTATATTTTGGCTGTGCTGTGCAGCATGTAGTATCTTAGTTCCCTGACCAGGGATGGAACCCATGCCTCCCGCAGTGGAAACACAGGTCTTAATCACTGGACTGCAGGAAAAGTTCCCCTCTTCTGTCAGTTTTATTGAGATATAATTAACATACAGCACAGTGTAAGTTTAAGGTATACAGACCTCAAGTCAAGCATAATGACTTGAGTCACATACATTGTGAATGATTACCACAAGTTTAGTTAACATCCATCATCTCATATAAATATTGGAAAAAAGGAAAGAAAAATTATTTTTTTCCCCTTGTGGTGAGAGCCTTCAGGATTTGCTCTCTTGGCAACTTTTAAATATCCTGTAGAGCAGTGTTAACTATGCCATCATGTTGTGCATTCCATCCCCTATACTTATTTGTTTTCCTTGCATAAAATGGATGTTTGTAACTTTTGGCCACCTTCATCCAATTCTCCAACCCCAACCCCCCAAACTCTTACCTCTGGTAATCATAAATCTGATCCTTTTCTCTATGAGATTTTTTTTAAGATTCCGCATATAAGTGAGATCATATAGCATTTGTCTCTGCCTCATTTATTTTATTCAGCATAATGCCTTCATAGTTTATCTATGTTGTCTCAAATAGCAGGATTTCTTTTCTTTTCCACAGTTGTGTAGTATTCCTCTGTGTGGGTGTGTGTATGTGTGTGTGTGCGTGTATACCACATTTTCTTTATCCGTTCATTGTTGATGGACACTTAGGTCATCACTCTCCTTGGGATCTCTGAAAATACATTAGAACAATAATACTTCCATGTAAATTATTTTATCAAATCACTTTCTTCTTTTTCTGTGAAGCTAAGATTCAGAGAACACAATACGTCTGGTGCCTATGAAAGGAAAAAACACACATAAAAATAGGGAAAGGGAAACTCCAAAGATTCATTTTCATTGCATGACAATTTCCCCAGTAGTTGCTCTGAGAAAGGGAACCCATTTGCAAATAAAAAACTTATTTTCAGTTCAAACTTTTTCCTATTAGTTATCCCCATGGCATATAAATATGTCCATTGTAAGTTTCCTGCGTGTATGTAATTCCCCAGAGGCTAGTCAACCCCTGGTAACTATGGATTTGACAGTTTCAGAAACAATTTTAGGAAAAGTAAGATACAGCAAGCCAAGAGGTTGGGGCAAACAGCTAACACCCTTTGTCTGACCTTGTTAGTCACTGAGACTACTGTCTGATTGCTATGGAAAGTGTCTTAAAACAAATCTTGTTTGAGAATTATCTTTCCATTGTTTAGACCAGTCAAGTATATCAATGATTTTCTTGTTACTGACAGAGTTTCGGGAACAGTTTTTATTAAGGACCCCTGGGAACCTTGGGGCTATCCAAAAGGGGCTTTCAGCTTTTTAATCCTGAACAGGAAGCAACTTTGCAAGATACTAACCACAACCAATGAAACACCAAAACTTTTCCATGAGAAACATGCTAGTATCAACGCTCACTTTTTGAAATTCTAAGCAAATAATTGCATCTAATATTCTTTCCTGGTGGCTCAGTGGTAAAGAATCTGCTTGCCGATGCAGGAGACACAGGTTTAATACCTGGGTTTGGAAGATCACTTGAAGAAGGAAATGGCAACCCAGTCCAGTATTCTTGCCTGGGAAATCCAATGGACAGAGGAGCCTGGCAGGATATAGTCTAGGGGTCACAAAAGAGTTGGACATGACTTAGTGACTAAACAACAACAAATTCCTAGGTAACCTTCATGAGCTGAGTTTCATGTTTCACTGGCGTCAAAGTTAGAACAAAAATCTAAAGCCTCCTATCTCCATTGTTGCTTTGTTTCTGTTGTAAGTGTCCTCTTGGCAAGTCATAAGTCATCCATCCATCTATCCACCTATCCAGGCATTTAGCCAGTAAGAATTAACACACTTAGGGGTATAGTTGTATGCTAAGTAAGATGTATTGGCCCAGTTGTGTCTGACTCAGCAACCCCGTGGACTGTAGCCCCCCAGCTCCTCTATCCATGGGATTCTCCAGACAAGAATACTGGAGTGGGTAGCCATTCCCTTCTCCAGGGGATCTTCCCAACCCAGGGATCAAACCTGGGTCTCCTGCATTGCAAGTGAATTCCTCACCATCTGAGCCACCAAGGAAACCCAGGATAGAAATATAAAATGAATAATAAAATACTATTCCCAGTCTCAAACTGTTTACATTTCCCATGGAAAGACAAGCCATGCTAAGACTCTATCTCACTCTTCCTTTTTACAGAAAAATGTCTCCAAAATATTATTTATATTCACACACTATATTGCCTCATTTTTCCTATTTCCTCAAGCTCTTCTAATTGAGCTTCTGTCTCACCACTCTATGGGCCTCCCAGGTGCCATTAGAGGTAAAGAGCCCGACTGCCAGTGCAGAAGACATAAGAGATGTGGGTTTGATCCCTGGGTGGGAACGATACCATGTAAGAGAACACAGCAACCTGCTCCAGTGTTCTTGCCTGGACAATCACATGGACAGTGGAGCCTGGTAGGCTACGGTCCATAGCGTCTCAACAAGAGTTGGACATGACTGAGGTGACTTAGCATGCACGCACTCATCACTCTACACAGATAGCTCATTACTCCATATTTCCAAATCCAGTGGTGGTCACTTTTGTGTTCTTACATTACTCAACAGCTCAGGAGTTGATGACAGCCTTGTTAAAATCCTTCCTTCTCCTGTCTCCTATGATGCTCAGTTCAGTTCAGTTGCTCAGTCGTGTCTGACTCTTTGCGACCCCATGAATCGCAGCACGCCAGGCCTCCTCGTCCATCACCAACTCCCGGAGTTCACTCAAACTCATGTCCATCGAGTCAGTGATGCCATCCAGCCATCTCACCCTCTGTGGTCCCCTTCTCCTCCTGCCCCTAATCTCTCCCAGCATCAGAGTTTTTCCAATGGGTCAACTCTTTGCATGAGGTGCCACAGTACTGGGTTTCAGCTTTAGCATCATTCTTTCCAAAGAACACCCAGGACTGATCTCCTTTAGAATGGACTGGTTGGATCTCCTTGCAGTCCAAGGGACTCTCAAGAGTCTTCTCCAACAAGACATTCAAAAGCATCAATTCTTCGGCGCTCAGCTTCTTCACAGTCCAACTGTCACATCCATACATGACCACTGGAAAAACCATAGCCTTGACTAGACATGAACTGTGAACTCCCTGATGTTCAAGCTGGTTTTAGAAAAGGCAGAGGAACCAGAGATCAAATTGCCAATATCTGCTGGATCATCGCAAAAGCAAGAGAGTTCCAGAAAAACACCTATTTCTGCTTTATTGACTATGCCAAAGCCTTTGACTGTGTGCATCACAATAAACTGTGGAAAATTCTGAAAGAGATGGGAATACCAGACCACCTAACCTGCCTCTTGAGGAATCTGTATGCAGATCAGGAAGCAACAGTTAGAACTGGACATGGAATGACAGACTGGTGCCAAATAGGAAAAGGAGTACGTCAAGGCTGTATATTGTCACCCTGCTTATATGCAGAGTACGTCATGAGAAACGCTGGACTGGAAGAAACACAAGCTGGAATCAAGATTGCCGGGAGAAATATCAATAACCTCAGATATGCGGATGACACCACCCTTATGGTAGAAAGTGAAGAGGAGCTAAAAAGCCTCTTGATGAAAGTGAGAGAGGAGAATGAAAAAGTTGGCTTAAAGCTCAACATTCAGAAAACGAAGATCATGGCATCTGGTCCCATCACTCATGGCAAACAGATGGGAAAACAGTAGAAACAGTGTCAGACTTTATTTTTGGGGGGCTCCAAAATCACTGCAGATGGTGACTGCGGCCATGAAATTAAAAGACGCTTACTCCTTGGAAGAAAAGTTATGACCAACCTAGATGGTATATTCAAAAGCAGAGACATTACTTTACCGACTAAGGTCCATCTAGTCAAGGCTATGGTTTTTCCTGTGGTCATGTATGGATGTGAGAGTTGGACTGTGAAGAAGGCTGAGCTCCGAAGAATTAATGCATTTGAACTGTGGTGTTGGAGGAGACTCACTGCAAGGAGATCCAACCAGTCCACTCTGAAGGAGATCAACCCTGGGATTTCTTTGGAAGGAATGATGCTAAAGCTGAAGCTCCAGTACTTTGGACACCTCATGCGAAGAATTGGCTCATTGGAAAAGACTCTGATGCTGGGAGAGATTGGGGGCAGGAGGAGAAGGGGACAATCCAGGATGAGATGGCTGGATGGCATCACGGACTCGATGGACGTGAGTCTGAGTGAACTCTGGGAGATGGTGATGGACAGGGAGGCCTGGCGTGCTGTGATTCATGGGGTCGCAAAGAGTCGGACACGACTGAGCGACTGAACTGAACTGAACTGAACTGACTAGATGGACCTTTGTTGGCAAAGTAATGTCTCTGCTTTTCAATATGCTCTCTAGGTTGATAATAACTTTCCTTCAAGGAGTAAGCATCTTTTAATTTCATGGCTGCAGTCACCATCTGCAGTGATTTTGGAGCCCCCCCAAAATAAAGTCTGACACTGTTTCCACTGTTTCCCCATCTACTTCTCATGAAGTGATGGGACCAGATGCCATGATCTTCATTTTCTGAATGTTGAGCTTTAAGCCAACTTTTTCATTTTCCTCTCTCACTTTCATCAAGAGGCTTTTAGTTCCTCTTCACTTTCTGCCATAGGGGTGGTGTCATCTGCATATCTGAGGTTATTGATATTTCTCCCGGCAATCTTGATTCCAGCTTGTGCTTCTTCCAGCTCAGCATTTCTCATGATGTACTCTGCATAGAAGTTAAATAAGCAGGGTGACAATATACAGCCTTGACGTACTCCTTTTCCTATTTGGCACCAGTCTGTCGTTTCATGTCCAGTCTAACTGTTGCTTCCTGACCTGCATATAAGTTTCTCAAGAGGCAGGTCAGGTGGTCTGGTATTCCCATCTCTTTCAGAATTTTCCACAGTTTATTGTGATGCACACAGTCAAAGGCTTTGGCATAGTCAATAAAGCAGAAATAGATGTTTTTCTGGAACTCTCTTGCTTTTGCGATGATCCAGCAGATATTGGCAATTTGATCTCTGGTTCCTCTGCCTTTTCTAAAACCAGCTTGAACACCTGGAAGATCAGCAAACTAAAATGGACTGGAATGGGTGAATTTAACTCATATGACTATTATATCTATGATGCTACACCTTCCCAATTTTCTGCTCCACTCCATTACCTGCTCAGTCTCAATCTCCTTTGCCAGTTCCTATTGCTCTGATAACCATCTAAATGCATCCCAGATCTCCAGGCCTTCATCACTTCTTTATCTTCATCTATTCAGAGTAAGTATCTCATCTACTTTTATGCCTTGCATACATCAGTGACCCTCAAGTTATTTCCTTTGTCCCTTACCTTTTATCTGAACTCAGCTGGTGGGCAAGCACCTGCTTGCTTAAAATCTCCACTCAAATATTTATAGGCTTTCAATATTAATGTAGCAAAACAAAGCTTGTGATCCGTCTTCTCTTTCCCAACTTCCTTCTCAATTCATAGCTCCCATTCATTCAGTTTCTCAGGCATAAACCTAGGAATCATTATCACTTTCTTCCTTTTCCCTATTCCTATTAATGATTTATAAACCAACTGTATTAACTTTACCTCTAAAATGTCTTAAATTTGTTCCACTTTCATTTATTTCCACTACTATAATTCTAAAAATAGACCCTAATTTATTTTACACTTGCCTCTTCATAATTCATTCTCCATAATTATCTTTTAAAAATATAAATCAAATATCCCATCCATCCTAGCTTAAAACCTCTAGTCATTTCAGATGCCCTTGGAATAAAATCTAATTTTTTTATCATGACCTATAAGGGACTCGTTATAATTCTAGCCTCAGCATATACCACTTTTTCCCTCCTAACTCACTACACTAAAGGCACACTGACTTTTTTGTTCCTTGAGCAGAGACCAAGCTAGCTCCCACCTCAGGGTATTTACCCTTATTATTCACTCTAAACATCTGTCCCACATCTTTGCACATTCTTGATATCCTTTGGGTCTCAGTTCAAATGTGGTTCCCTTCTCAGAGAGACTATCCAAAGTGAAGTACCTTTCCTTGCTTTACTTTCTCTCCGGCCACAGCCTTGTTTTGTATTTTCCACAATAGAAACCATTGTCTGAAATCACCTTGTTCAATTATATGTTTCCTTATTTATTGTCTTCCTCTCCCTCTCTGGAATGTCAGGAATCTGGAACATTATTCATTCTATTCATTGTTGTATCCTCAATGTTTAGGAGGATGCCTGCACTTAAAAGGCTCTCAATCAATATTTGTTGAACAACTGGCTGAAAGACTCTTTAGCTGCTCCCTAATGCATTTAGGATAAGGGTCAGCAATGGCTCAGCTGGTAAAGCGTCTGCCTAAAATATGGGAGACCCGGGTTCAATCCCTGGGTTGGGAAGATCTCCTGGAGAAGGAAATGGCAACCCACTCCAGTATTTCTGCCTTGAAAATCCCATGGGCAGAGGAGCCTGATAGGCTACAGACCATGGGGTTACAAAGAGTCAGACACAACTGAGTGACTTCACGTTCACATTCAGCAACTCCGCAGGGCTTACAAGTGAGTCCCTGCTTCCTTATCTAGCCTAATCATTCACTACTCAGATGCTCTGAACTCTCCTTAGCTTTGGTCAGGTACTATCACTACTCACCACTTCTGTAGTTTCACATTTGTTGTTCTTTCTTTGGATTCTCTCCCTGCTCTGTATTCATCTGTGCCTGACTCATTTCTACGTACCTTTTAACTCTTAGCTTGGGGTTCAGTTCCTCTGTGTTGGTGGTTGATAGATAATCATCCCAAACAGCTTCCTATTCAGACCAGAAAGTTTGAAGTCCTCATTTAGAAAGTTCAGAAGTCTCCTTGTCTTCTTGGAATTGTGTGTGTTTCCACAAATGCCAATAACAAGAAAAATGTTGGGAGTTCTCACTGAGACAATGGTCTCAGTGAGACCATTAAATAGTCTATTACCATAGCAATCAGAAAGCAGTTGTAGTGACTAATATAGTAATAAAAGTTTTGAAGGTTAGGTTAAGCAAGGTGTTTCCTATGCAAACTGATGACTTTTAATTCTTTACCCCTCTGCCCTTGGGCCCCTTTGCTTTTCACTGCATGTTTTCTAAGGAATGGGCGTTTTCAGGAATTACACTCTAATTATCAAGTTTCATGAGTACATATCTAAATCAAAATTAGACTTGTGATTAATTTAAACTGGGAAACATCCTTTGAACTTAAGAATGGGAATTTGCCATTTGTAAGAAAACATTTTTTCAGGGCAGACAGCTGAGGAGAAAAAAACAAGCAAATATCATCATATATATAAATTCACTCTAATCTCACAAGTATCTTTCTACAAATACCAGAAAGGATTTGGATTGTTACCCCTGCTCTGTTCACTAAAGCTTCTCCTATCACAAAACTTGGTGGTGGTTTAGTTGCTAAGTCGTGTCCAGCTCTTGAGACCCCATGAACTGCAGCCCACCAGGTTGTCAGTCCATGGGATTCTCCAGGCAAAAATACTGGAGTGGGTTGCCATTTTCTTCTCCAGGGGATCTTCCCAACCCAAGGATCAAACCCGTATCTGTTACATCTACCTGCACTGCCAGGCGGGTTCTTTACCACTAGCTCCACCTGGGAAGCCCATCATAAGATCATCTGTGAGTAAGTATGAATTAAAGAGTCAAAAGGAGGGGACATACCTATGGCTGATCCATGTTGATATATGGCAGAAACCAACACAATATTGCAAAGCAATTATCCTCCAATTGACAATAAATTTTAAAAAATAGTCAAAAGAATATCGTGGAGTTCAGAATAGGTAAAAATCACAGTGGGCTGAAGTAGTCAGAGAAAGCTTTGTAGGAGCTGAGATAAGAATATGGCTTTGGAGGTTGAATGCAGTTGAGTAACCAAGATGAAGAAAGGACATTTCTCTAGAAACTGTGACAGAGCAGATGTAAGCAAGAAGCACAGGGCCAGTGAATAGACAAGTACTGCAGTGGAATTATTGCCACAAAGTCAGCTTGAGGTCTGCTTGGGGAGAGCTCTGTTGCCCCACCTAAGGGGTCAAAATCTTTTGCCTGTAGATAGTGGGAAAGTGTTAAAAATCTGTCACTGTACAAGTAATATACTGCAAATTCAATTTAAGAAAGAAACTTATCTTGTCATGGAATACAGGATCTATTAGAAGGAGGAGAAACTGGAGATAAAGAAACTAGTTTGGAATCTTTCATAAGATATAAAAGGAAGGCTTAGATTAGGCAAGTGGCTTGGAAAAGAGTATTCAGAGGCAAAGGATAGCCACCAGTGGTGGTGATGCCACACGTTAGGAAGGTGCCATAAGTCCTTTCCTTAAAAGATTAAAGTTGCTGAACTTCTGGTGCTCTTTGTGGACTCCTCTCCCTATATTCTTTATATACACCACGTCTCAATATCCTTCATCAATTCTAAATCAAGACTCTAAGATCTTTAAGTTGGGAATTTCCTCCATTCCTCCCTTCCTTCCAACAGCTTTGTTGAAGAATAGATATATAGCAAACAGAATGTTTTAAAGTCTGCAATTTGGTGAATTTTCACATATGTATACAGCCATGAAACCTCATCACATAAGATCATAAGCATACCCATCATCCCAAAGTTTTTTAGGCTACCTTTTTAATCCATCCTTCCACCTCAAAAATTCTATAACTCTCACCCCCATCCCCACCTAGACAATAATTGTTTTGCTTTTTCTCACTATAGATTAGTTTTCATTTTCTAGAGTTTCATGTTAATGGAACCATACAGTATGTATTCTTTCTCATCTAACTTAATTCATTTCACATGATTGTTTTTAGATCCATCCTTGCTGTGTCTATCAATAATTTAGTTATTTTTATTGCTGAGTAGCATTTCATTTTATGAAGTGAAGTGAAGTCACTCAGTCATGTTCGACTCTGTGATCCCGTGGACTGTAGCCTACAAGACTCCTCCATCCATGGGATTCTCCAGGCAAGAATACTGGAGTGGGTTGCCATTTCCTTCTCCAGGGGATCTTCCCGACCCAGGGATTGAACCCGGGTCTCCCCCATTGCAGGCAGATGCTTTAACCTCTGAGCCACCTTTCAGTTTATGGATAACAACAATTTGTTTATGCATTCACTTATTGATGGACATTTGGGTTATTTCCTGTTAAGGGGCTATTGCAAATGAAGCTGCTTCTGTTTCTGTTTTATTGTATCCGTTCACTTGTTTTAATTTTAGATTTCACATATAAATAATAACATGTGACATTTATCTTTATCTGACTTGTTTCACTAAGTGTAATACCCTCCAAGTCCATCCATATTGTTGCAAATGGCAAAATTTCATTCTTTTTTTTTATGGCTGAGTAAATAGTCCAAGTCAGGCTTCAGCAATATGTGAACCATGAACTTCCAGGTGTTCAAGCTGGTTTTAGAAAAGGCAGAGGAACCAGAGATCAAATTGCCAACATCTGCTGGATCATCACAAAAGCAAGAGAGTTCCAGAAAAACATCTATTTTTGCTTTATTGACTATGCCAAAGCCTTTGACTGTGTGCATCACAATAAACTGTAGAAAATTCTGAAAGAGATGGGAATACAGACCACCTGACCTGCCTCTTGAGAAACCTATATGCAGGTCAGGAAGCAACAGTTAGAACTAGACATGGAACGACAGACTGGTTCCAAATAGAAAAAGGAGTACGTCAAGGCTGTATATTGTCACTCTGCTTATTTAACTTCTATGCAGAGTACATCATGAGAAATGCTGAGCTGGAAGAAGCACAAGCTGGAATCAAGATTGCCGGGAGAAATATCAATAACCTCAGATATGCAGATGACACCACCCCTATGGCAGAAAGTGAAGAGGAACTAAACAGCCTCTTGATGAAAGAGGAGAGCGAAAAAGTTGGCTTAAAGCTCAACATTCAGAAAACGAAGAGCATGGCATCTGGTCCCATCACTTCTTGGGAAACAGATGGGGAAACAGTGGAAACAGTGTCAGACTTTATTTTGGGGGGCTCCAAAATCACTGTAGATGGTGACTGCAGCCATGAAATTAAAAGATGCTTACTCCTTGGAAGGAAAGTTATGACCAACCTAGAGAGCATATTGAAAAGCAGAGACATTACTTTGCCAACAAAGGTCCATCTAGTCAAGGCTATGGTTTTTCCAGTGGTCATGTATGGATGTGAGAGTTGGACTGCGAAGAAAGCTGAGCACCGAAGAATTGATGCTTTTGAACCGTGGTGTTGGAGAAGACTCTTGAGAGTCCCTTGGACTGCAAGGAGATCCAACCAGTCCATTCTAAAGGAGATCAGCCCTGGGTGTTCTTTGGAAGGAATGATGCTAAAGCTGAGATTCCAGTACTTTGGCCACCTCATGCAAAGAGTTGAGTCATTGGAAAAGACTCTGATGCTGGGAGGGTCTGGGGGCAGGAGGAGAAGGGGATGACAGAGGATGAGGTGGCTGGATGGCATCACCGACTCGATGGACATGAGTTTGAGTGCCCTCCAGTAGTTGGTGATGGACAGGGAGGCCTGGCGTGCTGAGATTCATGGGGTCGCAAAGAGTTGGACATGACTCAGAAACTGAACTGAACTGAAATAGTCCATGGTATATACTGAATGGATATACCAAATGTGCTTAACCATACTCATTAAAGGACATTGGATTGCTTCCAATTTTTAATGAATAAAGCTTCTAAAAATATTCAATTACAAGTTCTTGTGTAAAATGTTTCCCCCCAGCCCTGGGGTAAATGCTCAGGAGTTTAATTCCTGGGTTGTATGGTAAGTACATGTTTAGTTTAAGAAACTGCCAAACTATTTTCCAGAGCGTCTATACTATTTTACAATCCTCCTACCTTTAGGCTATGCTTCTCTCTTAAGCTCCAGACCTTTGATTCCAATTGCTTATTGGGCAATTGCCTTGGGTATCTCTTATCCTGAAGCTCAGCGTGTTAAAATGTGAGTTCATTATCTTCCCATACATACCAGTAACCCTCTTTTATTTTCTGTCTTCACTAACATAATCATTTACTACCCAATGTAGACACTGAAAGCCACCTTGGATTCCTCTTTCTCATCTATCTCCATAGTAAATCCCAAACTTGGATAGGCCCCCTTTTAACTCTTGTCTTTCAAACGGAGAAGACAGATCATTATTATCTACCAATAATTATAACTATCTAAGCATTCACATAATCATGTCCTAGCTTAGGGTACTTCCTCGTCAAATTAAGCACAAGTATTTTAGAGTTGGTAGGTATATTCATGCTTATGGTATGGAGAAGTGAAACAGACTCACTGGTCACATATAAGTAGGTCTAAATTGCCAAGTGAACTTAAAACCCTCTGCATAGTAGCAGACTGGAAAACACAGATTTATTCTGGGAAGAGCTCTAGACTTCTATCTGGGTCAAAACTGCAAATAAATTCTACTATATTTATGAAACAAGTATTTTAGCAGTGTGGAGACTGTCAAACAATCATATGTGGCCCAGTTTGCCGGCTTAGATCCACTGTCAGTTATAATAATGTGTGGTGGTGGTTTAGTTGCTAAGTCGTGTCTGACTCTTATGACTCCATGGACTGTAGCCTGCCAGGCTCCTCTGTCTGTGGGATTCTCCAGTCAAGAATACCGGAGTGGGTTGTTATTTCCTTCTCCAAGAGATCTTCCTGATCCAGGAATCGAACCTGGGTCTCCTGCATTGCAGGCAGATTCTTTACCGACTGAGCTACAAGGGAAGCCCATAATAATGTGTAAAAGTCACCAAGGAATTTAGCTAATAATTAATAATAATTGTGCCTTGATGGCTCAGGAACTAAATATCTACATTTAAAATTTTTGAAAGGAATTTTCAAGTTGTTTGTGAGATGAGCCAGGGCACACTTGTTTCTGGCCAATACTCTGGACATTTGACAGAATTTGAGTCATACCTCACTGCTGCTACTAACTCTTCTTACCTAGTTAGGTCAACCACACGACCCCAGGCTCCAAACTATGTCTTCTTTGTCCAAGGAACAAATTATCCTTAGATCAAATTCTCAGAGACATGACTTAACACTCATCAAATTGACATTCTGAAATAAAGGCCCTGTCAGTGCTGAGAAGTAAAATAAAGAAATGTACAATGAAGAGTCAGGTGCCAATCCACTTATTGGAGATTACTGTCCATTTCTTGGAGATGACCGTTTCCTTGTCTTCTTGAGGTGGGGGATGAGGATCAGAGTTAGCAATACCAACTGTGGCCAGAACACACACACCACAGTTACCACTGTTCGAGAGTTTCCTATGTTACCCTCTTCCTGGCTTCTTTTCCAGTTGGGTAGCCAATTCCACTTCTGGTGGAAAAGCCATCATCTCTTTTGCATTTAGTATAAATGTCTATTAAGAAACGGCTTCTATTGAAAGCAATTAGTAATATCGTGTCCCTAGAGACTGTGTAGTGTGACTGCTTGGTATAATTGTAGGTGAGGAAGCCAATGCAGCTTTGTAACAATGGGGAATATGTTCAGGAAATTCCCCATTTAAGCTCATTTCCAACCAGTTTTGTTCAACGTGTCCTATGGGATATTGGAGTCCTTGGACGCCAGAGCCATTATTACTGTTATAACCAGGTCCCATCACGTTACTGGACTGTCACCAACGGCTGCAAAGGGAAAACATTCATAAGACTGCAGCCTTAGACATGAGAAAGAGGCCAGGCTCCTACCTCTTGTCTTTTTGCTTGGAGCACAACTCATTTCCAATCCTTCTTTTCTTCCCAGCTACTCAGTATCCAGGTTTGACTTTCCTGTGGATATACTGGACATACAGTGAGACTAAGAAAGTGAAGCTGGAGGACTAGACATAATAGTTTGCTGCACAATCAGCTAATCTTCTGAGAAGTTTATCTGGCGTAGGCCCAGACACCTGCAAAATTTTTAGGGAAGAGCTCACTCACTCTCGCTTAAGTCTTTCTGTGTTAACTTTCCATTGACGCAGTAATAAATAATCATAAATGTATTATCTTATAGTCTTGTAGGTCAGAAGTCTGACAGGTCTCTCCTGGCTAAAATCAAGGTGTCACAGGGCTGCGTTCCTTCCTGAAGGTTCTAGGGGAAGATCCACTTCCCTGCTCATTCGAGCTGTTGATAGAATTCAGCTCCTTGTGCTTTAGAACTAAGGTCCTGATTTCTTGCTTGCTGTCAACTCAGGGCTTTTCCCTGTTTCTCAAGGCTATTCACTTTCCTAGGTTTATGGCTCCCTTCCTCCATCTTCAAAGCCAGCAATAGTGGGTAAATTCATTCTCTCACTTTGACTCTCTTCACTTTTCCCCCTCTATCTCATCCTTTTATAACTTAGCCAGGGCACGTTTTCTGCCTTTAAGGTCTCATGTGATTAGACTGGGCCCACACAGGTAATCCAGAATAATCTCACAATCTCGAAGTCCATACCCTTCATTACATCAGGAAATTCTCTCTTGTCATTTGATGCAATAGACAAATTTCAAGATTTTGAATTTGAGCATTTGGGGAGGTCCACTACTGTGCCTGTTAAATTATCTAAAGGTAAGAACTCATTCCACAGTTTACTGTGATCCACACAGTCAAAGCCTTGGGAATCACAATAAACTGTGGAAAATTCTCCAAGAGATGGGAATACCAGACCACCTGCCTGCCTCTTGCGAAACCTATATGCAGGTGAGGAAGCAACAATTAGAACTGGACATGGAACAACAGACTGGTTCCAAATTGGAAAAGGAGCACATCAAGGCTGTATATAGTCATCCTGCTTATTTAACTTATATGCAGAGTACATCATGAGAAATGCTGGGCTGGAAGAAGCACAAGCTGGAATCAAGATTGCTGGGAGAAATATCAATAACCTCAGATATTCAGATGACACCACCCTTATGGCAGAAAGTGAAGAGGAACTAAAAAGCTTCTTGATGAAAGTGAAAGAGGAGAGTGAAAACATTGGCTTAAAGCTCAACATTCAGGAAACGAAGATCATGGCATCCGGTCCCATCACTTCATGGGAACTAGATGGGGAAACAGTGGAAACAGTGTCAGACTTTATTTTTGGGGGGCTCCAAAATCACTGCAGATGCTGATTGCAGCCATGAAATTAAAAGACGCTTACTCCTTTGAAGGAAAGTTATGACCAATCTAGATAGCATATTGAAAAGCAGACATTACTTCGCCAACAAAGGTCCATCTAGTCAAGGCTATGGTTTTTCCAGTAGTCATGTATGGACGTGAGAGCTGGTCTGTGAAGAAGGCTGAGCACTGAAGAATTGATGCTTTTGAACTGTGGTGTTGGAGAAGACTCTTGAGAGTCCCTTGGACTGCAAGGAGATCCAACCAGTCCATTCTGAAGGAGATCAGCCCTGGGTGTTCTTTGAAAGGAATGATGCTAAAGCTGAAACTCCAGTACTTTGGCCACCTCATGTGAAGAGCTGACTCATTGGAAAAGACTCTGATGCTGAGAGAGATTAGGGGCAGGAGGAAAAGGGGATAACAGAGAATGAGATAGCTGGATGGCATCACTGACTCGATGGACATGAGTCTGAGTGTACTCCAGGAGTTGGTGATGGACAGGGAGACCTGGTGTGCTGCGATTCATGGGGTCGCAAAGAGTCAGTCATGACTGAACGACTGAACTGACTGAACTGAAGAACTCATTCATTCATTCATGTATTTTTTCAACAAACATTTATTTAGTGCCTTTTATATATCAGACAATTTGCAAGGCATTGGATGTTCTGGCCTTTTTCATTTGTGAACTGTAAGAGGTGACAAAGAATTTGTGCATTGACCAAATTTATCTGCTGAATTTTCTCTTGTGCCACATATTGTCCACAAGAAGAGGAGATCTGGGAGGCAACTGATGACATAGGAGACTCTCCAACAACCACAACTGTGGTACATGGTCATCCATCTCTAACTGCTATGCTGATTCAATTCACTTTCCACAGATCAGGGTCTGGGTGTCAGATGAGGAATTAATGATGTATATGGACTACTGTGGGAGTTATCTTTAATTCAGAAAGAATCAATTCATGTAACAGTACCTAAGGACATATGATATGTTTTATGGTGTGACACTAGCATCAATAAACACAAGCTTTGCTCTACCAGAACTTATGATTTAATTCAGGAGATATGACACTTCAAATAGCTTGATAATAATGCAGAGCAATATGTCATTTAATCGAAGCAAAAGTCATGCTTCGCTTACAGGGAGCCTAAGAATGACACGACCAATGCAAGCCTGAGATGCAGGAAAACTTCCTTTCTTTCTTGTTTACATCATCAGCAGGGGTGGTTCTGGCAGTGGGAGAAGAGGATCAGAGTTAGTAATATCAGCTGTGACCAGAACATCTCATTAATTGATGGACTACAAACAAAAGATAGCATTGCCATTATATATTCATTCTCCGTTATCTGTTATCTTCCTTGCACAAGAAAAGACTAGGGAAAATTACATAAAATATAATACTCAAACAGTGACAAAACCAAATGCTGGTGAGGACGTGGAGTTACAGGAACTTTCATTCATTGCTAATGGAAATACAAAACTATACAGCTATTTTGAAAGGCAGTTTGGCAGTTCCTTACAGAACGAAATATACCCTTATCATATGATCCAACAATCTTGCTTGTTGGTATCTATTCAAATGAATTGAAAACTTATGTCCACATAAAAACCTGCACACAAATGTTTATAGCAGCTTTATTCACATTTGTCAAAACCTGAAAATGATCACCGTGTCCTTCAGTAGGTGAATGGATAAACAAACTATGGTTCACTCAGAAAGTAGAAACTATTAAAAAGAAATGTACTATCAAACCATGAAAAGATATGAAAAAACTTGAATGTATATTACTAAGTGAAAGAAACCATCTTTCAAGATTATGTATAATATGATTCCAACTATATGACATTCTAGAAAAGGTTAAACTATGGAGACCAAAAAAAAAAAGATTATTGATTGCCACAGGTTTGGAGACACAGAGGCTCTTTAGGGCGGTGAAACTATTCTGTATAACGCCACAATGGTAGATACATATCATTAGAAATTCGTCCAAACCCATAGAATGTATGACACCAGCAGTGAACCCTAAGGTATATTACGAACTTTGGGTGAAAATGATTTGTCAACGTAGGTTCATCAATTGTAAAAAATGTACCCTAGAGTGATGGTGCCTATGGATGATGGGGTAGGTTGTGGATGGGAAGTGGTAAGGAGTTATATGGAAGCTCTGTACATTGAGCTCAGTTTTCCTATGAGCCTAAAAGTACTCTAAAAATAAAGCCTATTTTTAAAAATGCCATTGCTACTATTTTCTGAGGACCTATTTTGTGTCAGATAGCAGGCCAATCTATGCAAGCTATCTCTTGTCCTAAAATAGATGCTATTAACTTTTTTGGGGAGCTCCAAAATCACTGCAGATGGTGATTGCAGCCATGAAATTAAAAGATGCTTACTTCTTGGAAGGAAAGTTACCAAACTAGATAGCATATTAAAAAGCAGAGACATTACTTTGCCAACAAAGGTCCATCTAGTCAAGGCTATGGTTTTTCCAGTAGTCATGTATGGATATGAGAGTTAGACTATAAAGAAAGCTGAGCACCAAAGAATTGATGCTTTTGAACTGTGGTGTTGGAGAATACTCTTGAGTCCCTTGGACTGCAAGGAGATCCAACCAGTCCATCCTAAAAGGGATCAGTCCTGGGTGTTCATTGGGAGGACTGATGTTGAAGCTGAAGCTCCAATACTTGGCCATCTGATGCAAAGAGCTGACTCATTTGAAAAGACCCTGATGCTGGGAAAGACTGAGGGCAGGAGGAGAAGGGGAGGACAGAAGATAAGATGGTTGGATGGCATCACTGACTCAATGGACATGAGTCTGGGTAGGCTATGGGAGTTGGTAATGGACAGGGAGGCCTGGCATGCTAAAGTTCATGGGGTCGAAAAGAGTTGGGCACAACTGAGCAACTGAACTGAACTGAACTTTGTCCTACAAATTAGAAAACTGTTACTTTCTAGAATAAATGAGTTTGTCAAGGTCATTCAGTTAAATAAGTGAGAACCTGAGATGCTAACCTTTATTCCCTGGCTGAGAAGACCAAGTACTTTTAAAATTATACTATACTGTCTTTGGGAACCTGCTTGCCAATGCAGGAGACTTAGATTATGGAGGACAATTGATAACAATCACTGAACCTTCAAGCAGAAAGATACCTGACTAAGAAACTAGGAAATAAAAAGTTTATGGCTGAGAAAAACAGAAACTAAGAAGGTACACAGGAAGTAGCTATAAATCCTTTCCAAAGAAGAACACAATTTTAAGGCCTGTTATATCGAGAGGATTCAAACTTCCAATTATGGAGAAGTAGTCCTTTGGATAAAAAATGTTCCCATTTTTGTCAACTTTTTGCCTCAAACAAGGCTAAAACTTAGATAGGAAATCTAAAATCTTACTGACCTGAAGAATCATAAGGCAAAGTTTAGGGGAACCATAACAACTAAAAGGAAAAATTCTAGAAAAGGAGAAATCCAGAGAAATGGAGTCCTAAATTCTGTATATAATGTCCCCACATCTCTAGCTGCTCATGAACTACTGTGTGAATGGCAGATGTCAAGCATATGACTAAGGTTCAAAGAATTGAACAAAGATTTCTGCTGCTGCCCATTATGAAGCAGTGAGTTTGGAATGTGAGTTTGACTGAGTTGCCTGCCTGATAGAAAAAAATATTCTATATGCCTCAGGGAATCCAGCTGAACTTATTTTTCACAATGAACAGTTCAAAATGTTTAGGTAGCACCAAAAAATTATTGTACATATGAATAAACCAGAATATATGATCCACACTTTTAAAAAAAAAGGCAATTTAATAGAGACTGATTCCAAAATAACTCAGGTGTTGGAAACTGAGACAAAGATTTTAGGTTAGCTATTATAATTATTCTCAATACTGTAGAGGAAAATATGGTCATAATTAACAAATAAATAGGAAATCTCAGCAGAGAAATGGAAACTACAAGAAAGTATGGGTGTTCTAGAACTAGAAAACAACGTGTCTAAAATTTTTAAATTCACTGACTGGGCTTAACAGTACATTGGAAATGACCAAATAGAATGAATGAACTTGAAGTTAGCTAAATAAGAATTACACAGTCTGAAGAACAGAAAGATTGCATACAACAGAGAAAAACAAAAGAAAGAAAAACAAAAAAGCCTCGGTGACTTGTGGAACTGATAATATAGTTGGGTAAGATAATACAAAGGGGCTCCCCTGGTGGTTCAGTGGTAAAGAATCCACCTGCCAATGCAGGAGACTCAGGCTTGGTCTCTGGGTTGGGAAGATCCCCTAGAGGAAATGGAAACCCACTCCAGTATTCTTGCCTGGGAAATCTCATGAACAGAGGAGCCTGGAGGCTACAATAAATAACTGCTATCTTCATATGCTAAATCAGCTTTCAGGATGATGTCAATACTTGGCTCATTCTATGAGGTCTGCTGTTCTCATTTTCAGTGGTGCTATTAGTTAACTCACCCAGTTGTTATTGAACATTTTGTTTTTCTTGTATCAGCTACTGTGCTAACTGTTGTAGAAAGTAGATGAAATAGATTATACTTGAGAGGGCATGAAATAAGTGCAACACTAGAGATTCAGGCAAAGGGCTATTGTGTTATTGTGATGAGATGTTCGCTAGAGAAATTTTTTCAGCAACTGTCCATCTTCTTTTATTGGAGAGATCACGATAAGCAGTTGACCCCACAGTGTTTCAGTCCCTCCCTCTCTTCTCTTTGGGATTTGCTTGTCCATAGAGAATTTGTGTCCTACTCAGTGATATAGGGTATAAGGCATTGCCCCTGCTGGACAAACCTTGTGTTGGCCATGTGAGGTCAGAGACGTAAGTGGCTAAGTCCAATTCTGTGAGCAATGTTAAAAAGTCAGTTGCTGAAGACCTAAGCTAAATTCATCAAAAATGTATGCCTACATTAACATTTTTAGTGGTGGTATAGTATTTTGATGACCTATATGTACTACCATTTAGGTTGTTTCTGATTTTTTTTCTTTTTGTTGTTAATACTGCAATGAACAACTTATTATATGTTTATCTACACGAATATTTCTGAAGAAAGAAATGGAATTGCTGGGTCAGTTGGTAAAAATCTGATAACTATTGACAAAGTTTCCTCCATAATCCATTGTAAACATTTTACACCCACCGATTTTTCACAACCTCCTATCTTTTCATTTAGACCATCCATTTGTCCTCACACAGGGAGCTCCATTTTGACTGCCCCTTTCATCCACATCTTAGTACTCTTTATAGCCATTAACTTTGGCCACTAATCTCTCTCACAGGAATTGATGTTGGGACATTCTGTAAAAGATGCAATAATTGCTGAGAAAAATGTGCAGTCCTCTCTCTCTTCTATAATATCTCCCTGATTTCTATAGGGACAGCACAAATACAGCAAGTTTTTCAAAATATGGTTAGAATATGTGGATGTCAAATACTCAATAAGATTTATTTTTAACCATGCAAAACTTGCCATTTCCTGAGGGCTTGGTGGTGATGAATGGGGATGCAAAAGTAAGAAGGAAATCACTTTTTAAGGATAAGGCTTTTTAATCCTATCTTTGGAACTTGGAATATGCCAGTGGAATTATACCAAACATTTTTGTTATCATATCTCAGAATAGTTTACCAACATAAAGATAATAGTGACTTAACTATGTTTAGGTTAGAGGCCTTGCAAAACACTTGCAAGACAAGTGGGGTGTACATTAATATCCCTGCTTTACAAATGAAGAAGTGGAGGCTCAGAGACTACAAGTATCTTGCCCAGGGTCACTTTCTAAGTGGCCAAAGAAGGACTTAAAGTCAGACCCACATCCTACTTTGAGCTGACGAGAGAGACTAAAGGCCAACTAAACAGCACAGTGAATAGCTAACAGTAAACTTGTTTTTGTTTCCTCTGCTTTCATTTTGTTACTAGTCCAAGTTCCCTCTGCTTGCCACATGACAGGCCAATGAATCCAAGAGACAAGGTGTTGGGGCAAGACGTTGAGATAATGTCATTTGGAAAGCCAGCTGACTGAGAAGATGGCAGACTAATGACTCAAAATAACCATGTGTTGGGGCCTGAATGCCAGGTTCCTTTACAGAGAGAGAGGGAGGATCTTAGGAAGTAAAGGCCGTTATCTTGCAAATATCTCCTGGAATGGCCAACCTCAGGGAGTTCAGTTCAGTTCAGTTCAGTCTCTCAGTCGTGTCTGACTTTTGCAACCCCATGAATCGCAACACACCAGGCCTCCCTGTCCATCACCAACTCCTGGAGTTTACTCAGATTCACGTCCATCGAGTCAGTGATGCCATCCAGCCATCTCATCCTCTGTGGTCCCCTTCTCCGCCTGCCCCAATCCCTCCCAGCATCAGTCTTTTTCAATGAGTCAACACTTCACATGAAGTGGCCAAAGTACTGGAGTTTAAGCTTTAGCATCAGTTCGTCCAAAGAATACCCAGGACTGATCTCCTTTAGAATGGACTGATTGGATCTCCTTGCAGTCCAAGGGACTCTCAAGAGTCTTCTCCAACACCACAGTTCAAAAGCATCAGTCCTTTGGCAATCAGCTTTCTTCACAGTCCAACTCTAACATCCATACATGACTACTGGAAAAACCATAGCCTTGACTAGACGGACCTTTGTTGGCAAAGTAATGTCTCTGCTTTTGAATATGCTATCTAGGTTGGTCATAACTTTCCTTCCAATGAGTAAGCATCTTTTAATTTCATGGCTGCAATCAGCATCTGCAGTGATTTTGGAACCCCAAAAAATAAAGTCTGACACTGTTTCCCCATCTATTTCCCATGAAGTGATGGGACCAGATGCCATGATCTTTGTTTTCTGAATGTTGAGCTTTAAGCCAACGTTTTCACTCTCCTCTTTCACTTTCATCAAGAGGCTTTTTAGTTCCTCTTCACTTTCTGCCCTAAGGGTGGTGTCATCTGCATATCTGAGATTACTGATATTTCTCCCAGCAGTCTTAATTCCAGCTTGTGCTTCTTCCAGTCCAGCATTTCTCATGATGTACTCTGCATAGAAGTTAAATAAGCAGGGTGACAATATACAGCCTTGATGTACTCCTTTTCCAATTTGGAACCAGTCTGTTGTTCCATGTCCAGTTCTAACTGTTGCTTCCTGACCTGCATATAGGTTTCCCAAGAGGCAGGTCAGGTGATCTGGTATCCCCATCTCTTTGAGAATTTTCCACAGTTTATTGTGATCCACACAGTCAAAGGCTTTGGCATAGTCAATAAAGCAGAAATAGACGTTTTTCTGGAACTCTCTTGCATTTTCAATGATCCAGCGGATGTTGGCAATTTGATCTCTGGTTCCTTTTCTAAAACCAGCTTGAACATCTGGAAGTTCACGGTTCACATATTGCTGAAGCCTGGCTTGGAGAATTTTGAGCATTACTTTACTAGCGCGTGAGATAAGTGCAATTGTGCGGTAGTTTGAGCATTCTTTGGCATTGTCTTTCTTTGGGATTGGAATGAAAACTGCCCTTTTCCAGTCCTGTGGCCACTGCTGAGTTTTCCAAATTTGCTGGCGTATTGAGTGCAGTACTTTCATACCATCATCTTTCAGGATTTGAAATAGCTCAACTGGAATTCCATCACCTCCACTAGCTTTGTTCGTAGTGATGCTTTCTAAGGCCCACTTGACTTCACATTCCAGGATGTCTGGCTCTAGGTGAGTGATCACACCATCGTGATTTTCTGGGTCATGAAGATCTTTTTTGTACTGTTCTTCTGCGTATTCTTGCCACCTCTTCTTAATATCTTCTGCTTCTGTTAGGTCCATACCATTTCCGTCCTTTATCGAGCCCATGTTTGCATGAAATGTTCCCTTGGTATCTCTAATTTTCTTGAAGAGATCTCTAGTCTTTCCCATTCTGTTGTTTTCCTCTATTTCTTTGCATTGATCACTGAGGAGGGCTTTCTTATCTCTTCTTGCTATTCTTTGGAACTCTGCATTCAGAGTTCCAAAGTATCTTTCCTTTTCTCCTTTGCTTTTCGCTTCTCTTCTCTTCACAGCTATTTGTAAGGCCTCCCCAGACAGCAGTTTTGCTTTTTTGCATTTCTTTTCCATGGGGATGGTCTTGATCCCTGTCTCCTGTACAATGTCATGAACCTCCATCCATAGTTCATCAGGCACTCTATCTATCAGATCTAGTCCCTTAAATCTATTTCTCACGTCCACTGTATAATCATAAGGAATTTGATTTAGGTCATACCTGAATGGTCTAGTGGTTTTTCCTACTTTCTTCAATTTAAGTCTGAATTTGGCAATAAGGAGTTCATGATCTGAGCCACAGTCAGCTCCTGGTCTTGTTTTTGTTGACTGTATAGAGCTTCTCCCTCTTTGCAAAGAATATAATCAATCTGATTTCAGTGTTGACCATCTGGTGATGTCCATGTGTAGAGTCTTGTGTTGTTGGAAGAGGGTGTTTGCTATGACCAGTGCATTTTCTTGGCAAAACTCCATTAGTCTTTGCCCTGCTTCATTCTGTATTCCAAGGCCAAATTTGCCTGTTACTCCAGGTGTTTCTTGACTTCCTACTTTTGCATTCCAGTCCCCTATAATGAAAAGGACATCTTTTTTGGTGTTAGTTCTAAAAGGTCTTGTAGGTCTTCATAGAACCATTCAGCTTCAGCTTCTTCAGCGTTACTGGTTGGGGCATAGACTTGGATTACTGTGATAGTGAATGGTTTGCCTTGGAAACGAACAGAGATCATTCTGTCATTTTTGAGATGGCATCCAAGTACTGCATTTCGGACTCTTTCGTTGACCATGATGACTACGCCATTTCTTCTAAGGGATTCCTGCCCACAGTAGTAGATATAATGGTCATCTGAATTAAATCCACCAATTCCAGTCCATTTTAGTTTGCTGATTCCTAGAATGTCGACGTTCACTCTTTCCATCTCCTGTTTGACCACTGCCAATTTGCCTTGATTCATGGACCTGACATTCCAGGTTCCTATGCAATATTGATCTTTACAACATCGGACCTTGCTTCTCTCACCAGTCCCATCCACAACTGGGTGTTGTTTTTGCTTTGGCTCCATCCCTTCATTCTTTCTGAAGTATTTCTCCACTGATCTCTAGTAGCATATTGGGCACCTACTGACCTGGGAGTTCCTCTTTCAGTATCCTATCATTTTGCCTTTTCATACTGTTCATGGGGTTCTCAAGGCAAGAATACTGAAGTGGCTTGCCATTCCCTTCTCCAGTGGACCACATTCTGTCAGACCTCTCCACCATGCCCACCCGTCTTGGGTAGCCCCACAGGGCATGGCTTAGTTTCATTGCGGTAGACAAGGCTGTGGTCCTAGAGTGATTAGATTGACTAGTTTTCTGTGATTATGGCTTCAGTGTGTCTGCCCTCTGATGGCCTCTTGCAACACCTACCGTCTTACTTGGGTTTCTCTTACCTTGGACATGGGGTGTCTCTTCATGGCTGCTAATCTTTTCATTCTGGCAGCCATTCACAGATGGGCAGGGTCAGATTATTTCCCTGTGAGCTGAACAAAGGAAGTTATATAGATTCATGTTGAGGTTTGACAGAAAACAACAAAATTCTGTAAAGCAATAATCCTTCAACTAAAAAATAAATAAAAATTTTAAAAATGCCAGGGAGGGGGGCAGGGTTCCTTGAGGCAGGCCATTATGTATTATTATATTAACAACCACCTCACGCTAACGATAAGCTTGAGGAGCTGGGGGGATGTGAAAAACACAAGAGGTAGTCATCCGCCACATCCGCCACCCCTTACCGTAAATGAGAAATTCGGATGTGGCCTGATGGCTGCCTTTGCGCTTTCTCACATCCTGCTGGCTCCCACACCCAGCTCCTCTGCAGGGGATAACTGATGGCTGCTGGATAGTGGCATTGTTCTTCCTGGGCTTGGAAATGTACGTTTAGGAGGCTGGAATCCCGATGAAGACTGTGATATCCTTGTTTACCGCTACGGCAGGAAAAATTCCACTTCACAGTACCTTCTTAATCTTATGTGCACATGTTTTTCTAGAAGTTGTGATTGGCCTATAAACAGATTTTATGTTCACTTTTACAATTTAGCATCAGAACCATCATCCATGTTACCACAGTCTTCATAATGAGTGTTTTATTGGTTTCAGAGTAAATGATTTCCCCAGTGGGCATTTAGGTTGTTTCCAGTGTTTGGTTGTCCAAATCAAATTATGTTTTCTGCTAAGTGTTTTGTTGCTACTAAATTATTTCCTTAGAATAAATTCTCAAGAGCTATATTACTGAATAAAAGGGTGTTTTTTTTTTAATAGCCCTTCCCACATGGTGCCACATTATTAGGCAAAAGGGCTCTATGAATCTAAGTGACACACATAAGTAAGTGCAGAGTCAGATATTTTCAAAGGAAACCATCCTGTTTCCCAGTCCTAGTAATTTGATGAGTTAGAAACTTTGAAAGACTCTCCACATTAAAACAACCAAGATACTGAATAAAATGTAAAAGCCTTTTTCTTAAATGAATTACTGAACTGACGAGAAAATACAGAGTCTGAGATCCTCAAAATGGATTAAAACCAACAACCCCAGAAAGTAATTAATAAAGCTCTTCTTTACCTAGAGTACTGCCCAACACAGAAGAGTATCACATTGATAATTTGTATCTTTCCTAAGCATGATATCATATAAAGAGACACATGATTAAATTTGATGCCTTATTGGTGACATTAAGTTTGATCACTAGATTTAAGGCAGTATCTGTCAGATTTCCCCCATGTAAAGGCACCTCTCCCCATCCGTAATGAATAAGTTATCTTTAGCGTGTTACCTTAAAACTGTATAAATACCTAATTCTCTTTATGAATAGCATCTTTCAGTTCAGTTCGGCTCCCAGTAGTAATATATCCATTCATAACACTTGTTTGAAAGATGGTGATTTTTTTCCTTATAATTTCAGTTCAGTTCAGTTTAGTCACTCAGTCATGTCTGACTCTTTGTGACCCTATGAGCTGCAGCACGCCGGGCCTCCCTGTCCATCACCAACTCCCAGAGTGCACTCAAACTCATGTCCATCGAGTCGGTGATGCCATCCAGCCACCTCATCCTCTGTCATCCCCTTCTCCTCCTGCCCCCAACCCTTCCCAGCATCAGGGTCTTTTCCAATGAGTCAACTCTTCACATGAGGTGGCCAAAGTACTGGAGTTTAAGCTTTAGCATCATTCCTTTCAAAGAACACCCAGGGCTGATCTCCTTTAGAATGGACTGCTTAGATCTTCTTGCAGTCCAAGGGACTCTCAAGAGTCTTCTCCAACACCACAGTTCAAAAGAATCAATTCTTTGGCGCTCAGCTCTCTTCATAGTCCAACTCTCACATCCATACATGATCACTGGAAAACCATAGCCTTGACTAGATGGACCTTTGTTGGCAAAGTAATGCCTCTGCTTTTTAATATGCTATCTAGGTTGGTCATAACTTTCCTTCCAAGGAGTAAGTGTCTTTTAATGTCATGGCTGTAATCAGCATCTGCAGTGATTTTGCAGCCCTATAAATAAAGTCTGACACTATTTTCCCATCTATTTGCCATGAAGTGATGGGACCAGATGCCATGATCTTCGTTTCCTGAATGTTGAGCTTTAAGCCAACGTTTTCACTCTCCTCTTTCACTTTCATCAAGAGGCTTTTTAGTTCCTCTTCACTTTCTGCCATAAGGGTGGTATCATCTGCATAGCTGAGGTTATTGATATTTCTCTCAGCAACCTTGATTCCAGCTTGTGCTTCTTCCAGCCCAGCATTTCTCATGATGTACTCTGCATAGAAGTTAAATAAGCAGGGTGACAATATACAGCCTTGATGTTCTCCCTTTCCTATTTGGAACCAGTCTGTCGTTCCATGTCCAGTTCTAACTGTTGATTCCTGACCTGCATATAGGTTTCTCAAGAGGCAGGTTAGGTGGTCTGGTATCCCCATCTCTTGGAGAATTTTCCACAGTTTATTGTGATCCACACAGTCAAAGGCTTTGGCATAGTCAATAAAGCAGAAATAGATGTTTTTTCTGGAACTCTCTTGCTTTTGTGATGATCCAGCAGATGTTGGCAATTTGATCTCTGGTTCCTCTGCCTTTTCTAAGGCCAGCTTCAACATCTGGAAGTTCATGGTTCACGTATTGCTGAAGCCTGGCTTGGAGAATTTTGAGCATTACTTTACTAGCGTGTGAGATGAGTGCAATTGTGCGGTAATTTGAGCATTCTTTGGCATTGTCTTTCTTTGGGATTGGAATGAAAACTGCCCTTTTCCAGCCCTGTGGCCACTGCTGAGTTTTCCAAATGTGCTGGCATATTGAGTGCAGCACTTTCACACCATCATGTTTCAGGATTTGAAACAGCTCAACTGGAATTCCATCACCTCCACTAGCTTTGTTTGTAGTGATGCTCTCTAAAGCCCACTTGACTTCACATTCCAGGATGTCTGGCTCTAGGTGAGTGATCACACCATCGTGATTTTCTGGGTCGTGAAGATCTTTTTTGTACTGTTCTTCTGCGTATTCTTGCCACCTCTTCTTAATATCTTCTGCTTCTGTTAGGTCCAGACCATTTCTGTCCTTTATCGAGCCCATGTTTGCATGAAATGTTCCCTTGGTATCTCTAATTTTCTTGAGGAGATGTCTAGTCTTTCCCATTCTGTTGTTTTCCTCTATTTCTTTGCATTGATCACTGAGGAAGGCTTTCTTATCTCTTCTTGGTATTCTTTGGAACTCTGCATTCAGATGCTTATATCTTTCCTTTTCTCCTTTGCTTTTCGCTTCTCTTCTCTTCACAGCTATTTGTAAGGCCTCCCCAGACAGCCATGTTGCTTTTTTGCATTTCTTTTCCATGGGGATGGTCTTGATCCCTGTCTCCTGTACAATGTCACAAACCCTATAATTTAAGTAATGTCAATTTCAAACCGCTTGAGCCAATTTTCACTCCTACTAGTGAGACAGGAGTTTCCAATGTTCCACATCTGCACCAAACTTGCTAAGTTTGGATTTACTGAGTTTTAGCACTGTAATGAATATGGGATTGTATTTCCTATAAACTGAAAATTTAGATGCTTGTTCTAGATTCAGGTTCATTTATTTAGTCAAAGGTGCTTCATACGTGATACTATATACTTCCTGTTGTATCATATCAAGAGGAGTGTAATGTAAGGTTGTCAATCAATAGGTAAAAATATAGTTAACCTGATCTATTAACAGATATAATAATAAGATTCCTCATCAAAAAAAACACTCTTGTGTGTAATATAGTCTATTTTTATAAAAGTTTCATATATGTATTCAAATACTTAAAAATAATAGTTACCTGAATTGACTATTGCAATCATCGGTTGCAAAACAATTTTTCTTCAGTTCTGTCACTTCCTCTTTATTTATTATTTGATACTCTTCTAAACAAGAGCTTCCCCTTCTTTCACCTTCTGTTGGCTTTTTTAACAGAAAAAGATTATTTTTTAACCAACGTGTTATAATTCATTGTTCTTGATATTCTTTTTCACGTTCAAATTTCTCCATATTTGGTCAATTTGGATATATGAGGCAGCTTGATATAATCCTCTGATACATTCCCATAAGTTTTTGAGCACTTACTTATTTCTGGCCCAGCAAGAAATTCAAAGCTTAAATCGTGCTTTTTTCTGCTCCAGACCTGGGGTCAGTTATTTCCCCCAAGGAAATGACTATTCTCCTTTTAGTGGAGAATAGTAATGAGATATTAGATTCTGCCAATAGATGTATTTATTTCTACTAGGATTGCTAGTAAATCTAGGCCCTGCCACGCAGAGCTAGGAGATATATTTTGTGGCTCAGAGGTTAAAGCGTCTGCCTCCAATGCGGGAGACCTGGGTTTGATCCCTGGGTCGGGAAGATTCCCCTGGAGAAGGAAATGGCAACCCAGTCCATTATTCTTGCTTGGAGAATCCCATGGACGGAGAAGCCTGGTAGGCTACAGTCCATGGGGTTGCAAATAGTCGGACACAACTGAGTGACTTCACTTCACTTCACTTCACTTATACAGATATGTCACCATATAAGGATTGTTGAGTCCATATTATAATATCCCTTTTTACATATTGATAATTTTAGTTCCCAGTGACATCAATATATTTATTCATTTACTCAGTCCTATAATACAGGAAAAACAATTTCAGGATTCGTATGTCAATTTCATTACCAATAAAATCCTACAAGCTAAAGTTCAAGGTATTTTTGCAATTCTTTTGTCCTTATAATGTTTCTGGTGACCATGTATAGGGAGAACAGTATGCTCCACTGATACCTAGACTGGCTTTTTTTTTTCATCTCTGAGTTTATGTTATCAATTCCAGTAGGGTCAATTATTTCCTGTTTGCATTCAATTTTAGGGCTTTTTTTTTTGCTACTCAAGTTAATTTTTATTTTTGAATGTATAAACATGAATTTGGCTCAAAAGTTAAAACCATATATTTTTGTATACCCAAAGATGCTTCATTCTCTTCTATCTACCCTTTCCTCACTAACACCAGGAGATAATCAATATCATTAATTTCTGATTTACCCTTTTTGTGCTTATTATTACAAAATAAGCAGATGCATACATATTTACTCAATTTCCCTTTTTTATATTAAAGGTAGCATACTCAAGTATTTAAGAAAGGAAAATCAGGGTAAATATGCCTCTATCTGTTTATTGTAAAATATGTGCCTTGATTTTTAAAAAACTAACAAAGTAATTGAATAGCACTCCACTGTATAATAGTCCATAGTTTGTTTAACGTCTCCTATTTTGTCCATTCAGATTATTCCAATAGTTATTTATTAAAATTAGAGCATAATGAACATTCTCGTGCATATATATTTTTATATTGTTGCAGTGCATATTCACCCCAAATTCCTAGAAATTGGGTTCCTTGATCAAAGAGTAAATTCATGTGTAGTTTTGCTGTGCCTGCATGCTCAGTCGCTCCAGTTGTGTCTGACTCTTTGTGACTCTATGAACTGTAGCCCGCCCAGCTCCTCTGTCCATGAGATTCTCCAGGCAAGAATGCTGGAGTGGGTTGCCATGCCCTCTTCCATGGGATCTTCCTAACCCAGGGATCAAACAAGCATCTCCTGCATTGCAGGCAGATTCTTTTATTGCTGAGCCACTGGGGAAGCCCCATATTGTTAAATTCCATTTTGTAAGTGGGGTACCGTTTCTCATCCACACGAGCAATATATAGAAGTGAAGGCTTCCCTTCAGCCTCACCAAGAGAGTATATGCTATAAAGTTTGTGAAGATACTGCCTTTTAAATGGTTTGGCCTCTTATGGTCTCTCTTCTCTTTCTTCCTCCCATCTCTCATAGTATTTATACTAATTCATTTTGCTTGTCAGGACCTTTTTTGGTTCTGTCAAGTCTCCAGAAACAGCGCAGACTAGGAATATACCCTATCTGCTTTGGAGTTTTTACATTTACAGCATTAACAGAAAAGTTGCTTATTTGTAACCAGTCTATTCTAGGACAAGAAGGTTCTGCTTCATAATCTTAGAACATCTAAAGAAGCCAAACCACTCCTAGAAATGGTGAACTATGAAAAATTTACACCATATCATGCTGAACTTCACAAAAGCAAAGCCAAATTTCTTTTAGGATTAATCACTCGGCAAAACAGATATTGGTATAATTTATTCCTACCTTGAACTTTAACATGATTATGTGCAAAAAATAAAATGAATGTCCAAGACAGCATCAAAGATTGTAAGGCAGACATAAAAGATGATAGGAGAACAGCTTACATTTCTGCTTATATAGGTAGGAGGCTAGCAGAACTTTATTCTTGCATAAAGTGTTTTCCTTACTTTTAGCAACAGGACTATTTTCTTTCTTTCTTATTCTTTTTCTTTTTTTTTGAGAAATAATTGAATGGTTACAGTCTTAAGGTATCATAAATTTTAAAAATTATATATTTATTTATTTTTGGCTGCACTGGGTCTTCACTGCTGCACGTGGGCTTTGTCTAAGTTATGGTGAGCTGCAGCTGCGCTCTAGCTGTAGTGTGTGGGCTATGCTATTTGTAAAATGGGAATTCTTTCTATATTGTAATTCTGTGGTTTTTAAGTAAAAATAGATGACATAGGGACTTCCCTGGTGGTCCAGTAGCTAAGACTGCACCCCCAATGCAGGGGGATAAGGTTCCATCTCCGGTCAGGGAACTAGATCCCACATGCTGCAACTAAGACCTGGTGCAGCCAAATACATGAATACATACTTAAAAAAATTTTAATAGATGACATAGCATGAATCAAGCACTTGGCATAATCACTCAATAAATACTACCATGTAAAATACTATTATAAATGCTAATTTTATTTATTTTTATTTTTAAAAATGTATTTATTTTTCAACTGAAGGGTAATTGCTTTACAGAATTTTGTTATTTTCTATCAAACATCAGCATGATTCAGCCCCATAGGTGTACATAGGTCCCCTCCTTCTTGAACCTTTCTCCCACCTCCCTCTCCATCCCACCCCTCTAGGTTGATACAGAGTCCTTGTTTGAGTTCCCTGAGACATACAGCAAATTCCCATTGGCTATATATTTTAAACATGGTAGTGCAAATTTCCATGTTACTCTCTCCACACATCTCATCCTCTGCTCCCTCCCTGTGTACATAAATCTGTTCTCTATGTCTGTTTCTCCATTGCTGCTTTGCAAATGAATTCATTGGTACCATCTTTCTAGATTCCATATATGCATTAGTAATAGATATTTATCTTTCTCTTTCTGACTTACTTCACTCTGTATAATAGGCCCTACGTTCATCCACCTCATTAGCACCGACTCCATGTGTCCCTCTTTATGGTTGAGTAATGTGTGTATATACCGCAACTTCTTCATCCGTTCCTCTGTCGATGGACATCTAGGTTGCTTCCAGCGCTGTTGTAAATAGTGCTGCAACGAATACTGTTGTACGTGTGTCTTTTTCAATTTTGGTTTCCTCAGGGTATTTGCCTAGGGGTGAGATTTCTGGGTCATATGGTGGTTTTATTCCTAGTTTTTTAAGGAATCTCCATACCATCTTCCACAGTGGCTGTATCAATTTACATTCCCACCAATAGTGCAAAAGGGTTCCCTTTTCTCCACACCCTCTCCAGCATTTATTGTTTGTAGACTTTTTGATGATGGCCATTCTGACTGGTGTGAGGTGATATCTCTTTGTAGTTTTGATTTGCATAGAAATGCTAATTTTAGACTTAGCTATTCAGAGATAGTCAGCCAAGGCTAGCTATGTCAGGTGGCAACTAAGAATTTGCTTCATCTTTAGAACAGGAATAAACAATTCTTGAAAGTGAAGTGAAAGTCACTCAGTTGTGTCTGGCTCTTTGCGACCCCATACAATCTATGGAATTCTCCAGGACAGAATACTGGAGTGGGTAGCCTATCCCTTCTCCAGTGGACCTTCCAGATCCAGGGATCAAACCAGGGTCTCCTCCATTGCAGGTGGATTCTCTACCCACTGAGCTATCAGGGAATTCCCTGAAACAATTCTTAGCAAAGCCTCAATCCTAAATTGGAGTCTATCAGCCTGGGCAGGTGGGAAATTTCTGGTCTAGTGTCATGAAACCCCTTTCCTTGAGAAATAGATTCTGGATTGAGTGAAGGAAAATAAATAGAAATACTGCCCATAAAGCAAATCAGCAAAACAAACAGTTCTGGTGTTGACACAGACTGGCTGTGACCTTGACCTAGATATTAAATCTCTCTGAACTTCAGGTTCATCATCTGTAAAGCCATATAGTATCATGTTACAGCTTTGGGAAAACTTGATTTGTGTTTGTCTTGACCTTCCTTGGCAGCTATTGCTGTAGGAAAGTATTAATAGCCTTATTTCATATAAACATTACTTCCAAGTGCTAATGTAGAGGACTAAACGTGTCTGGTATTAAAGTAATCCGAGCCGGTTCTGTTAATGACTGTGTTTTGCATTACTGTGAACATGTGAAAATGCAATTAATTATAATGTCAAGAGTGTTCTACGTGACTTCTTTTTTAAAAAAAAAAATTTAATTATTTCTTTGATTGCACCCGGGTCTTAACTGCAGCATGTAGTATCTAGTTACCTGACCAGGGATCGAACCCAGACCCTCTGCACTGGGAACATGAAGTCTTAGCCACTGGACCACCAGGTAAGTCCCCATAGCTTCTTAATTTCTATATTTCATCTCTTACTTTTCTTCAAGGGTTTCCTTTCAGTAAGCAACTTTCCATACTGTTAATATATTCCTTACTGGTAGGAATCCAAAAGTATCAGATTGAATGGAAAATCATTCGACATTTCTAGGCTGGGGAATCACAAACTGAAATGCCTCCTGTGTCATATATGATGGAAGTATGGTGTATCTATGAAAACAGAGAATTTCCTGATACGCTCTTCATTTGCTGCTATTTAAGTTGACAACTTCTGTTCCCAATAAAAATTCACTTCACTTACACCTGCTGCTTTTGGAGTACTGGTATTCACTTCACCATGTAGTAGAAGTAACCTGTTGATGTCAAAATACAAGCATTGCTTTTGGCAAATTGAAGTGCATGTCATTTCTTAATACACTAGAAAGGGGAAATAAGCTAACGTACACAAGTCCGAGTCTAAAACTTTAGTACTTTTCCATGCAGATTTGTGCATGTGATTATTGTTTAGAGAGTTGGACCACTATTGTGTGTTGCTAATCATTGACTGTAGGTCCAAAAGAGTTTTGTGAAAATGTTATGCCTCTGCTGTTATGACAGCAGAGTAGCAAAGATAAAATTATATTTTATAAACAAAAAATTATCTGTTAGACAAAGAAAATGCAAAAAATATATATATACTTTCATTTCAATTTTCTGAATATGACTCATTTCTGATACTCCAGACAACTGCCCTTATTTGGGTTTTTTTAGTGGGGATTATGGTCCACTCATATCTGAGAAAGTGTTTCATTTTCCCCAAGTCAGATAAGACTTTCTTAATTAAGGAAAACATTCTACTTTTTAGAATCACAAAGATGCTCCCATGCCAATTACCTTTAGCCAGACTGACTGGAGACATCTTCTTAGGAAATAAAGCTGAACTTCTTAAAAATGTATTGTTCATCTCTTCCTCTCTTCCTATCTTTTGGAAGCTGAGATGAAGCCTTGCCGGCTTCATGAAACTGCCATCTGTATTCCTGTAACAGTCTCTAGAAAACGACCTCTGGGTTTTTGAATGCTGTTTTCTCTCCAAAATCAACATTGTTGAACAACAAAAGGAACTTCTAACCATCAAAGGCCAAGGAAGCCAACACCCAGAGAGCAAGGAAATTCCATTTTGAAAGTCAACCCTAAATCTTCTTTCACAGTTTCTTTCCTGAACAATGCATGCAAACTCCTCATTGTCAGGTTTATCATTTCATAACCATGGATGCTCTGCCCCACATAAGCACTAACTTTTCAACCTATGCTGCTGCTGCTGCTAAGTCGCTTCAGTCGTGTCTGACTCTGTGTGACCCCATAGACGGCAGCCCACCAGGCTCCCCCATCCCTGGGATCCTCCAGGCAAGAACACTGGAGTGGGTTGCCATTTCCTTCTCCTTTCAACCTGTAACACTGGCCATTTAGATGAAAGGAATGTGGTTGATTACCCTGACTCCTATGTTTTACATAGATGACTATTGTGTGTAGACAAGACACACAGAGGTAATACCAGGATGGTTGATTCAGGTGGGGTTTCCAGATCAGGACTCTTTTTTCTAGATGTCCAAAGATTGGTTTCCTTAAAAAAAAAAAAATGGTTTCCAACTTTTGTGCTAGCCCTCCAATAATTAGTTGGGTAAATTAGATTAATAATTAGTTGTATTAAGATATTTCAAAGATGGTTTCAGGGAATTACCTAGTGGTCCAGTGGTTAAGACTGCCCACTCTTACTGCCAAGGAACTGTGTTCAATTCCTGGTCAAGGAACTAAGATCCCCATAAGCCCAAAGTTGTGGCAAAAAATAAATAAAGTATTAAAGAGGGTTTGCAGATGCTATAAATCAGAGTCATTCTTTATTGAACAATCTTCTTTATGCCTTTAAATATTAAAAAAAAAAAACATTTTAGCTATGTATCTAATGCTGTGCTGTGCTGCGCTTAGTCCATACATTCGAGTCTCTTTGTGATTCCTTGAACTGTAGCCTGCCAGGCTCCTCTGTCCATGAGGATTCTCCAGGCAAGAATACTGGAGTGGGTTTCCATACCCTCCTCTAGGGGATCTTCCCAACCCAGGGATCGAACCCAGGTCTCCTACATTGCAGGCAGATTCTTTACCATCTGAGCCACCAGAGAAGCCCAAGAATATTGGAGTGGGTAGCCTATCCCTTCTCCAGGGGAACTTCCCGACCCTTGAATTGAACCGGGGTCTCCTACATTGCAGGCAGATTCTTTAAGAGCTGAGCTACCAGGGAAGCCCCATGCATCTAATATTTGAGCCTAATTATTTTCAGTGTGGAACTGTGCCCCTGGAGGGGTGCTCTCTGATCTCATGTGATCTGACTACCCACAGGGCTCTCAGCATGGTGAGGCATGTGGGTGAGGCTCAGCCACCCTCTCACTCAAGCACTCAATTTGTTTTTAGGAGACACTGAGGCTGACAGCTTTTCCCAGATGCTTTTCTGTTTTTACAATCACAAAAAATTAAAGTGGAAAGAATAGCGCATGCACTTTTATTAGGATGCCAACTTTTCTAAAACTCATGAGTAGGACACATTAACAAATGTTTTACATGTTTCAAGTGACTTCATTTATTCATTCAATAAGTAACTGTTGATTGTTTCACCTCCACAACCTGATTTCGGTATTGACCGTCTGGTGATGTCCATGTGTAGAGTGGTCTCTTATGTTGTTGGAAGAGGGGGTTTGCTATGACCAGTGCATTCTCTTGGCAAAACTCTGTTAGCCTTTGCCTTGCTTCATTTTGTACTCCAAGGCCAAACTTGCCTGATACTACAGGTATCTCCTGACTTCCTATATTTGCATTCTAATTCCTTATGATGAAAAGGACATCACTTTTTGGTGTTAGTTCTAGAAGGTCTTGTATGTCTTCATACAACTATTCAACCTCAGCTTCTTTGGCATTAGTGGTTGGGGGCATAGACTTCGATTACTGTGACACTGAATGGTTTGCCTTGGAATCAAACTGAGATCATTCTGTCATTTTTGAGATTGCATCCAATTACTGCAGTTTGGACTCTTGTTGACTATGAGGGCTACTCCATCTCTCTTAAGGGATTCTTGCCCACAGTAGTAGATATAATAGACATCTGAATTAAATTAATTTTGCCCATTCCCATCCGCTTTAGCTCCCTGATACCTAAAATGTAGATATTCACTCTTGCCATCTCCTGCTTGACCATGTCCAATTTACCTTGATTCACGGACCTAACATTCCAGGTTCCTATGCAGTATTGTTCTTTATAGTTCTTTACTTTCACCACCAGACACAGCCACAAATAAGTGGCATTTCCATTTGGGCCCAACCTCTTTATTCTTTCTGGAGCTATTTCTCTGCTGTTTCCAAGTAGCATATTGGATATCTACAGACCTCGGGACTAATCTTCCCATGTCATATCTTTTTGCCTTTTCACACTGTTTATGGGGTTCTCAAGGCAAGAATACTGGAGTAGTTTGTCATTCCCTTCTCCAGTGGACCACTTTTTGTCAGAACTCTCCACCGTGACCCATCTGTCTTCACTGGCTCTGCACCACACGTCTCATAGCTTCACTGAGTTATGTAAGCACCTTCGCCACGACAGGGCTGTGATCCATATGATCATATTGGTTGGCTTTCTGTGGTTGTGGTTTTTGTTCTGGAGGCTGTGGGACTGTACTTCTTGTGTCTTCTGTCTGCCCTCGGATGGATGAGGATAAGAGGCTTGTGCAAGCTTCCTGATGGGAGAGATTGGCTATGGGGAAAGCTGGGTCTTGGTCTGGTGGGAAGGGCTATGCTCAGTAAACCTTTAATCCAATTGTCTGCTGAGGGATGGGGCTGTGCTCCCTTCCTTTTAGTTGTTTGGTCTGAAGTGAGCCAGTCCTGGATTCTACAGGCTATAAATCTCTATTTATATTTAATCCCCACTTAAAGGTCTGGAACATTCTTGGATTCAGGGAATTAGTCCCAGTTCTAAGTACAGTAATTCCCCTCCATGAGAACTTTCAAAGATTCAAAGTGTATTCTCATGACCAATCATGTAAGTTAGTTCATATGTATGGTGTACACTGTCAAGTATGTGCTGTAAGGTCGGATCCCGGGGGCCATGATGGGCTGCCCCTTTCTCTCCCCCGCCAGCCAGGGAGGTCTCTAACGGAAGGAGCCTCCCAGATCCCAGGGACCAATGACAGCACACTTCGCCAGCTAAAGCCGCCCCACCCCAGCCACGTAGAAGGACCTGTCAGCCAGCGACGCCTCGGCCTGGTGACCTATCCAAACCCCCATCCATCTAGCCTGACCATCCCTCACAACGAACGTACAAAAACCACCCCCAACACGGTCAGGGTGCAGACTTCCTCGACCTGCCTCGTTCGGGTCCAGGAACCCCGCGCGGGAGCGCTTCGCCATTAAAAAGCCTGTTGGACACTCTTTTGGTGTCCTGGTCTTTTACCTAACATGTGCATTCTCTATAAGTGGTTGCACATTTGTGTCCTTTACTGAACAGTAATGTATAAGTACAGTAGTACAGATTATTATTTCAAGCTCAGTAAGTCCAGAAGCAAGCATAAAAGCAGTGGTAACATAGCTGGTACTACTGTACTTTTCAAAGTTAAAATAAGATTTAAAAGGTTTTCTTTATTTTTAGTGTTTATTTTTAATGTATTCGTTGTATGAAAAGTATTATAAACATGCTACAATACAGTAATATATAGGCACCTGTGTTAGTTGGGTACTTTGGCTAACTTTGTTGACTTTCAAACAAATTGGACTTAATGAACATGCTCTCAGAATGGAACTTATTTGTATATAGGGGACTGACTATAGAAGAGAAAACATCACAACAGAATTGGCCTTAGCACAGCAGCACTAATTTAGGCTAGCCATTTACCTAGTTCCTGTACTGCATCCCTGTGACCAAGTCCCTATTCTGGTAGGCAAAATGCTAAAGATGTCCTCCTCCATCCCAAAAAATTCCCTTCTCCTCTTTGATTATCTAATCAAATATTTTGATTACCCAATCAAATCTAGGTACTGTCGGGAAGGGATTTTGCAGATGGAATTCAGTTATTAATGTATTGACCTTAAAATAGGGAGATTATCCTGGATAATTTGAGTGAGCCCAATGTAATCACATGAACCCTTAGTAGTAAAGTGGTGGCAGAAGAGTAAGGCAGAGAAATGTGGCAGAAGTTGTAGGCCAATAAGTGATGAAGCAGAAAGGGAGGTTGGAGAGATTTGAAGAGAGGAGGACAAATTGCTATTTTGGACAGTGAAGAGAGCCATAAACCAAGGAATGCAAATTGTCACTAGTAGCTGAAAATGACTCCTGACAGCCAGCAAGAAAATGGAGATCCCAGTCTGACAACCACAAGGAACTAGATTCTACCAACAAGTTGGATGATCTTGGAAGTATATTTTCCCCAGACTACCCCAAGAAGAGCCCAGCTGGCTGACTTCATGACTTTGGCGATGTGAAACCCAGAGCAGAGCATCCCATAATGTTGCCCTACAGAAACAATGAAATAATCAGTTGGGGTTGTTTTTACCCACTAGATTTGTAGTATTCTGTTAAAGCAGTGATAGAAAACTAACATGCCTATTATGTCCCAATACAGTTTATAGACCATCCTTTAAAAACCCAGGTCAAATCATGTCATTTCAAACCACAAGCAGCTGCATCTCTTTGTGGAGGGCTCTCTCTGGCCTCAGGAATCCACTTGGAAGAGCAGGAGAATTAACCATGGCCTCCCTCCCACTAGGATCAGCCTCTAGCCAATGATGACTGGAATTAATAGGTACATCCCCCAGCTCCCTTGCCTTTCCTTGAGAATACTCTGAGGTATCTCCCAGTACTCTAGTGGGGCTGGATCCTGGTTTCCACAGTGGTTACCTGCTGATTAGCACACCCTTTACTAGATTCCTTCCTTTGCTTGTCTCACTTTCTCACTCCCCTACTAGTACTTCCCAGGATCACCTTGCAAATAATTGACTTACACCTACACGCTTGTGGCCTGGTCTGCTTCAGAAGGAACTCAATCTAAGACACTGAACTTACAGGGCTGATTGGAGGTACAGGAAGCCAAGGAAGTTGCTATAACATTTTTTTAATGGAAAAACTATAGTATATTTTCCTTCTGAGGTTTTAATCTGAGCAGGCATGGAATCAACACAAAGATGGGCTTTAGAATAACAAAGACATGGATTTGATTCCCTGCTTGACCACATATCAGCTGAAAAAACATAGGCCAGTTACTTAACTTTTTGAGATCTGTGTTTCATCCTCTGCAAATGGAATTAATAATATCTACTTTTCATTTTGTGAAATTTGCCTGAAGTAATGCAGGTAAAGTGCTTGGCACACATTAGGCACATATGTATGCCAATAGTACATGATATCATTATTAATCATCAGCTATAAACATCACAGCAAGGAAAAGTGATGAACACTTGGATGTAGAGTTTCTTCCTGTATTTACGTTATATCATAATATATTACAGCTGGCAGGGACTGGGGTCAAACACCTTTAATTCTAGATGAGAGATCTGAGACTTAACTAGGACAAGAAGCTTGCTCCAAGTCACAGTGTTGGTGTAAAATAGCAGATTTTTTTTTGATAGTACATTCATATGCTCAAAAATTACAATATACAAGGGAAACAGAGTAGATCTTTTTATTCCAAAAGTGACCAGGCCAGGTTTTCCTCCTGATGTAGGGCTCTGAGAGCAAAGCTAATAATAATCATTTAGGAAATTTCTGATTACAAAACAAGCAGCACAATGGCCAAGGAAAACAAGTGAAGTTTTCTAAAATCCAGGAGGATTTTCCCTTCTTTGTTAATGACAGATGGCAAACAGCCTGGCTACATTCAGGAAGGATTCCGTCAGTCTATCAGCCCATCTGCCCTTATTTCTTCTGCTTTGGGAACTCACTGGGCTTGGCTCATTTTGAAGATATTCCCGCTAGTTATTTCTTAGATTCCAAAACAGAAAATGGAGCTTCAGGATTGCTGGGAGAACTATAAACAACCTCAGATATGCAGATGATACCACTCTAATGGAAGAACAAGAAGAGGAACTTAAGAACCTCTTGATGAGGGTGAAAGAGGAGAGTGAAAAAGCTGGCTTAAAACTCAACATTCAAAACTAAGTTCATGGCATCCGGTCCCATAACTCCATGGAAAACAGAAAGGGAAACACTGACCAATTTTATTTATCTGGGCTCCCAAATCCCTGTCGATGGTGACTGCAGCCATGAAATTAAGAGACGCTTGTTCCTTGGAAGGAAAGCTATGACAAACCTAGATAGTGTATGAGACATCACTTTGGAGACAAAGGTTCACATATTTAAAGCTATGGTTTGTTCAATGGCATGTATGTGACAGTTGGACCACAATGAAGGCTGAGAGCCAAGAACTGATGCTTTTGAATTGTGGTGCTGGAGAAGACTCTTGAGAGTCCCTTGGACTGCAAGAAGATCAAACCAGTCAATCCTAAAGGAAATCAACCCTAAATTGGTAGGACTAATGCTGAAGTTGAAACTCTCATACTCTGGCCACCTGATGCAAAGAACTGACTCACTGGAAAAGACCCTGTTGCTGGGACAGGTTGAGGGCAGGAGAAGGGGATGACAGAGGATGAGATGGTCGGATGGGATCAGAGACTTAACAGACATGAGTTTGAGGAAACTCCAGGAGATAGTGAAGGACGTGGTGTGCCGCAGTTCGTGGAGCTGCAAAGATTCGGACATGACTAAGCGACTGAACAATAAACAGATAAGGTGCTGCCAAGCAGGAAGCAAGGAAACACATTAGACCTGAAATCTCAGAATCATGTCAGAAGTTTAGAAAGGGAAATTAGGGGAATACGGAGTCCTTAAATCAGAGGAGAAGGGAGAATAAACATATACATACTTACGGTATTTCTTTAAAGCAACTTGCTTTCTTTGGTTAAAAACCATAGACTTCTTTGGAAAAATGTCTGTTTAGGTCTTCTGCCCATTTTTTGATGGGGCAGTTTGTTTTCCTAATATTGAACTGCATGAGCTGCTTATATATTCTGGAGATTAATCCTTTGTCAGTTTCTTCACTTGCAAATATTTTCTTCCATTCTGCAGGTTGTTTTTTCATCTTGTTTATGGTTTCCTTTGCTGTGCAAAAGCTTTTAACTTTAATTAGGTCACATTTGTTTATTTTCATTTCCATTACTCTGGGAGATGGGTCATAGATCTTGCTGCGGTTTATGTCAGAATGTTCTGCCTATGTTTTCCTCTAAGAGTTTTATAGTTTCTGGCCTTACATTTAGGTCTTTATTCCATTTTGATTTTATTTTTTTGTATGGTGTTAAGAAATGTTCTAATTTCATTCTTTTACACATAGCTGTCCAGTTTTCCCAGCACCACTTACTGAAGAGACTGTCTATTCTCCATTGTGTACTCTTGCCTCCTTTGTCAAAGATAAAGAGCCCATATTTGCATAGGTTTATCTCTCAGTTTTGTATCTTGTTCCATTGGTCAATATTTCTGTTTTGGTGCCAGTAACACACTGTCTTGATGACTATAGCTTTGTAGTATAGTTTGAAGTCAGCAGGGTTGATTCCTCCAGCTCCTTTTTTCTTTCTCAATGTTGCTCGGCTATTTGGGGTCTTTTGTGTTTCCATGCAAATTGTGAAATATTTTGTTCAAGTTCTGTGAAAAATGCCATTGGTAATTTGATAGGGATTGCACTGAATCTGTATATACCTTTGAGTAGCATAGTCATTTTCACAATATTGATTCTTCCAACCCAAGAACATGATGTATCTCTCTCTCTGTTTGTGTCGTCTTTGATTTGTTTCATGAGTGTCATAGTTTTCTGTATACAGGTTTGTTTGTTTGTTTGCTTGTTTTTGTCTCCTTAGGTAGGTTTACTCCTAAGTAGTTTATTTGTAGGGCAGGAATAGAGAAGCAGACATAGAGAATAGACTTGTAGACACAGCAGGGGAAAGAGAGGGTGGCATGAATTGAGAGAGTAGTGTTGAGACATAAATATTACCATATGTAAAATAGATAGCTAGTGGAAAGTTGCTGTATGACACAGAGAGCTCAACCCCATACTCTGTGACAATCTAGAGGGGTGGGATGGGGGTGAGGGGTAGGAGGGAGGTTCAAGAGAGAGGGGACATATGTATACTTCTGGCTGATTAATGCTGTTGTGTGGCAAAAACCAACACAACATTATCACACAATTATCTTCCAATTAAAAATTTAAAAAATTACTTTCCATGTATGAGAAATCAAAACAGTGACTCATCCTACTCATTTTCTGTATTTGCCCAGCACTGTTACCAATGATGCCTCTAGTCTTCCAGTGGAGAGTGTGTTAGTAACCATACTGACATTTGGGTCAAAATTCTACTGAGAGCTGAGCACCAGCCACAGGGTCTTCTTGGTATTCTTTCCCAAATTAGGTGACCCTGGACCAACATATCACAAAGCATGGTAGAACTGGGGCATTTATATCAGAATCACCTGAATATTCATTTAAACTACAGATTCCTGGTCCCAACCCTAGACCTACTGAGTCAGAGTCTCTGAGTGTTGGGCTTGAAGATAATGCACTTTATTTTATTTTGCTTATTTATTTTTTGGTTGCCCTGGGTGTTCATTGCTGCACTCGGGCTTTCTCTAGTTGCGGTGAGTGGAGGCTACTCTCTAGTTTCAGTGTATGGGCTTCTCACTGCCATGGTTTCTCTTGCTGCAGAGCACCAGCTCTGGTCGCTAGGGTTGCAGGCTTCAGTAGTTGCAGTGCACAAGCTTAGTTGCTCCATGGCATGTGGGATCTTCCTGGTCTAGGGATTGAACACATGTGTCCAGTATTGTAAGGCAGACTTTTAACCACTGGACCACCAGGGAAGCCCAAGATACACATTTTATTTTTCAAAAGACATTAGTTTTTTGTTTTTTTTTGGTTGCACTGGGTCTTCATTGCTGCATTCAGGCTTCTCTAGCTGTGATGAGTGGAGGCTATGCTCTGGTTATGGTGCATTGGCTTCCCACTGAGGTGATTTCTCTTGTTGCAGAGCACAGGCTCTAGGCATCCAGGCTTCAGCAGTTGCAGCATGTGGGCTCAGCAGTAGCAGCTCCCAGGTCCTCGAGCACAGCCCCGGTAGTGGTGGTACACAGGCTCAGCTGCTCAGTGGCACATGGGATCTTCCCAGAGTAGGGACCAAACCCCTGTCTCTTGCATTGGCAGGAGAGGTCTTTACCACTGACCCACCTGGGAAACCCCACATACACATTCTAAATGAGCTGCTCAGGTGAGTCTTCTTCATATGAGAGAAGTCTGAAAACTCCACTTCTCCCTAGGACTGGGAGTGCAGACTGAGAGCCCAAGGCTCCTACCTGACCCAGCTGTTTTGAGACGGCTACACATCCCAAAAAAGTGAACATGCCTTTCTGCAGGATGAATTTAGACAGAACCAGACTCATTTTCTATCAAATATACCCATGTTTCAATCATGCAAGAAATGCCATTCTACACCATGATGGCACATTGTTGATTTATTTTACTTCACAATTTTGAGTGTGCAAGAAATATCATATTTGTATACTCCATGTAAGATTGAATCTTTATTAGGATTTCCCCTCTCTACCTTCAGCTTCCCAAGTGGCACTTGGTAAAGAACCCACCTGCCAAAGCAGGTAACTTCGAACCCACGTTTGATCCCTTGGAGGAGGGTATGGAAACCCAATCCAGTATTCTTGCCTGGAGAATCCCAAGGACAGGGAAGCCTGGTGAGCTATAGTCCAAAGGGTCACAAAGAACTGGACACGACTGAAGCAACTTAGCCCACATGCACTCCCGACCTTAGACTCTGCAGAAGTACTTTAGATGTTAGCAGAGTCAAATTTGGGGGCAAGTTACCAAGGCTTTCAAAAAGAAGCACCTCGCAACACTGCCCAGAGGTGAGGGAACCCAAAACCTCAGGAAGGCCACTGCCCATGGGTCATAGTTCCTTTCAGCTGAGGGAACTGAGGAACCAAAGCTAAATTCACACTTTAACAGGTGGTCTTGCCATATATTCTTACGGCCCATGCTACTTCCCATTCAACCCAATAATCCCCTGTCCATAGCTTTTATTGTCCCTCACTATGGAAGATGAACTGGATGGCCTTGAGTAAACTGTAACATTTGCCTTGGGAATCTTGACATCCTCTTTCCGGCTCTCCCTCACTCCCTCAGGGATGTCCCTTCACCATAAAGATGAGAATGAGTTTGCCTGGGGGGCAGCAGCAAAAGTGTTTAAAGTCCTTGGTGCCCCATTACAGGATGTGGAGAGGCCAGGCAGTGCACTTTCAGGAAAGTGATGATGACGCCAGGAAGGGCGGTGCCCGAGGTGTGCCCGTGTTTGGATTATCTTCTTTCCTTTTCTCCTTGCCTCCCCAAGTTGGAGATTGTAAGAGGGTGTCCATATGAGGCCAGGGTTGAAAATGGAGCTATCCAGGGATAGCCAGCTGCATCTTCTAAGCTTGGGAGATTCCATGTGGCCTTGAGGCACCTCTAATCAGCCTCCTATGTGGGGGTATTAAGTTCATTTGGGGAAGGGGAGATAATATTCAACACCCCCTATTGAGCTATTCAGTGCTCACCTGATTTCCCCTTCAACTCATTCTTTGATCCTCCAAGTGAGGGTGCCCCCTCATCAGACTCTGATTCAAAAAAAGCAGGTGAAGAAGCTACAGTCCAGCTGTCAACCCACTCCCGGCCCTCACCGTGCTGGCATCTCTCTATGACAGGCAAATGAGGTCTGTCTATGGCCTCTTTCAGCAACTCTACAGTCAAAAGAAAGCCCCTCCACTCTTAGTGGCCAGGTACTTGATTTGTGGTCCCAACCTCAGGGGACAGGCATGTGGAAAATATTCTGGGAGAATGCAGGATAACTGTAAGGGTGAGTGAGTTTGGAATATTATACTTCTGGTGGTAATAACAATAATAATAAGTTACCTTTACTCACTATTGCTTCTATTCCTTATTTTTCATATCCCTCTTTTTTGGTATTGGGGTATGTCCCTGCACCCTTTAGCCACAGAGAGAACCTGCTTTAAAACAGGATCTCCTGGAAAGTGTGATACAGGGATCAAAACTTTCCCTGGTGTAGCTCAGCCTGCCTTGCTTCTTTCTTCATCCACTTTCCTGCCGGAGCTGAGAACCTAGAGTCTCCTTTGATTGTATCTTCTGTCTACTGCTTACTGCCCCCTAGTTCCCTTCCTGCCTTCATGTCTCAGGACGCAGGACACAGCCACTCTGAGGGAGAGCTGGGACTATCACACCGCTCTTGGGAAGAAGAAGAGATTGGAGGTTTGGGAAAAAGAGGGCAAGGGGAAGACTGGAGACTTGGGAAGAATAGGGAGGCTCGTCGTGGAGCAAAATAACAAGAGAAACCAAAGACTGGAATATAGCAGTTAAGGAAGCTGGCTCCGGAGACTGCCCAGGTTTCAACTCCTTACCACCGTGCTTTTAGCTGAGTCCCGTAAAATCCTTGGTTCCTCAGTTTCTTCATCTGTATTGCGGGGATCATAAGAGTGCCTATTTCATAGGCTATTGTAAGAATTAAATAAATATGTAGATGAATATGTAAAAAACTTAGAACAGGGCCTGGCACATGGTGAAGGTTCAATATATGTTACAGATTATAACTGGGGAGTCCAGGACATATATAGTAAATGAAATAGGGACTGTACCACCATTGGAGATATTTTTAGATATTTGTGAACTAATGAGAAAGGAAAAAGACAAACAATTTAGTTACGAAAAATTGTAATAGTAAATGTAGTTATCCTCGGCTGTTATGGCTAACTTCTATTTTCAAAATAATTATTAGGTACTTTATTATTGTGTCAGATAAAGATCTGCCTACAGTCCACATTTTTAAGTGACAAATCATGTGTTCACAACTTATTGAAAATTAACATACATATAGATTAACAATATTAATATTAACCCAGCTTCACGTCTTTCTCTAAAATCTAAACAAACACTGTGACCGATTACTTTCCACATTTACTGAGCAACAACAAGCACATTTACAAAAGTAAAGTTTGATTAAAAGTTAAAATAATGCTAACATCTGGAAAATATAGGACAGTGGGAGGGTGGATGGTATATATTCTCTGTTAAAAGTTGAGCATATTTAGGAGTTAAATTAGCTAACTGGGTTATTCATTTACTTTTTAAGTCGGTTGTATTTGCTGGAATTTTTCTCCTCTTTTCCTGTTTGGTTTAGGTCTTTATGTACACAGAAAGAACCAGGGCGCTAACAAGTAATGAGAGAAATAAACCTGTTATGTCCCCCTCAACCCTCTCACGACTACTTCATGTCTGCTGAGAGTACATTGTTAGGTGTCCTGTTTATAAAAGCTGTAACTGTGGAATATTAGCTTTACTTGATCTCTACAGGATGTGGAAATTAAAAGGTTCCCATTTACTGTCTCTACCATTTGAATTAGATGGGATGCAGAGATAGGGAATGGTGATTGTATTGTATATAATCCCCCCAAAGAAATGCCACTATAAAGAGCAGGAATCAGTGATATTATATATACATATATGAAGGTGATAACTATATATATAGTTATATTTGACACAGAATTCTTTAAACTGTGTTCATTTTACTATAAAAGTAATAGAGGGTCATTGCAAAAACTGCAAAATGCTGAAAATAATCATGAAGCTTATAAAAATAACCCCTAAATCCTGCCCTCTAGAAATCTATTGTTGACATTTTGATACATTAAATTTTTTTTTTCTTTTTGCAATTCACATTTAAATTTTTCAAACCAAATTTGGTTCAATTAAATACAAATATGTATAGTTTTCATCTTTATTTTCTCACTGAACAAATCACAAACACTTTCCAGATGGCATATCTGTTTCTCATTTTTCTTATATTTAAGAAACAAGGAATTATTTCAGACATGTAAGTGGGTGATACTATTTCTAGTAATTTAGTCAAAACTATGCATATAATCTGAGGATTAACATTTATTTAATAATTAACATTACCTCTGTGAGACAATGTACCTTAAAATGAGTTGAATTGGAAGGTGAGAAAGAGAAAAAAAGTGAGTGATGACCCATTATTGACTGGTATGCAGTAAGAAAATCAAGAGTAATAGCCCATAGATGACAAAACTATTCTTAGTTCACTTCAGTTGATAAAATTCTGATTACTACCACGATTTCAGGAAAGGGACTGCTAATTAGCCACATTTTAAAACTTTCTAAAGACATGGATTTTATGTTAATAGAATTAAAACCATGCCTTTGTGTCATATTAATAGAATTCATCTAAAATAAAAAGACACTTTAAAAAGGAGAACTCATTTTGACATCATTGTAATTTTTAGCACTGTGGAATTGCTGGGAATTCCTCTTTACTGGGTTTGGACATATCTGTATTACTCACAGGAAGCGAGCTATCCTATAAAGGATGGTTCCAGCAGGAGCAAGGCTCCACTATTCTTGGCTGACCTCACATCAAAATCTGCAGGAGTGGCACAAAACAGAAGCAGCAGCAACACGGGAGGAATCTGATACTGAACAGTAAGTGCAAGAAATCTTTACAAGAGCAGTCTTGACCATGAAGCACAGATCATGAATATGAATAGATATGCAAAAAGCCTTCCATAGAAGATCTGTGCAAGCTCTTATTGTATTCAGACTAGTTAAAACCTGACTTTTATTTTTGACTGAAATTATGAAAATCTTAACTTCTGTATTGATTCCCTTGGGCAGACTTCTTTGAAATAAACTTTGTGGCACAAGATTATAATCCTTTAATCTAAACATCTTATGATGCCACTCTACACATCACTGTAGAATGATCTGCGTATCTGGTAGCCTGGGAGTTCATTCTATAATTAATTTTGTACTTCCCTCACCAGAAAAGCATTTTCAAGTCTAATCTTTGGATCAGAAGAACTCTTGAAGTCATGATTGCTTCACAGTATCTCTCTGCTCTCACTTTCGGTAAGTCAATGTCAGTTGATAGACTAAAATTTCTTATCCTTAGCACTACTGGTATTTTGGACCAGATAAGTCTTCCTTGTGGGGGGCTGCCAAGTGTAATGTAGGTTGTTTAGCAGCATCTTGGGCTCCTCCTCATAATGTGTTGTGCCCTGGGCTAGGAGCCATTTACCTCTTTGTGTCTCAGCTCCCTTAGGTATAAACAGTGATCATAAATAATCTATTTCCCAGAAGCCTTTTGAGGATTCAATATCATGGCTCATATAAAGTGCCTCAGACAGTGCTTGGTGGTGTATATTTAGTGCTCAAAAAAGCTTAGTTATTCTGATTATTATTCTACTATTAGGTAGGTGTATTGATAGGTTATATTGGGTGAAGCACCAAGTGGAAGGTCAATTACAAAAGAGAAACACAGTAAATGGTAGTTTCTCCATTCGTACCCATTTTACTTTGGAAAAAAATTTTGCAAGAAATTCTTACTTTGGAAAAAAAATTTGAATCATCCCAAAGGCCACTAAGGGGCTTCCCTGGTGCCTCAGCAGTGAAGAATCCACCTGCAATGCAGGAGACATGGGTTCGATCCCTGGGTCAGGAAGATCCCCTGGAGAAGCGCATGGCAACCCACTCCAGTATTCTTGCCTGGAGAATCTCATGGACAGAGGAGACTGGCGGGCTATGGTCCATGGGGCCGCAAAGAGTCAGACACGGCTGAAGCGACTGAGCAGGCACGCACACAAAGGCCACTAGATTCCAAAAATACGACAACAAAAGATTCAGCTAACAGAGTCAAACCACAGCAGGGCTAAACTTTCCCATTCCTCTCATGTTTTCCCCCTTAGTGCTTCTGTTTAAAGAAAGTAGAACCTGGTCTTACCACGCATCCACGGAAATCATGACTTTTGAGGCGGCCAGAGATTATTGCCAGAAAACTTACACAGCTCTAGTTGCAATTCAAAACCAGGAAGAGATTGAATACCTGAACTCCACATTCAGCCACTCACCGAGTTACTACTGGATTGGAATCAGAAAGATCAACGGTACATGGACCTGGATAGGGACCAATAAGTCTTTGACTGAAGAAGCCACAAACTGGGCTCCAGGTGAACCAAACAATAAGCAAACTGATGAGGACTGTGTAGAGATCTACATTAAGAGAGAAAAGGACTCAGGCAAGTGGAATGATGAGAACTGCACCAAAAAGAAGTTCGCCTTGTGTTACAAAGGTAGGGAGTCTGCGGCAGCAGTGGGAGGGAGGTGTTGTGTGTGAGCATCATGACAGATTGTTGACTGTATACAAAGACTGGTCTCTATTGTGTGGATTTTATGTTCTAAAAAGATACAGGTTGTACACATTCTATTTGAAATGTTTAAACACCTGAAATTTGCCTCTTTTTGCTTCTTTGTGTGAATGTAGTTAAGAATGTATGTATTTATGTGTGGTGGTGATTTAGTTGCTAAATCGTGTCTGACTCTTATGACCCCATGGACTGTGGCCCACAAGGCTTCTCTGTTCATGGGATTTCCCAGGTAAAAATACTGGAGTGGGTTGCCATTTGCTTCTCCGGGGGTCTTCCCCATCCAGGGACTGAACCTGAGTCTCTTGGATTGAAGGCAGATTCTTTACCTACTGAGCCACCAGGGAAGCTATATATAAGTATAGACCTAAATATATGCATATGTGGCTTCCCTGGTGCCTCAGGTGGTAAAGAAACCACCTGCAATGCAGGAGACTCAGGTTCAATCCCTGGGTGCGGAAGATCCCCTGGAGAAGGAAGTGGCAACCCACTCGAGTATTCTTGCCGAGAGGAATCTCACGGACAGAGGAGCCTGGCAGGCTAGAGTCCATGCAGTCTCAAAGAGTCAGACATGACTTAGCGACTAAACCACCACATACTTATATACAGTGTGTATGCACACGTATAACACAATTTTTAGTTACTTGTTATTTATTTGCAGTAGGAGAATTCTCTTTAGAATTTGTGATAAAGTGACTTTTCTATTTTGGGTGCCAGTTACAGCTCTACCTCTAATATTAACATCAGGGTTTGAAATTCTTGAGCTTAAAACTCAGCTTGGGCATTTCATCAAGCACCTCTATTAAAATCTCTGACACTCTGTATCATTGGTGACATCCCTGTTACACATCATCGATCCTAAATTCAAAGAAACTCAGTTGAAGCATAATAAGAGCAGTCCTCACGGATTGTCTTTTCCACAGCCGCCTGTACCCCCACATCCTGCAGCAGCCATGGTGAATGTGTGGAGACCATCAACAGCCACACTTGCCAGTGCCACCCTGGCTTCAAGGGCCTCAGGTGTGAGCAAGGTAAGGCTTGGTCTCACCTTTTCCTTCACTTGAGATTGTAGGAGCACTTTATGTCCCAGTTGGTTTTGGCGTCAGGTCTGCATGCTTTCCCTTCGCTGGAGCATATGGAGTCAGAAGGAGGTTAAGAGCTGAAGCTGTGAAATCAGCTCCTCCTGTGTTTGAATCCCAGATCCACCTCTTAGTAGTTATGGCACCTTGACAACAGCGAGGTAAACTCTCAAGTCCCAGGTTTCTCATGGTAAAACAAGGACAAAAGAGTACCAACTTCATAGGCTTATGGTTTGGATGATGTGAACAAATGCAGACATGACATTTTCATAGTGCCTGTTCTTCACTGAGTCCCGTTAGTCATGTATGACTCTCTGCGACTCCATGGACTGTGGCCCTCCAGGTTCCTCTGTCCATGGGATTCTCCAGGCAAGAATACTGGAATGCGTTGCTGTGCCTTCCTCCAGGGGAACTTCCCAACCCAGGGATCTAACCCAGGTCTCTTTTGTCTCCTGCATTGGCAGGCAGGTTCTTTACCACTAGTGCCACCTGGGAAGCCTGGTGACTGACATTTGAAAAATAGTAGTTCTGGTTTCCAGGGTTCTTCCCACGTGCTACAGGGTGACAGAGGAGCAGAACTGATTTGTTTTCCTTTTTCAGTTGTGACCTGTCAGGCACAGAAACATCCTGAGCATGGACATCTGGTTTGCAACCCTTTGGGGAAATTCACCTACAACTCTTCCTGCTCCATCAGCTGTGCAGAGGGCTACCTCCCAAGCAGCACAGAGGCTGCTCGGTGCATGTCCTCTGGAGAATGGAGCACTCCTCTCCCAAAATGCAATGGTAAGTCTCTCTCAGAAAGCATAGAGCATTCTCCAATTCATCTCTCATCCCCTTGGTTCCCTGGTGGCTCAGACGGTAAAGCGTCTGCCTGCAATGCAGGAGACCCAGGTTTGATCCCTGGGTGGGGAAGATCCCCTGGAGAAGGAAATGGCAACCCTCTCCAGTACTCTTGCTTGGAAAATTCCATGGACAGAGGAGCTTTGTAGGCTACAGTCTATGGGGTCGCAAAGAGTCAGACACGACTGAGCAACTTCATTTCACTTCACTTCACTTCACTATGCCATTTTCAGCACTTCAGGGAAAGTTCCTTCTAAACTTATTCTAATTAAATTCCAATTCAACTTGTTCTCTCAGCCAGTGTATATAGGGCCAATATGGTACCAGCTGGCTTTGAGAAAAGTTTTGATCCTGTATTTGGCATGAGTGTTTCTGAGGCTCTTGTGATGTGTAAGGGAACACAGAACTGTGGAACTGCCCTCTCAAAATCTGAATGGCTTCCTCTCTCCTGTCTCTGTTGAATTTCATCCATGCAATTGGACCATTGAAGATCATGATAACCAAGCAGCCTCAATATATCCTTTTCTCTCTGTTTTATCTTCTTAGGAAAAGACAGAAAAACTCTTTCCTCCAGGTCTTATTGTTTAGTCACAAAGTCATGTCCGACTCTTTTGTGACCCCGTGGACTGTAGCTCCTCTGTCTGTGGGATTTCCCAGGCAAGAATGCTGGAGTGGGTTGCCATTTCCGTCTCCATCCTCCAGGTCTTGCTGGGATAAAATAAATGAACATTCTGTGTCTGCTGGGATTTTTTTTTTTTAATCACAACTAGTCATAAATCCTGATCTAGAATCTGCTATTTTTCTTTGTTTTTGCCTTTTGTAAAATAAGCCAGGTAAAATGATCAGGAACCACTTAGCATAGTCAAAGTCAATCAGAGAGGATGAAAATATCAAGAAAAAAACATAACAACTTTATTGCGGGTGTGCATGTCCCCAGAAGGTAACCTCAGGCTTTGAGTTCTACCCTCTGATGGTAGTTTCCTTACTGTGTTATAAACTCCAGTTCAAGAAGTGAATATCTCACTCATCTTTAAAATTTCATGGTGTTCTTTCAAATCCCTAGTGGTTAAGTGTGATGCTTTGTCAAATCCAGACAACGGAGTTGTAAACTGTTCCCAAAACCATGGAAGCCTCCCATGGAACACTACCTGTATGTTTGAGTGTCAGGAAGGATATAAACTCACTGGACCCCAGCACTTACAGTGTACCTCCTCTGGGATTTGGGACAACAAGCAGCCAACATGTAAAGGTAAGGTGGTTCCACATCAAGATTTACTGTAACATCTCAACCTGTTCTCCAAATGGGCAAGTCTGACCTGCTAATATAACTTGGGACATGTGTTGCAGCTGTAACCTGTGCAGCCATCAGCCATCCTCAGAATGGCACTGTGAAATGTAGCCACTCCTTGGTTGGAGAGTTTGCCTTCAAGTCATCCTGCCACTTCACCTGTGCAGAGGGCTTCGCGTTGCAGGGGCCAGCCCAGGTTGAATGCACTGCCCAGGGACGATGGACACAGCAGGTCCCAGTTTGTGAAGGTAAGCCTAAGAGTCTCCTTTCTCAAAGAACAGCAGTCTGCAAATGGGGGCACTTAAAATGAAACCAGCTGCCTACACTAACTATAATAATCAGATCTGATGGGCAACAATCATCTTATGTTTCTGAGATGCATATAAAATAACTGATGCTTGTCCAGGGAAAGGACTGTGTGGAATAAGAGTGGATGCTTTGCTGGTTTCTTAATTGTCCTGGGCTAATATAACTTTGCAACTCCATGGACTATAGCCTGCCAGGCTCTTCTGCCCGTGGGATTTCCCAGGCAAGAATACTGAGGTGGGTTGCCATGCCCTCCTCCTGGGGATCTTCCCAACCCAGGGATTGAACCCACATCTCCTGGGCTCTGGCACTGGCAGGTAGATTCTTTATTGCTGAGTTACCAGGGGCTACAGTCCATAGGATTGCAAAGAGTCTGATACAACTGAGCACATAAGCATATATATAAATATATATAATTTTATAACATTAGCATCAAGTAAGCAGAAATCTTAAAGGGAAATCGCATTAGAAAATTTACAATATAGAATTATGAGAACATGTTGTTGCTGTTGTTGCTCAGTTGCTAAGTCATGTCTGACTCTTTGAGACCCCGTGGACTGCAGCACTCCAGGCTTCCCTGTCCTTCACTATCTCCTGGAGTTTGCTCAAATTCATGTCCATTGAGTTGGTGATGCTATCTAACCAACTCATCCTCTGCCACCCCCTTCTCCTTATGATTTGACTCTAAAACTCTTGTCATGCCCTTCTTCTGAAACTGCTCATAACTAGCAGTGAGGAAAATGTTTCAAGAATGGTCTCAGTTAAAGAGACACCCTTAAAACATACATAAGCACTAAAATTTAGTTTAATAAAGCAAGAGTGAGGATACTGAAAACAAACAGGTTTCACTATTAGGTACTAACATTTTTGTAGCCAAATACAGCACAGAGTTATTTCTAGTGGCAAAAAACCACAAGACAAAAACCAAACTGTAAAGCAGATAAATTTGATGTGGCTGCCTTCTTATCTTCCTTTCTTTTTAGCCTCATCTGTAAGTACTCAAGACTCATAAGTTGCTCCCTGGCTACCTAAAATCTTTCTCCTGACCCTAACTTCATCACATGTCAGAACAGAGCTCAGGAGCCATTGGTCCTATAAAAGGCTGTCTAGTACCATTATCAACAGAGGGACTGGAATTCAAAGAAAACACAGCCATCTTCCCATTTGTCCAGGGACTAATGAAGAGGCACAGTTGTGTCCGACTCTTTGCAGTCCCATGGACTGCAGCCTGCCTTGCTCCTCTGTCCATGGAATTCTCCGGGCAAGAGTACTGGAGTGAGTTGCCTTTTCCTTCTCCAGGGCATCTTCCTGACCCAGGGATCGAACCCGGATCTCCTGCACTGAGGGCAGTTTCTTTACCAACCGAGTCACTAGGGAAGCCCAATGAAGAGGCAGCCACATAAAATTTATCTGCTTTGCAAATTGCCCCAAAGGACTTGATTCTAATTTCCTACGTACTGAAAACTATTTAGCACGGAAATGTATTGGTGACTTTCTGTCAGTTTCAGAAGTCTTCCAGTAGATTTTTCTTAACTGTTACCCATATCCTATCATTTTCAGTGGTACGATGTTCACGTCTGGACGTTTCTGGAAAGCTCAACATGGACTGCAATGGGGAGCCTGTGCTTGGCACTGAGTGCATGTTTGCATGTCCTGAAGGATGGACACTCAATGGCTCTGTAGCGCTGACCTGTGGTGCTACAGGGCACTGGTCTGGGATGCTGCCAACCTGTGAAGGTGAAGCACTGAGTGATCGTGGTTGTCTGGGGTGGAGGAATAAGAGAGAAGAAAGCAAGCGAAGAAAGGAAGCTATCTGGCTACAATAATGAACTATTCAGTATATCCAAACCAGAAAGGTCAGAAAGGTCGCCCAGGTTAACATTTAAGGGATGGATATTTCGTTTTACGGGGAAGAGAGAAAACAGGAGTGACATGTTGATGGAATTTTGATAATTGGAGAAAGGAGAGCTAGTGGGAGAAACTGGAGGGAAAGGAAAATGAGTGAAAAAGAGAGAAAGAGAGACAGAGGTTAACCAAGGTGAGCTGTAAAAGCTTGGCAAGTTAGAGCTCTGTCTGACCGTGCTGGGAGATAAGCTCACAAAGAGGTTTGGGCTGATCTCAAAGGCCTTTAGTACCATGTCTCTGCCTCATGTATTGGACTAGATGACCTCTGCTTTGCACATTATAACCAGTGTACAAAGAAAAGGGCAAATGGACAGAACAGAAGACTTTAAATTTAGTTTCTTCTCATGACCGTTCACCCCCTGCTTCCTTAGCTCCCACTGTGTCCCAAACTCCCTTGGCGGTTGGACTTTCTACTGCTGGAGTCTCCCTTGTGACAATACCATCATTTCTCTTCTGGCTTCTGAAACGCCTTCAGAAGAAAGGTGAGGGCATTTATGAATGTACTCCAAAAAGGTTTTTGAAAAAAATTTTTTTTTCTCATTGATGAGTCATGTTGTCTTTCACAGATTTAAAAAGTAATTAGAATCAAACCACTAGTCATTTAATGATAAACATGAATAAACAGCAGGATGAATAAGCAGAACTCTTAGGAAAAGAGTTTTAATACAAATGTTAGTATGCTAACATTGTACAGCTCCAGGGGATGCTATTCACTTTGAACCCTGTGGTCCGAGGAGTTGCTGCACTGAGGCTGCCATAATTAGTGTTCATGGGAAAATGAAGAAAATGTTTCCAAAAATTGTATTTGGAATATAGGCTTAAATTTTGGAGCATCTCAGGAAATATGCAGTATTCTTGCCAGAAAAAAATCATAGAGGAGCCTGGTGGGCTACAGTCCACAGGGTCACAAAGAGTTGGACACGATGGATCAACTAAGCACACACAGAGAATATGCAAACACATCTAGCCACACTCTTGATCTGTTTGGCCTACAGAGTCTTTAAATTTTTTTGAACTAAATTCTGACATTTACGAAATAGGAAATTTCATATCAAATCAGATTTGAGATTTCTCATGACCAACTGGAAGACAGACTAACTTGGCAGGTGGAGCCTATAGGCTATCTGCCTGCCTTTGGAAGCTGCTGCACCCTCTGCATGAATGTGCACTTTGCATTCACCCTGCCCTGTTGTCACCAAGATATGTTTGTGTTCTGATAATTATAGGGGGCTTGAAGGCCTTGAGTTTACAATCCGTGATAAATAGAGACTTATTGTTTCAGGATTTAAAATGTACTTGAAAGTCATTTAGTCCAAATTAATAGTTCTCTTTCTCTTGCAGCAAAAAAATTTTCTCCTGCCAGGTAAGCTGCATTCTTGAATTTAGTTTGGTGCAAAAGTAATTGTGGTTTTGCACTGTTGAAATTTGCTGTTTGATATTGGAATACATTCTTAAATAAATGTGCTTATGTTATACATTATTTTAATGCACATTTCTCACTTTATGTGTTTTTGCTAATGACTTTGTGTGTGCTAAGTCGCTATAATTGTGTCTGACTCTTTGGAACCCTATGGACAATAGTCCACCAGGCTCCTCTGTCCATAGGATTCTCCAGGCAAAAATACTGGAGAGGATATTTCCAACCCAGGGATCGAACCTGAGTCTCTTATGCCTCCTGCATTGACATAAGACAGGTTCTTTACCATTAGTGCCCCCTAGGAAAGCCCCCTAGGAAAGCCCTGCTAATGGCATTACTTGCTGTTTATTTATTTATTTATAATGAAGAGTAATAGTTTCCTACTCTGTTCCTATTTGCTCTCTTTTTAAAATTAATTAATTTAATTAGAGGGTAATTTCTCTACAATACTGTGGGGGCTTTTGCCCTACATCAACATGACTCACCCACAGGTGCACATGTGTCCCCCCATCCTGAATCCCCCTACTCAGAGCACCAGCTTTGAGTGCCCTGCTTCATGCATCAAACTTGCTATTTTGGACTGTAAAAATGATGTTCGGCAAAACTCAAATTAAAGCGATTTTTAAATTTGAGTTCAAAATGGGTTGTAAAGCAGCGGAGACAACTTGCAACATCAAGACATTTGACCCAGGAACTGCTAATGGACACACAGTGCAGTGGTGGTTCAAGACGTTTTGCAAAGAAGGCAGCCTTGAAGATGAGGAGCATAGTGGCAGGCCATCGGAAGTTGACAATGACTAATTGAGAGTACCACCAAAGCTGATCCTCCAACAACTAACTACGTGAGAAGCTGCCAAAGAACTCAATGTCAACCATTCTATGGTCATTCGGCATTTGAAGCAAATTGGAAAGGTGAAAAGGCTCAATAAATGAGCTGACTGCAAAAAAAAATATCATCATTTTGAACTGTTGTCTTCTCTTATTCAGATTGTGACATGCGATGAAAAGTGGAGTTTATATGACAACCAGCTCGGTGGCTAGACCAAGGAAGAAGCTCCAAAGCACTTCCAAAAGCCAAACTTGCATAAAAAATAGTCATGGTCACTGTTTGGTGGTCTGCTGCCTGTCTGATCCACTACAACTTTCTGAATCCCACTGAAACCGTTACATCTGAGAAGAATACTCAGCAAATTGATGAGAGGCACCAAAAACTGCAATGCCTACAGCCAGCATTAGTCAGCAGAACAGGCCCAGTTCTTCTGCACAATGCTGGACCACACATCACAGAAGCTGAACACATTGGGCTATGAAGTTTTGCCTCATTCACCATATTCAGCTGACCTCTTGCCAACCAGCTAGCCCTTCATTAAGCAGCTTTACAACTTTTTGCAGGGAAAACGCTTCTACAACCAGCCTGACGCAGAAAATCCTTGCCAAGAGTTCACTGAATACCAAAGCACAAATTTTTATGCTACAGGAACAGAGCAACTTATTTCTCATTGGCAAAAACGTGTTGATTGTAACATTCCTATTTTGATTGCTAACGATGTGTGTGAGCCTAGTTATGATTTAAAATTCACAGTCTGACACTACAAATACTTTTGTACCAACCTAACTGTAAAGCATGCCATTGAACATTTTACACATTTTTTTCTTCATGTTGGAAACCAGTGCTTTACCTTGGCGTTCTCATGTGTTCCACAGCAGCTGCTCAAGCCTGAAATCAAATGGATGCTACTCAACACCTTCTGAGTTAGTTTAAGTCCAAAGGAATCAGGTAAGATTTGAAAATCACATATGGTTTTGAAAAAAGACATTTTCTCCACATATTCTATTGTTCCTTGAAACCTCCAAACCTGCTAGTTTCTAGGCGGGAAATCACCACCTTGGTGTTATTTTATGGAAAGTTGTTTCTTTTCCTTTTTTTTTTTTTTTTTTTGTAGGAGAGGAAAGGAACAAGAATCTTGCCTTCAATGAGTCATTTCATTTATGAACATTAATAATAATAATGATAGTTAACCATTCTATGGCACTCACTATATTCTAGGAAACACTCTAAGCTAGGAATTCTATGAGATAAGGGCTATTGTGTTTATTATTATATATATGAAGAAAATGAGGCACAGGGAAGTTGAGTAATGCCTAAAATCTCAAAACTATTAAGTTACATAGTCAGGAATCATACTCAGGCAGTCTGGCTCTAAAATCTGTATTCTTAAAAACACTCTGCTTTGCTTTGTGAGAATCTGGAAGGTTCAAGTTGCCTCTGAATAGATTTTTTTAAATTAATAGACATTTTTGTGTATGCAGTTTTGGGTTTACAGAAAAAATCGGTAGAAAGAACAGAGTTCTAACATACCTCCCTCATACCTTCTGATTTCCTCTATTATTGACATTTACATTAGTATGGTATTTTGTTAAAATTGATGGGCCAGTTTTGATACATCATTATTAACGCAATCCCACAGTTTACATTAGGGTTCAGTCCTGGTTCTGTACATTCTATGGGTTTTGACAAATATGACATGCATCCATCATTAGAGTACCGTACAGAATAGTTTCACTATACCAACTGAATAGTATAATGTTCATATTTGCTGTTCGTATTTGGACTAGCCTTGTGAGAGTACACACAGTTGTCTGTGCTAGAAGGAGAATTTTGTTGTTGCTGTTAGTATGCAAAATATTAAGGATCCTGGTGTCATGCACTCTCATTGCAGGAGCACAAGCAAATTAGGGAACTAGAGCAATACCCTGAAGATGGCAGAGACAGAGAGGTCTGCTTGGGTCTCCAGCTCTTCTCTCCTACTGTATCCACTGGCTACATTTACAGGTGGGGCCATGGTGCTCATGAGGACTTCAGTGGACAAAATCCAATGAGCAAGTCCAGTCTGCCACCAAAATAGACTCAATTCTCTACTTTCCAGCGCTGGCTACTGGAAGGAAAGCATATTCTTATCCATGCAAAAGCAAAGAGCCTAAGGCTCTAGAATCTCAGAATTCCTTTCCTAACTCACCCTTCACTCACTTTGAAATCTTGTGGGGGTAATACAATATTTAGTGGCACTGTTTCTTTCTTTTGTCCGTCATCATGTTTCAGCTGCTGACTCTATAGTTGCTGTCATGGGGATGAATAATAATTGTCAAGAATTTAGAGGAAACTAATTGGTCATAGATATTCTATTAATAGACTTGGGGGAAATGACAAAAGTTTAATGCCATTTCAAAGTTGTTAATAGTGAAAACTCTTATTTAGCACAGCAAGTACCGTCTCAATCACTTTGATCCTTGTGGGATTCAGTGTTTTTTAAAGTATTTTTACCTTCCCAGGTGGCACAATGTTAAAGAATCTGCCTGCTACTGCAGGAGATGTAAGAGACATAGGTTCAATACCTTTGTAGGGAAGATTCCCTGGAGAAGGAAATGGCAACCTACTCCAGTATTCTTGCCTGGGAAATCCCATGGACAGAGGAGCCTGGAGGGCTACAGTCCATGGGGTCACAGAGTCGGACACGACTGAGCGACTAAGCACTAAAGTGCTTTTAGAGGTTGTGTTCTTTTTGCTTGCATTGAATGTAGTATAAATGTGTAAGTCTTAATTCAGTGCAAGTATTTTAAGTTATTATTTTAAATGTTTTATGTACATATTTATTAAGCTTATGTCATACCTGGGCTTACCAGGTGGCTCAGTGGTAAAGAATCCATCTCCCAAGCAGGAGATGTGGGTTCGATCCCTGAGATAGGAAGATACCCTGGAACAGCAAATGGCAACCCACTCCAGAATTCTTGCATGGAGAATCCCATGGACAGATAAGCCTGGTGGGCTATAGTCCATGGGGTTGTAAAACAGTTGGACATAACTTAGTGACTAAATAACAAATGTCTACAATCACAACTATTGTACGTAACATGGCACTGTAAAGTTTGATAATAAACATGTTTATATTTATCCTGTGTAATGGCTCTTAAAAATCTATTTTACTTAGGTAAAACTCACATACCATAAAATTCACTGTTTATAAATATAAAACCCAATGGATTTCAGTATATTCACAAGATCCTGTGACCATCACTGCTATCTTAACTCTGGAACATTTCTATCACCCCCCAAAAGAAACACAGGACCCAACAGTAGTCACTCTCCATCTTTCCCAGTCCCTGATAACTACTTACCTACTTTTTCCTTCTATAAATTTATCTTTCTAGACATTTCATAAAAATAGAATCATTCTACAATATGTGGCCTGTTATGTCTAGCATCTTTTGTTTAGCATAATGTTTTTTGGGCTCCAAAATTACTGCAGATGGTGATTGCAGCCATGAAATTAAAAGACGCTTACTCCTTGAAAGGAAAGTTATGACCAACCTAGACAGCATATTCAAAGGCAGAGACATTACTTTGCCCACAAAGGTCCATCTAGTCAAGGCTACGGTTTTTCCTGTGGTCATGTATGGATGTGAAAGTTAGACTGTGAAGAAAGCTGAGCACTGAAGAATTGATGCTTTTGAACTGTGGTGTTGGAGAAGACTCTTGAGAGTCCCTTGGACTACAAGGAGATCCAACCAGTCCATCCTAAAGGAGATCAGTCCTGGGTGTTCTTTGGAAGGACTGATGCTGAAGCTGAAACTCCAGTACTTTGGCCACCTCATGCGAAGAGCTGACTCATTGGAAAAGACTCTGATGCTGGGAGGGATTGGGGGCAGGAGGAGAAGGGGACGACCCAGGATGAGATGGATGGATGGCATCACTGACTCGATGGACATGAGTTTGAGTTCACTCTGGGAGTTGGTGATGGACAGGGAGGCCTGGCGTGCTGCAATTCATGGGGTTGCAAAGAGTTGGACACGACTGAGTGACTGAACTGAAGTGAACTTTTAAGGTTCAGCCTTTTTTTTTTTTTTTACCATGTATCAGTATTCTATTCCTTTTCATTACTGAATAATACTCTACTGTTTGAATATGCCTCATGTTCTTTTTCCATTCATCAAATGATGGACATTTGGATTGTTTCTGTTTCTTGACTATTGTGACTAACACTGCTATGAACATTCATGCCCAAGTTTTGGAGTAGACTTATATTTTCAGTTCTCTTGGTCATATACCCAGAAGAGGAATTGTTGGGTCATATGGTAACTTCATGCTTCACATTTTGTGGAATTGCCAAATTGTTTCCCAAAAGGGCAGTACCCTTTCACAGTCCCACCTACAATGTGTGAAGGTTCCTATTTCTCTACATTCATTTCAATACTTGTTATTGCCTGTCATTTTGATTATCACCACCCTAGTGTGTATGAAATAGTATACATATGGGTTTTTGCATCAGTTTTTGGAAAAATATTAATAATCTAAAAGCAATCATTAAGTGCGATGAAACAAAGACTTCTGGAGTCTGTGTATCATGCTAGCTTCAATTCTAGGTTACTCAAGTCAACCAATTCACCTTGATTTATCCCCCAGACTCAGTTATTCTCCAGGGTTAGAGACAGTAGTTTTGTCTGTGGATGTGTGCCTTCTCTTTGCTAAAATAATGTCAACGCAAAATGCCTTGTGTATACCCAGCTAAAAACCACCTCGTGAATCTCATTGTTATCAAAGAATTGGAATATCTGAAATTCCTAAGAAAACAGGGTTTAATGTTTGTCTTGGTTAGCCAGACTTGAAAAAAAAAATGTGGCTATAACATTGTTACAGGCTAAAGTTTTTTTCACTTTGATTTTATACTTCTTCTTAGCTCAAAGTACTACTTAAGATAAAATTAAAGAAAAGGCGAAAAACAAGTATAGATCCTGCTAATTAGGGATGTTTTCATGTAGGACTGAAATGGGTACACACTTGAGACATCAGCTAGAAATGCAGAGGAAGCAGGAATATTAGCTTTCCCAGGTTCCCCCAAAGAGAAAACTGGACAAATTAAATGTATTCAGAAGATACCTAAGTCAAACAGACATAGACAAGTAGCGCACACATGGTAGTGCGAAGTGGAAAAATTCTTGGTGTCAGCAGATTAAAAGATTAGAAAAGAAGTTTTTAATGAAAGAAAACAAAAATCTACCTAAACAGGAAGAGCTCACGGTCCTCTTTCAGTTCGAAAAGATATAGTTTCTACCTTAAAACTTTAACTGCCCTCTCCCGAAAGATTCTAAGCCAAGAGAAATTAAAATATTTCTCTCTTCAGTTATGCACATATGTAGTCATGCTGCTGGTTTATAAGATTAAAGTCTAAAATCAAGAAGATGTTTTCTTTTCCTTGATCTCCCAATAGTGCAAAATCCTATCAATAGCTGTTTTAATAACTTTCATCAACTGATTCCTACTGAGAGCCCTCAGAATGGGTCTTTATTACCACCCCTGGACTACACGGTAAAATCCCCACCAACTCATTAGTTTCTAGGTTCTCAGTTGGCTGTTAGGATGTTCTATGGTTTCAAGTCATTGACACAACAAGCACACAAATCTAGTCTTTGCTCACTTCCCAACCACATTTCAGCACTTCAGGAATTGTACTCCATCCACAATGGAGAACTTTCTCTGCCTGCCTTGGAGACATTAGCTTCTTCCGTCTGCAGCTACTCCCCCTCCCCATCTAGACAGCCTCTACTCTTTGCGTCCCTGATTCCTACTCATCTTTCAGGTTCTCTGCTTAAATTTCGCTTCATGACAATTGACGCCTTAGACCAGGTCCCCTCTTTAATGCTCTTATAGCCCTTATTCTTCTTCTTTTTTGATTGGCATTAAATAATTATTTGTTTAATATCTGTCTTCCCCACTAGATTCTATGTTTCTTAAGAGTAGGAACTTATTATCTTATTCATTGCTATAATCTTAGAACCTCGCCTATACCTGACACATGGTAGATACTCAACAAATATTTATTGAATGAATGAATAAATAAGTGGATGAACAAAAGCAGATTTGGGCTCATCTTAAGAAGCAGGACTGCTTTTCACAAATGGAATGAGTTGTCTCCGAAGGCAAAAAGTTTAAATCCAGTTATGGAGCAAAATATATTTGGCAACAGTGCAGCATAAAATGGAAATAAAGGAGAAAGCTGATGGCTACAAATAAAGGAACTAGGTAATATCCTAGAGGTTCCATAAGGTAGGATTAAGAGGCAATGCAGTGGGCTTCCCTGGTGGCTCAGTGATAAAGAACCCACCTGTCAATGGAGGAGGTGAAGGTTCAATCCCTGGGTCGGGGAAGATCCCTTGGAGAAAGAACTGGCAACCCCCACTACTTTTCTTTCCTGGAGAGTTTTCCATGGACAGAAGAGCCTGGCGGGCTACAGTCCATGGGTTTGCAAAGAGTTGGACATGATTGAATGAGTAAACAACAACAAAAGCAGACCAGAAAATGAGAAGAGAGAGTGGTCAGGTTGTTTCCTACTCACTCTTTTCCCTTTCTGGTGCTATTTCTGGAAGCAGCTGCCTCCTTCCTCTACTACATCTTCTGATGGGGGATTTCTCCCCAGGGTCCTAGTCCTCACTGATACACTATGTCCTCTCCTTGACTTTCCAGTCCCAAGGACGCAATAGCTTCCTGTATTGCCAGTCTCTGGATACTCATTTTCTCTTGTTTGTTCTCTTAACCTTGTTGTTCGCCTGTCGCAAGTGGTCCCTCCATTAAAGGCTTTTCAGGGGGGGAAGAATTCACTCATCTGGGGCCAGCTTTGTTTCTGGATGGGCCCCTGAATGAAACTCATTTTAACTGAATCACTTAAACTATTTTGTTGAAAACAGGCCATGAGAGGAAAAGAGTAGAACCATGGAGTCCAGATAGGAGGCTTTTGCAACAATAATATAGGTGAGGGATGATGATGGTTTGGATTCATAATAAAATAGAAGTGATTGAATGCTGAAAATATTTTCATGAGAAAGACAAAAATGGTGACATATTGGATATGAGTTGTAAGAAAAAGAGAGGTGTCCCAGTTAACTCCAAAGCTTTGGCTTAAGTAATTGGAAGGATGGGGTTATAATTTACTGAAATGGGAAAGGCTGTGGGAAGAACCCACCAGGTATGGAGGAAGTTTCAATTCAGTACATGCACAATTTGAGAGGCTTGAGGTGAGGCTCAGTTGTGTTCAACTCTTTGCAACCCCATGGACTGTAGCCTACCAGGCTCCTCTGTCCATGGGATTTCCCAGGCAAGAGTACTGGAGTGGGTTGCCATTTCCTTCTCCACAAAGTCATCAGCATCTAGCTGGTCATCAAAGTGTAGAGACTGGATTGTGTTGTCAAGTCCATGAAGGTAAATAAGAAGAGAAAAAGCAGTGAGCAGTGGAGCACTCCAAAGGTCTGGTGGTTGGAGAGATGAGGGAGAGTCAACAAATGAAATAGAGAGGGACTAGTCAGGGAAGTAGGAGGAAGTTCAGGAGTGCGTGTGTGCACCATTGGTCAGTCACGTCCGACTCTTTGTGACCCCATGAACTGTAACACACCAGGTTCCTCTGTCCATGGGATTTCCCAGGTAAGAATATTGGAGTAGGTTGCCATTTCCTCCTCCAGCGGATCTTCCCAAATCTGGGATCAAATCTGAGTTTCCTTCATTGGCAGCTGGATTCTTTACTGCTGAGTCACTAGGGAAGTGAAATCCAGGAGCTGATTGGTCAAATAAGATGAAGACAGATAACTGGCTTTTGGCTTCAGTGAAGTGAAGGACCTCGGCAAGAGCAGTGTCTGGGGATGTGTGTGGCTGGAAGCCTGGTTGGATGGACAAGGGTTGAGAGAATTAAAAGGAAGGACTTAGAAACACAGGTCTAAACATGTCTTTGGGGTATATATAGCAGGAGCACTGGCAATTCTCCGTCTTCTTAGCTCCCAGGTTGGTTCCCACTTCAGCATGTCTTCTGGGTTCCTTTCAGAATTGCAGCTTAACTATCAACAGCATGGTTTCCAGGACTGACTGACCCTGGTTCAAAACTCCAGCCCTGTCTCTTACTACTTTTGTGACTAAAGCAACTTTTTTAACCTCTCTGAGACTTTTAAAAACGGGGATAATAATTATATTCACTGGAGAGCAGTAATACTTAATATAATTACTGGATTATTGTTTTAATATTACTGCTTAAATATAATAATTTAAGCAGTACTATTTAATATAATTACTGGAGAGCTGTGATATTAAGCTTTATAAAGGTTAAATAAGGTGATAAATATGGAGTGTTGAGCCCTACACAATTGTTGTTACTGTCTTTCTAAAAATGTTAATCTGACTATGTCAGTAACTCTTCCTTTACATTTCCCTCTACCATACGGATCCTAATTTTGTATGCAGTCTATCCCCTTTACATCTTAGGTCTAGAAATATAAAGGTACCTGTAGGCCCTGACACCTGCTAGGGCAAAAAGCTAGAGTCGCCGATCTTCAGGAGGTGCCATTAATAAGAATGTCCACTAGGGGGTGAGCAAGGAAAGAGGGAGGAGAAAGAGCTACTATTAATCCAGTCTGTTGGGTTAACTCTACTGGAGTTTAACAGGGCCTCCCCGTGTAGCTCAGGGGTAAAGAATCCATCTGCCAATGCAAGGAGATGCTTGGGGTTGAAATTCCATGGACAGAGGAGCCTGGCGGGCTACAGTCCACTGGGTCGAAGAGTCGGATACAGCTGAGTACACAAACACTGAGGTTTAAGACTTTATAAATCTGGCCAAAATAATAATGTTTTGAATGTGTGGTGCTTGAAACTGTCAGGGGCTCTCTACCATGGATTGCCAGGAGCTAGTCTAATGCTTATAAAAAGAAAGGAGAGAGACAGAGAAAGGAGGAGGAGGAGGAGGAGAGGAAGAAGAAAGGGGAGGAGAAGGTGGGGAGGAGGTTGGAAGGAAGGGAGAAAGGAAGAGGGAGGGAGCAAAGGAGGGAAGAAGGGAAAATCCAGCACTAATGTCTTGGATCAGCAGTTCTTGTTTTCTTAGGGTTGGTGTTAGAGCACAGACTAGGAAAGGGGTGGAGAAAGAGGTGCAGAGAGGTGGAGGAAGGGGAGGAAGAAGGGGAAGGGGAGGGTGTGAGCCTTGGTTAGAGATATGAAAGAAAGTAAGCCTTTCTGGGGACAGTGAGTGCAGTCTTCCTGCACACCCAGCCTTGGGCAAGGACCCAGAGACCTGTGGTGCTGAGCTGAGAGGCTGAAGGGCTGCAAAAGGACGGAGCAAAGCCATGGTAAGCTTTTCAGCCTAAAATATGTCCAGATGCTCAGATAGAACCTCGTCTTGGAATGCAGAGGCAGGTGGCAGAAGACAAGAAGCAGCACATTTATTTTTTGGTTTAAAAAAGCCAAAACTAAAATTGCTGAGTCTAAATTAAAAAGTGTTCCTAGAATCTCTCTTCCCACGTGTGCTGATTTCTTCTCCTTGACTTGTCTCTACTGAGGGTTCCTGAAGAAGTACTACAATCTTGCGGAAATTAGCACTCTTGTGACTGAACACTGACGCTATCTTGAGAATTGATACATTTCAGAAAATATGATGTAAAGATGTGAGGAAAACTTATGGTCTTGTCATTTGAGTTGCTCAAAATGTATTTCTGTTTAGTTGAGAAAAAATGAACTCCTTTCTTTTAGTAGTGTCTGTTTGGTTACCTACTTCTTTTAGGAATTTGGAGTACTGACCCATCATAGTTAAGTGTGAGTTTTTAATATTAAATCTAGACACTAATAGTTCATTAAGGACTAAGTAAGTAAGTGTTAGCTGCTCAATCGTGTGCAACTCTTTGCAACCCCATGGACTGCAGCCCGCCAGGCTCCTCTGTCCATGGGATTCTCCAGGCAAGAATACTGGAGAGGGTTGCCATTTTCTTCTCCAATTAAGGACCAAAGAACACTTAAAAAATATATGTACTATCACATAGCTTTATCTGACAGCTCAGCAGATAAGTAGATGCAAAAAGTTACTGAAATGTAGAAAAAAATATCAGAACAGCAGCAATAGCAACTTGAGGCTAAAATAGGAGAAAACAAAACAAAACAAAACAAAAAAAACAACTATACACCAGTTTTGAAGCAAATTTAACTCTACTTTTTCACCCATGTCTGAGAAATCTCTTACCTCAGACAAGGTTAGTAGGCATATGCGTTATACTTTGAACTTTGAGAAAGTTGTAAGTACCTCTTCAAGGTACCTGTAAAATGGTGATTTAGAGTATAAATCTGAGTAAACTTTTGTATTCTATTTGCAGCTATGTCCATGGAAATGTCAAAATGTTCAGAGGGGCTTGTGGAATGTCTTTAAACTGTGGGTCTGGATTATGCTCTGTTGCGGTATGTTATGATTTTTTTTTATATTGCTAAGCTTTTTAAAAAACATATGTTTAGTTTTTGGTAAATATCTACTGAGTGTACATAGGTAAAAGTGGCAGGTAAAAGTATTAGGTAGGTAGCTGCTAATTCTACCCTTTCTACAAACATCCCTTTTCTTCCTTTCACCTTTAATATTTCCTTCCCCAGAGAACTCCTAGCCTTGACCCAACTTTTGCTGCAGGGTTTATTCTATGACATGATTTATTCCTTAATCATAACTGTTTCCCAGTTCTCTGTACATTTTATATTTGTTTAATCTGATCAAGATTAATTATGTATTCTTTGCATCTGTTATTCCTTGCTCAGAGTCCTTAGGAAACTATAAAAATTGAATCTGTGTTTTCTTTGGTATTTCTCCATAGTATTTGCCCTACACAGTGAAAACTCAGCAAATGGTGATGGCTGTGAAAAGTTTCACCTTGTGCTATAATAGTGCTTTACTTAGATCATACCATGCTTAGAATGGCATGTATTATTATAGTGTCATTGTGTAATTATGTGTTTGTTTTGATTTCTTCAAAGCCCTCATATTTGAAGCACCCATGTGATTATTAAACACCATCAGCTGAGTATCTTTGTGTGTGTAACAAAATCTAAAATCAGTTTCATAATCCTACCTCATCTGGTTTTGTAAATTGTTCTTTTTCTATTTGTATATAAGTCTTGGACTGTCTGTTTTCCCAGAAGCAGCTCTTTCATGATAAAACATTATCTTTTTGATATAAAAGAGATTACTTCAAAGTGTGCCATTATTTCTGTTCTTATTTTACTTCTCCTTTAGAAACATAAATATTGGTCTTTAGGAAATTATCCCAGAATAAAAGAGTGGGCAGTAAATTTTAGAGTTATATGATATTGTAATTAAATTAACTTTAAATGATTGAGAGCCACTAAGAAATATGAATTTCTAGAATATGTTGGTTAAATTTTACTGGAAATAATTTTTGAGAAAAAACTAGTTTATGAAAATAAATCTAGAAAGCCACCAAATTCATCTAAAATAGAGCTATGAGCAAAAGTATTCCATATTATGGTGAAAAGTGATTGGAACTAGAAGTTCTAGGTTCTACTTCAGATCTGCAGATGACTAATTCCACAGCCTCAAGCAGGTAACTTACCTTCTTGAGGTGTCAGCTTCCTCATCTCTAAATGTCAGGATCAGCTTGGATTAGTTCTAGGTTCTTTTCAGCTATAACCATGCGGCTACACAATTCACGCTGATGTCTTTCAGATTTCTTTGCGCATCGTGGCACCGATTGCTGGACTTACCATTATTCTAAAAGACCCATGCCCTGGGAAGAGGCTAGAGCGTTCTGCAGGAGAAATTACACAGATTTAGTTGCCATACAAAACAAGGGAGAGATCGAATACCTGAATAAGACACTTCCCTTCAGTCGTACTTACTACTGGATTGGAATCCGGAAAGTAGAAGGGGTGTGGACTTGGGTGGGAACCAACAAATCTCTCACTGAAGAAGCAAAGAACTGGGGTGAAGGGGAGCCCAACAACAGGAAGAGTAAGGAGGACTGTGTGGAAATCTATATCAAGAGGATCAAAGACTCGGGGAAATGGAACGATGATGCCTGCCACAAAGCAAAGAGAGCCCTCTGCTACACAGGTAGGGACTGACCAGACTGCTGCCCTGCTCAGGGAGAGCAGAGTGCAGAGGACGAACGTGCTAACCCCATGGGAACCTGGGGCCACAGAGCAGCTGCTAGGGCATTCTGAAACAGGGCCAGTCCTCTAACTAAGCTTGAATCATGTCACTTCTGAGCATTTTTGGTGGGTGAGACTAGGCCCTATGCCCCAAATCTATCTGCCTGAATCAATTTACATTAAAATGACAAATCCATGTGGAAAGCAAGGAGGAAGAGCTAGACAGTGAGTGTCCCTGATAATAAGGCAGGGAAGCGGAAGCAGAGGGCCAAGAGCTGATGCTCACATCACTGTTTCCTCCTCATGAAGTAGGCTACTTGATGCTACGTGTTTCCTTTTTGGCCTAATCTTACAGTGCTCAGTCATGTCCCGCTCTTTGTGACCGCATGGACTGTATAGCCCATTAGGTTCCTCTGTCCATGGGCTAATCCAGGCAAGAGTATTGGAGTGGTTACCATTTCCTCCTCCAGGGGATCTTCCTGACCCAAGGATCGAACCCTCATCTCTGGCATCTCTTGCATTGGCAGGCAGATTCTTTACCACTGAGTCATCTGGGGAGCACTAATCTTATAGAATTCTATGTAATGAAACTTTGCAGTGTTTCATTATCTGTGGTATGTGAAAATTTCTGTAGAAACCATGGTGACAGTTCAAAAGTCATCAGTATTTTTCCAAGTTATTTTTAACAGTGAAACATTCATTCAGTCTCTTGCTCACTTGGACTCTCTACCCATTTAGCAGGGCTTCTTCCCAGGAGGTTCAGTGGTAAAGAATCTGCCTGCCAATGCAGAATACACAGGACTGGGGTTCAATCCTTGGGTCGAGAAGATCCCCTGGAGTAGGTAATGGCAACCCACTCCAGTATTCTTGCCTGGAAAATTCCATGGACAGAAGAGCCTCATGGGCTACAGTCTGTAGGGTCACAGAGTTGAACACGACTGAGCATGCACGTGCATACTAATTCAGTAAGTTCAGACTCTCTAATTTTTGTTCAGTACTTTCTATAATGAGAGGGATTGCCAAGCATACTACAGAAGTGATTGGGGTCAGGTTATCATTTAACTCACTTACTGCATCAAAAACAAAACAAAAAGAAATTTTAAGAGTTTCAATGTATATCACTGTTTCCCCTAAATGTTATAGAGTATTAGCTTCCGTAAATTCATTCTAAAAACAAATCTCTATGGCTGTATGACAACTATATTGTATAAATAAAAATTTTAGGATATGGTTTTTATGCAAAAGTGGTATGAATGTACAAATATACTTTTCCCTGTTTGTTAAAATAGTCACAGCCAAAAAGTTGTTTATGTCTAAAGAAATGACTAGGAGTACTAAAAAAGTATCCATCTAAAAATAACTTCTGACCCCTTTAAAGCTTCTTGTAAACCCTGGTCATGCAGCGGCCATGGACAATGTGTGGAAGTCATCAATAATTATACCTGCAGCTGTGATTTGGGGTACTACGGGCCCGAGTGTCAGTTTGGTAAGCTGCGTTTGTTTCTTTGTTTCTTCCTATGCAAAGTATTATAGTTTATGGAAGTTGGTTGGGGGAAAATGATACTAGCCATTCTGAGAAATGAGAAGTTTTGATCAGTAGGCCATGCTTGCACAATATTGTTACTTTTCCGTAAAGATTTCATAAGTCAGCATGAAGTTTCAATTCACTTCTCAGCAAGTCCTTTTGAGTGCCACAAGAGCATTGGCATTGGAATAAAAGCTGTAAGGATTACAATAATGAATCAGGCCTGATAGATTCTGGCTGTTAAGGAATGCATAAGCTAGTGAGCTTGTTGGATTCATTAGAACTCTGAATCTGAAAGAAACAATACCATTTATCATTAGGAGGCTGAATCACCCACCTTGCTTTTTACATTATCTTCAAGATCATGACAAAAGCAAGACCAAAAAGAAAAATTCACATGATGATATATAGTGTCTGTCAGGAAATAGAATAATAAATTCAACACATTGGCTGGCATTTTAGGGGATGAGGATAAATCTATTACAGATTCTTACCTTAAAGGATTTACAGTTAACTAGTGGAAATTATGGGTTTCCATGATGGCTCAGCAGTAGAGAATCTGCCTGCCAATGCAGGAAATTAGACAGGGGTTTGAGACCCTGGAAGAGGAAATGGCAACTCACTCCTGTATTCTTCTCTGGGAAATCCCATGGACAGGGGAGACTGGCAGGCTAGAGTCCATGGGGTCATAGAGAGTCAAATATGACATGGCAACTGAGCATGCACACAGTGGAAATTACACATGCTTATAATTTAATCTGATGGAAAGCCAGATATGCTGGAGGAAGCCTGTAAAGACTAAAAATTGCCAAATAAAAATCTCTAGCCTTTATTTGATAGTGAGAAACCACTTAGTATCTGAACACCAGAATTTAGGGCAATTATCTTAGAAACAGTGCATAAGATGGACCAGAGAACAAAAAAGAGAAGATGGGATGATAGAGAGCATCATTAGGAGTCCATTGAAATCATTCTGAGTCGTGGTGGTAGAAACAGAAAGGAAAGAATACATAGACTGAAAGACATGGAGTCTTTGACCTAGTCAACTCACTACTGAAAGAAACTTCAAGTCCTTTGATTGATATTGGTGAAGTTTCAAAACTATATTTGAAGTATCTGGTGAATAAAATAGAAAAATATAATAAGAAAAGAGCAGTGTATGCAATGAATAAGGAATTAAAGCCAAACAAATTTAAATGATCAACCAACTGGAACAGATCTGGCTCATTTCACTCAATTCCTAAGCCCTGACTTCTATCCAATACTTTATACTCACTCCATTTCTAAATTTTTAAAAATTATTATATCATCAGCATGCCCATTTCACTCCTTTTTGAACGTTGTATTCTTTTTTTTTTCTGTCTTGGTTTCCATCATACAACTCTTCCCTGGTTTTCTTTCTACCTATGATTGTTTCTCCTTGGGTTTCCTCATGGGCACTTACTCAAGCCCGTATATTTATTGTTATTTCTTATCTTCCATCTTTCATCCATTGCTCTTCTCGCTTTACATGTCCCCTTTGGTCAAACCTAGAAACTTCTGTGGATGCACACATCTATGTGGGCTTTGGACAGACAAATCTGTTTCCAGCCCTGAACTCCAAATATGCTAAGCATAATCTTTGGGGTGCCCCAAATATTGAAAAATCAATTTTCTCCAGCCAGCTTTCCTTTTTGTATTCCTTATCTCAGTGTGTGGTACCACCATTTATATGGGTACCCTGGTATAAAACTCTCTCACCTCCTCCTACATTTTTGCAAAGTAACACACTACTCATTTTTTATAATTTAATGTTTCTCCAACTTGTCTTCTACTTGTTAACTCTACACTATTGCCTTCATTATCTTCCTCCTAGATTATTGCAATAATTTCTGAGCTGAGTTCTACATCTTTAAATTAGCTCACCTCAAATATATTATTCATACTATAGGCAGTCTGATCAACTTAAAAAATCAAGTAAACATCACACATATGTGGCCATCCACCATTTAATTTCTACCTATCATTTGTCCCATAGGATGAAATCTGAACTCTGAACTCAAGGCATAGAATAATGCTTGATCTACAGTAGATACTCATTAAATTGATGAAAAGATAGGGGCATTTTGCCTTAGCACCTGTCTTTCTATCTAATCTCATCTCACATCATCCCTCCTCTTTCCTTCTAGTATTAACATCAAAATCCTTGTAGTCTTCCACACTTACCATATTGCTTTGTAGCTCATTGACTTGCTCATGGCTTCCTCATTTTGCACATGGATAAAATACATATTCAACTGGAAGATAACAGTTCAGGGGCCATTTCTATCTGGAAGTTTTCTTTGGATGCCAAGACAGGTTAAGCATCCCTATTCTGTGTTCCAATAGCTCCACATATTTGTTTCTTATTTATCTGGCATTTGTTGAAATCATCCATTTAGTTGTCTGCATGCCTCAGCAGACTGACAGCAACTTGGGATCAGTCAGTATTTTATTTATCACTGTATCTGTAAGATTGAGACTTAGGCACCTGCTTGTGGGCATGCACTTATATGGACAACATAAGTGACTTTCATTTGGACTTGTACTGTAGATGGAAAATACTAAAATTATTCTAATTTCTTGAATTCAATCTTCAATTCTTCATTTATTTCTTAAGAACAAGGTTAAAATGATAGCTCACATTTGATAAGGAATAAGACACAAGAGTTGCAATATTTGCCTAAATGATGTGGCAGGACCTAAAACATGAAGACTGAATTCCAAGTCTTAATTTAATCTATTATGCCACTGATGAGAGAAAGAAAGTAGACATACGTTCTGCAGAGGACTGTCAAAATCAGAAGAACCAAAGCTCTGGACCTGATCTACAGATATGAAGACAGAATGCAGGCTTAGATGCTTCCTAAAGCCTATGCCCCAACCAGCAACACTGAAGAAGCTGAAGTTGAATGGTACTATGAAGACCTACAAGACCTTTTAGAACCAACACCCAAAAAAGATGTCCTTTTCATTATAGGGGACTGGAATGCAAAAGTAGGAAGTCAAGAAACACCTGGAGTAACAGGCAAATTTGGCCCTGGAGTACGGAATGAAGCAGGGCAAAGGCTAATAGAGTTTTGCCAAGAAAATGCACTGGTCATAGCAAACACCCTCTTCCAACAACACAAGAGAAGACTCTACACATGGACATCACCAGATGGTCAACACTGAAATCAGATTGATTATATTCTCTGCAGCCAAAGATGGAGAAGCTTTATACAGTCAGCAAAAACAAGACTGGGAGCTGACTGTGGCTCAGATCATGAACTCTTTATTGCCAAATTCAGACTGAAATTGAAGAAAGCAGGGAAAACCGCTAGACCATTCAGGTATGACCTAAATCAAATTCCTTATGATTATACAGTGGACATAAGAAATAGATTTAAGGGACCGATCTGATAGATAGAGTGCCTGATGAACTATAGACGGAGATTCATGACATTGTACAGGAGACAGGGATCAAGACCATCCTCATGGAAAAGAAATGCAAAAAAGCAACATGGCTGTCTGGGGAGGCCTTACAAATAGCTGTGAAAAGAAGAGAAGTGAAAAGCAAAGGAGAAAAGGAAAGATATAAGCGTCTGAATGCAGAGTTCCAAAGAATACCAAGAAGAGATAAGAAAGCCTTCTTCAGTGATCAATACAAAGAAATAGAGGAAAACGACAGAATGGGAAAGACTAGAGCTCTCTTCAAGAAAATTAGAGATACCAAGGGAACATTTCATGCAAACATGGGCTTGATAAAGGACAGAAATGGTATGGACCTAACAGAAGCAGAAGATATTAAGAAGAGGTGGCAAGAATACTCAGAAGAACTGTACAAAAAGGATCTTCACAATCAAGATAATCATGATGATGTGATCACTCACCTAGAGCCAGACATCCTGGAATGTGAAGTCAAGTGGGCTTTAGAGAGCATCACTATGAACAAAGCTAGTGGAGGTGATGGAATTCCAGTTGAGCTATTTCAAATCCTGAAAGAAGATGCTGTGAAAGTGCTGCACTCAATACTCTAGCACATTTGGAAAACTCAGCAGTGGCCACAGGACTGGAAAAGGGCAGTTTTCATTCCAATCCCAAAGAAAAGTAGTGTCAAAGAATGCTCAAACTGCCGCACAATGGCACTCATCTCACATGCTAATAAAGTAATGCTCGAAATTCTCCAAGCCAGGCTTCAGCAATACGTGAACCGTGAACTTCCAGGTGTTCAAGCTGGTTTTAGAAAAGGCAGAGGAAACAGAGATCAAATTGCCAACATCCAGTGGATCATCGAAAAAACAAGAGAGTTCCAGAAAAACATCTATTTCTGCTTTATTGACTATGCCAAAGCCTTTGACTGTGTGGATCACAATAAACTGTGGAAAATTCTGAAAGAGATGGGAATACAGAGCACCTGACCTGCCTCTTTGGAAACCTATATGCAGGTCAGGAAGCAACAGTTAGAACTGGACGTGAAACAACAGACTGGTTCCAAATACGAAAAGGAGTACATCAAGGCTGTATATTGTCACCCTGTTTATTTAACTTCTATGCAGAGTACATCATGAGAAATGCTGGGCTGGAAGAAGCATAAGCTGGAATTAAGACTGCCGGGAGAAATATCAATAACCTCAGATATGCAGATGCCATCACCCTTATGACAGAAAATGAAAAGGAACTAAAAAGCCTTTTGATGAATGTGAAAGAGGAGAGGGAAAAAGTTGGCTTAAAGCTCAACATTCAGAAAACAAAGATCATGGCATCTTGTCCCATTACTTCATGGGAAATAGATGGGGAAATAGTGGAAACAGTGTCAGACTTTATTTTCTTGGGCTCCAAAATCACTGCAGATGGTGATTGCAGCCATGAAATTAAAAGACGCTTGCTTACTCCTTGGAAGAAAAGCTATGACCAACCTAGACAGCATATTAAAAAGCAGAGACATTACTTTGCCCACAAAGGTCCATCTAGTTAAGGCTATCGTTTTTCCAGTTGTCATATATGGATGCGAGTGTTGGACTCTGAAGAAAGCTGAGCGCCAAAGAATTGATGCCTTTGAACTGTGGTGTTGGAGAAGACTCTTGAGAGTCCCTTGGACTGCAAGGAGATCCACCAGTCCATCCTAAAGAAGATCAGTCCTGGGTGTTCATTGGAAGGACTGATGCTGAAGCTGAAACTCCAATACTTTGGCCACCTCATGAGAAGAGTTGACTCATCGGAAAAGACCCTGATGCTGGGAGGGATCGGGGGCAGGAGCAGAAGGGAACGAAAGAGGATGAGATAGCTGGATGGCTTCACCGACTTGATGGACATGAGTTCGGGCAAACTCCAGGAGTTGGTGATGGACAGGAAGGCCTGGCATGCTGCAATTCATGGGGTTGCAAAGAGTCAGACACAACTGAGCGACTGAACTGAATTGAACTGAACTGAAAGCTTTTATCTTCTCCCCTTGTAAAGAAGACAGTTATGGATACCCAGTCTTTCTGTGAACCTCCTACTTCCAACACTCTGGCATACTTAGGGTCTCTAATATGGCAGCTGTTTCCAAACTGAGCTGGTCATTCCCACTTAAACCTGTCTACATTTGAAAGTTCTCTGTCCAGGTAATGCCAAAGATAATAAGATTGTGTGCATGCAGATTAGCTAATATTTCATTGAAAGCTTCCTATGAACCAGACTTTAAATCCTTGACTTGCATTAAATTATTTAATTCCCAAACTCTGAGAAGTCAATACATTTATCATTATCCCTCTTTTATAGATAAAGAACCTAAAGCTGGAAGGATTAAATCACCTTGCTTAAAGATACTTGTTTATTAAGTATCAGAGCTAAGATTCAACCGGCTCATCAGGTCCTCTTAACTCTGTTTCTTTTCTCATTGAAGTGACTCAGTGTGTGCCTTTGGAGGCCCCAAAGCTGAGTACCATGACCTGTACTCACCCTTTGGGAAACTTCAGCTTCATGTCGCAGTGTGCCTTCAACTGCTCTAAGGGAACAGACATAATTGGGATTGAAGAAACCACTTGCGGACCATTTGGAAATTGGTCATCTCCAGAACCAACCTGTCAAGGTGAGCCTATGTTCATACCAGAGGCTTTATCACGGCAATCCTGGATTTATAAACTAAGAAAATGTGGCGGAGCCTTACTAAGAATTCTATGTCCTCTTTTGAAACATAATTTAACCTAACTTAGATTTTACCGTGATACTTTTCAAAGGGGTTATTTTTTTCTAATTTAAAAGAAAAACCACAAACAAAAAATAACAATCAATTATCTCTGAGACTATGTCACTATATATGTGCGTATATATATATATATATATATATATATATATACACACACTGTTCAGCAGAACAGTGTGGTTATACTGTATTTTTTATCTTATTTTTATTTTTCTCATTGCTATGGAATAATCAGTCTTGCTGAACTGCTGTTGAATTTTGATTGTTCTCCCTTTCAATAACCCCTTATTGTGGGGTGGTGGGGTTAGAGGTCTTTATTGATTGTTTTATTTGGTTTATTCTTAGAATCATGTTTTACCTTTCCTCCTCCATGTATTCTCAGGAGAATAGCAAATTCTGTGAAAAACAAACATACAATCTCTTGATTTTTTTTTTTTTCATTTGAAACATGGTGGTTTTTTTTTTTTTCTTTCTTATTTACTGTCAAGATCATCTCTTTAGGGGAAAAAAACTGGTGGTATCTAAACTTGTGAAGTTTTGATTACATATTCAACCTTTATGCTTTTGACTCACTAGTTTAAGTGGTTTAATTCTCGAAAAAACCATTCAATCATTTTTGAAATCATAGAACTAATTGACCAACCTGCTAAATTTTAAAAAATTTGAGGGACTTGCTTCAGAGAATGGCGGTGTTTTTCAAAACTTCTTGGACTGATGTTAGAACAGGTAAAGTGAAAGTGAAAGTGAAGTCGCTCAGTCGTGTCCGACTCTTTGCGACCCGGTGTACTGTAACCTACCAGGCCCCTCCATCTATGGGATTCTCCAGGCAAGAATACTGGAGTGGGTTGCTATTTTCTTCTCCAGGGGATCTTCCCAACCCAGGGATTGAACCCAGGTCTCCCGCATTGCAGGCAGACACTTTAACCTCTGAGCCACCAGGGAAGCCCAAAGGCAGGAAATTCTGTCTTTGTTGACAATGCACCATAAGAGCTCTTGAGGCCAAGGCCACATAGCATGGTGCTTCCAGAAGAGCTAGAGAGTTACCAGGGCTGGGGAAGCAACATGGAACAGCCAGCTCTCCCCACCTCTCCCCAACCCCACTGCTCCCCTCCCACCATGGGCTTTCTGGGTTCTCCTCATTCTACCTCTGACTCACCACTCTCCATCATTCTCAAGACAAGAAAGCCTGGAAGCACCATCAGAAGTAATTTCTAGAAATTAGAAATGTCTAGATTCATGTCAATGGTTCCCCAGTTAAGTTAGGCAGTTTGGCTAAAAGCTGTTCCTCACAGAAGGTCTCTGCTCAGAAATACTGATTTTTTTTTCTTCTTCTTCATTGAAGTGATTCAATGTGAGCCTCTAACAGAACCTGATTTGGGAACCATGGACTGTAATCACCCCCTTGTCGACTTTGGCTTTTCCTCCACGTGCACCTTCAGTTGTTCAGAAGAAGCTGAGTTAATTGGGGAGAAAAAAACTATCTGTGGATTGTCCGGAAATTGGTCCAGCCCTAGTCCAAAATGTCAAAGTGAGTAAGTTTGGCCCAATATGTTCAAGACTTAAAGAGGTATTTGATGAATAAGCACATGGTGGGAAAAAGTATTAAACTTTGAAGTTTTGTTGCTAAGACATATGTAGCTTAAAAAAAGATTCATACACATTGATTTACCATAAAATCTTTGGCTGCTCTTTCCTCTTCCTTCAATGACAGTGATTGCTTTTTTTACTTTTCAGCCAGTTCTCAACTCCTCCTCCCTTAACATCTAAACTCACTGTTTCTACTGACTTATTTCTTACACATTTTTCTATTCCAGTACAATCTTACTTCTCTGTTCAGTTCAGTTCAGTCGCTCAGTCGTGTCCGACTCTGCGACCCCATGAATCGCAGCACGCCAGGCCTCCCTGTCCATCACCAACTCCAGGAGTTCACTCAGACTCACGTCCATCGAGTCGGTAATGCCATCCAGCCATCTCATCCTCTGTCGTCCCCTTCTCCTCCTGCCCCCCTATCCCTCCCAGCATCAGAGTCTTTTCCAATGAGTCAACTCTTCGCATGAGGTAGCTAGCCTACTAAAATATCTCCACAAAAGTCACCAGTGACCACCTAATTCCCAAAGTAATGGATACTTCTCAATTATCACAAAGTTGATTCCTCCCAAATCTGTCTGTGCATAAGAACTGTGTCTTTCTCATCTCTGTATACCTTCCACCTGACACAGCTCCAGGCAATAGGTGCTATATTAATCCATGTTCAATTAGCATTTGACAGAACACTTACCCATGTCTGCCCCGACTACACCAATGAAAGAACGCTTTATTTTTGTCTTTTTTAAAGGCTCTATTTCTATTAGAGTATAAATGTTTTACAATGTTGTGTTAGTTTCTGCTATCCAACAACGTGAATCAGCTCTAAGTATACACATCTCCCCTCCCTCTCAGCCTCCCTTGAGCCACCCCATCCCACCCCTCTGGGTCACCATGGAGCACCGAGCTGAGCTCCATGTGCTATACAGCAGCTTCCCACTAGCTAGCTATTTACACATGGTAGTGTGAATACGCCAGTGCTACTCTCCCAATTCACCCCATGGCAGCAGTCCTTAAGTGGTAGGATCTGTAGAAGCTCACAGAGAAGCTGATCTCTCTGTGGTCTAGGGCCAGGAAGTGGGGTAGGGAGTTGGGGAGGTGGCATGAGGTCTTTGGAGGAGGACTGTACATCAGACTTATGGGGCATTTCCTTTAAAGGCTGGGCTAGTGTCTGCCTCCTTAACCTCCTACAGTCCATAGATGCAACCCTCTGGGAATTGCACCTCTTTTCCATTATACATTTGGGTGCGGGGATGAAAACACCTTGAAAGGGTTCATCAAAGTGATGTGAAGAATAAGGGACAGTCAGACCCTGTGCCAATATGCAAAAGTAAGTTTCTTCAACTGGTGGTATCAGAAGATAAATTTTTTCATATCAGTGTTTTTTCAATAAAGGTCCCCACATAAACTTAGTTCACCCTTATGAGAGGATATATAAATGTATCCTTTTATTGATTTGTGAAGGAAGTAGAGGGAAATGGTAGGAGTACAGCATTTAGAAGACAAATTAGTGCAAGTCCTCGGCGTGTAATTGTATGTGCCTGCATTTGCATAGCTGCTTCAAAGCCTTAATACTTTGCTTTGGTTGAAAAGTTACCTGGTTCAGATCACTGGCTTTTATTTTTTCTGTAGTTGTACTAGACTTTTTCGTTCTTCTCTGTGTTTGAGTCCTAGGCAGTGATCAAGATCATAGAGCTGAGTACAGTGATGACCACTTTTTACCAAAATATTTAGGTACATCTCCCAGGAATTCCATGACTCACAAATCTGAGGACTGAGATTCTGTAGGCATTGAGCCAGAAAAGCTAGTTTAGTCGTTGCTTCTGCCGTACACTCATCACGGGTTTTCCCAGGCCAGTTTCCTCATCTGTCTAATAGTGTCAAATGGACAATTATTAGAAGATGTAAGGAGGAAGAAAGTTTAATGTTTTGAAAAGACACTAAGGAAATAATGCTTGTGGGCTCATCTAAATGCGTTACTGATTTCTCTTTCAGAAGTAAACAGGACTATCTCAATAAACGAAGAGAGTGATTATAACCCCCTCTTCATCCCGGTGGCAGTCATGGTGACCGCATTCTTTGGGTTGGCATTTATCATTTGGCTGGCAAGGAGATTAAAAAAAAGTACGTGAGTTTACCTTCATGTAAAAATGGTACAACTTTCAAGTGGAAGAAAATGTACAAAGCCACAGAAAATTAAGTATGAGAGCTTTGACTAAAGCAGAATACCAAGTTCTGGGTTCTGTAAACATCAGTCCCTAGAGATGCATGAAGCAGCCCAGGACACACTCTGATTACAATAAGTTGACTAATTTTTTCTTTTCATCTGACAAGTCTTTTTAAAATGCCTACTATCTTCAAGTACCTGTTACTACCTGACCATCTTGCTAGGGTATTAACAGACAAATGAGAAATTGTAATGGTTTGCTATTATTTAATTCTTTAAAAAAGAATGTGTGATCTGGTCCTATAAGAGCCCACATGCTTTTGATTTCAGTGCAGTTCTACTAGGAAGTGAATTTAATGTCCCACAGGGTTTCCCAGGTGGCACAGTGGTAAAGAATCCACCTGCCAATGTTAAAAAAGGAGCAGATGCAGGTTTGATCCCTAGATTGGGAAGATACCTTGAAGTAGGCAGTGGAAACCCACTCCAGTATTCTTGCCTGGAGAATCTCATGGACAGAGGAGCCCAGTGGGCTACAGTGCATGTGGCTGCAAAGAATTGGACACGACTGAGCATGCAGGCAATGTTTTCAAAGCACTGCTCTCAAATACCCAACTTTGTCAAGAGTCAGACACTTGTCTGACTCCTAATGTGTGGGAGCTGTTGCATTGTCCCTTAGGGAAATCCCCACATTTTCTTCCCTGTGTCTATTCACCAAGGTCACAGGTTTAACCAAATGCACCCCATACTTATGCTTCCCCTCCACTCTGGACTGGAAAAGAAAAGATAATAAGGAGGACTGCCTCAAGAAGTTAGTGTCTGCTGCTTAGCATAGTAGGCAAAACACCATCAGTGAAGAACAGAAGCATCATTCTCTTCACTGCCCTTCGGAGTGTGTCCAAACCCTCAAGTGGAACCAACCTGCTGGTTATAGGCCCATAATCAGGCAAGTCTTGGGTATGTGCTCCCACATTTGGCCAAAGTCATCAGGCAGAAACATTCAAGATAATGATGAGTATAGACATTAGGCAGATTTAAAGATAACCCTGCTTCAACTTTAGGGGCCATCAATGACCTCAAAACAATGGCTAAACAACTTCTCTGCGTTACCTCTATGGGGTCAATTGAGTACCATTTAATTTCACTTCCATCAAATTAATTAGTATATATTATATTCCATGAGTATAGTATGTAAAGACTGCTATACCACCCATTCTCACTGCAAATGCCGGAATATTATCTGCCAATCCCTAATGGTCCTCTGGTATGATCTGATCTTTCATTCCAAACTGAAGACCAAGGGTGCTTGAGTGCTAAGTTGCTTCAGTCGTGTCTGACTCCTTGTGACCCCATGGACTGTAGCCCGCCAGGCTCCTCTGTCCATTGGATTCTCCAGGCAAGAATACTGGAGTGGGTTGTCATGCCCTTATCCAACTCAGGGATCAAACCTGCATTGCCTGCATCTCCTGCATTGACAGGTGGGTTCTTTACCACCAGCACCACCTGGGAAGCCCATACCAAGGGTACTAGATCAGTTTTGTAACCAACCCAGAAACACAATGGAAGGGGGTGCTCCTGGTGTACAAGAACTTCATTAACTGTAAAGTGAAGAGTCTTGAGCAGTTAAAGGGTCTCTGCTCCTGCTTTTGCAACTTCAGTTGAGACTGGATCCCACCATCTCATAGTACTATGCTATTTACTTAAATATTGCACTAAGGCAAGAGAAGAATGAGATTTTTCTCCTACTGTTGATTATCCTTTCCCTTAAGACTGAAAGCCTGTCTCACAATCATCCTTTCTTTCCTCCTTCTTTGGGTGACATTGGCAGAAGTGAGGTGGTAGAGAATAGATGGGGTAGTTAAGCTCTGCCCTCTGGGATAAGAGGGCTATTATTTAAATAACCACTAAGGATAGTGGGGCTGGAAGTTTCCTTAGTAAGGAGATATTCTCAAATGGCTAAATATTTCAACAAGTGCTAGTGGAATAAAAAAAAAACCAGAATTGAAGTGCATATTTAGTAGTGGGGTGCAGGAGGCAGGTTCTACCTAAGGCTGTGTTCTAACCAGATGAGAAAAGCAGTGGGGTTGTTTTTAATTATTCTTTTTTTTTTTACCTTGGAGTCATTTCTGTACAAGATCTCAAACTGATACCTTGAAAACTTCGTGCCCCCACTGTGGGAATCAGTGTGGGGCAAACAGGAAATAGATAACGGGCAGTTAGGGTAGTTACAGTTATGCCAACAAAAAGCACTAGCGAACAGAAGCCCTGAGAGATCACTGACTTTGTAGGGAAGTCAGGGCATCTTTAGTCTCACACTCAGTCGTCCTCATTGGTGAAATGCCTTCTGATATTGCTAACTCTCAAGTGACTTTATTTTCTAAAAAAGTTGAGCTGTTAGTTCTTGGAAAAAGAAATGTTTTTCCTGTAGAGACAATGATTATAAATGATGGATAGATTCCCAGGTTAAGCCCCTAGAGCTTTTCTAATACAATAGAGCTGATGCCTGTAAAAGAAGAAAGAGCAAAGCCAATAAATCTGCCTGCATCCAGTATTCATCAATCTGAGAACTGTATATAGGCTTTCGGGGTTCTGAAAGCTGGAAAAAAGGGACAAGTGAATATTTTGAGCAGAGTAGCTAATAAAATGACCAGTCTTGACCCCCATCCTATCCTCAGATAGATCTTCTGAACCTGTACTTTGGCCCCTGCCTGAGTTTTCTTAATATCCAGACTTCAGCTCCTTTATTTTTTTCCTAAGAAAGGAGTAAGGGTGGGCTCCAGAAACATGCTTCCGTGTGTATGGACTTGTCTAGAAATATATATATATTTTTCTCCTAACATCATCATTTTCTGATTAGTCAGCATCACTGGCCTTATTCAGTAAATGAGGAAACTGAGGCAGTGCTGTTTTTGACCATATCTCTAAAATTTCATATCACCAGGGGCTAGGGTCAGAGATCAGACTTCCATCAAAATATGCCCCTTAAAATAACTGGTCTTCAGATTAATGAGGCTCTATTTTTCTCCTCCTCCCCTCTGCCTCCCCCCTGAGAAGAATTTTCCACCTGAACCAACACACAGGTTGAGAACTGGGCACAAAACTGAACAGATGCCCCTTAGTTCCCTTTTTCTTGAAAAAGAAACTCTCTCAATAGGAACAGCTTGTTGCTCATGTATTGCTATGTGTTTCATTGTTCCTGAGAGAAAAATATATTTGTATGAAAATGAGCAGAATCTGAAATTCACTCAGATTTATTTCTCCCTGCTCAAATGCTTTTGGCTCATGTCACTGGCCTGCTAAATTTTGGAAGAAGTACTTAAAATAGCAATTTCTAACATTTTAAAAGTTTGAAACAAGAATTGAGCACTGTCTATGCTCTAGGCCCTGGCTTAAATAATTTGAGCATATTTTACCAACTCAGTGAGGAAAACAATTATCAGCCTCTTTCACAGATGAAGAAATGGTAGCTTAGAGAGAGAAAGTAGTTATTCAAAGACACACTTAAGTTGGCAAAAAGGGACCTGGACCCAGATTTCATCATCTAGTGCTCCAGCTTAACAGTCACAGAAATACATTGGCTCCTAGTGATATTTTTCCTCCTCAAAAAGCATTTTTTGCTTTTGTTTCCTCTGAAGCCTAACCCTGCAGTTTCATTCACTTGTTAATACTCTGCTTTTTTCAAAAAGAATGTAAGATAGTTTCTCAAACGCATTCAACACAGCAAATTAAAATTAGTTTAAAAATAAGAAAAAGAAGGTCAAGGTTTAGAATACCACAAATAAGTCAAAGCCAGGGACAAAGAGGCTTCAGATACACCTGTTTTCCTGCACCCAGCCAAAGGACACATAAGCAGTAATGCTATTCAGTATGTTTGTAAGATAAGAACACAATGGTTACATAGATGAGGCGTGTAGTTCCAACCACTGAGACCTGAGTGAAATTTCTCTTGCATATTCTCACAGAGAAGATGACATGAGGTGTAATGATACATATTCTTACAGTATTTGCAGCTGAGTCTCTTAGGGAAGACTCTGTAGGTAGGATGAGATGGCAGATCAGAATGGGTAAACATAAGAATGGATACATGGGGCCTTGATCATCAGACAGTTCAGACTAGCCTTCTGTCTTTATGAGCGGCATCAAGGATGAAATGGTGCTCTAAGAAGCATCTGCATTAATGGGTCTGTTCCGAATGAGTATCTACCAAAGCTCAAATGAGAACATTAAGCCAGGACCTCAAATCCCCTTAGACACCGATGAGGTCCACCTGACATAAGACTCTTCAAAAAATTGTTTTGAGATAGGGAATCTCCCTTCTCTTCTAAGTATAAAATAGAGAAATTGCCTATTTCTGCTGATACCATTTTTCTCTTCTATTTTTAGGTAAAAAGTCTCGGAGAAGGTAAGTTTGATCAGAAAGAAGTTTCTACATCTGTTGATCTGTTCTCTACCTCTGTGAGATACTTCCTGTTATAGCTAGAGACATTAACTCCTTAGTAGTTATTTACATGGGTTTCACAGGTGGCTCAGTGATAATGAATCCTCTTGCCAATGTGAGAGACGTAGACACAGGAGACGTGGGTTTGGTCCCTGGGTTGGGAAGAGCCCCCGGAGGAGGAAATGGCAACCCACTCTAGTGTTCTTGTCTGGAGACTAACATAGAGGAGCCTGATGGACTGCAGTCTATGGCTTTGCAAAGAGTCAGACATGACTGAGCAACTGAGCATGCAAGCCCACAGTTATTTACATGGGATCTCATCCAAATAAAGTTTCCAGACAAAGTAATAAATCTAATAACCTTCCTTAATAGCTGTCAGGTTTTTCAGTGCTAGTGGAGCTGAATGAATGAACAAGTACCACCCTATTAAGAAGGGACAGTTTATGTAAAGACAGCTTTTTCTGATTGCTTCAGAATTTTCTTTGTGGATTGGAAGCATTATGGTTTTTTTCTTCTTATCCTGACTGAACATGAGGGCAATGCTAAATATAGTATTCAGTGAACAATCAAGTCAACAAGGATTTATTTATTGAAAAACTAATGAATCCCAGGTTCTAAGAAAATGGTATAATTCCAGATCTGAGCCTGTAGCACCTAGTACAAGAGGGTAAAAGACCTCTGATAAGCACTGACCTTCAGAAATGTGGGAAAGGTGGGGAGCATTAATTCTACCTACAGCTTCCCCCAAAGAAGGGGAAGTTGTTTGATTTGGTCTTGAATCTCATATTTCTTCAATTGCAAAAACACATTCATATGAAAATACAAGGCCCCACCTGGCAGAAATGAAGACAACAAGACATTTCTCAGTTTCAGGGTTTGGTGAGTTGCTTTGAAATTTTAGGAAGGAAAGTATATGTCAAACGAACAACAGAGATGAGATTTTGGTGACAGACTAGGTGCCCAGCCAGACAACTGGGCTCCTTTTCAAATGCTGGAGGAAATGAAGCAAGATGGTCCCTGAGGAGGCTGGTTTCTTGTTCAGGCAACCATCCTACCAACCACAGATTGTTATTGAGAAGTTCTTAATAGTTTACTGAGCTGTAGCTTAGGGTACAAAAGAAAACCTGGGGAGACAGAGGGCAACAGAGGCTATTATAAAGTAATTTATAAGCCATACACAGGAGTATGGACTTGAGGTCATTGAGTTATTACTAACAGGGGTTGAAGCAGGTGAATGTCATGCTGAAATTTGCATCTTGGGAGGATCACTATCCATAAAGTTTGTAAACATGAGTTGAGTGAGTCTGAGGGCAAAGAACTGTTTTGGAGGCATTTGAAGTTATTAGGTTAAAGCCAATGATGCCTGTCTAGGGCAATAGCAATGAGGATGAGTTTGTGAGATAACTGGTGGTAGAATCAACTGACTGTGATTATTAATTGACTAAGAGAGAGAGAGAAGACTCAAATAAGTTGCCATGGTTCTGATCTGGGATCTGGTGGATGGTTACCATCTCTGTTTTATTATTTACTGAGATGGGAACACAAAAGAATGAGAAGTTTTGGAGGTGATGATCACAAGTTCAGTTTTGTACCTGTTAAGATTTAGGTGTCTGTGGTTCAACCACAGTTTGTTGGTTCTATCTGCCCGTTTCTTCTGCCTCAAAGGGGCAACCTTGGGGCAGAAGAAATGGATCTGGAGGTCCTCACATTACAGGAGGTAACCATATCTTAGGAACACGTACAGTCACCAAGGGAGTCTATACAGTGTGAGAATGGAAGAGGATGTGGGAGAGAGGATAGGAGCCAGAGGAAGGTCAATATCAACACGTCAGCTAAGGTAAAGGAGAACAGGGAGAGGCTGCCAGAAAGGTAGAAGAAAATGAGGAGAGTATGGGGTCATGATCCTAAGGAAAGCTGCTGCTGCTGCTAAGTCACTTCAGTCGTGTCCGACTCTGTGTGACCCCATAGACGGCAGCCCACCAGGCTCCCCCATCCCTGGGATTCTCAAGGCAAGAACACTGGAGTGGGTTGCCATTTCCTTCTCAAATGCGTGAAAGTGAAGAGTGAAAGTGAAGTCGCTCAGTCGTGTCCGACTCTTAGCGACCCCATGGACTGCAGCCTACCAGGCTTCTCTGTCCATGGGATTTTCCAGGCAAGAGTACTGGAGTGGGGTGCCATTGCCTTCTCCACCTAAGGAAAGTGGGAAATGAAAATGATTTCAAATACTGCAAGGAGAACCAGTAAGTTTCTACTAGATATAATAAGGGTATCAGTGGGGAAATTGTTTTCAGTGTTGAGCTCATGACGCAAGTCCTATAGCCAGGGGTTGAGGAATCAGTGGGGATGAAAATGTAGAGGCAGAATATATACATCATCTCTTTTATAAAACTTGGCTGGAAGGAGATGAGACGAGAGAGTCAGGAGGGGTAACAGGATGGGGACATAGGGCCCATGAAGTTTCTTTTATTGCCCTCCCTGTCTCTTGTTAGATAATGTAGATGGGAGTCCTTGACCCTTCTCTAGGCTGACCTCCCTGTCTCTGTGGGCAGGAAATCCACAAGATAGAAAGATTTTTTTCATGCTCATACCCACTGAGTGAAAGTCTTTTCTGGCCACAGGAACCACCTGTGTTTTAATTGCCACTAGATGGAAGCAGATCAATTTTTCAGATGTCTTTGAGGGGCAGAAAGAGATGTTGGCAGGAAGAGTATTAGCATTAAGTGAAGTTCCATATTAAGCTAATTGCCTTATTAAGTGCTTCACAGGTTTTTACAAGGAACCAATCAATAGCTGTTTATTAAAACACCTTTGTGTTGGGGAAATACTAGGCTTGACTGAGATACCAAAAGTAAATCCTTGTGCATGACCTCAGGGAGTTTATTATCTAGTTGAAAAGCTAAGGAGTGACAGCTCAGTCACGTCTGACTTTGTGACCCCATGAACTGTAGCCTGCCAGGTTCCTCTGTCCATTGAACTCTCCAGGCAAAAATACTGGAGTGGGTTGAGAAAATTAACAAATGTAGGAAAACAAATTCAGAAGAATGAAGGCAGAATATGGTAATGGTCAATTAATTCTGTATTGAAGACAAGACTTCTTCAATACAGAAGTATGGTGATTGCAGAAAACCTTATAGAGAAGCTGGAACCTGGGTTAGTTTTTGAAGGATAGATAGGATTTAGGGGTATGGACAGAAAGCAGGGAAGACAGTCTGGAGAGAAAATGATGTAGATGGCATGGTCCTGGGACTCTGAAAGCACATTCAGGGGCTATGAGTAGAGCTACCTGGAGCCCACAGTGTGGGCTGTGAATAGGAGCTGTGAACAGAAGTTGGAAGGAAAGGTTTGCTCCATCAACACAGGTCTTGAATGCTTTACCAGACATTCTATAAGGACCTAGCAGAGAAGAATTATTTGCCCAGATGCCTTGGGATGTTACAAATTTATTGGCCAAAATGACCACACAATCATAGAATTTTAGTTATGGAAAGGATTTTGATGTTCATACTCTCTTGATAATTGAGCTAATTAGCTTTCTTTTTCATTTATTTCTGCTCTGATCTTTATGATTTCTGTCCGTCTACTAACTTTGCGGTTTGTTCTTCTTTATCCAGTTGTTTTAGGTGTTAAGTCAGGTTGTCTATTTGATGGGGTTTTTTTTTGTTTGTTTGTTTCTTGAGGTAGGGTTGTATTGCTATAAACTTCCCCCTTAGAACTGCTTTTGCTGCATTCCATAGGCTTTGGGTCATCACGTTTTCATTGTCATTTGTTTCTAGGAATTTTTTTATTTCCCTTTTTATTAAATATCTTTCTTACAGTGCCTGAATTAGTGACAGAGTTAGTTACAATAATAACAGACATTTATCAACCATTAATTCCATGCTGTGCATTGTTCTGAGTGTCTTATATCATTAAAGGTTGCCTACAAGCCTGTGAATGTAGGTACTATTAATATTTCCATTTTAAAGTGGTGGGCCAATGAACTTAACTACCTGAGGTCACTGAATAAATGGCAGAGCTGAGATTTGCACCCATCTAGATCTAAAGACCATGATCTAGGTAACCCATCATGATCCGAAGATCTTAACATCCATGCTTCTAGAACTCAGGTCTCTTGACACCCAGGTTGGAGTTGTATTGGGTTGGCCAAAAAAGTTCATCTGAGTTTTTCCATAAGGTCTTACGGAAAAACCTAAGCGAACTTTTTGACCAACACAATAAGTCCCAGATACCCTCCTCCCCCCAGTGTTGTAAGTTTTTTGCACTGAAACCATTTTGTGATGACACTGAGGAAGGGTGGGGTGGCAGAGGTAGGATGTGTTTCTAAAACAAGCCAAAGGTAAAATGAACACTATCACACACAACACCGCCTATCAGTTTTTAAGTCCTTAAGCTAACCTGCATAGTCCTTTGTGCCGATTCCTATTAGCATTCGGTTGGTGAATGACTGACTCTTAGGGCATTTGTGGTTTCAATTCTTGCTGGGTTATTTTGACTCTTCTGCAAACTGGCTCTGTTTATCACCTCATTTGGTTTCTAGTGTCTAAATTCTGCCTGGTAAAAGCTACACCCAAGATACACAGGAAGATACGATGCCAACCTCAGAGGTGGGGGGGGGGGGGGTAGGGGGGGGGGGGGGATACGTGAAATTTTGTTTTCAGAAACATTTTTATCTCTGTAATTGGCAAGCGTGCTTGCAGCTGCTGAACTGTGGTTTACCCTGGCAGTTCATCATGAGAGCAGAGTCTCGGAATCTGGTTCTTCTTTTGAAGGGTGTTATTGAGACATACCCTATTTGGTTCTCCCTTGTTCTTTCCAAGAATAAGACAATTGTTTCACACGTACACAAGTGTCATTTTTTTTTTCTCACAAAACTAATCACCTCCTCAAATCATATCCCACCAGCATCAGGCCTTCAGAATCATGATTGTACTGCCTTTCATGAGTTTCAATTCTCTCTGATTTTTCTTTCCCTTGAAATATGTCTTATTCTACGTTTCTGACTTTCCACTGTTCGAATTCTATCAAAGTGCCCTTCATATTCATTAGATCTGAAGACAAAGTCTGTACCATCGACATTTCTCTCCGTGTGGGTTCTGAGGTCTGGCTGCTTTGAGCATTACCCGAGAGCTTGTTAGACACGCAGAACCTCAGGTCCCCCCAGACCTGAACAGGGTCTGTGTTTTAGCACCATGTCTGAGTGGTAAGCACCTGACATGGTGAGAAGCCTGGCTTTGGGGTTGACTTCTCATTCCTGTGCCTCATTGAATGTCTTGCATCTTGTAACTCATCTGAAATGTGGAGTTCCTTTACTTCTGACCTTTAGTGACATTTTTCTTTACCACCAACACTTTAAGTTTTGCAGTTTTTTGGTTTCTGAGTTTATTTTCTCTGGGTTTTCATTCAGCACGGTTGATGCCTATTAAACGACCTGCTCTGAAAGAAAATTCTTCGGATATGAAAGTGTCAGTGGATCCTTCAAATCCTCTCGTGAAGTTTTGCTGGTGGCATCTTCTACATTGAAGAGGAAATGTGTCTCTCCCAGAACAGCTGAAGAGTTTTCAACACGACCAGCTTCTCCTTCTGTCCCCTCTTTGCTCCATCTCCCACCCCTCAACTTTCAGCCTGAGGCGGGGAGTTTAATAGCTCAGCCTTTCATTCTTTTTTTCCATGGACTACCAAGACCATGGGAAAAAGGATTACTATGGAATGTAAATGCACTGATTTCATTCTCTCTCTTGATTCTGGCTTCCAGCTTCAATTCCATGCTGTGCCTGATGACATATACTTTTAAATCTAGTGAAAATTTGATACATATGCAAGTATAGGCTCACTTTTGTTACAGAACACACTGTATCTCGCTAGTCCTTCCAGTGTACTGTGGGGGCAGTTCATAAAATGATGTTACCCTTGCTTTCCAGCTCAAGTGGCACTGGGGATCTGCTCCAACTAGGAAAAGCCCTATTTGCAGTGTAGCCCCAGCCTCTATAATTAGAGGCCGTCCCATTTAACTGCCTCCAGTCGCCTGCCTTCTTCAGCTATCTCTCCTCAGTTGGCTCATTTCCACATATAGCAGCTCATGAGCACCAAACAAAAGAAGAGAAGAGAAAGCCTGCACTGTTGGTTTTATTTTTTAAATTATTTTTGGATTGGGGTTTTAATGTTTCTTTTTTATTAGCCCCATCCAGATGTTTCTCTTATGACCACTCATCACTAGAATGGCAGCTGCAGGCATCTCTTTGATGTCATACAGAAGAGCTAAAGCAAGTGGAAAGAGATGTCTCAACTCATGGTTGAAATGCCCCTCCTTCCTCACCCTCAATCCTCTTATGTATCCACCTCGATTCTATCTACTCTTTCTGATTCATCTCAGGCATCCCCCACCCTTACCACTGTTTTCATAACTAATCCTTAACTAGTCCAAACTGGAAATCTCCCCTTCCTGGCCTCCTACTACAAGATTAGTAACATGCATTTTTTTGTACTTAAATACAATTTTTTTTAAAATAAAATACTACCTAGTTTGTTATTTTTTAAATCAAATCCTAAGTGTGTTTTCTCCCCAGGGAATTTCTAACCCCCCTTTAGGCAGACACTGTGCCATGTCCCTGGAATGTCTCATTCATAACTTGGTGCTTAGTAAATGTGCATCAAATAAATCAGAAAGAGAATACAGTGTACTGTCAATATCAGTTACAGCAAACTCTTTCTCCATGGCATGTTATGACCCATACAGATACTCATCTAATGTCAAGGGCTTAATTCTTATAAGAGAATAGGCCCCTGTGTAAAAACTAGTTGGAAATACTCCTTGCACCATGGCCTATACAACTTTTGTACAAACTTGTACATGTTATGAGAATCATTTTTTCACAATGATTACATTTTCCTTTCTCAAAGCCACCTCAGATTCTGCATTATGTCAGGGCTGTTGCAAACAGTTCTCCATGATGTGCACCATAAATTGAGGATGTGCCATTCATCCTCAATTTAGCTTAGAATAAATCCTTCAAAGTTGTGCAGGGCACAGCCTGCACAGACTCACAGGGCAGTCCTGATTGCAAGAGCTTATTCAACTAAGATACCAAGATCAAAGAACACCAGTAGAGGTGGCTACTTAGGGGTACGATATATAGACTTAAAAACACAGTCCTATGTTTAAGCCCTGAGGCTACTATATGATCTTAGGAATTATGTCACATGACATTTCATGAAGATTCATAAATAAATAAAGATTCACAAAATAAATTCCTCAAAGACCTTGGGTTTAACCTCCCTAAGACTTAGTCATAAGAATGAAGTATGCCTTGCTTACCTCACAGGGTTATTGCACTGATTGAGTATGAAATTGCTTTGTGAACTGAACCTTAAGAGTAGACTTTTTTTACACCCAAATCTTGTCTTACATGCATTGAGTGGTGTAGGATTCTGGCCTTAGGCAAGGGCTTGAACACAAGCAGATCTGAGGTCTTCTCCTGAGATTAGAAACTGGAGGGGATCCTTCACTTGTGTCCCCACTCACAACCCAGTGCTCAGATTTTCCCCACAGGTCAGCTCTACTACCTATGCCCTTGCTGGGGTGAGATGGGAGGGGATGGCTTGGAGAATCCGACCCTCTTGGTTGGGATCTGGTCTCTACCTCTATTGGGTGAACCTGTAAGTGATTCACCTCTCTGAATTTCAGATTTAGTTTGAAATAGGGATACCATCATCTTCCTCACACAGTTATGCTCCAGATTAAATGAAATAACCCCTTTCTTCTATAACCCAGAATACCAGCCTTAGTGAAACTGATAGAATCCAAGGGACATAGAACGATCCATTCATCTGGATTTGTTTGCCAGAGCTTGGAGGACCTGTGCTATATTATTTTAGTTGCCTCAAGAAATATTTTCTTAAATTAAGGTTTAATCTTATGACTTGAGCTCTGATAAATCTGTCCACTGGATGTTACCCACCACCCCTTGGCCTCCCTCAGACTGTGCTGTGTTCTTTGTCACACGTCTGAAACAGACCTAACTCCATAATAAGTTAATGAGAAAGAGATGAGGCAAGAAAGAGGTTTTATACTGAAGTCATACTGTGGAAAATTAATAAAGTTATCCTCTAGACATCTATGTTCCTCCCCATCAAGGTTCCTATTCTCTGCAGCTGACTCAACTCTTTATTTCCCCTTTTGTGCAAAGTTCTGCAATTACCCTTCTCTTGACTCTAGCAATTTGGTTCTTCCTTCTGTTCACACGTTGCATTTAGGAGACAATCACCACCAAAACAACCCCTAACCCATGACAAGGGATAGGAACATTTTTAGGATAAGTAATGAGATTTTCACTTTCCTTTGGCCTTAGTCTTGTCTATCTAGTGACATTGGGTATTTCATGAGAAAGAGCTTCCCTGTGTGACTCTGAAAGGTTTCAGTGGAACTAAGGTTTACTCCTAGACAGCATATTAAAAAGCCAAAACACTACTTTGCCAACAAAGGTTTGTATGGTCAAAGCTGTGGTTTTTCCAGTTTCAGTTCCAGTTCAGTCTCTCAGTCGTGTCCGACTCTCTGTGACCCCAGAAATTGCAGCATGCCAGGCCTCCCTGTCCATCACCAACTCCCGGAGTTCACCCAAACTCATGTGCATCGAGTCGGTGATGCCATCCAGCCATTTCATCCTTTCTCGTCCCCTTCTCCTCCTGCCCTCAATCCAGTCAGCTCTTCGCATCAGGTGCCCAAAGTATTGGAGTTTCAGCTTCAACATCAGTCCTTCCAATGAACACCCAGGACTGATCTCCTTTAGGATGGACTGCTTGGATCTCCTTGCAGTCCAAGGGACTCTCAAGAGTCTTCTCCAACACTACAGTTCAAAAGCATCAATGCTTCAGCACTCAGCTTTCTTTATAGTCCAAATCTCACATCCATACATGACCACTGGAAAAACCATAGCCTTGCCTAGATGGACCTTAATGTCTCTGCTTTTGAATATGCTATCTAGGTTGGTCATAACTTTCCTTCCAAAGAGTAAGCGTCTTTTAATTTCATGGCTGCAATCACCATCTGCAGTGATTTTGGAGCTCCTAAAAATAAAGTCTGCCACTGTTTCCCCATCTATTTGCCATGAAGTGATGGGACTGGATGCCATGATCTTAGTTTTCTGAATGCTGGGCTTTAAACCAACTTTTTCACTCTCCTCTTTCACTTTCATCAAGAGGCTCTTTAGTTCTTCTTATGGATAGATATGAGAGTTGGATCATAAAGAAGGCTGAGGGCTGAAGAATTGATGCTTTTTGAACTGTGGTATTGGAGAAGACTCTTGAGAGTCCCTTGGACTGCAAGGAGATCCAACCAGTCAATCCCAAAGGAAATCAGTTCTGTGTGTTCACTGGAAGGACGGATGCTGAAGCTGACGCTCCAATACTTTGGCCACCTGATATGAAGAACTGACTCATTGGAAAAGACCCTGATGCTGGGAAAGACTGAAGGCAGAAGGAGAAGGGGATGGCAGAGGATGAGATGGTTGGATGGCATCACTGACTCAAAAGACATGAGTTTGAGTGAGCTCCAGGAGTTGGTGAGGGACAGGGAAGGCTGGTGTGCTGAAGTCCATGGGGTTGCAAAGACTTGTACATGGCTGAGCAGCTGAACTGAACTGATTCTCTATTGTTCTTTTTTCTATATGTTAATTTTTGCTCAAATTTATTATTTTCCTTTTTTACTTTCTTATGGCTTATTCTATTGAATATAATTTTTTCCCTCTAACTTTTAAGTGTTTAATTTTTGTCATTTTACTTTTCTAAAATAAACAATAGACTTTTGGATAGCAGCCATTCTGACTGGCGTGAAATGGTACCTCATTGTGGTTTTGATTTGCATTTCTCTGATTATGAGTGATGTTGAGCATCTTTTCATGTGTTTGTTAGCCATAGGTATGTCTTTATGTCTTCTTTGGAGAAATGTCTGTTTAGTTCTTTGGCCCATTTTTTGATTTGGTCGTTTATTTTTCTGGAATTGAGCTGCAGGAGTTGCTTGTATATTTTTGAGATTACTTCATGCCAGTCAGAATGGCTGCGATCCAAAGTCTACAAACAACAAATTCTGGAGAGGGTGTGGAGAAAAGGGAACCTTCTTACACTGTTGGTGGGAATGCAAACAAATACAGGCACTATGGAGAAGAGTGTGGAGATTCCTTAAAAAACTGGAAATAGAATTGCCTTATGACCCAGCAATCCCACTGCTGGGCATACACACCAAGGAAAACAGAATTGAAAGAGACACATGTACCCCAATGTTCACTGCAGCACTGTTTATAATAGCCAGGACATGGAAGCAACTTAGATGTCCATCAGCAGATGAATGGATAAGAAAGCTGTGGTACATATACACAATGGAGTATTACTCAGCCGTTAAAAAGAATACATTTGAATCAGTTCTAATGAGGTGGATGAAACTGGAGCCTATTATGCAGAGTGAAGTAAGCCAGAAAGAAAACACCAGTGCAGTATACTAACACATATATATGGAATTTAGAAAGATGGTAATGATAACCCTGTATGTGAGACAGTAAAAGAGACACAGATGTATAGAACAGTCTTTTGGACTCTGTGGGAGAGGGATAGGGTGGGATGATTTGGGGGAATGCCATAGAAACATGTATAATATCATATAAGTAACAAATCGCCAGTCCAGGTTTGATACAGGATCCTTGGGGCTGGTGCACTGGGATGACCCAGAGGGATGGTACGGGGAGGGCGGTGGGAGGGGGGTTCAGGATGGGGAACACGTGTACGCCCGTGGAGGATTCATGTTGATGTGTGGCAGAACCAATACAATATTGTAAAGTAAAAAAAAATAAATAAATAAAATAAAAATAAAATGCATTCAAGATTAAAAAAAAATAAATAAACAATAAAATGATAAAATTTCCTTGACATTTCTTTGGCTGTACTCAGAAATATCAACATGTAGTACCTTAAATATTATTCAATTAATAATAATTCAAAATTCTCTTTGAGATTTTTTTTACTTAAGAGTTGTTTAAATACTTTCATATTATTAAGCATACTGGGATTTTAAAAGTTTTTCTTCTTAACTTTGAAAAGGCTTTTTTTGTATAATTCTGATTTTTCAAAACTTATTAACACTTGCTTTATATTCTATGATCTATTTCTATACATGTTCCATGTGTAATAGAATTGATTAATTGTTGTATTCTATATGGGTCCATGAAATCATACATAGGTGTTTTTTGCATGAGGACTGTGGGTGAATATACTCTTTGATGAAGATGAGAGACCTGATATCTATAAAGTTGGGCTCTTTAAACACATTGCAGTGTAGGAACAAGCAGTAGTTTCTAACTTTTGGGCCTTAAATTCCTTCTGAGTAAGGAACCTTTATTTTTTATCATCCATATATAATCTGTATTTTTTTCAATTAGTGGATAGTGAAAATAACTACCATCCTGCAGTTGTTAAACATTAATGAATGTTCCTTATAACAAAAAAGTTTGGAAACTACTCCTCGGGTATATGCTTTCTAAAGATATGCTGATTTCTCGAGAACATTCACACAGTGCTTCAGAAGTAATTAGCACAATTGTGCATGTCTCATGTGTATCATCAAACTTGCCTCCTGCCTGTTAACTCTAAATCCATATGAAACTGACTATGTAATCAAAGATGAACCCAATGGACAGGTCCCAGCACACCAAGACAGGGGAGGCCAGTCTGCATGAGGGTTTCTGTCAAAACTGCTTTGTGGAAACTAAACACAGATTGCTTTCAGTTAAGGATTCCCTGGTGGCTTAGAGGGTAAAGAGTCTGCCTGGAATGAAGGAGACCTGGTTTCAATCCCTGGGTTAGGAAGATCCCCTGGAAAAGGAAATGGCAACCCACTCTAGTATTCTTGCCTGGAAAAATCCCATGGATGGAGGAGCCTGGCAGGCTACAGTACATGGGGTCGCAGAGTTGGACACGATGGAGTGACTTCACTTCCCTTAAGGGTTCAGAATTGATTCAAACCCACGTCTCTCTCTCTCTAAGAGCTCTTTAGTCTGGGGACTTTTTCCATTCTCAGACTCCACCACTTGTCTTCGTGAATCCAAAGTCACTTTGTCATATCCTTGACTCAGTCCTAAATTAAGAATAAAGGAGAAATGTTCATGTAGAGGAAATATAACAAAGGAGGGACTTTCCTACAAGATCTTTGAAAAAAAAAAGAATATTTGCATAAACCATTTTTAACCAGTGTCTTTGTTTTGTGTCTTTCCTTTCTGAATGCTTTGTTATACTCCCTTGCAATTCCCTTTCTGGCCCCAGCTAGTCGGAGACCAAAACCTAATTCTGTTTCACTTTGGAATCTTCCTGGCTCCACCCTCATTATCATGCTTGAGTGATTACATCTACTGACCTGTCTCCCTGCTTCTCTTTCTTTCCACTCCTAAACCCCTAGGAGCACTAATCTTCCCAGAATATCACTGTAATCCTATCCTTCTCCTGCTCAAGCTTTCCCAGAAACTACCAGATAAACTTTACATGTGTTAGTCTGGAGTTTAAAGATATTCTGTGCCTATTCATTGCTGATTCTCTGCTAAGCCCGTAGGCCTGTCTGATATCTCTGACTTCCACACCTATGTCTTAGATAGTTAACTCACCTTCTGGTTCCTAACTAGACCTCACTCAAGATTTATTTTATCTGTAAATTCTGCTGCCCTTTGTCAAGTGGCCCCTCTCTCCTCTGGACTGCGGTACCTCTGAGCTCGCACACTCAGCGTGCCAGAGTTCACACTGCCTCCACATGCAGTTAGAGGTATTCTCCTCCCTCCCCTCCAGATGCTGGGTCCCTCAGGGCAGGACTTGGCCCCTGGTAACATTTTTTACAATAGTGACTTTTCAGTAGACATTTATCAGTTAATTAAAGACCACAATCTTATGCTGCCGGCTGCTCTTTACTCTAAACATGCCCATGTAACTAAAATTAAAAAGCAACCCATTTGAGCATCTGTCACCCTCCATATATATGGGTGTATTCTAAGGATGCTGAGATCAAGAAACACAGCCTGGCTTCTCAAAGTCACTTTCTTGGGTGATTTTGGCGTGAACTGGGGAATGGCCACATTCTTTCAGCCTACCCAAGCAGCTCAGCATTAGTACTTAAAATTAAATCTATTTTGGGTAATTTTTATTATCTTTTTTCTTCAACATTGGAAACATAGCTCCTTTTATTTATTTTAAAATTTATTTTATTTATTTTAAATGTTAGTTTAATGTGTTATTTTTTATATTATTTATTTTAAATGTGTTAGTTTCTGCTGTACAGCAAAGTGATTCAGTTATACATATGTATGTATATATATATTCTTTTTCATTATAAGATATTGAATATAGCTCCCTGTGCTACACAGTAGGACTTTGTTGTCTATTTTTTATATAGTAGTTTGTATCTGCTAATCCCAAAAACCTAATTTATCCCTCCCCCTTTGTCTTCTGTGTCTGTGAGTCTGTTTCTGTTTTGTAAATAAATCCATTTGTACCATAATTTAAATTTCACATGTAAGTGATATATGATATTTGTCTTTCTCCGCCTGATTTACTTTACTTAATATAATCTCTAGGTCTATCTATGTTGCTGCAAATGGCATTATTTCATTCTTTTTGTGGCTGAGTAATATTCTATTGAGTATCAGTTCAGTTCAGTCACTCAGTCGTGTCTGACTCTTTGCAACCCCATGAATCGCAGCACGCCAGGCCTCCCTGTCCATCACCAACTCCCGGAGTTCACTCAGATTCACGCTCATCGAGTCAGTGATGTCATCCAGCCATCTCATCCTCTGTCGTCCCCTTCTCCTCCTGCCCACAATCCCTCCCAGCATCAGAGTCTTTTCCAATGAGTCAACTCTTTGCATGAGGTAGCCAAAGTACTGGAGTTTCAGCTTTAGCATCATTCCTTCCAAAGAAATCTCAGGGTTGATCTCCTTCAGAATGGACTGGTTGGATCTCCTTGCAGTCCAAGGGACTCTCAAGAGTCTTCTCCAACACCACAGTTCAAAAGTATCAGTTCATCAGCAGTCATCCTTCTTCACAGTCCAACTCTCACATCCATACATGACTACTGGAAAACCATAGCCTTGACTAGACAGACCTTAGTCGGCAAAGTAATGTCTCTGCTTTTGAATGTGCTATCTAGGTTGCTCATAACTTTTCTTCCAAAGAGTAAGTGTCTTTTAATTTCATGGCTGCAGTCACCATCTGCAGTGATTTTGGAGCCCAAAAATATAAACTCTGACACTGTTTCCACTGTTTCCCCATCTATTTTCCATGAAGTGATGGGATCAGATGCCATGATCTTCGTTTTCTGAATGTTGAGCTTTAAGCCAACATTTTCACTCTCCTCTTTCACTTTCATCAAGAGGCTTTTTAGTTCCTCTTCACTTTCTGCCATAAGGGTGGTGTCATCTGCATAGCTGAGGTTATTGCTATTTCTCCCAGCAATCTTGATTCCAGCTTGTGCTTCTTCCAGTCCAGCATTTCTCATGATGTACTCTGCATATAAGTTAAATAAGCAGGGTGACAATATATAGCCTTAACGTACTCCTTTTCCTATTTGGAACCAGTCTGTTGTTCCATGTCCAGTTCTAACTGTTGCTTCCTCACCTGCATACAGATTTCTCAAGAGGCAGGTCAGGTAGTTTGGTATTCCCGTCTCTTTCAGAATTTTCCACAGTTTATTGTGATCCACACAGTCAAAGGCTTTGGCATAGTCAATAAAGCAGAAATAGATGTTTTTCTGGAACTCTCTTGCTTTTTCCATGATCCAGCAGATGTTGGCAATTTGACCTCTGGTTCCTTTGCCTTTTCTAAAACCAGCTTGAACACCTGGAAGTTCACGGTTCACGTATTGCTGAAGCCTGGTTTGGAGAATTTTGAGCATTACTTTACTAGCGTGTGAGACGAGTGCAATTGTGCAGTAGTTTGAGCACTCTTTGACACTGCCTTTCTTTGGGATTGGAATGAAAACTGCCCTTTTCCAGTCCTGTGGCCACTGCTGAGTTTTCCAAATGTGCTGGCATATTGAGTGCAGCACTTTCACAGCATCATCTTTCAGGATTTGAAACAGCTCAACTGGAATTGCACCAGCTCCACTAGCTTTGTTCATAGTGATGCTCTCTAAGGCCCACTTGACATCACATTCCAGGATTTCTGGCTCTAGATTAGTGATCACACCATCATGATTATCTGGGTCGTGAAGATCTTTTTTGTACAGTTCTGTGTATTCTTGCCACCTCTTCTTAATATCTTCTGCTTCTGTTAGGTCCAGACCATTTCTGTCCTATATTGAGCCCATCTTTGCATGAAATGTTCCCTTGGTATCTCTAATTTTTTGAAGAGATCTCTAGTCTTTCCCATTCTGTTCTTTCCCTCCATTTCTTTGCATTGATCACTGAAGAAGGCTTTCTTATCTCTCCTTGCTATTCTCTGGAACTCTGCATTCAGATGCTTATATCTTTCCTTTTCTCCTTGGCTTTTCACCTCTCTTCTTTTCACAGCTATTTGTAAGGCCTCCCCAGACAGCCATGTTGCTTTTTGGCATTTGTTTTCCATGGGGATGGTCTTGATCCCTGTCTCCTGTACAGTGTCACAAACCTCATTCCATAGTTCATCGGGCACTCTATCTATCAGATCTAGTCCCTTAAATCTATTTCTCACTTCCACTGTATAATCATAAGGGGTTTCATTTAGGTCACACCTGAATGGTCTAATGGTTTTCCCTTGTTTCTTCAATTTCAGTCTGAATTTGGTAATAAAGAGTTCATGATCTGAGCCACAGTCAGCTCCTGGTCTTGTTTTTGTTGGCTGTATAGATCTTCTCCATCTTTTGCTGCAGAGAATATAATCAATCTGATTCGGTGTTGACCATCTAGTGATGTCCATGTGTAGAGTCTTCTCTTGTGTTGTTGGTAGAGCATGTTTGCTATGACCAGTGCATTTTCTTGGCAAAACTCTATTAGTCTTTGCCCTGCTTCATTCCTTATTCCAAGGCCAAATTTGCCTGTTACTCCAGGTGTTTCTTGACTTCCTACTTTTGCATTCCAGTCCCCTATAATGAAAAGGACATCTTTTTTGGGTGTTGGTTCTAAAAGGTCTTGTAGGTCTTCATAGAACTGTTCAACTTCAGCTTCTTCAGCATTACTGGTTGGGGCATAGACTGTGTATGTGTGTGTGTGTGTGTGTGTGTGTGTGTATATCTCATCTTCTTTGTCCATTCTGTCAATGTACATTCATGTTGATGCCTTGGCTATTGCAAATAGTACTTCTATGAATTCTGGGGTGCACGTTTCTTTTCAAATTCTAGTTTTCTCTGGATGTATGCTCAGGATCATATGGCGAGTCTATTTTTAGTTTTTTTAAGGAACGTACATTCTGTTTTCCATAGTGCCTGAACCAATTTACCTTCCCTCTAACAATGGAGGAGGGTTCGTTTCTTCATACCATCTCCAGCATTTATTGTTCGTGGACTTTTTAATGATGGCCATTCTGACTGGTGTGGGGTGATACCTCATTGTAGTTTTGATTTGTATTTTTCTGATTATTAGTAGTGTTGAGCATCTTTTCAGGTGGCTATTAGACATCAGTATGTCTTCTTTGGAGAAATGTCTATTTAGGTTTTCTGTCCATTTTTAAAATTGTGTTGTTTGTTTTTGGTATTGAGTTGTTTGAGCTATTTGTATATTTTGGAAATTGAGTCCTTGTCACACACAGCTATCTTTTAAAAAATATATATGTATTTATTTTTGGTTGTGCTGGGTCTTCGCTGCTGAGCATGGGCTTTCTTTAGTTGGGGTGAGTGGGGGCTACTCTCTTGTTGCGATGTGCAGGCATCTCATTGAAGTGGCTTCTCTTATTGTGGAGCACAGGCTCTAGGGCTCGTGGGCTTCAGTAGTTGTGATGCATGGTCTTAGTTGCACCATGGCATGTGGGATCTTCCAGGACCAGGGATTGAACTCATATTCCCTGCATTGGCAGGTGGCTTCTTAACCACTGGACCAGCAGCAAAGTCCCACACAGCTCTTTTTAGTATCACCTTTCCTTACCTGTTAAACAGACACTAGCCATGTGGACTAAAGTTATTTAACATCTTTGAGTCTCAGTTTCCTAAAATTTGAAATAGGGATAATAATACCTGTGGCCAAGGATTGAATTCTATGAGGAGTGTAACCCAGGTGTCAAGTAGGGTCTCTCTGCCCCTGAAAATCCCAATTATTAATGGATTTTATGGATTATCATTAATAGATTATACAATGCATCAAAATTCTTATTGTGGAAGCACAAAACCCTCTCTGAAACCTCTCAAAATTCCCTTAATTTTCATGCTTACCATGGTACTAATTTTCTTCTAAAAATTTTGCTTCTGCCAAAGTAATTTTTTTAAAAGATTTTTTTAATGTGGGCCATCAAATTAAAAAGTCTTTACTTAATTTGTTACAAATTGCTCCCATTTTATGTTTTGTTTTTTTGGCCACAAGGCATATGAGACCTTAGCTCACCAACCAGGAGTCAAACACGAATCCCCTGTATTGGAAGGTGAAGTCTCAACAACTAGACTGCCAGTGAAGTCCCTGCCAAACTATTTTGATCCAGCTTTGTTTTTTGTGGCTATTTTTTCATAACTGCTGTTTTCCCAAACTAAGGAAGCAGCCCCTTCACCTTAAACCCCTCCTTGAAAGCAATCTAAATATGGGTCTATGTTTGCAGTGACAGTGGCAGTGACAGTCACTCAGTTGTGTCTGATTCTGCTACTCCACTGACTATAGCCCACCAGGCTCCTTTGTCCACAGGATTCTCCAGGCAAGAATACTGGAATGAGTTGTCATTCCCTTCTCCAGGGGATCTTCCCAACCCAGGGGTCAAAACTGGGTCTCCCGCATTGCAAGTGGATTCTTTACCATATGAGCCACCAGGGAAGCCCCAGCATGATTACAGGTTTGTGTAATGCGGGGGGAATCATACCATTTAATATTCATATTGATCCTAACAGGCTGGGATGCTCCTACAGAGTTCTTGCCTCTCACAACTTTTCTATTTTCATTCCTCTCTATCTTCATTACCTTCCTCCTTTTCCTTGTCACACCCTCACAGGAGCAGAAAAAAACTAACTTCCTTGCATTATTTTTATGCACAGCAGCCTCATTACATATTACTACTGCTCAAGTTTCTGCCAACACTGAGTCTGAATCTGAAGGGTCTCACCTTCAGCCTTAGAGGATTCCTAAGAAAAGAAAGTTTTTTTCCCAATTTTGATTTGGATGCCACATCAGATAATTGGATGCAAGTAAAATAAGTTTAAAATAATAAGCTTAAAAAAAAAAGAATCTGTTATTCTGCTAGTATCACCACCATAACTACTGTTGCTGTTAGAACTGTTTGTATTGGACACAATACAACTTGACCTGATACTTCGAACAAGCTTTATACCAAGATGTTGAGTAAACCTTTGTTGTTGCTGTTCAGCCACTCAGTTGTGTCCAACTCTTTTCGACCCTGTGGATTGCAGCACACCAGGCTTCCCTGTCCCTCACCATCTCCCAGAGCTGGCTCAAACTCATGTCCATCCAGTCAGTGATGCCATTCAACCATCTCATCCTCTGCCGTCCTCTTCTCCCCAAAGTCAATATTTCCCAGCATGAGGGTCTTTTCTAATCAGTCAGCTCTTCACATCAGGTGTACAAAGTATCGGAGCTTCAGCTTCAGCATCAGTCCTTCCAGTGAACATTCAGGACTGATTTCCTTTGGGATTGACTGGTTGGACCTCCTCGCAGTCTAAGGGACTCTCAAGTCTTCTCCAACACCACAGTTCAAAAAGCATCAATTCTTTAGCCCTCAGCCTTCTTTATGGTCCAACTCTCACATCTATACATGACTACTGGAAAAACCACACCTTCGACTATGTGAACCTTTGTTGGCAAAGTAATGTCTCGGCGTTTTAATACACTGTCTAGGAATAAACCTTAGTTCCATTGAAACCATTCAGAGTCACACAGGGAAGGCTCTTTCTCATGAAATGCCAAATGTCACTAGATAGACAAGACTAAGGCCAAAGGAAAGTTAAAATCTCATAACTTATCTTAAAAATGTTCCTATCCCTTGTCATGGGTTATGGGTTGTTTTGGTAGTGGCAGCCTTTCTTTCCTGAATGCAACATGTGAACATGTCTGGTTCCATGTCTGGTTCTAACTGTTGCTTCTTAACTTGCATTCAGATTTCTCAGGAGGCAGGTAAGGTGCTCTGGTATTCCCATCTCTTTAAGAATTTTCCACAGTTTGTTGTGATCCACACAGTCAAAGGCTTTAGCATAGTCAATAAAGCAGAAGTAGATGTTTTTCTGGAACTCTCTTGCTTTTTCTATGATCCAAAGGATGTTGGCAATTTGATCTCTGGTTCCTCTGGCTTTTCTAAATCCAGCTTGAACATCTGAAGCTCTTGATTCAAGTACCTTTGAAGCCTAGCTTGAAGAATTTTGAGCATTACTTTGCTAGTGTGGGAGATGAGTGAAACTGGGCCATAGTTTGAACATTCTTTGGCAGTGCTTTTCTTTGGGACTGGAATGAAAACTGACCTTTTCCAGTCCCATGGCCACTGCTGAGTTTCCTGAATTTGCTGGCATATTGATTGCACCACTTTCACAGCATTGAAGTAGAGAAACAAAGAGGATCCAAAAGTAGACAAACTGATCAAGCAAAAAAAAAAAAAAAAAAAAAGTGGTACAAATACATAAAATTTTCAGGAGTAGCAAAAAGATATATATATATAGTGGTATCAAGGATGATTTTCTTTTTGACACTAAAAACCACTTAATAAAAATATATTTTGTAAGAGTCTAACAAATTTGCTGTAAAAAATGTACTTGCCAGATTTTCTATTTTTTCTATTTCTATTAATTCTTTAAGAATTAAAGAATTAAAAAACCTGAATGGTCTCCTATAATCAATAAAGAATTTGAATCTGGAGTTAAAACTTTTCCCACAAAGTAAATATCAGGCTCAGATAGTTTTACAGGTGTGCTCTATCAATTCAAAAAGAAAAATCAGACTTTTTCCAAATATATTCAACATTTTCTAGGGAGATGACAAGAAGAGCTATCCTCCACTTATTTTATAGAGGCCAAAATATCCTTGATTTAAAAACCAGATGAACAGAACTGGATATGGAACAACAGACTGGTTCAAAATTGGGAAAGGAGTACGCCAAGGCTGTATATTGTCACCCTGCTTATTTAGCCTATATGTAGAGTACATCATGTGAAATGCTGGACTAGATGAAGCACAGGCTGGAATCAAGACTGCCGGGAAAAATATTGATAACCTCAGATATGCAGATGACACCACCCTTATGGCAGAAAGTGAAGAGAAACTAAACAGCCACTTGATGAAAGTGAAAGAGGAGAGTGAAAATGTTGGCTTAAAGCTCAACATTCAGAAAACAAAGATCATAGCACCTGGTCCCGTCACTTCATGGCAAATAGATGGGGGGAAAGTGGAAACATTGTCAGATTTCATCTTCATGGGTTCTAAAATCACTGCAGATGGTGACTGCAGCCATGAAATTAAAAGACGCTTGCTCCTCAGAAGAAAAGCTATGACAAACCTACACAGTGTATTAAAAAGCAGAGACATCACTTTGCTGACAAAGGTCCAGCTAGTCAAAGCTATGGTTTTTCCAGTAGTCATGTATGGATGTGAGAGTTGGACTCTAAAGAAGTGTGAGTGCTTAAAAATTGATGCTTTTGAACTGTGATGCTGAAGAAGACTCTTGAGAATCCCTTGGACAGCAAGGAGATCAAAGCAGTCAATCCTAAAGAAAATCAGTCCTGGATATTCACTGAAAGTCCCTGTGTGGGGAAGATTCCCTGGAGAAGGAACCCACAGCTCCTGAACTGCAGGTGGTCTCCTGCATCACACTCAAATTTTCCACCACTGAGCCATCAGAGAAGTCCCAGTTACAGGAATAACAGAGTATATATCAGCATGGCTCTGTCAGGTGAGTATATGCTCCTCGGTTCTGTCTCATCACAACAAAGATTTGGAACGATGGACATTAAAGCCCTCGGCGCATCACAGCTCTCGGGTCTTGGACAAACCGTGTTATAGCTCTTAGACAAATCAGTGTTACAGCTCTATTTTATATCGAAAATGACAGGAGAATCCATCCTCCAGGCATGAGGGCATGTCGACCCAAAGACGCAAAGAGTGCCCCAGCTCGCAGGAGAGAGAGAAAGAGAAAGAGTGCACGCACGTGGAGGGGGCGGGAGAGAGAGAGAGAAAGAGCGCACACACGCGGGGGGAAAAGAGAGAGCGAGAGAGCGCTTTGGCTCCTCCTTTTATATGTTTTTTCCTCCCTCTGGGCATGCCCTATGCAAATCGGGCCAGCCAGGAGTGCTGTTTGTTCTACCTGAAGTCCTCACTCTGGTCCTCGGACCTTCCTTTGTTTTATTTTTGCGGGCTTTTTCCTTCCTTGTCTTTTAGCCACCGCCATTTTGGACTCCTGTTTCCTGTCTACCTACCTAACAGATCCAAACCTTGCAGAGGTCTGGTTAACTACAAGATCATTCTAACATTCCTTCTTCAGGAAGGACTCTGAACAGTTCTTCCCTGGGAAAAAAAAAAGTCCCAAATGTAATTAAACTGGTATTCAGGAAGCTCTCCTTTATATCTTGCTTAAATTCCTCTTGCTGTAACCTCAGTATATTTCTGTTCTTTGGGGGAACTGAAACTTCCACACAGAGGAAGCCAATATTGTAGTTACAGTTAACCCAAGCTCATTTATTCTTGCCAACACTTGAGTGCTTTTAAAAATTGTAACAGCATCTGGTGATGACCCTGAATTATTCCCTCCCCAGTAAGGGTCTGCTTCTCCTAGTTAGGATTTGCATTTCTCTCATGGGTGGTGCTGTTCTGGGCTAAGCCACTTCCTAGAAGCAGGAGAAAGATTGGGTGGGTCATCTGGAAATATTCCCTGAGGTTATAGGCCACCACTTCCCCTTCCTGCTCTATTGAAATGCAATTCCTCGGGCTCTGCTGAGGACTCCCTGAGCAAGTGCTCTCCAGCCCCCAGGCTGGCCCTTTGTGTGTCAGCCTGTGACTACTCATCAAACACTTTCAGATTTTGCCTATAAGAAAGTCCTGGGAAAACCTGGGGGCTGGAATCCTGATTCATACCGCCCCCCCCCCCCTCAAGCAACAATAGCAGAGGCAAACAACCAAGATGTTGGGGCAACAGGGTGTGCTGCTGCAAGTGAAGAGAAATTTAACTTTCAGCTTCGTAATACTGACAAGGAACATGCCCAGAAACCCACTTTTCCTCAGAAGCAGCTTGTTATTGCCAAATATCCTGTTCATCTGATTGAAGAGGAGATTCTCTCTGTATTCTGAGACTCTGTCCTGACTGTGGATATCAGCTGAACAGAATCTATCCCAGAATGCAGGACAGAGATGGGGGTGTAGAACTGAGTTGATGTTCCTTTGCTCTGGAACATCGGGTCGATGTTGATGGATAAACCAGCAGTTAGCACAATCATTGACACTACTTTATTCAGTTTGCTTTTTTAAAAGATAAATGTGGGATTTTAAATAATTTAAAAAATTAATTTGTTTTTGGCTGTGCTGGTCAGCCTATTCATTGCTGCACAGGCTTTCCTCTAGTTATGGCAAATGGGGGCTATTCTCTAGGTGCAGGAGGGCGAGAGGAGCTACTTCATGTTCAAGGTCAGGAGGGGCAGCACTGAAGAGATACCCCTCGTCCAAGGTAAGGAGCAGCGGGTGCACTTTTCTGGAGCAGCGGTGAAGAGATAAGCCATGTCCAAGGTAAGAGAAACCCAAGTAACAGTAGGTGTTACAAGAGGGCATCAGAGGGCATCACACTGAAACCATAATCACAGAAAACTAGTCAATCTAATCACATGGACCACAACCTTGTCTAACTCAATGAAATTAAGCCATGCTGTGTGGGCCCACCCAAGACGGGTGGGTCATGGTGGAGAGGTCTGACAGAATGTGGTCCACTGGAGAAGGGAATGACAACCCACTGCAGTATTCTTGCCTTGAGAACCCCATGAACAGTATGAAAAGGCAAAAAGATAGGACACTGAAAGAGGAACTCCCTGGGTTGCTAGGTGCCCAATATGCTACTGGAGATGAGTGGAGAAATAACTCCAGAAAGAATGAAGGGATGGAGCCAAAGCAAAAACAATACCCTGTGGACGTGACTGGTGATAGAAACAAGGTCCGATACTGTAAAGAGCAATATTGCACAGGAACCTGGAATGTTAGGTACATGAATCAAGACAAATTGGAAGTGGTCAAACAGGAGATGGCAAGAGTGAACGTTGACATTCTAGGACTCAGCGAACTAAAATGGACTGGAATGAGTGAATTTAACTCAGATTACCATTATATCTGCTACTGTGGGCAGAAATCCCTTAGAAGAAATGGAGTAGCCATCACGGTCAACAAAAGAGTCCGAAATGCAGTACTTGGATGCAACCTCAAAAAATGACAGAATGATCTCTTTTCGTTTCCAAGGCAAATCATTCAATATCACAGTTATCCAAGTCTATGCCCCAACCAGTAACGCTGAAGAAGCTGAAGTTGAATGGTTCTATGAAGACCTACAAGGCCTTTTAGAACTAACACCCAAAAAAGATGTCCTTTTCATTATAGGGGACTGGAATGCGAAAGTAGGAAGTCAAGAAACACCTGGAGTAACAGGCAAATTTGGCCTTGGAATACGGAATGAAGCAGGGCAAAGACTAATAGAGTTTTGCCGAGAGAACGCACTGGTCATAGGAGATACCCTCTTCCAACAACACAAGAGAAGACTCTGCACATGGACATCACCAGATGGTCAATACCAAAATCAGATTGATTATATTCTTTACAGCCAAAGATGGAGAAGCTCTATACAGTCAGCAAAACCAAGACCGGGAGCTGACTGTGGCTCAGATCATGGACTCCTTATTGCCAAATTCAGACTGAAATTGAAGAAAGTAGGGAAAACTGCTAGACCATTCAGGTATGACTTAAATCAAATCCCTTATGATTATACAGTGGAAGTGAGAAATAGATTTAAGGGACTAGATCTGATAGATAGACTGCCTGATGAACTATGGACGGAGGTTCATGACATTGTACAGGAGACAGGGATCAAGACCATCCCCATGGAAAAGAAATGCAAAAAAGCAACATGGCTGTCTGAGGAGGCCTTACAAATAGCTGTGAAAAGAAGAGAAGTGAAAAGCAAAGGAGAAAAGGAGAGATATAAGCATCTGAATGCAGAGTTCCAAAGAATAGTAAGGAGAGATAAGAAAGCCTTCCTCGGTGATCAATGCAAAGAAATAGAGGAAAACCAGAATGGGAAAGACTAGAGATCTCTTCAAGAAAATTAGAGATACCAAGGGAACATTTCATGCAAAGATGGGCTCGATAAAGGACAGAAATGGTATGGACCTAACAGAAGCAGAAGAGGTGGCAAGAATACACAGAAGAACTGTACAAAAAAGATCTTCACGACCAAGATAATCACGATGGTGTGATTACTCACCTAGAGCCAGATATCCTGGAATGAGAAGTCAAGTGGGCCTTAGTAAGCATCACTATGAACAAAGCTAGTGGAGGTGATGGAATTCCAGTGGAGCTGTTTCAAATCCTGAAAGATGATGGTGTGAAAGTGCTGCACTCAATATGCCAGCACATTTGGAAAACTCAGCAGTGGCCACAGGAAAGGAAAAGGGCAGTTTTCATTCCAATCCCAAAGAAAAGTAGTGTCAAAGAATGCTCAAACTGCCGCACAATGGCACTCATCTCACATGCTAATAAAGTAATGCTCGAAATTCTCCAAGCCAGGCTTCAGCAATACGTGAACCGTGAACTTCCAGGTGTTCAAGCTGGTTTTAGAAAAGGCAGAGGAAACAGAGATCAAATTGCCAACATCCAGTGGATCATCGAAAAAACAAGAGAGTTCCAGAAAAACATCTATTTCTGCTTTATTGACTATGCCAAAGCCTTTGACTGTGTGGATCACAATAACCTGTGGAAAATTCTGAAAGAGATGGGAATACCAGACCACCTGACCTGCCTCTTGAGAAACCTATATGCAGGACAGGAGGCAACAGTTAGAACTGGACATGGAACAACAGACTGGATTCAAATAGGAAAAGGAGTACGTCAAGGCTGTATATTGTCACCCTGCTTATTTAACTTCTATGCAGAGTACATCATGAGAAACACTGGGTTGGAAGAAGCACAAGCTGGAATCAAGATTGCCGGGAGAAATATCAATAACCTCAGCTATGCAGATGACACCACCCTTATAGCAGAAAGTAAGAGGAGCTAAAGAGCCTCTTGATGAAAGTGAAAGAGGAGAGTGAAAAAGTTGCTTAAAGTTCAACATTCAGAAAATGAAGATCATGGCCTCTGGTCCCATCACTTCATGGGAAATAGATGGGGAAACAGTGGAAACAGTGTCAGACTTTATTTTGGGGGGCTCCAAAATCACTGCAGATGGTGACTGCAGCCATGAAATTAAAAGATGCTTACTCCTTGGAAGGAAAGTTATGACCAATCTAGATAGCATATTAAAAATCAGAGACATTACTTTGCCAACAAAGGTCCATCTAGTCAAGGCTTTGGTTTTTCCAGTGGTCATGTATGGATGTGAGAGTTGGACTGTGCAAAAGCTGAGTGCCAAAGAATTGATGCTTTTGAACTGTGGTGTTGGAGAAGACTCTTGAGAGTCCCTTGGACTGCAAGGAGATACAAGCGGTCCATTTTAAAGGAGATCAGTCCTGGGTGTTCTTTGGAAGGAGTGATGCTAAAACTGAAACTCCAATACTTTGGCCACCTCCTGTGAAGAGTTGACTCATTGGAAAAGACTCTGATGCTGGGAGGGATTGGCGGGCAGGAGGAGAAGGGGACGACAATGAATGAGATGGCTGGATGGCATCACGGACTCCATGGACATGAGTTTGAATGCACTCTGGGAGTTGGTGATGGACAGGGAGGCCTGGCGTGCTGCGATTCATGGGGTCGCAAAGAGTTGGACACGACTGAGCCACTGAACTGAACTGAACTCCAGCTGCTTCTCATTGTGGTGGCTTCTCTTGCTGCAGAGCATGGGCTTAGGTGTGCAGGCTTAGGTAGTTGCTGCTCACTGGCTTAGTTGCTCTACTGCATGGGGGATCTATCCAGATCAGGGATCGAACTCCTGAATCCTGCATTATTAGGTGGATTCTTTACCACTGAGCCACCAGGGAAACCCCTATTCAGTTGTTTTATTTTTGCCCTTTGTTCTCTGTTACAGAGTGTTAAATGTTTCTGTATTTATTTTAAAAAATAGTGAACTCGGAATTTAAAAGGGTTGAATTTAACCCCAGGTCCTGGGCTTCCCTTGTGGCTCAGTGGTAAAGAATCCACCTGCCAAAGCAGGAGAGGCAGGTTCTATACCTGGGTCAGGAAGATCCCCTTGAGGAGGAGGAAATGGCAACCTGCTCCAGTATTCTTGCTGGGAAAATTCCAAGGACAGAGGAGTCTGGTGGGCTTTGGTTCATGGGGTTGCAAAGAGTTGGATATGACTGAGCATGCATATATGCCTGAATTTTAGCTATGTCTTTGTTTTCCATGGAATGAAAATATCACCTTCAGAAGGTCTCTGCAGCTAATGTTAACCCTAAATTGTTCTTTTTTTATTTTTTAATTTAATTGGAGGATAATTATTTTACAATACTGTGATAGCTTTTGCCTTACATCAACATGAATTGGCCATAGATATACATGTGTCTCCCCTAGTCTGAACTCCTACCCCCCACACCTCACTTTCCACCCCATCCCTTGGGTTGTCCCAGAGCACCAGCTCTGAGTGCCCTGCTTCATGTATCAAACTTTCACTAGTCGTCTATTTTACATATGGTAATGTACATGTTTCAATGCTATTCTCTCAAATCATCTCACCCCTGCCTTCTCCCATTGAGTCCAAAAGTCTGTTCTTTATATCTATGTCTCCTTTGCTGCCCTACATGGAGGATCGTTGGTAGCATCTTTCTAAATTCCATGTATATGCATTAATATGCAGTATTTGTCTTTCTCTTTCTGACTTACTTCACTCTGTATAATACGCTCCAGTTTCATCCACCTCATTAGAAATGACTTAAATGGGTTCCTTTTTGTAACTGAGTAATATTTCATGTGTATATGTACCACAACTTCCTTATCCATTTATCTGCTGATGGACATAGAGGTTGTTTCCATGTCCTAGCTAATGTAAATAGTGCTACAATGAACATTGGGCTACATAGGTCTCTTTCAGTTCTGGTTTCCTGGGGGTATATGCCCAACAGTGGGATTGCTGTTGGACACCCAAAATATCCTACCCTGAGAAACTCTAATACAGGGCCACTTTGTTATTCTTATCAACTGTAAAGTATACTATGATACATCCTGCAGTGCGTATTCCAGAGAACACCATTTCCGTTGTATTCCACATGAATTGTGCCCCTTTGGGTTATACACAGTGTGATACTTTGGACACTAAAATGTGATATTTGTACAAGAAATAGTTACTCTTTGTTGATAAGTTAACACAATTGTCTTAAATCCCCATAGCAATGTTGCAAGAAGAAATTACCATATCCATTTTACAAATTCGAAATCAGGATTCAGTTCAGTTCAGTTCAGTCACATAGTTGTGTCCACTCTTCAACCCCATGAATCGCAGCATACCAGGCCTCCCTGTCCATCACCAACTCCCGGAGTTCACCTAAACCCATGTCATCGAGTTCGTGATGCCATCCAACCATCTCATACTCTGTCATCCCCTTCTCCTCCTGCCCTCAATCTTTCCCAGCATCAGGGTCTTTTCAAATGAGTCAGCTCTTTGCATTGGGTGCCCAAAGTATTGGAGTTTCAGCTTCAACATCAGTCCTTCCAATGAACACCCAGGGCTGATCTCCTTTAGGATGGGCTGGTTGGATCTCCTTGCAGTCCAAGGGACTCTCAAGAGTCTTCTCCAACACCACAGTTCAAAAGCATCAATTCTTCTGCACTCAGCTTTCTTTATAGTCCAACTCTCACATTCATACATGACCACTGGAAAAACCATAGCCTGAATTAGACGGACCTTTGCTGGCAAAGTAATGTCTCTGCTTTTTAATATGCTGTCTAGGTTGGTCATAACTTTCCTTCCAATGAGTAAAGTCTTTTAATTTCATGGCTGCAATCACCATCTGCAGTGATTTTGGAGCCCAAGAAAATAAAGTCTGACACTGTTTCCACTGTTTCCCCATCTATTTCCCATGAAGTGATGGGACTGGATGCCATGATCTTCGTTTTCTGAATGTTGAGCTTTAAGCAACTTTTTCACTCTCCTCTTTCACTTTCATCAAGAGGCTTTTTAGCTCCTCTTCACTTTCTGCCATAAGGGTGGTGTCATCTGCATAGCTGAGGTTATTGATATTTCTCCCGGCAATCTTGATTCCAGCTTGTGCTTCTTCCAACCCAGTGTTTCTCATGATGTACTCTGCATAGAAGTTAAATAAGCAGGGTGACAATATACAGCCTTGACGTACTCCTTTTCCTATTTGAATCCAGTCTGTTGTTCCATGTCCAATTCTAACTGTTGCTTCCTCACCTGCATACAGATTTCTCAAGAGGCAGGTCAGGTGGTCTGGTATTCCTATCTTTCTCAGAATCTTCCACAGTTTATTGTGATCCACACAGTCAAAGGCTTTGGCATAGTCAATAAAGCAGAAATAGATGTTTTTTGGAACTCTCTTGTTTTTTTGATGATCCACTGGATGTTGACAATTTGATCTCTGTTTCCTCTGCCTTTTCTAAAACCAGCTTGAACATCAGGAAGTTCACGGTTCACGTATTGCTGAAGCCTGGCTTGGAGAATTTTGAGCATTACTTTACTAGCGTGTGAGATGAGTGCAATTGTGCGGTAGTTTGAGCATTCTTTGACATTGTCTTTCTTTGGGATTGGAATGAAAACTGCCCTTTTCCTTTCCTGTGGCCACTGCTGAGTTTTCCAAATGTGCTGGCATATTGAGTGCAGCACTTTCACACCATCATCTTTCAGGATTTGAAACAGCTCCACTGGAATTCCATCATCTCCACTAGCTTTGTTCGTAGTGATCCTTTCTAACGTCCACTTGACTTCACATTCCAGGATGTCTGGCTCTAGGAGAGTGATCACACCATTGTGATTATCGGTCATGAAGATCTTTTTTGTACAGTTTTTCTGTGTATTCTTGCCACCTCTTTTTAACATCTTCTGCTTCTGTTAGGTCCATACCATTTCTGTCCTTTATCGAGCCCTTCTTTGTATGAAATATTCCCTTGGTATAATCACACTAATCCTGTGAGGTAGATATTATTTTTCTGTTTTACAGATGAAGAAGCTGAGGAGCAAGCATAATTTGTCCAGGATGACATTTCTGGTCAATGACAGATCTGGGAGTAACGATCAGGGAGTCTAGCTCTAAAGGGCACTTAACTACCAGCAACACTAATGATGATGTAAATCACTATTTTATGACTGCTATAATAAAGGCTATAAAAGAAAGGCACAGTGTGAAAGCATGTAATGTATGCATTTTAATTCAAAGGGCATTAGACTCACTTTTTATTAAAATCCATACATGCATTTAAAAGGGAAAGAAATTTAGGAATATGTATGCATATTTATTTTATATCAAATTCTTAACCACTATTTTCTAGGAGTTCAAGCAACTTTAAAAATTTTATTATTGTGGTTTTTTTGTAATATATAATTTTTTTAAAAAAGAATCATCTATTAATTTTATCATTATAAAAAATGCTAGTATCCTTTTAATCTTGAGAAAATGCTATAAAAACTGGGTTTTGATTAAGAAATTATCCTTCACTGGGGCTTTGTGGGGCAGGAGTGGGGAGAACCTGATGTCCAAGGGGAAAAAAAAATTCACAATGAAAAAACCTTTCCATGATTCACCTCTGTGTGAAAATACATAAAAATCACTAAATTGAATGAGTCCTCTGGCTTCAGAAGATCTCACATTACACTCAAATTTTTTAATTCAAAAAGTTTGATTTAAATCAAATAAGATAAACAGCAGTAAACACCTATCTTCATGGGAAGTATGTTACAAGGAAAAGCCAAAGCCTTGTAACCATTCAGAAGTGAAAGTTGCTCAGTCGTGTCTGAATCTGTGACCCCATGGACTATACAGTCCATGGAATTCTTCAGGCCAGAATACTGGAGTGGGTAACCTTTCCCTTCTCCAGGGGATCTTCCCAACTCAGGGATCAAACCTAGGTCTCCCACTTTGCAGGTGAATTCTTTACCAGCTGAGTTATCAGGATTCTTTACTAGCTGAGCTACCAGGGAAGCCCTTACCTGTTTACCAATTGTGGTTAAATGCTTTTTCAGGTAATAGAAGCAGAGGTTGTTTTTCAGAAGAAAAGGACAAAGTGCTCTGATTCCTTAAGGGCTGGCATAGAGGAATACGCCCATGTTGCTATGATCTGTTGAAAATAATCCTATAAACCTAATGACTCAATAAATGATCCAATAAACCTAAATTCTGAAAATTTCCCCTTCTGATATCCCCCTAAATTTGCCCATTCTTCAAGTGATTGATGGCTCTCTTTTAGAAAGATGAAACCATGATCAAGCCAGAATGCTGAGGCTAACTTAGGTAGTTTTGACTTGTAATTACTGTTTGAACTTTTTCAAAGTATAAAATACACATGACAATGGGTACATGTCAAGAATGTACCAAGGAGGGCACAGAAACCCTCCTGGAGAACCCCATGGACAGAGGAGGCTGGCAGGCTCCAGCCCATAGAGTTGCAAAGAGTCAGACACCATTGAAGCAACTTAGCACACAGGCACACCCAAGAATGTACCGCTTGGTGAATTTTCACCAACTGAACACTTCCGTGTAGTTAGCACTCAGATCAAGAAACATCGTTACCAGACCCGAGGATCTTCCCTTCATTACCTCTTAAGAGTAAAAGGTAACGCCTCAAGGTAAACCCTCTCCCAACTTCTAACAGCACAGATTGTTCCAACCTGTTTTTTATTTCTATCTATAGGATCTTTCAGTAAGTTCTCTTTTTCAGTTGGTTTCTTTCACTCAGCATTTCATCTATGAGACTCATCCATATTGTGGTGTATAGATTGCTCTTCGTCATTGCTTTATAGGCAACCTGTTGTATGCACAACAGTTTTTCGTTATATATTCATTTTCAACACATAGAGCTAAAAATAATTTTGTAGTGGTGTGTAGGCTTTCTTTCTCCAATTCCCTAAACCCTTGACATGGAGTTTCCTAAAGGAGTTTATTAAGGAAACTTTTCACTATAGAAAGGAAAATGTTGGATTCCCGTTAATTTTCATTTGTTTGGAGTTTTCCACAATGGGAGATGTTAGCAGGGGAAATATAACATTGTGGGGGAAACACAGCAAATCCACTGTTTGTCATCCAAGTTTGCCAGGCCAGTGTAACTAACTTCCTGTGTAAGTCCCTAGGTACTTGAAGACAGGAAAAGATGCTGCCATCTCGCTGCTCCAGAGAAAGTTGGAACCAGGCCCAGGTGTGACGTGGTTTAAATTGGCTTCTAGTCCCGCCCCAGTCTCCTTATCATCATCTGCAGTTTCCTATTGCTCACTGAGACGCCTGGGATTATGACCCTCTTCTTTGTCAGTAGATACACACCACCTAAAAATTACTTAACTCAGTCGTTTCCCACTATTTCTCCATCACTTATCAACCCAGTTGGGATCTTGGAGCTAGTATGAATAAGGCAATTTTCCTAGACCATGCTATGACCTTTCATGGGAAATTGTGTCTTTCTGTCAGAGATACTTGGAGATTAACTATCTCCTTAAGGAGAAGGATTGGAGAAGGAAATGGCAATCCACTCCAGTATTCTTGCCTGGAGAATCTCATGGACAGAGAGGAGCCTGGCAGGCTACAGTCCATGGGGTTGCAAGAGTAGGACACAACTAAGTGACTAAACCACCACCACCAAGGAGGGAAAATACGCGTTGACAAACCTAGTAAGATAAAGGAAACCCTAGTGAGACTATGAATCTTCTATAGGCGATGGAAAAAAATTTGTAATTCCACACGAAAGAGTGTGGTCTGCTAATACCATCAGCATTCTTCCACAATGGTGAGGGCAGTCACGTGCATGGTCATGGGAAGAGCCAGAAAACTGGTGTTCTCCCTCTGTCTCCCTTGACCTGATGTTACCATGGTCACATCAGGGAAACACACCTGACCCTGGTACCCCAAGGGCAGGCTAATGAAACCCTGCAGCTCACCTGGTGGGAGTCCCGGGCTGCCTGGTACAGGCCTTCAAAATACTGGTGTTTCTTCCTCCTTTTTAGTTAGTTATTTGATCAACTTGCCTTGTTCAAAGCAGATGCTCAACAATAATAATAATACCTACCTTTCCCAGGGATATTAGCATTTTAGCAGTGGATCCTGAATGCCTAAATCCAAAGAATAAATGTCAACTTTACTGGTTAGAATAAAAATGATAATAGGCATTAGTTTTTTGAGCATTTGCTATGTGCTGGGTACTACATGAAGCACTGTAAATGCATTATCTTATTTAATCCTCCCTTATTTTTATTTTATGAATGATGTGTGGAGCTCTAATAAATTTCAGAAGGTCAGACAGCTGACAAGTGGCAGAACTGTAATTCAACTAAAGCCAAACCTGTCTGATTGAAGAGACAACTTCTTGATCATTACAATCTAGACATTGTCTTTTGGATTTGCTTTTCTGCAGTAACAATTCTGCTTTTTACAGTTTTACAGTTTACAGCCATTATTTTCTTTGCTCCATCACATGTTGCTGAGCTTGTTTTTTTCTCACACCTGTCCCTGATGCCATATTCTCTTTTTTTCTCACTGGACATAATAAACAACCAGTTGTTTAAAATAATCTCCTGATTTTTCAGGTTTATGAATTAAAACACTCTCTAGAGAAAGGCTTTTCTCAGCTCTTGGCTTGATTCTTATTTATTAGAAGCATTTCTTCTCCTTCCTATTTAGTCTCCATCAATTTGACTTATTGGTATTCACTGTCATTCAGAAACCTGAAAAGAGAGTTTTAAGCACTTGCCTTAAATTACCTACTGAAGCTTCCTACAGCAAGGTTAAGGCAGAAGGTGAGATGGGGTAGTAGCCCAGGACTGCAGCCAGGTGAATTGCAGGGTTTCTTTAGTTAGGACTGGGGGAACAGGTCTCAGATCCCATTTCTGAAGCATGGTTTTGCAAAGATGTTCCCTTCACAATGCATTTGGGTACTAAGGTTAGGCAAGTTACAGGAGATAAAGCCAGGCTGCGGCAAAATCTTAGTTATGATATAAGGTTGAGCCTTTGTGTCATTATTACCATAGTTACTGGAAAAAAAAAAAAAAGCCCCACTAAAGTAACAGCATTGGAGACAAGAAGGTTGCTGACATTTTCCCTTATTGCACAATCTTCCTAGAAATCCTAGAGCCTGACTCTCCAATTGTGGAATTTTTCAAAAACTGAGATAATCCAGGAAGGAGAGCTTTTAGAGGAACATCCTTGAAATCACATCACGGCAGCTGCCAACTATGTCTAAACATAGAGCCCAGTGGCGCCAGCATACGTGAACACTGCATGCACTTTGTTGCTGCTCCAACTCTTACGCAGCTTTGTGCCCAGGTCATGTATACTCTGTGGATGTTTCAGAAGCATCTGTGGCTCCATAAAGATATACAGGGGAATATGCAACCTGTGTGGTGACATGAGGAGAACTGGATCTTTGAAGTCAGACTTCATGACTTTGATTTAAGAAGAGGGTCTGGTATCAGCTCTACAATCCTGAACAAGGCAACTAATGTACTTAAGCTTCAATTTTATCATCAGCAAAATGTCATGCACACAGCCTAAAATCAATATCGCATACTAATGTTGGCTCTTTCTAAGTCAGTTTTTCCCTCTAGATGATGGTCCATAAAGATAAGGATTGCTATATTCTGTCATGCCTAGTACAGCGTCTGGCAAGGACTAGGTAATCAGTAAACAGTTATTAAATTAATAAAAGCTCTATAACAAAAAAATCCACTGAGATTTTTATTAAAATTAGAGTTATATAGGATTAGATTAATTTTAGGAGTATTTATATTTTATGACTCACAAATATACCTTTATGTTTTCTGTAATTTTTTCAATAAAGCTTTATAGTTTTTTGCTATAAGGCTACACACATCTTTTGTTAGATTTATTCCTAGGTATCTAAAACTTTTATAATATTGTAAGGCCTTTTTACAAAAACATCACATTTTCTGGTTCTTTGTGTTGATGCTTAGAATTGCAGCTTAACTTTGTATATTATTTGCTTATTGAGTCACCTCTTAAAATTGTCATCAGTCCTAATAACTTATCTGTAATTTCACTGAGGTTTTTCTATTCAATTATATCATTTGCAAATAAAGATGATTTTGTTTCTCACTCTCCAGTCCTTATATCTTTTTTCCTTTTATTCCCTGTCTTTTTAAAAACTATAATGTACAATATTATATAGTTATTGTTATTATATATTGACTCACAATTTTTAAAGATTATACTCCATTTATAATTATAAAATATTGCCTATATTCCTTGTGTTGTACAATATATCCTTGCAAGTTATTTGATACCTAGTAGTTTCACATGTTAGAACTGCTCCAGTACGAACACTTCTGCAAGGAGCTGGTGAATGCTCAGTGTGCGAAATTTATTGATGAGCAGCAAATTCTGCACTGGCAGCACTATTCCTGGAAGCAGATGCGCTTTCAGCAAGCCCTGGCAGAGCAGCAACAGCAGAATAACACATCAGGAAAATAAAAAGCTGAGTCTCGACCAGGTTCCTAAGACATGTATACATTGCTTTTGTACAGTGAAGACAAAAAGCTGTTCCTATGTACATTTATTATGGTAGCACCCAGAACCGTTAGTGTGCTTATTTAATTGAACTTTTATTGTTACTAGATTATTTCTGTTAAACCAGAATTGTTTTACTTTGATTTCCCTGTGGATTTGTAAGCTTTTATTAGTATTTAACACAGAAATGTCTGAAGAACAGAAATGTTAGGTTCTGCAGACCTATTTAAGGCAGGGGGCATGAGGTAAGGGGAGGGCCACCAAGCCAAATCCTGCTCCTCATGTACAGTGGGGCCTGGGACAACTCTCAGAGAAGGCAATGGCACCCCACTCCAGTATTCTTGCCTGGAAAATCCCATGGATGGAAGAGCCTGGTAGGCTGCAGTCCATGGGGTCGCTAAGAGTCAGACACGCCTGAGCGACTTTCACTTTTCACTTTCATGCATTGGAGAAGGAAATGGCAACCCACTCCAGTATTCTTGCCTGGAGAGTCCCAGGGACCGGGGAGCCTAGTGGGCTGCCATCTATGGGGTCGCACAGAGTCGGACACGACTGAAGTGACTTAGCAGCAGTAGCAGCAGCAGCAGGTTTTACTTTTAACCCCCTAGCTCCATGTTGTCCCTCCCCTCTTTGCTCTCCGCACTGGTAAACACTAATTTGTTTTTTATATCGGTGAGTCTGTTTCTTTTTTGTTACATTCAGTAGTTTATTGTACTTTTTAAACATTCCACATGTAAGTGATATCATACAGTATTTGTCTTTCTCTGCCTGACTTCACTTTGCACCATACCCTCCAAGTCCCTCAACATTGTTGCAAAGAGCAGATCACATTGACAAACTGAAGAACAGCAATCATATGATCACCTCAATCGATAAAGAAAATGCTTTTGATAAAATTAAGCATCCATTTGTGATAAAAAGTGTCCAGAAAGTGGGTATAGAAAGAACATACTTCAACAAGATAAAGGCCATGCATGACAAACCCACAGTTAATATACTCAATGGTGAAAAGTTCCTTTCAGATCAGGAATAAGACTAGGATGTTCACTCTTGCCATTTTTGTTCAAGGCAGTATTGGAAGTCCTAGCTATAGCAATCAGAGAAGAAAAAGAAATAAATGGAATTCTAATTGGAAAAGAAGAAGTAAAATTGTCACTATTTGCAGATGATTTGATACTACTACACATGGAAAATTCTAAAGATGCCACCAGAAAACTATCAGAGCTTACAAATGAATTCAGTAAAGTTGTAGGATACAAAATTAATATACAGAAGAGAGAACAAGATGGCAGAGGGGCAGGTGGACATGGAATACGTCTCTCTCCATGGATACATCAGGAATACACCTGCAGACACAGAAGTGCATGCAGAACACCAGATGAGAGCAGACAGGAGGACCTGACGAGTGGAAAAGAATATATAGAGTCGTGCAAAACTCAGTAGGATGAAGAAAGTAGGGGAAAACAGGAGTGTTAGTAGGACTGGACCAGCCCTCCACTGGTGGGGGCACTGAAGCAGGGGTCCAATCCCAACACTGGGGCAATTGTCTGAGTCAGAGGAGAAACATTTACGGCTGAAAGTGAAACAGCTGATCTGTGGCAGCCTAAATGGAATGAGAATCAGATAGTACTTGTCGCAGCCATACATACCCCAGACAGGGACACAGGTTCCCTGGAAGGCGCAGCAGCTGGGAGCTGGAGTTTAGGGATTGTGGAGTAATCCCTGGGCAAAGACTGCTGTTGACTGTGGAGAGACGGATAGAGGGGATGTGAAGGAGGAGATTGTGATGGGAGATGCCTGTAGAGGAAAGCTGGGCAGCCATGGAAGCAAGGCAATACTGCTGAGTCACACATAGCGGGTGGAGCCATCACCACAGCTTCTCTGTATCCACACACCAGCATCCACAGTGAACAACAGAGAGGCTGGCCCATCAAACACCTGACCCTGACCACACTGAACTACAGAGTAGGACCCCACCCAGGGTGCCCGTTAAGTAAGTGTCTGCCCTTAAAGGGTGCTCCTTTAAGTGACTGATGTAATGAACTACAAAGTAGGACCCCACCCAGGTGCCCCTTTAAGTGTCTGATGAGCCGATCTACAGAGTAGAACCCCAGCCACGGGGGGGCCCTCTAAGTGCCTGATGCACTGAAGAAGAGAAGGACCCCAGGCAAGGGAGCCATCTAAAGTGCCTGAACAGGAGGAGCTATGGAGAAAGACTGGCCAAAGAGATCTTCCTATCTCCAGCTACAAGAGGCTTGAAAAAAGACTCTGATAGAGCCATAACTCCTGCAGCGGTGGCAGTCTGTGTCCCTGCACACTTGGCGCTGCCAGGGTCCTGGCAAGTCAAGCAGCTGTGCCACTTTTGTGCTCAATCCTCACTAGGGCAGAGCTGCTACAGGAAAAAAAAGTCTTGCATCTATGCTCACAGGGTCGCTTCAGTAGTATCTGACTCTTTGAGACCCTGTAGACTGTGGCCTGCCAGGCTTCTCTGTCAGGGAGAGGGGTTCTCCAGGCAAGAATACTGGAGTGTATTGGCAAATACTGGTTGCCATACCCTTCTAGAGCACTATAGTTCCTGCTGCCCTAGCCACCAACTCCCCTGAGTACCTGGTGCTGCCAGAACCCCTGCGACCCAAGTAGATGCACCACCTCCACACCTGGCCCTCACAGGGGCAAACCCAAGTCCTCCAGGGCAGCCTCAGGAGCAAACCCCAGTGGATGACCCCCATGTAGAAGTGGAAATAAAATCACAATTGAAACCCAGGGGCAGTGTGGCTAAGGAAGAAGACCCCAAACCTTCCCACTAGCTGTATAAGCTGCAGATTAAATTCACATGATTAACTAGGCCGACTCTGTCTAAGGAATATACAAAAGTCATTGAGAGCTCCCACAAAAGAAAATGTACTAGTTCTGATATCTGTGAACACTGAAGACAAGAACACATAGGAGTAGGGCCAGATTAGAATCTGGGCGGCCCCCATAGCAGGTCCAGAGATCAACACAGTGTTGGAGGGCATCCTAGGGAGGTGAGGTGGACTGTGACTCCCAGCAAGGGAAAGGACTCTAACAGCAATGACTCAAGAAAAACATTTATTATTCTTATGCTTTGACTTGTTCTGTAGGTTCTTTTGGATTTTTTTCTTCCCTACCCCCTTATCCCCCCTCTGTTGTAGTTGTCAATTTTGTTGGCACGATTAAATCTAATTAAGCTTTTGAGATTTTTTTTTCCTCAGTCACATTGTTTATTGTTGTCATAAACCTCTGCCTCTGTGTTGGGCTTTTGCAGTTCTGTGGAGTTTTCTTTTTCTTTTTTTCTTCTTTTCTCTTTTTTAAAACCTATTACTATTTTTTCTACATTTATTCCTCTGTGTGCTTTTCTTATGGTTCTTTTCTCCTTGCAGTTAATCTTTAATGTATATAAATCTTCCTTATCTTCAGTTCAGTTCAGTCGCTCAGTCATGTCCGACTCTTTGTGACCCCATGAATCACAGCATACCAGGCCTCCCTGTCCATCAACAACTCCCAGAGTTTAGTCAAACTCATGTGTATCGAGTCGGTGATGCATTCCAGCCATCTCATCCTCTGTCATCCCCTTCTCCTCCTGACCCCAATCCCTTCCAGCATCAGGGTCTTTTCCAATGAGTCAACTCTTTGCATGAGGTGGCCAAAGTATTGGAGTTTCAGCTTCAGCATCAGTCCTTCCAATGAACACCCAGGGCTGATCTCCTTCAGAATGGACTGGTTGGATCTCCTTGCAGTCCAAGGGACCCTCAAGAGTCTTCTCCAACACCACAGTTCAAAAGCATCAATTCTTCGGTGCTCAGCTTTCTTCACAGTCCAACTCTCACATCCATACATGACCACAGGAAAAACCATAGCCTTGACTAGATGGACCTTTGTTGGCAAAGTAATGTCTCTGATTTTTAATATGCTGTCTAGGTTGGTCATAGCTTTCCTTCCAAGGAGTAAGCATCTTTTAATTTCATGGCTGCAGTCACCATCCGCAGTGATTTTGGAGCCCAAGAAAATAAAGTCTGACACTGTTTCCACTGTTTCCCCATCTATTTCCCATGAAGTGATGGGACCAGATGCCATGATCTTAGTTTTCTGAATGTTGAGCTTTAGGCCAACTTTTTCACTCTCCTCTTTCACTTTCATCAAGAGGCTTTTTAGCTCCTCTTCACTTTTTGCCATAAGGGCGGTGTCATCCGCGTATCTGTGGTTATTGCTATTTCTCCCAGCAATCTTGATTCCAGCTTGTGCGTCTTCCAGCCCAGCGTTTCTCATTATGTACTCTGCATATAAGTTAAATAAGCAGGGACAGAAGATGGTAAGAGTGAACATCGACATTCTAGGAATCAGTGAACTAAAATGGACTGGAATGGGTGAATTTAACTCAGATGACCATTATATCTACTACTGTAGGCAGGAATCCCTTAGAAGAAATGGAGTAGCCATCATGGTCAACAAAAGAGTCTGAAGTGCAGTACTTCCTTATCTACCTCTGTTTAAATTTTCATATCTATTCTTCCTTTTCTTTCTTTCCTTTCCTCTTAACATATTTATTAGTTTTATTTTCATTGCTTTATTTCCCAGTTGGCATCTTGCTTTAGTTTTGTTTTCCAGTTTGTGCTTTAGTTAGTTTTGTTCTGATAGATATATTTTTGGTTTTCTTTGTTCACTGGCTCAACCTACTGTATTTTATTTTTGTTGGACTGTTTTGATTTTCCATATGGGAATTTATATATATGTGTATGTTCAGTAACACTTTTTATGTTGTTATAAACCTCTGCCTCTGCGTTGGGCTTCTGCAGTTCTGTGGAGTTTTTCTTCTTTTTTCCCGCTTTTTCTTTTTTTTCCTTCTCTTTTTCTACTTTATAATTTTCATTTTTTAAAACATATATTTTTTTCTACATTTATTCCTTTGTTTGCCTTTCCTACTGTTCTTTTCTCCTTGCAGTTAATCTTTAATCATATAAATCTTCTTTCAGTTCAGTTCAGTTGCTCAGTCGTGTCCGACTCTTTGTGACCCCATGAATTGCAGCATGCCAGGCCTCCCTGTTCATCACCATCTCCCGGAGTTCACTCAGACTCACGTCCATTGAGTCTTCTTTATCTACCTCTATTTAATTTTGGACATCTATTCTTTCTTTTTTTTCTTTCTTTCAACATATTTGTTAGTTTTGTTTTCATTGCCTTATTCCCTACTTTGTCCCTTGTTTTAGTTTCGTTTTCCAGTTTGTACTTTAGTTAGTTTTGTTAACTGGTAAATATAAATTTTGATTTCCTTTGTTTACTGGGACAATCTACTCTACTTTATTTTTGTTGGACTGTTTTGACTTTCCTCATGGGTGTATATGTATATGTGTATGTTCCATTATTTTAATTGGAGAAAGAAATGGCACCCCACTCCAGTACTCTTGCCTGGAAAATCCCATGGATGGAGGAGCCTGGTAGGCTACAGTCCATAGTGTTGCGAAGAGCTGGACACGACTGAGCAACTTCACTTTCACTTTTCACTTTCATGCATTGGAGAAGGAAATGGCAACCCACTCCAGTGTTCTTGCTGGGAGAATCCTGGGGATGGAGGAGCCTGGTGGGCTGCCATCTATGGGGTCGCACAGAGTCGGACATGACGGAAGTGGCTTAGCAGCAGCAGCAGCATTATTTTAATTATTATTTGCCTGATTTTGTAACTGTTATTTGTTTGGGGTTCACATTTGGTTTCTTGTTTTTGATATTTGTTTTAATCTCACTTACTGCCATAACCACTTGTGGAATCTTCGTTTCTGACCAGAAATCAAACCCAGAGCCTTTGGAGTGGGAGCACTCACTCCAGATCCTAGACTACCAGAGAATTAACCCCAGGTAGTATCAAATAGTGAGAACTCACACAAAGGAAGCCACTGGAATAAAAGACCCAGCATCACTCAACCAGTAGCACTCTGTGCAGGGTGCCTCATCTAAACAACAAGGAAAAAAACACAAACCCAATCATCAGCAGACTTGCCCATCAGAGGAAAAATAAACAAACAGAAACAGAAAAGCTCAGCACAAATCTCACCCTAGACAAACCTTACACAAACCACTGGACCAACTTTAGAGGGCAGGAACTAAAAGGAAGAAAGAATTCAACCTTGAAGCCTGGGAATAGGAGACCTCAAACACAATAAGTTTTTTTAAAAAGTGAAAAGGCAGAGAAATACTGCACAAATGAACGACCCAATCAGAAACACAGAAGTCCAAATAAATGAGAGGAAATAGGCAAACTACCTGAAAAAGAATTCAGAATAATGATAGTAAAGATCATCAAAAACCTTGAAAACAAAACGGAGAAAATGTAAGGATCAATTTAAAAAGACCTAAAAGAATTAAAGAATACATGAGCACCCAAACATGAACCCCCCTCCCACCTCCCACCCCACATCATCCCTCCAGATCATCCCCGTGCACCAGCCCCAAGCATCCTGCATCCTGCATCGAACATAGACTGGTGATTCATGTCAATGTATGCCAAAACCAATACAGTATTGTAAAGCAAAATAAAGTAAGAATAAAAATTTAAAATAAAAAAAAGAATTAAAGAATAAACATACAGAGACACATAACAGAATTACTGAAATTAAAAATACTCTAGAAGGAATCAGTAGCAGAACATCTGAAGCAGAAGAATGAATCATTGAGCTGGAAAATAAAATGGTGGAAGTGACTTCTGAAGAGCAGAATAAAGTAAAATGCATAAAGTAAAAAGAACTGAGGAGAGTCTCAGAGACCTCTGGGACAATATCAAAGGCACCAATATTCGAATTTTAGGAGTCCAGAAGAAGATGAGAAAAAGAAAGGGAATGAGAAAATATTTGAAGAGATTATAGTTGAAAATTTCCCCAACATGGAAAAGGAAATAGTCAATCAAGTCCAAGAGGCACAAAGAGTCCCATACAGGGTAAGCCCAAGGAGAAACACACCAAGACACATACTAATCAAACTAACAAAGAATAAATACAAGGAAAGAATATTGAAAGCAGCAAGGGAGAAGCAACAAGTAACATTCAAGGGAAATCCCATACACTTAACAGCTGATCTTTCAGCAGAAACTCTGCAGGCCAGAAGGGAATGACAGGATATATTTAAAGTGCTGAAAGGGAAAAATCTATAACCAAGATTACTGTACCTGGCAAAGACCTCATTCAAAACTGATGGAGAAATCAGTCAATTTTGCTTCTCAGATGAGCAAAAGTTAAAAGAATTCAGTACCATCAAACCAGCTTTGCAACAAATGTTAAAGGGACTTATATAGTCAAGAAATAAAGAGAAGAAAACAGATCTACAAAATCAACCCCAAACAATGAAGAAAATGGCAATAGGAACAGATATATAAATAATTACTTTAAATGTAAATAGACTAAATGCTGCAACCAAAAGACAGACTGGCTGAATGGATACAAAAACAAGACCCATATATATGCTGTCTACAAGAAACCCACTTCAGACCTCAAGACACATGTACACTGAAAGTGAGAGGATGGAAAAAGATATTCCATGAAAATCGGAAGCAAAAGAAAGCTGGAGTAGCAATCCTCATATCAGACAAAATAGACCTTAAAATAAAGAATACAACAAGAGATAAGGAAGGGCACTACATAACGATCAAGGGATCAATCCAAGAGTTAGACACAACAATTGTAAACATCTATGCACCCAACATAGGAACTCCTCAATACACGAGACAAACACTAACAGACATAAAAGGAGAAGTTGACAGTAACACAATTATAGTAGGAGACTTTGACACTCCACTCACACCAATGGACAGATCATCAAAACAGAAAATTAATAAGGAAACACAAGTCTTAAATGATATGTTAGATGAGATGGATCTCATTGACATCTTCAGAACATTCCATCCAAATGCAGAAGAATACACCTTCTTCTCAAGTGCACATGGAACATTTTCCAGGATAGACCACATCTTGAGGTCACAAATCAAACCTCAGTAAATTTAAGAAAATTGAAATCATGTCAAGCATCTTCTCCAACCATGCTATGAGACTAGATATCAATTATAAGAAAAAAACTGTAAGAAACACAAACACATAGAGATGAAACAACATGTTTCTAAATAACCATCAGGTTACTGAAGAAATCAAAAGGGAAATCAAAACATTTCTAGAAACAAATGACAATGAAAACACAACTCAAAACCTAAGGGATGCAGGAAAACAGTTCTCAGAGGAAAGTTTATAGCAACACAATCCTACCTCAAGAAACAAGAAAAACATGGAATAGACAACCTAACTTTACACCTAAAACAACTGGAAAAAGAAGAACAAACCCTCCAAAATTAGCAGAAGGAAAGAAATCATAAAGATCTGAGCAGAAATAAATGAAAAAGAAATGAAAGAAGCAATAGTAAAGATTAACAAAACTAAAAGCTGGTTCTTTAAGAAGATAAACAAAATTGATAAACCTTTACCCAGACTCATCAAGAAAAACAGAGAAGAATCAAATAGACAAAATTAGAAATGAAAAAGGAGTGGTTACAACAGACAATGCAAAAATACAAAGGATTATAAGAGACTATTATGAACAACTAGATGGCAATAAAATGGATAACCTGGAGGAAATGTACAGATTCTTAGAAAAGTTCAATCTTCCAAGACTGAACAAGGAAGAAATAGAAATTATGAACAACCCAATTACAAGTACTGAAATTGAAGCTGTGATCAAAAATCTCCCCAAAACAAAAATCCCAGGACCAGATGGCTTCACAGGAGAATTTTATCAAACATTTAGAGAAGAGCTAATGCCTATCCTTCTAAAACTCTTTCAAAAAATTGCAGAGGAAGGAACACTTCCAAACTCATTCTATGAGGCCACCATCACCCTTATACACAAAGACAACACACACACACACACACACACACACACACACACACAATTACAGGCCAATGTCTCTCATGAACATAGATGCAAAAGTCCTTAACAAAATTTTAGCAAACAGAATTCAGCAACACATCAAAAACTCATACACCATGGTCAAGTTGGGTTTATTCCAGAGATGAAAGAATTCTTCAATATACACAAATCAATGTGATACACCATATTATCAAATTGAAAGATAAAAACCATATGATCATCTCAATAGATGCAGAAAAAGCCTTTGACAAAATTCAGCACCCATTTATGATTAAAACTCTTCAAAAAATGGGCATAGAAGGAACCTAACTCAATATAGTGAAGGCCTACTCTGATAATCCTACAGCAAACATTATTCTCAATGGTGAGAAACAGAATGCATTCCCCCTAATATTAGAAACAAGATGAGGGTGTCCACTTTCACCACTGTTATTCAACATAGTTCTGGAAGTCCTAGCTCAGCAATAACAGATAACATGATACTCAGATACTGCCCATAGAAAACCCTAAAGATAGCATCATAAAATTCCTAGGGCTAATCAGTGAATTTATCAAAATCTCAGGATACAAATTCAATAGACACAAATCACATGCATTTCTATATACTAACATGAAAAATCAGAAAGAGAAATTAAGGAATCAATTGCATTCACCATTGCAACAAAAAGAATTAAATATCTAGGAATAAACTTACCAAAGGACACAAAAGAACTGTACACAGAAAATGATAAGACATTAATGAAAGAATCAAAGACTACTTGAACAGATGGAGAGATATTCCATGTTCCTGGGTACGAAGAATCAATATTGTGAAAATGCCTATACTACCAAATGCAATCTACAGATTCAACGCAATCCCTATCCAATTACCAAAGGCATTTTTCACAGAACTAGAACAAAAAAATTTTGCAATTTATATGGAAACACAAAAGACTCTGAATAGCCAAAGCAGTCCTGAGGAAGAAGAATGGAGCTGGAGGAATCAACCCTCCTGACTTCAGATTATACTACAAAGCTACAGTCATCAAGACAGTATGGTACTGGCACAAATATAAAAATATACACCAATGGAACAACATAGAAAGGCCAGAAATAGACCCATGCACCTATGGGTGACTTATTTTTGACAAAGGAGGCAAGAATATACAATGGGCAAAGACAGCCTCTTCAATAAATGGTGCTAGGAAAACTGGTGGGGCTACATGTAAAAGAATGAAATTAGAACACTTCCTAACAACATACACAAAGATAAACTCAAAATGGACTAAAGACATAATGTAAGACCAGAAACTATGAAACTCTTACAGGAAAACATAGGCAGAACACTTGGTGATGTGAATAAAAATAAGATCCTCTAGGACCCGCCTCCTAGAATGGCAGAAATAGAAACAAAAGTAAACAAGTGGGACCTGATTAAACTTAAAAGCTTTTGTACAGTAAAGAAAAGTATAAGCAAGATGAAAAGACAGCCCTCAGAACTGGAGAAAATAATAGCAACTGAAACAACTGATGGAGAATTAATTTCCAAAATGTACAAGCAGCTCATACAAATCAATACCAGGAAAATAAACAATCCAATCAAAAAGTGGGAGAAGGACCTAAACAGACATTTCTCCAAAGAAGACATACAGATGGCTAACAAACACATGAGAAGATGCTGAATATTATTCATTATTAGAGAAATGCAAATCAAAACCACAATGAGATATCACCTTACACCAGTCAGAATGGCCATGATCAAAATGTCTACAAACAGTAAATGCTGGAGAGGGTGTGGAGAAGAGGGAATGTTCTTGCACTGTTGGTGGGAATGTAAATTGATACAGCCACTATGGAAGATGGTATGGAATAAAACTACCATATGACCCAGCAATCCCACTCCTAAGCATATACCCTGAGGAAACCAGGGTTGAAAAAGACACATATATACCATTGTTCACTGCAGCACTATTTACAATAGCTAGACCATGGACGCAACCTAGATATCCATCAACAGATGAATGGATAAAGAAGCTGTTGCACATATACACAATGGAATATTACTCAGCTGTAAAAAGGAATGCATTTGAGTCAGTTCTGATGAGGTGGATGAACCAGAACTTGTTATACAGAGTGAAGTGAGTCAGAAGGAGAAAGAATAATATCATATTCTAATACATATATATGGAATCTAGAAGAATGTTACTGAAGAACTTATTTACAGGGCTCAATGGAGAAACAGACAGCGAAAATAGACTTAAGGACATGGGGAGAGGGGAGGAGAGGGTGAGATGTATGGAAAGAGTAACATGGAAACTTACATTAGCATATGTAAAATAGGTAGCCAACGGGAATTTGCTGTATGGCTCAGGAAACTCAAACAGGGGCTCTGCATCAACCTAGAGGGGTGGGATGGGAAGGGAGATAGGTGGAGGTTCAAAAGGGAGAGGATATATGTATACCTATGGCTGATTCATATTGAGATTTGACAGAAACCAACAAAATTCTGTAAAGCAATTATCCTTCAAGAAAAAAATAAAAAAATTAATATATAGAAATCTGCTGCATTTCTATACACTAACAACAAACTGTCAGGAAAAGAAATTAAGAAAACAATCTCATTTACCATTGGGTCAAAAAAGAATACAATATCTAGGAATAAACCTACCTGAGGAGGTAAAAGGCCTATACTTGGTAAACTGCAAGACATTGATGAAAGAAACTTAAGATAACATAAACAGATGGAAAGATATACCACGTTCTTGGATAGGGAGAATTAATATTGCCAAAAGACCTTATTATTCAAGGCAACCTACATTCAGTGCAATCCCTACCAAAAGACCAATGACATTTTTCACAGAACTGACTTTAAAATTTGTATGGAAACAAAAAGACCCTGAATAGCCAAAAGACTTTTGAGAAAGAACAGAGCCTGAGAAATCATGCTTCCTGACTTCAGACTATAATACAAAACTCTAGTAATCAAAACAGTATGGCACTGACAGAAAAACAGTCACATAGATCAATGGGACAGAACAGACAGCCCAGAAAGAAGCCCATGTATTTATGGTCGATCTGCAACATAGAAGGCAAGAATATACAATGATGAAAAGACAATGTCTTCAATAAGTGGTACTGTAAAAACTGGACAGCTACATGTAAAAGAATGAAATTAGAGTAATCTTTGTTTTTTATTTCTTGTCTAAGCCATCTAGTGCAATACTGAATAGTGGAAACAGTAGGATGTTGTCTTACTACTGATCTTAAAGGGAAGGTTTACAGTGTTTCACTACTCAGTATACTACTTATTAAGGATTTTCTTTTAGATAACACTTATTACATTACAGAAGTTTCCTAATATTCTAATGGTTTTTAAATAAATGGATGTTGAATTTCACTGAACATTTTTTGTGTATATTGAGAAGTTTACATGCTTTTCTTCTTTAATCTCTTAATATGGAGAATTTCATAACTAATTTTCTAATGTTAAAACAATTTTGCCTTCCTGGGGGAAATCCCAATTGGTCACGGTGCATTATGTAACCTCTTCATTGTTTACATAGTTCACATAAGGAAAGTTGAACTAAGGGAATATGAGCCACTTGCCCAAGGCCACACAACTCAGGTATTTATTGAAAACCGACTACTGAAAGCTCGACATTCTGAGTAAAGTAGACTGGAAAAAAATGGATTCGACCTAAAAGGTGTTTAGTGATTACCAGCAGACCACTTTGTTCAGAAAGAACCACTCCATCCCTCGGATAATAACATCTAGTCCTAAACTTGCCTTGCAGTAGTAGGACCCCAGTGTTTCATTTAGAGTTATGCAGGGTCCCCATCATCTCATAAGTAAATCTTCAGGGAAGGTATTAAACCTCTGAGAAATCTCTGAGAAAAACAATTCCATCTCATCTATCAAGGGCCAGAATCCATAGAATTATCTGAGCCTCAAAAACTCAGACTTGATGTGATTACTTTCAGCTAAGTGACTTTATATAGTTGCTGTTTTCCCATTTCTTTACTATATTTTGTTGTTTAATGTCACAGCTGGAGTTAATATGTATTTTGTTCAATGGCTCATTTTGATAACCAAGATATTTGGGTGCCAAGTATTCCAGAGTATTTATGGAGTTTTGTTTTTTTTTTTTAATTATTCAGGTTCACACATTTATCTGAATTCTCCTCTTTAAGTCTAACAATGCAGTCCCCAGAAATAACATAATCTTTTAAAAATGGGCAAGAACTGAATAACTACAAAAGCAGCAGCCAAAAACCCATGGAGCAGTTCATTCATGTTTATGTCTTGGACATCTATATTTTCTGATCTTTTTCATCTCTGTTGAGCCTGCCACCATTCATACCTCACTGCCAGTGACTGTACCAAAGTCCCCAAGCTTGTTAAGTGGTAAGTGTCCCAGTTTTTTGTATTATAGTCTCAAAATACTACAGATTAGGTAAACTCACAGTAATCTAAAATAAAAATTAGAAAAATGAGAAAAATTCATAAAATTTAGAAAGTTTTGAAAATTTTCATAAAAATTAGAAAAATTAGATTTTTGTTGTAGTTATTTACCAGTTTGGTGAAGATTCTTAAATTGGTAGTTATTTATCAGTTTGGCCAAGTTACTTAAATTATAAAATTGATAAAGTGAGCATTAGAGCAAAACTGAAGAAATGAACACTTTCATACAGTACTAGTGATAGAATTCAAATTTATATTTTTATCTGGAGAATGATGAAATAGTTTCTGTCAACATTTTAAATGCACATAGGTTTTGCCCTAGTAAATCCACTTCTAGTAATTTTCCTAGAGAAATTATAGGACAAATATAGCCAAGATAAATATCCTACTATGCTTTTTAGTATTATTTATGATAGCAAGATTTTTATCAGTATGGGATATTTTAAATAAGTTATGGTATATTATATAATGGAATATTATGCAGCCCTTATGAAGGCTGACGTAGGTATATATTTTATTACTAAGAAAAGATGTCCTTAATATATGATTTAGTTTTGAGAACCAAAATATAAAAATACAACTGTAATTTAGTTTTGTCAAAAAATTTTTCTGAATATATGAATTAAAAAATTCTGAAAGCCTACCAAGTTAATAGTGGTTGTCTTTGGGTGAGGTGATATAATGGATGATTTTCACTTTTCTTTTAGACTTTCTGTATTGGAGAAGGAACTGGCAACCCACTCCAGTGTTCTTGCCTCGAGAATCCCAGGGATGGGGGAGCCACTGTCTGTGGGGTAGCGCAGAGTTGGACACGACTGAAGCGACTTAGCAGCAGCAGCAGCAGCAGCATGGTAGGGATCCTTTATAAGAGAATATATTACTTTTATATTTTCATCAGCAATACGTGAACCGTGAACTCCCTGATGTTCAAGCTGGTTTTAGAAAAGGTAGAGGAACCAGAGATCAAATTGCCAACATCCGCTGGATCATGGAAAAAGCTAGAGAGTTCCAGAAAAACATCTATTTCTCTTTATTGACTATGCTAAAGCCTTTGACTGTGTAGATCACAATAAAATGTGGAAAATTCTGAAAGAGATGGGAATATCAGACCACCTAACCTGCCTCTTGAGAAATCTGTATGCAGGTCAGGAAGCAACATTTAGAACTGGACATGGAACAACAGACTGGTTCCAAATAGGAAAAGGAATATGTCAAGGCTGTATATTGTCACCCTGCTTATTTAACTTCTATGCAGAGTACATCATGAGAAACGCTGGGCTGGAAGAAACACAAGCTGGAATCAAGATTGCTGGGAGATATATCAATAACCTCAAATATGCAGATGACACCACCCTTATGGCAGAAAGTGAAGAGGAGCTAAAAAGCCTCTTGATGAAAGTGAAAGAGGAGAGGGAAAAAGTTGGCTTAAAGCTCAACATTCAGAAAACAAAGATCATGGCATCCGGTCCCATCACTTCATGGGAAACAGATGGGGAAACAGTGGAAATAGTGTCAGACTTTATTTTGGGGGGTTCCAAAATCACTGCAGATGGTGATTGCAGCCATGAAATTAAAAGACGCTTACTTCTTGGAAGAAAAGTTATGACCAACCTAGATAGTATATTCAAAAGCAGAGACATTACTTTGCAGACTAAGGTCCGTTTAGTCAAGGCTATGGTTTTTCCTGTGGTCATGTATGGATGTGAGAGTTGGACTGTGAAGAAGGCTGAGCGCCGAAGAATTGATGCTTTTGAACTGTGGTGTTGGAGAAGACTCTTGAGAGTCCCTTGGTCTGCAAGGAGATCCAGCCAGTCCCTTCTAAAGGAGATCAGTCCTAGGTGTTCATTGGAAGGACTGATGCTAAAGCTGAAACTCCAGTACTTTGGCCACCTCATGAGAAGAGTTGACTCATTGGAAAAAACTCTGATGCTGGGAGGGATAGGGGGCAGGAGAAGGGGACGATAGAGGATGAGATGGCTGGATGGCATCATGGACTCGATGGATGTGAGTCTGAGTGAACTCTGGGAGATGGTGATGAACATGGTGGCCTGGCGTGCTGCAATTCATGGGGTTGCATAGTTGGACACGACTGAGCAACTGAACTGAACTGAACTGAAAAGCCTTTTCCTGTGGAAAGTTTTATTAATTACATTGACAGAAGAGCTAAAAATCATAATTTACTGTAATAACAGAGTAAAACAACAAGCTCTAGCTATAGAAAGAGAACACTTAGTACACATAGTTTACTCACGAATGAGTCAGCCAAATTAAAACCTCAAATGACACCTTTTCCTGTCTCTTTATTGTTAAAGGAGAGCGAAATCCCTAGGAGACTATTATAACTCTTGGTAAGACAATTCCCTTTTATCAGGAGCCAGAAACGGGATTATTTGAAGATTAAAAAATTGGACTTGATTTGATTACTTCCAGCTAAATGATTTTATACAGCTGCCTTTTCCCCATTTCTCTATTTTATGATAATCTATTGTTTAATAGATTCCACTGCCAGAATTTACATGTATTTCAATAAATTACATATTTTATAACAAAGATATTCACAAGGAAAGGAAGCAATTTTAAAATTTACGTGTAAATAATTTTGAAGCATAATTCAAAATTACCTATAGGACTCACTCAGGGACCCTCAGACCAGTGGAAGCCACAGTTAAAGCTGCCTTTGTTCTAATTATGCCTGGGAAATCTACGTTCTCTGTGTAAGAACTCGCTTGGTCAGACTGCACAAGCAGGCTCTTCTGAGTCCCAGTTTCAGAGCAGAGATACTGTTCAGGGAGTCATTTCCCACAATACCCGTGTGCTGCAGTCCATGGGCTCACAAAGAGTCAGACACAACTTAGCGCCTGAACACACACACACAATCTATCTGTTAAAGAAAAAGAAAAAAGACCTAGTACTTCTTCAATTCTATATATTTTTGTTCAACTGAAAAGCGTGTGGTGGGAGAGGACAAGGGGTTCATGGCTCTGAATGCAAGAACATTCTGTGAGCTATGGGCTAACGCAGGCTGTGGAGAGGGTGCCGGTCCACGCAGGCTGTGGAGAGGGCTATGGAAGAGCGCTGAGCGTTACAGGCAAAGACGGTATTACTGCTCTGAATAGATGGCTGGCTGAGAGAGAAAGCATCTCAGACGCCAGGAATCTGACGTGACTTGAACAGGTTTTTAGTAAGTACACTGAGAGCCAGAGGTTACAAAAGTGACTAAGACACGGTGCCTCACTGGAGAAACTTACAGCCTTCTGAGGGAGGATGGGGTTCAGGCCCAACCAGCAGAGGAGGTACTTGTGGTTGCCCAGGGTACCTGGCACTCAGATGAAAGGCCACAGCCTTGCTTTTCTTACAGAGCCTGCCGCTGCCTATACAGCCTTTAGCTGTGTGCTGGTCCCATGCCGGTCACGTCAGGTGTCACAGAAAATATATGTCCTTTTCCACACACCGTCCTTCAAGTACTTGAAGAGTTACTGTTGACGCCAAACCAGAATCACTCCTGTTCTCCAAATCCTTTGCGAAACTTTCCTTTTAGAGTGAAGCAGATGGTGTTTACCTTCATTGACCTGCCTGACCATTCTGACCTTCCTGCACTTAAGCCAACCAAGAAAGACTGTAGGCTCCTCTCTTGCATTCTAGTCTGTCTGCCCAGTCTCTCTTGGCCTCCTCTCCTACCATTTAGCCTTGACGCTGTTGGTAGCCTCAGGGTTTTGGCTCCTGATCTCCTCCAGGATTTAGTCCCAGACTTCCCAGTCTCTGCCCCTTAGGGTCTCCCTCATTCAGTCTACATGCACTCAGCCCTAAGCTGGAATTGGCCTGACGCTGGCCCCTTACTAGGGTTCAGACTCTTCCTGCCAGTACACGTCTATGGTCTCAAAGAAGGAGATACATTTGAATCTGACTTTAAGAACTTACAATAGGGGCAAGCAATAAAGAAAAAGGAAAACTTGTATATTCACCAGATTCATACATTCATTACAGTAAAAAATGTGTGTATGTGTGTGCTCAGTCACTTCAGTTGTGTCTGACTCTTTGCAACCCTATGGACTGTAATCCAACAGGTTCCTCTGACCATCAGATCCTCCAAGCAACAATACTGGAGTGGGTTGTCATTCCGATTCAGGGATAGAACCCATGTCTCCTACGTCTCCTGCATTGGCATGCAGATTCTTTACCACTAAGCCATGTGGGAAGCTCCCATAGTTAAAAAGAACTGTCTTTAATTTTAAAAAAAGTGTATGTACAGTGTGTGTACATATGTGTGTGTATTTGTCTGTATCTGTGTTGGAAGTGTAGAACGCATTTCTCCCCTGCAATTCCTCTCTTCTTAATCTGAAGTTGTTAAATTTCTAAAACCCAATAAATATTAGCACTTTAAGAAATACACTTGACCCTTGAATAATATAGATTTGAACTGGCTGGATCCTCTTATATGCAGATATTTTTCAGTAGTAAATACTACAGTGTTACATGGACTGTTGTTGGCTGAATCCCCAACCGAATGTGGAAGGACCATGGATACCAAGAGCCAATGGTAAATTACACATGAAACATGAATTAATACTTTGCAGTTGTTCAGAGTCAAATGTGATAGAACAAGCTGTCTGTTTGTGTGAGCCACGTGAGGCTGACCTCGCCTCGACTTGTGGGTTTGGAGCAGAAACCACAAGATGCATCTCCAGTTCTGTATCCTCCATGCTCCCTAGCTCATAGCTGCTCTCTCCTGAACCCCAGTGGCCCTAATTATCCTCCTGGGCATGCACTCTCTCATTTAGGCTTTTCTCCTTTCTTTGCATCTGGCTTATATCTCCAGCTAGATTGAAAGGTTCTAGAGGCAGCTTTCCATGCAGACTTAGCAGACCAAGTGTCATAAATTTGTGCAGTCCCAAGTCCTAGAACAACATCCTACATGTAACAGACATTCAATAAATGCGTATTGATGGGAATGCTTGATATTAGTCTGAGAGGCCTGACTGCACAAATTGCTTAATCCTTAAATAAAAAACTTAATTAACTGGAGGAGTACTTTTCTGAACTAGAAGTGGTATTTTGAATGCTAAATTTGTATTTTTATTCTGGATTTGATGCTCTTGTCTCTAGAACATGGTAGGGGAAATCAACCTGGAGAACGTGTGAAGCTGTTATCTTGATACAAGAAGTAGCTTGATTTAGTTTTACTCTTGATTCATCTTTAATTACCAGAGTTCATGCATGGAATATTCACCAGAAAATCAAGAGAAGGGGGTCAGAAAGACCACTTCTTTTTCCAGAAAGTGCTTTTTAATGAATTTAATGGAAAACCCACATTTTAGTATGGTCATTTCAGCTAAACTTGAGTTTGAACCCCCTCTTCTTCATTTATCAGCTCTGGCATGCTATAATCCTCTAAGTTGCAATTTACTTTTTAACAAAATGTATATCATAATCTCTGAGTAGATGAGCCAGTTCTTCAGATGGAACTAACCCATAAGACTGTTATAGGAATTCAATGATATACAGGCTTTAAAACAGGGGCTCCATGATAGTAACTAAAAATGTAACAATATCTCTGTTTCACTTCCTCAGTGACTGTGAGAGACTATCCATGGTATTCATGTACAGACAGGTCACCCATTTAATTGTGTTTTTAGTGTTCAACTGTAGGGTGATAACCCTTCTGTGGTTATCACAGCCTTCTGGTAATCAAAGGGCCCCAGACACATAAGCTCCTCGAAGGATAAAAATACTTTTAATACAGAAACCACTTCCTAATTCATCTGCTGGGTTTAGAGTATTTTTGTACATGCATGTCCAACCATTGAGCTTGCACAAAAGGATCTGACTTATTTTACTCAGCTCAAGGGTCACCTTCTCTAAGCATCCTTTCCAATTACCTGTCCACTGCCACCATCAGACTGAGGTAGATGTCCTTTTGTGGGACTTGCACATATGTATACACAGTCTCCTCCATATCGTTACAATTAAATTTCTATATTCATCTTTTCATTTGGTCTTTGAGTTCCATCAGGACCAAGACTGCTTTTTTTTTTTTTTTTTTTAATATGGCTTCTTTTTTTTTTTTCTTTTTTGGCTGCTCTGGGTCTTCGTTGCTGTGTGTGAGCTTTCTCTAGTTATGGTGAGCAGCAATTTTATAGTTTCAAAGCATGGGCTTCTCATTGCAATGGCTTCTCTTGTGGTACATGGGCTTAGCTGCCCCTTGATATATAGAATCTTCCTGGACCAATGATCAAATTCATGCCCCCCACATTGGCAGGAGGATTACTAACCACTGGATCACCAGGGAAGTCCAGGACTGTATCTTATTTATCTGTATGTCTCCAGAGAGTAGCTTAGATGATAACACAGAATAGACCTTATAAAAATGTGTAGAACAAATAAATGAAACCCTGGATGGGGCTAAGTAGTTATAAATAGGGTAATGTGGAGTGTGTCCTGAGATGCTGACTTTTATTTAAGGTTATGTGGGTAGACAGGAGAAGGCAATGGTAACCCACTCCAGTAATCTTTCCTGGAAAATCCCATGGGTGGAGGAGCCTAGTAGGCTGCAGTCCATGGGGTCGCACAGAGTCAGACACGACTGAAGCAACTTAGCAGCAGCAGGGTAGACAGTTTTATGAACACTCATGTTTGCTGTTTGAGACCTGTGCCCAGATGACTGATTCCTTTGCCTTTCCTTCCCTTTCAAAAACTGGAGAGCAAGATAGAGACATGAAATACTTAGACCACAGACCAATTTAAATAGAACTTCAGCAGAAAGAGTTAGCTGTTCATGAAATGTGTGTCAGATATCTTTCAAAAACTATGTGAGGAGAGATAACATCTTTGTCCATGACTGCGTCAGCCATCAGGGGAGTAACAGACATGCAGGTTGTTTTTTTTTTCTTTTCAGTTGTAACTAGAGAAAAAATATTACATCAAAAAAGAGCATGATATATTATCAAATGAAAAAAAGCACTGTGCCCAATATACAACGTGATTCCAATTCCACTGGTGACAGTACTTTGGATGATATTTTCCCCTTCTCCATGCTCTTCTTTACAACAAACATGTATTATATTAACCAAAAGTGGAAAAAGCTATATATTCTTTTTTGAAGTTCTAACTTGTCATCCTATGGACTATTCTGTAGAAAGGACCCTTCTCTGTGCAGGGGACCAGCTGTGCAGGTAGAACTTCCTGAGAAATTAACTGTCTTCTGTTTGACCCAATGACAGATGCTACACATGATGATACAACTTTAACATGGCCTGTGAGATCTGGCACGGTCTAGGTGCTCCCTAAGTCCCCAGACTCCTTCACCACCATCCAACCACTGTGCTTGTCTGGTAGCTCCCAGGCTGCTCCAAGCCTCAACTGGCCCAGAATGTTCTTTGTGTATATGTACCACAACTTCTTTATCCATTCATTTGTCGATGGGCATCTAGATTGCTTCCATGTTCTAGCCATTGTAAATCATGCTGCAATGAACAATGGGATACATGTCTTTTTCAACCCTGGTTTCCTCATGATATATGCTTAGGAGTAGGACTGCTGTGTCATATGGTGACTTTATTCCTAGTTTTTTAAGGAATCTCCATGCTGTCTTCCATAGTGGCTGTATCAATTTACATCCCCACCAATAGTGCAAGAGCATTCCCTTTTCTCCACACCCTCTCCAGCATTTACTGTTTGTAGACTTTTTGATGATGGCCAGTCTGACCGGTGTGAGGCAATATCTCATTGTGGTTTTGATTTGCATTTCTCTAATAATGAACAATGTTCAGCATCTTTTCATGTTTGTTAGCCATCTGTATGTCTTCTTTGGAGAAATGTCTGTTTAGATCATTTTCCCACTTTTTGATTGGGTTGTTTGTTTTTCTGGCATTGAGTTGTATGAGCTGCTTGTATATTTTGGAAATTAATCATTTGTCAGTTGTTTCAGTTGCTATTATTTTCTCCCATTCTGAGGGCTGTCTTTTCACCTTGCTTTTCACCTTTACTTTGCTGTGCAAAAGCTTTTAAGTTTAATGAGGTCCCATTTGTTTACTTCTGTTTTTATTTCCACTATGCTAGGAGGTAGGTCCTAGAGGATCTTGCTTTGATTTATGTCATCAACTGTTCTGCCTATGTTTTCCTCTAAGAGTTTATAGTTTCTGGTCTTATATTTAGGTCTTTAATCCATTTTGAGTTTATCTTTGTGTATGGTGTTAGGAAGTGTTCTAATTTCATTCTTTTACATGTAGCTGTCCAGTCTTCCCAGCACCATTTATTGAAGAGGCTGTCTTTGCCCCATTGTATATTCTTGTCTCCTTTGTCAAAAAGAAGGTACCCATAGGTGCATGGGTTTATTTCTGGGCTTTATATCTTGTTCCATTGGTGTATATTTCTGTTTTTGTGCCAGTACCATACTGTCTTGATGACTGTAGCTTTGTAGTATAATCTGAAGTCAGGAAGGTTGATTCCTCCAGCTCCATTCTTTCTCAGGACTGCTTTGGCTATTCAGGGTCTTTTGTGTTTCCATATGATTTGTGAAATTTTTTTGTTCTAGTTCTGTGAATAATGCCTTTGATAATTTGATAGGGATCACATAGAATCTTTAGACTGCATTTGGTACTATAGTCATTTTCACAATATTGATTCTTCCTACCCAGGAATGTGGACTATCTCTCCATCTGTTTATGTTGTCTTTGATTTCTTTCTTTAGTGTCTTATAATTTTCTGTTTACAGTTCTTTTGTGTCCTTAGGTAAATTTATTCCTCGATATTTAATTCTTTTTGTTGCAATGAAGAATGGGATTGATTCCTTAACATTGATTTTTGATTTTTCATTGTTAGTATATAGAAATGAAAGTGATTTCTGTGTATTGATCTTGTATCCTGTGACTTTGCTAAATTCACTGATTAGCCCTAGTAATTTTCTGATACTATCTTTAGGGTTTTCTATGGGCAGTATCATGTCATCTGCAAACAGTGAGAGCATACTTCTTCTTTTCCAATATGGATTCCTTTTACGTCTTTTTCTTCTCAGTGGCTATGGCTAGGCCTTCCAGAACTATGTCAAATAACAGTGGTGAAAGTGGACACCCTCATCTTGTTCCTAATTTTAGGGGGAATGCATTCAGTTTCTCACCATTCAGAATAATGTTTGCTGTAGGCTTATCATTTATGGCTTTTACTGTGTTGAGGTAGGTTCCTTCTATGGCCATTTTTTGAAGAGTTTTAATCATAAATGGGTGCTGAATTTTGTCAAAGGCTTTTTCTGCATCTATTGAGATGATCATATGGTTTTTATCTTTCAATTTGATATGGTGTATCACATTGATTCATTTGCTTATATTGAAGAATCCTTGCATTCCCAGAATAAATCCAACTTGATCATAGTGTATGAACTTTTTGATGTGTTGCTGAATTCTGTTTGCTATAATTTAGTTGAGGATTTTTGCATCTATGTTCATCAGTGATTTTGGTCTGTAGTTTTTTTGGGGGGTTTTCTTTGGTTTTGGTATTGGGGTGATGGTGGCCTCATAGAATGAGTTTGGAAGTGTTCCTTCCTCTGCAATTTTTTGAAAGAGTTTTAGAAGGATAGGCATTAGCTCTTCTCTAAATGTTTGATAAAATTCTCCTGTGAAGCTATCTGATCCTGGGATTTTGGTTTTTGGGAGATTTTTGATCACAGCTTCAATTTCAGTATGTGTAATTGGGTTGTTCATAATTTCTATTTCTTCCTGGTTCAGTCTTGGAAGTTTGAACTTTTCTAATAAACTGTACATTTCCTCCAGGTTATCCATTTTATTGCCATCTAGTTGTTCATAATAGTCTCTTATAATCCTTTGTATTTCTGCATTGTCTGTTGTAACCTCTCCTTTTTCATTTCTAATTTTGTTGACTTGATTCTTCTCTCTTTTTTCTTGACGAGTCTGGATAAAGGTTTATCAATTTTGTTTATCTTCTCAAAGAACCAGCTTTTATTTTTTTAATCTTTACTATCGCTTCTTTCATTTCTTTTTCATTTATTTCTGCTCAGATTTTTATGATTTCTTTCCTTCTGCTAATTTTGGGGGTTTTTCGTTCTTCTTTTTTCAGTTGTTTTAGGTGTAAAGTTAGGCTGTCTATTCCATGTTTTTCTTGTTTCTTGAGGTAGGATTGTGTTGCTATAAACTTCCCTCTTAGAACTGCTTTCCTGCACCCCTTAGGTTTTGAGTTGTGTTTTTTCATTTGTTTCTAGAAATGTTTTGATTTCCCTTTTGATTTCTTCAGTAACCTGATGGTTACTTAGAAACATGTTGTTTAATCTCTATGTGTTTGTGTTTCTTACAGTTTTTTTCTTGTAATTGATACCTAGTCTCATAGCGTGTGGTTGGAGAAGATGTTTGATATGATTTCAATTTTCTTAAATTTATTGAGGCTTGATTTGTGACCCCAAGATATGGTCTATCCTGGAGACTGTTCCATGTGCACCTGAGAAGAAGGTGTATTCTTCTGCATTTGGATGGAATATCCTGAAGATGTCAATAAGATCCATCTCATCTAACGTATCATTTAATACTTGTGTTTCCTTATTAATTTTTTGTTTCAATGATCTGTCCATTGGTGTGAGTGGAGTGTCAAAATCTACTATAATTGTGTTACTGTCAACTTCTCCTTTTATGTCTGTTAGTGTTTGTCTCATGTATTGAGGTGCTCCTATGTTGGGTGGTGCACAGATATTTACAATTGTTGTGTCTAACTCTTGGAATGATCTCTTGATTATTATGTACTGTCCTTCCTTATCTCTTGTTATATTCTTTATTTTAAGGTCTATTTTGTCTGATATGAGGATTGCTACTCCAGCTTTCTTTTGCTTCCCATTTTCATGGAATATCTTTTTCCATCCTCTCACTTTCAGTGTACATGTGTCTTGAGGTCTGAAGTGGGTTTCTTGTAGACAGCATATATATGGGTCTTGTTTTTGTATCCATTCAGCCAGTCTGTATCTTTTGGTTGCAGCATTTAGTCTATTTACATTTAAAGTAATTATTTATATATCTGTTCCTATTGCCATTTTCTTCATTGTTTGGGGTTGATTTTGTAGATCTGTTTTCTTCTCTTTATTTCTTGACTATATAAGTCCCTTTAACATTTGTTGTAAAGCTGGTTTGGTGGTACTGAATTCTTTTAACTTTTGCTCATCTGAGAAGCAAAATTGACTGATTTCTCCATCAATTTTGAATGAGGTCTTTGCCAGGTACAGTAATCTTGGTTACAGATTTTTCCCTTTCAGTACTTTAAATATATCCTGTCATTCCCTTCTGGCCTGCAGTTTCTGCTGAAAGATCAGCTGTTAAGTGTATTGGATTTCCCTTGAATGTTACTTGTTGCTTCTCCCTTGCTGCTTTCAATATTCTTTCCTTGTATTTAGTCTTTGTTAGTTTGATTAGTGTGTGTCTTGGTGTGTTTCTCCTTGGGCTTACCCTGTATGGGACTCTTTGTGCCTCTTGGACTTGATTGACTATTTCCTTTTCCATGTTGGAGAAATTTTCAACTATAATCTCTTCAAATATTTTCTCATTCCCTTTCTTTTTCTCATCTTCTTCTGGACTCCTAAAATTCGAATATTGGTGCCTTTGATATTGTCCCAGAGGTCTCTGAGACTCTCCTCAGTTCTTTTTACTTTATGCATTTTACTTTATTCTGCTCTTCAGAAGTCACTTCCACCATTTTATCTTCCAGCTCAATGATTCATTCTTCTGCTTCAGATGTTCTGCTACTGATTCCTTCTAGAGTATTTTTAATTTCAGTAACTGTGTTATTTGTCTCTGTATGTTTATTCTTTAATTCTTTTTGTCTTTGTTAATTGATCCTTGCATTTTCTCCATTTTGTTTTCAAGGTTTTTGATGATCTTTACTATCATTATTCTGAATTCTTTTTCAGGTAGTTTGCCTATTTCCTCTTCATTTATTTGGACTTCTGTGTTTCTGATTGGTTCATTCATTTGTGCAGTATTTCTCTGCATTTGCACTTTTTTTTTTTTTTTTAACTTATTGTGTTTGAGGTCTCCTATTCCCAGGCTTCCTTTTAGTTTCTGCCCTCTAAGGTTGTCCAGTGGTTTGTGTAAGCTTTGTCTAGGGTGAGATTTATGCTGAGCGTTTCTGTTTCTGTTTGTTTGTTTTTCCTCTGATGGGCAAGGCTGAATGAGATGGTAATCCTGTCTGCTGATGATTTGGCTTGTATTTTGGTTTGTTTGTTGTTTAGATGCAGTGTCCTGCACAGGGTGCTATTGGTGGTTGGGTGATGCCACGTCTTGTATTCAAGAGGTTTCCTTTGTGTGATTTCTCACTATTTCATACTCCCTAAGGTTAGTTCTCTGGTAGTCTAGGGTGTTGGAGTCAGTGCTCCCACTCGAAAGGCTCAGGGCTTGATCCTGAGTTTTGCATGGGTCTATATATTCTTTTCTGCTGGTCAGGTACTCCTGTCTGCTCTCCGCTGGTGTCCTGCATGCACTTCTGTGTCTTAAGGTGTACTCCTGATGTATCCAGGATTTGAGGTTTTTTTTTTTTTTTTTTAATTTTATGGCTGTGCTGGGTCTTTGTTACTTTGCACGGGCTTTCTCTATTTGTGGCAAGCAAGGTGTACACTTCCTTTCAGTGCACGCACTTCTCATCGCAGCAGTTTCTCTTGTTTCAGAGCACAGTCTCTAGAGTGCAGGCTCAGTAGTTGTGGTACACAGGCTTAGTTGCTTGGCAGCATGTGGAATCTCCCCAGATCAGGGATTGAACCTGTGTCTCCTGCCTGGGCAGGCAAATTCTTATCCACTGTGCCACCAGGACAGTTCAACTATTTACTGTGTATATAAACGCATCACTGAAATAATATAAATAGAAATTAGAGAGGAAGATGAAGGGGACACTTTTATTGTGTCTACCCAGAGTCATAGATCTAATCAATGAATCAACAAGTATTTGTTAGGTGTCTGATTGCTCTCTGCTAGATACTACAGGAGAAGCAAGACTAATATAAAAAGAGGTCCCATCCTTTGGGAATTTCTAGTACAATACAAGACAAGAAAACATGTATGGAACATAGAAGAAATACTATTAATCAGATTATCTTAGAATCATCATGTTTTTAGTGGCCACCTAATTAGAAACAATATAGATTTTTCTACTAGACTAAATCCATTTGAGCAAATGGTTTCAGTTTGAACAGCTTTTAAACAGTCAATGGTATTTTCCTTCCATTCCTATTCCTTGGAATTCTTTTCTACTTCCCTCACACCCCTTACAATTTAACATTATCCCACTTAAAACATATTGTTGATAGAACCTAGAGTTTATCTAGTGTCTTCCCTCATATTCTTCTGAGAAATGTTTTTAAGTGAAGCAATGTCAAAAAGAGAGTCTAGAGTGTAAAAATAAGAATAGGAGGAAGGCAAGGCAAGTCTTAGGAAAAAAAATAGTGAACACATCCACTGCACTTGCACTGTGCCAGGTATTGTTTTGAGCACTTCAAGTGTAAATCCATTTAACTGTCCAAACAATTCCATGTGGTGATGATGACTGGTGACTGTTATCCTTATTTGTTAGTATAGTTGAGGGAACTGAGTCACAGGAGGAAAATACCTCCTCAGGTCACACAGATTGTTGGTGATGGAGCCAGGCAGTCTGGCTCTGAACCCTTGCATCACGCTCCTCAAAGATCCCTGTGCTTTCCTATCTCTCAGCATCCCTTGTTCCCCTGCTTCCATTCCTCCATCACTGCCTCCTTTACTAGGCTTTCTATTTCTGCCATGTGTTAATCCTTTCCTCTTCATTCCGAACTCCTAAGTTCAAATGCAGCTCCAAGGTCCTTAAATCATCTTTATCTTTGCACTTCCAGATTTTTCCATTTTATTCCACTTTCAATCAGTCCATGAGATGCCTACTTACAAGCTGTAATAATCATGTAAAGTGAAGTTGCTCAGTCATGTCCAATTCTTTGCGACCCTATGAACTGTAGCCTACCAGGTTCCACCATCCATGGGATTTTCCAGGCAAGAGTACTGGAGTGGGTTGCCATTTCCTTCTCCCAGGGATCTTCCTAACGCAAGGATCAAACCTGGGTTTCCCAAACTGCAGGCAGACTCTTTACCATCTGAACTACCAGGGAAGCCCCATGTAGTATAATAATAATATACTACATAATAATCATGTAGTGAATGAAAAATAATACCCACTACTGCACAACTGAATTCTGAAAGGATAAACTGGAGTTATGGTTTTCTGACTTGACACTAAATGCTTGATACTTGGTTTTACTGTCTGATGGCATATCTGAAAGTAATAATAGCCTATATTCATTGAGTGCCAACTGTGGGCTAGTTATTATTTCAAACACTCCACATATCAACTCATTTAATCACATAACAACTCTGTAAGGTAAGTTCTAGTACCATTCTATTTCACAATTAAAAAAAAAAAAAAAAGAGGCATAGAGAGTTTAAGCATTTTTGCCTAGAGGACAGCCACACATGGACCCAAGAGGGGTCTCAGGCAGTTGACTCAAAGAGCCCAAGTCTTAACCACTCTGCTACAGAGTCTTTTACTTGCCCAACACTAACCATTTTCATATTTTTTTTTTCTAATTTAAGAAGCAGAAGTTCCCTTCTAATAATGACCCACGTCTGTTTTATATCTTACTCCAAAACTCTAACATCCCTCCAGATGCCAGAAAACCCTCAGTGGCTTTCCCTTTTCCACCTAATTTTTTTTTTTTTTGTAACTATTTTTGCTCAGAAAGCTGCTGGAATAGAAAACATTTACTGAGATTTTACAGTAACTGGAAAATTTACATTAGTGATTAAGACCAAGTGTGTTTTCTGATATATGACCTTAAATTGGATAACTTATCACAGGTCATATCAAGGAAACCTGACCACTGGGGAACGTGGGTATGATTCCTGCACTACCCACCCTGGAATGTCCAGGAGTGATTCACACTTGCCCCCGTCTGTCTTCAGACCACCTCCCATGGAAGTCTGTACCCCCCCTCCCTCCCCCTTCCTCAGTGACTGTTATTTCTAAGTTGCCAACATTGCTCCCATATTATCAACATTCTAACTTCGTGGGAAGGGCTGTGGTGACTTTCAGGAAAGTGAATAGGAAGTGCTTTTCTAAACAGCCTGACGGCTGAGGGGTGGCAGCGAGATTATAAGAAGTCGGGGCTGGACAGACAGCAGAAAGCCAGCCGTGTCACAAGAGAGATGGTAAGTTCATTTCTTTTTGCTATGGGAAGTGGTTGGGTGGAAGAGGTTTGGGGTTGAGGCAGGCAGATAAGGATTCCTAAAATGTGGAATAGCAGTAGTTATGGATTTTTACATTGAGTAGCCCCATGGAGTTTGTAAGAATTTCAAAACCTGCTGCCCACTTTGACACTCCCAGCATCCTTTTGAGTTGCTATGTCCATGTTACAAATGAAGCTGCTGTGCCTTACAGAGAGGCTAGGTGTTTGACCTAAGGTGCACTGTTGGACTGGATGTGGTCTGGATCTGAATTTCTATCCTCTTGCTCCATAGCTACTGTCTTTCCTAGCAGGGCTTATAGGGACTCTCTTGGAGCAAATCCTGGTTAACCCTCAACTCTTCTCCAGGATTGCTCCTCTGTCTGGGTTGAAGGCAAGGCTAAGTGCCCTGGTATAAGACTACAGTCAAATGGTTTCTCACCCAGCTCCCCCATTTCTTTTTCTGTACCTTAGGAGTCTGCTAGGACTGATGTGGACTAGCCACACAGTTTCTGTTTCTGCCACAACTCTCAGTCTTGCTTGTGACTCAGTTTTCTCATCTGTAAAATGGACAGAATAATAGTACTTTACTTTGTAGCATCACTGTGGGAATTAAATAAGCTGAAAACAAGTAGGTCTGAGCCTGGCACATAGTTATGGGTTAGCAGATGTTAGATATTATTGTTATGAGAAAGAGAAGATCTCGGGATTTTGTAGGATCTGAAATCCAGGAAAGATCCAAGGAAAAGGGCATTCTTAACTCATTAAATAAGACACAAACACATAGTTTTACCCTTGACTTATGAGGTGTATCTCATACAGTCCTAGGGTCTAAAATCCTTTAGTCTGTGGCTAGAGAGGAAGCAGACTGTCCCTGTTTTTGAGCCCCTTTCTATGGAATACCAGAAGAAAGTAGTGCTTATATTCACTTCACCTCCATTTCTTTGCTTTACTATAGAACAATTTTCAAACACTTTAGTGAGGATTTTCCAGGTTGGGTTGAACAGCGATAAGAGGATGATGAAAAGAAGAGGAAGGAGTTTGAGTCTGTTCTGAGTGTGAACTCCAGTGATGTAAGAATGTAGATTTCTTTTATCTCTTTATCTCTTGCATATTTTTCCTGAATTGGTCAACTTAAACTAGTGAACAGCTATTTCTTTCTTCCATCTATTCTCCCTGGGATCCTCCTTTTAGAGGAATGTTAAATCATGGAGTTCTTCGAGATTCTGAAGAAAGGTGCAAATCCTTTCCCAGATGAAATGCCAGACATCCACATAAACATTGAGCTTTATGGATAACTGCAGGGGGTCCCCAAACTTCCATGTCTAAGAACCCCATCCTTTCACCTCCTGTGTTTTAAGCTCAGAAGTTTCTCCATTGGCTTCTTGAAACTAGGCTGGGACTCTGCAATGAAGTGCTAGCAACTCCAGCCCTGGAATTGTTTTAAACATTCCAGAGACAAGACCTCTTTCTTTGCCCTGGAGAACGTTTGTCTCTTGGGATTCAGGAACACCAAACTCTGCATGTAAATTCAACTTCAAGTTCAGAATGGCTTCAATTAACCCTAGGATGTGAGGAAACATATTAAAGTTTATCTGCTGGTGTGTTTTCAACCAGATGGATCTCAGAATGTGGGAGCTCTAAATGGGGAACTTACAGTTAAATTATGCCAGAGTTAGAGTATCAGTAGGCTAAAGAGGAGGTCTGGGTTCACTTTCATCTATGCCTTTTAACCATTTTAGGTCTGTTAACTCTAGTTCTTACTCTTCCTTTCAGTACCTATTTTTTCAAAACATAAATAAATGGTTCACATTCTCCTGGGCTGGCTGCTAGGTCTTAAAAAGTTCAGCTTCAGAATTTTGTAAATGGAAACTTATTAATCAAACCCCCAAACATCAAAGTGACTTACTACTCAACAGGCAGCCCTGGGAAAAGACCCTAGACCTGACCCTAGAGGGTAGCATATGGTGTTTCATAAATGGTATTTATACATTGCCTTCTAAGTAATTCATTTCCCGGATTGAAAAGCAAAATAGAAATTTTATAAAGTCAAATATACAAAATGAATCCTTTATATTTTAGAGATATAGTTCAGTGATGGTTCAGATGACTTAAAATCTTTTAATTATGCTACTTTATTTTTAATATTAATATTTCACCCTATATAATGGTGATCAGGAGTCTGATTTAAATATATACATATGCTTTGATTCTTAGTTTTGATGTCCTGGGTTCCTTCCTGTCTTTATTTGTATCGGTTATTTGGCTTTTAGATCTCTTTGTTTCACTGTTTCATTTTCTGCCTTTAGGCTAGGGCCACTAAAAGCTATACTATATTACCACCACCACCTGGAAACTTAAGGGAAATTATATGATCAGCTGTATTACCTAGAAAATCTCTACTCTGCCACCAAGAATTTTCAGAACTCTATTTCCTCAATGACTCTCATATCTTCCTACTGCTTTTCCATTCCTATTGACCCTCTTTAATTTTCTTTCCTTCCCATAGGAAATTTCTAAGACAAAACCAACTGATTTTGTAGATAATACCCAACATTTGCAAATATTCATTTGGTGCCCCACCATGTACCTAGCAGTATGCTAGAAATATATGTAAATAAATGTTGAAGAGAAATAATTTGTTTTAAATCACCTGTAGACTTGCTGGAGAAGGGAAATCCCATGGAAATCCTGGGAAATCCCAGGGACAGAGGAGCCTGGTGGGCTGAAGTCCATGGGGTCATAAAGAGTCAAACATGACTCAGAGACTGAGCACAGACTTATTACATTTTCAATTTGAAAGTCTACAGATTATTGCCACAAATTTTTCCAAAGAGAGAGAGAGAAACACCATCTACTCAGGATGCTTCTCTGTTCAAAACCCTGGCAGTTGGATCCCTTCTGCAACCAGTATTTCTGACTCACACGATTTGGCCATGAACCAACTCCTTTTCAGCTAACCCCCAGGACTTCCCAATTTTCAGCAGCAATCAGACCACATCACTCCCGCTCTTAAAATCTGCTTGCTGCCCCACTTGACTTGCACTTAGAACAAAAATTTCATCTCCTTGTTTTGGTTGCCAAAGCCCAGAGTGATCTGTCCTCAGCACCATCTCATCCTTTGCTTCCCCTTGTTCATTCCATTCCAGCTGCTCTGCTTTCTTCCTGTCCTTTGAACACTCCACACTTTCCTTCCACTTTAAAGCCTCTGTATTAGCATTTCCTTCTAGCTTTAATGCTCTTCCTCCTGTTTCTCTCTGCTTTCTTCTGGTCATTCTGCTCTCAGTCTAAATGTCACCTTTTTAGAGAGGTCTTCCCTGACCTCCCTCCTGTCTAATATCACTACCCCGTCATTCTATCACATAACCTGGCTTTGATTCTCTAACTACCCCTTTTCACTATCTTCTGTTTTTTATGTTAACTTGTTCAGCACTGTTATGTATTCGTGTTTGCTTCATTGTCTGTCTTCCATAGAATGTACATTTCATGAGGACAGGAACTGTATCTTTTTAATCATTTTAATACCATTGCCTGGAACAGTACCCAACACATTGTAGGCACTTAATAAATTGATAGTTATTGAAATAAGTATTGGGAAAGAACACAGGCAATACAAGGACATGCCTATCTTGGTGTGAGGAGGAAGAGGTTAGTATGGGGAAGGCTCCTTTAAGGAGGAGATTCCTGGTCTAGTAGAGCTAGGCACCCACAGAGGGAGAGGGTGCCCTGGGCATAAAAAGAACATAGGGAACATACAGTGTATTCTGAAAAGTACAAGATGTCTTGTTATAAATGCATGGTAGAACTGTGGTGGAGGAGAGGGGTAATTGAGGAGTAATGGCAGGAGATGAGACTAGATAAATAAGAAGAAGCCTCATCTTGAAGAGCCTCGAAGTGTCCTCTTAAGAATTTGTTCAGGGAATAGAAACATCTGATGGGCTTTAAGTAGTGAAGCAATACGATCAGATTTTGTGTTAGGAATATCATTCTGATGGCCTTCGAGATAAAGAACTGGAGATGGGTAAACTTGAGAAGAAGAGATCAAGGGGAAGATGATTTCTCTGGTCCGGGAAAGAAGTGATAATGTCTGAATTAGTGCAGCAGCAGTAAAGTGGAAATCTGGAGAATGGCCAGGTATCTCACCAGAAGGTAAAGTCCATTGGGTCTGATGGCAGATTGATGTGAAGGGATCCTTGGTCTTCCTTCCCCGGTCCTACTTGATGGAGGACTTGAGGGTCTCTGTGGGCAAGTAGGCTGTGGGGCTTGGGTCAGGGATACTGTTAATAATAAGAACATGCATACTTTATATGAGCCCTCTTTGGTGCGGGAGCCTTTCAAAGGGACACACCCACTCCAGAAAGTTAACATGGAATTTGCTGTCTCCTCTCCCTCTTCTAAGAGCTGCTGCTATCTGATGCTTCTCCAGGCTTTCTCGAGACACACCAGCTATGGTAGGTCCTGAATCTCTACCTCTCCTCCACCGGCCACTGTCCCAACACACTTCCTTGAGCTGGCCCCAAAGCCACCCACATGGAGTTCAGTGAGTGAGTCCTGCTCCTCTGTTCTCTCACATGGGACGTGAGCCATCAGGCCCTTGTTTCTCTAACACTCCAAGAGAATGAGACAAAGTGCCTAGAACATATTTTTTGTACAGCCTTCTCATACTCTATCTAACCACACTTTTTGTTTTTAATTGAAGGAGGACTTCTTTACAATATTGGTTTGATTTCTGCCCTATATCAATATGAATTAGCCAATAGGTGTACATATGTCCCCTCTCTCTTGAACCTCCCTCCCACCTCCCATACAATACACTTTTAAATTTGATACAATCACTGCTGTAACCCTATTGTACTTAATTCTAATTATCACATTCTCCCAACATTTTTCCATTCAGCATGCTTCCATTTTACTTTCAGTCATTCCCTTGCTATTTTTTCACTTATTCGTTCATTTATTCATCTGTAACATATTTTTAATATCATTTTATTTATTTATCTATGGTTGTGCTGGGTCTTCGTTGTTGTGCAGGTTTTTCTCGAGTTGCAGAGAGCAGGTGGGGGAGAGGGCGCTACTCTTTGCTGCAGTGCACAGGTTCTCATTGTGGTGACTCATCTTGTTGCGATTCCCAGGCTCAAGACCACAGGCTCGATAACTGCAGCACACAGGTTTAGTTGCTCCGTGGCATGCGAGATCTTCCTAGTTCAATCCCTGCATTGGCAGGCAGATTCTTTACCACTGAGCCACCAGGGGAGCCCTCTGTAACACATTTACTAAGCAGTAAGCATCTGTTCTCTACTATGGCTGGGGTTCAGATGTAAGTCATAGCCCTTGTCCTAAGATGGCTCTGCCAGCTGCTCCCTCCAGCTGAGTGCAAATAGGTTTCTTCTGCATTTGGATTGCAGACTTCATGCTCAGGAGGAAAGTTGGGGTGGAGATGCTGATGGAGAGCCACTGACATGCAGATGACCATAAGGAGGCCTCAGGAAAGCAAAAGACTGATGAGAAAAGTGTCCTGGAGACAGGAACCCAGGATAATCTCTGTCTCTGCAAGTGAAGGCAGAGTTGACGTGGATTCAGGAGAAGACTGAGAACAATCACTTAAGATGTCAGAATAGAAGCAAGAGAAGAATCAGGGAAGCATTTTAAGCAAAAGGAAGTAGTGATATTTATTGCTACAGAATGGTCAAGGAAGATAATGATGGGAAGACTGCATTGAGTTTGGTCATTGGGATGTCAGTGGTAAAGTCAGCAGGAGCAGTTTTGGAGGGGACTAAGAGCTGAGGAAGAAAGAGGAGGCAAGGAAATTAATAAAACTGAAATGTAGAGGAAGGAGAAGAATCAGACAGGACCTAAGCAGAAGACAGGGGGTCTAGGGAGAGACCCTGAAGGTTCTGCCTCTAAAGTGCAAGGCTGTGGTCTATAACATAGGCAGGAGAACAGAATCACCTTTCTGTGGTACCTTTCCTGCCAACTTTGTCAGCCACCCGGCATGCTGGCAGACATGGGATCACTACTGGCATCTAAAAGCTCTATGCAAAGGTTGAGGGGAAAGAAACACTTCCTGCTCCTTCTACTTTGTCTCTGCCTCTCTCTTCACCCCACACTCACTTTTAATTCTTTGGAAAGTAAAATTAAAGACAAGCACAGTGGAAAGCAGCTTTCATGAAGGTTTACACAGGCACAGGATGTTATTCCAGTAACCCGGTCTCAGACTCCTTCCCAGTGACTTCCGATTTGATGTAGGCTGCCAAAGAATATTAAAATAAAAATGAACAGAGCACACGGCTGCTTCTCCTCAGGAGGTATTTCCTGGTGTTTTAGCACTTGTTTAGTCACAGACACCAAGACAGAGCCCTTAACTCTTCATCATCCTCGATCTAGCGCTGCCTTGTCCTAAAGGTGACAATGAAAGTAGGGACAAATGTGAGAAAGCATCCTCACCCCAAGGCAGTTTCAGAGGAAAATGATTGTTCAAAGGAGGGCTTTTAAACATCATTCATCTTCCACACCCACACACCAAATGCTTGTCATTTGCCAATGAGTCAAGGAGCCGTCTTACAGATATCACAGAGATTATTCTGACATTGTCTGAAAAATTGCAAGTGTGCAATTTTTAAAAAAGAATCCTGATTATGGCTTTTATCAGACTTTCAAAGGCGTTCATGAGTTCTTTGAGAATAAGAATCACTGTGCTTTATACATATAAAAAGGATAACCAACAAAGATCTATTGTATAGCGCAGGGAACTCTACTCAGTACTCCGTAATGACCTATATGGGAAAAGAATCTGAAAAAGAAGGGATATATGTATATCCATAACTGAATCACTTTGCTGTACACTTGAAACTAACACAATATTATAAATCAACTATATTCCAAGATAAAATAAAAATTAAATTTAGGAGAAAAAAAAAAGTATCACTGTGTTAAGCCAACATACATTGCAGGGAGCAAGCATCGGCAGGTCATCTGAACTCACTGAGTCTCAGTGGTAGGCAGTGACGGTAGTCCCAGACCTACTATAGAAGGCTGGAGAAATCCTTAATTGACTTGGTAGTCATCCTTACAGTCTCCTGCCGCTCTTATAGAATGAGAGGTGATTCTTGGTATAATCCTGATTTTAGAACACAGAAAAGGATGGTCAGATTGAAGCGGGAGACACACAATGACTTGCATTTTCCTTTCTCAGGTGTTGTGTCTTAATCAGAAGCAATTGCCAGTCCTCTAAAATCTTAAAATGTTTAAAACCAGCACACACTCTCTTTCTCTCTCTCTCTGTCTATATTTTGCTAAACCAAACCATATTGAAAGTTTATACAAACAACTTAAGACATAAAATGGTTCTGCTGGGACAGTGGGTGGACTTGGAAATGGAGATGGGGGTAGGAGCCTCACTGGCTCACTATTCCAACACTCTTCCTTGAGCTGGCCCCAAAGCCAGAGAAACCTGTAGAAATACTCTCTACAGGAAGAAAACCACTTTCTCAGGGCACAGGAAGAGCAGCCAGTAGATGATAAACACTACAACCCTCTGGTCTACCTGGGAGAAAGCCAGCAGATTCAAAGGCAAATACTGAATCTCATTAGCTACGTTACTGCACTCTTCACCAGCAATATTTTTGCTTCTGTACTTGCCCCCCATCAAAATCCTGGAAAATTATATAACCTCTTGAACCCTTCTAAGTGGAGAGCTAAATTTTTAATCATAAGTTTTAAAATAAAAGATGGAATTTCCAGTGAATTCTAAAAATTGGCCTTTCACAATAAATGTTACATCATTTCCTAGAGTTTATCCAATGGAATAAAATACCACAGTGATCTGATAACACTTATCACTTAAAAAAAACACAAACTAGTTCCTAATAATAGGGAAGTTAATGTTTTTTTCTTTTCTGTTGTCTCTTCTTTAATACCTATTTCTATTTCATTTCCTATACAGAATTTTAACCTAATACATTTTAAGCTTATTTGATTGATGACTATATCATATATTTTATATAAATAAAAATATAATTAAGTTGAAATTTAAAAGATTCAATTTTATGAAATCATAAATCTCTATGTGTTAAATGTTTTCCTTTTTGATCGAGTTAGCATGACAATTACTCTAAGTACACAATTTAAAAATAGCATAAACATACTGCAAGTTTTAATAAGTAACTTAAACTTCCATATTTAAAATGGTATTGAAGACACATCTCTACATAAGGAGAGGGGCTTTTTCCCTATCCATGTAACCTTGTGTGAATATTATTTATTGATATAATCAAACAAGTTCACCATCAATTCTATTCCTATATTTCATTTTGTAAGGACTTTATTAAACATTAAGGACCTTTATTCAGTTGAATAAGTAAATGGAAGTTTCTTATAGTGATGTCTCTCAATTCTTTGAACTCCTTCCAAGTTTCATGTCCCAATCAAGTTAATGAAAAGAGAGAAATGGCAAACTCCTTGACATGAAAAGGATTTGTTTCACTATCATTTGAAGCATTCAAGTTGTCAGATCTACATCAATATTTTGGATGGTTTCTGTTTGGCATACCGGATGTTTTTTACATACAGAGACCAGGCCTAATGATTAGTAAGAGTCAGGTTACAAAAGGTGTGATTTCTTTTGTAAAATGGGAGAAGTAGATACATTTGTAGGCAGATTGGTTTTAGGGAAGTGTACATGTTGAAGATAAAGTTGGGAATCTGAACAGAGATTTACTTAAATTCTCCCTGCTATGTACCCCTTGGGAAGCCAGGCTCATTCTGGTTTGAAGATTGCTGCTATAGCACCTGGCATGACACTCAATGGGTACTGAATTGAAAGTGGTGTAACAATAACTGGTGATACAATATAACTCACAGAGACCTCTATGGGATTAAGTTCCTACTAAGGGAATTATCGCCATACTTCCTATGCAAAGAAACAGCACCGTAAATCATAACATTATGATACTGTCAACGCCTGATAATAGGTCCTGCAGTGGCCAGTTGATTAGCATTCTAGTAAGAACACAAAGCATGCCTGCTTATCAAAGCCTATATTCAGAAACTCTAGATAGAAAAGTGCCAGGCTTCTTATACAAAGATAACTCCACTGTCTGGAAGATTTGCACTGATTTGTGTTACATGCTCCACACTGTCTGGTCTGGCTGGAGTCAACAGTACATATACACTGTGTGCACGCCCACACACACACACACACATATGCTACCACCGCAACCACCACTTACCCCATAGACCCTACATCATCCATCTCTGAAGCCTGACTGTGGCAGTTGAGAATTTCTATCTAGAAAGGGCTTCAGTTAGCAGTCTGGCTGGGAGAGCAGCATAGCTTCAGTAGAAAACAAATACATGATTTTTATGTTGGTGGTTTTGCTGGGGTGGCTCTGGATGAGCACAGATGTGGCAACCAGGCTTGGGCATGTCACATATTCCATCATCTACAACAGCAACTCAGGGTGGGTTTGAAAACCTGGAGATTTCAAAAAGCAAAAAAGGACAGTGGCAAAAGTTCTTGTTTCAAAGTTAGGCTCTGCTTCTGTCATTTTCCATGTGTTGCTTTCAACACTACCAACCTTCAGTAGTCTCATGTGTAACAGGAGGGTGCTGGGTGAGCATCTCCAGAGCTTATTTGTCTAAAACACTTTCAGTTCAGTTCAGTCAGTCAGCTGTGCCCGACTCTTTGTGACCCCATGAATCATAGCACGGCAGGCTTCCCTGTCCATCACCAACTCCCAGAGCTCACCCAAACTCATGCCCATCGAGTTGGTGATGCCATCCAGCCATCTCATCCTTTGTCGTCCCCTTCTCCTCCTGCCCTCAATCTTTTCCAGCATCAGGGTCTTTTTCAGTGAGTCAGTTCTTTGCATCAAGTGGCCAAAGTATTGGGGTTTCAGCTTCAGCATCAGTCCTTCCAATGAATATTCAGGACTGATTTCCTTTAGGATGGACTGGTTGGATCTCCTTGCAGTCCTCAGGACTCTCAAGAGTCTTCTCCAACACCATAGTTCAAAAGCATCAATTCTTTGGTGCTCAGCTTTCTTTATGATCCAACTTTCACATCCATACATGACTACTGGAAAAACCATAGCTTTGGCTAGGTGGACCTTTGCTGATAAAGTAATGTCTCTGCTTGTTAATATGCTGTCTAGGTTGGTCATAGCTTTCCTTCCAAGGAGCAGGCTCTTTTTAATTGCATAGCTTCAGTCACCAGCTACAGTGATTTTGGAGCCCAGAAAAATAAAGTCTGACACTGTTTCCACTGTTTCCCCATCTGTTTCCCATGAAGTGATGGGTCCAGATGCCATGATCTTCGTTTTCTGAATATTGAGTTTTAAACCAACTTTTTCACTCTCCTCTTTCACTTTCATCAAGAGGCTCTTTAGTTCTTCTTTGCTTTCTGCCATAAAGGTGGTGTCATTTGCATATGTGAGGTTATTGATATTTCCCCCAGCAATCTTGATTCCAGCCTGTGCTTCATCCAGCCTGGCATTTTGTGTGATGTACTCTATATATAAGTTAAATAAGCAGGGTGACAATATGCAGGCTTGACATTCCCCTTTTCTGATTTGGAACCAGTCTGTTGTCCCATGTCCAGTTCTAACTGTTGCTTCTTGACCTGCATACCGATTCTCAGGAGGCAGGTCAGGTGGTCTGGTATTCCCATCTTTTTAAGAATTTTCCACAGTTTGTTGTGATCCACACAGTCAAAAACACTTTAAACATGTTAATAGATTTGATGAAATCCCAACATAAGGGAGGTTATGAGAAGTCATCCTTGCTATAGATTCAAGGTGAGTAAGTTTATTATTCATTTATTAATAAAAATTATATATGTCTACATACATGCATTAAGCACTGAATAATATTATAGACATATATTAAAACAGTAAAGGAAGAAAACATAGATCAAGAATACAGAATAGATGGCATATTGCAGCATGATTAACTGATGTTCTGTGCATCAGAGTACAGGCCAGACAGCTGTGTGGATCAGGGAGGTTTTGTGAGACTTCCTATTATTCTTGAGTATGGCATACCAGTTTTTAAAGGGAGATTATTGCATAATAATAATGATAGCATTTTTAACATGATACTGCAAAATACATCATAAAAGAAAATACTAGTGGCAACCAGTTGTTACTCATTAAATATTTGTTGAATGAATGAGAAATTAAGTCTGTTCTGAGTCTTGATGCAATCTTCAACTAGGGGAGGACTTAAGCAGAGCATCGAGAAATAAAAATTGAGCAGAAGGCTTGAGCCGCCCACTAACGGAAACAGACAGGTCACTCAAGACCATCCTTGTTAAGTAGAAGTGGTTGGCCACATTTATCGCACGTGGACACTAAAAGGAAGTTTTCTTGTTTCAGGCCAGCTGCCCCAAAGCCATCTGGAGCTGGAGATTTCAGAGAGTGGTCTTCAGATCTGTCCAACTCCTTTGCTTCAGTATCCTGATCTTCGGTAAACTTTATGCTCACCTTTCACCTGGTCCTCAGAGATTAGGGTAACTTCTCCAAATGGGCAAAGTTAAGGATGGTAGCCAGTTGCGAGGCATGGGAAAACTGTTCAAGCCCAGATTCCTGGATGGGGGGAAATGCACCCAACAAACACCACCATATTGGTAGAAAAGGCTTCAGGGAGAACATACAAAAATACACCTATGGCCAATTTATGCATTAGACTCAATAGACACAGGCCTGCGTTACTTTTAGAGAGCCACAAAAATGCTGTAATTTCTTTAGAAATAATTTTCTTCTAGGTCAAAGAAAATGTTTTCATGTGCAATACTAATATGTTCATCTTTAAACCAATGCAGTTATAAAAGTTTTAATTTTATTACTGAGGAAGGGGATTCTGAAGGCAAAATTCTATGCAAGTCAGAATCTAGCCCTGGTGATATCAGAATAAAGTCTTATAGCAAAACAATGCAATAGAGGTGCCTGTGAGGGAAGGCAAACAGAACCGACTCTCATGTGGGCAGCTGAGGAGAGGGTTGATTAGGAGCAAGCCCTCATAAACAGGAAAAAGAGCCATTTCCAGGCCTGATTGCTTACCCTGTGCACCTCTTCACTTGGGAACTGGCCTCTTCTGGTGGGGGTGAGCTCCCACTGGCTAGGTTAACACTACTTTGTGTCCTAACCCTCTTTATACTTTGGAAGGGCACATTCTTTATTTCATTTGATTTCATAAACATTTCTTTTAAAGGCCTGTTTTAAGCGCTATTTTAACAAGTGAGTAAGCAGAGATGGAGGAAGTGGAGTAATTTATCAAAGGGAAACAGCCCGGTGTAGTAGGATGAGTGTAAAATTGCTAACCAGGAGATACCATGAGCCTCCGCCACAAACCTGGTGTTTTTACTCAACAAGTATGCAGGGAATGCCTGAGTAATGCCAAGCTCTTTGCTTGGTGTTAAGAATCCAGAGGTAAAAAGAGACCCCTATTAGGATTCACAATCTAGCAGGTGTGGCCCATGTCATACAAACAGATGTTACAACACCTGGCAGTAAGGGAGGTGCAGATAGAGACAGGGTGCCTGAAAGAAGGAACACCAAGCCCCCCGGAGGAGTCATGGAAAGTAGGTGGAGGAAAAGTTTACCCAGCCTAAGCAGAAAAGGGGAGCCAGAGGAGAAGGAAGAGCATGTGCAAAGGCATGGAAGCGGGTGACTTCTGTTTTTGCTAAAGAAAAGTAAATATGGTGGGTGATGAGGCTGGACTAGCAGGTAGGCTCCAGATCATAAAGCATCTTATTTCCCACGTGAAGAGGTAGTACCTGTAGATATGAGGCAGCCATCAAGACATTTGACATGTCATTTAAATGGCACCCCACTCCAGTACTCTTGCCTGGAAAATCCCATGGATGGAGGAGTCTGGTAGGCTACAGTCCATGGGGTTGCAAAGAGTTGGACATGACTGAGTGACTTCACTTTCACTTTAATTTGGGCTTGGGCAAAGTATTTAACATCTCCTCCATTTCTAAAAGGAGGTTAGAAGGCCCCCAAGATCCCTTTCAATGCCGGTACTTTGTGATTCCAAATCTTTAATATTAATACTAAAAATCCTCAGGAGAGGACACTTTCTTATTCTTTTTTTAAAATTTATTTTTAATTGGAGGATAGTTGCTTTACAATGTTGTATTGGTTTCTGGCATTCAACAATGTGAGCCAGCCATAAATATACATATGTCCTCCCCCACCTTGAACCTCCTTCCCACCCCTCCCCTCCCACGCCTCTACATCATCACAGAGTACTGAGCTGAACTCCCTGTGTTATACAGAAACTTCACTAGCAATCTATTTTATACATACAAATGAATATGTTTCAATGCTACTCTCTCAATTCGTCCCACCTTCTCCTTCCTCCACTGCGTCCACAAGTCTGCTGCTGCTGCTGCTGCTAAGTCGCTTCAGTCGTGTCCGACTCTGTGCGACCCCGTAGACGGCAGCCCACCAGGCTCCCCCATCCCTGAGATTCTCCAGGCAAGAACACTGCAGTGGGTTGCCATTTCCTTCTCCAATGCATGAAAGTGAAAAGTGAAAAAGAAGTCGCTTGGTCGTGTCCGACTCCTAGCGACCCCATGGACTGCAGCCTACCAGGCTCCTCCGTCCATGGGATTTTCCAGGCAAGAGTACTGGAGTGGGTTGCCATTGCCTTCTCCATCTAGAAGAGCACATTTTCTTATTCTGACTTAAAGTGTATCAACGCTTTTAACTAAAAGGTGGAAACCATTCTTTTTCCTAAAAACAACTAGATTAGACATAAAAGGATCATGCTTTTGGTATTTCTCGTCTAGTCAGACTCATCTGACTATACAGAAGTACGCTTATGCTCACAACCTCTTTCTCATTAGGGACGCTAACTTGATCCTCACTCTCCTTTACTTAGAGCTAATGACCCAGAAAGAAGTATCAGCATGGACCTACCACTACAGTGATAAACCATATTCATGGAATTATTCCCGGGCATTCTGCCAGAAGTACTACACGGATTTAGTGGCCATCCAGAATAAAAATGAGATTGCTTATCTCAATGAGACCATACCTTACTACAACTCTTACTACTGGATTGGTATTCGAAAGATCGACAATAAATGGACCTGGGTGGGAACCAAGAAGACTCTCACTGAGGAGGCTGAGAACTGGGCTGACAACGAGCCTAACAACAAGAAGAACAACCAGGACTGTGTGGAGATCTACATCAAGAGTCCGTCAGCCCCCGGCAAGTGGAATGATGAGCCCTGCGGGAAAAGAAAGCGAGCACTCTGCTATAGAGGTAGGGGCTTCTTGACTCTAAAATCTACCTGTTAAAAAAAAAAAATGCCTTCCCTGGTTCATTAATGTAGCCCCCAAATCAATAACATTGAGTCTGAAAGTCAGGGACTTGGGAACAAAGAGTGAACTGTTAGTCAAGCAGCATTATTGAGCATCTTGAAGAATATAAGATCAGAATTAGACAGAACTGGCTTTTTGAAGCCAGAAGGAAATTTTAATATCATTTGGTCCACGCTTATAGTTTACAATGGCCAAAATAGATGCTCAGGAAGTTTTGGTCTCCTAAAATTTATGTCCAGATCTTTTCAGTATCACTGGGCCTTAGAATAAAAGACTGTATAGTTTGAGAATTTGGCCTTGTTTCTAGGAGATACAGTTGGAACTAATACCTACAGATCATCAGTATGTTCCAAGCATTATTATTCGTTTATGTCCTTAGTCCATTTAGTATTTGTTGTGTTTCTTCCTCATGAAAACCTCACCAATCAGCTCCAGATACAGCTCTCCTTTAGCCGATGAGGGAAAGGCTCAGAGCTATTCAGGAATCTGCCCAAGGTTCTAAGTTCCTTGATGTTGAGGGGGAAGTGTTTAGTCACTAAGTCATGTCCGACTCTTGTGACCCCATGGACTGTAGCCTGCCAGGCTCCTCTGTCCATGGGATTCTCTAGGCAAGAACACTGGAGTGGGTTGCCATTTCCTTCTCCAGGGGATCTTTCGGACCCAGGAATTGAACTTGGGTCTCCTGCACTGCAGGCAGAGTCTTTACCAACTGAGCTACAAGGGAAGTCCCCTTGATGATGGAGCCAGTTTCAAATTCACATTGACTCCAAGGTGGTATTTTTAGCCACATATGTGACCATACCCTTGGCTTGACATTCTTGGGAGACAATTTGAGAACATAACCAAGGATGACGATGCTTTACAGATTCCCTCCAACAACAGCATATCTCCGGGTCTATTTGACTTTGGTAGGAGGTGAGAGGTGAGGAAAGGTAAGAGGTAACTGAAGGCGAGATCCTGTGAATATATTTGGTCCTCTACTGTCCAGGTTCCAGAGTGAGCAGACATGTGTGAAAGCTTGGTCTTCCGGTAGTCACACACTTCATGCCAGAACTGACTCCATCTCTCTGATGGAGTGACTTCCCATCCCCTGCCCTGGATAGCACAGGAACACTACAGCCCGGGAGAGTATGGGTTGCCCTGGGCAACAGAGTCCTGAGTACTCTGAAGCTTCTTCCTCAATAAATGATCTACCAGACGCACCCTCTGCTGTGTATGTTCTAAATTATGTTAGATTATAAACACCTCCCCTCAGAAGCCCTCAGCAGTAATGGAACAGAACACAGAGTATAGAGTATTCCCTGTGCTTTCTCCCTTTCCTCGCACAGCTTTCTAGCCAAGGGGAAACACATCTATATACGCATTGTCATGTAGACAGATCTCATTTTATAAGTAACTTATTTATTATTATATTAACAAAGAAAACAATGACCTGTTTTTTATAGGCCAAGATGGACATTACCAGAATGCTAGCCCATCCTACTGATCTCCTAGTCAGCTCCCTACTTTTCCTGGGCTTTAGCTCCCTAAACCCACTCTGAGCAGATGGTCTTGGCTGCAGTATGCCACTGCTTCCTCTCCCTATTCGAACTTCAGCATCCATATCTGCAAGACAGTCTTCCTCAAAAACACTTGCAAAAAGTTACAAGTAAGAACAGAGGTTGAACATTACTGGCATGAATGATACGGAACAATGCCACTGTCTAGCCTGCGACGATGGCAGATGTCACTAATTGATACCATTTCACCTGAACACCGGTGGCCTCCATCTCTACTAACCCAATACGCTAGGCAGCCACTATCACTGATATTTTTCCATCCAAGAAGTAAAGCATGGAGGGAACCATCAGTTCTCCGTGGGAGATAGATGAGAAATAGATACATATGCTACCCTGCAACAAGAGAACTAAATTGAATAATTCCCTGAATGATTTGCTACACCTCAGAACAAGGTGTCAAAAAAAAAAAAAAAAAAAAAAGAATGATTCATTGAATCACCATTATGTTCTTTCCTGGAGGTCCAAGAAGTATATATGTTACTAATGTGCCTGGAAACCCTGACATGGAGTAGAATACAGAACCTGGCTGTTTTTGCATTCCTAGAGTTCTGAGAGCCTGAGGAAGCTACAGTCAGAACAAAACTTTAATGTTTCAAGAGCATAGGGCAGGCAGGTGTCACTGTAGGGCACTGGTAGGTCAAGGTGAGTAGGAGGGAAAACATGGCCCACACTTCCACCTAGGCGCTGCTGCTGCATTCTGCATCTTCTCTCTCTGTCGTTATTTTTTATTTGGCTGAATGCTGACTTAAATGTGGGATGCAGAATCTTTTAGCTAGGGCATGAGGGATCTAGCTCTCTGACTAGGGATCAAAGCCAGGCCCCTTGCACTGCAAGCACAGAGTCTTAAACCACTGGTCCACCAGGGAAGCCCCTTCTGCATCTTCTCATTACTTGAAATGCTTCCCAGTGGTTCAGTGCAGCTTCATCAAACTCACTGGCTGCCATGGGAACTTACTGCTGTAGAACCTTGCACAGCTTAGAGAGCTACAGTGTCTGAGAGTTGAGAGGGAACATAGAGATCAAACAGCACAACCCACTGTGTGACATATGGATTTCCTCTTGTGATAGACCCCAGTGTGGACAAGCGTGTGGCCAGGCTTAGGAAACACTACCAGGAAACAGCCTAGCCACAGACCTGTTCCCAGCTGTGACCTCATCCACACAGACACTCAGTGCTTTTGTAGTATCATTTCTAATACGAACCCACCACAGGCGTACAGCGCCTATGCCCTCAAAGAGTCTCTTGCAGGAGGGAAACTCTGTCCTTCTCCATTCTGTCGTCCGAGTGGCATAGACTTAGGGAGGAGGGCCTGGCAGGCCAGTCATGCTCTGCACCACCTAAATCTCATATATTCAGACCTATGACACAGCTCCCTATAAGGTCGTTTGTCTTTGATCATGAGAAGGTCGTAAACATCCCATTCAACTCCTCTGCCATGTGGTGCTGGGCATAGACTTAACGCAGGCAAAAAGTGGAAAGGCTTTGGCCCTAACTTCGGACAGGTTGGACTCAAATAAGGAACTTGCTTGAGGTCACATAATAGTAGGGGGTGGGGCATGGGTTCTGATCATGTAAGTGTGACCCCTGCCACCCCTCATCCAGTTCCTAACCTCCATGCTGTGATATCTGTGATAGGAGCTTCCATAATAATACAACTTTATGAATGTGATTGGTTAAGAGCCACAACCTATTTTGTACCACACAGAGGAGCTTCTCTGTCTATCCATGTACTGGTAGCTCCATTTGTCCCTCTGTGTCCCCAAATGGCAACCCCTCTTTAGGCCACATTAAATACAGCCTGAAACAGAAGTCAGGCAGTACTGATGAACCAGTAAGGCAGGAACAGAGACGAAGACTTGTGGATACAGTGGGGCCATGGTGGTGGGGGGCGGGGGGACAAATTGAGAGAGTAGCACTGAAATATATCCATTTCCATATGTAAAATAGATAGCTGGTGGGAAGTTGCTGTACGATACAGGGAGCTCAGCCCAGTGCTCTATAACAACCTAGAGGGGTGGGATGCGGTGGGGTGGTGGGGCATGGGAGGGAGGCTCGGGAGGGAGGGGACATATGTATACTTATGGCTCATTCACACTGCTGTATGGCAGAAACCAACGCAACACTGTAAAGCAACTATCCTCTAAACAAAAATTTAAAAAATAGAAGCCAAGCAATGCTCCAGCAGGCTCCTACAGCACGCTTCACAGGGAACAGGCTGGCTCTCCGGGGGAGGTTGTGGTTTTCTGTTGTCTGGCCAGCTGGAGGTTACCCAAGTGGGGGTAAGACTTGGAATAAGAAACCGGCTTTTCTTCGTACCTCCTAGGAATGCCTGTGATTCTGACCCTTCTGTATCCATGCAGCCTCCTGCCAGGACATGTCCTGCAGCAAGCAAGGAGAGTGCATTGAGACCATTGGGAACTACACCTGCTCCTGTTACCCTGGATTCTATGGACCGGAGTGTGAATATGGTGAGCCCCTTATTTTGTTGATAGCAACGTGGTCCATGGTCTTGTGCTAGAAGTGATGCCAGGAAGTAAACTGTCATGTTGGAGGCTCTCCAGTGGGTACAGGCTAGTCCTAGGTCCTCTCTTCACCATCTGTCAGTCTGCCCCACTCAGACTGGCCAATCACACACTCGGGGTTAAACTACTTTATTTTTAGAATGAACACGTCCTCCTAAAATTTCAAAATTTAAAAGGAAAAATGTAAGGGCAGTAAAACAAAGAGAACTCTTTCAGGCTAATTTTGTTTGCTGGGAATAAACACCAGTGAAAATATGATCATTTCCCAAGATGCAACCAATACAAGAGCTTCCCAGGTGGCTCAGTGGTAAAGAATCCACCTGCCAATGCAGGAGATGCGGGTTCAATCCCTGGGTCAGGAAGGAAATGGCGGCCCACTCCAGTATTCTTGCCTGGAAAATTCCACGAACAGAGGAGCCTGGCAGAATATAGTTCATGGGGTTGCAAAAGTATTCTTGCCTGGAAAATTCCATGAACGGAGGAGCCTGGCAGAATATAGTTCATGGGGTTGCAAAAGAGTCGAACATGACTGAGCAACTAAACAAGCCAAACAAATCAATACAAAGGAGCAAAGTAAAGATGAACAGGTTAGGTTAGAAGCCCAGGGAAATTGATTCAGATGGGTTATACAAACAGTCTCAGCTTTTAGCAAAGCTGACATTGTCTTTCAGTATGCAAAGAAGGAAACTGATATTTTGTCCTTACAGTCAGAGAGTGTGGCGAATTTGACCTTCCTCAAAATGTGCACATGAACTGCAGCCACCCTCTTGGAAACTTCTCTTTCAAATCACAGTGCAGCTTCCACTGCGCTGAAGGGTACGCGCTGAACGGACCTAGGGAGCTGGAGTGCTTGGCTTCTGGAATCTGGACGAATTCACCCCCACAGTGTGTAGGTATGTACACCCAATTCTTTTCCATCCTCATTGACAACTAGAATTTCAGAGGGGACAAGAGGCTTTCTCTATTTGAAAAACAAGAAGATCTACACTAAATGGGACACTGTGCTTATTACTATTGCCCATCAACCAGAATCACACTAGTTTTAATTTTCATCTGAGGAGTGAGGGAGTTTAATTCTTGATTCTCATGCAAAAGCATTACAAAAAGGTCCCTCTCCCTTTGTTCATTGCAAAGTGAACAGATACAATAATGATTCAAGGGTTGGGTATTATTAATTTGAGAATTTCACCTTGCTTCTTTAGAAAGTAAACAGAGCAAGGATGTTTGGGTCTTTCCAAACAGCTACTGAAAGTACCATTTTACCAACCAAGTTCAGCACCTTGCCTAACACTTCGGGAAGATGTAGACAGCTATTGCTGGCTTCCTAGGTGGTGCTGTGGTTAAAGAACCTGCCTGCCAATGCAGAAGACGAAAAAGACACAACAGATTCGACCCCTGGGTTGGGAAGATCCATTGGCATAGGAAATGGCATCCTGCTCCATTATTCTTGCCTGGAAAATTCCTTGGACAGAGGAGCACCCATGGGGTCACAAAGAGTTGGACATGACTGAGTGCATGCTGTTGCAGCATCCTAAGGTTTCCAAGGTGCTGGGCAGGACACCAGGCCTCACGCTATTGCTCCGTGGTTGTTTTTATTTTTATTTTTTATTTATTTATTTTTTTTCCGTGGTTGTTTTTAGCTGTCCAGTGCCCGGCTCTGAAGTCTCCGGAGCAAGGAAGCATGAGCTGCTTCCATTCCGCAAAAGCATTCCAGCACCAGTCCAGCTGCAGCTTCAGCTGCGAAGAGGGATTCACATTAGTTGGGCCAGAGGTAGTGCACTGCACAGCCTTGGGGGTGTGGACAGCCCCAACTCCAGTGTGTAAAGGTGAGTTCCAGGAGGTTGGCTATGTATAATGTCCACTGCACCTGGTTCTTGCTGGGAGCACAGATGAAACCAGCCTGAATCACAACTTGACTCTCGTTTTACCTACCACTCAGCTAGACTGGGGCTTCCCTGGTGGCTCAGATAGTAAAGAATACACTTGCAGTGCAACAGACCCAGGTTTGATCCCTGGGTTTGGAAGATCCCCTGGAGAAGGGAGAAGCTACCCGCTCCAGTATTCTTGCCTAGAAAATTTCATGGATAGAGGAATCTGATGGGCTACAGTCCATGGCGTTGCAAAGAGTCAAGAGACTCAGTCATGTCAAGCAACATGACTGAGCAACTAATACACACACACACACACACACACACACACACACACACAGCTAGACTGGGTTCATCTGGGATAGGAAAGGAGTGTCAGGCTCTAGAAGAACAAGAGGCTGATTTTACTATTGACTGTAAACAAAATTTAGAAGTCCTCCTCTCCCCAAAACTCACTGCCCTCAAGTAATTTCAGAATGAGCTCATTCATAAATTTCACCTAAGATGGAATGGAGACATCTCCATCTGTAAGTAGATGCTAGAAGACCTACCAGGAGAGGTTTCTAGCAGTAAAGGGGTTAGAGGACATTTGACAAAGGAGACTTGAAAGAAACTTTTATTTAAAGAGATTTTTGTCCTCCTGAAGCTTGGTTCTACAAGTCTGGACAAACATCATTAGGATATCCTGACCCTTACAGATTCCTAGCTCCACTTAGATTTTCAGAGGTGGTTTCACCATTGCTCTCCCAGTTGTGAGCATGGTTCTTCTCCTTCCTCAGTACCTTTCTCTATGGCCTTGGTGATTCTGGCCAGTTATGCAGTGTGAGTTCCTGGAAGCCCCTACCAAAGGAATCCTGGACTGTGTCCATCCCCTCATTTGCAGTGGCTCTAGCTGCAAATTTGAATGCAAACCTTGCCATCGAGTGAGGGGCAAGGACAAACTGCTGCCTTGGCCCTGGCTGGGGGACCCCACCCTTGCCAGCCTTCAAGGGTAGGATTTTTTCATCAGCAGCCCCCAGTCCACTGGGAAGTATAAGTTCATGCTGTGTGTTTAGGCAAGGAGTCAGGACACAGTGGGGAGGATCAAGGGCTTTTAATATCAGTATGATCTTTTCCAGGCTCTGATCCTGAAATGGGTTGTTCAGCCCCCAGGAGGGATGGTTTTCTCCTCTGTAAAATGAGCTATGAATTGTAAGCAGCTTCTGTGAAATGAACTATGAATTTCAAGGAGCTTTAATAAGGATGAAGCATATAAAAAGTATACAATTAAATAGTATGTATAAAGTACCTCGAAGAGAGCCTTTGTTTCTGCCTCTTTTTTCCCTGCCTGCCTCACGTGTCTAGAAGCTGTGGGTCAGTGTCCCTGCTATACTTCAGACAGAGTCAAAACACTGGCTATCAGGACACACAGACAGATTGCTCATCATAGTCCCTGGTGGCAGTCTTTAACAAAGGATCAGAGGAACACCGCACTGAAAGAGAGGCTGTGATACAATCCAAGGCAGGTATCTAATACCACAAAACTGCATTCTGTGCAACTGCCTCACACCTCACACCAATTGTATCTTATCAAGCAAAAATGGGGAATAGCATAGCGGGAAATTAAATACTGGATAAGTGAATTCCTGGAAGACCTGAATTATAAGCCCAGCTCTATTACTGTCTACTGTGAGACCTTAGGGATGTCACTTAAAATTTCTAAACCTCACTTTTAACCTGCAAAGTTAGAGAGAAACGCTAGAGGATCTTTGGAACTTAAAAACCCTGATTCCGTAAAGCCTAGAGGTCTAAGGTCAGTGTGTGCAGTCTTTGTATTCTGAAAAGCTCCAGGAATATTCTGGAGATGAAGTTCTTTGTCAAGGAAGAGCATGAGGAAATCAGCCTTTATCAGAACTGAGGTCACTTGGGACTTAATTATGCTCAGGAACTGACCTTGGGCTGCACACTCACTTGGCAACCGAAGTCTGTTTAGGATGACATCCTGTGTTCCAGAAACAAGGCTCATTTATAATCCTTTTATTGGGCTGGGTATTAGAGTGTCAACAATAAGCTATGTTGTTTTAGCTTTTTCCTTAAAAGTTCAGTCTGGCTATATCTCCTCCGTACAGATACAATTTTCACAAATATTTCCAATGAATATTTAAAGAGTACCTTCAATGTCCCAAACACTGCCAGGCTCTGGGATACAACTCTGGATGACTGACATCAGCCACAAGGAGACTGCAGTCTAAGGGGCAGAGTTATAATAGGGCATGAACAGCTCAAGCACACGGGCTGTGGGAGCATGCTGGAAGGGGTTCTACCCTGAGCTGGGATGGGCAGGGAAGGTTTCTTAAGCAAAGTGTAGTGTAAGCTGAGACTTGAAGGGCAGGTGAGAAATCCAGGCAAAGAAGGGGAGGGGAAGGGAAGGTGCTCCAGGAAGATTCCCTATTTGGAAAAAGGACGATTTGGGGTTCTGAATATACTGACAATGTGAGTCAAAAAGATGCACGATCTCTTGAGGGGCTCTTCCACAAAAGAATTGAGCCCTTCCACTGCCCAGTTTCTGACAATCACTATTTCCATTTAGCCATTGCCTGTGAGTCCCTGGAGAGTCCTGTCCATGGAAGCATGGATTGCTCCCCGTCTCCGAGAGCATTTCAGTACAACACCAGCTGTAGCTTTCGTTGTGCTGAGGGTTTCACGCTGAGAGGCGCTGACACAGTTCGATGTGCTGATTCGGGAGAGTGGACAGCGCCAGCCCCAGTCTGTCAAGGTATACTGTGACATCATCATGCTGCTTCCGTGCCTTTCGGCTTATTACAGGCGTCAGCATCTGCATTTAGTTCTGTCATTCAGTTATTGCTCCAGCGTTCACTGAGCATCTATCCTGTGCCAGACCCTTTGTGCTGGGCACTCAGAGGCAGTAGTGGGTGAAGGCAGTCTTGGGGACATGTTCACTACAGCATCCTGAAATGCAAGGTGAGAGCTACATTGATCGACACAGATGTGGTGAGTTAGCATGAAGGAGAGGGGGTTGAGACAGAGGAATGACACATGAGGAACAGCTGGTACAGTGCCAGAGTAATGACCAGACTTAGTCCAGTTCCGTCATGTCCTGACAATAAGCTCTTGGTCTCTCTGAAACTCAGTGTTACCTGCAACATAAAGGTACTAACGTTTGCCTTACCTACCCACCTCATTAGTGGTTGTGGATTAAAGTGTGTAAATGCAAGGTTAAAACTGCATGAGCTTCATAAATGTAGGGAAAATAATGATAATAACAATGATAATAATAATAATGATAATAACTTTGTAAATCATATGTCTCTGATCTGATTTTACAAAATCATCTCCTTTAAATAGCTCCTGTTCTCAATATTTGGCTCTTGAAGAACAAAATAGGGAAGACACTAGGATTATTTTCTTTTACAAGGGGGAACCCCACACAGAATTTATGTCCCAGAAGTGAAATACTATTAATAGCATCTTATGTGAGATCCCCAAAAATTTATGTGAATTTCCTGGGTTGAAGTATACCCTGGTTTTAAAATGAGGCAGTGGTTTGAAAGCAAGGTCTTGAAGAGAGATGTATACACCCATGTTCATAGCAGCACTATTCATAATAGTTAAAATATGGAAGAAACCCAAGTGTCCCACACAGATGAATGGATAAGGAAAAGTGTGATGTATCCATACAACGGAATATTATTCAGCCTTAGAACGGAAGGAGATTCTGGTTTCCCTGGTAGTTTAGATGGTAAAGAATCTGCCTGCAATGCAGGAGACTCAGATTCGATCTTTGGGTAGGGATCCCCTGGAGAAAGGAATGGCAACCCACTCCAGTATTCTTGCCCAACTCCAATATTCTTGCCTGGAGAATCCTATGGACAGAAGAGCCTGGCAGGCTAGAGTCCATGGGGTCGCAAAGAGTCGGACACGACTGAGGGACTAACACTTTCACTTTTCTGACATATGCTACAACGTGGATGAATTCAAGGACATTACGCTGAGGGTAGTAGGCCAGTCACCGAAAGACAAGTGCTCAATGATTCACATATGGGAGATACCTAGAGTAGTTAAAATCAATGAGACAATAAGTATTAAAATGGTTGTTGCTGGGGACTGGAGGGAGTGGGTATAGGTAGTTACTGTTTAATGAATACAGAGTTTCAGTTGGAGGTAAAGAAGAATGTTTTGGAGATGGATGGTGTTGATGGTTGCACAAAACTATGAATATACTTAATACCTCTGGACTGTACACTTAGAAATGGTTCACTGGTAAAAGATGGGTTTTATGCAATGTGTATTTTACTACAGTTAAAAAATGGAAAAAAAAAGTGAGGCAGTAGAGGACTAGATCACTACGCACTATGATGGTGAGGCTTAGGGAGGGCAATGGGATCTATTGTCTGAGAGACAAAGACACAGAGAGCACTGCGACATGCTTAAAAGGGAGTGGTTACCAAATATATGTTTGTTACTTTTGTTCCATCTATATTTAATGAACAAGCCAGGTTAAAATCTAAAGGGATGAAAATGCATTAGCTACAGTTTCTTGTTTCCACTTGTTTCTAGAATTTTTCTTTATCTGGTCAAGAGGCATGTCCTTTAGCACCAGACTGCTCCTGCACATAAGTAATAATAATGTGGCAAAGCAGTAAAATATTTCTAGAGATAATTTTACTAAAATATATCGAATGCTCAATATCTGCATTAAAAAGTAGAGCAGAGACAGTAATACCATATTGTTCGTTCTTTCAAAATCAGAGATAAGTTCATTCTGTCATTATGTAATACACAATAATAAGCAAACTGGGCTCCCCAGGTGGCTCAGTGGTGGGGAGTCAGCCTGCAGTTCAGGAGATGGGGGTTCAATCCCTGATTCGTGGGGACGCCCTGGAGAAGGAAATGGCAACCTACTCCAGTGTCCTTGCGTGGTGGATCCCATGGACAGAGGAGCCTGATGGGTTTCAACATTGAGTTGAAAGAGCCAGACACGTCTTAGTGATTGAACAAGCAAACGAACAAATAAACACATTATGATTCTTAAGTACTCAAGAAGTGTAATCACTTGTATTCTTAGTTGGATAGGTATCTTTAAAATATAAGGTTGAATACTCCAACCTTGTCTTTAATTAAAGTGTTACTTTCATATTATGTTTGACATGCAATGAGCTCTCAGTAAAGAACTGATTCCTGAGATAAAGCAGTGAAGGTTCCAACTAGTCACATATATCATAGATGACATCCACATTTAGAGTCAGACTTTCTCAAAACTCCTATCCCACACTTAACCTTTTGAAATCAAATAGTGGGGAAATTTGTATGGGCTATTTTCTCAGAATAAAATGTACTGGAATTAAAAAAAAAGGGAGGGGTTCTTAAGGGGTCACTGGAGCCATTCTTGTCTGCAGGCAGATAATAGAAAATGGGCTTATTCTCTTAAGCATCCAGTTACATGGCTGCAGTAACTCCCCTGATAGGCCTTCCTAGCGTTCTCCACTCTGACAGGCTGGGTCAGCACCTGACGCATAGCTAGAATGATTTCAAGACTATGACTGCTACTGATACTACTGCTGCTGCTACTACTACTATTAGTAATAATGGCAATATATAATATTTATTGAGCATTTTAGTTTAACGCCATGAGGTTGTTAAAATTATTGCTCCCATTTTAAAGGTGAGAAGACTTATATATAAAATACAGGTGTTCTCTCCATTTAAAGCCATCTACTTCATATGACTGAGATCATAGTGTACATATAATTTTTATTCTGCTTTTTCACCTAACATTGTACATTGAGATACCTCTCATATCTTTTCAAGGTGCAATAGATCATATTCCTTTCATGGCTCCACCATAGTTAATTTTCAGCCTCTAACTAGTGGCAGTTATGTTTGTTTTCAATATTTTGCTCTCACATATGATTAAAAAAAAAAGGGCTTCTCTGGTGGCTTAGCTGGTAAAGAAGCCACCTGCAATGCGGGAGACCTGGGTTTGATCCCTGGGTTGGGAAGATCCCCTGGAGAAGGGAAAGGCTACCCACTCCAGTATTCTGGTCTGGAGAATTCCATGGGCTGTATAGTTCATGGGGTCACAAAGAGTCGGACATGACTGAGTGACTTTCACTTATGATAAATGATAAAAATTTAGTGGTATTTATGTTTGTTTTCAGTATTTGCTCTCACAAATGATATGATAAAACTTCTCCAAAATGATTTTTGATATGCATCTTATTACATACTTAGCATTGATCCTTGGGTCCAAAATTACAATATTTTTAAAACTATGGATGCATATTATCAAATGCTTAACAATGACTCAGCGTTTCCTCATAAAGTCATTCAACTGGCATTGTGACTATATGATACTTTTCTCATCCTCCTGGTTAAACATGCCCAATTCAGAGATCCTTCTTGTCGGCATTAGAAAGAGTTAAGGGGTGGGAATCAGTGAGTACTTGTGTATTACTCCTTCCTCACTCCCTACCTCCTCCCTCCTTAGCATTGCAGTGCCAGGATCTTCCGACCTCAAACAAGGCCCGGGTGAACTGCTCGCATCCCTTTGGTGACTTTAGGTACCAGTCGACCTGTAGCTTCACCTGCGATGAAGGTTCATTCCTGGTGGGAGCAAGTGTGCTGCAATGCCTGGATACAGGGAACTGGGATGCTCCTTTTCCAGAATGCCAAGGTAGGATGAACTCTTTCCAGAGTCTTGGAGACAAATTGTAGAGTTATTTTAAAAAGCTATATTTAAAAGGTAGTAACTGTCTAGGGGACAGAAGCTTGAAATGGACTAGAAAATGAATAAACACTATCATCAGGAAGCCCTTGTTATCAGGTCACATGGGGATCCCACGTGCAGAGGCCTTGAGGGGCTGGCAGATACCACAAGCGACAGGATGTCCGACGGCAGGACAGGGGCATGGGCTGAAGGTCCCTATCATGAACTAGGTTCGCTGGTCTCACTTGGCTAAAGATAGTCGCTGGAAACAAGGCCAGGGAAAGACAGTCCCATGATGTTGTTCCAAGAGTAATCTGGCACTTTAATCCTAGGAAACACAGAGTGTAGTGGTGGAATGGCAGGTAGTGCATGGGTTTAATAGGAGAAGGGGAGGGGCAGCATTTACAGGTGCCTGGCTGCAAACAAGATTGGAGAAACCCACTTAGAGTAAAGTGAAGAGTGATTAAAACAGACAGAAACTAATCTACACATGCAAAGTCACAGGATTCTCGGAAGAAAAAAAGTACCTATTCACTATAATCATATATGTCTGCATTTCACCTGATATAAAATAAAGCCAGTTATTGAGTGAAATGGAACTGGTTCTGATCATCTGGGTTTGGAAATTGAAAGATAGATGTATACTTTTTATACTCCCCATTCCTTTTTCTATCCAGTTATTTACTTATATTTATGTCAAACCCTACCTTTAAAAGATAACATTTGTATTTATAAAAGCTTCTCTTGTAGCTCAGTAGGTAAAGAATCTGCCTGCAGTGCAGGAGACCTGGGTTCGATCCCTGGGTTGGGAAGATCCCCTGGAGAAGGAAATGGTAACCCACTCCAGTATCCTTGCCTGGAAAATCTCAGAGACAGAGGAGCCTGGTGGGCTACAGTCCATGGGGTCACAAAGAGTTGGGCATTACTGAGTGACTAACATTACTTACCTTTAAAAGATAACATTTGTATTTATAAAAGCTCTAGAAAAATAAACAAAAAAAATCTTCTTACATACTGTCCCCAAAATACCCCACCCTAAAATAGACACTGGTTATGTTTCTCTGTTATTGTATAAATTCCTCCAATGTTTTCCCACTTTCCCCTCCACACAATTAGTATTTTTATGAGGCATATATAAGCTTAATAATGAAATTAGATAGGTAAAATACTAGACAATTCTGCATCGTTTGCCTCTGCTTTTCGCTTTGTGCCCACTTTCAACATGAGTAAAAGCAGACAGATACATGTTTTTAATAAAAAGGAAACCACTTGCTATTCAGGTCACACATAAGCACACACAAGCACACATACACGCACACTACTATTAAGTTAGGTCAACACAGAGTGAACCAATGAATGAAAAAAGGGGCTGACCAGCTCAACAGAGCTGCATGGTCTTTATCCCCAGACACAAGAGAGCCTGGCAAGCCCCGGGGGCTAAGGCTGAGCCCACCTTCCGAGCTGGGTCTGCAGAGACCAGGCTGAGGCTTGTGACCTTGGCCCCTCAGCTCTCACCCTGGCTACGCTGAAGCCTGGATACACTACAAAGACCACACGACTGTAGGGAAAACTTGGGAGTCCCTGAGGGCGTTCCAGTGCACAGCACCTTTCCGGACAGCCTTGGGCTGTGCAGGGCACAGATTACAGTTCATTGCTCCATACTGGCCTGCCTGTGGGTGTTTCACAGGAGGGAGGCTGACACTCACCACGGCTTCCTGTGACCTTCTAGTTCCCTTCCGCTTTTAGTTCTTTGTTTACTCTGACTGAACTTTCTCCTCTTGCTGCTGAGCGAGCATCATGTGAAATACCCAAATGTGGTCTGGGCAGGAAGGTACCACGAGGCTTGCAACCTACTAGCTGTTGTAATGTGCCCCAAATGTGTTATCAGTTTCCTTTTCCAATGCCACACCCCCACACCCACCTTCCCACCCCAGCTATCAGAAGGCAAAGTCACAAGAGAGAGGCACACAGACTCATGCACCAACACTCATCGCACCACACTTGTCCTTCTTTTGTCTCCTCTCCCCTCTCCTCACCCCCACACCGAATACAGAAAGACTTTTCAAGCGGTGGAAAATACCAGGTCTTTGGACACATGGATGAGATGGGGGATGTAGCTGGAGAGAAGGGAAGAGACAGGTGCAGAAAATGCTCACAAAGCCTCAAGCAGTTCAAATCTGTGGCTGAAAGACAGCCCTGGTTCATCCACACTACCACTGTCTCTGGTCTAAAGCCACACACGACCCAATCGGGCTAAAGAATGCAGAAGAAACACCTTAAACCATGTATTCATTTTTTAAAAAGCTAGTGTGTTTAATTGAGTTTGATTTCATTAATTGGCTGAGGGATATCTTGGCAGCCATTAACATTTGCATACATAGTGTTTTCATTTTTGAACCTTATAAAAATCCTGAGAACTATGTAATGCTATTATCCAGATTTTAAAGGTGAATAAACATATGGAAATTCAGAGAGGTTAAGGGACTGGCCGAAAGTCACAGAGCATGATCTCTAACCAAATCAAATCCTCTAGCACCCACAAACTCCACATGGATAAACTGTGGCAAAGAACTGTGATATCTTATTGACCATTTTTTGTAAGTAGACAGGTAGAGTCATTTGCTGCTGGTCACTACAGGATGAGACTGGTGGAAAGAGCATTTGCAGATGGCCAGTTACATTATTTGCCTACTTTGTGTCATGATTTTTTAATTTAATTTTGCCTATATTTTGTTAACTTATTATTTTATATAATAATAAATTTGAGGTTCTCTGCAAAGCAAAGATTGTTATTTTTCCCATTTCATAGATGAAGCAACTGAGGTTCAGTATGTTTATTGTCCAGAGATGCACTGCCAGTGAGTAACAGAGGCAAGTTTTGGACCCAGAGTTCATCACTTGGTTGGGGGAAGGAACTTTTGGAAGAGGAGAAAGTATTTCACTCCATTTCCCTATTTCCAATCACTTGTCATTGTTTTTTGGCAAGGTTATTGGGTCTACCTCTGAAGAAAGTGTCAAGGAAGCAGTCACTCCCACTCTTATCCAGGGGTAACTAACATGAGCTGCATCACCATCACCATCTTTCCCAACAAAGTGCCAGCATCCTTTTAAATCACCCCTAAAGCTCTTCGAAATCTCTTTAGGGGTAAGCGTTTCAGAATACCAACCCACTGTCAGCTGCCGTTTCACACATTCAGGACGTCTAACTGGTGACTAGTATCATGCAATTTAAACAATCGTTCTAACCCAGTACTGCACTGGTCTGTGAAGGACACACACATACACACACACACTGATTTAAGAGGCTGTGTTCTAAAACAATCTCCTCTCTCCTCCTTGTCTATGCCCATGCTAGCTGTTACCTGCGCACCTCTGCCAAACCCTCAGAATGGAGAAAAGACTTGTGTCCAACCTCTTGGAGGTTCCAGTTATAAGTCCACATGCTGGTTCACATGTCATGAGGGATTCTCTTTATCCGGACCAGAAAGACTGGACTGTACTCCATCTGGACACTGGACGGGCTCCCCACCAACATGTGAAGGTAGGACCATGGGTTTACCCTTTCTTATGGCTCCTCAGGTACCAGTATAGAATGGAGCCTCATCATCAGGAGTTCATGTAAACCTCAAGCTAAAGAAAGCCTTCTCTTCAAGGCATAACAATCTAGACCAAAAGCTTCCCCACCTCGAGTATTCTTGTAACAATAACTTTAACCATTTCATAGTTCCATAATGTATTTCAGTGTCATTGTGATGTTTGATGTTTATCACAATCCTGAAATAATGAGGATAGGCAATATTATCGCCATTTTATGGATGAGAAAATAGAGGCTCAGAGATTAGGTAATTTATGGAAATTCATACTATTAGTGACGAAGCTTAGCTATGTCACTGGGACTTTTACTTCATTGTAAAGAATTTTCGTACTACACTCTTATTCATTCCGACATCCTCCTTCACTGAGCATTGCTAAGCCCCAGACACTGAGCTGACCTCAGAGTGGGTGTGATTCCATCCCAGCCCCTCGAGGATCTCAGTCTAAAGATTTGTGTATAGCCTCTCCTTGCTCCAGTTCCATATGGATTACAAGCTCCCTGAGGGCAGGGACTGTCCCAACTTCACCTTTGCATGTCCTGCAGCAGCTAGACAGAAAAAAAATGTAGGTGTGTGACAAGTATCTGTTGAACTGAATCTTCTCATTTGCTGGTTAAATTTATTCAAACCCAAGCCTTATTGACAATGAATTAGGGGATCCTCAAAGGCAATGGCCAGATCTTATCTGATTCCCCTGAAACATCTGGCTGACACATATCTGGTATATGAAAGTGAAACTGTTAATCGCTCAGTTGCGTCTGACCCTTTGTGACCGCATGGACTGTAGTCTGCCAGGCTCCTCTGTCTACAGAGATTCTCCAGTCAAGAATACTGAAATGGGTAGCTGTTCCCTTTTCCAGGGGATCTTCCCAACCAAGGGCTTGAACCTGGGTCTTCTGCATTGCAGACAGATTCTTTACCATCTGAGCCACCAGAGATAGTGTGCTCTAAAGTAGAAGTTTGCAAACTGATGCATTTATTGCTCATGTTTACTTTCAAACATCATCATTTTGCTCAACCTAGAGGGCTAGGATGGGGTGGTAGACAGGAGGCAGGCTCAAGAGGGAGGGGACATATGTATACCTATGGCTGATTCATGTGTGGCAGAAACCAACACAACATTGTAAAACAATTATCTTCCAATTAAATAAATTTTAGAAAACAGACATTACACAATTTAAGTTGCAGGAATAAGCAAGTGTACAGCATTTTTTACCTGTAACATATGAAACCCAGAATAAAAGCAATATTCTCAAAGGAAAAAAAAGTCACCATTTTTTGGTTCTTTTGTTCTATTATTCCATATACTATAGTCAGGAATAATAAAACCAGCAATAATAGCTAATTTTTATTGTTTGCATAAGTACAAGCAATTACATTTGCATTTTTGCATTCAATACACACAATCCTTAACATGGTTATCATTATCCCTGTTTTAAAGATGAAGAAATGAGGCTTGAGAAGATAAATAGCTGGCAAAGATGTGTGTGCTACATCTTAGCTACGAAGTGTGCAGTTAGGATTCAAACCCAGGTTTAGCCTGATTACAGGACTAGAGCTTTTACCTCTACACTACACTGCCACCCAGTGGCCAGTTTCTGAATCCCAGGTCAGCTCAGCTCAGTTCAGTCGCTCAGTCCTGTTCGACTCTGCGACCCCACAGACTGCAGCCTACCAGGCTTCCCTGTCCATCACCAACTCCCAGCGCCTACCAAACTCATGTCTATCGCATCAGTGATGCCATCCAACCATTTCATCCTCTGTTGTCCCCTTCTCCCCCTGCCTTCAATCTTTCCCAGCATCAGGGTCTTTTCAAATGAGTCAGTTCTTCACATCAGGTGGTCAAAGTATTGGAGTTTCAGCTTCAACATCAGTCCTTCCAGTGAATATTCAGGACTGATTTCCTTTAGGATTAACAGGTTGGATCTCCTTGCAGTCCAAGGAACTCTCAAGAGCCTTCTCCAATACCACAGTTCCAAAGCATCAATTCTTTGGTGCTCAGCCTTCTTTATGGTCCAACTCTCACAACCATACATGACTACTAGACAAATCATAGCTTTGACTAGACGGACCTTTGTTGGCAAAGTAATGTCTATGCTTTTTAATATGCTGTCTAGGTTGGTCATAACTGTTCTTCCAAGGAGCAAGCGTCTTTTAATTTCATGGCTGCAGTCCCCATCTGCAATGATAGTCATTCGTAAATTCCACTGCTCTTATCTAGTTGCAGCAGCAACTGCAGTAGCAGTTGTTCTAAAATGAACTTTAGTTGAACTAAAATGAGTGATCAAATGAGTGAGTATGTTTCTAGAAATCTATTAGTGAAAAGAGCTAAATATTCATTCTTTCTTATTCCTTCTTGTGGAATGAGCACTAGATTAATATCCAAAGACTTGTATTGCTCTTCCCTGAAGTTATGGAGTCACATAGAAGATCATGCCACACCCTGATATTCTCAATTCCAAAAGGAGAGGAGAGGACAAGGACACCTCTGAGGCTCTTCCCCTGGACAAGGATTCTGTAGGCTAAAGCACATAAAACGCTACTGTGCATGTGTGTGTGCTGTCTTGTCTGACTCTTTGTGACTCCATGGACTGTAGCCTGCTAGGCTCCTTTGTCCATGGGTCTCTGTCCACGGAATTTTCCAGGCAAGAATACTGGAGTGGGTTGCCATTTCCTCCTTCAAGAGATCTTCCCAACCCAGGGGTCTAATCCATGTATCTTGTGTATCCTGCATCAGCAGGCAGATTCTTTACCACTGTACCCACCTGGGAAGTCCAAAATGCTATCATCTATTGTCAAAAAAAAAACAAAAAACAAAAAAAGCCCACTACAAGCCATCCAAGGAATCTAGGACTTTGATAGCTGATATCTTTAGGCCTTGTGCTTCATCACAGATTTCTCAATCACTCATTTGTTTATTCCATGGGCATTTATCATGAGTTCTATTTTTCCACATTCTGTTTTAAGGCTAAAAAAAAAAAAAGAAAGAAAACCCTGAGATATAAGAAATACCTCACTGAAGTTTTTTGTTTTCGTTTTTCTCATGAAAGTTTTAAATCATACGTTGCAATCAACATGGTTGTAAAATCTGTGATCTCTGAAGCCCCCATTTCTCCTGACTCTTTTCTACCTCCTTTTCTCCTCAAGAGGTGACATTTCAGGCCTGGCCCTGCCCAGTGTCGAAAACCAAACTTGACCATGGGCAGCAGCTTTAGTGAGCTATGGGCTTTGGAATTGCCAACCTGGTCTGAACCTGATAGTTAGCTCTGGCTTTTGGACCTGTGTTTCTATCTCATTCTCCAAATTTAGGCTCTAGATTTAGGCAGAGAGTTCCTCTTCTTTTCCCATATGCCTGAGTCCATGAATTTTGAAACTTTCAGCAATGAACTCTGATTTTCACATGGTGTTCTGCAGAGTCCTGGACTCTTATCAGAGGGGATTGAGGGCTACCAAGTACATAGGGGTGGTGTGGCAAGTGGAGCACAGTCTCATGGTGCAAAATGGGGCTCCATTTTTCTGAGTGAGTCCACAGATATTTCCCTTTCTGTTAGAATGTCAGTTTCCTGGGCTCTCTAGGACTTGAGCTCCGCCTGCATTTCCTAATCTTCCCCCTTGCCTTTACCCACCAGGACCTGAATTCCTTTCCCTGAACATAAACGGTACTGAGTTGCTCCCATCTAGTTGCTCTGTTCCCTACCTTCCTGGCTGTTGGGCCACTATCCTGATATGATGACTGTTCCCTCAATCACGTTGTCATTGACTCTCTGGAGACCCTGTTCAACTGCTGGACCTGACTCCTAATGACCAACCTCACCTTGATGGGGAGGTGTGGGTCCTGGTTTTGAGTCCCAATCCTGGCGTGGTCCTTCTGCCGCACCCCTGCTCATCCAAGATCTAAAATACAGCAGACTGGTGCCCTCTAAGCTCTGGCCTGGCTCATGTCTCTGTTTCATTTCTCCACTCCTCCAACCTTCATCTGACTCTGTGAAGATTCCCAGTCTTTATTTTCAAAGTTTGAGTTTAGAACCACCAACCCAATGAATATTATTATGTACACTATTTTTCCTTTATTTCATGACAAAACTACATTTGACTCAAGCTAGAAAATAATAATAATATACAGAGACAAAGAATTCATTAAAATTAAAATAATATAAAGCAATATTTTATCAGTTGATGATAGCATGGCAGTGAACCCACTAATTCGTGAATTCACACACCATCACATTCATTCACCTGCATCACCAATCATAGAAAACATCAGTGAAGACCATTTCAATAGACAGCACTGCTTTGAAGTCCATGAAAATAGAGCTTTAAGTATAGAGATAAAAGCAGCTCTTATCCGTTTCCTATTCTTGTACTAAGTTTTTAATAAAGCTTCAGAGTAGGCTCAAGAATATGACTACTTTTTGTTGTTACCCAGAGAGGTCATCCCTTGGTAAAAATCTCTTCCTCTACCTCTGCATGAGGCCCCTTCACTCCACCAACTTCCTCAGATTTAATTCAGCCCCTGATTGCTGAGTGCCCACCACTTTCCAGATCTGGAATAGGCTTCCACGTACCTCATCAAGTCTGCCCCTCAGACCGGAAAACAGGCTTCCTTGTGCAAGTGAGTCAAATCCTTCTTAGGGGCCTTTGATTTGACAAGGTTTATGTTTACAGAAGAGGGTTCAGAAACTTTCCTAGACACAAAAGGCTGTGTTTATAACCTTGGCAGAAAAAGACTCATAGAACTGAGACCAAAGCATATCCCCCAAGTAGATTTAATGCTGTGGAATTCTCTTTGTATGCTAGGGGTCATTTAAGTCAGTTCTTAAAAACAGGAACTCCTCTTGTTTCTTTTCATATCATGTAAAAACACTTGTCAGAATGCATCCAAATTAAATTATGCTTACTAACGTTCATTCTTTTAACAAATATTTTTAGACCCCTCTACTCTGTGTTAGGCACTTTTGTTTGAGGTATAGCTGACATGTATTTTCTGGGAGATTCTGAAAAAGCTATTTGAGGGAAAATGTTCATAAATGATTTAATATCTATGACATATACCAGTAGATAATAAATGTTTAATAAACAGAATTGATCTGCCAGGCATGGATTCATTAATTACTCAAAAATTTCATAGTTCTAAACTGAAATTAAGTATGTCATTTTGGCTATCTGAATGGTTTCACACAATCAGGATCCACAGTCCTTCAGCGAACAGCCCGCTCCGAAAAAACGTGGGCCAGCATGTAAAAACCAATACTTTTCCATGAGGCATTGCACAGGGCTTCAAGAGGGTTTTTTGTTTTGTTTTGTTTTTAAAGAAAAGCAAAACAGCTAAGCAAAGTGAGCTTTATCTGACCAAGGCATAGCTTTCAGATAGCCTCGGATTTAAAGAAAGAACAGTCACTTAATTTGGCAATAACCCAATGTGAGTGAAAGTTGCTCAGTCGTGTTCAACTCTTTGCGACCCCATGGACTCTACAGTCCATGGAATTCTCCAGGTCAGAATACTGGAGTGGGTAGCCGTTTCCTTCTGCAGGGGATCTTCCCAACCCAGGGGTCGAACCCAGGTCTCTGGCATTGCAGGTGGATTCTTTTCCAGTTGAGGCACCAGGGAAGCCCAAGAATACTGGAGTGGGTAGCCTATCCCTTCTCCAGGGGATCTTCCTGACCCAGGAATCAAACTGGGGTCTCCTGCATTGCAGGTGGATTCTTTACCAGCTGAGCTACCAGGAAAGCTCCAATAACCCAATATTTGTAGATAAATAATAGTCTCATGTCAGAGAATGTCACTGAGAGAAAGACACGATCCTAAGATAAATATGTAACTTCAATAAATTTATAAAAATAGTTTTTGAGGGAAATAGTAAATTCATTCACTCATACACTTGGCATATGGTTGTTGAGCACCACCTCTTGGTGTGATTACTGTGATTGTGGGAGACACAAAGATTTATGATTCTCAGGTTTAGGAGCTTTCCATCCAGGAGAAGAGGGAAGAGTTGACATTTGATATGATAGCATGAGAGTTCAAACAGAAATACTGATGTGTTCAGAGGAGAAGACTTCAGGCTGCAGTGATCAGAAGAGGCTTTGGAAAGGCTGTGTTTGATTGGATCCCAGAGGATGGCTGGGGATTTTATTCAATGAAAATTGAAAGAAATTTAGGGTAGTGGGAGCCAAGGCCCAGAGGCAAGAACACATGAGGTCAGTTAAGGAATTCCCAGGGAATATCTTAGCTTGACCAGGAGGTTTTGCACTTACCTGTGCCAAAAAAAGAAAGCCTGAGGATCCAAATGGAAGGAATAGTAGTTTAGGACAGAACATGCTCATTGCAAGTGTAGATGTGCTGAATTTATGGAGACAGCAGGATATCTAACTGGAAGGAGTTTCAGGCAGAAGGAAGAACAGAAATGAAACCCTGGACTGCCCTTATACAAAGAGAATAGTGAGAGTCAGGGAGGCCACAAGGTCTCTGAAGCAAAAGGTTTAGAGACAAGAGGATGAAATGGTGAATTCTTGAGTCTGACTGCTTAAACCCTTGACTCATTTTTAGAATTTCTCCCTATACTCCTCTTTGCAAACCCACCATCATTCCCCCTGCCCTCTGCACTTCATGACTTGTGTCTGTTGTGAAATGTCTGCTACCTAGCAAAACACAGTGGTAGTGCAATTTGATGAAAACATGAATGAATTAATTGGGTGTAGAACAGGGTTTCTAGATCAATTTGGAGATTGTGACATTCTTGATTTGGTTCTCTAGCCAGCAAGTGTCCGGAACTATCTGCCCCTGAGCAGGGAAGCCTGGACTGTCCTGACACTCATGGAGAATTCATCGTTGGCTCCATCTGCCATTTCTCCTGTAACGAGGGCTTGAAGCTGGAGGGGTCCAACCATGTTGAATGCACAGCTTCTGGGAGATGGACAGCACCCCCACCAAGCTGCAAAGGTAAAAGATACATGCCTTGTATCCTTGCAAGACAGCTCTTCTTCTAGAAATTTCCTCAACAAAAATAACAAATACTTACATACACTCTTACTATGTGACAGGTACACATAATACTATTATTATTATTGTGAAAGTTTCACTTCTGTCATGAAGTGGGTTATCTATTAGGATACAGGAAACATAGCCTATGGATTTTAAAAAATATACAAGGAGTGGCAGGACTTTTTCATATTTGTGAATAAAAGATATACTGATTTTTAAACACAAATTTTCTTTCATAATTTTGGCCTCTTTTTCTCAAAGAGCTTTATTGGGTCCATTGAATGGTTTCCATTTCTTTGTCACCAGCAGAGCACTAGGGGTGGAGTTACTGGTCAAATGTTTCAAATCAAGGAACTGAAGTGGGGAGAGGTCAGTTGTCATCTCTCTGCCACGTGGCAAGTTAACGACAGAGCCAGTGGCATCTTTCTCACTTCACATTTCATGTTGACCTTTGGCCTGAAGATAATGAACACCTCCCAATAAAGCAGCAATGGGCAAGCAATTGGTCTATGCATATTTTGCCGAATTTTCATATTTCTACACCCATTATTCTGGGTTTTTTTTGGGGGGGGGGTTGGTTTTCTTCTTAATATAAGTAACATTGACATCCTCTCCCCAAATTCTTCTGGCCAGGAGAATCGTCTCTTTAAGAGCAATTTTAGATAATTGTTTTCATCTGGTTTTCTATGGTGGTGGATGGTTTAGTTGCTAGGTTTTGTCTGACTCTTTTGCGAGCTCATGGATCGTAGCCTGCCAGGTTCCTCTGTTCATGGGAATTTGTATGCAAGAATACTGGAGTGGATGCCATTTCGTTCTTCAGAGGATCTTCCTGCACCAAGGATGGAACCCGTATCTCCTGCATTGCAGGCAGATTCTTTACCGCTGAGCCACCAGGGAAGCTCCTGGCTGTCCATTCCTGATTTTAATAGTTTTCCTTAACTTCCTTAAGGAGCTATTGCTAGAGCCTCCCTGATTATGAAAGGACCAGAAGACAGTTACTGTATGTCAGTCTTAACTCTGTTGTGCTCCTCTTAGTTGGGAACTCTGTAAATTGAAACATTTTCTTTTCACAGTGGACACAGTATCAGCTCCTGCTCCAGGGGTGCGATGCCCATCCCTCATCGCACCAAACCAGGGAACAATGTCCTGTCAGCATCATCTGAGGAACTTTGGTTTGAATACCACTTGCCACTTTGGATGCAAAGCTGGATTCACACTCATGGGAGAGAGTGCTCTCCAATGCAGACCTTCCAGACAATGGACAGCAGTAGCTCCCACGTGCAGAGGTAAGGCGAAACATAACAGGCAGCTCCGATGCTACCTTCTAGCATGCTAGGCATTGTCCATGCCTGTCAAAATCCTATCCAGTGCCAGTGACCACTTCAAGTGTCAGCTCCTCCATGAAACCCACATCCAATCCCAGTTAGAAGTAATGAGCAACAGGCATATCATGTTTCCCCTTCATCACAAGCGAATGCTCTGGTGCTCCTAAAGGAAGAAACATGGAAATGACAAAATGTGTTAGAGGCTTAGCATACTGAACATGGAACCAGCTATATGAATTGTGAGTTACAAGGTACAATTCTATTAAGGATGTGGCCCTGTAAACATTCTATATTTCATAACTGGAACCCAATTAAAAAGATAAATTATGAATGTTACCTCTTGAAGACCTATACCCCATGCACGAAGCACTGTGTCTCTTCATTGTATTCTCTATGAAGCACAAAAGAGTGCTTTGCAAATGTCAGTACTGCCCAACAACATTTGTTAAGTTCAGTTTCCTGAGTCAACTTTGAGTTAAATTTCATTCTCTGTACACAAATTTGGGAGAGTATCCTGAAATGCCCTGAAAAACAGTTTAAAGAGAATGGTGGTCTCTACTTCTTTCAAACTTTCAGAGGCCAGGTATGCTGAACAATTGTTATCTCAAGAAACATGTGCTGACATGGAAGTTAATTGCCAGTGGTAGTAATAATAATATTTAGGACAACAGTATTTTTGAGAAGCAAAATTTATAAATAGTATTTTTGTGGGCAAGACTGATCAATCCCCTGGAAGTTTATTTACTGAATTGCCACTTCGTGCCCTCCTTGGTTCTTCGGCTATCATTCTTTGAGTGTATATCTCAGTATATTTGATGCTGGAAGAACTTGTGGGAATGTCAAAAACAGCTCCTGTCCTTTCTGATCTTTTGTATTGCACCACATCTATGGGCAACCCTAGCCGTGTTTCATATGCAACCATAATCTCTTTAATGTTCACTCTGTATGTTCACTTTTCCTACATTCTTTTTTCTTCTGCAGCTGTCAAATGCTCCAAGCTACCTGTTACTGAGCCAATAGTGATGAACTGCTCCAACCCTTGGGGAAATTTCAGCTATGGATCAACCTGCAGCTTCCATTGCCCCGAGGGTCAATTACTTAATGGCTCAGAAAGAACAGCATGCCAAGAGAATGGTCAGTGGTCAACGACCATGCCAACCTGCCAAGGTATATGTCTCATACAGGTTAGGAAGTCGCTTTGATATGGAAAATAATGAAATCAGTTTTTCTCCTCTGTGTGTTTCTTAACAGTGGTCTCACTTTCTATCACTGGGTTTCCCCTGCGTTTAATAATTGTTTCACAATGAATCAAACAGAATCTCTGAATCTTATGCAGTGCAGTGGGAATCAAATGTAGTGACTCTGTGTAAACAATCACCACTACTTTTTCAATGTGAAATGAATCCTTTCATTTCCTTATAATCTTTGTATAGTATTGGATTGGCCAACAAGTCCAGTTGGGTTTTTCCAGAAGATCTTATAGAAATACCCAAATGAACTTCTTGGCCAGCCTAATATATCTTGAAGTTTCAAGATGTTTTAAACTGAAGGTTATTTAATGAAGAATCCTAACTCATTATCTCAGAAGACCTTTGTTTACCATATACCTCCCCCAAATACCATCAGTTCAGTTCAGTTCAGTTCAGTCGCTCAGTTGTGTCATATGTCCTCCTTAATCAAGCTCTGCTTGCAAGGTTTATTTCATCCCCTCCCATTTTTTCCCCTCTAGTAGCTTGTTGTAACTACTTTTTGTCATAAAAATGAATCTTCAATTACCTTCCCCCTCAAATTACCCAGTTTATTTTGTTTGTCCAAACTCCTATTTAATATCTAATTCCATTTATTGAGTCCGTACCTTGACTCCTTGGAAATTATGTTTGATATTTAAACATTAGGAAGAAAATCAAGTCCTGCTTGTGTCCCATTCTGTTGAAATGACTCATGACTTCCAGGCTTTTTGTGCTGGGTTGTTAGCACTGCCAGGACCTTGGAGGACTTATTTGGTCTCACACCTTAGTGTTGTTGGGGCCCTTCTGGAGGAATGATGGTCTTCTGCACAAAACACTTCTTATGTCTCACACGTGTGTGTGTGTCTGTTTTGCAGCAGGGCCACTGACTATCCAGGAAGCCCTGACTTATATTGGTGGAGCAGCAGCTGGTACAACAGGCTTAGTGACGAGTTCGATACTCCTGGCTCTGCTAAGAAGGCGTCGCAGACAAAAAGGTAAATTGGAAACAGTATTCTCATTTTCTTCTTTCTTGTGATTTGGGGCAAGGCAGTGAAAGCACAACTTCAGTAGTTCATGTCTGAAAACATTTGCATTAAAAAAAACAAGGCCAAGTTAAGTGGTCTTGAGAACCAACTCCCATCAGAGTCAAATTTAGGGAGAAAAAAAAAAAAAGAAAACACAGATCCTCATATAATGGTGATCTGGAGATGGGCCTGGAAGTCTGAATTTTTAAAAAGTTCCTCCCCACCCTAACTCCACCTACTAAGATTTTATGAGGCCAGTGTGCATACTGACACTTGGGGGCTTCTGGTCTAGGTAACCTTAGTTATTGCCAAAACTAACTAGAAAGGAGTTATACTTCATTCATTCATTCTTTCACACAATAGCCATTTATTGGTCAACTGATTAGGTAGTGTAACCCAGAATGATGGTGCTTGATATTGAGGAATGCATAATTCAGTTGGTGACTTGGACAAGTTAAATCAATGCTAATACTGAAGTGTATCAAGTGCATCAGGGCAAAAGTGCTACCTGACTACTCTTGAAATACAAAATAGAAGGGTCCCATCCAGATTGATAGGGCAGAAAAGGCTCTTTTAAGTTTAACTTTGAAGACTAAGAGGGGCCAAAGGAAAAAGGCAAAATAGAGTTAACAGCAGAGAAAATGGCATGTTACAAGATCTTAAAGGGCAAACTAACGGAAAATACTACGTTCAATAGTTTATTGCACCTGAATTGGAAAAAAAAAAAAAAAACGCTAGTGGAGGAAGTGAAAAACAAAGCTGGAAGTGCGAAAGAGCTGCTGCTTTAGTAATGACTTGGTATGAAAGCTAAGAGATGCATATGTGCTCATGAAAACTTGTAGAGCTAATTCAGGATTGAAGCAAGAAAGTGACCCAAATGGATGAAGATTTTCTGTAAGGGAAACTGTTTCTCTGATTGTTCATCAAAAGATAGCTGTAGCCTAGGAATAAAAAAAGAGAACCCTCCCTTAAGAGTTCAAACATCCTTTCATTGTCTGCCTGAGATGCTCAACCTGTCCGTAAGTTGAGAAGCCTCTTCTTTTTTGTAAATTGAAGTACAGTTGATTTACAATGTTGTGCCAATCTATACAGCTAAGTGACTCATTTTTAAACATATATACATTCTTTTTAAAATATCCTTTTCCATTATGGTTTATCCCAGGAGATTGGATACAGTTCCCTATTCTATACAGTAGGATGTTGTTTATTCATTTAAATGTAATAGTTGGCAGCTACCAACCCCAAATTCCCAGTTCATCCCTTATCCTCCCATCCTCCCCCTTGGCAATCACAAGTCTGTTTTCTATGTTTGTGAGTCTGTTTTGTAGATAAGTTCATTTGTGCGAGATTTTAGATTTCACATTTAAGTGATATAATATGGTTTTGTATCTTTCTGACATAAAGAAGCCTCTTCAAATAAGCTAATGAGGCTGCCCATCTTTCCTCATGAAACTGGGGTTATCAAAGGGGTCAGGAATGCTCAAATCCAGGGACAGAAAGTGGCTATGTTAAAAGCGCCTGCCAGCACTCTCCTGGAATTGAAATTTCAACACCTATTTTTCACTGCTCAGAAGAACTGCTTGTTCCCTATCCTCATGCTCTCTCCCTTCACAAAGCCACCATCGCATTAGGCTGATTTTCCAAAGTTCCTTCATATACTCTCCTGTGAGTGAGTGAATAGGACAACAGATAAACAGTAACTCTGCTTAAAGACCAAAAATCTACAGCCAGTCCCTCCATGCAACATCTGTGCCTGCTTAACCTAATCCAGAAGGCAGAGGCAAGAGCTCCTAAGACCCTGATCCTAATCTCCATCACCATGTAAGAATCCTGTTCCTGCATCTTCCCCAAATTCTTTCTTTAGTTTTGAGATATTTCCAGTGAACCCTCTAAAATATGGAGAGGGATCAGCCACCACCCATCCTCTAATATCTATATAATAAAAAAATTCATTTGTGGGGATGGAATGTTCTGATCTGTCCCACTTTGATTTTAAACTTTCTAGGATTCCAAGTTCAAATACTAGGAAAAGCCTGCATACTATGTCCCTCTCCTGCAAATTCAAAGTGCACCCTCATTATCACACTGAAAGCTCAATCATGCCCTGTAATAAATACACTTGTTCTTTTTCATTTCACCTAATATTTTCTAAATGTATTTAGGCATGAGATCCTTTCCCCTTTTTATCTACCCATGGGATAATTGACAAACATGCTGCCATGTTTAAAGTTTCCACGATCAGAGTTCAGTGTCTGGATTATGACAGGAGGCCCTCGATAGTGTATATGATCAGGGAAGGAAAACACCCACTGTTATGTTGGTTTGGGTTTGTTTATGCAACTAGCTTGCCCAGGCTCAGTTGGTAAAGAATCTGCCTGCAGTGCAGGAGACCCGGATTGGATTCCTGGGTTGGGAAGATCCCTTGGAGAAAGAAATGGCAACCCACTCCAGTATTCTTGCCTGGAAAATCCCATGGACAGAGGAGTCTAACAGGCTACAGTAAATGGGGTCACAAGAGTCACACACGGCTTAGTGACTAAACCACCACCAAATAATGATTAAGAGAGTATGGACAGAATGCAAACATAGAGGACCTCAAGTGCCAACGAAATGGGTTTTGAGAACCGATGGTCTCAACGACACCAAGAGTAGCCAAGGGGATGAAGTCAGGGACCAGAGGCAGGAGGACAGGTTGTTAGAGAAAGAGAAGAGAAGAAAGATGAGTGGACTCTGGAATTGCATACTGCTGAATGTTTAATTTAGCCTAAAACAGGTCCCACATGTCAGGGAGGGATTGTTCCCAATAAGTCTCTTATAATAAGCCCGCCTGGAAATCAGTCTGCTGACTTACCCCAATAACCCCTATTGCTGATGACCTTTCCCCTTCATCTCATTTTTCTTCTTTTAAACCAATCGTCTGTGTCTTCTTGCTTATTTCAGATGATGGAAAAAGCCCCTTGAACCCTCAAAGGTAAGATGGAAATGTTTTATGGTTAAGTTTTTCTAGTTTGACTGTTTAATTCACGCTATGAATTATTAATTCACTGTATGTCAGAATGACTATACAGACATGGCTTTTATGAAACAATCTCTGGCAACGTCCCCTAGACTAATTCTGAAGCAAAATTTACCAGTAATATGTCCCAGCAATATATAATATTTTAAAAAAATCACTAAGTGCCCTAATGATAATATAAAGGAGAAATACAAGATACAAGGGAAAGTGACATGGAAATAACACACTGGAACTGGGGCACCACACTAGCAGGTGCTATGAGGTCATCCATCAGATACTTGTACCTTCATTCAAGTAGAATCACTATGAAGGCAACAGTCATAAAGGTCAGCTGACAGGAATATTCTATTAGTGAGTCAAACAGTATCAGAAGTGTTGTCAACACCAACCTGATTTTTTAAAATGATGAACTATTCTGGCGAAGAGTCGGAAAACCTGTTATCATCTTCTCTTAATTCAGATGGTAATTGCATTTTAAAAGATACACACAAAAAACTTAACATCTATATGCAAAGCCGTTCAGTTCTAGGCTCAGAGATTTTTCACCTCCAAGAATGTTGAGTAGCTTTTCTAAAGTTGTGTGGAGTGTATAAGACAATTCTTTTGTGCCTTGGGCATTTTAGGACATCTAGCATCCTTAGCCCCTGCCTAAATGTCAATAATAAGTCTTGCTCATTATGAAAATTTTAAAAAATTGCTATAGGGAGCAGTACTATCATTCTTTGAAAACTATTGCCATATGATCAAGTATTAAGGGTAGAATTTTAAAAGGATTTCCTCTCACTGGGAAGAGGCTACAGCAGGGGTCAGAGCAGGTATTCAGTACCTAAAGTATCAACAATAACTTGGGTATGAAGTGCAAAGAAAATTACCCAGAACAGTTAATCGGGATCTTGAAAATCTCTTTGATTTTTCCTCTTCTTTCCCTCTAAAATCAGAGAATTTCGGGGGTGGGTGGTGTTTCACGGTCTCTGGATGAACTATGTGAAGGACTGGGGTCAAGGAAAAAACATCATATGGCAAGTTCATCTTTGTGTTTCTGTTCTTTAGCCACCTAGGAACATACGGAGTTTTTACAAATGCTGCATTTGACCCAAGCCCTTAAGGTAAGTTGCCTATGGAGGTATTTTTGAAGGAAATAGACAGTAGGAAAAGGAAGAATATAAAGCTTGCCTTTTCTTTATATAATCAGGAGTTACACTTTAAGCGTGTATTACAGTTCAAACTATGCAGGAAATTGTGTTGGCAGTGGGAGACAGGTATAGCAGAAGAGTGACAATAGAAAGTGAGTATACAGGAGGATTTCCATTGACTCCAGGATATAAATGTTCTAAATAGACATAACTTATTTCAGGATGTATGACATTCCCATTACTGGCTGCTAGATGGTACTGATACTGTAGCCTTGCTTGATCACCAGAAATCATGACAATTAGAAAAATTTTATGAACTTTATGGAGCTAATTCCCTATGCAACCTGCTGGGAAAAAAATAATATGATATTATCATATAATTATCAAAAATAATATCATATTATCATATAATGTTATATTATCATATAATATCATATATACCATATATGATAATACCTTCTTTCTCCCAAAAAGCTCAGTGAGTGATTAAGTTTCCTAAATAGCCTAGATGACAGAATATCTGTAAACTAGAAAAAGATTATACAAAGCTGTAGAGGGTACATATAATGAGAGCTTTCTTTGATCTTTTTCAGGAAAATACGATAATTTGAATTTTTGCTGTCATTTTCAGAGACCTGTCCTTATCTTGGTGACCTCATCCAACCCCCACAGGATCCTATTTTTGAACATCAGCTTTCCCGAAAAGACTTGATTATAACTGTTGAGTATTTGCTGCAGTTTTCTGTAAATACTTGTGAATAAAGGACATGGAATTTCCTTTAGATTTGTTCTGCACCAGAGCAGAAGGACTGGACCACAAGCCCCAATTCTCCACCCACCACCCCTTCCTGCTCCATTTCCTCTTCCTCCAACACAAGCCTCAGAAGCTGGGACTGAGTCTTCCTGCGATGGTCTGTGGGCTTTGGCCTAGCTGTCACTTGCGGTACTAATTAGCTAGAGTCCAGAGCATCTGACTCAGCAGAAGACCAGACTGGAAAAATAAAAATGCCTCTTTATTTTTGGACTGGAGGAGGTTCTCCTCTACTTTGCTGGAAGGCAGGAGGTGTCTCTGACTTGAGGGAATTTCTATAGGATTTCCTGGGTCTTCAGTGCTTGCTGTTGGTGAAGCCTTTTGGACTTCCTTGAAGCTCCAAGAGAGGCCTCTGGATGGCACCAGAGGCTGCAGATGCCGCAGAAGACTGGTGCCCCAGACAGGAAGGTACACGTCAGTGACAGGGAACTCCGCTGTCACTCTCCCCCTGAGGACCCAGAGACCAATCCTTGAATGTCTAGTTAAAAGGATTCCCTAAATGCCGTGTTCTAGTGTTTGATATTTTGCTGAATAAAGTCTGTATCGATCACTTTGTTGACATTAATGTAATACACAATCACGGTTGTCCCAATTACAAACTTGAGACTAGGATCGGCAAATACGTATCTTACCACCGCCCTAAACACACAAGAAGAAAATTAGAGAAGCAGAAAAGTCTTCATCACCTGAATGTGTTTCACCCATTCTTTGATTCACATATTTAATAAATACGTTATTAAAAGGTACACGGTACTTATCTGAAACTGATACAAAAAATACAGAGCCAAACAATATAGCTGTCCTTTTTGTGAAAAGTGAGGCAATGAACATGTCACACAGACTAGGTAAACATGCAAATAAAAATGGTGAAACAGTCTAACTAAAGGTTACAAGGTTTTGCAAGGATTTTGGTAGTAACCTCGAGATTCAGGGACACACTGCTTTTAAAAGGTTTCACTCACATGAAAGTGCCCACAGCACCTCTGACTGCTCACTTTATGCTGATCACTAGGCTCAGTATTAGGGCTTCCTTTATAGCTCAGTTGGTAAAGAATCTGCCTGCAGTGCAGGAGGCCCGGGTCCGATCCCTGGGTCGGGAAGATCCCCTGGAGAAGGAAATGGCAACCCACTCCAGTATCATTGTCTGGAAAATCTCATGGACAGAGGAGCCTGGTGGGCTGCAGTACACGGGGTGGCAAAGAGTCAGCCACAACTAAGTGACTAACACTTACTTACTTAGGCTCAGTATTATAGGAGGATGATTATCAGCCCTGTGTCCTGAGTCAGAATCCATATTTTGTAAAAATCCCCCCCAGGGAATTCTGATGGCTTACCAGCTTTGTAAAGCACTGATATTATAGATGAAAAAGGATATGGCACCGTTCCTGTTCTTCAATAGCTGATAATGTAATTGGGGACACAAGAGACACCAATACAAAGTGACCAAGAGTAATAAGTATGTTATTTGAAGAGTGTGGCAGGAATTCATAAAATGGAAAAGTCAGTTTGTCCCAGAATCAAGGAGATAGGTGAGACTCTGATTGGAATTTACAGAGTGGACAGTGAAGAGTAAGAGAATGGCATTCTTAGTAGACCAAATAATGTCAGCCAAGAAGCAAAGACAGAGGTTGTTGAGGAGCCTGACATCATGGAGATCCCATGGGAGGTGCTAGATTACAATTTATTGAGAACTATTGCAACAAATCCTCTGTCCATGGGACTTTCCAGGCAAGAATACTGGAGTGGGTTGCCATTTCCTTCTCCAGGGGATCTTCCCAACCCAGAGATTGAACCCACATCTCCTGCATTGACAGGTGGATTTTTTTTACCACTGAGCCACCAGGGAAGCCCCTGAGACAAGTCATAGAAGCTTGGAGGCAAGTAGATGCAGGGAGCCCGGGGTAAGTCATAATGATGCTTCAGACAAGATAATTCTCAGATTCTCTATACACAGCAAAATCATATCTTAAAGCCATGAGAAACAGCCAGATCCTTTGAAATATGTAAGGAGCCCTGGAGGAAGAAAAGATATAATCATAGTAACAACATGTGCTGTGTGCTCTTTCCAGCTGCTAGGAATTACATACTTCACAGTGTTCCTTTATCCTCCCAACTGCCCTATTGGGGAAAATTATTATTATCATCCTTATTCTCCTGATGTCAAAACTGAGATCAGAGAGGCTGTGTAACTTATCCAAGAGAACACAGCTACTAAGTGGGATTGAAATCTGGTCTGATTCTCCCAGTGAAACTCTTTAAACCCTCTTTTTTGTCTCTGCCTTAGGTGGCCACAGGCCCTTATCAAGACAGAACTGTGCAACAGACAAAGACAGATGGCATACAATATCACTTACATGCGGAATCTTAAAAAAAAAATGGCACAAATGAACTTATTTACAAAACAGAAACAGACCCCCAGACCTAGAAATCAAACAATGAATACCAAAGGGGGAGAAGGGAGGGATAAATTAGGAATTTGGGATTAAAATATATAACTAACCATATATAAAATAGATAAACAACAAGGACCTACTGTCTAGCACAGGGAACCATACTCAATAGTTTATAACAACCTATAATGGAAAAGAATCTAAAAGAGATTATATACACTTATGCTGTTGTTTAGTCGCTAACTTGTATCTGACTCTGTGACCCTATGGACTGTAGCCTGCTAGGCTCCTCTGTCTGCGGAATTTCCCAGGCATGGACATTAGTTACTCGAGTGGGTTGCCATTTTCCTTCTCTAGGGGATCTTCCCCACCCAGGGATTGAACCTGCATCTCCTGCATTGGCAGACAGATTCTTAACTGCTGAGCCACCTGGGAAACCCATATATGTATCACTTTGCTGTACAGCTGAAACTAACACAATATTGAATCAAGACAGAACTGTACATGGGTAGAAGTTAGTAAAGTGAGCCAGGCCATCAGGCCCCATTCATGTGATCACCCCCTTGCTTCCTCACCACCTGAAAATATGGTATATCTGTGCCCAGTAACAGGGCATAATGCCCTCTTCCTCAGATTAGAAGGAGAGTAGTGTGGTTAAGGATTTTGGGTCCCACCACCATGGGAACTGCAGACGGTCTGGCAAGTGTGAACTCTGCCCTAGGCAGCTTTTTTGGTGGCTGGGGCTGGTGAGGGGTTCCTGGGCAGTGGGCTGAGCAGATGGAAGTGTGGGAGACAGTTTTACCCCCTCTCATGAACCCCTGAGTACTGCCCTGGCTGATAGAACCTCCATCACCGCATTTCCTTCACCCGTGGTAAATCAGTCACTAACTCGCTGGCTCTTCCTAATACCTCCTGTCATCTGGGACAGTGACCTAGCCAACCCTCAGCCTAGAAAGGTCTGAGGAGGTGGGGACAGCCCGGGTTATAGCCATCAGCGGCGCCTGGGGGAGTTGACGAGGAGGAGGACACTGCCACCCGCAGCCTCCGGGAGCTCACTGCAGCTAGGACCGCCGACAGCCTCGCAGAGGCAGCCCTATCCACCCCCGGGGTGGCGGCGGCAGGCAAGAGAAGGAAAGGAAACATGTTCCTCGCTTGCCCTGGCTTCTGGGTCCTCGTGGTCCTAGGCACCAGCTGGGCAGGCTGGGGGAACCTAGGGGCTGAAGCAGCGAGGCTAAGGCAGTTCTACGTAGCTGCTCAGAGCATCAGATGGAACTACCGACCCGAGTCCACACACCTTAGGTAAGGCAGGTGGGGTGTCTGTATGGGCTTCTCCGGGAAGGATAATCTGTTTCTTTTAGAGAACATTCCTTTTGCAATTCCATAGCTGTGTGTGTGTGTGTGTGTGTGTGTGTGTGGTTAACTTCAGATAGGTAAATACAATTAATAGGAGGGTTTAATGAATAAAATTGGTGGGTGTTCATTTTGCCTCTAATAAATAATACAGTGGTTACAGAAAATATTGTTTGCCTAGATACTGCTTTCAAGAGCTTGTTGTTGATATAATTTAGTTAGTATCATTGACTGTTGGTTTAATATATTGATTGATTCAAAAGCACCAGGCACCTACCTCTTCATTAGCCCTTGCTGCAAACTCCTGTTCCAGATTTTTAGTAGTTTAGCATTTTTAGGAAGGGCTTCCCTGGTGGCTCAGATGGTGAAGAATCTTTCTGCAATGCAGGAGACTTGGTTTCGATCCCTGGGTCAGGAAAATCCTCTGAAGAAGCAAATGGCATCCCACTCCAGTATTCTTGCTTGGGAAATCCCATGGACAGAGGAGCCTGGTGGACTATAGTCCATCCAGTCTCAAAAGAGTCGAACACAAAACTTCTAGGTACATACTATTTATTCTATATGCACTTAGCTTCATCTTCTAAAACTAAAGATGTGTACCTTGTAACTTTATTATAAACAGATTATTCAGTAACAACTGCCAAACTTTTGTTGCCTTCTTATAAATGACTTTCAAAACATCATCAATTCATAAAAATGCAACATTGTTTTTCTTTTACCTTTTTTTCTGTTTCACATGACTCTTCATTCTTCTCTCATTCTGTATCAGTCCCTGGGATATGGTCTACTCTGCCTATTTTGATAAGAGTCACTATTAAAAGGCCTATGTAACTAAGACAAGGGTTAAATAATAAATCTGTATCTGAGTTGCAAACTCTTTTCCTAACTGAAAGATTAGAAATAAGATTTCCCAGAAATTAAACAAATCACAGGTTCTACTCAGTATTTCTCTGAATAGTAAACCTCTTAGTGTAACTAAGATTTCTTTTTTAACTTAACATCACAGTTTAAATGATTGTGAAAGATGTGTTCCTCTTTTACAATTTCGAAACCAAAGCAATCTGCCAGGAAAGTATTGTGAGGTTTTAAGCCTTTTAGTGCATAACATTAACCCTTTCAAAATCTTTTCTCTATAACTGGATTATTTTGGAGGGTGTGGCAGCTTGGTCTTGTAGTAGTAAGTCCCTCTTAAAAACAGATCATTTAAAATATTGTATTTCAAGGTGATAATCTAGGTCACACCCACACCCTTAGAAAGGTGATACTAACAAAAACCCCCAAAGAAATAGTCTTTCCAACATCTATTTTCCTGCTGATGGGTAGAACACTAGCTTGGAGGCTGGCTTTCCTATGTCATGCTTATGCCTGCTTATACTTGGGAGTTTGTTCTTTCTTCTGCAATTAACAATGAGAATAACAAGTTGAATATTGAAGGCCGAATCACATAGGGCAATAACAAGCTGAATATTGGAGGAGGCAGAATCACATAGGGCAACACCCTGATTTACATGGTGAGTTCTCAAAAGAAGCCTCGATTGGTCATCCTATCCTCTCACTCTGTGATTGAGTTTCCAGAATTCTGGGAACAGTTACTCCTCTGGTATCAATTACTGAGTCAAAACCAAACAGTGATAATCCAGATCAACTGTCACTATTTTCAAACCTCAAATCATGTCATTTCTTTCTAGTATTTCTTTTTTAAAATTTTATTTATTTTTAATTGAAGGAGAATTGCCTTACAGTATTGTGTTGGTCTAGTACATCTATGTGAAAAATTAAACCTGTATATCTGGCTGCTTAAACTAAGAACTTGTTTTGAATTGTCCTACACTGAGAGCTAATGATACTCAGTATAAAGAAATCAACATCCATCCTTTCCTAAAGTGTATTTTAGCACCAAGCAAAGATCTTTCCTTATTTCATGTAATATTGGCAGGGCAGTGCCTTTTAGTGGTGAAATATATCTTTTATTCTTGCTCTGGAGCTAAAGTGAATATTTTTGAAAATTTCCCTAAGGAAATATGTTCAATCACTTGCATGCATATAGTAACAGATATTGAAAAAAATAGATGTACATTGGTCTGTCAAGGGTTTAAGCTTTATATGATTTTATTATTAATAAATCATCTTTAAAGAATTCTCATAAATGGAAAATTCATCACGCATATTGTTTGAATTCATCTTTAACTTTCTGCTCAGACTGATTATTTGCCAATAGCAATTCAGTTGTTCAAATTAAAAATAAATATACCTCAGTATGCACACACAATATACACAGGGAAACATAGTAGGAAGCACACCTCTATTAAAATTACATAAAAGACTGATTTTTCTTAGTAAAGATTTTATACTGTCACCTGTACTCCTGTATTTAAAGATCTATGGTTAGGGACAGGAAACACGTTTCAATTGCACCCTTCCAAGAAAAAGGACCTCCACATTTGGACACTAACATACAATCCTAGGGTTCTTGGGCTCTATAAACTCTTCAGAGGTCATTTAATTAATTTTAAACTTGCATGTTTTAACTTCCTACTTTTCCCCAAACTCAAAGCACCCAAAGCAATTAGTAAATAATTGTCTAGTTTCTACTTGAATGCTTCCAGTGACTGAGAACTTACCACCTTCTATAGCTAGCCTTTCCAAAAATACTTACGCGTGCCTCTTTTAACTCTGCCTTCAAATATTAACACAGTTCTTGTATCCCACATTTTAAAATTATGAGAACTACTAAAATTACAGATTTTTCTGCTTGCTGGGAAAACTTGAAAGTGAAAAATCAACTTTAATTACACTTTTAAGATATTACTAGCTAACATGCATTGAATATTTGCAATGTGCCAGCTCTAAACCCTTTATAGGTATCAGTTTATTTAAAACTCGTAATAATCCTTGAAGGAGGTTTTACTGGTGGTCCCAGCTCACAATTACAGAAACAGAGGCAAAAATGGATTAAATAAACTTTTCAAGGTTATACAGGTAACAAGGGGTAGATAGAGGATTCAAACCCAGACACTCTGAACATAAAAAAAGTTTTCTTAGCCTCTGTGCTACATAAACATCATAGCAAATGTGATTAGTATCTTTCTCTGTTACGACCTAATTATACTGGGCCACTCTCTGGATTAGGAAGCATAGCAAAGCCAATATGGGCAACTGGTTTACACATCTGTAAGAAATTTCCCCCAATTATCTTTCCTTTTGGACTCCCCTGATGGCTCAGATGGTAAAGAATCTGCCAGCAATGCAGGAGATCTGGGTTTGATCCCTGCGCTGGAAAAATCCCCTGGAGCAGGGAACGGCTATCCACTCCAGTATTCTAGACTGGGGAATCACATGGACAGAGGGGCCTGGTGAGCTGCAGTCCATGGGGTTGCAAAGAGTCAGAGATGGCTGAGCAACTAACACTACTACTACTATCTTTCCTTTTACCTTTGAGTTTAAGACAAGGATGGGAATGATGTGTCCATCTTTAGAGACACAGAAGGAAAGGATGGATATTATCCCAGTACTCTCCCTGCTTTCCTCTCTGAATTCTTAACCATGGAAACAACTGGCCCAGTGCATCTGTGGATATGAAAGCTGCAGGTACAGCCGGCTAACTGTACTTTTATAGAAGGGACTTGAACATCTGCAGTTTTAAATAAACTGATACCTACAAAGGGTTTAGAGCTGGCACAGGGGTGTTGTGGAACCAACCCCCGCAGATACCAGGGATGACCGATCCGGACAGTAGTTTTTGAATCTCGGTTTTGCCATTATCAACTGTTTCTCCTCAGGCAAGTTACTTAAACTTAGTTTTGTCATTTGTTTGCTTCCTATATGAATCCCAGGGCTTTGACTCCATTAGCCATCTTCAACTTCTGGGCAAGAAAGAGTCCATTAAATCAACAGCTTTTGACAGTGTTCTCCAGCAGCTTGGGCTTCCCTGGTGGCTCAGGCGGTAAACAATCTGCCTGCAATGCAGGAGATGCAGGTTCAATCCCTGGGTTGAGAAGAATCCTGGAGAAGAAAATGGCAAACCACTCCAGTACTTTTGTCCAGAGAATTCCATGGACAGAGCAGGGGTCACAGAGTCAGACATGACTGAGCAACTAACACCAGCAGCTTAAAACTGTATATGAATGAAGAGTTGAAAAGCAGCTCACATATTTATTCATAAGGAATTTGGCCATATCTTTAATCATTTAAAATATAAGCCTGAAGTTTGGATTCTTTTTTAGAAGTTTGATCTGAGTAATAGAGTTGGTTAATGCAAGCTAAATTTGTGGGAGAATGGTTATCACAATAGAATATTCTTGAAGACATCAATAATTATTTTATTAACTTCACTTATTGTTCATATTTATAAGACCTGGGGTTTCTGAAATGCAGTTAAAAGATACTGTTATTTCTAGTAAAGGTTTGAGGACATGAGAGATCTATGTTGTTGTACGGTGAGTAGATGTCATATAAAGCCTTTCAAATGTATTTTCTTTCCAGTTCGAAACCTTTTGAAACCTCCTTTAAGAAAATTGTCTACAGGGAGTATGAAGCATATTTTCAGAAAGAAAAACCACAATCCAGAACTTCAGGTAAGCCTGAAATATATTTTTAAATTTTAAAGATAAAACTCTATGGCTAATTTGATATTCACATATATCTAAAATATACATTTAGTGATATTTTATAGAAATGTGTTTTTGTTGTTTTTAACTAGTGTGACTACATAATTTGTAGGGCTCTTATTCATAGTATTGAGAATTTCAAAACAGTGACAACAAAGCATTAAGCCAAGCTGGGGGCCCTTCTGAGCATGGGGCCCTGCGCAATTTCATGGATCACATGCCTATGAAAATAACTGTTTTTAACATTGATTTAAAAAAGCTAATCACAACTTTTAAGTGTTTGAATTTTTATTCATTCATCTAGCAAACTATTAAAGAGCACCTACTGTGGGCTGGGCATTGAAATAGGCACTATGGATGTCATGGTGGACAAGACAGATGCATCTCCTGCCTTCGTGGAGCTTAAGGTCTAGTTTAATGAGCACAAATGAACTTTAGCAAATGATTATTTGCTGGGTCCTGAAATTCATTTAAAGGAACTGTATATGGCTGATTTTTTTTTTTTTTTTGCATCTATCCTTCCCATCTCTTTTTTATTTAGTGTGATATGCATAATAGCTATAATTTTTAAAGAAAAATTTCTTCTTTTCCTCAACTCTTTTTCCATTAAGTAGGCTGAATGAGTTTCCGGGATCTCAAATGTGGTGAATATGGTAACATAGTTCACAGGACTGATAAAGGCCATTAAGAGACAACGTCCTCCAGTTAGGTCCCCCAGTTGATAATTCACACATACTCAGACGGTAAAGCGTCTGCCTATACTGCGGGGAACCTGGGTTCAATCCCTGGATCGGGAAGATCCTCTGGAGAAGGAAATGGCAACCCACTCCAGTATTCTTGCCTGGAAAATCCCATAGCCGGAGGAGCCCAGTAGGCTACAGTCCATGGGGTCGCAAAGAGTCAGACACGACTGAGAGACTTCACTTCACTGCCCCCACCCCCAACCAGGTGAAGACCTGTCATTTTCCCCAGACTGATCCTTGTACATCTTTTATTCACTGTCATGCCTCCTCTTTAGGTCTCTCTTCATATTCAATTTTTCCTAGCTGGAGCCTTCCCTTCTGTCAAAAATCCTCAAAAATCAAACAGGACACAACTTCTGTCCAGGTTAACCACCATCTAGAAGAAAAAAAAGTCCCCCCTTGACTCTGCCTGCCTTTTCTTCCCTCTTTTACTACCAACTTCCTGTGTGATTGGTGCATTTCATTCTCTATCATATGAAATTACTCTCAAAAAAGGGCACCCATGACCTCTGAGATGGGACTTCGCCCGTGGTTCAGCAGTAAAGAACCTGCCTGCCAATGAGGAAATGTGGGTTTGATCCCTGGTGCAGGAAGATCCCCTGGAGAAGGAAATGGCAAGTCACTCCAGTGTTCTTTCCTGGGAAACTCCATGGACAGAAGAGCCTGGAGGGCTACAGTCCGTGGGGTCACAAAGAGTCGGAAACAACTGAGACACTGAAGACAACAATAATGACCTCAAGATACCAGACCGTTGGGTGCTGTCCACTTATTTTACCACTTAGCATTACTAGGACATGTAATGCTCTCCCTTCTAGAAACTCCGTCATTACCTGGTGTCCCAGGTGCCACTTCGTTCTGGTGACAGAAATCGAATGGAAGTGACTGGAATATAAGGAAATGGAAGGAGGAGGAACTTACATAGATAATTCTTTCCTGAAACTTGGCTCCAAATGGGAGGAGAGATAGGGTAGTTCTGGGAGGAAATGAGAGGTTAAAGGATATTTTAAGAGTTTTGTTTCATTTTTAATTTACTTATTTGGCTGCATTGGGTCTTAGGTGTGGCACGAGGGCTCTTTGATCTTCTTTGCAGCATGCGAGATCTTAGTTGCGGCACGGAGGATCTAGTTCCCTGACCAGATATTGAACCCAGGCCACGTGCATTGGCAGTGCAGAGTCTTAGCCATGGAACCACCAGGGAAGTCCAAGAGTTTTATTTTAAAAAAGAATGACAGTGACTTAAAATCTCTAAGTGCCCAAGGGAAGAATCCTAAAGAAAAGGAGAGGATAAAACATCTGAGGAAGAATAACTGAAAGAACCAGCCTCAGAAGAAACAGGAAGCGATGGGATTCAAAGCTGGGCTGGATCGGCCTGAGGAAGAAGAGATACTGCTCTCACGGGGGAACTGGCTGGGGGGGGGGGGGGGGGGGGAGACTAGGTAAGCAACCTTTTATTAATAAGTTTACTAAAAATTGCTTGTAGTTTTGGGGCAGGAACTTAAAGAATCTTCTGTCCTCTATAGACTCTGTAATTTTTTTTTAAAAATAGATCCAGCTTTAAGCTTAGTACGTACAATAAATACTTAAGAACTATTTAATGAAATTAAATTGTAGGTGGGTAAGGGAAAACAAGCTGGGAAACACTCATTATGCCTGGAAAAAGAGAAATTGGGCAGATATTCAGAGTTCTCTGTTTTGTGGCTTTTGCCAAGTGAACTGAATTTGTCTATGCTTTGTTAGCCACTTGCTGAGTGCAGTAAGGGGTAGAAGGACCAGTGCCAGACTGGAGGTTGTCTTTTATGTGATGTGTGAAAAGTGAAAGAAAGTGAAGTCGCTCAGTCATGTCTGACTCTCTGTGACCCCATGGACTGTAGCTTACCAGGCTCCTCCCTCCATGGGATTCTCCAGGCAAGAGTACTGGAGTGGGTTGCAATTTCCTTCTCCAGGGGATCTTCCTGACCCAGGGATCAAACCCCGGGTCTCCTGCATTCCAGGCAGACGCTTTAACCTCTGAGCCACCAGGGAAGCCCAATGTGTAGGCACTGATTATTTTTGAAGAGGAGAATACTGTGGTCTAAATCCTTTGAGATGATTAATTTTGTAGTGATTTCCTGATTCAATCTCATTAGAAGTAGAGCTTGATAGCTGATTTATGTTTAAGCCTAGGACACTTAAAACATTACTTTTCTGTCAACACTTGTATATCTCATATTTGTTTTATGTGAATTCTGAGCAATTTTAATATCTATTTTTATGTAACCTCTTCCTGAAAGCCCAAAGTTGCTTAATAATGAACCCCTGGAGCACAGGGGTTGTATCTTATTCACTTCTATATCCCTATAAGAGTTGCCTGTTGTTGTTTAGTTGCTTAAGTGAAAGTGAAAGTGAAGTCGCTCAGTCGTGTCCGACTCTTTGCGACCCCATGGACTATAGCCTACCAGGCTCCTCCGTCCGTGGGATTTTCCAGGCAAGAGTACTGGAGTGGGTTGCCGTTTTCTTCTCCAGGAGATCTTCCCAACCCAGGGATCAAACCCAGGTCTCCCGCATTGCAGGCAGATGCTTTTACCATCTGAGCCACCAGGGAAGACTCTGTTTAGCTGCTAAGCCATGCCCAACTCTTTTGTGACCCCATGGACTATAGCCCGCCAGGCTTTTCTGTCCATGGAATTTCCCAGACAAGAATACTGGAGTGGGTTGCTATTTTCTTCTCCACTAATAGTGGATACAAGAGGGAAAATCTAGTGTAAACGAAAAGTCTCAGATTTTTAATAAGATCTGGAATGAACACTGCCATTGACTGCATGGGCTTCCCCCCTCCATTGCCTAGTTCTGTGTTCTCTGTGTCTTTCCCTTATTTTCTGCTCCACTCATCTGGTGGGTATGATTCAATTCTAGCCATATGCTGCATTTCTGTAGCATGAGCCCAGAAGTTTTTGTAATTTCAGGTGGGGTCAAGCTACCGGACAGGAATTTTGAAGAGATGCCTCTGCAGTGAGGTTTAGACACATGGACAGGTGGAGGGGCCAGGCTCATTTTTAGGAATCCTGTCTGGGGCTTTATAATGACTAGTTTTGAGTCTCTGTATTTTCAAGGAGGATTATGAAATGTTTGTCCCCCAAAGGAGTTTTATAATAGTAGTAACAATGGGCTGCCCTGCGTTCTGCAACACATTATTCACCTGAGAGCAAGGGATTGGGTTAGCTTACCTCCTGCAGTTTTCATTCCAAAACTGCATGAAATTGGGTACAGGTTGTGCTACCTTCCTACGATCTCAAGACAGGCCACTCTTTCCCCCAATTTGACACCGGGCACCAAAGAAAAGGCAGAGAAGGCCTTAGGCCATCTGGTTTACGGAGGATCTAAATGGCAGCTCAAACAACATTCAGCCGTGTTTGCCTCCATGCATGAAGGTATTTGGTTTGCATTTATAAAAATACCCCTTTGTTTTGCTTTAATTCTGAAGAAGTAGATAAGGAGGCTAAACAAATATTCCTAACCACTCATTGCAGTAAGAGGTTAAATAACTTAGAAGACTTATTCTGGGCATCGGGCATGTGCAGCCATGTGATGCCAACAAACAAATCAACCGAGCAAGGCATCCATGGTAACAAATTGCAGTGGACCATGTGACAGCAGTCAGCACCTGACTTGGCTCATGGGCATTCTGGGCAGGTGGGAGTAGCCAGTGGGGGCGTCTGTTGGGAGCTAGGCCTGAGAGTATCAGCCAGAAGAGAGGGGTCAGTCAGTGGAGTCAGCTATGGCCAGGAGTGAAGAACAGTGCAGACATGGGTACTATTCCAAGAAAGTGAGGGAGCTGAACTGCCCTGCAGAAGGTGGTAAAAGAAAGCTTTGGTTCAAGAGTCTAGAGACCTGAGTTCTAGTGCTAGCAATGCCACCAATCACTGACTGGCCTTGGACATGCCACTCTTCCCACCCGCTTCCCAGGCTTTGTAACTATCTCTCAGATGAGGATTCAGCTCTGTGGACTCCATGGTCCTATGCAGAACTAACATAAAAACACAAACAAAAAGCTTCTGGCACAAGGTCAGTGTAAACTCTAGGACTTGGAGCTCAGGGAGTGGAATAAGACAACAGTGGGTGGAAACATAGGATGACTGTCTTAAAGATCATTTTCTCATTGCTAAGGGAAAATTAGCTTCCTATCGTTGCTGTAACAAATTACCAGAAACTGAGTGGTTTAAAACAATACAAATTTGTTATGTTAAAATTCCTGAGGCCAGAAGTCCAAATGAGTTTCACTGAGTTAAAATCAAGGTGTTTGAAGAACTCTGTTCCTTCTGGAGGCTTCTGGGAGAATTACTTCCTTTCCTTTTCCCGTTACTACTGATAGAAGCCACCTGCTTCCATGGGCTCATGGCCCCTTCCTCCTTCTTGAAGAAGGAGGTAGCAGGTAGCATCTTCTAGTTGCTAACTCAGATACTCCTGCTTCTCTTTTCTGAGGACCTTTATGATTACGTTGGGCCCACCTGGATAATCCAAGAAACGTTCCCCATCTTAACTTCCTTAACTTAATCACACCCACAGAATCTATTCTGCCATATAAGATAGCATATTTACAGGTCCCAGGGATTAGGATGTGGGAGGGCATTATCCTGCCTACTACACCCTCCACCCGCCCCCCCCAAACAAAACTCTGCCACAGTGTCCTCTGTTTCAGGAAATGGCCTTCTCATCCACCCAGCCCTCCAAACCAGAACCTCAGCAGCCATCCATGGCTACTTGATCTCCCTCACCCCCTACTCTATATGCAACCCATCAAGTCCTGACAGTGTGATCTAAACAGCTCTCTAATATGTTCTCTCCTTATCATCTCCATTGTCCTAACCTTGAAATAAGTTACCAACATCTCTCTCCTGGAGCCTTCCGTGTTTAACTCTCAACCTTCACTCTGGTTTCTCACAAATGCAGCTGGTCACTGGTCCATGTTGCACCTCTGCTTCCAGATACTATTCAGAGGCAAAACTCTGAGAGGTCTACAAGGCTCTGTGTGATGAGGCCTCTGATCATGCCTTTGGCTTCACTTTCTGCCTTTCTCTCTTACCTACAAAGCTCTGCCTTCCCGTGGCTATCTGCCAGTTCTCTGAATAGGCCAGTGTGCTGGCACCTCAGTGCCTTTGTACATGCTAGTCCCACTCCCTGGACTGCTCTTGTCCATCCCTTTGCCTCTTTGCCTTTGGGCTTCAGTTAACGTCTCACCGTGGTGGTGTCGTATTGAATTAATTTTCACAACTACACAGGATTAGAAGAGACGGTGTACGTAGACAGCTCACGAAAGAGCATTTGTCCGAGAAAACGCTGAGTGTATGTTTATAAAGTCCCCTTTTTGGACAAGGGAGTCATATAGTAAGGCTTTGAAGATAAGGAAGTTTGTTCTGCGTGCAGAACACCACCTATCGAGGCTGACGTGTCAGCCAAGATATCTGTCCTAAGGGCATGAGAAAGAGCACACAGGGAAAGGGTAAGACAGAACAGTCTCCAGAAAACAGGGCCTTGAGAAAGTAACATCTATATCTTCATATCTCACTTCCTTAGGGAAGCATTTTCCAACTCTGATCCCCTTCTTCCCTCTAAGAATAGCCTAGAAGCCCCTGTCAAATGCCCTGCAGAGAATCTTATTCTTTTCTTTCACAATATGAACCACAGTTTGCAATTAAATACTTGTGTGACCATTTGTTAAAATCTATCTTGCCTTCTATTATCTTTGAAGGCAGGGGGTACATCTGTTTTACTCACCATTCCAATTCTGACACCTAGGATAATGTGAGCACTCAATATTTCTTAAAAGAATGAATAACTACAAGATGCAATAAAAAGAGGTGGTTAAAAGCTTAGCATTTAGAGTCAGACAGATTTAAGGTTAAATTATGGCTCTGCCTCTAATTAGCTGTATAGTATTGGGTGAGATATTTAAATGCTCTGAGGTTCAGTTTCTTCATCTGAAAATAAGTATCTTAATAACAACCTTAAAGATATGCTGGAACGTTTAATGTAAAGACTTAGAATGCTTAAATATATCAAGAGGGACAATTACAATTATCTCCATGGTAAACAAATGCTAGTTGAATTCCATGACTACTGTAACTTCCTTCTCCTGCTCCCGTGATTCCTAATGGGCAGAAGCCAACCCCACAAGAGCTTATGGATGGCTTGGAAGTGAGAACAGTCAACTGTCTGAAAAAGGGCTTTTGGCAACAAGTCTTCAAGCTTTGAAGGACATCAGAATCAACTCAGGAGCACACCTCTAAAATGCAGATTCCCGGACCCCACCTCCAGAAAGACTCAGGTTCACTGGGGCTGAGAGAGTACTTACTTGAGAATCTGCCTTTTAGTTCAGCCCTCACTGATTCTTGATGCAGAAACATCCAAGGATTACACTTTGGGAAACTGTAACATGTGACTCTTCAGAAAGCTGAGTCAAATATCAACTCTTCCCCTAACTCCACAGACAGAGTTGGTCCTTCGTCCTTTCTTCTCCTGTAGCATTTTGCCCGTATCTCAGCAGTAGCCCCTACCATACGTCTACCTCCAAATGAGCCTGTGAGCTCCTAAGGACAAGGACAGTCACATATTTATCCATGTGTCCCCAGGACCTAGCACAGCACCTGGCATGTAGTAAGTGAAGCCTCACTGTTGATTTCTGCACCTCAATCTGCTGTCCCTGCTGTGCTCCCCATCAAATAACTGCTAACATCACTTATCCAGTTGCTTAGATCAAAACCCTTAGGATCACCCTTGACCTCTCTCTCTCAATGGCTACATCTAACCCCTCAGCAAATTTACTGGCTCTACTGTCAAAATGCCCAGAATCTAACCTCTTCTCCCTGCTTCACTGCTGCACATGCTGGCCCAACACAGCATTATCTCTAGTCTATTCCACCTGGTCTGTGTCCACTGTTGTCACTACACAGAATATTTTCTACCCAGCAGCTAGGACAAATCTTTCTTGTGATTTTTTTTTTTTTTTTTGTATTGGGGTATAGCGAATTAACAATGCTGCGATAGTTTCAAGTGGACAGCAAAAGGACTCAGCCATACATAAATGTGTATTCATTCTCCCCCAAACTTCCCACCCACCCAGGCTACCACATCATATTGAGCAGAGTTCCCTGTGTTATACAGTAGGTCTTTGTTGCTTATCCATTTTAAATATAGCGGTGTGTACATGCAGGATTAACTTTAAAACATATGAGACCATGTCTCTCGGCTGCACAAAGCTCAGTAATTTTCCATTTCACTTAGAAGAAAATCCAAAGTCCCTACCATGGCCCATAGGGGGTGACCCTAACTTTTCTCACCCTGGCCACACCAATGGTCTGTTCTTTGGATACATCAAGCTCACTCCTGCCTTGGGACTCTGAACTTACCTCAGGGCCAGAGAATGGTCGGTTCTGCTCCCTGACTTCATTTAGGTCTCTGAGGTCTCCCACCTCAGAGAGATCTGAAGTAGTCAGGTGCCTTCTCTCACCTCACCCTTTCTTGACTCAAGATGGCAGTCTCTCCAGGAATGACAGTGAATCAGAATGGGTGGACATGATCAGAACTATTTCTTCTATTTTCTTTTTTTTTTTTGAGAATTATTTTTTTATTAGTTTTTTATTTTTTAAATTTTAATATCTTTAATTCTTACATGCATTCCCAAACACGAACCCCCCTCCCACCTCCCTCCCCATACCATCTCTCTGGGTCATCCCCATGCACCCGCCCCAAGCATGCTGCAACCTGCATCAGACATTGACTGGCGATTCAATTCTTACATGATAGTATACATGTTAGAATGTCATTCTCCCAAATCATCCCACCCTCTCCCTCTCCCTCTGAGTCCAAAGGTCCGTTATACACATCTGTGTCTCTTTCCCTGTCTTGCATACAGGGTCGTCATTGCCATCTTTCTAAATTCCATATATATGTGTTAGTATACTGTATTGGTGTTTTTCTTTCTGGCTTACTTCACTCTGTATAATCGGCTCCAGTTTCATCCATCTCATCAGAACTGATTCAAATGAATTCTTTTTAACGGCTGAGTAATACTCCATTGTGTATATGTACCACAGCTTTCTTATCCATTCATCTTAACTGGCTTTGGGCCCAAGCCACGTATTTCTACCTTCCCATCCTTATCTGCCTGCATGGAATACAGAGGTAATGAGCTGGGAAAGCCTTCTAGATTGAAGATAAGCTCGTCAGCCTCAAGACTGAGAGGAATGATAGCAATCACCTGTGGGGTTTTCTGCACGCTTTTCTTGCTTAGCAGCTCTGTCTTGCTGCTGCTACTGCTGCTAAGTTGCTTCAGTCATGTCCGACTCTGTGCGACCCCATAGACAGAAGCCCACCAGGCTCCCCTGTCCCCAGGATTCTCCAGGCAAGAACACTGGAGTGGGCTGCCATTTCCTCCTCCAGTGCATCAAAGAGAAAAGGGAAAGGAAGTCGCTCAGTCATGTCCGACTCTTTGTGACCCCATGGACTGCAGCCTACCAGGCTCCTCCATCCATGGGATTTTCCAGGCAAGAGTACTGGAGTGGGGTGCCATTGCCTTCTCCGAGCAGCTGTTTTAGTAATCCTGAATACAGACATATTTTAAATCCTTGTTTTCATAGGACTTCTTGGGCCTACTTTGTATGCTGAAGTTGGAGACATCATGAAAGTTCACTTTAAGAATAAAGCACACAAGCCCTTAAGCATCCATCCTCAAGGAATTAAGTACAGTAAATTCTCAGAAGGTAAGAGGAATTTAACATCATATCCCTCTGACATGGGAAAATGTACAACTCTTTTACCACCAGTGTCAAACATTTTGAACCATATTGTTAACTAAGTTAAGAGAAATCTCCTTTCCTATAACTGGTAATAATAAAAATTGTGCCTTTGTAGATTTCTGAGGAGAAAGTGAGAAACTTCTGGAGTCATCTAGACCTCAGTTTTTTTGCTATGTTCTTATTTTTGAATAGTTGGGTGGGCAGGTTATCTAATCTTTATGAACTCCAATATGTTCCTCTGCAAAATGAGAATAATAATATTGCAAGATGGGTTAAGGCAGGGGTTCAAAAACTTTGTTGTGAAGAGCCAGTAAATACTTTGGGCTTTGAGAGTCATAGAATCTATGTTGCAACTACTCAACTCTACCATTTAGTATAAAAGCGGCCACAGACAATATGTAAATGGATGCACATGGCTGTGTCCCAATAAAATTTTATTTACAAAAAATAGGCAGCTGGCTGGATTTGGTCCATGAGCCATAGTTTGAAACAGTGACATAGGGCTAGTCTGACACAGGGCTACCCTGGCACATAGGTAGCATCTAATAAGTGATATTCGATGGTGATGATGGTAATAGATGTAGTATTGAAATTTTGGACATACTGAAGTGGTTAAGAACATAAACTTTAAAGGCATACTTAGGTTCAAATTCCAGCTTTACAATTTCGGATTCTATGAGTATAGCATCTCTGAGTTTCAGTTTTCTCATCTCTAAAATGGGAATGGTTATACTTATTCCATAAGATAGCTTTGAGAAACAAATGAGATCATTTAGGTAATGTACTAAATATGGTTCCCTGGAACCTGGTAAGTCCCTGGTAAATGATGACAGTGATGGTGAAGATCATGGATATGGTGGAAATTAAAGGGACCACATCAGCTACAGAATGGTAAGTACCTATTGCTGATATTGTTCTGATTATTTCCATTACGTTGATGTTCAGACCACAATAAGCAGAGTAGCGTTTTGTTAGGGACTAATGTAAAATTATCCATACTACAATAGATGTTGGTATAACACCATTTAAAATGTCTGACACAGGATACAGCATGCTTGGGGCTGGTGCATGGGGATGACCCAGAGAGATGTTACGGGGAGGGAGGTGGGAGGGGGGTTCATGTTTGGGAACGCATGTAAGAATTAAAGATTTTAAAATTTAAAAAATAAAAAACTAATTTAAAAAAATTAAAAAAATAAATTTTAACTTTTCATGATTCACAAATCTTTCCCCCATGTATGCCAGCCATTATACCTTTGAAGAGAAGAACTAAGTAGGAGAGCGGTTTACATTGTAGGTCTGGAACTAGACACCCTGTACATTCTGGCTCAGACATTTATTAGCTGTGTGACTTTTGGCAAGTAACTCTACCTCTTTGTGCCTCGTCTTTCTCATCTATAAAATGGAGATTGTAATCGTATCTATCTCATATATGTTTGTGGTCAAGAAATATCAGAACAATGCCTTGCATATTCTCCAGGCAAGAATTCTGGGGTGGATTGCCATGCGCTCCTCCAGGGGACCTTCCCCACCCAGGGACTGGACATTGGCAGGCAGGTTCTTTACCACTGGTGTCACCTGGGAAGGTGAAAGAAAGTGAAGTTGCTCAGTCATGTCCAGCTCTTTAAGAACTAATGGACTGTAGGTTGCCAGGCTCCTCCTTTATGGGATTTTCCAGGCAAGAATACTGGAGTACGTTGCCATTTCCTTCTCCAGGCCACCTGGGAAGCTCTGTATATAAAATAAGCACTTGATAAACATTAACAAATAATAAGCAGTTGATAATTTTATGATGATAGAAGTAATTCAATTAAAATGTCTTTAAATTATAATGTTATAATGTCAATTTTATCTCAATTAAAAATGTTATTTGAAATATGTTCAAATAACTTAATATTTACCTGACAGTATACGATTAGAGGGCTTCCCTGGTGGCTCAGAGGGTAAAAAATCTGCCCACAATGCTGGGGACCTGGTTTGATCCCTGGGTCAGAAAGATCCCCTGGAGAAGGGATAGGCTACCAACTCCAGTATTCTTGGTCTTCCCTGGTGACTCAGATGACAAAGAATCTGCCTGCAATGTGGGAGACCTGGTTTCAATCCCTGGGTTGGGAAGATCCCCTGGAAGAGGGCATGGAAACTCACTCCAGTATTCTTGCCTGGATAATCTCCATGGACAGAGGAGCCTGGCAGGCTACAGTCTGTGGGGTCACAAAGAGTCAGACAGGACTGAGTGACTAAGCACACAACACATATGGATTAGAAAGTGACTTTTTATTTATTATTTCCTATGTAAATTCCTATCAAACTCATCCTGATAATGTCAATGAATTAACCTCCCCAGGACCATTGGCATTATCACTTCATCTTTGGCTTGAGGAAAAACAATGAAGCATTAACTGAAATTTCAGGCATCTTAGCCACTTTGCAAAATTCTGGGTGAGGTAGCACGTAATGGCATAATGACATAGTGAAGAAGAATTTCACCTACTTATAAGTATTCCAGATGACTGCATCAGGAATACGGCAATCCATGCACAAGGGGAGAACACTTAAAATGTTCCAGGCAGGTTCTATTTCAGATGTGGGAGGAGTTAAGTGTTACAGACTTTGTACTCCACCTAAGCTGTTTGCACAGAGAATGAACCTTGCAACATTATGCTCTTTCTTTACTATTTATTTGTCCCTGCACTCCCCTCCTGCCAGAATAATTTATGAGCAGTTGTTTTAAAATGTTCTCACCACTTCCATTGGTCACTTGGTTATTGCCCCTGGTTTCATGAATCTGAGAAAGGTAAACTCAGATTAATGGGCAAAGTCCAATTTTATCTTGGAAATGAGATACAAATCTAGTAAACAGACTAAAAAGATTGGTCTGTCCTTTGTGGTAAAAAATAAAAAGGCAAGCCTTCTGTTCATTTTATTGTGTCCTCTGTTAGAATAAAACCTCTCCTTTTTCATGTCTGACACTTACCCTACCTCTTATAGCCTGCTTCTATGGTTTGTACTATTTTCTCAGGAGTGGAAATAAATTAACCATATGCTGAGTCAACTACAAGAGAATCCAGATTCCCTTATCTCAGAGGTAGATACTTGAGAGGTGAATGGTGGGAGGTTGAAACAATATAAAGGGCTTAAGAGAAGACAGTCTTTGTGGTTGCTTGGGCTAACCAGTGAATGATCCAACCTAGACAGCAATCTTCTTTATCTGGAAATTAATCCTTGAGCCCCACCAAAGATTTGGAGACCTACTGACATTAGCTAGAAGAAAAAGAGCCATGGAAAGAATGCTGGCTTTAGAGCCAGAATGACCCCTGGATTTGAACCCTAAATTTGACTAGGCAATTGCCTGTATCGCTAAGCCTCAGTTTCATTTCTATAAAAGGAGGTAGCAATTCCTCCCAACTAAAGTTATTGCAAGGATTAGTCACAGTATATGTCAAGTTTTTGGCACAGAGTACTCATCATTTTATTTCTACGCAAATGAAATCAAATTCTACAATAGAATTCAGATGACAGAAGGAACTAAAATTGCACAGAAAACTTCAGTTATCCAGAGTGCATAAGGCATGAAGTGTTTTGAGTAATAACATTTTCCGGATAGTTTGAGGTTTACTTTAAGTGTTCAGATACTTTTTAAAATTTGGGAGAACGGAACTGAAACATGTATAATATCATATATGAAATGCCTGAATTGCCAGTCCAGGTTCAATGCATGATACTGGATGCTTGGGGCTCGTGTACTGGGACGACTGAGAGGGATGGTATGGGGAGGGAGGAGGGAGGGAGCTTCAGGATGGGGAACACGTGTATACCTGTGGCAGATTCATGTTGATGTATGGCAAAACTAATACAATATTGTAAAATAAAAAAAAAATAAAAAAATAAAATCACTTTGGATAGAACTCTTTCTAAATGTTATACTTTCCCAGACTTTTTTAAAACAGAAGATGAGGAGTAAAATTCTAATCCCTTCCTAAACCATTACTTCCAGTCTACTATGAGATTTTACAAATATTCACAAATTTTAGAATTGTGTGTAGTCTAAGAGTAAACAGACTCGAAATGAAGACCTACGTTGTCTATGGTGAGTGAAAGTCACTCAGTTGTATCCGACTCTTTGCCACCCCATGGACTACACAGTCCATGGAATTCTCCAGACCAGAATACTGGAGTGGGTAGCCTTTCCCTTCTCCAGGGGATCTTCCCAACCCAGGGATTGAACCCAGGTCTCCCGCATTGTAGGTGGATTCTTTACCAGCTGAGCCACAAGGGAAGTGCATTATCTATGGTATTGTCACAGATAAAGACCCTGAGCTTTCATTCATGGATTTTGTTACATTTATTTTGGTTGTCCAGGAACTTTGTTGCTTTTTTAAGTTCTAGACTATGCTTTAGTTAGGAGATGACTGGAAATATGAGTCCAGGCCAGGAGAGACATTACTGTATTTAGTGTGGAAGTCTCATGATGGCCTTTCCTCCAAAAACTGATGGCATGTGACATAAGTGCCAAGTTGCAGCATGGTGTTTTCAACTTACTTCCAGTTGCATGCCCTCCCCAGGTGTACAACGTTACGTAGGGCAAGGATGGGCAGCTCTTTTGACAGGATAAATTGTGATTTATAAAAATACTTACAAGAAAATTTCTTTTAGAAATGTATTTGATAGGGATATGTTTTTAAACCAGTAAAGAAAATATTAATATCTGCAACTGTACCTGATTTTAAACTTTTTATCACTAAAAGAATTTCAATCTGAGGCTAAAATATCAGAAATTCTGTAGCTAGTACATGCTGAACTGTTTGATCACAGTGCTACACCCTTGAGCAAATTTTGTTGTCCAGTAAGATTTCTGAAGCTGTTTTGGACAGTTCCCTTTAACAGTTTGTTTCTGAGGGAATATTAATATTATTCTTTGACTTATATGCTCACAATTTAAATGTGTGAGTTGCACTGTGAATACTACACAACAAAATGAGTTCTACAACGTTCAGCTATCTGTTGGTAAGCTAATTCCTCAAATAATACATAAACAAGTAACTTTTCCACCAGAGATTGTTCTTTGCATCTAAGTGTTGCCAAATTCTCTATGTGAAAACTTAGTCCTCTCAAATTTTTCAAAACATTCCAATGCTTGACATAATGCAGTCAATTACATTTTTCACTTTGCTCTGGATATTTTGGCCTCCTGCAGATGCTTCTTTGAGTATATAGGAAATATCTGAAACAAATTGTAAGGGCTAATATATTGATAATAATTCTTGTAAGTCTAAAAAAATGTGACAAGCATGCAAGTCTTTCTGCTTCAAAAGACTTTCAGGCCCTGTGCAATGAAATCAGGCTCTTTACAAAATATCAGCACTCTAATTTGCTCAGTGCCTAAATTATAGTCTCTAAAAGAATGTTCCGAATATTTAAGTGCACACCGGACAGTACACTGAGTTTATTAAATGGAGAGGAAAAGCTCCCTAGTGGGTGTCCAAAGTGGCCCTTTATGTAACTTCACTTTTCCAAAGCTTGTACACACTGTTTTACATTTGGAAAAAAAAAATCCTGAGAGTCTCTTGGCAAATAATTAGTTCATCTTGACAAGTGTAATCACAAAGCTGACTATAGACGGAGCAGGAAATGAACAGAATTGAGAAAACTATAAAATAAAAGGTCACCCTTGTGTAAAGAATTTATTCTAGCAGGAAGCTGAACAAGGACTTTTTGTCCTCTAGCATAATAGTCTTTGCTGGATAGTTCTCCTCCTTTTGGTTAAGAGTTTTAAACTTTTTATTTTGATTACAAAGTCAAAGTCAGATTTGCCAAAAATATATTTCATAAATGCTTCCTTTATATAGCCATTTCTATTTCATACGTCATGTTATATACCTTACAAAAATCAAAGATACAACTTGCTTGTTTTATTCTAGATGAAAAGTAAAATAAAATACTTTAAAGTGAAAAGAATTAAAGCAGTGAAAAATTATCCCCAAACTATCACATTCGTAATCCTCACTCAGTTTAATTACAGGATCTATTCCTATATACAGATTTGTTTCAAGATGCCCATATTTCACCTTGTGAAATTCATTCAGTTACCTGAAATTTATCCTGTGTTTAACCAACAAGTGAATCTGAAATTTTCGGTAATTTACTCTGGTCAACAAAGCAGACATTAAAAACCACCATGTGTTCAAATAAACTTAGATATGAAACCCTGACCATTTTAAATTAAGTGTGATATTGTTGGATAATCAGTTACACTGCTCTATCTAGCATGTGTTGGAACCTCTTCAGTGATTCTTAGATAATTTTATGATTGGTCTCATTAGGGATGAACTTATCTGATCACGGTGTTCTGATCATGGCTTCTCCATTGAAGTGGCCCTAGAAGAAACCTAGAAATGAAATCCAACACAATCAGGGCACTTGCTTGTAATCTGCTATTAACTAGGCTGTGAGCTCCTTAGGATCCCAAGCTATCTTCTTTATATTTGTGGCACCTAACCCAGAGCCTGGGACATAGATGTTTATGATAATAATCACTGAACTAAACTGAGAAACTGAGGAACCAGATTAGAAAGTAAAGACTATATGTTATTTTCTGCTTGCTCTGAAACTTACTAAATTTGCTGATTAATATATTAAGAGACTTTAAGAACACAAGATAAATTGTATCAGAACTACGAAGTTCATTTCTTCAAAAGTGGAAGAGGCAATGTCAGTTTAAAAAATGCCTAGGAGTGGGATGCGGAGAAGGCAATGACACCCCACTCCAGAACTCTTGCCTGGAAAATCCCATGGATGGAGGAGTCTGGAAGACTATAGTCCATGCGGTCGCTGAGGGTCGGACACGACTGAGCGACTTCACTTTCACTTTTCACTTTCACGCAGTGGAGACAGAAATGGCAACCCACTCCAGTGTTCTTGCCTGGAGGATCCCAGGGAAGGGGGAGCCTGGTGGGCTGCCGTCTGTGGGGTCGCACAGAGTCGGACACAATTGGAGTGACTTAGCAGCAGCAGCAGGAGTGGGATGGGAGGCTCAAGAGGGAGAGAATATATGTATAATTATGACTGATTCACGTACAGCAGCACCCAACACAATATTGTAAAGCAGTTATCCTCCAATTAAAAAAAAATAGCTGAGAAAGGACATAACCAAAATTCGAAAATATTAGCACAGGTTGCCATAACACTGATTAAGTGCCAGATATTTTGCATGTATTTTTCAGTCCTCAGAACCCATCAACAAAGAACTATTATTGCTACAAAATGATTACATTAAGTTATGAATGAGAAAACTAAGGCTGCAATTTCCCCAAATTCAGACAGCAAGTGGTGCAACCAAGATATTTCAAGTCTAGCTCCTAAACTATTGTATTTTCTCCCATAACCTAGCAGGGAGATGATACCATTAATCATATAATTTCACAAATATTTTAATTATAGTGTCATCATAATTTTAATTAAGTATTTGTGAAATTATATGATATATATCAGAGATCATGGAATGAATAAGCTGAAATATAGGTTGATATCTGAAGTTTGAAATATGTTTATCCAGAGAAAGAAAGGAAAAACCTCAAAAGTTCTCTCTCACCCTACAAACAATATCACATTTTATCCTTTCGAGAGCTTATGAATGCCATTTTCCACTAGAGAAATTCATACAGTAGAATCACAGTTGGAACAGTGGAAGCATTATGTCCAGAAACTTCATTTTTTCACTTCATGAGGTCACAAAGCATGAAGCATTGAATAAGGGTCATCATGCTTGATTCAACATAGTGTCAGTCAACAACTTGCCATGCAAATTCCGGTCAATAGACAAAGTTTGACCTGAGATGGCAAATCTCCTTATCAGTCCTGGTTGAGCTCTGTTACCAAAGCTGTTTTGCAACTTTCCAGAGGTAGTTCACTGTGTTCGTTAGCAGAGACTCTTCCCCATAAAGTCTTTTTTTCTTTTGGCTTTAGGCTGGAATAATATGATTACTCACAGGAAGCTATTTCAGCATTTAACATTTCTCAACTCTTGATAATTTTAACACTTACATCCTTTTTATCAACAGAATGAAAGTTCAACCTATTAAATATTGGTTATCAGTGTCAAAAGGATATCCTTTGTGGGGAGCGGGGGCAAAAGATACAAGAGTCCTATGTTAAGCTTTTCACTAGCACAAGGGTCACAAACATAGATGCCAACAGCAGCAAGGAAGGAAATTCAATGAAAAACTGAGTCCAGTAGAGACTGGTGATCAGATAGCCAGTGTCCAACTGCAGGGGGCAGCCAGGACTCAGATCCAGCCAAATTCTATGCAGAAATTTGTCCCACTGTCACCTTGATCTCTAGGTTTTATTTGTTGTTATCCCTTCTCCAGGGATCTTCCCAACCCAGGGATAAAACTCAGGTCTCCCACATTGCAGGTGGATTCTTTACCAGCTGAGCCACCAGGGAAGCCCAAGAATACTGGAGTGGGTATCCTATCCCTTCTCCAGCAGATCTTTCTGACTCATGAATCAAACTGGGGTCTTCTGCATTGCAGGTGGATTCTTTACCAGCTGAGCTACCAGGAAGTCTCTATTCTTTAACAGAAACAAGCAATCCAGATTCTTACATAATATCTCCATATAGTTAAAGTTGATATCTGATTTGTTTTAACACTATGGAATTTTAACAGATGTACACATGAGCTTAGACTTGATGATCTTGCTTCTAGCCCATAGGAACCTTAAATCTTAAGAGTTCAATACATTCATTGATCACCTTCTCCATGCCAGGTACTATAAAAGCATCAGAGATACTAAAAGAAGTATAATCCAGCACCTGTTTTGAATTGTTCATATTCTAGTGATAGAAATGTGCATGGTACAGTTAATTATTTTCTATTAGGAAAAGAGAAATTAATCATATAATTATACATATATTTAATGATAAATTGTGATGAGTGCTATAAAAGAAAAAAAGACACAGTACAATCAGAAATCTAGGAAGAAGCAAGCTTACATTTAAGTTGACATCTGAAGGATAAGCGCATATTTATCCAAAGAAAGAAAGGGAGGAAGAACATTCTAGGCAAAGGGAATAATATCTGCAAAGATTCTGAGCTAGGACATGATTTGGCATGTCTGGGAAACTAAAAGACGGTCCGAGTGTGACTGATACACAGTAAGCAAGGAGCAAAGTCACACATCTTGAGCATGGAGAGAAAAGAGGGCTAGATGATAAATGGACCTGTGGTTGCTGTTAGGGATTTTGATAAATAAGAGGTCATTGTCAGGATTTTAAGCAGGAACACGGCAAAGTAAGATCTGTGGTTTTAAGGGATCCTTCTGTGTACAGGCTGGGAAATAGATTGTGGGATTCCTCTTATGCCAGAATCCCAGTGACCAGTTAACAGGCTAATTCTCAAGTCTAGACTTGCCCTACAGTGATGGCTGTAGAGAGACACAGAGAAAGTGCAAACTTGGAGTATATTTTAGAGATAGTACATTGCTGTGGATTATAAAATATGCACAACATAGAGGTATAAAGGGAGATGTTACTGGATAGGCGGACTGGGTAAACTCATGAATGATTTCAGCTGCCTTAGCAACACACTTAGTCTTTATCCTGTGGGTAAGACAAAACCCTTTAAAGTTTGATGGAATGAGTTGACACAATTGGATTTGTGTTGAGCTTATAGTAACTGATTCAGTTTCCTGTCTTCAAAACTTTATGGTCCATCCACAACTAGTCTTTTTTTCCCCTCTATGACATAAGCTTAATCACCAACAATAACTGGCAGCTTCTGAGGATATTAAAGTACATCTGTATTTCTTATCTCTAAGGCAAATGAAATCATGACTATGATATTATTTCATTTGGTTGCACTATCTTTCATACATTGAATGGTGTCCTGTGGACAGTGGGTCAGTAAATCTAGATATAACTACTCAACTCTTCTATCTTATGATTTCCATGCTTAGAAGCTCAAGTGGTACAGCAGTACATGCTCCTGCAGCAGCTGAATGTCCCACTGCTGAAGAGCGCAGATGCTGTTTCCCACACCCATCTGGCGAGCCCAAATATATGCTGATTCCATGCAAATTCACATGAGGAAAGCAAAACATAGAGACAGAAAGCAAATCAGCAGTTGCCTGTGTCCAGAGAGTAGGGGAAGGCATTGACTACAAATGGTACATGGAAACTTCTTGGAGTGATGGAATTGTTCTGGACCTCCACAGTGATGGTAGCTATAGAACTGTACATATTTATCCAAATTTAGCAAATATTGTACTTAAAATTGGTGAATTGCATTGTTTGTAATTTATACCTTGGTGAAGATGATGAAAGAGTGAGGGAGAGAGAGAAGGGGGGAGGAATAAAGAAGAGAAGAAAAGGAACAGGAAAGGGGGAGGGGAAGAAAAGAAATTAACCATTTGTTTTCCCAAAGTACAGCCATTTCAGTTAGAGTAGTTTCCACTGGCCTTTTGCTCCATCATGTTAAACATTTTAGCCCTTTTCTCTGATCCTTAATTTCTACTCACATTTACACTCTAATGGTCTTACCTTCCACCTCAAGGAATTTATTGACTGTTGTACTAAACAAAGATAACTGAATCCCAAAGAGAAATTCTGGTACCAGTCGATGATGTGAAACTGTCACCTAATTAAATGAGGAATTCCTCAGAAGAAACTGCTCTTCCCTCTTGCTGTCCGACATCTACCTCTGCCTTTCCTGTCCTCACTTGCTTCATCTCTAGCCACATCTTCCTTTTGTTGCTGAAAACGCCACCCAGCCTCTGCTCTGCTTTTACTCTTGAGCATCACAGTTCCCTTTCTTCAATAAGGAAGACCATTTCTACATCCTCCCCCATCTCCCACCAGTATGGAACATTAAATACACATGAAAGTCTTACTGGTGGGCCTTCTAGATACACAAAGGACTGAAGTAAAGCATGTAAACTTCAGAGGGTAGATATATTTCATAATCACAAGAACAACTCAACTGCTAGACTCTGAGACTCCGGGGAAAGAACTGGGATAATCAGATGATAGAGATGTGATAAAAGGGCTCAGAGTGGCATTAGTTGGAAAGAAGACACGAAACACAGAGTGAAACAGTGTATAAGTAGATGTGAGTGTACTTACAACCCATGCTAACAGGCAACTGAATATATCTTACTTATGGACTGGGAGAAAATATTTGCAAAAATATCTGCAATCTCCAAAATGTATAGACAGCTCATACAACTCAATGACAAAAAAAAAAAAAAAGAAAGTCAAAAAATGGGCAGACCTAAATAGACATTTTTCCAAAGAAAATGTACAAGTGGCCAATAGGCACATGAAAAGGTGCTCAACATCACTAATTATCAGAGAAATGCAAATCAAAACTACAATGAGCTATCACCTCACCAGAGTCAAAGTGGCCATTATCAAAAAGTTTACAACTAACAAATGCTAGAGAGGGTTTAGAGAAAAGGGAACCCACCTACACTGTTGGTGGCAGTGTAGACTGGTGCAGCCACTATGAAACACAGAACAGAGGTTCCTCAAAAAACTAAAAATAGAGTTGCCGTATGATACAGCAATCCTACTTTGGACATATATCCAGATAAACTCTAATTTGAAAAAATACATGTACCCTAATATTCATAGAGGTACTATTTGCAATACCCAAGCCATGGAAGCAATCTAAATGTCCACTGACAGAACGGATAAAGATGAGGTATATATACATCTATCTATCTATACATACATACAATAGAATACTGCCCAGCCATAAAAAAGAACGAAAGAAAGTCATCAGCAGAAACATGGATGAACCTAGAGATTATCATACTAAGCGAAGTAAGTCAGACAGAGAAAGACAAATATGATATCACTTGTATGTGAAAATCTGAAATATGCAAATGAACATTTTTACAAAATAGACTCACAGACAGGAAACAAGCTTATGGTAACCAAAGGGGAAAGAGAGTGGGAGAACAATAAATTAGGAGTTTGGGGTTAGCAGATACAAACTACTATATATAAAATGAATATGACAACAAGGTCCTACTGTATAGCACAGATAACTATTTTCAATATCCTTAATAAACTATAATGGGAACTAATATTTAAAAAGACATACATATGTAATAGAATCATTTTTCTATTCACCAGAAACTAACATAGCATTATAAATCAACTATACTTCAATAAAAAATTTAAGAATTTTAAAAATATTGGCTGTCTTGTCTAGCATCATAGAGAAGATACAGCCCATCCTCATATTCTATGATGATTTCCTGATCAAAGGTTACTTACTTCTTTGATTAAATTTAAATAATAATTATTTAGACACACTGAAAAATTAACTTGCTAACCTTTAAATAATGTACAAGTAAAATTTCTTGTTCACTTCAGATCACCATAGACTCAGAGTTTTTATAATTACATAGACATAGAAGTGGATCTAAGTGAATCTTTCCACATAATGAAGGTTTACTATAGAAAGGCACAAACATCTTCATTGAAAGCTTATGTTCCTGCAGATTTGAGAGTAGTGCAAAAGTCTCAGAAACTCTTCAGATGTTCTCATGGCTTTTACTTCTCCAGGTGCGTCTTACTCTGACCACACACTCCCCATGGAGAAGATGGATGATGCTGTAGCTCCAGGCCAAGAATATACCTATGAGTGGAGTATCAGTGAGGACAGTGGGCCCACCCACGATGACCCTCCATGCCTCACACACATCTATTACTCCTATGTAAATCTGGTAGAGGACTTCAACTCTGGATTGATTGGACCTCTGCTTATTTGTAAGAAAGGTAAAAAAAAAATTCAATGACAACAAAGATGTTGGACTGGTAAGGAGCACTGTCATGAAATGAGATTGGAAAGTGCCTTGGAATCTTTTCATAAATTAAGAGAAGGGTGCAGAAACCAGATCATTGTTTGACACTGGTATTGGAAGGGTGGAATCTTCTCTTTCTTCAACCCTTCCTTCATCTTGGTCCTGGGAGTCTCTCCCAGGTAAATCTTTGTCTGAGAGTGTGTTCTGCTGCCATGCCCATATGATTTGTAACATTTACCTCAAGGCCAACTCTTTCCGAAAGTATACAGCAGCCTATATACTCTGCTGAGAGTCCTTGGAAAGAATTTCAATTAATATACCTGAGGTTTGGGTTGGTAATTTGGTCTATAAATACACAAAACTCTAAGTTTCTTTCTTGTAAACAAGCTGAACACTTTGGGTGGTAGGTTTTGAACACACTCAATTGACTATAAGAAATTTCATTGGCTGGGCTTCTTAAGGAGTAAGCTTGGATTATTTTACCCCAAAGATTTTATCCCATCCCATTTTATTTTATTAAAATAAACAACCACAACAAATTTCACTGTGGAAAACAATATGATGGATTCACCATCTGTCTATCCATATACACATACCAAACCTATATAACATTCCTAATTCATTTATTCAGTACACAAATATATATTTTCATTGCAGAAGATACTATCATGACACTGAAAAAGATTTTAAACTTATAAAAGTCTCTTATTTCATTTTATTATCAGCTGCATTTTTCTCCTCATGAGAATAGATTAATCTTGACCCTCTCAACCAATCCCCTATGTCTCATTACAGATACTAGCAAGATGACTCTATTAAACTTAGAGTGTGATGCTTTTACCAGATGAGCTATGGGACCTATATATTGATTTATTGACACTGGAAGAAATGGCTACTTTACTAAAGTCTTGACAGTCATCAAATGTTTTCTCTCTGTGTCAGATCAAATTTACCTTTAAAGTCCCATTCCTCAAGGCTATCAGATGTCAGAGGAAACAGGTGGTACCAGGATTTTAATAAGCATTCAATCATTATTACTTGATAGATGCTATTTTTTATAAGAATGTCTCACAGTAGACATCGGTATGATTGGCTGCTTATCTAAAACACTGCCATCTAGGAATAGCTAAAGTCTTCTAACCTGGATGTTATTAAAACTATGTCTTTTTTCACAGGCGCCCTAACCGAGGATGGAATTCAGAAAATGTTTGACAAGCAACATGTACTGATGTTTGCTGTGTTTGATGAAAGTAAAATCTGGAACCAGACATCATCCTTAATGTACACAGTCAATGGCTATGTGAATGGGACGATACCAGGTAATACACAGGCTGTGTTGAAAAACTAGTTGAAGCATTGGTCCCGTTGTTTCGCTAAGGCCCTAGGGAAGTTGACTATACTATTTTTTTTAACTTCTGATCTGAAAGGTCATGTAATCTAGTTTAGTAGTTCTCAAGATTTTATCATCCTATTAAAAAAAAAAAAGCAAACAAAAAAACTAGCAAGTACAACAGACAAAGTAGAAGCTAAGAGAAGCATGTGATCTTACTAGATATGCTCTGAGCAGGTTTCACCTGCATTTCCAAGAAGACCTCCAGGATATCACCTTGGTCTTCTTCAGTGAATTGTGTGGTTCCTGCTGCACAGTGACCATACTTCCTCCAGAGAGGAAGCCTTAGAGGACAGAATTCAAGGTCAGTCCCCAGCAGGAAAAGTCATGCAATGAAGACACAGTGAAGATGACTAGGCGACTAGGAGGAAGATCCAGTATATGAACATACTACCAGCATTGCGAAAGACAATGAATGAGTAATATTCAGTGACATGTGGGATAGTTTTCTCTTCATTTGCATGTAGACTCTTATGAAAAAGCAAAATTATAACTATTGTTAAGAGAAAAAAAAATTGACCCTCATCTAAACCACCTCTGCTTCTCTTCTGATAGAAATGACCTAGAATCAAAGATCCTGTGGAGGAAAAATGGGAGAAGTGAACATATTACTTTATTAAATAAACTATGTTTCAAAGCACTAAGCTTCTCAGAAGCTACTCTCTATATCTGGAAATCACAAACGGCTTCTCTTACTAAAAATAAAACTTGTCAAGAGTTGAGGTCTGGATATTGCTTTTAAATTGTGTTCCATTTCATTTGATTCCATCTTCCCAGTCAGGTCTTTATACTCATGTGACCCTGGGTTTTGATTCAGAGTTTAAACTTAGTTAACTGAGCACATCTGACCTCACACCTTGCTCACTTCTCTACCTTAGTGTCGGGTTTTTTGGCAGTTAACTGTCTCAATGTACTTTCTTACAAAAATGGGTTAATCATCTATCCCGGTGCAGAGGGTACTCAAGAATGTTTTTTTACAGATAACATAGCATGTCTAGTACTATGGGCCTTAAGGGGAGTGGTAAAAAGAGAAACTGTATCTGTGTCCTGGAAGAGTAAATTGTCTGTGCAAATGCAGAGAAGCCAAAGTAACCCATATGAAAAAAATAGCAATTAATAACTCTATGTGGGCATAGAACTTAAGAACTTATAGTTGAAAAAGAGAGTAGTTGGGGTTAAGAAGGGCAACATAGAGAAATGTCATTAGTAGAAACAGAAAAGTTAATGCTTGTTAAACTGCCTTATGGAGCAGTATAAATTGAAAAACGATGATAAATGCCAGCACAGATATATAAAAGGCTCAAACCAATGTGAGCATTGATTTGAGACGGATAAATTCCTCCACCAAAGCCTCCTACCTTCCAGCTTCTTGTTCTCACCCATGATACCAGGAAATGGTCTTGTTACAATGGTCTAAAACAGACAAGCCCTCAGCCCCTCTTTGTGTGAGGGACTGAATCATGGCCCCACAATCTAATATCAAGTGATTATAGACCTGAAATTTAAAACCCAAGCCAAGGATAGATGCCAAGGTTGGAATCTCCTGCAGAGCAAATTAGCATTTTCACGGTCACTGTGGAGCAAAGAAGGAGCCAAACAGCTTTTGTAGTCAGTTCTCATTACTCCATCCATGAAACGCTCCCAACGACCCAGCATAATGAGGATTTACCCACTGCATATTAAGGAGATCCTATAACCCACAGAGTAACTCATTGCCTTGTCATTAAAATAATCAATCAGTGGGTAAAGAAACAGTGCATGCTTACTAAGTCACTTCAGTCGTGTCTGACTCTTTGTGACCCCATGGACTGTAGCCCACCAGGCTCCTCTGTCCATGGGATTTTCCAGGCAAGAATACTGGAATGGGTTGCTGTGCCCTGCTCCAGGGGATCTTCCCAACCCAGGGATCAAACTTCTATCCCTTACGTCTCCTGCATTGGCAGGCAGGTTCTTTACCACTACTAAGCACCACTTGGAAGCCCAAAGAAACAGTATAAACTCCTTAAAGTATCTTCACTTAAACTTGACCCCTAAACTCAGCCCTATTGGAGGTTTGGCCCTTAAACTCAGCCCTATTGGAGGCTCTGGCAACTCCAGCTGAGCCCAGGTTGGTTGTAGAGTGACCAACTACTCAAGCTTGCCCAGGACTTTCTCAATTCTAAAATTGAAAGTTCTGTATTCTGGGAATCCCTCTGTCCTTGGTAAACCAGAAGTGTTGGTCACCTACTTGCCTCTCTCTTTGGATCTTGGCAGTCCCTGTGTTTCTGAGCTAACATCCTCCATCTCTGGGCTCTTAGTACCACTTATTGCAGTGAGTTGTGACTGTTTGTTTGCTCATGACTCAGATGTCTGCTTTTCTAGGGAAGGTACCGTAGTGGGAGTGTTTATACCCCCAGAATCTTGCATAAGGCCTGATGCAAAGCAGATGCTCAAAACGTTTCTGGTGAGTGAATTCTTTTATCACAGACTGCTGATGACCTGTATTGGCCCCCATCTCTCCCTCAGATATAACAGTCTGTGCCCATGACCACATCAGCTGGCATCTGATTGGAATGAGCTCTGGGCCAGAACTGTTCTCCATCCATTTCAATGGTCAGGTCCTGGAGCAGAACCGTCGTAAGATCTCAGCCATCACTCTCGTCAGCGCCACGTCCACAACTGCGAACATGACCGTGAGCCCTGAGGGAAGGTGGACCATAGCTTCTCTCATCCCCAAACATTTTCAAGGCAAGAAATTCTTCCACAAGTCTTGCTTATGAATGCAGGATCCTTCTTTCTTCCTACCTAGGCACTCACTCTCTCATTCTTTCTCCTTACAAGCTGCCCACGCTCCAGACATAACATTTCTTGGTCCTCAGAAACAAAATTTAGATACTTTGCTCTTAGACTTATAGCTTGTTAGTTGGGGATGGAGGAAGTAGAAAAATTGACAAAGACTTTTTAAAATGATGCAAAAGCCAACAAGATCTCTACTTCCTTGAAAGGAGAAAAGGGGAAGGAAACAGAAACATACGTGCAGATATTCTTTCTTGGGGTATTCCAGCCAAACTTCTGTAAATTTATAGAAAGACCAAGTTATGGATAGTGCAAAAGTTTTACCATGAAAAGATTGTCTTTCATAACAAGATGAGCACAAAGCAGAATCTAACCAGCTGAAGATTTTAAAGGACATCAGTGAATTCTGGTGGGAAAAAAATCAACTTAGGTTGTTATATGCTATCAGGCAAACAAAATAATGCTCTATTGCACATTGTTGCTTTAAAACTGTTAGGAGGAAGGTTCCTGTACATAAAAGTAAATATCACTATAGGAAATCATTGTGTTACCAAAATAATGTGTATAAAAGCAAGACATACAAAAAAGAGACACTTCTGGGATCATTTCAGTTTTTGTTCAAACTGAGTGGTCAAAATTATATTTGAAGTAATGAATTGTCACAATATTCCTGGAAGATAGAGTCCCAAATAACAATGAAATAATAAAACTAACATTACTGAGTTTAGGTACTTTTGTCTTTTTATAATTTCATACAGTATATATTAGTATTAATATTATCTTAATTTTACAGATGATAGGAAAAATGAAAAATTGATAAGATCTAAGTCGTGAAGTTTTAAGATGTATGGCAAAACCAATACAATATTGTAAAGTAATAATAATAATAATAATAATAATAAAAAGAGTCTGGAAATTACACAAAATTTTTCTCCCTTGAGAAGTACAAAGAAAACCTTTCCAATTTTTTCCCCCTAACTCATTCTCTCTCTTTCCTTTGCTTTTTATTCTTGCCTTCCTCACTGTACTAAAACAGTTTCAAACCAAAATGTTCAAAAGTTTTCTAAGTACTATATTCACTGTTATTATTGAAAACTTCCACAAATTTATTTAAAAGATTTGCATTTCTATCAGCCTTTATTTCTTCTCTCAAATTCTTCCATTTTCCTTACGTTCTAACTCAGCTGGGATGCAGGCTTACATAGACATTAAAAACTGTGCAAAGAAAACCAGAAATCCTAGGAAACTAACTCGAGACCAGAGGCGGCACATTAAGAGGTGGGAATACTTCATCGCTGCAGAGGAAGTCATTTGGGACTATGCACCTATAATACCAGCAAGCATGGACAAGTGAGTTTGGAGGGGTTCTTACTGCTGTGCAAATGTTCACGACATGGTCTATAGTGTCCTAGACTCATGGGGTCCTTGATCCATAGGGTGAAATGTCATGAGTTGACAGCTTTCAAGGAAATACGTGTATTGGATTTCATTTTCAAGTCAAACTGAAATTACTCCATACTCACCAAGAGAACTCAGCATGATAATAACTATAGTCATAGGAACAACAACAACAATAATAGCAGCTACCACTTGTTGAATGCTTCCTATTGTCAAGCAGTGTAGTAAACCTTTCTAAGAGCTTTAACTCCACAATTAGAAACAACTCATTTATTTCAGAGATTAGGAAATGGGAGAGCTGGAATAAGAAAATTAGAAGTTCAAATAGCTCTTAAACACTTGAAAAACACTCAAGCTCACTCAAGAGAGATATGCAAATTATTAATAAACTTCTGTGGAATACTATTTTTCACCTAGCATCAGACTCACAAGTTCAGATGAAATAACCTAGTAGCAAGACTGTCGGAAACAAGCTCTATCATGTATTACCGGTGAAAGAGTGAACTGGAAAATCATTCTAGAAGATAATTTGGCAGTATGTATTAAAATTACAAATGCATATATCTTTTGACCCAGCAATCCCACTCTGGGAATTTACTATACAGATTCATATATTTGCTTACAGGTGAAATGAAGTATGTACAGGATGTTCACAGCTGTACTGTAGTAGTAGCAAAGGCTTGGAAACAACCTATGAAAGTGAAAGTTGCTCAGTCGTGTCTGACTCTTTGTGACCTCATGGACTGTAGCCCACCAAGATCCTCCTTCCATGGGATTTCCCAGGCAAGAATACTGGAGTGGGTTTCCATTTCCTCCTCCAGGGAATCTTCCAGACCCAGAGATTGAACCTGGGTGTCCTGCATTGCAGGCGGATTCTTTACCATCTGAGCTACCAGGGAAGGCCTGAAACAGCCTATAATGTCCCTCAATAGGAATGTATGAGTGTATTCACACAGTGGAATACTAGATATCTGTTTTTAAAAGGATGCAAACATTCTCTCTCTACTAATACAAAAAGTTCTCCAAGAGATATTTTTAAATTAATAAGTCAAGGGAACAAGATGGTAGAAGAGCAGATTCCCCTACTTGTATCCCCCAACAAGGGGATACCACAGAAATACAAAGGAACACAAGAGACTACTACAAACAATATATGCCAACAAATGGGATCAGTAGCAGAAAGGGAAAACAGTCCTAGAAATATGCACTCTACCAAGACTGAATCAAAAACAAACAGAAAACCTGAACAGATCAACAAGTAAGAAGATTGAATCAGTAATCAAAAACCTTGAAATAAAAGAAGCCCAGAGCCAGATGGCTTCACAAGTATATCATACATGAATCCTCAAACTCTTTCCAAATATTAAAGAGTAGGGAACATTTCCAAACTTATTTTACAAGGCCAGCATTACTCTTATACCAAAGCTAGATAAGGACATTATAAGAAAAAAATTACAGGCCAATATCCTTGATGAACATAAATGCCAAGTTATCAAAATATTAGTAAACTGAATTCAATACCACATTGAAATGATCATAAACCATGATCACACCTCCTGATTTCAAACTATATCACAAAGCTATAGTTATCAAACAGAAAAATAATGTCATAAAAACAGGCACATGGACCAAATGAACAGAAGCAAGGACTTAGAATAAATATATGCATGTATAGTCAATTAACCTTTGACAAGGGCACTAAACATACACAATGGGGAAAGGATAGTCTCTTCAATAAATGATGCTGGGAAAACTGGATATTCACATGCAAAAGAATAAAATTAGACCCTTAGCTTATTACATACAACATATACAAAAGCTAAGTAAAAATAAATTAAAAACTTAAATGCAATATCTGAAACCATAAAACTCCTGGAAGAAAACAAAACAAAGAAGCTCTTTGACAGTGGTCTCAGCAATGATGTTTTTGGCTACGACACCAGAAGCACAGGTAACAAAAACAAAAATAAACAAGCGGAGCTACATCAAACCGAAAAACTTCTGCAAAAGAAACAACAAAATGAAAAGGTAACCAACAGAATGGGAGAAAATCTCAGCAAACCATGTATCTGATAACAGGTTAATAGCCAAAATACTGGGTTGGCCAAAAAGTTTATTCAGGTTTTTCCACACTATAAAAGGAACTCATGTAATTCAATGGCAAAATAAACAAATGAAAATAGCCTGATTAAAAAATGGGCAAGTACTTAAACTGACATTTTCCCTACAGAAAACATACAAATGGCCAATAGGTATATGAAAAGGTGTCCAGCATCACGAATCATCAGGGAAAAATCATATCCTTGATGAGCTATCACCTCACACCTGTGAGGATGACTAGCACGCAAAAGAGGTAACAAGTGTTGATGAGGGTACAGAGAAAAGGGAATCCTTGTATACTGTTAATGAAACTATAAATTGGTGCAGCCTTTATGGAAAACAGGCTTCCCTGGTGGCTCAGACAGTAAAGAAACTGCCTGTAATGCAGGAGACCTAGGTTCAATCCCTGGGTCAAGAAGATCCCCTGGAGAAGGAAATGGCAACCAGCCGGCGACGGAATGAAACACCAACACTGCAGAGTGGTTTAAATCTTTATATTTTTAACACTTGCTTCTTACAGCTGCTTTATTTTATATATCCCTTGCACAACAACCTACAGGGCAAGCTGCCAAGCACTACGATTCAGAGACTATACAGTGCACAGGCGCAGGGCGAGATAACCTTTTCCTTGGCTTATTTACTGCAGCTAAGACTTTGTTTTGGGGAACTTCCTTATCAACTTAGAATCCGTTTTGTCCCAAGGTCTGTTCCTTTTGAGGAATCAGAGAAACATCCTTGTGTGCAAGCAATGTTCTTTTCCCATGGGAACAAACAGGATTCTTAGCTGAACATCTCGTTTGCAAGAATGTTCAGCCCTGGTTGAGAGTCTCGTTTGTAAGCACTTCTCAACCTTCCTTAAACCTAGTTCCCTACACTGGGCAGAACATCTCATTTGCAAGAATGTTCAGCCCTGGTTGAGAGTCTCGTTTGCAAGCACTTCTCAACCTTCTTTATACCTAGTTCCCTACAGCAACCCACTCCAGTATTCTTGCCTGGAGAATCCCCATGGACAGAAGAACCTGGAAGCCCATGGGGCTGTAAAGAATCAGACACAACGGAGTGACTAACACTTTTACTTGTGGAAAATAGTAAGGAACTTCCTCAAAAAATTAAAAATAGAATTACTGTATGATCCTGCAATCTCACTTCTGGGTATATATCCAAAGGAAATGTAGTATATACTGTCAAAAGAGATGCCTGTACTCCCATGTCCACTGCAGTGCTAATCATGGCAGCTTAAACGTGGAAACAACCTAAGTGCCTATCAGTGGAGATATAGATGTGTATGTATGTTACAATTATATGTGTAATAATTGAATATTATTCAGCCTTAAAAAAGAAGGAAATCCTGCCATGTGCAATAATACGGATGAACCTGCAGGACATTAGGCTAAGTGAAATACTCCAGACACAGAATGACGTATGCAGAATCTAAAGCTGAACTCATAGAAGCAGAGAGTATAGTGGTGGTTGCCAGGGGCTGAGAGGGGGAGGGAATGGGAGAAGTTGATCAAAGCATACCAATTTTCAGTTTTAAAATGAATGAGCTCTGCAGACCTAATATAGAGCATAATATATTAACTACAGTCAGTAACACCATAGTTAATAACATTGTATAATATTCTTGAAATTTGTTAAGACAGTAGATCTTAAGTGTTATCAAAATTAAAAAAATAAGCAACTAGGTGAGGTGACAGAAGTGGTTATTAGCTTGATTGTGATAATCTCATATACTCGTATACAAATCATTATGTTGTAAATCTCAGATACATACATTTGTCAGTTATATTTCAATAAAGCTGGAAAATGCAACAAAAAATTCAAGGTATGGTACAGAATATGCAAATAGCTCCCTTTTGTTAGAGGCATGAGAGGATAAGAATAGTTATATCTGCAAGTCATATTTGCATAAAGATGCTCTGGAATTATCTACTTGAAATGAATACAGATAAGTATTTAGAAAATGCAGGAAGAGTTAGGGAAGCGGGGTTAAGAAAAAAAAAAAATCCAGATTGCTCTGTAGCAGCAATCAGTGCTTTTTATTGTATAGAATAAATCCATAAAATGGATAAACTCTGTTATGGAACTCTGCCTTTACAAACAGAGGCAATAAAAAGGACCAAGGGGGAAAGTAGTTCATGTTACCTCCCCTAAATCATTTATTGCAGTAGCTACAGAAGACAGGTGAAGGCAGTTGGTTTTCAGTTGGCACCAGGATTGGGTGGATGGTAGAAGGGATAGCCCAACAGTACAGAACTATGTTTAATAAAGACAGGAGAAACTTCCCAGAGTGGGAATGTGTTCTTTTAGAGATGGAGAAATACCTGGAAAGCCAATTGCTTGTTGTTTTAGTCACTAAGTTGTGTCTGACTCTTTTGCAACCCTATGGACTGTAGCCCTCCAGGCTCCTCTGACTGTGGAATTTTCCAGATAAGAATACTGGAGTGGGTTGCCATTTGTCTCCAGGGGATCTTCCCAACCCAGGCATCAAATCCACATCCCCTTCATTGGCAGGCAGATTCTTAACCACTGAAATTCTTAGCCACCATGGGAGCCCGTAGGAAAGCCAGCAGGATACTATAAATTAAGTGATACCTAAGAAAAATTCATAGTGTATCTTATCCTTTCATCCAAGCAGACCTTTCAGAGATAGCTACTCTAGAAACCAGAGAGATAGGAAGATGTAAGTAGCTGCTTCTAACCAAGATTATGACTTTATCAATGGTGGAGGAGACAGATCAGAGGTTTCCAGTTTTCCAACTAGAGAGAAGATATCAGGACTTTGCAAATCACACCAAGGTTTCCCTCCCTGCCCCACCCCCCACCCACCCCACCCCCCCACCCGCCCCACCCCTCCCCCCCCCCCCCCCCCCCCCCCCCCACTCCTCCCCCCCCCCCACCCTACCCCCACCCCCACCCCCACCAAGAAAACTAGCATTTTATCTAATTCAAGAGCAGAACTTCTAAACATAAGGGTGTCTCCCATCCTATTGGGGTCTCTACTTGAGAAAACTATTTAATCTTTTGAACTTTATTTCACTTTAAGAAAATACAGATCTCTGCATTTGGATAATTTCTCAAACCGAATTGGAAAACATTATAAGAAGGTTGTCTACAAACAGTACCAAGATGACTCCTTCACCAAACGCCTGGAGGATCCCAGTAGCGAAGGAGATGGGATCTTGGGCCCTATTATCAGAGCCCAGGTCAGAGACACACTGAAAGTAAGTCACAGAAATACAGAACCATGGAAGAACTTGAATAGTGAAAAACAGATGATAAGTACTGGTTATTTATTTTTTTTAACGTGTCCATGTAATTTTTAATTCAAATGTGGTTTTAATTCTTTTTCATATTTGCATTTATTATAGCCTATCTCATAATACAAATCATCTAAAATAGTCGATCAGATTATAAAGGAATAAACCAAGGAGCCGATGTAACTGAGGTGAAGGATAATGTGGGGACAAAGAAAATAAAGCCAAGAATAAGCATGATGAAACACATACCATATGCTCCTACAACATCTGCAAATTTTGTCCTAGGCTTTCTAGCAGCCAAAATAAACAGGTAAATAGGTCAGGCAAGATTCACAGTAGTCATAAAAGTACAATTTCCCCTGTTATTGAGACTTAGAGAAAGTTATCCTATGGATGCTTAAAAAGAGCATGCTGTGTGATGTGGCAGATGGGATCCTTGACCCATCTACAACTGGTATGATAAATTTAAAAGCTGCATAGCTTTTTATTTAATTATATTTGTTTTTAATTGATTGATGATTCTTTACAATATTGGTTTGATTTCTTTTTGGAGGCCTTGGGGTCTTCTGCTATCATTTAGAGGTTACTCTGTAGGAGTTGTTCCATATTTTCATGAGTTTTTGATGTATTTGTTGGGGGCACAGGTGATCTCCCTGCTTATTCCTCGGCCATCTTCTTCCACTTCCTAAAAGTTGCATAGCTTTTAAAAATGTTTCTCATTATAGCTGAGAACATAACCAAATTGAATGAAAACAATTCATCAATGTGGTCTAAGCATGTAGTTCTCTGATGATTGGTCTCTGATGAATGTAAATTTTGGTATGTGTCAGGAACACTGAGTGTTCCTTAGGCTGATTTCTTTACATGTTGTATCATGTCATCATCTTATCTTTTGGTAAGAACTAGACAGCAGAGAATTAAAAGTTGCAATCTTAGGCTAGAGTCTAGGATGAATATAATCTGCAGATTAAGGATGACCCAAATGCTTTGGCAAGCAACCAAGTAGAAGATAAGATTAACGTTGTTTTTTTTAGATTAAGGAGGCTAATTAGGACTCCTGTGTGATGAAGCTGCTTCCTTCATCTCTTCATGGAAATGAACTAAGAGGATGAGTGAAGTCGCTCAGTCGTGTCTGACTCTTTGTGACCCCATGGACTGTAGCCTACCAGGCTCCTCTGTCCATGGGATTTTCCAGGCAATAGTACTGGAGTGGGTTGCCATTTCCTTCTCCAGGGCATCTTCCTGACCAGGGATTGAACCCGGGTCTCCCGCATTGTAGAGAGACGCTTTACCATCTGAGCCATATCTGCAGACAAAGCCAATTCTGTTCATTAAAAAAATAATAATAACCAAAGGGCAGAAAGCCACCTTTCTCCTGTTTCTCTCTTCCTTCCCTCATTTCTGATCCCTTTAGGTGCTCTTAGGAAGTATAAAGATGCCTCATTGGAAATTCAAGATCTGGCTATTTGCTATGCCCCATCAAGAAGATGTTTTTTGAGGGACTTCCCTGGTAGTCCAGTAGCTACAACACTGCACTTCCAGTGCAGGGGACCCGGGTTCGATCCCTGGTCAGGGAACTAGAATCCATGTGCCACAGCTAAGAGTTTGAATGCTGCAGTTATAAGACTCTGTATGCCTAGAAGACTGAAGATCCTACAGGCCCCATCTAAGAGCTGGTGCAGCCATGTAAATAATAAACAAGTATTAAAGAAAGAAGAAGATGGCATCAAGGACACGGGTTTGGGAGATCTGGCAGACTGGAGAAGGGAAGGAGCAGATTCAAAGGCATATGTGGTCCAAGCCAAAAGGACAGGGCAAGGGAGGTGGGGCTCAACTTGGAGAGGGTGATGTACCGTGAGGAAAACGTTACTCCAAAGGTCAGACTTCTCTTTCCGTTTTCCACCTTACTATGTAAGTGGAGCTTTCTCAAATGCATCTGTCAGGTGATGGGGAGAGGTTGCCCCTCACATACACAGTTATTAGTTTGCATTCACATAAAGACACACACACACATACGCACCATCCCACAAGTAAATATGCAAAGCTAGCATTGTCTGTTCTCATGATTGACCCTAAATCCTGAAATAATGATTTGAATTAATTTTGTAGATCGTGTTCAAAAATATGGCCAGCCGCGCCTACAGCATTTACCCTCACGGTGTGACCTTCTCTCCTTATGACGATGAAGTCAATGCTTCCTCAACCTCAGGTGTGAATCTTTCACGTCTACTGAATGAAATACTGACCTCTGAGAGACTGTCATATTTAGTCCTACTATCCGTCTTGCCTGTTAGTATAACTTGTACCATCAGATAGTACACATGTAGTGTGTGTGCTAAGTTGCTACAGTGTCTGAGACTCTTTGTGACCCTAATGACTATAGCCTGCCAGGCTCCTCTGTTCATGGGATTCTCTAGGCAAAAATACTGGAGTGGGTTTTCATGCCCTCCTTCAGGGGATCTTCCCGACCCAGGGATGGAACCCGCATCTCCTGTGTCCCCTGCATTGACAGGCAGGTTTTTTACCCCTAGTGCTGCCTGGGAAGCCCCAGTATACATGTAGGGGTATCCTCAGAAACATAACCAAACACTGCTTACTTCAGGGATTTTGTTTATTCTGATGACTACAAAGTATGGTGTCCTTTGTTAGTGTAATAAGCAGCCTCAAGTGAACCAATATCTAATAGCTACAAGCTATCCAGAATAAAATGTGGAAAATTCTGAAAGAGACGGGAATACCAGATCACCTGATCTGCCTCTTGAGAAACCTATATGCAGGTCAGGAAGCAACAGTTAGAACTGGACACGGAACAACAGACTGGTTCCAAATTGGAAAAGGAGTACGTCAAGGCTGTATATTGTCACCCTGCTTATTTAACTTCTATGCAGAATACATCATGAGAAATGTTGGGCTGGAAGAAGCACGAGCTGGAATCAAGATTGCCAGGAGAAATATCAATAACCTCAGATATGCAGATGACACCACCCTTATGGCAGAAAGTGAAGAGGAACTAAAAAGCCTCTTGATGAAAGTGAAAGAGGAGAGTGAAAAAGTTGGCTTAAAGCTCAACATTCAGAAAACGAAGATCATGGCATCTGGTCCCATCATTTCATGGAATTAGATGGGGAAACAGTGGAAACAGTGTCAGACTTTATTTTTGGGGGCTCCAAAATCACTGCAGATGGTGATTGCAGCCATGAAATTAAAAGACGATTACTCCTTGGAAAGAAAGTTATGACTAACCTAGATAGCATATTCAAAAGCAGATACGTTACTTTGTTCACAAAGGTCCGTCTAGTCAGGTATTTCCAGTGGGCATATATGGATGTGAGAGCTGGACTGTAAAGAAAGCTGAGAGCTGAAGAACTGATGCTTTTGAACTGTGGTGTTGGAGAAGACTCTTGAGAGTCCTTTGGACTGCAAGGAGATCCAACCAGTCCATCCTAAAGGAGATCAGTCCTGGGTATTCGTTGGAAGGACTGATGCTGAAACTCCAATACTTTGGCCACCTCATGTGAAGAGTTGACTCATTGGAAAAGACCCTGATGCTGGGAGGGATTGGGGACAGGAGGAGAAGGGGACAACAGAGGATGAGATGGCTGGATGGCATCACCGACTCGATGCACATCAGTTTGGGTGAACTCCAGGAATTGGTGATGGATAGGGAGGCCTGGCATGCTGTGATTCATGGGGTCGCAAAGAGCTGGACACGACTGAGCGACTGAACTGACTGAACTGACTGACCCTGAGTTCTGGACATCTCCCAGGAGGCTCAGTGGTAAAGAATGCGCCTGCCAATGCAGGAGCCTCAGGAGACACAGGTTCAATCCCTGTGTCAGGAAAATCCACTGGAGGAGGAAATGGCAACCCACTCCAGTATTGTTGCCTGGAAAATCCCATGGTCGGAAGAGCCTGGTGGGCCTAGGGTCATAAAAGAGTCGCATATGACTTAGAGACTAAACAGCAACAACAATTCAGAATTCTATCAAATGGAGCTTAATATACAGAGAATATCCCTTTCTCAACACTGATTCTATTGAGAGCTCAATTATTTTAAATTACTCATTCATTTTTTACTTTTTTATTTTTTCCATGAAATAATTTTGAAAATCAAAACCAATTTTGAATATATTTTCTTTTAGGCAGCAACACCATGATCAGAGCAGTTCAACCAGGGGAAACCTACACTTATAAGTGGAACATCCTAGAATCTGATGAACCCACAGAAAACGATGCTCAGTGCTTAACAAGACCATACTACAGTAATGTGGATGTCACAAGGGACCTTGCTTCTGGACTGATAGGGCTTCTTCTAATTTGTAAGAGCAGATCCTTGGATAAACGAGGCATACAGGTACTTTGTCTCTGAAGTAACCTTTCAGAAATTGAGAACTTCTGATGGGAATAGAGTAGTTCTCCTTGTTAAATAATGGGGATTTTGCTTCTGAAGAACAGAGAATATTTAGTAGTCCTTCTTTAGTGTGAATATAACAAGGCTTATTCCTTTAGTTACTTTATTGTCTTATTTATTTCTTAGATAAGTCTTCTATGGACTCTACTGGAGAAGACAAGTCTACAGTGCTATAACAGTACTTTTTGTTTGTTTCAAATTCCAGATTTGTCCATACTGGCTACATGATAAGCAAGTCACTTAGTTTCTCTTTATTTTTTCCTTTCATCAAAACAGTGTTATTCCTTCCAAAAATTTTTGCAGAGCTGTTTTGGGGCTCAGTGAGACATTGCCTGGTAAAAGTGACTCTCACAGGGCTTTGTTCACAATGGGCCCACAGATGTCTGAATTTGTGGCTCCACGGGCCCCGAGACCTGTGTGCTTTTGGTTTCTGAGAACTCAGTGTTGTAGGGAATCCATAGGCTAGGATGCTAATCACTGAACACAGCACTTTTATCCTCCAGAGGGCAGCAGACATTGAGCAGCAGGCTGTGTTTGCTGTGTTTGATGAGAACAAGAGCTGGTACATTGAAGATAACATCTACAAGTTTTGTGAAAATCCTGAGAAGGTGAAACGTGATGACCCCAAGTTTTATGAGTCAAACATCATGAGTAGTAAGTCGGAGCACTCTTTTTGTCCATCAGTTTTTTATTCCCATGGCTGAAGTGTGACTGTATCAAGAGGCAGAGGTGTGAATTAGAATCCACTCACCTCTTAGTCTCACTTCCAGTCCAGGAATTTGGTGATGAAATTACTGGGTGATAAAGAAATCTTTTTATAGCAGGAGGTCAATGCTTGTTATCCTTCGACACCCTGTTGGTTTCTTGCTTCAAATGTGTGTGTGTGTGTCTGTCTGTCTGTCTGTGCGTGTGTGTTTGTGGGTGCATGAGCACCTGTGCATGAACACATGCTCTGAGCCGGGAAGAACAGGGTGAAGGGTGGGGGTGGGTGAGGGAAGAGGCCTTGGTCAGAGGTGTCTGAGGATTTTAGACTGGGTGCAAGGTGAACAGTCTTTATGCCCAGGGCAGAAACAAAGGAAATGATCTAAAGCTAGACTGTCAAATAAAACTAAGCAAAATGCAAACAGGGAGCCAAGAGTCTTAGAAAGCCAATCCGTGAAGAGTTTTGAAGCGAGCAGCAAGAAGCACAGAACAGAAAGAATAATCTGAGTCAAGATTCAGCAGGCTTTTCCGTAATTTTAAAGTCCGTGCTCAAAGCCACTGCTATGGGAAGTCTGGGAGAAACTTCACTGAGCCAGCTGGAAGCAGACTTCTCCACAAGGGCCAGGGTCCCTTTCCTCAGAGCTGGGAGTCACTGAACTCATTTTCTCTCACAAGTAATCACAGAAAGGAGGACAGTTTCTCCACAGACTGTTCATATAATTTCAGATGACTGACATTTGACGATTATTAGAACTGGCAGTTACCAGGAAAATAACTCTGAACACGGAGTCAGCCTCAGCTTTTTTAGCTTAATTTCATTTTGGCAGCAAACCTGTCATAGTTCTAGACCAGTGCTGTCCATTTGAAATTATATATGAGCCATAAATACAATTTAAAATTTTCTAGTAGACATGTTAACATTAAAGAGAGAAAGGTGAAGTTTGTTTTAGTAATATATTTTATTGAATATATTGCAAATATTATCATTTAAACATATAATCAATATTAAAATTAAAGAGATTTACTTTATTTCTTGCTAAGTCTTGGAAATCCAGTGTGTATTTTATACTCACAGCACGTCTCAATCCAGATTATCCATATTTCAAGTGCCCAATAGTCACGAGTGGCTAGTGGCTACCATATTAGTGCAGCTATAGACCATTTAGAAAAGCTTCCAGAATCAGATACAAAGTAAAAACATATTAGGTCAGCTATGTGATAAGTATTTAAGTACTCACTAGTGCCAGGCATTATACTAGGATGAGGGTTATAGTGGTAACCCTGGCAGACATAGACCCTGCCCTCATAGAAATCATCTGTGATTTTATTAACATGCTTAGTATATATGTAAATACTGATACTGCCTAAAAATGTATCCCATTGAAAGATAATGAAAATGTCTGAACTTGATAGCTGAGTGCAAACTAGAGATTATATAAATGCTAAGATGGAGCAATAAAAACTGCAAAATATTCTAAACAGTCTTCGTTTTTAGGGATAATTACTTGTATTCAATAACTAATGCTTCAAGAATTTGACTTTCTTATATTATGCTTTTTCTCCAGGTAAAATTACTCTAGATAATATTCTAAGTTGACCCTCAGAATATCTTTGAAAGCAGACCTAGAGTATAAAATATACACTTAACAAATGAATGAATAAATCAATGTGAATGAAAGGCTTTGTTTTTATCCTGACCTTTCTCCCTTAGCTAACTTTAAAGGATAAGTTCTCATTTGAAAAGTCTGTGTTTGATGTTCAGTCTGGTAAAGCTTATCCCATATAATCACTAAGACACAACCAGAGCATCATTGGGTTATCATTAGCCACATTCCCTTTTGTTGGTATAGGCCTGATGTTTTAACAGATTTCACTCTTTCAGCTATTAATGGCTATGTGCCTGAGAGTATACCCACATTAGGGTTCTGCTTTGATGACACCGTCCAGTGGCACTTCTGCAGTGTGGGAACCCAGAATGACCTTTTGACCATTCACTTCACTGGGCACTCATTCATCTATGGAAAGAGGCACGAGGACACCTTGACCCTTTTCCCCATGCAGGGGGAGTCCGTGACTGTCACAATGGATAATGTTGGTAAGACTTGGATATTTAGAGGGGATCCTCTGCTCTGCCTGGTCTGCTGCAGCTCTTCAGACTACCACGCTTCCTGGGCTTCTCTGATTCTTGGTGGGCTTTCCTTTCAATATTATTCATGATTTCTGTTGGGGGAATTGATTACTCAAATGGGTCCAGTTCTTTATGTGCATTTCATTTATCCTTCTCTGGGCTGAATGAGAAGCAAAGATAATAACAATAGAAGGATCAAGCATCACTTTGAGAAGAAAGTGTGAGCATTCAGCCACAGCACATTTCTTTTACCAAATGCCTTTTTCAGCTTTTTAAGACAGCCATCCCACACTAGGGTTAGCAATAATCCAATATAGTACCTTAGAGGTGGGCTTCACGATAGCTGTCATGGGCTTTGGAGTTCATCAGATCCAGGTTCAAAACCTGCTCTGCCATTTGATATCTGTTTAACCTTGGACAAGTTACTCCACCTCACTGAGCCTCAGTTTATTAATCTGAAAAACAGAACAATAACACTTTACAGAGTTGCTCTGACATTCATTGTAATATGCACCAAGTGCCTAGGACTCAGTAGACAATCAACATGTTATATCTATGGAAGGTTTGCCAGGAAATCACATACCATTTCAAAGAGATTCAGTATTGTCCTGGATCCACTTGAATTATTTATTCCTTAGAAATATCTTGATGTTTCTTATTTCTTGGGAAACAATAGAAACAATAAGATGTTTCTTATTTCATCATCTTTCACCTAACTTCAGCTCTCTAACAAAATGTGCAACTCACAAGAGCTTTGATATTCAAAGACCACTTCATTCTTGGGCTTCCCAGGTGGCTCAGTGGTAAAGAACTCGCCTGCCAGTGCAGGAGACATAAGAGACCTGGGCTTGATCCCTGAGTTGGGAAGATCCCCCAAGGGCATGGCAACCCACTCAAGTATTCTTGCCTGGAGAGTTCCATGGACAGAGAAACCTGGCAGGCTATAGTCCATAGCATCGCACAGAGTCGGACACGAATGAAGTGACTTAGCATACACGCACATTCATCTCTTTTTGAATATATTCTAAAACAGGGACTCTCAAACTATTTGTGCTGAAAGTTTTTCTCCCTAATCTGCACTGACCAATATTTTGGGTCCATATTCTGTCAAATGAGATCAATGTGCTGATCACACGGTTGGATGTCATGGAAATGTCAGATTACAAAAAGGTTTCCTATACCCTTTCCTCTCGATTTCATTCCTTATGTCACTGTGGAACAGTAACCAGCAGTTCACAGATCAATTGCAGTCCACAGACCACAGTATCCCTGATGAAAGTTCACTGGAAATTATCTGCTACAATGGACCATAGGGTTTTAAATATCTTTTTCTGTCCTCAGAGTTCTCTATTCTGTTTGTTTCTCTTTTGTAGGAACTTGGATGTTAACCACCATGAATTCCAACCCAAGAAGCAAAAAACTACGGCTGAGGTTCAGGGATGCTAAGTGTATCCGGAATGATGATGATGACTCCTATGAGATTATATATGAACCTTCAGGATCTACAGCCATGACTACAAGGAAAATGCATGATTCTTCAGAAATCAAAGATGAAAATGATGCTGACTCTGATTACCAGGAAGAACTGGCTTCAATTCTAGGTCTTAGGTCATTCAGAAATTCATCACTGAATCAGGAGAAAGATGAGCTCAATCTTACCGCCCTAGCTCTGGAGAAAGACTCTGAATTCATTCCTCCAAGTACCAACAGAGATCTTGGTTCAAATTCTTCTTCCCCAAGAAATGTTAGCAGGCTTATTGCCAACAACTTTGCAGAACCTCTGAAAACTCTTCTGCACCTGGAAGCCCCTGCGGCTGGTCCCGCGCTGGAACACGCTGGCTTAGATAAGAACTCAACTCTCAACCCTCCCATGGCAGAGCATTCCAGCCCTTATTCTGAAGACCATAGAGAAGATCTTCCACTCTCAGATGTCACAGGGATAAGCCTACTTCCATTTGGCACAGGATTCAAAAATCAAAAACCTGCCAAACATCAAAGATTCCAGGTAGGAAGAGGCCGAGCAGCAAAGCACAGGTTCTCCCAGACAGAATCCCCAGCACATAAAACCAGGACACATTTAAGCCAAGACAACTCTTCTTCTTCCAGAATGGGGCTCTGGGAGGACATTCCCAGTGATCTGTTACTCTTACAACAAAAGGATCCATCTAAGATTCTGAATGGAGAATGGTATTTGGTTTCTGAGAAAGGCAGTTATGAAATAATCCAAGATGCTAATGAAAACAAGACTGTTAATAAGTTGCCAAACAGCCCCCAGAATGCCTCAAGGACTTGGGGAGAAAACATCCCTTTCAAAAACAGTCATGGAAAGCAGAGTGGCCACCCAACATATTTGGTAACTAGACGTAAACCTCTACAAGACAGACAGGATAGAAGAAATAGTAGATTGAAGGAAGGCCTTCCATTAATTAGGACACGAAGAAAGAAAAAGGAAGAGAAGCCTGCATACCATGTTCCTCTATCTCCAAGGAGTTTTCAGCCTCTGAGAGGAGAGGTCAATGACTCATTTTCAGACAGAAGACATAATCATTCATTGTTACTCCATGCGTCCAATGAAACATCTCTTTCCATAGACCTCAATCAGACATTCCCCTCTATGAATCTTAGCCTTGCAGCCTCACTTCCTGATCATGACCAGACCTCACCAAATGACACCAGTCAGACTAGCTCCCCTCCAGATCTTTATCCGACAGTGAGCCCAGAGGAACGCTATCAAACATTCCCTATTCAAGACTCTGATCCAACACATTCTACTACAGCCCACAGTAACAGATCTCCTCCCACACAGCCCAGCCAGATACCCAACTATGACCTAAGAAACCAGGCCATCCCTACTGATGTGAGTCAAATTTTCCCTTCCTTGGAACCTGAAGTCTGGCAGACAGCTACCTCTCTAGACCTCAGTCAACCATCCATCTCCCCAGACCTTGGCCAGATGGCCCCTACCCCAGACCTTGGCCAGGAGTCTCTCTCTCCAGACCTTGGCCAGAGGGGCCTCTCTCCAGACCTCAGCCAGGAGTCTCTCTCTCCAGACCTTGGCCAGACGGGCCTCTCTCCAGACCTCAGCCAGGAGTCTCTCTCTCCAGACCTTGGCCAGACGGGCCTCTCTCCAGACCTCAGCCAGGAGTCTCTCTCTCCAGACCTTGGCCAGACGGCCCTCTCTCCAGACCTCAGCCAGGAGTCTCTCTCTCCAGACCTTGGCCAGACGGCCCTCTCTCCAGACCTCAGCCAGGAGTCTCTCTCTCCAGACCTTGGCCAGACGGACCTCTCTCCAGACCTCAGCCAGGAGTCTCTCTCTCCAGACCTAGGCCGGACAGCCCTTTCTCCAGACCTCAGCCAGGAGTCTCTCTCTCCAGACCTTGGCCAGCTTGATCTCAAGCAGACATCACCTCCTCTAGATCTTGATCAGACATCCCACACTTCTGAATCAAGTCAGTCATTGTCTCTTCCAGAATTTGGTCAGACTTTCCCTTATGCAGATATTGGTCAGATGCCATCTCCTCCACCAGACTCCACACTAAATAACACTTTTATACCAGAAGAATTTAATCCACTGGTTGTAGTAGGCCTCAGTAGAGATGATGGAGATTATATTGAAATTATTCCAGGGCAGAAGGAAGAGAGCAGTGAAGAAGACTATGGTGAATTTGAATTTGTAGCCTATAATGACCCTTACCAAACTGATCTTAGGACAGATATCAGCTCCTCCAGAAATCCTGACAACATTGCAGCATGGTACCTCCGCAGCAACAATGGAAACAGAAAAAATTATTACATTGCAGCTGAAGAAATATCCTGGGATTATTCAAAATTTGTGCAAAGGTTTGACCAGTTCTTATATTCTCATTTTTTCCACTAGTGCTAAAAAAAGTAATTACAACAGTCTAAGAAGATGATTTTGGACAAATCGTGCTAAGTATAATTTAGTTCCCCCATATAGTGCAACTTGGCTTATACTGTTTCCATTGTCAATTTCAAGATAAGCTTTTCCACTTCAGGTGACATCTGGATAACACAAAAGCCATCTCTGTGAGAAGTCTTTGATATGCTGTACTTAAATCAGCACCCTCCTCTCTCTTCTTTGCTCATCAAATATATTCCTACTCCTTCTTGCTCCAGTGCAGAGCCCAATCTATCAATGTTGTTGTTGTTTAGTTGCTGAGTCATGTCTGACTCTTTGTGATCCCATGGACTATAGCCTGCCAGGCTCTCTGTTCATGGGATTTCCTAGGCAGAATACTGGAGTGGGTTGCCATTCTTCCTCCAGGGATCTTCCCCCACCTAGGGATTGAAACTGCATCTCCTCTGTCTCCTGTTTTGGTAGGCAGATTCTTTACCACTAGCACCACCTGGGAAGCGACTTATCAATAGCTATAGGATAATCAATACGATTTCACTGAAGTTGGCTTCAAATCTAAATTTGTGATGTAGAAATCTCCTTTTGCCATTACTTAACAAAAATATTTTTAAATTGTTAACTGATTAGTATGAAGTATATACCATCTTGATGAAGATTAAGTCAAATTCCATGTGATTCCAGTTGCAGAGGTCAAGGGTATAAAGTAGCTTAGAAGCAAAAAGCAAGTTTATGCCCTCGATTGAGCCATTCATTAGATTATGATTCATCTTGATTGGAACTTTTATTTTAACTTGGTTTATAACATCACTCAGTTAATAATTCTTTGTGTGTGTGTGTGTGCTCAGTCGTGTCTGATTCTTTATGACCCCATGGACTGTAGCCGGCCAGGCTCCTCTCTCCATGGAATTCCCTAGGCAAGAATACTGGAGTGGGTTGCCATGCTCTCCTCCAAGGGATCTCCCTGACCCAGGAATTGAACTTGCATCTCTTATGTCTCCTACATTGACGAGCAGGTTCTTTACCACTAGTGCCACCTGGGAAGTCCAATAACTCCTTAATGAGGGCTTATTCTCTCCTAGGCATTGTGCTAAGCGCTGAGACGGTAAAAGAGAATATAAATGCAAGTGATTCCTGCTCTGATGGAACTTGTGTCTAGTTGGGCAGGTAGATATGAACCAAGCACTCATATAAATAAGTGTAAAAAAATTAACCATGATGAAGACCAATAAGGAAAGGTGATCAGTGGTGATATGAGAAGTGGGAAGTCTGACTGGAAAAGTGACATTTGAGTTGAGATCTGAAAATGAACAGAAAGTGGAGAGGGGAGAGCATTCTAGACAGAGAAAACAGCATGATGAAGGCCCTGGGGAAGGAGGAAGCCCTGAGACTAAAGGCCTTGGTAGCTGAAGCTCAAGATGAGGGTGTGTGCTAAGAAAGTGTTTGGCTAGCTCTGTAGAGATAAGATACTACTAGGCTTTGTGGGCCCTGGGAAGAATTTCGATGTTCTTCCAAGAGCAGTGAGAAACCGTCAAAAGTTTTAAGCCACTCCTAGTTGATTGGGATATTTGCAGTCTTTTTAACAAGCAGTTACACAAAGTGGGTCCCAAGATCTGCTTCAGCTCTAACATTTTAGGGTTCTAGCCACTTTTCAACCATAGAGTTGAAGGAGTTGATGCAATTTTGTAAGTGGACTGACTTACAACAGAGAGTTTTTAATGGATTGACATGCATTTTTTAAAGTTAGTTTTCATTTTAATTTTCTCAATTATGGAAAACCACATTGGACTGGGTTCTGTATTCTGGGATGACAAGACAGAGAAAGAAGAGAAAGGGGTACAAAAAGCAACTACAAATTCTTGGGTATAGCTGATGACATGGTAGCTGATGGCCATATTTATACTGTCTAAATATAGCTCATAGCTTTCACAAAAGCTAGCTGTTACCCTAATAAATTAAAATCAAAGTGCAACTAGAGTAAGTAAACACAACACATGGTGTGATTCAGAGAAATTATTTCATTAATCTGGTGCCAGTTAACGTCTGGTGCCAGACATTTCCATATTAAAACTCTGAGTTTAAGAGACTTTCTCCTGTGACTTCCTATTTAACTGTAACACCCTTTACTATATGAGAATAAGTAGTTTATCTGGGGATTGCTAAGCAAGTTCCTGAGGGAGTAAGGTTTTCTAGAGTGTAAAGAGATGAAACCAGTTCCTTCAAAACCTCATGTGTGTCGCGGGGGAGAATCCCATGGACAGAGGAGCCTGGCCAGCCACAGTCCATCGGGTCACAAAGAGTCAGACGTGACTGAAACGACTTAGCACACACATTTATGTATGTTCTAGGGGGCTGTATACCATGCTTAGAGTCTGGAAGCATGGGATTACTAGTATAGCAAGACTAGAAAGTAGGCAGAATGGGATTCTCTAATAATGGCTTGTACTGTATAACAAATACTATGAGATTCATGGGTGAGCTTCTGGCCTGTTTCCCAGATTCTTGGAGAAGGAAATGGCAACCCATTCCAGTATTTTTGTCTGGAGAATCCCATGGACTGTAGCCTGTCAAACTCCTCTATCTGGGGTCGCAAGAGTTGAATACAACTTAGCGACTAAACCACCCAGACTCTAGGGAAATCTAATATTCAGTAGGAAAATCTGATATGCTCTAGCCCCAGACTGAGCTGGTGAACCACATACAGAATGATGTGATCTAGCAAAAGCAAATGTGGGGAGAGTGGCTACTTTCAGAATATAAAACACCTACCCATCCAGTGGCCTTTACAGAGGTGACCCTCTAAATCAACTGACCATTATCATCTGCCTGTCCCAAACCCTGGCACTATTCCATTGCATGACTTTCTCTACTTTTAAAATTAAAATCTGCTATGTTGATATCTGATTATATTTGTCATTCATTAATTGGAGTTGTTGTTGTTTAGTGACTAAGTTGTGCTTGACTCTTTGCGACCCCCATGGACTGTAGCCCTCCAAGCTCCTCTGTCCATGGGATTTTCCAGGCAAGAATATTGGAGTGGGTTGCCATTTTCTCCTCCAGGGGATCCTCCCAACCCAGGGATCCAGCCCCTTCTCCTGCATTGGCAGGCAGATTCTTTACTGCTGAGCCACCTGGGAAGCCTTATTCATTAATACATAAAATAAATATCTGCTTACTATTAGCCAGGTACCTTGCTAGGCACTGGAAATAAAAATTATAAGCAAGCTAAGCACAGTCCCTGATCTCACGGGGCTTTCACTCTAATGGTAGAGTCAGATTTTAATAGATAATCTCACAAATAAATAATATATAATTTACTATATATACTATAGAAACCCTATAAGAATACTACAGGGATTTACTATATATACTAGAGTAACTTTGTAGAAATTTAGGGAGTGTTAGAGAGAGATTTGATCCAGTCTAAAGGGTCATAGGAGAATATGCTTAGAAACAATATGTGAGATGGGAGCTAAATGATATTACTGGCTTATGATTTTAGTCACTTATATTTTAATTCATTTGTTCATTAAATATTTTCAAATATCTTGTTTATACTAGATGCTATGTTCAGAAACAGAGAATTTCCTCAATTCTTTGAATGGTCTTTAATTTGTTCTTTTAAACAAACGCTATTACTTTCATTTCAGTGAAGACACTGATGATGTTCCAGAGCACACCGTATTCAAGAAAGTAGTTTTCCGAAAGTACCTTGATAGCACTTTTACCAAACTTGATCCTCAGGGGGAGTATGAAGAACATCTTGGCATACTTGGTCCAGTCATTAGAGCTGAAGTGGATGATGTTATACAAGTAAGTTATCTTTCGAGCATTGATAAGATCATCAGAGGAATTTCCACAAGCACCAGAGGGCTGTAGAGATGGAAATGGCAAGAAAGCTGTAGGTGACTTATTAATTTTCTAAAATTAACAAATAACTACATTTCTTTTCAAGACTGCTTACCAACTCACTTTCCACTCTTCAAGAAAAAAAAAGAAATGATCTCACAAATTTATTTCTTCCCCTGCCAAGTTCCTGTTCATTCTATATAGGCCAATTCCATCTCTCTGAAGAAACTTTCTTTAATTCTCCCAAGCTCTCCTAAACATTCAACTGAATTGCTCCTCCCAGGCATTCCCACCAAATCCCATCCATACTTTGTTTACAGTACCTTTTGTCTCCATATTTTTAACTGGAATTCACATGTACATGTCTCTTTACACCAGTAGCTTGAAATCTTATTGTGAGTAAAACCAAAGCCTCATTCATTTTCAGATCTGTAGCACCTATCTTTATCATTTCATTTGTAGATAATCTTTGAGCCTAAAAACAAACCTGTTTTGGTGTTTCTGGAGAAAACTACATGGGCCCTATCTCATTGGATGATTGTAAAATTAGATTAAATAATACACAAAAATTACTTTGCAATTCTAAGCATTCAATATATCTTAGATTCAATTGAATAGCCATCCAGTTTAGCCCATGATGCTGACATTTGGGGGGTTGGGCTTTATTAGCTTAAATACATTTGTGAATCATCCCTTTCTTTTTAGGTTCGTTTTAAAAATTTAGCATCCAGACCATATTCTCTTCATGCCCATGGGCTTTCCTATGAAAAATCATCAGAAGGAAAGACTTATGAAGATGACTCTCCTGAATGGTTTAAGGAAGACAATGCTATTCAGCCCAATAGCACTTATACCTATGTATGGCACGCCACTACACGATCCGGGCCAGAAAACCCTGGATCTGCCTGTCGGGCTTGGGCCTACTACTCAGCAGTGAACCCAGTAAGCATAGCCACTGAAAATTTTTGTCGTTCCCCTACGTTGAGTCCATCAAATGAAATGTCACGATTTCCTAGTAAATATCTGTCCTGCTTTACATGAGGCATGTTTAAGGATCAGGGTCCACAGTCAACTGCTGCCAAAACCAGGGACTCTCCATGCAGATCTTCAGAAGACAGTGAGAAGCATTTGTTCAGTGGAAAGGAGGAAGGATTACTTGAATGGTTAGCCCCAGTTAGAGTGACTGCTTTACAGAGGAAGATGTTTATCTGCAATTTCCTTGAACAAGCTTTCCTTGAGAAAGCTATCTCCTGCTCTTTCTTTTTTTAAAATAAAAGAACTATAAATTCAAGATTCCTCCATTTTGATGGTGGTAGAGACAGCATAGACTTAGATTTCAATTTCTATCCTATCACTTACTGTGTAGCCCTAGGAAAGTTACTTGATCTCTCTCAGCCACTGTTCCCAGAGTTAAAAAGGAGGCAACCGTACATAGCATGTAGAGTAGGCACTTGGTAATATTTGTTCAATCAATCAATGAATTTATTTTTTACCATATAGCATTGTTGTCAGAATTAAATAAGATACTACAGGGGAAATATTTAACCTAACAGATACTCAATAAATAGTATTTATAATAGTATCCCTATCATTATCGTCACCATAGTTATCATTACTACCATGTTGAAATAAGGGATTAATCAGAGCAAGGCAATATGAGCATCACAGAATGAAGACAATAAATATCCAGGTTTATTAAGCTATAATTCATTTACAATCTTCCAGAGCCTCTGAGAAGGTCTCCTTTTCAATAGGATCCGTGATTGTCAGAAGAGCAAAGAAAATCGTGAGAAACCGTGAATGTGCGCTGTCTGCTCTTACTGTCTTCCAGGAAAAAGATATCCATTCAGGCTTGATAGGGCCTCTTCTGATCTGCCGGAAAGGGACACTTCATAAGGAGACCAACATGCCTGTGGACATGAGAGAATTTGTCCTACTTTTTATGGTCTTTGATGAAAAGAAGAGCTGGTATTACGACAAGAAGCCCACAAGGTCTTGGAGACACACATCCTCAGAAGTCAAAAACTCCCATGAGTTTCATGGTATTTTCCTCTGACTTTGATCTCATCTCTGAACCACCTTACTGGGTGACAGTGATTCCTGCCCACAGGTCTTCTCAAAATCAGATATAAGATGCTTCTGTGGAAACAGGAGCTCTAACTAAAACCAGATCCTTAAATGTCTACGAGGCTGATGTCACCTGCCAGGTGACAGTGTAGGTGAAAGAGAGCAGACAAAATCTGAAAGATAGCACACAACGCTGCTGCAAAACAAACCCAAACCAAACAACAAAAAGTCACTGGGCTTCAGCTGGTAACATAAACGGGAAAGGAATTAGTATTGTTCTGCAATTAAACAGTTAATAAATCTGTTTCTTGATCTCTACGGGATCAATTATTTATGTAGAAGTGATCGCCCACATATACTTCCAAAATAAGAATGACTGTCATATTTGCAACTCTCAGCAGTTCACAGGTGGAACTCAAAGAATATGAGAAGAAAGTGATTTAGGAAACTAGGAAGAGTGCCAAGATAGCATTTGGGTGGGAAAAGAGGGAAAAGTATATTTACTCTGAAATCCATTTGGGAATTTAGTCAGTAAGTTGGCAGTGGAATTACAGTTTTAGGGAAAGGCAGAATTTAGGATATGGTGAACAATGATATCCTAAGTAATTAGGATTTAGAAATCCTAAATTTCTAAAGAATTTAGGAATTAGAAAACAAATGAAGATCCTGTTTTCAGAGTTTGATGAATAGAGGTGATTGCTATGAGATTTCTGATCAGGAAGGTCCTGTGCTTTGGGTGATGGGTCAGTCATTCAATGTAATAGGAAAGAAGAAAGTTGCTATTGCTTCAAGAATTAAAAAAAAAGACATTATAAGCAATATTCAATTCACTGCCACCTCTCCCAGCCAGTCATCAAGGCTAAGCTGGTCTATGCTCCCTCTCCCACCCCATTTACCTACTTAGGCTACCCCTTTTTAGCTTATTTTTCCTAATTAAACTTCTACAATTGTAGAATTCAATCTGATCTCACCTGTAAGAAAACAATATGATTTACAATCTGCTCCAAAACCCCACCCTCTGGACTCTGCTTGGCACACAAATTTTAAAAATTCTATTATGTAGTCTAGAATAGAGTCGATTGAGAGCTGACCAAGAGACTCCAGGCAGAGCTTTCTTTTCTCTTCTCCTACCATCTCTAGGCCTTTCAGCCCAAGGTGCTTGGTCTCAAGGTAGGAAGCGCATCCTCTGAAAACCTCTCAACCCAGTGGGAAAACACAGACTGCAGAAGCAGGCAGGCTGTCTCGCGGTTATGTCCTTTACCTGCTGAGTACCCTCGAGGCCCTGCTTCCTGATTATTCAAGGAAAGACTAAAATGCATCCTGTTTAATTTTAGTTTTAAATGTAATGTCATCTAAATTGCTGTAATTTGGTAATCTTCCACTGTCAAACTTATCAGGGTATTTGATAAGCAGACCACCTATGCCTGGCCTCTGCAGTATGCACTAAGTAACTATGTGCTGAATTAATAAATGAATGAATGAACTCTATCACTCAGCTAAATTCAGCACCTGTTTATTGAGCACTTGATACTTTGAGCATCTTTCCTTCTCTACCTAATGTAGTGGTTTGACCTAATAACTGTTGGAGATAACCTTTATTTTTAGGAGATCTATTCACTGAAACTAAGATGAGGAAGTGAGGCTGATGTTATGAGGATGTAGACAGGTGCTCTCATACCTGATATAATTTTAAGGGGGCCAAAATGATCCAAACTCTTCTCCCTCCAAAAATTCATTTGCTTGGTTCCTGAAATTCCACAATAGTTCCTTTAACTTTAGAAGAATAAACAACAACAGCTATCACCACCAGCAAAACTTCCCTCACTTCAGTCCCAATTAAGTGCAAGGTGGCTCTAAGCTTTATCATTAAAATTTTATATGCATTCTTTTTTAAGATGACCAGGTTTATCAGATGCTTAAAAACATACACACTTCAGTAAGGGGAGAGTTGATAAAGTCTGAGAACCCTGGACATCCCAGCTGGGAAAGGGGCAGAGGAGCACGCAGACAAATGAGAGGATAAACATGAATCTCTAAGGTTGGTGGGTCCAACAGAGATAAAGCGCAGCTTCCTAACTTTGCCTGGAACTCTTTCTGAATTTCGGAGGCCTTAGGGTGATACACTGCATATCCCCTTACTTACCTTCTTTTCTCTAAAGACTAGAGTTCACTTATCTGCCCACATTAGTCCTTCTCTTTTTAAGTAGCCCAGGGGAATTCATATTATAAATGTAAAGAATAAATGGATAAAGCACAGAACAGGAAACATGTAAATTTGAGGAAAAGAGTGATAAACTGCTTTGAAAGGGGACTCACCCACACTTCTGCCTCAGGCTGGTGTGAGAAGTGGTTCTGTTTCAGTCTCTCACTTATATTAGGAACTGTAGGAGGTCCCTTACCATGCCTGGGCAGGGTTGGGGGGTGGGTAGGCATGCGACTAATAAAGAAGATGGGTGGTGAGTGGAAGGCCCTATATTTCCTTACCAGCCTCTCTCCTGGTAGACACAGATTTCTAATTGACTGCAACTTTCTGTCCTTTCAGCCATCAATGGGATGATCTACAACTTGCCTGGCCTGAGAATGTACGAGCAAGAGTGGGTGAGGCTGCACCTGCTGAACTTAGGCGGCTCCCGAGACATTCACGTGGTTCACTTTCATGGCCAGACCTTGCTAGAAAACGGCACTCAACAGCACCAGTTAGGGGTTTGGCCCCTTATGCCTGGTAAAATTCTTGGCAATGGAAAAAGCTCCCAGTAACAAATGGCGAGGCTGTAACTTAGCATCTGTAACTCTCTCCCATTCCCTCTTTGTGCATCTCCTTCCAAAGCAGTCATGCATGGGCTCTGACATGGATCCTGGGCAAAGCTATAGTCCAAAACTGCATGCACAGTACAGAAGACTCAGCCAGTGTCTGCGCTGTTCGCAGCACAGCGCAGACTAAATCTCCAGACCAGCTTGGTTCTACAGAGATGCTGTGTCTACTGCAGGTTCTCCCAAGCTATTATGTGTCAAGCAGGCCAGGTCTTAAGCTGATTACAAAATGAATCCCACAAGGATCAGGCATCTAAAACATTCTGTTGGGCAGAAATCAGAGACTAACCAGGATTTCAGTGTTCTTGAATTCTACTCCTCAGTCTTATCACTCTGATATCTTTGGGCTGTCGAAATCTGAATCTTAAACTGACTTATGAAGTGAAGAATATATTTTTAAATGATTATAAAAGCCAAAGAAAAATTAGTATTTAAATCTTTTCATATGCAAAATAATGACTAGGTTTAAACAAACTACAACCATCAAAAATGATTTTTGTTTCCCAGTGAATTGCTTGTAGGTGTGTATTGATTGTAGCTGTGTGAGTAGGAGTGTGTTTGATGCCATTGATCCTCAAACTGTAGTAGGCATAATAAAAACTTACAAAGCTGGTTAAAATGCAGATGCTTTGGTCTGGTGAAACTTGGGCAGGAGCCCAGCAGTCTGCATTTTTAATAAGCAGCCTACCTTCCACAAATGGTACCTGAGAAGCTAGTCAAGGCAATTCCTTGATAGGATTTTGAGTGGGGAAGTTGCTGTGTGAATCAGCCTCAGAAGTAGGCAAACAAGTCCAAACAGGCCCGATGTGGTTAAGGATGGGGGAAGAGAGACTCCCCAGGTGGTGCAAGGGGTAAAGAACCCGCCTACCAATGCAGGATAAATGGGTTTGATCCCTGGGTTGGGAAGATCCCCTGGAGGAGGGCATGGCAACCCACTCCAGTATTCTTTCCTGGAGAATTCCATGACAGAGGAGCCTTGTGCACTACAGTCCATGGGGTCATAAAAGAACTGGACAAAACTGAGCGACTAAAATTGGAGAAGGAAATGGCAACCCACTCCAGTGTTCTTGCCTGGAGAATCCCAGGGACGGGGGAGCCTGGCGGGCTGCTGTCTATGGGGTTGCATGGAGTCGGACACGACTCAAGAGACTTAGCAGCAGCAGCAGGAGAGCGACTAAAACAACAACGAATCACACACGGAGTAAGCTGGAGCCTCCCAGCAGGAGGTTCCTTGAAACTTCTGCCTATCTGGGGCTGCGCACACACTCAGAAGGGTTGAACACGTGAAACAAGTGCTGACCAAATCTGCTGAACAAACAAAAATAATTACAGTGTATGTAGTTTTTTGTGTTTGGAATAAGGAATGTACTTATTGCTGGCATACACCCTGGAAAATGGGATTGTCCTGCTGCTAAGGGTCATTAGCAAACTCAGGCCCTTCGGCATTTAGTTTGACACACCCCAATAGGATACTACAGAAAGAAAGACTGAAGCGACTTAGCACTCTCGCACACGGGGGAAAAGGGGATTCTGTTTGCAACACACCAGTTTCTCATTAACAAAGCTATCAGAAGCCACTCTATTAAAATCAGGGACAGAAAGGGTTAGGTCAGGCTCACCCCTAACTTCTCACCAAGTATTACCAGATCAGTTATCCCTTCCACAAGCCTGGGAGAAGTGGGTCAGGGAACTGGCCCACTTAAATCTTCACACCTAACACCTGCATTAGAGAGTAGAAGGCTGGAGATCTTTTTTTAGTGTGTCTGAGGAGGAGGGCCATCAGCTACTACTTTTTATTCACAATCTAGGAAATGGTCACAAATCATAGTCGATAGAATATAAGTATTAACTGGTGGTAGGAAATGTTAAATACCAGAATGAATAATCAGAGGTTTCAGAAATTTCATTCTTTCAGTGCTTTTCTGAAACAATGTTTGTACACCTCTATCTAAAATGTAAACTTCATAGAAAAAAATGAAACATGAGGGAAGGATGTTTTATTTTTATTTTCTCATATAAAAAAGAAAAACTAGAAAAATGAAGAGAAGGAAACATGTACAATATTTGTGAGGCCCAATGACTATCATTCAAGGTTGCTTTGATAAGCTGCATTATGTATGGGTTAATTTGTAACGTGATATTTAGATAAATGAAAAATTTCTTTTTGTAAGGGGTATTGGAGATTTTTTAAGGTCCCAGGGCAATTTGTTTTTAGTGAGTGTGTGTGTGTGTTGTTGTTTGTTTTGATACACCTGTAATATTGTCTAAAGAGAAACGGCTAACTCAAGTTATATTCTAAATCACTTGCTATGCAGAGATTTTAGGATTCTTTGATAGGAGTCAACCAGTGTTAGCCTGTTAATCTTTGGGTATGCAATGTTGCCTTTTATTTTAGGTTCATTTAAAACTCTTGAAATGAAGGCATCAAAACCTGGCTGGTGGCTCCTAGACACAGAAGTTGGAGAAATTCAGAGAGCAGGAATGCAGACACCATTTCTCATCGTAGACAGAGGTATCATCTAAGAGCCACATTATTTTTTTGTTTTAGCAGAAGAGTACCTGTTCCTAGAATATCACCAAGTTTTAGGTTGGAAATATTCAACTCTGAGAACTCTGACATAACAGAGGCATGATCTGTAGCAGTAATTGCTTTTATTCTGACAGTCTGACTATACTGCAAACATCAGTCCGCCAGGAATCTTAAACTAAATGGTTCAAACCAAAGGCATTCCTCTCATTTGCTGAAGCGAAATAATGCATCCTCCTTTGTGATTCGTGAACCATGGGAAAGCACATGTGAGAAATTCTCCAGATTTCTAGAGTAGAGGAAGGGAAAGATACCAGGAATTCAGCTATGACCAAGATAGTCACTGAACTTGGCATTTTGGTATTCAAGAAACACAGTTTCTATCTGTCCATCCACTAATCCAGCCAGCCAGCTAGCCAGCACTTATTAAGCACCTGTTGAGTACCAAGCACTGTGTCAATATCCAAATAGCTCAGTGGCTAGCATTCCCTTCTTTGTTCAGGACATAAATAACATTGTAACTTTCAGGTCAATTTTTGAGAACACAGTCTTATGAAGGGTAGTACTTAATATTGTAAAATGGCTTATTTTAAGATACAAAAAGATGGAAAATCAATTTAAAAACTATTTGCACTTCCGGATAAGTTGTTTTCCACTAAGGTGTCATTAATTTTCATTTCTATTAAATATCAGTCTTGCCAGTGAGTTTATGATTTTATGATCAGACATATTTAAGTCGGCTGCCACACAGATAGGTGAAAACAAACTAATTACTGACCCAGAAGAGGTATATCTTTAGCCATGGAGATTTTACTTTGTTATATGTGCTTTCTAAGCAAAGTTTATTCACTGTTCTATTTCTTGTAGAATGTAAGATGCCAATGGGACTAAGCACTGGCCTGATAGCTGACTCACAGATCCAGGCTTCTGAGTTTTGGGGTAAGTAGTAGCGTCATAGCCTGTGAAAGGGTCCTCCTACAGCTGTGCTGTATATAGCCTGCAAAACCATATGTGATGACCCTTCCTCCATGGGTCATTGCTCCCCTCAAGGCTTTTTTCTACCACATTTTGATAGTAAGAGAGCAGTAAAATATCTAATTACTGACCCCCCAGAGATATAATCTCTAGCCATGGAACTTTACTTTGTTATGTGTATTTTCTAAGCAGCATTTACTCATCACTGATTTTTTTATAGACTATAAAGGTGTCAATGAGACTAAACTGTGTAATATTCCAGCCAGAACCACAGGGTCTTACAGGCGACATAATATAGTTCCCATTAATAGACCTCTTTGCTGTATCAACCATTCATCTATTCAAGAAATTTTTTGTTCACCCACTGTGCATCACAAACTCCTCAATTTCCTCTCTGTGCCTTCAAACTCTTGCCAAGATCAAGAGGTCAAATGTAAAGGATCATGCATGTGTACAAGCTAAGGCTGTTCAGTCATGTTCGACTCTTTGTGACCCTATGCACTGTAGCCCTCTCTCTGTCCATGGGATTCTCCATGGACTGGAGAATACTGGAGTAGGTTGCCATTTCCTCCTCCAGGGGGAAAGGATCGCGAGGCTCCCATAAATCTGCCCCATATCTTTCTGTTAGACAGGCACACTCAGCAGAAACCACATGAGCATAACTGAGAAAAAATAAACATGACCTATATTCAAGAAAAGGGGGTGGGTGGTGGTTGACAGCTGTCCAAGCACAGGCCTGAAACCAAGATTTCATCATCAGGGACTGACTTAGTAGCTGAGGCCTGTTTCCATTGCCTGGTTTCCTAACTAAAATAGACGTTCCTTTAGAAATCTGATTTTCCACTGGGACTAAATTCACTTGAGAAATTGCTAGTTGGATGTTCATTTTAATTCTGAATAAATTATTTTCTTCCTTTGTATTTAGGTTATTGGGAACCCAAATTAGCAAGATTAAACAATGGTGGATCATACAATGCTTGGATTGCAGAAAAACTTTCAACAGAATTTAACCCTCAGCCTTGGATCCAGGTATGTCTTACTAACCTGATAATGCATGCATGCTCAGTCATGTCCAACTCTTTGCAACCCCATGGACTGTAGCCCACCAGGCTCCTCTGTCCGTGGGATTCTCCAGGCAAGAATACTGGAGTGGTTTGCCATTTCCTCCTCTAAGGGTCTTCCCGACCCAGGGATTGAACCTCTGGCTCCTGCCTTGCCTGAGCCACCTGGGAAGCCCCAACCTGATAATAGTTACTACTATTGTAATAATAAAAATGACAGTGGTTTAATAATTTCTTCTTGTTGTTCTTGCAATGCTGTTAGGGGAAATGGCAATTACTAGGTGCTAGGCAGCATTCTAAGTACTTTACATACTCAAAACCTGTGACGTTAGTTCTAGCAATATCCAGTTTTATAGATTAAAAAATCTAAGATATGGAGGGATTAACTAACTTCCCAATGTCACACACAACTAATTTCTGGTTGAGTTTGGGTTCAAATTCAGGTATCCTGTGTTCAAATATGGATTGCACCTAGCCATTTTATTAGTTTGTTTGCTGTTATTTTGTTTTAAAGAAAGTTAGCTGTACAGTGACTTCAGGCAGTGTATGTGACTTGTTGACAAGGATAGTTCTGCTCAATGGCTTTGCTATATTGCAGGTAGACATGCAAAAGGAAGTCCTGCTCACAGGGATCCAGACCCAGGGCGCCAAACACTACCTGAAGCCCTACTACACCACCGAGTTCTGTGTGGCTTACAGCTCTGATCAGAAAAACTGGCGGATCTTCAAAGGGAACAGCACAAAGAATGTGATGGTCTGTGGGCACTGCTGTTTCTTCCCAAGCCTAGGGTTACTATGTCTTTTTGAAAAATACCTTTTGGGTGTTATAAATACAAACAGCATTTTTAGTGTTTTATGAAGAAAAGTGGTAAAGTGATGTGTTTGTATATTATAAACTAAAAAAATAACCTTAACTTCTAAAATTTCAAAACTCCATAAAACTTGCAAGAAAAATCTCTTTATCATCAAACTAAGCATCCAAACTTCTCAGATTGGCAGATGCTATATAGCAGAATATCTGGTTGTGTGCCTTAAAGAGCCCATGCTAAAATTGGGCCACCAATTTTTGATTTTGCTCTCACATTTTATTTTGTTCTTTAGTTCAGTGTAACTGAAGGAAGCCCCAAGTGAAGGAAATAGTAGTGTTAATACGAGCAATGCTGTGAGGTAGTGATTCTCATGTTTCTTTCTTTTTTTTTTTTTTTTTGTTGCCATGCTCAAGGAGTGATGTTCCCCTGCTGGATCTTCCAAAGGATCTTCTCACTGGGTTATTCCCAATGACCCAATTATTTCAACCCCAATCCTTCCCCTCCTCCCTATCCCCTCTCTCCAAAGAAAGCTATCTGAATACAAGGATCAGTCCACCATTATTATACTAATAACCTTGAATCACTTTCATTTTTTTTCTGTAAATCATTTACTATTTTACTCTCTTCTATGTCATCATTTAGCTATTTCTTATAATAAATCATTTGCACTATAACCTTAGAATAGATCATGAAAACCTTAAATTATGAGTCTTAGCAATCAGTATTGCAGAGAGTACACAGATTAAAGTCCATAGATTAAAGATTTTTGCATCTATGTTTGCGAGGGTTATCTGTGCATAGTTTTGTTTCTACTGTCCTTTTGTTTTAATGCGAGAATAATACTAGTTTCATAACATAAATTAGGTATGCTCTTCTATTTTCTGGAAGAGATTATCTAGTATTGATGTTAATTCTTTAAACTTTTGGTACAATTCACCAGTAAAAGCCACGTGGACCTGGAGATTTCTTTTCTGGGACTTTTTAGATTACGAATTCATTTTTTTAAATAGTTACATGTTATTCAGATTATCTATTTCATTTTGGGTGAATTGGGATAGTTTGTGTTTTCTCAGTCACTTGAGTAATTTCTTCTAAGTTGTTAAATATACATGTACAGGTTATTTGTATAATTCCCTTACTGTCCTTTTGATTTGTGTAGGCTCTGTAGTGATATTGCCTATTTCATTTATGATACTGGTAACATGAATCTCTTCTCTTTTTTGCTTTATCAGTCTTACTACAGATTTGCCAATTTTCTTTAATCTTTTAAAAGAACTGGCCCTTTGTTTGATTGCTCTTATCTATTGCTTTTCTGTTTTCAATGCTACTGATATCTGCTCTTATCTTTGACTTTCCTTGGCTCTTTCTGACACTGCTCTGCCAGGGAAGGGGGATGGGACACAGCCTCTTTACTGCCAAGGTAGATAGAGCTCACAGTCCATTCTCCACTTGGCCTCCTCTGTTGACACGTGAGCTGGGACCCCTCTCCTCCTTGCAAATAGGTAGGGATGGAATGGTCTCCACTGACACTGCAAGAGTGAGAGCCTTATTATAAGACAGAAGAGATGGAAATCTGGGGTCTCTATTTTGTTTTCTCTGACACAACTCCAGCGACAGTGTTGGGGTGCCTCATTACAGTCTCATGAGCATGGGAGTCTAGGTTCCCCATCTAGCCTTTGCAGCTGTTGGTAGGGAAGGGGACACAGTGTTTTCTAACCTATGGTGTTTGGCTTAAAGTAGAACAGTTGTTGCCTACAAGTTTTCAGTCTTGCTAGACTGCCTTTTCCTGGTCCTGAGGCCAGAGAAAAAATGCTTTTGCTATTTATTTTGTTTTTTTTTTTGTATGTTTGTCTGTACCTATTGGTGGCTCCTGAGTCCCGGCTTCCTTACTTATAAGTCTGTATATGAGGTAAAAACAAAACCCAGGGGACTGACAATGTGTTGTTCCTTGGGTCCTGAGAACTCTAGCCAGTCTGCCTTCTCTTCTCCACCTTTCAGAGTCTCTCTATGTTTTCAACTGTACTCAGTAGAAGGAACAGGGCAAAATTCATCTATACTATCTTCCTGAAGTAGAAGTCTTCCCAATTATCTTTTAAGACCAAATTAATTTGACTCAGGCTACCTGAAAACGTAATATTATAATATTAAATTGGATGGAAATTTTATTATAAAATCACTTTATGGATAATTGTTACATAACTAAAATTTCCTCTTTTCCTCTAGTATTTTGGTGGCAATTCAGATGCTTCTACAATCAAAGAGAATCAGATTGACCCACCTGTTGTGGCTAGATACATTAGGATCTCTCCAACTAGATCCTATAACAAACCTGCCCTTCGATTGGAACTGCAAGGTTGTGAGGTTAATGGTAAGGAACACAGATGCATTATTTTCCTTGCTCAGTTCAGTTCAGTCTCTCAGTAGTGTCCAACTCTTTGCAACCCCGTGGACATTTTTTTCACTGCTATTCATCAAATCAAGATTTGGGGCATATGGGAGAATGAGTAGAATTTTTAGTTTTCTCCAATTACTAAGGCTCCTAGAAAAACCTCTGTGAAACACAGGTTCCATTCAAGGAATGATCTAGACTGAGACTGGTTCTAGCAGCCAGAGGGCAGGCACCATCTCTCTGAACAATGTTTGGACCATATGGACACTGCTCTGACCCTCCAAAGAAGGACCCTAGCAAAGCATGACCTCCACCAGCCCACTTTCAATAAGAATTGAGAGTCAAACTGGGTCTGGCCCTTCTAAAAGCCTTCCAACCAGGTCACTCAGACTTTAATATAATAAAAGTGTCTTGCAACATTACTGGATATATTAGGTATTCAATAATTGTTTTTGAGAACTAAATCTGCTTCCCAACTTCCTGAAACCTTGCTTGAACTCTGTATTCTGTTTCACATTCTATGTAGGTACCCAAGCCTTTTCTAAGTAAGTTTCAGTTTTTCAAGGGATGTAATGTGACCTGTGGTATATATAAATCTAGGCAATCATAAATGGCAATAATAAAATTCTTCTATATATAATAAGATGTTTAAGGTGCTCATCAAACATTCTTCTCTCTTAGAGTGGTACTTTCCAACATTTTTTACTTCAAAGCATATATATAGAATATAACCTTAGTCTCACAGTCCGCAGTAAAAGAATGAAACAGACCACCCTGGGCTTGGCTGATCCAGGCACCACCAAGTTGCTCAAGGGCTGAGGGAGGAGGGAGATCAATATACAAACATACCTAAAACTTGCTGCAGCACATCTACTGGGAAGGTATAGCACCTCCTCTCAGGGTAGAGGGAAAAAGTACAGCTCACAGTGGAGAAAGTAACTGAACCTTGGAATCAGTTTCTTATCAAAGCAGATAATAATACAATAAACTCTTGATATTCATGAAGGATATGGAAAGGGCATTTTACCTATGCCCAGATAACCATGGTATATAACATGTCCACATAAAATGCAAATTTTGTATAAGCAGGAAAACTTGAAACAGCTCCATAGTATAGCGTGTGCATGCTCAGTTGTGTCTGATTCTTTACGACCCCATGAACTGCCCATCAGGCTCCTTGGTCCATGGAATTTTCCAGGCAAGAATACTGGAGTGGATTGCCATTTCCCCCTCCAGGGGGATCTTCCCAACCCAGGGATCAAACCCATATCTCCTGCATTAGCAGGCAGATTCTTTGCCACTGAGCCACGTGGGAAGCCCTGAAACAGCTCTTTAAGTCATTATTTTTTTCCTTTCCATATGGTCTATGATGTGAACTGGTCGTTTGTTCAGGTCATAGAGTCAAGCTACCCTAAAATGTGACATTCAACAATGCTAGTCTGTTTAAAACCTCCATTTTCTTTACAAGAAGCATTAATTATAAGATCTCTTCACTTTCTTGATGTTTATATAATTAGTATCTATGATAGACATTCTTCTTGTAAGCCTCTTTTTTCTTGAAGAAATTAAGGTATCACTTCAAGAAAATGTCTACATGATTTACTAGCAAGAACAAAGTGTCTTGTCTCTGTGATACTTTATATACATAGGGGCTTCCTGGGTGGCTCAGATGGTAAAGAAACAGCCTGCAATGTAGGAGACCTGGGTTTGATCCCTGGGTTGAGATTTCCTGGAGAAGGGAATGGTTAGCCACTGCAGTATTCTTGCCTGGAGAATCCCACAGACAGAGGAGCCTGGCAGGCTACAGTCCAACTGGTGAAGGGTAGGACATGACTGAGCAACTAACACTTTCACTTCACGTATATACATGGATGTTTTACTCCTTGGAAGAAAAGTGATGACCAACCTAGATAGTATATTCAAAAGCAGAGACGTTACTTGGCTGACTAAGGTCCATCTAGTCAAGGCTATGGTTTTTCCTGTGGTCATGTATGGATGTGAGAGTTGGACTGTGAAGAAGGCTGAGCACCGAAGAATTGATGCTTTTGAACTGTGGTGTAGGAGAAGACTCTTGAGAGTCCCTTGGACTGCAAGGAGATCCAACCAGTCCATTCTGAAGGAGATCAACCCTGGGATTTCTTTGGAAGGAATGATGCTAAAGCTGAAGCTCCAGTACTCTGGCCACCTCATGAGAAGAGTTGACTCATTGGAAAAGACTCTGATGCTGGGAGGGATTGAGGGCAGGAGGAGAAGGGGATGACAGAGGATGAGATGGCTGGATGGCATCACGGACTCGATGGACGTGAGTCTGAGTGAACTCCGGGAGATGGTGATGGACAGGGAGGGCTGGCGTGCTGCAATTCATGGGGTCACAAAGAGTCGGACACGACTGAGAGACTGAACTGAACTGAACTTAGGAATATTGTCTACCTGAAAGCAGAGACCAAAGTTTCCATGATTCTCTGAAGGAGGGAAATGAGTTTAGATGTTTAGAACATGGCATTTGATGTCAGACTGCCTGGGCTCAAATCTAGTTTCTGATTCTTTCACCAGTGTTACTTTAGTCAAGTTTCTTTTTCTTGCTGTGCTTGTTTTTTCATTTGTAAAATGGAGCTATTTAAGAGCATTAAGTAATACATGTATAGACGGAAAACATTGCTGTGATGGTTGTTTTGTTGTTACTTAGCAGTAATATTATTTGTCTCCGCTGAAGTACAAAATACCACAAAGGAGTATTGGTGGTGTGTAAATAATCACATTACTTTTCTCTTGACAGGATGCTCCACACCGCTGGGTATGGAAAGTGGAAAGATAGAAAACAAGCAAATCACTGCTTCTTCTTTTAAAAAGTCTTGGTGGGGAAATTACTGGGGACCCTTCCTTGCTCGTCTTAATGCCCAGGGCCGTGTAAATGCCTGGCAAGCTAAGGTAAACTGTCCCCTGTGAATGGAGTTCTCTTAGACTTTCTGAAGAAAGCATAGGCCCTCACTCCAGGGAACATGGGAACCTGGGAAGCCAGAAGATCCTCCCTTGTTTCTACAGAGTATGATATTATGTCTGAAAACGAAGATGTGTGTTGTGTTGACAGTTTTAGCTCAGAGAGAAGTTATCATCTGTGTGTTCTTGATTTAGACTAAGGGTGGGCAAAACTTTTCTGCAGAGGGCCAGATAATATTTTAGGCTTTGTGAGTCATACATTCTCTGTCATAATTACTCAACTCTACCACTGTTGTGGGAAGCAGTCATCAACAATATGTAAATGAATGAGCATGGCTGTGTTCCAATAAAACTTTATAAAATCAGGCAGTAGGCCAGACTGGGCCTTGGGCTGTATTTTGCCAGCTCCTGATTGAGACAACTTACATTATCAGTAAATGATTGAGATTTGTACCATCTTCTCTTCTTTGGTTCCCTCCACAATCTAGCACTATCCTTTATTTTCTTAAGAGTGTCATTTAAATTTTTTTGTTCCTGTATTTTCAGAACTCTGTAACATTCTTTTACAATGGTGACATGATAAAATGCTGCCAAACCAGGTTTTTAAATCTGTGATCTAAGTTTTATAAACACCTCACAGAGAGTTATATTGCCCTAGATGTTAGCCCATTGAGCAATCAAGGTAACTTAGTTCTAGGGTAACTATTAATATTGACTCATATTTATTTCATTCTTCAACTGACCTGGAAAATCAGAAAACCATAAGAAATCAGAATAGTCCAGTCAATCAACGTATGCCAAGTTCCCTATTTTCTATCCACCTAACGCTCTCTCTTGGAGAAGGCAATGGCAACCCACTCCAGTACTCTTGCCTGGAAAATCCCATGGATGGAGGAGCCTGGTAGGCTGCAGTCCATGGAGTTGCTAGGAGTCAGACACGACTGAGCGACTTCACTTTCACTTTTCACTTTCATGCATTGGAGAAGGAAATGGCAACCCACTCCAGTGTTCTTGCCTGGAGAATCCTAGGAACAGGGGGGCCTGGTAGGCTGCCATCTCTGGGGTCGCACAGAGTCGGACATGACTAAAGTGACTTAGCAGCAGCAGCAGCAGCAATGCTCTCAAGAAAGTGAAAGTCGCTCAGTCATATCCAACTATACAGTCCATGGAATTCTCTAGGCAAGAATACTGGAGCCTTTTCGCTTCTCCAGGGGATCTTCCCAACCCAGGGATCAAACCCAGGTCTCCTGCGTTGCAGAAAAATTCTCTACCAGCTGAGCCACAAGGGAAGCCCAAGAATACTGGAGTGGGTAGCCTATCCTTTCTCCAGTGGATCTTCCTGACCCCGGAATTGAACCTGGGTCTCCTGCATTGTAGGCAGATTCTTTATCAACTGAGCTATCAGTTGATAGCTCAGGGAAGCCCCTCTCTTAAGAAAGCTACACTCCAATTCCCTGGACTCTCTATAGAATTCCATGTCCTAATCTTAAATTAGGCCACCAGAAAGAAAAAGGGAGTTGTCTGGTGCAAGTGGAGTAAACAAGAGTTTGGACCCCATCTTAGGGCTTCCCAGGTGGCGCTAATGGTAAAGAATCCACTTGCCAATGCAGGAGACATAAGAGATGGAAGTTTGATCCCTGGGTTGGGAAGATCCCCTGGAGGAGGGCATGGCAACCCACTGCAGTATTCTTGCCCGGAGAATCTCAAGGATAGAGGAGCCTGGTGGGCTATAGTCGATGGAGTCACAAAGAGTCAGATGCACTGAAGAGACTTAGCACAGACTCCATTTGGATAGTCTCGGGGACCAATGTCTGTGCCCTGAAATTCATTTCTCAACTACCATAGAGTCACAGAATGTTAGAAAGGCAAGGGGTTTTTACAAAGCATCTGGCCCAGAGTTTCCTCTTAGGTCTAAACACATGCATCCATGCTAAGTTGCTTCAGTCATGTGCAACCCTGTGACTCTATGGGTTGCAGTCTGTGACTCTGTGGATTGTAGCCAAGCCTAACCACAAAGGAAGTTAAATAATTTTAGTTTAGCCTGGTGGCAGAATCAGGAATCCCACTCTCCAGATAAATAGATCTGTGGTCCTTGTACCATCTGAAGCAACCCAAGTACTCATTTTGCAATTTTGCAAAAGGGGAGAACTGAGACCCACAGAAATTAATAAAAGTGACAGTATTATATAACATTTTTATTTAATTTCTATAATATAAATAGTGAAGTGAAAGTCACTCAGTCGTGTCTGACTCTGCGACCCAATGGACTGTATAGTGCAATTCTCCAGGCCAGAATACTGGAGTGGGTAGCTGTTCCCTTACTCCAGGGCATCTTCCCAACCCAGGTCTCCCACATTGCAGGAAGATTCTTTACCAGCTGAGCCACAAGGGAAACCCAAGAATACTGGAGTGGGTAGCCTATCCCTTCTCCAGCAGATCTTCCTGACCCAGGAATTGAATCGAGGTCTCCTGCAATGCAGGCAGATTCTTTACCAGCTGAGCTACCAGAAAAGCCCTATAAAATAAATAGTGAAAGTGAGATCGCTCAGTCGTGTCCGACTCTTTGCAACCCCGTGGACTGTAGCCCACCAGGCTCTGCTGTCCATGGGATTCTCCAGGCAAGAATACTGGAGTGGGTTGCCATTTCCTTCTCCAGGGCATCTTCCTGACCCAGGGATCAAACCCAGGTCTCCTACATTGCAGCCAGATGCTTTAACCTCTGAGCCACCAGGGAAGCCCCATAATATAAATAAGATAATAAAAAATAATCATTCCCTGGCAATCCAGTGATAAGCACTCTGTACTTTCCCTGCAGATGCATGGGTTTGATCTCTGGTTAGGGAACTAAGATCCCACATGCCATGCAAGGCAGCCAGGGAATTTTAGGTCAGAACTATTTGTTTCACTTAACCATCAATTAGTATAAAATGTCTTTTATAGAGCTCCTTTAGAGAGGCTGAAAGTCTAAACCAGGCATGTGCAGGTATGTGCGCAAGTGTCTCTATCTGTTTTATGGTAGAGACAAAAAGATATATACCTACAAAAATCTTCTAGTTACCTATATGCATGCTGTCTCATTCACACAACCTTCAGTTCAGTTCAGTCGCTCAATAGTGTCCGACTCTTTGTGACCCCATGAATTGCAGCACGCCAGCCCTCCCTGTCTTTCACCAGCTCCTGGAGTTCACGCAAACTCATGTCCATCGAGTAGGTGATGCCATCCAACCATCTCATCCTCTGTCATCCCCTTCTCCTCCTGCCCCCAATCCCTCCCAGCATCAGAGTCTTTTCCAATGAGTCAACTCTTCTCATGAGGTGGCCAAAGTATTGGAGTTTCAGCTTTAGCATCATTCCTTCCAAAGAACAGCCAGGACTGATATCCTTTAGAATGGATTGGTTGGATGTCCTTGCAGTCCAAGGGACTCTCAAGAGTCTTATCCAACTCCACAGTTCAAAAGCATCAATTCTACACAACCTTGAAGACACCAGCAGATGTCACTACAGGGTGTTACAAAATTAGCCCAAATTATCTAATACAGTACATTAATTAATTTGCTTTAAAAATACAGTAACATGTGATTGTAGCATATGTGTATACACATACAGCCATATATATAGGAGTGATGTTGAGAAAATATATATTGGTTATTTCATATAGAATTGAACACTACATTGTTGTTTAGTTGCTAAATCGTGTCTGACTGTTTGAGACCCCATGGATTGCAGCCCACCAGGCTCCTCTGTCCATGGGATTCTCCAGGCAAGAACACTGGAATGGGTTGCAATTTCCTTCTCCCGGGGATATTCCTTACCCAGGGATTGAACATGCGTCGATCCACATTGGCAGGCGGATTCTTTACCACTGAGCCACTGGGAAGCCCAAATGAGACTATGGGCCAGGATAAATCTCCCAAAGATGAAAATTAATCTCAAGTTATTCCAAAACTCAATTAGTCTTTCTGATCCTCTTTCTCTAAGCACCTAATGCCAAACATGTGATTAGGCATTTTGTTTAGGCCAGAGACAAGACAACTACTATGGCATGTCCAGCCCTGGGTGTAGCTTTATCAAGTCTCTCAAATAACATGTTTATTTGAAATATCAGAAAAGAAGAAATTGGACCTCTTCTCCTATTGACATATGACGTTAGCAATGGAAAGAAAACTGGAGCTTTTCTAAAATAAGTAAGAGAAAGTATACTATCTAGTTCTTTCCCAAATAACGTCAATAATATCATCATAGTATTTCATTCTTTTCTTTTCATTGTGGTAAAAGTTGAATAATATAAATCATACTATTTTAAGCCATATTTAACTGTGCAGTTCAGTGAACTAAGTACATTCACATAATTGTGCAACTCTCACCATCATCCAGCTCCCAAATTTTTCACCTTCTTAGACTGAAATTCTGTCCCCATTAAACACTAACTCCCTATTTCTCTTCCCCACCCCTCCTCACCCTATGGCCCCTGGCATCTATCAATATACTTTCTGACTCTATGACTTTGACCATTCTAGGCATCTCGTATAAGGGGAATCAAACAGTATTTGCACTTAATGTATACTGCAATGCATTTTATATTATACCATCATAGTATTTTAAACCAACTTGCTTAAAAGAAAAATATTTAGATAATTTAGCAATTGACTTTTTTCCTCAGATAAAATATATTTATTTTTTGAGCTCCATCTGTGCGCCATACATTGTGTTTAGTACCTGGAAACAAAGCTAAGTCCCTGCCCTCAAAGAATAAGGAATACAAGTAAACAAATAACTATTGTCCAATGGGTAAAATATTCCAGAAGTTTCTAAACATGCTGATGATAAATGAGAAGGAACAGGGGAGGATTCTAGGAGAAAGGGAGTTCTCAGGGATGAGACAGAAAAGAAATCCTTTGACCTCAATGCATTTCTGAGTATTTCGATCTAAAAAAAAGCAAAGGTTTTAACCTCTGTCTTACCCATTGTTCTAATCATTTTCATAGGCAAACAACAACAATCAGTGGTTACAAATTGATCTGCTCAAAATCAAGAAGATAACTGCGATTGTAACACAAGGTTGCAAGTCTCTGTCCTCTGAAATGTATGTGAAGAGCTACACCATCCACTACAGTGACCAGGGCATGGACTGGAAACCTTACAGGGAGAAATCCTCCATGGTGGACAAGGTACAGAGAGATCTTGGCAAAAAGAAAACAATTGGAAAACTGCTGTGATGAGACCAATACCTCAAATTTGCAACTAGCTCTTGTATTTGATAAGTGTGCATTGATGTGCATCACTCCTTACGTCTTCTAAGTCCTGGACCTGGTGTTGGGACAGGGACCATGTATACTATCTTTCTGTTTTGACTGAGCCACCTGCAAAGTAATGAGAACGACAGGGGATGGTGTGAAGTTCAACTATCTCTGATTGAGGAAGATGGTGAAAGAAAGGGTCATCTCAGCCTGCTTGGGCTGTGTAATGAATTACCACAGCCTGGGTGACAAACAAAAATCACTTATTCCACACAGTTCTGGAGGCTAGAATCCTAGATCCGGGTGCCACCATGGGCAGGTTTTTGGTGCGGGCAGTCTTCCTTGCTGTGCCCTCCGTGGCCTTCCTCGGTGTGTGCACACACAGAGGGAGATGCCATGAAGGCCCTACCCCCATTCCTAGTCCTAATCACCTTTCAAAGGCCCCACCTGCCAGTATCACCTCATTGAGAACGAGGGTTTGAAGACATGAATTTTGGAAGGACACAAACGTACAATCTATAACAGGGGTCTACAAAACCTACCATATTAGCATTGGCACCCCACTCCAGTACTGTTGCCTGGAAAATCCCATGGACGGAGGAGCCTGGTGGGCTGCAGTCCATGGGGTCGCTAAGGGTCGGCACGACTGAAGTGACTCAGCAGCAGCAGAAAACCTACCATCTTAGCATTAGCTTAGTTATACTTGTTACTCACGTCTGATCAAATACCTATGGCCATATTCCTTTCTGTGCCATACTGTTACTAGGCAGAAAACAATTGTTATCCTTCCCCACAAGGAGATTAATTTCTTGCAAGATGAACTACTCCATCACACTCTTAAATTCCTAGCTATGTGGATTTAAAATCTTACGAGAGGCAAAGCTAAGGAGATGAGCCAAAAATTCCAGGAAAGGGAACTGGGCTGAAACCAGTAGGAGGGGGAACACAGGAGTAGGGGACGGATGTTTACTGGGTGCTCAACATGGACCCGGCCCTTATCTTAGTTAATGGGTTTGAATCTCTCTTTCTCTCTCTAAACCCCTGGTTTGTTTCGGTTGGATTGGTTTATTTCTCACTGTATCAGGATGTTCTCATAGTAGGGTAAGCATCATTTTGATAAACAAATAGTGACTCAGTCTCTGATGTGTGTACATCTTGGGGAACTTTCTGGGAATGACAAAAGCACACCTCAAACTCAGTTTAGTTGAGGATGTAGGGCATATGACAGAAAGGATATTAATACATAAAAATGTGTGATTGCATTTTATTTGAAATGTTAGTAATAACTAACCATAATCATTAGCTATTACTAACATTTAAAATAAAATGCAACCCTGCATTTTTATGCTTATTATCTGGTGCTTAATAAACACTTTTCATATGTTGACATGCTCTTAAAATCTTCACAACAACTTCTACTAGGTAAAATCTATTATCTCCATTTGGCCAATGAGGAAAAAACAGAAAATCAAAGTCTATAAGTAATTTGCTCAAAGTCACATAACTACAAGGGGGCTAAAGGTGGAGATGTATTTGTGGCTGCTTCACAGCACCATATCAGATTTCTTTATTTTTTCCTATTTCAACTCAGATCGTTGGAGAGGTGATATCCCTAAAGAGGCATGTCTGGAGTGAGATTTCATAATTGATTGAGGATCATCTTTGTGATAAGTTGTATGTGTTCATTGATATCCACAGTTTGAACTAAAAAACACAAAAAATTACCTGTAAGATTTTTTTAACTGAAATACAGTTGATGTACAATATTATGTTAGTTTCAGTTATAAGGTTTCCATACCCATTATGCCATCATTAAAGAGTTTCTCATATTTTGCTTTCAGATTTTCGAAGGAAATAATAATGTCAGAGGACATGTGAAGAACTTTTTCAGCCCACCAATCATCTCCAGGTTTATACGCATCATTCCTAAAACATGGAATCAGAGTATTGCACTTCGTTTGGAACTCTTTGGCTGTGATATTTACTAGAATTGAATATTTTAAAAGATAGGAGGGACTTAACGATATCAAACCACTCAGAGTGGGCAATGCATTTTGTAGCTATTTTAAGTATTAAAAATTTTCCATTATTTCTCTTTTTTCTATTAGAGAATAAAATTTTATATGTGAAACCTTTATGATATAACTCCTGATAACCACTAAGTAAGATGATGACTATTATTTCTGCATTAATTTGAATATAGATAGGAAAACACCAAGAACCAACAAGAAAAGGCTTTTATTTCACTGATTAAAAATTCTATCTAAAGTAATATTCATACGATTAACATTCTTCATTATAGTTTTCTTAAATGCTATACACATTAATAAAAGAAGTATTACTTCCTTAAACCACTCATAAACCCGGATAACTTTCATTCCTACATTTTCCCTTAAAAGAGCTATGACTTAAGAGTATAGGAAAAAAACAGTATTTCTAAATGTTTTGCTTATCTTGACAATGGAGGGAAAAAAAATCTTACTGCATGAAAGAACAAGTATTTAAAATGCCCTGTCTTCCTCACATGACAATGATTGTTCTGACCCTCCAGGAGTAAAGATAAAAGTAAGCATGTTTTCAGCGGTCCCACCAGACTTGTGACTCTGGCCTGGTTTCCCTTGGGACGGATTGCATACATTGATGTTCAGGGTTAGGTTAATAGGACAGCTCTAAAATAAACATGGGATGGCTGAATGTGTAACCTTAATTGCATTCTAGCTGGTACTATTAAATACATGGCACACTGTTTCAAACACAGGCTCCCCTCAGTTCAGTTCAGTTCAGTTCAGTTCAGTCGCTCAGTTGTGTCCAACTCTTTGCGACCCCATGAATCGCAGCACGCCAGGCCTCCCTGTCCATCACCAACTCCCGGAGTTCACTCAGACTCACGTCCATCGAGTCAGTGATGCCATCCAGCCATCTCATCCTCTGTCGTCCCCTTCTCCTCCTGCCCCCAATCCCTCCCAGCATCAGAGTCTTTTCCAAAGAGTCAACTCTTCACATGAGGTGGCCCGAGTACTGGAGTTTCAGCTTTAGCATCATTCCTTCCAAAGAAATTCCAGGGCTGATCTCCTTCAGAATGGACTGGTTGGATCTCCTTGCAGTCCAAGGGACTCTCGAGTCTTCTCCAACACCACAGTTCAAAAGCATCAATTCTTTGGTGCTCTGCTTTCTTCACAGTCCAACTCTCACATTCATACATGACCACAGGAAAAACCATAGCCTTGACTAGACAGACCTTTGTTGGAAAAGTAATGTCTCTGCTTTTGAATATGCTATCTAGGTTGGTCATAACTTTCCTTCCAAGGAGTACGCGTCTTTTAATTTCATGGCTGCAATCACCATCTGCAGTGATTTTGGAGCCCCCAAAAATAAAGTCTGGCACTGTTTCCACTGTTTCCCCATCTATTTCCCATGAAGTGATGGGACCAGATGCCATGATCTTTGTTTTCTGAATGTTGAGCTTTAAGCCAACTTTTTCACTCTCCTCTTTCACTTTCATCGAGAGGCTTTTTAGTTCCTCTTCACTTTCTGCCATAAGGGTGGTGTCATCTGCATAGCTGAGGTTATTGATATTTCTCCCGGGAATCTTGATTCCAGCTTGTGCTTCTTCCAGCCCAACATTTCTCATGATGTATTCTGCATATAAGTTAAATAAGCAGGGTGACAATATACAGCCTTGACGTACTCCTTTTCCTACTTGGAACCAGTCTCCCCTAAAAAAAAGGCAAATACCCGTTGAACAGATCACTGGAATTCTTGGCCCAAATGCAGCTGTTCCTGCTAGACCTGGCTCCAGGCAAACAGCTGAAATTCTCAGTTCCCTTCTCCTTATGGCCCCAGCCTCTACTTCTCACTTCCTCCTCCTCCTTTCCCTTCCCCTTTCAAGCACTCCCTTCCTTGGGAACTTGGCAGCTCACGGTTTTACAGATACTGTGAGACTGGGTAACCTTCTGGTAGCCTCTAAGTCACATGAGAGAGAATCACTGGTGAGGGTATCTATTTTAGTGGAACAAACCACCCCAAACTTAGTGCTTAAAACAGCCACGGATTTATTATTGCTCCTGATTCTGTAGGCTGACTCGGCACAGTTAACTTTACTTGGGGTCTCTAGTCATCAGGAGACTGACCTCAGTGTTGGGACAGCTGGTCCATTGTCCCTCTCCAGGTAGTTTCAGATTCTCTCATTACATGGCTTATCCACATGGTCTGTTCACTTGGTGCCTCCAACACTTGAGCTAGACTTCTTATACCATGATAGAGGCTCCCCAAAGCAAGAGATCAAGAGGTAGGAAGCAGAAGCTGCCAGTCCTTTTAAAGCTAAGCCCAGAATGGCACAGCCTCACTACTGCTGTATTCTACTCATTCACATAAGTCACAGGCCAGTCTAGATTCAATGTAGGATGTCACGACACAAAGGTGTTTCTAGGAGATGTAAGTCATTGGGAGCCTCTTCAGATACTAACTCTCAGAGTTACCTATTGCCCCTCTGACTGGGGTGAGCATTATGAATGTATTCAAAAGCTTCAAACATCCACAAAACATTGACTTTCATTTTTATGTTTAAAAATTTTCATTTTTGAGGCATAGTTGAAAAATAAAACAGAAATATATTTAAAGTGTATATGTTGGTTTGATATATGTGTGCATTGTAAAAGGATTCCCACCACTAAGTTAATTAACATCCCTACCACCTCACAGTTACTTTTTTTTTTTTTTAAGAGATTACTGAAGATCTAATCTTCAGTTCAGTTCAGCTCAGTCGCTCAGTCGTGTCCGACTCTTTGTGACCCCATGAATCGCAGCATGCCAGGCTTCCTTGTCCATCACCAATTCCCGGAGTTCACCCAAACTCATGTGTATCGAGTTGGTGATGCCATCCAGTCATCTCATCCTCTGTTGTCCCTTCTCCTTCTGCCCCCAATCCCTCCCAGCATCAGATTCTTTTCCAATGAGTTAACTCTTCCCATGAGGTGGCCAGAGTATTGGAGTTTCAGCTTCAGCATCAGTCCTTCCAATGAACACCCAGGACTAGTCTCCTTTAGAATGGACTGCTTGGATCCCCTTGAAGTCCAAGGGACTTGCAAGAGTCTTCTCCAGCACCACAGTTCAAAGCATCAATTCTTTGGCGCTCAGCTTTCTTCACAGTCCAATTCTCACATCCATACATGACCACTGGAAAAACCATAGCCTTGACTAGATGGACCTTTGTTGGCAGAGTAATGTCTCTGCTTTCTAATGTGCTATCTAGGTTGGTCATAACTTTCCTTCCAAGGAGAGAGCATCTTTTAATTTCATGGCTGCAATCACCATCTGAAGTGATGTTCAGTTCAGTTCAGTTCAGTTCAGTCGCTCAGTCTTGTCTGACTCTTTGCGACCCCATGAATTGCCGCACGCCAGGCCTCCCTGTCCATCACCATCTCCCGGAGTTCACTCAGACTCACGTCCATCGAGTCCGTGATGCCATCCAGCCATCTCATCCTCTGTCGTCCCTTTCTCCTCCTGCCCTCAATCCCTCCCAGCATCAGAGTCTTTTCCAATGAGTCAGCTCTTCGCATGAGGTGGCCAACGTACTGGAGTTTCAGCTTTAGCATCATTCCTTCCAAAGAAATCCCAGGGCTGATCTCCTTCAGAATGGACTGGTTGGATCTCCTTGCAGTCCAAGGGACTCTCAAGTTGGAGCCCCCCAAAATAAAGTCTGACACTGTTTCCTCATCTATTTCCCATGAAGTGATGGGACCAGATGCCATGATCTTCGTTTTCTGAATGTTGACCTTTAAGCCAACTTTTTCACTTTCCTCTTTCACTTTCATTCTAGATGAAAAAATCCTCTAGGGCTTTTTAGTTCCTCTTCACTTTCTGCCATAAGGGTGGTGTCATCTGCATAGCTGAGGTTATTGATATTTCTCCCAGCAGTCTTGATTCCAGCTTGTGCTTCTTCCAGCCCAGCATTTCTCATGATGTACTCTGCATAGAAGTTAAATAAGCAGGGTGACAATATACAGCCTTGATGTACTCCTTTTCCTATTTGGAACCAGTCTGTTGTTCCATGTCCAGTTCTCACTGTTGCTTCCTGACTTGCATATAGGTTTCTCAAGAGGCAGGTCAGATGGTCTGGTATTCCCATCTCTTGGAGAATTTTCCACAGTTTATTGTGATCCACACAGTCAGAGGCTTTGGTATTGTCAATAAAGCAGAAATAGATGTTTTTCTGGAATTCTCTTGCGTTTTTGATGATCCATCTTAGCAAATTTCAATTATACAACACAATGTTATTGACTGTAGTCACCATGCTATAATGATGGTCCTCAAATTTTAATCATCTTAACAGTACCTTTTATCATCCTCTTCCTATTTCCTCTACCAGCAAGTCCCTGGCAACCACCATTCTACTCCTTATAAGCTTGACTTTTTTAAAGGATTCCACATGTAAGTAATACCTTGCAGTACTTGTCTTTCTCTGTCTAGGTTACTTCACTTAGAATGATACCCTCCAGATTCATCCATGTTGTCACAAGTGACAAGATTTTATTCTTTTCATGGCTGAATAATACCCCATTGTGAATACAGATCACACTTCCTTTTTCCATTTATCCATCTATAGATACTTAGATTATTCCTATATCTTGGATTTTGTGAAAACGCTATAATGAACATGGAAGTGCAGCTCTATCTTTAAGCTAACTTTGGACATATACTCAGAAGTGGGGTTGCTGAATCATATGGTAGTTCTGCTTCTAATTTTTTGAGGAATCTCCATACTGTTTTCCATAGTGGCTATACCAACTTACATTCCTGCTGCTGCTGCTGCTAAGTCGCTTCAATCGTGTCCGATTCTGTGCGACCCCATGGACGGCAGCCCACTAGGCTCCCCCGTCCCTGGGATTCTCCAGACAAGAATACTGGAGTGGGTTGCCATTTCCTTCTCCAATGCATGAAAGTAAAAAGTGAAAGTGAAGTCGCTCAGTCGTGTCCGACTCTTAGTGACCCTATGGACTGCAGCCCACCAGGCTCCTCCATCCATGGGATTTTCCAGGCAAGAGTACTGGAGTGGGGTGCCATTGCCTTCTCCGAACTTATATTCCTAGAACAGTATATAAGGGTTCCCTTTCTCTACATCCTCCCCAACACTTGTTATGTCTTATCTTTTTGATAATAGTCATTTTAATAGGTGTAAGGTGATACCTCATTATGGTTTTGAGATGCATTTTCATGGTGATTAGTGACATTGAGTATCTTTTAATATACCCGTTGACCATCTATATGTCATCTTAGAAAAAGGACTTTTCAGGTCTTTGCCTATTTTTAAATTCAGTTATTTGGTGTTTTTGCTCTTGAGTTCTATGAGTTCTGTAAGTGTTTAGGATATTAATCTCTTACTGATTGTGTGGTTTGCAAACATTTTCTCTGGTTTCATAGATTTCTTTCGTACTTTGTTGATGGTTTGCTTTGCTGCACAGAACTTTCAGTTTTGTAAATTCCATTTTGCTTTTGTTTCTGCTGCCTGTGCTTTGGCTCTCACATCTAGAAAAGTCATTACCAAGACAAAAGTCAAGGAGCTATCCTGTGTATTTTATTTTAGAAGTTTCATGATTGCAGGTCTAACAGTAAAGTCTTTAATACGTGTTAAATTGATTTCTGTTCATGATGTAAAATAGAGGTCCAATTTCATTCTTATGCATGTGGATATCAAGTTTTCACACCATTTATTAAAGACACTATCCTTTCCCCATTGCATATTTTTGGTGCTTTTGTCAAAAATTAATTGACCATATATATTCATGGGTTTATCTTGGCTTTAATTCTATTTCATTGGCCTATGTGTCTGTCTTTATGTCAATTCCATACTGTTTTGACTGTGTGTGTACGTATGCTCAGTTGCTAAGTCAAGTCCAACTCTTTGCGACCCCATGGACTATAGCTGGCCAGACTCCTGTGTTCATGGGATTATCCCAGCAAAAATGCTGGACTGAGTTGCCACTCCCTCCTCGAGGGGATCTTCCCAACCCAGGGATCAAATGCCTGTCTCCTATGGTTCGTGCGTTGGCAGGCAGATTCTTTACCACTGAGCCACCTGGGAAGCACCCACTGTTTTGATTACTACAGCTTTATGACATAGTTGAAATCAGGAAGTGTGATGCCTCCACCTCTGCTCCCTGTGTTCAAGATTGCTATAGCAATTCATCGGCTTTTGTGGATCTGTAGAAATTTTAGGATTGCTTTTTATATTTCTGTGAAAAAAAGCCATTGGAATGTTGAAAGGAATTGCACTGAATGTGTAGATTGCTTTGCATAATATGAACATTTTAACGATATACATTCTTACAATCCATGATAGAAAATATCTTTCAATTCTATTGTGTCTTTGATTTCTTTTCTCAATGTTTTATACTTTTCAGTGGACAGCTCTTTCACTTACTTGAGTGAGCTTATTCCTAAGTATTTTAGTTTTTTGATTCTGTTATAGGTGGGATTGTTTTCTTAATTTCTCTTTTCAGTAGTTCATTGTACAGAGAACAGGTCAGTGTTCAGTTCAGTTCAGTCGCTCAGTCATGTCCGACTCTTTGTGACCCCATGAATCGCAGCACGCCAGGCCTCCCTGTCCATCACCAACTCCAGGAGTTCACTCAGACTCACGTCCATCGAGTTAGTGATGCCATCCAGCCATCTCATCCTCTGTCGTCCCCTTCTCCTCCTGCCCCCAATCCCTCCCAACAGCAGAGTCTTTTCCAATAAGTCAACTCTTCCCATGAGGTGGCCAAAGTACTGGAGTTTCAGCTTTAGCATCATTCCTTCCAAGGAAATCCCAGGGTTGATCTCCTTCAGAATGGATTGGTTGGATCTCCTTGCAGTCCAATGTATAGAAATGCAATTAGTTTTTGTATAATGATCTTGTATCCTGTAATTTTATTAAACTTATTTACTAATTCCAACAGCTTTTTAGTCGAGCCTTTAGGATTTTCTAAATATAAGATAATATCATCTGCAAATAATTTTACTTCTTCCTTTCAGATTTGAATGCCTCCTTTTCCCTTGCATAATTGCTCCAGCTATAACTTCCACATGTTGAACAGAAATGGTGAACATAGGTATCCTTTTCTTGTTTCTGATCATCGGGAAAAGCTTTCAGTTTTTCACCACTGAGTATGTTAGTTGTGGGCTTGTCAGATATGCTCTTATTATCCTGGGGTACATTTCATCTATACCTAACTTGAGAGTTTTTATCACGAATGTGAAAGTCGCTCAGTCATGTCTAATTCTTTGTGACCCCGTGAACTGTAGCCCACCAGGCTCCTCTGTCCATGGAATTCTCCAGGCAAGAAAACCCAAGTGGATTGCCATTTCCTTCTTTAGGGAATCATCCTGACCCAGGGACTGAATCCCAGTCTCCTGAATTGAAGGCCAATTCTTTACTGTCTGAGCCACCAGGGAATCCGTTTTATTATGAAAGCATATTGAATTTTGTCAAATACTTTTTATGCATCTATTGAGATATGATTTTTATCATTAATTTTTGTAATGTGGTATATCATATTTTGATTCACAAATGTTGAACCAGGGATAAATCCCACACGATGATAGCATATGATCATTTTAATGTACTGTTAAGTCTATGAAAATTTTGGTGAGCATTTTTATATCTATGTTCATCAAGGATATTAGCCTCTAATTTTCTTTTGTATCCCTATGTGGCTTCAGTATAAGTGTAATGTTTGCCTTGTAATATAAGTTTGGAATGTTCCTTCTTCAATTTTTGGAAAGGATTTGAGAAGGATTGGTATTAATTCTAATGTGGTAGAATTTAACTGTGACACCATCTGGTCAGTTTCTGGATATTTATCTTGTTCTTCTGTTTGGAATATATTTTCTCACTTATTCCTTTTTTTTGATTCTTTGCATTTGTTTCTGTGTATCAGATAAAACAGGCACCTCTCCAGTCTTGACAGACTGCCTCCTGTAGGACATGAACCTCATGAGTCAGCCTAGCCTGAGCTCCTGGTTGCCTCTTAAACTTTTGTGATTGACCAAGCCACTTTCTTTGTTCCTAGTGCTCCCAGTAGATTGCTGGGTGCTAAGACCTGTCATTGTCCCAAAGGCAGTGGGAAATGCCCACATGGCTGTTTAGGGTCCTAGAGGACTATTAACTGCCTTACCTATCAGCTCTCAGTTCAAATCAGTTCAGTCGCTCAGCTGTGTCTGATTCTTTGTGACCCCCACGGGCTGCAGCATGCCATGCCAGGCTTCCCTACCCCCAGCATGCCAGGCTTCCCTACCCATCACCAACTCCTGGAGCTTACTCAGACTCATGTCCATCGAGTCGGTGATGCCATCCAACCATCTCATCCTCTGCTATCCCCTTCTCCTCTTGCCTTCAATCTTCCCCAGCATCAGGGTCTTTTCCAATGAGTCAGTTCTTTGCATCAGGTGGCCCAAGTATTGGAGTTTAATCTTCAACATCAGTCCTTCCATTGAATTTTCAGGTCTGATTTCCTTTAGGATGGACTGGCTGGATTTCCTTACAGTCCAAGGAACTCTCAAGAATCTTCACCAACACTACAGTTCAAAAGCATCAATTCTTCAGCACTCAGCTTTCTTTATAATCCAACTCTCACATCCATACATGACTACTGGAAAAACCATAGCTTTGACTAGACAGACCTTTGTTAGCAAGGTAATATCTCTGCTTTTTAATATGCTGTCTAGGTTGGTCATACCTTTTCTTCCAAGGAGCAAGCGTCTTTTAATTTCATGGCTGCAGTCACCGTCTGCAGTGATTTTGGAGCTCCCCCAAATAAAGTCTCTCACTGATTCCATTGTTTCCCCATCTATTTGCCATGAAGTGATGGGACCAGATGCCATGATCTTAGTTTTCTGAATGTTGAGTTTTAAGCCAACTTTTTCAATCCCCTCTTTCACTTTCATTGACAGAGGATAATTGGAAGCATGAGTTCCAAGTTTAAGTTCAAGCAACAACTTAAAAGTCAAGACACTAGATATTCAGTATAGACCTATTGGGGAGAAACCTGGAAATGGGTGTTTTTGCCTACTCACTCTGCTGAGCCAGAGGGAATAGTCTCTTGTAGTATCTGTGCACCCATGTAGAGCTACCTCTTCATTTTCTTGGTACTGGGGGACTCATAATTGCCAAGCCAAATCAGTACCCAGAGCTCGGTGCCTTGGGAGCCAGTCCCTTACGGGGCAGCCATAATATTTGGTGTGCTACATGGGAGGGTATGTTTCTTCCAGGGAGAAGCTGGAGACTTGGTTTCCATAGCAGAGGACATGCTCACCACCGCTTTCAGGCTCCTGGGAGGACCCCAGTCAGCTTCCACAGGCAGGCTGATTAGAAGCCAGAACCTCAAATAGCATCTGAGAAAGTATACACCCAAATCCCTCCTAGGAAGAAACTAGGAGATGAATGTTTTTGCCTGTTCTGTCTGCGCTGGGCCTTGAGAGGGAATAGCGACAAAAAATGCTTGCCTGCCTGTTAGAAAACTGCTCTTTTAATTTTATTATGGTCGTATGGAACTCTGACTGTCAAGCCCTGTTGGATATCAGAGCCGTGTGATTTCAGGACACACTTCTCAATTGGCAGTTTCCAAAGTTGGGGCACAAATTTCAAGGGAGAAGCTGGTGACTTGGTTTTTGCTGTTGTTGTTGTGAGCCAGAGTAAGAATGTTGGGGAAATACCCACCAGCTCTTTTAGGCTTTTGGGATCCCAGATAACATACATATCCAGGCTGATTAGAAGCTGGACCCTCAGGCAGCAGCTGGAGAAGTATGCAGTGAAACCCCTTCTGGCAGAAACTGGGAGATGGGAGGTTATGACTGCTCCCTTTGCACTGACCCTGGGGTGTCACCACAGGGAGTGTTCATGACCCCTTTAACCACTTTTTCTCTGTTTGCTAAGATCCTGTGGGACCTGGGAAATGCTGAACTCCACTGACTCTCTCAGCTAGGTGATTTGGGCATTCCTATTCCTCAGGTGGCAGTTGCAAAAGTTGGGGCACTAGGTGTGTGATCCAAACCTTTGCTCACAGGGAGAACTGAGAATTGGAGGGGGTGGGGGGGCGTCTCTCCTGATCGAAAGGCACTATGCTGGGGGTGGGCTCTGCAGTGAATATGTTTCTCAGCCCTTCCTACCCATTTCGATGTGGGTATTTTCTCAGTGACCCAATGTGTAGGGGTAACTCAATTTTTTTCTAGATTTCTCTCAAGGGAAATGGACCCATGTGAAATTGTTTATTCAGTGAATCTATGGGAGGAAGGAGAGTCTGGAGCCCCATATCGCGCCACCTTGGTCAATCTAAAACACTGTCTTTCTAATAATGGGATTATTGCTTCTCTTTCATGATTCATGTGACTGTTCCACCAAAATTTCTCTTGCTTTCATTCTGTTAAGAGCAAAAATGAAAGTGTTAATTGCTCAGTCGTGTCCAACTCTTTGTGACCCCAGGACCGTAGCCCAATAGGCTCCTCTGTCTATTGGATTCTCCAGGTAAGAATACTGGAATGGATTGCCAGTTCCTCCTCCAGGGGATCTTCCCAACCCAGAGATCTAACCTGGGTCTCTTGCATTGCAGGCAGTCTCTTTACTATCTGAGTCATCAGGGAAGCACTAAGAGCAAAAGACTGTGTCAAAATGAGAAGGAAAATTTCCTTTGGTCTCTTCAGGACCAGCCTCAGGGGTATAAAATGATCTATTCGTTACAAAGAGTCTCTATGTCCAGAAGGGCCCTGTGTTTAGTTTAACGCTCTGTGGTCACCCTCTTGAAATTCTTAATACTTTTTTTCCTTAACAATTTTTTAACAAGAAGTCTCACAGTTTCATTTTGCAATGGGCCCCACAAATTATGTAGCTATTCCTAGGTCCCTCTAGGAATGGGCAGGATCTCTTCCAATCTACCAAAGTATAACAGGGGCAAGAAAATAATAGGATTGATAGAGGAAGAGATGAGAATAGAGCATGAGGTCAAGCTTTGCCATCCTATATATGAAAAAAATTAAGGTCACTAAGTTTTGACAACCTGCCTGATGCTATGTTTTGTTTATGTCAGAGCTGAAACCAGAAACCAGATGATCAGATACCCAACTTCTTTTTCAGTCTAGTTTCTCTTTCATAAAATGGAAATTATAATGTTTGATTCATCGCCCCCAGACAGGTAGATATGAATATTGATTAATAAGCACTATTAATTGATTTGAAATATACTCATTTGGGGATCAGTGAGATGTTTGGGTTATATCTGATGCTATGTAAAAATACTGAAGCCCCTCTCATTTTGACATAAAAAGCATGTCCATATTTTTATGTTTAAAGTTTGAAGTCATTGAGATAAAATCACAGACTTCTTCTGTTTGAAGTCATTGAGATAAAATCACAACCTTTGCTATATAGTACTTTTTTCACTGGCATAACATAGTCTACTGGTTGCTTTATCATAACTGGTTGCTACTGAAAGGAGTTAAATGACTTGCAGTAGAATCATGACTCAGAAGAGGAAACTAACAGATAATATCCAAAACATGATGAATTATTTTAATTGAGAATTAGAAAAGAGGGGCCATGAGCGTATCACAAATATTCAAGGGCCAGGGGAAAATACGGAATTAATTCTCCAGGGTTTTTTAGATTCTTAAAAGAAATTACAAACTGCATGTCTCTTTTTAGAATAACTTTGAATAATCACCCTATTTTGAGTTCAGGACCATTTGGCAAAATTCAGGGAAAAGGCATTCATCAAATAGTTTGGATCCTCCAAAGAGCCATGGATATTTCACCATTTATTTCTCTGGAGGGGTCAAAAAGGAGCAAGTCACGGGGCAGTGGATTTTGGTTCTATAATTGACATATGCCCTGGGGCAATTGGACTAATATATGTTTTAAAATATCTGAGGGTTCCAAGCCACTGTTTTTATCGTGCAGGATTTTTTAGTTTTTGTTTTTCTAATAGAGAGTTATTTTATGGGAAATTCTGAATGCTTAATTCTCCCAAATTCTAATGGGCTTATGAACTAGAGGCAGTAAAAGCAGTAGGACATGGCAAATAAAATGACTGTCTGGTTCAACTACTCCTAGCCAGAGTTCTGAAGACATTCTCACAGAAAGAAAGGTGAAAGTGTTAGTTGCTCAGTTGTGTCCAACTTAACCCCATGGACTGTAGTATGCCCAGCTCCTCAGTCCATGGAATTCTCCAGACAAGAATACTGGAGTGGGTTGCCATGCCCTTCTCCAGGTGATCTTCCCAACCCAGAGATGGAACCTGGGTCTCCCACACTGCAGGCAGATTGTTTACCCTCTGAGTCACCAGGCAAGCCCATTCACACAGAGGTCAAGCCTTAATTATCCTTAATTAAACAAAGAATTGAACAGCTTGGGTTGACTTTCATCTGTGGACTTAACTGACCTAATTATGCTCTTCACAGAGATAGAGACTATTTAACAGTAGTTTACATCCAGAGTCCACAGGCCCACTATGGGGCTTAAAATTACTGTAAATTATCCATAGTAATTTTAAAAGCAGAACTAAGTAAAAATTTACAAGAAAAAAAAAATGAATTGGTTGTCAGTGAAGAAGCCTTGAAAAAGGGAGTCGTAAATAAGTTGTGCCAGAGGCTAAACTAGGAAGAATGGTCAATCAGCTCATAGAATGGTTAGATTGTAGTATGTATTATGAAGACTATACTTTTCTGTAATGAACCAAATAGGTCTTTAAAAATTTATCAGCTAGTGATAAATGTATAGTTTGATATATTCCAGACATTATAAAGAATCTTCTCTCCCCTCCTATCAGCTAATATACTAAATCAAAGATTCTCATCCTTGTTCAGGAGGCAACATAATTGGACAGCACCATGCTCTTAGTGAAAAAATAAAATTCAAACGACTAAATGTAATTTATATAATGTATATATAATATATATTATATAAAACATATATATTATATAAAACACAATTTTATATACATATGAATGGACTTATATATCTCTTGTCTTGTTCTTCCAAAAGATTTATGACTGTTTAAAACATAAAATACTACTAGATAGCATATGTTAGAAGTAGGAGAGAAAGCAAAAACAGAGGCATAATCATCAACAATATAAGAATGCATACCATAAAGCCATTCACTTTGCTATGGGTGGTGCTTAGGTGTACCATGAAGTCTGTAAATAGCCAATGTAAAAAGAAAAGATTTATCAGCTATACAACTCAGTGTCCCTCAAAAATGTCCCAAAGAGTACCTTTTTTGACACTGAAATTAAATTAAAGTTAATGGGAGAAAAACTATAAACTGGAAAATTATTTGCACTGGTCTAATTTTTTCCTATAATTTTGGACTAGAGCACCTTCATCCAGCTCACAGAATACCGATGGCAAACACATCAACATTCAAACATAAGTATAGACATAATCTGTTTAGTACAGATTAATCATTTCTAATAATAGTCTTTCTTGAAAAAGAACAGACCATGTTTGAAGTCTTCTAATTCAGTTAAACAAATATTTATTTGTTAATCATTTATAGAATTCAAAGACTAACAGACTTATTTATAAATTTCTAGTTATTAAGGCCTGGTTTGAGTAATTATATATTGACCTCTTCTTAAGAGCTGACAATATTTTCTGATGTGTTATATTAACACTCAGTACAATGGATTCAAAACCAACAATTTCTCCTAGAATTTGAAATCATTTGGACTATAGTCTAGATTTTGAAACAAATATGTCATGAGCTCCCTGGAGAGGTATTTGTTTTAAGAGGGTGCCATTTATCAAGATCAAAGCTTTGCAAATAAACCCAGGTTTATATTTAACTACCTTCCCTCCTTTTCCTCTCCAACACATACCCTGTTTCTCTAACACTTTATTCACCCTATTTTTTTTTCCAAAATTCACAAGATGTATCTTTCCCTTTTTCATATTAAGAAAATTTCATTTGAAGTAAACATTTTTATCATCTACTTTACCAACAGCATCTTGTCAATCTATGTTTAGCCCCCTTTAAAGTACTGGCCAACTAAGGAAACTGATTCTTCCCTAGAGACTCCATAAGGAAGTAAGCCCTGCCAATACCTTGATTCTGGCCCAGTAACATTCATTTTGGACTTCTGATATGAACTATATGATAATAAAGTTTTGTTGTTTTGATCCATTAAATCTGTTAATTTGTTCAGCAGCAGTAAAAAACTGATACTCTGAAAAAGTAATAAAGTACTGGCCACTTAAACCTAATATTACTCTCAAAAAAAATACACTTTCTAATGATGCTTCTTACCATCTAAGGTTGTATAGATGTGGAGGGATTTTAAATTCAACTGTAGGCTTTTCCTAGAATATATCCTTAGCATGCAAAGCTTCCAGTTGATTTTTAAAAATCTTACCCTACTCCCTTATTTTCTTTCTCTGACCTTTGATCTGACTTTGGACTATAAAGGATCTGGTAATAAAGAGTAGATTTTTAGTCTCTTTTTTCTCTCTTAGTTTTTTCCAGAGAAAAAGACCTTTTAATCATGTTTCTTTCTCCTCTGTCTATCTAAGATTGCATTCAATGAAAACTGAATCTCTTAAGAGCAGATCTGTTCAGTCAATTCATATTAAAGTTGCAAGCACTGTTCTAAGTACCAAAGAGAACAAAACAGACAAAATCACTACTCTAATGGTGGCTACTCTCATGTTGAAGGAGAAGGCAATAAACAATAAGAAAAACATACAGGATGGCAGACAAGAAGTCCTAAGGGAAAAATAAATCAGAGGAGTGAACAAGGTGTTTGTAGAAGGGGTAAGATCAATATGAAATAGGGTGGCCAGGTAAGGCCCTAGAGTGAGGTGAAATTTAAGCAAAGACCAAAAGGAGGTTAAGAAGTAAACACAGACATATGGGGGGAAAATTAGCAGGCAGAAAGAACAATGAGTGCAAATATTCTGCAATAAAAGCATGCAAGGGGTGGTCCAGGAATAGCAAGGAAACCAATGAAACTGAAGCCAAATGAGCAGGGAGGTGGGGGTAGGGAGGTCATGGCATGTAGGTCTAGAAAGTTCTTGGACATCTTTGCTGAATAAGATGGGAAATTACTTGGGAATTTTGAACAGAAAAGTGGTAAGTTGTGAATTAGGCTTTAAAAGACTCTTTCTGGCTGCTGTACTGAGAATAGAGCAAGGATATTCAGAGAAAGACTAATTTAAATGCAATTGCAGGTATTCATATAAGTGGGTGGTAGCAATAGGGTGCTAAAAGCCTCTGGAAGTACAGGTGTTAGGGTACAATGTACAATATACCATACTTCCAAAGTCTCTGGGGAAAAGTTCTTGCCAGTAAACACTGCTAGTGCTTTCTAAAAGCGCAATCTTTTTGGTGTGTGTCTTGTGCCAGTTGTCCAGATAACTTTGATTCCCCTCTACTTCCTCAGCTAACTCCTGTGCGCATAACCTGAACCTGAATCTCTCAGAACAGGTCCTCCTGTGGAATGTCCAACCCAGCCAGCCAGCAACCCCTTGTGGATCTTGTAAACTTCTACCCCACCAAATATTAGATTCCATCGAGGCCTCCAGTTCTCAACCCCTCCACTATCTCCTGCATCTCAAATCCCTCGTTACTTCACTTCCTTCTCTAAGCAGCATGCACCACCGTTCATCAGCCTTACTTACAACCCTCAGAACAATCTCATCTTCTCTACCCCTTGTCTCCATGCCCTGAGAAATCCCCAATCTTGGATTAGTCCAGCCCTGCATTCTCCATGGCCACCGCAGGCTGGTTCTCACAGTCAGACATGCTGAGCTGGGCCACCTCCATACAAGTCCCTTGTCAGTTACTCCCCATGTAAGCTATTTCAAAACTTCCATACGCTGCAGTAGAACCTGTCCCATTCCTGTTCACCTTTATCTCAACACATACCTAGCCTCCTTCCACACAGGAGAAACAGATAACATTAGGCAGTGCTTTCAATGTCATTCCCACTTCTGCTGTTTAGTCACTAAATTTTATCCAACTCTTTGCAACCCCGTGGACTCTAGCCTGCCACTCTAGGACTCTCCCTTCTGTCCGTGGGATTTCCCAGGAAGAAGTTTGGAGTGGGCCGCCATTTCCTTTAACAGAGGATCTTCCTGACCCAGGAATCAAACCTGGGTCTCCTGTTGGCAGGTGGATTCTTTACTTCCCTGGGTCACCCAGGAAGCCCTGTTTCTACTTCTACCCACTGCCTTTTTTTTTTTTTTTTTCCATTTCTATCCACCCTACCTCCTTCTCTGAGGAGGAAAAAATGCTCCCTTTTTTTAGTCAACCTTCATTTCAGTTTTAGACCCAGCAGGTCCTCCACCTCAGAAGCCTCTTTCAAAAACCTCTGAATCTCAGAGTGATGATTATAGGATTATATATATTTGTCAAATCTTATTGAACAATACATTTTAAATGGATGATTTTTTAAAACATTTAATTTTGATTTGGGGTGTAGTCAATTAACAATGCTGTGATAGTTTAAAGTGAAGAGCAAAGGGACTCAGCCATACATATATATGTATCCATTCTCCTCCAAACTCCCTTCCCATCCAGGTTGCCATATAACTTTGAGCAGAGTCCCCTGTACTATATAGTCCTTGTTGGTTAAAAATGGATGATTTTTACTGGATGAAAATTATACCTCCAAAAAATTAAGATGTTTTAAAACTCTGAATCTTTTTTCCTCAGCTCACAAAATATACTCCAACCTCTTATAGAATAAATAAAAGCTAAATTAGAAAATGTAATCTGCATCTGGGCCTGGTCAAGCTTTCAAAGAGCTTCCACTATGTGCCCAGGTCTCTCTTAAGTATTTGGAAGCTGAACCACAATGGTATTTATAAAATAACAGATCTCAATTTTTCGATCAGTTCTGTACCAAGCACTGTGCAAAGCATTTATCATATCTAACCTTATTTAACCCTCCCAGCCACTGGAAGAAGCAGGTATCACTATTTACATTTTACTTGGGAAAACTGAGCTTTAGAGAAGGGGACGGTACCTTGGGCAAGGTTGCCTGAACATGCAGTGAGGGCTGGGCCCTACACTCAAAGGCTGTCTGATGCAATTCCCCTCCACCCTCTTCATATAATAAGCCAGGTGATTTGATCTGATAACCCTACCAGATTTTAGGTAGGGTAGGAGTGGAGAGGTAAGGGATCAGAATGACCAGCTGCTCACAAGTTTCTTGTATTTCTCTATCTTGTATGAAGCCCCTATCTTCACTGCTGGGAGCACATCAAAATACTCTCCACCAAACCATCCCCTGCCAGAATAAAATATTAAGGCAGAGTTCTCGGTCAATCTCCAGACACAATATCCTGAATCTGTGGGTCCTTGCTTGTCTTTCAAGAGCTTCTGTTCTAGATCGCAGGTAGAGAACTGGAGAGGTGAGATCAGAAATGTAAATTGGTCTTAGTTACAGGTAACAGCATGAATGAATTATTCTCCTGAAAGGGCATTCAAATGCCAATACAGAAACAGCCCTTTTTGATCTTATAATCCTTAACAGACTCTAAAGGTGGCTTTGTCTGAGATCAAAACAGATGTTTACATCATAAAAGAGGAAGTGGGCCATAAGCATAAACTGATTCAGCAATATGTGATGTTATAATACTTGTATATACACAGTACGAAAGTATTAATGAAGATTGGAAATGTAACTTGTGAGGTCTAGTCCACCAACAAGCATCTACTGTATAACTCCTATGCTCAAAACACCAGAATAAACACATGGAATACAAAGATAAAGACCACATTCAGTTTCTGATCACAAAAGAAACCCACAGTTGATGAGAGAAGTCATATATATATATATATATATATATATATATATATATACCAGAAATCATTTACCAGGCAGGACATGGCCAGGGCCTAACAGAAGTACCTGTGGTTTGAGCTGTCATCTTCCCTGTACCTGGATAGCTTATCGATAACTGACAATGTCCTCTCTGTTAGTAAGGATTCCAGCCAAGAATCCTTGGCCTCAGAATAGGAAGGATTCAGGGATAGGAGAGAATCTGGGCAGGAAATCCTAGTATTCAGATTAAGAGTAATCTCTTCTGTCTGGGTATACTTTACATAAAATGTTTTGAGCCCTTTGCCATTAGAGAGTACTTTAAAATACCTCACCAAACCACATGGAGAATATATAACTAAATGAGAGGAGAGAAAGTGTGTGTGATTGTGTGTTTGCTTGTGTTTATACATTGTTGAGAGGCAGAGAGGAGAGTGAGTGACACATCAGAAATATTTTCATAGATATGGACTGACTCCATGGCCGTGAGACGCTTATAAAGCATTTCATCTACTCCTTGGGCAAGTATGTTGTCATGATGAATATTAGGTTTGAGAAACCAACACACCCTTATTTCAGCTCATTCAGGATTTCCTAACTTATGACTCACTCACATATGATGGTGAATGTTGATTTTGGAGGTTGCCCTAAGAGGCTACATGCTTTCATAAAACAGGACTGATAACATTTTTTCTTAAATGTTCTATGCATTCTTTTAAAAAGATAAAAGTATATCAGAAAGTTAATTATTTCACCACATAGCTTGGTTAAATAGGCTAGACCGCTCTGGCCTCAGGTGAAATCCATTCTGTGTGGTCTGTCTGAGGCAAAGAGGCTCTTCAGCTGAGTCACAGAGGGGACTTTAAAGGCTGCCACTTCACAAGTGACTGTCTGCTTCCACTGTGCCTCTTGCAATCTCTGGAACCTCATAGGAACTTCCAAAGGGCACACCCTGCACACCGGGCCACATTAATCCTAATTCTCAGAGAAAAACCTCAGAGCAGAGCTAAGATACCACCACAATACTGACAGGTTTGCAGTCTCATTAAACTCTTCTCAGCTATACATCGGAGAAGGTGATGGCACCCCACTCCAGTACTCTTGCCTGGCAAATCCCATGGATGGAGGAGCCTGGTGGGCTGCAGTCCATGGGGTCGCTAAGAGTCAGACACGACTGGGCGACTTCACTTTCACTTTTCACTTTCAGGCATTGGAGAAGGAAATGGCAACCCACTCCACTGTTCTTGCCTGGAGAATCCCAGGGATGGCGGAGCCTGGTGGGCTGCCGTCTATGGGGTCGCACAGAGTCGGACACGACTGAAGCAACTTAGCAGCAGCAGCAGCTACACATATTGCTTAAACCTTGCCAGAGGGGCATCCCATCCCTCCCCTTACTCTTCCTCTTCCATCTTAGTGGGAGTCCAGCTGCCATAAGGTTGGGGAAGGCAGTTATGTAGAAACAGGAGGGAAAATGGGATTTGAGGCCTGTCTCCAACCTCTGCCAAGTGTCAGATTCTTTTATTATACCTCCCTATGCAAAGTCATCAATGTTGAGAGAGAATATATTCCTTTCCCAGACTCGGTTTATCCCACTGGGTACAGACACTTGGGTACAAACTCCTGGCTGAATCAACTGATAGATTTTTACAGCTCGGAAAAGCTTTTGTGGTTCATCCAGTCCCAATCCTCATCTAAGACGTGTCAGGTGCAGCCACTAATCCAAAGTCATGAACGCTGCTGATAGAAAAACCTGAACTAAAACTCAGGATTTCCAACTCCTTAAACAGTGCTGCTTGCTACAACAGTAAATCGTATCCTTAGATTGGCTCCTAGAGTGTGTATGAGGTCCACAGACTCATCTCAGTCAGCTGGGTGATAGATAACAGTCTCATTCCTAAGACCATCAATTTCATTTTCTGATTGAATTCCACAGGTGACTGGTATTTGTCACATGACCTTCATGTCAGAACTCTTACACACTAACTTGTTTTCAAGGCTTCAGGTGTAATCACCATCCAAGCCATTTTTGGAGAGCCAACAAAAGCCAAAAGTTCTTAGGAAGACAGATTTGGGATATAATGGTAGACTGGAAGGAGACTGTTCTCACATTTTTTTTGCCTTGGGCATTTATATTAAAGTAAATGCTAGCATTTAGTCCCAGTGTAGCCTCCAGAAGATGGGATTAATATATTTGCACCCTAGAATCTCCAGTATATCTGCATCATCCTGCTTCTCCTACCTTCATTCATCCTATACATTTGCACCAAATTAGTGGTGCAAGGAATTATACGTAGATAAGTAAGAATACTATCTTTGAGGATTTTATAGACTAGTAATGAGTAAGAGGTAAAAAGTCATGATAAAAATGTGATAGCTATAATAGAGGTATATACATAGCTCCGATGCTACAGAGAATGAAACAAGTAATCTGGAGTGTTAGGGAAGTGTGCAGAGAGAAACTGAAATTTTAATCATTCATTCATTCAACAAATATTAATTGCAATCCTACTCTTGCCAGGCAATGTTGTAGTGCAACAAACAAAAAGTCACTTCTTTCATGGAGCTCTCATTCTAGGGCTCCAGAAAATATGCAAGCAAGCAATTACATCCCCCCTACTACAAATGGGGATGAGTAAATCAGGGTAGAGGGACAGAGAGGTGTCAGGATGAGATACATGCTATTTTAAGTAGGATAAGGTGATAATCAGGCAGAAAGCTGAAAGTAGAGAGAGGGCACCATGCAAGTAACTAGAAAGAGGCTGTTTCAGGCAGAGGGCACAGCAAGTGCAAGGGTCCTGAGGTGGGAGAATGCTCAGTACATACAAGGAACAATGAGGAAGCCAGTGCAGCTGGCCCCAAGTGGGAAGTTAGAGAGTCACCGGAGAGTAGAACAGAAGTACACTGAAGTGGAGTAAGAAAATCAGGCAGGGCTTTCCAGGCCATGGTAAAAACTTAGGATTTAATTCCAGGTGAAAGGGGAAAATACTGGAGGGGTTTGAGTTGAAAAATGGTACGACTTGATATAGACTTAGGAATATCACTCTGGCTGTTGCTGCAAACAGACTACAATTTGGGGAAGACCAAGGTCAGGAAAACAAGCAAGAAGTCTAGTATGTTGTCTCAGAGAAGAAATGGTCATGGCTTGGACTAGAGTTGTAGTGATGGAGGAGATACGATATCTGAGCAGCATCTTGAGAAACTGGTGAGCTACTTGTAATTGAACATAGGAGTGCAGGGCCAGCAGTGAGGAGTGAGACTAGAAAAGTCAGCAAAAGTCAAAAATAAGAATTTGGGGCTTTATTCAGTAAACACTCAAAATTCTTAAACAGAGTTAAGGACAAGGGTAATAATTGATTCCAGGAAGATTATTCTGGCTGTAGTATGGAAACCGACCTTGCTAGGGAGAGACTAGAGACAAGAAAACTACAATCAAATAAATGCAAGCCAGAGGATGAAAATGGTGCTTTAATAATCTGAGTTATGGTTAACCATAACTCAGAGGGTGTACTAAGTTTTCACACAGGAAAGAATATAAGATGAGGGAGTGAGGGAGGTGTTTCAGTTTGGATCTCAAAGGGTAGCAGAAGACAGGAAAAGGCAGGAGAGGGGCATGTTTTCACCAAGGATATACTAGGCAAACCCCAAGCACTATCCCAAAGGGCCTTGCTCGTGTGGCAGCACCTCACCTGTGTGGTACCGCATTTCTGCCCACACAGACAGAACTGGCTGATGAGTAGGCAGCCCTCTGGAAGGGCTGCTCCAAGGCATGGCTGAGCTGTAGGGTGATGTCTTGATGACTGTAAACAAAATTCTGGGTCAAGTATGTAAGAAACAGGCAGAAGAGCCACTTGTGGGCTGAGCTGACCTTTTACTGGATAGCACAGTATAGTCATTCAATGAGTACTGTCAGGACACAACATGCTTCTGTTTGTGACACAGGTCATCAGCTTACAGGTATTTCAAGGGTACGGCCTAGAATAGGGCTTGATGATTCACTGCTGATCCATCATATGACACTTCAAGGTTGGGATTGTTCTATGATTATTTTTTATGGTACCAAGGACAATGCTTGAACCAGAGGCACTTTTTTTAGAAAGAAAAAAGTTTATTTAGTTTTGGCTATGTTGGATCTTTGTCCCTGCATGGGCTCTTCTGTAGCTGTGGTGAGCGGGGGCCGCTCTCTAGTTGTGGTGTGTGGGCTGGTCACTGCAGCGGCTTCTCCTGTCGCGGAGCGCGGGCTCTAGGCACGCAGGCCTCAGCAGTTGTGGCACATGGGCTCGGCAGTTGCAGTTCCTGGGTTCCAGAGTGCAGGCTCCAGTAGTTGTGGTGCATGAGTTTAGTTACCCCACAGGAAGGGGATCTTCCTGGGTTAGGGACTGAATCTGTATCTCCCGCATTGGCAGGTGGATTCGATTCTTCACCACTGAACCATCAGGGAAGCCCGACAGTAGACTCCTAATAAACTCCTGTTGGAATAAACATGACTTGGAAGGGCTGAGATTCCCTGTCACTCAGGGTTCCCACTTATAAACCGAGGAAAATGTCTATTTGTACATATCATACTTAAAGGAATGAAGGAAGAATATAAGTTGGAGAACATACATTTGAAAGGCATTTCAACACCCTGCTTTCAAGAAGAACTGATTTATGGTACATTATATTGAAAAGTAAGGAAATATTAAATAATAGAGAACATAAAAGGCTACATGGCAAGGAGGATTAACATTGGACAGTTAGCCCGCACAACCAAAGTCCGTTTTGAGTTTGCTGCTAATTCTCTTAGTGATCTTGGTAGACTGATTTACATTTCTTGGCCTCAGTTTTGATATTATTTCCAAAATTAATAGTCTATGATTATGTTTTTCTGAAGTACATCATTATATCTATTGTAGAACAAAGTTCAAATTGGGTCATCAGGCATGTTTCCAATTTCATCACATCACATCTCTTAATTTCTCTGTAATCTGGAGTCTTCCTCTGGAAGGTAATACAATAGGTAAGCTGATATAATCCTTGCTTTTGCTCTAAAGTTCTATATGCCACACCATAGGTTATAAATGTTTGACTCGCTCATGCTTTGTAGATCCCTACTTTCTAGGAGGCTATCCTTGAGGGTTTTTAAATGGGTCACTAAAGGATTAGAATTAGTAATCCATAGAGGGCCATTCATTCACCAAGATTCATCAGGCTCCTGCAAGTAGTCAGATAGCCAGATACTGTGCTAGAGAAACAGAAGATTAAGACAAAAAGGTTTCTGTTTTCAGTCCAACAATCTCCTCAATAAGGTCAGGTTAATAAGTCAAATCATTTTATCATTCCCTTTCTATTTTTTATAGTTTATTTTTTATACTAGTGCACTTATATTCTTAAGGGGCTTCCTTATCTCCTAGAGTATACATGCAGCCTTCATAGATTCGAGGGGAGGATTAGTATTACTTAAATTTAAATAATGTCTATATCTGAAATTCATTTTTACATATGGTATAAAATTTCCTCAAATCTAATTTCGTTCATATGAATCAACAGTTTTGCTGGTAAAATTTGTTGAATTATTTATCTTTTTTTCATTTAATGGAACAAAATAATTATCAATTAGAATTTCACACACAATAAATCCTATTTCTGGATTTTCTAGTCTATTTCACTTATGTAGTTCTCTATTTCAATTATATTACCAAATTGATCTGCTTCTAGAACCTTTAAAGCATGTTCTGATATCTGTTTAGGCAAGTACCTCCTTACTAGCCTTTTACAAAAATTTACTAGCTATTCCTGTACATTTATTATTTTATATGAACTTTAAAATCATTTTGGATTCTTAATTGAATAGTTTGGATTCTAACTGTAATTGCATTAAGGTTATAAATTTTTTTTTTTTACTTTACAATATTGTATTGGTTTTGCCATACATCAATTAACTTGGGCGAAAGGGATATTTTTATGATGTTATTTTCCTACCCAAGGTCGTAATATGTCTGATCATTGGTTCACACCTCGCTTTACGTCAAGTCAATAAGAAATACTTTTAAAAAACAATATCTTCAATGAGAGGACAAATAAAGCCCTTGTAAAACAACACGCTCTCATAAATTGACGAGAGGAATAAACAATCAAAAGAAAAATGAACAAAGTACAGTTCAGTTCAGTTCAGTAGCTCAGTCGTGTCCGACTCTTTGTGACCCCATGAATCGCAGCACGCCAGGCCTCCCTGTCCATCACCAACTCCTGGAGCTCACCCAGACTCACGTTCATCGAGTCAGTGATGCCATCCAGCCATTTCATCCTTGGTCGTCCCCTTCTCCTCCTGCCCCCAATCCCTCCCAGCATCAGAGTCTTTTCCAATGAGTCAGCTCTTCGCATGAGGCGGCCAAAGTACTGGAGTTTCAGCTTTAGCATCATTCCTTTCAAAGAAATCCCAGGGTTGATATCCTTCAGAATGGGCTGGTTGGATCTCTCATAATTTACAAAAGAGTAAATCCAAATACCTGACAAACATATGGAAAGGTACTTAAATTCATCTGTAAAGATTTTCAAATTGAAGACAAAATGTGGCATCACTTTATACCAGGGTTTCTCAGTCTTGGTACAATTGGCATTGTAGGCTGGATAATTCTTTATTGTGGGGGCTTCCTTGAGTATTCCAGGATTCTGGCAGAATCCTTGGCTCTGCCCACTATAAACTAGTAGCACCAACCCTCAACCTTGACTGACAATCAAAAATATCTCCAGACTCTGCCAAATGTCCTGGCGGTGGGGGTGTGGCAAAATCAATAAAGATTGAGAACCAATGATTTTCACCTATCAGACTAGCAAATGTTTTTAAGCCTGATTATACCTGTTGTTGGCAAGCACCCAATGCAAAAAGAATACTCTCATATGCACCTACTAAAATTGTAAGTTATTATAGCTTCTATAGAAAGTGACTGAACAATGTCTACTAAGAATATGTAACTCTGATTTAGGAGTTATCCTACTCCTAGGAATAAATTCCATAAAATGAAAACAATATACAAACACATATTGTACAAGGATGTTAATTGCAGCATTGTTTGGCAGTGACCAAAAAAAAACTAAAAACAGGTAAATGATCATAAAAGGGAATGGTCGAATAAATTTTAATACACCCACACAATGGAATATTAGAAAGAATTAAAGCTTAACCTTATTACATGGAATGTTTTCCATGAATTATTCCTGAGAAAAAGCAAGATTCAAAAGGGTACATAATATAATTCTACTTTTGCAAAACACACATTCCCTCATTCTTTCATATATAGATCTTCCTAGCTTACACAATGGGGCCATCTCAATAAACCTATTGTAAGTTGAAAATATCTTAAGTTAAAAATGCATTTAATACATCTACCAAACATCACTGCTTATCCTAGCCAACCTTAAACATGTTCAGAACACTGATTTTATCCTACAATTGGGCAAAATCATTTAACACAAGGCCTACTTTATAATAAAAGTGTTGAATATCTCATATAATTTATTAAATGCTTACTGAAAATGAAAAACAGAATGGTTGTCTGGGTATGGAATGGCTATAAGTGTGTTGGTTAGTTACCCTCATGAGTACCTGGCTGACTTGGGGCTCTGGCTGCAGCAGCTTCCTAACATCACAAGAGAGAATCACACCATGTGAGCCCCTTGTTCTTGTTCACTCGCTAAATCGTGTCTGACTCTTTGCAACCCCATGGACTGTAGTCTGCCAGGCTCCTCTGTCCATGGGATTTCCCAGGCAAGAATACTGGAGTGGGTTGTCATTTCCTTCTCCAGGGGATCTTCCCCACCCAGGGTTGGCAGGCATACCTTTTACAACTGAGCCACCAGGGAAGCCAACACTAGCTGCAGAAAAGCTCAAAATTCAAAATCCCAAGTACGACTTCTACAGAATGCCATGATAAAGTTGAAAAACCATTAAGCTGACCCATTATGAAGTTGGAGACCATCTGAACAGAGAAAAAATGTCTCTCAATATTCTATTTATATCAACAGAATGAGCAAAAGATTTGCATACCATATCTTACAAGGCTCTATTTTTCAGAATATATTAAAAAAAAACCTCTTATGACTCAAGAACAAAAAGATAAAGAATCCAATTATAAAGAGCGCAAAAGATTTGAATTGACCTTGCTCCAAAGAAGCTATACAAACAGCTAACAGACACATGAAAAGATGCTCAATATCACTAGTCATATTAGGGAAACACAAATCACAGTCATGAGACACCATTTCACACCTCTAGGATGGATATTTGAAAGAAAGAAAATAACAAGTGCTGGCCAAAGATGTGGAGTAATTGGGATCCTCACACATCGCTAGTGGGAATGTTAAATGGTATAGGGTCCGAGGAAAACAGTCTGGTCATTCCTTAAACAGTTGAACATAGAATCATTAGGTGATCTAGCAATTTCATTCCTAAATACCCAAAAGAATTAAAACCAGGTATTCAAACACTTACACATAAATGTTCATAGCAGCACTATTCACATAGTCAGAAAAAAGAAAACAACCAGAAAACCTATCAGTCGATGAATGGATAAACAATGTGTTATATATATAAAGCGGAATATTTTTCAGCTGTAAAAAGAATGGAGTACTGATACATGATTCATGTGTCAATGAACCTTGAAAATGTTACACTAAATGAAGGAAGTGAAGTCGCTCAGTCATGTCCGACTCTTTGCAATCAGATGGACTGTAGCCTACCAGGCTCCTCCATCCATGGGATTTCCGAGGCAAGAATACTGGAGTGGATTGCCATTTCCTTCTCCAGGGGATCTTTCCAACCCAGGGATGGAACCTGAGTCTCCTGCATTACAGGCAAACGCTTTACCGTCTGAGCCACCAGGGAAGCCCCAAATGAAGGAAAGCAGAAACCAAAACTCAATATTGTATGATTCCTTTTATGTGAAACATCCACAACAGTTAATATGTCCATAGACAGAAAGCATATTAGTGTTTGTTAGGGGCTAGGAGGAGGGAAGGATAGGGAGTGATACTTAAGGGGTATAAGTTTCCTTTAAGGTGGTGAAATGTCTTAGAACTAGATAGAGGTGATGGTTGCCCAACACTGTGAATGTACTAATACCAGAGTTGTACACTTAAGTGCAGTTACTGGGTCATCTTGTATTACGTGAACATTACCTCAATTAAAAAAATGTATTCTATTTACCTCTGCATTAGTTTCCTAGTGCTATAAAACAAATCACTACAAATTTAGCAGTGTAACAAAATTAAAATAACAATATAGCTCACAGTTCTGTAGATCAGAATTCTAGGGGTCTTGGGTGGTTTCTCTACTTCAAGCTTGACAGGAAGAAATTAAAGTGTTGGCTGGGCTCTCATCTGGAAGCTCAGAGAAAGAATTCATTTTCAGGCTTGTTTGTAGCCAGATTCAGTTTCTCCTGATTATGGGACTGAAATCCCCAGTTCCTTGCTGGCTGTCAGCCAAGAATTAGTCTCAACTGCCACAGGGTGCCTTGGCACATAACCCCGTCCAAAAACAGCGTGGCATATCTTTCTCTTACTTCAAACAGGAGACAGTTCAATTCAGTTCAGTCATTCAGTCGTGTCCGACTCTTTGCAACCCCATGAATTGCAGCACGCCAGGCCTCCCTGTCCATCACCAACTCCCAGAGTTTACTCAGACTCACATCCATCGAGTTGGTGATGCCATCCAGCCATCTCATCCTGGGTCATCCCCTTCTCTTCCTGCCCCCAATCCCTCCCAGCATCAGAGTCTTCCAATGAGTCAACTCTTCGCATGAGGTGGCCAAAGTACTGGAGACAAGTCTCTGCTTTTAAAGGGTGCCTGTGATTAGACTGGGCCCACCTGGTTAATCGCAGGTGGGCCGTACAAGGTAACAGTTGTATTGTCTGGTTAACTTCACCAGTTCCACCCCCCACTCAAAGGGGTGTGGATTATACAAGGGCCAGCTTGCTGGGGGTCATTCTTACAATCTGTCATGATCTCTTAGAGAAAAATAATGAAACAGTTTACTAATTCAAGAACAACTTCTTGTTAATGCCCAACATTGCCTAAGTGATTTATACCAAGGAAAAATTTCAGGACTAATGATTTATAGATGAACACAACTCAGGTCTCCAAGACTCAGGGAAGGGATGGAAAGCTGTTCTTAACAGGTGGGCTTCTCCTTCTGAAGCCTCTCATTTGTTTTTCTTTCTCTTCTACTAAAGCACTGAATGTAAATGTGAAGCAATTGCCAAGAGGACCACTGATGTCCCCTCTGTAATCAAAATGAAAGGCAGATACTGTGGCTGGAATTCAGGGGACTAGATAATTGTATTATGTAGTTCTTACTTTTTTGGCCTGAAGTTGCCTATTACTGAAGTTTCTAAAGACTAACCTAGACAGCATATTAAAAAACAGAGATATTACTCTGCCAACAAAGGTCCATCTAGTCAAGGCTATGGTTTTTCCAGTGGTCATGTATGGATGTGAGAGTTGGACTATAAAGAAAGCTGAGAGCTGAAGAAGTGATGCTTTTGAACTGTGGTGTTGGAGAAGACTCCTGAGAGTCTCTTGGACTGCAAGGAGATCCAACCAGTCCATCCTAAAGGAGATCAGTCCTGGGTGTTCATTGGAAGGACTGATGCTGATGCTGAAACTCCAATACTTTGGCCACCTGATTCAGACAGCTGACTCATTTGAAAAGACCCTGATGCTGGGAAAGATTGAGGGCAGGAGGAGAAGGGGACAACAGAGGATGAGATGGTTGGATGGCATCATCGACTGGATGGACATGGGTCTGGATGAACTCCGGGGGTTGGTGATGGACAGGGGAGCATGGAGTGCTGTGGTTCACGGGGTCACAGAGTCGGACACGACTGATTGAACCGAACTGAAAGACTAAACTTTGTGGGTTATACTACTGATAGGCTTCCCAGGTGGCACTAGTGGTAAAGAAGCTGCCTGCTAATACAAGAGACATAAGAGAGGAGGGTTTCCTCCTTGGGTAGGGAGAATCCCCTGGAGGAGGGCATGGCAACCCACTCCAGTATTCTTGCCTGGGGAATTCCATGGACAGAAGAGCCTGGAGGGCTACAGTCCCTAAGGTCACAAAGAGTTGGTCATGACTGAAGTGACTTAGAACACAGAGCACAAATGTATACCTGCTGATAGTTGCCATATTAGAATTAAATCTGGAAAGTTTTTAAACAGAAAAATATACAAACATATTCTCTTGGCCTACTGAGTGACAATGTCATCACACAGCATGTAGTCTTCAGAGCGCAAAAGGAAATACAATCTTAGTATTATTGCAGAAGTAGTTTGGCCCTGTGGAATTCTGGAATGATGGCAAGGTTCCCTAGGGCTTCCTGGACCACACTTTGAGACCCACTGATAGATGTATGACTTCCCCGGTGGCTCAGCAGGTAAAGCATCTGCCTATAATGCGGGAGACCTGGGTTCAATCCCTGGGTCAGGAAGATCTCCTGGAGAAGGAAATGGCAACCCACTCCAGTATTCTTGCCTTGAAAATCCCATGGGCTGAGGAGCCTGGTAGGCTACAGACCATGGGGTCACAAAGAGTCGGACATGACTGAGTGACTTAAACAGTGGCTATCATAACTGATAGATGTATAACAACAACTGCATTTCTTCAGCAACCGATCAACTCACGTACTTTGGGGCATTCACTTGTGAAGTTTTAGAAAAAAACTCCTTTCCCTTTACTAGTACATTGTTTCATTTAGTAGAGTTACTTTTGTGGCTACTGTAAAAAGTATTCTTTTTGCAGAAATTGTCATTTGCTGACTCAGGAGGAAAACTGGGCTAAATAGGTCTAACACACATTATGCAAAACAGAGTTAAAAAATATTTTCTCTGAGCTTCTGGTAGGATCTGTTACTCTCTAAATACAGCACAGGTAAATTGCTTTAAACGGTTCGGCTGGTCTGCAGTAGGAGGATTGGGATACAGTCAAGCTGAGTCAGGCAGAAAAAGGCTTAGAGAGAGAAATGAAAGAAAGCATTGCGGATTCTTGACACGCTTTGCCCTTGAAAACTATTCCAAGACCTCTGCTGTGGTTTTTTAAATAAAGAGACCGATCATAATTCGTGATTGCTATAATGACTCGGGATTTCCACCTTATGTTCTAAATACTGGCTATACTTACAGCTTTGTTTGCTTCCATTGTATTCCGCTTACAAACTGTAACAAAATAAAGCCAAAACGCTTTCAAATTAGGATTCCAGGACATCTTTCGCTTTAAGTGACTGGCTCTTTCATTCTTTTCACAGTATTTTGTCTGCTTTTTCCTGCTCAGGCTCTTGGTCAAAGCCTCAGAACTCTTAGACACCGGGCTGCTTCTTTTTTTTTTTTTTTTAACTGTAGATGAATACAGTTTAAGAGCCGGAAACCTACTGGAAGAAAGGCACAGCATTCCCCCGTCCCAAGGTTAAATCTTTGACTGGTGCTGGCCACCTGGGAAAGAGAATCTGAACGGACGTTCTAAAAGGGACCGTGGTTAAGAATGAGAGGCTAACTGGGGATGAGACCCACTCCGAGCACTCGTGACCTGTGAGATGCAGTACCGCGGATGCACTAGCCACCTCTCATCACCGCGTTCTCACCAGGGTCATACTTGTCCTCCGCCCCTGAGCCAGAGGACGTCAGTGGTCACGCGCCCGCCGCCGCCGCCTACGCGGGTTCGCATCTTGTGAGCCACCGACCAATGGGAGAGAAGCCACTGCCAGGCGTCCTCTCCGATTGGTTGTCGGCAGGGAGGCGGTGGCGGAGGGCGTGGCTAGTTTTCCGCGGCGCTGCTGGTGGGCTGCGGCACGTGTGCCTCCAGACACTGGGAAAGCCTGGGACCTGCTGCGGTGGGAGGCGACTATCCCAGAACTGCCTGCCCCTGCCGGGAGGAGGCGCCACTTACAATTGCAGGTGCCTGCGCTGGGGGCAGCGCTTAAGCTTCACTCTAGCTGGCAGGAAGGAAAAGAAGGAAGGGGCCGTGTCCCCGCCCCCCGGATGGTCGTGCCCGGCCCGGTGTCCCGGCGGGCGGCGGCGGCGGCCACCATGCTCCTGCACACATCTCGGGTCCCACGCGAGTGCTGGTTCTTGCCCACCGCGCTGCTCTGTGCCTACGGCTTCTTCGCCAGCCTCAGGCCGTCCGAACCCTTCCTGACCCCTTACCTGCTGGGGCCGGACAAGAACCTGACGGAGAGGGAGGTAAGCGCGGCTGGCTGGCGGTGGCTTGGCCGGCGCGGGGCGCGGACCGGCCGAGACGTGAGGAAATCGGTGAGAGCGGGGCGGAGGGGACGCAGGTGAGGAAAGGCGGAGGAAGAAAGTCTCTGGAGCTGCGGGGAGCCGTTCTGGAGAGAGATTGCTGACTTTCCCCAGTTGGAAGGCGGCTCCGTGTTGGGCGCTGCCTTAATTCACGCTGTGTTTCTGTCCTCGGTCGGATTGGAAGGGCAGATCTTAAAGGTGAAGGACTCGGAGCGCGGTTCGGCGTTTGGGAGCCCCAGTGCACGTGTGCTTCAGGCGATGTGTTGATGTTGCAGTAGCCCCTCTACTCCACCTGATCCATCTTGCGGGCGGGGGAGGAGTGGAGAGAATATTTGGGAGGAAAAGCGAAAACAGCAAGCTGTACTTTGGACATGGTAAAGGTTTAAATAAATATTTGCTGCGTAAAAGTAAGGAGCCACATGCCGAGTGACTCCTGCTTTCTGAAAGGACCTTCCCCTCTACCTCCTGCACCTTCTTCCCCTTCCTTACATTGTTTACCCTTGACGGATGATCGTGCTCAAGGAAGAAGTGTACAGAACAAGAACCATCATCTTGTCTTGATTTTTATTGGGTGAGACTGTGTCCAAGGATACGCCTCACTCCCCTCCCCCGCCCCCCGCCACCTCTCTGTGATAAAAGCAGATATTTAGATGGTATCACACAGTTGTCATTTAACTATAGTTTTTCGTGCATTGTGAATTGTTGCTTCACGGATGTTAGTTTTGCTCCTTCTGTTCTGCCCGCGATGTTCAGAGTAATTGAGATTACACAGTCCAAGATCAAGAACTTCTTGCTGACTGATTTTCCCTAGGAGAATTTATAAGTACTTTAGAAGTGCATTGTGTGCTTCAAAAAATGTGCTCAACTCTTCATAAGTGTATGTCAATCTCAACATCTGTTACTTGAAAAAGAAAGACCTTAACTGGAAAAGGAATTAAATTGAAGTTACTCCCATACAACCCAAATAAAGCAGATTCAGCATCCTCTTCCTTGAATACTACAAAGCATGGAAGCTGAGATCTGGTATTCCTTTCTAGAACATCACAAAGGGTGAAAGCTGAGTGCAGATGTTAGCTGTCCCTTTTTTCCAATGTCCACTCCTCTCACCCTGCCTCCCTGCCCCAGTTGCTCCCAGTGAAGTCCTCCCATTTAAACCTTACTCCCTTCACAGTGATTACTGGTCACCTCTTTTGAATACCCCTGCATAACAGGTCAGAGCAGGATGTAATTACTTATATTCCAATTTGTTGTTGCATTGCTCTTCCATTTTCAAGGGCACTTAACAAGGGAATTGAAATTCTGGCCTTGAACCCTGGGTTGAGGATTTCATTTGAGTTTCTCATATTGCCTTGCAGCTAGCAAGTAGCATTAACTTTTACCCGACTTCAGCTTTGTTTCTCAGTCTTATGGACTGCTCCACAAGGAACTGTAACAGTTACTCATTACCTGTTTGAAATAGAATATTGGTTAAAAACAGTAATGCAGTGGAAAGGGCCAACTCCTGTGAACAGAATGATCCTAGAAGAGGGAACATGACTTCCTTAAATAGAATGATTCTATTAATAGAACACCCCAAACAACACTGAATCTGAGGCCTGACCTCTGAAGCAGAAATGATAACTACTTTTGAGCTGTTCACAATTAAAATTTCATGTGCCCTGCCATGTGATCTGCACCTTGCCTGAAAGAGAAGCACGGTTGGGGGGGGGGGGGGGACAGGGGACATGCTTCCAGTGTTGCTATCTGAAAGCCAGTCTGTTTGGCACAAGTGCCCTGGGCAGAATTGCTATGTGACGCTCCGTCATGTGCCCTGATTATCACAAATCTTCCTAGGGCGAATGAAATATGTTGGGAGGGCGGTGTAGTGCAATAAAGCAGGGGTGCCAGGCCCAGGAAATATTCGCTGAATGTGTAAGAAAACAGAGCATGCTTCTGTCGCTGCAGATTAGTGGAGGAAGAGGGCGCGGTTTAAAGAGAAATCTAGAGGTCTGGAAAAGGATGTCATTTGTCTCTGAGAACCTCAGAATTGTGGCTGATTCTGTCCTGTTGGCCAGGCACAGTATAGCTCTGTCCAGACTCTCTGGAATCCTAGATTTTTAAAATCTCTAATAACTGAAATAAACAGCACAACTTGTTCTCCTTCCTAACTGAGTGCTTGTTTTTCACCTCTGGACAGTTATTTATTTACTTAATATTATATGATTTTTTTTTAAGGAAAGTGCATGGTTAGTAATATTTGTGTTGAATTTTATATTTTATATTTCCTCCAGGAGACTTTAGAAGGGCCAGATCTTGGATAGAGCTATTGTTAACCAGGTCCAAAGACAAAAGGAGGAGAAAAAGGACAGAATTTCCTCTTTCCATTCTCAAAGGATTTCTTCCTTAGATTATAGGAAAACCGTTAACCTGTATCACTTTATAAATTTTAGATAGGTTAAAATTTGTATTTCAGTAGTTAAAAGCCAACTTTTAATAAAATAGAGCTCTTTACCACCCAAAACTTTTTTATCCTCTCACCTTTTTCAGCATGGGATTTGACATTCAGTACTGTTCTTTGGGACTTTGCCAGTGGCTCAGCAGTAAAGAATCTGTCTGCCACTGCAGGAGATGGGGGTCCATCCCTGCATGGGGGAAGATCCCCTGGAGCAGGAAATGGCAACCCACTCCAGTATTCTTGACTGGAAAATCCTGGATAGAAGAGCCTGGCGGGCTACTTTATTTATTTGGCTGCACTGGGTCTTAGTTGTGGCATGTGGTTTCCCCGACCAGGGATTGAACCTGGGCCCCCCATTTTGGGAGCGTGGAGTCTTAGCCACTGGACCACCAGAGAAGCCCCTCTTTGATGTTTTTAAAGCATTCGATTTAATATATTAAAACTACTGTACCTGCTATTCAGAGCCTTACAGAATTTGGCTGTTACTTCTTAACACCCTTATCTCCTACTCCATCCTTCTTCCTCTTGCCTTCTATTAATATGTGCTCAAATTCCATCCATGTTAATCTTATAGTCATAAATCCAGCATATCCATTCTCTCATTTACCGGCTTGTACTCAAAGATGTGATCTCCGCTTGGGATAATCTTCTACAGAACTCTTGATATCTTTCTGTTGGCCTCTGATTTTCTCATCCTTCAAGGTCCAGTTCAAAGAAGCAACCCCGTATTTCCTATTCTCCCTTATCAATAATTTGTGTGTATATATTCTTCACTAGGTTCAGAACTCCTGGAGAACTGAGGCTTCATTTTATTCTTTTTTTGTCTGTTTTTGTAATCTTCATACAGTTCGGAAATAGTATTGTGCAAATAAGTGCTTATTAACTAGTAGTCTAAATGAAACGATTCTGAAAGTCTAAAGCTGAATTAGAGTTTAAAACTAAACATGTTTTTCCTTAACTGTTTGTGTCTCAGAAGAAAGCACAAACAAGCTCTGATCCAAAAATCTGTGAAAGACACTTTAGAATAAAATCAATTCCCTTTTCTCGAATGACAGATGTTACCTGAGATAACAGGGTGTTGTCCAAGAATGGGCAATGAGATAGAAAGTAATCTCTGTAATCTGTGCATTTTTGCATGTAGGAAGTTTCCTGAAGGGAAAGTATCCACCAAAGAATTTATTTCCTGGTTCCACGGCTTCTTGGAGGCATTGAGAGAGAAGGGATCTTCTTTTTTTTATTATTAGTTTTTTATTTTGTATTGGGGTATAGCCGATTAACAGTGTTATAGTTTCAGGTGAACAGCAAAGGGACTCAGCCATACATATACACATATCCATTCTCCTCTAAACCGCCCTCCCATCCAGGCTGCCATACAGCTTTGAGCAAGAGTTCTCTGCGCTTTACAATAGCTCCTTGTTGATTATCCATTTTAAATATAGCAGTGTGTACATGTCCATCCCAGACTCCCTAACTATCCTGAGAAGGGATCCTCTTTTGGAGACTTTTGGAGACCCAGTGGCTAAGCTCTGTAGGTTGTTTGGTCTTCTTTCTTCTTGAAAGCCCCATAAAAGCACCCCTATACAGGTTGGAAAAGGTGCTGTTGGCATTAGAAGTAAGGGGGGAACGTAGTAGATAATCAAAAGCAGTTTTCTGATTGAAGAAATGGGGCGTCTGAATGTGGTGGATTCGGAATATCCAGGTCAGGTTCTTCCTCTGCCAGTGACGTGCTGGGATAATTTTGGGCAATTCACTTAAGGCCTAGTTACTTTGGTTGTAAGATAGAGATGATAAAAGCAATTACCTCTTTGCCTTGTTTGGATGAAATGAGGTCATACAGGTGAGGTGATTAGCATAGTGTGTAACAGATGCTCTGTTATACTGCTGATAATACTGTGGAAGAGGCTGTCCACTTGGGTTGATGTCTCTCCTAGGAGTAAATTCTGGTTTCTTATTTAGAATAACTTAAAGAGAACACATCTGGTCTTTTTCCCCCTGCTTGCCTTATTTTTGTTTCTGCTTGGCATTGCTTTTCCTCATCTTCATTATCTAAATTGTGGTTTTTGTATTAGGAGTGGAATTAGACTCATAAATATAAATGGAAAATGTGAAGGTGGAGAAACATGCAGAGTCAACCAAAGGAGGCAGTTTCACATTTAAGAAAACTATGGGAGAATATCTAAAACTATAGGCTGAAAAGAAGTGGGAATTTGCTAATGGAGCACACCTGTGCAAAGTCTGTAGGGACGCCGTCACTCTTCAGGACTTGCATCTCAAGGTTGCCCTTAACTGCTCTGCTTTTCTACTGAGAAGTGTCTGACCCTCTGCTATGTCAGCCAAGTGCACTTTGCTCCTCGTTTGCTGAAATTACTACACTTGTGAATGGGAATCATTTCTGCCGTTCTCAGTTATTCTTTTATGTATATGTTCAGTCACAAGAAAGTTTCCTGGTAAATGGAGGTTGCTAAATGATTTAGAAAAGGAAATTAGACCAGAATTCATGAAGATGAGGCTATTAGATCAATCACTTTTTTTTTTCCTTTTTTTTTTCAAATTTACTGTTAATTGGAGGATAATTGCTTTACAATGTGTGTTGGTTTCTGCCATATAACACGGTGAATCAGCCGTAAGTATACATATATCCACTCCGTCTTGCACCTCCCTCCTGCCCATCCCCGCCCCTTGGGGTCATCGCAGACCACTGGTCTGAGCTCCCTGTGTTACACAGCAACGTCCCCCTAGCTGTTTCGCACATGGTTGTGTATTTGTTTCAGTGATGCTCGTTCAGTTCATCCCATCCTCTCCTTCCCCTGCTCTTCTTTCCACAAGTCCATCCTCTACTTCTGCATCTCTGCTTCTGCCCTGAAAATAGGTTCATCAGTACTCTTTTTCTAGATTCCATATATATGCATTAATATACAATGTTTGTTTTTCTCTTTCTGACTTATTTCACTCCATATAACGAACTCTCGTTTCCTCCACCTCAGTTCAGCTGACTTCATTCCTTTTTGTGGCTGAGTAATCTCCATAGATGAATCACTTTTGATGCTCAGCCAACCAGAAATCAAGTCTGGAATGTATCTCAGATTATGTTTTCCTTTTATAGTTGTTCTCCATTGGCAAATATTTTATAATAATTTTTTACTATATTGTTCCTCTAAAACTTTAAAATGATTAGTCCATGTTACACTTGGGTGAACTGAGGTATACATGAGAATTAAAAAAAGTAGAGGGTTATATCACTCCATCACAAAGTATTTAGCCTGTTAGCAGGACTGCCTTTCAAAAAGCACTTAAAAACTGAGGCCACTGATCTAAACTTAGTGATCACTTAGAAACTGACTTATTATTAAGCCCCCAGGAATTTGCTAAGCTCTGGGGTAGGTGTGAGAAGAGGAAAACGTCTCCTACCTACAATGATTCTTTTTTGAAGAATGGAGTCTTAGTTCAGTTCAGTTCAGTCGCTCAGTCGTGTCCAGCTCTTTGCAACCCCATGAATCGCAGCACGCCAGGCCTCCCTGTTCATCACCATCTCCTGGAGTTCACTCAGACTCACATCCATCGAGTCCGTGATGCCATCCAGCCATCTCATCCTCTGTCGTCCCCTTCTCCTCCTGCCCCCCAATCCCTCCCAGCATCAGAGTCTTTTCCAATGAGTCAACTCTTCTCATGAGGTGGCCAAAGTACTGGAGTTTCAGCTTTAGCATCATTCCTTCCAAAGAAATCCCAGGGTTGATCTCCTTCAGAACTCTCACATCCATACATGACCACAGGAAAACCATAGCCTTGACTAGACGGACCTTAGTCGGCAAAGTAATGTCTCTGCTTTTGAATATGCTATCTAGGTTGGTCATAACTTTTCTTCCAAGGAGTAAACATCTTTTAATTTCATGGCTGCAATCACCATCTGCAGTGATTTTGGAGCCCCAAAAAATAAAGTCTGACACTGAAATCAGTTAATTTAATGCATATCGTCTCAAGTGGTCTGTGTTTTAGCTTCAGTCCTTAAATCTTTAGACTTATGAAAAGATGGTGGAGTAAGTGACTTACATGTATTCTCTCATTTAGCCCTTGTAACAAACAACCCTGTGGCATAGGTTTTCCTTCTCTTTTACTGATGATGGAGATGGCTAAAGGGAACTTAAAATCATTAAGCAAATGATGGAACTAAACTTCCACCTGGGGTCTTCTTGGTTTAAAAATTATTTCTACTGTCTTCCAATGAAAATTTAATGAAAAAGAAAATAAAACCTTCCTTTTTTTTTTTTTTTCATATCATAGACACGCAAAAAGAAAGGCACCAGAGTTGCTTATGATGTTTCATCCATAGATTGTTACTCTGTTAAGACTGTAGGACAGAGTTACTTTCTTGATCTATTCCTGTTACCCCAACGACGTGAAACTTAATAACGGAAAAACCTAATCAATCAGTAGAATCTATGTTCCTTGTTCTGTGGCTGAAAGTAAGAACTGATGATGATTGCAAAACATTTGTTTGTTTCCAGAGCATTCATTCAGCCAAATATCTTCCAAACAGTATGCAGGCTGTGCAAATGAAAGTCAAGGCCACCCTGAAAGAACCTATAAATCAGTGGTTCTAAACTCTGACTCATGTTAAAATCTCCTGGGAAGTTTTGAAAAAATGCCTGTGGCTAGGCCTCCAAAATTTTTAAAGCTCCTTGGGAGACGTGTAACCATGGTTAAGAAGCAGTGCTATGAGGTAATTGAAGAGAGTGACATATAGAAAGCAGTGTTAAGAGAGAGCTTTGGATGTTGGGTTACAAATACGATCAACTGTAGCCAAGTCTTCCAGGATGAGGAAGGCATTGAACTAGGCCTCGATGAATAGGGAAGATATTAAGAAGAGATGATGGGATGGAAACAGGGAAGTGAATTCCAAACAGTTCTCAGAATTGTTGATGAGATTTCTTTGTTTGCTAAGAATGAGATCTTTGAGGTTATGGTAGATTGTTTTATAAGAATAAATTGTTATGAATATTCCAGTTTGTTTGAGGTCACTAACAGGGTTTTATCCTTTTTCTACCAGGTCTTCAATGAAATATATCCAGTATGGACTTACTCGTACCTGGTGCTGCTGTTTCCTGTGTTCCTTGCCACAGACTACCTCCGCTATAAGCCTGTCGTTCTGCTCCAGGGACTCAGCCTTATTGTTACGTGGTTCATGCTGCTCTATGCCCAGGGACTGCTGGCCATTCAGTTCTTGGAATTCTTCTATGGCATCGCCACTGCCACTGAAATTGCCTACTACTCCTACATCTACAGTGTGGTAGACCTGAGCATGTACCAGAAAGTCACGAGCTACTGTCGAAGTGCCACCTTGGTGGGCTTCACAGTGGGCTCTGTCCTGGGGCAGATCCTTGTCTCAGTGGCATCCTGGTCCCTGTTCAGCCTGAATGTCATCTCTCTCACCTGTGTTTCTGTGGCCTTCGCTGTGGCCTGGTTTCTGCCTATGCCACAGAAGAGCCTTTTCTTTCACCACGTTCCTCCCTCCTGCCAGGGGACAAATGGCATCAAGGTACACAATGGTGGCGTTGCTACTGACACCGCAGCTTCTAACCACCTTCCACAGTGTGAGGACGTTGAATCAAAAATCCCTCTAAATCCGGAGGAGCCACCAGTGGAGGAACAGGTAAGCGCAGCCTGTAGTGCTGGTCTGGCGCTAGACCGGTGGTAAAAAACAGATGGAAACCCAACAGATAGAAATCCAACAGTTCATTTGGATTCTGGTTTTATCTCAAATTGCTTCATTGGTTCCATTTATTCATTCAAGATAACATTGATTTGTATGAGGGATGAAAAATGTATTTTCCTTTGGAACGTGTGTTAGTTGCTCAGTTGTGTCTAACTCTTTGCGACCCTATGAACTATATAGCCCACCAGGCTCCTCTGGAGTGAATAACCTCTCAGGTCAAACTGATTCAATATATTGCTCATGTTGGAGATATCTTAGAAGCCACAGAAATGTCTATCTCTTCTTCAACTTTTTGTCTTCAGAACTTGGTATATAAAGAAAGCCTCTCAGAATATGTTGTCTAAATGAATAGGTGAAATGACGCCAGTAAATCATGAATGTCTACTTCCAGAAATGAAGTCCGAAGTATTTAAGAATAGGAACTTATCTTCCTCTTCTCTGCTGAAAATTATGTGCAGTGCAGTCATAACTCAAAGATACTGCAGGTTTGGTTCCAGACCACTGAAATAAAGCAAATATCACATAATAAAACAAAGTCACACAATTTTTTTTGGTTTCACAGTGCATATAAAAGTTATTTTTATGCTATACTGTAGTCTGTTAAGTGTGCAGTAGCATTATGTGTAAACAGTATACATGCCTAAATTTTAAATTACATTATTGCCAAAAAAATGCCAACCATCATCTGCGCCTTCAGTGAGTTGTAATCTTTTTGCTGGTGGAGGGTCTTGCCGTAATGTTAATGGCTGCTGACTGACCAGGGTGATGGTTGCCGAAGGTAGAGGTCACTGTGGCAATTTCTTAAAATGAGACAACAGTGAAGTTTGCCACTTGATTGACTTCCTTCGGGAATGATTTTTCTGCAGCACCAGTGCTGTTCAATAGCATTTCACTCATAGTAGAACTTCTTTGAAAATTGAAGTCAATCCTCTTAAACCCTGCTTTATGAACTAAGTGTATGTGATATTCTAGATCCCTGTTGTCACGTCAGCAGTCTTCACAGCATCTTTACCAGGAGTAGAGTCCACCTCAAGAAACCAGTTTCTTTGCTGATCCATTGGAAGTAGCTTTTATCCATTTAAGTTTATTATGAAATTTCATTTACAACTTAAGGTTTCATCTCTAATTATAGTTTTCTTGCTATTTCTACCACATCTGTAGTTACTTCCTCCACAAAAGTCTTGAACCCTTCAAAGTCATCCATGAAACAAAAGTTTTACAGCACAGTGGTTGTCTGACATTCCATTTGTTTTTTATAATGTGATCACTGCTCACTAAATTGATTTTATTACCTACTAATGACTAGCATCCCAGGTGGTGCTAGGTGGTAAACAACCTGTATGCCAGTGCAGAAAATGTAAGAGATGTGTGTTCGATCCCTGGGTCAGGAAGATCCCATGGAGAAGGAAATGACAACTCACTGCACTGTTCTTGCCTGGAGAATCCTATGAAAAGAGGAGCCTGGCAGGCTACAATCCATAGGGTTGCAAAGAGTCAGACATGACTGAAGCGACTCAGCAGCAGCAGCAATCACTTGAAATCTAAGGTTTAAAAAATTATGTCCTAGACCACCTTGATATTTATTATTTGTAGATATGCAAGATGTCAGTACTTGACATGCTGAAGAATTATAAAATTTTAGAGTTAGAAGTGATTCTAACCACAAGTCATAGAACAATTAGAGCATGTTAAAGGGACTTTAGATCACATCACCTTTTCATTTTAGAGATAAGTATTGGGAACTATTAATACAGCAGTACTTTTATTTGTAGAGTGACGCATTTTACTGTTAGGAAGAATTCTGTGTGTATCTGTGTGCTGTGTGTGCATGTGTGTTTGAGTTCTGTAAAACAGTGACAGAAGCAAAATAAATATTTTCAATGTATACTCAAGATTATCTGTTGCAGCACAGCACAGTGTAGCAGATTTTGAGGAAGAAAGGCAGTCTGCAGTACTGGTACTTAGCAGCAGGGTGATCTTGGGCAGGTTTCTTAATTCTTTGTGGCTGTTAGTTCCTTTGTTCATATACCTACCTCATAGGGCTATTTCAAGTATTAAATACATCCATGTAGAAGTTTCAAGTTAGTATTTGTAAGTAGGTAACTCAGTAGGTGACTCAGGGGGTAAAGCGTCTGCCTGCAATGCAGGAGACCCAGGTTCGATCCCTGAGTTGGGAAGATCCCCTGGAAAAGGAAATGGCAACCCACTCCAGTATTCTCGCCTGGAGAATCCCATGGACAGAGGAGCTTGGTAGTCTATAGTCCCCGGGGTCGCAAAGAGTCGGACACGACTGAGCGACTTCACTTCACTTCAATCAATATATGGTAATTTTTATTATTATCTTTATCATTAGATATGAATAATCAAGAACAGATTTGTACCTTCACCAAGATATTTATTTGTGGGGCTATAAATAATCTTTCATTTTCCCTTTGAATTAGTTATCCCTGGTATTCTGGGCCTTATAAAAAGAGTTATGAGGGTCTGGTACTGGTACTAATTCACAAATTATTTTTCTTTAACTGAGTTAGGCTATCCCTAAATGCAGAGAATGTTAAGCCAGTTGGTCATGAAGCTCTCCGTGACTAGAGTCCTGTGTTTTGTGAGCTGGTTGATGTGAAGGCACTCTGTCGTTTCTCTTCTGCTTCCCAGGCGTACCATGAACAACTTCTTTCTGTCCAGCCCATATATGTAGGGATACATAATTAATACCATAGAAGTAATTTAATTGCAATTGTCAGCCCTTGTCTTAAATCTTCATAGTTTAGGCATTAAACCCTAATTATCTTCATCCACATTTTCCTATTGGATGTAGAAGAAAATCCAAAATTCTCATCCTGGCCTATGAGACCTCATACAGTTTGGCTCCTTGCCAGCCCCTCTGACCTTATCTCTTAATTGGGCTGAAACACATCAAGCTTTTCTCACCTCAGAATTTCATTCAGGAGGTTCTCTCAGTCAGGACTGCCTTTCACTCTTATTTCCATGGCTGGTTCTTTTATGTCACTCAGGTCTCAACTCAGACATCCGCTTTTTAGAAAGCCATCTAACATTCTTTTTTTTTTTTAAATTTTAGTTTTTTATTTTTAAATTTTAAAATCTTTAGTTCTTACATGCATTCCCAAACATGAACCCCCTCCACCTCCCTCCCCATAACATCTTTCTGGGTCATCCCCATGCACCAGCCCCAAGCATGCTGCATCCTGCGTCAGACATAGACTGGCGATTCAATTCACATGATAGTATACATGTTAGAATGTCATTCTCCCAAATCATCCCACCTCTCCCTCTCCTCTGAGTCCAAAAGTCCGTTATACACATCTGTGTCTCTTTCCCTGTCTTGCATACAGGGTCGTCATTGCTATCTTCCTAAATTCCATATATATGTGTTAGTATACTGTATTGGTGTTTTTCTTTCTGGCTTACTTCACTCTGTATAATCGGCTCCAGTTTCATCCATCTCATCAGAACTGATTCAAATGAATTCTTTTTAACTGCTGAGTAATACTCCATTGTGTATATGTACCACAGCTTAGAAAGCCATCTAACATTCTTAGCAATCATTGCTTCTCCATACCAAAGTCGCTTGCTAGCCCATTCCCTGTTTACTGTCTTTCTATAGTATTCCTACTGTAAGGTCTCTTATATGTGTATATTTATCTTATTATGTGTATATTTATCGTCTATCTCCCTTACTCTAGTGTAAATTTCATGAACTTTCCTTTTGTGTCACCAGTGTCTAGAACATTGACAGACAGATTGTGGGCACTCAGCTGACCTTATATTTTTGAGCTCCAAAATCACTGCAGATGGTGATTGCAGCCATGAAATTAAAAGACGCTTACTCCTTGGAAGGAAAGTTATGACCAACCTAGATAGCATATTCAAAAGCAGAGACATTACTTTTCCAACAAAGGTCCATCTAGTCAAGGCTATGGTTTTCCAGTAGTCATGTATGGATGTGAGAGTTGACTATAAAGAAAGCTGAGCACTGAAGAATTGATGCTTTTGAACTGTGGTGTTGGAGAAGACTCTTGAGAGTCCCTTGGACTGCAAGGAGATCCAACCAGTCCATCCTAAAGGAAGGTCAGTCCTGGGTGTTGGAAGGACTGATGTTGAAGCTGAAACTCCAATACTTTGGCCACCTGATGTGAAGAGCTGACTCATTTGAAAAGACCTTGATACTGGGAAAGATTGAGGGCAGGAGGAGAAGGGGACGACAGAGGATGAGATGGTTGGATGGCATCACCGACTCAATGGACATGAGTTTAGGTGGACTCTGGAAGTTGGTGATGGACAGGGAGTGCTGCGGTTCATGAGGTTGCAAAAAGTCGGACACGACTGAGCGACTGGACTGACTGACTGACTGAGGACTATTTGTTGATTGCATTAGTGAGTCATGATAAACAGAATATAAAGGAAACCAACATTTACTGAACACTTGTTACATACTGAATAATACTTATCTAGGTAATAACCTGTTGAAGTAAGCATTAATTTCCATTTTACAGTTAAAAAAAAACCCCTAAGATTTGGGAATTTTTCTCATCTGAGTGTAGATAAGTATGCTGCTGATCTTAGCTTCCATATATTTTGATGTGGGTACCAGATACTGTGCCCCAAACCTCAGATTCATTATCTCATTCTTATTAAAATTACTGTTTCTAAACCTCTGTGATAAATGTGTCAGAGAGACAAGATGGCAGAGAAGTAGGGTGGACATGGGGTACATCTCTGTCCATGGATACATCAGGAATACACCCTTAGACACGGAAGTGCATGCAGAACACCAGCTGAGAGTGGACAGAACTACCTGACCCACGGAAAAGAGTGTATAGAACCACACAAAACTTGGTAGGACGAAGGAACTAGGGAGAAAAGCAGGAGTGTTAGTAGGACTGGACCTGCCCTCAGTGGGTGGGGGAACTGAAGCAGGGGTCTGATCCCCACAAAGGGGCAATTGTCTGAGTCAAACGTGAAACATTTAAGATTGAGAGTGAAACAGCCGACCTGTGGCAGCCTAAATGGAATGAGGACTTCCCTAGTAGCTCAGATAGTAAAGCATCTGCTTGCAGTGCAGGATACCTGGGTTCAATCCCTGGTTGGGAAGATCCCCTGGAGAAGAAAATGGCAACCCACTCAAGTATCCTTGCCTGTAAAATTCCATGGACAGAGGAGCCTGGCGGGCTATAGTCCATGGAGTTGCAAAGATTCGGACACGACTGAGCAACTAACACACACACACACACACACACACACACGCACAAATGGAATGAGAATTAGACAGTCCTTCCCACAGCCATACATACCCCGGGCAGGGATGCAGGTCCCCTAGAAGGCACAGCAGGTAGGCGCTGGAGTATAGGGATTGTGGAGCAATCCCAGGGCAAGGGCTGCTGTTGACTGTGGAGAGACAGACCAAGGAGATGTGAAGGAGGAGATTGTGGTGGAAAATGCCAGTGGAGGAAAGTCAGGCAGCCATGGAATCAAGGCAGTACTGCTGAGTCATGCGTAGGGGGTGGAGCCATCACCATAGCCTCTCTCTCCCCACATGCCAGCACTGGCAGTTGAACAATAGAGAGGCTGGCCCTTCAAATGCCTGACACACTGAACTACAGAGCAGGACCCCACCCAGGGTGCTCCTTTAAATGACGGAGACACCAATCTACAGAGTAGGACCCCAGCCAGGGGGGACCCTCTATGTGCCTGACAAACTGAACACAGGCAAGGGAGTCCTCTTAAGTGCCTGAACGGGCGGAGCTACAGAGGAAGACTAGCCAAAGAGGCCTCCTGATCGCCAGCTACCAGAGGCTTGAAAAAAGACCCTTGTTAGGGTCCTAACTCCTACGGCTGAGGCAGTCCATATCCCTGCACTTGGTGCCGCCAGGGTCCCTGCAACCCAAGCAGCTGTGCCACCTTCATGCTCAACCCTCACTGGGGCAGAGCTGCCACAGGCAAAAAAGGTCTGGTGTCTGTGCATGCTGGGTTGCTTCGGTCATGTCCAATTCTTTGCAACCCTGTGTACTGTGGCCTGCCAGGCTTCTCTGTCAGGGGCATTCTCCAGCTCAGAATACTGGAGTGTATTGGCCAATACTGGTTGCCATACCCTTCTAGAGCACTATATTTTCTGCTGCCATAGCTACCAACTCCCCTGAGTACCTGGTGCTGCCAGAACCCCTGTGACCCAAGGAGCTGCACCACCTCCACACCTGGCCCTCACTGGGGCAGACCCAGGTCCTCCAGGGCAGCTGCAAGAGCAAACCCCAGTGGACTACCCACATGCAGAGGTAGAAATAAAACCACACTCGAAACCCAGGGGCAGTGTGGCTAAGGAAGAAGACCCAAAACCTTCCCACCAGCTATACAAGCTGCAGATTCAATCCACACCATCAACTAGGCAGACTGTCTAGTGAAGTTGCTCAGTCGTGTCAGACTCTTTGCGACCCCATGGACTGTAGCCTACCAGGCTCCTCCGTCCATGGGATTTTCCAGGCAAGAGTACTGGAGTGGATTGCCATTTCCTTCTCCAGGGGATCTTCCCAACCCAGGAACTGAACCCGGGTCTCCCGCATTACAGGCAGACGCTTTACCGTCTGAGTCACCAGGGAAGCCCTTATATAAAAGCACATCATGAGCTCCCACAAAGAAAAACACACTGGTTCTGATAGTTCTGTGTGGAGGCAAGAACACACAGGAGTAGGACCAGATTAGAATCTGAGCTGTTCCCACAGCAGGTACAGAGACCACCAGCACAGTGTTGGAGGGCATCCTAGGGAGGTGAGGTGGATTGTTGACTCCTAGCAAGAGAAAGGACCCTGACACCAGTGACTCAAGCAAAAAATTTATTATTCACTTGTTCTGTAGTTTCCTTTGGATTTTTTTTCTTTTTTCTTTTCTTCCCTCCCCACCCCTGCCCCCCATTGTAGTTGTTGATTTTATTGACACTATGAAATCTAATTAAGCTTTTGAATATTTTTTTCTTTTTTTCTGTCATAGTTTTTATTGTTCTTATAAACTCTGCCTGTACATTGGGCTTTTGCATTCCTGTAGAGTTTTGTTTTTTTGTTTTTCTTCTTTTTTCTTTTATTAATTTTTTAAGCCTATTATTATTTTTTCTACATTTATTCCTTTGTTTTTCCTACTTTATTTTCCCCTTGCAGTTAATCTTTAATGTATATCTACCTGTATTTAACTTTGCATATCTATTCTTTCTTTTCTTTCTTTCCTTTCCTCTCAAAATATTTGTTAGTTTTGTTTTCTTTGCTTTATTCTCTGCTCGGCACCTTGCCTTAGTTTTGTTTTCCAGTTTGTGCTTTAGTTAGTTTTGGTCTTAACTGGTAGATATAATTTTTGGTTTCGTTTGTTCACTGGGTCAATCTATTGTACTTTATTTTTGTTGGACTGTTTTGATTTTGCTTATAGGTGTATATGTATATGTGTATACTCCATTATTTTAATTATTATTTGCCTGATTTTGTAACTGCCATTTGTCTGGGGTTAATCTTTGGTTTCTTGTTTTGAGGTATTTGTTTTAATCTCATTTAATGCCATAACAAACCACTTGTGGAATCTTCGTTCCTGACCAGAGATCAAGCCCTGAGCGTTTGGAGTGGGAACACTGATTCCAAGAACCTAGACTACCAGAGAGCTAATCCTGCTGCTGCTGCTGCTGCTGCTGCTGCTGCTGCTAAGTCGCTTCAGTCGTGTCCGACTCTATGTGACCCCATAGACGGCAGCCCACCAGGCTCCGCCGTCCCTGGGATTCTCCAGGCAAGAACGCTGGAGTGGGTTGCCATTTCCTTCTCCAGTGCCTGAAAGCGAAAAGTGAAAGTGAAGTTGCTCAGTCGTGTCCGACTCTTAGCGACCCCATGGACTGCAGTGCACCAGGCTCCTCCATCCATGGATTTTCCAAGCAAGAGTACTGGAGAACTAACCCTAGGGGGTATCAAATAGTGAGAACTCACACGAAGGAAACCACCAGAATATAAGACCTGGCATCACCCAACCACCAGTAGCACCCTGTGCAGGACACCTCATCCAAACAACACACAAAACAAGACTACAAACTGAACCATCAGCAGACAGGATTACCACCTCACTCAGCCTTGCCCATGAGAGGAAAAACAGCACAACAACAACAACAAAACTCGGCACAAATCTCATCTTATACAATGCTTACACAAACCACTGGGCCAAACTTAGGATGGCAGAAACTGAAAGGAAGAAAGAATTCAACCCTGAATCCTGGGAAAAGGAGACCTCAAACACAAAGACTTAAAAAAAAAAAATGAGAAGGCAGAGAAATACTGTACAAATGAAGGAACAAACTAGAAACACAGAAATCCAAATAAATGAAGAGGAAATAGGCAAACTACCTGGAAAAGATTTCAGAATAGTGATAGTGAATGTGAAAGTCGCTCAGTCCTGTCTGACTCTTTGCGACCCCATGGACAGCAGAGTCCGTGGAATTCTCCAGGCCAGAATACTGGAGAGGGTAGCCTTTCCCTTTTCCAAGGGATCTTCCCAAGCCACGGATTGAACCCAGGTATCCTACATTGCAGGCAGATTCTTTAGCAGCTGAGCCACAAGGGAAGCCCAAGAATACTGAAGTGAATAGCCTATCCCTTCTCCAGCAGATCATCTCAATCTAGGAATTGAACTGGGGTCTCCTGCATTGCAGGTGGATTCGTTACCAACTGAGCTATCAGGGAAGCCCATAGTGATGGTTTAGTTCAGTTCAGTTCAGTTGCTCGGTCGTGTCCTACTCTTTGCGACCCCATGAATTGCAACACGCCAGGCCTCCCTGTCCATAGCCAACTCCTGGAGTTCACTCAAACTCATGTCCATCGAGTTGGTGATGCCATCTAGCCATCTCATTCTTTGTCGTCCCCTTCTCCTCCTGACTCCAATCATCCCTCCCAGCATCAGAGTCTTTTCCAATGAGTCAACTCTTCACATGAGGTGGCCAAAGTACTGGAGCTTCAGCTTCAGCATCATTCCTTCCAAAGAAATCGTAGGGCTGATCTCCTTTAGGATGGACTGGTTGGATCTCCTTGCAGTCCAAGAGACTCTCAAGAGTCTTCTTCAACACTACAGTTCAAAAGCATCAATTCTTCAGTGCTCTGCTTTCTTCACAGTCCAACTCTCACATCCATACATGACCACTGGAAAACCATAGCCTTGACTAGACGGACCTTTGTTGGCAAAGTAACGTCTCTGCTTTTGAATATGCTATCTAGGTTGGTCCTAACTTTCCTTCCAAGGAGTAAGCGTCTTTTAATTTCATGGCTGCAGTCACCATCTGCAGTGATTTTGGAACCCCCCAAAATAAAGTCTGACACTGTTTCCACTGTTTCCCCATCTGTTTCCCATGAAGTGATGGGACCAGATGCCATGATCTTCGTTTTCTGAATGTTGAGCTTTAAGCCAATGTTTTCACTCTCCTCTTTCACTTTCATCAAGAGGCTTTTTAGTTCCTCTTCACTTTCTGCCATAAGGGTGGTGTCATCTGCATAGCTGAGGTTATTGATATTTCTCCCAGCAATCTTGATTCCAGCTTGTGCTTCTTCCAGCCCAGCATTTCTCATGATGTTCTCTGCATAGAAGTTAAATAAGCAGGGTGACAATATACAGCCTTGATGTACTCCTTTTCCTATTTGGAACCAGTCTGTTGTTCCATGTCCAGTTCTAACTGTTGCTTCCTGACCTGCATACAGATTTCTCAAGAGGTAGGTCAGGTGGTCTGGTATTCCCATCTCTTTGAGAATTTTCCACAGTTTATTGTGATCCACACAGTCAGAGGCTTTGGCATAGTCAATAAAGCAGAAATAGATGTTTTTCTGGAACTCTCTTGCTTTTGTGATGATCCAGCAGATGTTGGCAATTTGATCTCTGGTTCCTTTGCCTTTTCTAAAACCAGAGTATCTGAAAGTTACTGAATATCTGAAGTTATTGAATATCTGGAAGTTCATGGTTCATGAGTTGCTGAAGTCTGGCTTGGAGAATTTTGAGCATTACTTTACTGGCGTGTGAGATGAGTGCAATTGTGCGGTAGTTTGAGCATTCTTTGGCATTGCCTTTCTTTGGGATTGGAATGAAAACTGACCTTTTCTAGTCCTGCGGCCACTTCTGAGTTTTCCAAATTTGCTGGCATATTGAGTGCAGCACTTTGACAGCATCATCTTTCAGGATTTGAAATAGCTCCACTGGAATTCCATCACCTCCACTAGCTTTGTTCGTAGTGATGCTTTCTAAGGCCCACTTGACTTCACATTCCAGGATGTCTGGCTCTAGGTTAGTGATCACACCATCGTGATTATCCGGGTTGCAAAGATCTTTTTTTGTACAGTTCTTCTGTGTATTCTTGCCACCTCTTCTTAATATCTTCTGCTTCTGTTAGGTCCCTACCATTTCTGTCCTTTATTAAGCTCATCTTTGCATAAAACGTACCCTTGGTATCTCTAATTTTCTTGAAAGGATGTCTAGTTTTTCCCATTCTATTGTTTTCCTCTATTTCTTTGCATTGATTGCTAAAGAAGGCGTTCTTATCTCTCCTTGCTATTCTTTGGAACTCTGCGTTCAAACGGGTATATCTTTCCTTTTCTCCTTTGCTTTTTGCTTCCCTTCTTTTCACAGCTATTTGTAAGGCCTCCTTAGACAGCCATTTTGCTTTTTTGCATTTCTTTTTCTTAGGGATGGTCTTGATTCCTATCTCCTGAACAATGTCATGAACTTCCATCCATAGTTCATCAGGCACTCTGTTTATCGGATCTAGTCTCTTAAATCTATTTCTCACTTCCATTGTGTAGTCATAACAGATTTGATTTAGGTCATACCTGAATGGTCTAGTGGTTTTCTCCACTTTCTTCAACTTCAGTCTGAATATGGCAATAAGGAGTTCATGATCTGAGCCACAGTCAGCTCCTGGTCTTGTTTTTGCTGACTGTATAGAGCTGCTCCATCTTTGGCTGCAAAGAATATAATCAGTCTGATTTCGGTGTTGACCATGTGGTGATGTCCATGTGTAGAGTCTTCTCTTGGGTTGTTAGAAGAGGGTGTTTGCTATGACCAGTGCATTCTCTTGGCAGAACTCTATTAGCCTTTGCCCTACTTCATTCTGTAGTCCAAGGCCAAATTTGCCTGTTTCTCCAGGTATGTCTTGACTTCCTACTTTTGCATTCCAGTCCCCTATAATGAAAAGGACATCTATTTGGGGTGTTAGTTCTAGAAGGTCTTGTAGGTCTTCATAGAACTGTTCAACTTCAGCCTCTTCAGTGTTACTGGTTGAGGCATAGACTTGGATTACCTGATATTGAATGATTTGCCTTGGAAACGAAGAGAGATCATTCTGTCATTTTGAGATTGCATTCAAGTACTGCATTTTGGACTCTTCTGTTGACCATGATGGCTACTCCATTTCTTCTAAGGGATTCCTGCCCACAGTAGTAGATATAATGGTCATCTGAATTAAATTCACCCATTCCAGTCCATCTTAGTTCGCTGGTTTCTAGAATGTCAACGTTCACTCTTGTCATCTCCTGTTTGACCACTTCCAATTTGCCTTGATTCATGGACCTGACATTCCAGGTTCCTATGCAATATTGCTTTTTACAGCATCAAACCTTTCTTCTATGACCAGTCACATCCACAACTGGATGTCGTTTTTGCTTTGGCTCCATCCCTTCATTCTTTCTGGAGTTATTTCTCCACTGATCTCCAGTAGCATATTGGGCACCTACTGACCTGGGGAGTTCCTCTTTCAGTATCCTGTCTTTTTGCCTTTTCATACTGTTCATGGGGTTCTCAAGGCAAGAATACTGAAGTGGTTTGCCATTCCCTTCTCCAGTGGACCACATTCTGTCAGACCTCTCCACCATGACCCAACAGTCTTGGGTGGCCCCACACGGCATGGCTTAATTTCATTGAGTTAGACAAGGCTGTGGTCCATGAACAACTCTATGGCAATAAAATGGATAACCTGGAAGAAATGGACAGATTCTTAGAAAAGTTCAATCTTCCAAGACTGAGACAGGAAGAAATAGAAATTTTGAACAACCCAATTACAAGCACTGATATTGAAGCTGTGAACAAACATCTCCCAAAAAACAAAAGCTCCAGACCAGATGGAGAATTCTGTCAAACATTTCGAGAAGAGCTTATGCCTGTTAAAACTCTTTAAAAAAATTGCAGAGGAAGGATCACTTCCAAACATTCTACGAGGCCACCATCACTGTGATATCCAAACCAAAGACAACACAAAGAAAACTAGAGGTCAATGTCACTGATGAACATAGATGCAAAAATCCTCAACAGAATTTCAACAAATAGAATTCATCAATACATCAAAAAGCTTATACACGATGATCAGTTTGGGTTTATTCCAGGGTTACAAGGATTCTTCAATATGTGCAAATCAATCAGTGTGATATGCCATATTGACAAATTGCAAGATAAAAATCATATGATCATCTCAATAGATGCAGAAAAAGCCTTTGACAAAATTCAGCACCCATTTATAATTAAAACTCTTCAAAAAGTAGGCATAGAAGGAACCTACCTCAACATAGTAAAGGCCATATATGATAAACCTACAGCAAACATTATTCTCAGTGGTGGGAAACTGAAAGCATTCCCCCTACGATCCCCCTAAGAGTGTCCACTTTCACCACTACATAGTTCTGGAAGTCCTGGCTACAGCAATCAGAGAAAAAAAAGAAAAGGAATCCAAATCGGAAAAGAAGAAGTAAAGCTCTCACTGTTTGCAGATGACATGATACTGTCCATAGAAAACCCTAAAGATAGTATCAGGAAATTACTAGAGCTAATCAGTGAATTTAGCAAACTCGCAGGATATAAAATCAATACACAGAAATCATTTGCATTTCTATATACTAACAAAAAATCAAAAAAATTAAGGAGTCAGTCCCGTTCACCATTGCAACAAAAAGAATAAAATATCTAGGAATAAATTTACCTAAGGAGAGAAAAGAACTGTACACAGAAAATTATAAGACACTGATGAAAGAATCAAAGATGACATAAACAGGGAGAGATATTCCATGTTCCTGGGCAGGAAAAATCAATATTTTGGAAATGACTATACTACCACATGCAATCTGCAGATTCAATGCAGTCCCTATCAAATTACCCATAGCGTTTTTCACAGAACTAGAACGAAAAAATTACAGAATTCATATGGGAACACAAAAGACCCCAAATAGCCAACGCAGTCTTGAGAAAGAAGAATGGAGCTGGAGGAATCAACCTTCCTGACTTCAGATTATACTATATAGCTACACTCATCAAGACAGTATGGTACTGGCACAAAAACAGAAATATAGACCAATAAAACAAGATAGAAAGCCCAGAAATAAACCCATACACCTATGGGTACCTTATTTTTGACAAGGGAGGCAAGAATATACAATGAGGCAAAGAGAGCCTCTTCAATAAATGGTGCTGGGAAAAGTGGACAACTACGTGTAAAAGAATGAAATTAGAAGACGTCCTAACACCATACACAAAGATAAACTCAAAATGGATTAAAGATCTAAATATAAGACCAGTAACTATAAAACTCTTGGAGGAAAATATAGAACACTCAATGACAGAAATTAAGAGAAGATCTTCTCTGATCCACCTCACAGAGTAATGGAAATAAAAACAAAGTAAACAAGTGAGACCTGATTAAACTTAAAAGCTTTTGCACAGGAAAGGAAGCTATAAGCAAGGTGAAAAGATAACCCTCAGAATGGGAGAAAATATTAGTAAATGAAACAACTGACAGAGGATTAATTTCCAAAATATACAAGCGACTGATACAACTCAATACCAGAAAAACAACCCGATCAAAAAGTGGGAAAAAGACCTCAACAGACATTCCTCCAAAGAAGACATACAGATGGCTACCAAACACATGAAAAGGTGCTTAACTTCAGTCGTTATTATAAGAAATGCAGATCAAAACTATAATGTGTGAGGTGTGCTGTGAGATATCTAGTTGTTACATATCTAGCTATTACAATAAACAACCTAGATGTCCATCGGCAGATGAATGGATGAAGAAATGTGTGTGGTGTGAGATATCCCCTCACACCAGTCAGAATGGCCATCATCAAAAAGTCTACAAACAAGAAATGCTGGAGAGGATGTGGAGAAAAGGGAACATTCTTGCACTGTTGGTGGGAATGTAAATTGATACAGCCACTATGGGAAGACGGTGTGGAGATTCCTTAAAAAACTAGGAATAAAACACTATATGACCCAGCAATCCCACTCCTAGGCATATACCCTGGGTAAACCAAAACTGAAAAGGACACATGTATCCCATTGTTCATTGCAGCACTATTTACAATAGCTAGAACAAGGAAGCAACCTAGATGTCCATCGACAGATGAATGGATAAAGAAAGTGGTGGTAGATATATACAATGGACTGCTGGCCACCTCATGCAAAGAGTTGACTCATTGGAGAAGACTTTGATGCTGCAGTCCCTTGGACTGCAAGGAGATCCAAGCAGTCCATCCTAAAGGAGATCAGTCCTGGGTGCTCATTGAAAGGAATGATGCTAAAGCTGAAACTCCAGTACTTTGGCCGTCTCATGCGAAGAGTTGACTCATTGGAAAAGACTCTGATGCTGGGAGGGATTGGGGGCAGGAGGAGAAGGGGACGACCAAGGATGAGATGGCTGGATGGCGTCACTGACTCGATGGACGCGACTCTGAGTGAACTCCAGGAGTTGGTGATGGACAGGGAGGCCTGGCGTGCTGTGATTCACGGGGTCCCAAAGAGTCAGACACGACTGAGCAACTGAACTGAACTGAACTGATTACCCATAAAAAGGAACGCATTTGAGTCAGTACTAATAAGGTGGATGAACCTAGAACCTGTTATACAGAGTGAAGTAAGTCAGAAAGAGAAAGTTAAATACCATATTCTAACACACGTATATGAAATCTAGAAAAGTAAAAGTGAAGGTCGCTCAGTCGTGTCCAACTCTTTGTGACCCCATGGACTATACAGTCCATGGAATTCTCCAGGCCAAGATACTGGCGTGGGTAGCCGTTCCCTTCTTCAGGGGATCTTCCCAACCCAGGGATTGAACCCAGGTATCCCGCATTACAGGCGGATTCTTTACCACCTGAGCCACAAGGGAAGCCCAAGAATACTGGAGTGGGTAGACTATCGCTTCTCCAGCGGATCTTCCCTACCCAAGAATTGAACCAGGGTCTTCTGCATTGCAGGCGGATTCTTTACCAACTGAGCTGTGAGGGAAGCCCTAGAGAAAATGATACCAAAGAATTTATTTGCAGGGCAGCAATGGAGAAACAGACATAGAGAACAGACTTACGGACATGGGGAGAGGGGAGGAGAGGGTGACATGTATGGAGAGAGAGTAATACGGAAACTTACATTATGTGTAAAATAGATAGCCAACGAGAATTTGCTGTATGTCTTAGGAAACTCAAACAGGGCCTCTCTTTATCAACCTAGGGGGTGGAATGGGGAGGAAGATGGGAGGGAGGTTCAAACGGGAGGGGATACATGTATACCTATGGCTGATTCATGTTGAGGTTTGACAGAAAACAACAAATTCTGTAAAGCAATTATCCTTCAATTAAAAAAAAAAAGTGTCACTATCTCCCTTTAACAGAGGAGGGAAAAGAAGCTTACATTAACTATCTTACCCAAAGGCACCTAGAAAGTGGCAGTCAAAATGTCCACCCCAGACCTAGCTGACTCCTAACCACTACAGTAGAGACTCCCTTGTTGCAGAGAAGTAACTTCTCAAGCTTAAAAAAAAGGCATCAAAACCTTCAAATAAAATCTGAAACTAGATGATCCAAGGGGAGTTCCCCAGTTGCTTAGTGGTTAGGATTCTTGGCTTTCGCTGTTGTGGCCCATGTTCAAACCCTGGTTGGAGAACTGAGATCCCACAAACCATGTGGTACAGCCAAAAAAAAAAAAAAAGATGCCTATGTGATAAGTGAAAATTAAGCTGAGGGATGGTGTAAATAGGCAGATCTATGAAATATTTCATGATCCTTATTCTGGTGAGGTTATCTTAGCATTTTAAGGAGAAGATGGCCTTTATTTACTTAATTTCAATAGTCACCTCTTAAAATATATGGCTAATAAACATCATTTTAAGATGAAAAAGAGAATCTCTATACTGATTTTATTTAGAAGATTCATACTTAACTTTTAAGTAAACAATACAGAAAGCTACATAAAAGGAGGTCATCTGAACTGCTGGGTGCAAAGATTACCACTGTTAATATTTTATTGCCCTTTCTAAACATTGCTGTTGTATATATACATTTTATAGCAAACAAAAGTATAATCTACATGTTTCATAACTTTGTTTTTTTACTCATTGTTAATATAATGCTCATCTTTCTATGTTTTTTAAAGTCAGAATAGCTTTCAGAATCCAAAGAATTGAAACCATAATGGTAAAGATGACTGATGGGAGGTTTGTGTTGGGCAGGACTTTGCCTTTCCCATCAGGTTGGCCTTGAGTGCTAAAAGCCGGAATCAGAGAGAGATTTATGTGACGGACAGAGTCTGTCTCTTGACCTTTTCTACTTTTTTCCCCCTCATTTGTGGTCACAACCTTTCCCTCTGATTGTCTCCAGTTGGACCCCTGCCAAGTTATGTCTGAGTTGGGATGGAGGGGAGGGTGTGAAGCCGTATATGGTTGTACCCGCCCCCCCCACCTTTGCAGCTTAATGCCCTTGAAACTCAGGTAGGTGTCATTCCCCCTGAAAGAGAGTAGCCAAAGGCAGATCTCTGTGCCAACTCTTAACAGGTTTCCAATGCTTCACTTTCAGGCTTATGAACTAGGGCTCTATGAGATACCAGACTGAGCCAAGAATGAATATTCCTAGGATAAGTGCACAGCAGGCCAGAGCAGGAAAGTGTGTCCCAGAAGCCTTTTCTGTTGGAAGAGAACTCTATCATTGCTGACTCATAAACACACCTCAAAAGTGCCTTCTTCTGTCCTTTTGTTCTTGTTTCCTTTGAATGTTGTTCATCAGTATTGCACTATTCTAATCTTGTGTCTCCCAAAGTCTCTCAAACATTCTTCCATGATATATATTTGGTTCCTTTCCCTTGAAACCAGGTGTACTTTTATCTGTCCCTCATTGTATACATTTTTACCATTTTGGATAGTGAAATATCAATAGCTGAGGAAATAGTCTTCCTTTCATCATAAAAAAAATTGTTCACTGTTGATAGCAATAATTAGAATTGTGTCCTTCAAAAGCACTTATCAGAAGACTTATTCTCGAAAATTTTCATCCTTGTTTGATTATAGACAAATCTTCTGCATATATGACTGAGCTAAGAAAAGAGTAATTATTTAACTTGATATTGTAAACACTTAACTATAACTATTAAAAGGTTCTGTTTAAAGAGAAGGGGCTACACAGAAATTAACATAAAGTGGCTTATAGTTGAATATAAAACCTGAAACCATAAGAATGCTTAGAAGAAAACATAGGTGGTAAACTTGACATCTGTCTTGGCAGTGATTTTTTTTTTTTTTAATTTGACAACAAAAGCAAAAAATAAGTGGGAAAGCATCACACTAAAAAGCTTCTGCATGCCAAAGAAAAGCATCAACCAAATGACAAACTATTGAATGGGAGAAAATATCTGCAAATCATGTTTGATAAGGGGTTCATATCCAAAATATATAAGGAACTCATACAACTCAAGAGCAAAAAAAAAAAAAAGAATCCAATTTAAAAATGGGCAGAAGATCTGAATAGACATTTTTCCAAAGATGTTTGGGTGGTCAGCAGGTACATATGAAAAGTGCTTAAGTCACTCACTAATCAGGGGAATGCAAAGCAAAACCACAAGGAGCTATCACCTCACACCTGTTAGGATGGCTGTTTTAAAAAAAATAAGAAATGTGTGGGTATGGAGAAAAGGAATCCTTTTTGCACTGTTAGTGGAAATGTAAATTGGTGCTGTCACTATGAAAAATTGTGTGGAAGTTCCTCAAAAAATTAAAACTCGAGCTACCCACAAGATCCAACAGTTCTACTCCTGCCTACATACCCAAAGAAAATGGAAACACTAACTCAAAAAGATAAACCTACCAGTTCATTGCAGCACTATTTATAATAGCCAAGATGTGAATACAACCTAAGTGTCCAACAGTGGATGAATGGGTAAAGAAAATGTGGTATGCTCACATATATATACACACGGGAACATTATACAGCCACAGAAAAACAAATGAGGTCTTGCTATTTGCAACAACGTGGATGGACATGGATGGATGCTAAGTGAAGTAAGACACACAAAAATACTGTGTTGGGCAAAAAGTTTGTATGGAAAAATCTGAACAAACCTTTGGCCAACCCAGTATCATATGATCTCATTTATATTTGGAAACTAAAAACAAAAAAACCTCAAGCTCATAAATACAGAGAATAGATTGGTGGTCGCCAGAGGCAGGGGCTAGGGGATAAGCAAATGGGTAAAGAAAGGGGAGTCAAAATGTTCTAAGTCCCAGTTGTGACTAAGTTGTGAGGATGTAAGGTACAACATGGTGATTATAGTAAGTAATACTGTATTGTTTATTTGAAAGTTCCTAGATCTCAAAATTCTCATCACAAGAAAAAAATTACAGCTATATATGGTGACAGATGTTGACTATACTTATTGTGGTGATCATTTCACAATGTGTACAAATACAGAATTATTTTGTTACACACCCAAAACTAATACAATGTCAAAGGTCAGTTATACCTGAATTTTTTAAAATAAAGGAAGTTTCATGTTCAAGACTGGCTTCCCCGGTGGCTCAGTGGTAAAGGATCCGCCTGCAGTGCAGGAGACACAGGAGATGTGGGTTCGATTCCTGGGTCAGGAAGGCTCCCTAGAGGAGGGGATGACAACCCTAATTGCCTAGTCCAGTATTCTTGCTCAGAAAATCCCACGGACAGGGGGAGCCTGGCAGGCTACAGTACCTGGGGTCGCAGAGAGGTGGACACAGCTGATGAGACTGAGCAGCAGCAGCGGCATGTGCAAGGCGTGGCCGGCAGCCAGCTCGCGGCCTGATGCACGCTGCTGCCGTCCATGTAGATAGTCTGTAACGTGCCTCTGCCGCACATCCTTCCTCTTGAATGCTGCTTCATAGGTAGCTTCCTCTTGGTCTCTGGATTCTCTCATTTTGCCTTCTTGTGTTAGCTGCAAAATTTCCTATGTTCTGAGCAAGGTTCTGAACTTAATGGCAACTTTTGGTAGACTGACCTTTGATATGATTGGAGTTGGCCCAAAAGTTTGTATGGAAAAAAAAATGGGTAAAGGGGAGTCGAAAGGTACTGAGTTCTAGTTATAAATAAGTTGTGGGGATGTAATATACAGCATGGTGACTGTAGTTAGTAATACTGTATTGCATATTTGAATATGGTGTCTGGACTCTCACACTGACTTCTTGACATAGTCCAGGGATAATGGAACATAGCTCAGTCATGTTTTGATTGACTCAGTTACATGCATAATAGCTTTGTTACCTCATTATTATAGTAATGTTTCCTGTAAAAAATACTGGGGAAAAAAACTTAAGGGAGAAAATTAAAATCACTGATTACCCCCTTACCCAGAGAGCACTGCTGCTAATATTTTGGTTTATTTTTTCCTAAGACTTCTGTTTTAACCATTATCTTTCAGTGAATCTGATAGGTTCTCATTCATGAACTCTACCTGAACAGTGACTTACTGGTGGATGCTAAGTCACTTCAGTCATGTCTGACTCTTTGCCACCCCATGCATGTAGCCTACTGGGATTACTAATTATTGTTTGTTCTTAATGCTGCTTGCCCCTGTGTGGGAAGATGTGGAATGTCATCTCCCTTTGACTGACGTCTGCAGTCTCTGATCATCTTTCTACCTTCATTTTGTAAACAATGTATCATTTGCTGGAGGTACTAATGTATATAGAACATTTAAAGCAAAATATATTTTTCTCCCAAGAGGGAATAAATGTAATTGCTGAAAAGTTCATACACACACACACACACACACACACACACACACACACACACACATATAAACACATATAGACATGAGTTTGAGCAGACTCAGGGAGGTAGTGAAGGACAGGGAAGCCTGGCATGCTGTAATCCATGCGGTTGCAAAGAGTCAGACACAGCTAAGCAATTGAACAACAACATATATGAAAGAAGCAATTGGTTTTCTCAAGGAAACAGAAAAAAGTCTGCTGAATAGAAAATTGAGTCTACACAACAGCTTTCTGTCCAGTTGCTTTCTTCCCTTTTTCTGGGTAGGAATCCAAGCCAGACCGTCTCCTTGTGCTGAAGGTCCTGTGGAATGATTTCCTGGTGTGCTACTCCTCTCGCCCTCTGCTCTGCTGGTCTGTGTGGTGGGCCCTCTCCACCTGCGGCTATTTTCAAGTCATTAACTACGCACAGGGCCTGTGGGAGCAGGTGATGCCTTCCCGCCATGCTGCTATCTATAACGGCGGTGTGGAGGCCGTTTCAACCTTACTGGGTAAGCAGTGCTGGGCGGTAGGGCAGGTTGGGTGGGAGAGGCCTCTGGTAGTTTAGTTGACCATGATCAGTTTTTCTCCCCTCTCAAATTTGAAGTAACCTCAAAGAATGGTTTGTTTACTTTGAGCTCTGATTTTATCATTTAGGATGACAGTTCAGAAGTGTACGTTCAGGGAGTACTATGATAACAAACTTGAATTCTTTTTTTTTTAATATAAATTTATTTTAATTGGAGGCTAATTACTTTACAATATTGTATTGGTTTTGGCATACATCAACATTTTTTTTTAATCCGCCACTGGTGTACACATGTTCCCCATCCTGAACCCCCCTCCCACTTCCCTCCCCATACCATCCCTCTGGGTCATCCCAGTGCACCAGCCCTGAGCATCCTATTATCATGCTTGAATTATTTATAACCTTTGGGAAACCTAATGTAAGGATCCTGTAAATTGTTTTCTTACCCAAGTTTCCTTTATCTCTGATTCACTGCGTGCTTTGGCCATGCGTGAAGCTTTGAGCAGCACTGTTCAGTACTTTCTAACAATAGTAGCTAGTATATGTTGTGTTGCAGGTGCCATTCTGAAGACTTTATGTATATTAACACCGTCCTCACAAAATTCCTTTGTTGCAGTTATTACCCCCATTTTCCAATTAAGGAAGCTGTTGAAAGATATGTTAATCACTTGCCTAAGGTCATATAGATGGTCAGTGGTAAAGTCAAGGTTTGAACTCAGAGCCTGTCTTTGGCCATTAGCATCTATCGTTCCAGTCTAATTTGTTGATCCACCTCATAGGTCTTAGAAGATCATAAAGGACTTCTGTGAACACTTTTAACTGTGACCAGCACTTAGAAAGCACTCCATACCATTTAGCTCTCATTATCCTCATCATCGTCATTTGACCACGTGACAAACTGCCCCTCAGATGGGAGGAGAGATGAACCATCCTGCCATGTTGCCAGGCTACAGGCAGGATGGTTCTTTTTGACTCTTGCCTCTGCATCCACCTCAGTAGCTTTCCCTTAGCAGCACCCCTGGTTCTATGTCCTCCTTTTCCATCTCATTACCCACTGCCCTAATTCAGTCTCTTATCATCTCTCCATACTATTTATTCCATCATACTATTTATTCTCTCATACTATTTATTCCATCAGGTCCAAAAATCTCTGCCTAACTTTCAAGGGCCTTCATAATCTTGAACTACCCTGGTTAGAAATTTAAAGAGCTTAAAATGTCCTAATCTAAGGTGAATTTTTCATTTAGTGAAATAGTGCTTGTTTAGCAAAATGAGTAATTACTTTTCTGTTTTTGTTTTGTAGGTGCTGTTGCAGTGTTTGCAGTCGGTTACATAAAAATATCCTGGTCCACTTGGGGAGAATTGACATTGTCTCTCTTTTCTCTCCTGATTGCTGCTGCAGTGTATATCATGGACACTGTGCGTAACATTTGGGTGTGCTACGCATCCTACGTTGTCTTCAGAATCATCTACATGTTACTCATCACAATAGCAACGTATGTATTACGATTCAAAGCAGCATCAGAAGAGCTGTAACAGGATTAACTTTTTGGTTTCTTTACAAATTAAATTTCTGGTTCAAGGGCAAATGGGAGGAAGCATTATACCATAAGTGCATTATCAGTTTTTCTTTTGAGGAAGTATTTAGGCAAGTTTCATTTATTTCCTTGTTCATGTTTCTGCTGTTTTCAGACATTTGCATGAGGTTTGTATCATTTAGCAAAAGAATACTCTTCACTTGGTTGGGAAGGGAATTGACAGTAGAAGAGTATGGGCTGCTCTTCACATTTGAAATAAGAAATGTAACTATCCTTGAAGTAGTTCTTATCTTTGCATTCTTTTTATTTATTTTTTAAGTTTTCAGATTGCTGCAAACCTCAGCATGGAGCGCTATGCCCTAGTGTTTGGTGTAAATACTTTCATTGCCCTAGCACTGCAGACTCTGCTCACTCTAATTGTGGTAGATGCCAGTGGCCTTGGCTTGGAAATTACCACTCAGGTAAGGTCTGTTTCAGTACTGAAGATGTTATGGGTTGATCAGGGTAACAGAAGTGGAGCATGCTTCAGGGAAACAAATTCAAACAATAGAGACAGATAGAAAATCGAAAGTAAAAGTGTTCTTTCCTTCCTTCAGTTATCCCCCACCCTTAGTTCCTTTCTATCAGGAGGATACTGAAACCATCATCTCTTTGATGAGGCCCTAGAACTCATCTGAGTGTGATTATCCAGCCTTGTGGAGCTGAGAGGTAGTGTTAGTTCTTCTGCTTCCTCACCCATTATTTCCCTCCATTTTAAATTCTGTGCCTGGAATACTGTATCCTATTGTTTGAGATGCCTGCTTCACTTGAGAGCTCTCTGAGTCTCCTCCCTTCTTTAAACACCCCCCACCCAGATACCAAGGTAATGATTTGCTGTTGATGACTAGGATTACACATGACCTGTTGAGAAAACACCTGCACAAACACCCAGAGACCGTGTGAATACGTTTATTCACTCTGTAATTGTATAGTTGTATATGGCTTCATTCATTGTGAGTTGTAAATAGGGCTTGGGATGTACTTTAGCAAAATGGGCAATTGAATCAAAAAGTGCCTACTCCAACTCATCTCAGCTCAAAAGATTCTATCTCCATTGTTCTTCCCACTTACGTATTAGTTTTCCTAGAATACAAAGAGCTGACATGTTAATTAACTTTGTTTTTACCGAGGAGATCTAAAAGAGATACAGTAGATAATGTGTGCTGAGTGCCTTCTGTGTGCCAGGTACTTTATATAGAATTTTGCAGGGTTGCTAACAGGATTAGACATCAAGAAAATGAATCTGAGAGATGTGTTGTTTAAGGTTACGGTCAATAATAGTATGGCAGGACCAGGATTCAAAGCAACATCTGACTCGAAAGCCTACGCATCTCCCTTTGCATCATGCTGGCTCAGAAAAGGGCGGGGGAAAGGTGGTTAGAGCAGAGGAATGGGAGTTTATTACTGTCTTTTAAGTAATTATTACTTATGTGTTTCCCAGTTACTGCCTGCAATAAGAATGTCGGGAAGACCTCTCAAGGGTTAAGTGCTTTCATTTGGGATGGAGGGTAGGAGAATAAGTGCTTATCATCTTGCTATAGAAGTGGTGGGTTTAAATGTGTGGAATAATAATTTTGTGGGCTGTGCTTAAACTCATGACTGCCATGATTAATTAACCGATTTCCTATAGGAAAATGTATCCACATTTTAAAGGACTTGGCTCAGAGGGTTAGGCTTCCCAGGTGGTGCTAGTGGTAGAGAACCTGTCTGTCAGTGCAGGAGACTTAAGTGAGTTCAATCCCTGGGTCAGGAAGATCCCCTGGAGAAGGAATTGGCAACCCACTCCAGTGTTCTTGCCTGGAGAACCCCATGAACAGAGGAGCCTGGTGGGCTACAGTCCATGGGGTCGCGAAGGATCAGACACGACTGAAGCGACTTAGCATGCACGCAGAGGGTTAGAGCGGCATGCTTACTGGATCCATGAACCAGCTTATCAGTATTTAGTAAGTTATTTTAATAAGAAAATGATGATATTGATAAATCATATAATCACATTAAAAAATGGCTTAGAGAAGATTCCTATAAAAAGTTGTCTTACAATGGAATATAGTTGACCTTCTACTGCCCTCTTCTGGGAGAGTGGAAATTCTTGATCTTCAGAATTTGGCCTCATATCAGCTTGAGTTAGTCGGCTTGAGGGTAGAGACCAGGATTCAGTTATAACAGCAACAAAAATGAAAACCAATATTAACAGTATTAGCATTGTGTTAATAAGCATTTACATACAGAATACTATTCCTTCCCAACAACTCTGTAATCAGGATATATTATGAATTACAAAATGGGTTTTAAATGAAGTGGAGGCTCAGACACTGAGTCTCTCCATCCAGGCCACACAGCCAGTAAGTGGGTAGTCAGGATTGGCACCGAGGCAGTCTGGCTCCAGTGTCACCATGCTGTCCTGCCTCTCTGTATCCTCAGTGCCTGGCACATTGTGTAAGCACACAGTGTTTTTTGGAATTGTATTGAGAAACTGAACATATCTTTAATTATAGAGTCTGTTCACATATATGTAATAAAAGAGCTGACCTTCCAGTGGATAATTCTGTAAATTACTTCTTCCCCTCTCTTTAGTTCTTCATCTACGCTGGTTACTTTGCACTCATCGCTGTGGTTTTCCTGGCTAATGGTACCGTCAGTATTATGAAGAAATATAGAAAGCAAGAAGATCCAGAATCAAGTTCTCAAGTGACCCCTTCATAACATACTGCAAGTGAGCTTCATATTGCAAGAATTCTGCACAATGGCTGTAACCGGCTGTATTTAATTTTTTTAAGTGTAGACACATATTTATGAGTATGCATTTCATGGCTTCAAAGCAGCCAGTTGACTATACCTTGTCTTCCCAGAGTAACAATAACAGTTGAGAAATGAAGTGTACTTCCTGGAATACTTATGAGAGCCAATTTAAGAATGTGTTTTTCCTGCCTCAGAAGTGAACTTGCTTTTGAAAACCAAGACTCAAGAGCAGTCAGGCACCACATGGTAATGTACATGTGCTCACAAGTGAGTTTGGTGTTTCATAGGTCAAGTATTCTACTTCTGTGTCTGATTAGCCAGATGCTTGGCCTGTTGGGACCAGGGCTTCATGGGCCACAGGATGTTACAGTCAGAATCAAAATAGTGTTCTAATAGCATCTGCCTCTGTTCAACTTAGTTCTCATGTCCGTGTTACTGATGTGCGTTTGTTTCTACAGATGACAACATCGGCCCTGGTTTGGTGTTCTATAAAGAATATGTGTTAATTCTGAGTTATTTTAAAAAATTCATTGTGTAAATACTCTCAGTGCCCATCTTGATTGTTGTGTGTTTGTGTTGATTTTTCTTAGAAGTATATTTTTACATTATTCATATGCTTCCCAGAGAAGCTAATTTAGTTAAAAAATAAGGCAACTTTTGAGGCCTACTAATAATATAAGTGACCTAATCAGAAAACTTAAGGTAGGTTTACTTGTCTTTTATTCTTTGGTATGAAGGACTATTAAATCTATGATGAAAAGTTACTAAGTGGGCTAAAGGCATAACTAGTCCATTTTGTATCTGCATTCCCTTTTATCTCCAAAATAAAATGGGAAAGTCTTTTTAAAATAACTTCATCTCCATTTATGGCATTTATATTATTTGTCCTTCTTATCCAAGATAAAGGTGTCATTAACTGTTGGGTTATTCCAAGGTCTTTTTCACAAACTGAGCCTCTTTATTTTGGTGGGACAGGAACTAGGATGGACTTGGTTCCTGCATATGATCATCTTAAATATCTGCTTAAAATAAGAATTGCTATTGATTCCATTTCCAAGTTACTTGAAAAATGTTATTCTGTGTACATTTAATTGGGAAATTAGTCTAACAGGTGATTGCTCACATATGTGAGACATGACTATTTTAAAACCAATTTTGTTGCCTTATCTTAAAAAAAAAAACAAAAACTAGGTCAACTTTTTTAAGAATGACATAGGTAAATACTGAATAGTAATGTCAAGATTCCAAAACTGACATATTCATTTATGTAAGCAAGAATTCTAGAAGCAAATGAATGAGGATAAGAATAAGTCATTTTCCAGTCACCTTCCTTTGTGAATAAATGAAAGGAGAAGAGCACTAGCTAAGGAAGGAAACAGGAAGCGCTATCATAAACAGCAGCCTCTAATTTTGTATTTTGTCTTTGTTTTATTTTGCTACATAGGGAATGTGTACTCAGAAACAAGTAGAAAAATGATGTTTGAGGAATTTAATTTTTTAAATAAAATAGACTGTGGTACAAACTATTCATGTTAACTAAAGCAGTATTTCCCTGGAATTTAAGTCACAGTTTGTTGTATACAATCAGAGCGTTTACTTATTTAAGACAATAATAAGTTCATATCTTGGTGTGTGTGGTACTATTTGTAGAATGTTGAACCCAATTTGCAAGTTGTACTGTATGCGGTTTTGGAAAGAAGTGCAAATAATTTGTTGTACTTTTTATTCAATACTGTATAGATTATACAGTTATTTTTTATTAAATAAATATTTTACAGTATATTTTTCCTTGTTTAAAATATTTATTTTTATGTCTTTCTTGCTACATGCAGGCTTTCTCTAGTTGTGGAGAGCATGGGCCCTAGAGCCTGCAGGCTTCAGTAGTTGTGGCTTGCCATCTCTCGAGCATGGGCTTAGTGGTTGTGACACACGGCTTAGTTGTCCCTCAGCATGTGGGATCTTCCTGGACCTGGGCTGAATCCATGGCCCCTGCATCGGGAGGTGGAGTCTTAACGACTGGACCACCAGGGAAGCACTGGTCTTTACCTTTGACACTTCCCTCTCATTTCTGTTGTTTTCCCAATTTTTCTTCTAGCACCGCATTGTACTGTTTATTTTTCTTGGTCTTGATGTTGGTACCTCTTATATTTTTAAAAGCATTCTCCCATTTAGAAACTAAAAAGACCAATGTTCCCTTCAGTGTTAACTGAATTTTTCAGGTAAATGAAATGAAATTGAATCAAAGGTAGAAGGTGCCATCTTGTTTTGAAAAAATCATGGTCTTTTGGTTATAGCCCCAAATGTTCTGGTACCCACGGAAGCATCTTCTTGCCATCAGTTGAGAATTGCTTTGTTCATTTTACCCGACAAACCGAACCAGTCTTTTCTAATAGTATTTGAATGTGTACTTTCTCATTAGTTCCCATTGCAAAACCTTCATTAAGGCATTTTATTGATTATCACCAAAGACTTGGAAATTTTTCATGCAAAAAACTTTTTAAAGATAACATTTTCTGTCCTTATAGCATATCTTATGTATCTGAGCAGGAACCACACCTTATTTTTGTCTTTTGTTGCAGAACACATCTTGTGTTTGTGCCCCATGAACCCTGAATTATACAAATGATATGTGATGGACTCAACGTAACCACCTGCCAGTACAAAAGCTAAATAAATGCTATTTTTAAAAAAGTACATCAAAGTAAAGCATTAAGATTAAAATGCCTGTCAGTGATGTCTAGTCCACTGGATGCTTTATTAAAGGCATTGTGCTCAAATGTTAGAAATTGGATATCTATTTGTCTTACTTCTTATGGAATCCTAGGGCTTCCCAGATGGCACAGTGGTAACGAACCCACCTGCGAATATAGGAGATGGAAGAGACACAGGAAGATCTTCCCTGGGTTGGGAAGATCCCCTGGAGAAAGAAATGGCAACTCACTGCAGTATTCTCGTCTGGAAAATTCCATGGGCAGAGGAGCCTGGCAGGCTGCAGTTCATGACAGTCAGACATGCAGGACTGAGCAACTGAGCAGGCATGCATGTGTAATTAGTACTTTACATTTATATAACATGCTTTGGTTTGGAAAGGCATTTGTGAACATCATCTCTCTTGATTCTGGAAAAAGCATCCTGTGGTAGTATTAGTAATTCTTCTACTTTTTTCATTAAGTAATGCTGATAGAAGGGGCTTCAGAATACTGAGTTTGCCATTCAAAGCTCTGATTCATTAGGGAAGTTACTCTGGAGCTTCAGTTTATTTTTTTTTAATATTTCTTTTTACTTACTTGGCTGTGTCTGGTCTTTGTTCTGGCAGGCAGGAAGTTTAGTTGCAGCATATGGGATCGGTATGCCGAGTCTTAGTTGTGGCATGTGAGATCTAGTTCCCGGATCAGGGGTTGAACCTGGGCCCCCTTCATTGAGAGCGTGGAGCCTTAGCCACTGGACCACCGGGGAAGTCCTGAGCTTCAGTTTCCTCATCAGTAAGTGGGGATGATACTTACCTCATGAGACTGTCATGAAGAAACGAAAGAACATATGAGAAAGCACCTGTCACATGAGAAATCAGTTCCCTTCCCCCTCATTCTCTACTAACAATTAGTTTTAGCTGTCAGTTTCAAATGAGCCGAGCATTGGAAAAGACTCTGATGCTGGGAGAGATTGAGGGCAGGAGAGGGGAGTAACAGAGGATGAAGTGGTTGGAGGGCATCACCGACTCAATGGACATGAGTTTGAGCAAGCTCCAGGAGATGGTAGACAGGGAAGTCTGATGTGCTGCAGGCCATGGGGACACAAAGTGTCAGACACGACTTAGTGGCTGAACAACAATCAATCTCAAAGTTGTACTCTCAAATGAAAGTTCTTTTGGAATATTTCAAAATAAAAATGATAGGAGGCTTTTAAACACTCTCATTTTTTGGTCAAGTTTTATTTAATTACTTTGACATTGCCCTTCTTTGGGACTGGAAAACTCACCTTTTCCAGACCTGGAGCTACTAGTGAGTTTTCCGTATCTGCTGGCATATTTAGTGTAGCACTTTAACAGATCATCTTTTAGGATTTGAAATAGCTCAGCTGGAATTCCATTTCATTGGAATCAGTTTTCATTCCAATCCCAAAGAAAGGCAATGCCAAAGAATGTTTAAACTACAACACAATTGCACTCATTTTGCATGCTAGCAAAGAAATGCTCAAAATTCTCCAAGCCAGGCTTCAACAGTACATCAACTGAGAACTTCCAGATGTTCAAGCTGGGATTAGAAAAGGCAGAGGAACCAGAGATTAAATTGCCAGCATCTGCTGGAGCATAGAAAAAGCAAGGGAATTCCAGATAAATATATACTCCTGCTTCATTGACTACACTAAACCCTTTGACTGTGTGGGTCACAACAAACTGTGTAAAATTCTTAAAGAGATCGGAATACCAGACCACCTTACCTGCCTCCTGCGAAACCTGTATGCAGGTCAAGAAGCAACAGTTAGAACCAGACATGGAACAATGGACTGGTTCCAAATTGGGAAAGGAGTACGTCAAGGGTTTATATTGTCATCCTGCTTATTTAAATTATATGCAGAGTACATCATGAGAAACACTGGGCTGGATGAAGCACAAACTGGAATCAAGATTGCCAGGAAAAATATCAATAACGTCACATATGCAGATGCACCACCCTTAATGGCAGAAAGTGAAGGGGAACTAAAGAGCCTCTTGTTGAAAGTAAAAGAGGAGAGTGGAAAAGTTGGCTTAAAACTCAACATTCAGAAAAGTAAGATCATGGCATCTGGTCCCATCACTTCATGGGAAATAGACAGGGAAACAGTGACAGACTTTTATTTTCGTGGGCTCCAAAAACCACAGGTGGTGACTGCAGCTACAAAATTAAAAGACACTTTCTCCTTGGAAGAAAAGTTATGACAGACAGCATATTAAAAAGCAGAGACATTACTTTGCTGACAAAAGTCTGTCTAATCAAAGCTATGGTTTTTCCAGTAATCATGTATGAATGTGAGAGTTGGACCATAAAGAAGGCTGAGTGCCAAAGAATTGATGGTTTTGAACTGTGGTGTTGAAGAAGACTTGAGAGTCCCTTGGAATGCAAGGAGATCAAACCAGTCAATCCTAAAGGAAATCAATTCTGGATATTCATTAGAAGGACTGATGCTGAAGCTAAATGTCCAATGCATTGGCCACCTGATGCGAAGAGCCAACTCATTAGAAAAGACCCTGATGCTGGGAAAGATTGAAGGCAGGAGGAGAAGGGGACAACAGAGGACGAGATGGTTGGATGGTATCACTGACTCAATGGACATGAGTTTGAACACACTCCAGGAGATGGTAAAGGACAGAGAAGCCTGGCGTGCTGTAGTCCATGGAGTCACAAAAGGTCGGACACAACCGAGGGACTGAACGACAACAACATTTAATTACTTAGATGAATTATATAAACAATAATGTAATGATAGCTCATTATTAGATAGTGTTTACTATTTATGACTGTGCTGAATAATGTCCTAAGGGCTTTAGATGCTCTATATTACCAAATGTTACTGAATTGCAGGTTATTAAAATAACAATTTCTAGTAATACAAAATTTTGTAAGAAAAATCCTGGAGTGTATTTTGTGAGATATTATTAAAGGTGTTAGGTTTTAAACGGTACTGCTTTTTAAATTCATGTGTTTAATAGCAAGTTATAAATATGTAATCTATTTCATTTGAAATAAGAAAGTATAATTTGAGGTAAAATTTTTATTTAGAAAGCTAAACACTCCCTCTTATTTTTAATGTATATTTTAGAAAGTTCTGGGGATACAATGAAAATGTCATGACTCCGGATCTCAAAGAACTTAAAATGTGTGATAAGAAAAGATAAGTATTGATAGAAAGCATAACAGAGAGGCCCAACTGCAACACAAGTTAGTGTGTCAGGTATCATAATAATTTAAAGAGGCTTGGATCTCAAAAACTACAAGTCCACTGGGGAAATAATGTATGACTTCCAGAAGGAGGTGATATTTGAAAAGTTAGTCATGCAGCATGGCCAGAATCTTAAAGGAAATTTAGAAAGAGGAACGGACTATAGTGGACAAAGAGGCATAAGTAAAGGTATGAAAGTCAGAAAGTGTGGGTGTACAATCAGCAAGGAATATAGAGAGCAGGACAGGGCAGTTTGGGGGTCATTTTCTAATGTTCATTAATTGCAGAAGGAATCAGGGAGTAATGATTAAGCTTGTCTTTAGAATTTAATCTGGCAGCAGTCGAAGATACTACCCAAAATTGCTAGTTGGACTGCTATTTTGGGTCCACTAGGTGTCGGCGAGGAAGGCTTTTATGATCCACAGCAGAGGGAAAAAACAAGACTGACTTGCGGTTATGAACATTCTGGAATGGTTCAGTTCAGTTCAGTTCAGTTGCTCAGTCGTGTGTGACTCTTTGCGACCCCATGAATCGCAGCATGCCAGGCCTCCCTATCCATCACCATCTCCCGGAGTTCACTCAGACTCACGTCCATCGAGTCAGTGATGCTATCCAGCCATCTCATCCTCTGTCGTCCCCTTCTCCTCCTGCCCCCAATCCCTCCCAGCATCAGAGTCTTTTCCAATGAGTCAACTCTTCACATGAGGTGGCCCGAGTACTGGAGTTTCAGCTTCAGCATCATTCCCTCCAAAGAAATCCCAGGGCTGATCTTGCAGTCCAAGGGACTCTCAAGAGTCTTCTCCAACACCACAATTCAAAAGCATCAATTCTTCGGCGCTCAGCTTTCTTCACAGTCCAACTCTCACATCCATACATGACCACTGGAAAAACCATAGCCTTGACTAGATGGACCTTTGTTGGCAAAGTAATGTCTCTGCTTTTGAATATGCTATCTAGGTTGGTCATAACTTTTCTTCCAAGTAAGCGTCTTTTAATTTCATGGCTGCAGTCACCATCTGCAGTGATTTTGGAGCCCCTAAAATAAAGTCAGCCACTGTTTCCACTGTTTCCCCATCCATTTCCCATGAAGTGATGGGACCGGATGCCATGATCTTCGTTTTCTGAATGTTGAGCTTTAAGCCAACTTTTTCACTCTCCACTTTCACTTTCATCATCTGGAATGGCAGATAACCTACCCAAGATCACATGTCTTTGAAGTGGAGAAGCCGGGATAGTATTTTTTTTTTCCCTTTAATAAGATTTTATTAAAGTTGCCCCTAAACTTTGCTGATTCATGTTGCTGTATGGCAGAAACCATCACATTATTGTAATTATTCGGGATAGGAGTCTGATTCCCACCCTACACTGCAAACTAACCGTCATTTCCACCCCTGCACCCCAGCGGGTCTGTAAGGATGAGACCTCAGCGGGAAGACTGAGGGGGTGGGAAGGTGCAGCCGGGCACAGCTGCTGTAGGGTGGGTGGGCCGAGGGGCTCTGTTGGAATGGCTGGCTGAGTGACTGTGGGGTTGGAGCCCCGCGGTGCCCCCCGCCCCCTCCCGCGCTCCGCGCTCCGCGCTCCTCACCTCTCCAGCGCTAGACTGGAGGCAGGCCTGCCGTGGGCGGAGCGTGCGCACTTCCTTGCTCCCTCCTCTTACTGAGCCCTGAGCGCCTGCCCTTTACAGCCTGCCGCGCAGCGTGGGCTGCGACCCTTGCCAAGTTTTCGCACTCTCTCTTATAGAAACGGCGCTCCAACTCCGCCGCCACCGTGGGAGAGGGAGGTAGGGCTTTGGAAAGATCAGGCTGTGTGCCGCTCTTGACAGTTTTCTGAAAGTCCTCCTCTGAAACCCGCAACCCCAAACCCCGGCGTGAGGGAAACCAGAAACCACGGTGAAGGACTGCTAAGGGGGTTGGTGGGCTGCTGCCCAGGACATTTCAAACATGTTTGGTAATCAGTATGCTGCTTTGCTGTGCTCAGTCCTGTCCGACTAATGTTTATTGGAAACCTCTGAACTTATTCATCTGTTTGATACAGTTCATCTACTCCTGTCCACACCACCACCACCTTCTTATTCTAACAAACTGCATGACTTGACCATCATTCCTTGCAGGATGCCAAAAATCTTGTGAGGACCTATCTGCCATGTTCTGGGAGTGCTGACAAAAGTAGACCTTGAGCTCGAGAACAGTATTTACAGATTGAGCATTTGGACAGAGTGCTCCCTGGAAATCCCAGTGAATTTCAACTGGAAGAATAATAATAATAACAGTGAATTACAACTGAAGGATATAGAAGACACAGAGTCCCTTTGAGGAGTTCTTAGCCCAAAAACTAGAGAGAGAAAAAGGACACTAGAGGAATTTGAATCTCATGGAACCTGTAGCTACTGAAAACACTACACACGGCTCAATTACATTCTAGTCATATTGACACAAAATCTCAAGCTAAAAGCCTATTTACCTCAGTCCCTATTATCTAATATACCATGTCTAGTTTTCAACAAGTCATGCTAAAAGTCAAGAAAAAGCACAGTTTGAAAAAACAAAGAGAGCAACAGGACTAGGCCCAGCTTGAGAGAGTGAACTGCTAACTGGAGTTAGCAGACTGGGCCTTTAACTATGGTCACTGTGTTAAGAACTCTAATGGAAAGTGAAAAATCCAACAGCCATTCATGTTTAAACAAAAAACTAAAACAAAAATTTTCAGTAAACTAAGAATAGAGGGGAATTCCCTCAACTTGATAAAGAACATTTACAGAAAAGCTACACTTAACATCATACTTAATGGTGAGAAATTGGGACACTTGTCCCCCTAAAATCAGGGACAAGGCAAGGATGTCCAGTCTTACATAAATGATGAGAAGGAGTTAGCAACGCAAATATCCAAGGAAGAGCATTCCAGGCAGAGGAAAAAGCAAAAATGGAAAAGAGGTTCACATATTTGAGGAACAGAGAGGCGAACAGGGAGCTTGGTGTATCATGAGTGAACAGCAAAGTGGTAGGGGGTGAGGTTATAGGAGTAAGAAGGGGCCCAATTATTCAGAACGTGGGAAGTAAGGTAAGGAATTTAAATATTATTCTAATAGCACTGGAAAGTCAGAGAGGGGTATGGTCTGATTTACATTTGCTTGCTGACATGAACCTCTAGGTGTGGCTATGTATGTTCTTGGGAGTCATTCACTATTTGCATCTATTCAGAAAACAAGATGAGTTCATTCCCAGTTAATACCAAAGGTACTTTTGCACAGCCAAGTTTATAATGAGTTTTAACAATATTGCCAATCCCAGAGAAGAAACAGATAGCCTCCACTGCTATTAGATTATCACTACAAAGCAGGAGACACTCACCACGTATCAGTTCAGTTTAGTCGCTCAGTTGTGTCCGACTCTGTGACCCCATGAATTGCAGCATGCCAGGCCTTCCTGTCCGTCACCAACTCCCGGAGTTCACCCAAACTCATGTCCCTCGAGTCGGTGATGCCATCCAGCCATCTTATCCTCTGTCGTCCCCTTCTCCTCCTGCCCTCAATCCCTCCCAGCATCAGAGTCTTTTCCAATGAGTCAACTCTTCACATGAGGTGGCCAAAGTACTGGAGTTTCAGCTTTAGCATCAGTCCTTCCAATTAACACCCAGGACTGATCTCCTTTAGAATAGACTGCTTGGATCTCCTTGCAGTCCAAGGGACTCTCAAGAGTCTTCTCCAACACCACAGTTCAAAAGCATCAATTCTTCGGTGCTCAGCTTTTTTCACAGTCCAATTCTCATATCTATACATGACCACTGGAAAAACCATAGCCTTGACTAGATGGACCTTTGTTGGCAAAGTGATGTCTCTGCTTTTGAATATCCTATCTAGGTTGGTCATAACTTTTCTTCCAAGGAGTAAGCGTCTTTTAATTTCATGGCTGCAGTTACCATCTGCAGTGAATTTGGAGCCCCCCAAAATAAAGTCTGACCCTGTTTTCACTGTTTCCCCATCTGTTTCCCATGAAGTGATGGGACCAGATGCTATGATCTTAGTTTTCTGAATGTTGAGCTTTAAGCCAACTTTTTCACTCTCCTCTTTCACTTTCATCAAGAGGCTTTTTAGTTCCTCTTCACTTTCTGCCATAAGGGTTATAGCAGGTATAGGTGAAGAGAAACCTACACCAGGTATAGGCGAAGAAAAAAGCTGGAAGAATTAAGAGTCATTGTTTTATAGTTTTAAAACATTATTATTCTCAAGAAAATCTGAACAGCCATAAAGAACCTGTCTATACCTTGACTTGTCCCTTTCCTCACTGACTATTCCTACTAAAAATCCCACCAAAGAAATTAAAAATAAATGCCAGGACACTAGGTTTTTCTTGAGGAACACATGATTTCTTTTTTTAAAAAAATTTTTTATTGGAATATAGGTTTTTGCTACTCCTAGGTGGCTTAGTGGTAAAGAATCTGCCTGTCACTGCAGGAGATGCGGGTTTGATCCCTGGCTTAGGAAGATGCCCTGGAGAAGGAAATGGCAACCCACTCCAGTATTCTTGCCTGGAGAATTCCGTGACAGAGGAGCCTTGTGGGCTACAGTCTATGGGGTCACAAAAGAATTGGACACCACTGAGCAACTAAAACAACAAGAAATCATGCACTGAGTAAGCTAGAGCCTCACAGCAGGAGGTTCCTCCAAACTTCTGCCTATCTGGGGCTGCACACACACACTCAGAAGGGTTGAACACATGAAACAAGTGCTGAACAAATCTGCTGAACAAACAAAAATAATTATAGTGTAAATAACTTTTTGTGTTTAAGGAATGTACTTATTGCTGGCATACACCCTGAAAAGGGACTGTCCTGCTGCTAAGGGACATAAGCAAACTCAGGCCCTCCAGCCTTTAGTTTGACACACCCTAATAGCCCTTTACAGAAAGAATGTCTTGATTTATTTTGGCAGTTGCTTTATTTTTATTATAACTATAATATACATATATAATTGATATTATTATACATAAAATGTGTATAATTATATTAAAAGTATCAAATGTCACTTCAGTAAGGCTTAACTTGAATACATCTTTTGACACAGTCAACCTATTACTACAACCTAGCCCCACACTTCTAATTCTTTTTTGCTTTATGCTTTATATATCATTTCTCACTTTCTAACACAAATATGATTTACTTATTTAGTATGTTTGTTATTTATTGTCTTTTCTCCCTGTTAGAATGTGAGCTCTATGAAGGCAGTGAGTTTTTGACTTCCTAAAATGAGGATTCCCTATATTATAAAATAGTTTTTAAAATTTACAAAAGACCTAGGTGTTAAGGTGTTGATTTTAAATATATGCGTGTTAAACATTAGTATTATAAAGCTTCTGTGCTCTATAAATAATTGAGCCTTAAAAATGGAATACGTATATACAAAACTCAGAAAAATACTAAAATATTTCACCTCTTCTTTTTCCCTTTCATTGGAATGATAACATTCTAATTTCTGGGCCTGGGAACTCAGAGATCTGAACTTATTAGAATAAAGTAAGGCAAAGGACTCTGAGAAGTTTGCACTTTTCTTTTTGGCAACTGGGTTCAAGGAGTCTGAGGCAGGTGGAACTCTGACTATAATATATAATTATGATATAATATATAATATATGTATATTATAATTCATTGATATATTCCAAGTATGAGAATAGTGTCTGCCATATAAGTAATAATTATTTGTTGAAATGATTTAGAATATTGTGACTATATGCAGAATCTGAACATTATCTATAAAATATATTCCTTTGATCAGTTTTATAGAACACATGTATAGTCATATCTTCTTAATTCTTGGCACTTATTTAATCTCTTCTTAGTTACTTAAATAAACACTTTTCTAAGTCAAAGGATTCCTTCAAAGTTTTTATGTATTGAATGAGAGTTACTCTACTTTGGTCTCTTCCTCATATTGTGTAGTTTTTTCTATACCATGTGTAATGAATAAAGACAGAAAACTGGAGTTTTATCTATTTCTTGGATCTTTTTTCAGAGTGAGCATTCAAAATTTATAATTAGTATTAAATTAACCAGGCAAGAGGAAAAACACATGGCCCTATGCATATATACAGTGATCTCTATTTGTAAAATCCCATTGTCTTTGAAGAGTCATTAATTTCAAACACACATTTCTGCTCCTTATAACTAAAATACATTTATTGACATATAACATTTTCAGACTTTGAATAGCATTTGAGTCCATCTATATGAAAGGCCCTGGATAGCAGAAAATGTCTTCTTTTTGTACCAGGCTTTACCTAAACTACTCTGTTCTTATATTTCCTAAATTCTCCTTCCTGTACAGTCACTGATAGTGCAAGAGGGCTCATATCCAAGAGAAGAGAAAAGAGGACTTTATTTTTTCAGATTCACTAAGGTATAATTTATAAATAACAATTATATATAGTTGAGTTATACAATTTTAATGTGCATAATGTGATTATATATATAGTATATATAATTTATAAATACAGATGATTACAATAGTCAACTTAATTAAATACCTATTACCTCCCATAGTTACTTTTATTCTTTTGGTGCTAACACTGAAGATCTATTCTCTCAACACAGGTACGAATGACCAATTCGGTAACATTTTCAAGGTGCATTATGTTGTAATGTTTATCAGTACTTCATTCCTTTTTACTGCTGAAATATTCCATGGTATGGATATATTACACTTAATTTGTCCACTCATCATTTGTTGGCTTTTGGGGTTGTTTCTGCTTTTTGTCTATTATGAACAATGGTACTATTTTACTAATACTTGCAAAAATATTTAAAATATTTAGAAGGGTCAGTGGAAAAAACATTTGACTAGGAATTCAGAAACCTAAAAGGTCCACTTTAGCTTAGGAAGTAATTCCATGTTCACTAAAGGAGATCTGACTGAAATTCCTTTGACTTTCAACAGTTGATAATTTTATATATTTCTTTGTCTTTTTCAAGTGTTTGGCTTAAGACCAAAGTCCTGCAGCAGAAGAAACATTAGGTTATTACAACCATACATTCTACACTGTAGCTAGGAGGTGTGCTTACTAATAATTCATCTTAATTTTTTTGAACTTAGTCTACTGTACAGTTTGGAGAAAACTTAAAAATTCAATTTTATATTGCTCCTCTTTGGAGAAAAGATGCTCTCCATTATACCAAATGACAGAAATCCTAATAATAAAAAACAATAATCTGAATATATTGTACTGAGGAAATATTTTCACTTTTCTCTGTGTTACTTCTGGCACGGAACGGACAAATCCTTAAATCTTGCCATTTGTCACCTCAATCTAAAAATCATCTTGCTCCTTTCTTATACATAAAGATGACCTTTAAGGAGGACGTTTAAGGATCTGGAAAATTCTACATGACCGTTTTGACATGCTTGAAAGTAGAAACAAACATCCTATTTCCTTTGATCATTCTCTTGGGCAACGGAAGTTTTAATTTTTCATTGAAATATAATTGATTTACAGTGTTGTGCCAATCTGTGCTGTACAGCAAAGTGACTCGTTTACACATATGGATGTACTCTTTTTTTGAATATTGTTTTTCACTTGTGGTTTATTACAGGAAATTGAATATAGTTTCCTGTGCTATACATTAGGATCTTATTATCCATCCTCTATGTAATAGTTTACATCTGCTAATCCCAAACTCCCAATCCTTTCCTCCCCCATCCCACTCCCCCTTGGCAACCACGGGCCTGTTCTCTAATTCTGTGGGTCTGGTTCTGTTTTTTAGGTATGTCCATTTGAGCCATATTTTAGATCCCACATATATGTGATATCGTGGTATTTGCCTTTCTCTTTCTGACTTATTTCACTTAGTATGATAATCTCTAGTTGTACATGTTTTAATTGGATGGCGAATCATAGGGTAAAAAAACTGGTAACTAATTAACGTGCTTATCAACGAGTGAAACTACTTTTGGACATTAACAGTGAAGAAAATAACATACAGTATATTTCTAAAACCTAACAGAATACATTTCCCGCAAGAGACAGTTAAAACCTGGGAAAACTCATAAACAAGAATAACCTTCCTCCCAATTCTTACTAGCACCTGTGAAACTTGCGGGTGAGGCGTGGATTTCTTGGTCGTTTCCCCGGAAACCGCAGCCACACACGTCGTTTGCCCGCACCTTGAGGAGCGCCTGTAGAGACAGGTGTTCGTCGACTATGTCCTGCGCCTGCGCAGGCCCACTGCGCCCATGTACTGAGAGGCCCGGATGAAGGACAAGGAGACGCGCCGTTGCCATGGCAGCCGGGTCCTGGCCTCTGCGGCTCAGGTGCTGGGGTTTCCCTCGCCTCACTGTCAGAACTTAAAAAGCGGAGGAGAGGAGCACGCCCCCGGCCATCTTTGTGACTCCAGCCGCTGCGTCTTACACAGGCAGGAGGGGATATAGAGGGAGCGAAGGGAAGGATGATGCAGAGATATTTACGGAGGGAGGGAGGGTAAAGGGGTAATCGTCTGGGACAGGTGGGAGGAAAGATGGATAGAGAAGCGAGTGAGATTTTGTGTTGGCGCCTCATCCTCATCTGGGGTCCACAGACCTCTGCTCTGGCCCGGAAGCCTGGCAGTTTCGCCTTGTTTAGCTTTGTTTGAGGGAAGCCCCTCGGAGGGTAGCTTCATTTCTAATTTTTGTCATATTCTTTCGCCTCATCCCTGGGAGGAAAAAAAGTCACTCTTGAAATGTTAGCTTCCATGAAGAGGCTAAGACATTGAGTTAGTTGGTGGTACCTTGGGACCCTGTATAGAAATGAAAATTACCGCAGATGTTTGTAAAATATTACTTATCATCATACGATGTGGCAGATTATTATGACTTAAAAAAATATACTCATGGGATCACAGTCTTGGCAGGATGTAGAAGTAAGAATGGGCCATATGGTCTCGAGATGTTATTATGGGTTCGCTTTTGCTTAAGTACTTATTTTATATGATAAAGGAGTTCTATTTGACGTTCCTCCCATTTTCTTAGATTTTGAGCTTAAAATAGTATGACAGGAGCCAATGAATTAAACTATGATTTAGTTTTTTGAATCCTGAAAGAAAGTTTCAAAAGTTGTGTGTATTTGTGGACCTAGTTGGGCTTCCCTGGTGGCTCAGACGGTAAACAATCTGCCTGCAGTTAAGGAGACCCGGGTTTCATCCCTGGGTTGGGAAGATCCCCAGGAGAAGGAATGGCTACTCATTCCTTTATTCTTGGTTGGAGAATTCCACCGGACAGAGGAGCGTGGAGGGCTACAGTCCATGGGGTGGCTAAGAGTTGGACACCACTGAGCGACTAACACATGGACTTATGGCACCCCACTCCAGTATTCTTGCCTGGAGAATCCCATGGACGGAGGAGCCTGGTGGGCTACAGTCCATGGGATCGCAAAGAGTTGGACACGACTGAGTGACTTCACTTTCACTTTCTTTCAAAAGATCTGCAGTCACATACCCACATGGGATTTAGCAGACACATAGGAGGAGGGAATTAATTTCTGTCTCTTGCTGCAGTTCCCTATTAAGAGGGTTGTTCTGGCCTAAAACAGGTATATACAATTTTGCTGATGATACACATTGAATGTGTGAAACTTATAAGGAATATGTGTTAGTTTGTGTATGAAACTGAATATGATTCAGTTTGAGTGAGGTGTATTTTTGTTCCAGAATGTTGATTGTGTACCATATGTCCAGTACCGTGGGGATGAAGATTAAAAGAAGTGAAGGGGACTGATTATCCTGTGACGCATTTGAAAAAGGCTTAAGGGACTTGGTAACCCGAGTTTATGATATATGTTCTTTGTTAACTGGGAACCAGCCATGACTTTTTTGAAGTTATAGGGAAGGGATGGCCCTTCTTGTTTGATGAACTTCATTTACTTCCCTGAGTCACTTCAACTATGGCTTTTTTCTTTTAAATTACAGCATAATAGTTTAATTTCATAATAACCTAATATGCTTAATTTATAATTATTTGATTTTTATTTATTTTGATGATTCTGTTTTAGTTTTGAATTTGAGTTTTCACATGGTTGTGAGATACTTTGTAAATAATAACATATTTACTAAAGTTTTCAGGCAACCATTTATTTACAGTTGAGACCATGTTCTAATAAAACTAAGGGAAAGCACTGTTGAGTTCTGTAGAATTCTTATTCTAACAATTTGTTATGTAACTTAAACATCTTAAAATAATAAATTTCCAGATTTCTGATCAGAAAATGAAGCATATTATCCTAAGGCATTTGTGACTTGTGAAAAAAGTTTTATTTATGTAAGTGTTTTGGGTTACAGTGAGTTTTAGTCTAGGACGCGACTGAGTGACTGAACTGAACTGAACATCATTCATGACACCCTTACTTTGAATGGTTAGGTACGTAAACACAACAGCTTGCATGATTTAGCCTGTCTTGCGGCTTGTTTAGTCTCTAAGTTGTGTTTGCAACCCAGTGGACTACAGCCTTCATGCCTCCTCTGTCCGTAGAAAACTGAAATGAATTGTCATTTCCTCCTCCAGCAGATCATCCTAGTCCAAGGATCAAACCCAAGTCTCCTGCATTGGCAGGTGGATTCTTTATCACTGAGCCACCAGGGAAGCTCAGGCAATGATAAACTCACTCTGGAATACTGATTTGTTTTCTTCAGATCACTTCAAAATATTATTGCTCTCAACCTCTGATTTATGAATTATTGAAGCATTACTTTGAGTCTTTTAAGAAAGTCTATTTCCTATTTTTTTAGCTGAAAAGAAATAAATAGAAAGAATTACAGTCCAACTAATACAGTAGAAATAGTTATAATTATGTGGTTGAATAATTAATATTCAGTGTACCTAAAACTAACTTTGTCTTAAGCATTAAGGAGAAGTAGTATTAAGAACTCTGCAGGGTAAAGGTGACATTTAAGTGAAATAGAATTTTAAGTCTTGAATTTAGTTATCCAGACAATGATCATTTATTTTATTTTTGACTTTTAAAAATATTTATTTTTCATTGATTGGTTTATAATATTGGTTTGATTTCTGTCATACATCAGTATGAATTAACTATAGGTGTACATATGTCCCCTCCCTCTCAAATCTCCCTCCTACCTCCTGCCCATTCCTACCCCTCTAGGTTATTACAGAGCCCCAGTTTGAGATCATTTATTTTAGACTAAGCATTACCATGGTACTCTACATTTGTTTGAATATTTGCTTGCATTTCATAAGTTGGCAGTTGTTTGCTAATTTGCATATTATAATAAAGGTTAAAATAAACCTTAAGGATCATCTGCTGCTGCTGCTAAGTCGCTTCAGTCGTGTCCGACTCTGTGCGACCCCATAGACAGCAGCCCACCAGGCTCCGCCGTCCCTGGGATTCTCCAGGTAAGAACAGTGGAGTGGGTTGCCATTTCCTTCTCCAGTGCATGAAAGTGAAAAGTGAAAGTGAAGTCGCTCAGTCGTGTCCGACTCTTTGCAACCCCATGGACTGGAGCCTACCAGGCTCTTCCATCCATGGGGTTTTCCCTGCAAGAGTACTGGAGTGGGGTGTCATTGCCTTCTCCGTAAGGGTCATCTAGCTCACCTCTTTTTCTAAAGCTTCAGTCTCCCTTTAAAACGTGCTATGATCACCTTCTGAGCTATATATAAACATTTGATCAACAGAGAATGCAGCTCACTTCACTTCAGGACAAGTTTAAATTATGGACAACTGTAAATTATGCCAAAATTTGCCCCTGAGTTTCTAGTCCTTGGTACTGGTCTTACTGTTGGAAATTATGCAAGTCCAACCCTCCTTCACATAATGACTATTTGAATATTGTAAAGCAGTTGTCATGACTCTTCTTTAGGGGATTTGTCTTCTTTAGGCTAACATTCCTAGGGTTTTCAAGTAGTCCTCAGAATCTGGCTTTAAGGCATTTTATTTTCATAACCTGCCTTTGTCCCTTCTCCTTGTCTTTTATCCCCTTTTCTCCTGGTTTACCAACCTCTGAATGTGTTCCAGTTTCTTTTGTTCTCTAAACTGTAGAAAACTGGATACAGAGCTTTATGTTATCTGTTCTTTAGCCAAGTCTCAGTCTTAGAACCCATTTGTTTTTGTTGTCATAATTTTTTAAATTGAAGTATATTTGATTGAAGTATTCTTGATTTACAGTGTTGAGTTAGTTTCTGGTGTACAGCAAGGTGATACACACACACACACACATATACACAAACATTAATACATACACATTTATATTCTTTTTCATTCTAGTTTATCACAGGATATTGAATATAGTTCCTTGTGCTAGGCAGTAGGGCCTTATTGTTTATCTGTTTTATATACAGTAGTATGTGTCTGCTAATCCCAAACTCTTAGTTAATTATCTCCCCACCCCCTTTCCCCTTTAGAAACTGTATGTTTGTTTTCTATGTCTCTGTGTTTCTGTTTTGTAAATAAGTTCATTTGTGTCATACTTTAGATTACACATATAAGTGATATCATATGGTATTTCTTTCTCTTTCTGGTTTACTTCATCCAGTAAGATAATCCTTAGAGCCATCCATGTTGCTGCAAATGGCTTGATTTCATTCTTACTTTGGGTGGCAAGAGTAGTATCCCACTGTATATATGCGCCACATCTTTGTCCATTCATCTCCTGATGGATACTTAGGTTGCTTCCATGTTTTGGCTATTGTAAAGAGTGCTGCTGTGAACATTGGGGTGCCTGTGTCTTTTTGAATTGTCTCATTCTTTTAACTTATATTGCACTTAGTACTGAAAACCCTCATCTTTTAGCTAGTGCTGGTATAGCTAGTGGAAAGATGGTCTCCCACATGCTTTCATTATCATTTGGTGGAAAAAATAGAAATCTTGCTTTAGTAAAATTGGTACCTGGTTAGGTGGTCTGGTCAAACTTTTTGGAAGAAGTGAAGCTAATGGCCACAAAAAGCTTGTGGATATTTATCAAATCAAACATAATACCTCTTATTTTATATCTTTAAAAATATGCCTAGATTCCATGTGTTCTTGACACCTGTACTTTCTACTTCCAGAGAAGTTTTTAGGTAACTTAATCTTGGTGTTAGAGCAAGAAAAGGCAGGTTTAGAAACGGTCCCAGGTGTTTGGGGCCCTGCAAATCATATTTCTACAGTTCTTTTGAAATTGGACCTAAAATTCTAAGTATATTTACCGATCATTGCTCTTTTTGTTTTTGTTTAAGTCAGTAGTGGAAAGTATGCAGATTATTGCTGTATATTTCTACCTTTGGCTATTTTATGACAATTAAATATACAATTTTCCCTCACGCTTTTTCTTTTCGAAAAGATAATATGACATCAAACTGACCCCTTCTGTCTCCTTTTAGAACCTTCTCCAGGGGCACATTTATGTTCAGGTCATCCTGGGAAATTCCATGCACTTTTATGTTTGTTCTTTTTCAAACTGTTCCCTTGTCTGGAGTAGGTGATGAACTCTTATACTCAATATTCAAAACACATCTCAACTTCCCTTGATATTTCCAATTTTAAACTTAGTTGCTTTTTTATTCTTCCTTCCACAGTCCTTTTATACCTTTGTTCCACTTACCTACATTTTCAGTTTATGTTTTGTCTACATTTGGAATGTATGTATTTGACTTACATTTGTCTTCTGTATCAGGGCTCAAGAGCATATTTTATAATTTTTAGAGACGTGTTGTAGGTGTTCAACAAATAGGTTTGTTAACATTGTATTGTATATTCACATACATACATAGTATGCTCACACACACAAAGACCATGTTATATGTAAAGATGGAAATGCATCTTTCATTTGAAATATTATGGGCTAATAAATTAGGGCTTGGAACTGACCTCAATTTTCAGATAATTGTATGGTTTGTTTTCTTAAAAATGACTAAATTTATATACCATTTTCACAAACATTTATTAACTTTCACCTGACATTCTTATTTATTGTCACTGCCTTCCAGATAGTAGTAGGTATCACAGTTTGTTTTTTATATAAAAAAATATTTTATTTTGAATTGACAGCAGTTTGACTTCTGCGGAAATTAGCTTATACCATAACTAAGGGTCAATTGTTACATAGTTAAACCTCTCAGATCAGAAAGTATAATTATACTGAATAAATTACCAGAAGGATTGAGAAACTGAGGATAACAATTAATATAATCATTTTAATTTGAATATGGGAAAATGTGTGTGAGTGAGACTAAAAAGCTGATGATTCATCAGCTCAGACCTGGAGAAGGAGTTTTAATGATTGGCAGGGGATGTGGAAAATCCTTCTCTGACACTCAGATAGTCTCCTTATATCCGCCTTTTAAAATCTCCTTGTATATTAGGCTGACAGGAATTGGGGGGAGATGCAATGGTTATTAGGAGTGGTATACCTGGAAAATGTCTGGCCTTTGTAAGTTTCTCTTTTAGGATATACTGATATGTTTATTCTGAACATCCGATAATTTGTGTTTCTATGTGTTAATTATCTTACCTTTAGCATTAATCTTCATACTCCATACTGCCCCTAAAGTGGACATGACGTAATACCTTATCTCTTTTAATCTTACAGCATTATTCTTTAACGAACAGAAAATGAATGAAAATAAAGATACTGATTTAAAAGACAGTGGAGAATATGAAGATGACTTTGAAAAGGACCTGGAGTGGTTGATTAATGAAAAAGAAAAAAGCAGTGCCAGCATAATGGAGGTACATATAAATTGCCAGCAGCATTCGTAGTAATCATATTAACAAAGTGTTTTGTAGTTCTTGAGGAGTTTTCACATGTATTATCTCGTTTAAACCTCACACAATTCCTTTGGTATACATAGAATGAGTAGCGTTCTTCCTATTTTAGACATGAAAAAATTGAAGCATGTAGAGTTTAAATGTTGTGTCATAAAGCATAGGGTTAATTAGTGAGAGAACAGTGATTGAATTAGCACTTAAAGCTAAAATTATAATTAAAAATAAAATTATAATTTATATAATTCAATAATACAATTTATTGCATCAGAAGTAAAAAGCAAATACAACTAATTTCTACTTTATGTGAACTTGGGTAAAATGGGGATTTACTTTCAATATACATGAAAAATAAAGCAAATCCTCAAAAACATGGTCTTTCAGCTATGTTTGAAACGTTAAGAGTGAATTTTAGGGGAATGAATATACAGAAAAAAAACAAAGGGTCAAAGACTGAGACACAGTAATATATGTAGAAAAAAGTGGATCCATTAATCATGATTCTGTACTATTTATCAGACATGTAGTAGGGCTATCTAGGAAAATGAACTAGTTCCTGAATTATAGAAAGTTCTGTCTCTTTTTACTTATATACAGTGTGTGTATATGTATATATGAGTGTATATATATGCATATGTATTGACACTGAAAATGAAAGAAAGTGAAAGTGTTACTTGCTCAGTTGTTTCTGCAGCCTGCCAGGCTCCTCTGTTCATGGAATTCTTCAGGCAAGGATACTGGAGCGGGTAGCCATTCCCTTATCCAGGGTATCGTCTTTACCATTTGAGCCATCAGAGAAGCTCCTATTGACACTAATTATATATAATTTTATTAAAATATGTAACTATTATACATAATGTAATTAGTGTCAATAAATAGGGACGTAATGAAGAAAAGGACCAAGACTGGGATAAGATAGGTGACTTGAGAGGGATGTTGATCAAAGTATTTAAAGCAGGAGCCAGTTTTAAGAGGGTTAAGGAAAAGACTACAAGGAAATGAAGGCTGCAGGTTTTTTTTTTTTTTTTTATCACAACTCTCGCTTGGTTCTATCTTGCTTTCTTATGCAGTGGAGAAGACAGATGAGATAGATAACATTTGGAAAAGGCAACAGAGTCAAAAGTGAAGACTTTTCTAAGATGGCTTTTACATGGCGGTTTTATGCATCTTTAACAGAAAAATAATCAGAATGAGTAGAGGAAGAGATGAAAGAAAAGTGAAAGTGAAAGTCGCTCAGTCATATCCTCTTCTTTGCGACTCCATGAACTGTAGCCCGCCAGGCTCCTCTGACCATGGAATTCTCCAGGCCAGAATACTGGAGTGGGTAGCCATTCCCTTCTCCAAGGGATCTTCCCAGCCCGGGATCCAACCCAGGTCTGTCACATTGCAGGCGATTCTTTACCATCTGAGCCACCAAGGAAGCCCAGAGGAAGAGATATCAGAGCAATAATGCTGAACCAAGGTCTCATGACTAGAAGGGTATGAGATCCACAGCACAAGGTTAAAGAATTAGAGAAATTATAATGATAATTCATTGCCTTATTGCTTATTCATTCATTGTAAAGCAGTGATCACTTGGCCGTGTGTCAGAGGCTGTTCTAGGTGCTGTGGATACAGCAGTGGTTAAAACACAGTGCTCTAATGAATCTTGTTCATTTCAGTGGATTATTAAAATCACTTTTTCCTTTGAGGCTGGTAGGAAAAAATGGATGACAGAGAAACAGGGGTGAGGGTTAGGGAAAGATTTTATTGTAGTGGGTTTTAAAAAGAAGTAAAAGCTAAAGGAGAATTTGAAAACAGATACTGTAGAAATGAACCAGAGAATAAAATAAGGCTAAAAAGAACAATTACAATGCAGAGATCTTAGTTTAATTTTAGTTACTTGGTAGTCATTTTAGTGGGCCATGTTGATTTGCTTATTGGACATACAGCAGTGTTGTCCAGGTTAGGAAGAAGAGGCTGTTAGAATTGGTGACTAAGCTAGTAAAAGAGGAAGGGAATTTTAAGGGGTTGACGACAGCAGGACATAATAGCCATTACTTAGTAGATGTGGAGCAGGGTTTTGTGAAAATACTGGTTCATGGTTCACATGGGATTAAATTTTTTTAAAAAAAGTAAGACCAAGTTATATAATGGTGTTTAACATAGATTACTGGAGCCTCTGAATATAATTGAGGAGGGAAAATCTGATCCAGAGGTAAAAATTGACTTGGAATTTGGGTATAGATCATGCAGAAAATAGCAGCAGTAATAATTTGAAAAGATCATAGGAAACTCAGAATGATAAGGACTTGACCAAAGGCAGTGACCTTGTAATGGTCCTGGGGAGAAAGATATCTCTTTGAAAAAGCACAAATATTACAAGGAGAAAACATTTAAAAGTATATTCTTCTGAAAATGTAAAAGGAACATTTTATAGAGGGAGGGATATTAATATTGTACTGTTTGTAGTTACACTTTCATACATTGGCATGGAATCTTTAAAAAAAAGTAATCACTGTAGTACTTAGCAACATCAAATTCAGATTTAAATTTTTCCCCAATTTTTTTGCTTTTTCCCTTGGGGAAGTAAAATATGAATTAGAAAACTATGAGTGAAATATGAGCAGGAAGCATGTAACTTTTCCCATTCATAAAATAAATTACGAGCATGAACATCCATTTTGGATTGTCTACATATGAATGGACAAAGAGTCTCAATTTTTACTGAAAATGAATCTCATCTCTCTTTTTCTAGATGGCTTGTGGGAATGAAGAGAATATTAACCAAGACTTAAAAGTGAATGAAACAGAAATAGAACACACCAAGCAGCTTTCTGATCCTGATAAATCTTTGAAGGATGAGGTTTCACCAAGAAGAAATGACTTTATTTCTGTACCAAGTATTCAACCTTTGGACCCCATATCAGATTCAGATAGTGAAAACTCTTTGCAAGAATCCAAACTAGAAAGCCATCAAGACCTGGAGGAGGAAGAGGATGAAGAAGTCAGGAGATATATTATGGAGAAAATTATACAAGCCAACAGACTTCTACAAAATCAAGAACCAGTGAATGATAAAAGGGAACGCAAACTTAAATTTAAGGACAAATTAGTTGATTTAGAAGTTCCTCCTCTGGAAGACAGTGATACTTACAAAAATTATGAAAGTAATGTGTCTGGAAAACTGTCACAGTTATGTATTTCCAATGAATTTGGACAAGAAAATGTGATCCTGTCACTTACTGATGGAAATTGTGAAGAAAACAAGGATAGGAAAATCCTAATGGAGAGAGATGGAAAGTTTGAACTTGTGAATTTACAGGACATTAAGAGTCAGGGGGTTTTGCCCCCCATTAATAATGCTAATAGTACAGAAGGTGAACCTCAGCAGTTTTTACCCAGATCTCCCAATTTGTCTGTCAGTGGAGTCAAGAGAGAAGAGCCAGTAGCCAAAGTACATGTTCTTGCTCCCTCATCAACAGAAGAGCCACTGACTTACATCCCTCAGCCACCACCCAACCCCAAGATTTACCCAAGCTCTGCTGTCAACTCAGATCGAAGTAAAGGGAACGGAAAATCTAACCGTAGGACCCAGTCCGCAGATGTGTCTCCAGCGACCTCAACATTCTGTCTCTCCCCTCGACAGAAAGAACTGAAAAAACGACTAGAACAGAAGAGAGAGAAGCTGAAGAAAGAGGTGAGAGCACAAGTGGGCATTATATTGAAAGTAGAATATGTTTCTGTGTTTTATAAATCCAGTAAGAATTGACATGGTTCTTTAAATGATTGGATACATGCACTTGCTTGTTTTTTTCCTGTTGTTAAATTAAGTGGTTAAGTGTTAACAATCCGTATTTAGGGAACAAGCACCCTGATTACCCTGGTCATTTCTTGTGAAGATCACAAAAGCATGGTAATGAATGACTTGTGTTAGAGCTAGAGGAGATCTCAGCGATGGTTTCGTCTGATCCTTTCCTTTTAAAGGTGAGGCTCAGAGAAGTTAAGTGACTCCTGAAAATAATTTTGATATGCTGTGCTATGTATGCTTCATCGCTCAGTTGTATCTGACTCTTTGCAACCCTTTGGGCTGTAGCCCGCCAGGCTCCTCTGTCCATGGGGATTCTCCAGACAAGAATACTGGAGTGGGTTGCCATGCCCTCCTCCAGGGCATCTTCCCAACCTAGGAATCGAACCCAGGTCTCCCACATTGCAGGTGGATTCTTTACCATCGGAGCCACCAGGGAAGCCCATGAATACTGGAGAGGGTAGCCTATCCCTTCTCCAGGGGATCTTCCCAACCTCCAAACCAGGGTCTCCTGCATTGCAGGTAGAATCTTTACCAGCTGAGCTATCAGGAAAGCCCAATTTTGATATGAGATAGGTGAAAATCAGATGTCAGATGAAAAAAATGAAGGCACAAATTTGTTGGGGTTTAGAAGGCAACAAAGGAATTAGATTATAATTCTCTGGTGTGTGTGTATGGATGTGTGTATATTTCATATATCTTCCAGGACTACTGGGTGGAAGAAAGTTTCACATATTGAGGTACAGGGAATTCTGGCTTATGCCTGATTTGTCTTGAACATTATGCACTACCTGGGAAGCCTTTTATGCTGACTAGAACAGCCTATCTATTTGAACAGCCTGTCAAACATACTTTGTACCTCTGCTTTCACCATTGGGGAAAAAAAAAAGAATATTTACCAGATTGTTTAGAATGCCTCCTTGAAGATAGGATAAATGCTCCCCGCCTTCCCATGACACTCATGCTAGTTCTCGTTTGAAGATGAGCTTCCCTTCCCAGACACCAAGGCCATACTGCCTTACTGTGTACATGTTCACCTGTCTCTTCTGAAACCTTGAAGGAATGTACCCCCGTCATATTTGATATTTCATGTTCTTTGTTCTGACAAGATAAAAAACTGTGGTTCAGGCATCCAGAATGGAGCTGGGTGGCCATTGTGGATATGGTTTCAGATGTGTTCCTGTATCACTGAGAACCTGAATTTTCTGAACTGTGTCAAACTCAAGTATATCACCAGACCTCTTCAAAACACCATCTGCCAGCTTCAACTTTATGGTCTCAAGGTCTCCCCTTGTAGTTTTTTAACCATGTCAGATACCAGCCAATCCTTGCTTAAGAAGCACCCTTATTGCTTGCTAGCTTCAAGCCTAATTCCTGACAAACAACTTCTGTGATTTGCATTTTTTGCCTACATATATGCCTCGCCTATTTTGTAATGCTGTGGAACACAATCCAGATGCTTCTTCAATTTGTGTCTCCTGGGCAATAGTCCTCAGTGTGGCTGGAATGAAACTCCTCTGTTCCTCTTAGAGATTGTTATCAACACTACATTTTATTGATTTCAGGGATTCTCATTTTAATTAAGAATAGAGCCTAATAACCTAACTGAAATGTCTCCAGGATGTCCTACCGAATCCAAAATTATTGTTATTTTGAGGGGGGGTTGCTCCTAAAGAGAATAAAAGTGTTTTATAATTGAAAATTCTAAGTACTAAAACGGGAATTTTCTCTGAACTACATAAATCAGTGCCCTGATTCTCTGTTTTACTGAATACCAGATAGCATTAAGCTGAACCACATAAAATGTCTAACTGTAAATACCTAACGGCAAAAGAATCACAGTTAATAGAACATAAGAAGAAACCTTAAAAGATTATTTCATAGGTGAAAAACTCGTCCAGATAATTTAAATAACTTTACCAAATTCCCGTGACTTGTTTGTAGCAAAGTCAAAATCCCAGTTTTCCTGTCATGTTGAGAAGTTGATAAGTGGTCTGTTTTCCACTTATGCAGGAAATGATCAATGGAAATTTCTGGCATTTAAATCAGGAACTCAAATTAGCAGAAAAAGATTAAGAAATGAAGTTACTAAGAACATGTAACCTATAGCACACTTTTAGGCAGGAAATCTGAAAGGGTGCATATTTAGTAAAATTTAGCTTAGTTGGCTACTGAAATCTGAGCTCTGTCAGACTCAGCTTCCTTGGTTCAGGTATATGATAGGTATGTAAAAGGATCTGTTAACTCAGAACTGCATGATAATATAAAAGAACTTGTTGAGAATAACTGAACTACTTGTTTGCTGCACACACACATGTTTACATGTGTGCTTCTGTATATATTTCTGTAGAAGTTATATAGAAGGTTTTATATAATGTCAGTGTCATTTTCACTAATGAACTAATGGTAATCTTTAACGGGTATGACTAATGGACAGTTCGTTTTTCTTTTGATCCTCTTTTTTGGGTGTCACACACTGTTTTGGGATATACTTTTCTCATGTCAGGATCCTCATAACTAAGTTTCACTTTGGTTATGTACTAGCTCAGAGCATGGTCTTTAAGTGCTAAGACTTTAAAATATTTTCAGCTGGTTTCAGGAGAAGGCCTTCCTTTTTGATGCCCTGCAAAATATTTCCTAGGGGCAGGTAGGGCTGCTCTACTCCATCTCTCTACGCTAAGTGCATCATCTCACTGTTCTCTTTGGCAACTGCAATGTCTGTGCTTTGGCTAATATCATCTGTTTAATCCAGATGTCCTGTCTGGAAAAATAATTGTCCTACAATTATTCATGCAAGGCATCCCAAATCCTTTGGTAAAAGGGAGCTAAAATAAATATAAAATATAATAGTAAATTCACATATTATGTAAGCTCCATTATAAGGGCTTAGAAAATGGTAACAAGTTTTTAAAAAGACATTTTATGCTATTAATTGTATAGAATTTTTCCTTCTACATTTTGTTTGATCAAAAAGGGCTTGCTATACTGTCAAAACATGTGGAAAGAACTCTGAATTCATTATTTGAAAACAGTTTAAGCATGGATTCTATCATTCAATTTATTTCCATGCTAAAATTTTAGTATTGAAAGAGACTTCTGAGCTTGTTAATACAACTTCATTTTATAGATGAGAATACTGAGTTAAATGGTTTGCCCAAATTAACATAGTATGATGGCAGTATGATTGTTACTCAGATCTCTTAACTTCTACCATGGTGATATTTCCACTAAGACATGCTACATTGTTCCCAGTTACTGTTTTATAGCTCTTCATAACTGGTTTAAATAAATACCTCCTTTAAAGTTTAAGTAACTCTCTTTTATAACATCACTTTAATAATTCAGTTTAAAAATTCATTTTGTTCTTATAGTTAACTGTTTAAATATTTTTCTGATAGCAAAAATGTTACTTTATCGATATACACTAGTTGAAAATATTTTAAACAGTATGATAAAAAATCTCCAACACATATGAAGGTACAGTTAACCCTTATATCTCCATTACCCAGATTCAAGAGTCATTGAGATTTTGGCTGATTTGCTTCATCTCTTCCTTTTTTGGCTGAAGTTTTTTTCAAAGCAAGTCCTGGACATCCAATCATTGCTCACTTGTACACTTCAGAGATGATTGTATACTTCAAATAGAAAATGATTATAGCACTGGTTTCATAATCACAATGTCATGTGTCACAATTAACAAATTTAACAATCATCTAAAAATGTTTAAGGCATTTACAGTGCTTCTGTAGACACCATATTCACGCTTGTAGAGTGAGAGAGAATGTGTGTGTATGTGTGTGTGTTTTGGGGGCAGTCTTTTGCATAGCTGTGGTTTTTGAGGAGTTAAATACAAAAAATAAACTAGGAAGCTAAGGAGAGATCCAAGAAATTCTTGAACAGCATGTTGCATAGTGTAGATTTATGTAATTATAGACTTTACCTCTACAATTTATCTGAAGTCCTCCTTTTTTTCCCTAAGAAAATTGGAGGCCTTGTTTTCTTTAGGGAGGCCCAATTTACAGATGGAAATTTTTAGAGGCTGGGAATTCTAATGTCAGACATCAAAATATATCTCTCTACTTTGATAACATATATAATTTTATATTAGTGTGTTTGGATATTCTTTCCCCCAGGAAGATGAAAAGAAAATAGAAGAAGAAAAAGAAAAGAAAAAAGAGAACGACATGGTATTTAAAGCATGGTTGCAAAAGAAGAGAGAGCAGGTCCAAGAAATGAGGAGAATTCAGCGAGCAAAGCAGATTGAAGACATGAACAGTAGAGTAAGCAATCCTTCTTCATGAAAAATAAGTTCATACATATGTGAAAGCTGGATTTATTTATAGAAGGGAGTCTGACTATCAGACTAAAAGCCTAAAGAAGTAGAAAAAGTGGTCCAGGAACTACCCTTGCAAAAGATGCAACATACAGATGACTTTATTACATAATTAAATTCTAAGAAGCCTTGTAAAAATCAAATGATTCTTATTTTATTCAAACAGTTAAAGCACAGAAAAAAGGAAAGCTACCAATTCATTTTTTTCAAGATATATAACTTTGATATTTAAATAGGACAATGCACACAAAATCTCTACAGATTGGTCTCACTTAAGAATAGATGTATAGGAATCTTATGTGAAAACTAACAAAGCCATCATATGTAATTTTTTTAAAAATTTGAAATATACAGAAAACCCATGAGAAAGTAAAAAAATCATCGATATCCCTACTCTTTAAAAAATGTATATAAACTGAAAATTGAAAATTCAATCCTAACTCCTTCCAGGCTCATCTCCTAGTGGTAACTGCTTTTAACAGTGTGCTGTAAATCCTTCTAGCTTTTATTTTTATTTACATGTTTATCTGCTAAAAGTGTATTATGTGGTTGGATTTTTTTCACTCATTCATCAAGGACATATTTCTAGATCATTGCATTTAGATCTCTTTTCAAATAGCTCCATGATATTCTACTTTCAGACGTAACAATTTATTAAACCATTCCTCATTTGTAGATATTTAGATTGATTCTAATATTGCTCCATTAATTAACAGGGCTGTTGTGAACATGTAAATTCTATAGGAGAACATCAATATTCTGTAAGAGGGTTTCTTGGAAATTTATGACTTATTGGATATCCAGAATAAAAGTTGTGGTTAAATATGCAAAGTTAGCCCCCTAAAAGGTTGTATCAATTTATAGTCCCTCCAGCAGTATGTATGGAGAAAGCAATGGCACCCTACTCCAGTACTCTTGCCTGGAAAATCCCATGGATGGAGGAGCCTGGTAGGCTGCAGTCCATGGGGTCGCTAAGAGTTGGACACGACTGAGAGACTTCACTTTGACTTTTCACGTTCATGCATTGGAGAAGGAAATGGCAACCCACTCCAGTGTTCTTGCCTGGAGAATCCCAGGGACGGGGGAGCCTGGTGGGCTGCTGTCTATGGGGTCACACAGAGTTGGACATGACTGAAGTGACTTAGCAGCAGCCAGCAGTATGTAAGAGCGAATGTTTAATATATCATGTCTAACATTGTATGTAGTTTATTTTTTTATTTTTTCAAATTATTAGTATATATGAATGTATATGAGCATGTGTTTTCTGTGAATTTCCTATTTGTAGTCTTTTCTTTTTTACCAGTTTTATTTTTCTTGTGCTTAGTTGCTCAGTCATGTCCGACTCTGCGACCTCGTGGACTATAGCCCATCAGGCTCCTCTGTCCATGGGGATTCTCCAGGAAAAAAAACTGGAGTGGGTTGCCATGCCTTCCTCCAGGGGATCTTCCCAACCTAGGGATGGAATCCAGGTCTCCCACATTGCAGGCGGATTCTTTACCAACTGAGCCACCAGGGAAGCCCAAGAATACTGGAGTGGATAGCCTATCCCTTCTCCAGGGGGTCTTCCTGACCCAGTATTTGAATCAGGGTCTCTTGCATTGCAGGCAGTACAGATTTTAATCCTTGTCTATTATGTCTGTAAATATGTTTTCCTTGACTAACAAAATGATGTACTTTTACGTTATTTGTTATGCTATTTATAGAAATTTAGCTTTTATAATCTTGGGATGGACAATATCTTTTCAGGTAGTAAACCTGAAACCATGAACTAAAAGAGAAAATATTGAGAAATTTGACTGCAACTGTATAGTAAAATAATAGCATGCTATAACCAAGTTTAGTTTATTTTAGGAAGGAAATTATGGACCAGTAATAACAAATCTATTAATATATTTAGTACAAAATAGGTAAATAAAAAGAATTTGTCTATCTTGAAAGATATAGAAAAAGTATATACTCGTATTTACTAGCATTTATTTTTAATTTTTTCTAATAAAATGTGGATTACAGGATAAATACTATCTTAGGAAATACTATAGGTATACCCATTAAAGTCAGAGACAGGTAAGTCTCCCTTCTATAATAAATAATTTCATTCTGGGAGTTCTATCCAGTATGTTAAGAGAAAAGGAAATGAGGTAATTTTTACGTGTAGCAATTCAGTTTTCCTAATTCCATTTATTGAAGAGACTGTTCCTTCCTCATTGTTATTGTTGGCTTCTTTGTTGAAAATAATTGACAGTATATGCATGGGTTGATTTCTGTGCTCTCTATTCTCTTCCATTGATCTATGTGTCTATTCTCATGCCAGTACTATTAATATACTATTTGATTGTTTCAGCTTTATAATATAGATTAAAATCAGGAAGTGAGATGCTTCCAGCTTTGTTGTTCTTTCTCAGGATTACATTGGAGGTTTGGCCCTTATGCAGATTTTAGGAGTTTTTTTCAATTTTGTGAAAAATTCCATTGGAACTTTTATGTAATGAATTTTAGATTGCATGGACAATTTTTAGATAGTATGGACATTTTAACAATATTAGTTTTTCTAGTCCATGGTCATGGAGTATCTTTCCATTCATTTGTATCTTCTTCAGTTTCTTTCATTAATGTCTTTATGCTTTCAGCATATAGTCTTTCACCTCCTTGGTTAAATTTATTCCTAGGTATCTATTTCATTCTTCTTTTCTGCTATTTTAAAAGGCTTTGTTAATTCTCTTTCAGATAGTTTGTTTTTAGTGTATTGAAACACAGTTGATTTTTATATATTGATTTTGTATCCTGCAGCTTTACTGAATGGTTTATTAGTTCTGTTTTTTTTTTTTTTTCCTGTGGGGAGGGGTAAAGTCTCTAGGGTTTCTGTATATAATAATAATATGTAATGTGCAAATAGAGCAATTTCACTTCTTTCTTTCTAATTCGAATGCCTTTTATTTCTTTTTCTTGTCTGATTGCTCCAGCTGGGACTTCAACTATGTGTTGAATAAAAGTAGTGAGAATGGGGATTCTTATCTTGCCCCTGATAGTATGATGTTAGCTGTGGACTTGTGATATATAGTCTTTATTATATTGAGGTATATTCTCTCTATACCCAATTTTTGAGAGTTTTTATCATGAAAATATATATTTTGTCAAATGCTTTTTTTGCATCTATTTAGATCATCATATGATTTTTATCTTTCAACTCATTAGTGTGTATAACACTGATTTGTAGATTTGAACCATCCTAGCATCTCTGTAAAATCCCACTTGATCATTGATGTATGATTTTTTTTAATATACTGCTGAATTAGCTTTTCTGATAGTTTGTTGAGTATTTTTACATTTAAAGAATTCATCAAGTATGTCAGCCTCTAATTTTGTTTTCTTGTATTATCTTTGTCTGGCTTTGGTATGACAGTAATCAGGCCTCTTAAAATGGATTGGAAGTGTCCTCTCCTCTTCTGTTTGTTGGAAGAGTTTGAGAATGAACAGTATTAATTTTTCTTTAGATTTTCTAGAAGCCATCTGGTCTTGGACTTTTGTTTTGGGGGAGATTTTTGATTATTTATTCAGTTTCATTACTAGTAATCAACCTGTTCACATTTTCTGTTCTTCCTGATTCAGCCTTGGTAAATATTATGTTTCTAGGAGTTTATTCCTTTTTCCTCACATCTCCCATTATTACTGTCTTTCCTTACCATACTTTTCTTTTGAAGCTGACATAACAGTCAATCAATCCTATATTTCATCTTATCTTGAACAACACTGCCCAATACAATTTTCTGTGATGATGGTAACACTGTATCTACACTGTCCAGTAAAGTGGCCACTGGCTATAATATGACTGTTAAGTACTTAAAATGTAGCTAATGTGACCGAGATACTGAATTTCTAATTTTATTTAAGTAGTTACTTATGACTAGTGGCTATGTATCATACAGTGCTGGTATAGAATGTATGAGAAAGGGAGCCTTGTTTCCCCACCCCCCCACCTTTGGTGCATAGTCGGACATAACTGAAGTGACCTAGCAGCAGCAGCAGCAGCAGCAGCAGCAGTAGCTCTGTACAGGTAGATGCTGTATGTAGTAGATGCTCTGTGAATATCTGTTGAATGAATAGATGAACAGTGATATCCATCAATCCTGTCTGTCCCTGCATTCCTAACTCTTTTAATCTATAGTTGCAGATTGAACACTTTTTAGTAATCTCCAGATACTCCCAAACTTTCAGGTGTTCAGCAATGGTCTTGTAGGTCCATAGGACCTCTTCACAAAGTTCTGCATTATACACCAAAGATTCTAGGTTATATAAATTAAATAAATTAGACTGGAGCATACTTGGCAGTGTGGGCTACAGATAAAGGAAAATGCAAGGTGTAGGAGCTATCACAGAACTCAGACGTGGCAAAAGTATTAAATGAATGCATCTTTTCCTTTTGTATTCTAGCCAGGCATCCATATAATGAATCACGCGTTTTCCAAGGCTGAAGAGCCCCAAAATCTTTCTCTTTGCTCTCTTTACTCTCCCAAATAAGAGCTCTTTCAGCTTTTGAAAACTCCTTGAGGACTGTATCCATCATAAAGTTTGAAGAACCATACAATAAGCTATTCCCACTAGCCCATTCTTATGACAAAATCCTCATGGCAATTATCCTTATGAAAAAATTCTTATGGTTGAAAATCCTTATTGCCATGTTCCATAGTAATAATTGCATTTTTGGAGATGGGCTTGGCAGGTGCTCTTAAAAATGAAAGAATAATTTAAAAGAAAGGTTGAATAACACAAATGTTGGGTCATTGATTTTCAATTCCAGTGGAGCTTCCTTCAGTAATTGATACCAATACGTCACTCATACTGACTTTATATGCTTGTGTCAATGTGCAAAATTATTTTAATTGTCAAAGGGCTCAGTTTTGAAAAGTTTGCCAATCACTGCATCTTGACATTCTCCGTTTATTGATTACCTCAGTAAGACTTTTGAAGGAAGCAAGAGGGCAGTAAATGTTGATTCAGAGGTCATATATTTGGTTTGGATGCTAAGAGTGCAAGTAATGAGACTGGTATTATTATGAACAGTTGTGAATAGGACATGTATTCTTATAGGGTTCTATTGGCAGGGCCTTAAAAAGTAGTTTTCATTTCTTTAAGCAAAACTTACTTTTGCGAACAGCAGGAAAACAGAGATCCACAGCAAGCTTTTCGATTATGGCTTAAAAAAAAGCATGAAGAACAACTGAAAGAAAGAAAGACAGAAGAACTGCGGAAGCAAGAGGAGTGCTTAGTCTTCCTTAAAGGAACAGAAGGCCGTGACCGGGCCTTTAAACAGTAAGTCAAAAGAAGGGTGTTTCCCCTCCTCAGGGGCAACTTAGACAATTATATAGTCAATAGAACTTAAAAAAAAGTAATCCCTTACATTATATACCTATACAGTTTTAAAGCCACAGTTTTAAAAATATGTGAGAAAATTCTTTAACTCCATGCTTTGCGTAATATCTATACCATTCTTTCAAGATATGTTTTAATACTAAAACTATTTCTTAATGGCACCAGTGTGATAACTTTTGATAGCCTCCCATTGATTGATTGATTTGTTCATTGCTTGGAGAAGTGGGCCCAAGATTGGTTACAGCTTCTCCTACTTAGTCCTCAGAAGACTGAATAAAGAGTTGCACTTAACCAGTAAGTATTTTTTCTGTAAAGAGGAGGAAGATCTGTACAGACCAGATGAAAGGGGGATTTAGAAACCTATTTTGGTAATTGAAGGCAAGCCCAGTCTCCTTTCAGTTGCCTGGGTAAGAGTGTAATACTTGGCTTATTCTGAGGAAACAGATCTGGCTTCATAATTTTGCCAGCAAGACTTGGGAAAGGGAGTGGAAATTTAGTCCACTGTTTGAAGTTCATTTCTTTCTTTTCTGCTGTCTTTCTCTTTCTTAGTTTCTTAGCCTCTTTCTTTCTTTCCTTTCCCAGTTGACCCCTAAGGGACTGCAGTTAATTTGCTCAAACTACTATCCAATTCAAGACCATACAACATTGGATTAGAGGTTTCCTAAGTCCCTTTTATGCTAGTGCAGTCATTTAGTTGTTCGGATTTATTTCTGAAAACATATATACACACATGCACACACCACTTATGCACTTTCATACCAGAGATGTAATATATATAGTTATTTTTAATGTTATTTAACCTAAGCAAGCTTTATAGACTTAAATTTGTTAGAATGTGGCCTTTCCCATCACCTTTTTTGATGTTTTTTCTTCTTAGGCTTATTTTTCCATTTTAAGGAAGAATAATTTTATTCACTGAAAAGCAGGAACTCTATGATTTCTCTACCAAGAATAGCAAGGCAGCATTTCTGCATGCTGCTAAATAAATTATATGGAACCAGTCAAACACTTAGTTGTTTAGAAAATCATATTTTAAAAAAGATTTAAAATTCATTTTACATATTATGTATGCCACATGTAAAATAGTTTGTAAATCACTTTAAAAAGTTTTTTAGTTGGCAGTTTCATTATAAGACAAACTTCATTTCAAATATTTGATTGTGAATGTTACCATGCTTTCCTAGTGTGAGCCTTTGGTATAAGAATGAAATTTTTCAGTTAATACTAATTTGTGCTGTGACCAGAGCATTTCAATATAAGTCCAATTTCCTATAATTGTCTATAGTAATAACTTTATAGTGTGAAGATATATCCAGGCTGATACCAGATCTGATTATGTCTTTCTCTACAGATGGCTAAGAAGAAAACAGATAGAAAAAATAGCAGAGCAACAAGCTGTCAAAGAAAGAGCTAGACAGCTCCGACTAGAAGCAAAGCGGTCTAAACAGTTACAGTGCCACCTATATAATATGTCAGAAGCCAAATCTTTCCGTTTTACTGATCATTACAACTGAAGGTATTTATTAAATACTTCATTTGGAAGCTGCTGTCCTCAAAATTTTGGATATCATTTCTTATGGCCTGTGTGCTTTGGTTATACTCTAAATTATGGAAGTGCTACTTATCTTTTGATGGTGTTGATGGTGAATTTGTCTTATTTCCTTTAATAGTAGAGCAAAATAAATTTCTTATCTTGCAGCATTGTAATGTGTTATACCATCTTAGTCCATGCAAAAAATTGAACAAATGAACTCTACATTTCTTTACTTCTAAGTTATTTTAACATTTCTAGCTGAAACAGACACAAAAAAGGGACAGGTACCTATTCTTAGTTCCTGTTATCATTTTAAAAAATTGCAGTAGAACATTTCATAAGGCAGGAGAAGTGACCTCTTAACCAAATCTGGATCAAGGCCTCATACACAGTCCTAATTATGTCAATTTTGAATAGCGGTAGCAAGCTAAGCAATAGGTTAGGCATACTTCCACATGTTCTTTAAAAAAACAAAAAGCATAACTATTTTGGGTATGTTATACAAAATCATACAGCTCTTATTGAGAGTTCATAATGTACCTGGTATTGTTGTAAATGCTTTACATAAATAATTTGATCTTATAACAACCCTATTACTCATTCTTGTTTTGCAGATGAAGAAACTATAGAGGTGAGCAGTTTGCTCACAGATTCTGAGATTTGTATGGTTGCAGAATTCTTTCTTTTAGTTTTACTATAAAGCCTACATACCTTGGTAGACATTTGTAATTCCACGTGTGGGGAAACAGTATCTTTGATGTGTGTAAGAGCACTTGAGGAGTGGAGGACAAAGGCAAACATACAAGTGTGATGGAGAGTGGAGAATTGCTGTAGGAGTTCTTTCAAAGCTTCAGAAGACAGGGTTCTTAACAACTGGATATTTGTACCTTAATCACTTGACCCTAAATTAGAAAACAGAATTATTCAATCCTTTCTCAGCTTATTACAGCACTTTGAGCGTATACCAGGCAATTTAACTTTTCATTATAACTAGTCTTGTGTTGTTTAATGTTTATTTTTAATGATAAGAACCAATTTGACATTTAAGTATTCCACAACAGTTTTGCAAAACTGGCTGCTGAAATTTTCATAAGGATTGCAGTGAATCTGTCATTTGCTTTAGGTAGCATTGCCATCTTCATGAGAGAGAGAGAGAGAGAGAGAGAGAGAGAGAGAGAGAGAGAGTGTGTGTGTGTGTGTGTGTGTGTGTGTTGCTTAGTTGCGTCCGACTGTTTGCAGCCCCATAGACTGTGGCCCACCAGTCTATGGGATTCTCCATAGACAGCGAATCCGTCCATGGGATTCTCCAGGCAAGAACAATGGAGTGGGTTGCCAGTCCCTTCTCCAAAAGAACTAGGGAAAGAAAGAAAGTGAAGTTGCTCAGTCATGTCTGACTCTTTGCGACCCCATGGACTATAGCCTACCAGGCTCCTCCATCCATGGAATTTTCCAGGCAAGAGTAGTGGAGTGGGTTGCCATTTCCTTCTCCATCATGAGACTGTCTTCTAACCCATAAACACAGGATGTCTTTTCATTTAGTGCAGCAATGTTTTATAGTTTTCAGTGTATAAGTCTTTCACCTGCTTTGTTAAATTTATTCATAGATATTTATTCTTTTGGATTCTATTGCAAATGGAATTGTTTTCTTTTCTTTGTGTTCTATACTTGAAACACAAACAGATTTGTGTATATTGATGTTGTACCCTGAAACATGGCTGAATTTATTAGTACTACATTTTTTGGTGAAAAAATTTTGAATTTTCTTTGTATAGGATAGATGGTGGTGGTGGTATTTAGTTGCTAAGTCAGGTCTGATTCTTGTGACCGCATGGATGGTAACCCGCTAGGTTTCTGTGTCCATGGAGTTTCCCAGGCAAGAATACTGGAGTGTGTAGCCATTTACCTCTCCAGGGGATCTTCCTGACCCAGGGATTGAACCCACATCTCTTGGATTGCATGCAGAGTCTTTATGGCCAAGCCACCAGGGATGCCCATGTAGGCTAGATATCATCTGCAAATAGAGATAGTTTTAATTTTTCCTTTCCAAATGGGATGCCTTTATTTATCTTTCTTGACTGACTTCTCTGGCTAAAACTTCTAGTATAATGTAGAGTAGGAGTAGTGAAAGTGGACATCATTTTTTTTCCCCATATGTGTCTATTAGTTGATCTTAATGTAGCAGTGCTTCCATGGTGGCTCAGATGGTAAAAAATCTGCCTGCAATGCAGGCGACTTGGGTTTAATCCCTGGGTCGGGAGGTTCTCCTGGAGAAGGGAGTGGCAACCCACTCCAGTATTCTTGCCTGGAGAATCCCATGGACAGAGGAGCCTGGCAGGGTATAGTCCATGGGGTTGCAAAGAGTCAGTCATGACTGAGTTACTAACACTTTCACTTGCATTAATGCAGCAAAGGAGACAAAAGTTCACAAACACTCCACATATTTCACAAGATTCATTGTGGAAAAAAAGTGACTAAGAAGAATCAGTAGTACCCTCAGGTCTTAGTAGATGCTTTCTTGGAGGAGGTGAACCTCTTATTCCTGGTGAAGGGGGGTCCTCATTCCTGGAGGGGGCATGCCTGTTGATATCTCTTGAGTAGGGGGAAGGAAGTGGTGGGCCCATGGTGGTCTCATACCAGGTGGAGGAGCCATAATTCCTGGAGGTGGGGTTGTTCGACCAACTGATGGCGGCAGGGGCAGTCCCCCATCCTCATGGATACTACTTGGGGCTCCGGCAGTGCTGGCAGTAGCAGCACCTGCAGCAGCTGCTACTGTGCCTCTTCCCTGTGGGGTCACTACCTGTTGGGATGACCCCTCAATCCCTTGGACAGAGCCTGCTGTTCCAGCAGGGACCTAGGGAATTGGAACACCAGCTGAAACATCTCCGCTAACTGCCCTGCCAACCCCAGGGCCTCCTGCAGCTCCAGCAAGAGGTACCTGAGCAATGCCAGTATCTTTCCCTTCAGAGTCATGGAAACCAAGTTTTCCCACAGAGCAACACTTGACCCAAAACTCACTTTTTTTTCATGCTGTGGCTGTTTCACATCCTTTGGCCCAATCCTCCTGAACTCATCACAGTCATAGAGGGTCAAGTTCATACGTTTGTCAAAAGTCTTGAACGTACCGATGAAGGTCCGGCCATCTCAGGATATATTCTATCCTATGGTCAGTGTGCGGCAGCATCTTGCTGCTCCTTCCCACAGTCATGATTGCTGTTCCACCAGCTCCAATGCCCATAGCAAAGATTTGGGATCCTTAAGACCTAAGAGAAGGTAGTTTTATTTGATTGTGTCTTTTGGAATCAGCCACCCAGGTGTTCCAATACTGCTTTAACCATTGCTTGGTGTCTCAGCTAAGAATGCTTGTTTCAGTTCTGCCTGGAAATCAACCACAGGTACTTGTTGCTGCTGCTGCTGAGATTACCTCAGGTACAGGTGACACTCCAGGTTGCTCAGCGAGGCTGTCCTTCTGTGTTTGACTTGGACTTCCACCTCCAGTACTTGCTTTTCCATAGTCCGTCTCAGGTGTGAATGGTCCATGGCTTGCACCATCACACCACTGGCTGCTCCTCAGAACAGAACATCTCTGGCTGCTACTCCCCTCTGCCTGGGCATCCTTATCTTGTTCTTGATCTTAGGAGGAAAGCTTTTAGTCTTTTAGCCTTAAGTATGGTGTTAGCTGGGCCTTCCCAGGTGGCACTAGTGATAAAGAACCCGCCTGCCAGTGCAGGAGTCATGAGATGCAGGTTTGAGCCCTGGGTCAGGAAGATTCCCTGGAGGAAGGCATGGCAACCCACTCCAGTATTCTTGCCTGGAGAATCCCACAAACAGAGGAGCCTGGTGGGCTACAGATCATCTGGTCACATAGAGGCGGACATGAAGCAACATAGCATGCACACATGCATGATGTTAGCTGTGGGTTTTCCATAAATGTCCTTTATAAAGTTGAGGTCAAGTCCTATTCTTATTCCTCTCCTGTACTTATTTCTATTCTTCTATTACTTTTTTTTGAGTGCTTTTATCATGGGGTGGGCTTCCCTGGTAGCTCAGTGGATAAAGCATCTGCCTCCAGTGTGGGAGACCTGGGTTCGATCCCTGGGTTAGGAAGATCCCCTGGAGAAGGAAATGGAAACCCACTCCAGTACTCTTGCCTGGAAAATCCCATGGACTGAGAAGCCTGGTAGGCTACAATCCGTGGGGTTGCAAAGAGTCGGACACGACTGAGCAACTTCACAACTTCACTTCACTTCATCATGAAAGTATGTTGGATTTTATTAAATGCTTTTTGTGTCAAGTGAAATGATAATGGGCTTTTTCTCCTTTGTTCTATTCATGACATTCTTAATATTGAAGCACCCTTGCATTCCTGAGACAAATACCTCTTGGTGGTATATAAATCCCCTTTTCTATGATATTCCATTTGGTTTGCTAGTATTTTGTGAGGATTTTTCATCTGTATTTTTAAGAGTTTTTTTTTTTTTTGGTAATACTCTTTTCTTGGGGGATCTTTGTCTGGCTTTGGTATCAAGGTAATGCTGGCCTCATAGAATGAACTGTTCCGTCTTTTATTTTCTTGGGAGGATTGCTATTAACTCTTTAAATTTTTGGCAGAAGTCACCAGTGAAACTATCTGGCCCTGGACTTTTCTTTGTTGGGAGTTTTTTGTTTCTTAGTACAGTTTGTTTTTTAGAGCAGTTTTAGGTTCATAGAGAAACTGAGCAGAAAGTACAGAGTTCCCATGTAACTCCTGCTTCCTCCCTCCTTAAAATCTCCCCTGTCATCATCTCCCACAAGGTGGTTCATTTGTTGCAATTAATGAACCTAAATTTACACATCACTATCATCCAACATCTATAGCTCTTGGTGTTGGGAGGTTTGTGATTACTGCTGTAATCTCTCATTACAAGCCTTTCTCCTGGTGACTCAGATGGTAAAGAATCCACCTGCATTACAGAAGACCTGGGTTCAATGCCTGGGTTGGGAAGATCCCCTGGAGGAGGGCATGGCAACCCACTCATTTTCTTGCCTGCAGAATCCCCACAGACTGAGGAGCCTGGCGGGTTACGGTCCATAGAATCCCAAAGAGTTGGATACAACTGAGCGACTAAGCACACTCATACATAAGCCTTTTCACATTTTACATTTCTCCTTGAGTCAGTTTTGGTAAATTGTGTTTCTAGGAATTTGTCTATTTCATCCAGGTTATTTGTTGGTATATAATTATTCCTTTATTTAAATGAGATTGCTAATGTCCCCCCCACTCATTTCTGAGTTTAGGTATTTGCAACTTTTTTTGTCACTCTGGTTATAGGTTTGCCAATTTTGTGGATCTTTTCACAGAACCCGCTTTTGATTTTCATTCTCTATTTTTCTATTTTCTCTCCACTCTAATTTCAATTGTCTTCCTTCTGCTAGCTGTGGGTTGTTTGCTTTTCTTTTTCTAGTTCCTTCAGGTATAGTATTTAGATTGTTAATATGAAGTCGTTTTTTTTTTCTTTCTTGGCCTGTTTAGCTCAATTAACTGTTATCGAGCTATTGTTAGTATTACTGACACTCTTTAACCAACAGTTGCAAAGTGTGCCACCAGTTTGTGGTTATGAGTGTATGTATAGAATTTTTTTTATTGTGGTAAAATATATATAACCTAAGATTTATCATTTTGACCATTTTTTAAAATGTATAATTGTGTCATTAAGTACATTCATGTTTTTCAACCATTACCCCTTTGTCTTCATGATTTTTCATCCTCCCAAACTGAAACTCTGTACCTAGCAAACAAAAACTCTCCATTCTGCTTTCCCTTAACCCCAGGTAACCACTATTCTACTTGTTATTTCTATTAATCACTTCAGGTACCTCATATAAGTAGAATCATACATTATTTGTCCTTCTGTGTCAGATCTCCATATGGAGTTTTAAAGGTTCATCTATGCTGTAGCATCAGAATTTACTCCTTCTAAGCTGAATAATATTCCACTACATGTACATACAACATTTTGTTTATGTATCCATCCATCAAAGGACACGTGTTACTATTTTTTGGCTATTGTGAATAATGCTGCTATGGACATTGGTATACAAATGTCCTTTTGAGTCCCTGCTTTCAATTCTTCTGGGTATCTACCTCAAGGTGGAATTCCTGGATCATATGGCAGTTGTATGCATACCAACCAGCAATGCACAAGGGTTCTAGTTTCTCCACATCTTTGCCAATACTTGTTATTTTGCTTTATTGGTAGTAGCCATTCTGGGTGTGAAGTGATAGCAATTTGAATTTACTTAATAATTAGTGATGCTGAGCATCTTTTGATGTCCTTATTGGCCATTTGTATATCTCTTTTGGAGAAATGTCTGTTACTTTGCCCATTTTTTTAAAATTGGATTTTTTTTTTCAGTTGTTGATTTGCAGCCCTTCATTTATTCTCATCAGTAGACCCTTGATACGTGACTTGTGAATATTTTCCTTCATTTTTCAGGATGCCTTTTCATTTTGTTGAGTGTTTCTTTTGCTATGCAGAAAGTTTTAATTTTGATGAGGTTTAATTCATCCATTTTTTTCTTTTGTTGCCTGTACTTCTGGTGTCATAGCCAAGAAATCATTGCCAAATCCACTGTCATGAAGGTTTTCCTCTATTTTTCCTTCTAAGTTTTATGCTCTGTAAACTTAAAAGAAAGACTGAAGAGTAAGTTGTAAATAGTATAAACTAGATGAAGACTTGAATTGAAGTACATCATTCTGGAGGGAAAAAAAATCAATATTCAAACTAAAGCAGGTAAAGAAATTTATTGCCACCCATTTGAAAGTACAACTCAGATGAATCAGACCAAAAAAAAAAAATCATTAAGTTGACATTAAAATATATTGTTACTTGATCAGAGTTGTCTTTTGAGGATTTCTTTACTGATAGGTAAAGAAACCAATTAGGGTAATTTGTTATAAACATTTTTGTGGACATTTTTATAGGCCTCTAAAAAGGTGTTTTATGATGGGCCATCATAAATAAATAATAACACGTTACATAATAAAAATCAATTGATGAACTGCATTTTTGAGCTTGAGCGATGTTCTCCAAAGATTATACTTTCTCTGCTATATTTCATAAGTATCAAATTGGATATTCCTATTGTGCTGCAATTGCCAAACTGAGCTCAACAGTTGTTTCTTCTGTAGATCAGTTATATCCATTTAAAATACAGAATCCCCTGCATAAAACCAAAATAAGAACAATGATTTTGCTCAAGCATTTGTTAATGTGGCTGTAAAATATTTAAATTTGTTTTAACATTTAGCATTTATTTTTAAAATAGTTCCTCCACCTGTTATTTCCATAAGACTCTTTTGTACTCTGCTCCAAAAGAGATAGGACTCCTTACCCCATTCCCTCCCCAACCCTTGCAGCTAATTTGTGTTAGAGTGAGGGTCAGAAAACTTTTCCTGTAAAGAGTCAGATAATAAATATTTTAGGCTTTGCTAGTTATATAAACCCTGTTGTATCTACTCAGTTCTGCTGTTGTAGCATAACCATAGACAACAGTAAATGAATGGGTATGGCTGCATATGACCCAAGGCCATAGTCTGCCAATCCTTGTTTTAGAGTTCAGAAATTAAATCTGTTTATGTAAAATATATAGCAAGATAAATAATAAATTGGGGCCTGAAAGAAAGAAAGGTATAGAATCTAGTCCTTTAGGAAGAACCATCCTAACATGCCTGGAAAGTATTGTCTACTTATATATATCGACACAGTTTCATTTTTTTTCTTTACCCTGAGGTATTTATTAAGAAAGGGTAATCTGGAGTCCAGTACATGAAACATCTTTGGGGATATATATTATTAAAATAGAAAGTGATAATACTTCTAGCATCCAAAGATCCCTAGCTCCCAAATAATAATGACTCTTGGGTAAAAAGCAAGTGGCTGTAGTGTGCCTCCACCATATTGATTGTTAAAGGGCAATAAGTTCTCCCTGGCAGTGATTGCAGCAATTGAAAGTTATATTTTCATATCTTGTATAGGGATGAAATCGTCCAATATTTTTCTTTGTAGCAAGTAAGGTGGTTGGTGAAGACTCAGAAAATGGATTATCAGGTGAGCTTTCTGTACATGTAACTGGATCCAAAATGCGTAGAACCTAAGGAAAATAAGAGGTAACGTCATATACACAGCAGGGACTACAAAAGTCCTTGGCTTACTAATATGTAACTACTCATACGTTCTATTTCATTAATATGTAACTACCATAAAAGTAAGATCTGAATGATGCATTTGACTCAAGAACTTATGCTTTTTCTCAAAAACTTCTAAATTTAACAATGATGTCTAGTTGTTATATTACCTAGGTTACCTATTTTTAAAAATAAAGAAATGTTCTCATGCATATTGATGAAAATATATGAAAACATAGAAGAAAATAAATTGATACGGTTATATCAATTTTACCATAAGTGATACTCATTTTTATCCTTAATCAAAATATACTTATTATCTTTCTCCTTCAGGCCTTCATTGAACTTTTGAAACTGGAATTCTACCTTTATTCTTCTATTGAAATGTATTTCAAAGTTTTTGATCATTTATTTGTCAAATCAATGGTTTTTCTTTTCTTTTCTAATTTACATGCAATATTTTATGCTAAAAATCATGTTTTTGTTTCTTGGATTCATGGACATCATACACTTTCAATTCTTCTGCTCTGAATTTTCTATTCCATTTCATTTTCTGAGACCCACAACTAGAGGAAATCTTGGTTTGAAAAAAATTCTCTGGTTAAGGGCAAGGATAACATGGCTGGCTCATAACTCCTATTTCTCATTTCATATTCTCCTAACCATCTTGATGGGGCTTCCCTGGTGGCCTAGCAGTAAAGAACCTGCCTACAATGCAGGAGATGTAGGTTTGCTCCCTGGGTCAGGAAGATCCTCTAAAGAAGGAAATGGCAACCTATTCCAGTATTCTTGCCTGGGAAATGTCATGGACAGAGGAGCCTTGGGGGCTACAGTCCATAGGTTCGCAAAAGAGTTGGACATAACTTAGCAACTAAACAATGACAACCATCATCATATGATGAATATGAGTTACTGTGCAAAGGAGATTGGCAGTGGAATTAGAAAGGAACTGGGAAAAGCAGTGTGGAAAGGAGCTTTCTCTTCTATGTAAGGCTTATCAAAACAACTTTCAGAAATGGCTCAAGATGTCTGTTTCCCTAGCTGTCATATTGTCCAACAGGATTTTTTCCTTCTAAGTTACCAAGGTACCCAAGGAGCCACAACTAATTAAAAAATGTCCCAGCATCATTTAAGAGCTACCATTCCATTTCCATACCTCTGTTTTTCTACAGGATTATTGCTTCTTCAATTTAGTTTTTGATATTCTTCTGTTTTTATGGAGCTTGGTTAGATGCTAAAGGACAGAGATAAAGGGCTTATCTTAAAGCTGCTTATAAATTGAGAAGGGGAAATAAGAAAGGTAACCCTGTTCTCTATATTTGTAATTATATTACGTATCTTTAGAGAGAAACAAAATGCCAAATGAATACAGTTAAAGGAGACTGAGATACCACTAGGATAAAAGGTTTCCAGATTTTAGCCTGAAAGTGATAAAGATTTTAAGTTGGGTGCCTTTCAGAGCGATCACTCTGTACACAGCTGGTAGATGAGAGAAGGGGTGGGAACCAAAGCAGACAATGGGAATAAGAGAGAAAGGGAGTTTAATGCAATAATTCAGCTAAGAAAGGTTGATCTTGAAGCAATGTGGCTGAAAGGTCTAAGAGACACTGAGGAAGGAGGACTGTCAGTTTTGTTCTGTCAGACAGTGTGGTGGATAAAGGACTGGAAGAAGAGGATGGAAACCAAAACCAAGCCCTGAGGTTACCCACCATTGTATGGTGAAATAGAATGGTCAGGGAAAAGAGAAAAGTCTGGAGGGCGAAAGGTTACATCAGCCAAGGGAAGCGAGTGTTTCAAGATATCAGAAGTAGTTAATTATACCAGATGCTACGGCAGCAACACAATTTCCCAACAAAAAAAATAGAAAAAGGAGAAACAATTTTGGATAATGTTTAGTTTCAGGGACTGATTCATTCAGTAAATAGCTGAACACCTACTATGTATAAAGGATTGTGCCAGACTTGAGGAAACATAGTGCCCATCTTTGAAGAGCTTACAGTTTGGGAGGCAGAGAATCAAACTGCAATGTACCATGATAAAGAGCTATACTAGATTTATGTACAAGATGAACTGGAAGCCTAGAGGAAGGAAAATCTAGGTTTGCCTGAAGGAATCAGGGAAGGCTGATTCTTAAAGGCAATGTAGCGGTTGGGCAAGAAGAGAGATTGTTGGGAGGCTGTCTAGGCAGAGTGAAACTATGTACAGAGGCATGAGATACAGTGGCTTGTCTGTGGAATGAAAGTGGTTAACACAGCTGGGATGTGAAGTGCAGGGGGTGGGCACAGCTGGGAAGTGATCCAAGGGAAGGGGAGCTGGAATAATGATTAATGAAAGGCCTTCTATACAATATGAAATAATTCAGATTGAGTAATGAGGGAGACTAGGAGTCCTCTGAACACGGGTACCAAGATGATGGGACTGACATTTTTGAAAGAACACTCTGGCAGCAGAGGATGGCTGGAGGTAAGTAGAAAAGCAAGGGAGGGATACTGGTTAGGAGGCTACTGTACAGTCTAGCCTGGAAGTCAGGTGTCTAAACTTGGCAGAGGGAATAAATTAGAAGAAACTGACAGGACTCATAAAGGCAACAGGTTTAGGGGATGAAGGATATAATAATAAAAATGATAGCTACTATTTATTGAGAAATTACTGTACCTATATTAGAAATGGCTATAGGCTTTATATGTATTATTTTATGGAATCTTCAAAACATCCAATGTAGTAGGTACAGTTCGCTAAGCTAGGAAATACAGAAGAAACAGGTTATTTTTCTTTTACTTTTTTTTTTACCCCTAGAATGGAAATACAAATACAAAAGCAAGAGGTTGTTCTATTTTTAGCTGTCTATGGGACGAGCTGATGGAGATGTCCAGCTGGGTATGTGTCTTATTCTAGAAAAAAAAGTCTCAGCTGAAGAAGTCACAAGCATAAAACTATGGGAATTAGCTAACGATAGTCCCGAGAAGATACAGAAAGTCAACTACGTGAGGAAAGGCTCAAGAGTGGGCACAAGAAGAGGATTCCCCTTCCCCCCACGAAATACTGAGAACGAACAGTCACAGCAGTAGCTAAGAATTGGGAGAGTATGACAGCTTCAGAAACTGAGGGAGTTCAAGTAAAATGTGACAAGGTACTTAAATATTCATGGCCTTTATGCGAGTCCTTTTTGAGGACAGTGGAGCTGGAAGTCGAGTGAGATAAGCAATGGCAGGAGTTGAGGAGGGGAGGTATGTAAGTAGAAATAAATATGAACTGCTTGTTCCAGATTCTTGGTTGTGAAGGGAAGGTGATAAGACCATATGTAGAGAACTTAAGATAGATGGAACAGTTTTCTTTTAAATGGAAGATACTTGGACATGTTCTTAAGTCAAAAGGTAAGAGTCAACAGAAGAAGTACCTGTTAGTGAGAGGCCTGATCAGCCTGGGGGAATATGCTATGCTTTGGAGAGCCAAATAGACACTTTTCAAGTAACAGAAATATATGTAAGGTTGGAGGCCACATAGCTAGGCTTTGAGAGACCAAGCTGGGACCTGGAGGGAGTTTTCTGCCCCTACCCTCTTTTTGTTCTGTGAATGAGGAACCAAAGTCATCTACTGAATCTGAGGTACAAGTTGGATGGGTATAAAAACCAAGAGGGCAAGCAGCTGAACTAAGATAGGAATGGTCATCTTTAAAAACAATTACACTTTTTTCTCCTCAGAGTATAGTAATAGAGTTTGAGAAAATTAAGCTCAGAGGAGGAAATAATTTTCTCCAAGATTCCTAGCTCATTAGCACGAGGATCAAGTTTTGATTCCATATTTCCTAACTCCCAGTGCCAAGCCACTTTTCATTATAATATGTAAGAGGACAGTCATTGGAAAAGACTCTGATGCTGGGAGAGATTGGGGGCAGGAGGAGAAGGGGACGACCGAGGATGAGATGGCTGGATGGCATCACGGACTTGATGGACATGAGTCTGAGTGAACTCCGGGAGATGGTGATGGACAGGGATGCCTGGCGTGCTGCGATTCATGGGGTCGCAAAGAGTCGGACATGACTGAGCAACTGAACTGAACTGAACTGAAGAGGACAGTCTTAGAGGTTATACAGATCATGAAAGAGAAATATTTTACCGTTTCAGCCATTTTTTCTGCTGGAGTACTGCAGAATTCAACTGTTGATGGAACCTTTTTTTGACCATTAGTGCCAACATTTCCCAGAAGATGAGAATTTACTGCTTTTGCCAACTTGTGATTTGTTAATGCCAGTTCTGCCGTGCTGTGAGGTTGCCCGCTAGGGTAGTAAGTTTGCTCCCTTCCCCACTGCAAAGAGACCAAGAGCTCCTCCAGCAACCTGCAGCAACACACAGCACTGAACATTAGTAAGAGGATAAAATATAAAAATCAAGAATGCTGAGAAACATGTTTCTGAAATCATATAGTTTCTTTCTCCTCTTTCTCAAGAGTTCAATAAACCACGAAGTCTGGTAAAATAAGTCAGACTACAAAAAGCACTTAAACTAATTTTATGGTTATCTGGAAATCAACAAACAGTACCTTTTTGATTCTCTTATTGTAGTACAGGTAAAATATACTCAGGTAGTACTCTTGCCTGGAAAATCCCATGGACGTAGGAGCCTGGTAGGTTGCAGTCCATGGGGTTGCTAAGAGTTGGACACAACTGAGCGGCTTCACTTTCACTTTTCACTTTCATGCTTTGGAGAAGGAAATGGCAACCCACTCCACTGTTCTTGCCTGGAGAATCCCAGGGACAGGGAGCCTGGTGGGCTGCCGTCTATGGGGTCGCACAGAGTCGGACACAACTGAAGCGACTTAGCAGCAGCAGCAGCAGCAGTATTATAGAACTACTTATTTAATTTGTGCATTTATTGAGAGGCTTATATAGCAGGTGTATATATATATGTAGGTGTATATATATATGTATGTGTATGCATGTGTGTATGTATATATATATATGTTATGTGTGTGCATATATGTATGTATATATATGATAATTTTTTTGTATTTCATTGATTGATTTTTAAATGATAAACCAACCTATAATTCTTGGGGTAAAACCTCCATAGCCATAATGATTTAAAGCTTTTTATATACTGTTGGATTTGAATCACTAAAATTCTATTAAGGAATTTTGCATCTATATTCATTATAGATGAGATATTGGCCTGCAGTTTTCTTGTAATACCTCTGTATAGTTTCGGTATCATGATGATGCTGGCCTCATAAAATAAGCTAGAAACTGTTCTTTTATTTTCTAGTAAAGTTTGTATAAATTGGGTTTTATTTCTTCCTTAGATGTTTGTTAGTATTTACCAGTTGATCCACGTAGGCCTGCAGTTTCCTTTATTAGAAGGTTTTTAACTACAAAGCAAATTGCTTTAATAGGTCAGGGTTATTCAGGTTATCTGTTCTTGAGGATTCTAGTAGTCTCAGTCTTTTAAGTAGATTGTCCATGTAAGCTGTTGAACTTACATGAAAAGAGTTGTTCCTAACATCTCCTATTATCGTGTGACTATAGACTCTCTAGTGTACCCCTTTCCTTCTCATGCTGTGTATCTTTTGTTTTTCTTTTTCCCCTGATTGTACTGCCTGGAGGTTTTGTAAATCTATCCTTTCAAACAACCAGTGCTTGGTTTTCTATTTCATTTATTTCTGCTCTCATCCTTTCTTTTCTTCTGCTTAATTTGCTGTGTTTCTTAAAAAGGAACACGTGTATACCCGTGGCGGATTCATGTTGATGTATGGCAAAACCAATACAGTATTGTAAAGTAAAATAAAAATAAATAAATAAATAAAAGAAAAGGGAAAAAAAGGAAGGTTAGCTTATTGATGAGACCTTTTTTTCCTTTCCTACAATAAGCATTTAAAGCTATAGCTTTATTAATTCCCTCTAAACACTGCTTTAGTTGCCTCCCACAAAATCTGATATTTTGATATATTTGTGTTTTCATTCTTCTAATGTCCTCTATAATTTTCTCTTGAATTTTACTTATTTAATTTGTAAGAAATCAATTATATAAAAGCATAAAGTGTTTTTAAGGAAGACTCTCAACTTTGACAGTTCTGGTTCATATGGACATAAAATTAAGCTCTTATACTGTAGAATAGTTCTCAAAAAGATCTCCCTCCAAAGTAAAGACCAGTTCACTTTTTGGCTTCTACCAAAAACTACATAACTGCTATAACTGTAACCAAAAACTACTTTTAAATGCAAAAATTTCTTCCAGTATAGATATAACTAATCTCTCCCCCATTAAGAATATAAGAAGCATGTCTTCTGTTTTTTTCATTCTTCCTCCTTTCCTTGGGCAGCTGCTTTAAAATGCTACTCAAAGTACATGCTGAGTGAATTAATAAATGTAGAAATACGAAAGAACTATAACAATTACAAAAATTGCAGGAGAAAATAGAAGGGCTCAGAATGCAAACAAGGGCCATACTTCTGCGTAGCTATCATTTCCTGACGAAACTGTTCCCGTTCACTCAGGAGATCTTGTATAGCGCTCTGTGCATCACGGTTCTGACGCTGCAGAACTGCTCTGGAGTTGGTTAACTCATCTGCCATAACCCTGGAAAGATAAAAATCTTACATATAAATTCTCAGACAGTGTTAAAAAGTTAATATACTACCTCTGTGATTGTCATTTTTAAAAACTTACAAAAAGATTTACCACTGTCAAATTACTTCTCAGTTTTTAAACCTTCACTTCAGTTCAGTCAGTTCAGTTGCTCAGTCGTGTTCGACTCTTTGCAACCCCATGAACTGCAGCACGCCAGGCCTCCCTGTCTATCACCAACTCCCAGACTCTACCCAAACCCATGTCCATTGAGTCGGTGATGCCATCCAACCATTTCATCCTCTGTCGTCCACTTCTCCTCCTGCCTTCAATCTTTCCCAGCATCAGGGTCTTTTCAAATGAGTCAACTCTTCGCATGAGGTAGCCAAAGTATTGGAATTTCAGCTTCAACACCAGTTCTTCCAATGAACACCCAGGACTGATCTCCTTTAGGATGGACTGGTTGGATCTCCTTGCAATCCAAGGGACTCTCAAGAGTCTTCTCCAACACCACAGTTCAAAAGCATAATATTTAAAATGCATAACATAGCATAAAAAGCATAACAATTAAAATATCTGTTTACAAAATGACAAAGAAAACAGTGTTTTAACTTTCCTGTACAGTGACTTTGGAATGTACTTCAGTCTTACTCTAGATTAATCAAGTTTTGGAAGACAAATAACATTAATTGTTCTCAAATAGAGAAAATTTTAGAGAAAAACAAGAGTTATTTTTCTACCACTCATTAACCTTTTGACATTAGAAAAACATTAAATATAGAAAGGTTTATATAAAAGGAAAACAAAGTCTTCTTGTCCAGCAGCCTGGCCCCTCCTTTTATAATCAGTAATCAATAAAGCAACCAATATATTTTTCTAGGAAAAAGTAACTTATATGTATATCAGCATAAAAGTATGTATAAAAATAAATATATTAATTAATTTTATTTACAAAAAGGAATTATCTGATACAAACTTTTCTGTAGTTCACTTTTTCACCTAATAATTTACCTTGATGATTTTTTTCATATTAGCATATATAGAGCCATTTCGTTTCCTTTTTGGTTAAAAAAAAAAAAAAGCTTCATGTTTTCTGATTGGATGTAGCAAAATGTATTTAACAATTCTCTAGTGATAGAACTGAAGCAAAATTTTAAAGTATTTTTATTCAGTTGAAAAATCTTGCAACTAAAATTAAAGTCTCAGACCAGAGTAACCACTGAATTCCTTAAAATGAAAACAGTTCTGATGTTAAAAGATTAAATCAACTAAAATATCAATAAAGTTTGGTTTCACTATTATTGCCCTCAAAGTATTACTATTAACATTGATCAGAATGTTTAATAAGTTACATATTGTAGTAATCTGTAAAATGCAGGCATGATTTGCTTCTTAAGCTGTTCAGTAAAAATGAACTTATTCATTCTAAGCCAATAAACAGTAAATTCATTTCTCCAAATACATCCTTTATTAGTACCATTAGAAAACAAATTAAGGATTTTAAGAGTAATCAATTATTAGAAAGTATCACCGATACTAAGACATGAATAAATAACTTTCTAAAAATATATTCATTACAATCAGTGGTTCTTAAGGTACAGACTGGAAACCTTTAGTGTTTGTGAGAAACCTCCAGATGATTAAATTTAAATCAATGTTATTATAACATATTATATGTGAAGCACTGAGCTAAATGCTGAAAATACACAGATGGATAACACCCAGATTCTGTTCTCCAGTAACTCAAAGTTGGAAGGAGGGGATGAATAGAAAATCATAACATATTAGAGACCTTCCCAACTACCAGTTGTGTTCATGGGCCTGGGGGTTATAAGGGCCTAAAGCTCTCACCTCTACTGGAAAGGTAGCCTTTTCCAGTATGCCATGCAGATTATTATCACTTTCTATTTGTGCATGGCAAGAAAAAGATTGGGAAACTCTCTTATGATGTACTTAAATGAGCAATGAGAACAAAGTCTGAGAGACAAAATAAGACATTATGGAGTGGCAATAGTATGTGAGTTTTTAGAGAGAATGTGGGGAAAAAATCTTTTAAAAATTTAAATATTTATTAGCTGTCTGAATTTAGTTTTGTTTTGATCTTAAACATTGTAGTCAGAGTGATTTGCACTACAGAAGAGTAACTCAGAATTCTGGAATGAGGGAGTGCATGGAATGCACTTTTCCATGTAGAGAGACTGTATAACCATCCAGAGTAGGGCAAGTCCATCTCTTAAATCATGTATGAGTTAATTTGACAGTCTCAGTCAGAAATTTTCACACTACAATCCAGTTTTTTTTGGCATTAGGAGGGTCAACAAATCTGGCAGAGCAAAAAGTAGGAAATGAATTACTATTTACTGTATGACCATCCAGAGGAGGGAGAGTCCACCTCCTAAATAATGTATGAGGTAATCTGACAATCTCAGTCAGAAATTTTCACACTACAATCCATTTTTTTTTTTTTTTTGGCATTAGGAGGGTCAACAAATCTGGCAGAGCAAAAACTAGGAAATAAAATAGAAAATACCTGCTTGCGAGGAATTTACTTCGCCACACATCACACTGTATCGACATCCGTTCTAACTGTTCAGAAAGCTGAGCAATGTTTCGACCCAGGGCTTCATTTTCTAAAATAAGCTGATTTTTCTCACGGGCTACACGTTCAAAGTGATACTGAAGGTCATCCCCAACAGAAGCCACGAGCAGCTTTTTTAACTCACGATTGACCTGGAAGAAATCATGACCAATACAAGTTCAAAATAATGCCAGTGAGTTCAGTGTAGCAAAATGAACAGGAAAGAAACTGTGCTTCATATGTAATTTGGACCTCCATTACTATAAGTACATATCAAAAAGTGATATCAAATAGTTAAGTTTCATAATATATACATACCATGTCTATATCTCTATTAATCTATAGTCCATGCGGTTATAATTTGAGCCTCTTAAGAGTACAAATCATTATCATAAATATTACAAACTGCCTCTTGTCAACACTTAAAAAGGCAAAAATTTAAAAAACCAATAAATTTTGCTAAAAAGTATGACAGTGTTTTATAAATCTTTTTCAACATTTAAAAATTGGATTCATGTCAGTGTACGGCAAAACCAATACAGTATTGTAAAAAAAAAAAAAGGAAAAAAAAGGCTTGGCATTCCTTGTTAAAAAAGAAAAATAAAATAAAAATTGGTTTCTTTGTACCCTAGGATTTTTAAGAATTTAAGCAAAGAAAGCAATTCAAGATGTCTATAATCATGTTCTTCACATTGTTATCAAAAATGAAACAAAATTAAAACAAATGTCCAATAAAAGGTATTGGTATGTGGTATAGTCATTGAAAAACTGTTGCTATTAATAATGATATTTTAATAGAATATCTTGAGACATAGGAAAATATTAACTAAAAAAAGTAAATTACAAGGCAAAAATGAACTCAATATGTATAATTATGCATGTATAGCTGGATAGCTGGATGGTATTTATAGGTGATACTATTTTCATTGTTTTTTCTGTATTTTCTAAGATGTTTACAAATAAATATGTACTAGTTTTTAAATTTCAAATTAGTTGTTTAAAATATATTATTAAATACATTAGAAACATATTTGGGTAAGAGTAACCATGGTGTCACTTATAAAGACTAACCTCTAGTAGAAAGATGTATAACCTAACAGAAACAAAGTGGGCAGTGGTAAGGCAATATTTACTAAGATGTAAAGATTAAGACTATGAACTTTTTTTAAACAGCCTTTAAACTTTACATTTTAGCAAATATTGCCTTACCGCTCCTCACTTTGTTTCTCTTCTCACCTGATGTGAAGAGCCAACTCATTGGAAAACACCCTGATGCTGGGAAAGATTGAGGGCAGGAGGAGAAGGGGGCGACAGAGGAAGAGATGGTTGGATGGCTTCACCGACTCAATGGACATGAGTTTGAGTAAGCTCTAGGAGATGGTGATGAACAGGGAGGCCTGGCGTGTTGCAGTTCATGGGGTTGCAAAGAACTGGACACAGCTTAGTGACTGAACAGCAACAACAAAAGTTTACAGAAAGTAAATCAAGCAATATAGGTCATTGCCAATTTACAATGAAGATACCAATGCTTACTCCACAATTTTCTTTATTCTAAGAATTATCTATACATAGAAAAAATACTTGGAATTTATGGATTCTTAAAGCAAGGATTACTAACTAGTTGATTTGGTTAATCGCTGGCCTGTGAGTTCTTAACTGTAATAACCTCCTTAATAACTTATAGGTGGTCTTGTACAATGTCCAAAGTACCTCACATTGTCCAAAGTATCTTACATGTCATCTTCAACCATGTTTAGAATATAAGTTCCCAATATAAACTAATTCTAGTAGAGGCACTAAGAGAATGGGAAATTTAAGAGGAAGCCTTTTGGAGTAATGACAAGTTATAATGAACATTCCAAGAGGAAATATATTTTATTCTATATTTATAACATTCTCTATGTTCATTCTAACATGCAGGCTTAGAAGGCCCAGGTGTAAAGAGCCAGTGTCATTAAAGCTATGAAGGCTGTTCTTACCTCTGACTGTACTCTGAGCTGATTTGAAAGGCCTTCTTTGTCCTGTAGCAATCTCCTTTCAGAGTTCTTGAGCTTTTCCAATGTATTCTTTACCTCGGACAGTTCCTTTCTGGGTTCTGTGACTCCCTCTGGCTGGCCAAGAAGTTCTCCTTTATGATGTCCCAGAGACTTAACCTTTGCATTTTTGTAGGGGATATTATGGGTTATAGCGGCTTTGGGAACTAATATTCTTACAGCTTCGACTTCCACGGCTTTTTCAGCAAGAATCTTCCCTAGCTGAAGAACTCCTGGGCTCTCTGATGGGACTGCTTTCTTTCGTGGACTCTGAAGGATGTGATGTGTTATAGGTTGGATTCCAGGAGTAACTTCAATAGATTTAGGTGGCTCCTCAGTTTCCATTCCATCTCCCGCTCCTCGGATTGGGGATGGAGTTAGGATGACTGTAGGATGGAAAACAAAACATAAGCTATTTGCTGAAAAGAAATGCCAGGAAATGCCAAGATATACTTTACCCTACATTGAGAATTCCTGGCATTGACAAAAAAAAAAGAAAAAATTTCGAATAAAAATTAAATTTCAAAATAATCCTGTGTCAACAAAGGATGAACGAAGTCTTATAGGTTCAAACCTTTCTTAAGTAAATGGTTCCTCTCTTGGTAGAAACTGCAAGAGATTTGGAATCAAGGTATTTGGTTCCCACTTCTACTTCCTAGTATGCTGTGCTGTGCTGTGCTAAGCTGCTTCAGTCGTGTCCAACTCTTTGCGACCCCATGGACTATAGCCTGCCACACTCCTCTGTCCATGGGATTCTCCAAGCGAGAATACTGGAGTGGGTTGCCATGTCCTCCTCCAGGGGATCTTCCTGACCCAGGGATCAAACCCATGTTTCCTGTGTCTCCTGCATTGCAGGCAGATTCCTTACTGCTGAGCCAGCGGGGAAGCCCACTTCCTAGTAAAAGAGTGAAAGTGAAGTTGCTCAGTCATGTCCGACTCTTTGCGACCCCATGGACTGTAGCCTGCCAGGCTCCTCTGTCCATGGGATTTTCCAGGCGAGAATACTGGAGTGGGTTGCCATTTTCTTCTCCAGGAGATCTTCCCGACCCAGGGATTGGACCCCACATTGTAGGTCTCCCACATTGTAGGTCTCCCGCATTGTAGGCAGATGTTTTACCGTCTGAGCCACCAGGGAAGTCCTACTTCCTAGTATAATCCTAGGTAAATAATGTAACTCTCTGTGAATTTCAAGTTCCTAATCTGAAAAGTGGAGATAGTAACAAATATGTAATAAATATGCTACAAGGTTGTGGTAAGAAAGACTGTAGTAAGATCAAATGCCTGGCACACTGTGGACACTCAATAATCTTAGTTAAATATAAAAATAAATGTAGGCTATGTATATACCTATTTGAAAGTGTCTATCTCAGAACAGACTCACCTGTTTGTGAACTCTTAGCAAAGAATGCTTCACAAACTATCCAACTGGACTACTCTCTCTCCTAGGCCTCTAATCAGGCCTCTGTTTCTGCTATTTCTTATTCTCTTAGATGGCTTCTTCCACCACTTACTGTGATTCTAACTTATCCCTTTAAAAAGCCAGCTTAAACTCTACTCTGCATTAAAATTTTCCAACTTTTAGCTTACACTCTAAATGCCTATGCTACTTACTATCTCAACACTCAGTGTGAATCTTAATCATGATCCATAATTATCATTTATGGGTTTTATTATATGCTAAATGTCACTTTCCCAGTAAGTCTGATAAACACTCTGTGGCTAGGCACCATGCCCTAAACAAATGGAAGGAGCAGGACATTATAGAAATGCCATAGACTCTGGGATTAGCCAGATCTGGTTCTTAGTCCTATTTCCACCACTGCTTCCTGTATAATCCTGTACAAAACCCTGCAAATTATCTGAGCTTCAGTTTTAGCCTCCATGAAATGGATTTAACAGTACATCTAGGGTTACCTGTGTCTTCAAAGAAAGAATGGTAAGTAACAAATAACCAATGTTTATAAAGACTTAGCACATGCTAAACACTATTCTAAATACTTTACATATAAGAAAATGAGGCACAAAGAGGTCCAGGAACTTGCCCACAGTCACACCACCCGGCTAGTAAGTAGAGAATATTGTTGTCGTTATTCAGTTGCTCAGTCATATCTGATATTTTGTGACCCCATCGACTGCAGCATGCCAGGCTTCCCTGTCCTTCACTATCTCCTGGAGTTTGCTCAAACACATGTCCATTGAGTCAGTGATGCTATCTAACCATCTCATCCTCTGCTGCCCTCTTTTCCTTTTGCCTTCAATCCTTCCCAGCAATAGGGTCTTTTCCAAGTAGACGGTGCAGAATTTAATTCTAGGTAGCCTGGTCCCAAAGATTAGGGCCTTGACTACTGTACACACTGCCTCTTCAAGTGTAGAAACTGTCTTGCACAGAAGTAAATGCAGATAAATGATAGCTCCTATCCCCCTTCCTCTGAAACACTTAATACAATGATGCACATGTCTACTAATCTGCTCAACTGAAATAAATTATCTCCCCTCATATAAGCCAAACCTGACTAGTCATCCTTAGTTCAGACAGCATTTGGAAGGCAACTATGCTCACTACTATACTACCATTGCTCCAGTCAAAGAACAAATTGTTTCTTTTCTATTTTACCTTATTTCTAATTAAGCAGTGTAAGAAGTTTCCAAGAAAGGGCTACTTTCACTCACTGATTCAAGAAAAAACGTGGTTTAGAGTTTAGAAAGAATTGAGGATCTGCGAGGATGGGAAATGTTGCAAACCTCGAAGAGATGGCTAGAATGACACCTAACTGACATGGAATTCCTGAGTTAGTAAATTCACTAACATTCCTGTGAGCAACAAGTGAGATTCCTGCCATTTTACAAGTCCAGAATACATCTGAGAAAACGGAGGCCAAAACCTAGGAATGGTAATGACAATTAGCTTTTATTTACTTTACTATGTGCCAAGGAGTCAGTTCTGCTAAGTCCTTCAGGTGCATCAGTATCATTTGGTTTTACAAGTCTCATGACTTTGCACAATAGTATCCATTTTGCAGACAGAAACAGAAGCAATGAAAGGTTAAATAGCTTGTCCAAATCATCAGTGTCAAACTAGGATTTCAATCCAAATATGAATCCAGAGCTAAGACGATAATTGATCTGGGAAAGTGTATTAGTCCCTTGGTCATGTCCAACTCTGCGACTGCATGGACTGTACCTCACTAGGCTCCTCTGTCCATGAAATTCTCTAGGCAAGGATACTAGAAGTGAGTATCCATTTCCTTCTCCAGAGGATCTTCCCGACCCAGGGACTGAACCTGGGTCTCCGGCATTGCAGGCAGATTTTTGGGTCTTCCCACAAACCAAAACTATTGCACCTTATCAGCCTAAACTTATTGCCTCTTTTAACAGCCCTGTTAGGTTGCAAAAGCCCACAGAATTTATATAACAGTTATAGCAAGCTTAAAAAAAAATGTAGATCTTATCTGCACTGGACCCTTGAATGATTTCCCATCACTCTCAGAAGAAAGACCAAGATCCTCACCATAGCTCGGTGATCTAGTTCCCTGCTCATCTCCTGGGTCTCAAGTTTATGCGGTTCACTCCCTCAGATCCTAAGTTCCAGCCTTATTTGTTTTCTTTTAGTGTCTCAATAGGAGCAGATGCCTTCCTCTTCCTCTGCAAACATTTCTTATTGGAATATTCTTCCTAACTTCCTCCTCCCTACTCACCTTTCAACTCTCAGTTCAAACTTTCTGAAGGGAAGCTTTTCTCTAGTCTTCCAAGATTATATGCTTCTACAGCAAAGACCATGCCTTTCTTTTTACCATTTATCAAAACGGTTAACTGACATTTTGTTCAGTGTAATTAGAAATATACTGTTTTTGCCTTCCACTGGGATATAAGTTCCATGAGGGGCGGGACTACGTGCCTTGTGTTTACCTTCGTACTCTTGGTAAAATGCCTTGTACCTAAGACTCTCTGAGGAACAATTAATGCAGGGTAACAAGGGGAAAAGGATGAGCACACGTAATAGTGGTGATAATGATAAACTTCAGAGTTAATCCTTAAGGGGACAAAAAGCTTAATTAATATGATAAAACATAATTCTGCCTTTTATTCTCTTACACTAAAGTTCTACAAAGTTATATCACCATACTCCAGAACTATTTTTTCATTTAACATATTTTTGTAGAGTTTTTCTTAAGTATGTAATGGACAGGGAATCCCAAGTTATGCTCATTAGACAAGAGGTAGAATGACATCTGAGCTATAATTAAGGTGTTCTATTTAATAAAATATTTTATAGTAGAACAAAGTATTTGTCATTCATCTCACATGCTAGTAAAGTAATGCTCAAAATTCTCCAAGCCAGGCTTCAGCAATACATGAACCATGAACTTCCTGATGTTCAAGCTGGTTTTAGAAAAGGCAGAGGAACCAGAGATCAAACTGCCAACATCCGCTAGATCATCAAAAAAGCAAGAGAGTGCCAGAAAAACATCTATTTCTGTTTTATTGACTATGCCAAAGCCTTTGACTGTGTGGATCACAATAAACTGTGGAAAATTCTCAAAGAGATGGGAATACCAGACCACCTGACCTGCCTCTTGAGAGACCTATATGCAGGTGAGGAAGCAACAGTTAGAACTGGACATGGAACAACAGACTAGTTCCAAATAGGAAAAGAAATACGTCAAGGCTGTATATTGTCACCCTGCTTATTTAACTCCTATGCAGAGTACATCATGAGAAACGCTGGGCTGGAGGAAGCACAGCTGGAATTAAGATTGCTGGGAGAAATATCAATAACCTCAGCTATGCAGATGACACCACCCTTATGGCAGAAAGTGAAGAGGAACTAAAAAGCCTCTTAAAGAGGAAAGTGAAAAAGCTGGCTTAAAGCTCAACAGTCAGAAAACGAAGATCATGACATCTGGTCCCATCACTTCACGGGAAATAGATGGGGAAACAGTGGAAACAGTGTCAGACTTTATTTTTGGGGGCTCCAAAATCACTGCAGATGGTGATTGCAGCCATGAAATTAAAAGATGCTTACTCCTTGGAAGAAAAGTTATGACCAACCTAGATAGCATATTCAAAAGCAGAGACATTACTTTGCCAACAAAGGTCCGTCTAGTCAAGGCTATGGTTTTTCCAGTAGTTGTGTATGGATGTGAGAGTTGGACTATGAAGAAAACTGAGTGCTAAAGAATTGATGCTTTTGAACTGTGGTGTTGAAGAAGACTCTTGAGGGTCCCTTGGACTGCAAGAAGATCCAACCAATCCATTCTAAAGGAGATCAGTCCTGGGATTTCTTTGGAAGTAATGATGCTAAAGCTGAAGCTCCAGTACTTTGGCCACCTCATGCGAAAAGTTGACTCACTGTTAAAGACTCTGACGCTAGGAGGGATTGGGGGCAGGAGAAGAAGGGGACGACAGAGGATGAGATGGCTGGATGGCATCACTCACTCGATGGACATGAATTTGAGTGAACTCCGGGAGTTGGTGATGGACAGGGAGGCCTGGTGTGCTGTAGTTCATGGGGTCACAAAGAGTTGGACATGACTGAGAAACTGAACTGAACTGAACTGAAAGTATTTGTCATTTCTGTATTAAGTGTTAACAAAGACACTTGGGCTTTAGGACTGATTCTGCTTTCAAAGAGATGAAAAAAGGAATACTTCAGAAAGCAAAAGGGTTTTGTGGTTAATTCATGCATATTAGCATGGAGGACAATTCCCAAAAATGAACTGTTTTAAAAATAAAGGCCTATTCCCATGCTCTCAAAATCTGGTTTTAAGTTTGTCTAACTGTACCTAGTGCAAAGTTAATCTTGTCACTCGGACATTCTGGCATTTAAGAAATAATGTAGAACCACGAATTAACTACAGAGTAATAATTTAAAAGACCACAAAAAGACACTAGAGCTATACCATTCAGGCCCTCTGAACCTGAAGAAATAAGATTAAATATGATTTCTAAGCAAGTCATAACATTGTTGAGTTGGAATTTTAGGTAATGAAGATTCAAGAACAAACCATAAAATGGTTAATGCCAAATTTAAAAGGCAAACAAACATTAATGGGTACTTAACAGAAATCTCTTTTCAAACAAAATATGTTATAAAACTCCAATCAAGTAATTTAATCAACTTTGCTCAAACTCAGTTTACTCTTAACTTTATTTAAACTGTTACACTTACTCAAGCATTTGTGAGAACCAAAGCTGAACGGTGTATCACATGGCAGCTCCCTCTTTGTAACGTCTATACTTCTAGCTAATGTGCACAGGCAAGGAGACAGGCTGGGGAGCCAAGGCTTTATGTTTTCTCACCTGGTAACTTACTTTCATAATTCTGTTTTTCCTGTGACACACACAGAAGCCTTTATTACATACGCACTAGGCCCAACCCAGGGAATATTCAAGAGGAATTACCTTTGGTCTGGTGGGAGGACAAGCTCTGTAATTATGAGCAATGTTTGAGTAAAATATCAACCCCTTTCCATTGTTTGAAGGGAACCAACATCAATATTAATTTCTACTTGTGATCACTTATCAAAGAATGAAAACATATCTAAGGTTTATGGCTCATTCTTTCCACCTTTCTCGCAAATTGGTAACATGCAGGGAAAGAACAAATATTCTACAATAGGGGTTGGCAAACTTTTTCCATAGAAGGCCAGATAATAAATATTTTAGGGTTTGTGGACCATGAGGCAAAATTAAGGATATTATATAGGCATTTATATATGAAGAGAAAAAACAAAATTTTAAGGATGAAATTCAAACTATGATAACAATAAAAGTGTGTTTTTTTGTAATATAGGTCTAATAATGAAAAGAACAGTTCTTTTTATTTGGGATATGTGTTTGGATGCATGCTCAGTCATGTCCAACTGTTTGCGGCCCCATGGACTGTAGCCATCAGGCTCCTCTGCCCATGGTATTTTCCAGGCAAGAATACTGGAGTGTGCCATGCCCTACTCCAGCGGATCTCCCCAACCTAGAGATCGAACCCTCAACTCTGGCATTTCCTGCACTGGCAGGCACCTGGGAAGCCCTTTTATTTGGGATAAACACTAGGCTTAAGTAGGATTCAAAGTTAGTGTTCCCTATTATCAAACTGATTGCAAATATTCTCAGAAGGCCTAAGATCCCTAATGTGCCAACCCTTGCTCTAAAATACTGAGGCAAATTTGCTGTAGCAGAAACTAGTTGAGACACTCACATTATTATGTTATAGCCCTTATTCTTTCTGCCCATTCAACCTGTCTCCTACAGATGTTTTGTCCTCTCTCTTTCTTGCCTAATTGCACCCCGAGAATGACTGCCCTCTCGCTAAAGCTGTACCAAACACATGATATCTAGAGAGCACCTGATGTCAAGAAAATGCTCCTGTCCTTTGTGAGCATTCTTCATTCTAGAAAGGAGGTCATACAACGATAATCTTGAGGACCACTGGAATCAGTTCTAGAACCACCTGATGCCAGTGCTAATGATCTTAATTAATGTCTCCATGAGGAAAGAAGAATGTAAGACAATATCAGCCCTGATCCTTATCTACAACCCTATTTTCCACTCTGAAACTGTAAGACCCCTTGCCATCCCTCAGGAAAGGGACAGTCTAGACAGCATTAGCCTGCTGTGGCCCTCTTTGCCTGGCAAAGTACTGGGTTGCCCAAAAGGCTCCTTTTGGGAGCCTATAAGATGTTCTGTAACATCTTATAGGAAAACCCAAATAAACCTCTTGGCCAACCCAATAACAAAGCTACTCTTTGCTCCTCCTCCAAAGCTCTGTCTTCACGTTTCTATTCAGCACTGGTGAACAGAGGCCAAGTTTTTGGCAACAAAAGAACATCATTTTATAGTTTGTTGTTAAAAAGATGTTTCTCCTTTTTTCATAAAACTGTAAATCTATGAAGACAGATACTCAAAGTTAGCAGGATCGTACAGAGGAAAGAACACTGGACTCTGAGTCAAAAACTTAAGTCTCTACTGCCACTTATTATATGGCCTTGGGCAAACCATTTAACTTGCACACACCTTCACCCCCGTGACCCCCACAACCCCTATATCCTACAGTGCTTTCAGAATAATGCAAACACACGAGTATTTTTCTCCTGTAGATGAAATTGCTGAGAAATCCTTAGGGAAGGGACTGCCTCCTAATGTTTGTATCACCAGCTTACTTTAAAGGTACTTGGTGCAGAAAAGGGGAATACGTGTTTTGAAGTTCATCAATGTTAACACTCACACATCACCTAGAAGATTTCATTTCAACATCCAATAATTATTTAAAATTTCTGAATATTTTCCCACTACACAAAATCAGTAATTACTCATTTATAATCTGACAAACTTTTCAGATCATATGCAGTTCAGCTATAAAACAGTTATTAGGTATCATCACTTGGTGATTTTAAAGTAATATTCTTTTAAATGTCACCAATATCACCTAATAAAGTTTGGTTACCATTTAATTAGAAAAATATACTATAGGCAGTGAATTTAAGAGTTAGGCCCACACTGACATGGAATCCAAACATTCCTTTTGTCAAAGGCCTGACAAATAAAGAGTTCCCTGGTCAAATAAGTGTGGGCAATGCTGCATACTATATCTCTTTGGAGTTGCACAATGTACATTAATATATTAAAGGCTCTGAGGGGTCCTATAGTATAATCTCTCCTTTAATCCAGCATTCCCCAAATTTATCTACCCATGGAGTCCTTTTTCACCTAATAAATATTATTTTACAGACCTAGACTTAAAAACGTTAGACTATTTATGGAATTAAAAAGTATCTGAACATCTCAGACCTTCCTATCTGAAAGTCAGACTAAACTGTCTGGCTTTAATTCCTTTACTTTTAATTTCAATTTTGCTCTCCAACTTTTGCTCTTTGGATTTGAATTCTAATTTCCTAGTTGTCCCTATTTACCGCATGTTTCCCTTTCAAAAACAGCCCTAGCAGCAAGGACACATCCCTCTCATGATGGCTACTGCTCAAATGTCCACTGAGAGGAAGTTCTGTCTCCTTAAGCCAATCCTGCTTCTCTTCTGAGGCAGTTATAGGAAATGCAAGCAACCAACAAATGTCAACCATAAGTTCACCCTTTCTCAGGCCACGCGATACAGGCAAGTAATTCTTCTTCACTAACAACAGTTATCATGATATTACATAGGATTAGGACTAATAGTTGAATTATCTACTTCACTGTAAAATTAAGATCAAGTGAAACAATGCATGTGAAAGTGCTTTATAACTCTGATCCTCATTACAAACAAGTAACAAATAATAACTTAATTTCACAGAGGCCTTGCAATGACTTTTAATTACTAATGATAATGTTGTATGTAACTTTTCTTTTTGCCAAGAATCACGCTGCTTTCATATTAGTTATGATTTAACTGCTCTTTTCCCCATTAATCCCCAGCTTATTACTTTCACTTCAGTCTCTAATTTGCTTATTCTAATACTGTAAAAAGCCTCTGGTGACTCTGAAATGCTATTGCACACAGCTGAATTGAATTGAATTAAACATTTAGCATGATCTTCACTTCCTAAACACATTTAAACCCCCTTTAAAGAGTTTGCTGTTGGAGACCTGCTTGCTGCAAAACTGACTTCTAGAGAATAGTTTCTCATCTCACTCCACCCAGCCTGGCCCTCCCCACCATACCCCCCCCCCCCCCCCACCCCCCGCCCCCAACAACCAAAAAAGAAAATAGTTTCTCCATAACTCACTCCACCCAAGAATACCTGAAACAAGAGGTGCTCACTTTGGGACATGCTAAGACTTATCCATGTCTACGTGAAGATAGTAGACAGTAGGCTGTACAGGTCTGAATCACAAGAAAAGAGATCTAAGCTATAGATAGATTTGGAAGTCATAAGTCTTAAAGCAGTGAAAGGTAAACCAGAAGAAGAGGAGGATTAAAAAGAAACTAAAGGCCGTACCAGGTGGCACAGTGGCAAGTAAGAATCTGCCTGTCAAAGCAGGGGTCATGGGTTGGATCCCAGGTCTGGGAAGATTCCACACATCCCAGAACAAGTAAGCCTATGCATCACAACTACTGAGGCTGCGCCCTAGAGCCAGCACACCTAGAATCCACAGGTGGCAACTAGGGAGCCTGAGCACCACACCGACCGAAGCCTGTGCGCCTAGAACCTGTGCTCTACAACAAGAGAGGCCATGGTAATGAGAAGCCCCTGCACTGCAACAAAGAGTAGCCCCGGCTCGCTGCAACTAGAGAAAGCTGATACAAAGCAATGAAGACCTAACACAGCCAAATTAAAAAAAACAGAAAAAACTATAGCTAGAGCAGTGGTGTCCAACAAGACTTTCTACAGTGATGAAAATGTTCTATATCTGCGCTTTCTAATACAACAGCCACCAGTCACAAGTGACTATTGAGCACTTAAATATGGCCAGTGTGACTGAAAACATGAAAAAAACCTGAAAACCTACAATTTTTTTAATTTTTAAGAAAATGTTAATTTAAATTCAAATAGCCACATGTCGCTACTGTGTTGGACAGTGAAGGGCCACAGAGTAGATGGAAAATAAGATGAACTCATGGAAATCATAGAAAGAATTTCAAAAAGTGGGAATGAGCAATAGCATGAAATGCTCTACAAAGGACAAGCAAAGCAGGACTAAAAAGTAACAAATGTAGTTAACAAGTATTCTGAGTTGAATTCTGTCCCACCCCAAATATTCATAATGTTGTCCCATACCTCAGAATGTGACCTTATTTGGAAAAAGAGTCTTTGCAGATGTATTTAAGATGAGATCATACTGGAGTAGTGTGCATTTCTAATCCAATATGATTGATGTCCTTGTAAAAAAAGGATAAATTTGGACACAGACACACACACACAAAGGGAAAATGCCACGTGAACAAAAATGCAGAGATCATGGTGATGTGTCTACAAGACATGGAATACAAGAAATTCCCAGCAAGCCACCAGAAACTAGGAGAGAGGCCTGGAAGAGATCCTTCTCCACTGCCTGCAGAGGTAGCATGGCTCTGCCAACACACTGATCTTGGACTTTGCTGTTGTTGATGCTTAGTCACTAAATCATGTCCAACTCTTTGGTGACCCTGTGGATTGTAGCCCACCAAGCTCCTCTGTCCATGGGATTCTCCAAGAAAGAATATGTGTCGGTTGCCTTTTCCTACTCTAAGGGAATCTTCTCAACCCAGGGATCAAACCCAAGTCTCCTGCATTGGTAGGCAGACTCTCTACCACTGAGCCACTAGAGAAGCCCGTGATCTTGGACTGTGCTGTGCCATGCTTAGTTGCTCAGTCGTTTCCGAGTCTCTGCTACCCCATGGACTGTAGTCCACCAGGTTCCTCTGTCCATGGGGATTCTCCAGGCAAGAATACTGGAGTGGGTTGCCATACCCTACTCCAGGGGATCTTCCCAACCCAGGGATTGAACCCAGGTCTTCTGCATTGTGGGCAGCTTCTTCACCGTCTGAGCCACCAGGGAAGCATGAGAATATTGGAATGGGTAGCCTATCCTTTCTCCAGGGGATCTTCCCAACCCAGGAATCAAACTGGGGTCTCCTGCACTACAGGCACTTCTTTACCAGCTGAGCTACCAATGAAGCCTGGATCTTGGACTACTAGACTCCAAAATTGTGAGGCAATAAACTTCTGTTGTTTAAGTCACCAGTTTGTGATACTTTCTATCACATTGGTATCCCTAACCAATGCAATAAGAAAAAGGTATTCTATATCTGCCAGTTGTTTGTCTATCTACCTAAATCTTTACAAAGGTATGCTCTTATTTACTTAAATCTTGATCTTCTAGTGGACAGAGAACATAGCTGTAAAAATTTGCTCTCACTACTGTTTAACAGCAGTAGCCATCTAGTAAATACTACCGAACAATGTCAATATTCAATCATATATCTGAAGTGCTGAAGTGTAAACACTGTATTAAAAAACAAACATGAGATACGAAGCACAGATGATTCCCAAGGGCTCTTTGGGGTTTGGTTCCCTGGCTGAAACATTCCTTTATCTTATCATCATAAATTTCATGTTTTAAAAACAATTATCACCAAAAGAAGAATACTTACCTTTGGTTTCTAAGCTTTCAAGAGTAGTCATTGTTTTTAACCAATGAAAGTGTACTCCAAGACTTCTACTGAAAAACCTAAAAATGTATAAAATGAAAGAATTAAAACAGTATCATATAAATACATTCACCAGGTCCCTGTAATTTTAATATTATGATATTCTACTTGCTTCTGCATTTAGTAAACTTGCATTTGGAAGTGTCCCTTAAAGCCCCTTTTCACAAGGTAATATAGTTATGGCTACCAAATATCTTAAAAAAATTAGGGGTAATTTCACTGTATACTCTAAATTATCACCAGTAGAATCTAGATTATCTGATGTGTGTCCTTAAATTTAGCTCAGAAATAGTACTGTAGTTAATATAGGGGCCTTTGTATCACTGATGGACACCAGGAATTTAAAAGCAGTTAAACTAATTAAGTCCTCACGAGACATCATTGACACTATTTTGTTCACTAAATCCCAGAGAAGGGAATGGCAGCATTCTTTCCTGGAGAATTCCATGGACAGAGGAGCCTGGCGGCTTACAGTCCATGGGATCGCTGAGTTGGACACGACTGAGCTTCTAACAACACCAACACCAACACCACCAACACCCACTGTTCATTAAATACATCATAGAGGAGCTTCTCTTCAGATGTTTGACAAGTGACAAAAAAAATTCATAACTTAATTCGTATTTCTTTGTAATGAAATTAAAATAGCATAGTATATGCTTTCAGAAATGTATGGATGGCCTTAAAGGCGGTACAAGCCTTTCTGGAACAACAGGCAACCTTTCCCTAAATCCAAAGCGGCTCAACACCCAAACTTCAACTCGTACCGCCGTCCCTTTCCAAAATCCCTTCTTAGTTACACAAGTCCGTTCTGGGACTTACCGCTCAGATTCTTACTCTTCCTATTGCAGGGGGCCTCACTTTACAGATTCTACGTCCAGATCTCACTGGTTTAACGACAGACACTCCTCTAGCATTCTGAAGCCGATCCGCCCAGGCCTTGGTGACATCAAGCTTCTGGTTCACAAATAATCACTTCCGATTACTCAGGGTTTAGTTTCCGGAAAATTTTCCAAAAGAAAAATGTCAACTCATTATGCGATGCATTTAAACTTAAGTAACACAGAACATATGGTGTAAGACTTCACTAAGTGAAAACTGGATAAACTCCTATTTAAAAATGTAGATTATTTGGACCTTAGCCACGTAGTAGCTTCAACTTCCGGTCACCTGTCAATCAAACGGAAGTGACGATCGGGGAAAGAGGTAGGCGGTGTTCCGTCACCCTAGGCGACGGAGTGACGAGGCAGTACTGTCGACCGAGTGGGCGGAGGTGGGTTTACTCCTAGCCAATAGAGACGAAAGGGCGGGCCACTGGCCGCCCGGCTAGAGTCCGGCAGTAGGCGGGGCTTTGTTGCCGGAGTAACCTGGCGTTGGTGTTGGTTCCTTCCTGTTGAAAAGATACCTGTTTCCTTGTGCTAAGATCCTGAGGCTATGGTGAGTGCTAGGCGAGGCCAGAAGGTCCGGGGTCGTGTATACGTAGCGTCCCAAGTCCTGGGGCGTCTGGGTCCTGAGAGGAGTTCGCGTCCCTTCTCTCGTCACCTCGTTTTCTTTTTCTCCCTTTCCAGGCGCCGTCCCTGCAGTTTTCTTGTTTTTCCCGGTTTTTGTAGCACCATGAATCCCACTTTCGTACTGCTAAGCCTTGAGCGTAATGTGACAGAAAGTTTAGGGGTAAGACTCTAACAGTTTGAGGTGAGACATTGTTTCGAACAGACGTGTAAAATGTTTTTATTTTTAATCATTTTTTTCTTCCAAGCTCTCGGCTTCACCTTAACGCGCTTCATTTAACACTGTGTTGTGTGTATGTTACTTTCTCATTGGCTAGTGTGTGTGTGTGTGTCTGAGCGCGCTCAGTCGTGTCTGACTCTTCAGTGACCCCAAGGACTGTAGCCCGCCAGGCTCCTCTGTCTATGGGATTTCCCTGGAATTTCCCAGGCAAGAATACAGGATCTGGGTTGCTATTTCCTTTTCTAGGAGATCTTCCCCACCCAGGGATCGAATCCATGTCTCTCGAGTCTCCTGCATTGGCAGGCAGGTTCTTCTAACAGTAGCGCAACCTGGGAAGCCCTACTTTCTCATTACTGATCTGAATATCCTTATATTCTGAAGTCTTTGCTTTCTTGAGTGGTCAACCACTGTCGCATACACTGTCTAAGGGCCATTTAGTAATAGCTGTATTTTGCATTAGTTCTAGCCAGTTGATTACCTTCTAGTTCTGTGCTTTTTAACAAGAATGCCCCTCAAGATCACTTGGAGATCATTTATAGAAAATTCACTTGGAGAAGGCAATGTCACCCCACTCCAGTACTCTTGCCTGGAAAATCCCATGGACAGAGGAGCCTGGTAAGCTGCAGTCCATGGGGTCGCTAAGAGTCGGACACGACTGAACTACTTCACTTTGACTTTTCATTTTCACGCACTGGGGAAGGAAATGGCAGCCCACTCCAGTATTCTTGCGTAGAGAATCCCAGGGACGGGAGAGCCTGGTGGGCTGCCGTCTATGGGGTTGCACAGAGTCGGACACAACTGAAGCAACTTAGCAGCAGCAGCAGCAGCAGCAGCAGCAGCAGCACTTGCTAGAGCTTCATCCCTAGAAATTCTGAATAAATAGGAATAGGGCTCCATATTTGAATTTTTAAAAGCCTAAGGATGATTTTAATTCAGTCACATGTTTGTAAACACCAGGGTTCTAATGGATTCACTTAATGGCCAAACATTTTAAACATTTACAAATAAGGAACTGGAGGATAGAAGGATGTCCATTGTCAGATGAATTTAGTTATGAACTTAACATCAGAGGCTCTCCCACTGCCCATTCTTTCTCCACTACTACTCAGCAACTCATTTTATTACCCCAGTCTGTCTCTGCCCTCCTCCTTCCAATCCCTTTCCAAACCTTCACTTTTAAAAACCCTGTCCCCTTTCCCTCCATTCCACCCAGATGACAGAGTCTAACGGTCAGTTTCTTTAACCCCAAGTCTCCAACCTATATATTGATATTTCTTTTTACCCATCATTGGGTCTTTTGTTTCTAGTTTATAGAAACAGGTGTTGAAAGATAATGCTTTCATTTTTGCTCTAAATCTTATTGCCTCCCACTACTTACAGGACTTTTTGCTTCGGGTTATCGTTCTCCTTTCCTGTACTTTCAGCCTTTTCCTCTCCATTTCCTTCTCCTCAGTGTCTGAGTCATGCATCTCAAGAAAATGAAATAAAACAGAAGCCCATTCCCCATCTTGTGTTTATCTATTCTCCCCACTTATCAGTAAGCTGCTGGAAAGCATAGTGCTTCCATTTTTAGCAAATTCTGCTTGTTCACGTGCATCCTCAAAACTCTGTTGTCTGAATTCCTCTCTAACAGCTTCGTGAAGTTGTTCAGTCACTAAGTCATGTCTGACTCTGCAAGCCCATGGACTGCAGCACGCAAGGCTTCCTTGTCCTTCAGTGTCTCCCTGAGTTTACTCAAACCCATGCTTATTGAGTCAGTGATGCCATCTGACCATCTCATCCTCTGTCACCCTCTTCTCCTGGTGCCCTTAATCTTTCCCAGCATGAGAGTCTTTTCCAGTGAGTTGGCTCTTTGCATCAAGTGTCCAAAGTATTGGAGCTTCAGCTTTAGCATCAGTCCTTCCAATGAATATTCAGGACTGATTCCCTTTAGGATTGATTGGTCTGATCTCCTTGCAGTCCAAGGGATTCTCATGAGTCTTCTCCAGCACCACAGTTCAAAACCATCAATTCTTCGACTTTCAGCCTTCTTTATGCTTCAGCTCTCACATTTATACATGAGTAATGGAAAAACCATAGCTTTGACTATATGAACCTTTGTTAGCAAAGTGATGCCTCTGCTTCTTAATATGTTGTCTAGGTTTGTTATAGTTTTTCTTCAAAGGAGCAAGCATGTTTTAATTCTGTGGCTGTCGTCACCCTCTGTATTGATTTTGGAGCCCAAGAAAATAAAATCTGCCGCTCTTTCCATTTTTTCCCCATCTATTTGCCATGAAGTGATGGGACTGGATGCCGCAATCTTAGTTTTTCAATATTGAATTTTACACCAACTTTTTCACTCTCCTCTTTCACCTTCATCAAGAGGCTCTTTAGTTCCTCTTTGCTTTCTGCCACTAGGGTGGTATCATCTGCATATCTGAGGTTGTTGATATCATGAAGGTGTTCTTGCTTAAATTTTGAATGGCCTTTTAAGTGCCAAATCCAGTAATTTCTCCTCAAAATTTATTTTATTTAGCTTTTCTGTGACAGCTGAAGTATGTGCTCAGACACTCAGTTGTGTCCAGCTCTTTGCGACCCCATGGGCTCAATAGCCTGCCAGACTACTCTGTCCATGGGATTTCCCAGGCAAGAATACTGGGGTGGGTTGCCATTTCCTTTTCCTGGGAATATCCCTGACTCAGGGATTGAACTCGTGTCTCCTGCATGCAGTTGAATTCTTTATCACTGAGCCACCAGGGAAGCCTGTACAGAATCATAAGGAGATGAAAAGTGACATTTGCAAAATACTGTGTTTTGGTGCCTGCCATTCAGATTTTCCAACAATCCTAAGAGCAATGAATTGCTCCCTGCACTCTCTGCACTGGCTGGAGGTGTGTGGTGGCTGTTTCAGATTGGGTGGTCAGTGAAGGCTCCTCTGAGGCAGTGACTTTTGTCTTCGAGTCTGAATATTAAGGTGCAGTGATCTGAGGGAAGATTCTAGACTGTACCAACAACAAATCAAAAGAGCTTTGAGCTCTGACCTTAAGGTTTAATGTGAACAAAGAATAGAAATTAGATTGTGAAGTGTTGGGGCGGGGCGGGGGGGTGGGGGGAGTATGGTAGAGAATAGCATGAGATTCCAGTAGAGAGGTAGGCAAAGGGTAAACCACAAGAACGAAGTTTAGCAGTGTTTTGCAAACTATAGATGTAACCCATTATTGGGTCATGAAATTAATTTGTGGTGTGTAGCCAACATTAAAAAAGAAGACACATGAAGTAGACTTTAACTGTATTTATTGCATGTAAGGATCGCTTTCATGAAACTTAAAAAAATTCTATGTGTGTTGTGTGTACTGGATTATGATGTAGAATATATTTCTTACTGTACGTCATGATCCACAGAGTTCAAGATATAATATACTTTGAGCAATACACACTATAAATGGCAAGATAGTTGAAATCTCAAGGGATGCAGATTTTTTCTTCCTCCTTTGAATCAGTGACAATCTTATTGTGTGGCAAGAAAAACTCTGAATTTAGTGAAAGTGTAAAATTGACTAGAGTAGAATTTTCAAGTTTCTGCATCCAGATCTTCCTCTTATGTCAGTTGCTGTCAGTCCTTTATGAGAAAGAGTAGGCCTTTAGAAAAAGAAACAGATGTCCTTTCTCTGTTCAGTCTGGCCACAGGCATCTGTACTCTATCAAAGCTGATGGTTGCTATAAGCAACTGAGGATGGAGCTTGTTTCCTGGTGTGGCTTCCTGTCATTGCAATTAAGTTATCTGCATCTGGTTTGTTACTGTTGTAGCTTCTAGTAGCAGAATTGGGTTCAGGTTTCAGATTTTAGAACCACCTTTATCTCATGAAGCAGAGATAGGCAACTGTAGTTAAGGTTGTCTCCCATACATACTGTTTAAGATAAGATAAAGAATATAGCAGAGTCATCAATTTATTTACTGTTGTGTATACAGAGAATAGAGAAGATGATTCCAAATATTACCCATTTGTACTCTACAAGCAGTATGCCATGGTCTTCCGTGGTGGCTCAGATGGTAAGGAATCTGCATGCAATGCAGCAGACCCAGGTTTGATCCCTGGGTTGGGAAGATCCCCTGGAGAAAGGAATAGCTACCCACTCCAGTATTCTTGCCTGGAGAATTCCATGGACAGAGGAGCCTGGAGGGCTACAGTCCATGGGGTTGCAAAAGAGTCAGACACGACTGAGCAACTAACACACAGCAGTGTGCCAGTGTGTCTATTTCTCTTAACCTCTAACTTGATATAGTACAGAGGCATGCTTTGTTGTGTTACTGTTCAATTTTGTGGATATTTAAAATTTTTCCTTTTATATATTAGATTGCATCTTCCTCAATTACTGTTATAGATTCATTTTCCTAAGGAATAGTAAAAGGTCAGGGTAAAGGGAGGGAATGGGAGATGGCAGGTATAGTTCTTAATCCAGTTTCATAGCTCTTATGTACTTTTGGGGCTTCCCTGGTGGCTCAGTGGTAAAGAATCCCCCTGCAGTGCAGAAGACATGGAGACAGGAGTTCCATCCCTGGGTCAGGAAGATCCCCTGGAGTAGGAAATGGCAACACATTCCAGTATTCTTGTCTGGGAAATCCCATGGACAGAGGGGCCTGGTGGGTTACCGTCCATGGGGTTGTGAAAGAGTCGGACACAACTTTGGAACTAAACAACAACAAACTTTTGGGAAAGAGACAGCTAAGCATGAATGATATGTAGTTAGCAAATATTAGATCTTGAGATCCATAAGTTTCTGTCCAACTTAAATGGATTAGCTGGGAACATGTACTTTTGTTACTGTTAGTCTTGAAACTTTACTATGCAGTGATTTGATTGTGAAACTATATGTAGGAGCCCTTTTCAGGTCTAATCTGTTTCTTGTTGTTACTGCTGCTGCTAAGTCGCTTCAGTCGTGTCAGACTCTGTGCGACCCCAGAGATGGCAGCCCACCAGGCTTTCCTGTCCCAGGGGTTCTCCAGGCAAGAACACTGGAGTGGGTTGCCATTTCCTTCTCCGGTTTCTTGCTAAAGAGGCTCAGAAATAGGGCTTTGGAAAATGGGAAATCCCTCCATCTAGTGGCAAGTATGGGTCTATCATTTTTAGTAAACCATCTTGCTCTTTAAGTAGTTTCTTGAGTGTGTTACTGTGTGTACCCAAATCTCTGAAAGGTGAATATTTGTACATCTTAGATATTTGAGTGTTTTTCATAATTAAATAATTGAAAATTTAATCTCCAAAGGGAGAATGGATCCTATAATAACATGCTCAATTTTCCTCAGTACATGCTTGAGAGGCTGCTTCAATTGTGTCCGATTCTTTTGTAACACTATAGACCATAGCCCGCCAGGGCTATGGGATTCTTCAGGCAAGAATACTGGAGTGGGTTGCCATTCCCTTCTCCAGGGGATCTTCCCAACTCAGGAACTGAACCCGGGTGTCTTACGTCTCCTGCGTTGGGAGATGGGTTCCTTTACCACTAGTGTCACCTGGGAAGCCCATTTTTTCTCAGAATTTCCTTTTAAAATCTAGTAATGACCTTGAGAATTTATCTTATCTCTTGCTGTACATGTAGGTCAGGCATGCATCATCAGAACATTTTTAGAACCAAAATTGAATTACTAAGTAGTTATATAGAAGTGGAGCAGAGCCTCTTGAACTCATCCTTCTGCCCTACTGTTGGGTTCCTGCTCCATGCTGTAAATGTGAGATACAAAGATGAATTAGACCAGATCTCTCTCTTAAGGAGCTCGCTGTCTTGGAGGAAGAAGGAAGGCAGGGAAGAGAGAAACATGATATACGGTAGATTGGTAGATTGAAGGCAGAAGGAGAAAGGGACAGCAGAGGATAAGATGGTTAGATAGTATCACCGACTCAATGGACATGGATTTGAACAAACTCAAAACAGTGAAGTGAAAGTCGCTAAGTTGTGTTAGACTCTGCGACCCCATGGAATTCTTCAGGCCAGAATACTGAAGTGGATAGCCATTCTCTTCTCCAGGGGATCTTCCCAATCCAGGGATCAAACCCAGGTCTGCCACATTGCAGGCAGATTCTTTATCAGCTGAGCTATGAGGTAGGCTGTTTTATTCTAAGAGAGAACTCTAGATTCATTAACTCATTCAACAATGACTTTTAAGTTCCTATTATTTGCCAGATAGTGTTCTACGCACCCAGGATGTAGCAATGTCCGGCAAAGTCGTGCCCTCATAGAGCTAAAATTTGGGGATAGGGAGTCACAGAATTTAAAAAAAAAATGTAGTGTTAATTATTGATAAGTGCTCTGAAAAATTAGATTATGGGAAAAGGAGTGGAGAAGGTAGTATTATTTCTGCTGGTATTTAGTGGGTGGTCAGGGAAGCTTATCTCGCTAACATTTGAGCAGAGAGCTGAATGCAGTGATGCTTAGAGAACCCTGGTAATCCTAGCAGTGGAGCAGAAGAGACAGAGGGAATACCAAGGGTAAAGATTCTGAGGTGGGAGCCTGCAGGGATGAGCAAGAAGGCCAGTAAGATTGGAGCAAAGAGGGCGAAGGAGAAAAGAGCAGAAATGTTGAGAGGTAGCCTGAGGCCAGATCATATAAGCTCTATGTGGTATGAAATCATAAACCCTTAGAGCTGAAAGAGACTCTTGTTTCTGAAACTGAGGTTGAGACCTTTTGGTGGATTGTGAACTCTAAATTGTGAATAGCGATTTGCTTTTACAAAAGTAACATATCAGTACATTGCACATTCTGAGGATAATTATTTGATAGAACTTTTCTTCAGTTGTGGGGGGTGTGTGTGTGTATTGGTTTTGGTGGAAATTATAGTTATTACTGTAAGTTTTGGTGAAAACAAAGTAAAATGCTTGTGAACCACTGATCTAGCCTTACATCCAAATATTGTAGATGGGGAACCTCAAGTTAGGAAGTACTCAGAGGTGCACGTGATTTCTTGCTCAGCAAGCCCTTCTTGCTGCTGTACTGTGCTCCTGTCTAGATGTTGTATGCACGTCCGGATGTAGATGTGACTGATTCCATGCTGCATTAGTTCTAATTTCTGTCTTTTTAAATGTTTTATTTATTTATTTTTCTCTACTCTGGGTCTTCATTGCTGCTTTCTCTGGTTGCAGCTCGTGGGGCCTACTCACTAGTTATGGGGCACAACCTTTTCACTTCGTGGCTTTACTTGTGGAGCGCAGGCTCTAGGCTTAGAGGCTCAGTAGTTGTGGTGCATGGGCTTAGTTACCCTCAGAGCATGTGAATCTTTCCGGACCAAGGATTAAACCCATGTCCTCTGCATTAGCAGGCAGATTCTTAACACTGGACCACCAAGAAAGTCCTCTAATTTCTTAAATACGGGAAGGAATTGCAAGCTTTATTTAGTTAATACCATATCAGTAAGTATTAGGATAGCAACTTCAGTTCTGTTTTATGATCTTTTTTACACTGTTTGGCTTATATCCCTTTGCAGTCTTCATTTTCCTAAATATCCTTTTTATTTCCCTAGGAAAGAAAGCTATCCAAAGTGAAGAGATAGAGAGGGAGAGAAAGAAATCCAGGACCCAGAGAGAGGGAGAGGGACAGACATCTACAGTCCAGGAGAGAAAAGAGAGAAATCTCCAAGGCCATGAGAGAGAGAGAGAAGTAGCCAGATCTCTGACTTGCCTATTCTTCCTGCCGTTTCTATGGTTCCCATTGCTCCTTCCTGAAGGCCTGGTCTTCTGGGAAGACAGCGCTGGTGGAGAAGGGGCTCCGTCCACTTTCAAAGACATGTATTGGGAATTTACCTTTGTAATCTGTCTTCTGGCTCTCAGAGGATCAGTAGTGTGCTGAGGAGAGTGAGCTCCTGGAGAGCAGGGTTTATTTACTACGCTCCTTGACATCCCTAGGCCTGGTCCATGAAGGTCCTCAGTAATGCTGTGCTTGAAAGACCTTCCTAATTAAGACACTGAGCTGTCATGAGACTGTTCCTATCTGTTACAACTAAATTGTCACTTCTACAAACAATAAATCTGTAATATGAAAGGGAAGAAGGATTAGGCTCAAAAGAGACTTAATTTTGGAGAACTGCAAAGGTAGATTAATGAAGTTTGATGATATTAGTCCAAAGGTTTAAAAAAAAATTCTTTTACAAACACATATACACACACATACCAGATTAATCCCTTCCTTTTTTTAATGTCATGAGAAAGATGTTCTTGAAATTGTTTAACAGGATTTAAAATAATTATTGTTTTGAATTATTTAAAACCCTGTATGTCACATAATGGGATTTTGCTGCTGCTGCTGCTAAGTCGCCTCAGTCGTGTCCGACTCTGTGTGACCCCATAGACGGCAGCCCACCAGGCTCCTCTGTCCCTGGGATTCTCCAGGTAAGAACACTGGAGTGGGTTGCCATTTCCTTCTCCAATGGGATTTTAAACAATTCCAAACAATAATTTTTAAACTTCCCTGGAACAGGAAATGGCAACCCACTTCAGTATTCCTGCCTGGGAAATTCCATGCACAGAAAAGCCTGGCGGGCTACAATGCATGGGGTTTCAAAGAGTCAGATACGACTGCGCACACATGAATGTAATGTATTAGATATTAGAAAGCAAATGAAGAGAATTCAGTGGATGTTATTCTTCTTTCATAAGAGTTGTTGTTTGAACCTGATTATTTCTTCAGTGACTAAAAAAGTATGCTTTAAGTCTACTTGGGACTAGTTGGGGGAAGTATCAAAGAAGAGCTCAGATTAGGTCCTTTTTATGGAAGGAATTAGAGAGAAATGAAATTGTTGACCTGGCATGTATTGTCTGTTCATTAAAATATTTCTTAAAGCCCTGATGACTGAAAGAGGATCTAGTAAAAACTAAGTTAACTTATTAACTTGTAAATCAGAATGGGAAACCTTCTTTTCTTAGTAACTAATATCAATCATTTATTTTAGGCCTACTATAAATAAACTAAGTTCTTTTCATGGAGGGAAACAGTCTCAGTGTTAAAAGAGACCCAAAGTTATACTGCTGTTGAGTGGCTGGGCCCTGATTTGAACCTATTTAACCTGGAAACCTGAACTCTTTCTCATCTGCTTCAACTGGGGTCACGGTGTTTAAATTTTCTAGGAATAAATTTCTTCCTCTTTTTTTTCATAACTATAGAGAGAAGTGAAGGCTCTTCCTTTTTGAAAACTCAATTTCTAGAGCATATGTGTGATACAAATTTTCTTCAAAAGTCATAATTCATATTTTGATAGTTATGGCCTCTGCAAAATGATCGTGATTTAATATAGAATTAATTACAGGGCTCCGACTGAGGGGTGTTTGTCAAATGGCTGCATGGCCTGGATATGTTGAAATCCACATTGAACATTAGGTGGCGCTCCTTAATCACTGGATACATTTTTTGGGGGAACGATAGTTTTATGGATATTACCAGTTGCTCATTCATTTTAATTTTATTGATATAGTATACGAATACCATTCATCTGGAAAGAACACAGTATCACGGATTATTTCTCATGAAGACACACACTTTTCCTTTTCATAAAGTAGGAAACTGAAACCTAGATGAAAAGAAGGGCTTTCTTGGGGATTAAAATTGAAAGTGGCTTCTCTGAAGAATCTGTTACTCCACCAAAATATCCTTTGTCCTGTTTAAAAGAAGCCCTAAACAGTAAACTACTAAATTTAAATTAAAATAATGCAGGAGTCACATGAAATATGTAGGCAAAAACTCTTCTAAACAGTAGGGAGGATTATCCTAATATGCATCTCTTCAGATAGACTCTCTGATGATCAGTACGTCTAACACTTGCTGATTTTATAGAAGTACATTTTTGCTTATAGCCCTTTGAATCTGCATCACTTGAGCGTGCATGTAGTACTTTCTTCAATGACTGATACTTCAAAATACTCAGACTCATTCCTTTCCACATGAGGATAAAGCTAACAGAATCAGTAGCCAACTGTAGAAATACTCAATAGTAATAATTACGATGTTTGCAAAGCTACATGTATGTTTCACATCTGTAGCATTCAGTATTTGAAGCAGAGGAAACATGGAACCAGTTTGGTTTGTGAAGAGCAACACTCCTCGGTCTCTGTAGCCAGGGCCACTGCAGTCTTCTGTGCATGGTGCACTCTACAACTGTGAGTGAATTGCAGATATGCTTATTTTTCTAATAGATGACAGAAAATGTTCCAAGGAAAGCACTCTTCCTGATTTGTGTAAAAGCACCAGGTCTGCTAAGGAATAAGCTTGGCACTCAGTGCCATTGGCATTTTCCCTAGAGGAAAAAAGAGTAGAAGATAGAAGAGGGAGCACAGGAGAAAGAAGGTGATATAAAAATAACATTGTAGGATGTGTCTAAATTGCTAAAAGGGTCACAGTGGGTTTAGAGCCTCCACAATAGCATCAGGATGCCCTCCCACCTTATCTGCCCCTCTCCCACCACCTTCAGGTCATACTGACTTTTTACCCCACAAATTCACCAAGCCTCATCTTCCCACTGAGGCTTCGTACTTATTGTCTTTCTGGAATATTTCTCTCCCAGACTTCTGCGTGAATGGTTTATTTCTTATCCTGGTTTTACTTCAAATGACATCTCCACATAGAGGGCTTTGCTTTATATTCTAGTTGAAGGAAGATTCCTTAGCGCTGTGTCCCAAATCATTAACATATTTACTTAGGCATTGTCTTGTCTTTATAGCACTTATTGTTGTAGGAATCACACCGTTTTTAAAAACATGCTACAAGGAGAGACAGAAAGTTGGTGAGCAAGCTCCATGTCAACAGGGCCTTGTCAGTTTTGAATATCCCTATTGTCTGTTGCAGTGCCTGGCAAAGAGAAGAAACTGAATATTTGCTGAATGAATGGAGGAATAAATAAATTCAGCTTTTCAGGCCTGAATAACTTTTTATTTGATAATAGCCAGTGGATAAGTTCTGTTTTTTAAATTTGTTCTTTCAACGAATATTTAGTTACACCTATTACATGCCATGCATATACTTAGTCCCTTGGACTATATCTGTGAACAAAACAGACAATTCCTGACCTAAGAGGTCTTAAATTCTATTGAGGGAGATGTATAATAAATAATCAACATATTAAGTATAATATGCATAATATTTTAAGATGTTAAATGCTATAGGGAAAAAATGGTCAGGGTGATGAACACTGGGAATGCTAGTAATGATGGGGAATATAATTGATAGGGAAGTGGCCAGGGTCAGTCTACCAGAGAAGATGATAGCTGAGCAAAGACTGGAGAGTGAGAAATGATACACCAAGCAGATGCTGGAGAGAAAGTATTCCAGGAAGTAGGGCAGCCAATAGAGAGGCTCTTAGGTAGAGAATGCCATGTGTTCAGGTAATAGTGTGGCTCTGACACCGTAAGCAAGAGTGATAGTTGTGGGAGATGGAATCAGATAGGTAACTGGAGGCCAGGTTTGCAGCTCATTGAAAGTGGGTTGATTTTATTCTGATAGAAATAGGAAGTGTTTGAGTCTGCAGGTTTTAAGAGGAATGGTAAGGTGGTTCAGCTTATATTTTTACAGGATCTCTTTGACTGCTTCTTAGAGAATAGAAAAATAGAATAGAATGTGGTGAAGGGCAGTGGTCAAGAATGGAAGTAGAGAGACCATTTATTAGATGTAATCTAAGTCAGAGTATGGTGGCTTGGAGCAGTGCGATTGCAATGGAGGTAGTGGAGTGATTCAGTGTATATCCTTTGTAGTTAGAGCTAACAGGGTTTCCTGATGGATCTGAGGTTTCAGAGAAAGAGTGAGTCAGGGATGGAGTTAAAAGATTACCCTTGGGTTACTGCCTAAGCAATGGTAAGGACTGAGTTGCTATTAATAGAGCTGTGGAAGACTGATGAGGAGCAAGTTTGGTGAGGGGCTGGAGCAGGGGTTTAGTTTGGAGCCCATTCAGTTAGAGACACTTATTTAATATCTAAGGTAAGAAGGAGTTGCTTACATGACCCTGAAATTTGGAGAGGTCTACCCTGAGAGCTGTCTGTATATGGGTGTATTTTAAAGCCATGTGACCAAGCAGTATCATTAGGAGAGTGAATATAGATAGAAACAAGATGTTCAAAGATCAAGACCCAAGGTACTTGAACGTTAAGAAATCAAGGGGAAATGCAAATGCTGGAAAAGAGGTTACAAGTTAGTAACTTAAGCTTCTACCTTAAGAAGACAAACAAAAATAAGAGCAAACTCAACCTAAGACGGGAAAAAAGATGGAAATGAAATTTAGAGTGGAAATCAATAAAATAGGAAACTGAGAAACAACAGAGAAAATGAATGAAACCAAAAATTGTTTCTTTGAAATGATTAACACAGATAATACTTTGGTTAGACTGACTAATAAAAGAAGACCAAAGGTATTGATATAAATTACCAAAATTAGGAATGAAAGAGAAGGTATCTCTACGGACCCTCCATAAATTAAAGGAATTATAGTGAAATACTGCAAACAACTTTATGCCATCAAATTAGACAACTTGGATGAACCAAGTGAAGTTCTTGAAAGATACAATTACTAAAATAGACTCAAGAAGATGGAGAACATCTGAATAGACCTATACCAGGCAAAGCAATTGAATTAGTGTTAAAAAAAAAAAAAAAAAACCTTTCTACAAAGAAAAATTCAGGCCGAGATGATTTCTCTGGTGAATTATATCAAACATTTAAAGAATAATTAATACCAACCTTTCAGGAAAATAGAAGAGGAAGTACTTCCCAACTCATCCAGTGATGCCAGTGTTACTCTTATACTGAAGCCAGAGGAAGACATTATGAGAAAAGAAAACTGCCAGCATTCCTTGTGAACTTATATATACAAATCCTCAACAAAATATTAGTAAACTGAATCCAGCAACATATGGAAGGGATTATACAACCTAACCCAGTGGGATTTATGCCAAGAATGCCAGGTTGATATTGTATCTGAAAAATTAGATTAATTAGTATAAGTCACCTTATTAATAAAAGACAAAATCCACATGATCATCAGAAGACATGAAAACACTTTTACAAAATCCAGTACCATCCATAATAAAAATTCTCAACAAACTAAGAGGAGAAGTAAACTCCTTCAGCCTGACTCAGGAGATTCACAGAAAACCTATAGCTAACAACATACTTAATGGTGAAAATGTTGATGCTTTTTTCCTAAGATAGGTAATAAGAGAGAGTGATGTCTGCTTTCAGCAGTTTTATATGATGTTGTAAAAGAAGTTTTAGTCATTTGCAGTCAGGTGAGAGAAAAAGAGATAAAGAGGCATGCAGATTGGATAGGAAGAATTAAAACTGCCTTTATTCATAGGTGATATAATCATATATGTAGAAAATCCCAAGTCTACCACCCACCTACCCAATACCAAAACACTTTTTTTGTAACTAATATGTTCAGTAAGGTTGCAGAATATGAGATCGATATACAATGTCAATATACAAAAATCAACTATTTCTTTGTACTACAATGGATCATCTAAAGAGGAAATTAAGAAATAACTTCCATTTCCCATAGCATCAAAAGAATAAATACTTAGACATTTTTTTTTTAATAGCAGTACAGGATGTACACTGAATACTCCAAAACATCGCTGAGTAAAATTGTAAGACTAAGATCTAAATGAATGGTGACATTCCATGTTCATGGATTGGAAAGATCAATATAATTTTACTGGCAATTTTCTATAAAGTAAATAGGTTAAAAAAAGAAGAAACCTGAAAGTAAATAGATTCAGTGTAGTCCATACCAAATTCTAGCAGACATTTTTGTAGAAATTGAAAAGCTGATCCTAAGCTGATATGGAAATGTGAAGAACTCAGAACAGTCAACACAGTTTTAAATGACTAAAACTGGAAGATTTAGACTTCCTGGTTTCAAACCTTAAATATACAGTAATCAGGACAGTGTAGTGCTGGTGTAAGGCTAGACACAGAGATCAGTGGAACAGGATTAGAATCCAGAAATAAACCTTTTATGGTAAGTTGATTTTCAACAAGAATGCCAATGCAATTAAATGAAGAAAGAATTCACACGAATACTCACAAATGGTACTGGGACAATTGGACATCCATATTAAAAAAGATACATTTAGACTCTAAATGAAAAGCAATCAAAGTGAATTATAGACCTAAATGAAGAGCTAAAACTGTAAAGCTCTTAGAAGAAAATACAGGGATAAATATATGTGACCTTGGGTTAGGCAGAACCTTCTTAGGTATGACAACAAAAGCATAAGTAACCAAAGGTCCCCTCCCCCACCCCCAGTAAAGTTATCTGGAATTGGCAATGTGAAGCAAGAAGTACCTCTATCCCAACGTATCATTCTAGGTCCTACCAGACATAGATACTCTCTATTCAATTGGGATAACTGAAAAGTTTACTGAAGAGAATAATTACAGAGGTATGGGCAGAATTAAGGGGAAATGGTTCAGTATAAGAAGGAGGGGCTAGCAGCTGCAGGGAGCCAGTACTACCTATAGGGCTGTCCCCAGGGCAAAAGGAGAGAGCTACTAGGGAAGAGCTGTCATGGAAGGATGGACTGACAGGAGCTGTGGCCTTTAGTAGAGGAGAGCAACTGACCAATGTCATCTGGAAAAGGGAGAAAGTTAGGAGTATAAAAATCTTCACTTTTCTTTCTTTGATCTTTGGTCACTGCCTCCCACTGGCCAGACTCGTGAAAGTCCAGAGACAAGAGAGTCCTTTGGTGAAGCTCATGCTGGTTGGCTGGCCCAACTCAGCACAGGTTAAAAAAGAGCAGAGTGAAGGTCTGGAGGGACACATTGAGACTGGTTAGCACATTCTCTTCCAGGCCCAGGGGTGGGGTACAGTGGCTGTGGGATAAAGGCATGATAAGATTAGGCCTGCTATACTTGTTATGACCTTAGCAACAGCTCTTTGGATCCAAAAACATACAGATACCATTTATATTCTAATTTTCTGTCTTATCAAATGACTTCTAGCCCAAGAATGGAATAAATTTTCTAATTGACTATTAGGTGAATAGTGTGTAATTGCTTTAATAGTCTCTTGCCATTATAGTTAGACCCAATATTTCTTTTTTGGTTCAAATCCGTTTGCCTTTTTGAGTACTGTGGTTCAGATAATTATTGACAAGAGATCCTTTATGGATAACTCTTATCCTGGAGTCCCTTAATCTTTCATCAAGTATGGTTTTTAAGGTGCCAGACAGGAAAGCCATACTTATTTGAAAAAGTAAGAAAAAAATCTCTTCTTTTGGAATTTTTCTGGAAATAAGAATAAACAGACATGGAGACAAATGGGTGCTGGGTTTTGTTTTTAATCTTGAAGGGTGAACTTTTGCCATTTATCAAGATCTTGTCCTGAACACATTTATTTACTCCCTTCAATCTTTATTTTGGTAGTATATATCTGACTTTTTTTTTTAAGGGTCCCAAAACTAGCAAAATCACTCCGGAGTCTCAAAAGCAATAAATAGTGCAGTTTCTATCCTTCAGAAACTCAGAATTTTGTTATAGAGAGATTATGTGTTGTACAAACCTGCCAGATGACAGCCCAGTGTTCTACTGTGGAAGCATCAATTTGCCTATCAGGAAACAAAGGTCTTTGTTAAACTCTGCTACTTTGCAAGTCACCAAACTCTTGCCAAGTCATTTAATTTATATATGTTCCCTTGATCTCTGGAAGTTGGTGAAAATCAAGTTCCAAGTATATAGAAATATCAGTTGGCTAGGGTTGATCTGGAAAGACTTTACAATAATTGTGCATTCTGTCAGCCTTGCTTTTCAGAGAGAGGGTTTCCCCTAGTAGGTAGTATGTCCCTTTTTTTTTTTCATGGCCACATGTGGAGTTAAGTTTTTAAGGTACTGATCTGCAAAAGTCTAAGAGGAGGAATTTTCAAGGATCTTTAGGGCTCAAACTGAAAAAGTTCTTTCTTCCCTAAAACTGGATATATGCTTTTAAAAATTATTCTTGTTTGGTCAGTTTCCTGCTTTATATTTCAGTCACAATTGTGTCTAACTTTTGCAACCCCAAGGACTGCAGCATGCCAAGCTTCCTTGTCCATCATGAACTCTCAGAGCTTGCTCAAACTCATGTCTGTTGAGTTGGTGATGCCATCCAACCATCTCATCCTCTGTCATCCTCTTCTCCTCCTGCCCTCAATCTTTCCCAGCATCAGGGTCTTTTCAAATGGGTCAGTTCTTCACATCAGTTGGCCAAAGTATTGGACTTCAGCATCAGTTCTTCCAATGAATATTCAGGACTGATTTCTTTAGGATGGACTGGTTGAATCTCCTTGCAGTCCAAGGGACTCTCAAGAGTCTTCTCCAACACCACAGTTTGAAAGCATCAATTCTTTGGTACTCGGCTTGATGGTCCAACTCTCATCCCTATATGACTACTGGAAAAACCACAGCTTTGAATCGACAGACCTTTATTGGCAAAGTAATGTCTCTGCTTTTTAATATGCTGTCTAGGTTGGTCATAGCTTTTCTTCCAAGGAGCAAGTGTCTTTTACTTTCATGGCTGCAGTCATCATCTGTGGTGATTTTGGAGCCCCCAAAATAAAGTCTGTTGCTGTTTCCATTGTTTCCCCATCTATTTGCCCTGAAGTGATGGGACCGGATGCCATGATCTTAGTTTTCTGAATGTTGAGTTTTAAGCCAACTTTTTCACTCTCCTCTTTCACTTTCATCAAGAAGCTTTTTAGGTCTTCTTCACTTTCTGCCATAAGGGTAGTGTCATCTGTGTATCTGAAGTTATTGATGTTTCTCCCAGCAATCTTGATACCATATTATGCTTCATCCAGCCCAGCATTTCACATGATGTACTCTGCGTATAAATTAAATAAGCAGGGCGACAATATACAGCCTTGATGATTTGCACTTATACTATGGAAATGGCTCTTTCCTGGTATTTTTATTCTTTAATAAAATTAAGCAAGTATTAAGTGCATTTCTAAGCATCATAGTTGGGAAAACACATGAGATTGCAGTATTGACTATTTTTTCTGTTAAAGAAAATAATGCATTCTACTCCTGAGATATTGTCTCAAATGACTTTTTTAAAAGGAAAACTAAATCTTGGAAATATGTAGAATCCTCATGTTGAACATTCTCTTTTTCATAAAAGGAGAAGATAATTGGCCTGAAACTGACATTTTTAAAAGATGATTACAAAAAAAAAAGATGATTACAGCATTTTTACTTAATTCTTAAAGAATTTTCATGGAATAGGAAAATAATTAAATTTAATAGTTCGCCAAACTTTTCCTCCTAATGTTATTTGCTTGTCTGACTTTATTCATGAAAACTAAGCTAGACTTAGCAAATCAGATTCTCTACATGAAGACCCTTTTCACTTGAACTAACCGTCTGTTTGCCTTTCAAGGTGGATTTATCAGGAAGCAATAGCTCTCTGAGAACAATCTGGACAGGTTTGAAAGTGGTTTTGGCCACATTAAAGTTAAGGTTAGTATTTGACACAACTCCATGTAAAAGAATGCTTGATCCTTGAAAGAAGCCCTGGAGGAAGACTGGTAAAGATTTAGTACAAAACAAGGTTTTGCTGAAAGTCTAGTCCATGGTAATAGGAAAATATAAACCTGTTGGTTGTTTTTTTTTTTTTCCTTTTGGTTGTTGACTCTTCATTTCTATTGTACTTATCACTGTGGCATCTAAGTAGAGCCATAGGAATTGCTATGTTTATGTGCCTTAGTCAGGTAATAAATATTTAAAGATCCACTATGTTCTTAGAATGTTCAAGACAAAGTGAAGTTTGTTTTTTGGAACCACTTTTCACGAATCCTCACTGAAAACAGCTGGCTTGATATAGCAGGTTCTCAGCCCGGTGGGCTGCTGTCTGTCGGGTCGCACAGAATCAGATATGACTGAAGCGACTTAGCAGCAGCAGCAGCATGTACTGTTGATTTCTATTTTAATGTCATTCAGGGTGGATGGAGGTATATGGAGACTTAGATTAAACTTTAGAAGCCTGTTGAATGGTAAACTTTACCATCTATATAGTTTACTTCAGGATGCCTTTGAGATCACATAGAAGCAGATATTTGGGTTAAAATAGATGGTGACTAGTTACTGAATCTTAAGTATGCAACTTCTGAAAAATCACATTTCTGGTTTAAGACTGTTGCTCATGTTGAATTCTGTAAACCCATTCCAGTTTGATTTAAGCTGGGGAGCACTTTTGTATAAACAAAAGTGTTTTGTTGCCATGTTTTCTAAAATATAGCATTATAGAATGCAATATACATTTTTCAATGAAATGTTAGAATTACAAGTCTGACGAGTATGGCCTGATTTTTATTGTTGTAGTGTTGTTTTTTAATATGTGATTTGTTTCAATAGGCAATGAAAATGAAAGAGTTTGGCTTTGGGTATTGGAGACCTAGCAAACAAAAGTAGTATGTGTAGGTCTGTTCCCCTAGACCCCCTTTCTACCACTCTGGGGAGTGTGGCTAGAAGAATGGGGTCTGGAATCAACCTGCCTGGGTTCACATGTTTCTAAGCCGGGCCCTCTTGAGAGTATTTTTTAACCTATCCGAATCAGTTTTATCTTCTGTAAAGTACAGATGATAATCCATCTCTCTCCTAACATTGTTCAGGTAAAAGTGTTTACTTAGCATATAACAAGTACCTAATAGAAAGTGCTAGCTTTTGACTATCACTATTATTGTTCTTAGAATATTAACTTAGAATGATTTGTTTATATGTTTGGGTTTTACATCACTGACTTCCTTACTGACCTCCTTAAAATCAGGGATTGTTTCTTAGAAATCACTGAATGTACCACCAGAGTTTGGCATAAGAGAAGCAGTTAATAGATAGTTTTAAAATAAATGAATGTGTAAATAGAGAATCTGAGCATCTGTGGTCTGTTTGTTTTTTTTTTCTTCCTTTTTTTTTTGTTCACAATAGTAAAACATGTTTATCAGTTTTCACAATCAATAGCCAGACAAAAAATAAAAACTATTGTGACAAAATACACACAACATGAAATTTATCATCTTAACTTATTTTTAAGTGTACAATTCAGTGGTATATTTTACATGCACTCATAATGTTGTGCAACCAACCATCCATCTCCATAATCCTTGTCATCTTGTAAGACTGAAACTCTATAACCTGTAAACAATGACTCCCTATTTCTCTCTCCCCCAGGCCTTGGCAACCACCATTCTGCCTTCTGTCTCTATAGTTTTGACTACTCTAAGTACCTCACGTAAATGAAATCATGCAGTATTTTTCTTTCTGTGACTGGTTTATTTTACTTAGTATAATGTCCTCAAGTTTCATCCATGTTGTGGCAGGTGTCAGAATTTCCTTCCTTTTTAAAGCCGAATAATATTCCCTTGTATGTATATATCACATTTTTGTTTATTCATTCACCCATGAATGGACACTGGATTGCTTCCATATTTTAGCTATTGTGAATAATGCTGCTATGAACATGGGTGGGTGGGTGTGTGTGAGTGTGAGTGTGAGTGTGAGTGTGTATACATATATATATATATCTTCAAAACCCTACTTTTAATTCTTCTGGGCATTTAAGTGGTCTCTTTTTAAAGAAAACAGAAGATAAAACTTTTGATACTGAATTCTTGTAGGAAACAAAGGTAGACAGGAAAGGGTGTATGTGTGTGTGTGTGTGTGTGTGTGTGTGTGTGTGTGTGTATAAAACATATATACATGTATATATATATAAACTGTTTTGATCTCCCATTCCTACTAGAAAAAACAGACTGTCTCTCCCTCATAAATGAGTGCTTAGTTATAATTTATATACCACTGTGTTAATACACGGAGAAGGCGATGGCACCCCACTCCAGTACTCTTGCCTGGAAAATCCCATGGACAAAGGAGCCTGGTAGGCTGTGGTCCATGGGGTCGCGAAGAGTCAGACATGACTGAGCAACTTCACTTTCACTTTTCACTTTCATTCATTGGAGAAGGAAATGGCAACCCACTCCAGTGTTCTTGCCTGGAGAATCCCAGGGACGGCAGAGCCTGGTGGGCTGCCGTCTATGGGGTCACACAGTCGGACACGACTGAAGTGACTTAGCAGCAGCAGCAGTGTTAATACATTATATAAGTTGTAAAACAGTAATAGAAACCTTCATAGATTAAGATTTTTTTAAAATAGGAAAAGCAATGTTGAGGTTTTTTTTTTTTTTAAATTTCTATCCAGGATCTTAGAGAATATTTGGCCTAGAATATTATCAAACTTGGATTTAAGTTCTGCTTCTGGCACTTAAATGTGGTTATTTAACTACTCTGTGTCCCAGTTTCCTATTCTAGAAGGTGGGTACAATCATAACAATCTTCTAGAATCATTGTAAGGATAAAATGCAATAATATATATAAATCACTGTGGTGCATAATACATAGTAAAGGCTAAGTAAATGTTAGCAGCTATAATAATAATACTGATAATAAATTAGAGTCATGTTATTGCTTTGTTGATGATGATAAAAATGATTTTTTGGAAGATATGTTTCCTTTGGGAATTTTTCATGAAATTGCTAGCTTTTACATATTCTAATACATTTTTTATGGAGGGGCGGATTTTATTTTATTTTATTTTATTTTATTTTATTTTTTTTGCCATAGTAACTGCACATTTTTATTGAATGTGAAAGTGTAAACAGATGAGCACAGCTCAGGTAAATCATCAGTGATGCCATTGTTGGCCTCTGAGTGGCAGAAAGAAGAAAATGCTGTCACTTTGTAAAATAAAATAATCATAATTTATACCCCTGATTTCTTGGTCTGTGAACATCCCCTTAGAAACTTCTTTCAGTACTACTTGACTGATTACTCATGAAGAGAAAGTTCTAATGAATTATTAATAATTTTGTTATTGAAACAGATTGGAGAATTACACAGCAAATCAGGTAAATATGGCAATTCTATCAAATGTTTGCACTTTGCTACCTCATTTTCTTGATCCTAATCTGTTCTTATTTTATTTTATTTTATTTTAAATCATCAGTTCTGTACTTCTGGGCTTTCTTGGTAGCTCAGCTGATAAAGAATCTGCCTAATCTTGTAGCTCCAAATTATTAATTACTATAACAATTAGAAGTTCTGTCTTCATTTCAAAAATCTATTGGCCTAAATGTAATCTTATTTTGTTTACCTTTGAAAAGATCCCTGCATTCTCCCATTCACTTTGGAAACTTTGAAAAAGCTTTGAAAAAACTTTGATCCATCTGTTTTTTATTCCCATATCTCTTCCCCTTCTGTCATGAATTTATTACTACTTACTTAGAGTTGTCTCTTGTACTCATCACTTCCTCTTCATTTTTACTGTTACTACTTTTAGGCCTGAATTAAGACATTTGCTTGGTTTCCCAATCAGTCTCTCTGATTTAGACTGTTTGTGCTCTTATCCATCCATCTGTACATCCAATTATTATATTGGAAAACATTTATTGAGCCCCTTCTTTTGCCAGTTACTTTTCTAGGTACTGGCAATAAGGCTCTTCCTCCAGAGAGCATATCCCTATTCAGATGACTCTTATTTTAATTTTAGCCTCATGATCTTATGTCTCTATTCAGAATGTTCACTATCTCAATGATCCACTACTTTCATTTGGTTTTTTAAATGTAAACATATCATTTGTTGAACCTTCTGTGTCCTTGTACAAGCTCCATCCTCCCAGGCCACCAATAATACCCAAGCTTATTCCCAGCTCAGCTTTCTGTGGCTTTGTCATGATGATCATATAAACTGCTCTTCTTCAAATGCCTCTAGTTTTGGCTTATCATAGCACTTGGCTTATCTCTGAATTATTTGTGTAGTTTTCTAGCGCTTTTTTTTTCATGTGTACTGGTTTTTATTTGCCCATTTAGGATGATTGCAAAGCACCTGATTATGAAGATTGTTATTTGACCTCTGTATATCCCCCCTTCTCCTACCTAGAACCTAAGACTGAGTCTAGAAGGATGCTTATTCTCTCTCCCTATCAATTCAGTCTGTACAGAGCCTGCTGAAGATCATCTGTGTGAAAGCAACCTACACTGTCAACTAATTTTATCAGCCTTTTGTTTTATTATTAAAAACAGAAAATCTGATATTGAACTTCTTAATAGTAATCAGACACAAGGAATTAAGTACAGTATCTGGTGGTATGTCTTTTCTCCTTCTCTCCCAATCACTGGTGTTTGTAAAGGGTTGAGTGTGTTTACCTCAGTGGCCACAGAGAGGCATGGGCCTCGTATTTCAGTTCAGTTCAGTTCAGTTGCTCAGTCGTGTCCGACTCTTTGCGACCCCATGAATCGCAGCACGCCAGGCCTCCCTGTCCATCACCAACTTCCGGAGTTCATTCAGACTCACGTCCATTGAGTCAGTGATGCCATCCAGCCATCTCATCCTTGGTCGTCCCTTTCTCCTCCTGCCCCCAATCCCTCCCAGCATCAAAGTCTTTTCCAGTGAGTCAACTCTTGGCATGAGGTGGCCAAAGTACTGGAGTTTAGAAATTATTATTTTGTTTATATAGTCACTAATTAAACCCATGTTTATTTGAGTGCAAAAAATATATATTTGATTTGGCTGGTGTACTTTTAAAAACTTGTAAATATATTAGTGACAAGCACTTAGTAGATATACAGGGTAAAGTTTATTAAAAGTAGAAGTAAAGTAGTAAGATATAGAAATACATACAACAATTTTTTTTTGTAATCTTAACAGCAACAGATAAAATGGGCATATAAAAATACCTGCCTGGGTTGTGTTGTGCTAGGTATTGTATAAACAGTTTTCAGTAGGAACTGGTTCTTATATGAGTCCAAGATTGAAGTATTGACCAATTATTGACTGAATGCCAACTTGTAAAAGGCCCTAGGATATGTACTTTGGGGATATAAAGATGAATGATACCCTTCCTTTGTCCTCAGGGATTTACATTATAGTAGATAGATAAACTGTGTATGTAGACAACTGTAAATATGCCTCAAAGGGTCAGATAAAATACAAGGGGATTTCACAGTATTGAAAAATGTCTTTCATTTGGGAGGCTCATGGAGATTTTTGCCAAGCAGGTGGAATTTGAATTGAGTTTTGGAAAGAATATGTGTGAAGGTTTTGAAGGAACTGAGACTGTTCAAAAGCTTAGGAGAAGTACCATAAATAAGAAGATACATGGTACCTCCCATTGATCCAGGTCTGCAGAGAATTTAAGGGTGTATTTCAGCATTCAGACACTGAATTAGTTCACCTTTAGAATTTAAAGTGTGATCCTTTTTTGGTCCCAGAAAAACTAAATGGGCCAATTATTTACTTACGATTTTAGAGTCTGCCTATATTTATCTATTCACTATCCAGAAGGAGCCAGCCACGTCTTCCTGGAATGTGATGATGGGTAAGAACTAGTTTCCTGATTCTTCCCCCACTCAGAAAATAGTTTGTGCTAGGCTGTTGATCCATCTTCACATAGGTGGTTGCAGAGCTCCTTAAAAGGAAGAGGAAATTACAACTCTGTGGTTCATTGGTAACTACACAGTGTAGCTAGTTAGAAGGCTTACCGTTTTTCTGAGTGAGTAGGCTTTTATTTTGGCAAATCTTTGTGAGACAGATCTTATCCTCTCTTTTTTTAAAAAAACAGATTTCACTCAATAAAGGGAGGATTCAATTGAAGGTAGTTTAGTTGTGTCAAAATTAAATGCTTTGAAATTTGGAAGAGCAGAAAAGAGGGTGAAGGTAAAGGGACTAGAGTAAGGCAAAAGGTATAGACAGTTTCACATTTCTTAGATCTGAAACATTTCCTATATTAAGTGGTTCAGTTCAGTTGCTCAGTTGTGTCCGACTCTGCGACCCTGTGGCCTGCAGCACGTCAGGCCTCCCTGTCCATCACCAACTTCCAGAGTTTACTCAAACTCATGACCACTGAGTCAGTGATGCCGTCTAGCCATCTCATCCTCTGTTGTCCCTTTCTCCTCCTGCCTTCAATCTTTCCCAGCATCAGGGTCTTTTCAAATAAGTCAGTTCTTTCGCATCAGGTGTCCAAAGTATTGGAGTTTCAGCTTCAGCATCAGTCCTTCCAGTGAATATTCAGAACTGATTTTCTTTAGAATGGACTGGTTGGATCTCCTTGCAGTCCAAGGGACCCTCAAGAGTCTTCTCCAACACCACAGTTCAAAGGCATCATCAATTCTTCAGCACTCAGCTTTCTTTATAGTCCAACTCCCACATCCATACATGACTACTGGAAAAAACCATAGCTTTGACTAGACGGACCTTTGTTGGCAAAGTAATGTCTCTGCTTTTCAACATGCTGTCTAGGTTGGTCGTAGCTTTTCTTCCAAGGATTAAGTGTCTTTTAATTTCATGGCTGTAATTACCATCTGTGGTGATTTTGGAGCCCCCAAAATAAAGTCTGTCACTGTTTCCATTGTTTTCCCATCTATTTGCCATGAAATGATGGAGCTAGATGCCATGATCTTAGTTTTCTGAATGTTGGGTTTTAAGCCAACTTTTTCATGCTCCTCTTTCACTTTGATCAAGAGGCTCTTTAATTCTTCTTCACTTTCTTCCATAAGGGTGGTGTCATATACATATCTGAGGTCATTGATATTTCTCCCGGCAGTCTTGATTCCAGCTTGTGCTTCATCCAGCCTAGTCTTTCTCATTATGTACTCTGCATATAAAGTAAATAAGCAGGGTGACAATATACAACCTTGACGTACTCCTTTCCTGATTTGGAACCAGTCTATTGTTCCATGTCCGGTTCTAACTGTTGCTTCTTGTCCTGCATACAGATCTCTCAGGAGGCAGGTCAGGTGGTCTGGTATTCCCATCTCTTTAAGAATTTTCCATAGTTTGTTGTGATCCACACAGTCAAAGGCTTTGGCATAGTCAATAAAGCAGAAATAGATATTTTTCTGAAACTCTGTTGTCTTTTCGATGATCCTGCGGATGTTGGCAATTTGATCTCTGGTTCTTCTGCCTTTTCTAAAGGCAGCTTGAACATCTGGAAATTCACAGTTCATGTACTGTTGAAGGCTGGCTGGTAGAATTTTGAGCATTACTTTGCTAGTGTGTAAGATGAGTGCAATTTTGCAGTAGTTTGAACATTCTTTGGCATTGTGGTTCTTTGGGATTGGAATGAAAGCTGACCTTTTCCAGTCCTGTGACCACTGTTGAGTTTTCCAAATTTGCTGGCATATTGAATGTAGCACTTTCTCAGCATCATCTTTTAGGATTTGTAATAGCTCAATTGGAATTCCATCACCTCCACTGGCTCTGTTCGTAGTGATGCTTCCTAAGGCCCACTTGACTTCACATTGCAGGATGCCTGGCTCTCAGTGGATGATCACACCATCGTGATTATCTGGGTTGTGAAGATCTTTTTGTATAGTTCTTCTGTGTATTCTTGTCACCTCTTAATACCTTCTGCTTCTGTTAGTAATAAAACAAAATACAACAGAGGGTGCTTACTGCTGTCCAGTTAAGAGAACTAGTAGTTTAAAACTTTAGCCAAAATTTCCTAGTTCCCTACAGTTGACTAAAGTATTTTTCAAAAATAGTAATGAGAATGTTTTGTTAAACTTGTATTGATTAATTGACCATGGCTGAATTGTGAGATGCCATGGGAAATGAGGGAAGCGCAAAAGTTCACTCTCAATTCTTGGGCAAGTGGGAAAATGTAATGAGAACTATTTCATTGTTTGCTGGAAGAGATAAAACTTCTAAGTGGCATTGAGTTATGATCCATAGGTTCAAATAATTTGTACAATAAATATTTAAATAATGCACATTTTAAATTTGGTGTTTAGCTTTTAAGGGGATTCCCTGGCAGCTCAGATGCAATGCAGGAGACCCAAGTTGGATCCCTGGGTTGGGAAGATCCCCTGGAGAAGGAAGTGGCAACCCACTCCAATATTCTTGCTTGGAAAATTTCATGGACAGAGGAGCCTGGTGGGCTACAGTCCATAGGGTCACAGAGAGTCAGACATGACTGAATGACTTTCTTTCTTTTCTTTAGCTATTAAGTGCAGAAGTGATAATTCTTGTTAGCTAGAATGTAATTGTTTAGACCTGCTGCTGCTGCTGCTAAGTCACATCAGTTGTGTCCGACTCTGTGCGACCCTGTAGACGGCAGCCCAACAAACTCCTCTGTCCCTGGGATTCTCCAGGCAAGGATACTGGAGTGGGTTGCCATTTCCTTCTCCAATGCATGAAAGTGAAAAGTGAAAAGTGAAAATGAAGTTGCTCAGTCGTGTCTGACTCTAAGCGACCCCATGGACTGGAGCCTACCAGGCTCCTCCATCCATGGGGATTCTCCAGGCAAGAGCACTGGAGTGTTTAGTGTTTAGTGTTTAGTGAAGTGTTATATGGCTCTTTCACTGGACTCTGTTTCAGATAATTTATTTCAGAAGCACTGATTCTTTTTTGCTTCATCTTTCTATGAGAATTTTAAGCAGTTTGACTATTTGTGCCACGCAGCCCAGACCCCATAGCATCATAGGCTGTTTACTTATAACCATACTGAACCACAGAGTTGTAATTTCCTCTTCATTTTAAGCTACTACTCTGTCTGTGCATGGATGGGTCAGTAGCCAGTGTGAACATATGACTGTTTCCCCTTTGTAGTCTGTTTTCAGTTCAGCACATTTATTTTAATGACTGATATATTGCTTGGTTTCAGTAAGGAAGACCATTTTTTTGTCTTTTTGAGGGTGGTGAGCCTGAGAGCAAAGGAGAGTATGTGAAGGGAGCATGGGAGGTAATAACAGTGTTTTTCAAAGATTTTGCTATATATGTTAAGTTATAAAGTCAGTTTAGTGGGACTCCATTGAGGTATTAGAAAAAAGACTGGAATAAGAAATAGCTTAGTAAGTTCAAAAAGAATGGCTATTCATATATGTATAACTGAATCACTTTGCTATACACACAAAACTAACACAGCATTGTTAATCAACCATACTCCAATATAAAATAAAAGTTAAATAAAATAAAAAGAAAAGAAAAAATATCTTAGTACACAGTATATAGTAAGGATAAATATTGCTCTGTGACATATATCAATAACATATTTACATGTATTAATATGTGTATATTGGGTTATAATCTGAAGTTATGACTGTACTAGTCAAAAATTTGAAAGCCACTAGTGTAATGGGATTTTAAACATATGGAAAAAATTATATTGTATAATAATAAGTAATTTTCCTGTATTATATACTTTCTATGATTTTTAAAAAATAACTTTAATAACTGTGCTTTTCTCATTTAGACTCTAAAGTCATTCAACAGTCTTATTTATTCAACTTTGTAAACATTTTCCACTCCTGTCCTCTGTGCCCAATATACTATTTTGTTCTTCGATGACTCTCATTTAGTATTTCTGTCTTAACAATAACCCTTTGCAGTTCTGTAATTGTAAAATATGTAAGTAGCAGCCATTTAAAAATCTCATCTTTCACAATTTCAGAAACTAGATGTACAGTACTATGTTTCAGACATAGAGGAGGCTCTTGGTACCTAATATCATTACGTTTTAAAAGATGCATTTCTTTGAATAACTGAAGTTATTTGGGATAGTCTTCTCTTCAGTTACTGTTTTAGGGTAGAAGACTCCAAAGTATTGTTCTTCGAGATGCATTCCTGAATAACTGTTAGTTCTCCACTATCGAATTGTATAGCTAGCAAAGGTACCCTTCAAAATAATGGAGGTGAAATAAAGACATTTCCAGACAAACATCTGTTTCTCTGAATCCACACCACTACATCCTATCACTGTTGCCACTGCAGTATTTTTTCTTTTATCTGTTTTTCTATTCCATGAACTGATTTTTGTCCCCTAGGAGTCTTGTTTTGACCTCGAGTAACTCCTTCTCCATGATCTCCTATAACACATTTTAAATACAACTGCCAGAAACGTTTGCGAGGCCTCAGAATCCTTCTGTAACTTGGAATGGCTCCTGTTTTTCCTTGGATTGAGGCCAGAGTTTTCATTGTAGTCGTCTCCTCTGATTTATTATTGCAGTCCACTTTTGTGTTCAGATGTGCCTTGTAGACAGACTACCTTCCTCACTGCCTCCCATCTCTGTTGCTCTTCTGGCTGATCCAGAACTCCTGATTTTGTTATATGCCTTGATTCAGTGCTTTCAGTATCTGAAAATAAGCATCAGTTTTTTGGCATCGGACAAACCTTTGAATTCTAGCACTGGCTCTGACTAGCAGTTTGATCTCTATCAGTTCAGTTCAGTTCAGTTCAGTTGCTCAGTTATATCCGACTCTTTGCGACCCCATGAATAGCAGCACGCCAGGCCTCCCTGTCCATCGCTGACTTCTGGAGTTCACCCAAACTCATGTGCATTGAGTAGGTGGTGCCATCCAGCCATCTCATCCTCTGTCGTCCCCTTCTCCTGCCCCCAGTCCCTCCCAGCATCAGAGTCGTTTCCAGTGAGTCAACTCTTCGCATGAGGTGGCCAAAGTATGGAGTTTCAGCTTTAGCATCATTCCTTCTAGTGAACACCCAGGACTGGTCTCCTTTAGGATGGACTGGTTGGATCTCCTTGCAGTCCAAGGGACTCTCAAGAGTCTTCTCCAACACCACAGTTCAAAAGCATCAATTCTTCAGTGCTCAGCCTTCTTCACAGTCCAACTCTCACATCCATACATGACTACTGGAAAAACCATAGCCTTGACTAGACAGACCTTAGTCGGCAAAGTAATGTCTCTGCTTTTGAATATGCTATCTAGGTTGGTCCTAACTTTCCTTCCAAGGAGTAAGCGTCTTTTAATTTCATGGCTGCAGTCACCATCTGCAGTGATTTTGGAGCCCCCCACAATAAAGTCTGACACTATTTCCACTGTTTCCCCATCTATTTCCCATGAAGTGACGGGACCAGATGCCAAAAAAAGTCATAAGTACAAGTAATCAAATGTAAACAGTGGATCCCCCTGATTTATGCAAGATAACGGTTGTTGGTACCCTAAAAGAGAACCAATACAATAATGGCACCATCTTCCTTCCTTCCTTTTCTTCTTTGTAAGCATTTAAAGTGTTTAACGGTGGTGATATTTGTGCTGATATGTTATTTTTCCAGTATCCCCTTGAAGCCTTATGAAAATAAAGAAAGGGTCCCTGGAAGAATAACATACTTGTTAAGGAGCTCTACCCCAGTGGAGCAATTTAAAATCGGAACTGCTCTTCAGAAACCTTGTAGTTCATTTGTAAAAAGCAGTAAAGATAATTTTGTACTGTTACCATGTATTATTCAGAAATATTCATCTTCACTTAATATACATATAAATGCACATATACCCATGAACTCATAAACCCAAATGCTTATGTATGGGGGAAGTACATTTCTATCCATATTAATATTTTATTTTGTTTCTTCTGAATTTATAATTGATGTGGGATCAGATAATGAGTATGATTTTCATTTTCAAACGAAAGAAAGCCTGCCTTTGTCCCAAGCTTATTGCTATCAGGAATAAAATATTATGTGAAAAGTTGCCTTAAGTAGACATTTTATTTCACTGTTGAGCTATTAAATGAAGATTTAGATAACTTATTTGAAAATAATTTTCTGTGCTTTATTTTAGATACCAGAGAAGCCTTGGACTGGCATGCTTTCTTATAAGTACCTATTTCTCTCTTTTAAGTAAAATATAGAATATCTCTGCTTTGCTTTGTGGAATTAGAGGGAAATTCTTCAGATTTTACTCCTATTTCATAAACATTCACATAGCTCCTTAGATTTCTTCTTGGTCTTGGTAACTGGGCACATAGTTAATTTTGAATCTTAGAGTAGTTCAATGGTAAGATGTGCTACCTGCTTCTTTGAACATACAGTTTGCTAGTAAGTATAATGTCTATTATGACTATATATTATATTAGCTATAGATTGTGAATGTTTTCTTATTATTTTCCATCATCTCAGTGTTTCCATGCCACACCAAGGCACATGGTTTATGTTTTTACATCTACAAATTGCAGCAATAATTTTGTGTTTATTCATGTAATTTGTGATTTTTTCCAGTGGTACATTTCCTTTGAGACGTTTGAGTTACAATACTAATGATTAACGTGTAAGAGATGACATCATAAAATTTAAGAAGAAAATTGGTACTCAATTTAATATTGATAAAAACACAGCAGCTGTTCTTTTCATAATAAAATTTTAGTCACATTCATAGTTTTCTCTTTGTCACAAACTTCTTCCTTCCCACTGATTTTTTTTTCTTCTGCAAAAACCTTTAAAAAACTATTTACTAGGATTTGCTCCTGTGCAGGCTGCAGTGTCACTAATTCAAAGAGCCCCTTCTTGAATATCAGAGAAAGCCCAGTGAAACACTTGTGTGCAGTGTAGCTCACAAGTCACAGGTGTCCCAACAAGCCACCATCACTGCTATAAGACCTAAGTAACAGAAATCCTAGGGCTTTATATACACTAGTCATCTAATCCACACAACTACTCTCTAAGGAAAGTACTATTACTATTCCCATGTTGCGGGGAGTGAACCTGAGGCTCAGAGGTTTATCTTGTCTGTGTCACCAACCCCAGGTCTATATGACTCTAGAGTCCGTGTTCTTAGCTATCCTGAAGTGTTTTCCATCTGACCCCAAAAGAAAACTCTACAGTTTTCTGGATTTTCTTTTTCAAGTAACACAGCTCAGAGCCATGTCATTTGCTGAAGCTACCAGCAAGAGTGTTGGAGAAGACTCTTGAGAGTCCCTTGGACTGCAAGAAGGTAAAATCAGTCAATCCTAAAGAAAATCAACCTTGAATATTCATTGGAAGAACTTATGTTGAAGTTGAAGGTCCAATACTTTTGGCCACCTGATGTGACGAGTCCACTCATTGAAGAAGACTCTGATGCTGGGAAAGGTTGAAGGCAGGAGGAGAAGGGGACGACAGAGGATGAGGTGGTTGGATGGCATCACCAACTCAATGGACATGGGTTTGAGCAAACTCCAGGAGATGGTGAAGGACAGGGAAGGCTGGCGTGCTGCAGTCCATGAGGTCGCAAAGAGTTGGAGATGACTGAGCAGCTGAACGACGGGCAACAGCACTGCACTGAGCAATACTGGTAGTGCCAGGTCCAGGCAGTATTTGTTGATTGACTGCTATAGTGTCATCAGAAATGGAATGTTTCTTTTTTCAAATTGAAGCAGAATAGATTTATAATAACAATACTGTGTTAGTTTCAGGTGGACAGCCAAGAATGCATACATACATATATTTTTCAGATTATTTTCCATTATAGATTTTTACAAGATATTGAGATTATTCTCTGTGCTACATAGGAAATCCTCGTTGTTTATTTGTTTTATAAATAGTAATGTATATCTGCTAATCTCCTCAGTTCAGTTCAGTCGCTCGGTCGTGTCCGACTCTTTGCGACCCCGCGAATCGCAGCACTCCAGGCCTCCCTGTCCATCACCATCTCCTGGAGTTCACTCAGACTTCCCGTCCATTGAGTCCGTGATGCCATCCAGCCATCTCATCCTCTGTTGTCCCCTTTTCCTCCTGCCCCCGATTCCTCCCAGCATCAGTCTTTCCAATGAGTCAACTCTTCGCATGAGGTGGCCAAAGTACTGGAGTTTCAGCTTTAGCATCGTTCCTTCCAAAGAAATCCCAGGGCTGATCTCCTTCAGAATGGACTGGTTGGATCTCCCTGCAGTCCAAGGGACTCTCAAGAGTCTTCTCCAACACCACAGTTCAAAAGCATCAATTCTTCGGTGCTCAGCCTTCTTCACAGTCCAACTCTCACATCCATACATGACTACTGGAAAACCATAGCCTTGACTAGACAGACCTTAGTCGGCAAAGTAATGTCTCTGCTTTTGAATATGCTATCTAGGTTGGTCCTAACTTTCCTTCCAAGGAGTAAGCGTCTTTTAATTTCATGGCTGCAGTCACCATCTGCAGTGATTTTGGAGCCCCCAAAAATAAAGTCTGACACTGTTTCCACTGTTTCCCATCTATTTCCCATGAAATGATGGGACCAGATGCCATGATCTTCATTTTCTGAATGTTGAGCTTTAAGCCAACTTTTTCATTCTCCTCTTTCACTTTTCATCAAGAGGCTTTTTAGTTCCTCTTCACTTTCTGCCATAAGGGTGGTGTCATCTGCATATCTGAGGTTATTGATATTTCTCCTGGCAATCTTGATTCCAGCTTGTGCTTCTTCCAGCCCAGCGTTTCTCATGATGTACTCTGCATATAAGTTAAATAAGCAGGGTGACAATATAAAGCCTTGATGTACTCCTTTTCCTATTTGGAAGCAGTCTGTTGTTCCATGTCCAGTTCTAACTGTTGCTTCCTGACCTGCATATAGGTTTCTCAAGAGGCAGGTCAAGTGGTCTGGTATTCCCATCTCTTGAAGAATTTTCCACAGTTTATTGTGATCCATCTACACAGTCCTTCTCATTCATCCCTCGCCCGCTTTTTATCCCTTGCCCGCTTCCCAATTTGTTTTCTTTGTCTATATGTTTCTGTTTTGCAAATAGATACACTTGTATTATTTTTAGATTCCACAGATTAGTGATATCGTAATATTTGTCTGTGTTTAACTTACTTCACTTAGTGTAATAGGTCCATCCATGTTGTTGCAAATTGCAATATTTCTGGAATGTTTTTTTCTGACCAGTAATATTGAAGTGTGGGATTCCCACGTGGCTCAGTCAGTAAAGAATCTGCCTGCAGTGCAAGAGACCTGGGTTTGATTCCTGGGTTGCAAAGATCCCCTGGAGAAGGAAATGGCAACCCACTCCCGTATTCCTGCTTGGTGAATCCCATGGACAGAAGAGCCTGGTGGGCTACAGTCCATGGAGTGCAAGAATCAGACACAAGTTAGTGACTAAGCCACCACCACCACCACCACCAATATTGAACTGTATGAGGCCAAAGTACAATTATATTTTTGGCACAAGTTTAATAAACTTACGCTCGAACTAAGGGATTTTTAAAAGCACTTATGCATGGAAAAGATTGTTAGTTTCACATGATCCATTTAGGGCTGAGCCTTCCTTCAAGCAATGACAAAGAGGTGTGGTATAATTTGATTTTCCAAAGGCTTGTAATTGTTTAGTCACTAAGTCCTGTCTGACTCTGCAACCCCATGGCCTGTAGCTCATCAGGCTCCTCTGTCCATGGGATTCTCCAGGCCAGAATACTGGAGTGGGTTGCCATTTTCTTCTCCAGGGGATCTGCCTGACCCAGGGATTAAACCACACCTCCTACTCGAGAGGCTGGTTCTCACTGAGCTACCAGGGAAGCCCCTCCAAAGGCTTAGTTGCCCTTCAAATGTCACATCACCTGGAATTCCAGCATTGGTTGAAATTTCCTTAAAATTACCTATTTTAATCTTACAAATTATGTGAATTTTATATTCTACTCAGTAAGGTATGTTTGATGCAATGTGAAAATGTTTATATTATCATTGATTAAGACTAATTTTTAGGAAGACCTGAATGCTCAGTCACTCTTTGATATATATATATATATACCTTTTAAAATGAATGACTAGACACAAAGCTTATATCCTTCACAGAATTAACTCAAAATGGATCACAGACCTAAATATATTAATACATTACAAAGTTGTAAACTCCACTGCAAGCACAAAGAAAGCACAGTAGTCAATTTCATTTAGAGTTGAGTTGGCCAAATGGTGCAATGAAAAGAACTGTTAGAAGTGTGATTGAAACGACAAATCAAGGAATCTGCGATGGATAAGGAAGGAAGTGAAAGAAAGAGAGGCTGGTGCATTAGGAATATGTGAAAGTACTTTTGCATTGGAAAGCCTGATAATGAGGACATAACTAACTGTAAGTACAGGAGATATGGGCAGTGAAGAGAATGCTCCAATCCCTGAATTTGGTGGTAGAAAAAGTTCAGGTAATAACAAAGGTCAGAATGTGGCTAATTCATCTATGTTAATCCTGTCCTTCCTTCCAGCATTTATGCAAGTTCATTCATTACCATACTTTAATCAACATATATATGTTTTTAGAATTTTACCTGTTTTATAAAAGAACATTATCATTTCTACTGTTGATAACCTATTTTTTAAAAAGGAATTGAGAGAAGGAAAAATGTTTTCAAAATTAATGGAAGAAACTTACCTAAGTAATCAGCATGTACATGGTATAATCCTACTATTTTAAAAAATGACTGCACTGGGAGATGATTCATTCCAGAATGTCATTTGAATAGACAGGAATTTTCATATGATGCATTTTAAAATGACATTTTCCTTTTTTAGAAGGTGTTACAAAATAAGTTTAGAAAAATAATCTAAGGTTTTTCAACATTTAAAAATGCATACCGTCAAAGGGAAATTAAAATAGAAGTTGTAAAGTGCTTTACAGCACATTCTGATGAGTAGTTATATAAACAGTATAAAATGGGTTTTGAGTAAGATGAGAGAAAAATTAAATGACCTACTTAACTGAGTTGTTGTAATGTAGTAGAATAATGAATTTAGAGCCAGGAGTTCTAGTTCTAAGTTCTTAGAAATAAGAGTAACACAATAGATTCTTTTCCTTCTTTTTGTTAAAAAAAGTATTTGTGTGATTGATTGGCTATTCTCTGCTAGATAATAAGGTCTATGAAGGCAAGGTCGATGTTTGTTTCTAATCATCATCGTCATGTCATATCCAAGTACCTAGCATAGTATACAGAAGGTGGTAAGTGCTCAATCTGTTGAATGCATGAATTGATGGATGGAAATCAGATGACATAATAAGGTGTAGTGGCCTTGCCTTCTCCTTTTCAGCATGTAAGTAGTGAGGCCTATGCTGAAATTGTGGTAAATTTGTATTTGTTATTTAGTTGCTAAGTTGTGTCTGACTCTGCCATCCCATGGACTGCAGCATGCCAGGCTTCCTTGTCCTTCAGTATCTCCAGGAGTTTGCTCAGACTCATTGAGTCCATTGATTTGGTGATGCCATCCCCTTTTGCTCCTGCCTTCAGTCTTTCCCAGCCTCAGGGTCTTTTCCAATGAGTTGGCTCTCCACATCAGGTGGCTAAAGTATTGGAGCTTCAACTTCAGCATCAGTCCTTCCAATGAATATTCAGGGTTGATTTCCTTTAGAATTGACTGGTTTGATCTCCTTGCAGTCCAAGGGACTCTCAGGAGTCTTCTCCAACACCACAGTTCAAAAGCATCAATTCGGTGCTCAGTTTTCTTTATGGTCCAACTCTCACATTTGTACCTGATGACTGGAAAAATCATAGCTTTGATTATATGGAACTTTGTCAGCAAAGTGATGTCTCTACTTTTAATACACTGTCTATGTTTGTCATATAAAGACAGATATAAATAGGTTGATGCAAGTCAGTTTGACAGTTGTAAGCATTTTATTAATTCAAAAGAAAACTGAAGTACACTGGTTGAACTGCAGACATGAGATTGAACACACTCTCATACAGCCCTTCAAGTGAATGCTCACTTGCAGAACCCTGTGTCAGTTTCTCCTAAAATCTAAGCTGCAATTTTAAGTCTTCTAAGAATTGTAGATGTTGGTAATGCTCTGAGATTAAAAAGTGATCATTTCATCCTGAAATTCTCATCTTTAATTTTGCTAATTTGCTTCTGATCTTTAATCATTCTGGTTTATTGACAGTTTAAAAAATACATTGTTTTGTTTGTTGTTGAACATTAGCCAGTGCCTTTTGGCTCTAACAAAAGACCTCTTTAGTTTTCCATGTTGTGTAGCAGACCCTTTCACAAATGTGCTCACATTAACTTTATTAGACTGAGCATATCGAAGTTAGGAGCTAGTTAGTCATAGATTGTTTAACTCCAGGACCATACTCTAAACACACCACTTGTTTTTATTATGGCTAATGCTTATATTAATTTCCACATATGACTCTGCTTTGTACTGAGCCCTGTATAACACTAATAGCCTTTTCTTATAAAAATCTGAATGATTTTCCTTTTTCTTAGTTCTGAAATCATGGTTTTAGAACTTGTTCCTACCTCATTCTGAAATGCTTTTTTTGGGAGATTTGTCCTCTTCTACTTTCTCTGTATTCCACTGCTACTTAGGAATGCATTTTGCTTCAAAACATTCCTCTCCCAACTGCATCTATCTTTCTGTTTTATAAGAGGAGAGGAGGGGTAAATTTAAGATAAAATAAAAAATGCTGTATCCAATTGTCTGCTCACTAAAAGTTCTACAATGTAAAATATTTTAAAATGTTTTTATATCTTTTAAATGAAGATTTTTATAGAAAATTTATTTTTTGGTACTTTTTATATAAAGTTTTTTTAAGCTTTTAATATGTTTTTATATAAAATACAGAGGAATAGAAGAAAAGTAAATCTTAAACTTTTAATGTTAATTATCCCAATCTCTTTTGTATCGTATATCTGATACATAATTGTTTACATTGATTTTTATAAACCCAGGTTTGATCCCTGGGTTGGGAAGGTCCCCTGGAGAAGGACCTACTCCAGTGTTCTTGCCTGGGAAATACCGTGGACAGAAGAGCCTGGCGGGCTACATACAGCCCATGGGGTCACAGAGGAGGACACGACTGAGCAACTGAGGAAGCACACACATGTTCTGAATCTCATTGTGTGGATATCTGCTTATAACATTTGAAAAGTTTGATGACACCTTGGTGGTTATTTACAAAGTTGGAACAAAGTGTGCTTGAATGCTTTATTGTGTATAAACAATAGAAGTGTTTTATTATGTATAGGTTATATTTGAAATGTTCAGAAGAAGGAAAATAATTTGGCATCTTTAAGGAAAAGTCTTTCTGTGCTAGAGCATAATTTTTAAATATTCTGCATGATGGTGTTTCTGACAGAGACAGAAATCTTTGTTGTCCCTGTGATTATCCGGGCAGTGACATTCTCATCCGAAGATCTGACAGAAAACTGGAGGTGTCCCTGTGTAAGTGTTAGTTTCTCCTTGAGTAGGCCCCGGAAGCCCAGTATTATGGAAATATCTGAGTCATAGTGAGTGGAGGTTCCAGATTTAGCTCAGTCATCAGCTAGGTCTGTGACTTTATGGGTGTAATATATATTTGCTTGCCTCAGTTTCTTTATCCATAAAATGAAGAGTTTGAACACAATGGTATTCAGCTCTGACATCAGGGAAAAAAAGGAATTGAGTTCTTTGCTAGATTTGGCTCTTCTTAGCTAAAAATAAAATTCTTAAAGTTTAAAATGTAAGGTGTTTAGGTGTGTGCTTGTGTGTGGGTGTGTGCTCGTGTGTGGGTGTGTGTGTGTGTAATGAGGCAGCTAGTTGAAAGGCAGCCTGAATGGGACGTTCCCATGTGTCATTGCTCTCTGCCAAGCCCAGATGTATCACTGTTACATCTCTAGACATCTTTTGACTCTAGGAAATAACCATTTTCTGCTGCAAAGGTTAAGGTTAAGTCAAATTTGGATATAATTTTTACTTGGCACGATAAACCTTTTTTCATAGAAGAAACAGTACTTGCTTGTTACTTTCTTCTTCTATAATAGAAGTTCCATTATTCATATATAGTTTTTTTAACAGTCTCATTGAGGCAAATCACAGTTATTAGGTGAAGGAATGAGCTAATTTTTTGAGAGATTATGATATATTTTTTCTTTGTACATAGGTGCTATTGTGAAACTGTATATGTCAAGACTTCAAGAGGTTTTGTATGGGTATATACTATATTTTCATTTCTCTTGGGTTTGTATCCAGGAGTGGAATTGCTGGGTCATATATAACTCTGTGTTTAACATTTTGTTGCTGTTCTGTGCTTAGTTGTGTCCAACTCTTTGAGACCCCATAGACTGTAGCCCACCAGGCTCCTCTGTCCATGGGGATTCTCCAGGCAAGAATACTGGAGTGGGTTGCCATGCCCTCTTCCAGGGAATCTTCCCAGCCCAGAGATCAAACCCAGGTCTCCCTCATTGCAGGTAGACATTCTGAGGAATTGCCAAATTGTTTTCAGAGTAACTGCATCATTTTACATTTCTACCAGCAAAATATATGTTTCATTTTCTCTACATCCTCACCAACATTTGTTATTGTATATCTTTCTTATTATAGCCAGTTAGGTGTGTGAGAGGTACTATCTCGTTGCAGTTTTGATTTCCGTTTCCCTAATAGCTAGTGGTATTGAGTATCTTTTCATAGGTTTATTGGCTCTTTGTGTATCTTCTGATATCTTCTTTGGGAAAATGTCTACTCAGATCCTTTGTCCATTTTGTAACTGGGTTGTCTTTTATTATCGAGTAGTTAAAATTCTTGGTATATTCTGGATGCTAGACCCTCCCTGATCAGATATATAAATTGTGAGTATTTTCTCCAGTTTGGTGGCCTGTCATTTTGCTCCTTTGATGATTTAGAGTCCAAATTATCTGTGTTTTTGTTGTTCTGTTTTTTTGACCATTTGTGCTTTTGGTGTCTTATCTAAGAAACTATTGCCTAACCCAAAGTCACAAATGTTTCATTCCAGCAGTTTTTCTAGCTTAGCTCTTGTTTAGTCTGTGATCCATTTTGAGTTAATTTTTGTATATAGAGTGAGGTAGGGATACAATGTCATTTTTTTGGTCTATGGTATCCAGTTGTCCCTGCACTATTAGTTGAAAGACTCATCTTTCCCCATTTGAATGGTCTTGGTGCCCTTGATGAAAATCAGTTGGTCAGATATGTATGAGCTTGTTTCTGGACTCTCTCCTCTTAGATTAACCTGTATCTATTCTATGCCAGTAGTATACTGTCTTGATTACTGTAGCTTTGCAGTACGTTTTGGAAATAGAAAATGTGAGTCTTCCAACTTTGTTTTTCATTTTTGAAACTATTTTAGCTATGCTGGGTCTCTTGCATTTCCATATGAATGTGATATGGGTTTTAAAATGTAGTTCTATATTTACAGGTATTTTTTGGTATTGTATAAGGGCACACCTCACTGACTTGATTTCTTAAGATTCTGGAATTGGGATGTAATTGAAATGAGATATTTTGTTAAGTATGTTTGATGTCACAGGGAACAACTTGATTTCCTTATCCTATTTTATAGTAATCTATTCCCTTTCTCCTACATGATTGTTAAATGTTACAAAATTGACCTTGAAATAGAATTATTTAACTTTACATAGAGGAGTAGTTAAATACTTCAGTTCACCATTAATTTAGGTCCAGTGAACGAGTACTTCCTTTAACACTGACTTTTGTATCATTTTATGTAGGTGATGCAGTTTAATGCGACAAAATACGGGTTTTGTCTTCAGACAAAAGTTTTAGTGCTGACTTATTCATTTTTTGTTGTGTAACCCTGGACCAGTGTTCAAATTATCTGAGCTTTACTGTTCTTGTCCATGAAATTGTATCCCTGTTTCTGTCAACCTACATTGTCTGTCATGAGGATGGAAAGAGATAATGTATGTAAAGAAACTGCTATTTAGTAGGTATTCTAAAAATTATTATTGTTATTGTCATGATTAATGGTTATTATTAGTGTCTTAAAGTTTGAATGGCACTGATTTATTTAATATTTGAGAATTGTTTTCATGTTGTCTGAGCACTAGGAGATGAAGAAAAGTCATTCTAAGAGAACAGAGGGTAAAAAATTGAACAGAATGTCTCCAGTTTGTGTGCCTGTTATCTTAAGAGATATTCTCTTCACTGATGTTCATTGGAATTTGAGAAAAGATTGAGCAGTTGATGTAGGAGATACTTTTTTTGCTTCACGTGATTTAAAGAATATTGTCTTCCTCTCACTCTCTTTATATTCTTATTGACCTGCATTCAAGTTCTACTTATTTTGTATACCACAAGACATTATTGTAATTTTATATATGCATGATTTATTTAGATTTACCCACATACTTATATTTCCATTGTTTTTGGAAATAATGGTTTCCTTCTATTTCTTGAATCATCTTGAACCACTTTCTTTCAGAACTTCCAGTGGCAATAAATTTTCTGTTTTTACTTGTCTGAAAATATCTTTATTTCACCTTTACCTTTTGAAGGGTAATTTTCTTAGTTATAGAATGTTGTGTGCAATTGCTTTTCATTCTTTAATTTCTTATTGATTAAAAAAGTAGATTCTGGTTCTCTGGTGAAATTATTAATCTTGACATATATTTTTCATGCTTATTTTGAAAATTTTGTCCGATAACTAGGGTATTCATGGATTTCTTTCTATTGTCTCTTTTTTTCCTGTTGGCCTTCTTTTTTGGTAATCTCGTCGTTTATCTTTGCAAGCATGTCATTGCATAGGAAAACCTTTATTTCCATTTCTGGAGATTCAGACAGCTAAAATAGAGGAAATATCACTTCAGCATGATTAAGGGCTAAGCATTGTGTGAATACAAAACTTGTTTCAAATTTTGTTAGTTTACCTTTAGTTTACCCATGCTCCTGGAGTGTGATGTTCCAGGAGATACAACAGAAAGGCAACTGAAAGCTCCGTTGAACAAACACAGGCTTGAGCTCACTTCTCTATGATTTCATTTTCTCTAGGATCTTTGCCCCTCCAGTTTTGACTGGTTTGGTAGGCTCAGATTCCAATATCTGTCTACTTATCCCCATGACCTTGTCAAAATCTCTTAGCTTCTCTGCCTCTAGACAGCCTTCCTCTGTCAGCTTCATGGGCTTCTTCATCTCTTATCCAGCTTGACTTGAGTCTGAGCACATGTCCTCGGGTAAAAGCAGCATAAAAAGTACTGTGCTCACCTCAGTGAGCTTCCTTTCTTTCTGAATCTTAGATGATAAAATCTGGCTGTCTTTAGGTGCTCTCCAATGTCATCAGATAGATCCTTTTTTTTTTTAATATTCCATTTTTCTGGTTGTTCTTGGAAAGCATCAGTGATATGCCATAAGCTGCCTTATTAGCCAGAAACAGTACTTCTTCAGTTTACTTTCTTTGTATTAAAGATGTTTTCTGAATAATGAATCATGAAAAATTCTACCATCTGGTGTAGAATTAAAGAGTGTGATTGGCAGGTTTTGTGGTTAAGGCTGCCTGGATAAATGGAACTACCAAGTCTCATTGGTTTTTCATTTGCCTCACCTTCAATTACATGTCTCATCATTTCTTTTATTTCATAATTTTACCTGTTTTAATGAAGGCAATATTTCAATAATGCTTTTGAACAAATGGATATTTTAAATAGGTAGTAAGGTTTTTGATAAACTACTACTATTTAAATTTTGTATTAAAAGGAGAGTATAATACTAGAATACATAATGAAACCTAAATTTTAAGCAGTCATATTAAAAAATAAAAATAAAATGCTGTATTTATAAGGATTAATATGAAAAATAATGAAAGACTTGTATTAAGACAATGGTATATCTCTTATTTTATCTTTTTGTTTCTCTTGACTACTACACATTATTTAAACGTGTCTTTTTGGATGATTGTGGGAAAAATAAAATAGTGTCTTAAAAAGTGCCTCTATTATAGCTTATGAATAGGATCGTAAATATAGCTAGACATACTATTATTAGAATTTATAAGTGAATTATTAATATAAAAGAAACCCATCTATATACACTAACCAGAGAATCAGATGCTAAATCTAGACTTAGTAATAAAACCCTTAGATTCCTTTCTTCCTTCCTCATTTGCTTATTGTGATGAAGGACCTTTAGGGGCTAAGCTATTATAGCATGTGATGGGAAATTCTGCCTAACAGTCAAGGAAAGAGGGCCTTCTTTGACTTATGTTTCATTGTATACACCTCACAGATCTTCATCCAGAGGGAGCATAAGTGACCAAAGGACCTTAGTTCCTGTGCTCTGAAATCTACCGCTGCTTTTGTGTTTAGGACCTGTTTTCCAGCGGCTCCCAGCCCTTGGCTGAGAGAAACAGGGATACTAAAACAGGCCCACCCATCCCTGGAAGTCAGGGAACTCTGAGGGCTATCTGGCTTGAGCACTGCCTGATGTCTTGCTGAACCTTCCTTAGATTGAAGAGCAATCCAGGAGGGTTCCCCCAACCTTCCTTCTCTCTCTCCTTCAACTCAGGGTCAACTCTGTACTGTGGTCTGTCTGCTTTCCCTGGATCCCTCCCTATTTTCTCTGTTAGGAATTTCCATTCAGAATTTCTCCTACAGGAATAAGATTCTTGAATGTTTAATCCTGTCTTGGCACTGTCTTGGCATCTTGTCTGCTTCTCGGGGGGACCTAGACTAACACATTCTCCCACTATTTCTATAAAAAGATACTATCATGTGAAATTACTAAGGAGAGAAAAGATGTTTGCTATAATCTGAATGACAACAATATTCTAATACTGCTGGAATCTTAAACTTAGAACAATTAGAACTTTATGGAGAGGTACTGAATTATCACAGTTGACAGATAAGGAGCTCATGTTCTAAAAAAGTGTCAGTTTACCCAGGATGATTGGGTGGCTGTGAAGTATTAAGTTCATAAGTCAACTCTGATATATCTAAGGATATTTAATAAGAAATTAGAGGGAAATATTTCTGAGGATGTGTTGATAGCTGTCATATTGTTGAAAGCTGTCATATTGTTGAAAACCAGAATTATGCAATTATTAATAAGTATTATAATAGTAGATTTGTTCATTGTAAATATTTGCTCATTCTTTCAATTCATAGGATTTTTACAAGAGGGCTTATATTTTGTATGTTATTGTTAAAATTCTTCTTTCTTTGCAGAATCATAGTGAGAGATTCGTTTTCATCGCAGAGTGGTTTGATCCAAATGCTTCACTATTTCGACGTTATGAGCTTTTATTTTACCCCGGGATGGATCTGTTGAAATGGTAAATGAGCCTTGCTTTGCTTAAAAGTTGGCAAATGGAGTAAAGGTGGGATTGGGGAGGAATAGGATTGCCTTTTTTTCTAGTTGTGTCTATGTGAGATGATGAATGTTCATGGAATTTTGTGGTCATCTCTTCATAATGTATGAGTCAAATCATTATGCCATACTCTTTAAACTCATAGGTTAATCATATCTCAACAAAACTGAAAGAAAAAAATAAATACATTATTTTTATTTGGGAAATTAAAAAATTTTTGATATTATAATTCCATTACAAGAAGATACTTTGTGCCTTTATTTTTAATAGAAATTGTTTTGCAGTTAGAAAACTGAAGTAGGGTTATTCATGTTTTGTATTAATCAATAGTCAAGTGGTTGTAGATAAAGATTATCACGGTCATCAATGTCACCATTGTTGAATGCTGCTATCACTACAAAAAGTCTGATTGTAGAAGACTGAGCCAAGAGATCCTGCTTATTTCTTTGTGTCCCTTTCCTGACAGTCCCTTTTGCAGGCTGACCTATCTGGTATTGGGATTTTGTGTAGGCAAGAAAGGAGAAATTTGGCATCTTGGAGGCACTAATTTGCTCCCATGATTTGGAAATAAACAAAAATTTCTCTTCAGGGTTTAAAAGTATCAAATTTGTAATTTTTATGTTATTACTGGATTAAACTAGGAAATGCATGCTATAAAAGAAATTATTACTTGTACTTGTGGCAAAAATGAAATAATATGTAACTTATGTTTAATAAAGCAGAATTAATAACTTTATTTCTAGTTTATAATAAGGTTAACATTCCCTGCTGACAATGATTTGTTTTATTGTATTGTTTTTGATTCCAGCATGATGTGAAGAATCATCGCACCTTTTAAAGCGGACAAAATACGAAGACCTTCACCTGGAAGATTTATTTATAGGCAACAAAGTGAACATCTTTTCTCGACAACTGGTGCTGCTTGACTATGGAGATCAATACACAGCTCGTCAACTGGGCAGTAGGAAAGAAAAGTAAGAAAACTATTATGTAATCTTTTTAAAATTCTTAGAACATTATGTCTGTCTTGGTACCAAATTCGAATTTCTTGTTTCTATCCTGTGTTTTTTATAGTATAAGTATTTTCAGTGATCCAATTCAGTGTTAGGACATTTTTAGAATTCTGTGGAGCAGATTCTGTAATTTTTCCTCACTTAGATAATAAAGTGATACCCATGGTCTTAGACTGATTATTTTCTGGAGGGAAAATGCAAATCTTTTATATATACCCTTATCAGTCTTCTAATTGGGAGCTGAGACTTTAAGTCTTGGTTTATGGGGCAAAAGCAGTGAGTGCCATAAGCTCAGTGGACACTCAGAAGAAAGTATTAATATCTGTTAGCTGTTTTTATATCAGACATTGTATTAAAATGATTTCTATGCATCATTTGTTTAAGCTCCACAACAACTTAAATACAAAGGCTAATAATATTATTATTAATTCCACTCTGCAGATGGAGAAGTTGAGGCTTAGAGACGTTAGGTAACTTGCTGAATATCGCAGAGTAGAGGCAATATTAAAGTCCAGTCACAGGAGAATGAGTAAGACCTGCAAGATGGTTGTCTCCTTTCTGTCTCAATTCAGATTTTTGTCTCCTGTGGTACCTGGCACATCTCCTCACACATTACAAGCACTTTATCTGTGTTAGGTAAACAAATCATTGAATAACAATTTAAAATTTATTATCTACTCTTTCCTATTTTTCATTCCCCCCATTTTCAAATGATGACCATTGATCTAATTGACAAAGATGTTTTTGTCTTGCTGACTAAGTCGCTAAGTCTTGTCCGACTTTTTGCGACCCCATGGACTGCAGCATGCCAGGCTCCCTTGTCCTTCACTATCTCCTGGAGCTTGCTCAAACTCATGTCCATTGAGTCAGGGATGCCATCCAGCCATCTCATCCTCTGTTGTCCCTTCTCCTCCTGCCCTCAGTCTTTCCCAGCATCAGGTCTTTTCAATGAGTTGGCTCTTCACATCAGGTGGCCAAAGTATTGGAGCTTCAGCTGCAGCATCAGTCCTTCCAATGACTATTCAGGACTGATTTCCTTTAGGATGGACTGGTTTGATCTCCTTGCAGTCCAAGGAACTGCAAGAGTCTTCTCTAGCACCAGAAGATTGCTTTTAATATAAATTGTCTATTTTTGAGTTTTATTTAATTGATGCTTTTGAACTGTGGTGTTGGAGAAGACTCTTGAGGGTCCCTTGGACTGCAAGGAGATCCAACTAGTCCATTCTGAAGGAGATCAACCCTGGGATTTCTTTGGAAGGAATGATGCTGAAGCTGAAACTCCAGCATTTTGGCCACCTCATGCAAAGAGTTGACTCATTGGAAAAGACTCTGATGCTGGGAGGGATTGGGGGCAGTAGGAGAAGGGGACAACAGAGGATGAGATGGCTGGATGGCATCACGGACTCGATGGACATGAGTCTGAGTGAACTCCGGGAGATGGTGATGGACAGGAGGCCTGGCGTGCTGTGATTCATGGGGTTGCAAAGAGTCGGACACAACTGAGCGACTGAACTGAACTGAACTGATAAATATTAACTGATCAATTGAAGACAGGATATTTATTTTTAAAAAATGTACAAAAACATTGTGATACAAAGAAATTTAATCCCTCTTGGGATCACAACTGCCTCCCAGAAGTCCATTGTATTGTGCCTCAAACAATGAAGTATTTACAGGAGCTGCCCCACAAAATTTACTGAATGAACGATACATCTTTGGAAACAGTTGTGTCTGGAGGAAGAGCTTCTGGCTGGCTGCTTCCCTGCCTTCTCCTCTCCCTGCCTTTGTGTGTTGCTCTTCCTGTGACATGGAGAAACTATAGCATGGTGTCTCTCTGGTCTTTTCTAGTCATTGTTTGTCAAAGCTACATTTGTCATTCTGACTTTCCCTCAGTTTTGATTTAGAAGAGAGACAGAACAAGTTGGAGTTGTAGCTGAAAATTAGGCTATCCGGAAAACATTACTAAAATGACATTGTAAGTTTTAATCTCTGCATTTATGAGTTTGCAGCTTTCTGAGTCTAGTTTGAACTGTATTTGAAATGGAATTTTCATTCTTTGGTCATCTTTCCAGGCTCTAGTTTCTGTGGCTTATATTATATGCTTTTATGCTGACTTGAGGGATTCTTTGTATTTGTGGAGTGATTGTTGCAGTAATGAAGAATAGGGATCACTGGTGGAAGTTAAGGCTATCTGTATAAAAAGCTCGAAAAACTATTTAATTCTACAGGAAAAAAAATATCTGTCAAACTATTTTTTGAGGTTTGCCACCCAAATAATAGCTGATTACCTAACATCTGAGTCCCCTCATAGTAATATTCTTTCTGTGACTTTTTAAAAACTCTTTATGATTCTGGAGGTACTTTGATGCTCAGTGTGGTATTAGTACACAGGTGGTGATAGATCAGTGAGATGGTGAATGATTCATAAAAAAGAAAAACCAAAGGTTCCCAGGACAACTCGAAATAGGAAGGAAAAAAAGAAGATAGAATGTTAGATAAATAAGAATCTCATTTATTATGAGATCTACTAATAAAAGTCTGTGGGGTTAAGGAAGCATCAACCACAATTCCTTTATTTACAAGAAATAAATATTTATAACTTAAAGTTTCTGAGCACATGCTATATGCCAATCACTGTGGTAGGCATCTTAGTTCACGACTACTTCAAGTTTTCATTTAAACTAGCAAGAATAGGTAAATGAGGGAGACAGGGTTAATAGTATGACCCAATCAAAGTAAAATCTATAGCAATTATTATAAATATATATAAATTATTATATCTGTAGTATGACTCCAGTTCTCTTGCCAGGAGAATCCCATGAATGGAGGAGCCTGATAGGCTGTGGTCCATGGGGTTGCTAAGAGTCGGACACGACTGAGCGTCTTCACTTTCACTTTTCACTTTCAGCGTTGGAGAAGGAAATGGCAACCCACCCCAGTGTTCTTGCCTGGAGAATCCTAGGATGGGGGAGCCTGGTGAGCTGCCGTCTATGGGGTTGCACAGAGTCGGACATGACTGCAGTGACTTAGCAGCAGCATATCTATAGTAATTATTATATGTATTATATATTGTATATATAGCAAAGTAAAAATCTATAGCAGTTATTACATGTTGTATATAAAGTTTGATTTTTCTACACTGAATGTTGTTGTTTCCTTTATAGAATAGTTCAGTAACTTGGCCGTAGTCACACAGCTACAAAGAAAGGGGAAACAAGTAAATCTTGTCATGTTTGACTTTAAAACTCATTCTATTAAACTTCCAATTAATATGTTGGTAAATATTATTGAGTGGACTGATTTAAAAATAGTAGAAGAATATGAAGGCAGATTTTAAATATTTGGGCTTTATAAATATAATTAATTAAAATATGTGCAGTATTATATTTTTACTGACTAAAATTATTTTGCCATTTTGTCTTCTGATTCTTTCCTAACTGCAAGGGTGTTAAATGCAGCAGCCATTTGGGTGACTTAAATAAGCTTCTTCAGAATTAAAGAGTTTTTGAAAATATATTGTTTCATTTAAATGACCAAAGAGGTAGGCGTATGGAGAAATACAGGCATGTCTATCATGGTCCCATGGAAATATCTTCTATGTAATAATTGTAACTTAGCCTAGCTCTCAGTTTTATATAGTGTCAAGGAGAATTTATGAACTAACTACATCCCTATTATGTTTATCATACTCAACTCCTTTCTTTCTGGAGTAAAACCTGTTGGAGAGGGAGGAGTAAAGCTGATCTCTAAGGTGCCTATCTGCTAATTTTGAGGTACTTATCAAGATAATGCTATTCTATATAATTCAGTTTAGCTCACAAACTAGCCTCAGCTTTCTAATTCCTCTTTTTTGTTTTGTTTTGTTTTTTTTAATTTAAATTTATTTATTTTAATTGGAGGCTAAATACTTTACAATATTGTATTGATTTTGCCATACATCAACATGAATCCGCCGCAGGTGTACACATGTTCCCAATTCTGAACCCACCCTGCCACCTCCCTCCCCATACCATCTCTCTGGGTCATCCCAGTGCACCAGCCCCAAGCATCCTGTATCCTGCATCAAACCTGGACTGGCGATTCGTTTTTTATATGATATTATACATGTTTTAGTGCCATTCTCCCAAAGCATCCCACCCTCTCCCTCTTCCACAGAGTCCAAAAGACTGTTCTATACATCTGTGTCTCTGCTGTCTTGAATACAGGGTTATCGTTACCATCTTTTTAAATTCCATATATAATTTCTCTTAACTGTAGAAATCTGACATTTGATTCACATTTCTATTCTCTTTTTCAAAATCTCTGTATTGAGATATAATGGACAAACAAAAAGCTGTAAATATTTAACACAACTTTGGAGTTTGGAGATAAGTATAAACCTATGAAACCATTTCCACAATCAAGGGTGTGAATTTATTTATCACTTTCAAAACTTCCCTCCCTCCCTCTTATTATTTTTTACGTTGATTTTTCTTTTGTTGTAAGAGAACTTAATGAAAGATCTACTCCCTTAGCTAATTTTTTAACTTGTTCCCTTTATGAAGCTCCTCAAAGCAAATGGATAAATGTTATTAGTTGTCAATGAGTCAGAGTGTTTGTTTTTTTTAATTGTTTTGTTTCCCATTTTTGTCTTTTTAAATTTTTTTCTCTCTTTTTTTTTAAGAGTATTTGATTTACATTTTGTATGGGCAAAAATGAATTGGTGGGCTTCCCTGTGGCACTAGTGGTAAAGAATCTGCCTGCCTATGCAGGAGACCCAAGAGATTCGAGTTCAGTCCCTGGGTTGGGAAGATCCCCTGGAGTAGGAAATACCAATCTGTTCCAGTATTCTTGTCTGGAAAATTCCATGGACAGATGAGCCTGGCAGGCTGCCGTCCATGGGGCCACAGAGGGTCAGACATGACTGAGTGACTAAGCAATGAATTGATGCTTTATAGTTTTACTGTTCAGATGTAAAGACATCATACAGTCTTCTTGTCATCTCTTGGGTTTAGTTAGTCTCATTCTCCTAATTTTTAACTGATGGAGCACTGATGTAGGTGCCAGATGTAAATCAAAGTCAAGTACTGGTTTAGGCTGTCTAGTATAAGCCACCTCTGAGAATGGTTGAGATTTTCTTCCGGCCTGCTTCACTCATACAACTATCCAGTTCTCTTAATTATAAGGGTTAATTAGCCCTTGGTAACTGGTGAACCCACCTGATGTCAATTCCCCCTGTAAATAGTAGCTTCTCTCTGCCCTGAGTAGCTAGGACTTTGCTACATCCTGCCCACTGTAGCAAAGTACTCTTGCCTGGAAAATCCCATGGACCGAGGAGCCTGGTAGGCTGCAGTCCATGGTGTTGCTAAGAGTCGGGCATGACTGAGCGACTTCACTTTCACTTTTCACTTTCATGCATTGGAGAAGGAAATGGCAACCCACTCCAGCGTTCTTGCCTGGAGAATCCCAGGGACGGGGGAGCCTGGTGGGCTGCCATCTATAGGGTTGCACAAAGTCGGACACAACTGAAGCAACTTAGCAGCATTAGCAGAAGGGGAGAATCTATCTCCTTGCCTGCTCCAGCTCTTGAGGCCTCAAGGAAAGAGAAGCCTCACTGCCCCAGTTTTGTGACCCATCCCAGCTGAAACCACTCAACAGCTGACCTAGAAGATCTTGAGAAACTGTTTGTAATTTTAAGCCAATACATTTTGGGGTGGTTTGTTATCAGCAAGCAGAAAACACAGGTTCCATTACTGGGTCAGGAAGATCCCTTGAGAAGGGAATGGCAACCCACTCCAGTGTTCTTGCCTGGGAAATCCCATGGACAGAGGAGCCTGTAGTCCATGGGGATGCAAAGAGTCAGACATGACTGAGCAACTAAACAACAGGTAACAATGGCACTATTAATATATTTTTGTGGCCCTTTTTGGTGTGCTATCTTCACTTTTAAATAATATAAATGATTCCTGATGCTTATGTTATTTTCCCTCCAAAATAAGTTTAACTATTACTACTGAATAATTAAACAGTGAAGACATGATTGTGCAGTAGTTGGAACATTCTTTGGCATTGCCTTTCTTTGGGATTGGAATGAAAACTGACCTTTTCAGTCTTGTGGCCACTACTGAGTTTCCCAGATTTGCTGGCATATTGAGTGCAGCACTTTCACAGTATCATCTTGTAGGATTTGAAACAGTTCAACTGGAATCCCATCACCTCCACTAGCTTTGTTTGTAGTAATGCTTCCTAAGGCCCACTTGACTTCGCATTTCAGGATGTCTGTCTCTAGGTGAGTGATCACACCATTGTGGTTATCTGGGTTATGAAGATCTTTTTTGTATAGTTTTTCTGTGTATTCTTGCCACTTCTTCTTAAGATCTTCTGCTTCTGTTAGGTCTATACCATTTCTGTCCTTTATTGAGTCCATCTTTGCATGAAATGTTCCCTTGGTATCTCTAATTTTCTTGAAAAGATTTCTGGTCTTTCCCATTCTGTTGTTTTCCTCTATTTCTTTGCACTGATCACTGAGAAAGGCTTTCTTATCTCTCCTTGCTCTTCTTTGGAACTCTACATTCAAATGGGTATATCTTTCCTTTTCTCCTTTGCCTTTCATTTCTCTTTTCTCAGCTATTTGTAAAGCCTCCTCAGGCAGCCATTTTTCCTTTTTGCATTTCTTTTTCTTGGGATGGCCTTAATCACTGCCTCCTGTACAATGTTACAAACCTCTGGCCATGATTCTTCAGGCACTCTATTAGATCTAATCCCTTGAATCTGTTTGTCACTTCCACTGTATAATTGTAAGGGATTTGATTTAGGTCATACCTGAATGATCTAGTGGTTTTCCCTATTTTGTTCAATTTAAGTCTGCATTTGGCAATAAGGAGATCATGATTTGAGCCACAGTCAGCTCCAGGTCTTGTTTTTGCTGACTGTGTAGAGCTTCTCTAGCTTTGGCTGCAAAGAATATAATCAGTCTGATTTCGGTGTTGACCATCTGGTGATGTCCATGTGTAGAGTTGTCTCTTGTGTTGTTGGAAAAGGGGTTTGCTATGACCAGTGCATTCTCTTGAACTGAACTGATTGAATCAATGCTTTGTCTCCTGTAGGCATTTAAAGAGAAAATGAAACTGCATTTTAAACTAAACTGCAAAATTTTTCACATTGCTTCTTGTTCACTGCCGATACGTTTCATATTTTCTTTAAGAGCTTTGGTTCCTGAAGGCATTTCTAGAACTTAGCATAAACAATCATGGGTTAGTTTTGGCCTTATAATATTTAAACAATTGAGCTAAGAAGTGACAATTTTAATTGTATCTTTAATGAAGCGTTGTAAAATGCTATAAGTGACTCGCTTCAAAATAAAAGGTAGTCCATTTATGACAAGCTCTATCAGACTAAAATGAACAGCTTTTGTTGTTTAAAAGTTTTAAAAGCCAGCCATAAGTTTTAGGATTCCATGGACAGAGGAGCCAAGCAGGCTGCAGTCCATGGGGTTGCAAAAGTCAAACACAACTAAGTGACTAACACACACGTAAGTTATATCCAACTGTAAGGATATTTTTATCATTATATTCTTAGCTAATTTTGTCTCATTGGGGAAAAAAAAGTCCACTGTGAAAAAGCCAACCATTCTCTTTTTATAGATTCCTTGAATTAATACCAACATATCAGAACAACTGAAAATAAAAAGAAAGTGGCAGTAATTTTTTAGTCTTATTTTGTGTGTCATATAAGCTGAATTACTCCAACTAATCTGATTTTACCTTGTATGTGCAAGTATTAATCTTGAGGATTTGTGATTCTGCTCTTTTTTATATGTTAATAGTAGCTTTATTTGTGGTGTGGAAGGAGCACAGACTATCCAGGAGTTGTGTGAGCTGGTGTTTTGTCCTGAAAATGCCACACACCTCTTCTGTGACCTTTGGAGAGTAACCTCTCTGGGTTTCATTTCCTTGTTAGTAAAATCAGGAAACTAAGGTGCTCTCCAACTCCAAAAATATATTCATTCTATGGCTTCAGAGGGGAAAATTCATAGCTCTGATGTATCCTCTTAGAAAATATGATTTGAGTCAGTTCTAGTGAAGTGGATGAACCCAGAGCCTGTTATACAGAGTGAAGTTTATCAGAAAGAGAAAGACAAATATTGTATATTAACACAAATGTATGGAATCTAGAAAAATGATGCTGATGAACCTATTTGCCAGGGCAGCGGTAGAGACCCAGACACTGAGACAGACTTGTGGACACAACGGGGCAAGGTGGGGGGGGGGGGCGAATTGAGAGAGTGGCTTTGAAACATATACACTGCCGTAAGTCAAATAGTTAGCTAGTATGGATTTGCTGCATGACAGAGAGCTCAACCTGGTGTTCTGTGACAGCCTAGAGGGGTGGGATGGGTAGGGGATGGAAGGGAGGTTCAAGAGGGAGGGGACATATGTATACTTATGACTGATGCATGTTGTTGTATGGCGGAAACCAACACAACATTGTAAAGCAGCTATCCTCCGATTAAACACATAGTGAAAAAAAATGTTAGGGTGTTTGCTAGTCATAAACGTTGTCAGGTAGGGAGACATTTATTTCTTTGTACATGATTCATGCTATGAATAAAGTGTTAACAGAAGAATTTATAGTTATTTCCAAATCAATGCTGAGCTGACTGCATGGCATACACATGTTAAAGTTTGCTGCTGCTGCTAAGTCACTTCAGTCGTGTCCAACTCTGTGCGACCCCGTAGAGAGCAGCCCACCAGGCTCCCGTCCCTGGAGTTCTCCAGGCAAGAACACTGGAGTGGGTTGCCGTTTCCTTCTCCAATGTGTGAAAGTGAGAAGTGAAAGTGAAGTCACTCAGTCGTGTCCAAATCCTAGTGACCCCATGGACTGCAGCCTACCAGACTCCTCCATCCATGGGATTTTCCCAGGCAAGAGTTGCCATTGCCTTCTCCAGTGTTAAAGTTTAAGAGACCAGAAATCAAGGTGATAATATGTTTAATGCAACTTTTTAGAAAATTGTTGTCCTTTATAAAATGCTAAGAAATAGAAGTGTTTTTAAACACCTATGTTTTCTTACGTGGGCATATTTAAAATCACAGTCTTAACTTTTTTTTCCTCTAACCTTTTATTACTCTTTTATAGATTGGGTACTAATTTTTATTTCTTTGGGAAAAATAGTAAACTTTCATTGTATAAGTTTTTATTTATTTATTTATTTTGATTGGAGGCTAATTATACAGAGTGAATTGGAGCCTATTATACAGAGTGGTGGCTCAGAGGTTAAAGCATCTGCCTGCACTGCAGGAGACCGGGGTTCAATCCCTGGGTCGGGAAGATCTCTTGGAGAAGGAAATGGCAACCCACTCTAGTTATCTTGCCTGGAGAATCCCATGGAGGGAGGAGCCTGGTAGGCTACAGTCCATGGGGTCACTAAGAGTCGGACACGACTGAGCGACTTCACTATACAGACTGAAGTAAGTCAGAAAGGAAAACACCAATACGGAGTGTTAACACATACGTATGGAATTTAGAAAGATGGTAACAGTGACCCTATATGCGAGACAGCAAAAAAGACACAGATATAAAGAACAGATATTCAGACTCTGTGGGAGAAGGCAAGGGTGGGATGATTTGAGAGAATAGCATTGTATAAGTTTTTAAGAGATTATTAGTACATTTCTCTTTATAATTCACTTTGAGCTAGGATTTTAATGGAAACGACCTCTGATTAGGTGTTATAAGTAAAAACTCCTGAACTATTTTTATTTTTAAATGTATTTCCTTACAGAACATTAGCCCTGATTAAACCAGATGCAGTATCAAAAGCTGGAGAAATAATTGAAATAATAAACAAAGCTGGATTTACTCTAACCAAACTCAAAATGATGACACTATCAAGGTAAACTTTTTGATCATTTTCAGTTATATAATGTCTGGTTCCTTTTTTCTTAAAAAAATTATCTTTCATGTTGTTTAAAAACTTCCACAGAATGACAAAGAATAGATTAGTAATCTTATTAGAATGAGAAAATATAAGACAACAGGTAATCAGATGCATAAATCCTGATTGAACTCTAAGCAAGTAGGAATTTTCAGGTTATACTAATAACTATTAACTATTTATTAGACATTAATTCTTTATTTTCTTTCATAATCCATCAGTGTTTCATACCTGTAATTTTTTATATAACACATTGTATAGAAATTATAGAAGAAATGAATATTAGATTATTCATATTTGACAAGGAGCTCTTACTGTTGAGATTTCAAAAGTGATGTGTTTGGAAATGTTTTAGTTTGGAAATGTTTTCGTTCCTCCCAACATATTGTATGTAATTGGTAGATATACCTATTTACTGTTCTGAAAAGCAAGCAATTTTATTTGACCAGATATTTTCTAAGTTATTTAGTGAAAGTGAGACTTACTGTAAGGTAAGGGGATTGGTGTAGTTGTTAGGCAGGGCTGGACCCAGCAGTTTGTTACTTACTCCAGTGATCTATATCTGTTTGATTAGGTGTCTTCTCACTGCTGTTCCTGGCTCTCTCTCCCATGGGTCAGTTGCTTTTTTGTCTCTATGAGAACAGGGACAATCGATAGCAGTAGAAATTCAGTATTGAGAAGTCTGCTCCCTAGAAACCTTAACAAAACATCCTCAATTTTACCCCCAAAAAAGACAATTTGAAATTTTCCCCTATGTAAGATCTCCCAGCTTACATATTTTCTAGAAAGGCAGACATCTATTTCAGAGCACAGAATCTAGAGCCAGATTAGGTTGTGGCTCTGTACAACTTCTATGTTTCAGTTTCTTCATCTGCTAAATGGAGGTTATAATATCACCAATTTTGTAAAGTTGTTATGAGGGTTATGGGAGCTTAATAAAAGTAAAATGTTTTGAAAAATTGTTGCACACAGTAAGCACATATGCTGCTGCTGCTGCTAAGTTACTTCAAGGTGTTAGCTATTAGTGGTGGTAGTATAGTACTTACCAGTGCTGTCATTATTACTTAGTGGAAACAGAGGTCATGATCCTTATGAGCATAGTTAGATTTGTCCCGTTTCTGTCTGTATTGAAGATGCTTGCCCTTACAGCAGGCAATGGGGCTGAATTCTGAGAGATGACTTTGATTAGTGTTAGTGACATTAAAACTTTGTCTATATCAAACATTGGAGGTGTAATCTGGCATCAAATTTCCCACAATAAAGCTGCCCCCAGTAACTTAACAGCTGTTTAAATTGTTCATAGCACCTCATACATTTCTATTAATATTACTGTCATGTCTTGGATTTTACCTAAAAGTTAATGAGTTAGTGTGTTACTCTCTCAGGGATGCTAGCAGAAGACATGAGACTTCTGAGCCAGGGACACAGGGCTTGATTAGGTTCAATTAGCAGCATGAACATCATGTTTCTGTTGGTTCCCATTGCCTTCATGTCCTGTGAGAATAATATGAGATGGGCCTGGGTAGATGTTGCACACATAGGTGATTGCATCACAGCTGAAGAGGGTTGAACTCAGGTTACCCACTGTTTCATTAGCAAGCTGTAAACAAGTCTGCTCTTTGTACTAAGGAGACATGACCTCATCCCTCAAAGTCCCTCACTATAAACATAACTCCAAGAAATGGCTAGGATAAAGAGTAGTTGGGGCCTTGCATTCTTGGCATACCCAATCAGATGTGTTAGGAAGACAAGAGACCCACAGAGAAGTGTCTCCCAAAGCTTAAATCTCAAAACTTATTTGCTCAAACGTCAGCTCCTCCCTCATGACAGTATCTGAAAAGCAGCAGCTGGGTTCCATTTAACTTCTAGTACTTCTAGTTCTCGGATCAGGGCCTGATTCAAAGTAGACACTAAGTAAATATTTCGTAAAATAATTAATAGATCATTGTGAGAATGTTATGAAAACACAAGAAAACATAACAAAACAAGAACAGAAAGACTTCTGTAGCTGGTCATACACGTGTTTCTCTCCATCTAAGCCTTTTAAGGGAGGAATTAAATAAAAATGATGAGAAAAAAATTCATAAACTCATTTTGGTTTTAGTGATAGATTTTGAATGGAAGTAACTATGGAGTCAGTGACATGTTAGAAGAAAACAAAATACTTTCAGTAATTAATAGTTTTTATTAATGTTAAAGATGATTTTGTTTTCTTAGTAGTTCTGTAGAATTGGTCAGATTAGTAGTCTCACTGCTAACTCTTCTAAGATACTCCCCACTTGAATTTTTCAGAGTTTTACCTCATTTTAGGATGCAATACGGATTATCCCTATCAGTTTTGTGAATTCTTCTGCCTACCCTCTAGAGTTTTTATTTTTATTCTTCTGAAGTTGGTAATAGAAAGGTCATAAGCAATCAGAAATTTGGGTTTAAATCTCCTTGTCCTTCTTCCTTTACTAAGTAGCATTTTGCTCTGGATAAGTTATAGAATCATGCTGAACTACATTATTTTTAAATGTAAAATGAAGATGATCATACCTATTTCAATATATTGTTGTGGGGAATAATAAAATTTAACGTTGGCATATAATAGTCTCTAGAAGAATAAATTTTCTTCCCCTTCTAGGTCTTGGGGCAAATTTTGTTTTCTATACTTACATAGTATACTTTCATAATCTCTTCATGGCCAAAGAGAATATTTTAGTACATTTGGTTTGAATAAAAGTATATCCTCATGTATGAATTATTATATGAATTAGTATATGATTTATTTCTTAATGGGCCCATAAGATCTTAAAGCATCATGTCAAGCCCCTGGTGGCTTGAAAAGAATCGGCCTGCAATGCAAGACACCTGGGTTTGATCCCTTGGTTGGGAAGATCCCGTGGAGAAGGTAATGACTACCTACTCTAGTATTCTTGACTGGAGAATTCCATGGATAGAGAAGCCTGGTGGGCTACAGTCCATGGGTTCACAGAGTCGGACATGGTTGATCAACTAACATATAAAATCTTAATGCATTGCATACTAAATTATCAAGCCTGAAAGTTTAATCCTTTGTTAGAGGATACTTGGCTGTGTTAAAAAATTGGTATTGACATATGTTTGTCACATACTATGAACTGTTTCAAGCCTTTGAGAAAACTGTATGAGTTTGAGACACTTGATTTGATTAGCTGAAAAGTCTAAATAACTTTTTCAATATGTGTAAAATTCCATTATCCTATTTATTTTCTCCATGGTTGTGGGACTATAAATTTAAAAAGTTAATCCTGATTGCCACTGATAAATTCAGATTTCTGAATATCTCTATATTATCCCTTTTTTGGGAGATGTAAGTTCAAGCATTAGTTGTTAATACAGTAATAACCAGTAAGAGTACATTGATGTGCATAATTTGTCAAGCAGTCTTTAAAAACACAAGTCCATAGTCTTTCTTTTGGAGCAATCTATATAAGAAAGAACATTTTAACTATTAAATTAAAATTCTAGTCTAAGCTCTCAAGTTAAAGCCTATAGAAGAAAGTAAAATCTTTTGAATCTGTAAATATCTTTGCAATAATTAATATTTTTCTTTTCATTGATAAAGATTACATATTTTTTGATGTTCAACTTATGTGAACTTTAAAAAACAGTAATTCTTATTGGTCATATGTTAAATGTTGTTTTTAGAATGATAAGGATGCTAGTGGAAAGGAAGATAGTAGACTTGAACATGAACAGTAAATATTGCCTCTTTTATTCATTTTGATTTTACATCTTAACATAGATGCAAGCTAGCAAAAATTTGAAGAGAGGGGGCATTTGAGCAGAATATTTGGTGAAAAGTCCTTAATTCTCATATGGATCAAATAGAGAATTTCATTATTTTATTAATATGTTAATTTTCCTTACATAATTGTTAACTTTTGTCATTTTGTTTATTTTATAGGAAAGAAGCAACAGATTTTCATATAGACCATCAGTCAAGGCCCTTTTTAAAGTAGGTACTGAGTTCAAGGCTCATGTTGTATAATGGAGGGTATTGTGGAAAACTAGAGTTATAACTTCACAATTCAAAAATCTGTTACATGAGAATAATTTGTCAAAAAGTTCTTAGCAGGGACTTCCCGGTGGTGCAATGGCTAAGACTCTGCACTCCCAATGCAGCGGGCCCAGGTTCGGTCCCTCGCCAGGGAACTAGATCCCATATGCCACAACTAGAGTTCACATGCCTCAACTAAAGACCCTGAATGTCACTGCCAAGACCCAGTAGGGCAAATAAATAAAATAAAAATATCTTTTAAAAAAGTCCTTGGCAACATCTTGCAACTGTAGAGAGCTTTTTTTCTAAGAATTGGTGTGTTTTTTCCCCCCCTCCTTTCACTAGGTGAAAATTCTTTGTTAAATAAATATACTAAACTTGAATCAGAAGCAAATGGCATGAATTGTTTAAATTATGAGGAGCATAGCTTCCTTTTTAAATTTCAGTAGAATAAAAATAGAGTAATAATTACATTTATGTTGAGTATCTATTTGTGTTTTAAACTATTAACGGTATTCTCAATGTATGTAAAACATTGTTCCTAGAACCTTGTGTTAAATAAATTGTTTGATACACGTTTTGCTGTTTGAAATATAGCGACAAATATGTTAGAAAGTGAATCTATGTTCTAAATATTTGGGTTGTATTTAAAGTTAGGTGAATATGGTGTACCTCATTACTGTTGACAAAGGAGAAGTGCTTACTTTTCTAATAATGAAGGATTAGCCAAACTACAGTAAACATTCTAGTTGGTGTCCTGTATATAATAGTGTTTTATTCAAGTTTTACATAAGAAAATCATATGTTATAGTTTATTTTAAACAAAGCATTATCAAAATATTCCCGAACCTTGTGTAGAATAGGCATCCATAATTCTCTTGGAAATTATTCTTCGCTTTTAGTATATATTTGTATTATTACAACTTCTAGTTTAATATCTTGTATGTCACTTGACCAACTCAGTGCCTAGTGACTGAAAATTCATTGTCATTCTTTGAATTCTAATAAATCTACACAGAAATTATTGAATTCTTACTACAAATTTATTATTGATGCTTCTGCTAACAGTAATTGGTTTGACAATAGTGATTTATAGTGACTCAGGCTACTGCAGGACACTCAGTTTATGAAAACTTTACCTTGTCCATGTAAAATTCACTATGCCCAATAGTTCTGAGATGATAATATTCATATTTATAGCTATGTGATTAAATACTCAAATGGTAATATTTCTTTGTTAAGAGAGATGCTTTGGTTAATACAAAAATGAAGGAAATCAATCTTTCACCTGTTTCACAGTGAGCTGATCCAGTTTATTACAAGTGGACCTATAATTGCCATGGAGATTTTACGAGATGACGCTATATGTGAATGGAAGAGACTTCTTGGACCTGCAAACTCTGGACTGGCACGTACAGATGCTCCTGAAAGCATTAGAGCCCTCTTTGGAACAGATGGCATAAAGAATGCAGCTCATGGCCCTGATTCTTTCGCTTGTGCTGCCAGAGTAAGGTGTTTTTAAACTGTTTTAATTTGTTTTGGTTTTGCTAAATGTTTGATGTCAGAGTAAAACCTTTTGTCACAGCTGACTTAAGGTAGATTTATGCAGCTGATCTAATAGTAGAAGAAACCTTTGACCTTTTGCTTGTGATTAAATAGACATGAGTTTGAGCAAGCTCTGGGAGTTGGTGATGGATAGGGGAGCTTGGTGTGCTGCAGTCCATGGGGTCGCAAAGAGTGGGACAAGACTGAGTGACCTAACTGAAACAGTGTTTCAATGATATGTCTCCTTTGAGAATTGGTAACCTGGTCATGGTCTGAATAAGTTTCTCAGTTAAAATACTTGTCTTGTTTTGTTCCAAGGGCTTAAATCACTGAGGCTTATCAGTAAATGAATTATTCCTGTAAGAATACCAGTTTATGGAAAGTGAATATTCAAAAAGACATATTCTTTCTTTGACTCAGACTTGACACCATATTTCCAAGCTTAACATCCTTCCTTTTTCTACATACAGCTAGTGTTTATGAAAGTTTTCTATTAATAATTCTCATTTTAACTTTATATAAATAAGGTGTTACTCCACTGGGTTTATACTGATGTTGAATTAATGAAATGCAAGTTAACTCGTAGCATTCTGAGAAGTTTCTCAGCTAATTTAAGATGGTTTTTGGTCTGGTCATAAATAAAGTGAAATAATACTAGCAAGTTTTATGATATGAAAGTGAAAGTGTTAGTTGCTCAGTCATGTCTGATTTTTGCAGCCCCATGGACAGTAGCCCACCAGGCTCCTCTGTCCATGGGATTTTCCAGGCAAGAATACTGGAATGGGTTGCCATTTCCTTCTCCAGGGGATCTTCCCGACCCAGGGACTGAATCCTCATCTCCTGCATTGTAGGTGGATTCTTTTAGTGCTGAGCCACTGAGGAAGCCCTTAAGTTTTGATGGCTGTGAAATATTCTCTTGCATGGATAAAGCATTTTTACTTTGGATGTTTTGTTAGGTTCTAATTCTTTTCATATTTGTAATAAGGGTGCACTGATCATGTGACTTAATATTTCATCAATATCTTGGTTTATTTTCTGAGAACAGATTTCATATTTGACATTAGAATATGTAGATTTCAGTAATTTTTTTTAATGTCTTAAATTGGGTCCTTTACAAAAATGATATTTAAAATGACTGGGAAATTTTCAGAGATACCTGTAACTGGCAACCGTTTATTAATGTATTTTATCATGATGATTAAGGATATGGATGTAGATTAGTCAAATGTTTTAGGAGATTTCACATGGGGTCTTGCTGATGCTGCTGCTATGTCGCTTCAATCATGTCCGACTCTATGCGACCCTGGAGATGGTCTTATCAGGGTGAAATATATGAAATGGTGTAAGTATATACTTAACAATTTGTGTAAAATACAGTACAAAATACTCTATACTTAAAGCTGATCAAATTGAGTCTGAGTTTTATTTTTGGGGAAAGTTACATATCTTTATCCTTCCCTGCTAGGTCATTTCAGAGAAGGCAATGGCACCCCACTCCAGTACTCTTGCCTGGAAAATCCCATGGACAGAAGAGCCTGGTAGGCTGCAGTTCCATGGGTCACTAAGACTCAGACACGACTGAGCGACTTCACTTTCGCTTTTCACTTTCATGCATTGGAGAAGGAAATGGCAACCCACTCCAGTGTTCTTGCCTGGAGAATCCCAGGGATGGGGGAGCCTGGTGGGCTGCTGTCTATGGGGTCGCACAGAGTCGGACATGACTAAAGTGACTTAGCAGCAGCAGCAGCAGCTAGGTCATTTAGAGACATATAGAAGACTTAGAGTAATAGCAAAGAGCCTCAGAAAGAGAAAAGCTTTATGCAGAATGTTTAAAGCAGCTGAAATCACAAACAAATATGAATTTTTGTTTGACATTATCAATATATTTGTTGTTTGAAGTCTTTAAATTACTTGCCATATAACTGTGACCTTGCAAATAACAGTATCAGTGTTCTTGCAAATATTAGCTGGATTAATAGGTGAGGCAGATGTGGCAGTCAGCACAAGGAGAAAGAGAAAGCAAAGGCATAGAATTACTCACTTTCACCAAGATAGATTTAAGTGGCAATCTTTATATTTTTGCCTTAAATACATATTTATTCATATATAAATGAATACTTGAAAACTTGGGTTTTCATTTTTTTAAACTGAGCAAAAAGTTGAGACAAAAATAATTGGTCAAATAATTGGTTAAACTAGAGTTGGAACATTCTAGTATTGCTTTTTACATCTGAAAGAGAGGTGATATTATAGAAAAAGTTCAGGACTTTGGAGTTAGTATGACTGGATTTTGAAACATGACTTTGCCATCTATTAACTTGCAAGGGCTTGTTCCTAAGCCTTCTTAATGTCTTTTTTTCTCATTTGTACAGGGTAGATAAATAAAAATTCTTCATATGTTAAATAAACTGCTTCTGAATTTCAATCATTCCAAAATGTTTATTGAGAAGCTACTGTGAACAAGGCAAAGTCCTGCTTCTCATGGAGCTTACAGCTCTTCTAATGTCAGATAATAAATAAACAGATTGATAACTCTGATGTCTACTGATAAGTGCTCTGAAGAAAATAAACAAGGAGAAGGGCACAGAAAAAGACCAGAGTCTGGAAGGATGGTGTGTGGAGTGGAGGTGTGGAATGCTATTTAAAAAAAAAAATCAGTTTTGGCTGTGTCCAGTCTTAGTTGAGGCATGCGGGATATTTTGTTAAAGTGCCCAGGCTTTCTAGTTGTGGCAGGAGGCTCAGTAGTTGCAGCGCACAGGCTTAGTTGCCCCTTAGCATGTAAGATCTTGGTTCCCCAACCAGGGATCAAACCCACATCCCCTTGCATTGGAAGGTGGATTCTTAACCACTGGACCACCAGGGAAGTCTCTAGAATGCTGTTAAATACAGTATATTCAGAAAGTCCTTACAGTCTCTGGTTTGAGCAGAGATCAGAAGGCAGTGAGGGAGAAAGCCATGCAAATGTCTGGGGGAAAATGTTCCAGGAAGAAAGGGAACAATACGTGTAAAGATTCTAAGGTAGGAACATATTTGCTGTGTTCAAGGAACAGTGAGGAGGTGAGGCCAGTGATGCTGGGGCAGAAATAGCTTCATGGAAATAGCTTGAAGATTAAGTCAGGTATAGCCAGGAACCAGGTCACATGAGGCCATCTGGGACTTTGAAATTTATTGTGGATGAGACAGGAGATGTTGGAGGGTACTGTGCAGAGGAGTGACACGATTTTTCTAAGTTTCATTTTTACTACTGTTAATAATGGATCTTCAGCAATCAATGCAAAGAAATAGAGGAAAACAACAGAATGGGAAAGACTAGAGATCTCTTCAAGAAAATTAGAGATACCAAGGGAACATTTCATGCAAAGATGGACTCAATAAAGGACAGAAGTGGTCTGGACCTAACAGAAGCAGAAGATATTCAGAAGAGGTGGCAAGAATACATGGAAGAACTGTACAAAAAAGATCTTCACAACCCAGATAATCATGATGATGTGATCACTCATCTAGAGCCAGACATCTTGGAATGTGAAGTCAGGGGGGCCTTAGAAAGCATCACTATGAACAAAGCTAGTAGAGGTGATGGAATTCCAGTAGAGCTGTTTCAAATACTGAAAGATGATGCTGTGAAAGTGCTGTACTCAATACGCCAGCAAGTTTGGAAAACTCAGCAGTGACCACAGGACTGGAAAAGGTCAGTTTTCATTCCAATCCCAAAGAAAGGCAATGCCAAAGAATGCTCAAACTACCGCACAATTGCACTCATCTCACATGCTAGTAAATTAATGCTCAAAATTCTCCAAGCCAGGCTTCAGCAATACGTGAACCGTGAACTCCCTGATGTTCAAGCTGGTTTTAGAAAAGGCAGAGGAACCAGAGATCAAATTGCCAACATCTGCTGGGTCATGGAAAAAGCGAGAGAGTTCCGGAAAAACACCTATTTCTGCTTTATTGACTATGCCAAAGCCTCTGACTGTGTGGATCACAATAAACTGTGGAAAATTCTGAAAGAGATGGGAATACCAGACCACCTGACCTGCCTCTTGATAAATCTGTATCCAGGTCAGGAAGCAACAGTTAGAACTGGACATGGAACAACAGACTGGTTCCAAATAGGAAAAGGAGTATGTCAAGGCTGTATATTGTCACCCTGCTTATTTAACTTCTATGCAGAGTACATCATGAGAAACGCCGGACTGCACAAGCTGGAATCAAGATCGCTGGGAGAAATATCAAGAACCTCAGATGTGCAGATGACACCACCCTAATGGCAGAAAGTGAAGAGGAGCTAAAAAGCCTCTTGATGAAAGTGAAAGAGGAGAGTCAAAAAGTTGGCTTAAAGTTCAACATTCAGAAAACGAAGATCATGGCACCTGGTCCCATCACTTCATGGGAAGTAGATGGGGAAACAGTAGAAACAGTGTCAGACTTTATTTTTTTGGGCTCCAAAAATCACTGCAGATGGTGACTGCAGCCATGAAATTAAAAGACGCTTACTGCTTGGAAGAAAAGTTATGACCAACCTAGATAGCATATTCAAAAGCAGAGATGTTACTTTGCCGACTAAGGTCCGTCTAGTCAAGGCTATGGTTTTTCCAGTAGTCATGTATGGATGTGAGAGTTGGACTGTGAAGAAAGCTGAGTGCCGAAAAATTGATGCTTTTGAACTGTGGTGTTGGAGAAGACTCTTGAGAGTCCCTTGGACTGCAAGGAGATCCAACCAGTCCATTCTGAAGGAGATCAACCCTGGGATTTCTTTGGAAAGAATGATGCTAAAGCTGAAGCTCCAGTACTTTGGATACCTCATACGAAGAATTGACTCATTGGAAAAGACTCTGATGCTGGGAGGGATTGGGGGCATGAGGAGAAGGGGATGACCCAGGATGAGATGGCTGGATGGCCTCACGGACTCAATGGACGTGAGTCTGAGAGGACTCCGGGAGATGGTGATGGACAGGGAGGCCTGGTGTGCTGCGATTCATGGGGTCGCAAAGAGTCAGACATGACTGAGCGACTGAACTGAACTGAACTGAATAATGGACCAGTTAGGGTGGAGGGACATGTGTTGTGGGAAAAGTTAGAATGGGAGGTCAGTCAGGTGGTTAGTGAAGTTGTTAAAGGGAGAGTTGGTTGGCATGTGGCATGGACCAGAGTGACAGATGTGGAGGTAGTGGATGGATTCTGGATATATTTTGAAGGATTTCCTGATATATGGGACAGGTGGAGAATAATCAGCAATTACTGTTTCTTGTTGTTGTTGTTTATTTTTGGCTCGTGCAATTGAAGGATAAGGAAAAAGGTGGGACTGAACAGATAATGGGAGACAGTGGAAATTAGAAGTTCTGTTTTAGATGTTTTAAATCTGAAATGTCAATATGGATGTGTAGTTCAGGGCGGAAGTTGGGCCGGTGGTTAAAATGTAGGAACCATCAGAGTACAGAGAGCATTGAAAGCCATGGGACTCAAGGACAATACAAGACAGTGACAATAGAATAGTGACAATAGATAGTACTAGACCCGTCACGAGCACTTAAGGGTCTGCTAGATAGGAGAAAATTATTAAAGGAGACTGAGAAGAAGTGACAGTGAGGTGGGAAGAAAACCACATAATGACAGCATTCCAGGATGTAGGGATCAATTGTGTCAAATGCTGTTGGGTCAGGTAAGGTGAGGTCTGAGAATTAACCGGGTACTTGGCAACGTGGAGGTGGCTGGGGATTTTCATGAGTAAACTTCCACAGAATGAAAGCCTAATTAGTTGTAAGTTTAAGAGGGAGTGGAAGAGAAGAAGACAGAATGAAGACATCTCTTCTGAGAAGTTTTGTTGCAAAGGAAGCAGAGAAGAGGACCTGTAGAATGGCCCTGTCCTTGCAGTTTGCAGTCCTCTACCATAGCTTCTTGTCACACTAGGTTTACTTCATTCATTCATTCACTACCTACCAGGACCCTGTAGGTATCTGAGTTTTCACCTGTACCATACATGTTCTCTGAGAATATGTAATCAAAGCATCTGGTACAGGTCTACAATCAGTACTTGGTGATACTCATCAAGAAGAGTAGTAAGCAAAGGCATTAATACAATAGAAAGATACTTGTCTAAGGAATGGAACATTTTAATTCTAAAGAGTCGTTAATGCTGGAATCACTCAAGTATATATGCTACTATTTGAACAGTTCCTCAGATTGTTTTTTTGTTTTTCTGGCCACACCATAAGGCATGTTAGCTCTTAGATCCTCAACCAGCAATCAGACCTGCACCCCTGCACTGGGAGTGCAGAGTCTTAACCTCTGGACCACCAGGGATGTCCCCAGTTGGTTTTTTAAACTGCACACCAGTGTGGTACAGTAACACATCCTATTATCTTTCAATTTTTAAATTTAGTGAAAGTGAGTATTTACTTTGAGCTCTTTGTTTTAGATGCTGAAGCACCTACAAGGCTATGCAAGTTAGTTCTTTTGCGGGGCAATTACCCAAATAACCACAACCTTGGAGAAGTATAGGGTACTGATGACTGGCAGCATCAGTAAAGGCCTCCTGGAGGAAGTGATCTTTGAAGTGATCCTTTACACATTAGCATGGTTCTTTGAGGACAACCGGCTTTATAGGGAACGGTGGAGATAATAGTAGTAAAAGCTTAGTGGCAGAGAAGCGTATGTCTGAAAAATTGGTTAGTGTGACCATCTTCATGGCCAGTTCAAATTGCTGGGTTGTCCTTTTAATTAATTATGTGCAAAGCAAATAGCACAACATGTATCTGGTTAGAAAATAACATTCATGTGACTTGACTTTAGCACTATATATGTGTGTGTATATATATATATAGTAAATTAATTTTAACTAACTGTAGCTCTCATTCTTGAATACTCATCTGTTTCTGTAAAGATTTCCTAATTTTTAACTGCATTTTAGACATTTTAATGAAAAGCTTTGAATCAAACCTGTGTCTCATAAACTGATACTCTGGATAAAATAGGGAACTTTACATTGATTACATCCAATATTCAAAATGTTAAGACATTCTCAGTTTTATTCCTGGGACAGAATAATACATATTGTCATTGCTTTAATACTTCTTTATATGTTCTTTTTTAAGACTTAAAACAAGGATAATACATATTGTCATTGCTTTAATACTTCTTTATATGTTCTTTTTTAAGACTTAAAACAAGGTTCAGTTCATCAGTTAGCCTTTGTAAAAATAATTTTTGGGAAATTCAAGAAAGAATTTATATTGTGAAACTTTAAAAGTAATTGCTTTGTTCTTCCCCTCCCCTCTCATATAAATAGCTTAGGAGTAAAAGAGATTGTATTTGGGTAGGAGCCTATGGGGCCTCCCTGGGACAGTCGCTTCCCCCATACCCTCTACTTTAGCTCCTCTCTGAGGTACCCAGATAGTAGTCTCTGATGCACATTTCCTGAGTCGTTTTACAGAGGTATAACAAAACTACATGTGCCAAAGTCATTTCTCTCTGTCTTTAGGAAATGGAGTTATTTTTTCCTTCGAGTGGAGTGTGTGGGCCAGCAAACACTGCTAAATTTACCAATTGTACTACTTGTTGCATTGTTAAGCCCCATGCTGTCAGCGAAGGTAAGTACTGTGTTAAATACAGTATAGCCAATACATTCTGCTAATAGCTGAATTTGTTAATATTTGTTTTCCTGATATAGGTTATGTGTTGAAATTAAAATATAGTTTTAATATTTCCATTCACTTTTTTGAAGGCACATGAATAAAAGTGATGTAATATGAGGGCAAAATCTGAGTTTATATTTGTCTTTCTCTTTGTGCATTTCTTTTTTTAAAAAAATTTTTTTATTTTTACTTTTATTTTACTTTACAATACTGTATTGGTTTTGCCATACATTGTGTTCCTTGGGTTCCTGCTCATGCTCATCCTATTACTGATCTTGATTCCCTGACTTTTACTCTGCTTTCTCTTCTCCCAGCCACATACTGTGGTTAACTTAATTCACTTAAACAGCACTTCTAATTTAAAGCAAAATCTATCAGATCTGCAGTATGCCCTTCCTGAGAAAGCTGGAAAGTTCTTTTGGTTCTGAGTATCTGAAACAGAGTTCTTTCATATGTGTATGTTTGTGTGTATGTGTGTGAAAGAGTTTGCATTTTTTTCTTTATTTTTCTTCATGTGTTTGTTTTAGTCTGTTCAATGTATTTTTGTCAGCCATCCCAAATCCTTTTGGAAATGAGATGGGGTATAATTTAAAAGGTCATCTTTAAAAAACTGGAATATACTAAATAATAGATGTTTAAATAAATACTAAATAATATTTATTTATACTAAATAAATAATAGATGAATGAATGGGTTTTTAAAATTTTGTTTTCTAAGTATTATATGGGTTTAAATCATTTTTAGTTTTTAAAGATTTAAACTATATTTCATATACTCGTATTTGATATATGAAAGTAGAGGCATATGAGTTCAAGTAAAAGAAATTTTTGTTGAGTCTAATCAGATGGCAAAATATTTTATTTAAACTTTGATATATGAAGGCATTTTTTATTTTTAAATTTCAATTTTAGGGATATTTTAAACCATCGTGAAATGCATAATTAACCCAATTCAGCTTAAGCTGTGACTATATGAAATAAAGTTTCAGGTCTCATGTTGAGTTTACTATTAGATTTACTTGGCCCCCTTCCACTGGCTGGTTTATGTTTCTTTTTCTATAATGATCCAATTTCCTGGTGCATTTAATTTTACCTGTGTTCTCGAAGAGGAGATTTCTTTTAAAAAGGAGTTGTTAAGAGAGCAGCTGAAATGGAATAACAGAATATTATCTTTTGTTGACTGTCCACTCCCCCAAAGAAGGCCAAAAAGGCTTGTTGGTTAAGCAAAACTGAGTTTATTGCTTACTACAGTAAGGAGATCACACCAGGATGGACTCTTAGTGGACTTTACAATGGAGAGGTCATGGGCAGATAGTATAGAATTTCAGGTGTGACCCTGACAGATTTAAGATAGGTCTGTCAGTGCAGTAATATGATTGAAATGGGGTAAAATTTGTAATATAATAGTTTAGAATTAGTAGAAACATTGAGGCAAGAATCTTAACCAAGTCTTAAAAGTATATAACTGTTTGAGTTATTTGCCCCATTGAAGGAATATTGTGAAAAAGAAACACTTTGAATAGTCTGTTGTTGAGATAACCGGACTTTTGGGAGGTTCTTGAGCTAAACAGTGAAGTTATTTACTGATTTACAGTTTTATCTTTGTGGGCAGTAATTTCTTGGCACAAATGATAAAGTCATGTGGATGTAGGCGGCCTTGGTTCTTAGTATTCTAGTTAATCTATATGGATGCAGTGATTCACTTCTAACTTCTAAGAGAACTAGAGAAAAAGAGCTTAATTTGTGGAATAAATGGTGGAAATTTGGGGTATTGTAGTCTTTTTACCTCAGTAGATTGAAATATATTTTGTTATTTGGGACTTAGGATTTATAAGGGAAGAAAAACAAAGTGAATTTTCTTGTTTTGTTTTCTAATTTAGAAATTATGCAATGTGCTTGTCTTGATGTCCTTAGTATTATTTATATATAGTTAGTTTAATTCCATCGATAAAATGAATTATTTTTACTCTGAAATCAGGCTGTGTAGATTTGTATTCTGGGTCTGCTACTTACTAGCCATGGGAATACTGGATAAATTACTTAATCTCTTTGTACCTTGTTTTTCATCTATAAAATGGAAATGATAGTATCCCCTCTTCACAAGGTAGTAGTAAGGTTTAAGTGCACTTAATGTAATGGTTACATGACTGAATGACTAATTAAGTGATTAAATGTAGAGATTAATGTCCTAGACAGTGCCCAGAACTTAAAGTGCTGTATGTGTTAGGCATTATTACTATTATGATTACTGCTGTCTTCCTACTACCATTACTACTGTCATTATCTTTTCCTTTTTAAATGAAGGTGAATGACGCCTTAGAGACAAAGCAGTAGTTTAAAATACTAACAAAATCCAACGTCCGTCATCCCCAGAAAGAAAATCCCTTTATTGTTTGAGGAACAAAATATTTTTTTTAAGTCTAAACTTAAGCCCATGAAGTAGGATTAATGCTTCCATCTAGTTGTTTTGGCAGCTATCAGCAATTACCTATTCTGATTATCCATTCCTGTTGGCCCTGGGCAGGAGATGTTAACCAAATATGGGAGAGCTGCTTTTGTACTTGTAATGGTCAAGACATTAGGCTTTTTGATATATTAGAACCCTGAAGTTTTGTTGGAAATTTTCCTTACTTTTAACAGATTACTGCATTGAACAATTTGCTACATTTTTCTTAACATTGCCCTCTTTGATTGTATGTTCCTCCTCAGTAAAATAAGTTAGGATAGTTTAAGAATAGAATAGATATTATTCTATGAAACTGTGTAGAAAATTCTTATGAAAGAAAAGTATATTGTGTAGCTCACTGTTGTGTTTTGGCTCTAAAAACTAACTTACTACCTAACAGGCGCCCCCCTGAATTTTGGCTGACTGAATTTGGTTAAGTTCCCAGCTTTTTGTGTGTTGGATTTCCTTCAAGTAATTCAGCATCTGGAATACTATGGAAGAAGCATGACAGTTTTTGGTATAGAGAGATTGGATTTACATATGATTCCACTTATATGAGGAATATAAAAAATGAACAGCAAATGAACAAACAAAGCAGATACAGACTCACAGAGTCCAAGAATAAGCTGGTGGTTGCCAGAGGGGGCGGGGTTTGGGGAGGTGGACAAAATAGGTGAAGGAGATGAAAAGGTACAAATTTATAAAATAAATAGGTCAGGAGGATGTAATGCACACATAGAAGAGTCAGTAACATTGTAACAGCTTTGTATGGTGACAGGTGATAACTCGCCTTAATGTGGTGATCATTTCGGAGTGCGGAATCGGTGTACACCTGAGACTAATGTAGTACTATATGTTAATTATAAATAAAAGGATTGGATATAACATTGTTAATCTCAGTTTCAGTAAAAATTCTTGAGTGGGCCCAGCTTTGCTAGGAGTTAGAGTTTTAAACTCTAAAACTCACAGTGTTAGAGTTTTGTGATTGTTTTATCCTATCTGAAGGAGTAAACAGTCGAAGGGGATGTACAATAGGTTCATTGAACTACTGTACGTATAAAACTCTGACTTTGTATGGAGCTTAGCATGCATTTTTGAAGCACAAGATTATAGGTATTGAAAATATCTAATGAATTTGTAAGTTATGGGGACTTTCAATGAAGTCATCAATGTATTCAGTTATAAGGAATCTAAAGAGTTCTGTTAGTTCCTACTAAAGAAGCCCACTCTTCAGGAAGAATTGCTTTTAATGGTCCTAACAAAGTAGTTGTGCATTAGGCTACTGAAAACCTTTTAGAAATAGTGAAATTTGTCTGCTAATATGTTCTAACATCTAATACCCTTTAGAAGGAAATGAGAGCCCCTAGGATTGTCAGTTGTAATATCTTGAATGAGGGCAAGAGAAGAAAGTCTCCTCAAATCTAGTTAATGAGACTGTTAGAACTTAAGTATAGAACAACAATAGCTTTTTATTATTAATACTAATTGTAGTTCATGTTTATGGAGTGAGGCTAGGTATTATTTGAAATGCATGCCACAGAGGAAGAAACCTAGGCAGTGAGATGTTAATAACTTGCCCAAAGTCCTACAACTCTTAGGTGGTAGGGTTGGGATTTGAACCAAATTTGTCTTCTTTTTATCACATTATACTATCCTGCATCCACATGGGTTATCACTTAGACCCTATAAATCCCCATCATCAAGTTTGATTATTAACCCCATTTTACCGATATGGAATCTAAGAATTAGAAGGGATAAGTTATAACTTGAAATCCAGGGCTGTTTGATTCCACAGCTGAAATTATTTGTGATATTTGTGCTACTCCATGAATACTGAGATAACTAATTGTGGAATGCCATTCCTGATAGGTATGAAGGGTAATCTGAATATCTTAAACGTAGTTTTAAAAATCTTAACTGGGTGGAAAATATTTATAGATGCTCAGCATCACTATCACTGGTTATTAGAGAAATGCAAATTAAAACTACACACCTATCAGAATCGCCATTATAAAACAAATCTGCAAACAGTAAATGCTGGAGCGGGTGAGAAGAATAGGGAACCCTCCTACAGTGTTGGTGGGAATGTAAATTGGTACAACCACTATGGAGAACAGTATGGAGGTTCCTTAAAACACTAAAAATAGGACTACCGTTTGACTGAGAAATCCCAGTCCTGGGCATATACCCTGTTTAGTTCAGTTCAGTTCAGTTCATTTCAGTTCAGTCGCTCAGTCGTGTCTGACTCTTTGCAACCCCATGAATCGCAGCATGCCAGGCCTCCCTGTCCATCACCAACTCCCGGAGTTCACTCAGACTCACGTCCATTGAGTCAGTGATGCCATCCAGCTATCTCATCCTCAGTCGTCCCCTTCTCCTCCTGCCCCCAATCCCTCCCAGCATCCGAGTCTTTTCTAAAGAGTCAACTCTTCACATGAGGTGGCCAAAGTACTGGAGTTTCAGCTTTAGCATCATTCCTTCCAAAGAAATCCCAGGGTTGATCTCCTTCAGAATGGACTGGTTGGATCTCCTTGCAGTCCAAGGGACTCTCAAGAGTCTTCTCCAACACCACAGTTCAAAAGCATCAATTCTTCAGTGCTCAGCCTTCTTCACAGTCCAACTCTTACATCCATACATGACCACTGGAAAAACCATAGCCTTGACTAGATGGACCTTAGTCGGCAAAGTAATGTCTCTGCTTTTGAATATACTATGTAGGTTGGTCATATTTAATTTCATGGCTGCAGTCACCATCTGCAGTGATTTTGGAGCCAAAAAAAATAAAGTCTGACACTGTTTCCCCATCTATTTCCCATGAAGTGACGGGACTGGATGCCATGATCTTCGTTTTCTGAATGTTGAGCTTTAGGCCAACTTTTTCACTCTCCTCTTTCACTTTTGTCAAGAGGCTTTTTAGCTCCTCTTCACTTTCTGCCATAAGGGTGGTATCATCTGCATATCTGAGGTTATTGATATTTCTCTCGGCAATCTTGATTCCAGCTTGCGTTTCTTCCAGTCCAGCGTTTCTCATGATGTACCCAGAGGAAACCATAATTCCAAAAGATACATGTACCCCAATGTTCATTGCAGCACTATGTACAATATCCAGGATGTTGAAGCAACCTAAATGTCCATCCGCAGAGGAGGGTATAAAGAAGACGTGGTGCATCTATACAGTGGAGTATTACTCAGTTCTTATTTTGTTTTATCCTGTTTTTAAGGTTGAAGTCTTTTCCTAGGTGTAATTTATTTTCATGTATTTCAGTTTACTCTGTCCCAGAACCACTCCCTTGTTCCTTTTCTCCTCAGGGCCTTTCTACTGCTTTCCTTTCCCTGGGAGGTGCATCCCTTCCTCCTTCTCCCACCCCACAAAATGTCATTTTTTCCTCAGGGAAACCCCAAATGACATGTTCTCTTGGCACTCTCTGCTTTCCCTTTATGGCGCTTAGCATGGCTTGCTATTATATATTGTGTAATTATATCTGTATGTGTGTGTATGCATGTAGATACATATATAGCTGTAATACATAATATATATTAATTTTTGAGTGATCTTTTTTACCTCTACTGTATTACAAACTCTGATTATAGGAACAGTATTTGTTTCATTGTCATACTTTAAAAAATATTTTGTACTCCTCATTATAATTTTTATTTTTAGAGAAGAAAGTGAAATAAAGTGTTAGTTGCTCAGTTGTGTCCGACTCCTTATGACCCCATGGGCTGTAGCCCACCAGGCTTCTCTGTCCAAGGGATTCTCCAGGCAAGAATACTGGAGTGGGTTGCCATTCCTTTTTCCAGGGGATCTTCCTAACCCAGGGATTGAACCCCGGTCTCCTGCATTGCAGGCAGATTCTTTACCATCTGAGTCACCAGGGAATGTGTTACTTAGGAGTCTTTAGTATCTGAATGTTGTCAGAGAATGTGGTCTCTGTGATGTTTGTTTCTTTGAAATTTGTTGTTGTCCTTTGTGACTTAACTAGTGACTCATTTTAAAAATTCCAATGTGAGTTTGAAAAGAAGGATGTTACTGCATTGTTCTCTCTTTATATATAAGTAGTTATTCATTTAAACTTGGTTGCCCCAAATTGTATTTTTTTATCTGCTTGAATAATCAGCTTCTGAAAAAAACTTTGTTAAATTCTTCCATGTTAAAATTATCTGTTATTATGAATTTTTCATTTCTCCTTTCAGTTTGGACTGCTTTGTTTGAGACTTTTTTGTGTGTGTGATTATTTTTTTCTTCCTAATGTAGTGTCTTACTTTAGTTCCAATAATTGTTTTTTGTTGTTTACCTGAAAAGAAGGCATATATTTTTCTAATTTTCAGCCTTTTCCTTATATATCTTATAACCATTATAACTGAATTTTATTTCATTCCTATTTAAAATTTTTTTGCTTTTTCAATCCAGTCTAGCAGTGTTAAAATAGTTTAATTTAACTGATTGTCATTTATTGTGATAACGGATTTGGATTCCTTTCTTTATCATGCTTAAGATGTTTTTTTCATTCTTTCTCCCTGCTCTTTAACCCCCCACCTCTTTCCACCTTCTGTTGGATGGATACATTTTTCTTTATTTCCCTCTTTCTCTGTTGTTTATCTGCCAATTTGAAAGCCCTAGAGAGGGGATCAGCAGACTACAGCCATTGGGCTAAGTTGGACCAGCTGCCTGGGTTTATAAATAAATTTTTATTTGGGACTCCCTTGGTGGTCCAATGGTTAGGATTCTGTGCTCCCAAAGCAGGGGCCCTGGGTTTGATCCCTGGTGAGGGAAATAGACCCCACAGTCTGCAACTAAATATCCCAGAGGCTACAGCAAAGATGGAAGATCCCAAGTGCCACAACTAATACCTGGTGCAGCCAAATAAATGTTTTTTTTTTTTTTTTAAATAAAGCTTATTGGAACACAGCCATACTCATTCATTTATGTATTGTCTACGGCTGCTTTTATTGCTACATTAGTATGATTGAGCAGTTGTGACAGATACTAGTAAATCCTGAAAAGCCTAAAATATTAACTGTCTTACCTTTTACAGAAAAAGTTTCCTGACATCTGACATAGAGTATATATTTTTTAATTCATTTGTTCAGTCACTAAGTTGTGTCCAACTCATGTTCAACTCTTTTGCGACCCCATGGACTGTAGCTCACCAGGCTCCTCTGCCCATGGAATTCTCCAGGCAAGAATACTGGAGTGGGTTTCCATTTCCTTCTTCAGGGATCTTCCCGGACCAGGGATTGAACCCATGTTTTCTTTTTGGCAGGTGGATTCTTTTCCATTGAGGCACCAGGGAAGCCCATATTTTTAAATTGGTTCTACTTAAATTTTAGCATCTTAAAATTTAAATTTTAAATTAAATTTAGCATCTTAAAATTTAAACTTCTACTTAATTTTTAGCATCTTTAGTACTTAACTCTAATAAATCATGTTAATAAAATTTGAGTTTGTTCACTCCAAATTTTTCCAAAGACAGGCTTTAGAATGGTTTAAGCAACCGCTAAGATCTTTTCCCATCTTCCAATTTATTGGTGTGAAAATGTTCTCCTTTTAAAATTTTAAGTAACTTTATTGATGTATAACTTTCCATAATATAAAATGCACACATTCTAATTGTACATTTTTGGCACTAATGTCAAACTCTTAGAGTCAAGAAGTCCTCCTTAGTGGATAAACTTGGTCCTGGCTGATATCTCTTGGGAGACATTTAGAGGATAAGTGTTTTTTGATTATTTGCATGTTACTATGTGAAAGCAGGAAGATTGAATAGATTTATTCCAGGCCTAATTGTATGCCTTTATGATTATAGGGTTGTTTTTTTTTTTAACCAATGACAAAGCAGTGAAAAGTCACTGTGTCTTTTATTGTTGAAAGTCAGGGCTTGTTCTTTACACCTGACTGGAATAGAGAAACATCTGTTGCCAGGCAGCCAAAGCACTAGCACCTACCAACTGTGATGTGTGCATGAGGAATCCTAGACTCTCTTCAGAGCCTAGTGATATATAGTACAAGTGGAATATCTGTCTATACTCAAAATGTCTGAATTAGAAGAAATAAGAATATGGATAAAAGAATGGCAGAGAGCTCAGTGAAAGTCCTAATAACTATCTGGCAAGAATGATCATAGTATATAATGTTTGGAATGACTGTTATAATTTTATGGCTTGACACTGATTATGTGGCCTTGAAGACATTTCTTGACGTCTCTAAAGCTTTATTTATTTATTTTTTTGTTCTGCAAAATGAAGATGACAGAACCTACTTCATGAGTAAGTTAATACATGTGATGCACGTGGAGTAGTTTGCCTAGTAAATACACAATGAAGTGTTGACTATTAGTAGTAGTAGCTTTAGAGATAATATCACGTAACACATTTTTTGGAAAACCTGAATCAGTTATGTTTTATCTCTTTGTAACAACCATCTCCAAATTAGTTCCTTAAAAATGATTTATTATTTCTCATGATTCTGTGTGTTCCCTGAGCTCAGTTGGCAATTTTCTTGTGGTATACATGAGGAGCTAAAAAGCCTCTTGATGAAAGTGAAAGAGGAGAGTGAAACAGTTGGCTTAAAGCTCAACATTCAGAAAATGAAGATCATGACATCTGGTCCCATCACTTCATGGGAAATAGATGGGAAACAGTAGAAACAGTGTCAGACTTTATTTTTTTGGGCTCCAAAATCACTGCAGATGGTGACTGCAGCCATGAAATTAAAAGACACTTACTCCTTGGAAGAAAAGTTATGACCAACCTAGATAGTATATTCAAAAGCAGAGACATTTTGCCGACTAAGGTCCGTCTAGTCAAGGCTATGGTTTGTCCAGTAGTCATGTATGGATGTGAGAGTTGGACTGTGAAGAAGGCTGAGTGCCAAAGAATTGATGCGTTTAAACTGTGGTGTTGGAGAAGACTCTTGAGAGTCCCTTGGACTGCAAGGAGATCCAACCAGTCCATTCTGAAGGAGATCAGCGCTGGGATTTCTTTGGAAAGAATGATGCTAAAGCTGAAGCTCCAGTACTTTGGACACCTCATGTGAAGAGTTGACTCATTGGAAAAGACTCTGATGCTGGGAGAGATTGGGGGCAGGAGGAGAAGGGGACAACCCAGGATGAGATGGCTGGATGGCATCACGGACTCAATGGACGTGAGTCTGAGTGAACTCTGGGAGATGGTGATGGACAGGGAGGCCTGGCGTGCTGCCTCTGGGTCAGGAAGATCCCTTGGAGAAGGAAATGGTAACCCACTCCAGCATTGTTGCATGGAGAATCCCATGGACAGAGGAACCTGATGGGCTAGAGTCCATAGGGTCACAAAGAGTCAGTCACGAGCAACTAACACTTTTTCACTTCCTTACCATTCAGTAGTCTATCCTAAGCTTCATTATGGCATGGTTGCTGGCTTCCGAAAAGAGTATTCCAAGGCAGTCCTCAATGTGCAAGAGCTCAACAAGCCTCTGCTTCCATCATGCCTTACTGTCCCAATGGCTAACTCTAGTCATGTGGCCAAATCAGTATGAGAGAGAATTACACAAAAGCCTGAATACCAGTATGTAAACTGAGAACTTCCAGATGTTCAAGCTGAATTTAGAAAAGGCAGAGGAACCAGAGATCAAATTGCCAACATCCGTTGGATCATAGAAAAAGCAAGAGAATTCCTGAAATACATGTATTTCTGCTTCATTAACTGCGCTAAAGCTTTTGACTACATGAATCACAACAAACTGTGGAAAATTTTTAAAGAGATGGGAATACCAGACCTCCTTACCTGCCTCCTAAGAAATCTGTATGCAGGTTGAGAAGCAACAGAACTGAAGATGAAACAATGGACTGGTTCCAAATTGGGAAAGGAGTACGTCAAGGCTGTATATTGTCACCCTGCTTATTTAACTTCTATGCAGAGTACATCATGAGAAATGCCAGACTGGATGAAGCACAAGCTAGAATCAAGATTGCTGGGAGAAATATCAATAACCTCAGATATGCAGATGACTCCACCCTTATGGCAGAAACTGAAGAGAAACTAAAAAGCCTCTTGATGAAAGTGAAAGAGGAGCGTGAAAAAGCTGGCTTAAAACTCAACATTCAAAAAACTAAGATCATGGCATCTGGTCCCATCACTTCACGGCAAATAGATGGGAAACAATGCAAACAGTGATAGACTTTATTTTCTAGAGCTTCAAAATCACTGTAGATGGTGACTGTAGTCATGAAATTAAAAGACGCTTGCTTCTTGGAAGAAAAACCATGACCAACATAGACAGCTTATTAAAAAGCAGAGACATTACTTTGCCAACAAAGATCTGTCTAGTCAAAGCTGTGGTTTGTCCAGTAGTCATGTATGGATGTGAGAGTTGGACCATAAAGAAAGCTGAGTGCTGAAGAATCGATGCTTTTGAACTGTGGTGTTGGAGAAGACTCTTGAGAGTCCCTTGGACTGCATGGAGATCCAACCAGTCAATCCTAAAGGAAATCACTCCTGAGTATTCGTTGGAAGGACTGATGCTGAAACTGAAACTCCAGTACTTTGGCCACCTGATGCGAAGAACTGATTCATTGGAAAAGACCCTGATGCTGGGAAAGATTGAAAGCAGGAGGAGAAGGGGATGACAGGGGATGGACATGAGTTTGAGCAAGCTCTGGAATTTGGTGATGGACAGGGAAGCCTGGCATACTGCAGTCCATAGGGTCTCAAAGAGTAGGACACAACTGAGCAACTGAACTGAACTGATGAATACCAGGGATCATGGTTCACTGGGGACTGTCAGTGTAGCAGTTTCCCTCAAGTACTATAAAGTTTGTACATGATTGGAATTTGATACTCGAACCTGAAACCATGGAGATATGTTAGACAGTGCTTCTCAAGCTTTTCAGTGAACCAGAACCATTTGGGGGACTTTTAAAATGCATATTTCTGGGTCCTAACTTCAGAATTTAATAAGTCTGGAGCGGAGACCAGAAATAAGTATTTGAAAAGTCTCTCCTAACCTAGAGGGGTCAGAGATGGGAGAGAGGTTCAGTAGGGATGGCGTATATGTATACCTGTGGCTGATTCATGTTGGTACATGGCAGAAACCAACACATCATTGTGAAGCAATTATCCTCCAATTAGCGATAAACAAATGTATTTTTTTAAAGTTTCCCCAGGTCATCCTGATGAACATCTGATGTCCAGTTTGAGAACCATTTATCGTAAATTTTGAGCACAAGGAACATCCTGTGTTTCCTCTGGTGATCTACCTGTATCAGAGGCTACTTTTTCGTTGTTTAGTTGCTCAGTCATGTCCAACTCTTTTGTGACCCCCATGGACTGTAGCCTGCCAGGCTCCTCTGTCCATGGAACTTTCCAGGCAAGCATACTGGAGTGAGTTGCCATTTATTTTATACCAAGTGGAAGATTTGTAGCTTGTTTCCTGTGGCAGGTTAATAACAACCACGAAGAAGGTTAAGGAAGAGTTTACCTTTTAGTTTTCAGTAATTCATATGACTCCACAGAGGCAGTCCCCTGTTCTAGGTTTTAAGTTGGTGAGAATTTCTTGGAGTGATGGAAAATTTGAGTATCCATGGCACTCTGCTTTACCAAAGTAGCTTCTCAGTAATGCTATTTCAATAGCATTATTCTCAATAATGTCTATGTAGCAGTTTAATAAAAATAACAGAAAAGTTTGACCTGTGTCTAGCTAGGCATTACTCTCTAAGTGAGATTAGAATGAAACCTGTTTTTATTGAAAGAGCACTGGAAGAAGTATAACATTAAGGAAGGTGACTTCTAAGGTCTCTCAGAAGTCTTAGTGTAATTTTAAGCTTTGATGACTTTAGAATTATAAATGCAATAAATAATATCATTTATAAAATTAAATTAAATTTCTTTTACATTTATTCCATGTTTTGTAGCTTGAATACAGTTTTTGTTTTGGTAAATATTTAAAAAGAAATCTACATAACTTTCAAATCATATTTTATTATACATTTCTAGCATTTATATTTTTAAGTTACTACACTAAGTCTTGTGGGACAACCTGTATATATATTACTGAAGGAAATGATATTTATTGGCAGGAGAACTATTTTGTTTGAGGAAGCTTCATTTTCCCATTCCTTTTCTTCATCTTTTTATATGTTAGAATTTAAGAGTTACCATTCAGGGAATGATGTTACCGAGGCAACATGACACGTATGCCTTTGAGATTATTCACCTGTTGACTTGTTCAGTTCAGTTCAGTCATTCAGTCATGTCCGACTCTTTGTGACCCCAAGGACTGCAGCATGCCAGGCTCCCCTGTCCATCACCAACTCTCGGAGCTTGCTCAAACTCATATCCGTTGAGTCGGTGATGCATCCAACCATCTCATCCTCTGTCGTCCCCTTCTCCTCCTGCCTTCAATCTTTCCCAGCATCAAGGTCGTTTCCAGTGAATCAGTTCCTCTCATCAGGTGGCCAAAGTATTGGAGCTTCAGCTTCAGCATCAGTCCTTTCAATGAATTTTCAGGACTGATTTCCTTTAGGATTGACTGTTTGGATCTCCTTGCTATCCAAGGAACTCTCAAGAGCCTTCTCCAACACCACAGTTCAAAAGCATCAATTCTTCAGTGCTCAGATTTCCTTATAGTACAGCTCTCACATCCATACGTGACTGCTGGAAAAACCATAGCTTTGACTACATGTTTTCTAGCTATTCAGAGTGTTTAAGAAGGAACAGGATCCATGCAAGAATAGATGCTGAGTTTTGACAAAATACTACTCTCCTTGTTTATTTTTCATGCTCATGTCTGTTAGAGGACCATGTAATTTTAGAAAGGTCAGTAAGTAATGCCAAACATAGTTAGAAATGTTCTGTGCTGTGAGTGCTGAGTTGCCTCACCAGTTGCGTCTGACTCTTTGCAACCCCATGGACTACAGCCCGCCAGGCTCCTCTGTCCATGGGATTTTCCAAGCAAGAGTATTGGAGTAGGTTGCCATTTTCTTCTTCAGGAGATCTTCCCAACTCAGGGATCGAACCAGCATCTCTTAAGTCTGCTGCATTGCCATTGGCAGGCAAGTTCTTTTACCACTAGCGCCACCTGGGAAGCCCACAAATGGTCTAGACTTGAGGAAAACATATCTCAAAGAATTTACAAAGACAGTGTGTTCCCATTCTTCTGCCTTTGGAGGGATCTCTGGTACTGATTTATTGTGTATCTCTCTTACTCCTCCTCTGCAGAAATGCCCCTGTAATTGCACAATGACAGAGGAAGGCAGGACTTAGGCTTTGGTCTTGTTCTTTGGACAGCTTCCTTCCACTAGCCCAGGAGTAGGACCCATCTCTCTGGAGCTGGGGCCCAGGGATTTGGGCCACATCATGTTACTTTATCAGAAGATATTTTAAAAATGAAAAGCCATGGAAGCATGACCTTGTGTGCTAAGACTTTAAAAGATGACTCATGTTACATGACAGATTATCAATGAGGAAATTCTGACAACTTAGTGAGAATTGATTCTTATGAGGAAGAAAAAAGGCACACATCTAAAGAAAGGATGGTACCTTACAGAAGTCTAGAGAGCTTGCGTTTCCAAATGACATGTTAAAGGATGAGAGCAGTTGATACTTAGGAGAAGTGCTGGAAGATGTGATCTGTGTCATTACTTTTTGCATTGTTTAATAAATGGTACACTGCTTTTCTGCATATTCACACAACTTTCCTACTCTAGAAAGCTTGTGGTTCAAAGTTCTCACTTGTTTCGGTGGTTAGTTCGTTTACGCCCTGTCTCTACCTTACATTGACTACATCTCTGTGTTGTCATATGGTGGCTTGTGTGTGCCAAATGGGAAGTTATTTCTCGTCAGCCATTTTCGTGGTGGTCATTACAGAAGAGCTTAGTTATCAAAGGAGCACTCTGCAGTGTCTCTTTAGGATAATCTTAAGGGTCTTTTCTCATTATTGAAATACATTTACATGTTTTCCTAGTTTCTGGTGTAGAGCAAAATTATTCAGTTATATATATATTATATATATAACTGAATGTTCTGATTTTTTTCTGAGCACAGATGGTCACTTTAAAATTATTAAACTGTTATATATTTTGCCTAAAACGTGTACTTTTTATATTTTACAGTAAATATTTAGAAACTGGGCAAGGGAAGGAGTAGATGGTATGAAAAGTGAAGCTGTAGTCTCTCAGTCGTGTCTGACTCTTCACTACCCTATGGACTGTAGCCTGCCAGACTCCTCTATCCATGGAATTCTCCAGGCAAGAATACTGGCGTGGGTAGCCATTCCTTTCTCCAGGGGATCTTCCCAACCCAGGGATCGAATCCAGGTCTCCCACATTGCAGGCAAATTCTTTACCATCTAAGCCACCAGGGAACCAGTAGATGGTATAATATGTTCTTATTTCCTTAAAAACAAACAAAAAAATATGTATGTGTATTTGTACATATGTTTAGTATTTCTAGAAGAGTATGTAAAGTCTTACTTACAGTGATTTCCTCTAAGAGGAAGGACTGAGAATCTGGGGTGGAAAGGAGATTTACTTTCACCATGTACCCCTCTTACTTCCATTTTGCTTGTTTTCCAATGAGGCATATTTTTAAAACTTGTATAAAAAAGGGTAGGGGAAATTAAGACCCAAAATTCAGAACTTAAGAATTTAAGACACGTTTGACTTGTTTTGGAGAAGGAAATGGCAACCCACTCCAGTACTCTTGCCTGGAGAATCCCATGGATGGAGGAGCTTGGTGGGCTACAGTCCACGGGTCGCAAAGAGTCGGACACGACTGAGTGACTTCACTTTCACTTTGACTTGTTTTTTACAGTGATGTAGGTATGAAGTAACGGGATTAAGGAAGAAGCAGACTAGAGATTAAGTCATAGGCTTTTCAGATCGTATTCACCTTTTTCATGGCCGGGAGAGTAATTGTGATGCTGTCTTGTCCTCAGATCTTTTGCTCCCATTCATAGTTTTCAAACTTTAGTGAGCATCTGGGTAACTGGATCTGGATTGTTAAAATAGAGATTCCTGGGCCATACCTTCAGAGAGTTTGACTCAGTATGTCTTCATTTCTGAAATTTCCCAAGTCAGGCTAATGCTGCTGATGCAGAGACCACATTTTGAGAAATAATGATCAGCAAAACTGCCCTCTACATAAGGACATGCTGGAAAATAGACCAAAAATAGAGGCCTGTACCCAGTACATATAAACTGTGCTTCCAACAGATGAGGAGCAAGAGTTATATAATTTGTGGCATTATGTCTACTTTTAAGCCTATCTATGAATTGCAATGTAATTTTGCCAACTGGGGAAATTAGATAGAGTCATTTAAAGTCAACAAAAGAAGCAGTGTTTTTGTAATAAGATGTCTAAGTTTGTTTCCTCCTTAATGGTGACTTTGGATAACTGGAATAAAGAAAATAAATGTTCATATTTTTAAAAATTGTGCAAAGACAAGCTTCGAGAGTCCTTTTCTTTATATGTTGTAAAAATAGAATACAAAACAACAGAACTAATTTTATGGAAGGAAAAAGAATTTTACTTGGTTTTGTTCATTTCAGAGTTAATGGACCCATGGTTTTGAATTACCTTTTCAGTCTTTTCTGGTGCTTGCTTATAAAACTAACAGATTTTTATTGGTAAGTTATAACGTTGTTGTTGCTTAGTCACTAAGTTGTGTCTAACTTTCCTGCAACCCCATGGACTATAGCCCACCATGCTTCTCTATCCGTGGGGTTTCCCAGGCAAGAATACTGAAGTGGATTGCCATTTCCTTCTCCATGGGATCTTCCCAATTCAGGGATCAAACTTGTGTCTCCTGCATTGGTAGGCAAGTTCTTTAAAAGATGCTTGCTCCTTGGAAGAAAAGCTGTGATCAACCTAGACAGTGTATTAAAAAGCAGAGACATCACTTTGCTGACAAGGTCCGTATAGTCAGAGCTAGGGTTTTTCCAGTAGTCATGTATGGATGTGAGGGTTGGACCATAAAGAAGGCTGAGCAGCGAAGGATTGATGCTTTCAAACTGTCGTGTTGGAGAAGACTCTTTAGAGTCCCTTGGACAGCAAGGAGATCAAACCAGTCAATCCTAAAGGAAATCAACCCTGAATGTTTATTGGAAGGACTGATGCTGAAGCTGAAGCTCCAATACTTTGGCTACCTGACGTGAAGAGCTGACTCATTGGAAAAGACACTGATGCTGGAAAAGATTGAGGGCATGAGAAGAAGGAGGTGAAAGAGAATGAAGTGGTTGGATGACATCATCCACTCAATGGACATGAGTTTGAGCAAACTCTGGAAGATAGTGAAAGACAGGGAAGTCTGGCATGGTGCAGTCCATGGGGTTGCAAAGAGTCAGACATGACTTAGCAACTGAACAGCACCACCACCAGGGAAGCCCCTATAACATGTATAGCACATGTACAATCATATTCATGAAAACCTCCTAGAAACGTGATGTCTACTTCCAGTGGGACTTGTGCTTTCTCCAACCCTTCAGAAGAGGGACTGTTGTCTTTCAAGATTAGAAAAAATCTCCCACTACCTGGAAGCCAGCAGTAGTATCCTGTGCTTTAAAAATGTAGCATTTTTCTGGAGTTGAGCTGCGTAAGTTGCTTGTATATTTTGAGATTAGTTGTTTGTCAGTTGCTTCATTTGCTATTATTTTCTCCCATTCAGAAGGCTGTCTTTTCACCTTGCTTATATTTTCCTTTGTTGTGCAGAAGCTTTTAATTTTAATTAGATCCCATTTGTTTATTTTTGCTTTTATTTCCAGAATTCTGGGAGGTGGATCATAGAGGATCCTGCTGTGATTTATGTCTGAGAGTGTTTTGCCTATGTTCTCCTCTAGGAGTTTTATAGTTTCTGATCTTACATTTAGATCTTTAATCCATTTTGAGTTTATTTTTGTGTGCGGTGTTAGAAAGTGATCTAGTTTCATTCTTTTACAAGTGGTTGACCAGTTTCCCAATCAAAAAATGGGCCAAAGAACTAAATAGACATTTCTCCAAAGAAGACATACGGATGGCTAACAAACACATGAAAAGATGCTCAACATCACTCATTATTAGAGAAATGCAAATCAAAACCACAATGAGGTACCACTTCACACCAGTCAGAATGGCTCAATCCAAAAATCTGCAAGCAATAAATGCTGGAGAGGGTGTGGAGAAAGGGAACCCTCCTACACTGTTGGTGGGAATGCAAACTAGTACAGCCACTATGGAGAACAGTGTGGAGATTCCTTAAAAATTGCAAATAGAACTACCTTATGACCCAGCAATCCCACTTCTGGGCATACACACCGAGAAACCAGAATTGAAAGAGACACATGTACCCCAATGTTCATCGCAGCACTGTTTATAATAGCCAGGACATGGAAACAACCTAGATGTCCATCAGCAGATGAATGGATAAGAAAGCTGTGGTACATATACACAATGGAGTATTACTCAGCCGTTAAAAGAATTCATTTGAATCAGTTCTGATGAGATGGATGAAACTGGAGCCGATTATACAGAGTGAAGTAAGCCAGAAAGAAAAACACCAATACAGTATACTAACACATATATATGGAGTTTAGGAAGATGGCAATGACGACCCTGTATGCAAGACAGGGAAAGAGACACAGATGTGTATAACGGACTTTTGGACTCAGAGGGAGAGGGAGAGGGTGGGATGATTTGGGAGAATGACATTCTAACATGTATACTATCATGTGAATTGAATCGCCAGTCTATGTCTGACGCAGGATGCAGCATGCTTGGGGCTGGTGCATGGGGATGACCCAGAAAGATGTTATGGGGAGGGAGGTGGGAGGGGGTTCATGTTTGGGAACGCATGTAAGAATTAAAGATTTTAAAAAATAAAAAACTAAAAAAATAAAAAAAATAAAAAAAAATAAAAAAAATAAAAATGTAGCATTGCTTTATGATTATGTGATTGACTTGTTTTCCGTGGTAACCTGGTGTTAACTTTGTACTTCTGATGATCTGTTTGCCTAATACTACAAAATTTTCAGTTTTTGCCCTGTCAGCTTGGTACCCTGCTTTGTTTTTCTTGGACTGTCCATGTTTTAAAATTGTAATCTTATTTCAACCATGCTGATGCTGATTGTTCTTGGCTTCCTTTTGCTATGCTGAGTCCATACTTTTTTCCCAGTAAGGAGGGGTTCTTGATGGCCTTTCCCTGGAGATTTTTAGATCCCATGGGTCTTCTCTGTTGCTCTAATGTTGGTGTAGAACCCGCCTTTACTATTTTCTACTCAAATACTTTGTGATGAATTTTAATATACTGAGTTACCATATTGTGGGTGCATCTGTAAAGTTATATCGGTTACTCTTTTTATTGCCTTGTAAGGAATTGCAGATTACGGTTGTTAGGACACTGGTAAGGAAGTGTGTATTTTAGTTTTGGATGTGGTATAAGTAGAGAATCAGAAATGCTTTTAGATGAATTAGGTCTGTATTTTATAAGCCTTCTTGCTACTGGAATGAACTTTACGATCAGCTAATATTTTTGAGATCCTCTAAGACTTAATTTGCTAGCTCTCAGTTTAATAATTCTGCTGAATTCAAACTCTCATCTGCAATTGATGTCATGTGATGCTACAATATTTTTGCTCACTAGCCAGCAAAATATCATAACAGACATTTGAAGCCAGGCTGATCTATGGATTTATCTTTTCATCTGATTAAGAATTACTGGAAGATTATCAGTCAAGTGGTCTTGCCTAGTGACATATTGCTGCCTAAGAAACAGAAAGCTTTTGCACCTGGCTTTTATGCCTAAGTTGATTTGTTATGTATGTTTGCCATGATTAGTACTAAATTCTTTCTGTTGAATTCAGTAATGTTTGTTATTTCTTTTGTATTTTGGCATTGAAAATTAAACTCAAACTCTTAATGATTAGTGTAATCTGCTTTATACTAATCACATTTTAAGGACAAAACAGGCCTATTTTCTAGTGAAATAAAATATTTAAAATTTAAAAGAAATAAAATTCCTTCATTTTTATTTAAATTGATTATTAGCATTAAACATGACATCTGTTTATAAATCAGTTTTGTTAGTTCATGCATTCTTGGCTGTATCAAGATTAAAACTTTTGTTTCACAGGTCTCACCCTGATGTTGCACAGGTCTCACCTCAAATAAAACGCAAGATTTCTTTTTTGACACTTCTTTAGCTACCATTTTTATTTCTCACCACCCCTATTTAGTGTAAGTATTGTGGAGCATAGTATCTAAATTGTGATGAATCGTCTTGTACAACAGACTGGCTGCTACTTTTTAAAGTTTTAATTAGAGTGTAGTTGATTTACAGTATTCTGTTAGTTTCACGTGTACAGCAAAGTGAATCAGTTATGTATATATCCACGCATTTTTATATTCTTTTCCCATATAGGCCATTACAGAGTGCTGAGTAGAGTTGCTGTGCAATATAGTAGGTCCTTATTGGTTATCTGTAAAATAGATAAAATACATATTATGGTACCATCTATAAAATAGAGACTATCTTTAAATGGGGAGTTATAAACTGACTGATCCTACATTTGCCATTTTGTTTTATGATTTTGATTTTTTATTTCAAAAATTTGATGTAAATATAAAGTGTTATCTTGGTTTTTTTTCCCCCTGCAGAGGTTTTTATAGGCAAAACTTTGTTTCAAATTCTACTTAAAGCTGTTCGTATTCTTTATGAACCTATAGAAGTTGTTTCACTAATATACATACTCATCTACTAAGACAGAACTCAAGCTCTTTACACAGTTCACCTCATATATTTCTAGGAGTTCCTAGTCAGAGAGAGAAGCCTTGCTTTGTCAAGTGTAAGGACCCCCTTCTTCCCTCTTTTCTTGCTCAGACTTCCTCTCATTTTTATCATGGTGCTTGCCAGGCATGACTGGCTTAGACAGCAGTGGCTTTCCTTCTGAGAACCAGTGGGGTTGCCAGGCCCTATTGTGGCTCTAGCTGGGTGTAGACCTGACCCTGTTATCTGCTTCTCACAGTCACTGCATCAGTCTCATTCACTGTGACCCAGCCATTAGCATTAGTCTCCTGGAGGTGTGTCTGTGACACAACAGTCTCCTGTCAAATGGAACATATAAAATGTTTGTATTTTAACAGTACTTCTGAAAATTAAATTCATGCTAGCTGTATTAGCCCAGCTGTGTATCCTAACACACTGGGATGATTATTAGCTCTAGTATTACTCTACTGGGGCTTCCCTCGTGGCTCAGTTTAGTTCAGTCACTCAGTTATTTCCAAATCTTTATGACCCCATGGACTGCAGCACCCCAGGCTTCCCTGTCCATTACCAACTCCCAGAGCCTCCTCAAACTCATGTCCATTGAGTCGGTGATGCCATCCAATCATATCATCCTCTGTTGTCCCCTTCTCCTTCTGACTTCAATCTCCCAGCATCAAGGTCTTTTCCAATGAGTCAGTTCTTTGCATCAGATGGTCAAAGTATTGGAGTTTCACCTTCAGCATGAGTCCTTCCAATGAATATTCAGGACTGATTTCCTTTAGGATTGAATGGTTAGATCTCCTTGCAGTCCAAGGGGCTCTCAAGAGTCTTCTCCAACACCGTAGTTAAAAAGCGTTGATTCTTCAGTGCTCAGCTTTCTTTATAGTCCAACTCTCACATTCATATATGACTACTGGAGAAACCATAGCTTTGATTAGACAGACCTTTGTTGGCAAAGTAATGTCTCTGCTTTCTAATATGCTATCTAGGTTGGTCATAGCTTTTCTTCCAAGGAGCTTTTAATCTTTCTTTTAATTTCATGGCTGCAGTCACCATCTGCAGTGATTTTGGAGTCCAAGAAAATGTCACTATTTCCATTGTTTCCCCTTCTATTTGCCATGAAGTGATGGGACAGTATGCTATGATCTTAGTTTTCTGAATGTTGAATTTTAAAACAACTTTTTCACTCTCCTCTTTCACTTTCAGCAAGAGGCTCTTTAGTTCTTCTTCGCTCTCTGCAATAAGGGTGGTGTCATCTGCATAACTAAGGTTATTGATATCTCTTCTGGCAGTCTTGATTCCAGCTTGTGCTTCATCCAGTCCAGCATTTCACATGATATGCTCTGCATATAAGTTAAATAAGCAGGGTGACAACATACAGCCTTGACACACTCCTTTCCCAATTTGGAACCAGTCTGCTGTTCATGTCCAGTTCAACAGAATGTTTGCATTTTAACAGTACTGCTGAAAATTCATGCTAATTGTAAAAACCCAGATGTGTATCCTAACACACTGAGATGATTATTGGCTCTAATACTACTCTCTACTGGGGCTTTCTTGGTGGCTCAGTGGTAAAGAATCCACCTGCCAATGCAGGAGATATGGGTTTGATCCCTGGATTGGGAAGATGCCCCGGAGTAGGAAATAGCAACCCACTCCATTATTCTTGCCTGGGAAATCCCATGGACAGAGGAGCCTGGTGGGCTGCAGTTCATGGGGTCGCAAAGAGTTGGACACAACTTAGCGACTATACATCTGCTACCACCCTGCTGCTGCTAGATGCTCAGTCATGTCTGATCGAGCCACCAGGGAAGTCTCTACTGCTGCTTACATTACCTAATAATGCTGTTGTGTGCCACTGGCTGTTCTAAGAATTTTACATATACAGATACATTTAATCATTGTGACAACCCTGTGAGGTAGGTATTACCCCCTTTTACAGATGAGGAAAGAAACTGAGACTGTAGAGAGGTTAGATTGAGATAGGCGAAGGAGAAGGGTCTTCAGACTGAAGTGTTCACCAGCCCTTATATCTGTGGCCTGGAGAGCAAATTGACACACTTAGTCCCTGGCCAAATATCTCATGCGTCGTCATTGTTGATAACCTTCCTCTCTCTGTTCCACATGTTTACTCCTCTTTGGCAGCTGTACAGATGTAACAACTCATTTCAACTCTAGGTTATAATGAGCAATATAATCCTAATTCAACTCATAAGGGCACTTTCAGTCTAAGTGCCCATTTTTGCAGGGGTGATGGCAGATAACAGAGCCAAATGAAGGCAGGTCTGTTAACAGTGATATATTTACCCTGACCAGGTACAGATTGGAGGGAGAAACAATGGATTCTCAAAGATATATACTGTATTTCAATTTATGTATTTATTTAAAACTGGGGGAGAAAACCCACGTTTATTTCCATTTTGAATTTAAGCCATATTTTCACTGTAACTATTGGGAGAAGCTTGTCTCAGTCCTGAAGACTGTCATCATGTTGCTGCTTTCATACCCCCAGTCTTAAAACATTATATTAGCACTTCATTATACTTGCCTTGGTGACCTAGGGTACCTAGTGTGTGCTCAGTCACTCAGTTGTGTCCGAATCTTTTTAAGACCCCATGGGCTGTAGCCTACCAGACTCCTCTTGTCCATGGGATTTCCCACGCAAGAATACTGGACTGGGCTGACATTCTCTACAGCAGGAGATCTTCCCAACCCAGAGATCAACCAGCATCTCCTGCATCGGCAGGCGATTTCTTTACCAACTGAGCCACCTGGGAAGCCCCTGGGGTACTGTATGTGACACTTATGCATCCATCCTGGATCATATAATCCTGATGCCCTTATTTTCTTCCAAATGATGCAAATCATGTTGTGTTATATGATTTAAATTGAATGAAAGTCTTTACTGTCCTTTTTATTTTATTGATACCAGTTGGTATTAAAGTGCCTGTTTTATTCAGTTTCCTTGCAATTTTGTTTCCTTTATTTGGTTCCAATCTGTTTTTATTTAAATGGTTAAGTCTACTATTTCTAATACTGTTTGGACTTCAGTGTACCTGAATACTTATCATTAGTTACTTTTCTTACACTCTCCAACCATGATCATTTATGAGCATTATAGACAGAAGTGGTAGTTGCTTGGTCGTGTCTACTCTTTGTGACCCCCATGGACTGTAGCCCACCAGGCTCCTCTGTCCATGGAATTGTCCAGGCAAGAATACTGGAGTGGGTTGCCATTCCCTTCTCCAGGTTCCCAACCCAGTGATAGAACCTGGGTCTCCTGCAAGCAGGCAGATTCTTTACTGTCTGAGCTCCTGGGGAAGCCCTAGTAGACAGAAGAGGGATCTTCCAATTCCAGTTTTTGATGATTTGCCTATGCTTACGATTTTTTTCTAGAATATCTGCTGACTTTAATTTTTTTATTAGAAAGCACACATCAGAGTACCTCAGCTTTCAAAATGTACTGTTTCTTTTTTATCCACCCTACTATTTGGCCACCTCATGCGAAGAGTTGACTCATTGGAAAAGACTCTGATGCTGGGAGGGATTGGGGGCAGGAGGAAAAGGGGACAACTGAGGATGAGATGGCTGGATGGCATCACGGACTCGACGGACGTGAGTCTGAGTGAACTCCAGGAGATGGTGATGAACAGGGAGGCCTGGCGTGCTGTGATTCATGGGGTCGCAAAGAGTCGGACATGACTGAGTGACTGAACTGAACTGAACTGAACTGTTAGCCTTTTTTCCCTCAGGCTTCAGTGTGTCACCTCATATTAAAAGGGGGCTTAGTGAGGACACTGTTAGTACAACTGACAGAAACCCAACTTGAATTTCCTATTTGTCTCATTTAAGGATAGTGCTGGAAGTAGATTAGGGGGTTGAGCTTGGCTTAGGGAGATTTGCTCAGCATCTTTGTTCTCTCTGGCTTTTGACTCACTTTCATGCTCACAGATTAGCTTTTAATAGCACTTTGGGAGAGAGGTTGGGTTGCCAGCAATGAGAGGCTCATATACTTAGAAACATAGTGGAAAGAGTTGTTTTTCCCCTGACTCAAGCTGAAAAATTCCAGGGCAGAAGTCTGATTGGGTCAGGGAAGGTACTCTGAATTGTACCAATTCTAGGCCCATTCCTGGGTGAATTAGTTTGGCCCAGCCAGCTGAGTGCTATGATTGACCTTCTTTAGGTCTGGCGTCCACTTCTTGACCACTGGCTGAAGCTTGTGGTTATAGGGTCATGTAAGAAGATGGCAATTCCTTTTCTAGTCAAATGGTTTAATTTACCTGAGAGGATGGGAAGCTCCTAAACCCAGGAGAAGCAAGCCTTTTTAGAAAGATGAAGTAATAGACATATTGTTGATGATTGGATAGAGGGTGGCTGCTTATTAAAAAGGCTTTAGAACAGTTCAGATGAAAGATATCAGGATATGAACTGAGGATGAGTGGAGATGGAGAGGTGATTTGACATTCAAAACATTTAGGTAGCATTCATGGAGTTATAAGCAAATTATTAAAAAACAAATTAACTGTACAAACACCAGCCAAATAAAATAAGCTATCTGTTTTGTTTGACCCTTTTGAACATGTTTGCTCTGGGGCATGCAGTTATACCTTTTTTTTTTGTTTGTTACTTTATTTACATAGTTATTGTCATTTGTTTAGTCAGCTGAACATTTTCTGTCTAGAACAAAGTAAAGGACATAAGGTTATTGACAGTTTGTCGTTTCAAGCTGTTAAACACAGAACAGTTTTCTTAAATGCCTCTCTATCATGCCTCCACGCATAACCAACTGAATATAAAAAAAGCAGTAACCTTGACTCATGTCTGACTGTTCTTGGCACCATGTCAGGGCTGCTTGGGCTATAAATTTTATTCGTTTATCTGTGAATAGAATTATTCTGTTCAATGTGTAAATATGACCTACAGGGCATAGTTTAATGTGATTTATAGATTTATACTAGATTCTGTATTTCTCTATTGGTGAATGCATAGGACTAAATATGACTTTCATATTGACATCAGGATTCTTGTGTAATCATGTAAAATTTTCTTTATTAGAATAAATAAGATCTTTTCAGGTATCCTTGAGACCAAATCTCATAAGTACTAAGCATTTATTTGCTTTTTAAAATGTGTTGACATTTGGACCGATGGTGCAGAAGCAATGGTGTGTAAAACTGCTGGCACTTCAGCAAAGATCAGGATAGTGGTAGCAGACTATACCAGTGGTCAGTGTATTTTCTGTGTTTGCAGAAAAATTGAAAAAACCGCTTTCACTTAAGAATACCCTTGATGAAACAGTAAAAATTATTAACTTAAGTTTTGCCCCTCAAGTCAAAATATTTATAATATTCTGTGTGAAGAAATGGGAAGTATGCATAAAGCAGTTTTGATCCATATTGAAATGTAATTTTATCTTTAGGAGAAATACATATACAGCTGTTTTACCATTTTTACTTGAAAGAATGACAATCTGTGGTTATTCAGATAAGGCCATTTGGCATTTTCTTTTAAATAAGCTTGTCATTTAAAAGAAGTGACAACTGGAAATATTGTTGCTCAAGATAAAAATCCAAAAGAAGATAAAATTACAAGTGAAAATTAGAGTTAAGAGTTTGGGAAACTGTATGCACCATCTTGAACAGCTTCCCAATACTTAGACTGTTCTGATGAAATTGGTATTTGACAAATGGGATGTTTTTGATGTTGTGTAGTAGAGTCAGCATTTGGAAGATCTGCATAATAGAATTTTTCAAACAATGTGTATGATGTTACAAAATCATGCAAGGATAGAAGATTAATACAGAGTATAAGATAGGCCAGTGGATTTTAGTGTAACAAGGTTAACGTTCATTGGTAGAAGTTTGAAATTATATGTGGCAGTGAGCTTTTAAGAAACTACTACTTGTCAAAGAAAGAAGAATATATAAAATGTTATTAGACTATTAAAATATTACATTTTCCGCCCAAATCTACATATTTTAAGCAAACAACACAGAGCAGCAGATTGAAAGTTGAAACAGATGTGAGAAGGCAGCTGCTTTTCATCAAATTAGAAATTAGAGTTTTTTTAAATGTGAAACTATCTCTCCTCACTGATTTTTTATTGTTTTGGAAAAGTCATTTTTCTCATAAAAGTTATATTTATGTTAAAATGTAAAGAATTTTTGTTATATTTAAATTAATAAATATCTTAAAATTTCCTGTTTTAATTTATAATGCAGCAAATATTTATCAATATAACCTAGTACATAAAAGTGTTTTAGAATTTTTAATAATTTCTAAGAAGAGGTCCATGAAACCAAAAAGCTTTGGGAACTTTTGGCCTATAGGATGAAATTTAAACCTCTGTATATAAGATCCAAAAGTCCTTCTATCAGTGTCTTCTGCCACCTCTGCTATGCTCTCTCCTGTCTCATTTCCCCTTTCCCAAAAGAACTTTGCTGTTTTACTTCTCCGTACATTTGCTCTATGCTCTTTTTGTCATGAATATCCACTTTCTTTCAGCTCTCTGTCTAAAGTTCTGTGTCTGAATGCCTCTTGGGACATTTATCTGTATAATACTCCTTTCATAAATTCTACTTTATTTAAAATTAATATAACCACTCTAGCTTTCTTATACTTATTGTTTGTACAGTATATCTTTTTTCTTTATTTTTTTAATATAAATTTATTTATTTTAATTGGAGGTTAATTACTTTACAATATTGTATTGGTTTTGCCATACATCAACATGACTCCTCCACAGGCATACACGTGTTCCCCATCCTGAACCCCCTCCCTTCTGTCCATTTACTTTCAGCCTATCTGTGTCTTCATATTTAAACTTGCTATCTTATAGATATCATATAACTGGATCTTGATTTACTAATGCATCTAAAATCTTGACCTTTACTAATCTCATTTATGAGGGCTCCAACCTCATGACTTAAGCACCTCCCAAAGGCCCAACCTCCTCATACCATCACATTGTTGTTGTTTAGTCACTAAGTCGAGTCTGATTCTGTGACCCTGTGGACTGTGGCCTGCCAGATTCCTGTCCAAATCCCCTGTCCACGGGATTTCCCAGGCAAGAATACTGGAGTGGGTTGCCATTTCCTTCTCCAGGGGATCTTCCCAACCCAGGGATTGAACCCACATCTCCTGCATTGGCAGGTGGATTCTTTACCACTAAGCCACCACTGAAGGCCCCTATCATCACATTGGGCGTTAATATTTCAACATATGAGCTTAGATAGTACTCAAAAACTTAAATTATAGCAAGGGAAAAAAGGAGGCAAACCTTTAACCTGTTATGATTGTAGGTAAGTGAAAAATGAAGATTAATTCTGAGTAAGAAGAGCTTGTGGTGGGTAGCTGAGATTGAAGATATAAAGACTGTTTAAAATATTTCAGGGTTTCAAAAGACACTGGGTAAAGAGTTAGAAGGTGGTCTGATGGTGAGAGTGAGAGGAAAAAACAGACCAAAGTGGAAAGGAATAAATATGTGGAAAAGGATATGAAAGATTTCATGTTGGAGGAGGGTGATTCTATCCAGAGCTGGAATTGAAGCTTTCAGCCAACCTCTTTCTCTCCTTTTCAAAAGGCTACTTATATCATGAGAAGAGAATAATCATGTAGATGTTTTCCCAAGCAATTGTGTTTATATATATATATTTTAACATTTACCTTGAGTTCATTAGAATTAATGTTTGTATGTGGCATGAAGTCACTATGAACTTTTTTTCTTGAATTATTAAACCAAAAATTAAAAAAAAAAGTTTTTTTCCCTTCTCTAATTTTAATGATTCCTTTACAATTTTCTGGTGTTTTCTAACTGTGCTCTGAAGAGTCTTAGAGTTTCTCAGACTCACATCAGGTAGAGAGCTATGATTGTTTCCTTCCTTTGGCTATTTCTTTTATTAACTTTGTTATTCAATGAGCAATATTTGTCAGCTACCTACTACATCCATGCTAGACTAGTGATACTGGTGTCACTAGAGATACCATGAGTCTTAGAATGAACATGGCATTTGCCTCAGGAAGTCACACTGTCTGTCTCATGAGTTTCACATATCAGGCTTCCATACATTCCTTTTTTCCCATTAAAACTGGCAGAAAGACTGATATGGAGACCCAGTAGTTTTGTGATGTTAAGCAAGTTTTATCTATCGTCTCCAAATCTTCATATAGTCTCATTCTGTAGTCGGATGGTAATCCCTGTTTTAGCATATTGCTGTAAGGATTAAATGGAATAACTTCCTGTGAAAGGGCTGAGTTCCCAACAATTAATTTACTTTCTTCTTTTCTAACTTATCTATATTTTTCCTATTGATAAAAGTCTTGAAATTTTGGTTATTACTCCTGTGTCCAATGTCATCTGACTATTTGATACAGATTACTAATAAGTTGGGGCTTCTCAGGTGACTCAGTGGTAAAAGATCCGCCTGTCAATGTAGGAGACGCTGGAGACACAGGTTCAATTTTTGGGTTGGGAAGATCCCTAGAAAAGGGAATGGCAACCCACTCCAGTATCGTTGCCTGAAATACCCATGGACAGAGGAGTCTGGTGAGCTGCAGTCCATGTGGTCTCAAAAAGGGGCGGATATGATTGAGCATGTACATGCAAAACCTCTCTTTCCTAACCCTCTGTTGATACGACTTTCTTTAATATCATCATACCATCTTGCTTAAGCCAGCGTATTTATCTTAATTTCCAGGGTGCTTAATTTCCTTTCATTCTTAAAGATCCGTATATTCCAAGAATTTTCCTCTCCTTTTGATATTATAATACTACTGTAATATTTTTCTTCTTGATTCTCTTGCAAATGTCCTTTTACATGTCTTTATTCGTTTGAAGAATTCATTCTTCAGTTCCCAAACTTCAAGTATTTTCTCGAAACTCATTCCTCTCATCTCTCTCTCTCTCTTTTTTTTTTTTTTTTTGCTTTTCCCCTTATTTTTATCAAACAAGTACTCATCTGTTCTCATCATGCCTCATTGCATGTCTATCTATTGGAATACAGCCCCACATTACCAGTTTAATAAAGGGAGTGTGTTCATTCATTCCTTGATGATTTTTTCTGCCATTGAACATATTGTCTTCTCAAATGCTGATCAGTGTGCTTCTCTAAAATTCTGTTTCTGTGTCCAAATTAATTCAGTATCTTTATTCTTAATTCAGGTTCATACCTTGTTTTCATCTTAAAAGTGCTATCATTCTTCTGGTCACTTAGATTCAAATCCTTTATTCCTTCATCTTCATGCTCTATGTTCACTTTAGTCCTATTACTTTTTTTGGGGAATATCTTATATTCAGTACTTTTTTATTTCTTTACTTCTACCATGCAAGTCCAATCAGCAGAGTAGATGATGCCAACAGCCTTTGCTATTCTTTCTGTCCCTTATTCTTTTCTTCAGGCCAGCTCACCCATTGTTATTACATTAATAATCTTCCTGTATTCTCCTATTCACATTTGCAGTGGTTCATTTCTTTTGGCTGTGTTTCTTTTGAAGGAAGATTTTTCTCACCAGATTCTCAATGTTGATATAAATTATTTTAATTATAATGTAACTTAAGTATGTCCGCACATACAAATAAATGTAAACTTTTGCACGTACAGCTATATAACTAAAACAATTTACAGATTCATTACAAACAAAACTATAAAATGGATAAAATTTAGGTTAACATTAATGTGACAAAAGATGTTTGTGGAAAATCAGTAAGTTCAAGATGAATATGGCACTGAGTATTCTGCATTTGGCAGGGACCTAGTGTACTCTTGAAACTTCTGAGAAACCTTTCTTTCTACAGCATGCTATTGTATCATTTGGCCTTCAGTTGGTACAAATATATCTTTTGAGAAATAGATCTGTCCTTGTCTTTTTTGTTTGTTTGTTTTTTCATGCCTCAGCCAGCTGTCATTAAAATAGCCTATTTGGCAGCAGTAAGACAGTAAATAAAAATACACATTCAGGCACTCATACTACTTATTTGATACTGATACTAGTTATTTGGGATCATTAGGTAAGCATCAAGATGATCCAGAATAGGGAGTGTGTCTGTGCGTGTAATGTGTGAAAGAGAGAGAAAAAGAATCTCAGTTCACTTGAAAAAGAGAAACTTAGATTTTTATAGGAGACTAATGGAATCTCAAAAATCAGTTCTAGACCTTCAGAGTCTAAAACCACCATTATAAAAATTGCTATTTGTGGCATAAAGACCAAATTCTTCATGTTGACATCCAAGGCCTTTATAAATTTGGGTTAGATTTCTTTTCCTTTTTAGCTTTTTTGACCTCTTACTATTGTGTATGGACTTCCCGGGTGGCACCAGTGACCTGGGAATCCACCTGCCAATGCTGTAGACCTAGGTTCAATCCCTGGGTCCAGAAGATCCCCTGGAGAAGGAAATGGCAACCCACTCCAGTATTCTTGCCTGGGAAATCCCATGGACAGAGGAGCCTGGCAGGCTATAGTCCATGGGATCACAAAGAGTCTGAAGGCGCAAAACTGAACTGTCTGAGCACACCCACAGGCACTATTTGTGTACACAGGTTCACATTTTCCCCAGCTCTATGCCTTGTCTCTTTTTATACCTTTGTCCCTATATAATCCCATCTGTCTATAACCTTAAAGAGCTAGTTCCTGCCCTCATTTCCCACTGAAGCTTCTGTTCTCTTCAGTTTTAATTTGACATTTCTCCACCTTTGACTTCTTTTGGACTCCTTCCATATCTGGTTCTTTAACACCACATTTTTAAAATAATATTAGTTTAACTCTTTAATTTTCATAGTTTTTATATCACGAAGCTGAAACTCCAATACTCTGGCCACCTCATGCGAAGAGTTGACTCATTGGGAAAGACTCTGATGCTGGGAGGGATTGGGGGCAGGAGGAAAAGGGGACGACAGAGGATGAGATGGCTGGATGGCATCACCGACTTGATGGACGTGAGTCTGAGTGGACTCCGGGAGTTGGTGATGGACAGGGAGGCCTGGCGTGCTGCGATTCATGGGGTCGCAAAGAGTCGGACACAACTGAGCGACTGAACTGAACTGAACTGAGACTTCAGGTTCTTAAAAGTTTTTTGCATAATCTTCAAGATTGGTTTTGAGGAGAACAGACTGTAGACACAGTGGGGGAAGGCGAAGGTGGGATGAAATAAGAGAGTGGCATTAAAACATATACCTTACCAGGTGTAAAACAGATAGCTGGTGGGAAGTTTCTGCATAACACAGCTCAACAAGGTATTGTAGTTAGAGGGATAGGATAGGGGCGGGGCTGGGAGAAAGGTTCTCATATGAATACTTATGCCTGGTTCATGTAGTTGTATGGCAGAAACCAACACAACATTGTAAAGCAGTTATCCTCCAATTAAAAATAAATTTAAAAAATAGTTTTCAAAACTGAAAAAAATGATTGTCAATATTCCTGAAGCACTTTACTAAACATTTGGGACTACAAAATCAAATGGGATTAGTGAATCAAATGGGGTTACAGTATTAGAGGTCTAGTTTTCCTGGGCAGATTTATGTGATTCACTCTTACATAGTGTAAGCAGGTGTTAGTTGCTCGATCTTGTCCAAGTCTTTGTGACCCCATGGATTGCAGCCCATCAGGCTTCTCTGTCCATGGAATTCTCCAGCTGAGAATACTGGCTTATTCCCCCTTCTCCAGGGGGTCTTCCCAATCAAGGGATCAAACCTGGGTCTCCTGCATTGCAGGTAGATTCTTTACTGTCTAAGCCAACAGGGAAGCCCAAGTGTTTAAGCAAAATACTTTGATATAGAAAATTTGCATTTTCTAAAGGCAAAGTTAAGCTAAAATACCTTAGAAATTTTGTATTTTTGCACTCATTTGTTCTGTATTTTCAGGACTTCTGGGAAAGATCCTGATGACTATCCGAGATGCAGGTTTTGAAATCTCAGCTATGCAGATGGTAGGTAGTTTGCAAGAGTCATTAACTTACTGATGAACTGTGTGTGTGTGTGTGTGTGTGTTTTAATAGCATGCTTTAATACGTTTTACATTGAATTTTCTCTGTGCACTTGTGAACTCAACACATTAAAAGCAAAAAGATATGTTGAACATGATAACTGATAGTAAAAAATATTTTTGAAATGATTTTACCAGTATAATCTCTCACTGAGAGCTAACCGTCCAATGGTACATCTAATTTAAGCTTATAAAGCAGATTTATATAATTCCTGGAACTTTAGTTGCAGAGTAAATGTGGACTGAAACAATGCATTTAATTCCTCCAAACAAGAAATAGTTTTAAGCTGAGTACTTATAATGAAATTTTGTTGTCTGGATTTGTGACTAAGAAGGGAATCAATTTGGCCTTTTTCCCTGACCAGGACCTTTGCTGGTTTCTGGACTTTCTCTCAGGATCTTCTTTAGAGTTAGCACATTTCAGCCCCTCTCTTGGCAATAACACCACTAAGCCTCCGGAGTCCACAATCATTCAAAATTGCCCAGCTGACACATTTCCAGGAAACCCTTCACTGAAGAAACAATATTAACTTCTCTAGAGCTCTTCTGTATCTTTGTGGTACACTTATCATTGCACTTGACAAATAAATTGGTACAATTATTATGCTTCTACTGCTAAGTCACTTCAGTCGTGTCCGACTCTGTGAGACCTCATAGACGGCAGCCCACCAGGCTCCCCTGTCCCTGGGATTCTCCAGGCAAGAACACTGGAGTGGCTTGCCATTTCCTTCTCCAATGCATGAAAGTGAAAAGTAAAAGTGAAGTCGCTTAGTTGAGTCCGACTCTTTGTGATCCAATGGACTGTAGCCTACCAGGCTCCTCCGTCCATGGGATTTTTCAGTCAAGAGGATTGGAGTTTGTTGCCATTAATAATTTGAATTTTACAGTTTTTGAAAGACAGCAGGTTTGTGTTATTGTGGTAGTGAATTACCAGTTCTGGAAAGAATTTTCATACCAGTTTATTTTCTGTTTCTCTGGAAAGGAACTCCTTTTGATTTCTATGAAGTCTTTGCATCAGCCCAGATCAGAGATCAGGGCACTAACTTGGGTTCTGCCTATTTTGTATCGCAGATTGGTGGGAATGCTCATAAAATGAGAAAAGATTAGATGTATCAGCTAGTTTGCAAAGTTATCAGGCACAGCTCGGAGACAAATGAGAAATTTAATATTTGAAGAATCTTGCCCAGGACTGTAATGAAATTGATAGCAACAGCGTTCTCAAAGTATTAGCTTGGTGATGTAGTGAGCCACAGGATTATGGGATCTAAGCCTGCTTACGTAGTAATCACTGTGAACATTTTAGAACTAAACATTAATCTAACTCTAGACTTACAACCTAGCATAGTGATTGCCCATAGTAAGTGCTTAGTGAAAGAAAAGAATAATTTGTTTTAAAAAAGATTAATTGAATTTATGGGGGAGGCATGGTAGTTTAATGGCAATCAGAATCATTGTGATTTTTGAAATCAGCAAACTCTATTTCTGAATCATGGATCTTCTACTTTCTGGGTTATAAACTTGGCCAGATTTTAAGCATTCTTATCTTCAGTTTTCTCAACTAGGCAATGATAATATTATTTGCCGCTGTGGCTTATTTTGTGCATTAAATAAATTAACACTACACAATACTTTGAAGATTTCCAGTTCAAATTACCAAATATTAAATAAATTATTCCTTGTTATTTGGGCTTCCCTGGTTGCTCAGATGGTGAAGAAACGGCCTGCAATGCAGGAGGACAGGGTTTGATGCCTGGGTTGGGAAGGTCCCCTGGAGAAGAGAATGGCAACCCACTCCAGCAATCTTGCCTGGAGAATTCCATGGACAGAGGAGCCTGGCGGACTATAGTTCATGGGGTTGAAAGGAGTCAGACAAGACTGAGCAACTACTACTTTTAATTTTCACCCTGTTTTTATTTTGTAATATTAGTAATATAAGAAGTTGTATGAATATTGAAGAAGATACTGAAATCAAAGAAAGTTCCCTCCCTGTAATAGCTGTGTTGCCTATGCAGAGTACATCATGCGAAATGCCGGGCTGGATGAAGCACAATTTGGAATCAAAATTGCCAGGAGAAATATCAGTAACCTCAAGATAGGCAGATGACACCACCCTTATGGCAGAAAGCGAAGAAGAACTAAAGAGCCTCTTGATGAAAGTGAAAGAGGAGAGTGAAAAAATTAGTTTAAAACTCAACATTTAAAAACTAAGATCATGACATCCAGTCCCATCACTTCATGGCAAACAGATGGGGAAACAATGGAAACAGTGACAGACTTTATTTTTGGGGGCTCCAAAATCATTGCAGGTGGTGACTGAAGCCATGAAATTAAAAGATGTTTGCTTCTTGGAAGAAAAGCTATGACCAACCTAGATAGCATATTAAAAAGCAGAGACATTACTTTGCCAACAAAGGTCCATAGCAGTCAAAGCTATGGTTTTTCCAGTAGTCATGTATGGATGTGAGAGTTGGACTATAAGGAAAGCTGAGCGCCAAAGAATCAATGTTTTTGAACTGTGGTCCTGGAGAATACTCTTGAGAGTCCCTTGGACTGTAAGGGGATCCAATCAGTCAATCCTGAAGGAAATCAGTCCTGAATATTCATTGGAAGGATTGATATTAAAGCTGAAGCTACAATATTTTGGCCACTTGATGCAAAGAAGTGATTCATTTGAAAAGACCCTGATGCTGGGAAAGATTGAGGGCAGGAGGAGAAGGGGACGACAGAGGATGAGATGGCTGGTTGATATCACCAATGTGATGGACATGAGTTTGAGCAAGCTCTTGGAGTTGGTGATGGACAGGGAAGCCTGCTGTGCTGCAGTCCATGGGGTCATAAAGAGTCGGACACAACTGAGTGACTGCACTGAACTGAACTATGAAAATAAATAGTTTGAACTGTTGTCTGGTTAGGGAGAAGCTCCGTGGTCTTCAATCCTGGCAACAATAAAAGGACAAAGTAGGGAGGAAAACAAAAACCTGTGTCTAGTTTTTAAAAATTTGAGGTTTTGGTTCTTGAAACTCGAGAACTTAATGAAATTTTATTTCTAAGTTTGAATCCAGCCTGGATAAGAATGAGTCTTTGTGGCTTTACCTTACTAGCATACTCTGACAATTCTTTCTGAAGAATAGTAGGATTTTCAGATGAATGGTGTCAGAGCTTTATTATGAGCCAGACTAACTAGGGATTTTTCTGAATACCTGGGAGGATAAGAGTATTATTTCCAGGCCCCTCTACAAAATTTGAAGCAATGTTCTTTGGTAATGTTGCTTTCTTTTGCCACTGATCTGTTGATAAACAAAATTACATTGTGCCTATGTCTTTTTTGTATGAAGAATGAGGTTTTTTCTTCAATAAGATAGATTGTAGTAGTTGAGAGCCCAATCAGTGGGATCAGACAGTTTGAGATGGAATGCCAGGTAGTGAAGGTTCTATTACCCCACTGAGTCTTCACCTCATTTGTAAATTGGAGCTGTTAACATTGCTTATATTGTAGGGCAATTGTTATAATTAAATAAGGTGGTACATGAACAGCACCTGGAACAATGCTTGATATATTGAGTACTCGATAAATTTTACAAATAAATTCTTATTTTTGATAAATGATAATTTATTATTGATGGGCTGAACTTTAACACTTCTTCAAAGACTAATTTCTTCAGGGTTTAAATTTTAAAGAAAATATATCTGAGAGAACATAAATATTGAATGCTAAGTGTGATTCATTCTATTTTTTTGGTTGACTTATTTATTTTTTTTTAATACAGTTTAATATGGATCGGATTAATGTTGAAGAGTTTTATGAAGTTTATAAAGGAGTAGTGTCTGAGTATAATGTAAGTACTGAAGTAAACGTGAAGTATTGGTATTGAAAACTTGTGTATCTCAGATTTTGTAGATCTCAGTATAATTTATAATCATGAAAGTATTCCTTGAAGTATTCACAGTTCTGCCAGTTGACAACTGATCATACCAATGACTGAAATATTTTTATCCCTGAAAGCCAGTGGGTCAGTTTTTAAAATATGATGCTATTTCATTTATGGAACAAAAATATACAGAAATCCAAAAATCACTTTGCTGAGATATTGACACGTTTTGATAGGCTTCCCTTGTGGCCCAAACAGTAAAGAATCTGCCTGCAGTGCGGGAGACCAGGGTTCGATCCCTGGGTTGGGGCTATGCCCCAAGAATACTCTAGTATTCTTGCCTGGAGAATCCCCATGAACAGAGGAGTCTGTAGCCCAAGTGGGCTACACAGCCCATGGGGTCACAAAGAGTCTGAAACAGCTCATCGACTAAGCACAGCACATGGAGATAATATTCTCAAGGTAGAAGACTGTTGAAAATGCTTTAAAAAGTTGAGAGCAAATAGTTCTTGATGTAGTTGCACAGCAGTTATTTCATAGCATAGTCTATTTAATGATACAAATCCAGATAGAATCATCTCAAAATACAGTGGAAAGTGAATAATAGTAAGACTTAAGGGGAGCTGTTTAGAGAGCAATGAAATTCATTCTTGAAAACAAGACTGTATTCAAATAAACCAAGTATTGTTCCTTAAAATAACACATGACAGATATTTAATCAAAATTAGTTTCCTTCCCCTTTTATCAAATTAGATACATTTGTGCTGGTGGCCTGCCTCATCACCCTTATTGCTTTATAGGGCATTTTGCTCTTTTTTTTTTTTTTCTTTTTGAGTAAAGTTCACCCTGACAGTGAGACTAGATTCCCCTCTCCTCATCTCTCTACACCCTTTCCTTTTAACCTAGTTTTAAAAAATTTTATTTCTAATTTTTTAAAAAGTTATTTATTTATATTTGGCTGTGCTAGGTCTTCGTTGGTGCATGGTTTTTTTTCTCAAGTTGCCAAGAGTCGGGGCTGTTCTCTGGTTGCGGTACACAGGCTTCTCATCGTGGTGGCTTCTCTTGTTGGGGAGCACGGGCTCTAGGGTATAGGGGCTGTAATAGTTGCGGGTAGTTGTGGGGCATAGGCTTCGTTGTTCTGTGGTATGTGGGCTCTTCCTGCATCAGCGATTGAACCCGTATCTTCTGCAATGGCAAGTGGCTTCTTTAGCACTGAGCCAACAGGGAAGTCCTCAACCTACCTTAGGAAAGGGAAAACGGCACTGGTCCAAGAACTGGCCTCAGCTTTTCTCCTGTTTAGCCTTACATAGTAAAGACCGATGATGAAATCTTATATTTTGCATTTAGCACACTGGTAGTGTTCTACCCTTCTTTAGAGGAACCAAAGTGCTTTTCCTATTGTTACAGCTTTTCAAGCTTTAATCTTATCGGCTTCTTCATTTTAGTTATGCTTTTTCTTTTTTTGAATGGAAGAAATTTTGAAGTGTGTTCTTAACATCATTTATTCAACCAGTGACAACTGTTTTCCATTTTAAAAATGTTTCTTTTTTACATTTCCCTTCTTTTATGTGTTACATTGACTTTTAAATTTATAGTCAAAAGCAAGTACCTTTGTTAATGCACATTATAGTTTTACTGTTTATAAGATAGAGAGACTCATGGATACTTATCTCACAGTCCCTTTGATCCTGAGTTATATTCTCCTACAATATCAGATAAAATTGAATTTGGTAACAAGTAGTAGTTGGGTACATTAATGTTTTATATCCATATCTGAGGTAAGTCATATTTCCTGTTGGTAAACAACTTTTTTTTTTAAAGCTTTTATCTTTTAAAATTTCCTTTTTGTGGAGGTAACATTGGTTTATAACAGTATACATCAGTTTCATGTGTACAGCATTATATGGTGTGTTTTATAAATGCCATACATGCAACTTTTGTATAGTATACATTTACTCTTGGAATTTTTTGAACTCAGGATTCTGGAGATTAAGATAAATGTATCACTGGGTGAACATGTTATTTTTCCTGAGAAATCAGGAATTTGAATGCCAATAGTGTTCTTGCCTGGAGAATCCCAGGGACAGAGGAGCCTGTTGGGTTTCTGTCTATGGGGTCGCACAGAGTCGGACACGACTGACGCGACTTAGCAGCAGCAATATTATACTTTAATGTCAGAACAGCTCAGAATGATTGGTGTTGATATACTTTCTTCTGTTTAATCTTCTCAGTAAGATATCTCCTATAATTATTAATTAAATCTTGTAATATTAATGAAAGAACCTACTTAGGAGAAAGAACAGAGGGACTTTTTGAAAGGGAAAAACTACTTTATTCCAGACTAATTATTAGTCTTGTGAGTAGTTTTTAGTAATGGTTATAATTTTCATTCAGCTTAAAATGGCTTATTCAGCTTAAAATATATATTTCAAATGGTTGGTTTATAACAGCCTGTTAATGGGAGAATGCACTGGCTCATGCACTGGCTCATATAGTATGAGCCAGAATATATCAATATCCAAGTATCTTTGAGATGTTACTATATTTATATGATATATAATTTTATTGAATCTAGGAAAAGTTATTTCCTTGAAAATTTTTCCCCAAAGGGAAGTAAGAGTGTCTTTATCCCAGTAATAGTTTATTGAAATAAATAATATTCTTATGAGTGATTTATAGTCTGATTCTTTAAAAGTTCTAGTCTCATTCATTCTGACTATTTCATTCTCTGACTATTTCATTCAGAGGAAGTTGTGTGATGGTCTGTATTCACATACTAGAAATGCATATGTTTGTGATATCTTTCCTTGGGTAATTTGTGATCATAAGAATCAGATAGCAAACCCTGGATCTCACTTGCTATTGGGATTGTTTTATTTCTCTTGGGTGTCTTATTTCTCATGACAGTTAATATTTAGGTGGAAGAGGTAAAATGCTGCATACTAGATGTCTCTTAATTTTGAAAAAGTGAAAATGTTAGTTCCTCAGTTGTGTCCGACTCTGTGACCCCATGGAGTGTAGCCCCTCAGGCTCCTCTGTCCGTGAAATTCTTCAGGCAGCAATACTGATGTGGGTTGCCATTCCCTTCTTCAGGGGATCTTCCCAACCCAGTGATCATACCCAGCTTTCCTGTGTTGCAGGCAGATTCTTTACTGTTCGAGCCACCGGGGAAGCCCCTTAATTTTAGGAGCTTTATATAATGCTATAAAGTAGGCCCTGTAAAAATAATCTTAAGAGGCAACATAATCGAAAGGAACTAAAAGACAGGTGATCTGATTCTTATTGACTTTGTTAGTATAATGCTTTGACCTCTTTGTCTTCAGATTCTTACTTATAAAAGAAGATATATAAAGTCATATTAGTGGTTCCATCCATTTTATTATTTTTTAAACTTAAAGTTTTCTTAATGTCAGGCGCGATGACCCAGAGAGATGTTATGGGGAGGGAGGTGGGAGGGGGGTTCATGTTTGGGAACGCATGTAAGAATTAAAGATTTTAAAATTAAAAAAATAAAAAGCTAAAAAAAACAAACAAACAACAACAACAACAACAAAAAAAAAACAAAAAAAGGATGTGAAATGATCCTCTCAAATGTAGAATATGTCAGTGGTCCTTAAACTTTTTGGCTCTATGGATCAGTTTCGTGGAAGACAGTTTTTCCACGGATCCTGGGGAAAGGGATGGAGGGATGGTTTTGGGATGAATCAAGTGCATTGCATTTATTGTGCAGTTTATTTCTATTATTATTACACCAGCTCCACCTTAGATCAGCAGGCATTAGATCCTAGGGTTAAGGACCCCTGGAATACATAGCGGGAAATAATACAGTGTCACTGACACTGCCGTACTAAATGTGTGTGTGTGTGTATAATTCGACTCTAGTTCTAGGTTATCTCATATCACTTTCTTCAAACTGTAGAATTTTCCTAGCTCCCAAATTTCATTGCAGCTGCTTACAGCTTCATTACCTCAGGTTCTTTCCTTTTTTGACTGTCGAGTCAGATGCTAGGTTCAGATACCAAAACCACCAGTTGTATGACCATAGAAATTACTTACCTTTTTTAAGCCCTAGTTTACCTGTATATAAAATTGAAACAATGTTATTATTACTTTATAAAATTATTGTGGTTATGAAATGAAATAAATCATGTAAAGCAATCTCACATATTACTGAGATTGTTGCTTTAGTAAATATCAGCTGTTTTTATTATTACTACTTTTATTGTTATTAAGGCTGACATTCTTTATAGTAGATTCCATGTTGATCATTTACACTTAAATTTGCTGCTTCAGCATTTGCAGTCATGAAAAGGTAATAATTACTATCTTATAGTGTTATCATGATCCAGTTATTTGCCACACATATATTACTGCCTGTGGGCCAGACAATGTGTTGGATACCAGGGAGCCAGAAATGCACACTGCCTGCATTCTTGGAGCTTATGTCCTGGTGAGGATGGATATTAAATCAGATACTCCATTTCAACTACTTAAGGACTGTAATCAAAGGGCTGTTAAGGAAGGAAACAAGTCCTTTTTTGTTTGATACTTTTTACTTAAGTAAAAACCTAGGTTTGAGAATTCTGTTAATTCTCTTAATTAATTCTTAATCTATTAACAGAATTCTCAAGTTCAATTTTTAAGGATCACTTTATGTTTTTGATGCAGTTCTTTTTTCAACATTTTCTTTGTGCTTTGTGTAGCCCTCTGTTTATCATTTTAATAGTATTTAACACTGAAAGAGAGAGAGACACACACATAAAAGAAAGGTGGACAAAATTGGCACTTCTCTTTTTGGATAACATACTCATCCCTTCTTCTGCCCCAACTGAGGATTTAGGCTCTTGACATTTATGTGTAGGCAGTACTTCATATCATGAGATAGAAGATCCTCCTCAACATAATTATCCATAAAAATCAATTTCATATGACCTTTGTGAATTAGTGAAGTAACTTCAGGGGCATAATTTAGGGGTTCTCATGAGTAGGGATCTGTTTACCATATTAATTATGAAGTCCTCTCCTTCCTTTTTTAACTTCTGGCATTTTTAGTAGACATGATGATTGAGTTCTGATTAATATTTAAATACTGGTCTGTAATAAATTGCCTTTATTTTACTTTGGCATTGGGTATTATAAGCCTTCCAAGGTCATTAACATGGTTTACATGGCCTGCCGTGATCTGACCTCATCCCTTTTCTTTTCTAATGTGGACTATTTTTAAAGTCTTTACTGAATTTGTTACAACGTTGTTTCCGTTTTATGTTTTGGTTTTTTGGCCACAAGGCATGTGGAATCTTAGCTCCCCGACCAGGATTGAACCCTCACTCCCTGCTTTGGAAGGCAGTCTTAACCCCTGGACAAGCAGGGAAGTCCCCTGGGCCTCATCTCTTAACTGCTTTCCTGTGGTCTCACTCAGGTCCTGATACCATAGCTCTTTACTGAACTTCATATACCCCAACTGTACTTCTTCCTCTAGGTCTTTATATTTATTTTCAGTTCTGTCTGAAATGTTCCATTCACTGAATCTTTCAGTGAGAGGCACTTTTTTTGGACCATGTTTTTCCTTAAACCATTTCACATATACAGTTAAGAACCTTAAAAAGTATACATCTATTTCCTCCCTCTTACTCTGCATGCTGTTGTTTTAGATTTTACATTTATATGTTAAAAGCTTTATGATACATTTTTAATATTTTTGCTTTAAATAATCAATTAAATTTTCTTTTTTAATTGCTGTGAAACATGTTTTATATTTACCCACATATTTACCATTGTTTTGTGTGGCTCCATATTTTTGTCTGACGTTTTTATTACTGAGTAGTATTCCATTTATGTACATATCACATCTTCATTATTCATTAACCTGTTGTTGGATACTTAGACTGCTTCCATATATTGGCTCTTGAAAATAATACCGCTACTGGAATGCATATATCTTTTTGAATTAGTGTTTTTATTTTCTTCAGATATATATCCAGCAGTGGAGTTGCTGGATCATATGGTAGTTCTGTTTTTACTTTTTCTGAGGAACCTCCATACTGTTTTCCATAGTGGCTGCACCAGTTACATTCTCAGTAACAATGTACTAGGGTTCCCGTTTCTGCACATCCTTGCCAGCATTTGTTATTTGTAGACATTTTGATGGTAGCTATTGTAGCAGGTGTGATATCTCATTGTGCTTTTATTTGCACCTCTCTGGTATAAAGGATAAACTATCAGGAGAATATTGCCATTATTTTGTAATAACTGTAAATGGAATATAATCTATAAAAATATTGAATCACTATGTTGTACACCTGAAACTAGTATTGTAAGTCAGTGATCTTTCAATCAAAAAAGAAAGATTTTATCAGACAAACAAAATCTGAGAGATTTTGGCCATCTGTATGTCTGTTGGCCATCTGTATGTCTTCTTTGGGAAAAATGTCTATTGAGCCCTCCACATTTTTTAATAGAGTTTTTGCCTTTTGACATTGAGTTCTATGAGCTCTTTATTTTTGATATTAAATCTTTATCAATCAGAGTATTTATAATTTTTTTCTCCCATTCAGTATGTTGTCTTTTCATTTTGTTGATGGTTTCCTTTGCGGTATAAAACTTTTATGTTTAATAGTTCCCATTTATTTATTTTTGCTTTTATTTCTTTTGCCTAAAAGACTGATCCAAAAAAAATAATGCTGCAATTTATGTTGAAGTGTATTCTGTCTGTATTTTCTTGTAGAAGTAATTTTTTTTTTGGATTCAGGTCTTACTTTTAGGTCTTTAATCTTTCTTGAGTGTATTTTTTATACAGTGTAAGAAAATGTTCTAATTTCACTCTTACATGTAGCTGTTCAGTTTTCCCAGCATCACTTGTTAAAGGGACCGTCTTTTTCCATTGTGTATTCTTGCCTTCTTTGTTGTAGAGTGATCATAAGTGTGTGGGTTTATTTTGGGCCTTCTGTTCTGTTCCCTTCTTCTGTGTGTCTATCTTTGTACCAGTACCATGTTCTTTTGACTACTGTAGCTTTCCTGTGTAGTCTAAAGTCAGGGAGCATGATACCTCCAGCATTTCTTCCCCCTCAAGATTGCTCTGGCAATTCAGGGTCCTTTGTAGTTCCATATAAATTTTAGGATTATTTGTTTGAGTTCTGTGAAAAATGTCATGGATATTTTGATAGAGATTGCATTAAATCTGTAGATTGCTTTGGTTAGTATAGCCATTTTAACAATATTACTTTCTCCAGTCCAAGAATGCAGGATATCTTTGCATCATCTTCAGTTTCCTTCATCAGTATTCTATAGTTTACGTAGTATAGGTCTTTTACTTCCAAGACAAGGATGCCAACTCTCCCTGCTTTTATTTAACATAGTATTAGAAGTCTTTGCCATAGTAATCAGAGAAGTAAAAGAAATAAGAGGCATTCAAATTGTGAGGAAGAAATAAAACTGTCACTATTTGCAGATGCTATGGTATTATTTGCTACCCTGGAAGCTCAGAGTTAAAGAACCCACCTGCCAGTGCAGTAGATGCAGGCATGATCCCTGGGTTGCAAAGATCCCATGGAGAAGGAAATGCGTACCCATTGTAGTATTTTTGCCTGGGAAATTCTGGTGGGCAGATGAAACTGGTGGTCTGCAATCTATGGGGTCACAAAGAATGAGACACAACTTAGCAACTAAACAACAAGTGTTATTATATAGAGAATATCTTAAAGTCTCCACCAAAAACAAACAAACAAACAAAAACTATTAGAATTAAGTGAATTCAGTAAAGTTGCAGGATACAAGGCTCACATATAGAAATCTATTGGTTTCCTGTACACTAAAATGAACTATCAGAAAGGTAAAGTGAGAAAGCAATCCCCATTTGAAATTGGGTAATAAAGAGTAAAATACCTATGAATAAACTTAACCAAAGAGGTTAAATACCTATACTCTGAAAAAGCCTTTATTTTTCATTCATTTCGAAAAATATTTTCCAAATATTTTCTCAACTGATTATAGAATTTGACATAAGTTGTTTTTATCCTTATCTTTGTTCTGTTTTCTTTTTTTTGGATGTTTCTACATTTTTTGTTGTTTTTGTTCCAGTGTTTTTTGCTGCTTTTTTTGTTATTGTTGTTCGTGTTTCATAGCTAATCTGATTATGATGTGGCCTACTTTATTTTTCTTTCCACTTTTTCTCCTTGGATTTTGTTGTATCTGTGGGTTTATCAGTCAGTCAGTTCAGTCACTCAGTCGTGTCCGACTCTTTGCGACCCCATGAATCGCAGCATGCCAGGCCTCCTGTCCATCACCATCTCCCGGAGTTCACTCAGACTCATGTCCATCGAGTCAGGGATGCCATCCAGCCCTCTCATCCTCTGTCGTCCCCTTCTCCTCCTGCCCCCAGTCCCTCCCAGCATCAGAGTCTTTCTAATGAGTCAACTCTTCGCATGAGGTGGCCAAAGTACTGGAGTTTCAGCTTTAGCATCATTCTTTCCAAAGAAATCCCAGGACTGATCTCCTTCAGAATGGACTGGTTGGATCTCCTTGCAGTCCAAGGGACTCTCAAGAGTCTTCTCCAACACCACAGTTCAAAAGCATCAATTCTTCGGCGCTCAGCTTTCTTCACAGTCCAACTCTCACATCCATACATGACCACAGGAAAAACCATAGCCTTGACTAGACAGACCTTTGTTGGCAAAGTAATGTCTCTGCTTTTGAATATACTATCTAGGTTGGTCATAACTTTTCTTCCAAGGAGTAAGCGTCTTTTAATTTCATGGCTGCAGTCACCATCTGCAGTGATTTTGGAGCCCCTCAAAATAAAGTCTGACACTGTTTACACTGTTTCTCCATCCATTTCCCATGAAGTGATGGGACCAGATGCCATGATCTTGGTTTTCTGAATGTTGAACTTTAAGCCAACTTTTTCACTCTCCGCTTTCACTTTCATCAAGAGGGTTTTTAGTTCCTCTTCAGTTTCATCAAATTTAAAAACTTTTTAGTGATTAATCCTCAAGATTAATTAATTCCCCATAATTTCTGTTCATCATCCTTTCTTTTGAGGCTCCAATTACACTGGTTGACATATTTTCCTACTTCTTTGTATGTCTGGCAATTTTTGTTATGTACTGGTATTGTGGAATTTACACCATTACATGGTGTTGCTGTATTTCTTTAAAAAATGTTTGATTTTGTTCTGGCCCTTGGACAAGTTACTTGGCATCAGTTTGACACTTTTGAGACTTGCTTTTAAGCTTTCATAGGATAGATACAGAGTGTTCCATACATAAGGCTCATTTAGGCCAACTAGTGTAGTATATTTTAATGGAAGAAAATGAAGAGGAACTAAGGAGCCTCTTGATGAATGTGAAAGAGGAGAGTGAAAAGCTGGCTTCAAACTCAGCATTCAAAAACCTAAGATCATGCATCTGGTCCTATCACTTCATGACAAATAGATGGGGAAAATGTGGAAACAGTGTCAGATTTCATTTTCTTGGGCTCCAAAAGATGGTGACTGTAGCCATGAAATTAAAAGACACTTGCTCCTTGGAAAAATAGCTATGTCAAACCTAAACAGTTTAAAAAGCAGAGACATTACTTCGCTGACAAAGGTCTGTCTAGTCAAAACTGTGGTTTTTCCGTGTATGGATATGAGAGATGAACCATAAAGAAGGATGAATGCCAAAGAACTGATGCTTTTGAACTGTGGTGTTGGAGAAGACTCTTGAGAATCCCTTGGAATGTGGGGAAATCAAACCAGTCAATCCTAAAGGAAATCAATCCTGAATATCATTGGGAGGACTGATGCTGAAGCTCCAATACTTTGGCCACTTGATGCAAAGAGCTGACGCACTAGAAAAGATCCTGATGCTGGGAAAGATGGAGGGAGGAGGAGGAGGGGACAGCAGAGGATGAGATGGTTGAATGGCATCACTGACTCAATGGACATGAGTTTGAGCAAATTCAGGGAGATAGTGATAGGCAAAGAAGCCTGGCGTTCTGCAGTTCGTGCGATCACAAAGTGTTGTATACCCTTAGTGACTGAACAATAACAACTAGGGTATAATACCATTCTGAGGACTCTACATGATGCCCTGTATATATGGGGGCTTTCCACTCCAGCTTATAGGAGTACAAATTCTTCCCAGTCTTATTCTGTATTTATGAATTGTTTCATTTACTGCTTTCTGGGACTTCTTTTCTCAGCCTTCAGTAGTATCCTCTATATATTACACATACTCTTAGTCTAAGACTCAAAAACTTCTCTGCAGATCCCTGAGGCTTACGCTCTTGTTGCTCTCCCACTTCCTCTAGTATTCTGTTTGGCAAATTGTAGCCTCATCGGCCTCCCTAAACTCCAGTCTCCATCTGTTCTATTCAGTGAGAATGTTGGGCTCTTTTGTGTTTCCTATACCTGTTTCACTGTCTAGAAGCCTTTAGGCAGTAAGATGGACAGTTGTACAGCTTATCCCTTTCATTTTCCTTCTCTTGAGGATCATGGTACTGTGCTGTCTATTGTTCAGTGTCTAAAAACAATCTATGTTTATTGCTTTTAGTTTCTAGATGTTTAATGTGAGAAAATGATCTGATGACTATTATTCCTCATTGCTAAAACTCATTATGATTTTTATAAGTTTCTTTGGGAGAAACACTTGGAATATATATCTTTCTAAATGTTCATTTAATATATTTTGTGTTTGAGAGGAGAGAGCTTTTTAAAAGAAATATGTACTAGAAGATAATTTCAAATAGTGAACATATCAAGTAATAAAGCATTAGTATGATAATAGTAGGAATGGAGACAAGGGAACATATCTAAAATACAATTTTGTAGGAAAAATGGACAAAATGTGGGAAGTGCTTGGCATAGAGGGTACAGGTGGAGAAGAAATCAAAGATAACTTTAACATTTTGAGTCCAATAGAATAGTAGTGCAATTAATCGAAGAGAAGCAAAAGATTATTAAATTCTACTCATTTGTTAATATTAGCTTATTTATATATTATAGGAAATGGTGACAGAAATGTATTCTGGGCCTTGTGTAGCAATGGAGATTCAACAAACTAATCCTACAATGACATTTCGAGAATTCTGTGGACCTGCTGATCCTGTAAGTTTTTGTTTAATATATTAATCAAGTCTGTTTTATCCATTAACTAAATATCTTAATGGGTTTTTGATACCTTTAGTTTGTTCTTTAAAGAAACAAAATGAATATATGGACACAGTTTTATTCAAAATAGCATTTTACATTATTTATTTCTTAGATAGTATTCTCCCAAAAGTGAATTTTTTAAATTAACCTAGTGACAATATATAGGCAAAAACATTTACTGTGACATTTTCTTTTACTGTTTCTTGTTGCTAAATTGTATAAGTAAATTTGTTAAGCTCTGTGATAGAAAGTGGTCATGTATGGATTTGAGAGTTGGACTGTGAAGAAGGCTGAGTACCAAAGAATTGATGCTTTTGAACTGTGGTGCTGGAAAAGACTCTTGCGAGTCCCTTGAACTGCAAGGAGATCCAACCAGTCCATCCTAACGGAGACCAGTCCTGGGTGTTCATTGGAGGGACTGATGCTGAGGTTGAAACTCCAATACTTTGGCCACCTCATGTGGAGTTGACTCATTGGAAAAGACCCTGATGCTGGGAGGGATTGGGGGCAGGAGGAGAAGGGGACGACAGAGGATGAGATGGCTGGATGGCATCGCTGACTTAATGAACATGAGTTTGAGTGAACTCTGGGAGTTGGTGATGGACAGGGAGGCCTGGTGTGCTGCAGTTCATGGGGTCACAAAGAGTCGGACACAACTGAGCGACTGAACTGAACTCAACTGAACGTATTAATTATCCTTTGACATGAAAGTCAAAGTGTTAGTCACTCGGTTGTATCTGACTCTTTGTGACCCCATGGACTATAGCCCAACAGCCTCCTATGTCCATGGAATTCTCCAGGCAAGAATACTGGAGTGGGTACATTCCCTTCTCCAAGGGATCTCCTAGACCCAGGGATCAAACTCAGGTCTCCTGCACTGCAGGCAGATTCTTTACCATCTGAGCCACCAAGGGCCATAAATAAAACTCTAAATGTGGAGAATATTAATATGATGGCTTCATACCAGATGTATAAATAATTATGAGCAGTGAGACTTAAGTGAAAAGTGATATTCTCTAGTATGCCCTTCAGTTTCCTTCAGGTTTCGTTACACGTACATTTAGTAGTAAAAGGGATGAAGTATGAAGTGGGGATGAGGTTTAAAATAGAAATAACCTTTGAATGCGTATGCAAAAGCTCTATGCAAATATTCTAAGATGAGTAGGGTTATAGGAAGTATTACTGATTTTAAACACTAACTATAATTTAAATTTACTGTTTATTTCACTATCACTTGTAAAGTTTATTGAAGAACAGTCAGTTCAGTTTAATTGCATTTACTGAGTCCCTTAAATGTAAGATAGTAAGTTCCTGGTGCATGCTAAGTCTCTTCAGTGGTGCCCGACTCTTGGTGACCCTATGGACTGTAGCCCATCAGGCTCCTTCGTCCATGGGGTTCTCCAGGCAAGAATACTGGAGTGAGTTGCCATGCCCTCCTCCAGGGCATCTTCTTGATCTAAGGATCCAGTCTACATCTCCTGTGTCTCCTGCATTGGCAGGTGGGTTTTTTACCTCTAGGGCCAACTTGAATTAAAAAGCCAACTTATATGACAGAGTGTGGTGCTGGATTAAGCCCTGTAAGGAGGACAGTAATCCAGAAGTGCACATATAAACTTCCTCCCCAAAATTTACAGAGCAATATAGTGTCAGTTCAGGTAAAATACAAATGTTAAAAGGTTGTTTATTAAGGGAGCAATTAATATTTCTGAAGGTAATTAAGGAGGAGGAGAAATGTAAACAGGGATGTTTTTGTTCACCACCTAGAGTAATGAAAATAATAACAAAAGTAAACAAATGAGACCTAGTTAAGCTTTTAAGATTTTGCATAGCAAAGGAAATCATAAACAAAATGAAAAGATGGCCTTCAAAATGAGAGAAAATATTTGCAAATGAAGTGATTGACAAGGGATTAATCTTCAAAATGTACAAGCAGCTCATGTACCTCAATATCAAAAAACAAATAATCAAAAAATGATCAGAATGTATACATAGAAATTTACCCAAAAAAGACAGATGGCCAAAAAAGCACATGAAGACATGCTCAACATCACTAATTATTAGAGAAATGCAAATCAGTACTACAACAAGGTATCATCTACACCAGTCAGAATGGCCATCATCAAAAAAATCTACAAAGTGGATAAGGTGTGAAGAAAAAGTCATCGTGAAGTCATGAAGTCACTCAGTCATGTCCGACTCTTTGCAAATTCGTGGGTTGTCACCTGCCAATCTCCTCAGGTGACAGTCCATGTAGGCAACAGTCCTTGGAGTTTTTCAGGCAAGAATACTGGAGTGGGTTGCCATTTCCTTCTCCAATGAAGAAAAAGGAACTCCCTTAAATTGTTGATGGTACCACCACTATGGAGAACAATATGGAGGCTCCTTTTAAAACTAGATCTACCATATAATCCAGCAGTTCCACTCCTGGCATACAGCTGGAGAAAAACCATAATTTGAAAGGATCCATGCACCTCAGCTTTCATTGCAGCATTGTTTACAACCACCACAACGTGGAAGCAACCTAAATGTCTATCAGCAGAGGAATGGGCAAAGTGGTTTATTACTCAGCCACAAAAAGGAATGAAATAATGCCATTTGTAGTGACATAGATGGACCCAGAGATTGTCATCAAGAGTGAAGTAACTCAAGAAGAGAAAAACAAATACTGTGCAATATCGTTTATATGTGGAATCTAGAAAAATGGAGGAGATAAACTTGCTAGCAAAGAGGAAAGAGAGTCATAAGTATAGAAAACAACCATAGATACCTAGGTGGGTAGTGGGGGTGGGACGTACTGGGAGATTGGGATTGACATATATATACTACTTTTTATAAAATGGTTAATTGATGAAAACCTACTGTACAGTGCAGGGATTTCTACCTAATGCTCTGTGGTGATCTACATGGGAAGGGTATCTAAAAAAGAGTGGATGTACATATATGTGTAGTTGGTTCACTTTGCTGAATAGCAGAAACTAACAACATTGCAAAACGACTACACTCCAATAAAAGTTAATTTAAATAAAAAAATGAATCAAGGTACAAAGAAAATAGGGAAAGCTTGAAAGCTCAGTATACAAAAGTAACCATGCAGGAATTTGCAGATTTACTGTGATATACATCAAGAATATTTGCTTGGCTTCAATGGGAAATGCATACCTGGAAACACAGGGAAATACATATTTTTTTTTTAGAGGAAACAAGGAAAATACTGGTAGAGATGAAGGTGTGATGCATATCTTTAAAAGACAGGCTAAAAATTGTGGATTCTGTGTAATTAGAATACTGTATAGTAAGAAACAGAAATTCCTTATATGTAGTTTCGGTATACTAAATTATTCCTTTGATGCATCTAGAGCAAACTGAACTGAAAGAGATTAAGGTCAGGGGCTCTAGAAATGGAAAGGGACAGACGTGATGGCATCAGTAGAGAAAGAGTTACTGTACTTTATATCTTTTCAAGGAGAAAGAAGAGTAGAAATAAATAATATGTGTGATTGTGAAAGAGTGAATATTAAGATGTGACTCTGCTTTAGAGGACATTAGGAGAAAGTGGTGGTGATGTTAAGTAGTTATTGAATATTAATTGTAAAATATTAGAAAGGAATACTTTTTGGGTATATAAATAAGCAGAACTCAGGGTCATTTTAATTTTTGATTTCTGTTTGGCCAAAGAGGATTTTGTTCATTTGTTTTTTAAGATAGTTAAAATTGTGGGTGACCAGCTGACCAAACATAGATAAGTTAAAGAGAGAAAAATTAAGGCAAAAAAGGAATGAGATGAGTTTGCTCATTCTTTCATTCATTCAATAAATATTTGTTGAATCTGTGCTAGTATTTGTGACTATAAAGATAGAAGCTTTAAAGAGCTTACAGTCTATGAGTGGGCACAGATATTTAAGTGGTTAGTTTCTATGTTTTGTGGCAACTACATTATTGGATACTTATATTGGGTTTTGTGGCAATTACATTATTGGATACTTATATTGGGTACTAAGTGCTGTGCTTAGTCACTGAGTCATGTCCAACTCTTTGCGACCCCATGGACTGTAGCCTGCCAGGCTCATCTGTCCATGGGGATTCTCTAGGCAAGAATACTGGAGTGGGTTGCCATGCCTTCCTCCAAGGGATCTTTCTGACCCAGGGATTGAACCCAGGTCTCCCACATTGCAGGCGGATTCTATACTGTCTGAGCCACCAGGGAAGCCCATTGGGTACTATGGCAGTCCAGAATTATACCATTTAGTTTAGTCTGGGGATGGATAATGGAGTCAGGCGAGACTTCTTCAAGAACATGGTAGCTGAGCTAAATTGTGAGGAATGAGTAGAGCTTAGCTAAGTGGAGAAGGTGGAAAATAATAAAGGTATGAATTCATAAAACAACACTGCTTTTGCTAAAATACAGGGCAGTGAATCAGAAAGAAAGTTGCTGGGGAAGAAGTGGGAAGTAAGCAAGTGAGTGATCATAGAAGGAAGAGTCCTGAATATAAAAATTTGCTGATTCCGTTTCTTTCTAAATATTCAGTGAACACTTATGAATTGAACAATATGTACAAAGTTTACTGCTTTATCACATGGCTGAGCCAAAATAAAGATGTCTAAAGCCAGCTGTCTTTCGTTAAGTGACTCATAATCCCTTTCAGAGTCCAAATTGCATCGTTAAAGCATAGTTGGAATTACCCCACTTAATTTTTTTATTGTAGTTTTTTATGAACCCTGTATGATGAGTTCAGTTCAGTTGCTTGTTGTGTCTAACTCTTTGCGATCCCACGGACTGTAGCACGTCAGGCCTCCCTGTCCATCACCAACACCCGGAGCTTGCTCAAACTCATATCGATTGAGTCGGTAATGACATCCAGCCATCTCATCCCATGTTGTCCCTTTCTTCTCCCACCTTCAATCTTTCCCAGCATCATGGTCTTTTCCAATGAGTCAGTTCTTTGCATCAGGTGGTCAAAGTATTGGAGCTTCAGCTTCAGCATCAGCCTTCCAGTGAATATTCAGGATTGATTTCCTTTAGGATTGACTGGTTGGATCTCTTTACATTCCAAAGGACTCTCAAGAGTCTTCTCTGACACCACAGTTCAAAAGCATCAGTTCTTCAGCACTCAGCTTTCTTTATGGTCCAGCTCTCATATCCATACATGACTACTGGAAAAACCATAGTTTTGACTAGACAGACTTTTGTTGGCAAAGTAATGTCTCTGTTTTTTAATGAAATGTCTAGATTTGTCATAGCTTTTCTTCCAAGTAGCAAGTGTCTTTTAATTTCATGGCTGTAGTCACCATCTGCAGTGATTTTGGAGCCCAAGAAAATAAAGTCTGTCACTGTTTCCATTATTTCCCCATCTATTGGCCGTGAAGCGATGGGACTGGATGCCATGATCTTAGTTTTTTGAATGTTGAGTTTTAAGCCAACTTCTTTACTCTCTTCTTTCACTTTTATCAAGAGGCTCTTTAGTTCCTCTTTGCTTTCTGCAATAAGGGTGGTGTCATCTGCATATCTGAGGTTATTGATATTTCTCCCTGAAATCTTGATTCCAGCTTGTTTGGCATTTCACATGATGTACTCTGCATTTCACATGATGTACATTTCATTTCACATGACGTACTCTGCATATAAGTTAAAGAAGCAGGGTGATAATATACAGCCTTGATGTACTCCTTTTCCTATTTGGAACCAGTCTGTTGTTCTATGTCCGGTTCTAACTGTTGCTTCTTGATCTGCATACAGATTTCTCAGGAGGCAGGTAAGGTGGTCTGTTATTCCCATCTCTTTAATAATATTCCATTCTGTTGTGATCCACACAGTCAAAGGCTTTGGCATAGTCAATAAAGCAGAAGTAAATGTTTTTCTGGAACTCTCTTGCTTTTCCTATAATCCTTCAGATGTTAGCAGTTTGATCTCTGGTTTCTCTGTCTTTTCTCAATCCAGCTTGAATATGTAGAATATCTCGGTTCACATACAGTTGAAGCCTGGTGTGGAGAATTTTGAGCATTACTTTGCTAGCGTGTAAGATCAATGCAGTTGTGTGGTAGTTTGAACATTATTTGGCATTGCCTTTCTTTGGGATCGGATTGAAGACTGACCTTTTCCAGTCCTGTGGCCACTGCTGAGTTTTCCAAATTTGCTGGCATATTGAGTGCAACACTTTCACAGCATCATCTTTTAGGATTTGAAATAGCTCAACTGGAATTCCACCACCTCCACTAGCTTTGTTCATAGTGATGCTTCCTAAGGCCCACTTGACTTCACATTCCAGGATGTCTGGCTCTAGGTGAGTGGTCACACCATCATGGTTGTCTGAGTCATTAAGATCTTTTTTGTGTAGTTGGAACATTCTTTGGCATTTATTGCATTATGTAGAGTTATACCACAGGGATTTTAAATTTTGGTACTAATCTAACATATAAAATGTTAACAGTGGCTGTCTTTGGGTGGTAGGATTATAATTGTCAATTCTACTTTCCTATATTTTACAGTTTTTCTTTAAGATTTTTATAATAAGAAAAATACATTTTATTTTATCATAAAACCTGAAAGTGAATGAACTTGTATTAATAAATGAGGAGTTGGGGCTGATTTAGGACTGATTTCTCGTCTTGGGTCTCAGGGTCCTACGTCATGTTCTAAGCGTAGGTATAGGATTTCAAGCGGGACTATATGCTCTTTAAAAGTTTGATTGGTGGATTTTTTTTTTTTTTTTGGTCAGAAAACGCTGGATAGTTTTACATTTTATTAGCTACACTGTAGACCCTAGAGCTGCCTCATTCCTTCCCCTCCCCCACCCCCAGGGCAGTGTCAGGCCTTCCCAGGAGCCCTGCCTTTGCTGCCTGGGCAGTCTGAAACTCCTGCTGCAGCTGAGCAAAGGTCTCCCTCTGTTGTTCTGACTGCCGCTCTAGATCCCGGAGCTGGGATTCGTATCGCTTAATCTCAGCTGTGATGTGGTCCAGCCTTTTACCCACTGTGGCCCGAGCTTCCGCCAGCTCCTGTTTGACCAGTATGGGCCCCAGAAGTTTAAACGCCACACTGGACCCATCCAGTAGAGCCAGTTCCTCCTTCATGATACTATTTTCTGTTAGTTGCACCTCTAGTTTCTGCCTCCCTGACACGGGTTTACTCAAGTCCTTCTGCAGCTGTTGATTATTTCTCCACTTCTCCCTGTAGCTTCTTCTGGATTACCTCCGCCATGGCGGGGATGAGAGTGTTCTCCCTTCAGTATTGGTAAACCCTATTTTTTTTAATTTTAAGGAAATATAGATGATTTACAATGTCTTGTTAGTTTCAGGTATACATCAAAGTGATTCAGTTGCTTACACATATAAGTACCTATTCTTTTTTAGATTCTTGTCCCTTATAGGTTATTATAAAATATTGAATATAGTTCCCTATTCAAGACCATATGCTTTTGATGAATACTGATGATTATTTCAAGTCAGAAGAAATACCATTAGTCATTATAGTCAAGCTTTATGAACAATAAAATAGCCTTTTCAGTTCGGTCTCAGAAGTTAGTTCATCTTATCCTCCTTCCTTTCTTTTCCTCGCTCTCCTCCTACCTTTCCAGTAAATACAGTCCTTATCTTTGAGGAATTTAATGGTCTAGTTCTAGGAGGTAGACTTGATAATTAAATAGCCATCTTACTTTAAACCGCTAGATATGCCAGTCTATTTATTGTTGTTGTTATTCAGTTGCTAAGTCCTGTCTGTCTGTTTGCAACCCCCTGGACTGGACTGTAGTACACCAGGCTTCCTGGTCCTTCACTATCTCCTGGAGTCTGCTCAAATACATGTCCCACTGAGTCAGGGATGCTATCTCACCGTCTTTCTCTGCCTCCCTCTTCTCCTCTTGCCCTCAGTCGTTCCCAGCATCAGGGTCTTTTCCAATGAGCTGGCTTTTCACGTCAGGTGGCAAAGTATTGGCACTTTAGCATCAGTCCTTCCAATGAACATTCAGGGTTGATTTCCTGTAAGATTGACTTGTTTGGTCTCCTTGCAGTCCAATGGACTCTCAAAAGTCTTTCCCGGCAGCATGATTTGAAAGCCCTCCAGCAGCATGATTTGAAAGCATCAATTGCTTAGCCTTCTTTCTGGTCCAGCTCTCACATCTGTACATGAAAAACCATAGCTTTGACTATATGAACCTTTGTCTATAAAGTGAATGTCTTTGCTTTCTAATACACTGTCTAGGTTTATTATAGCTTTCCTTCCGAGGAATAAGCATGTTATAATTTCATGGCTGCAGTCACTGTCTTCAGTGATTTTGGAGCCCAAGAAAATAAAATCTGTTACTGCTTCTACTGTTTACCCTTCTATTTGCCATGAAGTGATGGACCAGATGCCATAATCATATTTTTTTGAGTACTGAGTTTCAAGCCAGGTTTTTACTCTCCCCTTTCATTCTCATTAAGAGGCTCTTTAGTTCCTCTTCACTTTCTGCCATTAAAGTGGTATCATATGCATATATGAAGTTGTTGATATCTCTCCCACCAATCTTGATTCCAGCTTATGATTCATTTACCCAGCATTTCACATGATGTACTCTGTATATAAGTTAAGTAAGCAGGGTGACAGTATACAGCCTTGACGTACTCCTTTCCCAATTTGGAACCAGCCTGTTCCATGTCTATTTCTAACTGTTGCTTCTTGATCTGCATACAGGTTTCTCAGGAAGCAGGTAAGGTGGTTTGGTATTCCCATCTCTTTAAGAATTTTCCAGTTTGTTGTGATCCACACAGTCAAAGGTGTAGTCAGTGAGGCAGAAGTAGATGTGTTTTACTGAAATTCCCTTGCTTTCTCTGTGATCCAGCAAATGTTAGCAATTTGATCTCTGGTTCCTCTGCCTTTTCTAAATCCAGCCTGTACATCTGGAAATTCTTGCTTCCCATACTATTGAAACTTAGCTTGAAGAATTTTGAGCATAACCTTACTAGTATGGGGAATGAGTGCAACTGCCTGGTGGTTTGAACAATCTTGGGCACTGCCCTTCTTTGGGATTGGAATGAAAACTGACCTCTTCCAGTTCTGTGGCCACTGCTGAGTTTTCTAAATTTGCTGACATATTGAAATACTGGAGTGGGTAGCTATTCCTTTCTCTAGGGGATCTTCCCGATCTAGGGATCATACCCAGGTCACCTGCATTGCAGGCAGTTTCTTTACTTTCTGAGCCACCAGGGAAGCCCTAATCTATTCATGTATTATGTTAAAATAATTTACATATTTCTTCACTGCTTAGTAATTCCCATATATGAAGTGAGAACCTTGGTTATAATACATGTCAGTCTAATTAGTACTTGGAAGAATGCCAGGTACATAATGACCATGGAATTAATATTTGATGAATTAATGAACAGACTGGCTATATTAAGGACTTGTACTAATTGATTATTTAAATGTATTTTATCTACAAAGTGGATCCTTTTTTTCTTTGTTCTTTTCTAAAATATAGAACTACTTTTCAAGTTGATTCAAAAGAAGATTCAGCATAACAGTGACCATTAGATCAGTTTATAACTATACCGCTGACCTTTGAACAATGAGTGGAGGGGCACCAACCCTCCGAGCAATCAAAAATCCGTGTTTAATATATAGTCAGCCCTCCATATCTGTGATTCCTCTATATCCATGTTCTGAATGCAGGGATTCAACCAACTGCAAGTTGTCTAGTACTATCAGTTCAGTCACTCAGCCGTGTCCAGCTTTTTGTGACCCCATGGACTGTGGCACGCCAGGATCTCCCGGAGCCTACTCAAACTCATGTCCATCGCATCAGTGATGCCATTCAACCATTTTATCCTCTGTCATTCCCTTCTCCTCCCACCTTCAATCTTTCCCAGCATCAGGGTCTTTTCAAATGAGTCACTTCTTCGCATCCAGTGGCCAGAGTTTTGGAGTTTCAGCTTCAGCATCAGTCCTTCCAATGAATATTCAGGACTGATTTCCTTTAGGATTGACTGGTTAGATCTTCTTGCAGTCCAAGGGACTCTCAAGAGTCTTCTCCAACATCACAGTTCAAAAGCATCAGTTCTTCAGTGCTCAGCTTTCTTTATGGTCCAACTCTCACATCCATACATGACTACTGGAAAAGCCATAGCTTTAACTAGACAGACATTTACTATTGAGAAAAATCTGTATATTAGTGGATGTGAGCAGTGGAAATCCTTGTTGTCCAAGGGTCAACTCTTAGGTGTTGTATATTGACTTATTTCATCATTAATATTTGCTGTTGGCAGAGATTCTGCCTCTCTATGGTCTCATAACTTGAAGAAAACATATATGAATGGAATTTCTTCCAGTCTGTCCAGAAGTGGTCTCCAGAGAGAGGGTGGTGCACAAGACAGTTCATTGTGAGGGGAAGTATTAGACTTTCCACTTACATTTATTTGCCATATAAAAGTAACAAATTGGGATGGGGTAGAAGATGGGAGGGGGGTTCAAGAGGGAGGGGACAAAAAGTAAACAAAAGAAATTAAAGTTTGATAAATGCAATATGTGGATGAATAAGAGTACATTTAAATAATCTATTAAAATATATACATATTTTGGTGTATTTACATATTCTACTGAGAAGGGTGCTTGGGAAATGTTAGTCGCTACTACATAGAGTGGTAAAATTATTGCAACAGATTTCTTTGCAATTCAAGAAGTATTTACTCACCACACAATCACCTGGAGAAATACATTCACTTAGGCAGGAAATCTGTTCCAGATGTGCCTCTGGAAGAGGTTTTCATTGCACCTGTTGAAGAATTTCGCTGTTGAGTAGCTTGGCAGTTTTCCTGCTGAGCCATTAGCAACCTGAAAGAATCACCAAAGAAGTAGTAAATTGTCTGCAAAAATCATGCAAAATATATTTGTCCTTGGACTGGTAAGTATGACAAGCAAAAATAACCTAACATACGTATGCTGTCTTTTATGAAAAATGTTTTTGTTAAATACTTGATGTAAATGATCTTATTTCAGGGAATCTGAATTATCCTTATCTGCTTTCTTCCTTTGAAACCTTTAACCCCATCACCAGATTCTGTTGTGTCATTTTCATATACAGAAAGTAAAAGTAGCTCTTCACATTTTAATGAAGTTTTGCATTCATTTTATTTTTCAGAGGGATATTCTGCCTGTTATCTAGTGGTTGATTTCATGATCAAAGTAGAAGTGTCATATTTTGAAAGGCAGCTCTTTTAGCATGAATGTGCGGCAAGTTGTTGAAACTTGGGAGAGAAATGCTTGAAAGTTGTTGGTTCTATGATCTGTTGACTTTCTGGTCACATTCCTTTATTAACTGAAGACTTGGAAATCCTGATTATATTCTTCATCCAAATGCTTGCCATAACATCCATGTAAAGGATTCACCCAACACCTAGCCTCAGAGCTCAACTATCAATTTTCTCAGTTTTCCTCCATAGCCATACTCAATGCTTTTAAAAAATACTGGAATATAGTTGTTTTACATATTATGTACATCATTAATCATTACATTTGCAATCACTGACATTTGCATATATTATGAAATTATCACCATGTTAAATGTAATAACCATCTGTCCCCATCTAAAATAATTATATTATTTTTGATCTGTTCCTTATGATTGTATATCTATACCTTCACCATGATCCTGATTTATTTATTATGTAAGTGAAGTTTTGTACCTCTTAATCCTCTTCACTTATTTCACACAACTTCCACCCCTCCTGGCAACCACCAGTTTGCTCTGTGTGTCTTTGTTGTTGTTGTTGAGTTGCTAAGTTGTGTCTGACCCTTTGCAACCCCTGGACTGTAGTATACCAGGCTTTGAAGTACTTCACCATCTCCCAGAGTTTGTTTAAACTCATGTCCATTGAGTGAGTGATGCTATACAATCATCTCATCCTCTGTCATCCCCTTCTCTTCCTACCTTTAATATTTCCCAGCATCAGGGTCTTATCTAATGAGTTGACTTTTCTCATCATGTGGCCAAAGTATTAGAGTTTTGGCATCAGTCCTTCCAATGAATATTCAGGGCTGATTTCCTTCAGGATTCACTGGTTTGATCTCCATTGCAGTCCAAGTGGCTCCCAAGAGTCTTTTCCAACACCACAGTTCAAGCATCAATTCTTTGGTTCTCGGCCTTCTTTATGGTCCACCTCTCACATCCATACACGACTACTGGAAAACCATAGCTTTGATTAGGCAGCCCCTTGTCTGTAAACTAATGTCTCTGCTTTTTACTACACTGTCTAGGTCTTTCATAGCTTTTCTTCCAAGGAGCAACCAGCTTTTAATTTCATTGCTGCAGTCTCCATCTGCAGTGATTTTGGAGCCCCCCCAAATAAACTCTATCACTGGTACCTTTCTTTACCCATCTTTTTGCTATGAAATGATGGAACAGATGCAGTAATGTTAGTTTTTTGAATGTTGAGTTTTAAGCCAACTTTTTCACTGTCCTCTTTCACTTTCATCAAGAGGCTCTTTAGTTCTTCTTCACAATAAGGGTGGTGTCATCTGTATATCTGAGCTTACTGATATTTCTCCCGGCAGTCTTGCTTCCAGCTTGTGCTTTATCCAGCCTGGACTTTCACATGACGTATTTTGCATATAAGTTAAATAAGCATGGTGACAGTATACTGCCTTGATGTACTCCTTTCCCGATTTGGATCCAGTCTGTTGTTCCATGTCCAGTTCTAACTGTTGCTTCTTGACCTCCATACATATTTCTCAGGAGGCAGTTCAGGTGGTCTGGTATTCCCAATTCTTTAAGAATTTTCCACAGTTCATTGTGATCCACAGAGTCAAAGGCTTCGGCATAGTCAATAAAGCAGAAGTAGATGTTTTTCTGGAACTTTATTGCTTTTTAAATGATCCAGTGGATGTTGTCAGTTTGATCTCTGGTACCTCTGCCGTTTCTACAACTAGCTTGAACATCTAGAATTTCATGGTTCACATACTGTTGAAGCCTGATGTGGAGAATTTCGAGCATTACTTTAGTAACATGAGAGATGAGTGCAGCTGTGTAGTAGTTTGAACATTGTCTGGCATTGCTGTTCCTTCCTTGGGATTGGAATGAAAACTGACTTTTTCTAGTCCTGTGGCCACTGCTGAGTTTTCCAGATTTGCTGGCATATTGAGTGCAGCACTTTCGTAGCATCATCTTTTAGGATTTGAAATAGCTCACCTTGAATTTCATCACCTCCACTAGCTGTGTTTGTTGGGCTTAGGGTTCCTCTTTTCCTTAACACAACAAAGTCTCTAATCATATCTGGCAAATTCAGTCACATTGAGATGCAAATTACTACTCTTAAAGAATACATTATCACTGCCAAGGTTTTCCCTTTTTTTCCCCTCCTTTTAAAAGGGCTGGTACACTGAGATGACCCAGAGGGATGGGATGAGGAAGGAGGGGGGGGGTGGTGTTCAGGATGGGACACATGTAAACCCATGGCTGATTCATGTCAATGTATGGCAAAAACCACTACAATATTGTAAAGTAATTCAGTTAAGTTCAGTCGCTCAGTCATATCCGACTCTTTGCGACCCCATGAATTGCAGCATGCCAGGCCTCCCTGCCCATCTCCAATTCCCGGAGTTCACTCAAACTCACGTCCATCAAGTCAGTAATGCCATCCAGCCATCTCACCCTCTGTGGTCCCCTTCTCCTCCTGCCCCCAATCCCTCCCAGCATCAGAGTTTTTCCAGTGGGTCAACTCTTTGCATGAGGTGGCCACAGTACTGGGTTTCAGCTTTAGCATCATTCCTTCCAAAGAACACCCAGGACCGATCTCCTTTAGAATGGACTGGTTGGATCTCCTTGCAGTCCAAGGGACTCTCAAGAGTCTTCTCCAACACCACAGTTCAAAAGCATCAATTCTTCAGCGCTCAGCCTTCTTCACAGTCCAATTCTCACACCCATACATGACTGCTGGGAAAACCATAGCCTTGACTAGATGGACCTTTAATATGCTGTCTAGGTTGGTCATAACTTTTCTTCCAAGGAGTAAGCGTCTTTTAATTTCATGGCTGCAGTCACCATCTGCAGTGATTTTGGAGCCCAAAAAAATAAAGTCTGATACTGTTTCCACTGTTTCCCCATCTAATTCCCATGAAGTGATGGGACCAGATGCCATGATCTTTGTTTTCTGAATGTTGAGCTTTAAGCCAACTTTTTTACTCTCTTCTTTTACTTTCATCAAGAGGCTTTTTAGTTCCTCTTCACTTTCTGTCATAAGGGTGGTATCATCTGCACATCTGAGGTTATTGATATTTCTCCTGGCAATCTTGATTCCAGCTTGTGCTTCTTCCAGTCCAGCATTTCTCATGATGTACCCTGCATAGAAGTTAAATAAACAGGGTGACAATATACAGCCTTGACATACTCCTTCTCCTATTTGGAACCAGTCTGTTGTTCCATGTCCAGTTCTAACTGTTGCTTCCTGACCTGCATATAGGTTTCTCAAGAGGCAGGTCAGGTGGTCTGTATTCCCATCTCTTTCAGGATTTTCCACAGTTTCTTGTGATCCACACAGTCAAAGGCTTTGGAATAGTCAATAAAGCAGAAGTAGATGTTTTTCTGGAACTCTCTTGCTTTTTCCATGATCCAGCAGATGTTGGCAATTTGATCTCTGGTTCCTCTGCCTTTTCTAAAACCAGCTTGCACATCTGGAAGTTCACGGTTCATGTATTGCTGATGCCTGGCTTGGAGAATTTTGACCATTACTTTACTAGTGTAGAGATGAGTGCAGTTGTGCAGAAGTTTGAGCATTCTTTGGCATTGCCTTTGTTTGGAATTGGAATGAAAACTGACCTTTTCCAGTCCTGTGGCCACTGCTGAGTTTTCCAAATTTGCTGGCATATTGAGTGCAACACTTTCACAGCATCATCTTTCAGGATTTGAAATAGCTCAACTGGAATTCCACCACCTCCACTAGCTTTGTTCATAGTGATGCTTCCTAAGGCCCACTTGACTTTCACATTGCAGGATGTTTGGCTCTAGATGAGTTATCACACCATCGTGATTATCTGGGTCATGAAGATCTTTTTTTGTACAGTTCTTCTGTGTATTCTTGCCACCTCTTCTTAATATCTTCTGCTTCTGTTAGGTCCATACCATTTCTGTCCTTTATCGAGCCCGTCTTTGCATGAAATGTTCCCTTGGTAGCTCTAATTTTCTTGAAGAGATCTCTAGTCTTTCCCATTCTGTTCTTTTCCTCTATTTCTTTGCATTGATCGCTGAAGAAGGCTTTCTTATCTCTTCTTGCTATTCTTTGGAACTCTGCATTCAGATGCTTATATCTTTCCTTTTCTCCTTTGCTTTTCGCCTCTCTTCTTTTCACAGCTGTTTGTAAGGCCTCCCCAGACAGCCATGTTACTTTTTTGCATTTCTTTTCCATGGGGATGGTCTTGATCCCTATCTCCTGTACAATGTCACGAACCTCTGTTCATCAGGCACTCTATCAGATCTAGTCCCTTAAATCTATTTCTCACTTCTACTGTATAATCATAAGGGATTTGATTTAGGTCATACCTGAATGGTCTAGCAGTTTCCCCTACTTTCTTCAATTTAAGTTGGAATTTGGTAATAAGGAGTTCATGATCTGAGCCACAGTCAGCTCCTGGTCTCGTTTTTGTTGACTGTAGAGAGCTTCTGCCTCTTTGGCTGCAAAGAATATAATCAATCTGATTTTGGTGTTGACCATCTGGTGATGTCCATGTGTAGAGTCTTCTCTTGTGTTGTTGGAAGAGGGTGTTTGCTATGACCAGTGCATTTTCTTGGCAAAACTCTTATTAGTCTTTGCCCTGCTTCATTCCGCGTTTGAAGGCCAAATTTGCCTGTTACTCCAGGTGTTTCTTGACTTCCTACTTTTGCATTCCAGTTCCCTATAATGAAAAGGACATCTTTTTTGGGTGTTAATTCTAAAAGGTCTTGTAGGTCTTCAAAGAACTGTTCAACTTCAGCTTCTTCAGCATTACTGGTTGGGGCATAGACTTGGATTACTATGATATTGAATGGTTTGCCTTGGAAACAAACAGAGATCATTCTGCCATTTTTGAGATTGCATCCAAGTACTGTATTTTGGACTCTCTTGTTGACCGTGATGGCTACTCCATTTCTTCTGAGGGATTCCTGCCTGCAGTAGTAGATATAATGGTCATCTGAGTTAAATTCACCCATTCCAGTCCATTTTAGTTCTCTGATTCCTAGAATGTCGACATTCACTCTCGCCATCTCTTGTTTGACCACTTCCAATTTGCCTTGATTCATGGACCTGACATTCCAGGTTCCTATGCAGTAGTGCTCTTTACAGCATTGGACCTTGCTTCTATCACGTCACATCCGCATGCTGTGGCTCCATCTCTTGATTCTTTCTGTAGTTATTTCTCCTCTGATCTCCAGTAGCGTGTTGGGCACCTACTGACCTGGGGAGTTCCTCTTTCAGTATCCTTTCATTTTGCCTTTTCATACTGTCCATGGGGTTCTCAAGGCAAAAATACTGAAGTGGTTTGCCATTCCCTTCTCCAGTGGACCACATTCTGTCAGATGTCTCCACCATGACCTGTCCATCTTGGGTGGCCCCACACGGCGTGGTTTAGTTTCATTGAGTTAGACAAGGCTGTGGTCCATGTGATTAGATTGACTAGTTTTCTGTGAGTATAGTTTCAGTGTGTCTGCCCTCTGATTCTCTCTCGCAACACCTACCATCTGACTTGGGTCTCTCTTACCTTGGACGTGGGGTATCTCTTCACGGTTTCTCCAGCAAAGCACAGCCGCGGCTCCTTACTTTGGACGAGGGGTATCTCTTCACCACAGCCCCTCCTGACCTTGAAAGTGGAGTAGCTCCTCTTGGCCCTCCTGCGCCCGTGTAGCCACTGCTCCTTGGACATGGGGTTGTTCCTCTTGGCCGCCGTCCCTGACCTTGGACATGGGGTAGCTCCTCCCAAATTAACCTCCAATTAAAATAAATAAATTTAAAAACTGCATTCAGTTCAGTTCAGTTCAGTAGCTCAGTTGTGTTTGACTCTGTTCAGCCCCATGGACTGCAGGATGTCAGGCTTCCCTATACATCAACAGTCCTGGAGCTCACTCAGACTTATGTCCGTCGAGTCAGGGATGCCATCCAACCATCTCATCTTCTGTCAGAATGAATTATTTTTATCTTAAAAAAAATTTCCTGTTTTGCAGTCAGGCCCCAGGAAGGTGACTGAGGAAAGAAAAGCTGACTGATGGGAATTCTTAGATACTTTTCTTTCATTCATTCATCCGTGAATAATTGAATGCCTACTAGGTGCCATGCACTATTCTATGTACTATGGATATATCAGTGTACAAAACAACTGTGTGTGTGTCTGTGATACGGAGAGAGCTCATGTAGTCTCCTCACAAAGCACTGGGGTTACGTTTGAGTTGAAGACAGACCATAGCCAAATAAAAAATAGAGTGCACAGTAATTTCACATGGATAAAAATGAAGCAAGAAAAGGGAACTGGAGCTAGGATATATACACAGGATTCTGCTCGAAATTGGAGTCATAAGAAAAGGATGAAAGAAGGAAGAGAAAAGAGCCAGCCATGCCTGTTGCTATGTGAAGAATGTCATAGGCAGAGGGAACAGCCAAGGTGTAAGCTCTAGGAGAGGAGGTTGCTTGGGGTAATCCTAGAACTTGGGGGAATGAGTAGGTGGGAGATAAAGCCAGTGAGATAAGAACTGAGGTAGATCTTGTAGACTGTTGTAGTGATTTAAAGACAATAAACTTTGCCTAGGCCAAGAAGAGATCCTATTTATCATAGTCGGTTTGATATCATGATTCAAACTGACTTCTAATAGGAGATCAAGGCTCCTTCCTTCTGCCTTCACTGTTACTTCCTTCAGAAGTCTGGATCTTGGGTAAGAAGCAACACCTGTTCTTTTTCATTGTCTTTAAAATTTTTCATTTATTTTATACTAAGAGCACATCTCAATTGAACTAGCCACATATCATATACTTAATAGACATATGTGGCTAGTGGCTACCATATTGAATAGTGCAAATCTAGACCATTCCAGCAGACCTTACTTATGAATAAAGGACCTTCTCCCATAGTCTAACTGAGATTGGAGTGCTACACTGGGTCAAAGTACAAACAATAAAGTATTATAATGCGTTGTTTTAATTCCCTTGTGCTTGTTTCTCTCAGGTACTTTTAACAGTTCTAACCGCGTGTTTCTTTAGACCATGCAGTGGGGGTTAGGCAAGGGCCACATTAGAAAAGGCTTTGTAAGTTATGCTAAAGAGTTGGGATTTCATTCCAGAGGCCTAGAGATGAGAAAGGGGGACGAGTTAGTGAGTTTTCATCAGAGCAATTATCTGATCATTTTTGCATTTTTAGAGAAATTATTATTATGGTAGTGTGGAAGACCCATTTAAGAGCAGCTTCATTAAAAGCAGAGAGAAGGTCCTTGTTGACCTGAAACGAATAGACTGCCAGCTGTCTCTCTAGCAAAGACAGTTTTATTCAGGATCAGCAGAAAATTATAGTTTTGAGTCTGCAACCAAGGTAAGCCATGTGCAGATCCCCACATGGCAAAGGAAAGAGAATACATTTAAAGAGCAGAAAAGAAAGGTGGGAGGGCAATAATAAGCAAAGAGTCCATGGCTTTTCATTAATCCTTTCATTAATCCCGAATCCTTGCCAAGAATGAGGAAGAGTCTGCCTTTTGGGCTCTGTCATCTTCAAAGGGCATGAGAGCTCCCTCTTCTGTTTCCCAACTATATTTAAGTGAGGTTTCCATTTTTTATTTATTTATTTTACATCCTATGAAAATGTAGATGAGAAGTGGTGAAGGGCTAACCTAAAGTAGTGGCACTGTAGTCAGAGCAGAGAGGGCAGATTGAAAGATGCTAAAGAGGGCTGTAGAATCCACAGTGGTTGGTATCAGCTGAGCGTGATACACGAAGAAATATCCAGGATGATGCCTAGCTTTAAAAAATTATTTTATCTTAGGCAACTTGGATTATATGTAGTACTATTAATTAAACTAGTAAATATAGGAAGAGAAACCAATTTGAGAGGAAATGTTGAATTTCATTTTCGTACATACGGACTTTGGAGTGGAGAGAGGAGAGTTTGAAAAGTATCCAACTTGGTGTATTGGGAAGCCTGATGAAAGTGGTAAAAGTAATTACAATGGAATATTGAGAATGAAAGCCAGGCCATAAATGCGTTAAGGAAAGAATGAAAGATTTTGAGAAAACATAGTATATTCAGTTTATTCTTATAACAAATATTAATTAATAGTTAAAATGCATTGGAGTGTACATTGGGAATACATTCATGAATAATATAGTATCTGATCTCAAGCAGTTTTCTGTGGGGATGGGTTAAGCGACAAAGCAGACATTTAAAAAATATAAATGAGGACTTCCTTGGTGGTCCAGTGGTTAAGAATTCATCTGCGAATGCAGGGGGCATGGTTTCGATCCTTGTCCAGGAAGATCCCACATGCTGTGGGACAACTAAGCCCAGGTACCACCACTCCTGAAGCTCACACGCCCTAGAGCCCATGCTCTGCAACAAGAGAAAGCCACCTCAAGGAAGCCCATGCACCGCAATTAGAGAAAGCCTGGGTGTAGCAACGAAGATTCAGCTCAGTCAAAATTTAAATAAATAAAAGCTTAAAAAAGTAGTAAGTATGAATAGCTAAGATAGTCACCAGATGGCACTATGAAAGCACAACAGAAATGTCATTGACCTCTAAAGGGTTAGAACAGGGAGAGTGAGGAGCCCTAGACATAACACTGAATCATTTTAACGTGGTTTTTCTTCTGCTACAGGATTTCTTTAGGGTCCGTGTTGTATCATGTCGAGTACATGTGGAAGACTTTTCCCTCTTCTAGATGAGTCAGAGACTGAGGAAGGAAAATCATTACAACCCCAAGTTTGTGGTGGTGCTCTCATGTTTCTTTGTGCTCATTAGGCAGAAATATGTGAAGGCTGCCAAGGGGCCACAGTTAATAAAGGGCTGCAGTCGAGGAAGGGGTCTCCTTTGAGCCCTGAAGATAGGCTGTGGAAGCTGCTTCTGTCTACAGATGTGTTGTCCAGTATAGTAGTCATCAACTAGCCACGGTGGCTATCTACATTTAATAATAATTAAATAAAATTGAAAATTGTACTCAGTCACACTACCGCATTTCAAGTTCTTAATAACCACATGTGGTTAGGGCCTCCATATTGGATAGCCTAGACTATAGAACGTTTGTTTTGTCACAGAAAGTTCTCTTAGAGTTCACTGGTGTAGATGACTTGCTTTGTTTCTGTAAGTACAAGGAATCTAAAAAATGTATGCTATTACCTACTCTATCCTTTTAGCCCTCTAGGTTTTTGTGCTAGATCCTATAGTTTTATAAACTATGTAATTATTTTTAGATGTTTATTGTTTATATATTGTTTTTAGCTTACTTTCCTTGCTATTTTTATTATTTCATAATTTCTGTATTTGCAGCTTTTAACCTCTTGTGTCTTTTATATCATTTTCATTCTCATCTCCTATAGAAGACCCTTTAGCAACCTGAAGGTCTTATGAGTTACTTTTGATTGAGCCTCCATTTCTTTCTTTACTGATTCACCTAAGTAAATGAAGAGATTCGTAAAATAAAATTCCTTTTTGGGAACAGCAATATTACGTGCATTGATACTAGCAAGTTCCCTCAGTTATTAGAAATATATTTTCTTTATACCATATATCAGTCTAGTTCCTTTATTAGAAGATCTGAAATTGCCAGTTTTGCTATACTTAAAATCTTTAATTGAGCCATTTAAACAGGTATGACTTTCTAAAGAGGACACTTAGGTGATAGATACTATCCATTGTTTATTAAGCATTTATATTTGCCAGACCCTGTGCTAAAATCCATTTAATTATTTAATTCTCCCAGCAATCCCATGAGAATATTATGATTTATTCCAACATACAGATGAGGAAACTGAGGTCCTGAGAGAATATCAGTGTCTGGCCTAATGTCACATATTAGGTGAAAGACTTGAAATTAAGTGAAAGACTTGAACTTCCAGATTTGAACTCTAATTCCAAAGCCTACAACATTGAGTAGGAGGTTCCTCTTAGGGAAAGACCCATAGACATAACATCTCTGGTTCAGTGATGGCAAAGAGCTTCATGGTATTAAATCTTCTCATGTGTGTTGTTGTTGTTGTTGTTGTTTTTCCTATTTATTTGACTGTGCCTGGTCTGAGTTATAGCATGTGGGATCTAGTTCCCTAACCCAGGTCCTCTGCATTGGGAGCACAGAGTCTTAGCCACTGGACCACCAGGGAGGTCCCTCATATGTTTTTATGAACATAGTTGCATTAGAAGATCCATGACCAGGTTTTTGAAATTTTGATAAACCACACTGGCCTCCTCTCTGCTGATACTTCTTTAGTAGTGCTCAATTGCTCAGTAATGTCTGACTCTTTGCGACCCTACGAACTGAAGCATGCCAGGCTCCTCTGTCCATGGGATTTCCCAGGCACAGGAGAGTACTGGAGTGGGTGCCATTCCCTTCTCCATGGGATTTTCAGGGGATCAGGGCCCCCAGGGATCAAACCCAGGTCTCTTGCATCTCCTGTGTTGGCAGGCGGATTCTTCACCACGAGCACCACCAGTATCAAATCACACTGAATTTTGAGTCTTTGTTATTTTTAGTTATTTTATTGCAGATCTTTAAACAAGCAACATTATCTGTGGCAAATGGCTGAGTGTCCTTCTTGTGATACAGTCAACATGATACGAGAGAGGTCACTGTGTGCTCTGTCGGTTAGTCGTATCCAACTCTTTGTGACCCAGTGGCTGTAGCCTGCTAGGCTCCTCTGTCCCTGGGATTCTCCAGGCAAGAATACTGGAGTGGGTTGCTGTTCCCTTCTCCAGGGGATCTTCCCACTGTAGGCCAAGCACATGACCCCTGGATCGGGATGCTCTTATGCTCAGGCATTTATTCTGGTTACCCTTTCTGCCTGGAATGCTGTTCCCCCAGGGAGCCACATGCCTTACTCCCTCACCTTCTTCAAGTCTCCACTCAAATATAACCTTCTCAGTGAAACTTACCCTACTATTCTACTTAACTGGAATATGCCTCTCTCAGTTAAATTTCTCATTCCCCATTCTACTTCCAAGAATTCATTAGCAATGTGATTATCATTATTATTATGGGCAATAAGCACTAAGATTCTTTATGTAGATATCCCAGGACTCTGGTCAATATTGTCATTTCTTTGAGCTAATGCCTCAACCTACCTTTGGAACTAACTTCCTCTTTGCTTTCCAGTTGTGCTCCTACTTTCTAAAGCTCAAAATAAGGCCTTAAGCCAGTATTCCTCAACCTTGGGAAAAAATAAGTTATCTCTTTGTTCCAGTTTGATATTAATCCTGTGTTCTTTATGTGTGTGTACTCACTTGTGTCCAACTCCTTTGGACCCCATGGACTGTAGCCTTACCAGGCTACTCTGTCCTTGGGATTTTTCAGTCAAGAATACTGAATGGGTTGCCGTTTCCTTTTCCAGAGGATCCTCCCAACCCAGGGATCAAACCCACATCCCCTGCACTGGCAGGTGGGTTCTTTACCACTGAGCCACCTGGGAAGCCCTATCTTCTTTATACAACAAAATAAATACTACCTCTCTGTTAACATGGTCCTGGAGAAAGTTAGGAAGACTTCTTTCTCTTCAAATAAAATAGTCTTAGAAAGAAAGCCATTTCTCATGCCCTGGGGTCTTCTATCCTAGTCAAAGTCTCTTTAAGGTACTTGAGATAATTTAACTTGGACTTCTTTTCATTCTTTGAAGTAGCAAAAAGAAAAAAAAATCACATAAAAGCTTTGGGTTTTTCCAAATGAATAAGGATACCAAGGGACTTGGAGGAGTCACCGCAGGGTCTATAATCTTGTTTTCAAATTAGGCTGTCTCCTTCACCACCAGGCTGAGGCTCAGGATACTTTGAAAAAGGAACTGCCAATCTTTTTTAAAGGAATAATGATGGAGAACGATATTGAGACTTTTTTCTAGGGCATCTGCCTGGTTTAATTCTAATCTCACATATAAGCTCTTCCTTAAACCAACTTGCTTCCAGCATATTTCCAAATCTGTACTTGTTTTGTCTCCCAGCTTTCAAAATCTAATGAGGACTAACATTATCTTATCTCATAATTTGCTTTTGAAGTTCTCAGATGATAAGTAGGACTGATTGTACAGATCTTTGAGAGATACACTAATAGAGTGTAGCTTACTACTGGGATGTCTGTGTGTTCATACCACCAATCAATGTGTATTACAAAGAGAATGAGTGTATAGCATTGGCTAATCCAGACAGTCTGTCAACTGGACCTTAGTTAACAGAGTTTCCACTGTGTGTTTATATATCTTTTCTTTCAAGAAGATTTTGCCATTTTTATGAGACAGTTCTGTTGGCAAACTACTGAAATCATTTAGGCTCACACTTCTGTCTGAACAAGATGGGTCTCTATTGGTGAGGTCTAAACAATCATCTAGATCTCTTTGGACAATTAACTAGGAAAATTTCTTTAGTATTCATTCTATTTATAGTTAATTCTTTTCCAGAAGTTTTTTTTAAAATATATTCAAATGTTTCTCTAGCATTCTGCCTTGTAAGTCCATCAAATATGGTAACTGAGCCATCTCATGCAGTCTTCTAATACATTATACTATGATAAGCTGTTGCATTTAAAAAAAGAAAAGGAAAACAAGAGATAAACTCTCTGATCTTAAAAGACTGATTATCTGGACAGCAGATTGTAAATAGGCCAGGGTAGAAATAAAGTCTGTGAGCTGAATTGAGTCTAAACTTCTCAAAGTTGGCCTGGAGGCAAAGGGGAAGCCTCAGAGAGGCCAGGAGAACTAAGCCAAAGCAGTAGGGGAGAGTGATGGGGCCAGCTTAGCTGGCTGAGAACTACACAGTGTGTGATTCTCTGGGGGTATCACACTGTCCTCTGATCATGGAACTTCTTCCCCCCACCTCCCTTTTTCCCATTTTATTTGTGATTATAACCTAACTGGGAAAGTCCGTTATTGTATAGTAGCATTATAATTCTTGCTTTGGCATATTATATTTAGAGTACACTCTTATTTGACAGAAAAAAATATATTTTGTGATATTGAAAATGATATTTTAGAAGGGTTATACAAAATATGTAAAGAACGCATGCAATTCAGTAGCTCAAAAAAAACTCTGATAAGAAAACAGGCAGAAGATTAAGACATTTTTCCAAAAAGCCGTGAAGATGGCCAACAGGTACATGAAATAAGTGTTCAACATCAGTAATTATCAGGGAAATGCAAATTAAAGCAATGAGATGTTACCTTATACATGCCAGAATGGCTATTATCAAAAGATAAGAAATATCAAGTGTTGGCAAGGACATAGAGAAAAGTGTACTCTTGTGCACCTTGGAGGAAGTATTAGTTTCTGCAGCCACTATGAAAAACAGTATTGATGGTCCTCAAGAAGTTAAAAATAGAATTACCATGTGGTCCAGCAATTCTACTTCAGGGTGTATTTCCAAAGGAAACAAAGACGCTAACTTGTAAACATATCCACATCCCCATGTTCACTGAAGCATCATTTACAATGGCCAAGACATGGAAGCATCACTACAAGCAAAGCTAGTGGAAGTGATGGAATTCTGCTTGAGCTATTTCAAATCCTAAAAGATGATGCTGTGAAAGTGCTCTACTCAGTATGCCAGCAAATCTGGAAAACTCAGCAGTGGCCACAGGACTGGAAAAGGTCAGTTTTCATTCTAATCCCAGAGAAAGGCAATGCCAAAGAATGCTCAAACTACTGCATAATTGCACTCATCTCACATGCTAGCAAAGTAATGCTCAAAATTCTCCAAGCCAGGCTTCAACAGTATGTGCACTGTGAACTTCCAGATATTCAAGCTGGATTTAGAAAAGGCAGAGGAACCAGAGATCAAGTTGCCAACACCTGCTGGATCATCGAAAAAGCAGAGAATTGACTATGCCAAAGCCTTTGACTCTTTGGATCACAATGAACTGTGAAAAATTCTTAAAGAAATGAGAAAACGAGACCACCTGACCTGCGACCTGAGAAATCTGTATGCAGGTCAAGAAGCAACAGTTAGAACTGGACATGGAACAACAGACTGGTTCCAAATCGGGAAAGGAGTATGTCAAGGCTGTACACTGTCACCCTACTTATTTAACTTATATGCAGAGTACATGGCAGCCCACTCCAGTGTTCCTGCCTGAAGAATTCCAGGGACGAGGGAGCCTGGTGAGCTGCCGTCTATAGGGTCACACAGAGTTGAACATGACTGAAGCGACTTAGCAGCAGCAGCAGCAGCAGCAGCAGAGTACATCATGCAAAATGCCAGGCTGGGTGAAGCTGAAATCAAGATTGCTGGGAGAAATATCAGTAAGCTCAGATACACAGATGCCACCACCGTTATGGCAGAAAGTGAAGAAGAACTAAAGAGCCTCTTGATGAAAGTGAAAGAGGAGAGTGAAAAAGTTGGCTTAAATCTCAGCATTCAGAAAACTAAGATCATGGCTGGTCCCATCACTTTGTGGCAAATAGATGGGGAAACAATGGAGACAGTGCCAGACTTTATTTTTGGGAGCTCCAGAATCACTGCAGATGGTGACTGCAGCCATGAAATTAAAAGACGCTTGCTCCTTAGAAGAAAAGCTATGACCAGCCTAGATAGCATATTAAAAAGCAGAGATATTGCTTTACCAACAAAGGTCCATCTAGTCAAAGCTATAGTCTTTCCAGTAGTTATATATGGATGTGAGAGTTGGACTATAAAGAAAGCTGAGCACCAAAGAATTGATGCTTTTGAACTGTGGTGTTGGACTGCAGTCAATCCTGAAGGAAAGCAGTCCTGAATATTATTTGGAAGGACTGATGCTAAAGCTGTTACTCCAATACCTTGGCCATCTTCTGCATAGAACCGACTGATGGAAAAGACCCTGATGCTGGGAAAGATTGAAGGCGGGAGGAGAAGGGGACAACAGAAGATGAGATGGTTGGATGGTATCACCGATGCGATATACATGAATTTGTGTAGGCTCTGAGTGTTGGTGATGGACAGGGAAGCCTGACGTACTGCAGACCATGAGGTCACAAAGAGTCGGACACAACTGAGTGACTGAACTGAAGATGTGAAAACAATCTAAATGCCCCTTGATTAATGGATAAAGAAAATGTGGTATGTGGACACAATGGAATATTATTCAGGCCTAAAAGGAAGGAAACCCTATCATTAATAACAAAACATATGGACTTTGAGGGCATTATGCTAAATGAAATAAGTCAGAAAAAGACAAATACCATATAATCTCACTTATATGTGGAATCTGAAAAAAATAATGCAAACTTATACAGAGTATAGGTTCATGTTTTATAGATATAGATCTATCTATTAATATCTATCTACTAGTGGCATGGAGAATACAGGAAAGTATCCATTGTGAGTAAAACTTCTAGAGATTGAATGTGGTATAGATTTAGGGTATGTTGTTGCTGTTGTTCAGTCACCAAGTTATGTCCAACTCTGTGACCCCATGGACTGCAGCACACCAGGCTTCCCTGTCCCTCACCATCTCCTGGAGTTTGCCCAAATTCATGTCCATTGAATTGGTAATGCCATCCAACCATCTCAGCCTCCATTACCCCCTTCTCCTTTTGCCTTCAATCTTTCCCAGCACCAGGGTCTTTTCTAATGAGTCAGCTGTTCACATCAGTCGGCTGTTCCTATCTATACTAGAGATAAATTTCACTTTAAGAGATTTTTGCCTTTTACCTACATTTTTGTTGGATTGACATTTTACTTTGCTTCATTTAACTAAAATTATAGTATACAGTGTGTATGTGAGTGGTATGTAGTAGTGGGATGATAGATGTTAGCTTTGTCAATGTGGAGCTGATAGTCTAATGAGGAATATGGTTATTAAGCAGTTGACTGAGTATATATTAGAGCTATGTTAGAAACTATAACAGAGTGTGATCCTTGTGCAAGAGCTTATAATAGAAAGCTTAGTCAAAGTAGAGAGATTCCTGAAAGATTCTCATTTATCCAAATTTGAAGGATAGTGAACAGCCACATGTGGTGGCCCTAAATCTGGGGAGAATCTTGCATATTCTAGGAATTCAGGGAGGTTCAGTTTGATTCATGCTTCGAGTGTGAAGAGGAGGGTTGCCTACAGAGTGACTGAAGAGATAGTTTAGGCAGGTTATAAAGGCCACATTAACTAGTTTGTGCCTATTCAAGTACAATGGGAAATTCTATGGAAAAGCTTAAATAAGGGGTCAATATGATCAAATTTGTATTTTAAAATACCGTTCTGACTACCATGTGGAAAATTGTTTGGAGCAGGATAAAATAATTCACATTGGAAATTTTGAGACCCTGGACTCATAACCAGCATTAGATGGTGAGAGTGGGAGATTTTGAATATAGTATTGGAAAGGAGAGCTTGTAGACCTCGATGATTTGGATATGGGCATGAAGAGTTAGGTAGTTTACTATAAAGAAATTTGTGATAGAAGAATCTCTATTTATTCTTAAATTTTAAAGTTCATTAATAATGTGCTAGTTTCAGGTGTACAGATGTGTATATACACATCTGAATCACTATTTAGAAGACATACGGAAACAGATTAAAACACTAAAGCCTATTTAACCATATTCATCATTTAAATGTTCTTCCTGAGCTATCAGTTTAAATTTTAGGTACACATAAATAACTTTACTCTCAAAAAAGTTAGAGATAGGAATGGAAAGAAAGCATTCAGTCTTAAGTTTAAACAAGACTGTTTAAACGGTCTTTAAACAAGACTGTTATTTGAGTATCTATGAGCTTTTTGAGTATTTGGAATCCCTCGATAAGGTTATTGACTCCTTAAAGAAAGTAGTCTGGTCATAATGGACCCTTATTCAGCTCCTTCAATGTTAGTTTTAATTTTGATATTTTTTGTAATCAGGTTTTGTAAAAACAAAAATGCTATGTATTATCCTGTTGTAATCAGCATATGTTGTTTTCTTGTTAGTTCTGCATTGGGGATTCAGAAGTGGGTGGAATTAGTTGATTAGGATCCAAAAACAAATAGACTGTGAAAAAAAATTCTTTACAATCTTGAAGAGTTGAAATACAACTACTAATACTTTTTTTTCTTAAACCTGCAACTCTATGAATATCTATTTTCTAATTTACTATCTCCTATAAATGTGATCCAAGCCATTTAAGGTTACATTTATAAATGCTTTGGGATTGATCCCAGTTTTGGCCTTTAAGCCTTCCTATTAATTACCATAATGTACTGCTAGGAAATGTGGCACTTCCTGAGATGTCACATTTAATCTTGCATGAAATGCAAATGAGGTGCTGATTAAATCATCAATGACATAATCTTTCTAATTTCAAAGCTGTGGAAATGATTAGAATAGAAATATGTCTTCCTTTTCTTAGCTAGGATAGTACTGTTACTTTAGTTTAACTGTGCATGTGAACTTTCAGGGAGAAGTTTACTGATAACAGCCATTTATCCTTTGTTTTCCTTTCCTGCTGTTAACCTCACTTCATCAGGCTTCTGAAGGCTCCTTTCAAGTTGTAGAGGTAGTATAGACAGTGAACTTGGCTCAAAGCATTTCTTTTTCTCTCTCTGATTTGTGATTCAAACAGTCAACCCACCAGCCATCAAGCAACGTTTACATACCACTAGGTGTCTAGATTGACAGTGAAAAGATGAACAACACATTTTCCCTGAGCCAAAGGAATTTGTGTCCTTAAGGCAGTCCCTGCACAACCAGTAACTGCAGGAAAGTCTTCTAGTGGCTATGATAGTCATATGTGTCAAATGGAAAAAGGTTGTGATCAAATAAATTGAGAAATACCGAAACACTAATTTGAAAAGATATGTCCATGCTCCCCATGTTCAGAATGGCATTATTTACAATAGTCAAGATATGGAAGCAACCTTAAATGCTCATCAATAGGTGAATGGATATGGACCATATACACTATGTAATATTAGCCTTTAAAAAGAAAAAAAAAAAATCTTGCCATTTGCAACAGCACGAGTGGGCCTAGAGTGTGTTGTGCTAAGTCATGGGCGGACCTAAAGGGTGTTGTGCTAAGTGAAATCAGGTAGAAAAAGACAAATGCTGTATGATTTCACTCATATATGGAATCTGAAAAAGCACACCAAATGGATAAACACAGCAAAACAGAGCCAGAGAGAGAGAGAACAAACAGGTGGTTGCCAGAGGGGAGAACAGGGTTGGGGAAGACAGAAATAGGTGAAGGACATTAAGAGGGACAAACTTCTAGTTACAAAATGAATGAGTCATGGGTATAAAATGCACCGTGTGACTATAGTCAGTAATTATGTAATATCTTTGTAGGGTGACTTGGTAACTAGCCTTACTATGGTGATCATTTTGAAATGTATAGAAATATTGAACCACTATGCTGTATACCAGGAACTAACTTAGTATTGCAGGTGGATTATTCTTTAAAAACAAATTCATAGAAAGAGAGATCACATTTGTGGTTATGAGAGGCAGGAGGTATGAGAGAGGAGGATTAGGATAAAGGTGTTCTAAAGGTCCGAGCTTCCAGTTATAAGATAAATAAGTACTAGGAATGTAATGTACAACATGATAAATATAACTAACACTGCTGTAAGTTAGGTATCAAGGTTAAGAGCGTGAATCCTGAGTTTTCACAAGGAAAAAAATTTTTTTTTTCTATTTTTAAAAAATTTTTGTATCTACATGAAAAGACCGGAGGTCACTAACCTTATTGTGGTAGTTTCCAGATATAAGTCAAATCCATTATGCTGACCACCTTAAACTTGTACAGTGCTACATGTTCATTATATCCCAATAAAACTGGAAGAAAAATTAATACATTTCTAACAACTGGGAAAAAAAACAAGAAAAAAGGTTGAGAAATACTGGATTAAATGACGTTAAACAAATTTATCTATTACAGGACTCTAGAATATTTTTAATGCTAACATGAATTGTGAATCTCCAAAAAGGGCATCTGGTATGAAGTATTTTCCAACTTTGTTGCCAAAAGCTAGAGATGACAGTCAGGATAAGAAGAATCCCAAACCATAATTCTTGCTAAGCTGCCTGCAGGGACTGTGAAGAGAACAAAGAATTTTGAAACATAGCTTTTACTGTTTAGGGAAGAGAGAAAGATAAACAGGGTGGTATAAATCTAAATTTCAAAATTTATCTTCTTTCTTCCTATTGACTCATCCCAGCATACTCCTTTCACCCTGCCATGGATCTGTGCACTGATTTTGAGTCTTTAGTGCTTTTGAATTTCTCGTCAATGTTAGAAAGTAACCATTTGTCCTATTAGTGAAATTCATTCATCTTGATATTCTAACATTCAGAAATACTTGCATTTTTAGGTCTAGTCTCTAAGTATTAAATGAAAAAGATTATCTACAGTTAAAGGAATTTTGAAAAATAGTTTTGTTTTACTTCTGTTTGTTTTTTGTCATCCACTTTCTGATGCTGAGGGAACAGGAAGTTACTTAGTTTCTATTTTATTTTAAACTTTACTTAAGTGTAGTTGATTTACAATGTAGTGTGAATTTCTGCTGTACAGCAAAGTGATTCAGTCTACACATGTATATACACATTCTTTTTCATATTCTTTGCCATTATGGTTTATCCGAGGATAATGAATATAGTTCCCTGGAAAAAATGTTTTTTTCCAGTAGCTTTCATCTGCTAACCCCTAGCTCCCAATCCATCCTTTCCCCATTCTCCCCTTGCCTTGGCAACTGCAAGTCTGTTCTCTATGTGAGTCTGTTTCTGTTTCATAGATAAATTCATTGATGTTATATTTTAGATTCCACATATAAGTGATATCATATGGTAATTTGCCTTTCTGACTTACTATGGTAATTTCTAGATCCATCCATATTGCTGCAAATGGCATCATTTCATTATTTTTTATGGCTGAGTAGCATTCCATTGTATGTATTGAAGGGTACTTAGTTTTGATCCTCTCCTTTCCCTTTGAATATTGCCTGAGATTGATCCTAGAGGAGGAATTCTTATCCTGTTTTCTATAGACCCCTAAGGTTTTGGGGAACAGAATCAGGAGTCTGAACTTAGATGCAAAACAAAAAAATCATGTACTTACTTTCACTAATCTTTGAATGAAAGAATTCCTGGGAATACAAGCAGTAAACCACTGTAGTAGCTATACCTTGACTTTGCAATCATTAGAAACGACAAATATTTTTGTGTCACATTATAGCTGTAGAGTTGTAAAATATTATTTACAGCCATTGCCATTTTAAAAATATAGGAGTAATTAGATCAGCTGCTAGATCTTAGTAAAGATGCAAATTATATTTTTATATTACAGCTTAAAATACTTTGATAGTTGTATTTCAAAATACTTTCCTTTGTAATCCTATATGTTTTATGCATTTTAAAACATTGCTGTGGGAATGGTTTTTAGATTTCATCAGGCTGCCAGAAGAGGACCCAAGAATAACAAAAAAATGAAAAACTATTGTTTTAGAAGAAAATATGCAGGGTTAAATAAGGATAAACCATAAGACCTGGAGTTAGAAGACAAAGGGTACCCAAGGCAGCTTCTTCCGTTTTATTTCTTTGCCCACCATGAATTCTCTTCTTCCTTACGAGAACTTCTAAGGCTTATAACCCATTCTTACTGTTCATTCTTTTAACACTCGCACCAACTTCTATATAGATATTTAGATGGACTCATGTACCCATTATGTACTGAGCGGATTATGGAGATACAGCAATGAATAGAACAAGCAATGAACCTTGTCCTTGTAGAGATGACATACTGATGGAGGGAGACAGATCATGAACAGAATGAAAAGTGAAAGTGAAAGTTGCTCAGTTGTGTCTGACTCTTTGCATTATTTGGTGGGCTGTAGCCCACCAAGCTCCTCTGTCCATGGAATTCTCCAGGCAAGAATACTAGAGTGGGTAGCCATTTCCTTCTCCAGGGGATCTTCTCAACCCAGGGATTGAACCCAGGACTCCTGTGTTGCATCCAGATTCTCTACTGTCTGAGCCACCAGTCAAGCCATGAGCAGAATAAATAAGTAAAATGTTAAGTATGGCCAATGATGGTATGTGCTATGGGAGAAAAATCAAGCAGGGAAGGAAATAGGATTCTCCAGGAAGTGAGGGAATTTGCAGTTTTAAAAGGGAATGGACAGGGAAGACTGTAACACTGAATATAGACTTGAAGAAAGTAAGAGTCATTTAGCAATCTCAGTCAAGGGAATAGCCACTTCCAGAGTTGCAGAGCCTGGTGTGCTTGAAGAAGCTAGCGGCACAGTGTAGCTGGAGCAGAATGACCGTGGGGAGCGCAGCAGGAGGTGGGAAGGGATGGGGACAAAGACTGTGTGGGAGCAGTGCCTGCCACTGAAAGGACTTTGGCTTTTACGCTGAGTAAAATAGAGGCCCATTGACAAGTCTGAGCAGAGGACATGACCTGATGTGTTTTGACAGTATCTCTAGTTTCTGTGTGTGGGATAGATGAAACAGTGCAGGAACAGAAAAAAAAAAGTCTCGAGATTTTCTCCGCTTCCTGTTTTATGCAGTAATTTTCTGCCTAGTTTCCTTACAGTCAGAATGACTTCCCTCCACTTCAGTAAGCACACTGTGACCTGAGTAATTTTCTTTTTTAATGTCATTCTCATCATGATATGCTTCCTCTTGAAACCATTCTTTTGCTTCCAGTGTTTGCTGAGTAGTTTAAAATGCCTCAGTGAGACAGATAAGGCCATAATCTTAGCCCTTTCTAGTTATGAAGTAGAACTTACTGTATCTCTGTTTTAAAATGTAGGTTTTATTATTATTCATTTATGGTAAAGTCTGCAGATCTGGAGACAGGTTGCTACTGGAAAGGTATTTGCAGTTCTAAAGAGGAAGGGGCGTGCCATCCCACACAGAGCCATGGGGGAAAGCACCAGAGTTAGTCGAGAAGCAGAAGTGGGATGGCAGTAGGGAGTGTGGGCAAATCTATTGTGACTTCTGTGGAAGGACAAGTAAGCAGGCTTAGGATTGCTGGTTTTATAACTTTAGTGAATTTTGGGGTGTAGGAGGCTGTTCTAAGTTGTCTGGTACCTGGTCCTAGGGTGATAAGGGCAGGGAAATATTGCCCAGGAGTATAAATGCCTGATAGAGGAGAAGAGGGTGTGTATGGGGTGGGAGTTTGTGGGGAATGTTGTGGACTGGTTGGACTTTCCAGGGTCTATAAAGCCCAGATGTCAGAACATCAGAATAAAGAGACATGCTAATAACAGTCTCCCACTTTCAGTGGCTTTGTTTCCGTCAGTTCTAAAGTACTTGCAATGTCTGACCATTCCATGTTAAATTTCTCTACCTTCTTCCTGGAAAAGAACAATTTATATCTTAATGATTTTCTTGGTGAAGGTTTCCCTAACGTTTCCAACAGACTCATAACTCCCTACCATGTATATTCGTTGTTGCTTACCACATTATGTTATAGATACTAGTTTACATGTATTGCTTAAGACCACCTCCCTCCCAGACTGTAATCCCCTTGAGAACTGCTGCTAAGTTGCTTCAGTCGTGTCCAACTCTGTGCGACCCCATAGACGACAGCCCACCAGGCTCCCCTGTCCCTGGGATTCTCCAGGCAAGAACACTGGAGTGGGTTGCCATTTCCTTGAGAACTAGAACTGTCATATTCCTCTTTGATTTTCTAGGGTCTGTAACCTAGCATGTAGCTGACATTTAATATACAGTTGTTGACTGAGATGAAAAATGGCTTAATGAATAAGTGAATGAATGAATGAGTTTTAAATTAGTCTTAACCATAGGAAAAGCATCACTATTGAAATTACCTTATTTTGTAAGCATTAAACAAAAGTCCCCAAATCCTCAGTTTTATTACTTCCGTGAAGTTATCATCAAACTAAATGATTTATGGTGCTCCTTCCAACTATGAAATTTTTATTTTTGTTGAACTTTTGGTGAATTAGATCTTTTCCTTTATGTGGCTTGGAGACATAATTTGCAGGTTTAAAAATTGCAACTCTCAGAAATGTGTTACAGGATTTGTATATATAATATTATCCAAGAAGTATATCAAGGTGGTTAAGATCTTGAGTTCTGTTATCTGAGTGCACATTCCACCTACACCAGTTGCTCTTGGTTCAGGTAGGTAACCTCTCAAAATTTTAATTTCTTCACCTGTGAAATTGGGATAATGATACCTACCTCTTGGGATTATTATTGTAAAGTATAAATGAGATTATTCATGTAAACTCCCTAGCATAGTGAACACTTAATTGACATTATTAATAGATAACATTATTATTGTCATCAGCGTTAGGGAGATTATCATGATTATTGCTACTCAATCATATTCTGCACCCTTACTGTACGATACTGGCCAAGGTTTAAAGAGTGTAATGGCATTATGTTTGAGAAATAAGGAAGAAAATAAATGGATTATTTAGCTTTAAATATTTATATTTAGCCATTTTTAATTGCTATTATCTGTCACACTTTGCATAATCAAAACAAAGACAATGAAAGGACATCTTTTAAAAAAGTAATAACCCAGATAGGCTGTGTGGTAAATTAATTTTTAGAGAGATTGAAAAAAGAGGGAGAGGGGGAGAGGAAAATAATCTTTTTGTGAAGTTTGTAAAAACTAAATTATATACATATGCTTTTTTAACAGCACTATTGAGATATAGTTTCGCATATAATTCAACTTACTTGTTTTAAACTGTATAGTCCAATAGTTTTTAGTATATTTACACATATGTGCAACCATTACCACAGTCTATTTTTGAACATTTAGAATATCACCTCAAAAATAAACCCCATACCTTATGCTATTCCCTTCCTATGCCTCAGTCCTGAGCAACCACCAATCTTCTCCTCACCTCTATAGATTTGCCTGCTCTGGACATTTCACATGAAGTGAATCATGTAAAATGTAGTCTATTGTGACTGTCTTCTTTCCTATAGCATAGTGTTTTCAAGGTTCACCCCTGTTGTACCATGTATTTGGAACTTTCTTTTTATGGTTGAATAATAGTCATTTAAAATCTATACCACAGTACTGTATCTATTTGTCAATTGATGACCATTTTGGTTCTTTCCTTTCCCTGGTCATTATGAATAATGCTACTGTAAACACTGTGTACAAATTTGTGTGAGGATATATGTTCTCAGTTCTCTTGGGTATATGCCTGGGATGAGTATTCCTGGGTCATACAGTAACTCTGTGTTTGAAGATCTGCCAGACTATTTTTCCGAAGTGACTGCACCATTTGACAGTACTGCTGCTGCCACTAAGCCATTTCAGTCATGTCCAACTCTGTGTGACCCCATAGATGGCAGCCCACTAGGCTCCGTGCAGTATAGTAAAGCCTTGGTTTCTCCACATTCTCATCAATACTTGTTATCTGATTTTTTGATGTTAACCATCCCAGTGGTTTTGATTTGCATTTCTCTGTTGACTAATGATATCAAGTATTTTTTCATATACTTATTATCCATGTATGTATCTTCCTTAGAGAAATTATCTATTTAGTTCTTTTGCCTATTTTTAACTGGGTCTTTTGTCTTTTTATTATTGAGTTATAAGAGTTCTTTGTATATTCTAGATAAAGTCCCTTATCAGACATATAACTTGCAAACGTCTTTTCCCATTCTGTTGATTGTCATTTTACTTTCTTGATGGTGTCCTTTGAAGCACAAAAGTTTTTAATTTTAGCAAAGTCCAGTTTATATATTTTTTCTTTTGTTGTTTGCTTTTGATGTATTTTTAAATCCTTTTTGCCACATCCAAGGTCATGAAGGTTTTACCCCTATGTTGTCTTCTAAACTTTTTATAGTTTTAGTTTTTACTCTTAGGTCTTTGTTTTTATCAATAGTTGAAATGATGTGGGGAGGGGTTGGGGGCAGGAGGAAGAGGGGGCGACAGAGGATGAGGCGACTGGATGGCATCACCGACTTGACGGACGTGAGTTTGAGTGAACTCTGGGAGGTGGTGATGGACAGGGAGGCCTGGCGTGCTACGATTCATGGGGTCACAAAGAGTCGGACACAACTGATGGACTGAACTGAAGTGAACTGAAAAATATGTATTTGGTATGATGCTAAGGATCAAACTTCATTCTTTTGTATGTGGCTATTTAGTTGTCTTAGCATCATTTGTTGAAAAGACTGTTGTTTCCGCATTGAGTGGTTTTGGCATCTTTGTTGGAAATCAGATGACTGTAGACGTATGGGTTTATTGCCGGGCTCTCCCATTGATCTGTAGTGTCTGTCCTTCTGCCAGACATACATTTGATTTGATTTTGAAACATTTTATTGTTTTTCTGTCTTTTCTTTTAAAGAAAGAATGACATTCTTTAAAAGAAAAGAATGTTTTAAGGACTGTTGACATCCAGGAAGGTGTATGTAAGATTTGTTTGTTTTGTAAAATTTTTGAAAATAAGCAATTTTATCATCATAATAATGGAGTTAACCAGACATGAAAAGTAAGGATTCATTCAGAATTACATCCTTAAGTATAAATAAGAATATAATTCCAAGTCTTGCATAAACCTGGAATTTTTCTGAATATTAACCATAGCTTATATTTTGAGAATATCTTTTTCCAAAGTTATTTTTCAGTTTTTAAAGCAATTAAATATACATTACTTCACTTGGTCCTAAAAATAATTTGGTGAGATATAGGTACTGTTACTTACTGATGTTACTGTCTTTCCTTTTTTATCTGTGAGGAAACTGCATGGAAAATGCAGTGACCTGTCCAGGTCACTCACTTAGTTTAAGCCATTTCTGTACTCTGACCACTTCACCAGGCTGCTCTGTATTGTTAGATTAGGGATCAGAATTTTATTATATTAAAATGACTTTTATAAAGTAAGAGGGCTACATCCTGAGATCTTGACTCTCCAGTTCTTGTACTGTTTGTTAGTTGTTCATTTGTGTCCACCTCTTTGAGACTCCATGGGTTGTAGCCTACCAGGTTCCTCCGTCCATGGGATTTTCCAGACAAGAATACTGGAGTAAGTTGCCATTTCCTTCTCCAGGGGAGTCTTCCTGACCTAGGGAAGTAGTCCTTGCACTACTCTAGCAAATAACTTGCCGCATACAGATGTGCTCAGTCATGAGTAGAAAATGATAAAACCACCATTTATTTATGTCAGAAGCTGGGCAGCTCCCTTGATAAGTGATTTGCTCCCATTCACAAGCGTCTGCAGTGTTTTATTATATGTCACACACCTTCAGTATTTTAAGTACTTGAAACCACAAATGTCTAATCTCTGAATTCCAGGCCTTTTATTAACTATGGAAACATCTTAATGATTTCCTAAATGGTGGTTCCTTTCTAAAAACAATTCTTAATTACTTCCTTTCATTCATTCAGCCATGCACCAAGAACTTCTTACATGTCAGGCAATACTAGGCTAAGGGATACTGCAGTGAAAAAAACAATACAAAAATCCCTGTCTTCACAGAGTTTTTGTTCTAATGGCAAAACAGGCAAGAGAAAGTAGGTAAAATAAGACCACAGGGAGATGGGGAATGCCTTAAGGACAGCCTCTGAAGACTGATAATGAACATGGCCTTAATCAGTACTTTTGCTGTGAGGTCAAAAGAAATGACTGTTTTACTTATTTTTTAAATTAATTACTTTAATTGAAGCATAGTTAATTTATAATATTAGTTTCAGCTATGTAACATAGTGATTCAGTATGTATATAGTCGTACTCCATTTAAGTTATTATAAAATATTGACTATATTCCCCGTGCTAATGTCTTTGTAGCCTATTTACTTTATATATAGTTGTTCACATCTCTTAATTCCCTACCTCTGTGTTGCCCCTTCCCCCTTTCCTCTTTTCACAGTAGCCACTAGTTTGTTCTCTGTATCTGTGAATCTCTTTCTGTTTTGGTATATCCATTTATTTGTTTTATTTTTTATATTCCACATATAAATAAAAGCATATAGTATTTGTCTTTCTTTCTCTGATTTACCTTACTAAGTGTAATACCCTCCAGGTCTATCCATGTTGTTGCAAATGGCAACATTTCATTCTTTTTATGGTTAATATTCTATTGTGTGTGTGTATGTGTGTGTATGTACACGTCTTTATCCATTCATCTGTTGATAAACACTTAGGTTGCTACCGTATCTTGACTATTATAAATAATGCTGCTATGAACATTACAGTGCATATATCTTTTTGAGTTAGTGTTTTCATTTTCTTCAGATTGGCAAAATAGATTTTCTATTATTCTTTCATATTAAGAATAATATGAAAATGGAGTACAGTTGTTAGAATATTTCAAGGTAAGATTCTTACAGCAAACATAGCTTATTTAAGCTTTTGGATAACAGTAACAAAATGCCATCCATGTATCAAACATCAAAAATTTACTTGGAGGAATCCAAATTCGTACTTCCTTACATCAGTTATTTGTGCTAAGTAGCGCTTGTACTTGAATGTCTCACATAAAAGAGGTCAATTGCTTATTCTACCCTATTTTGTTTTACTTTTTTTCTGTAATAAGTATTAGGTTCTAAGCATACTATATCATTTATTGAACACATTTTTTTTTCCCCCAGTGGCATATAAAGTCTAGGAAGGAAGGAATTTTTTTATTATTTTCTCACCAATATATCAGGAAGAGTGTCTGGCACATAGTAGGTACTCATTGTACTTTTTTTTTTCCCAAAAGACAAATGTTAGTGGAGGATAAAATATTAGTACATTTCATTTTCTATTGCCTAAACACATATTTCATGTACTATTTTTTGTGGCTACTATATCTAGTCCTTGACCCAGAAGCTTTATGTTTACTTGTTTTATGCTCAATGTCTTTAACAGTAGATTTTCTGGTGCCCATTTTATAGATGAAGAATGAAATTAAGGCTCAGAGAGACTTATTTACAAACATTAAAAAATATCTTTTAATTTTTTTCCTCAAAGGACATTTTCCTATCAAAGACTGAAGTCTGGATTTGAACTCTTTTTTTGCCTGGTTCCATCTTGAAATTTTTTTAGTGATTGAAAAAAATCTCAGTAACATTTTTTCTCCAAATTATAATTGTGTAAAATGCAAGAAATATTTTGAAGGTCCACAAAGCACCTAAGAATATAATTCTCTTGCTGAGTCAGTCTCTAACCTCTTCAGTATGGTTTCTGTCTGTGACAATATTAACAACAGATATTTTGATGGTGAGAGTGATGTCTTTCTAGACATCAGTCTCAAAATTAGCTTTCTGAATCTGTAGTTCATTTCAGTAACCCATCATGAAACTGTCACTCAAAATTTTAGCTGTTTTGAAGATGCTTGTCTATGTATCCTTTTGGGTTTGGTACTTTTGCTGACTCTTCAAGCATTTTGAATTTTGTTTTCCCTGGGAGGTTTTTGGCTTTCCTTGCTCCTCTGGCCCTAGCATCTTCATGGCAAAGTACTGTGTCCACCCCTCTTCTTCCATCCTCAGCTTCTCATCCCTTGCCTTGTATTCTGTAGGTGCCATCTTGGTTCCCACAGGGATTGGGGAAATTTGGTAGCTATATTTTTTCTTTCATAATGGACCATTATGCCTTTCTTTCTTTCTTTTTGTTTCTTTTTTTCCTTCCCTTTCTCTTTCCTTCCCTTCCCTTTTCTCTTCTCTTTTCCTTTCTGTAATTTTAATATTTAACTGGTTTTCATTTCCCCTTCCCCATATCAGTACATTTTGCCAGTACGTTTTTCTGAATGATCCTCACAAGAAATTTTCCCTTTTAGTCTCATTTCTCTCATTGATTTTCCTTTTTTATTTTAAAAAATATTCCTCTCTAATGGTCCTTTATTCTCCCTTTGGCTGCTTTAACTGTTTTCCACCAGATAATACTGTTCCCATTAAGATCTCTTAGCTTAACATTTTACCTCTTTTTTTTTCTTTCCTTTTTTTTTTTTTTTTAATTCATACAGGAGATCACTTGTTTCAAATGTCTTCAAAAATAACCATATTGCAGTCAGACATGTCCCCATCACAGTCAGAGGGCGGGGCTCGAGTTTCCCCAAAGCAGTGCACACTGGGCCGTGCATCACAGCTGCCAGCTGGAGCTGGTAGTGTTCTAAAATCCCAGGAGGCCACAGCAACATGTGCCAGTTTTTATCACCCTTATGCACATGTGCTGCCTGTTAGTTTCAAATGTCAACTGCTAGTGGTATTACTTAAAGACAGTAGTCTTTGTGTTGAGATGGAAGGAAAATATTTTTAAACCTTCTAAAGTCCCTGGGAAATCACCATTCGGGGACATGTAAGAGCTTGCCACCTTACAAAGTTCTCAACAGGTAAAAGCCACTGACACCAGCTCAAGCTCGAGCCCAGGATCAGTTACATTTGGCATGAATAGTACTGAGCCATGGTGTTCTCAGGATGTTGTTAGTAAAGCGTTTTATTTATATCTGTGTGAGACAGTCCTCCCACTTGCATGGCCAAAGAAAGGGACTTCAGGGATCCTTAAAAGAAGCACACAGATAACCTTTGTGTTGTGATTTTTGATCGGTGACACTGGAGAGCAAAACAGTAATCATTGCTCCTCCGTAGTAAGTATAGCCAGAATCTTTTTGAAAGCAATTAAAATATAATGAAAATGTTAGCTCACAGTAAATTAAGGAATTCACTATGAGTATCATAAAAGGATTCTGTAGTTTGCAATAGAATCTTTTCAGTAGGGTATTAGAATCTTTTCAGAAAGACTTTCCCCTATATTTTAAGTAAAACTCAGATATAAGACATTTAATGTAAAAAGTAAAATATAAATGGACTAAAAGAAAAAAAAAAAACAAAAAACTTGTTCTCATTCAGAGAAGGTTAGTTATACATTTCAGAATAAATCAATGTGATCTCTCAGGATTCCTCACTCTATTATCTTCTGAAGCTTTGCTACCCAGTTGGTATGCTGTTTTCTAGTTGCTATAAGTTGTTCAGACTTAATAGTTTCTGTCTTTGCAGGACATTTGGTCCTGTCCAAAATATCCATAAGGCATTTGATCCATGCCAAAAGGTCCTTGCTATTTTTCCTGTGCAAAACCATTTGGCATGAACCAAATATGCATTCTGAGTAGAACCAAATTTCCAGAACTTTTTGATGTAGGCCAAATGTCTAATGAAGTAAATATCTTACATACATTTTGGACAGGACCCAGGGCCTGCTAACCATTTCTCTCCTGATCCTACTCAGTCCTCAGTCAGAGCTCTATTTATGTCACAATTACAAAACTGCTAGAGAGGAAATTTATCCAAGTTGGGTTGCATATACCCTATTGACTTTTCCCTTCTTTTCTAGGTACTGGTTTTCCTTTAAGACACTACAAAGTGCCCCAACCTTGAGTTATATTTGCTTTCCTTTGAACTCCTGTGTTACTCATTGTCTACACAATGAATTATACAACCATTTTACAGGAGTTTTTTTTTTTTCTTCTAATTTCTCTGATCAATAGGAATGGACTTTAGCTTGCCCATTTTAATAAATAAATATCACACTGGTTGAGATTATATGTGTATACTTTCTACTTCTGGCTTCACTTGACTTAGGCTTGCTTAAAGTAATGCTCAAAATTCTCCAAGCCAGGCTTCAACAATACGTGAACCGTGAACTTCCTGATGTTCAAGCTGGTTTTAGAAAAGGCAGAAGAACCAGAGATCAAATTGCCAACATCCACTGGATCATCGAAAAAGCAAGAGAGTTCCAAAAAAACATCTATTTCTGCTTTATTGACTATGCCAAAGCCTTTGACTGTGTGGATCACAAGAAAATTCTGAGAGAGATGGGAATACAGACCACCTGACCTGCCTCTTGAGAAATCTGTATGCAGGTCAGGAAGCAACTGTTAGAACTGGACATGGAACAACAGACTGGTTCCAAATAGGAAAAGGAGTATGTCAAGGCTGTATATTGTCACCCTACTTATTTAACTTCTATGCAGAGTACATCATGAGAAACGCTGGACTGGAAGAAGCACAAGCTGGAATCAAGATTGCCGGGAGAAATATCAATAACCTCAGATATGCAGATGACACCACCCTTACGGCAGAAAGTGAAGAGGAACTAAAAAGCCTCTTGACGAAAGTGAAAGAGGGAGAGTGAAGAAGTTGACTTAACATTCAGAAAGCTCAACATTCAAAAAATGAAGATCATGGCATCTGGTCCCATCACTTCATGGGAAATAGATGGGGAAACAGTGGAAACAGTGTCAGACTTTTTTGGGGGAGGGGGGTTCCAAAATCACTGCAGATGGTGACTGCAGCCATGAAATTAAAAGACACTTACTCCTTGGAAGAAAAGTTATGACCAACCCAGATAGCATATTCAAAAGCAGAGACATTACTTTGCCGACTAAAGTCCGTCTAGTCAAGGCTATGGTTTTTCCAGTAGTCATGCATGGATGTGAGAGTTGGACTGTGAAGAAGGCTGAGCACCGAAGAATTGATGCTTTTGAACTGTGGTGTTGGAGAAGACTCTTGAGAGTGCCTTGGACTGCAAGGAGGTCCAACCAGTCCATTCTAAAGGAGATCAGCCCTGGGATTTCTTTGGAAGGAATGATGCTAAAGCTGAAGCCCAGTACTTTGGCCACCTCATGGGAAGAGTTGACTCATTGGAAAAGACTTTGCTGCTGGGAGGGATTGGGGGCAGGAGGAGAAGGGGACGACCGAGGATGAGATGGCTGGATGGCATCACTGACTCGATGGACGTGAATCTGAGTGAACTCCGGGAGTTGGTGATGGACAGAGAGGCCTGGCGTGCTGCGATTCATGGGGTCGCAAAGAGTCAGACACAACTGAGCGACTGAACTGAACTGAAGAGCAAGGGCTGTCATAACACATGTCCAATCATCTGAGTTATCCAGTCTTTTTCTAACTTTTGCTCTTACTTGGGACCTCTAGCTTTGAGGAGCAGATATAGTTTTCCTGATAGACTCATATCCTGTATGTATCACATTTCAGGATCAAGAATTATGCATAAACTTATTCTCAATTTATAAAAAGTTTTTCTTCCCTTTTCTGTTGGAATTCAAAAGTGGACCATTAAGAATTATCAGCAAGCAATGATTGGGTCCTGAGGCTGTAATTGCAACAGAGAAACTCATGTTCATTACCAGAGTCCATTGTTGATTTTCCTTGTTTCTCCAAATAGAGAACACGGTAATCTAGCAGATTATGTGTCCTTCAAACTTTGATTGCCAGTGTTAAAATATCCAAATAGGACTCATTATTCTGGTTATTTTGGTAGAAATAGTTAACTTGCATCCTTCCTGTGAAATGTCAGTGCCCGGATGTTATTTGGTGTGAGTGAGCTATAATTTTCATGGCCTACAATTTTTTGTATTGCCTCTATCCCCATGTTCCAAATCTACTTCAGTATAAGTCCTCGAAAGTGAAATCAGGCACACTAAAACTGAAGACATTTCTGTTCTACAACTAGTGAAATGAATCACTTTTTGATGTAATTTTTATCATTTTTTCCTGAATTTCTAAAGTAGTTCATGCTTGTTACCCCTACCCCCTAAAGGAATCAAAGTAAGGAAAATTATATGAAAGAACCACGAGCCAACCTACAAAAATTTAAAAATTGCTATTGTTGTGGTCCTTTAATGGACCAGAACCTGGTGGTCCAGAGTCGACGGTAAGAAAGTGAAAGAGAATGAAACTAATATTCTCTGGTTTATGCAGAGAACCAATAAAACCCTAGAACAGGGCTTGCATCATTCACGAAGGCACAGGGCGCCCTCTCGAGGAGGTCTTGAAAGCCTGGGCAGGAGAATGAGCTTGGAGGGTTTCCATACTTTAGAGAATTAGCCGGAGGGAGGGAGGGAGAGAGAAAGAAAGACACCGGTACCCAAGCCTCTGGTGGAGCAAGCCTCTGGTGGAGCAAGGGTGCTTTAATGATCTTTCCGTGAGTATATATAGGCTGTTGTACAAGGAATTTCTTTCAAAAATGATAAAGATCAGAAAACCAAAGGTACAGCAACCATTGTCAAGGGAACAAAGGATTAACACTGGTGATAAGGTCAGGAGACAACCCATATCTTAAGAAAGAGGATCAAGACTAAGCAGTATTGTCATAAGGAGAATATTTCCTGAAGGAGATTCATGCATGTGTTTCATCCTATGACCTCAGTCCTGGGAGCGGCTTGCCGTTCCACTCATTCCTGTTGCCAGGAACTGATAAGGAACAGAGGCTTTATAAGAAACAGCACATAGTAATCCTCCTGTTAAACGTTTCCTGACAGTTTTCCTACTTTTCAGAAATAAATGCCTTTTGATCTCAAACCATATTTATGTATATTCAGTTCAGTTCGGTTGCACAGTCATGTCTGACCTGTTGTGACCCCATGGGCTGCAGCACCCCAGGCTTCCCTGTCCATCACCAACTCCCAGAGCTTGCTCAAGCTCATGTCCATCGAGTCAGTGATGCCATCCAACCATCTCATGCTCTGTTTTCCCCTTCTCCTCCTGCCTTCAATCTTTTCCAGCATCAGGGTCTTTCCAGTGAGTCAGTTCTTCACATCAGGTGCCCAGAGTTTTGCAGTTTCAGCTTTAGCATCAGTCCTTCCAGTGAATATTCAGGACTGATTTCCTTCAGGATTGACTGATTTGATCTCCTTGCAGTCCAAGGGATTCTCAAGAGTCTTCTCCAACACCACAGTTCAAAAGCATCAATTCTTTGGCACTCAACTTTCTTTATAGTGCAACTCTCACATCCATACATGGCTACTGGAAAAACCATAGCTTTGACTAGATAGACTTTGTCAGCAAAGTAATGTCTCTGCTCTTTAATGTGCTGTCTAGGTTGGTCATAGCTTTTCTTCCCAGAAGTAAGCTTCTTTTAATTTCATGTCTACAGTCACTATCTGCAGTGATATTGGAGCCCCCCCCCCCAAAAAAAATTAGTCTGATACTGTTTCCTTTGTTTCCCCTCTATTTGCCATGAAGTGATGGGACTAGATGCCATGATCTTAGTTTTCTGAATGTTGAGTTTTAAGCCAACTTTTTCACTCTCCTCTTTCACTTTCATCAAGAGGCTTTTAGTTCCTCTTCTCTTTCTGTCATAAGGGTGGTGTCATATGCGTATCTGAGGTTATTGATATTTCTCCTGGCAATCTTGATTCCAGCTTGTGTTTCATCCAGCCTGGCATTTTGCATGATGTACTCTGCATAGAAGTTAAATAAGCAGGCTGATGATCTACCACCTTGACATACTCCTTTGCTGATTTGGAAACAGTCTGTTGTTCCATGTCCAGTTCTAACAGTTGCTTCTTGACCTGCGTACAGATTTCTCAGGAGGCAGGTCAGGTGGTCTGGTATTCCCATCTCTTTAAGAATTTTCCACAGTTTGTTGTGATCCACACAGCCAAAGACTTTGGCATAGTCAATAAAGCAGAAATAGATGTTTTTCTGGAACTCTTTTGCTTTTTCTTTGATCCAGTGTACATTGGCAGTTTGATCTCTGGTTCCTCTGACTTTTCTGAATCCAGCTTGAGCATATGGAAGTTCACAGTTTACGTACCGTTGAAGCCTGGCTTGGAAAATTTTGAGCATTCCTTTGCTAGCATGTGACGAGTGCAATTGTGCAGTAGTTTGAACATTCTTTGACATTGCCTTTCTTTGGGATTGGGATTAAACTGCCCTTTTCCAGTCCTGTGGCCACTGTTGAGTTTTCCAAGTTTGCTGGCATATTGAGTGCAGTGCTTTCACAGCATCATCTTTCAGGAACTGAAATAGCTCAACTGGAATTCCATCACCTCTGCTAGCTTTGTTCGTAGTGATGCTTTCTAAGGCCCACTTGACTTCATATTCCAGGATGTCTGGCTCTAGGTGAATGATCACACCATCATGGTTATCTGGGTCATGAAGATCTTTTTTGTGTAGTTCTTGCGTGTTTTCTTGCCACCTCTTAATATCTTCTGCTTAAGTCCGTACCATTTCTGTCCTTTATTGAGCCCATCTTTGCATGAAATGCTCCCTTGGTATCTCTGATTTTCTTGAGGAAATCTCTAGTCTTTCCCATTCTGTTGTTTTCCTCTATTTCTTTGCACTGATCGCTGAAGAAGGCTTTCTTATGTTTCCTTGCTATTCTTTGGAACTCTGCATTCACATGGGTATATCTTTCCTTTTCTCCTTTATCTGTTGCTTCTCTTCTTTTCTCAGCATATCATTATAAAAGTAAAATTAAGGTCATGCAGTATTTACAATTTTGTAGCTTCCTTATTTAATTAAAAATATGTTGTGATCTCTTCTAATGTCATTAAGTCACTTCCTTAACCTGATTATTAAGAACTGCATAGTATTCCAGCATATGTATTAGTTAACAATTCTTCTACTGTTGATTCACTTTTATGTCAAGGACACTGCAGGGATCAGATTTATAAATATATACCTTCACAGGTTTTTATTATTTTCTAATTTTATTATTTTATTTCTTATTTTTATTATTACCTTTGAATAAATTCCTACAGGTGAAATTACTGGGTCAGAGGACAAAAGGTATTCATTTATAATTTGTTTTGTCCTTTCTAAAGCCACAGTGGCAGCATAATAGACTATGACTTAAATGATTACATGGTTTCCATTGTATTTTGTTTGAATAGCAGGACTTTTTTTGGTTCGTAAAGTGCATCAATATATATGAGAGTTATGTACTATTCAGAATACTAATTAACCTGAGGAGATAGTAAACAGTAGGCATTACAGGCATTACAGTGAACAACATTCATCAACTTGACTTACCAGAATTCACTGTCTAATTTTGTTACAGTCTTGTCACATTTGAGACATTGAGACTATATATATGCTATTTGTTGCCTTTCACAACCAGCTTGTTATCATATTTTAAAAGCAGAATCAAATATTTTAAAATATATTTTGAAAATAGCTGAACTGCATGAGCTGATGTATCACAGCATTCATGTAAATATGGGGCTGCTTTTGATATAGCTTGTTAAATAAATAGAGCCGATGATCATGCAAGTACTTTATGAGTTTAGTTTTATAAAAGTAAATAAATCTTTCAGAAAGTAAGATATTTAGTACATGAATAGAAGTTTTATGATTTTAAAATATTCATTGTTTGAGTGCCTGCAACAAGAATGTCTGTACTTACATATCAATATAATGGTTGCAATTGTATATAAGCAGATGTTTTATTATAGGCTAATGTTATATATCTTTTAAGAAGCTTAAAACATTGCCATTGGTACATTTATTTATTTATTTAAATTTCCTTTTTTCCAGCTATTATTTAAGGTAGATTAGAAACACTATGCAAGATGATAAGACAAATTAAAATGAATGAGGAAATGAGAAAACATGCCATTTTCTCATGCATGGTAAAAGGCATGCCATGAAATCCTGTACTTTTACACAAAGGCCACCGTGTGGGTGTTAATTTTTAGACGTCCATGCTATCAAGCTATATGACTGGCAGTGTCCATGGGATAAACAAACTTGTTTTCTCAAAATCCTAACTTTTCCTGATACCTAAGAGGAAATTCTTTCATGGATCCCGGAAGAAGGCCCTATGTGATCTAGCACTCACTGTTCAATGAAAGCAGGTTTCGTAGGCTATTCTTTATAAGAAGCTGGTGGTATCACCCAGTGGGCAATAACTGTGTGAGAGATCAGCATGATTTCTAGTCCTAAACTTCACCAAGAGGTAGTGCAGTGCAGGGACAGAGCTTTAAAAGGAAGGGTATGTTGTTTCTATTTCCCTAAAGCAAGCTCTATACATTTTCTTTATTAAATCAATATTTGGTAATATTGAGTGGCACAAAGATCAAGGTTAAAGTCCCTGGAAAATCTCTGGAATGTGGTTATTCTATGTCCCCGGGCAAGTACAGAGGGGTGTGCTTTTCCTCTTAGCCAAGCCAGGTGCACTACTTGCGGAGATTAAGGAGAATAACATGGACATTCACTTGAATGGAGGGAAAGCCATAATGAGGCAGGCCCGGGCTGCATCCACAGGCAGGGCCTGGATTCATTTCCAGTCGTGTGTTGCATGGGAATTATTGGAAGAATCAAGTTACGAAAGCCCTATAGGATGAAGCATGACTATATAGTGTTAGTCTGAAATATTTTTTTTAAAAAGAGGTGTGATCAAATACTTATCCTTGCCTGATATAAAAACATACACATTCAAACAAAACAAAACAAAAACTCTCAATAAAGTACCCATAGTACATTTGTCCTTGAATCTTGTTTTATTCTAATATACTCTTCAAAGAGAACATGTTACAAAATGCTCCTTTAGGTATTTGAATGAATTCACTCACCAAATATTGTGGCATCAATATTGTGGCATCAATAAAAACTTTGAAATAGGTAAGAAATATATTACACATATCCAAAACCACAAAGCAGTATAATATCCAGATCCCCATCCTGTGGGTTCTCAGGAAACTTCTTTAAAAAAAGATGCAAAATGATATCTGGACTTTGGGGTCCAGTCTGTGGTGCCATTTTGTTATTTGTACAAGTCCTCCCAGTTTCACTTTGCACCTGGTGCAAAGTGTTGGTGTTTAAACTGTTGCCTAAAAGCAATAGTGGACCTGGTCATGACTCTTTTCTCATGGAGAAAAATCTAATTTTATTGAGATGCTCCAGTGTAAATTCTGGTTGGCTTCCCATCTATATTGCCCAGACTTCATCTTCACACCTTTGGATAACATGAAATTGTTAGAAATAGATCTGAGTTATCAAGCATGAAAATATGGGAAAATAGTGATGCCACTAGAAACCAAAGAGAAAGTACATTGGCATCAGGCAGGATGTGCGGGTTGGAGAAATAGTGGAAGATAAGTGTTTTGGGACATGTGTTTGAGGTGCTAGCAGAAGATCAAGGTTCAAGATTACTAACATTTATTCCAATTACTATACAATTATAGAAATTATTTTTTTCTGTGGTTTTCTAAAATACTTAACTACATAGACTAAAGTTCAAAGTTAAAAAAATTGCTTTATTCCAGCAGTATAAGAGAAAATAAAATTTCTATAATACATTCTGAACATTATTTTGGCAGAGAGAAGAGAAGAAAATGAGGAAATTTAAAAAAGAGAGAAGTAAATTATGTATTTCAAGGTAATGTTTATAATAATCCTAGGAAGAGAAAATGAATTTGGGGGGAGGATAAAATTACCTTTTAGAATATAATGCCTAAAGAAAAAAATTTATTTTTTAAAAAGCTATTATAGATAAAGACTAAAGATGAGAAAAAAATTACTTTTTTATAATAAAAGCCTTGGGGAAGGAAAACAAGATACCTTGGAGGGCAAGAATTTAAATATGAGTTATCTAGGTAAAAGGGTATTCTTATTTAGGAAATATTCCCATTCATACAATAATTCAGTATATTCTGTATACAAATGAGTGGTTTTTAAAAATATAACCAAAAAATAATAATGTTGATTTTGCAACTGTGGTAAACAGAGTTCATTCTTTCTGTTTTAAATGAGAATCTTGCTCAAGATCATATTTTAAAATGTGAGTTATTGCATTATAGAGCAATAGAGGAGTATATATTTTAAAAATAGGTAAGAGAATTTAAACAAATAAGATGAAAGATCATCTACTGTAGTATGGACTCTAATGTTTAGAGTGAATTGGTCTTTTCTACACTGTATATTCACCCTGCTGCTGCTCAAGATTCAATATTTCTTCAGGGAATTAGGCATGTCTTTATATCCCCACTGGAAAAGTCACTTAAGATCTTGCACTTATAAATGTAATGTTCCTTTGGTGGAGTGCTCCCATCTCATTTTGGATCCACTGTAAGATGTTTCATATCTGTGATAAAACAGGGATATTCTCTTCAATCAAGGTCACAGAGCAAGTCATTTTCAGAGCTTTGGGGATCAGTACTTGGAGTTTTTAAATTCCATTCTCAGACACGTGTGCCCTAGTTTGAGAAAATCTGATATACAAAACTGTCAGTTCACAAAATAGATAAATTAAGTGATGATTACTTGGATTTCAAAAGGATTTGCTTCAGTGTTCCTTAAAATAGGCACTTCTGAAGAGGGTAATTTAGCCAAAGTGGGCTGGAATATTGGTAACATAGAGGCATAGTTTCACTGTCTGTCATTAAGCAGGTTAATGAAGTGTATAAATTTGGTCATGTTAGTCATTTCATTTATTTGTTCTCTTACATTAAATCATAATGACTGTTACTCAATGATTCTTTTATGAACATTTCCTATGTGTTGGATATGGAAAGGTCATAGTCCTTGTCCTTACAGAGTTTACAGATTACAAAAGTAAAACAGATGTGTGAACAAATAAATGGAATACATTTTTGATGGTAGAGGCATGCTGGCTTATTAGGAGACCCAGTGTTCTAAACAAGATGAGAGGGTGAACTATGGCAATTGGGGTAAACTGCGAACGTTAAGGAAAGGATGCTTTGTTAAAGAAATGAATCCATGTCATTGACATGAATTGGATATGGGACCCAAAAGGAACAGAGAGGAGTCTGAGGATGACTCCCAAGTTTTGTTCTAGATACCTTGGTTGAGTGGTAGTGCTGTTCATGAAGAGAGGGAATTTAGGAGGAGGAGGATTTGAGATAGGAGATACTGAGATTGCTGCTGCTGCTGCTGCTGCTAAGTCGCTACAGTCGTGTCTGACTCTGTGCGACACCATAGACGGCAGCCCACCAGGCTCCCCCATCCCTGAGATTCTCCAGGCAATTACACTGGAGTGGGTAGCCATTTCCTTCTCCAATGCATGAAAGTGAAAAGTGAAAGTGAAGTTGTTCAGTCGTGTTTGACCCTCAGCAACCTCATGGACTGCAGTCTTCCAGGCTCCTCCGTCCATGGAATTTTCCAGACAAGAGTACTGGAGTGGGGTGCCATTGCCTTCTCCGACTGAGATTAGCTTTGGGCAAATTGAACATAAGAGTCCTGTGGGATAACCAAGTGACGTTGGTTAGGCAGTTGTATATTCCAGTTTGGAATTTAGTAAAGAGGACTGGGCTAAATTTAGGGATTAAAGAGTCCCCTGAAGAGACATGATTAGTAATGAATGAGATTGCCCAGGCAGAGCCAAAAGATGAGAGAACAAAGAGGGAGCTCTGGGCAGGAGGAATGTGTAAACAAAGGGGGCTGAGGAGCCATAGGGAGAACCTGGACCGGGTACCACATGGACTGAGTAAAGGGGAGCTTCAGGAATAAGGGAATGGAGAGAAGTCACAAATGGAGAGATCCTGTGACCGGTTAGAAAATAATTAGTGTCCTTTGCCAAAGCAAAGAGTATAAAGGGAATAGAGATTATTCAGTTCAGTTTAGTTGCTCAGTTGTTTCCCACTCTTTGCAACCCCGTGGACTGCAGAATGCCAGGCTTCCCTGTCCATCACCAACTTCTGGAGCTTGCCCAAACTCATGTGCATTGAGTCAGTGACACCATCCAACCATCTCATCCTCTGTCGTCCCCTTCTCCTCCTGCCCTCAATCTTTCCCAGCATCAGGGTCTTTTCAAATGAGTCAGCTCTTCGCATCAGGTGCCCAAAGTATTGGAGTTTCAGCTTCAGCATCAGTCCTTCCAATGAATATTCAGGACTGATTTCCTTTAGGGTGGACTGGTTTGGTCTCCTTGCAGTCCAAGGGACTCTCAAGAGTCTTCTCCAACACCACAGTTCTAAAGCATCAATTCTTTGGCACTCAGCTTTCTTTATAGTCTGGCTCGCACATCCATACATGACTACTAGAAAAATAAAAGCTTTGACTAGATGACTTTTGTTGGCAAAGTAATGTCTCTGCTTTTTAATATGCTGTCTAATTTGGTCATAGCTTTTCTTCCAGAGATTATTAAGACTTCTTAAAAGGGAAGGGAAGAGATGGGAGAGTAATTAAAGTTGTTTATTTGTATGTGTGTGTGATGGGAGAGACTTGAGCTTTTGTGTAGGATTCAGGAGAAAGAAATGTTGAAAATATTAAATACAAGAGAAGTAGAATTATAATGAAACAAATTTCCTAACTTAGAGTGACCAAGAGATGGAAGGGTTAACTATTAAAAGGAAAAGACATACTTTTTCTTCTTTTTACAGTAAATAAGAGCGGAGAGTATACAAATATAAGTAACTGGGTAGAGGAAATTTAAGGAGATAATTCTGGATAGTCTCAATTTTCTCTGTGAAGCAGGAAACAAAGTTGTCTGCTGAGAGAAAAGATGTAGCTAAGGATAGGGGCATGAGGATAATGGTGTACATCTGTAATGTCAATTGTAGAAGAAAATGGGCAACAGAGAGGATAGATAGATAAATAGATAAGATGAGATAAGATTATAGCCTAGGATGGAAATATGAGAAGCATGGCTAGATTGCCCTAGAGGCTTTGGTCCAGTGTAAAGTCTCCTTTAAGTAAGAAGCATTGATACTATAGATATTAACAGTTTTGGCTCAGCTTTTAAGTAGAATGTTGCCAAGAAGTATACTGGGTCAAAGAAGAAAGCTACCAGTCTCTAGGTCTATGTTATCCACATGGTGTCCACTATGCCCTTGTAGCACTCAAGCACTTAAAGGATGACTGGTTCAAATTGAGATGTGTTGTACATATGAGGTACACCCAGGACTTTGAATGTTTAGTGTGAAATAATAATGTAAAATAGCTCATTAATAATTTTTATATTAATTATTCACTGGAATTATATTTTAGATATATAGGGTTAAATAAATTGTATTCAGTTCAGTTCAGTCGCTCATTCGTGTCCAACTCTTTTCAACCCCATGGACTGCAGCACACCAGGCCTCCCTGTCTATCACCAATTCCCAGAGTTTACTCAAACTCATGTCCATTGAGTCAGTGATGCCATGCAACCATCTCATCCTCTGTTGTCCCCTTCTCCTCCCGCCTTCAATCTTTCCCAGCATCAGGGTCTTTTCCAGTGAGTCAGTTCTTCACATCAGGTGCCCAAAGTATTGGATTTTCAGCTTCAGCATCAGTCCTTCCAATGAATATTCAGGACTGATTTCCTTTAGGCTTGACTGGTTTGGTCTCCTTGCAGTCCAAGGGACTCTCAAGAGTTTTCTCCAACACTACAGTTCAAAAGCATCAATTTTTCAGCACTCAGCTTTTTTTATTGTTAAAATTAACTTATCTTGTTTTACTTTTTAATGTGGCTCATGTTATTATATCTATTAGACTGTGCTGCTCTTGGTAACTGTGAAATGCATTTAGATGATTTTTAAGTGCTAACTTCAGTGTGGAATCTTAGCTGCTCATAATGACTTTAAAGGGAATTATAGTGGACCTGGGGCAGTTAGGAAATTAAAATTTTGATACGAGTTTTCCCAGAGTGGTTGGATCTTTGAATACACTCTTTCTTTAGTTCTGGATGGGAAGTCTAAGATGGTCCATTAAACCAAATTATCCATATCTACAAAAGGTGAAAACTATTTACATTGTCAATACAGTAGGGGGTTGTGAGATTCATATAAAATACTACCTGCTTTTTAAAATGAAAAGACTATGTGAGTGCCTCATGGTTAGTGGTTAGTTATAACTTTAAGAGTTTATTTTTAAAAATATGAAGATGAGTTTATCTACTTCTGTGTGCCTCCAATTTGGTCAGACAGTATTAGACATTTTATGGGCATTATCTCATTTAATTCAACCTAGCATTGCTGGACCTAAGCCTTTAATAAACTCTCTGTCCGACTTTATAAACTGAAGTGTACCCATACTAGATGCTACTTTTGATGGCACTTTTGTCATTTTGCTACTACATAAGAGATTTCAGCAAGAAGACTGATTATTTCAAGTGACTTTTGAGAGAGTAATTTCAAGAGAGTGGTGGTGAAAGCCAGATGGCAAGAATGTACTTACTAAGTTGTTTAGTCGCTAAGTCATGTCAGACTTTTGCAACCCTGTTGGCTGTAGCCCCCCAGACCCCCTGTCCATGGGATTTCTCAGGCAAGAAGACTGGAGTGGGTTGCCATTTCTTTCTCCAGGGGATCTTCCTGACCCAGGGATCGAACCTGCGTCTCCTGAATTGCCAGGAGATTCTCTACAACTGCCTGGGAAGCCCTACTGACTAAGTAGCAGCAGAGATTGTCATTTTGTGTAGAGATGAGAAAGAGAGATGGAACATCAAAGTATCACTGAAAGTTCAGAGCAGGAAACAAACCAGCCAAGGGATTCTTTTAAAAGGGATTTGATACAGGGAAAAAATAGACTTTTACAAACATTAGAAGGGCCATTGGAGCCGTTGAGTTTAAGGGCATCCTTGCGTCTAGAAGCAGAAGTGGCTTCTGCTGTTGCCTCCACTGCTGCCTCTACCACTGACTCTCATTTCTGGGAATCCGGTCACTCAGACAGTGAGTCTGGCCACCACAAAAGCCTCCAAACATGCATTTCTCCCACCACCGGCTTTGTCTGCCAGTAACATTATCAGCGGAAGATGGGCTCTGCTCAGTTTTACCTTCTAGATCTCACTAGCATGACATAACCTGCACCATGAAGGTAGTTTTTAGGTTTTTGACTTTCACCTAGAAGGGGGATAGAATGAAGAGTTGAAAGAGCCACTCTGTAGAATCTACTACAGCTGCTTTTTCTGAACTATTTGTAAAGAACATAAGAAGAGGGAGAAGAATTTCTGAGCCAGAATATTCAAAGGGAATAGTATGTGTTTTCATGCGTGAAGTAGGGAAGAGCTTGGTGGCTTTGAAAAATTGGAAGAGGCTGGTGTGACGAGACCATTTCAGGGTAGAGAGGTAAGCAGGTATTCGATCATGCAGGACTGTATAGCTTATGTTAAAACTTGTGGATTTTTCTCTTAGGAAAAGCATCAGAGGATATGAGGCAGGAAAATGGTATAACTTGACTTACGTTTTATAAAGCCCACTCTGACTATTTTGTGGTGAATATATTTATCAAGAGCAGTGGATGAACCAGGAAGAAATCAGTAGCCTAGAAATCAATGAGAATATGGTGGCAGAGTAAAGATAGAAAGCAGACTGATAAGGGCCACATTTCAGCATTTGTTATGGCAGAATGTGGCAGTGAATCAGAGATGCCAGAATGGGTCTTAGCTATTTCATTACTTTATTCCTTCATTATTTATATAGCTCCATTACTTTATTGAGCTGTAAGTCTCTTTAGAAGTTTGAGCAGCAGTTATGTTATCAGGGTGTAGTAGACTGCACAACACTTTTTTTTCCACGGGGGAGAGATTGAGAATGCCCCTCAAGTTTCTCAGTAGTGATGTGTCTATACAGGCTTGCTTTGTTTTATTGTTCCACTTAATTAGGCTTCACTAATACCATGGGGGTCTTTTGTTTGTGTGTTTGTTTTTAACAAACTGAAGGTTTGTAGCAACCCTGCCACAAGCAAGTCTATCAACACTGTTTTTCCAGCAGTGCTCGTTCACTTCATGTTTGTGTCGTATTTTGGCAGATCTCACAATATTTTGTACTTTTTCATTATTGTGTATGTTTGTCATAGTGATCTGTGACCAGTGATCTTCGATGCTACTATTACAGAAGGCTCAGATGGTGGTTAGCATTTTTTAACTAATAATAGCTAAGTTGGTTCACAACTAAGTTGTGTCCAATTCTTTGTGTCCCTATGGACTGTAGCCCTCCAGGCTCCTCTGTCCATGTGGATTCTTCAGACAAGAATACTGGAGTGGGTTGCCATTCCCTTCTCCAGGGTAACTTCCCAATCCAAGGATAAGACCCGTTTCTCACATCTCCTGCACTGGCAGGCGGGTTCTTTACCACTAGTGCTACCTGGGAAAGCCAAGCATTTTTTAGCAATAGATTATTTTTTAATTAAGATATGTTCTTTTTTTTTTTAGAAATAATGCTATTGCACACTTAATAGACTAAAGTATATTGTAAACATAACATATGGACTGGGAAACCAAGAAACTTGTGTGAATCACTTTATTGCAGAACTCACTTTGTTGCAGTGGTCTGGAATCAGATCCATAGTGTCTGCCAGGTAAAGCCTGTACTTCAAAGGTTAAATCTCCTATAATGTAACTTTGGGGAAAAACAGAAAAGAAATAGAAAAATATTTACTGAAAAGGAGTTTGTTTCCTCTATATTAATGTTTATGTTCTCAGACTTTACTTACAAACAAGTCCTTGTGCATTTTGCTGAAATACAAAGCAAGTCACATAAAAGCAAACAAAAAGATTTGCCCAACAATTTTAAAAAAGGAGAACCAGGAGAACCAAATCATTTTACATATAAAAATAATACCGGTGTCAAATGAGACCTTATTTCAGCGAGTGCCTACTATTGACTGCAGTAGCAAGAGCTCGATTGGAGGCAGTGATTACTATGACCTGTGGTCTGTTGGAGACTAGTGGAGAAGATAGGATTGAATTGTCTAAATGGTTCACCTGAAATTACACTTAATTGTGACCCTCTTCATGTTCTATAAATTTACATTACAGCTAATTTCTATTTAATTAAAAGGGAGCTGTGAAGCTAGTCAGAGGTCCCAAACCAGATTTTAATGATTCCTCTATATAAATAATTCATGTGGTCTCTAGAGCTAATGAGAGTATTTGCTGTGAATTCTCCAATGGCTCATTCAATGAGACTAATATATAAGTAGATGTGTTTAGTTTTGCAATTACTTCTCCTAGAAGGATCCTTAGACTTATAGAAAGTAGCTTTTGGATCTCTTCTCTGATTTCCTTTCCTATTTTTGATTCCTTTTGGTGTTTCATTGTTTTAGTTGTGAATTAGCCTGGTATTCCTGGTATCTCCCAGGAATGTGAAACTGTAACTGCATTACTTAATACAAAGTTGCATGGAAATGGGAAAAATGGTTGGTGGTTAAGGTTTGGTAAGATATATTTTCCAGAGAAACATCTATTTCTGCTTTATTGACTATGCCAAAGCCTTTGACTGTGTGGATCACAATAAACTGTGGAAAATTCTGAAAGAGATGGGAATACAGACCACCTGACCTGCCTCTTGAGAAACCTATATGCAGGTCAGGAAGCAACAGTTAGAACTGGACATGGAACAACAGACTGGTTCCAAATAGGAAAAGGTGTACATCAAAGTTGTATATTGTCACCCTGCTTATTTAACTTCTATGCAGAGTACATGATGAGAAACGCTAGACTGGAAGAAACACAAGCTGGAATCAAGATTGCCGGGAGAAATACCAATAACCTCAGATATGCAGATGACACCACCCTTACGGCAGAAAGTGAAGAGGAACTAAAAAGCCTCTTGATGAAAGTGAAAGAGGAGAGTGAAAAAGTTGGCCTAAAGCTCAACATTCAGAAAATGAAGATCATGGCATCTGGTCCCATCACTTCATGGGAAACAGATGGGGAAACAGTGGAAGCAGTGACAGACTTTAATTTTGGGGGGCTCCAAAATCACTGCAGATGGTGACTGCAGCCATGAAATTAAAAGGTGCCTACTCCTTGGAAGAAAAGTTATGACCAACCTAGATAGCATATTCAAAAGCAGAGACATTGCTTTGCCGACTAAGGTCTGTCTAGTCAAGGCTATGGTTTTTCCAGTAGTCATGTATGAATGTGAGAGTTGGACTGTGAAGAAGGCTGAGCGCCGAAGAATTGATGCTTTTGAACTGTGGTGTTGGAGAAGACTCTTGAGAGTGCCTTGGACTGCAAGAGGTCCAACCAGTCCATTCTGAAGGAGATCAGCCCTGGGATTTCTTTGGAAGTAATGATGCTAAAGCTGAAGCTCCAGTACTTTGGCCACCTCATGCGAAGAGTTGACTCATTGGAAAAGACTCTGATGCTGGGAGGGATTGGGGGCAGGAGGAGAAGAGGACGACAGAGGATGAGATGGCTGGATGGCATCACTGACTCGATGGACGTGAATCTGAGTGAACTCCGGAGTTGGTGATGGACAGGGAGGCCTGGTGTGCTGCGATTCATGGGGTCGCAAAGACGCGACTGAGCAGTTCTGAGCAGAACTGAACTGAACTGAAGATATATTTGGAGTATCAGAGGAGTTAAGAAGAGGGCTTAGCATGTACTTTTTAATATTATAGGACTCTGCCGAAGAGCACCAGTAATGGCCAGAAACTTGAGTGTTTGCTGTTTTAATTATAGTCATTGTTTCATTGGCCTTTGATATTAAATTCTGTTACCCTTGTTGCCTATGAATGATGGCAGTGGCTGTAACATTTCTTTTGTTTCACAAATCTTTTAGGATTGCTAAGATTGGAGCCATGCTAGTTCCTCTGTTAAGATTTATCCTCTTATCTATATCACTACTAACATGGTTATCCTGTAGATTAAGGATAACCTATAGATTAAGGTTATTCAATAGATTAAGCCAAGAGTTTTTTCCTTTTACTTAGAATTTTCCCCTAATTAGGCTAATGACCAGCTGTGATTATGCACCATGTGTCACTCATTTTATGACTGTATTCTAGCTGCTGCTGCTGCTGATTCGCTTCAATCGTGTCCGACTCTGTGGAATCCCATAGACAGCAGCCCACCAGGCTCCTCTGTCCACAGGATTTTCTAGGCCAGAATACGGAGTGGGTTGCCATTTCCTTCTCCAGACTGTATTCTAGAGTTAGTCACAAAGTTGTCATTCTTAAAACTTCCATAATCAGTGAATTTTACAAATCTCTTCCAGATTTAATTCATTTCTTAAGTGGAAGGTGATTTTCATTCTTGTATATCTCTTCTGTATCAGGGAGAACTGAAACAGATTAGCTTTCTAGGGAAGCAGTTTGTTTTCTTTGTCCACACATATTTTGTCAGTCTGATAGACCTGTTATTCAGTAGACAGTAATATTCTTTATAATACACACAGTAATAGAATAATTATATAAACTTTCTCTTCTTTGTTTTCAGTATTTTATTACCATTGTACTTAGTACATTTTTTTCCCATGTCTTTGTTTTAAAGGTCATTCTTTAAACCATATTTCTTCCTCCCACTCACAGGATTCCCTGAATAGAATTTTTAGTACTTAAAATGAGCTGTTCAAGCATTTGACTTGATGGAGCTGAGACGGCAAGGTTGTGGTGGGGGATGAATATGCGGAAATTCAGTACAGTTTGAAAGACTTCTAAGTGTAAATAAACAGTGCTCTTTAAAGAGTCTTACTTTCTCAGCATAATCCCTCACTTATAATATTGTGATAACTTAAAATTTATTTACCTGTTAAATTTAAATTGCATGTTGATACTTCCGTTGCTTTTATTTACCTGGTACTCCTCTCTGCTTCATTATGGGAGAGGAACTGCATGGTAGGAGGGTTTTCACCATACAATACAAGGAGCATGAGGAAGATGGATCTATTGGGAATGATTAGGGAAAGTCTCCCAGGAAATGAGGGGGGAAATGATCAATGGAGGAGTTTTCTAGGCTTTCACTTTAAACATTTCAGTATTTTTTACTCTTATAGAGCATATTTGATGTTTTACAATGGTCAAATCTAACATAAATGTATTACCTTAAAAAAAAAAAACAACTGATCCCAAACGAAAGTCTAAATTTTAACAGATATGAAGACAATACTTGTTCTATATTTTATCATTATTGTTTACCTCAAACAAATATACACATAAAAATACCTTGTTTTCTGAGGTATGTTTATAGATTATTATCTGTAAATGTCTATTTATAGATAATATCTAAATGTCTTATTACTTGATTATTTGAACATTCTAAACTTATAATTAAAATTCTTAAGAAATTCCACATATTAATTAAAAGATACTTGAATATTTGGTTGGGTCATCTTTGACATATGTTAATATATACCCTTCTTTATCTCTTTAAGAACTCTTATCTTAACCTCCTTTTAATTTTAAGGTTTTATTAATAAAACTAATAGCCATTATCAATTAATTGTTTACCATATGACAGAAAGAAAAGAAAGTGCTAGTCACTCAGTTGTGTCTGACTCTTTGTGACCCCATGGACTATAGACTTCTCTCTCCAAGGAATTCTCCAGGCAAGAATACTGGAGGGGGTTGCCATTCCCTTCCCCTGGGGATCGTCCCAACTGAGGGATCAAACAGAGTCTCCCACACTGCAGACAGAGTCTTTAACTGCTCCAAAATACTTTTACTTACTCTAATTATCACAACAACATTGTAGTTAAGTCCTGTTTTTAATTGATATTTTACGAAGGAGAACATTACAATAGGCAGAAAGGTTAAGCAACATGGCATGGCCACACCACTTGTAAGTGACTGAAGCAAAATTCAAATCCAGAGAGCCTTTCTCCACAGTCCTTATCCTTCATTCTGCTGCTTACTGGCTTATTGAATAGCAGTGTTGGCATTTTATGTCAGTCGGAAATATTTAGCAAACACTTACTGTGTGTTCATCCCTAGTGGCTCAGTTGTTAAAGAATCTGCCTGCAATGCAGGAGACCCTGGTTTAATCCCTGGGTCAGGAAGATCGTCTGGAGAAGGAAATGACAACCCACTCCAGTAGGCTTGCCTGGAGAATTCTATGGACAGAGGAGCCAGGCAAGTTACAGTCCATGTGATCACAGTCTTATGTTGTGTCAAAGGGTTGGGAGTCTAATGGAAACTTACTGAAATAGGCACACAGAAAAACTATGATTGCAAGTCAGGGATCTACAGTAGGAACATAGATTCCTGTATGAGCAGTGGGAATGGAAAGATTACTCTGGGAGGAATTCAGGTTAGTTTTATAGAGGAAATTATGTTGTTGGGATTTTAGGTTTCAGGGAAGGTGTCTGTGAGGCCTAACGGATAGATTTAGGCAGAATGTGGAGGAATATAAATGACACACTAACAAGCTGAGACATTAGGTCATAGCAAGTGAATAGCATAATAATGTCTGTGTTTTACACATAAAATGATAGTAGCTAGTGTGAATTAAAAGTAACTTATTATGTTTGGAGAAATGGAAATGTCAGTAAGATGAGTTTTCATCAGTGTGGCAGATAACAAATATGTGCCCATCTTTCCCTCCCTTTCCAATCCTCAGAAACTATGGGAGGTGTATTTTATCTTGTTTTATTTAAAAGAGGAAATCTCCAGCCAAGCTGGAAAACAAGAAAGAGTGCTTACCATTAGCAGGCCATCAACTTCAAAAGGCAAAAGCGGGTAGGATTGGACTGTTAAGGAGAAGCCTACTCTAAAGCATGCAGGAGAGGCCTGCTCAGAAGGGGCAGGGTATCTGACTGTATATCAGATGATGTGGACACGATGCCCAGGAGGGGCCTGGAGCCATTAGCAGGACGATGGGTGAGGAGGCTGCATAAAGAACAGCAGAGTCCACCAGCCATTTCCCCTTTGCTTGCTTATGCTGAGCAGAGGACATCTGATGCTTTTAGCCACAGCCCAACGCCAAGAGTGTGGGGCTTTAGCTAGAGGTAATGTGGTGGGTAGGTAGCTAGTGACACCTGGGAAAAATGAGAAGCCCCACCTCCTTAAGAAAAACAATGACCAAACCTTATATGTTGGTATTTTCCTGCCCTCTGTGACAGGTAAACAGAGAATTCCAAAGATAAAGAGTCAGGAGTTCCAACCATTTGCAGTTAATTTATACCATAAAGAAGACACCAAATACAACATACGTAATCAACACCTAGTCAGTCAGTCAGTTCAGTCGCTCAGTTGTGTCTGACTCATTGCGACCCTATGAATGGCAGCATGCCAGGCCTCCCTGTCCATCACCAACTCCCAGAGTTCACTCAAACTCATGTCCATAGAGTCGGTGATGCCATCCACCCATCTCAACCTCTGTCGTCCCCTTCTCTTCCTGCCTCTAATCCCTCCCAGCATCAGAGTCTTTTCCAATGAGTCAAATCTTCGCATGAGGTGGCCAAAATATTGGAGTTTCAGCTTTAGCATCAGTCCTTACAATGAACACCCAGGACTGATCTCCTTTAGGAGGGACTGGTTGGATCTCCTTGCTGTCCAAGGGACTCTCAAGAGTCTTCTCCAACACCACAGTTCAAAAGCATCAATTCTTCGGCGCTCAGCCTTCTTCACAGTCCAACTCTCATATCCATACATGACCACTGGAAAACCATAGCCTTGACTAGATGGACCTTAGTCGGCAAAGTAATATCTCTGCTTTACAATATACTGTCTAGGTTGGTCATAACTTTCCTTCCAAGGATTAAGCGTCTTTTAATTTCATGGCTGCAGTCACCATCTGCAGTGGTCCTGGAGCCCCAAAAAATTAAGTCTGACACTGTTTCCGTTGTTTCCCCATCTACTTCCCATGAAGTGATGGGACCAGATGCCATGATCTTCATTTTCTGAATGTTGAGCTTTAAGCCAACTTTTTCACTCTCCTCTTTCACTTTCATCAAGAGGCTTTTTAGCTCCTCTTCACTTTCTGCCATAATGGTGGTGTCATCTGCACATCTGAGGTTATTGATATTTCTCCTGGCAATCTTGATTCCAGCTTGTGTTTCTTCCGGCAGCATGTCTCATGATGTACTCTGCATAGAAGTTAAATAAGCAGGGTGACAATATACAGCCTTGACGTACTCCTTTTCCTCTTTGTAACCAGTCTGTTCTTCCATGTCCAGTTCTAACTGTTCCTTTCTGACCTGCATACAGGTTTCTCAAGAGGCAGGTCAGGTGGTCTGGTATTCCCATCTCTCAGAATTTTCCACAGTTTATTGTGATCCATACAGTCAAAGGCTTTGGCATAGTCAATAAAGCAGAAATAGATGTGTTTCTGGAACCCTCTTGCTTTTCCCATGATCCAGCAGATGTTGGCAATTTGATCTCTGGTTCCTCTGCCTTTTCTAAAACCAGCTTGAACATCAGAAAGTTCACGGTTCATGTATTGCTGAAGCCTGGCTTGGAGAATTTTGAGCATTACTTTACTAGCATGTGAGATGAGTGCAATTGTGTGGTAGTTTGAGCATTCTTTGGCATTGCCTTTGTTTGGAATTGGAATGAAAACTGACCTTTTCCAGTCCTGTGGCCACTGCTGAGTTTTCCAAATTTGCTGGCATATTGAGTGCAGCACTTTCACAGCATCATCTTTCAGGACTTGAGATAGCTCAGCTGGAATTCCATCACCTCCACTAGCTTTGTTCGTAGTGATGCTTTCTAAGGCCCACTTGACTTCACATTCCAAGATGTCTGGCTCTAGGTGAGTGATCCCCCCATCGTGATTATCTTGATCATGAAGATCTTTTTTGTACAGTTCTTCTGCGTATTCTTGCCACCTCTTCTTAATATCTTCTGCTTCTGTTAGGTCCATACCATTTCTGTCCTTTATCGAGCCCATCTTTGCATGAAATATTCCCTTGGTAGCTCTAATTTTCTTGAAGAGATCTCTAGTCTTTCCCATTCTGTTGTTTTCCTCTATTTCTTTACATTGATCGCTGAGGAAGGCTTTCTTATCTCTCCTTGCTATTCTTTGGAACTCTGCATTCAGATGCTTATATCTTTCCTTTTCTCCTTTGCTTTTTGCCCCTCTTCTTTTCACAGCTGTTTGTAAGGCCTCCTCAGACAGCCATTTTGCTTTTTGCATTTCTTTTCCATGGGGATGGTCTTGATCCCTGTCTCCTGTACAATGTCACGAACTTCATTCCATAGTTCATCAGGCACTCTATCTATCAGATCTAGTCCCTTAAATCTGTTTCTCACTTCCACTGTATAATCATAAGGGATTTGATTTAGGTCATACCTGAATGGTCTAGTGGTTTTCCCCACTTTCTTCAATCTAAGTCTGAATTTGGTAATAAGGAGTTCATGATCTGAGCCACAGTCAGCTCCTGGTCTTGTTTTTGTTGACTGTATAGAGCTGCTCCATCTTTGGCTGCAAAGAATATAATCAATCTGATTTTGGTGTTGACCATCTGGTGATGTCCATGTGTAGAGTCTTCTCTTGTGTTGTTGAAGGAGAGTGTTTATTATGACCAGTGTGTTTTCTTAGCAAAACTCTATTAGTCTTTGCCCTGCTTCATTCCGTACTTCATGGCCAAATTTGCCTGTTACTCCAGGTGTTTCTTGACTTCCTACTTTTGCATTCCTGTCCCCTATAATGAAAAGGACATCTTTTTTGGGTGTTAGTTCTGAAAGGTCTTGTAGATCTTCATAGAACCGTTCAACTTCAGCTTCTTCAGTGTTGCTGGTTGGGGCATAGGCTTCGATTACCATGATATTGAATGGTTTGCCTTGGAAGCAAACAGAGATCATTGTGTTGTTTTTGAGATTTCATCCAAGTACTGCATTTTAGACTCTTTTGTTGACCATGATGGCTACTCCATTTCTTCTAAGGGATTCCTGCCCACAGTAGTAGATATAATGGTCATCTGAGTTAAATTCACCCATTCTAGTCCATTTTAGTTTGCTTATTCCTAGAATGTCAACACCTAAGGCAAGCAAATTACTGGAGCTAACAAGAGTCTTTAATATAGTCAGCATCCCCAGAAAAAAAAAATTGAATCCATAAAAATAATCACAGATACAGAAAACTTAAAATATAATTTTTGAAATGTGAAAAATACTTAGAAAATGAATAGAATTCTGCAGTGGACCAAGTTTAAAAGCAGATTATTGAGCTGACACGTCAAATGGAGGAATTCTCCCAGAATATAACACAAATAGACAATTAGATGGAAAATATAAAAAGAGAGAGGCAAGATAGAATCAGCAGTGTCAATATCTGTTACATGGAAATGGCTGGTTTAAAAAAGGAAAAAATAAAACAGAGGAGAGAAAACAATAAAAGAAATAATAAACTGAAAATATGTATCTTTAAGTTAGATTGGACTATTGAGTATGGAGGAGAATGACCAGTAAATGGCCAGTGCCTAGATAAAGAGGTAATTCAAAAACTTCCGGAAAAGAAAAAAAATTACCTAAAAAGAATGGTAATCAGATTGCAATAGTCCACATGTGTTTTGTCATACATGCTGTATATACCACATGCATTATATATACGTGTGCATGTGTGCCTCTCTGTGTGTGTGTATGTTTGTATGTATGTAATTAGTAGATGCCATGGAGGGCTGCTCAGATCCCCATCTGCCCTTCAGGACTGAAGTGCACAATCCCCAGCTGCTGGGAGTGTTAGCAGCTGATGGTAATACAGTAAGTCCCTCTCCAGAGACTGCTGTCTGCTGAAGAAAAGCCATCTGTCCAAAGACATGCCCCCTTCCTTGGACTGGCCTCTGTCCAGTGACTTGTCAATTTGGATAAATAAAAGTCTGACCTGTTTGTTTCAGTTGAGGACAACTCTGAAGCTCCAGAGCTCCTTGTAGGATTACCTGGGGCAACTACTGTTACTGCATTGAACTTCAACTTCTCCCTCTGCCTAGTCTTGTTTTCCTCACTTCCCCACAAGTATAGTTCCTAAGGCTACTCCCCAATAAACTTTCTGCATGCAAATGTGCACCTCAGAGTTGATATCTGGGAGAATGCAACCTGTGATAATATTCTTTTCCACTACCCATGTGTGTGTACATGCGTGCTCAGTTGTGTCTCTCTGTGACCCTGTGGACTGTAGCCTACCAGGCTCCTCTGTCCATAGGATTCTCCAGGCAAGGATACTGAAGTGGGTTGCCATTTCCTACTCCAGGGGATCCTCCCAACCCAGAGATTGAAACTTTGTCTCCTGCATTGGCAGGTGGATTCTTTACCACTGCACCACCTGGGAAGCCCCCACTGTCCATGAGACCTTCACTAAAATGGACTATGCATTAGGACACACAAATCCTTTCAAAAGAAGACCAAAGAAACTGCACTCTCTGGCCACAGTACAACATCCCTCCAACACACCAGTCTCTTCAGAGTTCAAGTGCTGTGCACATAGCGGACACCTACATGAAAGTGATATTTCAGAGTGAGTCACTTCAAAGTTTTTCCCCTAATCTGAAACAATAAGGAAAAGAAAAGAAGTACTCACCTTTCATAATTTTCCAAAGTACACTGTATTTCACAGAATGGCAGCTTACCACCACATAAGTAGAGTCAGTTCAGTTCAGTTCGGTCGCTCAGTCGTGTCTGACTCTTTGTGACCCCATGAATCGCAGCACTCCAGGGCTCCCTGTCCATCACTATCTCCTGGAGATTACTCAGACTCACGTCCATTGAGTCCGTGATGCCATCCAGCCATCTCATCCTTGGTCGTCCCCTTCTCCTCCTGCCCTCAATCCCTCCCAACAGCAGAGTCTTTTCCAATGAGTCAACTCTTCGCATGAGGTGGCCAAAGTACTGGAGCTTCACCTTTAGCATCATTCCTTCCAAAGAAATCCCAGGGCTGATCTCCTTCAGAATGGACTGGTTGGATCTCCCTACAGTCCAAGGCACTCTCAAGAGTCTTCTCCAACACCACAGTTCAAAAGCATCAATTCTTGAGCACTCAGCTTTCTTCACAGTCCAACTCTCACATCCATACATGACCACAGGAAAAACCATAGCCTCGACTAGATGGACCTTAGTCGGCAAAGTAATGTCTATGCTTTTGAATATACTATCTAAGTTGGTCATAAACTTTTCTTCCAAGGAGTGTCTTTTAATTTCATGGCTGCAGTCACCATCTGCAGTGATTTTGGAGCCCCCAAAAATAAAGTCTGACACTGTTTCCACTGTTTCCCCATCTATTTCCCATGAAGTGATGGGACCGGATGCCATGATCTTCATTTTCTGAATGTTGAGCTTTAAGCCAACTTTTTCACTCTCCTCTTTCACTTTCATCAAGAGGCTTTTTAGCTCCTCTTCACTTTCTGCCATAAGGGTGGTGTCATCTGCATAGCTGAGGTTGTTGATATTTCTCCCCGCAATCTTGATTCCAGCTTGTGTTTCTTCCAGTCCAGCATTTCTCATCATGTACTCTGCATAGAAGTTAAATAAGCAGGGTGACAATATACAGCCTTGACATACTCCTTCTCCTATTTGGAACCAGTCTGTTGTTCCATGTCCAGTTCTAACTGTTGCTTCCTGACCTGCATACAGATTTCTCAAGAGGCAGGTCAGGTGGTCTGTATTCCCATCTCTTTCAGAATTTTCCACAGTTTCTTGTGATCCACACAGTCAAAGGCTTGGCATAGTCAATAAAGCAGAAATAGATGTTTTTCTGGAACTCTCTTGCTTTTTCCATGATCCAGCGGATAATTTGATCTCTGGTTCCTCTGCCTTTTCTAAAACCAGCTTGAACATCAGGGAGTTCATGGTTCACGTATTACTGAAGCCTGGCTTGGAGAATTTTGAGCATTACTTTACTAGCGTGTGAGATGAGTGCAATTGTGCAATTGTTTGAGCATGCTTTGGCATTGCCTTTCTTTGGGATTGGAATGAAAACTGACCTTTTCCAGTCCTGTGGCCACTGCTGAGTTTTCCAAATGTGCTGGCATATTGAGTGCAGCACTTTCACAGCATCATCTTTCAGGATTTGAAACAGCTCTACTGGAATTCCATCACCTCCACTAGCTTTGTTCATAGTGATGCTTTCTAAGGCCCACTTGACTTCACATTCCAAGATGTCTGGCTCTAGATTAGTGATCACATCATCTTGATTATCTGGGTCGTGAAGATCTTTTTTGTACAGTTCTTCCGTATATTCTTGCCACCTCTTCTTAATATCTTCTGCTTCTATTAGGTCCATACCATTTCTGTCCTTTATCGAGCCCATCTTTACATGAAATGTTCCCTTGCTATCTCTAATTTTCTTGAAGAGATCTCTAGTCTTTCCCAATCTGTTGTTTTCCTCTATTTCTTTGCATTGATTGCTGAAGAAGGCTTTCTTATCTCTTCTTGCTGTTCTTTGGAACTCTGCATTCAGATGCTTATATCTTTCCTTTTCTCCTTTGCTTTTCACTTCTCTTCTCTTCACAGCTATTTGTAAGGCCTCCCCAGACAGCCATGTTGCTTTTTTGCATTTCTTCTCCATGGGGATGATCTTGAAACCTGTCTCCTGTACAATGTCACGAACCTCATTCCATAGTTCATCAGGCACTCTATCTGTCAAATCTAGGCCCTTAAATCTATTTCTCACTTCCACTGTATAATCATAAGGGATTTGATTTAGGTCATACCCGAATGGTCTAGCGGTTTTCCCTATTTTCTTCAATTTGAGTCTGAATTTGGTAATAAGGAGTTCATGATCTGAGCCGCAGTCAGCTCCTGGTCTCGTTTTTGTTGACTGTAGCGAGCTTCTGCCTCTTTGGCTGCAAAGAATATAATCAATCTGATTTCGGTTTTGACCATCTGGTGATGTCCATGTGTAGAGTCTTCTCTTGTGTTGTTGGAAGAGGGTGTTTGCTATGACCAGTGCATTTTCTTGGCAAAACTCTATTAGTCTTTGCCCAGCTTCATTCCACATTCCAAGGCCAAATTTGCCTGTTACTACAGGTGTTTCTTGACTTCCTACTTTTGCATTCCATAAGTAGAGTAGGTGTTGAATATCGGGTACTTCATTCCCAGACAATTATGAGGAACAGAATGAAAATAATGAATATGAAATAAAATATAAAGTCATCCTTATTTCGTAGTTGATCAAAATGGTTTTCTTAAACTTGATACATTTGTAACTGACTTTTGATAGAAACCTTGAAACTATGACTTAAGTAATTAAATGCATGCCTTTAAAATGTGCAGAAGTGATGAAATCACAGCTGTGAACGCTGCTCAGCATCCCAGCACCATACCCTACACCTGTCATAATTCTTGGTGATTTGCATATTCATACAGTTAATCCATTCCTTAGGGCTTCCCTGGTGACACAGATAGTAAAGAATCCACCTACAATGTGGGAGACCTGAGTTTGATCCCTGGGTTGGGAAGATCCCCTGGAGAAGGGCATGACAGCCCACTGCAGTATTCTTTTTTTTTTTTTTTTTTTAAATTTTAAAATCTTTAATTCTTACATGCATTCCCAAACATGAACCCCCCTCCCACCTCCCTCCCCATAACATCTTTCTGGGTCATACCCATGCACTAGCCCACTGCAGTATTCTTGCCTAGAGAATCCCCATGGACCGAGGAGCCTGGCGGGCTACAGTCCATGGGGTTGCAAAGAGTCAGACACGACTGAGTGACTAAGCACAGCACAGCACAGCCCATTCCATACCTTGGCCTCTCCAGCTGCTGTCCTCCTTTCTTTCAACCTTCTTTCTTTCCACCTGAGCTCAGCATGGTTATGCCTTAAAATGGGTCATTATAAATCTTTATAACGCCATCTCTGCCCACCCCCTGTAATTCCAATTTCAAATATCCAGTCTCTTAACTTTCCAGCTCATTTCTTCTAACACATGGATTTGCATAAATCATCGCATCCCACTAGGAGCTCTAATGTACTGATCTACCTTTTCATTGTGTCTCACCCTTTTCCTTATCCTCCCCCACTTACTTTCTTCCTCAATTAAAAATAAATTTTGTCCATGATTATCATCGTTATCTTACATACACCCTGAGCCTCCCTTACCCCTCTCTCATGTTGTTTTGATGAAAACCCAGCCCTCATTAAATTCATCTTTCTGCCTCACCTTTGCCTGTGTCCATGACTGGAGAATGCATTGCTGTTGGGAATAACCTCTCTTTTGTGATCACTGACTTCAAGAGGCCCTTAGTGGAGTCACATCCATTTTTCTAATTCATTCACTTTTCTCCCCTCTTAAAATGTTATCTCATGCCTCCTTTTCTCTCCTCAGATCCCCAAAACTTCCTCCCCATCCTTCCTCTCAGTTGGTACCAATCTTGCTGACTTTTTTCACTTGAAAATAGTCAAAATGAGTAAAAAAAAAAAAAAGTATCTAGAAGGAACTTTAGAAATGTTCTATATTCAGTTTAAAATGAGAGTTGCTGAGTATATACATTTGACAGAATTCATGGGGCAGTACACTGAAAGCCAATGCATGTTATCATATGTAAAGTTATACCTCAGTAAAACTTAAAAGTAGAGAAAGAACTTCCATAAGTTCCGGCTACCACATAAACCCACAGCTATAACTGGGCCCGTGTACTGTCTTGATGTTTAGGATGAATGCTTCATGCTCTTAGATAAGGCCAGCTTCTCTACTTAGTCACTTGCTTCCATCTCTCCAGCGACTCTCTCTTCTCCCTTCTGCTTCATCAGTTTTCCACTTTGTTGGATCGTTCCTATCAGCATAGAACCATGTATTATTTCTCCAACTTTAAAAGTTACATCCTGTCTCTCTCTCTCAAAAAAACAAACAAACGAACAAACAAACCCTCTCTTTATCCCACCTCTCTCTCCAGTACTGCTTCATTTCTCTCCCCTTTGTAGTAAAATTCCTTAACTCTGGTATGCAATAATGATTGAGGGCAAATTGTTTCAGCTATTTAAGAAAGCAGTTTGACAGTACTTAGGGAAACTGAGTATGTATATGCCCTAAGATTACAGAAAAACTGCGTATGTGCACCATGTACAAAAATGCTTGTAGCAGAATTGTTTGTGTGTGCACGCATGTATGTGTGTGTGTTAGAGAGAGAGAGAGAGAGAGAGAGAGAGAGAGAGAGAGAGAGAGAGAGAGAGAGGTGGGAGAGAGAGAAATTAACTGAATGTCAATCATCAGGAAAATAGATAAAGTATGTTCTGTCCTGCACTGGGGGCTTCCCTGGTGGCTCAGAGGTAAAGAAACAACCTGCAAATCCAGGAGAAGTGGGTTTAGTTGCTGGATTGGGAAGATTCACTGGAGAAGGGAATGGCAACCCACTCCAGTATTCTTGCCTGGAAAATCCCATGGACAGAGGAGCCTGGAGAGCTACAGCCCATGGGGTCGTAAAACAGTCGGATACAACTTAGCAGCTGAACAGTCATACATTGGAATATATATAGTAACAAAAATGAGTTACAGCTACACATATTTACATGGACAAATGTGAAAAACAATGCCTTGAAAAATAACAGGGTAATAATTGTAACCTCTGGATGGAGATGGGAGTAGATGGAATGAGGAAGGGTCACACAAGGAGCATTGGAAATTATTTTAATATTATTTTAATTCTGCTCAGTGGTGTGTACACAGGTATTTTTTTCATTATTATTCCTAAATATTCATGTGCAGTCAATGCCTTTTTTGCATGTACGATATATTTCAAAATTAAAATAGGGTTTTAGAAAATCTTTAACTTGGAAAAACAAAGACTATTAAGTATATCACTGATATTCCCACATCTTCAGTTTTTTTAACCTCATTTCTTTTACCCACAATTTTATTTGTAACTTTTTTCCCCTAAGTGTGAGGTAGCACTAAACTGATACAACTATTACATTTAAAAAAAACCCTTTTGAAATCAATGCTGTCAGACTAGTTCATTTTAAATTAAGTCATTAGGATCTCTATTGTCTTATAAAATACAAGTCTCTTACTTGTATTTTATGAACTGGGTTCATATTTTATGTGACTCCCATAATCTGTTGATAAGAAGAGATGTAATTATTGTTGCCTTTAACATAGATTACAGTGGACGTTACATTGGGCCAGGTGAGTTTTGTGAGTCAACTGAGAATGTTCAATGCTCAGTTTTCATGCATTCGTGCTGTTTCTAGGAAAAATCATTACTAGTAACATATACATGTATCTCATTAATGAATAATTCAGGTGTTTCCTATAGCTGGTGGCTTTTTTAATTAACACTACATGACTGACTTTATATATGAGTATGTTTTTAATAGGAAATTGCCCGACATTTACGCCCTGGAACCCTCCGAGCAATCTTTGGTAAAACTAAGATCCAGAATGCTGTCCACTGTACAGATCTGCCAGAGGATGGTCTATTAGAGGTAAGATGAAGAAGGGTAAATATCCTATTTATATTTCAAGCTCATAAATAATCTGTGGTTCTAGTGTATAAGGAACCTTTTGGTACTCTTGGATTACAACGTTCTTTGGCCATCTGATAACTTCAGACTGCAGCGTTAAAGACCAAGTTGTAGGATGCTATTTGTAATAGGTTCTGTAGTAAATATGAAAAATGTTTCATAGAAAGTATTTTAATCTTAACAGTAACTGTAACAGGCTGACATTATCATGTCAGAGAAGTTAATTAACATCCTTAAATCAAACAAATAATAGAGGGGAAAGCTGTATTTTGACTTCTCATTTGTTTAATTAACATAAACAATGAAAAAAATCACAAGAAAATGAAGTGAAAATTGTTCTGGTTTGGGGTTAAGAAAACGATTTCACAGCTAAAAGGAAAGAGACCTTAAAGAAAAAATTGGTATTTTTAACTTCTTATAGTTAAACATTTTTTTTGTGTGTCAAGGCGCTAAATGAAATTAAAAGACAAATGATGAATTTAAGTGATTATAGCATGAATGGCAGAAAACTGATTGCTATCCTTAATACATATTTATTTCAATAAATGTTATGTTTTATATCAAATCTATGTCTTTTTATCTTTGAAGTCATGTAGAATGACCTCTATATGAATAACAATATTATAAGTTATAATGTTTATTATTTAATATTATTAAATATTAAATATTATTAATTAATATTATAATTTATAATTATTGTACTAATATTATAATAATTTCTACATAGTATGTAGAAAAGCCTTCCCAAATATTTTGGTTTTGCTTTCTTACACTGAGATGCCCACCTCACCTGGAATTTGTTTGCTGAATGATGTGAGGTGCGGATTGAGTCAGCTGTCATAACATCACTTTTTAAACCCTTCTGTTCTTTCATTGTTATTTTTCATTTATTGAATACTTGATGCACCTGTGCCTGTTTCTTTGCATTTTATTCCATTGGTCTGTGCCAGAAAAGTACTATTTTTTATTGTTGTAGTTTATTTATACTTTTAAAATGTTTTCTTGTTTATTCTCTGAAATTTATTCCTCTAAATGAACTTTACATGAGTTTACAAGTTTCTTATCCCACCCTCACAAGATGTCAATGGGACCTTGGCTTTACAATATGTTTATAAATTAATCTGGGTGTGACAAAGTATAATAATAGTTCATCAAATACATATATGGTATGCCTCTTTTATATATGGGTCTTACATATATAGTGTATTACATTCATAGTGTATTACATTTATTTCTGTGAGTTTTTGTTGTAGTTGCTATAAAGAATGACTTTGCTAGCTCCATTAAGACTGTTATAATTTGGGATGTTAATCTGCTAAAATCTTATCCAAATTGCACTGTGGAATGAAGTGTAGACATACATACTTCTGAAATGTAAAACTGTAACAATTTTGTTTTCAGTTACCCAAAGTATTAACTATTTATACTTCACCTATTTTATAAATATTCCTTTTGCCTTCTGATAACTTAGAACTATAGATTAAGCTTGAATTCAGACTGTTGTTCAGTGAAATTTAAATATTATTAACCATGAATATTATGCCCATTAAAAAATATTATCCAAGGTATGCTTGTGATTTTGCTCATATAATTTGAAATAGGTTATTATGGCCTGCAGTTTACAAAGCCATTTACTAAGTAAAATCTCAAACCAAACTACACAGGAGATCTAATTGCAGATTAATGGCTGTGTGGTTCAGAGAATTAATCAAAAACCAGAGACTGGAGCTCCAATAGCCTCCTTTCACCTTGCTGATAATTCATACTTGATGTGCCCTGGAATAAGTCACTTTTTCTTCCCATTTGTTTCTTCTCTTATCAACAAAATGGAATAAAGAGTGCTGATACCATCAGGGGATATTCTGTTAGTTAGCGATTAACTATTTGGAGGTTGTTACTTAGCTTTAAGTGGTAAAATATTATTTAAGGGAAAAAAAAAAAAAACCCGTGAGGCCCAAAGAATTATCTGCTTATAGGTTTTTAAAGTGAAATTCAAAGTGACACAAAGACAAGCTCTCTGGACAGGAGCTTTCCTTTGCACTTAGATCTACTATTCATGAAAGGAATATTCTTTTGATGTAGAGTGACCATAAAATGTGTTGCCCAATCCAGAATTAAGCAGATAGGATGTGAGAACAAAAGGTATAAATAAGAACTGTCCTTGGCATACTGGAATCACGGGTGCCGTAGTTATATGGAAAGAAGGAACAACCTAGTTCTCCTTTTTCTCATGTGATGTTTACTGAGCTAAATTTATTTGTGTCACGTGTGTGGAGCTCAGAAAATATGGTGTCAATTTATATTTTGTCACTATCCATTATCTTATTTAGTTATTCTTACAGCAAAGAATTATAGAGTGCATTTTAAGTTGCTGACTTTAGGATTTCAAAATCAAACGACATTTTTTCTGTCCTCATTGAGTTTACAGTAAGTCGTAGAGGTCAAGGATCTTAGTGTGAGTGTAAAAATCTAATGTCATTGAATGCTGCTGTTGTGACACAGCCCCTTTTGTGGTTATAGGGAAAAATGACAGCCCCATTTTAGTATGAGACATTCTAAGATGTTATTTTGCTGGTGCCATGCACAGAGACTACTGGTGGTAATTAGGAAGATATTAAACTTATGCTTTCAAGAAAGCATTCATGGAAAATGTTTAGCTTAACTTGTAATAAAGAAATAGTAGTTTTCTACTAGTGGCAAAGAAGTTTTAAAGTATCAGTGCCCACTTCTGGTAAGGCTACAGTAATATTGATACCCTTATATTGCTGATGACAGCTATGTGGTAATAGGTATTGAAAACCATGGGATTTTTTCATATACTTTGTCCCAGAATTCTACTTAGAATCACACCAAAGGGGAGAGGTAGCAGCACAGCTCCTAAATGGGAAGTTCATTTAAGAAGTATTTGTGGTACATGGAACTCTGCTAACTGTTATGTGGCAGCCCAGATGGGAGAGGAGTTTGGGGGAGAATGGATACATGTATATGTATGGCAGAGTCCCTTTGCCATTCACCTGAAACTATCACAGTATTGTTAATCGGCTATACCCCAACACAAAATAAAAAGTTTACATTAAAGAAATTTTTTAAAAAAGTGGTATGAGGGAACTCTCTGGTTGCCCAGTGGTTAAGACTAGGTTCTTTCACTATTAGGGCCTGGATTCAATCCCTGGTCAGGGAAGTGAAGGTCCTGCAAGTGGTGTGGCAAAAAAAAAAAAATAATAATAAAATGAAATAAAGTATTTGTGGTAATTAAATTGAAAATAGAGTGCATATCTAAAGATACATCGATGTTCTTCCTCTGATTAAGCTTCCTTGATGCCTGTAGTCTGCAGTAAAGGTCCGTCTGTGTGTTTTCATAGCACTTTCCTTTCCTCTGATACGTCAGTGTGGTCAAGAGTCAACATAGATCTGTGCTCTAGGCCCTAGAGTCTAGGGAAAATTGCTCAATTCATTGTGCCTAGGATTCCTCATTCTGTAAAAAGAAGATAATAGCAGTGTTGGACCTATCAGAGAGCATAGTATCTAACACATGTTACTGATTGAACAAATGATAACAATTATATTATTTCAGCACTTATTTTGCTTATAGATTATTTCCCATGAGACTTGGTACTTGTAGGGAAGAGATTCTGTTTTGTCTGGCCTAGCGAAACCCTTTGCTAAGTCAGTTTTGAAAGAAAAAATGGAATAGTTTGGTTAAATATAGTTCATGTACTAATCTCTAACCTTTTTTCTTTAATGTTGATAATGCAGACTCTACAGTAGTGGTTTCTAGCTTTGGTTGTATGTTAGGATCACCTTGGCAGTTTATAAGTACTGATGTCAAGACCCAACTTTCAAGATTCTAATTTTTTTTAAAGTAATTTCAAGCTTAGTATACAAAATTTTTTAAAAAATAGATGTCTGGGATTAAGTTGCCAACATAATGTCCCATTTTACTGAATATTTTAATGTGTATTTTTTAACATAAAGGAATATTTTCCTACATAACCATATCAGTTCAGTTCAGTCGTTCAGTTATGTCCAACTCTTTGTGGCCCCAAGGACTGCAGGACACCAGGCTTCCCTGTCCATCACCAACTCATGGAGCTTGCTCAAACTCGTGTCCATTGAGTCGGTGATGCCATCCAACCATTTCATCCTCTGTCGTCCCCTTCTCCTCCTGCCTTCATTCTTTCCCAGCATCAGGGTCTTTTCTAATGAATCAGTTCTCTGCATCAGGTGGCCAAAGTATTGGAGTTTCAGCTTCAGCATCAGTCCTTCCAATGAATAATCATCCTGATTTCCTTTAGGATTGACTGGTTTGATCTCCTTGCAGTCTAAGGGACTCTCAAGAGTTTTCTCCAACACCACAGTTCAAAAGCATCAGTTCTTTGGCACTCAGCTTTCTTTATAGTCCAACTCTCACATCCATACAGGACTACTGGAAAAACCATAGCTTTGATTAGACGGACCTTTGTTGCAAAGTAATGTCTCTGTTTTTTAATATGCTGTCTAGTTTGATCATAGCTTTTCTTCCAAGGATCAAGCATCTTTTAATTTCATGGCTGCAGTCACCATCTGAAGTGATTTTGGAGCTCCCAAAAATAAAGTCTGTCACTGTTTCCATTGTTTCCCCATCTATTTGCCATGAAGTGATGGGACTGGATGCCATGATCTTAGTTTTATGAATGTTGAGTTTTAAGCCAGCTTTTTCCCTCTCTTCTTTCACTTTCATCAAGGGGCTCTTTAGTTCTTCGCTTTCTGCCATAAGGGTGGCCTTATCTGCATATCTGAGGTTATTGATATTTATCCCAGCAATCTTGATTCCAACTTGTGCTTCAGCTGCCTGGCACTTTGCATGATGTACTCTGCATATAAGTTAAATTAGCAGGGTAACAATATACAGCCTTGACAAACTCCTTTCCCAATTTGGAACCAGTCTGTTCCTCTTCTCCTTTTCTCCAAAATGATGTATCATAACCATAACACAAGCATCTACATTAGGAAATTAATGTTGATGCATTACTTCTATGGAATCTTTAAACTCTGAGTTTTCCAATCAATAATAAATGGATCCAATAAATAATAAATGGAAAGTCTTCAGGTCAGAATCTTGCATTGCATTTAGTTTCTCTTTAGTTTCTTACAGTCTAGAACAGTTCTCAGATTTTCCTTGACCTTGACACCTTTGAAGGTAATAAGGACAGATTGTTATTTAATTGATCCATTCATTCCTTTGCTCCTCAGAAACCTCTCTAGATGGCTTCCACCTACAGTCCATACCAGATACTGACATTTTTATTTGATGATATGGCATATATTCTGTATGCAGTGGCATCTGTTGACTCTCTGTCCATGAAAGTGCATGATGCCTTTTTGTTTTGTGACTCTTTTTGCTTTGTGTCTCCCCTGCCTTCAATGTTAGTCCTCCTCCTACTCATGTCATTGATGATACAAATACTTCTGAGGGTCAGTTTGATTTTCTCCTTGCTTTATCTCTCCCAAAGCTTTACTGAAAAAGTATATTCCTTTGCCTTTCCTTTACTACTGTAGTCTGTCCTCAGGTCCATCTTTCTCTGATTATCTTCAACACTTCACTGTAAAGTGTATTGTAATTGAAATTCTCAAATTTGACTAATAGGTATATGGTAGAAAATTCAAATATGTTTGAATCTTGAATTCTATACACCAAAATGATGTATCAGTCATTCATCCAGATATTTACATTTTTAACAAAACTAAAAGCACTGGGGACACAGCAGTAAATAGGGTAAGTGTAGCTCTTTCCCTCAGGGAGCTTACCTTCTGGGCGACAATAATCATAGTAATTGTTTTATAGAATAATGAAAATATGGATCTTTTCTCTGTTTTTTTTTTCCAAATGTTCTATCACTTGGTTATATCACTTCTATAGCTATAAAATGAAAATTTAAGAAATACATTAAGTATTTCATTGTAGGTATGAATAGTCAATCAACACAAGTCTGAATTTGGTTGTTATTTGGTAGTTATTTGGTAGTTATTTCTTTATTGCTTCTTCTAGTACATTCTGGAAGAAAAAGAATCAAGCATTAACCAGAAATAAACATAGGTAGAGGGTGAATAAGATAATTGGACAGGCCTGGATTTTTTGGCTGTGGTTAGTGTAGGCTTCTGCACACACTAACACTCATAATTTAGCTTTAGTTTCTATCTTGAAGGAAGAGTTATGATTTTTACTAGTACATTGTCCAAGAGGGAACAACTTGTACAAAGACAAGAGCAAATAGCTTTCTCTAAGAGATCTAAAAATAGTTTAGTAAGGCAGGGGCTTTGACCTTGATGTGGAAAATGACAAGAGATAAGGGTTGAAAAATCAACAAGGGGCTTGTAACATCCTATTAAGACATCTGAACTTTATCCAAAGGGCAACAGAAATCCAAATATATGTTTTACGCAGGAGATTAGCACAATCATTTCTGTGTCATAGGGGCCACTCTGGCTACAGCGTGGAGACAAATCAAAGCAGAGTTGGGGGAATCAATCTGGAGGGAGACAGACCTCCTAGGGAGAAGGCTATTAAGATAATCCAGGAAAAAAAAAAAAAAGATAATCCAGGGACAGATTCTGGTAGCCTGAATGGCCACGACAGTGGAAATAGCCACAAGCAAGAGCTTGGAAAGATTTTTTTGGGGGTGTGGGGTGGCCGGTGGGGGGGGGGCGTGTGTGGAGTGTATACATGACAACCACAGACACTGTGGCAGATATGACAGATAACCTGAGGGAATGAAACAAGATTAGCTCCAAGCGAAGATGCTGGTACAGAAACTACCGTCTTTGTGATACCAGCATTTCTGAGACCAAAGGTTTTGTTTTGTAAGTTTGATGTCAGAGCCTAACCTGATCTTATATATGACATCCTACCTGGGTTCGATCCCTGGGTTGGGAAGATCCCCTGGAGAATGGAACAGCTACCCACTCCAGTATTCTGGCCTGGAGAATTCTATTGACCTGGGGTTGCAAAGAGTCGGACACAACTGAGCGACTTTTGTCTTCACTACTTTTTAGGGCTTCCCAGATAGCTCAGTTGGTAAAGAATCCACCTGCAATGCAGGAGACTCTGGTTGGATTCCTGGGTCAGGAAGACCCTCTGGAGAAGGGATAGCTACCCACTCTAGTATTCTTGGGCTTCCCTTGTGGCTCAGCTGGTAAAGAATCTCCCTGCAGTGCTGGAGACCTGGGTTCGATCTCTGGGTTGGGAAGATCCCGTGGAGAAGGGAAAGGCTACCCACTCCAGTATTCTGGCCTGGAGAATTCCATGGACTGTATAGTCCATGGGGTCACAAAGAGCTGGACACAACTGAGCAACTTTCCCTTTTCCCTTTCCCTCAATATCTGTGTAGGTTGTTTCCAGGACCCCTGTGGATACCAAAATCTGTGGATGATCAAGACCCTTATATAAAATGTAGTCCACCCTTCATACCCCATGTGTGTGGAACCCACAGATATTGCTGCAGAAATGTTACTGTGTTAAATTGTCAGGGAGCTTTCTTAACTTGATGTTGTGGGAACTACAATCATCATTTCTGTGTTCCAGGCTTGAAAAGAGGAAAAGCAAGGGGCAAAAGGTGGAAAATGCCAGCTCAGCCATCACCCTCCTCCTCACCAGCTTTAATATGCTTTTCCAGAAGCCCCACCCAACAACTTCTGCTTAAGATTTGTTTGCTGGAATTTAGTCCCACAACCACCCCCTTCTTCAAGGGAAGCTGATCAATGTAGTTCTATTAGTTGAGAGCATTACTACCTCCATAAAAATCAAGTTTTGGCTAGAATGCATAAAGGGAGGGGGTGAAGAGCAGTGTCTGCCATAGGAGGTCAACAGGGTAATAGGGTTATTCAGCCAGGAACCAGGTCTCCAGTAGACTTGGCCCCTGCCCTCCCCTAATACGGTAGTTCTCAAGCTTCATCCCTGACCAGCAGCATCTCCATCACTTGAGAACTTAGTGGGACTTAAATTCTCAGCCCCAGTGTAGACCTGCTGACTCAGAAATTCTGGAGATCAAGCCCAGGAATCTATACTTTAACAGGCCCTCCTGGTGATTCCCCTAAAGGCTGAGAACCACTGCCCTGGTGCAATGGTTCCCAGCTCATGGCACATCAAAACCACCTGTGGAATTTTTAAAACCACATGCACTAGGAGCTCCATCTTAGAAGGTGCTGGGTAAGTGAATCTTGGATCTGTTTCCTATAAATGCATTTTTCTTATGTTGTAGGTGATTTTGATGTAGTTAATAATTAAATGAACATTTGGGAACCACTGCCCTTCAGACTTTTTGGAAAAAGTTGGTCATGATCCTCCTTTTGAGAGAAACCTAGACCCTGTGGGTAGGTCAACAAAGGGGTTAATTTGCTTTGAAAACTCAGTGAGAATCAGAAATAGGAACAACCTCTGAGATTTGAGATGATCTATAGTCTTATCTACTTCCCAGGTGACTCAGTGGCAAGGAATCTGCCTGCCAAAGCAGGACATACAGGTTTGATCCTTGGGTTAGGAAGATCCCCTAGAGAAGGTGATGGCAACCCACTCCAGTATTCTTGCCTGGGAAATCCCGTGGACAGAGGAGCCTGGTGTGGGTTATAGTCCATGGGGACACAGAGTCGGACACGACTTAGTGACTAAACAATAACAACGTAGCCTGTCAATGGATATAGCTGCAGCCACGGGTTGTTATACTTCCACGGAAATCCCAGTCTCTGGGGCAATCTTTGGCTCCTCAGGAAGGGAGGCAGCTATGACCTGATTGAGGACCTGGATTTGGGGGGAAGGCTCAATGTCGAGGCTGCCATAATGCCCTCCCAGGGAGTAACTAGAAGCCTGGGATGTATGTGTGTGTATGTATAAGCACTGATTCATGCTAAGGCTAACAAGGACAGAGGCCCCAGATCGCTCACAGCTGAAAACAGTTCTCCTCAGACCCTTCACATCTGCACTCACAAATTAGCCTGGGCATGTGGCTCAGAGTGTGCCGGGAACCAAGTCACATCTTACCCTATAGTTGTGTAGGTGCCTTGAGGGCCCTGATCTCTCATAGGCTTTTGTCTCTAGATCCTGTCTAGCGTAGCATACTGCACGCTTTTAGTCAACGTCTACTGAGTCGACACAGCCGGGAATTGGGGGAATGTATCATGAATGGGGTCAGTGCACCTCCATCCCTCTGTCTGTCTTCACATGGCTGAAAAGGCACAGCCTGATGAGGGCGAGCCCCACTGCCAAGGCCGCATCCCACCTTTCCCTCCACTTCCAATTGTCAGGAAAGTCTACTGCTGCCAGTATCCTTTACTGCCGACTGTGTATATAGGCCAAACCTGAAATGTGTGTGTGGAGAGCTGCTGGTTTGCATCGAGTTTTCTTCCTTCTCAAACATAATATTTTAAAAGTTTCTACATTAATCTTAAAAAATCCTGAAACCATAAGAAGCATTAGGCTATCAAATTGTAATTGTTTATGGTCTAGTTATTATTTCATCAGAATTGGTTATTTTCTCTGATAAAAGAATCTATAAGGAGCAAGTTCAGGTTCCCTCTGTATCCTGCCCCATGTGGAGCTCATGTTCCTTGCTGGGTGACTTTGATTACTTTCACCTCAGTTTCACACTCTCTCAGGGATCAGCGATCTCTAGGATTTCCCTCACTTAGCTTAGGTGGGACTTTAATTTTCTATTCAAGACAGTAGTGGAATGCTGGCATAATTTATCATAAACAGTCATAATACCTGCTTACATCATGGAAATTTCTATAGAAATTTATAGATACTATACTATACTATAATAACTATGCATTCGCTCTAATGACTGAAATGACATTACATAAAGTGAGTTCACAGGTCCCTAGATCCTTCAGTCACTCAATTACAGCTTCAGCTCCAACTTTCTTAGGTCAACTGTCTTCTCACCCTGAGAAGTAACAAGCCTAATTACTTATGGTCTATATTTAGTATCATTTATCCTACCTTGGGGCTTCTCTGGTGGCTCAGATGGTAAAGAATCGGTCTGCAGTGTAATGCAGAAGACTCAGTTCAATCCCTGGGTCACGAAGATCCCCGGGGAAAGGGAATGGCTACCCACTCCAGTATTCTTGCCTGGGAAATCCTGTGGACAGAGGAGCCTGGCAGGCCATACTCCATGGGATTGCAAGAGTCAGACACGACTGAGCAACTAACCCCGCCCCCCACAGCCCATTTTGAATAGGCACTTATAAAAACTTTCACTGTAGGCTCTAGGAAATAAATCTCAATTAATTCTTTTTGTAAAGATTGATTAGTCAATAACCATGGCAAATCCCTACAAAATAAATTAGATGAAGAATTATTGGACTAAAAAATGACCTTAGAGGGGCATTTAAAAACCTCCAGATATTTTGTCTCAGCACTTTCTCATCTTCCCTACCTAGTCGGAGAGTTCAGTCAACTTTGATAAAGTCTGCAACCTTTATCAGCAGCAGAATCCACTGGAGGCCTTTTTAAACACAGAGATGACTGGTCTCCTCTCCAGAGCTTCTGATTCAGTAGGTTTGCGCTTCTCTTTAGTTCCCAGTTAACCCTGGTGCCCTCATGCCGTCTCATGCCCACACTTTGAGAACCACTGCCCTAGGCCAAATGTCACAGCATGCCCTTACTCTGCTAAGTCAAGTTGTTGTCTTGGTTAATTGTTCTCAGACATGGGATTTCATAGACGTAGGGACATTTGCAAAAATAAACCAAGCAATGAACAGTAACAAAGCCTGAATTGAGGATAGGTCTAACAGTCAACTTTAAATATTCAGCAAATGATTTTTTTTTAATTGTTTCTCGTCATCACCATCATTTTGTTTTGAAAGGACATTTAAATTGCCAACAACATTTAGTCACAGAATAATGACCTGTCTCTTCAATTGGATAAATTTAGCTTTACTCAAAGGGCTTCCCAGGTGGTGCTAGTGGTAAAGAACAAACCTGCCATTGCAGGAGATGTAAGAGATGTGTGTTTGATCCCTGGGTCGAGAAGATTCCCTGGAGGAGTGCATAGCAACCCGCTCCGGTATTCTTGCCTGGAGAATCCAATAGACAGAGGAGCCTCTCAGGCTATAGTCCATGGGTCACAAAGAGTTGAACATGGCTGAAGTGACTTATTACAGCACAGCACAGCTTTACTCAGAACTCACTTTATTGTTATGACATACCAAGGGCCCAGTGGTGGAAGCAGTCTGCTACAGGTACAGGCAAAATGTGGTTGCATTTTCTGTAGATACAAAAACAAAGAACAAAAGCCTTTCTAATTGGATGGAAAGGTATAGTCTTTCTTTAGTTTTAAATTTTTATTGGAGTCTAGTTGATTTACAGTGTTGTGTCAGATTCAGATGAACAGCAGAGTGTATCAGTTATACATACATCCATTCTTTTTTAGATTCTTTTCCCTTGTAGGCCATTACAGAGTACTGAGCAGAGTTTTCTTTGCTATACAGTAGGTTCTTATTATTTATGTAATTTATACAGTAGTATATATATGTCAATCCCAATCTCCCAAATTATCCCTCCCCACCCTTACCCCTGGTGACCGTAAATTTGTTTTCTATATCTGTATATCTATTTCTGTTTTGTGGATAAGTTCATCTGTACCCTTTTTTTGTTGTTTTAAAGATTTCACATAAAAGTGATATCATACAATGTTTGACTTTGTCTGTCTCACTTCACTCGCAATACTTAGGCTCAAGTGTGATGATATAGATGTGGACGTAAAAATAACTGTCATTTCCATATATAGGGGATGGTAGCTTGCTGATATGTATGACACAAAGTGGCTACTTAGGCTCTAGAAAGCTGGAAGCAATCAAAGGTTTTTGAATAGGGCAATGACCTGGCAAAGTAGGTCAAAACTTTAACCAGGCAGCAGAGTTTACATGAATAGATAATAGGAGTAATGGAAACACGTACTCTAAGCATCTAGTAAGAAGTCTTAAGGACTTAGCAGTCTAAAATATTTGTTTGTTTAACTGAAGTATAGAAGATTTAAAATGTGTTAGTTTCAGATGTATAGCACAGTAATTGTTATACACACACACACACACACACACACACACACACACACACACACACACACACACACACACACACACACACACACACACACACACACACACACACACACACACACACCAGTTCAGTTTAGTCGCTCAGTTGTGTCCAACTCTTTGTGACCCCATGGACTGCAGCACGCTAGACTTCCCTGTCCATCACCAACTCCTGGAGATTGCTCAAACTCACGTCCATTGAGTCAGTGATGCCACCCAACCATCTCATCCTCTGTCGTCCCCTTCTCTTCCTGCCTTCAATCTTTCCCAGCATCAGGGTCTTTTCTAATGATCTATTCTTTAAATTCTGCTCTGCCACTTCAGTTCAGTTCAGTTCAATCACTCAGTCATGTCCGATTCTTTGCAACCCCATGAATAACAGCACGCCAGGCCTCCCTGTCCATCACCAACTCCTGGAGTTCACCGAGACTCACGTCCATCAAGTCAGTGATGCCATCCAGCCATCTTATCCTCTGTCGTCCCCTTCTCCTCCTGCCCCCAATCCCTTCCAGCATCAGAGTCTTTTCCAAAGAGTCAACTCTTCGCATGAGGTGGCCAGAGTACTGGAGTTTCAGCTTTAGCATCATTCCTTCCAAAAGAAATCCCAGGGCTGATCTCCTTCAGAATGGACTGGTTTAATCAAGTTGCTTAAAATATTGTGCATCAGTCCCCTCACCTTAAGATGAACATAATGACACAGCTCCAAAGGTAGTTATAAGAAATAAATTAGTTAATATACATAAATCAATAAGAATAGGAAATATTCAATAAAGATAACAATAGTTATTATTATATGTATCATTATTATCAAAATCCTTACCATTACATTTGACTATTGGAAAATAAATATATCAGAGTCAATGGGAAAGCTATAAATTTTTTGTTGTGCCCATTAAGTGTCAGGCCTGTTCGGCTCTTTCACAAACAATATCCCCAGTTAAATTAAAGCTCTAAGTATAGTTTCACTGTCAGAAACCACTTAATTCTATTTTCACCAAATACAAAGCATATACAGACCTGGTTTCAAATATGTTTTTAAATATTAATAAAAGAAGCCTTTCTTTTTTAGTGTAGCCCTTTATGACTGAGTATCAGATTATATTCCTTTGCAGGCAATCCAAGTCAGTACCTAAGTGCTAGCTAACCTCAGTGCCATAGCAACTAAACCTGGTCCTCTTGGTTTTTTGTTTTCCAGCTTCTTGTCTAATTGTATAAACTCTGTTGTCTATAACCTAGCAGTAAGATGAAACTCATGGATGATTCCTTTTTCAGCTGAGGTTTGAGAGGCCAAAGCTAGATGAGCTAATTGTGAGGAAGTAAAAATACACATTTTATCTAAAAAAGCAAAACTTTAGCCTGCCAATTCTTTATTAAAAACAAGTGAAACAAAAAGTTCCTTCCATTCTCACTGAGTGGTGCTTGTCTCTAATTTGTAGCCCTTCACCACGATGATCTTCACTTATGTTGACAAAGTGGGTATGGTCAATTCTTGGTCATTTACAGAATGGAGACATGAAGAGGTTGGCAAGGGCACTTGTAATCCAGAGAGAGACCAGCAACCATTTGTCCACTGGTGCAACCCAACCTGTTCACCAAATGACATTTTTCTTTTTCGGTAATAAGTATCCAAGTGGAATGAATTGTTCTCTTGCTCTTAAATTTGTTATTCTTAGCCATTTTCTTATAAAGTACAAAAAATACTTGTGGGCTTAAAATAGATAGTTTATGATCAAATGAAGGTGGTTAAGAATTGTGAAGGGACCCAAAGTCACAAACTAGAAGTTAAAAGACTGATTCATCCCAGAATTATATGCTCTAGATTTGATGAGGTTATATTATCATCAAGTATAATCCTCTAGTGATAGAAATGTGGAATTAAAATGTGGAGCTAAACTAATATTTAGCCTCTCTGAGTTAAATATTATTTAAAACTAATAAATAGATATGCTCACTGGTGCTCTTATTTCAGTAATGCTGAAGTAAAAAACCTTCCAGAATAGCATCAGAACTGCATTGGGGTGGTGTCTGCTATGTGTATTGTCATCCTGGAAAGAAAAAAGGTACCAAACCCAGCGCTCATGGGGGTTCATGGCTCTGATCCTGATCTCAAGGGAGGCAGGCAAAACACCCTTTTTAACTGGGGTTGCTTGTGTCTCTTCACTAGCACACCTGATGTTACATTCACACTAGTACCTCCGAAGGCTACCTGCTTGCCTCGTTTCCCTGACTGAAAGAAGAGGAGGAAGGTGTAGCCATCCATTCATCGTCCTTTGCTCTCTGCAGTTTGACCCTGACCTCTTGTCTTTGGTCGACAGGATCCTTCATTTTTTTAGCCAGTGACTAAGCATGGTCTGAGTTAATAAGTAACTCTCACTTGACTAATTGAAGGTCCTTAGAGAGGGCCTAGAAAGGAGCCTGAAACATTGTTGACCTAATCAAATTGATCTTCTTTTTCATTCATAAAATATTACTACTACTTCCACTTTAGTGTCAGAGTAAAAGTTGCTAAACCCACTGCTGTTTTTCACCCATTATATAGTTATGGACATTTTAATTTTAACAAGAGAGGAAACAGAAATAATCTAACCGAAGGAAAAGTTTAGGCCTAAATGTTTTCCAGAATAAATACATTGAGATTTTTCAGGTAACAGAAAGCTTCTAAAGAAACTTGAAAAGACTTTAATCTTCAATCAAATACCTTTCCTATCACATACATACTAATTTCGTGTAAGTATTTTCCTGTGATAATTCTGCAATTTTCTGTGAAAGAACGATAATGGGAGTTATTTTCTCTTCTTTAAGCTGAACATTCCTTTACCCACAAAGGTAGCAACTAGACAGAATCTTGAAAGTATCCACAGCAAAGTCACACGGTCCAAACCACTACAGTTACTTTAAAAAAATAAATCTTATCTTGGACAAGTCTTTGTCATATATTATAGTTAAGAACTCAGTACAGTCATGTTTGTGACTCATTTTAAAAGATAGCTGTGTCATGAAATTTATTTGGATCAGCTCCTTTGTGTCATTTGCTGATTACTTTTGTGTTTTTTATGTATTTGGGTGGCAGCACTATTAACTAGCTTTAGGGAGTACTTACCGTGTGCCAAGCGTTGTTCTAAGTGTGTTACATGCTCTAACTTACGTATCTCTCAATGAAGTTACTATTAGTCCCTCATTTGCAGATGAGTAACTGAAGCACAGAAGGGTTAAGCAACTTCCCTAAAGTTGTTCAGCTGGAAAGCAGCAGAATGGAAGTTGAATCCAGGCAGTCTGGGTGTAGAATTCACACTTTCTGCCTTCACCGCCATTGTATTATAATCTTAACTGTAGCAAGTATTACTTCTGTAGAGTTATCAGTAGGATAGTGGGTAAGAAAATTAAGCTGGGAAGAAAATATTTGGCCTCCATCAATAATTAGGATGATTGGGCATTTACTTATGTTTTATCTTTATATTTGTATTCATGAAGTTGTCCCCTTCAGTTTTAGATGAAAAGTACAAAATTACTTATTCTTCAAATAAATAGCACAACCAGAAGGCTACTTACATTGTCAGCAGGGCTTTGGTGGAAGTCTTGGTGAATTCACATGTGATTGTTGATGGCATGTTTGTTTTTGCTTAATTTCTACAGAACGCCTGTGTAGGTGCCCTCCCAGCATTGCATCATCCAAATTTCTATCTCATAACATAGATATACATTAGGAAGTCTGCTTTAGAAAATATGGCCAATTCTTTGAAAAACCACCAATTTATTATTTGAGACAAATGTGCAGCATTGGGGTGTTTTGTTTTTTTTTTCTCTCAATAATACTAAATACTGTCTCTCTCTGCTTTCTTCTTCCCTCTTCTCCCTATCTCAACCACACTCTCCCATTTCACCCCACTTTAGTTCATATCACTTATATTTTGCACTGTGTGTCCACAACTGTACTGGATGCCAGTTTTGTTTCTAAGGGCTTTAAATGTTTCTTCCTACATAATTCAGTCTTTTTTCTTTTTTTTAAATTCAGCAAACATGACGGCTTCCATCTTTGTTGTAAGCACCCTCTTGTTTGGTGGTTTTCAGTCTTTTTTTTTTTTTTTCATTACAAAATGCTCCTGGCATTTTGTACACAAAACATAATCTGTACCATTGGTGATATCTCTCTCATCCTCGCAGTTTGAGTGGAGTGTGTGGCAGGGTGGGAGGGTGTGGGGGCCGGGGGTGGCTGGAATGAGGCTGAGAGGAAATCAGCAGATCAGTTCTCAGCAGGGATGCAGGGCTTAAAAGACAGTCCTTCCGTGGAATCTTCTGATAATGCACCTGTCCCTTGCCTCCACCCCTCATTGTGCTGCAATATCTGACTAATGACAGCCGGTAAGTGAACCTGGCATAAGAGAGGAGTTCCAGAGTCAGTGAAATGAAGATGTGTGAATTGGCCATCTCATTGGATCCTTCCCCATCACATTCTACGTTATGCTTATGGTCTATTGTGTCATGAATGGTCATCCTCCCAGTGATAATTACTGGTCCCCTTCGGTATCAACTGTGGAATTTCATAATCTGCTGGGTAAATGAGTAACCCAGCTTTAAAACAGCAAAAATAATTTGTTTGGAATATCAGTGTACATAACTCTCTGTGCAAAGTTCTCCTTTTTACTGTTGCACATTAACTTTTTTGTTACTGTACAATTACCACCCGAGAGCAGAAATCTGCTGCTTCCTATTCATGGGACAGTGAGAACTGTAAAACATTATACAGCAGTAGCAGGAGCCTGGTATTGGACCTTTTGATGAAGGCATCATAATGATACAATTTCTGAATATTACCTTCAAACTATCTTAATAAAGAATCCATTGTTCTCCTGGTTATTCCTGGGATAGACACCCATAGTGATGCTGATAGCTTAGACTAACTTTTCTATGATCAAACAATTTTGTTATATGTCTTTTGTGTTAACAGCCTTTGTTGATGATTATACATTATAGAAGGAGAAGGACATGGCAACCCACTCCAGTATTCTTGCCTGGAGAATCCCCATGGAGAAAGGAACCCAATGGGCCACAGTCCATGGGGTTGCAAAGAGTCGGACATGACTGAGCGACTGCACAGCACATACACTGTAGATGTTCAGTTTATTTGTTAGTATTCCAATTTGTCCTCTCAGTGGAGGAACATTATTTATGGGTACTCTTGACTCGTCTTCCATTGTTAATTTTGGTTCTTCAACAGTTCAAATTAACATACAAGTATTGAAGACCCATTTGTATTGTTCACTGTTCTGAAAGGTTGTTGAATTAAGACGCCAGGATTCTTTGCCCCCAGAGGTGAAGAATTCAATCAGGGGCCAAAGACGAGGCTTGATTGCTCAGAGCTTTTGTGTAATAAAGTTTTATTAAAGTATAAAGGAGATAGAGAAAGCTTCTGACATAGGCATCAGGAGGGGGCAGAAAGAGTACCCCCCTGCTGGTCTTTAGCTGGATGTTATATAGTTATCAGCAGTCTGTTAATGAAAGAAAGAAATGTCTCAAAACTTAGAATGGCACCAGGCCCCTCACCCATAGGATATATTTTGGGATAATCTTGGCTCCAAATGGTTCATCTTGGGCCATAAAAGGATTAACTTGAATCTTGAAGAAGGGCAGAGCAGCATACAAATAGTGTTATTTACATAGATTAGAGGAACAATATCGGAGTATAACATACTGGTTTATCAAGTAGGTTCTGAGCCAAAAGGCGGAACCGACTTGAAGACAGAGTTTGGGGTAAATGCATGGTACAATAGCATAGCCTAAGATAAACATTTCCATAAGAAAAAGGCATTGGTTAACTTCAGGTGAAACCAGGTGTCACGGCAACACAGAATTTTAAGAGAAACCTCCTTTTAAATTTGTATAGAGAAGGAAAAAATATCGCTACTTTGTTTCCTCCTGCTGCTTAAGAGAGATAAAAATGTCTGACAGTTTCTGGCTATTTCCTCCATTTGGAGACCCCTGGCCTTCCTGCCTGTTACCCTCTCAGTTCCAAACACTGGGGTGCAGAGGGTTGAACGGCTTCAGACATGGTCCCTACACTCAAAAAATTTAATGTCCTCCAGGAAAGACTATAATTTTAATATCAAGAAGTAAATGCTGATTTTTACCAGGTGTCATGAAAGCCCTTATGAGAAGCCTATTTCCCAGCAGATGAGTCAGGTGAGGCCCCTGGAAGATAAAAGTTTTGATCCAAGTATTGGAGGATATGTTAAAAAGAAAAAATGAGGATGGCATCCTAGGAAGGGAAATGATATATTAGAATTTTAAATAATATTAGAAAGTGGCAGGTGAGCTTGGAAAGGTATCTAAGGATCAAATCAAATAATTATTTTATGCCATATTTAGGTGCTTGAAATTTATTCATAGAGATAGCCCATGGACTGACTGCCTAAGATTGTTTGTGAATTATTTTCACACTATTTGTAAAAAATGTTGTGAATTATTTGTTTTCTTAAAAAAAGTATCCAAAGCTTTTATTAGATATCGATGTATTCCATAATCCAAAAATTAAGAATATTTGTACTGAAAGCATGCAAATATTCATGTGTATGCCGCCAGGACATGCAAGGACATACTGTTCATTAATTAGAATAAGTATCACCGTATCTGTATTTTACATCATAAGAAATTTGATGAACAGAACCTTATCAGTTCAAAGCTTAGAGTTGCCAGGAAGACTCCTACTTATAGCCTGAGTAAAACCATACATTTATTCATTAAATAAATATCTAATTGAAACATATTCTTGAATCATTTGTCCTGGCATCATGAAAAATTTTTCATCCTTCTCCAATGAGAGTGTCAGATCTTGGTAACAATGATTTTGTAAGTGGCCCTATGAAGCTGTGGTTGGCTCTGAGGAGAGACCAAAAGACACACTGTCCCTTTTCAGAGCTCAGAGTCTAATGAGGACAGCAAGCACTAATCAGATAATCACAAAAGAGATGAGCAAGTTCATACTGTTATCAGTGCTGTGCAGTGAAAGAAAAGATGAGAAATAGTAGGGGAACCTGATGTAGAAGGGGATTAGGGAAGGTTTTCTTGGGGAAACGATGTTTGAACTGAGAACTGTGGAAATGAGTTAAGTGTCAGCTGGGGAAGAAAGTAAAAGAGACCCTAGACTCTAAATCTCTGATGCAGAAAAGTGCTTGGGCTGTTTTAGGAGAGGAAAAAAGGAATATAAAGTACAGTGGGGAGAAGAGCATGAGATGACCCTGGAGAAACAGAGGTTGGAACATGCAGGGCCCAGTGGGCTCTCTTATTGTGATAAAGAACATGAGTCTTTATCCGAAGAACAATGAAAGGGAAAGTGGGCACTGACATGATCAAATCTGTATGTTTTAAGAAAGTTCCTGGCTGCTGTGTAGAAAATGAACTGAAGGGGAACAAATTGGGGAAAACTTATTAAATAATATACAAGTATCACAATTGATAATATATCGATACCATATACTTTACTGTAACTTATTGGGTTTTTATAAATTTGCTTTAGTTTCTCCGTGTGGAAACTGATGAGGATGAACCAGTGGTTCTCTAAGTTTAGACTTCCCCACAAATGATCTGAGAAATTGATCCTCAGAGGCCTCAGAGCAGTTCTTCGATTCTGAATGGCTTCCTGCTATGACTTGAGTGTGTCACACAAGAAATAGCCTTTTCTATATGTGCTGTAAGGTGACAAAGATCGAGAGTCCCACTGTAAACCCTTTCTGTGCACTAACATTTCATGATTCTAGATTTTGAGGAAGTCAAATTCCAGTCTATCCCCCTTGTTTTTACCAATGAGAAGTGTGTAGCCTGAAGAAGGAAGTGACTATATACACTGAGATTCCATAGTAGTTTAGTTGCTAACTCATGTCTGACTCTTGCAACCCCACAGACTGTAGTCTGCCAGGCTCCTCTGTCCATGGGATTCTCCAGGCAAGAATACTGGAGTGGGTTGCCATTTCCTTCCTCAGGGAATCTTCCCAACCCAGGACTCAAACCCAGGTCTCCTGCATTGCAGGCAGATTCTTTACTGACTGAGCTACAAGGAAAGGTTAAGATTCCATAGCTCAGTGCATGTAGAACATTAGTCTCCTAACCAGTAATGCTACGTTTTTCTAATATGTATACTGTCTTTATATTCCTTGTGATTAGGTCATTGGTTATTATAATGATCAAGATTGCAGGTGCTTTTTTTTCTTTCCTTAGTTTTGATCAGAAATACATTTCATATTTTTTCAATAACTGGTAAAAATTTATTTCTCTAAGATCTCAAACATCATTTTACTAAAACTTGAAGCTTGCTTTGACTTCCCAGGAGAGCAGACTTCTTACTTTATTCTGACTAAGCCGAAAATATTGCAAGACCAGCATTTCTACTTCTAAGTCAGTCCAAAGTCTGTAAGCATACAGAAGTGATGAGTAGAAACAGAAATTAGCTGAGCTTTCAGTAAGCTTTTTACTTGATTTGAACTTGCGTTCAAAGGTAAATCAAAAGTTTAAAGTTGAGTATGAATCTGAGACAGGCAGAGGAGTATAGTGCTTCTGAGCACAGGCTCTGGAGTTGGGTGATCTGAATTCAAATCCCCAACTTCTTCACCTACCAACTTTGTGACTTAGGAAAAATTACTTTTCTCAGGCTCACTTTCCCCATTTGCTGAATAGAAATAATGACATTTCAGAGTAAGCACTGAATGAGACCATATACAAAAAAATGGACTGTGTCATCAGAGTTCAGTATAGAAAACAGAAACAAATCATGATGTTTCAAGAAGGAAGGGGTTTAATATAGGGGAATCAAGGGAAGGAAGAGGATGCCACAGGTCGCTGACCTCACACTACTGCAATTGTGCCCCTTCACGTAGCACAGCATTGTCGTGGTGAAGGAACTTGTATAACCCAATGAAACTGTGATCCATGCCGTGCAGGGCCACCCAAGATAGATGGGTGATGGTGAAGAGTTCTGACAAAACGTGGGGGAATGGCAAACCACTCCAGTATTTGTGCATGGAAAACTCCATGAAGAGTATGAAAAGGCAAAAAAGATATGACATTAGAAGATGAGCCTCCCTTGGAAGATGTCCAGTAAGCTACTGAGGAAGAGCAGAGGGCAATTACTAGAAGGGGGCAGCACAGGATGAGGTGGTTAGATGGCATTATGAACTCAATGGACATGAATTTGAGTAGATGCTAGGAGATAGTGGAGGATAGAGGAACCTGGTGGCTACAGTCTGCAGGGTCACAGAGTCAGATATGATTGAGCAACTGAACAACAGCTAACTGTGAAACAGACTCAGGCACCTGCTTCTGATGCCACCTCAACCACAACCGCTGATGTAACTGCCATCTCACAGCTGTGAACCTGATGATACCACGCTGGAAGTTTGAGTCCAGCCACTGTGAACACTCCCTGAACATGCTTGCCAGCATCAGAGCAATAAGAAGACAGTCTTTGTTTGCCTCTCTCTTCCAAATTTCCCATGAATGCCCCAGATTTGTGGAGCCTAGTTTGTAACAAGAATCTAAGATGTAAGGGAGTTTGGGAAATGTAGTTTGTAGCTTTCTAATTACCAAATGCGGGCTTCCCTGGAGGCTGAGCTGTAAAGAATCCACCTGCAAATGCGGGAGACGCATGTTCAATCCCTGGGTCAGGAAAATCCCCTGGAGAAGGAAATGGCAACACACTCCAGTATTCTTGCCAGGGAAATTCCATGAACAGAGGCGCCTGGTGGGCTACAGTCCATGGGGTTGCAGAGTCGGATGCGACTTAGTGTTCAGTCGCTCAGTCATGTCTGACTCTTTGTGACCCCATGGACTGCAGCACACCAGGCTTCCTTGTCGTTCATCTCCCGAAGCTTGCTCAGACTCCTGTCCATTGAGTCAGTAATGCCATCCAATCATCTCATCCTTTGTCGTCCCCTTCTCCTCCTGCCTTCAATCTTCCCCAGCATCAGGGTCTTTTCCAGTGAGTTGGTTCTTCGCATCATGTGGCCAAAGTATTGGAGCTTCAGCTTCAGCATCAGTCCTTCCAGTGAATATTCAGGATTTATGTCCTTTAGCATTTAGTGACTAAACACCAAGACAATAACAACAGTTACCAAATAGAAGGAGGATAAAATAGAAATTGAGGCCCAATCTAGGTATCTGCCACAACAGAGCCCAGAGTATGGCATACAAGCAGATGCCCAATAAGTAATAGTTATTGTTGGTTTTGTTGCTGTTGGTATATTAGTAGCAGGAGTATAGGTATCACTTAGTTATAATACATAATTTACTTGTACATTTCTATTAACCTTAAGAGGTTGATTTGCTTCTATTCTTAGGGGATGTACCAAGGATGCAATTAAATGTAAATCTTCATCTAGGTTGTGAACCCATTATTTTTAAGATCCATTTTTCTCCCTGGCAAGATAGCAGTAGATAATAAAGCAAATTTCTTTGTGTTTTCTGATTCAGTTAACATAATTACTGAATTTAAACAATAGGACTCAATTCAGTTAACCCTTTTGTGACAGGATAAGCTTTGCAGCATTTATGTATAAACAGCTGATTGATCTCATTGGGTGCCTAGACAGAAACGAAATCTTCTTTTCCTATAACAAACTGTCAATGGTACAACCATTTTGAAATTATTTTCTAAGCTCATGAAAGAGTGTAATTATAGCAGTAGTGCATTGCTCTCACCACCATTATCTTCATTTCTCTCCTCTCATTTATTTATTTTCCCTATTCATTTCCTTCTATTCTGATAAGCTTTTGGCACCCAGAAACCCTAATAACAAAACATCTGTGTTGTTCTTTCCATCACTATTTTAGGATGAGAACAACCCCACAAAATGATAGGTCAGTTACAGAGTTCCCTGTTTTTTCTGATGCAGGGACACCTGTTTTTCAAATGCTCCCTTTCACCTAGAGAGTCTCAGGTTGTACTGTTTTTTAGTTAAGGAAGATTTAATCAGAAGTGACAGACAGGAATAGCACTTACAGTACTTTTGCAATTAACTGAACTACCGAGAAGAGGAGCTAGTTTAAACATCTGACCTGTATTTTGAAAGTCAAGCAAAGGGTTATATTTAAAATGATAACCAAGAAAGACCTGCTGTATAGCACATGGAACTCTGCTCAATGTTATGTGGCAGCCTGGACAGAGGGGGGCAGTTTGAAGGAGAATAAATACATGTATATGTATGGCTGAGTCCCTTTGCTGTTCACCTAAAACTGTCACAACATTGTTAATCAGCTATGCTGCTAAGTCAATTCAGTCGTGTCCAACTCTGTGAGACCCCATAGATAGCAGCCCACCAGGCTCCGCCATCCCTGGGATTCTCCAGGCAAGAACACTGGAGTGGGTTGCCATTTCCTTCTCCAATGCATGAAAGTGAAAAGTGAAAGTGAAGTCGCTCAGTCGTGTCCGACTCTTCTCGACCCCATGGACTGCAGCCCACCAGGCTCCTCTGTCCATGGGATTTTCCAGGCAAGAGTACTGGAGTGGGTTGCCATTGACTTCTCCATTAATCAGCTATACTCCAGTATAAAATAAAAAGTTAAAAGAGAAAGTCTGTATTTCTCTTGTATTTAGTCTGTGGCATAAATTTCTCTTTAACTATTTTTATTTCTTTCTTTATTTTATGTTTTCCAGCCAATCACACTTAGATAAGAAGGATGTTTATCTTCAGAATCAGTATGAGTCTGAAATTTAAATGTTGAGGGCTGGGAAGATTCCATAGGCCTTGGGCAACTAAAACCCATGTGCCACAACTACAGAGCCTGTGCTCTAGAGCCTGACAGCTGTGACTACTCAAGCCGGCATGCCCTAAAATGATGTTTTATTTCTTCATTTATTTATTTAAGAAATATTTCTTGGATACCTGCTTAACTACATTTAAAATCCAGAAAGCTTTCTACATTGTATTATTTCTTTGCATCATATTTTATTTAGGACTTTAAATATAATTCCTTTGCTAAAAGATATATTATTTTGTTGTTGTTGTTGTCTGGTCAGTATGTCCAGCTTTTTGCAACCCCATGGACTGCAGTACACCAGGCTTCCCTGTCCTTCACCATCTCCTTGAGTTTGCTCAAACTCATGTCCATTGAGTCATTGACAACATCAGACCATCTCATCCTCTGTCGCTCCCTTCTAAAATCCAAAGGATTTCCCTGATGGCTCAGACGGTATAGCATCTGCCTACAATGCGGGAGACCTGGGTTTGATCCCTGGGTCAGGAAGATCCTCTGGAGAAGGAAGTGGCACCCCACTCCAGTACTCTTGCCTGGAAAATCCCATGGACGGAAGAGCCTGGTAGGCTGCAGTCCGTGGGGTGGCGAAGATGGACTGAGTGACTCAGACGTGACTGAGTGACTTCACTTCACTTCTAAAATCCAGAAAACTTTCTACATTGTACTATTTCGTTGCATCATATTTTATTTAAGGACTTTAAATGTAATTCCTTCACTAAAAGATATATGTATTGACCTTTAGACATATCCCTAGGGAATGAATTTCAGGTATGCTTCCTGACCTTATGGAGCTAACATTCCAAGAAGATGAAACAATTACACCTAACATGACAACCGACAGAACAAAATTGCCTATAATTTAATAGATCAAGTGCTGCTATATATTGAGTTAATGATCTAGCATTATGAACATTATGGTTTTGGTTTTGGTGTTTTGTTGTTTAATAGACTAGTTTTATAGCAGTTTTAGGTTCACAGCACAATGAGGGGGGAGGTACAGGGATTTTTGAAATACCCCCTCCCCTGATGCATGGACTGCCTCCCCATTATCAGCATCCCTGACCCAGAGTGGTACATTTATTAGAATTGGTGACCCCACAATTGACACATCCTTATCACCCCAAATCTGCAGTTTAAATTAGAGCTCACCTTTGAGGCTGTACATTCTGTGGGTTTGAACACATGTATAATGACACATAGCCACCATTACAGTATCATACAGAGGAGTTTCACCACATTAAAACTCCTGTGCAATGTCTGTTTGTCTTTCCGTCTCCCCAGCTCCTGGCAATCACTGATGTTTTCACTATTTCCATAGTTTTATCTTTCCCAGCATATGGGATCTTAGTTCCCCAACCAGGGATTGAACCCACGTCATGTGCATTGGAAGGCAGATTCTTAACCACTAGACCACCAGGAAAGTCCCTTGTTTGTTTCCTTATTGTTGAGTTTTAAAAGATTTTTGTATATTTCATGTAACAGTCCTTTGTCACTTGTGTTTTTGTTATTATTTTCTCCCAGTTTGTGGCTTCTCATTCTTTCGATGGTGTCCTCTCAGAGCAGAGATTTTAATGTAATCCAGTTTATCAAATTATTCTTTCCATGGATTATGCCTTTGGTATTGTATTTCAAAAATCACCTCTATGCTCAAGGTGACCTATATTTTCTCATGCCATCTTCTAGGAGTTTTATAGTTTTGTGTTTTACATTTAGGTCTGTAATCCATTTTGAGTTAATTTTTGTGACGGATGTAAGAACTGTGTCTAGATTCATTTTTATTTTGCATGTGGATATCCAATAGTTTAGGCTTCCCAGATGGCGCGCTAGTGGTAAAGAACCTGTCTGCCAATTCAGGAGACATGAGACATGGGTTTGATCCCCCTAGAGGAGGGCGTGGCAACTCACTCCTGTATTCTTGCCTGGAGAATCTCCATGGACAGAAGAGCCTGGCAGGCTACAGTCCATAGTGTCGTAAAGAGTCAGACATGATTGAGTGCCTTAGCATGCATGCATGTCCAATAGCTCAGAAACATTTGTTAAAAAGGCTATCTTTGGGAATTCCCTGGCAGTCTAGAAGTTAGGACTCAGGGCTTTCACAGCCATAGTCCGGGTTCCATCTCTGGTTAGGGAGTTATCAATAAGATCCCACAAACTGTGTGGCACAGCCAAAAAAGAAAAAGGCTATTTTTGCTCCATTGCATTGCCTTTGCTCCTTTGTCAAAGAGTGATTGACTATGTTTATGTAGGCCTGTGACTCTCTCCTATGCTCATGTTTTGTTTTATTGATCTTTTTGTCTGTTTTTTTTTCATCACTATCTTGATTACTGTTACTATTCTAGGTCTTGAAGTCTGATAGTGTCAGTCCAACTTTGTTGCTCTTCTTCAGTGTTGTATTGGCTATTCAGAGTCTTTTGCTTCTACATATAAATTTTAGAATCAGTTTGTTGACATCCACAAAATGTGATATGAAACATCTTTTTCTATGCTGATATGCCACTGTTGTATCTTCAGTGACACACACCATCTGTTGAAAAGACATTGCATTTCCTTCATTCCTATGTCCATGTTCAGTTGACTATATTTATATGGGTCTGTTTCTGGGCTCTCTATTCTGTTTCATTGATCTACTTCTTCCATCAGTACTAAACTTTCTGGGTTACTGTTGCTTTATAGTTGGTATATATCTTCTGTATGTCCTTCTTTCAAGGAATTAGTTCTTTGATTTCTTTTGTCAGAGTTTTATATATTTCCTCATATAGATCTTTAATATATTTCATTAGATTTATACCTAAGTATTATTTTTTGGTTAAAATATAAGTGGTATTGTATTTTTCATTTCAAATTTATCTTGTTCATTGCTGGTATAGAAAAGTCACTTACTTTTGCAAATTAACCTTACAACCTGAAAAGTTGCAATAATTGCCTATTAGCTCCAGAAGTTTTTTGTTCATTTATTTGTTTCTCATGTCATTTATGAACAAAGGCAGTTTTATTTTTCTTTCCTAATCTGTCTACCTTTTATTTCCCCTCCTTTTTTTTTTCTTATTGCATTAGCTAGGAATTCCAGTGCAATGTTGAAAAGTAGTATTGAGAGAGGAAATCCTTGCCTTTTTTCCAGTCTTAGTGGGAAAGCTTTGAGTTTCTCACTTTTAAGTATGTTAGCTGTAGGCTTTTATTTGTTTTTTCAGTAGATATTCTTTATTAAGTTGAGGAAGTTCCCCCTGTTCCTTGTTTGCTAAGAGTGTGTGGGATTTTATCAAATGCTTTTCCTAAGAATCAGTGAGCATATGATTTTTCTCTTTTAGCCTGTTGATTTAATAGATTTCATTCACTGATTTTCAAATGTTGATACAGCCTTACATACTAGGATAATCTCACTTCATTGTAATGTCTAATTATTTTTATATATTGTTGGACTTTATTTGCTAATATTTTGTTGAGGATGTTTGCATCTATGTTCATGAGAGATATTATTATGTAGTTTTTATGTAGTGTTTTTCTGGTTTTATTATTAGAGTAATGCTGGTCTCAAAAAATGACTTGGGAAGTGCTCCTTCTGCTTCTGTCTTCTGTAAGAGATTGTAGAGAATTAATATAATCTTATGTGTTTGGTAGAATTCACCAATCTGGGCCTAGTGCTTTCTGTTTTGGAAGGTTATTAATGATTAATTCAATGTTATTAATAGATATAGGCCTATTCAGATGGTATACTTCTTTTGTGTCTTTCAAGGAATTAGTTTCTCCTAGGAAATCTCATGGACAGAGGAGCCTAGTAGGCTGCCGTCCATGGGGTCGCTAAGAGTCAAACTGAGTGACTTCACTTTCACTTTTCACTTTCATGCATTGGAGAAGGAAATGGCAACCCACTCCAGTGTTCTTGCCTGGAAAATCCCAGGGACTCCAGGGCGTGGTGGGCTGCCGTCTATGGTGTCGCACAGGGTAGGACACAACTGAAGCAACTTAGCAGCAGCAGCAGCTTTAGGGACATAGAGTATTTATTTCATAATATCCTTTATTATCCTTTTAATTTCCAAAGGATCTGTAGTAATATCCCCTCTTTCATTTGTACTATTAATAATTTTCTTTCCTTTTTTTTTTTCTTTATTAGGGTGGCAAGAAGCTTATGGATTTTATTGGTCTTTTTTAGGGCCTTTTTGTTTGTTTGTTTGTTTTAATTTTTATTTTTACTTTATTTTACTTTACAATACTGTATTGGTTTTGTCATACATTGACATGAATCCACCATGGGTGTATATGAGTTCCCAATCATGAACACCCCTCCCACCTCCCACCCAATATCATCTCTCTGGATCATCCCCGTGCACCAGCCCCAAGCATCCTGTATCCTGTATCGAACATAGACTGGCGATTCGTTTCTTACATGATAGTATACATGTTTCAATGCCATTCTCCCAAATCATCCCACCCTCTCCCTCTCCCTGAGTCCAAAAGTCTGTTCTGCACATCTGTGTCTCTTTTGCTGTCTCACATACAGGGTCATCAATACCATCTTTCTAAATTCCATATATATGTGTTAGTATACTGTATTGGTGTTTTTCTTTCTGGCTTACTTCACTGTGTATAATTGGCTCCAGTTTCATCCATCTCATTAGAACTGATTCAAATGTATTCCTTTTAGTGGCTGAGTAATACTCCATTGTGTATATGTACGACAGCTTTCTTATCCATTCGTCTGCTGATGGACATCTAGGTTGTTTCCATGTCCTGGCTATTATAAACAGTGCTGCAATGAACATTGGGATACATGTATGTGTCTCTTTCAATTCTGGTTTCTTTGGCGTGTATGCCCAGCAGTGGGATTGCTGAGTCATAAGGCAGTTCTATTTGCAGTTTTTTAAGGAATCTCCACACTGTTCTCCATAGTGGCTGTACTAGTTTGCATTCCCACCAACAGTGTAAGAGGGTTCCCTTTTTTACCTATGGATGACATCTTTTAAATTTTATTGATTTGTGCTCTAGTTTTTATTATTTCTTTTGCTTAATTTGGATTTAATTTGCTCTTTTTTTCCCCTAGTTTCTAATGTATAAGTTTAAATTAATATTAGGCTTCGTTTAAGCCTCCTTGGCAAATGGAAGCCTGATAATCGCATTCTGAAACTCCTTTTGTCATTATTACCAACAAGTGCATGTTGACCTACCTGTATTTGAAGGGTCCAAAAATACAACAGACAAATCCATACACATGAAACAATACTCTATACTTGTTATATCATGTTCTTAATTCTTAAAATATATTCCCATAATATATATTCCCATGAAAATATAAATGAACATCAGAAGATAGAAGTACTTGAGGGACCACAAACAATATTTAGGAAAAGTCATATATGGAGGTGAGACTTGGATAGACATTAAAAGAAGGTAATAAAAGGTGGGTACTCTACAAAGAGGGAGTATTTCAAATGAAGTTGTGGAAGAAAAGATGTATAAGTTCAAAGAAACATGAATAAACATTTTGGTTGGAGTGAAAGTATCCTTGTAGTAGGGTTCAGGTATGAAAAATATATTTAAAAAGTTAAGTGCCAGAAGATAGAGAACATTTAGTTTGGGTTTTAGGTTTAGAATCTCACAAACAGAATAGTTTATTTCGGGTAGAATACTTCAGTGCAGGTTTATAAAATCTGCCTCAAAGCCTTAGTTTTCTCTGCTCAGTGGCATGATAAGTACAAAGCTGGTGGCTCAGACAGTAAAGTGTTTGTCTGCAATGCGGGAGACCTGGGTTGGATCCCTGGGTAGGGAAGATCCCCTAGAGAAGGAAATGGCAACCCACTCCAGTACTCTTGCCTGGAAAATCCCATGGATGGAGGAGCCTGGTGGGCTACTGACCATAGGATCGCAAAGAGTCGGACACGACTGAGCCACTTCACTGGCCTCTTAGCAAAAGATTATGAAAAACTGGAACCTTGGTGGAAGGAACATTTTGCATCCAGTGTCTCATTTACAAAAAAAAAAAAAGTGCTGTCTGGTTACTGACAACTATAAATGAAAATCAGAAGATAGAAGTACTTGAGGGACCACAAACTATTTAGGAAGTATAGTAGAAATCATGAATATACTTTAAACAGGAAAAGTGTGAAAGTTTTCACAGCATGGATTTATATGGCATTTTCTTGATAGTAGGTCAAGCCCTCTGTAACTTGGCCACTTTCAGCAGAATTGCCTCTATTCCAATAACTCCGTGTTGTGATTTAATCTTGGGAGCACTACCAAGAATTTTGAGTTGATTGCTGGACTAATGAAGTATGATCTACTAATTAAAAAAGAAATGAAAACAAGGATTTTCTTTATGAGTCAAACTTCTCTACATACCACATCTGAGTAAAAAGTTCCTGTAATGTCTCAATACTAAAACCCTGGTAATATTTAATGGCAGAATAATGAGTGCCAGGTGATAGATCATAGAAGTTAGCTTTGTTACTTCGTGTCCATACCACAAAATATCACTGGGCATTTATAACAGCCTAACAGTGTCAGGTCAACAATATTTTAAATAAAGCCTAAGCTTAAGACATTTTTCCTGGAGAAGGAAATGGCAACCCACTCCAGTATTCTTGCCTGGAGAATCCCGTGAACGGAGGAGCCTGTGGGCCACAGTCCATGGGGTCACAAAGAGTCGTACATGACTGAGTGACTTCACTAAGACATTTTTATTTTTAGTCCATGCCTTTCCAATATCATCCAAATGAGGATACAGTTTTTAAAAGAAAGATAAAAATAATTTATAAGTTAAAGGAAATGAAGCAGAGAATTTTTTATGTTCAAAGTAGAATATATATTATCACTAATCCTTTGGAAATGGTAGAAAATCAAGTAATAAGCAGTTTACAGCTCGGGCTTTTATGACTAATGTCATTCCACTGAGATGAACACATATTAGTTTTTCTCATTCAAGTATATGATATTTTAGCCATGCAGAACCTATCATGCTGGCCTATGGGGCACTTTTTTCTAACATGTTCAGACATTACATTCAGATATCTCCAACTTAAAAATGTTGTTTCACATTTACATGAATAAATCTAGGGGCTTCCCTGGAGGCCCAGTGCTTAAGAATCTGCTTTTCAATGCCAAGGACACCAGTTCAATCCCTGGTCCAGGAAGATCCCACGGGCTGGGAGGGAGAACTACACCTATGTGCCGCAACCACTGAAGCCCACACCGTCTAGAGCTCATGATCTGTGATAAGAGAAGCCACCGCAAGGAGAAACTTGTGCACCACAACTAGAGAGTAGCTTCTACTCGCCACAGCTAGAGAAAGCCCGTGAGCAGCAATGAGGACCCAGTAGAGCCAAAAATACAATAATTTTAAAAAATTAATAGATCTGGGCATAAGCGAAAGGGAAGAACCTTGGCAAGGTTCTTCAATATTTTTGATTTATTATTTTGTATATTAGTTTACAGATTAGAAGCAAAGTAAATTCCACAGTGTCACTGAAAGACTCAGAAAGTTCCCTCCACTAAGGAACAAATAAGAGAATCATTAAATTAATTAAAATTATAAAATGACATGGATTAGTAACTTTCTTCTGAATTTTTTATGACTCTAACAGCCATCAGGACTAATTTGGAAGGGTATATGTTTAATGCCAGCTTCATAGTCCTTAAATCTTTGGTTTATATTTAGCACTAAATGTTAAACCAGGTATTAAGTTTCCATATGATCTGAAGAACTTCAGTTTTAAAAGGGAGTAAAAGAGGTTATAGTAAAATCTTAGATTTTTATGGTTTGGTTTTGTTAATTTCAAGCTCTATTCTCATAATCTCCCATAATTTCAAGTTTCAATGTAATGTCCCTTGTTCACTAAAAGAAGTTATTTTAGAATTTCCAGAGACAAAGATGCAGTAAGGTCCTGCCTTGAAACCCAGGATCATCTGTTCATGGGAGTAAGCTCTATTTTTTAATATAATCACCATGGCTACCTATGTAATGAATCTTTTTTGTTGTTGTTGACTTTTAAGACATGGGGGTGCCCAATCAGCATCCTATTAATCATGTCTACTCGGTTTCTTGTGTGTCAGTAGCATAGGGAGCATTGAGAGGATGCAAGTGGCAACTGTAACTCTTTAAAAAATATAAACCCCCGGAGAGAATTCAGTAAATTGTGGTTTTGACCGGACAATTTAAATCAGTGGAACATTTATTCAAAATATTTTAGTCACTGTTGACTCACTCAGGAATCAGGCCGTTTATGAATTAATGTTACCAAATCTGACACTCTTGGAGAAGGCTGGAAAATTTTCCATGATGCCAAGATGAATGATTCAAGAAGGTGGTATTTAATTTTACATATAATTGACATTTCTATCTCTAACCTACTCCAGTGCAATATTTGCACTCTATATTAAGTATAGCTCTAATATCTTCCTTACTCAGTGGAATTGGCATTCTCACACGAATTAAAAGTGCCAACTTCTGAATAGCTCTCATTGAATGTTGACACCACATATGTCATTTCCAAGAGTGAAAGAGGCTCAAAATAGCAGAGCGTTTCCCCTTTTTACTTGTACTGTAAGCTGTTTTAATACTTTTCTAGAGGAAGAGGGTCCCAAGGGAAGAGTTTTTGCTCTTTCTGCATTTGGTATAGAGGTGTTATTTTCTTTTGGCTGTTCTATATCCTTAGGTGAACCTTTTACCTCCCAGGCTTAGGCATGGATTTAGGCGGATCCCAAATGACATCACAACCTGAGCTCCCCAAGTGGCAAGGCCTCTCTCCATTCTCTTTTCGTTTCCCCCATCTCCTGCTGCTTCATTCCTTTCCACTCCTTTTGTAACCAGTGATTTATTAGCTTGTTTCATGTACCTTAGGTACCTTAGTCATTTTCAGAGTAGCTAGTTTACCATGTCTGCCATAACAAAGTGCCACAACTGGGTGGTTTAACCAACAAAAATTTATGTACTCACATTTGTGGAGGCCAGAAGTTTGAGATGAAGGTGTCAGCAGCCTTGGTTTCTTCCAAGACCTTCACTCCTTGGTTGGTAGATGGCTGTCTTCTTCTCTTTTCTTTTTTTAACAGCTTTATTTATTTTTTATTGAAGGATAATTGCTTTACAGAATTTTGCTGTTTTCTGTCAAACCTCAACATGAATCAGCCAGAAGTATACATATATCCCCTCCCTTTTGAAACTCCCTCCCATCTCCCTCCCCATCCCATCCATCTAGGTTGTCTTCTTGTTTTCACATAGTCTTTCTTCTGTGTGTGTTTGGGCCCTAATCTCTTCTTCTTACAAGGGTTGGATTAGGAGCCATCCTAACCACCCCAGCTTAATTTAATCACCAGTTTAAAGATCCTTCTCCAAATACAGTCACATTCTGAGATAACTAAGAGACATGTGAATGTGGGGGGAACACAGTTCATCTAGTAGCAGTAGCCCAAGATGGACATCATAATACTTGTTGGTCAGATGGAGGATTCAGTTCTTGCCATCCCTTGGAAGGCAATCAGAGGAACTATGGTGGGAGGGAGGCATACCCCCAGACTTAGGCCTTCAATTCAGCCAAGATCTCATCATGATACCTCTATAAGATTTTCTGAATACCTATTATATACCAAAACTGTGCTAGGCATTTTACATACATTTATCTAATTGAACCCTTAAAACAGTCCTAAAAGGTGGGAACTGCCAGTAGTCTCCGGAGAAGGCAATGGCACCCCACTCCAGTACTCTTGCCTGGAAAATCCCATGGACGGAGGAACCTGGTGGGCTGCAGTCCATGGGGTCGCTGAGGGTCAGACACGACTGAGCGACTTCACTTTCACTTTTCACTTTCACGCATTGAAGAAGGAAATGGCAACCCTCTCCAGTGTTCTTGCGTGGAGAATCCCAGGGATGGGGGAGCCTGGTGGGCTGCCGTCTACGGGGTCGCACAGAGTCGGACACGACTGAAGTGACTTAGCAGCAGCAGCCAGTATTCTCACTTGGGAGCTAAGGAAACTGAGATTTGGTGATACTAAATGATTTGCTCAAGATCTCATAGCAAGGAAACAGAAATGCTGGGAGGCAAACCCAAATCCACATATGACTCCAACACCGATGATTTTTCCATGGAACACATTTACTTCTCTCTGTAGAACACTAATATGTTGATTGATCACTTGTCTTCTAGGTGATCCCCAAGTTACCCTATTCTGAAGATGTTGTTTTTCACTTTGTGTTCCTGTGGGCCAAGTCAAGACCAGGTCAATAAGCTTTTTTCAGGAAAGAAAAAAAGTTGTGTTTTTTTTTTCTTTTTTACTAACTCCGGGTAGAAGTCTGTATGGTTTGAGTATTCACTACAATGATTCCCAGCAAAGAAACACTATTCCTGTATTCTTTTTTTATTATTTCAGAGTGTTTCAGTTATCTATTGCTGTGTTATAAACGACCCCAAAACTTAGTGGCTAAAAAAAATAATAATCATCATTTTCTCTCTCACAGTTCTGTGGTTTACTGGGTTCTTTTGGTGGTTTATTTATTCCTTGTGATGCTGGCTGGAGCTGCAGTCACATAGGGGTTCAACTGGGCTAGAATGTTCAAGAGAACTCTTTCACATCTCTGACGTTTGGTGGAGAACCACAAGAGAGCTTGGATCGGACAGCTGAACACCCCTTTCACATGGTCACATGGTCACGTGTCCAGCAGAAAGACTCCTTATGTGGCAGCTTAGGACTGCCAAAAACAGAAGCAGCTAGGCCTTCTTAAGGCTTAGATCAAGAACTGGCACAACATCCCTTCCATCACATAAACTTTCCAGTACATCCCTTTCATTCACCTTAACATGTCTCGTTAAAGTGAATCCCAGGCCAGCCTGTATTCAGTGTAGGGGCAGATACCCAAGGTTACAAGTACCGGATGGTGCAACTCATAAAGGCCATCCTTAGAGACTAGCTACACCTGGGTTTGCTAAAGAAATGAGGGAAAGAAGGCATTAACTTCATATTAAATATTGGGTGATTTATCAATACAGAACTAAATGAAGAAATAGTTTTGAAACACTTTAACCCTTTTTTCAAAAGCAAGGAGTTTTTTTTGGATAACGTATCAGTGAAAAGAACTTACACAAGTGCAATATATTTAATCTTTGTAGAAAGCAAATAAGACCTTTTCCTTATAATCACTTCTGTGATGAGAACCTGTGAAGCCTTGAGTATCAAGTAAGAAATATAACATCAGTTGCACTGGTACCAGACTCTGTGCCTGCTCTCTGTAAGCTGCTATGGTTGATATAGCTTTGTGCAGTGACCAAAGTTGGAGTGGGTTTTTGGCTCCTTCTCTGAGTCAGAAAATTTTCTTGAATCTGAAGAAAGGAGGGAGGGAGAAAGTCATGTAAAAAAAAAAAAATGCATAATTCACCAATAATGAGGTGAATTTGTATTCTATTGGGGTTCAATTAGTATAATCTTTGGCATTTGTTAAGTACCAAGAAATGTTAAATTATATTTTAATCTATTTTTAATTAAAAAAACTTTTTTGGCCATACTGCATGGCATGAAGGATTTTAGTCCCCTGACCAGGGATCAAACCCTTGTTCCCTGCTTGCAAGCATGGAGTCTTAACCACTGGACCACCAGGGAAGTCACTTAAAATTATTTTTAACTAGATTTTTTGGCACAAAAAATGAAGGCCTCCCACATGGCAGATACAACTTGTGACAAAATATCTTCTCTGGTATATGATCAGTATGATTTTGCTATTTATGAATACAGTCATCGAAAATGATGTATGTTGCCAGCTAGAGATGTGTGCTATTTAGACATAGCATGCTTTAATAAGGGTCGGCAGATTATGGCCCACTTGGTCATGTCCAACTCTTTGCAACCCCCATGGTCTGTAGCCCGCCAGACTCCTCTGTCCATGGGATTTTCCAGGCAAGAATAATGGAGTGGGTTGCCATTTCCTTCTCCAGTAAAATTAAATTCAGTTCAGTTCAGTTCAGTCACTCAGTCGTGCCCGACTCTTTGCGACCCCATGAATTGCAGCATGCCAGGCCTCCCTGTCCATCACCAACTCCCAGAGTTCACTCAAACTCAGGTCCATCGAGTCAGTGATGCCATCCAGCCATCTCATCCTCTGTTGTCCCCTTCTCCTCCTGCCCCCAATCCCTCCCAGCATCAGAGTCTTTTCCAATGAGTCAACTCTTTGCATCAGGTGGCCAAAGTACTGGAGTTTCAGTTTTATCATCATTTCTCCAAAGAACACCCAGGACTGATCTCCTTTAGGATGGACTGGTTGGATCTCCTTGCAGTCCAAGGGACTCTCAAGAATCTTCTCCAACACCGCAGTTCAAAAGCATCAATTCTTTGGTGCTCAGCTTTCTTCACAGTCCAACTCTCACATCCATACATGACTACTGGAAAAACCATAGCCTTGACTAGATGGACCTTTGTTGGCAAAGTAATGTCTCTGCTTTTGAATATGCTATCTAGATTGCCAGGACTCAAATCCTAACTCTGCTCCTTAGCTGGCTATGGGGTCCAAACCTCAATTGTCATACAGAGATAATAATCATAGATCAGTAAGTATTAAATAATGCAGAGCATTTAGTAGACCAGTGCTGTTGTTATCATCAGTGTTATTGTAGTTATTGCTGTTATTTATATCCATTAAGAATTTGGCTGCTAGAAATAGATGTGCCAAAAATACAACAAAAAATTAGAGGTTTTCTTATTGTGAAACAAGAAGTGAGGAGGCAGGCCATGATAGGCTTCGGTTTAGCAGCTCTGGAATTCAGTCCCCAGATCTCTGCGATGCTCTTGTCCTTTCCCTTGTGATTGCCCCTTAGTTCTAAGGTGGCTACTCTGTCTCTGGCATGGTGTGCTCATTCCAGCAGAAAGAACTGAAGGGCAAAGAGCAACAGGATACTGTGAGATGAGTGTGCCTGCTTTTAAGGAGCTTTCCTGTAAGCCCTGCCCAACACTTTTGCTTATATGATATTAGTCAGAAATGAGTCATCATCCTCTCCTCCCCGCCACCTGTAACAGAAGTTATATACTTGGTTATCCACCAACAAAATCAAAATCCTCTTTATGCAGGAGGAAGGGAAAATGAGTACTGGGTGGGCACTGGCAGTCTCCACCACATTATTTTCAGTGTTGTTACTGCTGTTATTACTGCTTTATCTTGAAACACTGTCAGCTTTCTCTACTGTAAAGTTCCCAGAGACAGAATCCATAGAAAACCTCTCTGTTTTAAAACACAGTCTATCAACATGATTCTTGAAAATAGCCCCAGAGGAATATGCCAACAGGAAGTCACCTATATTTTAATTGATTGGATTCTGTTTAAGCCTTTGACATCACTGTTCTGTTTTAAGCAATGTAAGAGAAAATGAAACATTAAATAAAATATCTAGGTTTTTGATGAGACCAAGTCCAGGTCTCATTCGAAATAAGGCTTAGAAACTAAGAACTAAGCTACTCTAAATGAAATCTTTAAAACTGATAAGCTTTATAGGAGTCATTGTTTTATACTATTCTGGAAACTTAAAAATCTTTTGGAGTATTTATGGGACACTGATATTCTTGTTTGAAAATAAGATTAAGATTGATTCATGATATAAAAAGTACTTGTCTGAAGCATATCTCTGTCATAATTTCCTCTTTGTGGAACCCTATTTACTCTCCTTTTTTGACAGAAATATAGTCACTCATTTCTTATCCTCCAGAAATCCTCTCCAGTTCTTTAGGGCCCTAAACTGTTCACTGCAAACCAGCCATGGTCTTTGCTGGCCTAGAAACAGAGTGCTTTCCGTTCTGTCCATGAATGTCAGTGTTTGTTTTTGTATCAGCGTGATTGGCAGAAGTCAGTGATGGAGATTGTATCAGAAACTTTTTTTTTAATGTATTCTATTGAAGTATAGTTGATTTACAATGTTGTGTTAGTTTCTGCTATATAGCAAAGTGGTTCAGTTATGCATATATTTACACATTCTTTTTCAGATTCTTTTCCATTCTGCTTTATCACAGGATACTTTTCTCTGTTCTCTGCTGTAATAAGAGCTTGTTATTTATCCATCCTAGAAATGATAGTTTCCCATCTGCTAGTGCCAAGCTCTCACACCCTCTCTCCCCCTTGGCATCCACACGTCTGCTCTCTATGTCTGTAAGTCTGTTTCTGTCTCATAGACAAGTTCTTTTGTGTCATATTTAGATTTCTTATATTAATGATTTCATATGGTATTTGTCTTTCTCCTTCTGACTTCACTTAGTATGATAATCTTTAGGTCCATTCCTGCTGTTGAAAATGGTATTATTTCATTCTTTATTATGACTGAGTAGTATGCCATTGTATGTATGTGGTAGGTATTTTCACTGTATTTTCTTCATCCACTCATCAGTTGATGGACACTTAGGTTGTTTCCATATCTTGGCTGTTGTGAATAGTGTTGCTGTGAATATAGGGATGCATGTATAGTTTTGAATTATGGTTTTCTCAGGATATATGCCCAGGTGTGGGATTGCTGGATGGCAACTCCGATTTTAGTTTTTTGAGGAACCTCCGTGCTGTTTTCCATTGGCTGCACCAACTTACATTCCCACCAACAGTGTAGGAGGGTTCCCTTTTCTCCTCCACACCCTCTCCAGCATGTGTTATTTGTTGATTTTATAATGGCCATTTCTACCAGTGTGACGTGGTAGCTCATCATAGTTTTGATTTGCATTTCTCTAATAATTAGTGATGCTGAACATCTTGTGCATCTTGGCCATTTGTATGTCTTCTCTGGAGAAACGTCTATTTAGGTAAAAAGCTTATTTTTAATCTGTAGCCAACTTTGAGAAAGATTGGATGATAAGAAGAGAACTAGAGAACATGATACAGATATTTAATTATTGTCTATAGCCCACTACATATAAAGAGCTCTGACCTATAGAAAAGAATTAAAAGGGGCATCCTTTGCCCTGAAAGAATAAAAGAAAGGACATTTCAAGCAGTAAAGTCCTTTCTCTGCCCCTGAGCATCAGGACAGGGAGAGTGACTGGAGCCAGAAGCAAGTTGGTTTTAGGGGGTTGTAATGTTGGGCTTTATGAAAGCCACGCCAAAAAGTCTGATGTAATACAGTGGAAAACAGGAGCAGTGGAGCCTTTGAGCTGGGGAAGGTCTGTGAGGTTCAGAGGCTGCTTTGGGCAGTGACATTAGAGTTGGCTGGAGCACAGGTGGAGAGGGGAGCCTCCCTGTCTTCTTAGCATTAGCTGGCAACTCATCTCATTCTCCTTGTGCAGCCATCTCCAGGCCACTATCTACCTACCCGGAGCACTGGCCACCTCAGCTCAAGGCCATTGTCTCAATTCATCTTTCCCAGAAACTATGCAACAAGCTCTTTACATATATAAGAAGAAGCTTGAAATTTCACTGGAATACATTTAGCCCAGAATAACTTTTGCAGTAGTAGCAGGAAAGTTTATAGAAAAAGTATGGCAATTGCTTTTTATAACATTGAAATCAAAAATTAAAAGTATTCCTTCAACATCTCCAATTTGCCCTTCAAAAGATTGCATTCCAGCCATTTGACCCCTTAAATCTTTGAATATAAGGAGTTCTTTTTTCCCTAAATCTTAAATTATCTCAAAATTTCTTAGATTATTTCAACATTTGCCCTCTCAAATTCTTTGTGAATTTAGTAGAAAAGTCCATCCCAACTGTTCCATCATTATTTATTATATATTCTGTCTGCTTTGATCTGATTTAAGCACTTAAAGTTTTTTCTAATATCTCTTTATAAAAATGATGCCCTATCTTCTAAATAATTTTAATTGCTATTTTCTAACTTGATCGTTTTCCTTTTGGAGCTTTTCAAACTGAAATGTATGTGAAGAATAGCAACAAGAACTTCCCAAGAAACAAATACCTGTGGGTTTGGTTTTCCTTAAGGGTACTGTAATTCCATGGGTTTGAATTTTTAGTATCCATTATGAGGTCAGCTGCAGAGAAAGCCTCCCAAACAGCATTGCCCCTTGGGCCCAAGTCTATAGAGGACCATCAGAACACACTCTAACATCCTTTTCCTGAGTCACTGTGTACTGTTATAGAACTGTCTGTGAGGCTGCTTGATTTCTCTCTCATGAATACTCAAAATGACCCTGTCAAAATTCACTGTCTCCTGTATTGCCCATCTCTTGGGCATATTATCCATGTCAAGGACCTCCAGTGTGCTAGCAAATGCCAAGTAAACTGGGAGATTTCTGATCACTTATGGCAGTATCAGATAGGCATGGTTCCAGCCCTGATTTCTAGGTCATCTACTTTTACTAACTCTTTATCCAGGGCAGTGATTTGTAGCCCCAGTTAACATCAGAAGTATCTGTGGAGTTATTTGATGTGCATATGCCCAGGATCTTCCTGACACCTAGTGAATCAGACTCTCGGGGAATGGAATCCAACCATCCATTTCTTTTTTAAGCACTGAAGGGTGATCCAGATCTATTGCCAGATGGGAAATAATCCATCTTAGCAATTGATCGTCATATTTACATTTTTGTGGGCTTCCCTGGTGGCTTTGATTATAAAGAATCTGCCTGTAATGCAGGAGACCCAGGTTCGATCCCTGGGTTAGGAAGATCCCCTGATGAAGGAAATGAAAACCCACTCTGGTATCCTTACCTGGGAAATACCATGGACACAGGAGCCTGGTGGGTTGCAGTCCATGGGCTTGCAAACAGTCGGACATGACTTAGCGACTTTCAGTTTCAGTATAGACTATGTTCCCTATCAGAAACCTTTTCTTCTGTAGGGACTGAGCAAAAATGAATTTCTAACATGAAATGGAAAGTTCACCTGTGTTTTCTCCCCTGCTTGCCTGATATTCCCAATTGAGCCCCTGAGCCTCACTGAAACTGACTTGTAGCAGAGTCCATGCTAAACTGCTTAGTAAAATTTATGATTTGTACAAAGCACTACAACTTTATAAATTCAGCCATGAATTTATACATACTCAGCATATACACATTTTTCCCAGTGAAATAGGTCTTATTAGTCTCAATTTTTAGATTAGGAACAGTCTGAAAGAATTTACATGCCTTGCTGAAGAACATAAGGAAATAGTGGCTAGAATTAAACTCAGTTCTTCCAACTCTGAATTCAGTACTCTTTTACTATACTGAGACAGGAAGGTGGCAGAACACAGCCTTTAAAAGAATGACATAGCCAGATATAAAAGGAGACATACTCTATGACATCCCTTATACCAACAAGGACCTATTGTATAGGACATGGAACTCTGCTCAGTGTTATGTGACAGCCTGGTTTGGAGGTGGGCTTTAGGGGACAATAAAGAAAGTGAAAATGTTAGTCTCTCAGTCTTGTCCAACTCTTTGTAACCCCATAGACTGTAGCCCACCAGGCTCTTCTGTCTTTGGGATTTCCCAAGTAAAAATACTGGAGTAGGTTGCCATTTCCTTCTCCAGGGGATCTTCCTGACCCAAGGACTGAACCCAGGTCTCCTGCATTGCAGGCAGATTCTTTACCATGTAAGCCACCAGGGAAGCCCACTGGGGGAGAATGGATACACGTATATGTATGACTGTGTCCCTTCACGCTTCACCTGGAACTGTCACAAGATCATTAATCAGCTTATGAAAGAGATGGGAATACCAGACCACCTGATCTGCCTCTTGAAAAATCTATATGCAAGTCAGGAAGCAACAGTTAGAACTGGACATGGAACAACAGACTGGTTCCAAATAGGAAAAGGACTACATCAAGGCTGTATATTGTCACCCTGCTTATTTAACTTATATGCAAAGTACATCATGAGAAATGCTGGGCTGGAAGAAGCACAAGCTGGAATCAAGATTGCCGGGAGAAATATCAATAACCTCAGATATGCAGATGGCACCACTCTTATGGCAGAAAGAGAAGAGGAACTAAAAAGCCTCTTGATGAAAGTGAAAGAGGAGAGTGAAAAAGTTGGCTTAAAGCTCAACATTCAGAAAATGGAAGATCATGGCATCTGGTCCCATCACTTCATGGGAAATAGATGGGGAAACAGTGGAAACAGTGGCTGACTTTATTTTGGGGGGCTCCAAAATCACTGCAGATGGTGACTGCAGCCATGAAATTAAAAGCCTCTTACTCCTTGGAAGAAAAGTTATGACCAACCTAGATAGCGTATTCAAAAGCAGAGACATTACTTTGCCAACAAAGGTCCATCTAGTCAAGGCTATGGTTTTTCCAGTAGTCATGTATGGATGTGAGAGTTGGACTGTGAAGAAAGCTGAGCACCAAAGAATTGATGCTTTTGAACTGCGGTGTAGGAGAAGACTCTTGAGAGTCCCTTGCACTGCAAGGAGATCCAACCAGTCCATCCTAAAGGAGATCAGTCCTGGGTGTTCTTTGGAAGGAATGATGCTAAAGCTGAAACTCCAGTACTTTGGCCACCTGATGCAAAGAGTTGACTCATTGGAAAAGACTCTGATGCTGGGAGGAATTGGGGGCAGGAGGAGAAGGGGATGACAGAGGATGAGATGGCTGGATGGCATCACTGACTCTATGGACGTGAGTTTGAGTGAACTCTGGGAGTTGGTGATGGACAGGGAGGCCTCGCATGCTGCAGTTCATGGGGTCACAAAGAGTTGGACACAACTGAGCGACTGAACTGAACTGAACTCCCCAATATAAAATAAAATGTTCAAAAATAAAAAAAAAAATCTAAACAAAAATGAAGAATGGTATAGCTCAGGGCAAAATATAAATTGATTAGAACCAACTATATTCAGGATGGATGACTCAGCTTCCACTTGATCTTGAGCCTCATTTTACGCTCATTGTAACACATCAGCATGCTAAATGACACACCCCAGGCACTATGAGGTCAAAAGGTAGCTGGTGGCCCAATTCCTGGAAATTCCCACCCCTTCCCAAAATAAAAACACTGCCTTCTACCCTGTACCTCTTTTGGCTTTCAAGATGGCCCACACTCTCTCTCTGGAGTGTGTTTCCTCCCTGAATAAACCTTCTTTCACTTTACAATAGCTCTTGAATTTTTTCCTGCATGAAGTGAACAACCCACACTTGGCAGCCATCCCAAGGACTTGGACGTGACCTGGGATGTGACCTCATCCTCTTGCGCCCCCTTCTCTTTCATGCAATAATACTAGACTGTTTATTTCTACTGATTAATATTTTCATCTTTTATTTCAAAATAATTTTAGACTTATTTTTAAAAATTACAAAGAAATAATACCCTTTACCTGTAAACCTTTTACCTGCATTCCCCAAATGTTAAAATTTATCATATTAATCATTCTCTTTCTTCTTTCATCTTGCGTATGTGTATATTAATTTCTGACATATGTTTGTGTGTATATATATATATGACAGTAAATTGCAATTATGATTCCCTTTATCTCTCAATATTTCAGTGTTTATTTCCTCACACACAGATATTCTCTTCCTTCACCAAAGAACAATGATGAGAAATCCAGAAATTAATACAGTACTACTATGTACAGAAATTTAAATCTTAACCAGTTTTGAAATGTCAGACTGGAACTTGAACCCATGTGACTGAGACTCTAACCCAGCCAAAACCCTCGGTACCTGGTTTCAGGACCTAATGAAGCTCAGGTTCTTGATATCTCATCTCAGAAAGAATTCAGTGAGAGACAAAGTGATAAGTAACAAATGGATTTGTTCAGATTCAGAGAGAAGCACTCTCCACAAAAAGACTGTGGACCATCACAAAGGGTGAGTGTGGCCATGAAATGTAGCATGGTTAGTTTTTATCAGTTCGGTTCAGTTGCTCAACTGGGTCCGACTCTTTGTGACCTCATGGACTGCAGCATGCCAGGCTTCCCTGTCCATCACCAACTCCCAAAGCTTGCTCAAACTCATGTGCATCAAGTCAGTGATGCCATCCAACCATGTCATCCTCTGTCATCCCCTTCTCCTCCTGCCTTCAGTCTTTCCCACCATCAGGGTCTTTTCCAATGAGTCAGTTCTTCATATCAGGTGGCCAAAGTATTGGAGTTTCAGCTTCAGCATCAGTCCTTCCAATGATAGACAGGAGATAGATAGACATCCTGATTTCCTTTAGGATGGACCGGGTGGAACTCCTTGCAGTCCAAGGGACCCTCAAGAGTCTTCTCCAACACTGCAGTTCAAAAGCATCAGTTCTGGGCATTTAGCTTTCTTTATGGTCCACTCTCACATCCATAGATGACCACTGGAAAAACCATAGCTTTGACTAGCTGGACCTTTGTTGGAAAGGTAATACCTCTGGTTTTTCTCGGTTGGTCATAGCTTTTCTTCCAAGGATCAGTTCAGTTCAGTTCAGTCACTCAGTCGTGTCCGACACTGCAACCCCGATACATGACTACTGGAAAACCATAGCCTTGACTAGATGGACTTTGTTTGCAAAGTAATGTCTCTGCTTTTTAATATGCTATCTAGGTTGGTTATAACTTTCCTTCCAAGGAGTAAGCGTCTTTTAATTTCATGGCTGCAGTCACCATCTGCAGTAATTTTGGAGCCCAGAAAAATAAAGTCAGCCACTGTTTCCACTGTTTCTCCATCTATTTCCCATGAAGTTATGGGACCAGATGCCATGATCTTCATTTTCTGAATGTTGAGCTTTAAGCCAACTTTTTCACTCTCCTCTTTCACTTTCATCAAGAAGCTTTTTAGTTCTTCTTCACTTTCCGCCATAAGGGTGGTGTCATCTGCATATCTGAGGTTATTGATATTTCTCCCGGCAATCTTGATTCCAGCTTGTGCTTCCTCCAGCCCAGTGTTTCTCATGATGTACTCTGCATATAAGTTAAATAAGCAGGGTGACAATGTACAGCCTTGATGTAGTCCTTTTCCTATTTGGAACCAGTCTGTTGTTCCATGTCCAATTCTAACTGTTGCTTCCTGAACTGCATATAGATTTCTCAAGAGGCAGATCAGGTGGTCTGGTATTCCCATCTCTTTCAGAATTTTCCACAGTTTATTGTGATCCACAGAGTCAAAGGCTTTGGCATAGTCAATAAAGCAGAAATAGATGTGTTTTTGGAACTCTGTTGCTTTTTTTATGATCCAGTGGATGTTGGCAGTTTGATCTCTGCTTCCTCTGCCTTTTCTAAAATCAGCTTGAACATCTGGAAGTTCACAGTTCACGTATTGCTGAAGCCTGGCTTGGAGAATTTTGAGCATTACTTTACTAGTGTGTGAGATGAGTGCAATTGTGTGGTAGTTTAAGCATTCTTTGGCATTGCCTTTCTTTGGGATTGGAATGAAAACTGACCTTTTTAGTCTTGTGGCCACTGCTGAGTTTTCCAAATTTGCTGGCATGTTGAGTGCAGCACTTTCACAGCATCATCTTTCAGGATTTGAAATAGCTCAACTGGAATTCCATCACCTCCACTAGCTTTGTTCGTAGTGATGCTTTGTAAGGCCCACTTGACTTCACATTCCAGGATGTCTGGCTCTAGGTGAGTGATCACACCATCGTGATTATCTGGGTCGTGAAGATCTTTTTTGTACAGTTCTTCTATGTATTCTTGCCATCTCTTCGTAGTATCTTCTGCCTCTGTTGGGTCTATACCATTTCTGTCCTTTATGGTGTCCATCTTTGCATGAAAAGTTGTTTTTATAGGCTGGGTAATTTCATATGCTAATGAGTGGGAGGATTATTACAACTTTGGGGGAAGGAGTGGAGATTTCCAGGATTTGGGCTGCTTCCCACTGCTTGTTCTTTTGACAGTGCCTTGGAACTGTCATGGCACTTCTGGATGTGTCATTTAGCTTGTTGATTGAGGATCAAGTTCTAGTCAAAGGTCTTGTCTGCCATCTTGGACCCATTTGATTCTAATCCATTTATGTTGTGTCCTTGGGCTATGTCATTCTTTCAAAAGTTGTGCCCTGCCCCTTTCCCTCCTGTTGCAGTTTCACCCACAGATTTTTTTCTGTAAAAGAAAAAATGTTTAGTCTAGTGTCCATGCAAGGATTACATGTTGTATTTGGTTCTGTGTCTCTTTACTGTCTTTGTCTGCAAAGATCCTTAGTCTGCCTTTGTCATTCATGACCTGGTTCATTAAGTAGGTTGTCCCCTGATAAGGTGGTGCTAGTGCTAAAGAAGCCACCTGCCAATGCAGGAGACATAAGAGATGTGGGTTCCATCCCTGGGTCTTGAAGATCCCCTGGAGGAGGGCATGGCAACCCACTCCAGTATTCCCATGGACAGAGGAGCCTGGTGGGCTACAGCTCATAGGGTTGCAAAGAGGTGGACGTGACTGAAGTCACGGAGCATGCACACACACGCATGCATGTCCCCTAAGAAGCTGGAATTATCCTGGCAGTTTTGGCTCTAAGAGCGTGAAGAAGTTGCTCAGAAACCAAAGGCTTTACTGATGTATGAAGTGAAGTGAAGTGAAGTGAAGTCGCTCAGTCGTGTCCGACTCTTTGCAACCCCATGGACTGTAGCCTACCAGGCTCCTCAGTCCATGGAATTTTCCAAGCAAGAGTACTAGAGTGGGTTGCCATTTCCTTCTCCGGGGGATCTTTCCAACCCAGGGATTGAACCCTGGTCTCCCGTACTGCACGCAGATGCTTTACCATCTGAGCCACCAGGGAAGCTTACTGATGTATTGCAAGACAGATCACAGCATTGTGGGAATGTTGGAGACCCAATAATGATAGTTATTATGGTATATATACTATATTCTGGGTATTCTTTTAAATGCTTTCCATATAGTAACTCATTTTATCTTTACAACAACACTCATGTGATGCTATTATTATATTAGAGATGTGGAATATGAGAAACAAGAAGTTAAGTGACTTACCCAAGGTCATCCATCGAGGAAATGGCAAGGCTAGGAATCAGACCCCCTCTGGCAGGCTCCATCCCAACCTTGAGCTGTTAATCAGAATAAGCAGAGCCCCAGGGGTCCTGTGTTCTCAGGCAAGTTGTTAGGTCTAAAATCCCCAGTCTCATCAACTGAAAAAGTGGGACTAATGCATCTATTTCAGTTGTTAGGTTTAACCAAAATAAGGTATCGTATATAAAATATACATAAAAGATAAGCATTTGATAAATAACAAGGATTCCATTTTTTTAAGAGTGAATATTGATAAAATTTTAAATGTAAATATTGAAAAGTTATACATGACTCACCCTGAAATATGGTGACTATCAGAGAGTACTTTTTTAATCACTGGGCGTGGGGAGAAGTGAACAGAAGTGACAAACACCAATTCATATTTTTAGATACTTTGAGGGGCTGGGGAAGGGCTAGCAGCAACCAAAACCACCTTCAGGGCAGAAGAGGCCAGATAGGAATGAGTCACAAAACACAATTTTAGAATGAATTTCTAGAAAGGACACCTGTATCTTTAGATGTATTGGGGGGCGGGGGGAAAGGGTGTCTGTTTCCTATAAAGAGAAAGGTTAACACCACTCTATTCTGGGCTGAGGTATAATATTCTTCTAGCTTTAAAAAGACGGTTGTTCTCATTAGTGGCTGGCAGCATAAGAATCAAGAGGTCTTTATAAGAGAACTTTGAGAACACTGGGTTTACCGAATCACTGAAATTTCTAGTCATTTCATTGTGAACTTTTCATTTTCTCTTCAAAGACTTCAGCTGTAGAGTAAAGTAAATCTGGTATACATATACATATATCAATTCTTCTTAAGATTCTTTTCCCAGATAGGTTATTACAGATTGTTGAGTAGAGTTCCCTGCACTGTACAGTAGGTCCTTATCAGTTATCTATCTCATATATATCTGAAACTAGCACAGCACTGTGAATCAGCTGGACTCCAGTTAAAGGGGGGAAGAGGCCAAATACAGCCTCTGAAGCAATGGAGAAGATAAACCTGTGAAGGAGGTAACTCTTAATGACTGTGTTGGTTCAACTTCTTTATTTTGTAGCCTATAAATAGATTTGAGGGGGGTACCTCTGCAGTCCAAGAACTTTATAGGCTCTGTAGCTATTGGGTAAAAAGTTCATTTGGGTGTTTCTGTACCATCTTATGAAAAAAACCTCATGAAATTTTTGGCCAGTGCAATTGTAAGCAAGGACAGATTTTTCATCCTTTTTCTCAAAGCAAGAATGTTTCCTCTGACCCCATCTGTCAGGAGAACCCTAGGTATCCTTTCCCCACCACCTTTTTCCTCACAACTGTTTACTTCTGAACTCCACATCTGTGGAGCTGAAAATAAGTGGTGACTTGTAGAGGGAAGACAAAGAGGGAGCGAGGGAGTGAGGGCTGAGTTCAGAAAGGATTCAGGCTCACACATGAAGGGCTGCTGGTAGCCTCCTCCAGCTGTCCCCACAGCCCAGGTCCTCCTCCCCTCACCCCTGCCCCAGGGCTCCGCCTGACATCCTGGCCTCTGTTCCTCTCCTGGAAAGTCTGCTGACTCTCACCTTCCATAGCCGGCCTCAACCTGCACCTTCTCTGACCCAGCTCTCATCATGGATCTGTCCATTGCCCATTTTACAAGCAGCTTTTTCAACCACATTTTCCACTCAGCCAATAGGAAAACCAGGCCAAATTAGCCCTAACACAGAAGCCCGTGATTCCAAAAACTGTTGCAGGATGGAAATACAGGGGCCTTGGTTCAAAAAAGAGTTTCGAGAGAGAGAGTGGAGCATTAAATCAGCATAGGCCCTTCTGGGGCTCCCCATGTGGCTCTAGTAGTAAAGACCCATCTGCTGACGCAGGAGACATAAGACGAGGGTTCCCTCCAGGGTCAGGAGGGTCCCCTGGAGGAGGGCATGGCAACCACTCCAGCATTCTTGCCTGGGAGAACCCCATGGACAGAGGAACCTGGCGAACTACAGCCCATAGGGTTGCAAAGAGTTGGACACAACTGAAGCGACTTAGCAACATGCAGGCCCTTCTAAGCATATGGCCCTGTGTGTCAGAACAGGTTACATTCTGTAAGGGTCCCCGGGGAGTTGAAAGTTGTTTTCCTTCTAAATAGGCTGACATATTTAAAAATCAATATATCATTGGAACAAAAACAAAACTGTACCTCAATCCAATTCCAACTGATTAGATGTTATCTGAAAATCTACTTAGTATAATGGCACAGGAACACATATTTAAATTTGGGGCTGAACTCCATGATAGAAGGATAGGTAAATTCTGTAAATGTTCGAGCATACCTATACTTTGCTTTAAAAGTAAGGAAAAAAACAAAACTCCACAGGTATTTTTGTTGCTCAGTCAGCATTAAGTATGTGTGAAGTGAAAGTCTCTCAGTCGTGTCCAACTCTTTGTGATCCCATGGACTATAGAGTCCATGGAATTCTCCAGGCCAGAATACTGGAGTGGGTAGCCTTTCCCTTCTCCAAGTAGCCTTTCCCTTATCAACATTAAGAATCATGGGAAAATAGACACCTGCGCTCCTCCTTTAAGAAGTGTCTGATTCTGTCGTCTGTGCTAGAGCCCAGGTGTCAGGAGCAGTGAGCTGCACTAGACTGTGATACAAAGCCAGAGTTAATAAAACATGCAAAGAAATTTCATGCTTGCTCCATATACTAGAAGTTCCACTGCAGGAGTGGTGAACTGGGAATCACTAGCATTAAGAGCCATTTTTTGCTGTGCACTGTACTCAGGGCAAAGACCAAACACTCTGCAAGCGTTTGTTAAGCCTACACTTGAAGCAATTACAGAAAGTATACATCTGTTTGAGCTATTGTACTTTCTTACAGAATCTGCAGTAATATACAGTCATCCGCAAATGCAGGGACTACTCCAAGGGAGGTCACAGCACTAGTGTGGCTTAGACTTGGAAGATACAGAGTCAAGTTCCATCCTTGCCAACTGAGCAAGTCCCCAGTTTACCAGATTACTATGTAGGGATTGTCATATGCTTCTGAGTCTCAGGATGCTGCTCTGTCTCGAAATAAGACCACAGAGCTGGTGTGAAGGAGACAGCTTCTGTATGAAGTTAGACTGTAGACTGTGAAGTAGTTAATAAATGTAAGGTATTCGTATTTAAATCTAACAGTGATAAAGAGAGAATAAATCCTCAAGTTAATATTACTAGTGAAGATTGGCTTTGGCATAGCAATTGGATAGTCAGCTAAAATTTGTTCCTTCTTCATCTGTGTGGCTTCCAACTCATCCCGAAGACTCAGATGTTAACCACTTTATGAAATATTTTGTGTTCCCACTGGCAGTTAATTATTCCCCCTTATATCTTAGCACAGGATTGTGATTTTATTTAATTACATGGATTTTCCTCTTTCCAGGCTATAAGCTTTCTGAGGACCAGGTCTCACCCTTCACTGAATTATCATGACTGGGGTGTGCTCCGTATGATTGACAAAGGAGGGAAAGGAATCAAGTATAAGTGAGAATAGTTTAGGCCATTTAAGGCATTTAAATGTGTATAGTGTAAAGCCATAGTTTCATAAGAACAGGGGTCTTGTTTGCCTGAATCCTTCCCTCCCTGAATTCATAATCCGTGCTGGGCACAGAGTAGGTAGCTTGGGAGAAATTTGTAAGTAAGAAAAGAAGAAAGGTTAGTGATAGGCCAAGGTTTCCATCAGCATTAACTCCTCCTGCTGTGTTTCATTTTGGGTAGTACAACCCCAAAGGGTCTATAAGCCTTATTCTGTTCCCTTGCCCCCCAGAGCTTCCAACGCTGAATAATCACCACCTTCCCAAGGCCTGATCCTCACCCACTGGTCGTTTTAGAACCCCTGCTCCTTCTCTAAAGGAATTTCTCATTGCTATAGGACTGTTCCATGCTCCTCCAACACTTGCTAATTTAGTAACCATAAATTCCTATAACAAGTCATGGGCACTAAATAGCCTCCTTACAGAGAAATGAAATATTTGAACCCTGAAGCACTTAAACCAAAGGATCAATCTACTGAGGAGTTTATCAGATGTTGTAGATAAATAAATAGGTTGGTTTCAAATCACTCAGTACCTCCTCCTACCTGGCCTATGTAGGGCCAACGTGGAGGAAGAAGATGAGCAATTCCTTGGAAAAGGTAGCACTTTACAGACTGCCAGTAAGAGTGCTGATCTAATGAAATCCCTGTTTTTAAAAGCAAACTGGAGATAGTAAGTCACAGTTTTATTACAATATGGGCCTTTTCTTAGGGTGTGGGACTCATTTGTGGCTAAATAAAACAGCTGGATTCTGTAGTTAGTGAGAATCAGTACCTTCAAGAGATACTTAATCTCTCAGAACAGACCAATGCTGACAGTTTCTGGGAGGAAAATACAGAATTAAAATATGAACCAAGATAATCTGCCTTTGGTCCAGTCCTCCTGGTTTCACATTGGGTAGGCTATGGCTGATCACAAACTTCAGTTGGGAGATTAACAGGTTTAAATCTATCACCTGGTCATCTTTTCCTGTACAGGGCCAAGAAGATGGCAGATAACATGACTGGTTAATGCTAATTCCCTCTGAAAGAAGAGGAGAGAGGGTCACATTTTCTCTGAATTTGAAACCAAGAGTGTTTTTTATTCAGTTGATTACAACTGTTCTTAAATGCTCCTTGGATAGTTTCCCTCTGGATTATGTTGCCTTCTGTCCTTAATCATGGATTTTCTAAGTAACCTCATTTAGTTCTCCTCCATGGACCAAATGTAACCTGATATTGAGGTGTTACTAATCCTTTAAAAAGCCAGGAGTTTGAGCTTTCACTGGACTTTGAAAGATTTTAATAACTGGATTTTTGTCTCTGATTGCTGATAATGTTTTTAATTTGGAGTTGGAGCAGTTCCCTCTGGTAATAAGTGCAGCCTGAGCAGACAGGGCATGCTATTGTTCTAAAACAATAGATTCAAATTAGATTTTGCCCAAACAGGTACAGAACTGAAAACCTTGGCTTCTGTTAATGCTGTATTTTAGGGCAAAAGTTCCTGTGTTCTGGTTGGCCTTTTTTACCTTCATGAGTTTTGGATTATCTGAATACCACCTTAAATTATATTTACTACTTTTAAGTACACTCACTGTAATACTTGAATACATTGATTTCCATTATGGAAATTTTTATTTGCTGTTAGGTGGGAAACGAGTATTACTTGTACTTTAATTGAAGGTAATAAATACAATGAAAGCAAAAGTTATTAAATTCTAGCTAGATGATATTGCTTGCCAAAGGTTCTGAGCCCCAGGCCTCTCTCCCTTTATTTGAAAGGGGATTAACCTGGGTTGAAGTCATACTAGTACCACATTGAAACTTTCCTTCAGGGAATATGATGGATTGAAGAAAAACACAAAGGAAAGAAAGAAAAAACAGAATCCCTTTTCCTCTATTCAGTAACTTCCAGTCCTTTTGATTCCAAGTGTTACTCAGCACACATTTGAGAAACAATGCATTTGAAAAAACTGATTCCTTTTATATTTTGTGGTGAGGAATTCAATATTTGATTTATTAAACTAACATGAAACCCTGTTCAGGATATAAGAAAACCCCCAAAAGTAGAAGGCATTGTCCTTATACCCAAGAAATGTGTCACCTAATAATACAAGGTGAGAAATTCATGATAAATGTATAGAAACAAGAGTTCCAGAAATAAGCAAGTACTTCAGTATTAATACTAGAATCTGAGCTGCAGAGGGTCACTCATGGGTCTTTCTGTAGCAGTTAGGAGAGTACTTGGCACCAGCAAATATCCACTGAGTCCACACTAACCATGCTCCCAGTCTCCCATTGGAGATTTAACCACTCTCGTGGCCAGGGAATAGGTTAGCACTATCTGGAGAGATTCGGAGAAGGCAGTGGCACCCCGCTCCAGTACTCTTGCCTGGAAAATCCCATGGATGGAGAAGCCTGGTAGGCTGCAGTCCATGGGGTTGCTAAGGGTCGGATACGACTGAGCGACTTCACTTTCACTTTTCACTTTCATGCACTGGAGAAGGAAATGGCAACCCACTCCAGTGTTCTTGCCTGGAGAATCCCAGGGAGGGGGGAGCCTGGTGGGCTGCTGTCTATGGGGTCACACAGAGTCGGACACGACTGAAGTGACTTAGCAGCAGCATCTGGAGAGATTACAGGGAAGCAAGATTTGCACACAATCTTGAAGGAAGGAATAGGCATCTCTGCACACACACACACACACATACATGGGTGCATATGCAGACATATACGTGAACATACAGCATCTTAGAACAGAAGGCACAAGGTTCATATGAAAGCAGGGGGTTGAGACATGAGAACAGTCTCAAAAATACAAACTACTTTCCAATTTGAATAAATACTCCCCTTTCCTCAGATGTAGAGCCATTCTCCCCTTCTTGTTCATACACATCACACAATTAAGGCTCAGTTTCATCAAGACAGACCATCCTCTGTTAAAAATATAAAATACCCTCTATTTCAGTGTATATGGGGGTTGCATTTTGAGAAACCCAGGTTTATGAAGTATGCTGTCCACTAATGGATTCTGCAGAATCTCGTCAGTTGTTAAGGAGGGCCCCTTAAACCTTTGCATCTAGGCAGTTGTGCCATTTCCCACTATTCCCTTTGCTACATTTTAATAAAATGGAGTCATTTTTCTTCTGATATTCATTTGCCGTCACACGATTTGCTGCTCTAGCGATAGCAAAGTCTCAGGTAGTATTTTTCAAGAATAAACAAGAGAAGCAGATTGGCAGGATAATAAAAATGGGACAATAAGGTGGGAATTTAAGCTCTTACTGCTATTTCTGAACAAGCTGAACTGTTGCAGAAATGGCTATGGGCCTCTCGGTCTGTCTCTCTGTAAGAGGGGAGCCCAGCTTCGTACCAAAGGATTTCTCAGGACCAGCCTGAAGACAGGAAGGGTTGATGTGAGCTGTGGCTGCACAGGCTTTGTGAAAGATTTCTCCTTTCTGAAACACGATTTCAAGACTTTAGTTTGGGTATTTCCCATGCAGGTTAAGTGAAGCTTAAATCTTCAGCTCAGTTATACCTAGAGAATGTTTTTCTGAAAGCTCATTTTCACTTTCTTTCACTCTAAGGCTAGTTTTTAAATATATAGCTAAATAAGGACTTGGGCTTCCCTGATAGCTCAGTTGGTAAAGAGTCCGCTTGCAATGCAGGAGACCCCGGTTCAACTCCTAAATCGGGAAGATCAGCTGGAGAAGGGATAGGCTACCCACTCCAGTATTCTTGGCCTAGAGAATTCCATGGACTGTATAGTCCATGGGGTCGCAGAGTCGAACACAACTGAGCAACTTGGACTTTCTTTCACTTTCACTTAAACAAGGACTTAGGCCAAACCATGAACTGAAAACCAGGGTATAAACCTTCTTAATTTATTGAACCTCAACTTTTTTGGGCACATGCTAGTTTTTTCAGTTATATTATTTTTCATATTCTTTTCCATTATGGTTTATCACAGGATATTGGATATAGTTCCCTGTGCTATACATTAGGAACTTGTTATTTATTGATACTATATACAATAGTTTGCATCTGATCATCTCAACTCCCAATCCATCCCTCCCCTGTTCCATCACCCCTTAGCAACCACAAGTCTGTTCTCTGTGAGTCTATTTCATAGGTAAGTTATGTTCTATTTTAGATTCCACATATAAATGATATATTTGTCTGACTTACTTAGTATGAAAATCTCTAGGTCCATCCATGTTGCTGCAAATGGCATTATGTTCCTTTTATGGCTGAGTAATATTTCATTGTGTGTGTGTATATACACCATATCCTCTTTTCCATTCATCTCTTGAAGGACATTTAGGTCGCTTCCATGTCTTGGCTATTGTGAATAGTGCTGCTATGAACATTTGGGTGCATGTGTCTTTTCAAATTATAGTTTCGTCAGGATATATTCCCAGGAGTGGGACTGCTGGATCATATAGTAGCTTTTAGTTTTTTGAGAAACCTCCATCCTGTTCTCCATAGTAGCTGCACCAATGAACATTCCAACCAACAGAGTAATAGAGTTCCCTTTTCTCCACACATACTCTAGCATTTGTTTTTTGTAGACTTAAAGATGGCCATTCTGACTGGTATGTGATGGTACCTTATTGTTATTTTGATTTGCAGTTCTCTAATAATTAGCGATCCTGAGCATCTTTTCATGTGCCTATTGCTCATCTGTACATTTTCTTTGGAGAAACATCTATACACATTTTCTGTCCATTTTTTGATTGTTAGCATCACTTTTTTTTAAACTGAAGCAATAACCACCTTGACTTTTTTTGAACAGCCGTATTTTGTGAAGCACTAGCAGGAACCAAAATTTCATGTTTTCTAAACTGAGTATCATTGCAAAATATTTCTAAACTTGAACTTTAAAGCTTCATTGACTGTCTGCCTGCAGTTAACCTAGTTGTCTCACAGGAAGGGGTGTGCACCTTGATGTCCAGTGTCCAGAGTCCTGACCCAGCTCTTGGCGTCTGTTGGATGGAAAAGGCCAAAGTTCCATAGGAACTAATGAAATCACATTTTTGTCTTTCAGGTTCAGTACTTCTTCAAGATCTTGGATAACTAGCAGTGTAGAGAGTAAAGCAGTCACAGTTTGGGGCATTTAGACAAGAGTGAATCACGCACATGAGGAATGTGTTCATTCTTTTATTGTCCATTGTTTTAACCTGACTGAATACAAGATCAACAAGAGCACTGTACTCCTGGCAATTATGACATATGTTAGAACATGGATTTTGCACTGTAGACAACATTCAACATCAGTCTATGGGGTACTGCATTGCTTTTTATAAAGTCCAAAATAAAGATTTATTTTCAAACAAGTGACTTTGGTTTATTTCATACATTACACTTTTTCTTGCAGAAAAAAATAAAATTGTACAACTGCATAAATATAAAATTCTTCCACCATGAAAATGGTTAAAACATTCATAAAGACACAGCACCAGCATGTGATGCCTCCAGAGAAAGGAAAAAAGGAAAGTGAAAGAAAATGTACAAAGCAAATTAATCGGCCCTATCACTAGCCAAAGTGATGGGCGCTCCAGATCTTACCCACAGTTTCAGAACGGACCGGAGGACGGGGAAAGAGAAGTCGAGACAGCATTCAGTACAAAGCACAACACAACCCATCACCTTTGTGTGTGTTTCCGTAGTGTCACTTAAAATTGAAAGGGCAGTTCCCCCATGACAGCCCACCCCACCCCCACCCAGACCCAGGAGAAAAAAAGAAAGAAGACCTAACACCACAGGAAAAGACTATGGAGTGTGTTAAAAATGCTCATCGATGGGCCGTTATATTTGAAAGAGCCAAACCCAAAGAGGAAAAAAAAAAAAAGTACCATGCCAGTTTTATTCCCATTGAATATTTACACCTTGGACAGCAAACCTTGCTCACATAAAGTAGAAAACGGATACAATAAAACATGGCTTGAAAAATGACCAGAGTGTGCACCTAGAGTACTGTACACTAAATAAAATACACAAGGCAGCGATACTTAGGGGTCAGAAACACTGCTTACTACAAGTCAGTTATGGAATCATAATTTACAGTAAAAATGGGCACGTCCCAAGGCTCAATTTTTATTTTTTCTTTTGTCATTTACAGTAGAATAAATATTTTGTTGCTATTGCTACACTTTAAATTTACATTCTAACCTATTAAATGCAGAAAGCTAGTGTAAAGCATATAGATTAAGTGTAGGTCCCATACGTATGACAGTTTGTTCAAGACTAGTAGGTTTTTGTATCTTTTTTTTTTAAACTTTTTTTAAATGGCTAGTGAGAAAGATGTGTGCTTGTGATCAGCTCTTAACTTCAATTTTTACATCAAAGCGTCCCTGAAAACGGTCTTTCTCACTGTACCCAATGTTCTCACCATACGCCTTACACTCTATGCGGATTTCAGTGTCCATGGTGAGGTTGGTGAACTGCACGGCCAGGAGAGGCTGCAGGTACTTGGGCTGCAGGAGCTTGCCATAGTAGGGATAATACTGCAGAGGGAAACCAGGGTAGCCGCCCAGTCCAAAGTACTCTATGCTTCCGACTTTTTCCTTATCTTCGTCTCGCTAAAAAGCCAGAGAGGGAATGAGATTTTAATGGCTCACATCCTGGGAATCACTATTAGTGCTCACATACAAATGAGACTGCCAGTCCCACAAAGCTGTCTGCTAGAACACCATCAGTCCTCCTGTAAGATGCCAGCTCAAGTCCCTTCTGGGAGGAGGTGAACATTAACCACCGGAGGCTATGACACGCCTAACATATACTGTATCTGACACACATGCAGCCTGATCCATAGCAGCCCTGAGAAATCGTCCTCAAAGGAGGCTGTGCGTATGGTACAGACGGGAGGCTGCAGCAGAGGCCGATCAAGCACTTCTTCAAGCTAACACAACCTTCTAGAAATAGAGCCAACACTGAAAGTCAGGAACTCCAGTGTGGGTCCCGTGGATATTCTCAATGACATTATCCCTGAAAGTTTAACTATTTGCCTTGCATTTTCTTGTATCCATTTCCTTTCTTGATGCCAACATAAAATTGGACCTTTTGGAGATTCCTTTTATTCTACTTAAAGGAAATACACATTGATGGTTACCTTCATATTTTTATTTTTTTTAAAGAACATCAAGAAACAACTTTTTAGTGTAAAATTGTCAGTTGGAAAAAAATGTTGGCCTCAAGTTTTTAACACAACATATGGGCTAGAGAAACATTTGTGTGGGCTAGTTCACCTCTCAGATCTTTAAACCAGTATCCCAACTGATTAAATTTGTTTCTTGTGCCAGTGGAGAAACTGACAGTTTTACTCTTCTTCTATCTTATGGTTTTGTTAAGTTTTACCCAGTGTACCTACAACTCAATTGGCTGAGACTAATTCCTGGAAGCAGTGTTTCTTATTTCCATGTTAAAATTTTACCTGTAATTTAAGACCATCTCATTTATTCTCCCCTCTCCCCGACCGACCCTCAGTAACTCAGATCTCCTTACCTTGCCAGTGCACTGAACAGGCAGGACATACGGATTGTACTTCATCACTGGGTAAGTCTCCAAGGACTCATTCTTGGGAGGCTAAAAATAAAATCCATGTTGGTCACTAAGTCTGTAAATAATTTTTTTATTTCTGAAATAGAAAACTAAAACTTGCAGCCCAAACAAGTACACTTTTGTCAGCTGAAATAATAACCAAACACTTGAGGACGGCAGAATGAATGACTGCCCTAACCAATCTAGGAAAGGTCACTAATTTTCTTGAAAATAAATGCCCAACTTTTGTTCTAAATGGAACTTCTAATGGTAACCCATTAGGTGCTCTATTCAAGAACACTGAAAAATAAAAGCCAAGTCAGAAATAATCCTCTCTTCTCATTTGCTAAGATTAAAATTAGATGGAAAGGTGGGTTGACATTTCTGTTTTTATAAAACTGGGCTTTCCTCCCAAGCCATGAATAAATAATGCCATCCTTCTCCTTCAAGCATGCCTTCTTCAAGTAAGCTTTCCTTTTTTAAATCTCCAGTAGAGGCACTGTCATTTAAGCCCCAGTTTTGTTAGGAAATCCCGGCATACAGAACAGATAAAGGTGGCACCGCCCTACATGAAGGGGTCTCGTAAAGGGATGAGTCCACTGAAGGGACCCACAGTACACTTTGAAAGTTACGGCTGAAGTGAAATACCCATGGCCTGCGCTCCTACAGCCCTGGCTCAAATCCACCTCCTAAGACGTGTGAGGAACGTCTACTCCCTGGAACACAGCCACTTGCCTACTCACATCACATCAGCAGAGCCATGAGCCTTGACATGAGATGTAAACACACAGTCCAATCAGAGTTAGATAAAAGGGACACTTTTCTGTATTAGTAAGGGACTTTTTGGTACTATTCTTTGTTTTGGAATACAGAAAGATGACCATCTAGATTTAACTCTCTTGGAACTTTCTGCCAGCAATAGACTTATCTTTAAAATATATCTACTAACATAGAAAATGTTTCCTAACAAAGTAGTTACTGGAATCTATCTTCAGGGAGGAGGAAACAGGTACATGAGGGAAGATGTGGAGTTCTACGATCTCTATAACTGCAACAACAAAAGAGACTGGGATTTGGGATGGGGTGCTAGTCAGAAAGTGGTGATGGGTAACCAAGGGGAGTCCACAGCAGGGGGGGTTCAGGGGCAGACTGAAAAGTAAAAGGAGCTGAATGCATAACTTTAACAGAGCATCTTTACAAATATGGGAAGAGCTGTGAATCATAACAGACTAGAAGTACTACCTCTATAGGGGACAAATATCATTCAGCAACTATAAAGAGAAAATACCAAAATTACCAAAAAGGTTCAAAGAGCAAAGATCACGATTAGTCCTTGGGACACACTGCACCAATTCCTTTCACTGCTAAGTAGCTGGTTTATCTTGGTGAAGAGCTTCCCAGCAATATGAACATCAGCTCTGTGTGTGATGTAATGGCTCTCACCCTTTTTCTTCCATTGTATGTTAGTCCAGACTTCCCTGGTGGCTCAATCAGTAAAAAAATCTACCTGCAATGCAGGAGATCGAAGTTTGATCCATGGGTCAGAAGATCCCCTGGAGAAGGAAATGGCAACCCACTCCGGTATTCTTGCCTAGGACATCCCATAGAGGAGCCTGGCAGGCTACAGTCCATGGGGTTGCAGAGAGTTGGTCATGACTGAGTGACTAAACCACCACCATCCTAGTCTAAGTGGAAAGAAGATTTAAAATTCTGTTGAGCGACACATAAATTTCTGTAGGCAGGCCATCAAATCAGCCAGCCATCTACCCACTCATCTATTTTTTCCTCCTGTGGCAGTGAGGGAGTTTTGCTACATCCTTTGGTTATGGTAATAAAACTTTTCATCTCTACATTGACTTTTTAAAAATATTATTCATGGGTAACACTGTGGGAAAAAATAGCATGTAACAGAAAGTTGATGAACAAAAAAGCGAGATTCCAGAAGGAGATAAGTTTGTTCGAAGTCAATTCCTATCAGAACCAAAACTACCCTCTTAATGGTGATGTTCATATGTACAAATGCAAGAAACCTTATGGAAGAATGCATGCTTAAGAGAAAAGGATGGCATTTTTAAATTCATGATCTGGGGGAGAAAATAAACAGCAATTGTATAAAAGCAGAGGTAACACCAATACAATTTTTCCTTCTAAAGAATTACTATCATCCCACTAAAGGTGAATGGAGCCAACTTGCCATTTTTTGGTGCTCTCAAGGAATACTCACCTTTCCATGGGCTGCAATAATGGCAAAAGCCAATGGCATTGTTATTAAAGTTCAACCTAGTATTCAACTAATTTTGCAATGAAATCTTTGTTCAGTAAAAACAAAGTTTATTTCTGATGATCACATCATTTTTTTCAAATTACCAGATACTTTCGTTTTTTTAAATACTGTGGCCCCTAGAGTACCAAAACCAGAGTCTGACTGTACAGGCAGGTAGGTTTTAAACCTAAGAGAGACCTGTTTCTCTTTTTACTTTCAAAGAATTTATACAATTACATTATAGAAATGCAGAACAGGGCCACCGGACTGATGTCTGAATTTGACTCTGCCACACAGGACTTCTCTAACTTTAGGAAATAAGATTAATGACCTAACTCTAAGAATTTCAAGACGGCTACAGAGGTTTTCAATGTTACTCTGATGGGGCTTTAAAACTGTCACTGAGGATCCTTTATTTTTTTTTATTTTTTATTTTTTTTTTTTTAGTTTTTTTTTTAAATTTTAAAATCTTTTATTCTTACAGGCGTTCCCAAACATGAACCCCCCTCCCACCTCCCTCCCCATAACATCTCTGTGGGTCATCCCCATGCACCAGCCCCAAGCATGCTGTATCCTGCGTCAGACATAGACTGGCAATTCAATTCTTACATGATAGTATACATGTTAGAATGCCACTCTCCCAAATCATCCCACCCTCTCCCTCTCCCTCTGAGTCCAAAAGTCCGTTATACACATCTGTGTCTTTTTTCCTGTCTTGCATACAGGGTCATCATTGCCATCTTTCTAAATTCCATATATATGTTAGTATACTGTATTGGTGTTTTTCTTTCTGGCTTACTTCACTCTGTATAATCGGCTCCAGTTTCATCCATCTCATTAGAACTGATTCAAATGAATTCTTTTTAACGGCTGAGTAATACTCCATTGTATATATGTACCACAGCTTTCTTATCCATTCATCTGCTGATGGACATCTAGGTTGTTTCCATGTCCTGGCTATTATAAACAGTGCTGCGATGAACATTGGGGTACATGTGTCTCTTTCAATTCTGGTTTCCTCGGTGTGTATGCCCAGCAGTGGGATTGCTGGGTCATATGGTAGTTCTATTTGCAATTTTTAAGGAATCTCCACACTGTTCTCCATAGTGGCTGTACTAGTTTGCATTCCCACCAACAGTGTGATAAGCAAAAATAAACAAATGGGATCTAATTAAAAGCTTCTGCACAACAAAGGAAAATATAAGCAAGGTGAAAAGACAGCCTTCTGAATGGGAGAAAATAATAGTAAATGAAGCAACTGACAAACAACTAATCTCAAAAATATACAAGCAACTTATGCAGCTCAATTCCAGAAAATAAACGACCCAATCAAAAAATGGGCCAAAGAACTAAATAGACATTTCTCCAAAGAAGACATACGGATGGCTAACAAACACATGAAAAGATCCTCAACATCACTCATTATTAGAGAAATGAGGATCCTTTAAAAACTCATTATAGTCTCCTCTTCTCATACCAATTAAGGACTACATTTTAGTGTGAATGGCTCATTGAAATTCTGCAATTTAAAATATTACTTGCCTTAGGTTTGAAGCCCAGAACTCGGTTGAGCTTTATAATGACACATGGTTTGCCCTCTTTGTAGCCGTAAGTTTCATCATTTATTCCAGAGCAATTTCCCAGCCATTCAAGCTTGAACCTGCAGACTTTTCGCTCTCCTTGTTCGTTGTTAAATTCTCCTCGATCTTTGAGTTCGCTGGGCACATCTGAAAACGCAAATGCCATTTTCACATTGTACTGACAATTCCCTGAGCATTACTGATAGAGGACAGGGCTCTCTTCCCTGTCACCATGACTGATTCTCAGACAGAGCTATCCTGCACTTCCTGTATCGCCTGAATTAAGGAAAGATTCCCAGCAAGCCATCTCTCATCTCTCCCCTGACCTTAAAAAGGTATTTTTCCAAAAGCACTAGGCAGTACCTGACTTCACACCAAAATGTCATAGTACTCCATAGTGCTTGATGAGCAAGCATATGATGTCTGCTCTCTAACAATATTTCTCTTCCTTTAAATAATGGATGACTCTGCTGTTTAGAAGACTGAGAGGAAATTGGATCTCTCTTCATGAGTAGCATTGTTTGCACAGGTCAGCAACAGCTTAGATCAATAATGGGGATGTTATAATTAGAACACAAATTAAAAGGACTGCCAGTAATTTTCAGAACTAGAAGTTTCTTGATTGAGATTTCTTAGAGCTATGCTGCTAATGAACATGTTAAATAGTAAAAAGTGAACAGGAAAGAATAGTTTTTCCTTTTCAACCACCATTCAGGTTTAAAAAAAATTTTTTTTTGAGTTTTTGCCTTTTAACACAGTTCTTATAAGCATTTGTTTGATGGGGAAAATTTATAGCTGTGTGTTTTAAATTGAAAGCCTTAGGAAAAAAAAATGAAAATAGAATTCAAAGTTAAAGCATTCTGCAGGAAACTGATGCAGATACCATAAACTATGTATGTGTATGTATATATATGTACTTATATATATTTTTAAGTCCACAAATTAACTATTTTCCCTTCCAATAGTAAAGTACCTCAATTCAGTCCATCTCCTGAAAAGTGATTCACTCTATCATATGGGCCATTTAATTATTACAAAGTAAGATGAAAATCTCATTTAAATTCAAATGAGGAAAATTTCATGAAGATGTTTCTTTTAAATTACTAAATCCTTTCAAAATAACTTAAAATGACAATTTACCCCATATTACACAACAATCTGCCATATAAAGAACTGGAGTTGAATGGAATTAGAAAAACTGATTATCACTAAGTAACTCACAGCACGTCTTATTTGTGATAGGTATGATAACAAAGCTGGGAAATTCATACTCCAGGGAGCAAGGGGGAGGATGTGTGTTTGTGTCAATGGCTTAATGAAACTAAGAGCTATTCTTTACGTTCATCAGTCATTCCCTTATCCAGATGCTTAGCTGCCCAAGATGTATTTCATTATCCATCCTGGCCAGGGTCTCTAAAATATACCCTGACCATAAACCCTCCTCCATCAGTTCAGTGTGGTTATAGCTAATCACACCAAAGGGTCATTTGGGTGAGAGAAGGTCCTATGAACTCTTCTGTAGGGGCCAGGGGGTTGGGGGGAAGGAGCGGGGCAGAAATCTGGAAATATAAGCAATTATGTTTCTCAAAACCAATGTATGTAGGAGGATCAGAATTGTAATATGGTCTTTGAGACTGATCAGTGAACAGAGATGCCTGGCAGTATTCAAAACACACCTTTCAAATAGGGGTTAAAGTAACACTTGCAGCTATACAGTTTCACTGTATCCAAGCCTAAACCATAAAGTCTTTCTGCTGTAAAAAACAAAGAACAGTTCCTCTCAATATAGTCAGAGTTAATCTTTTAAATACTTCAGGAGGATCTTTCAATTATTAAATAACAAATAGAAACGGGAGATCAGAATTAATCGATCACAGTCATCCAAAACATTTCTACTTACTGCCACAATCTTCAAAAATCATATCATCCTTCTGAGCCGAATCTCTGTACTTCTTCAGGAAATTATCTATGTTATCCACATATGTCATATAGCTCTTGGGATCGTTAGGACGAAAGGCAATTTCAGTCTTTTGGATCTGAGGAATCTGTGTTAATCCTAGACCAGGTAGAAAGTTAGAAAAACAGAAATCATGAGTGGGAAGGCAATCAACCATAATACTGCAGACTCTCCACATGTAAAACATACTTTGCTAATGCATTCTGGCTAAAAAGAAAGGCTTATGAGACTTCCCCAGTGGGTCCAGTGGTTAAGACTCCACCTTCCAATGCAGGGGTTGTGGGTTCAATTCCTGGTCAGGGAACTAAGGTCCCACAGGCTGCAGTGTACAGCCCAAAAAAAAAAAAAAAAATTGGGTTAAATTCTCACTCGTGTGAAATCCTTTCTCTGGCATTTAGGTTAAGTACATAAGTACCAATGACTGTGTCTTAATATCAGATATCATATAAGTTCCCCAGCAACATTTCATGATAGACATATCTCTGTTTTGTGTATGAAATACTTCTTGCACAGAAAGCTTAAGTACCTGGCCCAAAGTCACAGAGGAAGTGGTGGAACCGGAATTCCAACCCAGGCATGCTGTACTCTAAAGCCTGCTCTCTTCCCAGTCTTCCTTTGTGCCCAAGTTAAAAAAAAAAATACATTGCAAGTCAGCATCTCATGCAGATGGTTCTTCCTTCCCTAACTGCACGTAAGACTGAGCACAGAGGTCTTCCTCCATATTCCTTTTAATCAATGAACTTATGACCAGTGGAAACTGCAGACTTAAGACTACTCAATAGAGATACATGTATCTTTTAACCTAGACTGGAGGAATATGGAATTCATGTGCTTCTCCAGCTTTCCATTCCAAACATTCTAAGCAAGTGCCAGACAGGGTAAAAACCAAAGTATGTATACCTTGGATTTCCACTCTTTAACAGACTTTTTAGATTCTTTGACTTCTAAAAGCCTCTGCCATTTACATGACTTCCTAGATAAACATTTGAGCAATGCTACACAGCACTGCCTCAGATAGTGACTGGACAGTCAATCACAACAGCATTCTATTCTAGGACTGCGAGATAAAATATAAAATGCACAGTTACACTTGAATTTCAGATAAACCATGAATAATGTTTTATACAAGTATGTCTTATGTAAAACTGGGGACATACATAAAAAATTATTCATGGTTTACCTGAAGTTCATATTTAATTGGGCATCCTATATTTTTATCTGTTAATCTAGCAACCCTATATGAATCCCCAGTCCCAGACTTGTCCTCTTGGTGTTGGGCACAGAAGGAGCCTCATCATCACAGTCTTGCAGGGTAACCTCCATTGCTCTCATTTAGAGGCTTATTAAATGTGCAGCCTTGCCGGCTCTGCTGGGGACCTGTCAAATTCCCATCTCTAAGGGTGCAACATGGGAATCTCTGCTTACCAAGCTTGAAGAGATCCTTAAGCATTCTTGGTTTGAGAACTACTGCTATAGAGGATGAGAACCTGGGTGTGGCAGTCCTGACTCAATGACCTCATTAAAGCAGAAGTGATAACCAGAGGGTAGTAACCATTGGGTGGTTTAGTCACTAAGTCGAGTCTGACTCTTGCAACCCCATGGACTATAGTCTGCCAGGCTCCTCTGTCCATGGGATTCTCCAGGTAAGAATACTGAAGTGGGTTGCCATCTCTTTTTCCAGAGGATCTTCCTGACCCAGGAATCGAACCACGTTCTCCTGCATTGCAGGCAGATTCTTTATCAACTGAGCTACAAGGGAAGCCCATTTAGCAGCACCATTTGTGAGGCTTCAGACCAGGTTTCAGTAGGGTCTGGGCTAAATGACCTGTTATTTTCCCTCATCATTAACGATGGCTTTGCACTTCAAAAGTAATTAAATAATGAGGCTGGGGAGACCTCAGGGTTGAATGGGAAGTTCTTCTGTGCCGGCAGTTACCTAAAGGCATGGAAATGATGAAGACAGGCAGTTACCTAAAGGCATGGAAATGATGAAGACAGGGAACGCAAGGGTCTACAGCTGGGCAGAGAGGGTGCCCGAGGCAAGCTACGAGTGACATTAAGAGTCATCTCCGAAGGATAATAGAGAACCTGAAGAATTTCTGGGGGGAAGGGGAGTGTCAATGGTGATAAAAATGAGTCTAAAAGGGAAGAAGCAGGAAAAGACTCTTCCATTAAAAACAAAGGTTACTACAATTAAAACATTTTTTATGATGCTCACAAACCATAGAAAATCATGACTTAAGCAATTTAAATATACTCTAAAAAATGTTTTTCCGTTGACACATTATTAACTTAGAAAATGGGCATTGTGATTATTTATAGCACAAAAAGAGGCCACATGATGAAGACATACATGCAAATATACACAGACTGCCACTGGGACTGCCTGCCTGAGCTAGAGCAGCAGACAGCGCTCCTCCCTCTGAAATGCAGAAAGTCTAGGAGGGAGGGTCGTTGCTGGTTTGCTTTGTAAACAAGACACCTAAGTCAAGGTGACTTCCCTGGACCTGGGGAAGAGCAGAGGCAGGCCCAGAGCTGGAGGTTTCACAGAACTCGGGGGGCGCGGATGTTCTAATCCTGTAGTCAGGAGGGAACAGAGGAGCCTCGAGGGACATTCACTGGTCTCCAGGGGTGGGGGCGGGGGCACTGAGAAAGGCAGCGCACAGGGCGAGCAGAGCACTCAGGCAAATGCCGCCAAAGGCATCAGGTACTCTGTGTGCCTGCAAGGGGGTGGGCAGAAACGGACTAAGACCTAGGTGCACACGGTTCAACAGTGTTTCCAGGCTTGGGAAAGAGAGGGGCAGGAGAGCAGTGGACAGAGGAAAGAGAGGAGACCAACTGTCAGAAGCCAAGGGGTGGTCTCCCCTCAACTTCAGGAAGGAAGGAGGTGGGGAGGAACCGGCTGGCTGACTGCAAGGACATCAGCGTGGTGAGTCAGGCATGGCAGCCGCCGTCTCTCTGCAGAGCGGTGACACAGCAATACACAAAACACTACCAAACGTCCATGAGCCTGGTGTGAGATTTGGAGCATCTCACCCAACAGTTCGAAAGGTCACGTGGAGAGCAAACATGGTAGCGTCGGCATGGCGAGGTGAGGGTCACCCGGGTCAGCGCTCCCTCTGGCCCAGCTGCAGCTCTCCTCCCCAGCAGTCTGCCTTGCACTTTCTGGCCGCTTCTGCATTTCTCTCCCCTGGCTATTCTACCTCCCAGGTGTGTACGTGTGTATGAGTATGAGTGATGTACTTCTCCGGTTCTCCCAGAGAAGAAAGAGCAAGAAGAGGAGGTGGGGTTCTGCAGAGAGCTGTCCTTTCCCTTTCAGTGCCCAGTGCAGGGTCCCCACTATTAAAGAAGCATTAGCTCCTTTCACCCAGTGCTCTGGCTCTTTACTACCAAAAGGGCACAGCTAGTGAGTTCTTCAGCAGCCTGAGAGCTCTGGTGAAAGCCAAATTCATGCCTATCCAGAGACTTGTACCAGGGACCCTTTTTTTTTTTTTAAATAATGTGACAGAGGAGACCACCTTGGTAGCATCCAAGGCCAGTCCATTTCTATTGCCACAATTACTGTAGCAAACCTGGTGCCCCTCACTCCTGCAACATCAGGCAGAGCTAGTGGTCGAGTCTGCACACCAGCAATTCTTATCAGAAACGCTGCTGTGAGCACACGCACACATAATATACAAATATCCAGAAGGCCACCCCAGAGTCAAGTGCGGCTCTCGCCTCCTTGGTGTGTTCTTCAGCTCCCCTTCCTCGTATTTCTGGAAGGCCCCTCACTCTCTCACCCACCACCTTTGCCTCTTCTCTTTTCTTTGTGTAGAATCTGCTAACCTGAGAATTTCTCTTCCTGGAAGCTATCAGAGAGCAATCCCCTGGACTGTTCTGTTCTGGATAATCTTAATTAGGAGCGTTCTCTGCTGAGATTTTCTCTAAACCATTAGGAAAATTCCTAATAATTTCTCTAAAGCAATTAGATACTCAAAAGAAGATGATGAAGGACCCTTGACCTGGTATCTAAATCCTTTAAACCATTTATATTATCAGACTAATTTTCCATTAGTCTGGGATAAAAAGGGATAGAACTGGATTTGGCAACTTCTTTATTTTCTTGGGGCTTCCCTGGTGGCTCAGATGGTAAAGAATCTGCTTGCAATGAGGGAGACCTGGGTTCGATCCCTGGGTCAGGAATATCTCCTGGAGAAGGAAACAGCTACCCACTCCAGTATTCTGGACTGGAGAATTCCATGGACAGAGGAGCCTGGCAGGCTACAGTTGATGGGATCACAAAGAGTCATCTTGAGTCCATAAGCAAATTTCTCAACCATGACCCTCTCCAAGGACTACACAAATCCCTTCAGCTGTCCCTCTCCACAATGCTCACTCCTTATGATTGTTAGTTATAGCTCTGGACAAGGACAAGCTTTGCAGTAGTAACTCTGAGAGGCCAAGCCAGCAGAATACCCAATCACTGACTTGCAGTTTCAAATTATATTCTAGGAAACAGACCTAACCTTGTGCTTCTCCAGGCTTCTGAACTTGAACCTACATGAACCACACTAAGCTCTGGACAGCTTAGCCCTCAACTGATCATTTGCCGTAAACTGCAGACTATTATCAAATAGTCATCTGAAAGGACTGAAATGAGAATCTGGAGGTGTGAAGCTTTAATATGTGGTTTTTAACTAGCATGTCAACTTCACGTAAGATGTGAAGTTAAAAATAATTAAAAAAAAAAAAAAAAAAAACAACCCTGGACTTTGAATTACATTGACCTCTACTTGGTTCCCCATTTCTTGAGAAAACAAATAAGGAAAACACATCACCACAGACTTTAGTAGGGTTCATAGCAGGAGGGGTCAGGGGAAAGTAAAAGAGGAAGAGAAAGGAAAGAGAAAAGACAGACTGTTCATTAAGAAAAGTATTTTGCTTCTAATTAGGTTTATAATGTAGCAAGCTTATAATTTCTCCATCTACTTACGAGTTTGAAGTATTTAAACTAGAATGCATTCATTTTAACCTTTCAAAGTTACTCAAAGGGAGTTCCAAAGTACAGCTGCTTGTGCCTGTCATTTATTACAACCAATAAATTACTAGGCCAAATGCCCTAAATAGGAATCACTTTCCACAGAAACCTCCAGAAGACAAAAAAGTGCTTATAAAGGTAGCCTTGCACATACTACATACATACTGGTCTCCTGAACATTCCAAGTAGAAAAGTAATTTTCCATTCAAAGAAACAACTGGGAACGTGGTTTTATACACATAGTCATACAAATCTAGGTACACATAAATACACACATGCATGGGCTTCCCTGGTGGCTCAGTGGTAAAAAACCTGCCTGCCAACGCAGGATAGGCAGGAGATGAGGGTTTGATCCCTGAGTCAGGAAGATCCCCTGGAGGAGGAAATGGCCACCCACTCCAGTATTCTTGCCTGGAAAATTCCACAGATAGAGGAGCCTGGCAGAGTACAGTCCATGGGGTCACAAAGAGTTGGACACTACTGAGTGCGTGCACACACCCGCACATACACACACACACACACACACACACACACACACACACACACACACGTACTCCCCCTTCAAATGCCACTAGGATATTTATGGGTTTTGACTGTTGCTTTTAATTTTTATGTTACCTATGTAGGATTAGTATCAATTTACCTAACAAAAATACAGTGAGGGCACAGGAGAAAAGGCGCCACTGTATTTTCTGGAAACCAGTCGCCTAAACCTCACCTCTGCCTCTGATTCGCTTTCCACTGTGGCCTGGGATCAGCTGAAGTCAACCCCCCTGCCTCTGGGAAGGTTCACGTCTCCACCCTCCCCAACCCTCAAGAATCTCAAGAAGCTGCTCTCTTTGAAAAGCCTTAGAAAGATGGGTTGCTGGACTGTTCTCTACAGCCTATTTGGGTGTTCAAAAACCCTCAGTGTATGGAAATCTTTTCTCCTAAGTTAAATGGCAGGCACATTGGTTGAAGGCTCTTCTCTATTTATGGAATTACCCTATATCATCAGATATTTATTTTCCTATAGTTGTATAATCATCTTCAGGTGAGCAGAGAGAACTAGTGATATTTAATTCAATGGCTCTATCTTAGATACACATGGAATTTCACAGGGACATAGCTTTAATATCTTGTACAGCTCATTATTATGCTTGTTCTCAGTAAAATAAATGATAACCACTTTTAAAATGGAAAACTATAAATAGTGAAATCTACCATATTAATGATGCTTTTTTAATCCAAGGCCAAATGGATGAACAAGCACAAACAGTATTTTGATTTTAGATACAAAATTTGCTAAGTGACCAATATCCTAAAACAAGACGCCACATTGAACAGGATATCTGCCGATGTCTACTCATGCATGTTATGTGGGGAAAGACACTTTTCTGGCTGGAAGCCACTAGGCGCTAGCCCCCATTTCCCCTTCGTCTTCCCAGCTCCCCTCATCTTGTCTGTCAGATGAGGCGCGGGGTCCTGAGATTACTAGAATGAGAGCACAGAACAAGCGCAGACAGCAAGTGCAACCCATCGTATTTTACCATAGACAGGGAGGGCAGAGCTGGAGGCTGTAAGGCTGATGTTCTTTCCACCACCTTCCCCAAGACAGAGCGGCGGAAAAGCCCTACACGAAGCTTCAGATTCATCTCCCCACTCCCATCTCCACCTCTGCATGAAATCTGTTACCTGGTCCTATTCACCAGAGGTCTTTGCTCTGCTCAGTCATCTAAAATGAGCATATGAAGTAAGATGCATTTTTTTCTGTGACTCCAAGAATGTTTTTAAGTTAATCAGTAGGCTTCCTGTGCACCTGAGCTGACATGATTAATCATACCTTTATCTTTAGACTGGAAGAAAAAGCACCCTGGGTGGGTGAGTTGTGAAGGCCTAAGAGGCAGGCTCACTGAGGAAGGGAACCTCGAGTTTGCTGTCCTCAACCCTTTAGCAAACTACGAGTCTGGGTAGGTGCCCCTGGAAACCCTAGCGCCACCAATGCCAACTCATCCATAGCCTCAGGCTCTGGGAGCAGGCTGGCAGGACCCATGTCGGGGAGGGAGGAGAGGCAGGTGAGGGAACTGAGTGCCAGGCGAAGCTGGAGGGCATCAGCTGTTTACCATATAAGCTCACAGATCAACGTAATCTAACGCAATAGCAGAAAAACATCTTGCTGGCGCCCTGAAGTAACAATTCCCCCAAAGTATAAGGAAGCCAAATACGTCCAATTCCCCCTTTTGAAATTTAGGTGAAAGAGACTAAATACAGTGTGGTATAGTTTGGAAAGAAAAAAAAAAGGGAATTCTGAGACTGACGTAATGACTTCTCAAGAAATCACTGAGAATGAATGAGAAGGAATTACAATGAGATTGGAATTCCAGTGCCTTGACAAGATGTTTCCCAATCAAGGTGAAGTGGAACCTGCTGGTGGTGGCAGTGTAGTCTGCTGGTCTCTGCCCACCCTATTCCCCTGCCTCATTGCTGGCTACCATCTCACTGAAAATATGAGCCTTTTAAAATGAATTCTTCCTACACTAAGCCATCTTTACATCAAAACAAAACAAACACCTGCCCATAACTTAAAAGGAAGTGTGCACATCCACACCGCTCACCAGGAAGGAAGGCGGCTGGGAGTCTCCTGGACCCCCTGACTAACACACAGTGACCTTCATTTCGTCCCCCCGTGGCTCTGTGCATGCAGAGCGGGGTGGAATAGGAATGGAAGGGGAGACATTTCCCTCACACCACTGGCCAGGCAGCAAAAAGTGCAGGGTCAAATCAGGGGCAGGCATGGTGAGCGTGCATTTGCGTGTGTGTGGCAGGGCACGTGGGTGTGCCTGCTGCCCTCTCTCGCATGCTGACAACTGCGTCTCTCTCCAGACCCAACACCCTTAACAGGTGATCTTCTTAAGAGGGTCCCCCAGGGAGGAAAGCTTGGCAGGGGTGAACCCATTTTAGAGGGAGAGAGTAGGACCAACATGATGTCACTTAAATGTACTTAACCATTTTTCTTAAACGTGTTTCCTAACCCAGATTCTCCCACTCTCCATGCGAGAGCTGGCTCACTAAGTACAGCTGAGAGGAGCTACCCACGTCCGAGGTCAGGGGCAGCGGCCTAGAGTGACAAGCTGTGACGGCGCAGGAATGGCCGAGAGGAGCTACCCTGTGTCTGAAGTCAGGGGCACCGGCCTAGAGGAGCTACACTGCATCCGAGGTCAGTGGTGGCTGGGAGGAGTTATCCCGTGTCCGAGGTCGCGGTGGCGTCCGGGAGGAGACACCCTGCATCCGAGGTCAGGGTGGCGGCCAGGAGGAGCTACCCAGCGTCCGAGGCCAGGGGCCACCGGGAGGAGACACCCTGCGTCTGAGGTCAGGGGCGGCCGGGAGAAGCCACCTTGTGCCCGAGGCCAGGGGCGGCAGCTGGAAGGAGCCACCCACGCCAGAGGCCAGGGCCGGCGACCGGGAGGAGCAACCCAGTAGCGGTGGCTGCCCAGGCACAGGAGGGTCTAGAGGAGCTATCCCACGGTGAACGTCAGGAACGGTGGCGGTAAGGAGATACCCCTCGTCCAAGGTAAGGAGCAGCAGCTGTGCTTTGCTGGAGAAGCCGTAAAGAGATACCCCCACGTCCAAGGTAAGAGAAAACCAAGTAAGATGGTAGGTGTTGCAAGAGGGCATCAGAGGGCAGACACAGTGAAACCATACTCACAGAAAACTAGTCAATCTAATCACACTAGGACCACAGCCTTGTCTAACTCAATGAAACCAAGCCATGCCTGCGGGGCAACCCAAGATGGGCGGGTCATGGTGGAGAGGCCTGACAGAATGTGGTCCACTGGAGAAGGGAATGGCAAGCCACTTCAGTACTCTTGCCTTGAGAACCCCATGAACAGTATGAAAAGGCAAAATGATAGGATACCAAAGAGGAACTCCCCAGGTCATTAGGTGCCCAATATGCTACTGGAGATCAGAGGAGAAATAACTACAGAAAAGAACGAAGGGATGGAACCAAAGCAAAAACAATACCCAGTTGTGGATATGACTGGTGATAGAAGCAAGATCCGATGCTATAAAGAGCAGTATTGCATAGGAACCTGGAATGTCAGGTCCATGAATCAAGGCAAATTGGAAGTGGTCAAACAAGAGAGGGCAAGGGTGAACATCAACATTCTAGGAAATCAGCGAACTAAAATGGACTGGAATGGGTAAATTTAACTCAGATGACCATTACATCTACTACTGCGGCCAGGAATACCTCAGAAGAAATGAAATAGCCATCATGGTCAACAAAAGAGTCTGAAATGCAGTACTTGGATGCAATCTCAAAAATGACAGAATGATCTCTGTTCGTCTCCAAGGCAAACCATTCAATATCACAGTTATCCAAGCCTGTGCCCCAACCAGTAATGCTGAAGAAGCTGAAGTTGAACAGTTTTATGAAGACCTACAAGACCTTTTAGAACTAACACCCAAAAAAGATGTCCTTTTCATTATAGGGGACAGGAATGCAAAAGTAGGAAGTCAAGAAACACCTGGAGTAACAGGCAAATTTGGCCTTCGAACGCGGAATGAAGCAGGGCAAAGACTAGTAGAGTTTTGCCAAGAAAATGCACTGGTCATAGCAAACACCCTCAAAGACTCTACCCATGGACATCACCAGATGGTCAACACCGAAATCAGACTGATTATATTCTTTGCAGCCAAAGATGGAGAAGCTCTATACAGTCAACAAAAAGAAGACCAGGAGCTGACTGTGGCTCAGATCATGAACTCTTTATTACCAAATTCAGACTGAAATTGAAGAAACAAGGGAAAACCGCTAGACCATTCAGGTATGACCTAAATCAAATCCCTTATGATTATACAGTGGAAGTGAGAAATAGATTTAAGGGCCTAGATCTGACAGATAGAGTGCCTGATGAACTATGGAATGAGGTTTGTGACACTATACAGGAGACAGGGATCAAGACCATCCCTATGGAAAAGAAATGCAAAAAAGCAACATGGCTGTCTGGGGAGGCCTTACAAATAGCTGTGAAAAGAAGAGAGGCAAAAAGCAAAGGAGAAAAGGAAAGATATAAGCATCTGAATGCAGAGTTCCAAAGAATAGCAAGCAGAGATAAGAAAGTCTTCTTCAACGATCAATGCAAAGAAATAGAGGAAAACAACAGATTGGGAAAGACTAGAGATCTCTTCAAGAAAATTAGAGATAGCAAGGGAACATTTCATGCAAAGATGGGCTCGATAAAGGACAGAAATGCTATGGACCTAACAGAAGCAGAAGATATTAAGAAGAGGTGGCAAGAATATGCAGAAGAACTGTACAAAAAAGATCTTCACGACCCAGATAGTCATGATGATGTGATCATTAATCTAGAACCAGACATCTTGGAATGTGAAGTCAAGTGGGCCTTAGAAAGGATCACTACAAACAAAGCTAGTGGAGGTGATGGAATTCCAGTTGAGCTGCTTCAAATCCTGAAAGATGATGCTGTGAAAGTACTGCACTCAATATGCCAGCAAATTTGGAAAACTCAGCAGTGGCCACAGGACTGGAAAAGGTCAGTTTTCATTCCAATCCCAAAGAAAAGCAATGCCAAAGAATGCTCAAACTACCACACAATTGCATTCATCTCACACGCTAGTAGAGTAATGCTCAAAATTCTCCAAGCCAGGCTTCAGCAATACATAAACCGTGAACTCCCTGACGTTCAAGCTGGTTTTAGAAAAGGCAGAGGAACCAGAGATCAAATTGCCAACATCCGTTGGATCATGGAAAAAGCAAGAGAGTTCCAGAAAACATCTATTTCTGCTTTATTGACTATGCCAAAGCCTTTGACTGTGTGGATTACAAGAAACTGTGGAAAATTCTGAAAGAGATGGGAATACCAGACCACCTGACCTGCCTCTTGAAAAATCTGTATGCAGGTCAGGAAGCAACAGTTAGAACTGGACATGGAACAACAGACTGGCTTCAAATAGGAAAAGGAGTACGTCAAGGCTGTATATTGTCACCCTGCTTATTTAACTTCTATGCAGAGTACATGATGAGAAATGCTGGACTGGAAGAAACACAAGCTGGAATCAAGATTGCTGGGAGAAATATCAATAACCTCAGATATGCACATGGCACCACCCTTATGACAGAAAGTGAAGAGGAACTAAAATGCCTCTTGATGAAAGTGAAAGAGGACAGTGAAAAAGTTGGCCTAAAGCTCAACATTCAGAAAACGAAGATCACGGCATCTGGTCCCATCACTTCATGGGAAATAGATGGGGAAACAGTGGAAACAGTGTCAGACTTTATTTTTTGGGGCTCCGGAATCACTGCAGATGGTGACTGCAGCCATGAAATTAAAAGACGCTTACTCCTTGGAAGAAAAGTTATGACCAACCTAGACAGCATATTCAAAAGCAGACACATTACTTTGCCAACTAAGGTCCGTCTAGCCAAGGCTATGGTTTTTCCTGTGGCCATGTATGGATGTGAGAGTTGGACTGTGAAGAAGGCTGAGTGCCCAAGAATTGATGCTTTTGAACTGTGGTGTTGGAGAAGACTCTTGAGAGTCCCTTGGACTGCAAGGAGATCCAACCAGTCCATTCTGAAGGAGATCAACCCTGGGATTTCTTTGGAAGGAATGATGCTAAAGCTGAAACTCCAGTACTTTGGCCACCTCATGTGAAGAGTTGACTCATTGGAAAAAAGTCTGATGCTGGGAGGGATTGAGGGCAGGAGGAGAAGGGGACAACAGAGGATGAGATGGCCTGATGGCATCACGGACTCGATAGACGTGAGTCTGAGTGAACTCCAGGAGATGGTGATGAACAGGGAGGCCTGACGTGCTACGATTCATGGGGTCGCAAAGAGTCGGACACGACTGAGCGACTGAATGAACTGAACTGAACTGATGGAAAGCTAAGATCCTATTGTGGTTGTTTAGTTGTTAAGTCCTACCTGATGGACTGTAGTCCATCAGGCTCCTCTGTCCATGGGATTTCCCAGGCAGGAATACTGGAGTGGGTTGCCATTCCCTTCTGCAGGGTATCTTCCCGACCAATGAAAATCTAAGTGTGCAAAACATCCATGTTATATCATCCAAAGGTTGGAAATACTAAATTCAATATCCAAAAAGAAGACACTCTGCTTCCAGTGAAATGACAGGGCTATAAAAAATCGAGGTACCTGTTAACAGCCACCATTTACCTAGTGCCGTGAGGTTTGTGACTCTAAAGTACTAGTCATTTGACATATATGTAGTATCTTTTTTAATCCTTAATCCCCATTTTATAGATGAGAAAACTGAGGCTCAGTGAGGTTAAGTACTGTGTGGAATGGGGGGATTGTGTCCAGTTCCGCAGCCCCTGCTTGTCCTTTTCAGGTCAGTTTTATTGGGAATTTATGCGTCATGGCTTGCGACCTCAGGCGCTGTTCTCACATTAAGGTTATGCAACATGAAACTGCCAACAGGTAACCATTTTTTGACCCACTAAAATAGCAAATTAATATGTTTCAACATAAAATCTTAGCAGCCCTTGCCTTCCAGGCTGAGGAGGCACTTCTGTTTCGCTATCACAGAGCAGTATGACTTTGTAAGGAATATTATAACCACTAATGGCCACAACTGGTCAGGGCAAGAAACTGTACGTTATCTATTTTTTTCCTACATTTTCCTCCTGTTTAAAGGTTTATTCCTTGCCCTGAGACTTTTGTGTTTAACCCCCACAGCTTGTCCAGTATTATACACAAACAGACGCAAATGTTCTGTACAATTGCCACTGCTTAATTTGACCACGTTCACACATGTTATTTAGAAGAGATCTGATGACAAGGTATTCCAGTGTGAAAAGGGCAGTCAAACCTCAGTCTGGTCAGGTTTGTCTTCATAACTCAAGTTCAGTTAATAACAGCATTAATAAGTCTTTACATCTTTAAATAACAGACCACCTCTTTCACACTCAAAAGGTTCATCTGACTTAAACATACACTTTCCCCCCTTTAACGGTCATGAAAACAGAGGCTTAAAGATATTAATTTGAAGTCAAAAATTTTGCCAGTGTTTCTATACAGTCCTTCAGTCTGTGGCCTGAAGAAATAGTTATTGCCTACCAAAAATATAAATCCTTAAGATGTGTTAAAGAGTTCGGGAGGGTCCCTCGGAGCACTCAGGGAGAGACCACAGGCTGCACTTCTCGATTCTCGGCATCGAGTGCTCTGCCGACCTGGCCACCCTGCTCAAAGGCCACCATCACTTTCAAATGAATGTTATGTCCCTTGAAAAGGCGAGGTTTGTAAAAGGAAGCTTGGCCTAGCCTCTACTGGCAAGCTGATGGGTGAGGAAAAGGAGAGACAGCGAAATGACAAAGTACTGGGGGGGGGGGGGGGGGGGGGGGGGGGGGGGTGGAAGGGGGTGGGATGGAGGGCTGAGGAGGAGGACTCCTGTGACTCAGACCAAAGGACAGGAATGCATATTTCCAAGATGAGCCACCGGCATTCCTTTGGAGAAGTGACTGTTTGTCAGGTCAGTCCAACTGCTGTGAGGACACTAAATATAGGTACTCAGAACATGTCTTTTAGGAAGGGGCTGGAAGGAAGGGGAGGGAGGGAAATGCAAGGTCATTTGTAAGCCCTTACTTCAAAGGGCTGGTTCTTTGACTATTTCTTTTTGAAAGTGAAACTTCCCTTTCTGCAGAGAACATGAAGAATACTTTTAATTTTATTACGGATTGACTCCACAAAGGTTAAATACTCAAGGGCCAGTTTTTAAACTGGAAATTTTCTTTAGGAAATTAAAGAAAATGCTTGACTTTGGGGTCACCTTGAGTCTAAGAATTGTTAGAAAATGGCATCATGATTGAAAATTAGCTTTTAAATGGCAAAAAAAAAAAAAGAAAGAAAGAAAGTCTACAAAGATTTAGAATTACGACTGCTAATGCCACCATAAAAGCTGAAGCAGACATGAACGTGAAAAAACACGCCATGCTTTACTGTCACAAAAGCCAGTGTCCAACATGTTTATTTAAGATCCTAAGTTTCTCTGTACAAACCAGAATTCTTGCCTCAACCTTTCCACATACCCACCTCTTTGAGGAAACAGTTGTCACAAACTAGGAATTATTTAGCAGGTTTAAGTCATTTTATATACTTATATATTCTCTTTCTGTCACTTCCAAAATCCCCTAGATCTAAATTTATCTGGAAATATTTAGGATTTTTCTGACAGTAGAGGACTGTTTGACTTGGGGCTAACAAGGAGTGTCTTCCACCTCCATATTCTGAAGACTTTCTTCTGAGAGTCCTTCTCAGGCCTAAGGAGGAGGTGGACATGACCAGCTTGTGACTGGCAGCCACACTTGATCAAGGCCGCTCAGCCCCATGAAGACAGCCTCGAGACTGTCACCTCAATACAGCTGTTCGTAAACCGTTGCCCGGGGAAAGTGGAGACGGGACACGTCACCGCCACCCCTGGTGGCAGCCTCAAGGTCATTGACCATGTGAGAACCCGGAAGTTATGCAACATTTCCTCTCCCGAGGTCCTCCTGACAATGACTCTTAGACTAGCCAGACAGTGCAGTCACTAACAGAATAATCGAGTGTGCCGGCTCTGCGGCCTCGTCCTTGTGTCAGTCAGCCAAAAGGGCAGCGGGACTCCCCGGGGCTCAGTGACCACTGAGGACACACATGCCTCACACAGGGCACACAGGGCAGGTCACTCTGCAGCGACTGCATCCACATCACAGCAGGGCACTCGTGTGGAGCCTGCATTTCTCCGTGATAAGCTCTTTGTGGCCTCAAGTTTTCAGAGCTAAAGGAGACAGCTACTTAGCCTGCAGAGGGGGCCCAGAAAGCCAGTAAATAAGATGCCTATTAAACAAACGAACATAAATAGAGGAGTGAAGAGAGTGTGCCTTGTTGAAGGTCAAGCTGCCCGTCAAGAACAGGTGAAAGAATGGACTCCTGAAGTCAGGGCTCCCCTCCCTGGGAGTTGGTGGCCGTTTCAGAGCTTCTCATCATCCTTACAAATAAGTTAACCTTTAAAAACGAGAGCCAAAGTGGTTTTTTAAAGGATTTATCTGAGTCATAGTCCCCTCAAGCAACTGAAAATAAGTGTGTGAGCTGGAAAGGCCCCATAACGAGCCCACTAACCAACCCCTTGGGTGTGAGGGACGATGAGAGCAAGGCTCCAGTCAGGAGTCACAGGGTCAGGAGTCACAGAGCAGGTGAGCACCAGGCTGCATAAAGGACCAGGGCTCTTTTCCCTCCCAGCAGAGCTGGGAAAGTAAGATGTCTGCAACCCCAGCAGCACTGCCTGCAATGCAGGGAGGAGCGCTGCCTGCAAGAGACACAGTCCCCATTTTTTCTTCCCAGGCTGGCTTTACAACCATGAGACAGACAAATGTTCAGAAGAATGTGCTCAGATAATACAACTATTATTGGTAGAAGTGTTATATCAGTTGAAAAAGTGACCCTCCTTTTATCTCCAGAAGAAAACTGAACATATTTACATTCATTTTACCTGGTGGGGCCACTCGGTCCTGATATGTGGGCTTAAATTCACTGATGGTGAGCAGCATCACTTGGATGGTTCCGATGAAGATGCCCGCCAGGCAGCCATAAAAAATTACGTAGAATAGAAGGATCTTAACTGCAAGGAGAACAAACAGAAATAAAAAAGGCTATGAAGCAGTCCTATGCTCAGAATACAGGGCGAACCTTGCCAGAGATGAATGGATTTCCTTCCTGGCTTCCCCTCTAAGCTGTGTCTTCAGAGTCTGCTTTCCCAATCTTGAGCAAGAGTCTGCACCTCACTCCCAGACTCCCAGACTGTGGGGCAAAAACAGGGGGACAGGGAGCCCTCCGTTATAATGTATCTGTGTTGCAGGATGGTTAAGGATAGGATGAATATTCAACGAGAACCAAGATTCTTTAGGAAATAATTTTATTCTCTAAATTAAAAAAAAGAACTGTCAGGAAGATCATTAATAAAACCTGGGGCTGTGTTTGTGTGCTTATGCAATGCCTTTCAAATATGACAATATATTCCCTTAGAGAATGATGTTTCCTTTGCTTGCTTATCCCTTGACATTCCAACACTACAATCCAGGCCCTGATGCTTCTCCAAACATTCGAATGCCCGTGAGTTTTTACCCTGAGAAAGAGTGATGAATGCTGAGCAAGCTGGTGAAGCTCTCCTGACCAAGTACACTGTCTTTCCTTTCAGGGGCACCAAACAAGGGGGGAGAAAAGAAAAAAGAAGGAACCGCTATAGTAAAATGGCAAGTAGAAATTTTTATTTCATCTTCTGACAGGACTCAGATTAAGGACTGATAAAACTGACTTTTTCTCCCATAGTTCACAGGATAACAGAATGGAAGCCAAAATAGCTGCAAAAGCAAAAAAATAAAAAATAAAAATAAAAAACAAAACCAAAAACCCAAAAAACAAACCTTGAAGCCCATGGACTGGAATGAGGGTATCAGTTACCAGTTTACAGGGATTATCTCCCAGATTAGCCGCATAGTAACAGGCTGTACTAGGCATCTCCGGGCAGCCCTGTGCCAGCCAAACACTCAATGCGAAGGCAGCGGTGGGAACGGGGTTATCAAGTCTGAAACATGACTGCACAAAGGGGCCTTAAGTTACTTCTCAAAACGCTCAGATCTCCTGCAGTAAACGCTGGGGTCCTTGGGAAAAAGCAATAGAACAAAAGTATTATTAAAGTGTATGTGTATATGTGTGAAGGAGGTCAGGAGGGAGTAGGTTCACTGTGGCTGGAATTAGCCAGGTTTGCCTTCTGTGTATACTTCAAAGCTCAACTTTTCTATCAGTGATAAATAGTTCAGGGGAAACGATACTCTAGAGTTGTTAAAACAAGCAAAATCCACAGAAAACCATACGAAAAATGCTTCACCATAATCCTTTTTCTCCTCCATTTGGAAAAAAAAAAAGAAAAGAAGGAAATGGGCAAAGACCCACGCCAAGATAAGAAGAAATGAAAAGACTGTACAATCCAGAACTACAGCTGCCCAGCTCAATCCATGTCTCCCCGCAGGACAAGAGTTAAGTGCTGCATTCTGTATCCAGGCAGCAGTAGGCAAATGGCAAGGCTGTGACGTCAAGAGATCTGGAAAAATTTTCCAGTGAACGCTCCTAAGAGGTGCAGGAGCTGGTGTAACATGGTCAATATGGTTCTCTGCTGCCCCCACCCTAGGCACTTACAGCCTAACCACGGAAACGTTTAACACTCATTTCTGGGGCTACAGATACCCGATTCTAATGACAGGAGGAGGTACAGAATTGAGGCCACAATTTGATTAAAGTACGACTGGGGAAAAACAACTCATTTTGTAAGCACACTGATTCAGTTTCAGGAGATACAGCCTCCCCTATCTGCCCAACACTGTACCCTCCGGGAACTGAGGGGTTCTCCACTTTTGTGCTGAGACGTTACTGAGCAGTCTCCCCCGTTGGTGCTGTGAGGTCACTTGCTTAGAGTGGGCAATGCAGGTGTGGTGGGGCGTAGGCCCTGGGTGCTGACATGCTGGCTCGAAAAGAAAAACCAGGTATATGGTACCGACCTGACAGAGTGGCGCAGAGGGTACATTTTAGACACTTTTTTTTTTTCTTTTGAAGCAATAGGTCTTCCTCTAAAAATATATATAAGTAATATAGAATTATTTCAATTTGAAAAAAAGAGTACCCTTCAAAAGGTCATATGCAGAAGGGAAAATGGCATCTGGGCCCAGCGGTCAACATAAACACCTACCAACGCCTGTATTAACTTAACAAAAAGGTAGACAGCACTGGGCGATTTGTGTGCTACGCTCTCTCCAGCAGGTGACAGGCAAGGCTCTCGCGTCCATCTTGGTGAAAATCTACCTACAAGCAGAACTGAACCAAGGGCAACCTGCCCTGGTCTCAAGGGCATCCGTGTTGGGCCCAGGACTAGGAAGGTGGCATTTTCTCCACAAAGACACAGCTGCTGCCGCCTCCTCTGTCTGTGAGAGGCTCTGTCATTTCTTATACGGCCAGAAAGGAAAACTGCAAAAGAAAAACTGAATTTCTTAGCCCAGCACCTCACCTGCATCTTGGAAAATGGAAGGAAATATGAACCATAAGCATCAGTACTCATGTCTGCATTCATGAATCAGTGTATCGACACTCTGCTATATGTAGTATCAAGACACAAACATCAACACATACACTCTCTCTCTCATATGGAGGTGCTGTCAGATTACAGAACAAGTCGTTCCACACTGCCTTACCCTCTGAAACAAATATTATTCTGGAATTGGAATGAGGAAAAAAAGATATTTTATGAGAGGGAAAAACTCTAGAGGGCCGATTTTACAATATGCCTGGAGTCGATGACGCCCCAGCCCCTGACGAAGCTGAAGCTGCAATCAGATCATTGTGGTAGGAACCTCCGGTGAATCTGGGAGAAGGGGGCCCATCCTGCAGCGTACCCCTCACACTTCACTCAAGTTACCAAGAGTCACTAGGAGATGGCCCAGGCTGGGAGCTGTTCACTCCACAAACACCCTGAATTCTCCAGGCCTTCCCTTCCACGTTAAGAAAACACAGAGAGCTATCATTCTGCATGAGAAACTATGGCAGTAACCCCACTGAAGAATACAGTCTTTCCAAAATAAAATATAAAATACAAGCTGCAAGCCATCGCCTTAAAGACCTGCATTCAACATGCTCAGGATACCTATGCTTCAGCATAGGTATGGGATAAGACTTCACCTTGACTAACCTTGAAGTGTGATGCATTATTAACCCTTTACTTTTCAATCAAGAGAGACCCATTACAGGCTGCTTTTTTTTTCCTCTACAAAAATCGTACGTTCCAGGTTCTTCCATTTCAAAATGTCAGCCAAGCGCTATTTCCCTGACTCATTCTCCTGCCGATGCTCACAGAGCCTTCCAATCAGAAGAATCACATCAGCACCTACCCAGGGCTCCCTCAGTGGTTGCAGTGGCGGTGCTAGTGGTGTCGGTGATGGTGATGATGATATTAGAGAAGGAGGGGCAGTGATGCAGGAGGGGGGAGTTCCCTCCCTCCTTCCCTCTCTTCCGCAGTCACGACTCATATTCAGATTTGCCTACAACTCTGCCCTTCAAAATGACCTTACCAAAAAAAAAAGTCACCCTTTCCGTGTAGAGAGGTGGAAGACAGGTAAGGTATCTAATTTGCAACGGGAAAAAAAAATCTATCCAGTCAAGCAACAGGCTACTCAAAATCTTGTAAGATGACCTGTTTCTGCCTTTATGCGACTTATTTCTTACACCCAGGCACCGATTCTGCCTCTCTCTGTAGACCCTGAAAACAAACCGACTTTGCCATGTTTACGGGCCAAGGCTCAGAAACGGAGTCCTGACACAGAGCTTCCAGGGCCGCTTCTGGGTTGTGATGACTCCAGGGTAGGTCATCGGTGGCGAGATTCTAGGTCTCGCTACGAAACACTGCAGTGTATGGATTCTGTCTCCGCCGCCCCCCACCCTCGCCTTCTGAAGTACATATTTAGACTAGATGAAAGGTGCTATAATACACAAACTCTCCTGCATTCGATCCGATTTCCTTCCTGTGGTTCTCTCAGAGCCTCAAATTTCATTTTTAAGGACTTGGGACACGACTGTAAGGGAGAGACAGATCAACTCTCCCACCGCCGGACCGTTCCCAGGACGGAAGGGCTCCAGTGATGCTCAGATAGACTACAACTGACCGAGACCGCCACAATCCACATAACGCTCTACCTAGCGAGCTCCCATCCCCGCCCGCGCCTATTCCGGGGACTCCGCATTCCGCACAGGGATGACAAGCCCGGGCCGGCGCAATCAGAGCAGCGCTCACCACCCGAACCCGCTGCGCCTTCGCCAGCGCGGAGCGCGCGGAGCGGTCCGCAGAGCCTGCGCAAGGGATGCGCCTACCCGGAAACACAAGGCGCTAGGGGGGCAAGAGCTGCGGACCCCGTACTTACACCAGCTGCCACCGGTCCTGCCCAAAAACTCCTTCTTCTCCGAGTTCCAGATAAATTTCTTCCAGCTGCCCTCCTCCTTGGCTTTTCCGCGGGCCATGGTGGCGGGTCAGCAGCTGCCGCAGGGACTGAAGATGGGTGACTGCGGCGTGCGCCCTCGCGTCCTCCCGGGCTGCCGCTCGGCGTTCCCGGCCTGGCTCTCCGCTGGCTGCACCCGCCGCTGGCGCTGCGGCTCTCTGAGTGCCAGACGCGCGGCGGAGAAGCAGAGTCAGGAGCGGCAGGAGGGGTAGGCGGCGGCGGCGGGGGCGGGGGCGGAGGGAGGAGGGAGGGACCGCGCACGCTGGGCGGCTCCGAGCCCCGCACCTATTGGTGGGCGCGCGGCCGCTCGCGGGCTCTCTTTGGTCCGCCACGCGCTCCTCTTGCCCTTGGGCGGGGGGCAGTTCGGGGCCCGCAGATGCCGCTCCCGCAGCCACCAGGGACGCGTGTCCGGCCCCCACCTCCTGTGACCTCTGCAGAAACAGGCAGGGACAGAAGAAAGTCAGAAGGAAGGACGGACAAACGACTGCCGTCTGCCACGAGTCGAGAAATTGGCTGGGGCGCACGCCCTACCTTTACTATATACCGCGAGGGGCGGGGCCTGCGGCCCGAAGGGGCGGGCGCGGGGCTGGCACAAAGGAACTGCGCGGCGGCGGCGCGAGGGGCGGGCTGGAGCCGGGGCGGGGACACGGCGCGCCCGCAAGCCCGCGCAGCCCCCTCCTCGATCCGGGCTGGGCACAGACCCCTCCTTTCCGTACTGAGCTGCTCTGCACCTGCGTCGCCCGGCGCCCGGCAGGCGCTCGGGGTCCCCGGCCTCCGTCCGCCGCCGGTCCCACCCCTCCTAGGCCCTGGCTGGGTGGGGGAAGGCCATTCCCGGACTCCTGAGAGTCGGGGACTCTTGCCCCGCTCCGCCCCGCCTCCCGGCTCCTGCACCTGCCGCCGGCTCCGCGCTCCCCGCCGCTGCGGTTGCAGTTCCGGCCCGTCCCTCTCCTTCCAGGCCAGTCCAGTCGGCCGCCCCGGCTCCTGACTGCCTCACTGTGCTCCTTGTGGGCGGCCTGAACCACCTCAAGCTGGACAATTGCCAAACCCACCCAGGGCGGCAGCCCAGATCCGGGGTTGGGAAGGGGTGAGGTGGTGTAGGAGGCCGACCGGTCAGCTCCCAGTGGGTCGTTCCCTCGGAAACCAGTCGTACTGCCTGGCTGGCGGCTCACACCGGTCTAGACCTGGGCGACAAAATCTGCAGGTGACCCAGCCACCCAGGACTCCCCTTGGCGCCGAATCGGTGCCTGGTACTGTCACGGACATGGTTTTATGCCCCCTTAGGGGGTCACAAAAAGACCACTTTGTTCTTCTATAAAATACCGAAGGCCTAAAAGGCTCAGGGAAGTCCAGTTCAAACGGCGAAAAGTTGCAAGGCAACCATTGGCACCTATTATTCCTTCCCCTCCTTTATCCCCCGTGCCTCACGTGAAAAGCCAGACTTCTTGGTTTCATCTCCTTCTGCTAAGCCCCTGAGCAGTTTCACATGTCCTTCTCAAGACAGTGACACAGCAGAAATCAGCAGGGGAGCCTCTGCAGTCAGGACAGAGAAGCCCCATCCCCAGGGGGCAACCTAGTCCATCTTGGGAAAGGAGCTTTCCCATCCCCATATTTAGAAAGCCGTACAGGGGGATGCTTGTCCGAGTCACCTTTTTGTCGCCAAGGTCAACCTGGTAAGTCTAAGGACAAGCTTGCATTGATGTAGTGCGAGCTCTTTCCCACGAATCCTTCCCAAGGCCCACCTACATGACCTGGGCAAACCTGAAAATTCCTGAAATGCAGGAGCAGCCATCCATCCACCCAGCCCCAGAGGGGCTGCTGCATGTAGGCTTGGGTCAAGGGCAACTTTGAGAACTGCTCTGCGGAGAAAGGAAGCTGCCCCCTGCTTTGCCCCTGCAGTGTTTGTATTGGAAAAGCCCCAAGCTGGTGGTAGAACTGCAGGAAGAAGCTGCCCTTGTGGGGATGATGCCCCGGTACCCTCCCAGCAGAAGTTAACTCATGGCGGACTCGCCAGCAGGACAGGTCACTAGGAAGGGCATGCGTTTAGGGAGTACCTGCTATGAGCAAGACCAGGAAAAACCTGTGGGCAGAATCAGTGAAAGAGGATGAATGGAGGGAAAGATGGAATGGGAAGGGATGGGGGTTTGAGTGAGAGAGTGCAGCGCCCTCCTTTGTGCAAACTCCCTTTACCCACCCCTCCCTCCCTCACTCTACCTCTCTCTCTCTTCTCCAGTAGAGATATGTAGTACAACAAAGTATGCCGAGAAGGGCTCACATTGCCAGGTTTTTTATTAGAACCCTCATTTTCTCCTTAAAAAAGAGGTATTCTATCTTACTCTCTAGAGTTGTGGCAATTGCCAATTGGCCTGATCCTGTGTCCGGCAAGGATGAGCTTTTTCTGCTGGCCTTTAGGTACTTCTTCCCTGCTATCTTTAGGGGAAGATAAACTCCCCTCAAACTTTACCTCCCTAGCTTTGTTCATTCTTCTTCCCTTGCAGGTAAACTTTTGCCAGGTTCTGACAAGCTTTGAGGGTCATGCCTTCACGGCAGTTGCTGCTGCTGCTGCTAAGTCGCTGCAGTTGGGTCTGACTCTGTTCTGTTCAGTTCAGTTCAGTTCAGTTCAGTTGCTCAATCGTGTCCGACTCTTTGTGACCCCATGAATTGCAGCACGCCTGTGCGACCCCATAACAGCAGCCCACCAGGCTCCCCCATCCCTGGGATTCTCCAGGCAGTAACACTGGAGTGGGTTGCCATTTCCTGCTCCAGTGCATGAAAGTGAAAAGTGAAAGTGAAGGCACTCAGTCGTGTCCGACTCTGTGCAACCCCATAGATGGCAGCCGACTAGGCTCCCCATCCATGGGGTTTTCCAGGCAAGAACATCTCATTCTAAATCAACCTCCCCTGGCTTATAGGAACCTCTGTGTTTCTACCCAAACCTGGTATTGCCACTGGAAAGCATGATCTCATCTCGATGAGAATCAGATTCAAACTTCACCTTCCATTCTAGACTGTCTAGAATTGTTTCACTCATCTAACTATGTTGGACTTCCCTGCTGGATCAGACTGAAAAGAATCTGCCCAAAATGCACGAGACATGGGTTCAATTCCTGGGTTGGGAAGATCCCCTGGAGAAGGAAATGGCAACCCACTCCAGTATTCTTTTCTGGAGAATTCCATGGACAGAGGAGCCTGGTGGGCTACAGTCCATGGGGTCACAAAGAGTCGCACACAACTGAGCAACTGACTGAACCATATCACCAGAAAGAGCAACCTGGTGAAGGGCAAGACAGACCCGCATTCACCCAGCTTCAGCTGTGTGGCCTTGAGCAAGTCCCTTGTTCTCTCCAGGGCCAGTTCTCTCAGTTGTAAAATTGGAGTGACACAGTGTTGCAAGGATTAAATGGGAGATGTGGGAAAGCCCTAAGTGCAGTTGCCTGGTACATAACAAGAGCTATTGAGCAACCAGCTTAATTATAATTAGCTGTTTCCATTTGACCTTGTCTAACCTTGAGGCTGCTGCTAGGACCTTCCCACTGTGACAGCCCCTCCTGCCAGGGTTCTGAGTTCCCTGAGAAGGTCACCCTGACTAATTCTCCACCCTCTAGGCCACCTTTCCCCTTGCTTTCCAGTGCTTCCTGCTCTGTGACCTCCTCTAAGTTGAGTAATGAATAACTCGAGCACACCATGTCCCTTTGGGCTGTGCTGGGCTGGGCTTGCGTACTGAGGCCCCTTCAGAGAAGGGTGCTGTGGCAGCAGGTTGAAAGCGGAGAGTGAGTGGTTCTCTAGAGGGAGGGGCGCTTCTGGCAGATGGAGCTTGTGGCTCTGGGTAGGGCTGGAGGAGGTGTGCACCATGGAAGCTGTTCAGTCCATGCCTAGGGAGGTCTGGTGTTTCTGTGCAGAAAGAAGGAGAACAGAATTCTTCCGCCCAGGTTAAAGGCTCAGGGCAAAAGGACACTGTTTTCATCTGTTTTTCTACACGTGCTAGGGAATTGGAATGGCTATGGAGGACTGTGGTTGGTTCTGCCCAAGACTGGAGCTCTGTGTGTAGAGGGGGTGAGGGGTGGTGGGGTGGAGAGAGGGGAAACCTAGAGCATGGATGGCAGCGAAGAGGGGAGGGAGGTTAGGGACCTCTGTCCAAGCAAGGAGGATGACGGATCTAACTCAGGAAACAAGGAGATGCAGATTGAAGCAGAATGTACCCTGCAGCAGAGAAGGGGCCCCAAGGTAAAAGGACAGGGCAGCCTTGTCTAGCAGCATGATGACCAGTCAGAAGCCCGGCTGGGACAAGAGGCGGAACAGGTTAACCCCAGGCTGCCAGCTACTTTGCTCAAGATCAGAGAGGCTCACATGAAGGTTTACCTACCCACAAAAGAGAAGGTGCAGCTTGGCAGGCAGCGTGAGCTGATCCAGATCTGAAAAACAGAACCGCCCCAAGCTGTCCGCTCTCTGAACCCCTTGGGCAAACACGCTGCGGTCCGCTCGCAGAGGACAGGGAAGGGCTGGGCTGCTGATCCCACGTTCACACACGTGCTCAGGGACAACAAGGTTCTGTTCGGCCAGCCCCAGAGAGGAGGGGGTGAGGGGATGTGTTGCATGGTGGAGGGGGTGAGGGGATGTGTTGCATGGTGACATCTTGGCAGCAGAAACTGTGTGCAGTGTGGAGGAAAATGGCTCAATGGCAGTGTCTGTTTGCAGTGGGAAGCAGACAGGATGCACCACTCCGCAGTGGAGGCCAAGCACTGGGAGAGAGGAGGGCTGGGCAAGGTCTCCAGGCTGGTCATCGTGGTAGGAACATGGGCAGATGCCTGCCCAACATCTCACACAGTGTACCCGGCCCCACACTGTGCACCCTACCCATCCATCACAGTGGCTTGAAAGGTCCACAGTACATCATTTTGTGCCTCACCAGGGACCCTGCGTATTGGACAGAAAAACATTCTGTGGAAAGGTTCTGGTTTCTGCAAGAAGCCAGAGGCCCTGAATGGGGATATATAGGAATATCCCTCCATTCCTTTCATTTAAAGTCATTCTGACCCTTTGCTGTTTCACTGGAATTGAATTCTTATCCTGGTTGAGGACATAATAAGAAAATAATGAAAAAAGAACTTTTTTTTTTTTTTTTGGAAGGTCTATTTGGGAAAGTGGTATTCCTGTCATCAGTGGAAGTGACAAGTTACCTAAGTGTCCCCTTGGTCACCAGGCCCTGACAGGCAGACTTCCAAAAGTTACTTTCTGTGATGCTGTTTTGGGAAACAGTCCAGAAAGTGTGCATGTGGTGTGAGGAGACTTGCCTGCTTTCTTTCCACCGCCCCTGTCCTCTGCAGAGTTGCTGTTAGGTATGTGGATGGTGGACGTGACCAGAGTAGAGAGAAGACACAGGGCACGTGGTTCTGTTTGTTTGCTCTGGCAGGACCACAGAGGTGTATAGCTTTTACAAATATTCCTGATGTGGTGGGCAGTAAGAAAAGAAGGTCCAGAGGCATGCACTGCCAGACTGCCCTTACAGCTCTCAGAGTTTACCCGTTGCTTTGTACTTCCCCAGTGTGGGGCAAGAGGTGGAACTTTGCCTTTACCTTGGAAAAATATCTGGTGCCAGTCAGTGCATCCTAGGCTTCAGAAACTAAAATTCCTTGCCTGTATTTTCCATCTACTTAAAAGGAGGCAAGTGGGCACTCCTCTGAGGCTCGGCTCAGTGAGGGGAGGTCCCACTGCATCATTCCCCCGTCAGTGTGTGCGTGCTCAGTCACTCAGACGTGTCTGACTCTTTGTGACCCCAGGGACTGTCGCCCGCCAGGCTCCTCGGTCCATGGGATTTCCCAGGCAAGAACGCTGGAGTGGGTTGCCATTTCTTCCTACAGGGCCTCTTCCCAACCAGAGATTGAACTGGCGTCTCTTATGTCTCCTGTATTGGCAGGTGGGATAGGCCTGGTCTTACTGGTCTCAGGGTCAGGTGTAGATGAGACAAGAATCTGGAGGTATATCACAGTCCTTTCCTTGCTGGACCACTTACCTGAAGTCTTCCAGGGTTGAGAAGGTCCGCTTAATTTTCAGCTGCTCCTTAACTGAGGGCTTGAAAGCAATGGAGAATCACCAGGGATGAACTCACTGTGTCCAGTGCTTCTAGCAATAATGCCAGAAGTCCTTGAGTCCAAACTCCCATCTCCCGGAGACAAGGTCAGCTAGCCAGGGGCTGTGTCCTCCCTTCCTTGCAGGGGAGCATTCCACTGTTGGGAAACACTGAACTAAAACCTAGTTCCTGGTAACTTCTGCCAATCCTGGTTCTTTCTTGAAAGACAGGATTCAAGTCAGGTGCATGTCCAGTGTGTCAGTTCTACATACATACATGCCTTTCAAAGTGAAAAAAAAAAATCCCCCATTTCTTCAGCACATGTGTGAGCTGGTTTCTGACATCCTTGTTATGCTAACTCCTTTCTGTTGCACAGTTTCCCGCTTGTTGACATCCTTTTTAAAAAGAAGTACCCTGGTTCCAAGGAGTACAGAGTCTAGTGGTGATGATTTCAGATTGTGATCAGGACATAATTGGTTTTTTTCATCAAGGATGATCCTTCCAACACTGTACCTTCAGGGTTTGCTTGAGCTAAACCTCTTTAGCGCTGACGTCTAATAAATGTTTTAGAAAAATCTCTTGCAGAGAACAGAGACACCCCTATCCCCTGAAGTCTAGCTCAAGGAAAATGGCTACACATGGAGCAGTCAGGGCAGGGGGATGCCTGTCCCTAGGTGCTGGGCAAAGGGCCACCAACGCTGGGCTAGAAGGGACTCTTCTGGGCAGACGGCGGGCCAGGGTCCGGAGATCTTTATTCTGGCATCGCCACTGAAGTGACTCAGCAGTGTACTGTGGGCTTTCTCACCACACTCTGACTTCCTTGGAGGCCCCTTGTGCCCAGCTGTGGCTCGTAGGCAGGTCAGTTGCCTCAGACTTTTGTGGTCCTGCATTTCTCATGGCGCTGCGGCTGTAGTTCCCGTTGCTGACCGGCGAAGGCTTACTTATTTGGCACAGACCCCATTTTCACAGGTCAGAGGTATTTGGGGGAAATCTTAGCATTGACTATCCTGGCCTAAGTACCCCCTGCCTCATGCAGCGTCTGCTGGTTGAAATGGCTACCGAGCTGTTGGCTGGCACAAGACAGACACACACACTCAGGTAGGCAGGCAGACAGGTAGACAAACAAGCATGTAGAACAATGAACCTTTATACCCTGTATAAACTTGCCAGATTTTCTGCTCTCCGAGGTACTGTATCTTTCCACACCATTCTAGAAAGATTACATTTTCCTGTGGCTACCGTACAGGGATAAAACCAAAAGACATGAAAAATGAGTTTTGCATCTGTTATACTTTGAGGAGGAGCTGGAAGGTAGGAAAATGCAATTTTTTTTTTTTGCATAAACTGGATTACAATTAAATTTATATCCATTTCTACACCAAGTAATGAGAACACTTTTATACTCTCAAGGAGCAAATCCTTTAGGCGAATGAGCTTTTGCAGTATCTGTACCATAGCTAGCTGACAGCTTGTTCTGGGGGATTAATAAATGATAACATTTAGTCTTTCATACCTACCATCTACGTGGCATTGCACCCACTGATCTCACTGAAGGGTAGACCCCCTTTGCTGAAGTTTTTGAAATGTGTCCTAAGTATCAGGTGGCCTTATATACAGTCACAGGACATGACACTACCTGCCAGGGTGCTTGACTTCCTGGTTCCAAAAGGTGTTGTTGTGCCTTTCCTCACAGTAACTCATGAGTGAGTGGAATGACGACCAGGATCACTGAGCCCTGGCTTTCCCAAGAGCTCTTGTTCTGTATAAACCTTCTGGCATCATATTAGCAGCTACACTGGCCAACAATAACTGCAGTTATCAAGCACGATAAGCCAAATACTATGCCAAGTATTCAGTATGATCACTTTTCTTTTCTGTTTTCTACTTTAGCATTAGTCACTCAGGTGTGTCCAACTCTTTGTGACCCCATGGACTGTGTAGCCCACCAGGCTACTCTGTCCATGGAATTCTCCAGGCAAAAATACTAGAGTGGGTAACCATTCCCTTCTCAAGGGGATCTTCTGCACCCAGGGATTGAACCCAGGTCTCCCACACTGTAAGCAGATTCTTTACCAACTGAGCCACCAGGGAAGCTTTTATATTGCCTGTTTATTACCTACTTTATATTACCTGTTTATTACCTACTTTATAGTCCTGTTTAACAACTTAAGGAGGTAGATCCTGAGATGATTACTTTTGTGTATCAAAGTGACTGGACTAAGGGTTGCCCAGATGGCTGGTAAAATATTATTCTGGCTGTGTCCCTGAGGGTATCTTTGAAAGAGACTAGCATTTGAATCAGAGAAGGCAGTGACACCCCACTCCAGTACTCTTGCCTGGAAAATCCCATGAATGGCGGAGCCTGGAAGGCTGCAGTCCATGGGGTCGTAGAAGTCAGACACGACTGAGCAACTTCACTTTCACTTTTCACTGTATGCATTGGAGAAGAAAATGGCAACCCACTCCAGTATTCTTGCCTGGAGAATCCCAGGGACGGCGGAGCCTGGTGGGCTGCCGTCTATGGGGTCGCACAGAGTCGGACACGACTGAAGCAACTTAGCAGCATCAGCATTTGAATCAGTAGACTAAGTAAAGGACATCACCCTCACCAAAGCAGGTGGACATCATCATCTAGCACGTTGACAGCCTGAGTAAAACAAAAAGCAGAGGAATGGCAAATTCCTACTCTCGACTTCAGTGTGACATCCATTTCCTCCAGCCCTCAGACACTGATGCTCTGGATTCTAGGGTTTTCAGAAACAGACTAGGACTTAAACCATTGGCTGCCTGATTGTCAGGCGTTTGGATTCAGATTGAATTATCCCTGGCCTTTCTGGTTTTCCACTTGCAGATGGCAAATTATGGGACTTCTCTGCCTCCATAACAGCATGAGACAATTCCTATAGTAAATTTCCTCTTATAGATATATCTATCTCTATGTATCCTATTGGTTCTGTTTCTCTGAAGAGCCATGACTAATACAGTCCTATTATTATTATCTTGGAAACGAACAGACATCATTCTGTTGTTTTTGAGATTGCATCCAAATACTGCATTTCAGATTCTTTTGTTGACTATGGTGGCTACTCCATTTCTTCTAAGGGAATCTTGCCCATATAATGGTCATCTGAGTTAAATTCACCCATTCCAGTCCCTTTTAGTTCACTGATTCCTAAAATATCGACGTTCACTTTTGCCATCTCCTGTTTGACCACTTTCAATTTGCCTTGATTCATGGACCTAACATTCCAGGTTCCTGTGCAATATTGCTCTTTACAGCATCAAACTTTACTTCCATCACCAGTCACATCCACAACTGAGCATTGTTTTCACTTTGGTGCCATGTCTTCATTCTTTCTGGTGTTATTTCTCCACTCGTCGCTGGTGGAGTGCCCTAGGTGAGGAATCACACCATCGTGGTTATCTGGGTCATGAAGATTGGGCACCTCCTGCCCTGGGGAGTTCATCTTTCAGTGTCATATATTTTTGCCTTTTCATTCTGTTCATGGGGTTCTCAAGGCAAGAATACTAAAGTGGTTTGCCATTGCCTTCACCAGCAGACCATGTTTTGTCAGAACTCTCCATCATGACCCATTCATCTTTGGTGGCCCTACACGGCATGGCTCATAGTTTCATTGAGGAAGACATTCAGTATCACAGTAATCTAAGTCTATGCCCCAGCCAGTCATGCTGAAGAAGCTGAAGTTGAATGGTTCTATGAAGACCTAAAAGACTTTTGAGAACTAACACCAATAAAAGATATCCTTTTTATTATAGGGGACTGGAAAGCAAAAGTAGTAAGTTAAGAGATACCTGGAGTAACAGGCAAATTTGGCCTTGGAGTACAAAATGAAGCAGGTCAAAGGCTAACAGAGTTTGCCAAGAGAATGCACTGGTCATAGCAAACACCCTCTTCCAACAACACAAGAGAAGACTCTACACATGGACATCACCAGATGGTTAACACCAAAATCAGATTGATTATGTTCTTTGCAGCCAAAGATGGAGAAGCTCTATACAGTCACCAAAAACATACCGGGAGCTGACTGTGGCTCAGATCGTGAACTCCTTATTGCCAAATTCAGACTTAAATTGAAGAAAGTAGGGAAAACCACTAGACCATTCAGGTATGACCTAAGTCAGATCCCTTATGATTATACAGTGGAAGTGAGAAATAGATTTAAGTGCCTAGATCTGTTAGACAGAGTGCCTGAAGAACTGTGGATGGAGGTTTGTAACATTCTACAGAAGGCAGTTATCAAGACAATCCCCAAGAAAAAGAATACAAAAAGGCAAAATGGTTATCTAAGGAAGCCTTACAAATAGCTGAGAAAAGAAGAGAAGTGAAAGGTAAAGGAGAAAAGGAAAGATATACCCATTTGAATGCAGAGTTTCAAAGAATAGCAAGGAGAGATAAGAAAGCCTTCCTCAGTGATCAGTGCAAAGAAATAGAGGAAAACAACAGAATGGGAAAGACTAGAGCTCTCTTCAAGAAAATTAGAGCTACCAAGGGAACATTTCATGCAAAGATAAGCTCGATAAAGGACAGAAATGGTATGGACCTAACAGAAGCAGAAGATATTAAGAAGAGGTGGCAAGAATACACAGAAGAACTGTACAAAAAGGATCTTCACAACGCAGATAATCATGATGGTGTGATCGCTCACCTAGAGCCAGACATCCTGGAATGTGAAGTCAAGTGGGCCTTAGAAAGCATCACTATGAACAAAGCTAGTGGAGGTGATGGAATTCCATTTTAGCTATTTCAAAGCCTGAAAGATGATGCTGTGAAAGTGCTGCACTCAATATGCCAGCAAATTTGGAAAACTCAGCAGTGGCCACAGGACTGGAAGAGGTCAGTTTTCATTCCAATTCCAAAGAAAGGCAATGCCAAAGAATGCTCAAACTACCGCACAATTGCACTCATCTCACACACTAGTAAAGTAATGCTCAAAATTCTCCAAGCCAGGCTTCAGCAATGTGTGAACCATGAACTTCCAGATGTTCAAGCTGGTTTTAGAAAAGGCAGAGGAACCAGAGATCAAATTGCCAACATCCGCTGGACCATGGAAAAAGCAAGAGAGTTCCAGAAAAACATCTATTTCTGCTTTATTGACTATGCCAAAGCCTTTGACTGTGTGGATCACAAGAAACTGTGGAAAATTCTGAAAGAGATGGGAATACCAGACCACCTGACCTGCCTCTTGAGAAATCTGTATGCAGGCCAGGAGGCAACAGTTAGAACTGGACATGGAAAAACAAACTGGTTCCAAATAGGAAAAGGAGTACGTCAAGGCTGTATATTGTCACCCTGCTTATTTAACTTCTATGCAGAGTACATCATGAGAAATGCTGAACTGGAAGAAACACAAGCTAGAATCAAGATTGCTGGGAGAAATATCAATAACCTCAGATATGCAGATGGCACCACCCTTATGGCAGAAAGTGAAGAGGAACTAAAAAGCCTCTTGATGAAAGTAAAAGAGGAGAGTGAAAAAGTTGGTTTAAAGCTCAACGTTCAGAAAACGAAGATCATGGCATCCAGTCCCATCACTCCATGGGATATAGATGAAGAAACAGTGGAAACAGTGTCAGACTTTATTTTTCTGGGCTCCAAAATCACTGCAGATGGTGACTGCAGCCATGAAATGAAAAGACGCTTACTCCTTGGAAGAAAAGTTATGACCAACCTAGATAGCATATTCAAAAGCAGAGACATTACTTTGCCGACTAAGGTCCGTCTAGTCAAGGCTATGGTTTTTCCAGTAGTCATGTATGGATGTGAGAGTTGGACTGTGAAGAAGGCTGAGCGTCAAAGAATTGATGCTTTTGAACTGTGGTGTTGGAGAAGACTCTTGAGAGTCCCTTGGACTGCAAGGAGATCCAACCAGTCCATTCTGAAGGAGATCAACCCTGGGATTTCTTTGGAGGGAATGATACTAAAGCTGAAACTCCAGTACTTTGGCCACCTCATGGGAAGAGTTGACTCATTGGAAAAGACTTTGATGCTGGGAGGGATTGGGAGCAGGAGGAAAAGGGGATGACCAGGATGAGATGGCTGGATGGTATCACTGACTCGATGGATGTGAGTCTGAGTGAACTCCGGGAGTTGGTGATGGATAGGAAGGCCTGGCGTGCTGCGATTCATGGGGTCGAAAAGAGTCGGACACGACTGAGTGACTGAACTGAGCTGAAATGAGAATATATCATGCAAAATGCCAGCTGCATGAAGCACAAGCTGGAATCAAGATTGCCAGGAGAAATATAAATAACCTCAGATATACAGATGGCACCATCCTTAATGGCAGATAGCGAAGACGAACTAAAGAGCCTCTTGATGAACGTGAAAGAGGAGAGTGAAAATGTTGGCTTAAAACTCAGTATTCATAAAACTAAGGTCATGGCATCTGGTCCCATCACTTCATGGCAAATAGATGGGGAAACAATGGAAACAGTGATAGACTTTATTTTCTTGGGCTCCAAAATCACTGCAGATGATGACTTCAGCCATGAAATTGAAAGATGCTTGTTCCCTGGAAGAAAAGCTATATCCAACTTAGACAGCTTATTAAAAAGCAGAGACATTATTTTGCCTACAGAGGTCCATCTCAAAGCTATGGTTTCTCCAGTAGCCATGTATGAATGTGAGAGTTGGACTATAAAGAAAGCTGAGCACTAAAGAATTGATGCTTTTGAACTGTGGTGTTGGAGAAGACTCTTGAGAGTCCCTTGGACTGCAAGGAGATCCAACCAGTCCATCCTAAAGGAAATCAATCCTGAATATTCATTGGAAGAACTGATGCTGAAACTGAAATTCCAGTATGTTGGCCATCTGATGCAGAGAACTGACTCATTGGAAAAGACCTTGATGCTGGGAAAGATTGAAGGCAGGAGGAGAAGGGGACAACAGAGGATGAGATGGTTGGATGGCATCACTGACTTGATGGACATGAGTTTGAGCAAGCTTTGGGAGTTGGTGATGGACAGGGAAGCCTAGTGTGCTGCAGTCCATGTGGTACAAAGAGTCAGACTCTGAGTGACTGAACTGAACTGATTATTATCTTAATTTTACAGATGAAACAAAGAAGTCTTTCATAAGTTTAGATGCCTAAGGCTCTCAAGAAGGAAGGCTACTTTCAGGCCCAGGCAGCCTGGCTCCAGAACCCATGCTCTGAACCCCTAGGCCTAACTCCCTCTTTGGAAGTTACATATAGAAAGTTTACATGTAGAAAGTGTAAGCATAGCTCATGCCACCACATGGGTGGAATTGTATAAAGCTTTTTTGTTTGTTTGTTTTAATGTCAAAAGCTATCCAAGATCATGTAAATCTTCACTGGGTCACAATTGAAAGAAGCCGATTTTGGATTCATATACTTATCCATCAATCATTCATCAATTGCTTACCATGTACATGGTCTGTTGCCTTAGAATCCAAGGGAAATCACAGTTTGAAACTGAGCACTTTTCTCCCCCACAGAGATGTCTTAACCTTTTAGCAGCATTCAATGGAAACAGTGAGGCCAGACACACAGGAATGAGCAGACAACAATGCAGGGTAGTAAATAATTATGTTCCACAGTTAGTACCACAAATAAGAGGGACAATAGGAATTTAGAGAAGAGAGATACCCCTTTTGGAAGAGATGGGCCCTGAGCAGGGTTCCAACAACCCTGTGAGAAGGAGCAGAGAAGAAGGAACACTCGCGCATTCGTTGACCATCAGGAACCTTCCTGTGTGCGGGGTCGCTTTGCTGGTCACCAGAGTCAACATGGTCAAGGAGCTTAGTCTCTCATGTGGGGACACCATGATGCATGCCAAGGCGCTAGGAGAGGGAGAGCACAGGAGGGTGGTGTCCTGGGAGCTGGGAAGACTTCCTGCAGACAGTGGCATCTGGACAAGAGAGGGAATGAGGGGAAGGCTTTGGCAGACCGAGGGGAAGCTTGTGCAAGTGCATGGAAATGCAGGCTGTGTTCAGTCAGGGTAGATGGAGGGAACACCTTGGACAAAGAGAAGAGATGAGACTTAGCGGTACAGGGTGTGGACTGCCCTTTCTAAGGGAAGGGGAGGTCCTCTGGGAGGGGGTTCTTGGAAAGATCTCCTTTTGCTTATAATATAGCTGTTCTAGATTATCTTACCATTTTCTAGGGTTTTTTTGTTTGCTTTGTTTTCATTATTACTTTTAAGCTTTAGTGAGGTGTTATTTACATAAAATAATATTGACCAGTTAAAAAAAAAAACAGAGCGGAGCAGATCAGAGCCCACCAGAGAACTGTGACTTCCTTCTCAGCACTCTGATGTTCATCAGGATAGGAAGAAAAAGATACTCCCTCCGTCCATACAGTGTATGAAATCAGGTCTTCCTCTCACTGTTTCTCCCTCACTAAGCTCTCTTGGTTGAACTGGGTGATGTCCAGGCTCTGCGTCTGTGCAATCAACCAGAGAAGTCAGACTTGGCCATAAAAGCATCATTTCCTTAAAAGAGAGCACCCTTCCTCCCTCTGCCTGTCCCAGAGGTTCTGCATAATGTCTGCTTAAGGGAACTGGGGCATGCCCAGAAAATGGCCTTTCTTTTATCTATAGGACAAGGTTTTCAGATGAAGTCAGAATTAGACTGAAGAAAACCAGGTGGCAGTCTCATAGGTGTCCTATTTGACACCTGATGAAACTCCCATTTTTCTTAGCTTTCATACGAATCTGGATGTGAAAGGGAAGTACTATTACTTGGGAGGTGATTATTCCCTCCACCAGAATACAGGGCTGAGGACAGGGGTGTCCCCTTCTTTGCCACAGGTAGAGGAAAAGAGGTTTCTGTCCCCTCCTCCAGTTTGAAATTGTGCACCTTTTCCCCCCACACCAATATTTTACATTCTGTTTTGGTTCCTTGACTCTCCCAGCACTATAGTTGAACTGAAAGTTGATTAAACACCTTCTTGGAATTTGCTTGAGACCCTAACCTTCATGTATATTATGGACCTGTGGAAAATTGTGTTGCAAGTTCCAAACAAGTAATAATAGACTTTAAAAATACAACGTGTTGTTAGATGACAACTCTTTATCCTAATAACAATTTTCATTGCCTGGCAGAGTGGGTATAAGACTTGAGGGAGGCCTAGCATGCCTGGCCTTAGAAATGATCAGAATTGTAAGAAAACTTAGAGGTTATTTTCAGATGAGGAAGCAGAAGCTGGTGAGAGAAATTGATGGGACAGCCTGTGGCTGAACTGGCTTCAGACCAAGGCTTCATGCTCCGAGTCCATGTCCATTTTCCATCTTATAATTCAGTTTGAGTTGACCTGAAGAAGCAGCCACACATGCAGATGGGGAAGGTTGTTGCCTACATTTGAGGGAACCCCAAGAAGAAAATTTACTGGGTTCTTCCATTAAGAAAGAAAGAAAAAAATAAAGACAAATCTCCATGAAGTTTTCATCAGTTAGAGTTAGGTTTGGCTGTGAGTAACTGAAACCCAAAATAACAATGGCTTCAACCACATAGGATTTATTTCCCTCTCATGAGTCCAGAGGAAAATGGTCCAGGAATGGGGAGATGGCTGTATTCCATTACATCCCTAGAGAGCTGAGCCCCTTCCAGCTTACCCTGTTTTATTATCCTTCGTCTGTGGCCCTTGCTTTCACAGTCCAAGGTGGTGCCTAGGATGGTAGTCATTATAGCCAGGCTGGAAGAAAGGACAAAGAAGAAGAGGAAAGATCTAAGTGCCAACTTCCCTTTATGAAAACATCCATCCAGAAACTGTAACCCGACATGTCTGCTCCCATCTCATTGATCAGAACTTGACCTCAGGGCAACCGTATGATATAAGGAAAGATGAGAAATATAGTGTTTATTTTGGGCACTGTGGGCCCAGCTAAAAATTATAGGGTCTATCCTTGTGTCTACCACAACAATGCTGAGAAATTTGACATATATTGATTTGCTCTTCTGAGTTATTATTTTCCAGGCCTTTTTCAAAATACAAATCCTGGGAGGGGTACCATTATCTATGTTGTCCAGTGAGAATATCAGTTCTTTTGTGGTAAGAGAGATGAGCCATTGTAAGACAAAACCGTAAGAAAAGTCCAGGCCACTTGGATCATAGGAAGTGGCTCTGGAAGAAGCAGGGGAGCAGAGCTGGAAAAGATCTCAAAAAGAGTGTGCAGAAAACAGATTCATACACACACACACACATATGTGAATATGATGGTGGGCAGAATATCAGCAAACCAACCCTAGCCAATAGGGCAGAGACACAGATCATGCTCATGGCACTATATATGTATGTATATATATATATATATATATATATATATATATATATATATATATATATAGCAAGAGTAACATAGGAAGGATCTCTCTCTATAGATAGATAGATAGATAGATATAGATATAGATATCCTGGAATAGGAAATGGTAACCCACTCCAGTATTCTTGCCTGGAGAATCCCATGGACAGAAAAGCCTGGGAGACTATAGACTATGGGGTTGCAAAGAGTTGGACACAACTGAAGCAATATGTATCTGTGTGTGTGTGTGTATGTATAGATAGATAGATGATGAGTGCTGATTTGTTGATATTCTGCCCACCATCTTTCTCTACTTCCTAAGGCAACATTGGATTCAATCTCCTCCAGCCTCTCTGGGGGCTTGTGGGATTTAGACAGCTGTTGCCTTGTCTTCGTACAAGTTGTGGTGGCCAAGGATGTGTGATTTATCTGACCCAGGATGCCAGCTGCCCTGCCAGTTTTAGCCTGTTCACGGACAAGGTCGTAGAGCAGCTCACATTTAGTTGCAAATTGAGAGCCACTTCCAGCAAATTAATAGTTCTTCGATCTCATCAACCTTCCAAAAGGATGGAATGTTAGAGTTTTGAAGTCTTAATTGGGGTTGGCCAACATTGGACTACATATTATTCAGTCCCCTGGGTAACTTTTGGCAGCTCCTCAGCCTCTCCAGTCTTCCTCTTATCACAAGGTTTTTACACATGCTAGTCTCTCTGTGCCTGGAATGTTCATCTCTCCCCTTTTGGCTAGGTAATACCTACAGAGCTTCCAGGGGAAGATTTTCCTGACATCTGGAACTAGGGAAAATGTCTTAGCCACAGCTTTTCATATGGCATCATGTAAGTCTTTGTGTCATTTGTCACGGAAGTAGTTCTACATTCATTTGTGTGATTGTTTACTTGCTTAAGTTTCATGGGAACAGCCTTGGTCCACCATGGTATCCCCTCTACCTAGCACAGATGGACACATATGTATGCATTCTATACATTCAGCTGAGTAACGAGGTCCCCCTGCACATTTGTCTCAAACCCTAATACAATTGCACAGATTTTTCTCAACATGTTGACCATGAATCCCCTGCTCAGATTTACCTGGTTGACTCCTTTAAAGGGCACATTCCTGGGCTCATCTCCTTCTTCCTCCAGAATCATCTGGATCGGGCCTGGGACTCTGCATGTGAACAAGATTCCCAGGTAACTATTAAAAGAACCAAAATGATTGAGCAGCCCTACCTATGAGAAAGGCCTTCCCTGGTGGCTCAGTGGGTAAAGAGTCTGCCTGCAGTGAGGGAGAACCATGTTTGATCCCTGGCTTGGGAAGATCCCCTGGAGAAGGAAATGGCAACCCACTCCAGTATTCTTGCCTGGAGAACTCCATGGGCAGAGGAGCCTGGTGGGCTACAGCCCATGGGGTCACAAAGAGTTGGACAGGACTAAGTGACTAACACTTTCACTTTCACCTATGAGAAGATTAGGAAGATAGCACAGCTGGGTATTAAGACCCCCATTCTAGGCACAGGAATGTGGCTCTAGGATGAGACTGTTATATTCAGGAATTCTCAATATGCTTAAACTTGATGAAGAAACCTATAAGACAAGTTAGCCCTTTGAGATTTGAAGACATCCTAGAAAATTTAGAGACAGTTGATTGCTGTGCTTAGGTGAAGGGTATGTGGAAATAAAACAAGGTGTGTTCACTGTAGCACTTTTGTACAGAGGGCTTTTTAAGAAGTAAAAATAGGGACTTTCTTGGTGGTCCAGTGGTTAAGACTCCATGCTTCCATTGCAAGAGGCGTGGGTTCGATTCCTGGTCAGGGAAGTTATCCTACATGCTGTGTGCTGGGGCCAAAAAAAGTAAAGCAAAGACATGGCTGTTACCAGTAGCTTGCTATCTTCTCCCCCAACATCTCCAAGCCCACATCCCCAGGTGAAGTGGTGACATGGAGTATTGAATAAAAAACTGAGATCTCTGTGGAACCCTGGGTCTGATTTCAAGTCTTTGAACTTATTAAGACATACACTGTATTCATCTATTGAGGACATCCAAACCACTGAGCTGATAAAGTTTTAATTCTGTTTTCTTTGAAAAATAATTGAGGTGTACTACATCCTGAAGTTGACATGACCAATCACCCTCAGTGAAATCCAAGCATGCAATTCAACAAAGGTAGGGAAAACCCTTTAAAGGAAGTGTTCTCCTAAGTGTTCTTATCTTTCTTTTGCTCACCTATTTGCTCTTTTTACTTCACCACAAAGATTTCTTCATCCTCTCTGAAGACTCTCTTCTCCTCTCTCTCTATCTGAGGGTATGTTCCTATCTTTTAAATCAAAGATTCTTTAGCTTCCAAGGATGTTTTTCTTTTTTCTCATCACCTCAGGACTTGCTTCCTATTTCTAATATTTCCCCAATATCTTCAATAATCACTGTCCTTTCTCTTTAAAAATATAAATCATTATATTGTCTCACCAAATACCCAACTCCTATATAGAGAGTTCCACTGAAAATAACAATGCAAATGGTTGTATTAATTGGGATTATGAATGAAGAGGAAAAGTTCAAGCCATAAAACATAAGACAAAAATGACTATCCCAAAGAGAACTCCAAACGTAGCGGCCAGAGGAGGACTAGGAAGAAGTCACTATGTTCACATTGCCACCTCCTTGAGAACAGAAACAAAATCTTACCTCTAGTTGTCTGCAGTTCTTAGCATAGTGCCTGATAACACATGAGGTTTCAAGAAATACTTCTTGAATAAATGAATGAGGAAGGAAGGATCCCCAATTTTAACTGCTAGTTTTAATGTATAGTTGCTGTTCAAAGTAAACTTCTGAACCCAAAAAACTTTATTGTGGCCCCACAGGTAAGTTACTTGCAGATGATCCAGACAGTGGGTTGTAGTCAAGAGTTATGAGAGTGATCTCTTCCTTGCAGTCCATAATATTCTCATCCAATTCTTGTGACCTTCTACTTGAAGGTCCCCAATCCTTCAGAGATCTGTCTAGGCCCTAGCCGTGAAAAAGAAATCCTCTGCTGACAAATATAGGGTATTTCTGCTAAAAGCCCCTCTGTAGTGTTAGCCAAATATATTTCATTGTGGTGTTATGGAAAGTACATGGGTTTTGGAGACAGCCATCTGATGCTGCAAGTTAATTATATGGGGCTCAACCTTCTCATCTTGACGATGGAATAATGACACCTATATTTTGTCTTTGTGGGAATTAAAGATCATTAATGTAAGGGGCTCTGGACATTACAGAAATTCAACAAATGATAGCTCTTCCCATTCAAATTAATCTCTGCAGGGGCAGGCATGCTTGTCTGCTTTGTCGCTGCTGGCTCCTAGAGCCTGACACAGAATGAGCACCTGTTCATATGTGTTGAATAAATAGCGTATTTGTTTACTTACCAAGTCACAGACCAGAAAGAAATGCATCCTTGCATTTTGAATATTCTAAAATAGCATGGTGTATAGTATTTCTATGAGCATCTGGCTTTAAGACTGTGTAGTATGCCAGCAACAGCTGTGTGTTTTCTTCTTCTTTTTTTTTTTTCTTTTTGTTATGTGTGTTTTCTATACAACAAGTAGGACCATGGTGGGTGATGTATATCAGTGGATCTCAAAGTGTGATGTCCAGACCAGCAGCATCAGCAGCACCTGGGAACTTGCTAGAAATGTAAATTCTCAGGCTGCACTCCAGACCTAGTGACTCAGAAATTCTGGGGGTGGGGCCAGATCTGTTTGAATAAGCCCTTTGGTTGATTGTGACATGTGCTAAAGTTTGAGAACCAGAAGTACTGGCATGTATAAAACCCTCCGTGCTATGATCAGAAGTGATATGAGAATAGATGACTTGCATCTATAACATATAATCCAGTGTAGATTTTAGAATATGATGCTTACAGAATTCATATCTTCCAGACATTGAACCTTTAGGAACCTAAGCTGAGTGACAGATTATGAGTTCAAATGCTTATTCAGCTGACTCTCCTTACTACCTGATCTGTGGATGTGTGCTACAAGGACTTCTGAAACTGCTGCACTTTTACTGTGGTGCCTATTATTGGCTGAACGTTTGGGTATCCTTCAAATTTCTATGTTGGAGCCCTAACCCCAATATGATGGTGATGGAGCCTTTGGGAGGTAATTTGGTTTAGATGAGGTAGTGAAGGTGGAGCTCCAAGATGGAATTAATGCTATTATTAGAAGGAGGCACCAGAGTTCTCTTTGTCAGCCATGCAAAGATACAACATGATCTGCAAGCCAGGAAATGGGCCCTCACTAATTACCCAACCATGCTGGTACCCTGATCTTAGATCTCCAGCTTCTAGAACTGCAAGAAAATAAATATCTGTTGTTTAAACCACTTAGTTTATGGTATTTTGTTACAGCAGCTTGAGCTGACAGTGCTGGAGTAGACCAGTGACCTTGACTCAAAAGAAGATCCAACTATGGGCTAGCTTTCAATTCTTATACTAGTTAAGATGCGAGCCAAACCACTGTCACAGGGACCCCCCCCCCCCAAAAAAAAAAGAAAGTGGTCAAAGAAAATGATAATTATTTCTTCCTTCTCTGACAGCCTGGAGGTAAATGATCCAGACTGGCAAGATCGTCCTTTTGCATGAAGTTATCAAATGACCCTTGTTCTTCCATCTTGTTACTCTGGCCTCCTTGATGGTGTTGTCCTTCTTTGGATGACTAACGCTGAGTCAGTTCCAACTCTGCATTACATCTTATTGCAAGGAGAAAATCATGGACAAGTGTCTTTGGCTTTAAGAAGATGATGCCAGATTTATACATCTCACTTCCATTTATACCCCATTACTCGCAAAGTTGCACCCAAGTGCAAGGCAGACTGGGAACTGTAGTGCGTGACTGCAGCCATGCACACACATACAGCAAGGAGGGTTCTATACTAAGAAGGAGAAGAGAAGAAAGTGGAGGAGGAGGGGAAGGAGAAGGAGAAGGACAAGAATAATCCCAGGAGAGGGTTAGAGGCCTCTGTCAGTGTTCTCATCAGTTTCTCAGTTTCCCTTCTCATGGGACCCCACTGTTTTGTGCAGATTCTCCTCGGAGTCCCATGAGACTTCTGTTAGATCCTCCCTTTCTTAAATTAGGTTGAGATGATTTTTACCAAATTCTCCAGATTAGAACAGCCTCCCATAAATCTCTCAGATGTTAGCGAAGGTTAAATGAAACACAGCGTGACATAATAGCATAATTTGCAATAGCCAAGATATGGAAACAACCTAAGTATTCATCAGCATGATGAATAAAGTATAAAGTATTTATATATATATATATATATATATATATATATATATATATATGGAAAACCTAGCAGTGTCCACAGGACTGGTAAAGGTCAGTTTTCATTCCAATCCCAAAGAAAGGCAATGCCAAATAATGCTCAAACTACTGCACAATTGCGCTCATTTCACATGCTAGTAAAGTAATGCTCAAAATTCTCCAAGCCAGGCTTCAGCACTATGTGAACCAATAATTTTCAGATGTTCAAGCAGGTTTTAGAAAAGGCAGAGGAACCAGAGATCAAATTGCCAACATCCACTGGATCACAGAAAAAGCAAGAGAGTTCCAGAAAAACATCTATTTCTGCTTTATTGATTACACCAAAGCCTTTGATTGTGTGGATCACAATAAACTGTGGAAAATTCTGAGAGAAATGGGAATACCAGACCACCTGACCCGCCTCTTGAGAAACCTATATGCAGGTCAGGAAGCAACAGTTAGAACTGGACATGGAACAATAGACTGGTTCCAAATAGGAAAAGGAGTACGTCAAGGCTGTATATTGTCACCCTGCTTATTTAACTTATATGCAGAGTACATCATGAGAAACACTGGGCTGGAAGAAGCATAAGCTGGAATCAAGATGGCCAGGAGAAATATCAATAACTTCAGATATGCAGATGGCACCACCCTTATGGCAGAAAGTGAAGAGGAGCTAAAAAGCCTCTTGATGAAAGTGAAAGAGGAGAGTGAAAAAGTTGGCTTAAAGCTCAACATTCAGAAAATGAAGATCATGGCATCTGGTCCCATCACTTCATGGGAAATAGATGGGGAAACAGTGGAAACAGTGTCAGATTTATTTTGGGGGGCTCCAAAATCACTGCAGATGGTGATTGCAGCCATGAAATTAAAAGACGCTTATTCCTTGGAAGGTAAGTTATGACCAACCTAGATAGCATATTCAAAAGCAGAGACATTTTACTTTGCCAACAAAGTTCCGTCTAGTCAAGGCTATGGTTTTCCAGTAGTCATGTATGGAGAGTTGAACTGTGAAGAAAGCTGAGCGCTGAAGAATTGATGCTTTTGAACTGTGGTGTTGGAGAAGACTCTTGAGAGTCCCTGGGACTGCAAGGAGATCCAACCAGTCCGTTCTAAAGGAGATCAGTCCTGGGATTTCTTTGGAAGGAATGATGCTAAAGCTGAAACTCCAGTACTTTGGCCACCTCATGTGAAGAGTTGACTCATTGGAAAAGACTTTGATGCTGGGAGGGATTGGGGGCAGGAGGAGAAGGGGACAACAGAGGATGAGATGGCTGGATGGCATCACGGACTCGATGGACGTGAGTCTGAGTGAACTCCGGGAGATGCTGATGGACAGGGAGGCCTGGCGTGCTACGATTCATGGAGTCGCAAAGAGTCGGACACAGTTGAGCGACTGAACTGAACTGATATGAATAGAAAATTTGCCATTGTGTAAGCGTTGATGGACTTGGAGGATGCTATGTTAAGTGAAACAAGTCAGAAACAGAAAGATAATATTAGATAAAGATATCTGTTTAAAGATAAAACAGAAAGATAAATACTGTCTGATATCACTTATATGTGGAATATGAAAAATAAACCAGTGAATGTAGCATAAAAGAAGCAGATTTACAAATATAGAGAACAAGCTAGTGGTTACCAGTGGGTAGAGGGAAGTGGGAGGGGCAATATATGGGTAGGGGACTAAGTGGTACAAAGCTTTAGGTTATAAAACAAAGCATATATTGTGTAGCATAGGGAATAAGACCAATATTGTATAACTATAAATGGAGGATAACCTCTAAAATTGTGAATTACTATGTTGTATACCTGAAATTTATATATCAATTATAACTCAATGAAAAGTAAAACAAATAAAAAATGAAATACATCATTTTCCTTTCTACTGTGTTGATATTTTCATTGATGGTGTAAAAGGAATATTGGGAAAAATTGTGATGCCTTAAAACAAATCAAACAGTAGTATAAAACTGTATTTTTTTCACAACTAGAGAAACACAGTAAAAAAAAATTGCTTCATTTAATTGCATCTTTGAGGAATGAGTAACAGTAATTTTCTAAGTCTCATTCTTTGAATACTAATTTTTTTATTCTATGTAGTAAAGGAGAAATATGCACAATGCTTTTCTGTAGCAGATGAAAATATAACGGGAGCCCTAAATTATTTGTGTCATTGTGTTGTGGGGTCAACTAGCCACTTTTTAAACAGAAAGTCATTTTTACCTGAGCGGATGATAGACATAAAAATTATAGTTAATCAAGGCTTGAATATCTAGTAGGTATCTTTCTTACAAATTAATAAAGCAGTGCTTCATTTCAAGAAAAAAAAAATTAAACATAATGTGACAAGTGGTGGGCTCAGAGAGAGCACTAAACGCAAGCACCAAGTGAAAGTACTGGGCAGTTCTGACTACCAGAATGGCCGTAAGGGGAGACAGGGTAAGAACATCTCCTGCAGATGGTTCCGATCTGTCCTGAACACTCCTCATGGCCTCCTTCAGGAGCTCTGAGCCCAGGCAAGACTGCATTTACTTGTCTTTGGCAGTTTTCATTCTCTTTCTGCATTTTTTGCCAGTGGGCTCTCTGCCATCAGAATTCCCATATCCTGTGTCTATCCTTCACATTTCTGTGTTCCGCTGTGTGCATATGCACCAGAGATTCCTTGGGACTCTCTGCTTATCATTAAATGTGAATCTCTAGCAATGGGGAGATTTTAGGCCCATTGGGATAGTAGTTTCAGTACATTAGGGGTTTTTGTTGCCCTGCAAATAAAACCTAAGCCCAGGCCTTCCGGTCCGTTATGGCAATATCTCCCTGTCCTCATTTCAGGATAATAGTCTGGTGAGAGAAATAGCGTCTTTTTCTTCCTTTCGTTTTTAAAGTAACTTTGCTTACTTATTGTTATGACTATTGTTGGCTGTGCGGGGTCTTCCCTGCTGTGCGGGCTTTTTCTCTGGTCGCTGAGTGGGGACCACCGTCTAGTTGTGGTGCACAGGGTTCTCACTGCGGCGGCCTCACTTCTTGCGGAGTACGGGCTCTAGGAAGCACAGACTTCAGTAGTTGCCTGCGTGGGCTCAGTACTTGTGGCTCCTGGGCTCTACAGCACGGGCTCAGTAGTTGTGGCACAGGGTCTTAGTTACTCCACAGGGTCTTAGTTACTCCACAGCATGTGATATGTTCCCGAACCTGTGTCTCCTGCATTGGCAGGCAGATTCTTTACCACTGAGCCACCAGGGAAGTCCCTGCCTTTAGTTTTAATTTATCATTTAAATGATTGACATGCTCTGCTTAGTCGCTCAGTCATGTCCGACTCTGCGACTCCATGGGTTGTAGCCCACCAGGTTCCTCTGTCCATGGGGATTCTCCAGGCAAGAAAACAAGAGTAGGTTGCCATGCCCTTCTCCAGGGGATCTTCCCAACCCAGGGTTCGAGCCCAGGTCTCCTGCATTGAGGGCGGATTCTTCACTGTCTGAGCCACCAGGAAAGCCCAATGGTTGATGAGTCCACTGACTAACAACTCATCAACACTTGGATCCCTTCTGGGCTTCCATTTCCTGGAAGAAATAGGTAGAATTCTTGGCTCTTTTCTCTCACAATGTTGTCTCCTTCTCCAGTCCTTTCAAAGTTGACTGTTTGATGTACAAATATCTGGACAAAATAAAGTGCTGGGATTGCACAGTTGGGTGTCTAGTGATGGGTTATGATAAACTGAGAAGCGAAAGAAACATTCAATGGGATTTTGCACATTGAAGATTGAAAACAAAGTCAGTGTTTAGACTTAATCAGCACAACACCTGTCTTTGGCCTCATTTCTCCGGGTTTCTTAGTTCTGTCTGTGGGTAGTTTGTTCTTCCATGGTTCCTGACTCTTAGTGAAATAAGGGGACAACTGCAGTCCCATGACACTCTGTTCATGAAAAGCTTCATATGTGGAAAGGAAGATGAAAGGGTAGGGAGTGGGCTCAACATAAGATGAACAGTCATTGTGTGCCAGGCACTGTGGGATGCTTTCAGTTTTCAAATAAACTAAAGAATAGTTAATATTTTGACTTATGAGAAAACTGAGCCTTTGAATGATTAAGTAATATGCCCATGTCACTAATAACTGATAAGTGGTAGAGCCCAGAATCTGAATGAGGTTTGCCTGGTTTTTAAAATCTGCACTCAAAATAGGCTTCAGCAGCTTTATGCAAAGAGTCTTCCATGAATAGTTATCCCTTGGCAACAAGGGAAGGAAGATGGTCCATTTTGACTGTGTTCTTTATCCATGGATGGAGGGTGGAGGGAGAGTGGGGACCACTGGGAGTGAATTCATAATTTATCAAGAGGTGGCTAGATTCTGCCGGTCTAACTATTTGACTCCAGGAAAATCTATTTTCTTCTCTGTGACTTAGTTTACAACCAGATTTTTTGAAAACAAACAAACAAACAAACAAAAACAAAACCAAAAACCAAAAAACAACAGTCTCACTGTTTGAAGAGCTTAATAAAAACTTAGATAAAAGATCATATAAAAACCCTATGTATGAACAGGAAGTACATATGTATGAATATAAATAATAGATTTTAAATACTCCATGTAAAAGCTTTCTATACAGAGCAACTTCGATTTAGTTTCACTATTGTACGAGACTTTTTTCTTAAAGTTAGGCCCCATATCTTTACCAAGGAGTCCTAAAATATTAGAACTGAAAGTGACTTTGGACATTAGTAAGCCTAACATTCTCATTTTTGGACTGAAGACAATCTCTTTTTCTTTTTCCCTTACATGGCCTAGTGCCTTGACTTGTATATAGCATTATTAAATAGCAAATGAATAAATAGTGAATGTTTTGTATATGCTTTGTCATTTGGCCTCACCCCCGTACCTCTGTGAATGAGAATACAGGAGCAATCTGAACCTTGGATCACATTTTATACAATCATTAATCACTCCTTTAAGAGTTTAGTTGTTTTTATGAGCTTTTCCCTCCTGAAATGACCTTTACTAACAGCTGAGGTTTAGCTTAGAATATGAAATGTGAATTCAGTGTATTCAAACATTTTGTAGGAAACAAAACATTCCAGTGTCTTGATTGAATTAGGCCTACAGTGATGACAAAATCAGCGTTTGGGTAACAGGATGACACTGTTGCTCGACAAGGCTGGGAACAGTAATGGCAAGTTCCTCTGCACCTCAGGCTCCCTAGCTGGCTTTGTGGCTGTGTAAGCCCATGCAGGTGTGTGTAACCCACGCAGGTGAACAAGTAATGCTCTGCTGTCACCCTCTCTAAATTAGTAATAATTTTTATCTAGTGGGCCTGCATTTTGATTTTGCACTGAACCATGCAAATTACATAGCCAGTGCTGCCTGCCTCCCTATGTGTACTTGAGCATTTTCTCTCTTCCTATAAGTTCCCCACCCCCTTTCTTAAAGGCAGAGCTATCACTTGCTCCCATTTTCCTGAGATCTGAAACATTCATGAGGTTTTTAACCTTAATAGATAGCCAACAGGCACATGAAAAAGTATTCAATATTGCTCATTATCAGAGACATGCAAATCAAAGATACAATGAGGTATCGCTTCACACTGGTCAGAACAGCTATCATCAAAGAGTCTACAAATAATAAATGCTAGAGAAAGTGTGGAGAAAAGGGAATCCTCATACACTGTTGGTGGGAATGTAAATTGGTGCAGTAACTATGGAAAACAGTCTGGAGGTTCCAAAAAAACTAAAAATAGAGTCACCATATGATCTAGCAATCCTGGGCATATATCTAGAGAAAACTATAATTTGAAAAGATACATGCACCCTAATGTTCAAAGCAGCACTGTTCACAATAGCCAAGACATGAAAATAACCTAAATGTCCACTGACAGATGAATAGATGAAGATGTATTCGTGTATGTGCATACATGCAGGTACACACACACATCAATTCCAGCCAGTCCATTCTGAAGGAGATCAGCCCTGGGATTTCTTTGGAAGGAATGATGCTAAAGCTGAAGCTCCAGTACTTTGGCCACCTCATGCGAAGAGTTGACTCATTTGAAAAGACTCTGATGCTGGGAGGGATTGGGGACAGGAGGAGAAGGGGACGACAGAGGATGAGATGGCTGGATGGCATCACTGACTCGATGGATGTGAGTTTGAGTGAACTCCGGGAGATGGTGATGGACAGGGAGGTCTGGTGTGCTGCGATTCATGGGGTCACAAAGAGTCGGACACGACTGAGCGACTGAACTGAACTGAACTGAACACACACACATACAATGGAATATTATTACTCGTCCAGAAAGAGAATGAAATAATGTCATTTGCAGCAACATGGACAGACCTAGGGATTGTCATATTAATTAGAGTCAGACAGAGAAAGGCAAATATCATGTGATATCACTTATACATAGAATCTAAAAAAAAAAATGATACAAATGAATTTATTTACAAAACAGAAATAGACTCACAGACATAGCAATTTATGGTTACCAAAGGGGAAAGTGGGAGAGGGATAAATTAAGAGTTTGGGATTAATAAATACACACTGCTATATAGAGGATTGGAGAAGGCAATGGCACCCCACTCCAGTACTCTTGCCTGGAAAATCCCATGGACGGAGGAGCCCTGTAGGCTACAGTCCATGGGTTGCGAAGAGTTGGACGCGACTGAGCGACTTCACTTTCACTTTTCACTTTCATGCATTGAAGAAGGAAATGGCACCCCACTCCAGTGTCCTTGCTTGGAGAATCCCAGGGACGGGGGAACCTGGTGGGCTGCTGTCTTTGGGGTCACACAGAGTTGGACACGACTGAAGCGACTTAGCAGCAGCAGCAGCAGCATATACAGGATAGATAAACAACAAGGACCTCCTCATAGCACAGGGAACTATACTCCGTATCTTGCAGTAACCTACAATGAAAACAGTCTATAAAAGAATAGAATGTGTGTGTGTGTGTTGTGTAAGTGAATCACTTTTTATGGTACACTTGAAATTAGTGCAACATTGTAAATTAACTACACTTCAATTTAAAAAATAAAGTCACTAACCCTGTCCTCCAAACCCCAAACTGTGTTGTTTATGCCTTTTGCTCAATTAGTGGGATGGAATGAACATGTATTAATCATTGACTTATTTCATTTCACCATCACCTCAAAACTGTGAGATAAGAGCTATTATTCGGATTTTACAGATGAGAGTACTGAGGCTCAGGGAAGTTGGTAAGTGGCAGGGTTTATGCATTGAATTCTGATTTGTCTGACTCCAAAGCCCATCCCATGTCTCTACCTTTGCTTATCTGAAACCTGTCAAACTTCCCCTTGGATCGAAGCACTACCTGAAAGGGCCAATGACCTTTTCCATCATTTGTACACCCTTACGTTTTGCACAAGACCTTTCCCAGTTGTTTGGTTAACAATTTTGGTTAGCTAGGGTTCTAAACTCTGCCATGTCAGGGTTTGGATGGAGAGCGACTTTGCCCAGATGAAGCAGCATCACTGCTCTAACTGATGGGAGTGGGAGCAGACACAGCAGACTTGCAGCTGCAAGGACTGGCGTGCTCTGGGGTCTGCGACTGAGCCATAGGCATGTGCCTCACTCAGCAACACCTGCAACTGTGTCGTACTAAGTGCACGTACTCATTGCTTTTACAAACCTCTGTCCAGCATCAGCCTTGTTCTAGGGCACTGTACTAGGCCCTGCAGAGACTGTAATGAGGAAGACACTGCTGCTGCTGCTAAGTCACTTCAGTTGTATCCGACTCTGTGCGACCCCATAGACGGCAGCCCACCAGGCTCCCCCGCCCCTGGGATTCTCCAAGCAAGAACACTGGAGTGGGCTGCCATTTCCTTCTCCAATGCATGAAAGTGAAAAGTGAAAGTGAAGTCGCTCAGTCATGTCCGACTCTTTGGGACCCCATGGACTGCAGCCCACCAGGCTCCTCCGTCCATGGGATTTTCCAGGCAAGAGTACTGGAGTGGGGTGCCATTGCCTTCTCCAGAAGACATAGCCTGGCAGAAAGGTGTAAACTTAACTCTCTGTACCTCAACATTTTGCCAGCCATGGTTCTGAAGTTGAGTCAGGCATCAAAGAGAATTTAGGAAATGGGTGGAATATTATTTCTGAAGCTCACAGGAATTCTCCCTGGCTTGGACCTTGCTACAGATCAGGGTCATTGGTCATGTGGCATAACTATACCTGTCCTAATTTGCATCCTTGGACTAATAGCTGACTCTGGTCAGTCTTGTACTTTCCTCTATTTCAGTAGACAGAAACCCAGTTTCTGAAAATTGACATGAAGAAGAGTTGAGCAGCTAACAAGTTCTACCCTGGGTCCCTACTCTCTACTTGGCTACAGTGCTTTGTAAAACCATTGATTGTTTAATAGCCTCAAGAAGCCAGCAGGGCGAGGAGGCAGAATTATATTCAGCAAATGCAGGAATGGAGTGTGGTTCTCTGTGAATGTTTCCATGGTAACAATGATAACAGCTTATATTTATAGACTCTCTATCTCCAAGGAACTCAAAGCGCTTTACAGACACATTATCTTCTTCTGTGGGGCAGAGGGAAGGGAAGAGGGAGACAAGGGGGGTGACAAGGGCAGGGGAGAGAGAAGGGGGCAGGCGATGGCAAAGGAGGAGGAAGAAGGAGAGGAAGGAAGGGTGGGAGGGAGGGAAAGTGAGTATGAGCAGGAGAGGAGAGGGGAGGGACAGAATGCTGCGACCTGCTATTATGCGTATTTCACAGATGACACAGAGTGGGGAAGTCAGTGACCCAAGGTGGCATGATAAGCCAGTGACAGATGGTAGATGGGATGGCCCTAGTGGCTCATGTAACTCCTGGAACCCTTGCTGTTGGCACTGGGCACATGCCAGGGCTGAGCTGCCATCCCCCAGTCATCTAGTTCTGGGTCAGCAGATAACTCCAGGATGTCAAAGGCAGTTTGGTTCAACTATTGTTGACATGAAACATGAAGACTATTTTTTCCACGGAGAATCGGGGATAATGTCCAAAACCCTTACAGCCAGAAAGCCACCAGACAATCCCAGACGGCATCCCCAGGAGTGAGAGGCTTATATGTCCTGCTCATCTAAGACAAAAAGGACCACACACCAAGGTCTGCACATACTGATGGAGATGATTCTTTGAATGGAGCCCATTTCAGCCTCCCTAGGACCTTTGGAGGGAATGCTTCTGGATAATTCCCCCTGAGACATGCATCTGCTCCTTGAGGTGTGTGATGTTGCTTAAAGTTATTTGAAAGCTGTAGCCTATGAAATTGAATCTACCATTCTTTGTATAAAGTCATTTGTATGTGTGAAGCCAACCTCTTCTGGAGGAGGCCTAACCTCTGGGGTGGGATGGAATGGCTCTCAGACTCCTTCATCCTGGGGTCATTTCTGTCCCCTTTCTTATTTAGTCGGAGTTTGTCAACCCTAGTCCCCATTTCTGACCCACATAAGCCTGTTTTCCTGCCTCTTACTATTACCTCTCTACTACTTTGACCTTTGGAAAATAGGGCCTGTTTTCTTTTTTAAAAGAGCCATTCTCTGCAGCGTATCTACTAACCCAGCCAGCAGTCCCCATGGCACCCCTGAGAGACAAAGAGCATCCTCCACCAGGGTTTCTGGGGTCTTTATAAACAAACCATGCCAGTTCCTGCAGCCCTGGACCTCAGGCTTAAGCAATAGATGAGCTTCTTGCCTTTGATCTGTTTAGGCTGCAGGGGCCCTTGGATGAAGGGGTTTGTAGTTTGGAAGTTCAGGGGCTGAGCCCCAGGAAAGTTTAAATATTTGATTTACAAATAGGCTCTGACTCCCAAAGCAAAAATAAATAAGGGACACTCTGAAGAAGAAAGGAACAGTTTGCTGGACCTCCTGGGTTCCTAGCACCATGTTAGGTACTTCATGTGTAGCGATCAGGGCTCTAAGGCTGAACATCCACACTGAATTTCTTTATCTTCCCCCAAGTCACACGCTCCCTCTTACCTCCTGGCCTTGGGCTCCATGCGGAAGGAATCCTGTTTTGTTTGCTATTGTCTCCCCAGAGACAGTTCGGTGTCTGTTAGAGACTCAGTATTTGTAAATAAATAATCTTCCTATTCCTATGGCTCAATCCTGGTACCCTCCATCCTCACACATTTTCTTGGTTTACCTGTTCCTCTTTCAATGTGTGTGCGCTCAGTTACTCAGTCATGTCCAACAGTTGGCAACTCCATGGACTGCAGCCCACCAGGCTCTCCTGTCCGTGGAATTTTCCAGGCAAGAATACGGGAGTGGGCTGACTTTTCCTGCTCCAGGAGATCATACTGACCTCTTCCAAAGTCTCAGATATGGTCCCCCTGCTTTTTCTTATATGTTACCTTTCTCTGTCATAGCACTTACCACACAGTATGACTTTTGATTATGTTCATATAAGTTCCTAGATGCCATTGAAAGGGGCTTTTGAGTGTAGAAAACATTAGTCAAAGGCTTACTTTTTGCAACAGGTGATTGGATAAAGAAGATGTGGTACGTATATACGATGGAATACCACTTAGCCATGAAAAAGAAATGCCACTTGCAATAACGTGGATATAACTAGGGGTTATCATACTAAGTGAAGGAAGTCAAAAAGAGAGACAAATATCATATGATACCACTTATGTGTGGAATTTAAAATATGGAACAAATGAACCCACCTACAGAATAGAGACAGATTCACAGACATAGAGAATAGACTTGTTATTGCTAAGGGGGAGAAGGGGTTGAGGAGGAATGGATTGGGAATTTGGGGTTAGTAGATTCAAATTATTATATACAGAATGGATAAACAACAAGGTCCTGATGTATAGCAGGGAACTAGCAGGGTCCTAATGTATAGCAGGGAACTAGCAGGGTCCTAATGTATAGCAGGGAACTATATTCAATATCCTGGATAAACCATAATGAGAAAGAATATAAAAAGAATGTCTATACATATATGAGTCACTTTGCTGTACAGAAGAAATGAATACAACATTGTAAATGATCTACACATCACTAAAAAATAAATTTAAAAAAGAAACAAAAAATTCCACAAAGATTCACTCTTTATGTTAAATGTTAATATTCCACTTATTAAAGTTAAAATTAGAAAAACATAGTTATTTTTTAGCTCAGCTTATACATGTAATTATTTATTTTTTTGTCTAGCAAAGTTTAGCAACCACTTCTAAAGGGTCTATGAATATAGTTGATTATCTTTAAACATTCTAAGCTGTTATTAATCGTATATCTACACACACACATATTTAGTTTGCCAACTCTGCTCCCCATTTCTTATCCTTATAGACCTTGTGAAATATATATATGTATAATATACATATTTTAATTAACAAAACTTTCTGGAGTACTTCAATACATTTAACCCCTTAATTTACAACTGTTGTTGTTTAGTCCCTAAATTGTGTTCAACTCTTGCAACACCATGGACTATAGCCCTCTAGGCTCCTCTGTCCATGGGATTCTCCAAGCAAGAATACTGGAGTGGGTAGACATTCCCTTCTCCAGGGAATCTTACTGACCCATGGATTGAACCTGCATCTCCTGCTTGGCAGGTGGATTTTTTACCACTGTGCCACCTGGTTATAGGGCTCTAAATTTCTCTTACATGTTTCAGTAAATTTAATAAGAATTCAGCTTTCAATTTAAAACATAAAACTCCACATCACTCACTCATCAAGTATTTTAAATTGGCATTTCAAGGCTATGCCTCTAATAGGCGCAAGTCTTTTAAAACTAACCAGTCACGCTCATGCTCAAACAGCAAATATACACAATTCCTTTCTTAATGCACAATTATCAATACTATGGTTTGGTTCTCTTGTATCTTTCCGTACAAACTTTTCACTTTTCTTGGTGTTAAGAAACACACATCCTCCTTCAAGGAACACAGTTGGCCTCCCAGTTACTTAGACGCAGAGTTTTGGCTAGGACATGGACATTCCAATAGTCATATATAGAAGTGAGAGTTGGACCATAAAGAAAGTTGAGCACCAAAGAATTGATGTTTTTGAACTATGGTATTGAAGGACTCTTGAGAGTCCTTTGACTGCAAGATCAAACCAGTCAATCCTAAAGGAAACCAGTCCTGACTATTCATTGGAAGGACTGATGCTGAAGCTGAAACTCCAATACTTTGGCCATCTGATGTAAAGAACTGACTCATTGGAAAAGACCCTAATAATGGGAAAAATTGAAGGCAGGAGGAGAAGGGGACAACAGAGGATGAGATGGTTGGATGGTGTCACCGACTCAATGGACATGAGTTTGAGCAAGCTCCAGGAGTTGGTGATGGAGAGGGAGGCCTGGCATGCTGCAATCCATGGGATCACAAAGAGTTGGACGTGACTGAGTGACTGAATTGAACTGGACTTATGCATGACCATGATGGGCTTTATATAAATGGTTATAAAGTTGTATGTTTTCACACCAAAGAATTCAGTCTCCTAGGCCCCTGGCCACTTCATCTAATTCTTTCTTCACCCAAGAAGTCTGTAGCTCCTGTTCTTGCTTGTCACTTGAGTAGATTTTGTACTTTGGTATTTTAACATTTGCTAATACATTTATAAGTATAGTAACTTCAGCTTGAACTTGATGGAAGTGGAAGATCTGCAACCATTATCTTCTTGCTAATAATGAATAAATTTGACCTTGAGGGAGTTTTTTCTTTTATGTTCCCAGCATCATACCACCTAAGTCTCCTGCATTGCAGGCAGATTCTTTACCATCTGAACCACCAGGAAAGCCCCATACAACTCTTGCTGCTGGTGCTGCTAAGTCGCTTCAGTCATGTCCGACTCTGTGCAACCCCATAGATGGCAGCCCACCAGGCTCCCCCGTCCCTGGGATTCTCCAGGCAAGAACACTGGAGTGGGTTGCCATTTCCTTCTCCAATCTTAGGGCTATTTAACTTGATATTCTGTTGAATTTTGTTTGACTCCTCACAACTCTGGAGGTTAGAGTCTCTGCTTGCTGCTCCTTGTCTTCTCCATCGGATTGTGAGCTTCCTGAAGACAGGATAAGATGCCTTGTTCAGAGTTGTAGGCCCAGAAGTCAGCACACTGCTTGACACAGAATAAACATTATTGCTACTTGGTCTTTCAGTTGATGACCAGCAAAGCTCACTTGTAGCTGAACAACTTGCGTGTATTGCTCCTTGCAAAGAGGGAGACCCTCACCATGGGCAACCAGAGAGCATGTCAGTAAGAAGGTGCTAGAAAGGATTGCAACAACATGGGTGGACCTGGAGATTATCATACTAAGTAAAGTAAGCTTGCAGAGAAAAACAAATATCATGTCACCTGTATGGGGAATCTTAAAAATGATACAAATGAACCTATTTATAAAACAGAAACAGACACATAGACACAGAAAACAAACACAATTACCAAAGCAGGAAGGGGGAGCATAAATTAGGGGTTTGGGATTAGCAGATATATACTATTATACATAAAATAGATAAATACCTACTGTATAGCACAGGGGACTATTAATATATTCAATATCTTAAAATAACTAACACAACATTGTAAATCAACTATACTTCAATTTTTTAAAAAGTCAGATTTCGGTGTAATTACAAAAAAGGAAAAAAAAAAGGACTTAGGAAAGGATTTGGGCTTGCTTGTGTCAGGTGAATTTGGGTAGGGTTTAAAGAGGCAGGGCTTTGTTCCGAACCGAATGCCACCTGGAAGCAGAGTTAATTCTCTGACTGAGAACTAGAGACTAGACGAGGTTAAAGTGGACTAGAGGTGCGGACTAGAGCGAGGTTAAGGATGTAACTGGTAAAGAAATAGCAGCCATGCCTATTAGTCAGGATAGGGGACACCGAGTCATTTTGAAGGTTTGGACTGTGATCACAGTTTTGTCTGCTGAGACACGATCACTGTGTTCTTGTTTTGGTCTGACTGCATCATGGCCACAGAGTAGCCTGCCCTACTCATGAGTGAAATGGATTCTTTTTCACAGAACATCAAGACCTGGCCCTGAGTACAGGGCCAGCTTATAGCAATGCCAAGGTTTAGCAGGAGAACCAGGCTGGCTCCAGTGCAGACTTTAGGACAGGTCTATTTGGTCCAGGGTCCTATTTCCACTGCACTTCAGGTGTAGTAAATCCATCAGATTTACTGGATTTCAGAGACTGGCTAACACAAGATCTCAAGACCCCAAACTTCTTTCTCCCTCTCCCTCAGCCACCTCTATTTTTAACATGCATTCCTCAGTGTAGCAACGCTCTGTACCTTAGAGTCTAGGGAACAGACAGGGTGACCAGCAGCTAAAACCAGCTGTCTAGCAACCATCTGCCCTTCTTCATGTGGAGTCAGGCTAATCAGTTCTTGCTTCTCCTCCTTAAGCCATACTTTCCATCCCTCGTTGCTGGGGTTGGCAGAACTGGCATAGCTCAGGCTCTCAGCCCCCTGCTGTTGACTTGCCAAAAATATTTCTGCAACTGGAATTCAATTTGGAAAATGTTTTACAAATAGAATCTCTTGGGATAACATTTTAATTTCCCTGATCAAAGTATGATGTGCTATTCTTTGGATGCTAGCTCCCCAATGGTTTAGAAATGGAGATCTTAACTGATTAATCCTAGTCCTTCATTTTATCCCAGTACTTAATTTTGACATCTTTAAAACACGCAAAGATCTTGAACATAAGAACACTTGGAGAGTATATAGATATTTAAGATCCTGCCTCAGGGAACTTGTTAATTCTCCAAGGCCTTTGACTGGGGAGGTGGGAAGTTCACAACTGGTTTGGTTATGTCATTTACTCTCTGAGAAACCTATCCTTGTACTCCACTCTCACTAGTTGTGCTGAGTTGCTTTGAAAAACATAACTATATTTTTTTCCCCCTAAACTTTCATATTTTTAGTTGAAGGAAAATTGCTTTGGAGTATTGTGCTGGCCTCTGCCATACATCAACATTAGTCAGCCATAGGTACACTTGTGTCCCCTCCTTTATTAACCTCCCTCCCACCTTCCACCCTTTCCCACCTTTCTACGTTGTTACAGAGCCCTGGTTTGAGCTCCCTGAGTCATATGGCAAATTCCCATTGGTTATCTATTTTATACACAGTAGTGAACCGTGAACTTCCTGATGTTCAAGCTGGTTTTAGAAAAGGCAGAGGAACCAGAGATCAAATTGCCAACATCCGCTGGATCATGGAAAAGCAAGAGAGTTCCAGAAAAACATCTATTTCTGCTTTATTGACTATGCCAAAGCCTTTGACTGTGTGGATCACAATAAACTGTGGAAAATTCTGAGAGAGATGGGAATACCAGACCACCTGACCTGCCTCCTGAGAAATCTGTTTGCAGGTCAGGAAGCAACAGTTAGAACTGGACATGGAACAACAGACTGGCTTCAAATAGGAAAAGGAGTACGTCAAGGCTGTATTATTGTCACCCTGCTTATTTAACTTCTATGCAGAGTACATCATGAGAAATGCTGGACTGGAAGAAACATAAGCTGGAATCAAGACTACCGGGAGAAATGTCAATAAGCTCAGATATGCAGATGACACCCTTATGGCAGAAAGTGAAGAGGAACTAAAAAGCCTCTTCATGAAAGTGAAAGTGGAGAGTGAAAAAGTTGGCTTAAAGCTCAACATTCAGAAAACTAAGATCACGGCATCCGGTCCCATCACTTCATGGGAAATAGATGGGGAAACAGTGGAAACAGTGTCAGACTTTATGTTTTGGGCTCCAGAATCACTGCAGATGGTGACTGCAGCCATGAAATAAAAAGACGCTTACTCCTTGGAAAGTAAATTATGACCAACCTAGATAAATCGCATATTCAAAAGCAGAGACATTACTTTGCCGACTAAGGTCTGTCTAGTCAAGGCTATGGTTTTTCCTGTAGTCATGTATGGATGTGAAAGTTGGACTGTGAAGAAGGCTGAGCGCTGAAGAATTGATGCTTTTGAACTGTGGTGTTGGAGAAGACTCTTGAGAGTCCCGTGGACTGCAAGGAGATCCAACCAGTCCATTCTGAAGGAGATCAGCCCTGGGTTTATCTTTGGAAGGAATGATGCTAAAGCTGAAACTCCAGTACTTTGGCCACCTCATGCGAAAAGTTGACTCATTGGAAAAAACTGTGATGCTGGGAGGGATTGGGGGCAGGAGGAGAAGGGGACGACAGAGGATGAGCTGGCTGGATGGCATCACTGACTTGATGTGAGTCTGAGTGAACTCCGGGAGTTGGTGATGGACAGGGAGGCCTGGCATGCGATTCAAGGGGTTGCAAAGAGTCGGACACGACTGAGCGACCGAACTGAAAGGAGTGTATATGCTTCCATGTCACCATCTCCATTTGTCCCACCCTCTAATTCCTGAAAGACGTAACTTTTGAAAATCTACTCAAATATTTAGAAGGTATTTATATATATATATATATGTGAAAGTTGCTCAGTCATATCTGACTCTTAGCAACTCCATTGACTATAGAGTCCATGGAATTCTCCAGTCCAGAATACTAGAGTGGGTAGCCTTTCCCTTTTCCAGGAGAATTTCCCAACCCAGGGATCAAACCCAGGTCTCCTGCGTTGCAGGCAGATTCTTTATTAGCTGAGCCACAAGGGAAGCCCATGTGTATATATATATACACATATACACACATATATACACACACAAACATATATATGTATATATATACACACACACATATATATGTGTGTATATATATATGTGTATATATATATACACACACACGTGTATATATATTATTTTTCATATAACTGGATGTTGTGATTATGTTAGTGATAAAAATAAACAATGACTTTTCTCTGGGAATGCTTTTAAACTTACAAAATAAAGAAGGCTTTTATTACGCCCTTGGTCTTTACATTAAATTGCAAGGTATTTTTAACCAGCTAAACCAACCAATAAGCAAATCTCTTTCCTAATAAAGACAGCTGAAATGAACAAGTAAATTTTTAGGAGAAGTGAAAAAATCTACCTATTCGTTGATTTATTGCTGGTGAACATTGGCCTCTTTGTACACTTAAGTTTTAACTTTTATATGAATATGTCAAGTGCAAAGTACAGATGCCAAGTGTGCAATAGGACTCTGGGATAATTAACATTAACTATTTCAAGAGTCAAGAGGCCTGAATTCTAGTATCGCCTTACTTGTTAAATGTTGACCTTAAGCAAAACATGCAAATGAAAGTAACTAGATCTCAGTTTTTGTAAAATGAGAGGAATTGTACTAGCTGATTTTGTAGATTCCTTGCACTTTAAATATTCTAGCTTTTGAATGAATGCATTCAGTCAGTCATTTAGTACAGGCAGCTGACAAAAAATGATAGCCCCATAATACAGTTATTGCATGCTGCCATGAGGTGAAGGCAATGTACCATAGGTCGTGTACCCTGAATGCCAGCTTATGGCATAAATGTGCTTTATCTGAAGCATATGCTATATCCCCACTTTTCACCTCCTTTAAAATAAATATTTGTTTAAACATTAAGCTTAGCCATTATCCCATATTTTCTGGCTGGAGTCACGATCTGCTCATGATCTGATTTTGACTATTGTCTGTAATTTATATTTTATCTATTGCTGTGCTTCTCAGTCTGGCAGCTCCGGCTGGGCTCTGGGTGATAAGTACCTAGTGCACATCTGTGTCACTAAAATCGTGAGATCAAACCTTGTCCAACCAAAAAATAGTCCTATCCCTAATTTTTCTAAGGATGGAGGTGCTTTGCTGGATGAATCTAAATGTTAACAGCTTAATTAGGCGTTTACCAGAATTGTAAACATTACAGCAAGATTTTTTGATAAGGAAATTTTAGATAGTTTTCTTGGTGGTAAATTTTATTTTAAAAACCTGCCTAGGAAGTGAGCTATTTTAACAATATCCTACCTGAAACTACATGTCTGTTTTTATTATTGTGTGCATGTTCTCAGTTGCTTCAGTCACGTAAGACTCTTTGCAACCCCACGGACTGTAGCCCACCAGGCCCCTCTGCCCATGGGATTCTCCAGGCAAGAATACTGGGGTGGGTTGCCATGCCCTCCTCCAGGGGATCTTCCCAACCCAGGGACTGAACACCCATCTCTCAAGTCTTTGGCAGTGGCAGGTTTTTAACCACTAGCTCCAATCTGGGAAGTCCTTATTGTAGTGTGCTGCTGCTGCTACCGCTAAGTCGCTTCAGTTGTGTCCAACTCTGTGCGACCCCATAGACGGCAGCCCACCAGGCTCCTCCATCCCTGGGATTCTCCAGGCAAGAACACTGGAGTGGGTTGCCATGTCCTTCTCCAATGCATGAAAGTGAAGAGTGAAAGTGAAGTCGCTCATTCCTGTCCTACTCTTAGCGACCCCATGGACTGCAGCCTATCAGGCTCCTCCACCCATAGGACTTCCCAGGCAAGAGTACTGGAGTGGGGTGCCATTGCCTTCTCCGTATTGTAGTGTACTATATATTAAAACAAAATAAATAAAAGTTCACAAGGTTTTTCATTAGTATAAAATGGTTTCAGGAGAGAAGACTCTTACCATAAGTTTGGTTTGAGGACCCCAAACTTAATTCCTCTGAGCTTCAATAGCAAGATTATAACCACAACACACGGCAGCTGGAGACCAAGGGCATTAGAAAACATTCACAGAACAGAATGTCTGACATTAAAATCCCCATTAGCACGAAAGCCTGCCTTAGGCACACAGGCCTCCTGTATTGACTTTGGCAATGTGTCTACCTTGTCACACCAATAAGGATAACTGAACTTGAGAAATGACTGATGGCACAACCTAGTTCCCTCTGTCTCTCTGTTCACTTGGGTTTAGCTGAATGTAGCAGAACCCTCTCTCCCTGTGCCAATATTTGTCTTCTTCTCTGGGTCAAGACTCAGGCAGCCCCTTCTCCTGGGAGAGGCAGGCTGCCCAGGGAAATCACTCTTCTGGGTTTCACACATCCTCAAGCACTTGATGTCTGTTTAAAGAAAATTAAACTTTTATTTATTCTGCAAATTGTATCCAATGGAGCTCTATCTACAGACCTATGTGTGCCTTGTTAATCTAGTTAGGCAAAAAAAAAAAAAAAAAAATTAGCATGTCTCTAGCTAACGGTAGCAGCAACAGGGTAAACATTTCAGCATCTGCTTAGGCAGCCCAGGGAGGAGCCTCCTGACCTTGTACAGCTTGGCGATCACAGGACAGGTATGCCCGAGAGAACAGTGGACTGGGGGAGGATACAGGGGCAAGAATACCCCGAAGGACTAAACCTCCTTAATCCTCCTTAGAGGAAGGGGAGGGGTGAGTTAATTAGAAACTAGGATTTTTTTAATCTCAAAGAACCCTCATATATTTTCTTTCTTTTAAAATTTTTTTGATATGTACATACTACTATGTTTATCTATGTATCTATTTTTGGCTGTACTGGGTCTTCATTGCCACCTGCGGGCTTTCTCTAGTTATGGTGACCAGGGGCCACTCTCTAGTTGCGGTGCATGTGCTTCTCACTGCGGTGGCTTCTCTTGCTGTGGAGCACAGCTCTAGGCAGCAGGCTTCAGCTGTGGCACAAGAGCTTAGTTGCCCCATAGCACGTGAAATCTTCCCAGACCAGAGATCAAACCCTACATTGTCAGACAGATTCTTATCCACTGTACCTGTAGGAAAGTACAGAGGAACCCTGATATATTTTCTAGGCGCACCATCTCATGTTATAAAGAGGCACAGTCCTTGAAAGGGTAGGTACCTGCCAAAGGACACATGGCTAACTGACAAAGCCAAGTCTGAAACTCAGGTTTTCTGACTTGTCAACTAGTCTTCTCATCACATCCCATTGTCTTCTTTACCTATTAGAGCTCCTGGCCCTTGGGAGACAATTCTAATCATAGCCTCACCACTGATTTTCGGCATAACTGGGCAAGTTGTCCTTTCAGAGTTTCAGCCTCCTTCTGTCTTGAAATGGGGACAGCACCAGGCTGAGCTGATCTATGTCTAGAGCTCAGGCTGTCTGGAGAACAGTGCACTTGAGATGTTTTCATTCTTAACCTCTTCATGAAGAAATGTTCTGAGTGGTCGGTTTTCCCAGGTGTACTTGTTTTCTTTGTTTTTCTCTTGGTTAGGGAGATTGCTTTGTTTCCTGATCAGGGTCTGTTAGAGGTCGATGAAATCTGCCTGTTTAGGTAGACAAGTTTCAGCTATTCTAGAAACTAACCAAATTCTCTAAGCATGTGAACTCTCCCCTTTGGAGCTGTCCCCAGGACAGCTGAGAAAGTGGTCGCACCCTATATATAAATCAGGAAAGTAAAAACACAGCACTGACCTAGGGCTTTCTTAAAATGATTGTGAAAAATAATTTGACCAGCATATTACAAAGGAATAATGATTTGAGTATTTTCTGTTTTAAGCAATACTAAAAATTAAAATGATGTGCACTTCCAAGACAGAAACACATGGCAATTGTTATTCACACAATCAAGTGATTCCTTACCTTTCTTGCAGCTTTTTCTTCTGTTAGCATAATGGAAAGCGCAACCCAGTTTATACACACCCATTGCATAAGGTAGCATGCACCAGATTTTCAGAACTCGTTAAAAATTCCATATTTATCACATGTACCATATATGTACCATGTTCCTGATGACCTCTTTTCATATTATTAACTCACTTTAAAGATTTTGAAATATATGTTAATACATAAACATATATTTTTTGTGAAAGGCACATGTAATTATTGTGAAAGATTAGAAAGCTATCCCCATAATCCTACCACAAAGAAATACCTATCCTTATCACCTTGTTGTCGACCCTTACAGACTCTTTATATAATACTGTTACTGCATACTACTAAAAGTACTGCATAATAATACTAATTATGCTCTTGTCTGCATATTTTCTTCAACTTGCTTTTTCTATTAATATGCTGTGAACAGCTTTCTATGTTGATCAATATTAATTTATGACATTATTATAATAACTACTGTTTATTTACACATTCATACACATTTCAGTCATGCGCTCTGATAGATATTAAGTTGCTTCCAGTTTTTAACTATTACGAATGACACTTCAGTTCAGTATGTATCTTTAAATCTTTGTGTGTATCTTCAAGTATTTTTTCAGGGTAAATTTCTAAAATGGAATTGCTTGGCCAGAGGGTATCCTTACTTTAAGGCTCATGATATACATCATTAAATTGCTCTGAAGGAAAGTTGTACCCAGAAATCTGAAATTATTTTCCTCTGTACCCCCAATAGCCATATGTATTATCTTTTTTAAGTTATTATTTTTTTAGAGAAGTTTTAGGTTCACAGCAAAATTAAGAGAAAGATAGTGGCTCAGTGGTAAAGAACCCACCTGCAGTGCAGAAGATGCAGTTTTGATCCCTGGATCCAAAAGATCTCTTGGAGAAGGAACTGGCAACCCACTCCCATATTCTTGCCTGGGAAATCCCGTGGACAGAAGAGCCTGGCATATAGTCCATGGGGTCATAAAAGAGTAGGACACAACTTAGCAACTAATCAGCAATAATGACAACAACAGCTATATACCCCTTGTCCCAACACACTAGCCAACATTATCAACATTCCCCACCAGAGCCATATATTTGTTATAGCTGATATAAACTGACGTTCTCATTTCATTTTCTTAATGCTGTCTTTTGTAGAGCAGAAGTTTTTTTATTTTAATGAAATCCAATTATCATTTATTATTTTCATGGATCTTGCCTTTGGTGTTGTATGTCATCTAGATCTTCTCCCATCTTATTTTCTAGGAGTTTTATCTAAAGGTCTACTTTCATTCTGAGTTAATTTTTGTGAAGGGTATGATATCTTTGTTTAGATTCTTTTTTTTTTTGTTGTTGCATATGGATGTCCAGTTGTTCTGGCACCATTTGTTGAAAAGACTATCTTTGCTCTGTTGTATTGCCTACGTTCCTTTGTCAAAGAAAAGTGGACTCTATTTATGTGGGTCTGTGATGGACATGGAGGCCTGGTGTGCTGCAATTCATGGGGTTGCTCGTGTCCGACTGAGCGACTGAACTGAACTGAACTGATTTACAGGCTCTCTATTTTGTTCAATTGCTCTATTATTCCACCAGTAACACACTGTCTTGATTACTGTAATTTTATTGTAGGTCTTGATGTCAGGTAGCTTCAGTCCTTGAATTTTGTTCTCTAATACTGTGTTGGCGATTCTGAGTCTCTTGTCCTTTCATATACACTTTAAACTTATAGATACACACAAAATAACTTGCTGCAATTTTGATTAGTATTACATTGACTCTACAGATGAATTTGAGAAGAATTGACGTGTTGACAGTAATAAGTCATCCTATCCATGAACATGGAATATATAATTATCATGTTCTTTGATTTCTTTCATCAGGATTTTGTGGTTTTCCTCATATAGATCTTGCACATATTTTGTTAAACTTATACCTCAGAATTTTATTTTTGGGGATGAGAATGTTAATGGTATTGTGTTTGTACATAGCTGGTATATAGGAAAGTGATTGACTTGTATATTAACTCTATATCCTGCCATCTTGCTATAATCACTTATTAGTCCCGGGAGTGTTTATTTATTTCTTTTTAATTATTTTGGATTTCATACATGGATGACCATGTCATCTATAAGCAAACACTGTTTTATTTTTTCTTATCCCCATCTATATACCTGTTATTTCTTTTTCTTATTTTGTTGCATTAGTTAGTACTTCAGTGCTGAATGTATTATCTTTTTACTCAACAGTTTATTGAGGTATAACTGATGTACTATAAAATGTTCTCATTACAGATAAACACTTTAATGATTTTTATTTATTATTTTTTGTTTTGCAAGTTTCCTTTATTCTTTTTTTTAAACTTTTGATTTTATATTGGAGTATCGTCGATTAACAATGTTATGATAGTTTCAGGTGTACGGAAAAGTGACTCAGGTATGCATATACATGTATATATGTTTTTTCAAATTCTTTTTCCACTTAGCTTGTTACATAATATTAAGCAGAGTTCCCTGCGCTATACAGTAGGTCCTTCCTGATTATCCGTTTTATAGCAGTATGTACATGTCAGTCCCAAACTCCCTAACAATCCCTTCCCTCTACCCTTCCTCTCTGGTAGCCGTAAGTTCATTCTACAAATTCGTGAGTCTGTTTTTATTTTGTATATAAGTTCATTGTATCATTTCTTTTTAGATTCTGCATACAAGCGAAATTATATGGCATTTCTCTTTCATTGTCTGACTTGACTGAGTATGAAAATCTCTAGGTTCATCTTAGCACTGCAAATGGCATTATTTCTTTATTTTTAATATGGAATAATATTCCATCATGGGCTTCCCTGATGACTCAGGGTTAAAGAATCTGCTTGCAATGCAGGAGAGTCATGTTTGATCCCTGGGTCAGGAAGATCCTTTGGAGAAGGAGATGACAACCCACTCCAGTATTCTTGCCTAGGAAATCCCCTGGACAGAGGCGCCTGGTGGGATATAGTCCATGAGTTTGCAAAAGAGCTGGGCACGACTGAGGGAGTAAACAACAACAACATTCCATTGTATATATGAGCCATGTCTTTTGTATCCAATTCTCTGTCAACGGACATTTAGGTTGCCTCCAATCTTGGCTATTGCAAACCGTGCTGCAATAAACATTGGGGTCTGTGTATCCTTTTGGATCATGTTTTTCTCTGGATAAATGCCCAGGAGTGGGATTGCTGGATCACGTAGTAGCTCTACTTTAGCTTCTTAAGGGGCCTTCCTTCTGTTCTCTGTAGTGGCTGTACCAGCTAGTTATTTTTAATAAATGCATACGGTTGCAACCACCACCACAATCCAGTTTTAGAGCATTTACATCTCCCAAAATTTCCCTCAGCATTATCTTTTAAAGTTTGTTTGATTTACTGGGATATAATTGAATACAGTGAAATGGTCAAATTTTAAGTGTAGCTATTGCAAATTATGATCAGTGTATAGACACAGGATATTTTAATCTTACTAGAGCGTTTCCTCGTGCCTCTTCCCAGTCAACTCTCTTCACCCACTAAGAAGCAAACTGATCTGATTACCATCACTGTAGGTTCTAGAATTTCATATGAGTGGGATCATACACTTTCATTCTGCATACTATTTTGGAACTTTTCTGTGTTTTTCATGTATCAGTAGTTTGTTACTTCTTTTTATTGGTGGATATTTTTCGATTGTATGACCTTGCTTATTCATTTTTCTGTTGACAAACATATGGAGTGTTTCCAACTTTCGATATTTTAAGTAAATCTGCTATGAACACTTTTATATAAGGCTTTTTGTAGATAATTCTTTTTAGTTTTCTCAAATAGCTAGGAGTGGAATTCCTAGGTCTTAGGGTAGGAACTTTAACTTATGAAACTGCTAAAACTTCTTCACATTAAAAGCTTGTACCTCACAGTTTTCTTCAAAGTTTTGCCTTCTATGAAGATAATTTGCTACCCAAAATTCAAACTTTTAGAACAAATTTAATGGTTGTTATTTTCTAACTGAAAGTATACTTCACAAATGTCTTTTTTTTTTAAGATTATTTTTTTAATGTGGACTGTTTTTTAAAAGTCTTTATTGAATTTGTTAAAATATTGCTTCTGTTTTATGTTTTGGTTTTCTGGCCAGGAGGCATTTGGATCTTAGCTCCATGACCAGGGATTGAACCCACACTGTGAGCACTGAAAGGAGAAGTCTTAAAAATTGGACCATGAGGGAAGTCCCCACAAATGTCTTAAGAGCATGGTTGAGGGTAACACTGGACCCATTATAACTCAGCATTTCTATGGAGAATTTCTCCAGGCAACAATACTGGAGTGGGTTGCCATTTCCTTCTCCAGGGGATCTTCCCAACACAGGGATTGAACCCAGGTCTCCTGCATTGCAGGCAGATTCTTTACTAACTGAACTACGAGGGAAGCCACTTCTATGCAGAAGGGGGAGGTTTCTACTTTTGCAAAGCACTTACATGTGCATTATCTCAAGTGATTCCAGAACTTACTATTATAGATAAGAAAATTGATAAAGAGGTAAACATTGTTTTCCAAGGTCACAAAGATAAAAATACTCGAAGCCAGAGCATTATTTAAATAAAAGATTAAATTTATCAAAATTGAACAGAGAACATCTCTGGAATTATTATCTAATAGGAAAACAGGTTTCAATTTTAAAACATGCAAAGGCAGAGAATTTCTGACAAATGCAACTTTTGTGGGAAGAAATCTTCCCCTGGGACACTCTTTTGAGGTTTTGTAACTTTTTTCCTCTGACTTTTTTTTGCTGATGATGACTAAAATACCACCATCATCAATACCACCACTTTTTTCCTGGCCTATTACAAATCCTATCACTTTTAATAATACTGATGGCTATTATTTCTTTCTGGCTTATCACAAATTTCACCACTAATGTGATAATACTAACATTTATTGAGGGCTTACGGTGTATAAGCTCATTTCCTATCACCTCATATATTTCCTTTAAGACCCTTTAGGGAAGGCTATGATTATGATTACTATTATTATTATGTCCATTTTACAAAATGGAAAAACTGAGGCTTAGCGGGAGAGATTAAGAACCTTGGCCAAGTTGACATAGCTAAGAACTGGGGCAGCCAGGAATCAAATCCAGCTTTGTGTTACTGGAGAGTCCCAACCATTGAGAAATAAGCCTAAGGCACTTCTCGAGTTTCATATCCTGGGAAGCTCCTGGACACTCTGTCAAAAGCCAGGGAGTGTCTTGTTGTTCTTGAGTCTCTTCATCTCTAGTGAGTGACAAGACTTGAGCAGCTCAGCCAGCAGCCCATCCTCAGGGGAAAGCTGGTATTTCACTCAGCCCATTTTGTGTGTTTTTTGTCCCCTTCTCTTGGCCAATATATGTTAATGCCAATAAAAGATCACTGGATTGTGAAAGAGATGCCAATTATGCTGCTGTAGGAAAATGTCCTTGATAATAACACCCTGTGCTTGGCAACTGGAATCTGAAAACCTCCCAACACATTGCAGCCTGCAGGTACCTGCATCAGAGGTTCATCCCAACAAATATCATGTGTCAGGGGAGGAGGGTGAAAGAGAGAGGGATTCTAAGTCTTTCTGAGGCTGTAAACTGAAGCTAACCAGGAATATATCATTGTCAGCCTTACCTTTTAACAGGCAAGATCACCCCAAAGGGTTAGTCCCTGGGGAGACCCTGGAGAGCAAACCTCCCTCTGCCAAACACTGCCAAGCTGGACACAGAGAGAGGCAGTGGAAACGCTAGCTAAAATATAGATTCTAGAGGCAGATTTATTGGCAAAAACTTGTCACCAAATAATTCTACGCCTCAAACTCTTCATTTGCAAGATGGACTTAATACAAGTAAGCACCTGTTTTGCAGGATTATTGTGAGGATGGTGAGATAGTGTGAGAAAGGCGCTAAGCACAGAGACACATAAGTTCCCAGTTAGCAGTAAATAGATGCATATAGCTCCCGAGGGAAACAACCTCTTTTAACAGAGGCTGTTGTTTGCTAGGAGGAATCAAAAATAATATGAAAATGAGGGGCATCCTGTTGCTATTGGGGAGACATATTAAGGAGCCCCTATTCTGTGGTAGTAGGTGTTTTAGATGGAGTTACGTATTATTGTTGCCAGTTTATAAGGGAGAATCTGAAACTTCAAGTCATGTGCTCAAGGTCAGCTGGGAAAGCCCTGATTTTAACTCAGGTCTGTCTGACTTTCAAGGGTTTCCACTCCATGGTATCATTTCTCAGGCACAGTTTTGAGACATGAGATGTAAGGAACGAAGAAATTTCCATGAGTTAACATCTCAGCATGACTGAACTCTGTTCCTATCCTGCTTTGCTGATGTCAGGAATCTGAGTTGATGAAAGTGGAAAATTGATGCCCTACATGGTTCTTACTGGATGTAAGAAAATGAGCAGGGCTGGCTGGATAATAGATAGCAGAGAATTCTGAGCCTAGGTGATAGGGAGATGATGGGCAGTGGTGGGGACTATGGCGGCCTGGTAAGTGCACGCCCAAGCTTGAGCTGCAGCTCACGTCACATCAGCCAGCCCACTTTAGCCACATGCCAATTTTTATGTGAAGTTACACTAAAACCTTTTTCAAAAATTCAACTTTTTATTTTGAAATAATTATAGGCTCACATGAAGTTGTAAGAAATAACACAGAGATCCCTAGTATCTTTTTAACCATTTTCTTTCCCCACTCCAGTGGTTAATATTTTGCAATATTACAACCCAGATAGTAATATTGCCTATAATTGTCTATATGTAGAACATCTTCTCATATTGTCCTTTTACAGCCACATATCTGTATAGTCTTGGTAGCTCAGATGGTAAAGAATACGCCTACAATTCCTGGGTTGGGAAGACCTCCTGGAGAAGGGACTGGCAACTCACTCCAGTATTCTTGCCTGGAGAATCCCACTGACAGAGGAGTGGGGCGGGTGAGATCGCAAAGAGTGGGACATGACTGAGTGACTAACACTTTCACTTTCATTTGTATAGTCAAAGCTATTGTTCTTCTAGTAGTTACGTACAGATGTGAGAGTTGAACCATAAAGATGGCTGAGCACCAAAGAATTGATGCCTTTGAATTGTGGTGCTGGAGCAGACTCTTGAGAGTCCCTTGGATTGTAAGAAGATCAAGCCAGTCAATCCTAAAGGAAATCAACCCTTAATATTCATTGGCAGGACTGTTGCTAAAGCTGAATCTCCAATACTTTGGCCATCTGATGTGAAGAGCTGATTGATTAGAATAGACTCAACTTACTGGAGAAAACAGATGCTGGGAAAGATTGAAGGCAAAAGGAGAAGGGGGTGGCAGAATATGAGATGTTTGGATAGCATCCGACTCAATGGACATGAATTTGAGCAAACTCTAAGAGACAGAGAAGGACAGAGGAACCTGGTGTGCTGAAGTCCATGGAGTCGCAAAGAGTCGGACACAACTGAGCAAGACTGAACAACAGTAACAATGCTTCCTTCCCACACCCATCACCTCCTTAAACTTTGGCATTCACAAATCTGTCCTCCATTTCTGTAATTTTGGCTTTTATAGAATGCTAGATAAGTCAAGTAACACAAGTATTTGGGGACTGACTTTTTTCATTTGGCATGATTATCTGGAGATTTATGAGATTTATGTTGCATGTATGAATATTTTGTTTCTTTTTGTTGCTGAGTAGTATTCAGTGAAGTGTGGTTTAACCACTCATCGAAGAATATTTGGGTTATTTCTAGTTTGGTGCCTCTATGAACAAAATACTTTAAATCCTTTTGTACAGCTTTTTTGTGTGAACACAAGTCTTCATTTCTTTGCAGTAAATGCCCAAGAATCCAATTACTGGGTCATATGGTAGTCCCATGTTTAGTTTTTTCAAGAAACTGCCAAACTGTATATCAGAGTGCCGTTAGCATTTTATATTCGCATTGCATGAGTGACCCAGTTTTTCCACATCTTTACCAACATATGGTGTTGTCACTATTTTTTACTTTAGTCTTCCTGATGGGTTTGTAGTGATATCTCTTTATGGTTTTAAATTGCACTTTCCTGGTGGCTAAGGATGTTGAACATCTTTGCATGTACTTATTTATCATCTGTACATTCTCGTTGGTGAAACATCTGTTCATGACCTACAGTTGACCAACAGGCATGTGAAAAGGTGCTCAATATTGCTAATTATTAGAAAAATGCAAATCAAAACTACAATGAGGTATCACCTCACACTGATCAGAATGGTCATTATCAAAAAGTCTACAAATAATAAATACTGGAGAGGATGTGGAGAAAAGGGAACTGTTATATACTGCTGGCGGGAATGTAAATTGGTATAGCCACTATGAAAACCAGTAAGGAGTTTCCTTAAAAAAATAAAAATAGAATTACCATATAATCCAGCAATCTGACTCCTGGTGATAGCTCTGCAACAGAAAAGAACTCTAATTTTAAAAGATAGTGTTCATTCAGTGTTCATAGCAGCACTATTTACAATAGCTGAGATATGGAAGCAGCTTAAATGTTCATTGACAGGTGAATGCATAAAGAAGATATGATACACACACAAGAATATGATTCAGCCATGAAAAAGAATGAAATAATGCTCATTGGAAAAGACCCTGATGCTGGGAGGGATTGAGGGCAGGAAGAAAAGGGGATGACAAAGGATGAGATGGCTGGATGGCATCACCGACTTGATGGAAGTGAGTGTGAGTGACCTCTGGGACTTGGTGATGGACAGGGAGGCCTGGCGTGCTGTGACTCATGGGGTCACAAAGAGTCAGACACGACTGAGCTACTGAACTGAACTGAATGCCATTTTCAGCAATATGGATGGGCCTAAAGATTATCCTCAGAGAAGGCAATGGCACCCCACTCCAGTACTCTTGCCTGGAAAATCCCATGGATGGCGGAGCCTAGTGGGCTGCCATCTATGAGGTCACACAGAGTCAGACACGACTGAAGCGACTTAGCAGCAGCAGCAAAGATTATCCTATTCAGTGAAATAAATCAGACAGAGAAAGACAAATATCACTCATAGGTAGAATCTAGAAAAATGATACAAACGAACTTATATACAAAACAGAAATAAACTCACAGACATATAAAACAAACTGGCTACCAAAAGGGAGAGTGTGGGAAGGGGGGATAAATTAGGCATCTGGAACTAGCATATACACACTACTATAAATAAAATAGATAATCAACAAGAACCTACTGTAAAAAATGGGATTTCATTCACTATTTTATAATAACACATAGGGAAAAGAATCTGAAAAAGAATATATATATTATATACATTTAATATATATATATGAATCACTTTGCTGTAGACTTGAAACTTACATAACATTGCAAATCATCTACACTTCAATAAAAAAAGAGAAAAAGGGACTGAACACTGATGCATATAAGCCTGTTCGAGCAATATGTTAAGAAAAAATCATGTTTTAAAATAGATTGCATGAAATGTTAAAAAGACAAATCTATTCATATCTTTTGGCCATTTGCTAATTAGATTTTTAAAACTGAGTATTGAGAGTTCTTTTTTCATTCTAAATACTAGTTCTTAGTCAGATGTGTGATTTGTGAATATTTTCTCCCTCTGTATAGCTTATCTTTTCATCCTCTTAACAGGGTCTATAGCAAAGCAATTAAATATTTTTTGATAAAGTAAATTTATTAAGATTTCCTCTTATGAATCACACTTTTGTTATCAAATTTAAGAAATTTCTGTCAAGTGTTAGATCCTAAATATTTTCTATGATTTTAAATAATTTTATAGTTTTACGTTTACATTTAAATCTGTGATCCATTTTGAGCTACTTTTAGTCAAAGCACTCTAGCATCTTTTGTTGAAAGGGTATCTTTCCTCTAGCGAGTTGCTTTTGCATATAATTTATCAAAAAGTTATTTCTATGGGTCTAGTTCTGAATTCTGAATTCTTCATTCTGTTCATCTAATCTATGTGTTTATCCCTTTGCCAACCCTGTTTATATAGGTCTTCTTTGACATCTTCCATCAGCATTAAATACTTTTAAACATACAAGTCCTATACATGCTTTGTAAAATTTACACCGAGGTACTTCTTTTTTTTTTGAACAATTTTAAATGATACTATATTTTTAGTTTCAGATCCACATGTCCATTGCTAGTATATTGAAATATAATTGATTTTTTTTAATGTTTATATTGAATCTTGAGGCCTTGTTGAATTCACTGATGAGCAGTTTTTTGTCTTAGTCGACTCCTTGGAATTTTCTATGGCAATCATGTCATCTGCTAAAAGAGATAGTTTCAGTTCTTCCTTTCTCACTGCAGATGGTGATTGCAGCCATGAAATTAAAAGACACTTGCTCCTTGGAAGGAAAGTTATGACCAACCTAGATAGTATATTCAAAAGCAGAGACATTACTTTGCCGACTAAGGTCCGTCTAGTCAAGGCTATGGTTTTCCAGTGGTCATGTATGGATGTGAGAGTTGGACTGTGAAGAAGGCTGAGCGCCAAAGAATTGATGATTTTGAACTGTGGTGTTGGAGAAGACTCTTGAGAGTCCCTTGGACTGCAAGGAGATCCAACCAGTCCATTCTGAAGGAGATCAACCCTGGGATTTCTTTGGAAGGAATGATGCTAAAGCTGAAACTCCAGTACTCTGGCCACCTCATGCGAAGAGTTGATTCCTTGGAAAAAACTGTGATGCTGGGAGGGATTGGAGGCAGGAGGAGAAGGGGATGACCGAGGATGAGATGGCTGGATGGCATCACGGACTTGACAGACGTGAGTCTGAGTGAACTCCGGGAGTTGGTGATGTACAGGTAGGCCTGGCGTGCTGCAATTCATGGGGTCAGAAAGAGTCGAACACGACTGAGTGACTGAACTGAACTGAAGTTTATGTATTTCTTTTTCCCTTTCTTTCTTTTTCTTTTCTTTTTTTCTTTGCCTGATTGCACTAGCTAGAATGTTCAACACACTGATGTATAAATGTGGTGAGAATGAACATCCTTCCTTGATCCTGATCTTAGGGGGAAAGTTTTCAGTCTTTCACTATCAGGAATAATGTTAGTTGTAATTTTGTACAGAGAGTCTTTTATCAAGCTGAGGAAATTCCTTTCTATTGCTATTTTTCTGAGAGTTTTTGTCAAAAATGAGTGTTGAACTTTGCCAAATACATCGTTTGCATCAATTAATATGATCTTTCTTTTTAACCTGTTAATATGATGGATATCATTGATTATCAAATTGTTTCCAGGGCTTGCACCCCTGGAATGAACCCCACTTGGTCATACTTTAGAGTTCTTTTATATTACTGAATTCTATTTGTTAATATTTTGTTAAGAATTTTTACCTTTATATTTATGAGGCATATTTGATATTTGTCTGTAGTTTTTTTTTTTGTACCATCTTTCTATAGTTTTGGTATTAGAGTAACACTAGCTTTAGAAAATGAGTTAAGAGATGTTCCCTCCTCTTCCTCTATCTTTAGGAAGAGTTTGTATAGAATAGATATTAATTCCTCTTTAAATGTTTGTGACAACTCTCCAGTGATAGCATTTGAGCTTGGGAAAATTTTTTATTTTCAAAATTGCTTGGGACTAAAAACTGTTTTTCCTGTCCCAGTTTCCCTTTTGAATGGGAATGTCTATAGCTACTCTTCTATGCCTGTCAATCACTGCATTTTAGGAGCTGATAACTTGTTTTCTAGCTTATGAGTTCATGGATACAGAGGAATTCTGCCCTAGGCTGGATTATAATCAATCTTTCTCATACCTATTTAAAGTGACTTAGATGATGGCATTTGGGACTTGTAAACTGATGTGGATTTTGAGTTGAGGCAGTAATCTATTAAAACTTTTCACAGCATTAGGATGTGGTGAATCAATTTTGTATGTGGGATGGGCATGAATATTTGGGAGCAGATTGTGGTGGGCAGAATAATGCCCCCTCAAAGATTACCACCTCCTAATTTTTAAAACTTGTGACTATGTTAACCTCAGTTGACAAAAAGGTAGCCAATGTGATTAAAGACCTTAGGATGGGGAGATTATACTGAATTCTTCCAGTGGGCCCACTATAACCTCAAGGATCTTTATAGGTGCAAGAGAAAAGCAGGCATACTCAATGTCTGAGTAATGTGATGTGAGAAAGATTTAACGGACATTGCTGGCTTTGAAGATGGAAAGGATTCACAAGTCAAGGAATGAGGGCAGCCTTGAGGGCAGCAAGGAAACAGACTCCCTATTGGAGTCTCAATAAAATAATACAGGTTTGATACACCTTGGTTTTAGCTAGTGAGATGAACTTTGGAATTTTAACATCCAGAACTGTAAGAAATAGGCTGGTATTGTTTTAAGCTACCAACTTGTGATAATTTATCACATCAGCAATAGGGAATACATATGAGCCCATATACTGAGATCTTATTTTGATTACTGTATTTTTCTATTATGAAATTTCCATTTAGTTCTTTTATATAACTCCTACTTCTTTGCTGAGGCCTCCTATTTAAAAAATATTGTTTCAACCACATTCACAATTGCTGTTGAAGAAATTTCATCATTGGCTGCTTTAAAATCTTAGTCAGATAAGTCTTATATCTCTGTCATCTTCGTGTTGGCATCTATTGAATATCTTTTTTGCATTCAGTTTAAGATCCTCCTGGTTTTGGGGATGATCAGTGATTTTTTATTGAAACATAAGCTTTTTGTATTATGTTCTGAGGCTCTGGATCTTATCTGAACCTACTTTTTTAGTGGATCTTGGCTGACACCACTCTGACAGGGGAAGTGAGGCTGCCACTCTATTACATTCAGGCAGGGTGGAAAGCCAGGTTCACCTCTTGGTCCCCATTAACTGCAAGGAGATCCAACCAGTCCATTCTGAAGGAGATCAGCCCTGGGATTTCTTTGGAAGGAATGATGCTAAAGCTGAAACTCCAGTACTTTGGCCACCTCATGCGAAGAGTTGACTCATAGGAAAAGACTCTGATGCTGGGAGGGATTGGGGGCAGGAGGAGAAGGGGACGACAGAGGATGAGATGGCTGGATGGCATCACGGACTCCATGGACATGAGTCTGAGTGAACTCTGGGAGTTGGTGATGGACAGGGAGGCCTGGCGTGCTGCAGTTCATGGGGTCACAAAGAGTTGGACACGACTGAGTGACTGAACTGAACTGAACTGAACTGAACACTCAAGTGGTGCGGGTTAGGGAAGCTCCTTATTACTGCTGTTGGGAAGCTGAGTTCCAGGAGTGGGGTGTCCTCATGGGCACTGGGTGGTGGTGAAAATTTCCCATTCTCCCCTAGGTCTCCTCTGACATTTCCCCTCTGGGAGGTATGCCTCATTGCTGCTGGACAGATTCCCCATTTGGGGGGTGGGGGGAGTTGGTTTAGGGCTGCCTACCAGTGGCAGGAAGTCCTGGCTTTCTACTTGGCCATCTCTGACACCACCACAGTGGGGTGGGTGGGGCACTTCATTACAGCTTCACAATGGTGGAAGTTGAGGTTCCCTACTCAGATTTGCTGCTTTGGGCAGGAGTGGGCCATAGTTCTTTTCAATGATATTTGGCTGCAGCAGGGCAGTTAGTGTCTAAATGTTTTTTGTGTTTTTGGCAGCCCTTTTCTATCCTTTGGCTATAGACTGTAGACTTTTATGGGGGCTGATAGACTTTATTTTCTTGGGCTCCAAGATCACTGCAGATGGTGAGTGCAGCCATGAAATCAAAAGACACTTGCTCCTTGGAAGAAAAGTTATGTCCATCCTAGGCAGCATATTAAAAAGCAGAGACATTACCTTGCCAACAAGGTCCATCTAGTCAAAGCTATGGTTTTTCCAGTAGTCATGTGTGGATGTGAGAGTTGGACCATAGAGAAAGCACCAAAGAATTGATGCTTTTGTACTGTGGTATTGGAGAAGACTCTCGAGAGTTCCTTGAACATCAAGGAGATCAAACCAGTCAATCCTAAAGGAAATCAGTCCTGAATATTCATTGGAAGGACTGATGCTGAAGCTGAAACTCCAAAACTTTGGCCACCTGATGCGAAGAACTAACTCATTTGAAAAGACCCTGATGCTGGGAAAGATTAAAGGCAGAAGGAGAAGGGGATGTCAGAGGATGAGATGGTTGGATGGCATCATCAGCTGGATGGACATGAGTTTGAGCAAGCTCCAGGAGTTGGTGATGGACAGCTATGCTGCAGTCCTTGGGGTCGCAAAGAGTTAGACATGACTGAGAGACTGAACTGAACTGAACTGAACTGATGAATTTCATAGGCTAATGACAGGGAGGATTATTCCAACTATTTTAGGAAAGGGGTGGGAATTTATAGGAATCGCCCACTTTCTGATCTTTGCTGGTCACACTTGCTTGGAACTGTGATGGCACTGGTAAGTGTATAACATTGCTTATGCTAATTTATTACAATGAGTGTGTAATAAGGCTCAAGATCCACTGGAATTCAAATTGTCTACCATCTTGAACCTAGCTGGTTGTGACTAGTTTGTCATGTCCTGTGACTGTGTCATTCTTTTAAATCTTGTGCCTTGCCCCCTTACCTCCTGTTTTAGTAGGAAGGGGAGGTGGGATAGGGTGAGAGATGATAGATAACTTTGGAATTTGGGTATCCATGGGCATGTTCTAGTATCAGGCCTCTCCAAAACACAAACCATAGCAAGCTGCTGGAGGAAGAGCCCCCAGCTTCTGAGAAGGTTCTTCATACTTGAAAGTTCCTGTGTTCAAGTTTGCTAGAAGTAACTACTTCAGAACTTTTTCTTTAATTATCTATTTAAAAGAACATTTTTTCTGATCATAAAATTGGTGCAGTTCTGTGTTGGAAAATTAGAAAAATTCAGACATGGAAAAAGAGAATAATACCTCTCTAAACCCTTCATCCTGGAGAAGGCAATGGCACCCCACTCCAGTACTCTTGCCTGGAAAATCCCATGAATGGAGGAGCCTGGTAGGCTGCAGTCCATGGGGTCGCGAAGAGTTGGACATGACTGAGCGACTTCACTTTCACTCTTCACTTTCATGCATTGGAGAAGGCAATGGCAACCCATTCCAGTGTTCTTGCCTGGAGAATCCCAGGGACGAAGGAGCATGGTGGGCTGCTGTCTATGGGGTCGCCCAGAGTCGGACATGACTGAAGTGACTTAGCAGCAGCAGCAGCAAACCCTTCATCTAGGGGATCTTCTGGATCCCCTGTTAATATTTTTGTGTGTTCCCATTTGATATATTTTATCTGTCTATTCATCCTTCTATGTAAATAAAGTTGCAGCTCTTCTTTTTTGTATGCTTTTAATCACATTTTCCTCTTCAGTTTAAGTCAATTATAAATGTATTCTCCTGCCATTGAATATTTTGGAAAGTATGCTTTTTCATAATTCCATTGTATTCAATTATTTGAAACAGCAATAATTCTCTTACTGTTGGAATGTTTTAGTGTTTATTATTTCTCATTATTATAAATGGTGCTGTGGTGAGAATGCTTGACTACATGTCTCTTTAATTCTTAGAAGTTGAAATACTTGAGCAAAGGGCATTTGAGGTTTTTGATTCATATCATCAGCTTGTTCTCCTGAAAGACTACCAATTTACATTCTCACCACAAGGACTGGAAAATTCTTGCTTCACTCTAGTCTTGCAGGATTGGCTATTATCATTTAATAGTCTTTGTGAGGTTGAAGGCAAAAAAGGTATTTTAATGTCACTTAATTTGCACTCATTTTATTACTAACAGTGTTAAACACCTCTATTCTGTCTTTTTTATTTTTTTAGATAACTTCTTTTTGTTATCTGCATATTTTTTCCTATTGCAATTTTCTTCTTAAAGATCTGTTAGAAGTGTTACAAGGTTATTTTCCCGGTTTGCCATTGCCTTTTAATTTTGTATATGATGGTAATTGACACAGATTCTCCCTTTCTTTTCTTTATTCCCACCACACTTTCAGGGCTTCCCTGGTAGCTCAGTGGTTAAAGAACCTGCCTATGTAGAAGAGGACGGTGAAATCCCTGAGTCGGGAAGACCCCCTGGAGAAGGAAATGGCAACTCATTGGAAATCCCATAGACAGAAGAACCTGGCAGACCACAGTCCATCCGGTCACAGAACAGTTGGATATGATTCAGTGACAAGATAACAACAAACCAAGCTTCCATGCTTAGAAGGTCCTTCTCTACACATTCATCTACTGCTGCATAACTAATGACACCAAAATTTAAGAACTTAAACCAATAACCATTTCATTATATTTTATCATGTTTTGTAGGTCGTTGATTTGGGCAGGCCCAGTTGGTGATTTTTCTGCTCTACCTGATATTCACAGTAGTCATTCAGTGCTCATCAACTGGCTGATTAAGAGGATCCAAGATGGTGTCACCCACATGTCTGGAGTCTTGGGGGATGGCTAGAAAGCTGTGTTCAACAGGAACTGTCCCCTAAGTGCTTCCATATGGACTTTCTGACATGGCAACATTGGAGTTGTTTGAATTCTCACCATGGCAGCTCAAGGCTCCAAAAGGGAGCACTCGAACAAACAACTGTAAGGTCTTTTATGACACAGCCCTGGACTATGTCAACTACTCTATCAGTGAAAGCAGTCTCAAGCCTGCCGGGTTCAGGTGATCTTCAAAGGAGATGTATCATAGAATTTGAGGCCGTATTTGTGGCAACTCTACCCCAAGATAAATTAAACGCACTCTGGTATTTCCTTCTGCTTTGTTTACTCTACTTTTGCCACTGCAGCTGCTTTTTCTTTTTCTTTATAAACACAAATTCTCAATCCATTGAGAAAATGTTTTTATAAAGGTTTATAATGAAGTTCAAATTAGAATATTTCCACCTAATAAATGATTTTTCACTATAACATTTTCTTGAATAACCATCTTTTTACTGATGGCTAACTATTATAGACACTAGGGCCTAAGTATTTTGTTAATGGAAGAAAAACATCCTTCCCCACTTTTCTCTTGACTTTTCCGGCACTCTCTTTCCCAAGATAAAAGTTGTTAAGTCTGTTCTCCTGGTGAAGTCTAGCTTTCAGTCTGAGGGGCAACTAACCACACCGCTGACGCCAGGCTGGCCAGCAAGCATCTTTCCAGCAGGCCTTGCTGGGCTGGAAGGGCTCTGTGTTGTTGACCTAACTCAGAGGGGCTCCTACTTTTCAGCCCACATTTCCAATAGCAGGCTGTCCCCCTGCAGCAGAGCTGTGTGCCTTGGGCTGCTGCCCCGGGTGTGTTTGAGGTGCTTTTGTTGCTGTGATTCCAAGTGCAATAGTTCCTGGGGAAGATTGCTTCTGAGGTGAAGTAACTTGACTGCTTCTAATGGGAGAAGCATTGGTTCACTTTTGTTAAGGTACTTGGCTTTGCTAAGCAAGGAGGGAAACTCCAGAACCATGAGGCTGTTTTTTCACAACCTCCTTCTCTATCGCTAGTTCTTGTCTCATGCTGGCTCCACCCTACATTCCTCCACCCCAGAGGGACCTCTGATCTGGCCTCCAGCTTCCTCACCGGCATCTCTGTTTCCTTCTCCCTACCACACAGAAACGCAGAGCTAAGCCCTGTGTCACTGGTCTCACAATGCTGTATTCTTCTGCCTGGTCATCCAGTTATTAACAGCCACCCACACTGTTGCTGCAGTTGCTATTGTTACCCACATCCCTTATACAGCTGATACTTCGGCAGCTTTATTATCTTATTCCACCTAATACTTCAATGATGTAGCTATTAGGGGAACCACTGACCAAAACTGCCCAACCTGGCCAGGCACCACAGTAACCATTTATGTGAGTTATCTTATGACAGGAGGTCCTGGTAAAGAACATGGAACTAATGAGCCAAGATCAACTGGAATAATTCAGGAAAGGTCAAAAGGAGAGAGGAAGTGCCAGTCTATATGTTCTACCAGTCTCCCGAAATCTTTCTTGCTGGAATCTATCTTGGCTGAGTGATGTGGGACCACCAGGAAGGACCCGGAGTCAGAATGATTGGCCAGAGACCACCTGAAAACTAACCCCATCACCATAAAACCTGAGACTGTGAGCCACAGGGCAGAGAAGTCCTTCTGGGTTCCCTTACCCTGCTGCCTTCTGCCTGGATGTCCTGTCTCTAAGTCTCTTGCTTTGCCAGAATGTGTATCTCCTTGGACAATTCATTTCCAAGTGTTAGACAAGGGTCCACTCTTGAGCCCTGGAAAAGGTCCCCCTTCCTGCAGCATATTACTATTATTCCCATTTTACAGGTAAGTGAATATTAGGCTAGAGATAAGAACACATTCAATCCTAAAGGAAATCAGCCCTGAATATTTATTGGAAGGACTGATGGTGAAGTTGAAACTCCAATACTTTGGCCACCTGACGCAAAAGAACTGACTCATTGGAAAAGACCCTGATGCTTGGCAAGATCAAAGGCGCAAGGAGAAGGGGACGACAGAGAATGAGATGGTTGGATGGTATCACCGACTTGATGGACATGAGTTTGAGCAAGATCCCAGGAGTTGGTGATGGACAGGGAAGCCCGGTGTGCTGCAGTCCATGGTGTCGCAACCAATCAGACACAACTAGGCGACTGAACTGGACTGAACTAAAGAATGCACTCAGGCTGTCCAGGTGGTGCTAGTGGTAAAGAACCCCCCTGCCGATGCAGGAGATGCAGGTTCAGTCCCTGGGTCGGGAAGATCCCCTGGAGGAGGGCATAGTAATCCACTCCAGTATTCTTGCCTGGAGAATCCCATGGACAGAGGAGCTTGGTGGGCTACAGTCCACAGGGTTGCAAAAAATGAGACACGACTGAAGCGGCTTAGCATGCGTGCATGCAGGAATGCACTCAGACACGTAGTTAGTAAATTGTGAAGCAGGAATTTTAACCTTGGTAGTTTGCTTAATTTTTAAATACTGTGAGATACTCTCCCTCTTGTTCACCTTAATCCCCAGTTCCTAACTGCGGATCAGTGTTTTCACTGCTCCCTGAGAAAGGGCACACACAGCTGATATGAAGGGCCACAGGAGAAAGACACCAGCTTGAGGACATATAATCCTGTCTGGCAGGAACATCTGAAACTTAGTCCTCCTGAAAGTTTACTTGGTTCATTCCTCTGCTTTGAGCTAGCTCTTTCTGACAGGTAGGCGCCTCCCTCTCTTAGACAAGGCACAGCAGAGATCACCATGCCTTAGGCAGTTGATCTGCCCTCTAAAACTGCCTGGCTGTTTCCTCAGGGGAGTTTTCTGTGTAACTTCACTCTGGCTTCGTGACTCACTTCTTCTTTTCCAGGCTGTACCAGAGTAAATCTGCTTCTGTGATCTGAGCCCAGGGCATGCTCTGGCCCTCTCTGGAGAGAAGCAGAGTCAGAGAAGGAAGAGATTTCATAATGTGGGCATTCTGGTTGTTCACTGTTGAGGAATCTGTGTTGATTTGCATTTATCGCACGTAGGTGGAGCGCCCAGCAGCTGGGGAAGTCCCGCTGTGGAGAGAGGAAGGACTCAATGGGAAGGATTTCCGGGGAAGGAGGAGGCTGTCGGAGGCTGTGCCTTTTGCTCTCCTTTGGCCTTTCTGAGAATTCCAAAACTGGGTCTTGAAATTTCAGCACCTGGGGTCCTGCCAGAGTTTGGAGAGTATGAATAGGAGAAAGACTGGCCAACCTAAAGTCAAGCGAATGAATAATGAGCAACTTGATCATTACATTTAATACTTAATATAAATCTTTGAGAGGAAAACTTCCAGTCACATCTTCAGAATCAAACGTTTCCTTGACCTATTTCAGTTTGTAGAGCTATTTTTTCTTTCCATAAGGACTAGAAAATTTCAAAAGTTTACCAAAGAACCTTTGTAAAACCCCCAGAAGAGTCTCCAGAAGTTGTGAGCTGTATTTTTTGACCGTGAAAAAAAGCATGGTATTCTTCAGAGGAAGGCATTGATCAATTCTTTAAGAGAGACTGAAACCGAGGCCAAATATCAGTGTTCCAGTCTTGACATTCGTAAGGCGAGTGCAGAGAGAAAAAGAGAGAGCCTGGCAGTCAGGCAAGAAATGGGAAATTTATTAGAGGGAAAGAGAGGGTGACTGGCCCTTAGGGAGAACCAGCGTCCTCCATTTCTGACGGAGTCCTTCTTATACCCCACCAATAAAAAATTCTCTGAAGGGATGGTCATGTAGCTGGCGGTCTGGAATCGGGTGGTTTTGCAGTTTTGAGAAGATAGGTGCCCGTGAGAAAACAGCATGCCATTTGGGCAATTTGGTCAGTCTCACAGATCATTGTGATTTTATTCTTTGTTTGCATGTTTGACATAACGAGCCATCTTATCAATGAGACCCCATGTGGGCCCTATCATTCCAGCCTTTTTGATTTAGGATAAGGACTAAAGGTCAATCTTCTGTAACTGCTTCTTGGGACAGTGGCGTTGTGGGGGTAAGAAAAGAAAAGGCTGGAATGTGGGTCAAGGGGATTTGTGAGGGGTCAAAGTTTTTGATAATCTGAGTGAGTTAGAAGTAGCTCGTGGATAGTTCGGTTGGTGAAGGCTTATAAGGGATCCTTATGAAATTTTGAAAACAGACACATTAAACATGGGCCAAAAGTTAGAATAAGGGTAAGTAGAAGAAGAGGGCCTAGAAAAGGTAGGACCCAGGGCATCCAATTCCAATTGCTTAACCAGTTTTCCCATGAATTACTGAGGTCCTGGCATATTCTCGAGGCCCTGTTTGTCAGATTTCTTGTTGCTTCCTTTACAATGCCTGTTTTATTGGTGGAGAAACAGCAGCCTTCCTCCAAAAATAGGCATAGGCCTCCTTTTTCTGCTGTGAGGAGGTCTAATCCTCTTCTATTTTGGAGGACCAAGGCTGCCAGGGAATCTAGCTGGTTTTGGACAGTGATAAGGCTGTTAGCTCGGAGAAGGCGATGGCACCCCACTCCAGTACTCTTGCCTGGAAAATCCCATGAACGGAGGAGCCCAGTAGGCTGCCGTCCGTGGGGTCGTGAAGAGTCGGACCCGACTGAGTGACTTCACTTTCACTTTTCACTTCCATGCATTGGAGAAGGAAATGGCAACCCACTCCAGTGTTCTTGCCTGGAGAATCCCAGGGATGGGGGAGCCTGGTGGGCTGCTGTCTATGGGGTTGCATAGAGTTGGATACAACTGAAGCGACTTAGCAGCAGCAGCAGCAGCAGCAAGGCTGTTAGCTATTTCTTCTGGGCTGTCAGTGAGGTCTTTAGAAAGGCTTTGATAGTAATTCAAAGGAGTTGTGAGTTCTGTGGTCCCTGTTCCAATCCCAGCCACTATTCCTAAAACTGACTCATAGAGGAATGGATTGAATTGCCTGTCTGGGTCAGTTATGAGTTAGAGGGATAGGAAGGGTCTGATTGTTAGGAGCAATAGAAATATCTGGGACTAGATATACCAGGTGCATGTTCCTGTCCAGTTAGTGGGAAGTCATAGATTAATAGTGGTTCCAGGAGTAAGAAGACAATAGCTGAAATCGACAGCAACTAGGAATCTTTCTGGGACCTTGTTCGTGGTCTCCGAAACTGACAGTGAACTCACCAGCAGAGCCCCTACAAAGAGGTATTTACACCATATGCAGAAGGGAGTCTCCCTGAGAAAGGAAGAGAATGTCCTGCAGTTTCTGAGACATGATAGACAGATTTGCCTGAAGGGAAGGAGTGATGTGAAGTGTGATTAGAGAGGTATGGCAGTATGGTTCCTAGTTGGGGGTAAGAATTGTTTATAGAGTTTTGTCTGGAGAAAGAGAAAGGACCCTACTGTTGCAGAGGAACGTCAGAAGTGGAGAGTATTAAGGAGCAGTAACCAGGCTAGATCAGAGGGTGGGCTTGGGATAGTAATAAAGGCTTTGAATTTTGAGAGAAGGGGTCTCCCAAGAATAGAAGTGGGGCATTTTGGGAGTATGAGAAAAGAATGGGAAAATGGGGTATCTTGAAGTGTGCAAGTTAGAGGCTTGGTTATTTATAAACTGTCAACCCCCATAACAGAGACCTGAGAGATCTTGGTTTTTCCGGAGTAGGCAGGCGTAGCAGACTAAGTGGCCCCTGTGTCAGTGAGAAAGGAGATCGGCTTTCCTGCCACTGTAGAGTTACCCTGGGCTCCGTAGAGGTGATGAGAGTCGGGGATTGGGGCCCTGGGCATCTTCAGTCTTCAGTGGCGAGTCTGAGGAGGCTGGGCAGAGCTGGGTCGGAGGACTCCTGCTCGGGACCAGGAGGGGATGTCCAGATCCCTGGAGGGGGATTTGGGCAGTCGACTTTCCAATGTCCCTTTATGCCACAGCTGGGAGTTGGACCTGGAGAAGGCCTTGCCTTTAGGCATGAGTGGGCCCAGTGATCTTCTTTGCTGCATTTGAAGCAGGGCCCGGGTGGCTTCCTTTCTTTGCTGGTTGATGGAGGCTTGGAGCCATGTAGGACAGTGGCTAAAAGATGGCATTTGACCTGATCTTGTTGGGCCTTCTCTAGCTTTGCCTGTTCTTCCCATTATTGAAAATCTTAAAGGCTAAATTTAAAAGGTCTCGTTGAGGGGTTTGAGGGTCTTCTTCTACCTTTTTTAGTTTCTTTTGGATATCTGGGGATGACTGGGAGATAAAATGGGTGTTACGGACAACGGTGCCCTCTGCCAAAGTGGGGTCTAATTTTGTATATGTTTGTAGCATTTCCATTAACCTGCCTAGAAATTGTGCCAGGTTTTCATCTAGTCTTTGAGTTATTTCCCAGAGCTTATCAAAGTCGATGGCTTTATGCCCTGCCTTTTGAAGGCCCACAATGAGGCAAGTAACCATGTGATTTACCGGCAACCGTATGATTTCAGGTCTCTCTGCCTGATAACCCCAGTTGGGATCTTCTCAGGGAACAGCCTTTGCCCCTACGGGCTTAGTGTCATCTGTCCTGTGCATCTCATCAGCATTAACCTGAGAGGCTTGCCATGCTCATTCCTTCTCTTCTGGAAGAAGAGTAAAGAAAAGTATGATGTAAATATCATGCCAGGTTAAGTTGTAGGACTGGGTGAGACACTTGAATTCTTTTAGATAATTATCAGGGTCTGAGGAGGAGTCAAGACGCTTTTCAATCTGAGATAGATCGGTGAGGGAGATTGGGACATGAATCCGAACAATGCCTTCTGCTCCAGCTACTTCCCATAAAGGGCGGAGTGGCGCAGGGCAAGGAGCAGGGTCCTGAGGCGATGTTTCCTGTTTTAAAGTTGTTCGGGACCGGTTACGGGGAGGGGATCTAGGGAGGTGGGGTAAAGCCTTGGGACCCTCAGGGTAGAGAGTGGGGCTAAGGTCTCAGAGTTTACCTCCGGCGCAGGCTGGGGCGGGGAGTTGGGAGCTGCAGCGGTGGCGGCGGTTCTGCGCTGGAGAAGGAGGGAGGGAGGAGGGGCGCAAAGTGGAGGCTGTGGAACTGGATCTGGAGCAGCTGCAAGGGGATTGGGAGCGATAGCGGGCGGGCTGTGGGCGGAAGGGTCGAAGGAAGAAGAATAGTCTGAACAGCGATCGGGAGACATTGTATTAGGAGGATGTGGCCCAGAGTGGGCCGAGAGTATTTGAGAAGTAGAACAAGATTCACAGGCAGAGGGTCGAGAGCGGAGAGCGAAGAAAGCCTGAACATAAGGGATTTTTAACCACTTGCCTTTGCGGCGGCAGAAGTTATCGAGGTCCCGTAGAGTACCATAATCGAGAGTACCGTTTTTTTGGCCATTGGAACCTGTTATCAAGTCTGTATTGCGGTCAGAGAGTGTTAGAATACTAAAGAAGTCTTATTGGTCTTATCTTCCCTTGGACGCCCAAAGCTTTTAGGTTTTAGAGAAGGCATCCTAGAGGAGCAGATTTTGAGGGCTGGGATTGAGAATTTCCCATTGAGGCCAAATAGGGAGGTTAGACAAGGGCGAGAGAAAGCAAGGAGAAAGGTCGGAGAGAAAAGGCGTCCCTGGTCTAAGGACTTTCTCAGAGGGTAATAATAGCCTGCTTTGAAATGGGCGTCCCCTATTTCAAAGTCAGACGGGGCGCAAGGGCCGTGGGGTGTGGGGATTCTCCAGCTTAGCGCTAGGACTTGGAAATGAGGCGCGAGAGAGGATCCGGGGGGAATGGGATTTCACTCACCCTTGTAACTGATGGATGAAATGTGGGCCCGTGTGTGGATGTCAGTCCTGCAAGGCAAGTGGAGAGTCCCGCCCCGGAGCTCGTCTGTTTCTCCGCAAGGTCCAAGGGAGGGGACCACCGGAGGTGGGCTAGTGAGAGGAGCCCACCCACTTGCGGGTTTCTGCACCCGGGTTTCTCTCCCCGGTTTCTGCACCAGAATGTAAGGCGAGTGCAGAGAAAAAGAGAGCGAGCCAGGCAGTCAGGCAAGAAAAGGGAAATTTATTAAAGGGGATAAAAGGGTGACTGGCCCTTAAGAACCAGCATCCTCCCTTTCTGATGGAGTCCTTCTTGTATCCCACTGATGAATAATTCTCTGAAGGGATGGTCACGTATCCGGAGGTCTGGAATCTGGTGGTTTTGCAGCTTTGAGAAGATAGGTGCCAGTGAGACAACAGGATGCCATTTGGGCAATTTGGTCAGTTTCACAGATCACTGTGACTTATTCTTTGTTTGGGAGGTTGACATAATGAGCCATCTTATCAATGAGATCCTGTGTGGGACCTATCAACATTTATCTGGAATCCGGATGTGTGTACTCACATGTGTGACTCAGCGTGGCCTACAAGAAGACTGTTTTGTTTGCAATGGTGATCCTACTTTTGTATTTGCATACTAGAAGATTTCAACCCGGCTTTGTTACTGTTTCATCCCACACAGATGATAATGATGGAGCCAGTCTGAGTTAATGCTTTGAGAAGGCTATCTCTTCAACCAGATTGCAGCTCTGAGTAAGCAGGACCCTTGTCTTACAGAGGTTTGATTTCCCCAGGCTTAAAATGAGGGTAATTTTACTCATTTCCTTCAGAGAGGTCAAGGGACCAAACTTCTCTGTCGCAGACACTGTTGGTTGCCTGCCAGGGAGCTATTTCCTTTTTTCTACTTTGCTATCAAGCTCTGGTTTTGGTTGCCATCCTTAAGGGTGGTGTCCTTTTTAGGAACTTAGACAACCTGATCACTGAGGGTGGGACGTCATTGGTCTAGGCCAGCTGTGGCAGCCTCAGGCTCAGTGGTAAAAGAATCCTCCTGCAGATGCAGGAGACACAGTTTCAATCCCTGGGCCCAGAAGATTCCCTGGAGGAGGAAATGGTAACCCTCTCTAGTATTCTTGCCTGGAGAATTCCATGGACAGAGGAGCCTGGCGGGCTACAGTCCATGGGGTTGCAACAGTCAGACATGACTGAGCGACTGAGCATGCACTCAAGCATACCTTGAATAATGATTGTTTAAGCGTGGGTGGATTGGGCTGCTCAGTGAGACAGGAGGATATCAGATGGTGGGACCAGGATGGGGACATTCTCTCTCTCTGTGTCTGAAGACTTTTGACAACATATAAGGCCTGACCTATTGCAGATCTTAGAACTGTGGGGGAAAGTTGCAAAAAAGCCAAGCTAGATCTATGATGTTTCTATGTCAGTGAATTGGCCCACTCTGAAACTGTCCAGGCTTCACATGTGATGCAAAATAATCAATATCCTTGTTTGCTTTTAGTCTGTTGTAATTAGAGCTTCTATCCTTTGCTGTCCAGTCTTTGTTTCAAAAGGGGATGTTGGGCAAGTCAAGGCAAACATCTCCTTCCTCTTTCAAAGATGATGAAAACGGAGGGAGCTATGTTTGACTGGCAGTTCTGGCTGGTCTGTCTGCTAAGGCAGAGAATCTGCTAATAACCTTCAAAGACCTGATACTGGTAGGAAAACTAATTCCTAAGGCTGACCTGGTTCAAAAAGAGAATACAATCAAGAAGTAGCAAAGAAAGGTTTTCTCCTTTATGAGAGGAGGCAGAACTCATTGTTGATACCTTTCTGCATACCAAGAAGAGATTCCAGCCAAGTGGGCATAACGGCTTGTGGCTAATTTTGTACAAATGTGATTTCAAAATGTGACCCTCCTCTTGCCAAGCTGAGACTCAGGTGAGGATCTAGAGAGGGATGGAGATTATGTGGTAGTGGAGATGGAGTGGGACAGGAGCTCTGTAGCTTGGTGCAGGGCCAGGCTAATAAGCATACATCGGACAATGGGAGGGAGCAATGGCAGCTTCCTAAGTTGGAGTTTAGTGTGAATACATTTGTCAATTTAACTGGCATTCACTGAGTGCATGATACAGGTCAGGCACTTTGTAGAGTATCTGAGAAAGAAGGAATAATGTTTCTTGCCTCCAAGGAACATACAGCGTAATGTACAGTCTGGTATTTAGGTAACCACCCCCAGCCCCCTCTTGCCTGTTGGCCTTAATCTTAGTGCTCTGGTGGTTTGAACATCTCTTCCCACTCATAAGTTATGTCATCATTGGAGTGTAAATGCATGCATACCAGCTGCTCTTGCAAGTATCCCACATGATTTCCTTGTTATCAGGATTAAGAAATGCAGCATTTTAAGTCTGTGAGGAGTTATCAGTTCTTCAAAGAAGACACACAGATAGACAAAAGGCACATGAAAAGCTGCCTAACATTGCCAATTATTGGAGAAATGCAAATCAAAACTACAATGAGTTTGACCACATTAGTCAGAATGGCCATCATCAAAAAGTCTACAAATAATAAATGCTGGAGAGGGTATGGAAAAAAGTGAACCCTCCTACACTGGTGGTGGGAATGTAAGTTGGTGCAGTCACTATGGAAACAGTATGGAGTTTCCTTAAAAGCTAAAACTAGAGCTACTATATGATCCTGCAATCCCACTCCTGTGTATGTATCTGGAGAAAAACATAATTCAAAAGACACATGCACCCCTATTTTCATAGCAACACTATTAACAAAAGTCAAGACAAGGAAGCAACCTAAATGTCCATTCACAGATGAATGGATAGAGAAGATGTGGTATACACACAGACACTCACACACACACACACACACACACACACACACATACACACACACACACTGAGATAAATCAGGAGTTAAATGAGTTAAATTAGGAGTTTGGGATTAAAACATATACACTACTACATGTGAAATAGGTAACCAAGAAAGACCTACTATATAGCACATAGAAATATACTCAGTATCTTGTAATAACCTATAATGAAAAAGAATCTGATCCGTTATCTATTTTATATACAGTAGGTTTGACATATATACTTTACCATGTATAAAATAGATAACTAATGAGAAACTATAGCACAGGGGTACAATTTGTTTGCAGGACATATTATATTAACCCTATTAAGTCAACCATATTAAGTTAACCTTAAAAGCATTCCAACATATAGTAGGTGCAGACAAATACTGTTTGATTCCACTTATACGAGACACCTAGAAGAGTCAAACTCATAGAGTCAGAAAGTACATTGGGAGATGCGAGGGGTTGGGGGTGGGCAGAAGAGGGGGAATGAGGAGTTAGTGTTTAGTGAGGACAGAATTTCGGTTTAGGAAGATAAAAAATTGGGGAGGCAGATGATGGTGAGAGTTTCACAACAACGTGAATGTACTTAGTAGCACTGAACTGTACAGTTAAATATGGTTAAAATAGTGTGCTTTATATTATGTGACTTTTACCACAATAAAAAACATTAAAAAAAGAAAAAAGAATCTGAAAAACTATATATAACTGAATCACTGTGCTGCACACCTGAAACATTATAAATCAATTACATTTCAGTAAAAATTTAAAAAATAGTTATCAGGCACCCCTACTATATGAGCCAGATGGTATGAGGCATACAAAGGTATTAATAAATGAGAAATCCTGTACTTCTAGGAAACCACAGGTTGGAATATATAATTTTCACAGTGAAAGTCAGAGCAAACATTAGGTGAAGAGCAAGGATTGGAATGGTGCAGATAATAAGTGCTAGGGAAGTTGAATTCAATGCCACATGAGCACTTCAGTGTGCTGAGTACTGAGTCAGGCCCCTGGGACCTAGGAATGAATCAGGTCAATTCCTTCTCTTCCAGGAGCTAATGTACAATAGTAATGGTACAGTACTGTTAGTCACATTGACTACCATTTATGAAGCCCCAGTTATTATGGGAAGCCCTGGTGGCCCAGTGATAAAGAAGCTGCCTGCAATGCAGGAGACATGGATTTAATCCCTGGGATGAGAAGATCCCCTGGAGAAGGAAATGGCAACCCACTCCAGTATTCTTGCCTGGAAATCCCAAGGACAGAGGAGCCTGGTGGGCTGCAATCCAAAGAGGCAGACATGACTGAGCGTGAGTGAGTGAGTAGCTGCTTAGATCGCCTGCACATTCCCCCAGCACTGCTGGAACCACTGAGCCCCAGGGATGTCGCTGGCCCACAGCTGGGCCTGCCACTGTGGAAAACAGAGAACTCAGGAAAGAAAACTGTAGCAGAGCTCTCTTCCATGCACATGCACTGAGCTGAACTGAGGTTTATTGAGGACATTTGGTTCTGGGATGCCTGGAGTTAGAATCCCATGGAAAATTACAGTTGAACCAGGGGGTAAATCTCCCTAAGTATGTAGTCTAATTAAAGCCATCAACACCAGCCAACGAATGATAGGAGGGCTGCTTGGCATCCTACATCCAGCTCAGCCTCCCATGGACCTTGGGTAGACTGAGAAGTTTTGGGAAGGCAGATGTCGGTCTGCATTATCTTCCCCTCTTTACAGACTCAATACATCCCTCCTGACCCTACATCATCTTTTAAAAATAACACAATCAATTATCAGTTTTATCTAGAGGTGGCTGTGATATTGTGATTTATAATAATAAATATATGTTCAGTCTTCATCCCCTTTCCTGGCAGAGGTCCTAAAACCCTTGGAATTTCCCAAGTGATGAGAGTCATAAAGGTGAAAAAAAAGAGTGTTTTAATATTCACAACAAGGTTCTTTCAAACACAGCTGAATTTGTCAATGAGATGAGTTTTGGGAAAGCCCTAGATAACCACTCATTTGTTGCTGTTCAGTTGCTCAGTTGTGTCCCACTCTTTGTGACCCCATGATTGCAGCACACCAGGCTTCCCTGTCCTTCACTATCTCCCGGAGTTTGCTCAGACTCATGTCCATTGAGTCAGTGATGCCATCCAACCGTCTCATCTTCTGTCACCCTCTCCTCTTGCCCTCAATCTTTTCTAGCATCAGGGTCTTTTCCAATGAGTTGACTCTTTGCATTAGGTGGCCAAAATATTGGAGCTTCAGTTTCAGTCCTTCTGATGAATATTCAGGTCTGATTTCCTTTAGGATTGACTGGTTTGGTCTCTTTGCTGTCTAAGCGACTCTCAAGAATCTTCTCCAGCATCATAATTCCAAAGCACCAATTCTTCAGGGCTCAGCTTTCTTTATGGTCCAGCTCTCACATCTATACGTTGCTTTTCAATACACAGTCTAGGTTTGTCATAGCTTTTCTTCTAAGAAGCAAGGGTCTTTTAATTTCATGGCTGCAGTCACTGTCCACAATGATTTTGGAGCCCAAGAAAATAAAATCTGTCACTGTTACATTTCTTCCTCATCTATTTGTCATGAAATGATGATATCTCTTAGCTTTTTGAATGCTGAGTTTTAAGCCAGCTTTTTTACTCTCCTCTTTCACTTTCATCAAGAGGCTCTTTAGTCCCTCTTTGATTTCAGCCATTAGGGTGGTATCATCTGCATATCTGAGGTTATTGATATTGATAATGATATTGATATTGATCACAATCCTGATTCTGGCTTGTGCTACATCCAGCCCTGCATTTTGCATGATGTACTCTGCATTTAAGTTAAATAAGCAGAGTAACAATATACAGCATTGATGTACTCCTTTCCCAATTTGGAACCAGTCTGTTTTTCCATGTCAGTTCTAACTGTTGCTTCTTGACCTGCATACAGGTTTCTCAAGAGGCAGGTAAGGTGGTCTGGTATTCCCATCTCTTTAAGAATTTTCTATAGTTTGATCCACACAGTCAAAAGGCTATAGCATAGTCAGTGAAGCAGAAGTAAATATTTTTCTGGAATTTCCTTGCTTTCTTATATTCCAACAGATGTTGGCACTCATAGGGGATGGCTGTCAGGAGAACCAACCGCCTGATTAGAACGTTGGAACTTTTAGCCCCTTCTCCACCTCTGCAAAGAGGAGGGGGTCTGGACAATGAATCAGTCACCAGTGGCCAATGATTTAATCCATTGTATCTATATAATGAAGCCTCCATAAAAACCCCTAAGCATGAGATTCAGAGAGCTTCCAGGTTGGTGACCAAAAATGAATCCACATTCAGGGAGCGTGGCACAAACCAGACTCCCAGAGGATAGACACTCCTGTGCTGGGAATCCTTTGGGACCTATTCCTGCATCTCTTCATATTATAATATCAGAAATAGTAAATGTTTTCCTGAATTCAATCAGTTAGTCTAGTAAATTATCAAACCCAGGGTTGGGGGGTGGATAGATTGGTCAGAGTCGAGGTAATAACCTGGACTTGGGACTGGCATCTGAAGTGGGTGTAGTCCTGTGGGGTTGAGCTCCTAATCAGTGAGATTTGATGCTGTCTCTAGATAGATAGTCTCAGAATTGAGTTAAATTATAGGACACCAGGCTAGTGTTGGAGGGTCACTTAGTGTGGGAAAGAACCCCTACATATTTGAAGTACAGAAGTTTTCTGTGAGTAGAGAAGAAAATTGTAGCATATGACCTACATTTGCTAGAGGTTTCAGTCTGTCACCTACTGAACCATGGACAGCTCTAATATGATCCTTTAGGCTATAGGGATCTGTTTTAGCCCTAGGAACTGGACTCTTGAATTCAGCATGATGCCCAATCTGCATGCTGTACATTTCTCTTCATTCCTGGTAAATTTCATACCTCCTGCTGGAAGAAACAAATTAACTCCCTACTCCTACATTATCACACACACACACACACACCCCAAAACTAACATCTCATCTCTAGATGGCAACCCTCTCCAGTACTCTCACCTGTAAATGCCCATGGACAGAGGAGCCTGGTAGGCTGCAGTCCATGGGGTCGCGAAGAGTCGGACACGACTGAACAACTTCACTTTCACTTTTCACTTTCATGCATTGGAGAAGGAAATGGCAACCCACTCCAGTGTTCTTGCCTGGAGAATCCCAGGGATGAGGGTGCCTGGTGGGCTGCCGTCTATGGGGTCACACAAAGTCAGACATGACTGAAGTGACTTAGCAGTAGCAGTAGCAGCAGATATTTCTGGAGTCTTCTGATTAGAAGAAAATGTTCCTAAGCTTTCTGGAAGGGCCTGAGATGGACAAATAGGTAGGAGATTCAGAAAGAAAAGGATAAATTTCTCTCAAAGAATCTATCCTTTTCTTCCTTTTTTCTTTCCTTCTTTCCTTTCCTCCTTTCCTTTCCTCCTTCCTCTCTCTCTCTCTTTCTTGCTTTCTTTCTTTAACAAGTGTTTAGTGAGTCCCTGCTCAGTGTGAAGCTCTGAGCCAGGCACTAGAGACATAGAGAGGAATAAGACTAACATGGTCTGTGCTCTTAGGGGTTTGTAGTCCCCTGGCACCAAAAATATATTCAATTATAAATTAAAGTAAGTGCTGCAAAGGATATAGGTAATACAACAGAGACAATGGGCAGAGGGCAAACCTACCATACTTTTGTGGTCAAGGGAGGAGATCACATTTTAAGCAAAACCTAAGGCCCAAGGAATCAGTCCTGGAGAATCTTCCAGGCTGAGGAAACACTTTCCTTTGAGACACTGTGGTAAAGACAGACTTAAGTGTTGAGGAAGTTAATTAAGATGGGTCCTATGGCTGGGACATTGAGGGGAAGGAGAGAATGAGGAAGTGAGAATGAAACAGTGGGCAGGAACCCTGGAAAGGATTTTGCATGTTATTCCAAGTGCAGTGAGAAGTCACAGGAAGGCAACATATATTGACAATTCCTCCTTCTCAGAAACTATGTCATGTCACTTCTAGGGCAGAGGAGAGGATGGTCCAGGGGAGAGTGATGAGGGAAGAGTATCTGGTTCCCTCCGGAACCTCTGAGCTTTAGAAAGAACTGTGCCTGACTATAAATTATAGTCACGTGTGGTGTTGACAATTCCAGTATTAGCACTGGATGATCTTCAAAGAAAAACTTGAAGAAAGAACGCTTTAAGAGGAAGTTCTGAATGGAATAATTGTGACATCTTCAGGTATGACTCATTTTGCACTGAACTTCCTCTAGTGGTATAGCCTGAGTGAGACAGGGTCAAAATAAAGACATATTTATTGAGCAATTATCCCTTGCTTAGCACTATGGTAGGTACTGTGATGGCTGCAATAATTGGTCGCTATCCTCAATGACTTTAAAGCTATAGTAGGGGTGGTAGAAAAAGGACATCAGAACAGTCTCATAATAATGAGCCCAAACATGCATAAACTCCATTCTGGGTGTCTAATTGACATCTCACAACACAGAATTCAAAGCAGTAGAGGGATAAGGACTTGGAGGAGAAGCTTACAATCATTAGTGAGGCTTAGCAAAGCAAATGGGCTTCCCAGGTGGCTCAGTGGTAAAGAATCCACCTGCAATGCAGATGTGAGTTTGGATCCCTGGGTCTGGGAGATCCCCTGGAGGAGGACATGGCAATCCACTCAAGTATTCTTGCCTGGGAAATCCCATGGACAGAGGAGCCTAGCGGGCTACAGTCCATGGGGTAGAGAAGAGTTGGACACGACTTAATGACTAAACAACAGCAACATATATATATGAAATTTAGAAAGACAGTACTGACAATCCTACATGCGGGGCAGCAAAGGAGACACAGATGTAAAGAACAGACTTTTGAACTCAGTGGGAGAAGGCGAGGGTGGGATGATTTGAGAGAATAGCATTGAAACCTGTATATTACCATTTGTAAAATAGATGACCAGAGCAAGTCCAATGCATGAAGCAGGACACCCAAAGCCAGTGCTCTGGGACAACCCAGAGGGGTGAGGTGGGGAGGGAGATGGGACGGGGGTTCAGAATAAGGGGGCACATGTATCCCTGTGGTTGATTCATTTGATGTATGCCAAAAACCATCACAATATTGTAAAATAATTATCCTTCAATTAAAATAAATAAGTAAGTTAAACAACAGCAACAACAAGCCAAGCAAACAGGTAAGTGAGAATGCTAAGATTCTCCTCACATGCTGTTATTTCTTCCCACAGGATTATCCCAAACATCTGGAATAGAGTAGCTAGCTGGGATTTCTTTTCCCTACTCATCCTACACCTTTACCTTTGGTGGAAAACTTGTTGAAACATCAGGGATCCTGCCTGTCGTATCATTTCCCAAACTTTGAAAGACCAAAGGGAGCAGTCACTTTAGTTTTATCATAGGGATGGGGGCCTATCTCCAGTGTCATATTGGCCCTTTTTGATACCAGCCAGGGGTTAGGAAGGAAAACAGGTTGCACAGAGCTTGTGTAGAGAACATTTGGGTGTTAAGGCTTCAATGCCACTGAGGTTGTATGCTGGCATAGTAGAATTCAGAGTCTGGGCCTGTCACCTCAAGTAAGACATTTGGAGGGGCTTCCCTAGTGGCTCAGTAGTAAAGTATCCATCTAGCGATGCAGGAGACACAGGTTCAGTCCTGATCCAGGAAGATCCCCAAAGCCTGTTCACCACAAATATTGAGCCTGTGCTCTAGAGCCTGGTAGCTGCAACTGCTGAGTCAGTGTGCTGACTACCACAGCCCGTTTGCCTACAGCCCGTGCTACACAGCAAGAGAAGCGATGAGAAGTTTGCATAATGTAACTAGAGAGTGGCCCCCGCTCTCCACAAATAGAGAAAAGTCCATGTAGCAACGAAGAGCAAGTACAGCCAAAAATGAATAAAGACATTTGATCTTATTCAAATGAACACGTTTCACCAATTGATAAATTCCAACCAATGACGCCTTTCACTCTTACTAGTTCTAGATTCCAGGACAAGTAGGGTCAACTAGTTTTTCCCTCTCCTGGTCATGAGGTAGAAAACTCAGCTGATGGCTATTAACAAGGACTTCAAACTGTGACCCAAAGCACATAGTTGAGTGTTAAGACCTCTCTTTGAATCTGGGTTCCTTCACATACTAGTAGTATGATGCTGAACAAATTAATGCCTTTGAACCAAAGTTTCCTGATCAGTAGAATTAATTTAGTGTCTGTACACTAGGCTGTTGAAGAGGAAAAAGTGAAATAAAATACACGAAAGATCTGAATGAGGCCCAAGGTACTACACAGATATGAATTAGTCCTATTACACAGAGCACTGAAGTTGGTAATGAGCACAACCACTGCCTTCCCCAGCTCAGGTACCACCAGCTGTCCCGTGGAGGTCGGGGGTCTAAAAAGCCACAGTTTCACATTTCATCCATCTGATGCTATAGGTCTAGAGCCTAGTGCTTAGAAGTTTTCAAAGTTCTATTAAACTATTTGAGACATGAGATGTGGAAAGAAGCATACCTTTGAAACATGAAAACTGTTGTGTTGAAAAAAAGGGAAGGAATATTCAAGTTAATGTCTACAAAATGTTTCTTTGAATTAGTCAACTTCAATAGAACTTAACTGAAACTGAGTTGTATATCAATTGTTTAGTGTGTGATAAGGGTGCATCTTAATATACTTAATTTGATGCAAGGTAGGATCTCTAAAAGGAAGTTCCTAGAGCCTGAGTGATATCCCGGCAGCTCTGTCTATGTCAGTGGAGCATGTGAGCCAGGAACAAAGGCCTTTTCTCTTTCTCCTACTTAAACCCACATTCATCTGTTACAGTCTGGCATCACATCTAATTTTAACAGCATCATAGATGCTCTTTTTATTACTTTTCTTCCTCTCGTGTCCTGCAGCTTATCCATAGGAGCTACGGAAGATGAACTGGCCCCAGTTTTATTCAAACCGAGATGAGATATGCCCACTTGCTGTCTGTTTTGAGGAAGGTTTGTACTTCAGGAAGGTCATCTTCAGTTCCCTTCTTCCTGTCACTCCGTTGTCCTTCTATTCTTATGCTGTGTGGTATCCATGGGGCTCTGGTTATTTGCAAGTATTTATTGAATCGTAAGCAGGCTCATTGGTTAGGTTGGCCTGAGTGGGAGCTAAGAGGTTTTGTGAAAACAGGTGGACCACATACCAGGCTCCCTTCTTGCCTCTGACACTTCACTGTCTGACCTCGGGCAAGCCCTTCTCCTGTCTGCTCTTCCACTGGCTTATCTGTGCAATGAGATGTGTAACATATAGGAGACTGAGTGCGCAATCACTCAGTTGTGTCCGACTCTTTGCAATCCCATGAACTGCATAGCCCACCAGGCTCCTCTGTCCATGGAATCCTCCAGGCAAGAATACTGGAATGGGTTGCCATTTCTTCTCCAGGGGATCTTCCCGACCTAGGGATTGAACCTGGGTCTTGGCATTGTAGGCAGATCCTTTACCACTGAGCCACCAGGAAAGCCTATATAGGAGAGTAGATGACCAGTCAATCCAGCTTTCATGTATTACGCTTCTGATTGTAATTCTGAATGACTCTGTCATCCATGTGAGTGCCAAAGACCCTCAGTAGGTAGACACTTCTATAATCTACTCCATGGAGAGAGGTCAGGCTTCCACTCACCTTGGCTTCTTCCTTTCTTCCAAGTTGACAAAACTTTCTAAGTTTGGAAAGCAGTCTGATGGACTTGCCTGATGAAGTGTTGCTTAAACTGTATGATTAAACTCCAAATGTAATGAAACTCTTTCATCTCAGGAATAGAAAGCCACTTGATGTTTATTTTCCCCCAGTTAATCACCCACTTTCCCCTCAGGGCTATCTGCGATGGGGGATGAGGGAAGATGGGAGAGCTGAGTTACCCACACTGTTGGCTACCCCCCTGCTGGCACCTGCCAGCTAGCTGTGCTCTGCCTTGCCTCCAGATTTGGTTCAGGTATTGGTGCCCAGGGGAAGACAGGGCCCTGCCTAGCCACAGGAGGGGAGAGAATATGGATTAGATAATCCATATCATAGTAATTCCATTCCTTTTGTCTTTAATTTTGTGCTCCATCCAATGTGATGTGAAGTGAAATCTGCTAAACTGAGGAAATCCGTTAAAACTTTCCCTACAGGGAAAGCTTTTCTTGTTTTGTAAAAAGGATGCAAGGAACTTCCCTGGTGGGTCCAGGGGTTAAGAATCTGCCTTCCAATTCAGGGGATGGGAGTTTGATCCCTGGTCAGGGAACTAAAATCTCACATAACAACGGCTGAGCCCACACACTCTAGAACACTTGCTCTGCATCAAGAGAAGCTCTTGTACCACAACAAGAGAAGCTCAGGCCCCTAGAGATGCCCCCGGGGCCCCGCAACCAGAGACACCCTGTGCACCACAATGAGGAGCTGTGCAACCACATTGAAAAAATTTTGAGGGGAATGTAAGGTAGGCATGCTCATTCTTTTCCTGCCTCCTCATGTCACTGTGTGAGTTTACAGAGCTTGAAAGTGTAGCAGTTATCTGGATTCCATGAGCAGAAATACCTACAAGCTGGTAGAGAGAAAATGAAAGGAACGTGGGTCTTTGGTAACATCTTGAAGCTGCTCATTCATGTAACATTGGGACTTCTCTGCTCATTCATGTAACATTTGGACTTCCCTGCTGGGCTTCCCCAGTGGTCCAGTGGCTTAAGAATATGTCTGCCAATGCAGGGGACATGGGTTTGATCCCTGGTCTGAGAAGATCCCACATGCTACCAAAGTAGTTAAGCCTGTGTGCGCCAACTACTGAACCTGGGCACCCTAGAGCTTGTGCTCCAGTGCCGTGAGAAGCTGCTGCTGCTAAGTCGCTTCAGTCGTGTCTGACTCTGTGCGACCCCAGAGATGGCAGCCCACCAGGCTCCCCCGTCCCTGGGATTCTCCAAGCAAGAACACTGGAGTGGGTTGCCATTTCCTTCTCCAATGCATGAAAGTGAAAGGTGAAAGTGAAGTCGCTCAGTCGTGTTTGACTCTTAGCGACCCCATGGACTGCAGCCTACCAGACTCCTCTGTCCATGGGATTTTCCAGGCAAGAGTACTGGAGTGGGTTGCCATTGCCTTCTCCGCCGTGAGAAGCTAGCTCACCGCAATGAGGAGGAGCCCTCACTTACTGCAACTAGAGAAACCTGTGCACACCAATGAAGACTCAGTGCAGTCATAAATATATAAATAAATGCTAAAAAAAAACAGAAGAGCTGCTTGCCGCTGAACGAAGCTGCCTCTTTGGTGTCCACATTTGCCTTTCTGCTTGGAGCAGGTTTGGGAGAAGCTAACCCAAAGGTCAAGGGGCCTCAGAGGGCGGCCTCATAGTAGAGCTTTTCAAACCAGTCCACAATGTAAGACTGGGGGGAGGAAGTCCAAACCTCCTACAGGATTGGGAAGCAAATCCTAAACCTGCAACCAAAGAGCTGAAATTTATTTGACCTCTTATGTCTTTAACTTTGAAATCCATCTGAAATTCTCATTGTTTCCTAATATCTTTTTTGCACACATTAATAGTTTGCCTACTTACCGATTAAATTATTTAATTTCTCATACCCTGCACATTTTCAATGTGAATTAATGCTGGACTGACCCCCAGCAATGTATCTCACATGATGCGAACAAACAGAGTACCTTCTTCCAGAGGTGTATGTAGACAGAACCTGCAAAGGCCCATGGGATTGTTATTGCAAAAATGGGAGAGGTTGAAGGAAGAGGAAGTATCGGGGGGAGGTTTAGCAACTTTCCCTTCCCCTCAGGCCTCAGCTTAGAGATTCTAGGCAGATGATGGTGACACAAGCCTCGCACAGACCACATTCCTGCCTGGGATGAGGTTTGTGCAGGTGAATTCCCAGGCTATACAGGTGACTCCTGAAAGTCTTGGGTCATTAAACCAAGAACCTAAGTGATTTGCCCCAGGCTGTTGCTCAATGTCAGGGACAGGGTCTCACTTCCACTGTGCCTCACCCACCCTGGCAGGCTGCCCCTTCAATCAGATGTGAAAGGGCAAATCACTGACATCATTTTGGGTAAGTCCTTTCTGTATCCCTTTCATCTAAATCCATCCTCTTCTTTTGTGAAAGCCTCCTAGAATATCAGCTCAGAGAATCCAGAAAGCTTGCTTCTGCTGTTCTCTGTTGGATCCTCACTGCCTTCTACTGTGTCTGGCACATAGTATAGGCTTCATAAATATTTTTTGAATGACTGACTTTGAAGAGAGCAAATTGGGAATACTTTGAAGGCCATTCCACAGTAGGAGAGAAGCAAGTGCTTTGCGAGTTGAGATGGTAGAAAATGAGAGGAACAAATGAAGATGGGACCTTGGAAACCCATAAAATCTCAGAAGGCACCCAAAGTAGGAGCTCCTGGAGGAGGTGGGTGTGGCGCTGAGGATGGCACACTGGAAGAGACGCTGTGCAAGAGCTCAGGAAGCTCGTGGGAGAACCCACTTCATTTTTTCTTGTGAGAAGACCTGTGGGCCTGGGTGGAAGGTCTAGGACAGGCCATGTTCTTGTGGCCTGGGACAGAACTGTGGTCCACCCCCTTAGTACCCCACCCATGGCCTGGCCAGTAAGACTGATGACAAGATTCTCCTTGGTCCCAGCACAATGTTGTCTTCCTTGTCAATTACCCAACACATTCTCAGAACACTAGTCAACACAGAGTGGGTGGCTTCCACATGCTGGAGGAAAGGTTGTGGGGAAGCCCCTGAATTATTGTTACAGATTGTTTGCAGGCCCTCTGTGCCAGCCCCCACTGCCTGCCTGTCTGCGTGTGGCCTTTGCTTCCTTGGCTCTCTCCATGTCTGTGACAGGCTGGCCTCTCTTTCTGGGTTTGAGAACCTCTTAAATCCTTTGGTTCTGTTCGATCTGCTCCTTCAGATACCTTACCTCTCCAATTATATTAACCAAAGTAGGGGAAAATGAAGTCAAAGGTTGCTATGCTGTGCTTAGTCACTATGTCCTGTCCAACCCTTTGCAACCCCGCGGACTGTAGTCCACCAGGCTTGTCTGTGTCCATGGGGATTCTTCAGGCAAGAATACTGAAGTGGGTTCCATCCCTCCTCCAGGGCATCTTCCCAACCCAGGGAATGAATCCAAGTCTCCTGCATTGCAGGCAAATTCTTTATTGTCTGAGCCACCAGGGAAACCCCAAAATACTGGAGTGGGTAGCTGATCCCTTCTCCAGGGGATCTTCTCAACCCAGGAATTGAACCAGGGTCTCCTGCTTTACAAGCGGATTCTTTACCAGCTGAACTACCAGGGAAGCCCAAAGTTAAAGGTTGTCAGCTATGGAAAATATAATGAAGAAAGTGCTTCATTAGAGTTTCCCCTAGAAGAATCTTCCTTTTCCATAGACAATGATCTTGCACCATTTGTAAATTTATTTGACTCAGAAGAATTATTTTTGGAAGTTCTTATGAATGAAATGCATATGTTTATTGAGATAGCTGGTGTATTGACAAATATTTATTACACTAATCCAGAAATAACTGTTTTAACTACCTTACTTCAGGATGCTTATTTCTGAAATAATAAAGGTTCTATCCAGAAAAAAAAAAAAAGTGTTCTCAGCTGATTGGGCTTCCCAGGTGGTGCTACCGGTTAAGAACCCATCTGCCAGTGCAGGAAACATAAGAATCAGGGTTGATCCTTGGGTTGGGAAGATCCCCTGGAGGAGGACATGGCAACACAGTCCAGTATTCTTGCCTGGAGAATCCCATGGGTAGTGGAGTCCTGGCAGGCTAGAGTTCACGGGGTTGCAAAGAACTGGACACAAGGTGGGAGACAAGCCCCCATGGTTGCTAGAAGAACTGCTGGGACAGGCAGAATGGCTGGAGAACCTAGACTCTTCTCATGAAGTGTGCACTTGTGCTAGTTTGCCAACCCCCAGGATGGAGAGAGCCTTGCACCGGTGGCACCCCTCCCCAATTCCTGAAGCTGCAATGCCCTGCCTGCCCCCCACCCCCAGCCTACTCCACACCACAGCCTGGCACTAGATCTAGGACTAACACCACAGGAGAAAGCACACAACCCTGGGCTACTTCTGAGCTGAACCATGGATGCCTGTATGGGTGGCATACAGGTCCTCTGTGAGTGCATGAGCTTGACTTGCTTCAGCAACTACTACCTTTGGAGAAGGCACATGCTCAAGGGCAGCAGAGCCTGATTAAGCCTGACCCTCAGGGCTTCTGCATCAACAACTGGGGAGCAGCTCTGGTGCTGACGGGACAGCGATGCTACAGAGCAGGGAGGGATTCCCCCCTCACACTACACACAGGCTTTAGATCCCCCACACCAATCATACCTTGTACAAAGGACATAACAGCAAGCATATCCTGAGGAAGGAGGTGGCTGGCATGTGCATTGAAACCAGCCATTGCACCAAAGACACTGAACACACACAGTCTACACAGATACACAGCCACCTAAAAACACCCCCTCGAAACCACAGTGGTTAACTGCTTCTCCTAAATTCATACAGATAGAGAAAGGTAAGTAAGATGAAAAGGCAAAGGAAGCCATCAGTATAATAAAGCAAAAGTACAACCTTATAATAGGAGTAAATATTAACAAAAGCTGTGACAAATATATCCAAAATATACAAACAGCTCATGCATCTCATTATCCAAAAAAAACACAAGTGATCCAATCACAAAATGGGCATAAGACCTAGGTAGACATTTTTCCAAAGAAGAACTATGATGGCCAACAGATACATGAAAAGATGCTCAGCATCACTACATAATAGAGAAATGCAAATCAAAACCACAATGATGTATCTCCTCATACCAGTCAAAATGGACATCATCAAAAAGTCTGTACATATTAAATGCTGGAGAGGTTGTCATCCCCTTCTCCTCCCGCCCCCAGTCCCTCCCAGCATCAGAGTCTTTTCCAATGAGTCAACCCTTTGCATGAGGTGGCCAAAGTATCGCAGCACCCCAGGAGAAAAGGGAACCCTCCTACTGTTGGTGGGAATGTAACTGGTTTGGCCACTATGGAGAACAGTAAGGATGTTCTTTAGAAAACTAAAAATAGAGATACCATATGTACCTGGGAGCAATCATACTCCCAGGTACATATCCAGAAAAAATGAAAGATCTAATTGAAATGACATGTGCACCACGATATTCATAGCAACACTATTTACAATAACCAAGACATGGAAACAGCCCAAGTAGCCAACAACATACGACTGACTTAAGATGACATGTGTGTGTATGTGTGTGTGAGTATTTACGTATATACATATCAGTCAGTTCAGTTCAGTTCAGTTGCTCGGTCATGTCCGACTCTGTGACCCCAGGAATTGCAGCACGCCAGGCCTCCCTGTCCATCACCAACTCCCGGAGTTTACTCAAACTCATGTCCATCGAGTCAGTGATGCCATCCAACCATCTCATTCTCTGTCGTCCCCTTCTCCTCCTGCCCCCAATCCCTCCCAGCATCAGAGTCTTTTCAAATGAGTCAACTCTCCACATCAGGTGGCCAAAGTATTGGAGTTTCAGCTTTAGCATTAGTCCTTCCAATGAACACCTAGGAATGATCTCCTTTAGAATGGACTGGTTGGATCTCCTTGAAGTCCAAGGGACTCTCAAGAGTTTTCTCCAACACCACAGTTCAAAAGCATCAATTCTTTGGTGCTCAGCTTTCTTCACAGTCCAACTCTCACATCCATACATGACCACTGGAAAAACCATAGCCTTGATTAGATGGACCTTTGTTGGCAGAGTAATGTCTCTGCTTTTTAATATGCTATCTAGGTTGGTCATAACTTTCCTCCCAAGGAGAAAGTGTCTTTTAATTTCATTGCTGCAGTCATCATCTGCAGTGATTTTGGAGCCCCTCTCTTTGTGACCTCATGAACTGCAGCATGCCAGGCCTCACTGTCCCTCGCCATCTCCCGCAGTTTGCCAAAATTATGTCCACTGCCATCAGTCGTGCTGGAGAAAACTCCTGAGAGCCCTTTGGACAGCAGGGAGATAAAACCATTCTCCTCTTTCACTTTCATCAAGAGGCTTTTGAGTTCCTCTTCACTTTCTGCTGTAAGGGTGGTGCCATCAGTTAGAACTAGACGTGGAACAACAGACTGGTTCCAAATAGGAAAAGGAGTATGTCAAGGATGTATATTGTCACCCTGCTTATTTAACTTCTATGCAGAGTACATCATGAAAAACGCTGGACTGGAAGAAACACAAGCTGGAATCAAGATTGCCAGGAGAAATCTCAATAACCTCAGATATGCAGATGACATCACCCTTATGGCAGAAAGTGAAGAGGAACTAAAAGCCTCTTGATGAAAGTGAAAGAGGAGAGTGAAAAAGTTGGCTTAAAGCTCAACAGTCAGAAAACGAAGATCATGGCATCCAGTCCCATCACTTCATGGGAAATAGATGGGGAAACAGTGGAAACAGTGTCAGACTTTATTTTTTTGGGCTCCAGAATCACTGCAGATGGTGATTGCAGCCATGAAATGAAAAGACGCTTACTCCTTGGAAGAAAAATTATGACCAACCTAGATAGTATATTCAAAAGCAGAGACATTACTTTGCCGACTAAGGTCCGTCTAGTCAAGGCTATGGTTTTTCCAGTGGTCATGTATGGATGTGAGAGTTGGACTGTGAAGAAGGCTGAGTGCCAAAGAATGGATGCTTTTGAACTGTGGTGTTGGAGAAGACTCTTGAGAGTCCCTTGGACTGCAAGGAGATCCAACCAGCCCATTCTGAAGGAGATCAGCCCTGGGATTTCTTTGGAAGGAATGATGCTAAAGCTGAAACTCCAGTACTTTGGCCACCTCATGCGAAGAGTTGACTCATTGGAAAAGACTCTGATGCTGGGAGGGATTGGGGGCAGGAGGAGAAGGGGACGACAGAGGATGAGATGGCTGGATGGCATCACTGACCCGATGGATGTGAGTCTGAGTGAACTCCGGGAGTTGGTGATGGACAGGGAGGCCTGGTGTGCTGTGATTCATGGGGTCGCAAAGAGTCGGACACAACTGAGCGACTGAACTGAACTGTTCTGCATATCTGAGGTTATTGATATTTCTCCCAGCAATCTTGATTCCATTTGTGCTTCTTCCAGCCCAGTGTTTCTCATGTATATACATATAGGTATATGAAATAGAATATTGCTCAGCCATAAGAAAAAAAATATTGCCATTTGCAGCAACATGGATGGACTTAGAGAATATTATGGTGTTCAGTTGCCCAGTTGTGTCTAACTCTTTGTGACCTCATGGACTGCAGCATGCCAGGCCTCGCTCTCCCTCACCATCTCCTGCAGTTTGACAAAATTATGTCCATTGCCATCAGTCGTGCTGGAGAAAACTCCTGAGAGCCCTTTGGACAGCAGGGAGATCAAACCAGACAATCTTAATGGAAATCAAGCCTGACTACTCATTGGAAGGACGGATGCTGAAGCTCCAGTATTTTGGTCACCTGATGTGAACAGTCTACTCATTGGAAAAGTCCCTGATCCTGGGAAAGATTGAGGGCAGAGGAGAAGAGGGTGTCAGAGGATGAGATGGTTAGAGAATATTATACTTTGTGAAATAAGTCAGAGAAGACAAATACTGTATAACATCAATTATATGTGGAATCTAAAAAAGAATACAAATAAAAGTAAACGCAAAACAGAAACAGACTCACAGACACAGAAAACAAATTTCTGATTGTTGCAAGGTGGGAGGGACAAATTAGCAATATGGGATTAGCAAATACAGGCTGCTGCATATAAAATAGATAAGCAACAAAGATTTACTGTAAGCATAAGGAATTATGTGTAATATCTTATAATAACCTATTATGGAATATAATCTACAAAATCCCCCTGAATCACTATGCTGTACACCTGAAATTAACAAAATACTGTAAATCAACTATACTTCAATAAAAACAAAATAAAAATTGCCACCATTTATTAAAGATCAGGCATTTCATATGCTGCAGTGTTTTTTGAGGCATAGCCACAATTTTTGACACTCCTTCTAAAGGAAGAGGGGTCTAATTCATCTTCTGTTGATGATGGTTGGCAGTGGCCACTCACTTCTAGTGAACAGAAGGCAGTGGGAAGCGATGCTATGTGACTTTCGAGGCCAGATTAGTAAAACTGATACAGATGCATCTGTTTCTCTCTCAGGACATGTGCCTTTAGAGCCCTGATCTACCATGTGAGAAATACAGTGTGCAGGAAGGCCACGTGGGGAGGGCCCTGGTGGTGGGAGAAGATGCTAGGGGAGCCCCAGAAGCTCCAGACCCTCTGCTGATTGTCTTCCCAGCCCTGGCACCAGACCTGTGAATGAGGAAGCCTACAAAATGACTCCAGCTCTGACCATCGACTGACTGCAATCTTGTGAGAGACCTCAAGTGAGAATAGCCCAGCTTGGCCACTTCTTAAGTTCCTTACCTGCAAAACCCACTAGACTACCAGATGTTGCTGTTTTAAGCCACTAACTTTTGAGCTGATTTGTCATGCATCGATACACGATACACATGGTATCAACTAACAACACTGAGTAATAGATATTGGAATCTCAGTCTTACAAATGAAGAAACTTGTAGTAGTACTGTTAGTTGCTCAGTCGTGTCTGACTCTTTGCGGTCCCATGGACTGTAGCCCGCCAGGCTCCTCTGTCCATGTGATTCTCCAGGCAAGAATACTGGAGTGGATTTCCATTACCTTCTCCAGAGAATCTTCCCGACCCAGGAACTGAACTCAGGTCTCCTGCATTGCAAGCAGATTTTTTACCATCTGAGCTATAGGAAGTTCTAGAGAATTTAAGAAACACATGTATCACTTCCTTTGTGGTTCAGAGCTTAAGAATACATGCTTCCAGTGCAGGGGAAGGTGTTTAATCCCTGGTTTGGGAAGATCCCACTTGCCGTGGAGACAACTAAGCCTGTGCACCACAGCTATTAAAGATAAGTACCTAAAACCGAGGCTCTTCAACAAGAGAACCCACTTCACTGTGAAGCCCACGCACCACAATGAAGACCCAGTGCAGCCAAATAACTAGCTAACTAAATATTAAATTAAATTAAAAAAAAAAAGAAACACATGTAAGTCACCACTTGGAAGATGCAGAGCAGGGACATAAACATGTGTCCACATGACTCTAGAGTCCATGCTTGATCCACTGCACTGGGGCGGCCTCATTTGATTGATCCTGGAGGAGGTTGAAAATAAAATGAGTAAAAATCCTTTTCCTGTATCTGCCCTACAAGCTTCTCAATATTCTAGGATGAGATACATGATCTTGTTGTGTTTGGAAGATCACCACCAGCTCCACCCTCTCTTGGCTCATCAAAGGTAACTGGCAAAGTGAGTTCCCGGAAGTGAACTCTCCCAGTGTCACGAGTCTCCTTAGGGATGGCATTGACGCTTACGTAAACTTCAGAGCAGGGCTGCTAGCAGGAGCGGGTAGGCATTGACGCTTACGTAAACTTCAGAGCAGGGCTGCTAGCAGGAGCGGGTAGTCAGCTGATCCAGAGGGCCCAGGTCACTCTGGGGAAACTTGTGGAGGCTAGCAAGCCTGAACTCAGGGCAAGCGAGGAAGAGCCATACGGTGTGTGGTGGAAAGGGGTGGAGGAAGAGAGAACAAATAGGGTGAGGAGTGGGAGAGCAGCTGAGAGGGAAAAGAGAAGTGGCATGCCGTGATAGAAGTTCCAAAGAGAAATGAGAAAAATGTTCATGGAGAGGACGGCTGAGTGTTCCCCAGAGACAAACAACAAGGGCCCCTGCAGCTGCTGAGGGGATGTGGCTGGCTTGATACCGGCCCCATGGGGATGTAAGTGCCACAGTCCACTTTAGAATCACTACCCTAACCCTCAGGCCTCTAAGATGCTGCACCTCTAAGAAACAAATGTTTCTGAGAAGACAGGGTCTATTCAATCAGGTTCATGTCTGCCAAGTATCTTTTGCATATCAGGGGCCAGTTAATGATGGGATGTACATAATATAAATAAAACATGTTTTCTGCCCTGGAGGAACCTGAGGTCTAGAGGGGAATAATACTTTGTCAATATCTATTATGTGCCTGTTCCTATGTTAAGTGATTTACTTGTTATCTCCTGGAGAAGGAAATGGCAACCCATTCCAGGATTCTTACCTGGAGAATCCCATGGACAGAGGGGCTAGAGTCCACAGTGTTGCAAAGAGTCAGACATGGCTGAGAAACTTATCTCCTGTAAGCTTGACACCAACCCTATAAAACAGATATTAATACCTTTATAAGAAACTGAGTGTAGAAAAATTAAATAACATGTTTAAAGTTACATGGGACTTTCCCGGTGGCTCAGTCAGTAAAGAATCCTCCTGCGATGCAGGAGACCCAGTTCGATCCTTGGGTTGGGAAGATCCCCTGTAGTAGGGAATGGCAACCTACTCCAGTACTCTTGCCTGGAACATCCCATGGACAGAGGAGCCTGGTAGGCTACAGTCCATAGGATCACAAGAGTCAGACACGACTTAGCAACTAAACTACCACCACCTTTATAAGAAACTGAGTGTAGAAAATTAAATAACATGCTTAAAGTTATATACAATAAGCAAGTGCTTAGGTTGTAACCCAGGTTAGTCAAATTCTAAAGCCCATGGTCATTGTACCATAGACCCTGCCTGCCTCTCAGACCTATGAACCAACAGGTTAATTTTGGCTCAGAGGCCAAGAGAGACCCAAGGAGAGGGTGCAGGGGTTTAATGGAAGTTATTATTAAATAGATCTAGGCTGTGAGGATGAGGAGTTAAATATTTAGAGAGGGGCATTATGGGCAGAGGGAAAATTGTGCCAAGGAAGGAATGGAGGGAAGAGACCTGCAAATATAGGCCAGGGCTAGATTGTGAAGGACTGACTCTGTATCTTGTTAAAGGCATATGGCCTTACTCTGTAGGCAATGGGAAGGATTGCAGAGGTTTGGAAGCAGGAAGTTCCTTGATCAGATTTGCCTTTTAGAAAGATCAGCCCCTGTAGCTCTGTGGAATATCGTTTGGAAAATGGAGTACCTGATCATTTTTACTTGGATATTGCAATGATCTCTGAACTTCAAAATTCTCACAATGAGACACGTGGTTCTGTTTCTCTAGCTTGCAAACCGTCACCTTCTCCTGGGCCCCCAACTTAGTGAACAGATCATATCATTCCTCTGCTCAAAACCCTCACAACTGTCATCAAAAAGTCTACAAACAATAAATGCTGGAAAGGGTGTTTAGAAAAGGGAACCCTCCTACACTGTTGGTGGAAATGTAAATTGGTACAGCTACTATGGAAAACAGTCTGGAGGTTCTTTAAAAAGCTAAAAATAGAGATCCAGCAATCCCATTCCTGGGCATGTATCTAGAGAAAAGTATAATTGGAAAATACACATTTACCCAGTGTTCACTGCGGCACCACTTATAAGAGTCTGGACATGGATGCAACCCAAATGTCTGTGAATCAATAAAGAAGATGAGACAAATTTATATAATGGAATACTATTCAGCCATTAAAAAGGGTGAAATAATTCCATTTGTAGCAACACGGATGGACCTACAACTTATCATACTAAATGAAGTAAGCCAGACAAGGCTAATATTATATGATATCTTTTATATGTGGAATCTAAAAAAATGACACAAAAATCTAAAAGTGACACTTATATATAATCAGAAAACAAACATGCTTACAAATGGGCAAAGAGAGGGTGGAAGGATAAATTAGAAGCTGGGATTAACATATACACACTGGTAAATCACTTCAGTTGTGTCCGACTCTGTGCGACCCCATAGATGGCAGCCCACCAGGCTCCCTCGTCCCTGGGATTCTCCAGGCAAGAACACTGGAGTGGGTTGCCATTTCCTCCTCCAATGCATGAAAGTGAAAAGTGAAAGTGAAGTTGCTCAGTCATGTCCGCCCCTCAGTGACCCCATGGACTGCAGCCTTCCAGGCTCCGCCATTCATAGGATTTTCCAGGCAAGAGTACTGGAGTGGGATGCCATTGCCTTCTCCAATATACACACCACTATAGATAAAATAGATTAGCAATAAGGACTCACTACATCACACAAGGAACTATACGCAATGTATTGTAATAACCTATAATGGAAAAGAATCTAAACACACATATATACATAAATATATACTTTTACAAGTATGTAATTATACTTCTATATTTATAACACAGATTTATATTTTTAATTATAAATTTATAATTTATAACTTTACAAGTGTGTAACTCTGTACTATACACCTGAAACTAACAGAATGTATCCCTCTCTCCTCTCACTAGAATGTAAGCTCATGAGAATAGGCATCTGTTTGTCATCATTATACACTGATGCAGGCATTAACCTTGGGACTCACTACATCACACAGGGAACTATACTCAATATATTGCAACTACCTATAATGGAAAAGAATCGAAACACACATATATACATAAATATATACTTTTACAAATATGTAATTATACTTCTATATTTATAACACAAATTTATAACTTTACATGTGTGTAACTCTGTGCTATATACCTGAAACTAACAGAATGTATCCCTCTCTCCTCTCACTAGAATGTAAGCTCATGAGAACAGGCATCTATTTGTTATCACTATACACTGAAGCAGGCATTAACCTTGATTCTTCCCATTTTCTCTCTCCCTCTATCCAGTTTGTTAGCATGTCTATGGATTTTGTTCTCAAGAGTCTGGAACAGAGCCTGATATGTGATCATCTTGCTTGCAGTTTTGTTAGCAATTTTTATCTTATTCCATTACAAAAGGATACCCACTCAGTAAGTGGATGGTTAACCCTCGGGGCCAGCAGTGAAATGAAAAGGAGAAACTGGTCCAGTGAGGTTCAGCTCTCAACCTTGGTCTGAGAGGTACAGGAGTTCATGGTCGTACACAAAGCAATCTGACAGGAATACCCTTCTTCCCGCTTTCATCTGTACCCATCCTCCACCTTTCTTTCCCACGGTGTATACAGCATCTTCATTCTTCTCAAGCGCCAACCTCTCTTTGCTGCTCTGCTTCCTCAGGAAATGACTCCTACAACCACTCTTTATCTGTCTTCGGTGTGGAATGTCTTCCTTTCATGGGGCTTTCATATGGTCAGACCATATCAGAATGAAAATTCTACTTTCCATTTTAAATGTGTATCTCATATACCACCGATATACTTTTGGACGAGACATCAGGAAAAAAACACAAAAACTGACTTTAATTCCTGTGTCCATTTCCTCACCTCCTTGTATCTCCTTAACCAGCTCCAATAAAGCTTCATCTTCCCCACTGCACTGGAATTGCCCTTGTCAAGGTCACCAGCACCCTTTATTCTGCCAAATGCAATAATCACTATTCTATTCTTCATTTATTTGGCTGTCTTGGGTTTTAGTTGCAGCACACAGGATCTTTCCTTGTGGTACATAGACTCAGTAGTTGTGGTACACAGGTTTCACTGCCCCATGGCATGTGGGATCTTAATTTCCTGAAAACCAGGGATTGAACCTGTATCCCTTGTATTGCAAGGTGGATTCTTAGCCACTGGATGACAAGGAAAGGCTGTTTATCCTTATTTTATTTGACCTTTTGGCAGCTTCCTACACAGTTGTCCTTTATTCTCAACAAACTCTCTTCCTTTGCTTTCAGTAAATTTATTGACTGAGTTTTCTCCCTGAACACGGCCATTCTTTTTCACTGGACCCACTCCCCCTTCCTTTCATTAGATCTCTAAATATTAACCTCCTCTCCCTCTTCTTCCCTCTATTTTATCACTTTCACCCTTTAGTTCCCTTCTTTCCACCCTCCCCATCTCTTCTTTATCAATACCTTCTTCTTAGTAATTTTATCTCATTTGGACCTTTAAATATCTTCTCTGTGTTTTTAACTCTTTGGCCATGCCATTGATCTCCAGAACAGTATTTCCAATTGTGGTTTTGTTCTATCTACTAGGTTGTTTTATAAGCATTTTAAGCTTTTCTTTGGCACCTTAACTTTTCTACATTACCTGCTTTTCCCTCCCATTCCCCCCCCATATCAGGGAATTGTTTCTACCATGCACTAAAATGTTATTCAGTTGCTCAGTTGTGTTTGACTCTTTACAACCTCTTAGACTGCAGCACACCAGGCTTCCTAGTCCTTCACCATCTCCAAATTTGCTCAAATTCATGTCTATTGAGTCAGTGATACCATCCAACCATCTCATCCTCTATCATCCCCTTCTCCTCCTGCCTTCAATCTTTGAAGATTGGACAATAAAAAAAAAGTGATGAAGAACTGATGCCTTCAAACTGTGGTGCTGGAGAGGACTTTTGAGAGTCCCTTGGACAGCATAGGACTTCCCTGGTGGCTCAGACAGTAAAGCATCTGCCTACAATGCGGGAGACCTGGGTTCAATCCCTGTGTTGGAAAGATCTCCTGGAGAAGGAAAGGCAACCCACTCCAATATTCTTGCCTGGAAAATCCCATGGACGGAAGAGCCTGGTAGGCTACAGTCCATGGGGCTGCAAAGAGTCAGACACAACTGAGTAACTTCACTTTCACTTTCACTTTTGGACAGCATGGAGATCAAACTAGTCAATCCTAAAGGAAAGCAACCCTGAATACTCATTGGAAAGCCTGATGCTGAAGCTGAAGCTCCAATACTTTGGCCACCTGATGTGAAGAACTGACTCATTGGAAAAGACCCTGAAATACTGAAGGCAGGGAAAGATTGAAAGCACTAAAATGAATAAGCCCCAAATCTTGAGAATCAAGGCATTATTTTTGGTTCCTCTCATTTCCTCTCTCCCTGTATTCAATCAATCAGCAAGTTGAGTTGTGTCTACCTCCAAGATATAACCTAAATCTGTCTGCTTCTCCCCAACTTCGCTGCTGCCACCCTGACCCAACTTCCACCATTTCGCTGTGCTGGACTCTATTTAGTCGCTCAGTCACGTCTGACTTTTTGCGACCATCTCTGCTAAATGACTCCAATGAAGGTTGAAACTCCAGTAAGGATTGATCCTTGGTTTCTCTTTTGCCCCACTCCACTAAGCTGCTAAAGTATCATCTACAAACTTAAATCAGGTTCCACCACTCACTGCTTAAAAAATACACGGATGGCTTCCAATAGCACAGTGAGTAACATATAGACCTATTGCATGGCCTGCAAAGCTGCATGAACGGTCCCTGCCTCTCCCTGAGCTCATATCACTCACATGTCCCTGAGCTCTGAGATGCAGTCATCTGGGCTTCTTGTTCCTTAAACAGAAACAGGTTTATTGAAGCCTTAAGCCTTCAAGCTTGCTGTCTCCTCTTCCAGAAACTGCCAACTCCTTTTCAGAGTTCACACCTCAGCCTATCTTTACCTCCTTGGGGGAAATTTCCCTCAACATTGCAACCAAAGCAGCATATCACCAGCTCCTCAACCCTTGGAACTCCATTTTTTATACCGTTTTGTTGTCTTTAGTGCACTTGCTGCTGTCTAAATTTGTCTTCTGCATTTACTTATTTACTGTCTCTTTCAAAGAGTAGAAAACAATAAAAGCTTTGTGAAAGCAGGGACTTTGTCTGCTTTGTTCACTCGTATGTTTTCAGTTCCTAAAACAGTGCTTGGCACTGATTAGGGCCTCAATGGCTTATATGTTGAATGAATGAATGAATGAAAACAGAGTTGGAAGAATATATGGCTGCTGATATGTGTGCTTTGAAGGATGGTGAAAAGGTCTTTCTTTCTCCATAAATCTTTCCATGTTGCAACCTTGCTAATACTTGAAGTTCAATTTTTAAAGAATAACAACTTTTATTTCTCATTATGACTTAGCTGTATAGGGCTCTCATGCCCAAAACAATGAAACCTAAGTAAAATTTATAAAGCAATTTTTCTCTCTCCTCTTTGGTACTCTTTCGTATCCAGAATCAGAGGATTCTTGCTTTTCAACAGGGAAAAATCCTTGGCCATTATCTATTAGATATTGTCGTCCCCTTTCTCCCTGTCCTTCTCTTATCAGACACATTCCAAACCTTCACATTCTAGTATTATGACATTTTCCTTCTCTTTCATATTTTTAAGCTCTTTCTCTGTTTTGAATTATGGACTTTTTTTCTTCAGCTCTATTTTGGTTGACTTATTTTTCCCACAGATGTATTTAATCTGCTCTTTATTTTAGCTTTAAATTTGATCACACCACCACAAGCACGGAAATCGAAATTGTAATAAAAAAACCTTCCAATAAACAAAAGCCCAGGACCAGATGGCTTCACAGGTAAATTCTACCAAAAATTTAGAGAAGAGCTAAAACCTATCCTACTCAAACTCTTCCAGAAAATTGCAAAGGAAGCTAAATTGCCAAACCCATTCTATGAGGCCTCTATCACTCCAATACCAAAACCAAACGTGAACATGAAGTCACTCAGTCGAGTCCAACTCTTTGCGACCCCATGGACTGTAGCCTACCAGGCTCCTCTGTCCATGGCATTTTCCAGGCAATAGTACTGGAGTGGATTGCCATTTCCTTCTCCAAGGGATCTTCCCAAACCAGGGATTGAACCTGGGTCTCCTGCATTGTAGACAGACACTTTACCATCTGAGCCACCAGGGAAGTCAAAGATGCCACACAAAAAGAAAACTACAGGCCAATATCACTGATGAACATAGATGTAAAAATCCTTAATAAAATTCTAGCAAACAGAATTCAACAACATATTAAAAAGATCATAATCATGACAAAGTGGGCTTTATCCCAGGGATGCAAGGATTCTTCAATATTCACAAATCAATCAATGCAATAAACCACATTAATAAATTGAAAGGTAAAACCCATATGATTATCTCAATAGATGCAGAGAAAGACTTTGACAAAATTCAGCATCTTTTTGTGATAAAAAACCCTCCAGAAAGCAGGCATAGAAGTAACATACCTCAATGTAATAAAAGCCGTATATGATAAACCCACAGCAAACATTATCCTCAATGGTGAAACACTGAAAGCATTTCTCCTAAAGTCAGGAACAAGACAAGGATGCCCACTCTTACCACTACTATTCAACATAGTTTTGGATGTTTTAGCTACATCATTCAGAGAAGAAAAAGAAATAAAAGGAATCCAGATTGGAAAAGAAGAAATAAAACTGTCACTGTTTGCAGATGACATGATCCTCTACATGGAAAACCCTAAAGATTTCACTAGAAAATTACTAGAGCTAATCAATGAATGTAGTAAAATATAAAATATAAAATTAATACACAGAAATCCCTTGCATTCCTATACACTAACAATGAAAAAACAGAAAGAGAATTTAAGGAAGCAATTCCATTCACCATTGTGATGAAAAGAATAAAATACTTAGGAATAAATCTACCTAATGAAACAAAAGACCTATATATAGAAAACTATAAAACACTGATGAAAGCAATCAAAAATGACACAAATAGATGGAGAAATATACCAAGTTCATGGATCAGAAGAATCAATATAGTGAAAATGAGTATACTACCCAAAGCAATCTTTAGATTCAACGCAATCCCTATCAAGGTACCAACGGTATTTTTCACAGCACTGGAACAAATAATTTCACAATCTGTATGGATATTTGTATGAATACAAAAAAACCTCAAATAGCCAAAAGCAATCTTGAGAAAGAAGGATGGAACTGGAGGAATCAACATGCCTGAATTCAGACTATACTACAAAGCTACACTCGTCAAGACAATATGGTACTGACAGATAAACCCACACACCTATGGACACCTTATCTTTGCCAAAGGAGGCAGAATATACAATGGAGAAAAGATAATCTCTTTAACAAGTGGTGCTGGGAAAACTGGTCAGCCACCTGTAAAAGAATGAAACTAGAACACTTTCTAATACCATACACAAAAATAAACTCAAAATGGATTAAAGATCTAAATGTAAGACCAGAAACTATAAAACTCCTAGAGGAAAACACTCTCTGACATAAATTGAGGCAGAATCCTCTATGACCCACCTTGCAGAGTAATGGAAATAAAAGCAAAAATAAACAAATGGGATCTAATTAAACTTAAAAGCTTTTGCACAGTGAAGGAAACTATAAGCAAGGTGAAAAGATACCCTTCAGAATGGGAGAAAATAATAGCGAATGAAGCAATTGACAAAGAATTAATCTCCAAAATATACAAGCAGCTCATGCAGCTCAATTTCAGAAAAATAAATGACCCAATCAAAAAATGGCCCAATGAACTAAATGGACATTTCTCCAAAGAAGACATACAGATGGCTAACAAACACATGAAAAGATGCTCAACATCATTCATTATCAGAGAAATGTAAATCAAAACCACAATGAGGAAAAATTTCACACCAGTCAGAATGGTTGCTGTCAAAAAGTCTACAAACAATAAATTCTGGAGAGGGTGTGGAGAAAAGGGAACCCTCTTACACTGTTGGTGGGAAGGCAAACTAGTACAGCCACTGTGAAGAACCCTGTGGAAATTCCTTAAAAAACTGGAAATAGAACTCCCATATGACACAGCAATCCCACTGCTGGGCATACACACGGAGGAAGCCACGATTGAAAGAGACACGTGTACCCCAATGTTCATCACAGCACTATTTACAATAGCTAGGACATGGAACCAACCTAGATGTCCATTGGCTGACAAATGGATAAGAAAACTGTGGTACATATACACAATGGAATATTACTCAGTTATTAGAAAGAACGCATTTGAATCAGTTCTAATGAGGTGGCTAAGTTCGGTTCAGCTCAGTCGCTCAGTCACATCCAACTCTTTGCAACCCATGAACCGCAGCATGCCAGGCCTCCCTGTCCATCACCAACTCCCAGAGTCCACCCAAACTCATGTCCATTAAGATGCCATCCAACCATCTCATCCTCTGTCGTCCCCTTCTCCTCCTGCCTTCAATCTTTCCCAGCATCAGGGTCTTCTCAAATGAGTCAGCTCTTCGCATCAGATGGCCAAAGTATTGGAGTTTCAGCTTCAACATCAGTCCTTCCAAAGAACACTCAGGACTGATCTCCTTTAGGATGGACTGGTTGGATCTCCTTGCAGTCCAAGGGACTCTCAAGAGTCTTCTCTAATACCACAGTTCCAAAGCATCAATTCTTCTGTGCTCAGCTTTCTTTATAGTCCGACTCTCACATCCATAAATGACTACTGGAAAAACCATAGCCTTGACTAGACGGAACTTTGTTGACAAAGTAACGTCTCTGCTTTTTAATATGCTGTCTAGGCTGGTCATAACTTTCCTTCCAAGGAGTAAGCATCTTTTAATTTCATGGCTGCAATCACCATCTGCAGTGATTTTGGAGCCCCCCCAAAATAAAGTCTCTCACTGTTTCCACTGTTTCCTCATCTGTTTGCCATGAGTTGGATAAAACTGGAGCCTATTATACAGAATGAAGTCAGAAAGAAAAACATCAATACAGTATATTAATGCATATATATGGAATTTAGAAAAATGGTAATGATGACCCTACATGAGAGACAGCAAAAGAGACACAGATATAAAAAATAGACTTTTGGACTCTGTGGAAGGTGAGGGTGGGATGATTTGGGAGAATAGCATTAAAACATGTATATTACCATATGTGAAATAGATTACCAGTCCAAGTTTGATACACGAAACGGGGCATTCAAATCTGGTGCACAGGGACAACCCTGAGGAATGGGATGGGGAGGGAGGTGGGTGGGGGTTCAAGATGGGGGACACATGTATGCCTGTGGCTGATTCATGTTAATGTATGGCAAAAACTATCACAATATTATAAAGTAATTATCCTCTAATTAAAATTAATTAATTTAAAAACTTTTAAAAATTAAAAAAATATTTAATCACACCATTTTTCCCTTCTAGGAGTTAAATTTTTCGAAAATTGCTTACTTCTTGATAGCTATCTTATTTTTTCATGTTTTAAATGTTTAACATCCTTAATTTATTAATTTATAAACACATTTTTATAATTTAACCAATAATTGCATTATCTGAATTCTTAGGAATCGGACTGAGCTCTTTTTGTTTTTGCTGACTCTTGCTCATGGTGGCTTTGTCACTCATGCTGTTTATAGTTTTTACTTTTGAACTCATGTTCAACTTGGCTTTGTCTATAGGATGCCTGTGGAAGCTGTGTTGTATATCTGCCCCTCCAGAATGATTTATTTTGGCAATTGCTAAAATTTTATTTTGTTCATACCCTGGGGTCATCTTATGTTCCTTTCTTCTCTTGGGGGTTTCTGAGACTATACAGATAGTGTAAACATGAACCTCTAACCCATATGAGGGCAGGTTGGGGTTGTGAATTTTCAGAGGACACTTTTTTCCAAAGAGTCCTAGAGAATATATCAAGTACTATTCTATGCACCCTTTGTCGGTGGGCAGATATTTTCTTTGTTCCCTTTCACTGAGAATATTTCAATGTTCCTGATTTTATGCAGAGGTCTTGGATTCATTCTTTTATAATTTATATATTTATATTTTAAACCTTGTGAGTTTCAAGAAACTGTGTCCTGTTCTCATGTTTTTCCATGGGTAAAGAGAATGAAAATTATCCTCAGAACACTCTTATCTTGAACACTCCCTGGGGAATTCCCTTATTTCCATGCAAGTTCAGCCATACATTTGAGAGGCCTGCCATATCTAATACAGCAATTTTAAGGGTTTTTGTTGGGAAAGTTTATGTTATTTAGTTTACCATATTTTCAGGGATAAAGTCATACAGTTTTATATAATCCATGTATTAGTTAATGCCTCATGTCTTTATATAATTTCTTCTGATTATTGATATTAAACTTAAATCTTTAGAGAATTGTAAAGCTCAGAAATTCTTTTCATACCCATTCTCCCATAGGAACCATTATTTCTTTTTCTAAATAAGAAAACTAGGCTCAAAATTAAGTGACTTGTCTGATAGTAACCATTATATGTTTTTTTTTAATGGCACCATAATTCCTGTCTCAGGCACCATATATATACATGTATATATTAAGGAAAATGCTTATAATAGACCCATGAAGTGATGATTGTTTTCCATGGCTTGTGGTTGAAAAAATTGTGTTGAATGTTTATGTAACTGGACTAAGGTCCCATAGCTGGTCATACTCAAACCTGGCTGATTCTAGAGCCCGTTCTCTTCCCAGTGCTCTCTGTTCATTCTATTTCCCCAGGCTTCTCTCCTAGATGTAGACTTAATGAGGCTATTTTTCATTTTAGTAAGAATGTTTACTTAAGACAGTTCTTTACCAGTAAATTGTGTTTATTAGTAACAATGGTTCATTGGTTGTTGTAAATCTGCACTATGTACTTTTCAATCTCAGTTACATCTGGTGAGGGGGGCGTGAAGCTCTTTCAGAGTCATAAATGACTATTGTTAACTCCTCACGGTGTAGATATCTTGCCTAAAGATGATTAACTGGTACCTAAAGCTGTGATTTTTAATCCTTTTCTTTTTGAGGCATGAATTTATTTTTCAAATGATATTTTATACAGAATCCGAATATAAACCAGCAAATTATTGGCCCTTCCTAAGGAGTATATAGGCCTCCTACCATCAACATTCACTTCTTAAAAAATTAGTCACCTTGTAAAAACATGTATAAGCAAGTAAAAAGAAATAAGAATCACGAGCTTTGCCAAATAAGTTCCACTAGCTGCTAATACAACTCTTAATTCTTAGTTTTCACTTTCCATTATTTTTGTCCATATAATTATGGGAGCTTGTGTCATTGATAAACCATGTCTCTAAGAAAGAAAAAAGAAATTGCACACTGAATCTGATATGCTGTACCAGCTCTCTTCAATTTGGTCCAACATTCTTAATTTGTCAGTTTCAGTGAAAGAACATAATGTCCATTAGCCAAAGTCAAAGGTAGGAAACTTGAGACCTCTGAAGAAATTTCTCTTCCCAGTAGCCACCTTGTATTCTCCTGGGGAATGCATCTTTTCTCAGCAAATCTTGGTACTTTCATGTACAAGCTCTGGGACACCCTGATTCAGACCGGAGATGATTTGCACTCCAAAACCAGGACTTTTAACTCTAAAATTAAGGTTCTTTCCACTATAAAACAGCCGTCACTGGTCCCTCTTTTCCTCACCTGGCCAAAATCATTCTATTTTTTAATTTGAGACACTAATCAAGTTTCATTTTCCTTCACGGGCAATCTTGGTTGTGTCTGTTCATATAGATTTTTCTGTCCTTTGAACTTAGAGCTGATATATGATTGCAATTCCAGTCAAAATATATGTCTTGGATACTTTTGTCTATCTACCACATTTTTTAAAAGGCTATATGGTATTTTATTATTTGTATAGTATACTTTGCTTAGTTTCATAAAGTGAAAGTTGCTCAGTCATGTTGGACTCTTTTTTGACCCCATGGACTATACTGCTGCTGCTGCTAAGTCGCTTCAGTCATGTCTGACTCTGTGTGACCCCATAGACGGCAGCCAACCAGGCTCCTCTGTCCCTGGGATTCTCCAGGCAAGAATACTAGAGTGGGTTGCCATTTTCTTCTTCAATGCATGCATACATGCGACGTCGCTTCAGTCGTGTCTGACTCTGTGTGACCCCATGGACAGCAGCCCACCAGGCTCCTCTGTCCACAGGATTCTCTAGGCAAGAGTACTGGAGTGGGTTGCCATTTCCTTCTCCAATGGACTATACAGTCCATGGAATTCTCCAGGCCAGGTTACTGGAGTGGGTAGCTGTTCCTTTCTCCAGGGGGTCTTCCTAACCCAGGGATCGAACACAGGTCTCCCACATTGCAGGTGGATTTTTTACCAGCTGAGCCACTAGGGAAGCCCTTAGTTCCATATAAAAAGTCTTTTATTTTGGTATCACCTTTTGATATTATGAACAATGTAGAGATTGTAAAGATTTCCTGGTACTTTCATCATGACACATTTGCTCCAATAAACATGTAAGGTATATTCCTATCATCAAAGCTGTTTGGGTTTAAAAACATAGACATGTTTTTGATAGTTATTAGCTATTGTATGAGAGTGACTCTGCACACCCTCGCCAACATTGGCTATCATAAAGGTTTAGATGAGAATATATTTGGTTGCCATATGTTACGTTAGGTAAGTATGTAGCTAGTGAGGTACTCAACAAATATATATGCACCCTTTTCTTTTTTTCTCTAGAGAAAGGGACTATTCAGGTGTTGTGACACTGGAAAAATTTCATCTAAATCTGTTTTCTTATCTGAAAAATGGGGATAACAAAAGCTTAAGAATTTGTGTAGAGTTGTTGTCAGGATTAAATCATTCAATGTAAGTAAAGGACTTGACCCAATATTTGACAATGCTCAGTACACATCAGGAACTTTTTCTTTGTGTTCTCTGTAGTACTGGGTACATATGACACCCAGTGAAAACAAGAGGAGGAAAATTAGTTCATCACCATCATCATAGCCAACATCTGCTGAATATTGACCACTCTTGCTACTGTTGTGCTGCTTGGCTCTGTTGATGCTCACCACTACATTATTATTTTACACCAACTGAAAGGTACAAGTCAGCTGGATGTGGATGGAACAGTCTGAATGTAGAAAGTGTTCCACCTTTTGGAAATCAGATGTCATATACAACAGGTTGCTCACCTCTTGTTCTCTTAGGTCAATGTGCTGCTCCTGGAACTGCCTTCTTGCTAGAGCTGGTTGGCTTCCTTGACTGGCTTTACCATTCCTCCCCTGGGCATGATAACACATTTATAAGGGCCACCTGTTGTGGTTCAACAAAACACTGTAATTAAAGAGGACAGCCAGAGAAAAACAATAAGCATGTTTATTTCAACAAAGGGGAAAAAAAATCACAATTTACTTATACAGAGACTGGTGTGGTTTATACTGAATACTATATAAAGCCCTATACTCAGAGATGAAGACCAGATGGCTCTCCAACAGCTAAAATTTTACACTGGGGCTCTATCAGCATGCCTTTAATAAGTCATGGGCTTCTGTTTTCAGGTGAGTATATAAAAAGATAATTTGAAATGATAAGCAGTCATTGTTTAGCTTCACTTTTTTATCATTTCTATGTCGATATCAGCAGGATAGGACTGTTGTAAGAATGAAAGTGAAAGTGAAGTCGCTCAGTCGTGTCCGACTCTTTGCGACCCGTGGACTGTAGCCCACCAAGCTCCTCCGTCCATGGGATTCTCCAGGCAAGAATGCTGGAGTGGGTTGCCATTTCCTTCTCCAGGGATTCTTCCCAACCCAGGGATTGAACCCAGGTCTTCCACATTGCAGGCAGACGCTTTATCCTCTGCACCACCAGGGAAGCCAATAGTGCACCTTAATTTTGAAAGAGAAAACATCCCCTAAATCCCCTAAAGCCCAAAGGATATGGGTACTTTTGTTTTAAATAAAAGCAGGGGTGATAGACTATGGTGATCTTCTCATTTTATAAATGAACAGTGAAACTAAGTGTCAGAAATCAGGTTTCAACATTTGTTGTGCTATTACGACAAACAGGGGCAGGTCTGTAGGGTGCAGCCTCAGGCTTTCAAAAGGGGTCCTGCTTTGTGCATTAAAAAAAGTGTATATAATCACACAGAGGAAAAAAAATTCTGGAAGCTTATATGGCACAATATTAAATCCATGTGGTGGGATTAAGGAGTATTTTTACATTTTAAAAATGTCTGACTAGCCTGAAATTAAAAAAAATGAGAATCTATTTCTATTATCAGGAAAATGAAGAAGCCATTAATTAATGAAAAAACAAACCCAATGGAAAGAATTGTCCCTCTACAAGTGAATCTTGGGAGTCTGCCAGGCTCCCCTCTCTCCTATCGGTCCTTCCAGATCTCATCTTGGACTAGCTGGCACACTCGGGGTCTTCCTCTTCAGCTCAGATGTGGTGTCTTGTGTTTCTCCTTGATGAACTGGGGGGCGGCTCCTGGAATTATCTTTCAGAGTTCCACTCAGGTGACTTCTGCAGTCTGACCTTTGTCCATCTCTCGGGTTTTCAGCACAACACCTCAGATGAATGATTACCTTTTCACCCTATTGTATGGAGTTGTGGAGGAGGAAGCTTTGAGAATTGGATAGCTGGGTGTTTATCTAACCAGCCTGAGTTTGGGTTTCCTTATCTATGTGTGTTTGTGCTCAGTCATGTCCGACTTTTTTGCAACCCCATCGACTATAGCCTGTTATGCCTCTCTGTCCATGGAATTTTCCAGGCAAGAATACTGGAGTGCTTTTCCATTTTCTCCTCCAGGGAATCTTTCCAGCACAGGGATCGAACCTATGTCTTCTTCATTGCAGGCAGATTCTTTACCACTGCACCACCGAGGAAGACCCTTCCTTATGTACAGAGAGCAGATAATTATCCTACTCTTTGTTTGCTTTAAGAGATGATGTACAAACAGTATTCACCAAAGTACCTGTCATTCACTCATTCAACAAAAGCTACTTATTGTACATCTATGCCATGGACTCCTCTGGACACTGATACACAGAGTCTAAATATTTTTTTAGATGAATATGTATTTTTCATCTCTTTATTTTAGTAAAAACATCCTCTGTGTATGACCTTTAAACATTAATTTAGGGGATAAAAAGCTATGCATATAAGCTCTGCCACCAACAGGTGCTGTTGGCAGTCACCTGTAGCCATTATAGTTTTGCTGTCAGTCATGACTTAAGCTGCATTTGCTGGGTTTTGCTTTTTTGAAAGGCAAAGCAAAACAAAAAGAGTGAGCTAAAAACCTGTAGTATCCAAATACCACTTTGATATTATAGCCATGAATTTTATGAAAAGAATACTTTCATTGTTCAGACATAAGTATCCTAACTTAGAGAAATTTATGAAAATGTCCATAGTTGTTGAAGACCTAGTCTCTTATAAATTTTATATGCAGTGAACATAAAGATAAAATAACATCTTTTTAAGAGGTCTAAAAGAGTTGGAACTGAAGCCATCAATATCTACAATTCTCTGGAGAAATTTAAGTTTGTATAGCTTCCTAACGGTATGGATGATTTTTGAATACTTTTTGTCTCAGGTACATGTATGAATGAATTTAATTCTCATATCAAGGAGATATTATCATTCCCTCCCCTCCATCTTAAACAGGAAAAAAACTGAGGCACAGAGAGTTTGTATCGCCAGGTTGCAGGTAATAAATAGCAGAGTTGGGATTTGAACCCAGGAAGGTGGGCTCCACTGTATGCACGAAGAGTTGGACACGACTGAGTGACTGAACTGAACTGAACTGCATGTACAATGGTTACTAGGTACCCTCACTATAGACTTATGTACAAATGGACTTATTAACAACTTTTAAAATCTAATCTGCTCAGTAGTAGATGAACTCCCGACTAGATACCAACAACTAACTACGGTTGTGCAAATGCCAGAGATGGAATTTGCTGGGCCATAATCATTCACTGAAAACTCAGTATTCGACTTTTAAAAAAGATTTTCTGATACTTAGAAAATCTGAGGAAGAAAAGAGAAGAATTTGCTCTCAGCAGGGAGTTTATTTTGTACTTCTGTTAAATTTTTTGTTGTTGTTGTCAGACATTGGCTGATGTTCAAACTGAACTAAAATGATTAAAAAGAACAAAGACCTTTTAGGATGCCTGGAAGGAACTAGTAGTTACTGAGCTAACTGGCAGTCTGGGACTGAGAAAGATGTCAAAGGAGTGAGAAAAAATACATAAACTAAGTTACCATGAGTAGACTTTCTCACGGCTGAGATAATCAAGGGCAGGGGCTGCCTATCTTACTCCAGGTCTTTGCTTTTCCTCCATAGCTTGAAACATGAGAGAATTTTTCTAATACTGATAGTTTATCCAATACTGGTACCTTAATTCTAGTGATGCCTGTGTGCTCAGTCCCTCAGTTGTTTCCAACTCTTTTTGTGACCCCATGGACTGTAGCCCACTAGCTTCCTCTGTCCGTGAGATTCTCCAAGCAAGAATACTGGAGTGGGTTGCCATTTCCTTCTCCAAGGGACCTTCCCTATCCAGGGATTGAACTCAAGTTTCCTGCACTGACAGGCAGATTCTTTACCGCTGAGCCACTTGGGGAGTCCTTAATTCTAATGATAGTAAACAGCTTTAGAGCTAACATAATTGTGACCAGTGGTCAAAGCCTTTGTGAGCCTCAAGCAAAAACAACCCTTGATGGCCCAGCAGATTTGCAGGACTTCTGCACAACTAGGTTTAGGCTCAATACACAACTCAGGCTTAGAAGCCTTACTGAATTGTGGTTAAATGAGAAAATCTAGTGACAGAAGGCATTTGACCCAGATGTTTGTATTTCTTTAGTTCATTTTCCAGGTTTGATCTTATGCTCTTATTTTGGGAATAAATACTTCACTCCCTTGGATAAAAATAGAGGAAATCTGAATAAAACACAGACTTTAGTTAATAGTAATGTAACAACATTGGTTAACGTATGATATTAACATTATAGGAAACACTATAGGCTATCTGGGGATCTCTGCATTACTTTTCCACGTTCTCTGTAAATTATACATTGTCATAAAATAAAAAGTTTACCTCTTAAAACTAAAACAAAAAACCTCATTGCCTTATCCTGTATGTGAACAATGAGTTGTATTTCAAAAAACAGTGGCATTTTTATTAAAAATGTTAACTTCAAAGTAATAATCACCAAGCTTTAGAAGAATATACTTAGAGAGCATGACTTATTTTAAGATAACTCCTAACCATGGCTTTACAGTGGTAAAGAATCCCCCTGTCCTGGGTTTTGTCTCTGGGTAGGGAATATCCATTGGAGAAGGAAATGGCAACCCACTCCAGTATTCTTGCCTGGGAAATCCCACGGACAGAGGAGCCTGGTGGGTACAGTCCATGGGGTTGAAAAGAGTCGGACATGACTCAGCGACTAAGCAATAACTCCAACTATAATTAAGTACTCCCTCCCCACCCCACAAATCCTCAATCTAATGATTCTAAATTATCTCTTCTTTCTTCCTTCCTTAATGTCAGCCATCCACTTTGGAAGCTTCCGAGACTATGAAGTCAAATCCATCATGGTTCAAAGTGGTTCCATTGAAACACTGGTGACCTTGCTGTACACTGCACTGCATAATTATTCAGCCTCAGATCCTTCTCTCCCACCCCTGTGGGAATGTTCCTTCTCTAGTTCCTGGGTATGGACTCTCCCTTTTCCCACACTTGCTGTGATGTTGCTTCACATCTATTTTCTTTTCTGGATTGTCTGTCTCTCCTTTTTTATTGATATATTGCCCTGCATTCATGCAGGCATCTCCACTGTACTCTGAGCAACTTGACAGAAATGAAGTGCATCATTTATTTCTATATCTCCTGGCCTACCTGGAACAGCGTAGGAGATCCAAATAAAGTTATTTTTAGAATTAAGATGCAATAATAAAGACAATAACCCTTGGTATATTTTTCTTCTTCTTACTCTGACTTGATGAAGCAAGAGCAGACCTTAAGCAGAGCTTGACTCTGCCATTCACTGAGTGTTCAAGTCCCTTCAGGACACTAGTTATGACTTAGTTTTAGCTCTTTTGCTACCAGAGGAATGACAGTGCAGGGATGGAAGTCAGGAGAGGCGAGTAGACCAACCATGTCATTCCTTTCCGTCAATCTTGTGTCTAAATTTTCCCCTGAGGCAGAAGCAGAAAGAGAACTACCATCTCTGCATAATCCATCCCCAGGTTGGCCATATGAAATTCTGCTCTCTCTTATCAGTCAGATAGCTCTGTCCTTTCACCTTCTTAGGTCCTCTGTTAGCATTTACTGTACCACTGTGCTCCCTGCAATGTAGATTTCCTTTGCAAGGAGTCTTGTCAATAGGAGCCAGGCAGTTGGTAACTGAGCAAGAACTCGAAGGACTGAGAAATAAAACGTAAACTGAGTTACCATGAGTCGTCTCTTTCTCATTGGTGAGATGATCAAGTGCAGGTCCGCCTATCTGATTCTAGGTTCTTTGCTCTTCCCCTGTAGCTTGAACCATGAGGAGGGAGTGTTTCTAATACCAATAGTTCTGGAGTTAATTGATATCTTTATTCTGATGATGGTAAACTCTTTCAAGTCCTTGGAGTTAAACAATCTTAGCATATACCAGCTTCTGTTCCCTAGGACAGTTGGCATCTCTTCCACAACAAACCATTTAGGCTAATTGGAAAACAGACTTTCTAAAACTACTATTTAATGTATCACACAGAAAATCCCACATACGCCATGAATTGTTAAGGCAGAACTTGAAGGTGAACTCTGACTAAGAAAAGCAAGGAGAGGACAGCTCGAACCTGAGCCCTGACTCTGGGAAGACAAAATGGGGATTGTATTTGGTTCACTTGAGAGAGAGGCAGGGGAATAAAACAAAATTATCTAACAGTCCTGTTCCTCAAGGCCATGCCTGTGCAGAGAGTTTTTTTTTTTAAATTCAACAGAACTATTCAACACTTTTTGCTCCCTAGTGTCTTACTGAGTCCACCTCCCTAGTCTACTCTCCCCTAGGCTTTTAAGTCACAATGAAACCTGCTATAGTCATGAGATCAGGTTCAAAGGAGCTGAGCTGACCAGAGACGCACAGTGCCAGATTGCTGGGGTTTCCATGAGATGATATCGATGCCTGCAGGCAATAAATGAAGGAAGGGAAAATGTGTCCCGAGGGACACTGAAATCTGAGCAGTGTCCTGCTCTGGTGATCCCCTAAGTGGGTGGTTTGATGGCTGCTGGTTATTCATAGCAGGGCTAACCTCTTTTCTTGCTCCTGCCTAAACATCAAAAGAATAAAAGAGAAATGCCAGGGAATGTCAACTTAAATCCCATTATCTTAGCATACCTCATTTCATTTAATTAATACATTTTTATATATCCTCTTCCTGAACTCATCTTTTAATGTGTGAATATGCCTGCAGTAAAGGAGACCCAGTTTCGATTCCTGGGTTGGGGAGGATCCACTGGAGAAGGGAATGGCAACCCATTCCAGTATTCTTGCCTGGAGAATCCCATGGACAGAAAAGCCCGGCAGGTACAGACCATGGGGTCACAAAAAGTCGGACACAACTGAGTGACTTTCAGAGAACACATTAGTTAATGATAAAGAAAGGAGAAGAATCTATTATTTGAATTTACTTGTTTAGTCAGAGATGAAGGAGATATTTTCACGTGAGTAGGAGAATTTTGGAACTTCGAGGGTGTCCAAATCTTTGGTTTTCTGGCTTATGCTTATTTGACACTTTATTTAACACTTTTCTTTGTGACCTTGGGAAAGTTACCTCATCCTGCTGAGCCTTGCCAAAAATGGATAGTAAAAAGCTTTGCTTCAGCCTGCAGAAAGGATGCCCTAACATATTTGGGGGAGTGTTGATGTGAATAATTAACATGGTACATGTTACTAATTTTTTATAGTTGTGAATATTTTCCTCAACCCTTTAATAAAAAAATTCAAACCTACAGAAAATTTGTAGGAATAGTGCAATGAATGGCCATTTATCCTTTATCTAGATTTACTAATTAACATTTTGCCACATTTACTTTATTTTTTTCTTTCCACAAATATGCATATCTACATAATATTTTTTTTTCCTTTGGCAAGCCATTTAAAAGTTTTTCACAGAGAATTCAATTACTATTATTCTAAATATCTTAACATGTCTTCTGAAAACAAGGAGATTCTCCTATATAGCAACAGTGAAAGTATCACATTTAGGAAACCTAATATTGAAAACATAATATCTAATATATGAACCAAATTGAAATGTCCTCAGTTGTCTCAATATTTAGAAAAGATACATGAACCCCTATGGTTCATTGCACTTATATTCACAATATCCAAGATATGGAAGTAACCTAAGTACCCATCAACAGATGAAGAATGGGTAAAGATGTGCTGGATATATCGACACATGCTTAGTCGCTCAGTTGTGTCTGACTTTTTCTGATCACATGTACTGGCCCACCAGGCTCCTCTGTCCATGGGGATTCTCCAGGCAAGAATACAGAAGTCGGTTGCCCTGCCCTCCTCCAGGTGATCTTCCCAACCCAGGGACTGAACCCAGTTCTCCTGCTTTGCAAGCAAATTCTTTACCATTTGAGCCACCAGGGAAGCCCAGATATATCTATATCTATATATATATACACACAATGGAATATTACTCAGCCATAAAAAGCTCAGTCTTGCCATTTTTGCCAACATGGTTGGACCTAGGAGTTATTACGCTAAGGGAAATAAGTCAGAGAAAGATAAATATTGTATTATTTCACTTATATATGGAATATAAAAAAAAACAAAACAAATGAACAAACATAACAAAACAAAACAGAAACAGAGTTCTAGATACAGAGAACAGGTGGCTGCCAGAGGGAAGGGCCGTGCGGAGGAGGGAAGAAAAAGGGGTGCAAGCTTAAGAAGCGCAAACTTCCAACTGCAAAATAAGTGAGTCATGGCTATGAAATGTGCAGTGTGGGGAATATAAGTAATAACTATGTAGTATTTTTGTATGGTGACATATCATAGCTAGTCTTATTGTAGTGATCATTTTGAAATGTACAGAAATACCAATTCATCATATTGTGTAACAGGAACTAACGTAGTGTTGTAGGTGAGTTATGTTTCAGAAGCAAATGAACTCGTAGCAAAAGAGATCATATTTGTGGTTGTCAGAAGTGAGGTGTGGAGGGAAGGGAAATTGGATGAAGGCAGTCAAAAGGCACAAACTTCAAATTATAAGATAAAAAAGTACTAAGGATGCAATGTACAACTTTCATTATATTTCATTATATAACTTACTGCTATAATTTGTTAAGAGTGTAAATCCTGAGTTTTCAATACACACCAAAAATTTATTTCTTTAATTTTGTATCTGTGTGAAATAATGAATGTTGGCCATGATTATTGTGATAATCATTTCATGGTGTATATAAGTCAAATCATTATACTGTATACCTTAAATTTATACAGTGCCGTATGTCAATTTTATCTTAATGAAACTGGAAGAAAAATGTTTTTATTATATTTTCAATCCAGGATAGAATCAAGAATCATTCATTCTAGTAGTTGTCCTGGGTTATTTGTTTGTTTTAATCTAGATCAGTTTCTGGATTTAAAACTTCTCAACTTATCATCTTGATAATTTTGAAGAATTCAAGCCAGTTGCTTTGTAAAATATCCCTCAATTTGGATTTACCTATTTTTTCCTCATGCTTAGATTCAGAAATTTGAGGAGGGGGCGGAGTACTGCATATGCAAGATTGTATCTTTCTCAATAATTGTATCAGGAGGCATAAGATGTCAGGCAGTTCCATTATCAAGGCTGTAAAACTGGTATCCATCACATTTCTCCATTTAGAGATATTTTTTCCTGTTTTTAATAAATAGGCAACTTGTGGGGTGATAGTTCAAAACTGTTCATGGCTGGTATATTCTTGTGTACTCATCTGTCATTGGAGCCATTATTTCCATGATTATTTTATTCATAACAATACTATTTTCTTCATATGAGCATTCCAATTGCAATTCATGGGCGTCTACATCTTTCCTCACTAGTGGCATGCCTTCTTGTGTGCTTGGTCATCTTCATTAATCTACTTGAGCGTAAGGATAAGAGAGTCCTATAGTCTCACTTGGTGAAACTTTCCTTCAAAGAGGGTTTGACTTTGCCTTCTGCCCACAGGAGTACCACTTCCAGCCCTTCTTGTGGTTTGTGGCTTTGAATGAAAATGTGGGCTCAACTTCCCCACCTCACTCCTCTTCCAAGAAGCCTCACTGCAGAGAAGGTCTTAGAATCTCGCGTTTTTCTCTGTTTAACAACATCGCTTAAAAGAGTCATAAGGGTGTTGCCCCATGGCAGCTTCATGGGGAGCTGAAGGTCGAGAAAGGCCTATCTGCAAGGGATTTGTGGCTGTGGCTTTTTGTTTAATGGAGTAAGTTGTAAATTGATTCCCAAAAGTTCACCGAGTTTTAAAAAGAATTGTATCAGCTTGGATTGAAAGTGACAGAAACAGAATGAAATGAAAGGCAACCTTTGGACCTCTCAACCACTACAGGCAGGGAGCTGGTTGAGAAAACTACTCAGCTGCCAACTCAGGCCATTCTTACAGCAAAGGCGTGGTGACTCACAGGGCAGAACCAAGAACCTGAGAGAAGAGCTAAGTGCCAGAGAACAAAGCAGCAGAGCTGAACTCTCATCAAGAACTGGCCTCCCGTGCCCAGCCAGTGTTGAGGACGGCTTACAGACCTGCAATTGCTGTGTGCCTCCTGTTTTCTCCCTTTTTGAACAGTTGTGTCCACATTGTGCCCCAATCAATTGTATATTGATTGTGTAGGGGCTCAAGTGAACTTTCTGGTATTTAGACTGGAGAAGTAGAGCCTAAATTGCTGCACCTGGGGAATTCATACACCCTTGGATCTGACTGAAATGACTTGAGCCAGTGGCATGATGGGCTGGGACATGGTGGTCTTGGGAGAGGGTTTTAGCATATTTTGCAGGTGGAAAGGATGTGAAGCACTGTGGCCTGAAGATGTGCTGTGAGGACTGTATCTTCCAACACTGACTGCAACAATATTTGTCTTCCTGCAATGTGATCTTGACATTTCTTCCCTTGTGGCAGGGTCTATGTTCCTTTATTTTTTTGGTCATGATGTACAGCATGTGGGATCTTAGTTACCTGATCAGGGATTCAACTCATGCCACCTGCATGGGAAGCACAGAGTCCTAGCTACTGGACCTGCAGAGAAGTCCCAAGGTCCCCTTTCCTTGAATTTGGGCAGACTTATGACCACAGAGGAAATGAGGCTAGATCACACGTGGTGATATAGTGTGCTGCCGTGTTCTCTTGGAATCTTATTCTTAAAGCCCAGGCACTTTGCAATGAAGCCCAAGAAGCCACACGGAGAAGCCAGGATAGCTATTCCAGCCAAGTAACCCAGCTGAGGTCCCAGCCAACAGCCAGCATCAGCTGCAAGACATGTGAGTGAATCTTCAGAAGATTCTGATTGTTTGAGTCTTCCCTGCTGAGAGTCCAGACACTGCTGCATGGAGATAAGCTCCCTGCTTCTGAATTCCTGAATCCCTGATAGAATATGAGGGCATAATCAGATGATTTTATCTTGTTTTTGCTCTAAGTTTGAGGTTGTACCACAGCGAGAGTAACGTGAATATCAACTGGAGCTTTCATCTCACTAGAGAACATTAAGCATTGTTTCTCCAGTTACTCTTGGTCTTCTCAGTGCCTGCAAATAAAAGCCATTTTTGAAGGTAGCTGCGGGAGCTCTTTAAACTAGAAGCAAGAAATGAGGCGCTCAGGAGATGAGGCCTGAAGAAGAAAGTTGTTGGGAGAAGCAATCTTATTCCAAAGCTAGACTGAATGAGTTTATCTCAAACACTGTGCTGAGCACCAGGGCATGGGACAAATGGAAGGGCCAGGCCTGGGGATGTATATTATACCATCGACAGTTCAGCACATCTTCCTGTGTCAACCTTCTTTTTTATATTGCCCACTCCAAGTTCTCTAGAAGGAATAAGATTTTTTATGTAATCACCATTATTCGTCACTGGACAGAGTTTTCATATCAAGCCACTTGATGGCCTGCTGGCTAACCTATGTGTTGTCTGCCTTTGGGTCAGGTGTCCAACCTACTTTAAGCTTTTGTGATTGAGGTGATTAGAATGTTTGGGGCTGAATTTTATCCCCTCAAAATTCATACACTGAAGCCCTTTATTTGGAAGTATTTGGAATGCAACTCTATTTGGAGATGGGACTTTTAAAGAAGTGATTAAATAAACATAAGGCCTTTGGGGGGCCCTAATCTAGTCTGGGGGCTTCCCTGGTGGTGCTACTGGTAAAGAACCCACCTGCCAGTACAGGAGACATAAGAGACCCAAGTTTGATCCCTGGGTTGGGAAGATTCCCCCAGAGGAGGGTATGGCAACCCACTCCAGTATTCTTGCTTGGAGAATCCCATGGACAACAGAGCCTGGCAGGCTACAGCCCATAGGGTTGCAAAAAGGGTTGAATGCAACTGAAGCGACTTAGCAAGAACCCACATAATCCAGTCTGACTGATGTTGTTATGAAATGAGATATGGACTTGCAGGAGAATACCAGGGGTGCAGCACAGAGGAAAGGCCATGTGAAGGTGGCCTTCCAGAGGTGGCCATCTGCAAGCTGAGGAGGGAGACTTCAGAAGAAACTGAACCTCCTGACACCTTGATCTTGACTTTTGTATTTTATATACACTTTAAAGCAAAAATAACATTTTTTGTGAGGAATTAGAGATATTCAAATGGAAAGGTGTGGGTAAAATATTACACACAGAATCTAACATTTAGCATCAACTTTCAAGGAGGTCATAAAGCACAAAATTAGTTCTTAAAATGTGTCTTTAAACAGGCAAAACACCTCTACCATCTAACATGTATGACTGAGAAGGAAGGAATTGGGTGCATGTTTTTGGTCTCTGAATACAGACCGTCTAGCTAGACCCCTGGTGGCTTAGATGATAAGGAATCTACCTGCAATATGGGAGACTCAGGCCTGATCCCTGGATGACGAAGATCCCCTGGAAGAGAAAATGGCAACACACTGCAATATTCTTGCCTAGAGAATTCCACAGATGTGGAGCCTGGCAGGCTACAGTCCGTGGGGTCACAGACTCAGACATGACTGAGTGACTAATTCTTTCCTTTTGAGAGACTAACACTTCCTTTCCTTTCCTAGCTACACCCAGATAGGCATCACATTTCAGGAAAACAGAAGCATTTTCCAGGTGAAAGGGTCCTTGAAGGTTGTCTCACTTAACCTTCCGCAGCACAGATGGGAATCCTGTCACTTGGGGAGCATTTGCGGGCCTCACAGAGCCCTGCAGAATCCGCCCCTGCTGGAGCCCAGCATTTGCAGGCACTATCCAAGGCAGATGAGTTCCAAAGCCAAACATGTAAAATGTCAGATCTGAGGGTAGCTGCGTCCGAGTCTGCTGTGCCACAAGGTGCCCTCCTAACAAAAAGGGTCAGCATTTCCCAACATCTTTGTTAGAAGCCACTAGGCCGCTTGTTAAAACAGAAAACCAACAAAACAGAGTTCCAGGATGCCACCCAGGTATAAGGAATCAGAGCTCTGGAATAGGAATCTATGGTTTAACAAACATTCCAAGTGATTTTTATTCATGCTAAAAATTTGAGACCCACTAGGCCAGGTTATCCATGGGATCACGAAGAGTTGGACACGACTGAGTGGCTTCAGTTTCACTTTTCACTTTCATGCATTGGAGAAGGAAATGGCAACCCACTCCAGTGTTCTTGCCTGGAGAATCCCAGGGATGGGGAAGCCTGGTGGGCTGCCGTCTATGGGGTCACACAGAGTCGGACACGACTGAAGCGACTTAGCAGCAGCAGCAGCAGGCCAGGATAAGAACAGATACTTGGAGTTGTCTCTTCTTGACAACCATCTTTCTCCATCCCACCTTTGCCTTCTGGTCCTAGCCTCAGCGCCCAGCAGGGCACTAGGCCTCCTCAGCTCACGGTCGTCTTCCTCTTTCCACTGCCCAGGCATTTTCCTCTTCCTCTTTGCTTCCCTTCTGTCTGCTGCTCTTCTGTGTTATTTTTGTCTCTTTCTTCTTTCTGTGTTTTCTTTCCTCTTTTCCTTGCTTCTACCCATGCTGCTCCGGGCCCCCACCCAGCCACTTCCAAAGTGGTGCTAGAGGCCAGGGAGCTCCAGGTCACAGAGTGCAGAGTTCTGATCAGAGATGACAGCTCAGGGAGGCCAGAGACAGACCGAGACTGGACTAGGAGGACATGTATAGTTGTAGGGCATGGGGTTGTGGGGGAGGGTGCAGAATTATGGCACAGGAAATTCTAGGAGGAAGTAGACCAAGGATCCCTCAGGGCAGGGCAGGGCAGGGCAGGGCAGGGCAGTGTGCCCTTGTGCACACCTGTTCCATCTTCCTGGTGATCTGATGAGCATCTGAGGCTCTAGGCACGTGGGCTTCAGTAATTGTGACACATGGGCTCAGTAGTTGTGGCTCCTGGGCTCTAGAGCACAAGCTCAATTGTTGTGGGGCATGGGCTTATTTGCTCTAAGGCATGTGGGATCTTCCTGGACCGGGGATTGAGCCCATTTACCCCTGCATTGGCAGGTGGATTCTCAACCACTAGACCACCAGGGAAGCCCAGGCCTTGATAGGAAAGCAGTGAACACATCTTAAAAATGCATGACCTTAAAACTTTGGCAGTGGAGGCTTTCTCCAGGTGTTCCTCACACACAGAGGCCCAGAAGGTGGGGTTTCACCTGAGTGTCAGATGCACGGTGACTTGGGTGAGATTGAAAATCAAAGCTGGTCTCGTTTGTTCAATATAAACCAACAAGCTGGTATAGAAGCGCTTACACTTACATGTATAAGTACACGCTGGCCCAGAGTAGGCACTCACTGTGTGTTGGCTATTACTGATACTTATTATTAGGAAATAGTCTTATGTCTGCCATATGCCTGCATTCACTTCCCACTCAGGGTTGCAGTAGGCTTGGCATTTTGGACTCTTTCATGAGGAGGTCCAGAACAGCTGGAAGGAAAACCAGGGGTCCTTTCTCCTTTTACCAGAGAACCCAGAGGCCACCTGCATTGGGTGTGGGCTGGGTTCTTTGGAGGCCCATGAAGTGCCATTGCTGACAAGAGCACTGCATCTGGCTGTCCCATGCGCCTGCTGCTGGCAAGGTGTGTTCCATAAGCCCCATGGGACAGGACAGCACCTCGGGGAGAGGGCCCCCATCGAGAAGCCCGCCTTTCAAGGACGAAGCTCCCCAGCAACCCTGTCTCAGTAGGTTAGCAGCACCTGAGGCAGGAACTCAGGAAGGCTCTCCTTGCTTGTTGGTCTGGATGAGCCAGAAAACAACCCCAATTCTTGCCTGCCTTTCTCTGGATTCCCAGGTATCTAATCCAGAGGGTTGTATTCCTTAAGGCTAGAATACCTGCTGTGAGAAGGGGTGCCCAGCCATTCTGTTCTCACCTTCTAGGGCAGGAAATTCTACTGGGCTCTTCTTCTAGAGGCTGTATCTGAATTTTAAAAAATAATTTTACGTTTTTATTTTTGGCTGTGCTGGGTCTTTGTTGCTGTGTGAGCTTTCTTCTAGTTGCGGTGAGCAGGGGCTACTCTCTCGTTGCAGTGTACAGGCCTGTCCTTGCGGTGGCTTCTCTTATTTCAGAGAACTAGCTCTAGGATGCACGGGCTTTAGTAGCTGTGGCCTGGGCTCAGTAGTTATCGGCTCCCAGGCTCTAGAGCACAGGCTCAGTGGTTGTGGAATACAGTCTTTGGCTTTGAAGCTGGTGGGATCTTCCTGGATCAAGGATCCAACCCATGTCTCCTGCATTGGTAGGTGGATTCTTTACCACTGAGCCACCAGGGAAGCCTCTGTATACACTGAATGTGTTTCTCCATCCTTTGTGAGCTGCCTTCTAGACTCACAGGGGAGCTCTACACGTTCCAGTTTGGCCTCAGCCCCTTTTAGCAGAGATATCGTCTTCTGCTGCACCACTGGTCACTCCTGGACACCCCTCGCTCCGAGTTTATGCTTGTTGGACACATTCCTGCTGTCTCCCCATTTTGTTCACTTTCCCATCAAGCCCCACTCAGAGCAGATCCCAGAAGCCCTCCCTGTCTGCCCTGCTGCTCACCCTCCCCACCCCTGTAGCAGTGGCCCGCCTCTCCTCTACCCCTGCTTCCCCAGCACACACCCCTGGGACTGGTCTCCTAGGGTGTCATCACTAAATGTTTACACTTGTGCCTCCTGGGCTCCGCTGTGAGCTCCACAGCTCTTTTTCATGGTGTCCCCAAGGCCAGCCTCAGGCCTTCAATACTGGTCTCTCAGGAATGCTTGCATTTCATTCTGGCCAGAAATTTTTGCTTTAATATTTATAGAATGAATGTATGAATGAGCAAAAATTTCACTCTTTCGTGATGTGTCTGGCTCTTGGTGAGGGATAGAAGGTACAAACAAATTAGGATAGAACTTTTGTTTTCAGTAGGCTAGCTCAGATGAGAGGAGGTAGATTAAATCACAGTGGGCTCTGCTTAGTTGCTCAGTCATGTCCAACTCCTTGCAACCCCATGGACTGTAGCCCACCAGGCTCCTCTGTCTATGGGTTTCTCCAGGCAAGAATACTGGAGTGGGTTGCCACGCCCGCCTCCAGAGGATCTTCCCAACCCAGGGATCGAACTGAGATCTCTCACATTGCAGGCAGATTCTTTACCGTCTGAGCCACTAGAGTGCCGAGTAATAAATACTGATGGAGCAGAACACAGGGGATCCTGGGAAGGTGGAGGACTAATCCAGATTGAGGAGGGGGTGGGTGTCTGGGGGATGCCACATCTGTGTGGAGTCCTGAAAACGAGCAAAAGTTGGCCAGGTTGAGATTCGAGAAGGTCATTCTGGGGAGGTGATGCACACCTAGTGAAGAGGGGTGCTAGTAGTGGGTGAACAGAGGATGAAAGAAGTGCAGCAGTAGCGGAGGGAGGGCGTGCAGGCACTGCCTCTCGGCAGGTGATTGGCTGTCCTGGGTGGTAGTGGCTTTACTTCCTCCAGCTCTGGACCAACACGCAAATGGCAAGACCTGAAGGAAGTAAAGTGCTGCCTTCCTGGATGACCACAGTCCCTCCCCATCAGCCCTTTCTTTCCACGTGATTCTGGGATGCAGAGTAGAGAAACGTGGCTCTAGGGTGACCCTACCAAGTGGCCAGAGCAGGCAATGGGGGAAACACAGGGCCCTCCTGGAAGGGCACACAGCTCTGAGGAAGCCAGTCTGGGTAGAGCAGAGTTTCAAGAACTGTCCTGAGTCAGTGGGAGTAGCAGACATGCACAGGAAGAGCATGGGCTTTGGTTCCTGAAAGAAGGCAGAGGATGAACTCCAGGAAGCTTCCTCTCCAGACTCTGTGGGATACACACTGCCTGCCTGCCTGCTAAGTCACTTCAGTCGTGTCCGACTCTGTGCGACCCCAGAGACGGCAGCCCACCAGGCTCCCTCATCCCTGGGATTCTCCAGGCAAGGACACTGGAGTGGGTTGCCATTTCCTTCTCCAATGCATGAAAGTGAAAAGTAAAAGGGAAGTTGCTCGGTCGTGTCCGACTCTTCACGACCCCATGGACTGCAGCCCACCAAGCTCCTCTGTCCATGGGATTTGCCAGCTTATATGTATAAAACAGATGACCAACAAGAACCTACTGTTTGGCACAGAGAACTATATTTCATATTTTATAACAACCTATGAGAATACTAGAAATATTCTAATCATTGGAAATAAGACACTGAGCAAAGTCCATGCTTTCACAGAGCTTACATTTTAGGTGTGTGGGGTAGATACATATAAGAAAAAAACACATGTGTAATGAATGTCAGGTGATAAGAGCAATGAAGAAAAAAAAGGAGGATGAGAGAAAGAGGGTGATGAGTGTGGGTTGTGCTATTTGAGAGGCATGATGAGTGACATTTTGACAGAAACCTGAATGAAGTGAAGGAGAGAGCTGTGTGTGTTTCTGGGGGAAGTACGTAACTCTGTTAAAGGAGGGTTTTGTTCTCTTTGGGGATGTCTGGTCTAGCAGGAAAAACAGGGCTGGAAACATTTTTCCATTCGTGAATGACAGAGAAGTATAATATATAATATGTGATATTAAGGGCATCTCTGGTAGCTCAGCTGGTAAAGAATCTGCCTGCAATGCAGGAGACCCTGGTTCAATTCCTGAGTCAGGAAAGTCCCCTGGAGAAGGGATAAGTTACTCATTCCAGTATTCTTGGTCATCCCTGGTGGCTCAGACAGTAAAGAATCCACTCGCAATGCTGGAAACCTAGGTTCAATCCCTGGGTTGGGAAGATCCCTTGAAGGAGGGAATGGCAACTCATTCCAGTATTCTTGCCTGGAGGATCCCCATGGACAGAGGTGCCTGGTGGGCTACAGTCCAGGGCGGGTCACAAAGAGTTGGACATGATGGAGTGACTAAGCACAGCATATGTGATATTACAATAATTATATATATATTATTATATTTTTAAATGTTATAATACAGTATGGTAGTGGTAAGATGTAGAATAAAATTCCTGAGCATTTTTTCCCCTTTGTAATTCCTTACTGTGCCTGGATTTACCTTCCCTTCATTCAGTAAGGTAGTTATATTGGGGAGGGACTTCCCAAAGTACAGGCAGCAGAGAATCAAATTCTTGGCCTTTGTGTTCCAAAATGGGCTCACTTCATCCTTATAATAAAGGAGACATAGATTCTATGCCTGGGTTGGGAAGATTCCCCTGTAGAAGGAAATGGCAACCCACTCCAGTATTCCTGTCTGGGAAATTCCATGGACAGAGGAGCCTGGTGGGCCATAGTCCACGGGGTTGCAAAAGAGTCAGATATGACTTAGCAACTAAACAACAATTCTTGTAATAATTTCCCTGTAAAAGCAGGTATAATTATGTTCATTTTTTTAAGGCAAGAAATCAGAGCCTTAGAAATTCTTGAAACTTAAAGCAGAAATAGTGGGCTTAAAAGCCAAGGTTTTGGTTTGCAAGAATCGATCACTTAATAATCAGCTCAAAACAACAGCCTGTTAAGGGAAGCATTGAGCCACTAGGAGTCTTGGCCCTGGCCTGGAGACTAGCTCAGAAGAGAGGGGAGTGAGATGGGGAGCAAGAGACCTCAGAGGCAAGGTCAGTCTCCCTGAAAAAGGGCACTGTGTTGGCCTTCTGTCTCTGGGCTGAGATGGTATCAAGGCCAGGGAGTCAGAGAGTCAAAGTCACCTTTTGCTGTGGGAGATGGCCACCAAGCCTCTGCAGAGACGGAGAGCAAGGGAGAGAGGGGTCTTGCACAGCATCACAGCGGATGGGCCGCATGCTGCATTTCAGTCTCCTCCCTCCTGGCTCGTCCATTCCCAGCCCTGTCCAGCACCGAAGTCCTTTGGGGCATTGATGAGGGGCTCATACATGCTGAGTGATGGCCTGTGTACCTTGAGATCTGGAGGAAGGAAAACAGAAAGACTTCTTGTGGACCAAGGACTGGAAAACCAGATGGAGTCTGAGATTTTCCAGCAAGTGTCAATGAGAACCAGGTGCTCATGATAGAATGACGGCAGGATAGACATCTTCTCTGAGCGGTAAGGAAGATGGTAGTGAGGTATGTGGAAATGACTCTTTAAACTTGAAGAACCTGTGGATTTTTCCTCAAGGGACTAGCTTGAGGTTTCTGCCAAAAGGCAGAAGTGGTGCATGAAATAGAAGTTGAATCACTGAAGAGTAGAGAAAGCCTTGTTTTGTTTGGCACATTTGAATCCTGTAGTCTGCAAACTAAGCATTTTTACCCGCTCCACTAATGTTGACAAGGTAGCAGATAGACACATAAAGAGTTCTTTGGGAGATTTTCCAGCTGAAAATCCATTATCAGTCTTTGTGTCCTCTGAACCCAGAAAATGTGATAAATTCTCCTCTGCTGAAAGAAAAGCGTGAGAATTTCCTTAGGCTTAAAAGCCTTGTGGTTCAAAGTAGGAAGTTGGTCTCCTGGCTTTTTGACAAATACTGTGGTGTTATTTATACGTCATCAGACTCCAGTAGCCCTGACCAGTCTTGTGCCTTTGAAATCCCAGGCACAGGTTTCTATGGGATGCACTCCATTAATATTTTCATCTTCATGGGAATTTCCAAGCCTGATGTTTTGAAACAGGGCACAAAGGAAGTTTCAAGGTTAGAATTGAGTGTGGCCTGATGGGCTAGGTGGAAATGAAAAAGAGAAGTTAGAATCAGATTTTTTTTTCTCTACCACTGCTGGTTGTGTGACTTCTGTATAGTGACTTTACCGTTTTAAGCCTCTGATTCATCACCTTAAAAGTGGATATTATACCCACATTTACAGAAATATTATAAAAATAAAATGGGGGCAGTGTATTGGTTTACCAGGGCTGCCAAGACAAAATACCACAGACTTGGTGGCTTAAACAACAGACACTTTCCCCATAGCTCTGGAGACTAGAAATTTGAGATCAGGGTGGCAATAAAGTTGGTTTCTGAAGACCGCTCTCCTTGGATTGAAGATGGTTACCCATCAGTTTGTATCCTAACTTTTTTATTTAATTAAACTGTTTTTAAGTTGTAGCATAGTTGATTTACAATGTTGTGTTAGTTTCAGGTATACAGAAACATAATTCAGTTATACATACATATTTTTTCAGGTTTTTTTTCCCTTATAGGTTATTACAAAATATTTAATATAGTTCCCTATGGTATACAGTAGGTCCTTGTTGGTTATCTATCTTATATATCATAGTATTTATATGTTAATCTCAAACTTATGATGTATCTTTCCCTCCTCCCTTTCCCCTTTAGTAACTCTAAGTTTTTGCTTTTATTTTGTGGGTCTATTTCTGTTTTATATATAAGTTCATTTGTAATGTGAGGTGTTTTTGTTTTATATTCCACATATAAGCAATATCATATGATATTTGTCTTTGTTTGGTTTACTTCACTTGGTATAATTATCTCCAGGTCCATCCATGTTGCTGCAAATGACGTTATTACTATCACATCCAGAAAATAGCAGCTTCCCATGTGGCACAATGATAAAGAATCTTCCTGCCAATGCAGGAGATACAAGAGACTCAGGTTCGATCCCTGGGTTGGGAAGATCCCCCAGAGTGTGAAATGGCCACCCACTCTAGTAGGCTTGCCTGAAAATTCCATGGACAGAGGAGCCTGTGGGCTACTGTCCATGGGGTCACAAAGAATTGGACACGACTGAGCGACTTTCACTTTCTTTACTGACTGAGCCACCAGGAGGCCCATAAGGACATCAATTGTGTCATATTAGAGTGCACCCATAAGACCTCATTTTACCTTAATCACCTTAGTAAAAGCCCTATCTCCAAATACGGTCACATTCTGAGGTATACTTATGTTAACTTACATGCAAATTTAATGGGGACATAATTCAGCCTATGGGTATACAGGTAGTTATACAATACAGGTAGTACATGAAAGGGCTCAGCACACAAGATGCTTAGTTCCTGTGGATTCCTCTCACTGCCTCTTTAACTTGCAGTATGTGACTCAGTAATGTTCCCCTCTGAGGTTGCCCGTGGCCAAATGGCTTGGAGGCAACCTATTGAACATAGAAGATGTGATAGATTTAACACAAAATTTCATTCCACTGATACTCTTTAGACATTTGAATTGGGACCAAAGTCATGGTTTCTCTGATTCCCTTTCTGACAATAATAACTAGCTAACAGGGTGGGCATCAACATTATAGCAAAGTAATAGCTCCGACAGTGCCTGGCACACTGCTTGAGATTTGTTAGATGTGTCATGAACATTTCTCCAGTTGGATATGGAGGCTTTTTGTAAAATCCTGTGTTAAATAAATGCAAGATACTATATTCTGCCATCCTGACCTCCAAGTTCCACTTTGGGAAGTGGAAATACCCACAGGTTATAAAACAGGCATCCTTAACATTTTTGGTACCAGGGACTAGTTTCGTGGAAGATGATTTGTTATGTGGATCGGTGGGGGAAGGGGGTCGGGGAGGTGGGTGGGGATGGTTTCAGGATAATTCAAGTGCATTACATTTATTGTGCATTTTATTTCTATTATTATTACCTCAGCTCCTCCTCAGATCATCAGGCAGTAGATCCTGGAGTTTGCTGCTGCTAGTGCTAAGTCGCTTCAGTCGTGTCTGACTCTGTGCGACCCCACAGACAGCAGCCCACCAGGCTCCTCTGTCCCTGGGATTCTCCAGGCAAGAACACTGGAGTGGGTTGCCATTTCCTACTTGAATGTATGAAAGTGAAAAGTGAAAGTGAAGTCGCTCAGTCGTGCCTGATTCTTAGCAACCGCATGGATTGCAGCCTACCAGGCTCCTGCATCCATGGGATTTTCCAGGCAAGAGTACTGGAGTGGGGTGCCATTGCCTTCTCCCCCTGGAGGCTGGGGACTCCTTTATAAAAAGGCTCTGATCTGCTTACCTTGTTCATACTGTTTCTCAGTCAACTTATGCCCTAGGATGTGGGGGGCTGCATTCACTTCCTCATAGATGCCACCTAAAGGGGATGCTCTGGATAGCTGCTGTGCTCCAAGGTTCTGGAGGGGGTGGGAAACTAGGGTGCTTGGTCCCTCTATTTTTACTCTTATTGTGTGAAAATCAGTAGGAGAGCCCTGCAGACCTCCTCTCAGGCTTCCCTGTACCTTCTCCTAAAAAGACACACAATGCCCCACCCCTAAGAACCAAATGTGCTTCATCTACAAATAGCTTTCCTGAAGGCAGAGCCAAGTGTGGGCTTCTGAACCCAGGTGTCTGTCATCTTGTTTGACAATTGGTTCATCCTCAGTGTCAGCTAAGAGGATACCAGCTTTCCCTGTTCTTGGCTGAACTGCCTTCACAAGGAGTAGGAATCTCTCTCGGGCATTCATAGTTCCCAGAACCTTCTCCATCTCCATAGAGATACTGTCTTGGTGAGGGCTTCCCTCAGCTGCCTGAACCTCATGGGAATGGGGAGGGTTCAGGGGAGAGGGGAATTCCAATTTGTGTGCTTCAGCAATAAGCTGTGAGGACAAGAGTCAGCTTGTAGTTGTTCGGTGATCTTATTTCTTTCAGAGCCAGCTTTTTTTTTTCTTTCTTTCTATTTTTGTTTTCTTTGTCCCTTGAGGCCTCACCCATCCAAATGCTCTTGTTACAAAGCCCGGAGGGAGAGTCAAATGGCTGTTTTTGGTGCATAGGGGACTGTCTGCCCTTTGTTGATGAGAGACAGTGTGGGGAGTAAATGACAAATCCACTTCTTCTGCTTGGAAAGGCTGGCGTGGCCATTCAGTGGGCAAATGCATTTGAAGGATATGATTGAACAATCCCATTTGGGGAGGTTTTCCTTTACAGTCAGTAGAGATGGTTTTAGAGTCCCAGAACTACCTGGAATGCCCAGTAGTATCAAAAGGGGAATGATTTCATTGGATTGTTCCCTTCAAAGGAAAATTTGGTTTATGTGTGGTATCCTAAATAGTACTTTGTTTTTCTTTTTAGAAAATCTCATGTGGTTACAGTGATTTTCCCTGTAGTGGTCAATATTGACTTTCCTGAGTAGACAGGTGATTGTTTTTAATTTGTTAGCACAGGGGAAGCCATTTCCCCCCAAATGTCACTTTAATTGAGGTGATGTTTACATGCTGATATGGTAGTGTTCCTGGGAAGATAAATGGGGTCCAGTGAAGTTTCCTGACATGTGGTATGTATAGATTATTCCTGTGGCTGGGTGGCTCTGCTCTGAAAATGGGTGTCCTTATCCTGAAAAGGAAAGTGATTTATTCCGAGAGTGTTGATAGTCAAATAGGAGGGCATATTATGGCTCCTGCAGGTAACAAAGGATATTAATGTTTACCTTGCTTTTGATATATTTTTTTCCCTGCAATTAAACAGTGAGGTGAGTCCTATCAATTTTCCAATCAGAAGGATACATCAGAGATACTGTGGGTTTGGCTCTAGACATTTTCAATAAGGGGAATATTGCAAAAATGTACATCACATAAATGTTTTTGGTTTACCAATGCATCTAGAAGTTATGTTTATACCATACTGAAATCTGCTAAGTGTGCAATAAAATTACATCTAAGAAAATCAATGTACACACCTTATTTAAAAATACTTTATTGCTAAAGAATGCTAACCATCATCTGAGCCTTTGCTGAGTCATAGTTGTTTTATTGGTGGAGGATCTTTTGCCTCAATATTGATGGCTGCTGACTGATCAGGGTGGTGGTTGCTGAAGGTTAGGGTGGGTGTGGCAATATCTCAAAATAAGCCAACAGAGATTTTTGATACATTGATTGACTCTTCACAAATGATTTCTCGGTAGTATCAATGTTGCTGCTGCTGCTAAGTCGCTTCAGTCGTGTCCAATTCTGTGTGACCCCAGAGACGGCAGCCCACCGGGCTCCCCCATCCCTGGGATTCTCCAGGCAAGAATACTGGAGTGGGTTGCCATTTCCTTCTCCAATGCATGAAAAGTGAAAGTGAAGTCGCTCAGTCGTGTCCGACTCTTAGCGACCCCATGGACTGCAGCCCACCAGGCTCCTCTGTCCATTGGATTTTCCAGGCAAGAGTACTGGAGTGGGGTGCCATTGCCTTACTTGATAGCATTTTACTCCTTTACTCCCCATAGAACATCTTTCAAAACTGGAGTCACCATTCCTAAGATCTCTTGCTCCTTTATCAACTGTTTATGTAGTGTTCTAAATCCCCTCTGTCATTTCAGTAGTGTTCACAGCATCTTCACCAGAACAGCTTCCACCTCAAGAAACTACCTTCTTTGCTAATCTGAAGCAATTCCTCATCTGTTAAAGTTTTATTATGAAATTGCAACAGTTCAGTTACAGCTTCAAGCTCCACTTTCCATTCCACTTCTCTTACTGTTTCCACCACATCTGCACTTACTTCCTCCAATGAAGTCTTGAACCCCTCATAGTCATCCATGAAGGCTGCAATCAGCTTCTTCTAAACTTCTGTTTATGTTGATATTTTGACCTTTTCCCATGTATCATGAATTTTCTTAATGACATCTAGAATGGTGAACCCTTTCCAGAAAGTTTTCAATTGACTTCTCTCATCCATCAGAAGAATCCTTATTCATGGCAGCTATTGCCTTACAAGATGTATTTCTTAAATACTAAGAATTAAAGGTTGAAATGATTCCTTGACCCATGGGCTACAGAATGGATGTTGTGTTAGCAAGCATGAAAACAAGATTAATTTCATTGTACATCTCCATCAGAACTCTTGGGTGATGAGGTGCACTGTCAATGAACAGTAATACTTGGAAAGGAATCCTTTTCTTCTGAGAAGCAGGTCTCAGTCTTGTTGTAGTTCAGTCACTAAGTCATGTCCATCTCTTTGTGATCCCATGCAGCATGCCAGGCTTCCCTGTCTTTCACTATCTCATGGCATTTGCTCTAATTTATGTCCACTGAGTCAATGATGCTGTCTAAACATCTCGTCCTCTGCTGCCCTCTTCTCCTGTTGCCTTCCATCTTTTCCAGCATCAGGGTCTTTTCCAATGAGTCAGTTCTTTGCATTAGGTGGCCAAAGTATTGGCACTTTAGGTCTTAAGAAGGGGGCTTAAAATATTCAGTAAACTATGTTGTAAACACATGTACTGTCATCCAGGTTTTGTGGTTTCATTATACTAACCATACTAACAGGCAAAGAAGATTGAGCATAATTCTTAAGGGCCCTAGGATTTTCAGAATGGTAAGTGAGCACTGACTTCAACTTAAAGTCACCAACTTCTTTAGCTTCTAACAATAGAGTCAGCCTGTGCTTAGAAGCTTTGAAGCCAAGCACTGACTTTTCTCTACCTATGAAAGTCCTAGATGGCATCTTCTTCCAACAGAAAGCTAATTCATCTACACTGAAAGTCTGTTGTCTGTTGAGCCATCTTCATTAATTATGTTAGCCACATCTTCTGGTAACTTGCTGAGGCTTCTACATCAGCACTTGCTGCTTTAACCTAGCATTTTTATATTATGAAGATAGCTTTCCTTAATCCTCATGGTTACCCTGCTTTCTTTCAACCAACCTCTGCTAGCTTTAGACTTTCCTTCTGTTGCTTCTTTGCCTCTCTCAACCTTCATAGAATTGAAGAGAGTTGGGGCCTTGCTCTGTATTAGACTTTGGCTTCAGGGAATGTTGTGGCTGGTTCAATCTTATATCCAGAACACCAAAATTTTCTCCATATCAGTGACAGGGCTATTTCATTTTCTTATCATTTATGTGTTCACTGGAATAGCACTTTTAATTTCCTTCAAGAACTTTTTTTTGCTTTCACAACTTGGCTAATTGGCACAGGAGACCTAGCTCTTGGTCTATCTCAGCTTTTGAGATGTCTTCCTCATTAAGCTTAAGCACTTCTAGCTTTTGATTTAAAGTGAGAGATGTGTGACTCTTCCTTTCACTTGCATCCTTAGAGGCCATGGTAGGGTTATTCACTGGCCTAATTTTAATACTGTTGTATCTCAGGGAATAGGAAGGCCCAAGAAAGGGGAGAGAGACAAGGGAAGTCTAGTGACTGGAACAGTCAGAAGGCACACAGTGTTTACCCATTAAATTGGCTGTCTAATAGTGGCACGTTTTGTGGTGACCCCTAACAATTACAATAGTAACATCAAAGATCACCATAACAAGTATAGTAATAACGTAAAAGACTAAAATAATGTGAGACTTACCAAAATGTAACACAGGAACATGAGGTGAGCAAATGCTGTGGGAAAAGTAGCCCAATAGACTTGCTTTAGCGGGGTTGCTATTAAACGCAAACCTTCAGTTTGTCAAACACAGAATATATGTGAGATGTAATGAAATTAAGCAAAGTGAAATGAGATGTGCCTGTATACAGAAGAGGAAGCAGGGTTAGTAACCTGCTTAAACACCCACAGCTAGAATAGAGATGAACTGAAATTCAAACCTAGGTCTAATCTGATATTAAAGCTTGTGCCCTGAACTGCTACGCTGTCCTGCATATCAGTTTAGGGGTTATCTAATCAGAATATCCTTACAGTAGTTCTCAAAGGATGGTCCTGAAGCCAGCATTCTTAGTATTACCTGGACACTTGTTAGAAATGCAAATTCTCGTTACTGCAAATGATTAAATCAGAAACTCTGGAGGCTCAAGCTTGAGTATCACTGCCCCAATGCATTTCAAACAGGTACTTTATACAACCTCTCTGTGTGGCTCTTCCACCCCACAGGGCAGTCATCCTCTCTGCTCTGCTTGCTTAACTGCACCAATCGTCAGAAAGTTCTTCCTTATACTGGAGTACAATTCCTTCTCTTCATTGTTCACTCATTGGCTGTGGTCCTGCAATTTGTCCCGTCAACAAGATAGCTGAATGTAGCTATTGAAACTCACATGACCACCAGCAGGAAATTGCCAAGGTATTAAAAAGAGCTCGTCTGATGGAACATGTGGAGTTTGAATGCCAACTTCCTTTTTCTGTACATTTACCACAGAGGCTTTATTCTTTGTCCTACAAATAAGACAGAAGGGGAACAGTTTTTTGAAAGGGAGAAAATAGAAAGACTGAAAAGTCAGGTTACAAGGCTCTCCTATGTCTTTAGGATGTACTCCTTCTAGTAGCTCTGGACCTAGAAGATGTTATGTTTCTTCCAAAGTCATAGAACAGATATAAAATCTCTCCAGATGAGTAAAGTGAATCATTGAAACTTGTGTGAGTTTTCAGAGCAGGATAAGACTAGGTTAGTGACATTTGCTGTACATTAGAGTTACAGGAGTGCTCAGAAGACCAGCAATCATATATGATGAGCAGATAATTGAATCTCTGTCCTTGGGACTAAACGTGAGGTTATCTACTTCTTTCTTGATTTGGCTAATCCAGGAAGCAAAGCGTCCATGCTACCTCTGTATTACATGCCATCCTGTGGGAAAAGGGGTGAGAGAAAAGGGTGTGAACCAGGCAAAGAGGGAAAGCCAACACAACAATGCATTACCAAGTTGCCATTTACTAAGAACCTACCTGCTTGATTCTGTGGACTGGCTCTGCAAAGCTAGATAATTGCAACCTAGGATAGTTATGCTTGGGGGAGAAAGAAACTTTATTCATTGCATTCCATCTGTACCATCTGTCCAAGTTTTACCCACAGAGTCTTAACTTCCCCAAACTCTGGGTCATGCATGTGTGGGCTCCTGTTGATCAACAGGATGGAAGGCAAGAGGCACTAGGCAGAGGCAGAGATGAGGCACTGTCAGGTTTCAACTGCATGAAATTGGTCAGAACCTAATCAGAGCCGGTGGCCACAGTGGTGGTGAGAGCAAGAGGCAAGGGAGGCTGAGACAATCTGAACTTGTACAGAAAAGGTTTCTGATATGATAGCCTTGAAGGAAACAACAACATCCTTTTACACGATAAGGTTGATGTCTAGACTTTTTCATTAGTTTAAATAATGGTAAAGGATTTCATTCCTAGCTTATCATAAATGCTAATTGATATTTTAAAACAGAATTGGATTCTGGTTTAAGGTATGATGACTAAGACCCTACTGGATGACTACTTAACTTCCATCCATATAGAAAATAGCTGCAAAATCTGGACCCCAAACTAAAACAAATAAAAACAAACAAACAAAAACCAACCAAAACCCCCCACAATGTGAAGGTACTGGAAAATGAGCAGAAGCATACTGACACTGGTGGGAAGTTCATATTTATTTGAGGAGGAACACTATATATAAATAAATTCCTGTCTCTGTGGTGTTTAGCTTGGGACTAAGTACAGTCTGCATGCGGCAACAGCACTTGTGATAAAACTTACAGTCTTTCAGGTCTGAGAATACGAAAACTGAAGTTAGGAAACTATAAATACTAAAGAGAGTAGGTACATTCTCTAAGGAAAGGAACCAGAGAGTGGACCCCCAAATACTGTCCACCCACATCTCTGGCTGACTCCTGAGCTATACATGGGCAGAGCAGACTCAAAGTAGCCAGCTTAAACACAAAAGAGATCTGAAAAGAGACCAGAGGTGAGATATAAGAAATGGAGTTTGCAATTCAAGCCCAGCCCAGACAAAACCCTGTTAAAACACATTTTCTCTTTGGAGAAAAATAACAGAATCTAGATTTCCCATAAAATGGTATTCATAATGTTCAGCATAGAATTCCAAGTTACATTTCACACGAAGGACCAAGTGAATAAAGCATATTCTCAAAAGAAAAGAACATGAAGCAGAGCATACCCTGAGATTAAACAGATGTTAAAACTAATAGACAATGATTTTAAAGCAGCTATTATAATTATTCTCAATGAAGTAAAACAAAACATGTTTTTAATAAAGGAAAAATCTCAGGAAATACAAAGTTATTATGTCATCCTTTCCACCGCACTCATTTGAATTTTAGTATTATAGTGATTAAATATTAAAAAATAGCATGAACATTTCTAATGGTCAGGAATTTTTCATTTTTTTCTCCTTGAAATAAAAAATTACTACTCCCACAGAATTTTATCTAAATATAAAATAATATTACTATTTAAATATTTCAATTATTGTCAGCATTTTCTTTCTTAAAATACATTTAAAATTTTTGTTTTATGTACCAGTATAAGGTCTAGGTGTTAAAAGTCTATATTAAATTGAATTATTATTCTCTATAGTAATTCTCTACTATAGAATTGGTTGAAACACTGCAAATATATTACACATCTTGATAAATATTCAATAGAATTACAAATGCGTATCTTGATAAAATAGATGAGGTTATTTTCTGTTCTCAATTTATTTCTATATTCTTGGCTGGGTATCACTTACCGCCCGTGTAAGCTACATTTATTTTTTCAAGATTTGTTTATTTTTGGCTGTGCCGGGTCTTCGTTGCTGTGTGTGGGCTTTCCTTGGTGCAGAGAGTGGGCGCTGCTCTCCACTGCGGTGCACGGGCTTTTCGCCGCAGCGGCTTCTGCTGTTGTGGAGCACGGATTCTAGGTGCATGGGCTTCAGTAGTCGTGGTAAAGGGGCTCGGTTGCTCTGTAGCATGTGGAATCTTCCCTGAATAGGGATCAAACCTGTGTCTCCTGCATTGGTAGGCAGATTCTTAACCTCTAGATCACAAGGGAAGTCCCGTTCTTATTTTTTATAGGTATAAATATTGAGAAACCGCATTCAAAAGTAGGCGGATGGAACAGAAAGGAGGATTATATCAATAGCAGTCAATATTTCTTATTCACTAAAAATAATTCTTAATGATCCATCAATATCTTCAATGTAGAAATAAAAGAATTGAAAACCACTTGATTTGTGACTCTTTTCCCTAGTTCATTAGAGACACTCACTTTCTTATTACAACACAATATTGAGTTGTCATATTGTTAGTGTCCTGGAGGGTTTTTTTGTTTTTTTTTTTTTTTAACACTCTGGGCAATGCATTGAAATAAGTTTAGGATGGATGAGAGGCGAGTTTTTCTTTTATGAAGTTGGACGAGGATAATTAGCAGTCTAGGAAAACTCAGCTTGAGCAGCTGTCTTCTCACCCTTGTCAATGAGGAAAGAGTTTAAACAGAAATTAAAGACCTAGAAATCGATCCTGCTGAAACTGTGCACTGAAAACTTAATATGTGCTTCCTGAAAACTCTTTATGTACGTGAATGAATACACCAGTTTGCAGAACACTTATTTAGATAGGGCACTGGAAACCACCTAGTGGGTAAGAGATCTCAAAGAGAGTTTAGGTTTAACAATCAGCTTTTTAAAAAACATTTTTAACCTGAAAAGCTGAGAAAGGATCTCAGACTAACACTAGCCAATGCTGCTGCTGCTGCTAAGTCGCTTCAGTCGTGTCTGACTCTGTGCGACACCGTAGACGGCAGCCCACCAGGCTCCACTGTCCCTGGGATTCTCCAGGCAAGAACACTGGAGTGGGTTGCCATTTCCTTCTCCAATGCATGAAAGTGAAAAGTGAAAGTGAAGTCGCTCAGTTGTGCCTGACTCTTAGCGACCCCATGGACTGTAGCCTACCAGGCTCCTTCTTCCATGGGATTTTTCAGGCAAGAGTACTGGAGTGGGTTGCCATTGCCTTCTAAAACAGGGAAACCTTGGGTTGCTACAGATTAACATAGCATTCAAATGCCACTAAGTGTTCTTGCCTGGAGAATCTCAGGGATGGGGAAGTCTGGTGGGCTGCTCTCTAAGGGGTTGCACAGAGTTGGACACGACTGAAGCGACTTAGCAGCAGCAGCGGCAGCAGCAACAACAGAGAAATCTTGGATTTCTTGAGGAGATGGAGAAAGACCATTTTCTCATTTGAGCAGTGTGAAGCAATGCATGACTAAATAAAAATGCTAAGGAACAAAGATAGAGAAGAACATCAGATTGATAAAAGGAGCAGTACCAGCATCACTTGTACTTCAGTGTAAAAAGGTCATTTTTATTAGATGTTGGATTTGAGTGAATGTACTGAAGTCTGAGGAAGCCTGTTCAAGAAGACTATTTCTAGAGATATTAATAATACCAGAAGAAGACCATCGTTTCAGGCAGGTTCAACTGAGAACTTAAATAGAAGGTGAAATAAGAAGCTGTTTAGAACTGAGATAGTGAGGGCATATGTCTGAGTTCACTAAGTGGTCAACCGTATAGTAACAGGTGCAGAAAGCAGAGTTCAGCCTTATGCTCTCACATCCTTTCTACATTTGTTTCTTGCTGTATCATGTGACCGAAGAGCTGAATGGAGACCAGCTAACTGCTAAACTTCCTTCCACGTCTAACTTCCTATGAAAGAACAGTGCAAATGTTCATAGCAGAATTATTCAGAAGTAAAAAAGTGGAAATAATGAATGGGACAAAAATAAAAGCAGAATAATGAATGGATGAATAAATGGGATATATTCACTCACTGGAATATTCTTTGGCAATAAAAAGGAATGAAGTGCTGATACATACATTCTAGAAAGTAGATGAACCTCACATATACTATGAAAGTGAAAGTGAAGTTGCTCAGTCATGTCCGACTCTTTGCGACCCCATGGACTGTAGCCCACCAGGCTCCTCCCTCCATGGGATTCTCCAGGCAAGAATACTGGAGTGGGTTGCCATTTCCTTCTCCAGGGGATCTTCCCGACCCAGGTATCGAACCCAGGCCTCCCACATTGCAGGCAGATGCTTTAACCTCTGAGCCACCAGGGGTGAAAAAGTCCTGAGAAAAAAGACCACCTATTGTAGAGTATCATTTATATAAAGTGTTCATAACAGGCTATCTACAGAGACAGAAAGTAGATTAGTGGTTGCTTCAGCTTAGGGGTTGGGGAGAAATGAGAAAGACTGTTAATGGGTACAGAGTTTATTTCTGACATGAAGATTTAGTGATTGTGATGATTATACAACTCTGTGTCTATAGTAAAAAACAATTGAAATATGCAGTGTAAATGGGTGAATTACATGGTATGTGAATTACATCTCAATAAAGTTTTGATTTAAAAAATTTTAATGTTGAACATTATGAATTTTGGCATAGACATAGGACTATTCTGTTTTAACAGAGGTTCTATGAGGAGAAAAAAATACCAGGAATAAGAGCTATTATCCAGGGAAAAGTGGAAGTGTTAGTTGCTCTGTCATGTCCAACTCTTTGCCACCCATGGACTGTAGTCCACCAGGATCCTCTGGCCATGGGATTTACCAGGCAAGAATACTGGAGTAGGTAGCCATTCCCTTCTCCAGGGGATCTTTCTGACCCATGGATCAAATGTGTCTCCTGCATTGCAGATGGATACTTTACGGTCTGAGCCACCAGGTAAGCCCATTACCTAGGGATGAGGGGTTAATTAGGGAGGTTAGGGCAGACAGCCAGCAGCTTGGGGACAGTGGGCATTTGGTGGTAGGTGAGGTTGCTGGTGGGATGTCCTGAAATGGAAAAAGAGGGGATCTTAAAACAGACTTTCTGCCTCAAGGCTTGTCTTTTGCCAGATTTTCACCTGGGCCTGTGTTTATATTAAAAAGCAGAGACATCACTTTGCTGACAAAGATCCATATAGTCAAAGCTAGTTTTTCTAGTAGTTATGTACAGATGTGAGAGTTAGTGCCTAAAGAAGGCCAAACGCTGAAGAATGGAAGCTTTTGAATTGTGGTGGTGGAGAAGACTCTTGAGAGTCCCTTAGACTGCAAGGAAATCAAACCAGTCAATCCTAAAGGAAATCAACCCTAAATATTCGTTGAAAGGACTGATGCTGAAGCTGAAAATGCAATACTTTGCCATCTGATGCAAAGAACTGACTCATTGGAAAAGACCCTGATGCTGGGAAAGATTGAAGACAGGAGGAAAAGGAGATGACAGAGGATGAGATTGTTAGATAACATCACCTTTCTCAATGGATGTGAATTTGAGCAAACTCTGGGTGATAGTGGAGGACAGAGGAACCTGGACTGCTGCAGCCCATCAGGTCACAAAGAGTTGGATATGACTTTGCGACTGAAAAACAGCAACCACAATGTCTTTCTAAATGGACCCCTTTGGTCCTCTCTCTCCATATTCACATCCAGTCAACTAAAGACATACTTTTTCTCTCAGCTCTTTGAAACTCTTGTTAAAATGCCTTCATCTTCCCTTGCTTCTGCCTCTTCTGACATAATATCTTTCTCCTCTCTTCATTTGGTGCTTACTGGGTACTTTTTCTCTCCTAGGCATAGGCTATTTCTTTGTATTTTTATTGTTATTAAAATGTCAGGTTTTGATTTTTATATTTATTCTTCCCATGGGTCTTTTGTGACCTTATCATAAAGTTTATTGCATATAAATGTGAAGAGTCACTAATATACTTAAAATGAGGGAAAGCAATGTAGTAACCGCTGCTAAGATGAAAAACTGTATACCATAAAAATAAGAACAAAGCAGTCTGACATTTATTTTCAGCAATTTACACAATAGAGAAATGGAGAGCCACCTTAAAATTTTTTTTTTCTGTTTCATTTATTCCTTATGCAGCAGGGACACAGGTGTATGTCTTATCCAAGGTATCATCTAACTTTTAATCCAACTAAAATTAATGCTAGATTTCAGATTTAATCATTAATCAGATCACTCATTCAACAAATGTTTGTTGAGCATCTACTATGGACTAGGCATCTTGCTCAACGATAGAAACATAATGATGAAAAAAAAGACAGAACTTCTGGTTCTTGATATATACAATCCAGCAGGAGATATGGATGCTAAACAAATAATCACACAACTTCCATAAATAATTATGTAATTTAAATTATGTGTTATAAAGGATAAATATAAGCTACTGTTATCATAGAAAATAGGACTCTTTCTTTCTTCCTGCACTTATTCGGTAAAGAAACTCATGAAAAATATTGGAATAGGGAAAAGTATGGAGATCATACATAAACAAGTCAATGATTTTTTACAGGCTAAACACAACTGTGTAACCAGAACCTAAGTCAAGAAACAGAACATTATTAGAATCTCAGGTGTTCCATGCATGCCTACTTTTATTCACCAAATTCAGTTTGCTGGAAGCCTAGTAGTTTTGAGCACTTGCTATGTGCTAGGCTCAATGCAAAATCTTTTATAGATCCAATATCATGTGAAGAGCAGGTTTTTTTTTTTTTTTTTTCCTCTTATATGTGAAATTGTTCCCTGGGAATCTAATTTATACCCAGTTTTTAATTAGCAAATTCAGCATTTTCAGATAGAACAATATCCTTCAGGCCAGTACAGATAGGACTTTGCCATTCTGCTTTCCTGGAGATTTTCCATAAATGCAGGAAATTTCCATGATGATAGAGGCCTTTGAGCCCATGAACAGCAAGGAAGTGGCAGTTTCTCTGGATGGCTATGAACCAGGTCCTTAAGTAATCAGGTGTCAATATATCTTAATTTGTTATTCTGTACCTCTTCCTTCCCCAAGAAGAGTCAGCCTAGGTGCCTCTCTCCACACCACAAAGTCCTTCTTAAGGCTAACTAAGATTGACTTGCTAATTTCTCTGTATAGTGAAGACCCCTGTAGTGTGAGTATCTCTTAGCCAACTGTAATCATGCAAAGCTTGGAAGAAATTTATATCTGGTGTTTGGGGCACCATTTATGTGAATTCTAAAGGTTTGTGGCAAAAAAAAAAAAAAAAAAAAAGGTTTGTGGCAAGGGATTGTAATGGGGTTTTAAAGCGTCTGACTGGGGAGAAAAAAAGAATCCAAAGGACACTGTGAGAAATAGAGGCAGAAAAAAATTACCTACTGTCCAAAATGAGATTTGGACAAAAGGAACAATACTGAGAACATTTACTGGCAGCTATTTTTTGCTTTAGAGACCAATCTAGATAAGAAAGCAGGAATAGGAACTAAGAACTTAATATTGTTATCAATTATCCTAGGAGTTATGGGGGAAAAATGTATTGGTGAGGTTATACCCACCAGGAACTGTGCTGGTAAGAACTGGCCTATTTAAAGAATAAGGAGGCTTGGTACTTATTATTATACATGCTAGGTTGGGAGGAGTAGTGTGATCTTTGGGGATTAATAATGTACCATGGGCAGAACCTGCCTTGGGCACTGGTAAAAGGTAGAGCCATCTGTATGGTTTTATCCAAGAGATAATAAACATCTCTTTATTATAAAAACAAATATATGAACAAAGAATAAGGAAACTACTTCTAACTGGGTTTGACAAATTCCAAAATCCCCAAATAATGCACCTCTTTGTTCAGAGTACTGAAACCCCCAGAGACAATGTGGATGTTTCTTTTCTAGGTGAGATCTTCTGTAAAACCATGCAACCTATCTTTTCCCAGGCCCTTGGTGTTTTTTGAGTATGTGCTGATTTTCCACCATTGTTCTCTCTGGTGACGTGAATGGCTGTGTCAAATTTCTTCCACCTCAACACCAACCCCAATTTCCTGGATTTTTTTTTTTTCCTTTTCTATTATAGGGAGACAACTTTGCCTTTCCTTTGCTGAGAATCTTGAGGTCTTGCTTTCTCTCATTTCCCTCCTCTGCCTCTTAGCAGTCTTTTCACATTTCCTTTGTTGGTTTTCTCCAGCTTCAAAAGATAAAACCACTTCTTATGTCCCAAAGTCATTCTCTGTGCTTTTCTCTAGGACTGTGTTCCTTAGAATTAATAATTTAATCTCTCTCATACATTTGTTTTAAACTTTTATTACAATGTTTTCCAAACATACACAAAAGTAGAAAGAATACTGCAAGGAAGTTTACTGCCAATTTATGGAGGATTTTGAATGCCTAGGTCATCTTTCATTTTATTTATTAAGCATGGGGCGTATTTGAAAGCTTCTATACAGGAGAGTGCAAACAGTAGAGAAATGCTTTGAAGTTTTTGAAAATTGTGAGAGTGGATGGGAAGGGGAAGATATGGGAACTAGTTAGGAGGAAGCTATTTAAGAGATCATGAACTTGAACTAATGTAGTGACCGTGGGAAAGACATGGGGATTGGACTTATTTTCAAGTGATGTTTCTTGAATAGTATCCACAGTGTTTGGAACCATAATAAAAGGGCGAAGAACCTGAATTCTCAAATCTTCATAATAAGAGCTAATATTTGTTGCTTACTATGCAATAGTTTGAGTGCTGGCTGTATGTATCAGTCTGCATTTTCTGTATCTCCAATTGGATATCTAATAGTCATCTCAAAGTTAACATGTATGTCACTTAGTTCTTGATTGTTGTTATTGTTGTTTGTAAAAAATAATTGTTAAAAACAACAAACAATTGTTTAAACAATTATATTGTTGAAACAACAATTGTTGTTTTAGTCACTCAGTGTGTCTGAGTCTTTGTGACCCCATGGACTGTAGCCTGCCGTATTCCTCTGTCCATGGGATTCTCCAGGCAAGAACACTGGAGTGGGTTGCCATTTCCTTCTCCAGGGAATCTTCCTGACCCAGGGACTGAACCCATGTCTCCTGCACTGGCAGGCATATTCTTTGCTGTTGAGCCACCAGGGAAGCCCTAGCTCCTGATACTTCTTCCCAAATCTGTCTCTCCATGTCTTTTTCATTAAAGATAATGGGAAATTCTTCCATCTTGGTTCTAAGACCAAGACTCATCCTTGACTCCTCTTTTTTTTGCTCATCAGTTCAGTTTAGTTCAGCCGCTCAGTCACTCATTCATGTCCGACTCTTTGCGATCCCATGAATCGCAGCACGCCAGGCCTCCCTGTCCATCACCAACTCCTGGAGTTCACTCAGACTCACGTCCATCGAGTCAGTGATGCCATCCAGCCATCTCATCTTCTGTCGTCCCCTTCTCCTCCTGCCCTATATCCCTCCCAGCATCAGAGTCTTTTCCAATGAGTCAACTCTTCGCATGAGGTGGCCAAAGTACTGGAGTTTCAGCTTCAGCATCATTCATCCAAAGAAATCCCAGGGCTGATCTCCTTCAGAATGGACTGGTTGGATCTCCTTGCAGTCCAAGGGACGCTCAAGAGTCTTCTCCAACACCACAGTTCAAAAGCATCAATTCTTCGGTGCTCAGCTTTCTTCACAGTCCAACTCTCACATCCATACATGACCACAGGAAAAAACATAGCCTTGACTAGATGGACCTTAGTCGGCAAAGTAATGTCTCTGCTTTTCAACATGCCATCTACGTTGGTCATAACTTTTCTTCCAAGAAGTCAGTGTCTTTTAACTTCATGGCTGCAGTCACCATCTGCAGTGATCCTGGAGCCCCCTAAAATAAAGTCTGACACTGTTTCCACTGTTTCCCCATCTATTTCCCATGAAGTGATGGGACCAGATGCCATGATCTTCGTTTTCTGAACGTTGAGCTTTAAGCCAACTTTTTCACTCTCCACTTTCACTTTCATCAAGAGGCTTTTAGCTCCTCTTCACTTTCTCCATAAAGGTAGTGTCATCTGCATATCTGAGGTTATTGATATTTCTCCCGGCAATCTTGATTCCAGCTTGTGCTTCTTCCAGCCCAGTGTTTCTCATGATGTACTCTGCATATAAGTTAAATAAGCAGGGTGACCATTTACAGCCTTGAACGTACTCCTTTTCCTATTTGAAACCAGTCTGTTGTTCCATGTCCAGTTCTACCTGTTGCTTCCTGACCTGCATATATGTTTCTCAAGAGGCAGATCAGGTGGTCTGGTATTCCCATCTCTTTCAGAATTTTCCACAGTTTATTGTGATCCACACAGTCAAAGGCTTTGGCATAGTCAATAAAGCAGAAAGAGATGTTTTTCTGGAACTCTCTTACTTTTTCAATGATCCAGTACTCATACCTCACTTCTAATTCATCAGAAAACGTCACTGATTCTAATTTCAGAATATATCTGGAACTCCGCCACTTTTCACCACTGCCGCTGTCAGCATGGCTCACTAGGGTTATTGCTCTCAGTAGCCCCTAACTAGTCTCCCTGCTTTTGTCCTTCCTTCCCTTAAGTCTGTTCTTAATACAGCAGTCAGAGTGATCTATTTAAAGCATAAATTATGCTAAACCTGTGGTAAAAACCTGCACAATAAGGATTAGAGTCCATGGACTGTACTGGGATGCTCTCCATGATCTGCTTCTTGCCCAAACCCATTACTGCACCGATATCATTTTCTCTTCCTTTCTCTTCCCCTCACTCCATTCTGACCACCTTAGGATCCTTGTTCCTTAAGTTTGACATCTCAGGCTTTTGCACTTGTGGTTTCTTGTGCCTAGAACAGCTTTCCTCCAATATCTGCAAGCTTCATATTCTTATCTTTTGGAGTCTTTGCTGAGAGTCACATTATAATTAAGGCTACCATACTTAAAACTGCAAGCTATGCGCCTTGCCTTCAGAGTTTCTTTCCCCCAGTAAACTGCTCTGCTTCTCCACCCTCACACCTTTCAGTGCACTTATTATTTTGGGTCTAGTGGGAACATGCCCTACAAAGGGGAAGGAGGCAGGCCTAGAAAAAAGGATGTAGAGACTCTACCTATTTCCCTCTATATTTATGGAGCCACAGATATAGAAGTTCCCCACAACCATGCCTCATCTTTAGCCTGCCTGCCTCCTTATGTTACCATCTTGGAGTGAATAAGATGGGAGGACAATGAAAAATTTCAACAAAGAAGGTCATTTGGAGGAGGAATCTGAATCACAGGCTGTTCTAAGTTGTGCCCTTCAAAAACTCCTTGAACTCCGTATAGTCATCACACTCTAGCTAGGAAATATTTCTTCATTCACACCTCTGGTAACACACATTTACTCTGTGCCTTTGCAACTTTTGTTCGGCTCTTTGAAAAGCAGCAGTAAAAATCTTGTGTCAGATCAAAGAAAATTGTCATGACCTTCCAGGCTGTGAGAGCAATCTGCTGTAAACAATCTGATAGTGTGGCATGCTGCCTGCAAATAAACACACAGCGGCTCCCTTTCCTGATCACTGCTGTGTGGTTTGCTGCTGAGGCTCTGGAGAAATTATAGACTGTCCATCTCATCACCAGGTCCAGGGGAGGCTGATGAATTCACCTTGGCCATGACTGCCTTAGTGACTGTGCACAGATGTCACTGGTCTGGAAGTTATGAAACATACCCACACAGAAGAATCTCTTTGGAGTCTTATTAAGCATACTGATTTCTGGATGCTCTGAATCTGAATCTTTGGAGGTAGTGGATCCAGAAATTTGTATTTGTTCCAAGTTCCCCAGGTGGTTTTCTACAGCCCACTGGTGACTGCTTCATGAACCAATGTATGGGATTCACTGCTTTTCTTGTTCTTTATAATGGTTATTTACATATACTTTTGGAGAAGGCAATGGCACCCCACTCCAGTACTCTTGCCTGGAAAATCCCATGGATGGAGAAGCCTGGTGGGCTGCAGTCCATGGGGTTGCTAAGAGTCAGACACGACTGGGCAACCTCACTTTCACACATTGGAGAAGGAAATGTCAATCCACTCCAGTGTTCTTGCCTGGAGAATCCCACAGACGGGGGAGCCTGCTGGGCTGCCGTCTATGGGGTTGCACAGAGTCAGACACAATTGAAGCAGCTTAGCAGCAGCAGCAGTAGCATATGTACTTTTGACAACTGGTTGGGTGTAAACTATATCCTAGCCACAAATAATCTTGTCCTACATGAGTTGGACAATCCTAAAGGAAATCAGTCCTGAATAGTCATTGGAAGGACTGATGCTGAAGCTGAAACTCCAATACTTTGATCACCCATCTGATGCAAAGAACTGACTCATTGGAAAAGACTCTGATGCTGGGAAAGATTGAAGGTAGGAGGAGAAGGGGATGACAGAGGATGAAATGGTTGGATGGCAAAACTGACTCGATGGACATGAGTTTGAGCAGGCTCCGGGAGTTGGTGATGGACAGGGAAGCCTGGAGTGCTGCAGTCTATGGGTTACAAAGAGTTGGACGTGACTGAGCCACTGACCTGACATGAGTTGGAGGTGGTGTTTTCTACTATTACCTGAAAACTTGTTTTGTATGGAAGTTCCACCCCTCAGGCATACATTGCATACTTAACCCAGCAAGCGTCCATAGCCATCAACTATCCCCCTGATATGATGCCTAGACATGGGAACTTCCATCTCCTCTTTGTAACAGTGGGATAAAGAGGTATGTGGTACTTGAAGAATGAGAGCTCTGGGAGGCATCAACTAAGAGGGAACTTTAAACATGACTGGGAATGGAATAAGACTATGACTTGTGTTAGGGTTTAGTGAGGAAGAGCATAAGATGTAGTTTTAAAGTTTACTTTGGTGGCCTGGAAGCAGGGTGATGCTGTTATAGTCATGCTCCAGTAATAACAGATGATCATCAGTTGCATTTTCGAAAGTTGGGGCAAGTTTGAATAGCTATGGGGTTTGGGGGGAAAAGAGCTGTGTGGTACCTACAGGTTTGAAGCTCTGATATCACTCATTAGGGAATGAATAAATCCTTTCTCAGCCTCCCTTTCCCCACGTGGGATTCATCATCTTTTCTGAATAGAGATTAAACAGATATTGTCCCACAGGTGAGATACCCCAGTGGGGAGTTAGACAATACAGATTTTAGAACTGATCTCACTGCCAACTCTCCTTGATGTTATTTCCTTTAATCTTTCCAGTAGGAAGTAATCGCCTCCCTTAGCATCTCATACCACTGTCCTATGGTCTTTAACAGATAGACTCATTGTAGTGGGTTGGGTATGTGTCTGATTCTCCTACAGACTGTGACCTTTTGGAGGACAGGACTTGTGCTTCATGTACAAATTTGTTAATGACTTCTATGTGTTATTTATTGGGTATCTACTAGAGTCAAATAGTAAAGTTTGTGTCTTTTGGATTTGAAATAGTAAAACCATAGACCAGGGGAAGGGCAAAAGGTGCAACAACACAGTAAACATTAGCAAACACTTATTAAACTTGTTTCTCCTTTAAAGCACTCTAATTCCAGTTTAAAGCAAGTTAGATTCATTTGATCATCTCTCTAATCCTGTGAGGTAGTTACTATTATTAGGTTATTTTACAGATGAGCAACTGAAACACAGAAGCATTAAGAGAGCAGTCAGAGCCCCAGAAAGAGACAGGAAGCAGTCGGACAAGTCATTTCTGCCTCATTGTTCAGTGGAGGCTGGACTTCAGTAGAGTTGAGGGAAGAGAAGTATTTTTAGAAATCAATTGACGAGGACACTTCAACTAGGAAATTGCAGCAATTATGGAAGCAGAGACCAAGAATTTAATTTTCTTTAAAGTATAATATGGTACTAAGAAGTCCAACCATCCTCAGTTACTGTTTCCATAAAGTCCTTAGGTAAGACACCCTTCAGATAGAGTTATAAATAACATTCTGAATCTGTTGAGCTCTAACTGAGGATTATAGTCCAAGTTTTATCCAGAGTGGGCAACTCAAGAAGCAGGCCCACTTGGAGAATGCAGTTTTAAAAGATGTGTTCTGTATTGTGCTCAGGGCTGGGGGCTGAGAAAGGTGATGAGGACAGGGAGCACAGAAGAGAAATTCCTGTGGGAAATGGGGGATTTTGCCTCAGTCTTAAGCAGTGCTTGACACGTGGTGTGTGGTTTAACCAGGAAGTAGTGAATGAATGACTGAGTGACAGGGGAGAAGCATAGATAAAGCAAGGTGGAATTACGCATAGCAGATGCTTGATAATTGCATGTGAGGTTGAGTGGAAAATACAACTTACTTGAGGCCTTACTAAGGTAAAATATAAAGTATTGATAGAAGTAAAAATAACAACAGAAACCCTGAATGAATTAATAGAGAGATAGTATAAGCCAGACCTGCTTGACTTCATGGGCACTGGCCTCTAATATCCCGTGAAATATTTTAAGTTCTGCTTCTAACGTAGAACCTCTTTTCAGATGTCCTCTCCTTAGGACATCCTCACCTCATCCATTACACGGTGATTGAAATGGAAAAAACAAAAGGGTTTTGTCCTCATCATGTCTCATCAAGGAGATCTGCGTGATAAAAAGAGGAACAAAGACTAGTCCTTAGAGAATTTGAAACAGGGTGCTGAGGGAGAGATGATGTGGAAGGCTTCCCAGAAGTCCTGCTCTCTCTTTGAAGCGAAGTGAAGTGAAATGAAAGTCACTCAGTCATGTCTGACTCGTTGAGACCCCATGGGCTATACTGTCCATGGAATTCTCCAGACCAGAGTACTGGAGTCGGTAGCCTTTCCCTTCTTCAGGGGATCTCCCCAAACCAGGGATCAAACCCAGGTCTCCTGCATTGCAGGCAGATTCTTGACCAGCTGAGCCACAAGGGAAGCCCATGGCAGGCCCTTATTTGAGAAATCCTTTTATTATTTATGGGGTCATGTCTCTTTATGCCACCACTACATATTTTTGCTGATGGTCCAGTTTTGCTATGTGACCTTAAGTTACCAATGATGGGTCTATATTTCTCATGCTGGCATTTTCTGTACATGAGAGACCGTGTGTCTGCACATAGAACAAGACCTTTCTGGTCTTTTTTGGTGCCTGGCATGGGAAACCCATCTCTCTAGGATGGCTTCCCTGGGGAGTATTCATCCCTCTAAAAAGTTCTACCATGGAGTCTCACAGGGCTTCCCCGATGGCTCAGCAGTAAAGAATCTGCCTGGAACTTAGGAGACACAGGAGACTCAGGTCTGATTCCTGGGTCAGGAAGATCCTCAGGAGGAGGAAGTGGTAACCCACTCCAGTATCCTTCCCTGGGAAATTCCACAGACGGAGGATCCTGCCTGGAAGGTTACAGTTCATAGGGTTGCAAAGAGTTGGAGACGACTGAGTGACTGAGCACATGGAGTGTAATCTCAGCTGTGGAGTCCTTACCAACCTACCCAGGGAGAGTTAGTGACACTGACTCCTCTACCGTTCGTTTCTTGTTTATAGTTCCATTTATTTTCACCTGAATGGATGAATGACTGAACGAATCCAGAAATCTAATCTTATTCTTGGTGGTTCCACAACTCTGTCCAGCACCTGACCCAAAACCACAATATCATAGCATGTCATGGAGGATCAACAAATAGGTAACTGTCCCGAATTTGGCCTTCCAATTTTTCCTTTTCTCTTTGATATGATGATCATAAGAAGTTAAAATTAGAATTTTAGGGATCATCTGCTCCATTATAGCACCCAATGTAGAGATTTTTTTCTTTGGCTGCACTATCCAGCTTGCAGGATCTTAGTACCCTGACCAGGGATTGAATCTAGGCCTCTACACCCCTACAGTGAAAGCACCAAGTTCTAACCAATGGACCATCAGGGAATTCCCAAAAATCTGTAGGTTTATTTAGAGTAGAAGATTTATTGCCTATTTGAATATCTCTGGTGGTGGGACACTCACTAATCCATAATACAGTTGATCCAATTTGAACCACTCAAATTGTTAGCAAAGCGCTATTTTTATATTGAGCTAAAAATTGCTTTCCTATAAGTTTTACCTATTGGTCCTATTTCTCTCCTCCCCCACATACTGGGAACTATCTAAAATAAAATTGAACTCCCTCCATATGGCCATTCTCAAGTCTTTGAAAACAACTGTCATGTTCCATTTGAAATTCCCTGTTCCCAAATTGGGTCACTGTATGCTAAACCAGACTTCAGCAGTCTCCATGTTATACCATATTACATGACCCCTAGGCCATTTCTATTCCTAGTCTTTCTCATTTGACATCCAGTTAGTCAATGTGGTTTCAACAGCCTAGTACTCAGGACACATACTATGGTATCAAAAAAGTTCAAAGTGATAGGTACGATTCCTGTTCACATTTTTGTGCCTTATGAATGCCAGGACTATAGAGAGCCTGAGAAGTCAGAGGTGGCAGCCTCTGCCTTCAACAAATATCTGGAGGAAAAAGACTGGCTTCACACTGAGACTCCGCTCCAAGACCCTGTTTGTCTTGTACCTGTTGCTATTGCAGGAACAAGGTGCTTATCTTTTGTTGGCCTTTCTTAATTGAGGTGAGCAGGAATGAATGAGACTGCCCAGAGTGGAGGAGGGAAGGAGGGGTCAGTAGTGACATTTAGGGCTTAACAACCACCTGGTAGGGATGAGGAAGCTGTGTGTGAGGAGATGTAGTGCGTATCAAAGCCAGGGGATTCCTGGATGGTGGGAGAGATTGGCACAGTTCTGGTTGTTTACTGAGAGCACTGAGGTTGGAGGTTCTTCACTTTGGGAAAAAAAAACAACTCCAGTTGTATGAAACATTGACTGGGATCTGTGGCGTTATTTGTGGGTGTCCACTTGAAAAGTGGAGGAGGCATGCAAACAGTGTCAAGTAGATGCCAGGTGTTCAGTGTTGAGAAGTAAGTGGTTAAAGGGTGGGGCTTCACTCTCCTTCCCCTCCCCTCAACATCTACAGTAGGCGCACAAACGTGCCAAAAGCTGACAACTCGATCAAGAAATGCTTCCAGAAAGGTCTTTCCTCCAGGTGGGACCTACCTGCCAAACATCTGGGGAAATCCAGAGAGGGCAACATGTGCCCTCCTCTGAGGTCCCTATTATAAGATACCAGATTGTTGCCCTGAATTTATTTGCGGGACTCTTCCACAGCTGGCAATACATTTCCCAGCCTCAGAAGTCATTCTCAGCTTAAAGACATGCACACTGAGAACTCTCAAAAAATAAAATGGGTGACAGAAACAAGATGCAAACATTAAAAAGTAGATGAAAGGAAGCCGACTGTGCTGAATGGAGGTCATTTGATTAATACACAACACAAAGGAGTCATGAGTTTCAATGATTGGGACTGGCCCTGTGCCCAGAGAAGAGCAGAGCAGGGGTTGGAGGATACAAAAAAAACAAAGAAAGACAATGGAGAAAGGCTGAACTGGAACTCTGAGAGAAGCTGTGGTGACAGATATTGTGTGATTCTCAGTGTGTGTCACACTTGAGGGCAGAGGCCCATGAGATAGGACTTAGGTGGGACTCTGAGCAAGCTTGTGTCTGCAGGGAGAGGTATGAGGCTGGGCATTGCAGGGTTATGATGCTGGGGAAAAAGTGTCCTACAGGAGAGTCTGACTCTGGTTTCTTCTCAGGTACTTGAGAGAGGGCACATGGTGAGCTGGCCGCTATACAAAGCTCCTCACGAGTAGGTCCATGAGGCATAAAGGGTCACTGCAGAATATCAGTGACTACCTCCACTGTTCCTCCTCTAATATGAGTCCTGTGGGAGCAGCCAGATGAATGATCAAAGTTGGCAGCAGGTTCTGTTGTTAATGGACACACTCAGGAGTGTAGGAGTCTGCCTAAGACCTTACCCCCTGTTTACACCCCTTCTCCATCTCTGATTCTGAGTGGATCATTCTTTGTCTTTCCCACCCACGATACCATGAACAGATGTCATTTGTTTGTGAACGATATCCCCAACTTAAGTCCTATAGCCCTCATCAGTTCAGTTCAGTTCAGTTCAGTCACTCAGTCATGTCCGACTCTGCGACCCCATGAACTGCAGCACGCCAGGCCTCCCTGTCCATCACCAACTCCTGGAGTTCACTCAAACTCACGTCTGTCGAGTCGGTGATGCCATCCAGCCATCTCATCCTCTGTCGTCCCCTTCTCCTCCTGCCCTCAATCCCTCCCAGCATCAGAGTCTTTTCCAATGAGTCAACTCTTCGCAATGAGGTGGCCAAAGTATTGGAGTTTTAGCTTTAGCATCAGTCCTTCCAATGATAAGACCTACGATTCTCTCACCTCAATACAATCACTCTGATCCTACTTCAAGTCAAGTAATCTGATGTGGACACCAGTTCCGCCTGGTCTCAGTTTTCTTTCTTTCCCTTGCGATGGTTTTTCTTGGACCCTAAACTGGTGCCAACTGACCATTCCTCTTAATAACTTACTGTATCCCTGCCCTGGAAAGTTACACTCAGCCCTGGTTACTGCAGTGGAGAAGGGTAGGAAATAACTAAACTATCTTTCATCCAAGTCATCTGACCTCAGTCTCCTTGGGCTTTTGGACCATTTTGCCAAGGTAATGCCTCCCTCTGTCTTCCCCTCCATAAGAACTTGAATTCAATAAGAGTTTAATATATAATATATAAAGGATGGTGCTGAAAATCAGAGGAGTGGGAACTGACTCTTGTTCTCTGTTGAATTCAAGGTGCAAAGCACTGGGCCTTGTACACAGTAGGCATGTGACAAATATCTGTAATATAATCAGGGAAGAATTAAAGATTAATCAACAAATAAAAATAATTTTAAAAATAATCCTTTTGATAATTATCAAGTTATCATTGATAATTTTTTATTGATATGTAGTTGATTTATGATGTGTTAGTTTTAGGTATACAGCAAAATGATTCAGATATACACAAATATATGTATACATATATAATTTTTAGCTATATATATATATATAAAATTGTTTAGCTACTTGAAGTTTGAAAAGAAAATCCATTTAGTGAGTTATCATCTCGTAGTATACAATAACATAAACTCCAGATCAATTAATATTCTAAAGTAAGAAAACAAAATCTTAAAAACAAGAAAACATAGAGCACAAGGATTTTCTAGGCTTAAGGCAATGTATGGAATTACAAAGGAAAAGATTAATTGATTTGACTAAAAAAAAATAAAGGGTTTCCCTGGTGGCTCAGCTGGTAAAGAAGGTACCTGTAATGCAGGAGACCTGGGTTCGATCCCTGGGTTGGGAAAATGCCCTGGAGAAGAGAAAGGCTACCCACTCCAGTATTCTGGCCTGGAGAATTCCATGGACTGTATCGTCCATGGGGTTGCAAAGAGTCGGACATGACTGAGCGACTTTCACTTTCAAAAAAATAAAAACTTCTGTATTAAGAAAAATGCAAGATAGATTTGAAAAAATATTGAGGTGTTATAATTATTTAATTATATTCCTTTCTTTCCCTTTCTTAATTAATTCCCTTCACAGTTAATATTCCTTTCTTTCCCTTTCAAGTTTGGAACCAGTTTATGAGTAGACACAGAAATTATACTGATACAGATCGCTTTATTGGTGATAAAATAGATTGTATAGTCTATAGTTTACTTTTGAGTCTGTAGCAGGTTTCCTAATACTTTACCCCAGAAATAAAGTTTCTTGCTTTGTCATAGACAGAACAGGATGCGTACAGACCTCCTCAGGGGCAAAGCTTTTCTTGGCCAGTTTATTTCATGGCAGAGAGTAGGCAGATCAGAAAGACAGATGAGTTGAAAATGTTTTGTTCCTTCTCTAACTCCTTATAAGTCAGATGAGTCAGGGAATGGAAAGAAGCCATGAGTGTTACTCCAGGGCAGGAAGTTTTAAGTTTTTGGTGCCATGGACCACATTCACAGTCTGGTGAAGGCTCTGGACTCCCTTTTCAGAATAATTTTTTAAACTCAATTAATAAAATACATAGAATTACAAAGGAAACCAGCTGTACTGAAATGAAATTACAAAAATATTTAACAATTTTTTAAACAATTTTTGTGGTTAAGTAAAATACATTCTTCTTAATTATTCCATTAAATATCATGACCTAGCTGCAGATCTAATAACTACTATAATTTTGGTGTGAAGAATCACATTTCGATATATGCAACAGGATATAAAATACCTATGATTTCTACTCGTGGCAGAACCACAGGTTCTGCTAACACTGGTTGAAGGAAAAAAAAATTAAAATTTTTTTTTTACCCATTTGACTTCAAAAACACCACTCTTTCACATTTTACTACTTTTGTTCCCAAACCTGACAGACTTCAGGTGAAGAAACCTTTCTCTAAGGGAAGTACCTCAATCATAACATAAGGTCAGGAACTTAAAAGTTCTACCAAATACTGAGAATATAAAAGCCTCATACAAATTAACAAGAAAAGCCCCAAGAGACAGACAAGCCAAGATCATGATGAACAGATAGAAAGTGATTTAAAAAAAAAATGAAGAAAAAGTCAACTTTGAAACAGAGAAGCAGAAATCAAATTTTCTTTGCCTATTAAATTAGTCAGGATAAAGCATGCACCCACACAAACACTTACAAATTCTGCCAAATGCCACTGACATGACTGTTCTCACTGCTGTTTGAATTGAAAATTGGTACAGTTATTTTGGAAAACAGATCTTAAATTATTCACATTTTTGAATCAATAACTTATTAAATCATCTTGAACTATTGTCTTTTAATGGCTAAACTCTTAAAATTTTTCTCACAATGCTGCTGCTGCTGCTGCTGCTAAGTCGCTTCAGTCATGTCTGACTCTGTGTGACCCCATAGACGGCAGCCCACCAGGCCCACCCGTCCTTGGGATTCTCCAAGCAAGAATACTGGAGTGGGTTGCCATTTCCTTCTCCAATGCATGAAAGTGAAAAGTGAAAGTGAAGTCGCTCAGTCGTGTCCGACTCTTAGCGACCCCCATGGACTGCAGCCAACCAGGCTCCTCCACCCATGGGATTTTCCAGGCAAGAGTACCAGAGTGGGTTGCTATTGCCTTCTCCGCTCACAATACTAAGACCACCCAAATCTTAAAGGACCCAGTGGGTCTTGTATACTAAGAGTTCTTACTATCACTAATGAACCAAATCTTTTCCAGTTCAAAACCATAAATGTAATGAGTTTACATTCCCATTATATACACTTAAACATCAGAGGGATTTCTTATGTATACTGTACTCTCCTTTGAATCTGCTGAACTCTCAGAATATTGCTGGAGGAATGATAAATTGCCTAGGAGAGCACCTATCTGGGTGTGATGGTTAATTTTATTAATAGCTGTCAACTTGACTGGGCTAAGTGATGTCTAGATAGTGGGTTTTAAAAAGGTCACTGTTTCTAGGTGTGTCTATAGGACTGTCTCTGGAAGAGATTAGCATTTGAATTAGTAATCAGTACAACTCACTCCAGTATTCTTGCCTGGAGAATCCCAGGGACAGGGGAGCCTGGTGGGCTGCCGTCTATGGGGTCGCACAGAGTTGGACACGACTGAAGCGACTTAGCAGCAGCAGCAGCAGCAGAGCAAGTAATGAAGATCATCCTCATCAATACCGGTGGGCGTCATCCAACACACTGAGGGCCTGAATAGAACCAAAAGACAGAGAAAGGGTGAATTTGTTCTCTCTGTTTCAGCTGAGATATTCATCTTCTCCTGCCCTCCAACACTGAGGCTCCTAATTCTCAGGCTTGCAGACTCAGACTGGGACTCACTCCATCCTCAAGCCTTTGGACTTAGATAGAATGGTACCACTTTTCTTAGTTGTACAGTTTACAGACAATCGATCACAGGACTTCTCAGCCTCCATAACCAGGTGAGCCAATTTCTTTAATATACCTCCATATATAAATATATATATATTATAAATACTATATGTATTTCGTATATAGTATCTGGAGATTTGCTAAAGGGATTATATATTAAACTTATATGTAAGACTCCCTGGTGGCTCAGATGGTAAAGAATCTGTCGGCAATGCCAGGAGACCCAGGTTTGATCCCTGGTTCAGGAAGATTCCCTGGAGTGGGAAATGGCAACCCACTCCAGTATTCTTGTCTAGAAAATTCCATGGACAGGAGAGCCCGGCATGTTACAGTCCATGGAGTCACAAAGAGTGGGACATGACTGAGCAACTAACACACACACACATTACACTAATATATTAATTAAATATTAATTATTAATAAAAGTTATTTATATATTGTATTATATTGATTAAATTATATATTAAGTATATTATATAGGTATATATACACACATCTCCTATTGGCTCTGTTTCTCTGGAGAACCCTGACTCTTTGGGCATTGATATTTGGGCACAATATTTAGTGGCCTATATTCAATTTTTGCTAGATGATTTCCTTTGTTCATAAGTTTCAGTATTATGTCTTCCCTTCCCTTTGTCTTCCCTTGGCCTTCCTACCATTAAGTCTTTTGCTTTGATCTTGGCATCACTGTCCCATTTGTTTAGTAAATCATTTCTTGGCAGCTTACTGTGTACCAACAATTGCACTAGGTATTAGTGATTCAATGGTGAATAAAATAAATGTATTGCTGTCCTCATAGAACTTGCAATCAATTTCTGCATCCAAAAGCTACAGTCTGTGGGCCAAATTCAGCTTGTCTTCTTTTTTTGTACAACCTGTAAGAATAGTTTTTACATTTTAAAATGTAATAAAAATCAAAGGAAAAGTAATTTGTCTTGAAGTGCAAATTACACTAAATTCAAATTCTAGTGACCATCAATAAAGTTTTATTGGAACACACCACACTAATCTGTTTATTTTCTATAGCTGGTTTTACACCACAGCAGCAGAGTGGTTGTAAGAAGTACTGTATGGCACAAACCTGAATTATTTACTATTTATCCTCTTACTGAAGAAGTTTTTGGCTTCCCGAGTAGTGGTGCAGATAGAAAAGAACACACAATCAATCAATAAGTAATCACAGATTGTGGCAAGTGACATGAAGGGGAAAATGAGCCAAGACTGAGAAAGTCAGGAGCATCTGTGTGGATGGAAGTGCCTTCGGGTGGAAGAGACAGTGAAGCTGAGATGGGAAAGAAGAGAAGGACCCAGCTATGCTAAGACAGGGGCAATTCTGTTCCAGGCAGTGGAGAGAGAGTGGTGATGGCAAAGTGACTGATGTGGGAAAGATGTTAGCCTGTTTGAGGAACTGAGATGACCTCATGGCTGGAGAATAGTAAGAGGGGAGACTGACACCTAAGTACATTGGAAACCAATTAAGAGGTTTAAGCAAGAGAATGGCATGGTTTGATTTGCATGTATCCAAGACCACTTCAGCTGCTCTACAAAAAATGGATTGCAAGAGAAAAGGAAAAGAGAAGGGGAGAATATTTAGAAAGGCATTGGTCTCATCTTCCCTATAAGGTTCCCTTCTTTTAAGGTACCCTCCTACACCTTTCTCCCATGAACATGTCAACTCCATAAACTACAGAATTCTGCAGTGTTTTGCAATTATTTTTTTGAAAGTTGGTTATTGAGATTCATATGTGTAGAACAGTAACTGATAAAAATTTCTGAAGAAGCTTGTGTTGGCTATCACATTTTACTCTAATAAGAACTCATTGAGAAATAAATTCTTGTGAAAAATACGGAGTTTTCAAATATGACACAATAGAAATAAGCAGTGTTATTAGAAATCATAAATGGTAGTAGTCACTTTAATCTCCTAGCAAACTGTATAACACTTCTCATCCTGGAGAGGAAGATGAGGCCAAAGCTGATAGCGGAACATGTGTGCACAGGAAGTGAGCAGTAATCTGCGGTTGATGTAATCAGGTAGATGGAAAAAGTTTGGAGAGGGCAAGATAGAGGCTGAGAAACATGGCTATGGAGACCAGTGGGGAATTTCTGGAGGAAGATTAGCCTGGGGATTTAGGAATTCTGGTATATATTTTTTATGGTGCTACTTTTTGCAGTGCTGCCATTTGAAAGCCTTTCTTTTTTCAAGACTTCACTGGAAGTCTGATGCAAACACACAGACTTGGGCTGGTGGCTTTCTGGAAGTAATTGAGGTACTGCCTCGCACAGTAAGAGATAATATAGAAAAGCCATTTAGTGTGTGGGGTAGTCAGATGATCATTAAAATGAAATCATTTGATGAAAGCAGAAATCCAGAGTCAGATTGACTAGGAGAAAATTTCTCCAAGAAATACAAGAATTCTAAGAAAGACCAGGTAAGAAAACAAGTTTCTCCCCTCAAGTAATAGGGATTTTTTGAGGAAATTTTACTTGACAGTTTAAAGACAGTGTGACTCCTACTTATGTATGGGTTGCAAATCATGTCCTCTCATTAGTTCTATAATTTACATGAAGTCAACAGTGTGTTCAGTTCAGAGGCATCCAAGGATATTGACATTCCCAGAGATAGAACCTCTGTTGTTTTCTGGCCACTGGAACCCTTGATAAAGCCCATACTTCTGTCTACTTGGTGGATGAAAGCCAAGGTTAAAGAAACGCAGAAGAGAACAAAAGCAAATGTTTATGGGAAAACACAAGCCAGCATTTATAGGAAGTATTTGCTTCCTCATGTCTCTTGTCCTTTCTGAATTTTGGGTTTCCCTAAAGGAAACAGTTCTATTTTTAGGAAAAAACAACACACAAACACACAAGGGCCAGATTTTCTGAGACTTTTTCAGGAAGCGCTTTCCCACCAATCTGTTTCTGGGTCTCACACACCAACTCAGAAAGGGCGAGGCATCATGTTTCCAGAGTCTCTTCTAGTTAACTCAGCATCCAATAAAGAGACACAATTAAAAGGATAGTTTTGTAATTTAAGAAAGATGAGACAATTTAGCTTAGAGAATCCAAGTAGGAACCTGCCTAAATCTGCACACACGGGAAATAGTGAGGGCTTTAGTCAATTCAGTTTCATGAGAAGATTTCTACTTTCCTAATCTGCGGGATGACCAAAAGTCTCCTGGAGACCAGAGTGGACCCTCCTGTTATCCAAGAACCTAAGTGAATAACCTTAGCTATGAGCTAATCTGGTACAGTGGCATGGATGAGCCTTCAGGACAAGAGATTCCAACGCCTTGTTTGGAAAGGCCAACAGGAGCTGAATCACCTCACTTCCTCTCTACTATACCTATAGTATACTATACTATACCTCTCTACTATACTATATGAGCTCAGTCACTGTCATGTCAGAACTCTTTGTGATCCTGTGGACTGTAAACCCCCAGGTTCCTCTCTGTCCATGGAATTTTCCAGGCAAGAATACTGGAGTGGGTTGCCATTTCCTACTCCAGGGCATCTTCTTGATCCAAGGATTGAACCCATGTCTCCTACATCTCCTGTATTGACAGGCAGATTCTTTACCACTGAGCTACCTGGGAAGCCCTCCTCTCTACTGTAGGTTCTACCAAAAAAATTCTGCAAAAGCTCCTCTCTCTTTCCTACATGTCTTGGATGAAATCTTGATGTAGACTCCTGTAGAGATGGGAATGGGTCAAATAAGAGGGTGCAAAACCCTCCTTCCACAGACCCATAAAAATGGGAGTCAGTGCTTGGAAGAGAAATTGGCTTGGCTTTCCTGAGCCTGCTGCTCTCCATTTTTCAAGACTTGAATGTTCTTCCTTATCTCTCAGAATGCAAGAATGAATAAATAATTGTCTACAAAATCTCTTGAGTTTCCTGAAGAAAAGCACCATCTGAATATAAAAGTAAATGTGCTAGACAGCTATCAAAGCTCAAAGCAAAGAAAGTCACAGAATGGGAAGAAATTTGCAAAACATAACTTAACACCTCAAAGTCAAAATCTTGTACAAATGACTAAGTGGCATTTTTTTTTTTTTTTTTGAGGTCAAGAGAAACTGCAGAGCCTACAGTTCCTACTAAACAATAATAACTACCGCCAATCCCTATTTACTGATGAATAGTTTACAAAGCACATTCATGTATATGTGGCCTCACTTCTCATTAATGTGATATGCACATGAAACAGAAATGTTGTGAGGTAATATCTGTTCTTACCACCATTCAGAATGAAGAGATCCTAAGACTCAGGAATGGTAAATATCACTCGTTTCCTCAACTGTTAAGTAGCAGAATCAGCAGCTGAATCCAAATCTTGTGGTGCCCAAATCCATGCTATTTCTATTAATACTATATGGGACCAACCACTTTTCCAGAGAGCTAAATATTCCTTTCCCTTCCAACTTCCTGTCTTGTGATGAACAGTGTATTAAGAACTGATTCCTAGACAGACATATAGATCAATGGAACAAAATAGAAAGCCCAGAGATAAATCCACACACATATGGACACCTTATCTTTGACAAAGGAGGCAAGAATATACAATGGAGTAAAGACAATCTCTTTAACAAGTGGTGCTGGGAAAACTGGTCAACCACTTGTAAAAGAATGAAACTAGATCACTTTATAACACCACACACAAAAATAAACTCAAAATGGATTAAAGATCTAAATGTAAGATCGGAAACAATAAAACTCCTAGAGGAGAACATAGGCAAAACACTCTCAGACATAAATCACAGCAGGATCCTCTATGATCCACCTCCCAGAATTCTGGAAATAAAAGCAAAAATAAACAAATGGGATCTAATTAAAATTAAGAGCTTCTGCACAACAAAGGAAAATATAAGCAAGGTGAAAAGACAGCCTTCTGAATGGGAGAAAATAATAGCAAATGAAGCAACTGACAAACAACTAATCTCAAAAATTAACAAGCAACTTATGCAGCTCAATTCCAGAAAAATAAATGACCCAATCAAAAAATGGGCCAAAGAACTAAATAGACATTTCTCCAAAGAAGACATATGGATGGCTAACAAACACATGAAAAGATGCTCAACATCACTCATTATTAGAGAAATGCAAATCAAAACCACAATGAGGTACCACTTCACACCAGTCAGAATGGCTGTGATCCAAAAATCTGCAAGCAATAAATGCTGGAGAGGGTGTGGAGAAAAGGGAACCCTCCTACACTGTTGGTGGGAATGCAAACTAGTACAGCCACTATGGAGAACAGTGTGGAGATTCCTTAAAAATTGCAAATAGAACTACCGTATGCCCCAGCAATCCCACCTCTGGGCATACACGCCGAGGAAACCAGAATGGAAAGAGACACATGTACCCCAGTGTTCATCGCAGCACTGTTTATAATAGCCAGGACATGGAAACAACCTAGATGTCCATCAGCAGATGAATGGATAAGAAAGCTGTGGTACATATACACAATGGAGTATTACTCAGCCGTTAAAAAGAATTCATTCGAATCAGTTCTGATGAGATGAGTGAAACTGGAGCCGATTATACAGAGTGAAGTAAGCCAGAAAGAAAAACACCAATACAGTATACTAACACATATATATGGAATTCAGGAAGATGGCAATGACAACCCTGTATGCAAGACAGGAAAAAAGACACAGCTGTGTATAACGGACTTTTGGACTCAGGGAGAGGGAGACGGTGGGATGATTTGGGAGAATGGCATTCTAACATGTATACTATCATGTAAGAATTGAATTGCCAGTCTATGTCTGACGCAGGATACAGCATGCTTGGGGCTGGTGCATGGGGATGACCCACAGAGATGTTATGGGGAGGGGGGTGGGAGGGGGGGTTCATGTTTGGGAACGCATGTAAGAATTAAAGATTTTAAAATTAAAAAAATAAAAAACTAAAAATACATAAATAAATAAAACAAGTTTAAAAAAAAAAAAAAAAAAAAGAACTGATTCCTGACCTCTTTGGTGAGGAATCAGCACTTTGGATCACAGAACCAGCCTAGAGTGGCCCATCAGTGCAGCTACTTCTAAGGTGATTGAAGTTTGGTCTTCCAGATCCAAGATATTCCTTCTTCTCCAAGATGGAGAGTAAAGTATGTTTAAATTTGAAGTCACCAAGTGAAATAAGTTCAAGTTTTCAATCACCAAGAAAACCAGAAAGCCTTTCTTTTCCACAACTGCCTCTCAGATATATTGTGTTTATCTATAGTTTATGGTCCCTTCTTGTGCTAGACATTAGCACTTTACATAAGTCCCCTCATTCTGTCAGCATTTGTATTTATGAATGTTTCAGGCATAATTCTAATTGATGCACATAAAGTAGTGAATAAAGTGGAACGGGGAAATGGGGAGTGGATGGGATGAATTGGAAGACTGGGATTGACATATACACTATGTATATTATGTGTAAGATAGATAACTAAAGAGAACCTAACTGCATAGCACAGGGAACTTTGTGATGATAAAGATGCGAAGGAAATCCAAAAAAAGAGGGGGTATATGTGTGCGAATAGCTGATTCACTTTGCTGTACAGTAGAAACTAAGATAGCATTGTAAAGCAACTATACTCCAATAAAAATTTTTTAAAAGTGGTCAATCCCAACCCTCCATGGGATGAGTAGGTGGGACAAACAATATGCAAAATAAACAAGTAAGTAACATGTCAGGGGGTGATAAGTTCTATGGATCTACAGTAAATAACCAAGAGGATAGAAGTGTCATAGTTCAGTGGTACAGGGCTGGCAGTGGGATGTTGCTATCGGGATGTGTTGGGATCGTCTCTGATTTCAGCAGCTTGCCCAAGGACACGAGGAAGGAAACCATGTGGTTATCTGGAACAGAACTTTGTATGGAAACAGAATAGAGTGTGAATGTCCTTGGGAAAGAATGCTGGGTGTGTTTGAAGAACAAGTAGTAGAACAATGTGACTGGGGCAGAAGAAGCAGGGGTAGAAAGGTAAAAGATAGGATAGGAAAGACATGATGTGAGAGGTCCAGATGGCTTGGAGGCCATTGTCTGACCAGAGACTGCCAATGAATTTTTACAACAAATAGGTCTGATGACTCCTCATTTTTTAAACTCTTAAAAAAAAATTGAATTATTTTTGATTTACAAGGTTTCAGGTGTATAGCAAAGAGATTCATTTACACATATAGATGTATCTATTCTTTTTCAGATTTTTTCCATTATAGGTTATTATAAGATATTGACTATAGCTCCCAGTGCTATACAGGAGGTTCTTATTGCTAATGTATTTTATATATAATAGTATCTGTTGATCCCCAATTCCCAATTTATCCATCCTGTCCCTGCTTATTTAACTTATATGCAGAGTACATCATGAGAAATACTGGGCTGGAAGAAGCACAAGCTGGAATCAAGATTGCCGGGAGAAATATCAATAACCTCAGATATGCAGATGACACCACCGTTATGGCAGAAAGCGAAGAGGAACAAAAAAGCCTCTTGATGAAAGTGAAAGTGGAGAGTGAAAAAGTTGACTTAAAGCTCAACATTCAGAAAACGAAGATCATGGCATCTGGTCCCATCACTTCATGGGAAATAGATGGGGAAACAGTGGAAACAGTGTCAGACTTCATTTTTGGGGGGCTCCCAAATCACTGCAGATGGTGACTGCAGCCATGAAATTGAAAGACGCTTACTCCTTGGAAGAAAAATTATGACCAACCTAGGTAGTATATTCAAAAGCAGAGACATTACTTTGCCAACGAAGGTCCGTTTAGTCAAGATTATGGTTTTTCCAGTGATCATGTATGGATGTGAGAGTTGGACTGTGAAGAAAGCTGAGTGCCAAAGAATTGATGCTTTTGAACTGTGGTGTTGGAGAAGACTCTTGAGAGTCCCTTGGACTGCAAGGAGATCCAACCAGTCCATTCTAAAGGAGATTAGCCCTGGGATTTCTTTGGATGAATGATGCTAAAGCTGAAACTCCAGTACTTTGGCCACCTCATGAGAAGAGTTGACTCATTGGAAAAGACTCTGATGCTGGGAGGGAATGGGGGCAGGAGGAGAAGGGGACAAGATGGCTGGATTGCATCACTGACTCGATGGATGTGAGTCTGAGTGAACTCCGGGAGTTGGTGATGGACAAGGAGGCCTAGCATGCTGCGATTCATGGGGTCGCAAAGAGTCGCACATGACTGAGTGACTGAAGTGAACTGACTGAACTGAATTGTCCCCTTTTCTCAATTTTAAAGTTAAAGATACTCAAAAAGGAATTTCATAGTTACTTAAGGCTAGTACAGAGTGGTCAGGGAATTAAATCCAGAATTTTTGATTCCAAAGTTGGCTTTCTGTTCTCTTTTCTTTCTGTCTGAGGGTCCTTTGACCCCCACGGTCCTGAATAGAGATTTGAGACAAATAGCTGTGTCCACAACACCTAAATTTCAATGCACATTTCTAAAGCATAAACATTAAGAAAAGTTCATACAGGAGATTTTAATGAGAGGCGAATTGCATTCTAAATTGTTGCATGAATTGAACTGGGATTTATAATCCAGACAATCTAATGCTTTGTAACCAGGGTAAGAAAGGCAGAAAAGAGGAAGCTATAGCTGCAATTCTGGGAAATGTTGAGCACAAGGGCATATTGAACAATAAGAAATCAAAGAAGCCAGTGGAAATGCAGCCAGCATGAAATGCCAGGCCAATGCCCTGAGAATGAGAAAGAGATGCTCTGCACCTGTTATCTAGGAAATCTGAAGTACACACAGTAAAAACACTGTCCCATGTTTTGGTTTGAGTCTCTTTGACCAATGGCTACAAAAACTGGAAAGACTCAAATATCTCTTTTCTATGTTACTTCAAAATTCCAGTAAACATGGTTAGTAATTCACATCATACCACTAACAGCTCCATTCCTGTGATTACATTTTTTGATGAGCCCTAGGTCACCTATGCTGACTGTCTGGTGCATGTCTCATTTGGTGTCCACTCGTTTATGACTTGACTTCTCAGCCATGTGGGACCATCCAAACCAGGTGCATTCTTCATATCAGATATCTGCATCCCATAGGTCCAAGCCAAATCATCTGGTTTCATGTGGAAACAAATGGACAGTAAAACTTAATTACCTGTACAGGAAGGTGGGATGTCTAGAAGATGAAGCTCACTCCCTTCAAAGAAGCAACTCAATAAAATCCTACTGCAGCATCAACTCTCAGTAACTGTGAAACTGAGGAATTCCACGGTAGCTCAGGAGACACATCAGAGAGAGTATTTACTGGGCGTTCTGTACGTCCTCATCCAGCTGTTCCTAGACTTTCCAACAGCCAGCATTCACATGTGGAAACCAGGTAGTTTGAGACCACATCACTGGAGGGATCTCCTCACCAGCACAGATGGAGAAGGCAATCTATGGCTGATGAAAACAGTCAAAGGAGAGTTAGAGGAGGTCCAGGAATAAGAGCAGTATCATTCTGGTAGGGAGGGCAGGGCGTTTCTAAGGAATACATGCAGGCAGATCCTGACCAATGGCTATGGAGCTCCCCTTGTAAAAAGTCTGACTGGACCTATGGCTTCCTCTGTAGTATAATTTCAGGAATGCTAGGAGAAAAACACGTTTTCAAAACACTTTCTTGCTCCTGATTGTTGCTGCCTGTAATCTTTCACTGATAAGCAGAGGAATTAGTATAATTAGAGGTGAAAACCCCCAAAACCTTGGAACAGCAACATCTCAGTGTAAATTCACTTTGTGCATGCATGCACAGTTGCTCAGCCATGTCTGACTCTTGGCAACCCCATGGACTATAGCCTGCCAGACTCCTCTGTCCACGGGATTTTCCAGGCAAGAATACTAGAGTGGGATGCCATTTCCTATTCCAGGGGATCTTCTTGACCCAGAGATTTAACCTGTTTAGGGTGCAACTATCTGACTTTTTCAGAGGAGGTTGTCATGAGACTAAGGGAATGAGATAATATTTGTTTTCTATTGCTGGCAAACAAATTAGGTCAAACTTAGTGGGTTAAGACCACACATATTTACTATTTCTCAGTTTTGTAGGTCAAAAGTCTAAGTACTTGGCTGGGCTCTGCTCTGAGTTTCATGAGGCCAAGATCAAGAAGTTAGGAGAGCTGCAATCCTTACTAGAGGCTCTGGGGGAGGACCTACTTCCAGAACCTGTCAGATTGTTGGTAGAATCATTTTTCTCAGTTGTAGGTTGAAGGTCCTGCTTCCTTGTTGACTACGGCCCAATGATTGTTCTCAGCTTCTAGAGACTACCCGCATTCCCTGGCTCCCTCTTCATCTTCAAAGTCACCAATGCTGGCTGAGTCCTGATGCTCCTCACCAGTTACCTCTCCTCTGTCCCCTCTCCTATGTCTTTTTCTACTGCATCTCTGCCATTCCAACTGCAGAAATTTCTTTGCATTTAAGACCCAAGTGATTAGATTGGGCCTATCAGAAATTCAGGATAATCTCCCTGTCTTAAAAGTCTATAACCTTATCTGCTAAGTCTCTCTAGCTTTGCTCGATTATTTAATATATTTATAGAAGCCAGGCTAGAGTATGGACATCTTTGGGAAGAGGGGTATTGATTGTTCTACCAAAAAGGTGAAGGGGGACAGGTCAGGATTTTTACACACAATGTTGAATATGTATTTTATTCCTTACAATTACAGTGAAGTTCGAGGAGGTCAGAGATGTTAAGAAACTTAACCCAAGTAATACATCTAAAACTTGGCAGTGTTAACATCTGAATACAACTATGTCAGCTCAAATAGACGGTTGGATCTAGAAGGGGCCTTAGAAATGATCTAGACCAGAAATATTTACCCTGGGTCCATAGATTTGAACTCCATCAGGGAGGGAGAGAGCCAAGAAAATTTGAAAACAGGAAGGGGTATATGTAAAAGCATGCCTTATTTTTTTGTTTTTTTGTTTTTTGAACAAAAGAGAGGGCTCATTGTTGATAAAGAACTTAGAAGTCTCCTACACAAAAATAGTATTAAGAAGCACCAATTCTCATTCTTCAAAATTGAGTTTATTTAAACATCACCAACAGCCCATTTTGTTGTGGCTAACAGATCTATCCTAACATTTATTGACAGCAATGCAACTCTCTAGGGAAGGGGTTATTTAAACGTTGGTGTGAGGCTAAGTTGGTACTAGCACTTCACCTATAGCTTCTCTATCAGTGTTATTCATGAATAGTCATAAACTCTGGAGCACTGGAGACACTTTGATCTAGGAGGGAGGCATAAACAAAGGGAAGGCTGTAAGGCTATGAAATTAAAAGTACAGAATTTTGCTTTCAAAGTTAGTAATTTTAACCTTGATCTCAACCAAGCCTATTTAATCTAATTTTCTTTGTTGTTCCCTTAGTTTTCTGCACCAGCCTCTGCACTTCATTCATTGTTTATCTTTTTTTCCACTCTGGATTTTAATGCCTTCAAGGTCATGCCTACACTATGCCAAGCACTGTGCTTAAATCTGTGAAACCAAAGAAACATGTTTTTGGCCTCCAAAGAGCTTACAAACTATGTTTAAAGAAATACTTTTCTTTTAAATTGAATATTAAACTGCTGCTGCTACTACTGCTAAGTTGCTTCAGTCATGTCCGACTCTGCGCAACCCCATAGACAGTAGCCCACGAGGCTCCACCGTCCCTGGGATTCTCCAGGCAAGAACACTGGAGTAGGTTGCCATTTCCTTCTCCAATGCATGAAAGTGAAAAGTCAAAGTGAAGTTGCTCAGTCGTGTCCGACTCTTCGTGACCCTGTGGACTGCAGCCTACCAGGCTCCTCCGTCCATGGGATTTTCCAGGCCAGAGTACTGGAGTGGGGTGCCATTGCATTCTCTGGAATATTAAACTACCAATATATAAATATTATTATATTATTACTATTTATAATGAAGAGATTGATTTAAAATGTGAACTAGAAATTTCAACCATAATATTGATTCAACATAATGTTTTAACTCATTCAGCCAAACTGCCAAAAGAATTAATTATCAAAATAACTTATTGACCAATAAAATAGAAACAGAGGGCCATTTTCTATAATTGTTCAATTATGGAAGCAGAGTAGAAAATACTAAAATGTTATGCTTCTTATAAATGAATTTCAATGTAATATTACATACTAAGACAGTAACAAAGTAGATTTTCTTTGATTTTTCTTTTAATTGAAGCAAAATAAAATGAAAAATAAACAATAGAAGAAAATACCCTCTGGGATACATATGAAAGTAAGAAAAGTGAAAGCAAGTGAAAAGATCCATTCAAACAAAATTATCAAACCCTAGCTTTGCGGTGGAGACAAAAGAACTGTTTGAATTTAGACAAGTAACTTAAAAACTCTAAACTTCAGATTTCTCATCTATAGAGTCATGACAATAACATCTGTTTTTCTGTATTTTTAAAGAGCAAAATTTAAAAATTAAATTATATTGTGTGGATTTATATGTAATCACTATTTAAATAAGAATGCATATGCCATAGTAAAATACCTTGAAAATGATAGTTTTTTAAAAGTATTACTATTATTCGATTGTCTTGTCTCCTTGTTTAAAATATCAAGAACAACTCTGAAGGATCCAAGATGTATTATTACTTTGAGAAACAAACAAACAAACAAACCAAAATACTCAAAGCACATGAAGTAAATTGTAGCACAGGAGGAACCAGACCATTTCTCAGTTTTATTGTAATTTCCTAATGGAGTCTTTGGCTTTGGGGGTTTGGGCTAATTGTATTGGGCTCATACTTCTGTCTACCTCAATGATAAGTGTCCAAGTGTAAACATAGAAAATAAGTGATTAACGTAGAGGGGTTACAGGGGAGCATGGCCATGGTTTGTTCTCATTTGATGTGCCTATGCTTCTGTATGAGGTTTAAGAATGATATTAGAGCATGGAGGCTGATGCAGCTCAAGGGACAGACCTGCAACACCACCTGCAGAGAACCTCCTCTGGCTATTATCACAGAGCCTGACAAAGGTGAGAACCCTACTTCACATACCCTTATGGGAAGCAGTGACTGTGGTCTTCATCACCGTCGCCTCAAGGAATAACTTCTCCATGGCACCACTTTGGGAAAGCTGGTTTTGTTCCTAATGACATCCCTGCCAGAGTTCTACCATAGGGCTTAGCACAGGGTGAGTGTTAGTCACTCAGTCATGTCTGACTCTTTGCGACCCGTGGACTGTAGCTAGCTAGGCTCCTCTGTCCATGGAATTCTCCAGGCAGTACTGGAGTGGTAGCCACTTCCTTCTCTAGAGGCATCTTACCAACCCAGGGATCCAGCTGGGGTCTCCCACATTGCAGGCAGAATCTTTACCATTTGAGCCAGATCTCAGTAAATATGTGTTGAATCTGTGAGTATATGACTCAGATTTTATACAATTATTTGGTCCAGATATATTGAAATAATACCAAAGCATCTAGCTAAACTGCAAAATGTGTTTTTTTGGTCAATATGGTGACATGGCAGAGCAGTTTTGTTGGTTGCTTAGAATGAAACATCTACCATCACAGACTTCTATCAATACATCTTATTCCTCAATACGATTCTTTTCTATATCCACAGTTTTCCCAAGTAAAGAGGCTTTAGATGGAAAGAAGGGAAGCAAAGAGGGAAGCAAAGAGGGACAGGCTAGTTCAACTGGGTTAGTCATCACTGCCACCATATAAATGATTTCTATGTTAAATATATAAAGGAAGGGTTTGGGCATTTTTTTTTTAAACAACTTTTTTTTCCTGTCATATTTTAACCCTAGGAAGGTCAGATAGGCCTAGGTTCTGCAACTTGCCATTTTGTGCACTAGGGCAAGTTACTCTGGGCTTCACTTTCTTCACATGTAGGATAAGATTACTCAGAGGTGGTGGGGAAGTGGAAGAGACCAGGGAAAGCTGAATTTCAAAGTAAAGCTTCAGCCTGGTCCATCTGTAGAGCTCTAGAGTGCTAGTGATCTTACTGCCAACTAGTCATTGCCAGGAAGAGATGGGGGAGAATGTAAATTACCAAGCTCCAGCGGCTTATGTTAGTCTTCTGAAAAAGAGTTTTAAGTGCCCAATTTAGGTGCTTGCACATATTAGAAGCTGGGGGAGGAAAACCTCAGACCAGTAAGAGGGGCCTAAGGAGATCTGAACAAAGTCCTACAGTGTTGCCTTCAGCCTGCTTTGAATGTTAGATGATACATACCTATAAAGCCCTTAGGATAGAATCTGGTACAGACTAAGTATGCATCCGGATGTTTGCTGCTATAATTAATACTTTTATCATCTTCTCTGCAGTATTAGAGTAAGTATTCCCCACAGCTTTCTTCCAAGCAGAGGTTACAAACCCTAAAAGTTTGGGGGTTATGTAAATTAGAGAAACTTCCAGAAAGAAGACCAGGAAGAGGTGGGGCAGGGTCACCTGGGGCACACCTGCTCCCTGCCATCAAAAATAAAGCCTCTGCAATCAAGTGTTTGCAAAACACTATGAAAAAGTCAAAGTCAAAACAAACCAAAACAAGAATTACATCTGGCTGGTGGATTGCCAGTTTGCCAGGCTTGCTCTAAACTTTGCTCACAGCCTCCATCCCGCAAGGCACTCTAGTCCTGGCAGGAAAGGATGGTGTATTTGGGGGCATGCTTGCTGAGGAGTGCTCCCTGCCAGGCTGCCTGGGAAGCTAGGAGACCCTGTGATGAGTTTTACTTGGGTGGTCTGTCCTCTCCACCCTGGCCACCCACAGCCACCTCTGGTTGTGAGGATACAATACAACGGAGAGTGGGATTTGTTTTTTTGTACATTCAAGGAGTATTTATTGAGCACTACCACATTCTATGTTGGCTGTGAAGGGTCCTAATGAGAAACAGGCTCTGTGTGTGTTTATGTGTCTGGAAGAGAGACTTTCTTTCAAATTAAAATGTGGTTGGGAAGATCCCCTTGCTTCCCTTCATTTCCCTCACAGGAAATACAAAGTTAGCAGTGGAAACAATTGCTTATCCGTGTTTCTGTCCTCATCTTGGGTCATTTAACTCACCTCTTTCTTAACACCTCTTAATATACTCTCCATCCTCACGTTGGCTGGTCCTGCCAGACTGGACCATTCAATATTATACTTGCTGTGCTTATAGTTCTATGCCTATTAGTTCAAGGTGGGAGTTTGTGTGCAAGAGAAAAATAAGTCATAATCCTGGGAAACAGGGTAGGCTCTCAAAGAACCATCCAGAGAGCTGTGACAATGTATAATAGCATGCTAACCTATAAAGTTGAGATATAAGAGTTGACAGTGAAGAGATGAAAGATGTGAGATGAAAAAGACTTTGGTTGTAACCTGACACTACTATCATCCGATTAGTACATTATATTCCTTTACTAGATTGATTTTATACTTTATACTATACCTTTATTAGATCTATATTTATATTAATATACGTTTTGTGATTAAAATTTAATGTGTTCACCATAGAAAATTTGAAAGCAAAGAAAACCAAAGAAGGAATTAAAAGTTTCTCATAATTCTATTATCCAGATGCCGCCACAGTACTTACCATTTCAGTACTTTTCCTTCTAGGTACATGCATTTTGACATTACTGGGATGATCTATTCTGAAACTTGATTGTTTCCCATTTAATAATTTATCCTTGAACTTTTCCCCATATAATTAAGTTACTGTCATACAACATGCTTCTTAATGGCTTATTTTGTCACACTGACATACTGCAATTTATTTAAGCAGACTTTCTTCCCTCCCCCAAATCTGTCTCCTTATTTCATATTCCAACTAAAGCCAGTTTTAAAGGTACACATAGGGCCCCAGAAACCAGCGATAGATGAGTGGCTCAATTCCTTCCCAAGAACTTCAAAGAACTGCAAGAGAAATCAGCTGTGATGCTCTATTTCACACTCTCTGGAGTGACAGCTCAGCTTGAGACTGCTACAGAGGTGGTCAAAGGCTAAGGTGGGGCATTTGGGAGACAAGCCTTGGAATTACAAGGTTTCCAATGACCAGAGAGCAGTATGAAACCCTTCTCTTACAGGCTTCTTTCAGAAAGCAAAAGATACCAGATGAACTCTCAGGAGTGTTTTGAAAGGCAAGGCAAATGGCACATTTGAGAACTGAATTTGGCTCCATTTGTTCCAGGGAAGGTGGGTGGCTTCAGCTGCCTAGGAAACAGGCTTTGAATATGTGCTTCCTGGAATTCTTTATGCTTCTCTCCTGAAAGGGTTCCTAGTGTTCCTGATAAAGGATTCTTATTATTTGGCATTTGCAGGCAGCCTAGTTTTGGCTACATTCTGTTCAATTCTTTATGTTGGTGAGTTCTTATAAAGCCCTGTATCTCTTCAGAACTAGCCCAGAATTCTCCCTTCTCCCTGCCTCTTTCTCCTTCCCCGTCTCTGTCTCACTCCCACCTGCCAACCTTGCACACACTTTTATTTTCTTTCCAATCTGAAAGCTGAAACTCTGGCACAGTTAGGTGAAGCCATACACAGAGCATCTGCTTCAGTGTTTCAGGCTGCTTCTAGGAGAGTAAATAGCATATGCAAGGCATGGGTGCTGTGTTGGAAGCGAAACAGGCACCACCGTGAATGGCTGCATGTTGACCATGAGGCAAAGCACATGGTCAGAACCTCCAAGACCTTGCACTCAAAGAAGCAAAAATAAGCCTTGACCTGTCCTTTCATACCATCCAGATCTAAGGTGTCGAAAGCAAAGAGAATGAAAGGAGGAGATCTATAAATAACAGTTGCATTCTTCATTCAATTCACTTGTATGTTCAGTAAATCTTAATTAAGCAACTATTAGTTTCAGTATTGTGCACTTGTGACAATCTGAGTCCTGGTGGGTAGGATACACTTTAGGTAAATGAGACCATGTATTGAAGGACCCAGTAAAGCACTGGTCACATAGTAGGCATTTAATATACATTAATAATACCTAACATATTCTGGACTTTCTACTTGCCAGTCACTATTCTAAGTATTTATATATAAATATATAAAGTTATATATAATAACATATTTAGTCATTAAAACAGTCTTTTGGAATAAGTTACCCAAATGCTCCAGATAAAGTTAAATAAAATGTCCAGTATCATTTGCTTAATTTCTTTGTCTTATCTTTATGTAATGTATGTCGCAGGAATCCTGTCCTTTTCATTGAAGATTAGCTGAGCACTTGATCAGATTGGAGAAGCAGAACTTCTGTAGAAAGGTTAGGACCATGAATATTGTTGAGAAAGATGAGAAAGAAGAGAATCCTAAGAGAATATTCCATCCTAGTAGTCTCACCATAATCCTATTGGTTCAGCATGCTGGTAGAGGAAGGTGAGCCATATACATAGCGAGAGGGGCATACACGTACACTCGTATACATGCATATGCACACAGAGTTTCTGCAGCCAAGAATCTTGAAATCTTTTGTGGATACAAATCACAGATACTAGGAAAAAAATTCCACGGTAATGCAAAAACAGCAATTAGATTTACCATGCTAAGTTCTATGAGAATATGAAAGTAAGGGTTCCTTTCCTCAATAACTCAGTGATCTTGCTGGCTATATCTTTACATCATTTGTAAAATTTTGGAACTCAGACCAGTTGGTGTCTGCCCACATGAGCTACTTGCTGCAGTGTCCGAGTGCTCTGCCCAATGACAGGCAAGGTTCAGGCATATCCATATTTGCCACATGATCTTGTCAAAGAAACACAACCAATGGTTTAATAACAAGCTAATAGGCAGCATATTGCACTGGAATCATATGTTATAATTGATGCTTTTATTGTTTATTTTATGTTGGACTTGTTTGACTTTTATATTCATGATAAGAAGTTGCTTACTATTGTTAGATATTACTCCTCTTTAGAGCTTTTGGATCCATGTAATTGAAGCATAGCCTAAGATTGCAAGAGATGCTGTTAAAAACAAAATTATATTGAGGCTGATATAAAAATACAAATGTCATTCATAACCCCTGAATTCAAACTTCCATGTTCATCATTAGAGCTCCATTGTTCTATTTATCTGGCAGTTCACATTCAGCTTTATGAATATTGGGAGGGTTCAAAATAAAGGAATATCCTTTTGAAATCTCCAGTGCAACAAATGAACACTTTCTGGTCTATCCCTTGTACACATCTTTCATATATAGTGAATTTCATTTGAAACTGTTTCATACCATGAAAGCAACTGAAAACCCCTGACACAGAGTATCAGCTCTGTGGGAAAAGTGGAGGAGAAGACTTGAAAGGCAGACTGAAGTCATATGACGATATTGGAAGCTATGACTGTAGAGCTAGAAAGAGGTAGGAAATAGAAGCAGAATACAATGACACTATGCAAAATGTGGCCCTTCCAGAGAGGAGGAATATTTAGAAAGAATTCTATGGAGTCTAGTGGCTGACGCACAATTGAACCAATTGGATAATAAATCAGTCTCTATGGAATATTAAATTTTTCCATGTCAATCAGGCAATAAAGTTAAAATATCATAGGCAACATCGACCTGATGGACATGAGTTTGAGCAAGCTCCAGGAGTTGGTGAAGGATAGGGAGGCCTGGTGTGCTGCAGTCCATGGGGTTGCAAAGAGTCGGATATGACTGAACGACTAAACTGAACTGATTATAGATTTTAAAGAATTAAATGAAAACATCATTAGAAATTTGAGAGTGTAGTTGTGGAAAGAAACAACCCCATTTGAGGCACATGGATGGGCTTGCCAATGGGCAAATCATGTCATGCATAGGTCTCAGCTTTCAAAGTATGGCTCTGGATATGGCCAGTTCTAAAATTCACACCCCAGCCTAAGTCAACCTCTTTTAGTTAAGAATTTTAATAGCCTCCTTGTGCGTTCTAGTTCGCTTAGATGGTATTCCTGTTTCTTTTGTGAGTTGCGTCTTTTCACTCTCAGAAAAATTACACACTGGCTATAGATGAGATGCTATTTTCTATCCATCAAAAGTGGCAAAAGTTCATTAGCTTTACAAATTATATCAGGGAGGCTGGAGAAAGAAACATTTTCATACATTGCTGATGAAAATGTAAAATGTTACAAAACAGGTGTGAATTGTAAATGTTAGTATTAACCCTTTGACCCTAGGATCTACCTTGAGGATATACTTCTAACAATAAAATATATTGTTATTTGTGTTAAAGGTTATTTATTGCAGCATTGTTTATACTGTAAAATTTTGGAACTACCTAAATATCCCAGAATAGGAGATTGAATAAACAATTGTACATTCCCAAAAGAGAATGCTACATGGTTGTAAAAAAATAATGACATAAGAAAAGTCTCTGTGAAAGTATTGAGCAGTGATTACCAGGAGACTGTGTTAAGTGACAGAAAGGTAAGTACAAAAGAACACATATAGTATATTGCCCTTTGTGTAAAAAAGAGGAGGAAATTAAAAAAAGAACTTATGCATATAGTTGTTTATTTTTACAAGAAGAAACATGGGAAGAATAAGCAAGAAAACAATAAAGCTGGCTACCTGCAAGGGATGTTGGAAGGGAAATGAGATGGAAAGGATATGGAAGGGAGTTGCATACAAATTATTCTTAGAGAATAAAAACACCTTTTTGTTTATTTTTGCCTTTTGGAAGCATGTTTATGTACTGCATATTTAAAATATATACAATTGTCCCTTAGTATCCACAGCAGATTGGCTCCAGGACCATGCTACAGACATCAAAATCCATGGACGCTCAAGTGCTTTATATAAAATAGTGTAGTATTTGTATACAACCTGTGTACATCCTTCTGTGGAATTTAAATTGTCTCTAGATAATGAACTCAATTGAAATGAATCTGAACAAATGCCAGGAGATAGTGAAGGACAAGGGAAGCCTGGTGTGCTGTAGCCCATGAGGTCGCAAAAAGTCAGACACAGTTTAGCCACTGAACATCCTCAGATTACTTAATGATACCTAATACAATATAAAAGCTATAAAATAGTTATAAATACAATGTAAATGTTGTGTTAATAGTTGCCAGCATGTGGCAAATCCAAGTTTTGCTTTTTGGAACTTTGTGGTGTTTTTTTGAGTTTTCAATCTGTGTTTGTTTGAATCCATGAATGTGGAAACTGTAGATACAGGGGGCAGACTGTGTAGAAAATATACATTAGTTAAATCAGCAAAAATGAGAAAGGAAAAAACCCAAACATTGAAAGCGAACTGAAATATATGAACCTGATAGTATTTTGAAGAAATTCAGAATCTACTTCAGATGTATTCTAGGATTAAGGAAATGAGTAAATATATATATTTTGTTGGGATACAGATATCTCATTATGGAGAAGGCACATATATGGAATGGGAACAGGTAAGAAAAAACCTTTTAGGGTGGACTACATTTAATATTTAATATTGTCTGTGTGAACTCATTATTTCTAAACTATGTTTATGTATGCATAAATATACTGTATGTGCATTTGAGTACATGTTTGTATGTGTGTGTATATAATTATTCATATATTTTATAGCTTTATCCACAGCAAGGATCTAGAAGCAAAATCATCCCTGACAACATTCATAGTAATTAGGTCATCTTGGTTTCTTAACACTATTTCCCAATAAAAGGAATCAAGTCTCCTCAGAGAAATGGCAAATCCCAGGGCTAGGGTAGGGTAGGTAGAAAATGAGATATTTTGTTATGTTAGAAATTAAGGAAGCTAAAACACACACAAAAGACAGAGGATCCTACTTGAAGGGGCTCTCATTGACCAAATCTGGGATAATTTAAACATTAAAACAATTAAAGACAATAAGAAAATCATATGATAATCAATAGGTAGGTAAACAAGTAAATCAATGGATGAGAAGGGAGGGTTCTTGCCTACAGAAAGGCTGAGCTCTGTCTGGAGGAAATGTTGAAGATGGAAATCCGTCATTTTGCAATCTTCCTGGTCAAGATTGGTACAGGCAGGAACCATTAATAGATCTGAAACCTATTGGGACATTCAGGTAGCCCAGGCCTGGAAGTAGGTACTTCCACATGTATTCTATTGCACCAAACTCATTGACGGAGCCACACCTAATTTCAAAGGAGGCTGGAAAGTTGAATCTTGCGGTGTGCCCAAGAAAGATGAAGAGAGCACAGACATCAATGACCCTTCACAGTCCTCATCAGAGTTGGAGATTTTAGCATCGTGGTATCTCCAGCTATGATAGCTAGTTTCAAAGGAGGGTCCCCCAGTTACCTATACCTCCTGATGCTGGGTGCTCTTGTGTAACCCCCTCCCACATGGAATCTGGGCTGGGATCGTCTTAACCAAGAGGAAGAGGCAGAAGTGACTCTGCTCCAGTTCTAGGCCTAACCATTAAGAGGACCTGAAAGTGACATCGCTCAGTTATGTCCAACTCTTTGTGATGCCATGGACTATACAGTCCATGGAATTCTTCAGGCAAGAATACTGGAGTGGGTAACCATACCTTTCTCCAGGGGATCTTCCCAACCCAGGGATCAAACCCAGGTCTCCTGCACTGCAGGCGGATTCTTTACCAGCTGAATCACCTGGTAAGCCCAAGAGGACTTAAAGCCTCTACTTTTTCTCTCTTGGAACCCTCACTTTTGGAAGTCATTCACCACCGTGTAAGAAGCCCGGCTTTCCTGCTGCAGAGCCCATGTGAAGAGCACATGTGGAGAGGCCACACGGGGAAAAGACTTGGGAGCCAGGTGGAGCGAGCGAGCGAGCGAGAGAGAGAGAGAGAGAGCGAGCAAGAGAGAGAGAGAGAGAGAGGGAGAGCCACCCAACTGCCTCAGCAATCCCAGGGACATCTCCAGATGATTCTAGACAGAGCTCTGGGCCCAGAAGTATGACAGTATGTTTGGCAGATAGATCATATGACAAAAAAGAGAGGAATTTCAGAAAACTGACCTCAGAATTCCCAGATTCTAAGTTAGAGATAAGATTTTCTGTGATGGGCTTTGTTTTTTGAAGAAGTGGAGATAAGGCCTGAAAACTCTCAAAATAAACACTTTAGAAAGTCTTACTCTGGGGCAATTGAGGAGGAACAATCCATCTTTACACATGATGCGCAAGCTTGTCACTGTGCAGTCTCAATCTTGGAACCGGTAGAAAGATTCCAGGAAGCTGGCTTACAGATAAAGCAGGCCAGGAAGCTGGCCCCTGGTCCGAATCCTCTGATTGGGTCACTCAGACCCAGAGACTGTGTGAAGGGGCCCCTTGGGCACAGATGACCCAATCCTTACAGGCCAATCAGATTAGTTAAGAGAAAAGGCCCAGCAGAGACCCAGTTATGAAAGGAGGGTGCTGTCTGCATCTTTGAGTTCTGCCAATTTAGTCCAGAAGAGAGGGATGTGCTCAGGGTGAACTTAAAGCCTGCAGAAAAGCCCACTGATTGTTGAAAGGGGTGGAGATGGAGGGTGGGAGCTGGAAATGCACAGAGAATGAAAAACAAAGGAGGAAGAAGAAGAACTAGGAGAAGAAAGGAGGAGGAAGGAGGTTTTGGGTTCAGCTCTGTCAATATCTACAGTCAGTGTCTATGTTTAGACAGCCAATAATTTATTTCCAGATCACTTATCCTGCCCTGCTGTCTGTGTGAAATCTCACACATACTTCACAGAAGTGGATTACATGACTGTGGGGGATGGGGGTTTGGGGAGAGAGGAGATTTTAACCCACGCTCCTAGGCAGTGGAGCATCAGTATTTCTGTGTAGGAAGTACTCCAGATAGTAATGTAGCTGGAGAAGGGTCGGCTAGGAGACTTGCATCGAAATTGTGCTCAAATGTGAGAACATTCCCTCTCTCTCTATTTTTTTTTTTTTAGCTTATATTATATTATCTGTTTGTGATGGATTGGAAGGGGGTCTAAAGTGTCCCCAAGTCTCTACCCCACCCCCAGTCGGGACACGCTCCTCAGCAGGGACCAAGGCAGTTGCAAAATTGTAAGAGTGCCTCTCCGCATGTTTAGTTGAGTTGGCTAGTGGATAAGCTGATGGCAGACTGGCAGCCATTCTCCCCAGCACTCCCAGTGTTTGTAAGACCTTTGTAAGCTCAAGAATCCCCCTTTAAACTAGTCGCATAGGTCTTTTATTCAAGCCACTCAATTTCTGTTTTTTTTTTTTTTCCTACTGTATCCTTCTGCTGCAGGAATGTGACTAACCTTGTCACACGTTTAACCATGTAGTTTTTAAAAGCCTCCACATCTTTATCTAAGATAACTGGACAGTTTTCATCAACTTTTCTCTACCCTTTGGACATTATATTCTACAGTAATGGTACTGGAAGTGTAGTGGCTGGACCAGCAGCATCAGCACCACCTGGGAGCATGTTAGAAATGCAGAATCACAGGCCCCACCCCAGATATACTGAATTGGAACCTCTGAGTCTAGGGTCTAGGAATCTGTTTTAACAAGTGCTCCAGGTGGTTTCGTTGCCATCCTAAAATTGGAGAAACACCATTCCCTTTGTCATTTTGTAATTTTAAAAATCAATGGATTGATTACTTTTTGGCTGTTCTGGGTCTTTGTTGCTGTGTGGACTTTGCTCGAGTTGCAGCAAAAAGGGTTACCCTCTAGCTGTGGCACACAGGTTTCTCATTGCAGTGGCTTCCCTTGTTGTGGAGCACAGGCTCTAGGGCTCACAGACCTCAGTGGCTGCAGCTGCTTGGCCCTAGCTCATAGGCTCAATAGTTGTGCACAGGTTTAGTGGCTCCAAGGCACGTGGGATCTTCCCAGATCAGGATTTGAATCTTTGTCTCCTGCTTTGGTTAGACACATCGTTTGCTACTGAGCCACCAGGGAATCCTTGTCATTTTTTTACCCCCTTTCTCTACTGATACTGTTATTACTGACTGAAACTTTTTTTTTTTTTTTCCATTTTTATTTTTATTTATTTATTTATTTTTAAATTTTAATTCATGCATTCCCAAACATGAACCCCCTCCCACCTCCTCCTATAACATCTTTCTGGGTCATCCCCATGCACCAGCCCCAAGCATGCTGCATCCTGCGTCAGACATAGACTGGCGATTCAATTCACATGATAGTATACATGTTAGAATGTCATTCTCCCAAATCATCCCACCTCTCCCTCCTCTGAGTCCAAAAGTCCGTTATACACATCTGTGTCTCTTTCCTGTCTTGCATACAGGTCGTCATTGCCATCTTCTTAAATTCCATATATATGTGTTAGTATACTGTATTGGTGTTTTTCTGGCTTACTTCACTCTGTATAATCGGCTCCAGTTTCATCCATCTCATCAGAACTGATTCAAATGAATTCTTTTAATGGCTGAGTAATACTCCATTGTGTATATGTACCAGAGCTTATCCATTCATCTGCTGATGGACATCTAGGTTGTTTCCATGTCCTGGCTATTATAAACAGTGCTGCGATGAACATTGGGGTACATGTGTCTCTTTCCATTCTGGTTTCCTCGGTGTGTATGCCCAGCAGTGGGATTGCCTCCAAAGAAAACATACGGATGGCTAACAAACACATGAAAAGATGCTCAACATCACTCATTATTAGAGAAATGCAAATCAAAACCACAATGAGGTACCACTTCACACCAGTCAGAATGGCTGCGATCCAAAAAACTGCAAGCAATAAATGCTGGAGGGTGTGGAGAAAAGGGAACCCTCCTACACTGCTGGTGGGAATGCAAACTAGTACAGCCACTATGGAGAACAGTGTGGAGATTCCTTAAAAAATGACTGAAACTTTTGAAGATAGGGATGAAACAAATAAATATCTGCTCAGGCAAGTTGATTTGAGATGTTCCATAAATTTTCAAATGCCCAAAAGATGTCCCTAAACCACGATGTTGCCATGGTACTTTTGTAACAGGAGGGAAAGGGGCAGGGCACAATTTCTGAAAGAATGACATAGCCCAAGGACACAACACAGACCAATTGGAATCAAATGGGACCAAGATGGCAGGTAAGACTAGACCTTGATCCTCAATCAGCAAGCGAAATGGCACATCCAGAGGTGCCATGACAGTTCCAAGGCACTGTTAAAAGACCAAGGAGTAGGTGGCGGCCCAAATCCCGGAAATCTCTGTCCCTTCCCCAAAAGTTGGGATAATCCTCCCACTCACTAACATATGAAATTGCCCAGCCTATAAAAACTAGCCACGCTACCTTCTGCAGCCACATTCGCCCTTTGCAATGGCTCACACTGTCTGTGGACTGTGCTTCTCTCTGTATCTGAATAAACCCACTTCTTACCTATCCCTTTGTCTCTCACTGAATTATTTCTGCAATGAGACATCAAGAACCTGAGCTTCATTAGATCCTGAAACCAGGTACTGTGGGTTTTGGCTGGGTTTGAGTCCCAGCCACGTGGATTCAAGTCCCAAGAATGGTTTTGACTGGGTTTGAGTCCCAACTGTGTGGATTTAAGTCCTAAACTGGCTTTTGGCTGGGTTCAAGTCCTAGCACATGGGTTTGAGTCCCAGTCTGTGGTAAATGGTGTCAGAAGGAAGGGAGCAACTGGAATACTTTTCCCCTGTCTGCTTCTGTCTCAATGCAGCCATTCTGTGTGTCTGAGATCCCAGCTGTCACTGGCTCCTGGGCTCTAGAAACACTGCTTCCTTTCTTCATCTTTCCAGTTCTCAGGTGGTAGTGGCTTCTTGCTGTTGTTACTCTCCAGATTTCTTCATCATAATGTTTGGTTTTTAAGTTCTTCCATCTTCTAGAATCAACTTGTTGTCTTAAAAACCCTCAGCTGCTAATAAGGTGGTCAAACACTGTCCCATATATCAAGGGGCTTTCCAGGTGGCTCGGGGGTAAAGAATTCTCCTGCCAATGCAGGAGACTTGGGTTCGATCCCTGAGTCAGGAAGATCCCCTGGAGGAAGGCATGGCAATCCACTCCAGTATTCTTGCCTGGAGTATCCCATGGGCAGAGGAGCCTGGCAGGCTACAGTCCTTGGAGTCACAAAGAGTCAGACACGACTCAGAGACTACACAGCAACAATGTATCTAGGGGGGGATTCATAGAGGAAGTGACATTTGTTCTGGATCTTCAAGGTTTGCTGACTGATTGCTATTAATTCCAGTTTGGTATTTCTGGATCCCGAGTCTGGGAAGACACAAGGGAAGAAGTAGTTTGGGGCTCAGCTCATTTGGCACAGGATTAGCAGATCTCAGAGCTGTGGGTTTCGATTGCTTTCAATGAAGGGTTTCTGCATCTGACACACTATCGACATTGTGGGCCAGATAATTCTTTTTTTTAATTTTTAAAATTTTTATTGGATGATAGTTGTTTACAATTTTGGGTTAGTTTCTGCTCTACAGCAAAATGAATCAGCTGTACGTACACGTATATTCCCTCTGTTTTGGAATTCCTTCCCACTTAGGTCACCACAGAGTGGTTACCACTGAGTAGAGTGCCCTGTGGTATACAGCAGGTTCTCCTTAGTTATCTAATTTATACATAGTAGTGTGTATATGTCAGTACCAGTCTCCTAATTCATCCCACCTCTTTCTTTCCCCAAAGCGTCCTTACATTTGTTCTCTACATCTGTGTCTCTCTCTTGCTTCGCAAATAGGTTCATCTGTACCATTTTTCTAGATTCCACAAACATGCATTAATGGTATTTATTTTTCTCTTTCTAACTTACTTACTCTGTGTGACAGTCTCTATGTCCGTCCACATCTCTGCGAATGGCACAATTTTGTTCTTTTTTACGACTGAGTAATATTCCATTGTATACGTGTACCCCACCTTCTTTATCCACTCCTTTGCTGATGAGCATTTAGGTTGCTTTCATGTCCTGGCTCTTGTAAATAGTGTGGCAGTGAATACTAGGGTGCCTGTATCTTTTGGAATTATGGCTTAGTGGGATGCTGTCTTGTTATTTTAGGATGTTTAGCTCCTTGCTTGGCCTCTACCCACTAGATGCCATAGAATGCCCATCCTTGTCAAGTTATGATAACCAAAAATGTCTCCAGATATTGTGAAATGCGTCTGGGTGGGGTGGAGGTGAAGGACTGGGTGAAATCACTCCAGTTTACAAACACTATTCTGTGCTGATGGCTCAGCATCCAGGCACTGTACTGGAGAAGCTTTGAATTCTAAAGGTCAGAAAGTCACTACCTTCCAGAAAGGGCAGCTGCCACCCTGCCCCCCTCCTTCATCTCTACTTCCCTCAGCTGGTGCATGCCTTCAATTCTAATAAACATTGTCCACTAGAGAACAATGATCCCTTAGTCTCTAAGGGACTGTCAGGGTCAAACAATTGAATCCTTGCCAGAAGTGGTGACATGGGAAATGGGGAGTCATCACCATTACAGTATTTTTTTTTTTTTCTTTTATTTATTTATTTATTTATTTTTAAATTTTAAAATCTTTAATTCTTACATGCATTCCCAAACATGAACCCCCCTCCCACCATTACAGTATTTTAATTCTTCTCTGAATTATGAGATGAAAGTTGCAAAGCTCTGAAGGATGTTTAATTTTATCCTTACGATAACTTTTCTTTCATAAGACAAATTTTCTGCTTCTCCCATCCTCAAATGTACATCAGTCCTAGCCTTCTGAAAAATAAAGGAACAAGGAAAAACACTAATCCTGTCTGGGAAAAAAACAACACACTTACTACTATCATCATTCCATCAAGAACTGCCTACCACAAGTCAGACATCTTATAGCATGTCAACATAACTAATTAACCTTCAACATACCTGTTATGTCAAGATAGGCTTTTTGTATATTACAGCTAAGGAGCCAACTTGCATAAAGAAATACAGCTAATGTTGGTGAAGGTATTAAAAGCTCTATTACCAGTTAAAGATAACAGCAATCTTTTATATTTGCATTGTGCATTGTAATTTTTTAGCTATTATTTTTACACATGTTATCTAAATTGTACTTATATCTTCAGTACAATGAGAGTTAAGAAAAAGCCTTAAAATGCTTGGTGTGGTTGGAAGAAGTTTCGCAAAGAATTAGGAAATGAGTTGATCTCTGATGGTGACATGGGTCCGAGAACTGTTGCTGGTGTTATTAGTGGAGGTGATGGTAGAGAGTTTGTTTTAGACAGAAAATGTGAGCAAAGACCCAGAGTTACAAATAAGGGAGTGTACAATTTATTATTTTTTTTTCAGACTAATCCATCAGGAGCAGATGATTTGTGATGGTAGGGAGAGAGATGGGGTGTGTATACCTGGTGGGAGTAGATTATGCAGGACCTAGAAACGCAGGCAGGAAAGTGAGGATGTTATGAAATAGTCACGGAGAGGTGTTGGAAGTTTGTAAGCAGAGATGAACATTTTGCCTCCTGCTCAGTGTCACCGCCTCTCTGATGCTCTGATTTCGGTTTCAGTCTTTTGGTGTCCTGGGGCTCCCCTTGATCACGGCTTGACAAGACCGGGAGCTCTCTGGGGACAGAGTTCTGACTTACCCACCCTTGTGGCCCTGAGGCCTAGCACATAGGATCCCTCAGCAAATGGACTGAGTAGTAAGCAAATGGACAGAGACCACATGCTGCTGAATGCCCTTGGAAGAAGGATTCCAAAGAGAGGGAGGCCACTGGACACAGGAAAGCCAGATTTTGAAAGCAGGAAGATACACCAATGGACTCTCAAAGAGGTTCATTTGAGGAGAGCACAGTAGGAAAGGAAATGAACTGATGAAACTCCAGGTTGTGGGGGACAAGAAAATGTGGCTGAGAATCATCAGGGTAATCAAAATGAGAAGCATGACCATCTTCACCCATCCTGAGACATGATCCATTTCAGATTACTAGACATGACCACTGCTACAATGAATATCCACTGCTCTTCTGTACGAAATGAAATAGTCATAATCTTGATTTTGAAAACTGAAGAAATATCCTTCTAAATGCTTCCTGCTTCCCGCATCCTCCACCCCCATCCATTCACATTGGTCTGTTGGACGTGCTCCCACCAAATGAGTCAGGCAGATTAGAACATTTGAGCAGATGTCACTTTAAAAAAACAACATTGCACCATTACACAAAGCTTACCAATAATGCCTGTCATGTAGCCATGGTGCTGATATAAAGAAAAGGAGTAATTTCGGTGAATTCAAAGGAGATAAGATTACTGTAATTATGGGCACTGCTTCTAAATAATCTCAGCTAAAAAAGAAAGGCTGTTTTGTATCATGTTGAGATACTGGAAGGAGGAGAGAAAGCCTGGCAAAGAGGTAGGCTGTCAGAGAGGAGGATGTGGGAGACAGCAGTGTTTACTGGTGGTGTTCTTGTGGCTGACTTAGCCTGCCTTGAGCTGAACACTTCCCTGAGAGAAAACAAGGTCTTATGAAGGTCGCTAGAGGGAAGAATCTCAAGGGTTTGCTCAGAATAAACTGCAACTCTCTCTCTTCACAGGTTGCCTAAATCCAACCCTTCTTTTCCAAAGCCCTGCTCAAATCCTTTCCCTCTGTGAAATCATCCCATTTCACTTCAAGTCTGCAGAACTCCGCTTCCTGAATGGCAGTACCAGTCACAGGGCAATTAATCAGAGTGAGTTTTGTTCCCTTTCCCAGGAAAGGGAAATGGCAACCCACTCCAGTATTCTTGCCTGGAGAACTCTATGGACAGAGGAGCCTGGCAGGCTACAGTCCATGGGATCACAAAAAGTCAGACATGACTGAGTGACTACCACACTTCCACTTTATGACTTCAGCAGTGATACACCCATATCTTCTGTTATTATTATTTAATCTTCTGTTCATATAGATTCCCTAAGCCCATTGGCATCTTTTTGAAGAAAGCATGGTGGCATATCCCACTCTAGGGTCTCCCAGAATGCCATGAATAAATTAGGTCCTCAATGAATCCTGGTTGGTTGATTAAGTATTAATGCAAGTGGATGTCAGGTAAGGTGGTCTACCTCTTTGATGGGGGAGTGATGAAGTAGACAAAGGAAACTAACACCCATTGAGCATCTATGATCCAAACCCTTTTTCTAGGATTAGATTATCTCAGTTTAACCATTTGAAAATTCCTGTAAAGTAGATAACCTTCAATTAATGGTAAGGAAATGGAGACTTGGGGGAATTAAAGTGGGTTTCCCACTCTAAGTGATATATCACTCTAAGTGGCAAAATCAGGGCTTTAATCTTAGACTTGTCTGACTCCAAAGTTTGTGTATCTTTCAGATGAACCTTTAATCCTTTAATCCTCACCATCCCCCCGCCCCCCCTGCCCCACCAACCCCTACCCCAGCTACTTCATAGACTCTCTTTTCCTTCGACCAAGATCAGAAATTCTGGCAGTTTTCATCTGGTAGCTGAAAACTTTGATGCCTGTCAAAGTTTCAATACCTAGGAGTATTGAAAACACTCCTAGGGTGAGGGTGAGGTATAGTAGGTAGACTGATGTTTCCCACCCCCACCTCTAAATGAAAGTGAAAGTGAAGATCACTCAATCATGTCCAACTCTTTGCAACCCCATGCACTACACAGTCCATGGAATTTTCCAGGCCAGAATACTGGAGTGGGTTGAGTTTCCCTTCTTCAGGGGATCTTCCCAACCCAGGGATTGAACCCAGGTCTTCTGCATTGCAGGTGGATTCTTTACTAGCTGAGCCACAGGGGAAGCCCCCACCTCTAAATGCCCACATCCTAATCCCTGCAACCCCTGGGCTTTCCTGGTGGCTCAGAAGGTAAAGAATCTGCTTGCAATGTGGGAGACCTGGGTTGATCCCTGGGTTGGGAAGATCCCCTGGAGAAGGGTATGGGTACCCACTCCAGTATTCTGGCCTGGAGAATTCCATCGATAGAGGAGTCTGGCAGGCTACAGTCCATGGGGTAGTGGGACAGGACTGAGTGACTTTCACTTCACTTCACTTTAATCCCTGTAACCCCTGAATATGTTAGGTCACATAGCTTAAGGCAATCAAGGTTACAGGTTGACTCAAAGTTGCTAAATAGCTGACCTTAAAATAAGGAGTAATCCAATCCTATGCCCCAACCAGTAACGCTGAAGAAGCTGAAGTTGAATGGTTCTATGAAGACCTACAAGGCCTTTTAGAACTAACACCCAAAAAAGATGTCCTTTTCATTATACAGGACTGGAATGCAAAAGTAGGAAGTCAAGAAACACCTGGAGTAACAGGCAAATTTGGCCTTGGAATACAGAATGAAGAGGGGCAAAGGCCAATAGAGTTTTGCCAAGAGAACGCACTGGTCATGGCAGTTGTCGTTGCCCTGCTTCCAACAACACAAGAGAAGACTCTACACATGGACATCACCAGATGGCCAACACCAAAATCAGACTGATTATATTCTTTGCAGCAAAAGATGGAGATGCTCTATACAGCCAGCAAAAACAAGACCGGGAGCTGACTGTGGCTCAGATCATGAGCTCCTTATTGCCAAATTCAGACTTAAATTGAAGAAGGTAAGGAAAACTACTAGACCATTCAGGTGTGACCTAAATCAAATCCTTTGTACAGTGGAAGTGAGAAATAGATTTAAGGGACTAGATCTGACAGATAGAGTGCCTGATGAACTATGGACAGAGGTTCATGACATTGTACAGGAGACAGGGATCAAGACCATCCCCATGGAAAAGAAATGCAAAAAAGCAACATGGCTGTCTGAGGAGGCTTTACAAATAGCTGTGAAAAGAAGAGAAGCGAAAAGCAAAGGAGAAAAGGAAAGATATAAGCATCTGAATGCAGAGTTCCAAAGAATAGCAAGGAGAGACAAGAAAGCCTTCCTCAGTGATCAACGCAAAGAAATAGAGGAAAACAACAGAATGGGAAAGACTAGAGATCTCTTCAAGGAAATTAGAGATACCAAGGGAACATTTCATGCAAAGATGGGCTCAATAAAGGACAGAAATGGTCTGGACCTAACAGAAGCAGAAGATATTAAGAAGAGGTGGCAAGAATACACAGAAGAACTGTACAAAAAAGATCTTCATGACCCAGATAACCATGAAGGTGTGATCACTCACCTAGAGCCAGACATCCTGGAATGTGAAGTCAAGTGGGCCTTAGGAAGCATCACTACGAACAAAGCTAGTGGAGGTGATGGCATTCCAGTTGAGCTATTTCAAATCCTGAAAGATGATGCTGTGAAAGTGCTGCACTCAATATGCCAGCACATTTGGAAAACTCAGCAGTGGCCACAGGACTGGAAAAGGTCAGTTTTCATTCCAATCCCAAAGAAAGACAATGCCAAAGAATGCTCAAACTACCACACAATTGCACTCATCTCACACACTAGTAAAGTAATGCTCAAAATTCTCCAAGCCAGGCTTCAGCAATACATGAACCGTGAACTTCCAGATGTTCAAGCTGGTTTTAGAAAAGGCAGAGGAACCAGAGATCAAATTGCCAACATCTGCTGGATCATGGAAAAGGCAAGAGAGTTCCAGAAAAACATCTATTTCTGCTTTATTGACTATGCCAAAGCCTTTGACTGTGTGGATCACAATAAACTGTGGACAATTCTTCAAGAGATAGGAATACCAGACCACCTGACCTGCCTCTTGAGAAACCTATATGCAGGTCAGGACGCAACAGTTAGAACTGGACATGGAGCAATAGACTGGTTCCAAATAGGAAAAGGAGTATGTCAAGGCTGTATATTGTCACCCTGCTTATTTAACTTCTAAGCAGAGTACATCATGAGAAACGCTGGGCTGGAAGAAACACAAGCTGGAATCAAGATTGCTGGGAGAAATATCAAGAACCTCAGATATGCAGATGACACCACCCTTATGGCAGAAAGTGAAGAGGAGCTAAAAAGCCTCTTGATGAAAGTGAAAGAGGAGAGTGAAAAAGTTGGCTTAAAGCTCAACACTCAGAAAACTAAGACCATGGCATCCAGTCCCATCACTTCATGGGAAGTAGATGGGGAAACAGTGGAACAGTGTCAGACTTTATTTTTGGGGGCTCCAAAAATCACTGCAGATGGTGACTGCAGCCATGAAATTAAAAGACTCTTACTCCTTGGAAGGAAAGTTATGACCAACCTAGATAGCATATTGAAAAGCAGAGATATTAGTTTGCCAACAAAGGTCTGTCTAGTCAAGGCTATGGTTTTTCCAGTAGTCATGTATGCATGTGAGAGTTGGACTGTTAAGAAAGCTGAGTGCCGAAGAACTGATGCTTTTGAACTGTGGTGTTGGAGAAGACTCTTGAGAGTCTCTTGGCCTGTAAGGAGATTCAACCAGTCTATTCTAAAGGAGATCAGCCCTGGGATTTCTCTGGAGGGAATGATGTTGAAGCTGAAACTCCAATCCTTTGGCCACCTCATGTGAAGAGTTGACTCATTGGAAAAGACTGTGATGCTGGGAGGGATTGGGGGCAGAAGGAGAAGGGGATGACAGAGAATGAGATTGCTGGATGGCATCACTGACTTGATGGACATGAGTCTGAGTGAACTCCGGGAGTTGGTGATGGACAGGGAGGCCTGGCGTGCTGCGATTCATGGGGTCACAAAGAGTCGGATAGGACTGAGCGAATGAACTGAACTGAATTGAAAATAAGGAGATTATATTGGATTACCTGGGTGTGCCCAATGTTTTCACTGCTGCTGCTGCTGCTGCTGCTGCTAAGTCACTTAAGTCGTGTCCGACTCTGTGCAACCCCATAGATAGCAGCTCACCAGGCTCCCCCATCCCTGGGTTTCTCCAGGCAAGAACACTGCAGCGGCTTGCCATTCTTCACCAGCGTTTGAAAGTGAAAAGTGAAAGTGAAGTCACTCAGTCGTGTCTGACCCTCAGTGACCCCATGAATTGCAGCATGCCAGGCCTTCCAGGCTCCTCTGTCCATGGGATTCTCCAGGCAAGAGTACTGGAGTGGGGTACCATCGCTCACAAGGGTTGTTAAATGATGGAAGAGGAAGACAGAAGAGATAGTGAGTGATTCAATGTGAGAAGGTCTTGATATGATGTTACTGGCTTTGAAGATGGAGGAAGGAGCTAGAAGTCAAGGAATGTGAGCAACCTTTAGAAAATGGTAAAGGCAAGGACATGAATTATCCCCCAGAGCCTCAAGAGAGGAACAGAGCTCTTCTGACACCTTGATTTTCTCTTAATTTTTTATTTTGTGTTGGGGTACAGCCGATTAACCTTGTGATAGTTTCAGGTGCACAGCAAAGTGACTCAGCCATACTCGTACATGTATCCATTCTCTCCCAACTCCCCTCTTATTCAGGCTGCCACATAACATTGAGCAGAGTTCCAAGTGCTGCACAGTAGGTCCTGTTGGCAACTTGATCTTAGCCCAGTGAGACCTGTATCAGATCCTGACATCCAGAACTGTTAGATAATGCATGTGTTTAAGACACTAAGTTTGCCACAGTTTCTTACAGCAGCAAGCAGAAACTGATACATGAAGCAACAATAAACGGGTGTGTGTTCCTGCTACAAACTTATGGGGGTTTTAAGAACAGATCTGAAGGGCTTGAGGAAGAGAACAAGAGTCTGCTGAACTTGGACAAAGAGGTGGAGAGAAAGGAAAACAAAGGCCAGGATAAAAATAAAAGGGTGAATCAGAGGTCAGGATGAGGGTGAGAACTCCTAGGAGGCAGGAATCACGTGCATCCACTAAGGCATCCTCAGTGCCATACACAGGGCCTGGGATATACCAGGGGTTCCCTTCAAGAATCATTGATTCAATGGGACGAACGAATTAGCAGAGGAAATGATGAATGAAGGAAGAAGAGAATGACCGGAGAAAAGAAGAGAGAGAGAAGAGAAAGTAAGCGAATGTGTTTGGAGATGAGTGGTGAAGAGGGAAATAAGGTGGGGAAACAGCTGGACTGATGCTTCTGGAGTACATTTATGCTAAAGCAAGGAGAGATAAGAAAGCTTTCCTCAGTGATCAAGGCAAAGAAATAGAGGAAAAGAACAGAATGGGAAAGACTAGAGATCTCTTCAAGAAAATTAGAAATACCAAGGGAATATTTCATGTAAAGATGGGCACAATAAGGGACAGAAATGGTATGAGCCTAACCAGAAGCAAAAGATATTAAGAAGAGGTGGCAAGAACACACAGAAGAACCATACATAAAAGATCTTCATAACCCAGATAACCACGATGGTGTGATCACTCACCTAGAGCCAGACATCCTAGAATGTGAAGTTAAGTGGGCCTTAGGAAGCATCACTATGAACAAAGCTAGTGGAGGTGATGGCATTCCTGTTGAGCTGTTTCAAATCCTGAAAGATGATGCTGTGAAAATGCTGCACTCAATATACCAGCAAATTTGGAAAACTCAACAGTGACCACAGGACTGGAAAAGGTCCATTTTCATTCCAATCCCAAAGAATGCCAAAGAATGTTCAAACTACCACACAATTGTACTCATCTCATATGGTAACACAGTAATGCTCAAAATTCTCCAAGCCTGGCTTCAACAGTATGTGAATCATGAACTTGCAGATGTACAAGCTGGATTTAGAAAAGGCAGAGGAACCAGAAATCAAACTGCCAACATCCATTGGATCATTGAAAAAGCAAGAGAGTTCCAGAAAAAACATCTACTTCTGCTTTATTGACTACACCAAAGCCTTTGACTGTGTGGATCACAACAAACTGTGGAAAATTCTAACAGATGGGAATACCAGACCACCTGACCTGCCTCCTGAGAAATCTGTATGGAGGTCAAGAAGCAACAGTTAGAACTGGACATGAAACAAAAGACTGGTTCCAAATCGGGAAAGGAGTATGTAAAGGCTGTATATTGTCACCCTGCTTGTTTAACTTATATGCAGAGTACATCTTGAGAAACGCTGGGATGGATAAAGCACAGGCTGGAATCAAGATTGCTGAGGGAAATATCAATAACCTCACATATGCAGATGACACCTCCCTTATGGCAGAAAGTAAAGAAGAACTAAAGAGCCTCTTGATGAAAGGGGAAGAGGAGAGAAAAAAAGCTGGCTTAAAGCTCAACATTCATAAAACTAAGATCATGGAATCCAGCCCCATCACTTCATGGCAAACAGATGGGAAAATAATGGAAACAGTGACAGACTTTTATTTTTTTGGGCTCCAAAATCACTGCAGATGGTGACTGCAGCCATGAAATTGAAAGACGCTTGCTTCTTGGAGGAAAAGCTATATCCAACCTAGACAGCACATTAAAAAGCAGAGACATTACTTTGCCAACAAAGGTCCATCTAGTCAAAGCTATGGTTTTTCGAGTAGTCATGTACAGATGTGAGAATTGGACTATAAAGAAAGCTGAGCACCGAAGAACTGATGCTTTTGAACTGTGGTGTTGAAGAAGACTCTTGAGAGTCTCTTGGACTGCAAGGAGATCCAACCAGTCCATCCTAAAGGAAATCAGTCCTGAATATTCATTGGAAGGACTATGTTGAAGCTGAAACTCCAATCCTTTGGCCAGCTCATGTGAAGAGCTGACTCATTGGAAAAGACCCTGTTGCTGGGAAAGATTGAAGGTGGGAGGAGAAGGTGCAACAGAGGGTGAGATGACTGGATGACATCACCAACTCCATGGACATGAGTTTGAGTAAGCTCCAGGAGTTGGTGATGGACAGGGAGGCTTGGCGTGCTACGGTCCATGGGGTTGTGAAGAGTTGGACACAACTTGGCAGTTAAACAACAGTCCTTCAGTGAAGTGTGCAACCTAATCTAGAAATGCAATAAACAGTAAAATTCTTGCAAGCTCTTCACCAATATCATCACTGGTTCTAAGTTTTTCAACCCACTATTTCTCATATATTATTTGAAAGAAAAAATAATCAAATAGAAACACAATCCTTCAGTATGACAGTCAAAGGAATGTAGCAGCACTGCTTAAAAACAATGGTTTTGCAGATAATGGATTTGAAAAAATACAGTGTATTTTCTGACATCTCAACTTTTTGCTCCAGTGAAACTTCATTCAGAACACACACTTGAAGGATCAAGTGATAATCTCCTTTTCACCTAGACTTGTCTTCATTAAACTTATTCTTCTATTGGAATGATTTAAATAGGATGCTAAAAGCGGATTCCTCATTGCTTCTTCTTAAATCCTCTCAGTTCCCAAACACTTGGAGAAAAGATCTCCGAGTCTGACAATATCCAAATACAAGTATTGTTACCTGTCTCTTAGCAGTCTGGCCAACAGATTTTTTTGTTTGTTTGTTTTGGCCAACAGATTTTTTAAAAGACACATAATATTTATTGCTAGCATTGCAATATGAAAATTGATATATAGAGATTCATTTTCTCTGAGCATTAAAAATATTGATTATATAAGAACTGGAGTCTCAAATTCAGAATACGAAAAATGTTAAAAATCGAAATCATTCCAAGCATCTTTTCTGACCATAATGCATTAAGATTAGATCTCAATTACAGGAGAAAAACTATTAAAAATTCCAACATATGCAGGTTGAACAACACACTTCTGAATAACCAACAAATCACAGAAGAAATCAAAAAGAAATCAAAATATGCATAGAAACTAATGATAATGAAAACACAACAACCCAAAACCTGTGGGACACTATAAAAGCAGTGCTAAGAGGAAAGTTCATAGCAATACAGGCATACCTCAAGAAACAAGAAAAAAGCCAAATAAATAATCTAGCTCTACAACTAAAGCAACTAGAAAAGGAAGAACTGGAGAACCCCAGAGTTAGTAGAAGGAAAGAAATCTTAAAAACTAGGGCAGAAATAAATGCAAAAGAAACAAAAGAGACCATAGCAAAAATCAACAAAGCCAAAAGCTGGTTCTTTGAAAGGATAAATAAAATTGACAAACCATTAGCCAGACTCATCAAGAAGCAAAGAGAGAAAAATCAAATCAATAAAATTAGAAATGAAAATGGAGATATCACAACAGACAACACAGAAATACAAAGGATCATAAGAGACTACTATCAGCAGTTGTATGCCAATAAAATGGACAACATGGAAGAAATGGACAAATTCTTAGAAAAGTACAATTTTCCAAAACTGAACCAGGAAGAAATAGAAAATCTTAACAGACCCATCACAAGCATGGAAATTGAAACTGTAATCAGAAATCTTCCAGCAAACAAAAGCCCAGGTCCAGATGGCTTCACAGCTGAATTCTACCAAAAATTTCAAGAAGAGCTAACACCTATCCTCCTCAAACTCTTCCAGAAAATTGCAGAGGAAGGTAAACTTCCAAACTCATTCTATGAGGCCACCATTACCCTAATACCAAAACCTGACAAAGATGTCACAAAAAAAGAAAACTACAGGCCAATATCACTGATGAACATAGATGCAAAAATCCTCAACAAAATTCTAGCAATCAGAATCCAACAACACATTAAAAAGATCATACACCATGACCAAGTGGGCTTTATCCCAGGGATGCAAGGATTCTTCAATATCCACAAATCAAACAATGTAATTCACCACATTAACAAATTGAAAATAAAAACCATATGATTATCTCAATAGATGCAGAGAAGGCCTTTGACAAAATTCAACATCCATTTATGATAAAAACTCTCCAGAAAGCAGGAATAGAAGGAACATACCTCAACATAATAAAAGCTATATATGACAACCCCACAGCAAACATTATCCTCAATGGTGAAAAATTGAAAGCATTTCCCCTAAAGTCAGGAACAAGACAAGGGTGTCCACTTTCACCGCTACTATTCAACATAGTTCTGGAAGTTTTGGCCACAGCAATCAGAGCAGAAAAAGAAATAAAAGGAATCCAAATTGGAAAAGAAGAAGTAAAACTCTCACTGTTTGCAGATGACATGATCCTCTACATGGAAAACCCTAAAGACTCCACCAGAAAATTACTAGAGCTCATCAATGAATATAGTAAAGTTGTAGGATATAAGATCAACACACAGAAATCCCTTGCATTCCTATACACGAATAATGAGAAAGTAGAAAAGAAATTAAGGAAACAATTCCATTCACCATTGCAACGAAAAGAATAAAATACTTAGGAATATATCTACCTAAAGAAACTAAAGACCTATGTATAGAAAACTATAAAACACTGGTGAAAGAAATCAAAGAGGACACTAATAGATGGAGAAATATACCATGTTCATGGATCGGAAGAATCAATATAGTGAAAATGAGTATACTACCCAAAGCAATTTACAAATTCAATGCAATCCCTATCAAGCTACCAGCCACATTTTTCACAGAACTAGAACAAATAATTTCAAGATTTGTATGGAAATACAAAAAACCTCGAATAGCCAAAGCAATCTTGAGAAAGAAGAATGGAACTGGAGGAATCAACTTGCCTGACTTCAGGCTCTACTACAAAGCCACAGTCATCAAGACAGTATGGTACTGGCACAAAGACAGACATATAGATCAATGGAACAAAATAGAAAGCCCAGAGATAAATCCACACACATATGGACACCTTATCTTTGACAAAGGAGGCAAGAATATACAATGGAGTAAAGACAATCTCTTTAACAAGTGGTGCTGGGAAAACTGGTCAACCACTTGTAAAAGAATGAAACTAGATCACTTTCTAACACCACACACAAAAATAAACTCAAAATGGATTAAAGATCTAAATGTAAGACCAGAAACTATAAAACTCCTAGAGGAGAACATAGGCAAAACACTCTCAGACATAAATCACAGCAGGATCCTCTATGATCCACCTCCCAGAATTCTGGAAATAAAAGCAAAAATAAACAAATGGGATCTAATTAAAATTAAAAGCTTCTGCACAACAAAGGAAAATATAAGCAAGATGAAAAGACAGCCTTCTGAATGGGAGAAAATAATAGCAAATGAAGCAACTGACAAAAAACTCATCTCAAAAATATACAAGCAACTTATGCAGCTCAATTCCAGAAAAATAAACGACCCAATCAAAAAATGGGCCAAAGAACCAAATAGACATTTCTCCAAAGAAGACATACGAATGGCTAACAAACACATGAAAAGATGCTCAACATCACTCATTATTAGAGAAATGCAAATCAAAACCACAATGAGGTACCACTTCACACCAGTCAGAATGGCTGCGATCCAAAAATCTGCAAGCAATAAATGCTGGAGAGGGTGTGGAGAAAAGGGAACCCTCCTACACTGTTGGTGGGAATGCAAACTAGTACAGCCACTATGGAGAACAGTGTGGAGATTCCTTAAAAAATTGCAAATAGAACTACCTTATGACCCAGCAATCCCACTGCTGGGCATACACACCAAGGAAACCAGAATGGAAAGAGACACATGTACCCCAATGTTCATCACAGCACTGTTTATAATAGCCAGGATATGGAAACAACCTAGATGTCCATCAGCAGATGAATGGATAAGAAAGCTGTGGTACATATACACAATGGAGTATTACTCAGCTGTTAAAAAGAATACATTTGAATCAGTTCTGATGAGATGGATGAAACTGGAGCCGATTATACAGAGTGAAGTAAGCCAGAAAGAGAAAAACACCAATACAGTATACTAACCCATATATATGGAATTTAGGAAGATGGCAATGATGACCCTGTATGCAAGACAGGAAAAAAGACACAGATGTGTATAACGGACTTTTGGACTCAGAGGGAGAGGGAGAGGGTGGGATGATTTGGGAGAATGGCATTCTAACATGTATACTATCATGTAAGAATTGAATCGCCAGTCTATGTCTGACGCAGGATGCAGCATGCTTGGGGCTGGTGCATGGGGATGACCCAGAGAGATGTTATGGGGAGAGAGGTGGGAGGGGGGTTCATGTTTGGGAACGCATGTAAGAATTAAAGATTTTAAAATTTAAAAAATAAAAACTAAAAAAAAAAGAAAAAAAAAGAAAAATGTTAAGTACTTGCTCTTTTGTTTCTCTTTAATACTTCTATATTTTCATTCTTCTTTACTTTTTCTTTTTCATAGCCTGGACATGCATGTTTGCATACACACACACACATACCTCTAACACCTAAATTTTAATCTGCATTTAGTAATCCATAGAATTTAAGAATCCATTGGCATCATCTAACTCAGTCTCTTTCTATAGATAATGAGATGAGATAATGTTAGTGACAGCAAGAAACCCAAATTCAGGACTTCTGATTCCCCTCAGATTCATGTGTTTTCCACTACAAGAAACCACCCCAAGTGCGATAAATATGCCTATGAAAATACCTGGAGCCCCTGTATTGTGTCTCTTCCACCTCCTTTCCCTGCTTCCTCATCCCTCTGCTTAGATTGCATTCTTTGTTAATCAGATCCATCATTATTTTTTTAAACCACGCAGGTGAGGAATCTGATGTTTTACTGTTTTGCAGAGGCCCTGCCAAACGGATGCAAAAGGATGGACAAATGCTAATGTGGTAGAGTTAAAGTGAAAGTGAAAGTCACTCAGTCATGTCAGACTGTATGTGACCCCAGGAACTATATAGTCCATGGAATTCTCCAGGCCAGAATACTGGAGTGGACAGCTTTTCTCTTCTCCAGGGGCTCTCCCCAGCCCAGGGATCAAACCGAGGTCTCCTGCATTGCAGGGGGATTCTTAACACCACAAGGGAAGCCCAAGAATACTGAAGTTGGGTAGCCTCCATTTTCCAGCGGATCTTCCCAATCCAGGAATCAAACCAGGGTCTCCTGCATTGCAGGTGGATTCTTTACCAACTGAGTTATCAGGGAAGCCAGTTGGGAAAATTATGTTTGTTATTACTATCAAACCCATGAAAATGAATGTCTCAAGTAGAAATCATAAATTAGCTATATATATATATATATGAATAGAAAAGGTGTCTCTGGTATGAGAAATGAGAAAATTAAATTGCAGAATGCAATGTATACAGTTGCATTTTTGTTAAAATAGATGGAAAAATATGTGGAGGCGTACACACCAAATTGATTTTATTGGTTATATAAGTGGAGTAAGATTATGTAAAAGATGAACTCTTACTTTTTCACTTTAGGAACTTCTTTTTGTAACTTAAACACCATTAGCAAAGAAGTGAGAGAGCCTGAAGGACGGATCTTTTTCTTTATAGTTTTCTTTATTTTATTTTTGGCTGTGATGGGTCTTCATAGCTTCACTGCTGCACAGGCTTTTCTCTAGTTGCGGAGAGTAGGGGCTCCTCTATAGCAGCGATGCGCAGGCTTCTCATTGTGGTGGCTTCTCTTGCTGCGGAGTTTGGGCTCTAGAGCACTGGGGCTTCAATAGTGACACGTGAACTCAGTAGTTGTGGCTCCGACTCTAGAGTGCAGGCTCAATAGTTTGGCCCACAGATTTATTTGCTCCATGACATGTAGGATCTTCCCAGGTCAGGGATCGAACCCATGTCTCCTGCATTAGCAGGCAGATTCTTTACCACTGAGCCACCAGGGAAGCCCTGGAGTCTGGATCTTAACTGGACAAACAGTGACCACAGATCCAGCAGCTGGAGCCACATCCTTGATGACCACTGTGATCAGGCTCATCCTATGTCACTTCCCCACCTTGGTATCTGAGCCAGTCCTGACAGAACTGAGTCCAGTTCTTTATTAAACACATACACCACCTCTTTCCTTTGCTTCTTGCCTCCTTCGGCACTGTCTGGTAAATGAAATCTTACTCTAAGACTGAGATTCAAGTGGCCCTGCCAAGATTTCTGGGAACCTCTGTTGCCTCCACAAGGCTGACACCCAGGCCCTGGTTCTGTGTGATTAGTCAGGGAAGGTATGTGAGCCCTTACACAGCCATTGCATATGGCTTTCTGCATTAGCCTCACTCAAAATCTGGGTTTTTGTGGATGGTTTCCATTTTATCCTTGAGCACTGGCAAACTCACTAGGGCCCTGCATATTATCCTTGTTCATACTAGTCCCTGCTTTGGGGTTGGATGGCTCCCTCATAGCTCCAGCTTGAGGCTGGTTTCTATGGATGGACAAATCTACATAGAATGCTGCCATTGTCTTATTTGACCTCTTGCTAAGGCTCTATATTGCCTGCAACCCAGGGTACTCAGATGTGGTTAGTTTCTAAAATTCAACAAATGATTCTATTATGCCCTTTTTGTGCCTCACACCTGGACCTTCTATTGCTTTGGACCTTTTATTGTTTTTCCCATAATCAGTTTTTATAAGGCCAACCTCCACTCTGCCCTAGATTTTTTCTTTTCCATCACCGCACCATGTGATATTTCTCCTTGACAACCCTGGACTCGGGTGTGACCCACAAAGCCAAGAGACCAGACTTAAATAAAATAGTTTGGTACAATTTCACTCTGATGAATTCTTGAAGTGTCTCTGCCTTCCAACTGGATAGAGTCCCAGGATGTAGGGTGCCATTGTAAGTTACCAAGACTTCTGAAGAGCTTACAGTTTGTCACTTGATACCCTCCCCCAGGGGAGACTGAATGCCGAGATATTGAACTAGAGGACAATCAATTGTGTTCCTGAAACACCAGAGCACTCTATCTCCCAATCCAGGATGCAGTAAGACAGCATGTCACTCTCTAGCCAGTTTCACTCAATAATAGAATAACTTTAGCTTTGGATTTCAGGAGACCTTGTCTTTAATCCTAGAAGTTTTACTTGATAGGCTTCTGCCATCACTTGACCTCTCTGAGCCTAATTTTTTTGGATTATGATTGAGAATACCCACTTGGCAAGCCTCTTGGGAAGGCCAGAGATAATGTTTGTGTAAAATGACTGAAAGTAGAGCTTCTGGGGTTGAAACAAAGGTTGTGATCCTGGAATTCTGCCTGCTTTATCCTTATCCATACTTCCCATTAGCACCAGCTCCTCCATCTCTGGTCTCCCCAGAGCTCTGTTACTTCTCTGGACACGGTGCAAAGGCCACTGCTCTAGATAACATGATATTAACATGATATTAAGCTCAGAACTAGAAGGCATTAATATACCTTAATACTGAATCTGTACACATGCCTATAGCTTCAAAGATAGATAAAGGTACTATGACCAACTGTCCTGATGCTCCTAGGACTATCCCAGTTTTTGCACTGAAAGTCCAGCATCCTAGGAAATGCCTCAGAACAGGGCATACCACAACAGTTGGCTATCCTAAGAGAAGAAGGCAGATTCAAGGTGAGGGTCAAAAGATAATGCCCAACCATTATAGAGAAGATTTGTATACAAGGATATTGATCAGAGCATTTATTTAAAATATAAAGGAGCTAGAGGGGGAAAAAACAAAATCAATTTCAACCAAAGAGGAATGGTTAAAATTACAGTATATTTATTCACATGGGCTATCAGTCAGTTGCTAAAAAAACATATTTTGATGTACATTTAGAAATAAGAGAAAATTTCATGATATATTGCTAAATGAAAAAGCACAGTACAAAAGTATTTATGTAGTATAAGGGCAATATTATTGGTGAATTTTCTTCCCTAAACGTTTTCTACAGTTTGTAATACTTTTATAATCAGACAAAATAGTCAATGATACTATGCTTAATGAGAGGATTCAGCATAGGGAGTCCCAATTCCTAGAGTATCAGTAGCCCCAAAGGATGCCCCCTGGGGTGAACAATCATTTGGATGGAGGATGTTCTTGGGATGCAAAATTTTCAGTGTGAAAACTGGGAAAGTCCTGCTTACACCAAGATGAGTTGGGCACTTCAGCTTCACTATCTATCTCTTCACTATCTATCTCTATCTCCCAAGCATGTCTTACAACTTCTCTGTAGCTTGTTGGCAATGTGAGAAACAGCTGAGATATTTGTGGGTCTAGTGCGTAGACAAAGAGCCTGTGAAAAAAAGTAGCTGGACTTCTCAACTCAAGCATCTGCTCAAGATTGCAAAGATCTATCCAACTGGTAGAACCAAGTAGAGAGTAAGTATCATGGACCTTGGATCCCTAGGACTCCACCCAGTACCTCAGCCAGACTTTATGTAATAGGTGAGTTTGCCTAGCTAAAATCACAATACTAAAAGCCACTGATAGAGCAGGGATCCCAGGAAAGCTTTATTAGCCCCATGGGAAGAGACTATTCTTCACAATTGGGGCCAGAATCAGAATATTCATATGAAAAAGAGCTGTTCTGATGATGAGGGCTGACCAGTTTCCATAAAATTTTTCTTTGGGCAACTGAAAAGGAGCCCCATGAAAGAGTTACTAAGGGGCACTGGGCTTTCTGCACCTCTAACCAATAAATCCTCAAAGAACATTTCCACTGATGCTCCAGATGCTATAGTATTAGCTAAGCTCCATGGAAGCCCCATTCAATACCTTCAGGTTCCTAATCCTTAAAGGCAAGTAACATTAGAAGTGTAGCTCAGATGACTTGTACTGAGGAAACACACTGCCAGTATCATCTCTGAGTGATTTTTGCCAAGCTCTTTTCCTAAAACTAATACATACATCTGTGTGTGTGTAATTTATTGAGATAAAAGCTATGAGATATTAAAACACCCAAGTCTCAAGTATATAGGCTCAATAAATTTTGACAAATGGCCACACTCTTGTAGCCAAGCTCAAAAAACAGAATATTTCTACCACCTCAGAAAGTTTCTTTATTTTTGTTCCCACTCAAAACTCTACTATTCATCAGAAGCAACCACTGTCCTGATTTGCATTTTCATAGACTAAATGAAAATTAGATTAACTCAGAAATGTGACTACAGAACTTGGGAAAGAACTTGAAATTTAAAAATCATTTGGAAATGAAAACTAAACCAGAAAGAACACAAGAGTGGCTAAAACCAACATAAAATAACACTAGAAAAGCTGAAGGTGAAAAAGTAGAAATATTTAAAAATCAAAAAGAAATGAAGGGATAATAGGATTTGAGAGAAAGGGGCAAATATTGAAAAGAGTCAAAGAAGACCTAACATGGATGCTAGGAACCACCATACAAATGAGCTTCTCAGGCAGTGCTAATCGTAAAGAATCCGTCTGCCAATACTGGAGACGTGAGAGACGTGGTTCAATCCCTAGAAAATTCCCTGGAGGAGGGCATAGCAACCCACTCCAGTACTCTTGCCTGGAGAATCCCATGGACGGAGGAGCCTGGTGAGCTACAGCCCATATGGTCACAAAGAGTCAGACATGACTGAAGTAACTTAGCAGGCACACACCATGCAAATACTAGCTATTTACTCATATAATTGTATCCCATCTCCCTAGCTCCTCTCTGTTAGATTCCCTTTCTTCTCTGAGTTCATTCACCACCCACCACACAGTAAACACTTAAAAAAATATTAAAACTGAGGAAAGGAAGAAATACAAAAGTAAAGAGAATGTAAAGGAAGGAAGAAAATCAGGAAAACATGTACAAGCCCTTCCAACTCTGAATCTATGAATCTGGTTAGACTTGGCAAGGAGAAGAAGGCTGGCTGTCAACATTTCTATAACTCTACAGGTGATAGTCCCTCAAAAATAATCTTCATGTTTAAAAATAGCAGTTTCTGAGTGCTATAATCCCTTAGTACACCAGGTGTGCTAAGCGACATTTGGACTGGGATAGTGTAAGATTTTGCTATCATAAATAATACCTCTTATTTATAAGAAAAGTTTTGGAAGTCATGGCTATGCCCTCATCACTGATCACTGATATAGTGAATCCAGGGCATTGATGAATACTCATATCCATTCTTTCAAATCATCAATTACCTATCTTGCTCCTTGATCCTAAAAATGGCACTTATGTAAAACATGTGTGATGATGTTGGTGTTCTGCCCAGGCTCAAGGTGAAGACCGACAAAAGGACCTTGGCTCAGCCTCTATCTTGCTGCTTCACTTGAGCGGGCCACTTGACCTCTCTCCTCCATGCCTGGCAGATGCTTCTTCTCGCACAGACTGCTAAACCACTTGGACATTTTTCTCGGTATCCGCAGAGTCCTTTCCTTCTTTTGTTTCATTTGCTAATGGATGACACACCAGCTAAATGAATATCCTATGGTATATTGGTCGTCTTTTGGGAGTGGGCAGTATGATGTAGAGGAAAAGAGATTAACTAGATCTACATTCAAGTTCTGGCTTTACCATTTTTAAGGTGTACGATCTCAGTTCCCTTATCTCTTAAAGGCAAATGGAATAACAATATCTGCCTCTCAAGACCATCATGGACATCAACACAAGATAATACATGTGAAAGAGTTTAACATGTAGTTGGTTCTCAGTAAATGTCGGTTTCTGTTTTTTTGTTTTTTGTTTTTTTTTTTCCACCAGATGGACTGTGGGCCGATGGATGTCGAGATGAACTAATGTTTGTAGGGTGACATTATTTGTGCCATCTGTAGTAATTTAGTGCTGATTAGGAGTTCAAACAAAATGAGAGACACGAATGCATGGCATGGATTGGTCTGATATTTGTGATATCCCAGTTTTGTTTTGTTTCAGATTTAGAAAATGGATAGGTTTTGCTTGAATTTATACTATGTTTTAAATAAACAACCCCATGTATCTTTAATCTAGGTAATCACACAGGACAAGAAGAATTCCTTCTTCTTAGAATTAATATTATTTATTTCACTTGATTTTGGCTCATATGACTCTTTTGTTTAAAGTTCTTTCCTCTTTTATCATACACGCACACACCTCAATATTAGTATATTGCCAAAGGTAAATATAACTGGATTTATTATTGAACTTGTATCTCTATATAATGATCTTTAAACCAGAAGGAATGATTGTCTTTGACAAAGAAAAGACTGTTTTTACCTATCATAGTTTTTAAGAGATAAATTACTCAGATAATCAGAGCCTGGCTGCCTGGGGATTCAGTAACAGGAATGGTCAGATGGCAAGTGTCAGGGTAGGCCATTTGTCATTAGCAATTATTATTATTAGGAAAATGGGCAATTTTCCTATGACAGGGAAGTCAGGATGATACCATCAAAAGAGTGGTTACAGTTCTGCTGCTAATCCTATGACCTTGGGCAAATCATATCATTTCTAAGAAGCTTTAGTTTTCAATCTATAAAATGAGGCACTTCATGTAAATGATTTCTAGGCTCTCTTCCAGCTCTGTAATTCCATGGTTCCTTGAATACAAAAGTGGTAATGCAACAAAAATCAACTGCCAGGAACAATAATGGAAGCCAGATGAGCTAGCCTGAGAATACTAACACAATGAACTTAAAATGGATCTGAAAAGCAAAGAAAAATGTTCTATGGCTTGAGAATGTGCAAATTAAAAGATGGGGGAAATATTGATTTAAACAGAACAATGCATAATTGGCAAGGAGGATACTTCATCATAATCTCTCTTCTAGGTTTTGATCTTTGCATTCTACTCTCCCACTGATAGAACCCAATGAATATCATAGATTGGGCTTCCCTTGTGCCTCAGTGGATAAGAATCTGCCTGCCGATGCAGGAGAAACGGGAAGATCTTCCCTGATTCGGGAAGATTCCACTCACCGCAGAGCAACTGAGCCTTTCTGCCCCAACTGTTGAGCCCAACTAGAACCTGGGAGCCACAATTACTGAGCCCGTGTGATGCAACTACTAAAGCCTGTGTGCCCTAGAGCCCACGCTCCACAACAAGAGAAGCCAACGCAACGAGAAGTCTGAGCACCAAAACCGACTGTAGCCCCCACTCACCACAACTAGAGAAAAGCCAGTGCAACAATGAAGACCTAGAACAGCCAAAATTAAATAAAGTTATATTTAAAAAACTCATAGGTTACATTTGAAATGGAGCCATTGAATAATGCTACAAGGTGAAGTAATATACAGTGATAAATAATGGGAACAATGACATGTCCAAATAAGGTAATTAGGGAAAAAAAAGCACGATTGGATCCAAGTTGGGGGTTACTGTGGATGGTAATGAGGCATCTACTAAACAGAGAAAAAGTCAGGAAAGAGAGTTTTCAGAACATGAAGCAAATGTTTCAGGTCTTTTCCTATAATAGAGAAAAATGGGAGGCACGAGGGAAAATCACAAAACATGTGAATTACATATCCTCATAGCATCCATGACAATGGCAATTTTTCCCAGAAATGTTTTTTGTGTGTGCGTGTTTAACTGTGTGTTTCCCCGGTGGCACAGTGGTAAAGAATCCACCTGCCAATGCAGGATATGCTAGAGACTCAGGTTCAACTCCTGGGTCAGGAAGATCCTCTGGAGAAGGAAATGGCCACCCACTCCAGTATTCTTGCCTGGAGAATTCCATGGAAGGGGAGCTTGGTGGGCTATAGTCCATGGGGTCTCAAAAAGTCAGACATGACTGAGCATGCAGGCACGTGTTTACTGAGTTGGATGGCATCTCCATTAACAAGAATCTTCCCACCACCCCACACAACTCATTCCATTTTCAGTTGAATCCAGTTTTTAGTTGTTTCTTCTAGGGGCTAAAATATAGAATTCTGTAGCATTGAATTGTTGGTCCTCATTTCATTTTCAGGATGAGAGAGGCTAGAACTCTGAGTCTCCTTAACTTCTAAGATAGCTGGTGTGCACATTTGGAGTCTCTTTTCTTCATTGGTAACTTCTGTTTCCCCTTAGGGGTCAAGTATCCACATCCCTCACCCTTCTTTTCTCAGAAGTTTTATTACCTGAACCTGGCTTTCTGTAGCAGTCCTAGATCCTCTTATTTCTGTCTCCATGTCTTCTTCAGGTTCTTTGCTGAGGTTGCATTTCCTTGTTTGGTTCTTTCATAGGAAATTTATACATCCTGACATATGCAGGCTTCAGCCCATGAATCATGTGGGTAAGGCCCCCATCTCAATCTGCAAGGTAAGCGCTACAGTGCAGTTGACGAGATCTAAGTGCTGTCTCCACCATTTCCAGATTGAAAAGATGGGTTGCCCAGAGCTTTCTTCTTGAAAAGTTCATGGACTTGCCGCTCTGGTACCACCAAGCAATTGCTGACAGTCCCGTTAAACACTCATTCTTTAACACACCCACAGATTGATTTGGCTGTGTAACCTCATACAACAACACATCACGTATCTAGTGCAGCATTAGACTCTGGGAAGAAAACTCAATGCCTTATTAAAGGCAAATTTGTCAACGTATTACTCAATATATTGGGCTACTGTGCTAAGACCCATCATATGTGTCCGACTCTTTGCGGCCTATAGCCCACCAGGCTCCTCTCTCCGTGGGTGTGGGGAGAAAGAAAATTAGCCAAGATGGTGTGTTCAGGCTCACTCGCCCCACATTTTGTAAATGATGATTACATAACAGCTGAGATTTATAGTGCCGCGCATGTGCATCATGGGGTACTGGCTCGGTCACGAGCTACTTTGTGCTGTGCACGTATGTGAGCTCCATTCAAAAGTGACAGCATTACTGCTGCGTCATGGCTGTGTCCAGTGGGTCAGCCAGGAGAGGAGAGCATATAGCATGTCTGCTGTTACGGCTGGAGAAGGAAATGGCAACCCACTCCAGTATTCTTGCCTGCACAATCCCAGGGACAGGGGAGCCTGATGGGCTGCTGTCAATGGGGTCACACAGAGTTGGACACGACTGAAGTGACTTAGCAGCAGCAGCAGCTGCTACGGCTGCTGCACCAGCCAGGAGAGAATAAATGCGCCTGCAGTTCCTATGCCTCCTCGGCGTCTTCTTCCAGCTTCTTAGCTCCCACTTTGCCTATTGTGGGCACAGCAAACAGGGCGGACAGTGTGAACAACAAGATAATTGGCATCAGGAACAGGGTCAGCAATACAATGGGATTTTCCAGGAGAGAATACTGGAGTGGGTTGCCATTTACTCCGCCAGGGGATCTTCCTGACCCAGGGATCGAACCTGTCTCTCTTGTGTCTGGCATAGCAGGCAGACTCTTTACCAGCTGAGCCATAGGGGAAGCCATATTAAACAGGTTAATATAGTAGGGTGAGCATGGATTTGGAATCGTGAAGATTTGAGTTCAAATTGTAGCTGCCACTTTTTTTAAAAAAATTGGAATATAACTGCTTTATTAATACAATGCTGTGTTAGTTTCCACTGTACAATGAAGTGAATCAGCTGTATGCATACATCTATTCCTTCTCTCTTAGACCTCCCTCCCTTCCACCCTACCCTCATCCCACCCATCTAGGTCATCAAAGAGCACTGAGCTGAGCTTCCTGTGCTTTACAGCAGCTTCCCACTAGCTATCTCTTCTACACGTGGTAGTGTATCTGTGTCAATTGTAATCTCCCTCTTCTCACCCTCCACTTCCCTCCCCACCCTGCATGTCCACAACTCTGTTCTCTACATCTGCATCTCTATTCTTGCCCTGCAAATATGTCCATCAGTACCATTTTTCTAGATTCCATATATATGTGTTAATGTATATTTTTCTCTTTCTGACTTACTTCACTCTGTATGACAAACACTACTTCCATCCAGTTCTCTACAAATGACCCCACTTTGTTCCTTTTGCCACTTACTGTTTGGTGACCTTTGACTTTGGGAGGATGAAATTAGATCATAACGTTGAAACGTGTGGTATCGTCTCTGCTCCCTGGTTGTTGTTTAGTCACTCAGTTGTGTCCTGCCCTTTTGTGATCTCATGGACTACAGCCCACCAGGCTCCTCTGTTGGTGGGATTTCTCAGGCAAGAATACTGGACTGGGTTGCCATTTCCTTCTCCAGGGAATCTTCCCCACGCAGGAATGGAACCTGTGTCTCCTGCGTTAGCAAGTGGATTCTTTACTACTAAACCACCTGGGAAGCCCATGATATTCAGTAGCTGCACAGGAATTGCTACTACCTTTATTCCTTTCCTGGGAGCCAATCTTACATTGTGTTTCCCGAGACTCCTTAGAAATCCCAAAACTATACACTTACATATCTTCCTTTGGAATAGCATTTCCTAGCTAACAAATACGTCTAAGACATCTGCCTCTTTGTACGTTTCCTTAACAGTATAATTACTGGCTCTGGACCCCTTGGAGTGATTTTTCTTCTCTAGGCATGTACTCAGTCTGACTGCTCCACTGCACACATCACCAGCTCTTGCACTTAATCATCTGTGTCACTCTCACGACTTTGAATTAGCTGCAGTGGAATAAACAGAAGATTGCTTGGCATGTGGCCGAGGCTGAGTGAGCATTTCTAATGGTGGCTGAGCTGGGATTTCTGAACTTTCGAAGTTCTTGCCGCAAACTGAAGAAAGAAAGTTAATTTCACTTTTGGATAATGTTGAAAATCTGGAACAGGACCAAAAATTAAAAAGTAAAAACAGATTTTAGTTTTTATTTAGTATTTTTAATACTGTCAAAAAGGATTTATTGTTTCATAGTAATACATCTAGTGTCTTACGTCTTGTGTTGCGGTACTTAATAAGCACTTTGTGTAATAGGGCTAACAGCCTTAACATAGAGATTAAACTAACCAAAAATAAAGTGGATGATCTGATATCAACAAAAACTGACCTAATATCCAGCATGATCAGAGACTTGTAGGGTGTATAAAAAGAACACTTAGTTTTTAAAAAGTATTTAGCATCATATGACCAAACTTGCTATAAGCCATATTTATTTTGTATTTTTTGACAAGCGTGAACAGCTAAAATTTGGTTTTGATGGATTAAGAGAAAGGAAATATTACTATGACACAAAATAAAAAGAGGTAGCCAGCTAGATCTCTAGGGTCTATCTCATTTTATAATGATGAAATTCAATGAAATACTAAATCATCTGGTGCCAGCAGGTTCTTGACATAACTCTCATTCCAGTAATATGTAGACTGTATGTAAAGAAATGGATATGGACAGTGATTTTTTTAAAACGGGCTTCCCTGGTGACTCAGCGGTAAAGAATCTGCCTCATTGTAGGAGCTATGGGAGATGTGAGTTCAGTTCCTGGGTTGGGAAGATCCCATGGAGAAGGGAATAGCAAGCCACTCCGAGTATTCTTGCCTGGAGAATCCCATGGACAGAGGAGCCTGGCAGACTATAGTCCACAGGGTTGCAAAAGGTTGGACATGACTGTAAGCGACTTAGCACACATGCATTGCTTTTTTATGGTTTCCAACTTTATTCTAAGACTGCAGCCTTTGTGATTAGAGACTTCTCATACATTACTGGGTTTTATTCTAACTCCTCTCTGCCAGATGAAAAGTATGGTGTTTGAGACAGAGGTTCTAGAATCAGGTTCATTTTGTTCAAATCCTGGCTTAAACATTTGTCTAATGTATGACTTTGGGCAAGGTATATGATCTGTGTGTCTCAGTTACCTCATCTATGAAATGGAATTAATAATACAACCTCTTTCATAGAGTGTGAGAATTAAATGTAATGATATGTGTAAGATAAAACAGAATAAGTATTATACACTGTTCAAATTATGTATAAGATTGTTACTATAGTCAAACCTCTGATAAAATACCTAACCTCAGAAGGGATCACTAGCTTCCACTCCACAACTGAACTACAGTAATTGCTGATAAGTTCTTTCTTATTTTTATTGATTTTTATGATACCAATATCATTGATAATTTAGAAAGTTCCTAGCGCTATTGCAGGTAACAGAGGCAAATAATTCTAGCAAAGGCCTTGCTTTCAGTGCTCAGAATCTGCCTCTTATAAATTCTACATGTTGGTCTTAGTTTTACACATGGAATCATATGGAATAAATTTGCTTCCTCTTCTGCAGGGCTGCAGCTCTTTAATGTGAGGATGGTTCTAACTCTTTAGCTTTGTCTTTTCTAATTAAACAGGTGCATTCTTTCAACAGCTCCTGATATGGTGGATGCTTTCCAGCTGTGTTCCTGAAACCCTTTAAGGAGCCAGGAGAGGAAAGTGAGAGCTACGTGGACTTTAACCCAGGTTAACACAGTCTTGTTTTGTTTTTGGTAGTCCTCTGGGTTCTGCCTGCTTTCGCTCTTGACCTTCTTGCTTTTGCTCTAGAATTAGCTTTCTCACTTTGTATCTTTAGTAGGACTTTGGCTCAAGTCTGTTCTGTGGTTTTTCTGCACCTGCTTGCTTTTTTTTTTTTTTTTATCATCCTGGCACTGGGACCCTACCCAAACAAGACCTCCATTGTCCTAATTAGGTCCAACCCAGCTGACAACCTAATGGGTTTTAAGTCACTGTAAGTTTTCAGTTTTTGTAAATGTTTTGTTTTAAACTCCTTGGCTTCTGACCTTGACTTTCTCATAATGAACAAGGGAACAAAATCAATGGCCCTCATATTAGGGAATCCAAGATGCGACTGGCTGTAAGAAACACCAATATTTTATGCAACACACTACACACACAAAGTGTGGTCAAGTAAATCATGACCCAATGCTGCTTATCACTTAGAATTTTAATTTATATTTACTGAAGGAGCTCTTTTAGACTTATTTAGCAATAGACTTTTTGGTCTTATTCACCCTATTGCATAAATAACCAAACCTATCACGTTTCAAAAGTTTATTTCCAAGTTGTTCACATTTATCTGTAAAAAGCCCCAAGGGTCAACATATTAGGTTGGCTAGGAGAGCCGCTGGACTTCTATGTTTATCTAGTCCTTCATCAGCTCAGAGATCATCCTTTTAGTCATCTCTGCATGCATGGTGACATCTGAGAATTTGAGGCAAAAGTGGGCTTATTTGTAGCTAATGACTTAGGATTCAGGGCTCCTCACTAGCGTAAAGCCCATTCCTATTTCTTTATAGCCTATGTTATCACAGAATTTTGTCATGAAAAGGTGATCAAAAAATACATAGCTACAATATCAAGGGAAATACATGAAGTCATGCCAAGCATCTAATTAATAAAAATAATATCTTAAAAATTAGTTTTGTCACCTTTTAAAAATGTGTAATTTGTCATAATTTCCTCTTTCTTAACAGTCACTATTGTACTTATTTTTTATTCATAATTTTGTACTTAATTTTTATTTATAACTTTGTATTTTTTTTTTTTTTACCTAAAGAGGTGTTCTATCAATTGCACAAATCTAGTGATCAGAAATACCTAGATTAACCCCATTCTAAGGTATAATTTTCTTGGTTTAGATTTAAACCTGGTGGTAACTCTAGGCCATTGGTAATATATACACTATCACAGTAATATGCTGCTTTTATGACCCATTCTTAAATTTTTACGTGTGTAACTCCTTTAACACTGATGGAATTGTTTTGAGGTGTATTGAAGTACAAACCACGATTTCATGAGCATTTTCTTTTTGACTAAGCTCAGTGTTTTTTCCTTAATTGAATTACATGTTGTTGGAAGTTAAGCTTCTGTTCAAAGTTAGCTGGAAATTTCTGATGAATTGATGTTCTGCCTCGTGTATGCATAGGTAACTCCAGCCTCCCATTGTTTTAAAATCCTTTTATGTATTTCCAGATATTTGGGTGTTTTTCTCTTGCCTTTAGCTGATATATAATAGTCATTTTTATTTTTGTATTCTTAATAATTTCAAGCTTACAGAAAAATGGTAAAAATGCTGTGAAGAATTCTTTTATACTTTCTCCTCAGATACTCCAAATATTAATACTTTCTCATGTTTATTTATCATTCTCTGTCTCCCTACCTTTATATATAGTTGTTCTCAACCATTCAAAAGTAAGTTAAAGATATGATGTCCATTACTCCTTAATGCCTCAGTGTGTATTTTCTAAAAACACTCTCCTAAATAACCACAGTATATAACCACGGAAACCAGGATATTCATGTTGGTGTTGATACCATGCAATTCATTGACCCTATTCAAACTTTGCCAATTATCCCAATAATGTCCTTTTTAAGGTCTAGGATCCAATCAAGAATGATGCATTGTATTTACTTGACAATATCTCTTTCGTCTCTTTTGATCTAGACTATTTCCTCAGGTTTTTCTTCCTTTATGACATGATGTGTTTGAGTCCAAATCAGTTATTCTGAAGAATATCCTTCTATTTGAGTTTCTCTCTTGTTTTCTCATAATTATATTCATGTTTTGCATCTCTGGCAGGAATATTATAGAAATGATGCTGTGTTCTCCTTGTATTATTTCAGATGACATGTGATTTCTGGTGATACTAATCTTACCACTTGGCTGATAACATGTCTTCTAGGCATCTTTACAATGAAGTTAATAATTACATATTAAGCATGTGTATGTATTTTGTGGGAGTACATTTTAAGATTATGTAAATATCTCATTCATTCTCAAATTTTAGCTACTAGTTTTAGGTTCCATTGAATACTTGTGGACTATTTTTATAAAGTCTTATAGAAAAACAACCATGCCAAGTCTTTTACGTAATTTCTGCTGCTGCTTCTTTGCTACCACAGCAGAATTTAGTATTTGTGACAGAAGCTATCCCTCAAAGCTTAAATTATTTACTATATGACTTTTTAAAGAGGACAAGCTTTATGTCTGACCAAGTTTTTGAATGCTTATCCCAGGTGTTACACATTAATTACCACCTACCAAGATTTTAGAATCTTGGTTAGAGTCAGTCACCACATCACTCTGTGAATGTCTTCTGTTATGAGAATAGAAGCTTCCTCCCACACCAGATTCTAGTTCATAAAATGCTAAATTTTCCTTCCTGGTTCTTGTGCTTGAAGCAATGGCTGATTGGTTTCTTATTTTTCCCTCCTCCTTGTATTAAATACTTTATTTAATTCTATTGTCCACTGGCAGCTCAGGTTTAACTAGAAATCCCAGTGACTCATATCTGTTTTGATTCTATAAACAAAAAAGCCACAGAATAAGAATAAAACATAGACTCCAATAAATCTTCCTCTTGCAATGAAGAGGAAGAGCATGTCAATATTTATTGAAGGCAGAAAACACACCCCAACAGGTGCGTTTTATGAATTACTTTATGAATGGGGCCTGGACTCACTCATTCCTGCCCAGATTACTCGGGATTGCCTCTCTTCAGATTGCCTCTCTTCATTAGCTTGTGATATCATGTATCTTTGCAAGAAAGTCATTTTGAATATAACGGCCAGAAATATCAAATGGAAAAGTTACTAAAAAAGCCACCACTCATGTTGTTAATGTAGTAAAGTTTCAAATTAGTTATCAAATAGCCCTTCAGTGTTTGGTTTCTTAAAATGGTATTAATTTGATTGTGAGAATCTGTGTGTATATTTTCTTAAAGTGACTGTCCCATCTTGAATGTCTCTTTTCATCGGTGATTATCCTTAAAGATAGAAATAAATGTTCAGAGTATGTGGTAATGGTTCTGAGAGCACTCAGGGGACTCACATCCACTGAGCAGTACACAATGGACTGATGATTTAAATGCAGTCTGTCCACTAAGTGCTCCGCTTATGATAATCCTTAATGAACTAACTTCACCTAAACTATATCGTCTCATGCATTGATTGAAAGGAATAATTCTTATCCTCTCCATCACCAGAAGGCATACAAGTGTTTTGGGGGCCATTCATATAAGTTGAAAAAGTGTAATCACTATTAAAATGTCATTTTTGACTGATTAAAATCTCTATTATTCTGTTATTTCTACAATAAAAACTTCTGAGAGAAGACTTTATTTAAGTGCAATAGCGTAAAATTGGTATTTTTACTACAAGAAGTAGATACTGAGCTCTTGTAACCTACTTGGCACCTTAGATGGCTAAGCCCTCTATGTTGAATAATACTCAGGGACAGACATGGGTTTTGGGAGCCTGAAGCATAATTTGGAGAAATGACACAAAAATGTAGTACTTTTATAAATTTTATAATATGTAACCATATTGCTTGGACCTTTCTCAAGAGTTTGGAAGAACCTGTGCAAGTATAATACCTAACACTTGAGTTTGCTGCTGCCGCCAGTAACACTTTAAGAAAGAAGTAACAACATGAATTAATATCTTCATGATAGAAAAGAGGAACGCTTTGGGGATCCTGAACTCTGAAGGTCTCCATCAGGAGCCTGTAATTTTCATATGTTCACAGAGAGTTGTCCAGAGAGTTAATCAATGAAAGATTGCAGAAGTATGACTTGTACTCAGGAGAGGTCAGTTGGGGTCCTTTTATCTCTCTCCAAGAGGATACATTTAATGAGTAGCCTCATGCTTCTCCTTTTCCTGGACCCAACTCTTAATCTTGACCATGGATTTTTCACCATTTTGTTGAGGAGAAACAAAGCAGAAGGAAAAGTACAGACGTGAGGGGGATACATTTACTTATTTTTAGTTGGAGGATAATTGCTTTACAATGTTGTGTTGGTGTCTGCCACAAATCAACATGAATCAGCCATAGGTATACCTATGTCCCCTCCATCTTGAATAACCCTCCCCGCTTCCACCCCATCCCACCCCTCTAGGTGGTCGCAGAACACTGGGTTGAGCTCCCTGTGTCACACAGAAAATTCCCACTGGCTATTTGTTTTACAGATGGTAATGCATATGCTTCGGTGCTGTGGGTTTCTTCCTAAAGTCAAGGGGGTAACTGCCTTAACACCATCAGTTTTCATTTTTTAAACTTTTAATTTTGTACTGGGGTACAGCTGATTAACAATGTTGGGGTAGTTTCAGGTGAACAGTGAAGGGACCCAGGTATACATACATGCATCCATGTCCCCCCAAACTCTCCTTCCATCCAGGCTGCCATATAACACTGAGCACAGTTCCAGGTGATATACAGTAGGTCCTTACTGGTTATCCATTTTAAATATCAGTTCAGTTAAGTCACTCAGTCATGTCTGACTCTTGCCACCCCATGAATCGCAGCACGCCAGGCCTCCCTGTCCATCACCATCTCCCGGAGTTCACCCAGACTACGTCCATTGAGTCAGTGATGCGATCCAGCCATCTCATCCTCTGTCATCCCCTTCTCTTCCTGCCCCCAACCCCTCCCAGCATCAGAGTCTTTTCCAATGAGTTAACTCTTCGCATGAGGAGGCCAAAGTACTGGAGTTTCAGCTTTAGCATCAGTCCTTCCAAAGAAATCCCAGGGCTGATCCCCTTCAGAATGGACTGGTTGGATATCCTTGCAGTCCAAGGGACTCTCAAGAGTCTTCTCCAGCACCACAGTTCAAAGCATCAATTCTTCGGGGCTCAGCTTTCTTCACAGTCCAACTCTCACATGCATACATGACTACTGGAAAAAATATAGCCTTGACTAGACAGACCTTTGTTGGCAAAGTAATGTCTCTACTTTTCAATATGCTATCTAGGTTGGTCATAACTTTTCTTCCAAGGAGTAAGAGTCTTTTAATTTCATGGCTGCAATCACCATCTGAAGTGATTTTGGAGCTCAGAAAAATAAAGTCTGACACTGCTTCCACAGTTTCCCCATCCATTTCCCACGAAGTGATGGGACCGGATGCCATGATCTTCATTTTCTGAATGTTGAGCTTTAAGCCAACTTTTTCACTCTCCACTTTCACTTTCATCAAGAGGCTTTTTAGTTCCTCTTCACTTTCTGCCATAAGGGTGGTGTCATCTGCATAGCTGAGGTTATTGATATTTCTCCCAGCAATCTTGGTTCCAGCTTGTGCTTCTTCCAGCCCAGCATTTCTCATGATGTACTCTGCATATAAGTTAAATAAGCAGGGTGACAATATACAGCCTTGATGTACTCCTTTTCCTATTTGGAACCAGTCTGTTGTTCCATGTCCAGTTCTAACTGTTGCTTCCTGATCTGCATATAGGTTTCTCAAGAGGCAGGTCAGGTGGTCTGGTGTTCCCATCTCTTTCAAAATTTTCCACAGTTTATTGTGATCCACACAGTCAAAGGCTTTGGTATAGTCAATAAAGCAGAAATAGATGTTTTTCTGGAATTCTCTTGCTTTTTTGATGATCCAGCGAATGTTGGCAATTTGATCTCTAGTTCCTCTGCTTTTTCTAAAACCAGCTTAAACATCTGAAAGTTCACTGTTCACATGTTGCTGAAGCCTGGCTTGGAGAATTTTGAGCATTACTTTACTAGCGTGTGAGATGACTGCAATTGTGCAGTAGTTTGAGCATTCTTTGGCATTGCCTTTCTTTGTAATTGGAATGAAAACTGACCTTTTCCAGTCCTGTGGCCACTGCTCAGTTTTCCAAATCTGCTGGCATATTGAGTGCAGCACTTTCACAGCATCATCTTTCAGGATTTGAAACAGCTCAACTGGAATGCCATCACCTCCACTAGCTTTGTTCATAGTGATGTTTTCTAAGGCCCACTTGACTTCACATTCCAGGATGTCTGGCTCTAGGTGAGTGATCACACCATCGTGATTATCCAGGTCGTGAAGATCTATTTTGTACAGTTCTTCTGTGTATTCTTGCCATCTCTTCTTAATATCTTCTGCTTCTGTTAGGTCCATACCATTTCTGTCCTTTATCGAGCTTATCTTTGCATGAAATGTTCCCTTGGTATCTCTAATTTTCTTGAAGAAATCTCTAGTTTTTCCCATTCTATTGTTTTCCTCTATTTCTTTGCGTTTATCGCTGAGGAAGGCTTTCTTATCTCTTCTTGCTATTTTTGGAACTCTGCATTCAGATGCTTATATCTTTCCTTTTCTCCTTTGCTTTTCACTTCTCTTCTTTTCACAGCTATTTGTAAGGCCTCCCCAGACAGCCATGTTGCTTTTTTGCATTTCTTTTCCATGAGGATGGTCTTGATCCCTATAGCAGTGCTTAATACCTTCATTTAGATCTTCCCAGGGTAAAGAATTCTCTACCCCAGGTCCATCTTATACTAAATACACAGAAAAACAATTCTAAGAAGTTCCTTCCATAGCAGGAGCACAGAGAGCAGGCTTAGAAGAGGAGGGCCTAAGGATGTAACCATCCCTTTATCTCTATTCTGCTATGCACCATGTCTTCATAGCTCCTTTCACTCTCTGAAATTCTTTTTGTTAGTTCATGTTTTTCTGTATCCTTCACTAGAATGTAGTTTTCATGAGAGTATGAAACTTGTCTGTCTTGTCTACCTTTGTAGTCCACGTGCCTAAAACATACTAAGTGTTAGTTGCTCCGTCATGTCCAACTCTTTGTAACCCCATGGACTGTAACCCACCAGGCTCCTCTATCCATGGAATTCTCAGGCAAGAATATTGGAGTGGGTAGGCATTACCTTCTCCAGGGACTACTCCTAACCCAGGTCTCCTACATTGCTGGTGGAATCTTTGACTGTCCGAGCCCCCAGAGAAGCCCCAAACATAATAGGTCTTCCTTAAATATTTGTTCGAGAGTTATATGGCAAGTATTCTAATGCTTTTCTGGGACTAGACTTAGGGGGCTGGGATGGGTGAACCAACCTCTAATATCTAGAGATAAGTTGCACCATATTCTGCCTCACTGTGACTATTTTAGTTGACTTCAGAACCTCTGGCAGAATAACAGAGTATAATCTCGGGATCAGAGAATAATAAGAGATTTTCTCAATCTCGTGTTTACTGCTTCCGCTATATCAAGTCCAATTCTAAAATAAATGTCCCTGGAGCTTATATATTTCATGTGTCTTATGACTTTGTAATATCTTCTTTTGTTTTCTCTCAATTGTGTTCCTTCCATGACTATAAAAATTTGCATCCCATAATGAGCTGAGGTTTTCACTTTGTGCTCCCTGGAGCCCCAGGGTCATTTTGGAGGTGCCGCCAGGGCTATTAAGGAGGATGAGAGTAGAATTACCTACAGCCCCAAGCCATCTATCCTTTCTTTTGATCACAATAGCTCTTTGAGTTGTTTTTCTGTTTTGTCCTTGTCTGTATGATTTGACTTGATGCCTCCTGATTCCAAGTTTAAACAAAATATTTGAACACCATTCATCTTTGACATCATCTTCTGGCCATGAAAAATCCCAGATGCGTCTATGAAATTCTAAACATCTGAGTCCCCTGAAAGATACTTCAAATCTGAATGTTTCTTCCCACAGTGTTTGGCTCTTTTGCATTAAAGTCTAATTAATTATGCAAGTTTGTTTCAAAAATAAAGAAAAGATAATGTATTTTTGCTTATTTATACCATAATCACAAAGAGGATATGACAAGTACCAAGAAAAAAGTAAGAATACTTCTACACCCTTTCCTAGAAATTAAAAAAATAAGTACAGAATGTGAGATAATACATTTTTTTTAGAAAAAAAGTTTTGACTAGGAGGATAAAGATAGGCACCAGAGAAATGGTCTGGCTTTACTTTTATTCATTACAGTGGCTTTTAGTTAGAATACAAAAAGGAGAAATCCTGAGCCATTCAAGCTGTGATCCCAGTTGAGGTTATTGCATTTCTGATTGTCGTTGTGTTAGCTGCTCAGTTGTGTCCAACTCTTTGCGACCCTATGGACTGTAGTCTGCCAGGCTTCTCTGTCCATGGTATTCTCCAGGCAAAAATACTGGAGTGGGGTGGGTTGCCATTCCCTTCTCCAATTTCTGATTAAGCATTCCGTTTTAAAACTCTCAACAGATGCCAGGCACTCTATGAATACTGCTTTTCTACAGATACCTAATACATATGATTAATGTGCTTTCTTAATTTATCCTTTCAGCTATTTGAATAATATGGCTTTCTTTTATTCAATATAGCCCTTGTTTATTTACATTATGAAAAATACCATTATTCAAGATGTTAACAATTTGATTTGTTTCTAATAATTTTGAAAATTTAAATATTTAATTCTAAAATATAATGATTGAAAAAATGCTTTAGCACATTTTATGTATGTATGTATGTATGTGTGTGTGTGTTTTACTTGAAATTCAATGCTTTAGAACAGTTGTTATTCTTGAAGTATACAAACAATAAGCAACTATCAACTAATCAGTTGCAGATGAGATTTTTACGGTGTCCTTGCAGTTATACCTTACATTCTGCGTTATTCAGTCTGTATCATGCAGGTCCAGTCTGCATGGAATCACTGACTGGCCATTCTTGGCTGAGCAGATTCTATTTTCTCAATGCACTGTGCTTTAGTAAGTCATTTTATTCATTATATTGGTGTAACTTTGAAAATGGGTGATCATAAAAACAATCTATATTTAGAATAACTTTATTATTAAATCTTTATGGTGTTTTCATTCCCAGATAAACACTATTCTACAATATTATTATGTTCAGTATAGGGCTTATATGTAGCCAGTTTTCTTTATATCATCAGTTATATCTAATCACAGGTAAGTAAGTCCCTCAATGGAAGGAGCTGAGGTCTTAATATCTTAATGGCCCATACAATGTCTAGTTCAAGGTTTCCATTTAGTCAGGCTTATGGTGGGGTAGAGGTAGCTTTGTGGTGTGCAGATATCACTAACAAGAGATTTTCCTGGTCTTCTTGGTTCAAGGAGATGGGAAAAATGACTATGCCAGTCAGGAGATGGAACTAGAGCCATGAAGTATGGTGGTCAATAACTATCTGGGACAGTCTTGAGTTTAGGAAAACTTTTGAGGAAGGATGGAGAGGGAAGATATTGAACGCCAAAATGAGGAGACGGCTCAGATGGAGCCAAAGAACATATGAGTATCACTCCTTACTAGACTGAGGATGAGCAAAAGCATGGAAGCCAGGGACCAAAGCTATCAAGCTGATCATGGAAGAGGGCAGGGTTAGGGCAGGCCCAAAGGCTGGCAACATAAAGGAGAAGGATTAAATCTGGAGGAACAGAGTGGGCAGTGAAAGAAAAATGAGAACAAACCTGAAAAGAGGCCCAGAGGAGAGCAGATGTCTGAGTTCCACTCCAGTTGTATTCATTCCTGATCATCACATGTCCCTGAGCCTTAGAGGCACCAGGCAGAGCCTCCGATAAATGCCTATAATCAAATATGGTTTCTGTTTCTGTCTCTGGACTTTGCTTGCCCTCATTTGCTCTCTTATTGTCTTTCCTTCTAGCTCCCTCATTTTTGCTCTTGCTCACTCATTCTACAGGATCATAAAAATACAGTTAATATGCAATTCAAGTCATTACTGTATCAACTGAAAAAAAAAATATAAAGCACCACAACACCACACAACCTAAATGTTGAGAGTGATGTTTTATTTGGTGGAAATTTTTATAACTTCAAGGTTGGGAAACAGTGTCTCAAGTAATCCTGAGAGAACTGCTCTGAGGAGGTGAGGGGAAGAACCCAGTTATATACAAATTTTGCAACAAAAGGCAGGTAGTCTGGATGTCAAAAAATTATTGTAAATTAAAGAAAACCAGATATCCCAAGTTAAGGAGTTTAGCATTTTTTCATGTATGGGAAGATGCAAGAGTCTGGGCTCACTGAAATCGTTTTTTTGATATGCACCCCAGCTATCTGGGGCCAGTATCCTTGTTTCCACATCAGGAGTTTCCTCAGGGTTCACTGTAGGGAGTGGCTGCAGTCTGGTGGCTGCTGGATGGCAGGTATTCTTTCCTTCCGGAGTTCCCTCAGGAAGTTCCCAGCTTACTATTGGTGGTGTGCAATCGCTGGCAACAGTGACATTCTTTGTTTACTTATGCGGCAGGAAATATTCCATTTCTCAGCTGTCATAGATAGTTAAAACTAAGGAAATGATACCGCAGGCTCAGCAGGCTACATGAAAAGAAGCAGAAGATAAGATACCTGGTGTGATCCAGGATAGTTACAGAGATGAGGAAAAATGGAGAAATGAGGAGGGCAATTCAGAAAGGTCTGATGACTGAACTTCCTATGTGCCAGACACCAGTCCAGTATCTCTCTACATATTAATTCTAACTTTGAAATGGTGCTAGAAGAAGAAGGAGTAACTTGTTCAAGGTCATACAACTCCATGACCAAACCAGTATTCAAGTCTGTTGTTGTTCAGTCGCTCAGTCATGTCTGACTTTTTGTGACTCCATGGACTGCAGCACAGGGTTCCTTGCCCTTCACCATCCCCTGGAATTTGCTCAAAGTCCATTGAGTCAGTGATGCCATTCAACCATCTCATCCTCTGTCATCCCTTTCTCCATCTGTTTTCAATCTTTCCAAGCATCAGGGTCTTTTCCAATGAATCAACTCTTCACATCAGGTGGCCAAAGTATTGGAGCTTCAGCATCAGTCCTTCTAATGAATATTCAGGATTTATTTCCTTTAGAATTGACTGGTTTGATCTCCTTGCAGTCCAAGGGACTCTCTAGAGTCTTTTCCAAACCCACAGCTCAAAAGCATCAACTCTTCGGTGTCCAGGCCTCTTCATGGTCCAACTCTCACATCCATATATGACTACTGGAAAAACCATAGCTTTGACTATATAAATTCAACTCTGGTTTCCTCTATTCAATACTATACATATTCAAGTCTGCGTTCCTCTATTTTATAACCTACCTTCTGCTTCTTCTAAGGAAATTCTCTACTTTGGAAAGCTCCAATAGCTTCTGAATCCACGAGAGCAGTCCTTTCTTCATGCCCCTTTTCCTGATATTGGTGAAGACACAGTTATTAGTATAGTCTAATCCATTTGCTTTTGGATATTCTGTGGTATCCTCTAGAGCAGGGGCCCCAAACTTTGGGATCTAACACTGAAAATCTGAGATGGAACTGATGTAATAATAATAGAAATAAAGTACATAATAAATTTAATGTGCTTGAGTCATCCAGAGACCATCTCCCACCCCTGGTCCATGGAAAAATTGTTTATCACAAAACTGGTCCTTGGTGTCAAAAAGGTTGGGGACCTGCTGCTCTAGAGCCTTTCTTTCTTGACACTTCCTTCACCTTCCCTTAATATTACAAATGTAAAAGCATAAATGAAAACAGCTTTTGAATAAATATAACGTGACTCAAACAGCTTATGTAATGGGTCTTGAATACAAGGTCTGCTGCTTCCTGTCTGTTGTGTTCAGTCGTGTCTCTTTGTGACCCCCATGGACTATAGCTGGCCAGGCTCCTCTTCCATGGGAGTTCCCAGGCAAGAATGCTGGAGTGGGTTGCCATTTCCTACTCCAGAAGGTCTTTCCAATCCAGGAATTGAACTGGGTCTACTGCATGAGCAGGCAGATTCTTTACCACTGAACCTGGGAAGGGTGGATGTAATTCTTAATTCTTCTTAAGTTGCAGAAGAACTTTAGTAGTCACTATTCTCTGCCTCTGGCCATTTGTTTCCAACAGGAACATTATTTATAGAATCTCTGGGAAGATGAAGAAACTGTATCCTATCTCCCCATGCTGGCAGAGACAACTGTTGTAAGCTGCTAGGAAATTGCCAAGCACTGTTGTGATGATTTTTGTGTCTGATCCAAGAGGCTATTTACTCATGAGGCCCATATCTTTCCGGTCCGAGGAAATACAAGTGATCCTTGGCTGAAGTTAGTATACCAAAGACACTAAGAAGTTATTCAGATTCTCATTTTGAAAACCTCTAATGATAATCCAAGAAAAGCCAAGCCCTGACACTGTATTTGGAAGATAAGGCTGTGATTAAAAAACAAAACAAAACTCATCACAAATCCAGATTTTGTCTGGTTCACCTTCTGAGTTGTGCTGTCTGGGAGTGTATGTTTCCTTGGGAAGGAAGTTGAGACAGAAGTCGATTTGTGAGTCTGTGTGTTCCTGCTTGCCTCACAGGCTTGCTGTCTTTATTCCCCATGAAGTTGATTCATTTACCTTCTGATTCATTCGTTGAACAAGACAAGTTAAACATCTACTATGTGCTTGGCTCTATGTAGGAACAGGGAAAATAATGCTAAACAGAAGCAAACATGCTTTTACACTCAAGGAGCATACAGTTTAGTAAAGGGAAAACAGAACAAAGAATCACAGAGCTATGTAATTTCTTCCTGTGAGTGATGAGAAAATGCCAGCCGGACTTTGAGAGAGTCTAACATAGACTGAATCTAGTCTGCAGGATTGGCATAGATGTCCCTGAGAAAAGATATTTGAGTGGTGATTTGAGAAACATGTATGCCTTCACAGATGCTTGGAACTGGTAATGAATTCAGACTAGGATTTAGTAAACCACTGGGGGTGTGCACATACTCACATCTGAGCAATCAGCAGAGAGCTTGCTTGTTTTTTTTCTCTTAAGATGGCAGCGTTTTGGCAAAGAGAGGAGGAGCTCATACTTGTGTAGACCCAGCCTCATCCAAGTGGCTTTTATATCCCTTCTCCAGATCATCTCTTGACACCAGTTTAGTTTTACTCAGGCTTCAACTTATTTCCTCCATTGGTTTTACAATGTGGGTCAACTAGTCAACTCCCTATGGAAAGTCTTGGCTGAGCTGGTTTCTTCCTCTCCAGTTTCCCACCTCTCCACATCACCATTCTGACTTCCTCCCTTACCACATTCATTCCAATACTCTCTGTCTCTTCTGTTGTTGACTTATACATATATCCTTTGAGATTTCTAGGTCATGACTGTGACCACAGTAAAGAGTTAAGATCAATTTCTGGGTCACATGCTTCTCTGGTTAGAGAAATGCAGATAGCACATCACCTTATATGGGTTTTTCCACCATATACTAAAATCTGGATGTAGCTGAATCACTTTTATGATGAGATTTGTCTAGATCTATCCTCCTGTGGATTATATTTACCCAGAAAATTCATGATCTGGGACATTTTGATAAAAGAACTGTAGTTTTCTTTGTTCATTATGTTTCACTCAGGCTGGAGGATGTGGGGGTGTGACGTATAAGTGGGAAGTAAATTTAATAGGAAACTTAGCTTTTGTTTCCCTAGCAACACTAGTCTTCTTACAAATGGAAATGAGACTAGAGGCCTTTGTTTCTGCATTCCCAGCTCTACAGGGCGAGGTGACATGCTGAGTGCCCTGGAAACAGTGCTGTGTCATACAGTCCTGTGACACTCACTTTAGAACCTTCCTGCGCTAAATCTCAAACACTCTCGTGGGCATTATGCTGCAGTTGATATTCATCTGTTTGCTGAAAAAATAGGAACAAAAGGTTATTTCACGTTGTGACTTAGTACGCAAGGACATGTTTGTCAGCAGGGCAGAGTGCATTAGAATGAGGAGTTTGGTGGGTCAGGAAGAGTGGCTGGAAGGTCAAGATTAACGCGTGCAATGGTCCAGTAGTTCATACATTGAGGGCTGGAGCACCAGTATATAGGAACAGTAACCACATCACATATACAGGCACTGGTTCTTATCTCTCATGTCTATTTTGAACATTTTATAAATTACCAGGATGAATTTCAATAAGAATCCTGGAAGATATATTAAACCACTTGTATCTATTTGAATAACATGCATTCAAGAGGCTTTGATAAGATTCGGTCTATTTTCTAGATTTAGGAGATTTCATAGATGTATTTCTGCTGGGAGGTTTTATAATGCAGTGGTAAATTTGGAGGTTCCAGTGACAGACTGTCAAGGTTTAAATCTTGGTTCTACCATTTAAGCTGTGAGACCTGAGAAGACTCTTACTTTTCTGTGCCTCAGTTTTCTCATCTGTAAAATGATTGTAATCATAGTTGAGGGTTGCAGAGATGGTTCAATGAAGATATCTACACAAAGCACAGAGAACAGGACTCAGAGTCTTGTTGTAGGTGCTTACTATGTGTTAGATGCAAGCCTGCCACCTGCTCCCACCTATTTGTCACAGGGAGAGAGGGGACTTGTGAGATATTTTTGAGTCCTTGAGAAAATTTCTTAAGGACCAACAATATGCAAGTTTTTCCCAAACTAATTCCACGAGGATTTGACTGTTTCTGTTTTGTAGCTGCTCCTTTAACCATGTGATGGAACAAGGGCTTGAGATTGTGGAGGAGAAGTAGGGACAGGAGATGGAGGAGGAAGAGGTGAGGAGGCGATGAGAAATCTCATGGCCTTGGAGCTGCTTACAGATTGGCACCCACAGGCCTCCTTCCTCCCCCTCTCTCTCAGCATGGTTTGCTCATTCTCAGTAACTAGAGATCCTGCTTTGGACTGTGAGTTGCTTTTATTCTCCAGACATCCAAGAGCCACGTCTGAAACACAACTCCTCAGTGTGAAGTTACGGGTGATCACGTAGCGCTGCATCCTGCAATGAGAACACAGATTAGCACAGCCCTGTTAACAGGAGGAACCCAGGGTTCGGTGTGGGTGTGCAGATGTGAAGGAAGATTTATTTTTCACCCTTAAGGTTAAGCTCAGAACAAAACAAAACAAAAAGAACAAAACCCCTGTCTTTATCTGTCTTTCTTAAACACTTACCTTGCAATTTTAGAAAATCAGAGGGCACAGTTTTCATTTAAGGCAGTGTTAAGACTTCCTACCAAAATCAACTAATACCAGGCAGAAAAGAACAAATGCCACAAATTCCGTTTTCTTGTTTATAACCGAGGATAAATGTTACTTTCCTGAAATCATAATTGCTGGGTGTTCCTCTTTGTCTTGTCAGTCCACATTCTCATGTTCCGGAGTGATATGAGAGCACACAAGACATTCTGGCCTGATGCGTGCTGCCTGTTCTTGGAGAGAAATTCTATCCCAAATACAGACACTTGAAAGGGCGTGCTTGGCTGTCGTAACTTGACCCCTGCCCTCTGCAGACATCCCCCCATACTTCCCCTCCTCACGTATCTCCCACTTTACTCTCCAGCAACACTAATGATCTCAGGACTCTCTCCTGTCTCTGGCTCTTAGCTTGTGCTGATATTTGCACCCTAAGGATGTTCCCACCTTCTTCTCACACTCTCACCCTCAACCTATCCTTTTGCTCTTTGTCAAGAGTGAAATACAAGGGTTAGATGCACCAGGCTGTAATATAAACAGCTCCCTCTTAGTCTCTGTGCTGACCAGGATGGGGAAGGTGGCAAGAGCCAGTAGTTTTTTTTTTTTAATTAATTTTTTAATTGGAGGTTAGTTGTTTTACAATATTAAATTGGTTTCTATCATACAACAATATGAATCAGTCACGAGTATGTATACACACACACACACACACACGTATATATATATTTATGTATCCCCTCCCCATTGAGCCTCCTTCCCTTCCAACCCCTCTGGGTTGTCACATAACACCTGGCTGAGCGCCTTTCCACCATATCTGCTCTGCACAAGGCAATGCATGCATTTCAATGCTACCCTCTTAATTCGTCCCACCCTCTCCTCCCCCAACTGTGTCCACAAGTCCGTTCCCTATATCTGTGCCTCTATTCCTACCCTGCAAACAGGTTCATCAGTACCATTTTTTTAGACTCCATATACATGCATTAGGGATTTTCTGGTGGCTCGAATTGTAGAGTCTGCCTTCCAGGGTCAGGAAGATCCCCTGGAGAATACTATATTTGTTTTTCTCTTTCTGACTTACTTCATTCTGTATGACAAGAAGAGCAGACTTTTCTTGACAGTCATTGGTCTCAGTGCTTAACAGGCATTCTCTCATCTCAGTTACGAAGTATGAGGTCTGAAATATTATCCATGTTTTTACAAATGAAGCTGAGACTCATGTTGGTTAAGTAACTTGTCCAAGTTTTCACAGCCCACACATGTCAGAAGTGTCAGAGCCAGGACTCAAATGTAGGTCTGTCTGACAGTCTAACACTCCACAGGGCTACAACCCAGGACCCTGGCTCACACTGACGTCCCTTTCTGTTCTCGGTATTTCTGAGTAACTGGAGGTGGCATCAGTAGTTGGGAACAGAAGAGATACTCGAAAATCTATATTTATACAAAAGATAAAATAAGGCTGATCATTTGCATGAAAAGATTGAACAAAGTGTTGTTTTTGGAGAAAGTTCCCCAGAAAGACAGAAAATATCAATTGTAAAGAGATTCACATCACACATTTTTTTTTTTTTCAAGCCCATAAAGCAAAGGAAGACTGGATTTTAGTAACTGGCCTAAGGCATAGTATTTGTATCCTAAAGCCACCTTGAAATTGTTGCTATGTTTATTTGAATTGTTTTGGTTTTCTGTGATAATTCAGTAAAATCATTCTGGCATTTTTATAGATTTTCCTTGTCTAGTCTACAGTTTGGGTTTATCAGAACAGTTATCTTATAAAATACATTTATCTTTTTATCTTCTTGTGTATCTTCTTTAAGCAAGTACATGTCCTGTAATGCTTATAATAGTAGGACATCAAGGTTTACCTAATTAAGGAGTTGCCTTTTTTTTTTTTTGTATGCAGCATTATAAATCTGACTCAGTTGCCTGCATTTCCCCTTGTAACTGGGCCACCTAAATTATTTACATTTAGGTACAAAAGATGGTATTAGAGCTCTCCCATGTACCTCTTATGTTACCCTAGTTCATCCTTATAGAAACTCCATCCTACAAATGGAATTTGGCAGATGGCAGCCACAAGGCTCAGAGCTCAGTAGTGACCAGGCACAAGGTGGTATCAGCAGCTGGGATTCCAACTCAATCCAAACTTTGCACCAAGAACAATGTACTTTATCACATCAGAGTTCCAGTCCCTGTTTTCAGTGCATGCATAGCATCTTATTTCTCAATTGTTTATGGTACCTTAAAAAAAAACAGTTATGTAAATACAAATCAGAATCTACCTCATTCTGTTGTTGATGTGTTCATCAGTTATCTCCAACACAACATTGGCCCGGTCATGCTCATTATATGAGTTTGGTGATTATAGGCAGAAGGCTCATGTTCTAGCAGAGAGTGGATTTGGAGGTGGAAGGCTTTCAGGAAGGCTCAGGTCTTCAGTCCCTCCAATCCCCATAATTATCCCTCTAAGTAATTACTTTGTGCCCTTTGGTGGAGGCAAACAATAGCCACATTGAAATAAGCTATTTGTGTAAATGATGGTGGGGTTTTTTAAAAAAAGGTTTATTTTTAACTTCTAGTTTTTGAAAAGAGCACAGTGAAGAATAATTGTCTAAAACTGGGGCCTACATTCTTCACCTCAACTGAAAATCTACCCAGCTGGATAATTTCTTTAAAATCATGTCAGAATTCTTGCCCTTTGTCTCTTCCTTTCAGCCCAGAATCCAAAGTGCTATTGGCAGTGGCCCCAGCAGTGAATGCTGAAGGAGGGTCCAAGATCCAGGGTGTCAAGGCGGCTCTTTTCAAGACTCTCCTGTGCTGCTAGTATTCAGTGGGGACCTTCTTTGAATACTGGGGCAATCTGATACGTTATTTGGCAAACAATATAGTAGAATGTGCAGATGAACAGCACCTTCCTCTCCATTGTAAGAGCTGCTGGGTAACTGTTTTCTCTTTTGCACATAAACTTGATGTCAATGCAGTTTTGGCCAGTTTGTTTGGCTAATTAATGTGCATCCTGATGAAGCCAGACTTGTGCATATAATCCCTATATAGACCACTTAGCTTTCTTTATTCTGTGCTGGCTGATTGCTCTCCCGAATCTCATAAATCTAGGGCTTGGATCAGCAGGCTGAGCAGTTGAGAGACTCGAAGGATGCTTGCTATTCTATCTCTCTCACTAATAAGTAGCATGTTGTATCTGTCTACCCAAGGGTAAGTCTTTCTTTGAATATGAACAGTGAATCGCTTCAGAAGCAATTTCAGTGGTATTCTAAATCTCTGCAAAGTATACTGAAAATTGTCCTCCTAACTGAAATGCAAAGGGCGCAGTGTTCTATGCTCAGAACCTTTAGTCAGTAATTGCACACAGAATCTTAGATTGCATTGACTCCAAAGGCTGCCATTATTTTTCATGGAGTCTTTTCACATAGGGAGGGGACTTTAGACTTTAAGAGCATAGGCACTGGTGGCCCCTGAAGTGTCTTAGTTTGATTTCTGGCCAAACCTCTTTGTTAACTATGAAACCCTGGGCAAGTCTTTATTTTTTTGAAGCTTCATATTCATTATCTCGAAAATGGTGTAAGTAGCCAGACCTGCCTCATAAGGCTGTGTTAAGTGTGAAACAAGGTCATCCAGGCAAACAGCTCTCAGCTGTTTTATTTACAGTGTCTTGTAAATAATAAATACTCAAATAAGTGTTAATAATGATTAACATGTTAATTTACATTTATGGAAGGGAAAATGAGGATGTGTTAGATGAGATAATTTATCAAGTGATGTTTTGATGTGAGATCTGAATTAATGAAATGCTGAAATAGATTCTGTAAAAAGGTTAACTTTCTGCTGTTGAGAGGCAGTTGAGATTACTGGTTAAATAACATATTTAATGTATGGGGAACACATGCAAAAGAAGAGTCAGAATTATCACATTTTTATTTTTTATTTTAAAATTTTTGGCAAGAACCACTGTACCAATCAGTCTTCATAGTTTTCTTTGGCAGCAGAACATTCTAAAGATTCCTTGGTTCATCATGGATCATTGACTAACTAGAGACTCATGCTGAGTCACTTACTTGCTTGGAACCAGTCTTTTCATTGCAAAAAGGGGGTAAGAAATCTTAGTTCACTGGGTTCTCAGGAGGAATGAGTAGGATAACATATATAAAAGAATTTCCTAATCCACACAATGCTTTAAAAAGTATTTTATATTATTATCATTTGTGGTTGAGAAGTTTAAGTTATGTAATTCATTGGAAACAGCATCAAGAGTGAATACTGAAGGTCAGTGCCAATGTAGTCTCAGCTTTTCTTTTTCTGGATCCATATTATTGATCCTCTGCTGGACAGATGGCAAGGGGTGAAGTGGATCTGCTCCAAAATCTCACTAGTGGCATGTCCACCATTCTACTCCTTTCCTCACTGACCACATATGACAGAACTACTCAGAAGCTAGAAGAGAACTAATTCTTCCCTTTGGGTATCTTGGTTTTTTGTAGGGAAGAAGTCTGTCTTTTTAAGGAACTGAAATCCATTTTTTGATATGGAAGTTATATACCTCATTGGAAAAAGTTATTTGCAAAGAAAGTCTTACTAAAAAACTCCCTACAAACAAACAAACAAAAAAAACCCCACTGAATCAGCTGATATTCCTGCAGATTTATTAATAAAAAACAGCTACCCTTCTATTAGACAGTGTGGGTGAGGGTCCTCAGGGCACCTGTTTGTGATCGTCAGTGAAGTTGTGTCACTGAACTTTAGCTGGAAAGAGATAGAAAACTATCTTAGGCTCACATTTACCTCACCGGTTATGATCTCAGGGGTGGCCCCATAAAGTGATATTCTGCAGCTGTGTTTATGATATTCATTTTGGGTAAATTTTATCATAATTACTTTCCCTAGTGAAAACCAAACCATAGTCAAGACTATCTTTTGAGTTAGGAAAAGCTTTTGGTAATGAAATATTGGCAAAAAGGAAGGGGGAGAAAAAGAGTAAGCAAGGTGTATTTCACCTGTGAGATGTCAAATATTTGTTTTTAATAGATTAAATATTAGCACTTTGATGCACTGTAGCTTGGTCTACTTCAGTTTCTTCTGAAAATGGCCAACTCTTGAAGTCAATCCATCACTTCACCTCCTAGACCCACCAATTCTCACTTAGTTACATGGAAGAAAAAAGATCAGCTAAGAACACTTACCATGCATGTGGAGAGGATAAATAACTGGTTAGTCTTCAACTGGGTTTTTTGGTTACCTTTTGATGTTAAAACCATTGGAAGAGGGACAAGCTGTCACCTTGCAGCTACCTCATTTCTCCCCAGCTGCTGCCCAGAAGCAGCTCCTGGGATCTGTGGGGATGTGAAGTAGGTGATTGAATAGGGGAGGAGAGGAAAGGGAAGGTAAATACATCTGAAATGTGACAATGAGTGTACTCACAGATAGCTACTTTTAACTCATGCATCCATATCAAGGATGAATTCAATGAGTGGGAGAAGAGTATGGGCTTGGTGGAACATGCTTAGGGGGTGGGGGAGATTAACCCTGGCCACAGGTTCTTCAGGTTGAACCTAAAAAACTGTATTCAGCTAGTTAGATACCAACACACCTACCCAATGCAACCTCATGAGCTGCACATTTCAGGTACTTATATTAAAGCTCCCAGCAGATGGGCACCTACTCTAAGACAACTATGAGGAAACCATGGCAATGGAAGGAGGCAATGGCAGAGAAAATAATAAATGGTGTAAGTAGCCGGAAAAGTAGCCCTGGAATCCTTGAATTGCCTACTGAAAACCAGAATGTGGTACTTCTACCCTGAGCCTTCACAGTTCACGTGGGTCATAGCCCTGAGAATAGCTGCAACTGCACCAAAAAAGAAAAAAAAAAAAAAAGGCTAAATGTAGCAGGATATCATCAAACTAGTTTGATGACTGATATTTGCCTAGTGCTTTGACACTTTTGAAAGAAACATGAAATCAAAGGGTAAGTTATTAGGATAGTACACAGAGCAGGTAGCTGACTGGCATACCTTTAAGAGAATCCAAAGTCTGTGCTTCTATGTGAAAAGAACAAGTAGGCTATTGACAAGACTTTCATAATTTATTTAGAAAGGATCTTGTGTTCTTAAGAAAGGACTGCTTTTTTCTTTGTTAGAGGTGAGCAAACACTCAACTTCAAAGCCATGAGATCAGAAGTGATTAGCAGAATATTACCTCATTATTCTTGACACCAAATCCCCCAGCTGCTGAGTGTGAGAAAGGAAGCAAAAAGCCACCTAAGTGAGAGACTGTGGCTTATTAGCACAAGGAGGAAACCACCATTATTTCTGCTCTCTGCTTTACATTTCTATAAAAATGAATACTTCCTAATACAATTTTATATCAAATGACATTTTTGAGTACCACAAAGTTAAAAAAAATAGATACCATATCCCATTTGTAGGTGAAAAAAACTATAAAAACAAGGACTCAGGCTCAAATGCTCAGAGTAAGTGCTTTAGCTCCTCTCAGTTCAGTTCAGTTGCTCGGTCATGTCCAACTCTTTGTGATCACGTGGACGGCAGCATGCCAGGCTTCCCTGTCCATAACCAATTCCCAGACCTTGCTCAAACTCATGTCCATCTAATCGGTGATGTCATCCAACCATCTCATCCTCTGCCATCCCCTTCTCCTGCCTTCAATCTTTCCCAGCATCATGGTCTCTTCCAGTGAGTCAGTTCTTCACATCAGGTGGCCAGAGAATTGGAGTTTCAGCTTCAGCATCAGTCCTTCAAATGAGTATTCAGGACTGATTTCTTTTAGGATTGACAGGTTGGATCTACTTACAGTCCAAGGGACTCTCAAGAGTCTTCTTCAACACCACAGTTCAAAAGCATCTATTCTTCATTGCTCACCTTTCTTTATAGTCCAACTCTCACATCCATACATGACTACTAGAAAAACCATAGCTTTGACTAGATGGACTTTTGTTGGCAAAGTAATGTCTCCACTTTTTAATATGCTGTCTAGGTTGTTCATACCTTTTCTTTCAAGGAGCAAGAGTCTTTTAATTTCATGGCTGCAGTCACCATCTGCTGTGATTTTGGAGCCCCCCAAAATAAAACCTGTCACTGTTTCCATTATTTTCCCGTCTGTTTGCCACAAAGTGATGTGACCAGATGCCATGGTCTTAATTTTCTTAATGTTGAATTTTAAGCCAACTTTTTCACTTTCCTCTTTTACTTTCATCAAGAGGCTCTTTAGTTCTTCTTCACTTTCTGCCATAAGGGAGCTGTCATCTGCATATCTGAGGTTATTGATATTTCTCCTGGCAATCTTGATTCCAGCTTGTGCTTCACCCAACATGGCATTTCACATTATGTACTCTGCGTATAAGTTAAATAAACAGGGTGACAATATACAGCATTGACATACTTCTTTCCCATTTGGAACCAGTCTATTGTTCCATGTCCAGTTCTAAATGTTGCTTCTTGACCTCCATACAGATTTCTCAGGAGGCAGGTCAGGTGGTCTGATATACCCATCTCAGAATTTTCTGTAGTTTGTTATAATCTGCACAGTCAAAGGCTTTGGGGTAGTCAATAAAGCAGAAGTAGATATTTTTCTGGAACTCTCTTGTTTTTTTGATGATCCAACGGATGTGGGCAATTTGATATTTGGTTCCTCTGCCTTTTCTAAATCCAGACTGAACATCTGGAAGTTCATGGTTCATGTACTGTTAAAGCCTGGCCTGGAGATTTTTGAGCATTACTTTACTAGTGTGTGAGATGAGTGCAATTGTGTGGTAATTTGCATTCTTTGGCGTTGCCTTTCTTTGGGATTGGAATGAAAATGGACCCTTTCCAGGCCTGTGGCCACTGTTGAGTTTTCCAAATTTGCTGGCATATTGAGTGCAGCACTTTCACAGCATCATCTTTCAGGATTTGAAATAGCTCAACTGGAATTCCATCACCTCCACAAGCTTTGTTTGTAGTAATCCTTCCTAAGGCTCACTTGCCTTCACATTCCAGGATGTCTGGCTCTAGGTGAGTGATCACACCATTGTGGTTATCTGAGTCATGAAGATCTTTTTTGTATAGTTTTCTTTGTGTTCTTGCCACCTCTTCTTAATATCTTATTCTTCTGTTAGGTCCATATAATTTTTGTCCTTAATTGTGCCCATCTTTGCATGAAATGTTCCTTTATCTCTAATTTTCTTGAAGAGATGTCTAGTCTTTCCCATTCTATTGTTTTCCTCTATTTCTTTGCACTGATCACTGAGGAAGGTTTTCTTATCTGTCCTGGCTATTCTTTGGTACTCTGCATTCAAATGGGTATATCTTTCTTTTTCTCCTTTGCCTTTTGCTTCTTTTCTTTTCTCAGCTATTTGTAAGTCCTTCTCAGACAACCATTTTTCCTTTTTGCTTTTCTTTTTCTTGAGGATGGTCTTGATCACTGCCTCCTGTACAATGTCACGAACCTCCATCCATAGTTCTTCAGGCACTCTGTCTATCAGATCTGATCCCTTGAATCTATTTCTTACTTCCACTATATAATCATAAGGGATTTGATTTAGGTCATACCTGAATGGTCTAGTGGTTTTCCCTACTTTCTTCAATTTAAGTCTGAATTTAGCAACAAGAAGTTCATGATCTGAGCCACAGTCAACTCCCAGTCTTGTTTTTGCTTACTGCATAGAGCTTTTCCATCTTTGGCTGCAAAGAACATAATCAATCTGATTTTAATATTGACCATCTGTCGTCTCTTGTGTTGTTGGAAGATGGTGTTTCCTATAACCAGTGCATTCTCTTGGCAAAACTCTATTAGCCTTTGACCTGCTTTGTTTTATACTCCAAGGTCAAATTTGCCTGGTACTCCAGGTATGTCTTGACTTCCTACTTTTGCATTCCAGTTCCCTATAATTGTCAGGGAATGTTTAACAGGAGGATTCCTCCGTGTTGTTTCTCATAAATTCTGTGTTCCTTATCAGTTCCTATTCTGAGAATGAATAGAACTGCATGCAGCTCTCAGGACTGAGACCATGAGAAACAGTACCTGCTTGGATTCCTTTCAGTAACTCCCTTCAGCAACTCTTTTCAGCATCAGCGACCTTGTACATATTCAGTTCAGTTCAGTTCAGTCACTCAGTCATGTCTGACTCCTTGCGACCCCATGAATCGCAGCACACCAGGCCTCCCTGTCCATCACCAACTCCCGGAGTTCACTCAGACTCACGTCCATCGAGTCAGTGATGCCATCCAGCCTCTCATCCTCTGTCGTCCCCTTCTCCTCCTGCCCCCAATCCCTCCCAGCATCAGAGTCTTTTCCAATGAGTCAACTCTTCGCATGAAGTGGCCAAAATACTGGAGTTTCAGCTTTAGCATCATTCCTTCCAAAGAATACCCAGGACTGATCTCCTTTAGAATGGACTGGTTGGATCTCCTTGCCATCCAAGGGACTCTCAAGAGTCTTCTCCAACACCACATTGTGGCTACTGATAAAATTTCATCCTGTGTAATAGCTGAGTGATCATCTTACTAAAGATATATAAGCCTGCATTTCTGCTAATAAAATACCTTTGTTCCATCAGAGCTTGGGTCCCCGTGTCTTTCTTGCTTTCTTTCTTTTCTTTCTCTCTCTCTCTGTCTCTCTCCCTCCCTCCGGCTCTCTCTGATTTTCTTATTGTTGACTCCAGACCACCAGGTTCCTGTCCATTAAAGGACCCCAACAGGATATATTTTATGGGTGTTAGTTCTAGAAGGTCTTGTAGGTCTTCATAGAACCTTTCAACTTTAGCTTCTTCAGCATTACTGATTGGGACATAGACTTGGATTGCTGTGATATTGAATGGTTTGCCTTGGAAACAAACAGAACATTCTGTTGTTTTTGACATTGCATCCAAGTACTGCATTTCAGACTCTTTTCTTGACTATGATGTCTACTCCATTTCTTCTAAGGGATTCTTGCCCACAGTAGTAAATATAATGGTCATCTGAGTTAAATCCACCCATTCCAGTCCATTTTAGTTCATGATTCCTAAAATGTCAGTGTTCACTCTTGCCATCTCCTGTTTCACCACTTCCAATTTGCCTTGATTCATGGACCTAACATTCCAGGTTCCTATTCAATATAGTTCTTTACAGCATCAGACTTTACCTCCATCCCCAGTCACATCCACAACTGGGTGTTGTTTTTGCTTTGGCTCCATCCCTTCATTCTTTCTAGAGTTATTTCTCCACTGATCTCCAGCAGCATATTGGGCATGTACTGACCTGGGGAGTTCATCTTTCAGTGTCCTATCTTTTTTCCTTTTCATACTGTTCATGGGGTTCTTGGGTGCCATGTAGGGCCACCCAAGACGGATGGGTTATGGCGGAGAATTCTGACAAAACTGTGATCCACTGGAGAAGGGAATGGCAAACCACTTCAGTATTCTTGCCTTGAGAACCCAGAGAACCCGCCAAATCTAGCTTCATCCTTTCAAATCATGATTGCTTCATGATTGTTTCATCCTCACAATAACCTCTGAAGTCGGTATTATTATAACTCATTTTATAGATGAAGACTGATGCACAAATATGAAGCAACTTTCCCAAGGTCACACAGTAATTGTAAACCCATCTAGATCTGCGCTTGTAGGCTTAATAATTAATACTTTGTTCTTAACTTTGTTGTCCATGCCCTTCTTAAGTTTGAATTTAGAAGAACAATTTTTTTTTTTTAATGTCACTCAGTCGTGTCCAACTCTTTGCGACCCCATGGACTGTAGCCTACCAGGTTCCTCCATCCATGGGATTTTCCAGGCAAGAATACTGGAGTGGGTTTAATGCGGTAGAAAAAGAACACAGATTCAGAGTCAAGTGACCTGGAGTTCTAGTTCCAAATCCGAAACTGATTAGCTGTGCATCAAATTTTCACTTTCTCATCTGCAAAATGAAGGTTTGGCTCTTCAAAATCTCCATGGTTCCTTACAAATCTAATGGGGTATATTTGACTAGAGACTCTGCTCTCTTAGATCCTCAAGGGTCTTCATTTCCTAAACTAAAGTCTGAAGATTCTCTCTGGGCTTCTGAAATTCCGAAAAGCTACCCTAATTACCTTGGAGAAACCAAATGTTTGAGAACTATTTTATTTAGTGCTCGAGTCTATAGAACTCCTAAGAATGTTGATAACTCATCCTTTCATGAGCTCATAGACTTATGTTGATCTTGACATCCAGTGTCTAATGACTCCTTGTGTCAGTTCTGAGATTCAGGTGGGAGATGATGGCTGACTGCAGCAAGGAAAAGCATTACCACCGTTCAGACACCTCTCCTTTGACAGTTTTTGGCAGCTTAACAAGCTTCATGAGTGGCTCAGTAGTAAAGAATCTGCCTGCCAATGCAGGAGATGTAGGAGACATGAGTTCGATTCTTGGGTTGGGAAGATCCCCCAGAGGAGGAAATGGCAATGCACTCTAGTATTCTTGCCTCTGAAATCATGAGGACAGAGAGCCTGATGGGCTACAGTCCATAGGGTTGCAAAGAGAGTTAGACATGGCTGAGCAACTGCACACATACACATGGCAGCTTAAAAATCACTTCCACAGATCACAACACCCTGTGAGGCAGGTGCTACTATTCTCATTTTATAGGTTAAGAAATTAAACACCAGAAAGTGGTATGTCTTGGCTCTAAATGCTTATAAGTGAAGACCTGGATCCTAAACCCCATTTTTGACTCTAAATCTAAATGCATTTCCTTGCCTCTTGTAAAGAAGACAGGGCTCTATAGGGTAGGTAAGATTCATAACTCCACTCTTTACCTTCCACATGATCTTGAGTGAGTCAACCAATCTTTATGCATCTCATCTGTGAAATAGGTTAATAATATTGCCATGCAATGGTCATGGCTCAGAAATCACATTCAAAATTACCTAGTAGAATAGCTGGTACAAAGTAGATACTTAAAATTACTCTTATTTCCATTTCTCCTTGTTTGAAAACTTAGTATTTTCTTTTGCTTACAAGAAGTCTATGGTTTTTTCTTTATAGTCTAATTACTATACAAACAAAGAACGGATATTTTAAAGTTTTCCTGTAGAAATGGTTTTATTGCCAGTGGAGAGAAAGAAGAGGATAGATTAGAAATATGGAACAATGTCAGTTTAATCAGGATCATATGGGACTACAGAGTCACAACTTTCTTGCTCTAAGTCTCTTTATTCTCTTAGCTTCTAAATCTCATTTTCTAACTTTTAGACTCACCTTTAAAAAGTGAACTCACAAACAATATAATGTATTAGTCAAGCTGCTCTCTCAGGCATTAAGTCCAGAAATGTAAACTCTAATGGAAACTCAGGCATTGATAAATCTATATTCAGCATATACAGCTGTGCCCGTGGTGAAACATTTGCCTGTTCTCAATTTACAGTGTAATAAGCAAAAGACTAGTGCCCGAAGAGAATAAACATGTCTCCAAGCTAGATTTTTCAATTTTTTATATTATTATTTATGTGAAAGTGAAGTCACTCAGTTATGTCCAACTCTTTGCGACCCCATGGACTGTAGCCTGCCTGGTCTCTCTGTCCATGGGATTTTCCAAGAAAGAATACTGGAGTGGGTTGCCATTTCCTTCTCCAGGAGATCTTCCCAATCCAGGGATTGAACCTGGGTCTACCACATTGTAGGCAGATGCTTTACCATCTAAGTCACCAGCGAAGTACATTATTTATGTACATTTATTTAAAAACAGAACATTTTATTTTAAATCACCATTATTATCGTTCAATTCCAGAAGTTTGGTGTCCTGCTGGTTTTCTCATTTGATTAATACAGTTGGTTTCTGATGTTGGGGAAGGGAATGCAAGCTATCATTTATTGACCTACTATGTGTATAAGATTCTTTGCATTATCACATTTAATTCATTTGAATCCAAAGAGGAGTGTGCAGAGCTTCACAGTGTTGTCTGACTCCAGAGTCTGTGGTCTTCACTTCATCACATTACCTCCAGGATTCCTCTGTGATCTTTGTCAGGACCTCTGGTGGAGCAAAGAAAACTGGAATGATTTCTCAGGAAATGATATAACTTCAAATTGTTTCCATTGAGGCTGTCCTCTCTTAAAGTAAAAGAATGGAAATCCACTTGTCGGAGGAATTCTCTGGGTGGAAGGAGACATGAAAGTACAAAGGGAGTGTGATAGACGAGAAGTAGGACCGCTGCGTCTGAGACCTGACTCCAGCACCATCCCTTTGAGGTTTGGGGTAAATTTTAAACTCTTTCTGAGCCCTGGTTTCCTCTTCTATTAAAATAAAGACTTGGAATCATAAATTTCTTACTTGCCTTCTAGTTCTAGGATCTTATGGTCTAAAATGAGTCTTATATGACTCTGCTAAGTCACCACAGTCACGTCCGACTCTGTGCGACCTCAGAGACGGCAGCCCACCAGGCTCCCCCGTCCCTGGAATTCTCCAGGCAAGAACACTGGAGTGGGTTGCCATTTCCTTCTCCAAAGCATGAAAGTGAAAAGTGAAAGTGAAGGCGCTCAGTTGTGTCCGACCCTCAGCGACCCCATGGACTGAAGCCTAACAGGCTCCTCCGCCCATGGGATTTTCCAGGCAAGAGTACTGGAGTGGGGTGCCATTGCCTTCTCCGTTAATGGTAAAACAATTCAGGCTTGAGAACAGCTGTGTTAAGTACGCTAGCCTTTTAAGGACTCAATTTGGTTCTGTATAATAATGGGTTTAACAAAAACTAGAAATGATGAAAGATGGGTAGCTAAAACCCTCATTTATCTTCTCTGCAGACAAAGGGTTGGCAGTTTGCCAGACAAAATTTATTTTTCTAGCAACATGCCAGAAAAGCAGAGTGGGTTTGGTAGCATAGAAGGTGCAACCACTTTGTGATTTTTGCTTGCATAGTGTAATCAGATTCTCACAGTCCCCGTGTGCGTGCCCTTAGAGTTGAGCTGGAAATTATAAAGCAGAGGTCATCTCATAAGTTTAAGCCAAGATCCATATTCTATGAGGTACCTCCTGCTCAGTGACTAACGAGTTTCATGAGTTGCTGTGGTTACTAGGAGGCAGAGGAGGGAATAATCACTCAGTGGTAAAGTTGTTGGAGAAGGTTAGAGGTCATTCTGGAGAGGTAAGTGGAAGACTGAACATTCTTTGAAGGTTGAATGTGACCCAGATAAATGGAGGAGAGTTGGGGGCTAAGAGGATAGAATGACATGAAGAACACAGTGCAGCTGGAGATAAATGAATAATTTAGTTAACTGCAGGCAACGCAGTTACAGAGGTCTTGAATTAAACCCAGAATTTCTAGGCTCTAAAGAAATATGGAGTTATGTAGGTGAGTCACAGTAAATGGACTAAAATTTTTTCAGTTCTATTCAGTTATCCTTTATGTGAGTGATTTTTGTTCAGTGACAGTAAAGGTAATAACCAAACTCTATAGTCTTGCTTTTGTCAAATTCATTTTACAGAGACCACTCTGAAGATGGTAACTTTGTTACCTTCACAGGAATGTGCTTGCCTTTGACCTATTTGCTGACATTATGGTCTCTACAGAAAATAATGCTAGAGCTTCCTTGGTGGCTCAGTGGTAAAGAATCTGCTTGCAAATTCGGGAGACATGGATTCGATACCTGATCTGGGAAGATGCACATACCGTGGAGGAACTAAGCCCATGTGCTGCAACTATTGAGCCTGTACTCTATAGCCTGGGAACCCTAACTACTGAAGCTCCCACGCCTACAGCCTGTGCTCCACAACAAGAGAAGCCACCACAGTAAGGAGCCGGCACTGCAGCTAGAGAGTAGCCTGTGCAGCAGTGAAGACCCAGCACAGCCAAACATGAATACATAAATTTAAAAAGTATTCATAAAATGATGCTATTAAAAATTTCATGTGGCAGTTGGGGCTTAGATATTTTGGCATCAGTTGCTTCCATCAATTTGTCACAAAGAAGCTATATTCTCCTTCTTAAACTCTTTGAGCTTAAAGTACAAGCTGTCCAATTGAATGAGTTGTGTAGGACCATTTTCAAGTCTAGAAGCACTTTACAATGCTCCTGAGTATATGGCGTCCCATTGGGGTCATGCTGTTCATCAGCTGAGGATAATGACAGAAAATAAAGCTCTAATAACATCATTGTGAATCAGTTCAGTTCAGTTGCTCAGTCGTGTCTGACTCTTTGTGACCTCATGGACTGCAGCACGCCAGGTTTCCCTGTCCATCACTAACTCGTGGAGCTTGCTCAAACTCATGTCCATCGAATTGGTGATGCCATCCAACCATCTCATCCTCTGTCCCCTCTCCTCCTGCTTTCAATCTTTCCCAGCCTCAGGGTGTTTCCCAATGAGTCAGTTCTTCGCATCAGGTGGCCAAAGTATTGGAGCTTCAGCTTCAGCTTCAGCATCAGTCCTTCTAGTGAATATTCAGGACTGATTTCCTTTAGCATTGACTGGTTGGATCTGTCCAAGTACAACATAAATATCTCCTTCTTCTTGCTCACACATACCAATCATAAAATAATTTTCTTGTAAAATATTATTTTTCAAAAGACTCCAATATCACAAAAATGATCCCCTTATGGAAAATATGCAGATTCTATATAATACATGTAATTTTTATAATATATGGTCTATATAATTTATAAGATATGTGTGTGCTCAGTCATGTCCAACTGTTTGTAACCCCATGGACTGTAGTCCACCAGGCTCCTCTGTCTATGAGATTTCCCAAGCAACAATACTGGAATGGGTTGCCATTTCCTGCTATTGGGGATCTTCCCAGCCCAGGGATCAAACCCACATCATTTACGTTGGCAAGCAGATTCTTTACCACTAGCACCACATAATCTATATTATGTATGTAATACCCAAAAAAGTATTATGTAGACTCTATAGGCTTTAGTTTAGAGTCTTTGTTAGTTAATGTTAACATTCTCATTTTTTTCATAGTTGATTTCTTCTAACTAGACCAGTTAATATTCATGCATAAGCTATATCTTTCAAACTTGACTAGCTAAGGAGAACTTCAGAATTTGTTTTTGTTTTTGCCCTTGTATATTTTAAAATCAAGATTTTATCATCAGTAACTTAGATGATTTGACTAGACAGACCTTTGTTGGCAAAGTAATTTCTCTGCTTTTCAATATACTATCTAGGTTGGTCATAATTTTTCTTCCAAGGAGTAAGTGTCTTTTAATTTCATGGCTGCAGTCACCATCTGAAGTGATTTTGGAGCCCCCAAAAATAAAGTCTGACACTGCTTCCACAGTTTCCCCATCTATTTGCCATGAAGTGATGGGACCAGATGCCGTGATCTTCATTTTCTGAATGTTGAGCTTTAAGCTAACTTTTTCACTCTCCTCTTTTACTTTCATCAATAAGCTTTTGAGTTCCTCTTCACTTTCTGCCATAAGGGTGGTGTCATCTGCGTATCTGAGGTTCTTGATATTTCTCCTGGCAATCTTGATTCCAGCTTGTGCTTCTTCCAGCCCAGCATTTCTCATGATGTACTCTGCATAGAAGTTAAATAAGCAGGGTGACCATATACAGCCTTGACGTACTCCTTTTCCTCTTTGTAACCAGTCTGTTGTTCCATGTCCAGTTCTAACTGTTGCTTCCTGACCTGCATATAGGTTTCTCAAGAGGCAAGTCAGAGATATTACTTTGCTAACAAAGGTCCATCTAGTCAAGGCTATGATTTTTCCAGTGGTCTTATATGGATGTGAGAGTTGGACTGTGAAGAAAGCTGAGCACCGAAGAATTGATGCTTTTGAACTGTGGTGTTGGAGAAGACTCTTGAGAGTACCTTGGCCTGCAGGGAGATTTAACCAGTCTATCCTAAAGGAGATCAGTCCTGGGTGTTCATTGGAAGGACTGATGCTGAAGCTGAAACTCCAGTACTTTGGCTGCCTCATGCGAAGAGTTGACTCATTGGAAAAGACCCTGATGCTGGGAGGGATTGGGGGCAGGAGGAGAAGGGGACGACAGAGGATGAGAAGGTTGGATTGTATCACCGACTTGATGGATATGAGTTTGAGTGAACTCCAGGAGCTGGTGATGGACAGGGAGGCCTGGCGTGCTGTGATTCATGGGGTCGCAAAGAGTCGGACACGACTGAGCGACTGAACTCAATTGAACTGAACTTAGATAAACTTTTCTCACAGATGTTTCCATCATATAAGATGCTAAAGTAGTATTTCAGAGCTTGAGAACTGGTCTTTGGTGCCAAAACTCTTTAGTTATTCAAAGAATCATGAAGTACTCCCCTCCTTTCTTCAAGCACAACAAAATTTAGCATGGCATGTGAATACATTTAAGCAAACAAAGCATGGGTAATTCAAGACAAATAATCTCCAAATCCACGCTTTTAAGAAATGCAGAATCTGAGTTAGACCCAAATAAGTAATCATACAGGCCACACATCAGCTGAATTACCCTGGCCATTAAGATTCAATGTGTTTGCTTCCAGTCCTAATCTATAAGCAATGATAGCCTTCAATCCCTCTCAATCTTTCCAGAAGAACTGTTTGAAGAGGGAACAAAAGGAAGTAGGGGCATGGTTAGGATGATACTTACAGTCCCTCTCATCACTTCTGGCTGCATCTTTCTGTTCTATATATAATGTGCCCACATCATATTGCCCAGGCTGTGAGACATGACCCCTTTAGCCCCTGAAACCTTCATGCATGGAAAACATTTGTTTGTATAATGGACTTTACTGAAAGTTTGAGATGATGGGGTTTTTTATGCTTTCCATTACATGTCCCCCTCTCTGTAGATACCTCATTTCTTCACCTTTCAGGCCCCTACCCTATTAACACAGAAGAGAGAAGCGTCACAGATTGTAGAAAGTAAGGGATGAAATGAGGCAAGAAGGATGAATGAACACTGGCCAGGTTCTGGGGCATGTCATAGCAGTGAGAGAGTGTTTTCTTCCTTTAATTGGGCAGAGTCTCCACCTTCTACATCTCTGCTCCATTCCTTCCTATGCAGGATCTCTACGATGTGTCTGCTCAGCTCCTGCCTCCCACGTCAGTGGTACGAAAACTATAGAGACTTAGATTTTCTCTTTTGTGTCTTCTCTTTCCTCTAGTCCCCATTAAAGAAAGGGAACACTATTAAGAGTCATTGATATTGAACTATGTAACTTCTTTTAGAGAGCAATCATGAATATTTTAAATAGCATATTTTTTCCTTATAAAATTGCAACACAGTCTAACTTAATCCAACCTCAGATCAAGGTATGAATATGCCCTCATACATAGATAATGGATTCTTAACTTCCCATCCTAAACCATGACTCTAAAAAGTATAAATAATAGTCATGTCCCATACCAGGGGCAGGCTTGAATGACTACTAGAAAGTTCATTCTTATATGAAAAATAAGTACTATTGAATATAGAATTCTATCACTGTTAAAACACTTATTTTGTTGAATCATAGTCAATAGATACTCATTCACCTCTAGTGAAGGTAACTTTATGGTAAAAAAATAAAAAAAGATAGAGTCCTATTCCTCAGGAATTAACATTCTAAAAGAAACTTGTTTTCTGAGATAAATCTCCTTACAGATCAAAATGATAGAATTGCAAAGTCAAAGGAATTAAAGAGAAAAATTGAGAATGGAAGAGCTTACATTATCACTTCTTAAATATTCATACTGTAAGGGCCACTTAGGAATGAAATAATGGAAATATACAAATCATTTCCTAATCTGATTTTAGCCTTCTGGTTCAAACTTTTATAGAACTGGTGACCTGCTAGGTACTTCACTGATAGCTGCGTTTTCACATAATCTTGTTTACTCCACAAGTGGAAATACTTAAGAGTGAAATGTCCAAATTGAAGAAAAATATAGGTCTTGAATAGGAACACATTTTAGTGCATTATTTAAGGTTGTGTGTCATTCCAAATTATGTTAGGTTGTTTATAAAGATGGTCATCATGTGCTCCGTCCTTCCTTGCATCTATGTGCCATTTCCATATCAGGAGATTAAAGTCAAGTTTGCCCTCCCTTGAATTTGGGCTGGCCTTAAGTTCTTGCTTGACCAATCAAATAAGTTACACATAAAACCATGACATTTCTAAGGTCATAGCAAGTCTTAACACCTTGCATCCAGGCCTCAAGGAATATTCCTCTTGGGATGTTCTTTGAACCCATCTGCCATACTGTGATAAATCCAAGCCACATTGAAAGACAACATGCAGAAACTCCAGAAGACAGTTTTAGCTGAACTTCCTACCAATAACTGGCCATATGATTCAGTTATTTAGGCTGTTGAGCCCATATGAACCTTCAGATGAGTTCAGCCACAGCTACCACATAGTAGCACTTGCGTGGGAGGCCCTGAGCAAGAATCATCCAACTGAGCCAGCCAACCTACATAACCATGAGGGATAAAAATAAATCATTGTTTAAAGTCATTACATTTTAAACTCTCAGAATGGAATTAAGATTTAAAAGAATGATTTGTATTGTCCCTAATCTGCACAGGTGTATGACCTTTCTCTCTAGCACTTAACAACTCGGGTATGGCAGGGAGAACATGAGGGGCTCTATTGATCCAAGAGTATGATTTTGGGGGCAGGTGCAATGGACTCACAAATTGGCATGGGAGTTGAGAGTATTGGTTAAAGAGTGGTGAAAGTTTTAAGTTACAGAATCTAAGTAAGGACTGGAGGGCTCATTGAGGTGGGAGAATGTGTATTGAAATGAAAAGCTGAAAGGATTACAGTCAGAAAGAGAGGCTGTACAGATTAGAGATGAGCTGGGTTTTCCTTATGGGCATAAAATAAACACAGGATGATGTAGGACTTCTGGAGAAGAGATTGTAAGATATCAATGACTGTAATGTCATTCTTGTATTAGGAAGTGAGAAGACTCCTGTCTTGCTGTTCCCTGAATCCAGGGAAGGTAAGGCATGAGCTAGGAAGCAGATAGGAAGAAGCTGGAAGATGTGAGGAGCTGTTTCTCAGCAGCAAGGCAGACATGCTTTATTCTCTAATGGTTGACACTGCTGAATCTCGGGCAAGGGCTTTTCATATTGTGCTTGTATAGGCACAGTGCATGTGTGCGGTACTATAAATGATCTTAGCTGTTATATAACCATGCAAAGTCATTGTTTACAGAATGTGGGATGGGAGCGAGGGCCCTGTGAGGCAGGAGTGAGAAGAAGTCGGGCAGGAGAGCCTGACCACTGCCATCCTGGCTAATTGCTCTCTCCCTACAACTCCATAGATAAAAAGGGTGGAGAATGACATAACTACACTGCATGAGCCTCGAAGGAAAAGATACAGAAATTATATGAAGAAGGAATTGATTAACTTAGTTGCCATGAGCAGGTAATAGCTGAGCAGGGCTTTTCAGGATCAATAGGAGTTCTCCAGGCAGATGTAAGAGGGCAATTCAGATAAAATCAATAACACCTGCCAAGGTTTAAATTCTTTTTCAGCACAAACTCTCTCAGGTGCTATACACCCCATACACACACCCTACTTCCTATTTTTCCTCTTTTTTTTTTTCCCCCCAGACAACGACCTTTCTGGAAATCAAATCTTATGGAATTAAATTAAATCCATATCCTGGACACCAGAGCAGATCTTGCCTAAGATGTGCCCGAGTTTGCCATTTGTATAGTCTGGATGACCTTGTTATCATGATTTTTCAAGGAAAATGGGAAGAGTTAAAGAAGCTCTATGAAGCTGTTATGTTTCTTTGAAGAAATGCCACTTTCATGACTTTTAGAATCCATTGTTTCTCCATGAACCGTATTCCCTTTCTATTCTTTCAGAGTGAGTGTAATTTTAGGAAGGCCAGATACAGCTGGTATTGAATCTTGCTAACAACATGTACAAGCTGTGTAACTTTTAGCACTTACTTAGCCTTTCTGAGTTGCCATTTCCTACTCTGTGCAATGTGGGTAACATGCCTATCTCCCAGAGTTACAAGGATGAAATGAGATCATGTCAATAAGTGATATGTCACAGAATAGATGCTCAATACACTTTGTCTTTCTTGCTTTCCCTCCATTACCTGTGCTTCTCCCAACTCTGTTTTCCTGTGCCAATTTCTTTCAAGCACTCGGATGCTGACCTTTTATTTTTTTTCCGTCCATTGACTCCTCAATTCTTGTCTATTCTCTACCTGCCACAGCCTCACATAAATGCATCAGTTTCCTGAAAGCCCTTGATTTTCCTTGAATCTTGACTTCCAGCAGTCAACACAGAAAGATCCAAGAGAAAAAGGAGTGATGAGGAGGAAACTCTTTTACACTGAGTGGTTTTAAGAGTGGAGTTTTGGAGACAAGGACAGAAAGTGATCACAGAATGGAAAACAAAGAGAACAAATATAAAAGCATGGAAGAGATGTCTAAACAATAAAACTCAGAGCAGCAAAGGATCCTGCCATGCTTAGCTGAAGTCGTGATACCCGATAACAATTTCTTTGTATTCTAACCACCCTTCTGAAACGATTATTCCTTGAATAGAAGGAGCATTATCTTTTAGTAACAAAATGGTAGTTTGTCACATGCTCTTTATAATTTTCATAAAAATGTAATCCATATTTTAAATTTCTCCTCCTTGCCAGTCTTGTTTTATATTTTATCTCCTACAAATATTTGCAGCCAAGAAAATCTGGGACTCTCGAAGCAGCTTTCTATTTATACTTTCTGAATAGAGTAGCACATTGTCTTTAGGTGAATGATGCTCTCTGGATTGTGAAACACAGTTGCCTGGAGAATCAAGGAGACTGGGCTGGGTCTTGACATGCAGGGCACTGGAATCTTCAGAGTTGCCAGACTTCAGTGGTTCCTTCTTCTTTTCCCATTAATGGTTACACCACATGGTCTGTGCAAATTTCTATGCACCTATGTGACTGCAGAAAAACAGGTTTGTAATATAGACAGAAAACCCCTCAAAATAGGTAATTTATAAAAGAATAAATGTAAATAGGCAATGAACCTATGAGAGGATATTCTGTCTTTCTGGTTATGAAAGTAATGCCACCTAAAATGTCAAGGTTGGGCCATTTAAACTGATAGAATAGAATAATTACCATCATTGGTGTGAATGTAAGGGAAGCCCAGGTGAGAATAGACCCCAATGACTATGCTGGTTGTTGTTGGACAGTGTGACCATGAATGATTTTCTCTTTGTTTTTTTTTTTTAATATATGTTTGAACACCTTTCTATCTGCCCACCCTTTCCATCAGACACACTCACATAATCATGTTTGATTGGAAAATTAAGTAGGGGAATGATCTAGTATATTATGTGTTTAAAACTTTTAAAAGTAAAATACGAAGCATGTACCAAAGTAGAGAGAATAATTTGAATATCCCTCCTCAGAACACCAGAGAAGGCAATGGCAACCCACTCTAGTACTCCTGCCTGGAAAATACCATGAACAGACGAGCCTGGTAGGCTGCAGTCCATAGGGTGGCTAGGAATCGGACACAACTGAGCGTCTTCACTTTCACTTTTCACTTTCATGCATTGGAGAAGGAAATGGCAACCCACTCCCGTGTTCTTGCCTGGAGAATCCCAGGGACGGGGGAGCCTCGTGGGCTGCCATCTACAGGATCGCATGGAGTCAGACACGACTGAAGCAACTTAGCAGTAGCAGCCTGAGAACCCATCTCAATGTTCATTAATCAATATTCTTACCTGTCTTTCCCCTCCCTTCCTTCTTTCCCTTTCCTTCTTCCCTTTTTTATTCTTTCTTTCCTTTCTTTGTTTCTGCTTTTGTGCATTAAAGCACAAATCCATATCCATATCATGTCATCTTAACTGTAAATATTTCCATATATATATTCCTTTTATTTACTAAATTTTTAAAAATGTTATTTTATATTAGAGTGTTGTTAATTTACAAAGTTGTGCTAGTCTCTGGTGTACAGCAAAGTGTATACATATTCATACATATACATACATCTATTCTTTTCACATTCTTTTCCCATATTGGTTATTATGGAATATTGAGTTGAATCCCCTGTGCTATACAGTAGGTCCTTGTTGATTCTGTTTTATATATAGTAGTGTGTATATGTTAATCCCAGATTAGGAATTTGGATTAAAAGAGCATCATTTTTTTTTCTGTCTTTTGACCTTTCTATTATGATTTTTTTTCATCATACAAACATTGTAATTTTTTAAATGATATATAGTGCTGTATTAGTCTCAAGTGTGCAGCAAACTGACTCAGTTATACATATACATGTATCCATTCTTACTTAGATTCTTTTCCCATATAGGCCATTACAGAGTATTAAGTAGAGTTCCCTGTGCTTATATATTCCTTTCAAAAGGGATAGTTTCTTACATAACCACAGTTCTGTTATCATGCCTGACAAAATTAATAAAAATTCATTAATAACATCTAATTCCAACTGTACTTTAGCATTTCCCCAACTGTCTCAACAAAGAATTTTACATGGATTTATTTGACTCAGGACCCAAATGAGGTCCAATTATTGCAGCATTTTATTATAATACTTTAAAAATTTCTTTTAGTTTGCAAAAGATTCCAGTCCTCCTGCTTTTTTTTTCTTTTTTCCTGGTCTTTGACTTGTTGAATAAATTATGTTGGTTGTGCTGTGAATTGTACCAAATCCCGAATTTGTCTCTATGTTCTTCTCCTTCCCTGAAAACTAAAGGTTAGACCTAAATCTTGATTAAATTCAGGTTTAACATTTTTGGGCAAGAATATTTTATAAGGGGTACTGTGTATTTCTTATTGTGTTATATCATGCAGTAATATTGTATTACAGTATATTACATGCAGTACATAATGTCTGGTTGTCTCATTTTAAGATGTGCTAACATTGATCAGCTGGAGAAGGAAATGGCAGCCCACTCCAGTGTTCTTGCCTGGAGAATCCCAGGGATGGGGGAGCCTGGTGGGCTGCCGTCTATGGGGTCGCACAGAGTCAGACACGACTGACGTGATTTAGCAGCAGCAGCAGCAGCAGCAACATTGATCAGTGGGTTCATATGGAGTAGCCTGGTTCTTCCACTGTGAAGGTCCCTATCATCTTCTCCTAATGGCTTTAGCATCTGTTGAGGTTCACCACCTGAATCAGTTACTTCGTTAGTTGTTGTAAATGGTGATGTTTCAATTTTATTAATCCTTACACATTTAATAACTTACAATTCTCGAAAGGAAAAACATGTTTCATTAACCAGGGCTTTTTTGATTATTCTGAAATGTAGTCATACAGGACAGGTAAGATAAATGCATGATCCCTACTTCTGTCCACTCCAAGATGCTAGAAGCAATCACAAACCAGTGACAAGAAACATCCATAATGTCCAGGTTGTGGCATGTAAGTAACATTATACCCAGAAAGGAACTAGGGCTTTGTGGAGAAATGGCTGATTCCAAGTCTGAGATTGGAGATAAGTAAGATGACAATAAGCTTTGTGGTGTCAATAAGCAGAGAATCTATCAAAAAAGGGGGTGGGGCTATGTCACAAAGATCTAGTTTCTTGTAGGAGCTAGTTTGAGGGAGCTTCCACTGGCATAACATGGAGCAATTTGAGAATCAAAAACAATATCAACCATAATTAACAGACTTGTATTGAATATATTGTAAAAGTCTGTGGGTTCATAATGATACAATTGAAAACTAAGAACATATAGACAATCACAATCAGCCAAAATAAGAAGTGATACACTGGTAGCAACCGTAGGAAGGTAGACACCTACCACTTAACTTGGAAAATTAATGAATTAAAGAGAAAGAATGATTGTGTTTTAAAAGATCAACATGGTTGCTGTGTGAAGAGAAGGCTGCTGAAAGTCAGGAGTGGAAACAGGAGTCTTGCACTGAGATCCGGAGACTGTGTGAAAATTACCAGGATTACATAGATAAAAGAGCTAGTCCCTGACCTCCTGGAACTCCCATGTCTAGTGGGGTGGATTGCCTTTTAATTGGGCAATTGTAATGTGGGATATGTTTAATGATATGGGCAAGCGGAGGTACCCCTGGAACATACAGAAAGGAAGGGTATCAAACCATTCTGGGAGTTGTAATTCAGAGGTGGTGATACCCAAGCTTAGTTTCACAGGTTGAGACAGAAATAAAAAGTTTTTCTTCCCCAAAGCAATTCTAGAACTAGTTGGAGCCTAGTGGAACTGAGCCTGAAGAGGTCAATATTAACTCAGGAGCTGAACAGGACTGACCTGGAGCAAGGGGAAGGGAACACTGAGTCCAGTAGGGAAGGAACTGAGAAGATGGGCTGAAATTTGACCCGCCTAGCCACTGAAAGGATAAGACTCAGCTCTCTTTTGCATCTTCTTCATCTCTCTATTATTCGATCATTGCTTGTATTAATAATTGGGAAAGAGGTACCAGGTGGGAGAGATGAGAAGAGAACTAAGGGGAAGGATGAGGATATGGTGGTAAATAGGAATGAGAACAATTCACAACTGTGCTACATGGAAAATGAATTATACCATGTTGCTGAGCTACTTCATAGGAAAACAGATGCTGTATATAATAGCTAAGGTATGCTATATTATGCTACATTAAAGTCTTAGGCACTGGAAATGATATAAACATTGAGGACTCAAAAACACATTAGGAGATAACTATCAGATAGAGGCAAGAAATGGAGACAGTAAGACTCAGGCTCTGGAATATCAGGAAGATGATCTCAGAGGAGATCCTCAGAGTGCCACATGGTCTGCAGATGTCTCAAATCCTTGGGAATGGATGGAATCCAGGTGGGTGAATAATATGGACTGACTCTATATGAACAAAAGTACAGGAAAGAATTCCAAACCAGTGTCAAGCTGAAGAGCAAGATTTAAGCAAATACTTCAAATAATAATTCACAATAATATTCAATTCCAGCAGGGGTGCAGAACAACTGGTCCTTTCATATACTACTAGTGAGAATTAAATCAGTGCAGTTTTCCTGGAAAACAATTTAATAGTGAATTTCAGATCCTTAAAATGTTCTTATATTTTGATCTTGAAATTTCATCTTTGAAAAATCTATTATCAGGGAAAACATACAAGAACAAACACACAAAGATATCAGAATTTGTTGTTGTTTAGTTACTGAGTTGTGTCCCACTCTATATGCAGTGTACCCACCAGGCTCCTCTGTCCATAGGATTTCCCAGGCAAGAATACTGGAGTGGGTTGCCATGCTTTCTTCTTCTTCCAGGGGATCTTTCTGACCCAGAGATTGAACCTGTATCTCCTTTATTGGCAGGTAGCTTCTTAACCACTGAGCCACCAGGGAAGCCCTGTATATCAGAATATTCAGTTCAGTTCAGTTCAGTCGCTCAGTTGTGTCCGACTCTTTGCGACCCCATGAATCACAGCACGCCAGGCCTCCCTGTCCATCACCAACTCCTGGAGTTCACTCAGACTCACATCCATCAAGTCAGTGATGCCATCCAGCCATCTCACCCTGTGTCGTCCCCTTCTCCTCCTGCCCCCAATCCCTCCCAGCATCAGAGTCTTTTCCAATGAGTCAACTCTTCGCATAAGGTGGCCAAAGCACTGGAATTTCAGCTTCAGCATAATTCCCTCCAAAGAAATCCCAGGGCTGATCTCCTTTAGAATGGACTGGTTGGATCTCTTTGCAGTCCAAGGGACTCTCAAGAGTCTTCTCCAACACCACAGTTCAAAAGCATCAATTCTTCGGTGCTCAGCTTTCTTCACAGTCCAACTCTCACATCCATACATGGCCACAGGAAAAACCATAGCCTTGACTAGACGGACCTTTGCTGGCAAAAGTTTTTTAATATGCTGTCTTTTTAATATGCTGTCTAAGTTGGTCATAACTTTCCTTCCAAGGAGTAAGTGTCTTTTAATTTCATGGCTGCAGTCACCATCTGCAGTGATTTTGGAGCCCCAAAAAAATGAAGTCAGCCACTGTTTCCACAGTTTCCCCATCTATTTCCCATGAAATGATGGGACCAGATGCCATGATCTTCGTTTTCTGAATGTTGAGCTTTAAGTCAACTTTTTCACTCTCCTCTTTCACTTTCATCAAGAGGCTTTTTAGTTCCTCTTCACTTTATATAGATAGAAAAAAAGAACTGAAAACAATCTTAAATCCTCACCAATAGGGGAATGATCAAGGGTGGCATATTGCATGCGATATCATGCAAAACTAAATGTGTCCAAAGTTTTTAGTAACATGGGGAATGCTTATTATTTGAGATTAAGTTGGAAAGTAGAAAATACAGCTTACATATTTTTTAGTTTTTGAAATCATATAGAAAAGAGTATCTATAAGGAGAGAAATACAACAAAATTATATGTAATCAGAATGTGTTATTTTTAGAAGCTTCATTGAGATATAGTTTACCTACAATAGATTTCACTACTTTAAATGTACAATTCCATGAGATTTAACAAACCACTGCAACAATCAAGATGCAGAATATTTTGGTCACCCTAAAACATTTCCTTGTGCCCCTTTGCATTCCCTTCCTTTAACTCCCTGCCCACTATCTGCTTTCTGTGCCTATTTGGTTTTACTTTTTCTAACATTTTATGTAAACAGAATCCTATACTGTTCAGGCTTTCTGTGTCTAGAATAATACTACTGCAATTTTTCTATGTTGTTGTTAGATGTCTATCAGTACTTTTTATTTTTGTATTGTTGAGTGGTAGTGCATTGTACAGACAAGTTAAAATTTGTTTTCTTTTATTCACCAGTTATTGGATACTTGAATGGTTTCATGTTTCTTACATCATGAATAAAGCTGCTATAAATGTTTGTAAACAAGTGTTTGTATGGACATACTTTCATTTTTCTAGGTAAATATGCAGGGATGGAATCAGTAGATTATTTGATAAATATTAACTTTGTAGGGAACTGCCAAAATCTTTTTCAAGGTGGCTGTTCCTTTTGTAATGTGTGAAAGCTCCAGTTGTTCCATATCCTTACCCATACTTGGAACTGTTAATTGTTTTAATTTTAGCCATTCTGGTAGGTTCAAATGGTAACTCAATGTGCTCTTTTCTTTAAGATTTTGTTTTTGATGTGGACTGTTTTTAACATCTTTATTGAATTTGTTACAGTATTGTTTCTGTTTTATGTTTTGATTTTTTGGCTGTGAGACATGTGGGATCTTAACTCCCCAATCAAGGATCAGACCCTCATCCCCTGCAGTGGAGGCCAAAGTCTTAACCACTGGGTCATGAGGGAAGTCCTTCAGTGTGGTTTTAGTCATGTTTTCCTAATGAGTAATGATGGCAACCCACTCCAGTAATCTTGCCCAGAAAAATCCCATGGACAGAGGAGCCTAGCAGGCTACAGTCCATGTGGTGGAAAAAGAGTCAGATGCAACAAAGAGTCCTACACCACTGAGTGACCAAAAACAAGCAAACCATGTTAAGCACTTTTTTGTGCACTTTTGTGCAATCTGTATGGGACTTCCCAGGAGGCTCAGTGGTAAAGAATCCACCTGCCAATGCAGGAGACGCAGGAGATATGGATTGGATCCCTGGGTTGGAAAGATACCCTGGAGGAGGAAATGGCAACTCACTCCAGTGTTCTTGCCTGCAAAATCCTATGGACAGAGGAGCCTGGTGGACTACAGCCCACAGGGTTACAAAAAGTTGGACATGACTGAGCACACAGGCATGATACAATCTGTATATCTTCTTTAGTGAAGTCTATTAAAATTTCATCCCCCTGCCATTCACTGGGTTATTCTCTTCTTATTGTTGTTAGTGTTCTTTATATATTCTAGGTTATTTATTGGACGTATGTTTCGCAAATATTTTTCCCAGTCTGTAACTTTTCATTTCTGAGTAGTGTTTTTTGAAGAGAAAAAATTTAAATTTTGATGAAGTCCATTTTTTTTCTCTTATAGTTCATATTTCTTTGTGTTCTATTTTAGAAATCATTGCCTAAGTCTAAATTACCAAGATTTTCCTCTTTCTATTCATGTAGAACTTTTATAGTTTAGCTCTTATGTTTACCTTTAGATCTAAGACCCATTTCAAGCTAATTTTTGTATGTGGAGTGAAATAAGAATTTTTGTAGTTGTCTTTTTATCATGCTGAGAAAGCATACTTTAAAAAATTATTTATTTAATTGGAGGCTAATTACTTTACAATATTGTAGTAGTTTTTTGCCATACATTGACATGAATCAGCCATGGATGTACATGTGTTCCCCACATCCTGAATCCCCCTCTCACCTCCCTCCCCATCCCATCCCTCAGGGTCATCCCAGTGCACCAGCCTGAACACCCTGTCTCATGCATCAAACCTGGACTGGCTATCTATTCCACATATGATAATATACATGTTTCAATGCTATTCTCTCAAATCATCCCACCTTTGCCTTCTCCCACAGAGTCCAAAAGTCTGTTCTTTATATCTGTGTCTCTCTTGCATATAGGGACATCATTACCATCTTTCTAAATTCCATATATATGCATTAATATACTGTATTGGTGTTTTTCTTTCTGACTTACTTCACTCTGTATAATAGGCTCCAGTTTCATCCACCTCATTAGAACTGATTCAAATGCATTATTTTTAATAGCTGAGTAATATTTCGTGTTTATGTACTACAGCTTTCTTATCCATTCATCTGCCATTGGACATCTAGGTTGCTCCCATGTCCTAGCTATTGTAAACAGTGCTGCGATGGACATTGGGGTACATGTGTTTCTTTCAGTTCTGGTTTTCTCGGTGGGTAGGCCCAGCAGTGGGATTGCTCTGTCGTATGGGAGTTCTATCTCCAGTTTTTTAAGGAATCTCCACACTGTTCTCCATAGTGGCTGTACTAGTTTGCATTCCCACCAACATTGTAAGAGGGCTCCCTTTTCTCCGCACCCTCTCCATCATTTATTGTTTGTAGACTTTTTGATAGAGGCCATTCTGACTGGCATTAGATGGTACCTCATTGTGGTTTTGAGTTGCATTTCTCTGATAATGAGTGATGTTGAGCATCTTTTCATGTGTTTGTTAGCCATCTGTATGTCTTCTTTAGAGAAATATTATTTAGTTCTTTGGGCTATATTTTGATTGGGTCATTTGTTTTTCTGTAATTGAGCTGCAGGAGTTGCTTGTATATTTTTGAGGTTAATTCTTTGTCAGTTGCTTCATTTGCTGTTAATTTCTCCCATTCTGAAGGCTGTCTTTTCACCTTGCTTATAGTTTCTGTCATTGTGCAAAAGCTTTTAAGTTTGATTAGGTCCCATTTGTTTATTTTTGCTTTTATTTCCATTACTCTATGAGGTGAGTCATAGAGGATCCTGCTGTGATTTATGTCAGAGTGTTTTTCCTATATTTTCCTCTAGGAGTTTTATAGTTTCTGGTCTTATGTTTAGATCTTTAATCCATTTTGAGTTTGTTTTTGTGTATGGTGTTAGAAAGTGTTCTAGTTTCATTCTTTTACAGGTGGTTGACCAGTTTTCCCAGCACCACTTGTTAAAGGGATTGTCTTTTTCCATTGGACATTCTTGCCTCCTTTGTCAAAGATAAGGTGTCCATAGATGCATGAATTTATCTCTGGGCTTTTTACTTTGTTCCATTGATCTATATTTCTGTCTTTGTACCAGTACCATACTGTCCTGATGACTGTATCTTTGTAGTATAGTCTGAAGTCAGGCAGGTTGATTCCTCCAGTTTCACTCTTCTTTCTCAAGGTTGCTTTGGCTATTCAAGGTTTTTTTGTATTTTCATACAAATTGTAAAGTTATTTGTTCTAGTTCTGTGAAAAATACCATTGGTAGCTTGATAGGGATTGCATTGAATCTATAGATTGCTTTGGGTAGTATACTCATTTTCACTATATTGATTCTTTTGATGCACAAATATGGTATATTTCTCCATCTGTTTGTGTCATCTTTGATTTCTTTCATCAGTGTTTTATAGTTTTCTATATATAGGTCTTTTGTTTCTTTAGGTAGATTTATTCCTAAGTATTTTATTCTTTTTGTTGCAATGGTGAATAGAATTGTGAGGAAGCTTCTTTCTATTTGTTTTCTAAGAGTTTTTATGCTGTGTGGGTATTGAATATCAAATGCTTTTTCTTCAACTATTGAGACAATTATTTATTTGACTTTTCTTTTTTAATTGATGATCATAGTAAATTACTCTGATTACTTTATGACTATCAAAGTGACCACAAAATCCCATTTTTCATGGTGCATAATCTTTTTTGATATGCTTTCAAATCTGACTTTCTAAAAGGTTGCTAAGAATTTTTTCATCTATGTAATGGACAAAGGAGCCTGGTCGGCTATAGTCTATGGGGTCACAAAGAGTCGGACATGACTGAAGCAACTTAAAGCATGCATATGAGGTATATCAATCAGTGGTGTTTATTCCCCCCCCCCCCCCCCCCGCAAAGTTTATTTTCTTGATTTGGGGCAGTATTAGCTTGTTGGGCTTCCCTGGTGACTCAGATTGTAAAGAGTCTGCCTGCAATGCAGGAAACCTGGGTTAGATCCCTGAGTTGGGAAGACCCCTGGAGGAGGAAATGACAACTCACTCCAGTATTCTTGCCTGAAGAATCCCCACAGACAGAGGAGCCTGGTGAGCTACAGTCCATGCGGTCCCAAAGAGTTGGACACAACTGAGTGACTAAGTACAGCACACAGCATTTGCTTGTTAAAAGGGTTTTAGATGTGTTCTTTTTATTTTCTGTAACAGTTTATGTAAAATAAACATTATTTCTTCAATAAATGTTTTGTAGAATTAATCCTTGAAATCATCTGGGCCTGGAGTTTTCTTTGGGGAAGGATTTTTAATTATAAATTCAATTTCCTTCATAGTTAAAAAGCTATTTATGTAATATTTTTTGTTGTTCTTTTTGAGTGATCTTGGGGTTGTTTGAATTTTTAAAGGAATTTTTTTCCATTTAATCTAAGTCATTAAATTTATTGTCATAAAGCTGTTTATATTTCCTTACTATTCTTTTAATGTCTATAGGAACTATAGTGATATTTCCTCTCTTGTTTATATCAAACTATCTGTTTTGCTTCCTGATCAGTTTGGCTAGAGATTTATCAGTTTTAGTGACTAATGTTTTTATCTATTTGTCTATTTTCTATTTTTTGTTGTTTTCTGTTCATCATTATTTCATTCCTTCTCTAAGTGTTAGTCGCTAAGCCATGTCTTATTCTTTGTGACCCCATGGACTGCTGCCCACCAGGCTCCTCTTTCCATGGAATTTTCCAGGCAAGAATGTTGGAGCAGGTTACCATTCTGTTCACCAGGGAATCTTCCCAACCCAGGGACTGAACTCAGGTCTCTTGCATTGCAGGCAGATTCTACCATCTGAGCCATCAGGGAAGTTCCTTTGGGTTTAATTTACATTATTTTTATCACAAAAATCAATAAATAAAAACAAATATGGGATCAAAGATATATGTATTTTGAGGGGTATTAAAGTGAGAAGTTTCAGTTTGCATAGAAGGCTAGAACCTCTCCAGTCTTTAAGGACTACCAGAAGTTCAATTAAATAAGTTACTATTTGCTTTTCTATGAGAAAAATTGCTAGGACAGTAATGCCATTGGTATAAGGGACCAAGAAAAATAATTTATTTTACTTCCTCATGTTAATTAATATACCGAAAATTATCAGTATATCTCATAAAAATATTTTGCTTTTCTCAATTTAGGAAAAAAAATGGCAGCAAATGCTTTTTATCACCCATCTCTTGAGACTATCTTGACAAAAACTGACGAACAATTGTGAAGTGCCCTGTGAACAATTGTGAACTGTAATTGCCAGTATACAATTAACAATACATCAAGAGTTTTAATGTACTGACATTGTGAATCTCCAATTTACCTAAGGATGATTATGCTTCATAATTGAGATGCTGTTGTCATTGTCATCCATAGCAACAAATGCTAATAGAATGTCTGCCTGACAGGGCATTGGCAAAAATGTCCCTGCTTTCAAATAATTTATATTTTTATTGGAGATCCAAGGAATACAGAAAAAGATATGTGGTCTAGGTTATCAAAAACTAAGTGCCAAATGAGTGGTGCAGACTTTAGAAATTCAAAGTGTCAAAGGATATAAGGACTGTGATTATAGATCAGTGCATTAGGGGAGAGTCTAGAGGACATGAAATTTATTTTGACTTTAAGCAAACAGTCCAGCTGAAGAAGAAAAGGAAAGAAATATAAATCTATTTGGAGAGATCAGAGTAAGCAAATAGGCAGAAAAGGAATGCTGATAATGTACTTAAAAAATGTTTATTTTTAGTTGCAGGATAGTTGCTTTACAATATTGTGTTGATTTCTGCCATATAGCAAGGTGAATAAGCCATAGATATACATATATACCCTCCCTCTGGAAACTCCCTCACACCTCCCACCCCATCAAGGTTGTCACAGAGCCCTGGTTTGAGTTTTCTGAGTCATACAGCAAATTCTCACTGGCGATCTATTTTATATATGTTAGGATATATGTTACCATAGTACTCTCTCCATTCGCCCCACCCTCTCCTCCCCTCCTGCCCCATGTCTACAAGTCTATTCTCTATGTCTGCAGCTCCATAGCTGCTCTGAAATTAGGTTCATCATTACCATTTTTATAGATTCCATATATATGCGTTAATATATGATATTTGTTTTTCCCTTTCTGACTTACTTCATTCCGTATAATAGGGTCTAGATTCATCTACCTCATTAGCACCAATTCAAATTCATTCCTTTTTATGACTGAGTAATCGTCCATTGTATATGCATACCACAGCTTCTTTATCCATTCATCTGTTGATGCACATCTAGGTTGCTTCCATGTCCTCATTCAGTTCAGTTCAGTCGCTCAGTCGAGTCTGACTCTTTCCAACCCCATGAACCACAGCACGCCAGGCCTCCCTGTCCATCACCAACTCCCGGAATCCACCCAAACCCATATCCATTGAGTTGGTGATGCCATCCAACTATCCCATCCTGTCGTCCCCTTCTCCTCCTGCCCTCAATCTTTCCCAGAATCAGGGTCTTTTCAAATGAGTCAGCTGTTCACATCAAGTGGCCAAAGTATTGGAGTTTCAGCTTCAACATCAGTCCTTTCAGTGAACACCAAGACTAATTTCCTTTAGAATGGACTGGTTGGATCTCCTTGCAGTTCAAGGGACTTTCAAGAGTCTTCTCCAACACCATAGTTCAAAAGCATCAATTCTTTGGCACTCAGCTTTCTTCACAGTCCAACTCTCACATCCATACATGACCACTGGAAAAACCATAGCCTTGACTAGACAGACCTTTGTTGGCAAAATAATGTCTCTACTTTTGAATATTCTGTCTAGGTTGGTCATAACTTTCCTTCCAAGGAGTAAGAGTCTTTTAATTTCATGGCCGCAGTCACCATCTGAAGTGATTTTGGAGCCCAGAAAAATAAAGTCAGCCACTGTTTCCACTGTTTCCCCATCTATTTCCCATGAAGTGATGGGACTGGATACCATGATCTTAGTTTTCTGACTGTTGAGCTTTAAGCCAACATTTTCACTCCCCTCTTTCACTTTCATCAAGAGGCTTTTTAGTTCCTCTTCACTTTCTGCCGTAAGGGTGGTGTCATATGCATATCTGAGGTTACTGATATTTTTCCCAGCAATCTTGATTCCAGCTTGTGCTTCTTCCAACCCAATGTTTCTCATGATGTACTCTGTATAGGAGTTAAATAAGGGTGACAATATACATCCTTGACGCACTTCTTTTCCTATTTGGAAGCAGTCTGTTCCATGTCTAGTTTTAACTGTTGCTTCCTGACCTGCATACAGGTTTCTCAAGAGGCAGGTCAGGTGGTCTGGCATTCCTATCACTTTCAGAATCTTCCACAGTTTATTGTGATCCACACAGTCAAAAGCTTTGGCATAGTCAATAAAGCAGAAATAGATGTTTTTCTGGAACTCTCTTGCTTTTTCCATGATCCAGTGGATGTTGGCAATTTGATCTCTGGTTCCTCTGCCTTTTCTAAAACCAGCCTGAACATCAGGAAGTTCACAGTTCACGTATTGCTGAAGCCTGGCTTAGAGTATTTTAAGCATTACTTTACTGGCATGTGAGATAAGTACAACTGTGCGATAGTATGAGCATTCTTTGGTATTGCCTTTCTTTGGGATTGGAATGAAAATTGACCTTTTCCAGTCCTGTGGCCACTGCTGAGTTTTCCAAATTTGCTGGCATATTGAGTGCAGCACTTTCACAGCATTATCTTTCAGGATTTGAAATAGCTCAACTGGAATTCCATCACCTCCACTAGCTTTGTTTGTAGTGATGCTTCCTAAGACCTACTTGACTTCACATTTCATTATGTCTGGCTCTAGGTGAGTGATAACACCATCATGATTATGTGGGTCGTGAAGATCTCTTTTGTACAGTTCTTCTGTGTATTCCATATGCTAGTTATTGTAAATCATGCCTCAATGAACACTAGGGTATATGTGTCTCTTTCCAATTATGATTTCCTCATGGTATATGCCCAATAGTGGGATTGCTGGATCATATGGTAGTTTTATTCCTAGTTTTTTTAGATTAATTAATTTTTTGAAGGATAATTGCTTTACAGAATTTTGCTGTTTTCTGTCAAACCTCAACATGAACCAGCCATAGGTATACAATATATCCCCTCCCTTTTGAACCTCCCTCCCGTCTCCCTCCCCATCCCACCCCTCTAGGTTTATACAGAGCCCCTGTTTGATTTTCCTGAGCCATACAGCAAATTCCCGTTGGCTATCTATTTTACATATGGTAATGAAATTTCTATGTTACTCTTTCCATACATCTCACCCTCCTCTCCCCTGTCCCCATGTTCATAAATCTGTTCTCTATGTGTGTTTCTCCACTGTTGCCCTGTAAATAAATTCTTCAGTACCATTTTTCTAGATTCCATATATATGTGTATATATGGTATTTACCTTTCTCTTTCTGACTCACTTCACTCTGTATAATAGGTTCTAGGTTCATCCACCTCATTAGAAATGACTCAAATGCATTCCTTGTGATGGCTGAGTAATATTCACAACTTCTTTATCCATTCATTTGTCGATGGACTTCTAGGTTGCTTCCATGTTCTAGCTATTGTAAATAGTGCTTCAGTGAACAATGTGATACATGTGTCTCTTTCAGTTTTGGTTTCTTCAGGGTATATGCCTAAGAGTAGGATTGCTGGGTCATACAGTGGTTTTATTCCTAGTTTTTTAAAGAAATCTCCATACTATTCTCCATAGTGGCTGTATCAATTTCCATTGCCACCAACAGTGCAAGAGGTTCCCTTTTCTCCACATTCTTTCCAGAATATATGGTTTGTAGACGTTTTGATGATGGCCATTCTGACTGGTGAGAGGTGGTGATGGCCATTCTGACTGGTGAGAGGTGATATCTCATTGTAGTTTTGATTTGCATTTCTCTAATAATGAGTGATGTTGAGCATCTTTTCAGGTGTTTATTAGCCATCTGTGTGTCTTCCCTGGAGAAATATCTGTTTGGTCTTCTGTCCTTCTAGAGTAATGGAAATAAAAATCACAATAAAAAAGTGTGACCTAATTGAGTTATACTTTTAAAATAAGCAGAACAGTTATATTTGTGAATGGAGTAAGGGAAAATAGTTGGAGAAAAATCATCAACTCCTTAAAGTGTATTTTATGTGAAATGCTTTGTATGTACTTTGCAAATAATTGTTGGGTTCACATCATCTATGTTAGGGCATAGTAATAACTACACTAATTTTACGACAGAGAAAGCTGAGGCTTCTCTTCTACAAAGAAAAGCAAATGACCTGCTCTGATGCAAAATCAAGATAAGAACTCCAGGACCTCCCTGGTGGTCCAGTGGTTAAGAATCCAACTTGCAATTCAGGGATGCAGGTGTGATTCCTGGTTGAGGAACTAAGATCCCACATGCCACAAGGAGAGATCCCTCATGATGCAACAAAGACTCCATGTCTGGTGAGTAAGACCATAAATAAATGAATAAAATGAAAAAGGAAGCAATTCCAGTCTTCTAACTCAGGTATATGTATGTGTGAGTCCCTTTCCTGTCCACCTGAAACCCTCAAAACATTGTTAAATGTCTATACACTAATACAAAATAACAAATTAAAAAAAGCCTCTCTTTGGAATTCTTTTATTATAGCCTAACCCTTTTTAAAGGATTGATTTTTGTCTTTAATTGCTCCATAATTAAAGAGAAGTCAAGTGGAATGCTTTGGAAAGGTGATGAAAAGCTTTGGAAAATCAGACTCATGAAGGAAGGTTTTGTAACACTAACTGCAGCAGTAGCCAGCATTGATTTAATACTTAATTGGAAAGAATTTCCATTTGTTGAGTGCTTCCAATGTACAGGATGCTTTTCTTATTCAGCCTCATGTAACAACATGGACAAACTGGGTATATAAAATGATGGGGGAATCTTGTAACAGAATCACAGAGCTGGAAAGAATCTTGGAGATTAGACCAAACATACATTTTAGAGACAAGGAAATATGGTCCTGCAATGGTTAACTGATTTCCTTTCTGAAGAGTGTTAAAAAGTATATCTTGTTATTTTGAATTAGTCATAATCTTGTTTAAAGTTATAAATAAGAACTGTGCACCATTACAAAATTCCTTCTGGATGCATAAGTGTATTTTGGAATTGCATTTAGTAAGGACGAAAGGAATATCCCTTAGTCCTGGCTCTATCTTTGGCCCTAAGTCTACTCTTTGGAATGCCTAGGATACAACCAAACATATGGCTTCTTCTGGTACCTTGCCTACAAGTACAGTGATCAAACATTTCTGTTGCTCTAAACAATGAGCAATTTTCTCCAGAACCTCACTGGTCAGAATCATGCAGCCCATAGTGAGCTATTTACACCACTTAAGCTTCTTGTTCCTTTCAGATTAACATTTCCCAGACTGAATTCAGCCCAGAAGAAAATCTTTATTTTTGGAAAGTTCTAAAGAAAATCTGTTCAGCTATTTTTGAGTTTTCAGAGTGAGAAAAGTCAATGTTTCATTGCTTTTGAATAAAGTTTAAGTGCTTGGATTCTTTGGATACCCGGACAATTAAAAACTGTCTTTTCATGGAAATTTCTATCTCAGCATACTTGTAGTTCTCAGCAAAAATCAGCCACTGTGCAGAATTTGACAATATTGGTCTTATTTTAGTTTCCTATTGCTGTGCAACAAATTACTACAGACTTTGCAGCTGAAGCAAAATGTATTTACTATCTCAATGTCTGTGGGTGAGGTGTTTGGACAGTATCACTGGATCCTCAGCTCAGGCTTAATAGACTGTAATCAAGGTGTCAGCTGAGCTTGCAGTTCTCACCTGGGAGGTCCTTTTCCAAGTTCATTCAGGTTGCTGGCAGATTCCGTTCCATGTTATTATATGACTGAGGCAATGTTTTCTTGCTTGCTGTTGATCAAGGACCACTCTCAGCTCCTAGAGACTCCTGCCCTTCTCTCTAAGTAGCTCACAACATGACTGTTGGCTTTTTTCCTTCAAAGCCAGTTATGAGCTTCCCTGGTGGCTCAGATGGTAAAGAATCTGCTTGCAATACAGGAGACCTGGGTTTCATTCCTGGGTCGGGAAGATCCCCTGGAGAAGGAAATGGTAACCCACTCCAGTATTGGTGCCTGGAGAATTTCATGGACAGAGGAGCCTGGTGGACTATAGTCCATGGGGTCACAAAGGGTCAAACATGACTGAGCACAGTCAGGGAAGACACCATATTTTTAAAGGCTCATCTGACTGGGTCACCCTCTCCCAGGATAATATCAACTCATTTGCCAATTCAGTAATAATTGCAAGATCCTTTTGCCATATATTGTAGTAGAATCAGGGGAGTGACATCTCATCTATTCTCAGATTCCCATCACTCTCAAGGGGAGGGGATTATACAAGGATGAGGGTCATTGTCTATGACCTTAGAAACTTGCCTACCGCAGGTCCTAAAATAGAGTTGCTTTAAATGAGTAAAAACTGTCATTATATACAACTGTAACAAGTTCTGTATAAAATATCAGTCAGATTTTATTGCACAGCTGAAAATAACCACAAACTTTTCAGATCTTACATTTGCTCTCTTTGTGCTGCTATATATTTTTTTTTAAAAAGAAAGCTATGACACGTTTTGTGAGCATCTTCTTCCCTTTTAGACTTGTTATCCCTTCCTCACTTTGGGTGCCACTCTGACTCCTATTGACTTAGTATTTTCTGCAGTGAGAGAAGCAGCTAAGAAGAGAATTTGTAAGGGGTTAAGTGATTTGCATATTGTTTTTCCATGAGTATTTGCTTTTTAAAGAGGAGCATATGGCCACAGTCATATTACAGTCAAGTAATTCTCTATGCTAGAATTTCACCCTTGCCACACCAGAGGTAAAAAAGCCAAGGGGAAAGAGTTTCTGCTATTAATAATGCTGTGTGACCCCTGGGTAAGTAAAGATACTGAGCTATGATGACTGTGGTGTCCTTCTAAATGGGAGGGACAGTTCAATGCCCACCACCTCACATCATCCTTCAAAAACATGGGTTGGCCTAGGAGACAATTAAGCCATGTTCCCAAATAGTGGAACTTTCTTATAATTGTACAAATTATCATTTTTTTTCTGGAGAAAATTTGTCTTTATTCACTTTAAGACCCATCAAAACAATTTTCCTTGGGTTCAACTTTCCATGCCTCTACTAGCCCTAAATCATGATAGGATCCAGGGCTAGACCTGGAATGTGGGCATGGCTTGCTCTAGCATGTTCTCAGGTTAAGAGACAAAGAATCTTCTCATCTCTGTACCTTCCAGCCTGGCTTATTTGTGCTGCCAGTAAGGCCTTTAGCACATAAATCCTCATAGAAGCAGATAGTATCAGGTTCTGCCAGGAGTGAATTTTCTGCATATCTTTCCATCAAGTCTTCATCAGAGTTATCTGATGGAGGTCTTCGACTTTTGAGAACTGGATATCTTCCTATCTCTTTTTTCAACAGGGACATCAGATTGGCCCATTTTCTAAACCTCACTTCAGGACTGAACATCTAGTGAACATCTTTACTGGGAAGTAGTATCTGAAACTTGAATTGTCTTGAAAAATATCAGGAAGTGAGGCTATGTGACTAACTCTTGCACATTTCCCTCATGGGGCTGGGATATGACTTTCAGAACCACCCCACTCCAAGGAACTTGTTTCAGAAGAATTGGTGGGTAATGTTTCTGATCATTTTTCTGTGTCTGTGTATGGTGTGCTGAGGTATTATTTTACTAGGAATCAACCTTTCTGTTGCTGTAAAAAAAAAGTATCAGTAGAGAGCTTTGAGGGTTTCCCAGGTGGTGCAGTGGTAGAGAATCCACATGCCAATGCAAGAGACACAAGAGACCTGGCTTCAATCTCTGGGTCAGGAAGATCCCCTGGAGAAGGGAATGGCAACCCATTTTAGTATTCCTGCTTGGAGAATCCCATGGACAGAGGAGCCTGGTGGGCTATACAGTCCACGAGGTCTCAAAGGGTGAGATATGACTGAGTGACTGAGCGCACACACACACTCACAGAGCTTTGGCCTACCACTTTCTATTTCTGTTGACTCCCTACCTTTAAGTTGGGGCTCACATTTTTTGGTGGGGTGCAAGGGAAAGCTTGTGTGTCTGCTGCCATTGGCGGATCTAATGTTTGGTAAGAGTCCTTGAAGCACAGCATATTTTTCTTGCTTCAGTTAGACTCACACTTAGATTTGAACATCTACCATCTGTTAGGTGTTGCTGGAGATACAGAGATAAATTAGATGCACATCCCTGCCCTCCAGCAGTTCTCCAGTGGATTTTTCCTGTTATGCCTCAGAGCAACTGTTGTAGCTTTCTGGGGAGGAGAACAGTCTGCTCCTCAGGCCCCATTTCTTTTAATTCTTTCTTTAAATGAGTGTTGCTGCGCCGGACAGCTTAGAACTCTGATCCCCATTTCACAGATACTACTGAGGCATGAGGGTTCAGCAGCACTTCAGTCCTAAGTCAGTAATGACACAGCATTGAGTTAAACTTTTTGTCTATCCCAGTAAACTTAAAGCTTTAGCAGTTAAAAATTGTGTATTACTGATTTCCATGTTACCCTCAACCGGAAAGCTGACATAGAAAGCATATTTAATATTATGTTATCATCGTTGCTGTTATTGTTATTGATTCTAAACACCCTTTGCTCATTGTGTATGTGACTTTAGATACTGTGTAGTTTGGATGATTCTATCAGGAGAAGCACTGGATAATTGTTTGGAAATGTGATAAAAGAAGGGGGACCTCATTTATGAGAAGGTGTTTTCAATCTCTCAGCCCAGTTCCAGCCACCATATACATGGTATCCACTCCAGTATTCTTGCCTGGAGCATCCCAGGGATGGAGGAGCCTGGTGGGCTGCCATCTGTGGGGTTGCACAGAATCGGACATGACTGAAGTGACTTAGCAGCAGCAGCAGCAGCAGCAGCATACATGGTATAGCACCTTAGCTTTGTTGTGGATAGATTGTTCCAGAGCATGGCACAACCTAGGAGGAGGCTGATTGAAGTCTGTTTCTCATTTGTCTAACATCTCCCCTTCCTCTTACCTCCCTGTATTGAATGCAGGTCCAGAGAAAACCTAGGGGTGTTTGATTCATCTCATCATTTCCTTCAAAGCAACATTACAAAATTTTCTATCATACCACCTACTTTCTATTTTTCCCTCCCAACCCCTAATTTAAAATAACATAAACCTTTAGAGTATTTAGGGCATTTCAGCATTCTTTTTTTCCTGGTATTTCACCAAAGACAAATGAAAGACATTATGTATCCATCCTAATACATTCTTAACAAAATAGGTTAATTTCTAATTCTAAGGTAGAGCCTCATTTCACCTCTCCTGGGAACATTTACAATCCCTGAAGAATTCTGGAGGATTCCCTCTGGGGTTTCTAAACACATTCAATTCAATTCAACAAACATTCATTAAGTGCCCACTAAAGACCGGACTCAGGGTGAGATCTGGAAACCCAGAGATGAATCGGATGTTATCTCTACCTTTGAGAGGCTCATAGTGTAACCAGGGAGAACAGCAAATGAAAGAGAACCAGGGAGAACACTTATGAATGAGTGCTTCAGAGCAGAGTTATGAAAGAACCACATATTTGGGCAATATTGAGCTACTGTTCAGTGTGACTGGAGAGTAAAGGACTTGGGAGAAGTGATGGATAGTGGGGGTAAGGAGACTAGATATAAATTTAGGACAATTTGTAAAGATCCTTGAATGCCAAAATAAGTACTTGGGATTTTCATCCTGTTTTCTATGGGGAGACTTCTGAAAGAAAGCATTAGATTTGTGTTATGCATTGAGTCTAATATATTTCTGAAAAATATAAATGAATAAACCACCCTTTCTCTCTAGTTCCAAAACTTTTTCATCATCTCAGAAGTATACCCTTTATCCATTAAGTAATCATTCCCCATTTCCCATCCATTAATCTGCCTCCAGTTTCCATGGATTTGCCTATTCTGCATATTTATTTCATATAAAAGAAATCATATAATACATGAACTTTGATCTGGCTTCTTTCACTTAACATGATGTTTTCATCCAAAGTGTGGCGTGTTTCAATACTTCATTTCTTTTTATAGATTACTTCATTTCTTTATAATATTCTATTGCATGTATATGCCACAATTCATTTATCCAGTCATCTTTTTATGGGCATTTGAGTTTTCCCATCATTTGTCTATTGTGACAAATAGACACTTGTATAGACATTTGTATACAAGTTTCTGTATGGACGTATATGTTCATTTCTCTTGAGTACAGTCCTCGGAGTGGGATTGCTGGTCACATGGTTATTCCATGTTTAACTTTTTTGAGGAATTTCCAAACTATTTTCCAAAATGGCTACATTTTGCATTCCTACCGGCAGTGTAGAAGGTCTCTGATTTCTCCACATTATTGCCAATGCTTTTCTTTTTAAAAACTATTATTATATCTATTTTAGTAGATAGGAAATAGTATCTCACTGTAGTTTTGATTTGCATTCCCTTAATGGCCAGTGCTGTTAATCACTTTCTCTTATGCTTGTTGGCCATTTGGATATCTTCTTTGGAGAAATGTCTACTCACATCTCTTGGCAACAATGTGTTTCTATAAACAGGCTTGAGATATAATCTACATACCCTACAATTCTCTCATTTAAATTGTTTAATTAAATGGATCTAATATATTGGCAAAGTTGTGCAACCACCACCACAATCTAATTTTATAATGTTTTCATTCCCCAAAAGAAACTCAACACTCTTTAGCAGTTATTCTCCATATCAACTTTCCCCAGTCCTGGCAACTGCCAATCTACTTTTTGTCTCTATAGATTTGCCTATTATGGACATTTCACATAAATGGAATCACAAAACATGTGGGCTTTTGTGACTGGTTTCTTTCCCTTAACATAAAGTTTTCAATGCTAGCATGCTACCATGTTGAAGCATGGTCAGTATTCATTCGTTTTAATTGTCAAATAATTATTCTTTGTATGGATATACCACTTTTTATGTATCTGTTCACAGTTGGTGAACATTCAGGTTATTTCCTCTTTTTGGATATTGTGAATACTGCTGCTCTGAAAATGACTGTGTATGTATTTTCTTGAGCATCTGTTTTAAATTATTTGTGGTATATGCCTATAAGTGGATTTGCTAGACTGTATAACTGTCCCTCATAGCTCAGTTGGAAAAGAATCCACCTGCAATGCAGGAGACCCTGGTTCAATTCCTGGGTTGGGAAGATTCCCTGGAGAAGGGAAAGTTTACCCACTCCAGTATTCTGGCCTGGAGAATTCTTGGGACTCTATAGTCCATGGGATCGCAAAGAGTCAGACACAACTGAACGACTGTCACTCACTATATATAATACATGATAACTGTAAGTTGAACTTTTGAAGGTACATCAAACCGTTTCCCAAAGTGGCTACAATATTGTACATTTATACTATACACAAGGATTCCAATTTCTACATATTCTCACTAATACTTGCTCTTGTTTTTCATAATCATTCTAGAGAATGTGCAGTGGTATTTTATGATTTTGGTTAGCATTTCCTTAATGGTTAATCACATTGAGCATCTCTTGATGAGCTTATTGGTCATATGTAAATCTTCTCTGGAGAAATGCCTATTCAAATTCATTGGGCATGTTTTAACTGGGTTTTTATCATTTACAAGGGATGGTAAGAGTCTTGTATGTATTCTAAATATAGCTCACTTATGAGATAGACACATATTTTCAAATATTTTTTCCCATTCTATGGCTGTCATTCATTTTCTTGATGGTGTCTTCTGTAACAAAACATTTCCATTTTGATGGAACCAAATCTACCTGTATTTTCTTGTCACTTTTGTTTTTGGTATCATATCTAAGAAGGTTTTGTGCAACTGGAGGTTAAAAGATTTGCTCCTAGATTTTCTTCTAACAAGTTTGTCTTTTTTTTTTTTTAATATTTTGTGTATGGCTTCAGGAAAAACTCCAGTTATATTTTTTCTTAAATGGGTCTTATGGGTTTTAATTCTATACTACAAGGCAAAACTAATGATACCTTCAATATAGGCTAGACTGAGATTCAGAGACAACTACGGAGAATTGGAGGGGGCAGCCGACTAAGCTTTGTGTTACCAGGGCAGGCAGTGGTTCAGGAATGCACACATGAGTCAAGCCAGGCTAATGAGATGAAATTTCAAGCCTTGTTTGAACTATTGAGATAGAGACACTTATTTATTTATTTATTTTATTAAGACTGTTAGCTGTATGGATGACAAGGATGAAGCTGCGAGTCTCGTCAAGTAGACAGCCTGCTTAAAATGGGTCAATGAAATGGAAAAATGACCTAAGAAATGGGGAGACAGACACTAAGTCTGATGACACTGACCTTCTAAATCTAGCCATTCTTGAAAATCTATCTTTGGAATTCTCACTTATATGAGTGGATAAATTCTCGTCTTTCCTTAAATGACTTTGTGTTAGTTTTTTATCACTTACAGTAAAGTAAGTGGAGAATGATACATACCTGTACCTTTCCCCAAATATTCACCAAAAATATACACTTGAGAAAAGAATAAATTTATTATAGTTTCTTGATCTTATCATGCTCTAAAGCTTTGACATGGACTATTTTTTTCTGCAAGGAATGCCTTTCTCCTTATTTAAATGGTCAATATTACCCATCTTTTGAAAACTAGTGAAAGCCTCAAATAGTCCTCTAGAATCCTTAGCTAATATAGCTAGACATGGTTGGAGCTCCCTTATGAGCACTAGTGACACCCATCTTATTTTATCTTAGTTTTCTGGCTGCCTGACTTCTGAGAAATAAATAGCAAATGAATATATTTATTTATCTTTATATTTCAAGTACCTAGACCAGGGCCTGGTGTAAAATAGACAATTTGTAATGTTTGTTAAATAAATGGATAAATGCAACAGATAATCTGCACTTATTAAATTTTTATTAAGATCTTACAGTACCCTAAATATATAATTACTTTCTCTGTGTCAAGCTTTTCCCCACTCTTCTTTTCCTGAATTTTAAAACATTTCTACAGGAAGATAATTAAGATTAGGCAGAACACAAAATGATGTGATGGTTTTGATCAGTGTGGAATACAGTTGTCTTCCTGCTTTTGGAACAATGTGGTTGACCCACTATTCTCAAATTAATAATTGGTTTTAGAACATAATTTCTCCTTTCAGTTTGGTATTTTAGAGTGAGAAGCTCAATGACAAATGATTTCCCTAAGTTTAAAACACATTTAGCATTCTTGGGTTTACTTTCCCATCCAAAAACATGGCCAGGCTTCTGGATTTGCTCTATGGTATTATCCATAGCAGCTGATGTTAATTTACTTCCTTCTTTAGCCTTCTCAATTCCAACCAACATTCATGTAGCATCTTTTCTCTTAATATTTTAAAAATTAATTTTAGCCTATTATATGCAAAATAAGTGGCTACCCTGTAAAAATTCTGATGCAAAACAAAGAGCACTGGAATCAGACAAGTAGCCTCAGTTCTTACACTAGCTCGTGGAATGATTTGAACATCTCTGGTCCTCAGTTTTTTCAGCTGAATCATGATAGTCCTGGATGAAAAAGCCTCTAATAACCATTCCAACTCTTAGATCCATAAGACACTCAATATTCTTAGGATTCTCATTGAAGTTATTTGTGTTAGCAGAGGCAATATGTCCTTCTAGTCTTCCAAGCCATGATCCCAGATTGTATGTATTGTCAGTTGCAGAGAAAAATTGGCATTAAAAACAAATAGTTTTTACTTAGAAAAGCTTGTATTGGGAATTTTCTGGTGGTCCAATAGTTAGTATTTGACACCTTCACTGCTGTGGCCTGGGTTCGATCTCTGGTCTAGGAACTAGGATCCTTCAAACTACATGATGTAACCAAAAAAAGAAAAAACAAAACCAAACAAAGAAAAGGAAAAAAAAAAAAAAGCAAACTTATTTTTACTTCCCGCTTTTTGTTTTTATATCTTTAAATATTGTGACCATTTCGGGGAACCTGAAGAATCCAACTGAGCCCTGTAATCTGCCTTATTTTTTCAAGGAAGATAAGATGTACTTGATGTCTAAAAAGAGTCTTTATAGTTGGGTTGTACCATCATAGTGGGTTAGATGTATACTAAATTACCCCCTAATTTCAGTGGTTTAAAAACACAAAAATTTATTTCTTACTTATATTGTAACCCGGTGAGAGGTGGTAGAGCTGGGTGACGAATAGTGGGTGGAGAGTTAAAACAGCAGACTGCTTCCATATGTGGCTCTACCACATTCCAGGACCTCTCAGTCTGCCCCCGGATCTTTCAGCTCCACCAACAAATGAGAAAAGAAACAGGGAAAGTGGAGAATTGTTTTTATGGCCACTTTCAGAAGTGGCCATATCTGTTCACTCCACATTACATAGTTCGGAACTCAGTCATATGGCTCCACCTCTGCAGGGTGAACCCAATACTTTAACTGTATACTAGTGTTGGAGAAGACTCTTGAGAGTCCCTTGGACTGCAAGGAGATCCAACCAGTCCATTCTGAAGGAGATCAGCCTTGGGATTTCTTTGGAAGGAATGATGCTAAAGCTGAAACTCCAGTACTTTGGCCACCTCATGCGAAGAGTTGACTCTTTGGAAAAGACTTTGATGCTGGAAGGGATTGGAGGCAGGAGAAGAAGGGGACGACAGAGGATGAGATGGCTGGATGGCATCACTGACTTGATGGACGTGAGTCTGAGTGAACTCTGGGAGTTGGTGATGGACAGGGAGGCCTGGCGTGCTGTGATTCATGGGGTCGCAAAGAGTCGGACACGACTGAGGGACTGAACTGAACTGAACTGAAAGAACGAAGAGGAAGTCATTTAGGTAATCTCTGCTAGGTCCTCCAAGTGTGGCAGAACTATTCATAGGGAGATGTTTCTACAATATGGTAGCGAAACAGAGAGATTTACATTGTTACAGAGACTAGAAAGACTAATGGGATTGAATGGTCATAAAGGAGTCAAGTGGTGATTCTGACCTCAGAGAAAGGACTTAATGTGCTCTCTTTTGTTTTATAAGCAACAAAATGATGACAGTGGTAATCTAAGTGGCACTGCAAATCAACTGCTTAGATGAAACTAGGACTCTTCGCTCAGTGTACTTCCTGGTATTTGTGCAGTAGGATCACAAATGCCAGCATTGTTTGGAGAAAAGCCTGTTTGGATCTAATTTGAGGACAAAGTTAAGTTAATCAACCTTATTATTAGTGTTTTTTTTAGTGATATACCTTTGAAGAAGTTCTTCAAAACTCTTAAAATTCATGGAATGTCTAAGAATGCAAAGTGGAGTAGGCATTTAATGTGAGAGAGGGAGATGGAAAGAGACAGAGGGACAGAGAGAAACAGACAGAGAGGAGAACCAGTAAGAAAGGGCCAAAGATCTATTAAAGAAATGATCTTTTTTTAAGTTTTTTTTTTTAAATTGTAGTATGGTTGATTTGCAATATTGTTTTCATTTCTGGTGTACAGTTCAGTTGCTCAGTGATGTCTGGCTCCTTTGTACCCCCATGAACTGTAGCTCACCACAGCCCCCAGGTTCCTCTGTCCACGGGATTTCCCAGATAAAATACTAGAATGCATTGCTAGTCCCTTCTCCAAGGGATCTTCCTGACCCAGGGAAGGAACCTGTGTCTCCTTTATTGGCAGGTGGGTTCTTTACTGCTGAGCCACCAGGGAAACCCATATATATCATTACACAGCACCAAATAGACCTCCCTGTGCTATAAAGTAGGTTTTATGAATTATCTTTTATATATAGAGTAGTGCAAATATGCCAATTCCAATTTCCTAATTTATCCTTCCTCTATTACCTCCTTGGTAACCATAAGTTTGCTTTGTATATCTGTTTCTGTTTTATAAATAGGTTCTGTTGAATGCTTCTTTTAGATCCCACTTATATGCAATGTCATTTAATATTTGTCTTTCTCTGTCTGACTTACTTCACTCAGTATGAGAATCTCTAGGTCCATCCATGTGGTTGAAAATGGCATTATTTCATTCTCTTTTGTGGCTGAATAATATTCCATGGTCTATATGTACCACATCTTCTTTATCCATTCCTCTGTCAATGGACATTTAGATTGCTTCCATGTCCTGGCTGCTTTAAATGGTGCTGCAGTGAACATTGGGAGTACATGTTTCCTTTCAAATTGTGGTTTTCTCTGGATTTACGCCCAGCAGTGGGATTGTTGGATGATATGTAGCAGTATTTTTAGTTTTTTAAGGATGCTCCATACTGTTCTCCATAGTGACTGTACCAATTTACATTTCCACCAACCTTTCCAGCATTTATTCTTCGTAGATTTTTAAAAGCTTTTGCACAACAAAGGAAACCATCGACAAAATGAAAATAAAACCCACAGAAAGGGAGAAAATATTTGCAAATGAAGCTACTGACAATGGATTAATCTCTAAAACATACAAACAGCTCATGCAGCTCAATATCAAATAAACAAACAACCCAATCAAACAGTAAGTGGAAGATCTGAACAGACATTTCTCCAAAGAAGACATACAGATGACTAAGAAGCACATGAAAGATGTTCAACATCACTAATTATTGCTGCTAAGTCACTTCAGTTGTGTCCGACTCTGTGCGACCCCACAGAAGGCGGCCCAAAAGGCTCCCCGTCCCTGGGATTCTCCAGGCAAGAACACTGAAGTGGGTTGCCATTTCCTTCTCCAATGCATGAAAGTGAAAAGTGAAAGTGAAGTCGCTCAGTCGTGTCCGACCCTCAGCGACCCCATGGACTGCAGCCTTCCAGGCTTCTCCATCCATAGGATTTTCCAGGCAAGAGTACTGGAGTGGGGTGCCATTGCCTTCTCCAAACTAATTATTAGAGAAATGCAAATCAAAACTCCAATGAGGTATCCCCTCACACAGGTTAGGATGACCAACATCAAAAAATCAACAAACAAGAAATGTCCTTTTGATAGTCCACCTGGGCAATTAGTTTTGATGGCTCTAGAGGTCTATGATATGATTTTCACTTTCTGTTTTCTAGTTCTAGGGAGACCTAGCCCTGGGCCAAACATTGAGGAGGGTAAATGTTTGGGGGCCCTCTGCTCTCCTGTTCAAAGCTCCACTGGTGTCTCCCAATCCTCTCAACAAACAGCAATGCCCTCATTTAATTCATGGTCAATTTGATCATTCCATTCTCTACCCCTCAAACATCTTCCCTGGTGGCTCAGAGGTTAAAGCGTCTGCCTCCAATGCGGGAGACCCGGGTTCAATCCCTGTGTTGGGAAGATCCCCTGGAGAAGGAAATGGCAATCCACTCCAGTATTCTTGCCTGGAGAATCCCATGGAGGGAGGAGCCTAGTAGGTTACAGTCCACGGGGTTGCAGAGTCGGACACGACTGAGCGATTTCACCTTACCCCTCAAAGACTGTCACAGTAGTAGTGTTAGTTGCTTAGTCATGTCTGATTCTTTGTGATCCCATGGACTGTAGCCTGCCAGGCTCCTCTGTCCATGGGATCCCTCAGGCAAGAATACTGGAGTGGATTGCTATTTCCTTCTCCAGAGGATCTTCCCAACCCAGGGATTAAACCCGGGTCTCCTGTGTTGCTGGCAGATTCTTTACCATTTGAGCTGTAGAGAAAATCTATATAAAGTGTATAAAGTGGATTATGGATTAAAGTGGATTATGTACAATCATTTTCTCTTTTTTTGGGGGGGGGTTTATTTATTTATTTTTATTTTTATTTTTTTTTTATTTTAAAATCTTTAATTCTTACATGCATTCCCAAACATGAACCCCCCTCCCACCTCCCTCCCCATAACATCTTTCTGGGTCATCCCCATGCACCAGCCCCAAGCATGCTGCATCCTGCGTCAGACATAGACTGGCGATTCAATTCACATGATAGTATACATGTTAGAATGGCATTCTCCCAAATCATCCCACCCTCCTCACATATACTATATGAACTAAGTTTTATTATACCAATTTAATAAGTGAGAAAATTGAGAACAATAGACAGAACTACCAATTATTGGCTTGAAATGCTTTATGTATTTTATCACATTTCATACAACAACTTTGCCAAATGCTGTTTCATCACTTATCTCTGAGATAAGAAATGTCAGTATAGGAGAGATTAAATAATTTTTCTAAGATGATCAAACTGGCAAGATGAAAAGCTGGATTTTAAACTTCCACCTATTTTATTTCAAAACCTATGCCTTTCTTGATGCTTAACAATAATGATGATGATGATTTTATTATTTTTAATCATTTTTAGTTATTAATTTGTTATTTCATAGTCTCCTCTGAGAAATGATTCTTCAGTGGGGTTCAATGATGAGATTCATAGAGATGCAATGCTTTAAACTTTATAAATAAATGTGGTAATTTATCAGTTAGGATGCTTTCAGCTTCAAGACAAAAAACTTTAAAAAATGACATAAACAAGTAAACAATAAAGTGTTTATTCTCTCTTAAAGGGAAATCCAGAAACAGAAGCGTTCCAAAGCTGGTGAATTCAGCAGTACAGTGATGTCACTGAGGAACTATTATCCATTCATCTTTCTACTCTGTCATCTACAGAAATTTGGTTTGACTCTCCTGATGGTACCAGATGGCTCATTTATTGTAAGAGAAAACATCCAGAGGCAGAAAATGAAACTACTAAACTTGCATTCCTTTTAGGAGTGAAAAAACCCTTCCCGGATCTTCACCACAAATTTCCCCTGACATCTCTTTAGCCCAAAATGTGTCACATGCCTGTCCCTAAACTAATCACTTTCTAAGGGCATTGGGATTATCTTGTTTGACTTAAACCATGGCTTTGTTGGTTTGAACAAAAGAAGCATTCTATGAGGAAGAAGGATAAAGGCCACCGCTAGTGGGTAGGAAGTATCAATAGTAATGACAATCACACTCAGGTACCAGGACTTAATGGGTGAGAGAGAGAAGGAGACGCTTTCAAGTTCAGAACAAAGGTCTCTTGCTTTCCCATGAGCCCAACCCTACCATGAAACTTGTTATTGAAATAAATACTGTAAGTGTTTGGGAAAGAATTTTCACATAGTTTTAGGGTGGTATTTTGAAATTACAAAGATTCCAAGTTCGTTGATGGAAAACCACATGGAAACAAAATTGAAGTTCTGATTCATTAAGGGTCACTTGTGATATTCTACTGTGGACTCATGGATTTCAAATAATTTTGGAATCATTTATTTTAATCTCTCAATCCTCTGTTATAATGTTTGGCTTCCTTCCACAATGTCTTGTGATTATCTAGCCTCTGCCTCAACATAATCTGTGATGGGGGTCTCATTATTTACAGTACACTCCCTTTTTTTGTTGAAAGGTTTTTTTCTCATTTTAAACTGAAATTGCTTTAATTAATTAAACATATATTTTGCAGAGACCAAACATGCTATGTAAAAAAAAAAAAAGGTTTTGAAATCAGCAGATTCTGATCCAAGATTGGCATCTCGGGCTTGCAATGACTGGTTATGAGGTTGGGAGTCAGGCTCTATCTAGATTCCAATTTCACATGCTCTCTACCAGCTGCATAACCATAACCTTAGGAAAGCTCTTAGCTCATCTCCCACCCCATGCCTCAGCTTTCTTTTCTGCAAAATGGGTCTTATAGTGGTATCTGCTTAAAGGGGTTGAGTGAATCTCTGTATGTAACACCTTTGTGCTGCTGGAGACAATAAATCTTGCATATTATATTAAAATAAACTATGTGTGCTCAGTCACTCAGTTGTGTCAGACTCTTTGTGACCCCATGGACTGTAGCCCACCAGGCTCCTCTGTCTATGGGATTTTCCAGACAAGAATACTGGAGTGGGTTGCCATTTCCTCCTCTGGGGATCTTCCTGACCCAGGGTTCTAACCTGGGTTTCTTACACCTCCTGCATTGGCAGGCAGACTTTTTTTTTTTTTTACCATCAGTGGCATCTGAGAAGCACAAAGTGAGCTGTGAGGACTTACAAAAAAGACTGAGTAAAATTGATACAACCATGCCTACCTCTGGGGAGGGCTTCCCATGTAGCTCAATCGTGAAGACTCTGCCTGCCAATGCACGTGATGCATGTTTGAAGACTGGGTCGGGAAGATCCCCTGGAGGAGGAAATGGCAACCCACTCCAGTATTCTTGCCTGGGAAATTCCATGGACAGAAGACCCTAGTGGGCTACAGTCCATGGGGTCACAATAGAGTTGGACACAACTTATCAACTAAATAACAGCAACATAACAACCTCTGAGGTTTGTTGTAAGGATTAAATGAGACTGTGAAGAAAGAGAACTCAAAAAAGGTTAACCCTTCTTTGCATTTCACTTGCCTAATTCCTGCCTAGAACTTAGTGGGTGCCTTTTAAATATTTCTTGCTCCACTCATTCCATTTCCCCCATGAAGCTACGGGGTAAATTTCACAGGCTAGGTCTCAACCTTCCCTGTGGATTCCATGTTTTTAGAGAAAGCACATCTGCTGTCCTCAAGGCTCAAGCCTCACTACCATTTGTATCTCCTGGTCACCAGACCACGAGCTTCTCAACGGCAGTGCCAAACATTATTCAGTCTTCTACCTGCAACATTCCTGGAACAGAATCAGTGCTCAACACATATTCATAACCAGATTAACTTTTCTCTGTGACTTTCTGTAAGGACTGTGCTCACGGTAAATGTTTAATCTACTAGCTATAATAAAATTAGCCATTGTTATTATTATTGTATAACAAACTCAATTGTGCGGGTAATGGGATGGAGGCCAGTGGGGAATACAGCTTTTTCCAATGTCTGCAGTGCCTGTTTCCTTTTCTCCCTAAGCCAGAACTTTCCGTGTTTACTTTTTCTCTCCCAAGATGCAAATCACTTCCTTGAAGACCAGCCATCCCAGTGGGAAGGGAGAACTGAGTGTCTCCAGGACCTGGGAAATATTTCCTTCACCCTGGCTGGGGCCACACTTTCAGCTCACTGTGCTGCTTGGGGTTATGAGAATTATATTTTAAGTGGATTAAACAAAGTCAGTGTCTGATGACTGCTGCCCCTAAACATGTTTGGCCCAAATCATTAATTTTTGTCCTTCGAACGGTAACCTGCATTTCATGTGAAATATGGAATATGTGTGTGCAAGCATTTGTGCTCAGTTGCTCAGCTGTGTATGATTCTGAAACGCCATGGACTGTAGCCTGCTAGTCTTCTCTGTCGATGGGATTCACCAGGCAAGAATACTGGAGTGGGTTGCCACTTCCTTCTCCAGGGGATCTTCCCAACCCAGGGACCGAACCCATGTCTCCTGTGTCTCCTGCATTGCAGGCAGATTCTTTACCCACTGAGCCATGGGGGAAGCCCCATGAAATATGGTATATGACATATTAGATCAAGCATTGGTCTGTTCAACCCAATCTTCTGTCCCCGCTGCTGTCTCTGGGTAAGGATTGGGGCAGAGTCTAAGAGTTTAATGGCATAAATTTAAAATACAAAAGCAGTTCTTCCTAACTTTTTCTATATTTTCCGTCATGAATTAATTTTAATTTTTATTGAGTTTCTGTGCAGGAGCATCGGGCTCTGTCCTTAGCTCTTGATATCAGGTTTGTGTTCTCACTCTGGTTCTTATACATGCTGATCAGCTTCCAATACCCACCTTATCAGACCTAAGAGGCCTGTCTACACAATGACCCACACAATGACTGGCCTTGGCTTTGTGGGACTCCTGCTTCTAATCTTTGGTACACTTGAATACTGAATAACTTTTTCAGGCTCTTGCCTCCCTGGGAAAGAGGCACAACCTTTTCCACTTAAGACACGCCTTCTTGACGCAGGAGAAATTGTTTACTTAAGAAGGCAGAAATTCAAAAGCTTCACCAAATTATTCTTTAGGAACCAAGTAAATAATCTGATGAGTTGACTCCTTCTTTTTTTGTAGCCAGGCTGGGATGTCTGTATAAACAGCCTTTCTGATGACAAGCTGGCAGCAGGAATTCTGGTCAGGAAGAGGAGAATCAGACAAATGTTTTTATTTCTCAGTCACCAACCTCACTTGCCTTCCCCTTCACTGCCCTTTCTCTGAACCGAGAGTAGAGTTTGATTGGGGCTTTGTTTTATGCCCTGGGCAAAAGTTTTGGGTCAGCTGAGGTCAGTTCTCATTTTATTTAAATCAGTGTGCCCTCCCTCAATCTCGAAGGAAAAACTTCACAAAAATACATTTACACATAACACTCAGTTTTCCCTGAGTTCTGTGCAGGCAAAGGAGACCAGATTCTTGTCCCTGGAGGCACTTAACCTCTTAAACAATGTTTTAGTAACTTTTTTCAAAGAACTCCTACTTCTCCATAAATCGTCTCCGCTGCTTCTAATATTGACTCCAGAAGCTTGTGGACTTTTGACATTTCCTGTAATTTTAATATAGGCATTGTCTGAAATATACTGCAAGGAGATAGAATCACAGGCTGGAGAACATTCTATGTAGCATTAGTGGTCGGGAAGTCTGGTTCTAGTCCTGACTGTGCCATTAGGTGTGAACCTGGGCAGATTCCTAAACCCCAAGCTCCTTATTTCAATAAACAGAGATTGGATAATATTTAAGATTTCTTGGACTCCCAAGATTTAATGATTCAATTGATAGAAACTGAGTGAAAATCCAAGACACAAAAATAAATTAAAATATAGATAATGGATTTATTTTGGAAGTCACAATTTCTATGCAGTTTAATAAACAGGAGGTATGTTAGCCAAAGCAATGGCTTTTCCAGTAGTTATGTACAAATGTGAGAGCTGGACCATAAAGAAAGCTGAACACAAAAGAATTGATGCTTTTGAGTTGTGGTGCTGGAGAAGACTCTTGAGAGTTCCTTGGACTGTAAGAAGATCCAACCAGTCATCCTAAAGTAAATCAGTCTTGAATATTCATTGGAAGAAATGATGCTGAAGCTGAAGTTCCAATACTTTGGCCACCTGATGTGAGAGCTGACTCACTGGAAAAGACCCTGATGCTGGGAAAGATTGAGGGCAGGAGGAGAGGGGGCAATGGAGGATGAGATGCTTGGATGGCATCATCAACTCAATGGACATGAGTTTGTGGGAGATAGTGAAGGACAGGGGAGCCTGGTGTGCTGCATTCCATGGGGTTGCAAAGAGTTGAGGACATGACTTAGTGACAGAATAGCAACAGCAATGTCTTCTAGAGCTATCAAAACTAAGAGTGACATTTAAGGGATACTTAATGTCATTAAGAGAATTCTTAGTATATGAGAGCTGGAAGGAACCAGAGAGGTTTACATATCAAATCCAATCCTTTTATAGAGAACATTGAGGCTTTAAGAGGAGAAGTGATTTGCTAATGCTGGTTGAAAAAAGTCATCCAGGATTTCCTCTTAGCTGCTTTTATTTATACTACCTTGACTCTTTTTGCCTGGAGAATCCCATGGACAGAGGAGCTTGGTGGGCTACAGTCCATGGGTCGCAAAGAGTAGAACACGACTGAGCGACTTCACTTTCACTTTCACCTTGACTCTTTACACTACTCAGAGGTATTCTTTACCATAAATGTTGCTAATATTGTGCTTTAAATAATTCCAGCCTGTAAAAATTCTGTTTAAAGCAAGCCCACTAGGCCATTCTTTCTCTTTCCCATTAGGATTATAACTATAAAGCAAGAGACAGTGTGACAGTTGATACCTGGTACCATATGTCCTAGGGATTTGAACATAACAGAGGAATCTGAAATGCCACCTATGTGAGGACACATGAATTCACATCTTTCATCCTTTATGTTGGATCTACAGATACCAATTATTGAGTGGATATAAACCTGAGAAACAATTTCTTGCCACAATTTTCCAAAGAATACCTTTACCCAAAGTATTTGGATAATTGACATCCAAATTTATTTTGGAAAAATAAATAATCAAGATATTTGGATTGAGACATTTATATATCAGTGTATGCATGTACATGGGTGCTCAGTTGTGTCCAATTCTTTGTGACCCCATGGTGTATCGCCACCCAGGCTCCTCTGCCTATGGGATTTTCCAGGCAAGAATACTGGAGTGGGTTGCCATTTCCTTCTCCAGGGGATCTTCTCAACCCAGGGACTGAACCCACATCTCTTGTGTTTCCTGAACTGGCAGATGGGTTCCTTATGTATCAATACTACATTAAAAAATACAAGAGTATAGGCTGTGTTTTGTATACATTCCCCCTAAATTTTACTGTTTGCAACATTCCCAGGACAACTCATCAAGTTTTAGTTTCAGAGTCTGCCACAAATAAGTATCAATTCTTCCTGATAATTTCTTGTTTTCTCCACATTTGGAGGAGTGAAAAGTATCATATACATGAATTTTCCAGGTAATTAGTATCTTTATAGAAGTACAATCCTATTTTTAAATTGATACTATTTGATGGAATATTCGATAAAATACATATTTTTCTAACATTAGAATAGTCACAAATATTCCTTTACATTTTCTATCTGATCAAGCTTCATCATGGACATCAATTATGATAACTTTCCTGATAATAGGAAACTATAATAGTAGCTCAGGAGCTACTGATGTGCATGGAGACATTTGCCCCTGAGTTTAGATGCAGGCAAGTGAACATTTTGTATTTTTTAAAGTATTCAGAGTGGTCTTTATTATTGTTATTATTTGTGACTCTACACTTTATAGCGAGATGGTCCATGTGATTTTTTTTCTTTTCTTTTAAAATTTATTTTTAATTGGAGGATAATTGCTTTACAATATTGTGTTAGTTTCTGCCATATATCAGTATGAGTCAGCCATAGGTATACATTGGAATGGCCTTTTAGTAAAAGTGCTATTCAATCATATAACAGAGTCCAAGCAAAATGACAAAACTTGAAATGCAGGTTTGTAGAAAACACTAGAATCAGGCAGACACATAGGCACATCCCTCTCCACCCACCCAGAAGGGTCTGCAGCAAGGCCACAGAGGCTGGTTTATAGCCCCACCCCCCACCCCGCCCCATCCCTCTCACCATTGGCCATGGGGAAGTGAAAGTGCACTGAGAGTTGTTTCCAGGGTCAGAGCTGCCTCAGGAAGGGCTGGGGTGGGGACAGAGTTTTCCACAGAAGGCAGGACACAAATGTACCCTGAGGGGCAGATGAAGGTCTTCAATCATGCAAAGAAATACCTACGTGGGCAGGTTGTCTCAAAGTCCCTGGCCTGGCAGCCAGCCTGAGGGTTCAAGGGGGCTGCAGAGCTCAGAGTGGAACGCAGGACAGCCCCCTGGGGCACCTCCATCACAGCCCACATTGGTATTTTTTAGGTCTTTGTGTCCTCTGTTGGTCCTCAGTCACCTATATGGTCCTCCATGGATAGCATGGCAATTTCCTGTAGCCCCTCACTCACCTGTGAACATGCTGCCTTGGGTTTTGAAACCAGATGACCACAGTTGTTATACCCATGGGAAGGAGGAGAGAAAGAAGAACCTGAGAGAGGTTTATGGGACTTTAATGCATGGAATTTTACTGCTCAAAGATCTCTTGTAGTTACTTTAGCAATAATTAGATTCTGGGAGGCATTTTCTCCAGGGTTTGCAACCATGTATTAGCTTCTTAATTAGAACTCTGGGTCAGTTTGTTTACATTCGACTCCATGACAAAAACTTACATCATTCTTAAACCTAGACAAGTTATGAATTATGAATGAGTAGATAAATAATTAAGTAAACAGAACTCAGCCCTGCACAGCACATTGTCCTATATTTCTTGGAGGTAGCATAGCGTGAATGTTAAAGAGAGCAAGATTCAGAGCCAGAGCAGGTTAGGTTTGAGTCCAGGTTCACCACTCTTTAGCTCTATGACTTGAACAATTAATTCACTTACACTCTTATTCTCTTCATTGGTAAAATGCATATGATAATAGAAACTTCCTCTAAGTTTTATATAAGTGAAATGTAATAATCCCTGTAAAGCACCTAGTATGGTGCCTGGGAAATATTAAAGCTTCTTTCGGTGTACACCTTCCTCTTCCAAGTTACTCCCTTCTTTTTATCAGTCAGGATTGACTAACTGCTATAAAGAATGACATCTAAATTTTAGGGGATCAGTGTAATAGTTTGTTTCTCACCTATGGGAAGTGCAGTCAGCTGTGGGTAGAGAAACTCTGTTCCACACTATCATTCTGAGGCCCAGGCTCCTTCCATTCTGAATTGCCATGATCACCTCCGTGAGCACCATGGCAGGGGGCAGCAAATGATTGCCTGTGAACCAGCTTGCTCTGCTACCTGGTCTTGTATGGCACATGAACTAGAAATGATTTTTACCTATTTAAATGATTATATTTTAAATAGCTTTTTAAAGAGTTTCATTTTTATTTTTTAAATTTTATTTTATTATTGCAGTGTAATTACTTTACAATGCTGTGTTAGTGTCTGCTGTACAACAAAATGAATCAGCTATATGTATACATATGTCTCCTCCCTGCTTCATGCCACCCCTCTAGGTCATCACAGAGCACCAAGCTGAACTTCCTATGCTATACAGCATTTCCCCCCTAGCTTGTACATGCTAATGTATATGTGTTTTAGAAATGCATCCGTAATATTCTTGATTTTATATCTTACCAATACAGTTAGATTAATATCTATCATAATTGTTAGCATTTTCTGTTGCCCTTATTCTTTGTTTTTATTTTTGTCTTTCACACTTTTTTTCCTTTTGTGTTTTTAATCCTGTATTTTATAGGATTCCATTTTCTCTTATTTCTTAGCCTATTTTTACACTGTTAGTGATTATCCTAGAGTTTGCAAAATACATTTATAAGAAATCCAAGTCCACTTTCAAATGACACCATTTCATGGATAGTACAAGTGTTTTATAACAACATAGTTCTAATTCCTCCCTCCCATCCTTGTATCATTACTGTCCTTCCTTTAACTTACTTGTGTGCTGTGCTGTGCTGTTCTTAGTTGCTCAGTTGTGTCTGACTCTTCACGCTCCCGTGGATTGCAACCCACCAGGTTCCTCTGTCCATGGGGATTCTCTAGGCAAGAATATTGGAGTGGGTTGCCATGCCCTCCTCCAGGGGATCTTCCCAACCTAGCGATCGAACCCAGGTCTCCTGCATTGCAGGCAGATTGTTTACCGTCAGAGCCACAAGGAAGCCCAAGAACACTGGCATGGGTAGCCTATCCCTTCTCCAGGGTATCTTCCCTATCCAGGAATCGAACCAGGGTCTTCCGCATTGCAGGCAGATTCTTTACCAGCTGCGCTACCAGGGAAACCCTAACTTATGTATAAATATACATAATTTAATACTATGTTGTTATTTTGAACAAACTATTATCTGTTACAATTAAGAATAAGAAAGATAAAAAGGTTTTTTTCCCCTAAATTAGGCTTTCAGTTCTCCAATGTTCTTCCTTCCTTTATGATCTATTTAATTTTCTGTCTGAAGAACTTCTTTAACATTTCTTGAGAGACAAGTCTACTGGCAACAAATACCCTCGAGTTTTGTTTGTCTGAGACAGTTATTTCCCCTTCATTTTAAAAAAAAATTATTTATTTTTCAAATGAAGGAATTGCTTTACAAAATTTTGTTGCTTTCTGTCAAATATTCTCAACATGAATCAACATATATCCCCTCCCTTTTGAACCTCCCACCCATCTCCCTCCCCATCCCACCCCTCTAGGTTGATATAGAGACCCTGTTTGAGTTTCCTGAGACATACAGCAAATTCTTGTTGGTTGTCTATTTTACATATGGTAATATAAGTTTCCATGTTCCTCTTTCCATACATCTCACCCTCTACTCCCCTCTCGCCATGTCCATAAGCCTATTCCCTCTGTCTGTTTCTCCACTGCTACCCTGCAAATAAATTCTTCACTACCATTTTTCTAGATTTCGTATATATGCGTTAGTATATATTTATTTTTCTCTTTCTGACTTACTTCACTCTGTATAATAGGATCTAGGTTCATCCACCTCATTAGAACTGACTTAAATGCATTCCTTTTTATGGCTGAGTAATATTCCATTGTGTATATATACCACTACTTCTTTATTCATTCATCTCTTGATGGATATCTAGGTTGCTTCCTTGTTCTAGCTATTGTAAATAGTGCTGCAGTGAACAATGGGGTACAATTTTGTTTTCCTAAGGGTATATGCAATATTGCTCCTTACAGCATTGGACCTAAGCAAGGTCTAATGCTGTAAAGAGCAATATTGCATAGGAACCTGGAATGTCAGGTCCATGAATCAAGGCAAATTGGAAGTGAGTGACCAAACAAGAGATGGCAACAGTGAACGTTGACATTCTAGGAATCAGAGAACTAAAATGGATTGGAATGGGTGAATTTAACTCAGATGACCATTATATCTACTACTGCGGGCAGGAATCCCTCAGAAGAAATGGAGTAGCCATCATGGTCAACAAAAGAGTCCGAAATGCAGTACTTGGAATCAATCTCAAAAATGACAGAATGATCTCTGTTCGTTTCCAAGGCAAACCATTCAATATCACAGTAATCCAAGTCTATGCCCCAACCAGTAATGCTGAAGAAGCTGAAGTTGAACGGTTCTATGAAGACCTACAAGACCTTTTAGAACTAACACGCCCAAAAGATGTCCTTTTCATTATAGGGAAATAGAATGCAAAAGTAGGAAGTCAAGAAACACCTGGAGTAACAGGCAAATTTGGCCTTGGAATGCGGAATGAAGCAGGGCAAAGACTAATAGAGTTTTGCCAAGAAAATGCACTGGTCATAGCAAACACCCTCTTCCAACAACACAAGAGAAGACTCTACACATGGACGTCACCAGATGGTCAACACCAAAATCAGATTGATTATATTCTTTGCAGCCAAAGATGGAGAAGCTCTAGACAGTCAACAAAAACAAGACCAGGAGCTGACTGTGGCTCAGATCATGAACTCCTTATTACCAAATTCAGACTCAAATTGAAGAAAGTAGGGAAAACCGCTAGACCATTCAGGTATGACCTCAATCAAACCCTTATGATTATAGAGTGGAAGTGAGAAATAGATTTAAGGGCCTAGATCTGATAGATAGAGTGCCTGATGAACTATGGAATGAGGTTCGTGACGTTGTATGGGAGACAGGGATCAAGACCATCCCCATGGAAAAGAAATGCAAAAAAGCAAAATGGCTGTCTGGGGAGGCCTTACAAATAGCTGTGAAAAGAAGAGAGGCAAAAAGCAAAAGAGAAAAGGAAAGATATAAGCATCTGAATGCATAGTTCCAAAGAATAGCAAGAAGAGATAAGAAAGCCTTCTTCAGCAATCAATGCAAAGAAATAGAGGAAAACAACAGATTGGGAAAGACTAGAGATCTCTTCAAGAAAATTAGAGATACCAAGGGAACATCTCATGCAAAGATGGGCTCGATAAAGGACAGAAATGGTATGGACCTAACAGAAGCAGAAGATATTAAGAAGAGGTGGCAAGAATACACAGAAGAACTGTACAAAATAGATCTTCACAACCAAGATAATCACGATGGTGTGATCACTCATCTAGAGCCAGACATCCTGGAATGTGAAGTCAAGTGGGCCTTAGAAAGCATCAATACGAACAAAGCTAGTGGAGGTGATGGAATTCCAGTTGAGCTGTTTCAAATCCTGAAAGATGATGCTGTGAAAGTGCTGCACTCAATATGCCAGCACATTTGGAAAACTCAGCAGTGGCCACAGGACTGGAAAAGGTCAGTTTTCATTCCAATCCCAAAGAAAGACAATGCCAAAGAATGCTCAAACTACCACACAATTGTACTCATCTCACATGCTAATAAAGTAATGCTCAAAATTCTCCAAGCCAGGCTTCAGCAATACGTGAACTGTGAACTCCCTGATATTCAAGCTGGTTTTAGAAAAGGCAGAGGAACCAGAGATCAAATTGCCAACATCTGCTGGATCATGGAAAAAGCAAGAGAGTTCCAGAAAAACATCTATTTCTGCTTTATTGACTATGCCAAAGCCTTTGACTGTGTGGATCACAATAAACTGTGGAAAATTCTGAAAGAGATGGGAATACCAGACCACCTGACCTGCCTCTTGAGAAATCTGTATGCAGGTCAGGAAGCAGCAGTTAGAACCGGACATGGAACAACAGACTGGTTCCAAATAGGAAAAGGAGTACGTCAAGACTGTATATTGTCACCCTGCTTATTTAACGTATATACAGAGTACATCATGAGAAACAGTGGACTGGAAGAAACACAGGCTGGAATCAAGATTGCTGGGAGAAATATCAAGAACCTCAGATATGCAGATGGCACCACCCTTATGGCAGAAAGTTAAGAGAGCCCCTTGATGAAATTCAAAGTGGAGAGTGAAAAAGTTGGCTTAAAGCTCAACATTCAGAAAACAAAGATCATGGCATCTGGTCCCATCACTTCATGGCAAATAGATGAGGAAACAGTGGAACAGTGTCAGACTTTATTTTTTGGCGCTCCAAAATCACTGCAGATGGTGATTGCAGCCATGAAATTTAAAGACGCTTATTCCTTGGAAGAAAAGTTATGAGCAACCTAGATAGCATATTCAAAAGCAGAGACATTACTTTGCCGACTAAGGTCCGTCTAGTCAAGGCTATGGTTTTTCCAGTAGTCATGTATGGATGTGAGAGTTGGACTGTGTGGAAAGCTGAGTGCCGAAGAATTGATGCTTTTGAACTGTGGTGTTTGAGAAGACTCTTGAGAGTCCCTTGGACTGCAAGGAGATCCAACCAGTCCATCCTAAAGGAGATCAGTCCTGAGTGTTCATTGAAAGGAATGATGCTAAAGCTGAAACTCCAGTACTTTGGCCACCTCATGCAAAGGGTTGACTCATTGGAAAAGACTCTGATGCTGGGAGGGATTGGGGGCAGGAGGAAAAGGGGATGACAGAGGATGAGGTGGTTGGATGGCATCACTGACTCGATGGACGTGAGGCTGAGTGAACTCTGGGTGTTGGTGATGGACAGGAAGGCCTGGCATGCTGCGATTCATGGGGTTGCAAAGAGTCAGACACGACTGAGTGACTGAACTGAACTGAACTGAAGGCTATATGCCTAGGAGTGGGATTGCTGGGCCATATGGTGGTTTTATTCCCAGTTTTTAAGGAATCTCCATACCGTCTTCCATAGTGGCTGAATCAATTTACATTCCTACCAATAGTGCAAGAGTGTTCCCTTTTCTCCACACCCTCAACAACATTTATGTTTGTAGACTTTTTGATCATGGCCATTCTGACCAATGTGAAGTGATATCTCATTGTAGTTTTGATTTGCATTTCTTTATGAATGATGTGAGCATATTTTCATGTGTGTGTTAGCCATCTGTATGTCTTCTTTGGAGAAATGTCTATTTAGATCTTTTCCCCACTTTTTGATTGGATTGTTTGTTTTTCTGGCATTGAGTTATATGAGCTGCTTGTATATTTTGGAAATTAATCCTTTGTCAGCTGTTTCATTTGCTATTATTTTCTCCCATTCTGAAGGTTGTCTTTTCACCCTGTTCATAGTTTCCTTTGGTGTGCAAAAGCTTTTAAGTTAATCAGGTCCCACTTGTTTACTTCTGCTTTTATTTCTATTACTCTAGGTGGTGAGTCATAGGGGATCTTGCTTTGATTTATGTCATCAAGTGTTCTGCCTATGTTTTCCTCTAAGCCTTTAATAGTTTCTGGTCTTACATTTAGGTCTTTAATCCATTTTGAGTTTTTCTTTGTGTATGGTGTTGGGAAGTGTTCTAATTTCATTCTTTTACATGTAGCTGTACAGTTTTCCCAGAACCATTTATTGAAGAGGCTGTCTTTGCCCCATTGTATATTCTTTCCTCCTTTGTCAAAAATAAGCTACCCATAGGTGCATAGGTTCATTTCTGGGCTTTCTATCTTGTTCCATTGGTCTATATTTCTGTTTTTGTGCCATTACTATACTGTCTTGATGATTGTAGTTTTACACATTCAATGTGATCCTATTAAATTACCAGTAGCATTTTTCACAGAACTAGAACAAAAAATTTCACAATTCATATGGAAACACAAAAGTCCTCTTCACTTTTGAAGGAAAATTTCACAGAGTTCAGAATTCTATGTTGGTGCTTTTTTCCTCTCAACGCTTTAAATATTTCACTGAACATTGTTCTTGCTTGCATGGTTTCTAGGGAGAAACCAAATGTATTTTCTTTCCTTTGCTCCTCTATATGTAAAGTGTTTTTTTCTTCTGACTTCTTTCAGAATCTTTTTCTTTATCTCTAATTTTCTGAAGTTTGAATATGATATGATGCCAAGGTGGATTTTGCAGGAGGGGGGAGGTGGGTTAGAGCATTTACCTTGCTTGATGTTCTTTAACTTTCTGCATCTGTGATTCAGTGTTCAACATTAATTTTTGGGAAACTTTCTGTCATTATTGTTTCAAATATTCCTTTATGTTTTTCTTTCTTTATTCTCCATTGGGTATTCCTTGTAGTTGTTCTGTAGTTCTTGGATATCCTGTTCTATTTTTCAGTGTTTTATTTTCTTTGCTTTTCAGTTTAGGGAAGTTTTTATCAGATTTTTCTCAGCCCATCAAAAATATTTTTTAATTCTGTTATGGTGTTTTTTATCCCTAGCATTTCTTTTTAATTTTTTCTCAAAATGTCCGTCTCTTGCTTACACTGTTTTGCATATCGTATACTTTTTCCATTAAGGCTCTTAGCATGATAATCATAGCTTAAATTTTTTTTTTGATCTGATAATTCCAACATTCCTGTCATATCTGATGTTATTCAGATTCTTCAAATTGTGTTTTTGGTTTTGGTAAGATTTGTATTCTTTTTTTTGAAAAGTGAACATGGTATAATGGGTAAAAGTAAATGATGTAAATAAGCTTTTAGTAATGGAGTGGTATGTTGTGACAGGGGAGTGTTCTATGATTAGGTGTCAGAGTTTTGGTTAGTTTGTGAAATGTGTGAAAGGCATAAAAAGGTACAAACTTCCAGCTATAAAATAAATAATTCACAGAGATGTAAGGTAACTGTAATGAGTTAGACTGTATTGTATATTTGAAAGTTGATAAGACAGTGTGTGTGTGTGTGTTAGTTGCTCAGTTATGTCCAACTCTTTGTGACCCATGTACTGTAACTCGCCAGGCTCCTCTGTCCATGGGATTCTCCAGGCAAGAATACTGGAGTGAGTTACCATGCCCTTCTCCAGGGGATTGAACCTGGGTCTCCTGCATTACAGGCAGATTCTTTATCGTCTGAGCCATCGGGGGAAAAGCTGTAACTAAATATGGTGACTGATGTTAAATAGATTTATTGTGATAATCATTTTGTTGTTGCTGCTGCTGCTAAGTCGCTTCAGTCGTGTCTGACTCTGTGTGACCCCATAGACGGCAGCCCACCAGGCTTCCCCATCCCTGGGATTCTCCAGGCAAGAACAGTGGAGTGTTACGTATCACCAAATATCAAGTCATTACATTGTATATATGAAATTAATGTAGTGTATGTGAATTATACATAAATAAAAACCTTTATACATTTGGTAATGTAAGGGAAAATCTTTCATCTTAGTGTGCATTTTCTATGTTTTATTATGTGTTCTGTATACTCTAATTCTTTTTTTATCTTTTGCTTTCTTTTGAATTACTCAAGCATTTTTATCACTTCCAGTTTTCCTTCCTAATGTTGCTATACGTTTTTAAAAATATTATTTTGGTGGTTACTATAAAGATTACAATAGACACCTATGACTAATATAAATGTGTAGTTTTACTACTTCTCTGAGAATTCAAAGAACTTAAAATACTTTAACAATTTTTAACCTTCCCCCCTTTGTTATTGATGTCATGTCTTAATATATATATATATATATATAAAATATATATTTTAAAACTCTACAAGATATAATATTTATTGTTTAAAATAGTATTTATTTTCACCCACATACTTCCCTTTTGAATACCTCTTAATTCCTTTTTGCATTTGCACACTTATATCTAGGACCATACTTCTTTATTCCAAATAACGTATTTGGTACATATTTTTAATACATATCCCCTGGCCATAAATAATCTGAGACTTGGAAGTGACATTGGAGATGAATCCTAATGTTCTTTATTTTCATCTTCCTTTTTGAAGGATGGTATTCACTAGGCATAGGGCTCTAGATTAGCAGTTATTTTCTTTCAGTGTTTGAAATGTGGCAGCCATTATTTTTGTTGCCAAGTCAACTGTTTTGTTGCATCTTAAAAATTATTCTTTTCATTTTCTGGCTGCTTTGAAGACTTTCTCTTAATCTCCGCTTTTCAAGAGTTTTAGTATGGTATGCCTTCTCTCTTTCTCTCTGTGTCTGTATTTGTGTGTGTGCTTATCCTGGTTGGTTTTGAAGTAGTTCTTCAAAGAGTTCTTTTAGTATTGTCACTGAAATGGCTTTCAACTCTTGTCCCTTCAAATAGATTTTCCAGTTTTTACACAGATAATCTACCTAAAATGCAAATTTAGCCATGTTCTTACCTTTTAGACGGGCTTCCCTGGTGGCTCAGACAGTAAAGAATCCACCTACAATTCAGGAGACCCAGTTTCAATCCCTGGGTTTGGAAGATCCCCTGGAGAAGGGAATGGTAACCTACTCTTGTATCCTTGCCTGGAGAATTCCATGGACAGAGGAGCTTGGTGGGCTACAGTCCATGAAGTCACAGAGTCGGACATGACTGAGAGACTAATGCACAGCACACTTGGCTTTCAAGTACCTATTAAGATAAAGCCCAGCCTCCTTGTCTCAGTCTGTAAGTTCCCCCTGACCTAACTGCACTAACATTTACACCCTCATTTACTTTTGCTTCCTGAATCTAACCTGGACCATAATGAGGTAAATATTTTAATTTCCCTCCCCAAACTTTTGTAACTTTGTGTCTTTGCTTTTGCTGTTCTCTTTGTCTGAAATAACTTTTCCTTATCTCTGCTCCCACACACATCTTATCCAGATAACACTGCCCCCCCCCCCATTCTTCAAAATTTATCTCACTAAGTCTTCCAGGAAACTTTTCTCTGGCTCCAGACTGGACTGTGGCTATAAACCTTCACGGACCTCCACTGTAGCTCTTCCTGTGAAATATTGCAGCTGTCTTTTTAGGTTAATAGCTTCTTTTCTGAGCACACTCAAAATCAAGCTACTTAGACACTAGAACCACAGCTTACTCATCTTTTCATGCTAAGTCCTTAACCCAGTTCCTGCCGCATAATAAACAAATATTTATGGAATAAGGTGAATAAAATAAAAATAACTAGAATCCAGTGATATGTATTATTTATCAGTATTTATTGAGTCCTTCCTGTATACCAAGCACTGAGCTAAATGCTTTACATGCATTATGTACTTTAACCTTCCATAACAAGCCTATAAAGTGCTAGGAATGTGTGCACACTAAGTCATTTCAGTTGTGTCCAACTCTCTGTGACCCTATGGACCGTAGCCCACCAGGTTCCTCTGTCCATGGAATTCTCCAGGCAAGAATACTGGAGTGGGTTGTCATGCCCTCCTCCAGGGGATCTTCCTGACCCAGGGATCAGACCCATGTCTGATATGCCCTCTGCATTGGCAGGCAGGCTCTTTACTACTAGCACCAGCTGGGAGGTTACAGATGAGGACACTGTGTTCAGAGAAGTTATATTATTTGCTCAAAATTACACAAAGAGTAAATAACAAAGTTAAGTTTCAAATCCAAGCTTGTTTACTTACAGAATATAATATCTTTCTCACAAAAATATGGACTAACTGACCCTCTTAATTGCTAATTTCTGGCTTTACAACCCACTTCCAATCCCTACTAACATTTCCCTAGGTTTGGACACTAATTGTTGTGTTGTCACCAATACAAGACTGGTTTTTGGATCATGTTAGCCCTCAATAAATACTTGTCAAATCATTAAAAAGTGTAAATGTGAAAATAAAATTTTTACCAAGACTGAATTGAGCAGGCTTATATCTGAGATATCTGAGTCATCCAACACCCTGGGGGCATTATGAGAATTAACATGAAGAAAAATTAATTCAGATTCTCTTCAGCATCTATCTAGGGAGGAATTAGACTCTTGGAGACAGAACCTGGACTATTTGAGGCCCTTTGTGCAGGATGTTTTAAGTGAATTCTTTGACTGCCGATTGAACATCATTATGCATATTCTATAGGTCCAAGCAGAGCAAGCATGCTAAGAATGGTGGTCTCCCCTTTTTCAAGGGATGATATGAACAAAAGTCCCCACACACATGTCCACTGTGGTCTGAAGGAGCTAAAGAATCTTCTAGATGAAACTGACTTGCAACCAGAGTGCCAAGTAGCCCCAAGAGGCTGCTGAATCTCAGGGTGGCATGCCTTCCTCCTGGGGTTGCGCTTTGCATTATGGGCCATGGAACGTGCATGGGCTGCTCTATCAGAGGCCTTTTCAGTGTTGAGTGGGAGCTCTCATCACTGGGAAGCACATACGTGATATGTATGCTATGTGTCTTTGGCTCAGCAGGGAAGATGACTCTATGTTCTGGGGCAGCCTTTTGGGCATAGTCTCATTCTGAATCTGTAAAACACATCCCTTGGTTTCAGCTGAAAAGTCTAGAAGGGGGTGAAGGCAGAAGGAGTTACTGTATGATTTTCTTCATATTAGTCCTAGTCTTCTTAGGTTATTCCTTTCATATTCAATTGCTTTTTGGTCTAGCTCCAACCTCCCTGGAGTATTACTTACTCTCCTCAACCAGAAAGGCAGCAGATGAAAGGGACAGGTGGGAATTGCTATTTATCAGTAAGTGGTGCAGTTTTTCTTCACTGAGTGTGGATATAAGGGGCTTTATACACGGAGAGATGCTGGGCTGTGCTGTGGTATGTTTAGTTGCTCAGTCATGCCTGACTGTGACCCCATGGACTGTAGCCTGCCAGGCTTCTTTCTCCATGGGGATTCTCCAGGCGAGAATACTGGAGTGAGTTGCTATGCCCTCTTCCAGGAGATCTTCCCAATTTGGGGATCGGACACAGGTTTCCTGCATTGCAGGTGGATTCTTTACTGTCTGAGCCACCAGGGAAGCCCAAGAATATGGAGAGGGTATCCTATCCCTTCTCCAGGGGATCTTCCTGACCCAGGAATTGAACTGCGTCTCCTGTATTGCAGGCGGATTCTTTACCAGCTGAGCTACCAAGGAAGCTCAGAGAGATGCTATACAAATATAAAACATCACTATATTATATACTGTTATTTGAAGGATAAATGTTGAATTGCAAAGATATGACCATGACTGCCTGGAATGATATCTGTGATAAATTGAACCATGCATATTAGCCCAGTTAACTTAACAGGAGTTAAGAGAATTTGTAAATTGAACCTGAACATCAGGAAAAATAGGAATTCAAATAAATTTGGGAGATTAGGAAGAATACATTTTGGCTTTTACTTGCTGGATGGCATTAAGTCATAGTGATACCTATGATTTACACAAAAGGCTGTACTTTTTATTTTATTTAAAAGCATTTCCCCTAAAGTCAGGAACAAGACAAGGGTGCCCACTTTCACCACTACTATTCAACATAGTTTTGGAAGTTTTGGCCACAGCAACTAGAGCAGAAAAAGAAATAAAAGGAACCCAAATTGGAAAAGAAGAAGTAAAACTCTCACTGTTTGCAGATGACATGGTCCTCTATATAGAAAACCCTAACGACTCCACCGGAAAATTACTGGAGCTAATCAATGAATATAGTAAAGTTGTAGGATATAAAATCAACACACAGAAATTCCTTGCATTCCTATACACTAACAATGAGAAAACAGAAAGAGAAATTAAGGAAACAATTCCATTCACCATGGCAATGAAAAGAATAAAATACTTAGGAATATATCTACCTAAAGAAACTAAAGACCTATATATAGAAAACTATAAAACACTGGTGAAAGAAATCAAAGAGGACACTAATAGATGGAGAAATATACCATGTTCATGGATCGGAAGAGTCAATATAATGAAAGTGAGTATACTACCCAAAGCAATCTATAGATTCAATGCAATCCCTATCAAGCTACCAATGGTATTTTTCACAGAGCTAGAACAAATAATGTCACAATTTGAATGGAAATACAGAAAACCTTGAATAGCCAAAGCAATCTTGAGAAAGAAGAACGGAACTGGAAGAATCAACCTGCCTGACTTCAGGCTCTACTACAAAGCCACAGTCATCAAGACAGTATGGTACTGGCACAAATACATAAGCATAGATCAATGGAACAAAATAGAAACCCCAGAGATAAATCCATGCACCTATGGACACATTATCTTTGAGAAAGGAGGCAAGAATATACAATGGAGAAAAGACAATTTCTTTAACAAGCAGTGCTGGGAAAACTGGTCAACCACTTGTAAAAGAATGAAATTAGAATACTTTTCTAACACCATACACAAAAATAAACTGAAAATGGATTAAAGATCTAAATGTAAGACCAGAAACTATAAATCTCTTAGAGGAGAACATAGGCAAAACACTCTCTGACACAAATCACAGCAGGATCTTCTATGACGCACTTTCCAGAATATTGGAAATAAAAGCAAAAATAAACAAATGGGGCCTAATTAAAATTAAAAGCTTTTGCACAACAAAGGAAACTATAAGCAAGGTGAAAAGACAGCCTTCTGAATGGGAGAAAATAATAGCAAATGAAGCAACTGACAAACAACTAATCTCAAAAATATACAAGCAACTCCTGCAGCTCAATTCCAGAAAAATAAATGACCCAATCAAAAAATGGGCCAAAGAACTAAACAGACATTTCTCCAAAGAAGACATACAGATGGCTAACAAACATATGAAAAGATGCTCAACATCACTCATTATCAGAGAAATGCAAATCAAGACCACAATGAGGTACCATTTCATGCCAGTCAGAATGGCTGCTATCCAAAAGTCTACAAGCAATAAATGCTGGAGAGGATGTGGAGAAAAGGGAACTCTCTTAAACTGTTGGTGGGAATGCAAACTAGTACAGCCACTATGGAGAACAGTGTGGAGATTCCTTAAAAAACTGGAAATAGAACTGCCTTATGACCCAGCAATCCCACTGCTGGGCATACACACTGAGGAAACCAGAATTGAAAGAGACACATGTACCCCAATGTTCATTGCAGCCCTGTTTTAATAGCCAGAACATAAAAGCAACCTAGATGTCCATCAGCAGATGAATGGATAAGAAAGCTGTGTACATATACACAATGGAGTATTACTCAGCCATTAAAAAGAATACATTTGAATCAGTTCTAATGAGGTGGATGAAACTGGATCCTATTATACAGAGTGAAGTAAGCCAGAAAGAAAAACACCAATACAGTATACTAACGCATATATATGGAATTTAGAAAATTGGTAATGATAACCCTGTATGTGAGACAGCAAAATAGACACAGATGTATAGAACAGTCTTTTGGACTCTGTGGAGAGGGAGAGGGTGGGATGATTTGGGAGAATGGCATTGAAACATGTATAATATCATGTAAGAAACGAATTGCCAGTCCAGGTTTGATGCAGGATACAGGATGCTTGGAGCTGGTGCACTGGGATGACCCAGAGGGATGGTACGGGGAGGGAGGTGGGAGCGGGATTCAGGATGGGGAACACGTGTACACCCGTGGTGGATTCATGTTGATGTATGGCAAAACCAATACAATATTGTAAAGTAATTAGCCTCCAATTAAAATAAATAAACTTAAATTTAAAAATTATTTATTTAGTTTTGGCTTCTCTGGGTCTTTGCTGCTGAGAAAGTTTTTCTCTAGTTGTGGCAAGTGGGGACTACTCTCTAGTTGTGGTACATGGGCTTCTCAAAGCAGTGGCTTCTCTTGCAGCAGAGCACAGACACTATGGCATGGGCTCAGTAGTTGTGGTGCATGGGCTTAGTTGCTCTGAGGCATGTGGAATCTTCCTGGACCAGGAATCCAACTTGTGTCCCCTGCCTTGGCAGGCGGATTCTTAACCACTGGACCACCAGGGAAGTTCACAACAGGCTGTATGTTTTTTAAAGCACTTTAACATATACTTTCATCTGGTTTGATCCTCACGGTAGCCATAGGAAGAGGATAGCAATATAACCCTTTTGTTGAAATGAGAAAGGGTGTATCCAGGTGTTTTTCCACAGTCTGTGTCCTGTTGTCCATGGGGAGTTGAGGTGAGCCTGGGACTTGAAACTTACTCTTCTGGTTCCAAACCTTTAGTCTTTCTACTACACTGTAGATTCATGATCTAAAATGCCTCAGTGCACTTAATTTATTATTAAATCAGTTTTCTTTCCACTATGCTATGCCTTTGCTTAGTGAGTAAAGAATCCACCTGCAATGCAGGAGACACAGGAGACATGGGTTCGATTCCTGGGTTGGGAAGATCCCCTGGAGAAGGAAATGGCAACCTACTCCAGCAGTCTTGCCTGGAAAATCCCATAGATGGAGGAGCCTGGTGGGCTACAGACCATGGGGTTGCAAAGAGTCGGACACAACTGAGCACATAACCTCGTGCTATACTTAAGGGAAAAGCAGGAGTGGGATGTAATCTGCAAAACTGTGCAGGCTTGAGGGTATTGCTGTTGGCTAGAAGTTCTCATGTAGAGTCACACAGAGTCAGTCCTCAAGTACCATTTGAGATTATGATGACAGGTACATCCCAATGCCCTGGAGTGCAGATTTCCACAGAGGCAAATGCTACCCCATTATGCAGCCTTACCTTTCCTCTCCCACAGCAGTGGAGCAGATTTTGTCAACAAGTGTGCTTTGGGTGCCACTGGGAGTGGAAGTTTACTACAAGATCCTATTCCCCAGAGCATGAAATCTAGACAGAATAAATGAACATGCACACACAAAATTGTGTGGTGCCAGCTCTTCTTGAAACAGCATTTCAGAGAAAGGAGAGCCCAGTGAGAGCAAGAGTAGCTGCAGGAAGCTGCAGGAAGGAGGTGCTATTGAAAACAAGCCAGATATAGACAAGGAATTAGATAGATTGAAGGGAGAGGCATGTATTTCCAAGTGGAAGGACAACATGAGCTAAAGGTTAGAGGTAGGAACGGCTAGGATGTATATGTGAGACAGAGAAGAAGCCTTCTTGACTGGGACAGGAGGGTGAACCACTCATTCATTCTCCATTTAGAAGGAGAAGCAATGAAGACCAGACCAAACCAGAGGAAGAAGCCACGGGAGGAAGATGAGCTTTGGTGATGGCCCAGCAGGAATTCCACCCCCTCCCAGCTATATCTATAATGTTAACCAGGATGGTCCTCAGAGTGGTGGACTGCCCACAGTCAGTGTGATTTTTAGAAGAGGGGGATTTTTACTTTTGTACAATTTTTATAAGAGGGGGAGGTGTGAGGAGGTAGGAGAGAGGATGAAAAATGCTTTATGGTGGGGTTGGGGGGGTGTGGGTTTCTACCAAGCACATTGCCCCCACCCCCAAAAAGATTTACCACAAAACCAACCTCCTTCCTTATCTTTACAGGTTGATTCCTGCCCACTATCTTCCTTTAGGAGATTTCCCATTTTTGCTCTCCTTTCCCCCTTGGTACATACTTTTTCTTCTTATGGTGGGTTTTGTATTTTTAGCCTAGGCAGTTGCTGTGGCAACCACTAGAGCTGAACATTTTGTTTCCCAAGAACAAATGCATGTTTAAATATTCAAGCAATTTTCCGTTGTTCAAAGGAACTGAGATTTCAAGCATATTATTCAGATCATATGAGAGAAATTGAATTTTCCATCCTTTATTTTAAGGATTCCTATAGTGTTCACACATTTCCAGGGTGGGATGGAGGTCAGGATTAATGTTTACATCAAATGAGGTAAGCCCTTTAGAAAAGAGAATAAGGAATATGTTATAGTTTCCTCCCTTCTGCAACTTTTGGGGGAAGATCTTAATAATGATTACTCCAGACAAAAAGGATGGGGTCTAATTTCCTCCCTCTTCAGGAAGGGAACATGCATAAAGAGGTGCCACTCTCCCCACGTTTAACTTACCACAGACAATGTTGGCATCAAATCACAGCTTTTGTTTAGTCTGTTGACCTTTTCTCACATTCCAGAAATTGTATAAATTGCATTTACAATATCAGAGTGCTCTCTTTTTAATCTATTCATTTATGTTTTATTGGTAACATGCTTGGCTTCATTCTTACCATGAAATTTGTTTTGTTTTCAAATTTTGTTGCAATATAGTTGATTTACAACATTGTATACCAGGCTTCCCTGGCAGCTCTGTTGGTAAAGAATCTGTCTGTAGTGCAGAAGACCTGGGTTCGATCCCCAGGTTGGGAAGATCCCCTGGAGAAGGAAATGAAAACCCACTTCAGTATTCTTGCCTGGAGAATCCATGGACAGAGGAGCCTGGTGGGCTACAGTCTATGGGTTCAAGAGTCAGACATGACTTAGCAACTAAACCACCATTACAATGTTGTGGTAGTTTCTGCTGCATAGCAAAGTGAATCAGTTATACATACACATATATCCACTCTTCCCATGTAGGTCATTACAGAGTATTGAGTAGAGTTCCCTATGTTATAGGTCCAATGTTATAGATCCTAGTGCTCAGTCTCACAGTTGTGTATGACTCCTGGTAATCGCGTGGCAGCCTACCACGCTCCTCTGTCCATGGAATTTTCCAGGCAAGACTACTGGCCTGGGTTGCCATTTCCTCTTCCAGGGGATCTTCCTGACCTTCCTGTGTCTCCTCCGTTGGCAGGTAGATTCTTTACCACGAAGCCATCTGGGAAGCCCGCAGTAGATCCCTGTTGGTTACCTATTCTACATCTAGCTTTGTATGTATATGTCAATCTCAGTTCCCCAGGTTATTCCTCCTCTCCCTTTCTCCCACTGGTAACCATAAGTTTGTTTTCTGCATTTGTGACTCTGTTCCTGTTTTGTAAGTAAGTTCATTTATATCATTTTTTTTAGATTCCTGAGTATTCTTTTTCCCCCTTAAGAATATTGCATGTGCATTTTATAGACTGTGGATTGCAAACACAGCTCTATTTTAGTGTCTAAGCTTAGTGAAGCACATCCCAGCCTCCAGACTCTTCTGAAGTACATTGTTGTGTACGAATGACTCTCCCACACATTTAGACTAGGATTCTTAACCTTGGCTCCATGAACTTGAATGGAAAAAAAATTATACCATTACTTTCATTAACTTCTAAGATTCATAATTTTGTTCTGTTATAATTAAAAGTAACAAACCATAAGTTGCCACTTGACATTCCTTCACATTACAATTGTTAATGAATTATCCAAACTTTGTGCATACTCATCACTACTTTGAAATTGTGTTAGTTGTTAGATACATTGTACAACCCAGTCTTATTTTAAGTTAATAAAGACTATATATATATAATCATTCATGCAAGTGAAAGTCACTCAGTTGTGTCCGACTCTTTGTGAACCCCCCTTGGAATTCTCCAGGCCAGACTACTGAAGTCGGTTGGGTAGCCTTTCCCTTCTCCAGGGGATCTTCTCAACACAGGGATTGAATCCAGACCTCCTGCATTGCAGGTGGATTCTTTATCAGCTAAGACACAAGAAAAACTCAAGAATACTGGAGTGGTTAGCCTATCCCTTCTCCAGTGGATCTTCCTGACCCAGGATTTGAATCAGGGTCTTCTGCATTGCAGGTGGATTCTTGACCAACTGAGCTACTAGGGAAGCTCATAATCATTCATACTACAAATTTAAATGTTTATTATTTTGAGAGCAGTATTTAAATTGCTTTTCTTTGTAGCAAATTATGTTTTATTTTATTCATTTAAAACCATTATTCTGAGAAGGGGTTCTGCAGGATTTCCAGATTGCCAAAGTGTCCATGGCATATGAAAGTTTAAACCCTTGTGATCTACATGTTCACATTCTAGTGTTACTGTTTCTGCATCTATGACTAGCTGTGTCTTAAGGAAGCAATTTGACCCATCCCCTTATTTAATTTTATTTATTAAAGATCACAGAAACATTGAGCCATGTTTCTCAGTAGGAAGATTTGGACCTTGTCAAAAAAGTTTCAGCTTTTTTTGAAGGCAGTGATCTTTTTGAAGGCAGTGATCTTTTTGAAGGAGCTATTGGTGTTGATACACTGTCATCACATGGGATATTTTGTGTACTCTGTTCATTTTTGAGCACTGATTAAAGAGCGGATCTGTAAGAAGAAGCCATCAGGCAACAGGCTAAGGAATTAGGGAATACTTGAGGTTTGCATGTGCTTTAATAGAGAGGATTGGTGTACTTTCCCATGCTGCCTTGTATTCTTGAGAAAAACACCTGCAATGATGGGCTGAAAACTTTCTCTACACAGCTTCTTAGGTAACCTCCCAGCTGGAAGTGAATCCCACAAGCCACACCTGAGGTCTTGATTGCTTTATCTGAAAATCTCCTCACTTTTGTACATTCAAATGAGAGTATATTGGAGACAATTTCTTATTAACCAGAGGCATCTCTTGTGATATACTTGGCCATCTTGAAGCATCTCCTGCCAATCTTATTTAGATGCACCTTTACTGCTTCCCCAGCTCTTTCCACATCCCCATAGTCTTACCACGTGAGGGATAAAACAGACCTACACCACAAATATCTTGAATATCCCAAAATGTTCAAAGCAGCAGGGATTAGACAAGAATATTTGGTTGCTGCTCCTCAGGGGGCTCTGCCTGAAGCCTTCAAGGGAAGTCTTCCCTTCTACTGGCAAGTGTACTCCAGAGACCCTGAGCTCAGAAGGTTGAGCTTATCCAGGGAGGCCTGGGCTGCCACTTCTGTCCCAATCAAGCGAAGGCTAGAGGGAGGAGGTTGTGAATGGTCAACATTGATTCTCTGAGCTTACTCCTCTTGAAGTGAAAGGATTAAGTCCAACCAGAAAGAACTGGTATAGCAAGAATTTTCCATAAGGAAGGGAATTACCATTTGATTTCATGCTTTACAAAGGGCAGGTCTTGGTTTCCAAAGCATGTCAACCATTCTATTTCGGTCCTGAGAGTAGGAAAGCTGCTGGGCCCAGGTGGGGCCAAGTCAAAGGCCCAGGCTTCCTAGCAACCTTGGCTGTGTTGAAAGGTGATCAGTTGGATAAACAGCTAAGAGGCATGTGGTTTGGGGGAATCTCTGCTTTATACTGCCTCCTTTCAGCCTGGAGAAAAATCAATTGAATCCACTTTTTAAAAACAACTATTGATCACCATGTGCAAAGCTCAATGCTGGAGCCACTGGGGGATTCAGGGGGTGAAAAGTACATGGTTTCTGACTTCAAGATTTCATCAGCCAATTAAAATGACTAACACATCTAAATAACTTTGAGACAACTCTGTAATGAGTGCTAAATTATGGTTACAAACATGCTTTATGGGAGAGAGAGTTATTTCTTTCTCTGTGAATCTGAGAAGGGTTCTTGAAAGATTTAAGATATAAATGGACCCAGGAAATGCAGGAGATTAATAAATAAATAAGTGCTAGAGAAGATTAGCAAGGAAGGAGAAAACCTTTCATATAGAAGCTAAAACTTAAACTGAGGTCCAAAGCAGAAGGATGAAGGGCATTATTTGAGAAATACAGAGTAATCTCAGATGAATTTACTAGGTGGAGGGGAGGAGATGAATTGCATAATTAGAGGCCAGCCTGTGGAAGGCTGGACTGAATGGTTCGGAATTTATCCTATAGATGGTAGGAAGTCACTGAACATTTGTGATCAAGGGAATGATATCATCAAAGGCAAACCTATTTGCAAAGCAGAAATAGGGATACAGACATGGAGAACAAATGTATGGACATCAAGGGAGGAGAGGGAGGAGGGAGGAATTGGGAGATTAGGATTGACATATATTCACTACTATGTATAAAGTAGATAACTAGTGAGAACCAACTGTGCTCTGCGTGGCCTAAATGGGAAGGAAATCCTAAAAAGACATAAAATACGTATATGTATAGCTGATTCACTTTGTTTCTATTGTTCAGTCACTAAGTAGCGTCCGACTCTTTGCAACCCCATGGACTGCAGCATGCCAGGCTCCTCTTTCCTCCACTGTCTCCCAAAATTTGCTCAAATTCATGTCCATTGAGTTGGTGATGCTATGTAACATCTTATCCTCTGTCGCCCCCTTCTCCTTTTACCTTCAACCTTTCCCAGCATCAGGGTCTTCTCCGGGGAGTGGGCTCTTCACATCAGGTGACCAAAGTATTGGAGCTTCAGCTTCAGCAACAGCCCTTCCAATGAATATTTGGGGTTGATTTCCATGAGGATTGACTGATTTGATCTCAGTTTGCTATATGGTAGAAACTAACACAACATTTTAAAACAACCCCAGTAAAATTTGTTTGAAAAAAGCTGAGTATAAGGAAGATAGTTCTGGTAAAAGTTTGTGGACTAGAATTGAAAAGAGGGGAAGACTGACTTATGAACTAAGGATAGATGTTATAATGGAAAGAGGGAGCTGGATCTGAGAAACGTTATGGAGAGAGAGCTGACAGGACTAGAAGACTGGCTTCCAGCAGTCAGCCCATCTAATCTTTAATTTCTGACATCCAGTAAACCATAGAGTCATAAACTTCATCTTGTGACATATTAGAACTGACACAGTATTAGAGATAATCTGTACTTTGCCTTATTTGAAGAGATAGGGAAATTGAGACTTAGGTCAAGTTTTAAATCATACTGTATTTTAGCAAAAGAGCTTAACTCTTCATATTAATTTTTCAAATAACATGGAAAGGTAGTTAATAATTCAAAGTGTATCCTTATTTTATTAAAAAGGCCAACTGAAGCATGAACAGATGAAAACAGCGTATCCAAGGTACTCAAAAAGACTCTCCTCCTACCATGTCATCTCTTGGGCTTCCCTGGTGGCTCAGATGGTAAAAAAAAATCTGCCAGGTTAGATCCCTGCGTCAGGAAGATCCCAGGAGATGCAGGTTAGATCCCTGGGTCAGGAAGATCCCCTGGAGAAAGGAATACTCACTCCAGTATTCTTGCCTGGAGAGTTCCATGGACAGAGGAATCTTGAGGGCTATAGTCCGTGGGGTCACAAAGAGTCAGACAAAACTGAGTGACTAACACAAACTTGGTACAAAAATTCAGTTTGCTATTCAGACATTAAAAATAACACTCTCTCTTGTTTCCTTTACCATCTTTGTGCCTACTGTTTAGTGTTTTGTTTTTCTTTATGCTAGAAAATATTATGGGGCAAAATCTGGACTTTCCCAGTTGTGGCTCATTTAATTCCAAATATGTCTCAGTGGAATCCAGCCAAGAACACCTGGTTGTATAATAAATACAGGTCCTCAAAGAGGATCTACCTAGTATCCTGAGAAAATGAAGCTAGATTATGTATTAGGATTCTTCAAGAGACAGATTCCTATGCTGCTGTCATCAAACCATCACATTATTCACTTCTTAGCCCTGGGTTCAGCTCTCAGCCAAGGAAGATAAGAAGTGGCTAAGGTAGGAGCATGCTAGGTCTTTCAGGTTTGAGCTATCTTAGGAGGAGGAATTTGCCCTGAAATTTTAGTTCTGAAACTTCTGTTTCTAGGCTCAGTTCAGATGGTTGTAGGGAAAGAAGGAAAAGATGCAACTTCAGCAGCTTCTGTTTATGGCAGATCATGGGGCCTGGGATATTTTGACTCCAGGCAAAGGCAGACATAAATATACATTTAAAAAAAGTTTTCTTATCTGTGTTTCCAGCCTAAGAAAAACATAAAATTTAGAGGCAGAGTGAATCAGAAAGAATAAAAATTCTGTGAGACTTAAAGCTTAGACTTGGTGGAACTTAAAGTAGCACAGTAGTCTAGAAATGCCCTTTCAATTCGAAGATATATCAGAAGAGGTCACTTCAGTTTATATTTATTGAGTACTCTTGATGTGTTGATCAATATGCTGTTTCTTTATTTTTCATTATTTTATATTTTATTTTTCTCGAATTTTATTGAGGTATAATTGACACATTAAATTATAAGATATATAATTTGTGCAATATGATGAGTTGATACATTATAAAAGATTGCCTCCATTAGGTTATTTAATGTATCCATCAAGATGTTATGGGGAGGGAGGTGGGAGGGGGGTTCATGTTTGGGAACGCATGTAAGAATTAAAGATTTTAAAATTTAAAAAATAAAAAATAAAAAAAATTTCAGAGGGAACTAGGGAAAAAAAATTTTAATTATACAATACAGTGTTATCAACTATGGAATTGAAAGTCTCTCAGTCGTGTCCAACTCCTTGCGACCCCATAGACTGTACAGTCCATGGAATTCTCCAGGCCAGAATACTGGAGTGGGTGGCCTTTCCCTCCTTCAGGGGATCTTCCCAACCCAGAAATAGAACCAGGGTCTCCTGCATTGCAGGCAGATTCTTTACCAACTGAGCTATCAGGGAAGCAGTCACCACATTATACATCACATCCTCTAAGAGTTTCTTAACTAATCTCCACAGCACCTCTTTTAGGTAAGTTCTATTAATACCCATTTTTCAGATAAGAAAACTAAGGCTCAGAGAATTCAAGTAAATGGCTTGAAGTTGAAAATGGCAGCGATGGGATCTGAAACCAGGCAGGCTGAATTCAGAGTCTATGCCCTAAAGCACTACAGTGTACTACATTGCATTATTCAGATGTACTACATCATCCAGTATGAATGAATGAATGATGAAATGTTTTGTTAATTTAACAAAGTCTACTTTAGGCTTAGCGTGATGATGAAGCATGGGCTGAAGTTTTGCCGAGTACAGTTGATTTTTATTGTTAATGAATTCTGTATTTTCAAGCTCACCTACTCGCTAGAATTTACTTCAACGCCTGTGGTGCTTTTGCAATCATTCATGGACACATCAGAGCAAAAAAAAAAAAAAAAAAAAAAATTAAGTCTTTTGACACACACATGCAAATAAAGCGACACTCCGCCTTCTTATTTCAGCTTTCATACTATAAACGTGTAATTTTTGCAGTCTATTTAGTGCCAGATTTTTTTAATTTTTGTGCTTTTTGTTGAAGGTGTCACTGTTTAAAATGACCCCAGGCCTAGGGTTGAAGTGCTATTTAATATGCCTAAGTGCTAGACAATTGTGAGGTACATTACAGAGGACATACTTGTGTTGGGTAAGGTTGTATAGGCAGGAGTTACAATGCTGTTGACCATGAATTCCACGTTAGTTAATCAACAAAGTGTATTGAATGAGACATCTTTAAACAAAAATGCATATAAAACAAGGTTGTGTGCTAAGTTGCTTCTGTCGTGTCCAACTCTGACCCTGTGGACTGTAGTCTGCCAGGCTCCTCTGTCTATATGGATTCTCCAGGCAAGAATACTGGAGTGGGTTTCCATGCCTTCTTCCAAGGGATCTTTTCAACCCAGGGATTGAATCTGTATCTCTTAATTAAGTCTCTTACATTGACAGGAAGATCTTTACCACTAGCATCACCTAGGAAGCCCCTATGATCCTGATAATAAATAAATTAATTGTATTTTTAAAATTTATTTACTTTTAATTGAAGGATAATTACTTTACAGTATTGTTTTGGTTTCTACCCAAATTGTATATTTAAAAATTTTTTTTAAATGTTATGTATTGATCGGTTGACAAAAATGTTGTGACCAGAGGCTTGCTGGAACCTAATCCTGTATTTACCCTTGGAGCAATGGTTCAGTATTCAGTGATTCATTGCTTACAGAGATTTTATAGAACACAAATATGGTGAATAACAAGGCAACTGTGTTTGTCATCCCTAGGCAACTATTAATAAAAGCTACATTTAATTACTATGTACTACTTTGAGTAGGTATATCAAATCCAAAGACCATGCTTTATGCCACTGTACCATGATGACACATAGTAGATACTCAATAAATATTTTTGTGTAAATGAAAAAAAAATAATAATTACTATGTACTATGTGTCAGGCATGGTGCTAGGTATGAGGGGTACTGTGATGAAAGAGATAGATACAAACACAGGCCCTTCTCTCAAAGAGTTTACAGTTTACCAGAAATATGTGTATCAATCTACTCATTACAAGAGTGATGGCTGTAATAAAAGGGGAAATATGATATGCCGGGAAAACATATAACTGAAGAACCTAATGTACAGGGACATACTATTATTCTCCCATGCATAGGGGACTGGGAGGCACAGAATGGCTAAGTAATCTGTTCCAAGTTTCTTTTTCCCACTTTGGACAACTGCCTCTAGGAGTGGAAAAAAAATGTTGGGAGATAGAAAGACAAAAATGATGACTAGTCTCACTATTTAAGGAATCTTGATTTTATTGGGATTCACTTTAAATTCCAAGGTAGAGAAATGTGAAGGTGTCAGAAGCCACTGTAAATGAAGGTGAAAATGAAGAATCTGCAGTGCTCAAATCTGAACAGCAGTCAGTGAGGTGCAAGCCAGTTTTCTAAGCATTTTTTTATTCCCAGCCTTGAAGAATAAATCTGCTACATAAAAATGAGGTAGCTCCATGCAAATTCATTTTAGTCTCTAAAATAGAAATTTCACAGGGAAGTGTGTTCCTTTCTCCTCTCTTTTTCTCCTTTATCCAGCACTATTGCTTTTCTCTGAGGACCGTGGTTTCTCTACTGAGTTGTATTCAATTTGAAGAGGAAGTTTGATATTGATATGCTCAAGTTACTGAGAGTAAGAAAATAGAGGGAGGAACAGAGCAAGTAGTAAATGGTTTTCTCTCAGATGACTCTCACTTCCCAGAGATTTAATTTGTTTCTGGTAATGGGTAACAACTCTACCGGGATCTTGGTGACGTATACACTAGAAATGGAAAAATCTATAGGGAAACGCCTGTTTTCCTTGTTTGTGGGAACACAGCAACACTCCTCTGGCCTTGTGCTTAAAGTGGCGCTTTCCAGTGACAAGGTACAGACACCAGAGAGAAAAAAATTGAAGAGGGTAGAGCCTGGGATAGGGAATGGGGGAGGGGCACCTATTGCGTGGAGATCTTAATGAACAGTCTGACAAAGGAGCTCCATTTCCAGCCCAAAGAGGGACTGCTTCAGTGTTCTTTGAGAGGGCACAAATTCAATTCACCTCTTCTGGCGTATGTCCCAGTTCTGCTTTTTTTGTGTTTTGGAAATCTTTGTTGTTGCCACTGTGGCCCTGGAGAACTGCCTATTGTATGTACAGTGCTGTCCTGCTTCACAGTACAGCAGTTCCTGAAGTGGGTGGGAATGATTGCCCATAGATGTTCTGGTGGGAAACAGACCCTTGGCAGAAAAAATTATTTTTCCAGGGCTCTCCAGCCAGTGAGTCACATAGCTGTGACTTAAAACCCGTAACCATCAGAGGCCATAGAGCAGTCAGAAACACAGATACGAAAATGTTCTCTGAATACTCACTTCTTAACTTACCATGTGCTGAGGACTCAGTCATCTTTCTTTAAAATCAGCTAAATTATAGAATGTCTGAAAATCCCATATTCTACTGATGTCACTACAAATATCGCTGATTAAACCCCAAGGAAGGACAGATGAAACAAAAATCATGTCTGAAATTTAATTTCAGGAATGAACCATTTGATTTAAAGATCCCTTCTGCCTTGAGTAAGGGTTCTCCATGAAAATATAGCTGAGCTTAGCTTTCTTGTTTAAAATGGGACACTGGCAAAATTAAAACACATGTGTGACAGATCTTTCACAAATGACCATTATTGTTCAAATTAGAAGAGATGGATTCAGTATAAAGTTGCTAGATAAAATACAGGATGCTCAATTAAATTTGTACTTCAGATGAACAATGAGTAATCTTTTAGTATAAGGGTATGATAAACACTACATGTGTTAAATATTGCATGGGCCAATCTTATACTAAAAATTTATTTAGTGTTTATCAGAAATTCAAATTTAATTTAAATTTATTTTAGTGTCCTGTATTTTTATTTGTTAAATCTAACAACTCAAATCTAGTGACTTAAAATCAACAGCTGGTCCAAAATATTAAAAGTTTGGAGTATCATAGGCCTTCTCAGAGCATATGCTTTGTAAATATTTATACAAGTTGAAAGGGAACATCTTCCTATGTGCTAAATATATCCACTTCATAACAACTCTACAAAGTAGATATTTTTTTCTTCAGAGGACTTACATGAATTTTTCAGAGTCACACAGTAAGTAGCTTTGATGACATCATTATCAAAGGTCTGCCTAAAAACCCATGGGCTTTCAATATGAAAATTCAGAAACTTTGAGATATCTCATGATCTTAAGGGAAAAAGCTTTTAAGATATCAAGTCAATTTTGCAATAGGGACTGGAAACAAAGTTCACTGGGCCAACCAGAAGTTCACACTGTAAACTCAGGCTACACCATTGATTTGAGTAATTGGGGCCCAGTTCTAAGAGTACTGCAGATATTTCTTTGCATATACTTAAAACCTATAGGCAATACACCATGATAGAGTGCTTCCTGAAATGGAAATTCAATTGAAAGAACATCTTCATTCTCCAAACATAGAATATTTAGATAAAATATGCCAACAAAAGCTAAATATATTGCTAAGCTCAAAAGAAGGGGGAAATTCATAGGTTGCAGAAATAAAGAGAATCTCAAAGTCAAGAGGAGGAGTAATAGCCTGAAGCCACAGTGATTCAAGGTCCTGTATATAAGTTTTAGAAAATGGATAATAGGTTTCTCATGCTCACTGAGGATAGTCTATGAGATCCAGAGCCATTTGAGATGAGCAATTGCAAAGGAGTCTCTATTGCTAATATTTTTGAAAGTATATACATTCTATGGAAGAGGGACTGATTAGAAAAATTATACGTACTCATTTGAGGACCTGACTAAGAACTAGATGGGATGGGAGCCCTGGATGGGAAATGTGTCAACCATAAAAGTCAGAATCTCCATATTATAAAAAGAATTTGTCTAGAATCTAACTCTATCTTACATTTGTTTGGCAGGAACCCCAGATTTAGAAATTAGTAAAAACTGGTCCAAAAAAAACAATCCTGAGGCCCTGGCAGAAGCAAATGTGAAAATGCTTTGTAGGTGCATTTCTGTTAATCAGTACAACAGAACCCCTTCCAAAAACCACCTCTAGTAAAAAATAAACTTAGGAATAAAATCACCATTAGCACAAGCAAATCCTGAGAGAGACTCAGCAACAACATGAATAGAAAATATCAGTTGGGAAAAAGAGAATTAGAATGTAAGTGTACTTAAATATTCATTTTAGAACATTAAAAAAGAGACATGTCAGAAGACAAGAAGAAAATAGCATAAGAAAAGAAAAAGCAAAAAGAATATAATTTCTTGAAAGAAAACTTTAGCAATTAGACTAAAGTCTCAAATTATGAGTTAAACAGCAACAGTCTACAGCAGCTGAAGGAAGATAGATCAGAGTAGATCATTCAGAATTCAGGAAGAGTGATGGAGATGGGGTATACTATAAAGAGATTAAGTGATATGGACATTAGATGAGAATATTGAATATACAAATGTTAGAAAAAATGGCCATTAGACAGTATTAAAAATGATACCCACTTCAATTTTTTCTTAACTGAAGAAAGATATGAGTCCTCATACTAGAATTGCACAAACAATCCCAAGGAAGATGAATTTCATAGTGAAACTGAAGAATAAAAAGATAAGAACAAATACATTTTATAAAGTACAAAAGAGAAAAGACGTATTATCCACAAGGAAAACTAATGTCATAGTCTACATTAGTAGCAATGGAAACCAGAGTAAAAGGGAATAATATCCTCAAAATATTAAACTAAGTTGTTGTTGAAAGGTATGATAAAATTATTTGCATACAAAAGACTGAGCTTACTAATAATATTCACTGAAAGAAATTACTAAGAGGTGGACTTCACAAAAATGAATATTATTCCAGAGTGAAGGCTTGAGAAACAAAAAACAATAGAAAGTAGAGAAATTAGTAAGCGTGCAGTTAAATCAAAAAAACTATAAAGAACAAAAAAGATTATTTGGGGAAGTTTAAAAACAAGGTGAGACTAATGTAGAATAACATGAAAATGTGGGTGGAGCTGGAGTTAAAGCATTCTAAATTTCTTTTTTGTCAAGAAGAGATATTGTTTAGAGTGGGACTTTATTAACATATCCATGTTAAAGAATGAAAATAAAATGCATATATATCCAAAAGAATAGATTAATTAAGGGGGAAGTTTTTGATACCTTGTAGTAAAAGAGAAATTTAAAAGCTGATAAACAGCATAGAACATAGAAAGTGCACCAAAAAATATAGAAGTAAATCCAGTTTAATAATCATAAACTGGTTAAACTTACTGATAAAAGGCAAGGAATTTCAAATTAAATTATAAGGATACATCATTCATATAATTGGTAAGAACAGATAAAAATTGTAAATAAAAGATGCATCAAGAAAAAAGAAAACTGATGTTGTATTATTAATATCAAATGTAACTTTTAAGATACAACCATTAATAGTTATAAGAAGTGTTAGTTCTTGATGATTAAAAGAATCATTCATCAGGCAAACAAAGAGTCATTTCCTATTACAAAAATAAAACTGATAAATATAAGATCAAGCAAATAACTATTGTAAAAATATACATTTTTTCTATTAGTATTTACAAGCTTGATTTATAAAGGTGTATGGGACACATTAGAGATACCAAGGGAACATTTCATGCAAAGATGTGCTCGATAAAGGACAGAAATGGTCTGGACCTAACAGAAGCAGAAGATATTAAGAAGAGGTGGCAAGAATACACAGAAGAACTGTACAAAAAGATCTTCACAACCTAGATAATCACGATGTTGTGATCACTCATCTAGAGCCAGACATCTTAGAATATGAAGTCAAGTGGGCCTTAGAAAGCATCATTACGAACAAAGCTAGTGGAGGTGATGGAATTCCAGTTGAGCTGTTTCAAATCCTGAAAGATGATGCTGTGAAAGTGCTGCACTCAATATGCCAGCACATTTGGAAAACTCAGCAGTGGCCACAGGACTGGAAAAGGTCAGTTTTCATTCCAATCCCAAAGAAAGGCAATGCCAAAGAATGCTCAAACTACCACACAATTGCACTCATCTCACATGCTAGTAAAGTAATGCTCAAAATTCTCCAAGCCAGACTTCAGCAATACGTGAACCATGAACTCCCTGATATTCAAGCTGGTTTTAGAAAAGGCAAAGGAACCAGAGATCAAATTGCCAACATCTGCTGGATCATGGAAAAAGCAAGAGAGTTCCAGAAAAACATCTATTTCTGCTTTATTGACTATGCCAAAGCCTTTGACTATGTGGATCACAATCAACTGTGGAAAATTCTGAAAGAGATGGGAATACAGACCACCTGACCTGCCTCTTGAGAAATCTGTATGCAGGTCAGGAAGCAGCAGTTAGAACCGGACATGGAACAACAGACTGGTTCCAAATAGGAAAAGGAGTACGTCAAGGCTGTATATTGTCACCCTGCTTATTTAACTTCTATGCAGAGTACATCATGAGAAACGCTGGACTGGAAGAAACACAGGCTGGAATCAAGATTGCCGGGAGAAATATCAAGAACCTCAGATATGCAGATGACACCACCCTTATGGCAGAAAGTGAAGAGGAACTAAAAGCCTCTTGATGAAAGTGAAAGTGGAGAGTGAAAAAGTTGGCTTAAAGCTCAACATTCAGGAAACAAAGATCACTTCATGGAAAATAGATGGGGAAACAGTGGAGACAGTGTCAGACTTTATTTTGGGGGGGCTCCAAAAATCACTGTAGATGGTGACTGCAGCCATGAAATTAAAAGCTGCTTACTCCTTGGAAGAAAAGTTACGAGCAACCTAGATAGCATATTCAAAAGCAGAGACATTACTTTGCTGACTAAGGTCCGTCTAGTCAAGGCTATGGTTTTTCCAGTAGTCATGTATGGATGTGAGAGCTGGACTGTGAAGAAAGCCGAGCGCTGAAGAATTGATGCGTTTGAACTTTGGTGTTAGAGAAGACTCTTGAGAGTCCCTTGGACTGCAAGGAGATCCAACCAGTCCATTCTGAAAGAGATCAACCCTGGGATTTCTTTGGAAGGAATGATACTAAAGCTGAAGCCCCAGTACTTTGGGCACCTCATGGAAAAGGCTCTGATGCTGGGAGAGATTGGGGGCAGGAGAAGAAGGGGACGACAGAGGATGAGATGGCTGGATGGCATCACTGACTCGATGGACATGAGTCTGAGTGAACTCCGGGAGATGGTGATGGACAGGGAGGCCTGGCGTGCTGCGATTCATGGGGTCGCAAAGAGTCCGACATGACTGAGCGACTGAACTGAACTGATGGGGCGCATTGCCCATCAAAGAGAAAATTTAACTTATACTCTTTATCCTGTAAGCACTGTTCCACAGGAAAGGAAACAAGAGAAAATTTCCCAAGTTGATTCATGTAGCTATCCTAACTTTGAAGACAAGAACAGTCCTAGAATGTACCATTGAGAGTAAGCTCTTGATAGTAAACATAAATGCAAATTTCATAAAACATAAGAAAACTGAACCTACTCATTTATTATTCTTTTAAAAATATATCATAATCAAAGAAGTGTTTATTCCAGAAGTTCAGGGATATAGTAACATTAAGAAATCTGCAGGGTAGTTTGCCATATTAACAGATTCATGAAGAAATATCAGATAAGCCAGTCCAGGTTCAATGCATGATACAGAGTACTCGGGACTGGTACACTGGGATGACCCAAAGGGATGGAATGGGGAGGAAGGTGAGGGGGGTTCAGGATGGGGCACACATGTACATCCGTGGCTGATTAATGTCAATGTATGGCAAAACCAATACAATATTGTAAAGTAATTAGCCTCCAATTAAAGTAAATAAATTTAAACTTATATTAAAAAATAAATGAAAATGAAGAGAGAAAAAAAGAAATTCAACAGATGCAGAGAAGTCATTTGATAAAAAAAATAAACCACTCTTTGTGGTTACATACAACACGTAGCAAACTGTAAGAGAAAGAGAAGTTCCTTAACTTGATTAGGAGGATCTAACAAATGTGCACAGTGAACACCACACTTACAACGTCGAATCTGTTCCTCTAAAGTCAGAAATGCATCTGAGGTACCCACTGTTGTTTCTATCCATTACTGAACCAGAGGTCTCGGACAATACAGAGAAGTAAGAAAATAAAAAGGAAGAATTAGGATCAGATTAGGAGGGATAGAATTTTCTATCAGTGGACAAGTTATTAAAACAATTATTTGAGATACTTTCTAAGTTAGAAGATCAATATTAGGAAATCTAATTGAGGGTGAGGAGAAGGGGCAGTGTTCAAGACATGGCTTTCATTGTGTAGGCATATAATGGCCTAAACACATCCCCGTTCCCATTCCTTCAGCAGAGCTGGATTTAGTTTGATTACTCTATGTTGTCTGTCATTTTTTGTGATAGATTCTTTGGTCGGATTTGCTGCGTTGACCACTGAATTGTACCTTTCCAAGATACATTTCTTTCTGTTCTTTCACTTCCAGATGTAGAGTATAAATGCAACATAGGCTAGGGATATTCTGATATATTTACTGCTACTCATTGAGTTCCAATCAGTGAATGATTTGGAAACAGCTTACCAGCTTGAATCTGGACCCTGCCACTAAAAGAACTATGTGACTGATCAAAATCACTTAAATTTTCTGGAAGTCAGTATCCTTACCAAGTGGAAATGACACCACACCTCACTCTCAGGGATCTTGTAAGCCCCTAATGAGATAATGTATGTGAAATTGTTTTGTAAATTGTAAGGTCCTTGGTAAATGTCTGGTATGTTACTTGCTTATGAGTTTAGGAAGGTCACTTGGCAGAGGCAAGTATATATATCAGGTATATATATCAGGTATTCTCAAATTCTGATATATATACCAGAATTTAACGTTCCAGCTAATATATACTTTCAGCTAACACGCTGGAGGATTTCAGGTCTCTATATTCTCCAGCCAAAAGAATTTTACCAAACTTAATAGGAAACTCAATATTTTTAGGTTTCCCTTTCGATGATTAAGGACAGATGCTTTTATAACACATTTTATCCCACCATGAGGCTTCAGGCTGAGGACCCAGAGAGTGAAGTTTATTTGCTCTGATAGCTGAACTGATTGAATGACTGTCACAGCTGGGGCAACAGGTAGGGGGAAGACAACACTGTCCCAAAAGGGAAAAGGAAATAGATATTTAAGAACACGGGGATCTAATTACTACAGACCGAGGTGGCTCATTGAGTGGGAATACTTTTTTTCCTCCTCTTGGAAATGACTTTATCCTTCTCCTGTTAGAGTTTCTTATCTTTTTGGTGGCCAGGGGAATATATGCCTCTTCCAAGTGACCTTCCTAAACTCGTAAGCAAGTAACATACCAGACATTTACCAAGGACCTTACAGTTTACAAAGCAATTTAACATACATTATCTCATTAGGGGCTTACAAAATCCCTGAGAGTGAGGTGTGGTGTCATTTCCACTTGGTAAGAATACTGACTTCCAGAAAGTTTAAGTGATTTTGATCAGTCACATAGTTTATTTAGTGGCAGGGTCCAGATTCAAGCTGGTAAGCTGTTTCCAAATCATTCACTGATTGGAACTCAATGAGTAGCAGTAAATAAGATATCAGAAGCCATCTGTCTGTAGGTAATAGATTTTCTGGGAGTCTGGGTCTCTGCCAAGAACAGAGGGTTCAGGATATTGTGTTTAGGAGCTGTCCCATGGATTTCACTAACTGCAAAGGGCTTGGATTTGGGTGTCTTGAATTCTAGTCTTGACTTGTCTACTGTGTTTGGGATCTTGGGCAATTTATTAAATCTCTCCCATCATAGTTTTTCTATTCATTAAATGATTACCCTAATGACATCAGAGTTGCTGTGAGTACAAAGTAAATTAATAAACAACATCTTAGAAAGCTTAAAGTGAAATATGAAAGAGAGAAAAATATTATCCTGGTCAATAATAATGTAGTAAACAGCAAGGCAAGCTTTAGTTTCTGTTAACCTTTTGAAGTCTGTTCACTGGCCCCTCAGGTAAATATTGAAGACACTAACTGATATTGCATGTAAATTATTTTTGTAATTAGAAAAAAACACAAAGACATATCAGTATTAAAAAATCATCCCCATTTCTAATATTAGCAATTGATATAAGGTAAGAATTTAAAGTCTCCTACCCTCCCCTTCCCTCCACCTTCCCTATTGCCTCTTACTTGGACTCCAGAATTAGTCACTGTGGACTGTTTCTTGCTTCATTTCCTTTGGTTTCTTGATTTTCATGAATTGTACTCCTCTGAGAAATGATATTGTCCTGCAAATAGTGACCATACCTTAGAATCGCACAGAGCTTTATGGTTTTTGAAGCAGTTGCTTGAGTACTGTCCTGAACCACCAAGGAGCCCATATGAAGTGTTCATTATGGCTCTATTTTGCAGACCAGACAGGTAAGTATGATGAATATTTATTGAGTATGACTATGAGTCAGATACTGGGTAGGCCATGGGTGATTGAAGTCGAGTTCTAAAGGAATCATCGTTTAGGGAGGGGGATAAACATGATGTATGTAACTATATCTCCATGAAACAAATCTGTACAAAGTACAGGAAGATTGGAGAAGAACAAGTGAACTTATTGTGCCTGGGCCTGGAAGTAAAGAAAGCTAGGGAATATTTTATATAGGCGATTCCAATAACGCACAATTTGTTGAACGATATTTCAAACCAGAGAAGCAGTGCTTAGTCAAGGTCACAGCAATAGAAATGACTCAAACTCATTTACAGAGGCTCCAAGTCCAAAGTTCTCCTTTCTCCCACACTTTGCCGTACAGTTTATGGCTTGCGCGTTCAAAGTAGGCATGTGTTATATAATGTTTAACTAGAGTTAAAGCAATTTCCTAGCTTCAGAGACATTTATAGTTGAGAGACAGTATAGTCAACTGAGAAATGTGATTGTCCAAATGGATTCTAAAGTTCATAGGATGACTAATTACTGTGAGAATAACCTTGATGTACCAAGGTGTGTACAATGCAAAATGGGAAAGTAAGTAAAGTTTGCTTTTGGAATATTTTCCTTCAAAACCATTCAGGATTTCTGCATCCTCTTGCTGTCTCTGGCTTCTCAGAGGCCCTGCGATGATATCACACCCAGGGCTGCCTGGGCCGGTCCTTAATTTATCCACTAACACTGGACCAGCCAGTGTCTCATAGTGATACTTACCAGGTTACAGAGGAATCTAGTGCATGTTACCTGCTGGGATCAGTAACTAGTAACTGTTTGAGGTGATTTCATGGAGCTAATGTTTAGTCCATTTTAGCATGGGATTTAGAGACACTGCAGTTCTTAACTCAGAGATGGCTTTCTAAAGGTGCAGTCTGAGAAGTTGTGGTCCCTGGGGGAGGAAATATTTGTGGCTGGCAGTGAAGGACTAGAAACTACCAACTCTGCATATACATGATGCTGGCTATCTCAACTTCAGAAGTGACTGACTGTGCTCAGGGTGTTTGTTTTCCATGCTGGAGTGACTGGGTATTTTGCTGGGGAAGAGGAGGGATGGCCTTGTTTTTCTAAGACAAGAATGACAAATGGTGTGCTCAGCCCACGGGACTGCTCCCCTTGTATCTTATCACCCCTGTGGCAGGAAGGAAGAAGCCTGCTGGGGTTGAGGGTTTGGGCAGCACCACCTCCAGTTTCCTGTTTGTGGGGTTGCCATGGCAGCAGGGGACAGGTAGCAGGGAAGAGCACTGGCTGCCAGAGAAAGGGTAGCTTGGAAGGCAACAAGTCTAGAAATCAAGGGGGGAAAATGCCATCCCTACACATGTCCTGTGTGTTTCAGCCAACAGGCACTATTATTTGGACTACAAGAGCTCAAAGGCCCTCCTAATGGAAGCATTCAGTGACTTCATAACTATGAAGACAAGGGGCCAGAATGGGTGGTAGTGGGGTGTTGTTCCTGAGAGAACCAAAAGTTTAGTCGGTCTTTGCTTCTCCACATGACACCCTTTTTGTTTCCAGACCTTCATATCTCCATGGTAACCTGCATGGACCATCGCTGTGCCTGTTGTTTACTACTCTATTATAGCACTTAGCACAGCCCCTGACACAAAATAGGAAATCAATAAATATTGTTGGATAACCTTTGGGGCTATCTACTTGAAGTGAAATCTTATTAAACAATTTACTTGTTTGCCATCTAAAAATGATTCAGACTTACAGTTGGATTAACAAATATACAAATAAAACTTGTGCATAGGAAAAAAGCCTATAAGGAAGTAAAAGAATAATAACAACCCAGGATATCTGAATATATTTATATTTCTCTTTCTTCCTTTTCCACTTTATATAATCAAAAGTATGTGAACTTTTATAATGAAAAAACCTTTAACAAACTTTAGAAATCCTTGTGTTGGAATCCGTCTATTTACTGGCTTCTTATAAGGTTTGGGTGGGCTAGAGCCGTGTGCAGGTTTATATTTACATATGTGTACATGTCCATCTGTGTACACATGTGCCTAATATATATGTACTCGTATGTATATGTATGGACATTGCTTCAATAGAGATGTTGACTCAGTCTTCAAAAGTTCATTGACACAAAATAAGAAAGGGAATGTACTTGCTAAGTTCTTCTAGAAAGAGAGCATTATGTAATTCCTTTTAGGAAATTTGCAGAAATGATCCCCCACCTGATTAATTCTATAGCTTCCTCTCTTCCCAGGCCCATCTCCCCATTAGTTTCTCATATCCTCCACTCCTGAATCACTTGACACTCTCTAATGAGGCTAAGTCTTGCCCATCTGTGAGTCTTTGCAAACATCCCACCTAGAAAACAACCCTCACTTAAGATACAGCTTACAAAGTGTTACATAACATGTAAAAACCTTTCTGACTCCCTTCCCAACCCTAAACCTCACTTTTATGAACAACTGATCCCCCTTCTGCTGGGCCCTTCTCGCACCAGCAGGAGTGTCCTCATCACAGGACTGCAACCCTGAACTCTGCTGATTTGTGAATAATTCTCCCTGAACTCTGCTGATTTGTGAATAATTCTCCTTCCATTTGACTTTGGCTCCCTGAGAGTGCATAGCAGGTCTGAGTGCCAGGACCCAGCACAATCCTTGGCACCTAGAAGGTCTTCAAAAGGTGTTTGATGAATGAAAGAATATTTCTGACCACAATTTGCCAGTCCCAGTGATAGGCCTAAGGACAAGTGATAACACCAGTAGGAAGAAAGGGGTGAGCTGGAATGTGAGTTTAAAATTATGAAGGGAGTCAGAGAAAAACTGAGAATTCATTGCAGCCAAGCTTTGGAGATGAAAACTGACTTGCCACTTGTTTTGGATCTCCCAATGCTTAACTTCGTTGTTTTTGTCTAGAAATGTCATCTGAGATTATGCTGTTTATAGCCAGTCTATCACAAATTCTATGGTTTGATGGTTAGAACACAGAAACTAGTTTTCAAGCTGCTGTGACAATCATTGCTTGTAAAAAAACAAACAAATCAACTTTTCTCCTTGGGCTCATAAAAGAAAAACAAGTTTTGAGATGCCGCCTAATTTAGATGTAAAAATTCATGCCAAATACTCCAAGATAGTGATGATAATTATAATACTATATTCAAAATTTCACAAACATTTGTAAAGCACCTACTATGTACCAGATACTGTGCATAAATGCTGGTGTAACCTTTACCATGGGTACAGGGGCAATGGGCCTTTTCCACTATGGTGTTGCTGAGGTGGAACTGTTTCTTCCCTTATACCATCACCCTGTAGGTACCATGTTCCAAACCCAGCCTGAGAAAGGAAGGACAATTTACCCATGCCTGAAGAATTGGAGGAGGTAGGGGTCTTCCTTCTTCTCACTGTCTCTCTAACTGGCGAGAGATGCACCAACCACAGGATTTCAGAAAAGAAAAAATAAGGTGAAACAGGTTTTACAAAATCAGGGGGTAGCTCCAGAGGTAAGGAGAGAGAGAAAAGATGTTTTCATGTACTGAAGGTGGAATCAAAGGGCAGGAAGACAAGAGATCTGAGAAAATGGGACTATAAGGAGGGGAGATCAAGACAAAGGGAATGAAATAGAAGATGATAGGAAGAGAAAAATGTGTGTATGAAAACTGCGGAAGAGACAGGGAGTGAGCGGAAAAACAGACTATGTACATGGAGAAAGAGGGGTGGAGAAGCAGTTACTTCGCTGTATCTGGGTCGTGTGTTCCTCTTTAAGAACAAGGAGTCTCCTTCCATTTAGACTTCTCTGGTGCTTCGGGGCTTCTCTGGTGGCTCAGATGATAAGGAATCTGCCTTCAATGTGGGAGACCTGGGTTCAATCCCTGGGTCAAGAAGATCCCACGGAGAAGGGAATGGCTACCCACTCCAGTATTTTTGCCTGGAAAATCCCATGAACAGAGAAGCCTGGTGGGCTACAGTCCATGGGGTTGCAGAGTTGGGTACTACTGAAGGACTTACACTTTCCCTTTCCATTTAGGTTAAACCCAGTTCAAGATCCTAAGCCAGCTTTCCGTATGTGCCTTCCCACTTCACACTCCCAGGCGCTTGGTCCATTGCCTCTTACCTTTGCTGCTGCCACTCTTTGTCTTTCTTCTTGAGGCTCTGATCCTTCCTGGACTGGCCATGGTTTGGGGTGGAGATTTGTCAACCTCTCTCCATTCAACAGCTTTTTAATGACTACTCGATTCAGGGAAATGAGGGAAAGTTATCCAATTGTTCATTCACTTGCCAAATTGCAGCCTCTCAAATGCAAAATATAAATAATATTCTTCCCTTGGTATATGATTTGTTTCCAGACTAACTTCATGGCCTACCACTCATCCTTTTGCCCTCATTATCCTGGATTTCTTGCTGTTTCTCAAATAAACTGAGCGTTATCCTCCAGCATTTGGCCTTAATGCTGGTTGTTCTTTCAGCCTAGAATACTCAGGGTACACATATTTACACAGCTCTGTTCCTCAATCTGTTTATATCTCTGCTTAAATGTTTTGTTGCCGTTATTCAGTCCTAAGCTGTGTCCAACTCTTTGCGACCCCATGAACTGCAGCACACTAGGCTTCCTTGTCCTTCACTATCTCAAATTTGGGTCCATTGAGTTGGTGATGCCATCCATCCATCTCATCTTCTGTGGTCCCCTTCTCCTCTCACCCTCAATCTTTCCCAGCATCAGTGTATTTTCCGAAGAGTCAGCTCTTCACATCAGTTGGCCAAAGTGTTGAAGCTTCAGCCTCAGTCCTTCGAATGAATATTCAAGGTTGATTTCCAGTGCTGCCTTCTCCTAAAAGCCTTTCTCAACAAAGTTCCTGAAAATAAGCTTCCTTCTCAATTTTCATGGCCATAGATTTTCTCATCCATATTACCAATTACTAATTCTTCATTAATTCATTTATATATTTGTCACTCTAACCTAAGACCCATGTGTTAGAAGACATTTCTCTCATGAGACATGAGTCAGGTTTGTATGTCCAGACTACCTTTTCCAGTACATTTGTATACACCCTGGAAGATAGAGATCGTGTCTCCCTCTGAGGCAAAGATCAGAGATGCTTATTGTATATTAGAAAAGATCCAGGTTCACTGAGTGCAGGGCTCCTCTCCTCTAATACAGCTTACTGAAACTGTAATTGTCACCTGATACACATATCTCAATTCTCCCAGGGTGGGAAAACATCAATAACTCTCGCATCTATGAAAATGTGGCAGGCGGGTTAATTTTAGTTTGCAAGTAGGGTAAAATGTTTTTCTTAGCTAAACACTTTCAAAGAGTTAACACTCAGCTATTTGTTTATATCTTGTTGAAGAGTCCTCCCAGGTCCTCCCATACCACTGCCTGTGCTTGAAAGCGAAAGTGTTACTCAATCAGTCATGTCTGCCTCTTCTGCAACTTCATGGTCGGAAGCCCACCAAGCTCCTCTCTCCATGAAATTCTTCAAGCAAGAATACTGAAGTGGGTTGCCATTTCCTTCTCCAGGGGATCTTCCCAACTCAGGGACTGAACCCTTATCTCCTGCATAGCAGATTCTTTACCATCTGAGCCACCAGGTTATTATTTTTTTTTCATGCACAGGAAACAGTGAGGATTTACGAGGTTGTTCTTAGTGTCTCTCTAATCCTCAGCTGTCTTGAGAATATTTGATTCACTGTACAGTGCTGTGGCTAATGCTAGAGGATTAGTTTGTGAACCGGTTTGCTATTTTGCCTGAATTAACCTAAGTATGTTTTTAAAGAGATATGAGTATTTATTCACAATAGTAATGGAGATGCATGCAACAAACATTGTTCCCAAACGTCTTATGTAACTGAATTTTGATAGAACAGATTTTATGTTCTCATTTAATCACATTATAATTTTAGAGACAATAGTATTTATTTTCACTGCTTAATAGTCTACAATTGAGAGAAATTACTACCTCTATTATGGTTCTCTAAATGTTTATTGAGCACCTATTATGTTCAAAGAATTGTGTCAGGAAAACAAGTATACCCTAATCAAATTAGAACATAATATATGCCTTAAGTATAAAGAAAATATTAGGTATTGGTATAAACAATGCTGTGAATGTTTCAGAATATGAGGTAATTAGAAATGTGTTCGGTTCTTACAGTATTAAGCCCAGGGCTGGATTTAGAATAAGCCCTCCATAAATGCTTATTTAACTGAATATAGGAAAGAGAATGCATCTTGTTGGGGAGATAAATGGTTTTATGAAGGAATGTTATTTCATACAGATCTTGAGAAACAGATAGACTAATGCAAAATTTCTGGGAAAGAGCCCAATATTTTAGTAAATTCATATTAAAGTGAAGAGATGAAGTTCTCTGCCTTTGGTCCCTTTATAGTAACTTTAAAAGACTTGGTTCTCTCCTTCTCTGCTTTATTACTAAATGAGAATTACAATAGTGACTTTAATTACTAGTAATTATTTTTTAGTAGTAAGGATTTCTTTATTATAACATGTTATTCATGGTCTTCTCTATTCCAGAGAAATATTTTTCATGATGAGTAATGTCTTCTTTACATTTTCGAAGTAAGTTGAGAACCACGGCCACTCTGGGCAAAACTGAAGCTAGGAATTTATCATCAACTTTCCTTTCCCAAGTAACACTTAGGTTCTGGAACACAATACATTACTATAGACTATTCTCGGATCTTGGCTTCCCCAATGGCTCAATGGTAAAGAACCCACCTGCAATGCCAGAGACACAGGAGACACGGCTTTGATAGTCAAAGCTATGGTTTTTCCAGTAGTCATGTATGGATGTGAGAGTTGGACCATAAAGAAGGCTGAGCACCTAAGAATTGATGCTTTTGAGTTGAGGGGCTTGAGAAGACTCTTGAGAGTCCCTTGGACTGCAAGGAGATCAAACCAGTCAATCCTAAAGGAAATCAACTCTGAATAATCTTTGGAAGGACTGATGCTGAAGCTCCAGTACTTTGACCACCTAATGCAAAGAGCCAATTCATTGGAAAAGACCCTGATGCTGGGAAGGATTGAAGCAAAAGGAGAAGGGGCAGCAGAGAATCAGATGGTTAGAGAGCATCACCAATGCAATGGACATGAATCTGAGCAAACTCTGGGAGACAGTGAAGGACAAGGACATGACACTACAAAAACACGATCTCCTTTGGAATCACAGAATTTTAAAGTTGAAAGGGACTTCAACTTTAATCACACACTCTGTTGCTCTCATTCTAAGGTAAGAAAACTGAAGCCTATTACTAGAGCTAATCAATGAATATAGTAAAGTTGCAGGATATAAAATCAACACACAGAAATCCCTTGCATTCCTATACACGAATAATGAGAAAGTAGAAAAAGAAATTAAGGAAACAATTCCATTCCCCATTGCAACGAAAAGAATAAAATACTTAGGAATATATCTACCTAAAGAAACTAAAGACCTATATATAGAAAACTATAAAACACTGATGAAAGAAATCAAAGAGGACACTAATAGATGGAGAAATATACCATGTTCATGGATTGGAAGAATCAATATAGTGAAAATGAGTATACTACCCAAAGCAATTTACAAATTCAATCCAATCCCTATCAAGCTACCAGGCACATTTTTCACAGAACTAGAACAAATAATTTCAAGATTTGTATGGAAATACAAAAAACCTCGAATAGCCAAAGCAATCTTGAGAAAGAAGAATGGAACTGGAGGAATCAACTTGCCTGACTTCAGGCTCTACTACAAAGCCACAGTCATCAAGACAGTATGGTACTGGCACAAAGACAGACATATAGATCAATGGAACAAAATAGAAAGCCCAGAGATAAATCCACACATATGGACACCTTATCTTTGACAAAGGAGGCAAGAATATACAATGGAGTAAGACAATCTCTTTAACAAGTGGTGCTGGGAAAACTGGTCAACCACTTGTAAAAGAATGAAACTAGATCACTTTCTAACATCATACACAAAAATAAACTCAAAATGGATTAAAGATCAAAATGTAAGATCAGAAACTATAAAACTCCTAGAGGAGAACATAGGCAAAACACTCTCAGACATAAATCACAGCAGGATCCTCTATGATCCACCTCCCAGAATGCTGGAAATAAAAGCAAAAATAAACAGATGGGATCTAATTAAAATTAAAAGCTTCTGCACAACAAAGGAAAATATAAGCAAGGTGAAAAGACAGCCTTCTGAATGGGAGAAAATAATAGCAAATGAAGCAACTGACAAACAACTAATCTCAAAAATATACAAGCAACTTATGCAGCTCAACTCCAGAAAAATAAACGACCCAATCAAAAAATGGGCCAAAGAACTAAATAGACATTTCTCCAAAGAAGACATACGGATGGCTAACAAACACATGAAAAGATGCTCAACATCACTCATTATTAGAGAAATGCAAATCAAAACCACAATGAGGTACCACTTCACACCAGTCAGAATGGCTGCGATCCAAAATCTGCAAGCAACCTCCTACACTGTTGGTGGGAATGCAAACTAGTACAGCCACTATGGAGAACAGTGTGGAGATTCCTTAAAAATTGCAAATAGAACTACCTTATGACCCAGCAATCCCACTTCTGGGCATACACACCGAGAAACCAGAATTGAAAGAGACACATGTACCCCAATGTTCATCGCAGCACTGTTTATAATAGCCAGGAAACAACCTAGATGTCCATCAGCAGATGAATGGATAAGAAAGCTGTGGTACATATACACAATGGAGTATTACTCAGCCGTTAAAAGAATTCATTTGAATCAGTTCTGTTGAGATGGATGAAACTGGAGCCGATTATACAGAGTGAAGTAAGCCAGAAAGAAAAACACCAATACAGTATACTAACAGATATATATGGAATTTAGGAAGATGGCAATGACGACCCTGTATGCAAGACAGGGAAAGAGACACAGATGTGTATAACGGACTTTTGGACTCAGAGGGAGAGGGAGAGGGTGGGATGATTTGGGAGAATGACATTCTAACATGTATACTATCATGTGAATTGAATCGCCAGTCTATGTCTGACGCAGGATGCAGCATGCTTGGGGCTGGTGCATGGGGATGACCCAGAAAGATGTTATGGGAGGGGAGGTGGGAGGGGGGTTCATGTTTGGGAATGCATGTAAGAATTAAAGATTTTAAAATTTAAAAATAAAAAACTAAAAAAATAAAAAATTAAAAAAAAATAAAAAAATAAAAATAAAAAAATAAAAAGTAGGCAAATGATTAAGCAAACAACTTATCCAAAGTCACAAATCAAGTTACATGGGACTAAAAGTCAGGTCTTTTGATGTGTAAGCCATAGTTTTTTAGCCATTTTAAGAATTATACTTGCCTATTGTCCAGAAATAATTGAATCTCTAAACAAAAACTGATGTCAAACATAGTTAATGGGTCTCATGTGGAGGAAAAATTCCTGAATACTAATTGTGAAACAAATACCAATTTCAATTTTCTCTCATTACATCAAAGAGAAAGTAATTTCCATTCTGCAAGAAATAAAATCTAGTGGACTCTAGGTAAAGTGACTGATCTAAAGTCATATAGAGTAGCAGTAGTTTAGCTGGGATCAAGACTCAGATTACTCACTTTCTCCTTGAAGTCTTCATCTTAAGTTCCAGAACTTCTTCAGTCGGCTCTTATTTCATACTCTACTTCTACCTTTGTGTAAGTTTTAAAAATAGTTAGTTAATCCATACTCATTTATTTATGACTGTCCCAAGGTAACTGCCATCTGAAATTCAGAGAAGCAGGGTCTCTACCATCAAGGAGTTTCTATTTGGGTATAAAGAGTCAGGGGGTATCTTCTGTCCAGGTCAGATAAAACATATAAGATGCTTAGGTGACTATATGATTAGTAAGTTTCCGTAGGTGGTTTTAGGCTTATGATCTTGACCTGTAAAACTTGGGGGCAAATAGTAACAGCAGTAAAAGAAAGAAACAAGGGTGAAGCTGTTGATTCAAAGCTCTAAATGCTCACAGACATTTTGTCTGTCATTTTCATTCTTTGCAAACCATGTATTAATGATACTGACCTTTTTAGTAATTTGATTCTGACAATGGCACAGCAGCAACAGAGCTCAAAAGCTGATAGCCTAATGTGGGCAAGCCAAGGATGTAATTACTGCTTCAAATCAAAGAACTGTTTGTGCCTCTCTAGTAGGCGAATTCTATATTAAATAACTCCTCCATCCTCCATAGCGTATGGCACCCACCATCTTCCTGTGGGTTTACATCCCAGAGCTCAGAAAAATGGGCTGTCTCTTTGGGCCTCCAGATATAAAAGACATGTTGGTGGCCATTTCATTTTGTCATTGAGTCTTAGGTTTGGAAGAGGCCTTACCAATCACTTCCTTCAGTTTCCTCCTCTAAAGAGTATTAACTTTGAAAAAGGGACTCCCAGTCTGCTTGGATCCTTTCAGTGATGGAGTGCTCAAGCCCTGGAGTACAGGTGCAAGAACCCCATGGGTCCATACTCTCAGGCAGGGTATTCAAGGAAACCTTGGGTGAGTTCATCTAAGAATCATTGCTTCATCCTCCTTCTCTTTAGTTTTTCCTTCTTTCCTCCTCCTTCTCTTTATAGCCTTCTTCTAAGTTATGGTGATTTCTAAGTAGCCACTGTGCATCCAGGCTTCCTTGGTGGCTCAGTGGTAAAGAATCTGCCTGCCAATGCAGGAGATACAGATTCAGTCCCTGGGGAGGGAAGATCCCCTGGAGAAGGAAATGGAGACCTAATCCAGTATTCTTGCCTGGGGAATCTCATGGACAGAAGAGCCTGGTGGGTCACAGTCCATGGGATCACAAAGAGTTGGACACAAATGAGCACACTGAGCATCTAAGATGCTGATTCTCAGCTAAATGAAGGACCATATGAAAGTGTGTTTTGGCCGCATGTCCAGCAGGCCAAATTTTTGGATAGGAAGGAAAAGGAGACATTAAACATAATTTTTAGCTTAAAATGTGTAAACAAACTCAGTTTGCAAAAGGCTAATTGAATTATCTGTCTAGCCATTCCCTATCTCCCCATGGCATTGTACTTTTCCTGGAAGAATTACATCAGGCTGAAAAATTTAGCTTTTGGTTTGTGACCAGATTCATTTCCTGTCCCTCATGTATTTTATCAGAGAGCTAGGTTTTAAACAAGGAAAGGAATCTTGCTTTCTCACACTGAGAGCCAAGATTTTAAATCATTTTTCAAAAATCACTGACTTGTGATCAAATCCACTTCTTGAACATTGCACTCTTCTAGATTATCCAGTTCCATCTATATGTATTTGCAGATACATATATGTATCTATGTATATCATATGGATATATCTATGGGTGATACACCCAAAGGGCAGAGACTTAATGCAGGTTTTCTGTCCATACTTACTGAACTTTCTCATTCATGTAGAACACCTGATGGTTAATTTCTATAGGGCCACTGTTAACTTACATATCTTCTTTGTGCATTGGCAAACTATCCCATGTTTGTTTCTTTTTAAATATTTATTATGTTTTTGATTGTGCTGGGTCTTTGTTGCTGCTCAGGCAGCTTCTCATTGCGATGGTTTCCCTTGTTGCCGAGCACGGGCTCTAGGCTCATAGACTTCAGTAGTTGTGGCTCATGAGCTCAGGAGTTGCAGCTAGTGGGCTCTGGAGCACAGGCTCAGTAGTCATGACACACAGGCTTAGTTGTTCGGGCGCCTGTGGGATCTTCTTGGATCAGGGATTGAACCCACTTCTCCTGCATTGGCAGGCAGATTCTTTAACACTGTGCCAGCAGAGAATCTCCCAAATATCTTATCTTTGAAGAGATGCAACCCAAAGTTGTACAACTTGGCTAGCAGAAGGACGCTTTGTGAGAATCAAATAGTACTCCTTCCTCTGAAAACATGCTGCCCTATACCAGATCTGCACTTTGCTTTGCATAAGCACAGATGTGATAGTTAAACTAATACTAGCTACTGTAACAAACAAGCTAAACATTACCAGTGGCTTATTACCATAAAAATTTGTCTCTAGTTCACATTGAAGTTACTCATTAGCCTCCAGCAGTCAGGTGGGGGAAAACAGAGGATGGAGAAGGTCAACCTGCTTCTTAACCTCTTTGGCCTGGAGATAACACACCTCATTTCTGCTCATATTCCATTGACATGAACCTGCAATTTGAAGCACCCTCAGTGAAAAGTGGGGGAAGGTGTTGGGAAGTATAATTCATATCTGGGCAAACCTGGTAATTTAATAAAATGCATTTTAAACAAGTCAAGGTATCTTTGTGTAGCCTCCATGCATCTAAAGATACCACAGACCTGCCATTGGTCAACCTGGGAGGTTCAGCTCCAGTTGCTTTTCAGACACCAACTGCTTCAGGCTACGAGCTCATGTGAATACAGACTTGGAAGTCAATCAGGACTTTTTCTAAAATATCCCTAATTGCTTAGTCACTCATTGTCTTGGGTTTCTAATCTATAAAACACTTAAAAATAGGTAAAATAATTTCAGTTAAGCATAATGAATTGAATGACTCATTTGTCTCTTTTCCTTTTGAAATCCCATTAAATGGGTGTAAAATGTAAAAACCTGTAAACCTGTGGGGACAGTAGCAGCACATTAGAAACATCTATACAAATTCAGATGTTAGATAGTGGATTCATGAATGATAACTGGTTTGATGAAATAAAGCAAAACTTTCAAAATTGGAGGGGATGGGAGGAAAGCTAACAATAGGCAAACTGAGTTATTCCATCAGTTCAGTTCAGTTCAGTCGCTCAGTCACATCAATACCCTATAAAAGCTCAGGATTGGGACTACCGGTTGCCTTTGAAAAAAGTGTATCAGGTGGGAGTGGAGACAGGAGTGACTGCAAATATCCTGGAAGCCACGGGGGAATACAATGCTATATACAACATGGAGCTTGAAGGAAAGTTTGCGGACTAAATGCGAAGATCCCCTGCTTCGTTCCCGGACTTGAAGAAGTCAGGATTATTTTCTCTCCTCTCTGGAGAATCTTCTGGGCAAAAGAAAATGAGTACATATACTCCCATCACTACTATACTGTTGATAGGAGTGGATTCCTTTCCTACTGCTCCTGTAACAAATTACCACAAATGAATCAGTTAGAAATAATAAAAATTATCATCTTAACAATTCTGGAAGCTAGAAATCCACAAAGGGTCTCACTGGGCTAAACTCAAGGTGTTGGCCTTTTGGGGAGACCAAAAGGATAATATGTTTCTTTGCCTCTTCCTGCTTCTAAGGCTTCCCACTTTGCTTATCTTGTGTCCCCTTTCTTCTGTCTTCAGAGCCAGCAGCGTCAGACTAAGTCCTTTTAATGCTGCTTTCTGATGGGTCTCTCTTCCGATTCCCCTCCTCCACTTTTAAGTACACTTGTGATTACATTGGGCCCACCCAGATGATCCAGGATAATCTCCCTAATTTAAGGTAAACTGATTCCTTAATTCCATCTGCAACCTTAATTCCTCTTTGTCTGTAACCTAATATATATTCACAGGTCAGAACTGTGCTGCGTGTGCTCAGTTGTGTCTGACTCTGCACTCCATGGACTCTTGCCTGCCAGACTTCTCTGTCCAAGGAATTTTCCAGGCGAGAGTAGTGGAGTGGGTTGCCACTCCATACTCCAGGATATCTTCCTGACTCAGGGTTTGAACTTGTGTCTCGTGCATCTCCTGCATCGGCAGTTGGATTCTTTACCAGTAGCATCACAGGTTCAGGATTAGGACACAGATATCTTTGGGTACCACTGGATCTCACAGAGAAACATTTGTGTGCCAGGCTGACCACCTTGTGAGTGAGGCTCACTGGCTCAGATGCTTACCTATGTAAAGAGAGCTCCCAGTTGGATTTTTAGAGCCTCACTCTTACGTATGAACTCACAGACAAGGATCACCAGATATCAGGGGACTATTCAGAAGTTAGAGACACATACATGTATATGAAGAAACACACACACAGGACACACATCCACCTACCAGAGCATATCTCATCCACCTGCATCTATGCTTACAACCTCTTTGCCTCCATACATAGACCTACTACACATACATCAGGAATGTCCATTAGGCACAAGCGGTCATTCTAAAAGGACCAGAGTTTGTGATATCTTCTCCCTCTTTTCTCCTACAGTGAGAATAGAAGAAAGGCCAGATCCATTTATATATCAAAGAATAGGTGAAGCTGGAGGCTCATTGGCCTGGGCATATGAGCCCTGTGGTCCCAGGCCAGGTAGAATAAAGGCCGTAGGAGGACTATAGAAAGGAGTTTTCTGTCACTAGTTAAGGAGACCAGGATCTGGAATGAAACAGGAGTACCCTGGTCTAGTGGCTCCAGACAAAGGGAGAGCACGTCAGGAAAAATGGTTGAGTTGTTATGTAACACAAAAAGAGACATGACCACATATGCTGTGCAGGTTTCATCCTGAATCTCTCCCACTTACCCGCTTCATTTCTCTTTTGTTTTCCTAATTCTGTTACTTCTCTCTTCCCTAGGGTATATAACTCTTTCCCTCACCCATTGAATTTCCTTCAGTCTCCCCTGAATGCATTTCTTTCTCTCCATTTGTGACCTGAAGTCCCCATTCTATGACAATGTCTATTTGTTTTATACATAAATGTGCATCAGAGTTAATGCACCATTCTCCTAGTTTTCCTGAAAATTAGCTTGATAGAATATTACCATTAATTACATACTATTTTTTGAGCCTTCCCAAGATTTGATACTTCCCATAAAGAGGATATGAAACTTAGGAAAGACTTCTTGCAAATGTTAGAGATTGTGTTTTTTTAATAACAGCCTTTCATCAGATGTACTTTGAGAAAGTGGACTAATGGAAGAGGTGGAAGTTTTGTTGTCTTTAATCAATAAACCTAATTAAGGCTTTCCAAATACTCCAGTTTTGCCCTGGGTTAACGTAATCTCTTGGTTACAGTCGTTTCAGTACTGTTGATGGCATCAGTGAATGCTAAATGCTAGTGGAGAGGTTGGGGTTAGCTCAGAACATTCTGCTCCTATGTCGATGATTCATATCCTAATGCCTGCCAAGAGGAAAGCTTTGATGTTCTTCTTTCCCAAGCTAAGTATTTACTAGAACCATCAATAGCATCTCAATAGGCAAAAGGAGAAGAATCAATTAATGATTTCTCTTAAAAACCAAAGAAAGAAAATTAGATGTGTCCCAAATATACAATTGCTTTGTCAGGAAGATCCCCTGGAAGAGGGCATGGCAACCCACTCTTGTATTCCTGCCTGGATAATCCCATGGACAGAAGAGCCTAAGTGGGCTACGGTCCATAGAATCAAACATGACTGAAGTGACTCAGCATGCAAATATATAATTAGATTTGAATTTCTACATGATCATGGCCAAATTGATATTGAAAAAAAAACTTGCATCAAAGCTTCTTAATATTCTTATGCATTTAACTTGCTTCACAAATTTTAATTGATTTTTAACTCATGTCAAAATAATATATATTCACAATCTAAAAATTCAGACAGGGCTATGAGGTTTATAATGAAAAACAGCATCTTTCAGATCCACCTTGCCCCACTGATTTCTACTTCAAATACAGAACAATTTAATCCTTTTAGCTCCTTTTTCTATTTCCCTCTATCTTGCTATAGAAATATTTGCATCGCCATTTCTTGATTTTTTTACTTATTAATACTGACATCCTACAACAGAAATGAAAATTTAGGGACTTCCCTGGCAGTCCAGTGGTTAAGAATTCATCTTCCATTTTAGGGGGTTTAATCCCTGGTTGGGGAGCTAAAATCCCACATGCCTCAGGGCCAAAAAAACTAAAAAATATAAAACAGAAACAATATTGTAACAAATTCAATAAAGACCTTAAAAATGGTCCACAACAACAAAAAAGTGAAATTTAAAAAAATGAGTTAATTCTCTTACTCTCTGTCCCCTTTACACACTTACATTTCCTTTTCTCCTTATTCCAAATATATTTATGTCACAAATTTGGTTATATTAATATTCAGGACTTACATTGTTATGGTTATAGTACTTGACCTCACAGCTGGGCTACATGGAGTCATTGCATGGTATTTCTCATCCAGTTTTTGTATATTAGTGGAATTAGTCATCACTTTTGTGGTTATTTGCTTAGTTTTCAGTGTCTTATCGCTGGTTCACTTTCAAATTCTATAAAATCTGTAAGACTCCTCTCACTGCGGTCAAGTATATCACAAAATCTATGTATATATATTTTTCATTTTTGGTTAAGATATCACCTTTTAAGCTTCCTACCCCCTTTTTCCTACCTGCACTGAATGTTCACTAGTGTGATAAACAATTGTTTTCTTGGGCTTTCTCTTCATCGTTATTCTAAAGATGTCCTTTTTTTTTTTTTTCTATGTTGGATCTTGCCTCTGGGATTTGAAGTCCTTGCCCTTCCTTGTTTTCTGCTTATTCTACTTTTTGATGGAAAACAGTTTTTAATAATTTTCTAGGAAAGAATCTGCTGTTGACTGAATGTGTGTGTGTGTGTGTGTGTGTGTGTGTGTGTGTGTGTGTGTGTGTGTGCTCAGTTGTGTCTGACTCTGTGTGACCCCATGGACTATAGCCCACCAGGCTCCTCTGCCCATGGGATTCTCCAGGCAAGAATACTGGAATGGGTTGCCATGCCCTCCTCCAAGGGATCTCCCTGACCCAGGGATCAAACCTGCCTCTCTCACATCTCCTGCATTGGCAGGCAGGTTCTTTACCACTGATGCCACCTGGGAAGTCCATAATAAAAGATAGACATGAAGATTTATACAAGGAGGAAGAAGGGGCTCTTGGAACTGGGAGAGTCAGGAAACACTTCATCAAAAGAAGTGACATTCAAATGCACTCTTAAAGGATGAACTTTAGTTAGACAAGCAGAAGAGAAAGAAAGAGCACAGGGTGGCAAGGGATGAGAGATTAGTGTTGCTGAAGTCCTGAGTACATGTCCTGAGGACTGAAGTCAGAGAAGTCAGCAGACATCTATCATGGAAGGCCATTTATGCAAGCCAGAGGAGCTTAGTTGTCATCAAGGAGGTAGAAGATAGCCTTTGAAGGCTTTTTAGAAGAGAATGTCACTCTAAAACCCTCTACTGTTAGCCCTACCATCTGGTGTCTCACCCCTGTGATAGTGAGAAGCACCCTTCCAGTAGCTAGGAGCTGGATACCCTTCTAATGTGGCACTTCCATTCAAATAGCTTGTTCATTCACCTTCAGCCTGCTTATAAGTGAGGCAGGTAATAAGCATCCTAAACTTACCTCTTTTAATGTGGTATCATGGAACTTCCTAATTAAGCCCAACACATCAATGGACAATGAAACTTACCTCCCAAGCTCATTGTGATACATACATGAATGCCATTGTTCTTTTCTTACAAAAAAAGCAGAACAGTATATCATATCTTTTATAATTTCATGTATTTATTTTTGCCTTCACTGGGTCTTCATTACTTTGCACAGGCTTTCTCTGAAGTGAGTGGGAGCTACTATTCCTTGAGGTGTGCAGACTTCTCATTCAGGAGGCTTCTCTTGTTGCAGAGCACAGGCTCTAGGTGAATAGGCTCAAGTGATTGTGGTGTGTGGGCCCTAGAGTGCGGGCTCAGAAGTTGTGGTGCACGGGCTTAGTTGCCCCACTGTATGTGGAATCTTCCCAGACCAGAGATCAATCCTGTGTCTGTTGCTTTGGCAGGCAGATTCTTAACCACTGCACCACCAGGGAAGTCCCAATATATCACATCTTATATCCCCCCACTGACCCTCATGGTTTTCTATTTACTCTTTTAATCTTTATAAGTCAACTATTGTGTCAAAAAGCACAATAGGTATACGTATGGCTGATTCATGTTGATATTTGGCAGAAACTAACACAATATTGAAAATTATCCTTCAATTAAAAATAAATAAATTTAATTTTTAAAAAAGCACAATAAGCTAATTCATTCTAAGGAATTGACAATTGATAATGGTTTACAATATTAACTCTTCCCAAATAATACGTTTGCAAATTTGTTAGTGTCTTTAATCCTCAACTCAAAGCAATCCTTAAGTGGAAATATCAACCACTTGGCAGACCAGTAGATGGGGTATCTCTGGCTGGACTTTTCATCACATGCTCCTCCAATCTTACCAGGTAGACAGTCCCATACTCTGTTTATTGTCAGAGTCAGAGTGGTTGAGTTTTTCTCAGTCAGGGTGAATATGGGAAACTTGAATCCTCAGTCTGTTATGGAGAAGATACTGGGTCTGAAGGCTGGATTCAACCCAAATCTTGGCTCCATTTAATTAACTATATCCACAGAAGAATTTCCACAACTAAAGATTGCATTGCAAATATATCTGCCACTGGGATACTCAAAATAGATTACACTCGTTCCTAGGTTCATACTCTGGTCTCCTGCTGTGAACCTTTGTCACTCAGAGAGACAATGAAATGACTTCAGAGGAGGTATGGTCTCCTTGTTGAAAGTGAACCAGAAGTTCAGGTAGGAAGATGACGTATGTCTTAGGGCATGCTGGCTGCTAGCACAAAATAGGACAGACTGGGTAGCTTTTAAACAACAGAATTTTGTCCCTCAGTTTGGACGTCTGAGATCAGAGTGTCAGTGTGATTGGGTGAGGGTTCTCTTCTCGGTTGCAAACTCACATGGTGGAAGGGGCAAGGGATCTCTCTGGAGCCTCCTTTAAAGAACACTAATCCCGTTCAGGAGAGTTCTTCCCACATGAGGGAATCCTCTCCCAAAGGCCCTGCCTCCTAATTGTTTAGTCACTCAGTCATATCCAGCTCCTTGTGACCCCACAGACTGTAGCTCACCAGGCTCCTCTGGAATTTTTTAGGCAAGAACACTGGAGTGAGTTGCCATTTTCTTCCTCAGAGGATTTTCCTGACCCAAAGATGGAACCCGTATCACCTGTATTGGCAGGTGGGTTCTTTACTGCTGAGCCTCCTGGAAAGGCCTGCCTCCTCATACCATCACTGAAAGGATTCGAATTCAACCTATGAATTAGACAAGGGACACAAGCGTTGAGATCATAGCCATGTAGAAAATAAAGAAAAGGAGAGATGAAAGGCATTCAGGCCTCTTGTGATTAGACTGAATGGTTTGGAAAGTGCCAGTATTTCCTAATTTACTGGTCCATGTACTGGTACTACCATACTGAATAATTTTCATCAGTCTGCTAAACATTTTCATCTGAAGCTTCTTAGTTTCTAAAATTTAAAAGTTGCTTGGCAACCAAAATGAATATATCCTAACTCAATTGACAAATGTGATTTTAATTTCACTTCAGTTATAAAAGTGATTAAAAGTAGCTTTAAATAAATTTACATTGACACATTCTCCCTAAATATGTGTGTGTATATATATATATATATATATATGAAGTATGCATGCACACATACATGCTCAGTCACTCAGTTCTGTCCAATTCTGCAATCCCATGGACTATAGCCCACCAGGCTCCTCTGTCCCTGGGATTCTCCAGGCAAGAATACCTGAGTGGGTTGCCATGCCCTCTTCCAGGGGATCTTCCTGATCCAGGGACCAAACCAGCGTCTCCTGCATCTCCTGTATTGCAAGCAGATTCTTTACCACTGAGCCACTGAGGAAGCCCCATATATTAAGCATATATATATTCAAATCACTAAGGATTCTATAGACATATTATTATATACATACATGTGGAATTTTTAATGCTTTAAGTAGGTAGTCTTAACCTACAGTATAGTTAAATTGTTTTAAGTAATCTAGAGGAGTGATTCTCAGTCTTGGCTGTACATTGGAATCTTCTGGATATCCTTATTTAATAGACTAGGCATTTGAATTAAAAATTCAGTAACTCTGGTACACCCAAAGCTGAAAAACCACTGAACTAGGCCATCCTCCAACATTCATAATAACATTGTCAGTGATTCCATGTACATAATAACTCTATTAGTGACTATTACATATCAACATATGATATCATTACCTATTTTAAAGTATGAAATTCATAATCCTTATTGCAAACACGGAAAACCATGTATTTTCATGTCCATTCAACAGGTAAAGGAAACAAGGCTCTGAAAAGTTAAGTCGCTTGAGCAAGGTCACATGACTAGCAGTTTGGAGTCTGGGTAGGTTAGGTGGTTTAATTGAAATTGGGGCTGTTTGATTCTATGCCCGGTGCTCTTACCAGCCAATCACACCATGATGTCTTCTCTTCTGCACACCCTACCAGGTGAGAAATTTAAATTTTAAAGGCAATTAGAGAAGATGATCCCACAATACAAAAATAACATTTTTTATTTTTACCAGGGCTTCCCTGATAGCTCAGTTGGTAAAGAATCTACCTGTAATGCTGGAGAGCCGGGTTCAATTCCTGGGTCAGAAAGATCCGCTGGAGAAGGGAAAGGCTTACCCACTCCAGTATTCTTGGGCTTCCCTTGTGGCTCAGCTGGTGGAAGAATCCACCTGCAATGCAGGAGACCTGAGTTCGATTGATGGATTGGGAAGATCCCCTGGAGAAGGGAAAGGCTACCTACCCCAGTATCCTGGCCTGGGGAATTAGAATCTTTCCCATAACCTTCCTTATGGCTATTCTGACCAAATGGTCTGGGACTCTCCACCTGTCCTGTGCATCCAGGGCCATCTTGAACCTTGGAGATTTTTCTGGAAAGAAAATGTATCAGTATTTTGATCCCAACCTTACTTCATCATCCTCTACCTGTTACCTATTCTTTTGGTAAAAGTTAATCCATCAGACTCTGGCTTCCTGAAGCCCTGCATTCATACATTGGAGAAGGAAATGGCAACCCACTCCAGTGTGCTTGCCTGGAGAATCCCAGGGATGGTGGAACCTCATGGGCTGCCGTCTGTGGGGTCGCACAGAGTCGGACACGACTGAAGCGACTTAGCAGCAGCAGCAGCAGCAGCAGCAGCAGGAAGGATGGTAGCACACTACTAGGTAAAGTAGTGGAGGGAAATATAAACATCTCCAAATGTTGCTCAGCAGGTGTTATGAGTTGAATTTTTGCCCTCCACCCCACAAAAGATATGTTGGGATCCCCAATTCCCAATACTTTAGAATGTGACCTTATTTGGAGACAGAGGTTTTACAGAGATAATCAAGTGAAAATGAGTCATTACAATGAGCAATAATCATGACTGGTGTCCTTATATAAAGCAGAAATTTAGATACAGACACAGATACACATAGGTAAAGATAATGTGAGGAACAGTAGGGTGAGGGCAATCTATAAACCAAGGAGAGAAACCTGGAATAGATCCTTCTCTCATGGCCCTAGGAGAAGGCAATGGCACCCCACTCCAGTACTCTTGCCTGGAAAATCCCATGGGTGAAGGAGCCTGGTAGGCTGCAGTCCATGGGGTCGCTAAGAGTCGGACATGACTGAGCGACTTCACTTTCACTCATTGGAAAAGGAACTGTCAACCCACTCCAGTGTTCTTGCCTGGAGAATCCCATGGATGGGGGAGCCTGGTGGGCTGCCGTCTATGGGGTCGCACAGAGTGGGACACAACTGACGCGACTTAGCAGCAGCAACAGCTCATGCCCCTAGGGCTTCTGTTGTAGCTCAGATGGTAAAGATTCTGTCTGCAGTGCAGGAGATCTGAGTTCAGTCTTTGAGTTAGGAAGATCCCTTGGAGAAGGGAATGGCAAACCACTCCAGTATTCTTGCCTGGAGAATTCCATGGACAGAGAAGCCTGGTGGGCTACAGTCCATATGGTCTCAAAGAGTCAGACATGATAAGTGACTAACACTTTCATATTCATGACCCTAAGAAGGAAGCAACCTTGCCAACACCTTGATTTCAGAGTTCCAGAACCACAAGTCTTTCAATTTCTGTTGTTTAAGCTACCCAGTATGTAGTACTTTGTTATAGGAAACAAATACAGCAGGTGAGTGCCAGAGAATTAGACTCCAGGAGAGCAGCCAGATGGAGGTGATGTGTTCTGCTTAGGAAAAATAAAGACAGGGTTTATGAGTCTCCAGAAAGACTGTCACTGAGCATGGTGTTCAGTAGAACTCTGCCCCCCGAGTCACTTAAGGGGCATTTCATCTGAGCTGCTGGCATCTGGTACTGTACCTAGCCTGAGATCACTTATTTTCTCTGTTGTTACCATGACCTCAACCATGGAGGTCAGAAAATTCAGGGACTTGCTCTCTCCTGCCAAAGGACCACTGTTTAGGCTCCTTATCCATTACCTATTACAACTAGGCTTGCCTTCTTAGTATTTCCATTCTAACATGGATAAGTCATAATTTTCTGCTTTTCCTTGATCTCAGGGTTATAGTCTATTTCTAACATGGTGACCCAGTGATAAAGAATCTGCCTGCCCATGCAGGAGACACAGGAGGCATGGGTTTGGTCCCTGGGTCAGGAAGATCCTCTGGAGAAGGAAATGGCAACCCACTCAGTATTCCTGCCTGGGAAATCCCACGGACAGAGGAGCCCGGCGGGCTATATAGTCCATGGGATCCCAAAAGAGTCAGATGTGACTTAGCAACAAAAGTGACTAATCAACAACATCAATTAGCAGGAAAACCTCTGTGTATCTTGAGAGGTTGGTCACAGAGTAGTAGGACATATTCACCAGCAGAATTGTTTTGGTTCTTTGTTATGCATAGAAAGGTGATATGTCCTCAGGCTTTGGGTCAGTCAAGGCACTTCTTTCATTACCTGACCTCAGTTTCTCTGATTCTCTCCTGCCCATTCCACTCTCCCAGTCACCTGTCCCCACCATCTTGGATATTCCTATGGGCGCTCACATGTCAGACCTCAGACTATTTATTTTATCATTATGTGATGACAGGACCATCACTTATTCATGCCTAGCTGCCTAAACAAAGAGAACAGACAACATGTACTCTTTTGTCCTGTGTCCATAGCACAGAAATTAGCTAAGGCATCATGGGGATCATCCGCTGAGTTTTCCAAGGGGCCCTTAGCAGCCAGGTGCCTATCTTCAAGGAGATGAAGTCATATTTACGATCTGTTTCTAAAGTTCTTGAAGAAGACTGCATTTGCATTACTTATGGACTGGAAAACAAAACAGTGGGAGACAGAGGCAGGTGAGATTCTGAGAAAGTGTCACCACAGCAGCCGGAACGTCAAAGATGGTGTTCATGATTTATTCTCTGCTCCCTTCCTGTCAACACGAATGCTCACAGAAATTCTGACCACTGTAGCCTAGGCAGTGTGGGCAATGTAAGTAGTAAGCACACTTGTGTCAAGATAATTAAAACTTCTGCTAAATTAGAGAGAGAATTTTTTTCAACTCTTCTTTCTGACGCAGTTATTGTTAGAAGAAAGCATAGAAATCACAGGAACACTCCTAAAAAATCAGCATGGTGTAGGCAAAGTTACAAAACGGCATAAGGCTGGAAAGTGAATATTGGCTCTGCCATTTTATTAAATTCTGTGAGACTGGGTAACTTCCTTAACTGCGATTTTGAGGAAGGAAGCGAATAAAGACTCTGTACTGTAGATGGATAAGTTGTAAAAATAGATCCTCATTCCTTTTCCATTCCCAAGTTTTTACCTCTCTCTGAGCACACTGGACGGAGAAGGCAATGGCTCCCTACTCTAGTCCTCTTGCCTGGAAAATCCCATGGAGGGAGGAGCCTGGTAGGCTACAGTCCATGGGATCCCTAAGAGTCAGACACGACTGAGCGACTTCACTTTCACTTTTCACTTTCATGCATTGGCGAAGGAAATGGCAACCCATTCCAGTGTTCTTGCCTGGAGAATCCCAGGGATGGGGGAGCCTGGTGGGCTGCTGTTTATGGGGTCGCACAGAGTCGGACACGACTGAAGTGACTTAGCAGCAGAGCACACTGGAATGATGATAAATCTAAACATCCGAACAGAGTGAACATTGTCAGGAAAAACAAGAAATTACCACATTTTTCTGCAGAAGACAATTTAGGAGTTTTCTAAATTTCCCATCGGTACTTCTATCCTCTTTTCATACTTTATCTTCCTTTTCATCTCAACTAGATTAAATCTCTATGAGCGCATGTTTTAAAATTTTTATTGTTATTGGGTTTTTTTGAGGAATCTTTTCCTGAACCCTTCTTTGGGAGGTTAAGATTCTTAGAACTTATCGTGGGTGCGTGCTAAGTCGCTTTAGTCATGTCTGACTTTGTGTGACCCTATGGGCTGTAGCCCATCAGGCTCCTCTGTCCATGGGATTCTCCAGGCAAGAATACCGGAGTGGGTTGCATGCCCTCCTCCAGGGGATCTTCCTGACCCAAGGATTGAACTCATTTCTCTTATATCTCTTGCACTGGCAGATGAGTTCTGTAACACTAACGCCACCTGGGAAGTCCCTTAGAACTCATCACCTGCTTCTAAATGCTTCAGGTAGTCCCATGCTTTCTCCTTTTTTTTGGTAACTATTTCCCTCCCTTTCTAAAAAAACAAAAATAAACCAAAATAACATAAAACTGAATACACGCTATGCTCCAAATATCTTAAATAATATTATCTCTGAGTCTTGCTAGATAGTTGGTTTATTAATTTAATTAAGATATTAATATAATTTGTATAATAGCAATATAATCAAGCAGTAATTATGTAAGCAATATAATTAAATTGTCTTATTCATTTATCTCACTATTTGTTTACATCTGTTGTCCTGTGTGCATTGGTATTACTGAACTTCTTGTACAGGCACATTTCTCCGTGTAGTAATTAATGTTACCGATCCTCAGTTAACTTTGGGAAACTTAAAGCCCTAAGGCAGGCAGATATTTTCTGAGCAGTGGAAGTGAATGACTGTCAGCTTGTGGATGGAAGTGGGTGGGTTCCACGTTCAGTGTGGTATAGAAGGGAGAGATGGTATCTAGTCAATTAAGTCTAGTAACAGGAAAGTACCTGTCTGATCCAGGCAGCCCCTGAGGCTGCTGACTAATAAATGATCTGTATTAACTTTGCTCTATCAGACTGGCCAGGAGCCCTGCCTGAGGGCCTTTGAGGCATCAAAGCCCACCTGTGTTGGTGGTTCACAAGTGAGAATATGACAGGATATTCCAGAATTTTAGAGTTAGAGTCTGTTCTCTGGGTTTGTGCCCTGATTCTGCCATATATGATCAGGTAGGCATTTATGTCTTCGTGGGTATAATGACACTAACCCTGCCTCACAGGATATTTTGGGGATTAAACTCTGGGGAAAATGGCAAAGGCCTAGCATTGGAACCAGCATTACGGTAACTGATCAACAAATATTCATCTTCTCTGGATCTCATATTTCTAACTGTGTTACTTTTCAAAGCTGTGAAGGTACATAGTAATGGCATGGGTGGACAGTTGAGTCTGCAAGGCTTCCTGGTGTGTTAAGTGTGAAAGACAAAGAGGAGACAAGGATGACTCCAGGGTTTTGGTTCACTCAACTGGAAGGAGAATTGTTAACACTGAAATGAAGAAGATTGTGGGTACAGCAGGTTTTGGATTAGGGAGCAGGGAAGATTGGACACTCCTCTTCAGACATGGAGGTGAAGATATCTATTAGGCTTCCCTGGTGGCTCAGAAAGTAAAGAATCCACCTGCCTAGGCAGGTGACCTGGGTTCAATCCCTGGGTCAGGAAGATCCCCTGGAGAAGGAAATGGCAATCCACTCCAGTATTCCTGACTGGAGAAGTCCATGGACAGAGGAGCCGGGCAGGCTACAGTGCACAGGGTTGCAAAGCAACCTGCTCAGTTAGTGACCGAGCAGATAACATGCATGATGACATATAAGATGTTGAATCGACAACCATAAGAAACTTTTCAGAGCCTCCTCAGCTTTTTCTTGTGTCTCTCGTACAGCAGATCAGCTCTGCCAATAGGCTGGTGCTCAGCACAGTTACTCCAGATGAAAGCTAGTCACTTTCCCCATTTCTTAAATCAGCTGGTTTCTGGTTTCATTTCCAGAAGAAATCTCAATGAACAGATGAAGAGGTTGTTGTTGTTGTTCAGTCTCTTAGTTGTGTCTGACTCTGTGACCCCATGGACTGCAGCATGCCAGGCTTCCCTGTCCTTCACTATCTCCCTGAGTTTGCTCAAACTCATGTCCAATGAGTTGGTGATGCCATCCAACCATCTTGTCCTCTGTCATCCCCTTCTACCTTCCATCATTCCCAGCATCAGAGTCTTTTACAATGAGTTAACTTGGAGCAAGAGACTTGGATATTCTCCAGAAAGCATAAGCATTGCTTACAAGATCTTTAGATGTAGGTTTACATAGAATATTGCAATGACCTAGTCACCGTAAGGAATATCTTCCCATTGCTGGAGTTAAATTTACTTGTAGATGAAAGTGAAAGAGGAGAGTGAGAAAGTTGGCTTAAAGCTCAACATTCAGAAAACTAAGATCATGGCATCTGGTCCCATCACTTCATGGCAAATAGATGGGGAAATGGTGGAAACAGTGTCAGACTTAATTTTGGGGGGCTCCAAAATCACTGCAGATGGTGACTGCAGCCATGAAATTAAAAGATGCTTACTCCTTAGAAGGAAAGTTATGACCAACCTAGATAGCATATTAAAAAGCAGAGACATTACTTTGCCAACAAAGGTCCATCTAGTCAAGGCTATGGTTTTTCCTGTGGTCATGTATGGATGTGAGAGTTGGACTGTGAAGAAAGCTGAGTGCTGAAGAATTGATGCTTTTGAACTGTGGTGTTGAAGAAGGCTCTTGAAAGTCCCTTGGACTGCAAGGATATCCAACCAGTCCATCCTAAAGGAGATCAGTCCTGGGTGTTCATTGGAAGGACTGATGCTGAACCTGAAACTCCAATACTTTGGCCACCTCATGGGAAGAGTTGACTCATTGGAGAAGACTCTGATGCTGGGAGGGATTGAGGGCAGGAGGAGAAGGGGACGACAGAGGATGAGATGGCTGGATGGCATCACTGATTCGATGAACATGAGTTTGGGTAAACTCCAGGAGTTGGTGATGGACAGGGAGGCCTGGCATGCTGCTATTCATGGGGTCACAAAGGGTCAGACACGACTGAGGGAATGAACTGAACTGAACTGATACACTGACCATCAGAATACCACAATTAGTACCTCAAAGATCTCAGTTTTAGTTGATTCAAATATTTGGCTAAACTAGCATGATATAATACATTCAAAAAATGTTAAGGGAATGGATAATGGGAATCATGTGTCTTTTTCAATTTTGGTTTTCTCAGGGTATATGCCTAGGAGTGGAATTGCTGGGTCATATGGTGGTGGTTTTATTCCTAGTTTTTTAAGGAGTCTCCATACCATCTTCCTTAGTGGCTGTATCAATTTATATTCCCACCAAGAGTGCAAGAACATTCCCTTTTCTCCACACTCTCTCCAGCATTTATTATTGTACAGTTCAGGAAACTCAAACAGGGGCTCTGTATCAACCTAGAGGAATGGGATGGGGAGGGAGATAGGAGGGAGGTTCAAAAGGGAGGGGATATGTATATATCCATGGCTGATTCATGTTGAAGTTTGACAGAAAACAGCAAAATTCTGTAAAACAATTATTCTTCAATAAAAAAATAAATTAATTTTAAAAAAAGAAAAAAAAATCAGACCCTCTGAGAATCCAAATGCTAAACCCTTGTTTCTAAGACAATTGGAACAAATGAACAACTAATAAGAAAGATTTTTTAATGACCCAGCAATCCCACTGCTGGGCATACATACCGAGGAAACCAGAATTGAAAGACACACATGTACCCCAATGTTCATCGCAGCACTGTTTATAATAGCCAGGACATGGAAACAACCTAGATGTCCATCAGCAGATGAATGGATAAGAAAGCTGTGGTACATATACACAATGGAGTATTACTCAGCCGTTAAAAAGAATTCATTTGAATCAGTTCTGATGAGATGGATGAAACTGGAGCCGATTATACAGAGTGAAGTAAGCCAGAAAGAAAAACACCAATACAGTATACTAACACATATATATGGAATTTAGAAAGATGGCAATGATGACCCTGTATGCAAGACAGCAAAAAAGACACAGATGTGTATAGCGGACTTTTGGACTCAGAGGGAGAGGGAGAGGGTGGGATGATTTGGGAGAATGGCATTGAAACATGTATACTATCATGTAAGAATCGAATCGCCAGTCTATGTCCGAAGCAGGATACAGCATGCTTGGGGCTGGTGCACGGGGATGACCCAGAGAGATGTTATGGGGAGGGAGGTGGGAGGGGGGTTCATGTTTGGGAATGCATGTACACCCATGGTGGATTCATGTCAATGTATGGCAAAACCAATACAGTATTGTAAAGTAAAATAAAGTAAAAATTAAAATTAAAAAAAATAATAAAAAATAAAATAAAAAAGGGAAAAGTGCAATCTTGTCATTTCATTACAGTTTTATTACATTTTACTTCACTGTTTTTATTTTTTATTTTTTCATATTATTTCCTACTCCTTTCCAACTTTATATAAAGACACTGATTAGGATATTTTCTAGTCATAGGACTCTACTTTCCTTTGGGGGAAAGTGGAGCAGGATCTAGCACGTAGCAATAGAGATATTTGGAGCTAACAATGCAGATAAAATTAGAACTGAATCGCAGTGAAACATTATTCTGTTTAATAATTTAAAAAAATAGATGAACGATATATTGTCCTGAGTGTTACTTCTGCCAGTAATAGCACTGATTTATGAGGGTTTTATGTTTGTGCGCTTTGGGTGTTTATTTTATTTTATATTTTTACTCTGTTTACTTTTTTTATTCTGAGGACTACTCAAAACACCTTATTCATACACAATCTTATTTTATTCTCAATTTTATATTCACAGCACATATAGATAAAATAAAGCCCCTTAGAATAGCCTAGGCCATACTGCGGCTTGAAATACTTAATCATTCATCACTTCCCCTACAAATTCCTAATATCCTTCCATCTGGTCAAAAGCCTCAGATAAACTGTACCTTCTCTATATTTTTAAAAATTAAATATTTGAAGAGTTCACTCTTAGAAACACAGGGCCCAATTACAGACTACCTACAGATATAAGTGATATTTTTTCAAAGAGACAATTAATAACAATGAGAAAGAGTAGCGAAAAACAACTCTGGAATTTAGGGCACTCTTTCAGAGGCAAAGAAAGACCATTGTCAATAAATGCATGCATTAGCCAGAGAAACAACTTCAGTGATACACAAACGTATTTGACTGTGCGTCCTTATTAACAAAATGTTTTAAATTAACAATGTTTTAATTATTATTAAAATGTCCTTATTAACAATGTTTTATTTTTATTGTATTTTTTTTCGAATCTGACTTTTTTTTTTTTTACTTTATTTTACTTTTACAATACTGTATTGGTTTTGCCATACATCAACATGAATCCGCCATGGGTTAACAATGTTTTAAATTGCATCCTTATTAACAATGTTTTAAATTGTCCCCCCATTAAATTGGTTCAGTGGGTAAAGAATCCACCTGCAATACAGGAGATGCAGGAGACAGGAGTTCAGTCCCTGGATTGGGAAGATCCTCTGGAGGAGGGCATGGATACTCACTCCAGTATTCTTGCCTGGAGAATCCCATGGACAGAGGAACCTGATGGGCTACAGTCCGTGGGGTTGTAAAGAGCTGAATATGACTGAAGTTACTAAATACATAAATACACAAGTGTATGTATTTATAATACACACACACTTATACTGATATACTGTATATCATAAAATATACACAAAGCAAAAGAAATGTAAATTCATGTAAATATGACACATCCTGAAAATTTCATCCTGTGTCCTAATGGATCACTTTTGTCCCTGAGATGCAGGCACCCCGCTTGAAAGACCACTGAACACAGCAGTTCAGTGGTCCAGGAACTTTTCAGCTAAAGGCAGCCTGTCTGTCTTGGTCTCCATTGTGTTTCTACAGTGGATTGCTGCCTTGCTCCTCCAAATACAAAACCACTGCAGTCTGCTCCTGTCACAGTGGCCTGAACATGACCACCCCAAGCTGTCAGTCTGAGATTGGAGACAGGGAGGCGTCATGTCAGTTTAAAGGGTTGGAGGGGAATAAATACCATAGTCCCAATCGGCTCCTGCCAAGCGCAGAATATGCCAAACCTTTTTTGTAGGGCCTTTGAATGATTTGAATGAGTGTTCATCCCTGCCAACAGCAATATAAAAATTGCCCCTCTCAGAAGCAGTGCTTTGATGTTTGCCCAAAACATTCTCTTTTCCCAGGCAGGCATTTCCCCTTAACTTTCTGCCAGCTGCTGGCAGTCTTATGACCACTTATACCGGCTTCTAGACCCATGTTACTTGGTTGTTTCCCGTCATGGGTTTCTTACACAGTTTGCTCTCTTTTCTCATAGAGTGTGTGTTTCCGTTCACATATATGCACATACAATCATGCTGTTCAAGAAAAACTACTTTAAAGTCTGAGTTGACACTCAAAGAAGGAAATAAATAATTATGACTTTGTTTTAAACAGATGGACAGCCTAGATAACTGGTGATTAAGTAATCCAGTTTTCATTCATAAGATGAACATATATACCCAGTTATTGGCAAAGCATCACATCCCTGATCACAGGACAGTGCCATGGTTAGTCATTCATTGTGTACATTTTATGACTGCACATCGTTAATGATTTGAGTGGTAGATGGTAGATCTAATCAGCTAAGCTGAAATCAAAGACCATAAAAATGAACTATTGTAGATGGTGTGGTTCCCAGATAAAACAAGTAGAGGCCCCTCATGAATACCCTGAAAGAGAAGGAACACTCCAGATCATAAATCAGGGTCTTGTTTATGTTTGAGTATATGCAGGATAATCATTTACTGGCTTATCCAGCACTATTAATGGTTTTCAGCAAAGTGAATCCTAACTTTTACTACCTGCTATGAAACTTACCATGATAAAAATTAGATATGTTTTGGAAACACATTGTCAAGTTATAAGCAATGACCACTGGTTTTCTATCCCAATAGCACATTCAAGAAATGATCATTATTGACAACTTAAATGTTAATGTAATTTTAATTAAAATACTTGAATTTTTTCCCTTGATTAAAACCTTCAGCTAGTTTTTGCTTTTTTCCAAATTATAGATTCAATCAGAGCATCTTTCAAGGATAAGCAAGGGAAGAGTTTTTAAGAATTAACTTAAAAAATTAGACTTGACTCACTATATTGGCACATAAGGGTATTCGAGATAGTTAGTTTAGTATCCTGGCATATACAGAAATGTATTATGTACTATTTAATATGAGTACCGTATGTGTGTTTAAATCTACAATGTTCATGTTGCAGATCTGTGAGGTTTAATTATCATCCATATTCACACCACTTGTCTCACAAACACTGAAAGATAAGCTATATAAAGGTACTTATATATCTGTTTCCAATTCCCTTTGAAAACTAAGAAAATTCTAAACAAGAATGAAAATTGCTACACAGAACTTTCGAGTTTAAATAGCACTTAAGCACCAATCCATTTATTTTGTGGTTGAGGAACTTGAGTCTTGATCCGATGACTCATAGCTAGTCAGTGGCCAAGTCAAGATTAGGAGGGAGAGGGTCTGACGCTTTCCCATTCTTTTTAGTCTTCAACCAAAAATGGGCATACCTGTGGCTCCCTTCAATTTTAAAGTTTAATGAAGATTAAAAAAAAGTTAAGATTTCCTTGGTATAGTTGATTCACTGTTCGTGTATGCTCAAGTTCACTATAGAAAGCTGTAGAGTAGTTTATTACACTGACAATACAGTCATTTGTTGGGTTTATATTTATCCTAAATAGTACAGATTTCCTAGAGCTTCCATGATGACTCAGTGGTAACGAATCTGCCTGCCAATGCAGGAGACTTGGGGTCTTTGGGTCAAGAAGAACTCCTGGAGAGGAAATGGCAACCCACTCCAGGATTCTTGCCTGGAAAATCCCATGGACAGAGAAGCCTGGTGGGCTACAGTCTACAGGGTTGCAAAAGAGTCAGACATGACTTAGAGACTAAAACATCAACAGATGTCCTCACGGATTGTACCTTTCCAGTCATGTATGCTCTATCAGCCAGACTATCTAAATTATGTTAACTATGTAAAATACAAATCTGAACTCATTCCCCTAATTAAAATTCTTCAGTGGACTTTCATTTTTTACTCATGTCAAGGACTAAGTTCCTTCACTTAGCCCTGTCCGTACCTTCAGCCTCATCTCTTGCACTCTGCCTCTGTCTGTATCTTCCAGCTGATTGTGGCTTCCACACATCACATATGGCTTATTGATTCTGTGCATTTGTTTCTGCTTCCCCCTCTGCATGTAACATTCTCTTCACTACCAGCTCAGCCCCATTCCACTCTACAGACTCATTCTCCCCTCCCTCAGCCCTACCTTCTCCACTGATTGGCTCATACATAAGGCTCAGCACTCAGGCAACACTTTCCTTATGAAACAGTCTTTGACACTCCCTCCATTTCCATTTCTGAGATTAAGTATTGCTTCTCCGTGACCCTCTACTTCTCTCTGCATATTTAATCACTAGTCTTGGACAGATCATTATAACAAACACACTGTATTATATGTTTGCTTCACCTAGTTTACTGTGAGTTCCTTGAGGGAAGGACTATTTAACAAGCATAGGGTCTGATATATTGTAAGAGCTCAGTATAAGCTCAACAAATGTCATCATGTTGATTAAATAATTAAACACTAAGTGAGTTACTATGTGAACAGAACAGTGCTTGGTGTGCAGACCATGAAAAATGCCAAGTAATGAATGAATGGCTAAATGAAAAGATCTGCTCTAATCCTACATTCTTCTGACTGGTGAACATCCTGCTTCAATAGGAGTCAGGTGGTAGGTGGATGGTGACTGGAATTTGCCAGAGGAATCGGGAAACTTTCTGACTGGGGCAACTTATATGAAGGATTTTCAAGAATGGGAATATTATTTATTTGTGGCTGTGCTGGGTCTTCACTGACTTGTGGGCTTTTCTCTAGTTGTGCTGAGCAGAGGCTACTCTTAGTTGCAGTGTGTGGGCTTCTCATTGTAGTGGCTTCTCTTGTTGCAGAGCGTGGACTCTAGAGTGCATGGGCTTCTGTAGCTGCTGTTGGTGGGCTCAATAGTTGTGGTTCCAGGGCTTAGTTGCTCCATGGCATGTGGGATTTTCCTGGACCAGGGATGAAACCCACTCCTTCCACATTGGCAGGCAGATTCTTTACCACTGAGCCACCAGGGAAACCTCAAGAATGGGCATATTTTTAAATTAGCCTTGCAGACAGTACTAAGAGAGAACTACAGGAAAATTCGTCAGTCTCACCAATAGTTTCTTGAAGGCTCTTTCAGTGTACAAAGAAAATGCTATACTGATATTACTTCAAGGTGGATCTTCTTCCTAACTCCTTGGCATTCATAAAGCCTTACTTTAGATTTTAAAATTAAAAAAATTAAAAAAAATAAAAAAAATATTAAAAAAAAAAAAGCCTTACTTTAGTTCATGACTTTAGATTTTATGCCTAATATATCCACTAGGTGTCAAACTTTTATATATAGTGTGCCTCATTGCGATAGTATTGCTGGCTTAGACAAATAAAAAAATTCACTTCCTTCTTGGCTTGAGTGAACACTGCTGTTTTCTGTGTGTGGGTTACATAGTCAACCAACTTCCTGTCATATTTTGGGGACTAGGAATAAATCATACTATTTAAGAAGAGTAGTTTTTCTCTTGTCTTTCTTCCAATCTCACTAGAAATGGGTTACTCTAACATTGGCAACTCAAAACCCATTTGAGGAGTGGTTTACATAGGTTACTATCTAAAATCAGGTGAACTCAATCCTTTCTTGTCCTGATTTATTTTTTTCTGTTTTATTTTTGTTATAATCTGTTGCATGCTGTGAAGTCGGTAGATTCATAAACCTTCACTTCACCTTAAGCTACATTAAATTTTTATGAATAATTAGAATTAATATTTGTATAGTCTTTTATAGTTGACAGAATATTTTCATAAGCATTGTGCTATCTGATCCTTGCAATACTCCAATCAGTTGGATAAGGAACAGTAATTTTATTACATTCATTTTATAGTTGAAGAAATTAAGCCTTCAGTGGTTAAGTGACTTTCTCAAGGTTATATAAATAGAATGTTAGCAGGGCTAAAATGAAAGTCCTATCTTTGGAATAAGATATCTGTAATCTTACTCTCTTGAAATACACTTGCAATATCAGCTTATATCAATTTTCAAGATCCTTTAAGTCATCCTAAGAAATATTTTTTATGCATATCTTCATAAATTGATAGATTCTCAGAGATAAGAGTTCAGGGAATACTCTAGGGTAATTCACAACTTCTGGGAAATAAGTACTGATCTCTTAATTATCATATTTTTACCACATGGATTATTAAAAAAATTAATCTCTAAGTAAAATTAAAATTCAGCCTGATATATGATGAATCTCCCATGGTTACCCTTTGGATATAACAGAGAACCGAAACATTTCTGTGTTTTGGAGAGGAAAAATTTTCTCCATTTTCCTTTTTCTATTTTCCTTCTCCTTAGTCTCATGCCAGATTTCATTCCAAATCTATGCTGACATTTATCTCATTTCTGCATGACCACTGTGGATTTCTTTATGTCACATGTGGGCTACATCACGTCCCGCCTCTGATTAGGTATTCCTGATTTCCCTCTGTGCTTCGTAATCAAATTGTTCATATCAGTGATATGCAGAAAAATGTAGAAACTGCCAGGCGGGAGGGTAGGGGGGATATAGGGGCATATTATATTCAGAGGAAGCAAATATAAGGAGAGCAGACTTCTATTTGGAATGTAAAGACAGTAAAAAAATTTTTATTGTATAAAATAAAAATGGAACAAAGAATGGGAAGAGAAGTAGCAATATTTTTTCACTTTTAAGACTCTGCATGAAATGGTATAATATTACTTAAAAATTTACTTTGAAAATTTAAATATATATATTATAGCCCCCCTAAAGTGAGTGAGTGAGTGAATGAGTGAAAGTCACTCAGTTGTGTCCAACTCTTTGCGACCCCATGAACTCACGAACAGAGAACCCCACCAGCCTCTTCTGCCCATGGAATTCTTCAGGCAAGAATACTGGAATGTGTTGCCATTTTCTTCTTCAGAAGATCTTCCCAGCCCAGGGATTGAACTTGTGTCTCCTGCATTATAGGCAGATTCTTTACCATCCAAGCCACCAGGAAGCCCAACCCCCTAAAGTAATCAGCTAAAAAAAGAACAATTAGTTATAGCTGGTAAGCCAAAAAATGAGAAAAAATAGAACCATAAAAATTAATCAAAAGAAGGTAGAAAAAAAAAAGAAAAGGGGAAAAATCCTCACAAAAAAGTAAATAAAACATCATTCTGTTGGAATTAGGACAATCCTCGTCAATTAGTTCAGTTCAGTTCAGTCACTCAGTCATGTCTGACTCTTTGCAACCCCATGGATTACAGTACACCAGGCTTCCCTGTCCATCATCAACTCCCAGAGCTTACTCAAACTCATGTCCATAGAGTCAGTGATGCCATTCAACCATCTCCTCCTCTGTCAATAACCACCTCATCCATGTCAATAATCACACTAAATGTAAATAAGCTAAACACGATTAAGAAGTAGAATTGTTAGATTATATTATAAAACAAGATTGAAATATATGCTTTCCGTAAGAAATTCACTTTAGATATAAAGACATACATAAGTTAAAAGTAAAAAAGATGTACAAAGAGATACCTTACAAAATGCTAAGAAAAAAAAAAGCACTAAGGTGGTATATTAACATAAGGCAAATTAGATGTCAGAAAAAAATTTTCAACATCCCTCTCTCGGTATAAGCATACCTTGGTGATAGGCTGGTTTGATTCCGAATTTTTGCAATAAATAAATATTGCAATAAAGCAAGTCACAGATTCTTTAGTTTCCTAGTATATATAAACATTTTTTGATTCTCTATGTATTTACTTTTAAAACTTATTTTAATTTATTTTAATTGGAGAATAATTACTTCACAATATTGTGATGTTTTTTGCCATACATCAACATGAATTGGCCATGGGTATATATGTGTCCCCCATCTTGAACTCCTCTCCCACATCCCTTCCCACACTATCCCTCTGGGTTGTCCCAGAGCACTGGCTTTGGGTGCCCTGTTTTATGCATTGAATTTGCACTGGTCATTTATTTTACAAAAGGTAATGTGCATGTTTCAATGCTATTCTCTCAAATCATCAAAAAAAATGTTATGTTTATATCATACTGTAGAATATTAAGTATGAAATAGGATTATATCTGAAAAATAATGTTATCTACCTTAATTAAAGAATACTTGATTGCTATGTGTACTAACAAACATCTAAGCCTTCAGTGCATCATAATCTTTTTGCTGGTAGAGGGTCTTTCTTCAGTGTTGATGACTGCTGACTGATGAAAATTTTGGCTGCTGAAGGTTTGGGTGGCTATGGTAATTTCTAAAAATAAGAGAGCAATGAAGCTTTCTCCATCTATTAACTCTTCCTTTCATGAACTATTTTGTAAAAGCAATGCTGTTTGATGGCATTTTGCCCACAGAAGAACTTCTTTCAGAATCAGAATCAATCCTCTAAAACTATACCACTGCTTTACGCATTAAGATTATGTAATAGTCTAAATACTTAGTTGTCATCTCAACAATCTTGGCAGCATCATCACTAGGAGTAGTTTCCATCTCAAGGGACCATTTTCTTTGCAACTCCTCATTTGTTTAAGTTTTATCATGCAATCGCAGCAAATTACATCTTCAGATTCCACTTATAGTTTTAGTTTTCTTGATATTTCCATAACTTCTGCAGTTGCTTTTTCCATTGAAGTCTTGAACCCCTTAACCTCATTTATGAGGGTTGGAATCAACTTCTTCTGCAGTACTGTTCCTGTTCACTGCTTCCCATGATACATGAGTGTTATTTTTTTCATTTTTATCTAAAGAGCTTTTTATTTATACATCAAATAACCAAGACAATTAGTTGCATATGACAATGTGTTTTTATCTCACTAATACATGGTGATTTTATAAAATTCCAGTTTCATTATCTTGGTGGCATCTGAAATTATATTGAATTCTTTTTGTTTTCATGTTTTTCTACTAGCAGTTTATATCTACTGCCATTCTTTCTTAATTTATTTTTGATTGAAGGATAACTGCTTTACAATATTGTGTTGGTTTCTTGCATACATCAGTATAAATCAGCCAGAAGTATACATATGTCTCCTCCTTCTTGAATCCTCCTCCCACCTCTCACCCCATCCCACACCTCTAGGTTGTCACAGAGCATGAGTGTTCTTAATGGCATCTACAAAGGTGAACCCCTTTCAGAAGATTTTCAATTTACTCTGTCTAGATCCAACAGAGGAATCCCTACCTATGACAGCTATAGACTGACAAAATGTATTTGTTAAATACGAACATTTGAAAGTTGAAGTTACTCCTTGATCCATGGGCTGCAGAATGGATGTTGTGTTAGTAGGCATGAAAACATTAACCTCATTGTCTATCTCCTTCAGAGCTCTTGAATGACCAGGTGCATTGTCAATAAGCTGTACTATGTTGAAACGAATCTTTTTTTTTCTGAGCAGTATGTGTCAACAATGGGCTTAAAATATTCAGTAAACCATATTGTAAAGAGATGTGCTTTTATTCAGGCTTTGTGGTTCCATTTATAGAACACAGACCAAGTAGATTTAGCATAATTCTTAAGGACCTTACGATTTTCAGAATGGTAAAACTCTGGGAGATGGTGAGGGACAGGGAAGCCTGGTATGCTGCAGTCCATAGGGATGCAAAGAGTCAGACACAACTTGGTGACTGAACAACAACAAATGAGCATTTGGCTTCAATTTAAAGTTAATAGTTCCGTTACCTCCTAGCAAGAGAATCAGTGCGTCCTTTAAGTTTGAAGCTGGGCATTGACTTCTCTAGCTGTGAAAGTCCTTGATGACATGTTCTTCCAATTGAAGGTTGTTCTACATTGAAACAGCGTTGCTTTAGTGTGTTGTTATTTAGTAGCTAAATTGTGTCCTACTCTGCAATCCCATGGATTGTAATCCACCAGGCTCCTCTGTCCATGGGACTTCCCTGGCAAGAATGCTGAAGTGGGTTGCCCTTCTCTTCTCCAGGGGATCACTTCGACATAGGGACTGAACCCGCATCTCCAGTTTGGCAGGCAGATTCTTTACCACTGTGCCACCTGGGAAGCCTGTTCTTGACTGTAGCCACCTCCATTAATTATCTTAGCTAGGTCTTCTGAATAACTTGCTGCAGCTTCTACATTCACAGTTGATGCTTCACTTTTCACTTTTATGTTATAGAAGCAGATTCTTTCCTTAAACCTCATAAGCCAATCTTTGCTACCTTCGAACTTTTCTTCTGAGGCTCTCTCATCAATTGAAACCTTTTTAGAACTGCAGAAAGTTGGGGCTTTATTCTGGATTAGACTTTGACTTAAGGGAATGTTATGGCTTCTTTGATCTTCTGTCAAGACAACTAAAACTTTCATCAGCAAAAAAAGTCTGTTTTGCTTTCTTATTGTTTGTGTATTCACTGGAATAGAACTTTTAATTTCCTTCAAGGGCTTTTCATTTGCGTTCACAACCTGGCTGTTTGGTGCAAGAGGCTCAGTTTCGTTCTCGTTCAGCTTTCAATATGCCTTCCTCACTAAGCTTAATTATTTCTAGCTTCTGATTTAAAGTCAGAGATATGCGACTCTTTCTTTTGCTTGACTACTTAGAGACTACCACAGGATTATTAATAGGTGTAATTTTAATATTTTTATTTCTCAGGGAATAGTAAGGCCTAAGGAGAAGGAGGGAGGAAGGAGAAAGGCAGGTCAGTGAAGCATTCAGGACACACACAACATTTTTAATGAAGTCCCCTCTCATATGGGCACAATTCATGGTGCCCCCAAAACAATTATAATAGTAACATCAAAGACAACTGATTATGGATCACCATGACACAAATAATAACAAAAAAGATTTAAAAAAAAAAAAAACTGTGTGCGGATTGCAAAAATGTAATGCAGAGACAAAAATGAAGTGAGGAAATGATGTTGGGAAAAATGGTGTTGATAGATGTGCTCAGCACAAGGTTGCCTCAAATCTGCAACTTGTAAAAAAACACCGTATCTGCAAAGAACAGTAATGCAAAGTGAAACAAAGTGAGGTATGTCTGTAACTGGTAGAATAATTGGGTTGAATATCAGTGAGGATGTGGAAGACTTGAACAGCACTCACTATCAACCAACCCGATTTGGTTGACATTCACAAATCCCACCTAACAACAGCAGACCACACATTTTGTTTTCCAGATGCAATAACAGATTTGCCAAAATACACCATATTCTGCACTATGAAACAAATTTAGGCCCATTTCCAGGGATTGAAATCTTACAAAATGTATATTCTGACTCAGTCGTATCCTACTCTTTGTGGCCCCAAGTACTGTAACCTGCTAGACTCCTCTGTCCATGGAATTTTCCAGGCAAGAATAGTGGAGTGGTGTCATTTCCTACTCCCGGGGATCTTCCAAACCCAGGAATCAAACCTGAGTCTCTTGCATCTCCAGCATTGGCAGATGGATTCTGTACCACTAGCACCATCTGGGAAGCCCTGTACTCTGACTACAAATGAATTAAATCAAAACCAGTAACAAAGATATGCAGAAATTCCCAAATATTTGGAAACTAAAGAACACAGAAAAGAATATCCAAGGACTATGTGACAACTCCCAAAGGAATAACATAGATAAAATGGTAATATCAGAAAGAGAAGAAACAGGAAAAGGGACAGAGGAAATAGTCAAAACTGATCATTTTTTCCCAAATAACGTTGAACACCAAACCACAGACTTGGGAAGCTCAAAGAACTGTAAAGAGAATAAATGCCAAAACAACAGGAAGGCATGTCTTTGAAGATGAAGAAAATACCCTGAATCCAAATAAGTATAAAAATAATTATACAATACAACCAAGTGTGATTTAATCCAGGTTCAATATTCAAAAATCAGTTAATGTAGCCCACTGAATCAACAGACTATAACAGAAAATCACAGGATCATATTAGCAGATGCTGAGAAAGCATTTATAAAATTCATCATTCAATACCTAATGGTGATAAAAACTCTCAGTGTACTTGGAATACAGGAAACTTTCTCAACTTAATCAAACTATCTACAGAAAACCCTGCAGCTAAACATCATGCTTGATGGTGACAAACTTGAAGCTTTCCCACTAAAATCAGGTACAAGTCTAGGATATGCCCCCTCATCACTTGTTTTCAACATAGTAATGGATGTATTTGCTAATGCAATAAGGCAATCAAAGGAAATTACAAGTATACAGATTGAGAAAGGAAACAAAACCGTCTTTGCTGGAAGGAGAAATTACAAAGGGGCACAGAACAGCTCAGCTGCTGATGGTTATGTTCATTGTCTTGCTTGGGTTGATGGTTTCAGAGATGTATGTATAAGTCAAAATTTATCAAATTATACCATTTAAATACCTACCAGTTATTGTACGTTAAGTATATTTCAATAAAGCTGCGAAAACAAGCACACGAAAAGGTTAATTAATGGCAAACATACTGAAAGACAACAAGGACTGCTCAGTTCAGTTCAGTTCAGTCACTCAGTCGTGTCCGACTCTTTGCGACCCCATGAATTGCAGCATGCCAGGCCTCCCTGTCCATCACCAACTCCCGGAGTTCACTCAGATTCGCGTCCATCAAGTCAGTGATGCCATCCAGCCATCTCATCCTCAGTCATCCCCTTCTCCTCCTGCCCCCAATCCCTCCCAGCATCACAGTCTTTTCCAATGAGTCAACTCTTTGCATGAGGTGCCCAAAGGACTGGAGTTTCAGCTTCAGCATCATTCCTTCCAAAGAAATCCCAGGGCTGATCTTCAGAATGGACTGGTTGGATCTCCTTGCAGTCCAAGGGACTCTCAAGAGTCTTCTCCAACACCACAGTTCAAAAGCATCAATTTTTCAGCACTCAGCTTTCTTCACAGTCCACTCTCACATCCATACTTGACCACAGGAAAAACCATAGCCTTGACTAGATGGACCTTTGTTGGCAAAGTAATGTATCTGCTTTTGAATATGCTATCTAGGTTGGTCATAACTTTTCCTCCAAGGAGTAAGCGTCTTTTAATTTCATGGCTGCAGTCACCATCTGCAGTGATTTTGGAGCTTTATTGACTATGCCAAAGCCTTTGACTGCATGGATCACAATAAACTGTGGAAAATTCTGAAAGAGATGGGAATACCAGACCTCCTGACCTGCCTCCTGAGAAACCTATATGCAGGTCAGGAAGCAACAGTTAGAACTGGACATGGAACAACAGACTGGTTCCAAATAAGAAAAGGAGTACGTCAAGGCTGTATATTGTCACTCTGCTTGTTTAACTTATATGCAGAGTACATCATGAGAAACGCTGGGCTGGAAGAAGCACAACAAAGACAGACCTTAATAAAAGCAGACACTGAAATTGCCACCTTGTAGTGTCTGCATTTCCCCAACTGTCACCTTATTCTCTTCTCTGAGATGGAAGAAACGTCCTCCCTTGTCCCCATCTGTGCTCTGGCTCCAGCCCTTGGGTCTTCAACAGAACTTGGCTCCTTAGCTTTCCTACTGTCCCCATCATCAATCTTTAACCGTCCTTTGGTTATTCTCACCAGAACACAAATGTGCTCTCATTATCTTTCATTTTTGAAACCAAATACAAGCCTTCTTCAGCTGAATGTATTCCTCCAGTTACTGCCCCATCTACAGATATTCACATGCACAGGGGCACAGCACATACATGCGCATACACAGTCTTCCACATCTGATCACAACACTTTTCTTAATTCCCCCCAATTTTGTGAATTTGGGTATGGTATCTCTCACATTTATTTTTTGAATTAATGAGCTGTGATGAAACTTAATAGAATATGCAGTTGATGGGGCCTTATAGAACCAGCAGACCTACTTTTGAATTCTGGCTCTGCTTCAGCCTAATGATGTGACCTTGAGACCTTATTTAACTCCCTGAGAGTGTTTACTACCTAAAACACATGTATGACCCATTTTTGATCTATTTCAAAATGTGATATAAGGATTGAATGAAGTCAAGTTTCTCTGCCTGCCAGTGCTTGACCAAGAACACATCAGACTCAGTTAATACACATGTGCTACATTTCTGCCCACCTGGGCTCCAGAGCTATCTTCCTCCAGTTTCTCTCCTCCCTTTGTTTCAAGGTGGGTGAGTCAGCACAGCTCAGCACCTTGAAGGGAAAGTTCCCCTTATTTTCCTTAAATCCATCAATCCCTCCTCAAGGCCAATAAGCATTACTAGGTAACACGACGGCTTGCTCCCGTGTGCACTGGGTAAACACTTGCTGTGCATGCTGAGGCTGGCCTGCAGCCCTGCTTACTCAGAGCTTCTACCTATTTTCTCATTCTCCAGACCCATGAATGTCTAGTATCTCCTAAAACATTGATTTCTTTAGTGCAATTTAATCTTCACACATTTCTTTAAAAATCACCCTCCCTGCAGTCAATGTAACAATAAACTAAAACATAAGTAAAAATATAAGCCCTATTCCTATATTATGTGTATGTCCCAGTAGGACTACTATGTAGGTATTCTCTTGTATTAATCTTATTTGTTTTGTGTTTATGTTTCCTCTCAAACTACATAATCCTTCAGGGTAATAACATTTTTCTTTTGAGTTTATGTCAAGTAATTAATATGATATCCAATTTATATTTGTTCCATTAATTTTACATGGCTTTTTTTTTTTTTGGCCCTGGCAGGATCTTAGGTCCCAGTTCAGTTGAGTTCAGTCACTCAGTCGTGGCTGACTCTCTGCAACCCCATGAACTGCAGCATGCCAGGTTTCCCTGTCCATCACTAACTTCCAGAGCTTACTCAAAATCATGTGCATTGGATGCCATCCAACCAGGGTTTTTTTCCAATGAGTCAGTTCTTCGCATCAGGTGGCAAAAGTACTAGAGTTTCAGCTTTAGCATCAGTCCCTCCAACCAATATTCAGGACTGATTTCCTTAAGGATGGACTGGTTTGATCTCTTTGCAGTCCAAAGGACTCTCAACAGTCTTCTCCAACATCACAGTGCAAAGGCATCGATTCTTCGGTGCTCAGCTTTCTTTATAGTCCAATTCTCACATCCATACATGACTACTGGAAAAACCATAGCTTTGACTAGATGGACCTTTGTTGGCAAAGTAATGTCTCTGCTTTTTAATATGCCGTTTAGGCTGGTCATAGCTTAATGGCACCCCACTCCAGTGCTTTTGCCTGGAAAATCCCATGGACGGAGGAGCCTGGTAGGCTGCAGTCCGTGGGGTCGCTAGAGTCGGACACGACTGAGCGACTTCACTTTCACTTTTCACTTTCATGCATTGGAGAAGGAAATGGCAACCCACTCCAGTGTTCTTGCCTGGAGAATCCCAGGGAAGGGGAAGCCTGGTGGGCTGCCATCTATGGGGTCGCACAGAGTCGGACATGACTGAAGCGACTTAGCAGCAGCAGCAGCAGCAGCTTTTCTGACAAAGAGCAAGCGTCTTTTAATTTCATGGCTGCAGTCACCATCTGCAGTGATTTTGGAGCCCCCAAAATAAAGTTTCTCACTCTTTCCACTGTTTCCCCACCTATTTGCCATGAAGTGATGGGACCGGATGCCATGGTCTTAGTTTTCTGAATGTTGAGTTTTAAGCCAACTTTTCCATTCTCCTCTTTCACTTTCATTAAGAGGCTCTTTAGTTCTTCTTCGTTTTCTGTCATAGGAGTGGTGTCATCTGTATATCTGAGGTTATTGATATTTCTCTTGGCAATCTTGATTCCAGCTTATGCTTCATCCAGCCTGGCATTTTACATGATGTACTCTGTATATAAGTTAAATAATCAGGGTGACAATATACAGCCTTGATACATTCCTTTTCCTATTTGGAACCAGTCTGTTGTTCCACGTCCAGTTCTAACTGCTGCTTCTTGACCTGCATACAGATTTCTCAAGAGGCAGGTCAGGTGGTCTGGTATTCCCACCTCTTGAAGAATTTTCCACAGTTTTTTGTGACCCACACAGTCAAAGGCTTTGGTGTAGTCAATAAAGCAGAAGTAGAAGTAGAACTTCATTAAAGTAGCTCCCAGACCTGGGATCAAATATGAGCCCCCTGCATTGAAAGAGCAGAGCGGTAACCATTGAACAACCAGAAAAATGTTTTGTTCCATTAGTTTTGGTGGAATGTCTTAGTTACTCAGGTTGCTTTCTATTTTCCCACTTCCACAGATCTCTTTACTCAAAAGTTTCTCCTCTTTGGAATTTATTTCCCTTTTACTTCTATTCCAGACAGTAGAGACTCAACTTAGATCATACCTTCTCCATAAGACTTTCTCTTACTGTTTTGACGTAAGTTCTCTCCTTCCTCTGTCCTTCCATTGTGCTCTGCTGGATCAAAAGATTCACATGTCAATGATTAGCCTTTGGAACATGGGCAAGACGTTTAATCTCTCTGAGCCTTGGTTATCTTTGACTCTAAATTGAGGAAAATAAGACCTATCTCCTAGAGCCCTTGTGAGGATCAAATGCTGTGACGTTCATGGAATTTCTTTGTAAACTGAGCCAGGATAAACAAATGAAAGGGATAATTACATCTATTATGTCTCTTATCTTGGTCTGCCTTAAACTGTTGGTTAACTTATCAGTGGGTCTGTTCTCTTGAACAGGTTTGAGAATTCCTAGAAGAGTAAAGAGTGTTTCACCTGTTTTCATAACTCCCATTGTACTGTGCACATAGGAGCACATTAGAATGTGCGGAACGCATGTCAGAGCCAGGCCCTTCTTCCTACAGAGCAGCAAATATCGGATATTTGTAATCCTAGAGATAGATAATAACCAAACAAACAGACACAGTTACTTGTCTAAATGCACCAAAAGTTAACCTCTAAAGGGGAAAGAAGGAGTCATTTCTCCTGATAAATGCCTCATGTTTAAAGTCTGCTGCAGCTGCTGCTGCTAAGTCGCTTCAGTAGTGTCCAATCTGTGTGACCCCATAGACGGCAGCCCACCAGGCTCCCCTGTCCCTGGGATTCTCCAGGCAAGAAACTGGAGTAGGTTGCCATTTCCTTCTCCAATGCATGAAAGTGAAAAGTGAAAATGAAGACGCTCAGTTGTGTCCGACTCTTAGCAACCCCATGGACTGCAGCCCACCAGGCTCCTCCATCCGTGGGATTGTCCAGGCAAGAGGACTGGAGTGGGTTGCCATTGCCTTCTCCACAAAGTCTGCAGAGCAAGTAACTAATACAGTCCATCAAGTGAAATTATAGGAGTTCAGGAAACAGCAAGTCCTAATTAAACCAAAACAACAGTCCACACCAGATGCACACTCTATTTCCAATCTATGATCTCGTATTTTATTATCACACAGGATTTTGGAGTCAGGACTTGCAACAGAGGAACTGAGCTGGGTGCCAAGACAGGATGGCAGTCCAGCTCTTGTGGAGGAGTCTAAATTAGAATGTCAGATGTTTATATTCAAAGTCAGGGACATCTGCCAACCAAGGAGGAGACAGTGCTGTTAATTGACCAAAGGACTTTCTGGATCCAAAGATGGAGGAGTAATGCTGAGAGTTAGCTGTGTTAAAAATATTCCTCTTCTATATCATTTCTTTAGGAGGTCATATCTGACCTTGGCATAATTGAGAAACTTTCTGTCCTTGCGCCTATCATTCTGTGTTCATCCCTGCCTGGTATATAACATGCTGTTTGGGAACAAGAATAATTGCCTGTTCCTTGTTGGGCCAATCAGACTCAACAAAGTTTTGAAAGTAGAGCTGAAATTAGTCTAATGGTGTTAAGCTTGAAATCTCCATGATCCCTTCAAAAGGAAATGTTGGCTAGACTTCTGGATGTGACTTTGGAGCCCTGAAAAGAACCATAGGCTGAAAATATACATCATTGTCATTGTGAATCATCATTATATGGATGGCTGGCCATGTGGGTAAAATCTTTCAAGGTAAGGGATTATAGAGAGAATGAGAAGGGGAGGGAACAGAAAGGAGGAGGGAAGAGGAGAGGAGAAGGGAGGGGATGGGAGAACTCAAGATTCAGATTTACTATTCACTTACTTGGTGAGGAGTTCAGGTAAGGTCTTTGCTCATCCTGAGTGACAATTTTACCTTCTGTAAAAAGTCCATTCATTCACTTCTCTTTCATTTAACTGACAAATAATTTTTAAATGTTTATTTTATACGCCAGATTTTGTGCAAAATGTTGGGGCTACAGTGGTAAACTTAACAAAGATTTTGCCTTAAAATAAGGATATGATCCGAAGTGAGATGGAAACAGATGAATGCTGTGACAGATGTAGCCAGGATGACTTTGATGCCCTGTTAGGAAGCAGCCACTCCAGTTCTGGGGTGTCAGGAGAGGTTTCTGGAAAAATGACATCTAGGAGACCTGAGGAATAAATGAGCAGTTATCCAGGTAAAAGTTAGGAAGTGGAAGTAAATGAACTGGACAGAGGAGACAACTAGTGTAAAACCCAACAGACAAGAGAGGGCATGGTGAAACTGGAGGAACTGAAAGCATTTTAGTACAGTTTAGAGAACGAGTATACAGGGAGGAAAGATCAGGGTCAGACCAGGTCCAGGTTATAAAGCATCTTGTGTGTTGGCTGTAGGAGGTGGGCCTTCACCTCGAAATAAGTGAAAAGCTATGGAGCAGTTTTAGCCACAGGAATTCTTTTAACAGAATTATGTTTTAGCAAAAGAATTCTTGTTTCAGTGTGGAAAGTGGATTGGGACAGGAAGGTCAATTAGGAAGCTGTTTAAATAATCTAGATAAAGGAAGAAGAAACCCTGAATCAAGATAGCTATTGGAAAGATGAGAAGAAAAAAAAAAATCTGGACTCTTTTGACAGTGAGAAGTTAAGAGCAGCAGTTAGCATTCCTAGGGTGGGCAGAAGTCAAGAGAACCTGGATTTCAGTAGTGAGATGACATTCTGCTCAGCTTAGCAATGAAGAGCTAAGTAAGCCAGTCCCCACAATGACTTCTGATCTTTCTAAAGTTTTAGATTATGTGTGTGTGTGTGTGTGTGTGTGTGTGTGTGTGTGTGTGTGCCTTATGGAACCATCAATCAGAGTACCCTCAATTTTTAACCACGAAGACCACAAACTTAACTGCATCAGGACTTTGCTTTCTGACGTGGAAAGAGAGGCAAACTATCCATTCTAACACTGGCCTCTCTCTCTGCACTTTGAATCCTTCCACTCTATCCTTTTTGGAACAATTTCCCCATTTGTCTGTTGCATATTCAAACCCTTCCTCTCAATCAGGTCCTTCCCGTTAGCATTTGAAATTGCTCAAGTCTTCCCCCATAGGGAGAAAATGACTTGACCCTCATTTTTCTTCTACCCTCTCTTTCTCCCCTCTTATATGCCAAATATCTTGAAAGAACGATCGAAACTCACTGGCACCCCAATTTCCCCCCACCTCTATCCTTGGCACAGTTTAGTCTGATGTCCAATTAGGGTATCTTTTATTTCTGCTTCAGTTCACTTCAGTTGTTCAGTCGTTCAGTCGTGTCCAACTCTTTGCGACCCCATGAATCTCAGCTCGCCAGGCCTCCCTGTCCATCACCAACTCCCAGAGTTCATTCAGACTCGCGTCCATCGAGTCAGTGATGCCATCCAGCCATCTCATCCTCTATCGTCCCCTTCTTCTCCTGCCCCCAATCCCTCCCAGCATCACAGTCTTTTCCAATGAGTCAACTCTTTGCATGAGGTGCCCAAAGTACTGGAGTTTCAGCTTCAGCATCATTCCTTCCAAAGAAATCCCAGGGCTGATCTCTTTCAGAATGGACTGGTTGCATCTCCTTGGAGTCCAAGGGACTCTCAAGAGTCTTCTCCAACATCAAAGTTCAAAAGCATCAATTCCTCGGCACTCAGCCTTCTTCACAGTCCAACTCTCACATCCATACATGACCACAGGAAAAACCATAGCCTTGACTAGATGGACCTTTGTTGGCAAAGTAACGTCTCTGCTTTTGAATATGCTATCTAGGTTGGTCATAACTTTCCTTCCAAGGAGTAAGCGTCTTTTAATTTCATGGCTGCAATCACCATCTACAGTGATTTTGGAGCCCCCCAAAATAAAGTCTGACACTATTTCCACTGTTTCCCCATCTATTTCCCATGAAGTGATGGGAGCGGATGCCATGATCTTCGTTTCCTGAATGTTGAGCTTTAAGCCAACTTTTTCACTCTCCTCTTTCACTTTCATCAAGAGGCTTTGTAGTTCCTCTTCACTTTCTGCCATAAGGGTGGTGTCATCTGCATATCTGAGGTTCTTGATATTTCTCCCGGCAATCTTGATTCCAGCTTGTACTTCTTCCAGTCCAGCATTTCTCATGATGTGCTCTGCATAGAAGTTAAATAAGCAGGGTGACAATATACAGCCTTGACGTACTCCTTTTCCTCTTTGGAACCAGTCTGTTGTTCCATGTCCAGTTCTAACTATTGCTTCCTGACCTGCATATAGGTTTCTCAAGAGACAGGTCAGGTGGTCTGGTATTCCCATTTATCTCAGAATTTTCCACAGTTTATTGTGATCCACACAGTCAAAGGCTTTGGCATAGTCAATAAAGCAGAAATAGATGTTTTTCTGGAACTCTCTTGCTTTTTCCGTGATCCAGTGGATGTTGGCAATTTGATCTCTGGTTCCTCTACCTTTTCTAAACCCAGGTTGAACATCTGGAAGTTCACGGTTCACGTATTGCTGAAGCTTGGCTTGGAGAATTTTGAGCATTACTTTACTAGCATGTGAGATGAGTGCAGTTGTGCGGTAGTTGGAGCATTCTTTGGCATTGCCTTTCTTTGGAATTGGAATGAAAACTGACCTTTTCCAGTCCTGTGGCCACTGCTGAGTTTTCCAAATTTGCTGGCATATTGAGCACAGCACTTTCACACCATCATCTTTCAGGATTCGAAACAGCTCAACTGGAATTCCATCACCTCCACTAGCTTTGTTCATAGTGATGCTTTCTAAGGCCCACTTGACTTCACATTCCAGAACGTCTGGCTCTAGATGAGTGATCACACCATCGTGATTATCTGAGTCAGGAAGATCTTTTTTGTACAGTTCTTCTGTGTGTTCTTGCCACCTCTTCTTAATATCTTCGCTTCTGTTAGGTCCATACTATTTCTGTCCTTTATCGAGCCCATCTTTGCATGAAACGTTCCCTTGGTATCTCTAATTTTCTTGAAGAGATCTCTAGTCTTTCCCATTCTGTTGTTTTCCTCTATTTCTTTGCATTGATTGCTGAGGAAGGCTTTCTTATCTCTTCTTGCCATTCTCTGGAACTCTGCATTCAGATGCTTATATCTTTCCTTTTCTCCTTGGCTTTTCACTTCTCTTCTTTTCTCAGCTATTTGTAAGGCTTCCCCAGACAGCCATTTTGCTTTTTTGCATTTCTTTTCCATGGGGATGGTCTTGATCCCTGTCTCCTGTACAATGTCATGAACCTCATTCCATAGTTCATCAGGCACTATAGCTATCAGATCTAGTCCCTTAAATCTATTTCTTACTTCCACTGTATAATCATAAGGGATTTGATTGAGGTCATACCTGAATGGTCTAGCAGTTTTCCCTGCTTTCTTCAATTTAAGTGTGAATTTGGTAACTGTTTTTTAATTGAAAAAATAGAGAAAATAATAAAGAAAAACATAACAAGTACCCATGTAATCAACAACTAAAATTTTCCAAATGCTAACAACTTTCACATTTACTTCAGAACTATTTTTCTAAGAAAACAAACTGTGGTTAACACTACTGTTCCACTTGCTTTCTTCTTGCTACAGGTCAGACATTATCAGGAATTTAATTTTTATTTGAAAATGATTTGTATTTTGCTCACCATTGTATCTCCAAGACCTAGGACAGTATCTGTCACATAGCAGGTGATCAACAAATATTCTTGAATAAATAAATTGATAATTTTAAAAATGAATAAATAGTTTATATTTAAGTGCTTTCAGAAAATAGGGAAGGTTGTTATTTTTCTGAAAATAATGGGAAGATAAATTGCCAAGAGGAAATGCTTCATTATAAAAAAGAGCAGATCCATGAACCAGTCTTTGGGTCTTCAGGAAGCAGAGGGCTGGGATGCAGGCATTTTTCTGGCACCATTACAAAATCCAAACATTTGGTTAGAAAATGCAAGCTTTCTGGTTTATACTTCAGTGACAGGTAGTACACAGCTTTGTAAGGTAACTCATTTCATGTCTATGTTCCTTACTTGAAGAAAACATCATTTTTCACTTTAATGTCTCTTTTCAGGTATTTTCTCTGAGTATTTCCATAGCAACCACTAGGACTGACACATGCTTAGCTGAAACAGACAGAGGATTTTCTTGTTTCAAATAAGGGTGACATGACAAATAAGGAGCGATGAAGGGAAGGAAGGAAGAAGGGAAGGAGGGAGATAATGTGAGATGTACAAAGTATTTTCTCAAAAAAGAAAAAAAAGGAAAAGATAGGTGAAGTTGGATTAGTCACAGAGCTGCCCAAATCATATTCTTCTATATATTCTGCTTATACACACATACGCACACACATCCCATGGGCAGAGGAGGCTGGTGGGCTACAGTCATAGGGCTGCAAAAAGTTGGACATGACTTAGCAACTAAATAAAAACAACATGTGATTCTGTGGGCAGAGAAGTTTATGAGAAAAGAACAGACTAGGAGTTAGGAAATTAATCTTCTAGTATCAAAGCATCGACTATGCATCTGTTTGACCTTGTGTGTGTCAGTTCCCTGTGAGCCTCACTTGTAAAATGAGAAGAAAGCATTGGATAATCCCACTGATTGCATCACTTAGAAGGCTTTAGGTTGTAAACGACTCCCCCACCACCACCTGCCACCTGCTCCCCAACTTCAAATTGGCTTAAAACAAAAGGAAATATATTGGATAGTGAAGTGGAAAATTCCAGAAGTGGGAGTGGCTTCAGATAAGGTTTGATTTACTGTCTCAATAGTGTCACCAGGGATCTGGTTTTTGATAGCAGTTTCATCCTGAGACTAATCCCAAGATGGTGGCCAGAAATCTTAGGACTACATGGTACTTCGTGTATCAGGAAAGAGAAGAATGGGTTTGCCCTGAATTCCCAACAGCCATTCTGCAAGTTGTCCTGACTGGACCAGCTCCTTATCCATCGCAGTAGCCTGGGGGATGAAATGTGTTCATTGACTTAGTTTGGGTCATCCTTGCTCTGAATCAGGCACAGAGACAGGATTGAGATTTCCTTGAAATACATGAATCTTTAAGTGGAAATCAGGAATTGCTGGGAAATGGGTAGGGGAATTCTGAGGGGACAATAAATAGATATGTTCTCTAGGATCTTCCCAGATCTGACATATTCTGTTTGCATTTTCTGCCCCAGTGGAGAGGCAAGTTGGCTTTGAGCATAAAAGGAGATATTATCTGTAGGTCCTCATGCTTGGAATTTCCTACTGCCTTTGAATTTTGTCCCAATCATAACACTGACAGGAAACCATCCAGTAATGTCTTAGTTTGAGGTTTTTGGGTCTCTGATAGTGTTACAGTCTTTACAGACCGGGACCTGGGGACAGGAGTCAACAAAGAGAAAGCGACAAAAAGAAAGATGCGGGGACCCAAGTCTCGAGTGAAACAAGGGTACCTTACTCACAGCAGCGTGTGCTTATATATTGTTATACAAGGAAGCTTTAGGCAAAAACTAAAGTTGAGCAAAAACACCTAAACCAGACACATAACAACAATAAATAAGGGAATAACAGTCATCATAGGGCCATAACAACAGTAATTAGGGGAATAACAATCATCACAGGGCCAGAAGACAATTCATGTCTTGGAAATAGGAACACAGCCAAATAGTTTTGCAGAAAAGTAAAATGTTACTGAAAGGAATCCACATATGTGTCCCATCTCATGACCTCAGTCCTGAGAGCTGCGTGCAGCTCTGCTCGCTCCTGTTTTCTAGCAACTGATAAGGAACAGAGGACCCTTGAGAAACAGAAAACAACACATAGGATTCCTTAAAATTAAGCATTTCCTGACAATTCCCCCCCCCCTTTTTTTTTTATTACTTTTGTGAAAAAGGCCCTGACCAATTGAGTCTGTTTAGTTTGAACAATTTTTGTTGAAAGGCATAAGTATACAACAATATAATTACCAGGACAACCATCAATGTTACAGCCCCAGACCCAATACTATGAGTAAGCCCAGATAATTGATCAGCTAGCTGTTCAGCTAAAGTTTCCAAATTATTGGAAGAGGGCAGACTTTTAGACAAGGTTTCAAGATTTCCTTTTGTAATAACTGTACATTTAGGGAAGCATTATCATGTTATGTCTTACAAGTGAAATTTTTGATTTGTTCCTAGTTATGAAAAATTCTGAAAGAGATGGGAATACCAGACCACTTGACCTGCCTCTTGAGAAATCTGTATGTAGGTCAGGAAGCAACAGTTAGAACTGGACATGGAGCAACAGACTGGTTCCAAATAGGAAAAGGAGTACATCAAGGCTGTATATTGTCACCCTGCTTATTTAACTTCTATGCAGAGTACATCATGAGAAATACTGGGCTGGATGAAGCACAAGCTGGAACCAAGATTGCTGGGAGAAATATCAATAACCTCAGACATGCAGATGACACCACCCTTATGGAAGAAAGTGAAGAGGAACTCAAAGGCCTCTTGATGAAAGTGAAAGTGGAGAGTGAAAAAGTTGGCTTAAAGCTCAACATTCAGAAAACTAAGACCATGGCATCTGGTCCCATCACTTCATGGGAAATAGATGGAGAAACAGTGGAAACAGTGTCAGACTTTATTTTTTTGGGCTCCAAAATCACTGCAGATGGTGACTGCAGCCATGAAATTAAAAGACACTTCCTCCTTGGAAGGAAAGTTATGACCAACCTAGATAGCATATTGAAAAACAGAGACATTACTTTGTCAACAAAGGTCCATCTAGTCAAGCCTATGGTTTTTCCTGTGGTCATGTATGGATGTGAGAGTTGGACTGTGAAGAAAGCTGAGCGCCAAAGAATTGATGCTTTTGAACTGTGGTGTTGAAGAAGACTCTTGCGAGTCCCTTGGACTGCAAGGAGATCTAAGCAGTCCATTCTGAAGGAGATCAGCCCTGGGATTTCTTTGGAAGGAATGATGCTGAAGCTGAAACTCCAGTACTTTGGCCACCTCATGCGAAGGGTTGGCTCATTCGAAAAGACTCTGATGCTGGGAGGGATTAGGGGCGGGAGGAGAAGAGGATGACAGAAGATGAGATGGCTGGATAGCATCACTGGTGTGGGTCTGGGTGAACTCCAGGAATTGGTGATGGACAGGGAGGCCTGGCGAGCTGAGATTCATGGGGTTGCAAAGAGTCGGACACGACTGAGTGACTGAACTGAACTGAACTGAACTGATAGGCACTATAGATGAACCGAACAGGGGTAATACAAAATTGAGTAGAATCCCAATCACATTTTAGTATTACTTGTTTTTGTAAATCTATTAATTGATCTCCGACTCATTTGATGGCTATTTTTAGTTCCTGTATTTCATCTTGAACTTCCTCATCTATCTGAGCCTGAGTGGCCCACAGAGTATGAGCATCCTTGGTCCAATTTTGAATAAAGTTTTGTGTTTGAATTGAGGCTTGTAAAGCAATGCCTGCGACAGCAGCTGTGGTGCAAATGGCTATTAATCCCAAAATGCCAAGAATTAACCATCCAATGAATCATTTATATTGCCAGAGTAATTTAGTGAGTAGCCAGGAGGCAAGTCCTGCCATGGGACCCTCTTCCCAGGGTTGTTGGAGATCTACTGGACACCGCAGATTACATAAAGATTGAAGAATCAAAAGTGATTCGTTTTTCAGAGAAACAGAGGAATTAAGACAAGTATACCATTTGCAATCTATACAAGTCACAGAATGTAAAGTCTTATTAAATTGCAAGTCCCCTATGGATATAACAAAAGGAAGGGGAACACAAGCCTGTATGAAATTTGAATGATTATAACAAAAGGAATAGTTACTATGACTATGACTGGTCCCTGTGAAATATCCAGTCCAAGTTTCAAGTTCTTCAGTGCTCACAGACAGTTTCCAGATGTCCCATTGTTCAGGCCCAATCCATTTATCGAGGACGATTCGAGGGTGAGGGGGGTGCCATTCCACTGTCAAGCCACCCAAAGGGCAATATAGATTGCCCTTTGTCATGGAAATGTTCCATCATAGTTTTGGTAACTTTCCATGCTACTTGAGTAGCATGATCACATACAGTGCTGTTAATATCATCTAAGCAGTTAGATAACCACATACCATAGGATCCCCAATAGACAATGGTGCAATTGGCCAAAAACATTAATTTTCCTGATTTAGCTTGACATCTTTCCCAATAAATAGGAGTATATTTAAAGTTCTTATAAGTAAACCCCTTGCATAATGATTTTTGTCCTTTTCCTAGAGTTTTAGTAGTGTTAACATGGTTCTCATAGAAAGAAAGGGCAGAAACAGTCCAAGCAATGTGCGAAAGTTCTTTTTTGGAGGCAGGACAAAAGCCCATGTTTGTGGGCTACATTAATGAATAATTCTGCTGGACCCATGCATAGAGGAAGGACTTCATAACATATAGAAATATTAATTAGTTTTTTTTTTTCTTCCTCAGAATGAGAGGGCCCCTCCAAACTCCAAGGAGGAGGCATATGTACTGAGTCATTGGTGGATACGACTGGTCCTTTATCTGTCTATTTTATATCTTGCAATAAAAGGAGGTTAGAGGCTTCTCTGTCCATGGGATTTTCCAGGCAAGAGTACTGGAGTGGGTTGGCATTTCCTTCTCCAGGGCATCTTCCTGACCCAGGGATCGAACCCAGGTCTTCTGCATTGCAGGCAGACACTTCACCATTTGAGCCACCAGGGAAGCCCAAATAGGCCAAATAAGTATGATTAATCAAATCAGCTTGAGCGGGAGAAGCAAAAACAAGCAAAACAAGCATAGTGACAAAAATATTTTCCAGATTCCGAGGCATTCCTTGATGAGAAACCAGATTTTCAGCTTGATTAGTAAGGGTTTTTGTCTGACCCCAAGTAGGGAGATCATGAGGTCAATGATGTCGAGGGCGGTGCTTCTTGGAGATTTTTAGAGCCGCCATGGCCTGTATTGGAATTTCTTCCTCCCGGGGATTTTGTCATTTCTTCTCTATTTTGAATGCCAAGGGCTCTCCTGGGGCGGATCTTTTGAAGAGGGAGCCAATTGATTTTGTTGGATCTATCTGGAGAAATACAAGCATGTCCCTTTCCCTGTAAGATTGATTTCCCAGATTTCCATTGTTTAGTTAGCCCGTCTTGATACCAAATGGGCAGAGGAAGAGAAATGTCCTTCAATTCCTTGAAATGTTTTTCTGCTCTTGTTAAGATATCTCCTTGTGGTAAGTTTAAAAAATTTAGAACAAATAGAGTTGTATTAACTATAGTTATAGGATTAGAGAGTATATAGTGTTGAGATCTAGTAAAAGCTGCTCTGGATAAGGAAGATAGAAATGTTCCTGTATATTCCCCCTTTTTAGTTTTTTTTTTTATTTGTAGTTTCAGTGTGTGATGTGTTCGTTCAACTATGTCCTGTGTTTATGGATTATAAGGAATACCTGTAATATGTTTAATAGAAAATAATTGTAAAAATTGTGTAAATTGCCTAGAAGTATAGTGCAGGGCCATTGTCTGTTTTTATAAAACAAGGAGTTTCCATTACTGCAAAACAAGCTAATAGGTGAGTTATGACATGCCATGTAGCCTTACCTTGAAGAGGTGTGGCCCAGATAAAAGAAGAATTTGTGTCGATAGAGACATGTAAGAAAGAAGATGGAGAAAGTTCAGGGCAATGAGTCACATCCATTTTTCATAATTTATTGGGTCGTAATCTTCGAGGACTGACACCTTGTGCAATGGGTCAAAGATGTAGGGGTCTACAAGTAGACTGATTATTAATGATTTCTTTAGCATGGCAGTATTGAATTTTCCAAATCTGGTGTAAGGAGCCAGCATTATTACGCAATAGAGCATGTTGTTCCTCAGGAGTAGCAAAAGAAACAAGTTTATCAGCTTGTTCATTACCATGAGTCATAGGACCGGGAAGGCTGGAATGTGCTCGAATATGGCTAATATAAATGGGGGAAGTGTGGTCCCTAATAATAGATTGTAATTCAAGAAAAATTTGTTGGAAAATAGATTGATTAGAATTTATGGTAGAAGTTTCTATATTTCTTAATACAAAAACTAAATGTAAAGAGTCAGAAACTATATTAATAAGGTAAGGATGTAGGTGAATAACCTGAATAAGAGCATATAATTCATTTTGTTGAGCAGAGTTAAATTTAGTATAAAAGACTTTATATTTTTTGAGAGATCAGAATGAGGCTTTGGTGTTTTTAGTCCCATCTATAAAGAAAACATCAGCTTGAGGTATAGGTTGTAATGTAACAATGTGAAAGATAATAAATTCAGTATTTTTGAAGAAATTCCAATATTTATTAGAGGGATAATGAAATGAAATTTCTCCAAAATAGTCCAAGAAGGCTATTGGAAATGAGTAGAAGTTTGTAATGTATTTTCAAATTGAGCTTTATTAATAGGTAATACAACTTTATGAGGATTGGAGCCAATTAAAGTCTTAGTTCTATTTCTCCCATTGATAATTATTAGAGCAATCAAATCAAGATAGGGCATAAGTGAATTTGTCCCTCTAAAATGGGTATAGATCCATTCTATCGGGTGTTCTTGTTGGGCAAGAAGTCCGGTGGGGGAATGGAGAGAGGGAAGTATAAACAACTCTAGAGGTAATTCAAGTCTAAGATGAGTAATAAATTGTTTTTGTAATTTATTTTGTACTAAACAGAGTTCCTCTCTTGCCTCTTGTGAAAGTGAATGAGGGCTATTTAAATCAGAATCTCCTTTCAAAGTATTAAATAAATTAGTCAGTTGATAATTTGCAATGCCTAAGGAGGGTCTAATCCAGTTTATATCATCTGAAAGTTTTTGAAAATCATTCAAGGTTGATAATTTGTCAACACGAACTTGTGTTAGTTGGGGAGTAATATGTTGTCTATTAACAATAGATCCTAAGTAATGGTAAGGTGTTGAGGTTTGAATTTTTTCAGGGGCAATAATTAATCCAGAGTCTTTTAAGCATCATTGAGCTATGTCAAACATATGTTGAGTTTCTAAAAAAGATGGAGCTGGAAACAATATATCATCCATATAATGAATAAGAAGAAAGTCAGGAAATTGTTTTATCACAGGTTCAAGGGACTTGGCTACATAATATTGACACATGGTGGGAGAATTCATCATTTCTTGAGGCAATATAGTCCCCATTGATACCATTTATGAGGCCCCGATATGATTAGGAAAAGGAAGAGAGAAAGTAAATCTTTCTTGGTCTAGAGGGTGTAAAGGTACAGTGAAAAAGCAATCTTGTAAATCTAGAATAATAATATGCCAGTTTTGAGGAATAGTGGTAGGTGATGGAATTCCTGGTTGTAATGTACCCGTAGGTTTCCTAGATGTATTAACTTTTTGAAGGTCTGTTAAGAGAAGTCATTTGTCAGATTTTTTATATTATTATTACAAAAATGGGAGAATTCCAAGGAGAATAAGATTTCTCAATATGTTTTCATTTTAATTGTGTATCGATAAGTGTTGTGGTCCTTTAATGGACCAGAAGCTGGTGGCCTGGAGTCAACGATAAGAAAATGAGAGAGAGAGAGAGAGAAAGAAAGAAAGAAAGACACAGGGACCCAAGCTCTGATGGAGCAAAGGTGCTTTAATGATTTTTCTATGAATATATATATAGGCTGTTGTATAAGGAATTCCTTTCGACAATGATAAAGATCAGAAAACCAAATGTACAGCAACCGTTACCAAGGGAACAAGGCATTAACAATGGTCATAAAGTCAGGAGACAATTCATATCTCAAGAAAGAGGATCGATACTAAGCAGTTTTGTCGTAAGGAGAAGGTTTACTGAAGGAGAGTCATACATGTCTCATGCTATGACCTCAGTCCTGGGAGCAGCATGCCGTTCCACTCATTTCTGTTGCCAGAAACTGATAAGGAACAGAGGATTTATGAAAAACAGCACATAGGAATCCTCCTTTTAGACATTCCTTGACAGATAAGTTCTTTAGCAGCCTCTAATTAGGAGATCCAACCAGTCCATTCTGAAGGAGATCAGCCCTGGGATTTCTTTGGAAGGAATGATGCTAAAGCTGAAACTCCAGTACTTTGGCCACCTCATGTGACGAGTTGACTCATTGGAAAAGACTCTGATGCTGGCAGGGATTGGGGGCAGGAGAAGAAGGGGATGACAGAGGATAAGATGGCTGGATGGCATCACTGACCCGATGGATGTGAGTCTGAGTGAACTCCGGGAGTTGGTGATGGACAGGGAGGCCTGGCGTGCTGTAATTCTTGGGTTCGCAAAGAGTCAGACACAACTGAGCAACTGAACTGAACTGAATTTCTCTTTTGTAAGGGGCCACTGCTCTGCTCTGTCCAAATAGGCTTGTCAATTTTCCAAGATATTTTAATAATTTTATTGTTTGTTAAGTGAGCAGTGGCCCCTAGGAAAAATGTGGAATACATATTTGAGCTTGCCATTACATAAGTAAATCTCTTCCTATTAAATTAAGGAGTGCATCTATCACATAAGGTCGTAATGTTGCAGGCTGGCCTTTTGGTCCCTCACATGGATATATTTGGACACTTTGATAAACCTCTTGTACTTTGGTTTGAGAAACTCCTGCAATTTGGCAAGAAATTCTCTGTATAGGCCAAGATTTGGGCCATAAATGTTTGGAGATAATAGTAATAACAGATCCAGTAACAAGAAGACCAGAAAATTTTTTGCCATTAATTTTGATTTTTATATTTGGTCGGGTATATTCAGATATTATTGATGATCATAAGGATTGTTTTTGATCTGTACTGCCAAATGTTCCTGTCCGTACAATATTAGAGGAGTTAATAGAAATGTAAGGTAAAAGAAGTAATTGAGCAATTTTGTCCCCCTTTTTGAATTGCCATAGTATCTGAGATGACATCATAATTTGAATTTCTCCCTTATAATCTGAATCAATTACTCCAGAGTGAACAGTAATTCCTTTAGAAGTCAAGCTAGATCGGCCAAGTAAAAGATGGAAGGTTTGTGGAGGTAGGGGTCCAAAAAGTCTGGTAGGTATTCTAGAAGGGATTGCTGATGGAAAAGGAGAAAATCATTTAGGGCTGGTATATCGAGGGCAGCACTGCAGGATGTTGAGGGTTTGAGGGAAAAGATGGAGTTTGCCACTGGTTTTTGTTGATGGGGACCTGGGGAGTCCCCAGTTTGGAGTTTCCGGAAATAGGCTTCCCTTCAATATTGTATTTAGATCGACAGTCCCTGGCCTCTTATGGAAACAAGGGCAAATTCCTGGAGGTTTTTTAACAATTTTAATTTAGTTTCTGTGTGCCTTTTAGGACAATCCTTCTTTAAATGGGTCTTATCTCCACGTGTAAAACACCCTTCATTTCCCTTTTAAAAATCAGCAGACATTGTTTCAGCGAACATTTGCATTTTTTGAGTTTCTGATCCTAAATTGTGATAAGCCTTCAAATAATCAATAACAGTCCCAGTCTCATGAACTGGAGTGATAGCTCTTTGACATTCCTGATTTGCATTCTCATAAGCAAGCAGTTTTTCTAGCTGCCTTTTGACTTCTTCTCTGATAACACTACCGGAAATAGCAACTTCCAATCTAGCTAAAAAATCAGCATAGGCTTCCTTAGGTCCTTGAAATATTTTTGTGTAGCTGCCTTTTGGTTCCCCCTGAGGAGTAATTTGATCCCAAGCTTCAAAGGCAACCTCTTTCAATTGCTCCTGCAACAAAGGAAGGCATTGTATTTGAGCTTCCACTGCATCAAATTGCCCTGTACCTGTTAACGTTTCAAAAGTAATTTGGTTTTGGGGAGTGCCAGCTCGAGCATTAGAATTGGCACAATCTCACAATCTCGGGCCACATTCTGTAACCACATTGCCCATTGAAGATGTTCTCCTGGTTTAAGAAGAGCCTTTATCAAACAAAAGTTGCCAATCATAAGGAACAAAATTTCCAATAGAAGATGTCATAGCATTTAAAAGTTCCTTAGTAAAAGGCGAATGAGGGCCATACATATTTATAGCTACTTTCATTTGTTGAATGTGAGAAAAATCAGTGCCTTCGTATTGAGGGTTTATTTGCCCTTGAGCGTTAGGATTTCTTAAAACAGGAAAAGTGGAAAAGTCATCGGCCTCAAAGGTTCGAGATTGTAAAGCCAGTAACTCAGAAAGCCTTCCTCGTGAAGGAGAATGAGTAGATAGTGTTTTCTCATAAATATGAGTGCGTGTTAAAGGCTTATCATTGTCATCAAGGAAAGTATTGTCAGTTTTAGTGTCAAAAAGAGCCTCAGAAGAGTCATTGTCAGCGTCATCTTGTCCGTGACTTGAAGGGACTTTTGGTTTGGCACCCGTTGTAAGAGGAAGGGGAGCACTTGGGGCAGCTGGAGCAGGGCTGGTGGGAAAATTCTGAAATATTTTATGTTGTTCTAATTGGGCCTTTTGCAAAGTTTCGTCATCTAATTCATATTCATGTAACAATTGTTCTGCCTGTTGTCAAATATCAGGGGGGCTAGAATTTCCTTGAAATGGCAAAATCACAGCTTTAAAGAGGGCCCATTAGGGCCAGAAATTTACTGGAATATTTTTTCCCCATCAAGAAGCTTGTTTAACCTTCTCTTTAACCTGTTTCCAAATTTCTAAATTGAAACTGGCTTCATCAGGGAACCAGGGACTATGTTCAACCACCGTCTGGAGACAAGCCTCTATTTGCTGTCGCAAAACCGAAAGTCCTTGAGCTTTAAATAAATGATGAAGCAAAGTAGAAAAGTGGTGGGGCTTTCCAGCCGTTTGTCCCTTAGCCCTCACTTACTGACCTCCGTAAGTCCACAGTCACTCCGTCCGCTTGCCAAGGGCGTACACCAGGTCCCCTGTTCAGGCACCACTTGTTATGGTCTTTACAGACCAGGACCTGGGATGACAGTCGGTGCAGAGAAAGGGACAAGAAGAAAGACGCGGGCGACCCAAGTCTTGCGTGAAACAAGGGTGCCTTATTAATGGCAGCGTGTGCTTATATATTATTACACAAGGAGTTCAGTTCAGTTCAGTCCTCAGTCATGTCCAGCTCTTTGCAACCCCATGAATTGCAGCACGCCAGGCCTCCCTGTCCATCACCAACTCCCGGAGTTCACTCAAACTCACGTCCATCGAGTCAGTGATGCCATCCAGCCATCTCATCATTTGTCGTCCTCTTCTCCTCCTGCCCCCAATCCCTGCCAGCATCAGAGTCTTTTCCAGTGAGTCAACTCTTCACATGAGATGGCCAAAGTATTCCATACTTGGTGTATTTCTATTCTGTTGCATAGTACTTCTCCTTTTTTCTGTTTTGAATTTCTGATCCTGAAAATTAATCTGAAGTTTTTTCCTGTACGTTAAAATTTTGCTCTAAAACTACTGACTTTCTAAGGATTCTGATAGGAAAGTTGAGTTTTTATAAATAACAATGCATTTCTCCTTCCTTCATTATTCCACACGCATAACAAGATGGTTGGATGGCATCACTGACTCAATGGACATGAGTCTGAGCAAACTTCAGGCGATGGTGAAGGACAGGAAAGCCTGACGGGCTGCAGTCCATGGGGTCGCAGAGAGCTGGACATGTCTGGGTGACTGAACAACAACAACACACATACACATAGACACAGGGAAAAGAAGCCACTATCTGTACACATGAGAATAAAAAGCTTCCTGGATTAGGACATTTCAGGTAGAGGTCACAAAAGACCAAACGCAAAATGGTTTAAATATAAGGAAATATATTTTCTCATGTAAAATGAAAATCAGAGTTAGGACAATTCTAGGTTAGTAAATTCAGCGACTTAACAATATCATCAGGAACCTAGGTTCTTTCTACCTCTCCACCATGCCTTCTTCAGCAAACTGGCATATCCCTATAGGATGACTAACCTCATGGTCCCATGATGGGTGTTACAACTGTAAGTACCTCATGATAATGGCACATCTAAACACAGAAAAGAATAGTTTTTCCTTGTGCTTCAGTTTTTATTTAATAAAGCAAAACAAAATCTTTTCTTGGACCATTACGTCCATCCAAATAATTTCCCTTCTCACCTTTTTGGGCAGAACAGTGAGGGTCACATGGCCATTCTTAAGTATTCCTGGAAAGGTGAATTACCCCACTTGGCCCACTGATTAAGTTCACTTGAAGCATATGACTGTCTGATACTTTAAGTTAGCAGAGTCTGCTAAAACGGATCCAGATGGGAAAGCTGTGGAGAAGAATATGTACCAAGGAGCCTTTCTCTTAAGCATCGTCTCTACCCTGCAGACTTCCCCTTATGTTTCACTGAGCAGAAGCAAGTTACATGTCTGTTCTGAAATACCAGTACACTACAATACCATAAATAGATACTGCAATCACTCCTGGAATTAAATTCATGCTTTTATTCTTTTTGGCCATGGGAATGGGGGTAAATTCCTTAGCATCACTTTGCCTCAGTTTATCTCTCTGGGAAATAGGAAGACATCAACTTAATCATGTGCTTTTGGAGGTTATATGAAACAAGGGAGGGAAAAAATGACACACAGATATGCAAATATATCTTAGTTCCTTTCTTGTTTTCCCATTCTTTTCTATTTTCTTTAACCCCTAGCCTCCATATATGGACCTAGAAATAAGAGGACTACACAGCCTGAAATACATTAAATTTCCATGTAGCTGATTTTTAAATTTATTTTTAAAATTTAAAACATTTATTATATAATATAAAACAAATAAATGTTTTTGTTGTTGTTCAGTCACTCAGTTGTGTCCAACTCTTTGCAACCCCGTGGACTGCAGCATGCCAGGCTTCCCTGTCCTTCACCATCTCCTGAAGCTTACTCCATTGAGTCAGTGATGCCATCCAACCATGTTGTCTGCCGTCGTCTCCTTCTCCTGCCTTCAATCTTTCCAAGTATCAGGGTCTTTTCCAAAGTTGGCTGTTCACATCAGGTGGCCAAAGTAACTGGAGCTTCAGTTTCAGCATCAGACCTTCCAAGAATATTCAAGGTTGATTTCCTTTAGCATTATCTGGTTTGATTTCCTTGCAGTTCAAGGGACTCTCAAAAGTCTTCTCCAACACCACAGTTCAAAAGCATCAATTCTTTGCCATTTGTTATGTAATACGAAACAAACAAATGTTAACATATTTATTTTGTTCCATATTTCAACCTTTATAATCCTAGTCTACCTGGTTCCAGAGCTCATGAATTTGCTACCATACTTCTGTCTTCTGAGTCATCTCTTACTGGGATTATGGGAAAGCTGCCAATCTGTTGGTAAATAAGTCAATATGAGAATGGTTGGATATTGTAACCTATTCAAAGCTCGTGAGACTCTCTCACTTCTGTCATTTTTCTCTTACAATCTCTTATTAGAATTTTAATGTTTAATTTTAATGTTAGGTGGTTTTTTAACCAATGTTTAGGTTACAATTCTAGGCAGATATGTTCAGCTAGAGTATAAGGGTTTTGCTAAAGTGTGTCTCAAAGCTAAAATTGAGGCAAAGAGGCTCAATGGAAGAGAGGACTTCTGAAGCAGATTTTTAAAGGTGATCAGGAATGTGTTAGTAAGAAAAAGGGAAGTAAGACATTCTGGGCAGAGGAAGCTGCATGTGTAAAGTCTTGGAGGGAAAAAAGAAAATGGCAAGTTTATCAATACTGGAGAAGCCTGGCTGAAGAGAAAGCTGCTGAAGCAGAGCTCAAATGTTGAAGATTCTTTTATGCCATGCGAAGACCTTGCATTTTATTCTGTCCAACTCTGAAAAACTCCTAAATGGTTTGATGAGGCAAGAGGCATGACTAGATGTAAGTTTTTGTAAGCTAATTCTCATGGGAGTAAGAGGAGAATTGGGGCTGAATTTTTCTTTGCTAATGGACACTTTCCTTATCCGAACCTCCACTAATACCATTTATTTAATTAATTTTAGAATTCAGAACTATTAAAATGTTTTGAAGAGAAATTTTCATTAGAATATGTCTTATTGTTTTTCTGTGTTTCAGTTTACCATCCAAAAGAAATTAAGTAAATTACTTAGCCAAGGTTTTCCCTGGCAGAAAAAGGCTACCTTCCTCTTAGAAGGTTATGCTTCCTTAACTCTCCAAAATCTTCCTCATTTATCAGAGACCTATGTCCTTCCTCAGTATGAAAGTGAAGCAACTCTGCAGTCCATTGTTGGAAAATGTCCTAATAGATTGGAGACAACCTTCTGCTATGGAACTATTGGTAATGATGATGACAACCTTCTGCTGTGGGAGCTATTAGCAACTGCTTTTGGAAAATGACTGCAGTTTTGCAACGTTGCCCTTGAATTCCTTCAAATTCTTGGACAAATTCCATCTAGATTTAGTGACTTACATTTAGTTTGACAATTTGTTCTAGAAAAATTCTGTTTATTTCTAGTCTTTTTAAAGAGCCAAATGGTACATAGATTATCTTTTTTTTCTGCTTACAATTAATATCATTTGGTGGATGGAATAGGCTTCCTTGGTAGCTCAGCTGGTAAAGAATCTGCCTGCAATGCAGGAGACCCCAGTTAGATTCCTGGTTTGGAAGGACCACTGGAGAAGGGATAGGCAACCCACTCCAGTATTCTTGGGCTTCCCTGGTGGCTCAGCTGGCAAAGAATCTGCCTGTAATGTAGGAGACCTGTGTTCAATCCCTGGTTTGGGAAGATCCCCTGGAGAAGGGAAAGGCTACTCACTCCAGTTTTCTGGCCTAGAGAATTACATGGACTGTGTAGTCCATGGGGTCACAAAGAGTTGGAACTGTGTGCCAAAGAACACAGAAGCATAAATACAGTATTTGAACCTTGACTCTCCTGCAGTAAGTTCCTGGATTAACTGCTGGCTGATCCGCTGCATGGAAAGGATCATCAGTCATCAGATGAGGAGACCAAAGGCATCAGACTAAAGAGTGGATAGCTCATCTGGTTTGGACCACTTAAGTGACTGCTGCTGCTAAGTCACTTCAGTCGTGGCTGATTCGTGTGACCCCATAGATAGCAGCCTACCAGGCTCCTCCTTCCATGGGATTTTCCAGGCAAGAGTACTGGAGTGGGTTGCCATTGTCTTCTCCGCTTAAATGACTAAATTGAATCTAATATTCCACTATGACTTCTCAGTTAAAAGATTAAAGGATGTCTAAACTTGCTTACTTAAAGACTTTCATTTATCATACGTGATACGTAGCTAATTTAGTGCTATACTTCAAGATTATGAAAGGACATTGGGGGTCATGCTGCTACTGCTAAGTCGCTTCAGTCGTGTCCGACTCTGTGCGACCCCATAGATGGCAGCCCACCAGGCTCCCCCGTCCCTGGGATTCTCCAGGCAAGAACACTGGAGTGGATTGCCATTTCCTTTTCTAGTGCATAAAAGTGAAAAGTGAAAGTGAAGTTGCTCAGTCGTGTCTGACTCCTATATATGTATGCAAATTCCTTTCATTCATTTATCCATTCATTATTCATTTATTTTAGTTACTCAGTCATAAGTTTTCTCTGTTATATGCCATACACAGGCTGTGGCATGGAGACTATAACCTTAAACATGACCCTGTCTCTCAATAAACTTAAATATAAATGATTAAATGTCAAGTTAAACTAGATAAAATGTGAATATGGAGAAATAATATTGCCAAGGAGCAACATCAAAATCATACTAAGGAATTAGGGAAGGTTTCCTAGAGAAAATAACAACTATATTTATATTTAAAGAATAAGTAAGAAATAGATTGGTTAAAAAGGTGGTGGAGAAGGGTGAGAGAGGGAATCACAGCGAAGGGACAATTCTAAACAAAGGCATGTGGATGTGAATAAGCAGAAGTACAGATGTCTCCATAAAACTTGGGTGAAGGGTGAATGGATGTAGTAGGTGGGCTGGGATAAACTGATGGAAGATAAAGCTCTAAAGGGAGGATGGGATTAGAACATAAGGAGTCTTTCTGTTCCAAGTTAAAGCACGTAAATTTTACCCCAAAGGTCACTTTTTTGGGAAATTCCTTTTGGCTTCCGTGATTAGGTCATGCTCTCTTTTAGCTCCATGAATCTCTCTTTTGTGGAACTCATTACAGATGTTAATTTTGGTTTATCTCCATGATCAATTGATTGGTTCCTCTTACTCCCCTCTACCGAATTGAAAGCCCTCTGTGCTTCTGCTTATTTACCTCACATGCCTTTGTTTATCAGGTTTCTTTCGATGCAAGCTCCCTGAGGGCAGGGACTCTGTTCATTTTGTTCAACTTTGTATCCCCAGAATTTATTACAGTGCCTGGCACATGATGAAATTTCAATAAAAGCTTGCTGACTGAATGAATGAATGCCAACCATAGGAGCCATTGAAAGTCCTTATGAGGTGAATGATTTTCTAGATTACACTTACATTCCACAAAGATTCTGCCTGGAGCAGTCTTGAATTGTTGCAGCAAGAAATGGAAATGAAGTTTTTCCTCTCCTGAGAACACGGATAAAAAGGGAACAGAGAACCAACTAGCGAAGAAACATAAACAGAAACGAAAGAGTTAATGACTTCTAGTTTTATTTTAAGTATTACAGATCTGTAGTGTCTGTAGCTAGCTTTGTCCTTCACAAATCTAACCTAACCTATCACCTCCCAGTTCTGCCTGAGTTACATCCTGCACTGATTGCCACTTAACTTTATGCAAATTACACCCTGTACCTGGTACCTACCTTCCCTGTGCTCACTTGTAGTAGTCCACCCCTTGTAGCTCCTTTCATTTCAGAAAGAAGGTTGTAGGCCTATAATCCAGAGACAAATAGCCCCAGTTACCTGCCTGCTAGACCTAATTACTGGGCTACTGGATGCCAGCTCTGACTATATTGAAATAATGCAAGAAGAAGAATGCAAGACTCACTCATGCTCGTGCTCAGTCATTCAGTCGTGTCTGAATCTTTGCGACCCCATGGGCTGTAGCCCTCCAGGCTCCTCTGTCCATGGGATTTCCTAGGCAAGAATACTGGAGTGGGTTGCCATTTCCTCTTCCCAGGGATTGAACCTATGTCTCCTGCATCTCCTGCATTGGCAGATGAATTCTTTACCACTGAGCCACCTGAGAAGGCCAAGACTCTCAGTGCTTTGTTCTTTATCACATACCCCAGGCTGCAAGCCCCCGTCTATATGATCCCCTCAGACTCCCCACGGTGGGGGCAAAATTCTTCAGGTACTAGCATGCTATGTTCGTCCCTCATCTGGCAGAGGATTAACATCATCTTTCTATTTCCTCCAGGCTCTGTCTCTGTATTTCTATTCAGCATTGGTGGACAGGGAGCCAAGATTTTGGCAGTAACAGGATGATGAACTTGAAAAGCATCAGACTAGAGGCAAGAAGACTAACTGGGAGGCTACAGCAGTAGTATTCCATTGGCCAAAAAGTTCATTTGGGTTTTTCCATATGTTAGAAAATTTGAACAAAATTTTTACCAACCCAATATGATGGAGAATTACAAGAGAGTCTGAAGTAAAGTGGTGTTAAGGGGAGTGGCTGGAGAAAACAGAGTTGAGGGGGAAAAAACAGATTTATTGAGGAAAAACATTTAAATATTTGTATCTATTAGGTTGGCATTAAATTGGATGAGGAAGCAAATAGAATTGATATATCTAGGAAGGTTATCATAGGTTGGGTTTCCCAGGAAAGAGACTCTGAGTCATGATTAGTGTGTAGGAAGTTTATAAGGGACCACTCTTGGCATTAACACCTGTGGAAGAGAAGCGAAGGGAAGGAGAGAGGCACAGAGGGAAGAAAGGGGAAAGAGAAAGCAAGATTTGACAGAGATAAGGTGGGCTCTGATGCTGTCTCAATAAAAGCCTCAATCAACCACATGGAGAGCTCTGAGATGGCCTTTCAAAGTGGACCTGAGTTTTGGGAAAGGTTGGGATTTATACCTCTGTATCAAATGTTCATTGAATGAAGAGTGCTGTGACCTTCAGCAAGGCAACTCTCTTTAGCTCAGGCAACTCTCTTTAGCTCAGGCAACTTTGAAGAGGTTTGATAGCTCAGGGCTCTCTGCCAAAAACATTTTCAGCAGCTGGGGAAATACATCTTTCAGTCCTGAAGGAGGATCTGGGTGGCACTTCACAGCACCACTGTGATGAATCCTCGTTTTAAGCAATAAAAAGCATTCAAGGGTAAATCTCAAGGGTAGGACTATTTGTTCAGTTTTGAAGAATAGAGTTTAAGGTCTGTGGATCACTCACAAAGAATTGCTCCAAAAGGTCTGAGTCAGAGATAAATTTGAGAGTCATTAATGGGTAGATAATAAAACTGAACAAGAATAAAGAGAAATAGGATGAAGTGATACATAAGTCATGGGAAGATAGAACTTCTGGCAAGAAGAAGCAAGTGTCTAAAGATAAGAACCTCAACTCATACAATGAATTTAGCAAAGCTTGCTGACATACACCAAAATTCTTCCAAGGCATGGAGGAAAGGAGTAGAAACAGGGTTGCAGTGTGTTAAGGACCCGGATGTAGCAAGGGGCACTACTCTGTGAAGACAGGGAACATTGTTCTCTCAAGACACTTGTCTATGGAGGGGAGTTGAATCATAGGACAGTAGCAAGAGATGGACAAGGAAGTTTTTGTTTTCGGTTTGTTTTAGGAATGGGAAGGCATAAAATGTGTCTATGCCAGAAGGAAACGGGCATTGAAAACTTGAGGACGCAGAAGGACGGGGTCATGGAGAGTGCACCAGGAGATTGGGAAGAATGAGACCCAACACGGTGGGAAGTAGTCTTGGATTTTAGGATTGAAAAACCCCTTCCACTAGGATGAAAGGAAATAAAGGAAAGTGACGGGCACATTCATGGAATTATGAACAGATTGCCTCAATTTTCTCACATAAGGAAACAGGTAGAGAGGTTATAGAAGTCATGGGGTGAATGTTGTGAGGAAAGATAGAAACTTTTGAAAGAGTTGCTGAGAGGAATTCCTTCTTTCATTTGTTCAATCGACAAAACTTTATTAAGTGTGTAGTCCAGCTTGTTTCTACCATCCAGGGCCACTTTTGTGGGTGTTTAACATTGGAGTCACACAAGACCCTGTGCTTGGAAGGGCCCCCATGATTAGATTAATGGTCTATTTTCACTGTTTGAAAATTCTTAGTAATTTTTGAATATGTGGCCCTGTGTTTTCATTTCCACTGGGTCCTGGAAAGTCTATAGCTGGTCCTTCTGCTATCATAGACATTATCATCTGGTGGGAAGGCAAATGTTAAAAATGAAAAAAGTGAAAGACAAAGATCACATTCAAGGTATTTTTTTTAAAAACATCATAAGATGAATTGAGTGTTACAACTGAAAAAGTACAAAGACTTTTGGTATAAACAGCAGGAAACTCTATCCTGGTATAGGAGTGAGAAAGCCAACACTGGGTGGAGATGTGAAGACCTAGTAGGTGTTAATCAGGGAAAGAGGAGGGAAGGGTGTTCCCTGCTGATGGAAGAGCAAGCAGGAATGTGAAGAGGATGGGGAGTTTTCCTCTCAAGTTCAAAGGAAAAACAAAAAGATGAGATGGAAAGATGGGCAGAGCTAGGTCATGTCTACCATTGTCAATCATTTAAAAAAATCTTTGGTCTCTATAAAGGTCAGTATTACTTTATAAAAGCTAATAGACTTTAGGAAAGTATTTGAGAAGGGAGGCTGTGTGACTGCACATGTACTCAGTCATGTCCAACTCTTTGTGACCCAGTAGATTTTAGCCTGCCAGGCTCCTTGGTCCATGGGGTTTCCCAGCAAGAATTTGAGAAGAAAGGGGGGTAGTACAATGATATCTATACTTTAGAAGGAGCACACTGAGGTGGTATCGTGTGGACAAAAGAGCAGCAGGACTGCAGACCTGGAAATCAGTTAGCTGTCACATTAGTCCACATGACAGGAGATGTTGACTTGCAATGGGGCGGGAGGTGGGGGGTGGTGGTGACAGTGAGAATAGTGACAAGTGCCCAGACTTCAGATGGCGTTAGCTCTTTCTCAGGAGGATCTACATTTACTTCTGTCAGCAGTTAATTAAGAGGCAGGTCACCTTAATGCAATCCTGACTTGAGGTGATCTGAAGCTAGGTTTCAAATTTTGTGAGGTCACATCTGGTCTAACTCTTCTGGAGTCCAGGTAAGATTCTGGAATATATTTGTTGGGGCCCTTCCTTCCAGGCTGGCTCTGAACTCTAACTGCCTCTGAGTTCCTCGGCTGTTGCTTTAGAATTTGCAGGTGCTATCAAGGAAAAGGAAGCTTTAAACATTGGACTTAATTTTCAGGGCTCCTATTCTCCACGATCTTAGCCCCTCAAGTCCTCACTAGCTTTATAGTTCTCTAAAGCCTCAAGCTGATTTTTAAGATTATATTCATCCAGATTTTTTAGAAATGCTTGTTAGGAAGATTCCCCTGACAATCTAGTGTCCCACAGCTGGAACTGGAAGTTTCACAGTTGACTTTCTAGAATGAAATCATCCCCAGCACAGGAGAGAGATCAGGAAAAGAGTCTGCCAAAGTAGTAGACATATATCAAGGCACATTGTATGATAGCTATAACTGACATACCGAGAACAAAGCATATCTCTATTTGAGGGGTTCAGTAGCCACAGACAAGCAGGAAGTGTAAGAGGAAGGGAGCGTGTTTTCAGGATCATTATTCAGGAGAATACATGGGGATGTGCTCAAGGACACAGATGGAAGGCAATACCTAAGAAATAAGAGTGGTCATATTCCCAAGGATAGAAAATACTAATAAAAGTACAGAAAAATTAAATGTGGAGATGAATGAGGTAGAGAGAATTCGCATCCTGACTTTTATTTTCTATGTGAAGTAAAAGGCAAGATAATTTGCTAGAAGTGAAGAATGTGAGGATGTATTTAGAATTTAAGAGTAGGGTAGGAACACATATTATAAGTGTTGTGGAGGAAGCTTGAGAGAGTGAAGTGTGGATGGATTAAAAGACATGTTTTGGGACTTTTGGGAGAGGAAGTGAGACCCCAGGGTAGTGAAAATATCCCTAACTACATGATATTAAATTCTTCACTGAGTATGGCAGCAGAAGGCATAGGAAGGGACCCGGGAATCAGGAAAAGAAAGCCAGATAAACTAGATGCTAAAAACTTCTCTAAAGGAAGATAAAGGGTCCTGGAGGCATACAGACCCATCAACAGAAATGGAGAGAGTATTAGGAGTACATTCTCTGAAAGACAAATGAGACAATGCAGGTGGATGATGATCAAGAAATAACTGTGGGGCAAAGTCAATTCTAACCCCTCTTCCTGGTCCTAAGAGAGGAAAAGATTGAGAAAAGGATACATTTAGATGAAGTCAGAGGGAAGTTCCATCACCGAGATAACATTAGTTGTGCTTTAAAAGAACAAGTCTCAAGAAAGTGTATGAAGAAAATAGTGAGGATTGTCTTCTATTTCCAGTCATAAGAACTAAGAATACGTGACCTGTGTCCAGGAGAAACACCAGGTGGTAGAAAGAGATCCAGAAGTGACAGAGAAAATGAACTTAAGTGAGCAAGAACGTTGACACATGTTCGGTATATGTTCCAAGCACTCAAGGACATAAAGAAAAGCCAATATGGTGGGAAGATAAATAGAAGATTTTTAAAAAAATAACAAGATGGAACCTCTAGAAATGAAACATGCAATATCCAAAATGAAAAGCTAATTGGGTGGGATCAATAGTGAATTATATCTTAATGAAAACACAGTAGATTTGAAGACAGAGCAGCTGGTCAGAGCAGCTCCTCAGTCATGAGGAGAAAAAAGAAAACTGAAAAAAAAAAAAAAAAAGTAAAGATGGGAAGAATTCCAGAGTCATACTGGAAATACCTACTGGCAGACTTTTGGGGAAATGAATGTTGAACAAACTTCAAGGTTCATGCTTGACAGGGCCGAGAAGGGAGCCAAGGAGAAGACACAAGCTGAAGACACTGTCCTTTGGATGTGTGATGAAGTATAGTCATTTATTTACTTCAGAAGTTTTATGAATGCATGCTATCATTTATTGGGGGTTTTCTATGAGCTATACTTTTGTCTCACTGTAATCTGGCCCTGGGTAGGATGAGTTATGATAGTAGAAGGAAGTACTGGATTTAAGACTAAGCTACTCAAGGTTTCTACTGCTATTCAAATGTTATTGCCTGCATAGTAGAACCCAGTGTTGAGGGAAGACTGAGTCTTGGCTTCTGGGGAAGAATTGCTCATCTCTGAGGCCTCAGTCTTTTGTAGCCACTACCACCACTAAAATATAAAGCAAAAATTTAAAAAATGTAAATTTAGCTCAAGACTTCTTCCTTTCCATCCAGCATGGCCTTCACCTATGCCCATCTTCTCTCCAAGGACTCTTTATCACATGTGTTGGTCTTTCCTACTAAGCTCTTTGCAAGGAGAGGACCAGGATTATCTTATTCAATTTGGAGGAGGGGAATGTATTTTTATTATTGCAGTAACATACATGTAACATAAGATTATTCCATTTTAATCATTTTTCAATATAAAATTAAGTGGCATTAATTATATTCACAATGTTGTGCAGCCATCATCAGTCTCAATTTCCAAAACATCTCATTCAATTTTTGGATCATTATCAAAGTGCATGGTCCAATTGTGATTTGAATCAATATTTAGCAAATGAATTGTTAACCTGATGCATGAACTAATCCAACTAATCCAGAAATCTAGAGGCTGACTATAAATACACAGCAATTAAGATATCCTTTCCTGCTATGCAGGAATGACAAGGAATAAAGTATAAAAATTTAAACAATTTGAAACAGTAGAAGTGGTTACATCAAAGGAAATATCTTTAGAAAGAGAACTTGTGCTAATGAGTAATCATGACATGCTTTTGATGTAGCAGCTACATGACAGAACTCAATGACCCCCACAAGCAAGTGACAAATTCCCTTGCCAGAAAACAGCTTTCAAAGGAGGTGGGCCTGATGGCCTTTTGCAGGTGGTTTGACTCTTGAAAGTGTTTAGGAAGTAAGCAAAAGATTTTTGATGTTTAATACATTTTTTAATCTCTTCTCTCCAGGAGGAGAACCTGCTGCTGCTGTTACCATCTTTAGAACTGAAAACTAGAGAGACATAAGAGTTTTTCTTTGTGCTTTATCAACATGCGAACTTCAGGGCACCAGGCATAGGATGGAGGTAAATATTGATTTGATTTCGCAGTGATGGGTCAGTTCTGCCTATAGATCGAAACAGAGAGGGAAGAGCATAATAACCATCAGAAATCTTAGGTCAGATGGAAAAATAAACAAAGATTTGTTTTATTCCAGAAAAAAATTTCCAAGTATGCTAAGTATGCTGTTAAATTTGGTAATGTCCTCTTGCTTCATCTTATACTGTGAGGAACTGGTTACCTGACTGTGCTGTCTACCAACAGGAGGATCTGTCATAGTCCAGCTAAAAGGCTAAAGATCAACAATGACCCACAAAACATTCCTGACAATGGGCGTGGAGAAAGGGTCAGAAGCCCAGATGTAAACTTTTTTTCAGCCTCTTACTAGCTCGATGTCTCTTTTTTTATGTTTGCATATCATACATATTTACGTAATCATAAGGTTGATTATTATAAAACAAGTGCCATAAATTATGGTCCAACTTTCACTTATCCCTTGAAATAACCATTTGGTCCACTCCTAATCTCCAAACAAATCTAAAAAGAGTTTAAAACATCTCCCTCCACAGGCATGGGTATGCAGATTTTGTGTAGGAGATTCATAATTAACATTGTCCCATATGAAGGCTCTTCCCACTGTTGCAAAAGAAAATCCAATGTGTTCTCAATTGCTAGGTTCACGTCATCATGAGGAAAACCCTGGCAATTATGGCAATTTCCATCAAGGGAATAATGGTGACCAGGAGAAAGGCAACAGGTTTGAGAGGCTTTGTCTAAGCATTCATCTGCATTAAGTAAGAGCAGATGACACAACTGATTCCCTTGAAATAGGGTCCAGAAGACTTCTTAAGTAAAACTTAACCATCCATTGATGCTTTGCTTTGTGTGTTTCCCCAATCCTGTTCTCAACCAACTCATATAACTATACTTCTGAGAATCTGCATGATGGATTCAGACTAAAAAGCAAAAACAAATACCAACTTAAAGTTACTAAGACAATAACTTAAATGTTATTTATTAATCTAGAATTCCACTTCTGTAGACACTAACAAATATAAATACTCAGAAAGACAGTTTATAGTTTCTATAACCCTAAATTACTGTGATCCCTAAAAAGATCCTGAGAGGAAGACAGAGATACTTATGAGCAAGACCAGCTCAGAATGTGGAGAGGAGGATAGGGTGGAATTTCAGGGAGTGTTCTTTGAAATTCTACCTTTGGCTCCTCTTAAAATACAAATATTTTGAAAAAGTTGACTGATTCATTATTACTCAATAAAGCCTCAGTGCAGATTCTTTTCTCAGAAAAAGAGAGAGACAGGATCTGAGAAAAAGAAAGAGAGGAAAAAAAAAGAGAGAGAGAGAGAGAGAGAGAGAGAGAGAGAGAGAGTGGGTGGAGGTTATCTTAGAGCAGGTATCTTTTGAAGGGAAAATTTGAGAGATGTCTGGACCAAGGCAGGTAGGCCAGACTAACACTGGGAAGGAACTGCCATCTTGAGGGTGCAGTGAAGCTTAACATAGATGAGGGTCCCTCAAATAAGCTTCATTGCAGGGTTTGGCCCTGAACCAAACCTGACTCTTATCACCTTCTCCCCAGCATGTTCTCACTTTCCAGCTCCCTCCTCCCATCTCCCTTACTCTAGCTCCTCTCTTGAGCTTTATCTGCTCAGTGATGGGCACTCAAGGATGAATTCTTTGATCTGGTTCAGCCAGTAGTTCTGCCAGAGGCTGTCTGTCTCCCTTCAGAGAGGGTATGAGTAGAAGAAAGCAAAGGAGAGCCATGGTCTCCCCACCAGCTGGCTGACTGAACTTCTTAACTCTGCATTTGTCATTTTGGACATTTGTAAATCTGGGAGATGCATGGTTGGGGTGGGGAGAACTATACCTCAAATCGCAGCCTTTCTTGGGCTCATAAGTGCACTCAGCACCTAAGTGAGGTAGATACAAAAAGAGTCCTTGGTACCTGAAGGATATATAAGACACCTCTCTCCCCACTACCATCCAAAAAATAAATAAATAAAAAGCTTTCCCACTAGGAACTGTGGTAAGGAAATGCAACTATTAGAAATGTATTTATGTCAGTAATGTATTACCCTGTCCTCTGGGTCCTTTTAATTTTTTAAAATAATTTTCATTTATTTAACTTTGGCTGTGCTGGGTCTTCATTGCTAAGCTGGCTTTTCTCTAGTTGTGGCGAGTAGGAGCTACTCTCTAGTTGCAGTGAGAGGGTTGCTCATCAAGGTGGCTTCTCTTGTTGAGGAGCACGGACTCTAGAGTGCCAGGACTTGAGTGTTTTCTGCATGTGGGCTCAATGCTTGTGGCTCCCGGGCTCCAGAGCGCAGGCTCAATAGTTGTAGTGCACGAGCTGAGCTGCTCCATGAAATATGGGATCACTTACAAAATCGTCAGAAAACTTTCTTCAGTCACAGAAAAATTGGTGTGAGCATTCCAGCTCTTGGGTTGGGAATGCTTTGGGAAAAGACAGGGACAGGCACAGAAAAGGGAGGAAGGGGATGTCAGAACATCCTCACTGACTTAACAGGCCGTCTAGCCCCACAGCTGGCCACACTCCTCGGATCGCTTTCACATTTTCTGGAGCCACTGTCAACCACAGAGCGTGGGCTGCATGTGTGCGTGTATCTTGTATAAGTAGCTTACTTTCAGATTCTAGTATATAGTAATTGGTATACAGTGTATAGGATGTATATAGAGTATACAAGAAGTGTTCTAGAATTCTCTCATGCTACAAATAGAAATTTAGTTGTGATACTGAGAAAAAGTTCAGAAAGTGACTTTCACTTCACTGTACACATTACCAAAAATGACAAATTTCTTCTCCAGCTACTAAACTGATAAACTTCATTTCTCTCATAAAAGATTGAAATTGTATCCGTGGAGGTGACCTCAAAACAGGGTTAATTGTTTTGGAAGCAGGGCTGACACATTTTCCAAGATTCTAGGACAGAGGGACAGTCAAGGATGAAGTTTCTGAATGGCCTATTCCATGGTTTAAAATGCACAACCATTTTGGAACAACTCACTTACCTGAAACCCAAGATGGAAAACCATCTTTCTAGGAATGAGGAAGGCGGAAGGTGGGAAGGACTTGGATGACGCAGCAGAGGAAACAGTAAACCTACAAGCATGGACAGCTGATCTGGAAGCAGAATTTGCAGTTCCCCCTGTTTACCGCTTATTAGTTTCTCTGAAGGCTCACTCTTGCTCTGATACCTTCAGAAAATTCACAAATTTTAACTTAATGCTTCCATAAAAAACATTGTATGTCCCTAGAAGAAGATAGCATCCTACAAGAGATCCTTGCAAAAAAAAAAAAAAAAAAAGAAAGAAAGAAAGGAAAAGAAAAGCTTTTAGGGGAAACGTGACAGGCCCAGGTGATCCATACTATCGTTTGAGTTATATTCATTTGCTTCTACTCCAAACTCAGGTCTCAGAGCTCTGGCACACTCAGGAATATTTTGCTTATAAATAAAACCTACACTCTAAAATTTCCTAACTCTGAAAGTACTGTCATGGTTGTTTCCAAAACCTTCTTGGGATTGTCATCAATCAGTTGCACTTCTGTGCAGACTTAAGACTAAATAATCTGAAGCAGTTTTGTGTCTTTCCTTGATGTCTGCTGATTAATGAAAATCCCATAAATGAGAATAGATTTTAATTACTATCTCCTCTAACCAATAATCTATATTAGGAGATGGCACTTTTTTTTTTTTTTTACAAAGAGTTGCATAGCAAATATTTTAGGGTTTCAGGCCCAATGGTATCTGTGGCAAGTACTCAACTTCACCCTTATACCTGGAAAGCAGTATACCCAGGGCATAAATAAATGGGTATGCCTGGGTTCCAGTAAAACTATACTCATAAAACCAAACAGCAGGCTGAATTTGGCCCAGGCCATGGTCACAGACCTCTGATCCAGATGGCTGTATAAAACACCCACTATTTTTTATTATTTTTATATACTCGCTCACTATTACATTACCTGAGAGTTATGAAAGTCCCTGAATTTACATAAATGATCTGTGTATTCATGTGATTTAAAAAAAATTGCCACACAAAAATTTTTATTGTTAAAAATATTTTTGTCACAAACTTAGAGATGAAAAACACAACGAATTCCATCCAGCTAAATTTCAATTCTTTTACTGAACTCATGAATAAATTTTTATGCCATTATAGTTTGTATATGAATATCATCTTTCAATTTTGTGGTTTACACTCAATAGTCTCTTGTAAAGCCTTTGTTATACTAAACTGATATACTCTGCTTACTTATTTTTAAAGATTATGCAATAATTATTTCATTGTACTTACAAAGGTGGCTTGCCAAAAATTCTCTTATTGTTCCATATTTGGATTTTTTCCCATTTTTTCCATGAGCAAAATAGCATTGCTATAAAAATCTTTGTACAAGTGACATACAAGAAAGTTAAAATCTACATGTAAAAGACATATTACTTCTGCTAGTTCTACTAATTATTATGCTTGAAACATGATAACATTATGCACTCAAAACCACAGCCAGATACTTTTTTAAAAAAGCAACCAGATTGTAAATTAATTGAATTGCCTAACATTTTGAATGATCTGTCAGAAGACTATCCTACACAACTTTTTCTAACTAGTGTGATTTGATCTTAAATTTTTTTTCTTGTTCTATAGTTCTCTATAGATATTATACATTCCTTCACAGATTCATTTATGTATTTCTTTATTATTATGCAAGCTCACCTGTGCTGATTGCTTAAATACTTCAATCTATGTTCAAATATTGTATTTAGTATTTTAAATAAGACTGTTTCATTGTCAACAATTGCATAATTAACCTCCAGATACTGTCATGCTCAAACTCCTAATTTTCTTTTTCTAAGTGAGGAAGATTTGAATCTAAAGTTTGGTAGTTTCCTATTATAATAAAAGACTTTGCCCCAGCTCAGAACTCAGGCATTGCTTGGCTATTTCCAGAGCCAGCAGTAGATTCTTGCCTTGTAGATTCAAAGGACACTGAGACTGAAGTATCAGAGAGGGCTGGAGGCAACAGTATAACAATTTCACTGTAAGAAAAGGCTTTCTCAGGACTGCTCTCATTAGATTGGAGCATCTCAGAAATGCAAATCACCCAATTAAAATGATTGAGATGGGACTTCCCTGGTGGTCCAGTGGCTAAGACTCTGTGCTCCTAATGCAGTGGGGGTGGGTTGGATCCGTGGATAGGGAACTAGATCCCACAGGTCTGAACTAAGAGTTTGCATGCCACGACTAAAGATCCTACATGTGATTCCACATTCCACAACTGCAGTGAAGACAGAGGATCCTTCATATTGCAACAAAGACCTGGTGCAGCCAAATTAAAAAATAATAATAATATTTGAAAAAATAAATGATTGGGACAGCTAGCCACTTAAATGTAGACTGTTTATAACTTTTGTTCCATCCTTTTTGCATCTTCAGTCACCTAAGCCAGCAAGAGACACCTTTATAGAAAAAGGACACATCCTCTATATTAGAGCTTCTCAAACAATCAGTGGTAAAGAATCAGGTTTTTTTTTTTTTCAAATGTCTTCAACTGATAGTTTTATAAAATACAGTAAAAATACTCACCAGAAGAATAAACCAAAAATCAAAGACATGCCAAAGACAAGCCCCCTCCCAATTTTGCATTTATTATTAAAGGCAATTTTTAATTTTTTATTATTACAGTTAATATAAATGTATTTATTGTAATTATGTTAGACATTATATCAAATGTTGTTTAGTTGGTAAGTCATGTCTGATTCTATCAAGCTAGAGTTAAACAAATATAATCAGAACAAATATAACATAGGTAAAATTATAGAAACTATACCCATTTTATTGAAAGTGTGTATGTAGGTGAATACTACAGACTGTACCTAGCTAGCTATTAACAAGTCTGAGACCCAAATTTAAAACAGCACCAGAGTGGACGACCTTGATTTTAAAGTCAAAGTTACCTAGTTTAGTCTCAGTCTTACTGGCTGTGTGACCTGAGATGACTTTATTTCTTAGCTTCCATTTCTTCATTTGTAGACTATGGATGAAAAAATCAAGAAGGATTTTTGTAAGGACCAAGTAAGACAATACATGTAAAGTGCTTAGGTTAGTATCAGACATAATAAATGCTAAAAAATGATAGCCAGAATTTCTATCATAGGGTCAGCGGGTTTCCCAGCTGGCTCAGTGGTAAAGAACATGCCTTCCAATACAGGAGACTTAAGAGATGCAGGTTTGACTCCTGGGTCAGGAAGATCCCTTGCAACCCACTGCAGTACTCATGCCTGGAAAATCCCCATGGACAGAGAAGCTTGCTGGGCTACAGTCCATGGGGTCACAAAGAGTCAGACATGGACTGAAGCGACTTAGCATGCACACACATCTTGGAAAAGGCTTAAGGAGATTTAGAGATAAAAAATACAAAGAGGTATCTGGCTTCCAGGTACCATCTAAAAAAAGAAGTCAGCTACGTGACTTCATACATCATAGTAGACTACTAAACTAGTAAGTGTTCAGAAAAGCTGCCAGATACAAATTCACACTACAATAACCCTACAATTTACACTATCAATAACCAACAAGAAACTGTAATAGAAATCGAAATGACACCCATAGTCTCAAGAATCTCTAAACTTTCCAGGAATAGAAATAACTAGGAATACACAAAATTTATGGATACATTTTTCAAATTGTATTAAGAGACCTAGAAAAAGACACAAATGAGTGAATGAATAAGTATCATTAGTTGATATTATAAATTTGTCAGTTCTCTGCTAAATTAATATTTAATGTCTTCCAATGTAAACTTCATCTGAAATTTGTGAGAAACTCGACAAATTTTTTCTAAAGTCTATATTGATGAATTAGTCTTCACAAAGAGTTTGCAGTTTTGTGTGCACACACAAACACACACTCATACACAAAGACTGAAGAAAGAATAGTATAAACCAGCACAGCAGTAAACAAACAAAATATGAAATAGATAAGAATGCCCAGGAACAGGCACGTGTGTGAAGAAATAGAATATAATAGAGGTGGGGAATAGATACATTGTTTAATAGATGGTGTTAAGAGAGCTGGCTCACTTAAGAGAAGTCAATTTTTACATTCTTATTTTGGGCCATGTATACTATGAACTACTGATGGCTAAAGCCCCAAATGTCAAAGGTGAAACTTTAAAGCTAGTAGGAGAAAATATGATCTTATGGTGGAAAAAGATTTTTTTTTTTAAACAAGACTCTATAAACACAAACTATAAGGTAGAAAATTGTTGGACTTGACTATGTAAACTATGTTAAAGATCATGCATTAAAGGCTATATTAAAGATTTATATTGAATGTTGGCATAATGGGGCAGTGTTAGCAAATATGTGCCATACTTAGAGAAGAACTTGAAAGTTTAAAATCAATGGGATTAATTATAAAAAGAATTCCTATTAATCATTGAAAAAACAGAAAATGAGTAAAAGAGATGAATACAGTGCTCAGAAGGAGAAACCTGGATGATTTGAGTTAATGAGATTCTCACCCTCACCTATCATAAGAGATATAACAGTTAAAACAACATTATATCATTTAATACCCACTCAACTCCGAGTTGTCAACAAGTTGGGGGAAACAGAAATCCACATGCCTAGCTGGTGGGAGCGGGAACTAGTGCAGTCTTCTTGTAAAGTAATCTCACAGCTCTGAGGGAAACTAGAAAGCCTGCATATCCTACAATATAGCAGTCTCTCTCCTGAGAAGGTGTCTGAGAAATTCACACACCAGCCCACGAGGAACCATGTAGAAAAATGTCCACAGCAGCATTATTTGCAGCAGGAAATAGCTCTTCATCATCAGGCAGAATATTATGCAGCTGTCAGAAGCAATTAACTAATGAGTATTTAGAATGGGCTTCCCTGGTGTCTCAGTGGTAAAGAATCCACCTGCCATTGCAGGAGACACGAGTTCAATTCCTGGTCCAAGAAGATCCCCTGGAGAAGGAAACGGCAACCTGCTCCAGTATTCTTGCCTGGGAAATCCCATGGATAGAGGAGCCTGCCGGGCTGTAGTCCATAGGGTTGCAAGGAGTTAGACACAACTTGGTGACTGAACAACAGCATACATAAGAATAAAGCATTGAGGGAAAAGGTAAGAAACACAGTAAGACACTCTTATGGAAGCTGAAAGCACATACATATGCAAAACATCACCACATATTTTCTGCAGATATGGACATATCAAAATATATATTAAACATCACAAAGGAGGTGCCATCTCAATGGCAAAGAATAGTAATGGGAAGTGGGAGATGCAGGGAAAACAAAAATAAAATAAGAAAAGGACCTTGTGGGATCAAACATAATGTGCCATGACTTGAGAAAAGTATTTCATTAAATCAAAGCTCGGTGCCTAGCATCCAAAAGCATTAAAAAGGGTGGGGGGGAGAGTTATATGCAGTGTGAAATGGAATGTTACCAAAGACACACTTGGTTCTCTGTACCATGCTATACCTAAGAATATGGAAAAAAAAAAAAATGAGCCATGCAGGAAAGAAATGAGAATGAAGACTCCAATCAATCACGAACTGTGCTCCTCCCAGACTTGGCTTCAATCCCTTGATGTTCTTTTCCATTCTGTTATGCTAGTGATGATTAAGAGCCTCCCTGGTGGCTCAGATGGTAAAGAATCTGCCCGCAGTATGGGAGACCTGGGATAGATCCCTGGGTAGTGAGGATCCCCTGGAGAAGGGAATGGCTACTCACTCCAGTATTAGCCAAGCAGGAAGCAGAGGGCTTGGTTTCTCTGTCCTGAGAAGCTGGTGACAAAGCTTTCTCCCAGCTGAGGTATCCTAGAAACGCTCAACTGTGTTCTTGCCTGAGCAGTATTTTCCATGTTTCCCCTGTACATGCTGGCAGTAGTAAATATCTTTACCGTGGCTGCTGTCCAGAGAATTCGAAGCCAGAGCTTTGCTCTGGGCGAGCATCCAGAAGAGTAATTTGGATTTCGTGGTTGAAGAGCCCCAAACTTTAAGGAGGACCCAGAGGCTACACTGACTGCCTCAAAAGCCTGAAAGTACTCAGCCACTCTTGAGTCTGTGTGCTGGTCTTGCTTTGATTTCTGTTCTTGTTGCAGGCAGCCCAGATATTTGATATTTTAAGAACTAGAGGTAAAACATTACCAGGATAGATGTATTTTTGTGTTTTTGATATTGTCTCCCATCCAAACTGAGGATCAGCTGGGTAAAATTTTCCTTGTAAGTGCTGTGTTCATGAAAGACTGACCATGAATAGTTCAAGTAGGTAAACAGTGTGTTTACCTGTTCTGTGTGAGAGAAATGCCGCTCATTGACAAAGCAAGTAGCTTCATACGTAAGGTGATAGGAAGCATCTGAAAGTTCTTCCAGTCTCGCATCAAATGTCTTCCAATAAGCTGAAAGTCCTGTTAAGTTTATTAACGTGAATTATCATTTAAAATATCTATAGTGTTGTGGCGCCTCCCCAGTAGCTCAGCGGTAAAGAATCTGCCTGCAATGCAGGAGATGCAGGAGGCATGGGTTCAATCCTTGGGTCAAGAAGATGCCCTTGAGGGGGAAATAGCAACCCACTCCAGTATTCTTGCCTGGAGAATTCCATGGACAGAAGAGCCTGGCAGGTTGCAGTCCATAGGGTCTCAAAGAGTTGGACATGACTGAAGCGACTACATGTGCGTGAATGCCTAATGTTGTAAGTTGTTTATAAACAGTCTCATCTCATAGTTTTAATGAAACTGTTAATACCCCTATGATTCTTAGTTTGCAAGAAAAAAAAAATGGTTTCATAAAGGTTCCTGTCTCACCCAAGGTAACACAGCAAGGATACAGCATGTCCAAGATGCAAAACAAGTCTACATGGATCCCTGTGTATAGCCTTACACCGTCTCAGTGTTGGTATTAAAAGCTTCTGTTGAGATATACTTTATGCTGCAAATTGGAAGATAAGTCATCCTAAACACTCAGCATTATTGATTGGTTAAAGTCAGGCAGATGTGGCCCTCAAAAATAGGGCTTTGAAAGAATGAAGCACAGAAAATGTAAAAAGCTCCCAAGCTTGGGACCACTTATCACCTCAGTTCAGTTCAGTCGCTCAGTCATGTCCAACTGTTTGCGATCCCATGAATCGCAGCACGCCAGGCCTCCCTGTCCATCACCAACTCCCAGAGTTCACTCAGACTCAGGTCCATCGAGTCGGTGATGCCATCCAGCCATCTCATCCTCTGTCGTCCCCTTCTCCTCCTGTCCCCAGTCCCTCCGAGCATCAGAGTCTTTTCCAATGAGTCAACTCTTTGCATAAGGTGGCCAAAGTACTGGAGTTTCAGCTTTAGCATCAACCTTTCAAAGAAATCCCAGGGCTGATCTCCTTCAGAATGGACTGGTTGGATCTCCTTGCCGTCCAAGGGACTCTCAAGAGTCTTCTCCAACACCACAGTTCAAAAGCATCAATTCTTCGGCGCTCAGCCTTCTTCACAGTCCAGCTCTCACATCCGTACTTGACCACAGGATAAACCGTAGCCTTGACTAGATGGACCTTAGTCGGCAAAGTCATGTCTCTGCTTTTGAATATGCTATCTAAGTTGGTCATAACTTTCCTTCCAAGGAGGAAGCATCTTTTAATTTCATAGCAGCAGTCACCATCTGCAGTGATTTTAGAGCCCCCAATAAATAAAGTCTGACACTGTTGCCACTGTTTCTCCATCTATTTCCCATGAAGTGATGGGACCGGATGCCATGATCTTCGTTTTCTGAATGTTGAGCTTCAAGCCAACTTTTTCACTCTCCTCTTTCACTTTCATCAAGAGGCTTTTAGTTCTCTTCACTTTCTGCCATAAGGGTGGTGTCATCTGCATATGTGAGGTTCATGATATTTCTCCCAGCAATCTTGATTCCAGCTTGTGCTTCTTCCAGTCCAGTGTTTCTCATGATGTACTCTGCATAGAAGTTAAATAAGCAGGGTGACAATATACAGCCTTGACGTACTCCTTTTCCTATTTGGAACCAGTCTGCTGTTCCACGTCCAGTTCTAAGGAGAGCAAAATAGTACAGCACATAGAAAAGGCCCTGCTGCTGCTGCTGCTGCCAAGTCGCTTCAGTCGTGTCCAACTCTGTGCGACCCCAGGGATGGCAGCCCACCAGGATCCCCCATCCCTGGGATTCTCCAGGCAAGAACACTGGACTGGGTTGCCATTTCCTTCCCCAATGCATGAAAGTGAAAAGTGAAAGTGAAGTCGCTCAGTCATGTCCGACTCCTAGCGATCCCATGGACTGCAGCCTACCAGGCTCCTCTGTCCATGGGATTTTCCAGGGAAGAGGGCCAATCAGTACAAATTCCCTCCTTTTCTTATCTCACATGAGATACGTAGGGGAGTGTTAGGGAGAGAAGGCTGGCCACTAGAGACCCTGGATTCTAGTAGAGGGGGCAACAAAAATCTGAGAGTGCTCTGAAAGGGTGATAAACTCGCCAAGGCAAACAGAACACATTTTTCCAAATACACCAATGGTCAAGCCCCTCTGATCACCCAAGAACTGCTGTCTGTGGCTTTTCTAGCTAAGGCTGATGGTCCCCAAGCATGGGACAGGTTTTGATTCTTTTTCATCACCTCTAAGTCTACTTGAGGATTCTTCTGAGAAGGAGCCTATAATTAGTCATAATTTTATGTCAGGCATCCTGGCTTTCATTTCATAGCCAAAATGCCCAGGGATCACAAGTAACAATAACCATAGCTGCAGTGATTGAAACTTCTAGTTAAGCACTTAGTATGTGTTAGATGCAGTGGCAAATCCCATATACATAATACATATATATATATATATATATATGCATATAGTCTCATCTGATTCTTTAACAGCCCTCAACATTGATATCATTTACTCCTACTTTATTAACTAAAACAGAATGGAGAGGTCAAGCAATTCGCCCTTAACCATCCAGCTAGGGAACAATGGTGCTAGAACCAATTTATTTCAGACTCCAGATACTGTATTCTTGACCCTTACATTATATTCTTTGCTACTATTAACTTGATCATCTGTGATTTGGGAAAACTGAAGCCCAGAGTGCAAGTTCATTAGGATAACAGTTCATGATAAATTTATGAGCTAAAAACATAGATTTTACATCTTAATTGTCCTGCCATTTCTTTTACTACTGTTTATGGTGAGAAATAAGTAATTAATATTGATGTAATTAGGGCTTCCCCCATGGTACAGTGATAAAGAATCTGTCTGCAATGCATGGGAACTGGGTTCAACCGCTGGGTTGGAGGAGGACACCCTGGAGAAGGAAATGGCAACCCACTCCAGTATTCTTTCCTGGAGGATCCCATGGACAGAGGAGCCTGGCGGGCTACAGTCCAAGGGATTGCAAAGAGTGAGACATGACTTAATAAATAAACAACTAAAAAAACATTGATGTAATTAACATCTGCAATGAAGTATAGTTGAACATGGTAAATATATTACTAATAAAAGAAAAAATATTGAATGCAATCATAAATGTTATTTCCTTCACAGTGTATTGCCTTCCACTCAAAAATCTTCTTTAATTTCCTCTAAACCAGGAATTCTTAATCTTGGGTCCAAAGGGTTCATGGATAAAATTCTAGGGTGGAAAAAGGAAGGTGTACAAAGATTTTTATAGGAAAAATATGACATTTTTGTTTCATTAATCTCTAATTGAAATGTAACCTGTTTTTCAATGACAAATATTGCCAGCAAACTACTATAGTATTTATTCATATCTATGACTTTGTCATCAATAGAAACTGAATATTTTAAAACATTATTTTACAGGTTTGACAAATATTTTGAATATCATTTGTATGTATCTTTACTTAGAAATTTAAGTAATCATTAGACCTATTGCTAAATCTATCTGATATTTCCATAAAAAAGCAAATAAATATTCAGTTCAGTTCAGTTCAGTCGCTCAGTTGCGTCCGACTATTTGCGACCCCATGAATCGCAGCACGCCAGGCCTCCCTGTCCATCACCAACTCCAGGAGTTCACTCAGACTCAGGTCCATCGAGTTGGTGATGCCATCCAGCCATCTCATCCTTGGTCGTCCCCTTCTCCTCCTGTCCCCAATCCCTCCCAGCATCAGAGTCTTTTCCAATGAGTCAACTCTTCGCATGAGGTGCCCAAAGTACTGGAGTTTCAGCTTTAGCATCATTCCTTCCAAAGAACACCCAGTCCATTCTGATCTCCTTCAGAATAGACTGGTTGGATCTCCTTGCCATCCAAGGGACTCTCAAGAGTCTTCTCCAACACCACAGTTCAAAAGCATCAATTCTTCAGTGCTCAGCCTTCTTCACAGTCCAACTCTCACATCCATACGTGACCACAGGAAAAACCATAGGCTTGACTAGACGGACCTTTGTTGGCAAAGTAATGTCTCTGCTTTTGAATATGCTATCTAAGCTGGTCATAACTTTCCTTCCAAGGAGGAAGCATCTTTTAATTTCATAGCAGCAGTCACCATCTGCAGTGATTTTGGAGCCCCCAAAAATAAAGTCTGACACTGTTGCTACTGTTTCTCCATCTATTTCCCATGAAGTGATGGGACTGGATGCCATGATCTTCGTTTTCTGAGTGTTGAGCTTTAAACCAACTTTTTCACTCTCCTCTTTCACTTTCATCAAGAGGCTTTTTAGTTTCTCTTCACTTTCTGCCATAAGGGTGGTGTCATCTGCATATCTGAGGTTATTGATATTTCTCCTGGCAATCTTGATTCCAGCTTGTGTTTCTTCCAGTCCAGCGTTTCTCATGGTGTACTCTGCATATAAATTAAATAAGCAGGGTGACAATATACAGCCTTGACGTACTCCGTTTCCTATTTTTAACCAGATTCAGTTCAGTTCAGTCGCTCAGTCGTGTTTGACTCCTTGCGACCCCATGAATCGCAGCATGCCAGGCCTCCCTGTCCATCACCAACTCCCAGAATTCACTCAGACTCACGTCCATCGAGTCAGTGATGCCATCCAGCCATCTCATCCTCTGTCATCCCCTTCTCCTGCTGCCCCCAATCCCTCCCAGCATCAGAGTCTTTTCCAATGAGTCAACTATTTGCATGAACCAGATTACTGTATAGCAAATATGTACTTCCTGGTTGACTTAGTGGTAAAGAATCTGTTTGCCAATGCATGAGATGCGGGTTTGATCCCTGGGTTGGAAAGATTCCCTGGAGGAGGAAATGGCAACCCACTCCAGATTCTTTCTTGGAAAAATCCCATGGACAGAGGAGCCTGGCCAGCTACAGTCCATGGGGTCATAAAGAGTCAGACATGACTGAACAACTGAACACACACACACACACACACACACACACCAAATACTTTAATATTTTTGATAAGTGAGTTTAAACGTAATTGGTCTCTTTTGTAGTCCAGGGAAATTTGTTTATTTGATAACATTATTGAGAAGAGTCCATAGGCTTTACCAGAGACAAGTTTGAGAACACCTGCTTGAAGCAGCACATCAGAGGTAACTTTTTTTGCAAGTGGGACAGAGAAGGTACATGAGCCTGACCTTTGCACAGAATAGGGATCCTGAAGCTATGACTCTGAGAAACTCCTTCTATCTACCTTGCTCAGACCAATGAATGCAGTGCCATTTTGCTAAGTCACTTCAGTTGTATCCAACTCTTTACGGTCCTGTACCCGCCAGGCTCCTCTGTCCATGGGATTCTCCAGGCAAGAATACTGGAGGGGGTTGCCACGCCCTCCTTCAGGGGATTTTCCCAGTCCAGGGATCTAACCTGTGTTTTTTATTTCCTACATTGGCAAGTGGGTTCTTTACCACTAGCGCCACCAGGGAAGCCCTAACCAGAATGTGCAGGTACATTTCCTTCTTTAGTTAGCTTATGTCTTTAAGTTCCCAGAAAGCAGCAAGTCCTCCTGGATAGAAAACTCAGCAATTGGTGTCTCTCCAAAAGTTGGCTGAGGGTCCAAGTGCTCAGAGTCTGCGGTGCTGGTGGGTTATTCAGTAGTTTGGTGCTGACACCTAGGTCTTGTTGGGTCTTTTTATGTGATTCTGGGCAAGACTTTCAAGACTCTGAAACTCAAGCTTGTCTTATCTAAAGTTGGAATAATAAGGCTCACTATTTGTAAAGCACTTTGCAACTTTCAAACTCCTTTTACATTATCCCTTCAGCTGTCACAACAGCTCTGAGGGGCTGGATAAGCATTATCCCCATTGTACTACGTGGGAAGCACAGACTCTGAGAGGACAGGGCAGAGCTGGGGCCCTAGCAAACTACCCCTTCCTCAACACAGACACACCCATACTGCTTCCCACAGAAGTAGCCTCTGGGCATCTCTTCCCTGCTGTTCCCATCCTTGGACACGCTTCCTCCAGTGACTCTTGTCTTCCCTTGATGACTCCCCTCTACCCTGCTCTATGTAGCAACTGACAGTCTACTTTGCGTGGATCCATCTTAAGTTGTAACAGTGTTGTGTACCCAGGTCTACATCTCATGTGTGTGTGTGTGTGTGTGTGTGTGTGTGTGTGTGTGTGTACGTGTGTGCGTGTGTGTTTGCCAAGTTGCTTCAGTCATGTCTGACTCTTTGAGACCCTATGGACCAATCCTATCAAGCTTCTCTGTCCATGGGATTCTCCAGGCAAGAATACTGGAATGGGTTGTCATGCCCTCCTCCAGGGGATCTTCTCAACCCAGGGATCAAACCCACATCTCCTGCATTGCAGGTGGACTCTTTACCACTGAGCCACCAAGGAAGCCCCTGAATCTCAAACCAAATCTCAGGTCTGTCACAGATTTATGGACTGGATGATTCATATGAGCTGCCTGAGCCTTATTTTCTTATCTATAAATGGGGATATTACTGATTTCAGAAGTTTTTCATGATAATAAATGATGTGTGAAGATGTTTTGTAGAAGTGTGCACTATTTAAGGGCTTCCCAGGTGGCTCAGTGGTAAAAGATCTGCCTGCCAATACAGGAGCTGCGAGAGACACAGGTTCAATCCTTGGGTCAGGAATATCTCTTGGAGAAGGAAATGGCAACCACTCCAATATTCTTGCCTGGAGAATCCCATGAACAGAGGAGCCTGATGGGCTACAGTCCATGGAGTTGCAGAGAGTCTAACATGACTGAAGCAGCTTAGCATGCATGCAATCCTGGAGCCAAGCTCAGGGAAGAAATAGGCACAAACTTGCATACTGGATTTCCTTTTCTTTTTGGCTGTGCCACGTGACTTGCAGGAGGTGACTTCCCAGGCTGGGAATGGAACCCAGGCCTTGAGCCCTAACCACGGGACCACTAGGGAATTCCCATAGTGGATTTTTTGATGAATTATTAACCCTACAGCTTGTAAAACTAATGCTATGCATATAGATATGTCTGTTTCACATTCTGAAAGTGGAAAAAAAGAACAAATGAAATGGGTGGGCACCAAATCCAGTCCAGTTTAAAGTAGTGTAATCAGTTTCCCCATTGGCTAGTGACTTGATTCTTCTTGCTCACTAACTGTTCATCTTAAAACACAGGACATCTGTGGAATATGAATAAGACTGACATACAGTGGCAAGATGTTGATACCAGGAGGACTGATGATGATAGTAACAGCTTCATTGATTGAGCGATGATTCTATGCCAGGCAATGTGCTCAGCACTTGTACATACGTTAATTCTTTTGATCTTCATGACAACACTGTGAGATCACTGCTGTAAATAGCCTATAGTACATCAGAGGAAACTGAGGCTTAGAGAAGTTAAGTATTTTGTCCATAGTCACCCAGCTAGGGTGTGATAACCTGAAATTTCAATCCAAGATTCATTCTGCTGGTCAGCCTCCCCAGTGACTCTATATGTTTCAAGTACATTTTTTTTTATAGGGGTTCCATGTGATCTTATTTGACTCTCTTTTGTCATTTTAGTCATCTATTATTTCTTGTTCAGATTTTTGGCACTTTTAGAAAATGTAAACATATTAAGTATACATACTTTGAAAGTGAAAAAAAATGAAAGTGAAGTCGCTCAGTTGTGTCCAACTCTTTGTGACCCATGGACTGTAGCCCACCAAGCTCATCCGTTCATGGGATTCTCTAGGCAAGAATACTGGAGTGGGTTGCCATTTCCTTCTCCAGGGGATCATCCCGACCTCCAGGTCTCCCACATTGCAGGCAGACGCTTTAACCTCTGCACTACCAGGGAAGCCCTTAAATACAAGAATCCAAGTACTAACATCAAAGATTTCAAGGGAGGAAAGGAAGCCAGGTTGAAAGAAGAGGGAGGAGGCCGGAAAGGGGAGGCGAAAGGGGTGGCCTTACAGACGTCTCCTGCCACCTACAGATGCTCAGGCATTATGGGACTTTTCCCTGGGCCTCCAGAGAAGGGAGGACTGGAACTCAGCCCTACCAGAAAGCAGACCAGACCAGAACCAGAATTCGAGTTCTCTGCCAAGAGGGGGTGATCAGTCTCCAATCCTCAGCTCAGGCTGAGGGCCCTTAGACCAGATTCCTGTGTCCAGGACTGGGGAACTAGAAAAACAGGGAAGGATAGGAAGGGCTAAGGAGAGGAAAGAGAGAGGTAAGGGGAGAGAGGTCAATAAGGTCTCTTGTTCCTTACCGGTCAGGGCACTCCGGTCAGTTGTCCACCTCAGGAGGAGACCAGGGACAAAAGAGTCCCAGTTGCAGCTGCTGGGTCTGGTCCATTGGCAGGCAAGCTGGCCCCTGAGTACCCCGAGTGGTCAGGATGTCAGTCTCAGTGAAGAAGAGTCCCTGGCAGAGTCACCATTTGTTGCAGGAAGGAGGACCCCTTCCAGGGCCCGAAACTGGGCTCTTGTCTAACACTCAGAAATGAATTGTCCAAGGAGACGCATCTGCTGACAAAGCAAGAGATTTTGTTAGAAAAGGGCACCGGGTACACACTTTGCTTAATACTTAATATGTTTAATGCTCAAACTACCACACAATTCCACTCATCTCACACGGTAGTAAAGTAATGCTCAAAATTCTCCAAGCCAGGCTTCAGCAATACATGAACCGTGAACTTCCAGATGTTCAAGCTGGCTTTAGAAAAGGCAGAGGAACCAGAGATCAAATGGCCAACATCCACCGGATCATGGAAAAAGCAAGAGAGTTCCAGAAAAACAGCTATTCCTGCTTTATTGACTATGCCAAAGCCTTTGACTGTGTGGATCACAATAAATGGTGGAAAATTCTGAAAGAGATGGGAATACCAGACCACCTGACCTGCCTCTTGAGAACTCTGTATGCAGTCAGTAAACAACAGTTAGAACTGGACATGGAACAACAGACTGGTTCCAAATAGGAAAAGGAATAAGTCAAGGCTGTGTATTGTCACCCTGCTTATTTAACTTAAATGCAGAGTTCATCATGAGAAACGCTGGGCTGGAAGAAGCACAAGCTGGAATCAAGATTGCCGGGAGAAATATCAAGAACCTCACATATGCAGATGACACCACCCTTATGGCAGAAAGTGAAGAGAAACTAAAAAGCCTCTTGATGAAAGTGAAAGAGGAGAGTGAAAAAGTTGGCTTAAAGCTCAACATTCAGAAAATGAAGATCATGGCATCTGGTCCCATCACTTTATGGGAAATAGATGGGGAAACAGTGGAAACAGTGTCAGACTTTATTTCTTGGGGCTCCAGAATCACTGCAGATGGTGATTGTAGCCATGAAATTAAAAAATGCTTCCTCCTTGGAAGGAAAGTTATGACCAAACTAGATAGCATATTCAAACGCAGAGACATTACTTTGCCAACAAAGGTCTGTCTAGTCAAGGCTATGTTTTTTCCAGTGGTCATGTATGGATGTGAGAGTTGGACAGTGAAGAAAGCTGAGCACCGAAGAATTGATGCTTTTGAACTGTGGTGTTTGAGAAGACTCTTGAGAGTCCCTTGGACTGCAAGGAGATCCAACCAGTCCATTCTGAAGGAGATCAGCAGGGGGATTTCTTTGGAAGGAATGATGCTAAAGCTGAAACTCCAGTACTTTGGCCACCTCATGCGAAGACTTGACTTATTGGAAAAGACCCAGATGCTGGGAGGGATTGGGGGCAGGAGGAAAAGGGGGCAACAGAGGATGAGACTTTATGTGGTAAAGGGTCCTGGTAAAACTATATTCTTCCATAAAGACTCTTTAGCCAGATGATAGGGGGCTACGGAATACCACCTAAAAGTAAAATTTTAACTTGCAGATTTTTTTTTACTGAACAAGTAATATGAATTTGGCTTGAAATCTTCAAGAGAGCCAGCATTCAGTTGAAAATTCCCAGGGAATAATACATTTTCCCCTTTCCCTTTGTGGCCAGGATTAAAGCAGACAAATTCCCTTGTGGACCTTCTTCATGTATGTGTGAGTGTGTGTGTGTGTTTTCATTCTTTTAGACCCCGTATGGTTGTTTTTAATTGGAGTAGACTCCTACAATATGGGTAGAGAAATCACCAGGAATTAGCTCATATCTTCAAGACATCTGGTGGTTTAAATCTTACCCACCTTTTGGATCCCTGCTTTAGCTTTGTTTTTATCAAGTCGAAATCACTTACAAAAATAAAGGAGCAAAATGTCTTGAATGCCTGTTACTCTTGGGTTTGAATCCCAGTCTACTATCTTAATCATTACACAGTCTTAGGTAATCTATCTACTTTCCTGAATTTGTTTTGTCATTTGTAAAACATAGCTAAGTATGCTGCTGCTGCTAAGTCTCTTCCGTCGTGCCCAACTCTGTGCGACCTCATAGATGGCAGCCCACGAAGCTCCTCTGTCCTGGGATTCTCCAGGTAAGAATACTGGAGTGGGTTGCCATTTCCTTCTCCAGTGCGTGCATGCATGCTAAGTCGCTTCAGTCATGTCTCACTCTGTGTGACCTTATGGACGGCAGCCCACTAGGCTCCTCTGTCCACAGGATTCTCTAGGAAAGAATACTTCCCTACATAACTGAGCTGTGAAGATTCAAGATAATGTCTGCAAAGTGCCTAAAACCTAGAGACCTTGCCTGGCTATTAAACGGCGGCAGCTATTGGGAACGCATGTAAGAATTAAAGATTTTAAAATTTAAAAAATAAAATAAAATTAAAAAAAATTTTTTTGTTAGTCAACTCTATTGAGATAAATGTCCTGAAATGTTTTAAAAACTCCACATTGACCATCTCCAGGCAGGTCTTGTCTTCTCTGGTGACTAAGTGGTAAAGAAAGAACCTGCCTGTCAATGCAGGAGATGAGGATTCAATCCCTGGGTTGGGAAGATCCCCACGAGAAGGAAATGGCAATGCACTCCATTATTCTTGCCTGCAGAATCCCATGGACAGAAGAGCTTGGCAGGCTACAGTTCACGGGGCTGTAAAATCAGACACGACTGATCAACTAAGCAACAGAAATGACGGGCAGTTCTGCTGCTCACTTAGCCTAGAATGATGGTAAAAAATGAGAGACCTGATTTGAAATCCATGCTCTATTGCACTAAGAGTGAGGGTGGTCGTAAAGGAAATTTATCTTTTTCTCCATCTGTGTCTCAATTAGAAATAATCTGGCAGCATAAGTGGCACAACTCTGACATATGAATGATTGCTTTCTGAAAGAAAATAATGAACAGAGTAGGAATCTCAACCAAGAGACCAAGTTCTGTTATTTACACAGGCTCATGAAAAGTAACAAGAAGTCTGACTTTACCAGTATTGTGGCTGTGAAGCAAGCATTTTCCATCTGCAAGGGTGATGGACTTAATGATTACATATACATCATGCAAAGGATAATTTAATTCACAAGCTCCTGATAGTTACACTAATATAATTTGAACTTGGCCTGATAGACACCAATAGACATGAAAATAAGATTGCTTTCTCTCCTTTTGATTAATTTGACCAGAAGAAAATTAATGATAATAATGTCCATTTGAAAATTCTTAGGTATATTGGATTTTACACATGGTAAAACATCATTACTTTTAAAGTATTTTTTTTTAAGTTTTTTGATGAATGGCTATGTGTCTATGACCACTTTGGAATTTGTTTGTTTGTTTACTGTGCCCTGCAGCAATCTTTTAAAAGTCTTCTTTCAAAGAAATTATGACAGCAGCATTAAAATTGGAGGCTGTCTCGTATCTTAGGAAATGTTTCCCTATAAAATTATGGAAAAGGACCATGGTCTCCATTCTTTCTCATCTCTTGAGAGATGTTTATATTAAATTAAACTGATTTTGCTGGCAGCTTTATCGCCTTCCAGTGTTCATTCAGCCTTCCACAAATATTATTTAAACCCTACAATGAGTATCTTTATGGGTTGGGCTCCCCAGGAAACACAATTTGCTGGCAGATATACTGACAAATGTTTTTGGCTAAGACACCTGTTGGTGGGTAAGGAAAATAGAGTTGGTTTAAAGGAGAAGTTGAATCTTGATGTGGTATCAACCAAGGTAGGTAGGTAGGTCAGCTGGACCTACACAGTATTTTGGAGCTGAAGATTGCCTTCAGAGTTGTCCTGAATTGAGGTAAGGGGCCCAGGTCTTTGTACCACTGTACTGATCAGCCACTGGGCTGAAATTGTAGAGGAGATAAAACCTTGGGCAAGGGATTTTCTTCTACAAGGGGCAATGCCTGAGAGGACACTCAGCTGTGAACCATCAGCAGCCAAAACTCCCAGCAGCTCAGGGAAGTATATGTCTCCATCCTGAAGGGAGGACATGGGCAATGCAGACTCGGTGATAAAGAATCTGTCTGCTGGGCTTCCCTGCTGGCTCAGTGGTAAAGACTCTGCCTGCAGTGCAGGAGACACAGGATCCCTGGTCTGGGAAGATCCCACATGTCCCAGAGCAACTAAGCCTGTGTGCCACAAACAATGAGGCTGTGTTCTAGAGTCCAGGAACTGCAACAATTGAGCCCATATATCACAACTACTGAAGCCCACGCACCCTAGAGCCCATGCTCTGCAAGAAGAGAAACTAGCACAATGAGAAACCTGTGCGCTACAAGAAAGAGTAGCCCCTGCTCTCTGCAAATAGAGAAAAGGCCCACACAGCAACACAGGCCCATCATAGCCAAAAATAAATTTAAAAAAAGAGAATCTACCTGTCAATGAAAGAGATGTGGATTTGATCCCTGGGTCAGGCGGATCCCCTGGAGAAAGAAATGGCAACCTCCTCCAGTATTCTTGCCTGGAAAATCCCATGGACAGAGGAGCGTGGTGGGCTATGGTCCATGGAGTCACAGAGTCCCACATGACTGAACCTGCAACCTGGGGGTGTACCAGTGAGCAAAATTAAACACAGTTTCCAGCTTCATGAATATTTAAACCTTGACCTTGACCTCCAGTGGTCACACTCATCCTGTCCTTGGTGGCCCTGCCCCACTTCGCCTTCATTTACTTGTTCCAGCTTCCTTTTACCCAAGGACTATGAAGACAATTATGACCATCTTTAGTACTCTTATTGAGTCAGCCTTGGGCACCTTCTTGCTTGAGGAAAGAGTTCTAGTAGCCCAATGGTGTGTTTCCAGTGATTTAGCTTTATCCATGATCTGAAATCACAGCTATAACATGAAGGCATATTTAAGACTCATCCAGGGAACACATACTCCTTTCTTCTCCATCTCCATCTCCTTTCTTCCAGTGTCTTTACTTATTTATATTTTCAGTATACCCACAATCTAATTAATTTTTTTTATGTGAACCAGTTTTAATATCTTTGAATTTGTTACAATATTGCTTCTGTTTTACCATTTTTTGGCTGCAAGGCATGTGGGATCCCAGGTCCCTGACCAGGGATCAGGCCCACACCCCCTGCACTGGAAGGCAAAGTCATGACCTCTGGACCACCAGGGAAGGCCCTCCAGTGTCTTTTAGATCTATCTCTACACTGATTGATCTCAAACTATTGTGAACATCAGAACCTCTGGACATTATTTTTAATGATGCAGAGATATCCAGCCTCAGAGGTTCTGATTTAGCAGGGCTGGGTTGGGTACCTAGAGAAAGATTCTGAACTGGTTCCTCTGCATTTCAGACTTGAGAAGCACTGATACATTCCTTCTGCTTTGTGACTCTGGGAGTCTTCTCCCCTCACTCAGCGTTCCATTCCTGACTTGAATATTTTCCTCCTCTGACCAAATTCTGCTGCGTTCCGAAGACTGGACTCAAGCGTCACCACTGCATTTAAAAGGACAAAGTAGCCCCACAAGTGAGTATGATTTCTACAATCGTGCGTGTGTGCATGCTCAGTCGCTCAATCATGCACAACTCTATGTGACCCCACGGACCATAGCCTATCACACTCTTCTGTCCGTGGAATTTTCCAGACAGGAATAATGGAGTGGGTTTCCATTTTCTCCTCCAGGGGGATCTATAATCACATAGGTGAAATAAAATCTCAACTTATTTTATTGACAGCATCCAGGACTAAATTTTCTTACATAATCTCCCTGAGCTTCAATTTCTTCATCTGTTATATGAGAATAATAAGGCTATTATCTCATAGGGCTCTCAGGGTTGTGATGAGGATTAAATGATATAATACATGTGAAGTGTTGAATACACAGCCAGGCACAAACAAGGTAAGCAGTCATCACCTCTGCGTGGGAGGCAGCACAGCACAGAGGTGCCAAGTGCAGGCTCTTTGTCTCATGTGTTCAGAAGTGGGACCTTGGATAGTGTGTATCATGTCTCTGAGCCTTCATTTCTCCTTTTCAAAATTGGAGTAAGACTAATCTCCGTCTCAACAGGATGTTATGAGGATTTGAGGCAATAACACATGTAAGTGCCTTCCTTGCTGGCACTTAGGAAGGATCTTGAGGCTTCCCAGATAGTGCTAGTGGTAAAGAACCAGCCTGCCAATGCAGGGGACCTAAGAGACATGGGTTCGATCCCTGGGTCAAGAAGATCCCCTGGAGGAGGGCATGTCAGCCCATGCCAGTATTCTTGTCTGGAGAATCCCATGGACAGAGGAGCCTGGCAGGCTATAGTCCATAGGGTCGCAGAGTCAGACACGACTAAAGTAACTTAGCAGGCGTGCAGGAAGGATCTCAGTAATACTGTCACCAGTATTCTATGAAGATATCCTGCCCTTTCATTCATGAGATAGAATTTACTTTTCCTCTTTGGCGTTTTCATAAAGCCGTTTGTACCTTTATGAAAATACTCATATTACTTAACAATTATCCCCAAGTTTCTCCCTTAGGTCTTGTTATATTTTATATGTACACATGTAAAACAACTGTCATATCATAGTTGCTCAATAAATGTTAATGAATCCCTGAATGAACCCAAAATAATTTGGTAAGTTTTTTATTTTATTATTAGATCAACAAGAGGTTATTTGGATTGGCTCTTAAAGCGGCCAGAAAAGCTGGTCTATATGTGACCTGATTCATTTTTGGGTAACTAACAGCATCCCAGACTCATCATGTGTTTAATAACAAGCAGGAAGTGCATTGCTCTCCTGGAACAGCTTAATAAAGTCCTCAGTGTGTGATGCTAAAAGGGAAGATGAGAAAATGAATAAATTAATGCTTGCCAACAGCAGTATGCTCTGGAGAAAAAAGAAAGTTATGTAATAATATAATGGCTTTGGGTAATTGCCTGCATGGACAGAATTTTTCTCCTTTAGTCACTGAGGGAACTCAGTCTTTTATAATATCAGGTACATTATCTTCTACAGCTTTTGTGAGAATGAATTAGGCAGGGGACTCAGATTATTCCCGTTCTACAGATGTGGATACTGAGGCATGGCGTAGGCATAGACTTTCCCTATACCACATACTGATGAAGTGGTGGGAATAATAAAAACAGTTAGTGTCTATCAAGAATCTACTATATCCCCTCACTGTTAGGGCTATTATAAACATTACTGCTAATTTTCACTCCTATCTTGCCAGGTAAATATTAGCAAACTGAGGTTCAGAGGGGTTAGGCGACTTGCCTCAGGTCACATAGTGATTGACAGAATCTGGAGCCAGTCTGATTCCAGAGTCCCTGCACAACATCAAGCCCAAGCATTCTGATCTCTGGCCTAGAAGATTGCATTGTGGGGTAGGGAAATGGTGCCGGCTTTTGAAAGACCTGTGATTAAGTTTCAAGATTTTAGTGAGCAGTGCACAGGACATGGTTAAAGGTGAATTTAGCTTCAGGTGAATGCTGCTGCAAAACCAGGTGTTCCTCGTTTAACGAACGTGATTAAATTGCAGTGGAAAGTGGGCTAGAGAGGAAGAGTTTTGGGGACCTGCTCCGGCTCAGGGGAATAAATAGTGCAGGGATCCAACCCTCAGCTAAAGGGTGGCCTCTAGCAGGGAATGAACTGTTATCTCTTCCTTGAGCACCCTGCAGAGAGGAGCAGGAGAGAGAAGCTGTAAGTTAGTGTGGTCTCAGTCTCAAGTAGAGTGTGGACTTCACAGCCACACGGTTTAGGTTTAAATCTTGGTTCTGTCATTCTCTAGGGCAGGGGCCCCCAACCTCCAGGATCTAATGCCTGATGATCTGAGGTGGAGCTGATGTGAAAATAATAGAAATTAACTGCACAATAATTGTAGTGTGCTTTAATCACCCCAAACCATCCCCGCCCCCACTCCACCCCGGTCAATGGAAAAATTGTCTTCTATGAGACCAGGCTCTGGTGAAAAAGAGACTGGGGATCACTGCTCCAGGGTATGCCTCCGGTCTGTTCCTTCATCTAGCTGAGCCTCTGCTTCCCAATTAGGAGATCAGAGACATTCTGATCATTTCGTAGCAGTGTGAGGAAGATTATGAGAACTTATGATTAACATGCCAGTTGCAGAGGAGGTAGTCTGACCTTCCAGCCCTGGGATGGCTGTGACTCAGAAAGCCAAGCTGCTTCACTGGGGCATGAAGTAACCCAGGGCAGCCCAGGCCAGCTTGTGGTTACTGGCATCAGCCAGACCTTGCCTTTATTGTTCTGCAGGAAGAAATAGGGTCATGGTTCTGGTTCACTAGCTGGTACGAGGCGGTTTCCACCAGGCTAGTGTAGAAGAATGAGGCAGTGAGTATAGGAACCGCTCAAGGTGAGATTACCTCCCTAGGGAACCAGCACCAGGCAGCCCTGCTCTGCCCAGAGAGCAGCAACCTGCAGGTTTGGATTTAGAGTCTGACAGGTATGGGAAGGAGTGGGAGAGAAATTTCTTCCTTCTCAAGGTCTCTTGCAGATCTCTGACTTTTCCCTCCATCACACACACCTTTGAGCAGAGTGTGAAAACAACACCCAGCCCTGCCAAATCCCATCCTTGTATTTTGCCTGATGAGCACCAGGCTCTTGGGGACACACCTTTAGAAGAGTGAGGGCGTTCCAAGTCCGGACTCCATGGAGCCCACAAGGTACCAGGGCCTTGGCATTTATTATTCCTTGGGAGCCTTGAGGCCTCCTGTAATTTGCAATTAATGTGGTGAACTGTTTCTCACTTGTCGGCAACTTTGACTGAGTGCCTGCTTGCTCCAGAGCACAGCTCACAGACCAGGGCTTTAAGTCCTGACTTGGAAGCCCATAGCATGTAATGGGAGCCTGCACAACAGCTTACTCACAAGAGGGCTTGAAGGTCAATTGGTCCGTCTATAAAATGGGGATAATGTTAATGTAAGCTGTTGCAAATGGATGAATGCCTTGTCAGATACTTTCCCTAATGCCTGGCACTTGTTAGATGCTGCTTAAAGGTAACCGAGACAGTGAATAGTAGAGGAGTTGTATTCTCAGTGTGGTCACACTCTAAAACAAAAGAGATAACAATAGAATGAAATGTACAGACTCCATGACTAGAAAGAAACATGGGTTGTAGAATACTGGAGAATGACCTTAAAGGCATGTATTTTAGACAGTCGGTCACACTGTCAATGATGAAAGACAGTCAGAGCTAAGGGGGGCTCAGCTTTAGAACTGCATTTTAATGAGAAGGATTTTTAAGTTATCATATGGCTCAAGGGTGTTGGTGATAATTTCATTCATTCCACAAATATTTTTACTGCCTACCATGTGCAAAATTTTTAAAATAAAACAACTGCCATATCCAACCTAGAGCGGCACACATAATTTCTTGTGAACTGATTGGAATTATTTGGGTTGAAACTAAAAAAAGGCAGTTTGCCCTGTGCATATTCCACTGATTGTTTCAGCTTTTCCCTTGCTCCGGTGTCCTCTCCTTGAACACATCTAAGCATAGGAGTCCTTAGTCATCTCTTGGGGTCTCCCTCTTTTCCTGATGTCAATCAGAATTTACCTGTCCTTGCTCATTGTCTTTGGTTTTTCCATGTCCAGTCTCAGCTAATTAATTGAACTGGGAGACCACGTTTCACATCATATTAAAGATTACAATCCCATTAAAGTCTTTACCATTCCAGAAATTTTTATAGCATAAACAGTGATGTACTGGGTACTCAACACATCGGCTCAAGGAATCAAATCTAATAGGATTTCAGACACTGCAACAGAAAGATGAGGTACATACAGATATTTTTGCTTCCTATTATGACACTCTTTTTGCCAAATGATGTAAAGAAGAAAGAAATGGAAAACAATGGACTGGATCCTGACTTGGATGTTGGAAATATGTAAATAAATAAGATAGCCTGAATAAGTTTTAAGTAAGAGAAAGGATGTGATTTGGAAAGTGCAAACATACCTAATGCATTTTCCTCTACCTGGAGATTTTAACCATGTTATGATATTTTCCCTCCATTTTTCGCTCTTTTGAAATCTCCTATGCTTGTCACCTCTCACGATTCACCTGATTCATCTCCCATTTGATCTGCTGGATCACTCCTTAAAATGCTGGAGTTCACAAAGCAGATATTTAAGAAGGAATCTGGGATTGTATTGACACCGTGCTTTTGCAGTCAACCCTTAAGTTTGTTTTCCTAGCATTTTAAAACAAAGGTCACATCAGTGTGGTGCCTTCAGTTAGGCCAATGAGGCCTCACAAGTGAATATTCGGTTCAGTTCAATTCAGTTCAGTCGCCCAGTCGTGTCCAACTCCTTGCAACCCCATGGACTGCAGCATGCTAGGCTTCCCTGTCCATCACCAACTCCCAGAGCTTGTTCAAACTCATGTCCATCGCATCAGTGATGCCACCCAACCATCTCATCCTCTGTCGTCCCCTTCTCCCACCTACAATCTTTCCCAGCACCAGGGTCTTTTCAAATGAGTCGGTTCTTCCCATTAGGCGGTCAAAGTATTGGAGTTTCAGCTTCACCATCAGTCCTTCCAATGACTATTCAGGACTGATTTCCTTTAGGAGTGACTGGTTGGATCTCCTTGCAGTCTTATTGAAATGTGATTATTTATTTGTCTTTACAGTCTGGGGTCAATTTTTTTTTCCCCTGTGGAAATACCTTTGAAATCATAATTCAAGTAGAAAGTTTGGTTCATTAGGAAAGTTTGATTTCATTTACAAATATACAGAAAGGAAACTAAGGCTTATAATTTGAAGTTGTTCAGTTAAAGTTTGATAATACTATATGGGTTAAACGTCAGGAAATATCATATTTTTATGATTATAATCCGATACTTTCTGGAATGTTGAATTTAAAATTAGTCTTTGAAGGCAGAAGCAGTGCCCCTGTGGTTTATCTTCTCTTGGTAGGAATTCATGTTGTTGTTTATTTGCTAAGTCATGTCTGACTCTTTGCAACCCCATGGACTATAGCCTGCCAGGTTCCTCTGTCCATGGGATTTCCTAGGCAAGAATTCTGGAGTGAGTTACAATTTCATTCTCCAGGAGATCTTCCTGACCTGGGATTGAAGCAGTCTCCTGCATTGGAGACTTTACCACTGAGCCACCTAGGAAGCCTGGTACAAATTCATAGTCATAAAATATTATGAAAGAATCCTTTAGAGCAGGGACTGATGGTCTGTGGTTGGATTCAAGGTGTCCATAATATCCCTGAAAATGTACATTAAAAATCTAATGTATGGATTTTCTTCTAGAAAGAAGGGTTAGTGTTTTCATCAGATTCTCACAGTCTCTGATCTTAAGAATGCTAAGAATCACTGTCTTGAAGATAAACTACCTCAACCCTCTCATTTATTAGTTGAGAAACTGCTCACTCCCTCCCAAACTTATTCGGTTAAGCAACTTCCTTGATATTCTTTGTAAGAGCAAGACATGCATGCCTTTTACCCAGGCATGGATAAAAGTCTGTGGACTTCCAGGACCATAAGAATTAGAATCATCCCCAGTAACATCCCTGGAGAAGGAAACAGCAACCCACTCCAGTATTCATGCCTGGAGAATTCATTCCAAGGATAGAGGAGACTGGCAGGCTACAGTCCAGGGGGTCACAAAAGAGTCGGATTAGCGACCTAACACACACTAACACCAGGGTCCTCTGGACCTTTCAGGCAAACAATAAACACTAAATTTAGTTTTTTGAAAATATCATCTTCCACCATAATTGCAAATGGCTCATTAACACTAATGAGGAGCTGGAACGTATCAGTGAAACTTTGCATCGTGTACTGTTTACTCGCACCCAGTTTGGGTCTCATTTAGCACAGGGGCTGCATATGTGCTGGAATAAACACCTTCTCCCTCCCTTTCACCTGCGCTACATCCTTCTCACGTTTGGTAGCAAGTGTTCCGTCTCCTCTGAAGGAGCCCTGGAGGTGGGGGATGCTATCTGCTTTTGCTTCATGGAAAATTACTGCCATATCTGGCCCTGATATCTGAAACCTCATACCACAGTTCTCATCCAACAGGTCTGTCAGGAGTGTGGTGTTTGCACACAGTCTTTAGATAATAACAGAGAAGATAAAATTTCCCAGATAAGGAGGAAGTGTGAGTTGAAACCTGCAGAGGTTTAATTTCCAGCTCTCCTCTCCCCACCTCATCCCTACCCCTCTCAGAGTTGTGAGTGCAATGACAAGCGCTCTTGCATATGCACTCCGAGCTGTCCAGAGCCCATAAATAGTAGCTGTCAGTGATCCACCAATTAATATTTATTCTACTTACCCAATGTGGAAAATACTTTGCCTTTAGCTGAGTGAGCATAAATAAAGTTGAATTGGAAAGGTTAAACTGTCAGGAGTTGAGTGACCTTGATTCCTTTTCCTGGCAAACCTGAAAAAAATCACCCCATTCATAGATCTCAACCCTCTCTGCATAACTTGTTTAATAACATTAACTCTAGGAGTTAAGTCCTTTGATTCCAACATATAATTTCTTTTCTCAATGATTTTTCTTGTAAAACAGAATTTTCACTTGTGTGTTTGAATCGGTTCTCACTCTTAGCCAATTTCCTGAGCACCCATGTCAGGGTGACGGTTCAATCTGACTTGTTTCTTGCTGTTTTGATTGTTGTCAGGGAGACAGAGCACCTCTTTTCCCAGTGATCATGTTTGCAAGAAGGGCTTTTCTCGTTCATCATTTCAGTTCCATCCAACAATGACTTTTGAGCCTTTACTGTGCACCTCCACTGACTGTGAGGAAATCATGGCTGAATTAAGCCATGCGCTTTGTCCTCAAGAAGCACACAACTTTGTGCAGAAGTCTCATGTAAGCCGCTGGTTTTAACACATGGCAGCATGACAATTTCACACTGAAAAGAAATATAGGCAATGTGTTATGGCAACTCAGAGCAATGACAGTCTTAGCTGTGTGATCAGAAAACTCTTCAGGGAAGAGGATGCATGTGAGTTGAGGGTTTTTTGTTTTTTTGTGGTTTTTTTTGCCTAGTACAGTAATGGGTATCTTTTATTGAGTGCATACTATGAAGTATTTTTTCATTTCATACTCACAACAATTCTATGAAGTGGATACTATCAATATTACCCCTCCATTGCAACTGGACAAACACAAGCATAGAGCTCAAGTAACCAACTGCCAAAGGGAGTTCTTCTTGCTAACTCTAGAATCCCTTCTCTCACCACCCCACCATACACCAGCTTATTTGAGAAACTTCTCTAACCAGCAGAAGATAGAAGCATTCCAGGCTGTACCTCCACACTTACTGGGTGAACAGCAGAAATGGAGTCTCAGAGGGCAGAACTACAGAGCCTAGAAAAGAGTACGGGAATCATCCTCAGCTCCTTAATGGTTACTCTAAGCCAGGCTCTGCCTGAGCACCTCACAGACACAATTAGCCTCTCATCCTTATAACACTCTTGAGAACTAGATATTATTATCACAATTTTTAAAATTGAGGAGACTCAAAGAGTTAAGTTTGCTTACTTGAGGCATCAAGGATTATTGAAAGGCAGGGATTTGATCTCAAGTCCTGACAACTCCTTTCCAATCTCTTTAATCTATTATGGGAAGAGGAGCCTTCACAAACCTGATCAAAGACTCCTGTGCTTTTAACCATAAGCCTACTTTCACCTCCTTCCTCTCTTCCAGAACCCGAACGCAAATAAAAAACATAAATATCCTAGTTCCTTTTCCCAAATTGCCTTCCTATTATCATTTGGATTATAAATTGGCAATGAGGAAGAAAGAGAGTAGATTAATTCTCACCATAGTCTCCCAAGATATATACTGTTTACTTTATTTTGCAAATGAAAGAACTTGCACTCAGAGAATGAGGAAACTTAGTCATGTGGATGAAAATTCAATTAACAACCAAGAAGAAAGAGAAAGAATTTTATCTGAGCCAAACTGAGGATTAAAACTCAGGAAACAAATTCTCAGAAAGTTCAGAGAACTGTTCTGCTTGCTACAAGTCAAAGGCACAGTCACATACATTTTTGAGACATGGGACCATACGTCACAATGACATAGTTATAGTTTACATAAAGTTGATCATGGATATATAGTCCACATAAATGGGTATGAAGTGAGCAGCAAGTCACCGTGACTCCGTTCAGAATTAGGAAAGACCTCTACTTTTTAAGAAGTTACAGTGCTATGGTCACAAGAAAGAAAAAAAAAAAAAAGGTCTTTCTGGTTGAGCAGGCACTCCCCTCTTTGAGGAGCTCTGGTTAATATGTAGATGTACACCACACATTAGAGAGGGAGGAAGAGGCCCAAGCACACAGAGACTTTCATGTTTAATTTTTTCTTGCCCTGCCTTAAACTATAAATTTATTTCATCAGTTAAAATCAGATAGCAATTATGAAAGGCAGAGGGATGAATGTATCATTGGTTGATATTTATGGAGATTATCAAGAGGTAAAATGCTTTGTATTCAGATATTTGGGCTTCCCCAGTGGCTCAGCAGTAGAGAATCTGCCTCTCAGTGTAGGAGATGCAAGTTCGATCCCTGGGTTGGGAAGATCCCCTGGAGAAGGAAATGGCAACCTACCCCAGTATTCTTGCCTGGGAAATTCCATGGACAGAGGAGCCTGGCGGGGCTACAGTCCATGGGGTCACACAGAGTCAGACCGAGTGACTGAGAACACATGTAACAGACTATGAGAGGACAGCTTCTAATCTTTCTCAATAATTTATTCTTTTCCAGAACCAAGAATGTAATAGTGGCTTTGAGGTTTCAGAAACAGAAGCTTTGACAACAAAGAGTATCTTTTCTCAAGAATAAATTTCAGATCTAGAATTACTACATGGTAGAGATGGAAAGGGCTCCTTATTTATTGTAATCCCTTTGGTTAACAAATGAGGAAACTGAGGCTCAGAGAGGTGTGATGACTTATCCAAGGTCCCAGCGAGCATTAATACATGCTTTTGCTTTAATAAATGCACGAGTAAATTATATTCCTGGATGGGATGAAAGTATTGTCAAAACGAATACTTTTTTTAAAATTTTTTCCCAAATTGGGTATAGCATTCATAACTCCACTTCAAGGGTCAAAAGGATTATTTTTAAACAATCCAGCAAAATCACTCTAGAAATCAGTGAACTTAAGTGCTCAAGTCATTCAGGGGAATTGTCTATTCCACAGTACAGTCTGCACAGAAAGGTAGAATGGAAGATAGGAGCACATTCCTCCGAACACACAAGGTAGTTTCATGCATTATATCCCACTTTTAGGGCTTCTTGGTGGCTCAGGCCGTAAAGAATCTGCATGTGATGCAAAAGACCCAGGTTGATCCCTGGGTAGGGAAGATCCCCTGGAGGAGGAAATGGCACACACATCCCACTTTTAATGAGTCTGAGTACATTTTAAGAACACACTTTCCAAGGGAAGTGTTCTGGTTCTTACTACTGTCCTGCAACCTGACAGCCAGCCAACAAGCTTATGTTCAGGTAAGCCTATGATGACACCTTCACTGAAAGGAGCAGTAAAGCCATCCTAATCGTCCCTGACTCAAAGCCTTCCATTTCATCCCTTAAAAACACTTACTGTTTTAGCTGTTCTTCCAACTGCAATAATAATTAACACTTATATAATGTCTCTTATCCCAGGAGCTCTAAGGGATTGGCTAACATTACAGTGCTTAGTTCCTTTCTGATTAGGCATGGGAAAATGTCAGTTCTTGTTGCTCAAGAAAATGACTACTCTTCCCTGTATCCCCCACACAGCCTAATTCATCATTCTCAGGTCAGGAGGGCAGAGTGCCTGCACCGGAAGGGCAGACTGAGACAGAGAGAAAGGAGGGACTTGTGTCAGGAGTGGGATGCTGTTGTGGAGGGGTGTTGGTGTTTACACTGGGCTCTGACTCCATCATGTGAGCAGTGCTGTGGGAGTTCTATTGTTTAGGGAGCCTCACCCTCCAGGCTGCTGTCCTTGGCTCACTGCAGTGTGCGTTAGTACTGTGGTTTCAAACCATGCACTTCCTGTAAGCCACCTTTCTGATGCCTCACGAGTGAGTCTGTTTCAGATGCTTTAAACTCATGTGTGTGTGCGGTTCCTAATTAACAGGGCAAGGGTTGCAGAGCATGGTGCTCAGTTCTCAATCACTCAGTCTTGTCCGACTCTTTATGACCCCATGGACTGTAGCCCACCAGGCTCCTCTGTCTATGGGATTTTCCAGGCAAAAATACTGGAGTGGGTTGCCATTTCCTTCCCCAAGGGATCTTCCTGACCCAGGGACCAAATCCGAGTCTTCTGCTTCTCCTGCATTGGTAGGCAGACTCTTTATCACAGCACCACTTGGGAATGGACCACCTCCTTTTTATGCAATCTCACTTGTAGGGTATCCAAGTAGTTTGAGAACACAGATTACTCCTGTGGGGAAACTAGTACTTTATACTCCTTCAGTACTTTTCCATCCTTGTAATAACTGTCTGGTTTTAGAGATAAACACAGGCTGCGTAACACAATAGGGAAAGATGAGATGCTGAACTTTGAAGTCAGAATTCTGAATTCAAATCCCAGGTACTTTGCTTTCTGGGTTTGTGACCTTGGGCAATTACTTGTCTTCTTTCTAGAAAACTGTTTTCTCATCTCTGAAATGTATATAATCCCATGGCAAAGGTTGTTGTGAGGATTAAAGATGACGATAAGAATAAAGAGCTTAGCTTGATGCCCAGCACATCACCATGAGAATGGCAGCTTTTGTTACATCTGTGAAGTGATTGCTATTGATAAAATTGCTCATAGACTTAAGTCAAGTACCCTTTGTCTTTGTAGAAAAGAATAGGGAATTTTTTTCCTCTGTTATTATGATCAGGTTTTTGTATTTTTTTTTTTAAAGAAAGATTTATGAACTGACACCTGGCAAAAACAATGTTTGCTTTTGGACTCTTTTTTCCTAGTGATTCTTCCCCCGACATGCTGTTTCTTTTTTTTTTTCCCCCTTTCTTCTTTCTGATCACTCTAAAGTAAGATATTTACATAGCTATCAGTTTGTTACTGAAGAATTAGGTCTTACTAGAGAATTCTTATTAGCATTTGGTGTTAAAACCAAAATCTCCTTATCCTCTGTAACAGTTAACATTATTTACCTCTTATTACATACCTGTACATCTTTCAAGTGTTCTATATGTTGACTTATTTAATTCTCACCATACTTGTATGAGGTAGAAACTGTCAATCACCCCATTTTACAGAGGAAGAAACTGAGGCACAGAAATGTTAATTAATTTGCTCAAGTTAACCATCATGTCTTCCAGGATCTGAAATCAGAGCCTGAAGCCAGGACTAAACTGTCAAGTCTCAACTTGGGAGACGCAGATTTGGGTGAAAGTGTGATGAGGAAAGAGGTGAAACCTGGGCAGGCATGTTCCCTGATGGGCCTGGATTTCTCTGGAATCAAGGAGACAGTATCCCTTGGAGCATTCAAATGGAAGCGACATTTATCCACCCCTTTTTCGCCATGTTCTCATCCCTTTTGATGGAGGTGCCCTTCCCCTCCTCCCTGACAGCTCACTGCCTCTCAACTCTAGGGTTTGTTGTGTGGTCCCTCGGCTCAGCAGCTGCTCAGGAAACTAACGCTGTGACATGGAGTGGCCACACAGAGCAGGTGGGGTGCTCTCAGAGTAAGAGAAAGAGGAGAGTGTTTGAAGGAAACTGAAAAGGCTGCAAGGATTATGTTTCCTTCATGTGCAACTAGAAGGATGACTGTATCACTCCAGTGGTAGGTAGAATCCTCAGCACCCATATGTAATTTCCTAAAATATAACCTCAAATCTGGTGGCTTAGAACAGAAGCTTACTCTCTCACAGTTCTGGAGGCTAGATGTCTGAAATCAAGTCATCAGGAGGACCATGCTCCCTCTGAAGCCTCTAGGTGAGCATCCTTCCTTGCCTCTTCCCGGCTTCTGCAGCTTCTTACAACACTTGGGGTTTCTTTGCTGGTAGATGTATCACTCTAATTTCCCCATTCTTCACATCACCCCCTTATCTGTGTCTCTCTGCATTCCCTCCTCTTCTTATAAGGACACCAGTCATTGACCCATTGCTGTTTAGTCATTCAGTCTTATTCAACTCTTTGCAACACCATGGATTGTAGCCTGCCAGGGCCCCTCTGTTCTTGGGATTTCCCAGGCGAGAATGCTGGAGTAGATTGCCATTGTCTTCTCCAGGGGATCTTCCTGACACAAGGATCAAACTCAGGTCTCCTGCATTGGCAGGTGGATTTTTTTTTTTTTTTTTTTTGCCACTGAGCCATGAGGGAAGCCCATAGGCCCACACAAAATCCAACATGATTTCATTTTGAGATTCTTAACGAATTACACCTATGAAGACTTTTATTCCAAATAAAGTCACATTTTGAGGTTCTGGGTGGACATAGATTTGGGGAAATAATTTAACCCACTACAACAGACCTTAGGAAACCATCAATATTGGTTGTAGTGAAATAAATAGAATAATTATGCCCCTGCCTGAGAGTACAAGAACCACTGAGTGCTCTGTAAGGCTTGGAGTTGAATAATTAAAATCAAAATACCTCAGAATATACTGATAATTTGGTACATTGAACTTAAAGGGTAAAGTTGCTGTTGCTGCTGCTGCTAAGTTGCTTCAGTCGTGTCCAACTCTGTGAGACCCCAGAGATGGCAACCCACCAGGCTCCCCCGTCCCTGGGATTCTCCAGGCAAGAACACTGGAGTGGGTTGCCATTTCCTTCTCCAGTGCATGAAAGTGAAAAGTGAAAGTGAAGTCTCTCAGTGGTGTCTGACTGTTAGCGACCCCATGGAGCTATTAATGATTTTGAACTAAAGTGCATTTTTTGGGGGATGTCCAACTAAAATGAGCTGATATAGCCATGCTCTTACAGAAATGGACACTTTGATGTAGAAGCCATTTAGCAAGTGATAGATACTTCTGTTGGAGAGGGCAATGGCACCCCACTCCAGTACTCTTGCCTGGAAAATCCCATGGATGGAGGAGCCTAGTAGGCTGCAGTCCATGAAGAGTCAGACACAACTGAGAGACTTCACTTTGACTTTTCACTTTCATGCATTAGAGAAGGAAATGGCCACTCACTCCAGTATTCTTGCCTAGAGAATCCCAGGGATGGGGGAGCCTGGTAGGCTGCCATCTATAGGGTCGCACAGAGTCGGACACTACTGAAGTGACTTAGCAGCAGCAGCAACAGCAGCAGATACATCTGTACACACATGCACACATATACAAACAGAGAGAGAATGAGAGTGAGAGCATCGGTTTTATATGCCACTAATTATGGTATTTTGTGGTTCAGAAGGTAAAGAGCCTGCCTGCAATGCAGGAGACCTGGGTTTGATCCCGGGGGAGATCTCCTGGAGGAGGGAATGGCAGCTCACTTCAGTATGCTTGCATGGAGAATCTCCGTGGACAGAGGAGCCTGGTGGGCTATAGTCCACAGGGTTGCGAAGAGTCAGACACAACTGAGCGACTAAGTACAGCACCTGAAAAGGAAGGCCGGGACTACCTTGCATTTTTTGCACAATTGTCTTTTAGTCAATGTCACTGGTGACTTTGGTTTACAAAAGATGGCGCTTTTTGCAAATTCACCTCTTCTCCCCATGAATTTGCCTCATCTCTCCATGAATTACATTTTTTTTTTTTCCTGAAGCCATCTCATTTTAGATATTGCCACATGGCATGCTCTTTATTGTTGATTGTTTTCTCTGTCATGTCACTAGCTAGAAGGACATGTTAGTTTAAGTCCTGCTTCAAGGACCCCTGGAAACATTTCTGAGGGAGAGAAAAATGAACTGAGGAAGGAGGAGCAGAGAGTGCCTTTACTTCATTGATGTTGGCCTATTTGAACTCATTTGTGGAAGAAAACATTGATTGAGCATCTAGGATCAGTTCGGCAGTCCCTGGGATGGGTTCTAAGGATGCAGTGGTGAGCACCTAGGCATCTCCCATACTTTCAGATGGCTCATTTCAGTTGATGGTCACTGGACAGCAGCTGCTTGGATATACTGTGATCATGTCAAGTGATGATAAGTCAGAAAAACCATACTTTCTCAGCTACTTCTTATTCTAAATTTGATGTCTTAAGAGGAAGCAAGCAAGTATTTATAGAGTCAAATGGTTGACAGGTACCCCATGGACCATTTGGTCCAGTATCCTGTTTTCAGTCAACAAGCATCTGATAAATACTTATTGAATGTCAGGGATGTACCAGGCACAGAAAAAGCAACAGTGGCTAAAATCAGGCACAGAACTTGCCCTGACAGGATGTATAGTCTAGTGGTGGAAGTCAGATGTTATCAAACAGTTACACAGATAAATATAAAATTGTGATTGTGGTAACAGCTATGAAAAATGTTTAGGCAGCATTGTGAAGCTGTGAGATTGGGAATTTGAGTCAAGGAGGTCCAGAAGGCTTCCCCAGGAATTAGATTTAAGGTGAGAACTAAAAGAGAAGTTTTGCAGGGGGCAGGGAGGAGGGACCCAGCAAGTTCACTGTGGACTCCCTTTCCAGATCCTTCTGTGGACCTGCAGCAGACTCTGATGATGGGGCAGGAATCTCTCAGGAATCTCTAATTCTTTTGCAAGCTCTCTAGGTGATTTGGATGTGATCCTGAGAGATCCTTCATTTTGGGAGCTTTGAGTTCCACCAAATTTGAAAGTGGATTATCTGCACTAGCTGAGTGACCTTGGGCAAGTTTCTCAGCATCAGTCATCTCCTTTGAAAAACTAGGAAGAGTTATCCTTCGAAGTGTACAAAGATGACATTCAATATCATGAGTATAAAAGTGTATACCACGAGTAGACATACTGATGTAAGTGTACAGGTCTGTGAGATGTCATTTTTCTCTGCTCAGGAAGATCTCTATGAACAAAGACTACGTGGCCTGGTAGAGGAAGGCTGACCCACACACATCATCAGGACAACTCAAACGACTCCCAGTCTGTTTTCTGGATAAGATTTAACATTGGCTTCCCAAAGGGCACAGGTTGCAAAGGTGGGCCTTTGGATGGAGTGGCGTGAACATCAAGGGTAGAAGACTGGGTGTAGAGTTGGGGTTGGCTTCCCACTGAAGAAGGAACCGCACTGATGCTTCTCAACATCACACAGCTGAAGAGAACATTTTTCTTGCACTGAGCAACTAAGAGCCACAAGCTGCTGGAGACATTTCCAGTGCTGGGGACAGTTACTGTGGTTCAGAGTTGCCCTTGTATTGAATTCAGCCAGTTATCACTTACATCAGTCAGGTCCTGGCAAGAAAAAGGTACATATTCAAAAGGGATGACTGGAGAGAATAAATGAAAGAATCATGTGCAAATGTGTGAGCAGGATTAAGGGTGAACACCCAGGCAGGCTCCACTAAAAACAACTGAAAACCCGCTCCCCCACCCTACCCCCAGGTCTGAAGGGGCAGGGAAAGAGTGATGTCTAGAGCTCTGTCCTGGAAGAGGCGACAGCTGACAGAGGCTGAGGCCTCATGTAAAGAAATCCAGCCACTGCTTACCAGGACTTGGCAGGGAAATTAACATTTTGACCCTTTTCCCCTCCCTTTCATATTCCCCTGGTGCCTCCCACTGGCCAAGCCTGATCAGGACCCAAGGGCAGGACGGCACATTCATTCAGTGAATTAACCTTCCCAGGGTGCAGTGCTGGAAAGAGAAGTGATCCAAAGTGAAATGAGAATACCTAGTATGTTACTTACAAAACCATGACTTTTTTTTTTTTAATACCAGCCTCTCCTCAAGCACTTTCCACATATTGTTTTATTTAATTTTGTATAGATTAAGAGGAAAGTGCAGGGCTATGAGTGCATGAGTGTGCACACGTGTGCGTGCACACAGACTCATGCACACAACCCTGCAAAGAGGGCTGAGTGATTTGGGTAGATATTAAAACTGCAGCATTTTATAAAGCTGGGCTAGGAAATAGGAGTCATTAGTGTGCAGTGTGCTTGGCTCCAGGCTGCCTATGGGAAGCAAAGTGGGCTCTGTGAACACAGGATTACAGGACCAAGCCCTGACCACAGCCCACAAGCCCAGGGGCCAGGGCCACACTAGGTACAGGGCAGAGGAAACTTGTCTTATTCTGCTATACTCAGTTAGGGAAGAATATGAATCTTACTTGTTCCCAGGGAATGGATATGCCCCTTGGCCTGTGGTTCTAGATTTGGTTAAGTATGAACATCACGGTGGTGGGAATGGGGGTGCGGGAGCTCATTAAAAAGACAAATTCCAGGGCCCCCTCTCCAGAAACTGCATTCCAGTAGGGCAGATAGGACCCCAGGAATCTGCTTTTGGCACGTTTGGATCCAGGTGGTCTGGGGGGAACTGAAGTTGAGAAATGCCGATGAGTAGTGGGCTTGTATTTTTAGACTTGGGAGAGACAATAGGCTTCCTAGGTGACCAAGTCCAGTATCAGAAGCCCGGAGAGGTGAAGTGATTGTACAAAGCCAAAGGAAGTCCAAATGCATGGCTACAGGAAAGAGAGTAAGAGTGTGAATCTTAGTGAAGGGAGCCAGGCGTGATCAGAAGCAGCAGGCAGATAGTGCTGGAGAACCGATTGGCTGAGATGATGAGAATACTGTCTCCCTGGAGATGAAAGTCACTTTCAGGGCTTGCTAACTGTGCGTGAGCTGGATCTTTTGAGATTCCCCAGGATCAGACACCTTGCTTCCCTACGGGACACAGACTTCAAGTTTTACCTGAGAAACCTGGCCAAGCCTGGCCAGGCACGTACACACATGGCAACCTGGCATGTACACATAAGCTGTGAATACTCATGTCAGTGCAGTGTTGTATGCTTCAGGATCCTCAGATTGGAACTGGGAAACATGGGTTGATATTCAGACCCTATCACCCATATGTCTGCAACTTTGGGCATTACCTCTCAAAGCCTTCATTTCCAAATTGGTAAAATGGATATAATAAACCAGTTCAACAATGCTTGGATGAACTGGATCATGTTAAAGCCCCACAAATGGAAAATACCAAATGTTTACTGAGTGCCCACTTTTTCCCGGATCATGTGGATTATACACAGGGTTTTAAGCAATGAGGAGGCTGATTTTGAATTAGAAAATTTGACTTGGGAAGACAGCCCTTCAGTGTTTTTCTGATTGAATTATTATCTTTTTTTCTCATTTGTATCCATGTTTTCCCAATGAGACATTTCTTTACTATGTTCTCCAGCAGATCATAAACTCCTGATGATGTGTATTCTGATTTATGTTGTTTCACTTACAAGCACATAATATATCTACTAAAGCCATATATCCAGCAGCCTACATGTCTCTGGGCTTCCTTCATCCTCACAGATCCTTGAGCACTGATGAGGCACTTAGGCCACCTTCCTTCCATGAGCATCTCAGAACTAACCTGGCTTGGTTCCCCCTTCACAGTCTTGGTCCCAGTGCACACAAAGTCCTCCTTCTCCACCATAAAGGCTCCTCCTTCTGCCTGCTGCTTCCAAATCTCCTGAATGCTCATGCCTCACTCTCAGTCTTCATTGCCCAACCCTGTCCTCCTGACATCTCTTCCCACAAACTCACTCTCAGTGACCTCTGCCATCCACACTCATCATATGGACTAATGCAGCCCCTAAGGTTGGGAAACAACAGGCTCCCAGCTTTGTTCATTCCCCAAAGAATTGCACCAGTCACGTGTCTGTTCAAGGACACTCGGCTGCCTGCTGAGCCCTCCGCTGCTCATCACACTAATTTGCATAATGATGCCTCCGATCCAGTGTCTTGTGTTTCTCTGGGGTGATAATGACAACCTCCATTTGTGTCAAGCATTAGAATTTACAAAGGCTTTGGCAGACCACAATTTGATGAGATTCTCACAACAATCTCATGGTGGTTATTATCTCTCGATTAACAGACAATGGAACAGGTTGGTCTAACTCAGTGGTTCTTGGCCAGGGATGAGTTTATCTCCCAGGGAACAGGTAGCAATGTGGAGGCATTTTTGGTTGTCACATGTTGCAGAGGCAAGATCTACTGACATCTACTCAATAGAGGCCAGGGATGCTGCACAGCATCCCACAACATACAGGGCAGTATCCCCAACAAGGAATCATTTGGCTCAAAGTATCAATAGTTCTGAGGTTGTGAAACTCTGGTCTAGTTTCATTTACTTGCAAAACCAGGATTCTAACCCACTTGTTTAGAGTCCTTGAGCCTCTGCTCTTTTAGGGATCTTGTACCACCGCTTTCAGGTTTTATCACGACCTTGGTTAATATCATCTCCTGATTACGAGAAAAGGATTGATGATATCATTGAAGTCCCCTTTGTGCCTTGAGCTAGCTATGAAAAATTAGGGCAAATGACAAATGCTTTCTGGACCTAATTTTCCTCAACCATAAAATGGTTATCCTAGATTAACCACTGGAAGATTAACTGGCCTGTCCAATGTGAAGCACATGGTAGAGAATCCAACACACAGTAGATGCACTTTATTCTACTCATCCCAATCTTCTCTCCTTAACTTCGGCTCTTACTCTTTCTCTGCTGCCTCCAATATGAGCATTTTTTTTTTTTTAACATTTTAACTCTCACAGTTAATATCAAATGGCAAAAAGGTGGGTTCCATCACAGGAAAGCAAAGGATCACACAAAGAGAGACAAGCTTAAGGAAGAGGAGGACAGTCTCGGTGTGCCGGGGCTATTTGGACCTTCCTCAGATAAACTGGGAAGCTGATAACATTCTTTTTGTTGGGAAAATATGAATGATTCAGCAGACACTCACCAGCTTTCCTGAGAGTATGTATATAAAGACCCTGTGTGCATAGCCAGGTGCTGCTAGTGGTAAAGAACCTGTCTGCCAGTGCGGGAGACATAAGAGATGCGGGTTTGATCTCTGGGTCAGGAAGATCCCCTGGATGAGGGCATGGCAACCCACTCCAGTACTCTTGCCTGGAGAATCTTATGGACTGAGAAACCTGGCAAGCTACAGTCCGTAGGGTGGCAAAAAGTCAGACATGACTGAAGTGACTTAGCACGCATTTAGCCACAAAGAACTGCATGCGTATGAAGTCACTCCAGTCCATAGAACTGTAGCCAAATCCTCATAGTACACAGAAGTTAAAAGGGAAAAAAATAAGCATGCAAAATTGGAATTCTCCAATAATTTTCAGTCCATATTTTAGGTTAAATATCTGTTCATCTGGGGCTATCACCTTCCTCTAGGCACTAGGAAGAGCCATGTCCTCTGCCTTTAATACCTTGTCCATGGAGCCAACAGGTTTTATCTATTAATAGTAGATTTAGATCAACTCTAGAGTGACACTGTAAATATACGCTGTTCTAACTGACAATGTTCCCTCAAAGCTCAGTTGGTAAAGAATCCACCTGCAATTCACGAGACCCTGGTTTGATTTCTGGGTTGGGAAGATCCACTGGTGAAGGGATAGGCTACCCTCTCCAGTATTCTTGGCTTCCCTTGTGGCTCAGCTGGTAAAAAATTCTGCCTGCAATGCGGGAGGCTGGAGTTTAATCCCTGGGTTGGGAAGATTCACAGGAGAAGGGAAAGGCTACCCAGTCCAGTATTCTGGCCTAAAGAGTTCCATGGACTGTATAGTCCATGTGGTTGCAAAGAGTCAGACTTGACTGAGCAACTTTCACTTTCACTTTCAACTGACAATGTACAACAGGATCTGCTCTAGTCCTAAAAGTCGAAAAGTAATTCACTTGAAGGGAAGTGTTGATTCAAAGGCTAGTGTGGGAGTTCCCCATTGAGATCAGGGCAAACAGTGTATTCAGAATTTCTTAAGAATGAACTATATCTCTGAGGAAGCTGCCAGGAAGGAGCAGGTCCAGGCTTAGTCTCACCAGAGTGACTGTGGCTTTCCACAACTTTCAGAAGAACTCAGGCCTAATAGCAAGTATTGGTGAGGATGCAGAGAAATGAAACACTCATACACAGCTGGTAGGAATGCAAAATGGTGCAGTTACTGCATTGGAAAGCAGCCTGGTGGTTCCTCAAAAAGTTAACAATAGTTACCATATAGCCCCCAAACTCCACTCTTAAGTACTCATCCAAGGGAAATTAAAACATATGGCCACACAAAAACTTGTATGTAAATGTTCGTAGCAACAATGTTCATGGCCAAAAGCTGAAAACAACTCAAATGTCCATCAGCTTGTGACGGGTAAATATCAGTGGAATGTCTATACAGTGGAATATTGTTTGGCAATAAAAATAAATGAAGTGCTGACACATGCTATAGCATGGAAGAAGCTTGGGGAAAAACATGCTAAGTAAAAGACCATCCATGAAAGAACACATATTGAATGATTCCACTTACATGAAATGCCCAGATTAGACCAATCCATAGACAGAATGTAAACTGGTGGCTACCAATGGCTGAATGGTTGAGGAAAAGTGGAGAGTGATTGCTAATGGTATAGCGTTTTAGAATTTCTTGTTGGATGATAAAAATGTTTCAAAATTTATTGTGGTGATGGTGGTACAACTCTGTGAATATACTCAAAGCCATTGAATTATGTGCCTCAAATGGTGAAATGTATGATGTATTATGTGTATCTCAATAAAGATATTAGAAGAAGAAGGAGGAGGAAAAGAAAGGAGAAGAAAAAACAAACAAAAGGAAGAATCATCCAATCACTGGAATGCCCATGGGCAGAATCTCTCCAGAACATCTCAAGTCCATTACTACTAGGAAGTTAGAGATCCCAGTGGTTACACTGTGGGCTCTGGCATAAATATGAATGGTTTTGGTCAGATAGGCATTAGCATCACTATATTACTCCTTACCAAGTGACTCCTGAAATTTGGCTACAGTTTTCTGAGATGACTTGTGTGTAGTGGTTCTACAGCATGCATCAGGTCACCTGCAGGGCTTGTAAAACTGACTACTGTTGGGCCTCACCCCAGCGTGTCTGATTCAGTAGGTCTGGAGTAGAGCCAGAGAATCAGCCTGCCATGCAGGAGACCCCGGCTCAATTCCTGGATCGGGAAGATCCACTGGAGAAGGGATAAGCTACTAACTCCAGTATTCCTGGGCTTCTCTTGTGGCTCAGCTGGTAAAGAATCCACCTGCAATGCAGGAGACCTGGGTTGGGAAAATCTGCTGGAGAAGGGAAAGGCTACCCACTTCAGTATTCTGGCCTGGAGAATTCCATGGACTATATAGTTCATGGAGTCACAAAGAGTCAGACACGACTGAATGACTTCACTTCAAAGGGCCAGAGAATTTGAGCTACCAACAATTTTCCAAGTGATGTTGATGTTGCGGGTCCTAGAACCACACTTTGAAAACTATTAATCTAATACTTAGTTCTCAAAGTTCCCCAAGGCCTACTGAGCATACTTTGCCAATAATAGCAGATATTCATAATGTGAATTAGTGTGCATGTGTGTTTAATATTTATTTGTTTGGCTGCAGCAGGCCTTAGTTGTGGCAAGTGGTATCTTCTCTCTTCCTTGTAGCATATGAAATCTTTAGTTATGGTATGTGGGCTCTTGTTCTCTGACCAGAGATAGAACTCAGGTCGCCTGCATTGAGAGCATGGAGTCTTAGCCACTGGACCACCAGGGAAGGCTCAGTGTGTGTTTTAATATTAATAACCTTATAAATATTTTATTTGGAAATTATTTCTAAATGTTGATGTACTAGTGTAATTGGTAGACTATAGTTTTGATAAAATGATGAAAGGAATCACAGACTAGGACTCAGAAGATCTGGGGATCATGACCTTCCAGCTCTAGGAATTTGAACCAAAAAACTTCCTGACCACAGTTTTCTTACCTGCAGAAATAAAAAAATCACAATAATGCCTCACTACTATATAAGGCTGTGAGAAAGATAATATAATAACCTAGTTGAAAATAAATGGTGAGCTGTACATGAATTAAACTTATATTCTTTTTTTGCTTTTTAGAAAATTAATTTTGTTGGAGTATAGTTGCTTAACAATGTTGTGTTAGTTTCTGCTGTACAGAAAAATGAATCAGTTAAAGATTTCCTTCCCATTTACATCATCACAGAACAGAATTTCCTGTGCTATGCAATCGGTTCTCATTAGTTATCTGTTTCATACATAGTAATGTATGTATGTCAATCCCAATCTCCAAACTTACATTCTTTCTAAAAAAATTTTATTGGAATATAGCTTCTTTACAATGTTATATTAGTTTCTCCTATACAGCATGACCTTATTTACAAAGCAGAAATAGAGATACAGACATAGATAACACATGTATGGATAGCAAGGTGGGGTAGAGGGGGATGGGATGAATTGGGAGTTTGGGGTTGATGTATATACACGATTGATACTATGTATAAACTTATATTCTTTCAACTGGTAGTATATAAGCAGTCTGTAGTACAGTCACACCAACAGTATATAGAAATGAACTACTGATATTTAACGACATGGATGGATCTTGAAAATATTTCTAGTGAAAGGAATCAGAAAAAAGATAGCATGCTGTATGATTCCATCTATGGACTATCCTAGAAAAGGCAAAACTCCAGTAACAGAAAGTAGTTCAGTGGTTACCAGTGGCTGGATATTGGGAAGGATTTGACTACCAAGGGGTGTAAGGGAGCTTGAGGGTTGATGGAATTATTCTATGTTTTGATTATGGTGCTGGATGAATGACTGTATGCTGAACGCAGAAGAGATGAATTTTATTATATGTAAATATACCTCATCAAAAAGAAAACATGGAAGGGAAAAACCACCAAAGGATAAAATGCGACTTTATTCAGATTAAACCCATTATATATTGAAAAGCTAAGCACAGTTTCTAGGTATAGCTGGGTCCAGTTTCAGCAGCTCAGAAGGATGCTTAAGTGTAGAGATAACGCCCAATTTATCTTTCCAGAGGCCCATAGTATATCCATATGTGACCTAAAATTCTGAGTAGCTTGCAAATTGGTATTCCATACTTATGCGCGTGCTCAGTCATTCAGTCCCATCCAAATCTGTGCAGTTCTATGGGCTGTAGCCCTACAGGTTCCTCTGTCCATGGACTTCTCTAGGCAAGAACATTAAAGTGAATTACCATGCCCTTCTCCAGGGAATCTTCCTGACACAGGGATCGAACCTGTGTCTCTTATGTCTCCTGCATTAGGTGGGTTCTTTACCACTAACACTACCTGGGAAGCCCATACCATGCTTATACTCAGGGTTAAAAGATATTGGGCTGGGAACTTGAAAGCAGGGTTAGAATGGGAGATTGGGATTGATGTATATAAAACAGATAACTATTCCTAAGTATTTTATTCTTTTTGTTGCAATGAAACAATTCCATTCACCATTGCAATGAAAAGAATAAAATACTTAGGAATATATCCACCTAAAGAAACTAAAGACCTATATATAGAAAATTATAAAACACTGATGAAAGAAATTAAAGAGGACACTAATAGATGGAGAAATATACCATATTCATGGATTGGAAGAATCAATATAGTGAAAATGAGTATACTACCCAAAGCAATCTACAGATTCAACGCAATCCCTTTCAAGCTACCAGCGGTATTTTCACAGAGCTAGAACAAATAATTTCACAATTTGTATGGAAATACAAAAAACCTCAAATAGCCAAAGCAATCGAGAAAGAAGAATGGAACTGAAGGAATCAACCTGCCTGACTCCAGGCTCTACTACAAAGCCACAGTCATCAAGACAGTATGGTACTGGCACAAAGACAGAAATATAGATCAATGAAACAAAATAGAAAGCCCAGAGATAAATCCACACACCTATGGACAACTTATCTTTGACAAAAGAGGCAAGAATATACAATGGATTAAAGATAATCTCTTTAACAAGTGGTGCTGGGAAAACTGGTCAACCATTCATAAAAGAATGAAACTAGATCACTTTCTAACACCATACACAAAAATAAACTCAAAATGGATTAAAGATCTAAACATAAGGCCAGAAACTATAAAACTCCTAGAGGAGAACATAGGCAAAACACTCTCCGACATAAATTACAGCAGGATCCTCTATGATCCACCTCCCTGAATACTCAAAATAAAAGCAAAAATAAACAAATGGGGCCTAATTAAAATTAAAAGCTTTTGCACAACAAAGGAAACTATAAGCAAGGTGAAAAGACAGCCTTCGGAATGGGAGAAAATAATAGCAAATGAAGCAACTGACAAACAACTAATCTCAAAAATATACAAGCAACTTATGCAGCTCAATTCCAGAAAAATAAACAACTGAATCAAAAAATGGGCCAAAGAACTAAATAGACATTTCTCCAAAGAAGACATACGGATGGCTAACAAACACATGAAAAGATGCTCAACATCACTCATTATCAGAGAAATGCAAATCAAAACCACAATGAGGTATCATTTCACACCAGTCACAATGGCAGCGATCCAAAAGTCTACAAATAATAAATGCTGGAGAGGGTGTGGAGAAAATGGAACCCTCTTACACTGTTGGTGGGAATGCAAACTAGTACAGCCACTATGGAGAACAGTGTGGAGATTCTTTTAAAAACTGCAAATAGAACTGCCTTATGACCCAGCAATCCCACTGCTGGGCATACCCACCAAGGAAACCAGAATTGAAAGAGACACGTGTACCCCAATGTTCATCACAACACTGTTTCTAATAGCCAGGACATGGAAACAACCTAGATGTCCATCAGCAGATAGTGGATAAGAAAGCTGTGGTACATATATACAAAGGAGTATTACTCAGCCATTAAAAAGAATACATTTGAATCAGTTCTAATGAGGTGGATGAAACTGGAGCCTATTATACAGAGCAAAGTAAGCCAGAAAGAAAAACACCAATACAGTATACTAACGCATTTTTATGGAATTTAGAAAGATGGTAATGATAACCCTCTATGCAAGACAGCAAAAGGGAAACAGATGTTTAGAATGGACTTTTGGACTCTGTGGGAGAGGGAGAGGGTGGGATGATTTGGGAGAATGGCATTGAAAAATGTATACTATCATGTAAGAAATGAATCGCCAGTCTATGTTCGATACAGGATACAGGATGCTTGCGGCTGGTGCACGGGGATGATCCAGAGAGATGATATGGGCTGGGAGGTCGGAGGGGGGTTCAGGATTGGGAACTCATGTACACTCGTGGCTGATTCATGTCAATGTATGGCAAAAGCAATACAGTATTGTAAAGAAAAATAAAGTAAAAATAAAAATTAAAAAAAAATAAAATAAAAATGGGAAGATAAAAAAAAAACAAACAGATAACTAACAAGAACCTACTGTGTAGCACAGGGGTAAAAAGAAGGTATAATCTGTTTGTAGGACATTTATTAAATTAACCTTAAAATGCATTCCAATATACAGTAGGAACAGTCAAAAGCTGTTTGACTCCACTTATACCTGCTGCTGCTGCTGCTGCTAAGTCACTTCAGTCATGTCAGACTCTGTGTGACCCCTAGAGCAGTCAAATTCATAGAATCAGAAAGTACCTTGTTAACTTCCAGAGACCAGGGGGTGGGGACTGATATGGGGAGGGAGAATGGGGAGTTAGTGTTTAATGGGAACAGAGTTTCAATTAAGGAAAGTGAAAAATTTGGGAGATGGTTGTTGGTGAGATTTATACAGCACTGTGAATGTACTTGGTGCCACTGAACTGTACAGTTAAATATGGTTAAAACAGTATGTTTTACATTAAGGGACTTACCACACACACACAAACACACAAAGAAAAACATTTAAAAAAGCAGGCATCCAGGCTTATAGAAATCTAAATGATTCTGCTCCTTCATCCTATTATTTTGGTGTTTTGAAATCTCATTCTGCATATTTATGTGGTCCTGGAAGGGTGGTCGGTGGTTTGAAGAATAAATACAGGGGTTTGCTAGTGGTGGGTGAAGTTGGGGGCAGAGAGAGGTGAGGTGCTAAGAGAGGAGGGACAAACACACTGTTTTTATTCTAACACTGTTTCTAAGGAGTGTGAAACCATTTGCTTTTATAATCTAACTGCTAATTTTTTCCTTCTCTGGGAGTTTCTTCCATTTGCATGTTCCTTACATTTTCTTAGAATTCCACCTTAAAACAAACTGAATGTACTTATGGCCAATATTTCCGCGCCGAAAAGTTTTGCTTAAACGATGACACACTGCAGTTGGAGCCTGCTCACCCACATCTGGAAGCCACATGTCAGCAGCAGCTGTATAAAACCAGCAGCCCAGCAGACATAGGGTGACATTTTTTGCCAGAAGCCCAGACGGCATGGACCTCACTCTTCTGTGGGTGCTTCTGCCACTGGTCACTGTGGCCTGGGGGCAGTATGGTGACTATGGGTACTCCTATCATCAGTACCATGACTACAGTGATGATGGGTGGGTGAATCTGAACCGGCAGGGCTTCAGCTACCAGTGTCCCCATGGGCAGGTGGTGGTGGCCGTGAGGAGCATCTTCAACAAGAAGGAAGGTTCCGACAGACAGTGGAACTACGCCTGTATGCCCACACCCCAGAGCCTGGGGGAGCCTACGGAGTGCTGGTGGGAGGAGATCAACAGGGCTGGAAAGGAATGGTAAGAGCCAGCATGCTGCACACGGCTGGTGATGCAGCAACATACCCCTCTCGCTGGGGGAGGCTTGACCCTCAGGGGATAGAGCTCACTGGAGACTGGGCAAATCCTACCAGGATCCTTTCCATTGCATGCTCCGGGTGTGGCAGGGTTGATGCTGAGCAGACCACATTACAGGACAAAAACCCACGATGGGGTGGAGGGGTGTCCATGGCAGATGGACTTCTCTGTGGCTCTCAGTTTGGTCCAGGGACTAGTATGGCTTCGTGAAACATTTACTAGTTTGCCAAAAGATAAGTACAGAAACTGAAAGTCTTTGTGAAACTTTGTAGCAATTCAATTTTGCTGTGACATCCAAATGGCACTTTAGTATGGTAATAACTTATTCGGACTATCTTACAAAAAAAGTATTGGTACCCAATAGATTGGGGAAAATAAACAACAGAACCTTCACCACAGTTTGAGAAATATTGATTTAAGGCTACTGAGTGGGGGGAGAGGGGTCAAAGAAATTTAAGCCAAGAGAAGTGAAATGAAATAGCTTTTTGCCATCCCAATTAAATGTGCCCTCTCAGTTTTGAGTACCAAGGTCCTTCTCTGTCTGCATTTAAAATGGATTTCATTGCTGGGAAATAGTTTATTGAAATCCTTTGGGAGAAGTCTTCTCATTGAACTGGGTTCTGCAATGGTTAATGACACAGAAATGGCCTGAGCCTCTGTCTCCACTGTGGCATGTGACTGTCTCGCACTAGTACTTGGTCAGAGCCCATCCCAGAAGCTATGCACTGTGAGGCCAGTTAGTCACAGCAGCCTGCATGGGGGCAAGGCCATGGAGTGGGTTGGGGGAGAGGGTGAAGGCAGACTTAAGGGGAGGCTGGCCTGGGAAGGAGGAAGCCCAGCTGGCTGGTTGCTGCTATGGTAACTGTGCAGAGGAGATTCTACTGAGGGGTCTCCGTGGGCATGTGGTGGATTGGGGCTTAGGGGTGGTCAAGCACAAAATTCTGAGTGTCACTCCACCAGCACAGAGATGAAAGGTCAGGAGGAAAAGACTGATGGGTGGAGGAGCCAGGCAATAAAGAGGACTTCTAAGCAATGAAAACAGCTGTCATTGATTGCTTAACCCAACCAAGCACCATGCTGAGTGCTTTAAATCTATAAGTCACTTTATAGGTAGATAAACTGCTGTTTAGAGATCAGGGTTTTCCTCAACTGGAAAACGGTCAATCCAGGATTTGGATCCAGTGAGTCTCAGCTCCAGAGCATAAGTGCTTAGCCATGGTGATGGGCTACTTGAGAGTCTGCTGCCCTGCTGCATGGGCTCAGTCTGCATGGGTCAGGGTGGTAGGGACTAGATTCAGGGCAGTTCTTCATCCTGGGGAGGGAGGGCTCTGTAAGATGACAGCAGAAGCTAGTCCTGGAGGGATGGGGTCAGCTTGATTACTGCCAGGACTGAGGGGCTCAGCCAGCCTGCAAAAGGGATGGGGGTAATGGTTCATAGCTGCAGGTGGGAACCCCTATATCATGCCTTATTCATCCATCCCCACTGCCTCCAGCGAGCATATTTAATTATCTAAAACCCTTCCAGACAGATGGCTGACTCAGAGTCCAGCCTTACCTCAATGACAGTCTCCAGTGGCTTCCCGTAGGCAGGCCATTGCCTGGCACAGAGCCTGGGGATGACCTAATTACAACTGTCTGTCTAGTCCTCCAATTTAGGGGACCAGTAGATGGGTGGGGCCCCTTTTTAATGGCCCCTTTTAGAGCCACACAAAATAGCACTCAGATGATTTTTTAAATCCTAAAGGAAGAGCCCTGGACTCTGAATCAGGAGGCCTGAACTTGGATCCTGCTCCTGAAGACAACTTGCCTGGTGACCTTGGACCTTGGGTTCAGCTCTCTAGGCTCCCACCTCATTTGGAAAATGAGCAGTTAGACTGCCTAATCTTGTAGGGCTCCAAGGCTCCTAATCTCTGCTTGGCTTTGAAAATACAGCTGGATTGTTTTTTCATTCTGTTGATCTTTGTGTTTATCCCTGCTAGGGAGAGAAGGCAAATTGTGTTTAGTTTCAAACTTGCCAATGTGTGACTTGTTTGTCATTAACTCCCAAACTATTTGAAGAAAAACACAAGAGGGAGTGCAAATTATATGATTTTGTTTGGCCAACGGGAAGCAAATGAGAAGCTGACAGACACAATCTCTCTTCCACCATCACTCCTCCACATTTTTGATTGTGCAGAGTCAAATGACTTTTTTTTTCTTTCCCCCTTTCCACCCTCTGTTGTCTCCGTCTCCTCCTCCATTAATCACAGAGTAAAAAAAAAAAAAAAAAAAAATGTACGAATGAAAACCAGTAGGACTCAGCTGCCCCAAGACTGATCCCGATTACCCCAGAGGCATTTTTGTTGGATGATTATTGCTTTTAGTTTAGCCTCCAATCTCAGTGAAAAAATCAGAAAGAGAGAAATTTTTCATAAACTGGGGGGCAATTATATCTTCCCGTTGACTGTGGGTTCTTAATCTATTCTGGGGGAAGAGTTGATAGTTTTGTACAATATGGCTGCCTTGTATAACTACATTTACTTGCAAGCTTAGTTTTAAAGGGGATGGGGGAGTCTCAAACACAGATATGACAAAAATACATAGGATCTGCTAAAGACCCTTGTTAATTGGAGCACAGTCTTTAAAAATTGCTTCCCACATGTCTGAGTTGACTTGTAACACGGCTGTTTGCTAGGGCTTCTCTGTTGAAAAATCACTTCTTCAGGTGCCAGATTCTGAAGTGTGCATGCTGGCCCCTACTTACAACTGCTTGGAGGATTTACCTTGGTCCCATGAGTGGCATTTTGCCATCTCAGAGCATGCCCCAGTTGTTCTCAGGGAATCTTCTCAAACTTGGGTTGACCCAGGCTGTAGAACATGTGGGTCCCATGTGGAACAAAGTGAAGCTAAAATTTGTTAGTGAGGCTGAGCTGGAGTGTGGCGAGAGGAGCTCTGGTTTTAGAATCAGGAAATTTTGATTCACAGCTCCTTTTCCTATCATCTCTGAGCACTGTGGTGTTGGGCATTCAATTTCTCATTCTGGAAAAAAAGTGTAATACCCATATTGCAAGCTGTTAGGGAGAAGTACTGTGATGCTCACAAGCCAAAGTGTAGGAGAACTCTGACACAAATAATAAAACAAATTCCTGGCACATCATGGGCAGTCAACAAAGATTTTGTGAATCTGTAATTTGACCAGGCTGATTAAAGAGGCAAGTCAGCTTTACATAGAGTCTGAATTCAGAAGAACATTCAGTCTCCTGGCATTTGCTTTTTTCCCAGGTCCTCAAAGAATTCCCAAGAAGACATTTCAAAATGGCAGCTTGTTTTGGAGTTGACTATTTGAATTTAATAATTCACCAAAGATAAGCCACGTGATAGACAAGAGGAAACCACATTACTTCCACCACATTCCAAAATCATGAGCTACTCCAAAAGCATATCTACTATTTAGTATAAACTTTGGCAGTTTTATACTTGACTAAAAGGTATAGGCTCACATAAGAGCAAATGAGTCAGCCTGTTAAGCTGAAGTAGCCATAGATAAAGGTACCATCTCAAAAATATAAGAAGTTGCAATAGCATACCCAGCACAGAATATGCCATTGCCATCTTTTAAATAAGAACTGTCAGTGAACCAAGAATAATCAGTTACCCAGAGAAATTCCTAAAGATAGTCACAAGAAGTCAGTAGGTCATCCCATCAGTGTTAAGCAATCATGAGGAACTTCATCAGTGCCAGAGGGGAGAAGAGTAGCAGAGTCAAGATTATTACAACCTAAATGAGTGGTGTGAGGAACAGTTAGCCAAAGGACTTCTTATGAGGTGAGGCAGCTGACTGAGAAATGTTCAGTGTGATGAAAATTCAGGAGAACTTCTACTGAGGTACAAAAATGGTTAAATGGTTCTGTCTCAAACCTCTACTCTCAGTCCTTAAGTTTTCTCATCAGTAAAATAGGAGCATTGTGATCCCCTGTGGCTCGGATGGTAGAGTCTGCCTGTAAGTGGGACACCTGGGTTCGATCCCACGTCAGGAACATCCCCTGGAGAAGCGAATGGCTACCTACTCCAATATTCTTGCCTGGAGAACCCCATGGACAGAGGAGCCTGGTGGGCTACAGTCCATAGGGTTGCAAAGAGTTGGACATGACTGAACAACTAACATAACATATGGGGACTAGTATAAGGGACAATGAGGTGTTGAGCCTTATAATCTAATATGATTTTTATGCTTTGAAGGGCTTATTTACTTATAGGATATTGATTAATTCTGGGAAGAGGTTTTAAGGGCTCTGTTTGAAACTGGATGTGCAGTGGGCTAATTTTCCTGATATCAGTTGGAGATTTTGCCACAAAGAGGGTGGTAATTGATTCAGTAGAAGCAGATGCTCAGTTGTTTCCAGAATCAGCTCTAGTACCATCAACAGCAAAACAAATAAATGTCAAAGAGTCACTTAATTCACCTGGTGGGATGCTTTGATGACTACTGTCAAATTCTAGAATTGTTTCTCCTTTTAGGAAAAAGTCCTGTACATTTCTTTGGCTTTCCTGGTGGTTCAATGTTAAAGAAACCACCTGCCAATGAGGGAGATGCAGGTTCAATCCCTGGGTCAGTAAGATCCCCTGGAGAAGGAAATGGCAACCCACTCCAGTATTCTTGCCTGGAAAATCCCATAGACAGAGATGCCTGGTGGGCTATAGTCCAACAGGTCGCAGAGATTTGGAGATGACTTAGTGACTGAGCATGCACTCGTGCCTGTATACATCTCTAAGAAGTCTTCACCTAATAAATGGAAGGGAAAAGAAACTAAGGGGAAAAGGTATGTGCCTCTTAAAAGGCCTAAGCAAAAGCGAATATATTCAGAGACAGAAATCTCATGAGGTTTATTAGAGATTTCCCACTATTTGAATTGTTTTAGTACTACAAGGCAAGGGCTGATTGAAGTAGTGCAGTTGAGTACCCAGAACACGGCTCCAGTGTCAGTTAGAACTGGAAGAGTTTCACCCTCAACCTGGACAAATTTTCTTCAAGTCATTTAAGAGGGATGATTGGGATGAGCTCCTTTTGTTCCCAGGAATCCAGTCATTGAGGACTGGGAGGATGTTGGAAATGTGGATTAAACGGCTGAAGGCAACTAAAGCCCTTAAATTTGTAGCAAATTATTTTCCAACGTCCTGACTTTTTGCAAAAATAGCAGAAACTTAGGGGAAGGGGTTCACTTAGAGGCCTTCATTCGCTGAAGTTGAAGATTAAGAATTTTGGCAGTCTTCTTTTTAGGTAACTCATCTAAAGTAAGAGAGTGCTGGTTTATTAGGTTAACTAAGTCTGGAGTGGACACAGTTTCCTATTCCATGCTAGTTCTTTTTACTAGAAGGGAGAGGTCCCGGATCAGCCTGTTACTAAACATAGAGTTTAGAGCTACCCAAATGGAATCAACATCTGGAGAAAGATCAGAATTTGCTTTAAAAATAATCTGAAGTCAGTTGTTATAGTCATAAACACATTCACCAAATTTTTGTGTGCCAGCCTGAATTTTGTTCCAATCAACAGGCTTTAGAAAAGCCCTTGTAATAACTCAATGAATATGTCTAGTGATTGCCTGAGCCTGAACACATAGTAAGTTAGTGTGCTGGTCTCACAGTTGTAATTCTAGAGACCTTTTAGGATTTTTCGTATTAGCTATTTTCATTCGAATTTGGGCGTTGTCTTCACTGACAAGCATATGAACTGACTGATATATGTTGAAGAAACTAGGTTGATAAGTTTGAATGACTAAAGTACTCAGCAAATCTATGAGAATCTTCAGTTACTTTGGGAAAAGGTTTGACTGTGTCTTGCAGTTCAGCTTTAGTCCAGGAAATAGTAGAGATTAAGGTTGAGCCTCTGGGTCCCCAGAAGGCTTAATTTGAAAGGGACAGTTTCTGATCAGTTCAGAGGAAAAGGGATTGGGAAGACCTTCAGAGAAAAGAGGAAGTCTGCCAAGAGAATCAGTACTGAGGGACTGGGGGTCTCTATAGGAGATATAGGGTCTTCCCCAGGGCTTCAGTGGTAAAGAATCCACCTGCAGTGCAGGAGTCACATGAGATGCAGGACTGATCCTTGGGTCAGGAAGATCCCTGGAGGAGGGCTTGGCAACCCACTCCAGTATTCTTGCTTGGAGAATCCCATGGACAAAGGAGCCTGGTGGGCTACAGTCCATGGGGTCACAAAGAGTCAGACACGCCTGAAGTGACTGAGCACACAAACACATACAGGAGGTGTAGACGGCAAGATAGAGAAGGAGAAAGGTGGCACTGAGGGTGGACCCTGAGCAGGGGGTGCCGAAGTAGAGAGAGGAGGTGACAGAAGTGGAGGGAGAGACAGAGAGGCTGAGGAAGAAGAACCCGAGGCTTTGGGAGCCATGGTATCTTTCTTTAAACATTTCCCTCAGTTAATCTGAACATTTTCCTTTGCAGAGATGCAATTTTAGTCTCCTGACAATATTTGGAAGCCTCAAAATACCATCAGAATAGGCTTTTCATTTAGCTTTGGAAAATTTAGAGCGACGGTTGTCCAATTTGGTTTTGAGAAAAGCATGCTTAGGGATTTCAGAAGTTCCCCTGGAATGGTCATTGGTATTTTAAATTGCCTTTGGTTAGGCCAATCCAATTTAGTTAGACATAAACATGAGGAATAACCTTGGTTTTCAAACATAAAATGGACCAGGATCACTGTAGGGAAGGGATACCCTCAAAATATTTAAATAACTGAGATCCCATTTTCTCAGAGCTGTTTTCTCTTGAGTAAGAGAATTATTTTCAAACAACTTAGCTCGAATAGCCCACACTGCATGCAGGTCTAGTATCAGCCAGTTCTAAGACAGCAGTCTGGCCCCAAGAGAGACAGGAAGCTACTCAGCGTACTTCCAGTAAGACAGCCCCACTCTCCTAAAGGAATGGGCTGATGGCCAGCCAGTTCCAGCTGTATCAGTCTGATTTCAAAAATTGAGTCAAAGTGCCAAATGAATATTCTCATAGGGGAACAAGGTCTTAACCAGAAAAGATGAAACCTTAAAATAGATCCTGAATAAAATCTGGAAAGCTTCAAAATGCAATGAGGGTGAAGCTCAGATCCAGGAGAAAGATTTGCTTAAAAACCTCAGGGTCAGTTAGAAAAGCAGTGAGCATCAACAAATTAAGTCTGGGTACCACATTTGTTTGCTTCCAAGCCTCAAAGTGATCAAAGATCTTCACTGGATCCCCCAATGGAACACCAAAATGTTGACTTAAAATAAATAGACTGCCAGTTACATCTCCAGAAAACAACGCTTTTGGTTGGGATGAGCAAACGATTACAATTTGGGGTCTACAACCATGGTGAGGCATGTGCAAGTCCCTGTGAAATGGAGAGAACGCTTTTGCGGGGGTAAAAGGAGTTGGGAGGGCTACAGTAAGCATAAAGTTCATGGTTTTTCATTGGTTCCTTTGTGACAAACTCTCATTGGCTGAGCAGCATCACAGGGTATGAGAGCTCCCCCTTCTGGTCCATCTCCTGACTCTATTTAATTGAGATTTCTATTTAATTTTTTAACAGTAGGAACTCAGTTTTTCACAGTGTAATTATAATTGAGACCAAGGTCCTGTCTAGTAAAGAGCAGTCCTTCCTGATTCATTATGTTGGTCATTAAGTACACACTGTGCTCACCTGGTTTTCTCAGATCAGCTCCTCTACACCAATGTCTTTCACCCTCTGCTTACCAATCTGCTTTATGTTTCTTGTGGTGCACTTGTCATTACCTGGTTTGCATTTTTATAGTTTGTTCCCTTCAAAATATAAGCTTCATGAATGTATGGAGTTTGTCTCATACACCACTGTATAGACTATTTTTCAGCACTAGAATAATACTGGCACATTGTGGGACCCACTAAATATGTAGTGAAATATCAAATAAGATTGGTTAGGGACAATAAACTGCAGAAAATTCTAAAAGAGATGGGAATACAGACCACCTGACCTGCCTCTTGAGAAACCTATATGCAGGTCAGGAACCAACAGTTAGAACTGGACATGGAACAACAGACTGGTTCCAAATAGGAAAAGGAGTACATCAAGGCTGTATATTGTCACCGTGCTTATTTAACTTATATGCAGAGTACATCATGAGAAACGCTGGGCTGGAAGAAGCACAAGCTGGAATCAAGATTGCTGGGAGAAATATCAATCACCTCAGATATGCAGATGACACCACCCTTATGGCAGAAAGTGAAGAGGAACTAAAAAGCCTCTTGATGAAAGTGAAAGTGGAGAGTGGAAAAGTTGGCTTAAAGCTCAACATTCAGAAAATGGAAGATCATGGCATCTGGTCCCATCACTTCATGGCAAATAGATGGGGAAACAGTGGAAACAGTGTCAGACTTTATTTTGGGGGGCTCTAAAATCACTGCAGATGGTGATTACAGCCGTTAAATTAAAAGACACTTACTCCTTGGAAGGAAAGTTATGACCAACCTAGATAGCATATTGAAAAGCAGAGACATTACTTTGCCAACAAAGGTCTGTCCAGTCAAGGCTATGTTTTTTCCAGTAGTCATATATGGATGTGAGAGTGGGACTGTGAAGAAAGCTGAATGCTGAAAAATTGATGCTTTTGAACTTTGGTGTTGGAGAAGACTCTTGAGAGTCCCTTGGACTGCAAGGAGATCCAACCAGTCCATTCTGAAGAAGATCAGCCCTGGGATTTCTTTGGAGAGAATGATGCTGAAGCTGAAACTCCAGTACTTTGGCCACCTCATGGGAAGAGTTGACTCATTGGAAAAGACTCTGATGCTGGGAGGGATTGGGGGCAGAAGGAGAAGGGGCCAACAGAGGATGAGATGACTGGATGGCATCACTGACTCTATGGACATGAGTCTGAGTGAACTCTGGGAGTTGGAGATGGACAGGGAGGCCTGGCGTGCTGCGATTCATGGGGTTGTAAAGAGTCAGACACGACTGAGCAACTGAACTGAACTGAACTGAACTGAACTGAGGGACTTCTTTGACAGTCAGTGGTTAAGTATCTACCTTCCAATGCTGGGGGTGTGGATTCAATCCCTAGTTGGGAGCTAAGATCTCACATGCCTCATGGTCAAAAAACCAGAACATAAACAGCAAGAGCAATATTGTAACAAATTCAATAAAGACTTTAAAACAGTTCACATTCAAACAAACAAACAAACAAAACTTAAAAAAAGACTAGTTAGTTCATTGAGCATCCCAAATCCCAGCCAATGTCCTCAGTGCCCTCGACAAAGAAGCTTGCAGATCTTCCTGCACAGGAAACCACTTTGGTTACAGTTTTAAATTATTTTATTTTATTTTATATTGTAGTAAAGCTGATTTACAATGTGTTAGGTTCAGCTGTATAGCAAAGTGATTCAATTACATATATATATAGATATAGATACATTCTTTCTAATTTTTTCCCCATATAGGTGATTACAGGATAGTGAGTAGAGGTACCTGTGTTATACAGTAGATCCTTCTTGATTATCTATTTTATTATAGTAGTGTACATATGTTAACCACAGACTCCTAATTCACCCCCTCTCCCCACTACAAATATACAATGGAATACTACTCAGCCTTGAAAAAGAATGAACTTATGCCCTTTGCTGGAACATGGAGGAACCTAGAGATTATCATTCTAAGTAAAGTAAGTCAGACAGAGAAAGACAAATAACATATGATATCACTGATATGTGTAATCTAAAAAGTGATACAAATGAACTTCTTTACAAAACAGAAACAAACTCACAGACTTCAAAAACAAGGGTGAGAGTGAAGCAATTGAAAAAGCAATGAAACAGGTATGAAGTATAAGTGCTATTGCCCTAATTTTAATTGATATGGTGCTGTATAATTTATAGAATATTCCTCATTCATTTGCCTATTTATTCACTACCAAATACTTATTATCACAAACTTTTCCAGACTCCAGGAATATGAAGATGAATAACATACAGTCTATGCTCCTGAGTTACTTGTGGTCTAATCTTATTTGAGCTTCACAATAATACTGCAAGGCAAAATTACTATTGGGTTGGTCAAAAAGTTCATTCAATTTTTTCCATAAGATGTCTCTAGTAGTTCTTAGTTGTTTTTAACTTCACTTGAAACAATTTTTGTTAGGCTGTATTGTAACAGCTATCATATCAGTGTGGATTTTTAAAAAAAACATATCAAAATTGATAAATTTTTGTTCAGCCATTTTAATATTGAAGATGAAAGAAGTAAAGCAACATTTTGGCATATTATACTTTATGATTTCATGAAAGGCAAGAAAAAGCAGCTGAGATGGAAATAAAAATAATTTGTGCAGTGTATGGAGAAGGTGCTGTGACTGATCGAACATGTCAAAAGTGATTTGTGAAGTTTTGTGCTGAAGATTTCTCATAGGACATTGCTCCATGGTCAAGGGGACCAGTTGAATTTGACAGTGACCAAATTGAGACACTAGCTGAGAACAATCAATGCTATATCATGTGGGAAATAATCGACATACTCAAAATATCCAAATCAAGTGTTGAGAATCATTTGCACCAGCTTGGTTATGTTAATTGCTTTGATGTTCCATGGAAGTTAAACAGGAAAAAAAAAAAAAAAAAAACCTTCTTGACAATATTTCCTCATATGATTCTCTACTTAGGCATAACTAAACCATTCCATTTTAAAAACAGTTATGGGAGATGAAAAGTGGGTACTGTACAATAATGCATAACAGAAGAGATAATGAGCAATTAAAATGAAAAACCACCAACCTCACCAAAACCCAGTCTTCATCCAAAGAAGTTGATGATGTATATATGGTGACGTTAGAAGGGAATCCTCTACTATGAGCTCCTTTTGGAAAAATACATGACTAATTTCAACAAGTACTGCTACCAATTAGACCAACTGAAAGCATCACTTGACAAAAAGTGTCTGGACTTAGTCAACAGAAAACCCATAATCTTCTATCAGGATCCTGAAAGACTGCATGTTTCTTTGATGATCAGGTAAAAGCTGTTACAGTCTGGCTGGAAAGTTCTGATTCATTCCCATATCCACCAGACATTGTACCTTCAGATTTCGATTTACTACAGTCTTTACAAAATTCTCCTTATGGAAGAATTTTCAATTCCCTGGAAGACTGTAGAAGGCACCTAGAACAATTCTTGGCCCAGATGTAGTTTCTCCTTCCACTTAATTGCAAATATTTATGATAACAGTAATAGTAACAACCACTACCTTTTCTGTCTTTTCATAACATATTTTGTATCAGGCTCTGGGGTAGACACTTGACATATAACATTTCTTTAATCTTCATGCAATACTATCAGGCTTGAAGTTGTCATCCCCATTTTGTGGCTGTGCTGTGCTGTGCTTAGTTAGTTTCTCAGTCATGCCTGACTCTTTGTGACTCCATGGACTCCAGCCCACCATGCTCTTCTGTTCATGGGGGTTCTCCAGGTAAGAATACTGAAGTGTTGTCATGCCCTCTCCAGGGGATCTTCCCAACTCAGGAATCGAATCTAGGTCTCCTGCATTGCAGGTACATTCTTTACTATCTGAGCTACCAGGGAATCCCCCATTTTTGTGGAGGTAGGCATAAACATCAGCAGAAAGAACAAGATGGGACATGGAGTCATTCTGTTGGGGCTTGAGAGAAATATCCAAAACTTGTAAAGCTCCTTGGAATAGGTAAACTTGCCCCCAAACTGATTTGTCTTTGTCTCTTGCCATTTCATTGCCCCACCATCCCCAGACAGTTTATTGTTTCTCATCTTTGTCTTTAGTACCAATCTATTTCTTCCTTCCAACATCTGTATCATCGTGATGTCCCTTACCAGTACAGTTGTCTGGAAAGCATTCCGGACCAAGTACAGCACTTGTCATAGAGTAGGTGCTAATGAATACTTGTTGACTTAACAAATATTCTGAAAGTCTGTGGAGCATGTTATATATGTCTGATAGCAACTCAAAGAATATTCTGGGGAAAAGAGAATTAACAGGAGTCCAAGCTGGCACCCCATTCCAGTACTCTTGCCTGGAATCCCACGGACGGAGGAGCCTAGAAGGCTGCAGTCCATGGGGTCGCTGAGGGTCAGACATGACTGAGCAACTTCACTTTCACTCTTCACTTTCATGCGTTGGATAAGAAAATGGCAACCCACTCCAGTGTTCTTGCCTGGAGAATCCCAGGGACGGGGGAGCCTGGTGGGCTGCCGTTTATGGGGTCACACAGAGTTGGACACTACTGAAGTGACTTAGCAGCAAGCTTTACTCTAAAGGAATGAGTCTCGATGAGGGTGCCCACTCTCACCACTGCTATTTAACACAGTTTTGGAAGTTTTGACCACAGCAATCAGAGCAGAAAAAGAAATAAAAGGAATCCAAATTGGAAAAGAAGAAGTAAAATTCTCACTGTTTGCAGATGACATGATCTTCTTCATAGAAAACCCTAAAGACTCCACCAGAAAATTACTAGAGCTAATCAGTGAATATGGTAAAGTTGTAGGATATAAAATCAATACACAGAAATCCCTTGCATTCCTATTCACTAATAATGAGAAAATAGAAAGAGAAATTAAGGAAACAATTCCATTCACCATTGCAATGAAAAGAATAAAATACTTAGGAATATATCTACCTAAAGAAACTAAAGACCTATATACAGAAAACTATAAAACACTGGTGAAAGAAATCAAAGAGGACACTAATAGATGGAGAAATATACCATGTTCATGGATTGGGAGAATCAATATAGTGAAAATGAGTATACTATCCAAAGCAATCTATAGATTCAATGCAATCCCTATCAAGCTACCAATGGTATTTTTCACAGAGCTAGAACTAATAATTTCACAATTTGTATGGAAATACAAAAAACCTTGAATAGTCAAAGCAATCTTGAGAAAGAAGAATGGAACTGGAGGAATCAACCTGCCTGACTTCAGGCTCTACTACAAAGCCACAGTCATTAAGACAGTATGGTACTGGCACAAAGATAGAAATATAGATCAATGGAACAAAATAGAAAGCCCAGAGACAAATCCACACACTTATCTTTGACAAAGGAGGCAAGAATAATGGAGAAAAGACAATCTCTTTAACAAGTGGTTCTGGGAAAACAGCTCAACTACTTGTTAAAAAATGAAACTAGGACACTTTCTAACACCATACACAAAAATAAACTCAAAATGGATTAAAAATCTAAATGTAAGACCAGAAACTATAAAACTCCTAGAGGAGAAGACAGGCAAAACACTCTCCGACATAAATCACAGCAGGATCCTCTATGACCCACCTCCAAGAATATTGGAAATAAAGGCAAAAATAAACAAATGGGATCGAATTAAAATTAAAAGCTTCTGCACAACAAAGAAAACTATAAGCAAGGTGAAAAGACAGCCTTCAGAATGGGAGAAAATAATAGCAAATGAAGCAATTGACAAAGAATTAACCTCAAAAATATACAAGCAACTCCTGCAGCTCAATTCCAGAAAAATAAACGACCCAATCAAAAAATGGGCCAAAGAACTAAACAGACATTTCTCCAAAGAAGACATATGGATGGCTAACAAACACATGAAAAGATGCTAAACATCACTCATTATCAGAGAAAGGCAAATCAAAATCACAGTGAGGTACCATTTCACGCCAGTCAGAATGGCTGCTATCCAAAAGTCTACAAGCAATAAATGCTAGAGAGGGTGTGGAGAAAAGGGACCCTCTTACATTGTTGGTGGGAATGCAAACTAGTACAGCCACTGTGAAGAACAGTATGGAGATTCTTTTAAAAATTGCAAATAGAACTGCCTTATGACCCAGCAATCCCACTGCTGGACATATACACTGAGGAAACCAGAATTGAAAGAGACACGTGTACCCCAATGTTCATCGCAGCACTGTTTATAAGAGCCAGGACATGGAAGCAACCTAGATGTCCATCAGTAGATGAATGGATAAGAAAGCTGTGGTACATATACACAAAGGAGTTTTACTCAGCCATTTAAAAGAATACATTTGAATCAGTTCTAATGAGATGGATGAACTGGAGCCTATTATACAGAGCGAAGTAAGCCAGAAAGAAAAACACCAATTGTATGGAAATACAAAAAGCCTTGAATAGTCAAAGCAATCTTGATGGGATTTAGGAAGATGGTAACGATAACCCTGTATGCGAGACAGCAAAACAGACACAGATGTATAGAACAGTCTTTTGGACTCTGTGGGAGAGGGCGAGGGTGGGATGATTTGGGAGAATGGCATTGAAGCATGTATATTATCATATGTGAAACGACTTGCCAGTCCAGGTTTGATGCATGATACAGGATGCTTGGGGTTGGTGCACTGGGATGACGCAGAGGGATGGGATGGGGAGGGAGGTGGGAGGGGGATTCAGGATGGGGAACACATGTACACCTGTGGCAGATTCATGTCAATGTATGGCAAAACCAATACAATATTGTAAAGTAATTAGCCTCCAATTAAAACAAATAAATTTATATTAAAATATCTTTTAAGAAGAAAAAAAAAAAGAAAAATATCCGTGGAAAATGCATGTTTGTTGTGTTCATGTAAGCTCAATTTTCACAAGATACATTATCTAAAATGAAAAATAAATAAATAAATAAAAGAATGATTCTCCCTTGGTGAAATTTAAACCCTTATCACCTGGGTTGGTAGAGCAATGTTGGGGAGTAAGAGGTTGAGCCACGTGGTCTTCTAGTCACAGGAGTGGCAGCCAGCCTGGACGATGGGAAAAATTGTTTTTATTCCATCGTTGTCGTGGAGTTGAAGACTGGCTAGCAGACCTGGAAATACAGTTTGTGGAGCTGGAAGAAGAGATGAGCACAACCGGCCCATCCATTTGATGGGATTCTGAAAGCTCTTCACCAAGTTGATGCTGCTTTCCTCACTCAACCCAATGTCACCTCCAACTTGCTAAGAGTCTGGGTTTTCTGTGAGTCTGGACTGAGACCAGCAGAGACTGGAAAGAGAGACTAAAACTTCACAGAGAAGTTCACCAGCAAAACCAGACATGTGCACAGCTTCCCAACCTGGCCACTGTCACTGAGCCTGACCAATGGCCCTGGACCTAGGGAAGGACACCACAGCAGGGAGAAAGCCTGATTGGAGAATGGACCAGAAAGCAGAATGACAATCATGGAGCAACTTCTTGGGCTCCCTGAGAGTTCCTGAACAGGAGCTTTGGCCTCAGAAAAATCTGAGTTCGGATCCTTGCTCTTTCTGTTTCTTTCTTGGCCAAGAGCTTTTCAGGTGTTATTTCACTTGATTCTCACAGTGACCTAGGTGAGGCTCCACATGGAACGTGAAGGTCACAGCTAGGACCGGAACTCAATGCCTGCCAATCCCTCAACAGGGACTCTTTCCCCTGAATCCTGTTGCTTCCGCATTTTGCTATTGTGGATACAGAAGAAAGTTTTCCCAGGGTGATGGCCCAGAGAAAAGAGAAATCACTTTCAGAAAGGCCGTTTTTTCAGAAAATGTCCATGACCATTGTTGTCAGAGGAGGAACAACTGCCTGGTGATTTTCCTTCTAGAAAGTTTCCATCATCAGGTGGAGCAGGGCTCACAGTGCTCGAGATTGTGAATCTGAGCCTCCAGCCTTCAAAGGGTTGATGAGAAAGAATGTCTTTTCAAAGGGAGAGGAGAGAATCCATAGGCAAGGAACCCCAGGGCCCTCAGACTATGAGGAAATGTTCTCATGGAACCTGTGCCTAGGGCTTAGCTGGGTCCTATTATCCTTTACCAGGAAAGCTGCAGTCTTGGCCCGTCTTCTTTTCTGCAGACCATTCAAGAACAACAGTCATGCACTGGGCAGTGAAGCAGAGCCTCAGGGATGTCTTTTCCACAACTTAAAAAAAAAAAAATTGAATTTGAATCACTTTAGTAATGCAAGCTTTGTTCAACTCCCCCTCCCTCCCATCCTGTTGATAAGCTGCCTTCATTCCCCTTCTCACCTGCCTGGCTCCTGTGTTTGGAATCCTGCAGTTTGTGGACAAATCTTTAGGTGGATCTTATTAAGTACTTTTTGAAAAGGTGATTGAAAGGGAGAAGAGTGGAGGAGAGGAATGCCCAAAACTAGATTAATTTTGCACCCTCATCCTGGAGTAGGCTCTGTTCTTGAAGGAGAAGGTAGAAGTGGGAAGATGTATCGCTCACCTGCATTTCTGAGAACTGCTAGCAGAGAGTTTCAAGGTCCCTCCTGGATTTGAATGATGGACTCTTACAAGTGCATTCTGAGGGACTTCCCTGATGGTCCAGTGTTAAGAGTCCATCTTGCAGTGTAGGCAATGAAGGTTTAATCTCTGATTGGGGACCTGGCATCCCACATGCTGTAGGACAATAGAACTAGCACATCTCAACTGGAGAGAGGTGTATATGAAAGTGAAAGTGTTAGTCTCGATCAGTTCTGTCTGACTGTTTGCAACCCCATGGACTGTAGCCCTCCAGGCTCCCCTGTCCATGGGGTATTCTCCAGGCAATCATACTGGCGTGGGTAATCATTCCCTTCTCCAGGGTATCTTCCTGACCCTCCTAAGTGATTAAACCCGCATCTCCTCTTTTGCAGGTAGATTCTTTACTATCTGAGACACAGAGTTGTGTATGCATTACTTCATTTTGTCTTCATAATAACCTTAATAAGTACAGACTGTTAGTATACCCATTTTACAGATGAGAAAACTGAGACCTTTAGAGGGTATGAAGCCTATTATAGGTGATACAGTCAGGAACAGTTGGAGTAGCAGTCCAGAAACATAGCCTATGCTCTTAACTACCCTCCTATACTGTTTCTACACGAGTGTGAAAATGTCCCCTTACAAAAATCCAATTCTAGAAGGAATAATTCCATCACATTGGCTACACACACTGCCAAGCTCCGGTACAGGCTCACTCTACCAAAATGTGAAAGCAGTGGGACAGAAACTGGGGGAGGTGAGCTCTGTTTGGTTAACTAGCTTTCATCATACGTCCTTGGGCCCTGGGCGTGTAGTGTCCAAATAATCTTCACAAGGCAGTGTTATTTTAGGTGGCATTTGAGAGAGTGACACACACACACTTCCCATATAGGACTGTGGGGTCAGCTGCCTGGCTGGCAGCCAGCAGAGAATTCATGGAACTTGGATGGGCTTCGGAACTGGTACTGAAACCATTCAGCTTATCTTGTTGAATTTATTTTTGTTTATGGGAACTTACCATCATGGGAATGCATCCCTGTGACAGTCTGAGTGCCCAGGACAAACCAAGAGAGTGGAACAACAGTTCCAGGAAAGCCTGGTTCAGTTCTGAAAGGGCAGATTTAGAGGGAAGCAAACTTTTAGTGATGGAGAAAGATCACAGAGAGTACCAGTTTGATGCACCATCACTCTTTGGACACATATGAGCTTTGTTTACAACTCTTAGAGCTTTCTATTGAAGTTGAATCTCACTAGCAAGGCTAGAATTAGGATAGGATAAACCATTGTGGAAAATCAGCCCCCAAGGCTACCCTTCAGGCCTTAGTCATCCATTCCAACTGTGTGGCTTCCTGAAATGTACCAGGTGCTTTCCAAAGCTGAGATGTGAGCAATGGTAGAGCAAAGAAGGCTAGGTCATCAACGGGCATAGGTCTCAATGTACAGCTTAACTTGCATTAGTTATATCTTATAGCTGAGCTTTCTAAGGTTTGTCACAACTTCTTGCAAGTCCTGGGAACAGGGACTTCGAGCCAATTTGCCTGTTGACTGAGTACCAAGCCCATTTCTTGATTTTTGTTTCAACACAGGAGCACAGAGATTGATACAGAATAGTGAGGAGGTACAAGTTTGTTGGATGAATGGATAAATAAACACATTTGAATACGTGCTCAGTTGTTAAGTCATGCCCAACTCTTTTGAGACCCTATGGAGTATAGCCCACAAGCTCCTCTATTCTTGGGATTCTCCAGGCAAGAATGCTAGAATGGGTTGCCATTTCCTTCTCCAGGGGATCTTCCTGACCCAGGGATCGAACCCAGGTCTCCTGCATTGTAGGCGGGTTCTTTACCTTCTGAACCACCTGGGAAGTCCCTATTTGAATCTGATCAAACTAGATATTAAATATATTTCATGTCTGGTCAGAAAGCATCTTTTTTCCATCATTCATTATTCATTTATTCATTCATGCTTTTATATATATATCTATATATGATCCAGAAGATCATTTCCAATAATTAAAAAGAACGAAATGAAGTTCAGTCACTGATGGTTTTATAGTCTGTGTGTCAGCAAGGTCTCTCTCACCTATCAGCACTGGGTACTTAATTCTTACTTTATCTATTATATTTTCTGGAAACTTATCTTTACTTGGAAAGCATGGATATATTCCAACAACTGCCAGGTAGTGACACAGAGACAAATTCCGGCTCTGCTTCCTCACAAGAGGGAACAGGATCAATGTCCAGGTGGGTAAAAATGCAGAAAAACAGAGTTAGCTAAGATTCACTTTGGAAGAGCTTTTGAAAGCTTTCAAGGTATCCCTGGTGGCTCAGGGGTAGAGAATCTGCCCGCTCTTAAGCAGAAGAAATGTTTATTTGAAGTTCATCAATCCATTGTGTTTTTCCTTGTCTTCATTTTATTTCAATTCAGACAAAGTGAATTATATTATCTTTCATTTTAAATGGCATGAATAATACAATCTTGCATTTGTAAAAATTCTAGATGCCTCTGTATCCATCCATTTATGCATTCTTCCATCTAACAACATATTCTCAGAGGTCTAACAAGAGCAGAGTTTCCCAATTTTCCTCCAGTTGAAAGATTTCGAATCATTTGAATTTTAACGGTGAGTATATGTCATTCCTACCAATAAAACAAAGTCCTTATTATTTGCATAAATAGAATAAATTGTAAGGAATCTAGGTCATTGAAAGAGTGACTTGGCTTAGTAACTGGGTGTTAAGATCTTGGGGAGGGGGTGAATTTGTGCACCATTGTGTTAGTTTATTTGGAGTTTTCTCTTCTCTTCAGGTACCAGACATGCTCCAACAATGGACTGGTGGCAGGGTTCCAGAGCCGCTACTTCGAGTCAGTGCTGGATCGAGAGTGGCAATTTTACTGCTGTCGCTACAGCAAGAGATGCCCATATTCCTGCTGGTGAGCCTGGCAGCCAAACGCAATCCCTTACGGCTACTGGGATTGGAGGGGACTTGGGGGAGTGTGCTTTGGTCCACGTTTCTAGTTTCAGACAAGCATCAGCCATCACAAACAAGTTTTAAATATAGTAGCTAGCCTATAGAAGGGAATGGATAGATGAAAGAAAAGGCCAGAGTAGTATTCACACTGGGAGGGACCTTACAGGTCATCAACTCAGTGTTCCTATATCCCTCTTTTGATAGAAAAACAAACAAACAGAGCAATAGAGCAAAAACGTGACTTGCCCCAGACCAGCCAGCTTATTTCATGGTGGTTCACCTCTAAGCTGAAGTTTACAGACTCCTGTTTCAGTGCTCTTTTCTATCTCTATCATGATAACTTCTCATCACAGCCAAGGACACTGGCATATCTGGGACCCTAAGTTTTCTTGCAGGACTTCTTTTGAAGATCCAGCCTTTCTCCAGCTCAGAGTGCCAAACATAGTATATAATCATAGACTTAAAAAGGACCTAGCCTTTGAGTTGACTAGGAGAATATATATATATATATATATATATATGAATTCTGATAACTTGCATTGCATGCTGACAACACAACTTGTCCCAAGTTCTTCAGTCCGGAAACAAGTCAGACATTTTTACTTAGAACAACAGAATAAGTGTCAACATTTGAAGGTTGACTCACTCAAGTGACATATCTCTCCACAGTGTAATGTGATGCTTGGAAAAACAGCCTTGTGGGTCACGCTTATTCTCTGTAACCAAACAACTCCACAGATGCTCAAGTAGGGCATAGTGTCTCTAAGGATAGGCAGCATTTTTCTGTTTGAAGCAGTGATGAATGGTAAATTCAGAGCTCAAAGTGACCTGATAGCAGTAGCTCTCTGATGGGGCAGGGACTTCAGCCAGCTGTCCAAAATGTCTCCATGCTGTTGTTGTTGCTCACTCAGTCGTGTCTGACTCTTTACGACCCCATGAACTGCAACACGCCAGCCTCCTCTGTCTTCCACTGTCTCCCGGAGTTTGCTCAAATTCATGTGCGTTGAGTCAGTGATGTTATCTAACCATCTCATTCTCTGTCGTCACCTTCTCCTCTTGCCTTCAATCATCAGGGTCTTTTCCAATGAGTTAGCTCTTAGCATCAGGCAGTGAAGTATTGCAGCTTCAGCTTCAGCATCAGTCTTTCCAATTAATATTCAGCGTTGATTTCCTTTAGGACTGATTTATTTGGTCTCCTTGCAGTCCAAGGAACTCTCAAGAGTCTCTCTCCAGCACCTCAGTTTGGAAGCATCAATTCTTCAGCGCTCAGCCTTCTTTAAGGTCCAACTCTCACAACCGTGCATGACTGCTGGGAAATCCTTAGCTTTGACTTTAGAGAACTTTGTCAGCAAACTGATGTTTCTACTTTTTAATATGCTGTACAGATTTGTCAAAGCTTTCCTTCCAAGGAACAAGCTTTTTTTTTTTTTTTTTTTAATTTCATGGCTACAGTCACCATCCACAGTGATTCTGGAGCCCAAGAAAGTAAAATCTGTCATTGCTTCCACTTTTTCCCCATCTATTTGCCATGAAGTGATGGGACCAGATGCCTCCATAAAGCTGGTCTTACTCCACCATGGTTGGTGAACAGACATGGCTAGGGTGTAGGTTATAACTGTGAAAGTTCCTGAATCCAAGACCTAAAGCGTCTTACATTCGGAGTAGAGTAGCAGGAGCCCACAGTTTCTAAGAGGCTAAGAATTTAATGAGCATGGAGCCATGTATGTGGGAACAAAGTCTCGAGATCAAAGGCTGACAGAGATGAGCAACTTTTCTTAAGCTACCCAAGACATTAAAATCTCTGGTAACAAAATTTATCTTTGGCCATGGTCTGCAATGGTCTGCTCATCCTCTCCCACCACCCCACTCTCCCCATTCCTCATCCTACTCCGTCACCCAAACCTGACACTGATAGTTGGTAGAATCAAACTGTGGAGAGAAAGAGGAGAAGAATGGAGGAGAGAATTCCTCTGAAAGACACAGAAAGTCCACTTTGAAGTGGTCCCGCTAAGAAAGGCTTCACTTGACTGGACCTCTTCCTGGTTGTGTGGTGTTAGAGCTGAGAACTACTATGGTTGTCAAGGAAATAGTACTTTTGCAAAGGGACGCTTGGAACAGCACAATGAGATTGCATGAGGCACTGTGGTATGCAGGGCATGACTCACTGTCCCGCCGGCACGTCTAGACATTTTAGTGGCATCTTTAAGTTTCCTGAGTCATGACATTCTATGTTTTTCTAAATTGCATGAAACCTCTAGGGCATGAATTAGGTCTTATTTCTCTGGCATCTCAGCGTATTGCTTGGCACAAAGTAGGCAATAAATTTTTCAAATGAATAGTTGAGCATCACAGGCCCCTTGGAACAGTAACAGGGAGGAAACCTGACATTGATATGAGGAGGTTTTATAGTGGAAAAAAGTCTTCCTTCAAGTGCATTATTTTATCCGATCCTTTTAACAGCCCTTCGAGCGAGAACTGTTTTCCCACACCTTCCCACAGTGAAAGCTCCTGATAACCCTCTTCCTCGAAACCTTCCTTCACATCACTTTAACTAACTTGAATCACCTCCCAGGGAACTGGGCATATGTGGGTGGAAACATTTTTCTCTTCCCACTTGGAAGGCTGTTCTATAGCACTGAGCCTGACACTGAGAAGTGAGCATCTATCCTCTCTGAGCTTGCAAGCTTTTAGGGATTCAGGAATAGCACCCTGTGCACAGGAGAAAAAAGTAAATCATCCAAGCAACTCCCACGTAAGTGCGGGATTTGTTTGTTTGCTGGGGACCAAGGCGCCGCTCCCATTTCAGTCTCTGCAGTTTCTCCCGAGATATTATAGCATCAGTGAAGTCTGGTAAGAAAGCAAATTCCTGACAGAAGCAGACATGGCAGCACTCACGAGTCCCCACTGGGACTGGGTACAAATGTAAATGTTGTTACACAGATTTATTTATGTGTGAGACTATGCATTCTTAGTCCATTCATCTGCAAACCACAAACACGTGTCACTGAGGAAGCCACAACCTTTCAGAGACTGAATAATTCCCCTCTCCATGCAGCTCCAGCGGCTGCTTGCCATGCACCAGGCTGTCCCCCCATCAGCATGCTGAGGCTGTGCAGGCTAGACCATGTCCCAGGGACCAACAGTTTTGAATTGAGCATGTGTTTCCTTTCCTAAATGTTTCTTTTCCAGATTCATGGCCTTTCTTCAGGTTCACTGCATAATATGTTTTGACAAAAAAAAAAAAAAAAAAAAAAAGCCCTTCCTCAGAATCGGCATAGATAATCCATAGTTTTTCCTCAGCCTTGAGTTTCTATAATGAATTTCTACTGAGTTTCTATGTGAATCTCAGATACTGCATTCTATTCTCCACTATCTGGTCTCTCCCTCCATTATGCTGAGGTCATAAGCCAGAGATATTTTTTTTAATTCCTAGATAGTTCTGGCTAACAACTACAACACAACCAGCTCATCTGAATAGTCTTCTTTTCCTACCCAAAGCACTCCATCAAAGCTTATCTTTAACTACTTTAACTGCTTTAATACAAGACGGATAATGTTTGCATTCCCATTTCCCACATCACAAGGGAACAAGGGACAAGGATGACTTCATAGGCATCTCCATGTGGCATCTGCCCCCCCGCCCACCCCTATTCCGATGCCTACTACAGCACTACTCCCAGAAGCCTGGTGGGAAGGGAAGCTTCTATGATGCTTCCTCTGAGCAGGTTGGAAGCTGTTATTAAAGAGATGGAGACACCCACATTTTGAGAAAGTAAGACTAGATGTTACATTTTTAAGCAGCTTGCCATGAGTTTAGATGCTTCTGGGCCTTAGATCAACCATCCCCTGGCACTGCATAAAGCACAAAGCACTCATTTTAGGGGTCGATGGGCCCTTTGAGCTTCAGCAAAATCAATCATATCTGTCATCAGTTGGCGTGGCGTGGCTGTTGTAATCATTGTGCCATATATCTAATTAAGAAATGTATTTGCTGCCTGCATGTCAGTGCTTCCTCCCTTCCTATGCTCAACCTTCAAGAGTAGAAATTTCAGAGATGGGGCTGGTTGTCTAGTAAGTACTAGGTAACATAAGCCCAGGTCCTACTTGCTGCTTAGAACAAAGTAAACCTTGCAATTCCAAATTTGTGGCTCTATACTTTCCTGTCTGCTCTCTTTTATTGTAGTCTAGAAATAATCATTCATTCCTCTATTCATTAATTCACTTAATCAGACTGAATATAAATGGATATAAGTACAGGTCATAGACTTTGATTCAGTTCCTAACGATGATGATAATTTTTATTTATTTCATTTATTAATCTACTCTGTTAGCTCATTTACTTCTGATGCATAGATATCATGATCTATAGCCCAGATGACAGAACCAGGGTGCAGAAGTTGTGACTTATTCAAAGTTCTGAATTCAATTCCAACAGGTCTATCTGCCTCCAGGTCCCACATGCTTTGCACAGTACTGAGTCCTCTGAATCTCGATGAGAAAATAAGACCTGGACAGATGGAGTATTAGGTAACAATACAGTGGGCATCTCATAGTGAAAATAGAGAAGAAAGTGGTTATTTTAGCTGGAGGGGAGACACTGCAGGTGGAGCTGTCCCCACCAACTGCAGGATCAAGGCAACCATGATGCAGTGTGGCCAGTGAAAACTAACATGAGTCAAAGCAAATGTGCTTACTAACCAGCCCTGGGCTTGCAATGGTGAGCTGGAAATTCATTTCCAAGAGAGCAACTTGGAAAATACTTAGGGACTTTCCTATTCTAATTTAAAACCACAGATATCTCTAGAACTGTGTTTCCCCTGTTGTGATACATACTTGAACACTTTGATATATAGTGCTCCAAAATGCCACAAGAGGACACACATGGCCATATTGAATTCTTTCTCCTACCCCCAGAGTTCAGGGCCTCTCTGCAGAGAAGGGCACTTTGGTGACTCCAGAGTCATTTAGTCCCACTTGAACTCTTCCCCCAGCTCTTTGCAGAAGCCAGTTGACTCTGAGGTTGCTTTCTTTTATGCATAACTGCAATTGGGTTTTACTTTTCTCATTTTTGCAAAATTAATTCAAATAGGTTCAGATATAGCACCTGTTGGGGATGCCAGGCCACTGGAAAATTCAGTTCAGTTCAGTTCAGTCACTCAGTCATGTCCGACTCTTTGCGACCCCATGAATCGCAGCACGCCAGGCCTCCCTGTCCATCACCAACTCCCAGGGTTCACTCAGACTCACGTCCATTGAGTCAGTGATGCTATCCAGCCATCTCATCCTCTGTCATCCCCTTCTTCTCCTGCCCCCAATTCCTCCCAGCATCAAAGTCTTTTCCAATGAGTTAACTCTTCGCATGAGGTGGCCAAAGTACTGGAGTTTCAGCTTTAGCATCATTCTCACCTAAAATTTTCTTATTCTTTGTAGCTTACCTGGCAAAGCATTTACTAAACAAGAGGATTGATCACAAGCAGATTCTGTTTATTTAAGACACTTTTCAGTGATTTGCCTGTCAGAAAGGGGTGTCCTTTTTGACTGGTTGTAGAATGTAGGTCAATCTCAATATATCCCAAGTCTACAAATGTTGAATTTTTCCACGTCCACAGCTGAACTAGATTATAAAAGTGTATATGCTTGTCATATACTAATGACCCCTCAAGGAGCTCACTGTACTGATCACCATTGTGAAACAAGATGCTATACAATATTCTGTTTTTTAATCAAAAGCTAAATATGTGGTGTTGGCAAGTAATAGGACTTTAGAATGTTGTTGTTTAGTCACTAAGTTGTGTTAGAATCTTTTGTGAACCCATGGACTATAGTCTGGGAGGCTCCTCTGTCTATTGGATTTCCCAGGTAAGAATACTGAAGTGGGTTGCCATTTCCTTCTCCAAGGGATCCTCCTGACCAAGGGGTAAAACCCATGTCTCCTGCACCGCAGGCAGATTTTTAACCACTGAGCCACCTGCAAGGCCCAGAACATTAGAATAGGGTATTTTAAACAAGGTGTTAATTGAGAAGCAGAAAAGTGACATGTTAGTTGCTCAGTCGTGTCCGACTCTTTGCAATCCCATGGACTATAGCCCACCAAGCTCCTCTGTCCATGGAATTCTCCAGGCAAGAATATTGGAGTGGGTTTCTGTTTCCTTCTCCAGGGGATCTTCTTGACCCTGGGATTGAACCTGGGTCATCTGCATTGCAGGCAGACTCTTTACCATCTGAGTCACCAGGGAATCCTGGGAAGCATAGAAAATAGAAGTAAGACAGAATTAGAGGTTGGATTGACCAGAAGAAGCTTCTCTAAAATGTTGTTTGAGGATGGGCTGAGTGCTAAAGAAAGGGATGGGAAACACTGTTTACTCTTGTTTTGAAAAATGCTAATGTATGGCTTCCTTAGGTACCCCCTTCTGGTTTGTTAACTTGTAGATTCTGGGTTTTCTTCCAGTTTTTAGGATAGGACATCTGTGGTGTGTGCTTCTCTGGTATCCCAAAAAGTGGGATAAAGTTGAGGATGTGATACTAATTGATGCTGGGCCATAGGGCATGGCCCCATTTGTTCTTGCGCACACCAGTGAGGTACACAGCCTAAAAGTGGAGCCTCTAGGATGACCCCCAAAGAATCCAGTTGTCCTACTTGCTGACAGGTCAGACGCGTAACAAATAGATGCTGGTGCTACAAGGGCTGACCTTGTGTTCAAGCCTCAGTAATCAATAATAAATGGCGTCCTGAATGGCTCAGTGGTAAAGAATCTGCCTGCAATGCAGGACATGAGGGTGCAATCCCTGGGTTGGGAATATACTCTGGAGAAGGAAATGTCAACTCATTCCAGTATTCTTGTCTGGGAAATCCCATGGACAGAACCTGGTGGGCTACAGTGTATGGGGTTGCAAAAGAGTCAGACATGACTTAGCAACTAAACAAAACACATCAATAATAAAGGTGAGGTTTGATAAAATCTATACTGAATCACTTTCTGTTGAGAAAGAGTCAAAACCCTTTCCTTTAACTATTAAAAATTGCATAAGTTCTCAAGCAAACCTCCAACAATAGGTAAACTGTCCTCTTTAAGTTCTATCTCTACTCTCCTTTTTAAAATGAATGTGATGACATATATCTGAGTAAGCTCTGTGACATGTCCTATTCTCATAGAAAAGGAGAATGCTATCTGTCAGCTGTGGCTCAGTTTGTAGTAACATACTGGACAGCAATCATTTATTGATTCTAGCTGAATCCATTGATAATTTTAGAGCTTTAATAATCTTAGATGAGAAAATCCTATATCTGTTTCAAAAATCCCCTCCATTTGCATGGGCCTTCTTCAATTCATAACCAAGACATTACTTAATTTCTTTCCATTTTATTCAAACTTATCTAATACAAGAAATTGTACAAGTGGTTCTATGTTATCAAGTTCTCACTTAGTTTTGAAACAACATTCTGGTCCTGTCCCCTTGCCTACAGTTCAGTTCAGTCACTCAGTCGTGTCCAACTCTTGGTGACTCTGTGGACTGCAGGACACCAGGCTTCCTTGTTGGTCACCAACTCCCAAAACTTGCTCAAACTCATGTCCAGTGAGTCGGTGATGCCATACTCTTGCCTACAGATGGCACTAAAAATAGTTTAAAGTGAGAAAGTATGCTCCAGGAGCCACTCATCCTAAAGTGATAGGGGAAACACACACAGAGGGACAATTAACTCTTTGTAAAGGGATATATAAGGATCCGGATAGAAGAGCTTCAGTAGTAGACTCATTTCAGTAAATTGCATAAAAACATCCATATAATCAAAGCTATGGTTTTTCCAGTGGTCATGTATGGATTGTCAGAGTTGGTCCATAAAGAAAACTGAGCACCGAACAATTGGTACTTTTGAATTGTCCTGGATAAGACTCTTGAGAGTCCTTTGGACTGCAAGCCAATCACCCAATCAATCTGAGAGGAAATCAACCCTGAATATTCATTGGAAGGACTGATGCTGAAGATGAAGTCCCAATACTCTGGCCACCTAATGTGAAGAGCTAAGTCATTGGAAAAGACCCTGATGCTGGGAAAGATTGAGGGCAAAAGGAAGAGGAGGCAGCAGAGGATGAGATGGTTAGATAGCATCACTGACTCAATGGACATTAGTTTGAGCAAACTCGGGGAGAGAGTGGAGGACAGGGAAGCCAGGCATGCTGGAGTCCATGGGGTCACAAAGAGCCAGACACAACTTAGTGACTGAACAACAGCAATGTTACTGACAGAACTTTCCCTTCTTCCTGCAAGGGAAAGCCTGTTTGATTGTTTTAATTGGTCTGGAAATGTATGGCAGTGCTCAGTATGAAGTGTACTTTGCCAGAAAACTGCCTGCAGTGACCTGGTAATCCACAAGGAATCTGGAACCACACTGAACTCCTCCCCTTCTGCCCTCAGGAAGCCCATCACCATAGTTTATGAAACCCTGATCTTGTGCTTCCTCGTAGTCTCTTTTAATTTCCTGATAAGTCCTTATGCCCTTGTCCCCATGTCTTGTTCTGAACGTTTAAATTCTATTTTTTTCCTTCTGAGGAGTTATTACTAGGGCTTTCACTTATTGGAATATTTTGTGTGTGCATGACATCCTCAGAAACTAAATGGAGGCACATTTATCTTGTTCTAAAATTCAAAATCCAGACTGTATCGAAGCAGCAGTTCCCTCTATGAATGGTGTTTGGGAGGTTTATTGATTGGAGTTCTTTCTTCCTCTGTATTTTTACTTTCATAAAGTAGAAGTAATTTTTACCAGAACCCAAACTCTTGCCTTACCCTCTTAATCAAAGATTCTGTAAAATAATCTACACTTGACCTCATGATTTTATAACAAAAACAAAACAACATGAAAATCCCCAATATCAAGTAAAAACAAAAAGCTGGCTGGGACCAAGAGGGAAATATACAAATAAGCATGCATGACACCTTCCTGAGGGTATTCTAGAAACTTACTCAACAGCAGTCCCCCACAGAGAAACCTCAGAGTCAGACTGTCATTTAAACAGGAGACTTTAGGTCTGGTCACTACCAAAAATGAAGCCATAGGAACTGCTAGTTGAAAAAAGCAATGGATAACGTTTGTCCCCCTTTGAAGCTTAAAATGTCAATTTTTAAAAAATGCAAGCCTCTCTTTCCCATTTCATTCCAAATGTATTTAACTATCAAAATAATTTGAAAGTAGATCAGTAAAAACTCAAAAAAATAACAGTCTAGCATAATGATTTCCAATAGTTCTGGGAACTGGATTTAGCTTAATGTAGTGCTGCCTTGGGGCTTTCCTGGTGGCTCAGATGGTAAAGAATCTGCCTATAAAACAGGAGACCCAGTTTCAATCCCTGGATCAGAAAGATCCCCTGGAGATGGGAACGGCAACCCACTCCAGTATCTTTGCCTGGAGAATTCCATGGGCAGAGGATCCTGGTGGGCTATAGTCCATGGAGTCACAAAGAGTCAGACACGACTGAGTGACTCCCATACGCTATTACCTTAGGTAGAATTCTGCCTCAACATGTCTTAAAATATGTGGCAATTAACTTTTATATATTGTATCTAAAGAGTGCTCTAAAAATTCTGGAAAATATTTTGTGCTCCCTGATGTAAGAAAAAATACATTCTACTCCATCTCTTTTAATCCTAATTTTCTTTATCAACAAATCCCTCCTCCTTTGGGTAAACTTGAATCTAGCACTTGTTAGAATCCTCAGGGATCACAAACTAACAGAATCCAAATGAAAACCTATTAGGGCCATTTATGAATCATTTAATGTTTTCATTAGGAAGAGAAAGTCCTTGTTCTGAGTCTCCTGGGAAGCACAAAATAGGGTTCTGCCTTAGCCTGTTTCCTTCCATAAATATTAAGCAGAAACACATGGAACCCACTCTAGATAGGGCTTGGCGTTCTGATAGAACATAATTATGTCTTGAGAAGAGAAGAATCAGAGAAGAAGAACAAGTGCATAATGTGGGAAAACAAATGGTTATGAACAAAGAGAGTGAAGTTTTAGGTTCCGGTTTGGGCTACCCTGGTGGCTCAGAGGGTAAAGCGTCTGCCTGCAATGCGGGAGACCTGGGTTCAGTCCCTGGGTTGGGAAGATCCTCTGGAGAAGGAAATGGCAACCCACTCCGGTATCCTTGCCTGGAAAATCCCATGGACAGAGAAACCTGATAGGCTATAGTCCATGGGGTCTCAAAGAGTTGGAGACGACTGAGCAACTTCAGCTTCAATAACTCAGGTTATCTTGTGTTAACTTGTTGCATCAAAGCTTGAGAATCTTCTAAGAGACCTTCCAGTTTATGAATCTGGCTTTTTAAGATTTCATGACAATCCTTGTAGTAGTAGTAAGTCTACATAGATCTTTATATCATCAACATACAATGACTTATGACCCCAAATCAGATTAAATTACTGACACTATTTGTTTCCCAAGCAGTTTGGGGGTGCAGATAAAGACTTTGGGGAACACATATCATACCAAAAGGACTATTTTGATCCTGAAGATGCCCAGTGGTGAAGCATTATAAGAGCCAGGAAATTCTAGATTTATTCCAGAGTGGACCACAATGAGCCTACTCAGGGAGAGGCCAGGGCTTGACTGAATAATGGAGGAGAAAGAAGGCAATGTGGAGGAGGAAGACACAAAATTTCTCCTAACAATTCAACTCCTACCATGTGTCATACTTATTTGTGTTAGCCCAAATGACAAACCTATAAGGTAACTTTCATTCTTCTATAGACCAGGAAACTGAGATTAAATGACTCTCTCAAGGCTCTTTATTTATTCAACAAATACTTACTATGTACCAGAAACTATTTTAGGTGCCAAAGAAACAATGGCAGACTAGGTAAAAACTACTTTTATACAGCTCATATTTTATTTTAATATTTTTAAAATACAGTAAAAAAGTGCATATTATCAGACTATACAAATAACATATAAATACATGCACACATATATATTTGAAACAAAGTTTTTATCTACATACACAATAACTTATCTTTAGTATGTACACCAGAACTTATCTTTAGTATGTACAATGCAGTCTCTGATATTTTCTATTCAATCTCTTCTTCTTTTTTAAAGCTCAGCTGGTCCTAACCAATTAAATTGATTTCATGATCTACTAGTAAGTCACAACCCACATTTTGAAAGCCTGGCTCTGGTTGACTTGATTGGATTGAACTAATACTGATATTAGTCAATGTTTCCTCAAGGACTGAGGAGCTTGCTATATCTTTTTTAGTTTCTAGTTTAGTGGCAAGAAGGAACGTGAGACGTGAGAAAACTGTCCATCTTTTTGCAGCCTGGAATGGTGCAGCAGAGGCCATCCAGCTCTGATCTGGGGCTCCCATAATGTTGAAACTGTATCTCTTCTGTGTAGCATGTCTCCTGTTTGCTCCTAGCAGTAGTTTATCTTTTCCCTCTAACCTTTTGTTCTTCCCACATAGGCTGACAACAGAATATCCAGGCCACTATGGTGAGGAGATGGACATGATTTCCTACAATTATGATTATTATATGCGAGGGGCAACAACCACTTTCTCTGCAGTGGAAAGGTGAGCCTTCTCCATGGGCAAGGTTAGAGTGGTCGGGGACCAGCTCCCTGCAAGGGTCATATCAGCAGGATTTTTGATCTGGGGTTTTCCCTATTTTAGTTTTCTACTTGGTCTAGGTTAACTAAAATATTGACAGGACAATGGAAAACAATGGGAATTGAACCTACTTCATGGAGCAGCTCACCCTTGGAGATGAGGATGGGTTCCAGATTGCTCAGAGCAGGAGATGCTCAAGTTGGTATTCCATGATGGTTTATGCTCTTCCTTTTACTCAGTCTCAAAAAGCATTTTTTTCCTGCCAAACATGTTAGAGAGGACAAAAGTGATTAAGAGTGCCCACTGTCGAAATAAATCCTCTCCAATACCACTTCTCTATATGGTCCTCACTTGGGGTTGTGGGAAGGGAGAGAAAGGAGAAAGAGAGGGGACTGGAGAGGAGAAACACACAAAACTCACCAACTATATTTAGAAACAAAAAAGGAGAACTTCAGAGAAAGACAGTACTAATTTTTTTAATCCCCGTTCTCTCACAATCAGTTCCCAATTTTATCACAAATACATCAAAGCAAAACAATAAGAGGAAAATAAAAATTCTTCTCCCTGCTAATAAAGAAAGAGATATGAATAAATTCAGGTGTTAAAACGTTGATTTGACCTACTTATATTTAGGTGATCATCACTTTACACAGCAAACGAATTCCTGAAAAGTTACCAATAACTGTTTAGCAAATAGAACAAAACCTAACTCATTAATTCATTAAATAATAGAATGAAAAATTTGGGTGGGACATTTTTGTGTATATTTATGTTTTTAAGTGCAATGATATCATACCTAATTGGAGTTAACTTATTTAATATGACCTTTAATTAAAAAAAAATTAAACAAAGAAACAAGCATGAAGGAAATCTGAAAAGATGCAATACAGGTTTCAGGCTCCATGAACAAAATCCCTTGCATTTATTCACAGAAAACCCCCTCAATTCTCACACATTAATTGTTTGCATTTTACATACCTTTTTATCTAGCTTAGTTATTATTTTCTAGAAGGGGCAAATTAAAAAATAAACTACAGTGAGCTATAACCTCATACCAGTCAGAATGGCCATCATCAAAAAGTCTACAAACAATAAATTCTGGAGAGGGTGTGGAGAAAAGGGAACACTTTTACACTGTTGGTGGGAATGTAAATTGATACAGCCACTGTGGAAGATGGTCTGAAGATTCTTTAAAAAGCTAGGAATAAAATCATCATATAATCCAGCAGTCCCACTCCTAGGCATAGGCCCTGAGGAAACCAAAATTGAAAAAGACACATGTATCCCACTGTTCATAGCAGCACTATTTACAATAGCTAGAACATGGAAGCAACCTAGATGTCCATCAACAAATGGATGGATAAAGAAGCTGTGGTATATATATACAAAGCAATATTATTCAGCCATAAAAAGGAACACATTTGAGCCAGTTCTAATGAGGTAGATGAACCTAGAGCCTATTACAGAGAGTGAAGTAAGAAAGAGAAAGATAAATATTGTATACTAATGCATATATATGGAATCTAGAAAAATGGTACTGATGAATTTATTTGCAGGGTAGCAATGAAATGGCAATCCACTCCAGTACTATTGCCTGGAAAATCCCATGGACAGAGGAGCCTGGTAGGCTACAGTTCATGGGGTCGCAAAGAGTCGGACATGACTGAGTGAATTCACTTTCACTTTCGCTTTCAATGGAGAAACAGACACAGAGAATAGACTTATGGAGGGAGAAGGTGAGATGTGTGGAGTGAATAACATGGAAACATATATTAGCATATGTAAACTAGATAGCCAATGGGAATTTGCTGTATGACTCAGGAAACTCAAACAGGGGCTCTGTAACAATCTAGAGTGGTGGGATGGGGAGGGAGATGAGAGGGAGGTTCAAGAGGGAGGGGACATATGTATACCTATGGCTGATTCATGTTGATATTTGACAGAAAACAACAAAATTATGTAAAGCTATTATCCTTCAATTTAAAAAAATTTTTTTAATAAATAGGGAAGATATTACTTCTCACCAGTTAAAATAAAACAGCTGAATGATGTACACACAAAAAACTATATTTAAGAAAAAGAAAAGGAAAGACCTAAGAACTCAAAGCCCAGAAGGGCAACACCAGACAACAGTATAGAAGGTGCTCAATATTCCTAATGATGTTTCCAAGTCAATGAGAAAATTAGTTTGGCATTTTCTGTTTAAGGAGACAGGAAGGAATACAGTAAAGAGAGTACACCATCCAAAATTTCCTCAAAATAAACGTATTTTGACACTTAAAATATCCAGTGGCTATTGACTTGGGCATTTTCAGTTATGTAGTTTAACCTAAAATCTTGGAAAACTGAGCTACTATATCATGCATTTGTTTACAATTAATATACCCATGCAATTTTGCCACAGTCACTGACAATCAGTGGTGTGAAGATCCACAACTTGGATTTTTCCCCGCTCTGCTGAAAGATGCGGAGGTCATCACCTTCAAGAAATATTTTCAGTGTAAGACTCATTGGGCAGGAGCTTTTCCTCCATAGGCAGATCATAGTGGTTTTCTCCTGGAATGGAGTTGCCCAGCTGGGGCACAGATAGCTCTTTGTTGCAGGAGCCTTTCCTATGCATTCCAGATGTTCAGCAGCATCCGGACCACTCCACGCTAGATGACGATAGCAACCTCACCTCCCCCAGAGTTGTGACAACAACAACAATAAAAAACCCTGAGGAGCAAAACTACCCCTTCTTGAGAACCACGATCCAGGAGGGAAATCAGAGACTAAGCCTGATTCGAATAACTTGGTTCTTTTACAACCAAGTCTAAATTTTGCTTAGCATCAATTAAAGCCTTTTGAAAGAGCAGTGTGAATGCCTGGCTCAAGATCTTATTTAGCTATGTCTGTTGGCATAGAGATAAATCAGACTTGTCTACAATAATGAAATTTATTTCATAAACTCACATGCCACCGATTTCTTAACCTCCATCTAAAACAAGCCATGTTCTCTGTTAACAACTGAAAGAACAGATACTAATAAGGTACCAGGCTCTTGAAAACTGTTTATACTTGGGGATCCTGTGCCCATTACTCTAAACAACCTGGAGCAGCAGACTCAAATTACAAAGCCTGCCTTACTGTGTGAGCAGCCTGTTCCATAGCTGTCGGCAAGAGTTACCTCCCAGAACTCGAGAATGGTCAGTCCCACCTTCCAGATTTGCAGCTCGATGAAGATCTTAGCAGTGTTGGTGTCTAAGAAAAACTGATCTGGGAAGAGGCCTTTCAGACTGAAGAGGAAGAAGAATATTCTAAGGTTAAATGACCCCACTGTGCTTGGGAAGCATTTTTGTGGTTATACATAGAATGACTTTTTTGCCCTTCATTAAGACTTTGCAAAAGATATGACAGCTGTGTTCTCAATGGAGTTATGGGTGTCAAGTTATGGAGTCATTGTGGTATCAGATAAAGAGCAAGATTTGAGTTCCACAAACTTGGAACTTGAAATTGTCACCTAATTATGTTAATAAAGTTCATGTTTCTCTGAGTCCACTTCTCCACCTAAACAATGGCATATTGTGAGGATTAAATGAGAAAATATGTAAAGCATCTAGTGCAATGCTGGACATATTGGAGGACTCAGCAAATAGTGGTTACAGTTGTCATTACCATCACTGCTATCATTCTTAAATAATATCAGACCAGAAGAGTGCTATGCAGAGTAGGCTTTCAGTATATTTTTGTTAAATAGGTGAACAAAAGACTTGGGCTAGTCCTTAGCAAAGAATGTTCCTTGAAATGCATCCACACTATATTTTTCAAAACTAAACAATTCTATGTTTTCTCATACCTATTCCTGACCATCTAAACAAATATGCAATTCAGTTTCTGTTATGCAAAAATAACAGGCACTTTCCTTTTCATATTAAGGCTTTTAGAGTTGTTTTCTCTCTGTCCATTCCCCTGTAATAGTGTTTTCTGAAGAGGGTACAGCACAGAGCCCATTGTACATTGTACATTTTCAGAAAAAGAAAGAATGAGCAGGTGGATAGCCTATGTAAGAGATAATTCTTTACAATGAAATGAAGAAAATGTTAAATAAATGCTTTTATCCAAAGCTGTTAACCTGTATGTCCAAGAAGGTGCTTTTGAGACTGAGCAGTGATCAGCTGATCACTGGTGATAAACAGGACCTAAACACGCTGGCAACCTAGTTAGTCCCCTCCAAGATGCACCTTGAACTGGGTGAAGAGGTGTCCAGGAGTCCTGACCTCATAGGCAATTACCAATAGGTTTTCTAGAGACTTCTTAGAGATGTTTCCTGAGAGGAAAGTGAGATTAGGTGTCCCTTAAGTTCCTAAATTCTCCAAAGATTGCTCACTGCTTTATCCTTCCTAAAGTGTCTTTTCTCACTGACATCAGCTCTCTGACTCTCTCCCTACAGGGATCGCCAGTGGAAATTCATAATGTGCCGGATGACTGACTATGACTGTGAATTTGCAAATGTTTAAACCTGCAACCTACCAATCTGAGTGAAGGGAAGAGGTCAGGGAGGCCTGAGGACTCCACAGATGTTAACATCAGCAGGGACTCCTAAGTGGTTTCTGTTGCTCTCTTTTCTTCTGCTCAAGCTGGTTGGTAGCTGTAATGCCAGTTTTCTGGGCCTTCTGACTAGTATCACGCTTACAATAAAATCCCTATTTTCTCACTTTCAACATGTTCCATAGAAACCCTTTTGTATGAGTGACAATGGCTCTGTTGCACACCATATATTCTGTGTGCACATGCACAGCCTGAAAACAAGCCTAGTTGCTTGAGCACCTGTCTCAGCCTTGCTGTTGCTTTTACTACCCAGTGAGCTGCCTGGTGCTGAGCAGTACCTGTGAGGAGGTTCAGTAGTGGAATGAAGGGGCAGAAATTGAAGAAGGGAACCAGGAATGCTCTCTGGAGCTCTGTCTGTTTGAAGGAAACCTAGGATCTTCACAGAGAACAGACCTTCTTCCTGCTCCCACTCTCCCACTCCACGTAAGCCATGCTTGCCTAGAAGTTCAAGTGCAGAGCTCTGTGCTCCAGGAGGGAGGAGACTGGGAGGTGAAATGGGGAGGTGAAATTGTTTGGGCCTGAAAGACTGAGGACTGGAAGAATTTCCTAAACTGGAAGAAGATTGTTAGCATGCCCAGTAATGAAAATGAGCACAGGAATCAGAGAAACCTGTGAGAATCAGTGTCAAGTAAGACAAAAACAAGGAGGATGAGAGAGGTTAGAGAATGGGACTCAAGTTAGGAACCTGGAGAAAAACTGAAAAAGGAGTTTGACTAGCCAGCACCTGGAAAAACTGGCATATGCCCTACTGTGAGCTACTGGCAAACTCATGTTGATTGGTTTCCATTTTCTGGATGGGAAAGGCTGCCCTGGGGGATCTACTTCTTTTCAACGTATAGTTTAGGGGTGTCTTTGCAGAGATGGCACTATATTTCCTCCTCCTGTGATGTCCCCATCCCCAGCCCTTTGTACTCTCTTTATCATAAAAAGAATAAAAATATTAACTTTCACTATGTTGCAAATGTTAAGGGTCATTTTTTGCTCTCTGTGCTAAGCCACTTCAATCATGTCCAACTCTTGGCTCTCCTATGGATTGTAGCCCTCCAGGCTCCTCTGTCCATGGGATTCTCCAGGTAAGAATACGGCAGTGAGTTGCCCTTTCCTTCTCCATTTTGCTCTCTACTCCTCCCCTTTCTGATTATTCAGAAAATATAGCTTCTCACTGTGATTTGTGCCAAGCACCATGCAGGGCACCAGAAATCCAATAATGATAATGACAAAGTATGAGAAATCCAATAAATAAAGCATAAGGTGCTAAGTGCTTTCATTAAGGATTGGATAAAGGGTGGAATCACATTTCTTTGCCTTTGAATCTAGCCTGATTTGTCCTCAGCATCCTACAGATCTCCTCATGCCAATGTTTCACATGATTTTTGACCACAGGGAGCCTCTACTTTCTTTATCCACACAATTTGCCTTTTCTTTTCAGATCTGTGCCATACTTCCCTTCTCTTCTCTCTCAGGAGACCCAGGCAGGCAGGCAAATCCACAGGGATCACCTACCTTGTTAGGCAGCCCATCCAGGTGGCCAAGACAGTGAATCTCAGCCAGTGAAGCTGGCATTTCCCAGTGAGACCTCAGTATTAGGAAGAGAAAGGCAGAGCTAAGGATGTCCGCCTTTGACTTAACGCTGAGGCCCCTTTTCACCTTATGTTTCTGCTTTATTTCTTCCATTTCACTGTTTCCATGTCTCTGGCAATTTTCATTTACACCAAGCTTCCCTGTGTGTGTGTTTTTTTTTTTTCACTAAGGGCACCATTAATATTTTAGCAATTACAGCTTTGGGTCAGGATGGCAGCCAGGAAATAGACTTAGCTGGGTGTGTGGAGCACAGCTGGAAGAGAGACAAGCAGTGCAGACTGGCTGGCTTAGCAGCCATGAAGGAAACCAAAGGCTGGGGAGGAGGTGGGGGAGCAGGGCACCAGGGAGCTGGAGGCTCGGGTTGGAGAGGTACAAGTGGGATGAGCAGTCCAGGAGACTGCCAGACAGCACAAGTCAGGGAAAAAACTAATACAGCAATCCAATATGTGTCTGTGCCAAGTAGAATAAATGGAGAGAAGAACTAAGAGGAAAGCTATTTTTGCATATAGGCCAAGGACAATAACAGGAAAGTCATCATCAAGTTGGTTCAAATCTGAATTTATACTTTTTTTTTTTTTGGTCAACCTCAATCAGAAGAAGCTAAGTGCCAGACTGAGGCTTCATCCAGGAACTTCTGACTGTGATCTCCCTCTGTGCTCTCATTACTCCAATCTTTCTAGTAACCTGCGCACAACCTTGGACAAACCACCTCCCCACTCTATGAGGAATTTATCTAGGTGACATTGTGGTTTCTTGCAACCCCAGAAATCCTGTGAAAGATGAACAATCTGTCCCAGATTGTTTACAAATTCCTAAGGCATTTTCTTCCAGAGAAGAAGCCTGGGATGGGATTTGAAAACCTAGGTCCTTCCCCTGGCTCTGACAACAAGTGGCTGTGTAATATTAGACAGATCCCCAAGCCTGCTGTTTCTTCATCTGCCTGGTATGAGCAGGAGTCCCTTTTCCAGTAACTTCACAAGAGGGTGGTCACAAAAAAATGGGAAGGAAAGAGAGTTGATTCCTGCCTTACAGGGCCTGCAGTCTGACGGGAGAGATGAGAAAACGGACAGTGAAGACACACATGCAGGAACGTTTCCCGAGGAAGCCAAGCCCGTGGTTGGCCCTGAAGGACCATAGAACTTGTCAAGTCAGTGCAAGAGGGCTCTGGATTCCAACAGTCAGGGCACAAGTCCTTGTTCCATCACTTATCAGTTTCAGGACCAAGGCTCAATCACCTACTTTCCCTAACACTCTATTTCCTTACCAGTAAAGACAATAATTTGAGATGGAACTGGCAACCCACTCCAGTGTCCTGGGAAATCCCATGGATAGAGAAGTGTAATACAGCCCATGGGGTCACAAAAGAGTTGGACACTACTTAGAAACTAAACAACACAACAAAACCTTTTTTTCTTTGGAATCTTAACCCTATAATTAAAGTCACTAAAATCCACCTGCAAAGCAGAAGACGTGAGTTCAGTCTCTGGGCCAGGAAGATCCCCTGGAAAATGAAATGGCAACCCACTCCAGTATTCTTGGCTAGAAAATCCCATGGGCAGAGGAGCCTGGTGGGCTACAGTCCATATGGTCACAAGGAGTTGGACATGGCTTAGTGACTAAACAACAACAAAGACAATAGTAGTACCCATACTGTGGGGTTCTTGTAAGGATTAAAGAAGATCTCATAGTGTCTTGCACTAATAAGGACCCAATAAATGTAAGAGAAATAGAATATTATTAGCATACTTTAGAAATAATGTTCCTTGTGTAAACTGGATATTGGAATAGATGAAGAATAGGAAAATTCATAGAAGAGGTGAGATCAGTTTTGCTATCATTCACTTATTTATTCATTTATTTACATTCAGTCACTCAACCAATACATTATTAAAGGCTTATTATATATCAGCCACTTCACAAGGCAGAGTTCCTGCATTCCAGAGGATTATAAACTAAGGGAGTCAAACAAGCAAGCAAATCATTACAGTCCAGGTTGGTGAGTCAAGAATAGGTACCGTTGCAACAGAGAGTGGTGAGAGATTAGGGTGGGAAAAGGGAAAGTGGTGTTTTAGGCAATGGCAACAACATCATGGAAGGCATTAAAGGATGTAAAGGCTTAGGAAAGTTTCCCCAGAAAACACTGATGCCACCAAAGTGTCTGAGAGGCACAGTACAGAGTCACAAATACCCTAAGGATGTACAGGTAGCTCAGATCAGCACCATAAAGCACTGCACGATGTGTGCATGTTAATAATTACAATTATGGTATCTGGAACTCAGATTGCAGCTGAGGCCCCCTAGGAATCTAGGGAGAGGGAGTTTATCAAATCCTCTCTCTGCTCCATGCACCCAGATGCACAATGCCGTGGCCTGGGGAGTTTTCTCTCCATCCTGGGTGTTCATCCATATGTATTATCTTTATGGGTCAACTGCTTCGACCCAGACTAGAAACTCAGCATTTTTTCAGTTCCTACAGAGGAATGTATTCTCATAAAAGCATTAATGAATGTACAGACTCAAACTAAAAAAGCAAAAAACAAAAATTTAGACATTTTGGTTGAGGCAGTCTGAACGCAAGTTTGAAAAGAACTTCCAAACACAGGGCATTTCAGAAGGAAGTAAGTTTATTAAGAACAAAGAGCATAAATAATGTGACCACTGTGAATGCATTAGACTGACTTCCTGACAGACCAGGGGAAGCTGACAGTTTTCATGGATAAGCAGCCAATTTTTATAGCCTCAAGACAAAGAAAATTACTGCTGGAAGGTTGGCATTAGGTGATTGGTGGGAGCACTATAGGCAATTTACTGGAGTGGACATCTTTGCCTAATTTGGAGTCAGGAGGCTTGTTAGTGATGATCAGGAGGCTTTTGGTGGTGGTTGTAAAGGGATTCAGTTAGCTTCAGAGGTGTCCTTGGTTCTAGGCTCTACTTCGGTGGCCTTGGGGCTGGACTCAAGAATTTCCTTCTTCCATGTTTATTTATTGTTCATCATGTAGTCAGGGGTTTTCCCTCTTTCTAGCTGGTCCCTTGTCTAGCTTCCAACCTACTTGGTTCTCTCCTTACACTTCCAGGTTCTTCTCCCCCTCTTAGTGAAGGAAACTCACTCAGTACAGCCTGCATCCAAACAGGTATGCGCATCAGGTGGCCAACACAAGCAAAGGCCACGGAATCTACAGTGTCTACTCTTACAAAGAAAATCAAAGAAAAGGGGAAAAAAAAAATCTTACAAAGACCCAGTCCATTTTGACTATACCTTCTGTTTAGTTTTGTGAAATTAAGCCACTGTGTTAAGAAGTACTACCAGAGCCTGGTTACCATTCTGGGAGCCAGAGACAGGAAGGTAAGTGAAATCTTTTGTAAAATGGGGTATGGATCTAACTGGGGTGTTTATCCATTACCAGTGCACTCAGGCTTAGTTGCCCTGCGGTCTGTGAGATCTTAGTTCTCCAACCAGGTATCAAACCTGCGTCCCCTGTATTGTGAGATAGAGTCTTAACCACTGGACCCTAGGGAGGTCCTTACCTATGTATTTTAAAACCTATTTACTAGGTTCCTCTGTGCCTTCTTAAGCACTGGAAATGTATCATTTGTAACCTTCCTCTCCTCTTCCCAATACCCCCTGAAGAAGCCCAGTTATCCATGTGAATGAATATCCGTATCAGTGAAAACTGCTGAATAGAAACATCTTTTAAAAAATCAGTTCTGATGAGATGGATGAAACTGGAGCCGATTATACAGAGTGAAGTAAGCCAGAAAGAAAAACACCAATACAGTATACTAACACATATATATGGAATTTAGAAGGATGGCAATGACGATCCTGTATGCAAGACAGCAAAAAAGACACAGATGTGTATAACAGACTTTTGGACTCAGAGGGAGAGGGAGAGGGTGGGATGATTTGGGAGAATGGCATTCTAACATGTATACTATCATGTAAGAATTGAATCTCCAGTCTATGTCTGACGCAGGATACAGCATGCTTGGGGCTGGTGCATGGGGATGACCCAGAGAGATGTTATGGGGAGGGAGGTGGGAGGGGGGTTCATGTTTGGGAACGCATGTAAGAATTAAAGACTTTAAAATTTTAAAAAAATGCAAATTATTATATCCTCTGAATTCTCTGAATGGTAGCATTACTGTTTCTTTCTTTCTTTTTTAAATACTTCTCTGCCTTTCCTAACGTTAAAAAACAATTACCATTGATTGTGTTTATAATTTTTTTAAAGTAATTTTAATCTTATGGGACAAGAACAGTAACCAGCTGGTAAACAGTTCAGCCCTAGGACTCTGCTCCAGCTGAAAGGTGAGCATATGGTGACTTCATGGAAAGAGAGAGATTATAAAACCAGACTCTTTCATCTAACAGTCTGCCTAGTGGGTTATAATTTAATAGGCAGAATTACCTGCTCTTTCCAACGTCTCTCACCATCCCCAGAGACGATGGAACAGATGTTCTTTCTGTCATATGGCCAATGAGAAACAAACGCTTAAAACTCCTCCACTCATTGAAGTGCCCTTGCTCTTGCTTGCCCTTCAGGACCAAGCATGGGACTCAGGTTCCCCAGAAAATTTGCAGTGTTTGCTAAGACTGGTTCAGGGTCCCTTCCTGGTTCCTCAGTAATCCAGTCTTTGTTTGCATTCCCCTAAGGGAAGAGGTCCTGACTTATTCGTTTGTAGGTTTCTAGTGCTTGACAGGATATTTATATATATAGTGGGCATCCAAGACTTATGCTTTAAAATTAATCTGGATTTCCAGCTGGTTTTCAGTTTTTATTGGGAAGACCCATCACAGCTCTGGGGCTTCCCTGGTGGCTTAGTAGTAAAGAACCTGCCTGACAATATAGGAGACATGGGTTTTATCCCTGAGTCAGGAAGATCCCCTGGAGAAAGGAATAGCAACCCACTCCAGTATTCTTGCTGGGAAATCCCATGGAAAGAGGTGCCTGGAGGGCTACAGTTTTGGGGGTCGCAAAAGAGTCAGATGCCACTTAGTGACTAAAACAACAACAAAATCAAAGCTTTAAGGAATCAATAATTAGAAACGTGTAAAACCACTTTGAAAATTGCATAGCTGTATTAAGAAGCATGGTATTGTGATAATGTGTGGTTTAGAAGGGAGTTAATGCCCTCTCCCCCTAGAGGAGGGCATGGCAATGCACTCCAGTATTCTTGCCTGAGAGAGCCCATGGATAGAGGAGTCTGGCAGGCTACCATCCACGGGGTCGCAAAGAGTCAGACACGACTGAATCAATTCAGCATTCACACACACAATGCCATTTCCCACTTTCTCGTCAACATCATTAGGTAATCATTAATTTCATCCTGGTAAGAGCTACTCACTAATGATGAATGAGTTGGAAAGCATACCAGTCAGTCACAATTGTTACTTACATGTTCAGAAAGTGTGTCACCATACTAAAAACCAGAATGTGAATTTTAGTGTTTTTATGACCTTTTCAACTATATTGAAATCAACATCTGAGCAACAAGTACAGGACTTGTTGCTGTTGTTCAGTTGCTAAGTCATGTCCAGCTCCATGTGACCCCAAGAGCTACAGCCCACCAGGCTCCTCTGTCCATGGGATTCTCCAGGCAAGAATAAGCAAGTTGGTTGCCAGTTCCTTCTTTAGGGGACCTTCGCAACCCAGAGATAGAACCCAGGTCTCCTGCACTGGCAGGTGGGTTCTTTACCACTGACCAACCAGGGAGGTACAGGACTAGGCATTTGTTAAACATTCAGGAGAGCCTAGGTAACTAACCCTTGAAGAGACTGCGGGGCTGAGGGCAAAGGGGCACAGGTTGGTAAACTGGTATAGCTCTGTATGAATTTGGATGCATTTGAGTCTTATAATAGCATATGAGTCCCAGGGAATAGGAGGGCAGTGATTTTTGTTTGACATATCCCCTATACAGCAAACATTTGATAAGTAAGTACGAGTAGAGCCCTAAGACAAACAATAACACAGATTAAAAATTTGTGAATATAGACTTTATGACCCTTGTGTTTCCTTGTTATTCCCACAAAGAGTTGACTTGTGAGACCAGCTGGTGATCAGCTGGGCTGAAGCAGTGAAGCCAGTATCTGAGAGTCAGGGTTTCTTGTTCATGAGGTTGCCTGACAGGCATCCATAGACCATGCCTGTGTGCCGCATCTTCCCTCTTTGGGACTGGTATATTTCAGCTGACCTGAGTGTCTCCCAGGTCTCTTTTGTTGGCAGATTCAAAGCTGAGCTCATTAGCCTTTGAAAGATGTCTTTGGAAATCAAACATGCTCTGAGTCATACCTGCCTGTCCCCTACCGAGACAGTATAATGTCACTGAGAGCACAATGTCATGCAAATTAGTTCTGCCCATGGCTTCCAGGAGAAAGGCGCCAAACACCTCTCACAGTGTAAAACAGCACAGCTCAAGCTGGAGAAGGACTCCACAGAAATTCAGAGCCAAGGCAAGCTTAATTCTCTACATGCATAAGTAAGCCTTGATAAAAAAACCTTTGCAGAGGTATAGAAAAAAAAAAATGGAAAGATGTGGATGAGTGGATTGTTGGTGGTGGGGGCATCAGACTCAGCCCTTCCCAGAATAGCACCATTGCTTGTTCCAAATTTATAATCCCACACATCTGGGCTTTTGTACATTTAATGTCGACTGTTACTTCAACAAGGTGTCATTAATCACTTACTGTGTTCCTGGAACACACTGAAGGAAGTCACAAAACCTAAAACATATTTCTTTCCTCAGGAAGAATTTTGTTCTAGTTAGGGAGCCAAGGCCTAAAATCCAGGAAGGTTAGAAATCAAAAGAAAGCTGTTGACAATCAAGGGCCTCGTGAGTGACAATCAAAGGCACAGTGAGTGACATACTGTGAAGGAAGATCACTATGCGCCTGATAGGAATAGAATCAGATAGCTATACAGGTAGTGAGAGAAGTCCCAGTAGGGGATTGCCGATAGAGGTAAACCCAGGAAACTTGGAGAGACTACTGTGAGTTAATGAGCACTCAAGAAAGCTTTTGGAATGTCATGGAAGGAACCAATCTTGCTTAACTATAAAGCCATAAATAAAAGCATGCGATATGCCCAGGCCATTAGGGGCTAGAAAAATGTCACCACCCTTCTACTGATTTGAATAAGCACTATGATAATCCTAGTTGACCTCATAGGGTCAGACACTATCCTGCTTGATATAAAGGAGGAGCTAGTGATGTAAGCCTGACATCTTCTTGAATAAGGTGGTCTTTCCCCCTCTCCCACTTTCCTTTGATTATAAAATCATAGCCCACTTAATCCTTGGGGGCAGCGCTCCATCGCCTGCCCACTTGCATCTCTTACAAGCATCCTATATTAAAAAATCTACTTCTCGACTATCACTTTGCCTCTGGGTGAATTCATTCTGTGCTGAGACACAAAGAACCTGAGCCTCAGTAAATCTACATGCCAGATGAATCACTCTAATGAAAAGATGTGGGTTTAAGTCCCAGTTCAAGTTTCGGCCTGGTTTGAGTTCCGGCACGTGGGTTCAAGTCCCTATCTGAGGTAAACAGTTTCAGGGTGGTGAAACAGAAGACATCAGAACGAGTGAAAGAAGAGTAAGAGTCATTTCAGTAGTGGAGACTGCCTGGGCAGACCTATGGAAGCGAGGTGCTTCTCAAGGAGCTGAGGGAAACCATGCGTGCAATTCTTACGTCTTACTAACGGAAGACTGGAGCCCACTGAAGTCAATGACTTGCTCAAGGACACCCCGTGAGTAAGCGGCACAGTCAGACCTAGAATTCAAGGCTCTGGGCCATTAGCTCGGTGATGTATGCTCCCAGGTCCCTGCACAGTGGTTTAGTGAGGCAACATGAAAGGGAGATTCCGGCCCTTGAACTCTGTGCTCTACCAGGCTTTCCCATTTAATACTTGCAGCTACTCTATATAGGCTTTCTTATTGCCATTTTATAGCTCAGTTCACAAGTTTCTGAAATAGAAGGCTACTTGCCCAAGGCCACGCAGCTAGTGAGAGCGGGCTTCGGATGCAAGCCTGGCTGTTTGTGAAGCCCAGCTGCTTTCTGCTATGTCAACCTGGAGCCAAGGGTTTCTACTGAGAGTAGGAAGAAAGTTTTTAAACCGCTTCTTATTCCATAGCTAAATGTTTTACAGTAGAAAAGACTTACAGCTTTATTCCAACATTTTACATATTACCTTTAGAGAGAGAGGTGCATTGTAAGTTAAGTGAGAGAACGTTGTTGGAGGTTTAAAAGTCAGATGGGTGGCCTGAAAATCATAACCTTACTACTCAACTTTTTCATATTACTTTAGACCTTAGCCATCCCAATAAAATCAGGAACAGATTCAACATCTCCTGTAGTTACAATACCTCTGTGTTGTCTGCCTTCTGTATTGACTCCTACATCACAAACCCTCAGTTCCATAAATTCAATCTAATCCAGCTAGACAGAATTACTCTTTGACAGCTGAGACATTCTCATCTTTTCTTTGTTCCCAGCCTCCATAATTGTTTCGGTTCCATACAGAGTCTCAGACTCATTTCTCTTTGCTGCACGTGCCCTGAGAAGATTTCTGCCTAGAGAATCATCATCATGCTTAATCAGCACTACTATTCTCTTCAGTTGATTAAACCCCAGGATACCCAATCTGTTAGCAGAAATGTGTTGGGCTGATATCAAAGCTCTAGCTCACTTCATCTCCTGAGGCTCTTCTCCAACATTGTCTTGAAGAATGAAGGTTACCTGCATCATAAATCAAATTTATCACTGGTATTTGGTCATCATAACCAATTCAATAGACATATAAATTATTTTTTATTATCTTTAATTCCCAATGAAGGAATTTGGACACCTAATCTCAGGGAGTAAAATAGTGTGCCCCAGTTTCATCAGATATTATGAAGATCTCATTTCTAAAAGAAAAGTAGAAAATAAGCTAATTTATAGGTAGTGGCAATTTTGAGGTCCTTCCACATGAAGTCAGTCATCATTAAGGATGCTGCAGACTTTGACTTTATGTGAAGCTTCAATCCACACAGGTCTCCATGAATTCACAGTTGATCTTCATGTACTGAAGTAACCAAGTCTTTGCTTTATCTGTGTCTCTAAATAGAGGTATCAAATCATGATTATGATAACAATTATTTTTATACGTTTTCTGAGCCAGGTACCTTACTTGACCCTTAAATGAGCCTCATTTGAAAACTCTTAGTAAGTCGACTTACAAGGTGGCTGTCATTAATCTCATTTTACAAATGAGAAAAATGACTCATAGATATTGAGTTAGTTTTTCAAGACCGCACACTCTACTCACCAGACCTGGCTGAGGCCAGTGCATGTGCGTTCGTTCCAATGTAGACTGAGCTATGCTGCCTTCTGTAGACAATGCCGTGGATGGCTAATCTCATCCTTTCTCACCCCATCTGAGGCCTCAGCCAGTGTGAGCACCAAATCCACACAACAAACGAAACTATGAAGGCAGTCAGTCTCCGCCTGATACACATGGTCCTTTATTGTATTCCCAGCACCTAGTGGAGTACCTAGTACATTGCTGGAGATCAAAATATATTTGTTGAATGATTGAACGACTGACTCTGTTGAATATTCTTTGCTGAAGGACTAAGCAGCAGCCCCTTTATATTTTCTCTCCCATACTTTTTATTAAAAAATATAAATTATTTATTTTAATTGGAGGCTAATTACTTTACAATATTGTATTGGTTTTGCCATACATCAACATGAATCTGCCACAGGTGTACACATGTTCCACATCCTGAACCCCCCTCACACCTCCCTCCCCATATCATCCCTCTTGGTCATCCCAGTGCACCAGTCCCAAGCATCCTGTATCCTGCATCGAACCTGGACTGGTGATTCATTTCACATATGATATTATACGTGTTTCAATGCCGTTCTCCCATACTCTTTATTCATATTCTTCCAATCATATTCTCTAGCTATTCCTTTCATTCTTACATCCCCACGCCTTTATACTGGAGGGCTTCCCTTGTAGCTCAGTCGGTAAAGAATCCACCTGCCCATGCAGGAGACCCAGGTTCGATCCCTGGGTTGGGAAGATCCCCTGGTGAAGGAAATGGCAACCCACTCCATTTCCTTTCCAAGTATCCTTGCTGGAAAATCTCATGGACAGAGGAACCTGGTGGATTGCGGTCCATGGGGTCACAAAGAGTCGGGCACGACTGAGCGACTAACACACACACACACACACAAGCTCTTAGAACTTCTATCCCAAAGCTTAAAAAAAGAAAAAAAAAGTAAAAGAAAATAAAGAGCCATACATCTTCCATTGTTTTCATGGATTCATGCTCTACCTCCTTGCTTTAAGTAAATCCTAGTTTTCCCGGCATTTCTCTAAGTGGGGACCAGGCATTCTCATATGCTCCAAGTACTATGGAATCATCAGAGCAGTTATAATTTTCATTTCCTGAGCAATTCTTGGATTTGATCTATTTTATTTAATCTCAAAATATTACTTTTTTAAAACACTTATCATTGTTTCCTGGTCTCCTTAGCTACAGTCTTTACTTTGGAAATCCATCCATCAGCTGTAAGAAGATTTTCCTAACGTAAATCTAATATGTTGCGTCCTTGCTTAAAATCTTCACATGATTCTTAAACACATTCCTTCTAAAGACATATATTCCTTCACACACTGCCCACCAGGTATAAATCTGTGCTAGTCATGCAAAATAATTCACATTTCCCTGAACAGACATTGTCATGTTCCTCTATGCCTTTGCACCCTTGATATGCTATTTTCCATACTTGGAAGCCTCTGTACCTGGGCCTTCTTTCCCTGGCTGACTCGCAGTGCTATATGCCCTGATTCCCCAGGTGTGTTAGAAGTCCCTCTGGGGTGCTGCCATAATTCCTACTTTACATCACTTGTCATACTTTTGCGTTTTCCTGTTTTGACAAAACTAAATGTTCTGTTTGTCTCTTTGTATCCACTGCCTCACCTACTGTAGGTATTTGTTAACTATTAACCATACAAATATTTAAACACTGAAAGAAGTGCCTTCCAACACCAGAGAGTTTCTATAGTTCCATGAAAAAACTACAACTAGAACTCATCCTCTCTTTTCCAAACGATTGCAACATTTTTCTATCAGGTCTCCTTATCCCTATTCTGACTTGCCTCCTTCAAATGCCACTTATACACAGCTAGGGGAGCGATCTAGCATAGTGATCTTTAACTCTTACTTTATATGCTCCCTAGAGTGCATGGGGTTAAGTTCCATTGCCTAATAAAGCATCAGTGTCTTCCTTGCCTTCCTTGATCTCTCCCAGGCTGGCTAGAAGGTCTTCATGGGGGATCCCACAATACTGCATGCAGAACACCCTCCCTGCCTTTGCCACAATGCATTGTGCTTAGTTGTTCAGGCATGTCTGAGTCCTTGTGACCTTTGGGACTGTAGCCTGCAAGGTTTCTCTGTCCATGAGATTTCTCAGGCAAGAATATTGGAGTGGGTTGCCATTTTCCTCCTCCAGGGGATCTTCCCGACTCAGGGGTTGAAACTGAGTCTCCTGATACTTTATGGCAACTACTTGAAGTGATATGCCCATTCCCAGAACAAATTCCTTCAGGACAGGGACTGTGTCACAGTTATCTCTGAATCCCTAAAGTAGCTACTACAGCTTCTGTTGGAGCATGTACTCATCAATGGGTACTGAATTAATAATATCTGAAATAGACACAGTAGCTAGATAGCCGCAAAAGTGTTGCAAAGGAAAGCAAACTTTGGGACAAAGATCAGGCCTTCCAGGAGTCTTTAAATTTAATGTATCTCAGAATGGTAAGGGACTTGTATTTATCATCAAAGGTTTTCCACTGAAGACAATCTGCTTCACAAACTGAAATTTGATTATGCCGTAAAAGATAAGTAGAAAATTAAAATATTAGTTTGTTAGTTTCAAAACTAATAACACATAACATTAGCATCACTGCATTTATTGGTTACTATACACAGCAGCTGACTGCATTCCATTACATGCTCTGCCTCACTATTTGCAACCCCACAATGCCCCCTCTCATCAGGCAAGGTTCCAGTCCATTGGTCAACAAGCATTTATTAAAAGGATCTTGTGGGAACAGCACCACATGGTCACAGTAGGGGAATAATGAAATAACAGCACTTAAGCAGCTCATAATCTGTTTGGGTGGAAGGAGGTACCCAAGAGCAATAAAAGATAATACATAAATATAAAACTCAGAGGCTAACCACTGCAAATCTGATGAGAGGAGGCAGTCACTAAAAGTTGACTGGAGAAAGTGGAAGTGATTTGGATACGTGGAAATAGAAAAAAAATATTTTATAGGATTTGGGAGTCAATATATACTTCATCTGTTTGTCTCTTTATTCATTTATCACATAGACATTGAAACTAAGAGTCCAATGCAAATTCATCTCCATCTCCAAGGGCTAGTGTGGTCAAAGTCATGTGTGTTCTGTTCATGATTATTACTAATGAACACAGACATAACAACCTGAATAGCTACATGTAAATCAATGAAATCATAACACTCTCTCACACCATATACAAAAATAAACTGAAGATTATTTAAAGACTTGAATATAAGACACAACCCCATAAAATTCCTAGAAGAGAGCACAGGCAAATATTCTCTGACATAAATTGTAGCAATATTTATTTAGATCAGTCTCCCAAGGCCAAAAAAAAAAAAAAAAGGCAAAAGTAAACAAATGGGACCTAATAAAACTTAAAAGTTTTATTTGCCAGGTAAAGGAAACCATCAACAAAATGAACAGACAATTTATGGAATGGGAGAAAATATTTGCAAGTGATGCAACCAACAAGAGATTCAAGAGCTTAATCTCCAAAATATACAACCAGGTCGTATAACTCAGCATCAGAAGAATGAAGAACTCGGTCATAAAATGGGCTGCTGCTGCTGCTAAGTCACTTCAGTCGTGTTCGACTCGGTGCGACCCCATAGATGGCAGCCCACCAGGCTCCCCCTTCCCTGGGATTCTCCAGGCAAGAACACTCGAGTGGGTTGCCAGTTCCTTCTCCAATGCATGAAAGTGAAAAGGGAAAGTGAAGCCACTCAGTTGTGTCCGACTCTTAGCGACCCCATGGACTGCAGCCTACCAGGCTCCCCCACCCATGGGATTTTCCAGACAAGAGTACTGGAGTGGGGTGCCATTGTTTTCTCTGATAAAATGGGCAGAAGACCTAAATAGACATTTTCCCAAACAAGACAGATGACCAACAAAGATGCTCAACATCACTAATTGTTAGAGAAAAGAAACTCTATATTACAATGAGTTATTACCTCACACGGGTCATAATGCTGTTATAAAAAAAAGTCTATAAATAGTAAATGCTGGGAAGGGTGGGGAGAAAAGTGAACCTTCCTACACTGTTAATAGAAATGTAAATTGGTGCAGTCACTATGGGAAACAGTATGGAAGTTCATTTAAAAACTAAAAATAGACCTATCATTTGATCCAGCAATTCTGCTCCTAGGTATATATTCAGAAAAAAAGAAAATCTTCTAATTCAAAAAGGTACAGGCACCCCGATGTTCATAGCAGCACTATTTACAATATTCAAGACATGGAAACAACCCAAGTGTCCATCAACAGACAGTTGGGTTAAGAAGATATGTGTGTGTGTATTATTCAGCCACAAAAGAGTGAAATATTGCCTTTTTCAGCATGAATGGGCCTATGGAATATTATACTTAGTGAAGTAGATCAGACAGAAAAAGAAAAATACTAAAGGATAATTTTTATATGTGGAATCTAAAAATAAGGCAACAGAAAAAAGACATACCCATGTAGCTCTTCAATAGAGCTGTGTGGTAGGTATTATTACCCCTATTTTACAAATGAGGAAGTAGACACCCAGCAATTGTGACTTGACTGAGTTTACGTAGTTATTGAGACAGGACCAAGACTTTGAACTGTCTTCCGACTTCAAAGCCCAAGCTCTTTTCAAGCATCATGCAAGAAGCAAAGGTCAAATTTTGCCGAAAAGTATCGTTAGTCCTTTCAAATCCCTTCCAGCATGAGATTTTATAGATGAGATTTGTAAAAGCACAGTTGATTACAGAGAGTGGACAAGAAAGTATATACTATGGCTTCTAAGGTCTAGTCCTCTCTAGACCGTATTTATGGGCACCTGTTCTGCCATAAAGCAGCCATTATGACTGAATTGCTTCATCAACCAACCTACCAGGGCAGTGAAGAAATAAACACTATATCTGACTTTCTTAACTGGGTGTTTTAACCACAATAGTTACACCATTTAAGAGTGAAACCAAACCATAGTCTTAACCAGACTTAATATGACTTCATTCCTTCAGTGTTATGACAAATAATATGCTAAATTCCTTTTGAGCACCATGCCCTCATTAAAACTGCGTTTTGGCTATTAGAGGTTCTAAAAAAATGTACTTTGGCTACTCAAAAATATTCAGATAGTCTCTTCTGGTTTCTTTCATATCTCTGTACTCTTACACAATATCCTATTATTTATTTCTTTAATTTTTAATACATTGTTGAATATATTAATATCACTATGACTTGAACATTATGTAACTACTAAATAATCACAAGAATGTTCCACTTTTCTATGACATTCTAAGTGTGTCTTAGACTATTAATCTGAATTGCCATGAAGAGAACCTTCTGGGGCTTCTAGTTCCACACTATTTGGGAAGACAGTGTCAAATGTTCAAGGCAAAGTTTCAGCTTTCTTTTCCCCTAGGGTGTGTCTCTCCTTCCTCAAATAATAAACATCAGTGAGAATGATTTTTAAATACCACAATAAGAGAGACCTCCTAAGTGTACCTCTCAGGTATCAGCCTCTTTGCCTTCAACAACTTTGTGTTGGATTGCAGCTACTAAGATGCCCGCTGGGTATCTGTCAGCTGCATCCTAAACATCTTGCCCTGACTTTCAAGGTTTTGCACTTGGTGTAATTGCTACATTCTGAGACAAACTTATTCTCTGAAAGACAACATTTTAACCAAAAGTGAAAACAATCCAGCTTTAACCAGGACCACAAGTCTTATACAAATTTAGTTAAGGAAAGAAAAGCAGGAAAACAATTTTTTTTACAATGAGAGCTCTTGCTTCTAAAGTATGGCTCCTCATGCCTTGGATCATATAAACTTGGTTTCCCTTGGTTTTATAGGGAAATAATTTATCAGCTGACTTGGGAAGGGAGCAGCTCAGCACCATTGGGAGAGTATGGGATACGGAGTCAAGATACCTGGGTCTCATTCTGCCTCAATAATGTTTTGCCTTGCCAACTTTGCGAAAGTAACTCAGACCTCGGGAGTCAAAGTCTTTGTAAAACGAAGATAACTGCATTAATCCCTCCCTGCCTCACTGAGTTGTTGTGAGAGTCAATTTAGATATGATAAAACATGCTGTAAATACCATATGCTGATTTCATTATTAGTATTGTTACATTCTGCCCTGCCTTTCGGGATTGCCAGAGGAAACCTTTCTTTTCAGATCCCTTAAGTGCTTTCACCTTTGAACAGGAAAGAATTTGTAAGCAGTTATCCATTGAGTACCAAGTTTGAGTCCCACCCTCTGCTAGGAACCATGAGGATTAACAATAAATGAAGGGACAAGTATATGGTAACCCTAACCTTAAGAATCTCATGATATAGTCAGGGAGAAGATATGGATACAAAAGAAACACAAACTGAAAAAATCAGGCTAATGTGGGTTTGAAGCCAATTAGATGAGACGTCATGGATGGATAAATACATAGCAGAGGTGGAGAGTAGACAGTGATGAGACAAAGATTTGTGAAAGAGGAATATGAGCTGGGTGCAGATGTGGACAGCTGGACAGATTAAACTGTGGGAAAGCTCACCCTTTAGTTGATCCACTCCTGAGCTGAGATCAGGGCTAAAGGACAAACTGAGGCCTTCCATTCAGCTGCCACATAACATTGAGCAGAGTTCCATGTGCCCTTGTTAGCTATCCATTCTAAATATAGCAATGTGTATATCGCCATCCCAAACCCCCTAACTATTCCCGTCCCCCATCCTCCCCGCTGGCAACTATAAGTTTGTTCTCTAAGCCTATAAGTCTGCGATTCCACTTATAAAGGATCTCATTCGGTATTTCTCCTTCTCTGTCTAGCTTAAAATGATGAACATTTTTTGAGCCTGGTCTGTAACATGTGCAAGATAACTGTACTAAGACCTCTTTAGATATTATCAAACATATATTATCTAATTTAATATAACCACCCAGTGAGTTAAATTTTATATCCCCTTTTTACTGATGATAAAACCAACTAAAGCAGTGGATTAACTTGCCTGCATTCGTGGCAGAGTGAGGATTTCAAGAGACATGTTTTCAATCATCTTTAAAAATGCATCTTTTTCTTTTATTTTTTCATGAGCTACTGGTCCATTCAGATGTTCAAAGATCAGGAAACATTTAGGAGAGAAATATATAAAATTGGATAGCTATTTGGTAATTTTGTTTTCTCTGTGGGTTGGGATGTAACCTTCATTATTCTATTTTAGTGACTGAACACGTGGGCATTAAACATTTCAGACATGGAATGTTCCTTGGTTTGAAAACCACTGGCGAGCAAATTAAAAACTCTGAGAAAGGCAGAAGCAAGGATCCTTGCCTGGCACCATGAACATTCCTGGAAGCCAAGTAAGTGGCCTTCTTTAGCATTTTTGCAATGCCAAGGGCTAGGATCCCTGGCAGCAGTTAGAAAAGCCCTGCTAGGTTTGTGAGATCTAGTCTTTATTAACAACATGTGGGTAAAATACAGTTTTAAAAACCCAAACATCTTTTCTCAATATTGTGCTGAGTTCTAGCTGGCAAGTCTGGGCATTTCCACCTCTGTCCCCACCACAAAACTGAAAATCTCCCAATAACAAAGGAAAACCTTTCCACCTAGCCACAACAGCTCTTCCTCTGTGTGAAAGCTGCATGTAGGCTGCATTAGGTTGAGCAGTCTCATGTCACGGGGATGATGAAAGTCACAGGCTTGGAGGCTTGTTAGACAACATCTCTTTCCATTTGACCCAGATGCCATTTGTCATCCCTGGAGGTATTTTTGTGTTTCAGAAACATGCTCATAAGTCATGGTGTAATTGAGTGTGGATGAAATATTATTCAAGAACTCTATGTGCTTTTTTGTTGCTGTTTTAGATCACTCTGTTTGGTGTTCATAAAAGTGTTCGAAGTTTTGCATAAACGTTTTGATTTTGCAAAGTACCTTTATAAAGGGGCTACCCCTGGTGGCTTAGTGGTAAGGAATCCTCCTACAATGCAGGAGCCGGGGGAGACGTGGGTTCTATCTCTGTGTTGGGAAGATGCCCTGGAGGAAGAAATGGCAACCCACTCCAGTATTCTTGCCTGGAAAATTCCATGCACAGAGGAGCATGCTGGGCTATCGTACATGGGGTTGCAAAGAGTCAGACATGACTAAGCAATTGAGCACACACACATACCTTTATAAAGGGACAACATAGAAAACTGCGGGGAATTCAGACGGCAAGTCATTAAGGGGAAGTCTTTTTCCCCCAGAACAAAATCAGAGAAGATACTAATTTTCTTTAAATCCTGAAAAAAAAATTAGCATTCTTGAAGTCCTCATTTAGGCTTTTTTTTTTTTTTCCTGAAATGTAAGCAGTGCCTCTCAGTCACAGGCAGCTGTAGAAAAATGGGCCTATTGGGCAAAATTTAGCCTCTCACTCAACTGAATCCGAAGATTTTAGAGCTCTGAACGCCTCCTTGGATTGTGCACCTGGGTAGGAGCTGAGCAGTGAAGAAGGGTGAGTAATCACCATGAGTAAAAATAAGCAGAAATAGAGGAGTAAAACGATGAGCAGAGGCTTTAAGATGCGTACAATGGTCATATAAGCAAGCCATACCTCAAATTCAAATAGTCAGGCAAGTATCACGTAGCACACTCCATCCTGACTTAGGCCCCTGCATGGAGAGGTGGGATTGGGACCTCATCAGTAATGAAATCAGGGTAAGTTCATTTCTGGAGATGAGTGGTGAGGACCAATTGTAGGCAGACTTAAGAAACAAAGAATTCCGTAAAAGGTACAGGGAAATGAAGAACAAAGGTGGTTCTTAGTGACAGAGCTAGAATTGCTTACATTCAATGACACTTCTGAGGAAAAGAGCCTATTTTTCATATTGGCCTCAATGGGAGCTTTTCACAGACAACTCTGGCTAAAAAGGACAAGTTCCTTCCTTTGCGTGTATCCAAATATGTGGAAGAGGTCAATGATCAGATTATCCATGGCACATGCTCATCTCTGCCTTGTTACCAACAGTAACAAGCCTCTTTGTCTAGATTGTATAGACAATCACCTCACCTTGAGCATTAGGTTTCAGCACATGAATTTGGGAGGGACACAGTCATTCAAATCATAGCAAGTGCTGATTTTGGCAGTGATTATATATTTGCAGCTCACTATAACAGTCATCCACTGTGGCATTACTCCAGGTGATAATACTGAACTGTGCAACTTAAAAGCATGATAATCATGAACATTAATAGTCCATTTTTTTTTTTAACTTTACCTAAGCAAATGGCAACCCATTCCAGTATTCTTGCCTGGAGAATCCCATGGACAGAACAGCTTTGAGAGCTACCGTCCATAGGGTCCAAAGTGTTGGATACAACTGGTGTGACTTCACACTCATGGATCAGTTGTACTTTGTGTCAATATATGTGTATGTGCTCAGTCGTATCAGTCATGTCCAACTCTTTGCAACCCCATGGACTGTAGCCAGCCAGGCTCCTCTGTCCGTGGTATTTCCCTGGCAAGAATACTGGAGTGGGTTGCCATACCCTCCTCCAGGGCATCTTCCCACCCCATGGAGTGAATCTCCTCTGTCTCTTGCCCTGCCAGCAGATTCTTTGCCACTGAGCCACCAGGGAAGTTGTGGTATCAATACAGAGCTAAATTCTATCTCATTGTGATTGTTGTGACCATGTTTCCTAAGCGATCAGATAATGAAAATGAGGATGATGACAGTGCTTATAGCAATATGACCCAAGCATTGCCCAAAGAGACGTCTAACTAACTGCGCTGTGTTAATGATAGTTGGAAGGACAAGAGCAACTGGGTTGGGGGCAGGGGAGGGTGTAAGTAACCAAAATAGAACATAGGGCACAATCTGAGAAAATAATCTGGAGCTGGCATGCCAAAGGGGCATTTATGGTGAAAGCACTAACTTGGAGACTGAATATAGTCCAGAATGAGACAGAGAAGTAATTCTTTCAATTAAAGGACTTTTTGTTTTTGTTTTGTCTACTAAAAAGACACCAAGTTGCAGAAAATTAGCATAGGCACATCACACCAATGACCATACATTATCGTATCTTTGCCTTGATTTCACTATGAAACTGAGAAAAGCTACATGTTCTGATTCACTGATTACAACTGAAATGTCTACTGTCGCATAATATAGGATGTTTGGATAACAGGGAGTAGTATAGACTTGATTCTGTCAAATTTTACTGAAAACCATGCTTTCTACAGTTTATCAAGTGATGAGTTGAATCAAGGCAACAGTGACAAAAGGAAAAAGAATCCCTCTGTGTTTTCAGTATTTCAGTTAAAAAAATGGATTTGGCAATCATTTTCTTGAATTTTATGAAGACGCTTTTAAACCACAAAAACTTTTTTTTTAAAGATTTTTAATATTTTATCCAAACACAAACTAGACTTTGCTCATGTACCTGCATGTTTGGCAGACAGTGAAAAATGTAAATTTTACTAAAATCCATTGTCTATACCAAAGAAAATGGAAAGATCTTCTTACTACATGTATATACCTTGTACACAACACTGCTAAAAGCAGATATGATTTCCTATCTGTGAAATTGTGGTTTTCATAATGAAGGTTTCTGGTCAATTTACTCTTTCCTCTCAGTATACGGAAACACTTAAAGAGATATTTCACCGTATGGAAAATAAAAGAAGATAGCCTTCTTAGACATGTCTCTAAAAGATGGCTATTATTGTTGTGGGCCATAGAAAAATATTTTATGGCAGTCCAATATTTTAACATCTTTGTGTGGTCTCCTTTCAACCGATTATGTGACTGTGGTAGATTAATAAAACAAGTGCAGAAAATTGTTGATACCCTTCCTTTCAAGAAGTGGAGATTGATTACCTTCCCCTTGAGTCTGGACTGGACTCACTTCTAATGAATAACATAATGTAGCAGTAGTGTGTGTTAATTCTGAGAAGCAGGTTATGAAAAGATTGCAGCTATCAGCTTGAGTACTCTGTTTTCCTCTCTCTCTCTCTAATCACTCATTCAGAGGGAAGACATAAGCGGTGTCAGAAGAATTTGAAGGTAAATATAGAGACACTGAGAGCAGCCAGCAACCATGTGAGTAATTTGGAAGTGGATCCTCCATGGGTTGAACCTTTTATTCTTTTTTAAATGGTACATCACATGAATAACCTGAATTCCTTAACTATTCCTCTCTTTGTGCCTGTTTGTAAATAACCATTTTCCTCTCAGCTTTACTGAGATATAGTTAACATATAACATTGTGTAAATTTAAGGTATACAAGGTCTTAATTGAATATATTCATATTATGTAAAACAATTAGTTAGTGGCACTGGGTAACACCTCAATTATATCACATAATTACCATTTCTTTCTTGTGGTGTAAACATTTAAGATCTCTTAGCAACTTTTAAGTATAGGTGGTGGTTTAGTATCTAAGTCGTGTCCGACTCTTTGCAACCCCATGGACTGTATGTGCCAGGCGCCTATGTCCATGGGATTTTCCAAGCAAGAATAGTGGAATGGGTTGCCATTTCCTTCTCCAGAGAATCTTCCCAATCCAGGAACCAAACCCATTTTTCCTGTATTGACAGGTGGATTCTTTATCCACTGAGCTACCAGGGGAGACTTTTAAGTGTATAATACGGTTTTATTAACTATAATCATCATTCTGCACATTAGGTTCCCAGAATGCTTCTATATTATAACTGCAAGTTTAATTCTTGGCCCAACAACTCCCTATTTCTTCCATCCTGACAAACATAAAACATCTCATAACAGTTTATCTTATTCTGATTTTAAAAAATTGATCACATGCAAGTACTCTCCCCTTTATTCCCTGAGCTTTTATGGTTTTGATGTCACAGTTTATCTCTTTCACTTTTCGTGTCCTTTACCAAACACTCATAGCTATAGTTATTTTTAATAGTCTTGTTCTTTAACCTTTATACTTGAGTTACATGGTGAGTACTCCATAATATTACAGTATTAGAATTCTAAATGTGACTATATGTTTACCTTTACCAGTGTGTTGCATATTTTCCTATGATTTATGTTACTAAGTAGTATCTTTTCATTCCAACTTGAAGAACTCCACTCAACATTTCTTTTAAGGAAGTTCTAGTGATGAAAACCCTCAACTTTTGTTTGTCTAGAAAAGTTCTTATCTCTCCTTCATTTCTGAAGGACAATTTTTCAAGTTAAAGTATTTTTAATGGCAATTTTGTTTTCTTTTAGCACTTTGAATACGTCATCCCACTCTCTCACAGCTTGTAAGATTTCTGCTGAGAAGTCCACTGATAGCTTTCTGGGAGTTCCCTTGTGAATTACAAGTCTTTGCTTTTCTCTCTTTCTGTCTTTAAGATTCTTTCTTTGACTTTCTTTAATTTTTTAAAAATTTAATATAATAGGCTTTGGAGAGGATCTCTTTGAAGTTTATTTTGTTTGTGACCTATGTGATTCATTAACTTGAATATTCAAATCTCTCCCCAGATTTGGGATGTTCTCAGGCATTCTTTCTTTTTTTTCTTTAGATTAATTTTTTTCATTATTTCTTTAAATTAGATTTCTATCCTTTTCTTTCTGTCTTCTCCTTCTGGAAGTGTGATAATTTGAAAATGGTTCTTTTGATGTTATCCTATTTTGATTAGGTAGGCTTTGTTCTCCCTTTTCCATTTTTGTGCTTTTTTTTTTTTTTTTTTACTTCTCTAACTGGATAATTCAAATCTGTCTTTGAGTTAACCTATTCTTTCTTCTGCCTGCTCTAGCTTGCTCTTGAAACAGTCTATAAAATTCTTCAATTCAGTTTTGTGTCCCTCAGTTCCAGAATTTTTGTTTGATTCTTTTTGTTGTTGTTGTTTTTCTTTTATTATTTATTATTATTATTTTTTACTTTACAATATTGTATTGGTTTTGCCATACATCAACATGAATCCGCCATGGGTGTACACATGCTCCCCATCCTGAACCCCCCTCCCACCTCCCTCCCATACCATCCCTCTGGGTCATCCCAGCGCACCAGCCCCGAGCATCCTGTATCATGCATCGAACCTGGACTGGCAATTCGTTTCTTATATGATATTATACATGTTTCAATGTCATTCTCCTAAGTCATCCCACCCTCTCCCTCTCCCACAGAGTCCAAAAGACTGTTCTATACATCTGTGTCTCTTTTGCTGTCTCTCATACAGGGTTATCTTTACCATCTTTCTAAGTTCCATATATATGTTCAGTTCAGTTCAGTTCAGTCTCTCAGTCGTGTCCGACTCTTTGCGACCCCATGAATCGCAGCACGCCAGGCCTCCCTGTTCATCACTATCTCCCGGAGTTCACTCAGACTCACGTCCATCGTGTCAGTGATGCCATCCAGCCATCTCATCCTGGGTCGTCCCCTTCTCCTCCTGCCCCCAATCCCTCCCAGAATCAGAGTCCTTTCCAATGAGTCAACTTTTCGCATGAGGTGGCCAAAGTATTGGAGTTTCAGCTTTAGCATCATTCCTTCCAAAGAAATCTTAGGGTTGATCTACTTCAGAATGGACTAGTTGGATCTCCTTGCAGTCCAAGGGACTCTCAAGAGTCTTCTCCAACACCACAGTTCAAAAGCATCAATTCTTCGGCCCTCACCCTTCTTCACAGTCCAACTCTCACATCCATATATGACCACAGGAAAAACCATAGCCTTGACTAGATGGACCTTAGTCAGCAAAGTAATGTCTCTGCTTTTGAATATACTATCTAGGTTGGTCATAACTTTTCTTCCAAGGTGTAAGCATCTTTTAATTTCATGGCTGCAGTCACCATCTGCAGTGATTCTGGAGCCCCCTAAAATAAAGTCTGACACTGTTTCCACTGTTTCCCCATCTATTTCCCATGAAGTGATGGGCCCAGATGCCATGATCTTCATTTTCTGTATGTTGAGCTTTAAGCCAACTTTTTCACTCTCCTCTTTCACTTTCATCAAGAGGCTTTTAGTTCCTCTTCACTTTCTGCCATAAGGGTGGTGTCATCTGCATATCTGAGGTTATTGATATTTCTCCTGGCAATCTTGATTCAGGCTTGTGTACCTTCCAGTCCAGCGCTTCTCATGATGTACTCTGCATAGAAGTTAAATAAGCAGGGTGACAATATACAGCCTTGACGTACTCCTTTTCCTATTTGGAACCAATCTGTTGTTCCATGTCCAGTTCTAACTGTTGCTTCCTGACCTGCATACAGATTTCTCAAGAGGCAGCTTAGGTGGTCTGGTATTCCCATCTCTGTATTGGATTCTTTTTCTATATTTTCTACCCCTTATTTTTAACTTCTTGTTTTGTTCTTATATTATTTTCTTCTTTTCCTGATACCACTAAATTGTTTATTTGCATTCTTTTGTAGCTCTCCAAGCATCTTTAGAACAATTATTTTGAGTTCCTTGTCAGGCAATTCCTGGTTCCCTAGTTCTTTAGAGAACATCTTGGAAATTTACTGTATGACTTTGGTGGAGTGAAATTTCCCTGATTTTTCGTGATGCCTATAGCCAGTATAGGTGTCTGCACTTTTGAAGAAGCAGTCACCTCTTCTACACCCTATGGACTGACTTTATTATGGGAAGCTTTTACAAATGGGGCACACTGGGGAATGCTGGGTCTAGTGGTGCTCCCAGGTATGGGAGCCCCTCAGGGCACCAGGTTCAGAGAGATGTGATGCTATTTCAGCTCAGGTTCCTGGGGTCTGCAGCATGCAGCAGAGGGTCTGCAGTGGCTGCAAGGGCGGTCGGGGTCCTCAGTGGTGCCTCCAGGTCCAGTGGCTAGAGGCCGTGCCAGACAATGGTGGCAGCTAGAGTGGCGCCATGTCCACACTCAGCTGCGGAAGCCCACAGTGGCGGAAGCCCACAGTGGCGGAAGCCAGTTTCAGATACACTTAGTGGTGGGGCTCAAAGTGGGCAGCAAGGACCAAAGCCGCTTGCAGACACACTAGTAGCTGCAGGGGCCTTGGATGTCAACTACTGTGGCTGCTGGGTCTTGTCAAGGGTACGTGGTAGTGGAGGCCATTGACAAGAGTCATGCTGGGGGTCATGCAGGTGCATAGCTAGAGAGGCTAGCTAGAGATGAGTGCAGCAGGGCAGGCCAGTGACCAAAGACAAGGCTTGATCCAGGCCTGTAAACACCTGAAGAGGCCTGGGCTTTCGGCATGCTTTCTCATGATTTCACAGTCTCCACCCAGTCATGCACACCACCATAGAGGCCAGTGAAGGGCATTAGGTTAGGAACACACAGGTACACAGTTGGAGGGTCTCACCCCAGGTGTGTGCACAGTGGTGCAGTTCAGCCATAGGCTTCTTAGCTCATGTATCGCTATACAGCCTGGGCTGGCAGCCAGCGTTCACCCCATGTTATATTGGGGATAGGAAGGAAAGAGCAGGAAAGGACACAGGTACCTGTTGTCAGTGAACATGAAAGCCTGTGGGGCAAAGCCGGTGAAAAGCTGTGGGGTTCTGCAGAGGCTCTGCTGGCCATTGGTTTCTTTAGCATGAAATCTGCTGGCTTTGTCTACTGAGCAGGTCACTGGGAGCTGCAGTAACTGCCTTTGGCAGTACTTGCTTTTCTCCTTGTTCCCAGATGTCCCTATACACCACAGCTCTGCTGGTCTGGGTCGGGTGAAACCAAAGCAGGACCCTTGTGCAGCATCCAGAAATGTCAGGAAAGTGGCCACTCAGCCCATTCTTCCTTTCCTGGTGAGGGGACCTCTTTCTAGCTGAGGTTCCCTCTTGACACTGGAGCAATGCTGGCTTGGAGAATGGGGTGATAGGCAAAATGAAGCTGTATTTCTTCTCTTTTAGTGGAGTTATTTTCAGTTTTATTTTCCCCCATTATGTTGCTAAAGTTGTTTAAGTGGAGTCTTGAGCTCCTCCAGAGCTTTTTTTTTTTTTTTTTTTTAAAATATACATTTATTTATTTTGGCTACTCTGAGATGTTTTTTGGAGAAGGCAATGGCACCCCACTCCAGTACTCTTGCCTGGAAAATCCCATGGATGGAGGAGCTTGGTAAGCTGTAGTCCATGGGGTCGCTAAAAGTCAGACATGACTGTGCGAATTCACTTTCACTTTTCACTTTCATGCATTGGAGAAGGAAATGGCAACCCACTCCAGTGTTCTTGCCTGGAGAATCCCAGGGATGGCGGAGCCTGGTGGGCTGCCGTCTATGGTGTCGCACAGAGTCGGACATGACTGAAGTGACTTAGCAGCAGCAGAGATGTTTTTGCTGCTCATGGACTTTCTCTAGTTCCTGCGAGCAGAGGGTACTCTTTAGCTGTGGTGTGCAGCTTCTCATTGTGGTGGCTTCCCTTGTTGCAGAGCACAGACTCCAGGGCGTGCCAGCTTCAGTAGTTGTGATTCACGGGCTCCAGAGCACAGGCTCAATAGCTGTGGTGCACAGGCTTAGTCGTACCATGGCAGGTGGGATCTTTCCAGACCAGGGATCGAACCAGTGTCCTCTGCATTGCAAGGCAGATTCTTCAGCACTGGACTACCAGGGAAGGCCTGCAGAGCTGCTGCTGTTCATGGGCATGTCTAATTGTTGATCTCCACAGGGGAATGGAGGCTGGGATCTCCTTTGTCACCATTTTTCCAGACTTGACCCTGACCGACAGCTTGTTGACAACTCTGAGAAAGCCTGAGCCAGAGGAGCTCATCTATGTTGTGCCAGATTCTTGAACCACAGAAACTGTGAAACCGTAAATATTCTTTGTTTTAATTTGCTAAGTTTGGAGTAATTCGTTACATCACAATAAACAGCTAACACCCTGTGGGACCTTCTCTAAGTCTTTTGCCACTTGACCTACTTGTAATTCATTCTTTCCCTCTTCACTCATGCCACAGCAGAAGAGATGCTCCACTTGTCTAATTTAAATCGTCCCACCAATGCTCTGCACGCATCTTCTTCTGCCTCCTTGGGGATCTCACCCTGCCAATGAGTTGTTGTCTCTTTCCTGAATCTTTAGCCTCTCTCTCTCTGCTTCTCTGTCACAACACTTTACAGTGTTCCAAACTTTCTCACAATAAGCCCGTTCTCAGCTGACATTTTTCCCCTAGTGACTTCTCCATCTTATTTATCTTTATCCTATTTATCCTTCAGTGTTGACCTTCTCAAAGCAATGATCTTCATTTCTTCAAGTTCCATTTACCAACATCACACCCCCTCCATTTGAGATTTCGGTTCAGATATCATTCCTGAATTCCATAAACTTAACTCTAGTTGCTTATTATATACTTTCAATTGGATGGCCATTGGATGGCCATTGGATGTCCTCAAACTCAGTATATTCAAAACTGAAGTCAACCCCCTTTACTTGGGATCCTTCTTGTTTCTATCTCAGGAATAGCCTTACGTTTCAAGACCTGCGGCTCAAGGCTTCACCCTTTGGATTCACAGCTTCATCACCTCTGCACCCTTGGAAGCAGCCCCATTGCTTGCTGTACCCTCAGCAGCTGCTCCATCACCATAGTCTCTGGGCCCACAGCTCTGTCCACTGAGGCACTCATCCTTTTTCCTGAAGCCCAGTAGCTCTACTGACTCATTGTTCGTATATAAAATTTGGAGACTCTGACAACCGTTTTTAATTTTGTCCACTCACTGTTGTTTTTAGTCCAAACTAGACTACTGGACTAAAAAGGACAGTTTTTACTAGCATCCTCCCAAACCTCATGGGTCTCCAATGTACGTTAAGGGAATCCATGCATTAGACAAGAGAGATTTTCACAGATTCTTCCTTGATAATCCCATCTCTATTCCTTCTGGGATGGCTGATTGAACACCTAATTTAACAAAAGGTTGGCCAGCCATACCTTGATCTTCTCTCTATAGTTTGTTTTGCAAACAGTGGATTTCCTAATTTTAGCATCATTTGTAATCCAAGTAGGTTAAGAACCTCCCAAATTGTCAAATCCTGGGGGAGGAAGGGATTGGTTAATATGTTTGACCTTAATTTATCTATTTCCTCTCTCATTTTACCATAAGCAACAAACAGGAAACAAACCAGAAACAAACCACACTTTCCATACTTTATTTGGAAATCAACTCAGCTAAACATAAAATTTCATCATTTATATACTCTGCTTTTGATTCAGCACTAGAATACAATTCAGCTAAATTCTTTGCCACTTTATAAAAAAGATTTTGTTTCCTCAGTTCTAAATGACATATTCTTCATATCCTTGAGACTTCGCCAGAAACACATGTGGCTCTTTCTACCAAGGCAATCTAAGCATTTTCTATCATGCTTCTCAAAATTCTTCCAGTTTCTACTCATGACCCAATTCCAAAGCCACTTCCACATTTGTAGGTATTTGTTAAAGCAACACACCACTTCCCAGTATCCAAAACAATCTGTATCAGTGAGGATTCTAGCATAAAAACAAAACCAGAGCAGAGGAGAGAAAGAAACTTAGTTCAAGAAATGGTTTCTATAATAGTAGGATCAGGCAAGTTCAGTCTGTAGGTCAGGCCAGCTGAATGGAGACTCTATGGCAGGAACTGACACTGAAATCTACAGGCAGAATTTCTTCTACTTCAGGAAAATCTGTTTTGCACTTGAGAAACTATGTTTCCCTGCCTTTCAACTGATTAGATGAGGCCCACCAGATGATCAAGGATAATCTTTAAAGTCAACTAATTGTAGATGTTAGCCATATCGACACAATACCTCTACAAAACACCTAGATTGATGTTTAATTAAATAACTTGTTACTACATCCTATGCAAGTTGACTCGTGCAATAGACTGTGTCATTAGTGAGGTATTAAGCTGCATGAAGGATTTAATTCTCCTTGGCATTTACAGCCATTTTTATGATAGCATTAAAAATATTGATTATCAAAATGGTAGAAAACATGTCTGCTGTGATCACCAAGTAATCCCTTAAGAATGAGGCTTGTCATGAGGTCATGTCAAAAAAAGAAAGGGGTGGTCAGTGAATGAAAGCATCTAGTCCACCTAGTATAATATTATTTTAAATTAATACACCCCATGGACTGCAGCCTACCAGGCTCCTCCATCCATGGGATTTTCCAGGCAAGAGTACTAGAGTTTATTTAACTTAAGAAACTGATTCAAGCTAACTTCACAAGAAAGCAACTTACAAAACTATACTATTGATGTATTAATTTAAAATTAAAAATAAAAAATCAATCAATTAATTAATTTAAAATTAAACTCACAGCATGAGTTTGAGGGAAAATGAAAAAAAATCAAATATTGAGTGAACATCAGGATTTGCCAGCTGAGGCTTCCATTTCCACAGTAAGGATTTACCTATCAGAATAACTAAATACTTGTTTCTATCTATCTAAACTCCTCTTCTTTAGAAAAGACATGAATGGCACATTGCCAATATCTAAATCTATTACTCTATTTCTGTGTTACTAAGGTAGATAACCTTCATGTACAATCTAATTGACACCTTGTTCAGATAGGACTCTGTATAGCTCAGATGGTAAAGCATCTGCCTACAATGCTGGAGACCTGGGTTTGATCCCTGGGTCAGGAAGATACCCCAGAGAAGGAAATGGCAACCCACTCCAGTATTCCTGCCTGGAAAATCCCATGGACGGAGGAGCCTGGTCCATGGGGTTGCAAAGAGTCGGACACGACTGAGCGACTTCACTTTCAGATATGCCAGCTTTTTCAATCTGGTTACAGTTAATAGTTATGTTGACCTGTAAACTAGTCACTTTCTTTAAGATGTGATAGACATTATAAAGAGTCCTTCTGAGCACCTGAACTTCACTGCCACCTTGAATTTGATGGGACCTTGTGACTAATACGTTTGACCAGTACTTTTCAAGCAGAATAGTATATGTCACTTCTAGACTGGAACATTTAAATATCAGCACAAACCTCGCCTGAGTTCTCTTTATCTGTCAAGATGGGCAACAATAGTCAATGCTCCAGATAGGGTCTGCTTGGGGTCAAGAAAATTTGGAACAAGGGCCTCCAGGCCCTTGTCAAGGACACAGGATGTTATGTTATGTTATGTTATGAACAAGATACAAACCTTGATGCTTTAACCATGGAAATCTTGGGGTTGTTTTTCACTATAATAAAATCTTGCCTGGGCTTCCCAGGTGGCTCACTAGTAGAGAATCCGCCTGCCAATGCATGAGATATGAGTTCAATCCCTGGGTCAGGAAGATACCCTGGAGAAGGAAAGGGTAACCCATTCCAATATTCTTGCCTCAGAAATTCCATAGATAGAGGAGCCTGGCAGGCTACAGTCCATGGGATCACAAAGAGTCAGGGACAACTTAGCCACTAGACAACAACAATAAAATCTTGTTTATCCTGCTAAGTCACTTCAGTCATGTCCAACTCTTTGCGACCCCAGAGACAGCAGTCCACTAGGCCCCCCCGTCCCTGAGATTCTCCAGGCAAGAACACAGGAGTGGGTTGCCATTTCCTTCTCCAGTGCATTAAAGTGAAAGGTGAAAGTGAAGCAGCTCAGTCGTGTCCGACTCTTAGCGACCCTACGGACTGCAGCCTACCAGGCTCCTCCATCCATGGGTTTCTCCAGGCAAGAGTACTGGAGTGGGGTGCCATTGCCTAAGTAGTAAAAAATGGCATTACGTGTTTTATCTTTATTTTCCTTTTTTCAAAATTTTTGGCAAACACCTCATTATTGCTTATGTCCACATATCATCTATAAAGTCATAAATAAATAAATTCTATATATGTAGTTTATGAGGCTAAAGGATAATTACTCACCCATTCCTAGCTCTGTATATATACCCTGAACTGTCACAGAAGCCTTATTACTTCATATGTTTCCTATGATTGCTAAATAATTTGACATTTTCTAATAGAGCTTCATTTACCATGTCCTTCTATCAAAAGAACTAAGAAGGGGCTGCACTATGACCAAATAGTATTTTATTTTTGTCTGTTTTTCAGTTAGAGAGACGCATAAGGATGTTAGGTTACTTCTTCCTTCCTTTTAAATGACATAATCAACCTTCTCCAACCACTAGATTTGGACTATCAGCCCTGATGGTTGTCCCAAATGATCATACCAAGATCATACCAAGATCCAACCTCAAATGAAGTAGAACTCTGTGTACATGCAGATAACTCAGAGAGGGTGCTTGAATCTTCTTGTCCCTCCCCTTTCCCCAGTGACAGCCTTAGCATCATCGTGTTTCTCTATTCTCTTTGTAGAAGAAAAGAGAATGGAGAAAACTCCTTAAAAGGAATGTGCTGTATCAAGGACCCTTAGTTTGTTACAGTTGAATCAGGGTTTTCTCTCCCTTCTTCTCTCTTTTTTTTCTTTTTTTATTTCTAAGAAAAATGTGGCTCTGTGAAGATACAAAAGGAGAATATGCAGGCCTTTTGGATAAAGGATATAAGACCTGTGAATATTATATGTGTTATTTCTTATTCACAAGTCAGAAATGTAATCAATGTATACATTATCTTCCTTGGAATTTTCAGTGTGCTTATATTTAAAATCATGATTATGTAAGGGAAATTAGCTTATTCTTGTAGCTTCTTGGAGAAGGCAATGGCAGCCCACTCCAGTACTCTTGCCTGGAGAATCCCATGGATGGAGGAGCCTGGTGGGCTGCAGTCCATGAGGTCGTGAAGAGTCAGACACGACTGAGTGACTTCACTTTGACTTTTCACTCTCATGCATTGGAGAAGGAAATGGCAACCCACTCCAGTATTGTAGCTTCTTGCTTTTCTTCGATAAGTTCCTTTGAGGTCACTTGCTTAGATGCTCCAGAAATTAAGGCTATAAATAACAATCACTGCAGAAGAGAGGAATGCTGGGCTTCAAGCCTTGGAAATGTTGCCACCAAGTCACCAAGTCCTTCACCTCAGCCTCTCTGGTCAGTAACCAGCAGACACTGGCAGCATGCAGAAATCTCATCCCTTATCCACTATCATGTTGTGACTATTAAAGGTGAGTTGATTATTTTAACTAATTCCCAGAAATTTCTATACCAAACATTATTCTTTCATGACTATGATATAAACTTACTTAGAATGGGTCAAGGATTCAGGAAAATCTTTAATAGCAAGTGGACTTAAAAATTTTTTGTGACTACTTTCTCAGCCAGTGAGAAATCTGTTCCACAGTATCCCTCATAAGTAATACGTTAAAGGAATTGAGTCTTCCATGCTGTAGTTAATAACTATGATGACTTCTCCGGTGGCTCACTGGTAAAGAATCCACCCATAAATGAAGGAGACACAAGTTCAGTCCCCTGGGTCAGGAAGATCCCTTGGAGAAGGGAATGGCAATCCAATCCAGTGTTCTTTCCTGAAGAATCCAATGGACATAGGACCCTGGTGGGCTGTGGTCTATGGGGTCACAAAAGAATTGGTCACCACTTAGAGACTAAACAACAACAAAAAGATGACTGTCGTTTATTGAGTTCCTGTAAACTAGACAACGGGTCCTCACCAAAATCCTGCGAGGCAAGTCATTTTAGTGCCGTAATTTTACAAATGAAGACCTTGAGGTTTAGAAGAATGCCAAATAATTTACCTCAGATCTCAGACTGCAAAAAGCCAACTCTGGCAGTTTCTATATTTCATGCTTATAACCTAATTCACATTGCCTCTATTAGGTAGTCATTACAGACTTAGAAGTTGAGAGTGACATAATAAGGCTTTTTTTTTTTTTTTAAGAAAAATGACGTTAATAGCATAGATTTGGGAAAGCTTATAAAAAGCCAGAAAAGTCCTAATGTCAAAAAGGGAGTGGAAACATAACTAATGTACCATATTAATGTCTAGATGAGAAATCAACTGGAAAATAAAATTTGCACAAAATCTTGAGGTTTTAACAATGAGAGTTTTATCTTGGGATTTTAACAGAAGGAGTTTAACAATGGGTAAAATGAGATCTAACAGAAACATGTGTGTGTGTGTGTGTGAGTACTCAGTCACTAAGTTGTGTCCAACTCTTTGGGACCACATGGACTGCAGCCTGCCAGGCTCCTCTGTCCATGAGATTCCACAGGCGAGAATACTGTAGTGGGTTGCCATGCCCTCCTCCAGGGGATCTTCCCAACCCAGGGATTGAACCTATGTCTCCTGCATTGCAGGCAGATTCAGTACTGCTGAGTCACTAGGGAAGCCCCATGTATGTGTGTATGTGTGTGTATTTTATATATGTGTATATATATATATATGTATTTCATATACATGTACACATATATTTATTTTATACGTGTGTATATTATATATATGTATCTTATGTGTGTGTATTATACATACGTACACATATATATGTATTTTATATATGTGTGTGTATTATGTATATGTATATATATATATATGCAGAGAGAGAGAAAACGAGAGAGAGAGAGAGAATGGATTTTTGTAATTCACAAGCTTGTGTACTTCCCATTTACACATTGCTCATCCCTGTAAATTCAATGTCTGGCATATATACCCAGGTGAGATAGATGGTAAAAAGTTTTTAGCTGACAAATGATTCAGAGTGGCATTTAGTTCGCTATTGTTCTTTGGTTGTTTGATTTTATTTTAACCATCGTTTTACTTTCTTCAAGCAACCCAATATGGAAGTCTTACTTTGAATGAACGCCACTCTCACTTACATTTCTAGATTTCATTATTATATTTTTATGAGGGTGTGATTGTTTTATAATGTTGTGTTAGTTTGGCTGTACAATGAAGTGAATCAGCTATATGTATACATATATCCCCTCCCTCTTGGACCTCCCTCCCACCCCCCCCCCCATCCCACCCATCTAGGCCATCATATAGCACCGAGCTGAGCTTCCTGTGCTACACAGGAGCTTTCCACTAGCTATCCATCTTACACATGGTGGTGTATATATGTCAATCCTAATTTTTTAATTTGTCCCACCCTCCCCTCACCCCTCATGCCAAAATTGCTAGGTTGAAGATAGATATTTTAAAAAATTTAGATTTAAGCCCATCTTACTGACGGCAATGAATAAGTTAGGAACATATATAGAGAAAGGGAGACACTGGAACTTCCATCCACACCCTTGAGCAATCTTAGATCACTCTAAGAGCCCAGAGCCCTCCAAAGACTTTACTCTGGTCCTGTAAAGCAACCGTTATCCCTCAAATTCTAAATAGTTAAACAAATCAGACTCCAAATGTTGTTGTACATGTCTATATATGTATATGTATATACATGTATATATATATATATATATATATATACACATAGGAAAAGAAGCACTAGTATATAGCTCTGAGCAGAGAAACCATTTAGAAACAAATAATAAAATTCAAGGTATACATCATTTTGGCAAGGGTATGTATTGTTATCTCAGTTTTAAGAAAGAAAAGTTGGTAAGCATAATTCTTCTCTGTGATGCAAGATTCATGCTCTATGAAGAGTGAGCCAGCATGGTTACCATCATTAACGAGGTATGGCAAGCATTTTTCATGGTGTTACATCTACTTTTTGGAAAGAAGGTTTGGATAAATGCAAACCCTCAAGAGAGAAGTCAGCCAAAGCTTCTAGAATCAAAATTAAGTGTGAGTCACTCAATTCATCTCTAAGTAACAGTCTCGATGTTGCAGGCTGCCATGATATTGGAGAGAAGAATGGAAAATTATTCCTTGGCTGGGACATAAAATATTAAGGGATGCCAAAATTCAATATAGTAATTGATGCTTTCTGAGACCCTTAGTGCCCTAGGAAATAAAAAACTGCCTCTCTAACTCTCTTTCCACTGTTAGGTCAAGTGTGTAAAAGACCTTCTAAAACTATGTTAGCTCAGCTAGGAAACATTTGACCTTGTCCTCATGAATTGCTTGTTCTGTTATCTTCATGTTTTACAGGAAATGTCTGTTCTTCTGAAATGAGTCCAAAAATAAATGGTTGATATGACCTACTCAACTAACTAGCAAGCTTAGTAAGAAAGTAAAACAGGCGAAAAAAAATTGAACAAGTTGTAAAAATCAATACCAATACAATATTGTTAAGTAAAATAAAAAAATAAAATAAAATAAATTTAAAAAATAAAAAAATACCTAAGCAGGAATTGCCCCTGCAAAGCTCTTGCCTAATTCATACAAGTATGGAGGAAGCCATCACTTACGTACAAAGAAGTCACATTCCCGTGCAAGCACAAGGTCATTACCTTACATGAGCACAAGGTCATCACACTCCCCACATGTGTACAATGTAACCACACTTGAAACCATACTTGCAGCCACAGTGGATAGGTTCAAGGGCAGATAACTGTCCCACATCAACAAATCAGTTTCTTTAGATTTTTTTGTATACTTGGAACAAAGTTAACACAATCTTTTCCAGGTGACCAAAACTGTAATATATACAATTTTTAAATTGACCACAGCCATATTTTCTTATTTGTGGAAAGGCTGATCTGTGGTGGAAGGAGAGAAAAAAAAAAAGCTGACATTGGGGAGGAAAAGAAGAATTGAAAGAGAAACATCAGTGAGCACATTTCCATCTTCAACTCAGTTGCCCCTAACAGTGTGATGCATCCCAGCCCTTTAATGGTTTTGGTTGTTCAAATTTTCCTTAAACTATTAGACAAATCCATCATGCTTTTGGTAAAGTCTCCTTTTAAATTAAGATACATGCAACTTGGTTCTTCTAGCCTCTAATAACAGTTTCAATTTCTAAATCAGTTAATAAGTATAAATTTCACTGAAGTTAACAAAGAAACTCCAGATGACTTTCAAATACAAAGTTTAGTTTTTCATTCTTATCTCTACTGTAGACTCCAACCAAGTTGATTAAGCAGGCACCTCCTCAAATACTGCTGCTCATTGTGGCAAAGAAAAACAAAAAAAGAGGGTCTCACTTTGTTCAGAATTTATGGGTCAGAAATAGCCACAGCCCTACCCAGCTCCAAAGAGGCCTGGAAGTACAGTTCCACCGAGTAACTAGAATATGAAGAACTAGAAATATTAGGGGAATATCTCTAATCATCACCACACCCACATTTCACTGCTAACAGAATTGAAGCTGATATTATATTGATGAAATATAGTATGTATTGAAGCCAGAAGAAATTGCTGTGCTAGTAATTTTGTTGTGGGCCTCAAATATTCAGTTCCTCAGCACTTAGGTCAACTTTGCTGAATAATACTTATTTATTGGCAGGACTAGAATTCACTAATTTAAAAAATGAAATCATTTCAGCTGTGAACTCTTTTCTATTTGTTTGAGTGAAAATAAAGATAAGGTTAAAAGTGAAAAGTTGCTTAATTGATTAATTGATTTTTAGTTTTGAGGCCAAAGAACCTAACATACAGATAACATAATTGATACTAAGGTTGAGAATTGTATAAGATACACAGTAAACATTATCTGTTGCATTAATACAGGGGGCAGGGAGTAGCTGCAGAAGACAAAAAGCAAAGCTCCCCTATCCCAGTCAATCTATATTAGACATACAGTGTAAAAAAAAAAAAAACAAAAAAACAAAAAAACACTTTGTATTCAAATGCCACTTAGAATTTCTTTGATACTTCCACAAAATACTATATAGCTGATTGAACTGAAACTGTTACTGGAGGCTGGAACAGTGTTGACAGGGATAAAACATTTGATAAAACTCCTGTCTGTAATAACTTAAGTCAAATGAGGTCCCAAATGACCTCTCACATATAAAAGAAGATACAGTAGAAAGGATATTTGTACCATGTTTGTTAAGGTGGTTGAATTTGACAAGGCGCAAGAAGAAACAAACTGGCCCAGAAAAAGAAATCGAGAAAATTCAGGAATTGGTGTTTGTGTAGGATTAAAAAGATAGCATTTTATCATGCTAAGCAGTACAGGATAAAATTGAGAGAACTTTTGAGCCAATTAAAATTCAGCCTTGAGTTAAGGATCAAATCAAGGGCATAGCCATGACCATAACACCCATTTGTTAGAACTGCTAAATGAAATAAGATGTTTCAGAGCAGAGATCCACATAAGTTCATGGTATCTAGTGGATATCTTCAATTGAACACAATAATTCAGAGAAAAAAGATTAGATATATGGTTCTCCCACCAAAGTCTGAAAGAATGAGAAACACAAAAATAATTTAAAATAAAGGCATGAGGTTAAAAAAAAGCATTAAAATATAGCAAAGATATAAGAAATGTCTGGGAAAGAACCATAGCTGTGGCACATTGAAATGACCAAGATCAAATACATAAGAATCCTTGTGAACTTTTTAAAGAGTTATGTTGGCAAAGAAACTGTGGGCGAAAAACCATTTAAATCCAATCAAAATTCAAAATGACACTTAAATTTTTATCACTCTACAGGGAGGAAGCTGGCTAAAAAAGCTGCTCGAATTTCAAGAAGGGCATATTCTGAAATAACATTTTTAGATATCTAAGTTGGATCATGTTGAAGGAAAAATTTCCCTGGGAAATGGACATGGGGAAGGTCCACGGAGAGCTTCAGGCAAAAGAACTACATCAAGAATGTGGATTAATCAAGAAGTTTTCAAAAAACAGAGTGCCATCATAACGTCCCCCAGTAAGAGTTCAGAACTGGACAGATCAGTGACTGCGGATTTTCACATTCTCCACATTTCCAGATCAAAGTTTTTATTTCAGATCTCCTGTCTCTATTCCAGTACTGCATATTGGACGTGGGGATGGGAGCATGATGTGGATTGAATGGTGGTCCCCCAAACACATGTCCACATTCTAATCGTCAGAGCTGTGGACATGACCTTATTTGGAAAAAAGAAATAGCATTTGAAGATGCAGTTAAGGGTCACTGACAGCTTAGATAGAAAGGAACAGAGACAGGAAAAAATGAAAGAAGATTGTTGAACTTCTAAAATTCTAGTCAGGAAATGGACTGTTAAAGCTACTCAGCTGCAAGCAGGTGCTACCATTCAAGAAAACGAAGCATGACTCCAAGGGCGGAGCAGTAGCAGGGGACACAGAGGCCAGTAGAGCCATCATGGGCCTAGAAGGTGGAGCCTGGAACCGTAAAGGATTTTGAAACCTAATGAAATTTGCGCTGCTGGATTTAGAACTTGCTTGGGACCACACTGAAATTTGGAATTTTTTCAATCATAGCATCTTAAACCCCACAGTCAGAAGCAACACTCAGTAGCATTGTTTAAGTGGTAAGTGTGCCAATATCATTATTTCATAGATGAGGCATTTAAGGACTGTACTAGGCCAAAAAGTGGGTCCGCAAAGGACCCACATCCTAATTCCTGGGACCCTTGAATGTTGCCTTATATGGTGGCAAAAAAGAGCTAAGAATTTTGAGATGGGGAGATTACCATGGATTACCCCGGAGGGCCCAGAATGCAGTTATGCGTATCCTTGTAGGAGAGAGTGCGTGTGTGCATGCTAAGCTACTTCAGTCATGTCCGACTTTTTACAACACTGTGGATTGTAGCCCTCCTTGCTCCTCTCTCCATGGGATTTCCCAGGCAGGAATACTGGAGTGGGTTGCCATGCTTTCCTCCAGGGGATCTTCCTGACCCAGGGACTGAACCCGCAGCTCCTGACTTACAAGAGGAGTCTTTACCCCTGAGCCACTGCGGAAGCCCTTACAAGAGAGGCAGAGAGATTTTACACATGATCACGCAGTGAAGAAAGAGGTGTGAAGACAGAAGAGCGATCTGAAGACACTAGTGATGAATAATTGAGTGACACAGTCAGGCATCAGAAAACTTCCAGCAACTACCTGAATCTGGAAGAGATAAGAAAGGATTCTCCCTAGTACTTCTGAAGGGACCATGGGCCAGCAACTTTATTCCAGCAAAGCAATACTGATTTCAGACATCTGGACTCAAGAACTGTGAGATAATACATTTATGTTGTTTTAAGCTATTAAATTTGTAGTAATTTGTCACAACAGCCCCGGGAAACAAATACAAATCCTAAGCAAACTGACTTGGCTAAGGACTCACAACTCACACACAGCCGACAGAAAACTAAAATGCCTGTGTCTTTGCAGTCTCTTTGCACTACAGCATTTAGACTGAAGGGACCTTTATTAGAAATTCAAGGGTTAGAGGTGGAAATAGGGGTGAGAACGAATAAGAGATGAGCATATTCTTCTAGCCTTTCCCAGCTCTCTGGCATAAATATTTCAGGGCTCCAACTTCACGGAAGGAAAGCAGGGTTTCTAGGACACTGAACTGGCATCCACTCCTCTGGCCAAGAACATGAGTCAGCCCGTGGCAGTGAGCATCCTTGGCTAAGTCTGCATGATAAGCCAGCTGTTCGGTCTTCTCTTTCTTGCTGCTCCATGTTTGCAGGTGGATCAGCATAGTTTTCAATAGAAGAAAGATTCTGAAGTTTGGCACGCAAAATCTATAGAGATGAATGGCCTTTTTAGGTGGGGACCTAATTAATTGACTCAAATGATGAATGTGGGCTGAGAGCTGCGGTTTGCTGCTCTAAGGCTGGCTGAGCACACCCACATTAAGGTAATCTTCACCAAGTCATTGACTCCTCAGCCAGTGGAAAGCATGTTGCCCTTTCTCCATCCAAGTCACAAGGCTAGTAGGATACATTCCGTTAAAAAGTTCAGAGTCTAAGAAGAGCCACTGATTGGAATTCCAAGCTTCACATCCCCAGGGGAGTCTGAGGAAATGGAAAATCATGAATCTGACTCAGGAGTCATCTGGTGCATAACCGTAAGTGAACCGTTAGCATCCCTGAGCTCCCAAATTGCCGGGTGTCCTTATACACACGACTCAGTTACATCAAGTGACTCTCTAAAAATGAGAAGCACTGCAGCAGGAATCATGGGAACTCACTTTGGTCCCAGCACTCCAAAAATTGTTTTGGCGATTCACATGATACCTTTGAATCTCAACTTTTTTTACCTATAAAATGAAGATCCTTAACATTCTTCCTTGGAAGACCTTGTGCTCTGTTGGTAAGAAGAGAAATTGGCTCAGCCTCATTAAAAAACATTATTAATGCACCTCAAAAAATTAAAAACAGAACTAATATGTGATCCAGCAATCCTACTTCTGGGTATATACCCAAAAGAAAATAAAAGAAGATAATGAAATTATATTTGAAGTCACATTCATGTTTATTGAATCCTTATTCACAATAGCCAAGATATGGAAGCAACCTAAGAGTCTGACAAAAGAATAATGTATACACACACACACACACACACACACACACACACATACACATATGTGTATAAATATATGGGGGGTGAAGGGGAAATAGGTTGAGGTTGGTAAAGAGTACAGAATTTGCTATATGATGAATAAGATCTGAAGATCTAAAGCAAAACATGGTGACTGTATTAATAACACTGTATTATATGATTGAAATAGGTGAAGGGACTAGAACTAAATATTCTCACCAAAGAGAGAGAGGACAAAGATACATATGTAACATGATGAATGCTTAATAAACTATATGAAGTGAATCCTTTCACAATGTATACATACATCAAATCACCATGTTGTATACTTTAAATATCTTACAATTTTGTCAATTATGCCTCAATAAAGCTGAACTTCTTTTTAAAGACATATGAATAAAAAATTCTTCCTGGCTTTACATTCAGTTGTGCTGCTAGGGGTAAAGAACTCACCTGCCAATGCAGGAGACGTAAGAGAGGTCGGTTTGATTCCTGGGTCAGGAAGATCCCCTGCAGAAGGAAGTGGCAACCCACTCCAGTATTCTTGCCTGGAAAATCTCATGGACAGAGGAGCCTGGTGTGCTACAGTCTATGGAATCACCAAGAGTCCAACACAAGTGAAGCAACTCAGCACTACATTCAGGTAATTAACATAATCAGGACCAAGACATCTGGACTGATGCATACACTCATGTCCCTTACAAGTGATCTTAATACATCCTTCAGGTTCAGTGGGTATTAGGTAGACAGGGACTGGGGATTCTCAAATGTGACTGGAATATATTGCCAGTGTTCTCTGCTTTGCAGATATTTTTAACTTGCATTCTGGTTCTCACAAATGCGTATTTATCTTTTACTTCCCAGCAGAGCTTGGCTGCAGAGTGAATCATCAATCTATTGATTTTAGAAGTATCTTTCTGCTCTGTGGGAAGAAAAAAGAGACACCAGTATTAAGTGAAAACTTGAAGGTCAATACAGATATAAAGAATTACTATCAAGAAGATGTTGCTTTCCTAAAAAGATGAAATTCTAAATTCTATACTCCCCTCCCCAAATAGTATAAGAAAATTCTAAGGAAAAACGCAACTTGGTATACTAAAAACAAATAAAGAAGAAAGCATACAAACCAATGGAGCTAATATGCAAATAAAAGCTTGTGTTCAAATTCTATAATTTCTCATTACTAAGTTAATAAATGAATCTTACTTTGTGGAAGGGGGCATTATAGCTATTAAGGGGAAATGAAGGTCATTCTTGATTTGTACCCCAGTTCTTCCATGTCCTACGTGTGACAATCGACAGATTAATTTCCTCAGGCTCAATGTATTTATCTATAGTATGGGGATAATAGTGATTCTCTCAAGTGTTACCAGGCTTCAAAGGAGATCGTCAATGTAATAGACTTTCTCTAGAGTCAGGAATATCTAAATTAGTATCAGTAGCTGATTTTGCCAAAGATTGAGGACAGGATGGGGAATGAATATAAATGAAAAGCCATTTGAATGACTATTTTGGATAGTTTGGCTGAAAAGGAAAGAGGAAAGTAGAGATAATGGAGATAGACGAATATGTATGGTAAATGGTGTGGTGGATACTTTTTCTTTTCGCCTGCTTGTTTGCGGGCTACTGTGTTTTTTATTCTGATGGTAATCAATGGAATAAGATCCCACGGTAAGAAGGAATGGAATCCAGTATGTTTAGTAGGAGAAAAGTTTCCTCTTCCACAGACTTGGATGGACAGGAAGGAAGCAGAGAAGACAGAGAGAAGTTGGACTTGCTGGAAGAAGAAGGGGAAACAGCCCTTGTCTGAGGCCACAGTGCATTGAAGGAGGAGAAGATGGGGCTTCTCTGTGGGAAGTGGCGGCTAGATTATGCTTAAGAAGAATCATAAAAGTGAAAATTTTGTTAGGAGAACAACTCGTCAAGACAACAAAAAGTGAGTTTGTCATTTATCCCAAAAGAGTTCACCTGGGACACACAAAAGACTTGCCATAGAAGAGGAAGGACTTAGTAGAGATTGAAACTGAATTAGCAGGGCATAAATCTGCAATGTTAAAAACTTTTCTCCAGCAAAGTCTTAACAACCAAATTTAGGAATACAGAATATGGGTCATCTGGGTTCTTTAGGAATGGAGTTTTGTTGAATGATTGAAGTAAAATGACAATATTGTTCAGTCACTAAGTTGTGTCTGACTGTGAGCCCATAGACTGCAGCCCACTAGGCTCCTCTGTCCATGGAATTCTCTAGGCAAGAATACAAGAGTGGCTGCCATTTCCTCCTCCAGAGGATCTTCCTGATTCAGGGATTGAATCCGTGTCTTCTGCTTAGCAGGCAGATTCTTTACCATTGAGCCTCCTAGGAAGCTCAAAATGATGATAGCACTACTGAATATTGTAACGTGCTTATACTATGCTAGGATAGGTTGCTTTGGATGGGGCTTAGATCATGAAAATTTAGGCATTTATAAAGAGAACAACAGTGTCAGTAATAGGACAGTTTTTGTTCATCTTTATCATTGACTTAATGCACAGAAGTGATTAAAACCTTCAGTATGAGGTCTGTCTTAGAGAGCTGTTCACACAGATTTAAAATAGAATTTTTAATTTTTCTACCTCAAAACGTCTCTTCCCTAAGTCTTTCCCATGTCTGTAATTGTGTCACCATCTACTTATGTGCTCAGGCCAACCCGTACTCACCCAAGATTCTTCTTTATCCTCCCCTCCCACCTCTACATCCAATCCAGCAGGCAGTCCTATTGGCTTCACATCTGAAATATTTTCTGAATCCAACCACTTAGTGCACAATCTCCTAGTCCAAAGGTCACCAACTTTTTCTGTAAGGGCCAGATTAGGTCCTTGGGCCATAGTTTGATGACCCCATTCTATTCTGTCTTTGTCATTTTCATCCTCTTATTGCTGCTGCTAAATCGCTTCAGTCGTGTCCGACTCTGTGTGACCCCATAGACGGCAGCCCATGAGGCTCCTCTGTCCCTGGGGCTCTCCAGGCAAGAATACGGGAGTGGGTTGCCATTTCCTTCTCCAATCCTCTTATTTGTATTCCCTTTTAAAGCAACCTCCTTGATTCTAATTTTACTGCCCCTTGACCCATTTTCACAGTAGCTAGTCATCATTTTGAAATAAAAATCAAACTATCTTGCTTAAAATTCTACAATGACTTCCTGTTGTAATTAGAACAAGGCAAGGCTCTGGCCTCCAAATTACTTCATGATTCAGCCCCTGCCTTCTGCCCATTATCCCTTTGCTAAGCATGTTCTGCTTATACTGTCCGTTTTTCTGTTCTTTGAACTCTCCAAGCCTGAAAAGGCTCAACTCAGACCTTAGTCCTTGCAGCTCCCTCTACTTGAAATAGCCTTCTCTGGACTGATTCCTTTTTCTCATTTATACCAACTATCCTCAAAAAAAAAATCTTTTCTTTCAATAAAATTACTTGAAAAAACACGTCTCTTCTGGACTTCCCTGGTGGTGCAGTGGATAGGAATCCACCTGCCAATGCAGGGGACATGGGTTTGATCCCTTGTCCAGGAAGATTCCTCATGTTTCAGAGCAGCTAAGCCAGGATGCCACAACTACTGATCCTGTGCTCTAGAGCCTGGGAACGACAACTACCAAACCTGCGTGCTGCAGCTGCTTAATCCCATGAGCCTAGAGCCTGTTGTCCACAAGAGAAGCCACCGCAGTGAGAAGCCCAAGCACCTCAATGAAGAGGAACCCCCTGCTTGCCAAAACTAGAGATGGATTGCACACTGCAACAAAGACTCAGCACAGCCCAAAAATGTCTTTTCTGATCTACCTGACAAACACTCCTTTGTATGTCATCCTTTCTAATCATGCTATAGCCAATTCTTCTGGTTAGTTTCTTCTTCATTGCAGACTGATCCGAAATCATCCCATTTACCTATTTATTTACATATTAAAGTCTCCTCTTTGCCCATAAACTTTATGAAGGGAAGGATTTTGTGTATCTGTAATCCCTATAATAGACCTGGCAGACAGCAGGCACTCAAAAAATATTCGTTGAATGAATGGAAGAATGAGTAAATGCATGAATGATCAATATTAAATGGTTTGGAGATGAAATTCAATGCCAAAGGCATCTCTCTGTCTTATTATTCTTCCATTCTTTCATTTTCAACAACTATTTGATACCTTTTTAAAAGTTTATGGACCTATTGGATACTGTGAAGTTTTAATCAGGAAAATAATCCATGCTGATAGCTTAGCTGTCTAATTAATGCTTTTCTTCCCAGTATCATGATTATCATACCTTAACTCAGGGAGTGATGCTGACTTAGACAAGGTCAAACACTGGGGACAATGGAATAAAAGCACCATAGTTTTGTTGGTCCCATGGATCTTTGAAAGAAATTCAAAAATCAAAAGACTATGATGCCAGAATGACAGGGTCTAGAGCCGGAAGACCTGAGGTTAAGCTCTGTCCTGCTGTTCACTGGTTATAAGGCCATAGGCCAAGGACTGAATCTCTCTCACACTCCATTTCATTGTTTACAAACTGAGCTAAAGGTGAGATGACTCCACAGATGTATTGTAAGGGCTAATTCAGTTCTATACCTAAAAGGGCTCTGTAAGTTAAAAACTGCTGTCAAATCTTCAGTTCAGTCACTCAGTCATGTCCGACTCGTTGTGACCCCATGGACTGCAGCATGGCCAGGCTTCCCTGTCCATCACAGACTCCCTTCAAGAAGATTTGATTTCGAATGGGACAAGGGCATATTTGGAGGGAAAGATCTGAGCCATGGGTTGGGGTGGGAACTTCCAACTTCCAATCAGGGCGATCCCAAGTAAGGAACTGGAGTCTAAAAGATTAGAGAGGAAATGGAGTTGTTTCTCAGGTCTCCCCAGGGTTGTGGCTTTTACAAGTGATTTCTCCCTTATCCAGAACAATGAGCTCCAGCACAGCCACCAAATGCAATATTTACTAATTTACACATATCTCTGGAGCCAGAGAAAGGGCCTATGAAATCCAGGTCCCACTTAGGCATGCTGTGCTGTGCTGTGCTTAGTCATTCAGTAGTGTCCAGCTCTTTGTGACCCCATATGCTGTAGCCTGCCAGGCTTCTCTGTCTATGGGGATTCTCCAGGCAAGAATACTGGAGTGGGTTGCCGTGCCCTCCTCCAGAGGACTTTCCCAACCCAGGACTCCCTCTTTGCAGGCATATTCTTTACCATCCAAGCTCAGGAATACTGGAGTTGGTAGCCTATCCTTTCTCTAGGGGACCTGCTATCTAAATATGTGCCAAGTGAGGCATATGCATTGCATGGGAAGTTAGAGATTGCACCAGACCTGGCATTCCAGATTTGTTCAAAGAGTTAACTTTAGTTCAGCTGAAGGCTGCTAATGAGTGGTAGAATTCATTTCTGACTGAAAGGAATCTTTCTTTTTGTTTTTATGTGCTCTTCCAAAAAGAGCCTAATTGTTCCTTCTGATTAATTTCTAACTATATATACTTAGTAGAATTGAAAACAGGCAGGTGCACCTCGTAAGGAGATATCAAATGAGCTACATCCTAAAATACACTGTTTTTTCAAAGACAAAGTAGAGTTGTCTAAGCCAACCTCACCCGAGTCCATAATAAGGTAAAGAAAACAATAAAATCTGGATTGGCCTCAAAGGTCCATAAAGCATTGTCACTCCTCGTGATGGGTCAATGGGCCCCCTCTCATAACTCTGAGGGTGGGATCTTGCTTAGTTTTATTTACCAGGAAACCTGAAGCATGATAAAAAAGCACAGCTACTCTTCAAGAACCAAAGCCCTTAAAGAATTTTTGGTCCTGGGTTAGAGATGAGGAGTGTCTGGTCTGAGCTAAGTGAACAGCTTACTCAATAGTTTTGATCCTTGAGTTCTCAGAAACATATCACAGATTGCTCCAAGCTATGGGCAAAATTGCTTCTAGAAAGACATTTGTATGCCTAGACCAGTGCTCTCAGGTGGAGTCCATGTAATAAATATCTCCCCAAAATACCTCCAACACGTGAGCTCCTCTGATTATATATCAATAAGGCTAATAAAAGAAGGGGGCTTCCCAGGTGGTTCAGTGGGTAAAGAATCCACCCTCAATGCATGAGACACAGGAAATGCAGGTTCAGTTCCTGGGTCAGGAAGATCCTCTTGGAGGAGGGCATGGCAACACACTCCAGCATTCCTGCCTAGAGAATGTGGTGGATAGAGGAGCCTGGCAGGCTACAGTCCATAAGGTCTCAAAGAGTCTGAAGTGACTGAGCACGCAGGCAGACAAGAAAAGAAGTGTTGAATAATCATCTCAGTGCCTGCCTCAGATCTACTTGTGAGGAGGGCCCTGGATGATGGTTTTTGAAGCACCCATTTTCTTAAGTACCTTGATGAGAAACTGAGACGAGAACTACTTAGAAGGAGTGGTGCTCTTTTCATTATATACAATCCCTGTTTTCACGATGAAATAAACCCCCTAAAATCAGAGAGTATGAACCTGTTTTATGGTCGGTGTCTACGAAACAGGTGAAACTCATGTCCTGCACAGACCTCTGGGCTCTAGGCTGGCAGCCTCCATGTCCTGACCTGGTCCTTCCCTCTGTTAGGATCAGAGTTGGCTGAGGTGCTCTGCTATCTATCTTCAAGGCATTGACAGGCACTGCTGTTGTCTGTTGTTGTTTAGTTGCTAAGCCGTGTCTGACTCTTTTCTAACCTCAAGGACTGTAAATCATCATGCTCCTCTGTCCATGGAATTTTCCAGGCAAGAATACTGGAGTGGGTTGCCATTTTCTTCTCCAGGGGATCTTCCCAACCAAGGGATTGAACTCATGTCTCCCATGACTCCGGCATTGGCAGGTGGATTCTCTACCACTGAGCCACCCGGGAAGCCGATACAGACATCTTAATCTTAATTTTCTCTTGAATCTTTAAAATACTGTTTCGGATACGATCCCAAGGTAGAAGTAGGTAGGCGAGCAGCAACAAAGAACTTATTTATTCTATTCATGTGGGACTAATTCATATTCATGATAGCAAAATTCAAACAATACAAAGTCAGTCTCCCTCATGCCCCAGGCCCTAGGTTGTCCATCTTTTTCCCGCTAAGAAAACCAATATTACCAGTTTGTGTGTGTATGTGTGTGTGTGTGTGTGTGTGTGTCTGTGTGTGTACTCTACAAGAGAGAGCTTATGTATATAAAAGCATCCTTTAAAAGTAAAAGCAATACTATATAATATACACACTCTTCTGTATTTTGCTTTTTTTATTTGCTAGTCTATCTCAGAGATTATATCAATGGGAAATCTACTTTATTATTTTTAATGGGTAGCTTGTTTGTACAGATGTGTCTGTTTTGGGAGATACCATGATTTATTTAACTAGTCCAATATTGATGAACATTTAAATTGTTTATATAGTCTTATGTCACTTGCAAGCTGTGATTTTGAGCAAAGATGAATCTGGTCGAGATAGCCCTCAAACCACTGGTCAGTTGCCTATCTTTACCATGTTTGCCAAAGAGAGCATCATAAAGATGAAAAAACTAAGTGTTCTTATCCCATAAACACACACACACAAATAAAAATGATAATAAAAGGCTAAGAAGAAACTTTGGGAAGCAATGCATATGTCTATGGCCTTGATAGTGGTGATAGTTTCATGGATGTATACTTATCTCCAAATTCATCTTTGAATATGTTCAGCATTTTACACTGTCAATCATACCTCAACAAAATCTTTGTTGTTTAAAGAAAAAGAAGCACAAAAGATTCTTTGACCAAATGCCTGTACTCTCTCATCAGTGTAATAAATTTCTTGCAAAGATGGCGGGAATAATTCCACTGATCCCTACCTACATGCATGCTGCTTTGCAATGGACTTTGTCATTCATCCCTTCCTGAGGGACAGTCTGTGACTTCTATCTGACCTCTTCTGTGATTGTTTTCTACCATAGAATGTAGCTAAGTCCCCAGTGTACTGATACTGAATGCCTGAAGCACACACTCGGCCATCTTTACTCCTGGCAAGTCCCACAGACATTCCCCCACCACCACTGGGGCTAGTGTTGTGGCTGGATTGGTCCTTGTGTTTCTTTTTTTCTTTTTAAAATTTATGTATTTATTTTAATTGGAGGATAATTTCAATACTCTGATGGTTTTTGCCATACATTAACATGAATCAGCCACAGGGTTCAGGATGAGGGGCACGTGCACCCTTGTGATACTTATTATGACTGCAGGATTCCCCTCAACAAAATCACTGAAGAACATGATTTACTGCTCACAGGTCCTAGAGGGTACACTGTTACAGAGACTACACAGCAAGGTCCTGGTAGAGATGAAGGTAAGAGTGTAGACCTGGGGCTCTGCTTTTATTTTAGGGCCCAAGCGTGTGGTGGAATTTCACTGGTTTATTCTTTACTGTAGAATTTAAAACTTCAGAATGGGAATCAGAGCAAAGCGTCCTATTATCCAGGTTGCTCAGAGCTTCAAAAAGGGAAACTTCGCTGGGTGAGGGATGCCGGGGGTGGGCAGCCTGGCTCCTTATCTAGTTGTTTGCTAATAGTTGTGTCACACAGCTGGCAATTTGTTTTCAAGACAAGTGTCTTTAAAATGGTTGCCTCACAAAGCGATCACAAAGCTTAATGTCAGGCAATTACATTACAATCGAAAAGCTTAATGTCAAGCAGTTACACTGCAGAAGCCTTGCAGCTTCTCCCCCTGCCCTCTTAAAAGGCTGCCTGACACCAGTCAAAGAAGCCTAGTGAGGCCTGATGGTGAGAGGCCATATGAAGACAGGCTAATGGCAGAACCCAGATGTGAACAAGGCCACCTTCAACTCTCCAAGGGCAGTGAGACTGCTGCTATACTGGCTGATTCTAACCCAGAATCATAGCAAGAATGTGGTTGCTACTTAAGCCACTGAGTTTGGGACTGTTTGTTAAGTAGCAGTAGATGAGCAATTCGAGTGCTAAGGATTTTGCCAAACCTTTCTCTCAGGGTTTTTCCATCCTTGAAAATTTTACGGATGGACCTAGGAATTCACATTTCAGTGGATTCCCCGGAGGGTTCTTTTTTAATGTAATAGTTCCAGCATAACTCACATGCATATTTATGTAGTATAAAAGGTTATGAAGCAGGATAATAAAATAAATAACCATAAAATCACTATTATCTTAAGAACTAGAAATTACCAACGCTGTGCTATCTATACTCTCATTCCCTGATCTATTTCACTGTCTCCCCAAGACAGAGGTAGCAACATCCTGAGTTGAGAGTTCATCAGTCCATTGCATATAGATATAGCCATATAAAATATATATGTACATACATATTATATGTACACTACATATGTATCACATGTGGATAAATATGTGTGTATAATGTATACATTCACACATAATATATTTGGTTTTGCTTATTTTAAAGCTTTATTAAAAATGTTATCATACTGCATGGCAAAGCGGAAGATTAGATTGATAAGGATATAGACTCTGATGTTAAGCTGCCTGTGTACAAATTCTAGCTCTGCCCCTTAGTATATGAAGGACCTAGGCAATTTACTTAACCTCTATGGGATTTGGTTTTCATTTCTAGGAAACAGAGGTGATGATAATAATATCTACCTCTTAGGGTCTTGGTGAAGGTTAATGAAATAACTTATCTAAAGTAATTAGGATAGTGTACTATACAGAGTAAGTGCTTTATAAGTACTACTATTTTTATTTTGCAATACACTGATTTCACCTAGCTTTATGTGTGCCATGAGTCGTACCTGCTGCACTTATCACTGTAGTTCATTCATGTTTCACTGATGTATATCACTCCAGTACAGAGCTATACCAAAATTTATTTAGCCATTCTCTATTAATGGATATTGTCATTGTCCCCAGTTCTTTGCTTTTGCAGCAGGGATACAATGAGCATCCTTTTACATATCTCCTAGGGTATAAATGCAGGCTTTTCTCAAGGTGTATGTCTCAGAGGAGAGTTGCTGGGTCACAGACAATGAGAATGCTTAGTTTTACAAGAAGAGGCCGAGTGATTTTCAACAGTAGTGGGACCAGAAGACAGTCTCATGTCCTTGTTTCCCATCTTCCCCAGGATTTGATTTTATCAGTTTTTATTTGATTTTACCAAGTTTATTGGGGAGTGTTCTCAACACTTTTGAGGGGTTGTAGAAAGCAGAAATGTGCAGAGAGATGATGCAATGACAACAAAGGTCTCACCCAATCCTGTAAGACTTTGATCAGAATTTTAATGCATTTTTTTGAGCCTTAGAGAAAGTTTTTGCCTCGAGTATTTGGTGAGAGAAACATATGCCTTTTAAAAAGTCTAATAATTTTGACTTTGTTGACTTCACACTCGGAGAAACCATAAGGCGTTTCCTCAGTCTCTCTTAGATTCTTGCAGCCCCAATTCTCCCCACTGCTCCTTGCCCATTGCAATTTTCCTTTGCCTGCTTCCCTAATGCTGTCCCATTTCTATTCTCCCCTTATTTCCCTGACCACTCTCTCCTTTTACTTCCCTCTTTGATGACCATGCTTATTCCCTGCTGCCCCTCAGGTTGCCTGAGTTTTGAATCCTGACATTTTTGCCCATGGCAACTATGGACCATTTCTTAATCTTCTTAATTTTACTGTCCTTCAATTTCCTCAGTTCTAAATGGGCATAATAAGAGTATCTACTCACTTGGTTTAGTGAAAATTAATGTAAAACATGTGGAAAGGAATCTGATACATACTAAGTGCTCATGAAATGTTACTATGCATTATTCCCTTCCTTTTCGTCTCAAGTCAGGTTTCTTAGAAATGGGTCTCAGATGCAAGAAGTTCATTGGTGAGTGTTCTCAACACTTTTGGGGTTGTAGAAAGCAGGGATGGTCAGAGAACCATGATGTAGTAACAGCAAAGTCATAGCCAATCCTACGAGAGTTCTAGAGCTGGACGACCTTTTCAGAGCTGCCCTCAACTGGAGATAGAGGTCAAGTCTTTATTCTCTATACTGTAGTACAAATGAAAGCTACTTAATGTTGGATTTCTTTATCTGTAAAATGGCTAAATTTTACCTATTTTAAAGGATTCAATGGAGGAAAAAAAAAAGTCCAAAAACAGACGCAGTAAAGAAATAACCCGAACAGTGTAAGGTGCCAGTCATCACAGCATGAGGCAACAGCACCTTAATAGCATACATTAAAATTCAGCATTCAGGAAACTAAGATCATGGCATCCAGTCCCATCACTTCATGGAAAATAGATGGGGAAACAATGGAAACAGTGAGAGACTTTATTTTCTCGGGCTCCAAAATCACTGCAGATGGTGACTGCAGCCATGGAATTTAAAGATGCTTGCTCCTTGGAAGAAAAGTTATTACCAAACTAAACTGCATATTAGAAAGCAGAGACATTATTTTTCCAACAAAGGTCCATCCAGTCAAAGCTATGGTTTTCCATAGTCATGTATGGATGTGAGAGTTGGACGATAAAGAAAGCTGAGCACCAAAGAATTGATTATTTTGAACTCTGGTGTTGGAGAAGATTCTTGAGAGTCCCTTGGACTGCAAGGAGATCCAACCAGTCAATCTTAAAGGAAATCAGTCCTGAATATCCACTGAAAGGACTGGTGTTGAAGCTGAAACTACAATACTTTGGCCACCTGATGCAAAGAACTGACTCATTAGAAAATGCCCTGATGCTCGGAAAGATTGAAGACAGGAGGAGAAGGAGACGACAGATGGACCTGAGTTTGAGTAAGCTCTGGGAGTTAGTGATGGACAGGGAAGCTGCGTGTGCCACAGTCCATGGGGTCACAGAGAGTCAGGCATGACTGAGTGACTGAACTGAACTGAGCACACATTTAAAATGGGATTTAAAAATCTTAGTAATTTAAAACTACAGTGACCACCAGCATATATGAGGACAGCGGAGAACTCACTAACTGTTGAGAACTTTCAACAAGATTCATGTAGTCATCTTCATTCATAAAGGGAAAAATTTTTTAAATTATATCTCCTAAAAAAAAAGAATTATTCAGATACATGTCAGGATGTTGGTAATTTTAAACAAAAGCTGATTAAATATTGAGTGCTCATAATCCAATTTGGAGTGTTTACTCATGTTTTGTGCTTTCTAAAAAGCTGATCTATAAAAACAGATTTTGGATTGTGATGTGTGATCACAGCCGATGTCAAGATGTACCCTGATCACAGGTGTGCCAGACACACTCTTGCATTTATTGATCTGCCTTATACCAGACACCCAGCATGAAAATAGCACTAAGCAAAGACTAAGGCCCCTTTCTGAAAGAATATAACAAGGATAGTTCAGAACCATCTATACTTAAGGAAAAGGGAGGTTAGCAAGGAAGACAGAGCTATAGGTCTTTCTAATGCTTTCTTTCTGCAAACCCAGTTAAGAGTGGCTACAAACAACCATGGAACATTTTTACTGCCTCCCACTACCATTTCTCTACATAATTTTCCCCTGATTTTTTTTCTCTTTTCCCTTCTCATTTTCTCTTAAACACAAATGAAAAAAAAATCAATCAATTCTTTTTTGAATAGAATACAGCAAAAGAAATGAACTGAGAAGACCTCTCCACCCAAGAGCCTAAAAAACCTCTTTATGTACCTGGCAAGATTATACCTACTTCTTGGACCACCGCCCTGATCCCTTGATTCTTGTGATAATCATATCATTTGGTTCTCATCTCTCCTACTTTGTCTTCTCACAGTGAGCCAGTGGAGCATCTCTTGGTTAAATTACTAGAGGATACAATCAAAGAAAGTGCAATCAATACAATTAACTTTCCAAAGTATAGACTCCTTTAAGTCATTGCTGACTTGCCGTTTTCCAGCAATACAACAATCAGAATCACATTTAAAGAATTCTACTGAATTATTGTCTATTTCCTGCCTCTTTCCCATGTGACAATCAAGACCATTTTATTTTCCTTCTCCCAAGACAGTGATCTACCTGGACAGCTTCTCCTTTACAAGGATCGTTCAAATTACCTTAAAATGATATCTGCACTAATTTCTAACTACGGTTGCAGGCTCAGACTCTCTCGAAAAACCTATCTCTTTAACAAATGACAAGGGGGAATCAATATTCCAGTGATGAAGTGATGAGAACTTTCCTGGAATAGTCTGCTGTCTCTGCTTAACTCGAGGTCTTTCTGTGAAGACTCAGGCAATTCTTCTGGGAAAAAAAAAATTCATTAGCCTTGCAAATGTCTACCAAATTTTACAATGTAAGTTTTTTCACAATTATAAATTTACAATATAATCATCATAACCATTTATAGGATGCTATGTGCCAGCCCTATCCTTCAAGTTTGTCCGTGGTGGCCCAGTTACTTAATGATGGAGGTGGGATTTCAATGTGGATTTCTTTGACTGTAAAGACCACGTTCTTAACTACCATATGGCTTCTTTATTTATTTGCTAGTAATTAGTACATCAGTTCAGTTCAGTTCATTTCAGTCGCTCAGTCGTGTCTGACTCTTTGCAACCCCATGAATTGCAGCATGCCAGGCCTCCCTGTCCATCACCAACTCCCGGAGTTCACTCAAGCTCACATCCATCGAGTCCATGATGCCATCCAGCCATCTCATCCTCTATCATCCCCTTCTCTTCCTGCCCCCAATCCCTCCCAGCATCAGAGTCTTTTCCAATGAGTCAACTCTTCGCAGGAGGTGGCCAAAGTACTGGAGTTTCAGCTTTAGCATCAGTCCTTCCAAAGAAATCCCAGGGCTGATCTCCTTCAGAATGGACTGGTTGGATCTCCTTGCAGTCTAAGGGACTCTCAAGAGTCTTCTCCAACACCACAGTTCAAAAGCATCAATTCTTCGGCGCTCTGCCTCGTCACAGTCCAACTCTCACATCCATACATGACCACTGGAAAACCATAGCCTTGACTAGACGGAACTTAGTCAGCAAAATAATGTCTCTGCTTTGAATATGCTATCTAGGTTGGTCATAACTTTCCTTCCAAGGAGTAAGCATCTTTGAATTTCATGGCTGCAATCACCATCTGCAGTGATTTTGGAGCCAAAAAATAAAGTCTGACACTGTTTCCATGAGATAATGTATATGAAGGGTCTAATACAATGCATAGCCCATATATACTCTATTTTCTTCTACTCATCTGAATCTTACATTAATGATAAAAAATTGTGAACCAGATATAAGAAGAGAAACATCAAGCTCCAAAGTGGTCACTTGTGTTGGTAAATGGAATAACTACTATCAGTTGATTTTTCCATCCTTAAGCAAAAATATTTTTTAACTTTCTTTGATGTCAAAGAATAATTAAGGAGTCCAATAAAGGAAGGAGGTATTCTTAATTATTTGTTGACTATTACTTGTTTTGAATGGGTAGATTAAGTAGCTTATCTTCAAGGCCAGCTTTCATTATTAATGATAATTACAACAGTTAAATTAATTTTGTTAAGCATTTATTATGAGCCAGCTAGTGGTTGAGATATTTTACACACAGTATTCATTTAACCTTTATAACAACCTGTAAGACTGGCTGTACTATCACTATTTCACATAGGTTAAAATTAAGGCTTTATAAAGGTAAGTATCTTGGCCCAGGAGCTTCCCTGGTGGCTCAAATGGCAGAGAATCTGCCTGCAATGCAGAAGACCTGGGTTCAATCCCTGGGTTGGGAAGATCACCTGGAGTAGGAAATAGCAACTCACTCCAGTTTTCTTGCCTATAAAACTCCATAGACAGAGGAGCCTGGCGAGCTAGAGTCCACAGGGTCACAAAGAGTCGGACATGACTGGGCAACTAGTGCACACACACACACACACACACACACACACTCACACACACATGTATCTTGGCCAAGATCAGAGGACTGGAAGATGCTGAAGGTAGAATCAGAACCCAGTATGCCTGACTCTAGAGCCTTTGTTCTTTATGTGTCCTTCATTTGACATTTCTTTTCAAATATATTTGCCAGCGCCTGAAGAGTGTCGCACATATTTGTAGGCTTCAGGGACATTGTGCTGAACAAGATAAGCAAAATCCTGGCCCTTGCAGACTCTTCCATCAGATAGGAATACCACTGTGACAAATATTCTTGAATGCTAAATGATACAAAAGGGGTACACAAAATGTTATGAAGACTTATAACACGGCTATCTAACCTAGTTTAGAGAGTCAGTGACAGCTGCACAGTGAAAGCAACATTTAATTTGAAGCTTGAAAAATGAGTAGGAGAGGGCCAGATGAAAGAGAATAAAAGAGTATTGGGAGCAGAAGTAATAGCACATTTGAAGGCCTAGAAGCAAAATGATATGGCTCACTGGAGGAACCATGGGGTCCAACAGAACTTGAGCACAGAACTGTTCTACTATAGGCAGATTTGAGGAAGGAGATAATTACATAATAGAGGGCCAACGATGATGAATGAGAGCTAGACAAGGGCCAAATCATGTGCCTGTAAGCCACCTTAAGGATAATGGTCTTCATGTAAGAACTGGGGAAACATCAAAGGGTTTAGGAAAGGCCAGATTTATGCTTGGAGGAGGGCAAAGTGGATACAAGGAGCCAAGATCCACCTGAGACATTTTACAAAATCACAAGTAGAAGAAAAGGTATTTTTCTTTTCAAAGGACTTAAACGCTACAGAGTGAATATAACTATACATGTTAACATGTATAGAAGATACAGCTATAGACAACACTTATTGAGAACCATGTGACATTTGTTCACTTGCAAGTATTTATTGGAACTTACTTTGTACCTGGCACTGTTCTAGGAACAAAAGTACCTGTAGTCATACCGCTTATATTTGTGATTTGATTGCCAGATACTAAGCCAAAGATGGAGAAATTCTACACAGTCAGCAAAAACAAGACCGGAAGCTGACTGTGGTTCAGATCATGAACACTTTATTGCCAAATTCAGACTTAAATTGAAGAAAGTGGGAAAACCACTAGACCATTCAGGTATGACCTAAATCAAATCCCTTATTATTCTACAGTGGAAGTGAGAAATAGATTTAAGGGCCTAGATCTGATAGATAGAGTGCCTGATGAACTATGCATTGAGGTTCCTGACATTGTACAAGAGACAGGGAACAAGACCATCCCCATGGAAAAGAAATGCAAAAAAGCAACATGGCTGTCTGTGGAGGCCTTACAAATAGCTGTGAAAAGAAGAGAAGTGAAAAGCAAAGGAGAAAAGGAAAGATATAAGCATCTGAATGCAGAGTTCCAAAGAATAGCAAGGAGAGATAAGAAAGCCTTCTTCAGTGATCAGTGGAAAGAAATAGAGGAAAACAACAGAATGGGAAAGACTAGAGATCTCTTCAAGAAAATTAGAGATACCAAGGGAACATTTCATGCAAAGATGGGCTCAGTAAAGGATAGAAATGGTATGGACCTAACAGAAGCGGAAGATATTAAGAAGAGGTGGCAAGACTACACAGAAGAACTGTACAAAAAAGATCTTCATGACCCAGATAATCACGATGGTGTGATCACTCATCTAGAACTAGACATCTTGGAATGTGAAGTCAAGTGGGCCTTAGAAAGCATCACTACGAATAAAGCTAGCAGAGGTGATGGAATTCCAGTTGAGCTATTTCAAATCCTGAAAGATGATGCTGTCAAAGTGCTGCACTCAATATGCCAGCAAATTTGTAAAACTCAGTAGGGGTCACAGGACTGGAAAAGGTCAACTTTCATTCCTATCCCAAAGAAAGGCAATGCCAAAGAATGCTCAAACTATAGCACCATTGTGCTCATCTCATACTCTAGTAAAGTAATGCTCAAAATTCTTCAAGCCAGGCTTCAGCAATAACGTGAACCGTGAACTTCCTGATGTTCAAGCTAGTTTTAGAAAAGGCAGAGGAACCAGAGATCAATTTGCCAACATCCTCTGGATCATGGAAAAGCAAGAGTTCCAGAAAAACATCTATTTCTGCTTTATTGACTATGCCAAAGCCTTTAACAGTGTGGATCACCATTAACTGTGGAAAATTCTGAAAGAGATAGGAATACCAGACCACTTGACCTGTCTCTTAAGAAGCCTATATGCAGATCAGGAAACAACAGTTGGAACTAGACATGGAACAACAGACTGGTTCCAAATAGGAAAAGGAGTACGTCAAGGCTATATATTGTCACCCTGCTTATTTAACTTATATGCAGAGTACATCATGAGAAACACTGGGCTGGAGGAAGCATAAGCTGGAATCAAGATTGCTGGGGGAAATATCAAGAACCTCAGCTATGCAGATGACAGCACCCTTATGGCAGAAAGTGAAAAGGAACTAAAAAGCCTCTTGATGAAAGTGAAAGAGGAGAGTGAAAAAGTTGACTTAAAGCTCAACATTCAGAAAATGAAGATCATGGCATCTGGGCCCATCACTTCATGGGAAATAGATGGGGAATCAGTGGAAACAGTGTCAGACTTTATTTTTTTGGGCTCCAAAATCACTGCAGATGGTGATGGCAATCATGAAATTAAAAGACGCTTACTCCTTGGAAGGAAAGTTATGACCAACCTAGATAGCATACTCAAAAGCAGAGACATTACCTTGCCAACAAAGTCTGTCTAGTCAAGATTATGGCTTTTCCAGTAGTCATGTATGGATGTGAGAGTTGGACTGTGAAGAAATCTGAGCGCCGAAGAGTTGATGCTTTTGAACTGTGGTTTTGGAGAAGACTCTTGAGATTCCCTTTGCCTGCAAGGAGATCCAACCAGTCCATTCTAAAGGAGATCAGCCCTGGGTATTCTTTGGAAGGACTGATGCTAATGCTGAAACTCCAGTACTTTGGCCACCTCATGTGAAGGGTTGACTCACTGGAAAAGACTCTGATGCTGGGAGGGATTGGAGGCAGGAGGAAAAGGGGACAATAGAGGATGAGATGGCTGGATGGCATTACAGGCTCGATGGACGTGAGTCTGAGTGAACTCTGGGAGATGGTGATGGACAGGGAGGCCTGGCTTGCTGCAATTCATGGGATCGCAAAGAGTCAGACTGAACTGAACTGAACTGAACTGAACTGAAGTACAGGCGTTAACTAGATAGGCTTTCCTCTAGTCCTATGAGATGGGCTAGCAGATTATCCCACCTCGTTATCTCATCTCACAAAGACACTGAGGTGCAGGGTGGTCAAGGACTCCCCAGGATTTGCCTGCAGATCTGTCTGGCTCCAGAGCCAGTGACTTCCTGTGAGATGAACAGAAGAGAAAGGCAAGAGAGCCTAAAAACATAGCACCCTCAGTCACTGCAGCCATGGGAGCAATGCAGTGTCCTACAAAGGCTGAACTCACAAGGCCTTAATTTCATTGTTGTAAGTGGGGTTTTTTAAAGCTTTCAATGAACTTTTATTTTATTTTACAATAAGACCACCTTTTACTTAATAGTTCCTTAATCAAAGTATTTCTAATGGGTAAATTCTAATCTCAGCTTGGTGCAGAAATCAGCTATGTGTTCTGAAGACAGCATACTCAACAGCCTGACTCCACAGGGCATGACTGTGATGGATGAATTTGGAGTGCCTGACAGAGAGGCAATGCCTCTAGCACCTTCCCTTTCATCCTGTTCTCCCTTCTGCTCACTGAGTCTTTTCTTTTTAATTTTTATTTATTTATTTTTACTTTACTGGCTGTGCTGGGTCTTTGGTTCTGCAAGGACTTTTCTCCACTTGCAGCACTCAGGGGCTACCCTCCGGCTGTGGTGCTCAGGCTTCTCATTGCGGCGGCTTCTCTTGCTAAGGAGCACAGGCTCCAGGGCCCACAGGCTCAGCAGTCGCAGCTCGCTGGCTCTAGAGCACAGGCTCAGTAGTCATGACACACGGGCTTAGTCGCTACGTTGCATGTGGAATCTTCCCAGATCAGGGATTGAACTTGTGTCTTCTTCACTGGCAGGCAGATTCTCAACCACTGAACCACTGGGGAAGCCCGTCACTGAGTCTTTAATGAAGAAAAGTTGGCTTTGCTCTATTCAGGAACTAGATCCCCTGTTCTCTCTCCCTGCACAGTTACGCCTGCTTAGCTCCTTAGTTTTCAATTCCTCTCAGGAACTAGGATCAAGAGGTCATTTTAGCATTAGTTTCTGGAAGAATGTGCTTCAGGGCACATCCCTCAAACTCCTGGGGAACGAGGCCGTCAATGAATGCTGGAGTCAGATGCTTGTTTAGCCCATTAGCAGACACAACCTGGCCTTCGTTTACCTCTGCGTCAGAGAGGGGAGCGCCTCCCGTGGGTGGGAAGGACAGAGCGTCTCTCTGTGCTCGATCATCTCGAGTGGCACTCCTCCGCTTGCAGTCCTCTGACCTTCTACTGGCAAAGGGCGAAACAGGTAATAGGAGAGCTGGTGTCTGAACTGGTGCCTGGGAGAGGATCTGGCAGGTCCTTGAGTCTAGGATGTTGGGCCTTTAGAGACTTTTTCTTTATCTCTGGGCCTTAGTCCCACTTCAGGACTATAGAAAAGCTCACTCAGTGTCCGGTCACCTGTAATATAAAGAAGAACAGACAAGGCATGCGACCTCGAAAGGGCCAGGTAATCAGTGGTTATGTCTATTTCCGCATTTCTCTATTCCTGTGTCCATCATTCCTTCACTCCCACCTAAACCAAAGATAAAGGAGTCCCATTTTCCAAAGCTCATCCCTTCTGCCAATCTGACGTCTTCAGTTAGGAGGCCAGTCTCCTTTCTCTGGATTCTTTGCCTCACCCTGCAGATATGTTTAAGAGTTCTCTATGTCACTAAACTTTGATCTGAAGCATCCTACTAAATTACTTGAGTGACCTTCCTCTATCTCTTCTTTCATCCCAGATTCTTCTCACTAATTTCCTTCATTTCTAATTCTACTCAATACTCAGTCCTTTTCCATTTCACTTGGAGTTCTGCTGCTCTCCTGTGACTCTTCCCTTGCAAGTCCAGTGGCCTAACTACAAAATCATTTTTCCCCCTCAATCTGTAGGGAAAACAATTGATAAAAATATAAAGACTAAATAGGTCAAAGATGGAATTTAAGGTTCAGTTCGGTTCGGTTCAGTTGCTCAGTCGTGTCCGACTCTTTGCGACGCCTTGAATTGCAGCACACCAGGCCTCCCTGTCCATCACGAACTCCTGGAGTTCACTCACACTCACGTCCATCGAGTCGGTGATGCCATCCAGATATCTCATCCTCTGTCGTCCCCTTCTCCTCCTGCCCCAACCCCTCCCAGCATCAGAGTCTCTTCCAATGAGTCAATTCTTTGCATGAGGTGGCCAAAGTACTGGAGTTTCAGCTTTAGCATCATTCCTTTCAAAGAAAAAGGATATATAAACAAAAACTCTTAGCTAAGTGGGGATGAGAATGAGAGCAAATGCTTATTTTGAGCAATTAATATAGGCAGGATAACATTCTGGTTATTCTAGAAATGCAGGATGCATCGGACAAGGATTATTAACTCCATCAAAGATTTATAAACAAGAAAAACAGAAAAGGTCTGCACAGGCTGATTAAAGGTCGAAGCAGAAATCTATATCTGCTATAGTTCATAAAAAGTCTTTAGAAAACTGAGTAGGAGACATTTCATATTTTAAGTTTTAATTTACATTTCTGACTCCCTTTGAGGGGATATGTTTTATTGTCTACATATTTATAAGAACAGAGATGTGATAGACATTCAACAAATGTTTACTGAACGAGTGACCTGAATGAATGACTGAAACTAAAGTTTCTGGCAGGTTTATGTTTCAAAGTAATGCTGCCATAGAATCGTCCTTCATTTGAATATTTCATATGAAATAAATGAGCATTTTCTTCAGACCAAGGGCCATGCCATGTATTTTTCTCAGAACCTGGTTGGTATAATTAATGCACAGTAAATAAACTTTATTCAAAGTGAATTAATTAATGAATAAAGATGCTTTAACAATGAATAGAAGGTAAACAATTCTAATGCATTTGTCAAAAATCATAGAAATATCTATAAAAATGTATTTTTATGTCAAAGAGGAAATTAAAAAATACCTAGAGAGAAAATAAAATGAAAGCGGTCCAAAATGTATGGGATACAGCAAAAGCAGTTCTATTAATAAGAGGGACGTTTATAGCAATAAAATCTTACCTCAGGAAACAAGAAAAAGCTCAAACAACCTAATCGTACACCTAAAAAACTAGACGAAGAAGAACAACTAAAACCTAAAGTTAGTAAGAGGAAAGAAATCTTAAAGAGCAAGGCAGAAATAAACAAAGCAGAAACAAAGAAACCAAGTGCAATGATCAATGAAACTAAAAGCTGGTTATTTGAAAAAAACAAAACCGATAAACCTTAAGCCAGACTCAATCAAAAAAAAATCAATATAATTAGAAATGGAAAAGGAGAGGTTACATCTGACACCACAGAAATATAAAGGCTCATGAGAGATTACTATGAACAACTGTGTACCAATAAAATGGACAACTTGGAAGAAATGGACACATTCTTGGAAAGGTGCAATCTTCCAAGACTAAATCAGAAACAGAAAATATGAACAGACCAATCACAAGCACTGAAACTGAAACTTCACTGTGCTTTATATAGTCTGATCTTCTTGTATCCCAAGTAGGTGAGGTGTTTATGACGTTTATGACAGCTGGAAAGCTGTAAAGAAAGGGATACAGAAAGAGGGGTTGTGGGAAGCAAAAAGTCTCATTGTCTCCAGTGCTACAGCTAAGGCTGTGAAATGGCTTAGCTCCCCTGGGAGGGTACCACGTGATATGCAAGTACACACTTCAAACGTGCCATTTTGTCAGTCTCCTAGTCCTTCAGTTCCACTGCCTCTTTTCCTGTTATTTTAAGGACACACAATCATGGGCAACAACTCCAGCTTTCGTACCCCAGATACTTTTTCCTGGTCTTTCTTGACCTTTGCAAGTAGACTCAAATATCTGTGAGTAAATTTTTTCTTTTTTAATGGACTCGAAACATTCCCAAGTAAGATGTTGAACTGAAAAACATCCAATGTCTCCTTCTAATTACCACTGTCCTTCCTGCCAGATTACAAGCCATTCAAATGGCAGGCCCTGACATTATCTCACATTTGACCCATAAAAACCTCAGCACTCTATCATTAGACAGAAAAACAACAGCTGAATCTCGGACACGGGCTAGATGTGTATGTCATTCGGGAAACCTTCAGACAGCCCAGGACTAGTGATTCCAGCTGTTTATTCTAAGAAGAATTTCAACAAGGTTTTATTTGTGTATGTGCCCACTTACATGTGGCTGCATCAGAAAGAAAGTGAGAGAGAAAAGCTCTCCGTTTTATGCTGTATTATACTGCAATTAGAGAAAATGTAAGCAACACAGAGTTAAACCTCCTATTCCAGAACCTTTTCTATCAGGCAAACTCTGTTTTGGGCAGCTGATACTATTTGCTCAACATTCAAATGATCTTTTGTTTATATGCAGATGACACCACCATTATGGCAGAAAGGGAAGAACTAAAGAGCCTCTTGATGAAAGTAAAAGAGGAGAGTGAAAAAGTTGACAACATTCAGAAAACTAAGATCATGGCATCCGGTCCCATCACTTCATGGCAAATAGATGGGAAAACAATGGAGACAGATACTTTATTTTGAGGGGCTCCAAAATCACTACAGATGGTGACTGCAGCCATGAAATTCAAAGACGCTTGGTCCTTGGAAGAAAAGCTATGACCAACCTAGACAACATATTAAAAAGCAGAGACATTACTTTACCAACAAAGCTCCGTCTAGTCAAAGCTATGGTTTTTCCAGTAGTCATGTATGGATGTGAGAGTTGGACTGTAAAGAAAGCTGATCGCCAAAGAATTGATGTCTTGAACTGTGGTGTTGAAATAGATTCTTGAGAGTCCCTTGGACTGCAAGGAGATTCAACCAGTCTATCCTAAAGGAAATCAGTCCTGAATATTCATTGAAAGGACTGATGCTGAAGCTGAAGCTGACTCTCCAGTACTCTGGCCACCTGATGAGAAGAACTGACTCATTTGAAAAGACCCTGATGCTGGGAAAGATTGAAGGTGAGAGGAGAAGGGGACAACAGAGGGTGAGATGGTTGGATGGCATCACCGACTTGATGGACATGAGTTTCAGTAAGCTCTGGGAGTTGGTTATGGACAGGGAAGCCTGGCGTGCTGCAGTCCATGGGGTCTCAAAGAGTTGTACACCACTGAGCCAACTGAACTAAACTAAACTGCTGTTCTTTGACCAAATAGCGATCAGGCAGCTGACAATTACATTACAGCGCCATCTAGCTCTCACTACCAGAGCCTGATGTCTTACTCCCAGCCTGGTTGAGCGGGTTAGGGTTAGTCACTACCCAATAATGCAAGGGCTTCCCTGGTTGTTCAGTGGTAAAGAATCTACCTGCCGATGCAGGAGACTTGGGTTCATTCCCTGGCTTGGGAAGATCTTCTGGAATATTCTTGCCTGGGAAATCCCATGGATAGAGTAGCCTAGTGGGCTACAGTCTATGGGATCCTGAAAAAGTCGGACACAACTTAGCCACTAAACAACAGCAACTATCCAGTGTTGCCAACTAACTCAGCTGATTACCATTAAGTGAGGTTGAAACCAAGCAAAATCCCAAAGCAGGTTTATGTTTAATAATCCATACTTAAATTTTGTTGGCTACATTCCAAACTAGTTTTCCAGTAAGAATACAAAGGCTTTGCTCTTCCTTGTTGAACATAGGTTAAACGCTGCTCTGGGTTAGTTTTGTTAACCAAATTTCCGCAGAGTTTGCATCAATTACCTCCTGCCCTCTGTGGAAAGGCTGTCAGGAGACAGTGTTGTAGACTTAAACCTAAAGTCACTAGAGCACTGATTTTGCAGATCCCCAGGATATTTATAAAAATCCCTAATGAGGACACTTGGTAAAATTTTATTTTAATTCACTTACATTGCATAACAGAGTTGTTCACAGAGTATATGTGAAGAGGAATGTTGAGAAGGAGTTCATATAAATAAAATAATGAATGGGTGCCATGCCTGCAGAAAATCAAAGATCCTTGCTGAAGGCATGATCTAGAAAAAAGTCTAAGAACAAAATTTTATGATGCTTCCACATAACAAATTCTTTACTAAAGTAACTAGCTGTGGGGGGTTATGCCTGCTTTCTATCACTATTCCTGGCTAGTACAGGGAGGGAAAAGGGGACACTAAATGTCAAAGGGACGAGAACACCAGAATTGGATCTCTTCCCTCCAATAAACAGTGTTATGGTGGAAAGATCACAACTTTTGGTTTACAGACTTGGATTCAAATATTTAAACAGGCACTTTCTAGATGTTTGGGAGATTAACTTACCTGAGCTGTTCAGCGTTATTGCAAAAAGCAGTGGAGATAATGTCTGTAAAATATCTAAAACTATGTTTCTGGAAAAACAGTTTTTACGACTTTACGTAAACACTATTGAAACATTAAAACAGTATAATTGCCTACTGGCATGTTTGTGGGCATCATTAGACGGTACTTATTTGGATTCGTGGTAATCTGGTGATGATTTGAGTCAGTGATTTAAGAGGGGCCAAAGGTTCCCTATTGCATTACCTTTCTTCTGCGTCATCCAGCTTCCAAAAATAGGGCCAGTGCATCCTTTAACAGGAATAGATGTCTGAAATAGCTGTTAAGATGTGTAAGTGTCAAAGTCGTAAGTATGAGGAAAATTAACCTGAAATAGAAGCGGAAAAGAGTTAGGATGTGTCACTGTATCCAGCAGTGGGGAGGGTGCTTGTGTACAAGATTCCTTCTGGCTTCAGGGGGACAATTTGGTAGGGAAATAAGCAACAGACCTACTGCACCTGCAAGCCCGAGGTTCCTGCACGGCCTTTCCTTTCACTAGCTGTGTGGATAGAAACGCATCTACACTCTCGGAGACTTGACTACCTTATTTGTAAAACAGAAATTATATTTTTACTGCCTCTCAAAATGTGTCATAAAAAAGAAAGAGAACAGCATATCTGAAAGTCTTTTGCCCTTCTCAGTGATCAATCCACCCCCAAGCAGCAATGGCTGAAGCCAAAATCCAGCAGCTTCTCTGATTCCTGTCTCTCTCCCCATCGCCAACTACCCCCAACCAAGTCCATTCATTTCTCCTCTCTGAACACATCCTGTGTTCAGGAACATATCCACTTTCCATCTCTACTGGTCCCACTCCCATGCAAGGCTACTATTATGAGCCTCATTTCTGAACTCCTGTTCACACACTGATCTCACTAAAAAGCATTCTCCAAACAAGAGTCCAAATGACCTTTTCTAAAAAATAAACCAAGAGAGAACTAAACATTGCATACCTCTCTGTGGAAGGATTTAATGACCTTATGAAATATTCTTGACAAACAATTTATTTATTTTCAATAATTTATTCTTGACAAATAAATTAAACATGATTAGCCCTGACTACTTCTCCACTCATATCCACTTCTTCACTGCACTTCACCTACTGGGATCCAGCCTCTTTGGCCTAAATGCTCAAAATTCTCCAAGCCAGGCTTTAGCAGTACATGAACCATGAACTTCCAGATATTCAAGCTGGTTTTAGAAAAGGCAGAGGAACCAGAGATCAAATTGCCAACATCCACTGGATCATGGAAAAAGCAAGAGAGTTCCAGAAAAACATCTATTTCTGCTTTATTGACTATGCCAAAGCCTTTGACTGTGTGGATCACAATAAACTGTGGAAGATTCTGAGAGAGATGGGAATACCAGACCACCTGATCTGCCTCTTGAGAAATCTGTATGCAGGTCAGGGAGCAACAGTTAGAACTGGACATGGAACAACAGACTGGTTCCAAATAGGAAAAGGAGTACGTCAAGGCTGTACATTGTCACCTTGCTTGTTTAACTTATATGCAGAGTATGTCATGAGAAATGCTGGACTGGAAGAAACACAAGCTGGAATCAAGATTGCTGGGAGAAATATCAATCACCTCAGATATGCAGATGACACCACCCTTATGGCAGAAAGTGAAAAGGAACTAAAAATCCTCTTGATGAAAGTGAAAGAAGAGAGTGAAAAAGTTGGCTTAAAGCTCAGCATTCAGAAAATGAAGATCATGGCATCTGGTCCCATCACTTCATGGGAAATAGATGGGAAACAGTGGAAACAGCGTCAGACTTTATTTTGGGGGTTTCCAAAATCACTGCAGATGGTGGTTGCAGCCATTAAATTAAAAGACGCTTACTCCTTGGAAGGAAAGTTATGACCAACCTAGATAGCATACTCAAAAGCAGAGACATTACTTTGCCAACTAAGGTCTGTCTAGTCAATGCTATGGTTTTCCTGTGGTCATGTATGGATGTGAGAGTTGGACTGTGAAGAAGGCTGAGCATCAAAGAATTGATGCTTTTGAACTGTGGTGTTGGAGAAGACTCTTGAGAGTCCCTTGGACTACAAGGAGATCCAACCAGTCCATTCTAAAGGAGATCAGCCCTGGGATTTCTTTGGAAGGAATGATGCTAAAGCTGAAACTCCAGTACTTTGGCCACCTCATGTGAAGAGTTGACTCATTGGAAAAGACTCTGACGCTGGGAGGGATTGGGGGCAGGAGGAAAAGGGGATGACAGAGAATGAGATGGCTGGATGGCATCACTGACTCGATGGAAGTGAGTTTGCGTGAACTCCGGGAGTTGGTGACGGACAGGGAGGCCTGGCGTGCTGCAATTCATGGGGTTGCAAAGAGTCAGACACGACTGAGCGACTGAACTGAACTGAAGGTCAGTCACTATGGTCTTCTAGCTTTTTACCTAAAAGTTCTACAGGTTTAGCACTTACATTTAGGCATCTGATGATCCATATCAAGTTTATATTTGTATTTAATATGAGGTAAGATTTGAGGATTTGGGGGACATATAAATATCCATTGTTCTCATAATATTTGTTATAAAGATTATCCTTTCCACTGACTTGCTTTGCCTCCTTTATCAAAAATGAATTGACCATATATATGTGAGCTCTATTCCTGGACACTAGTCTATTATCATTGATCTATATCATTATGTATTTAGATGTTGTTGTTTAGTCACTAAGTCATGTCCAACTTTTTTGTGACCCTGTGGACTGTAGTCCACCAGGCTCCTCTGCCCATGGGATTTCCAGGGCAAGACTATTGGAGTGAGTTGCCATTTCCTTCTCCAGGGGATCTTTCTGACTCAGGAATCAAACCCACATCTCCTGCACTGGCAAGAAGATTCTTTACCACTGAGCCACCAGGAAAGCCCTTTGCATATATATACATAGAATCTATGTTGTCTTGATTACTGCAACTTTATATAGCCAGTCTTAAAATCCAGTAATGTTAAAAAACCTTAAACTTTATTCTTCTTCAAAAATGGCTTTGACTATTATGAATCCTTTGTTTTTTCCATATAAATCAACATATCAATTTCTAAAAAAAAATTACTGTCTCCTAGTCCCTTTGTACCCCACTGACCCACTGACTTATTTTAATTGCTATATAATTTGTAAAAATTACTTATTCTATTTTTCCCCAGTAAAATATAAACTTTATAACAGAAGGGAATTATCTACTTTTTCTCCACTGTATCTTCAGCTCCTCAAATAATGCCTTTCACATAATAGGTTTTCAATACATATTTGTTGAATAAATGAGTTCACTAGTCTCAGAAATCATTTATCTTATGAAAACCCCCATTGTTTTGAAATATCTCCTTTGCCATTGAAGAAGTCAGAGCTAGAGCACCTTTCCATTGTGCCTTCTTGAATTGGAAAATTTTTCAAGGCTACCACCATCTCCTCCGTACCTGGAAAGACTGACAATAGCCAAACTGTAATAAACAGAAGGAGCATTGGCCTGAAATTTGGAAGATCAAAATGTCTGATTCTGCTCTGCCGCTAACTAGGAGTGTGACCTCAGGAATGCACTTAACCTCTTCAGACCCTTTTTTTTTTTCCAATCTGTAATTTGGGGATATCAGTTGTATCTACCCCACGTGCACTGTGGGAATTCAATGAGATGACAATGTAGTCTTTGATGCACTGCCTGTCATATAGCAAGTGATCAACAATCATCCTTGTTGTCATTGTGTAAATGATTATAACTTTTGGAAGTTTCTTTAGGGTTGTTTCAGGAAACATTAGGGCTTCCCTCATAGCTCATTTGTAAAGAATCTGCCTGCGCTGCAGGAGACCTTGGTTCAGTTCCTGGGTTGGGAAGATCGACTGGAGAAGGCATAGGCTACCCACTCCAGTATTCTTGGGCTTCCTTTGTGGCTCAGCTGGTAAAGAATCTGCCTACAAAGTGGGAGACCTAGGTTTGATCCCCGAGTTGGTAAGATCCCTTGGAGAGGTGAAAGGCTACCCACTCCAGTATTCTGGCCTGGAGAATTTCATGGACTATACTGTCCATGGGGTCATAAGGAGTCAGATATGACTGAAAGACTTTCACTTCACTTCCAGGGAACATTGAAAGCTAAGGGAAAAACAAAGAGAAACAAAACAAATAAACTTTTCAGAAGTAGGGGTTAGGAAATTATTAGTAACTCTGGGCCTGACTGCCCTGGTGTGACTTGTACCACTTCCAATATGAGATGAAACTTAGCTCTCTCACCCCTTGTTAGAAAAGTCATTCCTCAACCACAAACCTCCTTTCCATAAAGTAAGATTCAGATCTTCACCAACAAACGCTTTCATTCCCAAATGCCTTCTGCATTTTACCCAAACCGCTTTTCACTGCAAGACTTGGTTCCCTAAATGTCAAAGAGATATATTAAATCAACAGTCCATTCAGGCGTGTAAGCCTTAGTTCTTTAAAATCAGGCTACATGAAGTTGATGGCCTTCCTTGTTAACGTCACTTCCCTGGTGGCTCAGAGGTAAAGAATCCTCGTACAATGTGGGAGACACAGGTTCAACCCCTGGATCAGGAAGATCCCCTGGAAAAGGGAATGGCTACAGACTCCACTATTCTTGCCTGGGAAATCGCATGGACAGAAGAGTCTGGTGGGCTACCATGGGGTCTCAAAGAGAGTCAGACACAACTTAGCATCTAAACATCTACTACTAGTACTTGCTAATGTCATTATTTTCTAGAAACAAGAGAAGAATGGGCAAGAAGGAAAGAAAGCTGGGAGATAGTGAGAGTTCAGCCTGCTATATGTGTGAGTGTATTTGTTCAGGTGTCTTTGTGTGTGAGAGAGACAGAGAGAATACCTGGACCATCTCTTTCTTTTTAAAAATAAATTATTTGTTTATTTTAATTGGAGGTTAATTAATTTACAACATTGTGCTGGTTTTTGCCATACATCGACATGAATCAGCCACGGATACACGTGTCCCCCCATCCTGAACCCTCCTCCTATCTCCCTCCCCACCCCATCCCTCTGGGTTGTCCCAGTGCACAGGGCTTTGAGTACCCTGTTTCAACTGTCAAATTTGCACTTTGACCATCTCTTTCGTAAGGACTACACTAGGGACTCAAATCTTCTTATGTCTTCTAGAATATGGTTGGAACCCGAAGCAGTAGACGCTCTGCACTGCAGTTAGGATGGTGTAGACATGACGATTAGCCAACTCTGCCCATCGTTTGGCTGAAGCACTGGCCTCAGTTAGGTGTAGAAGGTACCGAAGCAGCCCAGCTGGGCTGGCCTACTGAAAGGCATTCAGGCAATGTGGGAACAGAGACTATGTCTCCCAGGTTGAATGACCTAACTTGACTCTCACTATTGGAAGGGCCCAGATAGGAGATGGGATCTCCGTACTTCTCAGGGATGGAGAGAGGAGAGAGTGGGCGCAAAGCTCTGTTATGATGAAGCTTTGGCACTTTTCAAAGGAACCAGGACTCTTGCTGCTAAGCACCGATAAACATCCTGGGGCTGGATAACCTGAACCAGAGGAGTACAATCAGTGTACAGGAGAGGTGGATCTGGTCATTGGCACACAAGTAGCTGCCCAAAATTCCCCGGGCACAGGCTTCCAGGAAGAACCCTGGGCACCACACGGCAGGGACATAGTTCATGGTTCACCACAGCCACTGAGCACACAGGGGATGCAGAACGCTGCTAAGAATAGTCTCAGTTTCCTCTACAGTGGATTACATATGAAAATCCAACAGACTAGAACAACATTTGTCATTTTTTTGGACAGGGAAGGGATGGCCCTGCTTCCTTACCTCCCATTTGCCAAACACTTGTTTAATACATTCTCCTGCTCATTTCCTCAGGCAGGTTCTGGGCACACAAGAAGGGGGCGCCCAGGAAAGAAGAGGCAGGAGCAACTGACAACACCTTGTCACCACAGGTCATTTCCAGGACAGCTAGGAAGGACCACATCCTCAGAGGACAGTACACAATGCTCCCAAAATTGAACTGTTCAAAACTAAAGATAATAAAGCCCCCAGAAGCATCGCCTAGCTGTAGCACTCCGTGCTAGTAAAGCTCAAACCATCAGAGTTCAGAGCATGTAAGATGCTCCACTCTAGTTCCCGCAAGGTAGAAGACAGCAACTATCTCCAAGGTACCCAAAGGAAAAGGTAAGGAAAACAAGACAAGGGGAAGGAGCTTAGAAGCCCTGAGGTCCTCCTTTGCCAGGATGATCCCACCAACCACTCTGCTGGTGCTCGTCCCATCTCTGTTTAAACACAGAAAGCCTGCTAGAATGTCAGCAGCAATCCTGACAGAGTGATTTCTTATACGGCACCATCTGTTCCCTGCAACTGCCACAGCTGTGGCAACGGTCCCACTTCTCAGCTTTTGGAGCAAGAATAATAACTCTACTCTTGCTCTTCTATATGATACAATGACTCTTCAAATATCTGGATATGACTACTAGGCAAGCTGAGTGCATCCTCAGCCTGTCTGTGTATCTTCTCCTTCAGTCAGTTCTCAGCATCTTAACTGCTTGTTTTTTCCTGGTCAGCTCAGCTCCTGGGCATCAGCCTGAGGTGGGAAGGGACCACCCCCCTTCATGCATCTGACAAGCAACAGGTCTGAACTCCCTTCTGAGAACTGGGGGAAAGGAAACCCCTGTGTCAAGCAGTGTAATTTCTGAGCCTGGTATAACGTTGCCTATTGATGGAGAAATCAGAGAGAAGTAGTTTGACCTTCTCTCTGGCATGGTACAGGCTTCCCAGGTGGCCCAGTGGTAGAGAATCTGCCTGCCAATTCAGGAGACATAGGAGATGTGGGTTCAATTCCTTGATTAGGAAGATCCCTGAAGGGAATGGCAACCCGCTCCAGTATTCTTGCCTGGGAAATCCCATGGACAGAGGAGCCTGGTGAGCTACAGTCCATGGGGTCACAAAGAGCTGGACACAACTGCGCATGCACACTTGTGGTATTGTACAGATAGAATCCAGGAAGAAGCTGCCTTAGGGTATTGTAGACAAGCACTGGAATAAAGTTTAATACTCACTTTTTCAAATTTAGAAGCAGATTTTTCCTGTCCCTCTCATTTTTGATGATGAGGACAAGGGAGTATTCCACCCACCACCCACTGTGTGCATGCAGACACACACACACACACACACACACATACACACAAACACAATGCTCTACTAATACTCTGTAGAAGAGTCAGTATGCTTACTGTGTATCCGAGGTCACCCAGGAGCTGGGCCAGGAAGCACTCTGAAAAACAACCTGTTTTTCTAGAAGACACCTGACACCGAGAGGGAACAGTTAATCTGAGAGCTTCTCATTGCTTCACAGCAAAGTAAGCGGGATTTCCCCTAGAGGGAACAGGCTTCTACCTTGACACAGCTTTCAAGTATAGCTGAGAAGAAAGTACAGTTAATTTAGCCAAGGAGTTAAATAATGTTAAATGACCTCTAGGCGGCTTTCTGCAAGGAGTTCTAAAACACCATAAAACAGCTGATTCTATCCCATGAGAGACATGCTGATGCCCCCACACACGCACATTTATCATCCATCATTTGTCAACTAGGTCTCCAACACTGACTTTGGCCATCTCTGCTCTTTCTCTAGGTTTAGAGAGGATCTAGATAAAGGTCTATTTTCAGCAAACACCTACTCATCTACTGCCTTCCTTCTCATGCATTTTCTCCTCCTCGGTGGATCTGTTCAGATTTCTCTAGGGCATTTGAGCGTTAAGTCCTGTGCCTTTTGTCCTAGTGTCTTTCATCTGGTTGTCTTCAACATTTGATCCATGACTTTATGCGCATTAGGGATTAAGGCCTGAATCAAAGAAATAGCTATGTAGTTAAAACAAAATAAAACACTAAGAACAGAACCAACAGTGGAGAGACTGCTAATTAGGGGGAAATTATATAGCAAACGTTTCCTAGTTGGTGGCTTAGAATTCTAAGTACAATTTCTCATAGTAACCATGATATGCACAGCACAAGATGTATATGAAATGGTATAATTATTGCCCTACTTTGAGTAAAAGAGATCCTGGGAACTAGCCTGAGTACCTTATCATTTTTATAATATTATCTCATGGGAAGATACCCTCCTGTTCTTATTCACCATGACCCTTTCCTGCAATGGCAAACGTGATTGGGTTTTACTTGTTTTTGTAGGACAAGAGACTAAATGAATAAATTCTTTCATTCATTCCTCAAGCATTCATTAAATGCCCACCATAGTCAGATGCTCTGCTAGGTGCCTATGCAGACAGTTCTCACCATTAAGGAGCTCAGCTGATAGAGACAGATAAATAATTAGAGTGTCAGAGTATTATGTGATGGAGCAGAATGGTGGTTAAGGACATTAGGAGTGTGATAAATACAGAAGAAAGGATCTTGTGGAATACCACTAAGGAGCTGATGGGGGAAACGAAGTCTTCCAGGAAAACTGGGACGAGCCAAGAGAGGATGCTAGGATGACATCACAAAAGCCAAATAACAATACTCCAAGGAGTGAGTGGCAATCGAGCCCCATCTATTTAGGCATCCACTTCCTCTCTTCGGAATGGATGTTGCCAGCACAGACCTCTCACCTGAACTCAGAACACTGACCTGTCCACTCCGCATCTCCACAAAGATATCTAACAGACATCCCATCAAAAGAGCTAGGAATTAGGGGGGCAAAAAAGAGGTTGGATAAGAATAAGAGAATGGTCTTGAAATTTTATTTGTTAGAACTAGAACAAAACCCTAAGTTACGGAGGATGTCAAAAAAAGCTTCAAGGGGAAGATGAGCTATAAATTTGTTACTGTTGTTTAGTCACTAAGTATGTCTCATTCTTTTGCGACCCCACGGACTGTAGCCCACCAGGCTCCTCTCTCCATGGGATTTTCCAGACAAGAATACTGGAGTAGGTTGCCGTTACATTCTCCAGTGGATATTCCTGGATCAGGGATTGAACCTATGTCTCCTGCATTGGCAGGCGGATTTTTACCAATGAGCCACTGGGGAAACATGAGCTATAAGATACATCTTGGGGAAGGATAAGAAGAGGGGAAGTCTCAATTTTGAAAAGAAGAGTTTGGATCCTTGAACAGTTTGTTCCTTAACCCAAACTTGACAAGTCAGATGATACATAAATTACTTGGTGCAGAACCGAAGTTCACAAACATTCGTTCTGCCCTTTTGGTGTAAATTATCTAGTCTAAGAGAAAATCTCCTATTAATTAGAATGATTCTCATTTAATAGACAATTTCATCAAGCATGGTCAGCTATCGAGACAAGAAGCTTAGGACAGAAGGGATCATTTGATTCTTCTGAATGACTTATTTTTATTTGAAAGGTTAAAATCTAAAGAAGCCTTAAGAACTTCCCATTTCCCAAGCACTGTTTCATAGAATAACCCAGGAACCAACAAAAACATCACTGAGTCAGCTGGTCATGGTGGGTCAGAGTCTAAATTTTTTAATTGAGAAGATTGAGGTGCAGCAGGTGCTGCTGACATTTAGAGCTGTAAGCATCCTGCTTCTTTGTAAACGCACTTAATAAGAAGGGAATTAAAAGACTAATGCATCTCAAAACAACTTCCTGTCAGTAGATGTTCAGCAAACCCTTTCCAATGTGAGGGACTCTAATGTTAACTTTTTAATTTGATTTAATTGCTTCTCAGAGGTTCACATTAATAACATTTTATGTGATGCCAAATGATGGAACACTGTCATAGATAAAATTTTATTTTGAATCAATGAAAGAATACATGTCCCAATGCTTGCGGATGCTACTTGAAGATCTTGTCCCTGCTTCCCCTCACTTTACCCTGCCCACTCCTACCTCTGTCCTCCTTTCCATTGCCCAATGAGGCTTTCTGCAGATGTTGCTTTAACCTGTTTGTCTTTTAGGATCTTTAGCTTCTCTTTGCAGCTGTTATAGTTTCTATAAAAGGAAAGGTAACTTGATAAATTATTTCACATTCGATATTAGGGATTTTTTTTTGATGTGCTGACTTCTCATCACATTTCAAAGAGATTGACTTAAATAGGTATTAAGGTATTTTGGCCCCTGAAATGTACAGGCTGGAAAGGGAACTTGGGGCTCCAGGAGGTCTTCCTCCCCACACTCCTCTTCAAGTTATAATTATACATAGTGGAGTATCCTAACCCCTTTCAGGAAAAGGGGTGAGAAGAGACAAAAACTGGACCCTAGCCATCTCTTGGCATTTCATAGATATAGTCCAGGTCTAATTTTGGTATTTAAGCTTGAACTTCCCTCGTAGCTCAGTTGGTAAAGAATCTGCCTGCAATGTAGAAGACCTGGGTTCAATTCCTGGGTCTGGAAGATGCCCTGAGAAGGAAGGAAATGGCAACCCATTCCAGTATTCTTGCCTGGAGAATCCCATGGACAGAGGAGCCTGGCAGGCTACAGTCCGTGGGGGTCGCAAGAGTCGGACACGACTTAATGACTAAACCACCAGTTTTCAATCTTTGCAATTACTTCCCCCACACCCAACCAATCTTTTCATCCTCTAAAACAGTTACTTCATTCCCACATTAGTTCTTTCCTTCTTCCTCCTGCCTTGCCCCCAGTTTCTCTCCTCTAGAGTGGTGCCTGGAAAGACTCTGGGGTCAGAAAACCTGGAATTAAGTGTGGCCTACCATTCGTTAGTTGAATGACCTGGAGTTTTCACCTTAATTTCTTTGACTCTCTGTTTCCTCCTGTGTAAAATGGCCACACTAATAATGATTACTCACAAGACTATTATAGGGGTCAAACTATGTGATGGATGTGAGAGTCCAGCTTTGCAAACCTATGAAGTCCAATAGGTAGTGTACCAAAGAAGAAACTGTTCCACTCTGAAGGTTCCTGACTACGTGATGATGACATCCCGGCACAGAGACTGACCTGGCTGGACCCATGTCTCAGAAGAAGCCACTGTAACGTGCCCAGGAAAGATCTTTCAGGGGTGAAGGTGACTATGAATCCACTAGTGACTCTCCTGGGGGACTCGGGGCACATCCAAAAACGTTAGCACTTAAAAATGGGGGGAAGGAAACAGACAAACAAACGAAAATGTGGACAAAGCGAACAGCAAGGCAAAGGACTGAACAGGCAGAATCTGTTAAGGAGAAAGAAGGTGGCAACAGGAAGAAAGGCAAAGGGTAGCAGAGGCACCAGCACAGAGAAACACTAGGACAGAAATTAACAGATGCCTGCTGCTGAGTGGACAAGGAGCCCAGACTGCTCAAGTTACACCAAACCTTAAATGACCCAGTTCCTGAACAACAGTCTCTGTGTGGTCTGGCATTCTAATGCTTCCTGAGGCCCATGCAATGTGACTCCTATTTTCCTTAACTCCCTGTGTACACTTAAAAGAAACCTTGTTACCTGAGGAAAGACCAATGGACTTCTTTCTTCCAGCATGAAAGAGCCTAACACTCAAAAGGTAAACTTTATTATTTAAGGCCATTTTCTTCTCTTTTGTTTGCCACCTCCCCCCCACTCAAACCCTTGGATTATTTACTAGTGATCATTTTAAAAGATCTAGCAAAATGTCCTGTTAAAAAAAAATCAGTGTATTGAATAAACAAATAAATATGATCATAGCTAGATTTGAACAAATAACATTCATGCAGTTGAAAAGAAACTAAAATGGTAATATTCATAAACTCTCTGTTTGACTTTCAGACTTGCCTGAGGAAGCTCCAGACCTATCATTGTCTCAAAGTAATATATGTGAATGTTCAAGGCACTCTCCTAGGAGGAGAATTCATGGATTGGCCTTAGGGAATCTATGAACTCCATGAAACTATATACAACACTTGGAAAGTATATGCTTTCTTTCCATGGATTTCATCACATTCTCAAAAACCACTGACTTAGATGTTCCTGACTCCTTCCTGGGATCTCTTTAAATCTCTGGATGTATCACACAAATTTAATCTTGTTTTATTGATCGTCTCCATAGCTTGATCCTTTCAATCCTAACTATATAATAACATGTGCTTTCTACCTCCTCCACAGCCCACCTTTTCCTTCCTCTTTCCTGCTTCCCTCTTTCTTTATTGGTCTCTCCCCTTTGCCTTTTCTAACTCCCTCTCCAGCTTCCCTCTTTCCTCCCATTCATGTGACTTCCATGTTTCCTGCATCTCAAAGCTAAAGAGGGTGCAAATTCCCCACTTAACATATTTCACCTAAATCTCAGTCCCTCCTCCTCGGTCCTCCTGTTTTTTGGTAGATCTATCTCCACCCCTCCCCTCCGGCAAGTGCCTGAAGGGTCACACAGTATGAGTCACTGTGAAATTAATAATGTCCTTTGTGTAGGAAGATGACATCACTAACCCACCATCAGTGGGCCATGTGCCCTTGAGCAATTTTCTCTATAGCAGGAACAGTGGGCATTGATGTCTTCCCACGCCCCAGCTCACTGCCCCTAAGAATAATTTTAAGAATTTGGGGGTATAGAAGCTGGACCCAGAATAGAACAAACCCACTTTACTGTCTCCTAAGGTTTTGATCTAGGGCTGGAATAGTCTAGGAGGCTCATGTCCCAAACTAGAAGTAGTCAAAATATTTTAACTGATTTTATTTTATTTATTTATGTATTTTTTGCTTATGGTTAGTTTTGATTATTATTCTCTAATTTGAAAGAGATCAGGTGCTTCTCAGTGATAAAGTCCTCAATGATAACATTCCCAGTTAGTGAGCATGGGTATGTTACATCACCTTTAATCTTCCTGGGATTAAATCCTCAGGAAACTGAAAATCACTGAGAGTAAGTAATTTACAAAAGCTGCTGCGCTAGTAAGTAATAAATCCAGGACTGAATCTCCTTTTCTTTCTATGACACCATACTGCCACATGGGCTACAGCTTCAGTCCCTGTCTTCTAGGATGCTAATAAAATGAACATCAAAATATGGCCAAGAAGAGCCCCTGAGCAGCTTAAGTGACTTGGAGGTCCTTCTCTGGCTGACCTTCCCTTGCAGTTACTTGCCTACAATGAATCTGAGACTCTTTCAGTTGCTGGAAATCGAATGGCTCATTTGTCCTCAGAGTTTTAGGTGTACATTTTTATAACTTGCTCTCTTATCCCTGGCATGGATGTAGGATCCATTTCTGGCTTGCCCTTACTGGTCACTTATCTGCTCTAATCACTTGGATCAGCTAGTGCAGGAAGCAGCGTAAACCACCTACGAATAGTTTGTTTCCTTCCTATCATGCCTGGAGAGTGATCTGTTCTTGACTGGAGTCAGCTGTGCTGTCCTAATGCTCCAAGATCAAGTGAGGGCTGGTAAATATCGGTCTGGTGCCGTGCTCTGGTGGCATTTCATCTGTGTCCTCCTTCCCTACCTAGATTATAAGCAGGACAGACACTGCCTGTATGTTGATTATGGTGATAATACCTACAATGACAATAATAATCATAGATAACATACTATTTGATGCTTATGATATACCTGGAAATATACTATATGATTGCTGAAATGAGATTCCATAAGAGGTCTACTGACTTCAGACACTACATTTCCCCACTACTCTATATTGTTTCCCAAATTCTCATATAGGAAATTTGGGAAAAGAGAGAAAGAAGCCTCTTCTAATTGTAGGTCAGTTTTTCAGCTTTGAAGATTAGAGAGAACTCTCAATGAATTCTACAAACATTTGTTACATGCCTACTACATTCTAGCCTTTCTCCTAAATGGGATGGAGATTCAGAGATATATTTTTTAAAAAAATTTAATCTAGCTTGAGACAAATATGCAAGGAAAAATACTTTCAAGATGAATTGGGGCAAGGAAGAGGAACTAATGTAAAATATAGTAAGAAGCCAGAAGAAACAAGATTAGGTCTGATTAGGAGAATCTGGACTAGAATTTCTGTGGAGGCTGGCATCAAATTGGTCCTGCAAAGGTAAAAAGATTTATGTACATGGAGAAGAGGAAGGATATTTTCCACTTAAGGAATCCACCAAAATTACTAATAATCACAGATATCATTGTTGGATATAAATTATATACCCACCATATTCATAATACAATTATATCTATTGATTATTAAATCCCAATAGTAATATCAAGGATGAGTTATTACTGTCTCCATTTTACATGTGAGAAAAGTAATATTCTTGGAAATTTAAGTGGCTTGGCTAAGTGAAAGCTAGCTAAGTCATCTCTGGCTCAATATCCCACATCTCCCCACTTCTCAGTATTGCCTTCACATCACATTTGTGTTGTGTTTCAGAGATGGGGATGTCATCCTTGTATAAGAACCACAATAATCAATCTATGAATTTTCTTTTTTGCTCATTTAAATAAGATTTTCTTTGTTGTCTAGAAAAAGATGCAGAAATAAATTGTTCAGCCCTAGTCCCATCACTTCATGGGAAATAGATGGGGAAACAGTGGAAACAGTGTCAGACTTTATTTTGGGGGCTCCAAAATCACTGCAGATGGTGATTGAAGCCATGAAATTAAAAGATGCTTACTCCTTGGAAGGAAAGTTATGACCAACCTAGATAGCATCTTGAAAAGCAGAGACATTACTTTGCCAACAAAGGTCCATCTAGTCAAGGCTATGGTTTTTCCTGTGGTCATGTATGGATGTGAGAGTTGGACTGTGAAGAAAGCTGGGCGCTGAAAAATTGATGCTTTTGAACTGTGGTGTTGGAGAAGACTCTTGAGAGTCCCATGGACTCCAAGGAGATCCAACCAGTCCATTCTAAAGGAGATCAGCCCTGGGTATTCTTTGAAAGGAATGATGCTAAAGCTGAAACTCCAATACTTTGGCCACCTCATACAAAGAGTTGACTCATTGGAAAAGACTGTGATGCTGGGAGGGATTGAGGGCAGGAGGAGAAGGGGATGACAGAGGATGAGATGGCTGGATGGCATCACGGACTCGATGGATGTGAGTTTGAGTGAACTCTGGGAGTTGGTGATGGACAGGGAGGCCTGGCATGCTGCAGTTCATGGGGTTGCAAAGAGTCGGACACGACTGAGTGACTGAAGTGAACTGAGTCAAGGCATAATAAAAAAACAATAGTATTATAACAGTATTTTTATTATGTTTTCTCATACATATTGAGCTTTATTATCTGCCAGATACTGTTCTGAGTACCTTACAGATATTAATGAAACCATCACTCACAGCCTACAGAGAAGGGCGTCAATACATACCCACAAATCTAGGTTACGGGCTCACCTCCTATCTCATTTACTTTGTGCAGCTTTTAGCAGAGGTGGAGGTCAGAGGAAGAACATTTTCTTTGAAGTTTATTTTGTTTAAATTCTATCTAAACTTCACTCCTTCCCAGCTGCCTCCTTCCCTGGTGCCCCTCCTCCCTTTCACAAAAATTCAGTGCCCACTTCTGAATCCAGTCTATTAGTGTCCCTGAGCAAATGGATTCCACTGAAATGCAGAGCAGGCTCTGCTCACTGAGGATTCCAAAGGTCCCCAAGTCTCCTCTGGTGTAAAGGGCAGTGACGTGGATTGCATAGAATGGCTGCCAGTTTGGCTTAGAATACATTTGGATGCTTTAAATACCAGTTCAGTCAAAGGCTGGCCTGCCAAAAGAATGCTGACTGGCAGGAAGCACAGACATTCCAGAGAAAGCTCCATCTCTCTTTAACCCACAGTTCTCATCCGGAATTCACCTCAGAGTTTGCAGCAAACAGCCAAGAGCCTCAAGAATTTTTTTGTATGTATGTGTGCTGCAATAAAGAGATGAGAAAATGCAGGGAGCTGAGGGTGAACCCTTTCCTCCCTGAGCCTTCAGCCTGACCAGAAAAAACACACCCGTGCTAACTGGTGTCACTGCCAGTGAATGGTCGCTGACCTGCCTGAGGCTCCCTGGGACCCTTCCCATCCTCTTGTCCCTAGTTCATTCAGTCCCCCTCTCTCCTTGACAAGAATTTCATATCTTTTCTTCCTATCTTAAACTTCCAACAACTCCCCTAATTCTCAACTGATGACATTGCCTCTTATTTCCTGTAAGAATTAGAAACAACCGGAAAAGACCTTCCACATGCTCCTGCCCAACAATCTCACGGAAGCTCTGCCTATGAGCTATCTCAGCTCCAGATTCAATGCATGAACTATCCATGGTCCTGGCTGAAGTCAACACCTATATTGTGCTGTGGGTCCCATCCCCTGGCACCATCTCAAGGATTTTACTTCCTCCAATGTTTCATCTCTTTGCCACATAATAAATGTTCCTGTCTGTATACAAATACATTGTTGTTTAGCTCACTTTAAGCCCATCTGTCAATCTCACTTCTGCCGTCAATTACTGCCCTGGTTCCCTGCTCGCTTTATAGCAATGGTCATCAGAAATTGTCTAAATGTATTGTCTTCCCTGCCACTATTGTCATGCTCTCTTGAGTTCATTCCAATCAGACTTTTGTTCTCAGCATGCCTTAAAAACTGCACTTGTCAATATAGTCAGTCCCTTTCACACACACACAAACACCCTCAGAGGTGTTTGAGTTAATTCTCACAGTTCATCGCACTTGACCTAACAGCAGCATTTGACCCTAAGGATCATGCTTTCCTTTCTGAATTTTTTTTTTCTTGAACATCATTCCTGGTTCCCTATATACTTTATTGACTCCTCATTTTGAATCTCCTCTGTTGGTTCTTTCTTATATCCGTGGCATCCCAGCATACACAGGACCAGAGCTTGGCCTTCGGATAGCTTCAGCACCTGTGCTCGCTCCCTTGGTGATCTCCTCCAGTCTCATAGAATTAAATGCCATATCTGTGGTGAGGATTCCCTGTTTTATTTGCTGTTGCTGTTTAGTCGCTAAGTTGTGTCTGACTCTTTTGCAACCCCAGCCTGCCAGGCTCCTGATCCATGGAATTTCCCAGGCAAGAATCCTGGAGTGGGTTGCCATTTCCTTCTCCAGGGGATCTTCGTGACCCAGAGATGAAACCTGCGTCTCCTGCATTGGCAGGCGGATTCTTTACCACTGAGCCGCCTGGGAAGCACCCAAATACTATTTTAGTAGCGTCTTAACTGGTGTCCCTGTCTTTACACTTGCATCTTTCAGAGTGACCTTGATACACTATAAGTTACATTGTGTCATTTATCTGCTTATAACTCTCCAGTGGCTTCCAGCTTCAGAGGGGGGGATAGGAAAAACTAAGCTATAGGTAAACTGGCCTGAAAACTTCGTGATACAGAAATAAACCTAGCAAGGAGTTTCAAGGGAGTAATGGAAGCAGAAACCTTATGAGCTGAAAAGTTAATTAGAGATGATAAAATGGAAGCAGCCAGAATAAGCTACTGTTTCAAAAAAAGTGAAAGTCACTCAGCCATGTCCAACCCTTTGTGACCCCATGGTCTGTAGCCCACCAAACTCCACTGTCCATGGAATCCTCCAGGGAAAAATACTGGAGTGGGTAGCCATTCTTTTCTCCAGGGGATCTTCTCCCAGGGATCGAACTTGGGTCTCCCACATTGCAGGCAGATTTTTTACCATCTGAGTCACCAGGGAAGCCCATTTCCAGTAAATAGAAGGAAAATAAAACAAGAGAGTACATGCAGGTAGCTTAGGCTTAAGTGGGTATTCTTCCATAAGATAGAGTAGATGTGAACATATTTTTATGTTAAGGGTAGTTACTAGAAAGGAAGAGGTAGCTACTAAAAAGAGACAGTGTTATAGCCCCAGAGGGAGCAGAAAGGGACGAGAACCTGGAGGTTCAGTTGAAAGAGGCAGCTTCTGACAAGAGGCAGAACATACACTGCAATGAGGCAGGAAACAAGGAAAATATTGCTTCAGTGCAGGTAAGCCTGTTGCTGACAGGGGTAGAAATCAAAGGTAATAAAGTGATCAATGTGATTTCAAAGGTTCAGTAATACTGATCACACTCACTGAACAAGCTAATGCATTTTAAAAATCAATATCAAATTTGTAGCAAACGTATACTAGTAAATTAAAGCAGAGGTCAATTCTGGATGAATTTTCTTTCTTTAAAAAAAATAGTTTTCAATATTAAAGTTCTGGAGCACATATTCTAATTTAACGTCAAGTCTCTATCACAATGTAGAATATCAATGTTTCCAAACTGGTGGTGTGTAAAACCCAAAGATTCAAAAGTAGATTCCAATAAATTTATTTTATTAAAAACAGCAGTGTCAGGTTTCCATTGTTCTTTTAAAGCATCAATCAATAAATTCATTATATAAAGTTTTTCATCACAAAATAGAAGCTTAAAAATGCCCAGGTCGTACTAAAACATATTATATGGCAGTCAGGGAACTCCATGAGCTTGCTGATAACTCAGTAAGTCAGTTTATCACTCAGCTAAACAAGGTTAACTACTGTGAATGTTTTTACTAGTATGAAGATTCACATTTGTTCATTCTTAATCATGTATTATTTGATGTATACACATAATGAGTGTATACCCATGATTAACCATAATGAAGGCAGCTTAAGTCATGTTACTATTGAAATATAGTAGGTTATTAGAGAGCATAAGAATTATAAGAAGCTTGTAAACTTTCCCCAAGATGCTCTTCAGCAGACACGTGTTAAATGTATTTGTTCCAAATCCTCTTGCTTTCCCTATCTTGGGCTTCCCTGGTGGCTTGGATACTAAAGCATCTGCCTGCAATGCAGGAGACCTGGGTTCGATCCCTGGGTCAGGACCATCCCCTGCAGAGGGAAATGGCAACCCACTCCAGTACTCTTGCCTGGAAAATTCCATGGATGGAGGAGCCTGGTAGGCTACAGTTCATGGGATTGCAGAGTTGGACATGATTGAGCAACTTCACTGATTCACTGGATCCCTATCTTGGCAAATGCTGCACTATACATTCAGTCTTTGGGCACTGAAACATTTAAATCTTTCTATTCTTTTTTCTCTCTCAGCCCCCATACACAGTCAATCAATTACATCACCAAGACTGAAGATGCTTCCTCTTTAACATCTCTTGAATAAAATCTCTGAATTTGGCAATAAGGAGCTCATGATCACTGCAGATAGTGACTGCAGCCATGAAGTTAAAAGATGCTTACTCCTTGGAAGGAAAGTAATGACCAACCTAGACAGCATATTGAAAAGCAGAGACATTACTTTGCCAACAAAGGTCCATCTAGTCAAGGCTATGGTTTTTCCAGTGATCATGTATGGATGTGAGAGTTGGACTGTGAAGAAAGCTGAGTGCTGAAGAGTTGATGCTTTTGAACTGTGGTGTTCGAGAAGACTCTTGAGAGTCCCTTGGACTGCAAGGAGATCCAACCAGTCCATCCTAAAGGAAATCAGTTCTGAATATTCATTGGAAGGACTGATGCTGAAGCTGAAGCTCCAATGCTTTGGCCACCTGATGTGAAGAACTGACTGATTTGAAAAGACCCTGACGCTGGGAAAGATTGAAGGCAGGAGGAGAAGGGGACGACAGAGTATGAAATGGTTGGATGGCATCACTGACTCAATGGACACGAGTTTGAGCAATCTCTGGGAGTTGGTGATGGACAAGGAAGCCAGGTGTGCTGCAGTTCATGGGGTCACGAAGAGTTGGACATGACTGAGCAACTGAACTGCAAAGGATAAGACTAGTGGCATATCCACCTTCAAAAGAGAAATGCACCAAGAAGTACTGAACACTCTATTCTAATTTGACATAACATGGATTTTTCTTCATGCCTATACTGAAATATGTCGTTAGCTATGTTTTAATCATGCAGCATATCAACTTTCTTCTTTAAAAAGAGGTAGATGTAATTGTACATACTTTTTAGAAGATAGTTATAGAAACACAAAATATACAAGAGTTAAACAGTAAGAAACAAAAGCAATCTTGCTTTGGCAATTCAGAAGGTACTAGAAATCTCATGATATAATTCACTAGATTATAGATGCTCAAAAATATCTGATTGGACAGAATTCTCTAGATAATAGAATGGCACCTAAGTACTGTATCTGTATGTCTCAAATTTCCTGGGACAAGTCTGTTCCATTTAAATGAAAATAAAAATTCCTATTCAGATCATATGCCCTTACTTAATGCATAATTTATTTCTATTTCAACTCTGGGTACTTAGTTTAAGAGTTCAGGGGGTACAAGTCTTAACCCTCTATTTTCTGGCACTGAATCACGAAGGAGAAATATAAGATACTTCTTTCCCCAACTTTTAATGTATATTTTAAATTCTGTCTCCTCCACAAGGCTTTCTGGAAAGCGAGATGCTGACAAATGTATAATGACCAGCTTTCTAGATGAGTGGATAGAGAAAGAACACTGATTTATAGTATTTGCCAATTTTCAAGGTGTAAATACTCTTACTATGGCCACTTTCAAACTACCAATGATTTAACAGTCAGTTTGCAATATTGACATATATTTAAGTTAACTCATGAGAGCAGATTCAAGTCAGCTCCACAGTATCACTGTTTCCAGGCAACACTGGTCCACAGTGCTTGTCTGAGCTCTGATGCATCCATGGCCTATGCCATCCCATAGTGACCTCCACACCACCCTTACCTACAATCACCTTGTACTCTGACACAGTTAAAACTTACCTGAATTTTGTGCTCCTATAAAACACTAAAGGTTAATAAATTCCTCCATTCTTTTGTTCCTCCAAACTTTGGGGTTCCAAAGTAGATAACCACATGGTCCTCCAATATTGTTAATATTCTGAAATTAGACCCTTCCTTGAGATTCTCATTCATCTGCCTCTACAATGCCAAGTCTTCCTACCTTTTCTTTGAGACGTTACTTGTGTATGTGTATGTGTGTGTGTGTGTGTACATAATTCTTTTTATCCCAGTGTTTATACCCCAGAGTGCAATTGACAGGTCATAGAATAATCATATTAAAAAAAAAAAAAAAAAAAACCTACCAAGCTGTTTTCCAGAGTGGGTGTATCTTCCCACCAACAAAATACGAGAGAGCCAGACTTTCTGCATCCTTGTTAGGATTTGGTATTGTCATTATTTTTTTATTTTAGCCACTCTTTTTGGTATATAGTAATAGCCCATCATAGTCTTCATTTCCATTTGCCTGATGGCTGATGATGTTGAACATTTTTTTTTAGTGTTTATTTGCCATTTGTACATCATCTTTGGTGAAATGTTTCTTAATGTCATCTACCTGTTCTCTAATCAGATTGCTTATTTTTTCACTTGAATTTTGAGAGCTCTTTATATGTTTTAGATCGTTGTCCTTTGTTGGTTATGTGATTGGCAAATATTTTTCCATGGTCTGTAGCTTATCTTTTCATCCATTTAATACAGTCTTTTGAAAAAGTCTTAACAAAGACTTTAAAAATTTATTTATTTGGCTGCGTCCGGTCTTAGTTGTGGCACACGGGATCTTCCTCGTGGCACTCGAGCTCTTTGTTGCCACATGCAGGCTTCCCCATTTGTGGTGTTTGGGCTTCTTCGGGCTTCTCTCTAGCTGTAGGATATGGGCTTAGTTAATGCATGTAGAATCTTAGTTCCCTGACCAGGGATTGAACCCTGGTCCCCTCCATTAGACGGCAGATTCTTAACCATTGGACCACCAGGGAAGTCCCTTAACGGAGACTTTTAATTTTGAAGTCCGATTTATCCCTTTCTTCTTTCAGAACCTACACTTTTGGTGCTAATATTTAAGATCTCTTCATCAAACCTTTGGTGAGACATTCCTTATTAATGAATGTCCGTTGTGTTGCAATAGCCTGAGTTAAATCATCTCCTTCATTGTCTGCTGTATTTTGCCTTTCACCGCTCTTTGTTTTCAGTTTATTAGTATCCTGAAGTGAAGAAGTGAAGTCGTTCAGTCGTATCCGACTCTTTGCGACCCCACAGACTGTAGCCTACCAGGCTTCTCCCTCCATGGGATTCTCCAGGCAAGAGTACTGGAGTGGGTTGCCATTTCCTTCCCTAGTATCCTAAAGCCTACCCCAGTTCCTAGTTGGATTACACTATGAGGCAGTGGGGCATCCTAAGTGGTGGCTAGTGGTGCAGGAGACAAGGGTGAGATCCTCTGCAGTAGGAAACAGCAACCCACTCCAGTATTCTTATCTGGAGAGTCCCGTGGACAGAGGAGCCTGGTGGCCTATAGTCCACAAGACATGACTGAAGCAACTAGCACAGCACAGCACATGAGGGCAGTTAACTATCCATCTCTTGGGCCCATCGGGAGCAGGAAGACTCAGATCCCTGCATACCAGTCCTAACTGTGTTTTGATGCTCCCCCCCACCCCCGCATTGAGGTACCCCTGCAACACTGCTTGTTCTGATTAGAGGTCTCCAGGTAGAAGAACAGGAGCAGCTCAGAGCCTGAACTGAGACCCATGGGCACAGGCCTTCTCTTCCACATATTAATACTAGGGTCCCTCCCTCACTTTGATGCAATACCACTGACCTCTAAGCATGGTGGTGCAGAGGGGTTGGATAAATGAAGACCTACCACTTTCCTTCCTTCCCGATGCCCCACCTATAATGCCTCCATCCATGAATACAAGCTCAGTCCCGGAGGCAATATCTAGGTTTGCTACCAGTTAGTTAGCCTGATATCACCTTTGCCCCCAGAGCAGTGCCCCCTGTTGCCCTATCCTTGCCCTGCAAGCTCATTAAAAACACAAGATCTCAGGCCCCAGATACACCAGATGGAAACCTGTCTTTGAACAACATCCCAGGTGATTTATCTGAGGGGTGTGGCTGCTGTAAGGAGTGACAGAGGAAATACTGTGTGCAGAGGAGGGGCTCCTAATCCACTTTGAGGGGTCTCAAGGCAAGCTCTTGCTAAGAGGTGACATCTGAGTAGGGTCTTAATGTCTGCACCCAGCTGCCTGCGAATGTCAACAAGCACAGAATGCCAGCAGAGGGCTGCTGCCCTGCCATCCTTCCTCCTCTCCTCTCCCACTGCTCCTGGCCCTCTGCAGCCACGCACCACACCCTGGCTCCATGCCTAGCACTCTCAAGGGCACCTCACACCATTTGGGTGAGGAGAAAACCCCTTTGGCTCAGCGAATCCCCCATTCTGAGAACGGCTTCCACCCCTAGTACAGATCCAGTGCTTCTTTTGGAAAGATTTTTCTCCGTGTGTTCCTTGGATGAAGGGATGACTGATGGCTTGATGAATTGAATGCTGAACTCTGACTTTCAGGTACTAAATATAGACCCCTGCACATGCTGGGAGAGCTAAATTTAGCTGAGCTGGCTTGGGAGGGGGGTGGAGGGGTTTCGGGGGCTTCCCCCTGACCCCTACCCTGCCCCCTCCCGCAGGAATGGCTAGAAACAGCTCTGAGCAGTGCCAGGAAGGAGGAGCTCTGGAAATATCATGCCTGGTTTATTTGTTTGTTACGGGAGTCTGCCAAGGGTCATTTTTCGATTTTTTAGGAACACAAGGACAAGTGCAAATCAAGGAGGCTTCCCTCTGCCTCCATCTGACTTGTTTTCTTTCATGTAGGTTACAGTCAGGTGTTCTCTTCCTCAAGCTGAGTTCCCATCTCCTGGTGGGTTATTGCTAATTCTGTCCTCTGCTGCCCCAGATCTCTGTTTAGTTAGATGGAAGGGCGCTGATTATGTAGAGTGAAGGTCAGAATGAGAGTGGATCAGATGAGAGATTGCAAAGCCCTGAAGTGTCTGTTCTGGTTAAAAAATCCCAGTGGCCTGGCGTACTTCGGGAAAAAGCCACTTAGCTGCTCACCTTTGTTCAGGCTGGGGTGAAGGCAAAGAAATCAGATCCTTGGTCCTCACCTCTCTTCCAGTAGAGTGAGAAGAGAACATCAATGCAGCACTTAGCCCCTCCTGGCAGAAAGCAGCAGTTGATACCGAGTGGCATCAGTTCAGCACACAAAATGTTCTCCTGGCTCTGCATCCATTGCCTGCTCCTCCCCACCCTATCGGCTACCAGTGGATGGAGAAGCCACAATAAATATCCCCTTGCTGTTTTTCCTTTATTAACAAGAATACATATTCCTCTCCTATGATAAGATAGAGGTAACTCTCATCTGCATGTTGATTGCTGTCTTTGGATAATGACAACTAAAAATTCGTTCTGAGCAACCTCTACATTTTCCATTAATTAGGCTTAATGATGTGGCCTGAGTAAAGAAAAGAGAAAAAACATCTCCTTGTATTCCAATGAATAAATCTGATTTAGTTGATTCCACTGTGTTTTCTGTTACTTCTCCCTGGCTCCCCAAACACATGAGTTAGAGGACCTCTGGGGTAGACGTACCATATCACTAAGGAGCATAGACCAAGAGCCATTTATTCTAGGCCATTTCTCTCTGAGCGTCCTTCCTCCCACTTGTGTCTCTGAGAAACTGGCTGGACTCACTTCCAAAAAGAGGAGATGAGACAGAGTCTGGCCCATCAGTTGTTTAAATGACTTAATGCCCAGGAATTTGGGGGATTGTAATTTAAGGCCTCCCAGGCCATGCTCTGAGAATTCGTGCTTGTGTGCTCCGTCATGTCTGACTCTTTGTGACCACGTGGACTGTAGCCCACCAGGCTCCTCTGTCCATGGGATTCTCCTAGAATACTGGGATAGATTGCCATGCCCTCCTCCAGGGGATCTCCCAGACCCAGGGATCAAACCCACATCTGTTATGTCACCGGCACTGGCAGGCGGACTCTTTACCACTAGCACCTGGAAAGCCCATACTCTGTGGCACCATAGGCTATTAACCGGTTTTATATCTATTAGCAAATTCATTTCAGCATTCCTGATTCCATGTGTGTGTTCTTCAAATTCTCCTTTGAACAGATTTTAGCATCTTACTCATTCCCTAATTAATAGATGGGTTAAATAAAATGTTTGAAATTTATTCATTATGTGTTTGCATATGAATCATGATTTTAACCTTTTTGAAAATTGTACTTTAGTGTAACTCCTGTATTTAATGTTAAGAACTATTATATCATATTAATAATCACTCCCTTTATCAACTTTAGTTTCCATTTTCTTAAAAGGAAAGCAATAGCAGTGAAAAAAGAAAAATTACCTCGCCATATCAGACTTAATTAAGCAGTTCAGAGTGTTAGTACAGAAGGGCTTTTCTGTTGTTTTCTAACTTATAAGTAAAGGAAGGAGACAATCACATGTATTCAGGTTTATTTTCCAGGTACTCTTGTGTATGTTGTCAAATTTATACCTCACAGCAACCTTGTGATAAAATTATTGTTGTGATCATCATTATTATAAAACACTTATTCTTTATTAGCCACTCTTTTAAACTCCATGCATATAGTATCATATTTAATCATTACAGCAAACTTATGGGGTAGATACTATTGTCCTCTTTTTCCAGATGAAGAAACTGAGGTGTCAGGAGATTCAGCAACTCACCTAAGATCACAGCTAATAAGCAGTGGATTCTGTATTCAAGCCCAGGCAGTTTAACTTCAGAGCTTGAACTCTCAACCACTTTTCATTTAATTCCACTTAACAGCTGAGAAAAATGACAGTGAAGTTACTTGCCTAATAACAAAAGGCAAGTAAATGACAGGGCCAAGATCTCTACCCAGGTCTGCCAGACTTTAAAGGCCAGCTTCCTCTACCAGAGCAAAGAGAGCGACTATTACTGAAGTTGAATACAAGCTGAAATGTACCTACAGCTTTTGTCCTGTTGACAACCTGATCACATTTACAGCAATCATTCAAAATAACTCACATCTTGTTCCTCCAAAGCAGAAAATCAGCTGGAAGGAAAGCTGTTAGTATTTGAACCTACAGGAAAAAAGCATATGACACTTTGAATCTCCCTTAAGAATTTCAGGTACCATATTCAGCCCTGTGCTTTATTTATCTGGCCTCTTTCCTATCTGTTACCATTATCTCTCAAGACCTAGTAGGCAGAAATATACCCTGAAAGGCCTTGCCTGGTACCTTGTGCAGAATAAAAAAAAAAAAAAAAAAAAACACAAAAAAACCAAAAAACCTTCAAGTATTGTGGGATGCAACCACCTGATCGGTGCAACATGGAGATGCCTACTCAGCTGAGATGCTGCCCTGTTGCCCCCAAACACGATCACTCCAGCAGAGCTTCTCCGAGGTACTAGGTGCTGGGGTGGGCAGCTGTGGGCCACGGTTTAGGAGACTCAGAGATGCGGAGGAGTCTGGCTGAGATCATAAGGAAGAATCTTGCTGCTTTAATTCCTCCTCCTGCAAAGCAGCTCCAAGACCTCTGGCCATTTCCTCTCCCCTCGGCTCCCTCCCTTCCCTGTACACCCCCACCTATTGTCGCAAACAAGCCCCAATAAGGCAGCTTTCCCACCATCTCCAGCCCTGCCCACCCTAAGCATTGCCAAATTAGGGTTTTGCCTCCCAGCCCCGGGGCTAGAAGCTTATAAACCCTCCTCCGCCCCTGCTGTCATCCCCTCACTGCAGCGCTACGGTCCTGTGGCACCTCCAGGCGCAGCTTTGCAAGCCGGCATCTGCACTGCGGGGCTGCCTCCCCGGATCTCCCTGCCCCCGCCTGGCTTCTGTTCTCCTCTGTGTGCTGCTGCCTGCAGCTTACATAAGCCCCGCGCACTGCACACATGCAGTGAATTCATCTTCTCCTTTATGGAAGCCCCTCTGGCATGACAGGGAAGCTGAAATGCTACTTGATGTTCCTGCCCCCCGCCCAGCCCTCCGCGCCCTGGAGCTGTCAAGTCATCACGCCCTAAAACAACAAATTCAGCAGCAGCAAATACTCTGTGGACAGGGCAGAAAGCCCTGAATTGATAACTCTGTCCTAAGGAAATAGGAACTGCTGAGAAGGGGGTATCTGAGCAAGTGTTTTAACCTCTGGGCTAGCGCAGCATTGCATCTAATCAGTTGGGACCACCTGCCAGCCGCACTGGCCCCAGCAGAGCCAGCCAAAGTCATCAGACCTACTTTGCCAAGAGAAAGGAAGGACAAACTGGTTTGTGCCAAATCTTCTCATAGACTGATTGACGTAGTAGGTATTTGCTTCCTGCTTGGCTTTACTAGGATGTTCTATTCTGGAAACATTAAACATCTTCCCTGGTGGCAAGGGGATAGTCCTAATTTCCTGCTGACAGGATTGAGTGGCCCCGTGGTCTCCTCTCATTTCCAACCAGCTGCAGCCACTCTCTTCCACTCCCAGGAGGCTCTCAAGTCTCCCATCAGGAAGCCCAGGACACAGGGACGTCTGTCCTTTATAGTCACGGGGACTCTCCTTGTCCCACCAAGCAAAAGGCCATCAAGCTGAGTTCACCAGTCCATCTGCCTTGGTTAGATGTAGATGGAGCCGCAGAATGTCTTTCTAGTGTGGACAGAGCATTTTGCCAGATCTGATTCATCACCCTCAGGAGCAGGAAGAGGGAACTCCTTCCAGCAATACTATGGGGCCTAAGTAGGGAGATTCTTGGAAAGGGCCCTCCTCTGTCCTGGCTATCTCGTGGGGACTCTTACTGCTCTGTCAAGTTCAACTTTGCAAAAGTTAGGCCTCCCAGGTGACTCAGTGGGGTTCCCCAGTAGCTCAGTTAGTTAAGAATCGCCTGCTATGCAGGAGACCTCGATTCGATTCCTCGTTCTGGAAGATTCCCTTGGAGAAGGGATAGACTACCCACTCCAGTGTTCTTGGGCTTCCCTGGTGGCTCAGGTGGGAAAGAATCTGCCTGTAATGTGGGAGACCTGGGTTTGGTCCCTGGGTTGGGAAGATCCCTTGGAGGAAGGCATGGCAACCCACTCCAGTATTATTGTCTGGAGAAGCCCCACAGACCGAGGAGCCTGACTGCCTACAGTCCATGGGGTTGCAAAAAGTCAGACATGACTGAGTGATTAAGCACAGCACAGATGACTCAGCAGTAAAAAATCCGCCTGCAGTGCAGGAGACGTGGATTTGATCTCTGAGTAGGGCAGGTCCCCGGGAGAAGGAAATGGCAACCCACTCCAGTATTCTTGGCTGGGAAATCCCATGGACAGAGGAGCCTGGCGGGCTATAGTCCATGGGGTCACGAGTCAGACATGACTTGGTGACTAACAACAACGATAGAAACTGAAGAGGAATGGATTTGGCAGGGAGCTGCTCTAGAAATAGGGTGACATTAGGATGACCAACCATCCCAGTTTGTCCTGGGTTTAAAGGAGGACACAGGACATTCTGTTGGGAAAGTCCCAGGCAGGCTGGGACCAATCGTGCAACCAAGGCAGGGGTAGGGGTAAAGGAGATTTTCCTTGGCAACTCGAGCTCGGGACTGAAAGGACGTTTTTTTCCTTCCCAAAGCGTACAAGAGAGTACCTGCTCCCTGACAAATGACAAGGAAGAGGACATCTCATATCCATTGATACACAGAAACTACTGCAAATATAAAAAGACAATTCTGGGAGAAGGTGTCAAGAAATCTAATGGGTTAACAATGTTCAGGACATTTAATCTTCAGCTGTACCCTGTTTGTGCCAGTTGGAATGGCATAAGTCATAAAAAGGACTCCATATCCATGATGGCAGGATGGCATCCCCACATTCCACCCCTGGCTGTACTCACTGCATCAACCTCTCCCCCGACCCCCACAACTTAAACTTAGAATAGTAACAGCAGTCCTCTGCATGGCATTTCCTGGGCATTGGATAGAATAGTAACAGCAGTCCTCTGCACGGCATTTCCTGGGCATTGGATGTGAGCCTCTCGGAAGCAGGCGGCTACAGCATAATAGAAAGAGTCCTCACCTAGAAGTCAGGGCACCTGAGTCCATTTTCCTTTTAGTCCCCTCTGACTCCATGACCTTGGTCAAGCATTTAACTTTCTCTCTACTGTCAAAGGGAGAAAACACTCCTATTCCACTTCTCCCCTCCTGGCTGTGAGGATCAAATGAAGTGACATGGCTCTCAAGAACCCTAAGAGAGTTGGACTTTGATCTGCAGTTCCCAGGATGTCTTAAGTATTCCAAGCTAACTCTACCTTTGCCCCAGCTTTGGGAAACTTCACATCCACTCCCTTAGATTTTTTGTGTATCTTCTTTTTTGCGCCTCTTCTGAAGGTATAAACTGAGCTTCTTTCCAGGGATGTTTTGACCGAATTTATACTCCTTTAACAATCATTCAGTCCAATGGTCAGATCTTCAAAGAGAGGAGTGGGTTGGAGACCAATCATAACCAGAGACTTTTAAAAGCCTATGGCAACAACTCAACTGGGAGAATCTGAAGATCAACTCTCCGTGGACTAACTGAGCCCTTAGGAGACCAGCCTTTGAGATTTGTATCTGCAAATTATCTCTGCAACTTACCCCATGATTGCTCTAAACTTCAAATTCATCATCATTAAAGCAGGGGTAGGGCAGGGGGAGCAGGCAATATTCTGTCCTGTTTGCCCGGATTGTGAGCACTAAATATGACGATGATCTTTCGTAAACTATAGAATGTAGTATATTTAAAATATGAAAGCCCAAAGCAATCGATTTTTTAAAATTGTGGTAAAATATGTACTAAGAATATGCAATTTTTAACCATTTTAGGAGTTCAATTCAGTGGTAGTAATTACACTCACAATATCATGGAACCGTTACCACTATCTTTTCCCACAGATTTTTCATCACCCTAAACAGGAATTTTGTATCATTAAAGCAATAACTCTCCATTCCTGTATTCCCTCAGCTCCTGTTAATCTCTGATTTACTTTCTAGCTCTATGAATTTCCCTTTTTTTATTATAGATATTTCATATCAATGACATCATATAATATTTGTTCTATTGTGTCTGTCTTATTTCACTTAACGTTTTCAAGGTTTATCATATTATAGTATGTATCAGAATATCATTCCTTTTTATGACTGAATAATATTACTTTGTATTATATACAACATCTTGTGTATCTATTTAACTGCTGCTGAGCCCTTGAGCTGTTTTAATTTTTCACCCATTATCAGTCATGCTGCCGTGACTTTGGAATACAAGTGTGTTCGGGCCTTTGTCTTCAGTTTTTTTCCAGAGCACAGTTGTTAGGTGATATGGTAATTCTATGTTTAGCTCCTTGAGGAACCAACAGACTGTTTTCCACAGGGGCTTCTCCATTTTACGTTCTCACCAGCAGTATATGAAGGTTCCAGTTTCTCCACATTCTCACAAGACTTTCTACTTTCTCTTTTGTTTTGTTTTGTTTTACAGCCATCCTAGGAGATGTGAAGTAATACATTGATTTTTTTCAAGATGCATTCAATCTTCAGACATAAGCCATCAATCAGTATAGATATGTGAATTGATTTCAACTACAGACAGATCGCTTCATTTAGAAAGTATTTCTTGAGCAGAGTACACTGTACGTATATGTGGTTCAAGAGAGGGATGAGAGAACTGGAAATAAAGATGAACTCAAAATTCGAGAAGTTTGGCCCAATCAATCGGGCAGCAGAAGAAATATTTGCCAAGTGGTTATTGATGCTAAGAAAGGGCTCAAGACTTCCAGCATCCGTTGTTCATGTTACTCTTGTTTTTCATTTAGTGTCATGGATCCATAAAATCTGTATCACAGTAATTTATGAAACTACATTTTTTTTTGTGCTGTTGCGCATTGGTGAGATGCATAAGATACACACAGTACCATGATGAAATCTCATCTCTGTAAATTACTCTGAGTCCACTGATGTATTTCTTTCCATTAAAGCTCCTTGGCCTATCCAGATTAGTTTTTTTTTTTTTTTATTTGAATAATGGAAGCTATATTCATTGTAGCTTGAGATGCATATTAAAGAAACTCACTGTCTCTTTTCTTCCTTAGCTTTTTTCTTTGCCTCCAGATGTTTAGCACATTTTTGTTTTTCTTTTTTCAAGGAAAGGATATGAAGCAAGTTTCCAGACTCCTCACAACTCACCTGCTGCATGAGAATGTTCATTCTCAGATCAGTTAATGCCAGACTGAGAAGCTGGGCTAGGAAAAGAGAACAAAGCATGAAAAGTTCCAGCCATTTGAAGTCCAAAATGAATTTGCACGATAGCTCTGAAACTATAATCTATGTCAAAGGAAAAGCAGACTATAATTAAAGGAAAGAGAAACATAGGCTTTATCCACAGCTTTGTGTTTTCTCTGTAAAGAAGGAACACAGTCATTCCAGGAAATAAGTAAATTGTTGAGTCATTTAATAACAAACATCATATATTATACTTAATACGCCTCGGGGACAGGAATATCTGTTTGTTCCTTGGTATCTGTTCTTTACTTCACTCTTCTGATTTTTAGCTGGAGAAATGATCACATGGAAGAAAGATTGCATTTCCCACCCTCCCTTGGAGCTGAACTTGGCTCTATGACTAAATTCTGGGCAATAAGTTGTAAGAAGTGATACAAATGCAGAGCATCTTCATGGAAGAAGAAACATGACTGTTCTTTTCTCTTTCTTGTTGGACAGAATGTGGATTTTGGATTTTGAGTCACTCACAGCTTAACCTATTCCTTAGCAATAGACTCCTACAGCCTCTGGAAGAATACCTTGAGTTTAATCAATAGTTAAAACCGTCACAAGTACCATTGACTAAACAAATATCTTGGGGGTGTTACTTTCCTTGCAGCTTTGGATGGTTTGGTGTTTGAGAGTCGTGATGATGTATATAGGAGAGAGAGGACTGAGTCACAATTCACTCAATATGGTGATCAAAGTAGCCTGAGGGAAATTATATCAAAATAGATATAGAAGCGTGTGTGTGCTGTCACTTCAGTCATGTGTGAGTCTTTGTGACCCCATGCACTGCAGCCCGGAAGTTTCCTCTATCCATGGTATTCTCCAGGCAAGAATACTGGAGTGGGTTGCCATTTCCTCCTCCAGGGGATCTTCCCAACCCAAGGACTGAACTCATGTCTCTTATGTCTCCTGCACTGGCAGGGGATTCTTTACCACTGGTGCCACCTGGGAAAGCCCACAGATATAGATCTATCAGTTCAGTTCAGTGGCTCAGTTGTGTCTAAGTCTTTGCGACTCCAGGGACTGCGGCACACCAGGCCTCCCTGTCCATCACTAACTCCCACAGTTTACTTAAACTCATGTCCATTGAGTCAGTGATGCCATCCAACCATCTCATCCTCTGCTGTCCCCTTCTCTTCCTGCCTTCAATCTTTCCACCATCAGAGTCTTTTCCAATGAGTCAGTTCTTCCCATCAGGTGGCCAAAGTACTGGAGATTCAACTTCAGCATCAGTCCTTTCAATGAATATTCAGGACTGACTTCCTTTAGGATTGACAGGTTAGATCTCCTTCCTGTCCAAGGGACTCTCAAGAGCCTTCTCCAACATCACAGTTTAAAAGTATTAATTCTTCGGCACTCAGCTTTCTTTATAGTCCAACTGTCACATCCATACATGACCACTGGAAGAACAATAGCTTTGACTAGATGGACCTTTGTTGGCAAAGTAATGTCTCTGCTTTTTAATATGCTGTCAAGATTGGTCATAACTTTTCTTCCAAGGATCAAGCATCTTTTAATTTCATGGCTGCAGTCACCATCTTCAGTGATCTTGGAGCCCAAGAAAATAAAGTCCCTCACTGTTTCCATTGTTTCTCCGTCTATTTGCCATGAAGTGATGGGACCAGATGCCATGATCTTAGTTTTCTGAATGTTGAGCTTTAAGCCAACTTTTTCACTCTCCTCTTTCACTTTCATCAAAAGGCTCTTTAGTTCTTCTTCGCTTTCTGCCTTAAGGATGATGTCATCTGCATATCTCAGGTTACTGATATTACTCCTGGCAATCCTGATTTCATATACATACAGTTATGTATATGAGTAGATATAAATAGGTTGCATACTTCACATGTATAAAATATGGACAAATATCTACATTTAACAGCTAGATAGGTAAATAGATAGATAAAATAACATTCAGCAGAACATTTGGTGAGCCAGGGTTCGAGAAGTAGTGGCCCTGCTACTGGCTTGTAGAAGTGTAAGCTGGTAAAATTTTTTGGAAGCAATGTGCCAACAATTTGCATCAAAATCTTAAAAATGTTCATTCTCTTTTATACATCATGAAAATTTTAGTAGAGACCTCAATCGATTTGGGACACCAGCAGGGGGAGCTCTCATGTCCTGCAGCCATTGCAGAGTCCATCTGGAAGAGAAACTCTTTCATCCTCTCCTGCAAGGACTCAGCCAGAGCAAAGTGACAGAGTATAATAGCACTCCCAACTTCCTTTACTTCTCCATAAAAGTGCTCTCCTTTCCTTGCCTTGCTGGGGACTTGCACATGGCCCAGCATAATTGCAGACCCTGAATTGTAAGCCTCTGCTGATCCCAAATAAACCCATCATTGCTGGAGAACTATCTGGCAGTCTTATTTGTTTCAAGTTCACAGGAGTAATTCCATTTTTAAGAATCGACTCTAAGGAAAGACACTGGACAAAGAGTGATGTCCAAAATTTTCATCGTAGCACTGGATACGGAGAAAGTTTCTGAGCCTAAGGGTTCAGACAATAAATATCATGAAATGTCAGAGTTGGCAGTGAACTGATGTCTTTTGCATGAGTTGATTTTCACTTGGGAAAGAGCTCTGAGAGGGAAGTTTGGCTTGTACACTGAGGGGCAGAGGTTAGGGTGAGTGATGGAGCAGGCAGTGAGGTGTCTGCCTCCAACTCGGGCCCATGAATCAGTTTACCTACAAGGAGCAAAGGATTATTCAACACAAGCTGAAAAAGCTCTTTCTATAAATGAGACATAGAGACCTGAAAACACTGCCTGGCGCGAGCGGAAAAAGTGGAGGACTCAGTAAAGAGCCATCTTCACTTGAGGAGAAACCTTGGTTGGGCTCAAGACAGTAAGACTGGAGGCATCCTTTGGAAACCTGAGAGTCTGCAGCTATGGGAACGGAGGGCACTAGCCCGGGGTGAGGCACCAGCTGGTGGTGGGGAGGTGCTGCCCCCTAGTGGCCGTGCAGGCTGCACAGCAAGGGGCCAGGAGTGAAGAGCAGGGAGAACCATTTGAGAGCTCACTTGAATCCTCAGAGAGAACTGAAATGGGGTGCAGGTGGAGACACAAGCCAATGAGATCTGAGTTACCACTGCCTCACTGGTGGTCATAGGCCAGGGTGTTAACCATGGTGGCGAAAGTACTATGCTGGGGGAAAAGTCTGGTCTGTCGCGTAACCTGTGGGCTCGATTTCACCTATGTATTTCCGTATCTTCCCTGTCATTTTAAGTCCCCTCCCCACGTCCCTGCACCACAGGCGCCGAATGCCTGGAAACAATATTTTACAGATTTCCTTGGCAGGAGGTATCTGTTTGGATATCACCGGGGACAGCACTTTCCAAGGTTTGCAAGGTAGGAGAAAAAGATGCTCCTGGAAGAAGCTCTGGGCAAGTGTGGGCATCAGCAAATGACTGATGTGGGCTTTTGCCAGCAGCTCTCAGGTGCTGCGGGCAGCTGATTTTAGCAACAGTGGCATCACTGCCCTGTGTTTCTAGATCTGGGGCCTTCCTGACTGTTGCTCTCTGCCAATGGGAGGTGTAAGCAAGGTTCTATGAGCTTTATATTCCTTGTATCCAATCCTTTCATACTGGAAAAAACAACAACAACAACAACAACTTCTGTTTTCATAACCAATACCTGATAGACTCAGCCTGTTGGTTAGCACTTGAGCTCCAGAATCACTCAGACTTGGTTCAATCCTGTTCTGTACTTAGTTCTGGTGAAACCTTGAGCGACTTTCCTAACCTACATATGCCCAATTTCTTCATCTTTAAAATGGGTTAATAAAATAACTTACCTCATAGGACTGTAACATGGGTAAAATTATATGGTATATAGTATAATAGCATCCATAAACATTAGGTGGCATCATTATCGAATATTGCACGACCATTGAGTTGAGGTGGTTGAATTGTAGGTGGAAAAGGGAAGAAAAAAATGACCTATACAAAATAATCCCAACTGTCTGAAATATATAAATTGAAATACACCAAAATGTTTTCTCTCTAGGTGATGGGTTTACAGGTGATTCAATTTCCTTCTGTATATCTTTCTTGTAGTTTTAAAATGATCTATATAATAAGTAGATGTGTACTACTTTATAAAAGTAATAACATGAATGTTATTAAGATAGGAAAATTTGTTAAAGTATACATTCAGTACTCAGCTTTGCTCACAATTCAATGCCCCACGCAAACACACCAAAATAATATGATCTTCTTGACATTTAATATTAACCGTCTTTGTTTAGTTCTTTTCCCACATGTCCAAAGACAAGCAAGCATTGTGATAATACCAGATCTGAGAACAGTAAAGCTCCAGTTCAGGAAATTTGCAAAAGGTGAACCCTGGAGATGGCAGAAAAGTTCATGGGATTCTTCTGGGGAGGGGAGACTGTTTCACTCTTACTGCAAATAGGAGGAGAACCCATTTCTGAGTCAGCTGTGGCTTGATATTTATTCAGAAGAGGTTTCCAGGGCCTGCGGTGTCTATTTGTGTTTTAGTTTGCTCTTAAATTCTTTTCACTCACTTTGGCTGTCAGTCTGCAGGACTGGAGTGGCCATACCCCAGGTTCATGCCCCGTGTTGTCACAGAGTAATTAGTGATAGTAATGATCCCTTTTGCTTTCAAAAATGCCTCAGTTTATATAACAATATTTATATGTCCTCTCTGTAAGACCTATTCAAATAGCAGCAAGTCTTGGACTTTAATAAATAAAGGTCTATAAACAAAAGAAAAATCTGTTTAGAATTGGTCCATAGTCAACTATCTGAGAAGAATAGCATCTGTTTTGGTTTTGTGTTTTGAAAAGTTTTTGTTTGTTTTTAATTGAGGTATAACAGACATATAACATTATATTAGCACATCTGAAACTGATATCATGTTGTATGTTTTGTTTTTTGATGAGCTTCTTGGCTTGAGAGGTTGCAGCTCACTTACAGTCTCCCCAAAACCATCATACCGTATATTTTCCCTTCTCTAATTAAGAATAAGTTGGAGTCCTAGGGTATCTCTTTGAAAAACAAGTACTATATTAAAAAAACAGTTTCTTGTATGCCTGTGTATCTATCTATATCCATTTAACAAACCCACCTGCTAGGAAATTCCAAGCAGTCATATGAAGTGTAACCCTATAATCAAATCTTATTTTTCTCTATGTCACCAGGGTCAAATACTGCAGCAACTTGTAGAAATGAAACAAATGCCGATTGAATGGAATGGAATTTGCTGTGAGTTACTAATGAACAGGTGTTAAAAGAGTTCATTATTTGGGCTAATCTGTTAGTCATTTTCTCACCAAACCCAACCTGGATCTGCTTGCCCTGTCATATTAGAACCACTCTGCTGACACTGAGATGTGGTGAAGAAAAGTACAGGGTTATTACAAGGTGCCCAACATGGGGCCAAGCTAGGAGAACGGGCAGCTAATGCTCAAACTCCCCAAACCACACCCGGCTCCCCACCAGTGACTTTCAGGGAACAGGCTTTTAGAGACAGTACCAGAGAGAGTGTCATGAGTTACATGATTGGCTCATGGACATTCTTCTGATTGGCTGTTAGTGAGGTAAACGGGTAGTATTTTGGGAGTTAACATCATCTTTCTTCTGGTTCCAACCAACCTAAGAACTGTGAGCTTATGGTCAGCATGCAGTTAACTTCTGGGTGAGTGGGGGGTTTTAGAACCCACCCAACACTCCGGGATATGACTCAGAATATTATCTATAGCCTTTGAGGAGGAGCTAAACATTCCTGACTTTGCCTTATGGCTAAACTATTATTATTTTGTCTTGTTTGACAGTTTTTTCTTTGTTTCAGCATTTGTTCACTTCTCTGACTAAATGTAGTCTTTGGAACTCAGGGAAGACTCAGGAGGCTAAAGCTTTTCCGCAAATAAGAAACAGGGGTGATGGGGAGGAGGGAGTCATCTGTCACCAAGAAGGCTTCACAGATTTCTTCTTGGTTTCAGTTTCTGTGTATGCTATTTCCCAATCAACATCCTGAGAATAAATATTTTTTGGTGATAATTTGTATTTACTTTTTAATTTCCTTTTTATTTCTTCTTCGTATTTGGAATAGAGTCAGCATAGAGCAGATGCATTTATCCATTGGACTATATGCCGAGATAAAAAGTCACTAACACGAGATGCTGCCTTGGAGTTTTAGTGTACTACAAAAGATAAAATACATACACAGCATGTTTTTGACTTGCTGGTGCATAATCTTGATAAGCTACCACATGCATCTGCATTTTCTCTCCATCACCCATGCCTCCTCTCTTCACCCTTCTACATAAGTTTATAGATTTCTTAGCTGCAAGATGGAGTGCCAATTTATCTGAGGAAGATATTTTCATAAAGATGTGAAGGGGAAAGTGATGGAGCCCATCCCTAAAAAGTTCTACAAAAACTTGTGGAAAGTTAACAAGACAATCCCTGCATGATGAGTGCTAGATGAGTGCTATAGGACCTTTAAAGGGAAAAGAGGTGAAATGAGCTGTGGAGTCACAAAGAGAGGTCACTTACAGGAAGTGAGCATTAACTAGGCCTTGAGTGTTGAGATGAGCAGGAGGATGACTTTTCCTGGGAGGACCACACTCTGTAGACAAAGCTTAGGGCCCCCCACAAAAGAAATTCTAGGACTCTCAGTGGAGCACAAAAGCAACAGTATTATCCCATACTCAGAAGCAGAGGAGAGAGTCATGTGGATGCAACTGAGGGATGCCCCAGTGGTGACTGCATGGATCAGTGGGTGCTTGTGTGAGCCAAAGTTTACATGGAGCCCTTGCCCCAGTGCATTGCCTTTACTCACATCTCCTGAGACTAGAATTAACCCCAGACAGTAATGTCAGTGGGAAGAGAAGACTCCAAATTGATTGAGAATGCCTTGCACAATCCTAATCAATTGGGGCTTGAAATTAGCATTGACTAGGGATTTGGAAAACAACTTGGAAAATAAAGGAGACTGGGTTCCTCGCACACTTATGTTTGTAGACTGAGTTGTATACTTGCTATTTGTGTCTCTGTGACAATCGTTGGAAATGACAAACTCACCAACTGTGCATGCTGCTGGCTTGGGAAGGGGACAGGAGAGGCACTTGTCTCTGGGGCCCATCCTCAGTCCTGTTGTGCACTTAACTTCTCAGAAGCTGGCTTGCAAGGCGGGGCTGTCACATGGAGAACCTCAAGTCACAAACTGAGCGATGCGGGTCTGGACACTTTCCTATTCCCAAAGTAAACTCAATGCAGACTTTACCCAATCCAGTTTGAACTGCAAAATTGGACTGTAAATCTCAGAAGGGCAGCCAGCATTATCTGTCAGATGGTTAACTTACTCTTTGCCTCAGCACCTATAAACCAGATGAAGAATTTTCCCTGTGATGCTTAATCTGATGGCTCCATTCCCATCATAAGCCTAAAAAAGAGGTGTTAGAGCAGACAAAATGAAAAAGGGTGCTGGGGCAACATGTATTCCAGAAATCAATATGCAGAATGTCTTTATTTGTATAACCAATTGGCTTTAGACTTCATCATACATTTTTAAAAATAAATATATATTCTTTGTTTTGAGGAAAAGTTCTCATTATTGAAATTCTGGGACCCCCGGTGGGGCACCAAAGCACCAGTATTATCCCATACTCAGAAGAGAGTATCCCATCTCAGAAGAGAGTCACATGGATGCAACCGATGGATGCCCCAGTAGTGACTGCATGGAACAGTGGGTGCTTGTGTGAACCATAAATACCTCAGATTTATGTGCCTTTCTCCAAAATCAGTTGGTTAGCTAATTTCCTACACGAAGTGGTTCTACCTTGCAAAAGGTAAGGGCATGCCAGTGGCATGAAATAACAGCAGGACCAACCTGCTCTCAGAAACACACTGTGAATATTGGCCTGGAAAAATAGGCAGGCTGTGTCATCATAAATCTCCTTTTTTCAATTCTTTTTGAAATAGAAGTTGGCCAGTCCAGTTCAAATCACCCATGGATCATTTTTAGACATCTCCTGGGTAGAGATAAAAATCTCACTAAAATTGGAATTATTGAACGGCATTTGTGATTTGTCCCTTTACCCAGCATCTCAGGGTCATAATGGAATCCACCAATCATAGCAACTGGCCACTTAGTCACTGGAAGTGAAGGTGAAAAGTTCCCGTTATGTTGAAGCAGGACAGAAATTGAAAATGTCAGCTTGCATTTTCTGTTTTATTGTTTTTCTTTTTCTTGTGGCTGGAGATGAGGATGTAGACTAGGAAGGGGTCAGTCTCTGAAGGAGGTTTCTAGAATTGCTTAAAAAAAACCAACCCCGTAGTGGTAGAAGCTTTGTATCCTGTGCATGCTAAGTCACTTCAGCCATGTCCGACTCTTTCCTACCCCGTGGACTGTAATCCACCAGAATCCTCTGTCCATGGGATTCTCCAGGCAAGAATACTAGAGTGGGTTGCCTTCCCTCCTCCAGGGGGCCTTCCCAACCCAGGGATAGAACCTGCATCTCCTGCTTTGCAGGTGGATTCCTTACCACTGAGCCATCCAAGGAAGCCCCAGATGCTTTGTATTATGTGTACTATTAGTTCAGCTCAGTCGCTCATTGTGTCCGACTCTTTGCGACCCCATGAACCACAGCACGCCAGGCCTCCCTGTCCATCACCAACTCCCGGAGTCCACCCAAACCCATGTCCATCGAGTCGGTGATGCCATCCAGCCATCTCATCCTCTGCCGTCCCCTTCTCCTCCTGCCCCCAATCCCTCCCAGCATCAGGGTCTTTTCCAATGAGTCGGTTCTTTGCAGCAGGTGCCAAAGTAATTTCACTTCACCTTGTTTATTTATTTCAATCAAATTAATCAGCAATAATATCTTGAATCTGTAGTTCTAGCATTTACTATTTTTTGAGCAAGACACACAATTATATATAATCATTATTTTTAAAAAATCATAGAGGCAGAGGGGAAAGCTCAATATAAATAGTAGCAACTCTGTGATATCTCTGGATGGTAACATTGTAGATGATTTTTGCTTTCTCCCTTTTTCTTTGGTGTGTGTTCTAAGCTTATCATTATTATCATAAGTTTTAGCTTTTGTTTTTTTTTTGGTGGGGGGATGAAATTTGTAAGTGCCTGTGAGAAAAAAAAAATACTTTAAAACCATCTATTAACCATGAGTATTGGTAAATATGGACGGTTCTCCAGGCAAGAATACTGAGGTGGTTTGCCATTCCCTTCTCCAGTGGACCACATTCTGTCATGGCATCTGGTCCCATCACTCCATGGGAAGTAGATGGGGAAACAGTGTCAGACTTTTTATTTTTCGGGGCTCCAAAATCACTGCAGATGGTGATTACAGCCATGAAATTAAAGGACCCTTACTCCTTAGAAGGAAAGTTATGACCAACCTAGATAGCATATTCAAAAGCAGAGACATTACTTTGCCAACAAAGGTCTGTCTAGTCAAGGCTATGGTTTTTCCCGTGGTCATGTGTGGATGTGAGAGCTGGTTGGCGAAGAAAGCTGAGTGCCGAAGAATTGATGCTTTTGACCTGTGGTGTTGGAGAAGACTCTTGAGAGTCCCTTGGACTACAAGGAGACCCAACCAGTCCATCCTAAAGGAGATCAGTCCTGGGTGTTCTTTGGAAGGACTGATGCTGAAGCTGAAACTCCAATACTTTGGCCACCTCATGCGAAGAGTTGACTCATTGGAAAAGACTCTGATGCTAGGAGGGATTGAGGGCAGGAGGAGAAGGGGACGACAGAGGATGAGATGGCTGGATGGCATCATCGACTTGATGGACATGAGTTTGAGTAAACTCCGGGAGTTGGTGATGGACAGGGAGGCCTGGCATACTGTGATTCATGGGGTCGCAAAGAGTCAGACACAACTGAGCAACTGAACTGAACTGAACTGAACTGAACTGATTGGTATATATGGGACTTCCCTGGTGGTGATAGGGAATCTGCCTACCAGTGAAGGAGATGTTAGCGATGCAGGTTTGATCCATGGGTAGAGAAGATTCCCTGCAGAAGGAAATGGCCACCCACTCCAGTATTCCAGAATATTTCAGTATTCTTGCCTGGGAAATTCCATGGATAGAGGAACCTGAGGGGCTACAGTCCATGGTGTCCCAAAGAATCGGACATGGCTGAGTGACTGAGAACTCATGCATTGGGATATATACAGAGCTTAATGGCAATATGAAAAACAGAGCAAAAATTGAAAAAAAAAAACAAAACCCATGGTTTATATCAGACTGAATGAATTGGTTATAGCCCAGTTGGATCAACAGTGATAGAAAATGGAATGTTCCTAGGTTCTACCTATTCTCTGCGAAGATCCCTATACTACTATTACACATTTTTTATTTGATTGTGGGTTTGTGCATAGATCAAATTCTATCACTGATATGATAGAACAGAGGCACAGTGGGGTGTCTGCAAGTGTACCTCATCTTTGGAAGTGGCAGTGTACCTCTCTACCACTGAATAAGTATGAATTAGCATCCAGTGATTCATGGAAATACCAAGGAGCCTGAAAAAGGGATGATGTCAGGAAAATGGAGAGAATAAAGGAAAACTTGTAGAGATTACATCATTGACACTGAGGTATATGCAGATTTTTTTTTTAACTTTTCTGTTTGGAGGTTGTAGGGAGAAGGTTGTCACTGAAGTCAGGTGTCAGTGAGATTGCAGGAAATTGGGACAGAGTCTGAAATTGAGAAAAAAAAAAAAGAGGAGCTCTTTGTGGTGACTAGACTCTCTGAATGGGAGGGGAGTCACAGCTTCCACATTCTTTGTGAGAATGGGTGCTTTGGAACACGACTTAACTCAGCCATCCTGATAAGCATGTATGAGGTCTAGGGGAAAAGAGGTTGCACGAATCTGCTACAAGTTTACCCTCTTTTTAACACTCAGGGACCAAGCAATCCTTTTGTTGGATCCTCCCCACTCCTGGTTACTCATAATTATAAGGAGTGTACCTTTTCCCTCTTACAGCCAGAGTAAGGTGACTTGCCTGCACATGAACCCAAGTATGTCAGCCTCACCTCGGGGTGATGGAGACAAGCGAGAGACAGGATTCTGCTCAGAACACACCCCTCAACACCCTGGATGAGCAGCTCTGCTGGCTGGAAGGGCAGCTGAGCTCCTGCAGCAACAGAGGCCACAGCAATGTGGGAGCAGGACTCCCGTGGTAGTTGTAAGAGATCTCTTGGGGAGTCTCTACACAGAGACTTTGAAGATTACATCATGAGACAATACTACCGGAGACTCCTCTTTGCTGCAGGCCTCTCCAGAATTAAAAAACCCCAACCTTCAGCTCTTGCAAATGTTCACACTCTCTGTCATTACCTGTGCTACAGCTCTTGCTGATTTCAATATCCAGAAGTGTCTCAGCACGCGCACACATGGACTATTTTCTCAAACACCGGCCAGCTCTCCTCCCATATTTTAAACATACCTAGACCCTTAATCCAATGACCATCTTCTAGATACACACTCTAGATACAGCTCATCCCTTACATTGGTCTCCTAGCCATCATATCCTATATTTTTATTAAAAAAATAAAATTATTTATTTACTTGTTTATTTTTGATGGCACTTGGTCTTCATTGCGGCATGTGGGATCTTTAGCTGTGGCAGGCAAGCTCTTTGTTGCAGCATGCTGGGTCTAGTTCCCTGACCAGGGATCAGTGAACCCTGGCCCCCTGCATTGGGAGCACAGAGTTTTAGCTACTGGACTACCAGGGACAGCCCCAGTTTTAACCGCTGGACCACCAGGGAAGTCCCCATCATAATCTACCTTTGTATCTCATTCATTTTAGTATCCTGATTCCAGCACTTCTTTCACCCTACTCCACCTTAAATATATTGACTTAACGACTTCTCCACTGGTTTTCAGTTCCTAAGGTGCTCACGTACCTCTTTTCCCAGCTTAGACTCTATAGTCCAGCATTACTATCACCCCTAACATTCACCAAAACTCCTTTACTCCTTCGCCGCTCCTTCAATCTCATCACATTTTATGGTCCCATCATTCTTCTACTCTCCTAAATGTCGACTTCCTGCTTTCCTCTCTCTCTTCAAACTAACAAGATCTTTCTCCTCCTTTCTCCTCTCAGCTGATGACCTTGAAAAAATAAAATCAATCACAAGCAAGGTGTCCCATTCTCCTGTCACCAAATCTACCAACCCACATACAAAGGCCCTTAGAACCTTTCCCTTTTTTCATTTACAATGGATCAACCATCCTTGTTCCTTTTTACAGACACTTGTTCACTGGAACTTAGCTCTCACATTCTCAGGAATGTCACTTCTGCAATTATCTCCCCTCTCTTGCATTTATTTATGTATTTTTCCTTTTTGCTCTAGTATCTCCCATATTTAAGAAAGGGAGGGAGGGAGAGAGGAAAGAGGAGAGGAGGACAGGAGAAGAAAAAGGAAGGAAGGGAGAAAAGAAGGAAAGAGGGAGGGAGGGGAGGAGAGAGAAAAGGAGGGAGAGATCTCCTCCAGCTCTCGTCCCGTTTTCTGCTATTCATTATGGCGAATTTCTTCCTTACTGCTGAGAGTTTTTCCAGACCACACACTCCACTTTCTCGTCTTCCATTCTTCCTTTCACTATTCTGATCAGATTTGAGTCCTTAGTACTCCATTAATTAATGTCTGTATAGTCAAAGCTACGGTTTTTCCAGTAGTCATGTATGGATGTGAGAGTTGGACCGTGGAGAAGGCTGAGTGTTGAAGAATTGATGCCTTCAAATCATGGTGCTGGAGAAGACTCTTGAGAGTCCCTCAGACAGTAAGGAGATCAAACAAGTCAATCCTAACAGAAATATCAAATCAAACCAGTCAATCCTGAACATTCACTAGTAGGACTGTTGCTGAAGCTGAAGTTCCAATATTTTGGCCACCTGATGTGAAGAGCTGACTCATTAGAAAAGACCCTGATGCTGGGAAAGATTGAAGGCAGGAGGAGAAGGGGATGACAGAGGATGAGATGCTTGGATGGTGTCACTGAGTCAATGGACATCAGTTTGAGCAAGCTCCAGGAGATGGTGAAGGACAGGGAAGCCTGGCATGCTGCAATCTATGGGTCACAACAACTCGGACTTGACTGAGCAACTGAACAACTCCATTAATATTGTTCTTATCAATGGCATCAGCCACCTCCATGTTGTCAAACCCGTTAACCAGTTTTCAGTTTTATTTCTTCATTTGTATCTGAACATTTTGACTAGTCACTCACTCCTTCTTTAAACAGTTTCTTCAGATGCGCCCCGCCCCCCTCACCCGGAATACCACTCCCTTAGTTCATCTGGCATACTTGGTGCCCCTTCTCAATCTCCACTCTGGTTTCTCCCCTCTATCTGACTGGTGTTATTTTAAGTGCTCCAAGAGTCTGTCCTTGGAAGGTTTTCCTTCTCTATGCACATTCTCTCTGAAAGGGGCCTCATACAAGCCATGATTTTAAATACCACATTTGTGAGGATGACTCCTAAAGTTATATCTCAAACATCTGAACTCTAAGCTTCTAAATCTGTCTCTTTTATATTTTAACTTTTTAACTTGGATGCCTAATCTGTCGTTCAGTTGCTCGGTAGTATCCGACTCTTTGTGATCACATGGACTGCAGCATACCAGGCTTCCCTATCCTTCACTATGTCCCTCAGTTTGCTCAGACACATGTCCATTGAGTTGATGATACCATCCAACCATCTCCTCCTCTGTTGCCCCCTTCTTCTTTTGCCTTATATCTTCCCCAGCATCAAGGTCTATTTCAGTGAGTCAGCTCTTGGTATCAGGTGGCCAAAACATTGGCGCTTCAGCATCAGTCCTTCCAATGAATATTCAGGATTGATTTCCTTTAGGATTGACTGGTTTGATCTCTTTGGAGTCCAAGGGACTCTTAAGAATATTTTCAGCACCATGATTTGAAAGCATCAATTCTTTGGCTTTCATGAGGTTTCAGTTCAGTTCAGTTCATTTCAGTCGCTCAGTCGTGTCCAGCTCTTTGCGACCCCATGAATCGCAGCACGCCAGGCCTCCCTGTCCATCACCAACTCCCACAGTTCACTCAGACTCACATCCATCGAGTCAGTGATGCCATCCAGCCATCTCATCCTTGGTCGCCCCCTTCTCCTCCTGCCCCCAATCCCTCCCAGCATCAAAGTCTTTTCCAGTGAGTCAACTCTTCGCATGAGGTGGCCAAAGTACTGGAGTTTCAGCTTTAGCATCATTCCTTCCAAAGAAATCCCAGGGCTGATCTCCCAGGGCTGGACTGGTTGAGTTGTTTATTAAAGGCCACACAGACAGTGAGCCTGCAAGCTGGAATTCAAGGTTAGAGCTACCTGACTCTAACCAAGACAGCCTCCCAAGAAAATGAGTTAAATCATGTCTCACTGTACAAAGTTTTATTTATTCCTTTCCTCTTAAATCAGAGTTAATGGTCTTAAAAACCATGTTGGATTCCTTGAGCCTTTGTATGTCCACAAGATCTGTGCAATTCAAAAATAAAAATAAGACACGTTTCTGCAAGATCTTGGCTTCCTCACATTTGACCCAGCTTTAAAGAATACAACCCCCTTGTTCCACAAGCTGAAATAAACACATTTCAGAAAAATTAAAAATTCCAGAGCTTACATAAATCCAATTCAATGTCAAGATTAGAAGGGTAGGAATATGTAAGATGGATGACACTAATTCATCTAAATCTCTCTCTTCCTCCAGAGCATAATACATTTACTGCACGTATTCACAGCAATCTGCATGATATATTAGGGTAATCACAGGATAGCTATACCTTCTAAAACTGTGGTTTTGCTCAAAAGTTGTACACAAAAATGTAATCAAGGAAAGGATAAACTACATATTTACATCTACACTCATATCAATGTCAAGAGACTCTGTTTTTACAATTTCCCTCCTTGTATCTCTTCTTTTATATGTTAGAATACTTCCTGGTATACTTATGAGCTTATGAACACAGTGATGACTCCAGGATGCTCTGAGCAATTAGTTCATGCCGGGCTGGGGGGTGGGCGGGAGGGGAGAAAGGAACAAAAAGAAAAAGTAATGCCTGGGGCAATGACAGCATGATTTAACCCCTCCAAAAAAGCGCATTCAGGAATTTATTACCAAGCCCCCATGATGTGTCTTTCCTTTTGAAAATTCTGAATGTAGAGAGAGCTGTATAGAAGATATTGTTTCGCTTGTATATATGTACCACAACTTCTTTATCCCTTCATCTGGTTCAAGAAGGAGGGGACTGATGTTTGATTTATGTTGTTATATGGCAGAAACAACACAATATTGTAAAGCAATTGTCCTCCAATTAAAAATAAATACTTAAAAAAATTTTTTTTAAAGAAGTCAAGTATTATAATCACATACACATTAAAAAAAACAGCAGTAATAACAACAACAAAAAAGGAAACTAAGAAAGAACCTAAGAAATAATTCTGAAGGACAAAATTAATATGAGCTTTTTCAAGTGGTGATAAAGGAAATATTCCAAGCACAAAATTATTTTATAATGAGTCATTTGATTATTTGTTACAGGTAAATTGAGTTAAACTCCCATCCTTTTGATTGGAAATACTTATGCCAAAATGGTCCTACTAATGTAGAATTTGTGTACTTTTTTTAAAGCTAGAAATCACTTAGGGATTTTCTAGTCTATTTGAATCTATTACATGTATTTCAAATGAGGAAATGAGGTAAAGTGATCTGTCTATATAGGTTTCCGTGGGAACAAAACCCACATTCTCTGATATTCAACATAAACGACTGTTCATTTATTCCTTCACATAATAAATAATTTTTTATTATATATTTATTTACTTTTTATTTATTATTTATTTATTATTTTTTATATGGGGGAAAAAAAAGAAAACAATGCTTATTGCAAGGATCGCACCCATTACTTAGGAAGATGAGCAAGAGCATCTCTAGTCTTCTCTTCTGAGTTCCAGAAGGTAAGGGAAGAGACAGTGGGGCTGAGGATGAGAGTCATTGCCAAGATTACCACCGGAAATGAGAATAAATATCCTGCAGCAAACCAGTCCTAACTCCAAGCTGGGATTCAGCAAAAACCCAATATGAAACTTTAAGATAAAGAATTCACCCTGACATGATCGTGACCCAAGAGGAAAAAAGTTGATTCAGTTTTCTAAGCTTATTGGTGAACATCAACACAGGGTAGCCTCAGAACAATCAACTTTCTGTTCTTAATCTGCAGCTATCTTTACAAAATAATTTTAAGTTCCTTGCAGTAAATTCCTGTAGAATTCCTCCCCCAGGATCTGTTGTGAAACCTATAAACAGTAAAAAGGATACAGAGCACAAACTCTGAATACACTCATTCCTTATTTTTCAACAGGAAGATTTTTTCTAAAAAAGCACAATATAAGTTCCCAATCCTGGATCATCCCTGTGCACCAGCCCCAAGCCTCCTGTATCCTGTATCGCATGGCAGATTCATGTCAATGTATGGCAAAACCAATACAGCATTGTAAAGTAAAATAAAGTAAAAATAAAAATTTTTTTAAAAGCACAATATATTTGTGCATAAAACAATCGTTGTTGTTGTTTAGTCACTCAGTTGTGTCTGACCGTCTTGTGACCCCATAGCCTCTAGCCTGGCCAGGCTCCTCTGTCCGTGGGATTTCCCAGGCAAGAATACTGAAGCGGGTTTCTGTTTCCTTCTCCAGGGGATTTTTCCAAACCAGGGATCAAGCCAGTGTCTCCTGCTTGGCAAGTGAATTCTTTACCACTTTAAACCTGGGAAGCCCTGCGTAAAACAATGTATCATGTTAATTTAGTGAGCTGAAGTTAGAAATCACTGTATCTTCGCAAGAGCATTGTGGATTGCCCTATCTATTCACAAGTCCTTGAGTTAGCTTTGCTAATTGAGGAGGATTTGACTCTCATGATATTAAGAGTTTTGTATTTCATTCAGGTCACAGGGCTTCGAGAGTATCTGAGCTTCAAACACACAGCGTTTACCATGTCTAGAGAGAGAACATGAACACAAGAGTTACTGCAGTTTTGCTTGTAAGTTAGTAAAGCCCATCCCATTCAGGTTCTGAGAAAGCGAAGGATCTGTCTAGAGGAAGAGTTGGCAATCAATTAGAAAGAATTTATCCATTGTTTCCATTACCCGAGGAACCTAGTGTTCTGCTTTATAGGGAATAGACAATACAGGGTTGTGACCAACCATTATTTACATCTAATCTAATTATACAAATAATAAATGTTCAATACAGAGTAGTTGAGGAACACAGAAGACAGAACTGAACTAGAATCAGTTCTGGTTGAGTTCTTTGACTACAAAGCCTGGGGGTAAACAGCTTATTTTTTTATGCATTTGTAACCATTGCAAACATTTCTACCTTTCTACCTCATCTCACTTGACTTTTTCTGTGAAGCCTCAGTGAAAAATGTAAGTAAAAATGTTCTAAAAAGACATATGTAAACAACTATTTGGCATTGTTTCTTATTTTCAAGGCATCAAGATAATATGCCAAGGGTGTATGTTAAGGGTATACCATGATCTTTTCATTTCTGTGCAATTTTCCTATGCTTGTTGATCTTACTTTTGACAAGATAGATGGAGAAACACTTCATTGGTTAGAAGGAAAAATATTTCCAAACTCTTAATCTTTCATCTTTAGCCATGAAGCTATTCATTATTGGAACCACACAAGTGATTATGATTAATATCATATCAACTCTGTGAAATTAATTTTTCAAGGTGAATGTGATGAGAAATAAGCTCTCTTCTTTCATTTCTAGCTACCCTAAATCTCTCAACTTTCAAATAATCTGCTCCCTCTAAATTTTATCAGATTTAACTCTCCTGTGTTCTTAATGGATTCCAGTCTTAAATGTGATAAAAAAGAGAGCAAACTAAGTAATGACTTTTTTCAAATTTTTAGCGTATCTAAAAATACACATAAGTTAACAGCTAAGAGAATATTCAAGACCTGAACACATGAGAATATTCACTATCCAGATCAAGAAACAACTAACTAATCTTTAAACTTCAAGTCTATCTCCAATGTTTTCTTTATTAAACATTACAAATCTATTATATAGATTGTAAACTTTTAATATATTTACATTCAATCCTATAAATATAAGTGTTAATCCAAATATACAAAACACAGTTTCTTTGACAAACATCAAAGGATTGTTGTTCTTGATGAAATGCAACCAACCTAGCCATTAGGTTCCTTTGTTGTTGTCAATCAAAATATTTAAATAATCTTGATTCCCTGAGACCCAAGATAATTTCTTTCAAACATGCCACAAAATTTGAATACTGTAATGAGATCATATGGAGAAGGAAATGGCAACCCACTCTAGTATTCTTGCCTGGAGAATTCCACAGACAGGGAAGCCTGGTGGGTTATGGTCCGTAGGATCACAAAGTGTCAGACATGACTGAGCACACAGCACAATGAGATAATAAGGTAGGGACTTCCAATTGAAGAAGAAAATCTCAAAAATTATTACAATAATCATGACACTACACTAATAATCAGTTTGCCTGCTCTGTTTCAATGAAGAATAAATTCTAGGATCTACATTTAGCCCAAATGGAAAGTTAATGTCTTAGATGTATCTAACCACTTTTCCTTTCAATTTATTTTGATGTGAATATGCCTCAAAGGCCAAAAGTACATCTCTTTCATAAAGTTGTTCCCCAATCTTCAATTTTGGGAAGATTCATTTAATTGCTTAAATTAGTGGTGCCAGGAGGGCAGAGAAAAAGATTCATGCTACAGGTTCCTCTGCTCACGATTGTGTGTCCTGGGTCTGCAGCCCACTCATTAACGGGCTGCTGGTCTATGGTGGGAGACAGTGATCTGTCCATGGAGTATATGAGGCACCCATGATGTTCAACCTCAGCTGAATGTCCCCAGAGATTTGCTTGGATGTCCACAGTTCCTTGGGACTTGTATTTCCTACTGGAGTGGGTACAGGTATGTGATGCTGTGATGAGGCCAATATGGGAAATGGTTCTAAATAAATTATATTAGTTTGGTGGTGGGATATATTACCCAGATACCACTGACATCCCAATGGAACTCCAGTTGTCCTCTGAATAAGTTTAACTCTTCAAAGTGATGTTTTCATTCATGCGTCACTGCTTCCCCTTTCTTCTTTCCTACCTGGTCTCCTAGCTATAGTCCCTACTCATCTGGTACATATTTGTTGAAAGTTTGCATTGTGCCAGGCACTCTGCCAGACTCTGATATACAGTCCCGAGTTGAGCAAAAATGGGCCTTGCCTTCTAGAATTTATGGCCTATGGGAGAGGCAAATCAATCCAGTAACCCTCAAAAATATCTCGGTCTCTTACACCTCCACCCCTTTTTGCTTATATCATTTCTCCTCTTTGTCTTTTAAGTGCTGCTCATCCTCCATGGCTAGGTTGAAATAGTTTTACCCGTGGCATGAGCTTTCCATTTTTCAAAAAAGAATTACTTATTTTTAGATTTTTAGCTGCGTTAGGTCTTCATTGCTGCATGTGGACTTTTCCCAGTTTTTGTGAGCAGGTGTGCGCACTGCTGATTCAGGTGCACGGGCCTTTCGCTGCAGTGGATGCTTTTGCAGCGCATGGGTTCTAGGCTCATAGTGCTCCATAGTTGCTGCATGAGGGCTCAGTAGTTGCAGCTCTCAGACTCTAGAGCACAGGCTCAGCAGTTGTGGCACAGGGCTTAGTTGCTCTGCGGCACAAGTCTCCTGCATTGGCAGGTGGAGTCTTAACCACTAAACCACCAGGGAAGCCCCTGGCCCAAGCTTTCCTTGACTTACTCCAGTCAGCCCACAGTAATTCCTGCACCTTCTCTGAAGCCCATACACCACAGACCCTACCAGAGTCACGGAATAATCTAAACGCGTGCCCTGCGGCTCAATGGTAAAAAATCTACCTCCGATGTAGGAGATGCAGGTGATGTGGGTTTGATCGCTGGGTTGGGAAGATCCCCTGGAGGAGGGCACGGCAACCCATTCAAGTATTCTTGCCTGGAGAATCCCATGGGTAGAGGAGCCTGGCAGGCTATAGCCCATAGAGTCGCAAAGAGCTTGACACCACTGAAGAGGCTGAGCATGCATGCCACTGCTAGTGAAGTCTGTAACACAAGGCAGACATCAGGAACTGATCACTGTTTCCATTGAGTGAGGAGTGGCTTCAAGACTGCACCCAATACAGGAAGTCAGGCAGTGACTGCCCATCAACTGGAGCTGATGCTTTGAAAGAAACCTATGTCATCCTCATCCATTTCATTAACTAGGCAGTTATCATTCACCTCTATCTTCAGTTGCCATTACATTCTCATGTGTAGGTGTTATCCCTATAACTACGACCTAAATGACTTCAGTAACAGGAACTGTGCCTTATGTTTATTTTAATAGTTGTAATTCAGGCACTGTGTGTTGAGCTCAGAGATGTCAAAGCTCTGTTGTCGGTGCTACAAGGAATACAAAGGTGACTAAGACACTGTCTTCACTGCCAAAGCTTCCAATGTTTTGAGGGATAAGAAGTTCACAAATATATACAACTCAGGTCAGACTAAATCAAATGCCAAAGAAAGTCTTGAAGGTTCAGAGAAGCCACAAATCGGATCCAGTTAGAAGGAGAAGGGAAAGTTTCTTAGAGAAGGTGGCACCTGAGTGGAACATTAACGACTGGAAAAAGAGAAAGAGGAAGAAGAATATCATTCTCCAGGCATAATGAAGGGCATAAGCAAAGCCACCGACAGAGGAGACGTTAAAGTCCTTATCGTATCTAGTTTGGCCCCAGAGTACTTAGCATGACATCTCATTCATAGTAGGTGTTCAATAAGTGCTGTTAGGTAGATAATTTAGGCAAGGGTAATTACAATACAAAAGAACCAGTCTGTGAGCCCCTTATGTGAACACAGACACACACACACACACACTCACTTCAGAACATCTGACCTTCCCAAAATGAGACTCCAGGTTCCGACAGGTTACGGAGACACAAATGAGGGAATCAGGCTGAAATTCAAGCCAGAAACAATTAACACAGTCAAGATGGTAGCATCATACCATTAGACAAAAACAAGACCTTTTAGAGTGGAGACCTGTGTGGCTGCATAGGTCACACAGCCGTGAAACTGGCTCTGTGTCTGTAAGTCCACCAAATCTTTTTTCTGATTGCATTGATGCTATTAATGGATGATAGTTTTATTATTTTGGGATTACAGATCTGAGGAATTTTTGGTCACCAATGGTTTGAAGAATTTATGTTCAATAAATGTCCTTTATTGAATGTTCAATAAATGTTCAATAGACATTTATTGATGGTATATGGAAAGACGCTTTGTAGTCAGGTTAACTTGGGGAAATATTTATCAACTGGAAAAAGAGCACAATGAAAGAATTGTGAGTTAAGCTTTATTTGGGGCAAAATGAGAACTATATCCTGGGAGACAGCATCTCAGATAGCTCTGACATACTGGCTCTGAAGAGATAGTGGGGAGAGGTCAATACTGTATACGGTTTTAGTGAAGAGGGTAAATGCAGTCAAGTGCACATTTTGGCATAAGGTTGCTTCTAGCCGTACGGAACGGATGTGTCTGTTAACAATCTTAGTGCTTTGCTAGATACAAGAAGATGCAAAACTTCAGGCTCATAAAATCTTCTCCTGAAAATACCTAACTATGTAAAGACCTGCTCTGCCAGTTTTCCCCAGAGCATAGAGTGCCTAGTTCCTGATTTCCACCCTGAACTCCTTTCAGGGTGTGTTGACAGTCAGTGACTGCAGTGGCTAGTGAATTACTCCTTGCAGAGGCAGATGGCTAGTGAGAACTTTTAGTTGGTACACTGAGCTAAGTGTGGTTTAATGTACTCTTTGGAGACTTTGACAAGCTATGTCACCATGATTCTCCAAGAACAGAAGGACAGTATGATCAGTCCCTAAATATATTTAACCAGAGCATCTTTTTTAATGGAGGCTCTCATGTTATTCCATAGCACACTCTATGATTTGACATGGTGTGTGTGTGTGTTAGTCGCTCAGTCGTATCCAACTCTTTGCAACCCCATGCACTATGGCCGGCCAGGCTCCTCTGTCCATGGAATTCTCCAGGCAAAAATACTGGAGTGGGTTGCCATTCCCTTCTCCATTTGATGAGTTAGATGCAAGTATACAGAAAATAGGGAAAATTAAACCCAACTTTGCTTAAAGGATGAAGACTGGGGTCTCAATGAGTAAATGTTAACATCCAGGAAATCTTGCAGATGCCTTATAGATTCTCTTTTTCATCTACCCTCCATTGTATAACTCTTATCCCATCCTACCTACTAGGGATTAAAAAAAAAAAAAAAAACTCACTTGTCACATCTTCACTATGTCCCAGATTCCATTTTAAGTGCTTTGACCCTCATAATAATCCTATGAAGTCAGCACTATTATTATTCTAATTTTATAAATGACGGAACCTAAGGCACAGAGACATTGAAGAATTTCCCCTTAGTCACTTGTGTAGTAAGTGGTAAAGCCACTTTGGCTTCCTGGTGGCTTAGTTGGTAAAGAATCCACCTGCAATGCAGGAAACCACCTGCATTGCAGGAGATGTGGGTTCAATCCCTGGGTCAGGAATATCCCCTGGAGAAGGAAAAGGCACCCCACTCCAGTATTCTTGCCTGGGAAATCTCATGGACAGAGGAGCCTGGTGGGTTACAGTCTGTGGAGTTGCAAGAGTCGGACACAATTTAGCAACTTAAGCCAGTATATAAATGCATACACACCTAGGCAGAGCTAGTTTTCTAACTATCACACCATTGTCTGCCCCAGAGAGCAAGAAGGGGAGAGAAAGAGAGAGAGGGAGGGAGAGCACCTGACTATTCTCCCCTCCTCTTTCACCCACTGCTTATCACAGGTGACTCTGCCAACATCCCTCTCCCTCATCCACCTTCCCAACCACCCATCTCCCCTATCCAACCTTCGGAGCAATGGGAATCCACCTTTCTCTCACACAACACCCGGTGCCTCTGAAGGTTACGATCATCTCAGTCTAGCCATGTGGCCTTTTGTTTCTATACTCTATAATGTGAAACTTCTTCCCAAATATCTTATTCAGCAGTTCCACCTTGATGAGAGAAATCACAGGTTTCAGGAAGAAGCAAATTATGCAGCTTTCACAATTACTCTCGGCAGCAGAATGTGAAAGGAAATCAACATACATCACTTGTATCTGATTGAGGTTTCTTTTGGCAGGATTGAGGGGAGAGATGGGGAGAGACAGCCTTCTCTCAGCTGAGATTACTCTAAATTTCTTCCCTAGCTTCCAGAATAACAATTCCAGGTCACTTCTTCGACCTTCCACCCTCAGCAGTCTGTCTTAATGTTTACTACCTGCTCCCAAAGAAAGAAAAAGAAAAAACCTTTTGACCTTCTCCCTCACACTCTCGCATCAAACTCCGCCTTCCTGTAATGCTCAGGCACTCCTAATTCCCATTCAAAACCTTTTCTTTCACTTCATTTCTCTTTTTCTCTCATTATGGATTCATCCCTCTGCTCCTTTCTGCCTCCCACTGCCATGTGACAAATCCCTCTTAAAATAATGCTGATGACTCACCCAGTGGATACTGTATTCCATTTATATGTACCTTTTTCCCCCAAGGGGCATTAACAGTTTCACAGATATTTGGTTTTATTTTTACTTCATCCTTGTGAAAAAGAAAAAAAAAAAAAGAATCTGTCAAAAGGGGATAGAAATGTAGTTTGGGCTTTTAGTCTGAATTACTGAGCATTAAGGCTGATAATCAGTTTTTGACTCTTTCAGACCTCCTCTTTCTCAGCATCTCTTCCTTGGTACTATTTATTTGCTTCAGAGTCTATTAGCAACCACACCAGAAATTAGACTACAATCTTACCGATCAGTTGTGCTGTTTCTTAACCAGCCACCCAAACTGGAAACCTCAGTGCAGTCCCAACTCCTCCAGTTTTTCCTCCACTTCCAGTTGATCACCACAGCCATCCTGATTCTGCCTGGGGCTCTTTTTCACTCCTATTTCCATTGCCACAACTTAATTTGGGCCACCATCTCCTCCAGCCTGGATTTACCTTTTCCAACCTGACGCAATGTTCGCCTCTCTATTCCCCACCAACCTAAACATTTTCTGCACTCCTCCAAGTCAGATCTGATCACCCTGCTCCCAGGGGCCCTCTGTTTAAAACCACACCCTTTGGCGTAGCACTCGGAGTGGTCTCAGTCTTGCCTGGGCTTCCTTCTTCTGTGATCCCAGAGCTCTAGACCCCAGCCACCCCAGAAAAGAGCAGTTTCCCTGAACAGGCCTGATTTCCCTGCTTCTGGGCTTCCTCATTCTCATGGTTCCCACTGGCAGAATTGCTCGCCCCTGGTGTGTCTCCTCTTGGCATATTTCTTCTCAGGTTTAATGGTACAATTTTTGTATCACCTCTTGTGCAGAACTTTTCCTAACTTTCCTAGGACAGATTTACTCTGAATATTAATTAGACTGAAAGTAAAGAAAAATAAACCGGTATTTCAAGGTGATACAATGATAGTAGAGGTAACCCCAGGGGCTCAGTGGGTCCATGAGGGGAGAGTCACCTAGGCTGGGGATGTCAGGAAGGTCTCTAAGAGGAGGTAAACCCTGGGCCGAGCTGTTTGGAACATCCGAATAGGAATGAATGGCTTTGATGACTGTACTTTCATGGGCTTCATGACAGCAGGCTAGACACGGTGCTCCTTGTACTCAGCAGGTGCTCCACAGCTATTCAGGAAATCAAATAGATCTAAAAATGATTGGTCTGTGGATGTCTAAAACCCCCACTGATGTCGTTTATTGCTTCTCAACCCTGCCTTCTCCTTTCTTTTGGTGATTGGCTTCGATCTTGGTCCCACAGGTCTAACCTTAGCCAATAAAAAATGCAAATAACAAGGCACGCCCCATAAATGTGATATTTTCCCATCCCAGTACCAGCTCCCCATAGCCAAAGAAGCAGTGATTGGATTTGCGGGCCATACCGCCCGAGTTAGGCAATCATGCATCGTTAATGCGCTCTATGGCTAAGCAGAAAAAAAAAAATGAAGAAAAGGAAAAATGTGTGAATGCATACTAGGCCAAGTTCAAAAGTCAGCAGGCTTCAGAGTCACTTCTCACTAGCACTGGCGGCCAATGTCATTTCCCACAACCTCCAGGATGGAGTACATGCTCCTCCATCTGGGAGACAAAGACCTTGGTGTCAACTCCTCCATCTCTCTTATCTCACCTTTTGCTTACTCTTCCTTTGTTGTTGAACCTTAGCTTTGTCCCTCAGTCAGTCCTATTAAACTGGCTTCCCAGGTGGCTCAGTGGTAAAGAAGCCACCTGCCAGTGCAGGAGACGCAAGAGACACAGGTTCGATACCTGGGTCAGAAAGATCCCCTGAAGGAGGAAATGGTAATCCACTACAGTATTCTCACCTGAGAAATCCCATAGGCAGAGGAGCCTGGTGGGCTTACAGTCCATGGGGTCACAAAGAGTCGGACGTGGCTAAGCATGCACATGTATTTAACTCCTTTTGTTTCCTTCCAGCTTCCGGATTCTCTCACTTTCAGGCCTCTATGTGCTGCTTGTCCTCTGCAGGGATTGCACTGAATCCCCCTGGATAACTTTGACTTGCCTTTCAGGTTTCAGGTGAAAAGCTCTTTTTAGGAGGAAGCCTGTCCTGAACCTCTCCACCTGTTAGGACCTGAACAGGTTTGCTCCTTTCTGCCCCAAATTCACACTCTTCACTTTCCCTATCATCGTAGGTTACACAATCATTGAAACTGTCTGCTTAGTTGTGTAAGCTCCCTGAAGTTAAGAACTGTGTCTGGTTTCACCTCTGCATCCCAATGCCTGGCAAACTGTCTGAACTATGTTAGGCACTTCATGAGCATCTGTTGTTTGAGTCAGTGGATAAAAGAACCTTGGGGTCAAATGGAAGGATGGGGTTAGCAGAGGCAAACTATTATATATAAAATGGATAAGTGACAAAGACCTACTGTATTGCAGGAAACAAATTTCAACATATTATGGGACACCATAATGGAAAATAATATAAAAAAGAATATATATATATAGGGCTTCCCAGGTGGCGCTAGTTGTAAAGAACCCGCCTGCCAATGCAGGAGATGTACAATGTGGGTTCGATCCCTGGGTCGGGAAGATCCCCTGGAGAAGGGAATGGCAACCCACTCTGGTATTCTTGCCTGGAGAATCCCATGGACAGAGGAGCCTGTCGGGCTACAGTCCACAGAGTCTCAAAGAGCCAGATGTGACTGAAGTGGCGTAGCATGCAGGCACATACATATGTATAAAAAACTGAATCATTTTGCTGTACAGCAGTAATTAACACAACACTGTAAATCAACTACACTCCAATTTTAAAAATGAAATAAAAATAAATAAATAACCTGAAGCAAGGAATAGAAGACACAACATACCAGAATGTAAACTATGGAAGCAGGGGTTTGTTCTGCTCACAGTTACAGATTCTGGCACAGAACAGACCCTCAACAGATTGTTACTGAATGAATGAATTAGTTGATTAATTAAGCTGGTTAAACGAAGCTATTATGTAGGTCTGAATAGTCTTTTCAGGGGTACATTGCATATGGTTTGGTCTTCAGGGAATTAACCTCTGAAGAGAGGACGGCAGTGTGACATGGAAGTCAAAAAGTGTGAACTTGGAGCCAGGCTTCCATGGGTTCACATCTGAACTCTATCCCTCACAAGTCAATAGCCTTATTATGCCTTAGTTGTTTTGCCTTAATTAGAGGTCTGTAATGTGACTGAATATCTTAACAACATTTGCAAATCAATAAAATAGTGCTGGTTACATAGTAAAAACTGCTGAAGTATTTGTTATAGGCAACAGACTGGCCTTACAAAATGGAAAGTCAAGAAGTACTGTCCACAGTTGATAGAATAAGAAATAAAGGATAGGTATATTACCTAAATCTGTAAACATAATTAATTAAAATATCAACATAATTATACGGAGAGAATGGAAAAAGAAAACTAAATCCTCGTGTACCATAAAAGACAGCCACAAACAATGTCCAAAATTGACAGCCCAGGAATTAATGGTGACCAAATATGACTGATTTGAAGTATTAACTGACCCCCAGAGTTCTCTGCTACGCATTGGAGACCTGATGTATTGATAGCCACAGGCAGCTTTCAGTCTAATTGCAGGACTGGGGTGGGAGAAGCAGAGACAGGAATATAAGCAGTTTCAGTATAAGTTGGTAAGTTTTAGGTTATAGTTAAGTACAAGTAGCCGCAGGAGCGCGAAAGAAGGGTCACAGCCACTAAAAAAAAGTTACTATTTTGAACCCTCTCCTTCTTAGGTTATTTGGTTGAATTGAATTGAAATCCAGTAAACCACAGGATTACATTTAGTAGACACAAGTCCTACCTAAGCATCCAGTCAATTAGTTAAAATTTATAGACACTGTTTGATTGAAATCTCTTAGCATTACCTTAGATAATGTGATAATAAGATGTGTATACCTATAGTCTTCAATATATATTTTCTCTTGAATACTTGTAGGGTTTGGGAGATATTTGGGAAATGCAAGTATATGTTCAATCAGGAAACCTCCTTTTCATCTTCTGTGACTTTACTAGGTTTCACCCCTCAATAAAACAAGTGATTTCTCCTTAAGTGTGTCTTTTAAGACCAGCTTTGAAGATTACTGTGGGCAAACAGCAATGAGAAAGGACAGGTGACTCCACCTTTGGCTAGGAGGCAGTGTTTCAATCATTCCGCTCTGTTTCCCTAATAGTTCAGCTGGTAAAGAATCTGCCTGCAGTATGGGAGACCTGGGTTTGATCCTTAAGTTGGGACGATCACCTGGAGAAGGGAAAGGCTACCCATTCCAGTATTTTGCCTGGAGAATTCCATGGACCGTATAGTCCATCGGGTCACAAAGAGTTGGACACAACCGAGTGATTTTCACTTCACTTCACTCTGGTTCAGTAGTTGGATGACTAAAAGTAAACTGATTCAAGAAGTTGCCCTCAGTTACCCTCCTAAAATATTTAGCATTTCAGATTGTCCCCCTAGAACCAGGAAACAAGTGGTCCTTGAAACTGTCAAGGTTTGATCAGTTCTAAACTATTTAAAGTCAAATAGAAGTGGATGTATACATTATCATAGCACAATCATAACCATGAACCAAATTAGCAATTTAAAGAGAATACAGGAGGACATGAATCTGGGATATTTAGGGGACCAAATGAAGCAATATTAATTAAAACTTTACTGCAAATTATGATCACACTCAAGAAATGTTCCAGGTGACAGTGTTTGGGATGTTAAATTCCAAACGCATAACTTGTATGTTAACTAGAGTAGTGGCAATTGTGGAAGTTGCAGAAAGGCAATGAAAGCTTCGCTTAATTTGAGTGGAATTGATTTTTGTTGAATAAACTGTCTAACCTTGGCAAATGAAAGAACTGACAAACTGTGTCTTTGTCCTTTCTCTTGCAGATCAGATGAAACATAGAGGTATGAGAATTCGCTCAAGATCAAACTTGAGTGAAGTCACTTTTTGAGTAGTGAACTCTCAGAATGGGAACCCAGTAACAGTCAGATAATTTTCTCCTTTATTTCTTAAAAATAGAACTGCATGATGAAGACAGGTTGAAATAAGGCTTAAACTGTCATCATCACAGTTGTCACCTATGAGTCGTGTAGTGAACAACTTCATGCTGGAACCTAAGAATAATGAATATAGCTTTCACCTCTGATAAACACTGATATAATCTCTCCCATCAGGGATCAAAAGGAGGAATGGTAAGCACAGAAATGGAACACAAATGATGTATTACCTTTCCCGATATGTAATGAATGTTTGTGGAATATTCTTAATAATAAATATTTATTAATTAGAACATCTGAATGATTACAAAAGAAATATAAAAAATAAAATCTACGAAAATAATTTGACTCATACAGCACTTTTATAAAAAGTGAATATAATGTAATCAGTCCATGGGCTTTGAAGGGAAATGAGGTGGCTGGCTAGGGGGGGGACAAAGTGCTGGAAGGTCACTACCCAGTCAGGGTCACAGTTGTATTGGTGGATGGCTGGGCTCCTATAGGCTTGATCTGGCTCATATTTTTCCTGTCTATCCTTTGGACAGCTTTTTTCACCCAGTCAGCTGCAGGATCAGCACAGATTTTAAATCCTCGTCTGGTAATGAATCTGCAATACAAGGAAAAGAGCAAAATTAGTCACATCCTCAAAGCCTTGGGGCCAAAAGTTAAGATCAGATCATATAAAAGAGCTCTTGTGCAGAAATGACTGGATAAATCAGTCTTTCAGATTCACAAGATCATAAATGAAAATCATTCTACTGCAATCTATTTTTTTTCATGAAGAAGAAATAGTTCCAGGTAATACCCAGATTCCTTGTTCAGCATAATTTTCAGACTCCTATCTCATCATTGCCACCAAGTGATGTAATTAAACTAGACATTTGAGGTCCTTTTTCTTTTTTCAGATCTAAACACTGTCATCCTATCTTCTGCACAAAAGGTGATTTATTTATCTTAGTTGAAGAGGTGGGGGGTATAGTTGTGATTATATGTTGGGAAGTGTTGCTATTTTGAAAATGAAATCCTGGAAAGAGAATGGTACCATGTACGCTAATTGTTGACACTATTCCTTGAGATGTGGCAACTGGTAAAATATGACATTCTACTCCAGGCATGAAAAAGGAAAAGAAAGGCAGGGAAGGGGGTGGATGGGAAGAGAGGTATCCCACAGCAGTGTGGCTCTGTGCTCAAATCCTGATCTGATCCAGCCATCTCTAGACGTAACCCTCAAGACCAAGCACATTATTCATCTGGTTCCCAGTCCGATTATTCTGTTAAGATAAATCACAAAGGAGGGTGACAGTCTTCACTTGGTTGCCAATTTTTTTGTCATCATCATTGTTTGGGGCTACACAAAGACTTGGTTAATATGGAAAAACAAAAGGACTGTTGGCTAGGTTGAGGTCTTCCTCCTTGTTAACTTATTTTTCCCAAGGAGGGTGGCATTTCTGTACACTGTGTTCCATCAAGCCCAGCTTTGGGGAGAGAAACTCACATCACTGCTTTCATGGAGCCCTCCTTGATGGTGTAGGTCTTGATGTTTTTAACTGGCAGTTGCCGTGTAGTCAGACTCACACAGATGCTCTTTTCTAGAACTTCAGTCCCCACACCTGCACAGAAAACCAAGTAAACAAAAATAAAATATAATTTCTAATAATATAAATGTTAGAGTGTCATCAATCAAATAACAAAGAGTGACCCGATAAAGAGTGGCTTGGGACAGTCAATATTAAACATGGGAGAGGTAGCTCATTGTTGACTGAATCACTAAAGGTGTTATTTTAAATGTTAAAATGAGAAATATGTAAAGGCAATAGTTCACAGAGTCCTCATCCTCAATAGAAATGGCCTGGAGGGATTAAATTTAACAGTTTCAAGAATATCTTACATTGGAGAAGGGAAAATAACCTGGGACAGTTAATAATATAAAGGGTTTCCTAAACGTGAGTTTGAGTGAACTCCAGGAGTTGGTGATGGACAGGGAGGCCTGCTGCTGCTGCTGCTAAGTCGCTTCAGTCGTATCCAACTCTCTGCAACCCTATAGACGGCAGCCCACCAGGCTCCCCCATACATGGGTTTGCACCAAATGCAAGCCTCTTGTCTCAGAAAAATGCCAGCCAGCCACAGTTCAGGCAACATTTGGCTTAAACTTTTTGTTTTAACAGTATTTTATTTAAGGAGCAATTTCAGGGACTTTCAGACAGTACCATCACTATTTACAGAGAACCGTGGGGATCCATGATCAGGCTCAGATATTTTGGTCTAAGTAACAAGTCTACAGATTAGGAGTTTTAAAGGAGAGTTTCTGAAGCATTAATTATACCCCAAGGATATTCCTTCTTGTGGTCAGAGCTTCCAAGAGAAATGTACTCTGACCAGCTGAGAACAAAATGATCCTTTAAGAAATATGTGTCGAATGCTCAGTAATGTAGTGAAGTCTCAGCTGGGTATGCCTTATAATTTATTTGACTGTATATAAGGCATTGATATTTGTTAGCACAATGGTCTCATGAAAACTTGATAAGTTTATCCTAAATGGGAACAACATTCATAGCAGTAATATAGACTCTCTTATACACTTAAACGTAATATTGATTTCCTGGGTATGAACGTATGAGCTTCCAATCATTTCTGTTTTAATAGAAAACATTGATTTGTTTCAGAACATAACACTCTCTAGTCATTCCCGCATCATGACTGAGCTCTCAAATTTTTTGAGAATTTATCAAGATCAATATTAAATAGGCAAAAGCTTCAAAGGTATATACAATTGTCATCACCATTCCACAGCTAACATTAATTAAGAAACTAGGACTTGTGTAGTAATCTGAAAAGTTTATTATAATTTACACTATTGATTATATATAATGTTTATTTCATTTTAACCCCAGGTAAGTATATCAGTTATCATATTCATCTTACAGACAAGTAAGCATAGGCAAAAACAAGTTAAGAAACTTACCCCAAATCGCCCAGTTGTAAAAAATAGGAGTCTAGCTGTTAGCCAAGATATATCTGCGAAATCCACAAGATCCTCTAGAGTCAAATTATACCCATTTTGCGCACAGAAAGACTGAGGCTTAGCTTGGAGAAAGTAGTTTACTCCATTCAAAACCTGAGTCAATATCAAAATGCCTGGCCACTGCCTGTACACCTAGATGTTCCTTATCTCATAAATAACCTTTGACTCACCGTCCACAGTGTATGCAGCGAGACTGCAGATCACCAGGCAGGTCAGGATGAGAAGTTTCATGGCTGAGGTCCCACTGAGCTGTGCAGCAAGAGGCTGAGGACCTTGGCTCCTCTGAGTCTCTTTTATTGCCCCCAGTGGTCAGCGCACTTCCTGTGCTAAGAGGGGGACTTTCAAGGTGAGTGTGGAATCACGGAAAGTCTTTGCAATACTGGTGCTTTCTTAGCTTGAAAAAAGTTCCTTTGTCCCCACTCACACTAACCCCACATCTTGTGGCCTTTTCTCCTCCTCCTGTGGTAAATGTGTCAGTGAAACCTTACGTGTGTACAGAAAAAACGTAGTGGTCTCATCTCCTGCCACCAGTCTAAATTCAAACCTTCCACTGCACACATGTCCCAAGGCCATGTCAGTGTGATGCCCCAGCCGGGACATGGTGTAAAGGAAAGGGGCGGGGTGGTCACTGTGGTCCAGTTCCCCCACCAGCTCATGCAGCATTCGCTGTGACATGAGGCTTCCACCACCCTGGAACATATGCCCTTGGTGACTCCATAGGGAGCCAAAGAGATACTGTTGCTTTCCTGGGTTTCTCAGTCCTCTGCCTTCTTTTTCTTCTCATCTGTCCTCTGCCCACATTCAATTGATCCCCTTTCTTGCACCACCCTTTCCACATGCCCAAGGAACATTTAAATAAGGGTGTTTGGAGCCTGTCTATATTCACATGTTTGCTTTATTGTAGCTTACTACATGTCTTTTAAAATAGATTTTGAAAAGTTGTCCTCATGTAAACTTTATTTTGGAAAAAAGAAAAACAAAACATTATCTATAGATGATTTTTAAGAAGTTTGGGAATGCATGTACACCCGTGGTGGATTCATGTCAATGTATGGCAAAACCAATACTGTATTGTAAAGTAAAATAAAGTAAAAAGAAAAATTAAAAAAAAAAGAAAAACAAAATTATCTATAATATTACCATTCTGATGGTTTTCGTTGTGAATGATTTTCAATGAATCTCTATTGGTATACATATGTTTACACAGTTGTGACAATTATAAATATTTAGACTATTTTTACATTAATGTAAAAATCTTCCTATGTTCTTTTATAGTCTTCATATAATAGAGTCTTCATACTCTGAGTAAACACAGACATATTAAGCCATTCCCCTATAACATATTGTTATGTAGACCATATTTATAAGATAGATGTTCAGTGATATACACTGTAACTCCTAATAACCAGGAGTAGGATTACTAGGCAAAATTGTATGATCATCTTTATAACTCTTGCTACATATTGACATAATCTTCCCAAAATATACTTTCTATTAGCTGTGCTTCTAGCAGTGTTTATCTGTATCACTTGTAATGAACCCTTTCTGGCACTCAGTTTGTTGTTGGGTTTTGTCTTATTTTGTTTAGTAGGTATCTATTTTTAAAAAAATGTCACTCAGTTGTGTCTGACTCTTTGCAACCTCATGTACTGCAGCCAACCAGGCTCTTCTGTCCACGGGATTCTCCAGGCAAGAATACTGGAGTGGATAGCTATTCCCTTCTCCAGGAGATCGTCTCTGGTACATGTATTAATTATGTATGAAGCTAAACGGTTTTGTCATTACTATGTAGGGATACAAAAATAAAATTCATATTAAGTATATGTATAGCTAAAAGTGCTTGCCATTGCTATTAGGTATATGGAAGCAAATTCCTATATTTCCTATATTCCTATAAAATTATAGGCTAAACTCTAAGATATTTTTCATCAATGGCATTTAATTTTCCAGTCAGACTTTACTCAGAAATTTGAATATCTTTCTTGTTATCTCCACCTGGCTATACATTCAGTCCTTAAACTCAACATATCTTTCCACTCAGAATGCTCTCTCTCCTATTACTCTGTGACACTGAATAAGGTTTTATCTTCTTTTTTGGTATCTAAATACGGATTACTTGGGTCTTCTTAGACTCATTGTTGGATATCCATATGTTATTTCCACACAAGCCATACTAAGTGCATATGTAGCTCATGTATATGTCTTCTCCTCTCTCTCCAGAATGTTCAAGGCAAGACCTCTTCATTCCCTGTAAGGTCTACAGCAGTACACCAGCTGGTTCCCAGGTCTAGGTCTCCTCCCTTTCCAAGATGTTCTCTGCAGCATTGCTGGAGCAACCATTCGAAAATCTTAATCTAATTGAGTTGTTTTCCTACTGACATATGCTTGCTAATTCCCAACACATGCAAAATTCATTTCAAACTTCACATTTTCGTATATAAAAGTGTTCAGACTTAACAGTGCTTTTCCTTTCAGTTCAGTTCAGTCTCTCAGTCATGTGCGACTCTTTGCGACCCATGAATTGCAGCACGCCAGGCCTCCCTGTCCATCACCAACTCCCGGAGTTCACTCAAACTTACGTCCATCAAGTCGGTGATGCCATCCAGCCATCTCATCCTCTATCATCCCCTTCTCCTCCTGCTCCCAATCCCTCCCAGCATCAGAGTCTTTTCCAATGAGTCAACTCTTCACATGAGGTGGCCAAGTATTGGAGTTTCAGCTTCAGCATCAGTCCTTCCAATGAACACCCAGGACTAATCTACTTTAGGATGGACTGGTTGGATCTCCTTGCAGTCCAAGGGACTCGCAAGAGTCTTCTCCAACACCACAGTTCAGAAGCATCAATTCTTAGGTGCTCAGCTTTCTTCACAGTCCAACTCTCACATTCATACATGACTACTGGAAAAACCATAGCTTTGACTAGACAGACCTTTGTTGGCAAAGTAATGTCTCTGCTTTTGAGTATGCAATCTAGGTTGGTCATAACTTTCCTTTCAAGAGTAACCATTTTTAAATTTCATGACTGCAATCACCATCTGCAGTGATTTTGGAGCCCCCCCCCCAAAATAAAGTCTGATACTGTTTCCACTTTTTCCCTATCTATTTCCCATGAACTGATGGGACCAGATGCCATGATCTTCGTTTTCTGAATGTTGAGCTTTAAGCCAACTTTTTCACTCTCTTCTTTCACTTTCATCAAGAGGCTTTTCAGTTCCTCTTCACTTTCTGCCATAAGGGTGGTGTCATCTGCACATCTGAGGTTATTGATATTTCTCCCGACAATCTTGATTCCAGCTTGTGCTTCTTCCAGTCCAGTGTTTCTCATGATGTACTCTGCATAGAAGTTAAATAAGCAGGGTGACAATATACAGCCTTGATGTACTCCCTTTCCTATTTGGAACCAGTCTGTTGTTCCATGTCTAGTTCTAACTGGTGTTTCCTGACCTGCATACAGATTTCTCAAGAGGCAGGTCAGGTGGTCTGGTATTCTCATCTCTTTCAGAATTTTCCACAGTTTATTGTGATCCACACAGTCAAAGGCTTTGGCATAGACAATAAAGCAGAAATAGATGTTTTTCTGGAACTCTCTTCCTTTTCCATGATCCAGCGGATGTTGACAATTTGATCTCTGGTTCCTCTGCCTTTACTAAAACCAGCTTGAACATCAGAAAGTTCACGGTTCACGTATTGCTGAAGCCTGGCTTGGAGAATTTTTAACATTACTTTACTAGAGTGTGAGATGAGTGCAATTGTGCAGTAGTTTGAGCATTCTTTGGCGTTGCCTTTCTTTGGGATTGGAATGAAAACTGACCTTTTCCAGTCCTGGGGACACTGCTGAGTTTTCCAAATTTGCTGGCATATTGAGTGCAGCACTTTCACAGCATCATCTTTCAGGATTTGAAATAGCTCAACTGGAATGCCAAAGCAGCTTTGTTCATAGTGATGCTTTCTAAGGCCCTCTTGACTTCACATTCCAGGGTGTCTGGCTCTAGATAAATGATCACACCATCATGATTATCTGGGTAATGAAGATCTTTTTGTACAGTTCTTCCATGTATTCTTGCCACCTCTTCTTAATATCTTCTGCTTCTGTTAGTTTAAGATTCAACTTTCCCTACTCATGACCTTGCTTCAAAACCCCTAGTCTTAACAAGTGTCTATGAAGTCAACCAAGTGGGCCATTCTCTTTTTTACTCGGTTCAGTTCAGTTGCTCAGTCATGTCTGACTCTTTGCAACCCCAAGGACTGCAGCATGCTAGGCTTGCCTGTCCATCACCAACTCCTGGAGCTTGCTCAAACTCATGTCCATCAAGTCAGTGATGCCATCCAACCATCTCATCCTCTGTCATCCCCTTCTCCTCCTGCCTTCAATCTGTCCCAGTATCAGGGTCTTTTCCAATGAGTTAGTTCTTCGCATCAGGAGGCCAAAATAGTGGAGCTTCAGCGTCAGCATCAGTCCTTCCAATGAATATTCAGGACTGATTTCCTTTAGGATGGACTGGTTGGATCTCCTTTCTGTCCATGGGACTCTCAAGAGTCTTCTCCAACACCACAGTTCAAAAGCATCTATTCTTTGGTGCTCAGCTTTCTTTACAGCCCAACTCTCGACACCCACATCTCTTTTCTACTACCCACTTACTATTTCCTTTATCAGGAATGCCCATCCAAGCTCCCTACATAGCTACCTGTAAACTCTTCCTCTTCCTACAAGTTTTCCTGAATTCCTCAAGATATAATTAGTTGTGCCTCCTTCTGGGCTCTATTGGCACTTTCTAGCCACCACTGTTCTATCACTAATCTTATTTTATTCTTCTATTCAATTACATTTCTGCATCTCCCACTAGGTGGCAGCCTCCTTGAAAATAGAAAACTAGCTTCAGTCTTGTCCCTGGCAAAGCAGAATGTCTGCTATATAATATTCATTCACTAAATGGTTTTTGAATAAGTGAATTCATTTCAAGAGACCAACATTACAGTCACTGTATATTAAATAAAAGATGAACATCTAAACACATAAATCCAGAAGACTGTGTCTATATCTTCCTCTCACCTTTATAATCAAAAGACAATTTGACCCAAGGCTGACATCTTACTTACCATATTGAAATGGAGTTTCTTAAACTCTGAGAATGAATTAATTTCAGTTTTTCAAAGCATGCACTAGAGTCTCTAGTGGAGAGAATTAAGTAATCAACAAAAAAGTGGAGACCTAGTACACAATGGGCATAATTTGCTAATATGTGGGTATTGATTGACGACCAGTTGAAAAATAACAGCAAAGATTCTCTCATCTTTGATTCCTCTCTTTCTTCTACATGCCCTACCCAGTCTGTCAGGAAATATAGTTGTCTCTCCAACTTCAAAATAGAATCTAAACTCTTCTTACTATCCTAAGAGACGCAATCCCCAGCCACCGTTTCTTCTTACTTGGATTAGTGCATTTGTGAACTGCTATATTTGTAAGATATGTATATAGCTCACGATAAAGTGAGGCTGCTCAGTCGTGTACGACTCTTTGAGATCCCATTGACTATAGCCTACCAGGCTCCTCCGTCCATGGCATTTTCCAGGCAAAATACTGGAATGGGTTGCCATTACCTTCACCAAGGGATCTTCCTGACCTGGGGATGAAACCTGGGTCTTCTGCATTGTGGGCAGACATTTTACCCTCTGAGCCACCATGGAAGCCCTCATAGTAACTACAAAGCAAAAACTTCTAGTCTATACACAGAAGATATATGCTTTGACCCCTGGAATGGAACCCAGGTCTCCCGCATTGTAGACAGACGCTTTACCATCTGAGCCACCAGGAAAATGGCATTAGTAAGTTCAAATAAGTCAATCAGAAAGGAGATCAGTCCTGAATATTCACGGGAAGGACTGATGCTGAAGCTGAAGCTCCAGTACTTTGGCTACCTGATGCAAAGAACTGACTCATTGGAAAAGACCCTGATGCTGGGAAAGATTGAAGGCGGGAAGAGAAGGGGATGACAGAGGATGAGATGGCTGGATGGCATCACTGAGTCAATGGACATGAGTTTGAGCAAGCTCTGGGAGTTGGAAGCCTAGCATGCTGCAGTCCATGGGGTCACAAAGAGTCAAACACGCCTCAGCAACTGAACTGAATTGCATGGATCATTAATTACTTTAAATGTAAATGAATTAAATTCTCCAATCAAAAGAGATGAAGTGACTAAATGGATTTAAAAAAATGCACACTGACTACAAGAGACTCATTTCATCTTTATGGATATACATCAACTTAAAGTAAAGGGCTAGAAGATATCCCATGAATGTGGAAACCAAAAGGGAGCAGGTGTTACTGTACTTAGACCAACAACCACTCTTTACCACCTCCATAGTTTAGCCTTTTCCAAAATTCCATATAGTTAAAATCATGTATTATATATACTTTTCATATTGACTTCTTTCACTAGTAATATATTTTTAAGTTCCTTCCATGTCTTCTATAACTTTAATAGCTCATTTCTCATTATTACTGCAGAATACATCATTGTAGGGATATGTGTGTGTGCGTAGTCACTCAGTCATATCCAACTCTTTGCAGCTTTTTGTACTGTAGCCTGCCAGCCTCTGCCCATGAGATTTTCCAGGCAAGACTACTGGAGTAGATTGCCATTTCTCCAATGGATCTTTGCTACTCAGGGATTGAACCCATATCTACTGGCTCTTCTGCATTGTAAGTGGATTCTTTACCCACTGAGTCATTGGGGAATCCCCCTATGGATACACCACAATGTATTTATCCAGCCACCTACTGAAGGACATTTTGGTTGCTCCAAGGTGAATTCCTGTTGCTTCGTATCCTTCCATCATTTGATATTGTTCATGTTTTAAGTTTTTGCCATTTTCATAGGTGTATAGTAGTATCTCATTATTTTTCATTTACAATTTCCTGAATATCTATTTCTGCTTTATTGACTATGCCAAAGCCTTTGACTGTGTGGATCACAATAAACTGTGGAAAATTCTGAGAGAGATGGGAATACAGACCACCTGACCTGCCTCTTGAGAAATCTGTATGCAGGTCAGGAAACACCAGTTAGAACTGGACATGGAACAACAGACTGGTTCCAAATAGGAAAGGGAGTACGTCAAGGCTGTATATTGTCACTCTGCTTATTTAACTTCTATGCAGAGTACATCATGAGAAATGCTGGACTGGAAGAAACACAAGCTGGAATCAAGATTGCTGGGAGAAATATCAATAATCTCAGATATGCAGAAGTGAAGAGGAACTGAAAAGCCTCGTGATGAAAGTGAAAGAGGAAAGTGAAAAAGTTGACTTAAAGCTCAACATTCAGAAAACGAAGATCATGGCATCTGGTCCCATCAGTTCATGGGAAATAGATAGGGAAACAGTGGAAACAGTATCAGACTATTTTATTGGGCTCCAAAATCACTGCAGATGGTGACTGCAGCCATGAAATTAAAAGACGCTTACTCCTTGGAAGAAAAGTTATGATCAACCTAGATAGCATATTCAAAAGCAGAGACATTACTTTGCCAACAAAGGTCCGTCTAGTCAAAGCTATGGTTTTTCCTGTGGTCATGTACGGATGTGAGAGTTGGACTGTGAAGAAAGCTGAGCGCCGAAGAATTGATGCGTTTGAACTGTGGTGTTGGAGAAGACTCTTGAGAGTTCCTTGGACTGCAAGGAGACCCAACCAGTCCATCCCAAAGGAGATCAGCCCTGGGATTTCTTTGGAAGGACTGATACTAAAGCTGAAACTCCAGTACTTTGGCCACCTCATGAGAAGAGTTGACTCATTGGAAAAGACTCTGATGCTGGGAGGGATTGGGGGCAGGAGGAGAAGGGGACGACCGAGGATGAGATGGCTGGATGGCATCACTGACTCGATGGATGTGAATCTGAGTGAACTCCAGGAGTTGGTGATGGACAGGGAGGCCTGGCGTGCTGCAATTCATGGGTCACAAAGAGTCAGACACGACTGAGTGACTGAACTGAACTGAATGAGGTATAATGTTCAGAACCTTCTCCTATGTTTATTTTCCATCTATAGGTCTTCTGTGGTGAGGGATTTGTTAAGACCTTTTACCTGGGTTATTCAATCAAGTTGTCTGCTTTCTTGTCACATTTTAAGAGTTCCCTGTGTGCTTTGGGTAACATTATATTTTTTAATCAAATGTCTCTTGAAAATAGTTTCTCCTAATCTGTGGCATTATCTTTCTTTGACAGTGTCTTTCAAAGAACAGAAATTTTTAATTTTAATAAGCACCAACTTAAATTTTTCTCTTAAGGAGCATATCTTTGCTGTCAGATTTAAAGAAAAAATCATCTCCAAATCCAAGGTAATCAAGATTTTTATCATATCTCATTATCTAGATGTTAAATAATTTTGCATTTTACATATCACCTATAATATATTTTGGGTTAATTTTTCATGAAATGTGTAAGGTCTGTGTCTAAAGGGTTTTTTGCATGTGGATGTCCAGTTGGTCTAAAATTATTTGTCAAAAGTATTATCCTTTCTCCCATCATAGCCCCTCCAGGAAGACTTGCACATTATCATGCTCCTTCCTGAGGCTGGAATATCATAGAAAATCACTATCTGAGACCAGGATCAGTTTATTAAGAAGTCTGTGCTCTTAGCCAAGACAATCAATCTCTCTGCAGCTCAGTTTTCTCACCACTTAAACTGCAGTGACAATTTTAGACTTACTGTATTGTTGTATCAAATATCTATGAAAGAACATAATAGTCTACAAATATTACAATCACAGTAGAAGAATTTCCTAGTGAAGAGAGAATTATGTGACATCTTTCTTCAAATCAATGAAGAATCCATCTTCCATTTCTTATTAATAATAGTAATTAATAATTATATCTAAATTCAGAAAAAATGGAGAACATTCTCAAGGTTATTATTCCTTTCTCTGTGTTATTTCTATTTCTTGAGCATGCCCATGTTATTAATATTACTTGTTTCATATTGGTTCTCTTTCATCACAGTCTCATCTGCTCGATGAGCTCTTGGAGTACAGAAGTGGTGTTTTACTTATCTAGATATATACTAAGCCTAACACAGTGCCTGTTTTATATCAAGTACCTAAAAATATTTGCTGAATTGAATAAAGTTTATTCAAGCCTTAATAAAGTTTACTTTTTGTTATATAATTTTAGAAATATGAACGGGAAGAATGAAGCAAATAATCTAATATGTTATTCTTCCATTCATCCAACAAATATTAATTGACCCTCCCTCCCAGGTCTATGGGCTTACCGGGTGGCTCAGTGGGTAAAGAATCTGCCTGCAGAGCAAGAGATGCAGGAGACACGGGTTCAGTCCCTGGGTTAGGAAGATCCCCTTTAAGGGGACATGGCAACCCACTCTCAGTATTCTTGCCTGTAGAATCTCATGGACAGAGGAGCCTGGTAGGCTACAGTCCATGGGGTCACAAAGAGTAGGATACGATTGAAGCAACTGAGCCCGCACATCCCAGTTCTATGCTAGGCACTGGGAACCTGGCATAATAACAAACAAAAGCAGCTTTTAGTTTAATTGCAGGATTGTGATGGATTAGCACAGATGGGAAAACAAGTAGTTTCAATATAAATTGTAAATTTTAAGTTAAATTTTAGTACAATTCAGCACAGAAGCACAAAAGAGGAGTCTCAGGACACTAAAAAAATATTTAATATTTTGAGACCTTTCCTTCTTAGATTACTTCTTTGAATTGAAGTCCAATCAGCCACTGAGTTATAGTTAGTGGTTCAAAACATCCAGTCAGTTAGTTAAAAGTTATGTGCACTGTTGGGTTGACACCTCTAGCATCACCTATGACCTTAGATAATGCAATCATGAGATGTGTAAACCTATACTCTTCCACTTGTATTATTAATTCTCTTGAAAACCTCTTGCAGAGTACATCATGCAAATGCCAGGCTGGATGAAGCCCAAGCTGGAATCAAGATTGCCGGGAGAAATATCAATAATCTTAGATATGCAGATGACACCACCCTTATGGCAGAAAGTGAAGAAGAACTAAAGCGCCTCTTGATGAAAGTGAAAGAGGAGAGTGAAAAAGTTGGCTTAAAACTCAACATTCAGAAAACTAAGATCATGGCATCTGGTCCCGTCACTTCATGGCAAATAGATGGGGAAACATTGGAAACAGTGAGAGACTTACTTTTTAGGCTCCAAGATCACTGCAGATGGTGACTGCAGCCATGAAATTAAAAGATGCTTGCTCCTCAAAAGAAAAGCTATGACCAAACTAGACAGCATATAAAAAAGCAGAGACATTACTTTATCAACAAAGGTCCGCCTAGTTAAAGCTATGGTTTTTCCAGTACTCATGTATGGACGTCAGAGTTGGACTATAAAGAAAGCTAAGTGCCAAAGAATTGATGCTTTTGAACTGTGGTGTTGGAGAAGACTCTTGAGAGTTCTTTGGACTGCAAGGATATCCAACCAGTCCATCCTAAAGGAGATCAGTCCTGAATATTCATTGGAAGGACTGATGCTGAAGCTGAAACTCCAATACTTTGGCCACCTGATACAAATAACTGACTCATTGGAAAAGACCCTAATGCTGGGAAAGATTGAAGGCGGGAGGAGAAGGGGACCACAGAAGATGAGATAGTTGGATGGAATCACCAACGCAATAGACATGAGTTTAAGTAGGCTCTGGGTGTTGGTGTTGGACAGGGCCTGGCATGCTGCAGTCCATAGGGTCACAAAGACTCAGACACAACTGAGCAACTGAACTGAACTGAAAATTTCTAGCACTTGGGAGACATTTGAGAAATTCAAGTACATGTTCAATCAGGAAACATTTCTTTCATCTTCTGAGGTTTGCTAGGTTTCACCCCTCATAAAACAGGTGTTTTTTTTTTCTTTATGTTTCCTTTAAGACCAGTTTTGAACATTATTGTAAACAAATAGCAGTGAGAAATGACAGATAATCCACTCTTGGCTAAAAGGCAATGTTTTAATCATTTCCTCTCTGGTGAATAGTTGGATGACTATGACTAGACGTGATTTGATTCCTCCCAAATGCCCTCAGTTTGTTACCCTCTGAAAATACTTGGTATTGCTGGTTGTCCCCTTAGGACTAGAGAACAGTTAATTCCTTCCCTTCCTTTGAAACCATCAAGGATTGATCAGTTTCTTAACTATTTAAAGTTAGATAGAAGTGGATGTATAAACTATCAGCTACTTGAATAATGGAATCATAAACATGAATCAAATGAACAATTTAATGAGAATATGGGAGGGCATGAATCTGAGATGTTTAGTGAGTAGATGAAATAATGTTCATTAAAACTTTTAAAACTTTAATGCAAATTGTGATCGTATTCAACAAATGTTCCAAGTGACAGTGTTGGGATACTAAAAACTTACTGGCCAAAAGGAAAAAAGCATGGTGTGTTGATAACTAGAGTAGTGACAATAGTGAAAATCACAGAAAGGCCGTAAGCTCATTGCCCAATTTGGGAAGAATTGGTTTTTGTTTAAGTAAAGTATCTTTTCATTAAAAGTATAATCTTTGCTACTGTGACAAATGAAAGAATTGACAAGCTGTGTCTTTTCCTTTTCTTTCTTTCCTTTATAGATCAAATGAAACACAGAAATATGAGAATGCGCTCAAGATCAAACTTGATGAAGCTTCTTTTTGAGTAGTGATTCCTCATAATGGGGAACCAGTAGCAGTTGGATAGTTTTTCCATTTAATCCATAAAAATAGCACTCCATTATGAAGATAGGTTTAAATAGAGTTAAAACTGTCATTGTTACAGTTGCCACCTATGACTCATGTGTAGAGAATCATTTCATGATAGAGCCTAAAAATGATGAATATAGCTTTCATCTCTGATAAACACTGACCATAATCTCTCCCATTATGGATGCTATCAACAGGAAGTACAATTATAACAGAAAAGGGACACAAATGATGTATTACCTTCCCTAATATGTAATGAATGCACTTTGGGAATATTCTTAATAATAAATATTTATTAATTAGAGCATCTGTATGAATATGAAGGACATAAAAAAATAAAAATCTAAGAAAATAGACTCATGCAGCACTTTTATAAAAGATTACTATAATGTAATAAGTCCATGAGCTTTAAAGGGAAATGAGGTGGCTGGCTAGGGAGGGGACAAGGTGCTGGAAGGTCACTACCCAGTCAGGGTCACAGCTGTTTTGGGGGATTGCTGGGCTTCTGTAGGCTTGCTCTGGCTCACATTTCTCCTGGTGGACTTGTCTATTGTTTGGACGGCTTTTTTCACCCATTCAACATGGGGATCAGCACAGACTTTAAGGCCACGTCTGGTAATGAATCTGCAATGCAAGGAAAAGATAGGCAAAATTAGTCATATCTTCAAAGCCTTGGGACCAAAAGTTAAGATCAGATTTTATAAAAGAGATCTTGTGCAGAAATGACTGGACAAATCAGTATTCCAGATAGATTTGGAATGAAAATTAGATTCCATTAGATCCTCAGTGAAAATCTTTCTTCTGCAATCTATTTTTTCCATGAAGAAAAAACAGCTCCAGATAATACCCAGATTCCTTGTTCAGAATTCTGTGCAAGTTCCTTTTCTCATCATTGCTACCAAATGATGCAATTAAACTAGACATCTGAAGCCATCTAGGTTATTGGAGAAGGCACTGGCACCCCACTCCAGTACTCTTGCCTGGAAAATCCCATGGATGGAGGAGCCTGATGGGCTGCAGTCCATGAGGTCACTAAGAGTCAGACATGACTGAGCGACTTCACTTTGACTTTTCACTTTCATGCGTTGGAGAAGGAAATGGCAACCCACTCCAGTGTTCTTGCCTGGAGAATCCCAGGGACGGGGAAGCCTGGTGGGCTGCCGTCTATGGGGTCGCACAGAGTCGGACACGACTGAAGTGATTTAGCAGCAGCAGCAGCAGCAGGTTATTTACTAAGTGTCATCTTCTTTTTGAAATCTAAACACATTCATCTTATTTTCTGGGCAAAGAGTGGATTCTTCATCATATTTTTGGTGGTAAAGTTGTAATTATATTTTGGGAAGTGTTGCTATTTTAAAAATGAAATACTGGAAAGAGAATGGTACCATGTAGGCTAATTGTTGACACTATTCCTTGAGATGTGGCAACTGATAAAATATGGCATTCTACTCCAGAACACCAAAAAGGAAGAGAAAGACAGGGGTGTGGGTGGATGGGAAGGGAGGCATCCCACACCAGTGTGGCTCTGTGCTCAAATCCTGATCTGACCCAAACATCTCTAAACCTAATCCTCCAGAACGAGCATATTATTCATCTGGTTCCCAGTCCAATTATTCTGTCAAGATAAATCAGAAAGGAGGGTGACAGTCTTCACTTGGTTGCCATTTTTTTTGTCATCATCATTGTTTGGGGCTACACAAAGACTTGGTTAATATGGAAAAACAAAAGGACTGTTGGCTAAGTTGAGGTCTTCCTCCTTGTTAACTTATTTTTCCCAAGGAGGGTGGCATTTCTGTACACTGTGTTCCATCAAGCCCAGCTTTGGGGAGAGAAACTCACATCACTGCTTTCATGGAGCCTTCCTTGATGGTGTAGGTCTTGATGTTTTTAACTGGCAGTCGCTGTGTAGTCAGACTCACACAGATGCTCTTTTCTAGAACTTCACTCCCCACACCTATACAGAAAACCAAGCAAACAAAAATAAAATGTAATTTTTAATAATATAAATGTTAGAGTGTCATCAATCAAATAACAAAGAGTGACCTGATAAAGAGTGGCTTGGGACAGTCAATATTAAACATGGGAGAGGTAGCTCATTTTTGACTGAATCACTAAAGGTGTTATTTTAAATGTTAAAATGTGAAAGTTATAAAGGAAGTAGTTCATAAAGTTCTTATCCCCAATAGAAGGGCTAAAAGGAGATTAAATTTTTCAGTTTTGAGAACATCTTACATTGGAGAAAGGAAAGTAACATGGGAGGGTTAATAATGTTACAGATTTGCTAAAATCTAATGAAGGTTTCTGTGTGCCTATTTTCTCCTAAGATGAAGAGACTGGTATTTGCTCTTCAGGGAAGCAAATATTCTAACAGAATATTTCTCTGAGAAAGATTAAGCCAAAAAGTATCTAAAAAAATAGTCGATAATGATCAAATCTGAGCTTTCTGATGTAGTGTTGCTGAAATCAGAAGATTTTTATAATCATGACACTGAGCAGGTGTTCACTAACATTGCTCTTCATCTCCTCTTTCCATCACTCAATATCACATTCTTTACCCTCTATATTTACCAATTTATTTTTAATGCTAAATGTTTTCTGAACCCAGTGAAAGGGAAATACGCAAATGACTGCAATCCTCATCAGTCTTCATTCCCCTATTCATTCATGGTTTCCATCATACAGCAGCCTATTTTTCCAGGAAAATGTCAGCTGGCCATGGTTTAGACAACACTTGGCATAAACTTTTCCATTTCAACAATATTTTTTTATTCAGGGCCCAATTTCAAGGGGTTCCAAACAGTGCCATCTCTATTTATGGGCACCCTGGCAGATACATGATCTATTCTAGTCTAAGTAAAAAGGCTGCAGATTAAGAGGTTGAAAGGTAAGTTAACTGAGTTATTTATAATCAAAGGATATTCCCTCTTGTCAGAGACATAAGGAAAAATACACTCCTACCAGCTGGGAAAAAAAAATGATCTTTTAATAAGTATGTGTAAAATGTTCAGGAAACTCTCAGTGTAACTAAATCTCATCTGGATATGTCTTGTAAGTTTAATTGATTGTATAAAAGTCATTGATATTTGTTAGTACTTATGGTCTTTTATAAACTCAAGAAATTTATCACAAGTGGGAACAACATTCATAGCAATAATAATATTCTCTCCTACACACTTAAAAGGTAAAAATTGATTTCCTAGATATGAGGTCATGAGCTTCAGTCAATTCTGTTTTAATACAAAACATTGATTTGCTTCAGAACATATACCCTCTAGCTCACTCCCCCATCATGAATGCTTTACATTTTTAAGCATTTTTTTTGAGATATGGGGCAGTTATTTTTATTGAACAAACACATTATTTAAACCCTGGTATATCTATTTCTATTTTTTGAACTTTTTATTTTGTATTGGGGTATAACAAATTAACGTTATGATAATTTTAGGTGAACAGCAAAGGGGTAAATGTTTTTTAATTTATCAATACTAGATAGGCAAAAGCTTCAAAAGTATATACAATTGTTTTCATTATGCTGCACCTAACATTAATAAACAAATTAGTATTTGCCTGGAAATCTGATAAATGATCATAAGATATATATCATGTTAATTGTAGGTAAGCAAATTAGTTATTACATTTATCTTAAAGATAATCCAACCTAGGCCCAGAGAGGTTAAGAAATTTACCCCAGATTACCTAGTTGTGAAAAATAGGAGCCCAGACTGTAATGAAGTTCTATCTTCAAAATCTACAAAGTCCTCTAGTGTCAAATTATACCCATTTTGCACACAGAAAGACTGAGGCTTAGCTTGGAGAAAGTAATTTACTCCATTCAAAACCTGAGTCAATATCAAAATGCCTGGCCACTGCCTGTACACCTAGATGTTCCTTATCTCATAAATAACCTTTGACTCACCTTCCACAGTGTATGCAGCGAGACTGCAGATCACCAGGCAGGTCAGGATGAGAAGTTTCATGGCTGAGGTCCCACTGAGCTGTGCAGCAAGAGGCTGAGGACCTTGGCTCCTCTGAGTCTCTTTTATCCCCCCCAGTGGTCAGCCTACTTCCTGTGCTGAGAGGGGGACTTTCAAGGTGGGTGTGGAATCACGGAAAGTCTTTGCAATACTGGTGCTTTCTTAGCTTGAAAAAAAGTTCCTTTGTCCCCACTCACGCTAACCCCACATCTTGTGGCCTTTTCTCCTCCTCCTGTGGTTAAAGTGTTAGTGAAACCTTATGTGTGTACCAAAGAAACGTAGCTGTCTCATCTCCTGCCACCAGTCTAAATTCAAACCTCCCACCGCACACATGTCCCAAGGCCATGTCAGTGTGATGCCCCAGCTGGGACATGGTGTAAAGGAAAGGGGCGGGGTGGTCACTGTGGTCCAGTTCCCCCACCAGCTCATGCAGCATTCGCTGTGACACGAGGCTTCCCCCACTGGATAATATGCCTGGGGTACCACCCTTGGGGAGAAGGAAATGGCAGCCCACTCCTGTATTCTTGCCTGGAGAATCCCATGGACAGAGGAGCCTGGCAGGCTATATACAGTCCATGGGGTTGCAAGAGTTGGACACGACTTGGTACTAAATCACCACCACCATCCTTGGTGACTCCTTGGGGAGCCAGAGTAAGACTGCTGCTTTGAGCTTCTCATTCCTCTGTCTTCTTTTTCTTCTCTTTTCTTTCCTGTGTTGCCATTCAACTGATCCCCTTTATTACTCCACTCTTCCCACATGCCAAGAAACAATTAAATAAGAGTGTTTGTAGCCTTGTTTATAATCACAGGTTTTCTTTATTGTAGTTTACTATATATACCTTTTAAAAAAGATTTTGAAAATTTGTCCTGACAAACTTTATTTTTAAAAAAAGTAAAACAAAATTATAATACTACCATTCAGATTGTTTTTATCTTTAATGTTTTTCAATGAGTCTCTATTGGTATACATATGTTTGGATAATTGTGGCAATTACAAATACTGATATTTTCACGGCAATGTAAATATCCTCCCATGTTTCTTCATCGTCTTCAGATTTCTACTGTGTAAATTCATACAAAAGGACTTCCCCGGTGGTTGAGTGGTAAAGAACCTGCCTGCCAAGCAAGAGATATGGGTTAGATCCCTGGGTCAGGAAGATTCCCTGAGGAAAGGAATGGCAATCCACTTCAGCATTCTTGCCTAGGAAATCCCATGAACAGAGGAGTCCGGCCAGCTATAGTCCATGGAGTCACAAAAAAGTTGAACACGACTTAGAGACTTAACAACAACAAACACGCATGCACACACATTAAATTATTCCCTTATAACTTATTGTCATGTAGGCTATATCTATAAGGTAAATTTTCATTAATATACACTGAATAAATTCCTTTTAATAACCAGGAGTAGGATTACCAGGCAAAATCCCATGACCATCTTTATAACTCTTGCAACATATTGACATGGTCTTCCCAAAATGTCATTTCAATTTCCAATGCTTCTAGCAGCATTTGACTATATCAGTTTCAATGTAATCTTTCTGATTTGTTGAAAGCACTCGATTTGTTGTTTGGGGGTTTTGTCTTGTTTTGTTTAATAGGTATCTATAAAATGCATATGTTAATTATGTGTGACGCTAAAAGGTTTTGTCATTACTATTCAGGGATATGAAAATAACATTCTTATGAAATATATGTTTAGCTAAAAGCTTTTGCCATTGCTATTAGTGAAATGAAAACAAATTCCTATATTTCTATAAAATTTTAAGTTAAATTTTAAGATATTTTTCATCAATGGTATTTAATTTTCCAGTCAAACTTTACTCAGAATTTCAAATAACTTTTTAGTTATTGCCACGTGGCTACCATCAGTCCTTAAATTCTGAACACATCTTGCTACTCAAAATGCTTCTTTTCTTATTACTCTGTGACACTGAATAGGGTTTTATCTTCTAGTCAGTTTTCAAATACAGATTACTGAGATTGTCTTAGACTCATTTCTAGCCACCCATATGTTTTTCTCAACCAAGCTGTACTAAGTATGCCTTCTAAGTAGCTCCTGTATGTGTTCTCTCTCTCTGCACTGTTCAAGGTAGGACCTCACCTTTCCTTGTTAGGACCATTGCAGTAGACCAACTGATTCCCCAGGTTTGGGTCTCCTCCCTTTCCAATCAGTTCTCAGTATAACCTGAATAATCATTCTAAAGCTTTGATCTAATCAAGTTGTCTTCCTGCTGAGGACTTTGCTAATTCCTACTGCCCACAGGATTTATTTCAAATCTCATATTATCATATATAAAAGTGTTGAAGATTTAACACTGCTTTTCCTTTAAAAGCTTCTGCACAACAAAGGAAACTATAAGTAAGGTGAAAAGACAGCTTTCTGAATGGGAGAAAACAATAGCAAATGAAGCAACTGACAAACAACTAATCTCAAAAATATACAAGCAACTTATGCAACTCAATTCCAGAAAAATAAACGACCCAATCAAAAAATGGGCCAAAGAACTAAATAGACATTTCTCCAAAGAAGACATACGGATGGCTAACAAACACATGAAAAGATGCTCAACATCACTCATTATCAGAGAAATGCAAATCAAAACCACAATGAGGTACCATTTCACACCAGTCAGAATGGCTGTGATACAAAAGTCTACAAGCCATAAATGCTGGAGAGGGTGTGGAGAAAAGGGAACTCTCCTACATTGTTGGCGGGAATGCAAACTAGTACAGCCACTATGGAAAACAGTGTGGAGAATCCTTAAAAAATTACAAATAGAGCTGCCTTATCACCCAGCAATCCCACTGCTGGGCATACACACCGAGGAAACCAGAATAGAAAGAGACACGTACCCCAATGTTCATTGCAGCACTGTTTATAATAGCCAGGACATGGAAACAACCTAGATGTCCATCAGCAGATGAATGGATAAGAAAACTGTGGTACATATACACAATGGAGTATTACTCAGCCATTAAAAAGAATACATTTGAATCAGTTCTGATGAGATGGATGAACCTGGAGCCGATTATACAGAGTGAAGTAAGCCAGAAAGAAAAACATCAATACAGTATACTGACACATATATACGGAATTTAGAAAGATGATAATGATGACCCTGTATGCAAGACAGCAAAAGAGACACAGGTGTATAGAAAGGACTTTTGGACTCAGAGGGAGAGGGAGAGGGTGGGATGATTTGGGAGAATGGCATTGAAACATGTATACTATCATGTAAGAAATGAAGTGCCAGTCTATGTTCGATACAGGATACAGGATGCTTGGGGCTGGTACATGGGGATGATCCAGAGAGATGATATGGGGTGGGAGGTGGGAGGGGATTCAGGATTGGGAGCTTGTATACACCTGTGGTGGATTCATGTCAATGTATGACAAAAGCAATACAGTATTGTAAAGTAAAATAAAGTAAAAAAAAAAAAAAAAGACTCATCTTTCACCACTCATCCTTTTGCTCCTAAACCTCTAGACTTAACAAATGTCTGTTTGATCAACCAAATGGGCCATCCTCTTTTCTGCTCCCCACTTATTGTTTCCTTCATCTGGAATACCCATTTCATATCCCTATATAATTATGTGTAAATTCCTCCTCTTCCTACAAGTTTTCCTGAATTCTCTATATACCTTTATCTGTGTCTCCTTCTATGCTCTCTTGGAACTTCCTAGCCACTAATTTCATTTTATTCTCCACTCAGTTTCATTTCTATATCTCCTACCAGATGGCAGGCTCCTTGAAAGCAGGCAATTTGCCTCAGGTCTGCCTACTAGTGGAATGTCTGCTATATAGTGGTCGTTCGCCAAATGGTCTGTGAATAAATGAGCTCTTTTCAAAAGACCAGAATTAAAATGATTTAACATTAAGTAAAAACATTGTGCCTAAACATTGTGCCAGAATATTGTGCCTATATCTTCCTCTCATGTTTATAATAATACAGAAAATTTGACCCATGACTGAATTCTTACTTAGCATATTGAAATAGAGTTTCTTAATCTCTGAGAATGAATTATGTACTTCAAGTTTTTCAAAGCATACACTAGTCTCTGATGGAGAATAATTAAGCAATCAATAAAAATTGGAAACCTAGTACAAAATAGGTATAATCTGTTAATGTTTGGACATTGACAACCAGTTGAAAGATAATAGCAAAAATTTCTCTCATCTTTGACTCCTCTTTCTCCTACAAATCCCACCAAATCTGTCAGAAAATACTGTTGTCTTTCTGTCTTCAAAATAGAATTTAAGCCTTTCTCATTACCCCTAGGAATTCAAGTCTAAGCACCCATAAATTTTCACCTGGATTGGTGGATTCATGGAATAGCCTCCAAAATCAATTTCTTTTTTCCACCCTTATTTTCTTTTGGCAAATTTACAATCTGACAAATGTGATCATTTCAAAATGTGAGTAATACGCTACTTTTCTGCTCAAAATTCCGATAGAATATATTTTCATGAGTGAACTCCAAAGTCTTTTTACCCCCTATGTATTGTTGAGCATAGGCTTGAACACAGTAAAGAATACATCTGCAATGCAGGAGATGCAGGAGACGAGGCTTTGATCCTTGGGTAGGGAAGATCCCTTAGAGGAGGAAATAGCTACCCACTCCAGTATTCTTGCCTGAAAAACCCCATGGACAGAGGAGCCTGGTGGGCTATGGTCCAAAGGGTTGCAAAGAGTCAGACACAACTGAGCAACTATCTGTGCAGGCACACAGTAAGTCTTTATGTATCAATAATTACTTTAAATGTAGATGGATTAAATTTTCCAATCAAAAGGCATGGAGTGCCTAAATGGATTCTTTTTTTTTTTTTTTTTCCCAAAAAAAGGTCCAAGTACATACCACCTACAATAGACTCACTTCATCTTTAAGGGCACACATCAGTTGGAATAAGGGAATAGAAGATATCCCATGAAAGTGGAAACCAAAAGGCAACAGGAGTAGCTATAGTTATATCAGACAAAGTAGACTTTAGGTCAAAAACCATAACAAAGTGACAGAATGATTTTATATAATGATACAAAGGTCAGTTTGTTGCCAGGATATAACAACTGTAAAGACTAAATATATAGCACATTTACAAGCGTTTACAAATACCTCCAGAATCTATGCTCCCATCTCCCATTTACTCTCTGACAGCATTTTCTGTTGCTCTCCCCACCTTGGTATTTCACTGCAGTCACAGTGGTCTCCCTGTTGTTTCTCAGACATGTCAGGATGCTCCTGCCTTTAAGTCTTTTCACTTGCTAGTTACTTCACCTGGTATTTTCTTCCCTTGGACATAAGCAAGGCTCAGTCCCTCAACACCTTCAATCTTTTGCTCAAGTATTTCTTTCTCATTGTGGCTTTCCCTGACCACCCAGTTTAAAACTGTACACATATACCAATTCTGTTCTCACTTGATTTCTCATTGCTGATCTACTTTTATTAATAGGACCTAGCACCTTCTAATATGACAAGAATTTACTTTTTTTTATTATGTACCTTTTCCCTGGAATTGTTTATCTTTTTTATTTCCTCAGAGTCTAGGATAATGCCTGGCACTAAAAAAGGGACAAGAATTAAAGATATTATTTTGCTCTTTGTTTTCTTTCATTCATTTTTGTCCTTTAAAAAAAAGGAATCTTAGGAGAATGAATGCTATCCACTTGTAGTAACATGAATGGACCTAGAGATGTTCATACTGAGTAAAGTACATCATACCCAGAAAGACAAATATCATATGCTATTGGTGATGTACGGAAATTTTTTTTCAAGTACAAATGAACTTATTTACAAAACAGAAGTAGAGCATTGGATATAGAAAACAAATTAATGGTTTTGATGAGGGAATTGGGGAAGGTTGGCCTTCCCTGGTAGCTCAGCTGCAAAGAATCCACCTGCAATGCAGGAGACCCCAGTTTGATTCCTGGCTTGCAAAGATCCCCTGGAGAAGGAATAAGCCAACTCCAGTATTCTTGGGCTTCCTTGGTGGCTCAGCTGGTAAAGAATCCATCTGTAATGTGGGAGACCTGGGTTTGATTCCCTGGGTTGGGACGATCCCCTTGAGAAGGAAATGGCTACCCACTCGAGCACTCTGGCTTGGAAAATTCCATGGACTGTATAATTCATGGGGTTGCAAAGAGTTGGTATAAATAGGGAGACTGGGATTGACATACACACACTATTTTATATAAAATAGGTAATAAAGGCCTATTGTATAGTACAGGAGACTCTACTCAATCCTCTGTAATAGCCTATATGGGGAGAGAATCTGAAAAAAAATAAAAGGTGTTTTGTATATATAATTGATTCATTTGCTATGTGACTGAAACTAACATAGTGTTGTAAATAACCTATACTCCGATCAATAATTTTTAAAAATAAAATAAAGATGACTGCAATTGTTATTATTTGAAACATACTTCCAGTGCAATTTTTCACATATTATAATTAGCTTTTTTCCCTATTTTAAATAGTTTTGTTATATTTTCTGATAGACAACACAATTATTGTTTAAAAACTCAGACGCTATAGAAAAACAATTAAGGAAAATTCACCCAAATTCTGCTTCCCAAGATAACTCTTTAATCACTATTGATGGATCTTCTTCCATACAGTCCTCAGGTACATAAACCTACACACATTTCAGCTCACAGTCTTTTGACAGCATTCAATGGCTGTAGATTTGCAATGTGTGAGGCTCTGTGCTAATCTGTTTAATAACAGCAATATTAAAAATTAAGTAAAATTATTATGTATATTTTATTGATGAGAAAATTAAGGATCAGAGATGTTAAGTAATCCACTTACAATTCCAAAGCTTAGGGTTAACAGCGTGAAGATTCAAACTCAGATCTGCCATATTCCAAAACCTGCCTTTTAACCAATACCCTATACTGTCAGATATTCTCTACTCTCTATTGATAGACTCTAGGTTAGTCTCTCTTTTTAAACCCTAGACCACAGAGCAGCAAGAATAGACACGTCTTTGAACTTTTTGTACTTTTCTGTGTATCTCTTTCCATCAGTTTCCTCCAGAAAGTTTTCAGAAGACAATCTCTTGCTATCATACATATAGCTTTCTCAAAAAGATATGCAAAGACTGAAGATGTAAAAATGAAGCTTACTGACAGATAAAGCCACATAAGATAATTCTCAGTGGTCATCTCTTTTCCACTGATCTAGAAAATCAAATTTGTTACATGAAAATCACTATATGGATATTTGTGTGTAACATACAAAACTGTGGCTTATAGTAAGTTCAAAATAGGACTTAACTTACCCTCCCACCAATCAGGTATGAAAATACATGCTTTTCTAAATTAACCAATACTGGGTATTATCAATCATTTTAGCCAGGCTTTGACCCCTAGTAAAATTGAAAATATTTTATAAATTGCCTTTTGTAAATTTTGCCCATTTCTTTGGAATATCTGTACCTTTCTTTTATATTTGTGAGAGTGCTGTCTCACATTTATTACAACTATTTTTCTACTAAATGTTCTGATGATTGCAATGCTGGAGATATGCAAAAAGTGAAGGACTTGGTATATACACGTTTATGCATTTTTCACAGGAACTACACATACTTCATGCAAACCTCAGGAGTATCTTTTTTAACAGAAATCCTCAGCTTAAAAATATAGATAAAATATTTTATAGGTAAAATATTTCTCATGCAAGGTCTAGACCAGGGGACTTTCTGCATGAGGGGCCATTATCCTGCTATTCTTTCTCTTTTTTTTTTTTTTTTTTGAGGAATCTCATCAAAGCCATAAGGAAAAGAACATTGTTTATTATGCAGAGATCTTCCACTATATGCTCCTTACTTATTAATTAGGTGACTTACTATAAAGAAGCACCTTTTAAAAGAGAGTACAAGAAACTGTGCCACAGATGTCACTAGAGGTTCCAGCACATACTAGCTTGGAGGATCAGCCAATCAGTGAACTTCAGTGACTCCGTGCTTCTGTCTTTACTTTCATCAGTCCCGTGGAAATATGGTGGAAGCTGGTAATAAATACTATGTCTACAAAATACTCAGATAATATATAAATTATTAGTGTAATCTCTAATCATGCTCTTTCTTTTTTGCCATGTAGACCGAAGCATGTCAGACAATAATGCAGGTAAGGAAATGAAATTAAGGAAATTATGCAGTTCATGGATCCATTTTTATGTTAAAGTTCAGGATAATGAAAAGGTAAAGTGGAGAGGAACAGAGAGAGAAAAAAAAGGTACCTAAAATGAATTGAATGAGTAGGCTGTCCACACTCATGGGGTTCCTAAGCAGAGTTTGGCAGGTACTATTAATGGGTGCTGTGAAAGTGGTCTTCATACTTTTATTTTCAAGTTGCCACCAAAAACTCTACTACCCAAAGAAATACATCCTTCTTTCTGACATAATATCAGAAATCTTTTCATTAAAGCCATTCACTTATAAAGTTATTCTTTTCTTCAATAAAAATAGTTATTACTATGTATAATATACTGTCTTAGAAATAGGAGGAAGAAAAGAATAAGCAAGACTCATGCTCTGGTGCGTGATATTTATCTGTATCTAAGAACATATAGAGAGCTTCCCCAGTGGCACTAGTGGTAAAGAATCCACATGCAATGCAGAAGATTTGGGTTCCATCCCTGGGTAGGGAAGATCCTCTGGGTTGCATGGCTACCCACTCCAGTATTCTTCCCTGGAGAACTCATGGACAGAAGAGTCTGATAGGCTATAGTCCACAGAGTTGCAAGGAGGTGGACACAACTGAAGCTAGTTAGCACACACATATGAGCATACAGATGTGTATCATAACCCACTGCAACGTGATCTGTACTATCATAGCTTGATCAATTGAAACTGAACATTGAATCTCCAGGAGTCCCAAATAATCCTGGGATGTATAAAACATAGAACCTCACTCTCAGGTATTAGCATTGTATTCTGGTTAATACATTGCATAATAGACTGCCACCCTATGCAGCAGAGAGGGTCCCTAAGGAAGCTCACAGAGAAGATAATTCTGAAGAAAGAACAATGAGAAGGATGGTTCTTTGGGCATTTCCCCAAGTGTTTTAAACCAAATTCTAGTTTTGAAAGTTACTCTATGAAAAAGGAGCATGGATGTCCATTTTCAATAAACTTGGGAAATTTGTGTATTATTAAATCATAGTATTAATATATCACCATATTAAAGAATCTGAAACCCATAGTACAATGTGGCTAATGCTGCTTTTCCTAAATATTTTTAACTTACAGAAGAATTTTCATAGAAGACTTAAGCCAACTGGAGATATATTTTAGAACTACTAATCCAGTGCATTGATATTCCATCTAGAGAGAGCCATACTAAAAATTAGGTGTGATGGGGTGGACGTGAAACATAACCAAGTCCAAACTAGACTCTGTCCCTGAGCAAGAGATACCGGAAATATTTTGATGATAAATTCAGCGCAGGTATGGAACTTGACACTCACCAGACATTCAGTTGAATAATACATTCTTTAGTTGAACTCCCCAGCCTGGGGACACATCTTGACTCTGTGGCACTTTTCTTCATGATTATGACATAGTTTCTGCTTATTTTCACATAAAAATGTGTAATTATACATCTTGTTTTTCTCACAGCTTAGAAAAGGTCTTGTCTTATTCAGTAACAAATTAAAACAATAACTGATGCTGTTTTGCTCCAGAAATTGCTAATAATGAGTGCTTAACCTTAATTGATCTTTTTTAAACATTTACATTGAGATACAATGCAAAGAATTACTTTTTTTTTCTCCAGAATACAGGAGTTATATAGAAAAATGGCTATTTCACTGGCATGGCATGGCCTTTTAAATATATATATATTTAATTTATTTGGCTGTGCTGGCTCTTCACTGCTGTGACCCGGCTTCCTCTGGTCGCAGCTCATGGGCTCTATACAATATACTGAGCTCATGGGCTCAGTAGCGGTGTCGCATGGGCTTAGTTGCCCCTACAGCATGCGGGATCTTCCCAGACAAGGGAGCGAACCTGTGTCCTCTGCCTTGGCAGGCAGATTCTTAGCCAGTGGACCACCAGGGAAGTCCCTTGGCATGGTATTTGAATGTTGGTGTTGTGTAGTTACTAAGTCATGTCTGATTATCTTCCAGCCCCATGGACTATAGCTGACCAGGCTCCTCTGTCCATGGGATTCTCCAGACAAGAACACTGGAGTGGGTTGCCATTTTCTTCTCCAGGGGATCTTCCTGACACAAGGATCGTTTAAACCCACGTCCCCTGCATTGCAGATGATTCTTTACCACTGAGCCACCTGGGAAGCCCTGGTATTTTAGTACTTATAGTCAAATTTGTAAAATTACATTTAATAATTTTTTTAAATTGGTGAATTTTTTTTAAATTGGTGAATTCTAATGAGCTCTGTTGGACAGATATTGTCCCTAAATGATAGATACTATTAATAATAATAATTCCATACTAATAGCATAGACCAAGGGTTAACCTAGACACCCTGCCTTATGTTTTGTAAATAATGTTTTATCAGAACACATCAATTGCTTGGATTTTTTTATGGATGTTTGTACACTGCAATATCAGGGTCTCTGTATTACATGGAAAAAGGTTAATGTGTTTTCCATTAAAGAGTCTTCTAACTCCTGGGTCAATTCCTGATTTGTATGCCTTGTTGAAACCAAACTATGTTTAATATAAGATCAACATGTAAAACATGCAAATGGAGAAAAAAAAAAGACTAAAGGAGTACTCCAAAACATTTATAACATTTATAACATTTCACTCAGGAAATTAGCAACTTCATGGTCTGGCTGGCAAAGTGAGAAAGACATTGAGTAAGAGGTAGCTTCTGACATTTCAATCCCCTATATCATTTATTAGCTATTTTCTTTATTTATTCTCTGCTAATAAAAGTGTACATCACTAACAGACAGGCACATCCTCACTAGTTAGGGTTGTATTCACCTCTTTCCTTGATAAAAGGTATAGCCACCAAAAGAAGACTCCAAGAAATTTCTAAAAAATTGTTTGTTTAAGAAATTAAAAACCACTTCTCTTTACTATCTGGGCATGTATTGCTCAGGGCCAGGTAGCTGAAAAAGGTGACAGGCTCAAGGTGACTGAAAAAATATTACACACTGGCCACTATAAAGAAGTTGCTTAAAAATAGTCTTGCTCAACATTCAAAAAACTAAAATCATGGCATCAGGTCCCATCACTTCATGGCATATAGATGGGGAAACAATGGAAACAGTGACAGATCTTATTTTCTTGGGCTCAAAAATCACTACAGATGGTGACTGCAGCCATGAAATTAAAAGATGTTTGCTCCTTGAAAGAAAAGCTATGACAAACTGAGATAGCGTATTAAAAAGCAGAGACATTACTTTACCAACAAAGGTCCATCTAGTCAAAGCTATGGTTTTTCCAGTAGTCATGTATGGATGTGAGAGTTAAACAATAAAGAAAACTGAGCGTCAAAGAATTGATGCTTTTGAACTGTGGTGTTGGAGAAGACTTGAGAGTCCCTTAGACTGCAAGAAGATCCAACCAGTCAATCCTAAAGGAAATCAGTCCTGCATATTCATTGGAAGGACTGATGCTGAAGCTGAAACTTCAATACTTTTGGCCACCTGATGTGAAGAACTGACTCATTGGAAAAAACCCTGATGCTGGGAAAGATTGAAGGTAGGAGGAGAAGGGGATGACAGAGTATGAGATGGTTGGGTGGCATCATTGTCTCGATGGTCATGAGTCTGAGTAAGCTCTGGGAGATGGTAAAGGACAGGGAAGCCTGGCATGACAGATGGCTGGCAGTCCATAGGGTCACAAAGAGTTGGACACAACTGAGAGACTGAACTGAACTGGATCTTGCTTACATAGTTCATTATTCACAGCTCAACTAGGAATCTGAATAGAACAAGTGATCTAGTCAAAGTAACTAACTCTCTAGGGAAGATAAAGCTGAGAATAAAGGCGCCTGATTTCCATGATATCAAGTCAATCACGCTATCAGGAAATTGAAGTTAGCACAAAAGTCACTTTTGGTTTTGTTTTCCTTTTTTCAGAAGCCTTACATTTTGGCCACAAATTTGGCCATAAACTTAAAATCATCGGTCTTGCAGAATTCAATCACTTATGAATGTCCTGAAAATGATATCAGGTAGACTATGTCTGCCTGGAAAGAAACATACATAAGGCCCAACATCCGCAGCCAGCAGCCATCCTAAGGAGCCTTTCATTGAGAAACCATATACAGTAATGGGAAACATGAGATGTAAAATCAGGTAGCTCAATCTTATCCAGATCTTGGATCAACTGCTATAAAATTTGTTACATGAAGAAGAATCAAAACCATCCCCATCTCACAGAGCTCAGAATTAGAAACAAAACATGTATTAATAACTTGTCTGGATCACAGGAGGAGGGACTCAATAAATGGCAGTGATTACAATCAAAAGATGGGGCTTCCCTGGTGGCTCAGATGGTAAAGAATCTGTCTGCAATGCAGGAGACCAGGGTTTGATCCCTGGGTCAGGAAGATCTGGAGAAGGGAATGGCAACCCACTCCTGGAGAATTTCATGGAAAGAGGAGCCTGGTGGGCTACAGTTGATGGGGTCACAAAGACTCAAACACAAGTGAGAGACTAACATTTCACTTTCCTTCATGGTAAGACTATGCTTACCTTTATAAGGAACTGCCTAACTTTTCCAAGGTGGCTGTGCCACTTTGCATTCCCACCAATAATAAGTAAGATTTTCTCTTGCTCCACATCCTTGCCATCATTTTGTGTTCTTACTGTTTTGAATTTTTCCCATTCTAACAGGTGCTTGTTACTGTTATTTTAATTTGCAGTTTCCTAATAAGGTATGATGTTGAGCATCTTTTCCTATGTTTATTTTCCATTTGTATATCTCTTTTGGTGAAGTATTTGTTAAGATCTTTTGCCTGAGTCATCTAATCAAGTTGTTTGCTTTCTTATATGTGCTTTGGATAACAGCCCTTTATCAGATATGTCTTTTGAAAATATTTTCTCCTAATCTGTGGCTTATCTTCTCATTTTCTTGACTGGGTCTTTCACAGAACAAGATTTAAAAAAAATTTTAATACAAATTTATTTATTTTAATTATAGGTTAATTACTTTATTATTGTATTGGTTTTACCAAACATCAACATGAATCCACCACAGGTATAATGAACTCAAACTTATAATTTTTTTTTTAAGGCACATGCCTCTGATGCTATTCCTAAAAAAAAAAAAATCATCTCCAAACCCAAGATCATCTAGATTTTTCTCCTATGTCATCCTCTAGATGTTTAATAATTTTGCAAACTTACATTTCACCTATGATACACTTTGAGTTAATTTATCTTGAAATGCATAAGGTCAGTGTTTGAATTTATTTGTATGTGTGTGTGGATGCTGAGTTGTTTCAAAACTATTCAATATTTTTTGAAAAGATTATTATTTCTCCAATGAATTGCCTTTCTTCCTTGTCTAAAATCAGTTGACTAAATTCATGTAGATCTATTTCTGGGCTCTTTATTTTCTTCCATAGATATAATTGTCTATTCTTCTGACAATACAACACTGTCTTGATTACTGTAGTCATGGAGTCATGACTGTGAGAACCCACTGGTAGGCAGTCCCATCATGTAATTCAGTAATTATTCCTCAAAAGTATGTTTAGAGCCTATTATATAGAGTGAGATAAATCAGAAACACAAATATTGTATATTAATGCATATATATATGGAATCTAGAAAGATGATGCTGATGAACATGTTTGTAGGGCAGCATTAGAGACAGAACAGATTTGTGGACACAGTTGGAGAGGAGAGGGTGTGACAAGTTGATAGAATAGCATTGAAAAAGGTACATGACCATATGTAAAGTAGATAGCCAATGAGAATATGACACGGGGAGCTCAAATCCAGTGCCCTATGACAACCCAGAGGGGTGAGATGGGGTGCGAGGTTAAAGAGGGAGGGGACATAAGTATATCTATGACTGATTCTTGTTGACGTACGGCCGAAAGCAGCACAGTATTATAAAGCAATTATCCTCCAATCAAAAATGAATATATTTTTTTGAAAAAAGCATGTTCCATTGTTTGCAACCAAGAACTCACATAGATAGAATGATCTCCAAAGATAGTCAAATATATTTCCTTGATGAGAAGTTGCTAAACAGTTAGTTCTTTATTATTCTTCTTGAGGTAATATGATATAGAAAAAGAAATGGGATTTAAAGTCAACAAACTGAATCTAAGTTTTGGCTTTGACAATGGCTATATATATGACGCTAGGTATCATGTAACTTTCCCAAATCTCTGTTAATTCTTCTGAAAATGGGGTGATTTTTGTGTCATGTGGTTGTTTTGAAGAAGGACATGATACTAATAAAAACCTTTGACAGATAATTAACAGCATGAAAAGGCAAAAAGACAGGACACTGAAAGATAAACTCCCCAGGTCGGTAGGTACCCAATATGATTTTAGAGATCAATGGAGAACTAACTCCAGAAAGAATGAAGAGAGAGAGCCAAGTAAAAACAACACCCAGCTGTGGATTTGATGGGTGATGGAAGTAAAGTCTGATGCTATAAAGAGCAATATTGCGTATGAACCTAGACTGTTCAGTCCATGAGTGAAGGCAAATTGAAAGTTGTGAAACAGGAAATGGCAAGAATGAACATTGACATTTTAGGAATCAGTGAACTAAAATGGACTGGAGTTGTGAATTTAACTCAGATGACCATTATATCTACTACTGTAGGAAAGAAACCATTAGAAGAAATGGAATGACCATCATAGTCAACAAAAGAGTCAGAAATGCAGTACTTGGATGCAATCTCGAAAAGAACAGAATGATCTCTGTTCCTTTCCAAGACAAACCATTCAATATCATGGTAACCCAAGTCTATGCCCAAACAAGCAATGCTGAAGAAGCTGAACTTGAAAGGTTTTATGAAGACCTACAAGACCTTTTAGATCTAACACCCAAAAAAAGATGTCCTTTTCATTATAGAGGACTAGAATGTAAAAGCAGGAAGTCAAGAGATACCTGGAGTAAGAGGCAAATTTGGCTGTGGAGTACGAAATGAAGCAGGGCAAAAGCTAACAGAGTTTTGTTAAGAGAATGCACTGGTCATAGCAAACACCATCTTCCAGCAACACAAGAGAAGACTCTACACGTGGACATTCACCAGATGGTCAACACTGAAATCAGATTGATTATATTCTTTGCAGCCAAAGATGGAGAAGCTCTATACAGTCAGCAAAAACAAGACCGGGAGCTGACTGTGGCTCAGATCATGAACTCCTTATTGCCAAATTCAGACTTAAATTGAAGAAAGTGGGGAAAATCACTAGATCATTCAGGTATGACCTAAGTCAAATCCCTTATGATTATACAGTGGAAGTGACAAATAGATTCAAGGGATTAGATCTGATAGACAGAGTGCCAGAAGAACTATGGAGGTTCGAGAGATTGTACAAAAAGCAGTAATCAAGACCATACCCAAGAAAAAGAAATAAAAAAGGCAAAATGATTGTCTGAGGAGGCCTTACAAATAGCTGAGAAAAGACAAGAAGAAAAAGGCAAAGGAGAAAAGGAAAGATACACCAATTTTAATTCAGAGTTCCAAAGAATCCCAAGGAGAGATAAGAAAGATTTCCTCAATGATCAATGCAAAGAAATAGAGGAAAACAACAGAATGGGAAAGACTAGGGATCTCTTGAAGAAAATTAGAGATACCAAGGGAACATTTCATGCAAAGATGGGCACAATAAAGGACAGAAATGGTAAGGACCTAACAGAAGCAGAAGATATTAAGAAGAGGTGGCAAGAATACAAAGAACTGTACAAAAAAGATCTTCACGACCAAGATAATCACGATGGTATGATCACTCACCTAGAGCCAGGCATCCTGGAATGTGATGTCAAATGAGCCTTAGGAAGCATCACTATGAACAAAGCTAGTGGAGGTGATGGCATTCCAGTTGAGCTATTTCAAATCCCGAAAGATGATGCTGTGAAAGTGCTGCACTCAATATGCCAGCAAATTTGGAAAACTCAGCAGTGTCCCCAGGACTGGAAAAGGTCAGTTTTCATTCCAATCTCAAAAGAAAGGCAATGCCAAAGAATGCTCAAACTACCGTACAGTTTCACTCATCTCACATGCTAGTAAAGTAATGCTCAAAATTCTCCAAGCCAGACTTTAACAGTACATGAACTGTGAAATTCCAGATGTTCAAGCTGGACTTAGAAAATGCAGAGGAACCAGAGATTAACATCTGCTGGATCATGGAAAAAGCAAGAGAGTTCCAGAAAAAAAAAAAAAAGTCTACTTCTGCTTTATTGAATATGCCAAAGCCTTTCTCTGTGTGGATCACAACAAACTGTGGAAAATTCTGAAAGAGATGGGAACACTAGACACCTGACCTGCCTCCTGAGAAATCTGTATGCAGGTCAAGAAGCAACATTTAGAATTGGACATGGAATAACAGACTGGTTCCAAATCAGGAAAGGAGTAAGTCAAGGCTGTATATTGTTACCCTGCTTATTTAACTTATATGCAGAGTACATCATGAGAAATGCTAGGCTGCATGAAGCACAAGCTGGAATCAAGATTGCCAGAAGAATTATCAATAACCTCAGATATGCAAATGACACCACCATTTTTGGCAGAAGGCAAAGAACTAAAGAGCCTCTTGATGAAAGTGAAAGAGGAGAGTGAAAAAGTTGGCTTAAAGCTCAACATTCAGAAAACTAAGATCATGGCATCTGGTCCCATCACTTCATGGGAAATAGATAGGGAAACAGGGGAAATAGATAGGGAAACAGTGGAAATAGTGACAGACTTTATTTTGGGGGGCTCCAAAATCACTGCAGATGGTGACTGCAGCCATGAAATTAAAAGACGCTTGCTTCTCAGAAGAAAAGTTATGACCAACCTAGACAGCGTATTAAAAAGCAGAGACATTACTTTGCCAATAAAGGTCCATCTAGTCAAGGCTATGGTTTTTCCAGTAGTCATTATGGATGTGAGAGTTCGACTAGAAAGAAAGCTGAGCACCAAAGAATTGATGCTTTTGAACTCCAGTGTTGCAGAAAACTCTTGAGAGTCCCTTGGATAGGAAGGAGATCCAACCAGTCTTTCCTAAAGGAAATCAGTCCTGAATACTCATTAGAAGAACTGATGCTGAAACTGAAGCTCTAATATTTTGGCCACCTGATGCAAAGAGGTGACTCATTTGAAAAGTCCCTGATGTTGGAAGATCAAAGGCCAGAGCAGAAGGGCATGACAGAGGATGAGATGGTTGGATGGCATCACTGACTCAACGGACATGAGTTTGAGTAACTCTGGGAGTTGGTGATGGACAGGGAGGCCTGACATGCTGCAGTCCATGGGGTCACAGAGTTGGACACAACTGAGGGACTGAACTGAGTAAGTCCTCAATCAATGCTCTTTATATTTACTGTCTGCCAAAATGATCCTTTTATTCCAAAGTACGTAAAAGGGAAAATGGTAACAATAGAGAAATTAATTGAAAAATTTAATGAAATACAAAAACTTTAAGCATAAGTCAGCTGAATTTTGGGGGCTTCTCTGGAGGCTCAGGGCTTCCCTAATAGCTCAGTGTGTAAAGAATCTGCCTGCAAAGCAGGAGATCGCAATTCGATTCCTGGGTCCAGAGATCCGCTGGAGAAAGGATAGGTTACCCAGTCCAGTATTCTTGGGCTTCCCTTGTGGCTCAGCTAATAAAGAATCTGCCTGCAATGTGGGAGACCTGGGTTCTGTCCCTGGGTTGGTAACATACCTTGGAGAAGGAAAAGGCTATCCACTCCAGTATTTTGGCCTGGAGAATTCCATGGATTGTATAGTCTATGGGTTTGCAAAGAGTTGGACATGACATGACTTGCGCTTTCACTTTTACTTTAGACTCAGGGGTAAAAAATCCACTTGCCAATCAGGAGATGGGGTTTCCATCACTAGGTTGGGAAGATCCCCTGGAGAAGGAAATGGCAATCCACTCCAATATTCTAGTCTGGGAAATCCCATGGACAGAGGAGCCTGGCGGGCTACATTCCATGAGTCTGCAAAAGAGTTAGATATGACTCAGTGACTAAACAACAACAACAAGCTGAATTTTTTAGTAGTAACAATTATTTAAAGTAATAATTATTAGTATAGCATTCAGACAAAAGAAAGGATCAATACATCTTGTATCTAAGGTAGATCCATATAAGTAGCATGCTGAGAGTAGGTATTGTTGGAAGAACTGTCTTATCTAGTCTAGTTAGTCAGGAATCTGTAGAAGCAGTATTTTTATAAGCAAAGAAAAAGTTATACAATCTATTTCTGTTGGAAAATAATTGCATTTTTCTTTTAGTTTATAGTTTAATACTAATCACAGAAAATTGTTTGAAAAGCAAACATGAAGGTAAGATCATCTACTAATTATGTATAATTCTACTGTCCAGAGATAACCATCCCAGTCTCTAGGTATATATCTTTCCAGAATATTTCTTGTTCATTTCGGTAGAGAGACAACAAAAATAAGAACACACTATATATACTGTTCCTTAACTTGTTTTGTTTTCACCTAGAAATATTAACGAGCATATTCCAGGTCTACAAATACATTACTGTCATTTTCAACAGCCATTGAAATCTCTTAAATACATAAAACAAAATTTGTTTAATTAGTCTTCTTTTGAATGACTATTCAGATAAGTTTAATGAGACAGAGGGGGTTATTACCAAAACTGCAATGAACATCCTTTCTTGTATATTTTTCTGTATTTGTCCAATCATTCCCTTAGGCAAATCCCCAGCAGCACAGTTGCTGGGTTATGTAAATGGTATCCAATAGTTTTAGCATCACCCTTATCTGTGAAGGAACACCAGTATACTCCCAGAATCCACCTCAGTTAAAAGGAATAATTGTAAGTCTGGGGCTGTTTTTGATAGTGTAGCACAAAATCATGGTAGAAATGACCCTACTCACAGCACTAGCACTGCTGCTGAGGCCTGGTTACTCATTTCTTCCTCCTAAGAGACCAACAGTGGTGCTGTTGACAGCGTGTATGGAAGCAAATCATACCACAGCTATTGTCTTATCAGTTCTCTTCCTCCCTCTCTTTCTCTGTCTCCATCTATCTCTGATTCTTTGTCTGTGTGTGTGTGTGTCTCTGTCTCTCTCTTTCTCTCCACCAGAAGTGTGTATGCATGAACATATTACCCTTAAAGCATAGTCTCATCTACAGGAGGCCTATGTGGTTTGTTGAAAGTAACCATAAACGCAGTGAAATTTCGTCACCAGTGGTGATGAATACTTTCAAAACCATTAGTCCTTAAACTCAGACCACCATCAGATGTTCCTCAGAGGCTAAACTTAGTCATACTCATGAAACTTTCTCCAGCCACTGCTTGCCCTCTCTAAAATCAGGCAATCCAGATTACTTTTCTCAATTTATTAGTTTCTTCATGTCTCCGCAAATTTTGACACTAGGCTATTTAAGTAGAAGTGCATGAGCAAATTATTCTTATAGCTCAAAATGAAATGGCTGAAAAAGCTGGGAGTGTTTGGTCCAAGGAAAAGAGATGCTCAGAAAGGCAGAATCATCTTTACCTGTTGACAAGGGACTAGTTGTAATTCACATGCTCCACTGGATCAGTATAGAGTGCGTGGGAAGAAACTACCAGAGGAGAATCATCAAGTAAACTGATTTTGTCTCCTTTAAGAGTTTCTCACCCTAGAGGTGTTAAGTACAAGCTGACAGTGCTTCCAGAAGGTGTTATGATGCAGAGCCATTTAATCAAACAGTTCAGACAAGGAAGCTTATTGAAGCTATAGAACTGATACGTAATTTCAGACCCCAGTTTACACTTTTTAATGTAATATATTTTATGTATGGAATATCTACCTCTGAGAATTAATATACTGTAGTGGTTAAGGGCCAACTAGAATGCTGTGTTCATAGCCAGCTTGATCGTTTGGTAACTGTGTAACTTTTCAGCTGGTTACTTAACACATTTAGCCTGTCTGTTCTTCAGTTTCCCTATCTATATAAGATGAAAGTAATAATACTAATTACCATATGGAGCTGTTGCAAGAATTAAATGAGCTAGCACATGCAAATTACTTAGAATTGTTCCTGATTAAGCACTCAATATGTATTAGCTGATATTATTAATTTAATGCCAGTATTATGCAAAAGTTATGCCCTTGAGAGTGAAAGTTCCTAAAAGGATATTTTAGAGTCATATTAAAAGAGGATGATTACCTACTTAATTCAGTAATGAAAGAAGAAAACACTTGCTTTTGCTTAAATGGCAAAACAACTAAATGGGAGTTTTTCCTGATTTACCTAGATAGTTAATTCTCCTTTCCATTTTTGTTTCAGATGTCGCATCTGAACACAAAACACTGACCAGTCATATTCTATTCCTACATGATGTTGCATTTTGAATAGGGTGGCTGAATAAGGTATGGACCAGACACCAGATCTGCTGCTCTGAAGGACATATTTCTGTATCAAGATTGGACTGAATTCCTTTGAAGTCTCCTCCAATTGGGGTTGCCACATAAAATATAGCATTCCCAGTTACATCTGAATTTTAAATAAACAATAAATAACTATTAGTATAATGTTATATAAGTATAATATTGTAAATATTTCATGGGACATATTTTACTGGAAATTATATATTTATATGAAATTCAAATCGGGTATCCTGTATTTTTATTTGCCAAATCTGGTAGCTCTGCTTCCATCTGTGAGACCGTGAAGTTGTGATTCCCTTGGGCATAGTTCTCAGCAGCTATTGACAAAATGGTTAGCATTTTCCTTTAGATTTTGCCCCCTATCCAAAATACACCATTTTACTTTCTGTAACTTTCTATAATATACAAAATTATACTCTTATGTTTGTGTGTGTGTGTATGTGTGTGTTAGTTGCTCAGTTGTGTCTGACTCTTTTGTGACCCCAGCGTGTTTACATTTCCTGCATTGGCAGGTGGATTCATTACCACTAGCACCACCTGCGAAGCTCTCTTATACTGTGTACTACTTGTTGAAAGCCTGCTAGTTGAGCTTGGTCACATTTTCTAGTTTTTGCAATATAACATGGTCAATGAAAAGAGAATAAATCAGCTTCAATTACCTTCTGTTTTCTCTAGTAAGGGGAATGATTTTCAAACTGATAAAGACAGAACAAGCCGTTAAAAGAATTAAAAGATACTTAAAAGTTGAAAACATGTGGTTAAGCAGCAAGACAGAACTGAGACATTTGAATCGATTCACATCTGTGGACCAAGATGAATTATGTCAGCCCAGGCTCAATGGCTGGGCTCTGCCCTCTGTGGTCACCGTAGCTGAGACCATTTATATAATCACTAATAAATCTGGACATGTAACTTGGCTATCTAGCATCCTCATACCTGTCCTGCTGGGCCAAAATCCAAGATAAATGGGAATAAAATCCCTATCACTCAGTACAGAAAATGGAGGAAGACACAACTCTCACTCAGTCACCTGGACACAAGGCAGATTTAAACCAAGTGGGTGCTTCTCCTTAGAATTTTGAATCTAAAGAGAATGATGAAGTGGTTCAGGACAGAGATTATTCATGGTAGCTGTGACAGAATCAAGAGCCAGGCAGTAAGGCAGCCATGGCTGAAGGGCACTGACATTCAGCATTGAGTCGGCTAGTGCTCAGTGGCTATGGGGCCAGGTGCAGTGTCCTAAGGACGTCATCCTTGTGGTGCCATTTTGATTACCCCTTGCTCTCTGATCCAGGTCCTCCAGAATTTTGGGCAATTCAGTGAGCTACTCAGTATTCTTCTTTAATTATGTTTCTAGAGTTAGTTTCTACTTTTGTATCCTAGAATCTCAATCAAAAGAACTCCCATGCCACTGCCCTCCCTCACCAGACAAGCCCCCAAACCCAGGCGCAGAGCTTCTCTTCTGCCATGTCACCTTCCATAGCTCTTGCCAAACCTCCCTTGATGAATAGATCTGAGTGGATCCCAGTTTTTCCACTATATGCAGACTGCAGAGATGTGAAATGACTCTCTGATTTCTAAAAGTGCATCTGCTCAGATTCTGTGACACTCCGCTTTGCCAGCTTGTTTGGATCCCACTGTGGCTGAATCATAACTGAGCTCACGCCATCAATATGGGGCCACCCAGCCCACTCATGATTGAGCTGTATCTTGTTTCTCATCTCTCTCTCTATCTCATCTCTATCTCTCTGAACCCTTTCCTCAAGAAAACATGCCAGTCTGGGATACTAAGAGCATGAAAACAGTGACAATCTAAATAATCATGGAAAACGAAAGGATAACAGAAGATGGGAAGTAAGTATTATATCTATTTTCATATATGAAGATATGGTAGATTTCCAAATGACACAAAGTTGACCTTAACCCATTTTGTAGAACAGATTATTAAATAAATTATTTTCTAGTATTTAGAAAAAGAAGCCATAATTAGTAGATTCAGATTCACTAAAAAATGTTGTATCATCTTAATTATAAGCATCTTAAAGATTTTCACTGAAATACACGAAAAGGGTTCTCTAAAAATGCCAAGTAGCCCTAAAAAGATAAAGATTTATAATGAAAGTAAAGGATCCCTGCTCGCTCATTCACAACCCCCAGCCATAGTTAAACAATGTTTAACTTTTTTAGCTATTTCTTCTGTAGTTTATTTGTCAATAAATAGATGAGAAATGGTTAGCATCACTGACTCAATGGACATGAACTTGAGCAAACTCTAGAAGATGGAGGAGGACAGAGGAGCCTGGTGTTCTACAGTCTAAGGGGCCACAAAGAGTCGGACATGACAGCAACTGAACAAGAACAGTAGTTATTATACTACTAATATGCTTTAATATGTGTGCTCTTGCAGACACTATATGAATTGCTGCTCATTATTCCTTACTGTAGAGATGGAAGCAATACTTGTCAGGGAAGACAGGGACAAGAAGAATATCAATTTTTTCACTTTTACTGAGATATGATTGACATACGTCACTGCATAAATTTAAGTATATAGAATAATAGTTTGACTTACATCCAGTGTGAAGTGATTACCGCAGTAGGTTTAGTTAGCATCCATCATTTCATATACATACAATTTAAAAAGCAAAAAAAAAAAAAAGCAGAAGATATAACTGACTCCAGATAAATGCAGAGCCAATAAAAATAATGACAAAATTACCTTTTACAAAGCACTTTTACTGCCTACAAAGCACTTTTTCATTTCATTTTTGAAGTACATTTGATAGCTAGCCTTGATATTATCTTTTTCATTTTTTTTTAAGAAGGGGAGCTGAGCCTTATTTAACTGACTTGTCCAAGGTGATAGAGTGTGCTAGTGTAGAGCTGCAACTGTGTTTCTGATTCCTTTATTAACACTCTTTGGAGTGTCTGATATTCCTACATTACTTGTTCTGTCAGCTGGGTGAGAGCATCCTGACTTTTCACTTAACAGGTGTCTACTCATTGCAACTCTGGTGACCTTAGCCAGAATTTAAGCTACCTCACCTGCTAATACACCCTCTCCTGTTGCTTTGGAGAGGTCCTCTGAGTCCAGCAGTGAGATGTGGAAAACCACAGAGAAGTCTTTTTTTTTTTTTCAATTACATTTATTCATTTGGCTGCCTTGAGTCTTTGTTGCTGTGTGCGGGCTTTCTCCAGTTATCGTGAGTCAAGGCTGCTCTCTAACTGCTGGGCACGTGCTTTTCATTGTGGTGGCTTCTCTTGTCATGGAGCACAGGTTCTGGGGCTCATGGGTCAGTAGTTATGGGCTTAGTTGCCCTGAGGCATGTGAAATATTTAAGGACCAGGGATCAAACTCTTGTCCCTTGCATTGGCAGGCAGATTCTTAACCATTGAACCACTAGGGAAGCCCCCAGAGAAGTCTATGTCCTTTCCTCCATCCTCTGAGGTACTCATTGGGATGATAAAATGCCCATGGTTCATGAATGGTCAGAGAAGGGACAGAATCTTGAAATAGAAAGAGGCAGTCCAACCAATACACCTTCTTCAAGAGGATATTTTTTAATTTTTTTATTGGAGTGTAGTTGATTTACAATGTTGTGTTAATCTCAGGTATATAGCAAAGTGAATCAGTTATACATATACACATATCCACTCCTTTTTTAGATTCTTTTCCCACACAGGCCATTACAAAGTATTGAGTAAATTTCCCTGTGCTATGCAGTGTGTGTTGCGCTCAGTTGTGTCCGACTCTTTGAGACTGCCATGGACTATAGCCCACCAGGCTCCTTTGCCCTCAGGAATACTGGGGTGGGGAGCCATTTCTTTCTCCAAGGGATCTTCCTGACCCAGGGATCTAACCTGAGTGTCTTGCATCTCCTGCATTGGCAGGCAGTTTCTTTATCACTAGCGCCATTTGGGAAGCCCATGCTGTGCACTAGGTTCTTGTTAATTATGTCTATGTTATATATAGCCGTGTGTATGTGTCATCCCAATCCCCCAGTTAATCCCTTCTTGCCTTACCCTCAGTTTCTTTTCTGCATCTGTGACTCTACTTCTGTTTTGTAAGTAAAATCATTTGTATCTTTTTTTTAGATTCTACATATAAGTGATATCATATGATATTTGTCTTTCTCTGTCTTCCTTCCTTTGCTTCTTATCTCTCACTCGACACTTGCTTGCCCAATCAATATCCACATATTTGCTTTATCCACCCTCTCTATGTCATTGAACTTTTCCTTTGTCCAGGATGCTGGGAGACCTTTCCTTCCTTCTTAAACTGGAAATCCCTACTCATCCTTTGTGATCAGTCCTCTATGGTTCCTTTCTTTTTACCTCACCCTACCCTTACCCACTGGGCTTCGCTGGTGGCTCAGATGGTAAGGCGTCTGCCTACAATGCAGGAGACCCGGGTTCAATCCCTGGTTTGGGAAGATCCCCTGGAGAAGGAAATGGCAACCCACTCCAGTACTCTTGCCTGGAAAATTCCATGGACTGAGGAGCCTGGTAGGCTACAGTCCTTGGGGTCTCAAAGAGATGGACACGACTGAGCAACTTCACTTCACTTTTCACCCTTACCCACTAGGAGGCTTGTCCCTTCTCTGTGCTCCCATAGAATCCTTTGCTTTTTTCAGCTACTGTTTTATTACCCCGTGTTACAGCTATTTCCTTGATTCATGCATTATCTCCAGTGCTATTACTGGGTTTGGAATTGCTGGATGCTTAATAAAAAGTCTATTGTATGAATGATTAATATAAGAGTGAATTACTGTCAAATATGCAAAATGATTGGCAAAACAATTTTAGTAGGTTTGTGTAGCATATGATATGAAACATGGAGTAAATACTCAGAAGCAGAGTCTCAGCTGTCATGTTGGGCCTCATACCCCTCATGAACATTGGGGTTGATAAGGATGTTTTCAGATGTTCAAGGAGCATTCTTGCTAGCCCAACACTGTGAAGATGCTGAGGATCTTCCTTCATAGAATGGAGCTAATGCGTCCCCACTGATGTCAGGTAAAGGCCACCAAAAGCAACAGGATCATGAGGGCATATGGGTATCAGAGGAAATAGCTTACCTTTCCCACATGTACCTCCACAGAGTACAGTGCACACACACACACACACACACACACACACACACACACCTCATTGAATAAGAATACTGTGACCCACAGGCGCATGGTGAAACATCATGAGGAGAAAATTACAATGTGACAAATAGCAGGGTTGCAAATGGAACAAAAGTCAGCTTTTCCACTGCCACAGTAGCCCCCTCAGACCACTGATTTCTCCTGAACATCCCACCTTACTCAGACTACTGCTTCCCCAGCCTGCTGGCTAGGTGGCCACCCTGGTGGTCTTGTACCCAAGGGAACTCTCCAGCTCAAGGGAGGGACCTGAGAACCTTAGAGTCTCCCACGGAAAATCTAATGAGTAAGATTTTAGGTTGGTGAACAGCAGGCTGAGGAATCTGGGGGAGAGGGGCAGGTCAGAGTTTTCCTCGTCTGCTTTTACTTCTCCACGCAACACTTTCAAAATAGAAGCTACTTCCTCTGTGCTCCACCGCGTGCCTCCAGTCTCAGCTTCAAGGTGGTCTACCACAACACTCTGCATTGGGTGACAGCAGAGGAGCCACCGGCCTTCCTGTCATGCACTGCACCAAGCAGAGGAAGATTCGGCCCATGCCAGACTGAAGAAAAAATGTCTTTGAGTCTGGACGGTCATCATGAAGAGGGAATGGAGCTGATGCAAAGTCTCTGGGAAAAACACAATGCCCCTCGAGACCCAGATGTAAGCAAGGGAAAGAGGTATTGATGATCTGGAAATTTTTCTCAGGAGATCCTTGAGTGTATGAACATTTGTCCTCTGCACCTCTGAACCTGAAACCAGGATAACACCTGGCACCTGGTGATGACTCAAAAATCTTGACTACATCATCAAATAAAGGAAAAAGGGAGTATGGGGTTATTCTCCAGAGGATAGCTGCATGCTTGCCAGGTAGGGGCAATTGAGTAGAAATAATTTTTATTTTCAATTTTTTTTCCCTAAGAGGTCAAAAAAAAAAAAAAAGCTGGAGTACTCATTATCTTCTTTAAGCAACAGTAGAGAGTTATGTTACAGCATGACATATTGTATAACTGCTTTGTAGATGTCATTTATGTGAATAAGACCTAACTGGGAGAGGGGACTGATTCTTCAGGGGCTACTGGCCAGTCTCAGCTGTTGCCCATTGGCAAGGCAATTGCACTCACACAGAGTAGACCATCCTAAACATGACTTCACTTAAGAAAGACAGATAATACTAAAAGTTCCAATTAAAGTGAGAAAAGTAATGGTTAGTTCTATTTTTCTTAGTTTGATGGAATCATGGGTTCACTTTTGAGAACTGGTGCTTGGAAATCAGTGTTTGGGTTTAAACAAATAGTTTTTGGTGCCGCCTCCACCTCCCCCAGACTCCTTTCACCCCTGCCCCCTACGTTTAATAATATTTCAGAAAGATATTATCATCCTTGGTTCTTTCTGAAATAAGCAAATTTCCAGATTGGTTCAACCATGTGCAGAGAAGGAAAGCTGGCTTTGTGGCTCTCTCAGTTACTTGCTAAATCTGTGTATCTCATTTTGAGTTCCAGAATGCTCATTATTGGCCTCTCTTTTATGTTTTTCTTTGAATTTTTGGTTTCGATTTGATCTTCGATAAGCTAGTTATTTTGTCTGCTTGGCTGCCTCTCCCATTTACTGCAAAAAACCCCTTCTAGCATCCCATACAAATGTTTACATGAGAGAAGCTGTGTTCTTATGATAGAATCCTCACCCTCGGCAACAACTGATCGATGCAGGAGTTTTTGACTCAGGGCTCTGTCCTCCAGGGTTCTAAGTGATTTCGGTTGTAGGCTAGATGGGACTTTGAACAGAGGAAATAGACACCAGTGTAGCTGCGATATACCACGTGGACTTTCATGAGGCATTGCAGTCTCACGTGCTGTGAGGGGGAATAGAACCTGAACTAGACATGCTTTCTGCCCTGTCTAAAATGCTCCAAGCCTACACCAGACTGTTCCTTACGCCTGGGCATATCTTTGCTCATGGCTTCTATGAGTCACTTTTATATCCTTAAAACAATCCTCTCATTTCTACTCAAACTAGCTGATAGGGGCCACATGGGGTCTCATTGATAAGATGGCTCATTATGTCGACCTCGCAAACAAACAATAAAATCAGTGATCCATGAGATCAGCCTAATTGCCCAAATGGCATGCTGTTTTCTCACTGGCGCCTATCTCTTCAAAACTGCAAGACCACCAGATTCCAGACTTCTGGCTATGTGACCATCCCTTCAGAGAATTCTTCATCGGGGGGATATAAGAAGGACCCCGTCAGAAAGGGAGGATGCTGGTCCTCCTTAATAGCCAGTCACCCTCTCTTTTCCCTCTAATAAATTTCTCTTTTCTTGCCTGACTGCCTGGCTTGCTCTCCTTTTCTCTGCACTCGCCTTACATTCTGGTGCTGAAACAGGGACTCCCCATTTTCACAGATAAATGGAGTCACATAAACACTTCTCTTTATAACACTTCTAGGGGAGAATTTCTCTTTTTATCATACATATGTTATTTATATTCAATTGATCAAATTCATAATCCTGACAAGATACTGACATTCCTCCTTACAGATCTCACTTCTGCTCATAAATGACCAGTCATAGGAGGACCCACCACTTCTGATGTTTGTCTACAACAGACTCCTTTCTGTTTTTCCAGACAAAACTCTATAAACAATTCTTACCACCAATTAGGAACTATACTGCTACACTTCTGTAATCACACTTTACATCTCTCCTTCCCTTCAGGCTGATCTATCATTTACTAATTACTATCAAAGCCTTTCTAAAGATCTCAATGACAGCCTAGAAGAAATAGCTAACAGCCTTATCACTATCCAGACTCAGCTAGATTCCTTGTCAGCTGTGGTCTTACAAAACAGAAGATTAGACTTCCTCACAGCAGAAAAAGGGGGGCCTACGTCTAGTCAAGGCTATGGTTTTTCCAGTAGTCATGTATGGATGTGAGAGTTGGACTATGAAGAAAGCTGGGAGCTGAAGAATTGATGCTTTTGAACTGTGGTGTTGGAGAAGACTCTTGAGAGTCCCTTGGACTGCAAGGAGATCCAACCAGTCCATTCTGAAGGACATCAACCCTGGGGTTTCTTTGGAAGGAATGATGCTAAAGCTGAAACTGTAGTACTTTGGCCACCTCATGTGAAGAGTTGTCTCATTGGAAAAGACTCTGATGCTGGGAGGGATTGGGGGCAGCAGAAGAAGGGGATGACCGAGGATGAGATGGCTGGATGGCATCACTGACTCGATGATCGTGAGTTTGAGTGAACTCCAGGAGATGGTGATGGACAGGGAGGCCTGGCGTGCTGCAATTCATGGGGTCGCGGGGAGTCAGACATGACTGAGCGAATGATCTGAACTGAACTGAACTGATGCCTATTTTTGGAGGAAGCCTGCTGTTTCTACGCCAATAAATCAGGTGTTATAAAGGAAGAAACCTGACAATCAGGGCCTCGAGAATACATCAGCACCTCAGTAATTCATTAGAAAACTGGTTAAGCAATTGGAATTGGGTCCTACCTTTTCTAGGCTCTCTCCTTCTACTTACCCTTATTCTAATGTTTGGCCCATGTTTAAGGAATCTTTTTTTTTTTCTTTTTTTTTCTTTTTACTTTCTTCAGGACTGCTTACAAGCCTTCACCAACCAAACTACCCATAGGCTGCTTCTAACTCACTCAGATTATCAAAAACTTCAACCCCACAAAAATCCCCTTGACCCACATTCCAGCCTTTTCTTATCTCACCTCCATGACACCCTTGTCCCACAAGAAGCAGTTACAGAAGACTGCCCTTCGGTCCTTATCCTAAATTAAAAAGGCTGGGATGATAGGGCCCACATGGGTTCTCATTGAGAAGATGGCTCATTATGTTGACCTCTCAAACAAAGAATAAAATCACAGTGATCTGTGAGACCGACCCAACTGCCCAAACGGCATGCCGTATTCTCACTGGCACCTATCTTCTCAAAGCTGCGAGACCACCAGATTCCAGAACTCCGGCTACGTGACCATCCCTTCAGAGAATTTTTCGTCAGTGGGATATAAGAAGGACCCCGTCAGAAAGGGAGGATGCTGGTTCTCCTTAAGAGCCAGTCACCCTCTCTTTTCCCTCTAATAAATTTCCCTTTTCTTGCCTGACATCCCACTTGCTCACTTTTTCTCTGCACTCACCTTACATTCTGGTGCTGAAACCCAGGACTCCCCATTTCCACAGATAAATGGAGTTGCATAAACAATTCTCTTTATCACACATATAGAGGAGAATCTTTTTATCATACATATGTTCAGTTCAGTTCAGTTCAGTCACTCAGTCGTGTTGGACTCTTTGCGACTCCATGAATCCCAGCACACCAGGCCTCATTGTCTGTCACCAACACCTGGAGTTTACTCAAACTCATGTCCATCGAGTCGATGATGCCATCCATCCATCTCAGCCTCTGTCATCCCTTTCTCCTCCTGCCCCCAAACCCTTCCAGCGTCAATGAGTCAACCCCTCACAGGAGGTGGCCAAAGTATTGGAGTTTCAGCTTTAGCATCAGTCCTTCCAAAGAACACCCAGGACTGATCTCCTCTAGAATGGACTGGTTGGATCTCCTTGCTGTCCAAGGGACTCTCAAGAGTCCTCTCCAACACCACAGTTTGAAAGCATCAATCTTCGGCATTCATCTTTCTTCACAGTCCAACTCACACATCCATACATGATCCCTGGAAAAACCATATCCTTGACTAGATGGACCTTTGTTGACAAAGTAGTCTCTGCTTTTTAATATGCTATGTAGGTAGGTCATAACTTTCCTCCAAGGAGTAACCGTCTTTTAATTTCACGGCTGCAATCACAATCTGCAGTGATTTTGGAGCCCCCAAAAATAAAGCTTGACACTGTTTCCACTGTTTCCCTATCTATTTCCCATGAACTGCTGGGACCAGATGCCATGATCTTCCTTTTCTGAATGTTGAGCTTTAAGCCAACTTTTTTACTCTCCTCTTTCACTTTCGTCAAGAGGCTTTTTAGTTCCTCTTCACTTTCTGCCATAAGGGTGGTGTCGTCTGCATAGCTGAGGTTACTGATATTTCTCCTGGCAATCTTGATTCCAGCTTCTGCTTCTTCCAGCCCAGCATTTCTCATGATGTACTCTGCATAGAAGTTAAATAAGCAGGGTGACAATATACAGCCTTGACGTACTCCTTTTCCTATTTGGAACCAGTCTGTTGTTCCATGTCCAGTTGTAACTGTTGCTTCCTGACCTGCATACAGGTTTCTCAAGAGGCAGGTCAGGTGGTCTGGTATTCCCATCTCTTTCAGAATTTTCCACAGTTTATTGTGATCCACACAGTCAAAGGCTTTGGTGTAGTCAATAATGCAGAAATAGATGTTTTTCTGGAACTCTCTTGCTTTTTCCATGATCCAGCAGATGTTGGCAATTTGATCTCTGGTTCCTCTGCCTTTTCTAAAACCAACTTGAACATCAGGAAGTTCACAGCTCACGTATTGCTGAAGCCTGGCTTGGAGAATTTTGAGCATTACTTTACTAGCATGTGAGATGAGTGCAATTGTGCAGCAGTTTGAGCATTCTTTGGCATTGCCTTTCTTTGGGATTGGAATGAAAACTGACCTTTTCCAGTCCTGGGGACACTGCTGAGTTTTCCAAATTTGCTGGCATATTGAGTGAAGCACTTTCACAGCATCATCTTTCAGGATTTGAAATAGCTCAACTGGAATGCCATCACCTCCACTAGCTTTGTTGGTAGTTATGCTTTCTAAGTCCCACTTGACTTCACATTCCAAGATGTCTGGTTCTAGGTGAGTTATCACACCATCATTATTATCTGGGTCCTAAAGATCTTTTTTGTACAGTTCTGTGTATTCTTGCCACCTCTTCTTAATATCTTCTGCTTCTGTTAGGTCCATACCATTTCTGTCCTTTATCGAGCCCATCTTTGCATGAAATGTTCCCTTGGTAGCTCTAGTTTTCTTGAAGAGATCTCTAGTCTTTCCCATTCTGTTGTTTTCCTCTATTTCTTTGCATTGATTGCTGAGGAAGGCTTTCTTTTCTCTCTTTGCTATTCTTTGGAACTCTGCATTCAGATGCTTATATCTTTCCTTTTCTCCTTTGCTTTTCGCTTCTCTTCTTTTCACAGCTATTTGTAAGGCCTCCCCAGACAGCCGTTTTGCTTTTTTGCATTTCTTTTCCATGGGGATGGTCTTGATCCCTATCTCCTGTACAATGTCACGAACCTCATTCCATAGTTCATCAGGCACTCTATCAGATCTAGTCCCTTAAATCTACATCAAATCAAATCATAAGGGATTTGATTTAGGTCATATCTGAATGGTCTAGTGGTTTTCCCCACTTTCTTCAATTTGAGTCTGAATTTGGCAATAAGGAGCTCATGATCTGAGCCACAGTCAGCTCCCAGTCTTGTTTTTGCTGACTGTATAGAGCTTCTCCATCTTTGGCTGCAAAGAATATAATCAATCTGATTTTGGTGTTGAGCATCTGGTAATGTCCATGTGTAGAGTTTTCTCTTGTGTTGTTGGAAGAGAGTGTTTGCTATGACCAGTGCTTTCCTTTGGCAAAAGTCTGTTAGCCTTGCCCTGCTTCATTATGTATTCCAAGGCCAAAATTTCCTGTTACCCCAGGTGTTTCTTGACTTCCTAATTTTGCATTCCAGTCCCCTATAAATTTATGATCAAATTCATAATCCTTACAAGATACTGACCTTTCTCCTTACAGATCTCACTTCTGCTCATAAATGACCAGCCATAGGAGGACCCACCACTTCTGACGTTTGCCTACAACAGGCTCCTTTCTGTTTTTCCAGACAAAACTCTATAAACAATTCTTACCCCCAACTAGGAACTATTGGAGAAGGCAACAGCAACCCACTCCAGTACGCTTGCCTGGAAAATCCCATGGACGGAGGAGCCTGGTAGGCTGCAGTCCATGGAGTCGCGAAGTCGGACATGACTGAGTGACTTCACTTTCACTTTTCACTTTCATGCATTGGAGAAGGAAATGGCAACCCACTCCAGTGTTCTTGCCTGGAGAATCCCAGGGATGGGGGAGCCTGGTGGGCTGTTGTCTATGGGGTCGCACAGAGTCGGACACAACTGAAGCAACTTAGCAGCAGTAGCAGGAACTATACTGCCACATTTCTGTAATCACACTTTACATCTCTCCTTCCTTTCAGGCTGATCTATGATTTACTAATTACTATCAAAGCCTTTCTAAAGATCTCAATGACAGCCTAGAAGAAATAGCTAACAGCCTTATCACTATCCAGACTCAGCTAGATTTCTTGTCAGCTGTGGTCTTACAAAACAGAAGAGGATTAGACTTCCTCATAGTGGAAAAAGGGGGGCCTATGCCTATTTTTGGAGGAAGCCTGCTATTTCTACGCCAATAAATCAGGTGTTATAAAGGAAGAAACCTGACAATCAGGGCCTCGAGAATACATCAGCACCTCAGTAATTCATTAGAAAACTGGTTAAGCAATTGGAATTGGGTCCTACCTTTTCTAGGCTCTCTCCTTCTACTTACCCTTATTCTAATGTTTGGCCCATGTTTAAGGAATCTTTTTTTTTTTCTTTTTTTTTTTCTTTTTACTTTCTTCAGGACTGCTTACAAGCCTTCACCAACCAAACTACCCATAGGCTGCTTCTAACTCACTCAGATTATCAAAAACTTCAACCCCACAAAAATCCCCTTGACCCACATTCCAGCCTTTTCTTATCTCACCTCCATGACACCCTTGTCCCACAAGAAGCAGTTACAGAAGACTGCCCTTCGGTCCTTATCCTAAATTAAAAAGGCTGGAATGATAGGGCCCACATGGGTTCTCACTGAGAAGATGGCTCATTATGTTGACCTCTCAAACAAAGAATAAAATCACAGTGATCCATGAGACCAACCCAACTGCCCAAACGGCATGCCGTATTCTCACTGGCACCTATCTTCTCAAAGCTGCGAGACCACCAGATTCCAGAACTCCAGCTACGTGACCATCCCTTCAGAGAATTTTTCGTCAGTGGGATATAAGAAGGACCCCGTCAGAAAGGGAGGATGCTGGTTCTCCTTAAGAGCCAGTCACCCTCTCTTTTCCCTCTAATAAATTTCCCTTTTCTTGCCTGACATCCCACTTGCTCACTTTTTCTCTGCACTTGCCTTACAGTAGCTCTACCCAGTTTTCTGTTCTTGCACACCCAAGTACTATTTCTAATCCCCTGTCCTGATTTCAGAGGTGAGACATCTTGCCTCCACTCTTAGCTTAATTCCTTTGTCTCGGCAAAGGGGTTTTAACTTAGTCTTCTGCTAACATTACTGAGCAATTTATAAAACCTCGGGCACTTTATGAAAATCTACCACAATTGGAGTATCTGGGAGGATCAGGGACTGTAAAGTGTACAGGTGCTCAATAAAGATACCACAATTCTACTGTTCTAAAATAGAATGAATGATAAGACACTTAATAGGAATTTTCAGGAAAAAAATTAAAATATGCTACCACATTCAATGTAAAAAGTCTAAAACTGATTCCAACTTTATAAATTTTAATGGTGTGAAAAAAAATAGGCATCTTGGAGGGGCTTTCCTGGTGACTCAGTGGTAAAGAATAGACTTACCAATGCAGGAGACTTGGGTTTGATCCCTGTTCTGGGGTGACTCTGCATGCTACCGAGCTTGTGTACCAGAGCTACTGAGCCTGTGCTCTAGAGCCCAGGAACTGCAACTACTGAAGCCCCTGAGCCTACGCTCCACAAGAGAAGCCACCACAACTAGACAATAGCCTGCACAGCAACAAAGACCCAGCACAGCCAAAAGTAAATAAGTAAATGCAATTATTCAAAAAATAGGCATTTTGAAAGTGTGGCAATTTGGTAATGCTTCATCGTGGTTCAGTCGCTCAGTCTGACTCTTTGCAACCCCATGGACCACAGCACGCCAGGCTTCCCTGTCCGTCACCATCTCCCAGAGTTTGCTCAGACTCATGTCCATTGAATTGGTGACGACATAAATATTACATAGCACGTCACATTTTCCCACTATACTTTGTTCGCTACATAGAGCACTATTAATCAATGTATGATCCTTAAGTCACTAGTCCAGAGATGTTCTATGAAAAGAGCTCAAAAGTTCAACAAGTCCTTTTTTTTTTTTCCTTCTTCATTATGGATCTTTTCTTACAAAACTTTTTGAAGAAATGCTGCAGAAAAACAAAAAGAATAAACTAAGCAAAAGAAAGACATGTATCTATGAAATAGTGGATTTAACCCGAGATAACAATAATGGGAAGTCCTAAAATAACACTCAGGCAGCAGGAGGGGAGAGGGCTCTAGGAGAAAGCCTATAGGAATAAGGGCAACTCAATAGACCACCCACCATGCACAACAATTGGGAGAAAAAGTTAGGATTTGTGGACTGCATATGGGACAAGGGAGATTCAAACAAATGTCAGTTAGAAATTCCAAGAAAACTGCAATCTGAGCAAAGAAAAACATAATAATTGAATATGGCTTGGCTTTGCATTTAGCAATGCTCTCAGATTCATAATATATAAACTTTAATTATATCTACATTCATCTATTGGAAAGACAAAGTACGGGGGGGAAGCTAACGTGTATATAAAAAGTCCTCATCTGTAATAATAGCAAGTCAATTGATGGCATCTAAAATTCATAAATTAAAAGTACCATACAAGCAATATCTGTTTATTTATCTGTTTATTGGACCCTACAACATGTCAGCAATTTTTCCTGAAAACTGGAGGTACAAGAATAAACAACAACAACAAAATACTTTGACTTCATGGAGCAAATATTTTGGCAGGAGAACCAGACCATGAACAGGACTAAACAGGGGAAATATACACCAGAAAATAGTAAATGCTAAAGAGGAAAAATTAAGCCTAGAAAGACAGAATGAAATATTGAGGAATGGATAGCTGAGATTTTAAATAGGGTAGCTGGAAGATGAATTTTGAGCAAAGAGCTGAAGGTGAATGGGAAGAACACCCTACACAGTCAGAGGAAACAGCAAGTACAGAGGCTCTGAGGTAGGAGTGTGCCTGGCACATTCAAGAAACAGCCAAGAAGTCCAAAGTAGCTGGTTTGGAAAATGAGTGGGGAGAGGGTAGAAGATGAAGTCACAGAGGTGACAGGGGCAAGACCATTCTTGGTCTTAGAGTTTGTTGCTGAGAATTGTTTGACAGCTCTAACTGTTGTTAGAGTTTGTTTGCTTTTACTCATAGTGAGAAGAGAAGACACTGAACAGGTGTGTACAGGTGTGATACAGTCTGACCTTGGCCTCAAAAGGTCACTCTGGCTGTTGTGCTGATAATAGATCACAGGAGGCTAAGACGGGCAGACCAGTTAGGAGGGTATTGCAATAATCTAAGTGGGAGATGAAGGTTGTTTGAACCAGAGTGGTAGCAGGGGATCAGAAAGGAAGGTTCAAATGCTGGTTGTATACTGAAGGTAGGGCTGACGTGACTCACTGACAAACTGGAATAGTGGATAAAGATAAAGTGGTTAAAGATAAAGTGAATAAAGATGACTCCAAGCCTTTCAATATGAACATTTAGAAGAATGGTATCTCTATTCACTGAGCAGAGGAGAACACGAGAGTTGCAGGTTTGAGAGCTCAGTTTTGGATATGTTAAGTTTGAGATGCTTATTAGACATCCAAATGGAAATGTCAAGTAGACAGGTCAGGAGTTCAGAGGAAACATCAGAGCTGGAAATAAATGGAGAGCCATCAGCAAGTGCATTGCATTTTAAGTCATAGTGATGTGTGAATACACATAGGTAATGAGGGTTGAATGAAGAGTAAGAGGTTCAAGGACTGAGCCTCAGGACACTCCAAGGTCTTCAAGCTGGGAAGATGAGAAAGCCAGCAAGAGAAACTGAGAAAGAAGTCACAAAGTTATGTTGTGTCCTGGAAACCAAGGTAGAAGAGTGTTTGCAGGAACAAGAGAGTGAGCGATTTTATCAAATGTGTGGGATAGGTCAAAAATTGAGGACTTACAAATGACAGTCAGGTTTAACATAAAATGACATTCACAGATGGCCAATCATTAGGGGAAACATTTCATTGGGTTGGCAGGAGCAAAAGGCTTACTGAAGAGGGTTCAAGAAGGCCTGGGAGAACTATTGTTGTTGTTGTTTAGCTGCTAAGTCACGTCCAACTCTTCTGTGACCCCATGGACTATACCTTCTATGTGTGTAGGATTTCCCAGGAAATGATACTAGAGTGGGTTGTCATTTCCTTCTCCAGGGAATCTTCCTGAAGCAGGGATTGAACCCGCATCTCCTGCATTGGCAGGCAGATTCTTTACCACTCAGCCACCAGAGAAGCCCTGGGAGGAGAATCAGAGGGAGTCAAGAGATACAGTTCTTTAAGGAGAATAGGCATAGACTGAAGTTGCCTCAAAAGTGTCACTATAGAGGCTTAAAGAAAAAAGAACTCTAGCCTAAAGAGAATATTGGGTTAAGAAACAGTTTTGCTTGTTTATTTTTAATTTTTCTTTGGGAGAAATAGTATCAAGTTTGTATGCTGATGGGAATAATCCAATGGAAAGTTAAGAAATTAGTATAATACCCTGTGTATTGACAATATATGTTTGCTCTCCTTCTAACAATTTGAGTTCACAAGCACATATTCCCTTAGAAACTGATTATGTATTTCTGACTCTTAAATCTTTCAATCTCATTACCTCTACCAGGAACTAATCATATTAGAAATTTGATTGATGATTAAACTATTTCCTGGTTTTTCTAGACCATATAATAATCATGCTTTTCTAATAAAAATAATATTTCTTTTAATGAGCTTTATAAATAGAAATTGAACATAAATTATCCACCTTTATGTTATAGCAGTAAGAAAAATCACTATTGGCAATAAAATTAAAAGGGAACTCAGGTCCAAGATAGACTGAATTCTCTCCCCTGTACTTTAACTACTACTGACTAGTAACTGATTAAACCCTGAGTATTTATTTAAAGTTCCAGTGACAGTACAGTTGACGTCTCTTAAGAGTCGGGTATCCATGGACTATGCTTCTCCTGACAGGAGAGGAATATTCACTTTTGACATAATTCAATAGGAAGCAGTTCCCTGTCTGGGCAGTCACTTTCCCTGCCTTCAGCATTGTCACTTGCTCTTGCTGCCACTTTAACCAACTCATTCAAGAGAATGTCATCTTCAGAGCTGTGGTTTCCTCCCCAACTGTAGCTTAACTTTTTAATATAACACCCTTCTGTGTTTCCTTCCTGTTGCTACTACCCATGGCCCAAGCTAAGAGTAATGAAGACTGTTGCAATTACTCCTGAGTTTCTCTCTTAGCTTCTTGATTCCTACTTTCCCCCTATATATAATTACTTAGGTAATAAAATAATTCTTAATTTTCAGTGCAAAGCTCTTTATCTCCTTTATATTGCATGCATGCTTGTGCATACTCAGTCGTGTCTGACACTTTGCAACCCCATGGACTATAACCTGCCAGGCTCTTCTGTCCATGGGATTTCCCAGGCAAAAATACCAGAGTGGGTTGCCATTTCCTTCTCCAGGGAAACTTCCTGATCCAGGGATGAAACACTGCCCCCCAACCCCAATCCCACCCCCACCCTACCCTGCACCCCTGTCCCCTGCATTGGTAGGCAGTTTCTTTAACGCTGGGCCACCTGGGAAGTCCTGTAAAGATGTCTATTTCCAACCCCCACTGCCCGCCCCAGCCCCGCACTCGGCGACCCAAATTCATCTCGTATTCAATTCAAAATCATTCCAATAAAAATATCCAAATAGTTTTAGGAAGAAATTTTCTAATCTTATTCTTAAATTTGTGGGGTTTCCCTGGTAGCTCAGCCGGTGAAGAATCCACCTGCAATGCAGGAGACCCTGGTTCGATTCCTGGCTCAGGAAGATCCCCTGGAGAACGGATGGGCTATATTCCAGTATTCTGGCCCAGAGAATTTCATGAACAGGGGAGCTTGCCGGGCTACAGTCTATGGGGTCACAAAGAGTCCAACATGACTGAGTGACTTTCACTTTCATTCTTAAATTTGTGTGCAATGAGACTTTCACTTGGGACTTCCCAGGTAGAGGGCAATGGCAACCCACTCCAGTACTCTTGCCTGGAAAATCCCATGGACGGAGGAGCCTAGTAGGCTGCAGTCCATGGGGTCACAAAGAGTCGGACATGACTGAGAGACTTCACTTTCCCTTTTTACTTTCATGCATTGGAGAAGGAAATGGCAACCCACTCCAGTGTTCTTGCCTGGAGAATCCCAGGGACGGGGAAGCCTGGTGGGCTGTCGTCTATGGGACTGCACAGAGTCGGACACGACTGAAGTGACTTAGCAGCAGCAGCAGCAGCAGGTGGAGCTAGTGGTGACGAAACCGTCTGCCAATGCAAGAGACTTAAGAGATGTAAGTTCAATCCCTGGGTCAGGAGGATCTCCTAGAGAAAGAAACGGCAACCCACTCCAGTATTCCTGCCTGGGAAATCCCGTGGAAGAGGAGCCTGGCAGCTTACTGTCCATAGGGTCGCAAAGAAGCAGACACAGAAGCGACTGTGAACAGCACACAGACATTCACAGATAGCTGAAGCAAGCTGGGAAAAGAGAAAATAGAGGGGAAATATGTCCTATCAAATATTAAGGCTTAAGACAATGCTGCGGTAATAAAAAATATCTTTAGAGGAGAACAAGCAGGACACTGAAAATTGTATATATATTGTGAAATTAGAGAGAACCTAGCCCTTGCAGCCCTATTTGTTTGTTTGTTTGGTTGGTTGGTTGGTTTTTAATAGTGATTCCAGGAAAGTAGCCTTAGGGGGTGGGATTAGGGAGAGTTCCGAGCTCGGGGACCAGATGCTCAGGAGTTGCGTTCCCAAACCGACAGCACCTGGAGACCTTGTTGAGAGCTCAGACTGCTGCTCCTCCAACTGTCAGAAATCCCCTCCATTTCCCCCCAAACCCACTGCCCCCAGCCCCAGTGCCTGTTGCCAGGAAGCCCCAAGATAGGCCTCAGGATTATTCAGCAAAATATCTGAGTATTTTCAAATTCCTTACCTTGTCTGATCCTCCCCAGAGCCGTATAAAGAAAGATGGAACAGGTATGATTGTGTCCACTTTACTCATGGAGAGACAAGCGCAAACAGGATAAAATGATCGGCCTGTCATCCTGCTGTGTGACAGAGCCAGGACTGAATGCAGTCCATCAGAACCTTCATCTCACACAGTCCCATCAAAAATATATATCCCCTCAGGTTTCCCTGGTAGTGATGCTATCCATGTCAGACAGAGGTACTCTAAGAGGAATGGTTGGTTGTCTGTGTTCCATTGGCCTTGGGAATAAGGGAAGCATGCTGAAGTTCTCTAAAACTCTATAAAGAAGTGATAAGGCCAAGTGAAAGTGTTAGTCTGTCAATCTTGTCTGACTATTCGCAACTCCACGGACTGTATAGATTTCTCCAGGCATGAATACTGAAGTGGGTAGCCATTCCCTTCTCCAGGGGATCATCCTGACCCAGGGATCAAATACATGTCTCCTGCACTGCAGGCAGCTTCTTTACTCTTAGAGCCACCAGGGAAGCTGTGATAAGACCGAGGCCTGATGCAGTCCCTCCAGAAGCATTCTCCCTTGGGGATGTGTCACCCTCAATGTAGGCACCACCTATGACCAATTGTCGGCCACCCGGGAAAATACCATGATAGACATGGAGTAAGACTGAGACAGTTAGTTTACCCCTGCCCTTAACACAGATCAAGGAGTAAAGATCACACCAGAAGAGGAAGTGATTTCTCTCAGTATTTTCTGCTGGATTACATGTGAAGTGCAATCACACCAACCACAGTTTCTATGCCAAATTCAGAAGCGGGACAGATATGGAGAAGCCTGAGAGAAGATAGAACCACTAGTTGAATAGAGTTCTTGAGAGGTGGCACACGCAGAGTGAAAGATGCCCTAGAAATGGTCCAGTATTGGCAGGTTTTTTGCGTGCAAAAGGTAGGAAGACTAGAAATCAGGTTTTGGTGGCAGACCCTTGATCACCTGCATTGGAATTAGAAACCTGTTTTGAAGCCATTTAATTTTTATCAGTGAAAAATTCTTCATTCATCAGTGAATGAATTCATCAGTGAATTCATCAGTGAATGAATTCTTCATTTTAGGGGGGCTTCAAAATCGCTGCAGGTGATGACTGCAGCCATGAAATTAAAAGAAGCTTGCTCCTTGGAAGAAAAGCTATGACCGACCTTGACAGCATATTGAAAAGCAGAGACATTACTTTCCCAACAAACGTCCGTCTAGTCAAAGCTATGGTTTTTTCAGTGGTCATGTATGGATGTGAGAGTTGGACTATAAAGAAAGCTGAGCGCCGAAGAATTGATGCTTTTGAACTGTGGTGTTGGAGAAGACTCTTGAGAGTCCCTTAGACTGCAAGGAGATCCAACAAGTCCATCCTAAAGGAAATCAGTCCTGAATATTCATTGGAAGGACTGATGCTGAAACTGAAGCTCCAATACTTTGGCCACCTGATGCGAAGAGTTGACTCACTGGAAAAGACCCTGATGCTGGAAAAGATTGAAGGCAGAAGGAGAAGGGGATGACAGAGGTTGAGATGGTTGGATGGCATCACCAACTCAATAGACATGAGTGTGAACAAGTTCCGGGATTTGGTTATGGACAGGGAAGCCTGGCCTGCTGCAGTCCATGGGGTTTCAAATGGTCGGACATGACTGAGCAAGTGAACTGAACTGAACTGAATTCTAGACTCACTCGGCATTAACCAACCATGTGGCAATGAGTATAGTAAAACTGAAAGAACACTTAATTAGAAGACCTGTAAGTCTGTGATCCCTACTTGTTTCACCTCTCTAGAAACTTACTTCTTCATCCATAATGTGAGGAAGATAAATGTAACCTCCAATTTTTCATAAAATTCTAAAGTCACAGTCATTTTCTACACATAGAAAATTAGATGTTTGGACTTCCCAGGTGGATAAGGATCCAACTGCCAGTGCGGGGGACACAGGCTCTATCCCTGGTCCAGGAAGATTCCACGTGCTCTGGGGCAACTAAACCCATGAGCCACTACTATTGAGCCTGCTCTGTCGAGCCTGCAATCTCAACTTCTGAGCCACTACGCCACAACTACTGAGCCTGCCTGCTGCAGTTACTTAAGCCTGCATACCCTAGAATCTGTGCTCCACAATGAGAAGCCCCTCCTCTTGCCAAATTGAGACAGCCCCAAGCCTAGCAATGAAGACCCAACACAACCAAAATAAATATTCGGATAATTTTTCAAGAAGAAAATTAGAGGGTTTAAACATCATGGTTTCTAAAATCCTCTCTGGCCCTAATATTTTAAAGTTTCAAAAGTATGTTATCGAGTATTTTTTTCTTAGGGTAAACATATTGTACTTAGTATTTCAAGTGGTTCAGTTCAGTTCAGTCGCTCAGTCATGTCCGACTCTTTGCGACCCCATGAATCGCAGCATGCCAGGCCTCCCTGTCCATCACCAACTCCCGGAGTACACTCAGATTCACATCCATTGAGTCAGTGATGCCATCCAGCCATCTCATCCTCTGTCATCCCCTTCTCCTCCTGCCCCCAATCCCTCCCACCATCAAAGTCTTTTCCAATGAGTCAACTCTTCTGATGAGGTGGCCAGAGTACTGGAGTTTCAGCTTTAGCATCATTCCTTCCAAAGAAATCCCAGGGTTGATCTTCAGAATGGACTGGTTGGATCTCCTTGCAGCCCAAGGGACTCTCAAGAGTCTTCTCCAACACCACAGTTCAAAAGCATCAATTCTTCAACACTCAGCTTTCTTCACAATCCAACTCTCACATCCATACATGACCATAGGAAAAACCATAGCCTTGACTAGACGGACCTTCGTCGGTAATGTCTCTGTTTTTGAATATGCTATCTAGGTTGGTCATAACTTTTCTTCCAAGGAGTAAGCGTCTTTTAATTTCATGGCTGCAGTCAGCATCTGCAGTGATTTTGGAGCCCCCAAAAACAAAGTCTGACACTGTTTCCCCATTTATTTCCCATGAAGGGATGGGACCAGATACCATGATCTTCGTTTTCTGAATGTTGAGCTTTAGGCCAACTTTTTCACTCTCCTCTTTCACTTTCATCAAGAGGCTTTTTAGCTCCTCTTCATTTTCTGCCATAAGGGTGGTGTCATCTGCTATCTGAGGTTATTGATATTTCTCCAGGCAATCTTGATTCCAGCTTGTGTTTCTTCCATGTAATTTGTGCATATCAATAGTTCATTCCTCTTTATAGCTAAGTAATATTCCATTGTATGATTATATGGCAATTTATTTAATCACTATATATTGATATTTCCAATTTGAAACTATTATAAATAAAGCTGTTCTTAATATTAATGTACAAGTATTTACATAAACTTATTTTTTCTCTGAGAAAATACCTAGAGGCAGCATGGCTGGATCATGTTACACTGTAGACGCATATTTAACTTTTGAGAAATTGTCAAATGCGAGGGTGGGATGATTTGAGAGAATATAATTGAAACATGTATATTACCATACGTGAAACAGATCACCAGTCCAAATGTGATATATGAAATAAGGCACTCAAAGCCAGTGCACTAGAATAACCCTGAGGGATGGGATGGGGAGGGAGGTGGGAGGGGGGTTCAGGATGAGGGACCCATGGCTGATTCATGTCAATGTATGGCAAAAACCACTGCAATATCGTAAAGGAATTAGCCTCCAATTAAAATTAATTAATTAATTTTTTTTAAATTGCCAAATGGTACCACTTTACATTCTCACCATCAATTTCGTTCCTTAGCGTTTCAACACTATGCAGATAGCGTCAATTAGAATGGTATGCCTTTTCTCAGGGCTTGCTTCTCCAGTGGCTCAGGGGTAAAGAATCCTCCTGCCAGTGCCGAAGACGCGGGTTCAATCCCTGGAGAAGGAGCTGGCAACCCGCTCTGGTATTCTTGCCTGGGAAATGCCATGGACATAGGAGCCTGGTGGGCTACCGTCCATAAGGTCAAAAAGAGCTGGACAAGGCTGAGCACACATGCAAGTTATATTCTATCAGGTACGAAACTTCACAGATTTTCATAAGAAACCAAATCACTTTCCTTATGCAATCTTGTATGTTGAGGTCCTTTAATGGACCAGAACCTGGTGGTCCAGAGTCGACCAATAAGAAAGTAAAGGAGAGAGAAAGAGGCTGATATTTCTTGGTTTATGCAGAAAACCAATAAAGCCCCTGCACGGGGCTTGCTCAGTTCACGAAGGCCTCAGGCGCCCTCTTGATGGGGTGAAGGCACAGAGCGCCTTCTCGAGAGGGTCTTAGAAGCCCGGGCAGGAAAGTGAACTCAGAGAGCCTCTGCACACCAGGGGATCAGCCTGAAAAAGAGAGAGAGGGGGAGAGAGAGAGAAAGACACGGGGACCAGAGCTCTGATGGAGGAAAGGTGTTTTACTCAACATTGTGTAGGTATTTATACTGTCTTACAAGATAGCTATTTTCAGCAGAGATATTGCCATATGGTAACTAATGAGGGAAATGTCTGGATTCCTCAGCCCCCGGGAGAGGCTTACCTCTCTTCTTAATTCCTGAATATTCAGGAATTAATAAGGAACAGAGAATTCCTTATAGACCCAAACAGCACACAGGAAGCCTCCTGTTAAATGCTTCCTGACACCTGTAGTCATAACATGCCTCTCTGCCCCTCTGACATCTAGGTCAAGGTTGAAGCCTCATATTCCCCATCCTTTGTACTTTGAAATTCTTCCCCACAGTTTCTGCAAATTCCTAGAGTCTTTTGCTTTTTCATGATAAAATACCATGTCTCCAGCATCTTCCCCTACATATACTGTTTCTATGTCAACTCCACCCCCAAGAAATTCAGCTCCTCAGATTTTGGCAAAAATTCTACTGACCTCAAGCACTTGGGAGATGAGGAACTTTACTGGTTTCTTGGAGGAGTGTGTGCTGCAGTCCATGGGGTTGCAAAGAGTCGGACACGACTGAGCGACTGAACTGAACTGAACTGGGAGGAGTGAGGGATAAAAAGCTGGTGTTGCAGCACACAGCTCACAATCTTCTATCAAGTCACTCTTTCTCCCCTTCTCTGTGAGCTCCCCATCCCTGTCCAAAACAGAACACAGTGTAGTCTCTATCTCATGTCTCACAGTGAGAGAGCAAATTTTATTGCTTGTGCATTCCCTGACGTCTTACACTTCAACCCAAGCAACTTATCAAAGTGTTTCTCCCAAACAAATACAATAGAATACGTTCCCTAAAAGAAACCTTAGTGAATAAAATGTTTTTTCCATTTCATTGCACCCATCATTGGGACTAGGAAGTTAATGGAGTTTGAAAGCACATTGGAAGAGTTATCAATGGAAGGTGACAAACTCAACCAGCTACACCCATCTCCCTGCAAATTTGCTTTTACTTCTATCTGCATCCCTCCCTTTCAGTTATTAACACAAAAAAGAGAGCAAAAAAGAGAGACTCCCTATCTTTTGTGTGGGAAATTGGAAGTAGAATGTTTTACAAAGAAAATGTGTTTCTTTTAGGCAACTATGCTAGACTTCTTAATGGTTTTGAACTAGGGTGTCGGACAAGACTCTTGAGAGTCCCTTGGACCACAAGGAGGTCCAACCTGTCCATCCTAAAGGAGATCAGTCCTGAATGTTCATTGGAAGGACTGATGTTGAAGTTGAAACTCCAATACTTTGGCCACCTGATGAGAAGAGCTGACTCATTTGAAAAGACCCTGATGCTGGGAAAGATTGAAGGCAGGAGGAGAAGGGGACGACAGAGGATAAGATGGTTGGGTGGCATCACTGATTCAATGGACATGAGTTTGAGTAAACTCTGGGAGTTGATCACGGACAGGGAGGCCTGGCATGCTGCAGTCCGTGGGGTCGCAAAGAGTCAGACATGACTGAGCGACTGAGCTGAACTGACTGAACTGAACTGATGCTAGACATCAGCAGCATGGTTTTCAGACCTCCTAAAAGTAGAAGAGGGGAGGCATTCTACATCATTCATCAAACCCCCTTAAATGTAAGCCCTGCCCATAGGATGCCCTAAAAGGTCACGGAAGAGAATGAGGGGGAGGCCGGGGGGGATGTGGTGACATTTGCAAAGGACCCAGGGCTAGGGCAATACAGATTAAAATAGAAGAGGTTGGGGGGAGCGAGAGGGAAACCCACCACAAAGATCACAGTGTTTTACTGCTCTTTTCCCACTCAGATGACACAGACTCACACATACAAGTACCCATTCACCTGGTCACACCCACAGCTGCCACCAAGGAAGCCGCAGGGTCTTTCACTGCAGCTCCACTCCCCCTAGCCCACTGAAGAACAGATCTCAGAGGTGAGGAAGGAGTAGGAGGAGCTGTGACCTGGGCCCCATGTTCCCTGGCAGCATCTGAAGCATTTGAAGGGAAGGAGCTGTGCAGGAAGAAAGGGTGGAGGTGGACACAGTAAGGTTCTTGCAAGGTCTCTTGGAAGTCGGATGGATTTCTCAGCCTCCACTGTCTCATTCTGCACCTTTTCCATAGGGATTGTGCTTCTCCCATTCCTCAAGGCCTCATGTGTTATCACCAAACCTGCTTTGTCTAAGAAGCAGAATAGGAAACTGAGCAGCTGCAGGAAGTTACACCTTTGAGGCACGTTCCTGTGCCTACACTTTTTCAGTCTGAGAGGTCTGAGTCCATTTTATAGTTCAGCTCAGGTAGTACATGAATTGAAATAATGACTAGATGAGAAACACAGAGCCTGAAGAGGAAGCAGAACAATCCAAAAGGAAGAAAAAACAAAACCAAAAAGCCCTAGTTCTAGAAATCACTGCACACAATTTTCTGTCCTCTAGCACTTTTTCTATTAATTGTGTGGTTTTCAAAACAACTCTGTAAGGCAAAGAGTAATTGGAAAAGGGGAGAGAAATGACATTCATTTTTGGATGTGTCACCAACTAGGTATACTGCAACAGAGTTCTAATTAGAAATAAAATGTCAAGAATAGGAGGCTTTCCTGGTGGTGCTAGTTGTAAAGAACCTGCCTGCCAATGCAGGAGATGTAAGGGATGTGGGTTCGATCCCTGGGTGGGGAAGATCCCCTGGAGAAGAGCATGGAAACCCATTCCTGTATTCTTGCCTGGAGAATTCCATGGACAGAGGAGCCTGGCAGGGTATAGTCCGTAGGGTCGCAAAGAGTCAGACATGACTGAAGTGACTTAGCACACACATGCACATGCTGTCTTGTCAAGAATAGGCAAGACTACTGAATTAGATGGAGAAACATATGGAGGGGGAGAAGCGTGGGGACACATCCTAGAAGCTAGAGATGAGCTGACACTTGTTTTAAAATCAGTAATTAAGACAGTGAGATGTTAGGAAAAGAATAGACAAAGTGACCCATGGAGCAGAATAAAAGGCTAGAAATAGACCCACTTAATCTATAACTTACAGCAGATGACATATCAAAGAGGAAAGAACCAGCAATTTAACAAATGATTCTGGAACTATTACTTAACTGCATATGGGAAAAGGAGATAAGAGTCCTACCTCACAATAACAAAAATTCCAGATGGATTAAAGATTTAAATGTTAAAAAAAAAAAAAAAAAAGCTAGCAAAGCTTTTAGAAGAAAATATAGAAGACCTTTATGGCTAGAAACACAAAAGCTAAAACCCTAAAGGAAAAGGTCAAACATTTTAATTACATCAAAATTAACTTTTGTTCTTGTAAAGATATATACAGAAGGCAACAAGGTAAATCACTATATGAGAAAAATGCTTGCTACACATGTAACACAGCAAAATTGGTATCCTAAAAAATATACCTCCTACAATTAGTAAGAAAAAGACTTCTGGTCTCCTCAAAAATAGCAAAAAAAAACACCCCAAAAACAAAAACACAAACAGAAAATGAGCAAAACCTATGAACAAGTATTTCTTAGAAAAAGAAATTTAAAAACCTATACTTTAAATGAAAATATGTTTAAACCTAATCTCATTTGAAGTAGATTCAAATGAAATGAAATACCAAGTTTTTATTTTCAGAAAGGTAAAAGTAAAAAAAGAAAAATTGAACAATACCAAGCGTCAGCAAATTTATAGAGGAAAGGAGAACACTCACTCACTGTACATACATTTATATAAGCATTTTGGAAAACAATTTGGCATAACCTACTAATGCTAAACATGCACATATCCAATGACTCAGAATGTCACTCCCAAGTTTACACCTAGAGAAACTTCTGCACATGTATTTTAGGAGTTATATTCAAGAATCTTCATAGCAACCTTGTTTGTAACAGTAAACACTGGAAATAACCCAAATGTCCATCAACAATCTATTGAGTGAATAAATGGTGGTATGATCATACAATAGAGTATTATGCAACAGTGAAAAATTAATGAACTCCAGCTACATAGACCCACATGGGAAAATCTCAATTAAAATCAAGAGAAAGAAGCATGTCAGAAAAGCACATCCAGCATAATACCATCTATGTAAAGTTCAAAAATATGCATACATTAAACAATATATTGAGCAGGAGTACATAGGTAAGTGATAAGACTGCAAATGAAGGGAAAGAGTGAGTAACACAAAATTCAGAAGAGTGCTTACCTCAGGATTGAGAGGCAGTAGTATTGGGGGAAAGTTCAGGAAAGCTTCTAACTTAGTGTAAACTGCTATCTGTAGTCTACATATGCACCGTTGTTCATTATTATTCTTTTGTTCACAATTATTCTTTTCTTGGGCACCCAATCAATCCATATTTATTATTTAACCTTAATTTTGTAGTTTTTTTTTGTGTTTTATTTTTTTTCATCAAACAATTACTTGGGGTTTTTTTTTTTTCTATTCTTTTTCAAATTCTTTTCCCTTTAAGGTTACTACAGGATATTGAGCAGTGTTCTCTGTGCTATACAGTAAGACCTTAACTGTTACCTATTTTAAATATAACAGTGTGTACATGTCAATCCCAAACTCCCCATCTATCTCTTTTCCCTACCCTTCCCCCAACCTTGTAACCATAAATCCATTCTCTAAGTCTGTAGTAAGTTCATTAGTATCATTTTAAAAAGATTCTGCGTATGATAATGCTATTACTGTTATTATTCTTTAAATTGTAGTATTATAATTAGGATCTTTTGAATGATTTTGAAACAAAGATGAGACCATACAATTTACAAGCTCATTTACAAGCAAACTGGTGACCGCGCAAAACTCCCTGTGCGCACTGTTCTGTCAAATTCTTCTGATTTCAAAAAATAAATTTTTAATAGATGATCTAAAAATCGAGTCTCAACTCAGAAAAATACGAAAAGGAAGGGGGGAAAAGCACCTGCACGTTAACAGTGTCTTTTATCTGAGATCCTCATGAGATCTCAGGATTTCCATCAGAGTCAAGACAGCAAAGGAGAATAGAAACAGAGGTTTTTAACTCTGATTTCACAGATATAGAGTTAGTCTGAGTTTTGATTTTTAGGTTTTTGAATAGTTAACCCATGTGAAGTTTAGTCAACCCCTCCTCTATGATAAATTGCAACCTCAGAAATACTTTTAGTACTCTCACAAGCCACACTCAGACTTAAACTACAGCTTCTTGTAACTGAAAGAGGCTCTTGAAAAATGTTGCCACTGTCTAGCATGAAAAAGAGAAGCAGATTCATGATATGTTAACAATAAAGTCTCACAGAAGCAGATTCATAATATTTTAATATTCAGGCAGCATTACCCAGAGGTCTTCTGTATTAAACATTATTATGCTAACTTCTCTTACCCACTATGCAAAAGCAAACCAGGTGCTATCAGCTAGGAGCCCCAACAATCCTGTTTTAATGAGCGAAGATAATAATGATACCAGGAACTTTAGAAGTGTGATTTCTCATGTCATGAGAAATTACCAAGCTCAACCAGTTAACTTCCAAATGCATACTCTTAGCTTTAATAGAGTCAGAGAGAACTGTGTACCTAGCAAAATTAATCTTTTATCATGTTTGCAAAAACTTAAAGAGAATGTCTTACTTCAGGGAGTTTGTAAAGCTGTCATTTTAGGAATATAGAAATTATGTTTTTCTGATGGTAAAACAATAAATATTTATGATGAAAATCTTAGAAAAAATATAAAGCATAAATGCAATTTAAGTTGTCCATAATTCTATTAACCAGAAATTACTACTATTCATGTTTTGGATCATTTCTTTTCAATATGGTTTTTTTTTTCCCCCCAAAGACATATACATGTGTTTACATATTTGAGTTCTTTTTGAATTGGTTATCTTCTTTCTTTTTCTGTTAGCATTATACTGCAAGCACTTTGCTTTGCTATTAAATAGCCTTTGACACAACTGAAGCAACTTAGCAGCAGCAGCAACAGCAGTCTTTGAAAATTGCTTTTATAGTTGTATAATATTTCCCATATGGAAATGATATAATTTAAAGAAAATTTTCCCTGCTTTGGAAAAATTTTGATGGTATTGTCATCTTTTAATATCAAAGGAGCCTAGGTAGTCTTTCCTTTTTTTTAATATCTTATATCTATTTCTCATGCTTGCCAATGGATATCAATTCAACTCTTGGACATCAGGACATTTTTTCAAAATGTTTCTTCAACCTCATTTTGTAAGACTAGAAATCAACTTGTACATTCTTTCATTTAGCAAATATTTACCATATGCCTATTGCATGCTGTGAATTGCTTAAATGCTGGTGGGCTGCCATCTATGGGGTCACACAGAGTCGGATATGACTGAAGCAACTTAGAAGCAGCAGCAGCAGCAAAGCTTAAAACAAGAGAGGAAGTCGCTGTCTTTATGAGATTATCGCAGAAGAGAGAGAAAACAAATAAATAATGTCAACCAACTTTAAGTATAAAAGAGAAAAAAAAAGCAGGGTAGGTGGGACATAGTGTGCTTTCAGGGAGGTAACAGTGGTGGCTTTATTTTATATAGTGAGGGCCGTCAGGAAACATGAGACTTGAACACAGACATGATGAAGTAAGATCAGGGGACCCAAGTAAAGAGAATTCCATCCAGAGGGAAGAGCCAAAGCAGGCAGGTGAAATGGGCGCAGGCTCAGTGTGTTTGAGGAACAACAAACAACCGACTCAGCTGCCATCAAGTGGGCCAGGAGGACAGTGGGAAGATATATGAAGTCAGAAAAGTATGCGGCTGTATCATGGAGTGTCTCATAGGCCATCGCAAGACACACTTAGGCTGTTTTTGTGTAGCCACTATACAGAAGGAGGCTTCCCAGATGGCACTAGTGGTAAAGAACCCACCTGCCAACGCAGGAGACATAAGAGATACTGTTCAATCCCTGGGTTGGGAAGATTCCCTGGAGGAGGAAATGGCTACCCACTCCAGTATTCTTGCCTGGAAAATTCCATGGAGAGGGGAGCCTGGAAGGCTACAGTCCATGGGACTGCAAAGAGTCAGCAACGACTTAAGCGACTGAGCACAGACAGAATAAGATGAGGGGCAAGGTAGACACAGAAAGACCAGACAGCAAGTAACCAAAGTAAAGAAGGTAAAAGGTGATGGTGGCCTAGACTATAGAAACAGTAGTGAAGGTGGTGAAAAAAGATCCCAGTTTGGATGCATTTTGAATTTAAAGCTGACCAATTTGCTGATGGATTCCATGGAGTTATGAGAGAAAGAGAAAAAGCAAAGATAGTTCCAGGATTTTGGCCCAAGAAAGTGAAAGAAAGAAGCTGTCATTTACTGAGATGAGGAGGACTGAAGGAGAGTAAGTTTGGCGAGAAAATCAGCAGTTGGCTCTTGATGTGCTAAGGTTGATTGACTTTAAGTGCTCATGCTCAGTTGCTAAGATATGTCTGACTCTTTGCAATCCCACGGACTGTAGCCCGCCAGGCTCGTCTGTCCATGGAATTTCCTAGGCAGGAATACTGGAGTGGGTTGCCATTTCCTTCTCCAGAGTATCTTCCCAACCCAGGAATTGAACCCAGGTCTCCTGCATTGCAGGCAGATTCTTTACCATCTGAGCCACCCGGAAAGCCCATAACCATAAGAAATATAAGTAAAGATTAAGCTGGAGTGTAGAGGATAGTCCAAGTACAAAGTATAATTTTGGCCATAATCAACATTTAGATTACATTTAAAGCCGTGAGATAGGATGAGGTTATCAAAACACTGAATATGAATAAAGGTTCAGGGATCCCAAAGGACACTGAAAAACAACTTCCAGTGAGGGAAGAGAAGAAACAAGAGAAAACGGTGCCCTGAGATTAGGGAAGGCAGCATTTCTGGAATAAACTGTCAAATGTACCTTATTAAGGGGAGTAAAAATGAAAATTGACCTTTGAATTTGGGACACAGAGGCCATCAGTTGGTAAAGCAATTGTATAATTTTTGCCTAAATCAGAAAATTTTTGAGAGTGAAGGAAGAAGTTCTCAATAATTAAAATATGTCAAGGCAATAGGCATACCTGAATAGGCACAATTGGCTCAATGAAAACTAATCTGAACAAAATAAGACAAAACATCACCCTAGCTTTAGGTGACCTTGACAAAAGCAGGTTTTTGTTTTGCCCTCATCTTTGTGTGATAAAAGAAAAAGATAATTGATTGCAATGTGTTCAAAAGAAGAGGTGAGAAAAGGAAGTGGAGATTAGAAGAGATAATCCTTTTGAAGAGTTTAGCCATAAGGAGGAACAAAGAATTTGGTCAGTAGTTCAAGGGACAGGTGTGTTCAAGAGAAATTTATTTTTAGGTAAGATACAGCACAGCATTATTAGGGTGTCAGTTGGAAAATCCAAAAGAGATAAAACTATTCAAGAGAAAAAAAGCTGGACTGATGCCCTTGATGGTGCAGGAGCAGATGAGGTCCATGACCCTTGAGGGAGATTGCGCTTCAGTAGGAACAGAGGTGTTTCATTCATGAAAGGAAAGGTATTTTAGATTGGGAGATGTGATGGAGGAAGCAGGTGAAAGCCTCTTCTGGCTGTTCATATTCTCTTGGCAAAATTATATCGGAAACCAAGCCAAAGACCCACCCACACTGAAAGCAGATTTCTTGTTATAGACTGAGAATTAGATAGACTGAGTCATCATTTCCACTCTTCATTCTTTGACTCTTCCAGAACAACTGTTCCCCGCTAACATCAACAAAATCTCTGGCGCAGGGAGGTTCTCCTGCCCATCGCCCTAAGGGAAGAGGGTCCCTGTGCAGTCAGGGCATTGTTGGAGCAGTGAGGTGTTGGGGCAGCATGTGCAGCGGCTACAGACAAGGACACACTTTGTGGGAGTGGGACCATTTATTTGACGTGAGAAGAAATGACAGGAATGATACTCTTTTAAAAAGTTATTTTTAATTGAAGGATCAGTTCAGTTCAGTCGCTCAGTCGTGTCCATCGAGTCCGTGATTCCATCCAACCATCTCATCCTCTGTCGTCCCCTTCTCCTCCTGCCCCCAATCCCTCCGAGCATCAGAGTCTTTTCCAATGAGTCAACTCTTCCCATGAGGTGGCCAAAGTATTAAAGAGTTTCAGCTTCAGAATCATTCCTTCCAAAGAAATCCCAGGGTTGATCTCCTTCAGAATGGACTGGTTGGATCTTCTTGCAGTCCAAGGGACTCTCAAGAGTCTTCTCCAACACCACAGTTCAAAAGCATCAATTCTTCGGCGCTCAGCTTTCTTCACAGTCCAACTCTCACATCCATACATGACCACAGGAAAAACCATAGCCTTGACTAGACAGACCTTAGTCGGCAAAGTAATGTCTCTGCTTTTGAATATGCTATCTAGGTTGGTCATAACTTTTCTTCCAAGGAGTAAGCATCTTTTAATTTTATGGCTGCAATAACAATCTGCAGTGATTTTGGAGCCCCCCAAAATAAAGTCTGACACTGTTTCCACTGTTTTCCCATCTACTTCCCATGAAGTGATGGGACCGGATGCCATGATCTTCGTTTTCTGAATGTTGAGCTTTAAGCCAACTTTTTCACTCTCCTCTTTTACTTTCATCAAGAGGCTTTTAGTTCCTCTTCACTTTCTGCCATAAGGGTGGTGTCATCTGCATATCTGAGGTTATTGATATTTTAATACTGGCCTGGTTTCTGCTGTACAACAATGTGTATCAGCCATAAGTATACATATGTCTCCTCCCTTCTGAACCTCCCTCCCATCCCACCCGACCCCACTGCTCTAGTTTATCACAGAGCACCAAGCTGAGCTCCCTGTGTCATACAGCAACTTCCCACTAGCTACTATTTTACATATGGTACTGTATATGTTTCAGTGCTGTTCTCTCAATTTGTCCCACCCTTTCCTTCCCCAGCTCTGTCCACAAGTCTGTTCCCCACGTCTGCATCTCTAAGAAATGATACTCTTGATTAGATGAAAAAGCAAGGAGAAGCAGTGCTCTGGAGGAAGACTTCTTTATTCAAGAAGGAGTGCCCCTGAGTGCCCTGGGCTAAACGCTGGAAGCTCTGAGTGAGAATCACAGCCCCAGGCCACAGGAGGCCACAGTCCATCAAGGAAGATTAAGAAAGAAAGAAGCAAATTGTTTGATTTTTGTTTGTTTGTTTGTTTGTTTTCTGTTTTTGGCAGATGAGTAGGGGACTGGAATGCAAAAATAGGAAGTCAAGAAACACCTGGAGTAACAGGCAAATTTGGCCTTGGAGTACAGAATGAAGCAAGGCAAAGGCTAATAGAGTTTTGCCAAGAGAACACACTAGTCATAGCAAACACCCTCTTCCAACAACACAAGAGAAGACTCTACATACACATGGACATCACGAGATGGTCAACACTGAAATGAGATTGATTATATTCTTTGCAGCCAAAGATGGAGAAGCTCTATACAGTCAGCAATAACAAGGCCAGGAGCTGACTGTGGCTCAGATCACTAATTCCTTATTGCCAAATTCAGATTTAAATTGAAGAAAGTGGGGAAAACCACTAGATCATTCAGGTATGACCTAAATCATATTCCTTATGACTATACAGTGGAAGTGAGAAATAGATTTAAGGGCCTAGATCTGATAGACAGACTGCCTGATAAACTATGTACAGAGGTTCATGACATCGTAGGAGACAGGGATCAAGACCATCCCCAAGAAAAAGAAATGAAAAAAAGCAAAATGGCTGTCTGAGGAGGCCTTACAAATAGCTGTAAAAAAAAGAGAAGCGAAAAGCAAAGGAAAAAAGGAAAGATATAAGCATTTGAATGCAGAGTTCCAAAGAATAGCAAGAAGAGATAAGAAAGCCTTCCTCAGTGAGCAATGCAAAGAAACAGAGGAAAATAATTGAATGGGAAAGACTAGGGATCTCTTCAAGAAAATTAGAGATACCAAGGGAACATTTCATGCAAAGATGGGCTCGATAAAGGACAGAAATGGTATGGACCTAACAGAAGCAGAAGATATTAAGACGAAGTGGCAAGAATACACAGAAGAACTGTACAAAAAAGATCTTCACGACCAAGATAATCTCGAAGGTGTGATCACTCACACTCACCTAGAGCCGGACATCCTGCAATGTGAAGTCAAGTGGGCCTTAGAAAGCATCACTACAAACAAAGCTAGTGGAGGTGATAGCATTCCAGTGGAGCTATCTCAAACCCTAAAAGATGATGCTGTGAAAGTGTTGCACTCAATATGCCAGGAAATTTGGAAAACTCAGCAGGGGCCACAGGACTGGAAAAAGTCAACTTTCATTCCTATCCCAAAGAAAGGCAATGCCAAAGAATGCTCAAACTACCACACAATTGTACTCATCTCACACGCTAGTAAAGTAATGCTCAAAATTCTCCAAGCTAGGCTTCAGCAATAGGTGAGCTGTGAACTTTCAGATGTTCATGCTGGTTTTAGAAAAGGTAGAGGAACCAGAGATCAAATTGCCAAGAACTGCTGGATCATCGAAAAAGCAAGAGAGTTCCAGAAAAAATGTCTACATCTGCCTTATTAACTATGCCAAAGTCTTTCACTGTGTGGATCACAATACACTGTGGAAAATTCTTAAAGAGATGGGAACACCAGACCACCTGACCTGCCTCCTGAGAAATCTGTATTCAGGTCAGGAAGCAACAGTTAGAACTGGACATGGAACAACAGACTGGTTCCAAATAGGAAAAGGAATACGTCAAGACTGTATATTGTTATCCTGCTTATTTAATTTATATGCAGAGTACATCATGAGAAACACTGGGCTGGAGGAAGCACAAGCTAGAATCAAGATTGCTGAGAGAAATATCAATAACCTCAGATATGCAGATGACACCACCCTTATGACAGGAGGTGAAGAAGAACTAAAGAGCCTCTTGATGAAAGTGAAAAAGGAGAATGAAAAAGTTGGCTTAAAGCTCAACATTCAGAAAACTAAGATTATGGCATCTGGTCCCATCGCTTCATGGGAAATGGATGGGGAAACAGTGGAAACAGTGACTGACTTCATTTTTCTAGGCTCCAAAATCATTGTGCATGGTGATTGCAGCCATGAAGTTAAAAGACGCTTGCTCCTTGGAAGGAAAGTTATGACCAACCTAGACAGCATATTAAAAAGCAGAGATATTACTTTGTCAGCAAAGGTCCATCTAGTCAAGGCTATGGTTATTCCAGTGGTCATGTATGGATGTGAGAGTTGAACTATAAAGAAAGCTGAGCACTGAAGAATTGATGCTTTTGAACTGTGGTGTTGGAGAAGACTCTTGAGAGCCCCTTGGACTGCAAGAAGATCCAACCAGTCCATCCTAAAGGAGGTCAGTCCTGGGTGTTCATTGGAGGGACTGATGTGGAAGCTGAAACTCTAAAACTTTGGCCGCCTGATGCAAAAAGCTGACTCATTTGAAAAGACCCTGATATTGGGAAAGATTGAGGGCAGGAGAAGGGGATGACAGAGGATGAGATGGTTGGATGGCATCACCGACACAATGCACATGGGTTTGGGTGGACTCCGGGAGTTGGTGATGGACAGAGAGGCCTGGCATGCTGCGGTTCATGGGGTGGCAAGGCATCGGACATGACTGAGCGACTGAACTGAACTGAACTGAACTGATGAGTAGGAGTTTGTTAAATGATGTATTAAGAGAGGGACTTCGCAACCAAAGAAAATGCCTTGGGCAAAGTTCAGGATTCTGAGGTGGCCAAGTCGGTACCCACAGCACTCCTTTGCATCAAGGAGCAAATTCTACACTTGCCTCTTCTCACCCTGTGCTTAATAGACTTGAGATCAGCCTTCACGCTGTACACACTGAGGTCAGTCCTTCTCTAAACCCTCTAACACATGACAGGAAATTGTCATTTCCCACAAGTACACTCCATTCTTGTTGGACTTGGAAGTCCCCTGGTGTTTGATAGAACTTTTTTTTTTTTTTTTTTAGCATAAGCCCAGCGGCATCTGCTTGCTATCATAAAATCTGATAACTACCACAGCTATCATAAAACCAGTTTATTCTTGACTGAGGTAAGACCCACCTCAGCAACTAACCTGCCTCAGGTTAACTGGACAATGCTGACATCCAAATGTCACAGACTTTATATGATGCCACACATCCCCAAGCAGCAGATGAACTTTTATTCAAGACCTTTAACCTCAAAGCAGCCATCTCTTTCGGTCATTCAACCTTTCAAGATGATTTCCCTTCTATTCCTTCCTTCCATCCATCCTTCCTTAATTCCCTCCATCCTTCCTTCCAAGTATTAAATCCCTCACAACTTTTGGACATAGGAAATGATATTAAAACATTGATGGGCTTGTATTCACTTTCCCTAATCCATTAAGTGATATCAACCCACTGCAAACAAGTGCTCTGAAAGACCATAGGAAATCGAATCCCAGAAATCCATGACTGTCAGCTGAGAGTGTAACAGCAGTCTAGCAGCAGTTGTCTGAAAGTGACAACTAGAGGTCAAGTTTGAATCTGCGGGTAAGTGGCATGAAGTTTTTGCAAAGCATCTAAGATAAAGGGGCAGCACGTTTCATACTTTTCTAGACTTCACAAACTAAACCCAAAAACCCCCTGAAAATAAACACCACCACAATTTTCCATGTCAGTGGTAGAAGCAGAGTAATATCAAAAACTTACTAACCTAATAGGCAATTTCCATTTCTAGTAATGTCTCTGATGATCAGCTGTATTAAATTTTCCCATGGCCCATCTTGAACTCTGGATCATAGAGTTAAGATGGTGGACAGTCTACTCAAGTTCATAGATCAGATTCACCATTGATTGACTTTGTAACTGTAGGTAAGAATCCTCAGCTCTGTATGTCTCCATTGCTTCTAACTCTTTCTTTTTTAAGTATAGTTGGTTCACAATGTTGCGTTAGTTTCAGGTATACAGCAAAAAGATTCAGTTATACATACATGTATAAACATATAAGTATTTTTTTCAGTTCTTTTCCCTTATAGATTATTATAAAATATTGAGTATAGAAACTTCCTTGGTGGCTCAGTGGTAAAAAGAAATCAGCTTGCCTAATGCAGGAGACACAGGTTAGATCCCTGATCCCGAAGATCCCACATACTGAGGAATACCTAACCACGTGCACCGCAACTATTGAGCCTGTGCTCTAGAACCCAGGAGCCACAACAGCTGAAGCCTGACTGCATTAGGGGCTATACTCCATGGCAAGAGAAGCCACTGCAATGAAAATCTTGCTCACTGCAACTAGAGAGTAGCTAGCCCACACAGCAATGAAGACTCAGCACAGCCAAAAATAAATTTTAAAATACAGCACAGCTCCCTGTGCTATACAGTAGGTCCTTTTGGTTGTCTATTTGGTATATAGTAGTGTATAGATTTTAACCCCAAGCTTCTAATTTATCCCTCCTCCTCCTTTCCCCTTTGGTAACCATAAGTTCATTCTCTACATCTGTGTCTATTTCTGTTTTGTAAATAAGTTCATTTGTATCATTTTCTTTAGATTCCACATATAAGCAATATCATATGATATTTGTTTTCCTCTGTCTGACTTACTTCACTTAGCATGATAATCTCTAGGTCTATCCACGTAATGTAATTGGCATTATCTCACTCTTTTTATGGCTGAGTAATATTCAACAGTTAGAACTGGACATGGAACAACAGACTGGTTCCAAATAGGAAAAGGAGTACGTCAAGGCTGTATATTGTCACCCTGCTTATTTAACTTCTATGCAGAGTACATCATGAGAAATGCTGGACTGGAAGAAACACAAGCTGGAATCAAGATTGCCGGGAGAAATATCAATAACCTCAGATATGCAGATGACACCACCCTTATGGCAGAAAGTGAAGAGAAGCTAAAAAGCCTCTTGATGAAAGTGAAAGAGGAGAGTGAAAAAGTTGGCTTAAAGCTCAACATTCAGAAAACGAAGATCATGGCATCCGGTCCCATCAGTTCATGGGAAATAGATGGGGAAACAGTAGAAACAGTGTCAGACTTTATTTTTGGGGGCTCCAAAATCACTGCAGATGGTGACTGCAGCCATGAAATTAAAAGATGCTTACTCCTTGGAAGAAAAGTTATGACCAACCTAGAGAGGATATTCAAAAGCAGAGACATTACTTTGCCGAATAAGGTCTGCCTAGTCAAGGCTATGGTTTTTCTTATGATCATGTATGGATGTGAGAGTTGGACTGTGAAGAAGGCTGAGCGCCGAAGAATTGATGCTTTTGAATTGTGGTGTTGGAGAAGACTCTTGAGAGTCCCATGGACTGCAAGGAGATCCAACCAGTCCATTCTGAAGGAGATCAGCCCTGGGATTTCTTTGGAAGGAATGATGCTAAAGCTGAAACTCCAGTACTTTGGCCACCTCATGCAAAGAGTCGACTCATTGGAAAAGACTCTGATGCTGGGAGGGATTGAGGGCAGGAGGAGAAGGGGACGACAGAGGATGAGATGGCTGGATGGCATCAGGGACTCGATGGACGTGAGTCTGAGTGAACTCCAGGAGATGGTGATGGACAGGGAGGCCTGGCATGCTGCAATTCATGGGGTCGCGGGGAGTCGGACACAATTGAGCAGCTGAACTGAATTGAATATCCTGTTGTGTAAATATATATTTTATAAACATGCCACATCTTTTTAAATTTTATTGGAGTATAGTTGATTTACAATGTGTTAGTTTCTGCTGTACAGCAAAGTGAATCAGTTACACACATATATATATATATATATATCCACTCTTTTTTAAAGATTCTTTCCTCACATAGGTCATTACAGAGTATTGAGTAGATTTTTCTATGTTCTACAGTAAGTTCTTATTCACTTCAGTTCAGCTCAGGTCAGTTCAGTCGCTCAGTCATGTCCGACTCTTTGTGACCCCATGAATCGCAGCACGCCAGGCCTCCCTGTCCATCACCAACTCCCGGAGTTCACTCAGATTCACGTCCATTGAGTCAGTGATGCCATCCAGCCATCTCATCCTCTGTTGTCCCTTTCTCCTCCTGCCCCCAATCCCTCCCAGCATCAGAGTCTTTTCCAATGAGTCAACTCTTCGCATGAGGTGGCCAAAGTACTGGAGCTTCAGCTTTAGCATCAGTCCTTCCAATGAACACCCAGGACTGATCCCCTTTCAGAATGGACTGGTTGGATCTCCTTGCAGTCCATGGGACTCTCAAGAGTCTTCTCCAACACCACAGTTCAAAAACATCAATTCTTCAGCGCTCAGCCTTTTTCACAGTTCAATTCTCACATCCATACATGACTACTGGATTAGGTATCTATTTTAAATATTGAAGTGACTTAGCAGCAGCAGCAGCAGTGTGTATATGTCAATCCCAGTTTCCCAATGTATCCCTCCATTCTCTTACCTCCTAGTAACCGTAAGTTTGGTTTCTACATCTGTAATTCTATTTTTGTTTTGTAGACAATTAATTTATACCCTTTTTTTAAGATTCCACAGATAAGTGAAATCATATGATATTTGTCTTTCTCTATCTGACATATTTCACTCACTACTACAATCTCTGTTGCTGCAAATGGCACAGTTTGCTCTTTCTATGGCTAAGATTCCATTGTATATATGTACTGTATCTTCTTTATCTATTCCTTTGTTGATGGATGTTTAGAACAAAAATGAAAAGACAACCCTCAGAATGGGAGAAAATATTTGCAAACAATGCAACTGACAAGGAGTTTATCTCCAAAATATACAGCTCAATAAAAAGTAAAAATAAAAAAATGGGCCAAAGACCTAGATATACATTTCTCTAAGGAAGACACACAGATGGCCAAAAAAAGGAACATGAAAGGATGTTCAACAACATTACTTATTAGAGAAATGCAAGTCAAAGCTACAGTGAGGTATCACATCAGTTCAGTTCAGTTCAGTCGCTCAGTCGTGTCCGACTCTTTGTGACCCCATCACACTGGTCAAAATGGCCATCATAAAAAAAAATTTCTAAACAATAAATACTAGAGAGGATGTAGAGAAAGGGGAACCCTCTTACACTTTAGGTGGGAATGTAAATTGGTACAGCCACTATGGAGAGCAGTATGGAGGTTTCTTAAAAAACTGAAAATAGAGAGACAAGGCCCCCTAAAATAAGTGTTTGAGGTTAAATGAAGTCATAACCGTGGGACTCTGATCTCAAAGAATCAGTGCCCTTATAAAAAGAGATCTCAGAGAGCAAGCTTGCCCCTCTCTCCATCCCTCTCTTCCTCTCTCTTTGTCTCTCTCTCGCCTTCCATGCACATTGAGGACATTGCTTGTGTGGATGTAGCAAGAAGGTTGCCCCTCTGCAAGCCAGGAAGAGAGGCTTTGCTAGTAACTGAATCCACTGGAACCTTGATCTTAGACTTCCCAGCCTTCAGAACTGTGAGAAGTAAATTTCTGTTGTTTAAGCCAGAGAAAGAGAGAAAGACTTGAGGAGCTGGGATTTAATCTGAGTCTCAGATAATCCAAGTCTGTGCTCTTAAATTCTTAGGTCACACTTTTCCCAGATATCCCCTCACAGCAGTTTCTATTGTTTCAAAAATTATTATTTTATATTGGATCTAGTTGATTTACACAGTGGTGCTTGTTTCTGGTGTACAGCAAAGTGAATCAGTTATACAAACACATAAATCCACTGTTTTTTTCTCAGTTCTTTTCCCCAATAGGCTATTACAGAGCATTGAGTAGAGTTTCCTGTGCTATACAATAGGTCCATATTAGTTATCTGTTTATATACAGTAATGTGAAGGCTTCCCTTCTGAACAAAGACTGTGTCACGTCTTTTAGCCAATAGCAGAAATAAGCTTGAACATATATACCCTATGGGGTAGATGTAATTTTCTAAAAGGCCAAAGGCCCGGTTCTAGCTAGTCCCTCTCACATCAACAGCTCTGAGCCTGTTGAATGGGCCACTGAATCTCTCCAGGCCTCAGATTCTTCGTCTGTAAAATAAAGGGCCTAGGCCAGATGGTCTATGTTCCTGTCTAGAATGTTCCCTGACATTCTTGGTGCCATGATTTCCACATTCAGAATGTTAACGGCTGTGATTTTACTAATGTTTCCTCCTCCTAATGGAAAGATGGGTCTCTTTCCATTCCTTCCACCAATTTCTGAATGCCAATATTCTCTCATTCCTAAGGTCTGTCTCAAAAGGAATGAGAAATAAGTGTACTGGGGAAGAAATTTGATACCACCACTTGGGCAAATCTCAGACCAACTCTGATTATTGGTTTCCCTCTCTGTAAAAAGAATAATAATAATAATAATAATTGCAATGTTTGTCATGCATCCCTTATAGGCTCATTGTAAACATTGATGAATTAGTTTATTCATCATCTTTGCAACAGACCATTGCAAACAAAGTACCACTAATTGCCAGCTCCTCCTGAACCCGCTTTGTTCCTCTCCTGGGGCTCATTCTCATTGTGCTGTGTTGTTCCTGGCATTGCTCCACTACCAGCCTGCAAGCCCCACTTGAAGACTTGAGGGGTGGGCCTGGGGCCAACTCATCTTGCCATTTCCTCACATAGATGGAGCTTGATGAACATTTATTTCATGTCCTCATTCATTTAACAGATAATTATTAAACCATGCTGGGCTACGAGAGACTGTGGTGAGCGAGACAATTGTCCAGGTGACTCACAGATATGAACCCAGTGAACGTAGAGTTGATTAATTGTTGCAGTAAGTGCTAAGAAGGAATATTACAACGGTTAGTAGTGTGGGTAGAGGCTTCCCTGGTGGCTCAGTAGTAAAGAATCCACCCGCCAATGCAGGGGACACAGGTTAGATCCCTGAACCGGGAAGGTCCCACATGCCGGGAAGAGACTCAGTCTGTACACCGCAACTGCTGAGCCTGTGCTCTAGAGCCACAGGCTACTGAAGTCTGCTGGCCCTGCAGTCCGTGCTCGGCAATGAGAGAAACCACTGCAATGAAAAGCCAGTGCACTGCAACTAACGAGTAGCCCCCCCTCACCACAACTAGAGAAAAGCCCTCGCTGCAACAGAGACCCAGCACAGCCAAAAATAAATAAATAATTTAGAAACATATGAGGGCTATGTCCAGGAAACTTAATGTGATGGGTCAGGGGAAGGCTTCTTGAAGGAACAATAGCGAAGCCGCGATCCTCAGAATTCAATTCTGAATTAGAGCATTTGAGTCTACCCCTGCAGGACCCTTGAGGTCAGCTGAGTATATTCAGCTTGTTACCAAAGTCTGAGACCACGTCAGATTCCACCTCTGTGATCTGAGGATGACACCGCTGCTCCTCTGTAACCCCAAAGTGCATTGCATCCCTTCAGCAAATGACAAGCCTGATTTCCTCGACACCCAGCCTCACACGCATCCTACAACAGAGCTTCCTCTCTCCCCACTGCCCAGTGGCCCACAGCAAAGGGAGGAAAGTCACCTTCCTCTCTGAAAATCATCTCAAACCCCCAGTGAACATGACTTTTTCCATTTCCCCAGCCCGAATTTCCTTCCTCCCATTTCCTCAGCCACTGGTCCCAGCCCTTCACACATCACCCCCGCCTTGACAGTGGGTTTACAACTTTCTTCTCAGCTACCCCTGCTACCACCACCCAGAACCACCACCACTCACCTCTAGTTCAATTCTCAACTAAGCAGACCTCTGATTAAAAAAAAAAAAGTGAACTCTTGTTTCACTGCAGTGTTTTTTTGGTCTGGGCTATTTGAGGTGATGGTCATTTCCCGTGTCCCTTCCATCCCCAAAAGATGGAAACCCATCTTTTTCTAGTAGTCATGTATGGATGTGAGAGTTGAGTGCCAAAGAATTGATGCTTTTGAGTTGTGGTGCTGGAGAAGACTCTTGAGAGTCCCTTGGACAGTAAAGAGATCAAACCAATTAATCCTAAAGAAAATCAACCCTGAATATTTAGTGGAAGGACATGCTGAAGGTGAAGCTCCAATACTTCGGCCACCTGACGCAAAGAGCTGACTCATTGAAAAAGACCCTGATGCTAGGAAAGATTGAAGGCAAGAGGAAAAGGTGATGGCAGAAGATGAGATGGTTAGATAACATCACCGGCTTAATGGACATGAAGTTGAGCAAACTCCGAGAGGCAGTGGAGAACAAAGGAGCCTGGCGTGCTGCGGTCTATGGGGTCGCAATGACTTAGCCACTGAAGAACAACAGCTATCTCTTTCCTTATCAGTGGGATAGAGGGCAAGCCTGGGAATTAGGATGGCGGGCCACGTGAGGTCACACAGCTGACCCTACACAGTTCAGCTCTCTCACAAGCTGTGCTCAGCAGAGACTTGTGAAGTTGATGAGCAGCTCTGATGTGATAAAGATGTGGTATTCACCCCCTCTCTGATCATAATAACACTTGAGATGTGGACTTTCCCTTGTGGTGACTCAACGCCACTTTACACTGCGTGGGGGAGGACACTTGGCTATTTTAAGTGTTCATATCAGCTAATTCACTGGGTTCTGGGCAATGCAAAAAAACTAGTTAAATTGTCCTCTGGGGCCAAAATAAGAACGTGTGGCTAAGTTTTTAGAAACTGGTAGCATGTAGCAGAAGTGAACATTTAAATTATACTCACTTAAAACAGCTTAAGACCTTGATTCAATCAGATATAAAATGGGAATAAAAATGTCATGGAGACTTCAATATAAGATAGAATACAATAATTCAAGAAACTAATACAGTTACTAGAATTCAGTGAATTCTCAACAAGCTCTTACTCATTGATTAAATTGAAGATAAAAGGAAGTTTTCATGAAAAACATACCCCATGAAGGAGCACTTCTCTGAAGAAGGGAGACGTAGGAAAATGGCAGTTTTCTGGCCTGAAGTCCTCAGGCATGAATCCATACACCTGAGACCATGGACACATACCACCTGACTCAGTGCCTCTGCATGTGTAGAGCTCAGGGGAAGGGAGATGATGGAGGAAGGGGTCAGTGTGGGATTTCCCTAAGCAGAGGCGAAGAGGAACATAAAGTGAGTGCTGAGTCTCACCCCTGAGAATAAAAGTAGATGACAGGTAAGTCAATCCCAAAGTCCCAGTTCACCCTCCCCCCATGTGTACTTCCATGTATAAAGCAGATAGCTAGTGGGAACCTGCTGTAAGGCATAGGGAGCTCAACTTGGTGCTCTGTAATGACCTGGATGGGTGGGATAGAGAGGTGGCAGGGAGGTCCAAAAGGGAGGGGGATTTATGTGTACAAATAGCTGACTCACTTCATTGTACAGCAGAAACTAACACAACATTGCAATTCAACTATACTCCCAATAAAAAGTGATTAGTTAAAAAAAATAAAAACAATTACAACATAAAAAATAATCATAGATGGCAAATTCCAGAGGGGTATCAGCCATGGAGTCGCAAAAGAGTTGACCACTTCGCAACTAAATAACAACAGATCAGCATATCAGCAAGGGTTACGCAGACATTGAGTAAGAATTAGTGAGATTCTAGAAGTACCTTCAAGTCTTGAATGTACATAACTGTAAAGGTAGTCAGCTCCCTGAAAGCCTATAATAGAATGATCTGATGATGAATAGACAGAAGCCTTATAACCTTACTCACCTCTATTTTACTGCTCAGATACCAGTTTGGAAACAATAGGTCCAAAACCAGCTCTGGGCTAAATAAGGCTCCTCTCAGTGTTATATATGTAGTATATCTGGTATGATCTGAACATTTGGCATCAGAATCCCTGTAGAAGCAGAACCATCTCTGGGGAATCACTAGGAAGGAGGGTGAAATCCCAGCGTATAGGCTTCAGTCTTTGGGGAGAATCTGCTAGACCCACAAAGACTCTCTGTGTGTGTGTGTGTGTGTGTGTCTGAAACAAAGGACAGAACTGAGTTCCCTTGGCCCTGCCAACCAGTGTGGAACAGCAACTATACACAAACCATAATCTAAAAACTAAATTAAATAAATTACAACAGAAGTTCAGAGCTAGAGATAACTACAAAACAGGGCCCTTTGCAACATTACAGAACTCTTAAGAAAAGCCTTGAAAAACTATACATAAAGTGATTGGAGCTGAATCGCATCTGAAATCTTAGCAAACATCTGGGTTACATACATATGATGAGCACCCTGAAAAACCATGTATCCATGTATTCTGAAAGCAATCACTGCCCCACAACTTTCTATTTTTTGTAAGTCAGCCGAAAATGCCTTTGTGTCTCTCAACGTTTAAAAAGCAAACATAATCTATGATATTATCCTGAAAGTGTTTTCTCAGCCAGCTTGACAAGAAAATTGCATCTCTCAGACCTCATGTTCCCCAAAGCCAATGTGTACAGGGTTGTCTGACTCTGCTGTAAGGGGGTGACTATAACAGCTCCTGAAAGACTCTAGCTATTTCATCCCTAATATTCCTTGCAATCCACTCTGTCCATTCTTGGGCTGCCCATCCATGGTAGTGCCAGGCCCAGTTGTCACGGTTGCTCCTTGGAAGAAACCGAGAAGAGGCTTCATAGAATTGCCCTGGGGAAGGAGGCCAAGGTGACACGAATCAGTGCCACTCACGTTGCCTTCCTCACCGCTAAACCTTCTCTGTGCCCTAAAACAAGACCAAAAACTACTAGTCTCTTCACTTCATGTTGAAGTGTAGCCATGACTTCTTTGGGGGCCATTTGACCTTAGAGTGAAGGCATTTCTACCATAAATGACTCTAGGGCTCAGTGGGCTATATGTCTGGTTCACTCTACTCATTTACATCATGTCTTAATCCTGACTTACGGGAATTTACTGCACATAGACTAATTTTCACACAGACCGTTATCTATACACTAATTGTCAGAACTTTTAGAATGGTGATTTGGTATTGTTAACACAGCAGAGCATTTGTCCAAGAGTGCAGCTTTAGAGCAAGATTGAAAGTGAAAGTCTTTCAGTCATGTCTGACTCTTTGCAGCCCCATGGACTATATACTCCATGGAATTCTCCAGGCCAGAATACTGCAGTCGGTAGCCTTTCCCTTCTCCAGGGGATCTTCCCAAGAAGTAAGATTAGATGTCTGGAATTCACTTCCTAACACGTTAGACTTGTTAAGAGCTAGGGAACAGGAAGTAGTGGACAGAAGTAAAGGGACCCAGCCAGGCCTCTGGTTTCTCTTTCCATAGTAAGTTGTCCACATCAAACCACCTACCTGAGAAGTCTGTTGCTACTGTAAAGCCACTTGCACAGCAGAAGATGCAGAAGTCCATGTTGACAGAACCCTTCTTTCACCAATTTGGGGAAACAAAGGTGAGTCATCAGAGGCAAAGACAGCAGCAAACCAAGCCTTCCAGCTACTAACCAACGTGCCAAGCATCTGGATCAAAATCCAGACTCAGACTCTTCCTTGAGCCAGAGATGCTGAAAGTGAAAGTGAAAGTTGCACGGGCAGGTCGGACTCTTTGCAACCCCATGGGCTATACAGTCCATGGAACTCTCCAGGCCAGAATACTGGAGTGGGTAGCCATTTCATTCTCCAGGGGATCTTCTCAACCCAGATCTCCAGCAGGAGATTATTTACCAGCTGAGCCACCAGGGAACCCCATAGAGATGCTGAGTGGAAGCAAAGAATGACACCGTTTTGTAGTTGGGAAGGACTACAGGGTTTATCTTATCCAGTCTTTTTGTTTTGCACATTAGGTAGCAGAGGCCAAAACCTGTTAGGTGTAGCACCCAAGACTCTAGTGTAATAAAAACAGAATCAGAATGAACATTCATTGTTCAAAACATTGCTCTTTTGATTCAAGTCTAGTGAAAGTCAGGTCACAATACTGTGTTGCAGCAAAGTAGGGGAAACCTCTCATGTATTTCACACAAAACTGTGTTTGAGATGACCCTTCCCCAGGCTAAAAGAGAATCCTTTTTGTTGTCACTGTGATCACCAGTACTAACAGGCAGCTAAAACTATGAGCACTTCTACATGCCAGTTATTTGTTGTTTATTTACTCAGTTGTGTCCAACTCTTTTGCGAACCCATGGACTAAATCTTGCAAGGTTCCTTCAAGATTTCCCAGGCAAGAACATTGGAATGGGTTGCCATTTCCTGCTCCAAGTGATCTTCCTGACCCAGGGATCAAACCTCCCTGTCCTGCATTGGCAGGTGGATTCTTTACCACTGAGCCACCTGGGAAACCCTCAAAACTATAAATAGTACCCTCCCAAACTGTATTTGATGGATTATTTCATTTAACCCTTATAATAATCTGATAAATTAGGTATCATTATCATTCACATTTCGCTGGAAAGACAACCAAGATATCAAAATATAAAGCAATTTGCCCATATTCACACAGCTACCTGTTAATAGTTGGGGAAGATGACGTTCAAATCCAGATTGTTTACCTTCATGACCCAATACTCAGTCACTCTGCTATCCTGACAGTAGGCTAACAATAACAACCAAAATGTAGATAAATTTAACTGAGATGCATGAAAAAGACATGAGATGCATACCTTTATTCATGACTTGCACTGTCCCAATGGACACTTAACATCTAAAAGGCCAGCCCTCTCTCTGTGTCAGAGTCCCTATGGGAGAAAGTTCTGCAATCTTGAATATCATTAGCATACCCTTGAGCATCCAGCCCAAGACTCCAGTGAAATTTGAGAGAGTCTAGTGTCTTAAAATCTCTGCCCTGGCAAGCTTCAGCTTGGTTCCTGTTTGGAATTCAGGGCACATTAAGGAGCAAGGATGAAACTGGCGTCAGCTCTCCTCCCACGCTCTCTCCTAGGTTCTGCAAACAAGGACTTCAAGGACAAAGACATGAGCGATTTCGCTGTGTTCTCTGGGGATAAGCAGGAAGGATCTGGGGGAAAATAAGGAGAGAGAAATGCAAAGCAAGCCTGTGTAAGACTGGATGATGGAATGGAGGCAGAGAAGGTTGAGGGAATGCTAGTATATACGTTTCTTGGTTTAAAGTTTATTGGCTTAATATAGGGTCTGGTGAGAATATGACTATCAAAATGCCTTGCATCTACGGGAGTAGCTGCTGGAATCTGTTGCAGCCAGGACAATACCATCCCCTCTAGGATCCATCTTCACATCTGCCTGTGTCTCAGAAGAAGCAGCTACTTTGTGACCCAGAAATAGTCCACATTTCTCAAGCAGCTCTTGTATATATTTAGTAATGCTAGAGCTATCTCCAGTAGCAGAGAAAGTCTGTCAGCCTACAATTAGAAAAAAGAAAAGACTCAAACTACTGAGATCAGCTTCTTTGCAGAAACAGCATTTCTTTGGCAGGAGGGAGAAGAGGAAGGAGAGAGAATGAGGGCTCCTGCAGTGGAGGTGGGGACACAATGTCCAGAGAAGAAACAGGGGACTCCAGGGACAGACTGTCAATGGTTCATGGTTCAGGAGGATCCCACATGCCTCGGAGCAACTAGCTCCATGTACCATAACTATTGAGCCTGGAAACTTCAACTAACTGAGCCAACAGGTTCTAGAGCCCATGTTCAACAAGAGACGCCACTATAATGAGAAACCCATGCACCACAATTAGAGAGTAGCCCTCGCAGCAACAGAGACCCATCACAGCCGTAAATAAGTAAAGAAAACTATATAAAGCACAAATAGAGGCTGAAGACCAAACACACTCAGCTTGCCAAGCCAAGGGCCTAGAGGCCTCAGGAGATTCCCTTTCTAATTCACACAGAGATACTATATGGGCTATTAGCAGCCCTGGATGTCCTCAGTTCAGTTCAGTTGCTCAGTCATGTCCGACTCTTTGTGACCCCATGAACTGCAGCATGCCAGGCTCCCTGTCCATCACCATCTCCTGGAGTTCACTCAAACTCACATCTATTGAGTCGGATATGCCATCCAGCCATCTCATCCTGGGTCGTCCCCTTCTCCTCCTACCCCAATCCCTCCCACCATCAAAGTCTTTTCCAATGAGTCAACTCTTCTCATGAGGTGGCCAAAGTACTGGAGTTTCAGCTTTAGCATCATTCCTTCCAAAGAACACCCAAGACTGATCTCCTTTAGAATGGACTGGTTGGATCTCCTTGCAGTCCAAGGGACTCTCAAGAGTCTTCTCCAACACCAAAGATCAAAAGCATCAATTCTTTGGCACTCAGCTTTCTTCACATTCCAACTCTCACATCCATACATGACCACAGGAAAAACTGTAGCCTTAACTAGATGGACCTTTGTTGGCAAAGTAATGTCTCTGGTTTTCAATATGCTATCTAAGTTGGTCATAACTTTCCTTCCAAGAAGTAAGTGTCTTTTAATTTTATGGCTGCAATCAGCATCTGGAGTGATTTTGGAGCCCGAAAATTAAAGCCTGACACTGTTTCCACTGTTTCCCCATCTATTTCCCATGAAGTCATGGGACTGGATGCCATGATCTTCGTTTTCTGAATGTTGAGCTTTAAGCCAACTTTTTCACTCTCCTCTTTCACTTTCATCAAGAGGTTTTTTAGTTCCTCTTCACTTTCTGCCAGAAGGGTGGTGTCATCTGCACATCTGAGGTTATTGATATTTCTCCCGGCAATCTCGATTCCAGCTTGTGTTTCTTCCAGTCCAGCATTTCTCATGATGTACTCTGCATATAAGTTAAATCAGCAAGGTGACAATATACAGCCTTGATGTACTCCTTTTCCTATTTGGAACCAGTCTGTTGTTCCATGTCCAGTTCTAACTGTTGCTTCCTGACCTGCATGTAGGTTTCTCAAGAGGCAGGTCAGGTGGTCTGGTATTCCCATCTCTTTCAGAATTTTCCACAGTTTATTGTGATCCACACAGTCAAAGGCTTTGACATAGTCAATAAAGCAGAAGTAGATGTTTTTCTGGAACTCTCTTGCTTTCTTGTTGATCCAGCAGATGTTGGCAATTTGATCTCTGGTTCCTCTGCCTTTTCTAAAACCAGCTTGAACATCTGGAAATTTATGGTTCACGTATTGGTGAAGGCTGGTTTGGAGAATTTTGAGCATTACTTTACTAGCATGTGAGATGAGTGCAATGGTGCAATAGTTTGAGCATTCTTTGGCATTGCCTTTCTTTGGGATTGGAATGAAAACTGACCTTTCCCAGTCCTGTGGTCACTGCTGAGTTTTCCAAATTTGCTGGCATATTGAGTGCAGCACTTTCACAGCACTATCTTTCAGGATTCGAAATAGCTCAACTGGAATGCCATCACCTCCACTAGCTTTGTTCGTAGTGATGCTTTCTAAGGCCCACTTGACTTCACATTCCAGAATGTCTGGCTCTAGGTGAGTAATCACACCATCGTGATTATCTTGGTCGTGAAGATCTTTTTTTTATAGTTCTTCTGTGTATTCTTGCCACCTCTTCTTAATATCTTCTGCTTCTGTTAGGTCCATACCATTTCTGTCCTTTATCGAGCCCATCTTTGCATGAAATGTTCCCTTGGTATCTCTAATTTTCTTGAAGAGATCTCTAGTCTTTCCCATTCTGTTATTTCCCTCTATTTCTTTGCATTGATCGCTGAGGAAGGCTTTCTTATCTCTTCTTGCTATTCTTTGGAACTCTGCATTCAGATGCTTATATCATTCCTTTTCTCCTTTGCTTTTCGCTTCTCTTCTTTTCACAGCTATTTGTAAGGCCTCTCCAGACAGCCATTTTGCTTTTTTGCATTTCTTTTCCATGGGGGTGGTCTTGTCTCCTATACAATGTCATGAACCTCAGTCCAGAGTTCTTCAGGCACCCTATCTATCAGATCTAGTCCCTTAAATCTATTTCTCACTTCCACTGTATAATCATAAGGGGTTTGATTTAGGTCATACCTGAATGGTCTAGTGGTTTTCTCCACTTTCGTCCATTTAAGTCTGAATTTGGCAATAAGGAGTTCATGATCTGAGCCACAGTCAGCTTCCCAGTCTTTTTTTTGCTGACTGTATAGAGCTTCTCCATCTTTGGCTGCAAAGAATATAATCAATCTGATTTCAGTGTGGACCATCTGGTGATGTCCATGTGTAGAGTCTTCTCTTGTGCTGTTGGAAGAGGGTGTTTGCTATGACCAGTGTGTTCTCTTGGCAAAACTCTATTAGCCTTCGCCCTGCTTCATTCCATATTCCAAAGCCAAATTTGCCCGTTACTCCAGGTATTTGTTGACTTCCTACTTTTGCATTCCAGTCCCCTATGATGAAAAGGACATCTGTTTTGGGTGTTAGTTCTAAAAAGTCTTGTAGGTCTTCATAGAACCATTCAACTTCAGCTTCTTCAGCATTACTGGTTGGGGCATAGGCTTGGATTACTGTGATACTGAATGGTTTGCCTTGGAAACGAACAGAGATCATTCTGTCGTTTTTGGGATTGCATTCATGTACTGCATTTCGGACTGTTTTGTTGACCCTGATGACTGCTCCATTTCTTCTAAGAAATTCCTGCCCACAGTAGTAGATATAATGGTCATCTGAATTAAATTCACCCATTCCAGTCCACTTTAGTTTGCTGATTCCTAGAATGTCAACGTTCACTTTTGCCATCTCCTGTTTGATCACTTCCAATTTGCCTTGATTCATGGACCTAACATTCTAGGTTCCTGTGCAATATTGCTCTTTATAGCATCAGACCTTGCTTCTATCACCAGTCACATCCACAACTGGGTATTGTTTTTGCTTTGGCTCCATCCCTTCATTCTTTCTGGAGTTATTTATCCACTGATCTCCAGTAGCATATTGGACACCTACTGACCTGGGGAGTTCCTCTTTCAGTATCCTATCATTTTGCCTTTTCACACTGTTCATGGGGTTCTCAAGGCAAGAATACTGAAGTGGTTTGCCATTCCTTTCTCCAGTGGACCGCATTCTGTCAGACCTCTCCACAATGACCTGCCCATCTTGGGTGGCCCCACATAGCATGGCTTAGTTTCATTGAGTTAGACAAGTCTGTGGTCCTCGTGTGATTAGATTGACTAGTTATCTGCGATTATGGTTTCAGTGTTGTCTGCCCTCTGATGCCCTCTCACAACACCTACCGTCTTACTTGGGTTTCTCTTACCCTGGACATGGGATATTTCTTCATGGCTGCTCCAGCAAAGTGCAGCCACTGCTCCTTACTTTGGACGAGGGGTATCTCCTTACCACTGCCCCTCCTGACCTTGAACGTGGAGTAGCTCCTCCTGGCCCTCCTGTGCCCGCGCATCCAGCTATAACATGGTGCTGGATGTCCTAGCACCATCTAATAGCTGTGACATGAGACCCATAGATCATCAACCTTTTTCCCAGCATCACAGCAATAGCATGGCAGAATCGGTGGTCTAAACCAGGTCTGTCTGCTCCCAGACAGACAGTCTCAATTTTGCTCTGCTTTTCTAGTCTGCCTCAGTGTTTAGGGGAAAAAAAAAATGAGTTCAAGGAATAATCTCAGTGTAAGTGACTATTGAGGAGCTTCTAAGATAAAACAGTGTAAAATTCTGGAACCCTGAAAGTTCTGGAACAATATGGTTATATGCAAAGATACAAAGCCAGGCAAGCATGCAGACTATTCAGTTCAACGGTCATCTACTGGACATCAGCTCAGTACCAAGCAATGATCTAGGCAGCTAACAAAGAAAGGAATAAAGCAATATTCCTGGCCTCCAGGAGCTCACTGTTAATATTTAGTGAAACCAAAGACTAAGTAGAACAGAGGGAGCTCATTAAAGAGACTGGTAATTGCTTATTTTGGGTGGAACAAGGAAATTCCACCGATTCAGGCTAGAACTTTAGCTTGGCCTTGATGTTAAGAACTGTCTCTGTACAGGGCAGTTCCTTAAGAAGCTGTAAAACCCAAAGAGGTAAACTTCTAGCAAAAAGGCTGTAACTGTTGGTCATCACACAGAGCAGTGCAGTTAAAGCCAGGATGGAAATGACTATGGCTTGCCTTAGTCTCTGCTGGACTTTCCAGATGAAAAAGCCTATGTCACAAGCTCCTGCCCACAATCACTCTGCTGCAGAGACCAAAAATGTCACAGAACAGAGAAAACGAGAAATGGTCTTAGGTGAGCAAAACAGACTTCTGTACTGTGACTTGACATGTCTGGGTTTCTGGGTACTGCGGCTCACTTTCTTGAAAGTCGAAGTTCAAAGACACAAGGAAACTCCTCCTCTAAAGTGACTTGGGCACAGCTGCATGGTGTGATAAGGAGCCCGAGCCAGCTCCTTGCTGGATGAAGTCATTTCTGGGGGGTTGCTGGTTTGGAAGATGGCAACCCAGCTGTATTCCCAAGCTGAGTGTGGGTCTCAAACAGGAAGCTCCAATCACTTCTCAAAGTCTTTTTGCTTTGCTGTCCTGGAAGAAGAAAATGAGTGGAGAGCATACTACCTACAGTCTAGGTACTTTTTCCTTATTCTGTCCTTGTGGCATCACATGGAGGAAAGGCTTATTGACCCTGTTTAAAAGATGATATCCTGGGTTTTCCAGGGTTTTACTAGGGGCTCAGTGATAAAGAATCTGCCTGCCAGTGCAAGAGACATGGGCTCAATCCCTGATCTGGGAAGATTCTATATTCCATGGAGCAAATAAGTCCATGAGCCTGTGCTCTAGAGCCCAGGAGCCACAACTGCTCAGCCCATGTGCCCCAACTACTGGAGCCTGTGTGCCTAGAGTTTGTGCTCCACAATGAGAGAAGCCACTTCAATGAGAAACCCAAACACTGCAACAAGAGTAGCTCCTGCTCTCTGCCACTAGAGAATGTCAGTGCGCAGCAGTGAAGACCCAACACAGCCATAAATAAATAAATAAAAATTAAAAAAAATAATAAACTGATGCTCCTGTGGTTTACACAGCGTAACTGAAGTCACACGGCCCAAAGGAACAGAGATAGCAATTTAGCTCAAATTTAAAAAACTTTCAAAAGTGAAGTTCTTTTTCTTTAATCAAGGAAGTTTAGTGATGTGGTTGAGAGTACAGACTTGCGCATCTGGATGCCAAGGTTGGAAGCCCAGATCTGCTGCTAACTAGCTGAAAGACCCTGAAAAGTTTCTCTGCATCTGTTTCCCCATATGTAAAATGTGGATAAAAATAGTGAGGATTCTGGGTGTTATTAGATTATAATGTACACATAGAATTGTTCCTGACATATAGGAAGTGTTATGTAAGTAGGATGATGTATCTCTATGTAGGAAAAGAAATAAAAAGGCACTCTGGAAACTAGGAAAGAAGAAGAGAATAAGAATGACTGGGGGAGGGAGGGAGAAAGAAGCAACATCCGCAAAATCATCTATTTGTATTTCAGCCATGCCTGGAATCTTCACCTGTACCTGTACTTAGTTCATCATTATCAGAAACAGGCCACAGCCATCTCAGTCTGCAGGGCTGCTGGAGACTTGTTGATAGATAGATAATTTGAGGACAGAATGAGAGAGAGAAAAGGAGAGAGAGGACCAAGATTAGATGGATAGATTATACAGGTTCATATGCACTTGACCCTTGAACAACATGAGTTTGAACTGTGTGGGTCTATTTATAGGTAATATGTTGGATTATAAATATATTGGAAAAAATTTTTGGAGATTCGTGACACTTTGAAAAAAACTTGCGGATAAACCAGGTAGTCTGAAAAAATATATATATATATAAAGGGAAAAAGTTAGATATATCCTGAATGCATTAAATATTTGTAGATACTAGTCTATGTTATCATTAACATAAAATATACACAAATCTATTATAAAAGTTAAAATTTCTCAAAACATACAAACCCTTGCATACCTCTATTGTTTAGTTCCCAAGTTGTGTCCACCTCTTTTGTGACCCCATAAACTGTAATCTGCCAGACTCCTCTGTTCATAGGATTTCCCAGGCAAGAATACTGGAGTGGGTTGCCATTTCTTTCTCCAGGGAATCTTTCCTACCCGGGGATTAAACCCTCATCTCCTGCTTTGGCAAGGGAATTCTTTACCACTGAGACATCAGGGAAGCCCTCGCATACAGAACAAGGTTCTATAAATCATATTACGGCTTCTTTGTTATTAATGTGTGAATCATTATCGGAGTAGGCAATGGCACCGCACTCCAGTACAAGCATACTGGAAAACTCCATGGACAGAGGAGCCTGGAAAGCTGCAGTCCATGGGGTCACTGAGGGTCGGACATAGCTGAGCGACTTCACTTTCATTTTTCACTTTCATGCATTGGAGAAGGAACTAGCAACCCACTGCAGTGTTCTTGCCTGGAGAATCCCAGGGATGGGGGAGCTTGGTGGGCAGAGTCGGACATGACTGAAGTGACTTAGCAGCAGCATGAATCATTATAACTATAAATGTGAATTTCTTTTCCACATTATTTTTTCATGTTTATGTCTAGTGTTAGTAATACATATAACATCTACAGTATTTTGTATTGTATAAGACAATATTGATGTAGCTACTAACAGACAATTCATCTTATAAACTGATGATATAAACTTCAGCTATTGATAAATACAGCACACTACTGTAAATATATCTTCTCTTCCTTATGATCTTCTCAATAATATTTTCTTTTGTCTAGCTTACTTTATTGTAAGAACACAGTGTATAATACATATAATATACAAACTACATGTTAATCATTTGTGGTATTGGTAAAGCTTCCAGTCAACAATAGGTTATTACTAGTTAGTTTGAAAACAGTCAAAAATTTCACATGGATTTTCAGCTGCATGGGAAGGATCAGTGTGTCAACTCTCCTGTTGTTCAAGAGCCATCTATATAGATATCCTTCCAATTTAAAATGTTCTTATATTGAGTAGAGATTTTCCTTATGGGAAAAATACATTAGAATTGAATGTTTCTAACTCCTTTTCTCCACTGCTCCCCAGGGCTCCACAGAGACGGCAGCCCTGGCTTGTGTCTCACCTTTAAAGTCTGCAAAGTTTTATGTACCTGTCATAATATGGTGGAGCTTCCCAGGTTGTGCAGTGGTAAAGAATCCACCTGCCAATGCAGGAAACACAGGAGAAGCAAGTTTGATTCCCTGGAGTAGAAAATGGCAACCTTCTCCAGTACTCGCGCCTGGAAAATCCCACAGTCCATGGGGCCACAAAGAGTCAGACACAACTGAGCCACTGACGTTGCATGCACATTCTGCGTGTCCTGGTCAATGGGCTGCTGCATTCCCATTCTCCGCATCAACAGGCCACAGACCAAAGGGATAGTAACCACTGGGAACAGTGATCATGGTTCCCAGAGGAGCATTTAGGTCAAATCCAGCTACTCAAAGAAATTCAAAGGCTATGATGACAGTGGCAGTCCTTCCTGTAGGAGAGCCATCACAATGCAGTGGGAAGAAACAGGCTTGAAGTCAGTGGTCCAGGATTGGACACTGAAAAAGCCATTTCTTCTTCCTCTGTACCACCTGTAAACTGAGGGTAGTATTTCATTTCCCAATGTTGTACGATAACGAATCTGTCTGACCTTTGTCCCAAGTTGTTGGAACTAAATGTTCTAAGCCAAGCAACAGGGATGTCTGCTATTCATAGGCAGTTCCTGGACCACCTCTGAGTTCATGCCGAGGAGATGACTTGGGCTGGAGGCTGGTCATACCAGAAAGCCCAACCCTGTCATTAGAGAGTTAGAGCCTTGGGTCACATGTTATCAGCCCAGCCTCCCTGCTGCTGAAGAGGGAAGGGAGCTGGAGACTCTAATCACGTGGCCCATGATTTAGTCATTCACATCTACCCGAAGAAACCTCAATAACAACTCTGAGCACACGTTCAGAGGGGTTTCTTGATTGGTGATAGACACCAGTGTGCTGAGCGGGATGTGCCCTGACTCCAGAGGGAGAGGGCCGCGGAAGCTCTGCGTGTGGAATCCTACCAGACCTCTCCTGAGTGGTCTCTCCCTCGGGTGGTCCTGATTTGCATCCTTTATAATAAACCTGTAATTGTAATTTCCTGAATTCTGTGAGTTATTCTAGTGAACATCAAACCTGAAGGGATCATAAGAACCCCTAATTTGTAGCCAGTTGGTCAGAAGTGTAGGTGGTCTGGGGACCCCCAAAGTTGTGGCTGACATCTGAAGCGAAGGCAGTCTTGTGGAGGACTGTGAACTTTCCTTGTGAATTTTGAGCCAATTCCAGGTGGTTAATGTCAGAATTATACTGAAGGTCGTTTTAAGAATGAAGTATAATCAAATATGAAAAAGACATTATGAATTGTGAAGGGTTAAGTAAACTTGACTTGCACAATTTTTTAAAAGGCTACATACAGTATTGATGAAAGATCAACAGGGCAATTTTGCTATTTTTGTTTAATTCAGATGAATTTCTGTTTTATACTAGTACTCTCTTGCTTAACCCCTTTATGGTCTAAGTTTATTTATTTATCACTTCAACTAAATTTAATTAAAATATAATATGCACATGATTCTGTGATAGACATGGAACTGGGTGTATAGCAAGACAAATATCAAAATGGAAAAGATGCCATAATTATTTTCAAGAAAAACACAAACCAGCAGAGGAAATAATACATAGAAAAACAAAGCAAAGAATATGTGTACCAAGAGAGTCATGGTTAAGCTAAAGACAGGGGATCCTTTCTGAGGGAATCAAACAAAACTTTCAGAGCAAATGGCATTTGAACCGGGCCTAAGAGATGCCTAGGATGTAGAGAAAAGAAGAGAAACAGTTCATGCTGAGGAGACAATGAAGAAAAGACACAAAGGAAGCCATGCTGGTGATACATTGGAGAGACACCTTCATGAAAGCAAGGGATTTCACAGCAGGGCAGAAAGATATATTGGAGCCAGACTGTAAATGGCCTTAATGGCAAGCACAAAGGTTTGTAATATCCTATAGGTAAAGGGAACTTGCGAACAATTTGGTACCATCAGACACAGCCACTGTATCTGTCTATTTACTCTTTTCTATTAATTTGGTTGAAAAGATTAAGAAGTATTACCATCTTCCTCATCTTAGAGATAACCTAAGGAGGATGTAGAGGTTATGCGATATACCTGAGCACATGAAAACAAATAACAGTCAACTAGAGAGAAGGAAAGATTCCTTCTATCCCATCAGTCTTCAGACTTCCCTGGTGGTTCAGACAGTAAAGAATCTACCTGCATTGTGGGATACCTGGGTTCAATCCCTGGGTTGGGAAGATCCCCTGGAGGAGAGCATGGCAACCCATTCAAGTAGTCTTGCCTGGAGAATCTTCACGGACAGAGGAGCCTGGCAAGCTACAGTCCACGGGGTTGCAAAGAGTTGGACATGACTGAGCAACTAAGCACACACATAGTCCATCACTCTTGTCACAAATATATTATCTTTCACTTAAAGCGGCAATTTCAAATTCAGACCATTAATAATTTATTGGCCTACCCTTCAGACTGAAGAAGACAGAGGACATCCCAAGCTTCTCTTCTGCAGACCTTTACTCCAACTTGTTCCCTTTGGGAACAACAGCGCAGAAGCACGAGGACCCTGAGCAGATTGGAGGGTCCTGCCCCTCAGCCAAGTTCTTCATGCAAAGCCAACTATTCTGACCTGAGTCCACAACACTGGCCTCAATAACACCAGTCAGCTGCAGAGTGAAAGGATGCCTGCAAGGAGAGACAGTGCCTGCACAATATCAGCTAGAAATAGCAACAGGATGTTCGATGGAAAACCTAAGCGATATTTTCCTGAAACAGCTGAGCCATGTGACAGACAAAATCAAACACAGCATTCCTTTGTGGTTAAGGAGAGAGAGCTTGAACAGTTTGCTATGAGAAAGCCAAATGAACGTGTTCATTCTCTAACTCTGTAGTGCCCTTTCTCCTACACTTTCCCAGTCTATGACACAATCAAATTCATCAGTCCTGCAGCACTGGAAAATTTCTTGAGTCTCTGATTAGTTTCAGTCTATGAAGGACATTCAGAGAATTAAGACCCCACCCGGCTTCTGCTTTATCAACATAAGATGTCTCAGACAAAAGAAGGCTTACTGTCTCCTCTATGATGACATGACTGAAAAGGGGGGCAATAAGGATTTTTTTTTTTGGTCATGTTGTAATCATATAAAAATAGTAGATAAAACTGCTTAATGGTTGGTTTTTCCCCCCAATTTTCAACATTATTGATTTTTTAATTCTGTTTGCAAGTTAAAGGGTTTGTCATTTTTTCCTTAAAAAACAACAATGCACCATATTCCTATGCATAAGGTTGAAAATTCTGAATAATCCTCTTACCATTGTTTAGAAAAATGAGAAAAAAGGTAGAAAGCTTAGTCTGGTTTCAGTGAGGTGCTGATATGATGGCTTCTGGATTTTAACTGTCAAAATTGCATGACTTATTTAAGTTTCATGAATCGAAGTAAACTTACTGTTTATCCATAGCTGCATGAATATAAAGGAAAGGGTCCAGTCCTAGAACCCACTTTAAAGTGTAATAATGTGGCCCCAGTCACCAAGTCACTTGCCTTGTTTCAGGAAGGACAGCGGCGCTGGCACGTGGGTTAAGTCCTCCCCTGGTGGGGCCGGGGAGTCTCCTTGTAAATTGATTCCCTCCTCTTGCTCTCAGTTGATGTGAACTCTCTCGCATTACTCCTCGAAACTGCTACCTGTTTTGTAGGTTTTTTTCCTTAGATGCCTTTCTAAACGTGAATGAACAGACCGACCAGAGTATATTGTTGAGGTTATAGGGGGGTGTTGGGTTGGTGGGCCCAACCTGGTATTTTTTGCTATCCCATTTCTGGCCCTCTTTACGTACCCTAGAGAGAAATTTTAGAATATTCCCTTACTCCTGCTTGGCCACTGCCTAGAATTTCTCTTCTATTCTTAAAAGACGGGAAAGTATTTATAGTAATTCATCTTCTTGAGGGTTTCTTAACAGAATTTTCTTTTTTTTTTAAATTTCAGCTAATATAAAAGTGTGTTGCTTCCTGGACCTATACTACATATGATGCTGAAGCTGAAGCTCCAATACTTTGGCCACCTGATTCGAAGAACTGACTCATTGGAAAAAACCCTGATACTGGGGAAGATTGGGGGCAGGAAGAGAAGGGGATGACAGAGCATGAGATGGTTGGATGGCATCACCGACTTGATGGACATGAGTTTGAGAAAGCTCCAGGAGTTGATGATTGACAGGGAGGCCTGGCATGCTGCAGTCCATGGGGTCACAAAGAGTTGGACACGACTGAGGAAATGATGCTATATATACCAACCATTTCTATGTTCAACAAATATTGATGTTGATGCCTGCTGTTTTAGATTTCAGGGATATGACAATCAATAATCTCCTTAGCCTCCTAGAACTTAAATCTAGTGGAGGGGGAAAGCAATAAACAAATAACAAAACATGAACAGTTCCATTTAGTTCAGTTCAAGTCACTCAGTCATGTTGGACACCAACACCTTGAGATATCTGGTTTTCCTTAATTAACAATAATCTTTTGAAGTTCAGACCACTTGCCCCTTGTTGCAAACTTCTATATAACCTGACTCCTCCTGCCTCAAAACAGTTCTCTCAGGGTTACTTGAGATGCTGTCTCCTGGGCTTGAAGTCCCAAAAATTCCCACCAAAGAAAACCTCTCAACTTTTAGGTTGTGAGTGTTTTCTAAGTCAACAGAGTGGTCAGGAATAGCCTCTCTAAAGTGCGACATGTGAGCAGTAACAATATGAAGTAAGGGAACAAGTTTTCTCTGGTTAGAAAGATTTCTTTCCATATGACTTTTATCTCCAAATAGACAGTAGATATTTTGCATTGATACGCATAACAGATTTTTTTAAAAATGATGACCCTAGCACAGGTACTGAGTTTCTAGTTGCCTGAACAGTGTAACCACTCAATTTTGTATTTGAAAAATCTAATTCAACCCCTTAATATTATGCCACCAAACCTTAATAATACAGATTCCTTGACACTGAAAATGGGGCATCTAGACATGAACGGATTCCCAGAAGGAGATGCAGGAGACAGAAGTTTGATCCCTGGATCAGTTGGGAAAAATCCCCTGGAAGATGAAATGGCCATGTCAGTATTCTTGCCTGGAGAAAACCGTGGACAGAGGAGCCTGGTGGGCTAGTCCATGAGGTCACAAAAGAGTCAGACATGACTCAGTGACTGAGCTGGAGCCATGATAAAGATGAAATACCATGAAGCTCTTGTCTAAATACAGTTGACTCTTGAACTTGGGGTTTAGAGGTACCAACCTTTCCTGTAGTCAAAAATCCATGTGTAATTTATAGTAGACGCTGTATGTGCTGTTCTTCCACATCTGTGGATCCAAACTATGGATCGTGTAGCACTGTGGTATTTACTATTGAAAAAAATCCACATATAAGAGAACCATCACAATTCAAATGTGTTTTGTTCAAGGGTCAGTTGTACTTCTGCAAACTTAAGCAAGGTCAGTGGAAAACCACATGGAAACAGACTCCAAGATAATCAGTGATATGAGGAGGGAGGGGACCATATAAGGACTCAATTATTTTATCTCATTGAATGTATCTAAAATTAATTAGATAGATAGATAGATTAAAAAGCAGCTTGCTCATGGCTGTATAGCTAGTTAGTTAATGAAGTAGTTCCATGTGGTTTTCCACTGACCTTGCTTAAGTTTGCAGAAGTACAATTAACCCTTTAACAACATGCATTTGAATTGTGATGGTTCTCTTATATGTGGATTTTTAGGTGCCTGGATTCCCTGGTGGCTCAGATGGTAAAGCGTCTGCCGGCAATGTGGGAGACCAGGTTCGATCCCTGGGTCAGGAAGATTCCTGGAGAAGGAAACGTCATCCCACTCCAGTATCTTTGCCTGAAGAATCCCATGGACAGAGGAGCCTGGTAGGCTACAGTCCACAGGATCGCAAAGAGTCAGACACGACTGAGGGACTTCACTCACTTCAACACCCTTTCAAGGGGGTGATCTTGCTCTAGCAACAGCTGGACTGGTGAAGGTTATTGTAACCGAGCTGGACCCTATGGAACCCTCTCCCATGTCCTCTGCTTTAGCTCCTCTCAATTCAGTCCAGTTGCTCAGTTGTGTCCAACTCTTTGCGACCCCATGAATTGCAGCATGCCAGGCCTCCCTGTCCATCACCAAATCCCGGAGTTCACTCAAACTCACGTCCATCAAGTTGGTGATGCCATCCAGCCATCTCATCCTCTGTCGTCCCCTTCTCCTCCTGCCCCCAATCCCTCCCATCAGCAGAGTCTTTTCCAATGAGTCAACTCTTCACATGAGGTGGCCAAAGTACTGGAGTTTCAGCTTTAGCATCAGTCCTTCCAAAGAACACCCAGAACTGATCTCCTTCAGAATGGACTGGTTGGATCTCCTTGCAGTCCACGGGACTCTCAAGAGTCTTCTCCAACACCACAGTTCAAACGCATCAATTCTTTGGCACTCAGCTTTCTTCACATTCCAACTCTCACATCCATACATGACTACTGGAAAAACCATAGCCTTGACTAGACAGACCTTTGCTGGCAAAGTAATGTCTCTGCTTTTCAATATGCTCTCTAGGTTGGTCATAAATTTCCTTCCAAGGAGTAAGCGTCTTTTAATTTCATGGCTGCAATCACCATCTGCAGTGACTTTGGAGCCCCCAAAATAAAGTCTGACACTGTTTCCACTGTTTCCCCATCTATTTCCCATGAACTGATGGGACCAGATACCATGATCTTCATTTTCTGAATGTTGAGCTTTAAGCCAACTTTTTCACTCTCCTCTTTCACTTTCATCAAGAGGCTCTTTAGTTCTTCTTCACTTTCTGCCATAAGGATGGTGTCATCTGCATATCTGAGGTTATTGATATTTCTCCTGGCAATCTTGATTCCAGCTTGTGTTTCTTCCAGTCCAGCATTTCTCATAATGTACTCTGCATAGAAGTTAAATCAGCAAGGTGACAATATACAGCCTTGACGTACTCCTTTTCCTATTTGGAACCAGTCTCTTGTTCCATGTCAGTTCTAACTGTTGCTTCCTGACCTGAATATAGGTTTCTCAAGTGGCAGGTCAGGTGGTCTGGTATTCCCATCTCTTTCAGAATTTTCCACAGTTTATTGTGATCCACACAGTCAAAGGCTTTGGCATAGTTAATAAAGTAGAGATAGATGTTTTTCTGGAACTCTCTTGCTTTTTCCACGATCCAGCAGATGTTGGCAATTTGATCTCTGGTTCCTCTGCCTTTTCTAAAACCAGCTTGAACATCTGAAAGTGCACGGTTCACATATTGCTGAAGCCTGGTTTGGAGAATTTTGAGCATTACTTTACCAGTGTGTGAGATGAGTGCAATTGTGCAGTAGTTTGAGCATTCTTTGGCATTGCCTTTCTTTGGGATTGGAATGAAAACTGACCTTTTCCAGTCCTGTGGCCACTGCTGAGTTTTCCAAATTTGCTGGCATATTGAGTGAAGCACTTTCACAGCATCATCTTTCAAGATTTGAGATAGCTCCACTGGAATTCCATCACCTCCACTAGCTTTGTTTGTAGTGATGCTTCCTAAGGCCCACTTGACATCCCATTCCAGGCTGTCTCGCTTTAGGTGAGTGATCACACCTTCGTGATTATCTGGGTCATGAAGATCTTTTTGTACAGTTCTGTGTATTCTTGCCACCTCTTCTTAATATCTTCTGCTTCTGTTAGGTCCATACCATTTCTGTCCTTTATCGAGCCCATCTTTGCATGAAATGTTCCCTTGGTATCTCTAATTTTCTTGAAGAGATCTCTAGTCTTTCCCATTCTGTTCTTTTCCTCTATTTCTTTGCATTGATCGCTGAGGAAGGCTTTCTTATCTCTTCTTGCTATTCTTTGGAACTCTGCATTCATATGCTCTTATCTTTCCTTTTCTCCTTTGCTTTTCACTTCTCTTCTTTCCACAGCTATTTGTAAGGCCTCCCTAGACAGCCATGTTGCTTTTTTGCATTTCTTTTCCATGGGGATGGTCTTGATCCCTGTCTCCTGTACAATGTCATGAACCTCATTCCATAGTTCATCAGGCACTCTATCTATCAGATCTAGTCCCTTGAATCTATTTCTCACTTCCACTGTATAATCATAAGGGATTTGATTGAGGTCATACCTGAATGGTCTAGTGGTTTTCCCTACTTTCTTCAATTTAAGTCTGAATTTGGCAATAAGGAGTTCATGATCTGAGCCACAGTCAGCTCCCAGTCTTGTTTTTGCTGACTGTATAGAGCTTCTCCATCTTTGGCTCCTCTCTGAAGTACCCAAATATTAGTATCTGATGCACATTTCCTGAGTGGTTTTGCAGATGTGAATCTCCTTTCCCCCACCAAATGCAGGAACTACTACATGATCCAGGCCTCCTGGGGCCTAAGGACTGATCATGCTAACCCTTGTGACACCATCACACCCCTGGGCTGCCTCATCATCAGCCAGGGAATTGTATACAAGCTGATCCCCTACGCTGAAACCCTCCCGGCTCACCTGCCCTTTAAAACTGCTTTACCAAAGCCCTTCATGGGAATTTGAAGCTTTTCAAGACATTAAAGAACCAGGAACTTGTCTCCTCTCATGACCTTGCAATAATCCTTTTCCCCCAATTTAAAAAAAAAAAAAAAAAAAACTGGGCTAGTGTCCACAGGCACGAGGCAGGTATTCACTTCTTCCCAGTGTGGCATTCTGATTTTTCCTTTGGATAAATCCTATTAATCCATATGGATTTTAATAGAAAGGGAAATATTTATATACAATACATGGCTAATAAAATTCTTATTGACAATATATCTAATGGAAATGTTAAATAAATCGACCATCTGGATTTGTTACTTCTCTGATGTCCCTGAAACTACCTTTCTCAGAAACTTGCAGAACTGAAAGTTTGGAATTAAACAACTTTTCCTCAGACACAAAACTAAATATGTGTTCTGTTTTTGAAAAAGATATGTCATAAAGAACAAATGTAGAGTTTTAGACGAAACTTGTATGTTCTTTTTCATCTTTTTCAAACAAATCATTAAAAGTCAGGGATTTGGATTTAAAAGACACGGTAAGTGAAGAAAGTTGTCACCAAACATAAGGTATTTGGTGTAAAATTAAGCAGATACTAGGGAGGAAGATATATTATGTTTTTCTTCCCCAAGCCAGCAGAAATGTTAAAAGTAAAATGGAACCTTCAAGGATGTTGACTTTTTTCCCCATGAATGTTTAGTTTTTTCCTGGAAACCACAGTAAAAAGAAATGATTTAAAAGTGTGGCTTTTACGAACAAGGATAGTCAACAGAATCTAATCTCAAAATTGTTCTAAACCAAGAGAAGATCCACCTGGTTAGTAAAAAATCTGAACAACAAAATACTTTTTAAAGAAATATGGCTTCATTACTTTTACAAATATGAAAGAATGTTAGAGGTTGACAAAGTATAATCTGCTAATAGTCTTTGAAGAAAGTGTCTTAATGAATAAACAAAGATAATCTGCAATTAGCAAATAATTATTAGTATACAAAGAGCTTGAGAATATATTTTTGTCTTATAATCATCGTCTCAAATCTTGTTTTACTAATTTAATTAAATTAACATATGTATACATATATATATATAAAATTCTTGCTCAAAACACATCAAATTTATACCCACCACCTTTTAAAATCTTGTCTTCCTTATATTCACATATACACCAAAAAGATAAAACACATGAGTATCCAATTTAGTTGACTTCATTCCATCAAGACAGGTGGTCAAATGGGAAATTTATAATCCATTAGGAGAGAAAATAATTAGAACATAAAATATATGAAACCATCTACTTTAGTATTGCAATAAAATCAATTAACCATAGCTTTTCCCAGTTTTCTAGAACATTCTAGACCTCATAAATTGAATTATTTAATCGTAATTTTTTAAGGACATACTTGACCTCTTTTGAATAACTGGAATTTCAACATTAATGACACAAACTTAAATTTCCACAATCATTGGCCAAGGGATTTCTGTGACTTTTCAACACTAAATATAGAAATGAAATTTATATTACCACAGGGCTCTTTTTCAATTTGTCATTTATTCCAAACTTTAAAACCACTTTAAATTCCTCTTAATGTTTTATGAGTAGCATTTAGTTTCTGAACGTGTCTTAGGTATTTATGTAGCTGACCTGACCTATATTTTAGAACTATTTTAGCATATCTTACCAAGAATACTCTTCCAAATGACCATCTTGAGTGCTCTTTTAGACTTTTCTCCTTCCACTGGTATCATAAAGAGAGGTAATTTTCAAGATAATTTGGTTATCGAGAGAATGGAAGAATATTAAAGAGAATAAAACTTCATTTCTAAAAAGTCCTTGTGTCCTTTATGTTCATAAAATTCTTTTATTGGTAAGTACACAATAAAGATAATTGAGAGTTTGAAAGATGAATAAGGTCAATAACGAAAGATGTGTTTGGAGAGTCTGGATGCTGCTTTCACCTCCGCAACCTATCCAAGGTAGATGAACAAGGAAGATGAATAGTGCTTCAGAAGTAAACCTAAAGCCTATTGGAAGGACCAATAATTGATATGCACAGACCAGCTGAACGGAGAAGGCAATGGCACCCCACTCCAGTACTCTTGCCTGGAAAATCTCATGGATGGAGGAACCTGGTGGGATGCAGTCCATGGGGTCGTGAAGAGTCAGACACGACTGAGCGACTTCACTTTCACTTTTCACTTTCATGCATTGGAGAAGGAAATGGCAACCCACTCCAGTGTTCTTGCCTGGAGAATCCCAGGGACGGGGGAGCCTCGTGGGCTGCTGTCTATGGGGTCGCACAGAGTCGGACACGACTGAAGCGACTTAGCAGCAGCCCAGCTGAAAGGAATCTACAGTGGCCCACAGGACAGATGATGGCATGTTAGTGTTGGTGTTAGAAAAGTTTTGTTCTTCTTTAGTCACTATATTATGTCCAATTCTTTCACAACCCCATGGACTGTAGTCCACAAGGCTCCTCTGTCCATCAGATTTCCCAGGCAAGAATACTGGAGCTGGTTGCCATTTCCTTCTCCAAAGGATCTTCCTGACCCAGGGATCAAACCTGAGTCCCCTGCATTGGCAGGTGGATTCTTTACCACTGAGCATGTAGGGAAGCTGAGAAGTTTTAGTGGGATTCAACAAGGAATAAGTTCTAGTAAGGCTTTGCAGGTTAAAACAACAAGGTCATTTCAATCATAAAACCCCTGAACTGCTGTCCTCCCAAATGGCCCCTGAGACTGAGAACTGACAGCCTAGCCGTCTTCCATGACTAAGAAGGACCCTAAGGAGAACCTGGAAAATTCAAGACCTGCATGTCTCCCTTTGTACCAGGCAAGCTGGGGAAAATGAAAGGGCAGCTTTCCTGAACACTTAAAATTGAAGAGTTAGCTAAAGTCAAGAAACAAGGGTTCAGATCTCACGTTTGCCTCCTATTCACTCCGTGACCTTCTCTAGCCTCTGTCTAAGACAGTCTCCCAGGGCTTCCCTGGGGGCTCAGTGGTAAAGAGCCTGCATGCCAATGAGGCGACATGGGATCTATCCCTGACTCAGGAAGATCCCACCTGCCGTGGAGCAACTAAGTCCCTGTGCTATTGAACCTGTGTTCTAGAGCCCAGGAGCCACAACTACTGAGCTCATGTGCCGCAACTGCTGAAGCCCGCACATGCCAGAGATCGTGGTCCACAACAAGAGAAGCCACCACAATGAGAAGCTGGCGCACCTAGGGAGGAGCCCTGCTCACCACAACTAGAGAAAAGCCCAAGCAGCAACAAAGACCAAAACCAAGCAAATAAATAAATTATATATAAAAATCTACTTCCTTATAAAATCATTTAAAACTCTGAAAATAAAATATTCTCCCGTGCAGAATTTACAGATGTATGCTTCTCGGTATTATCTGTTGTGTACCAAGCACTATGTTAGGTGCAGCACTGCACACACCCATGAATAAGGCAGGACACATTTTTTCAGTGTGTTCTTGAAGCAGTCTTTAGATCTATACAGTTGTTGTTACAAATAAGCACCTCCCAAATGCATTCAGTCCCACCACTTCATGGCAAATAGATGGGGGAAAGTAGAAATAGTGACAGACTTTATTTTCTTGGGCTCCAAAATCAGTGCAGATGGTGACTGCACCCAAGAAATTAAAGGACACTTGTTCTTTAGAAGAAAAGCTATGATAAGCCTAGAAAGTGTATTAAAAAGCAAAGACATCACTTTGCCGACAAAGGTCTGTACAATCAGAGCTATAGTTTCTCCAGTAGTCAAGTATGGATGGGAGACTTTTACCATAAAGAAGGCTGAACACCAAAGATTTGATGCCTTCAAACTGTGGTGCTGGAAAAGATTCTTGAGAGTCCTTGGACAACAAGGAGAAGCCAGTCAATCCTAAAGGAAATCAACCCTGAATATTCATTGGAAGGACTGATGCTGATGCTGAAGCTGAAGCTGAAGCTGAAGCTGAAGCTTCAGTACTTGGCTACCTAATGTGAAGAGCCAACTCATTGGAAAAGACCCTGATGCTGGGCAAGATTGAGGGCAAGAGGGAAATGTGGGGGGAATGACAGAGGATGAGATGGTTGGATGACATCACCAACTCAATGGCCATGAGTTTGAGCAAACTCTGGGAGACAGTGCAGGACCGGAAAGCCTGGGATGCTACAGTTCGTGCAAGACATGATTTAGTAACCGAACAACAAAATGCCAAAGAACACCTTATTTAAGATGGTAACTTGGAATAAAACAAAACACACAAAAAATAGCCTAACAGTTTTGTCTTCAAACAATTTGAGATAACAATATTACAAAATAAGACAGAATGTTATGAAAAATACTGACTACAATGGATTTCAGAAAAAGGACAGTCCATGTTTACTGTAAGGGATCAAACCAGTGCCTTTAATACTATGGTATGGTATAATAATTGAAAATTGACCTATTCTTGGAGTTCTAGCCTGGGGCTTACAAGGTTGAACATCACTGGTGGTTATTTGCACTCTTGGCATTCCTTGGCTTCTCTGTTAATTTATTGCACTTATATCATTCATTAGCACTGCCCAGATAATTTTTATTACATTCACATATTATTGTTCTGGTAGTTTATTTTTCTATCTCTTGAAAATCTTTCTTTTTCATTACTGTTTTAGGCTAAAATAAAATACCATTGTCCAAGTAAAACAATAAAAATAAAAAGCAAAATAGTCTCCCTTCCTCATCACTATCTCATCCTCATCTTATTACTTACTCTCTCATCTTATTCTGTTTTTTCTTAGCACTTATTATCCGGTACTACATGTTTACTTGCCTGGGTATTTTTTCTTTGCTCTTATTTTCTGTCACCACTTCTAAAATAAAAGCTCTATGAGGGTAAGAATTTTTTTTCCACACAGAATCCTGTGTGGAGAGGCAGTGGAGGCAGTGGAGATCATGACAAGAAAGTCTATATGAAATAGGAAAGGAAAGGACCCCACATTAAGAGCACTTATCCCCATGCTCTGCATCAGGCGCTGTTCAGCCCTCTACAAGAACCATCCTTCCATCTTCACAGTGTAACAAACATGCAAGATGTTTTTGCCATGTTTATAAAGATGAGGGAAGGTAGACTTGGAGAGGTAAGATAAGGTGCTCAAAGTTACAAAGCTAGTAAACCCTGAAGTTGACTTTCAAATTAGGATCAATCTGGCTTCAAAATCTGTGATCGCCCCATAATCATTGTAAACTGTAAAGTGCTGTGCAAAGGTATGAATTATCCATCATTATTATTTCATGCTTAAATTGTACTTGTTCAGTTTGTGACCCCATGGACGGTAGCACACCATAAAAAGATAGCTATAAAAATAAAATAGAGTCTAGAGACCACTTGATTTAGACTCTCAAAGATACTCAAAATTTCATCTCAAAAGATATATTTTTAATGAACTGCCACGGGATAAAAGGGCATGTGTATGGAACTAAGTTAGGAATGGGAGGCCAATAATAAGGATACACAATATTTCTGTTGAAGCAGAACCGTAAAGTGCAACCTTTACGGATGAGGGCTGGGGAAAGCACTTGTTGACATTTTATAAATGGGAGATGGAGCACATATTGCAATCTCCTAATTGCCAATGACACTAAGCATTTCTCATAGGAAAATGCCAAATTGGTGGAAACTGCAAAATCTTCTCTAGCTGTGTGAAGAAGCAAAAAAAGCAGCTGGCAGAAACATAAATTAAACTACAATTACAGGTCAATGGATCCAACTATCAGTTACATCCAAGAAAAGTATCTAGGGCTTGAGTAAATGGATCCTGGACACTGTAAGCCCACAACGCAGAGACCAAAGTTCCATCAGAGTCCTTGTCACAGGGAAGAGCCAATTCTGATTTCACGTTGGATCTGTTACTTTAACTTTCACTTCACATTGCCTTTACTCACTAAAAGGATCTGTTTATACACAATGGCCTGTCCCTCTGTCTGAGTGTTAAACCAAAGTGTCTTTGTTCAGGACCCTGTCACCTGTGGGTACCTACAGGAAGGAGGAAATTCATACATCCTCTCCCCAAGGCTTGCCATTCTAGGACATATTTGCAAGATTAATGGGCTTATTATTATTTTGCTTCCTCACCTCCCTCCATCTCTGTTCTGTAAAAGAACCTGGCATCCGGACCCCGATAGGATGGCTATTTTGAGACATTAGTAAAGTCATATTCCTTGCCTCAACGCCTCATCTCTCAGATTTATTGGCTTGTTGTGAGGCAAGCAGAGTGAGTTGGAATCGGTAATTTTCTGGGAATTGTTGGAGAGATTGGTACAATTGATCCTTGAACAACAGGCATGTCAGCTATGTGGATCCACTTACATGTGGATTTCTTTTTCAATAGCAAATACTGCAGTACTAAATGAGCCACCGTTGGCTGAATCTGTGGCTGTGGAATCTCAGTTATGGAGGAACTGCAGATGCAGAGGAACCACATACAGGGAGGGTCGACTATGATTTAGACTTGGGTTTTCCACTGTGTGGAGGGTCTGTGCCCCTAACCCCTGCATTGTTCAAAAGTCAACAGTAGGCTGTCTTTTCACCTTGCTTATATTTTCCTTTGTTGTGCAGAAGCTTTTAATTTTAATTAGATCCCATTTGTTTATTTTTGCTTTTATTTCCAGAATTCTGGGAGGTGGATCATAGAGGATCCTGCTGTGATTTATGTCTGAGAGTGTTTTGCCTATGTTCTCCTCTAGGAGTTTTACAGTTTCTGGTCTATGTCTGACGCAGGATACAGCATGCTTGGGGCTGTTGCATGGGGATGATCCAGAGAGATGTTATGGGGAGGGAGGTGGAAGGGGGGTTCATGTTTGGGAACACATGTAAGAATTAAAGATTTTAAAATTTAAAAAATAAAAAAAGACACTAATGGAAAAAAAATTTTTTTTGCTGTTTTGGTGAAATGTATGAATTATACTTTGGTGAAATTATGATAATATGGATTATTAAAAATTATTAGATATGTGAGTGCTGACAGAATTCTAAAAAAAAAAAAAAAGTCAACAGTATATGCATGCGCTTTATACATGACCAGACAGGAACCTTCACTCCCATGAAGAAGGAGAGATCCAGAAAGCTGTAATCTAAATAACAATAGGTACACAGTTGAAATCAGAGGACATCTGAGACTTCCCCTGGTGGCTAAACGGTAAAGAATCCACCTGCCAAAGCAGGAGACACAGGTTTGATCCCTGAGTCAGGTAGATCCCCTGAAGAAGTAAATGGCAACTCACTCCGGTGTTTTTACCTAGGAAATTCCATGGACAGAGGAGTTTGGCAAGCTACAGTCCATGGGGTTGCAAAGAGTCAGACATGACTCAGTGACTAAACAACAATAGAGGAAGTCTTGACAAGCTAAAAACTCTTTAGATCAGAAAATGGAAAACTAGAGAAAAAGCTAACCCCTCAAATCTTTAAAACTGGGAAGACAGTATGACCTTCAAGTCTGCAAAAACATTACCTGCACTTGGCTGAATCCTGTTTTGTATATCTTGTTGGTTCTGTGTTGCAGAGAGCACTGATTAAAATGAAAAAACTAAGCAGTCATTGCTTCATTTATTTAGTTGCCTTTCACTAAGCACAGAAGAATAGAGCATGTCCTTGGTACATGAAGAATATATTCATAAACAGATGCAAGGCCTCTGCCCTCCCAGAATTTATGTTCCAATGAGGAGACACAGACAATAGGGCATAAACATGATGTAAAAGAAAATTGAGAAGCATAGGTAAGTTGATAAAGATGTGAGGAGAGAATGGAGCTGAGTAAGAGAGATGGAAGTTCAGGAAAGTTGCAATTTTAAATAGAGAAGGTGATATTTGAGAAAAATGTGAAGGAGATGAGAGAGTATCTTCATGGGGATACAAAGAGAAAGAGCTCCATGCAAGTAAACAGTCAGTGCAAAAGCCCTGGGGCAGTTGTACCTCCTTGTGCTTGAGGAGATTAGCACGGGGTGAGGAAGGCAAAGAACAATGAGAGTTCAGGAAAATGATGTGAGTGTGGGTGCGATTCAGAGAAGGGAAGGTCTGGGTAGACTATGAAGAGACTGGAGGCTATAGGAAAGACTTTGGTTTTTAGTCGAATAATGAGGGGTTTTCAGGTTCAGGAGCAATGTAGTCTAGCATATGATGTTAAAGATCACTGCTGAGTTTATAAAAGGCTGAATGGTGACAAAGGAGGCAACCAAGAGGCCATTCAATAATTTAGGCTAAAGAGGATGGTGGCTTGGGCCAGGTTAGCAGCGGATGAAAGTGATAAGAAATGGTCAGCTGCGGATGTATCTTGGAAATACAGCCAGCAGGATTTCCTAATAGACTGAACATGAGGTGTGAGAGAAAGAGGCGACACTAGAGTTTCTTAATCTGTCGCTATAAGGAGCGAGCTCTTCATTAACAAAGAAGATCATTTGATAAGCACAGTAACAGCCATCGTGTGGAAACTAAAAGTTTTGCAGTCCCTAGGATATGCCTACTCTCGGGTAGAGACTCTCTCTTTTTTTTTTTTTTTTTTTTTGGCTGTGTTTTGTCTTCGTTGCTGGTCAAGGGCTTTTTTCTAGTTGAGAAGCGGGCGCTGTTCTCTAGTTGCTGTGAACAGGCTTCTCATTGCAGTGGCTTGTCTTATGGGGCTTCCCAGGGGGCACAGGGATAAAGAATCTGCCTGCCAATGAAGGAGATGCAGAAGCAGGATCAATCCCGGGGTCAGGAAGATCTTCTGGAGTAGGAAATGGCAACCTGCTCCAGTATTCTTGCCTGGAGAATTCCATAGACAGAGGAGCCTGGCAGGCTACAGTCCATGGGGTCACTAAGAGTCATGGGGTTGCAAAGAGTCGGACACAGCTGAGCACGCACACACTCACACTCTTGTTGTCAAGCAGAGGTTCTATGTTCAGGGGATTTAGCAGTTGAGTACGTGGGCTCAGAAGTTGCAACTCATAGACTCTAGAGTGCAGGCTCAGTAGTTGCGGCCCAGGGGCTTAGTTGCTCTGTGACATTTGAAATCTTCCTGGACCAGGGATCAAGCTCGTGTCCCCTGAATTGGAAGGTTGTTCTTATCCACTGTAACACTAGGGAAGTCCTTGGGCAGAGGTTTTATAACCTCTTAAAGGTAGGCCTGGGTGGCTAGATGATGAGAAATGTAACAAAATTCTCCCCACAATTGGTTGATTCCATGAAGTGTCCAGTACCAGCCTCTGCTGAGATTTAAAGAATAAAACAAACTATAATATGCAACATTTCTGAATATAAATCCTGGGCCTGCCCCTTACCAACTTTGCAACCTTATCCAAGATTCTTAACCTCTCTGAATCTTAGTTTTCTTGTCTGTGAAATGGGGACATTATTTACCTGCTAGTACCTTATGAAGACTGTGCTGTGCTGTGCTTAGTCACTCAGGCGTGTCTGACTCTTTGGGACCCCATGGACTGTAGTCCACCAGGCTCTGCTGTCCATGGGGATTCTCCAGGCAAGAATACTGGAGTGGGTTGCCATGCCCTCCTCCAGGGGATCCTCCCAAGCCGGGGACTGAACCCAGGTCTCCTGCATTGCAGGTGGATTCTTTACCATCTGAGCCACCAGAGAAGCCCAAGAATACTGGAATGGGTAGCCTATCCCTTCTCTGGGGGAACTTCCTGACCCAGGCATCGAACAGGGGTCTCCTGCATTGCAGGCGGATTCTTTACCAACTGAGCCACCTGGGAAGCTACGAAGGAATTACTTAGTCGTTCAGTGGTTAGGACTCTGTGCTTCCGCTGCCGGGGCCCAGGTTCAGGTTCAATCTCAGGTCAGGGAACTAAGATCCTGCAAGCTGTGCAGTGTGGCAAAAAAAATAAATAAACAAGGAAATAAAGGTTAAACAGAAAAAAAAAAAAGATTAGATGAGGTAATGTATGTAAAATTCTTTGCGTAGTGCTTGGCACACCTGTTATGCCAATATTTTATTTGCTGATAGATGCAATGGAAGTAACCTTTTTAGTATTGTAATCACTATGACTCCCAGTGCAAGAGGTGATTAAGATACAGATCACAAACTGTGAACACAGGAAGTCACTGACATGACTCAAATACTAGCAGGATAGTTATAGTGTTTTTGAGCTGAGACATAAAGCAACTACCTAAGCCCATCTCCAGCTCATAAGATATTTTAGAGTAAGCACAGGACTAGAGCCAGAAAATGTCCTCAAAGCATTAATAGGGTAAATTGAAGACAAATAAAAATTTACATGGAAACTTACCTCAAAAAGATGTAAGGTTGTTGGGTATAAGCTAAAAATATAAAGAGATTAAGAAAGATTAATGTGAACTCATAACTGACATATACATGAGCAAATGGAGGAAACTAGATGGGTTTGTCATCAGGGAGGGCACTATAGTTGGCCACAAACAGGATAGCTCTGATCCAGATGATAACTGTGGACTAACACACATCTGGGTCTGTTTCTTGGCGTCATGGGTCCTTGCAGCTTAAGAAGATGCCAGCTGTAAAGTTCACTTGGGACATTTCAGAAAGGTAGCATGGAGGAGTGGAATGTAGTCCTGGAGTTGGAAAAAGTTCTTGCACATGCCCCTCTCCATTTAGAGAGGCAGAACATTTCAGGCAGTGCATCCTTGGAAGATATTCAGGCTCTGTGCAGACACACAGGATAGTAGTCTAGTCCAGAAACACTATCTGTGGCTCCATGGGCAAGTCACTTAACCAAAAAGTTTCATTTGAGAGAGGAAGTCAACACCAGCCCAGTAAAATACATAAAGTGGTGCAGCAGGGTTTGAACTGTGCAGGGGTCACTCCAACTCAATTATATTCAACACATTTATTGACTGACTGCGCTCCTAACTACCAGGAGCTCCTTAGTGAACCAGACAGACATGGCCCCTGCACTCACATAACTTGTAATTTGTCTAGAGAGTCTTATAACTTGTCTACAGACAAGCAACTTCAATATGACAAGGTAAGTACTTTCATAAAGAGTCAAAACCAGGACCAATAAAAATGTATACAGAAGCTTTTACCGTAAAATAAGAGAGAGAAACAGACTTTAATAAGCAAAGAAATATAGGAAAACAGAAGAAAGAGAGCCATATAGGGAGGGTACTGAGGGGACATCTAAGGGGAGCAGTTAGTCCAGTCTTATATAAGAGTTTCCTAGAGGAGGTGACAGAAAACTGAGATCTAAACAAACATGAGTTTGCTGCCAGGGTACTTTATTGATGAACCCATGATTAGCTATTTGATTTTTATCGGTGATCTACAATTGTTGCCAGGGATTACAAAAGACTAGAAAGTAAAATGCAATAGACTGAAGGATTGTAAGAAACAAAATCTGGCCAATTTAATGTCTCCTCTTCCCCTAGAGACTGACCTGACACATAATACAGATACATATGACTCAAGTTGCTCCAGAAACCCCACTTCCAGATTGTATTTACATCACTGCCACAATACAGAACTTTAAGCAGGACTGTACAAAAAAGCATACAAATGACAACAAAAATCAGAAATCTTGTGATACATGATGTAAGCCACACCACACATATACAGAATACATAAAACAAGTAATATAGATAATAAACTCATTAAAATAGAATGCAGAGATGTGTTCCACTACAATCATTCTGAACTAAACAAAATTTCAAGAAAAACAGACAGGTATGTAATCTGACTGCCCCAAGGAATGATTTATATTTTTGATGTTGATGAAATCTCATCAAGAAAAAGTACTACAACATTCTCTATTACTACTATAATTTTCATCAAAACAGACTTTGTTTACATTCAGAGGTTTACCCTGCATTTATTGGCAGTCAGGGGCATTTCCTCAAATACGAATTTGCTCTGAAATCTTATACCTTCTGTATTATTTCTTGTACCAGGCATATTGATTAATTGGAGCAAAACAGGAAGCAATCGTTCATTACGTGATGTCTCCAAAGTACTTCATTTCTGATTAATAATCAAATTCCGTCAAATTATATTAATTATTGCTTCACCATTCTACATATGTGATGAGAAAAAAATTGTTAATTTCTTATTATTGGGACACTTATTCCAGTCATGGTTTGGAACTACAGTAAACCTCCATTAGCTGAACCTTTTGAGACTATGAACTCTTAGCTAATGGATCTTTCTGATGAACTGAACAATAGTCAAAACACTTTTCAAAATGTCTTAAAGAACAGGAGAGCCTTGTGAAACATAGCAGAGGTTCTGCTAGAAAAAGAAGGATGAAGGAAGAAGAGACTAAGGAAGGAAGAGAAGGACAAAGGAGGAGAGAGGGCAGAAGTATAAGAAGAGGAGGAAGGTGGAACAGAAAGGGGAGGAGCAAGAAAAAAATGGAAGGGACCTCCCCTGCGGTCCAGTGGTTGAGAATCTGCCTTTCAATGCAGGGGTCTTGGATTTGATCCCTGGTCAGGGAACTAAGAACCCACGTGCTGCTGTGGAGCAGTTAGGCCCGAGCGGCAACTACTGAATCCAAGTGCCACAGCTAGAGAAGTCCGTGTGCCACAACAAAGACCCAGCCCAGCCAAAAGTAAATAGATGAATTTGAAATTCTCTTAGAAACCAAAGAGAGAGATGGAAAGAAGGTTGAGTCTAGGGATACTTTCACACTCAAATAAATTTGAGAAGCAACATGTCCTATCTTATGTAACCAAGGATATTTTTTTTCTGAAGACCTCTGATAGTATAGACCATGCCATTTTATGGAGTGAAGGTTAAGAAACGCAGCCCCAGGGACAGTGAGCTAATCTGTCACTGCTGCTCTATTTTCCGTAGCCCTTTCCACATATTTTACTGCACTTTAATTCTTTACTTCCACAAAGTCTCTCCTATTCATCGCCACTCTGTTTGAGAGCTATTATCCAGTCCCCATGCCTTTTGGAGTACTTGGCAAAAAGGAAGTAATCAATAAATCTTTATGGTAGGGGGTCAATAAATATTTGCTGAGCTACCAGATAAACACTTTGTAGAGTACCTTAAATATATCTTAGTGATGATCAGCTGAATAGCTTTTCTGATTCTTTTCCAGTAAAAGTTTTCTCTCCAACCCACTGAATTATTTCATATATTTTATCAATCTTGTTTATCATTAGTATATAGCTAATTGAAGATTTATTTTCCTATTCTTAAAACAACAGCAAGTCTTCTGAAAATGAAAAAAAATGACTATCCTATTTAATCCTAGCTGTGCTAGAGAGATCTAATTTGCAAAATATAAAATAACGATATGAATAATTTGTACCCAGACAACATATTACTACCCAGAGGTCCAGTGATTTATAAGATTGTCTATTATTGCCTTGAGTGGAACATCTCTTGTAAAGCAGCCAAAGTATTTTGTACACAACCTTCCCATTAATCACATCCCCAAGGAAATATATGGGTTGAACGCACCGTTGCTCTAATTTCACAAAGGGAGAGAGAGAAGGTGCAGAAGCAAAGTGATTTTTCAAGTTTACCTAAGGTCTCACCATGCAAGTGGTTGGAAAGAGTGGGCCAGCTTCTAGCCAGCCTTGAGACTTTGTTCTCCCCAGTTCTTAGTTTTATTCAAAGTACAAGAGAGCAAGCAGTTTAATATCGATGTCACCAATACATCATCCATATGAAGGATGGTACTGCAACATTAATATGCAAATAAGCTGAATATAAAGTATCTAATCTTACTAAGCACAGTGCTCCCTGTTTCTCAGAAAAATTTATGTCTATATGAAAAGAGAATAAAATTGCAGAGGATATTCAATAATGTATATTCATTAACATATGAAGGGGAACATGGAGCTGTATTCCACTCTTAGGATTAACCCCTAGAGTTTGGGAAGAAAGAAAATAAAAGTGCCTATAGGCATTTGGTATCAATACTCTTTCTGCAAATACTCTCTCTCTAAAGGCTTTAAAGTTATGAGGAAAATCTCAGATAAATGGCTGAAAGGTGATCCCACAAAACCAGTAATTAGCCCTGCATCATTTTCTTCTTTCTTCAAGATTGAAAACATTAATTATTAGCATTAAACATATAGGTCTGTCTCCAGATGCCAAGAAGCTGGTGATCAGAAATGGATGCTAGGATATGCTGTCATTTAGAATCTACTCCCCACATGTGGGGAGGAATGGAATCCAGTCCCTCTGTTCCCCAAAGCTCTCTGTAGACTTTGCTGTCTTCTTTCTGCACAATGAGAAAAAAACTTAACAGAAAACATTCCCTTGAGGTGTTTGGAATAGGTGAACTCTTTGACCTTATTGGGCTTCCCTGGTGGCTCAAGTGGTAAAGAATCTACCTGCAATGCAGGAGACTTGGGTTCGATCCCTGGGTTGGGATGATCCCCTAGAAAAGGAAATGGCAATCCACTCCAGTATTCTTGTCTGAAAAATCCTATGGACAGAAGAGCCTGGTAGGCTATAGTCCATGGGATTGCAAAGAGCGACTAACACTTTCACTTCACAGTTTTGGTCTTATTAGGAGGTGAGGGAAATAGGAAAGAAATCAAGAGCATGCACAGGATTAAGTTATTATTATTCCTAATAACAACAAAAAGAACTAAAACCCACACATGTTTAGCACTTCACCATTTATAAACACTTTCCATCCATTTTCTCATTTGATCCTCACAACAATCCTGTGAGATAATTAAGATGGATATTTACTCTAACTTTCAACTGTGAAAATTAAAAATACACAGAGAAGTAGATCAAGCAGTGTTAATAACCTGAATATCCATCTTCTGGATCTCACAATATGAACATCCTGCTGTACATGTACATTTATTTTTTGCTCAAGTATTTTAGCAGATTATAAGCAACATGGGATTTAACCTTTTTACATGTAACAAAATTAATAATACTTCTCTAGTATCATTTCCCATCCAAATTGTAATCAGATAGCCCCAGGTGTAAGGTCAGCATTATTTCTCATTTTGCAGATGTGACTTTTTTTTACATAACAAAATGAACCAACAGGCTTGAGGACACATAGATAATAAACAAGGAACCTGAGAACTCAGGTTTAGAACTCATGATTTCTTGGTCTCAATTCTTCTCACTTTGAAGCAAAGTTCCATAAAAATAGTCTCAATTGGAAGAAGACAGAAAAGCTACACAGGCAGACCTCTGTGTATTATTTGAGCAGAAGTAATCTTAAGAAAATGTAAAGCGAATATGTGAGTTTATCTTCAACAATGTCTTATTTTCAGTGGCCCTTCTCATTCCCCGTAGTTCTGTGTTTACCCTTCCCCAACTCACCCTTCATTGCCCCTAATTCAAACCCCGGTCAATACTACCAATATTTGTTGTTGTTCAGTCATTCAGTCATGTCCAACTCTTTGCAACCCCATGGACTGTAGCCTGCCAGGCTCCTCTGTCCTTGCTGGTATTTCCCAGGCAAGAATACTGGAGTGGGTTGCCATTTCCTCCTCTAGGGGATCTTCCTGACCCAGAGATTGAACCCAAGTCTCCTTCACTGGCAGGCAGATTCTTTGGAGCTGAGCCAATATATTGGCTGTCTAAGTGCCCTATCAATACTTCCTTCTCCCTGACTATAAGGTCAACACCGTCTTGCAGCCATCAAACATCTTAAGAGAGCCTGATGGACTCATCTCTCTGAGATGAGTCATTAGTCATTGTTACTGACACCATGAACCCCTCTGAGTATTCCTGGAACTATAGAGATGACATTATTTTGCCTCATAGAATCAACAAATTATTCTGATGTCATGATTCTTACACCACCACAAGCATTAGCAATGTATTCCTGCTTAGCTCAAAAGTGTATATTCAATTTATACAATTCCCCTTGTAGATTTATACAAACTCTGCAGTAAAAGGTTTCCTCTCCCATTTAAATGTTTTACCATCTTCTCCCACTTTCAGCCCCTTTCCCTCATCACAAGTATTACACATGCAATCAATGGTAGACTTAGCTTGCCATTCAAGATTCACCTCCACTCCACAAATGTTTGCATTTTCTTCTACTAGGTTCCTGGCATCTTTCGACAAGACCTGCCAATGGGTTCTTAAAATTTTCCAGATGGATGTGGGTATGTTCCAAATCATAACATCAAAGGTATCTCTTGGCTCGACTTACTTGTTTAGTCTAAATGGATCAGACAAATACAAAAACATTATATAAATTTTAAGTGTCACCCAAGGGAAAGAATGTAAAACATTCTAAGATAAAGAGAAATTCTGGTCATCATCAGACTACTCTAGAAATATGATAAGACAAAGCCATGTCATGTTGCCAAGTCCTGGAGAACTAGGGAGGAGTTGGTTTAACCAGAGCATATCTGATTCCAGGCTCAAGATGCTTAGGCAGGAATTCAGGTTAGCGATTCCTAGTTCCATACAAAGCGCATTACACAATAACAATAGTCAAAAGCTTTGTGTGTGATAGATCCCTTCCAGGATTGCCCTGTATTGGCATGCAATGTATAAGAAAATTCTTTTAAGGAATATTCCCTCATACTAGAATATCAGATACACAAAATAGCCCAGGAGGTCTTCCCTGTCATCCCTGAAATCATGTTATAATTGTATCAGCCACAGCTCTTGATTACAACCAATAGAATCTACTTGGCATAATTAAAGGGGAAAAAAGAATGTATTAAAAGATATTTTAGCTCAAGGCAGGAGAGGAAGGAGACAACAGAGGACAAGATGTTTGGATGGCATCACTGCCTTAATAGACGTGAGTTTGAGCAAGCTCCGGGAGATGAGGGACAGATGCTGCAGTCCATGGGGCTGCAAAGAGGCAGACATGACTGAGCAACTGAACAATTTTAGTTCACCGATTCATTAAACTAGCTGTAAAAACAGGTTAGAGTTGAAGCTCCCAGGAATAATGCCTAAAACTACACAGAACTGACCCAGTGGAGAAATTGCCTGCTGTGTATAAATTCCTGGAACCTGATGACTGCTACTAGCATCAATGCCACTGCAATCTGTGACTAGGGGAGAGGCTATATACCTTTACAGCCACCTGTGTCAACAACTCAGAGCTCCATGCAGAGTTAGCTGCTGTCTCATATTGTTCACATCTGAACTGAGGTTTCATGCTCATGTCTGATTGGAAAGTCCAGGCCCTGTCCCAACTCTTATTAATCACTCACTATGTGTCATGCCTTCTTCTAAAAGCCTTTTATAAGAATTAAATCACTTAAGCCTCATGACAACCCTCAAAGTTTGGCTCAAGATTATTCCTTTTTATAGGACTAATAAGGGCTTGTAAGGCACATAAGGGCTTCCCTGGTGACACAGCGGTAAAGAGTCCATCTGGAATGCAGGAGACGCAGGAGATGCAGGTTTGATCTGTGAGTCAGGAAGATCCCCTGGAGGGGGACCCAACCCTCTCCAGTATTCTTGCCTGAAGAATCCTGTGGACAGAGAAGTCTGGTGGGTTACATACAGTTCATGGGGTCGCAAAGAGTCAGAGAAGACTAAGGCGGCTGAGCATGCATGCACGAGGCATATAAAAATTATCCAATCAGTCTAAAAATCACTGTAAGCGGCAGAGTTGAGATTTGAACTCAGATAGTCTGACCCCAGAGCTCAAGATTTCTCAATATTTTGTTTTGTGTTACATTCACCTGCTTGCTTCGTAACTGCAAGGAGGGAAATCTATATCTTAAACATGAACTCATTTACCCAAGTCTAAAAATGCTGTTCAAAAGATGATGGGTAAATATCAATATGTCAGACATCTACTACAGATGCCTAAAATTGTAAGGCTGTTCTCTGTACATATTCAGTTCAGTTCAGTTCAGTTCAATCGCTTAGTCATGTCCGACTCTTTGCGACCCCATGAATCGAAGCACGCCAGGCCTCCCTGTCTATCACCAACTCCCAGAGTTCACTCAAACTCATGTCCATCGGGCCGGTGATGCCATCTAGCCATCTCAACCTCTGTTGTCCCCCTCCCCTCCTGGCCCTAATCCCTCCCAGCATCAGAGTCTTTTCCAATGAGTCAACTCTTCGCATGAGCTGGCCAAAGTATTGGAGTTTCAGCTTTAGCGTCAGTCCTTCTGATGACCACCCCAGGACTGAACACTTCCAATGATCACCCGAACTGATCTCCTTTAGAATGGACTGGCTGGAACTCCTTGCATATTAGTGTCCCCTGAAATTTGTTCTCATGGTCATCACTAGAAGCCCAAATGTGGGTATGAATCTATGCTATTTACTGTGTTTTACACTCGGTAATTGCCTCTAAAGATAGCAGCCTCAATTGCTTTCCACTCTGCGTACGTTGCTGCCCCTCCCATCAAAAGCTAGAGCACACTTTCCCAGCTCCTTAAACCTGGGTTTCTCTTGTGACCATCTTTAATCAACGGAGTGCAGCAGAGTGAAAATATGCCTAGGTTTAGCAGCTGTGGCAGAGGAGGAAACCGCAACCCACTCCAGTATTCTTGCCTGGAGAATCCTGTGGACGGAGGGGCCTGGTGGGCTGCCGTCTACAGGGTCACACAGAGATGGACACGACTGAAGCAACTTAGCATGCCTGCATGCATTGGAGAAGGAATGGCAACCCACTCCAGTATTCTTGTCTGGAGAATCCCAAGGACAGAGGAGCCTGGTGGGCTGCCGTCTCTGAGGTCGCACAGAGTTGGACACAACTGAAGTGACTTAGCAGCAGCAGCAGCGGCTGTGGCAGCTTCTGCTTTCTCCCTGGGGGAACAAGTTGCTATGTAAGAAACCCTACTACCTTCAGCCCGCCATGCAGTGAGAGGCCACATGGAGAAGAACCAAAGAGCTCACTCACAGACATGAACAGAGTAAAAAGACATGTGTTCCCTGAAGAATCATCCCAAGCCAGCCCCTTGTCATTCAAACCATCCCCTGAAGCCTCAGACATCCTTGCTCTGCTTTGTCCAAATTCCTGACCTGCAAATAAAATGGCTGTGGCCTTAAGCTTTTAATTCCAGAATAGGTCGTTACATAGCAATAGAAAACTAACATACACGTTAACTGTATGCTCACCCAGGTATACATAAAATGAAAGTCATTTATTTACTTTTGGTTGCACTGGGCCTCTGTTGCTGTGCTCAGGATTTCTCTAATTGCAGTGAGCAGGCACTACTCTTCATTGCGGTGTGCTGGCTTCTCTTTGTGGTGGCTTCTCTCACTATGGAGCACAGGCTCTAGGTGAATGGGCTTCAGCAGGTGCAGCACACAGGCTCAGTAGTTGCGGCACAGAGACTTTAGTTGCTCCTGGACATGTGGAATCTTCCCAGCCAGGGATCGAATCTGTGTCCCCTGCATTTGGCAGGTGGATTCTTATCTACTAAGCCACTAGGGAAGTCCCTAAATGAAAACTTTGCCTCTCATTAAATATTCTTCCAAAGCAGTGGTCAGCAAACTTTTTCTTAAGGGCTTACATACTATTTTAAGCTTTGTAGGCCAAGAGGCAAAACTGAGGCTATTATACAAGTGCTTATATAACGAGTTAAAATGTAAAAACCATTCCTAGCTCAAGGGCCAGGAAAGCTCAGACAGCTCACCAGATTAGGCCCATAAGCAACAATTTGTGGATCCTTGCTCTGGAAGCATCATTTTTGATGTTTGCAGTGTATTTCTTATAGGAATTTCCTGTAACTTACTTAATCAAGTCCCTGTTCTTAAGCATTTAGTTTTACTATTTCGAAAATAATGCTTCAACTGATCTTGTGACTAATGATTCAATAAATCTTTGTCCATATTCATGGTTACTTCCTTAGAGTAAATCCCTCAAACTGGAATTGCTAGGTCAAAGAGAGTATTTATTATGCCAAAATACCCTCTGAAACTACCATACCTATGTACGATCCTATCAGCAACATATAAGAGAGCTCTGTAGCAGTTTATGACTATTTTAAGGGTTTGTTTAAAAAAAAAAACTGTTTGAATTTCACATTGGTGTTGGAGTGTGAGCAGAGTGTGTCTCTATTCTTTAGTCAGGGGTGATCTCTTTCTCCTTGGGCTTTGTTCAGTTCAGTTCAGTTCAGTCGCTCTGACTCCTTGTGATCCCATGAATTGCAGCCTGCCAGGCCTCCCTGTCCATCACCAATTCCCGGAGTTCAGTCAAACTCACATCCATCAAGTTGGTGATGCCATCCAACCATCTCATCCTCTGTTGTCCCCTTCTCCTCCTGCCCTCAATCCCTCCCAGCATCAGAGTCTTTTCCAATGAGTCAACTCTTTGCATGAGGTGGCCAAAGTACTGGAGTTTCAGCTTTAGCATCATTCCTTCCAAAGAACACCCAGAGCTGATCTCCTTGGGCTTTGTTGGAACACCTAATTCAAGTTCAGACTCTCACTGAATCCCTGCTCCTTGTTCTTTAGTCATTAAGTTGTGTCTGACTCTTTGCAACCCCACCAGGCTGCTCTGTCCATGGGATTTCCCAGACAAGAATACTGGAGTGGGTTACCATTTCCTTCTCCAGTGATCTTCCCTACTCAGAGATTGAACTCAGGTCTCCTGCATCTCCTGCATTGGCAGGCAAGTTCTTTACCAATGAGCTACCAGGGCAGCCTGAAGCCCTTCTCACAGATTCTCAAAAAGAGTTTAGCCTTCCCAGGGCCGTGGGACAGCCCCCAGAAGAGGGCTGCCTGCAGAGTCCCCAGCCACTCCTTACACAAGCGCCCCCATCGCACTTCCTCCCCCTCCCTCTCAGCAGGAGGTGGCTGGCCCAGCTCAGCTCCCAGCCTAACAAATTGCCATCTGTGAATGACTGCTCCTTTCTGCAGCTAGGCCAGTCTCTGTTTTTCTGTTCCCTGGCTTCCCTGAGCTCTCTCTTGGGGCACATGTCCTTCTCTCTATTCTCAGCCTACAGCGGCCCCCCCAAGCAGAAAAGCAGGACAGAAGACATGCAAAGTACTGTTGATGTGGGGTCCAGACAAGGCAGTCTCTTTGGCAGACCCTGGGCAGGCCTGCAGGCTCTAATCTTTTAACCTGGCTGTCTAATAGAATCCAGGCTGCTGACACCCTTGTCCTCTAGTTATTTTTAAACCATAATAACTGGCATTACATCAAGGTCATGAAACACAGAAGTTTGGCAGAGCTGCTGCTTCTCTACTTCTTTCTATCTCCTCTCCTAGCTGCTTGCTTCCTTCCTCCCTGCCTGGCCAGATCCTATACCTACCCCTGGGGGCTGTTTTCATGCTCCCCTCTACAGGAAGCCCAGCCTCACTTTCCTCTATTCATTCAGTTCCCTGGAACCGAAGGTTTTAGAGCATGTACATGACTTTCATCACCTTGTGTATTCAGGCTTGTAGCATTCACTGACACTTTATAAATGTCAGTATTATCAATGCAACCTTCTAACTGAGGATGTAGAACATGATTTCACTTTGACCTATGGTCCTTAAAGCAACAGTAGTAGTGCCGGGCAAAAAACAAGGAGCTCATGAATTAAGTTTATTAATTTTAGGACTCTGCTCTGATAAACTCCAAAAGTTCAGGGTACCATACATACTGTTGTTTGTTGTTGTGCAGTTGCTCAGTCATGCCTGACTCTTTGTGACCCCATGGACTGCACCACGCTAGGCCTCCCTGTCCTTCACCGACTCCCAGAGCTTGCTCAAACTCATGTCCATTGAGTCAGTGATGCCATCCAAACATCTCATCCTCTGTCATCCCCTTCTCCCCCTGCCCTCAATCTTTCCCAGCATCAGGATTTTTTCCAATGAGTCAGTTCTTTGCATCAGGTGGCCAAAGTATTGGAGCTTCAGCTTCAGCATCAGTCCTTCCAATGAGTATTCAGGATTGGTTTCCTTTATAATGGACTAGTTGGATCTCCTTGCAGTCCAAGGTACTCTCAAGAATCTTATCCAACACTGCAGTTCAAAAGCATCAGTTCTTCAGTGCTCAGCCTCCTTTATGTCCAACTCTCACATTCATACATGACTACTGGAGAAATCACAGCTTTGACTGGAAGGACCTTTGTAAGTAATGTCTCTGCTTTTTAATATGCTGTCTAGGTTTGTCATAACTTTTCTTCCAAGGAGCAAGTGTCTTTCAATTTAAAGGTTGCAGTCACCATCTGCAGTGATTTTGGAGCCCAAGGAAATAAAGTCTGTCACTGTTTCCATTGTTTCCCCATCTATTTGCCATGAAGTGATGGAGCTGGATGCCACGATTTTCATTTTTTGAATGTTGAGTTTTAAGTCAGCTTTTTCATTCTCCTCTTTCACTTTCATCAAGAGGTTTTTTAGCTCCTCTTCATTTTCTGCCATAAGGGTGGTGTCATCTGCACATCTGAGGTTATTGGTATTTCTCCCGGCAATCTTGATCCATACTGAGCATTTCTCAATTAGATGCTAATTTTTTATAAGCCTGGAGTCAAAAGGGGATGATGGTGAAATGGGGAAAGAATTAGATTAGGAAGCATAAGTCTGAAAAGTCTATCTAGTTCTCTCACTTATCGACATGTAAATTTGAGCCTCATCTATAAAAGGAGAATAATAATGCCTCTTATTTCTATAAAGTTTTTTCTGACACTGAAATGAAAGGACCTTTACTTAGTCAATCTGCACACAAAACTAAAAGATAATCATCATTGTCCCCATTTTACAGGTAAAAGGATGGAGACCTGAAAGTTAAGTAATTTGCCCAATGTCAAAAACCTAGCAAGTAAGAATTTGAACCCAGGTCTCATTGATGTAAAATTTTTTAAAAGGGGAAAAGGAGAGAATTATAAGTGTGAGTATGTTTTATCTTCCCAACAGTTGATAATTTTAGTGTCTGGCCTGAATGAGCTCATTTGAATTTGTATTTGCATTCATTTTTGAGAGAAGGAAAAAATAACAAAGAGAATAAAAATAGAGTACAGGCAAGAGATAAGGGAGTGAGAGAATAAGTGGGCATGCTGAGAGCCAGGAAATTAGTTCTGCCTAACAAATTTCATTCAATACCTTCGATGCACCAGGAACCTAAAGGCTTAGGCTGGGCAAACAATGGTGAGAAAATGGTTTCTGCCTGTGAAAGTGACCAAAGAGAGTCACACAGAGAGGTTTGTGGCAGAGAGTGGAAGAGGTTAGTAGAAGCAGCATCCCTTTTTTGCATCCAAGTGAGGAGGAAATAGGGCTTCCCAAGTGGCTCAGGAGTAAAGAATCTGCCTGCATTGCAGAAGACTTATAGGAGATGCAGTTTCGATCCCTAAGTCAGGAAGATCCCTTGGAGAAGGAAATGGCAATCCACTCCAGTATTTTTGCCTGGAACATCCCATGGACAGAGGAGCCTGGTGGCTTATAGTACATGAGATCACGAAAGGGTTGGACACGACTGAGTAACTAAACAACTACAACAAGGAGGAGGTGAGCAAAGAAAATAAGGTTGGCAACAAAGGGGAGGCTAGATCTTGGAGGCCCAGTAGATAATGGAGAATTTTAAACAGGAAAGCAATACATTCAGATATAGTTTTTACTGTGTTGCTTATTTACTCATTCATTCATTTACTCACTCATTTAGAATACTTGCACATAGGTGTGAGGGGGCTGTGTATATGAATGGACTCAAAAACTATAGTTTTTTGCATAGGCCCTGATCCCTTCCCACCACCCTCACCATTGTGAGGGTCCTGGCCACCATCATCCCTCTGCTGTATGATTGCAATCACCTGCTAACATCTATCCTTGGGCTTTCATAATCTAATTACAAAATAGAAGTCATTTGAATGTAAGTCAGAGCATGACAGTCCTTGGCTCAAAACTCTCCAGTGCCCTCTTCACCATTCAGAATAAAACTCAAAGTTTGGACAATGGCCTTCAAGGCTCATATAATCTGCTACCCTCTTCACCTTCCCCACTGGTATGCCTCTGATCTCATTTTCTACTACTCTTTCTCTTGCTGCCCTGCTCCAGCAACACAGACCTCCTTGACCTTCAAATGTTCCAAGCATCACTCTGCCTGGGGTGTCTGCACATCCGCATACCACTCCAGGATGGCTCTTCTCCCTTACAGATCTGCACAGATCACTCCCTCACCATCTGGGCATCGCTCCAGTCTCATCAGCTCAGGCGAGCCTTTCCTTCCTACCATACTTAAAATTGCAACAGGCCACGTGTTTTCCTAAACTCCCCATGTGGCTTCTCTGCTTTATTTTTGGCTATTTAACTTATTATCATCTGATATACATATATTTTTATGCTATTTTTGGTGTGCCCTCAGCCCATTCCTGGGCTTTCCCAGTGGTAAAGAATCCACCTGCCAACGCAGAAGTTTTGGGTTCAGTCCCTAGGTCAGGAAGATCCCCTGGAGGGGGAAATGGCAACCCACTCCAGTATTCTTATCTGGGAAATCCCAGGGTGGGCTACAGTTCATGGGGTCACAAAGAATCAGATATGACTGAGTGACTGAGCAGGCACATATGCAGCCACTCCTGCTCTGCCTTTGAAGTAAATATAGGGCATGGAGCTTTTGCCTGTTTTGTTCACTGTATCCCTAATGCCTCAAATGAGCTTGGCAAGTAGCATGTGTTGAAAATGATATTTACGTGATGACTGAAGGAGGTAGAATGCTATTGTCCCCCAGATCCATTTTTTTTCCCTTTTATCTGTGTGATGGCCACTGAGTTAACATCTAAATTTCCAGCCTCCTTTGCAGAGAAATGTGGTCATGTTCTTACTAATAGACTTTGAGCAGTAGTTATACCCTCATCCCAAGAAACAGACTAGGAAAACTATGCGGGACTCAAGGAGTACACGTGCTCATACACCACTTCAGGTGTTACCAGGGCAAGTAAATAGATGGAGAAAAGCCTCCTTGTAGCGGAAGCTGGGAGACAAGAAGAACAAAGATTAACTGTCCTTATTTTCCCCCACTGATTTGAAGTGCCATATTTATCTATATTCTTAATACCCATCTATTCTCAGATTTCTAGACTTTCTTAGTTTTTCCATTCATTCATCTTCATATTCATGAACCAGTGCTAAACTGTTTTATTATCTGCTATGACCAAGGGTTCCATGCCTTTCATTACATTTTTTCCCCCAAAGATTCCTAATAATTCTTACAAAAGGAATGCATTGTAGAGACACTGGTGGTGGTGGTGGTGGTGGTCAGTCGCTCAGTCGTGTCTGACTCTTTGTGACCCCATGGACTGTAGTTCACCGGCTCCTCTATCCATGGGATTTCCCAGCCAAGAATACTGGAGTGGGTTGCCATTTCCTCCTCCAGGGGATCTTCCTGACCCAGGGATCGAACCCACAGCTCTTGCGTCTCCTGCAGGAGGATTCTTCACGACTAGTGCCACCTGGGAAGCCTCTGTAGACACATTACTTGGGCAGTAATTTTGAGTTGGATTGGAGGCAGACAAGACTGAGACTGTTTCATTAATTTTAGATGAGGATGGGAATGACAGCTGCAGGGTAAGAAATTATCCTACCCTCCCTCTACCCTTCACCCCCAGCATAATTTCTGCCAATGGCCCCCTACTCCCACCCCAGATTATGATATTAAAAGTCACTTCCTATGAAGAGGCCAAGACAGATTCAAGAGATACTCAGAGATTCAAATGCCTTAGTAACTTACTGGATAGTGGTGAAGAGTGAGACAAGAATGATTCTTAGATTTCTGGCCCTGGCAACTACATAAATATTTGTCATTCCCGAATCACACAGGCTGGGAAACAGATTTGGGGAATAAATACAATGAACAGAATTTGAGGATTTGTGGGTTATCTAGAAGGAACTCTCCAGTAGACATACAGTCAACTTCTGGACTTGGGAGTTGGACCTGCCAGTTCACTCTTGATAATGGAGCATGAGTTAAAGCTACCAGAAAAGATCATTAGAGAAGACCTCGAGCATTGTAGTGACTCACTGAGCTCTGACTCACTGGTAGCATTATCCAATTAGCTCTAGTTTTGCTGTCCTAGTGGTCAGGAGCCTAGAACTTCACCAGAAAAAAAAGTGGACAACAGTACTGTTACAGAGAAGAGCTCAACTGGATCACGAAGGCCTCCTTCCTGTGTTAGGAAGGAAACTGGCTCACAGGAGATTACTAAATGATGGAATGGGTTGCATCATTTGCTCTGAAGCAGTGCACAATATAGAATCCAAACTCAATTCTGTTGGCAAATCAATTGGAAAACCTTGACTCTGCCATGAAAAACTTAAACTTTACTCTCATTCATATCAGGTCCTTATTTTTCCAAGGCTCCCAAGGTTGTCCCACATTTCTTATTGATTTATGCTACATGAAAGCTGATTGAAGCCTTGAAAATGACCAATTCTTAGGTCATTTCATAATGAATGATCTTGGAATCACTCTGGCTAAAACTAATGAGGATTTTTTTCATGCACTGCTACAAGAAATCATCAATTATTCCAAAGCTCTAGGCTCCCAAATCTTCATGTATACAATATTATAACCTTGTATTGGTTTCGGAGACATATGTTTTCCTTCCCTTCTTTTGGAGGGAAGGGATATTGCCCTATTTAAGTCTAGCACAATGACTGGCAAGTGGAAAATTACTCCATAAAGGTTTATTGAAATGTACTTAAAGATAGGTAACAATTCTTGAGGAGAAATGGGAAACAATGGGATATCAGTGTTGGAAATGACATTTTAATCAGAGTACAAATGGTAAATAATTGGAATTCAATATGACTTTAATCTATGTTGTCCATTACTATTAGAATGTGTGAATCAAAAATGCATGGATTTTTAGGGCTGTTTGCTTTGCCTGTTTGCCCTCTTGCAACAAAAATTTTCATTAAATGACAGATGGTACCTACTATAGGAAATACATAGGGTTAGGAGGAGAAAGTCAAGCTCTATTTGACTGCCTTCTAGGAAGACCTGTATGTCAGGGAAGGATATTGAATCATCTGACTAGAATAGGGTGTGATGTTTACTTGTGGGTATTCACTTACTATTATCCTTGGCTTCTATTATCACAAATTATTACAAATTGCCAGTCACTGTGGGAAATAGTTGTCTTACCAATTTTCTCAGATCATAAATTCAGAAGCCTAAAATGAAGGCTTTTTGCACACGTGCTAAGTCACTTCAGTCATGTCTGACTCTTTGTGACCCCGTGAACTGTAGCCTGCCAGGCTCCTCTGTCCGTGGGATTTCCCAGGCAAGAATACTGGAGTGGGTTGCCATGCCTTCCTCCAGGGCATCTTCCCGACCCAGGAATCAAACCCACATCTCTTATATCTCCTGCATTGGCAAGTGGGTTCTTTACCACTAGCACCACCTGGGCTGCCCGAACTGAAAGTATAATCCCATATGCATGCATGTGTGTGTAATGTTATTAAACACTTACCGATTACTCACCAAATGTGCTGGGCATTGTGGTAACTGTTTAACAAGTATTAGTTTATCTAATGGTCACAGCAACCCGGTGAGGTAATTGCTGCTATCCCTCCTGGCCACCCTCCCTTTACTTTACAGATAACGGACCTGAGAGACAGAACTGTTGGCTAGCTTGTCCACACTGTCTGACTCCAAAGCTGCGGCTCTGAGCCATTACACAGCAGGTGTCTTCACAAGCAAGGTGCCAGATGAACTGCGGATAGGGTTTGGAGTGACTCACGCTCACTCCACTTCTCACCACAGACCACACTGAGACACGGCCACCGCTTCCTCTTCACCATTCCCAGCCAAGAATAACACCTGAGAAGTGGCTTCCTGTTGGATCTGGAGGTACGTGTGATGCTTGTGTGTCTGAGAATTCTGTAAACTCGAGTCCCCTTCTGAATTAATACATATAACTTGAGTTGTTAATAGCTTGAACAGGAAGTGTCATAGCTAAACAATAGACTAGAACAGAAATAATTTCTTAAAATGCTGAGTCTCCTACCATTCAATTGCCCAGAAAATTTGTTCTCATCCCAAGTGCCATTATTTGCAGGAATTTTTCTCTTTTTTCTCAACATAATAAAGCCCTGACCACATCCCACAAGGTTCCTCTGTCCATGGGATTCTCCAGGCAAGAATACTCCTCCAGGGGATCTTCCTCACCAAGGGATTAAATCCAGGTCTCTCACATTGCAGGCAGATTCTTTACCATCTGAGCCACCAGGGAAGCCAGAGAAGGCCTTTTCATGACAGCTTATTATAGAAGAGATCTCCCAAATCTGAACTTTCACATTAATTGCATAAGAGGAGGAATATAAATGTGGACCACGTTGGCTTTAAAAAAGCAGGAACCAAATGTCATGAATTGATTTCTATTCAGCATATGTCACCATGAGGATATCTTTGTTTTGATGAAGAGCCTTCCATCTTCCTGTAAAGAAGACAAGTATGTTAAGGATTAGGTTCACTTATTATACACAGAATTATTTACTTAAATTTGTGGTCCCCAGCCATTCCGTTGTAATAGACTGGTCAGTAATCACAGCCAACCGGGTCATCTCTTACTCTGTACCCACTGATACAGCCTCCCAACTTCTATCCACAGCTCAAAACATTACTGATGGGGAGGCACTACAAGCTCAAGTTAGCACTCTTCCCTTCCACCCACCCCTTCTTGTAAATTTCTAGTTAGACACCATCACTTCTTAATCACTTCCATTCCTGAGAAGACTGAAGTAAAATGATCTCTTGGGAAATTCCTGACATGTAAATCTAAGAAGCTGAGAAGGGCCCAGACATAATTCCAGAGAGAAGGGTGACTCCATACCTTTTGCCACACACTACACATTCCATTGAAGTGCCAAGCAGTGGACAATCACAATTCTTCTTCAACCTCTAAATCCTTTATTGGTTCTCAAAGTATGTATAAAGTATCTACTAGTTTATGCCAGATGCTATGCTAAGTTTTGATGGTGAAAAGACATGGTCCCTCACTAAGCTCGAAAGCTCTTTATTTCCTTTACCATCTTAGTATACCATCCCTTTTTGCCTGAAAGATACCATCATTATTGTCCAGTCTGAAAGAGGAGCCCAGATCGAGTGTCCCTAGAGGTCCCTCTCCACTGTAAGAATCTATTATCTTGGATCTGAAATGAAACAGGAAATGGTTTGGCCAGGTGCATGGGTACAATCTATTAGTAGAACACTATTCTGATGGATGAATTAATTCAGTATATCTAATATTTTCCAGTGGTCATGTATGGATGTGAGAGTTGAACTGTGAAGAAAGCTGAGTGCCGAAGAATTGATGCTTTTGAACTGTGATGTTGGAGAAGACTCTTGAGAGTCCCTTGGACTGCAAGGCAATGCAACCAGTCCATTCTAAAGGAGGTCAGTCCTGGGTGTTCTTTGGAAGGAATGATGCTAAAGCTGAAACTCCAGTACTTTGGCCACCTCATGCGAAGAGTTGACTCATTGGACAAGACTCTGATGCTGGGAGGGATTAGGGGCAGGAGGAGAAGGGGACGACAGAGGATGAGATGGCTGGATGGCATCACCGACTCGATGGACATGAGTCTGAGTGAGCTCCGGGAGTTGGTGATGGACAGGGAGGCCTAGCATGCTGCGATTCATGGGGTCGCAAAGAGTCGAACAGGACTGAGTGACTGAACTGAACTGAACTGAACTGAATATCTGTAAACTCCCCCCACTTTGGAAAGATAATTTCTTATGCTTCTCTTAATGTTTTGATCCTTAGCCAGTACATAAGGTCAAACTAATTTCTCTTTGTGTTTCTTTTCAAAACGTACTGTTCTTTCAAATGTAGCAAGCACAAAGAATCATATTATGGATATTCTTCCCATGATTGTCACCCAGTTAAGAATGCTTGTTAAGGGCTTCCCTGGAGACTCTGTGCTCCCAATTTAGGGGCACGGGTTCAGTCCCTGGTCGGGGAACTAAGATCCTGCATGCTGCCTGGTGCAGCCAAAAGAAAGGGAAGAAAGAATGCTTATTAAGCTTCCACCTTCTTTCACTTAGTTAAGGCTTCTATGTCTCTGAACCAAAATTAGTCTGACCCATTGGATTAAGAAGATGGGATTATGTCTTCTGTAGATGGTTGAGAACTGGAACTTGACCTTCTCCAACACTACAAGATTTAATTGGATGACCTTTCATAGAGGTGGCTGGGATGAAGTTAGACTTCATTGCCCCTCCCCTCACTGCCTGGAAAATAACACAGTGTATATGTTACCTTTTTGGTGCAGAGCTAGTCCCACGCAAACCTATAAAGCCTGAAAATCTGGCTATGGTACACCTAATCCTCCAATTCTCTTTTTCAAAATTTCTCCATGCTTTAAATAACTCTGCCAGTGCCCAGATTTCATGCAACTAAACTGTGGTACACCATGCACTCAAATAATTATACAGCCACTAAAAATCACACTCTGTGTGTGTGTGTGTGTGTGTGTATATGTTAAGTCATTTCAGTCATGTCCAACTCTTTGTGACCCTATGAACTATAGCCCATCAGGCTCCTCTGAAGCTTCCTGACCCAGGGATCAAACTCGTGTTTCTTATGTCTCCTACATTGGCAGGCAGGTTCTTTACCACTAGCGCCACCTGGGAAGCCCAAAAAAATCACACTGCAGAGAAATATTTAGTAGAATGGAAAGATGTTCAGCTATTTCCCTCAGCTCCCTGATTCTCAATCAGAGTATGAAACTTGCCAAATATTTTATGCTGGTCACTGCTTCCTGAGCATGCAAAATGCATCATTTCCTGTACCACATCAAGGCTTATGGTCTTAATTCTAAGAACTGGTTTATAAGTAAGGAAGCAGACTGTTTCCTGTTAGACCAGCAATAAAGAAATAGACTATAACAGTTTGTTCTTTTCAGAAGAAGTAAAATGGATGTATGCTCAGTCTGACATCCTCAAGATGCAAATTCCTCATTGAAGTTTAGGAGACATCTGTTGGGAGATGATTATTAGTTAATCCTATTGTTTGGAAGCAAGATATAAACCCTGGCCCAACACTACAGCTGGGGTATCCTGAACATGCAAATTAACCTCTCTGAGGCTCAGTTTCTGCATTGTTGAAATGGGACCACAGTAATACCTCATAGTGTTAGTGGAAAGAATAAAAAAATAGCATGTAAAGAATCTGGTTTAATGCCTGATAGTCAATAAGTTCTCAGTAAATGTCAGCTATTATTCACTGCTCTACCGCAGTTTTATCCTTCAGCCTACACTTAAGAAGGGGGATAGGATGGTGGAGTTGAGAGGGTCTCACCCTCATAAATAAGAACAGAGCACAGCATCCACTAGGATTCTCAGTCTCTGACTTACACGGAATTAAAGTCAGCTTTGTGTGATCCCTTGACTTGTTTTTGCCCCAGTCTGCCTCCCCCAGAAAAAGCAGTAAGAGGGGCTGTCACTTCTCTGTGAAGTGTAAAACTGCAAAGGCATTTGAGGGGGACTGTTAGCTTCTCTGGGCCCAGTCTTCAGGACTTTTAGGTATAAAGAATACCACAGGATGAAGTAAGAAGGAATGGCTTCAAAGAGAGAAAAACCAGCTCAGATCATAGGGCCTTGGCAATAGCAGAATGTTATGGGCAGTTGGAGTGACAAAGACGCATCTGAGAAGTTGTCTTGGGAATGACAAGTAGGAAGCCCCATGCAGGACACCTGTTGCCAGACAACTTTTTCCCACTGAGAAGCCAAAACTTCTCTCAAACTTGGTGAATGCCCCCATCCATCTGGCACTTTAGCCAAAAGGTGAATTTAATTCAAGGGAGTAAAAATGCTTAGAGAGTCCTTACAATGAGGAAAGTTGTCTGTAAGCACTGAGGCAGCAATGCAGATGAGTGAGGAATTGCAATGTGCTGGCTGGCTTTGAGAGAAAAAGACAGCTACACTCACAACTGCTCCAGGTCAGAAAGTGATCCCTGCCCAAGGGTGGTATAGAGTGCTCTGGGTGTACTTACCAGGACAAGGAAGCCTGTGTAAGAAGCTTTCAACAATGGAGAACAGGATGCTGCCAGGAGGGCAGTGGGAAAGGAGGGGGAGAGATTTACAGCAAGAACATCTCTTTTCCAGCACTGCTGACATGTCCTGGACATGCTGCCATCTCTGACCATCACCTATTCAGAACCCAGAGTGAAAAGCAATTTCCATCCCTCTGATTCATGTTGAATTGTTCTTCATTCTCAGTCCTATTGCCTCCATCTGTACTTTCCAAGAAATTACTACCCTGGGATCAACTGAAAATGAAGGTCATCTTATTTCAGCTTGTTTCCAAGGGATTTTGGAGTCTGAAGTATGACCATCTACCTGCAACCTGATGGTGGGCCGCGTGCCCCTTTCCACCCGGCCCCGTTCTGTAACCTGAGACTTTGTAACCACTGTCAGTGGCCACAGAATTAGATTGATTGCCTACCAGTTGCTTTCAGGTCCATCCTTTCCTTCAAAAAGCCTTCATTTCTATTCTTGAGATCAGACTTGTTAGGAGTCGCAGAGATAAGGCACTATCTCATCATGGCTTAATTATGTATCCGTTCCAAGAATGGTGTCTGAAGAAGGTTCTATGGGTGCTAGGTGAACTCCAGATCAGTTCTCACATTGGACACTGGAGAAGAATATCCTGGGGAAATGGAACTGAGCCAGGTGAGCTTCAGGAGTTGGGAAAGAAGAGTGGCAGGCTCTACATGACAGGATTAATTAATTCATTCAACACTCAACGTACATCAACCGAGTATCCACTACATGCCAAAGGATATAGCGAGAAAAGACCCAGGTAGATCACAGTGTAATGAGAGGGAAAAGCAACCAAAATGTAATTGTGATATAGTTTGATCACTGTGGGGCTTCCCAGGTGGCACTAGTAGTAAAGAACCCACCTAGCTTCTCTGGTGACTCAGACGGTAAAACTCTGCCAATAATGCAGGAGACCCAGCTTTGATCCCTGGGTCGGGAAGTTGCCCTGGAGTAGGAAACGGCAACCCACTTCAGTATTCTTGCCTGGAGAATTTCACGGACATAGAAGTCTGGTGGGCTACAGTCCATGGGGTCACAGAGTCGCACAAGACTGAGCAACTAACACTTTCACTTTCACCAAGGAAGGAGGCATAAGAGATACTGGTTATATCCCTGGGTTGGGAAGATCCCCTAGAGGCGGGCATGGCAACTCACTTCAGTATTCTTGCCTGGAGAATCCCCATGGAGCCTAGTGGGCTACAGTCCATGAGGTCACAAAGAGTCAGACAAGACTGAGCAACTGACCATGAACACACATGAGCATGGCAACCACAGGAGAAAGTCAATGTGAAATAAAGTAAAACAGAAGGAATTACCTCCAAGCTTTGGGGTTGAGAGAAGTCTTCTGGAAGGAAGGCAGAGGCAGAATTAAGAGGTCTGTGACTTTATACCTGGGCCGGATGGCAGAAGAGGCAGGAGAAGGGGTGGAAATCAATACCTACGGTAGCCAGGACTTTATGGCCTCACCACCAAGAACCTTCCATCTCTTGTTCTTTGCTTTTCTACATCCTTGGTTCTTCTGATCTGCCTTCTCCCATCAGATGTGTGCACCAAAGAGACACACCATAGACCTCAATAAGAATGGACCAAAAAGGTGTTTTATAAAGACAGCCTTGGTGCAATGTGATATTTAGCCTCTGTAACCCTGAGGGAAAATCTCTGGAAGAGGTAGTGTTTGCAGCATCCCAGACTCAAGAGGGGAACCAGACATAGGCAAATCTAAGTCACCTTCCTTCCATTTTCATCTTATTTTCTCTCCCCTCTCTTCTCCTTGACCCTTGGGAGGAAAGAGGAAGAAAATTTAGTAGAAGGAGGTAAAGAAAAGGTTACAGAGATGAAATATAGAAAAGAGTGCTGAACAAGGCATTTCAGCTACCTGGTTCTTATCACTAATGATCCTCAGGCTCTTCTTAACTAGGATCTTCTCCTGCCTTCCTGGATTGGAGATGAGAAATGAAGGTAAATGCACGGCATTTGCCTCCAAACACTGTGAAGGTGGAGCTGGCTGGGCCAAGGCCAGCTCTCTCTCAGGACCACACTATCGCCCCCTTCTTCCCCTCTTGCCCACTCCCTGCCCTTCTCCAGCTGCCTCATTGCCCTGAGTCCCCTGCCACATTTTGCCTCCTCTTCTGACTCTCTTCTGTTCCCTACTGATGCCTGTGAAGATGTAATAAACTCGCCTTCTGCTCTTGCACTGAGCTAGTGGGCTAGCTTTCGTGACATTTGGTGGGGACCACATGTAGAATCTTGGTCACAATCTATTCCTCAGAGGCAGTGATACTATAACAGAAGGGAACCTGGCAGGGCACAACTTTTGAAAGAATAACATAGCCCAAGGACACAACATAAAGATTAGAATCAAATGGGACCAAGATGGCAGACAAGATAGACCTTGATCCTCAATCAGCAAGCAAAATGACACACCCAGATACACCATGACAGTTCCAGTTCAGTTCAGTTCAGTCGCTCAGTCGTGTCCGACTCTTTGCGACTCCATGAATCACAGCACGCTAGGCCTCCCTGTCCATCACCAACTCCTGGAGTTCACTCAAACTCATATCCATTGAGTCAGTGATGCCATCCAACCATCTCATCTTCTGTCATCCCCGTCTCCTCTTGCCCCCAATCCCTCCCAGCATCAGAGTCTTGTCCAATGAGTCAACTCTTTGCATGAGGGGGCCAAAGTATTGGAATTTCAGCTTTAGCATCAGTCCTTCCAATGAACACCCAGGACTGACCTCCTTTAGGATGAACTGGTTGGATCGCCTTGCAGTCCAAGGGACTCTCAAGAGTCTTCTCCAACACCACAGTTCAAAAGCATCAATTCTTCAGCACTCAGCTTTCTTCACAGTCCAACTCTCACATCCATACATGACCACTGGAAAACCATAGCCTTGACTAGATGGACTTTTGTTGCAAAGTAATGTTTCTGCTTTTGAATATGCTATCTAGGTTGGTCATAACTTTCCTTCCAAGGAGTAAGCATCTTTTAATTTCATGGCTGCAGTCACCATCTGCAGTGATTTTGGAGCCCCCAAAAATAAAGTCTGGCATTGTTTCCACTGTTTCCCCATCTATTTCCCATGAAGTGATGGGACCAGATGCCACGATCTTCATTTTCTGAATGTTGAGCTTTAAGCCAACTTTTTTACTCTCCTTTTCACTTTCATCAAGAGGCTTTTTAGTTCCTCTTCACTTTCTGCCATAAGGGTGGTGTCATCTGCATATCTGAAGTTATTGATATTTCTCCTGGCCATCTTGATTACAGCTTGTGTTTCTTCCAGCCCAGTGTTTTCTCATGATGTATTCTGCATATAAGTTAAATAAGCAGGGTGATAATATACAGCCTTGACGTACTCCTTTCCCTATTTGGAACCAGTCTGTTGTTCCATGTCCAGTTCTAACTGTTGCTTCCTGACTTGCATATAGGTTTCTCAAGAGACAGGTCAGGTGGTCTGGTATTCCCATCTCTTTCAGAATTTTCCACAGTTTATTGTGATCCACACAGTCAAAAGCTTTGGCATAGTCTGTTCCAAGGCACTGTCAAAAGACCAAGGAGTGGGCATTGGCCCAATTCCTGGAAATCTCCACCCCTTCTCCAAAATAGATGGACTAATCCTCTGACTCATTCGTGTATGAAATTACCCAGCCTATAAAAACTAACCACACCACATTTTGCAGTTGCACTTGCCCCCTGCGATGGCCCACACTCTGTCTATGGAAGGTGCTCTTCTCTGAATCTGAATAAATTCACTTCTTACCTATCACTTTATCTTTCACTGTATTCTTTCTGTGATGAGACATCAAGAACCTGAGCTTCATTAGGTCCTGAAACCAGGTACTGTGGGTTTTAGCTGGGTTGAGTCCCAGCCTTGTGGGTTCAAAACCCAAGCAGGGTTTTGGCTGGGTATGAGTCCCAGTACATGGGTTCAAGTTCCAATCTGAGGTAAATAATTTCAGTACCAACCAGGGCCCTGTGGGGCTCCCAGGCACAAAGCCTTTCTGTGTCCCTATTTCCTTAATTATAGGAAACAGCCTTTATTCAGCCTCCCTGACATTCTGAGTTTCAATGAGCAGATAAGCAGTTGTTAATTAAGGAAGGGAGGGGATGCGAGACCAGGGAGAAACAGTCAAGAGCAGCCTTGTGGCAAGGTCCTCTTTCCTCATCAAAGGATACACTCAACAATATCTTTGAGCTATTTTACAGGAACTGGAAGTCTCTCGCTAGGTGGGAGAAGTCTTAAGAATGATATGCTGCCCATAAGCATGTAGATCCCAGACCAGTTGGATCTGAAGGTTGATGCTGACTACCGCTTACCTCACCACCCACCCATCAGAAGAATCTCCATGAGCTGATCATGCTCTCTTAAGCAGTTACTATAAAACTTGTCACTATCTTCCCCAAGTTGGGATATACAGTTTTGAGGACATTAGCCTGCTGTGTCTCCTTTTCTACTTCACCCAAAACTCTGTCTCTGAGATTTTAATCTGGCATCAGCGTACAGAGAAGCTGAGCTTTCAGCATTAGCAGCAGGCTCCGGGCTCTCCATTAGCAGCAGCTGCTAAGATTTCAGAAAGGAGGCAGGTCAGCCTTGTGTGACACAGAGAAATACATGAAGAGACACTTGGTCTCCTTCCTATTAGCAACAAAAACAGCAACAACAATAATCCTCTTCATCTGCGGAATCTTTCCTGATTGCTTTCAGTCCTTCTCTGCCTCTGGTTTTCCTTTGTGCCATTCCACAAACACCTTAATAATATCACCTAAAAGGTGATATTTTTTATTGTTTGTTCTGATTATATTTTTCTCAATAGCAATGATACAGTTTATTTTTACCAAACTTTTAACTTAAAAATTTTCAAGCAGAATTGACTGGATTTTGTCATGAATGCCCATTTATCCACCACCCAGTTTCTGCCATTAACACTTTACTGTTCTCACTTTTTCACACATACAGACATCTATCCATTCCTCCCTCCATCCACCAAACTATTTTCTTTTTTATGCATTTCAAATATATTGCAGACATCTGCAAACTTCCCACTAAAAACTTAAGTATCTATGGGATTAACTTGATATTGGCATCATTATCAGTAAAATTTCCATACTATGACCTTTTAAAAATCAATGAGAATAATGCCTCCTAGAGGTCACACCTTTACATATAGTATATCTATATCTCAAAACCACTCTGCAAGGTAAAGATTATTATGTCCACTTTACAGATTTTGAAACCGAGGCTGAAGTTTGTCACCCACAGTCTTTCTCATGTTAAAAAATGGTTTATTTCTCCTACTGTGAGTGCATTGAATGCAGAGTTTTGGTCTCCTACTTCTTTGAATCCTCTGTAGCATTCAGTGGTGCCCTGGATACAGGAGGTCATCAAAGCTTCCTGTAGCTAATGAGAGAGAAGTTTGGTTGTAGAGGAGGATGTGATGAGGGAGCAAAGCAGAGACACAGAGCTGCTTTATCTGCAAAGCCAGCCTTCCCTCCCAAATGCACATAGTCATTAGTAAGAGGATAAATTTAAAGTCAGATGAAACAGCCAGTTGCTAAACAAAAGCAAGTTAGAGAAATTTTTGTATATCTGCATTCTACACTGACAAGGCATTAAACACTCCCAGACAGATAGGAGGAGGAAAAAAAGAAAAGAGTGGGCATTAAACCAGAGCTGTGCTTTCTGGATCTTTTCAGACAATGACATCCCTGTGACCTTGTAGGAACAAGGAAATCACCAATAAATGCCACGTACGTGCTCAGATGCTCGGTCATGTCCGACTCAGCCATACAAATATGTATGGCTTACCATCTGAGTCACCAGGGAAGCCCCCATAAATGCCACATGTCCAACCAATTTTCTGCATACAACAAACAGGACTCAAGCTGATGGGCAAGAGATGGAATTCGAAAACAAAAAATCACTCAAAATCTTTTCATATACCTGTATCTATTCCTATTGGTTATCCATTTTAAATACAGCAGTCTGTGAGTCTCTTTCTGTTTTGTAAGTAAGTTTATTTGTATTCTTTCTTTTTAGATTCCATTTATAAGGGATATCATATATGTATGGTTGTTCAACTGAAACTATCACAATATTGTTAATCGGCTGTGTGCGTGTATGTGTGTGTGTGTGTGGGTACTCTTAGTCGCTCAGTGGTGTCCGACTCTTTGAGACCCCATCGACTACAGCCCACCAGGCTCTTCTGTCCAAGCGAATTCTCCAGGCAAGAATACTAGAGTGGGTTGCCATGCCCTCCTCCAGGGGATCTTTCTGACCCAGGAATCAAACGGGGGTCTCCTGCACTGCAGGTGGATTCTTTACCAGCTGAGCTACCAGGGAAGCCCATTAATGGGTTATACTCCAATATAAAATAAAAAACTCAAAAAAATGTCTTTTCAGTCAAGAGAAAAATATCAAAAAAATAAAGATGAAGGTCTAGCAAATAACTAGAACATAGGAAAGTGGGCATAATTCCCTGGATCCCAACACTGGATGGTTTATTCTCACAATGTCCCTTCATAGGAAGACATTTATAAGGGGTCCATGACCAGGTATAATAACTGACCTTGGCCTTGGCACTGACCCTGAGCCTATGAGTCCTCCCTACCCAGTGGCCCAATGCCCACCTTTTGGCCTGAACTTTCCCATAGTCGCTATATTGGAACCCCACTGAGTAGTTTCTCACCCCAGGTCCTCCCTAATAGGATCCTCAAAATGGCAGAAGAGTGACCTACAACCAGAGGCTGTACATATGAACAATCTGTATGGTTGTACCTACAACCATATGAACCTCTGAGTCAGCTGACTCAACACTGATTATGCCCCATGGGAGGGAGTCCAGACCAGGAAAAGGGAAGGAGTCCTCCAGTCTCCAGATTCACAGCAAGGACTCAGGACTCACCTCCCTTACTTAGGAGAAATCAAGCTTGAAATAATCAAAGAGACTATTTTCTTCACCTGTTGTCCAACAGATAAAACTACAACCCTTTTTGGACCAAAGGATAAGCTGAGCATTTCACTGACTTGCAGAGTCTGACCAAAAGGAGCGGTCTTGGTATTGAACAGTAAGGAAAACTAGCCCTTGCACCAGCCTTGTTTCTCAGTATTTCCATTCAGCACTCTGTCTGCTAAGAATGTTCATGCTGTATTTATCCTAATTCCTTTGGTACACATCTCCTTTCTCGAGATAGCCCCAACAAGTGCCTCCTAATACTTGGAGTGAAGGAAAAAGACAAGGTTGACAAGAGAAAGGTCAGGGGAAAGAGGGACCTCCTAACTTCTGTGTGTTGCCTCCCAACTCTGGCTGGCCATCACTGGCATCACAGCTGGTGCCACATGATGCCTGACTACCCAAGGGCCTCCCACATAGGACCTCACTAAAACTGCACATTAGACCAAGACCCCTCCCTCATGGGGCCATTTTGCTACGCCTTTCTCAGAGTTTCTCAGGAACTCTTCTGTTACTGTGCTGTGTGCTGCGCTTAGCTGCTCAGTCATGTTTGACTTTTTGTGACGCCATGGACTGTAGCCCATCAGGCTCCTCTGTCCTTGGGGATTCTCTAGGCAAGAATACTGGAGTGGGTTGCCATGCCCTCCTCCAGGGGATCATCCCAACCCAGAGGTCGAACTCAGGTCTCCTGCATTGCAGATGGATTCTTTACCAGCTAAGCTACCAGGGAAGCCCCCTTCCGTCACTTCCTTTCTGTAACTTCCCATATCCAAATCACAACTTAATGAAATTTTATTTATCCCTTTCATGACATGTTAACATTTCTGTCTTGACACCTTGTCTTGACATGAGCTTCAAGGTAATATACAGTAATATTTCTGGAAATAGAAGCCCTGGGCTGTGATTTTAAATGTTGGTGATAGAATAATTACCTAAATGAATATATCTTTCTTGTTCTGAATACTATACAATTCAAAGAGACTCCTGATATGCTAAGGGAATTTGCTCCTAGTGATCATTTATATCATCTCCAAAATTTTTTGATCATCCATCCCTGTGAGTAAAAAATCTTGAACATATGCCTCCAAAATACATCTATATTCACTTATAAATTTTATACATAAATCATTGTCAATCTTACAGTGTTAGAGCGCAATTTCTTATTTTAGATACAAATAGAAGTTCTAATGTATTACTCCTATATAACTACTGATTATCAGAGAGAATGGATGCTTACACCTGTCAACTAAAAAGATTCACAACGTGGGTTGCAAGTTAAGTTTTATTTGGGAGAAAATGAGGTTGCAGCCTGGGGGACAACTCCTCAGATACCTCTGAGAGACTGCCCCAAAGCAGCGGTGGGGTAAGGTCAGTAAATAAGATTTTGGTGAAGGGGGAGTTCAGTGCAATCAAGCACTTCCTTTACAAGAGGTTTTATGCTAGTCATGTGGAGCTGATGTCACCATGAAGGGATTTAGTGCTTTTCTAGATATGAGGAGATGCAAGGATTGAGACAACAGAGGATGAGATGGTTGGATGGCATTACAGACTCAATGGACATGAACTTGAGCAAACTTCGGAAGATGGTAAATGACAGGGAAGCTTTGCGTGCAGCAGTCCGTGGGATCCCAAATAGCTGGACATGACTTAGCGACTGAACTAAACTGAACTGAAGGATAGGAATTATGAAATCAGTTCCTGAAAATATCTGACTGTCTAAAGACCTGTTCCACCAGTTTCCCTGGAGCACAGAGTGCCTCACTCTCCACCCTGAATCCCCTTCAGGGTGTATTGAAGGTCAAGAGCTGCAGCAGCACAGAGTTCAATCTCTGCAGAGGGAAAAGGCAAATGCCCTTGGCAAGCACCAATCTGAAGCTGACATACCCCACTGGGGAGGCTATGATGTAAAAAGAATGGAGAAATATGTGTGAGGCATGAGCATCTTTGCAAGGACAATAATATTTCTCTTCCAACTCAGTAGAATCCTGCTGTGATAGATACATGTACAAGGTTCCCTAAGCTAATAGAAAATGAATTCTTTATCCTAATTTAATGAGAAGTGCTGAGACATAACTAATCTCAATTGCTACCCTCGACATTAATTTCAGCACCCCCACCCCCTTATTACTTGAGTTTTGGAACAAGAAAGTTGCAGCAAAATTGGCTTATTTGCTTCCCACCTTCCAGGATTATCCCTTTATAGAAATGCTAATGAGTATCAAGCCAGTCAATCCTAAAGGAAATCAGTCCTGAATAGTCATTGGAAGGACTGATATGAAGGCTGAAGCTCCAATACTTTAGCCACATGATGCAAAGAGCTGACTGATTAGAAAAAGACCGTGATGCTAGGAAAGATTGAAGGCAGAAGGAGAAGGAGATGACAGAGGACGAGATGGTTGGATGGCATCACTGACTCAACGGACATGAGTTTGAGCAAGCTCCGGGAGTTGGTGATAGACAGGGAAGCCTGGTGTGCTGCAGTCCACAGGATGGCAAAGAGTCGGACACAACTGAGCGACTGAACAACAACAACAATGAGTACTGAAGTAGTCAAGTTGCATGAGGGTGTAAGGATGGGGTCCCAGGCTGCATTTAAATCATCGCAAGATGACAGTGCGATTTTAACAGGGAAGAACTGAATCTGACTCCATGTTGGATCTGTTTCTTTGACTTTAAACTTTGTCCGCCGTTGCTTTTGCTACTACAAAAAAGGATGCTGTCTACAGCTGTAAGCATACACAATGGCCTGTCTTAGTGCTGCCCCTCTGCCTGAATGTTAAACTAAAGTGCCTTTGTTCAGCTCACATGGAGACGTTCTGATCCCGTCCACTTGTGAATGACTGCTGAAAAGAAAAAAATTGACATGTCCCCTCCCTGATGCTGGCCAAGCCAGGAGATATTTTACAAGACTTAACAGCCTTTTTACTTTACTTCCTCACCTCCTCCTCATCTCTGTTCTGTAAAAGTTACTAGCAATCAGACCCCTATACGATGGTATTCAAGGACACTAGCCTGCCATCTTCTCAGAAGCCTGGCTTTCCAAATAAAATCACTATTCCTTGCCTTAACACCTGGTCCCCTGATTATTGGTCTATTGTGCAGCAAGTGGGGCTTCCTGGTGGCTCAGCAGTTAAGAACCTGCCTGCAGTGTGGGAGCCACAGGAGATTTGGATTCCACCCCTGGGTCGGGAAGACCTCCTGGAGGAGGGCAGGGCAACCCACTCCAGTATTCTCACCTGGAAAATTCCACGGACAGAGTAGCCTGGCGGGCTATAGTCCATAGGGTTCTAAAGAGTCGGCCACAACTGAAGAGACTTAGCACACAGCACGCATGCGCAGTAAGCAGACCAAGCTTGGATTCAGTAACACAGTCACTGTTATCTTCCGAACATAAGCTCTGGACTCTATCACCACTACTCTTCCATGTCACTTGCAGGTCTGTCTGTTAATAAAAAAGAGAAAGAAGATGAAAAAACCTGCTTGGATGAGAAAAGGAAAAGAGGCAGTCTCCATTCAGCTGTGATCTAGCTCCCTTCTATAAGCTGTAGATGCTGAAATAAAATAGACATGCCCTTTTAAGGAACACTCTCCCTGCTGCTGCTGCTGCTGCTAAGTCGCTTCAGTCGTGTCCGACTCTATGCGACCCCATAGATGGCAGCCCACCAGGCTTCCCTGTCCCTGGGATTCTCCAGGCAAGAACACTGGAGTGGGTTGCCATTTCCTTCTCCAATGCATGAAAGTAAAAAGTGAAAGTGCAGTCGCTCAGTCATGTCAGACTCTTACTGACCTCATGGGCTGCAGCCTACCAGGCTCTTCCGTCCATGGATTTTCCAGGCAAGAGTACTGGTGTGGGGTGCCATTGCCTTCTCCGACACTCTCCCTACCAGTTCTCAATAAACATGAAATAAAACATATTCTATAGAGATCCACCCAACTGCTCTGACTTAACACTCCTCAAGCTCAGTGCATTACACCAGACACAAAACGAATCCCGCTGCCAAAATCTGACACTCCTTGTTAAAACTAAAAGTTGTCACCAGGCCAATATCAGTCAAGGTTACCACTCAGTGTAGACCAACTTATGCCTCCTGGAGAAAAGAAAGGTTTGGAATTGAACTTGGTTTGTGGGGCTACAAAGATGGACAAACCCAGCCCTGCTGGGTCTTGCTCTTGTTGTAGAGAGGAACCTGGTCTCAAGGTTCTCATAGTCCAAAAAGCAACTAAACTTATGAGGGAAGGAAGATCTTAAAAGGACAGCCTATTTCCATAGCTGGTGATTTCCCTGCAGCCTTGCAGGTAGCTGCCACCTCATCTGCCCAGCCAAAGGATGGGAGGGCAGTAACTGTATGAACCTTAATGTAAGTTGTATAAACAGAACCACTTTTTTTTTTAATGTCAGTCTATTTTAAAAATATTTATTTATTTTTATTGTGCCAGGTCTTAGTTATGGCACGTGGTATCTTCAACCTTCTTTTATTTTTTAGTTGTGACATGCGGGATCTAGTTTCCTGACCAGGGATTGAACCAGGCCCCCTGCATTGAGAGAGCAAAGACTTAGCCACTGGACCACCAGGCAAGTCCCTAAACTGAACTACTTTTAATCTGATCTGAGGAAACTCCTACTAATTATTAGGATGTGGAAGAGATGGTACAAAAACCCAGCCCTCTTTATCAGAGTGAAGAGAAGCGCAACATCCCAAGGCACTCCCCAAACTGGATTGTATAGTCGCTCTTGGTAATCCCATCTAGGTAGCAAACCTCCTTTGGTGAAAAGCCTGTAGGCAAATGCCAAGTACTACAGAACACCAGGGCCCATATGGAGCTTGTCATTTAAATCATTCTTTTGCTAAGAGCTCCACAGGATCTTTGGGAGCCAAGGAAACAGTTGGCAGGGAAGAGTTAAATATTTGGTCTCCTTGCCCATGGAGGCTCTCAAATATCCTGCATCCCATTCCCCACGCCTGTGACTTTTCAGATCAGGCCTTGTCCTTTCCAGTGAACAGTCTTGAACTGGGCAACAAATATTTATTAAACACCGCAGAAGCAGATGAAACAAACAAAAACCCTTGGGACTTTCACGGTGGTCCAGTGGTTAAGAAGCCACCTGCCAACACAGGGGACGCTGATTCAATCCCTGGTCCACGAAGATTCCACATGCCCCTGGGCAACTGAATCCACGTGTGACGACAATTGAGTCTCTGCTCTAGGGCCCCCGAGCCACAACTATTGGGCCCTTGAGCTACAACTCCAGAAGTTCTGAATCCTAGAGCCTGCGCTCCTCAACAAGAGAAGCCACAGCAGTGAGAACCCCATGCACTACAAATAGAGACTAGCCCCCCACTCACTGCCACTAGAGAAAGACCCAGCACAGCCAAAAACAAAATAAATAAATACATTAAAAGGCATACAGTGATTTCTACCACAAAACATAAATGCATAAAAATTCTGGCTGTCCTTCTCTTGGGCCCAATTCTTTCTCAATTCTCCTGGAAAAATTTAGAATTTCACACACAGAAAAGTCATACTTGTTGCTTCTATCTCCCTGACCTCATGGTCTGCATGGGTTCCCTTGTTAACCCCACTCCATTCATAATAAACTTCTGCTGTCCCTTGAATATGTCCAGGCAAATTCCTATTTAAGGGCCTTTGCATTTGAAGGTCCATCTGTCTAGAATGTCCTTCCCCCATGTGTCTATGTTGCTCGCCCCCTTACTTCTTTGAGGAATTTTGTCAGTTATCAACTCCCTTAAAGAGATTTTCCTTGACCACATGTCTAAAATCAAAACTTTCATCCAGTTTTCTTTCTTTACAGCATTTGTCACTACTTGATATTTTATTGTACATAATACATGTAACATTTATATCACATTATATTAATCTGCTCTTCATTCATTTTTTGTCTGAATACCCCCTTTCTGAATAAGAAAGGGAATTTCTCAAAGGCAGAAATTTTGTTTTGCCCCTTGGTTTATAAGTGCATCAGTCAGGGCCTGACACATCAGAGAAAATCTCCCCAGCCCAGTAGTAGTGTTACTCGCTCAGTCATGTACTCTTTGAGCCCCTATGGATTGCAGCACACCAGGCTTCTCTGTCCGTGGAATTCTCCAGGCAAGAATACAGGAGTGGGTTGCCATTCCCTTCTCCAGGGGATCTTCCCAACCCAGTGATCAAACCCAGTTTCCTGCATTGCAGGCTGATTCCTTACAGTCTGAGCCACCAGGGAAGCCCCTCCCAGCTCACCCATCCCCAAACAATGGAAAATGTATCATCATTGTAGCCAATACACATAAGAGTCATGCCTGTGGCAGCAATAACAAGAGAAAGGAAATTTGGAAACTTTCAAATGAAAATCATATTTTCAAAGAGCCAGTAAAGCCCTGAAAATTGCTGAGAAACCCTCTTCAGAAACTTCCTATACCTCTTAGCCATTTTTAATTAAACGTGTTGCCCCTAAAATACTAGCATTCAAAATAAACATGGATTAATTTGATTTTTTTGTTTGTTTTGTTTTGTTTAATCTTTGGCATGGTACCATTATGGTTATAACTATTCCAAATACTCTGTATTTCAGCTGCATTTGAGTTATATATATGTAGGAATCTAATCACCAATAAGCACACTACTTTTATATGAAAATAATCCCTTCTGATTTCCAAACAACCAACTGTCAAATGATATTTTGAATTATAACCCATCTGCAAATTGGAAACAATCTTAAGGATACCTTCAAAATTTTTAGGATTCAAAGTGACTTGTGATGTGAAGTTTTCCTTTATACACAAAAGAAAACATAAAATTTCAGTAGCAAAAGCAACAAGGAAGAATATACATGGCCCAAACAAGCTGTTAAGTCCTTTAGGAACAAGATTCAGAAGAAAATGTGCTAAGCATGACACTTTGAGAGGTGTTCCTGCAGAGTCAAGCCATTCTTATCTTCAGGGACTAAACAGAAAGGCTACTAGGTACCCTGGATTTATACAATAAGGAATTCAGTGACTAAGTATCAAATCTTACTCATCCCTACCTCACCCCTAGTTCAGCAATAGTCAACAAAAAATATGTAGCAAGAATAAAAACAGAAATGTAACTTCCCAGTTAGTTATTTATCAATCATTTTGATCTAAAACAGTCTTTTTTCCCTTTTAAAGGTTTTTGCACATATTGTTGTTGCTGTTGGTCAGTCACTAAGTCATGTCCAACTTTCTGTGACCCCATGTACTGCAGCATGCCAGGCTTCCCTGTGCTCCACTATCTCCCTGAGTTTACTCAAGTTCATGTCCATTGGGTCAGTGATGCCATCCTACCATCTCATCCTTTGAGCACATACATGCTCAGTCTTCCTGAGCTCTTCCCCTTCTCATTTCTTCCACCTGAGATAGCATCTGCATACAGGCAGAGATCATGGTGGTGGGTAGAGAGAGCTTGGATCTGCGCATGGGTCTCAGTGCCTCTCTTAAAATCCTCCTGAGCCCCCTAAGCAATGGTTGTTCTTGTCCATTTGATTGGTGGTCTTCCTGCCAATGCTCACGGCCAAAGACAGCAGCTGGTCAGATTCATAGTCTGTCATCTCTTGATTTGCTTTGAACTTAGTGAACCTTCTTGCCGACTCGGCTCTAGATCAACTCTCACGAGCATTGCATGACCCTCTGGGGTCTGGCTGTGATGGTCATTTGATCCCTAGTCCAGGGGTCTACCATATAGCTTTCACTACACAGTTACTAGCCCAAAGCACTATCAATTGCTTTCCACATTGGTCAACAGGACAGGGAGCAATTTCTGGATTCTTCTTGCTCTTTACCTCAAAGCAGAGAAAGATCTCCAGAAGTTAGAATCAAGGTTTTCTGCCGTGTAACCATACCTCAGTGGGCTTCCCAGGTGGCGCTAGTGGCTAAGAATCCACCTGCCAATGCATTAGATGCACTGGACTCAGATCCCGTTCTTGAGCCAGGAAGATCCCCTGGAGGAAACGGTAACCCACTTCTTGCCTAGAAAATCCCATGGACAGAGGAGCCTGGTGATCTGCAGTCCATGGGGCCAAAAAGAGCAGGATATGACTGAGCGACTGAACCAAAATACCACCACAACAACCATGCCTCATCAGTAGCGCAGATCCTTGAAGGTGGTTTCTTCCAAGTCCCAAAAGGAACTGGGACATAAAAATGCCTCTTGCGTCTACCTTTGCAATCATGACACAATGCCTACAATTTCTTTCTTCTTCTCGGGGTCACAACACTTCATGCTCAGGCTGACTGCAGAGAACAGTGTCCTCTCTACCTTCGTGGAAGAATCTCCAAGTCCTGACACAATCAAACTGACTTTTAATATGCTAAAAGAGATAAGGAGTTTTTGAAATCTTTCTCATTTGTGAAACCTGATTTCAAAACTTATTGAAAAAACTTTTAAAAAAAAACTAAAATATTTTTTTGAAATGATTTTTACTCTGGGTGTCGAAAGCAGGATATTTAATATTTTTCTTTGTGAATTCCTGTTATGAAAACCTAATACTTCCTGAAGCAAATAGAGGTGTGCCATGGGCACACAAAGAGAGTAACATGAATGACAGTCATGGCATGTTTAAGAGGAACATGCCCAGCTTGTGTTTAAGAAAGACGGCTTCAGTATGGAGAGTATGGGGCTTCCCTGGTGGCTCAGACAGTAAAGAAGCTGACTATAATGCAGTGGGAGATCCAGGCTCGATCCTTGGGTCAGGAAGATCCCCTGGAGGAGGGAATGACCATTCCAGGATTCTTGCCTGGAGAATTCCATGGACAGAGGAGCCTGGCAGTCTACAGTCCAGGGGCTCTCAAAGAGTTGGACATGACTGAGTGACTAACACTTTTGCTTTTCACATGGAGGATATGAGTAAGGAAGGTTGAGAGTGGAGGCGATGAGAGCAGCTAATGATAGTATTATTGATAATAATAGCTAGCCCTGAGTAAATACATTCTGCATGCCAAGCATGTGTTTAAGGCTCACAACAATCTTATGAAGTAGGTACTATTAGTGTCCCCTGACTACAGGTAGGAGACTGAGGCTGGGAGTCTTCTTAACATCCATCACACAGCCAGTAGATGAGAGCTGGAATTTGAATGCAGGGAGTCTGACTCCAAAGTCCACTCTTTTGTAATTATCTGGGTAAAAGTAATGGTGACTTGGATTTGGGCAAGGGTACCAGGGATGTGGTAGGCAGAATAATGCCCCTCCATGCTGCCCATATCCTAATCCCCAGAACATGTGACTGTGTTAAGTAACATGGCAAAGGGATGTAAAGGCTGCTAGTGGAAACTTTTAATTCACTTTAAAAATAAGGACATTCTCCTGGACTATCTGAGTGGACCCACAATAATCACAAGAGTCCTTACAAGTGGAAGAAGGAGGCAAAAGAAGAGGATGAGAGGAAGAAATGTGATGGTGGAAGCAATATCAGTGAGTGCAATGCTGTTGGCTTTGAAGGTGGAAGAAGGGGGCCATAAGTCAAGAGTGGCCTTTAGAAGCTGGAAAAAGCAAAGAAACAAACTCTCTTCTAGAGCCTACAGAAAAAAAAAAAAAATGCAGCCCAGCCAAGACCTTGGTTTTAGTGCAGTGAGGTATCTACCAGAACTCTAACCTACAGAACCATAAGATAATATATCTGCATTGCTTTAAGCCACTAAGTGTGTCTTCCATTGTTATAGGAATAGGAAATTAACTCAGGGTTGAATTCACAGGATATAGAAATCCAGTAGATAATTAGCGCCCTGATAGTTTTTGTTGGGGTTAGTCACTAAGTTGTGTCCAACTCTTTTGCGACTCTATGTACTATAGCTCACCAGGCTCCTCTGTCTATCGGATTTCCCAGGCAAGAATACCAGAGTGAGTTGCCATTTTCTTCTCCAGGGAATCATCCAGAGCCAGTGATTAAACTTGTGTCTCCTGCATCTCCTGCATTGGCAGGTGGATTCTTTACCACTGAGCCACCAGGGAAGCCCAGATAGTTAGAACTTGAATGATTCCAAGATGAAGTAAAAGGAGATGAAATGAACTTGAAAGGCTCCATTTATTCTCTGAATCTAAAGCCACTTAACTGATAACCAATGTTTTCTTTCCTCCAAAGCATAGCCCCAACCATTGAGTCCACGTGTACCTTCGGATTTTTTATGTGGCTTCCCTCTTTCTACTTGTGTCGACAGCCTCACCAGAAATTCCCTCCATTTTTCCCCCCTCTCCATTGCTTTCATCCCATGTTTATCAGACTCAGAGCTTTAGTGGACAAAAAAGCATCATGATCCCTCCTTAGGCACATTTTCAGGTCTCTTTTCCTATGTTCTCTTAAGGAATGGACCCAATACAGTCTTTGATGAGATTTTACCTGATTAAGCATATGATAATGAGCTGCATAGATACGGACATTCCCTGGGCAAGCTTCATTCTCAGGCACAAACAAGCACTAGCAGTAAAGTGTGACCCACTGGGGACCACTAACCTACTGAGTGAGGAGTCAGGGGAGGGAGGGAGGCTTCAGGAAAAGATATGTGTCTATATTTATGTCTTTAAAAAGCATTTCTATCACACCTGTCCTAGCTTTTCCACCTTTTGATTTTGCAAGCAGAGAAATGTGTGACTAAACAGCTATAAACTGGCTCAGGTAGACTGGACAGAAAAAGTGCTTACGCTTTTATACTATCAGAGTCACCTGAGATGACCCCAGTCATGCCTTTTACTTGTCCCATCAAAGGAAAGGAAAAGACATAAAAGAGGAAGGGGAAAGTTATTCAGTTCAGTTCAGTTCAGTTGCTCAGTTGTGTCCAACTCTTTGCTGCCCCATGGACTGCAGCACTCCAGGCCTCCCTGTCCAACACCAACTCTTGGAGTTTACTTAAACTCATGTCCATTGAGTCAGTGATGTCATCCAGCCATCTCATCTTCTGTCATCCCCTTCTCCTCCTGTCTTCAATCTCTCCCAGTATCAGGGTCTTTTCAAAAGAGTCACCTCTTCACATCAGGTGGCCAAAGTATGGGAGCTTCAGTTTCAGCATCAGTCCTTCCAGTGAATATTCAGGACTGATTTCCTTTAAGATGGACTGGTTGGATCTCCTTGCAGTCCAGGGAACTCTCAAGAGTCTTCTCCAACACCACAAGCCTCAATTCTTTGGCTTTCAGCTTTCTTTATAGTCCAACTCTCACATCCATAAATGACTACTGGAAAAACCACAGCTTTGACTAGATGGATCTTTGTTGACAAAGTAATGTCTCTGCTTTCTAATATGCTGTCTAGGTTGGTCATAACTTTTCTTCCAAGTAGCAAGTGTCTTTTAATTTCACGGCTGCAGTCACCATCTGCAGTGATTTTGGAGCCCAGAAAAATAAAGTCTCTTACTCTTTCCACTGTTTCCCCATCTATTTGCCATGAAGTGATGGGACCGGATGCCATGATCTTAGGTTTCTGAGTGTTGAGTTTTAAGCCAGCTTTTTCACTCTCCTCTTTCACTTCCATCAAGAGGCTCTTTAGTTCTTCTTTGCTTTCTGCCATAAGGGTGGTGTCATCAGCATATCTGAAGTTATTGGTATTTCTCCCAGCAATATCGATTCCAGTTTGTGCTTCATTCAGCCCAGCATTTTGTATCATGTACTCTGCATATAAGTTAAATAAGCAGGGTGACAATATACAGCCTTGATATACTCCTTTCCCGATTTGGAGCCAGTCTGTTGTTCCATGTCCGGTTTTAACTGTTGCTTCTTGCCCTGCATACAGATTTCTCAGGAGGCAGGTCAGATGTTCTGGTATTCCCATCTCTTGAAGAATTTTACACAGTTTGCCATGATCCCATAGCCAAAGATTTTGATGTAGTCAATAAAGCAGAAGTAGATGTCTTTCTGGAACTCTCTTGCTTTTTTAATGATCCAATGGATGTTGACAACTTGGTCTCTGGTTCCTCTACCTTTTCTAAATCCAGCTTGAACATCTGGAAGTTCACGGTTGACGTACTGTTGAAGCCTGGCTTGGAGAATTTTGAGCATTACTTTGCTAGCATGTGAGATGAGTGAAATTGTGTGGTAGTTTAACATTCTTTGCCATTGCCTTTATTTGGGATTGGAATGAAAAATGACCTTTTCTAGACCTGCAGCCACTGCCGAGTTCCCCAAATTTGCTGGCATACTGAGTGCAGCCCTTTCACAGCATCATCTTTTAGGATTGGAAATAGCCCACTGGAATTCCATCACCTCCACTAGTTTTGTTCGTAGTGATGCTTTCTAAGGCCCACTTGACTTCACATTCCAGGATGTCTGGCTCTAGGTGAGTGATCACACCATTGTGGTGATCTGGGTTATGAAGATCTTTTTGTACAGTTCTTCTGTGTATACTTGCCACTTCTTCTTAATATCTTCTGCTTCTGTTAGGTCCATACCATTTCTGTCCTTTATTGTGCCCATCTTTGCATGAAATTTTCCCTTGGTATCTCTGATTTTCTTGAAGAAATCTCTAGTCTTTCCCATTCTATTGTTTTCCTCTATTTCTTTGCATTGATTGCTGAGGAAGGCTTTCTTATCTCTCCTTGGTATTCTTTGGAACTCCGCATTCGAGTGGGTATATCTTTCCTTTTCCCCTTTCTGATATTTAAATGCTTTTTGCTAAAGAAGTGAAAGCTTTCATTAAATGGAAATAGATAATAAATTTAATGTCTATTTTGGGATGGGCTAGACAGTAAAGACTCTGCCTGCAATGCACAAGACCCAGATTCAATACCTGGGTAGGGAAGATCCCCTGGAGAAAGGAATGGCTACCCTTGCTAGTATTCTTGCCTAGAGATTCCAAGAACAGAGGATCCTGTTGGGCTACAGTCCATGGGGTTGCAGAGAGTCAGACACAACTGAGTGACTAACACTATTCACTGTTTTACTTTTTATGTATAAATTTGGTTTATATATATACAATGACTGCATCTATTCAAAAAGTAGTGAACTGACTGATAACAGCATGGTCCCTGGCCTCATAGGACTTGCAATCAGTTTTTCATAATTTTCATTTATGATTTCACCTATTTCATTTATTATTTCACCTTTTTTTCAGAGAAAAATCAGTGTAGCAAACCAGTTTGCAAAATCTCAGGTGAGGAAAATGGAAGGAGGTGAGACAGTGTTATGGATCTTGTATGGAGGAGGGAACATCTGAGCTGGACTTTGATGATGGGCTAGACGTGGAAAGAAAAACTTAATCATGTGTAAAACCAGGGAAGCAGAATGTTCATGAGGAGTTTAGGAGACTGAAGGTGAGGAGACCAGTTGGCAAAGGGAAGGATGGAAAGAGGGATGCAGGCAGATAAAGAAGGATGCTCATACTTCTCAAAGATGCTAGGAGCCTCAGAAACCGCACATAACCACGGTGAGTTTTTCCAGTTTCCTTTGAAGTTTCGGAAAGGAAAGTTATGTCTTTTAAGTGGTTTTAAACATTATTTTCATAACAATGAATATACTAGCATGCGTGCATGCCTGCTAAGTCACTTCAGTCATGTCCAACTCTTTGTGACCCTATGAACTGTAGCCCACCAGGCTCCTCTGTCCATGGGATTCTCCAGGCAAGAATATTGGAGATATACTAGTATATCTTTATGGAAATTTTTGTGAGGTTTTTTTTTTTTTAATTTTTTAATGGCTGTGCAGGATCTTCTTTGCTTTGCCCAGGCTTTCTCTAGTTACGGTGAGTGAGGGCTACTTTTCATTGAGGTGCATGGGCTTCTCACTGTGGTGACACCTCTTGTTGCAGAGCACACGCTCTAGGTTCAAGGGTTTCTATTGTTGCACTCAGGCTCAGTAGTTGTGGCCCCCAGGTTTTAGTCGCTCCGAGATATGTGCAATCTTCCTGGATGAGGGATCGAACCCATATCCCCTGCATTGGCAGGCAGATTCTTATCTACTGCACCAGCAGGGAAGTCCTGCATGAGTTTTTAAGATAAAATAACTTCAAAGAGCTTCATCATCTGCACCAGAACCTCAAACTCTGGATGTTCACCTTCTTACATTCCTCTTTCTCCCTATTCGACTTACAAGCTCAGACAAGTGTTACTTCTCATTAGTGCCCAGTCTGACTCATCTCCTGCTCACTGACCCTGCTCTTTCTCGGATGCTTATCGCATCTCACTCAGGTTATTGCCGTGGATTCCTGGCTGGTCTTGCTGCCTCCCACCTTCCTTCCCCCTCTCCTGCTACACTACTTCTGGGTTATCTTTCTGTCATGAAAATGCAATCATTACTACCCCACTGGTAAAACCCTTCCAGCCTCTTCCTTCCACCTTTCCTTTGTGCTCCGGCTACACCACACCCACCTCCCCACCCCCACCTTCAGAGTTCCCCAGATGGGCCCCATCTGTTCTGCACACTCTGTCCTCATCCATGTCCCAGACCCTCATCCTTTGAGAAAACATTTCCTGAAAGCATTTGAACAACTCATCTCTGTATACCACACAGTCCTTGCAGAAACCAAAACCTCAACAAGTTCTCTCCAGGGGACTTTGTTTCCTTCCATTTCTGGGATAACATCCTCCATATTCTGCAGCCCTAAATCCCAGCCTCCTAGACGACGATCAGGAATCTGCCAACATTTTATCATCTGAGAAATAATTCAGAGGCAAAGGAGATAGGGCACCATTTTCTTAAATCTTGTATCTTCCACATGGCCAATCCCCAAAGCACAGATTGTTTAAAACAGCTCACTAAACACTTACTGACTTACTATGATGTGTCAGGCACTCTTTTAGGGGCTGATGATGAAGAGATAAAGGAGACACAATCCAGTTCTTGAGAAATTAACAGTTTTGTAAGTATCTCTATTTCTAGCCCATTCCCAGAGTCAAGGAATGTGGCAGCTATCAAGGAACATGGATCTCATCTGACACCCATTACACCAGGATATAGGCCAAGGACAGCCCCAAAGAGAAAGCTGCCTAGCTAATGTAAGCACACGAAGAAAACGTGATGCCAAGAGATGGTGGTTTGGGCTTGGAGCAGCAGGGCTCTCGGTCTTCGGCTCCTCTCTTTACTCTCAGGCAGTGCTCTGGTAACATGGTCTCTCAGCACTGGGCAGGAGCAGTCAGGTATTTGGAAGTTAAAAGCCATGTTAGTTCTCTGAATTGAGGTATTTGAATGTAAGAAATATTACTTGAGAATTGTAACTAAACCCCAGAACTCTCTCTAGCTTGGGACAGTGTTAAAGGTCATCAGTCATCTCTGGCTATTCTTTCCCTAGCTCAGAATAATTCTGATCCTTCCCTCCTCACTTGTTTCCACCCCACCCTACCTTTTAATTATTCTATTCCCATGGAATAGGGCCAAAGCTATTTCTTTCAAGGATAACAAGATGTGTTTCTTTCTCCTTGGGTGCAGTTCACACTGCTTTCTCCTTGGTCACAAGAAGCCTATTTGACTCTATCCCAAAAGTCTTCCTGGACTCCTTTGTGATTTTTCTAGCACTCCACCAAGGGAGCTGTGTCCAAGACAGACATCTGCACCTGATCTTATCTCTCTTGTCTTCCTCATAGTTTTTGAGCTCTTAAAACCTCTATTATTTCTCAGCCATAGAAATGTTATAACCTGGGTCATGAAACTCTAATAATTATGAACAAAACAAGATTAGAAACAGGTAGCTTTGATCAATCTCTACATAGCTAGAGGAGGGAGAAAAGAGATCCTGGAATCTAAATCCATGGAGTCCAGGAGGTTGCCTGGAAAGTATAGGGGACATCGGGAATTGGGTCACAGAACTGAACACTTGTGCCTTGGAAGCATGCATCTACCCCCTGAGAGACAGAGGTGTTTTATGAGTTTCATAAGAGGCTGCTCTGACAGCTGCCCGAGAATATCTGCCAAATCGGAAACCAGGAGGACTCAGGTTGTTCTACCAGCTCCACCACAAATGCGTGGCCAACACTTCTAAATGAAAGCAAGAGCTTCTGAGTCCTTTGCCAGCATCATCTGATTAAATGGCCCACAGACTCCTCCTTAATGCAAATGTTGACCCATTCAGGACTAAACAGGAGAGTCACAGGCCCTTTGTTCCCTCTAATAATCCCTCTCGTTTTTGCCTTTCTATTTTGCGCATAGCTCCTAAATTGATTCATTGGTCATGTAAATCCAACAGGACTAAATTCCCAAAGGGCAAATATATGCTTAGTGTTTTGTGTTTCTGGAGGAACTGGAGAAATTAACAGTTTTGAAAGTATCTCTACTTCTAGCCCATTCCCAGAGTCAAGGAATGTGGCAGCTATCAAGGAACATAGATTTCATCTGACACCCATCACACCAGGATATAGGCCAAGGAGAGCAGAAACCAAAACCTCAACAAGTTCTCTCCAAGGGACTTTGTTTCCTTCTATTTCTGGGACAACATCCTCCATATTCTGCAGCCCCAGGATATGGGGCTGTGTTTCCCCCCAGCAACCAGAGCCCTTAGACTCACAGGCCGCCCAGTGCTGCTCCTATCACATTACTGACAGCTCCCACTTCCTGACCTGACAGTTTCTCATCTTGACCCACGGCCTTCTCAAAAGCATTCTTCCGCAGGCTCAGTATTTGCCTAAACAGAAGCAGATCTGCACATTTCAGCTGGCCCAGGACTGTAGACTGACAGGGGGTTATTCTGGACTCATCATAAATGCTTATCTTTTACACATAATTTTTCACTCAACCATGTATCATCCTATATTATTCTCCCACAGCCAAGTGCCTCTGTTGGTTCTGCCTCCCAGATAACGAATGGCATGGCAGAAAAGAGTTCTGACTCTGAACTGATGTAGGTTCAAATCCTGAATCCCCAGCTTACAGCAGAATAGATAAAAATAATGGAGTTGTTTTAGAGGACCTCCATGAGAATGCATAAGTTAAAATCAAGACTGCATCTAGACTGCACTGCCTGGAGCATTACAGGAAGGAAGTCTCTCTAGGTGTCAGCCTTCTAACAATCCCCAAATGGGCAAGGACCATCTTTCACTTTCTGTTTCTCCCTTTATTCCCTAAACAAACAACAGGTGCTGAGCACACAAAAGCTGTTTGATACACACATATTGACTGACTGAATAGCTGCCCTAAAGCGGCCACATCCTTCCAGGGCTGATAAAAACATTTCTGCCCAAGAATTCAGATGGAAATGCGTGTTATAGCTGCTGTTAAAAACCAGGTTTTGGACCATCCTCTGTTGCCCTCTTCTGCTGTCTCTAAAGTTACATCACATTTCCCTTTAAAAGAAGAAAGAATTCCCCGGAGCTGTTCCAAGCAGCATGGCTGCAGCAATGAGTCAGCAGCTCACCCAGGAGCCAGCAGCTCAGGCTTGGCGCTGGCTGGCTATGCTCAGTGAGTCCTGCAGCTGCCATGGCCGAGCCCTCTGCAGCACCCCACTGCGGCCCTGCGGCTGTCTGGGGTGCCTGCCTCATAGAGTTTTGGAGCATAGATAGCATGACACTGCTGAGGGTGCAGAAGAGTTGCTTCATTTCAGCCACCTGGCCCCCAAAGCTTAGAGTTAAGGAATCAGAACGTGTTTCTGCCAAACAAAATCTTCCACAGGGCAGCCTGCTGACCATCTGGATACTGGGGGCAAAGTAAATGCAAAGCTTGTGACCCTCTGTCTAAAAAATATACTTTTTACTTACTGACTGTGTCCTGCCAAACCTTAAGCAGAGGGAGGGGGAGCCTTTCCGTGAGCCCCTTAGGGCCTACATTTGCATATTTGAGCTGAAAGGGAAGCACAGACTTCATTTCCTCTTGGCAAATCAATGAGCTCCTTGAGAGCAAAGATTGTGCTGGGCTCCCCGGCAGCATCCTCAGTGCCTAGACTGTGCACAGTAGGTAATCAATCAGTATTTGATGGCCGATGATGGTTGATGAACCGCCCAGCTTATTAAGTAGGAGAGTTATCTTGCACTCCCCGCTTCCACCCAACCTATCCTCCATTCTGTCTCCCCTCTCTTCACCTCTACCAAATGTTTCCAGTGCCCCAGGAGCAAAGAAGAGCTCACTGTCTCTCCACATGGGAAACTTGGTTTGTTAAAGTTGCTCCCCAGAAGCCAGGAGATGTGGGTTTTCATGCAAGGCACATGGCTGTTCTATTAGTAGCAACTACATGAAAAGTATAACCATATAGATGCTGGTTATGATGCCTCTGAAGAAAGGACCTCAGTTCCCAGAAGGGTGACGGTGGCATGGCTTTTTCCATTTGGTGTGGCCAGAATGGGCTTTAGTGATTAAAATAGAAATCAGCAATAAGGGGTTTTTTCAGTCCCCAAGAATGCATGCTTCTATCCTGCCTTACTTGAGAGCCTCTCTTTTGTGTCTGTCTCTGTCTTTGTCTATCTCTCTCTCTCTCTGTCCCTCTCTCTCTCACACACACACCTATGCTATTAAATGTGGGGTTAGAAGTGACCTTAGCAATTAACTACTACTGGTGATCAAAGTGAGGCTAAGGACCAAAGAAAAGAATTTGCCTAAAATCAGACAGCTAGTTAGTGTCCTTACCAGCTTTCTGAATTCCAATCCAGTGATCTTTTCACACCATCATGAGATTATTTTGTCTTGTGTTTTATTTGCTTGCTTGCTTCTGCTTACTATGTCTTGAAAGGAGACTCAATCTTCTCTGAAAAATTGAAACAGTTCCCAGGTAGAGCCCAGGTCCCCCAGAACCCTGCCTCCCTTTTACTATACCTAAATGTTTCAATTTGAGGGGAGTGGATTCATTGAGTTTTTAAATGTTCCCTATGGAGCACTGTCTCATCCAACATGCAGGAAGACCTGGTCTTCCTCACTTGCCCATATGATAAGTGATAAGTATGCTTGTCTCATCCAAAAACGGAGTGACTCCTCCCTGTCATGGTCTAAATGTGCAGTCATTTGTGACACGGCTAATGCAGCCGCTGGTGCTAAGGTCAGAAAGGGGGCTGTGCCTATGCACATTCGCTTTGGTCGGTGCTACAGCTCAAGCCCACTGGAGCCTGCAAGGCACATTCAGCCGAGGGGATAGTTAAGCCTGGGGGCAGTCCTGACAAGCCATTTTACCCAGGCCCCTTGGATGCCTGCAGACTGCAGAGATTTCACTCTGCTTGCATCCCTGGCTCTGTGTACAAGCCAAGCTGCGGACGTCAATTTGTTTCAGGAGAAAGAGCGCCACCTTCTGGCTGCAAACTATCTCTGTCTACAGTAATGCTGTTGGAAACCGCAGTGCTGCTATTTTCAAGCTACTCGGTGCCTGAAGAGGTCAGATCCCCCCACAGTGAGAGGAAAACAGGCCACCTGTAAAACTGATAGCAATTCCCCCATGTCAGACAGTGAGCCAGTGACCTCTCCCAAAAAACCTTGGCAGAGCCTTTGTAGCACATGTCCTTCTCCTTCCTTACTGTTCCTTTCTCCTCTCTAACCCAGAATAGAAAGACGGTCCAGGGACTTCTAGTTCAGCTAAGGATTCCAACCGTGAATAGGCTGCCCCAGGTCTCACAGTAGCCCCCTTTCATTCCCACACAGACTTCTCTCACAACAAGTAATGGCTGGATTGAATTCATACAGTTCAAATGTCTCTCTCGTTGCCTGCTGTAGAAATTTTGCAGCTGAAGTTTCTTCGCTTCTGCTTTGCTACAGGCCTCTCTCCCCTCTGCACTATACTTCGTAATGCAGCTCTTTGTGTTCACTTGTGATTGCTCCTATTAGAGCCCAGGTCCCAGGAAAGGAGGTTCAATATCGAAGTCTTTGCATCCAAGAGGACTTCCTGCCAGTAAACCAGATAGGAACCAGCTCCCCACTTTGATTTCTCAAGGGCCTCTGAAATAAAATTCACTCTCCTGGCCCCTTAAAAATTTTAGCAGAAATCATATTGCAATGTATAAATATATCAAATAAACATATTGTACACTTTAAATGTATGCAATGTTATATATCAGTTAGATTGCTATTTATTACAATTATTTTTATTAATAGGTAGATAAATTAAGATTTTTAGCTGGAGTTTCGATATCAAAGTCTCAAAAAGTAACAGAATCGACAGAAAAGCAGAAGGATATAGTAGACCTGAAAAGCACTATGAACCAATTCAGCATAATTAAGATTTATACAGTCTTCACACAACAGTAGGATACAAATTCTACTCAAGTTCCCATAGACTAAAAACCAGGAGACACTGGAACATCTCCAGGGACATAAAATCAGGTGCAAAAACTTCATGGTCTAAAGGTGTTGAAATCATACAGAGTCTGTTCTCTCATCACTGTGGAATTATGTTAGAAATCAATATCAAAAGATATTTGAAAATAATCCACAGATTTTCAAGGCAATGTGACATTTGCCAAGCGATCTTTGACTTAGCCATTGAAAGCCTCAAGAAAGTTAAAAGACTGAAAAAACACAGAGAGTGATTGCCGAGAAGAAAGCATTTAAATGAGAAATTAATATCAAAATGAGAAATTAATATCAAGGATACTCTGAAAACCCCATGTATTTGAAAATTAAATGTCCGCTTTTAAAGGACGGGTGTATCTAAGAAGCCATAGCAAGAAAAATTAGAAAATATCTGTAACAGAATAGCAATGAAAAGAGAATTTATCAGAATTTGCTGCATGCAACTAAAGCTGCTCAATACCACCAAACACAATGTGGAATCTGGAAGGGGTTTTATTTCTAATTACTCCAATAAACAGATAAGAAACACAGTGATTTTGCATTTGACAAAGTTTCTCCCCAATTTTTCTGAATGTTCATCGCTTGAAATAAAGGAAATAAGATCCTGTTGGGAACTCCACTTACCTCTGCTCTCCTCCTACCCCCAGTAAAGGTCCTTGGAAGCAGAACTGCAGCGTCACAGCCCAGAGCTGGAAAAATGCCAAATGTCATGATTTTCCACCAAAGGAAGCTCTAAAGCCTTATACAGCCACTGCGTATCTCACTTTATTTATCTGTAAAATGGGCATAATAGAAGTGTTGCCTGCTAGGAAAACTGTAAGGATTGAGATAAAGAGGTACTGAGACCTCACACCCAGGAAGTACTCACAGGAGGTCAACTACTATGACTACATTTATTCAGTCACTCAACAAACTCTAGTTGGTTATCAGGTTGATCTTGTTTTTCACTTAGTTCCCAACAAGGTATGTGGCAAAAATTAAGTCTACAGTAATCAGTTGTTTAATTAATTAGGCAATTTATTTCATAAAACCAAACTATTGATGGCAAGAGGCACGTGAAAGACAAACATCTTCAAGGAAGGTGAAAAAGGCCCAGACTGAAGTATAAGGAGGAATCATTTGGGGGCCATACCGAGAATAGCAGGAGGGAAGAAGTCTCTTAAAGGTGGACATAAGTCAAGAACGTTCAACGAGGAAAGATAATCACATCATTAGATGGTGTTGGGAAAATTGAATGTGTTAGTGTTAGTTGCTTAGTCGTGTCCAACTCTTCGCAGCCCCATGAACTGCAGCCCGACAGGTTTCTTTGTCCGTGGAATTCTCTAGGTAAGAATACTGGAATGGGTTGCCATTTCTTTCTCCAGGAAAAACTGAATATCCACATGCGAAGGATTGGCACTGGATCCCTATATAATAGCACTCGTGGGCTTCCCACACGGCTCAGTGGTGAATGAATCTGCCTGCCAAGGCAGGAGTCACAGGAGACCTGGGTTCAATCCCTGGGACTGAAAGATCCCCTGGAGGAGGACATAGCAATTCACTCCAGTATTCTTGCCTGGAGAATGCTATGGACAGAGGAGCCTGGTGGTCTATAGTTCATGGGTTCTCAAAGAGTCGGATACGACTGAGCTTGCACGTGTAACACCACTCAGGCTTCCCCAGTGGCACAGCAGTAAAGAATCTCCTTGCAATGCAGGAGATGCGGGTTCAATCCCTGGTTTGGGAAGATTCCCCTGGAGAAGGAAATGGCAGTCCACTCCAGCATTCTTGCCTGGGAAATGTCATGGACAGAGGAGCCTGGCAGGCTACAGTCCATGGGGTTGCCAAAGAGTCAGACACGACAGACATAAACAACAACAACAATTACACCACTCATGAAAATTAGCTCTAAATGGATTAAAGGTTTAAATGTAAGATCTGAAACTGCATCTACCTTGAACTCACACAATATTATGTAATCAATTATACATCAGTAAAGCTAGAGTGAAGGACAGGGAAGCCTGGCATGCTGCAGTCCATGGGATCGCAAAGAATTGGATATGACTTAGCGGCTGAACAACAAAAAAGCTAGAAAAATACAAATGAAAAAATTAAAATTAAAAAAAACTTTTTTTGTGTTAGGCATAAGCAAAACCAAGGCCTTTGTCTGCAGGTGTCTGGACCACTGCCCTCACTAGAGAATGGGGCTGGCACTGCTGTGCTGGTCAGATTCCAGCTCCATTAATCCACCTCTTTGCAGGCTCTACATGCTGAAGGACTCTTCCTCTCCCGCACTATTCCAACCTGCACAATTACCAGGATTTGTGAAGCTAGCCAAGCAGCCCCCAGGCTTTCTGTGGCAGGTCCTATAGGTCAGCTGTGAGAGGGGCCTCCATCCCCCAGTGCTGAGGGCCGCTGTGGGCAGACCATGGACAGCAGTCCTGGTTGTCCCGCCAACAGCGCCCCCTTCAGGGTTAAAATGATTTTTCTTCTGATGCTCAAAGGCAACCAGACTCTCCGTGGGTGTAAGTGGCATGCACAGTTGGCAGGGAGGGTGGATTTCTCAGGGACCTGCCATTACTCACTCTCCATGCTCAGCCCACCCCGTGCTGAAGCAGTAGAACCTTCCCTTTGTCAGGCAGGGAGGACATCCATTTGTCAAGCACGAGGTAGTGAGCAGTGGGGAAGATAGAGGTGGTGTTTCTGAGGAGTGGGCTGGCTGGCAGGTGAACCATCTGGAGACAGTTGAGGGCAGGTAGCTCTATTCTGCCCACACAACATCACTGAAGAACCTATTTGGGTGTTCACACCTGAAATAGGCAAAGGAAGACATTTAGCAGAATGTTGACGCCGTCTAGACTGGCACCTCGGACAAGCTCTGGAATGGAGCTCACAGGATGAAACAGTGCATTCTCAACAGGACCCTCTGCTCCCACAGCCTGAGTCTATAATATCATCTCAGTTTCAGCAGAGTCATGCTGCTGCTGCGCATGCGCTTATGACATTTTTTCGTGTCCAACTCTTGCTACCCCATGGACTGTAGCCCACCAGGCTCCTCTGTCCATGGGATTTTTCAGCCAAGAATACTGGAGTGGGTTGCCATTTCCTCCTCCAGGGGTCTTCTCAACCCAGGGATCAAACCTTCATCTTCTGTGTCTCATGCATTGCAGGCAGATTCTTTACCTGCTAAACCATCGAGGAAGACAACTAGAAAATGGCCTAATGCACAGCTCATAGCTAGAGCTTCCTTGGTGGCTCAGATGGTAAAGAATCCACCTGCAATGGAGAAGATCTGGTTTCAGTCCCTGGGTTGGGAAGATCCTCTGGAGAAGGGAGCAGCTACCCACTCCGGTATTCTGGCCTGGAGAATTCCATGGACTGTATAGTCCATGGGGTCGCAAAGAGTCGGACACGACTGAGCGAATTTCACAGCTCACAAGTATGTTGTCAGCCTCCATCACCTTGAGATAGAGAAGCTCTTTAATTATTGCAAGAGTTAGGGCTACTTTGAAACCATATTTTGTAAATAACATTTTATTTCAATCTCTTGATTGTTTTAATAAAACTATAACCTTCTAAGGCCAATTATTTTTTAAGTCCCACAGGTTCTTTCTGTGTTTACTTGCACCCAGGCTGCGCTGAACACTCAGTGCATCTGCAATAGCTGTGGCCCCAGAGATGCTCAGGCTACAGTTTCGGTTCTTCTTCATGCAAGAGTCATATGCTGCCTGTTCAACTTAATCATGAACACAAATGCTCATTGCAACTGTGAAGGTCATGGAAAAATATATGGCTCTAGTGGTAAAGAACTTGTCTGGCAATGCAGGAGACATAAGAGACTGAGGTTCAATCCCTGGGTTGGGAAGAGCCCCTGGAGGAGGGCATGGCATCCCACTCCAGTATTCCCCTAGAGAATTCCATGGACAAAGGAGCCTGGCGAGTTTTGGTCCACAGGGTTGCAAAGAGTTGGACATGACTGAAGTGACTTAGTACACAGCACACACAGGAAGGTCACAGTTATAAATTCTCAAACATTGGTGGTTACCTCAATTACCAAGAACACTTGTTAAAATTAGGCCTGTCCATCTATTAACCCCTACACCTGCTAAATCTGAATCTGTGAGGGTGAGTAGTTTTAATAAGTTCCAAGATGTTTCTGATGAACTACAGAATTTGAGAACTGCTCTCTGGTCCCTTGCTTCTTCAAATATAGTCTGTGGACCAGCTATCAACACCTAGAAAAAACAGGTTAGAACAGCAAACCTCAGGCCCTTCCTCAGACCTGTTGAATTAGACTTTAAACTTTAACAAGAGCCCGTCTGGCTCATCTGCATACCGGAGTTTGAGAAGCACTGCCCTAGGAGGCTATGACTTCCTGGCAATGGAGGTTAAGGTCCTGAGTGATGGGTAGAATGCAGAGCTGTGCAGGAGGAGCAGGTAGTTGGTCAGGAGTCCCTAAGCAACCTTGAATGTCCTCTTTCCACCCTCTCCTTCATCTTTGCCATAGTCACTGACATCAGAGATTCAGAGATGATGAAGGGGATAAACTCCAGACATGATGTCACACTCAAGCCTGGGTCCAAACTTCAGTTCTGCTACTTCTAGCAGGGCAGTCATAGGAAAATAACAACGTCTCTGATTCTTAGTTCTCTCATCTTTAAAGTAAAGTGCATCTCCAAAGGTCCTCCCAGATGTTATCCTCAACCATTTCACATATACGAAGAGTCACAGTTGAAAGGGACTTTAGACTACCTAGTCTGAATTACTTCCTTGCTGTCTTCAGTTTATACATGGAGAACTTGGGTCAACCAGGCAAGTTAAGCTGTTATCACCACTCATGAAGTGGCAGAGCTCTGACTAGAACCAGAACTCCCAGGCTATATGAGGTGGGGTTTGTAACACACAGAGACCAGGGGCATCACTTTAGTGTCGGATGATCTGGGAAACACACTCTGAGAAAAATGTTTGCATGCAGGAAATTTACTGGGGGTGCTATCCCTTTAACGCAGCGAGAGAAGAAAGGTAAGGGAAACGGAGAAGTTGAATCATATAGGAAGTTCAGGAGCTGGGCTTCCCTACAAAGTTATCCTGAATCAAGACAAAGAACCAGTCCAGATTCCAAACCAACCAGTTGCTCCTTCCTTTGGGGAGGAACTGTGACCTTTGGCTACCTTCAGATGAGGGACAGTCAAGGCTACTCCCTGGTTGTGGTCACATGCTTCTCACTGCAGATCAGAAAGCTCTGATCTGAGTCATTAGTAGCCAATACTCCCAACACTTGAGAGAATAAGTGCTTCCGTTTCATATACTACTTCCAATACTCCATATTGGGCTTCCCAGATGGCTCAGCAGTAAAGAAGCTGCCTGCCAGTGCAGGAGACACAGGAGACACGAGTCCATCCCTGGGTTGGGAAGATCCCCCAGAGGAGGAAATGGCAACCCACTCCAGTATTCTGGCTTGAAACAAATCCCATGGACAGAGGGCTACAGTCCATGGTGTCACAGAGAGCCAGACATGACTGAGCGACTGAGCGCATATTCCATACAGGAATTCTGGGCAGCATACCACAGCATCCGACACAGTGCATTTTTGCATATATACCACCACTTGCATATTCTAAGTGTGCCCTTCTGGGAGCCAGATCTGTGCTATTCTGGTTACCCCATTCACCAGAGAAAACCATCAGAGAAAGATTAGTGGGAAAAACCACCATTACCACACCTGATCTTGAGACTGCCAATGACTCTCCCATCTCCCCGCTCTGTAATTCATTCTAGACTCCTCTCACCCTAGGCCAGCACCTTTGTTTTTCTAGGTAACTGACCAGGTAAGGTGACCCAGGCCCTCATCCCTAAAGAGACCACAGCCTGGTCACCACACCTATATCCTGCCATGATCGTCATAGTTATCCTCATATCGGGCAGGGGAGTACCAAGAGATGCCCCCACGGAGCAAGTGATTGCCGAACACACCCTTCCCTGCCCCTTCATATAACAACAGCCTGGTTTCTCCTGATTACCAGGGTCTCTGGCTCCTGTTGGTACGGTGACTTCTTTCCTCACCTACTAATCTCTGGGTACAAGGAGCCAAAAGAGGCCAGATGGCGATGACAGCTTAAAGTATAACAAGCTCTTATTGTATGTTCTGATGCAAGCATCCCCTTCTGGAAACCAGCACCCTTAGATCCATGGAGTCTACACTGCGGGGCTGGGGAGCACAAATCCCACGGGTGAGTCACTGGGAAGGGGAGGAAGCCGGACCTCTCCTGCTTTCCCCTTTGGTTCCTGATCCCTCTATTCTATCTTATGGGGCCACAGTGTCCTATAGTGTTGTTTGGAGTGTGTGCCATGTGGATTTCCTTGACCCCTGCCACCAGGGGACCACCACCCATTGCTCAGAGACTGAGGTGGCTGAAAAAACAGAGGCTGACTGGTGTTGACTGGCCGAGTCATTTCACTTACTTAGCTATTTAGTGCCTCTCCCATGGTGGCTGCTCGCCACGTGCTGCTCTCTTTTAAGGGCTTTTTTTTTTTTTTTTTTTTTGCTGTGCTGGGTCTGTGCTGCTGTGTGGACTTTTGGTGCAGAGAGTAAGGCTACTCCCTGGTTGTGGTCACAAGCTTCTCATTGCCGTGGCTTCTCTTGTTGTGGAGCGTGAGCCCTAGGACACTCAGGCTTCAGCAGCTGTGGCTCATGGGCTCCGTAGTTGTGAATCCCAGGCTCCAGAGCACAGGCTTAATAGTTGTGGCACATGGGCCCATGGCCTGTGAGCTCTTCCTGGCCCAGGGACCAAACCTGTGTCTCCCACATTGGCAAGCAGATTCTCGACCACTGGGCCACCAGGAAAGCCTTCTCCAGTTATGTTAGTATGCTGCGTATAAATCCGGACACTTTATGCCCACTCCCAGAAGTTCCCGCACACACCTCTTCCCCAGCCCCTATGCGCTCAATCTTGTAAACTTTTTTCTATCCAGGCTCCTGACCCATAGCCAAACACTATTCTTCAGAAGTCTAGGTCTGTTATCCCTTTGGTTCACTTCCCTTCCTGCACAGAATAGATGGCCAGGACTACCACTCCAGTTTCTGCCTTTGAGCAGATTTCCTCTCCTCTCTCTTTATGAACTACTAGCAAGCAGGACTATGGTTCACAGCAGTCCACTTTCAGCCTTCACCCACAGATAAAGCCAACCCATCTGTGACCCAAACATGACATTCTTCTCCTCCATAAGCTATGGATAATGGAGGCTCCACTGGAGCCACAGGGATGGCTGTCAGCTGAAGGAGATGCAATCATAGTCGTGACACGGAAGTCTGAGCCATCTGCTCATGGACCTTCCAGGGATCTCTGGCCCTGCCTGTGCTTGATATTGGATGAGCCACTTGCATTTTACAGACCCATCTGAAACAACAGTTCAGCTGCAAGCAGTTCCTGAAGAGGGACTCAGCTCTGACTCCGTAGCAGTCAACACTCTGGCAACTGGGGGAATAAGTACCTAAAGGGGAAATCTGAACAAAGCACAACCAAATCCATTCTAGAATTAAATTAAATCTTCAGAGTAAACCTCTGAAGAATCTACAGAGGGTGTTAGTACCCCCATTTTGCAGATAAAGAACCTGAAGTATCTCGTATCTCAATATTAAACAACTGCAGCAAATCAGTTCATCATTAGAACAACAATACCTCAAGCAGCACTGTCCAGTAGAAATGTAATATGAGCCACAGGTACAATTTTACATTTTCTAGTAGCAACATTAAAAGTTGTTAAAAGATACAGGTGGAAAAAAAGAAAAGATACAGGTGGAATTAATTTTAGTAATAGAGTGCATGGAAACCAGAAGCTCCAAAATATTATCAATTCAACATGTAATAGGTACTACAAATTAATGAGACATTTTACATTCTTTTTATGGCACTGAGCCTTTGCGATCTGACATGTTTTTCGTCTTTATAATACACCTCAATTTGAACTAGCCGCATTTCGTGTTCAGAAGCCGCATGTGGCAACTGTATCAGAAGCCACAGCTTAGATTCTATCCAACTCTCTTTCTCATCTTCTCTGAGCTGTTCCTTCTGAATTGGTAGGACTTAAATAAAGCCTTGGAATTCCCTGGTGGCTCAGACGGTAAAGTGTCTGTCTACAATGAGAGAGACCTGGGTTCGATCCCTGGGTTGGGAAGATTCCCTGGAGAAGGAAATGGCAACCCACTCCAGTACTCTTGCCTTGAAAATCCCATGGGTGGAGGAGCTTGGTGCAGGCTACTGAAATCAAGCTTTGGAGGAAGATGTCTGGGCAGTAACCCTGCCTTTGGTGGAATTCTATCTCCTTGCTGCTTACAAAGCTTCCAGAACCCTCACTCCTTTGGCACAACATGTTCTGCTGCCCTCGTTTAGCTTCGCAGGTGTTGCTGCCACTTGCTGGGACGGTTCAATTTGAAAAGCCAAAAAAAAAAAGTAGTGATAGAAAATGTTTAACTCCATCTCTGTGTGTGCCCTGTAATTTAATGCTAAATCCAGCTCAATTTGGTTTCTGTGGCAACGGAGAGAACCAGTTCTCTATGGCTCATATGTCAGATTTCTAAATGCAGGGTGCCTACAACATGCTCAACATCCTAAACATCTGAGCTCTGATGTTCTCAGAAGCCCTTGATTCTCAGCTTGAGCCACAGGTACAAGGATGCAGTATAGAAGCTTCCATCAAAGTCTTTACCCAACCTAGAAAATATAGAAAAGGATAGACTAGGAAGCTTTCAAGCCTAGAAATCTTCAGAGATGGGAAAGCTCCTTAACTGGTTTGAGAAGACTTGGGAGAGGGTCTTGGTGAAGACCAAAGGAGGTCTTAGGCCTGATGTAGTCATTGGTAATCCTTAGCAGATGCCTTAGCAGATATGCATGTGAATGGACCCCTGGGGGCAATCATGAGCCCTCAAAAGTAAATCTGCTTTCTTTCATGTCCTTCCTCTCAGCAAGTAGCATGCATGGGATGGGCAAGAGTGGGTTTATACTCTGGCTCTGGCATTGACCTTGATACACGAGATGTCTCCTTGCCTCTAGGTCCAGAAATATGGAACCATCCTAGAAAACCCTCTGACATCCTGGCCAAAGTCCAAAGATCGGAGTGAATTTCTAAAGCCCCTCCTCCTTTCAGTACTGAGTTTTTTCTCCTTGGATGCTGAAACTGAAGCTCCAATACTTTGAGTACATGATGCAGAGAAGTGACTCATTAGGAAAGACCCGCATGCTTGGAAAGCTTAAAGGCAAGAGGTGAAAGGGACAACAGAGGATGAGATGGTTGGATGGCATCACCAATTCAATAGCCATGAGTTTGAGCAAGCTCTGGGAGATAGTGAAAGACAGGGAAGCCTGGTGTGCTGCAGTCCGTGGGGTTGCAAAGAGTCAGACATGACTGAGCCACTGAACAACAACAGAACCCAGGAACCGACTGGTTTCCTTAGAAGCCTCTAGAGCAGGTGATTTCAAGAAATTTTTTAACCACCACTCACAATGCAAAATGCCAGTAACACCATGATCCAGGACACTGGTCTACCCATATTCCCAATGAGTTCCTCCAATCTATTTTCCACACCCATTCTATCCAGAGTGAGCTTTCCAGAGCACACATTGTATCAACAGAAAATTCCCTGGTTGCCTCTTATTATTCTCAGATAAGAATCAACCCCATCAACTTGGCTGAGGAAACCCAACAGGACCTGGGCCTACCTGCTTCAGTCCCCTCCACACCTTCACACTCACCATGCTCCCTCACATTGCATAAGCTCTGCCTAACATGTTCTTCCACCCCTTACCTTCAACCTGATTAACCTCTAGCCATCCTTCAAGTCTCAGCTCAGCCATCCTGACTTCTCTGACTTGGAGCAATCTTTTGTTTATGACCATTAAATATGTCTCCTTCAACACACAGTCACCATTGCAATTTTCTATTTGTTGGCATGACTATATGCATATCATGTAGCTCTCCCACTGAACTTTAAACTCTGAAGAGCAAGAATATTTTCTCATTTTTCCCAGCACTCTATCTGGGTGCCTATTACATTGCTTGGCATAAAGTAAAAGCTCAATAAATATATGTCACATGAATGAACAAACAAATAAATTTCAAGTGACAGCCCCTGAAAATTGGTAAATTTTCATAGAGCTCTTTGTTGAAAAGATTTCAAATGCCAAGAAGACTGGGCTGAGTTTCAAAGAGTGTTACAACTGATCCACAGCTCCCTGACGAGAGAAGAGCAGCATGAGTTCTGGTTATTTGCCCTTGTAATAAAGAGTATGACTTTCTCAGAATGGGCTTGATGCTGAGCAATTTTTTTAGGTTGGCCAAGTGCTGGAATGCATGCCCAACACCCATCCAAATCCTCTTGGCATTCCCTGGAGCTCCTTGGATCACTTTAGACTTTAAATTCTCCACCTGAAATAACCTTTCATCTTTGGGTCACCAACCCTGCTTCCCAAGGAGATCAAGGCAAGAGAGTCTAATCTTTACAAAGTACGTTCCTGACGTCAGCAGGAAGACTAACACAATGTGGCCGCATTCCCCAGAACTAACCAAAGCTGCTGCTGATGCTAAATCGTTTCAGTCGTGTCTGACTGTGTGCGACCCCATAGATGGCAGCCCACCAGGCTCCGCCGTCCCTGAGATTCTCCGGGCAAGAACACTGCAGTGGGTTGCTATTTCCTTCTCCAGTGCATGAAAGTGAAAAGTGAAAGTGAAGTCGCTCAGTCATGTCCGACTCTTCATGACACCGTGGACCGCAGCCTACCAGACTCCTCCATCCATGGGATTTTCCAGGCAAAGCAGGGCTGCCCAGCTCCAAGGTGTCAACTTCACCCTGAAGGATGAACAGTATCAACACAACAACATGGTCCACAAGCCCCCTCCCCACCTTCCACCTATCCAGGGCTAGATGGGAAAGCAGATACCATTTCCTGATTGACAGACCAGGAGTCTGTCTCAGCTATAGAATCATCCCATTATTTGGCTCAGGAAAGGTGAAAGGGGAAACCAAGGGTCCAGGTAAAGAGTCTGTTAATCCATGATAAGAGAGCATTTTGTTAGGGTTTTTTCTTTCTTTCTTTACTGGTTATAGAAAAGATTAATGTGGAACGATGCTTGTCACAAAAGAATTCTAGAAAAATTAAGGGCTTTTATTTGTCCTTATCAGTGCTTCTAGATCTAATTAATTCAGCCTGAGATGCTGCTGCCTTAGAGGCCCTGTCATCTTTTGCTGCACTGATGGAAATATAGCATTTCCATGCCAGGATGCTGAGCCTTTCTTGTGCTCTGCAGTACAGACCATGTCTGGAGTTTTGTGTCTGTTTCTGAGTTCAGCATTTATAATCTATCAAGTGTCAGTGTCACCTTCCCATCCATATTATGAACATGGGGAGGCTATGTTCTGAATAGCTCTGCAAATTTATTTCACGGTCCCTATCCACTGTGTAGGACACAAGGTGGGCATCCTACAAATATCTTGGAGTAAGACATGGCAACTCACTCCAGTGTTCTTCCCTGTAAAATTCCAAGGACAGCAGAGTCTGGCGGGCCACAGTCCATGGGGGTCACAAAGAGTCAGACACGACTGAGCACACACACCCATAAATAGCTTGTATCATCTGGACAGGGGTTGCCACTGGAGGATGGTTCACAAAACTAACAAAAACTGTGAAGAGTCCCCCTGAGCAGGCCCCACTTGCTTGCAGTGACATTCACGTAGCAAAAAGCCCTGGGTGTGTTGCTTTTGCCACCTTAGGTCGAACAGCTTGTGCAAAATCACACAGACAAATTCTGCAGGTGCCAGGCCTGAAATGTGGCCCCAGTGGAAGAGGACTAACATCTTCTGAACATCTTTTGTAGATCAAGGACCAAAAAGGTTCAGTTGCCTTCTGTCCACTGATGCCCAGAGACCCGGTGGGGAGATGTACACAAGTACCTGTCTGTCCGGGGCAGGAGCCCCTGGCCCTGCCTCCTTCCTTCCCTCCCCTCAGTAAAAGCCCTCGTGAGGGCCACTTTGCCGCAGTGCCTCATTCCTGCCTGTAAACAGGCATTTGACTTCGGCAGGTTGCAGCTGCCCGCTCCTCTCCAGGAGGCTGAAATGACTCTTTGGGAAGGTGCCGGCTATGCCTCAGGACCTGTCAGGATGAAGGATGCCAGCCGGGCTCTCTCTCACCGTTCGCCTGCTGGTTTGATCCCCAGCAATTTATTTTTATGTTCACAGCCTTTTCCATACCATCTTTCCCTCTATACTTGGCATTTTCCTGATACAGTACAGCAAGGTGTGTTTGTCACTCTTGCTTTCCAAAAATAATTCCGAACTAGAGCTTTTGCAATTGCAGGCTGCTTGGGAACTGCATCCTCTGCTGGGAAGACCTCCATGGAAATGAGTTCCTCTGGGCAGGGTGCTCTGAAGGGTTAATTTCCTGGGGAAAGATGGCTAGGGCAGCCTGATAGCACCAGAATAAACAACTGCTGAGAGAATATTTCTAGGAAAAATTAGACATAGAGGATTACAGAGAAGGAATGATTGAGTTTATTTTGTGCCAGGCAGGTAAAAGGCATTGCTGCTACTGTGGCTATCACTCCAGTCGTGTCTGACTCCTTGCGACCCCATGGACTGCATGTCTCCTGCGTTGGCAGGCAGGTTCTTCACCACTAGTGCCACCATTAAGGATATATGATAGTAAATTTTAAATACATATATATATATATATATACACAATTTTTAAATATATAGATAGATACATGATAGTATATGAGTGGTATCAGTGAGACATAGGTGCTATATCCACCCATCTAGCCATGCATGTGTGCCCAGTCATGTCCAACTCTTTGTGACCTCATGGACTATAGCCCACTAGGCTCCTCTGTCCATGGACTTTTCCAGGCAAGAATACTGGAGTGGGTTGCCATTTTTGCTCAAGGGGATCTTTCCAACCCACGGATTGAGCCCATGTCTCCTGCATTGCAGGCGGATTCTTTACCACTAAGCCACCTGGGAAGCTCCATAGATACTATATATAAGGTAATAAATGAATTAATAAAGGTGGTAACAAAATGTGTCCCTACTGGTTTGTCAGCACTTCAGTGACTTTCCAGTGCTGTAGTCCAGGGCAGTGAACTCTTTCAGAAGTTTTGCTTTTAGAATCAGAACCTGCTCCCCAGCTACCTACTCAACCCATCACAAACCAACCTCCTATTGTATGAGAGACTCTCAGGACAGGAGCATGCAGAGTAAGCAAAAGGCAAACAATGATTCATTTTTCAGTGCCCTTTTGGTACTGGTTCATATGTCTATCGGGATTCTGAAACTAGTTCCAGTTTCCTAGCTGAAATCAGAACTCTCTTGTTTAACATTTCTGAGCATTTAAAAAATCGGAAAAAAATGAACAAAATACTGCATTCGTCTCCTAGGCCTCAGGTTCACATACAGTCCTTAGAAGAAAACTCCCTCACAGCAACCAGCATCAGTCTGGGCCTCACTTGTCCCTTTTGTATCATTTCTCCGGGCGTCCCCATCCCCAAATCCAGTCCTGGCTGCCTCTTGCTCACTGACTTCCTTTTGTTGATTGTTGTAGTTTAATGATAGTCACTTAAGTCGTGTCCAGCTCTTTTGTGCCCCCAAAGACTGTAGCCCTCCAGGTTCCTCTGTCCATGGGTTCTCCGGGCAAGAATACTAGAGTAGGTTGCCATTTCCTTCTCCAGGGGATCTTCCCCACCCAGGGATCAAACCCATGTCTCCTACGTTGTGCGTAGATTCTTTACCCCTGAGCCACCAGGGAAGCCCAGTCCTCACCCTAGTGCCTCTTTATACACAATTTCATCCCAAGTCCTGATTCTTCTTCCCATTTGATTGTCAAATCTGATCTCATTTCAGGGTCAGCATTAGCACATTTTTCCAACAATCATTTCATTATGTGACACTTTCTCCAGGGATATTATAGGATCTGAGTCCAACTTCAGTGGCATTAAGTGTATTGGTTATTTTCTGTCTATGGCATGAGTCCTTCCAGTCTGATAATTTTCTGGAACCCAAAGCACCAATGCAGCTGGAATCAGGGTGTCTGAAAAGAGGGCAGCTGTCGCTTCACATCCTGCAAAATGTTTCCACAAAATCTGCCCCCAAATGCTAAACTCTTTCACTAGGGAGAGCTGATTCATGGAATTTAAAATAGGATTTCCGTATGGTTGGATAATTCTGTGGAGGAAAACAGAAAAGGAAAAAAAAAAAGTATTGCTATCCTAAGTCCTTCCTTTTGAGGCCAAGTCAGGGCACAGAGTGTTGTGGACACTGAGATGACGGGAATGCACTGGGATCAGAAACGCACTTCATCACGCAGAAACTCTTAGGGACCCTGAAAGATTCTCTGCAAAAGAGAGCAGTTCTTGGAACGTCACTGAAATATCTGCTCCCAGGCAAGAAATGTCAAGTCGAGGTCTAAAACCAAAGTGTACCAGCCCTGTGAAACCTCTGATAGCATCTGTCTCCTGCCATAAACTCTGCAAGATATTTGGTGATGATGTCACCATAACCTCTTTGAGACACAAGACACTGGATCCTTCCCTTCCTGCCTTCCTAGGCATTTTTCAATATTGAAACGTCTCTCTCTTATAATTCAGTCTCCTTCTGATACCTGGTTTCTTCCAGTTTTTAATGTCTAAACTTTTCATACGAAAAAAAATGAACTTGGCTCAACCTCCCCTTTGCTGGCTCCTCCTCCTTTCACCGTCTTTTAATGTTAGGGTTTCCTGTATATTGGGGCAGCCACTGTGGAAAACAGTATGGAGGTTTCTCCAAAACTAAAAATAGTACTACCATATGACCACAACTCCACTCCAAGGTATATATCCGAAAAAACCCAAACCACTAATTCAATAATACACTTGCACCCAATTTTCATAGCAGCATTGTTACACTAGCCAAAATATGCAAGCAATCTAATTGTCCATCAGTAGATGAATGGATAAAGATGCGAGATATATACATTAGTATATGGCAGGTGGATTTTTTACCACTGAGCCACCTGGAATATATATATATAATATATATATATATATGTATATTATATATATATAATAAAGTGCTATTACTAAAATTAAAAATATGTATATAATAAAGTACTACTCAGCCATTTAAAAAAAGGAAAGAAATGTTGCCATTTGCAGCAACATGGATGGACTTGAAGGGTATTGTGCTAGGTGAAATAAGTCAGGCAGAGGAAGACAAATACTGTATGATATCAATTCTGTGCGGTACCACTTTATACAACAAACTAGTGAAGGTTAAAAAAAAAGAAGCAGACTCACAGATGCAGAAAACAAACTAGTGGTTACAAGTAGGCAGAAGGAAGAGGCGACACGGGGGTAGGCAAGTAAGAGGCACAAACTAAAGTATAAAGCAAGCCAAAAGGATATATTGTACACACAGGGAGTATAGCCAGTATTTTATAATAACTATAAATGGAGCATAATCTTTAAAAATTGTGAATCACTCTATTTTGTACTTGTAATATTGCCCACCAACTATCCTTCAATTAAAAATAAATGTCTTAAAATTTGTAATCAGAGGATAGTTGCTTTACAATGTTGTCTTGGCTTCTGCCATGCAACAGCTCTAATCAGCTGTAAGTATACATATACCCCTGCCCTCTTGAGCCTTCCTCCCAGCTCCCTCTGCCGCCTATCTCATCCTTCCAAGTCAGCACAGAGCGCCGAGTTGATCTCCCTGGGTCATACAGCAGCTTCAGCTTCCCAATAGCTATCTGTTTCACCCATGCTAGTATATATATATAGTATATATATGTGTGTATATATATATGTATCAGTGCTACTCTCTCAGCTTGTCCCACCCTTTCCTGCCCCTGCTGTGTCAAGTCTCTTCTCTATGCCTGCTTCTCTATTCCTGCCCTGCAAATAGGTTAATCAGTACCATTTTTCTAGATTCCATATATATATATGCATTAATATACGATATTTGTTTCTCTGACTTACTTCACTCTATATAACAGGCTCTAGGTTCGTCCACCTCAGTTCAACTGACTCAATTAAGTTCCTAAAATATAATAATTTTTTAAAATGTTACTAGCCTTTGACATTGCATATCTTTTTCAAATACTAATTTAATTGCAGCTGACACATTTTAATAAATAAAATGTTATTATAACTGTCATGAAAAAGAATGAATAAACAAAAGAAATTTTCAAAGTTACTAAGATTATGCTTGGAATTGTTCTCTAACTCAGTGTCACCCTCAGACCATCTTGATCATCTGAAAGCAGGCTTTATCAAAATCATTCCATAATTAAGAAGCTCAAGCCAACAAGGCGAGGAGTGATGAAAAATACAAATACGTCTATATGTATATATCTGAAAGCGTCTTGTGAAATGACGAATGCACTATTAGTGTCCATGGAAGGTTTCATAGTAAGATCATGGCCCCCAAACCAAGAAATGACTGTAGTGATTTACAGTTCTGAAACCTTGCTGAAAATACCTTCCCTTCTTTAGTGCAGTGTCTCCAAGCCTCCTGGTCACTTTGCTAAAAACTAATTCCCAGACAGTCAATTCCACAGACCAACATTTGGGCAAATGGGCTTGCTTCCTTATTTCTCCAAATATGTTGCCTGAGTCCCCCTGCAGTGTTATCATTTGAAATGCTCATTAAAAGTACAGGCCATCCCAGACTTGTTAATGGTGGGATCCAGGAATCCAGGTTTTAAATACCAAGGTGATTCTCATGAAAGCTAAAATCTGAGAGCAAGACTGTAGTTCTAGAGGGTAGACAGCCACGATTTGCAAAGATATTGAGCTATCTTTTGCTTGTCTCTTCACGACCATGACAGGAACCTGCCAAATGCTGTAGAGAAACCCTCTCTCCTGAACAAACAAAGATGTCTTGCTTTCTAACTTCTTTAAGAACAGTTTGCTTCAGATAAAAGTAGTTTGGGCAGCAAGGAGTTTAGGGGAAGTCATTCTTGCTTGGGAGCTCAGTGGAGAATGTTGTTCCTTCTAAAAGCCTCTGGCCAGTGGGTTACATTCAGAACTGATCCTGGAAAGCAGGGCCTGCAGGAAATAGAGCCTTGCAAGCTGTTGGCAACCAGGAGTTAGGAAAAGGCTTCAGTCATGGATGGTCTCATGACCCTGGACAGCAGAAGACGCCTATGTAGACAGAGAGGGCTAGGAGATGGGCAGAGGTCAGGGAAGAATGCCTTTGCTCAAAATAGTACAGAATATCCAATCCCTGTCTCCTACATTTATTTCACTCTAGGTAATCATATGTTTGAGCACAACTGTCTCTGGGATGCCATCATCAATAGAAGTGACAGTATTGTCCACCAAAGGAAAGGAACTATTACAATAATCATAGATACTCTTCATGGTGTAGCTACAATATGGAATTCTGCCTTCACAGATTCTAGTCCTTGTCCATGAAGTAGGCTATGCTTAGTTTCTCAGTCGTGTCTGACTCTTTGCGACCCCATGGACTGCAGGCCACCAGGCTCCTCTGTCCATGGGGATTCTTCAGGCAAGAACACTGGAATGGGTTGCCATGCCTTCCTCCTCTTCCCAATCCAGGGATCAAACCTGGGTCTCCCGCATTGCAGGTGGATTCTTTACCATCTAAGAAAGCCCTGGTGAAGAACAAGATGAAAAAGGCAGATGAAATTATTTGCACTGCACAGAAAGGAAAAGAGGCCTGAAAGTCTTGGTAATCTGGCCAAGGTCATGCAACTAGAGAATGGGTCTGAATCTGAACCCAGATCTGTGCCCTTTCACTGAGTCATGACTTTACACGGTAAATTAAATTTATACAAGTTAATTACTAATTCCATTCCATCTTCATCCAGTCTCTTCTAGCCATACTATTCCCACTTTAGATCTCTCTCTAGCTTTATGCTCTACCCAAATCAAGCCAGAATTTTATTTCTTTTCTGTTCCTATCCTTACTGAGATATAGATGACATATAACACTGTGTAGGTTTATGGTGTACAGTGTGATGATTTAAGGCAACATATACTTTGTTGAAATACTTACCACAATAGGGTTACTATAAAACTCCATCCCCTCACAAAATATAATTTGTATATGTGGTAAGATCTATTCTCTTAGTAAATTTCAAGCACAATTGTTAAGAATAGTTATCCTGCTGTACATTGGATCCCCAGAACTCATTCATCTTATAACTGGAAGTTTATGGCCTTTGACCAAAATCTCCCCATTTCCCTACCACCCAGCCTCTGGTAAGCACCATTCTACTCTCTAGATACTGATTATTTCTCAAGGCCCTTAATTCTAATCTTCCTTTCATGTATCTGGCTTTTCTATTTTATCCTTGCTTGTGTCTGAACATTTTCACACTCCATAGTTTTCTATCAGATCATACCACAAAAGGAATATTAACCTTTGTGAACAAGTTTTACATGTATAAGCATGTACTTTTTTTCCCCCTTAGGGAGGGGCATTTTATTTGATTGAAATATATTTGACAAATGATATTATATAAATTTAAGATATAAAACATGTGATTGATGTGTTTATATATTATAATATATTGCCTTTGTAGCAATAATTAGCATCTCTATCTTGTCACATAATTATAAGCACTTACTTTTTTAACAAGTGCTGAATGTATCTTTAAAAAATAAGTACAAACATTTTATGTATTAGGCACGTATCATGTGCAAAGTACTATATAGAAATATCAAAGACATGGACACTGACCTCAAAGTGTGTACAATCCAGTGAGGATAGCAATAAGACATAGACACAAATAGCATAAATCAGGTGGAAAGTAAAGAGAATCAAGAAAAGTAGAATTAATATTTCCATTAGTTTCTCTATGACATCTCTATCCATCCATGGGATTCTCCAGGCAAGAATATTGGAGTGGGTTACCATTTCCTTCTCCAGGGGATCTTCCCGACCCAGGGATTGCATCTGGATTGCCCGCATTGCAGGCAGACGCTTTAACCTCTGAGCCACCAGGGAAACCCTTCTACCAAGTCTACTTCATCCCAAATGTACTTCATCCTGAATTAACCCAGTAACATCTTTGCTGGTAACTCATCTTAGTCCTTAATGCAAATTTGCTGCTATTCCAGACCACCTTGCTTATCCTTGTAAAAGTCAACTTTTGTCAAATGTTTCCTCACCATCACTTCAGCCCTCTGTGCCCTCTGTTCAAGGATCTCTGTTAGATGACTACTATTTTTAAATCAAATCCACTTTACCTACAGGACACTCCAGACCATCCCTAACTGACATGTTCACTTGTTGGTCTAGGGGCAACCCAATCCCATGAAAACCAAAAAGCAAGAGACTATCCCACATGGTTGCTGTGGTATTATGGTTCAAGGAAGTATGTTGCTTACCTTGGTTTATGCAATAGATTGTTCTTCAGGCTGTTGTGAATACCATTGGAATGATTGCATATTCTGGAGAGTCTGTGCACAAAATGCACTCCGCACATTGAATCCAGTTTTCTTGTTGATTTACATTGTGTTTCCCAGAGCTCTTTGTTTCTCTTATGTATATTTCATTTGGCAGGTCTTCTAATACTTTAGTTTGCTTCTTCTTTGCATTACCAGAGAACCATTATCACTAATCATTTTACCATCTCTGAATGCACTGAGAGGAAGGTTACAACTGAATAGTTTCTGCAGATCCCAGGAAAAAAAAATGAGTCATTAATTGTTGTGAATAATTTATCTGTGTTTTGAATTGAGTTTGCTTAAAATATATTCCTATCTTGATTTACTGAAAGAATTTCAGCTCTGCTAACCGGCAAACAGAAAAAACAGGCCAGTCCCTGAAGTGGGCAACAACGAAAAAATAGGCTTCTCTAATGAAAAGTTTCTATTTGGATCTTGTTTGAATAAACCAGCTGTGAAATACATTTGGAAATAACTGGGGAATACGTGATCACCCACCTAGAGACAGGCATCCTGGAATGAGAAGTCAAGTGGGCTTTAGGAAGCATCTCTATGAACAAAGCTAGTGGAGGTCATAGAATTCCAGTTGAGTTATTTCAAACCCTAAAAGATGATGCTGTGAAAGTGCTGCACCCAATATGCCAGCGCATTTGGAAAACTCAACAGTGGCCATAGGACTGGAAAAGGTCAGTTTTCATTCCAATCCCAAAGAAAGACAGTGCCAAAGAATTCTCAAACTACCACATAATTGCACTCATCTCACATGCTAGTGAAGTAATGCTCAAAATTCTCCAAGCCAGGCTTCAACAGTACGTGAACTGTTAACTTCCAGATGTTCAAACTGGATTTAGAAAAGGCAGAGGAACTGGAGATCAAGTTGCCAGCATCCATTGGATCATCAAAAAGCAAGAGAGTTCCAGAAAAACATCTACTTCTGCTTTATTGACTACTACAAAGCCTTTGAGTGTGTGGATCACAACAAACTGTGCAAAATTCTGAAAGAGATGGGAATACCAGACCACCTGATCTGCCTCCTGAGAAATCTGTATGCAGGTCAAGAAGCAACAGTTAGAAATGGACATGGAACAAAAGACTGGTTCCAAATCAGGAAAGGAGTACGTCAAGGCTATATATTATCACCCTGCTTATTTAACTTTCATGCAGAGTACATCATGAGAAATGACAGGCTGGATGAAGCACAAGCTGGAATCAAGATTGTCAGGAGAAATATCAATAACCTCAGATATGCTGATGACACCACCCTTATGGCAGAAAGCAAACAAGAACTAAAGAGCCTCTTGATGAAAGTGAAGGAGGAGAGTGAAATAGTTCACTTAAAACTCAACATTCAGAAAACGAAGATTATGGCATCTGGTCCCATTACTTCATGGTAAATAGGGAAACAATGGAAACAGTGACAGACTTTATTTTTGGGGGGCTCCAAAATCATAGCAGATGACTACAGCTATGAAACTAAAAGACGCTTACTCCTTGGAAGAAAAGTTATGACCAAGCTAGACAGCTAATTAAAAAGCAGAGACATTACTTTGCCAACAAAGGTCCGTCTAGTCAAAGCTATGGTTTTTCCAGTAGTCATGTATGGATGTGAGAGCTGGATTATAAAGAAAGCTGAGCACCGAAGAGTTGATGCTTTTGAACTGTGGTGTTGGAGAAGACCCTTGAGAGTTCCTTGGACTGCAAGGAGATCCAACCAGTCCATCCTAAAGGTAATCAGTCCTGAATATTCATTGGAATGACTGATGCTGAAGCTGAAACTCCAATACTTTGGCCCCCTGATGCGAAGAACTAACTCATTTGAAAAGACACTGATGCTAGGAATGATTGAAGGCAGGAGGAGAAGGGAATGACAGAGTGAGACGGTTGGATGGCATCACCAACTCAATGGACATGAGTTTGAGTAAGCTCCGGGAGTTGGTGAGGGACAGGGAAGCCTGGCGTACTGCAGTCCATGGGGTCGCAAAGAATCGGACAGGACTGAGCAACTGAACTGACTGAACTGAACTGGGGAATACCAATATAGACTAAATATTTGCTGATATTGGGAAATAGTTATTAATTTTGTTAGACAAAAATAGCATTGCCATTATAGGAGAATGTGTTTTTAAAGATACTGAGTATTTATTTTTATTTTTACTTTATTTTACTTTACAATACTGTATTGGTTTTGCCATACATTGACATGAATCCACCATGAGTGTACATGCGATCCCCCCCCCCCGCAAAAAAGTGAACCGCACACTGCAGCTAAGACCTGGCACAACCAAATAATTTTTTTTTTAAGCCACAAAAAAAAAAAAAATTAAAAAAAATAAAAAAATAAGGATACTGAGTAAAAGAAAGAAAGTGAAATCACTCAGTCGTGTCTGACTCTTTTCAACCCTATGGGATGTAGCCCACCAGGCTCCTCTATCCACGAAATTTTCCAGGCAAGAATACTTGAATGGGTGGCCATTTCCTTCTCCAGGGGATTTTCCTGACCCAGGGATCAAATTCGGGTCTCCCACATTGCAAGCAGACTCTTTACCATCTGAGCCACCAGGGAATCCCAATACATAATAAATATTTAGGGGTAAAATAAAATTGTGTTTGTATCCACTTCAAATTCTTCAGCCAAAAAGAACTTCTGAAAATATATTAAGAAAATATGACTAAATGTTAACAGTTGTTAAATCTGGATGATATACAGGTGTTTACATTACTGTTTCTATTTTTTTGTAGATTTAAAATTCTTATAATAAAGGTTTTTTATGGTGCCAAGGCAAGGAAAAGTTATATAGTATCTATGTGCTAGGCTCCTTATTTCTCCTTTTTCTTACATTATCTTGTTAAATGTGACAATAACAAGTGAAACTCCATTTTACAGATGAAGATTATGAGGCTTAAAAGGATTCATTTAATCCTTCCTCCAAAAATCATTAAACATCCGTGATATGCCAATGCAATTCCTATCCTCAAAAGATGTTATTTATCGCTTAGCAGGGGAAAACAGCTAAATAAATCATAAACAACAACAACTACCACTATCATTTTTTTTAATTTAAATTTATTTATTTTAATTGGAGGCTAATTACTTTACAATATTGTATTGGTTTTGCCATACATCAACATGAATCCACCACAAGTGTACACGTGTTCCCCATCCTGAATCCCCCTCCCACCTCCCTCCCCATACCATCCCTCTGGGTCATCCCAGTGCACCAGCCCCAAGCATCCTGTATCATTTATTGAGCACCTAGCATGACAAACGGGGACTTTCCAGATGGAGCAGTGGTAAAGAATCCTGCAAACGCAGGAGATGCAAGAGTCACGGGTTCAATCCCTGGGTCAGGAAGATCCCCTGGAGGAGGAAATGGCACCCCACTCCAGTACTCTTGCCTGGAAAATTCCATGGACAGAGGAGCCTGGTAGGCTGTGGTCCATAGGGTTGCAAAGAGTCAGAGATGGCTGAAGTGACTAAGCACACAGGTAGTGTGATGAACACAGTGACAAGCACTTTGTATGTCTTCACACACTTCATCTTCACAATGACCGTCTGAGGTTGGTAGTGTTAGTATTCCCATTTTGTAGATGAGAAGACTGAGGGCCAGAGAGGTTGCATACATTGCCCAAGGTCAGACAGAGTACAATAAAGTGTCCTGAGTGCTACAACAGACATATATGCAGGACCTAATAGAGTACAAAGGAAGAAGCGATCATTCTTTTTAAAAAGGAAGTCCCTGAAAAAGGTAACACATAGAGGCTAAATAACTATCAATCCTTACCACCTACCAAGCAACAGAAAAGGAGCCTGAGCCATTGTACACCTAATAAATTTCTCAGCCTCTGCACTACTGATATTTGTGGGTGGATGTTGTGGGAGCCTGAGCTGTACAGTGTAGGGTGATTAACAGCATCACTACCTATTAGATGTAGGAACGACCTTCTGCTGTGACATGCAGAAAGGCTTCAGACACTGCCAAATATCCCTGGAGGACAAAATAGCCTTTCATTGAGAAACAATGATCTCCTTTAAACTGCAAACTCCCAGTAGTCAGATCATAAACTACACTTTTTAAATCTTTTTTCTTTTTATTTCTTTATATTTTTGAAATCTTTAGCTAAATATAATTGGGATTCCCAGAAGATGTCTTGTCACAAGTTCCCCTGAAAGGACCGTGTGACAATATTCTAGCACATTTAAACAATATTGATCTTTTCTTTTTTAAAATAGAAGATGGATGTTTAGCCTTTAATTAAACTAATTTCAAACTTTGGCTATTAAAGTCATCTCCCAGGTGGCACTAGTGATAAAGAACCTACCCACCAAGGTAGGAGACAAGAGACGCGGGTTCGATCCCCAGGTTGGGATGCTCCCCTAGAGGAGGGCATGGCAACTCACTCTTGTATTCTAGCCTAGAGAATCCCATGGACAGAGGAACCTGATGGGCTATGGTCCTTAGGGTCGCAAAGAGTCTGCGATGACTGAAACACCTTAGCACACACTCAGAAGTAGAGAAGAAAATTATCTCTACTCAAAACCTACAAATCTACTCTCTGGAGCTAAGTTTGCTGCTGCTGCCGCTAAGTCGCTTCAGTCGTGTCCGACTCTGTGCGACCCCATAGACGGCAGCCCACCAGGCTCCCCCGTCCCTGGGATTCTCCAGGCAAGAACACTGGAGTGGGTTGCCATTTCCTTCTCCAATGCATGAAAGTGAAAAGTGAAAGTGAAGTCATTCAGTCATTTAGTTATAGTCAAATGAGGTTCCAAAGGTATTCTGTCCATTTTCTCCCCTGAATTGCTATGCTTCTGACTGTTCCTCAAATATGATAGAATGATCCTAGTTATATTCTCACAATGTAGAAGCAGCCTTTTGTATAAAATTAAGAAGCCCTGACAAATCCAGTAGCGTGCATTCTGAAGGACCTTGCCACTGAGTCAAACATATTTTCATCAACTAGAAAGGAAAGAGACACATAGAAATTCAGCCACCGCTTCAGACATTGAAACCATGAGGACCACTCCAGAAGATGTTCATTCATACAGTCAGAAAGTAGATTTGTGATTTGTCTAGGGTCAAAGAGAGAGGGGGAAGGTAGAGGAAATGGGTAGTGACATAATAAGCATAGCTTTTTGGAGTGAAGAAATGTTCTACAATTGATTGTGGTGATATTTGTACAGCTCTGTGAATATATTTTAAAAGCCATCAAATTGTACACATTAAATGATGGAATACTATGGTATGTGAAATTTTATCTCAATAAAGGTATTATACTTAAAAACGAGAAACTATGAAGACCAAATATATTCATTCTTTCATTCTTTGCTGTCATCACTATTAACTCACAGTGTGTTGCTCTTCAGACAAGCGAATGACCTTGTGAACACCTTTCAAATTGGAATTTGCAGACTACATGACTGATAACAGTTCTGCAGACAGGAAATCAACATGAAACTCAGCTGCCCAGCCTCACCCCACTAACCAGCCAACTCAAACATTGCTCAGATCCAACAGTATTAATATTCACGAGATGTTAGTTCTTCTGAAAACACAGCAGGCAGACAAAAACCTAGGAAAACCAAAAATAGGAGCCAGCTCATATTGACTCACATCAAGAATTGTATCACAGGGACTTCTCTGGGGATCCAGTGGTTAAGAGTCCACCAGCAGATGAAGGGCACACAGTTTCAATCCCTGGTCCGGGAAGATTCCACATGCTGTGGGGCAGTTAAGCTCGTGAGCCACAGCTACTGAGCCCTCGCACCCTGGAGGCCTTGATCTGTAGCAGGAGGGGTCGTCTCAATGAGAAGCCCAACAGACAGTAGCCCCTACTCACTGCAACTAGAGAAAGCGCATACAGCAATGAAGACCCAGTGCAGCCACAAATAAGTAATTTTTTGAAAAGAATTGTATCACCATCTTAAGCAATTCAGTTAAGTAGAACTAGGACTGGAGAATATTTTTTGCAAGATACCTATCTCTAGAAGTAGACTTTATTTTTAATTAAGCATATCTTTGATCTTGCATTCTTATCAAGGCTAATATTATGAAAGGGTGAGTTAGCGATTGTCTGAGAAAGGTAATCTCCACAGTGTTGATAAAGGACCTTGGAAAATACTTTTTGCATCCTCAGACAGATCCCTAAAATTCCCTTGAAGTGTGGTTCTTTTGACTTAAGACTTTGGTTTCTGACAAAATGAAACATAAAGCGTAGAATAACTTTTGAAGTGATTATCGGATATTTACAGTATGGTATGAATAAGTTTCAGATCATGAGAACAGGCTTTTTAATAGAAGCAGACATAGCAATAAAATACTCAAATTTCATGTAATTCCCATAATATTTTAGGACAATATATGTATAAATTTGGCTTAGAATTTTTACTATCCTGTTCTTTCCACCTAGAAAGAGGAAGAATTATGTAACAAATTTAAAGTATATTCTAGGTCATTTAATAAAGAAAAAAATTACTGATACTTTACTGGTGCATAACTGTCTTGGACAAAAAAGTAGAAGGAAAGTTTGAAGGATAACTAAGGATGCTTCTCCTTAACCAGATTCCACTCCAGGTCGCGGTGCCCTCAAGGACATCTTGCACCAAGAATAAACACTTTGCAGCTCTTAAGAAGACAAGGGTCTTAGGCTCGTTCTTTCATCCAAAGACACACAACAGGAATAACTCATATTTTAAAATCGTTTTTCTTCCTTAGCCCAGACTCGTTCAGTGTAGTAAGAACAGTTTTATGTTTTGTAATTTGGTGTGGGCTGAATTGTATCCCCTTCAAAAGTCATGCGTTGAAGCCCTGTGTGCATGCACGGGTGCTACGTCGTTTCAGTTGTGTCCGAGTCTTTGCGACCTTATGGACCATAGCTTGCCAGATTTCTCTGTCCATGGGATTCTCCAGGGAAGAATACTGGAGTGGGTTGCCATGCCTTCCTCCAGGGGATCTTCCTGACCCAAGCATTGAATTCACCTCTCTACGTCTCCTGCATTGGCAGGTGGGTTCTTTACCACTAGCAACACTTGGGAAGCCATGTTGAAGCCTTAACACCCAGTAACTCAGAATGCTACTCTATTTGGAGATAGGGTCTTTGAAAAAGTAGTTAAGGTTAAATCAGATCATTTTGGTGGGTCCTAATGGCTGGTGCCTTTAAAATTAAAAAAAAAAAAAAAGAGAGAGAGAGAGAGGGTAAGGACATGGGTATTTACAGGGGAAAACTAGGGGTGATGATTCAAGGAGAAGACAGACATTCACAAGCCAAAGAGAGATTTCAGAAGAAATCAGCCCTGTGGACTCCTTGGTCTCAGACTTAGACCTAGCAGACCTATGAGAAGTAAATTTCTGTTGTTTAAGCCATCCAATCTATGGTCCTTTTTTATGAAAACCCAAGCAAACTAACATAAACTTCAAAATGCTTGTCACCTTGAATTGACTTTATTTTTACCAAAGGAGAATGGCCTAAGTTTATTTATAGAGTGCACATAGTCATGCCTTAGTGTTGTCCATGAAGCTCTCCTGAGTCATCATTCATCAGAATTTCTCCAAAGTTAATCAAACAAAATTTATGGAAACCAAACAGGCTAAAACCATCAAGAGAATTTATTGCAGTCAGTTAACAATGGAACTTGGCCAATATGAACTTTTTTTCAAAAAAAATTTAGACGTCACTCCAGATTTCCCAAGCAAATTTTCTGAGGACCCACATTTCTTTTGATGTTGCTTTACTTCTGGAAATATTCAGGCCACTCCTTCTAAGCCACACTTCATATTCTGTGTTCTTTACACTTTCAGGGGCCAGAAAGAATTTTTATTAATGATGCTTTCTCATATACACTGCTGACAGGAATGTAAAATGATATAGCTACTCTGGAAAACAGTCTGGCAGTCCTTCAAACAGTGAAACATAGGATTACCGTGTGATTTAGCAATTCCACTCCTAGGTATTTACCCAAGAGAAATGAAAACATATGTTTACCAAAAAAACTTGTACACAAATGTTCATAGCAATGTTTTTCATAATATCCAAAAGGGTAAATAATCCAAATGCCCATCAGCTGAATGAATAAACAAAATGTGTTTTGTCCATACAATGGAATATTATTCTTCAATAAAAAGTAATGGAGTACTAACCCATGCTACAGCATAGATGAATTTTTGAAAACATCATGCTACATGAAAGAAGATAGGCATAAAAGGCCTTATGATATATGATTTTATTCTTATGAAATAACCAGAATGGTAAATTCATAGAGACAGAAAGTAGATCAGTGATTTCCAGGAGGTGGGGGCAGAGGAATGAAGAGTGATGGCTAATGGATCCAGAGTTTCTTTATGGGGTGATGTTGTCATTTAGTTATTAAACCATGTCCAACTCTCTTGTGACCCCATGGACTGTAGCCTGGCAGGCTCCTCTCTCCATGGGATTTCCCAAGAAAGAATATTGGTGTGGGTTGCTGTTTCCTTCTCCAGGGGATCTTCCTGACCCAGGCATCAAACCTGCATCTCCTGCATTAGCGGGCCAATTCTTTACTGTTGAGCCACCAGGAAAGTCCTATGGGGTGATGAAATAATCTAATAAATCAATTGTAGCGATGGATGCACAACTCTATGACTATAATAAAAACTATGGAATTGTACTGTTTAAATGGGTCAAGTATAGACTACATGAATTGTATCTCCAAAAAGCTATTCTAAATAAAGAATGTTTCCTCATTGCCATTTCCTTCGGCATGTGCTCCTTTTCCCAAATCCAATACACACACCACAGGCACCACAGGCTCCTCCTTTGACAGAGGCAGCAAAAAAGGGAATTCAAAGTTAGGGATCTAGAGTAGACAGTCATTAAGGTCCTTTTCAAACCTCAAGAATTTAAAACATCCACTGTGTTAGTTTCCTGTTGCTGCTATAACAAATTATCACAAACTTGGTGACTTAGACCAAGACGCATTTATTACCTCACAGTTCTGAATATCGGAAGTCTGCATTGGATTTCCCTGGAATAAAATCAAGGTATCATCATCATTATGTTCATTCTCGAGGCTCTAAGGGAGAACATGTACACTATTTTTTTCCCAGTTTCTAGATGCTGCCTGAATTTTTGGCTCATGATTCCTTCCTCTGTCTTCAAAGTCATCAGCAAGTATCCTCAAATCTTTCTCTGACTCTATTAAAATCCAATGTAATTGTATATTACTCGCATGTGTGCTAAGTCATTTCAATTGGGTCTGACTCTTTGTGACCCTATGGACTATAGTCTACCAGGCCCCTCATTCTATGGGATTCTCTGGGTGGGAATATTGGAGTGGGTTGCCATGTCCTCTTTCAGGGGATGACCCAAGGGTGGAACCCGCATCTTACGTGGCTTCCGCATTGCAGATGGATTCTTCAGCACTGAGCCATCAGGGAAACCCAGTTTCATAGTACCCACCCCAATATTGTATATGTTTTATCCTGTAAAGCAACACATTCAAAAGTTCCAGGGACAGACCATTCATGACTTTAGGGGGGCATTATTCTCCTTATCACATCTACCATGTCAGTGAGTGACCACAGCATTTGAGAGGGCATTGGACCTTGGGTAGGGCCTCTGAAAGAGAGAAAAAGCAGAATACTTAGGTCTTCCACAGAACAAATGCCTACAAAGACCACCTATCCAGTTCAAGTCCACCCAGGGCCATGGCCTGCCCCTTCCACTTGTTACCTTATGGGTATCAGCAAACAATCCATACATATCATTTTAATTTTTTATAAAGAGAGAAAGAGAAATCTACTAGTTTGGAGTGGCTCTTGAAGAAGCCTTAAGAACTGTTGGAAAAGGCAGCAGTGATCCCAAGAACTAGTACCAGTTCATAAAGACTAGGATTTGACAATTTCATTTTTTTTTTTAGAGGATATTTTGATCAAGAAAATGTGGAGATACAGTATACCTGATACATTCCAAAATATCAACTTTCATAATATCCCAGAAGGCAGAGTGGAATAATATGGGCCACAGTATAAGGCAATTTCTCACATAATCAGCTGGCAAAATAATCTTTGCTTATAGGATATTAATGAATAGAATGGTGTCATCTCTTGAGTAAGTCTCTAGTGTTGGGCCAAAGGGCTGAGGTTTAACGTTCGCATCAGTGGCTTAGATGAATGATTATCCTGTTTGTCAAGGATGGAAAGCCAGAAGGGAGATGATGAACAAAATGGCTGTGTGTATGATGCAATAGATTAGATGATGGGCGCAGTGAAGCGCTAATGAGGCTGGTGCTTGATTATCGGCAGAAATGGCATGCTCAGAACTTTGCTTTAGATTAGCTATGGTATTTAAAAGGGAAAGATACTAAAATGTGGAAAATACAAAAATGCCAAAATTCAGAAAGGGCACCAGGCATGATCCATTAGAGACTGAAGATGCTGCTGCTGCTGCTGCTGCCAAGTCGCTTCAGTCGTGTCCAACTTTGTGTGACCCCATAGACAGCAGCCCACCAGGCTCCGCCGTCCCTGGGATTCTCCAGGCAAGAACACTGGAGTGGGTTGCCATTTCCTTCTCCAATGCATGAAAGTGAGAAGTGAAAGTGAAGTTGCTCACGACCCCATGGACTGCAGCCCACCAGGCTCCTCTGTCCTTGGGATTTTCCAGGCAAGAATACTGGAGTGGGATGCCCTTGCCTTCTCCGAGAGACTAGAGATATGTCTGCATAACTGCAATGTGTGAAGTCTATGCTCAGTTGCTAAGTCATGTCCGACTCTTTGCCCCTCCATGGACTGTAGCCCACCAGGCTCCTCTCCCCATGAGATTTCCCAGGCAAGAATACTGGATTGGCTTACTGTGTTCTTTTGTAAGAGATCTTTCTGACCCAGACATAGAACCCACATCTCCTACATGAGCAGATAGGTTCTTTATCATTGAGCTACCGGGGAAGCCCATGAAGTCACAGAGAAAGGTACAAATGACAAGCAGGAATCAGGGAAGAGAAGACATGAGTGAAAATAAGTAAAATTCCAGGGAAGCTAAGAAGGGATAGGGTCAAGTACAGGGGACAAGCCTAAATACCAGATGATAGGAGAATGACCATGTATAATATCATCATCACACAATAAATTATAATATAGTCATCAAAATGAGGTTCTCAAAAATATTGAAAGGTATGGAAAGTGATGTAAAACTAATTTTTAAAAAAGCAATATTCAGACTAGTGTATAGTGGAATATCAACTTTGTTATTGTTTTAAAGTATGCTTAAAAGAAAAACCATAAAGAAAGACCTCAAAAACATTAATAGCAGCTGTCTATAATTAAGAGGATTGTGAATGATTTTAATTCCTTCTTTTACTTCTTAATATTTTCCAAGTTGTTCATAATGAATATCTCTGGTTCTTAAAATCAGGAAAAATATTTCAAAGTGTAGGTAAAAGTATTGGTACTTAGAAAGGAGAAAAGCTGTCTTAGGTCAGAGAAGGAAGGAAGGAAAGGAGGAAAGAAGGAAAAAAGAGAATGAGGGAGGGAGAGAGAGAAGGACATTGGAGCAGAAATAGCTTGGAGGAAGAAAGGGAAATAGGGTCAGTGAGGGAAGTCATGCCATGTAAATGTGTCAGTCAAATCAAGAATACTCCTTAGAAAGCATTTTTAAAATTAATTAATTTATTTTAATCAAAGGCTAATTACTTCACAATATTGTAGTGGTTTTTGCCATACATTGACATGAATCAGCCATGGGTTAGAAAGCATTTTTGTAAAGAGGCAATTTTCCCCATGAGTAAAGCAGTCATTTTTAATTTTTGTTCATTTTAAAGTTTTACCACCTTTTAAACGAAAAATGTCAGGGGAAAAAAGGCTAAAATTAATGTGCAGTCCTACGTTTCATCAACTCAACAAAAATCATTAGGATCCACACAGGAGCCTCTGCAGGAACATCCTGTGTCACTACAGCAAAGGAGGGCAGCCCTCTCCATTTCACTGGTGACTACTCCCAGGCACGACATCAGCTGTCACTCACTGCGACTGATCTGCCCAGCAAATTAAGCAACCAGCAGTAAGTAATAGTCCATGGCCAGCTAATGGTCAATTCTGCTTCTGTTCTCTCATCTGAGAAATGAAGAGATACTTTCAACATCTTAGGGGAAGGGAGCAATATTCGGATAATATAAACATAGGAATGGCTGCTGTGCTCCATAGCTATGCTCAATTAATCCAACAGGCTGTCACTGGCACCAGTAGCTTATTCCCTACTACAGCTTGATGACTTTCTCCATTCTAAACAGCATAATTTTCTGTTGAAATGGCCTCTCAGGAGATCTATGAGTCCGATGCCATTCTTTTACAAGTAAGGAAACCTGCGAGATTGTCTTCCCAGCAATGTCACAGCTGGCTGGTGGTAGAGTCAAGGAGAGAAACCAGCCACCAGGCTGCTGCTTCTCTCTCCCTCACCCACCGCATCCATGCTTGGGAGAAAAGGGTTGCAGCACGGCGAAAGGGACAGCACCATTATCATAAGCAGAACTGAGGAAGATCTCTTCAGGGACTGAAGAAAGTGTACCTGGGAGAAGCAGGACCTAAGGACAAAGAAGATGCGCCAGCCATGCCATCTCTGATGTTCACAGTAAAGTCTCTTGGATAAATTCATCTAAAAACTTTCTTTAAAAAATTATATCTTGAGCCTGTCTCACTGCAGAATTATCAAGCCACATATATTTACTCCCAAGTGTACAAAATAACACAGGACCACAGCTCCTTTCTGAGAGCCAGTGCCCTGACATTCTCATCAACCTAGAGTATAAGCCAAAAAGAAAAGTTCCTAAACATCCCATACTGATGAACTATAGCACATACATCAAAGCATCAAAGCTCACATACTAAGCTCACAGCCCAGATCACATTTGATATAATTATGAGGGAAGTGACTGGAAAGTCTAAAAACATATACACAAAGATTCAGAAAGCAACTGTCTATGTAAGGTAAGTAGAGTAGTAAGGAAAAGATCTTATAGTGAAATTGAAGGTATGTCATTTCCTGTTGAGCCTCTGTTTCCTCGGCAGTAAAATAGGGTTCAGTAATTCTTTACTTACAGGATTGTTATAAAAAATAATAAGAGATTATATAGGTTAAGCGCTTGGCATGGTATTTAACACATAATATGGAGGAGCCTGGTAGGCTGCAGTCCATGTGGTCGTGAAGTTGGACACGACTGAGCGACTTCACTTTCACTTTTCACTTTGATGCATTGGAGAAGGAAATGGCAACCCACTCCAGCATTCTTGCCTGCAGAATCCCAGGGATGGGGGAGCCTGGTGGGCTGCCATCTATGGGGTCGCACAGAGTTGCACAACTGAAGTGACTTAATAAAGCAATGATTTAATAAAAGATGTTTAGTTGCTCAAGATGTTTAGTGTCCAACTCTGTGCAACACTATGGACTGTGGCCTGCCAGGCTCTTCTGTCCATGGAATTTCCCAGTCAAGAATACTGGAGTGGAGGAGGCCTCCATTTCCTTCCCCAGGGGATCTTCCTAACCCAGGGATCGAACTTGCTTCTCCTGCATTGGCAGACAGATTCTTTGTCACTGAGCCACCAGGGAAGCCGCAAAAGACAACTACTATTATATTGACAGTAATAATTATGGCATTAAGAAAACTGGTAATAAAGTTTTATTTCTATAATACAATTTTATGCCTTCTAGAGGAAACATTTAGTTACAAAAAATAAAAAGAAATTCATCCAGATTGATATTTCTAAAGATTAGAGATTGATATTTTTTATTGATTTATTTAAACCTCGACATCAAATGATATCAGGCTTCCCTGGTGGCATTAGAGGTAAAGAAGCTTGCCTGCCTATGCAGGAGAAGCAGTTTTGATTGCTGAGTTGGGAAGATCTCCTGGAGTAGGAAATGGCAACCCAATCCAGTATTTTTGCCTGGAGAATCCCATGGAGAGAGGAGCCTGGTGGGCTACAGTCCATGGGGTCACAAAGAGTTGGACACGACTGAGCACACACATACACACACACATCAAATGGTATCAGTCTCAAATCAAAAAGTCCTAGATTAGTAAATCTGAACATAGTTTCCTTTAGAATGGTCTGCTTCTTTGTTTTCCTCTTCTGCAGATAGAAGAAAGTAGTTCACAGTGGCAGTTACCTGTAGACAACCCATACATGTCCCAAGCCATCTAGACTAGCTAGACCATCGAGAGAAGTGGGGTTCACTACTCCTTCGACTTCATGCTTTCCTAAATGGTACCCAAGAGGCCCAAAGGAGGGAAAGTGCTTCACTTCCTCTTCAGGAGTTTATTGACAGAATCAGGTTCGAAATGAAAAAGACCATGACATCCCTGATGCCATTTCTCTGCCAAGTGCATTAGCATGCTAAACAGCAACGTGGCAAAGGCAGCTCCAGGCTGCAGACAGTGCAGCAAAGCTGCGTTGCACCCTTCCACACGGACACTGAAAGTTCATTAGAAAGGCGCCCATTGGTCATGGCAGGAGGTAGCAGATACTACTGCCACGCAGAAGTCTACTAAGATTCGAGACTGGTGGTAAAATGGAGTCAAAAATTAAGATCAAAATTGAAAGTGAAAGATGCTCAGTCATGTCCGACTCTTTTCGACCCTGTGGACTACACAGTCCATGGAACTGTCCAGGCCAGAATAATGGAGTGCGTAGCCTTTCCCTTCTCCAGGGGATCTTCCCAACCCAGGGATCAAACCCAGGTCTCCTGCATTGCAGGCGGATTCTTGACCAGCTGAGTCACAAGATATTTTCTACAAAATACAGACCAAGATATACTGAGATACTGTGTACTGGATTAAGAATCGAATTGCTGAAATCCTCTTCCTTCGCTTTTAGCCTGGAGTGGCCACAGGGCATATCTTTGAAAAAGGCATCCACCACAAGCCAAACGTTCTGAGAGGCACAGGATACAAATTACCTCACTCCATTTTCACAACAGCCTTCCCAGGTAGGAATTTCTATAGGCAATTCCCTTGGGACATCCTCCCACAATTTGGGGAAGATCTTCCCACAGGAGACTAGAGGGGAGGGAGGGAAAGGACTTGCTTCTTATCATAAACATTTGTTGAGTTGTTAAGTAACGTCTGACTCTTTACAATTCCATGGACTGTGGCACGCCAGGCTCCTCTGTCCCCCACTATCTCCCAGAGTTTGCTCAAATTCATATCCGTTGAGTTGATGGTGCTATCCAACCATCTCATCATCTGTTGCCCCTTTTTCCTTCTGCCCTCAATCCTTCCCAGCATCAGGGTCTTTTCCAATGATTCGCTCTTCACATTATAAACACTGCCTTACTCGAAAAGGAGGCCTCCGTTCTCCTCCTCAATCCTCTTGTACAAATACATGCAGTGAAATTATTCCTCCGAAGATATGACTGGACTTAGTAACTCACTCTGGTCCTCTGAACTTGGAATATATGGGCTTAACTGCCTTTTGTCTCAGCTTTAATCACAATTCTAAGATGAAAAATCATCTCTATAGCTAACACCATCTTGCTACCCTCCAAGAATTGGGGTGATATATTTTCAATGAATCTGAAAAAAGTACACAAATATATAACAGTTATGGAGGGAATGCACACATACTGTTTTCAGTGTTTTCTTATAAAGATTGCCATTTAGCATTAGCTATTTTCATTTTTAAATCTGAAGGTTTTCAATTTAATGTTTTCATCTCAGACCAAAACAAAGTAATCACTGTAGATATTTTGAAATTACTGTGCTTTTCAATTTTTTTTTTCTATACAAATGATGCCTCTCTTTAATGCTAGCAAAGCTTATAATGGTCTTAGCTGGATATTTCAGAATCCTTGAAGCCTTGCAATGCTCATAACCTCATTTTCCCTTCAGAGTTCTTAATCTCTTAGCAGAAGGGCAACTCAAAGGAAAACTTAGTATGCCTAGTTTGGAGAGAAGGAAAAAGGGAATTAAAGGGGAAGGCTTCAATTTGCTACAGAGAATGGATGGAAGTGAGTTTTTTGTTTGTTTTTAATGTCCTATTTAAATAAATGATGGCTTGTCTCTAAAGAGTGATCTGTTGATTTGTTAACTCATTGGGGTGGGTCATTTTCTCAAATTCTGGACAGTAATCTTTTTAGAAGGGTCGGGAGGAGCAGGGGTGGGGGTGGGCAAGAAGAAATGGAAGAAGCCAGTCAAGAAGAGAGTGATTATATCCTGGCTATCTGTGTTACATCCTGGCTATCTGTGTTATATCCTGGCTATCTGTGTTACATCCTGGCTATCTGTGTTATATCCTGGCTATCTGTGTTATATCCTGGCTGTATGTGGATGGAAAAGGTGAAGAAAAATGGTGCACAAGTTGAGACTGGAGATGGCACAACAAAATCCTATTACTCACTCTACTTACTCCAGTCTGTCTGTCTCCTGTTTCCTCAGCAGCACCACCTCAATCACCCCTACAGCCCCCTGTCCAACCAATACCCTTATGCATTTTCAAGAGGACTTGACTCTTTTGTGACAACAAAAACAGAGGCCATCAATGGAAACTCCCTCAGCTCCTTGGATCCTACCTCCTAATGCATCTGCTCCAAGCCTGGCTGCCCTCTACACGACAGGGAGAAAGGAGGCTCTGCCCTCTTTGGGATGAACCCTGTAGGTGTGCTCTAAAACCATCCACTTCCTCCTCTTCAGACACTTTGTCGCTTTGTCAAGTGTTTAGGATTGAATGTTTCTATATGCTCAAGGCTTTCCTGGAGGAGGAAATGGCAACCCTCTCTAGGGTTCAAGAATGCTCTCTAGCATTCTTGCCTGGAAAATCTCATGGACAGATGAGTCTGGCGGGCTACAGTCCAGGGGTTCGCAAAGAGCTGGACACGACTGAGCACACGCACCCGAGGCTTTCTTAGCTTCAAGAATCCCTCTTACTTATAAATCCCCTTTATCTCCCTTCATTGCTTGAGTTCCTCCAGTCTCACTTCTCTCCTCCCTAGCTGCTCCCTCCTCAGGCTACCTGCTTCCACTGCGATTTCACTGCAACAAGGCTCACAAGAATGACTCTCCTCTGAGCTCCAAAGTCAAATACCCAGTTACTGGTCACTTCTATTTGCATTTCTCAAAGACTCTTTAAACTTCCAATACCCTACCGGTTTTATTACTGTCTTCGCAACTCTCTAAATCGAGGCCTCCTTCTCCCATTTTCAGCGCATAATCCTCAAATCTCTCCCATCACCTAAAGCAGAAATTGAGGCTCTTTGAGTCATCTCTGCCTTTCCTTATCCCCACATGTGGCTAAATCTTCGTACCCTATCTCTCAAACTCCTAAACATCTCTCAAGTCTCTGGTTATCTTCTTTGCTACTAGCCAATAACCACTGGTTGATCTGCCTGCACGTAGATTTCCCATCCAATCCATTCTTTACAGCAGCCACCGGGATTTTTATAAAAATGCAAATATGAACCTATCACTTCCTTGCTAAAAATGGTTCAGCGATTTCTTAATGATCTTACAAAAAAGAATCCCAAATCCTTAAAATAGTGTAGTAACAGAAATCCTATTCTGAAGCATACACACATACCCACACGCTTTTATCTTTTGCCTTCCCCTAAAAAATCAGCTTCTCCTTAGATGGCCAGAATGTCTATCTGCTGAGAAAAGATTAGGACTCCAAAGAAAGAACGCCGAGGGGGATAAAGGGAGGGAGTATCCAGGTTTTGAAAACCTCTTGAAATTATGTTTAACCACAAGCCAACAGCCATCAAAGGGAAGCTTTTCTGAATTCTTTTATTCTCTATTTTGGCTTAATCCAGACTCAAGATTGGCTGCCCCAGACCCCAGGGTTCCCCACAGTACACAGAGGCCATTTGGAGGACAAGACAGAAACATAGCAAGATCTGGGGAGAGGCTGAGTTATCCAGGAGACAATTAGGCTCTGACCACTTTGAGGGAGGGAGGGAGAAAAAGAGAGAATCAGTCAATGGCCCAGCTACAAGGTACACAGGGAGCAGACTGCAGCCACAGGATCAGCTAACATGGGCTGGGAAGACCAGCGACACTGTGCAGAGACCGGAAAAATCAGGAGATATTCCAGGTCACTACAGGGCTCCAAGGTCCTTTCTGTCACACTGCTGCAAGTACAAAGCAAAGCCAGAACCCACCCCAATACTCTTAGAAGCCAGCTTGAAGAGTTACCTGCATGGGTAGCTGAGTCTAAGCAGGTCTACTCAAAAGGGACTATTTATATTTTTGTGTCATACTAAGCTTTGGAGCTGAAATTTTTGCTCCTCGGCAGATGGAGTTTCTGAGAAAGACAAAATTAGATGCTGATCTCCCCACAAAGACAAAGAAGGGTGAGGAGGAGACTGAAGTGGGGGAAAGACAGGGAAGGTGATAGGCCCTGTAGGGAGGAGAAGGGGCAGAGGAGGGGAAAGAGAAAGGGAGGGGTGGGGGGGGGGAAGAGTAGAAAGAAACCATCCCTGTGTCCCACCTGGGCTGCCCTGCAAGTCAGCTGGCACCTCCACTAGTGTCCTGGATGCCTTCACGCTCCATCTGCTGTCAGCCTCACAGCCATTTCTCCTTCACCGAATTCTTGAGACATACTGGTCTTCTTGCCCTTTCTCAGACCTGGCCTGGTCCCTCTCATCCCAAGGTGCTTTCTTACACAGTCTATTCCCTCTGTCTAAAATGCTCTTCCCTCTCTCCACTATCACCTTGTAGACCCAGCTAGCCTGACTCTGACCCCTGCATCACTTTCCCAGGGAAGTCATTCCTGGACTTCCCTGGTCCTACCTCCCACCCCATCTGGCCCAGAGTCCCCTATGTTACAGTCTCATATCTCACTTCCCCAATGGCGATCATACCTCTGCTGACCATAAGCTATTTTGAAAGATGTGGACAACCCCAATCAGGGTTTTCCTGGTGGCTCAGTGGTAAAAAATCGACCTGTTAGTGCAGGAGACCAGGGTTTGATCCCTGGTTTGGGAAGATCCCCTGAAGGAAGAAATGGTCCCACTCATGTATTCTTGCCTAAGAAATCCCATGGATAGAGGAGCCTGCCTGGTTACAGTACATAGGGTCACAAAAGGGTCGGACACAGCTGAGCAACTAAACAACAGGACACCACAATTGCACTGCCCACTACCATGTCCTGCATGGTAAATGCTTGACATACATAAAGTAAATAAAAGTGAGTAGACCAATCATCATTGAGGGTTTGGTGTTGTTTCTTCACCAGCTATTGCTGTTGCTCAAGGTGGTATGTGTGTGTGTTGTGTGCACATGTGTAAATGGAATGCATATGTATGGATTGCATGGGAAACAGAATTAAGGCAACCTATACCGAACATAGAAAATGCTTTAAGTGAGAATCAACAGCAACATAGGTGATACACATAAGATGTGCAGAGAAAGACCCTCTCATAGCCCACTATCCAAGCCCCAGTGCCTATATCTGTATCTGAAAGGCTAATAGTTTATTTTACTCTCTGGGTCTTGAAATAGTTTGACTTTGAAAACCCTTATTAAAATGAGAATGCTTTGGGACAGGGAATGGTTTAAGCTTCTATCACATTGTGTTTTAGAGAGGATTATGATGGATAATTAAGAAGGAGCTGAAACATCAGACACTAGGTTATGAGTGGAGAAAGGTAGGAAAAGAGGATAGGAAAACCCTGCAGGGAGAGAAGCTGTCAAAGATGAGTGTTGTCACCTTTAAACGTCGTTTTCACAATTTCGCTTGGGAGGTCCAAGGTATAGCTGCTCTTCCACAAAAGAATACACTGCGGCTCTCTGAGATAAATGGATGAGCTCAGGTTAGCTTAGATTAGAAGGGAAAAAATGCTAGACTCCCTCTAGGCTTTTCTAATCAAGGGCAGCAAGCCACATCTTGGGGGCTCTGTGGCATCAGACTATTGCAGCCTGGCCATTTCCTCGTTGCTAGAGACAAGGAGCAGCAGCAAATTAAGCCACCCACAAATTACTGGAGGGGTGGGGTCTGCATAACTGCTCCAGAGAGCTCAGGACTCAGGTAGACCCCACAAAGGAGCTGTGTCAAGTTTTGGAAGAACCCAGGTAAGTGGGTATAGAGGAAGATGTGAAGGATGGGGAGTGGGAAACAAAGAGAGAGAAAGAGGAGGGCAGGTTAAGCATCTGGAAAATTACTGCAGTCTCAGGCTTTTGCTGCTTCAATGCCAGGATGAGTCATCAGCTGGTTGCCTAGGTGACGGCTATTTTCCTCCTCCTGCTGATCAATTTCATCTGCACAAATGTCCCATGAAACTGTGAGCTGCAAAGATAATATACCCGAGTCACAGAAAGTCCTGCCAAATGAGGTCTGCATTTCAACTGTTCTGAGACAGACTTTATGTGTCCTTAACATTACCTCTATACCCCAATCTGGCCCCATCCCCACACGTGCTCACAGACACACACGCACAAATGCTCACACACACACAAATGGACACAGAGACACACACAGAAATGCACACACACCGACACACACAAGTGCTCACACATACACACGTACGCATACACACAGGGTGATGGGCCAGGACAGGGGCACAGGTGAGAGGAGATTGTCACTTGCCTTATCTTAGTTGCTCAGCTGGTAAAGAATCTGCCTGCAATGCAGGAGACCCCTGTCCAATTCCTGGGTCGGGAAGATCTGCTGGAGAAGGGGTAGGCTACCCACTCCAGTATCTTGGGCTTCCATCGTGGCTCACCTGGTAAAGAATCAGCCTGCAATGCGGGAGACCTGGGTTTGATTCCTGGGTTGGGAAGATCACCTGGAGAAGGGAAAGGCTACTGGAGAATTCCATGGATTGTATAGTCCATGGGGTCGCAAAGAATCGGACACGACTGAGTGACTTTCACTTCACTTTTATCTTAGCCTAAAAATCATAACAGCAACCTTAAAGACAGAGTGATATGCGGTCATTCTCATTCCATTTCTCCAATGACCTGAACAAGGAAATACAACCACAGAGAGCAGTCAGGGGGCAACGTCCTCAGAGCCACGCCCTGCAGTCTGCATTCCTGAGTGCAGAGCAAAGGAGAGTGGCCACTCTCTCCACCCTGCTGCTGCTGCTAAGTCGCTTCAGTCGTGTCTGACTCTGTGCGACCCCATAAACGGCAGCCCACCAAGCTCCCCCGTCCCTGGGATTCTCCAGGCAAGAACACTGGAGTGGGTTGCCATTTCCTTCTCCAATGCATGAAAGTGAAAAGTGAAAGTGAAGTCTCGCTCAGTCGTGCCCGACTCAGCGACCCCATGGACTGCAGCCCACCAGGCTCCTCTGTCCATGGGATTTTCCAGGCAAGAGCACTGGAGTGGGGTGCCATTGCCTTCTCCGCTCTCCACCCTAAGTCCTCCCAAAGATGTTACTGCTCCCTTTCCCTACTTTTTTTTCCTGTTAGCACATACTACGTATGAAACATGTAATGTTTTGCCTTCCCCATCAGAGCATATGCTGCTTTAGGGCAGGAACTTTATTTTTCCTACTCACCACCAGATACTTATCTCCTAGCCTACCTCATCATCCTGCACATAGTAAGTTCTCAGTCAAAGTTTGTTGAATGAATGGATAGTAATGTTCTTAGACAACCTCATAGATAAGGCCACTCTAAAAAATATTCAATCTATGTTACCAAACCCCCTTCTGAAAGGACTAAAACCCGTGAGATTTCCACATTATAGGCAAAAAAAATATGCACAGTATGACAATTAGGAAATTGTCACAGTATCTGTATATTCTCCATTCTCCCTCTGTCATGTAGGGCATAAAGAACTTGAGAAAGATCTTGTAGAAAAAAAGGATCCAACTCTCATATACAGGTAGTCATCCCACAGCACAAGCTGATAGAACTGCCAAATCTATTCCCATATTACCAACAATCACTAACTGGTAGCTCAGCTGGTAGAGAATCCACCTGCAATGCAGTAGACCCTAGTTCGATTCCTGGGTTGGGAAGATCCCCTGGAGAAGGCATAGGTTACCCATTCCAGTATTTTGGGGCTTCCCTGGTGGTTCAGATGGTAAAGAACCCAGCTGTATGTTCGATCCCTGAGTCGGGAAGATCCCATGGAGGAGGGCATGACAACTCACTCCAGTATGGTTGCCTGGAGAATCCCCATGGACAGAAGAGCCTGGTGGGCTACTCTGGGGTAGTCCATGGGGTCGCAAAGAGTGAGACATGACTGAACAACTAAGCACAGCACAGCAACAATCACTAAAGGGCTTACAAGGTAGCAAACACATTCCATGACCTTTCTCTTTCATCCTCACAATAACCCAGGTGGAAAATAGTTTCTGATTCTCATTTTACAACTGGTGAAATAGACGAAGAGAGGTTAAATAGCACGCCCACATTACACATGCAGTATATGATAGCCTTGGGATTCAAGCCCAGACCTGAACTCTCAGTAAGCATCCAATACTGCCTGTCTGCTTACCACACCCCTCTACTTGTCAATCTTGCCCTTTTGGTGACATTTTCAGTCCTACTTTTCTCTTTCAAGCAGCCCAGGCTGTCAATTCTAGCGTGAAGTGTTTTGCGTTTATACTGTGCTTTCTCCTTTTCCAAGAATCTTTAGAGAAATTATATCATTCAAGCCTCAAAACAATCCTGTAAAGCAGATCACATCATTCCCACATTTCAGATGTAGAAAATGAGAAACAAAAAGGTTAAGTGACTTGCAGAATTCATTTAACTAATCAGACCCGGGACTTGCGCATTGGCGTTCACACGCTATTCCTCTCCAGCCCAGATGCACTCTGGAAAAGAGCAGCTCGGAGGCCATTGTCATTGGCCCCCATCCCTGACCACTCTCTAATTTGGCTCTATGCCCCCACCAATCCTCAGAGCTGTCCCAGAAGTCTCAAGCTGGCAAGCGTGATCCACCTTGTCAGCTAATTCTAAACAAAGCCTGGCCTGGGGAACCTCAGGGACTTCATCCTGGAAAAGCAATCTAAGATTTCAGAGGAAATTTGAGTAATTTGAGAAAGGGTCCAAATGTCATAGCTTAAATTAGAAAGTGATGTAGATATTTGTAACCAATTTTATCCTCACTCTTTCCTTGCTCTGACCCCCTCACCTCAGACCGTTCCTCACCCACCACATGTCTGCTTTAAAAAGAAATACCTTGCCTCACCCACTGTGAAATAAAAATGTCTTAAATTGCAGGTAGGTTTGTAGACATGATTCCGAAAAATAAGTTCACAAAAGATCCTTCCAGTTCTTCCTGAGAATAGTGTCAACTTAGGTGGGAATGAGTAATTGAAAGAAAGAGAAATTTTAATCCAAACTCTTGTAAGATGTCAAGGCAGGCCAGCAACCAACAAGCATACAAAATGAAATACATTAAGATTCCCCCAAAATCATGAGTCTTGCCTTAAGTGGTTTCAATGAAATAGTCCACTTGCCTGCCCTAGCCATTCTCCTTTTTCAGTACGGCTTCATTTCTCTACGACTTGTTAGACAGTTTTCCTGTCTGTATGAAAGCCATGATTTTTCTTCTGTCTTTGAGGCCACATGCTTTGTACATGTGTCTTCATGTTTACATCAGTGGCAGCTAGATTGCATGAGAACCTATTCAACACAATGTGCCAGGCGCTGTGTCAGGCACTTTTCATATATAAACTCCTTTAAACCTCCAGTGAGCCTATGATTGGAGTATGATTGCCAGGATTGTTTTCCTTTTACATGGTGACAAAACTAAGGCTCAAAGAAGTTAAGGAATTTGCCTAAAAACACAAAACAAAAACTAATCAAAGAGTAGATCTAGTATAGTAACTGGATATCAGCATTAAAAATAACAGAACAAAACAAAAACACACTCACTCATTACTTTTATTTCAGCAAGAGACTACTTTATTCAATGAATCTGATTGAACATCAACACTAAGTGATCAGGGAGATAAGACTATGTTGAATCCTTATGACCTCTCTCCCCAAAGATGAGATCAATAATAACAATAAAATATGCATCTTCATTTTGTTTTGGCCGAATTAATTCTCACTGTTTAATCTTTCAAAAGCACTGCTATGTGTCAAAATTATTTACAAATCAAGTCAGAAAACTTTTAGATTTTATTATATCCATCCACCCCTTCAACTATGAGAACACGGTAATAACTTGTTGCTATTTTTCAATAAATAAGTCATTATATTAATTCTAATGATGATACATAAAGCCATACTAGACAGTTTAAACAATCTGCTAGAAAAGACATTGCTGTTCTTGTTCAGTCACTCAGTCATGTCAGACTGTTTGTGATCCCATGGACTGCAGCATGTCAAGCTTCCCTGTCCTTCACCATCTCCCAGAGTTTGCTCAAGCCTATATCCACTGCAGCGTTATTTATAACCACTAGGGAATATACAAAAGCAATTCAAGTTCCCATAAATAGAAGAATGGATTAATGAATTATGAATGAATGGATTATCACCTATATATGTATATGTTTATACACACACACACACACACACACACACACACACACACACAATGAAATATTACTCAGCCATAAAAAATGAAATCTTGCCGTTCACAACAACAGGGATAAACTTATTCAGAGGTATGCTAAGTGAAATCAGTCAAACAGAGAAAGACAAATACCATATGATTTCACTTGTGTGTAACATTAAAAAATAAATAAATAAATAAATAAACACAACAAAACAAAAGAAAAAAGTCATAGGTGCAGAGAACAAACAGTGGTTGCAGTCAAACAGTTAAAGATTCCAGAGGCTAAAATACGCCCTTTGTTCTGCAGAGCACTGGTGACCCAGTTTCAGTGCAGTGAGGAGAAAAGATGTCTTAAGCAAGTTCAAGAGTTGGGGTAAAGATTGCAAATAAATTCACTGTATAATATACAACCATATCATATAAAGTTCAGAAAATAAAGAAAACTGAAAACTTACCTGTGATTTATTTATCTTGACAAAACCAATGTATTTGGTCAATTTTCTCCTAGTCTTTAACAATGTGAATATGCCTCAGTTCCAAGTACTAGTTCTTAATAAACCTGAAGGTAGGAACTTTCAAAAAGCCCTACCTGTCCACAAAATTTATTTATAGTTTTCCTTAAGTATTTATTTTAATTCAAAGCATCTTTTCAAGAACATGGCACTGAACAACAGGCCTCAAACCTAAAACTGGGATCATGTGTTATCTGTAATATTTCCAAATTTAAACTTGTTTTCAAGTTTAGAAGTCTAATTCCAGAAGAACCAGAAATCTAGTGTCAGTCATGGGAGTGTTTCTCTGCCCCTGGAGCTCGTTCCAAAATCTGCAAGTTGTTATGGATTCAGGCCACTGGAAAGTGGAACAGAGGCAGGCAATCATCCCGCATCAGGTAATTTACTGATTAGAAGCAATTTCTTTCTACTCATGCCTCACACCAAACATTCTCCAGCTTCCCAAGTTCTCAAAGCATCCCTAACTAGCTGGGCTCGCTGGAGAGTAGGGATTAAAAAGGATCTAGTTTCTAGAAAATCCCATGGACAGAGGAGCCTGGTGGGCTGCAGTCCATGGGGTCGCAAAGAGTCGGACACGACAGAGCAGCTTCACTTTCACTTTTCACTTTCATGCATTGGAGAAGGAAATGGCAACCCACTCCAGTGTTCTTTCCTGGAGAACCCCAGGGATGGCAGAGCCTGGTGGGGTCGCACAGAGTCGGGCACGACTGGAGCGACTTAGTAGCAGCAGCAGCAGTTTAATTAAACTCAATCTCACCTTCAAAGAGGGCTTGCCCAGGGGCTCAGCTGATAAAGAACCCACCTGCCAATGTAGGAGAGACAAGAGATTCAGGTTCAATCCCTGGGTCTGGAAGAGCCCCTAGAGAAGGAAATGGCAACCCGCTCCAGTGTTCTTGCCTGGAAAATTCCATGGACAGTGGAGCCTGGTGGGCTACAGTCCAAGGGATCACAAAGAGTTAGCCATGACTGAGGGCGCACACACGCATTTGCACACACACACACACACACACACACACACACACATCTTCCAGGACAGCCTGACTGATGCTGCAAAGGAAGCAGGGTGGTCCCAGGCATACCACCCATTCTTCTTTGATACTCCTGGGAACCAAACATCTTCCAAAATATACCCTGTATTAAAAGGGGAAGGGGGACAAATGGATGAGCATATTTTAAATATCTGCATCCAGGCTTTCATATGAAAATTTTACAAGGAAAAGGATAATGCTAAAAATGATGATATGGATAAGTGAAAATCTAAGATTCAAAATATCTATGAATTTGAACTATATAGGTCATCCAGGTATTAATACTTCTGGGAGAATAGCCACATGATTATTTGCATTTTACTGAGCTTTCCCTGGAGCCATAAGTCTTCACCCAAAGGTAATAAAGCTTGAAAAGGAGGTTGCAGAAATAGTCTGGGGATATTTCAGTTTTGTGGTATCCTTCTGATGGCAGTTTGTATGTACCAATCTATGGCTCCAATTTTTGTCATTCCAGTTAGGGGTTATTTCTTTTTCAAAGAGCTTTTACAGATGTATACATATATACATACAGATAGACAAATAAATTCATGTCTGAGGGGCCCCCTTGATGTGTCAGGCACTGGTGCTCTTTTGTCGGTTGATACGTTAGATACATTATTTTAAATAGATCAAAGAAGACCCACCCCAGGAGACCTCAGAGCTCTCCAAATCTTTTCCATGGAGCTAAAGAAACACTCATCTAATCCAACGGCCCAATTTACAGACCAGCAAATTGAGACCCAAAGAAGGGACATAATGTCCAAGGTCACAGAGCTAATGGCAAAACGAAGAACTCCAAACCTCCAGGGCTTTCTCCTCCCACTGTGGAGCTGCCTGGGTTACCTTACATCTCATACAGTCAGTCACTGGATGACGCACCTCAAGCCATTCTAACCCCGCGTCCAGGACACATGTGTCACCATGACCCTGAAAATCAGTCCAGATTCTTTTTTTATCCGTATCCTCTCTGTCCACATCCTGATTGGAAACATGGAATTTAGGATTACGATCTTAAATGGTCCAAATGAGCTGGGCAAGCAATCACTAATAAACAGAGAAGCTTAATTACATTTGATCCTCATCTGGTCCCTCCTGAATTCATAAGCAGAGACTTGCAATTCCTTTATCACTAGACACAGGGAGAACAGCCAGAGGCACCTGCAGGGCTCTGAGGGGAGCAAGCTCAAGTTCCAGTGGGAACTCTAGGCGACGTTCTTTCAGTGAGCATCTGTGCGTGCTAAGTCACTTTAGTCGTGACAGACTCTCTGCGACCCTGTGGACTGTAGTTTGCCAGTCTCCTCTGTCTATAGGACTCTCCAGGCAAGGATACTGAAGTGGGTTGTCGTGCCCTCCTCCAGAGGATCTTCCCAATCCAGTGAGCATCTACTGGATGCCTACTGTGTACCATACTCTGGGCCTTGCATGGGGAACGCAAGGACAGTTAGTCCCCAGTCTTGGTCATGAGGGGGTCTGCTTTGCCCACTCTGACCATGGCTGGATAAACTTGGATAAAGCTGAATCTCTCGGGCAGTTCTGTCAGGAGTCATTTATTCCAACCCAACCCATTTCAGGAGTCTCATGATCATCCTTAAGCCTCCTAACAAGTATAAGGGCTGAGAGAACTAGCGACAAAGGGCAAATGGTGACTGTGAGGTAAACAGTGCCCATCCTGGCCAAAAGTTAGCTGCTTCTCTACCATTTCATTTCTCTTTTACTCTCCTTTCCTACCAAATCCCATACCCAACATCCACCTCCACTTCCTCTTACCCTGGTTCTAGTTCACTCTGTCATAGCACCCTCAAAAATGTATGCTGTGTGTTTTAATCAGGTTTCTTAACTTCTCTGAGCTTCCATGTACTCATATGTAATAATGTTCACTCCCAGGTGGCTCAGATGGTAAAGAATCTGCCTGCAATGCAGGAGACTTGGGTTCGATCCCTGGGTTGGGAAGATTCCTCTGGAGAAGGGGATGGCAACCCACCCCAGTATTCTTGCCTGGAGATTACCATGGACACAGGAGCCTGGGAGTTTACACTCCATGGGTAATCACAGAGTTGGACACGACTGAGCGACTAACTCTTTCATTTTCACATTCACTTAATAGGACTATCAGAAAAACTTCATGAGGCTGTGGGTAAAAGTACTTCTCACGGTACCTGGCACTAAGCCGTCCTCCACAAATATCAGTTGTTAGCATTATTATTGTTATTTTCTGTTATTATTATTATCCTTTCCCTTAATGACAGTACTTTTCCCTGGATTATTTGTGTTCAGTCAGAGACAAAGAGCCTTTAAAACCAAGCAATTCAGTTCCTAATGGTGGGACTGCAGACCCAGAGAATTATAGTATGTGGGGCCCTCACTGCACCCTCAGTCTCTCCCTGGTAAGCAGCGCCCTCTCGGACTCCCTGAAGCTGCTCTTCATGTCTGGTCCTCCTCTGGTCTGCTGCTCATGCAGAGGGGCCCCAGGCTCTGCTGCTCAGAATCACGATGCTGAGCATCATGCACCACAGAGCAGAGACAGGACGTGCCTGGGCTCCTGCAGGGATCAGAGCAAGAAGGCAGAGCATCAAGTTGCATCTCCCTTCAAACAGAGAAGGGCCTCTCTTGCTGGCAACTAACTCCTAGTTTTTCCGGTCCCCCCTGAGAGTCCAGGATAGCCCAAGGTCAAAAGCCCCAGGGCCTCATCTGTGGTTTTATAATGAGACCAGCAGAGCAAGCTCTGCTGCAGCAAGAGTCAGCACTGACTGCCTGTCTGCTCTAGGACAAGCCAACAGCACTCAGAATTCCAGCCTACCTCCTAATTATCTCCCATTTTCATCCTCCTCCTCTCTGTCCCTATTACTGCTGTCTTAGCCAGGATGCTTGTCATCCCTCCCCAGGTAAATAATACATAAAGTGAAAAACAGTGAAAGAGTTAGTCGCTCAGTCGTATCCAACTTTTTGCAATCCCATGGACTATAGTCCACTGGCTCCTCTGTCCATGGAATTCTCCAGGCAAGAATACTGGAGTGGGTGGCCATTCTCTTCTCCAGGGTATATTCCTGACCCAGGGATGGAACCCAGGTCTCCTGCATTGCAGGCAGATGCTTTACAGTCTGAGCCACCAGGGAATACTTTCACTATGTGCCAGATAATTATATACTTCAGTGTTTGCATGCAATTTCTCATCAAAACATCAAACTAACCCTGGACAGATAGAAATTACAGTTCCCATTTTATAAATAAGAGAAATTGAAGACGCCCAGAGAAATTATGCCCAGCCCAACACTTTGGTCCACCTATGCCCAGACTGTGGCCTCCCTGCTGCCCTCTCCTCATGCCAGTCACCACCCACTACTCACTGTTTTCTCTGCCATGAGTCCCACTCTCCTCCAGCCCACCTGCCATGCACTTCTACGAATTCCTTTTCAAATCATAAATCTGATCATATCACTCACATACTGAAAATCCTTTAAAGACTCCCCACCAGGTCCAGAAAAAGTCAAGACCCCCTAAATAGGCATTCTAGGCTCTTCCCAACCTGACTTCTCCCTTCCACATACCTGAAGCCACAGGCCATTCATCAAGGGCTCTCTGTTTTCACCCCTCCATCCTCCACACACAAACTCTCCTTCTTTGTGCAATGTGGTTTCCCCCCTCTTCTGCCTGGAAAATTCCTATCTGAAGACCCAGCTCAAATGTCATCTCCCCTGGAAATCCTCCACACTCCCTCAGATCCTTTACTCTCTCTCTGGATAGAGTCTTCCAGCCCATCCCAGTCTTTTCCCTGGTCGGTTACTACATCAAACTGTGTTATTGCTTGTCAGGGGAAAGTTACTTTGAGTAAGTTGGGTGCCTTCCCAGCGTAGCACCTGGGGCTTGTTTCCCAGTACCTTCCACAGGGCTAGTGCAGGTGGTTGTGTTTTTGTTTTTTTTTTTAACATTTATTGCACAGGTGGTTGGAGGAATCATTTATTTCTTCATTTATTAACAGTTACTGTAGTAGTTGACTTCCCAGTTGGCTCAGTGATAAAGAATCTGTCTTCCAGGGTAGTAGATACAGGAGACCCAGGTTCAGTCCCTGGGAGGGGAAGATTCGCTAGAGAAGGAAATTCCCTAGAGAAGGAAAACCCACTCCAGTATTCTTGCCTTGGGATATTTCTCCAGGACAGAGAAGCCTGGCAGGCTTCCACGGGTTCGCAAAGAATCAGACATGACTTAGTGACTAAACAGCAACGACAACCGAGGTAGTTAATCATTGACAATTCACTGGTCACTATTTTAGGGGGCTGAGGAGGCAAAGATGAATAAAAGAACTCCCAGTGGAGTCCCAGCTTTGGTCCAATGCTTACATAACCAAGGGCTTTTATTACTTTTTTCTTGACTCCCTTCCCAGTAAACAAATTAAATTGCAGAGCCTGCAGAATACCACCTAATTCCATCCTATTTAATCTGGACACAACTGCCATCCATTTAACTGCCACACTGCTTACAAAAAACTCAGTTGTCAGGTCTAAATTATAGCTTGTGCAAATAACCAAATTTAGATGACTTGCAACTCCACTGGGATCCTAAATCCATCATGATGTTAGTTAAGTTCTATGAATTCAATTAACCTTTCTGATCAATCATGGATTAATTAACCAAGCTGTGCTGACAAGAAAGTATTGAGGCTTTAGGTGGTTATTTTTCTAGAGACAAGAGCTCATAACATTGAGCTGTATCATTTCATTAGACCTGAACTGAAATCTTTGTCTTGTCATTTGTTAATAATTCTCAGTTCTCTAATTCTTTCTATATAAGAAGACCTTATTTCGCCAATATGATGATGACACTGGAAGCATCTTCTAGGCAAAGATTCCACCTCTTTGACCCCTACAAAACCAACTAGCGCTGTGCTTCTCCTGTACCCACAGATGACACCAGAATTAGAGATAGCAAGAGGTAGAAAAAAACCTAGAGATCATCTTATCTGAAACTCTCATTATACAGAAGAAGAAAAAGAAACCTAGAGAAGGGCAATGATATGCCCAAGGCCCTGAGGCTGAGCAGAGACTGGTACCCAGGTTTACTAAACTCAGCACATGATAACAGCAACACAATAGCTACCATTTTTTTAATTGATATATGTACACACACACACACACACACACACACACACACACACACACACACACGGATCTGTAAGCAACATAGAGCCAAATGCTGAGAAGCTGACCAGTATTTCGTGTCTCAGTTCAGCACTTCAGTTGCTCAGCCGTGTCTGACTCTTTGCGACCCCATGAATCGCAGCACCCCAGGCTTCCCTGTCCATCACCATCTCCCGGAGTTCACTCAAACTCACGTCCATCGAGTTGGTGATGCCATCTAGCCATCTCATCCTCTGTCGTCCCCTTCTCCTCCTGCCCCCAACCCCTCCCAGCATCAGAGTCTTTTCCAGTGAGTCAACTCTTCGCATGAGGTGGCCAAAGTACTGGAGTTTCAGCTTTAGCATCATTCCTTTCAAAGAAATCCCAGGGCTGATCTCCTTTAGAATGGACTGGTTGGATCTCCTTGCAGTCCAGGGGACTCTCAAGAGTCTTCTCCAACACCACAGTTCAAACGCATCAATTCTTCAGCGCTTAGCTTTCTTCACAGTTCAACTCTCACATCCATACATGACCACTGGAAAAACCATGGCCTTGACTAGATGAACCTTTGTTGGCAAAGTAATGTCTCTGCTTTTCAATATGCTATCTAGATTGGTCATAACTTTTCTTCCAAGGAGTAAGCGTCTTTTAATTTCATGGCTGCAGTAACCATCTGCAGTGATTTTGTGGCTAGAGAGACATAAATTCAAGTTCAGTGCTACCCAAGCAGCCCAAGTCTGTGGGAGAAGATGAGGTGCAGAGAAATGAAGTGCAGAGAAGTGATTCTGAATTCTGGGCATCTCTTGCTTTCCAGGCAGCTGCTGGTTTGTAAGCAGTTTGCAGAAACTTGTTGTGCCAGAGGTTGACACACAAGTCAAAGATTTAACCAGTCTCACAGTGCTATGGAGGGGCTTCCCAGGTGGCACAGTGGCAAAGAATCCACCTGCCAAAGCAGGAGATGTGGGTTTGATCCCCAACCTGGGAAGATCCCCTGGAGAAGGAAATGGCAACCCACTCCAGTATTCTTGCCTGGGAAATCCCACGGACAGAGGAGCCTGGAGGGCTACAGTCCATGAGGTTGCAAGAGCCAGACACAACCTAGCAACTAAACAACAGCAAATAATAACAAGGAGGAAAATGAGAAAACCAAGCAACTCAAAACAGACAGGAAGGTCACTGTGAGTGACCTAAGAGAGCTCACTCCTGGCAAGAGCATAGATACGACCATCCTCAGTGAACTCATGCCTGATTTCCTGCAGTTAAAGCTACTTGCAACTTCTGTTCCCTCTAGCACTTATTTACTTTGAATTTCTTAATGTTTCTATGAGATTTAACTCTTTCAAAATCCCTTTCAGGAAACTTGCTAAGACAGGGTAGAAGGAAGAGGTAGGAGCCACGGCTGCTGAATGACTACATGAAGGTTACACTTCTGGGCCAGGCCATCCACCTCTGAGCCAGGCCATCCACCTCTGAGCCTGCACAGTTCTGCTACAGGCTAGAGAAGGAAGCACCTGGTTTCAACCTATTGGCCAGCAGAGGTAGAGGTACATTAAAAATAAAACTGTACAAAGATTTAATATGCACTATTGTCAGCTCTGGACTAGGAACATTTAAGAAGTATTCTAAATAGGAGAAATATATTAATATGATTTATATGAGTAATTATTAAGATCATGTGCCAGAGACTGTGCTAGGCATCTTACGTGCACTATGTTCTTTATCTCTTAAAGTGCCATAGGGTAGACATTGCTATCATTGTGCAGACAAAGATACTGAAGCTCAGTGGCACCAACTAACTGGGCCTGTATCACACAGCAAGGAAGTGGCAGAGTCACTAGGTCTTGCTGAGTGGTGTCAGACTCTATGTGATCCCTTGAACCATAGCCCACCAGACCCCTCTGTCCATGGGATTTCATAGGCAAGAAAACTGGAATGGGTTACCATGTCCTTCTCCAGAGTCACTGGGTCAATGTGAGGCAAATGCCCCTGCTTAGCCACCAGGAAATTCTGTCTCATCTTCATGTATTAGTTCTTGTGACTGGCATATTTAAACTTCTCAGCCCCTCAGAAAATGGGAAGAAAAACAATACATTTGTTGACAGTGGGGAGCTGAGGATTTTTTGGCTTTGAGTGTGCCCTTTGCCCCTCGTCTACCACACTGGCGCGTAAGGTTGCCCACCTCTGCAATATTTCCTGAACCCTCCAATCCTACGCAGAGCTCATGGGTAATGGACACATGATTCAAGAGACTTTTTATGCGAAGCAGGTGGAAGTGAAAAGCACTGTTGGAGGGTGGATCAGCAGTTTCCTTTCTCTGGAACATAAAGGTTTGATGCGAAAAGAAAGAATTCATGGTCCCCCACATATCCCTCCTATTATTCCAACATCATCCCCTCCTTTGAGCTGTTTTTACCCACAATTTGCATGAGCACTGGCTTGCATCTCCCAATGATTAAGTTGCATTTGGAAGGACAGTGAGATTCATTTTTAGCTCCTCGTCATCAAGAACAGAGCCCTGAAATCAGCATGCGTGCTCAAAGCTTCAGGAGCGGTGAAGTTGCCAAGGCAACGGCAGCCGCTTCTGACGTCACCGAGGGAGGACACCTCCGCAGGAAAGTGGGCTCTCGCCTTCTGGATCAGCACTTCGCTGGCCTTTGTCAGATTTTATTAAGTATCTGAGTGTCTCCAGGACTCTCAGAACTGTCCTCCCACCGCTCCCCACGTTAGCAAATACAAGGAGAAGAGTTCGTTTTATTAAAGTTCTTTCTTTCCCTAGCACCCTCTGGTCAAAAGCTTACGAAAAAAAAAAAAAAAAAAAAAGTGGGAATCACAGAGGGCACTCCTGAATAGTTCGCTGGCAAATTTATCTGTGACTTTGCTTTGAAACTGGGGAAAGAGAAAATGTATAGGAGAAACAGGCTACGGAGCTTACGCGCTTAGCAGGCAGAAGAGGAACGCGGTAAATCCAATCTAAAGAAAGGTTAAAGCTCTCTTCTCCCAACCTGTTCTCACCTGGAACCTCAATTAATAATAAAATCACCTTTGAGCAGAACCCATTGCTCAATAAAGTATAAGGTCTTCTCCCTACAGAGTGAAAGGATAACAACTGCACAGAGGAGAGAATACCATTCAGAGCTGGGTCCCCCGCATGAATGGCTTACTGCCCACCCAAGTTCACTGCCCCTCTTCTGTGGGGAAAAGCTGTTTTGAGAAGTAGCCACCCAGTCAAGGGTCTGTTTCCCAGGGAATCATGGATTTAGGCCACATGTGACCAATTCCTACCAACAGAAGGGGAGTAGAAGTGATGCAGGTCATTCACAGGTCAAATGAGGCCATCTCCACCGTCTCTGACCCCTTCTCCTGCCTCGAGGTTTAGATGACAGGGAGCAAGGACTAGAAGGAGTCTGGCTCCCTAATTCACACATTGAACACAGTCACTGAACTGTTTTATAAATCAGAAATAAAAAATCTCTTGGGTTAGAAGGCTGGGCTTTCTCTGAGTTTCTCTGTTAGAGCAGCTTGAATTAACACCTTAACACAGCAGCATTATCACCAACAAGGTTAAGCCAATGAGATGATCCAATGAGTCCTCAGGCCAGGACTCTCAGTTCCGAGGGGACACCATAGCTGTGTCCAGAATGCAAAGCCACCAACCAGAGCTAAAGACACAATCTTCCCTAACTGAAACGAAACACGCTACAGCAAAATCCCTCAGCAGCGTTGTTTTTGTCCAGACACAGAAGAGACTACGGGGCAAGAAGCAAGCGCTGGGAGCAGGCAGAGGCTGGAAAGCTGGAAGGAAGATGAGCTTGTGGGGGCCGAGGCCTTGTGTCTCCTTGAGGACACCACAGGCCACTGTACAGATGCCCCAGAGGAGCCATTGCTCACTGTACAGATGCCCTGCAGGAGCCTCATTAGGTGTAAAATCCGCTATCAGGACTGCTGTGGGCAGGCAATGCGCAAAGGGCCACGGCCAAGAGTACGAGTGGGGGCTGAAATGTAACATGCCCTTTCCTTTTAAAAAAAGCTATGTATTTATGTATTTATTTGTTTGGCTGTGTCCAGTTTTCATGCAGCATGTGGGACGGAACCTGGGCTCCCTGCATGAGGAGCGTGGATTCTCAGCCACTGGACTACCCGGGAAATGCAACTGGCCCTTTTCTGACAACACTAAGCATTGTGGCTCGGAGCCCAGTTCACCTGGAGGAAAAGCACTTAGTGCCTTTTTAAATATGTGCAAAGGTGCCATCCAAGACTAATTCTCACATTGGTGTAGCTATGGACACATCTAGCAAAAAGGCAGCGGGCTAGTGGTGGCCCTAACCCCTGAGATCTTCATAACACCAAGCTGCAATGTTTTTACCTCCTAACCATTCTCAACAGGAAGTCACATTCAAAGAAATCTGATACCAACATAAAACTTGAAAGCTTGCTCCCATCACTAAGGAAAAAATTTGCTGTGTCCCTCTTCCCTTTCAAGCCATCTTATCCTCCCCAACTCAGAATCTGATGCATGCTTAGCCAGATCCACCCCCTCCCTGCCTCAAAGGGAAAAGACATGAATGCTCTTTGTTGCAGAGGGTTGGAGCAAGCCATGTTAGATTTCACCCCCAGAGGCCCTGATGTGATGCTGAAAAAAATGGAATGAAGACAAGGCAGATGGCAGAAGAGGAGACCTAGGCCCAGAGCAGCCAAAGAGAAAGAGGCTTTGTGAACCGGCCACTGGGAGGACGAGGATAAGTGAAATTCCAAAAACAATGCTTTGGAGATGCAACAGTGCGTAAAGTCATTTTTACAGTGGCATTCTCACAGGGAAGACAAGTAACGCTCCAACAGAAGGAAAAAAGAACTCCTATTCAGGAGATGATGAAGGATAGGGAAGCCGGGCGTGCGGCCATCCATGGGGTGGCAGAGTCAGACTATAACTTAGCAACTAAACAACAGCTGTGTAGTTCAGCTCAGTCGCTCAGTCGTGTCCAGCTCTTTGCGACCCCATGGACTGCAGCACGCCAGGCCTCCCTGTCCATCACCAACTCCCGGAGTTCACTCAGACTCATGTCCATTGAGTCGGTGATGCCATCTAGCCATCTCATCCTCTGTTGTCCCTTTCTCCCGCCTTCAATCTTTCCCAGCATCAGGGTCTTTTCAAATGAGTCAGGGAACAACTGTGAAAGGGAATATCAATATTTCTGGCAAACTTCATCGCTGAACAGGTATCCTCATTCATAAATGACAGGAAATTTCCTGATGTAGGAAATGACATAAACTTTTCTAGAAGGAATTGGGTCTCTTTATTAAATATTTAAATATTAAACCCTTTGATCTTGCACATCCACTTGTGGAAACTTACTCAATAGAAATACTCCCACTCTCAGAAACTTATCAAGAAATTTGTACAAAGTTATTCATTGTTGACAAGACATGCATTTTTAACTGCTTTTCCTGTGAAAATTTGTCACTCACATCCTAACGAGAAACATTATTCACCTGTGAGCTGGCTGGTTGGGCTTTAAGATGCCACCTGACCTTGTAAAGGAGCCAAGACCAGTTTCCACCACTAGATATAAGTCCCTTGAGGTAAGAGACCGTGGCCACTTTCAGACCTGTCACAAAGCCCAGTGTAGGGTGGTATGCTTAAGTGCTATTTGTTAAATGAATTCATGATGTAACTGGGCCTGAGTCAAATTTAGGCTCAAGCGCTCATAGCACAGTACTCTAGGGGCAGCGTCAATGGAGACCAGCCTCATTCTGAAATGAACTGCTCCTCTCAGCTGTGTCCTTATTCCCCACTCTGTGCAGTTCCTGGTTTAGGTGGGAAATGAAGGGTTTCTAGAGAAGGAAGAAGGATAGTAAGGCTGGCAATTGAAGTTCTTAAGATGAAATAAAGCCGGGTTTTTAGCTGTTGTCCATACCCTGAATCTCCTCAAATTACACGCAGCCCTTTTCTGGGGAAACTGTATGGCTTTCATGAGCTTGTTAAAGAATTTAGGTTCAGGACAATCTAAAAGACTAATATTGACTGAAGGTTTCCCTGGTGGCTCAATGGTAAAGAATCTGCCTGCCAGTGCAGAAGGCATGGGTTTGATCCCTGATGCAGGAAGATCCCAAATGCCCAGGTGCCACAACTACCAAGCCAGCAGTCTAGAGTCCAGGAGTTGCGACTGTTGAGCCCATGTGCCACAGCTGCTAAAGCCGCTGTACTTAGAGCTTGTGCTTCAAAACAAGAGAAGTCACCTCAATGGGAAGCCCACACACCACAACAAGGAGTAGCCTTACCCACCACACCTAGGAGAAAATTCATGCAGCAGTGAAGACCCAGCACAGCCAATATCCCAATGCAGAGGGCCCACACGTGATCCCTGGTCAGGGAACTAGAGCCTGCACACTGGAACTGAAGATCTTGTATGCTGCAACAAAGATCGAAGATCCTGTGTGCTACAACTATCACGTGGTGAAGGTAAATAAATAAATATTTAAAAATCTAATTATCAAAAAATGCTTTTATTTCACCAAGTCAAAGTATTTTGACTCAGAAAAGACTATGTACGGACAACCTATGTCAAAGAGTAATATACCAAAGGTGACTGAGAAACCAGGGGACGAAGCCCAATGTCATGCACAGACCTACAAATGAGTCTTAAAAATAAACTGTCACATGTATGTTGTTTCCTTTTGCAACCCCTTAATACAGTATTTTCAGAGAAGGCAATGGCACCCCACTCCAGTACTCTTGCCCGGAAAATCCCACGGATGGAGGAGCCTGCAGTCCATGGGGTCGCGAAGAGTCGGACAGAACCGAATGACTTCACTTTCATTTTTCACATTTATGCATTGGAGAAGGAAATGGCAACCCACTTCAGTGTTCTTGCCTGGAGAATCCCAGGGACGGTGGAGCCTGGTGGGCTGCTGTCTATGGGGTCGCACAGAGCCAGACATGACTGAAGCAACTTAGCAGCAGCAATATAATATTTTGAAGCATTACAATTTCAAAGGGTGATTACTACCATAGCCTTCCAGCTCATAAGCTCACCTTAATGTTATACGTCCTAAGTAGGACTCCTAATTGATTAAGTGTGAAAAGGCATTTTGTGACTTTATAAAACTAAAATGGAAAAAATCTCAGAAAGGAACAAGCTGAACATTTTAAATATCACCTATAAGACAAAATATAATGTGGAATATTTCACAACACCATTCACCTTACCATAAAACTATTAATCAAACCCTTTCAGGTGGGCAGTCAAAAGCAGTTAACTTGGTGTGACAGCATTTCATTCAGCTCGGCTCAGCATCATTCTGGAAGCAAGTGAGCAACACCATTAATCCATTTCCTAAATCCTCAGTTCAGTTCAGTTCAGTTTAGTCGCTCAGTCGTGTCCAACTCTCTGCGATCCCATGAATTGCAGCACCCCAGGCCTCCCTGTCCAGCACCATCTCCCGGAGTTCACCCAGACTCGTGCCCATTGAGTCAGTGATGCCATCCAGCCATCTCATCCTCGGTCGTCCCCTTCTCCTCCTGCCCCCAATCCCTCCCAGCATCAGAGTCTTTTCCAATGAGTCAACTCATCGCATGAGGTGGCCAAAGTACTGGAGTTTCAGCTTTAGCATCATTCCTTTCAAAGAAATCCCAGGGTTGATCTCCTTCAGAATGGACTGGTTGGATCTCCTTGCAGTCCAAAGGACTCTCAAGAGTCTTCTCCAATGCCACAGTTCAAAAGCATCAGTTCTTAGGTGCTCAGCCTTCTTCACAGTCCAATTCTCACATCCATACATGACTACTGGAAAAACCATAGCCTTGACTAGACGGACCTTAAATCCTCAGCAACACCATTAATCCGTTTCCTAATCCTTAGATGGTTTGGTTTCTCCTCATCTAACGAAACCATTTTTTTTTTTTTTTTTAGTTTTTATTTTTTAATTTTAAAATCTTTAACCTTTAGTTATTTGCTTTTTAAAAAGCTCTGGTGCTTGCCAATCTGACTACCTTACAAGATCTCTCCTGATATTTTGTAATGCACCAAAGTTAGATTGGACAGAAGGAAATTTTCAGAAATTTGCCACAATACCTATATGAGTACAGCAAGAAATTCACCACTGTGCTCCCAATCATTTTCTTTTTTACTCCTTGATGTCACATGACTTGTCCTGAGGCAGAACTTCCTACCTCCCTCCACTCCTTATCCTTCCACCATCCAATTAGCTCCTACTGTTGACCTACAGGTTAACAAATAGCTGTATTTGAGGCCACTTAACCCGCTGCATAGGGAGATGATGGACTCACCAACAGCACTTATCAGCACTTACCGGCCTGCTTCATCATGTTAAGCAAATAATAAGATGCAGCACTTGGTCTCCAGATGCACACCAATCAAGCAGAGAAAAACCTGTACTTACACAACAAACATCTGAGCAAAAGGGCTTCCCAGGTGGCTCAATGGTAAAGAACACCCCTGCCAATGCAGGAGATGTAAGGAATGCGGGTTGGATCCCTGGGAAGATCCCCTGGAGAAGGCAGTGGCAACCCAGTATCTCTTGCCTGAAAAACTCCATGGACAGAGGAGCCTGGCGGGCTGCAGTCCATGGGGTCGCAAAGAGTCGGACAAGACTGAGCAAGTGAGCGTATACAGGATAGCAGAAAATATCTAACCCTGTGGTGGGTGGGGCAGAAGACTTGGTTAAGAAATTGCAATTCGGTTTTACATTAGTTGGGTGAATGATACAAAAGAGTCCTTAAAGAATGAATAAACACACAAATATGACATTTGCACTACATAATACATTAAGAAGGAGAAGGCGATGGCACCCCACTCCAGTGTTCTTGCCTGGAAAATCCCATGGACGGAGGAGCCTGGTAGGCTGCAGTCCATGGGGCCACTAAGAGTCGGGCACGACTGAGCGACTTCACTTTCACTTTTCACTTTCATGCATTGGAGAAGGAAATGGCAACCCACTCCAGTGTTCTTGCCTGGAGAATCTCAGGGATGGCGGAGCCTGGTGGGCTGCCATCCATGGGGTCACACAGAGTTGGACATGACTGAAGCGACTTAGCAATACGTTAAGACTGCTTTAAAGATCAAGAACCCCTGCATAGGGCTTGTTAAATGGAGGATGTGTAGGTTAGTAGCACAAGTAATGAACTGTGCATCAACAGATTGGGTCTCTGCGTTATTCACATAATGAGTTCCTGTCTCCTTGTGTCTTCCACTTATAAAGATACTGATCACTAAAGTCCTGATATTGGCTACCTTTCTACTAGTTCAGCCTTCCCTCCCTCAGTAACCTTGGGCAAAGTGAGAATCTGAGGAGGCCTCCATAGGTGCCCCAACAGCTGGATCCCTGGGACACCTCACCGCAGAGTCCCCAGTGCTAGTGAGTCAACTGAGAAACACCCAGTCCAGAGCCAGACACCAAACCTAGCTGGGAAAGCTCAGAAGGAGGAGGGTACGTGCGAAGCCAAAATATCAGGACCATGAGATTTGACATAGGTGACTAGACTGGTGTTTATCAGATGTGCTGTCCAACTTCAGGGGGCACTATTCATTCATAATCACTGTAGATTTCTACAGGTATTTTGACACTTTCTGGTAGATAACAGAAAAATGTTTAGGGGAAGGATGCTTTTTCTAATTCACACCAAATTTCAGCATGGACTGGCTGGCAGGCCTGAGATAGAAGGGTGAGGTGAACAAGCCAGTTCCCAAAGGTCAGGGTCAAGGATGGATCCTATGGCTTTAGATGCCCAGCCTGGGAGCAGACACTTTGTGAAGTTACTACCACCACCACTTTAAAGCTGAGGCCCAAATCTCTACCCTTAAACCTGACCTCTTGCCACCTGCTTTATAAGTTCACCCAGAATTCTCTGATGCCCTTAAGCCTAGCCAAACAGGTCTACCTTGTCACTTCCCTCTTCTGTTGAATTATTCTCCCAGTGTCTAAATCTGAAACCCTGAAATCACTCTGAAGTCCTTCACCGCCCGCCACCCCCCGCCCAACCTACTTCATTACTCACTCAGGGACCATGGCCTCTAACTTGGACTGCCTCAAGGTTGCTGGTATCAATTTCCTTGCTCCCAGACCTCCTACCATGACCCAGTTCAAATATTCAACTTCTCTCCCCCAAACCACACAACATCCTCCTAACTGGTTACCAGTCTTTCTGCTTCAGTATATCCTATATAGTTTGGAAAATTGTGCTAAAACACCATTCTAAACACATTGCTTCTTGCCTACAAACCTTCACTAAATCATCCTGCTTACTGAGTCAAGCCCAATCTGCCCCCAAACAGTGTAATATCCCTCCACGCAGACAATATTCACTATTATCAAAATCCTTATTGTTCATAGTTAACTAGCCAGTCATTTGTATGTGTGCTCAGTTGTGGCTGACTCTGTGCAACCCTATAGACTGTAGCCCACCAGGCTCCACTGTCCATGAGATTATCCAGGCAAGAATACTGGTGTGGGTTGCTATTTCCTTCTCCAGGGGATTTTCCTGACCCAAGGATTGAACCCACGTCTCCTGTGTCTCCTGCATTGCAGGCAGATTCTTTACCAGTAGCCCATCAGGGAAGCCTAAGCCTGTCATTTAAGGGAAAACAGTATTTCTAAGCCTCAGCTTTGTCATTTGTTAAGTGGGGATATTAATAGTATCTACTTTATAAAGCTATTGTGATGATAAGTAAAATAATATTTATAAAGTACCTAATGCTTTGTGGCTCAGATGGTAAAGAATCTGCCTACAATGCAGGAGACCAGGGTTGGATCCCTGGGTCAGGAAGATCCCCTGGAAAAGGAAATGGCAACCCACTCCAGTAGTCTGGCTTGGGAAATTCCATGGACAGAGGAGCCTGGCTGGCTACAAAAGAGTTGGATTTGGGGCTGCAAAAGAATTAAACATTATTTCGCCACTAAACAACAATTGGGGAAGCCCCAGCCAGTCATTTAGAGAAAACAATATCTCCAAGCCTCAGTTGTATCATCATTTAAATGGGGATATTAATGGTATCTACTTCATAAAGCTATGGTGATGATTAAGTAAAGTAATATACGTATAAAGTGCTTACCACACTGCCTCTCAGTAAGTACTAATGGTGCTGATAAAGGTGATCTCCCCAAAACATCCCTCAAATTACTTCATTCCCAACACTAGCTTGAGATTATTCTTTCTCATATTTACTTCCTACAAAATTCACTCAGCTGTTAAACCCTATAAGGGTACTTGATCTAGCCATCTGGCTTGCAATTCCCCTTAAACTTTCCCAAATTTTCCTTCTCTACCCATCAAGGAATGGAATCTTCTAGGATGAATTGCTGGAAGTACCGAAGGGTCCAGTCCACTTACCATAACACTCATCTGAACTTTTCTTCCTTATGAAAATCGTCCAAAGTTTCATTAAAGAAGCAGGGAAGACATTTCATCTCCTGTCTAGAAAATGTGGGTCTTACTTTCCAATAATACTGAGCTACATATTTTTAATGATGTAATATGCATATGTGTATATTTTTGAGAATGAAAGAGAGACTTAAAATAGTCAAAAAACAAACTGTCTTCCCAGAGTGCAGAGAATCAGAGTGATAGAGTGAAGAGTATGAAATCTGAATTTAGACACATATTGGATAAAAGACCAGCTCTGTCACTTCCTAGCTTAATGCCCAAGAAATGTCTCCATGTGCTCACAATACTAGCATCAGCCAGTTTTCTTTTCTCCTACTCTGATGCTGAGATGTCTGGAGCTCAAAAACTCCGCCAAGTAATTAAGCTTCCAGAGTCCCCATAAAAAGGCCTTCAGCTATAGCCAAAGCTGTCGCCTCCTGTCCTGGGTAGCTAAATCATAGATGTTGTCAACGCCTGCCACCAGCTGCCAGCCAGAGGCCTCAGGGCCCTGACCTGAGTAGCAGAAATGATGCTCCCTCCTCCACACACCCCACCCCCACCTCAGTTCTGAGCTGAGTGCACTCTCTCTGCTCACTGCACAGAGCATGACATTTAACAGGCACTCAAAGAGCATCATTTAACTCGCAGTGCTTAAGCGAGAGTACTGCAAAATGAATATTGTTCTCAATGCTGACCCTGATCTTTGGCTCCACAGCATTGGTCTTCAGTGATGCTTGTGAGGCTTGACTCTTTCTCCTCTGAGGAAGACATATGGATCCTCAAGCCAGAGTTTTCTACCAGCATGCTGCAAATGGGTCACCGGTGTACCAGGAGATACCATTTGCTCCAGGTCTCCAGGGCTACTGGGCTGTGATTGGAGGCAAGAGTCGCAGAACCAGACCCCTCACATGATCAGGAGCCCCCAAGGTTAACCTCAGTGTCTCCTACAATTACTAGCATTGTTTCTGCTCAGTATAATTATAACCATTACTATCTAGCAAAAAGTGAAGAAGGTTGAGAAGCCCTTCCTCATGCTAAAAGAGCCCTCATCTTGTTATATCTGTACGCTAAGACAAGCCCTACTGTGGTTAAGCTAACGTCCTCCATCAAAAAATTGTGAGTGAGGTTCCATTTCATATATATGCAGAAATGTGTCATCATTTCTACATATGCGATGATGTCTATTAAGGAGCTGAATCAACAATTAATAGCCTTCCAAAACAGAAAGCACCAGGCCCAGATGGGTTCATTAGTAAATTCTAACAAATATTTAAAGAAGAAATGATACCAATTTTCTATAGTCTCCTTCAGAGGATAAGAGCACATGTATTTCTTTCTAACTCCTTTGATGAAGTCAGTTTTACCCTAATACAAAAACCAGACAAAACACTACAAGAAAAGAAAACTATAGGCCAGTATGTCTTGTGAAAATAAATGCAAATATCTTCATAAAATATTAGCGAATCAAATCCAACATCTATAAAAATGAATCATACACCACAGACAAGTGGGATATACCCAAGTATGCAAGGCTGGTTCAACATCTGAAAATCAATTAATGCAATCCATCACATTAGGCTAAAAAAAAGAAAAGAAAAATCACATGATCGTATCAACAGATGCAGAAAAAAACAGTTGACAAAATCCAACACTGATTCATGATTAAGAAAACAAACAAACACTCAGAGTGAACCCTAATGAAAACTATGGATTTGGGGTGATTATGATGTGTCATTATAAGTCATCACTTATAAGAAACGTATCACCCTGATGGGGGATGCTGATAATGAGGGAGACTATGCATAGGTGGAAGGTACATGGGAAATATCCATGCCTTCCTCTTAATTTTGCTGTGAGCCTGAAACTGCTCTAGAAACTGTCTTTAGGGCTTCTTTAGTGGCAAAGAATCTGTCCCAGCCAAGGCAGGAGACAGTTTCTACCCCTGATCCAGGAAGATCCCACATCCTTTGGAGCAACTCAGCCCATGCGCCACAACTACTGAGCCTGTGCTCTAGAGTTCGGGAGCTGCAAGTACTGAGCCCACATGCAGCAACTGCTGAAGCCCATACACCCAGAGCCTGTGCTCCACATACAAGAGAAGCCACAGCAATAAGTCGGCACATCACAACTAGAGAAAGCCCACATGTAGCGATGAAGACCCAGTACAGCCATAAATAAATAAACTTTAAAATTAATTGCCTTTAAAAAATCATACTGTAAATTCAAATGTTCTCAATTAATATTTTTAAGCAAATGAGCACATTTATCAGCAACCATGGAAAGGGAATCTGAGGCGCAAAGTATGTATAAGTGCTATTCTTCTGGCGGGAGAAGGGGATGACAGGGGATGAGATGGGAGATGGTTCGATGGCATCACTGACACAATGGACATGAATTTGAGTAAACTTGAGGAGTTGGTGATGGACAGGGTGGACTGGCATACTGTAGTTCATGGGGTCGCAAAGAGTCGGACACAACTGAGCAACTGAACTGATTCTCCCTGTCAAATATTGCTCATAGTTGATAAAAAGGAGGAGGGCAGTCACAAACATTTTTATGTGAGAAAAAACAGTGGCATTTCAAGGTACCTCACTTACATGGAAGCACTTGAAATTCACTCACTCTCTTAATCATTCTCTTCCCAACAGGTTGATAAATGCAACTAGGTAATGAGTTCCCAAGAAACCCATATTTCTTCTCTAATTACACCTGTCCTTAGTTCACTCCTCTCATTTCTCACTAATTTGTAAAAAGTAAGAATCAGATTTACCTATCACAACTATCTTGTAAAACAAAGAAGATGCCACTCTCTCTTTCAAGAGAGAAGGGAGTTATTTCCTTCTGTATACATGCATTTGCTACATAGGATTGACCAATGCCAGAAAAAATAGGTTCATGTACACTAGAAAAGAAATGGAAGAATATTTCCCATATGGTCCAATGTGGGGACTTTTTAATGTGTGCAAGTAGATTCAATATCTCCATGTTATATAGCTTTCAATTTATTTATAGCATTTATATGAAAACAAGAGGAATTTTACTCTCTGGGAACAGATCATTGATTCATATTCAAGACTGATTGCTTTATGCTGTTTATCTCTCATTGGTTAAGAAAAAGAAAAAAAAAAACGTTCAAAAATGAAGCAAGCCTCTATCAGTCACCTCCCAAAATGTTCTATTTTCCTGTTGTGAGTGAAAGCATATCTAAGGGGTATATTTCAGTAAGTGTAGTTCATGATGTTTGGACAATGGTCTGTGTGGCTAAATGTCAGAGACATTTCTATCAAAGTCTATTTCTTCAGGGCCCATTATCTCCCTGGCATCTTCCCAGCTGATGGAGGAAAGAAAGGGCGCAGCAACCAATGAAACCACAGAGCCCACGCTTCCTTCTCCCAACCATCACCCTCCGTCCTAGTCAGAACCAGTCCTCACTTGGTCCACGGTACTCCACACCCCTCTAGGCTGACTCCTGCTTTCACCTTTACTTAGCCGAGAGATTTCTCGTTCCAACCCCCTATGACACTTGACAACTTAAAAAGGCTAAAAAAAGGGAAAGAGCAGTGGGAGTTCAAAGAAGTAATGGAAATTTAGAAGCATCTTAGAGGCACTCTGTTTAAAAACTAAAAATAGAGTTGCTGTATGAACCAGCAGTCCCACTCCTGGGCATGCATCTAGAGAAAACTATAATTCAAAGAGATGTATGCACCCCTGTGCTTACAGCAGCACTATTCACAGGAGCCAAGATATTGAAACAACCTAAATGTCCATTAACAGAGGAATGTGATAAGATGTGTGGTGTATATATATATATATACACACACACACATATATGTGTACAACGGAATACTACTCAGCCCTAAAGGAGAATGAAATAATGCCATTTGCAGCAGTAAGGCTGGACCTAGAGATTATCATATAAGTGAAGTAAGTTAGTTAGAGAAATACAAATATCATGTGATATGTATATGTGGAACCTAAAATATGATAAAAATGACCTTATCTGTGAAACAGAAACGGACTCACAGACATAGAAGACAAACTTATGGCTACCAAAGGGGAAAGGTGGGAGGGGTAGATTAGAAGTTGGGGATTAACATGTACACACTACTCTATATAAAATGGATAAACAAGGTTCTACTGTATAGCACAGCCAACTATATTCAATATCTTATAATAAGCCAAAATGGAAAATAATATGAAACAAATATATACATATGTAAGTATACATATACTTACATATATATAGATAGTATAAAACTGAACCACTTATATATATATATGTCTGTGTATATATATATACATATATATATAAAACTGAATCACTTTGCTATAATCAGAAATTAACACAATATAGTAAATCAACTATACTTCAATTTAAAAAAAATCACAAGTTTCTCTTGCATAAAAGTGGTATTTCAGCATTAACCATTCATTCCTTTGACTTTTTTCCTAGACCATCTATGAAAATGAAAATATCCCTGAGAAGGAAAAGTTGTTAGGACATGCTGGAGAATCAAAGTCTCAATGAGATAGAAAATTATACTAGCCACAATATTTTCATGGTATTTGAGTTGACTAAGCACCTTCAGAGATATAGTCTCACTTGGTGCTCACTAACAAACCCAGAAAAGGAGGAAATATTTTTGGTATTATCATATCCACTTTACAGGTAAGATACTAGATGATGAGAAATATTTATCTCCATCCCAATTCCCATCCTATTCAAAGTAAAAAGCTGAACACAGACCCAAACTCAGATTTCTGCCACACAAGTATGGAGCTGGCCCCGGCCAGAGTCATTCTTACTTGTCCCTCTCCTTTGCCTTCCCAGCTTCCCATTTCTGGTCAGACCCCAAATCTTTTGCTCAAGGATCCCAAGCATGCCTGTGTCCCAAACCCTCACCTTCCTGAAGGAGCTTGCTCTGCTGGCCACAAGGTAAGTCAGTGAATCCCAGAGGAGGTGTTGGGATAAGGAAGGGACTTTATTCGGGAGCCAGTTGACCGAGAAGAAGGCAAACTAGCGCCTCAAAATAACCATCCTGTCAGGGCCTGGTTGCCAGGTTCTTTTATGGAAGAGAAGTTGGGGAGGTTTGAAACAAAGTAAAAAGACTATTCAGTCCTTGCAAATGTGCCGTAGAATGGCAAGCCTCGGGCAGGAGAATGTGTCAGGCCTACCTTCCTTCACAGGTGGGCGGCTCAGGTTATCTCCCCGAGGCAGGCCATTAAGTATGCTTACAAAAGTGGATGGAGGTTCAAGTCACAGAAGCAGATCCAGCATAAATTCAAATTTAACCCTTCCCCTCTCTGCCCCAGCAACTCCACTCTACACGACTGAAAATAACAATATTTACTGAGTACCTACTGTGTGCTAGGCCCTGGGCCTTAGGATACAGCAATACAAGATAAGATCCAAAGATCCTTCTTTGGATCAGGACTCCCATACTTGGTTATCCACCAGAATCCCATAGATCTTTATTTCAATGGTGAAAGCAATAATGCTGCTGCTGCTGCTAAGTCGCTTCAGTCGTGTCCAACTCTGTGCAACCCCATAGATGACAGCCTACCAGGCTCCACCATCCCTGGGATTCTCCAGGCAAGAACACTGGAGTGGGTTGCCATTTCCTTCTCCAATGCATGAAAATGAAAAGTGAAAGTGAGGTCGCTCAGTTGTGTCCGACTCTTCGCGACCCCATGGACTGTAGCCTACCAGGCTTTACCGTCCATGGGATTTTCCAGGCAAGAGTACTGGAGTGGGATGCCATCGCCTTCTCTGAAAGCAATAATAGTGATGCCTAAAAGTTATGGAGAATTGAGAACGTGTGAGGTACTATTCTAGGCATTTTACTTATGCTAACTCATCCAATCCTCATAATATCCCAATGAGATATTTTTCATATTTAACAAATGAGAAAACTGAGTCCAAGAGAGATTGCCCAGCAAGGCTGCACATCTATTAAGTGGCCGAGCAGAGATACACACGGGCGGCCTGGCCCTACAGTCCCCACTCTGAACTATTACACTGTGCTAAGAACCAGCAGAAGAAGTAGAAGGGAAACAAGATTCTATTCAATAGGTAGGTATTAACACTGTGGCTTCCCTGGTGGCTCAGTTGGTAAAGAATCTGCCTGAAATGCAGGAGTTGTTGTTGGTCAGTTCCAAGTTGAGTCTGATTTTTTGTGACCCCATGGACTGCAGCACACCAGGCTTTCCTGTCTTTCACTATCTCCCTGAGTTTGCGCAGATTCTTGTCTGTTGAGTCAGTGATGCCATCCGACCGTCTCATCCTCTGTCGCCTCCTTCTCTTCTTGCCCTCAATCTTTCCCAGCATCAGGGTCTTTTCCAATGAGCCAGTTCTTCACATCAGGTGGCCAAAGTATTGGAACTTCAGCTTCAGCATCAGTCCTTCCAATGAATATTCAGGGTGGATTTCCTTTAGGATTAAATGTTTTGATCTCCCTGCTGTCCAAGGGACTCTCAAGAGCCTTCTCCAGCACCAGAGTTTGAAAGCGTCAATTCTTTGGCACCTAGCCTTCTTTAGGGTCCTTCGTTATGGTCTATACATGACAACTGGCAGGAGACCACCTGCCAGTGCAGGAGATGTGGGTTTGGTCCCTGAGTCAAGAAGATCCCCTAGAGAAGGAAATGGCAACCCACTCCAATAGTTTTGCCTGGGAAATCCTATGGACAGAAGAGCCTGGTGGGCTACAGTCCATGGGGTTGCATGAGAGTTGGACATGACTCAGCAACTAAATCATCACCACGTGCTCGGAATAAGGAGTTAGAGATGAATGTAAACACCTCCAGGCAGGAGATTCCTTCCTCTACCTGCTTTGAAAGACAAGGCTAGCTCATGTAGACACACCTCCAACAGAGATGATAGCCCAGCAGGTAGGGCCCCAGGCCTCCAAGTCCATTCACCCTCTCTGTTCACACTCCCTTCACCCTGCCCTTCCTCTCTGACCCTCATCCACACTGCACTCTGGATGCCAGTAGTCAGCTAAGGCCTCCTTGGTCTCATGACACTTTAACTTTGTGTCTCCAGTCCAACCTAGCACTGCCTCTGTGATGATTTCAACACTGCCTGACTTGGATAATAGGTCAGCCCCTTCCCAAACTAACCTCTATTACCCCCCATCTGGGAATGGGTTAAGACGCCAGTTTAGACTTCATAGCAATCTGCAAGATACACATGCTTGATCCACTTTTGTCTCTGATTCATCTTTATTCATTGATTCCTTCAACCAGTAATGTGCATGACTATGTGCCAGGCCACATACAAAATGGTTTAATTTATATGCATTATTCCTTTAAATCTTCCCAAGACCACCATTAAGTTTTTATTATCTCCATTTTAGAAGGGAATGGCAATGCACTCCAGTATTCTTGCCTGGAGAATCCCATGGATAGAAGAGGCTGTCAGGCTACAGTCTATGGGGTCGCAAGGAGTCAGACACGACTGAGTAACTGAACACATGCATGCATGCACCACCACTTCATATATTAGGACGCTGAACTCTTGGTGCTTTAATCAAATACTTTGGGAACCACTTGCTATCACTTTTCTGCCCCAGGCCTCTAGCAGACAGCCAGCAAACAGTTGCTGAATTGCACTGGATTAACAAGCCAGTTGGGCATTCCTTGCAGCCTGCCTCCTAGTAATACTCACTGTAGCTCTTGCTGTTCTGAGAGCCCTCTCCCATTCATATTCACACAGCAGACACTGACATGAATGGCACCTGCTTTACCAAGGGCCACCGCACACTACCAGGGCTTTGCAAGCTGGGGATGGTTAGAAAGCTCACTATGCCCACATCTCCCACAGAATGGAACCAAAAGCAATTATCTAGGGTTAAGGGGTGAGCGCACAAGCAGTGAGAGCCCCTGCCAGCCAGGTCTGGGTGAGCTCTTTCGGCCTTGGTACCTGGAAAAATCACGCCCACGATATCTGCTCCTTCTCGTTGCCCTGGAGGCCTTGACGGCTGTCAGCTCTCTGTCCTGACAGAGCCTGATGATAATGAGCCAGTAATACCTCTCTGGAGGCCTTGCTAAGTCATCAGACCCCAGGATGATACCATCTGCCGTGGAGAAGAACGCCCAGAGATGCTGATCCCAAGACAACAGCCTTACAAAGGGATTTTAGCCTGGGACTTACGCCAGACACAGAGGCACTTAAAGTCAGGCCTGACCTGGCACTGCAGGGTTTAAAATTCAGAGCCAATAGACCAAGTGCCCCCAAGGAGAAAAGCAAATGATTTTCCCAAGACAGTAGGACCTGCTGTTTCCTCTGAGGAACTCATTAATGAAATGATCATAAAAATAAAGTATCATTAAAAGAACACATTTAGAACAATTGTTCTCTGCAGCAGGTTGTAATCCCTATAACTCTCAGGGAACAGCTTTGAGCTCTGCAGAGCCGCCCCCACGCAAGACGCAATCTGTTTGCCGCAGAGGAGTGTGAGTCAGCCTGCAGCAGGGGGGAGGGAGGCAAGGACAGCCTCCACCCTCCCCACCGTAACTCAGCAACTCTTTGGAGTTTTCTTGCAAAGTGAGTTTTTAACCCTAAGTAACAGGTCACTTCTCTCTATTTCAAAAGGTAGAGTATTTCAGAGGTTTCCAAATGATGAGGACAGTGGCCTGCCTCAGAAACAACTGTACCCTTCCCCTAGCAGGAATGATGGCCACTCAAGTCTTCCATGGTCTGGGTTTCCAAATGCAAAACTCTAGATACATCCTTGACCCTTCATATCTGTCTATCCCTGGTGTCTTCAATATCCCCAGCTATAAACTGGACTGAGCCAGACTTATACACACTGCAGGCATTCATCCATCCGTTCATTGATGCTTGTTGAGTAGGATGTCATGCTAAGTACTGTGCCAGGTGTTACGGAATTAGAGCTGTGCAGGTTGACAAATGGCAGCTTCTTGGGTCAGGCCCATTCGGCCATTTTTCTCTATCGCCCCTTCCCTGGTGGCTCAGACTGTAGTGTTCCTGCAATGCAGGAGACCTGGGTTCGATCCCTGGGTCGGGAAGATCCTCTGGAGAAGGGAATGGCAACCCACTCCAGTAATCTTGTCTGGGAAATCCCATGGACAGAGGAGCCTGGCTGGATTCAGTCCATGAGGTAGCAAAGAGTCAGACACAACTGGGCAATTAAAACTTCCACTTTCACTTCCCCTTCACACAGTGGGAAAGAGGGATGCCTTCCAGGTGAATAGACAGAGCTGGACCGTGGCAGGTCAACTGAGATTGGAGGAGCTCCTGCCTGTTCCCAGCTCACTGTCTGCTTGAGTTACTCTCCCTAGAGGCTCTGACCCAGAAGCGAAGCAGCCCATGAGGGGCCAGGCCAGGAGCAGAAATGAGGATGCATCACGCAGCCCTTTGTGGATGGCGTGCACAGCTAAGCTGGGTAGAGGCGGTCCAGTTTCCATCTGGCTCTCACAGCGGGCAGAGGGGCCGACTTCACCTACAACCGCTGACCTCCCACACTTCCCCTTGCTGTGGCTGTGCGATCTTCTGGGTCCTGACCATATTGGGACTGTGCTCTGAGTCCCTCCCCCTGAGAATCCTCAGAGGAGTCCTTCGTATCTCCTGGGTTCATGGACTATTGACAGAGCCTACCCCTCTCTATGTCAGCCCCTCCTACTTTTTTGCCTACCTGATCCCTTCCCTAGCTTTCCACCAAGCCCTCAGGAGGCAGTCGGCTCAGTGATCTAACTCTATCACTGTCCCTCCTCTATTTCCTTAGTCATGTCTGTTGCTCTCTCCTTAACACCCCAAAGATGTGTCTGTTTCTTACCTAAAATGGTAATAGTCAGGAAACTGTCAAGAGATGCTCCAATGCCCACTGTGGAGGGAGCAACTATGACCTCCGGGTTCAGGAACAGCATTTCTGGGTGGTTGCAGACACACCCACCTTTCTCCAAGCAGCTCCTCAGGCCCCTTTCCTCACTGGCAGGTCTTCCCTCACTGCAGACATAGGCCTACTCAAAATTCTGTCTGGTCATGACACTTCTCTGCTTAAAAACCCATAAACAAGGCCACAGAGCACAATGGCTAAGATCATGGTCCTTGAAGCTGGACTGCCTGGTTTAAAATCCTGACTCTCTCATTACTACCCAGAGGGACCCTGAGAAAGTGACTTCACTTCTCTTGGCCTTGGTTTCCTCATCTGTAAAATGGGTTTTGTAGTAGTATCTGTCTCACTAAGAATTGCTTGAGGACTTTCCTGGTGATCCAGTGGTTAAGAATCCACCTGCCAATGCAGGGAACACTGGTTTGATCCCTGGTGCAGGACAATCCCACACGCTGTGAAGCAGCTAAGCCCATGCACCACAACTACTAAAGCCCCTGGGCTCTAGAACCTGGGCTCTGCAGCAAGAGACACCACTGCAATGAGAAGCCTGCCCACCAAAGTAGAGTAGCCCCCACTCACTGCAACTAGAGAAAACCCTTGGACAGCAGCAAAGACCCAGTGCAGCCAAAAATATAATAAATAAATAGATGAATAAAAAAAATTTTTAAGAACTGCTTGAAGGAATGACTGAGGTTAATAATGAGCTTAGAACAACATCTGGCACAAAGTCTTCTCTAAGTTTTTATTAAGTAAGAGGAATGGCTCCCCACTACCTATCATTTAAAACCCAAGTTCCATAAATGTCTCAAAAAATCTTCACTATCTGCTCCACCGACTTTTCCCATCTCACAGCCCTGCACGAGCAAGAAGAGCTTCAGACACTGAGCCTTGTGCAGACCCTGAATATCCCTTGGCCTGATCCCATCTCTGTCTCTGTCTCCCTCCCAACCTCACCTGTTTTGGGGCTTTTCTCCTGCCTGGAAAGTTTGTCCCCACTAAATCTTAGCCTAAGCACCCATGACTGCTCATCCCCTGCCCACACTGGGTTTGATGGCTTCTTCCTGTGTTCATATGGCTCCTGTTTTTCACCTCATGGCACTTCCTAGGCTGCAAGCTAATTGCTTATTTCTCATTAGCCTAAAAACTAACCAGTCATCTCAGCCTGTTGCATGATGCTTGTTACCTAGTTGGTGCTCTGATGAAATATCTGATGAAAGAACAGATGTCTGAGTTGTATGATACATCAATCCTCAGCCATATTCTCAAGCCCTCAATTATTCCAGATACACCCCCTGCTTGGACTCAGCTCTCAGTGCCAAGAGGAGGGTTCGTTTCTTCCAAGGATATCCAAACTCCAGAAGGATGAGCAAGGTGGTTGGGGAGGGGGAGCAGAGCCGCAGGGAAGGAGTGCAATCTGAGTCTGGTTGACTAAGAGGTGGCAACAACAAACAGACTTGAATCTCATCTTCAGAGTGGCAGTTTTCCAAAGAGCACAGAACCCTGCAATGCTAAGGGAAGGAATCCTGGACCACTGATGGGATCAGAGACCTGGCCATCCCACTGACCTGTGGGACAGATTTCCTGCCTCTCTGGGCCTCAGTTTCTTCATCTGTAAGATGAGTGTGTGTGCTTAGTTCTCAGTCCTGTCTGACTCTTTGCGACCCCATGGCCTATAGCCTGCCAGGCTCTTTTGTCCATGGAATTCTCCAGGTAAGAATAATGGAGTGGGTGGCCATTCTCTTCTCCAGGGGATATTCCTGACCCAGGGATTGAACCTAGGTTTCCTGCATTGCAGGTGAATTCGTTCCCATCTAAACCACCAATGAAGTCTAGCATTTAGTGAACGCTGGCTGAATGCGTAATTTGCTGACTTAATCATACATCTTCTAAGCATTCGTGAGTGCTCAGACAAGGGTGCTAGATGCCAGTGATAATATTTAGGGTGTTCTGGTTTATCAACCACAAAGGTCGCTTTCAAAAGCCAGGATGTCAGAATTTGCTGATAGACTCACAAGTAACTACCTAGTCACCTTCCTTGTGCACATGAGGGCCGTTCCACTGAGAAATCTACATGTTCTTAATTCTCTTCTCTCTCCTGACTCGTAACTCATACCTTCACGAAGCCTTGGTCTCATCACTGATGTTAAAAAATATATATCAAATCTGAAAGGAAATGTAAAAGAGAAGAGTCTATCAAACTGGCCCACCTCTCTTTGGACCTTCTGCCCAATGTAAGTCCAGTCTGGCCTTGCGGACCCAGCCTACTTTTCATGACGAGCTTTTATCTAAACGGACTCCCCTGACTGTCTATTCTGAAGTATGCAGTGTTGCCGCTCCTTTCATGACTTCCAGGAATAGAAGACTTGAGCACTCACCTCCTCCTTCCCCTTCTTCTCCTGCATAAGCTTTCCATCATGTGTAATCATCACCATCATAACCACACTGGCCACAGTCAACCAAGCCCTCATGTCATTTCACCTGCATCTTCCCTCAGTTGTCAGTGGAGAACCAAGATTTCCAGTGGCCCTCTACCCCAGTCTCCCCACAGCAACATCCATTCCCAGACCACCACCAGACTTCCGTGGACAGAGTGGCTCACTCATGTGGTAAAGTGTCCCAGAAAGATGAAGAGTGGCTGGAGTCAGGAAAGGTGGCAGGAGGATGGACAGAAAGCTAAAAGTCAAAGTTCAATGCCAATAGTTGGTAGAGATAACAGGACCCATTCAGAAACCTGTATCTACTTCGTTGGGTATCATTTCCAAGTTGGGGCTTTCTTGGTGTCGTACTAAGGTCAAGTCTTAGAATAAATGTTGAGAGCAGCACTTCCTTTACCTCCAGACACCAGATGGTGCCAGATACAGATTCCTTTTGGCCACAAGTCACACTAATGACTTAGAGAAACACCCCAACAACACTCTGGCAGGTAGTCAACCCCCACCTACGAAGGAATAATGCCCCATTTGCATTTAACTCAGTTTTTGCAAATGGAAAAGCCATTTCCCCATAGAATTATTTTCTTATAAAAGATGACTAGGTTCCAAAACCACCTATAAAACATTTCTATCCCACTAAGTAGCTGAATTGGTACACATTAGCAAAAAGAAAAACCACTTGGGGGGAGGCATGAGTGTGTGTGATATAAGAAATTAGTACCCAAAAGTGATTCTAAATAATGAGTAAAATTAGATGGAGAGTTCCTTAAGGGCATGGAGTATTCTTATTGAATTATTTTTCTGCCTTCCTGGTCTCAGCTCATAGCCCACCACTGAATGTTTTTACTCATTGAATTCCTGTACTTGAGAATAAAATCCACTTGTGTGAATTTTCCAAACTGACTTCCAGAACTTTATATCCTGGTCATCCCAGTTGTCTAATATCACTTCAGCTCTAGAACTTTCCTTTCCTTTATACAGATACATTGGTGGCAATATTCATGAGTTTATTATTAATAAGATTCCTCTTCTTTTTGGTCCACAAATCAACTAAGCAAATTGAAAGAGGAAAAGGAGGAGACCAAAAAAGAAGTTAGTGAATGAGGGAGATTTTCCTAAGGTATTTGGGCCGGAAGAGGAATAGTCTTAAGCTAGAAGAAGAAAAACAACAAAAGAAAAGATGAGAAGGGGAGAAGAAGGAAGAAGAGAGGAGAGAAAAGTTCAGACAAGACAGGGCAAGGGAGCAGGCACCATATGGCATATTATTCCTAGGACAGGAAAGAAAGGCAGTGACCAAGAAGAGATGTGAGAGGGGACACTCCCAGTCTCCAGCTCTCAAGTTGCACCTTCTCCAGGGCAGCCTATCCATGCCTGCTGGGACTTGAATGCACCTGTGTGACTGGGCCAGGGGCCAGGGTTACTGTTTAGAAGTACATATTTACAAGTACTCTTTACAAGTACATATTTTCGCTTAATGAAAAAAGTTTTAGAGAAGACCAATCTCCAGGTGACAGATCTTCTTTTTACATTTTGCAAAGGTAAAGATGGAAGATCTCTTCACCTTTGGTTTTCTGCCTACATGATGGGAGACTCAGAGGCCAACAAAGGCTTACAAATCCCAGCTTCATGTTTCTTAATTCAACAACCTTGGCAAAGTTACTTTACCTTTATCAGCATCAGTTTCCCCATTTATCAAATGCAAAAAGTATAACTTCTTCAAGGATATGAGGATTTAAAGCAGTCAGTTCAGTTGCTCAGTCATGTCCGACTCTTTGCAGCCCCATGGACTGCAGCATGCCAGGCTTCCCTGTCCATCACCAGCTCCCGGAACTTACTCAAACTCATGTCCATCAAGTTGGTAATGCCATCCAGCCATCTCATCCTCTGTCGTCCCCTTCTCCTCCTACCTTCAATCTTTCCCAGCATCAAGGTCTTTTCCAATGAGTCAGTTCTTCACATCAGGTGGCCAAAGTATTGGAGTTTCAGCTTCAGCATCAGTCCTTCCAATGAACATTTAGAACTGATTTCCTTTACGATTGGCTGGTTAGATCTCCTTGCAGTCCAAGGGACTCTCAAGAATCTTCTCCAACACTGCAGTTCCAAAGCATCAATTCTTCAGCACTCAGCTTTCTTTATAGTCCAACCCTCATATCCATACATGACTACTGGAAAAACTATAGCTTTGACTAGACAGACCTTTGTTGGCAAAGTAATGTCTCTGCTTTTTAATATGCTGTCTAGGTTGGTCATAGCTTTTCTTACAAGGAGTGTCTTTTTATTTCATGGCTGCAGTCATCATCTGCAGTGATTTTGGAGCCCCCCAAATTAAAGCAGTAATGCGTGTAAATGGCCAGACTCAGTGCTTGACATCTGGAGCAATCTCAGACATCACAGCAATCATTTTTCTGAATAGTATAGTACTACTGATAGTGTTTGTTGTTGTTTAGTTGCTAAGTCGTGTCTGACTCTTTTGTGACCTCATGGACTGTAGCCCACCAGGCTCCTCTGTCCATGGAATTTCCCAGGCTTAAATACTGGAGTTGGTTGCCATTTCTTTCTCCAGGGGAATCTCCCTGACCTAAGGGTCGAACCCACGTCTCCTGCTCTGCAGGCAGATTCTTTATCACTGAGCACCAGGGAAGCACTGTTAGTGTTACAAGACCATTAAGGTTACAGTCACCAAGTCACCACATGTGAGGCATCAGCTGTGGTCCATGAAGAGACACACTGCACATCGCCAAGCTGGATGACTGGCAGATGAAGAAATAGCAAAGGAGAAGCTGCTGGCTGGGTGCTGAGGATAAATTCTCTTCATGACGCCGGTCTGTAGAACAAGACTGTCCTCCCAGCACCAGAGCTCATTGGGAAGATGTACATTCAACAGGTTGGGACATGGGATGTTGGCCATGCTCCCTAGCAACCAACCTACTTCCTGCCTGGGGGTATTTCCTCTTTTGTGGGTCTTCATAGGAGAGCATCCACCCCATTCACACTGCAGAAGCCAGTGAAGACATATCACTCAGAATTAGGATTAAAGTATTTTGTGCTCCCTGCTTCCTGACCCACCAGGACCAAGCTGGTCCCCTCCTGTTTGCCAAGCCTGCTTCTCCAGCTTCCCAGTGAGCTGTGAGCCCCAGGGTCTGTTTGTGTTATTTACACACAAAGGAACCCTTGTTGTTGTTGTTTAGTCACTCAGTCATGTCAAACTTTCTGTGACCCCAGGGACTGTAACCCTCCAAGCTCTTCTGTCTATGGGATTTCCCAGGCAAGAATACTGGAGTGGGTTGCCATTTCCTACTACAGAGCATCTTCCCAACCCAAGGAATCGAACCCACATCTCCTGCATCTCCCACTTGGCAGGAAGATTCTTTACCACTGGGCCACCTGGAAAGCCCACAAAGGAGCCAAATCTGGCATGAAGTCAGTGATGATCTTTGTCTCATCATCAGATCACTTCCCCACTCAGAAACTACAGATCCTCCATCCAACCCTAAGCAGAGATGTTTTGTACCCCACCCAAATCAAGGACCACCAACCCCTTCCTCAAGATCTCAGGTGCCTGGATCCATTACCTCCCAGACAGCTTTTCTAATCTTAATGAGCTTTGATTTGGGGCAAGTTCCTTCCCATTTACAACAAAATACCGTCTGGCTGCTTGAAACTTCCACTCATTAAACTTACTGGCTCAATAAATTTTTAGAGAGCACCTACTTTGTCATAGGACTAAAACATAACAGAGTTCCTGCCTTTCTGGAGGTCTGCATTCTTATGTGGTAATAATGGAAAACAAGAACAGAAAACAAATTTTGAGGACATAGGTGGGTATGCTTCTAAGCTCTTTGCAGGAAAACAACTCATTTAATGCTTACAACTACCCTTTGAGAGGCTTCTCCAATAGCTCAAGAGGTAAAGAATCCTCGCAATGCAGGAGATGTGGGTTCAATCCCTGGGTCAGAAGATCCCCTGGAGGAGAAAATGCCAACCCACTCGTCTTCTTGCCTGGAGAATCCCATGGTCAGAGGAGCCTGGCGAGCTAGATTCCATGTGGTCACAAAGAGCCAGACACAACTGAAAAACAGCACAAGCTTACCCTGTGAAGCAGGTACACTCACGATCTCCCATTTATAGATGAGGAGATGGAGGAGATGAGGAGTTCAGACAGGTCAACAAACATGCCTAAAGTCAAATGCTTAGAAAGAAACAAGACGGGGCTCTGAACCAGGAAGTCAGACTCTACTGCCTAGCATCATTCACCAAGGCATACTGCCTCTCAAAAACTGCCCAGAAACAAGTAAATATCAGTATTCAGTTGCTTACATGTGCTGTGAAGAAAAACACATCAGGGAGAGGAATATGGGAGAAAGGATAATGGGCTGATATTTTTTCCAGACACTCAGGGAAGCCTTGTTAGAGGAGCTGCTGGGAACCGAGTGGGTGAAGATGGGATTAGAGAGGTTTAGAGAACTAGTTCTGGTGTACGATGTCACCTAAAACTAGTCAGTCCCACTTCTATATAAAATCTATTGCAAGATTTAAGAATAACTCTCAAGTCCCCCTTTATGTTTCACACTTTTTAAAAATACTCCTGTTTTGTGTAGGGTTTGTGTGGGGTGGGTGGGGAGGGGGGGTTGTTGGCTTTTTCTTTGTTCTCAAGCCTTCTAACCCTCCTGCAGGCCTGCTCTGACTGCACTGCTGCCTCTGAGTCCCTCAGATGGAAATTCTAGGGGACTCCAGGCCAGGGAATGCTGGACCAGCGTCCACAGGCAAATGTTTGCAAGCTTATCTAGAGCCTGTGTGTCTCTGAATCCCCGTCATCTCTTTAGCTGCTGTATCTCATTACTCCCAGATCTTTTCCCAGGAGCCGTTCTCGTTCTATATTTGAACAATTACTTTTTAAAAATCTTTGAAGTTTTTCACTTCATCATGTTAATTTCAGTTTCAGTTTTTAATTCCAGGCCACTAAAATTATTCTTAAATCTCTGTCCTACCATCACTGTTACTAGGTTCTTCTGAGCTTTGTCCCATCTGCTGGATTGTATAATGTTTCTTTCCTCAGTTGAATCATGTTCTTGAACAGGAAAAAGCCAAGGTCAAGAACAGAGACCTGAGCCTCAGAGACCATCCCATGGGCTGGAAGGGGTTACTATTTGCTGTAGCAGGTCTGGGTACATCTGACAACAATAACATTCAGTCAAATGGTATACAGTCTTCTCCAGCGCAACACATACTTCCTTAAGAGCCAGCACAAAGGCAATACACTCTCCATCCACAGTTTTCCCTGAGCTTGCAAATTAATTTCCCTGTTTTAAAAAGTAGAATGATGTTCATTTCTTATATTTTCCTCCTGTAGGAATTGATCACTGCATCCACTTCAAAATATAGTCATACCTCACAGATGCAGAAGGTTTGGTTCCGACTACCACAAAAAAATGAATATTGCAATAAAGCCAGTCACACAAAATTTTTTTTGGTTTCCCACTATGTTTACGCTATACTGAAGTCTATTAAGTGTGCAAGAGCACTATGTCTTAAAAAACAATGTACATACCTTATCTACTGAATAGCACAGGGAGCTATACTCAGTATCTTATGATAACTTTTAATGGTAACGAATCTGAAAAATAATTGAATCCCTTTGCTGACACTTGAAACTAACACATCAATGTAAATCAACTATAAAAGTGAATGTGTCAATCGCTCAGTCATGTCCAACTCTTTGTAACCCCATGGACAGTAGCCTACCAAGCTCCTCTGTCCATGGAACTCTCCAGATAAGAATACTGGAGTGGGTTGCCATTCTTTTATCCAGGGGATCTTTCTTAGCCAGGGAATGAACCTGGATCTTCCTCATTGCAGGCAGATTCTTTACCATCTGAGCCATCAGGGAAGCCCAAATTAACTATATTTCAATTTAAAAATAAATAAAATTTTAAAAAGAACTAAAAAAGCAATGTCCATACCTTAATTTAAAAACAGCATTGCTAAAACACATGTTAACCATCATTTCATAACATGCAGCTGGCAAGCTTCAATTTGTCAAAATTGCAGTGTTTGCAGAGTACAATAAAGTCAAGCACAATAAAATGAGGGATGCCTATGTTCAGAATCTCTTTAAGAATTTTTTTTTAAAATATGGTCTTTATCAATAGCCTGCTTATCTGCCTGCAGCTCTCTGCTATTTCTCACTTTTACCTGCAATACTCTGAAGTCATAGCTCCATATCTCTTCAGCAGGGCTCCCCGCTGCCTTGCCTGGCCTGAGAGAAACCTGACTCTTTTTTAAATTTCCAATCTCCCTCTGCAGAAAAGGAAATGTGCACCGAACTCTTTTCGAAACACACTGGGGAATAAATATGCATGAATAAATGCAAGAAGAGAACCACAAGAGAAGCTTCATTTTTAAAAATCTCGAATCAGCTGCTCTACAGAGTGAAGATTTCTGGACCCAAGCAAGATTTCAAAAGTCTTTTCTATTAAGCTCAGCAATTTTTAGAAGCCAGCCGTGTCTATCATGCTTTTTTCTAGGTATTGAATATAATATTCTTTCTTCTTCTTACAAAGATCTTCCTGCAGGCAGCCGCCTGAGTGGGAGGACCAGCGCGGGGGAGGTGGGGGGAAGCTCTCACAGCAGGTGCCAGACGTGGCCTCTCCCTGAGGTGGGGCTAGTCTGTTTTGAGTCACTGGGCAACTTCATGTCACCACCTCCATACCCACCACCAGCTCACCCCTGCCTTCACATGGTCTGTCTTCAAGGAACTTGTTGGAGGTGTTAAAGCAAAGGGATGACACGAATCTGAGTCAATAGATGAACATTTCCCCTCAACTGAAAACACTTCAGTGAAAGAAAAAGAAAAAGATAGCATAGTTACCTGATTAAAACCTCATTGCCATCATGTAAGCATGGCTAGAAAACGGACAACTTCAGGGCAGTAAATGCTGCTTTCTCCTGATTATTTTAGGGTTCTCTGGGAAATGATGCTTTTAGAAAAACCATAAAAAATGATAACACTTAATGCTAGTGAGCACAGGGCAAAATTAATGTACTCATGTTCTGCTTGTCACGATATACTAGTACAATCATTTTGGATTGTTAATGCAAAGCATTTGTCGGAAAAAAATTCACAGCTTTTGGCCTAGTCATCCCAATCCAAGGAAGCTACCCTAAAGTAACAAAGAGAAGAAAAAATATATAGGCACAAAACTGCTCATTACAGCATAAAAAGGTCGACTTTGTACAGTCCCAAGTATATACCATACACTGAAAATATTTGTTGAAAAGCTAAATACATACAGCAGTCTGATAATGATTTAATAAATTTACACAAACAAGATGGAATAGTACACAGAAATTAATATTATAATAGTCTATAAAATATGAGGAAGACTTCATAGTATAAAATTAATATACATTTCAAAATAATATTCAAATTGATTGCAATTAAATAGATATGTGTATGCATGGAAAAATAATATGGAAAAATAGAAATCATTGAGCAAAGTGAGAAGATGGGGAAGAAGGCAGGCCTCTTTGCATGCCTAGCACAGCCATGGTGCAGGGTCCCAAGAAGCACCCGAAGCACGTAGCAGCTCCAAAACATTGGATGCTGGATGAACTGACTGGTATGTTTGCCACTTGTCCATCTACTGGTCTCCACAAGCTGAGGGAATGTCTACCCCTAATCATTTTCCTAAGGAGCAGATTTAAGTATGCCCTAACAGGAGATGAAATGAAGATTTGCATGCAGCATTTCATTAAGATCAATGGCAAACTCCACACTGATATAACCTACCTTACTGATTTTATGGATGTCATCAGCATTAATAAGACTGGGGAGAATTTTCATTTGATCTGTGACACCAGGGATCGTTTGCTGTTCATTGTATTACACCTGAGGTGGCCAAGTATAAATTGTGCAAAGTAAAAAAGATCTTTGTGGGGACAAAAGGAATCCTTCATCTGGTGACCCATGATGCTCGCACATCCATTACCCCAATCCCCTCGTCAAGGTGAATGACACCATTCAAATTGACTTGGAGACTGGCAAGATTACTGATTTAAGTTTGACACTGGTAACCTGTGCGTGGTGACTGGAGGTGCTAACCTGGGAAGAACTGGTGTGATTACCAACCAGGAGAGACATCAGATTCTTTTGATGTACTTCATATGAAAGATGCAAACGGCAACAGCTTTGCCACATGGCTCTCGAACATTTTCATTATCGGCAAAGACAACAAATGGTGGCTCTCTGTTCCCTGTGGGAAGGGCATTCGCCTTACTGTTGCTGAGGAGAGACGGGAGACTGGCAGCCAAACAGAGCAGTGGATAAAATGATCTCTACGTGATGTGATTAGAAAAGTCTTTGTACTTAATTAAAGATAATACCAAGTGATTAATAATAAAAAAGTGAGAAGATTGAAAGCAGTGTTTATAATTTTACTAAATTTTCTCTAATCCTGTGGTATTTTCTTTGCCACTTCAGAAGTGCTTCTTACAGAAAGAAACCTACACCACCCGTAAAGACAAGAGATGGCAAAGATCTTGGGGGTTAAATTTAAGCAATCATTTTAAAAGTCCTTTTGTATAACTCTTAGAGAGTTAACTGGCCTGTGCAGGGGCTGAGGGGTGCTTCCCTAGTGGGAAACACTATAAACACCACTTCAGTTCAGTTCAGTTCAGTCGCTCAGTTGTGTCCGACTCTTTGCAACCCCATGAATCGCAGCACGCCAGGCCTCCCTGTCCATCACTTAGAACTGCCTAAAACAGATTCCTCCTCTATATACCCAGTTACTTGACTTCAGCTCGCAATAAAATGAAGGTTGAGGGGCTTCCCTGGTGGCTCAGTAGCAAAGAATCTGCCTGCCTATTAAGGAGCCTCGGGTTCAATCCCTGATCCAGAAAGATCCCACATGCCTCAGAGCAACTAGGCCCATGCGCCACAGCTGTTAGCTGTGCTCTGAAGCCCATGCACCCTAGAGCTGTGCTCGGTAACAAGAGAAGCCACTGCTGGTCGCAACTACAGAAAAGCCCAGACAGTAATGAAGACCCAGCACAGTCAAAATAAATAATTTTTTTTAAATGAAGGTTAAATAGCTTACTTTGCCCCTGGATCCTCATACTGTTTCTGAAAATACAGTCACCCTGTTTTTCTAATGTTGTCACCTTACCTTCCTGGGCTATTTCTGCACGTATTTAACAGGACTCTTCTCTTCCAGAAAGGCACAAAAAAGAGTGACCCCTGTTTGACACATCACCAAGACAGAGCCACGTGCAGGGCAAGGGAACTGAGATCAGGCATCTCTTGGGTTTAAAGGGTTGGGAGCATCTACTGCGGCTCTCAGATGCCTTCTTCTCCCCAAAGCACATGCAAAAACCGTGATTTTAAACAAGCAATTAGTAGCCAGGCTTAACTGGTTTAGCAGTAAAGAATCCGCCTGCCGATACAGGAGATGTGGGTTTGATCCCTGGGTCAGGAAGATCCCCTACAGCAGGCAATGGCAACTCACTCCAGTATTCTTGTCTGGAAAATCCCAAGGACAGAGGAGCCTGGTGGGCTACAGTCCATGGGGTCATGAAAGAGTTGGACATGACTGAGCAACTAAACAACAACCAGGCTTAGTAAACCATGAAGGGTGTGGTGTCCAGAGGGAAAAACAGATATAAATCCTGGAGCCCAGGAGAGGACTGTGGAAGGGAGAAGGAAATTCTCAACTCAGCCTCAGTGCTGCTGGGATGATGGGTACTGAAGTGACTGAATACACGTGAGCATCACGTAGAAGAGGAGATACTACTCTCCTGCCCAAGCACTAAGGAGCTCTGAATGAAGGAGGGCAGTCAATCTCCCGACAGATCTCATGGCCAGGCCACCATATAATATCCTAGCAGTGCCTACTCTGATATTAGACAGGAGATTGGATCCACTTGCTTCTGTTTTAAACCCACTACCTGCAAAGTACCAGGCACTTGACAAGTATCCTCGCCTTCTAATCTCATAATAGCTCTGCAGATTAAGTATTATTTCCCCCCACTCTATGGATGAGGAGGCAAAAGTTCAGCAAGCTTTAAAAATGATACCAAGATGCTCACCATAGCAACAGAGTTTCAAACTAGGTCTGCCCTGCTCCCAATATGGTGGTGCCTTTTGCACTCCCCCACACTGTTCCACAAGATCCAGCAAAAGAAGAACTGGGGGTAGAAGGAGAGTTTCATCCTTAGGAGTGCCCAGGAGTTTGCTCAGAGTCCCCCAGTCAAAAGCATGATGCACTGGTTTGTGCTCAGTCTCCTCTCTTTCCAGTCTTCCCAGTCACCTTCGCTGTATCCTTTGAGTTTGGAGAGCATTTGCATAGCTTTTAATAAACAAGACTCTCTTTTTTCTACAATAAGCATACTAAGTTTGATATTCAAGAAAAAATTAGTAAAACTATGTCTAAAAGTCAGGAAACAAGGATTTCCCTGGTGGCACAGTGGATAAAAATGCACTTGCCAATGCAGGGAACACAGGTTCAATCCCTGGTCCAGGAAGATTCCACATGCCAGGGGGCAACTAAGCCCCATGTGCCACTACTACTGAAACCCACATGCCCAGCACCCATGCTCTGCAACAAGAGAAGCCACCACAATGAGAAGCCCGCACACCGCAGTGGAGAGTAGTCCCCACTCCCTGAAACTAGAGAAAGCCCATGCAAAGCAACAAAGAGCCAGTACAGCCAAAAATGAATATTAAAAAAAAAAAAGATTAAAAAATCCAGAAACAGAGGAGACAATGAGGAAAAACATTATGATGAATTAATCAACGTAGAGCTCAATTTTCAATTTGGTTTTTACCTATCTTAGCAGAGCTCACAGCATCTCCATCCATTATCGTCATGACTGTCTGTTGTTCAGTCACTACGCTGTGTCCAACTCTTTGCAACCCCATGGACTGTAGCTCACCAGGATTCCCTGTCCTTCACCATCTCCCAGAGCTTGCTCAAATTCAAGTCCATTGAGTTGGTGATGTCATCCAAGTCCTCTGTCGTCCCCTTCTCCTTCTGCCTTCAATCTTTCCCAGTATCAGGGTCTTTTCTAATGAGTAGGCTCTTCGTATCAGGTGGCCAAAATATTGGAGCTTCATCTTCAGCACCAGTCCTTCCAATGAATATTCGGGGTTGATTTCCTTTAGGTTGTTTATCCAGGACCCAATTGTGATAAACATGGAAGAGTTTAAGTCACCCTACCAAGGCTTGGACTTCAGTGACCAAGCAACTGTAATTAGGTAGATGCCTTATTCACCCAACAGTCCACCCCTAAGAGATGGCTTTTCCCAGCCTTTACCCTCTTCCAGATCTCTGGCTCCCCTGACCTGAGCTACAAGCAGTATACATTGCTTCAGAATGGTTCTTCCAGGTCAGTGAACTAGGCCTGGTCTGCAAAACCTGTCTATCCTCCAGGGTAGAAGGAGCCCAGTCCCAGCAAGTTGCCCTGAAGCAGCAGCTGCAAAATGGTGATGGTCTGATCCCATTTGTAATGGACACACAATGTGACCCAAGGCTACTCAGCCACTCTGGCTCTCGGAGTCTGGAGGGAACACCCAGTCCATCCATCTAGGGCCTACCTGAGCAAGGAAGTCTAATTTCTTTAACTCTAAGTTCAAGGGAATATGGGTTACTTGGTATTAGGTAGACGCCTTGTTCTCCGAAGAACCCACACCTTTGACCTGACGTTTCTGAACCGCTGCCCTGTGCCACATCCCTGACCACAGTGAACTTTGCTGAACACGCATGTGCAGCACACACCCTTTCAGCAGGTCTTCTGCAGCCAGGGCCCTCCAGATCTGTTTACCCGGCCCCAATCCTTCCATTGCCTCCAGGATGGAGGGAGAAAACACCCCCAAATCACTCTGAAGCAGCAGCTGGGAATGGACAACAGATAGTCTCCATTAGGAGCTGCTGCCTTAAAGGGATCCAGGTCTCTCCAATGACCCAGCAGGGCTCCCAGTTTTCTATTATGGGACGATAATGTGGCTAGCTAGCTAAGCAGTCAGTTTCCTTTCAGCTCTGCCTTAAGTGAGAACACCCTCCAATGATTAAGTCCAGGCTTGGAACAAGGTAGAAATCCAGTTGCTCTGAGTCAGATACCATGACCAAGACTCTCTGAAACCTTGCCCTGTCTCAGATCCCTGGCTCCCTAGAACGCTGCAGGCACATGTGCAGTACAAACCCCTTCAGGGGGCCTTGGGCCCCAAGTTCTTTCAGTGTGTGGATTTAGGGTGCAGCCCCAAGAACCTGCACAGCCTATGTTGTAGAGGAAGCCCAACCCCCCAAACTCCCCAAAATCACATGGAAATGACCGTTCAAATGGGCAGCAGTCAGCCCCCATTGGTACAAGCTACCTGATGGAGATCCAGGGTTTCCAAATGACCTTTACTGAGGGATACTCACACCAAGCTGCCAGACCTGCCCTGGCAAGACAGTGCAGTTTCCTACAGTTCTGCTTAAAGGGAAACATGTATACGAAGGTGTTAGGTAGGGCTTGGGATGGGCTTCTCTGGTAGCTCAACTGGTAAAGAATCTGCCTGCAATGCGGGAGACCCCACTTTGATTCCTGGGTTGGGCAGATTCCCTGGAGAAGGGATAGCCTATCCACTCTGGTATTCTTGGGCTTCCCTGGTAGCTCAGATGATAAAGAATCTGCCTGCAATGCAGGAGACCTAGGTTGGATCGCTGGGTTGGGAAGATCCCCTGAAGGAGGGTATGGCAACCTACTCCAGTATTCTTGCCTGGAGAATCCCCATGGACAGAAGAGCCTGGAAGGCTACAGTCCATGGGGTCGAAAAGAGTTGGGCACAACTGAGCTACTAAGCATAGCACAGCACAGGATTTGGGATTAAGCAGATGCCTTTCCCCAATAGCTAGCTCCTGTAACAAGTCCTCTCAAGAACCCCACCCTGTTCCAGATCCCTGGATCCCCTGAGCTCTGCTTGCATATGCATGCAGAGCACCACCCCTTCATCAGGCATTGGGCAGCAGGAGCCCTCCAGGTCTTGGAGCTAAGGCTGACCCCCACCTCTTGCATAGCCTCCAGGAAGGAGGGAGCCCATTCCCAGATATTGCTCTAAGAAGGTAGCAGCAAGTGAGTGACTGTCACTCCTGTTAAATAACACAAATTCAACCGAGGAAATTTAAAAGATCTGATTGACTTTATTGAATTAGGATCATTCCACCTTGAAGACCATAAAGAAGGCTGAGCACCAAAGACTTGATGCTTTTGAATTGTGGTGCTAGAGAAGACTCTTGAGAGTCCCTTGGACTGCAAGGAGATCAAACCAGTCAATCCTAAAGGAAATCCATCCTGAATATTCATTGGAAGGACTGGTGCTGAAACATCAACACTTGAGCCACCTGATGTGAAGAGCTGACTCATTGGAAAAGTCCCTGAGGCTGGGAAAAATTGAAGACAAAAGGAGAAGGAGGCTGCAGAAGCTGAGATGGTTAGATAGCGTCACCAATTCAATGGACATGAATTTGAGCAAACTCTGAACGGTAGTGGAGGACAGAGGAGCCTGGTGGGCTACAGTCCATGAGGTCGCACAAAGTCAGACATGACTTAATAACTGAAGAAGAAGAAGAACAACAACAACATCCCACCTAACAAGTAGGGAGGAGCTGCCAGGAATTTTACAATATGAAGATGTATATAAGTGGGAAAGGGGAGGGTCATCTTCTTTTCAGAATGGAAAAGGCCTATGTGCCAAATTACTTCATCGATACTGACCAGAAAATTCCAGACTGACAGGTTCAGACTACATTTCTGGGGAAAGTCGAGATTGCAGCTAGGTTAGGTCTTAAGCTTTTGGTCTAGTGATATGAACTTAGCACCAGTGACTCCATTTTGAGGCTGTTACATCTTTTTTAGCAGTTCCCATTTGGACTTGTTGCCTGATGGGGTCCCAGGCCTCTCTAGCCACCAGGACCCCTGGATGCCTCTTACAGAGGGACACCCTGGCCATTGTCCCTGGTCCCATTTTAGGGCAGTCTGGTTTTCTCCTGCTCTGGCTGCAGTGGGCATATGCCTGTTGGGATAAGTTAGGGCTTGGCCTTAGGTAGACACCTTGTCCTCCCAAGAGCCTGCTCCTGTGACCCGACCACTCCCCCCTGCCCCTTGCCTTCTTCCCAATCCCTGGCTCCTTTGAAGTGTGCTGTGCATCTGCAGAATAGCCACCCCTTAGGCAGGCCTTGGGCAGCTGGGGCTGTCAAGGTCTGTGGAGCTAGGATCCACCCCAATCATTTGCAGAGCCTCCAGGAGAGGAGAGAGTCCCCCATACATCCGTCTGAGGCGGCCGCTGCCAAGGGACCAGTGTCAGTCCCCACTAGGATCAGCTGCCAGTTGGAATCCTGGGCTTCTCCATCAACCAGGCTCTGTTACTGATGGATACCCCCTTCGCTTGCCAGTCCCTAACCTGGCAAGGCAGTGCAGTGTCCTACAGCTCTGCCTTCATGGGAATAGGTGCACTTAAATAGATGATTTCTTCCTCCCAAGAGGCAGGTCCTGTGCCTGGTTTCTGCAGATCTGTCCCATTCTCTACTCTCGACTCCCCTGACTGCGGCACTTAGGAGCAGCGTACACCTCTCAGAAAGCCTTGGGCGAGATCAGATGTCTCACCCCCCTGTAAACTTACAGCTCTCACCTGCACTGAAATTCAGGGCTGCTTAGATGATGGCAAAAGGGAAAAGGAAGAGGTTCTGAGAGCTACCCCTCTGAGTCTAGCTTTCTCTCCCTTGCCTTTTGAAGTCTGCATGCCATCTCTAGAGCCCTGTGAACAGCTTCAAACAAGCTGAAGATCTCGTCTTCACCAAGACGATGGCTTCTGCAGGAAGAACAGCCTCAGCTGAAACAGGCTGGCTTTTTAAAGGACTTTGTGCTAAGTCACTTCAGTCGTGTCCAATTCTTTGTGATCCCATGGACTATAGCTGCCAGACTTCTCTGTCCATGGGATTATCCAGGCAAAAATACTGGAGTGGGTTGCCATGCTCTCTTCCAGGGGAATCTTCCCCACCCAGGGATCAAACCTGTGCTTCTGATGTCTCCTGCATTGGCAGGCAGGTTCTTTACCACTAGCACGACCTGGGAAGCCCCAGAGGACTTCAAGAGTGCCCTAAAAATTTACTGTTGAAGCAGCAGGGTATGCAGGTGGGGGTGGGTGTGATGGGGTGAGTTTACTGAATTCTAAGCCCCATTTGGTCTTTGGGAGACAGAACTCGGGTGTTCTGAATCCTAGTAGAGTACTCTTGTCTTCGGAGTTTCTCCCAAGACACAATGTCTCCTTGCCATTTGTCCTTTTCCTTCCTCAGAAATGCAGTCTGCAACAAGGAGATGGTCTGAATCATCTACTTTCTGAGGGCTCAGCCTTAAAAGCAGATGGATTCTTCTCCTGCACTAATCCTTGTCAGCTAGAAAGCCCAACCTTTACACCTGCCTGGGGTCCATATGCCGTCTATAAGACACTCACTATACTGCAGATCCTGCAAGCATGGACTGGAAGCTGGAGGTCCCTAAAGCTTGGAAAACTACGTCCTCTAAAGCCAACACTGCATTGTGTTCTCATAGGTGTTTCATATTGATGGTTTGGTTTAGGGGTTTTAGTTTGTTTCGCTCTTTTAATTGTTTGCCTATCCTATTCTTAAAAGCAGCTTTCATCTTGATGACGTTTCAGCTATCGCCATGGCTCTCTTTAAAGCTGATACGTTTTGCATGGGTAGTTCTTTCTCTAAAAGGAAAATCTGCAGTAACATTTCTTTTTTTTAAATTCTGCAGTCAGCCAGGAGACAGGACGCAGCGAGGAACGGTTGGTGAATTGGCGCTTTGCTGCCACCTAGTGTCGGCGGGCGAGATTGACGTGGAAAGAGGCTGGGGCAGCTAGCGGATGTGGGGTGTCTGGACAGTCACCTTCGGTGGTCCATAGATGAAGATTTTCGGGCTCTGGGACAATCCTACATGGCAGTGGGGGTGAGGGGATGTGCAGAATTTTGGGTCACACGGTTGTCTCTGACTGTTCAGCTTGCTAGCTCCTTGATTCAAGGAGGCTGGCCACACACGCCCGTAGATTGAAAATGAAGCTGGCTCCTTTCCTCTCCTGCCACCACTAGGGCAAATCTGATCATATCTCCCTCCCCCTGAATCCCATATCCCTCCTCCCGTGTCCTTCCCCGGTGAGTAAGCGAAAAGAGGGAAGAGGAAGAGGCAGAGAAACAGAAACAGAAGCAGCGATTTTCTCGGATCATCTCCATTCTCTACAGAGAACGCTTGGAACGAAAACCAAGACTGTTGAGGGAGAGATAGTGACCTTGAATCTGTGCACGGAAATCTCCAGGAGAGGCAAAGTATCACGGTGATATGCATGGCTTCCCCTCAGGAAGGACTGGAGTCCTTATTGCTTTAGTCGCTCAGTTGTGTCCAACTCTTGCGACCCCATGGACTGGCCTCCTCTGTCCATGGGGTTTCCCAGGCAAGAATACTGGCATGGGTTGCTGGGGTTGCCATTCCCTTCTCCAGGGGGTCTTCCCAACCCAGGGATCGAACCTGCATCTCCTGCATTGCAGGCGGATTCTTTACCTCTGAGCCACCAGGGAAGCCCAAGGGCTGGAGAGGACCCTGAAAATCAACTAGAAACAAACACTCAGGAACTCAGGAAAATTAGTTTCAGGCTAGTTGAATATGTCTGATGGTTGGTTTGGTTCATCTGCAAGTTCAAATCCCCAGTAGCAGTGCCTGATATGTATTATGTATGCCCCAAATTGGGGACACTCACACAATATTTCTTCAAACATTTAACAATAATTCTATGAACATTAGCTAATAAGAAGGGTCAGATACTGGAAGGTTTAATTCAATTTTCCCGTTAACTAAGAATTAATGTTGAATGGCCTCTCTTGGGTCTCCAGGTAGCTCAGTGGTAAAGAACCCACCTGCCAATGCAGGAGCCGCAGGTTTGAATCCTGGGTCAGGAAGATCCCCTAGAGGAGGAAATGGCAACCCACTCCAGTATTCTTGCCTGGAGAATTCAGAGGAGCCTGGCTGATGGGCTACAATCCCTAGGGTGGCACAGAATCGGACACAACTGAACATTCACTCACTTGCCTCTCTTACCCAACAAAGTGGTTGCTGGCAGTTGTAACTCTCACACATCTGTGCTCTCTTCAATATTTCTGTTAATATATAGAGAGACAATTTTGAGACATGAGTGGGGAGCATTAATGATGCATTATACAGCAGAATTCCACCCAAAAATAATTTAATAGGCTAAAATTCAACAGATGCTTTTGTAAGAGATAAGACTAAAGTCCTGCAAATAGATTTTAGTAAGTTGACCACACAGGATACAGGATGCACAAATTTGCCTTAATAACAGCTGATGTGGGGAAACCCAGGCATTTTAGTAACCTGGTATAGCTGCCCCCAAATGCCAAGAGTCTCAGGTAGCACCAATAGAGAGGGGTATCCAAGGTAAACAAAATCAGACACTAAGGGACAGGTTTTTGTTTTTTTTTTAATTTATTTTAATTGGAGGCTAACTACTTTACAATATTGTGGTGGTTTTGGCCATACATTCACATGAATCAGCCAGGTTTTAATCAGTCATATATTATTGCAATAGAGAAAAGAGTGCAGTGTGAATTTACTCCACTTTGACTTGCACAGCGGTGATTGGGTAAAGAGAGAATGAGAGAATAGGAAGGAAGAGGGTGAGCAGGGGCTCAGTAGAGTCAGGGAAATGAAAAATTGAAAAAAAAGAAAAAAAACAGGAAGTGGGGGGTGGTTGATCCTTGTGATCCTCATCCAGATTTGCTAACTGGCACTTACCTCCCGCAGAGGCTGCGAAATAAAGACTCTATCTTCAGGTGTTGGCTGGAACAGTCAGTTCTTTGCCTTAAGTTTTCTTAGGCAGGTACTTTCAGCGGGGCTAGTGTCATCCTAGGGACATGTCCTTGCTGCTGCTGCTGCTGCTGTGAAGTCGCTTCAGTCGTGTCCGACTCTGTGCGACCCCATAGACGGCAGCCCACCAGGCTCCCCCTGTTCCTGGGATTCTCCAGGCAAGAACACTGGAGTGGGTTGCCATTTCCTTCTCCAATGAATGAAAGTGAAAAGTGAAAGGGAAGTCGCTCAGTCATGTCCGACTCTTCAGGAGCCTACCAGGCTCCTCTGCCCATGGGATTTTTCCAGGCAAGAGTACTGGATTGGGGTGCCATTGCCTTCTCCATGAGGATAGAGACTGTACCTTTTTTCCCATTTCCCTGGTTCACAATAACAACATCATTCTGGTGGGGAAAGCAGACCAGTTTTGGCAGCCCTGGTGGGAAAGGCAGATCTTGCATTTACCTGGGTTGGGGGCAGGAGGACCCTCTTTGGAGGGAATGCTAAATGGGTATACATGAGAGAGACAGGAGGCTCTGGGTTCACACACCCCCGTGACAATAGGGCAGGCTGGGCTGGGGGCCCTGCCCTTGAGTTTCTGAAGCCCCAGGGCTCTTGCTGCCTGAAGTGTGGGCTGTGATTATTCAGGAACACAGTCTTCCTTCCCAGGCCCAGGGTGGCCAGAAGACCGGCTGTAAAATGCCGATGGGGAACGGTGAAGAGGCCTGGCTGGGAAGCTTAGGCTATGATATGTCCTTGAGCTGTTAGAAATCATACCAGTGTTTTGTTCACTGATATCTTCATAGGCCAAAGTTAAGGCCTTGTTGAGAAAGGGCTCAGGGGAGCCTAGTTTGGTCAAAGAGAGACTTTTTGTCAGAGGTAGAGTGTTGGAATTCAGGAAGATCGTAGTTCTGGTGATTACTGAAAAAGTAGGATCATGCCTGTGGCGTCCCTGGAAGCTCAGCTGGTAAAGATTCCACCTGCAATGCAGGAGACCCCAATTTGATTCCTGTGCCAGTAAGATCCCCTGGAGAAGGGGTAGGCTACCCACTCCAGTATTCTTGGGCTTCCCTAGCGGCTCTGGTAAAGAATCCACCTGCAATTCAGGAGACCTGGGTTGGATCCCTGGGTTGGGAAGATCCCCTGGAGGAGGCATGGCTACCCACTCCAGTATTCTGGCCTGGAGAATCCCCATGGACAGAGGAGCCTGGCGGCCTACAGTCCATGGGGTCGCAAAGAGTCGGACATGACTGAGTGACTAAGCACAGCAGAGGATCATGCCTGCAAAGCTGCGTTCCATTCTCTGCCGGACCACAGCACAAAACAGAAAGGGAACCAGGACGGTGAAAGCTCTGGAAATCACATCAAATGAGGAAAATCTGAAGCTGCGAGAATGTTTAGAATAGAAGACTCAGGGAGAAACTGAAGAGCTATGGGGAAGGGGGAATGAAGTTAAGACCTTTGCAACATAGTTGTTTAAAACAATCAGGTAAACTGCATTGCCAGAAAATGGGGGTCTCACTGAAACCAAGGGTAATCATTGGTTAAATCCATTACATCTATAACCTGCTTTCAGGGACCAAGGTTGTTTTAATGTTGCTACGAAAAGCTTGCATGTTATCCGAGTGGCTGCTGCTGCTGCTAAGTCACTTCAGTTGTGTCCGACTCTGTGCGACCCCATAAACGGCAGCCCACCAGGCTCCCCTGTCCCTGGGATTCTCCAGGCAAGAACACTGGAGTGGGTTGCCATTTCCTTCTCCAATGAATGAAAGTGAAAAGTGAAAGGGAAGTCGCTCAGTCATGTCCGACTCTTCGCGACCCCGTGGACTGCAGCCTACCAGGCTACTCTGCCCATGAGATTTTTCCGGGCAAGAGTACTGGAGTGGGGTGCCATTGCCTTCTCCGGCATTTAATGCTAGCTCAGCAGTAAAGAATCCACCTGCAAGGAAGGAGACTCAGGAGATGTGGGTTTGATCCCTGGGTAATGAAGATCCCCTGGAGGAGGAAATGGCAACTCACTCCACTATTCTTGCCTGGAGAATCCCATGGACAGGGAAGCCTGGTGGATTGTAATCCATAGGGTCTCAAAGAATTGGACACAACTGAAGCAACTTAGCACACACAAATGCTACCTAGATTCACATATTACAAAGCCACCACATTGGGCTAGAGAATGCAGCTTGGACCTGAAGCCAAAACAAGGCACTTGTCTAAACTCAGACCTTGGGGCAGGCCTGGCAGCCTTGGTCTAGAAAATGGCAGTGAGAGGCATGACCACCTCACATCCTGATGGAGAGCTCTGGACAGGGATTCCGGCTGTTCTGGTGGCCAACGTGGTGGCCTGCCGGGGGTTCATCATGGAGCTAGCGGAGTTTAAGTTTTACACCCTTACCTGCAAAAGCCCTTCCAAAGACCTGGGGGCTCTGACAGTTCTGTGCACACAGTTTTGTGTTCTTGAAATTATTCAGCTTCCGGTATCACACAGTGTGAGTCTGTCCTGCACCCTGAACTCGAGTTAACCTGGCCCAGGGGTATCCACTTATCACTGATCTCCCTAATAAGTTGAGCTAGTTCTCCCCTCATGGGGAAAAGCAAGTGAAGAGTAGAGAAGTGGCAGAATCTTTTTCTTCAGAACTCCTAGAGGAAAAAAAAAAAAACAACTCCTAGAGGAAAAAAAAATATTACTGAGTTCCTTTAAGAGCTGATGTTGGAACACAGAGAAAAGAGGGAAGTTATACTACTCTGTGAGGACACCAGCTACCTGATGAGTTTGCTCACAAACTCCTTTCCTTTCCTTCCTATGTACAGATCTAGAAATTTCCCACCGCTGCTCGGCTTGACAGATTTCTAATGGAATATGACAGGAAGTGGAACACACTATTTCCAGTTCTCTGATAAGAACCATCCGCACATACCTGTTCATGTTCTTTCCCCTGCCAGCTGACAGGAAAGAAAGAAGACACCCACCACCACCACCACCACCAAGGGAAACTCGAGAATCTGTGTTAAAAATGGTGGAGTCACAACATGGCTTCTTCCAACCAGGGTGCCACCTTGGAACATCGCAGGAGTAAAAACCAGTCAATACTGAGTATCAATATTTTACCTATTGTAGCATGTAGGATCTTTAATGGGCTTCCCAGGTGGCACTTCCCAGTGGTAACAAACCCTCCTGCCAATACCAGAGACCTAGGAGATGCAGGTTCAATCCCTGGGTTGGGAAGATCTCCTGGAGGAAGAACCCACTCCAGTATTCTTGTCTGGAGAATCCCATGGACAGAGGAGCCTGGTGGGCTATATTCCATAGGGCCATAAAGAGTCAGACATGACTGAAGAGACTTAGTATGCATACACACACAAGATCCTTAACAAAGACGAATATCTATACAATATAATAAAGAAAATTAGACACATTTTAAATTAACCAGTTTTTGAAAGATAAGAAATAGGTGGACTTTCCTGTTGGTACAGTGGTTAAGAACCCACCTGCCAATGCAGGGAACAAGGGTTTAATCCCTTGTCCAGGAATATCCCATATGCCACAGAGCAACTAAGCCCAGGAGCCAAACTGCTGAGTCCAAGCTTTCAGTTCAGTTCAGTCACTCAGTCCTGTTCAACTCTTTGTGACCCCATGAATCGCAGCACACCAGGCCTCCCTGTCCATCACCAACTCCCGGAGCTCACTCAAACTCACGTCCATCAAGTCGGTGATGCCATCCAACCATCTCATCCTCTGTCGTCCCCTTCTCTTCCTGCCCCCAATCCCTCCCAGCATCAGAGTCTTTCCCAATGAGTCAACTCTTCGCATGAGGTGGCCAAAGTACTGGAGTTTCAGTTTTAGCATCATCTCTTCCAAAGAACACCCAGGACTGATTTCCTTTAGAATGGACTGGTTGGATCTCCTTGCAGTCCAAGGGACTCTCAAGAGCCTTCTCCAACACCACAGTTCAAAAGCATCAGTTCTTCGGTGCTCAGCTTTCTTCACTGTCCAACTCTCACATCCATACATGACTGCTGGAAAACCATAGCCTTGACTAGACGGACCTTTGTTGGCAAAGTAATGTCTCTGCTTTTGAATAGGCTATCTAGGTTGGTCATAACTTTCCTTCCAAGGGGTAAGCGTCTTTTAATTTCATGGCTGCAATCAGCATCTGCAGTGATTTTAGAGCCCCCAAAATAAAGTCTGACACTGTTTCCAATGTTTCCCCATCTATTTCCCATGAAGTGATAGGACCAGATGCCATGATCTTTGGTTTTCTGAATGTTGAGCTTTAAGCCAACTTCTTCACTCTCCTCTTTCACTTTCATCAAGAGGCTCTTTAGCTCCTCTTCACTTTCTGCCATAAGGGTGGTGTCATCTGCATATCTGAGGTTATTGATATTCCTCCCGGCAGTCTTGATTCCAGCTTGCGCTTCTTCCAGCCCAGGCCCAGCCTCAGTTTCTCATGATGTACTCTGCATATAAGTTAAATAAGCAGGGTGACAATATACAGCCTTGATATACTCCTTTTCCTATTTGGAACCAGTCTGTTGTTCCATGTCCAGTTCTAACTGTTGCTTCCTGACCTGCATATAGGTTTCTCATGAGGCAGGTTAGGTGGTCTGGTATTCCCATCTCTTTCAGAATTTTCCACAGTTTATTGTGATCCACACAGTCAAAGGCTTTGGCATAGTCAATAAAGCAGAAATAGATGTTTTCTGGAACTCTCTTCCTTTTCCATGATCCAGTGGATGTTGGCAATTTGATCTCTGGTTCCTATGCCTTTTCTAAAACCAGCTTGAACATCTGGAGGTTCATGGTTCACGTATTGCTGAAGCCTGGCTTGGAGAATTTTGAGCATTATTTTACTAGCGTGTGAGATGAGTGCAATCTTCAGGGCCCTCAGACTGCAACTACTGAAGCCCTCGTGCCTACAGCCTATTCTCCACAGCAAGAGAAGCCATTACAATAAGAAGCCCACTGAAACGGAGAGTAGCCACCCCCTGAAATGCAGAGTAACCACTCCCCACCACAACTAGAGAAAGCCCTTGGGCTGCAACAAAGACCACACAGCCAGAAAAGAATAAATTCAAAACAGAAATAGGGGGTCATACAAACAACATAGTAGAGGAGGCTAAAGAGAGAGAGAATGATTAGGCTATCAGAGAAAGCTCAGTGGAGAAGATGCATTTTGTGCTGGACACACAAAGTTATAGTTTTGGCGTTTGCGGGTCGCCCTTCGGCCTGAGTAGACCAAGACAATGCTACGTGGGTTGGGTGGGTGGCTGGGGGATTGGGCTGGAGAGGAAACATAGTAAATTGGGAAGAGGACGGACGGAGCAGCCTGGGCGCTTGAACCAGTGTAGGGAGGGTTGACGACTGCAAGACCCGAGCAGTGTCATCCTTTATACCAGAAAGCTGGCGGGCACTATGGGGGAAAAAACAAAACAAGAAGAAAGTGGAGGACGTGCTAGAAGAAGAGGAAGAAGAATATGTGGTGGAAAAAGTTCTAGACCATCGAATGGTAAAGGGCAAAGTGGAGTATCTCCTAAAGTGGAAGGGCTTCTCAGATGAGGATAACACATGGGAACCAGAAGAGAACCTGGATTGCCCTGACCTCATTGCTGAGTTTCTGCAGTCACAGAAAACAGCACACGAGACAGATAAATCAGAGGGAGGCAAGCGCAAAGCTGATTCTGATTCAGAAGATAAGGGGGAGGAGAGCAAACCAAAGAAGAAGAAAGGAGAGTCAGAAAAGCCAAGAGGCTTTGCCCGGGGTTTGGAACCAGAGAGGATTATTGGAGCTACGGACTCCAGTGGAAAACTCATGTTCCTAATGAAATGGAAGAACTCTGATGAGGCTGATCTGGTCCCTGCCAAGGAAGCCAATGTCAAGTTCCCACAGGTTGTCATATCCTTCTATGAAGAAAGGCTGACGTGGCATTCCTACCCCTCAGAGGATGACGACAAAAAAGATGATAAGAGTTAACTTTCTTGAATACCAGCCCCGTCACATCTGACTGTGGGTCTCAAGTGGGGAAAGAAGGAGTTCTCCTTGTCTTGACACCATGAAGGTGGCTTGAGAAGATGTCCTTTGAAGAGCCAGTATAGTTTCTGTGCCCTACAGCAGCCCAGGGAACCAGTGTACTGTACAGCCGCTCCATGCTGTACAGTTTGCACACCCATCCCGGTGGAGGGGAAGGAGGGTCAGTGTTTCAAGGCAACCCATTCTGAACTTTGCTGAAAAAAAAAGCAAAGGGCCTTCTATGAAGGACAAAACGTAGAATAGGATGTGGGAGAGCAAGAGATACTGTAGCTCTTCAAAGAGCATCTCCACAACCCACACAGCCTTCTTCCCGATAGGGTTAACTCTGCATTTTTACAGCGTAGCATGTGTGTAGTCTTTGGCTATTACTGGTGTATTATTTGGGGTGGGTGGGGTGGGGTGGGAAAGAAGGGAGATGGGTTAGGATCATTTTTGTTAAAATTTGGGGAAACGGTGAAACAAAGGAAAGAACAACTAATGATGATTGGGTTCAGTGTCCAGAATATTGTATCCTTTCAAAAAATGTCATTGGCAACCTAAATGAGGACTGTGAGAGACTGTTTAAAAGCTGTGAATGCCTGAAACTTAGAAGCCAAGGTATTCCCCTGCCTGAGCTTAATGCTGTTCCCAACAAAGGAATGAGAAGCTACCAAAGCTGCCATTTGGGAGATGGAAACTGGTTGAGGAGGAAAAGTCTTATTGGAGTGTATACACAGGCAGATCATTCTGTCTTAGAGGTGCTACTCATGAAACTGACAAGAAGACCCTTTCTTTTCCTATTGTGAAGTTACAAATATCAGCTTCTCCATCCAAGCCACTGGTGAAGTATTTAGGGAAGGGCAGAGAGTGGTATAGGAGGTAAGTGGGTAGGGAAAGACAAGGGCCGGTGCTCATAGGGTGGAAAACTCTTGGAGCCTCTGTTTTTTGAACTTTGAAACCACTGGTGGCAGGGTTCAGTCACTGACAGCACGAGTTCAAGAGCTGAATGATTCCAAAAGCCCTGGTCTCAGGAGAAGATAAATTTTCATACTGGGGCAGTGGTTCACTTTAAAACAAAACAAATTTTTTAATCCTAAGAATTAACTAAAATCCAAAACGCTGTCTTGAGTCATGAGATCCATCAGTGGTTGACACCGTCTTGATCTGCATCTAGAACTCCATTGTAATTTTTAGGCGTGTGTTAGGTTTTTGTGAAAACTTTTGTTTAAATGTAAACTTCATATCAACACTGTCAGTTTTTTGTCTTAATAAAACTACATAGATTTATAAAAAAAATAAAAGTTAGAGTTTTAATAGGAAAAGATGAAAGGAGATAGTTCCACATGAAAAGAACAGTAAGAGCTGAAACTTGGATGTGAAAAGAATAAGAGAGGACTGGTTGGAGCATGCATTTTATACATACATACAAAAGACTAGTGGGAGACTAGACTCAAATAGTATGTTGACTCAATTTTGAAATGTTTTAAATGACGGGCTAAGGAATTTGACCTTTATATTTATGTTGCCAAGAGGGAGTCCTTGAAGGTTTTGGAGCAGAGAGGTAATATATTCAGACAGAACTTTAGGAAGACGTGCTGAAAGCAATTGCAGGGTGGCCTGGAAGGCAGAGAGGAGGATCCATAGCTACAATCAAACACAGTTACCAGTGTCTGATTAAGAGCAGTGTTTAGGACAATTCTCCATGAGTCTCTCTCATCTTTGTTTTTGAGATAGTGTGGAAATGTGCTATCAGTTCCAAAGCACAATACAAATACCAGGTATTTGTCTTGTTACTAGTAACATCTTCAAATGAAAAAGAAGGGGTGAAATGCCAATAAGCCAATGTGTGCTGCTTAACCAAGCCACCCACACAAACAGTCGGACAGGTGGAGAGGGAGCAAAAGGTTAAACTAATGACTACTGTGAGGTTTGGGAATTAATTTTTAAAACTTTCCCATTATTCCCATTATCATGAAGAATTCAGAGTCATCCACATCAGAACCAACAGAAAACATCTTATGAAGAGTTAAAGAGCTACACAGAAAGAAATATACAGAGAATTATTGAAGTCTTTATCATAAATAATGGTGAATGTATCTTTGGTGATCATAGAATTTTACATCAAATACACCTTCTACGTTGCCTACTCTACTTAACTTCATTTACCCTCCATTCTTCACTTTTCGGTGGTAAAGAATCTGCCTGAGATGCAGAAGACACAAAGATGCCGCAGGTTTGATTTCTGGGTTGGGAAGATCCTCTCGAGAAGGAAATGACAATCCACTCCAGTATTCTTGCCTGGAGAATCCCATGGACAGAGGAGCATGGGGGGCCACAGTCCATGGAGCCACACAAAGTCGGACACGACTGAGCAACTGAGTTTTTTAGATCCACAAGTTGCATCATAAAAGGCCCTGTGATGGCGGCTTTGCTACGATTGTAACTGATTATTAGCCAGGATTAAAAGGGACTGTTCTCCACCCATAACTCTAGCACATTATTGGAGACCACAGTCTTGATCTTGGGTGGCCTCAGCCTGTAATGACTTGGAGTGGGACTTGGATTCCCAGCCAGAGACTGGGAAAACACTGGACCCTAGCTAGTAGACCAGTGGTCAGTGACAAGGGCTCTGGCCCTTTACTTTTGCCAAAAAGAATTTCCACAAAGATGGAAAGTAGTGAAACAAGTAAAGTATTTATTAAGAGGGAAAAAAGTATAGTACGTGTGGAGAGACATACAGGCAGATTCAGAAAGAGGGTTGCTGAGTCTCATGGCAGTTTGAATTACTTCTACGAGGAATTTCTTCTGGGTTTCCTTTGGCCAATTATTTTGGTTTGCCTGGTTCTGAGTCCATATTTGGTATATCTCAGGATCCTCCCTGTGTGCGCACGCTACGCTCCCTTGTAGCTAAGATGGATCCTACCAGTGTCTGGGTAGAGCATCCCTTGACATTGCTCCCCCTAACATCCGCAGGGAGCCTTCTTTGCGCATGTGTGCTCGGGGAGGTCTCCTGACTTCAGAAATGAGAGATCTGTGGTCGGGGCAGGGCCCAGCCCTCTCCTTTAATTGTTCTGCTCTTCTCCTCAGAGTTTAGATACACAGAATCTACCCTGGCAGAGGGGGTGGAAGTGGGTGGGGTGGGCCTCTACCTCCTGCCTCAGTCTTTGTAAATAACTTTCACCATCCATTAAGGAAAAATTGCAGGGGTGGGTGGGGAGGTTGAGACATGTATTTTCTTTTGTATTTGGATAGAAACAAGAAGAAAGAATCACCCCAGGGGGCCATACAATCAGAAAACTGCTTTCCTACTCTGCTTGCTACCTTTTAAGAGCATTGCACTGAAATATTTATGCTTGCCGCATTGCAAATATACAGAACTGTATAAATGCTAAACTAACATTATTATTTATTTTTTTCAAAAATGGCCGTAGGAACATTTGCCAGGCCATGCGCTCTTCTTCCAATGTGACTGTGACCCACCTGCCATCCAAAGGTAGAGTCCCCCTTCCCTTCCCCTTGAATCCAGGGGCATTGAAACTATGACAGAAGTGAGGATATAAGACTTCCAAGGCTACATCACAAAAGGCAAGACAGATGTTTTTTTCCTTAGTAGACCCTATTCATTAGAGCATCATTGAGAGGATGGTACAGAGATTTCCCATAAACCCCCTGCCTTCACACCTACAAGCCTCTTTTACTGTCAATATCCCCCATCCAGAATGGTATGCTTGTCACAACCGATGAACCTATGTTACTGAGTCCAAGCTCACTTTGCTCAGCGCATGACAGGCCAATGAATGAACCACCGGCAGATGGAGAAGATGGTAGAAATGGTCTCGAAAATAACCATCTTATGGGGTCTGGATGCCGGTTTCTTTTATAGAACATAGATGCTGGGGAGCTGAGGAAACACTAAAAGGGCCGTGCATCTTGTAAATATCTCCCAGGATGGCAAGCCTCAGGCAGAGGATGTGTTAACTTCTTCCTTCCTGTCAGTCACAGGTGGACAGGGTTCTGAACCAAGGCACCACAGCTTAATAGGCAGAGGGGCTGGATTCTCTGAGACAGGCCATTATGTATGATTAAAATAACAAAAGCAAGAAAAAGAAGTCAAAGAAACAGTTCCAACCTGGAGTCATAATTGGCTTGCAACACCTGGGGCTTCCCTGGTGGCTCAAATGGTAAAGAAGCTGCCTGCAATGCAGGAGACCCAGGTTTGATCCTTGGGTTGGGAAGATCCACTGGAGATGGGAATGGCAACCCACTCCAGTATTCTTGCCTGGAGAATCCCATGAACAGAGGAGCCTAGGGGGCTACAGTCCATGGGGTCACAAATAGTCAGACACAGACGAGCAACTAACACTTCCACTTGCCCTGCAACATCTACATACACACCATCATCATCCAGAGTCCATAGTTCACATTAGGGCTCACACTTGGTGTTGTGCATTCTATAGGTCTGCACAAACCTATGACATGTACCCTACTTTATGGTGTCACACAGAGTATTTCCACAGCCCTGAAACCCCTCTATGCTCCACCTGTTCATCCCCTCTCTCCCAGGTCCCTGGCAGCCATGACTCTTTTTACTGCAAGATGGTTTTTTCTGGTTCTCTTCAGGAAGCTGGCTCTCAGAAATAAACTAAGATTTGTTCATAAGTCTTATTAGGGCTTCCCAGATAGTTCAGTTGGTAAACAATGCACCTGCAATACAGGAGACCCCGCTTTGATTCCTGGGTCAGGAGGATCCACTGGAGAAGGGATAGACTACCCACTCCAGTATTCTTGGGTTTCCCTGGTGGCTCAGCTGGTAAAGAATCTGCCTGCAGTGCAGCAGACCTGGGTTCAATCCCTGGGCTGGGAAGATCCCCTGGAAAAGGAAAAGGCTACCCACTTCAGTATTCTGGCCTGGAGAATTCCATGGACTATATAGTCCATGGATTCAGAGTCAGACACAACTGAGTGACTTTCACTTTCATTTGTTCATAAAATGGAAAACTATCTAATAAATGATGATAGAACAATTAGAATGAATGAATTAATTGTAACTAAGTTTATAAATGTGGTTTTATTTTTAAATCATTCATTGAATTCTTAAAAATGTGTCAAATGACCTGTAAAGATTACAATCATTTACCTGTAATTTAAGATATATAAAACAAGTGGGTTAGTTATAGATTCATATATATTAGGAAATTTGCAAGAACATACATGGGAATGGCACACCTCAACATCAAGATTGTCAAGAACTGTGAAGGTTTTAAGACTATGTCCTCCTTCCACATTTACAAGTTAGCCTGCCAGTTTTATGGATGCTGGCAAAAGACATGAAGTTCCCTGGCCAAAGAAGGTCATCACTTATGACAGAGTAGGCAGCATGCCCTTCACGGCTGCATCAGTTCCTCTTGCCTCTTTAGTTCCACAAGGATGATGCCAAGTGGCCTGGGTAGAGACTGTGCACACAACGGGTTTCTATCACAGCTGAGGAACTCCAAAGCTTTTTTTCAGTTCAGTTCAGTTCAGTTGCTCAGTCATGTCTGACTCTCTGTAACCCCATGAATTGCAGCACGCCAGGCCTCCCTGTCCATCACCAACTCTTGGAGTTCACTCAAACTCACATCCATCGAGTCAATGGTGCCATCCAGCCATCTCATCTTCTGTTATCCCCTTCTCCTCCTGCCCCCAATCCCTCCCAGCATCAGAGTCTTTTCCAATGTGTCAACTCTTCACATGAGGTGGCCAAAGTACAGGAGTTTCAGCTTTAGCATCATTCCTTCCAAAGAAATCCCAGGGCTGATCTCCTTCAGAATGGACTGGTTGGATCTCCTTGCAGTCCAAGGGACTCAAGAATATTCTCCAATACCACAGTTCAAAAGAGTCAATTCTTTGGCGTGGAACTGAGTGTTTAAAATATTTAGGATTTCCTTTCTGGTACAGTGGACAAGAATTGCCCTGCCAATGCAGGGGATGAGGATTTAATCCCTGTTCTGGGAAGATTCCACGTGCTATGGAACAACTAAGCCCAGGTGCCACAACTACTGAGCCTGCTCTCTAGAGCCCGTGAGCTGCAACCACTGACGCTCACACACCTAGAACCTGTGCTCCACAAGAAAAGAAGCCACCACAATGAGAAGCCTTCGCACCACAACTAGAGAGTAGCCCCCAAAACTAGAGAAAAGCTGTGCAAAGCAACAAAGATTCAGCACAGCCAAAAATAAAATAAATAAATAAAACATTAAAAATCAGTCTATAAAATATTTAAAATTTGAAAATATTCCTTTTTAAAGATGAACTGAAGAGCCTAAGTTACTCCATCTTGTAAAAGAGCTCCATTTTGCAAAAGGTACCAGGCAAACAGACTTAGACTTTGGATACTGCCTAAACTTGCCCCACCGTGCACGAGCCAATCAGCCCTTAGGTTAAACCTCCTGACTTTAAGTTCAAGAATTTGTGATTTACCTTGGAAGTAATGAGTTACCATTGTGATTTACCTTGGAAGTAATGATTTACCGTGGAAGTAAAAAAACCAATCAGAAATCCACACACAACCCTATAGAAGAGGGTAACCAATCAGTAGTCCTTCAGCCTGAACACTCCCTTTATTACCCTTTCACCTGAATATTCCCTATATAAGCAGTGTAACCCCAAACTCGGGGCTCCTCTCCTTAGCTGCTGCGTCAGTAATGGTGGGAGCCCCAGCTCGAGCTTGGTAATAAAGACTCTCTTGCTTTTGCATTGGATACCGGCTCCCTGGTGGTCATTGGGAGATTTCGCGACTTGGGCATAACAGAACTTAACTGGAGTCAGGTGCTTCCTCGTTGCTCTTGACTCTGAATTCCATCTCTAATCACACAGGCTCTTTTACAGGGCTGTTTCCAGAATCTTCTCTCTGTTGGCCAAGGGAGCCTCCATTTCTGGCTTCCTGGACTTGACACTGAAACTCTGAAAGGAGACTACAGTTGGTCTTTGAATACACCAAAGACTTGCCTGTATTTCAAAAGAAGTTTTGACTCAACCATCCTTGGAAAAGCGAACAGCTGAGGTATTTTTCCTCAGTGAGGTTGAGAGGGCAGAGGGCCTATTACCGTGGTTTCCACATCTGGATAAATGAAATGGCAGTGGGATTGAGAAAAGGAAGTGGTACAGCTGAACCAAAAAGTATTACTGAGGTGGCATAGACCAGGTTTATTGGCTAATCAGAAGGAAGAGAGCCATTCTCTGACAACTCACAGGGCTCTAGTACTTGAGTCAGTGGTGATGTCATTCACCTAAACAGGGAATATATTGAAAGAGAAGTTATTAACTTCAGGTTTCCATGTGTTGACATTGAGGTGCCCATGAGACACAGACTGGAGATGTCTTGTAGGCCATAGCACCTATGGATGTGGAAGCAAAAGAAGAGGACTATTCGCGAGAATCTTATGGGTCATTGGCACATATGTTGGAAGTTGAAGCCATGGGCTGACCATGTCACTAACAAACATGATAGTATAGTAGATCGGCAGATCTCAACTGTGGAAGGTGATAGGACCTATCATAAAAACTATGGATCCCTTCTTTTTAAGCCATCTTCCCCCAAATTACCCTATGTACATACACATACATTTCTGCCTACACCAAAGCCCTTGCTCATGGAGTTACTGCCACTCCAGATTTCTGGGTATTCATTAAATGAACTAAGCACATTCAAGAACGCACCCTTGTCCCACCCACGGTGTAACTCTTCAGGCCTCATACAGGACTTGGGCTACACAGCAAGAGACCAGGGCATTGGAAGGTTATGCTTTCTCTACTTCCCTTTCCCTCCTTGTGTAAACCCACTGATGGGTTCCCGCCTTTTAAGTGAAAGTGGCTGTCATTCAGTCGTGTCTGACTCTTTGTGGCCTCTTGGATTGTAGCCCACCAGGCTCCTCTGTCCTTGGAATTCTCCATGCAAGAATACTGGAGTGGGTAGCCATTCCCTTCTCCAGGGGATCTTCCTGATCCAGGGATCAAACCCCAGGTCTCCCGCATTGTGAGCAGATTCTTTACCATCTGAGTCACCAGGAAAGTCCTTTTTGCTTCTTAAACAACAATCTAATAATTGATCCTGGGCAATTTCACTTTCACAAGCCCAGGGCCTCTGGGTTCTGAATTAGTAAATAAACCCTGCACCTGTACTTCTGAGTGCCGTGAGCCTGCAGGACTCACCAACTCTGATTCTTGACCCTTTCTATAAAATCTTACCAACTCTAGGCCATGCTACAAATCTGAAGTTTTGCAACAACTGTGAGAGAAGAAAATCTTAAGATTGTATGCAGTGTTTCTATTAACCCAAGTTTGTATGCCCAAATGCACAGTGAAGTCAAACAAACTGAAACGCTGTAGTTTGGAACAGAGAAAGGTTTGTTGCAAGGGTCATGGAAGGAAACGGGTGGCTGATTGCCTTAAACAGCCCTGAACTCTGAAAGGTTTCAGCAAAGCACTTTTAAAAGCCAGGTAAAGGAGGGGTTTGCAGGGTATGTGATCAACTTGTACACAGTTCTCTGACTGGCAGATACATTGGTGAGGTAGCAGGGTGGTGTCACAGGGGTAAACATTATCAGCCCTTAGGCTCCAGGAGGCCTGGGGCTTTGTGCTCTAGGTTGTCAAGTAGTTAAGTCTTGCTGGAGATGGAGAGGGGTTTACATCTGCAAAACAACTCAGGAAATTTGCATCGAATACTTTCATCTAGGTACTTTAGGAAATAACAGCCTTCCAGCTCAGGTGGTAAAGAATCTGCTGGCAATTCAGGAGATTCAAGTTCTATCCTTGGGTCAGGAAGATCCCCTGGAGAAGGAAATGGCTTACCCACTCCAGTATTCTTGCCTGGAGAATTCCACAGACAGAGGAGCCTGGCTACACTACATGGAATCACAAGGAGTTGGGCATGACTGAGCGACTAACACACACAGTTACTTCAGAGAGGAGCTAACGCAGAGGATATACAGGAAGGCCTGTTCTTGGGAAGGCCTCTTAGGGTCCTGCTCAGTTACATCTCTATGTCTCAGACCCTATCAAGCACTTGGCAGGGAAACGCACGATATAGCTGCTGCTGCTGCCGCTAAGTCACTTCAGTCGTGTCCGACTCTGTGCGACCCCATAGAGGGCAGCCCACTAGGCTCCTCTGTCTCTGGGATTCTCCAGGCAAGAATACTGGAGTGGGTTGCCATTTCCTTCTCCATTGCATGAAAGTGAAAAGAGAAAGTGAAGTGGCTCAGTCGTGTCCAACTCTTAGCGACTCTATGGGCTGCAGCGTACCAGGCTCCTCCGTCCATGGGATTTTCCAGGCAAGAGTACTGGAGTGGGGCGCCATTGCCTTCTCCGACGATATAGCTGGGACAAACGAAAAGCCCCGTCTGTAATGAAATAAGCCGCTGCTTTAAGCGCCTCGAACACTATCTGCTGTTCTGAGCCTCTGGTTTCCTTCTGTACATAATGTGCTGAGCAATAGCCCCACCTACAGGATGCTGAGAAAAGTGCAGCAGTAGGGATTTAAGCCTACAAAGGAGTGCTCATCTGTGAGTCTCTACTTCTCATTTCTGACCTGTCAGTTTTGGGAAAAAGACTCATTCCTTCTATGCTCAAAACAGCAGGATTCGTGCCTCCCAGCGGTCCTCCCACAATCACGTGTTCCGCATTGCAGGTTGATCAACTAATCCTGGGCAAACCTATGCTGTCTGGTTTCAAAATGAAGATCCCATGTTCCAGTGAGGTCTTCAGTCCCAGACAAGCCAGAATGGTCACCTTCCATGTTTCCCAAGGACTCACTGATTTCCCTCTGCGACAGGAAGGTATCGGTGCTGCCCATATCGCTTCCTCTTCGCTGGGTGAGAAATTTATAGAGTCATCCTGCTCATAGCCCTCCTGGCAGCAGGCTTACCAAACAGTGGCATAACTTACACATGTGGGCCCCTGATTTGAAGTCTAGTCATTATAAACGATTATGTTAATAAAATCTTTTAAAAATGCAAAGTTAATTCTTGGATTTACAAACCATTTTTTTCAATGTTTCAACTACAGCACATTTTCATCAATAAGTTTAACCATCTCCTTTTAAAGACAATCAACATTTTTGAGACTTCACTAGACTTTGAGATCTCATTTCCATTAATAACCCAAACTATAATAGAACACACCTATATTTTACTTACACCAAGAAATTCACGCTTTTGCCAAAATCTGTATCAAAAAAACTTCTGAGAATCCCCTCGAAATGCTTCCCTGTCACCCAGGCCTTCCTGGAGGATGGCAATCTTCCAGGTTGCCCTTGAGATCCTGCTGATATCATGATGACCACGTCTCTTGCTTGACTGTTTTCCTATAGTCTGGTTCCCTCCTGGCGTGAGTACAGATCCATCCCTTAATTGCTACGGCAGTTCTAGAAACCTGGTGGGCATCTGACAAGAAACCAAGAGGAGGCACAAGCAGAGAAAACAACTGCTCCTCCTAGATCCACTCTATGTGCAGTGGGGCTATATGACGTTGTGGATGGGAGCATGCTAGGGAGACCTACCATCACATGATCTGACTTCTACCCTTTAGTAGCTGTGTGATATTGTACAACCCATCTAAGCTCTCCGAGCCTGTTTCCTCATATATGAAGAGGGGATAATAATAACATTACTCAACATAAAAACTTATACATGAATGTTCACAGCATCATTATTCATAATAGCCAAAAAGTAGAAACAACCCAAATGTCCATCAACAAGTGAATGGGTAGAAAAAAGATGGCTATTATTTAGAATGAAAAGGTATGAAGTACTTACATACTGAAGTATGTATGAAGTACTGCTGCTGCTGCTAAGTTGCTTCAGTCGTGTCCGACTCTGTGCGACCCCATAGACGGAAGCCCACCAGGCTCCCCCGTTCCTGGGATTCTCCAGGCAAGAACACTGGAGTGGGTTGCCATTTCCTTTTCCAATGCATGAAAGTGAAAAGTGAAAGTGAAGTCGCTCAGTCGTGTCCGACTCTTAGCGACCCCATGGACTGCAACCCACCAGGCTCCTCTGTCCATGGGATTTTCCGGGCAAGAGTACTGGAGTGGGTTGGCGAACCTCAAAAGCAATGTGCTAAGTGAAAGAAGCCAGTCATCAGGGCTTTCCTGGTGGGTCAGTGGTATAGAATACACCTGCCAAAGCAGGCACCACGGGTTCGATCCCTGGGTCGGGAAGATCCCCTTGAGAAGGGAATGGCAACCCACTCCAGTATTCTTGCCTGGAAGATCACATGGACAGAGGAGCCTGGCAGGCTACAGTCCATGAGGTTGCCAAAGAGTCGTACATGACTTAGTGACTAAACGATCACTGCATTTTGAACCCTTTTTTGACTATGAGGGCTACTCTATTTCTTCTACGGGATTCTTGCCCACAGTAGTAGATACAATGGTCATTTGAATTAAATTCTCCCATTCTTGTCCATTTTGAAGTTCACTGATTCCTAAGATATTGATGTTCAATTTTGCCATCTCCTGCGTGACCACATCCAATTTACCTTGATTCATGGACCTAACATTCCAGGTTTCTAGGGAATATTGCTCTTTACAGCATCAGGCTTTACTTTCACCACCAGACACATCCACAGCTGAGCATCATTCCCACTTTGGCCCAGCTGTTTCATTCTTACTAGAGCTATTAGAATTGTTCTCTGCTCTTCCCCAGTAGCATATTGGACACCTTTCAACCTGGTGGCCGGGTTGAGGGGGCAGGGTGGTTGGGGAGTTTATTTTCCAGCATCATATCTTTTTACTTTTCATGCTGTCCATGCGGTTCTCCAGGCAAGAATCTTGGACTGGGCTGCCATTGCTTTCTCCAGTTGACTGTGTTTTGTCAGAACTTTTCACTATGATCCATCTGTCTTGGGTAGCCCTCTGTGGCATGGCTCATAGCTTCATTGAGTTACACAAGCTGCTTTGCCATGAAAAGGCTATAATCCATGAAGGTGGTGGTGGGGAGCATCCAGTATATTTCACTAAAGCTGAACCACAAAGAGAAAAAGTGGAGATCTGAATCTCTTTCCTTGTAAAAGATCACTATAGTCCTAACTACCCTTGTCCAATCTCTGCTCAACAACCTCCAAGCTCCACACCATCTGAAGGGATGTGGGGGGCCATCACAGCTGCCTCTCTGGAACCAGTCCCAGTTCACCCCAAACTCCCTGTTATGCTCCTGCTCACAACCCTGCACCCCAAAAGTGCTCTTCTAAAACCGTGAGTCTGCCCCCAAAGGTTTATTGACGTCTCCAGTAGGAACAGAAAACCCCCTGTTAAAGAAATGCACGGGGCACACAGATGCATGTAAACACACACCCAGTTATGCCCCGAGGCACGGCAAGTCAGAGAGGTCATGAACAGAAAATGCTAATTCCAGATTTTTTCCGATTGAGAACAAGAATGTGGCCAACGTCTCATTCCAGCCCCAGGTGTATTCTATCTAAGCCCTAATATGGACCCGACAAGTTGCGCTGACTCCAGGTTTCACAGATTCTAGTTTTCTCTTGGTTGCCCAGGGTCCCCACCACTGCTCTTCCTGTTCCCTCATGCCTGTGAGAACAGTGGAAGAGGGCAGGGGTGATCTCTGCAAAGCAGCAGTGAGTAGGCATGAAGTGAGATCTTAATTCCCTGCCCAGGAATTGAATCTGAGTAGCTTGGATGAAAACCAGGAATTCTAGTCACCAGACCAGCAAGTGCTAGAGGCTAGAAGCTAATATCCCCTGGATCTTTGCCCTCAGTGGAAAAATGCATTTATCATGGAGACAAAAACTGTAAATGCAGATACAAAGTTTATTACTAGAGACATAACACAACAAGTGGGAAAGCACACAAAAATAATTTGTTTAGTTCAGATGATAGAAGGCAGAGAGGCTCACCTGGAGAGAGAGTGTGGGTGTCTCCCCTACTGAGGAGGGGAGCAGTAAAAAGGCAGTTACATCATCGATATAGGGCAGTTCTTCCAGGTCTTGGTTTTCCTTTAGCCAATTATCTGGTTTCCTTTTCCACATGTGACCTACCCTGGGACCCTCTCCTGGGTGCACGTGCAACCCTCAGCCAAGGCAGATCTTGAAGTGAAGACTTCTGGGATGACAAGACTCCTTATGGCCTAGCATTATCTCCTTACTTTTGAGCCCTCAAGTAGCCTTTCTGCACATGTGCATTGTCTCCTTGTCCCCAAAAAGCGGGGAGGGAGATCCCATAATCCTTTACTCAAACGGGGTTTTGCCTCTCCGTCCTTGCCATGACTATTACTTTAAGTTGTTTACAAGAGACAAAGGTCATTTGTTTATCCTCTTTCTGTTGTTGATTCCATTTCCTCGGGCAAGCAGGAGGTTGCAAATGCCTTACCTGAAACCCAGCTATATCCTGTCTCAGGAGATGCAGACAGGAGGCCAGCTGCAAATGTCTAACCTGGAGCCTACCTATCTCCTGCCTCAGGGGCCTCTGCACCTTCACTTTGGGAACCACAAGCAATTCCCTGGTTGATGATTCCTAGACAGACACTCCAAGGACCGGAAGGCAGAGTTCTCTCCACAGAGGGCTGGCATCTCTACACACCTCTACAATCTTTTGTTTGTCCCACAGAAATAGTGCCCCAAGGATATTCCTCCAGGTCTCAGAGACTGGAGCAAAGGCAAGGAAAAACAAGCTTGGGTGCTGCATTGGTTAGTTTGATGTGTGACTTGGCTAGGTCGAAAGCATTTGTAGATGAGGTTAACATCATCTACAATTAACTTTAAATAAAGGCAATTATCCTCAATAATGTGGATGGACCTCATCCAGTCAGCTTAAAGTCCCTAAGAACAAAACTGAAGTTTCCTTGAGGAGGAGAGATTCCACCGGTGCACTGTAGACCACTCCTGCATGAGCTTGCCTTACAGATTTCAAGCTTGCCTAGCCCCCTACAATGGCATATGCCAATTCCTTGCAGCCAGTCAATCCACGCATACACATATACATATATGATTCACTGGTTCTGTCTTTCCAATAGAACCCCTGAGCACTGCAGATGCCTTCTTACTCTTTGCAAAACCTGCTACCATAGAACATTGTCTTATAGACTTGGAGACTGACGTTCACTAAGGTGAGGTAACTTGCTCAATGTCAGTGGCAGAGCTGAGGTGTAAATTTCAAGTTTCTTCCTCGGTGTCCATTGCGCTCAGTCCTCTTTCCTCTGTGGTTTTTAGACTGTCATCCATCAGAAGTGACAGTGTTGGTCTGCAAGATCTTCACTGTAGAGAATCCTTACTTTTTATAGCATTGAACTTAAGAATCTTCTGCACAGATGCAAACACCGACCTGTCAATACCACAGCCCCACAGCAGTGACAAAGGCAGTGTGATGCCCCCGGTCCGATTCCAGGTAGGAATTGGAGGTCTAACACAGTGATTTAGAAATTCGGAGTTGGCTACCTGCTCACATACCACTTCTGTCCCTGTGCCTCTCTGCTGCCACCATTGCAAAGGGGTGGGAACGAGTGGGTCTTTGGGAAAATATGACTGCTACCTTGTCTGCTAATTTTCTCCCTCTGCCCTGCCACACATACACTGTGCTTTCTTATTGTCTCTTGGCTGTCAAACATCAGCAATCATCAATAAGCTCCACCTCAGTAAGTCAGGAAGAGACAAATGCAACATGATTCCACTTACATGTGGAATCTGAAATATGACTCAAATGAACCTGTCGATAAAACAGAAAGAGACTCACAGACACAGAGAACAGCCTTGTGATTGCTAAGTGGGAGGTAAGTGAGGGAGGGATGGGTTGGTACTTTGGGGTTAGCCGATGTAAGCTGTTATATTTAGGATGGGTAAACAAGGTCTGACTATATAGCATGGGGGACTATATTTACTATCCTGTGATAAACCATAATAGAAAAGAATATAAAAAACAATGTATTCTGTGCTCAGTCATGTCCGACTCTTTGTCAGAAATGTACACATATAGGTCTGTGTGTGTGTGTGTGTGTGTGTGTGTGTGTGCGCGCTAAGTTGTTTCAATCTTTGCAACCTCATGGAACGTAGTCCTCCAGGTTCCTCTTTCCATGGGATTTTCCAGGCAAGAATACTGGAATGGGTTGCCATTTCCTTCTCCAGGGCATCTTCTCGATCCAAGGATAGAACCAGTGTCTCCTGTGTTGGCAGGTAGGTTCTTTACTGCTGAACCACCAGGGAAGACCACCCCCACCCCACAAAATAAAAAACCAATGCACATATATATAAAACCTGAATCACTTTGTTGTACAGCAGAAATTAACACAACATTGTAAATCAACTATACTTCAATAAAATAAAACTTTAAAAAATAATGATAATCTCTTCACCTCAATCAAACTTACCTCTGATTCCTTCTCTCAGGAACTCACTAGCTAAATAATTTGAAAATTGACATTGCCTGTAGTGATACAGCCAACAAACCAGTTGACTAGACATACTTCACAGACAATACTTATATAATGAAAAGACTGTTTTTGTCTCAACTCCGAAAAAACACAAGTTGGAAAAAACAATTTGGGGGTAGGTCAGGTACCAGAAGATAAAGACTTAAAGAATCCTAAGTCAGTGCCTTTCAAATCCTGTCCAAAAGGATCAGTCCTAGATATGACTCATTTCATCAGAGCAATGGTAGTTTTTTAATTAATTATTATGATTGGAGGATAATTACAATATTGTGATGGTCTTTGCCATACGTCAAATCAATCAGCCACAGGTATACATGTGTCCCCCTCATCCTGAACCCTCCTCCCACCGCTCTCCCCACCCTATCCCTCTGGATTGTCACAGAGCACCGGCTTTGGGGCCCCTGCTTCATGCATCGAACTTGCACTGGTCGTCTATTTTATCTAACATGTGCGTGTACATGTTAGAATGTACAACGCTATCCTCTCAAATCATCCCACCCTCGCCTTCTCTCGCTGAGTCCAAAAGTCTGTTCTTTTACATCTGTGTTTCCTTTTCTGCCCTGCATGTAGGATCGCCAGTATCACCTTTCTAAATTCCATATATATGCATTAATAGACGGTATTTGTCCTCTTTCTGACTTACTTCACTCTGTATAATAGGCTCCAGGGTCATCCACCTCATTAGAACTGACTCAAATGCGTTATCGCTGTAGTTGTTGCTGCCCCACCGTCTTGCTATTGGAACCATCTTTGGTGATCTGGTTCAGTCATTGTCCCCTGGTTAGCCAGCATATGACATAGCTGTAATGCCACCAAAATTTGGCATCCCAGAGGTGCGAAGGACTGAACACAGCTGGAAGCAGTGGACCCGGACCTCCACTGCTGGGTCAGCAATGATTTCTCAGCATGGAAAGGATCAAGAAGTCTCTCTTTGTTTCTTTTAATATTAAAAAAAAATTATTGAGTGAAAGATTCTTTAAATTCCAAAGTAGCTTCCCCACCTAGGGAGGGGAAGTCTCACAGGGACCTCCCTGGTGGTCCAATGTCTAAGACTCCATGCTCCCAATCGGGGGCCCGGGATTCAATCCCTGGTCAAGGAGCTAGATCCCACATGTCGCAACTAAAAATCCTGCATGCCACAAGTAAGACCCAGCATGACAAATAAATTAATTTAAAAACTTTCACACAGATAATTTCATATAACCCCATTATAACCCTTTTTCTTCCCCTGTCTCTATATTGCCCTTCTCCCCTTTCCTTATCCCACTTGTAACCGCTATCCTTTCCCCTCTATCTCTGAGTCTGCTCCTTGTTTGTTTTATTCACTAGTTTGTTAGCAATAGGCTGACTTCGACACTCTTGGTTTCTGATCACACAGCTCTTTGAACATACAGGCTTCACAGTCATCCACATCCACATCCACTCATTCCAAGAGTCAGGCAGTTGACCAGAGTCAACCTCTCTTATGAAGAAACATTCTGGCTTGCGTAAGAAAGAAAATTTCTCCTTGTCCTGATCCCAGGCCTGCCAGTTTCCTGACCTGATACTTCTTTCCACAGCAAGCACCCCAACATTAGACAACCAATAACCTGTGAGCAGTGGCAGTGCATAGCTTAATGAGTTTCTGGGCACCTACCCTTAGGCCCTTTCTGCACATCACCGCCTACTCGTCCTTTGTTACACTTATGAACTTGTTCTAGGTTATATGCTCAGTGTCCTTTTGGATCATGTTGCCCCTAGAGTTTCACTCTAGTTCATGTAGGATAGGGATTTCTGACTCAGATGAGGGTTCTACACTGACGAGTTTCTTAGATATCGTGGTCATTCAGAGGAGTTCTTCCAGAGATTATGAGCTGCAAACTGAATAATGTCAGAGGTCTTTTCGAGTAACTGAAGACTCAGCCTGCAAAACAATTTAAGGCCCTACCATATTAATTGACTGAGTCTCATAATTTTTTAATTTAAAATCTTAGAGGAGTTCACTGAGCTTTCTGAGGGCTAGGCTTAGGTAAGTAGACTACCTGGAGTACTGTCCCATTTGGCAACCATAGTGCATGGCAAGAAGCTTCTAAAGGGTCGAGGACAAGCAATCGTGTTGTGTTGAAAGTTGATCTCTGGTCAGAAAAATGGAGATGTGCAGGGAGTAAGGGCTTCTGTCTTTGTCTTTTCTCTTCTAACATGGTCTCCAGCTGCAAATTGTGATGTTCTAAAGGAAAATGTAAGGCTTCCCAGGTGACCCTAATGGTAAAGAACCTGCCTGCCAATGCAGGAGACTTCAGAGACACAGGTCCGATCCCTGGGTTAAGATCCCCTGGAGGAGGGCATGACAACCCACTCTGGTATTCTTGCCTGGAGAATCCCATGGGCAGAGGAGCCTGGCTGGCTACAGTCCATAGGGTTGCACAGAGTCAGACACAACTAAAGCAACTTACAAAGGAAAACAGGGGGCTTCCCAGGTGGCGCTAGTGGTAAGAACCTGCCTGCCAGTGCAGGAGATGTTAAGAGGTGTGGGTTCAATCCCTGGGTTGGGAAGATCCCCCTGGAGGAGGGCATGACAACCCACTCCAGTGTTCTTGCCTGGGAAATCCCTTGGACAGAGGAGCTTGGCAGGCCACAGTCCATAGGGTGGCAAAGAGAATGACAAGACAAGCCCACATGGGCAAAGGAAAACACATCATGACAATCATTTTGCTGTATATATACCTCAAAGCATCATATTGTACAACTTAAACTAATACAACGTTATATGTTACTCATAGCTTGACAAAAAATAAAATGCGGAGAAAATTTTCAAATCTTAAAAATAATTCACACACATGCTAATTGACTAATAAATAAAATTGAAAACTCTGTTAGAGCAAAGGATTATTTTTTAGTTGTCTTCAACTTATGGATAGTGATAATAGTTTATCCCTTATTTTAATAATATTAATTAACAGTAGTATTTATATTTAGTCATAGTATGATATTATTGGGCTTCCCAGGTGGCACTAGTGGTAAAGAACCCAGCTGCCAATGCAGGAGATATAAGAGATGTGCATTCGATCCCTGGATTGGGAAGATCCCCCTGGAGGAGGGCATCGCAACCCACTCCAGTATTCTTGCCTGGAGAATCCCCATGGACAAGAGGAACCTGGCGGACTACAGTCCATGGGGTCGCAAGGAGTCAGACACGACTGAAGCGACTTTGCACAGCACACATGATATTATTAGCTCATAATGATCCCATAATCAGAGAAGAACAATTGCTCATCTCTCCTTCTGCCTGTTACGTCATGCTGCACTATTATAGCCAAGTTGGAAGGTAAGAGATTTTTCTCTACTAACTTTTGTTATAGAATTTGGGCAGCAAAGCAAGTCACTGAACCTCTCAATTTCATCAGCCATGAATATCATGTTACTTATTTTTTAAGGTTGCTGGGAAGACAGAGATGTTTGCTGCATTTAGTGTAAGACTTGTCATATGCTATCATGGAACATAGTTACTACTGTCATCAAGAAACACTGTCCTATGTACATTTTCCTTTCCATGCCCCATTTTCCTTAAGAAGTGATTGCTTGGAACTCATATTTCTGAGTCCACAGTCACTTAAGTGGTCTGTCATAGGTATAACAAATATCTGGGTGGCTTTCACAATTTTCCATTCCTTACCTTTTAACTTCATTGCACGGACTCCGTCAGTCTGTCCGCTGACAGTGTCTGTACCACAGCTCCATGACAATTCAGTTGAGCAGAACTGGCTCCTGTAGCTACCTTAGAAATGCCAATTGACCACTAGATGTCAGAGCTGCTCAGAAACCACATTCATTTCTCCACCTTCTTTTAAAATTATTTTTTTATTGAAGGATAATTGCTTTACAGAATTTTGCTGTTTTCTGTCAAACCTCAACATGAATCAGCCATAGGTATACATATGTTCCCTCCCTCTTGAACCTCTCTCCCATCTCCCTCCCCATCCCACCCCTCTAGGCTGATACAGAGCTCCTGTTTGAGTTTCCTGAGCCATACAGCAAATTCCTGTTGGCTTTCTATATTACATATGGTAATGTAAGTTTTCATGTTACTCTTTTCATACATCTCACCCTCTCCTCCCCTCTCCCCATGTCCATAAGTCTTTTCTCCACCTTTTTATGAAGAGATTTTCCATGACTTTGACAACCATTTCATGAGGGTCACATTTCTATTAGGGGTCAATTTTGTTTGAGTTTGCAAATCTATGTTTCATGCCAGTATAATCTGTTTTCTTCAAGGATAAAATTTAAGGACAGTTTGCTATTTTTGCAGTCCATGTGATAGAGTGGCTGACACACAGGTGGCCATGGACCCAAGTTATATTGAGGAAGAAGACAACTGCAAAGCCCTAAAAAAATCAAATAGTGATGAAAAGACCAGGCTGAGAGTGGTATGATTACAGTGAAAATCAGAAGCTACAACTAAAAGAAAACATCTATTCACTGATATAAAAGTCATCAAACTCTACACCTTAAGATATCAAGCCTTTTGGAATAAAAGTCTCTTCTTTTTCTTTAATTGCACTGGGATCCTGGACCAGCGGCATGTGGGCATGAGAGTTTGCAGTCATGGAGGGGCTGGTTAAAGAACAGGCTCAGAGGATAGCCTACATTAATTGCTTAGCAATGTTAGCGCTAGTTCCAAAATATTCACCTAAATATTGTTCAGAACATAATAATGGACATAAGCTGTAACAAGACTGAGGAAAGAGAAAAAGAAGGAGAACTCTCTCTCTCTAGAGGAGAGACCTCCACGGCAAGAATAAATCTACCAAGGCACACAGAGGAAGAAGGTTTTATAAATTAAGTTCCTAGGGTCTAAAAGAGTGTATACCAAGACAAAAAAAATTTTTGATGTGAAATTTATCCATTTTACTTCATTTTCTTTCCTGTCTTTGTCTTGCATCTCTCTGTACATCAGAAAATTAAATACAGGTCCCAAGTACCTGCCTAATTCCTCAATCAGGTAAAACCTGAAACCAAGGGGGGAAAGTGGCACCTGGACATAGTGTCCCCACCTGTGATAGCACAGTGGAAGGAGAATACACAAAATCAGAGGTGCTGTCTGTCACCTCTGACCTTGAAGAGAGTTTCAGCAGGGTCCTTCCCATGTGGCAGAAGCTCTAAGGGTGATAAATAAATTTCCCTCACAAATAATTTAGGTGCCCTTTAGCCCACTGTTTCTCCTAGGGCAAGCGAGTCTGTGCACTTGCCCTTCAGTGATAAGCATCCCTACTATGTGTCACAGTGTCAAGGGTGGGGTTCCTGGGGACTCCATCTCTTATTCATCTCTTTAGGCACACATCTCCTATGAACATCTCTGTCATTTATTTTGTACAGTTTCTGTTCAATTAGCCCTTCTTCAGGAGGCACTGCTCTATGTGCAAATGTTGATATGAAGTGTCCATGAGAAAAAGGTGAGTTCAAGGTCTTGCTGCACTGCCACCTTAGATTAGAACTTTGGGTAGTATTGCTTTTAGGTGTCTCTTATAAACTGTGTGTCTGAGTGCATGCTCAGTTATGTCCAACTCTCAGTGACCCCACGGACTCGAGCCCATCAGGCTCCTCTGTCCAGGGAATTTTCCAGGCAAGGATACTGGAATGGGTTGCCATTTCCTACTCCAGGGGATCTTCCTGACCCAAGGATCAGAACTGTGTCTCTTGCATCTCCTGTATCGGCAGATGGATTCTTTACCACTGTTATGCCCAGATGCATTTCTAGTCTAACCTGGGTATTTTTAAGAGACACTTTTAAATCATCTCCTGCATTCTAATTACTAATATATTTGAACTTATTCCATGTTATTTTGTGTTTGCCATTTAGTTTGATGTTACTTCCCTTCACCTTTCTTATTTACAATTGTGTAGATCTAGCTTTATTTTTTTTCATCATTTCCCTATTGTCTAAAACATGGTGTTTTTCAATATTCATATTCTATACTGTATAAATATATAGTTAATTCAAATTTAAAATGTGTTTTTCTAGCTAAATAGAAACCTAATTCCCACTTCAGTTCTCACAAATAAGACCAAGTTGAAGTGTTTTATTTCCTTTTACTCTGCTACTTTCAACTTCCAAGTTTACTTCTTGATAGAGAATGGTCTTTATCAAGGAAAAAAAAAGAAGTTTGAAGAATATATGCAAGAATGAAGAATTAATGGTAAGTAAAGAAAGTAGAACTAAATTAGTAAAGTAAATGTGTATTTTTTATAAGATCCTGATTACAAAATGGAATGTTTTAGTTACTAAATACCTACTTCCCCCTGTTAGCCCAGGAGTCCTCTGGAAATTTACAGTGTGTGTGAGAGAGAAGTCCTTGTACTTCGGGGCCAGATAAAGATTCCTTTGAACACCCTGAACTGGGAAAGAGATGATATAATCTCTTCTTCATGGTCATAGCCATCTACCCTGTTCTTCATCTCTAGCTCATACTGGATAGGTTCCCGCAAGTTTCTTTTCTATCCACAGCTGAGGCCACTGATGCTCTCTTAAAGCCCCATTTCTGCTTTCCAGAGCCATCCTTTCCAGAATCAATTTGCTCAATTTGCTTAATTTCCTTTATCAATTTCAGTTTTTGGTCACTCATTTGGTCCTGATTCTTTATTGACTTTATCTGGTTGGTTCTCAACCAACATCACACCTGACTGTTCTCCACACCTTCCCCTTGGTCTCTGATATCCTGATTTGGCACTTTGTTTTATCCCCTGAGGGCATCTCTGACAGCTCAGTTGGTAAAGAATCCACCTTCAATGCAAGAGACCCTGGTTTGATCCCTGGGTTGGGAAGATCCCCTGGAGAAGGGAAAGGTTACCCACTCCAGTATTCTCACCTGGAGAATTCCCTGGACTGCATAGCCCATGGGGTCGCAAAGAGTTGGACATGACTGAGTGACTTTCACTTTGTCTCCTGAACTTCACTCCTGATTCCACCCCAGCTAGGAAAGGTGTTTGGATGCATCTTTTATTGTTTTACAAAGATGACCTTTTGGAGGAAAAGAAAGGGAAGAGAGTAAGTTAAATATTGTTTCTTGACTACCAAATACATACCAAATACTTTGCTTGATGATTTAGACACACTCTTAATCAGTTCAACCAATACTGGTGTTAGATGTCATTAACCTTTAAAAGGATGTCAAACATACTCCAATTTAGTTGATTTCCAAACAAGTGTGAAATGATTAAGGTCCTATAACCTAATAAAAGCACCAAGATTTATTGATCAATTTATTAGTCAAGAAGTATTCATGTCTTCCCAGCAACTAATGATCTTTTTGAAGTTAAGTTAAATTGTTATAAATGCATTTTATTTCAACTCCAAGGAAACTGCCATAGGCATTCAAGGGCATATACAACAGTTTCTGTTTTAATGCACTTCTAAAATAACAATATTTTGGCTTGATACATCATTTGGTATCTTTTTAAAGATAAATTTGTGGTACAAAATTCTCAATCAAAAGATGCAAATACATGGTTGCATGACAAAATATATGAGATACCACTGTGTGTTACATGAGTTTAGTTTTCTCTCCTCATTCTTTACATTCATAAAATTCTTCAGTATCCCTTATCTTCTAAAATGTCTTAGAAGATGGATTGGACTTTCGGTTATATCATGTTGATATTTTACAAGGTATTATAATATGCAGAGATAGTCACGGGGAGTAGTAAAACTGTTGAATATTTCAATGTGCTCTTTTAAGCATATTTCTAAGAACACAAAAATCCTATGCGTGGAGACAATTAGTGCATATAACTGGACTAAATTCATGTTAGTAGCAAAAAGTTGCCTTTCCTCACAGATGAAAATTAATTTAAAAAATCACAAATCTACAAAGAGAAGTGAGAACTATTACTCCTAAGTAGCAAGAGCATCTCATGTACTTATCATAACGAAAAGGGAGAGTTTCTGCCTTCATCTATTTTCCTGGCATCTGACAGGAGATGGCTTAATTAAGATTGCTGACCACTGTCTACTACACTGGTTCAAGCAGGAATTCCTTTGGAGACTCACCAAACGGTTACTGTAACATACATCACAAGGGGAAGAAGCAGTCAGTGCAATTTAGAGAATATATTACTCTTGTGGTGTAATATATCACTGGGTCACTGCTTTGGTGAATAACCTTTTAAATTGTTTTAAGGTAGAAAAGACTTTTAAAAATATTTTGGTCATTAGAAACTTGAAAGATTTTTATCCTATGCATTATAGATCAAACTGGGGAGGGAGACAGTTGTTGCTCTTCAGTTGCTAAGTTATATCCAGCTCTTTGTGACCCCATGAACTGCAGCACGCCAGGCTTCCCTGCCTTCATTATTTCTCAGAATTTGCTCAAACTCATGTCCACAGAATTGGTGATGCCATCCAACCATCTCATCCTCTGTCGTCCCCTTCTCCTCCTGCCTTCAATCTTTCCCAGCATCAGGGTTTTTTCAAATGAGTCAGCTCTTTGCAGCAGGTGGTCAAAGTATTGGAGCTTCAGCTTCAGCATCAGTCCTTCCAATGAACATTCAGGGTCGATTTCCTTCAGGATTGACTGGTTTGATCTCCTTGCCGACCAAAGGAGGGACTCGGAAGTCTTCTCCAGGACCACAGTTCAAAAGCATCAATTCTTTAGCTCTCAGCCTTCCTTATGGTCCAACTCTCACATTCATACAACTACTGGAAAAACCATAGTTTCGACTATACAAAGCTTTGCTGGCAAAATGATTTATCTGCTTTTTAATACACTGTCTAGGTTTGTCATAGCTTTTCTTCCAAGGAGCAAACATCTTTTAATTTGTGGTTGCAGTCACTGTCTTCAGTGATTTTGGAGCCCAAGAAAAGAAAATCTGTCACTGTTTTCCCATGCTTATTTCAGTTAGGTGAAAAGAATTCTAAAACTTTTCTAAGTGTTTATCCTGAAATACCACAGTTTTGTATCTTGAGTCTTGTCTAAACCATATTAAAATGAGTCATTAGTTCCACTTTTAAGTACTTGCACCTATAAACTAACTCACATTTTCACTGGGAGCTCCTGACTTGGGGATACTTGCTTGAGGGTTTCACTTCTTTGTCCTCTATTGTCATTCATATGTGTTTCATTTCTGTATAATTCCATGATTTGGAATTAGTAAGAATGATTTTTTAAAAATAGTCTCCAAAATGACCGATCATATTTGTGCAAGGCATACTGTTTATGCATCAGATTACTATAAAAGGGGTATTGCTTTCTTTCAAGCACTGTTCTCTTTAGATAGGGTTTCAATTTAGCTTCAGTGCCAAAAGCTGTTCTGACAGGAGTGTTTTTAAGAAAGAACAACTATCAACTTAGGTTTATTTGCATTTTATATACTGTTTTTAAAAAGCCATAGGAGCATATAATCAAATCTTTCTTAAATTATTCACAGTGTCCTGATCACAACCTATCTATAAGTCTTTTCCATTTTGTGGCAGTTTATAAAGTAGCTAACAAACTCCCTACTGATTTTGCACCAGTGTTGGTAAACTTTTTCAGAATTTAAATTTACTCACAGTAATTAATGGCCACTAATAACATGATCTCTTTCTTTTTTTTTAATAGCCAGAGTCTGCAACCTTGTGGTAGATGCAAAACCAAACAAATTAGGCCTATCTCTCAGCTGGGAGACCTTCTGGGTCACTGATCCATTCCTTAAAAGCAGTCAGGTTTCTTACCTGAGGTCCTTGGATGAATTTCAGAGGGTATTTTGTGAATGTCTTAAAATTCAGTGCAAATGTTCCCTATGTGAGAGAGTGTTATTTTCATGTAAAACTTTTACCAGAAGAATTTGTGTGATATGGTGGATCAGTGTAGTATGTAGCCTCTGAGTCAAACTGCCTGGATTTGTATCACAACATACGACTTGGCTGTTTGAACAAACGATGCAAATTTTCTCTGCTTCTGTGTTCTCAAAATTGCAGAAATAACCTTATAGGCCTGCTGTGAGAATTAAATGGGAAAATTTTGTGGGTATGTGAAGCCCATAATACAGTGGTAGGTACTTAGCACTCACTAAATATTAGTAATTACCATCATGCTCTCAAAGGAATTTGCAACCACCAGAGTTAAAAGCCACTGACCTAAGGCATTTTTAAGATTATACTTTAAAGAATCAGTTCCTGAGTTGAGAAGTCACACTAAAATGTAATTCTAATAGAATATGCATTGGTAAAACATAGAGACTCATATTCATAATTAGAAAGGCCTCATAAATAACTTGGGAAATGTGGAAGGTCATTTGTGTTATTTTCCTTGGGAGCAAACCCATTTTCCTGACCTGGGGTAAGCTCCCAGATGAATCACTCTGAATCTGCTCCTGGCTGCTCCACCATCCAAGCTTGTCTTGAAACCCTGAAATAAACTTCCTAGGGTGAGAGCTTACATTGTGACTACATTTGTCAATGCCCTCCCAGTATTTTCATTTTCAATTAGCACAGAAGTCAAAAGTTACAAAAGCAACGAGATTACGCATCTTTTAATGAAAGATAAAACAACAATATAAACATACACAAATTTACAGAGAAGGGATCAACTTTGATACATCTGGAGTAAAAGGTGTCTCTTATTTAAATATGGTATAAAAATAAATGCAAGAAACATTAACCAAGAATGTACAGACAACAGACAAAGACGTAAGTTTGTTTCTGACTGTGATACATTGGTGAAATGAAACTTTCTCTGCTAATTTATTATTTAATAAATGTGAAGCTGTATGTATACTTCTTGATATATGCTTTTTTCCTTTTACGATTCTTCCAGTTTGTGACTGAATTTTTAGTGACCTGTGTGTCTAGAAGAAGGTTTAAGAGAGAGAGAAAGGGGGAAAACAAAAGGTTTACTTCACTTGAACTGTTAAAAAGGAAAAGACACAGATCCAGCTTAGTACAAGGAAGAAGTTAGCAGACATTCTGAAATGGAGGCGTCAAGATGGTAGAGTCCCTTGGAGATGGCAGTGCCTTAATGTACACAAAGAAAGAACAATTCAGGTCCTTTGCTCATGCAACATCTTGGTCTAATGTCCTCTGCTCCAGGTAACAACAAAGAACTACAAAGTATATGCAGTGACTCCAGTTCGCTTTCATGCTACAAGATGATCCTTTTAATAAGACTGAACGAGGCTTGTTAACCTCTTTGACGTGAGAGATTTCCCCTGAGAAAAAATATAAACAAGGGAAAAAAGAGAAAACAATATGATCACTGAAAACCTGCTTATGAGTAACATCTGTTTATTGCAGCTGATACTGTACAAGGGTCAAAATGGAACCCTTTAGATGCATCTTAGTTCAAATTTCATGACCAAGTTCCCTCCCTTCCTCCACCAACACATCAAACAAAATGATCCTCCCTTCTTCCATCCTCCCACCCCTCCACCCACTTCCTCCCCCTGCAAACAGACTGATGGGTTCACAGCACAAATCAGCAAATCATAAAACATGTCCAAAATGTTCCATTGAGGCTTAGCAATGATGCAACACCTAGGTTTGCAACTGGCTATAACATGTTATAGCAAACTTAAGGAAGTCGCTCTGCAAGTCAGCGATGTGATGCATTCTTGTCCAACTGCTAAGATTAGTGTTGCATTTATAAATATCTAGATGTGCACAGGGTATGATTTAATTAAGCAAAATGATTTTTGAGGGTGAGACTGCTGGAAACTCATGATTAAATCTATTCCCTATCCTATATGGCAATGGAAAAACAAACAATCGGTGCCTAAAAGTTGAGAAAAGTCTATTTGCTTTGTACTTCAAACTGTAAGTGTCTTCCTTTTCCATTTGATTTCCTCTAACCTCAATCTCAGAAAAACCCCATAAATTCTGATCCCACTTATTGTGTTAAAACTATTATACATGTTCATTATTTTGAACATCTTGATAGTCAAAACTGTCCCTGTAAATTGCAAATACTCTAGAGAAAGGTATGAAATTTTAAATTTCTGATCAGAATAACAGACTGTCAATTTGGTTATTTCTGTTTTATCCCTCACTGTATATGTTTAGTATAAAAAATAGGAGGAATTTTTACTCCTTAGAGGATAAAATAATAAGGGAAAATCAAAAGATTTTTTGAGAAATATATTTTAAAATGTTAGTCATAGCAATAGTCCTGACTTACTATTTAACGTGGCTCAGAGTTTGATAAATGAATGGTGTGGTTTGGGGAGAGAAATCAGCATTCATGACTATATTTTGGAAAAAGAATGATGTATGTAAAAAATGATTAGTAATCCCAGAATCAATGTTTCTTTACATACTGTACAGTAACTGATAAGGTCTTTTTGTATACTTGAACAGCAGTAACAAAAACGAAGCACCATTCTCTTTCAACTGGGGAAAAGGAGTTCATAACTTCGCTTTTCGCAAGTTTTGAGTTCTGATTGTAGAAGAGCCAGTTGAGCAAAGGACTTTCCCACTTAGCTACGCTCTAATCACTTTATGGGAAGAAAAATACTGAAAGAAAATGCAGATTTCTCACAGGACACCCTATTTCACATTGACTTTCTAGGCAAACTATGCTTTGCTTCTTCTCGTCACTTCTGCGCTTGTTTCCTCCTCATTCACAAAATGGGAATAAGTAAAGTACCTATTTTAAAAGCTTTTCATAAAGAATAATACAAGTAAATTACTTAAAACAACTTCAGAACATTCTGTGTACTCAGTTGGCTAGTCATTACCTTATTATATTATTACTATTATTAGTATTATTACTACTGTTACATTCTTTCTCATCAGGATACTGAGACCCAAAGTCACTTCTCTGACTCTGAAAAGAACACAAAATTTTTCATGAATTTGGAAGCTAAAATTATACTACTTTCACACTCCAGTACCTTAATCAAATAATGTTTGCCTTAAAAAACTACTTTTCTATACTTGAAAATTACATTATTTTATACATCTACTTTTTTCTCTTATGCTACTAATGTGTGCTTATATATATATTCATTCTGATACTAATGCATTTTTTTAAAGTGCTTGCTGTTTCTAATGCCATTTGTGGGGTGGGGAAAAGCTATACTGGTTGAAGTATAGGAATGAATTCATGTACAGTTGAGGAGGAAGAGGAAGATGCTAACATAAAACTATTTATAGTAAAACTACAGATTAATATAATTTGGTTCTAACTACTGGGAGGATTAATAACATAGTTAGGTTGAATAGGAAGCCATTCGCAACTCAGAGTCATTTTTCATTTTGATCAGTGGAAACGATGTCATATTTGTAAATGTAACAAATGGTAATATGGTTCTCTACCTAGTTTTCCCCTCAAATATCTATGAAGTTATTAGTATTGTCCTGGTATTGGCTTCATTTTTAAAAGGGCGGGGAGGTACAGATTTAGCTTGGTAAGCTGTTATAGCAGGAAATAATTTAAAAATACTCACTCATGGAAGCCCATGGAGAAATACAGGCCTACAGTAAATCTGGGGTTTGTGACAGTAAGAAAGCAGATGAACAGAAATGGGAGAACATATGTATATATGTTAACAAACCCACACAAGAAACTCTTGTAAGATGTGGACTCACCAAATACATAATAAGGGTTTTGTGTATTGAGACAGTTAAAAGGCAAATTTAGGTATATCTAATATTAAAAAAAAAAAAAAAACAACTATGTGCCTCACCCAAGGGTCAAAGTAAATAGCATGGACACCCAAGTGAGTTATCTAGATTTAAAGACCTAGATCACGTGGATGTGATGTAAGCCCTGTGCAAATCTTGCCTTGTTCATGTACTGGAAAGAAAAATGCCATGCAAAGGTATTTTGTGTACTCTCTAGCATGCAAAGCAATATCAGTTTCTCACTTTATTGGAAAAATCTTAAAAAGAACACTAATTCTTTTTTTGCAGGTAAGAAAGAATATACTCGTACACCAGATGTTTTATAATAATCCTTTTCAGTGTGGATCCTTGGAGGCTGTATTAAATCATCTTAAAAGACAATCCTGAAGTTATCTAATTTTTGCTAATTTTTCTAAGTTAAAGAATCTGGGACAATTTCATAGTTAAGTTCTAAAAATCTTAATTCTGGAAACTAAAAGGGCTAAAATTCCTTAACCAATAGTATGTTTTTTGTTTGTTTGTTTTTATCAAGTTGCTTACAATTGAATTCTGTATGAATAATAACTATTTTCAACCCAATGACTACATTTGTGCTATGTCATTTATACCCGTTCTTAATAGATTCTAAAGGAAATGAATTTGAAAAAGAATGGATACATGTAATGTTTATGTATAACTGAATTACTTTGCTGTGTACCTAAAAATAACACAGTTAATCAACTATGCTATACTCCAATGTAAAATAAAAGCTAAAAGAAAGGAAACAGATTATACTGGAAATGGAAATCTATAGAGAAAGACAAAGACAGAAACTCAAAACAAAAATTCAGCATCCTGTGAGATTTTATAATATCTAGTTAATGGACAATATGCTAGCACATGATCAATTTCAGGACAAAATTAACCTGACTTTAACTGGCATCTAAGTGAAGACAGATTCTCTGGATAATCTACAATATAGCTATCACATAAACAAAGCAGTTTTTCTAGTGTCTAACAATAAAATTTCATCTCCACCAAACTAATTCCTTCCTTTTAAAATGTTGCATGGAGATTTTGTTATAATTAAGAAAATAAAACTCCCCCCAATAAAACGACCTATGTGCTCATTCTTAGTTTTCTCAAGTTGAGTATCAAACATTATGAATTTCACATGATTTAAAATTTTTTTCTTGGTCTTAAAGTAATAACAGAAAGTTGACAAAGAGCTGTGAATCCCTAGAAATGGAAATAAAGATCAGGCTCTTAGCTCCGTATGAGACCCCTCAGCATTTGGGAGATGGAAGCAAATGTCCACACGCCTTTCCTGCAGACACTAATCCATGAAGGAAGTAGGGGAGAAGCCATATTCACTTGGGTGACCATCTACTTGCTTTATTGCTGTCATAAAACATAAAAACAATGTATTCAGTCTTTACCAGTCTACAGGACACAAAACAAACCAACACTAACTGAAGGGATGGATTTTTAGAAGATAGCCATGAAAGCGCTTAAAGAGTAGGAAATTACCAGGATCTTTTGGATTAAAAAAATATTAACATCTTAACTCTTATTCCTACTTGCTTGTTTCATATCACTACCTCCTAGTCTTTCCCATGTGTTGCTATAGACTTAGAAACACCTTCTAGAATGCCTTGTCAGCTCCAGAGGCTCTGGGACCAGGAGAGGGCAAATCGTGTCATTGATTTTCTACTGGTGTATGTGACCCAGTTACCGGATCTGTGCTGAGCCCCACAGCTGCGTAATAAAAAGGGCTGACTGTTTGATGGTAATGAGATGCTGTTGGACTAGAGATAAGAAACGTACATGCTCATGACAGGCCTCTGAACTAAAGGAAACATTTGTTTGTTTATTCTCATATGAAAATTGCACCTGTTTCATTTTAAAAATATAAACCTCTTTGCCTGGGTTTCAAAATCCTTCCGAACCTGGCTTCCCTGGCTGGTCTTTGCACCTGCTACTCTCTGAGCTTGGGTTCTACTCACTCTTCAGATAAACTTCTTACTCATGTTTTTGCTGAAGTTTACCCCTCTTGATTTTTTGTCAGTACTTTTTTCCTCTGGGTTGGGAAGATCCCCTTGAGGAGGGCATGGCAACCCACTCCAGTATTCTTGCCTGGGAAATCCCATGGACAGAGGAGCCTGGTGGGCTACAGTTCATGGGGTCACAAACAGTTGGACATGACTTAGCGACTAAACAACGGCAAGTGCATTTTTAAAAATGCTGTTTTGTACAATCCTCTAAGTCATCTGGCTTGATAAAACAATTGATAGCTGTTAAACAATCTTAATACTATAGAAGTTTCCAAAAATGTACTTGTTTCTTTGCATGAGTTGAGTTCCTTGACTGGAAGTCATAGTTTAGGAATAAGCTTCTAGAAACCACGGTAATGAGATTCAAATGTATTGGTACAAGTAACTTTTAGGAGAGGAGAGGCATGGTAGGATGAGAAATGGGAGCATGTTGGACACACCCTAACTACTAAGTAATTAACTGATAGAATTTGGGTCTTTTTAACTTTTATTTTGCCCTGGTTGTTGCTATCAGTGAAACTAAGTGGGGATATGTTGAGGGAATTGAACTAGGTAAGCTGAGTTCAGTTCAGTTCAGTCGCTCAGTCGTGTCTGACTCTTTGCGACCCCATGAATCGTTTGGAAAAACCCTGCTTCAAATGAAACCAAGTCCCCTAGGATAATTTTCAGGTAAGTTTACTGAAACACAGTGGATAATTGCAGCAAAACTGAAAAGTGTGAGTTCCTCAAAAATTAAAGAAAACTCAATTATTGAGAATTAAGAAAGAAAAAGAAAAGAAGGAAGGGAGGGAGAAAGAAAGAAAGGAAGGGGATTCTATAGCTAGTTTGGAGGCCGGTATATTTAATGTTGAACACAGGAAGAAATTCTGTTATGTACTTAAAAGAGATGGTTTGTGAACATATTTATATACCAGTTCTTATTAGTAGCTTCTTGTATGGTTTGAGATAGAAAAAGTAAAGCCAAATACTTTCATCTCCTTAGTTAAGAATAGCTTCCTGAAATAAAAATAGCGTATATCCATTAGAGAAAATGAGGAAAACATAGAAAAATATAAAGAAGAAATAAACATTACTCAAAGTACAATTATTTACATGTTAATATATCCTTCTACTTTTTATACAAAAATATTTTTATTTCTTTTTTTTAAACTAAAATTATACTATGCATAGTACTAAAGCTTATTATGAGTAATGTGCGAATTAAAAATGATCATATTTTGATCAATTACCCATGTAACATATATTTTGTTCAAATTCATCACTCTAGTGGGAAAGGAAATCAATTTAGAAAGATGCTATCAACATTTAGAGAAAAATCCCATAACATAGAATAAATAAGAACATATTAGGGTAAGTTGCATATAATAAGGGAATGTGTTATTTCTAAAAGGTTATTTTAGTCCTATACACATATAAACATGCATAAGTACAGTTTATATACACACACACACACTCACAAACATATACATATTGCATTACTATGTCATAGTAATGGGTCGTGATAAAAAAAGATGAAAGCCAATGCTCTAAAATCTATTCTTTAATAACTGCATCAGGTTGATATACCTTAATGCATTTAAGAAATTCACAATTGTATATTCAGATTCTATCTTATTTTTGGCAGTTGTATGATGCAATGAATATTTTTGTTTGTGTATAAACATCTGGGTTTTGTTAGAATTAAATTGTTAGAAGCTGAAATACTAATTGAATGTGAGAGAATATTTTTGAAGCTTTTGACACATTGTATAAAGTTCTCTGCATGAAAGTGATTAGCAATTCATATCCCTACTAAGTGTGAACAATATGTGAATTCACTAATTTTCTTATCTGAGATATTATTATTTTAAAAAACTAATCTATTGGAGGAAAAAGTTATTTTGTTGCCTTTTGAATTAAATTTGGTTATTAATATAGGTTTTCTTTTTGTTTTCTTATATATTTATTGACTATTTGTATTTCCTTTGTTAAAACCGATCAAGACCTTTGCTTATTTTTGTAATGGCGTATTGCTCTTCTGATTATTTTTTTTTTGCAAAGAACTCCCCATATAAATCACATTAAATCTTTGTCAAGTACATGCTCATTTACTTGTTTTTAAAAAGAGTTCACCGGACTTGAGGACAGGAAGTTGCTTTAAACAAATAAGGCATTTAGCAGTCTTTCATGGTATTTCTGTGAATAAGACAGAAAAAGAGGAAGTTCGTAACTAAATAAACAACTACCTTTAAGGTGTGCTAATTTTTGGAGCAGTGGATCTCTCTTCATTTCTGTTCTTATGACATTTTAATCAGCAATTTGCTTGACTAAATTGATATAATTCTACTAAAATGAATGCATGAATGATGCCAATTTGCTAATCTTGGTTAAAAGACAGGATAACAAAGAGATACTCCAAAAAATTACCTAATGTGATAACTCACAAGATAAAATTTAATGGAAAGAAGAATAAAGAACTGACCTAACACGAAAATTGATAAACAAACAATAAACCAAAAGTCTAACAGCAAAAGAGATCGAGGAGATATAATCTTAGTTCACAAGAAAAAAAAATTCTAGATTTAAAAAACATTTTAAGCCCCAAGTAACCTGGCTTCTCTGACTGCCATCTGATGCAATTTTCAGGCTGAACCGTGCAAGTTATATGTTTCTTCTTTACCATTGGGCATTTGCTATTTCTAATCTATGCTGGTTCAGTTACTTCTCAAGTGTTGTGAGTCTGCATGAATAGATTTGACACAGCACTGCCCTCTCCCAGGTTTGCTCCATAACTGGTCAGGTTGTATTTCCAAAACCTGGAATCTATATTATTCACGGGCGGGAAGGGTGGGCTCAGTGTACAATAATGGTGATTGTTAGCATATGGAAAGGAAATTTCATGCCATATTTCATGTTTAATAAAACCAAGATAAAAATAATTTGACCAGGGACTAGAAATAATCCATAGAGTTTTAGATAGCATCTTAAAACAGTGTAAAACTCCCAGAAAACACTGTAATTCTTCATAGATTGAAAACTAATTGACAAGGAAGACTGCTATTAATTAATGTGTAATACAAGTGCTTTGGAAATCAAGAATACAAACTATGATATCTGCCTTCTCCAAGTTATTTTCCCTTCTAGTGTATGTATCTCTTGCATTAGGGCAAACAAAATGATAAGAGAGAGAAAAATAAATAGACATCTCTTCTTTTGTAATTTTGTATTCCATTTAACTGAGCAATTCAATTTTTTATAAGAAAAAATCAATATTTAACTTGATGAATGCCTATGACACTTTGAGCTATACTGGCAGTGAATAAAGAAAGAAAGAAAAAAGAATAACATAAATGTCCATCAATAGAGGAATAGAAAAATAAATTATAGGTATATCCACTCAGAGGAATTTTGTGCAGCCAATAAACAGAATTGTGTAGAATATGAAATGACCTGGAAGATATTTCTGATGCAATTTAAGCAAATAAAGCATGTTTCAAAAGCATGCTTAAAGAGTTTCTTAAATCTATTTATACAAGTACTATTTACAGCTATTTCTGGCTAAAGAAATTGTAGATGAAGAAATTGAGGTGCAGCAGTTTAACTGACTTCTAAAAATTCATATGGCAAGAAAGTGTGAGACTGGGTTTCAAGCCTAAATATTAACATTTCAGGTTTCCAGTGCTGGGTATAATAGGAAGAAAATGAGTACTCTATAAAGTAATGAATGAAAAATTTCCTTCTAGTCCTGACCTTCTCTCACCTATAAAATGGGTAAAATAATGAGTATTATATTACCTAACTAGCAGGTTCAGATTAAATTTAATTAGATAATATAAAGTACCTAGTGAAGAGCCTGGCACATGGCAGGTACTCAGTGAACGTGAGTTACTATCATTATCTCACTTTCTCCAGCTCCTTTCAGAGTCTACATATTGTTTAAAAGTATTTCCCAAAGTTCATTTCTTAGACACTTTATCTCATAGCTTCCTTATATTTACCAGAGCAACTTTCACATAGAACTCCTTTAAAATGTTTATTTAAACTCTATCTTTCCTCCATTATTTCTATTTAGTTATAATAGAACCACTCATTCATTATCTTGTGTTAAAATCATTTTATTGATTCTATAAAGGCATCCCATAAAATTTATTATGTAAGTACTTCAGATGCCTATCACAACTGCTGACTCTAAAAGGAATATTGAAGAACACTGACCCAAGAGGAAATAAAAAAATAAACGAAAATAGAAAGTTAAAGGGAACTTTAAATAGAAATTAACCATCAAAAGATTTAATGGTATACAGTATTTTTAATTTTTGTATAAAAATAATTTTCAGGATAGAAATTCACTTCTCATGACTAATCAAATAAATATAGTAATTTGTAATCTACTGAGGAAATTAGAGAGCCTTTCTAATTTTTTACTCCATTTCTTTAGAGTACTATCAAAACAAAGTATTCAATAAAGATATTACTTTTCATTTTCCTGGATGGAAAAGGATTAACCTTAAATAACTGTCTGAAGGTTATCTGAAATTTATCAGTATGTTGTGTGTATATACGTGTTCTGGTATGAATGTTACTCAACTTATCTTTCTTCAGTAATCTCAGCCTTTCGTACCATTCTCCTTAAAAAGATGGTTGCCTTTCTCGGCCTAATGAAATCCTATTTACCCAGTTAAATGTAACTTCTGGAAATTCTCATATTATTCATGGACTCTACTTATTTACCCTAATAAATAGAAATAGTTTATCTTTCTCCTGTACATCATAATATTTTGTTTATATCATTATGTACCATAGCAATTAAGGTCTTATTTTTAAGATATAGTACAATGTCTGGAGTCTAGTTGGCACTTGGTGTATAACTTTTGATTGAAGGTGCATAGGATTACTTCCTCATGCCTCTTATTTTCTATTGATCTTTTCTTAAGGTTTGCAATGAATGACAATGTGGTGCTACTTTAAGATTTGAGGAGGTTGGTCAGATGTAGGGATGGTGTTGGAGGAAAGACAGCCATTTTGCTTTCCCTTTCCATCTTCCTTAAGTTACATTATACGTTTTTAATTATATCATAGCAATTTTCAATCCAATCTCAAGAACAATATTCTGTCAGCACTATGTTAGAAAAGAATGAATTTGAAACAATTCTTAAACAATACACAGAGCACTGTGCAACATCCTATGGTGACTTTCTCCAGCAAAATCTTGAGGCATTTCTTTAGCATTGTCTTTATCTTCCCATGGTGACTTATGAGGCATGCTTAAGAAAAATTTTTGTTAAAGGTCAGAGATTCCAAAAGATCCAGCCAAAATTTTGGGAAGTTAATAGTGTGATTAATTCTTGGAGTCCTTCATTTTCCAGTCCTTTAATTTGTGTAATCACAATGAATGTTCAAAGTATATACTGCTTTTTAAAGTCTTTTAATTGGGAATTCATAAAAAGAACTGATTAACATTCCCCACCACAAGGAGCCTTGAAGGAGACTAAAAACAAAAACCATATTTTTGCTGAATCCAATTAGCTTACATTTCAACACACATAACTCCACTTAACTGGCCATCACAGCAAAAGCCACAACACACACCCACAGCAGCAGCAGCATGGAGCTGACCACACAACTCAACAGACAATGCAGACAAACTGGAGTATAAACCAAGATTTTTCTACCTCTTTTCATAACAGGTTAGTGCTGGCCCTCAGTGTTGGTGTACAGTTTTTATGGCATGGGAAAATAGGGATGTTTCTGCCCTATAAAAATAAATGTGTTGAAGGCTTTAGTTTGAGCTTATACAATGTCAGAAAGTTCCAAAGGCACTGGCACAATACCAAAAAAAAAAAAAATAAAGAATCTCACAAACAAATATATCACTAAAACACATGGCAAGATACTAAGAAAACACTGGTAGGAAAACAACTGGTTTCCTGGATGATTTATGCAATAGTTTTCAACACTTTGCTGAAAAATAACGAATGAGAAAGGCATGCTAGTGGGTCTTTGGTGGGCATATATTGTCACCAACCCCCATTCATACTGAGTCTGGCTCTGGCTTTACACTGTTAAATTAGTCATTTTCTCTTTGCAAAAGTAAGAGACACAGAACCTTCGTAGTTCTTAATCTTTTAAGCCTTAGGAAGAGCTAAGGGAAACAGTACAGAAATACATGCACTATTGTTAACAAAGACAGATATATAGAATAAAAATTAAAATATAAATAGTTATTTCTTCATTTTATGTATCATAGTACCCACTATTTTCCAAGTCTTAGTTTGATACATACAGATTTTCACATATGATATCTTTATCTACTCTAGGAAGTGCTGGGACAGAAAAGTAAGTAGGAAGTTCTGAACTTGAATAAAGACAATAAATACTTTTGCTGTTACATCAAAGGATGCAAGATGGAAGATGGGGCTTGACACTGGGAACATTTCCCAATTGGACTTCATGATTCGCAATTCTTTAAAAATGAAAACTTACCACATTCTGTGCAAAGTTTTCAAAACATGTTCTGCAGTCCATGTGTGGGGTTGGGCGGGGCAAAGAAAAATAACAAACAGAGAGAAAAAGAGAGAGAGAAGGAAGGAAGAAAGGAAGGAAGGCAAAAGCCAGAAAAAAAAAAAGGCAGAAAAAGACAGGGTGATGAAATGACGCAACACCAAATTCATGTTCTAAATCACAGGGATCAGGAAAACAGGAGAGCTGCCACCGAAGGCCTCTTGTCACAGGGCGTGGGCTCTGTTTGCACTAACGCTTATACTTATAACACCAAAACTCTTCTTGTGCAAACAAAATGATGTGATTTCAAGCAAAAGCGAATGACACTGAAATAAAGTAGATATGTTTAGGTTTTATGCTGACATCTTCAAAGCCTACACTATTGAAAATCCAGTGGCTTATGTTCAGAATGTCCTCATAATTTTCTACTGGTACTAAATTTCTGTTGATATCATTAATTCTGTAGACCACTGCTGTCCAACAGAACTTTCTGAAAGCATGGAAACTTCATTCTATACTTTCAAAAGTCTTCAGCTGTGGCCATTGAGTAGGAGAAATTCGGTTAGAATTTTATGTAGTCTTAACTAATTTTAAACCATTGCATGTGCTGGTGGTTGCTGTACTGGTCAGTGAAACTGTCTGGCTGTAAAGTCAATGGACTTTGAAAAATATCATTAGCTTAAGTGATGCTCATGAATTATACAAAATTATTTCATCTCAGAATTTCAAGAAGCTATGGACTATTTTAATATTACAAAATAATGAATGATGTTGATGTTTACATCCAGATTTTCCATTTTCTGTTAAACTGATTAATAAGGTGTTACTGACAGTGAGACTTTGATTATAAACATTAATTGAACAATGTAGCCTACTGCAGTTCTTCAAAAATATGCTAGGAGCTCTTAGGTATGCAGTCTCATTGCAGGGATACTAAGTGACTCAGGATAAATGCCAAATGAAAATATTTTGAAGCAAACATTTAGTTTACTGATAGTTGCTGCATTTTGGCAACTATCATAGGAAAAAAATGAGTTATGAGGCATATACATACATTCCAGTTTACAGGATGAGGAAAATCCTCCCAGAGTTTTTGATCTGATGGCATTGTTCTTTTCTTTATTGTATTTTATTATTTCCTTAAACTGGCATACAGAAGACTAACATGAAACATGAGAACAGCATCTTAAAAACTTTGTAAAGCATGGACATCTGCCAGGACAGACACGCAATAAAGAAAATAAGCAATCAACAGGCAGAAACACATACAACTTAAATGACCCTGATAAAAGGAAGGGGTTTGGGGAAGGGTCTTGGAGTATATCCACTTACCATTTGTCCAATACTGTGGTCCCAGCAGAGATAACTACTCCAAATAACTATAACTGAGAACTAAGTCATAAAAGTTCACAAAGAACCAATACCTTTTTCTTTGCCTGTAGAAGTTCCTGATAGGCACTGGATCTTATAAAACGTGGGTATGAATCACTTTTCATCAGTTTGTAAATGTGCTCCTATAAAGAAATAATGGTTGAAGCGCCTTTTTATTATTTCTCAGGAAAAATCAAATACTGTAATAAGAATGCAACATCGGATTCAAAAACAAATCTGTAATAATGATAATGCTGATGAGAATATTTTCTATGCTTACAGAACAATTTAGACCTTCAAATTTATTCTTTTATTTAAGGATCCATGTTTAAACTGGTTTGGGAACTATGGAGAAGGCAAATCAAATCCAGTCCTTAAAAAAATGGGATTTAGTTAGTAGACTGTCATCACATAATTTCAAATCAAGTTGTTGATTTACATAGACCATTAAGATAAATAAATCTGCTATCTCTTAAGATTAAGCCAAAAGAGAATGATGCAAAGTCAGGATTCAATAATCATTCTAGATACCTTGGCATTTATACGTACTTGGAGGGTTCAGACTTTCCAAATGAATCATCTCATTGGTGAAAATTGTCACGCAAATCTACTTTAGGCCAGAGCATAAGTTCAGAAATAAATTTTGTGATATTTAATTACTTAATGTCCTAATTTGTATGCATGTTTTGACTTATTCTGAAATATATTAGGTAAATATTTGATAATTTAATCCTAATCAGTTTGTAATGTTTTGTTTCAAAGATGAATATTGGTAGACAAAGGAAAAAAAATTCATTTAATTCAATGTTGGCCCAAATCCAAGGAGATTCTGCTTTGGTTTATTGCAGCCCAAGGGAGCATAAATGCTCCTTGCTCATTCTAGTCTGTTAGAGACAGAGTTCTGAACTATTTGAGAGTATCCTGAATGTCCCAGTGTCTACTTGTTTGGAGAAAACATATATTTTAAGAGATGACTTAGTTTCCTGGTCTTAAATATACCAGTAATGATTTGTAGTTACTGTGAATCCACTTAATGACATTCAGGATTAATCCTCAGTAATCCTGACATTCAGGCTCTAGCCCAAGGTTCATCTCCAAAAGTATGGTACATTTGGAACTGTATCAGAATTTGTTGTTGGAAAAGTGGGATGATGTTTTATTTTGGACTCAAGCATTTTGGGATTCAGGTCCTATCTTGCTCAAGATTTACCACTTACAAACATGTTAATTTTGACAATTTTATTCACTTCTCTGAGCCTCAATCTTCTAGTCTATAAACTAGAGTTATGGTCAGGATTTGAGGAATGATCAACATTTAGCAAAGTATAAGGGAATGCATAGTAAGTGCTCAAATATGTTTGAGTATGTGCCAGGTACACTTCAAAGTGCTTGCCTCTGTTAGTTAATTATATTCTCACAAAACCTCAACAAGGTTGGCAACCATTTTCATATATATTTTAAATATAAAGTAACTAAAACACAAAGAAGTACTTGCATTAGGTCACAGAGCGGAGCTCAGAATAGAACCCAGGCAATTCGCCTTCAGAATCTGCTTTCTTATTACACTGTATCTCTTCTTAAACAGCGGCAAGAATTTTTATTATTATATTTTTGAATATAGGGTTTATAAACCCACAAAAAACTGGGATTAAATAGCTGAGGTTGACTGAGAAAAGCCTATGGCCAGGTGGTAATATTTTCTATAGAAAATTATGCCTTTTCCTTTTATTGAAGACACATTAAGCAAAAATATTTTTCAATGACACAGATAACAAAGAAATGTTCTTTTTCAGACTTTTGGGAAGGTCATTCCAAATATTTTACACATTGTTGAGTCTACAAAAATGCTTGAAAGTTTATCTTGAATTGAAAGAAAGATAAGAGAAATAAGCAACAGAATTTTCCTCCTGCTCTCTCTCATGTGTCTCCATAAAATGTAATTATTTCCACATAGAAGACCATGGCAGAGCCAGGGTGAATGAATGGGTTTCTGGTTGGCTGTTTCAACCTGTGTTAGTTTCCTGCACAGTGGCTCATTTCTTTTCAAACCAAAGCCAGTGATAAATATATTTTATGCTGAGAGTAAAAATAAGAAAGGAAATTTCTGTACCTCACGCTTCATCTTCTATATTTTCTCTTAGTGACATAGCTATTTAAAAAATAAGACACTTTTTAGAGCTAACATTCTTCTCTAAAATAGGTTTTAAGAAATTATGAAACATGTTTGTTCAGGTTTAAAAGCCAATTTCAACACATCATTAGGAAATGATATCCTCTCATTACACATTTATTTTTCCTCTTGAGCACAATATACTTTTTTAAGAGAAAGTAGAAATTAAAATTACTTCTAAGGAGACAACTACATCTAGTTTCAGGAAAAAAAACACACTTAAATAAAACTATGTCTTAGGAAGTTAATATATTAATATCAATTTCATTTTTCCTTCTTTTTGTAGACTAAAAAAGTAACTTGGAAAATTTAAAAATGCCTGAAGTTACTGTTTCAGTTTGTCATCAGAGACAAAACTGGTTTTTACTGTTTCGTTGTGTCATCAGAGACAAAACAGGTTTGAGTTTTACATAACTTTAAGCTAATTTAATTCAGTTCTGACTATTCATAATAATATATTATTTAGGAAGGTCAGAATCACAGACTCTCCATATTAGAAGGTAAGTTAAAGAGTTCAAGTATGTGTTACTGAGGTATCAGAGTTGAAACTAAAGTAAAAAGCTTTCAAATATTTAAAATATTTCCCTTCAAGAAATTTTCATGTAAAAACATTCAAATTTACAAAAATCTCCAGGCTTTAAAAACTCTTCTTTTTAAAGTATCTCCGTTTTCTTATAGATCATTTAATTGTTTTACATACAGCTTCCTTGGTGGCTCAGATGGTAAAGAATCCAGCTACAATGTAGTAGACCTGGGTTTGATCCCTGGGTTGGGAAGATCCCCTGGAATAGGGCATGGCAACCCACTTCAGTATTCTTGCCTGGAGAATCCCCATGGATAGAGGATCCTGGCAGCTACAGTCTATAGGGTCGCAGAGTTGGACATGACTGAGCGACTTAGCACGTGCGCACGTGAACACACACACACACACACACACACACACCCCTAAATTGAAAATGTTAGACATAGCCACAGATTATAATGAAAATAAAACAAAAGTATCTCAACTTTCAACTTCTCAGGAGCACATTTGTGATGCAATGTGAGTTCCATCCATGTACCAACCTGAGCATCTTCGAAAGTGTATCGTCCGGGCTCCTTCACATTCTGTGTGGTTTTGTCATAGCTCTTAGAATCCAAGTTAATAGCACTGGGGGCTCCTGGAGCCAGAAATTCTTGCCATATTTCCTGAACTCGAGAGGGAACTTCTCTAATAGGCCTTTTCTTCAGGTCCTCCACTGCTAGCCAGAATCTACACAAAATGAGACATAATCTGATGTCTGATGTCTCATAGTCTGAAAATTCTTAAAATATTGACTCATCATATAATTCACAGTGAGGCATAATAATAAGCTAATTTTCTCTGAGGGCGTCCAGAAACAGGCTTCTACTGATTTTTTTTATTAGTTGTATTCAAAGATATAACATTTGGGGAAAGGAAATATTGAAAACAATCCTTTTTAGGCGTTCTCTGAAAATCAGGGGCTTCCCAGGTGGCTCAGACGAGGAGCCTAGCAGACTACAGTCCATGGGGTCAAAAAGAGTCGAACACGGCTGAGCCGCTAAGCACACACACACTGAAAGGCAGACTTGCCAGGGCCCTGATTCCACACAACCTCAAATTTTTACTGAAACGATGTAGCAGTACTGAAGAACCTTTTGTTAGACCGGAAGAGGAGTTTGAAGGGATTTAGGGGGAGTGACATGGATCATCTGACTGGGGGCATAAAGTACACCACATACTCTATTTTTTGGCTCTTTTGTCCATTTGAGCAATGAGGGGTTAGTATGGAGAGGATTTTCTGCTTTACCTGGTAAGGGAATTACCATGAAGCTTTATGGGAATGAAAAGAGGCCTGGACACAGATTAGAAAATGCCCTAGCTGGAGAAATCAGGGCAAGTAACTAATTTTAGGCTATTTAATTCCGAGACTTATGAAATGACAGAAGCAGCAAGCTTTCACATGTAATTGTTCAAAAGGCTTAAATCTGCAGAGGCATCATAGCAATTCAGAAGCTCTGGAAAAAATAATATTGACCTACTTCTAAATATAAAATATATATTTTATGTCCTTCTGTATAGAATATAGTCTATCCTGAAAGGAAAGAACACCAGGACATATTCTGGTTGATAAATGCAAATAGCAAAGTCTAATAAAAAGCCACATCATATTAATGGGTTTCATTTTTTACAATTTTGCCCTATATTATATCTTTTTGTTTAGACCTAGAAATAATGATGAAACATGAATATGTATGTCATAATAGTGTCTTTAAACAAACAAACAAAAAGGACACTTGAAAAAGGAAATACTAGATCTGTTATCCTCAATAAGGGCCAGATATGATCCTGATATGGAGAAGATGACCACAGAGATGAATGACTACAAGCTACAGGGGATTCTCTGGTGGCTTAGACTGTAAAGAGTCTAATTGCAATGCAGCAGACCTGGGTTTGACATGATTGAGCAACTAACACACAACACAGGCTATAGAGTTTTAACAGAAGTAGAAGGGGATAAGCAGTCCCTTCATAACTATTACGTTTTAAACTTAGGAATTAGGGAAAGTTCAAAAAATAAGTAATAAAGCAGTTGAGCTAGAATTAGAATATAAAATATTACTTAATCTAGTAATTTTCCAGTTTCTAGGTACCATTTTCCTATATACAGGTATCAGATAATCCAATATGGACTATATCTTAAATGTTTTTGCTTTCAGAAGGCAAGGGTCAAGACCATTTCTTTTTAAAATACAGGTTCTGACAATGTGCAATCTAATAGAAATGCTTTGTGCAATCTGAAGGAGCCTAAGTGTTATAATTGATGCATATTAAAAAGCTGAGACATCACTTTGCTGACAAAGGTCTGAATAGGCAAAGCTATGGTTTTTCCAGTAGTCATGTATGGATGTGAGAGTTAGACCACAAAGAAGGCTGAGAGCTGAAGAATTGATGCTTCTGAACTGTGGTGCTGGTGAAGACTCTTCAGAGTCACTCCTTTGGACTGCAAGGAGATTAAACCAGTCAATCCTAAAGGAAATCAACCTTGAATATTCATTGGAAGGGCTGATGCTGAAGCTGAGACTCCAATACTCTGGCCACCCAGCTCTTTGGAAAAGACCCTGATGCTGGGAAAGACTTAGGGCAGGAGAAGGGGGCAACCGAGGATGAGATGTTGAATGGCATCACCAAATCTATGGACATCAGCTTGAGTGGACTCTGGGAGATAGAGAAGGACAGGGAAGTCTATGGTGTCTCAAAGAGTCGGACATGATTTAAGAGACTGAATGACAAGAAGTTCATTTCAGCACTCTTTGAACATACAGATAAAAATAATGTCTTTGTTCTTAAACTAGCAAAGATACACCATTCAAATGACCATAATACAAGGAAGCACCTGAGAGATTCTCAAGGAATAGGCACAAACCAGACAGTCTGGGAATGCTGAGCAGGAAGGAGCCCCTCTGCTGGGGCAACTACTGCACTAGAAAAGGGAATTCTAGGAAGGTATACAGATGCAGTGACATCTTAAATAGACTTGAAATTATAGATGAGAAATCAAAGGGCTGAGGAGGTAATAATGACAGCACCTACACTCTAAGTGCAGGCACTATTCTAGGTGATTTAGCTATATTAAAAGATGCAATCCCTTCAACTTTATAGAGTATGTGCTAATATTTCCCCCACTTCAGAGAAATCTGAATATATGAAGACTAAGTCACTTATTTAAGTTGCCCACTGTGAGTGCCGTATATAGGGTTTGCTCCCAGATCTGCAGCAGATGACATTCTCAAAAGCACTCTCTTGAATGCCTCACTAAATGCATCATTGTTTTTCTTATCCTCAGCATAGTCATCATTGCAATAATTTAGTAGAATGTAAAGGGAACTCACTAAAACTCGACTCCCCCCTTAATATATGAAAGCTGGAATATGAGGAATTATCTTAATGTCATTGAGCCTTGATTTTTTTTTTCATCAGTAAAATGGGATAATAATGCTTATCTCACTGGGTTTCCATTAGGTAAAATGAGATAAATTATGTAAAGGGCACTTTTGAAGTGCTTGAGATATTTTTAGGCACTCATATCATATAACTCTCATATTACTGAATTTACTTGGTACTTACTCTGTTTACCTGAAAGAGGAATGAGCAAAAGCACACCAAGTGAGAATAGAAGTTCTATTTGAGAAATAAGTACTTATCAATGAGCAGTATTTCTTGACTATTTTTTGTCTCAATACCTGAAGAAAACGCTCACATGAGTGCCATACTTCCATAAATAGCAGATGCTAAATAAGATGCACTGAGATGTATTTAGGTGTAATTAGCCCTGCTGGTTAAATGGACTGTTTTGTCTCTCTTGGCCTGTGACACCAGATACCTAGGCAGAAACAGGAAGAGCAGTGGACAGAAGCTTAGTACTGGTTTATAGAAAGCCTAGGATGGCAATTATTAGCAATCTGACTTGTAAAGATGCTTAACTTCTTCTATTCATATTTTGCTTGCCTGTCCAATGGGGCAAGGATATTAATATTTAAATTTTATGTTTGAAGTGATGATTAGTTGAATGATAATCAGAAACAATAAATACAAAATATGGCATGGCATACTTATAAAAGTAGTGAATATAAAGCATAACATGGTATGGCATACACTGGACTTCCCAGGCGGCTCTGTGGGTCACAAATCTGCCTGCAATGCAGGAGACGCAGGCGATGTGGGTTTAATCCCTGGGTTGGGAAGATGCCCTGGAGGAGGGCATGGCAACCCACTCCAGTATTCTTGCCTAGAGAATCCCATGGACAGAGTGGCGAGCTACAGTCCCTAGGGCTGCAAAGAGTGGACACAACTGAAGCGACTAGGCACACACGCACACATGGCATATACTAGGTGTTCAAGACTTGATGTCTGTCTCTATCTATCTGTTCTTAATAGGGAAACATATAACAGACCTACAGTATATACCCAAGAAGTATATATGTCACTACATAAGAAATATGTAATGTTTCTTTTTTTATATAACTTTGTTTTTATTTCAACATAACATGCAATAAAATATTAACAGATTATAATGCTTAAAAAGAAAAAAAGGACTTAAAAAGCAATTTAGTTCAGATTTAAGAAATCATTCTAATTAAACACAATAAGTCTATTTCCAAATGATCAGTTTAGACCAAAATTAAAAATAGCGTTTGGTAGGTACTTATGTCTGCTGTCTATTTGCAACATTTTTATATAACCTCTGATTCTTGGTATATCCAGCCCCTATTTTCCTAACACAGTAGGGAAGGACATATACATGGGCCATTTAAATTAAAGGAAGAAATGGGAAAGGGAGATTCCAGGCTGCAAAAATATACACAAGCATTTACCTTTCCAGAACTAAACATTTCTTCCATAAAAATATGAAATATCCAAGCTCTATAGAATTAGGGCTGGGACTACTTCAAATGCAATTATTCTGTATTTTCAAAATATAGGGCAGAAAGCCTTTTGGATGATATTTATACATTTTCTTACAATGAAATGTGTAACATTTCATATATGCAATTATTTATCAGGCAATTTAGTGTGTTACAGGATTGTTGAAATAAAAATGGAAATAAGATAAGGCATGGAAAAAATCAGCAGTGATCAATTTCATTCATGAAAGATAGTTTGCACATGCTAATCTTTCAGTCCCAAAGTCTCTTTCCTCTTCCTTTTTCACCTGGTTATCTCCTTATCATGGAGAACGCAATGGCACCCCACTCCAGTACTCTTGCCTGGAAAATCCCATGGACGGAGGAACCTAGAAGGCTGTAGTCCATGGGGTCGCTAAGAGTCGGGCACCACTGAGCGACTTCACTTTCACTTCTCACTTTGATGCATTGGAGAAGGAAATGGCAACCCACTCCAGTGTTCTTGCCTGGAGAATCCCGGGGATGGGGTAGCCTGGTGGGCTGCCGTCTACGGGGTCACACAGAGTCAGACACGACTGAAGCGACAGCAGCAGCAGCAGCATCTCCTTCCCTGAGGAGGCTTTGAGTGATCTCTCCCTCTGGGTTTGCCATTCGCCTGTATTTCTCAGATCTAACACTCATCCTTTTGTGTTGTGATCTGTTTTCATCTTTGTATTCACGCATAAGCTGTACTTCTAATAAAATCAGGAAGGACTTTTATTTGATTGGGTGATAATGGTGAAGTACTGCTCATTTATTTCTTTATCATGAAACCCATGATGATAGCATTTTTTTTTTCAAAAACACAGAGAATTAGAGGAAACTCCATAAAAGACTAAAACTAGATTTATCTCTGCTTTATTTTCTAAAGCATTCTGTACTCAATAACTGATGATGTGACCTTATGACAGAAAATATTATTTAGGTCCAAAAAAATCCTTAGCACCTGCAGACCTCTTGAAACTCTGGTCAAGCTTTCAAGTTTCAGTAAACTTGAAAAAGAATAGGAAGCTGCGTGCCTGAAACCTATGACAGGCATAATTAAATTTCTCCAGATTCTGCCTGTGGTCAACTTGCTTAATCCATGGGACATCGGTCAAAATTCTATGTTCTTCTAAATGGTTTGGTTTGGGTATCTCTTAAATCTCCTGCAAAGAATGTGATGATTCTGGAACTGCTAAGTTGCAGTGAAAATAAAGGAATGCTGGCAACTTTCTCTAAATGGATTTCACAGGACTGAATAAGTCATGGGAAAATAAATTAGAGAGTTCCATTTCAAAAGAATACTGAATGAAAGAGCTTGGGGAAAAACCATTTTATGTAGGGGAAAGTTATCGCTCACTTCAGTCATCTTAGAGCTACTAAAATCTATTCCAGTGTCTCACATTTAAAAATTCAATTTCCAGGTGCCTCTTAAGTCAGAAAAATTTCAAAAATATGTGAGGATGATGTTTACAACAGATAAGCAGGATACACACCTCTCTAGCAGACACTAACAGCTCAGTCTGGTACTGCTCTCAACTGCCCTGAGGCTGTGTTTAAATGTACGAAGTAAATGCACTGCCTCCATCATTTTGTTTCAAGTTATTTCATTCAGGCACTTGACTTCCTTTTCTAGATCTTACTTGAGATGCAATACACAAAGAAGACCAATATGATAAATAGGTGATATGTTAATTAAACTACATATGCATTACTGATGATTCTTTGTTTAGCCAAGTACTAGTCTGATGCTTCTTTATGCAGTCCATTTCAAATGCATCAGATTTACATAGTTAAAAGATCAGGAGACAGTGTAAAATAAACCATTATGAAGAAGTGATAATATTGGACAAAGTGCTTTGCCTTCATTACCTTTTCTTCCTCTATCAAGAGGCAGAAATTCAATAGGTCCATAGCTTCATCATGATGTTGGTGGGATAGTAACTGGTCTGTCGAGTGCAAAATCACCAGACTCATCATAAGAAGGTCACTCTTGCTTAGAATATAAGATTCAAACAACATGTCTTACCTTAAGTTTTCTGAGCTGAATTCTGACTCTAGAAATTTAAGGAATTGTTCTCTCCCGACTGGGTCTTTCAATGCTTCATCCATGCCAAAACCCCATCGTTTTACCCTCTGCTGACTTGGTTCTTTGCTACAGAAAATAAAACAAAGCCAAATATACTCCTTTCATTATAAATTCTATATTCTGCTATTACATTTCCCCTCAAAATCATATATTCTTTGAAGCTCCCATCTTTAACATATTTTTCAGGAAAAAAAAAAAAAACCACCTCTGATTGATGACTCTGCATGAAATTATAGTGAGATGAAAGTTAGGCATTAATAAAAAGTCTAACATTTATTAAGCATTAAATGCCAAGAGATGGATTGAGATCCATCTCAAAAGTGAGATGGGTACTATTATAATTCTTATTTTATAAATGAGGAAGTCAAAGATACAAGGTTATAACTTTCCAATGTCAAATAGGTAGTATTCCAGACATTCTGACCCCAGGACTCAATTTCTTAACCACTACACTATGAAGTCTCATGGTGGCACACTGTACTGGAGGAAAATGCATTGAGATCAAAAGGCTTACATTCTGGTTTATGACTTTGTTGTTGATTAAATGTATGACATAGTCCTGGCTGAGTCACAACATTTTGGGATTCCAACTTTCACATCTATAAAACTAAGAACTTGGGGATGAAGAGATATATACTTGTCAAGCATTTGAGAACCACTGAACGGACATAAAAGCAAGAGAAGGTCCATAAATGCAATCTAGCTAAGTGCTACAGAATACTAAATCCTCACTCTGTGAAGGGGTATGCAGTGATCTTTTTATGACTCTATCAAGATTAGTGATATAATTCTTCTCTTATATAGCTGATGAAACAAACCAGGGAGTCTTAAATTGTGTTCTGGTTTTCTTAAGAAGTCAGACACTTGTCAGTTTCTCTTAGAGTGTTTATGGTAAATTCGTTTTGCTCCAAAACAGAATTTATAAAGGCATCATACTTGTATTGGGCTTAAGTAAGTATGGATTTAGCATTCATTTTACTTGAATAGATGGACCTTTGTGGCTATGTGGATTTTCAAGGAAGCTAAAAACAATGACCTAAATTTTAAGAACTAAAGATCCTAACTAGTCAACCTTGAAACCCTTGCACATCTGATTTTTTTTGTGCCAATCTTTCTGGAAATGCAAATCTAATATAATGCAAACATCTAAGTTTCAAAAACCATTGCCTTGAACAAGAGCTTTATATCATGGTTAATGTAGACACAGAGTAAAATTACTTTTACAATTAGTCTGCTGTAGGATTCTTTTTATATCACTCAAATCCTGAAATAAGTGAAATATTTGGAAGGAAGAGAAAATGTCACTTACCTTGCTTCAAGTTCCCAGAAGGTAGTATCATCAGACAACCATGGGTTAGAAGGGTCAGGTGGCACAAGAAACGGGTCATATTCTACATACTGTTCTGTGTAACTTAGCAGACTTGAGAAAAAGAAACATTTTCATTTTCTTTAGTTTTCTGGTTGAGGTAAAACTGATCTTTGTAAGGGACACACTATAAAAACATCTGGCCAAGGAATTCTTGCTTGCTTATAGAATAAAATCTGATAGCAGTTTTCATGCTTCTTTGAAGATAAATGTGGTTAAGGATTCCATCTTTCCCAATGCCTTAGCAATATGAATTAAAATGAGACATTTTAATGTCATTAAAATGAGACAAAATGGAAAAGGTCAGTGTATAGAAGGAAGTGCCAAGGAGCAATTCCAACCCTTGGTCAACTAGCCTACCCACAGCAGAACAGATGTTAGCTCAACTTGGAGAAGGAGTTAAAAGGCAATTTTTGTCAACAGTATTCACAGGAATTAGGTAAAGGGGGAATCACTTACAACACGGTTTTTGGGGAAAAAAATCTGTTTTTAAAACAAAGGGAGAAAGGAAAGGAAAAACACTGGAGAGGTAAGATTTGGCAATGCCTCAAAGTGCAGAATAGAAATGTCTTAACAGATTTGAATGAAGAAAATATGTAAAAATCTAAGCTTAATTCAAATTCTGAAGTCATAAAGTAACTGAGTAGTATAAATGTTAAGAAGAATTAACAGAAAGTTTCTAAGTTGCCAACAAGTAACTTAATGAATTGAGTTTTATTTCTCCTAGCAGGAGTGAAAAGATTCAATTCCTTGGAATTATCTTCTGTATTTGATTGTGGTTGCACAAAGATTGGGCCTCTAGAGATCTAAGATAATAACGATCATTCTGTCATTTGAAGTGCAACAAAAGAGCTCTGTGAAAATTTTCTGTGTTCAAAAGGGAAAAGAAAATAACATTTCTTACAGGGTTCCAATTATATCAGTTCTCCTCCCACCAGTTCATACTGAACACATTTAATTGTCATCTGAACATTTTTTAATTTATATGGGCATGGTTGCAACACTTACCTATCAGCAACTTTTGACATTTTTAACCGATGTCTATCTAACTGTATTTGCCAATACTTTATCTGGAAAAAAGAGATAAGTAGTTACGTAAGTAGTGACATTCTCCAATTTTCAACTCTAAACTCTAATAGATTGAGTAATTCTAAACAAGAATATGTTCTAGACAGGAAAATTTCAGTCTATAGAAAAACTCAAACATGAGGGCTCTGAAAGAGTTAATAAAAATTAAACTCTATTTGACTGTAAACACATAACCAGTATTGCTTTAGAACAGCAGTGAGGCTGAACATTCTGCCCACATCAGCAAAATAACTTTATTTTTAAAGTATTATAGAAATTTTAAGCATTTATTCATGGTGATTATCCAAATTAGAATCACATTTCTCCATCAAACAGTGAATTCAGAAAATAAATGTATTTGCTATTTGTTACTATAATTTCAAGATAAACCCTACTTCCTAATACTAGCCCAACAAAAGCATCAATGATATTTGTTTTAGGAATAACTTTATCAACATTTCAGAGCAAATTCTCACAGGGACATAACAACATGTGGAAATTTAAAACTCTCTGAGTTACTTTTCCTTCAAGGTGATTATAAATATACTAGAAAAAGTATATATTACATAGTTGGTAGGAAGAAATAAGCAAAAGGAGAAAAAGTCTCATGACAACTAGCCAAGAGATTTGATGATGAATTGATAAGAGATACTTGGTATTGCCTTTGAAATACTGCAGCCAAAGCTATTTATTCATCAACAGATGCAACAAGAAGCAATTTATACCATTGCTATACCAAGAAGCAATATATCTGCTCATCAGTGCTAATGAGGAAAAATTTCAAGAGGATTCTAGAGATCAGTACCGCAGAAACAAGGTTGAGCACTCTTGTGAACATCACATCACATGACTGGAGGTGGAAAACACATGATCTAAATGTCACCAACCTATTGTCTTCTCATTTTTTAGAACAGAATTATGGAATATAAACTAACTCAATAATGGAATCATCTATGAGTCAGTGTGTGTGATTTTTAAAAATTAGTTAGAGGGAAAAGGATTTGGAGAAATAACAAGGGAAGAGTTTTGAAAACTATCTCCTTATATTAATAAATCTTCAAGAGAATACATATTTTAAAATTACATTTTAAATACAATCTTACAAATCAATTTTTAAAATCTCCTATTAACATCAACATCTGGTCTGCATACTGGCTACTCTGTACACCATCTACTCTGTAAACCATTATTCTAGGTTGACCCACCTGTTGTTGTAACTCATCTTCTGTTGGAGGTTTAGTTTCTGGTGTGGGTGTGTGGGTAGGACTGTGACTTCTAATATCATTTTGTAGACCATAGACAGACTATATTAAAATAAAAAAGAAATATGTTAAGAGAAAGTTACATTTATAGTCACAGACTTTCTAAAAGGTAATTTTGTGTTATATATTCATTAAGGTAACTTAAAACTTTGCTGCATATTGGATTAAGCTTATCAAAATTCAAAAGGCACTGCTACCATAAATGTCATACGAATCTAAAATGAAAGCACAGAGTTTTTGGAAAAAATATGTGGTTGTATTATTAACTGACAGAATAATTGACTATATGAATAAAACTAGGTAACTGTGATAAAATATGGGGTGAGTTGAGAATACTAATTTGGGAAATGACAGCACAACATAGCATCAAATAAGTATTAATTTTGGAATAAAACAGAGGTGGATACATAATAGAATAAAAATGTAATAAGGCAAAAAGGGTAAAAATAATCTAGTTGTTTTACATAGGAAAGGAATGGAGTAATAAGGAGAGAAACTAGGTTAAGAATTCCATTGCTGATTTTGTCTCTGATGGTATCATCAAACACACACCAGAATGTTCCTATTTTCCCAGCTCAACATTGGGTTATCTACCTCACGATACTGACCTTGTCGTTTGGTTTCAGTAGGTGCCATTTACAAATGTCAGTGACCTCTAAGGTTTTGTACATCTTTGAAATTCTTTATCCCAGTGCTTCTTTACTATTTTGTCAAAAGGTGAACCCTACTATTTAGGAATGCTCTTTTTTGGGAAAGACCCATTGCTTAGTAAATATAAACAAAAATCTGGGGACTTCAAGAACAAAAATTCATCCCTAACTGAAGGTGAGACATCTTACATGTCAACTCAAGGGAGAGGCTAAATTACCTTTTCTTTAATATTAAAGCACTCTTACTTTAAAATAAAGAATTTAATGTTAGCTACTAAGCACTTTTTCTTTGGACAAGAGGATGGAGGAGGACATGACAAAGTTTCATGAGCCCTACAAAATTAAAGTTGCCAAATAGTGGAAAGAAGCTATTGAAATCAGAAGAAGGTAGATGTTTAACCAAGCCAATTTTCAGGCCCATCACCAATCTTACCAGTAACTCTAAATTTAAATTCATCCTGTTAACTGACCTGTTTTCACTTGGATTCCACCTCGTCTTAATGTTAACCTTTTGGCTCTGTACCTGGGCCCTTTTCCCTTGTGAGTTCCCACTATTTTGCTCTTAGCCCACCTTTAACATTTTTAACTTGGTCTTCTGACTATCTTCGGTAGGAACTTCAATTTTCCCTCTTTTGACATAACTCCAACCTCCTTGAAACTCAATTCTTGTTACTGGGCATACATTTCAACCCGAGGACTAGCACACATGATGTCAGTTAATTACTAACTGGACTGAACTAACTGGCTTGAACTGTCTTTTCTTTCCTTCTATCATTCATTCAACATGTATCAAACACCTATTATATGCTGTATATAACTGTTAAGCATTAGGGATATAGATGCAAACAAAAATAGGTATGCTTCCTCCTTCCTTGGAACTTATGACCTAATGGTTACACAAAGAATCACATAAATAAACATATGATTAAAACTGTGATAAGTATTCTGAAAGAAAAGAATGACAAGAGTACAGTACCTGGAATACAAGGAGACTTAATTTTCACTGAAGAAATGAAAGGTCTGCATGAACTACTGCTGGTTGTGTTTGAGGGTGATTAAACAACATAACCCTCTGAACTCGGAAGTAACAGTTGAGGCGGGTATTTAAAAATTAGTGAAGTAAGAGACCACCAATTATGAAACAATTATACTTTCCAATGTCTGCTATTTTTTTAGTTGTGTCATACTAATTTTTGATACAGAAAATAAAAAAGACATCTAAGGTTTAAACTTCCCATTCTCACTTAACCTTGGTTTAATTACTTAAAGTTCTTTCATAAGAATCTCTAGTTCATGTAAAAAATGTTTTAAAGGCAAAACAGCTGACAGTTCTAACAGTGAGTTTGTTGGTTAAGATTTAAAATAATTTAAAAGAGCGCTAGAAAAACACCACAATTTATGGTGCCAAAGAAGTAAAATAATTAATAAATTACCTTCTATCTCTACATTTCTATGATTATTTCAATATACATGCATTTCACATGATCATCATGAAGTTCCATAAAACACTCAAACCATTGGGCGGTGCTGTTTCAAATAGTCTTCCAGCAGCCTGGCCACTGGTTCTGAGGTTACTGGGATGTTTCCTTTTTTGTCTTACATGTAAGTAAACATCATGAATTCTCTCTTTCCTCACTCAGGGTACCTTTCATTTTCTGGGGATCAGTAATAGCTTTTAACTTTGATTCTTGGCTAGAGTGAAAATAGCCACAAATAATGCAATTTTATGCTCAGGGCTTACTTTATGCTAAAGGAGGTAAGAAAATTGATCCTATTTTGGCCAATAAGTTATGAGGATCATTTGCAATGTAAAAGGATTTGCACCTTTTAGAAAACTGAAATATATTAGAAATCTTGGCATAGAGCAGATAGGGCTAGTGAGAAAGAAAAATGGAATTGTCTAAGGTCTTAATATTTGCAGACGGGGAAAATTAAGTTAACCAATTTGGATCCACTTTGAGTTTTAATAGCAAAGATAATTACTAAACCAAGAGGCTTTGACTTATAACACCTTTTTTGTTGTTGTTGTTATTCCTCAGGGTGCCTGGATTAACACTTTACATATGCAGCACCATCCTAATGAATACTGAATGGGTTATTCATTAAATGAAACAGATTTGACTTTCTACATTAATCTGTTCATATGTGATCTCCTTTTATATCTCAGAAGAGATAAGAAAATTCTTTCCTTTATTTTTGGTCAAGGGGAAGGGACTTTAAGAACTAAAGAGTGAAGGAAGTTTCGATGCTTTTTTATGTGGAGTGCAATGATGGGTGGAGGAGGGGGGATGCTCAGCTCGACTGGAGAATGATTAGGACCATGTCCAATGCCACGTGGAAGAAGCCAGTGCAGAGACAGAGCAGTGAGAGGAGACTAGAGAAGATTGAGAGAGAAAGTTTGCCAGTGTCCAAGTCTCTGCATCCAAGATTATCTAGGCTAACTCCCTGCCTATTCCTAAGGTTTTAGAATATTCTCCTCTTTCATCTATTTTGAGCAGAGTTTCTCTTGCTTGCAAAGGTATTGTACTTCTTACTTGAAACACTTTTGTGCTGCACTAAGATATGAATAGTTTATTCTGTTATGTAACACATTAAAATTTAAAATTTCACATTTGGCATATGGAAGTAAAGAAATACCAATCTTTTAAAGTATGAACGGCTATAACCACTGCATTAATAGTAGGAAAACTAGGCATTAATCATGAATTTGCTAACTGTTCTTCCAGGATGTGCACTTTAGCTGTTAACTAAAATCTTACATGCCATTATGTCCAAATGCAAGTAACAGAGGAAAGAAAGATAATGAGACAGCAAACAACTTACTGTTGTTTTGAAATGTGGGTTCTAGAGTTACAGGAAACGATCTGAAGTGTGGCTGCAGTCATGTAAGCACAAATGCTTTTGTCACTTTTCCTTATGTTTTGTGTTTTTCTAGGACCTCTTCTCAGAGAAGGCGATGGCACCCCACTCCAGTACTCTTGCCTGGAAAATCCCATGGATGGAGGAGCCTGGTGGGCTGCAGTCCATGGGGTCGCTAAGAGTTGGATATGACTGAGTGACTTCACTTTCACTTTCACGCACTGGAGAAGGAAATGGCAGCCCACTCCAGTGTTCTTGCCTGGAGAATCCCAGGGATGGGGGAGCCTGGTGGGTTGCTGTCTATGGGGTCACACAGAGTCGGACACGACTGAAGCGACTCAGCAGCAGCAGCAGCAGCAGGACCTCTTCTAGCAATTGTCATATAGAAGGGTGATCTTATGTGTTAATTCGACTGGACCATGGTGTTCAGATATTGGATCAGACATTATTTCGGGTGTTTCTATAAGCATGATTTTTGGGTGAGATTAAAACTTAAATAAGTGGATCTTGAGTAAAGCAGAATATTTTCAATAATGCAGTTGCATCCGATCAGTTGAAGACCTAAATAGAACAAAAAGACCTCCACCAACCAACCAAGAGGAAATCCTGCCAACAGATGGCAATTCTTCCCTGGATCCTTAGTTTGTTGGCCTACCTCATCAGATTTTGGACTTGCCAAGCCTTTTAGAATCATGTGAGTCGGTACCTTAAAATAAATCTCTCTCTCTTTCTCTCTGCATACAGATATCTATATGTCTCCTTATTTTTGGTTCTGTTTCTCTGGAGAAATTTGGCTATAATACAAACATAGCCTGACTTATTAGAGTTAAAATTTTAGAATCAGTTGAAGAAAGTTAGGTACATAGTGCCCCTTAAAATTTGCCTAGATTAGGCTGATTTATTTCCACTTGTGCTCAATTGTGAAGTCGTGTCTGACTCTTTGTGACCCCACAGACCAGCCTGCCAGGCTCCTCTGTCCGTGGCATTTTCCAGGTAAGAATATTGGAATGGATTGCCATTTCTTTCTCCAGGTATTTTTGCTTATGCTACATTATCATTCCTTCACAGAAAATTGAGGATATACACTTCACTTATTTCTTTGTATTTTAGTAAACTATGTTCAAATAAAAAGACAGGTTTAAACACTGGTTAGCCCTACCTATTCAAAAGTATTTCAAATCAGATGTACGTCTCAGCCTTCTTTTCACATATTTGACAAATATATTTGAAATTAAATAATTAAATATAACGTCCCAAACCCTGATATTCTTCAGGTACATGTGCTAAATGAATACTCAAGGAACTCACTTGGTCTTTTATTCTTAACATGTATGTCCTGTGTTCTGTGACACATAATCACAAGCAATATCATCACAGCTGAATCCCAAAGAATGGAACGGCAGCTCTCTCCACTGAGGGCAGTAGCTGCTTTCAAAGATGAAGTACAGTCCGGGGGTTCCACTTCCTTACCAGCCTCAGCATAGCACAGAGGGCGACCACACAGGAACAAAGGACACTTGCCAATTAACAGCAGAAGGCGAAGGCAGCTTCCACAGGTGGCAGGCTGGCCTCTGCCATTTCTGTCTAGACTCTCACAGAACTGCTTGCTCCTGAAGGACAGAACTGTGAAGTCTTCACAGTATGTTGAAACAGTTTGTTCTTGTTGTCAAGCCAATCATTAATAAAATGGTGTGACAGTTTAGAATCACAAACCATTTAAATGCCCTTGATAACATGACTGAGTTGTGTCCCTCCCAAATTCCTGAGCTGCAGCCCACTCTGATTGCATTTGGAGATGGGGTGGGAAAGGAGGTATCAAGGTTAAGTGGGATCACACGGTGGGATCCTAATCCTATGGAGCTGGTACCCTTAAAAAGAAGAGAAGGAGCACTGAGCTCTCTCTCTCTGCCATGTGAGAACACAACAAGCTGGCCATCTGCTACCAGGGAGACAGCTCTCATCAGGAACCAAATTTATTAGCACCTTGGTCTCAGATTTCCAGTCTCCAGAACTGGAAGAAAATAAATTCTTATTGTTTAAGCTCCCCAGCCTGCAGTATTTTGTTAGAATAGTCATAGCATACATATATCACACACAATTTTGTCAACTGTTATACACTAGTATATATGTCGCATACATACACACATTTGTTTTGCTTGCTTGCTCAATATGTGTACTCCCATTAAGACCGCAAGTTACGGGAGCAAGGCCATGCCTGTCTCATTTATTTCTGAATAACGAAAGACCAGTACATACCCAGCATAAAGCAGAGATTTGCTAAATCTGCTGATTGAATGGATCATTCCTGTTCCTAGCCAAATATGAGCTAAAGCACAAGCGGTAAGAATTCTAAAGACAAACCAGTATGTGAGTTAGAGTCCTCTAACCTTTTATATAAAGTAACATTATTGGTGAAAATTAAAGAAAATCCAGTACTTCTCAGTATGAAAAGCTGCATTTATCAGGTGAGAAAATCAGTATTCTCCAATTGCTAAGAACAAGGGTATGTACGCTATCTGCATCCTGCAGAACTTCTGTTTTTCTCTAGTGGTTTTAGTGCTATACAGCTCTGCTATTAGCTCCCCAGTTCTACTATTACTGATTCACGGGAAATTAGGCTACCAACTAGACCAACAGAGTTGAGCTCCATGGTTCCATCATCTCTTTACAACATTTCACTTTGCTATGACAATGTTTCTCTACCAGTCAGTGAGGGCTGATGGTATCTGAAGAGCAACACTGAAAACTAATGATTTCCAAGTTTTCAAAAACAATGATGCCCTGTGAAGCACTGGTAAGACACCATAACTGAGTACAGAGCTACAGGGACAGTGTAAACATTTTATTAATCTTTAAGTTCTATCTCATCAATCCAGATACTTTCTCATCTGATTCAGAGCACATCTCAGCTGGTGTCTATAGGGGAAACCAGACACAAAGTAATATATTTTGAACTCTTCAAAATTCAGAAAGTAGTGAGAAGTGACTTAATGCACTCTGGGGTAGCTGACTGCATGTTTGAATTTGGTACCACAAAGCTAGTCCCGGTACACTAGGCCATGCTGTGAGTGGAGGGTGAGAGGAAATGCCTAGGGCTGATCATAAGAGAGAGGGGCCAACAGGTTTGCTGTGGTCTGGCTTTGCTTCTCTTTCTCAGAGATATGCTAGGACCAAAAGCTTTTGAGCACCTCACCTGAATGGGTTTTATGGCACTTTTCCTGTGGCTTCTTTATCCTAACATCAAGGTCAACAGTTTTAAAAGAACAACAACAAGAAAAGGTACGTTGACCATAGTGAGGCCTTAGACTATAACACTTATTTCTAGGGATGAAAGAAAAAGACATTAAAAAATTAGACTACAGAAAAAGCTTAGTACCTGCTGCCTGGACACATATCCCAGAAAACGCTGCATAAGTAAAAAGCTACGGAAGAGAAGGTCTTAACCTCTGTGGAATGGTTAGATCTAGTGGCACTGACCTTTGGCTGTGTCCTCAGAGTGACTACTATAGGCCAGATATCCTTACGTGCATCAGTCATTTTTTATGGAATAAATATAAATATCTTCTATACTTACCATCTGAGTCACCAGGGAAGTTCAAAATGAATCTATGTGTGGGTGCTAAGTGGCTTCAGTCATTTCCGACTCTTTGAGAGCCTATGGACTGTAGCCACCAGGCTCCTCTGTCCATGGGATTCTCTGGCAAGAATACTGGAGTGTGTTGCCATGCCTTCCTCCAGGGAACCTTCTCAACCAAAAGATCAAACCCAGATCTCCTGAGGCTTCTGCATTGCAGGCGGATTCTTTACCATCGAAAAATATCTTCTATAATAACTGTCTGAGCCACGGGGAAGCCCAAAGAAAAAACGCCTTTTATATGCATGTGCTACTTTAAAAAGTGTAGGTACTTCAGCTATGTGTTTTCAAAAGATTGTATTAAACATCATTGAATTCAGGATAGCAGTTCATTTTTGTTACATACTTCCTCATATAAGAGATCCTAAACCTACTGCCATGATCCTATAGTTATGCCACAAAATTTTGATATTAAAATGTGGTCTTCATACAGTACCTATAATTACACATCTTTATGATGATGTCTTTTTCTTCAAATTTTTCTCTAACAATGCCTGTCTCTCATGAGTACCACTTGTTCTCAGATAAACTCTACTTATTTTTCCTCATTTCCTGGGCTCTGAAAGAGATACTTTTTCTGCTAATGGCTCTCCTCTCAGCATCCTGTTCCTGTCACAGCCACCTCCACACCTTGAGACCTTGACGTGTTTGAGAATCAGGATGGGGTCTCCTTCCTGGTGAGAGAGGAACTGACAGAAGTCCAGGGCTTGACCCCCCAGGTTTTCTTCTAGCCAAGTAATAAGGAAGAGCAGGGAATATGCTATAAAGGACTCACGAAATGGAAGAAGAGGGTTTTTTTGTCTGCTTTTTGTTTTTGTGGTTGACGTCCTCTAAATGAGGCAGGAGGTAGATACTCCCCCAGTTCCCTACAGGGTAAAGTGACTGGAAATTCATTCCCTGTGGACTGAAAATCCAAGACGAGAGTAGCAGGACAATTAAGTGGGGAGGCTGGGCCCTGCCCAGACTACATATTTCTCATTCTTGAAGTCAGGAGACTTCCTTGACCACACATGTGCAGAAAGACTCCTTGGAGGCCAAAGGGGAGTGATGCCAAGGGATGTTCTGCCCATACGCCTTTTCTGTGAAATCCATTTTGGCTGAGATGTGCGCACACACATGGGAGGGTCCTGGATACACCAAATATGGACTGTGAACCAGGCGAATTAAAATGATTGGCCAAAATAAACCAGGAAGAAATTCCCCATAATTCAAACTGCCAAGAGGGCGTGACTCAGGGACTCTCCTGAGTCTGCCCATGTGTCTAGCCACACGTAATGTACTCTTTCTTCTCTAAATAAATACTTTTTTCACTACTTTCCATCTCAGGAAATTCGTTTCTGCAAAGTTGAAGGGGCAGGGCCCTTGTCACTGACCACTGGTTTAGTGGCTAGGATGCCGTGCTCTTACTGTTGCGACCTGGCCTCAATCTCTGGCTGGGGAACGGAAGCCCCACTTTAAGCCACTGCAGGCCGAGGCCACCTGAGATCATAAACAGGACACACATTGCAAGATCAGCACAACAAATGTTGATTTTACCTTTCGTGTTTTGTGTGGATTTCTCATTCTGGATGACTTCTTAATGTCCACTTCAGTGGTATTTACACATCCAGGCTAGAAATGGAAAACAGAGAGACAAAGGAATCTTTGGGTGTAAAGTTTCTGATGTGCACATTCACTCTCCAGGACCCCAGTAAACGCTGCTATGACACAAGCCCCCCGCAGCCCTGTCCAAATGGCCCCAGCCACCTCTCTGGGCAGTTATCCAGTGAGAAAGGCACTGCCTTCTTTCACACCTTAAGTTTAAAAGTCTTCAGATACCATTCTAGAAAAGCTACCAGAGAAACGGGAAAAAGAAATACAAGAGATCTGCAAGTGAAAATGAGTGTTAGCTGCTAACCCGACAGATTCAGAGCAAGGGTATCCAGAGACCAAATAAGGTGAGGCCCCTAGCTGGTATCTGCATTCAGCTTCCCTCAGAGTCTACCCTCTTTGGATGAGATGACACTTACTAGACGGCTGTGTGCATCTCCTAAGTTAGAAAATCAATGGCATTCAGTCGAACGAGCTCAAATCCCAGAGCAATTTTTCTACAGGGATCTATGACGTCCAGTGACTTGGAATATTTGTTTGTCAATAGACAGAATGTGCAGTGGAGTTAATGGTCAAAGTGTGGAAGATGAAGAAAGCAACCGGGAATCAACAGACCACGCTTCTTCTCGGAATTCCTAACTTTCCTCTTTCCTTTTCCATAGACAGGCGAGCCCCTTTCAAACAGGGTGGGTTGGAGGAAAAGTTTGGACAGTTTGCTCCTTGTTTTTTGACAACCACAGGAATATCATTTTGCCACATTTATTTTTCTGTTGCAAAGAAGCAAAGAGCTCTTAAGCGTCTTTCTTATTTAGAGAAGAGAAAAGGAGGGAGAAAGAAAAAGGAAGAAGGAGACGGAATAGAAAGAAGAATAGGAAAGAGAGAGAGAGGGTGGGAGAGAGAAAACACAAATCAGGAAACAGAAGAAAGGAGATTAAAAATACTTGAGATCTTAAATGGAGAAAGGTCCTTCAGTTCAGTTCAGTTGCTCAGTCATGTCCGACTCTTTGCGACCCCATGAATTGCAGCACACCAGGCCTCCTTGTCCACCACCAACTCCCAGAGTTCACTCAAACTCATGTCCATCGAGTCAGTGATGCCATCCAGCCATCTCATCCTCGGTCGTCCTCTTCTCCTCCTGCCCCCAATTCCTCCCAGCATCAGGGTCTTTTCCAGTGAGTCAACTCTTCACATGAGGTGGCCAAAGTACTGGAGTTTCAGCTTTAGCACCATTCCTTCCAACGAACACCCAGGACTGATCTCCTTTAGAATGGACTGGTTAGATCTCCTTGCAGTCCAAGGGACTCTCAAGAGTCTTCTCCAACACCACAGTTCAAAAGCATCAATTCTTCGGCGCTCAGCTTTCTTCACAGTCCAACTCTCACATCCATACATGACCACTGGAAAAACCATAGTCTTGACTAGAAGGACCTTTGTTGGCAAAGTAATGTCTCTGCTTCTCAATATGCTATCTAGGTTGGTCATAACTTTCCTTCCAAGGAGTAAGCATCTTTTAATTTCATGGCTGCAGTCACCATCTGCAGTGATTTTGGAGCCCCCCAAAATAAGGTCTGACACTGTTTCCACTGTTTCCCATCTATTTCCCATGAAGTGATGGGACCAGATGCCATGATTTTCGTTTTCTGAATGTTGAGTTTTAAGCCAACTGTTTCACTCTCCTCTTTCACATTTATCAAAAGGGTTTTTAGCTCCTCTTTACTTTCTGCCATAAGGGTGATGTCATCTGCATATCTGAGGTTATTGATATTTCTCCTGGCAACCTTGATTCCAGCTTGTTCTTCTTCCAGCCCAGCATTTCTCATGATGTACTCTGCATATAAGTTAAATAAGCAGGGTGACAATATACAGCCTTGATATACTCCTTTTCCTATTTGGAACCAGTCTGTTGTTCCATGTCCAGTTCTAACTGTTGATTCCTGACCTGCACATAGGTTTCTCAAGAGGCAGGTCAGGTGGTCTGGTACTCCCACCTCTTTCAGAATTTTCCACAGATTATTGTGATCCACACAGTCAAAGGCTTTGGCATAGTCAATAAAGCAGAAATAGATGTTTTTCTGGAACTCTCTTGCTTTTTTGATGATCCAGTGGATGTTGGCAATTTGATCTCTGGTTCCTCTGCCTTTTCTAAAACCAGCTTGAATATCTGGAAGTTCACGGTTCACGTGTTGCTGAAGCCTGGCTTGGAGAATTTTGAGCATTATTTTACTAGCGTGTGAGATGAGTGCAATTGTGCGGTAGTTTGAGCATTCCTTAGACATCACTTATCCTTTAGATTTGACTGGAAGTTAGCAGTTACACGGTTGTATTTCCTTTACTTGCAACTTTTGATACAGGATGCAAGAATCTCTGGTATTAATTAAAATTATTACATTGTATATCTCTGCTCAAGTTCTTTATTTTCTCTCCACAGACTGAAATATCATAAGTTACTCTTGAAAGTGACTCCAGAGAAAATATGAAAGTGGAGAAAATGAGTTTGAGGATCTGGGAGGACATGAAGGCAAGGGCAAAAGGCAGCACTGATATGACTAGAGAAAGAAGTTATTCTCCACAAGCCCTGGTAAGCAATAGGGATTAGCTCTTTGTATAACGAAAACCCAGGACATTTTTCTTAAAGAACCTTCTCCTGACAGTCCAACCATTATGACAATACTCCACTACAATGTTGTAAGGGATAAAGAAGTAAATGAAGAAAGCACTTTTCTCTTGAATTGTTTTCTTTGTAGGTTGTATGTGAAATATATGTACTATAATACACTGCCCTGTAAACATTAAATAAACTGTAAATTTGGTTTGCATATCTATTTAAGAATAGAAATAGCACAGCCAAAAAAAAGTAAGTAAATAATTTCTAAAAAAGAATTAGCCAACAAATAAATAATTAAAAAAAAAAAAAAAAAAGAACTTCCCTGGTAGTCCAGTGGTTATCAATCCACTTGCCAACACAGGGGACACAAGTTTGAGCCCTGGTCCAGGAAGAGCCCATATGCCCCGGAGCACCTAAGCCCGTGCGTCACAACTTCTGAGCCTGCACCCTGAGCCTGTGAGCTACAACTACTGAGCTGAAACTATGGAAGCCCCCGTGCCTAGACCCTGTGCTCTGCAACAAGAGTAGCCGCTGTAATGAGAAGCCTGTGCAGAACAAGTAGAGAGCAACCCGCACTTGATGCAGCTAGGGAAAGCCCACACAGCAACAAAAGGCAAACTCAGCCAAAAATAAATAGTAAATAAATAATTTTTCCAAAAACAAGAGAAGTAGCTGGTTTAGCACCATGATCTGCTTAGAAGTGTGGGAGAAAGGAAGAGCACCCTCTTGGGTGAGACTTATTTACTAATTGACACTGAGCGATTCACTTAAACTTTATTGGCATCAGATTGATCCAATATTTGATATTCTGATTTGATTTTCTGTGGCTGGTTCTAAGTATAAGTGTATGTTAACAAGTCCCCTCTCCCCCACTACCAGCCAGTCCATATCCTCTCTCACTGGTGATTTTAATATGCAGCCAGGATTCATAGATGCTTGCCCTTTGAACGAAAATCTGTGACAAACCTAGACAGCATATTACACAGCAGAGACATCACTTTGCTTACAAAAGACCATCTTGTCAAAGCCATGGTTTTTCCGGTAGTCATGTGTGAATGTGAGAGTTGGACCATAAAGAAGGCTGCTGCTGCTAAGTCACTTCAGTCGTGTCTGACTCTGTGTGACCTCATAGATGGCAGCCCACCAGGCTTCCCCCGTCCCTGGGAGTCTCCAGGCAACAACACTGGAGTAGGTTGCCATTTCCTTCTCCAATTCATAAAAGTGAAAAGTGAAAGGGAAGTCCCTCAGTCGTGTCCGACTCTTCGCAACCCCATGGACTGCAGCCTGCCTACCAGGCTCCTCCGTCCATGGGATCTTCCAGGCAAGAGTACTGGAGTGGGGTGCCATCACCTTCTCAATTGATGCTTTCAAACTGTGGTGCTGGAAAAGACTCTTTTGAGAATCCCTTGGACAGCAAGGATTTCAAACCAGTCAATCCTAAAGAAAATCAATCCTGAATATTCATCGTAAGGACTAATGCTGAAGCTCCAATACTTTGGCCACCTGATGCAGAGCCAACTCATTAGAAAAAGCCCTGATGCTGGGAAAGATTGAAGGCAGGAGCAGATGGGGACAACAGAGGATGAGATGGTTGGATGGCATCACTGACTCAATGGACATGAGTTTGAGCAAGCTCTGGGAGAGTTTGAAGGACAGGGAAGCCTGGTGTGCTGCATGGGTTGCAAAAAGTCAGACAAGACAGAGCAACTGAACAACAACAAAAATTCATAACCATTTATCTAGAAGTGACAAAGATAAGGTTTTAAAAATATTAAAGCAGTGTGTGTTCATTTCCTATTCAATTTCCATTTCCTATTGATATATCAAGAGTCAAGCATGACAAGACAGATCATAGAAGATTTTCTTCTATACTTAAAGGAGTGGGATAAATGAGAATGTGATATACAGGAAAAGGAAGGCATGTCCCTCTGTAACTGAGGGGGAAAAGAGAAATAAAGGTAAGATGCAGCATCCAACATGTGTCCTCATTTCTTCCTCTGGAGAAGACAGCCCATGCAGAATGAAAAGAGTGATAGAAATGCCCAGTCAATTATGAGGGAGCCTATAATGTGTGGGTTGGATAGCTAGTCCCACTTACCTAGAGGAATCACCACATGCCATCACACACAATGTGAATGTCTACAATTGGAGCTGGCAAGAGAGATAAAGCTGAGATAGTGTTTCTCAGGGCCTGTAGGCAGCAGGCAAGAGACCCAGATTTTGTTGCATGCCTCAGTGGTAAAGGAGGCAGAAGTTCTGAGACTAATAGATGGATGGGAACCTGAGGTTGAGACAAGACCAAAGTGTGCAGGAATTTTATGCCGGTAGCACAAATGTCTGGAATACAAACTCCAGTGAGCACCCAAAGATGAGATGGTATTCCTGTGATAGCAGTCCCAGGAATAAACTCGACTGACGTATCTAAAACAGAAATCAGAAAGAAGCCAGAAGTCCCATTGACCCTTCTTCCACTGTATGCGATCATATAAAAACAAAGCATTTATACTCCAAACTCCTATCAAAACTACCTCGCATAGAGGCAGGGAAAGGTGGAAGAAAATTGAAAGTGTGATCACTTACCCAAAATTTACCTAGCAGATGCTTTAAATGATTGCATCATACAGAGCACACACATTGAAGACTATCCTTCAAATGTTTCTGAGATAAATAGGCCAATCATATATTAAAAAAAAAAACCCAGAAAATATATTTTCTATATACACATGAGGAGTCTGAACTAATAGAATTTGAAAGCGCCTTCTGTTATAAGCTAGAATTCTAAATCAATCTTACTTCATATCAAGTCATACCAAATGGGTATTGATAAATGGCCCTAGAAATTGTGTCAACCACTGAAGGGATGAAGTAGAAAGATAGTTTCTCTTTGTATAAAAATGTATCTGACTGCCCTCTCAAAGAGAATTTTCCTTTTTAAAGTTAAAAGATTTTGGTCTTTCAAATTTGGTTAATGAGCCATTAGCAGACATCTAAAATTCTACTTGAACCAATTTTTAACACCATTGATCAGCAAATTAATAAGTCATTGATCCTAAAAGTAAATATTATTAGAAGACTGAACCCTGAGGTAATGTCTCATAACTCAGCTCTCATTCCAGGCTAATGAAATAGGCTAGTTCAAAATTTTTTGTTAATGGCACAATGGTTAAAATAATAAACTGAACCTGGGATGCATGTCTCAGTGGACTTCCAGCTTCCTTTCATTTCTAAAGAGCCCCTTAGGAAGTTCATGCTTAGATCGGTCTCTGGTATCTAAGCTTAAACAGGGGATTCTTGAAGACTGAAAAAGCTTCAATGCTCAAAGCCATCTAGTATATTTCTGAATAATTAATGTCATTTCAAAATAACTACTTTCAGAAATCAGGCACTGAAGTGGATGAAATATGGGAATAATTCTTTGGAATTTTTTAAATAATAATTTTAAGAAAATTTATTTTTGTATCTAAATCTAGTGATAAATGGTAAGGTATAAAAATGAAGGTATGATCATACCTCAATATTCTGTTAGTATAGTAAGGATGCCAGACAGATGAATCATCACAGTGTGGGAGCATAAGGACTAGACAGTAGATGGCAGAGCGCCATTATACATCAAGAGGACATTCCAGACATCCATGCTTATGTGAATACTGCTGTTCCTCACCAATGTGGCAGATAAACATTTTTTAAACTTTGTTTTAAAGTAAATTTGATATGCCCCTTGGTTATTTTGAAAAGGCAGTTATCCTTTTGAAACATATATAATATGTACCACTCAGTTCAGTTCAGTTCAGTTCAGTTCAGCTGCTCAGTCATGTTTGACTCTTTGCGACGCCATGAACCACAGCACACCAGGCTTCCCTGTCCATCACCAACTCCTGGAGTCCACCCAAACCCATACCACTAGCTGGCAACAGATTCACTTGAAATGTTGTGCATAAATTGGTTTTCTGTACTACAAAATGTATCTTCCCAATAAGGTACAAATGACAGTACCATTACCAAGTAGGCACTCAGTAAAAATGGTCAAACATGTACTATTTTACAGATATAACGAAGTACACATTACTGTTGGATTTAAGAAGTAATACAATTGCATTTACATTGGCCTCGAAAAGAACTATTTCTAGTGATTCAAAGGAGAATTTATTTTCAACAAAACTAAGCTGTGTTGCAACACTACTATAATACTGTTTGCTAAAAGCAGAATTTAATGTCTTGGAATCCATTCCTGCAGGGGCAAAAGGAGCCATACTATTGAGAACTATAACTGACACAGTGCTCATTTATGTGTCTTAAAGAGTTGCAAAACAGAAGCTAGAATTCTTGGTTTTACTGTTGACATTTTATTTAAAAGAATTTAAAAATCACTTATTTCCTCTCATGACATAATGCATTTTTATTAACTGTAGCAGAAGGCACACCTGAGTTCAGAATAACTTGGGATACCTGAAGGATTCTTTGATGAAGAACAGCATTATTAACAGTAATGGAGAAAACAACTCCCTAAATTCAATCACTATGGTGATATGTAACTGTAAAACAATGTCCTAAGGGACAAATAAGTGGAGATTTAAGAATCAGGTGGCATATGGAGCTGATAGTAAGAGATACACACATTCCTGGAAATTAAAAATTCAGACTTGACTCTGGGAAAATTAACATTTTGAATATATGTTAATTATTAGTTCAAACAAACACATTATTGAAAACAATTTGTCCTTCTCTAACACTGTACCAGTTTTAAAAATTCAATTTGCAACATATTGTACTTCAGTTAAAATGATCCCTTATTCTTATACAAAGCAATTCTAGGTTTTTAAAGTGTTCAACCTCAGGATATTTTTTAAAGATCCAATTCAAACTTTTCTTTCTCTTCTTGGGCACTTGCCAATTGATTTAACTCCTGATCCTTTCAGCTTGGCTGACCCACTCATTTACTAAAAGCTACACACAAACTGAAAGAAGCTGTCTGTGGCTGGAATTCTTCTCCCCTTTTCTTGAAGGAGTTGGCTTTTTTAATATAATCTTTTATTTACTGGCTGTGCTGGGTCTTCATTGCTGTGAGGACTTTTTTCTAGTTGGGAAGAGCAGGGGCTATTTTTTAGATGTGTGCTTGGGCTTTTCATTGAAGCAGCTTCTCTTGCTGCTGCGCACAGGCTACAGAGTGTGCAGGCTTTAACAGCTGTGGTTCCCAGGCTCCAGGGTACAGGCTCAACAGTCATGGTGTACGGGCTTAGTTGCTCCACTCCAAGTAATCGAACTCTGAACCAGGCATTGAATCCATGTCTCTTGCATTGGCAGATGGATTCTTCACCACTGAGCCACCAGGGAAGTTCCTGGAATTTACTACATTCACTCTCCTCTATAATATTTACTCATTCGATTTGTACTCAGTCTTAATTGTTGTCTATAGATTGTTAATTAAGTAATCCTACTTTTGTGTATGTTATGAATGAACTCTGCATGTCAAGAGGCACAAGGAAGTCTACTGTGGCAGAGGGGAGAGAAATATACCATGACAGCCTGGAATTGTGGAAAGTGGTTAGCTTAGGTAGAAATTTTAGATTACGGTAAAAATCTCTGGTTCAACTCTAAACATAAGTGGAAGTTACTGGAGTGTTTCAAACATGATAGTGGCTTGTTATGCTCTAGATTTTTAAAAACTCAAACTTTATAACCTTCATAAAAAAATGGACTAAGTGTGAAATGATAAACTATAAAACTCCTAAAAGAAAATATGAGTCTGACGTAGGATACAGCATGCTTGGGGCTGGTGCATGGGGATGACCCAGAGAGATGCTATGGGGAAGGAGGTGGGAGGGGGGTTCATGTTTGGGAACGCATGTAAGAATTAAAGATTTTAAAATTTAAAAAATAAAAAACTTAAAAAAAATAAATAAATACAAGTCAAAAAAAAAAGAAAATATGAAAGAAAATTTAGGTGATCTTGGGTTTGGCGATGACTTTTTAATTCAACAGCAAAGGCACAATCCATGAAAGAAATAATTGATAAGTTGAAGTTCATAAAAATTAAAAACTTCTGCTCTATGAAAGATACTGTCAAGCAAACAAGAAGGTAAGTCACAGACTAGGAAAAATATTTGCAAAATACAGATCTGATAAAGGATTATTATCTAAAATATACGGAGACTCTTAAAATTCAATGATAAGAAAATGAATAACATGGTTAAAAAATGGGTAAAAGATCTGAACAGGCAACTCATTGATGAAGATATACAGATGGTAAATAAGCATACGAAAAGATGCTTCACATCATGTGTCACTAGGAAACTGTAAATTAAAGCAACCATGAAGTACCATTACACCACCTATTAGAAAGACCAAAACACTGGCAATTCCAGATGCAAGAGAATGTGAGACAACAGGAACTCTCATTTGCTGCTGATGGAAGTGTAAAGTGGTACAGTCACTTTGAAAGACAGTTTGGTGGTTTCTTACAAACTAAATATACCTCTAATCACACGATCCAGCAATTGTACTCTTTAGTATTTATCCAAAAGAGTTGAAAAGTTAGATCCTCACAAAAACCTGCATATGGATGGTTTATTTATAATTGCCAAAACTTGGGAGTACTCAAGATGTCCTTCATTCGGTGAATGGATAAATAGACTGTGGTAAAGATATGCAGTGGAATATTTTTTAGCACTAAAAACAAATGAGCTGTTAAACATGAAAAGACATGAAGGAAACTGACATGCATCTTACTTAGTGAAAGAAGTCAATCTGAAAAGGCTACACATAGTATCATTTCAACTATATGACATTCTGGAAAATTGCTGTTGTTCACTTGCTCAGTCATGTCCAAATCTTTGCAACCCCATGGGCTGCAGCACACCAGGTTTCCCTGTCATAACCTTGGGGACAGTAAAAAAAAATCAGTGGTTGCCAGGGATTGAGAAGAAGGAGTAAGAATGGGTGGAGCTAGAGGATTTGGGGGAGCAGTGAAATTACTCTGTATGATACTATATTGGTGGATATGTGTCATTATACATTTGTTCAAACCCACAGAACGTAAAATACCAAGAGTGAACCTTAATGTAAACTATAGATTCTGGGTGACAGTGATGTGTAGGTTCAGTTGTAACAAAGTACCATTCTGGGGATGTTGATAATGGGGCAGGGAGGCTGTGTGTGGGAAGGGAAGGAGGGGTATAGGAACTACCTATACTTTTTACTTAATTTTTCTGTGAATCTAGAACTGCTCTAAGAAAGTCTACTTGAAAACAAACAAACAAACAAATTAGGAATTGTGGGTCCTTTAGGATTGATTATCAGGATAGGGATAGAACAAAAGTGGAAACAGGGACACCAGTTACAGGGCTACTGTAACCATCTAGCCAAGAAATGATGCTGAGGGCATATGCACATCAGCACGAAAGATCATGGGTGTTGTATTTGGGATACATTTTGAAGCCAGAATCAGTAAAACTTGCTGATGTGTTGGGTTTGGGAGCTAAAAGGAAGAGAATAGTCAATGATGACTTCCAGGTTTTGGCAACTGAGTTGCCATCAGCTGAGATGAGGAAGCCTGGGACAGAAATAAATGGAAGTGAAGACATGAGTCAGATATAATTCTGATATTGTATTTACATGTGATTTTAATATTTACTGAATTTTCCAATTGGAATGCAGCTCCTTATGCAGTCATTATCAAGAGTCACGAGACTTCGCAGATGACGCAGTGGTAAAGAAACTACCTGCCAGTGCAGGAGACGTAGGATAAGTGGGTGGGTTTGATCCCTGGGTCGGGAAGATCCCCTGGAAGAGGAAATGGCAACCTGCTCGTTTTCTAGCCTGGAAAATTCCCTGGACAGAGGAGTCTGGCTGACTACAGACCATGGGGTTGCACAAAGTTGGACATGGCTGAACACACACGCATCATTGAGTGATGGCACAGATCATCTCCAACAGAAATGTTTGTACAGTAACCTGCCTCTGACCCTACCTTTTGTGTCTTTGCCTTTTTGCAACATCATTGCTGATTTAAGCACATCACTGAAATGTGCAAGATTATTATCTAATGGTCAATTACCAACAGGGTGGTAGAGCAGCCTCCTTGTTCAGAGTCTTGGCTATACTTCCTTATTCTTCACATTCTCCTAATCTGCTCTGATTGAAATAAGACCCTTCCATTTAACATCCATGAATGGTCTGTTCACCCTTCAATGATATTTCCATTTTATATACTAGCTGTTGTGGTGTTGACACAGACTGTTACAGTTCTCCACAAGCTACCAAGAGGAGTCTAACAAGTAAGTCTGCCTAGAGCTTCTCTGTGATCAATGGCATTGCTCACGTTTCAGGTTCAGTTTTAAAATACTGAAAATATTCCCAGCTAGAATTATTCAGGAATAAAAAAACCCACCAAGAGTTAGTTATTGTACTTACCTTGAATAAAATATTGAATATGAGCTCCTTGAAGAGATAAAGCCTGAGGCGCATGTGCGTGGACCCTTTTGTTCTGTTGCACCTGGTCTGCCATGTACACAAGTGACTGATCTCCAGCACTTTTTATGATTCTTTCCTTACAAAAATCTGGTTATAATTTGGGGACATGCAAAGATTTTTCAAAGGGGAGATTAAAAAGATCCGTCTTGGATTTAGCATACAAGCTCCAACTTGCCATACACAGAGGAGTCCTGGGTTGGCTTCTAGGATGCTTCCATAAGCACCAGTGACGTGGCTTTTGGTTCACACTGTGTTGCTGTCTCTCCGGGATCTCATTCATGAAGGGTGAGCAGCAACATACAATCCTGGAATCCCTGATCCTCGGACTGAATATCATCAAATGACTTAGAAGTTTTGATTTTAACTCTTTGACTCTGTTTACTGAATGTAAGAATGAATGAATGAAACCTAGGCTAGCTCTCTGATGGCAACAAAAATTTCCTACAGCATAAAAATTGAGAACCCAAAAAGTAGGAAAATGTGACCAAATTGGTGACAACAATTTTTAATTTTGTAAATATTACTATTGCTAGTACTGGTGATTTAATGGTGTAATGTAAAACGTGAGGAAGAACCAAATAAAATTTCTGTTAGTATAAATAACTCTTAGTAAGTTCAAAAGGCTTATAATAATTATTATAATAGATAACATGAGACAATTAGAAAATGAAAAGTTTATAAAAATCATATTGGAACATATGATGAATTACATATATTGAATGTAATAGTGCCTTGAATTACAATAGTGATCTTGAACTCAATATCCTTTAATTCCAAAGGATATAAGAGGCTCCAAAGTAATATGTTCCACAGTGGGGAGGTGTACCTCCCTTCTACAGGCCAGTAATGTGCTAAAATGTCCTAATGATACATGATATTGAACACCTTTTCGTATACCTACTTGCCATCTGTGTATCTTCTTTGGTGAGGTGTCTATACAGATCTTTTGTCCATTCTTAATTGGTTGATTTGTTTCTCACTGTTGAGTTTTAAGAATTCTTTGTATATTCTAGATACTAGTCAATTTTCAGTTACTTATTTATTTTGATATTATGCTCCCAGTCTATGCTTTGTCCTCTCATTCTCGTAACAGTGTTTTTCACAGACCCCAAAGATTTAATTTTAATAAACTGACATCAAATTTTTCTTTCATGCCTTTAGTATTGAATCTAAAAACATATTCACCAAACCAAAGGTCATCCAAATTGTCTCATATGTTATTCTCTAATAATTTACAGTTTAGCATTTTACATTTAGGTGAATGATCCATTGTGAGGTAATTTTTTAAAAAGGTGTAAGGTCTATATCTAGATTCATGTTTTCCTTCCGTTTTTTGAATGTAGGTCTTCAGTTCTTTCAGCAACATTCTTGGGGAAGACTATTCTTTCTCCATTGACTTGTTTCACCCTTTGTCAAATATAAGCTGACTATAAATTTATGTGGATATAATTCTGGGCTCTCTATTCAACTGATGTATTTACATATTTTCTTAGTTATCAGTATTATACTGTTTTGATTACAGTAGCTTATATGCAGAGTACATCATGCGAAATGCTGGGCTGGATGAAGCTCAAGTTGGAATCAAGATTTCTGGGAGAAACAGCAGTGACCTCAGGTATGCAGATGACACGACCCTAATGGCAGAAAGTGAAGAGGAACTAAAGAACCTCTTAATGAAGGTGAAAGAGGAAAGCAAAAAACTGGCTTAAAACTCAACATTCAAAACCCTAAGATCATGGCATCCAGTCCCATCTGTGCGCACGTGTGTGGGTCAATCACTTTGTCATGTCCAACTCTTTGTGACCCTATGGTCTCTAACCTGTTAAGCTCCTCTGTCCATGGAATTTTCCAGGCAAGAATATTGAAGTGGGTTGTCATTCCCTTCTCCAGAGGATCTTCCCGACCCAGGGATTGAACCTGAGTCTCCCATATTGCAGTCATATTCTCTCTACCATCTGAGCCACCAGGGAATCTAATCACATCACTCCATAGCAAATAGAAGGGGAAAAATGGCAACAGTGACAGACTTTGTTTTCTTGGGTTCCAAAATCACTGTGGATGGTGAACTTCAACCATGACATTAAAAGACATGTGCTCCTTGGAAGAAAAGCTATAACAAACCTAGATATCGTATTAAAAAGCACAGACATCACTTTGTCTACAGAAGTCCATTTAGTCAAAGCTATGATTTTTCCAGTAGTCATGTAAGGATGTGAGAGTTGGACCATAAAGAAAGATGAGTGCCAAAGCAATGATGCTTTCAAACTGTGGTGCTCAAGGAGGCGCTTGAAAGTTCTTTGGACTGCAAGGAGATCAAACCAGTCAATCCTAAAGGAAATTAACACTGAATATTCATAGGAAGGATTGATGCTAAAGTTGAAGCTTTGGCCACCTGATGCCAAGAGCTGACCCACTGGAAAAGACCCTGATGCTGAGAAACACTGAGACGGAAGGAGAAGTGGGCAACAGAGGATAAGACGATGGGATGGCATGACCTACTCAATGGATACGAGTTTGAAGAAACTCCAGGAGATGGTGAAGGGTAGGGAAGCCTGGCGTGCAAAGAGTTAGACACAACTGAGCAACTGAACATGAACACAGTCCTCTGACTTTGTGGTTCTTCTTCAGTATTGTGGTAGTTATTCTGTGTCATTTGTCCTTTCCATAAATTTTAGAATTAGTTTGTCAATATCCACAAAATAATTTGCTGGCATTTTGATTTGGATTGTGTTAAATCTATAGACCTAGTATTGAAGAACTAACATCTTCACGATACTGTCTTTCTATCTCCATACATGAAATATTCCCTGCATTTATCATGATCTTTATTTTTTTCCCCATATTATTCTTATGTGTTTTGTTAGACTTAAAATCTATATGTAATAGCATTTAACTTTTAGTGCTAATGAAATGGTATTGTTTCTAATTTCAAATTCCAATTGTTTATTGCTAATATATAAGAAATCAGTTGACTTCTGTGTATTAACTTTATATCCTGCAACTATATTATTGCAGTTTATTAATTTTAATAGCTTTGTTGCTGTGACTGTTGATTCCTTGTGATTTTTAACATAGAAAAAAACCATGTTATATGTGAACAAAGGCAGCTTTATTTCTTCCTTCCCAATTTCCTTCCCGTTTGTGTATTTTTTTTTTTTACTTTATTTTTAAATTGAAGGATAACTGCTTTACAGAATTTTGTCTTCTGTCAAACATCAACATGAATCGGCCATAGGCACACATATGTCCCCATCCTCTTGAACCTCTGTCCCATCTGCTTCATCCCACCCCTCTAGGTTGATACAGAGCCCCTGTTTGAGTTCCCTGAGACATACAGCACAATTTATGCATGTTTAATTTCCTTTTCTTGTCATTATATTAGCTAGGTCCTTCAGTAAGATGTTGAATAGGAGTGGTGAGAAGGAACATGTTGCCTTGTTCCTGATGTCAGAGAGAAACCATCTATTAATAGTATTTCACCACTAAGTATGATATTAGCTGCAGGTTTTTGGTAAATGTGCTTTATCAATAAGTTGAGGAAGTTCCTCTCTATTCCTAGTTTGCTGACAATTTTTATCTTTGAATGAATGTTGGATTCTGTTACAATTTTTCTGCTTCTATTGTTAAACTGTTGATTATGGAATGTTGAACTAGCATTGTGTACACAGAATAAATTCCACTTGGTTGTGGTGTATACTTCTTATTATACAATTGTTGGATGTCACATATTCATAATTTATGGAAAATTTTGCAGCTGTGGGTCACGAGAGACATTTGTTTGCCTTTCTTGCAATGACTTTGTCAGGTTTGGGTATTAAAGTAATGCTGGAATCATAGACTGAGTTATTCACAGGAAGTAGGCCTTCTGCTCTTTTCAGGAAAAATAGTAAAAGAAAAAAAATTGGTATAATTTCTCCTTTAAATGCTTGCTGGAATTCCTCAGTGAATTCATCTGGGATTTTGCTTTCTATTTTGGAAGGTTATTTGTTATATATTTAAATTCTTTTGTTGAAAAGATTGTTTAATCTTTAATAATAGGTACACTATACATTAATACATGTAGGCATATTCATATTAATTACTTTTGGGGTGAGGTTTGGTAAACTTGTCTTTCACAAAACTTGTGCATTTCATGTAGGTTTTCATATTCGTGGGCATAGAGTTGCTCACAACATTCATTTGTTATCAAAATAACACCTGTGTGATCAGTGATCAGGAGAAGGCAATGGCAAACCACTCCAGTACTCTTGCCTGGAAAATCCCATGGGCGGAGGAGCCTGGTAGGCTGCAGTCCATGGGGTCGCTAACAGTCGGACACGACTGAGCGACTTCACTTTCACTTTTCACTTTCCTGCATTGGAGAAGGAAATGGCACCCCACTCCAGTGTTCTTGCCTGGAGAATCCCAGGGACGGCGGAGCCTGGTGGGCTGCCGTCTATGGGGTCGCGCAGAGTCGGACACGACTGAAGCGACTCAGCAGCAGCAGCTCAGTGGTAATCATTCCTCTTTTATTTCTATTAGTAATTGTGTCTGCTCTCTAACTAGAGGGGCTTCCCTGGTGGCTCAGCCTGTAAAGAACCTGCCTGCAATGCAGGGGACCTGGTTTGATCCCTGGGTGGAGAAGATCTCCTGGAGAAGGTGAATGGCTACCCACTCCAGTATTCTTGCTTGGGCAGAATTCCACGGACTGAGGAGCAATTTATCAACCTTACTGAACCACTTCTAAGTGTTGTTGTATTTCTCTATCACTTTCCTGTTTTCAATTTCATTGATTTCTGCTCTAATTTTTATTTCTTTTCTTCTGGGTTTTTCTAGTTTTCTAATATTAAAGTTTAGATTATTGATTTTAGGTTTTCCTAACATATGTATCAATGCATATATTTATAAATTGCCAAGTACAGCTTTCAATGCATCCACAGATTTTGATAACATGTATTTTCATTTAGCTTGAAATATTTTACAATTACTCTTGACACTTCTTTTTGACCCATGTATTATTTAGAAATGTGTTGCTTAACTCTAAGTATTTTGTCATTTTCCATCTATCTTTCTATTACTGGTATCTAGTTAATCCCATTGTGGCCTGGGAATACTTCATATAATTTCCATTAAAATTCTTTTACACTTAATTAGGGTGAGTTTTGTGGCCCCAAATGTGTTCTTTCTTAGTGTGTTCCATGGGAATTTGAGGAGAAGGTATATTCTGCGGCTATTGGATGAAGCAGCTTATGATATCAATTAAATACAGTTGATTAATGGCACTCTTCAGTTCAGTTATGTTCTTATTTTCTGCCTGTTAGATCTGTCAATCAATGCCAGAGGTGTGCTGAAGACTACAACTATAATGGTGTATTTGTCTATTTCTCCTTGCAGTTCTATCAGTTTCTGTCTCATATTTTGATGGTCTACTGTGTACACACATTAAGGATTGCTATGTCTTCATGGATCTCTTTGTCATTACATGTTGCTCCTAATCTCTGATAATTTTTCTTGATCTGGAGCTGGCTTCATCTGAAATTAATACAGCTACTCATTGCCTATGCTAAAGCTTTTGACTGTATGGATCAAAACGAACTGTGAAAATTCTTGAAGAGGTGGGGATACCAGACTACCTTACCTGCCTCCTGAGAAGCCTGAACGCAGGTTAAGGAATAACATTTAGAACTGGACATGGAACAACAGACTGGATCAAAATTGGGAAAGGATTATGACAAGGCTGTATATTGTCACCCTGCTTACTTAACTTATATGCAGAGTACATCATGTGAAATGCTGGGCTGGATGAAGCACAAGCTGGAATCAAGATTGCTGGGAGGAACATCAACAACCTCAGATATGCAGATGACACCACCCTTATGGTAGAAAGTGAAAAGGAACTAAAGAGCCACTTGATGAAAGTGAAAGAGGAGAGTGAAAAAGCTGGCTTAAAACTCAACATTCAAAAAACAAAGATAATGGCATCTGGTCTCATCACTTCATGGCAAATAGATGGGGAAACAATGGAAACCATGATAGACTTTATTTTCTTGGGCTCCAAAATCACTGCACCCAGGGACCACAGCCATGAAATTAAAAGACACTTGCTCCTTGGAAGAAAAGCTATGACAAACCTAGACAGTGTATTAAAAAATAGAGATATCACTTTGCCTACAAAAGTCTGTATAGTCAAAGCTATGGTTTTTCAAGTAGTCATGTATGGGTGTAAGATTTGGACCATAAAGAAGGCTGAGTGCTGAAAAAATGATGCTTTTGAACTTTGGCCAAAGAAATAATGCCTTCGAACTGTTGGAGAAGACTCTTGAGAGTCCCTTCGACAGTAAGGAAATCAAACCAGTCAATCCTAAAGGAAATCAATCCTGAATACTCATTGGAATGACTGATGCTGAAGCTGAAGCTCCAATACTTTGGTCACCTGATGAAAAGAGCCAACTCATTGGAAAACCCCCTGAGGCTGAGAAAGATTGAAGGCAGGAGAGGGGGATAACTACAAAGGACAAGATGGTTGGATGACATCACCAACTCAATGGACATCAGTTTGAGCAAGTTACAGGAGATGCTGAAAGACAGGGAAGCTTGGCAGGCTGCAGTCCATGGTGTCACAAAGAGTCAGACATGGCTGAACAACTGAACAACAACAACTCCACCTATCTTTTGACTAGTGTTAGCTTTACTTTACTTTCTTTACCCTTTATTTTCTCCATAGCTTTACTTTACTTTTAATCTATACCTCTGTCTTTATACTTGAGTTTCTTAATATATAATTAGGTTTTAGGTTTTCATTCACTCTGATAGTCTCTCCTTTTTAGTTGGTGTATTTAGGCCACCGCTGTTTAAAGAGATAATAATATAGCTGGATTCATATCTGCCATATCTTTTTCACAGTTTTCTATTCATTGCCATTGCTCTGATTCTTTTCCTTTTCTTTATTTTTTCTGTTTTTCTACCTTCTATGTTTTCAGTTGAGAATTTTTGTTATTCCTTTTGTTTGCCTTTCTTAACATATTAATTCTATTTCATTTTAAACTTTCCTCAGCAGTTGCCTTTTGGTTTGCAATACATATTTACATCTAATCAGACTCCTCTTTCAAATCACACTATACTACTCCATTTAATTACCTTTTAATAGGTTATTCCCAATGCCTTCTCCTTTCTGTACCCTTTAACACTGCTATTATCATTTGAACGATAATTAAAAAAAAAAAAGACCTGAGTTTCTGACCTATGGTATTTCCTTCTTTCTGAAGATTTTCCACATTTCTTGAAAGTTTCCTGATGACAAAGTCCCTCAATTTTTGTTTATCTGAGAAAATGTTCATTTCTCCTGCACTTATAAAGGATAATTTTGCTAGATAGAATTCTAAAGTTTTTTTTTTTCTTTCAACACAAAATATTTCACTCTGCTCTCCTGCTTGCATGATTTCTCAAAGTCTGATGCAATTGTTAATCTTTTTCCTCCCTATGTAAAGTGTTTCTTTTTCCTCTGGCTTCTTTGAAAATTTTCACTTTGTTTCCACTCTCTAAAATTTAAATGTGTTATGTCTAGGTTTGGATATTTTGATATTTAGTCTGGTTGGTGTTCTCTAAGCTTCTTGGCTCTCAGTTAGCTATTAATTTTCAGAAATGATGGGTCATCACTGCTTCAAATATTTCTTCTCTTCTTGCTCTCTTGTTTGTCTTTCTGGTATTCCTATCATATGCATGTGACACCTTTAATAATTATTTCACAGCTCTTGTCTTTTTCATCCTTTTTCTCTTTGCAGTCGGGCTTTGAAATTTCTACTGACATTTTTTCAAGCTCACTGATTATTTGCTTGGCCATGTCCAGTCTATTTACGAGCATATCAAGTGCATTCTTCATTTAATGTTAAGGCATTTTTTATTCTAACATTTTCTTCTGATTCTTAGAGTTTCTATATTTATGTTTATACCTCTATTCTTTATTCCTTTATGTTGTTCATTTCCTCCATGAGAAACCTTAGCACATTTTTCATACTTGTTTCAAATCCTTAGTTTGATAATTTCAACATCTCTGCCATATTTGAGTCTGATTCTGATGCTCAATGTGCCTGTTTGAGCTGCTTTTATTTTTCGCTTTTACTCTATGTGAATTTTTTGTTGAAAGCCAGATAACATGCATTGGGTAAAGGCCCTGAGGTAAACCGGTGTTTATTGTGTGGCTTCATGCATATCTAGCTAGAGGTTAAGCTGTATTTACTACTTTCTTTTGTTATATCAGAGATAAACTTTCCTCTGCTTTCCTTGCTTTTGTCTCCCCAGTTGTTTTCAGGTTTCCCTTAGGCTTTTTAAAACACAAACATTATTTATTTATTTCTTTATTTTTGGTTTTGCTGGGTCTTCATTGCTGCAAGGGCTTTCTCTAACCCGACAAGCGGGGAGGGGCAGGGGGGTTACTCTTTGTTGAGGTATACAGGCCTCTCATTGCAGTGGCTTCTCTAGGGCTCCTGAGCTTCAGTAGTTGCAGTTCCCAGGCTCTAGTGTACAGGCTTAATAGCTGCGGCACATGGGATTGGCATGTGGGATCTTCCTGATCAGGGATCAAACACATGTCTCCTGCACTGGCAGATGGATTCTTATCCACTAAGCCACCAGGGAAACCTCTCTCTCAGTTCAGTTCAGTCGCTCAGTTGTGTCCAACTCTTTGCGACCCCATGGGCCACAGCATGCCAGGCCTCCCTGTCCATCACCAACTCCCAGAGTTTACCCAAACTCATGTCCATTGAGTCGGTGATGCCATCCAACCATCTCATCCTCTGTCATCCCCTTCTCTTCCTGCCTTCAATCTTTCCCATCATCAGGGTCTTTTTCAATGAATCAGCTCTTCACATCAGGTGGCCAAAGTATTGGAGTTTCAGCTGCATCATCAGTCCTTCCAATGAACACCCAGGACTGATCTCCTTTAGGATGGACTGGCTGGATCTCCCTGCAGTCCAAGGGACTCTCAAGAGTCTTCTCCAACACCACAGTTCAAAAGCATCAATTCTTCGGTGCTCAGCTTTCTTCACAGTCCAACTCTTACATCCATACATGACCACTGGAAAACCATAGCTTTGACTAGATGGACTTTTGCCAGCAAAGTAATCTCTCTGCTTTTTAATATGCTGTCCAAGTTGGTCATAACTTTCCTTCCAAGGAGTAAGTGTCTTTTAATTTCATGGCTGCAGTCACCATCTGCAGTGATTTTAGAGCCCCCCAAAATAGAGTCCGCCCTTAAGGCTTCCTAAATAAGGCTTGAGATGTTCAGTTTTTTCTTTTGCAGTTCCCTGTTGTTGTTTAGACTCTCTTAATGTTGTCGCTGGCGCAGAGGGAGTGGAAGCATTCTATAGTTCTAGGATTAGGTGCCAGTCTTTTCGTGAGCCTGTGCTCTGGGGCTGTAACCTTTACAAATTTCTCTCCAATTTTTTTTTTCCCCTCACTTGGGAGAGACCAACATTAGTCTGGTATTTCCTTTTTTGTGTGGTGGTGAGGTTCCTGCACAACTCGGATCAGTTTCTCTTAAAGGCAGACCTTGTTAAGAAGATGAGAATGTTCTGAGAGTATTTGAAAATAGTTTCTTTTTCCCTTCCCCTGAGAGACGTACAAAGGGATTTCTCTTTGGATTTCACTGTGAGAATCTAGCAGAATTCCTGGAGGCAAAACTCACAAGTGTGTGGTGTCGCCTCAAGACCGGGCTCCCTTGGAGTCTTAACTTTCAGTTAAGTTAGTTAAGTTAGTTAGTTAAGTTAGTTTTCTCTGAACCTCCAGCAATTTGTCCATTACAGGTTAAGTTTCTTACCCGAGTATTTGTTCCTTGGAGGTTTCTGCTCTTGGGCTTCTGGTAAGTTGTGATTTCCTATATTCACCTGTCTCTCCAGTTTTGGGGACTTACAGCATTTTGCCTAATGACTTCATTCTGAGATGTAAGAAAAATTGTGGATTTTCAGTTTATTCAGCTCTTTTACTTATTGTGAGATTAAAAGTGATAATTTCCAAGATCTTTCAATGCTGGACTGGAAGTCTTGACTTATTTTTTAAAACTATTATTGATTTTTCTTACTGTATATGTAAACACATTAAATTTTAATTTTAAAACAGATTAGCATAAAAAGATAAAATCAACAGAATTTCAGCATTCATAATTATCATTGATATTCATGTATACATCTTTTCAGTCTTCTCTCTACATATCTGCCTGTCCCTCTGTCTTGTCTATCTAACTATATACCTATCTTTCCATCCACCTGGCTATCTATTTACCTATGCCTCTTGCAACAACCAAAGAATTAAAATGGACCTTTGGACCTAAGAGTATAAGATTGTATGCAAATATGTGGTCATATTACCTTTTAAAAATTGTTTGAAAATTTAATAGGTAAAGATATAAATGTTTCCCATTACATTTTTTACTTCTTTGATATTTTCTCACTGATGTATGAGTTCTATATATAAATAAAATTACTCCTTTATTATATGTGATAACATATAATATAATATCATTCACCTTATTTTTCTATTTTATTTTGAGGTCTGCATTGCTTTTGAACCTAAATTAAAGAGACTGAGATGATGGTTTTGTGTGATAAGCAAAAGTCTGGAGTAACTTAAGTTGAATCATGAATGTAACAAGTTAGTGAAATAATAAATTGAAAATCAAAATTATGGATAACATAATGGAGTGTTAACACTATGGAAGTTAATTTAGCGTCAATATATAAGGAAATCCTCTACTGTCATATAGCAAAATACTAATACAGTAATGGGGATAAACAAATTATAACTATATGCAATAATATGAAAGACTCTCAAAAGAAGATGTTGAATATGAAAAGAGTGATATTCCATTTATATAAAGACAAAATAAGCAAACTTATCTATGGTATGAGAAGTTACCCCTGCTAGGCAGCAGTGACTGGAATGGTCCCTGGCAGGGCTCTGGGATCCTGGTGCTTTTGTTGTTCAGTCACTCAGTTGTGTCCCTTTGTGACCCCATGGACTGCAGCATGCCAGGCTTCCCTGTCCTTCACCATCCCCCGGAGCTGTTCAAACTCATGTCCACTGAGTCGGTGATGCCGTCCAACCACTTCATTCTCTGTTGTCCCCTTCTCCTGCTTTCAATAGTTCCCAGCATCAGGGTCTTTTTCAGTGAGTCAGCTCTTCTCATCAGGTGGCCAAAATATTGGAGCTTCAGCTTCAGCATTGGTTCTTCCAATGAATATTCAGGGTTGATTTCCTTTAGGATTGACTGGTGTGATCTCCTTGCAGTCCAAGAGACTCTCAATAGTCTTCTCCAGCACCATAGTTTGAAGGCATCAGTTCTTTGGCACTAGGCCTTTTTTATTGTCCAGCTTTCACATTTGTATATGACTACTAGAAAAACCATAATTTTGACTAAATGGACTTTTGTCGGCAAAATAATGTTTCTGCTTTTTAATATGCTGTCTAGGTTTGTCGTTGCTTTGCCAGTCAAGGCTGGTGAATTGGTTCTGTTCAATTCATGAAAATTCATTGTGCACTTAAGCTTGTGCAATTTTCTGTATGTAGAGATCCTTTAGAAAATTATTATTGAGATATAATTGACATATAACATTATGTTCACTTCAGGTATACAATATAATGATTTAATACATGTGTATATTACAAAATAATATTGCAATATATGTATATATTGCAAAACTAGATAATAAGTCTACTTAACATTCATCACCACACAGTTTAAACTTCTTTCCTCATGATGAGTATTTTTAAAATCTACTGTCTCAGCAACTTTTCAATATACACTTTGGTATTAGTGACTAAAGTCAAGGTGCTGTACATCATATCTCCAGGATTTACTTCTTTTAAAACTGGAAATCTGTACCTGTTTATCCCCTTCACACCATTTCTCCCAGCATCCCAACCCCCAACCTCTAGCAGCCACCAATCTGTGTCTAAGAGTATATTTTTTTGGATTCTACACGTAAGTGAAATGATATTGTATTGGTCATTCTCTAACTTATTTCACATGCCCATGCTGTCACAAATGGCAAGATTTTATTATTTTTATGACTGAATTATAAATGTGTTTGTGTATGTACATATGTGTACACAAACACACATGTACATACATAAGGGACACCTCATTTTATCACACTTTTTATTGTTCTTAACAGATGTCACATGCATATCAGTGCTCAGTCATGTCCCACTCTTTATGCAACCCCATGGACCATAGCCCCCCAGGATCCGCTGTCCATGGGATTTTCCAGGCAAGAATAGAATACTGGAGTGGGTTGCCATTTCCTCCTCCAAGGGATCTTCCTGACCCAGGGATTGAACCCACATACTTCTCTTGCATCTCCTGCATTGGCAGGCAGATTCTTTACCACTGCGCCAGCTGGGGAGCTACAGATACTGCATCATTGTACAAACTGAAGGGGTTTGTGACAGCCTTGCGTCAAGCAAATCTATCAGCACCATTATTCCCGCAGTACTTGTGCATTCTGTGTCCCTGAGTCACAGTTTGGTAATTCTCACAATATTTCAAACTTTTTCATTATTATTATATTTGTTATAGTGATCTGTGATCTTTGACATTACAACTATGACTTGCTGAAGGTTCAGATGATGGTTAGCATTTTTGAGCAAGAAAGTATTTTTAAATGAAGGCATGGACGTTAGTTTTTAGACATAATGCTCTTGCACACTTAATAGCTCACCATATCATGTAAACATGACTTTTATATACACTGGTGAAGCAAACATTCTGTATGACTTGTTTATCGTGGTGCCCTAGAACTAAACCTACACTATCCCTGAGGTATGCCTGGGTCCACATTTTCTTTATTCACTCACCCATCAATGAACACTTAGGTTGCATCTGCTGTAAATAATGTTGCATTAAACATGAGGGTGCTTTTCTAAGTTCATGTTTTCATTTACTTTGGATAAATACCCCAAAGTGGAACTGCTGGATCATACTACAGTTTTATTTTTAATGTTTTGAGAAACCTCCTTACTGTTTCCATAGTGGTTGCACCAATTTACATTCCCACCAAGACAATGCACAGAATTTTGCTTCATATCCTCACCAACACTTATTATCTCTTATCTTCTTAGAACTGCCATTCTAAGTGGTGTGAGGTGCTATTTCATTACGGATTTGGTATGCATTTCTATGTATGGTATACTTCAATAAAAATTTTTTTTAAAATATCTGTATCTTAACCTAATATCAGGTTCCCCCTACCCTCCTCAACAAAAATGTGCCAAGGTGATGCCCGTCATAGTGTATCTGCAAGAATATTTATAATTGTGGTCTTATGCTTTATAGTTTGCAGTATAAATAATGTTCACCCACAGTACTGCCTTAAAGTATAACCCTAGAGCTCCCATAGTTCACTATGGATTTCCAAGGTGAGAGGAGAGGTGATTCACTCTATACAGCTGACTCTACCTTGCACATATGAATGTGCCCAGGTTCCCTACACTCCATCTCTTTAGATCAACTTTCAAAGTCAGGGTTAACTAACTTGATGGTAGGAGTCCTTTCACAAAGAACACATATATAAAATCATCATATTGTACACTTTAAGTATCTTACAATTTAGTTTGTCAAGTACACCTCCATGAAGCTGAAGAAAATGTAACTAAATCATCATATTGTACACTTTAAGTATCTTACAATTTAGTTTGTCAAGTACACCTCCATGAGGCTGAAAAAAATGTAACAAACAAAAAACCAAAGTCAGTGCTAAGGGTATAAGGGGCACCACAATGGGGCCATGAGGAACAAGTTTGGTTCTAGATATCAGGACCATTCTACTTTGAAAGGCCAGTTCACTAGACTACTTTTTCCCCCTCCGTGATGGTTGTATTTCCTTAGAATCACTTAGATCTAATTCAGTAGGTTATAAAAACTTTGAATCTTATTGAACTTCTCAAACTTCTTATGCAAATTTATAACCTCTTCTTCAGACACTTTTAAACCCCAAATTTTAAAGGACTTTGTGCATACACATACATGCTTCACCAGACTCTCCACACTAATGTATTCAAAGAAAAAAAAATTTACAGGAAATGTATAGAATATTTCAGACAAACTCTGATCTCTAAGAAATTATAATCTGAAGATATTAAAACAAGTACTAGGAAGTTAGTGTTAATGAAACTCTTTAGCACTGTGACAAACAGAATTTTTACTGCAATTTAACTAGTTGCTCAGTGGAGAAGGAAATGACAACCCACTTCAGTATTCTTGTCTGGAGAATCTTATGGATGGAGGAGCCTGGTGGGCTACAGTCCAGGGGTCCCAAAGAGTTGGACACGAATGAGCGACTTGGCACCCAACTAGCTGCTCGAACTTAGTTAATATAGACTAAGATGGTTAGATCATTGCCGACTCAATGGACATGAATTTGAACAAACTCTGGGAGACAGTGGAGGACAGAGGAGCCTTCTGTGCTGCAGTCCATGGGGTCGCAACTGACTTAGCAACTGAACAACAACAATAAGACTCCGTTAGCCCTTGAAGAGGCTTTATAAAAGTATCAAAACACTAAATACACAAGTCAACCCATATCCCAAATTATCTTTGACATTTGTTACAATTTGGTCTATTTCCCCTACCATTATCTTGAATACAGTAAGTCCCCTACATATAAATGAGTTCCATTCCAAGAACACCTTGGGAAGTCTAATTTTTTTCATTAAGACTAACATTGTTAGCCTGTGTACCCAACTAACACCACTAGCTATCTAGTAACTGTTTGCTGTAACAGGTTTACAATACTTTTCACACAAATAATACATAGAAACAAATAAAAAATAAAGAAAACATTTTAAATCTTATAATATACTGTACTACTGAATTCTATGCATTACTGTACAGTAAAGCACGCAAAAACACAACCACTTGTAGAGGATGTATGCACGTGACAATGTGCGCCAGACAAGTGAACCAACTTATGTGTTCGGACATGAGGGCGCACATTCTCAAGTTTGCAATGTGAAGGTTCAGATGTAGGGACATACTGTAGTTAGTGTTTGACAATTCTGTCTGGAGTCCTTAATAACTGAAGAGTCCTTCTCAGTGTTATGACTTCATTTATTTTTTTTTTTCGGGAGTAAACATGCACGTACTTAAGGAAACTAAATTTATTTCAAAAAGGTATTAAATGCAATAAACGAGTATACTGTGTTAAGTGATTTCACTAAAAAAATCACAATACATATATTTTCTACATCTCTAAGTATAAACTCATAATATTTTATAATATTCTACATTAAATTTAAGTATACTTTAAAGATTCTGAGCTTCTTTTTGAGATTTCCCCTTCCTGACTATAATTCTGGCTAATTGTTTCCAACCTATTTTAATTAAATAAATGACAGCATCAAACCAGATCAAATCAAAGCAAACCAAACAAAATGCAATACAGTATATCACCTTGACTTAAACTAGTAAAAGTTTTATCAGGATTAATTGTTCTCAGCTAATGGTTTTTCCTGTGGTCATGTATGGATGTGAGAGTTGGATTGTGAAGAAGGCTGAGTGCCAAAGAATTGACGCTTTTGAACTGTGGTGTTGGAGAAGACTCTTGAGAGTCCCTTGGACTGCAAGGAGATCCAACCAGTCCATTCTGAAGGAGATCAATTCTGGGATTTCTTTGGAAGGAATGATGCTAAAGCTGAAACTCCAGTACTTTGGCCACCTCACGTGAAGAGATGACTCATTGGAAAAGACTCTGATGCTGGGAGGGATTGGGGGCAGGAGGAGAAGGGGACGACAGAGGATGAGACGGCTGGATGGCATCACTCACTTGATGGACGTGAGTCTGAGTGAACTCCGGGAGTTGGTGATGGACAGGGAGGCCTGGAGTGCTGCGATTCATGGGGTCACAAAGAGTTAGACACGACTAAGCAACTGAACTGAACTGAACTGAAGGTTTAAGGGTAGGATTATGCAAGAGGAAATAAAATGAAACAAATCAACAAATAGTACTGCTAGGATAACTCCATTTTTGTCTTTGAAAACAAAGATATTAATATATTCATAAATCTAAAGCAATACAGGAAAAATATAATTATATAGCTTAAAAGTGTTTTAATTAAATTGTGTTATACATCTGTGAAATTGAATACAGAGTCTTTTATTCCAATGAGAATATTACTTTCTATACTTTAAAAACAGGCAGTAGTGTATTCACAATTTTGTAATAAGACTTTTTCAAAACCAAAATAAAAATAAGGACATTTTTGGAGGTATAGTTATCTTAGAAAGTTCTTCTTATTATTGTTTATTTAACACCACAGCCAGTGAATAGAAGTATAGCTTGTGTATTTTGCTGGGGAAATAGCCATTAAAAGCTCTTTTAGGAATGTCTTGCTTAACAATCCTGCCAGCATCATCTCTGTCAACTAATCCTCAGTAAGCACTCAGAGTTCTAAAATCCAGACACAAGGCAGGACCTGTGTGACTGATACGGCCTCCAGACAAGTGTCATCACTTCACGTGCACCTGGGACCACTTCGAAAACATTTCTTCTAACGGGATACTAAGTTGTAATGTAAAAAATAACTGAAGGTAGGGTTGGATTAGGTGCATTACATTCTCAGAAACGTGCAGATAACCCAAAGCTCTATTATTTTTTTCCCTCTGGAAAATAAACAGTAACCAAGAATTGTACAACATGTTCATTTTAAGAGATATAAAGCCCCACAGAGGCATCCACAAATTGAATAAGGGAAATGGAACTAACAGCTTCAGGGTGGTTTCTGCCTCCAGGCGCTCTTTGGGAGGACTTTCTAACTGAACATCTAGTGAGGGGTACAGCAGGGCCCCCTGGAGAACATTCATACATGCCTTGCTCTGTGGAGAAACAGGACTGGAGCCTACTCACAATGGTTACAGGGCACATAGAAGGCACGGGACTGGCTGAGTAATTCCTGGGCAACTGAACAGGCAAGTGTGTTGAGGTGGGATCAGTTTACATGATCTAAGAACGTGAGTTTTTGCTGTGGAATAGATGTGGGGAGAGAAGGGGATCTGACATGGAGCAAGTCCTCTTGAGTTGCCAAGAGTCATCAGATTTAAACTAGGCTGGAGATGGGCCATCAGATGTTCAGGAGCATAAAGTGGATGAACATGAGGACATAACTTATTAATCAGTTTCTAGAGATGGCTTAAAACAAGCAAAAATCCTACTTCATATCCTTGTAATACTTATGCATGTGACCTTAACAATCTTTTTCACACCATGAGAAATAAAACTCAAGCTGAATTTTGAGTAGGAAAGACAGTTAAGTCTCAATTCTAATTTTTTGTGAATTCAAAAAAATTCCATATGAAATCTGACAGTTGAATTAATATCTAGAATTTAAATATATATAAAATTTTAATTTTAATCATATATATATAGACATGTATATACAAACCTTTGGAAAACAGACCTGTTTTGGCCCATTCCCACAGGTAGTTGAGAGGAAAATTTTAAAATAGTCTCAAAGAATCTCGATTCATTTCTTGCTGTGATCCTGTTATTTAATAATACTATATAAATATCATTCTCTAGGTCTGTGTTTAAAGATATAAGCTCATAACCATTGTTTAACTCCTTACACAAAGTTTTCTGGTATTAATCAAGGTTGTTTGTTATTTGTTACTCTGGCTCATATGGTTTAACATTATTAATACTATAACATTACTATATAAGAAAACCAGCTAAGTTATTGTATGTAGAGTCAATGACCAGTTACATCATTAGAAGAATGAGCTAAGCTGAAGCAGAGCCACCTAAAACGTTTCCATTAAAGCTGACATTCAAGGCAGGCTATTAGTAGGTTTTAAAAAAGAAAACTTGGTGGAGGAATAACATTTTAACTCATACTTTTACTATAAATTCAGAAAAAAAATGTAGATTGGAAGCCATGCAAAACTACTTTGTTGCAGACTTTTTTCCTTCAAGTGTATGAAAGTATCAAGCACCTCAGAAGCCAAAAGTGAGCATGCAAGTAATGTCATGTTAGAAAAATGCAGTCTTGTAAATTAAATATTATACTATTGAATCCTCTAGTCACTTTATATACAAGTGGCACTCTTCTCCTAAATTCACCATGACTTCCGGGGCGGGGGCGGCGGGAAATGGAATTACTACATTCTTCCTTTACTTTCCAAAGGCTGAAGTTATGAATTCAGACAATGTTGGGGCATGTGCTTGCTCACCACAGGTCTGTGTACATCCCAGAACGCTCTCTCTTGACTATCAAGGATCTTCCTTTCAATCTTGTCTCTCTTCTTGTCCACTCTGTTAACATCACAACAATGAAGAGTAAGCAGTGTTAATCATAGTGCCTCTGTGGATAAAAGGCCACAACTTGAACAAATCTTCCAAAAGACTCACAAGGACTCACTTTGCTTGTGCTTCTGCTTGCATAAAAATGAACTCCCACTTCCGGGCAAATGCTCTCTGTAGCCTGGCCAAGCTCTCCTGTAAAATATACCATGGAGAAGACATTCTGGAGCTCAGTCTTACTATGCCCCCTTCTAGTTTATCTACCATATGTGAAAAGTGAAAGTGGAAATCACTCAGTTGTGTCCAACTCTGCGACCCCATGGACTATATAGTCCATGGAATTCTCCAGACCAGAATATTGGTGTGGGCAGCCTTTCCCTTCTCCAGGGACTCTTCTCAATCCAGGGATCAAACCCAGGTCTCCCACGTTGCAGGCGGATTCTTTACCAGCAGAGCCACAGGGAAGCCCAAAAGCTATCTGTTTCTGCCCGGTTGCATACCATATGTACTTACCAAGAAAACAAATAAAAATTCCTTGGAGTAAGTGTACTTGGAATGATAAGTCATGCTCACTAAATGCAGCTAATCCTCCAATTAACAGTCACAGAGGACATAGGAAAGCCTATTACAAACATCAATATTAGTGAATATGACTAAAACCCCCAAATACTAAACTTACATTAAAAAGTGCTCAAGAGTAATCCATTGTTTTTTCTTTGCCCATTTTACTGAATAAGAAATCAGTACATTTCTACTACTGATTCAATAAGTTTATCTGGTTTTTGAGAAAAATGTAAACCTTTGGCCCCCTACTACCCATTTACAGATAGTGCTTTAAGTTTAGTAAATCAGAAGATAGCGATCATCTGAACAGATTACATGAGGTCAATTTAATCTGCTGATGGTGACCAACCTAAAGATTTTGCAAAAACCATTTTTCAGTGTAAACACTCTTTAATTCTCTAAGTTTGGATATCTTCATTATATATAGTATATGTGTGTGTGTGTGTGTGTGTGTGTGTGTGTGTGTGTGATTGTGTGTGTATGTATACACATAAAGATTTTGGGCTTCCTGGTGGCTCAGTGGCAAAGAATCTGCCTGCCAATGCAGGAGATACAGGTTCGATCTCTGGGTCAGGAAAATCCCCTGAAGAAGGAAATGGCAACCCACTCCAGTATGCTTGCCTGGCATAAATCCCATGGACAGAGAATCCTGGAGGGCTACATTCATGGAGTCACAAAGAGACACGACTTAGTGACTAAAAACAAATGACAACATACATAAAACTTTTACATTAAAGTCAATTTTAGCAAATAATATATACTTCCTACTTCTTCCCTGAATTTGTGTATTTAGAATTTCATCATCACTGTGAATGATGAGAGGAAGTAAGCAAGTAAGGGATATAGTAATTATGCTGTCCCTCCCTGGAAATCTGATCTCTAAGATTCATGAATGTAGAAAGTTCAGAGTGCCCAGAAATGACCATAGGCCTTATTCTTGCTCATCTTATACCTTTCTTTGCCAGGAAGTCCTTGGTACTTACAGCTTCATAGTCGGCCAGCTCCAGCCTTGCTTTGTTTTGCATTGTTCTTTTGCAGAGGTAAACCGCTGAAAGGGGGAAAAAACCACAATCATTTCTTGCCTGCTTATTTACACTGAGGCACTAAAAATAAAAAATAGAGCATTATAAACCAAAGCATATTGGTCTTTGTCATTTTTCCCCAAGTTGTAAATTTCTGATTTTATCATTTTTGGGGGGGCAAAAAAAATAATCTGTAACATCATTACTGAAATTCAAGTGAGGAGAAAGTGTTAGTCGCTCAGTGGTGTCCAACTCTTTGTGACCCCAAGGACTGTATCCTGCTAGGCTCCTCTGTCCATGGGATTCTACAGACAAGAATACTGGAGTGGGTTGCTATTCCCTTCTCCAGGGGAATCTTCCCAACCCAGGAATTGAACCCAGGTCTCCTGAATTGCAGGCAGATTCTTTACTGTCTGAGTCACTCAAACACAGTGGTAATTTTAAAAGGTGTTATAAGAAAATAGACATGTTTAGAAGCTTGGTAACTATTTCATATATCATTAAAAGTTCTCTCAGGGTACTGTACTAGCCTCTAGATAGGATTTAACCTCCAAAAAGCACTCAGCAACTGCTCAGTCATGTTCCAGTGATTCCATTCTATGAAGTTCCTCTTGACACATTTTAACTCCAAGGCATTTCATCTGGTGGTTTGAACTGAACAGTTAGTCAGCTGGGCAGAAGAATTCTAGGTCCTTCCTATAAACTAAGCAGAGATGCTGTTCTTCCCCAGCTGGTAAACTATATCTAAAAGAGAAATGTTTATGACGGCTTTGCAATTCAGGCCCTTTGCCTCCCATTCCAGGAAATCAGCCTGAGGAGTACTGGAGCTTGACAAACAGCATGGTGATTTGGGAGTACAGTGCGGTATCCCTTACTTTTATTATAACAGCTGCCCAAAGCTTCACAAAGAGTCCAAGGAGCAACAGTAGGAGATTGAGCAGCCTTGGAATAATATCTCTAGGCCTGAAGATAAACTTCTTTAACAAGAACCTGACACCTCAGACTTGGCATGAAAGCATAGCTCAGGTCAGTCACAGAAAACTTATCTGGCCAGAATTTGTTCTGTAACAATGATAGAAATGCAAAGACACAGCACATTTGTTTTTATTTTGTTGTTGCTCAGGGCTAAGTCATGTCTGACTCTATGTGGTCCCAAAGACTGTAGGCTGTCAGGCTCCTCTGTCTGCGGGATTTCCCAGATAAGAACACTGGAGTGGGTTGCCATTTCTATCTCTGGGGGATCTTTCTGACCCAGGGATGAGACCTATGTCTCCTGCATTGCAGGTGGATTCTTTACCACTTAGCCACCAGGGAAACCCCACAATTGGTACATGTTGTACTTTAGTCACTACGTCATGTCCGACTCTTGCGACCCCATGGACTGTAGCCTGCCAGGCTCCTCTGTCCATGGGATTCACCAGGCAAGAACACTGGAGTGGGCTTCCATTTCCTTCTCCAAGGATCTTCCTGACCCAGGAATTGAACCCAGGTCTCCTGCACTGCAGGTGGATTCTTTACCAACTGAGCTACAAAGGAAGCCCCACATTTGGTATATGTCCTTAATAGCTGAGAAAAGTAGCAACTATTCAATATATTACTGAAAGTCTTTACTGAATGCTCTGCTAAGTTAGATATCAGCAATCTTCTATTTATCTCACGTTTTCGTGCATTGAAAACTTGGCCCTTGACCTTGACTGAACAAATCCTGTCACTCTGTGGAACTCAGCTGCCTCATCCTTAGCTGAGATGGTCAAATTGGATGACCTCTCAGGTTCCCTCCAGCTCTGAAATTTCATTACTGGATAAAGTCATGATTTAACACTGACATGGACATTCTGAGTCAAGGAAGAGTTGAGGGCATGCCATTGCTTTGCCAAAAGAAACTTTGGAACCTTGCCAGGTGTTCAAGTTTACTCTCTGACTTCACTTTCTTCAGGGTTCCTACAAGAGCTTTTGTCTAGTGTGATTTAAAACAATCTAAATCTCCTTCAAAGGGAATGACAGAGGACGAGATGGTTGGATGGCATCACTGACTCAGTGGACATGAGTTTGAGCAAGCTCCGGGAGATGGTGAAGGACAGGGAAGCCTGGCGTGCTGCAGTCCATGGGGTTGCGAAGGGTCGGACATGGCTGAGTGACTGAACAACAACAAAATCTCCTTTCTGTTAAGAGAATGTAGAAACAAAATACTAAAATCCCCACACCCTCTCCCTGCTTAAGGAAAATGTGAAACCAGACATCCAAATTTCTTGTTAAGCAGGTTTTAATTAAAAGAAAAAAATTTTTTTTGACAAATCACTCGGACTTAGAAGTAGTCTTATTTCAGCTCTATGCCACAAAAAAATGTCTATTATCTATCCAGAAAGTCTTAGGATATAGAATATTTACCTCCTAGGGTATGAAGTTTCTGTCTCTTAACTTCCCAGGCCGAGAAAATTTCAAAGACCAAAACCTGACTGAATAATAGTCTGCACCTTACCAGCCACTCTATATTAAAACAATGAAAAATAATGCCTCTGTTGTTGATTTGTGTATTCACTAAGAACGTTTTTCAGCTTTAATTGCTAGACTTGAGGAAACTGAGTCTTCATGAAATAGTATCGCTAATTTGTAGATGGACTGCAGCATGCCAGGCTTCCCTGTCCTTTACCATCTTCCAGAGCTTACTCAAATTCATGTCCATTGAGTCAGTGATGCCATGATCTTACTTCTTTGAATGTTGAGTTTTAAGCCAGCTTTTTCATTCTCCTCCTTCACCTTCATCAAGAGGCTCTTTAGTTTATCTTCACTTTCTGCTATTAGGGTAGTGTTATCTGCATATCTGAGGTTATTAATAGTTGATAGAGCAATCAAATATCTTCATTCCAGCTTGTTCTTCATCTAGCCTGGCATTTCACATGATGTACTCTGCATATAAGTTAAATAAGCAGGGTGACAATATACAGCCTTGATGTACTGCTTTCCCAATTTTGAACCAGTTTGCTTTTCCATGTCTGGTTCTGTTGCTTCTTGACCTGCATACAGGTTTCTAAGGAGGCAGGTAAGGTTTGCCTATTAGTGCTTACTTATATTCTGACTAACTGTAAAAGACCCTGATGCTGTGAAAGATTGAGTGCAAGAGCAGAAGAGGGTGACAGAGGATGCGATGGTTGAGTGGTATCACTGACTCAATGGACATGAGTTTGAGCAAACTCTGGGAGATAGTGAAGGACAGGGAAGTATGGTGTGCTCCAGTCTAGGGGGTCGCAAAGAGTTGGACATGACTTAGCGACTGAACAACAATATTATAAATGATCTCATTTATATGAGATCATTTTTTTTAATTTTTAAATTTTCCCTTTCATTCTTTGATCGTCAAAAAGTCTATATAAGGATTGTAAGCAGTCTTTTATTTTCATGGCCACCACAACTACTTTTCTTTAGTAAAACTTTAAATGAAATAAATGAGCTTCCTGTAGTTATTAAGCCTAAGCAAAATGGGAAGTCTGGCTGTACACTGACACTGTCAAAGCCCTTTTTATTGTTGTTGTTTAGTTGCTACGCCGTGTCCAACCCTTTTACAACCCAATGGACTGTAGCCTGCCAGTTTCCTCCAGCCAAGGGATTCTCCAGGCAAGGATCCTGGAGTGGGTTGCCATTTTTTCCACCAGGGTTTTTTCCACCAGGGGATCTTCTCCACCAGGGATCAAAATCGCTTTTCTTATGTCCCTTGCATTGGCAGGTAGGTTCTTTACCATTGAGCCATCTGGGAAGTCCCAGAACCTTTCTATATAGGCTAGAGGTCCTCAAAACATCCTGGAGGAAATAGAGCATTAGCTGAATATTTTGGGGCACAAACCATCATTCTGCAAGATAAGGCAAGTTCTGGACAATTTCCATTGTTAAATTGTTAAAAGTTCCTTATGTTGAGAACATGTCTGCCTTTCTGCAGTTAGCATGCATTGGTCTCAGTTGACCCTAGGATGAGATGAGTGAGGCATTTGCCTACAGGGTAAGTCAAGAGATTGCCAAATTACCCACTAATCAAGAAAATAAATAATACTTTAATGTAACATATCAGAGAAGGCAATGGCAACCCACTCCAGCATTCTTGCCTGGAGAATCCCAGGGACGGGGGAGCCTGGTGGGCTGCCGCCTATGGGGTCGCACAGAGTCAGACACAACTAAAGCGATTTAGCAGCAGCAGCAATGTAACATGCAAAAATAAAACTGCAAAAAAATCTACAATGAACAAAATATAAAAGTATTCAATAAGGACATGCTCCAACAGGGCCAGGATTTGGGTGAAGTGAATGAGGAGAGTCATAAAAGTATAGCATCAGCTCCTGTCTTTATTGGAAGTTTCAATTTCTTGAGGTCCACGTTCTGTTTGAACACTGGAGATTGCACCCTTAACAGGAGACAGACGAAAGATGTTGGTTGATGTGTGTTCATCTGCAGGAATTTCAATGTGCATTGTTTGCTTATAATACCAGTGAACTTCCCACCTCTCGCTTCTGTTTGAGTTTTCTATCACCACTATAGTCTCCACTTCTTACCATAGTTCTCTGAAAAACTTCCTTGGGTCTTGGCCTCCAGCTTTCATTGCAATCCCTTTATACTAGATGATTCTTGATGTAAATACACGGGAAATTCATTCCTGACCCCATTTTAATTGGATTGGATTATCTTTTTTGTACTTGGGTGAAAAAATATCAGAAATCTCACACAACTTAATTTTCAAAAAACTGGTGTTTTTTCCCATAGCCCTTAACACGATCAACATATCCTATTTTTCTACAAAACCAAGGTAATCATGGAAAAGTGTTCCTCCATCTAAACTGGCTTGTAGATGTTTATGTTCTGCAGAGGCTTTCCAGTAAGTTTCAATTGGTGATGAAAACAGACATTAGATATTGACAGAATATAAGAAGCATTCTTTAAATCTTCTTTAATCAATAAGCTTTGTCTGTCTGAAGCTGTTTCAGAAAAAACAGCTAAGTAATCACTATTATTTCTGTTGGGCCTTCCAACCCAACTACAGCATCAACATCCTCTTTATAAGAAAGTGTTCATGCTTTATAAATGTTCTTTAAACAAACAGTGGTGGGAAATTCAAAGTTGGATACTTTGAATCGCTTCTATACTTGTACGTAAAATGAAAAATCACAGAAGACAAAGCATCATTGCCTATAGGAGTGGTATAGTGACTGAGATCATTATCATTTCACTTTCTCTTTGTCTATAACCTTTTATCGAATATTTATTTTATTGTTCACTTGTATAATAATACACTTGCATATTAATCTTCACTTGTATACTAAACCAAGCAAATGAGACATAAACAGGTATATGTTTATTCAGGGGAAAAAAAAAACCAGAATAATAAAGACTATGCCTACTTTTAGTTAAAAATTAAATGCTCTCCAGGTTTGGGAGAAAGTTTAGACAATGACTCTCATTAAATGGACTCTGACAAGAGCTAATGTTAAACCGAATGACATTAATAATTTTGAGATGACTGACTTTGAGAGATGTTCCATAAATTATTTTCTGTGTAAGTCATGCCATTTCCTCATGTTTAGCACTAAAACATTAATCTATCATGAAGTGTTGAAATATGAACTGCAATTGTAAACACTAACATATTCATGAAAAACACAAAAGATGTATTGAGAGAACATTAAGAATAAGAATTTGCTTTTATGCAAGGAACAGGGAAAGCGTATCTGTCAGTAAATAATAATGACAAGTGAAAACAATTTTGATCCATTAAGTATGAGAGCAACAATACCAGTTTTCTTAGGCATATTAATTTTGATTCATTCAACAATTTTAGGGAGTCAGTATTATTATCTTTTTTTCTTGAAAAGCAAGCAGACAGGCTCAGAAATGTAACAAGCCTTGCCCAGAGTTACACAGTTGGTATGTCGCTGTGACATACCAACTGAGTTCAGGTCTGTCTGCCTCCATCACCTGGGTTTTTCTCCATGAGCTCCTTTTCAGATGTCCAGGTGTTTTCTTCACTAATATGCCATACTCTTTGGTGAAATAATTCCAAGGCACCATCCCAGGTTAGAACTGGACATGGAACAACAGACTGGTTCCAATAGTGAAAGGAGTACGTCAAGGTGGTGTATTGTCACCCTGATTATTTAATTTATATGCAGAGTACATCATGAGAAATGCTGGGATGGAAGAAGCACAAGCTGGAATCAAGATTTCTGGGAGAAATATTAATAACCTCAGACATGCAGATGACAACACCCTTATGGCAGAAAGAGAAGAACTTTCACTCTTGATGAAAGTGAAAGAGGAGAGTGAAAAAGTTGGCTTAACACTCAATATTCATAAAACTAAGATCATGGCATCTGGTCCCATCACTTCATGGCAAATAGATGGGGAAACTGGAAGCTTTGACAGACTTTATTTTCTCCAAAATTACTGTACATGGTGACCACAGCCATGAAATTAAAAGATGCTTGCTTCTTGGAAGAAAAGTTATGACCAATCTAGACAGCATATTAAAAAGCAGAGACATTACTTTACCAACAAAGGTCCGTCTGGTCAAAGCTACGGTTTTTCCAGTAGTCATGTATGGATGTCAGAGTTGGACTATAAAGAAATTTGAGTGCTGAAGAACTGATACTTTTGAACTGTGGTATTGGAGAAGACTCTTTAGAGTCCCCTGAACTGCCAGGAGATCCAACCAGTCCATTCTAAAGGAAACCAGTCCTGAATATTCATTGTAAGGATGGATGCTGAAGCTAAAACTCCAATACTCTGGCCACCTGATGCAAAGAAATCACTTATTTGAAAAGGCCCTGATGCTGGGAAAGATCGAAGGCAGGAGGAGAAGGGGATGACAGAGGTTGAGATGGTTGCATGGCATCACCGACTCAATGGACATGAGTTTGAGTAAACTTCGGGAGTTGGTGATACAGGGAGGCCTGGAGTGCTGCAGTCCATGGGGTCACAGAGTCAGATACGACTGAGCAACTGAACTGAACTGAACAATCCCAGGATGGACAAAACTCTCCACAAAGTTCTCCAACTCAGATATACCAATCAGAAAGCTGTGTGTGTGTTTGTTTGTTTTTAAGTAACTTCTTTAAGTATCTCAGTTTTGAAGAATGTGTACCCTGAAAGTGTTAGTTGCTCAGTTGTGTCCCACTCTTTGCAATCCCGTGGACTATAACCTGCCAGGCTTCTCTGTCCATGGGATTTTCCAGGCAAGAATACTTGGAATGGGTTGCCATTTCCTTCTCCAGGTGACCTTCCTGACCCAAGAATTGAGCCTGGGTCTCCCACATTGTGAACAGACTCTTTACCGTCTGAGCCACTTGGGAAGTATACCCTGCTGGGTACCCTGGATGAAAAAAAGCAACATTCCCCCCACTAGAAAAGAATAATCTATTCTATTAATTGTTAAGTACTCTGGTTTTTAGATTGTTTTCCGTAAGTTATGTTAGTTTGAATTTTTGGTTGGCACATGACCACCTGGATGAACTATGAAATCCAAGTTTGACAAAAATGAGGGATGACTTCATTGGTTTTTTATGGACTTTCCTATGGTTTTCTATCAAATGTCTTTCCAGGAGGCAAAGAAAGCCAGATTGCTGTCAAGTTTCTGTCTTTGCATATGCTGGCCCTTTCTCTGCCTCAAATGCCTTCTCTGCCTTGCTTCCTGAAAAATTTCCCCTCTTTTAAAATCCACCTCAAATGCTCTCAGTTCTTTTGTGAGATCACTCTGGAAACCCTCGAAGTAATTCTCTTATTCTTACAAACTTCCATCTATTTTACATATACCACTATTAACATTCACTAGGCACTTCACAGCAACTTCTTTTGTGTAATTCTCTTTTCTCATCTAGCCTATGAGTTACTCAATAGTATAGATAAAGTCAGAGTCTCCTTATCCCAGCACCTACTATGGCTCTTGGCGTTGAAACAAAGCCTCAATAAATACTCGTAAAAATGATATTTAAAAACCATACAATATTATGTTTGAAAACTGTAGCCTTCAGGAAAATGTAAGAAGCGGCACTTATTAGGAGCCTGTTTCCTTGAAGAGTTTAATTAAAATCATGGTTGTTGAACTGAGTTAGACAGAAGTAGATTTGAAGTAGACTGAAGTTGATTCACTATGATTGAATTTCCTACTGTATCTTTTCTTTTGTTTGCATTTGGCCTTTCATGTTTAACAAAACCTTCTGCTAACAGAATCACAAGATCCCTCAAATAATAGTGAGAAAAGTGCAGTGTGGAAGGCAAGGGACTTACTACAAATCATAGCTAAATAGAAGAGGTGAACAAAAATTCTGGCTCTCTGAACCCCTTTGTTACTCTTTCCAGTAGACCAGTGTGGTACAGAAAAATAATAATAATAATAGTCCTTTAAGGTTTATTTATAGCTCTTTAAGCTATTCAAAGGAACTGTATTTTTTTAATAGTCACAGGAGACACTATAACATGGAATAAGCTGCCACCAGATTTGGTGACTTTCTAAACAAGGTCATTTATAAATTCAATGTTAGAAATATTACTCTCATATTGAAAATTTTAGTATTCTCTTCTCAGTGACAAACCATAAAATGCAAGCATGTGCTCATCCATACGTAATGGTACTGTCAACAAGAAAATGAGGAGATATTGCACTGACCATAGTCTGTGTTTTCCGGCTCCCAACAATTTGATGGCCAAAAATAGGGTGTCTGTGGAATGAAAAGAAGTGGAACTTAGGTTAAACACGTAAAGAATTAGTGGGGCTCCTGGTTTACGAGCCGTGTTTATCTTCAGCAATCATCTAGAACAGTTTGCTAACAATGTGTTTTATTATCTAGAAAAAAATACTCAGAGAGGCACTGTAAGGTTTTCCTTTTAAATTTACTTTGCTAATCAATTGTTCAGCCTCTAAATAAGTACAGCATGTACAGAAAACAGCGTACCTTTGCTACAATTGTATGTCATCTGATATAAAGGTAAAAGGACTGGTTGCACTATTTATATAGTAGTGTTAATCCACAAGGACTGAAAGCAAAGTCTTATATTCACTAAGACTCATGATGAAATAAGTTTATATTTAGCACATTATTTTTGTTGATTCATGTATTTCATCATTGCCCTCCATATATCCAAAAGCACAACCATCAGAATCTTTCCTTAAGATGGGCAAACAGTTGCCTGGCTCTATCAATTATATAATGCAGGTCTCAACATTATCCAGCTAGATTAAAACAACTTTTCTCCTTCACTTTAAAAAACATTTCTTCATAGAAACACTTACTGCTCTAAATTTTTAAACTGCACAAGTCAGAGATTAGTTTTTTAAACTAATATCTTAGTTGACTGCTTAACAATAGACATATATGATTCTGTCAAATTCTAGAAACTGACTGATGAAACTACAAAGAAAATGTCTGATCGGGAAAACCAATTATTATCATCAGCAGATTATATTTTCTGATAGGCCTTTTCTAGCCCTGATGGCGGGACATGCTTGACTCCAAACCCTGAGCAAACTCCATGACTATCTGTCTGCTGTTTCAAATCATTCCTTGGACGATGATGGCCCTGGGATTCAATGGAACAGTCTCTGCAGACATCAGACTTGTGGATCTGATTATATTTATTTGTCAATTACATTAACAATCTGTGTGTAGCAAGCATACTTGGTGTAATCTCTGATTGCGTGCATGCATGCTCAGTCACTTAGTCATGTCCAATTCTTTGCGACCCTATGGACTGTAGCCAGCCAGGGTCCTCTGTCCATAGAATTTTCCAAACAAGAATACTGGATTGGGTTGCTGTTTTCTTCTTCAGATGATCTTTTCAACCCAGGGATCGAACCCATATCTCCTACCTCTCTTGCACTGGCAAGCGGATTCTTTGCCACTGCGCCACCTGGGAAGCCCAATCTCTGATTACCAGTTTGATAATTCTGCCTCCTAGAAGAGGGATTCTCAAGGAGGGGAAAAGGGTAATTGGGAGAACTTTTTGCATCTCTGAGAGAGGGTCCTTCCAAACTGTTCAGGACCCCCAGGGGATTTGATTCACTTTCTATACTTTCTTGGAAATTGCTCCAGTACCATAAAGAAGGCTACTAATACTAATTCTGTATATAGGTGAACAAATTTAGAGGGTAAAAAGGTTGAAGCACTAGATAAAGGGGGATATCAAGGCTTTATACACTACTCCCTCATTGGCAAATAAATTCACTTAACCCAATTTGAGGGCAAAATTGGGTCACTGTTCTAGGGGAAGCATAGAGAAACAGAAAAAAATCTTCTTTTCATGCAGGCTGGCAGTGTTTGAGATACTTCTCAGAGAATGCATTATTCCCTTTGGGTTGCTTCTTTAGTTTGGGGGATGTGTGTGTATATGCAAGCATATTTATTTAATTTTTAAAATATTCACTCTAATCAGACTGGTCAAACACATACTTTTTTTTTTTTTTTCCTCAAAACTACCAGGAATGTTTTCATCAGTATTCTTAAACAGTTTTATTTTTCTATCATTTATTTAATGAAAACACCCTGACTGTAAAATAGATAACTGAAACTATTTTATCCTGTGATATTATGTGGAAAGATGTTTCCAAGTCTTCCAAGGAGACCAAACCAGTCAATACTATAGGAAATCAACCCTGAATATTCATTAGAAGGACTGATGCTGATGCTGAAGCTGAAGCTCCAATGCTGTGGCCACTTGATGCAAAGAGCTGACTCATTAGAAAAGACCCTGATGCTGAGAACGACTGAAGGCAGGAGGAGAAAGGAACGCCAGAGGATGAGATGGTTGGGTGTGTGGCATCATTGACTCAACAGACATGAATTTGAGCAGGTTTCAGGAGATGGCAAAAGAGAAGGTTGACTGGTGTGCTGCAGTCCATGGGGTCACAAAGGGTCAGACACGACTAAGCAACTGAACAACAATACCATTAAGTGCAAAAGGCATAAAACTAACACTCTTTACTAATATTGCATATTTTTTTCTAGGAAACATATTTTGACTTATAGTAAAAGAAAATTTCTTCCCCAGATGGCTCTAGTGGTAAAGAACCTGTCTGCTAATATAGGAGATATAAGAGACATGGGTTTGATCCCTGGATCAGGAAAATCCCCTGGAGGAGGAGAAAAAGTCACTCCAGTATTCTTGTCTGGAGAATCCCACAGACAGAGGAGCTTAGTGGACTACAGTTCATAGGGTCACAAAGAGTCAGATGTGACTGAAATGACTTGCATAGCACAAAGCACAAAAGGCAATTTAAAGAAGAACAAATCTTATAGTTTGCTGGAGTTTAAAAATTTACTTTCACAGTTCAGCTAGACTGTAGGACACGTTAGTGTTTTTCAGAGTTGGGTTCTTTAGCTGTGATTAAACAGATTTAAAACTGTCTAGCCATCACTCAGTAATCTTTGGCACATATACTAATGTGATGAAAGTCATGAAAGTGATCTGGATAATCATGTTGGATCTCAATTTCAGTTAGCGAGGGAGAATAATTAGACAATTACAAGTTTACAGTACATACAAAAGTCACATGATTGAAAATTTACACAATGCAGCATACCAGTGAAACTGTTTGTCTCAAACTTATGACCCAAAGCTTCTTCAGATTCCTAATGATGGCCAGAATCTCAATCATTTCCTGAAGCAATTATAAACACAACATTGCAAGCTTCCTAGTTTAATTCATGAATTTTAAAATCCTTTCATGGAATTGAATTTCAATTTAATGTAATAAAGAACTTAATGCTGCCTGGAACCAATGCAAAAATGGAAGCATATACCTTGAACAATAATGTGTTTTCTATTTCTAGAGCTGTTCAAGTATAGATTAATTAATGCCTTGGTAGACACTGTAGCAGGAATTAAATTATCCCTGACTTTAGTGAGGTTTCTTTTGTTTGCTTTTAAAACCTTGGTTTTAAGAGTGTATGGTTATTAGATTTACAAATATATCATATTATATCCTATTTTGAACATGTGTATATGTCATTAAAGTATTTAACATTAATTCATATAATTTAAAAGATTATCTATCATCTATTGGAAGGAATGATGTTGAAGCTGAAACTCTAATACTTTGGCCACCTGATGCGAAGAGCTGATTCATTTAAAAAGTCCTGATGCTGGGAAAGATTGACGGCAGGAGAAGGGGACAACAGAGGATGAGATGGTTGGACGGCATCACCAACTCAATGGACATGAGTCTGAGTAAGCTCCAGAAGTTGGAGATGGACAGGGAGGCCTGGTGTGCTGCAGTCCATGGGGTTGCAAAGAGTTGAACATGACTGAGCGACTGAACTGAACTGAACTGATCATCTGTTTAGGTATATCAAACTTGGCAATCTTCTGCCTGTACCTAGAAGTAATGTAAGAGATCTGGGTTTGGTCCTTGGGTTGGGAAGATCCCCTGGAGAAGGGAAAGACGACCCACTCTAGTATTCTGGCCTGGAGAATTCCATGGACTGTACAGGGTCGCAAAGAGTCGGACGTGACTGTGCGACTTTCATTTTCACTTTCAAGACATCACTACTAATTTTCATCCATGCCTCAGCTAATTTGTTTTGAGGGAAATTTTTAATTCAATAATTGTCAAAGGTAGATTATATTCAGGGCTTCACAGGTGGTGCTAGTGGTAAAGCACCCAGCTGCCAATGCAGGAGACATAAGAGACCAGGGTTCAATTCCTGGGTTGGGAAGAACCCTTGGAGGAGGGCATGGTAACCCACTCCAGTATTCTTGCCTGGAGAATCCCATGGACAGAGGAGCCTGGTGGGTTACAGTCCATAGGACAGCAAAGAGTCGGACATGACTGAAGTGACCTACCACACACACACACACACACACACACACGCAGATTATATTCAATGCCTCCCTTACAGATATATTAATCTTATACATAGATGATTTTACTTGTAAATTGACAGTAAAGATGGATAAAAGTTGGCATTTTATCAAAAAAATATCTTTCATTTAGAATTTGTAAAAAAAAATTTAGGCCTAATGTTTACTTTATATATGAAAAATTCGTATAAGAAAATAAGATTTTATGGAAAATATAACCCTGCAATACCAAAGTAACTCCTTTAAAAAATCAAAAAGTGTTAGTAGCACATACAAAATTTCTTTTCTAATAACTAGTAATTTTTATTCACTAAAATGCTAACCTTAGGACCACAAGTTACTCTAACTTAATAATAAGCTATTTTAAGCACTATTACTTTAAATTTAACTGTTCTAAGGATAAAGCTTCATTATTTTAAAGACTTTTAAAATTAAGTGATCCAACTAATTTCAATTGCTTGAATACTTAGGTCAGTATCACAATTTCAGGAGGTTGCATTATTTCCTAGCTATTCAGTGTAAAATCCAATGATTATTTCTTGGGATAGAAGTGCTTTGTAAGAGTGAGAATACTCTAGGAGGACAATGAGCTTTGAGAACAACTTTTTTTTAAAACATATTCCCTCTGTTCTCCGCTTCCCCAAGCAAGTCCTTAGGCACTCAAGTCAGTTATTTAATCAATAAATCAGAGCTACTGAGAAGAATGCTCCAATGTCTAAAAGTGGGACAATGGGAAGAATCCTCTGAAAGTACCTAGAGCTAGAGTTTGAACTCTGGCATTATATATGCCTTAATTTTACAGACTGGAATCCACTAGTCAGTTACTAATGAATCATAATGTCTAATGAAATGTAGAATACACTTCAGGTAAATCATCGTAACGCAAGTGTCAACTGTGTGCCCAATGACCAAAATTGGAGTCCATAATCATTTCCTCAAAGATTATTCTTTATAGGTATCTCATTTGAAAATGACTTAGAATAACTCTTGTCAGTTAATAAGTTATCTAAGATGGCCTCCTATATACATGCAAAGCATCATGCGTGTCCTTCATAGACTTTTTCAGTCACCAAGTCATTTCCAACTCTTTGTGATCCCATAGACTGCAGCATGCTAAGCTTCCCTGTCCTTCATTATCTCCTGGAGTTTGCTCAAACTCCAGTTCATTGAGTCGGTGATGTCATCCAACCATCTCATCCTCCATTGCCCCTTTCTCCACAGACTTATAGAAGGTCTCAGACATGCAGAGGATATGTATTTATTAGTTAATTCTATCCTGGAGCTTCAAGCATTCCCATGACTGGTTGGACTGTAGATGGCTCTGGATGACATAGAGTCCAAAGTATAACAAATTTAGTTACCATCTCTCATCTTCCTTCCTAGCAAATAAATATAATTTACAGATGACTCTCATTTTCCTGAATTCCACTGTCACTCTGAATTTTTCTCAAATTTTTTATATAAAATGTAACTTCAATCATTACACAACTCAGCTTTCACAAATTATTAATTAGATTCTAACTAGCTCAAGTCAAAGTAAAATAAATCAAGTCTCAAAATTTCTGTACAAACAATGAAAATGCAGACGTATTTTTACTTTTAAATAATACTTTTAATAAACTTACTTGGAACCGGTAAAAGGTGCCATCATCCTTGAGTGTGAGGACATGATCCGAGATTGGAAAGAAGTAGCCGTGGGCAGCCATTAGCGTTCCCAAATGGAGTGCCTCCACTAGTTCATGAAAACAAATGGGAAAACACATATATAACTCTTTAAAGCTGTTCATTCATAGGCAGGTAGAGTTTTATCTTGTTTCTTTTGAGCATATTCCTACATTGGAATACTCAGCATCCCAGAAAAGCCTGTCTTTGTACTTCTTTCAGCTCTTTCACCTAAGGTACCAAGATGGTTCTGCTTCCTGGTAGTGACCACAATGACCAGCAGTGCATGTGACCAGACCATGAGAACATAAAGCTATGGAATGCTGAAACTGAAGGTCTTTCAGTAATCAAAAAATCTGCTGCCTTCATTTTATAGATGGGACATGTTTTGCTATGGGTTAATAATCTTCCAAAAACAAATATATTTGGCATTTACATAGCACTTAAAACTTCTAAAAAGTTCTCATTTGCATCATTCCCTGTCCTGTAATATGAATATCCAATACTATTAGCAATTCTTCTAATGACATGGATCATTACTAGATAATGTTAATAGGCAATGTTTAGGCATCTAGAACAATTTATACTGCACTAAGTGTGCCTGCAGTCTGTGGCTGGCTAGATTGCTCTAGCTTTTGCTACTGTATGTACAATATTCTAGACATGGACTATGTAGAGATTTATATAACAATGAAAACATTATATTTTCCCAGTAGTCTGAGAAATAGTTGGAACATAATACTGTAATACTCACAGTCCTTCTATAGCAGTTAATGGCCCAACAAAGGCCCAACAAAAGGGATAATAAAATTTGATCACTAGGATTATTACTGCATTTGTGCAGGGACAACATAAAGTTTGCTAACTTGAAGCTTAGAAACTATGGAACTATTCAAGATAGTTTTTTAGTCCAACATAAGCATATACGTATATAGAAAATAAAAAAGTTAGGTTTATTGATTTGTTTGTGTATCTTTAGGTGCAATTTTCTGGTGGCTCAGATGGTCAAAAATCTGCCTGCAATGCAGAAGACCTGGATCCAATCCCTGGGTCAGGAAGCTCCCCTGGAGAAGGGAACAGCTATCCACTCCAGTATTCTTGCCTGGATAATTCCATGGACAGAAGAGCCTGGTGGGCTACAGTCCATGGGTTTGCAAAGAATCAGACACGACTGAGCAACTGACACTTTTTTACACTTTAATGTGCAATTTATAGATTTAGTTCTATTTTTAGATAAACAGCTAAAATGATTCTTTAACTCTAGGATTCTAACAGACTTTCCAGGACTATGTGTATCTCTAACTCCATCTGTCAATCACAGGTAATTTTCACACTTCAGCTAGTACTGAGTCCCTAAACTGCTTGCTATGGCCCACCTACCTAAGCACAAGAATCTCTTCCTATCCCCTTCCCACGTCTATACTGCTAATAATGAAATAATTGTTAAATTTATTTAACCTGTAGTTGGGTACTATAGTGCCCCTTTTAATATTATCTAGCATATTGCAAAATTTTAAGTGGTAACTTCTACCTCTGGCCTCCACTCTACTGTTCTTGTCAATAAGAAAGAACAACTGCTGACCGTCCTCTTTACCATGGGCCTGGAAGACTGTTATTAAGTGACCCAGTTATCCTGTTTACACACCCAATCAATTACACACCTCTCTTCATAGAGTGTTCTTTTTCTACAAAGGAGGATATTTCATCCTTTATGCATCCTTTTAGTTCAAAATCAAGATCTTCTCAAAGTCTGTGCTGCTTATAAGTATATACTCACATATTCTGTGATTCTCATTAAAGCTGAGAAGGTAGTGTTATATGATGGGAAGAATCAAACATTTGGAAACACTTTTTCACTTTTGTTATTTAAATTCTCTGCACCTCTCCTATCCATTAATACAGGTAATAAACCCACCCTGCACAGCTCATATGAAAATCAAATAATACATATATATATATAAAGAAGTTGTGGAATTTTGCTGGTGGCCTAGTGGTAAAGAATCCACTTTACCAGGTGGGTGTGGATTCAATCACTGGTCAGGGATCTAAGATCCCACATGCCCTGGAGCAATTAAGCCTGTGTGCCACAACTACTGAGCCTGTACTCCACAACTGGAGTCCATGCACCATGTTGACAGATTCCACGTGCAGACCCGATGCTGCCAAATAAATGAATAAAAATGATTTTAAAAAATAAAAAAAAATTTAAAGAGAAGAAGTTGGAATAGTATCCTGTGCATAGTAGATACTCAATACATGGTAGCTCTTGTGCTTGCTTCATTGGGCTTCCCAGGTGACTCAGTGGTAAAAGATCCGCTTGCCAATGCAGGAGACACAGGACATGTAGGTTTGATCCCCTGGAGTAGGAAATGGCAAACCGCACCAGTATTCTTGCCTGAAATAGTCCATAGACAGAGGAGCCTGGCGGGCTACAGTCCAAGGGGTCACAAAGAATTTGACACAACTGAGCACAGAGCATGTTGTGCTTCATTATTTACACACCAGATGATTTTTACTTTTCTCCAAAGTACTTTCAGGAAATCCACTTCCATAATTGGTCTTTAACTAGGCTGAGGGAGGATCTGGCATTCCTAAATAGCATCAGCCAGTCCATCTTCTTTTTGTGTGTTATTTATAAAACTAAAATGGCAAGCATATCTGTGAGGCATGCTGGCCTATAATAATGAGCAGGTGCTTACAGCCTTGGTCATGTTCAGAATCCCTGGTTACTCATGTTGGCAGCACTAGAAAGAACAATTTTTGAGGATTTCAAAGTCAGGTGGCCTACTTATCTTCTAGGTAGGTATTACCTATATTGTCACAACCATCCTTATTCACTTTATTCCAACAGTCTGTGGCCTGGGAAAATATTATTAGTCCTATTTTCCAGAAAGAGAAATTGAGTTATGGCACATTAGGAAATTTTCAAAATATAGATACAAAAAGGAAAACTGAGATGCCCAGAAAGATTAACATTAAGAGCTTCTGAACTCTAAATACAGGAAAGAGTGTGACTAAAATAATACAAAGAAACACCAACAAAAAACCAAAACAAAACGATGCTAACATGCTGATGAGGATTAGAAAAACATAGTGAAAGTAAATATAGGGAAGCTGAAGAAAAGAAAATCAGAAGAAAATGAATAAGTTCTTACTGTATTCAATAGTTACTAATTATATGATAAATCAAACATTTCTAGAGGCAAGATGAATACTGGCTTTCTTCTGCAGGCTTTCTTCACTATCATAATTAGTCCTACATAAATGCTTGCTAGAAAAAATAATATGTATAATAATGTATATAATAATATATGTATATAATAATTACATTATGCATAATAATATAATACATAATAACAATATGTATAATAATATATAATAATACATATAATAATAATTATTATATAATTATAATAATAATATCTATATATGTAGAAAGTGAATTAGCAAGCAATCTCAGCCTCCCACTTTTGAGGTACAAATACTCCATTTTATTGTGTTTAATCATATATATTCTCATTTTACAACCCTCTAAGATATTCTCAGGCTCATAATTTTATTAATAAGGAAAATTGTTTTTGATAGGTTTTTTAAATGCCCTCAATCCAACAGATACACATTTGTGGGAATATCAATAAGATCAAAATTTAGTTTCTATATGGCCCACACAAAGTTCAATGCAGAGGTCAAGCCAAACTATTTAACTTAATATTTAAGAGGACTGAATTTCTAACAAACCATTTAAAATGATTTTAATTTCATTGGTCAAATAGTAACCTGGAAAGTTTGAGATTACAGAAGTTATAATGCTCTATCACAGGACCTCCAGAGAACATGACTCTAGGACGAGATGAATGCTAAGATAAAAATCAGGGCATCATGGTGAATTTCATTTCATTTAAGACTGTAACCTTGCATTTAGCATAGCAATAGCAAAAGTAGCTATTGATGTTTGCTGAATGAGTGAATAAGCAGATTTATGAATAAATGGTATACGGAATATGAAAAACATAGTATTGCACAAAAAATACAAACTATTGTGTGTTTGACGATGAGGAGCTTGTTAAGCTCTGCCAAGATAATGTAGATATTCAAAATACCTTTTGAAAATACTTTTAAAGCTTTTAAAGTGGGGTTGTTATGGGTATATTATATGGGAAAAGATAACAGTGATATAAATGACTGAAATCCCACTAAAAGATCTTAGAGTGGGCTTGAGATACTTTTCTCAAGGTTGAATTACTGGTAGTAATAACATGAAGACATTTTTCCACATGGTCCAGCTGCTCCTGAATCTCCACAATAGCCTTAATTTAACGAGAATCTGGAGGACTACTGGCAGTCCTGGATTTAAGTGTTGAAAGAATTTAGTGAGTAATCTAGCAAGATCACCCTCCCAATAATGGCACAGCAGATGGCTCCACAACATTATGCTTCTCAGCAAAATAATTAATCATCTTGTACATGTGTTATCCACATCACCCACACAGCTAAATAAAGTTCAACAACAAATTTACTGTAAGATTCCAGTTTATTTTTCATTTGGATATTCAAGCATGAACAAACTCAGGAGTAAACTGCATCTCTAGACAACTGTTACTATGTGAACAGTGTAATGTGGCTGTGTTAAGCCAGATGTACTAATTTCATTACTTCACCTCGAACCTTTAAATAACAGAATTATCAAAATCTATCAAATCTATTTGGTCTAGCTCCACAAAGCAAAAGGAATTCTACATGGTGTAATTTGCTTTGGAACCATAACTACTTCAGAAAGTCAAAAGGATAAAAAGTGTACTATAAAAGAGGTTTGTGTTGTTCAGTTCTATATTTCCATATGTAGAAATATATATATTTCTATATTAAATTTGTAATTATAACATATTTTTAGAACTCAGTATATTTTCTTTATACAGCAGTCCCACTGCTGGCAGTCTCAGTACCTCCCAGATACACCCTATATTTTGACATTGATACAACAATGCTTCTGAGTCAAGAAAATAATAATAAAAATATTCACTAAAAATTACTTTTTTATTCCTGTTATGCATTCTTACTTTTATTTTATGGGTATATAAATCAGCAAATGTGATTCATTTATCAACACAGCATACAAGATGTAGCAAATATGATTAGTGAATGGGGAGAAGTATTTTAGAAGGAAATTCACTCAAGACAGAAAAAAAAGACATGGATAATATGACATTAAGGCAAGAAAAGCTAAAAAGTAGTCACAAGTAAGTTATTAAATAGTATTAATAAAATAACAGACATTTATCTTCATGTGTCTCATAAAGGAAAGATTTTGTTAAACTTGTTATTCTCTAAGAAGATAGGGAAGTGGTTATAGAAATATTTTAAAATATTATACTTTTTTTAGAATAGGCATCTGCAAGGTAAGATGAATCATGTGGAAAAAAATCACATATGCAGATTTTTTTCTCAAACAAGGTCAAATAAAAGTGAAATAATGACAATAGTTAGGGACTTCTGAGGTAAGTTTATCTTCTCAATAGTAAGAGTTAGTGCAAGCAGTAAGTATTCAGGCTTTCCTCCTTTTTTAAAAAAACATCATTTTCACATAGGAAAATGAAGTGCCACTTGCTTTTTGGTACTCACAAACCAGGGTTTGTAAGTGTATAAGATGGTATACAGATTAGATAAAAAGATTTTACTTGGGAGAAATAAAAACAAGCTTAATTTATACCAACTTTGAAGATGACACTAGGTAATTAAAACAGGTAAATAATATTTCCAAACAAAAGAGCACAGCATGGGGTGAAGCAACTAGAATATGCAAGCCAGCTGCTCCAGTTCAAACCCTGATGCCCTCATGTGCTGACTGTATAACTGGGGCAGAGGATACATTCTTTGGACCTTAGAGTCCTCATTTGTAGAAAGAAGACAATAATAAAACACTGATGTTAAAAGTTTGTCATGAGGATCAACTGAGATAAATGAGAAATGCACTTAAAATAAGGCCAGTCACATAGAAGAGCTCCAAAAATATGAGTTATTAGAGTTGGCTAATATTAATGAAAGAACACATTTGGTAGCACTTAGCGCAAAAGGCAGTGGGGAACCTAGTGGCTGGTATTGACCTAGGCTTCCAGATCACGTTGAACACTCCCAGTTGAACACTCTTTAAAGTCCTCCAGGTGATCCAACTGGAATCTTTAGTCTATAGATGATGATTCTGCTCTGGAATACACTTACAATTATTCCTAGGAAGCAAAGAACACTACCCAAATTCCAAAGATTTGGTATCACAGCTATAGGAAAAATTTTCCAAAGGTAACATATTCTGCACACGGGATTTACAATCTGAAACATGAAAATGCAACAGATCAGTGAGAACTCCCCCAGTTCAAGAGAGGGTGGGAAGGACTAACACAAGGGCACAGAACCTGGCAATGCTGAAAAACAACGGTGACAGAGGAAGCGCAGGGCCAGCAGACACAATGGAGGTGCTTTCTTAAGGAAGCATAATATTTTCCCAGGACTCAAAAAAAATTAACTCATTAAAAAATTAGTACTGAAAGTAATAGGATCATACATCAATAGCCCTTATCACACACACACACAGGGTAGAGTAGTCTAGTTGCCTCATATGGTTAAGTATGAAAGCTTAGGAAATTATTTCAATATGAAGAACAGTGCTGAAATATTTTAAAAGTGAAAGATATCACATAGGTAATATCTTTGTGATATTGGTGTGGAGGACTGGTTTAAGATCCATGGTATCTGGTAACTATATTATATCAGGATGTTCATTTCACTGACACAGTATACCCTTTTGTAAAACTGGTAGGTGCATCATTGTATAAAATGAGCCACACTTCAACAAGATTCTGTTTTATTTATATGTGTGATTAGGTGCTAGAACAGTATTCAGAGGAGAGAAAAATCACACTGAGTTTATTCAAGAATAGTGTAAGGAAAGCGTGATAATCACAAGAGCCAAGGCAATAATAAATTACAGTGTAAAGCAACATTCCTTCTAAAGTTCAATATACATTCTGCAAAATTTCCATTTTCATCTAAAAAATGTTTATTTATTTGCCAGCACTGGATCTTAGTTGTGGCATGCGGGATCTTCCGATATATGCAGACTCTTAGTTGTGGCATGTAGCTAGTTGCCGCATGTAGATACCCTGATCAGGTATCGAATCCGGACTCCTTGCATTGGGAGCAGAGAGTCTTAGCCACTGGACCACCAGGGATTTTCTTCTATTGCCATTTTCTTCGTTGTTTAGGGTTCATTTTTATAGGTCTTTCTTTCTTCCCTTCCTCTTTGTTCTCTTGTTGATGACCATCTTTAGTGTTCTGTTTGGGATGCTTTTTCTTTTTTTGTTTGTGTATATATTGTAGTTCTTTGGTTTGCATTCCCCATAAGTTTTTTGTTTAACAGTCTATATATGTAGAAAGCTGTTTGAAGTTGCTGGTCTCTTTCCCACCTGGAGAAGTTACTTTAGCAATTGTTGTAAAGATGATGTGGTACTGCTCAATTCTCTTAGCTTTTCTTCCTGTAAAGATTTTGATTTCTCTGATGAATTTGAATGAGAGCCTTGCTGGGTAGAGTATTCTTGGTTGTAGGTTTTTCCATTTCCTCACTTTAAAGATATCATGCCACTCCCTTCTGACCTGCAGAGTTTATGCTAAAAAAGCAGCTGAAAATCTTATGGGGATGCCCTCATATATTACCTGCTGCCTTTCCTTTGTTGCATTTAATACTTTTTCTTTATATTTAATTTTTGCTATTTTGATTAGCAGGGGTCTTGACATGTTTCTCCTTATTTTATCCTGCATGGGACTTTCTGCACTTTCTGGACTTAGGTGACTGTTTCGTTTTCCAGGTTAAAGAAGTTTCCATTTGCTGCCCTGCATGTAGTATTCTTGGTATTTCTAAATTCCATATATATGCATTAATACACAGTATTTGTTTTTTTCTTTCTGACTTACTTCACTCTGATATGATATGATAGTGGGTCTATCCACAGCTCTGCAAATGAAATTGTTTCATTCCTTTTGATGCCTCTTTTAAAATTTTTATTGTCCTCATACAATTTATTTAAGAGAATGTTTAATTTATGTTCTCTTCTAGACTCTTATGATGTCAAGTCTTATATCGATATTTAAACCTTCAAGCCATTTTGAGCTTATTTTTGTGTATGGTGGGTGTGTGTGTTGTAAATTCACTGATTAACATGCAGCTATCCAGCTTTCCCAACACCACTTGTCAAAGAGACTGTGTTTTCTCCACTGTATACTCTTGCTTCCTTTGTCAAAGATTATTTGACCATAGGTGTGTGAGTTTATTTCTACACTCTTTATTCTGTTCCATTGATCCATATGTCTCTTTTTGTACAAATACCATGCTGTTGTGGGTACTACAGCTTTGTAGTACTATCTGAAATCTGGGAGGATTCTGCATCCAGCAGAATGTTCAGAACAGCATTCTGTTCTTTTTCCTCAAGATTGCTTTGACACTTCTGGGTCTTTTATTGTTCCATATAAATTTTTGGATTATTTGTTCTAGTTCTGTGAAATATGTCATGGGTAATTTAATAGGGATCACAATAAATTTGTAGACTGCTTTGGATAGTATGCACATATTAACAGTATTAATTTTCCAGTCTAAGAGCACAATATATCTTTCCATTTCTTTGAATCATTTACTTTATCAAAGTTTTATAGTTCTCAGCATGTAAGTCTTTCAACTTTTTGGTCAGTTTATTCCTAAATATTTCATTTTTGATGCAATTTTTAAAAGTACTGTTTTTGACTCCCTTTATGATATGTCAATGTTAGTATAAAGAAATGAAACCGATTTCTGTATTTTAATATTGGATCTTCCTACCTTGCTGAATTCATCATTGATAATTTTGAGGTTAACAAACAAATTTGCATTATTTGAGAAGTATTAGCTTATAAATTTTAAAGGATTTCTTTACCTTAATTAACTTAAAGGAATGAACCAAATGAACCTATAAAATATGCTTTCTTTAAAAAACTATAAAAGTGAAAGTAGCTTAGTCATGTCTGACTCTTTGCGACCCCATGAACTATACAGCTCATGGAATTCTCCTGGCCAGAATACTGGAGTGGGTAGCCTGTCCCTTCTCCAGGGGAATCTTCCCAACCCAGGGATTGAACCCAGGTCTCCTGCATTACAGGCGGATTCTTTACTAGCTGAGGCACCAGGAAAGCCCAAGAAAACTGGAGTGGGTAGCCTATCCCTTCTCCAGGGGATCTTCCCAACCCAGGAATCAAACCAGGGCTTCTTGCATTGCAGGTGGATTCTTTATCAGTTGAGCTACCAGGGAATCCTCCCTCCCTCCCCGCAAAAACTATAGTAGATATATTAATTTCAGACAAAGCAAACTTTATAACAGGGGGATTGTCAGGGCTAATGGAGGATGATGAATAATCATAAAGAGGTCAATTCTCCAAGAAGACAGAACAAGTTAGATGTCTATAAACTTAACAGAGTGTCAAAATATGTAAGGCAAACAGTGATAGGACTGAAAGAAGAAATATACAAATCCATTATTATAGTTGTAAACTTCAGCACCAGTCTTTCAGTAATAGATACATAAAATAGACAAAAAGATCAATAAGACTTAGATGAACCTGAAGAACACTATCCATCACTTGATGTAACTGATGTGTATATAATATTCTATCCAACAATAGTAGAGTTATTCTGTAGCACACATGAAATATTCATCAATGTTCAAAGAGATGAATCACATTCTGGGCCATAAAACAAACCTTAAAATATTTAAAAGAATAAAAATCATACAAAGTATTATTATAATAGAATTACATATACTATAAAGTTAAACTAAATATCAATAAAATAAGGACAGTTGATAAATACCCAAATGTTCAAAATTAAATACTTTACATCTTAATAATTCATATGTCAAAGAAAAATCCTAGAGATAAATTAAAAATTATAATGAGCTGAATGAATATATAATTTATCGAAACTTGTATCTATAGCAAAGGCAGTGCTTAGAGGGAAATTTATAGTGCTAAATGCATCAATAACGTAAGGTGGAACTTTAGTATCACAGAAATTAGAGAAAGAAGGGTGATTTAAAGCTAAAGAAAGGGTAAAATTACAGAAGCAACCAGAAAACAATAGAGAAAAATCAATGAAATTGATAGACTTCCAGCCAGGCTAACTAGGAAAAGAAGAAAAAACAAATTGCCAATATCAGAAATGAAAGGGGAGACACTGTGGATCATTACTACTAACCTATGAATATTAAAAAGATAATAAAGTAACACTATTAACAGCGCTGTGCCCACAAATTTGATAACTTAAGTAAAATAATCAATTACTTGAAAGATATAAACCAAAACATACAGAAGAGGCAACAGGTAACCTGAATAGCTCTATTTTTTCAAAGAGAGGAATCAATAGTAAACTCCCTTCAAAAAAAGCAATGGTTCTAGAAAGTTTTGCTGGTAAATTCTACCAAATATTTAGGGAAGAAGTGTTACCAGTTCTTCCAGAAAATTACAAGCAGATAGAACAGTTCCTAACAGTTTCTATAAGATTAGTATTACCTGAATACTAAACTCAGAGAAAGATGTTACAACAAGGAAAATGACAGCCACTTTCTCTTACTAACATAGAAAAAAAAAACCTCAATGAAATATTATCAAATTAAATTCAACAATCAATAAAAAAAGGATTCTACCACAATCAATCTTCTTCCTTCTCCCAAACTTTGTGAGGAAGTATAAAAAACCCAGAGGTTCATGCTGATATAAATAAGTGACTGAATAAGTGGAGGATATGGACAAAGTTCTCCATCAAAAACAAAAAACAAAAAAAATGGAGTAATTTATGTATACATTTCACCCTGAATGAGTTGGAGCATAAATTCTTACTCCTTTAGTTTGAGCTACATTTAGGAATTTCTTTCCAAAGAGTAAATATGAAAAAGGTGGGGAAAATGTCACTTTACAATGAGATTTATATCATCAACATAAAGTAAAAGTCTAGGTTCATTGCTTTTTAAAAAACACAGCAATTTGTTATGTAAAACAATTTTTTAAAAGCTGAAAACAATCCTTTCCTTCTATTAAATATCCTTTACACTTTTGTCTAAGGTCAGATGACTATATTTGTGTGGGTCTATTTCTGGGCCGATCCATTGATCTATATGTCTGTTCTTTCCCCAATATGACAATACTACTTTATTTTGTTGCAAAATGTTTTCCATCTTTCCAATGGGAACTCTCTCGATTGGTTTCTGTGTCCATTTGCATACCTCCAACATTCTGCGTACCCTTATTAAATTCATATTACCACTTGAAAGAAGGCAGTCTAAAAAGATTATAGGGCCTTAGAAAGCATCACTACAAACAAAGCTAGTGGAGGTGATGGAATTCCAGTTGAGCTATTTCAAATCCTGAAAGATGATGCTGTGAAAGTGCTGCACTCAATATGCCAGCAAATTTGGGAAACTCAGAAGTGGCCACAGGACTGGAAAAGGTCAGTTTTCATTCCAATCCCAAAGAAAGGCAATGCCAAAGAATGCTCAAACTACTGAACAATTACACTCATCTCACATGCTAGTAAAGTAATGCTCAAAATTCTCCAAGCCAGGATTCAGCAGTACGTGAACCGTGAACTTCCAGATGTTCAAGCTGGTTTTAGAAAAGGCAGAGGAACCAAAGATCAAATTGCCAATATCCACTGGATCATCAAAAAAGCAAGAGAGTTCTAGAAAAACATCTATCTCTGCTTTACTGACTATGCCAAAGCCTTTGACTGTGTGGATCACAATAAACTGTGGAAAATTCTGAGAGAGATGGGAATACCAGAACACTTGACCTGCCTCTTGAGAAACCTATATGCAGGTCAGGAAGCAACTGTTAGAACTGGACATGGAACAACAGACTGGTTCCAAATAGGAAAAGGAGTACATCAAGGCTGTATATTGTCACCCTGCTTATTTAACTTATATGCAGAGTACATCATGAGAAATGCTGGGCTGGAAGAAGCACAAGCTGGAATCAAGACTGCCAGGAGAAATATCAATAATCTCAGATATGCAGATGACACCACCCTTATGGCAGAAAGTGAAGAGGAACTAAAAAGCCTCTTGATGAAAGTGAAAGAGGAGAGTGAAAAAGTTGGCTTAAAGCTCAACATTCAGAAAACTAAGATTATGGCATCTGGTCCCATTACTTCATGGGAAATAGATGGGGAAACAGTGGAAACAGTGGCTGACTTTATTTTGGGGGGCTCCAAAATCACTGCAGATGGTGACTGCAGCCATGAAATTAAAAGATGCTTATTCGTTGGAAGGAAAGTTATGACCAACTTAGATAGCATATTAAAAAGCAGAGAAATTTCCTGCCAACAAAGGTCTGTCTAGTCAAGGCTACGGTTTTTCCTGTGGTCATGTATGGATGTGAGAGTTGGACTGTGAAGAAACCTGAGTGCCACAGAATTGATGCTTTTGAACTTGGTGCTGGAGAGGACTCTTGAGAGTCCCTTGGACTGCAGTGAGATCCAACCAGTCCATCCTAAAGGAGATCAGTCCTGGGTGTTCATTGGAAGGACTGATGCTGAAGCTGAAACTCCAATACTTTGGCCACCTCATGTGAAGAGCTGACTCATTGGAAAAGACCTTGATGCTGGGAGGGACTGGGGGCAGGAGAAGAGGATGACAGAGGATGACAGAGGATGAGATGGCTGGATGGCATCACTGACTCGATGGATACGAGTTTGGGTACACTCCGGGAGTTGGTGATGGGCAGGGAGGCCTGGCGTGCTATGCTTCATGGGGTCGCAAAGAGTTGGACACGTGAGCAACTGAACTGAACTGATTGGCTCATTATTTTTGACTAATGTATCATACAAATGTAAGCCATTAACAACAAGGGAAACTGAAAGTTGGAGAGCGTGTGGACAGCAACCAATGTGAATGGTATTCAAGAATGTGGGAGAGTTGAAATTGTTTTCAAGTACACAGAATAAAAGGAATAAAAGATGAAATATGCATGAGTCACCTCCCCAGTGCGCTCCTAGCCTGGTTGCCTTCTAATATATTCTCCACAGTATCTTTTAAAGGACAAACTCTAACCTTGTGTTTGCTGTAAGGATAAAAGATAATGCAGCTAAAATATCTAACTCTATCTGGAACATATTAGAAACAAACAAATGTGGACATTACTTTTCTATTTTCCAAGTTAAATCTATTCAAAGCTCCACCTTCTGCGCATCACCCAATTCACTCCCTAATGATGTCCTATAGGACACCTCTTATCCCTCCTCTATAAGAAAGTGGCTCCCCAGAACTCATTATGGCCAAATCCTGCCACTATACTACATTCATACATTCATCCTTCCAGTCAAACTGGATCACTTAGTGATCTGGAGAAGATCATTCTCTGCTCTGTGTCATTATTGCCAGAAAAGCCTCCTTGCTATCATGTAGAATTCTTTGCAATTCCCTGGATCTACTCAAATATAGCCCTCCCTCATGAAGCCTTTTCTGATTCCTTTAGGAGCAAGCTCACCCTCCAATGAGCCTCCGGTACCTGATGTCATTTATTGTAACTAATTGTGTTCTGGTATTAGTGTTTCCTATTATTTCTTTAACATCCTGAAATACAGGAACTCTGCTTAAACTCTTTTTTTTCCTCTGGCCAAACAATTCACAAATGTAAAGTGGAATAATATATCATTTGTATTTAAAATAAAGCAAGGAAAAGAAATTTAATTTCTTTTTAAATTTAAATTTATTTATTTTAATTGGAGGCTAATTACAATATTGTATTGGTTTTGCCATACATCAACATGAATCCGCCATGGGTGTACATGTGTTCCCCATCCTGAACCCTCCTCCCACCTTCCTCCCCATACCATCCCTCTGGATCAGGAAGAGGGTGGGATGATTTGGGAGAAATTTAATTTCTAAAGAAAATATTCACTTTTGAGTGTTTCTTTAATACTCATATACCCACTGTGCTTTGATACCAGATATGATTAAAAGCCTGCATTTTTGGAAGTGATATATCACCTCTGCAGGACTAAATTAAAAGAGTCACAATGTCTTGAAACAAGCGGCACATCTAATGCTTGCTCTAAGAATATGAAGAAAATACATAATTTATATGTAAGAATTTTATACTTGTTACTTTATATCTAAAAATCACACATTACCAGAAGAAGTTTTGAGAATTTGTTCAATTTCTAAAACAGCATAGAGGGTAACAAACTTCAAATGTCATCTTCCCTGTTTTTAATTAATACCTAGTGTGAATGCAAAAATTATTTTAACCCACAAGTCCATGTTTTGAAATTCAAGTACATGCTTTGATACATTTGGATCAGAAAATGACTAAAAGATCCCTTTATATTTCTCCCATACATCTTAAACTCAGCTTGAAAAATTCAGTAAAAAAACTCAGTAGACTAATGGTAGCTGAGACAAAACTCATGGAACTTTAGACCTTACCCATTCATGGATGACATAAACTAACCTATTCATAGTCCCTTAATTTTGCCAATGGGAAGTGATGCTGCATTTCCTGACAGATGAAAACACATTTTAAGAAGAAACTAACAGAAGCAAATACTGGATGTGAAAATTCTCTTTATAAGAGCAACACAGCTTGAGACAACCATGGTGAAAATGCAAATATCTTTATTCACATGAAAAATTATTTTCAATGGACTTCAGTCTAATTACAAAAATGTCTGACCGGAATGACTTATGAAGTACAGTTATGAATAAAGGTATGTTTAATGGGAGAAACAATTTTAATTACATTAATACTTTAGTACATTTATAATTTGAATTTGAATGCTGAGAGAAATTTTGAAAGTGGTATAAAATAGAAAAAAAGCCATGAATAACAAATGGCTGATTCCAGAAAATTTTATTTGACAAGCAGCATGCTATCTATTGGCATACTCTAATTTTAAATTTGTAACATTCCCTGTCTACAATGAGAGTATGTAATGAAGTCCACCTAATGGGGGCCAAAGGGCATTTGGTATTAAATTTACATCTTTCTGCGGATAACAGTTTGTAGGAGAAGGAACATTTTCAAGGGCATTAAAATATTTTAAGAGTTCTGAAACTTAAAGAGTTTGAAGTCTTTATCCATCATAATTCTGATATTTCACATTCTATCTTTAATTGATTAATATATTGTTCAAAACTTTGCACTTAACTCAGGCTCAGATATCAAGGTTGTTTCTCTAAATTTGTGCTTGTATTTATCTGATACTTTGCTGAAAATATAGGATTCGGATGACTTGAAATCCATTAATTGTTATTTTTCAAACACACACTGAATGTTATCCTTGCACTAAGTCTCTCTGTTCATAAATGGGGCATTTATCTTATTTTCCAAGACTGTCCCAATCTGTACTCCTAATCCAGTTCTCTTCACTATGAGTGCTTTGCTCACTCAACAGTTTCAGAGACTTTGTCAAGTAAACCTTTCTTTGCTGAGTCATCAAGTTTTTATTTTCATTCAGTTTTCTTCTCATTATTAATATAAGTATACTGAAAGAATTATTATTAGAGAAAGGAGAAGCAAGGAGAGGAGAAAGAAGGAAGTAAGAAAAGGGAAAGAAGGAAGGTGAGGGAAGAGAAAGAAGAAAGGGAGGGAAAGAGGAAGGGAAGGAGGGAGGCAAGAAGGAAGGAAGGAAGAGGGAAGGGAAGGAGAGAATCTGTTCTTGGTTTGGCTACTGTCCCAAGTACCCCCTATCACCCTTTGGTCCCCTTCCTTTTGAGGTCAATTTTCCTGAAAGAGTATTGTGCACATGCCCCTAACTTCCTGCTCTCAACCTCTTCCTTAGCTTCCTTTACCCTGCCTCTGAATCCAAAGCTTTACTAAATTTGCTCTCTCAAAGGGTCACCAATGACCTCCCAGTGCAAAATTCCTAGTTTCCGCCCACTCCCTCACTCCTTTTTGCTCAACAAGCTACTGATGAATTTCTTCCAGGGATCTCCCATTTGACTTCCATCATACTCTATCTACCTTAGTATTTTTCCCTCTGACTCCTGATCTCTTCTTCCCTTTCTCCTCCCAAACTTTGAAATTTTTCTTTGCAAGGCTCCCATTTTCCTTTACTCTTTCCATATTCTTTCTTCTTTGGCAAGCTCCTCTAATTTCATAGCTTTTACTACCAAATCTATATAGCTCATACATGGCAAAATGTACTAAACAAAGTGCCAGCCCAATCCTTAATAAATATGGGGTGTATAAATGGGCATGCAAACATACTTTGTGATAAAAGTGCCAATGAGGCAAATGCAGTGTGTTCTGGAAACACATTAAATGGACATCCAGTGAAATCTTTGGAGATCAAGAACCCTTCCTGGAGAAGCTGATACATAATCAGCATATCATTATATATTGATACATAATACAAGTTCTAATGAAAAAGAATAACTATAAAGGAAGTAGGAGGTTCCAAGCAAAGAAAGCAGCCTATTACTCCAATTAAAAATAAAAAAATAAATTTAAAAGTTTTATCAAAAAGGCAGTATATTCAAAGGCTTGTAATCAGGAGTATAATGTCACTTAACAGACATCAATTTGGTGACTAGAAAGTACAGTGGCGGGGGGCACAAAAATTTGTCATCTGAGTAAATGCCATGATAAACAAGGCTGTATCAAAAAGGGTTTTACATTCAATCTTAAAAGTTTGGACTTTATCCTGAGGACAATGGGGGATCTATTGAACCCTAGAACAGATATACTTAGGTCTGCATTTTGAAAAGATCATCTTAGATGCATTGAAATGAATATATGGTTATGGGGCAAGGAAAGAGGGAATATGAGTTAGAAGATAATGGTAGTTCCCAGTGAGATGTAACTGTGTACGAAATCAGGAAAGATGCAGAGATGATGGAGATAAGTGGGCAAATCTGAGAGATATTTAGGAGGAAAAGTCTACCCAGATTTGGGAACTAAATGTTGAGGTAAATTTTATTTTTTTTTGCATACATTAGATGCCTGATAAAAAATCCAAGTGGAAATCTCTATTAGACAGTTGGATTTATAGGTGAGGGGCTCAGAAGGGATTTTATATGTATATTCACAGCAATAGTGGATAAAATAAGCCAATAAAGCTTATAAAATAAGCTATAGAGCCAATAAATAGGGGAAAAAAAGATGCTTGGGTCTCAAAAACCCTGAAAGTTTTTGACGCAGGCAGAGAAATCTGGGAACGATACTAAGTTGAAGGATGAGGACATGATAGCACAAGCCAGAGAGTGGACTAATAAAATACAGATAAGTGTGAAAAACACTGCAAGGATGTTGACAAGGACTGAGAGTTGACCACTGAATTTAGCAAAAAGAAGAATATCACTCACCACACTGAATAAAAGTTTCAGTTTATAAGTGGAGGACACAGGCAAGATTTCATGAATTGAGAAACTGGAGAGAGAAGAATTAGAGATAGCAAGTGAAAATGAATTTGTAAAAATAGGAGAGATATAGAAGAGTAGGTAGAGTGTATCATGGGTCAACATGGCATTCAGGACGGGAGAGAACTGTGGTGAGTAAACCAAAAAATATATGGTAGTTTAAAACAGAAAATAGAAATGTGAAGGGTGCAACAAGAACCCTGGGGCAATATAACTCAGATAGGAGAGGAGGTGACAACAAGTATACATATGGTTATGTTTCTATGAGGTAGGAAAAGTTAGAAAGTTGAGAAAGCTACTCTATTATTTTCTCTGAAAAGTTCTGGTCTGATGCCGAGGATGACAGAATGAGCGTGACAGGGAACTTTAGGAAAATGAAGGTTACAATCACTCCCACTGGATAAGTCATTTCCTGTGATTAAAATCTATAATTGCCAGGAAATCTTGAAGGCATGATCGGAATCTGAAGCCATGACATCCTAGTATTGATCAGCCGTGGCACTGAGTGATTTTTCAATAGCACATGCACTATTTCATCTGAAACACAGGAACACAATGAGAGTGAGCCAGGATTAAGCACTCTGTCAGAGAATCTGTTGGAAGGACACGCTGAGGGGAAATTCAGAGCATTTGTGAGTTGAAGAGGCTGATTGCTATGCTGCTGGTGTAATGATTTCTCCAACGTCTATCTTGCTGGTGAGAGGGGAATTATATGTACACACTGATCATTACTGCATTTCCACTGCAGGATGGACACATTTTACATGCATGGAATTAATAAATGTATGAATGGTCCTGTCTGAAATCCTGGTTTATCTTGTTATTATTTTATCACAGCATCATACCACAGAGAGTTTTCAGATTGTTTACTTTACGGCAGACAGAAAGGTTATTTAACTCTAACTGGAGATAAAATATTACTCAATTTACCTTCTGACTACCAAAGGTAAAGGGACAAAGTCTATTTCTAAAGAGTTCTTCAAAAGAATATCCCTTTGCCTTGCCTGAAGCGACTGATTTTAAATAATTTTCCCTTTCATACACTTATTGTCTCAAGTGTTCATAAAGCTTGGCTGTGTCCTCTATTTGCACATGTAGCTTGGTCACCATCAGAACTCTTCAGAGTTGAAAAGATTCATGCATTAAATTGTCTACTTTACTTCTGCATCTCCCAGTAAAATACTCTGGCCCTATTCTATTGTTCTCATAAGTTTGTTTTCTAACTCTTTAATAACCTCTGTACTTCACAATGAACTCTCTCCCACACTTCTACTGTTCTCATTACAGGTTATATTCTACAGAGGTCCTGTTTAAGATGGGAAAGTTTTGCATTGTTTATATGATATAATCTATACAAACAGCTATATTTCTATCCTATTCTTTATTTTTAAACTGTCCACATCACTGTCAATTTGCTTGAATCTTTTTCTGTGACATGATATGCCCGGGATGGATTACATGCTAAGATGTTTCAGTTATTAGTTAGAGGTGTTCCCAACTGCACAGCTTTATTTAACTTCTGGTGGCAGCTTCTGCAAGCCATGGCCCTAGGATTTCCCTACAGTGAATGAACATGCAAAGTGAAAGGCAGAATTGACAGAAGGTACAGAAAGCCAATGAGCACAGGCCTGAGAAGCAGCTACCATGATCCCCTTCCTCTCAACACCACCACTGAGGAGGGGCTCCGAGTTTCCAGACACTTATGCTCAACTATTTGCAACAACTTTTCTTGTAAAGGACTGAGTGGAACAGTGGGGATGTGATGAAAGGCAAATTAAGGCACTGGATTAAGAAGTCTTTCCTACTTTCAATAATTTATTCCTTTTTATGATATTGCATCTTTTTTAGGTTGTCATCGCACATCTGTTAGTAACTTGGGGTGGTGGTTTAGTCTCTAAGTCATGTCCGACTGCTGAGACCCCATGAAGTGTAGCCTACCAGGCTCTTCTATTCATGGGACTTACCAGGCAAGTATACTGGAGTGGGTTGCATTTCCATCTCCAGGGGATCTTTCCAAGCCAGGGATAGAACCCACGTCTCCTGCATTGGAGGGGCTATCCTTCATTGCAGGCAGATTATTTACCACTGAGTCACCAGAGAAGCCCTTTAGTAAATTAGGTGTATTTATTAATTTAGGAGGCCAGTTGGGAGCTTTGTTGTTCAGTCGCTCAGTCGGGTCTGACTTTTCGTGACTCCATGGAGCACATGGAGTCCTGCAGCCCCTGACTCCTGCAGCACCCTAGGCTTCCCTTTCCTTCACTATCTCCCAGAGTTGGCTCAAACTCATGTCCATTGAGTCAGTGATGCCATCCAACCACCTCATCCTCTGTCATCACCTTCTCCTGCCTTCAACCTTTTCCAGCATCAGGGTCTTTTCCAATGAGTTGGCTCCTGGCATCAGGTCGCTAAAGTACTGAAGCTTCAGCATCAGTCCTTCCAATGAACACCCAGGACTGATCTCCTTTAGGATGGACTGGTTTGATCTCCTTGCTGTTCACAGGACTCTCAAGAGTCTTCTCCAGCACCACAGTTTGAAGGCATCAGTTCTTCGGTGCTTAGTCTTTTTTATTGTCCAGCTCTCACATCCATACATGACTACTGGAAAACCATAGTTATGACTATACAGACCTTTGTAGGCAAAGTAATGTCTCTGTTTTTTCATAGGCTGTCTAGATTTGTCATTGCCTTTTTTTTTTTTTCCCAACGAGCAAGCGTCTTTTAATTTCAGGGCTGCAGTGACATTAAAGGGGTGGTATTCCCATTTCCTCTGTGTATTCTTGCCTCCTCTTCTTAATATATTCTTTTAATTTCACCATCCACAGTGATTCTGGAGCTCAAAAAAGTATGTCACTGTTTCCATTGTTTCCCGAAATATTTGCCATGAAGTGATGGGACCGGATGCCATGATCTTCGTTTTTTGAATGTTGAGTTTTAAGCCAGACTTTTCACTCTCCTCTTTCACCTTCACCAAGAGGCTCTTTGGTTTCTCTTTGTTTTCTCCCATAAGGGTGGTGTCATCTGCATATCTGAGGTTATTGATATTTCTCCCAGCAATCTTAATTCCAGCTTGTGCTTTATTCAGTCCATCATTTTGCATGATATACTCTGCATATAAGTTAAATAAGCAGGGTGCCTTGACATACTCCTTTCCCAATCTGGAACCAGTCCATTGTTCCATGTCTGGTTCTAACTGTTTAGAGGAGGCAGGTAAAGTGGTCTGTTATTCCCATCTCTGTAAGATTTTCTACAGTTTGTTGTGATCTACAGAGTCAAAGGCTTTAGTGTAGTCAATGAAGCAGAAGCAGAGGCTTTTCTGAAAATCTCTAGCTTTTTCTATGATCCAACAGATGCTGGTAATTTGCTCTCTGATTCTTCTGCCTTTTCTAAATTCAGCTGGAACATCTGGAAGTTCATGGTTCATGTATTATTGAAGCCTCGCTTGAAGGATGTTGAGCATTACTTTGCTAAAGTGTGAGATGAGTGCAACTGTGTGGTAGTTTGAACATTCTCTGGCATTGCCCTTCTTTGCAATTGGAATGAAAACTGACCTTTTCCAGTCCTGTGGCGACTGCTGAGTTTTCCAAATTTGCTGGCATATTGAGTGCTGGATGTTATCAGCAATATCTTGTAGGATCTGAAATAGTTCAGCTGGAATTCTATCACCTCCATTAGCTTTGTTCATAGTGAAGCTTCCTAAGGCTCACTTGACTTGGCTCTAGGTGAGTGATCACACGGTTGTGGTTATCTGGGTCATTAAGATCTGTTTTGTATAATTTTTCTATTGTGCTCATCTCTGCATGAAATGTTCCCTTGATATTGCTAGATTTCTTGAAGAGATCTTGTCTTTCCCATTCTATTGTTTTCCTCTATTTCTTTGCATTGCTCACTTTAAAAAGCTTTCTTATCTCTCTGTGCTATTCTTTGTAATTCTGCATTCTGATGAGTATATCTTTCCTTTCCTTCTTTGCCTTTCACTTCTCTTCTTTTCACAGCTATTTGTAAGGCCTCCTCAGACAACCTTTTTGTATTTCTTTTTCTTGATGATGGTTTTGATACCACCTCCTGCACAGTGTTACATAGCTCTGCCTATAGTTCTTCAAGCACTCTGCCTATCAGATCTAGTCCCTTCAATCTATTTGTCACTTCCACTGTGTAACCAAAAGGGATCTGACTTAGGTCATACCTGAATAGTCTAGTGGTTTTCCCTACTTTCTTCAATTTAAGTCTGAATTTGGCAATACGCAGTTCATGATTTGAGCCACAGTCAGCTCCCATTCTTGTTTTTGCCGACTGTATAGACCTTCTCCATCTTTGGCTGCTGGTGATGTCCATGTGTAGAGTTGTCTCTTGTGTTGTTGGAAAAGGGTGTTTGCTATAACCAGCACATTCTCTTGGCAAAACTCTGTTACCCTTTATCTTGTTTCATTTTGTACTCCAAGGTCAACTTGCCTGTTACTCCAGGTATCTCCTGATTTCCTACTTTTGCATTCCAGTTCCCTATGATGAAAAGGACATCTTCTAGTTGGGAACTAGAAGACATTAATAAATCTAAGAGTGCATGTTTGTAAAAAAGTGAGGCAAGGGGAATTTCCCTATTATATAGGGACAAGGTATTCTCCTTCCTTCATAGCTTGTTCACTACACACCAGTTGAACAGAAAGGTCCCAGAAGAGTAAGTAGTTCAGTAGTCGTGAATGATCCACTCTCTCACCTGAACTGTAGGAAAAAGAAATGTCTTCGACTGCTACTTTTCTAAGCTGGATGCAAGTCGTCAGACTTGAATCATGTTAAAAAAAAGAATTCCTAATGGATTTCAGGATACTTTCTAATGGCCTTATATTTTTTTTGAAAAGTTCTCAGAAAAATAATCAAATCATAACCTAAAATAGTTATTTCACTTAATACGATATTATTTGAGGCCTAAAAGTAAACTTCCAAACTATGTTGGCTTTTTTATGACTTTTTTGAGACTCTCATTATGTCCTTACTATGCCTTTGCTTTGGGTTTTCCAGAGTGCTACAATATTTCAACCAGTAAATCATGTTTTATTTCTAACAGGAGCTACCACTTGACCATAAAACTCATACTTCCATGCAATAAAAACAACTTCTTTAGGCTGCCTCAGAACATTTAGAATACTTTCCTATGGTTGGATAACATTTATTCTTCCCTTTTCTCAGAGAAAAATACGTGATATGAAACCTATGGATTGATAAGCCCAGGATATTTCATTTTATGTCCTACGATTAAACCCTTTGTGTCTTGTAGGGTAACTGGAACCTTATACTTTGAGATAAACCTCTATCTAGAGCTGGAATAATAAAAATGAAAATGCCCTCTATATAACATTAAGTGAAATATTAAAATAAAACAGTCTATTTTTATATTAATACTCTCTTTGTTAAAAATGTTTAAAATTAAATAATATTTTAACATTCAATATGTATGAGAAGCACAGTAAAGATGCCAGATATGGAGCAAACAACAAAACAAAGTCCTTCTACTTATAAAGTTCACAGTCTAGTGAAAATTTGCCTCAGACTTTGGGAAATGTCCTGAAATTAGACCATCATGTGACAACAGAAGGGCATCCCAGGCCTCTGTCCACAGGGGTGGTGTTATGTCAACATGCTCTTGAAAGAGGTCAGTCCTAAAAATATCCTTAGCAAAGGTCAGTCCTCCGATGTCCTTAGGAAAGCTCAATCCTAGAGTCAGCAATGAGAATTTAGAAACTTTGGCTAAGAGTAGAATGAAGGCAAATTCTATCCTTTTCTCACTGACTAGGAGTGAATTTAGCCCAGATACTGGGCCTGAATATACCTGGAAGACTGTCAGTGTTGGGGATATTGGCCACTGTCACTAGACATGAAGAGGGCAAGAGGGAGTCAGCTTCTAAAGGACCCAGAGACAAATTTGGACTATGAAGGGGTGATAGCTACATTTGTTGATGTATTTTCCCACTACTCTCCATGAGACAAACAAATCTTGTGAAGAGTTAAAGTCTGAGAGACGAAAGCGGAAGTTGGGAAGAAGGACAGACTTCATAGCTTCAAGGTAAGAATGGTGCCCTTAGCTGGGATCAGACAGTGGTGGCAGGGGGTCATCATGCTGGGACACAGCAATCTTATAGGGACAACTGAAGCTGTGGCAAGGATGTGGGCCTCATAAACTGATGAGGGCAAAGGGACATTAGATACTGGCTCCTAAGTGGCTGAGGAAAACTCCCATACATGGGGAGGGAAAGACATTGAGTGAGACAAATTCCAGTTAAAAAAAAGTCAGAAAGAACTTAGGCCATCAAAAAAGACTGGAAAAAACAAATGTGCCAGAATTTTAGTGGTGATTACCTGAGTGCTTTTTATGAGAACTTTTTATTCTCCTCTTTATATTTATTCACATTTCCTAAATTATTTATGGTAGATTTATGTATCTTTTTAATAGTTCAGAATATTTTAAGAAAAATGTATATAACTAAAGTACAACATGTACATCTGATATCTGACATCTATCCTCCCAAAAGATATATTGAACCACCCGCCAAGCAGAGCAGAAGGTACACTTGAGGAAATACATATGGAAAAACTGGCAGATCATTTAATGAAGAGTCATAGCAAATGCCTTCTTCCAACAACACAAGAGAAGACTCTACACATGGACATCACCAGATGGTCAATACCAAAATCAGATTGATTATATTCTCTGCAGCCAAAGATGGAGAAGCTCTATACAGTCAGCAAAAACAAGACCAGGAGCTGACTGTGGCTCAGATCATGAACTCCTTATTGCCAAATTCAGACTGATATTGAAGAAAGTAGGGAAAACCACTAGACCATTCAGGTATGACCTAGATCAAATCCCTTATGATTATACAGTGGAAGTGAGAAATAGATTCAAGGGATTAGATCTAATAGAAAGAGTGCCTGAAGAACTATGGATGGAGGTTTCTGACACCGTACAGGAGGCAGCGTTCAAGACCATCACCAAGAAAAAGAAATGCAAAAAGGCAAAATAGTTGTCTAAGGAAGCCTTACAAATAGCTGTGAAAAGAAGAGAAGCGAAAGGCAATACCCATTTGAATGGAGAGTTTCAAAGAATAGCAAGGAGAGATAAGAAAGCCTTCCTCAGAGATCAGTGCAAAGAAATAGAGGAAAATAACAGAATGGGAAAGACTAGAGATCTCTTCTAGTCTTAGAAGATAAAAAATTAGAGATACCAAGGGAACATTTCATGCAAAAATGGGCTCAATAAAGGATAGAAATGGTATGGACCTAACAGAAGTAGAAGATATTAAGAAGAGGTAGCAAGAATACACAGAAGAACTATACAAAAAGTTCTTCATGACCCAGATAACCACGATGGTGTGATCACTCAACTAGAGACAGACATCCCGGAATGTGAAGTCAAGTGGGCCTTAAGAAGCATCGCTACAAAAAAAGCTAGTGGAGGTAATAAAATTCCAGTTGAGCTATTTCAAATCCTACAAGATGATGCTGTGAAAGTGCTGCATGGAATATGCCAGCAAATTTGGAAAACTCAGCAGTGGCCGCAGGACTGGAAAAAGGTCAGTTTTCATTCCAATCCCAAAGAAAGGCAGTGCCAAAGAATGCTCAAAGTACCGTCCAATTGCATTTATCTCACATGCTAGTAAAGTAATACTCAAAATTCTCCAAGGCAGGTTTCAACAGTACATGAACCATGAACTTCCAGATGTTCAAGCCGGATTTAGAAAAGGCAGAGGAACAAGAGATCAAATTGCCAACATCCATCAAATCATCAAAAAAGCAAGAGAGTTCCAGAAAAACATCTATTTCTGCTTTATTGACTATGCCAAGGCCTTTGACTGTGTGGATCACAATAAATTGTGAAAAACTCTTAAAGAGATGGGAATACCAGACCACCTGACCTGCCTCCTGAGAACTATGTATGCAGGTCAGGAAGCAACAGTTAGAACCGGACATGGAACAACAGACTGGCTCCAAATAGGAAAAGGAGTATGTCAAGGCTGTATATTGTCACCCTGCTTATTTAACTTATATGTAGAGTACATCATGAGAAATGTTGGGCTGGATGAAGCACAAGCTGGAATCAAGATTGCCGGGAGAAATATCAGTAACCTCGACATGCAGATGACATCGACACCACCCTTATGGCAGAAGGTGAAGAAGAACTAAAGAGCCTCTTGCTGAAAGTGAAAGAGGAGAGTGAAAAAGTTGGCTTATTTAGAAAATCAAGATCATGGCATCCTGTCCCATCACTTCATGATAAATAGATGGGGAAACAATGGAAACCATGACAGACTTTATTTTGGGGGCTCCAAAATCACTGCAGATGGTGACGGCAGTCATGAAACTGAAAGACGCTTGCTCCTTGCAAGAAAAGTTATGACCATCCTAGGCAGCATATTTAAGAGCAGAGACATTACTGTGCCAACAAAGGTCCATCTAGTCAAGGCTATGGTTTTCCCAGTAGTCATGTATGGATGTGAGAATTGGCATATAAAGAAATCTAAGTGCTGAAGAATTAATGCTTTTGAAATGTAGTGTTGGAGAAGACTCTTGAGAGTCCCTTGGACTGCAAGGCGATTCAACCAGTCAATCCTAAAGGAAATCAGTCCTGAGTATTCTTTGAAAGGACTGATGCTAAAGCTGAAACTCCCCACACTTTGGCCACTTGATGCGAAGAACTGACTCATTTGAAAAGACCCTGATGCTGGGAAAGATTGAAGGCAAGAGGAGAAGGGGACGAAAGAGGATGAGATGGTTAGATGGCATCACCGACTCAACGGACATGAGTTTGAGTAAACTACGGGAGTTGGTGATGGAAATGGAGGCCTGGCATGCTACACTTCATGGGGTCGCAAAGAGTTGGACACAACTGAGTGACTGAACTGAACTGAAAGCTTCACTGGTCAAACAGCCAGAAACAGATTAAAGAAGCTGTATGTTTATCACAACTCATGCTGAATGATGCTGAAGCTGAAACTCCAGTACTTTGGCCACCTCATGAGAAGAGTTGACTCATTGGGAAAGATTCTGATGCTGGGAGGGATTGGGGGCAGGAGGAGAAGGGGACAACAGAGGATGAGATGGCTGGATGGCATCACCGACTCGATGGACGTGAGTCTGAGTGAATTCCAGGAGTTGGTGATGGACAGGGAGGCCTAGCGTGCTGCGATTCACGGGGCCGCAAAGAGTCAGACACGACTGAGTGACTGAACTTATGTTTATCACTGCTTACAGAAGCTCCCAATTACACAAACCACATATGTTTTCAAGGATGAACCTCAGCAAAGGAAGAATTAAACTTCAGATTTGCTGAAATAGACAAGTAATTCCCAGAGTCAGTAAACTGACACTCTCTTTGGGCCATTCAATAGCATCAAAGTGTTAGTGACACCTACAAGTTCTCTTTCCAAAAATTTAGATTAAATCATATGAGCAGTTATTTATAGAAAAATAACACAAACCATATTCTGAGTGTGTGCCTCAAGTGAAATGGAGTTAATCAGAATTCTATGGTATGTATTCAAATGGGTCTCAGTGCCCAGGTATTAGGAAGGAGGAATTCTGGATAATTCAAAAGGTCCAATCACTTAAATTTTAATATAACTGCAAAATTTTCAAAAGCATTTTAGTTTTATTAGATGCAAGAATTCCTCAGTTAGAGGGTAATTTTCAAAATTTAAAAATCATATTGTATGTTACATTGAATTTCTCAGACATTATTTTTAAAAGAGTAATTGTTTTTTTTTACTGTGAGAGCAGTAACCTTTATGTATGGTTTGTGATCAAACGATAGCTGAACAGACAAGTATATTCATGCCATAGTAAGACCATATTTACATCACAAAGCTTCTATCAGCACTTCTCATGTTTTCTGTACTATTGTAGCTATCATTTCTGATCATTCTTAGTGGTAATAAAAGGAAAAGCTTCACTATTATAATATAGAAATAAAGCAAGTAGCAATGCCCTCAAACTCAAATACAAAGGGGAAAATAACCTAATTCATTCTCCAGCTAGGAGATAAAAAATACTGTTATATTTAATAAAAAACAAAGGGGCCTGACTTTTTAGATAGCTCTTATACAACTGTCTATGGTTTCCTCTGGATAAGATATAATTACTTACATTTCTCTTCTTTTTCTGAGTAGTCTACTTTGATGAATAGGTATATTTTCAATGATATCTTATGCTCCAGCTTTATTAGCTTTACTAATTCTTTTTATTCTTCTTTTCCTCTTTATAATTTTTTCTGTCTTTCCTTTCTACTTTCTGTTTTCCTTCCTTTCCTTTTTTAAAAAGTGATACATGCCCCATTTATTCTCCAAAATAAAATATTCAGGAATATGTGTACACAAAAAGATTAATAAAAAATAAAGTGAAGACCTAAAAAGAAGAAGACAGCAATCAGGTCAACCAGCTCCTAAAAGAATTGAGACAATGTCACAGGGCACTTTGATCTGTGGAGTAATCCATATTTCTGGGTTTTCTAGAGGAAATGATAGAAATATCAAGCTCTGCTGAGATAGAACATGTTCCTAAGGGGAGTTAATCACCTAGTAAAAAGTACACTGAACAAGGCTATCATTATGCTTATTCTAGTTTTACAAGCAAAAAAGACAGCAATTCTAATCACATTCCCAGCTGCTTTTAGTATATTCCTTAACAGTTGGCAACTATAAGTAAAATATAAAAAATCAGACAATCAGGTAAACTTGAGGGAGGTTACAAAACTCTGGGGCTGCTAGCCAGTTATAGATGCATGCTGCTAGCTAGTAAAAACTAGCATTGCCAGAGAGCATCTGCTGTTCATTTTTTTATCTGGAAAAATTAATCCAGATACATTTGATATAGAAAAAATGAACACTTTCAGATCCAGACAAAGAATATCATTTCACTTTACAGATGAGGTTCCTGAGACTCAGAACAGAGCTGAGATGTGGAGTAGGGGTTCACAGCTCATGTATCAAACATGATGGCAACTCAATATATTTGTTAGAGATTAGTAGTTCCATGATCTGAGACTTAGCTTTCTGGTCTACCACCTACTATATGAAGTTTCTCTCTTTTTTCTTTGATATTGAACAACATACTGTTGACACTTGAACAATGTGGAGGTTTGGGGCACTAACCCACCACATAATTGAAAATATAAGTATAATTTTACACTCAATCCTCCATATCCAGGGTTTCATATCCTCAGATTTAAAACTTCAGATTTTATAGTACTGCAGTATTTGCTATTGAAAAAATCTACAAATAAGTGGACCTATGCAGTTCAAAGCTGTGTTGTTTAAGGGTCAACTGTATACCAAATTTTCAACAGGTACGTGGCACATAGTTGGTACATGTGAATTTTTTTGTCTCCTTCCTATTCATATGATTTAAACAGGTAGAAAACATATAGCATCGTACCTGGGGGCATCTGATTAATTAGTGCTAATGTATTATAGTTATTTTCTGTTATTGTAACATAGTAATTGAGGCAGGAGATGAAGACAGCCAGAAGCCAAAACCAGAAAAAGCCTTTATCAGCAGGAAAGATGGCCTCCTCATAGGTACACCATGGCAGACATGCTGGCAATTACAGCCTCTATTCTGGCAATCAAAACTTTGATTTATGGACTTCTAAATACTTTTCAGTATATTCTGGGCTTTGAGTTTTAATTATGTAGAGTAACTGCATGATTATATAAACAAAATGATACTAGCACTTACTTGTTCCATTATGAAATATGGTATTTAAATGCAAATGCAAAATACAGATAAATGGGGGAGCGGAAGAGAAGGATGTGTGGCTAGGATATAAGTTAAATGAAAGAGTTGATGCCAGTAGCATAGATATGACTAAAATTTACTTTCTGGTTTTGATTATTTTAACTGGAAGATACCATAGAGCAAACATTTGCAGACTTTTTACTTTCTGTCATGCTAAAGCATTCCCAAGGGGGCAAAGCCCACCAAAAGAGAGGTTCCTGAATATATTCAATATAAAGGTATTAATATCGTATTTGTATTTTAAATATTTTAGTATTTTTAAACCTGGGGTTCCAATGGAGTACATGAAAAAAAGAAAAGGTGATAAGACACTAAAATGAATGCATGATGGAAACTATGGTTCTTGCCTATCTCACATGAAAATAATTAGAACAACATATAGTATTCCCTGCATACATAACTGGGCTTCCCTGGTGGCTCAGATGGTAAAGAATCTGCCTGCAGGAGACCTGGGTTTGATTCTTAGGTCAGGAAGATCCCCTGGAGAAGGGAATGGCTAACTACTCCAGTATTCTTGCCTGGAGAATTCCATAGACAGAGGCAGGAGAAGGGACATGGGTTGGGAGCAGGTACTCAAAGAATATGAGGAATTTATTAGCGTTTTCTTTAAACACTACTTGTAATAGAAAATGCAAATTTGCAAGATGTATGCTTGGGTAATATCTATCACTCTGAACAATGTTAAACTAATCAGCCTTGTTAGAAGTGTGCATGTGATGGCTCCAGTCTATGATTTCTTGATTACTATCATCAGAATTTAAAATTATGCCTTAGAAACACAGAATATTTTCTTATAATGGTTCTTTAGCATTGAAACAATAATTAATAGAGCAGTCACTTTAATTTATTTCATATTGACATGATAACTTGTCAACTGGACAATAAAATATGTATTTTTATAGGTTCAGAGTGTTTTAAATGCTTCTACTTTCCACTATCCAAGTAAGACTATTGTTTGAAACAAGAGTATACAGAAAAGATCTCCTATTCTGCCTATATTACATATGAATTGAGATATATAGGAAATAGCTCTGACAAAAGGTATACTCAGAATGTAATAGGTAAATATAACAACAAATCCCAGAAAATCAAGTACTTTATTCCAAAAGATACTGAAACATCTTATCAGGTAGATCTATGCAGCTACCATGGCTGCCAATCATTTAAGGAAAAGCAGGATCTAGTTTGGAAATAATTGTGCAAAAAGGAGCATACACACAGGGTAGAGACTGGGGAAAAGTTTCAATGAGTTTAAATGGGTTTTTGTCAGTTCTAGGGCATTCATAGTTTCCTCTCAGTTGATTCTCCAATTGTAAAATAACTATGTCTGTATGGCTACTTTATGATATTTTTGTGGTATTCAGATGAAGTGATCTATTTAAAAACTATATTTTAAAACTAAAAACAGAGATATTCTATACTTTCTCAAATCTGAAACATACTGATCTCACTGGCAAGTTAACCAAATCCAGGGAATACAAAGGCCATATATAACAGAATAGAATTTAGATCACTCTCTCTAGAGGACTTGTGGCAGGACTTAGGGGCAGATGACAGACTCTGTAATGCTGAACACAACAGATTGATTCAATTAATTCAGGTAAGATAGTCAATTTAGTTTGATAAAACATCCAGGTGAATCTCAATTTTGTACAAATCTCAATTTTCACAGTTTGTTTGTTTGTTTGTTTGTTTACATAGATGATACTTCTAAAGAAAAAAATGCAACTGTTCAAAATTAAATTTTTATCCTGGATAAATCTACACTTATCCTTAATCTTATTCTTCTGTGTGCATTTAAAACCATTTATTTTACTTTGGGTTTGGTTTAGACGAAGAAAAGTTCATTTGAAATTTCTTCCTCCTCAGTTCTCCTCATCCATTTAGGAGATCACAAACTAAATCAGTAGTTATAAATTTGATATCACTTCTGTGGATTCCATAAGTTAAAAAAAATCAAGTAATAATTGAGAACTGATTAATCTTGGCACTTCAGTCAATGACTGGACAGGATGTATGTTCTCTGCCATTATGTTATGGAGATTTGACTGAAGCAATAAGACCAACATATAAAATTAAATATAAAAGATAATAAAATTAAGCTAACATGTAAATATGCTTGGAAAATATTCATGGTAAAGGAAAGCCAATGGGAGCTGAATGATAAATAAAAGGTCTCATGGAACAGGTAGTGTTTTTGAAGGCTAATATAAAAATTGCATACATTTTTAGAGAATTCAATTTAGTTAAATGTGCCTGCAAATGTTCAGGGTTTTAAAAGAATCTGGCCTATTAAAAAAAAAAAATTAGGATTTTGGCACACTTGCATGTTGACTCATTTGAGCTTCACAAAACACTGTACTAAAATCATCTTACTGAAAAGAAGAAAAAAAGTAAAAACAGAGAAATTAAGTAACTTGCCCAATGCCCCATACAGAGTAAGTATATATAGAGATTCAAGCTCAAGCATGTCAGCAAAGCCCATGACCCATCTTCAATTCCAGGATGCCTCTCAAGGAATACTGGGATCTCAAGAAGCATAGGCTGATAAGAGAAAAGTAGAGTGATTAGGGTGCCACTTAGGGAACATATACATGTTTAATGATCTTTGATTTCCAGAGGTCATCACTACTCATTAGTCTGAGGTATTACTCACCTTCATCAGTATAATTTCAAGAGTTTGGTAACAGTGACCCTTCCAGTGAGAGGCAGCAAGGATCACAGATGAGCAGGGTGATATCAAGGAGTTACTGATGGTTTGCCAATTATTTTGTGAAGGATAGAAAATTCACTGAAGTTTTATCTTTTGATAAATTCATTCAAAATCACATCTACAATTAGTATGATATGATATTGGATACAAAGCATATTTACTAAGAAAAGATGAACAGGTGATGGAGGGTAGATTTTGCAACTCCAAACCAAAAGCTAGTAGGACATATCATAGGAGGGCAGATCTGGAAGGCAGAAGAAATATAAAGGTGGAAGATTTTTTAGTAAGTGTCCCAATTTGCTTGCATCCTTCTGTATCCATGTTTTTGGATAGTACCTTCCTACACTGGTTCTGCTCCTGGCCACAGTGTTTGCCTTGGCAAATGAAACAAGAGAAAATGTTACACAAGCAGAAGCCTGTGTTGCACTTGGATCCCTGAAAACACCCTGGTAAAAAGCCCTTGCTAGCAGGCTGAAGGAGGAGAGAATGAGATGCACCTGGCTGACAGCATGCTGAGTACCAAATACGTCAGAAATCCTAGATCATCCACCCACCACCTGGCTACAGTCCATAAGAACGTCCAGCAGGAGTCAACCAAGGAAACTGGCCAGAAGACGTGACCAGCCAATCCACAGAGCTGTTTATTCCAAGCCACTAAGTTTTAGGGTAGTTTGTTACACAGCAAAAGTTAATCGATATGATAGAATACTATTTCAAACAATGGGGGGAAAACAAACAAAAGGTTACTACCTTTTTATCTAAGAGCACAGACTACCTGTTTCTTGTTTCTCAATAGAGATGTGAAAAGCCAGAAGGCTTATACTGTAAAGAATAAATGGTGTGCCCATGCAGAAAGAACCTTGGAGAACTCAAAGAATACCATATTTCAGAATGGTAGGAGAACAGCTGAATTATTCTCATGCAACCGGCAGTAAAACAGAAAAACACCATGAGGCCTTAGTAAGTTCAATGCATCTTCTCTAAACAAAACACATCTCATTTTAATTTCAGGGATGTGAAAAACTTGTGACACATGAAGGCTCTTCTTACATGATGCTTTTAAAAATTCATTAAATTCCTCATAACTAGGAATATGTTCTAGGCAATGAAAACGTGTGCTCATAGAAACTGTTTTCAAACTCTGCATGTTGGTTTTGTGTTGCAGAATATACAAAATGCCTACCACAATGAATGAGTCCATGACTGTAATAAGACCATTAAAAACAAAATATAGGCATGATAAAAAGAAGTTGGAATTTGAAATAAAATTGTTTTCAAACCTCACACAAAAAAACATAGTTAAGGGAAAATTAATGAGATTTAGTTCTGTGTGTTTTCATAAGAGAAATCTCACTATTTCATAATCACTTGCTGTAAGTTACATGTATAATTATTTATGGACATGTATAATGCTCATCAATTCTAACAGCCACCAATCACTTGAATTAAATATTATAAAATAGGACATTACATATTGAAAAAAATTATAGTAAACTGAATTAAATAGTTAAATATACTATAGTTTTTAGTTAAATATACACTGATTACCATAAAATCTGTATATATGTGAAAAATATAATTAAATATAATTTTTCAGGCTTGCTTGCCAAGTTTGTTTGTCATGTTAGCCCTGAGGAAACATATTTCTTAAAACCACAAAGAAAATAATTCTATGGGAAAATGATTTATTTACCTGGATCTTCTATGGTTAAGTTCTTTATTAACCATTGAACGATATCTGACCCTAGAATAGGAAAAAAAGAAAAACACAAATATATGTGAATATCTATACATGTTAAGTTCAAGAACATTTAACAGCACTCATAAGGAGAAGGAATGTTTCTAATTGTTATAACAGATTAGGATCAGCTACATACAAGGTGTTGAAAATAGTGTGACTACATTGTCTTCATTCAATGACTCAAGTGCAAACTAGTCAATTACTAAATATGAGATGTTTAAACAGAAAGATTTAATATACTAGTAGTGGATAAAGTGATTCATTTATTTATTCACTTAATGAATGGTTGCTGAGTATCCACTATCTTTTAAGCACAATTCTTAGTATGGCAAAGCCAATACTTTTTTTATAAGATGATAATTGTCTCATTTCTGGTTTGCCCCATCCATCTCTATATCTACTCTCAAGTCAACCCAAATGTGCTATCAGTTTTTGAAACTCCTTTGTGTTTCAAGCCTTTATAGTACTATTCTCTTTGACTGAAAGGTCTTTCCACTATTTTCAAGATACTCAAGATTGATTTACACAGTAGAACTTCCCTTGATCCTCACCTTTGGCAGTGTGCATGGAGAGCCTTAAGCCAGTCAAAAGAAAAGCAGAGTAGTCAACATTTCTGCTAAATGTGATCCAAGATTGAAAGGCCCTGAGCTAGTTCAGTGTACAAGAGAATTAGAACAAAATCAGACTTGTGACTAATTAGGGCTGGAGTTGGCCAATGGGAGAACTATGAGGACTCAAGGTTCCCAGTCCACAAGCATTATGGATGAACAGAATGGTAAAAATATGAGCAGAAATGGGAGATTCTAGAAGAGGAGATTTACCTAAGATGTTCATTTCTGTGTAACTTTGGTTTTCAGTGTAACTAATTTCTACATAAAATAACAACAACAACAACAAATATGTAACGTAAATAGCTATACACACTCAGTAAACTGCCTCAGTGGTGCATGGATGAAATTCTGTGTAAATCGAGATTCCATTTCTACCTCTTTTGGAGACTTGGTAGGGTTGTAGCCTACCCACCTGAGATCTAGTAAATGACATTAACAGCGGACAAATAGTTCCAGTTGCTTAAAATAGAATGGGTCCAAATTAATTTTAAAATAAACTTGATTATCAAATGACAATAATGTTTATGAAATTTCCTAAAATTTATGAAAACATTTACACCCAAAATAGCCTTTAATAAGCACGCATTTTGAAAATATTGACTCTAACTTGTGCTCTTTCATAGCTGTTCCTTTAAAACTGCCATTGATTTAAATGCATTTGAGATGATGGATTCATCTAGATCCTAAAGGAAGCTCTGAGGAAATGAAGGATAGGAAACCATTCACAAGAGCACGGATATTGCAAAGTGTTGTACCTAACTTGCCACTAACAGCCTAAGTTATCTTGAGGAGTGGGCTTCCCTTTTGAAAAAAGCAGAAACTCAGCTTTTCAAATATGTAGTGCTACTTGACCAATGTAGAATTTCAAGTACCTAAATCTTATTAGCTATCTCCAGGAACCCTGCTTATTTTTCACAGTTGAGCATCTATTTAGGGAAAATATACAAGCAGCCATTGGAAAATGTCTATTCTTTTGAAGAGAGTCAAATATTGGTTCCAGGACTATATTTTTTTCTTATTGTGAAAGATGATTTTAAAATACCTTCAGAAAAAGATTCTTTTTGTTTTGTTTTGTTTTAAGGTTTTCTTCTCTCTTCCTCCACCCCACTTTCCTGAACAGAAAGAAATGCAAAGAAGCCTAATTTTTGAAGTTACATTTAATACAGGAAACAAGAAAATTATTTTACTGGCCTGGTTTTTGGTTATTTCTGTCACAGAGGTAGTCTCAGTTCAGCGTAAAAAAGCCAGTTTGATTGCTTGTCAGTGTTCTTGCCTGGAGAATCCCAGGGATGGGGGAGCCTGGTGGGTTACTGTCTGTGGGGTCGCACAGAGTCAGACACGACTGAAGTGACTTAGCAGCAGCAGCAGCAGTATAATCATAGTGGTTTTATTGTTGTGTGATCACCCAATATATTTATGGCTTTAAGTTAACACATTATGAATTATTATTTTATTGTTAAATGTATCATATTCATATCATGTTCATCATATACATCTATTAGGCACCTATGTTAGCAAGACCTTAACCCCCAGTTGTGACAGTTAGACAGAGAAAGGAAGTAAAAAGTTCCAGCATTTTATGGAACCACAAGATTGAAAGGGAAATGTGTTATCATCGTCACATTAAGAACTGATTCAATGGCTTTATAGTCAGGAGGGTTATAGAAAGGAATAGCACCTTTGTAGCAATTTCTAAGCTTTATCTTTAACATTAACAAATAAGTGGGCAGATCTGCTAAAATTTTCATGCACAAATGTTATATCCAGAATACTTCAGCGTTTCATTTATCTTTATACTGAGGACATCAGAGTAACAAGTAGGATTTTTTTTTTCTTCTTTTAACTTGCATTAGAGCTATCAATTAGCTACAATGTGAAACTAGTTAAGAGATGTAACAGCTATGTTCGATACAGGATACAGGATGCTTGGGGCTGGTGCAAGGGGATGATCCAGAGAGATGATATGGGGTGGGAGGTGGGAGGGGGGTTCAGGATTAGGAACTCATGTACACCCATGGCTGATTCATGTCAATGTATGGCAAAACCAATACAGTATTGTAAAGCAAAATAAATTAAAATTTTAAAAAAAGAGATGTAACAGTATCTTATACCCTAAGAGATAAAAGTCGCCCCTGTCACTGCAGCTTCTGGAAAGTTGAGCCTTGATCTGTGCTTTTGTCTTGAAATCTTAGAGGCATCTATCACTTTTAGAGTTACAAAATTATGTGTCCTCTCTACTTAACAGAAGCAGTGTAAATTACATTATTGTACAATCCCATACTCTATGATTTGGCGTGAAAACAAGCAAAATAAGCAAGCAAGTGCTCCTCACACACTGCTCATAGTTCTCCACATGCCGTATTGTTTCTTACTTCCATGACTGGTTATGCTATTCTCTTTTTCCTTCAGTTAATCCTAGCTGACTTCATCAACTTCAGTTCATATATTACCTACTTCAGGAAGCCTACTCTTCTCACCCTCACCTCCACCTTGCCAGGTAATGCGTTTCTCCTTTAAGACCTATTAATATCCTCATCATTCATTACACTTGTCAACGGTTTTATAATCCTCTGTTAATTTTTGTCTGTCTTCCCCTTGCATCTTGAGTTCCTTGAAGGTCGGGGTGTGTGTTACTCATCCCTGGATCCAAAACACCCAGACCAGTGGCTGACATATAAAAGGTGATGAGCAAGTGTTAAAAGAATGAACAAACAGCAAGATTTCCCCCCTCATATCCTACTCTAAGGGAATTTATAAAACAAAGGCAGTGGTCACACAAAGATATTTGACTGGCATATAGTTTTCAGCTACCATAAATTCTCTTCATAGTGATAATCTTCCCTTTCCAAGGCAATCACTTCAGGACTCCATCCATAATTAAAGAAAAAGAATCAAAGACATTTAGACATAAATATTATCTCCTCACCCATGCTATGGACTTGAGTAGAAAAGGGGCTTTCTCAAGACTCCTCCGATGCTGAGTGACAAGACAGGACTAGGTTCTATGCTGAGGCTACTGTATTTCCATATAGCCATATAGCCTCTCGAGATTATAGCACATCTCCTCACAAGTGACAACTATAACTATCCCCACCATGAACCTGAAAATGAAGTTCACCAAAAGAAAAATATTGTTAAGTTTTCATAAATATGATATATGAGGACCTGTAAGCAACCAAAGACAGCAAGGAGATCAAACCAGTCAATCCTAAAGGAAATCAGTCCTGAATATTCATTGGAAGGACTGATGCTGAAGCTGAAACTACAATAATTTGGCCACTTGATGCGAAGAACTGATTCACTGGAAAAGACCCTGATGCTGGGGAAGACTGAAGGCAGGAGGAGAAGGGGACGACAGAGGATGAGATGGCTGGATGGCATCACTGACTCGATGGACATGGGTTTGGGTGAACTCCAGGAGTTGGTGATGGACAGGGAGGCTTGGAGTGCTGCGGCTCATGGAGTCGCAAAGAGTCAGACACGACTGAGTGACTGAACTGAATTGAACTGAAAAAACAGGGCTTTCCAGGTAGCGAAAGGGTAAAGAATCCACTTGCCAATGCAGGAAACACAGGTTTAATCCTTGGATCGGGGAGATACCCTGCAGTACAAAATGGCAATCCACTTCAGTATTCCAGGGTCGCGAAGAGTCAGATATGACTTAGCAACTAAACAACAACAACTTTGGACCAGAGAAAAAGGATACATTTGGGCTTCAAGGAAAAATGGAAACAAGACTCTGATGACATGAGAGTTCCTCACGGTTCCTCTCAGGATACACTTCTGTCTAAAAAACAGCCTCTGTTGTTTCTTTCCTACAAGGTGGATCATGAGGGCTCATAGTTTTTGGGTTTACATCTCCTTCATTAAAGGCATCAAGAAGTTTGAGACTAAAATTTTGTAGGCACAACTCCTAATTTCACATGCTGTGTGGGGGGTGGTGGTCTAAGTTTGGGGAAGGAAATGCATTCCTGCATTTCTGCATTCCTCATTCCTGCATCAATCAACTGTGGCAAGAAAAGTGAGGTCACAAACACTGGTATACTGGTTGGAGGCATATACAAAACAGTGTCCAGAAATGTGAGTACTTGGCAGACAAAACAACAGGTTAAAACACAGCTTCCTTCAATTCTTTAATGTTTATATTTCCATCAGAAAAAAACAGAAGAGGAAGGAGGTAGAACTCAAAAGCATGTCAATGAAATGAGCATGTTATTCTGCTTTGTTATAAATATAAATGTGTTCTGTTCTATGAAATTATTATATTCCTGAAAGGCAGAGTATGAATACATCTTTGTGTGTGTGAATAAAGCCACACTTTATGTGTGATAAAAATTATGCAAAAGAACTTCATGGTATATATGCAAAGAAATTCATTGGGGTTTTGGATATGAGTGTATATCCTTTTAAGGAAATTATTTTCTAAAGTAAATAACATCCAGTTGAGTATTGTTATGTCTGTTTTTTTAATATAAATTTATTTATTTTAATTGGAGGCTAATTACTTTACAATATTTTATTGGTTTTGCCATACATCAATATGAATCTGCCACGGGTGTACATGTGTTCCCATCCTGAACCCCTCTCCCAACTTCCTCACCATACCATCCCTCTGGGTCATCCCAGTGCACCAGCCCCAAGCATCCTGTATCATGCATCAAACCTGGACTGGCGATTCGTTTCACATATGATATTATACGTTTCCATGCCATTCTCCCAAATCATCCCACCCTCTCCCTCTCCCACAGAGTCCAAAAGACTGTTCCATACATCTGTGTCTCTTTTGCTGTCCTGCATACAGGGTTATCGTTACCATCTTTCTAAATTCCATATATATGCATTAGTATACTGTATTGGTGTTTTTCTTTCTGGCTTACTTCACTCTGTATAATCGGCTCCAGTTTCATCCATCTCATTAGAACTGATTCAAATGTATTCTTTTTAATGGCTGAGTAATACTCCATTGTGTATACGCACCACAACTTTCTTATCCATTCGTCTGCTGATGGACATCTAGGTTGCTTCCATGTCCTGGCTATTGTAAACAGTGCTGTGATGAACATTGGGGTACACGTGTCTCTTTCAATTCTGGTTTCCTTGGTGTGTATGCCCAGCAGTGGGATTGCTGGGTCATAAGGCAGTTCTATTTCCAGTTGTTTAAGGAATCTCTGCACTGTTCTCCATTGTGGCTGTACTAGTTTGCATTCCCACCAAGAGTGTAAGAGGGTTCCCTTTTCTCCACACCCTCTCCAGCATTTATTGCTTGTAGACTTTTGGATAGCCACCATTCTGACTGGTGTGAAATGGTACCTCACTGTGGTTTTGATTTGCATTTCTCTGATAATGAGTGATGTTGAGCATCTTTTCATGTGTTTGTTAGCCATCTGTATGTCTTCTTTGGAGAAATGTCTGTTTGGTTCTTTGGCCCATTTTTTGATTGGGTCGCTTATTTTTCTGGAATTGAGCTGCAGGAGTTTCTTGTATATTTTTGAGATTAGTTTTTTGTCAGTTGCTTCACTTGCTATTATTTTCTCCCATCCAGAAGGCTATCTTTTCACCTTGCTTATAGTTTCCTTTGTTGTGCAGAAGATTTTAATTCTAATTAGATCCCATTTGTTTCTTTTTGCTTTTATTTCCAATATTCTGGGAGGTGGGTCATAGAGGATTCTGCTGTGATTTATGTCAGAGAGTGTTTTGCCTATGTTCTCCTCTAGGAGTTTTTTAGTTTCTGGTCTTACATTTAGATCTTTAATCCATTTTGAGTTTATTTTTGTGTATGGTGTTAGGAAGTGTTCTAGTTTCATTCTTTTACAAGTGGTTGACCAGTTTTCCCAGCACCACTTGTTAAAGAGATTGTCTTTTCTCCATTATATTCTTGCCTCTTTTGTCAAAGATAAGGTGTCCATAGGTGCATGGATTTAATCTCTGGGCTTTCTATTTTGTTCCATTGATCTATATTTCTGTCTTGTGCCAGTACCATACTGTCTTGATGACTGTGGCTTTGTAGTAGAGACCGAAGTCAGGCAGGTTGATTCCTCCAGTTCCATTTTTCTTTCTCAAGTTTGCTTTGGCTATTTGAGGTTTTTTTGTATTTCCATACAAATTGTGAAATTATTTGTTCTAGATCTGTGAAAAATACCGTTGGTAGCTTGATAGGGATTGCATTAAATCTATAGATTGCTTTGGGTAGTATACTCATTTTCACTATATTGATTCTTCCAATCGATGAACATGGTATATTCCTCCACCTATTAGTGTCCTCTTTGATTTCTTTCATCACTGTTTTATACTTTTCTATATATAGGTCCAACCAGTCCATCCTAAAGGAGATCAGTCCCGGGTGTTCATTGGATGGGATGATGCTGAAGCTGAAACTCCAATGTTGTGGCCACCTCATGCGAAGAGTTGACTCACTGGAAAAGACCCTGATGCTGGGAGGGATTGGGGGCAGGAGGAGAAGGGGACAACAGAGGATGACATGGCTGGATGCCATCACCGACTCCATGGACATGGGTTTGAGTGAACTCTGGGAGTTGCTGATGGACAGGGAGGCCTGGTGTGCTGTGATTCATGGGGTCACAAAGAGTCAGACATGACTGAGCGATTGAACTGAAATGAACTGATATATAGGTCTTTTGTTTCTTTAGGTAGATACATTCCTGAGTATTTTATTCTTTTTTTTGCAATGGTGAATGGAATTGTTTCCTTCTCTTTCCTTTTTCTCATTATTAGTGTATAGGAATGCAAGGGATTTCTGTGTGTTGATTTTATATCCTGCAACTTTACTATATTCATTGATTAGCTCTAGTAATTTTCTGGTGGAGTCTTTAGGGTTTTCAAACTGTGGAAACAGTGTCAGACTTTATTTTGGGGGGCTCCAAAATCACTGCAGATGGTGACTGTGGCCATGAAATTAAAAGACGCTTACTCCTTGGAAGAAAAGTTATGACCAACCTAGATAGCATATTCAAAAGCAGAGACGTTAATTTGCCGACTAAGGTCCGTCTAGTTAAGGCTATGGTTTTCCAGTAGTCATGTATGGATGTGAGAGTTGGACTGTGAAGAAAGCTGAGCGCCAAAGAATTGATGCTTTTGAACTGTGGTGTTGGAGAAGACTCTTGAGAGTCCCTTCGACTGCAAGGAGATCCAACCAGTCCATTCTGAAGGAGATCAGCCCTGGGATTTCTTTGGAAGGAATGATGCTAAAGCTGAAACTCCAGTACTTTGGCCTCTCATGCGAAGAGTTGACTGATTGGAAAAGACTCTGATGCTGGGAGGGATTGGGGGCAGGAGGAGAAGGGGACGACAAAGGATGAGATGGCTGGATGGCATCACTGACTCAATGAACGTGAATCTGAACTCAATGAACGTGAACTCCAGGAGTTGGTGATGGACAAGGAGGCCTGGCGTGCTGCGATTCATGGTGTTGCAGAGAGTCGGACATGACTGAGCGACTGAACTGAACTGAACTGATGTAGAAGATCATCTGCAAACAGTGAGAGTTTTACTTCTTTTCCAATTTGGATTCCTTTTATTTCTTTTTCTGCTCTGATTGCTGTGGCCAAAACTTCCAAAATTATGTTGAATAGTAGTGGTGAAAGTGGGCACCCCTGTCTTGTTCCTGACTTTAGGGGAAATGCTTTCAACTTTTCACCATTGAGGATAATGTTTGCTATGGGTTTGTCATATACAGCTTTTATCATGTTGAGGTATGTTCCTTCTATTCCTGCTTTCTGGAGAGTTTTTATCATAAACGGATGTTGAATTTTTTCAAAGGCTTTCTCGGCATCTATTGAGAAAATCACATGGCTTTTATTCTTCAATTTGTTAATGTGGTGTATTACACTGATTGATTTGCGGATACTGAAGAGTCCTTGCATCCCTGGGATAAAGCCCACTTGGTCATTATGTATGATCTTTTTAATGTGTTGTTGGATTCTGATTGCTAGAATTTTGTTAAGGATTTTTGCAACTATGTTCATCAGTGATATTGGCCTGTAGTTTTCTTTTTCTGTGGCATCTTTGTCAGGTTTTGGTATTAGGGTGATGGTGGCCTCGTAGAATGAGTTTGGAAGTTTACCTTCCTTTGCAATTTTCTGGAAGAGTTTGAGTAGGATAGGTGTTAGCTCGTCTCTAAATTTTTGGTAGAATTCAGCTGTGAAGCTGTCTGGATCTGGGCTTTTGTTTGCTGGAAGATTTCTGATTACAGTTTCAATTTCTGTGCTTGTGATGGGTCTGTTAAGATTTTCTATTTCTTCCTGGTTCAGTTTTGGAAAGTTGTACTTTACTAAGAATTTGTCCATTTCTTCCAAGTTGTCCACTTTATTGGCATATAATTGTTGATAGTAATCTCTTATGATACAGCCAGTTGGGATAAACCATCTACTGCTGGTGTTGCTGCTAAGTCGCTTCAGTCGTGTCCGTCTCTGTGCGACTCCATAGATGGCAGCCCACCAGGCTTCCCCATCCCTGGGATTCTCCAGGCAAGAACACTGGAGTGGGTTGCCATTTCCTTCTCCAGTGCATGAAAGTGAAAAGTGAAAGGGAAGTCGCTCAGTCGTGTCTGACTCTTTGCAACCCCATGGACTGCAGCCTACCAGGCTCCTCCGTCCATGGGATTTTCCAGGCAAGAGTACTGGAGTGGGGTGCCATTGCCTTCTCCGAATCTATCTACATATTGTCCCAAAACTTTATGCTCTCGAACTTTAAGAGACTGTCTACTCCCTTTTGGGTCTAAAAGATCCCAGACTTTCTCATTATAAATTTCCCCATAGGATACTTTCACTTTAAATGTCTGTGACTCATTCTGCTCTAGAGAGATTCTTTGAAATAAAGCACAGCAGAGCCTTGGGATGAGGCCTCGCTGCTCAGGATTGCCCATCATGGAGAAGGATTTTTCTGAGCCTGTCTGCCCATATACAAAAATGCAAGCATTATACCCCTGAAAGGCTTTCTCAAGAATTCCTTCCCCAAGGCACTTGAAAACCACTTCTTGACCAGCATATTTTGTAGAGTTAGATTCATCCATGCACCAAAAGCAATAATCAAATGCAAATACCTTGGGAGGTTTCCTTTCTCCCTGTTTGGTGTTAAAAGGAGGAGGGTGCAGGACCATTTGATTCTTTTCTATCTCCACCATGCACTTGGTGTTGAGTTCCAGTTCTCGTCTGTTCAGGGACCGGACCGGAGGGCAATTTTACCTTGGTATCCGACATTTTTTCCAGTGGTCACATATGGATGTGAGAGTTGGACTCTGAAGAAAGCTGAGCGCCGAAGAATTGACGCTTTTGAAATGTGATGTTGGAGAAGACTCTTGAGAGTCCCTTGGACTGCAAGGAGATCCAACCAGTCCATTCTGAAGGAGATCAGCCCTGGGATTTCTTTGGAAGGAATGATGCTAAAGCTGAAACTCCAGTGCTTTGGCCACCTCATGCGAAGAGTTGACTCATTGGAAAAGACCCTGATGCTGGGAGGGATTGGGGGCAGGAGGAGAAGGGGACGATAGAGGATGAGATGGCTGCATGGCATCACGAACTCGATGGACTTGAGTCTGAGTGCACTCCGGGAGATGGTGATGGACAGGGAGGCCTGGCGCGCTGTGATTCATGGGGTCGCAAAGAGTCGAATACGACTGAGCGACTGAACTGAACTGATCCGACATTTTGGCGGTGCCCGCTAGGCCCCCACGCGGCCCCTTCACACCTGCCCTCGGAGCGCGGTCACAACTGCTCTGCCATGCGCGGCCCATCCACGGCAAGTGTGAGGCGGGGCAGGGCCGGGCCGGGGGAGGGGCGGCCGTGGAGGCGGCGGCGGCGGCGGCGGCGGCGGCGGCTGTGGCGGGCTGGGAGAAGGCCAAGCTGCGCGGGCCCAGCGGAGCGCAGGCGCTGCCCCTTGCGGCCGTCCGGGGGCCGGGCCGCGCCGCCATCTTCCCCGCCTCGCGACGCCCCTATGTCTGGTTTTGTTTTTTGTTTTGTTTTGTTTTGTTTTGTTTTTTCATATATCAGCTTCATTTAGAAAACATTTTCCAGTATTTGTAGAATTAAAATTACGTCTGGTCACAGTCTGAGACTGGATTGAAGTTATAATAGCACATCTCTCAATCTTCCAAACCTAATACCATCCCTGACATCCAGAGACCATTGGGAGGCTATTAATCAAAACAGTACATTTGCTAAATTTTTGCTTTTGCTAAATCTGAAACACATTTTAAGCCTTGGTCTACAACACTTTAAAAAGGTAGAAAAAAGGGCATTTAAATGCATTTGTAGATGAGATGGCAAAACCAAATTATATGCTTGATTACATTTTCTTTTCAGGTTCTTACTCAGAATTCTATGGCCCTTGAACAAAAGTAGAATCACAGAAAATACTGGTCTTTCTAAACATAACCTGAACCTGCAAATTAAAGAGACTAAAGCCCAAATATTCATAGCAAGTACTAATAGTGTGCACTGAAGATAGAATAAAAATACATTTCTCTATCTTCTAATAGAGCACAGTGAAAGTAAGTTGGAGTTATGGGGGAAAAGGTCCCTGGTTGTTTTTTACGCAGATATTTAATCAAGACCTTGGGAATTTTATCTAGATTTTTAAACTTTGCTGTGTAACTTCCATAAGCCATAAAAAAATCTCTTTAGACACAAAGCAAGGATTATGTATGGGTCTTTTCAAGGCCTAAACTGTAAACATGGCCTGCAAAAACAAGAAGGCAGTATAAATGACTATAATGAATCAAGACGATCTTAAGAATTGTTTCTCACCCTGTCCCAGAGCTCAAGATAATTACTGATCAACCAGAAAAGTTTTTTCCAAATCGTGTTCTGAAAAATACCACTGTGTTTCTTGTTTGGGATGCCGAGAGTAAGTGTGGGAAATGCTGCTTGACCTATCAATTAGAAGCATGTCAAAATCTCTAGCTGTAATAAAGTAGTTGTTTATTTCTTTTTCAGTTCTGTCCATTTTTGGTTTGTGTATTGTGATGCTCTCTTTTTAGGTATAAACACATTTAAGTTTGTTACATCTTCTTAAGAGAACTAAACTCTCTATTTACTATCTTTCTTGATCTTTGATACCTTTTCTTGGAATGAACATAATGAATATTTCCTTGTAATGCTTAATGTGAAATTAACAGAGCTACTCCTACCTTCCATTGATTAAAATATGTTTAATGTTACTTTCTGGTAGAGAGTATTTAGTTGGGTTATGATATTTTGTCCACTGTGCCAACTTTTGTCTTTTAATTGGTGTTATCAAATTTCATGTAACTACTGATATGTCAATATATGCTATTTATTTATCATTTTATGGTTTATCTACATTATTTTCTTGTCTCTATGTTCCTTTTTTCTGCCATCCTATGGGTTGTATTAACATTTCTTAAGAATTTCATTTTGATTTATCTGAGTTGTTTTGAGGGTATCATTTTGTATAGCATTTCATAGCTGATGCCAAAATTACAGTACATACATGTAACATCACAACTTCTGGTGGCACTATCATTTTACCAGTTTTAGTAAAGGATAGAAACCTTATATTCCTTTATGTCCCTTTAATCTCTAGTTTGTAATACTTCTTAAGTATTCTATATACTTTTAGAAGCATATCAGACTTTGCTATATTTTTTTCTTCAGCAATGAAATTATTTAGAAAACCAAAGAGTAGAAGAAAAACCTATTGCATTTACCTACTTATTTACTTAGACTTCTCTGTTGGCTCAGTGGTAGAGTCTGCTTGCAATGCAGGAGATGCTGGTTTGATTCCTGGATCAGGAAGATCCTCTGGAGAAGGAAATGATAGCCAACTCCAGTATTTTTGCCTGGGAAATCCAATGGACAGAGGAGCCTGGAGGGCTACAGCCTATGGGGTCTCAAAGAGTCAGACATGACGGCAACTAAACAACAGCAAAAACATATTTGCTTACCATGTTTTTCTTTTTTTCTGTTGTTTCAAGCTTTCTTCCTTTATTGCTTCCTTTTAATTTAGAAAATTTCCTATAGTCATTCTGTTAAACTAGGTCAGCTTGTGACAAATTCTCTTAGTTTTCATTCATCTGAGAATGCTTTATCTTTACTTTATTCCTCAAGGAAATGATCGCTGGGCACAGGATTCTGGGTTGACAATTTTTTCTTACAGTATTTGAAAATGTCATGCCATTTCTTTCTGTTTCCTGATGAGATATCTGTTCTCATTTGAATTATTTTTCCATTAAAGTATCATTTTTCTGTGACAGCTTTCAAAAATCTCTCCTGTTGTCTGAAATTTAATTATGACACATCTTAGCATAGACTTTGATGATTTTTATGTACCCTATTTTAGACTAGGTTTATGTCTTATCCTATATTTGGGAATTTTTTAGCCATTATTTCTTTGAGAGCTTTCTTAAATTCTCACCTTGTTTCTCCTTACCTTTCAGGACTCCAATGGCACAAATGTTAGATCTTTTGTTATAGTTTCACAGGTGTCAGGGGCTGTGCTCATTTTTGTCAGTCTGTTGTCTCTCCGCTGTTCAGCTTAGGGAATTCCTATTGCTCTATCTTCTATTTTACTGATTCTTTCCTCTGTTTCATCCAGTCTTCAGTCAAGCACATCCACTGAGGTTTTTCATTTGTTATTGTATTTTTCAGTTTTAAAATTTCTGCTTGGTGTTTCTTTATATTTCATATTTCTTTGCTAAGAATTTCTGTTTGTTTTCTGACAGCTTTCAGTGTTTTTTTTTTCTTTTTAAAAAAATGTTCACTACTATTCATTGAAGAAGTTTTATCAGAGCTGCTTCAAAATCTTTGTAAGATAATCTAACATCTCTGTCATCTCAGTGTTGGTATTATCGATGGTTTTTCATTAAGCTTGAGATATTCCTGGCTCTAGATGTAGAAAGTGCTTTTCTTACTTAAAATCTGAACCTTTTTATATTATGAGACTCTGGATTTTATTTAAACCTTCTGCTGGCTTTCCCTGACACTACTTCTGCTAGGGAGAAGGGGTTGTTTTTTCGTTACTGTCAGGTGAAGGTAGAAATATGACACTGCAGAGGGGTAGCCTGGTTGCCACTGACTGATGGTCAAAGTCTTGACCCTCCACTAGGTTTCCTGATACCACTGTGGTGGGGCGATGCAGGTGCCTTTAAACTACCAGGTGGGTGTGGTTATCCATTGACAGCAGGGCCCGAGGAAGGGACCTCTTTACTGGCCAGTGGGGATGAAACTCCTGGTTCCCTGCTTGGCCTTCTCTAACACCACACCAGTGTCAGGATGAGATTACTTCATTATACCCACACATGGAGAGAAATCTAGGCTCTCTACCTGGCCTTTGTTAGTATGGTTGAGATTGGGGCTATAGCTTTTCCTGTGGTGTTTCACTGGAATGAAGCAATTATTATATAAAAGCTACCTACCTACTCGCTAGGTTGTCCTTTTCCTAATCCTTTGGCTTGAATGCATGGACCTAATTGGTGTTTTACTCTTTTGTTTTTTGTCTATGGGTGCAATGCATGCGACATTGCTTCAGTCATGTCAGACTTTTTGACATTCTGTGGACAAGCTCCTCTGTCCATGGGATTCTCCAGGCAAGAATACTGAAGTGGGTTGCCATTTCCTCCTCCAGGGGATCTTCCTGACCCAGGGATCAAACCCTCATCTAACAACTCTTGCACTGGCAGACCAGTTCTTTACCATCATGGTCACCTGGGAAGCCCCTTTTTTGCCTATACCCATTAACATTTCTGGGTTGTTGACCTTTTCCACTTCAAGTCTGAGATATATGAAGCAAACATATAACCCAGGGAATTCACAACCATGGCATTCCTAGTTTCGTGAGTTCTCATAGCCTAATTTGTTCTATCTACCTTCCAGAACGTTACATTTTTTTCCATATATAGTGACTACAGTTTTTAGTTGTACTTACCAGGAAGAATAAGTAGAGATATATGTAATCCATTTTCCTGAAAGTTAACACTTCAACATCTTTTAATGTTTTTTTTTTAATGGTTACATTATGAATGCAAGTTTCCTAGAATACAGATACTTTCAAATTTACCATTCTCACCAAGCATTCTCTTGGAAAAAAACAAAACAAAACAAAACAAAACTGAAAACTGTCAAATCTTAGCTCTCCATAATTTACTCTACAACATTCTTCATTATCAGTTCAGTAGTGTTCCTCTAAATTTATGCAGACTATAGAGAAAGCTGAGTGCTGAAGAATTGATGCTTTTGAACTGTGGTATTGGAGAAGACTCTTGACAGTTCCTTGGACAGCAAGGAGATCAAATCAGTCAATCCTAAAGGAAATCAGTCCTGAATATTCAATGGAAGGACTGATGCTGAAGCTGAAACTCCAATACTCTGGCCACCTGATGCAAAGAACTAACTCATTGGAGAAGACCCTGATGCTGGGAAAGATTGAAGGAGGGAGGAGAAGGTGATGACAGAGGATGAGATGGTTGTATGGCATTACCAACTCGATGGACATGAGTTTCAGCAAGTTCCAGGAGTTGGTGATGGACAGGGAGGCCTGGCGTGCTACAGTCTCCATGGGGTCACAAAGAGTCAGACATGACTGAGCAACTGAACTGAAGTGAACTGAACTGAATTAAAGTACTTTATCCACTCTATGAAATAGTTATAAAAATAAGTATCATAATTATCCTAACTTTTAATGAAAAATTTTGTATTAGAATCATGGATAAATAAGTGCTCTTCAACATATCTCCTGTTTTGTTATAGTTCACTTTCTCATTTCACAACTTATTATAATACAGGCTAGTAAGTTGTGATACAGGCTAGACACAGATTTTTTAAAAAAAGACATATAATAATATAACTTTGTTTGGCAAGTTCTCATATTTCAATGGATGGAGGAGCCTGGTGGGTTGCAGTCCATGGGGTCGTGAAGTCGGAAACGACTGAGCGACTTCACTTTCACTTTTCACTTTCATGCACTGGAGAAGGAAATGGCAACCCTCTCCAGTGTTCTTGCCTGGAGAATCCCAGGGATGGGGGAGCCTGGTGGGCTGCCATCTATGGGGTCGCACAGAGTCAGACACTACTGAAGTGACTTAGCAGCAGCAGCAGCGTATTTCAATAAAAAATCAGTTCATAGACTTATTAACTCAACTTGATCCTTTAAAGTCAGAATTTGTATTATAAATCCACAATGGTCAGAGTATGGTTATTGGTTACTGGTTTTCTGCTTCATTTTCTTGAATAAAATCACGTTATAACTGCAAACCAGTGGAAATGGAGGTGATACCTAATTGGCAAATGAATCCTTGTCTACTCTTTCTATTTCAGCTTCTCACTCATACTCTTTTTTATCACCTTTGTCAGATCAAATTTCTACAATCCATTTAAAAGATTTACTTTTGATTCATTCCTTTAGAAGACTTTCACCTTTCTTAATATGTCCATTCTATTCATTCTCTTGAAGTTTAAAATCTGGTTGCATATTATTCAATTACTAAGTTACTTAATTTATATGTAACATGCCTACAGTCCAACTGCTTACTTCTCTATTAAAATTTTATGCTTCTCTCCAAAGTCTCAGTATGATGTAAATAGAAAATACATTTTCAGCATTGTACACAGTCTAGCGAGGATGGCCACTCCATAAATGGTAGTTTCGGAAAGACTGTAGTATCTACATTGGGGCAGGTCCTGTTCTAGGAAAACAGCAGTGAACAACATTCTTGGCTCTTATATTCTGATGAGGATAGACAGAAAATAAGCAAATAAATATGTAAATATGTCAGGTGATGATAATGGCAGTAGTAAAAATAAGAGTGTAACAAGGCAAGAAGCCTGATGTTGAGGGTGGGTGGCATGCTACTATCTTTCATAGAGTGGTCAGGAAAGACATCTCTGGTAAAGTATGGTTTTAGTATAGATCTGAAGGAACTAAGTGAAAGTTGCCCAATCCTGTCTGACTCTTTGTGACCCCAGGGACTATACAGTCCATGGAGTTCTCCAGGCCAGAATACAGGATTGGATAGCTTTTTCCCTTCTCCAGCAGATCTTCCCAACCCAGGAATCAAACCGGCATCTCCTGCATTGCAGTCAGACTCTTTACCAACTGAGCTATCAGGGAAGGAATGAGATAAATTATACAGATATATGGGGCAAAATATTCCAGACAGAGAAAATGAATTCTGAGGCCCAAACCTAGAATCCTTCTTGACCTATTAGAGAAGCAGCACAAAGGTAGGTACAACTGGAACAGAGTCAGTGAAGTTAAAAGCAAGAGGATATGAGGACAAACAGGTTGTTTCAATTTCCAGAAACATTAAATCTTCCAAGACTGAATGACACAGAAACAGACAATCGGAACAAACTAATTACTAGTAGTAAAATTAAATTAACAATAAAAAAATTCCCAGCAAACAAAAGTCCATAACTGGACAACATCACTGGGGAATTCTACCAAACATATAAAGAAAAGCTAACACCTCTTCTCCTATTCTTCTCAAGCTATTTCAGAAAAGTGAAGAGAAGAGAACACTCCCAAAGTCATTCTACAAGGCCACAATTACCTTGACACCAAAACCAGATAAAGAACCTTAAAACAAAAGAAAATTACAGGCCAATATATCTGAGGAATACACATGGAAAAATCCTCAACAAAATATTAGCATTCCTAATTCAACAATATATAAAAAGCATCATACACCATGATCAAGTGGTTTTTCCCAGGGATGTAAGAATAGCCTAATATCCATTCATCAAACTCTGTCATATAACACATTAACAAAGGGAAGGGTAAAAATCTCATAATAATCTCAATAGACACAGAAAAGGAATTTTACAAAATTTAATATCCATTCATAATAAAAAAAAACTCTCATCAAAATTGGTATACAGTGAGCATATCTCAACGTGTAATGGCCATTGATGACAAACCCACAAGTAATATCATACTCAACAGTGAAAAGCTTAAAGTTTTTCCTCTAAAATCAGAAATAAGGCAAGGATGTCCATTATCACCACTTCTATTTAATATAGTATTGAAAGTCTTAGTCACAGCAATCAGACAAGAAAAGGAAATAAAATGCATACAAAGTGGGAATGAAGAAGCAAAATGATCAGCATTTCTAAATGAAGTGATACTATATAAAGAAGACCCAAAAGTCTCCACCAAAAGACTAATTAATGAAATCTCTAAATTGCAGAATACAAAATTAATATACAAAATTCTTGCTTTCCTGTATACTAATAATGAACTATCAGAAGGAGAAAAAGAAAATACTCCATTTTAAAATCACATGAAGAAAGTTAAACACCTAGGAATAAACAACCAAGTTTAAAGACCTATATTCTGGAAACTATAATACATAGGTAAAAGCAATTGGAAGAAATGGAAACACACACTGTATTCATGCTTTGGAAGAATTAACATTATTAAAACATCTATATTACCCCAAATACAAATTTAATGCAATCCCTATCAAAATACTCATGATGTTTTTGACAAAACTAGAACAAATTATCCTAAAGTATATAAACAAAAAAGACCCAAATAGCTAAAGCAGTATTGAGAAAAATGAGCAAAAATGGACATATCATGCTCCAGTACTACAAAGCTACAGTATTTGAAACTGTCACAAAAAAACACACAGAACACTGAAAAAGAATACAGAGATGAGAAATGAACTCACATACTTATGTTCAATTAATCTCCAGTAAAGGAGGTAAGAATACACAATGGGTAAAAGATAAAACTTCAATAAATGGTGCTAGAAAGACTGAACAACTACATGTGAAAGAATGAACTTAGAGTATTTCTCTTACACCATATGGAAAAATAAGCTCAAAATAAATTACCTACATATAAGAGCTGAAACCATAAAATTCCTGGAAGACAGTACCAACAGAACTCTCTCTGACATAAATATTTTTTTTCTTCTGTACCCTAAGGCAAAAGAGACAAAAGCAAAAATAAATAAATGGGACCTATTTAAACTTTAAAGCTTTTTCACAGCAAAGGAAACTATCAACAAAACAAAAAGACAACCTACTAAAATGGGAGAAAATATTTCTAAATGATATGTCTGATCAGGGCACCCAACATAGAAGCATCTCAATACATAAAGAGAAAAACTTTATATAACCAAAAAAGGGAAAATTGACAGTAACACAATAATAGAGGAGGGATTTGATACCCCACTTGTTCCAGTGGACAGAATATATAGACATAAAATAAATGAGGAAACACAGTTTTAAATGACAAAATAAATCAGAGAGGCTTAATTGATACTTATAGGATATTCCATCAGAAAGCAGAAGAATACACTTTCTTCTCAATGCACACAGAATATTCTCCAGGATAGATAACATCTTGGGGCACAAATCAAACCATGGTAAATCTAAGAAAACTGAAATCATATCAAGTAGCATTTCTGACCACAACATTATAAGATTAGAAATGTTAATATATGGCAAAAACCATCATAAGATTGTAAAGTAATCATTCTCCAATTAAAATTAATTAATTAAAATAAATAAAAAAGAAACAATTAGAGGAAAAAAATAACTGTAAAAAACTCAAGCACATGGAGGCTAAACAATATGCTACTAAAAAACAAAGAGACTACTGAAGAAATCAAAGGGAACTAAAATGTAGAAACACATGGCAATGAAAACACAATTACCCAAAACCTATGAGATGCAGCAAAAGCAGTCCTAAGAGGGAAATTCATAGCAATTCAATCCTACCTCAAGAAACAAGAAAGACTCAAACAACCTAAACCTTAGACCTAAAGCAACCAGAGAAAGAAAAACAAGCAAAATCCAAAGTTAGTAGGAGAGAAATTATAATGAAATAGAATTTTTAAAACATAGCAAAGATCAATAAAACTAAAAGCTAGTTCTTTGAGAACATAACAAAATTGACAAACCTTTAGCCAGACTCATCAAGAAAAAGGGATAGCACTCAAAATAAGGAAAGGGGAAATGAAAAAGGAGAAATTACAACCAACACCACAGAAATATAAAGGATCATGAGTCTACTACAAGCAAGTACATGTCAATAAATGGACAACTTGGAAGAAATGGACAAATTCTTATTAAAAAAGGTACAACCTTCGAAGACTGAACCAAGAAGAAATAGTAAATATAAACAGATCAATTATAAGTAATGAAATTGAAACTGAGATGTAAAATTTTCCAACAAACAAAAGCCCAAGACTAAGTGACTTCATAGGCAAATTCTATCAAGAATTTACAGAAGAATTAGCAACTATTCTTTTCAAATTAATCCAAAAATTTGCAGAGGAAGGAACACTCCCAAGTTCATTCTATTAGGCCACCATCACCCTGGTAACAAAACCAGATGAAGAGCTAAAAGAAAAAATTTAAAGACTAATATCACTGATGAATATAGATGCAAATATCCTCAACAAAATCCTAGTAAACATGATCAAACAAAACTCATACATCATGTTTAAGTGGGATTTATCTCAGAGCTGAAAGGATTTTTCAATATACACAAATCAGCTAGTGTGATTATCACATCAATAAATTGAAGAATAAAAACCACACGATCTCAATAAATATAGAAAAAAGTCCTGACAAAATTCAAAAACTCATATATGATTAAAAAACCACAACTCTTTAAAGTGGGCATAGAGGGAAACTAACTTGATATAATAAAGGCCATATATGACAAATTCACAGATAACATCATTCTCAGTGGTGAAAAAAATGAAAGCATTTCCTTTAAGATTAGGAACAAGACAATGATGCCAACTCTTACCACTCCTAATTCAACATACTTTTGGAAGTTCTAGACATGGCAAACAGAGAAGAAAAAGAAATCAAAGAAATTCAAGTTGTAAAAGAAGAAGTAAAAATATCACTGTTTGTAGATGACATGATACTATACATTGAAAATCCTAAAGATGATACCAGAAAACTATTTGAGCAAATCAACTAATATGGCAAAGTTACAGGATACCAAATTAATACACAGAAATCTCTCACATTCTTATTCACTAACAATGAAAGATCAGGAAGAGAAATTAAGGAAACAATTCCATTTACCATCACATCAAAAAGAACAAAATAACTAGGAATAAACCTACCCAAGGAGACAGAAGACCTGTACTCAGAAAACTACAAGGCACTATTGAAAGAAACGAAAGATGACACGATGGATGAAGAGAAATACCATGTTCTTGGATTGGAAGAATCACAACTATCAAAATGACTACACTACTCAAAACAATCTACAGACTCAATGCAGAAATTGAATCTGTAGATTGAATTCAAGTTATCAAATTACCAATGGCATTTTTCAGAGAGTTAGAACAAAAAAATTTTACAATCTGTATGGAACTACAAAGGATCCCAAATAACCAAAGGAATCTTGAGAAAGAAAAATGCAGGGGGAGAATTCAGGCTCCCTGACTTAAGACTGTATGACAAAGCTGTAGTAATCAAAACAGTTTGGTACTAGCACAAGAAAACAGAAATATAGATTAACATAACAGGATAGAAAGTTCAGAGATAAACCCATGCACCTAAGGCCACCTAATCTATGGCAAAGGAGGCAAAAATATACAATGGAGAAAATATAGTCTCTTTAGTAAGTGGTGCTGGGAAAACTGGACAGTTACATGTAAACAAATGAAATTAGAACACTCTCTAACAACATACATATTAATAAGCTCAAAATGGATTAAAGACCTAAAGGTAAGATTGAAAACTATAAAACTCTTAGAGGAAAACACAGGCAGAACACTCTGAAATAAATTCCAGGACATCTTTTTGGATTTACCTCCTGGAGTAATGAAAATAAAAACAAAAGTAAATAGATGGGACCTAATTAAACTTATAAGCTTTTGCACAGCAAAAGTAACCATAAACAAAACAAAAAGATAATCATAGAATGGGAGAAAATATTTGTAAATTAAGTGACTGACAGGGGATTCATCTCAAAATATGCAAACAGCTCATGCAGCTCAATTAAAAAAAAAATGGGTGGAAGTTCTAAAGAGATATTTTTCCAAAGAAGACATGCAGATAGCTAAAAAGCACATGAACATTACTCCACATCACTAATTATTAGATAAATGTAAATCAAAGCTAAAAATGAGGTATCACTTCACACCATTCAGGACAGCCATCAGTAAAAAGCCTACAAAAAATAAATTCTGAAGAGGATGTGAAGAAAAGGGAACTCTCCTACATTGTTGGTGCAGATGTAAACTGGAACAACCACTTTGGAGAACTGTATGAAAGTTCCTTAAGCAACTAAAAAAAGAACTATGATATGACTGAGCAATCCCAGTCCTGGGCCTATATTTGGACAGAACCATAATTTGAAAAGACACATGCACCCCAGTGTTCACTGCAACATTATTTACAATAGCTAAGACATGGAAGCAACCTAAAAGTCCTTTGACAGAGGAGTGGATAAAGAAGATGTGGTACAAATATACAATGGGGCATTACTCAGCCATAAGAAAGGAATGAAATAATGCCATTTGCAGCAACACTGATGGACATAGAGATTGTCATACTGAGTGAAATAAGTGAAACAGAGAAAGGCAAATATCATATGATATCACTATGTGCAGAATCTTTAAAAAATGGTACAAATGAACATATTTACAAAATAGAAATAGAGTCATAGATACAGCAAACTAACTTATGATGACTGGGGGCAGGTGGAAGCTTGGGGAAGGATAAATTAGGAAATTGGGACTGACATGTACAAAAAAGATCATCATGACCAAGATAATCACGATGGTGTGATCACTCACCTAGAGCCAGACATCCTGGAATGTGAAGTCAAGTGGGCCTTAGAAAGCATCACTATGAAAAAAGTTAGTGGAGGTGATGGAATTCCAGTGGAGGTATTTCAAATCCTGAAAGATGATGCTGTGAAAGTGCTGCACTCAATATGCCAGCACATTTGGAAAATTCAGCAGTGGCCACAGGACTGGAAAAGGTCAGTTTCCATTCCAATTCCAAAGAAAGGCAGTGCCAAAGAATGCTCAAACTACTGCACAATTGCACTCATCTCACATGCTAGTAAAGTAATGCTCAAAATTCTCCAAGCCAGGCTTCGCAGTATGTGAACCGTGAACTTCCAGATGTTCAAGCTGGTTTTAGAAAAGGCAGAGGAACCAGAGACCAAATTGCCAACATCCATCAAATCATCAAAAAAGCAAGAGATTTCCAGAAAAACATCTATTTCTGCTTTATTGACTATGCCAAAGCCTTTGACTACGTGGATCACAACAAACTGTGGAAAATTCTGAAAGAGATGGGAATACCAGACCACCTGACCTGCCTCTTGAGAAACCTATATGCAGGTCAGGAAGCAACAGTTAGAACTGGACATGCAACAACAGACTGGTTCCAAATAGGAAAAGGAGTACGTCAAGGCTGTATATTGTCACCCTGCTTATTTAACTTATATGCAGAGTACATCATGAGAAACACTGGGCTGGAAGAAGCACAAGCTGGAATCAAGATTGCCGGAAGAAGTATCAATAACCTCAGATATGCAGATGACACCACCCTTATGGCAGAAAGTCAAGAGGAACTAAAAAGCCTCTTGATGAAAGTGAAAGAGGAGAGCAAAAATGTTGGCTTAAAGCTCAACATGCAGAAAACGAAGATCATGGCATTTGGTACCATCACTTCATGGGAAATAGATGGGGAAACAGTGGAAACAGTGTCAGACTTTATTTTTTTGGGCTCAAAATCACTGCAGATGGTGATTGCAGCCATGAAATTAAAAGATGCTTTTTTCTTGGAAGGAAAGTTATGACCAACCTAGATAGCATATTCAAAAGCACAGACATTACTTTGTCAACAAAGGTCCATCTAGTCAAGGCTGTGGTTATTCCAGTGGTCATGTATGGATGTGAGAGTTGGACTGTGAAGAAAGCTGAGAGCCAAAGAATTGATGCTTTTGAACTGTGGTGTTGGAGAAGACTCTTGAGAGTCCCTTGGACTGCAATGAGATCCAACCAGTCCATTCTGAAGGAGATCAGCCCTGGGTTTATCTTTGGAAGGAATGATGCTAAAGCTAGAACTCCAGTACTTTGGCCACCTCATGCGAAGAGTTGACTCATTGGAAAAGACCCTGATGCTGGGAGGGATTGGGGGCAGGAGGAGAAGGGGACGACAGAGGATGAGATGGCTGGATGGCATCACGGACTTGATGAACGTGAGTCTGAGTTAACTCCAGGAGTTGGTGATGGACAGGGAGGCTTGGCTTGCTGCGATTCACGGGGTCGCAAAGAGTCGGACATGACTGAGCGACTGAACTGAACTGAACTGAACTGAACTACGCATACTACTATATATAAAGGAGATGATTAATAAGGACTTGGTATATAACACAGGGAACTCTAATCAATTCTCTGTAATGGTATATATGGGAAAAGAATCTAAAAAAGAATGGATATATATATATATCTATAACGGATTCACTTTACTGTACATCTGAAACTAATACAACATTGTAACTCCACTCCAGTGAATTTTTTTTTTAATTTAGTTCCTCCTTGTCACACTTCAAGTGGTTAATATCTTCATGTGGCTAGTGGCTACTGTACTGGAACTGTAGACACTGGACAGTTTCATCACTACAGAAAGCCTAATGGACAGCACTGGTCCAGATATTAAAGTATTATAAGAACAATTATCTGAATATGCATGTGTTTTCACAGGCTAAACCTTATTTTTCAAATGAGATTATGCTTGTGAAAGTAAACAGCACAGAATCTAACACAATATAAAGCCATATGACAACAACAAAAATGTGTTTGTATTTCTTCCACTAAAGTTGGAAGTAACATTTCCATGTAGTAAGAGTAAGAAAAAAAGCAAGGGAATTCAAAAAATTGTTCCAAACTGAAAATAAAAGAAGTTCAAATCAATTTATAGCAGAAGAAACTTAAAGATTACTTAAAAAGTGGAATAGTAAGGATAAAAACTTTCTAAACAAGATATAAAATCAAGAAGCTATAAAATAAATAACTAAAAGATGAGAATTTTTAAAATTAAAAAATTCTATACAAAAAAAGGAAAGACATATAAACAAAATAATAAAAAGGACAATTGTGAAGTTTCTGTAGTCAAATTTGAAAAGGACGTATTTCTTCCATGTTTTCTTCTCAGAACTCATCTTGACATTACGTTTTATATTTATTAACACTAGATTTGTGGGTGTTTGTCTTCAACCCCAAGTTAAATATTAGATCCATGCAGAAAAGCCTGTGATCTGCCTTGTTTATGATTGTACCTTCAGTGCCTTAAGTAGTTTTGGCATAAGATAATTCAATAAACGGTGATGAATGAATGGATGAATATAAATTTAAAACTTTGAGAAAATAACAGCGATGAGCAACTGAACAGCAAAGCAGGCAGAAATATGAATAAGATATTCACTAAAAATTAAATAGAAATAGTCCATACTAAATAAATAACCTCACTCATATATAAATAAATTCTAGAGCATATACATAAAATTTATACTCAATAAATTGGCAAAATGGAAAAAATCTTTTATAATGTACCATTTTGAGGAAAGGATAGGGAACTAGAATATTTATACATTAATTAGAGTTCAGTCCCTTTGTACAATAATTTTGTATAGTTTATTAAATTTTAGCTATCTATATAGCTGTCACAGTGACAGGCTTCACTTTCTTGAGCTTCAAAATCACTGTGGACAGTGACTCCAGCCATGAAATTAAAAGCTGCTTGCTCCTTGGAATAAAACTTATGACAAACCTAGACAACACATTAAAAAGCAGAGACATCACTTTGATGACAAAGGTACATATGGTCAAAACTATGGTTTTAATGGTAGTCATGCATGGATGCGAAACCTTGACATAGGAAGGCTGAGCGCTAAAGAATTGATGCTTTTGAACTGTAGTGCTGGAGAAGACTCTTGAGAGTCCCTTGGACAGCAAGGAGATCAAACCAGTCCATCCTAAAGCAAATCGATCCTGAATATTCATTGGAAGAACTGATGCTGAAGCTGAAGCTCTAATACTTTGGCCACGTGATGCAAAGCACCGACTCATTGGGAAAGACCATCATGTTAGGAAAGATTGAGGGCAGGAGGATAAGCAGGCGACAGGATGAGATGATTGGATGGCATCATCAACTCAATGGACATGAATTTGAGCAACTCTGGGAGATAGTGAAGCACAGGGAAGCCTGGTATGCTGCAGTCCATGGGGTTGCAAAGAGTTGGACACAACTAACACAATAACATACTCATTTCAGCATTGTTTGCAATACCCCTCCCTCAGATAAAGTGTCAATACAATCTGATATTCTGGTGTTTTGAATGAGTGAGTCCAGTTTCCTGAGTATCAACCTCACTCTTAAAAAGAAGCTCAGTGTTGAGGATAACAGAATCACATAAAGTGTTTTGTCTTAAGGGATTCTGAATTTGCATTAAAATATAATTACTACAAAAAAACCAGTACCCAATTCTAATTCATGAAGGGGTTCGCCTTCCTACTCCTGAATCTGTCTCCAGCGAAGCATCACAGGAATTCATACACCTGGTCATTAAGACAAATTCACTTAGCACCTCCTGGGCTCTGCAAGAGAATAACATAAGAGAAGCATGACTTCTACCTAGAAGAAGTTTCCTGCCTAGTCAGGGAAGGCAGCTGCATAAAGGGAAGAAAGTTGGAACCTTCTTACCTTGTGCCTTTATTCCAAGACTGAAAATCCTGAAGATTTCACACAACTCATAGACCTCCATTAGGAATTTAGTCTCCTACCTCAGCCTTTCTCACTGATTGTTGTCGTTGTTTAGTCGCTAAGTCATGTCTGACTCTTTGCGACCCCATGGACTGCAGCATGCCAGGCTTCCCTGTCCCTCACCATCTCCTGGAGTTTGCCCAAGTTCGTCCATTGAATCAGTGATGCTATCCAACCATCTCATCCTCTGCCTCCCTCTTCTCTTTTTGCCTTCAGTCTTTCCCAGTATCAGGATCTTTTCCAATGAGTTGGTACTCACGGGTACTCAGTAATTTATTTTCCCCTCATTCACTCATTATGTGTTATGTAATAATGGAGACACTGGCACACTGGAGAGAGAAGGCAAAAAAAAAGTACTATGCTCATTTTCACCGAACGGCAGCTGAGGCAAGGAAACAGATGTGGTTAGCGCTAGAACAGACCTAAGAACAGCCCTCTGAGGAACAAGTACATAGGGTACCTAACATAAGGTGAGAGAGAAGGAAAGAGATGGGACAGCAGGAACTGGCATTCATAGTTAGCTTCCTCTCCTGTTCTTTATGGTGACTACTCCAATCTTTCACTGCTGGCTCAAATTTCTCAACTGCTATGAGGTTGCTCAAAATGAGTGAAAAATAGAGAAGCTTAAGTTAACTAAAACTTACGTCCTGCTTTACTGAGGTATAATTTATACACACCAAAATACATCTATTTCAAGTATAAAATTTGGTAAGTTCTGACAGATGTTGCTATACTTCAGTTACAACACAGAACATTTTCATCATCATATTAACTGAAATACCCTCATGATCACCTTTGGACAAGACAATCCCTTCTCCAGATAAGAGGAAACCAGGACTCTCATTTCTATCACCATGGTTTAGTTTTGCCTATGCCAGAACTCCAAAACACAAAATTGTACAGTATGCACTTACTTGTGCCTGGCTTTTTTTGCTCAACATACTGTTTTAATATCATTCATATTATTGCATGCATCAGCATTCCTTATAATTGATGGGTTCTTTCATTATATGAATATACTGCACTTTGTTTATAGACCTTTGGGTTATTTCTAGCTTACGGTCATTATAGATAAAACTTCTATGAATATTCAAGCCATTTCTTATTATAGGCTCAAGTTTTCATTTTTAATGTGAATACCTTCCACCTGCTTTTGACAAGCAGAATTATTTCTGAACCTTAAAAGTTAGAGAGTGGGCATAAAAAACCCAATGGTAAGAGAGAGTCCATAAATTTCAATTTAATATTCAAGTGACCTTCCCTCACCTCACACTTCAATTTAAAAATGGAGGCTAACGAAGATTAACTCCATCAACTTACTGCCCCTAATGCATAAATTTGCTTGTCTTTGTATCTCCTCCCTCCTATTTCCCCAGTTTCTGAAGAAGAGGATTCTATTTTCCTTTCCAAAGCAAATCCCTTTTTATCTCATTTTATTCCATCTCCTCAAGGGCTTAACTGTACTTTGCCCTCAAGTTTTTTTTTTTTTTTAATATTAAAGAAAAAAGGAAGCTTCATAGAAAACAATATGGCACTCAGACTCTAGCAAGTGAGAAAATACTGTACATATAATCCCAAATCAAATATATAACTGAAGTGGCAAATATCATGACCAAAAACTAAAGGGAACAATGAAAGATTAAAAGAAGGGATCCTGGTGTAATCTGGAAGCATGAGAGGTTTTTCCAAACATCTGGATGGAAAGGCTGAACTTATGTATGAGACGGAATCATAGGAAAGGAAACTTCTTGAAGAGATAGGACAGAATTCAAATCAAAGTACGGGAAAAATTCAGACAGGATGCAAACCAAAACACTTTTTCTGAGATGGAAAGAAAGATGGAACTAGAAATTGAAAGTACTCTCAACATATGCAAATTGGTATATAAATATCTCAAAATTTTCCCATGAATCAGGGGGCAGGGTGGTCTTTTGAGTCAGGTGTGGTTACTATCTGGAATTTGAAGAAAGAAGTGAGGAATTGGAAGTGCTGCTATAAGTGGGAGAGGCTGCTGACAAAGGTTTGAAGAGAGACACTTAGGGCCCAGGTGAGGTTAGGAAGCATTGTGAGAGGCTTCCACCAACAGCTCTCAGCTGCACAGGTACAAGCTCACAGAGGAAGCAGGAGGTTTCCAAGGTGTGTGGGGCACAAGGATAGGCCCTGGTGGCCATTCAGTGATCTAGGAAATCTAGAAAAATGGTTGAAAGTATTAGAAAAGATTCAAGAATCTTAAAATGACAATAAAGTTTAAAAATCTCTTTTCTCCTGCCCCATCTCAAACACACAGATACATGCGCACGTTCAGCCTCTGCTCTACAGGGCTATAAAGAAAGCAGTATCTTTCAGGAAAGACCAAGCTTCTATTAAGGCCAGAAGTCTAAAAGATCTCTATCAATGTATGGAAAAACCAATACAGTATTGTAAAGTAAAAATAAAAATTAAAAAAATAAAAAAGAGAGACATGACAAGGTTTCTATATATAAGCAAGACTTAGTGACTGAGCTAAAACTCTTTAGTTTTATCTCCTCTGGAATGACAGAGATGCCAGAAAGGCCAGCACTTCTCAAATTTTAATGTGCATATTAATAACACTGCTTAAATCCTGTTAAAATGCAGGTTATGACTCAGTAAAACTGGATTGGGACCCAGTAGTCTCCATTTCTAACAAATGCCCAGGTGACATTGCTTCTGACCATGAGGAGTGTAAGTCAATTCTGAGTGACTTCATAAATATTTGTGTTGTAGAATAAAGGAAGAGAAGCTGTCAGATATCAGACAAAGAGCAGAGGAAACACAGAAGGATCCCTGGGTCTCCATGGTGAAGTTTACACTGGTATGAATTCCAAGACTGCTCAATAGCTTTGGAGATTATAGTTCCAATTGGAGGTGCTGTTCACAAATTTCTTCAGTCACCAAGCTGAGAACTGCCAGCATCATCTGGACCTCTGGGGACAGACTGACATCAAAAAGACTATCAAGAAATGGAAGTGAACCTCTCTGTCATCATCATCATTGAATAGGCATGCTGGAGGGCAAACTATATGTGGTTGAAAGAAGAGTCAGCAAAGGGGAACAAAAAGCAAAATTAAGTCAGCTGAAACTATAAAACCATAGAGTTAAGTGAATGTTATGGGCTGAATCATGTTTCCCAAATTCCTATGTTGAATTCCTAACTCCCAATACTCTAGAATGTGACTGTATTTGGACATAGTGTTTTAAAATGTAGTTAAGGTTAAGGAAGGTCATTAGGTTGGGCCCTAATCCAATATGATGGGTGTACTTATAAGAAAAAACCAGGACACACACACAGAAAGAAGACCATATGAATCTATGGAGAAGATGGGCATCTATAAACTAAAGAGAGAGGCCTCACCTGAAACCAACCTTGCTAATACCTTGATCTCAGGTGTACAGCTTCCAGAACAGTGAGGCAATGCATTTCTGTTGTTTAAGCCAACTAGTCTGTGATAACTTTGTTATGGCAGCCCTGGCCAAGCAATAGAGTAAATGATATGGCATTTGGGTAGTGCTAAAGTAAAAAGACAAGAGATTTGGTATGACTACCTGGGTCTGAGCACCTGAAGGGCACTTTGCTCTAAAGCAATTACCCTGTTGGTGCTGTGAAAAAATATCTAATGGTGTTAATAGTCCAAAGTGCAGACACCTATTATAGAGCCAAAGAAACTGGATCCCTCTGCGAATAAATATTAGCAAGAGAATACACATAGACATAAAGTTTTAAGATGAAACGTTTAGCAACATAGCTTTCCTGTTCCTAACTGAACACATCAGGAGAAAGTCCCAAAAGGATTAAGAATCATTTTCTTTGATCATCTCTCCCAAGCAGGTTTACCACCCAGAGAGGAACAATTTGCTGATTATCTGCAACATGCCAAGAACGAGACTGCATTTTGGGCTATTTTATTCTGCTCTCCAACCTAGCAGAGAAGGCCAAGAGGGAGAAACTAAATTAAAACTCATAGATCAAAAGCTCAACATCTCTTCTAGGAATGTATCTATATATTAGTTAACATTCATAACTAACTGTGTGTTTCTGTGACTTTCAAGCAAACATCTTTTGAGGCCAATGCTGCAATTTCCAGCTGATATTATCAATGGGTCTCATCTGAGAAACTCAGCATCTAGGGTGTCCTAAGAGGGAGAATGACAACTAGCTCCTGTGCAAGAGATGAAGAGCTCCATCAGATGCTCTATCTTCTCATCAGAAACACTGCACACAGATTGTTTTGGTATCTAACAAGAACTCTATGCATTTTATTTTAACTAAAACTAAATATATAACTCTAGTGATATAAAAGGAAATTTTCTTTTGTCTCAAGCAGAGAAAAGCCTATAAAAAGAGGCCTGGAGGAGTATGTTCTCTGGGAGGGCTAGTCCTTTTGGATTAGTCTAAGAAACACACAAGGATTTTGGGTTTTTTTTTTCATTCTTATGTTTTGCTTTCTTTTAATGCAACATTTAGCAGAAAGTCCTAATTGACGGTCAGAGAAGGATAGAACCTATCAGTCTATTACGACCCAGATAGGTTTGGGGATCCAAAGGTAGAATAACACATGTCCCACTTCCTTCTTAGCATCATGGGAGGGACTGGTCTCATGGAATGGCTGACAGCAAAGTGGAGTAGACTCAGGAAGAAATAATGGAATCTGGCTCTGTTTGCTCAAGGAGGATCTGTCAGAGGCTGAAGAAGTTCAAACATTCCTGAGGCCCTTGAATGTTGGGCATGGATGCCAGGTGAGAATTAAATATGTTGCCTACTGAGGTCCTCTACACTGTGGAATGAGGGACTTGTAGATGAAGGTGGCCAGTTATAGACAACAGGGATGATGGTGCTGATGAGGAAAGGAGTGTCTAACATTGACCATGCCCAGAGAACAGAACATGGGCTGCACCAATGCTGGTAAATTGAACATTGGATATAGCCAGCCCAGAGGGCAAGATGCAAAGATAATATAATACGGCAAGAAAAACCTCAGTGAAGGCCAGTGAGAGCCCAAGGAACAAATAAGGACCTGAAGCCAGCAAGATGTCCAAGGCCCCTCTGGCAAAAGCATGATGTCATATTAACCTACCACCCCTCCCCCATCCCCTGCATCAGAATGTGGTCCATGAAAAGGAAAGGAGAAGGAAAGGGGATCAGGGAAGAAACTTTACCCAAATGACAGTAAGTCACTGGGAAGTGACAGGATAAACCGAAGTGATTCAGTTATATATAACAGGCAAAATCCAGTCACATTTCATGAAACTGGAAATGAATGAATTGAAACAGGGCTCACAAGGAAGTTCAGGTCAATTTTCAGAAATAAAATGATGCATATGTATGTTTTTGTTGATGTCATGCTGTGATTAATTTTAAAAACCTGAACTAGGGGTTCAAAAGGGAAATTCCTCTCCATTTCAAAGCTCAGAAGGCTTGACTATTGCTTCCTCCCTGCTGATGAGAAATTCAGCTCAATAAATGTGCCTCTTTCCACTCATGCACAGCAAAAGGAAATCAACCTAGTCAATGGATGTAATGGATTTAAGAAGCTGTAACTTAAAAAGGAAAATAGAGACATTACCTAGTGTTATACTCCATAATTAAAATGTCTCCACCATAACATATTAGTGAAAGACATAGGGCAGGAGGGGACAAAGAGAGGTGATGCCACTCCTGAGAGTCAGAATATTAATGGGAACTTTCAGCAGAATAATGTGAATGAATATTTCTAAATCCTACTCAGTAAAATTTCAGAGAATGAGAGCTACAGAGAGAATGCCCTTCTCAGGGAACTTCACTAGCATTAGGACGTTAACTTGAGAAATGATGATGATGGTCTTTTCTAGATGAAAGGCTTTAAAACATTATTTCTAAAAAGGTTGTAGAGTTTCTTTTTGCCCTACAATCTTCCATTTTCTACATTTACTGAGTTTTATGTCTCAAATGGGCTTCCCTGGTGGCTCAGATAGTAAAGAATCCATCTGCAATGCGGGAGACCTGGCTTCGATCCCTGGGTTGGGAAGATCTCCTGGAGGAGGGCATGGAAACCCACTCCAATATTCTTGCCTGGAGAATCCCCAAAGACAGAGGAGCCTGGCGGGCTACAGTCCATGAGGTTGCAAAGAGTTGAACACAGCGACTAAGCAAAGCATATGTCTTAAGATGCAAAAACTAAATGGCACAACAGTAACTAGCATAGAAAATTAAAATTATTTCTTTCTGTGCATCCCTTTGTTTACATCCACTCCTCAAAATAAAAGTTGAGTCCACCCAATAAACAGACGGCATTGTCTAGACATTATCTATATATGTCTATGATATTAGCCTTCTATGCAATCTTATCTAAAAATAAAGTTTTAAACATTAATGGATCACGCAGCACTTTAATTTTAAATCCACTGGACAGATGCACTCTATATTACTTAACTACAGGTATCCTCAGAATTGAACTATTACAAGCTCTCTCTCGTGTTTTTGGCAATAGAGCAAAGGCTATTATAGGACTGTTAAGACAGCAGAAATTACTGGGCCAACCAAGTAACTATAGTCATTTCCCAAACATGAAGACTGCTCAACCTATTCACTTATTCTTTGTATATTTATTCTGTTCAGGAAGTACCATGATACTATGATGTGTATGATCATATAAAGGAATTAAAATATTCTCACAAATAACTGCAGTATGAAAGTTTCCACATGAGTGGATAGAAATAACTATGAAAATCTTGGAAAGAAATAAATCATTTCAGGCTCTGGTGAGTAGATAAGGCATTTCAGCTGGCCTTGAAGAATGGGTAAGTTTTCCTAGACTTAAAGATGATACCCCACATGGAGATAAACAGGCGTGACAACTGCTTATACAAAACACAGAAATTTTAATGGAAACAACATGCAATCTAGTTCAGATGGGGCACTGGTAAATAGAGTGAGACGAAACTAAAGGATATTAGTCCTAGGTGTTCTTTGGAAGGACTGATGCTAAAGCTGAAATTCCAATACTTTGGCCACCTCATGCGAAGAGTTGACTCATTGGAAAAGACCCTGATTTGGGGAGGGATTGGGGGCAGGAGGAGAAGGGGACGACAGAGGATGACATGGCTGGATGGCATCACCAACTCGATGGACATGAGTTTGAGTGAACTCCAGGAGCTGGTGATGGACAGGGAGGCCTGGCCTGCTGTGATTCATGGGGTCCCAAAGAGTCAGCCATGAGTGAGTGATCGAACTGAACTGAACTGAAAACTAAAAGAGTTGCCAGATTTCAGAATACCCCTTCATTTTCCTGCATGTTTATGAGCACTGAAGCATGAGTTGAAAAATTCACCCATGTTCAAACTCATGATTAAGATACCTCTAAATTTAAAGAACCACAGTTTCTAAAAGCTTTGCATTTTTCATCTCCAGGCTCACAGAGAAAGAGCGAGATGTTCTAAGTCAGTTTCTGGGGAGCTAAGGAAAGTGATGACTTTTAATGATGCATTTTCACTTTACCTGAAATTTTAAGTTTCATTATGTTCATCTGCACCATACTTTCTAGGCTCACTGTGCTGCTACAAATTAAAAGACAAAATATAATGCAAAAACTATCAAATAAAACTTCTCATTTCCAATTAGGATTTTCACCACTTTTTCAGCGTGGCCTAGAGGAGCTACCCCACGTCTGAGGTCAGGGGCAGCGGCCAAGACCAGCTAGTCCATATCCCAGGTCAGGGTGGTGGCCGAGAGGAGCTACCCCATGTCCAAGGACAGGGGCAATGAAGGAGAGGAGCAACCCCACGACCAAGGTCAAAGGCGGCGGCCGAGAGGAGCAACCCCATGTCCAAGGAGCTGCACCTGCACGGGCGGAGGAGGGCCAAGAGGAGCTACTCCACTTTCAAGGTCAGGAGGGGCAACTTGTCCAAGGTAAGGAGCAGTGGCTGAGCTTTGCTGGAGCAGCCATGAAGAAATACCCCACGTCCAAGGTAAGAGAAACCCAAATAAGGTGGTAGGTGTTGCAAGAGGGCATCAGAGGGCAGACACACTGAAACCATAATCACAGAAAACTAGCCAATCTGATCATACGGACCACAGTCTTGTCTAATTCAGTGAAACTAAGCCATGCCGTGTGGGGCCACCCAAGACCGACGGGTCATGATGGAGAGGTCTGACAGAATGTGGTCCACTGGAGAAGGGAATGGCAAACCACTTCAGTATTCTTGCCTTAAAAACCTCATGAACAGTATGAAAAGGTAAAACGATAGGATACTGAAAGAACAACTCCACAAGTCCCATTATGCTACTGGAGATCAGTGGAGAAATAACTTCAGAAAGAATGAAGGGATGCAGACAAAGCAAAAACAACACCCAGTTGTGTGGGTCTGGTGATAGAAGCAAGGTCTGATGCTGTAAAGAGCAATATTGCATAGGAACTTGGAATGTTAGGTCCACGAATCAAGGGAAATTGGAAGCGGTCAAACAGGAGATGGCAAGAGTGAACATTGACATTCTAGGAATCAGCAAACTAAAATGAACTGGAATCAGTGAATTTAACTCAGATGACCATTATATCTACTACTGTGGGCAGGAATTTCTTAGAAGAAATGGAGTAGCCATCATGGTCAACAAGAGTCTGAAATGCAGTACTTGGATGCAATCTCAAAACGACGGAATGATCTCTGTTTGTTTCCAAGGCAAACCATGCAATATCATGGTAATCCAAGCCTATGCCCCAACCAGTAATGCTGAAGAAGCTGAAGTTGAATGAAGACCTCCAAGACCTTTTAGAACTAACACCCAAAAAAGATGTCCTTTTCATTATAGGGGACTGGAATGCAAAAGTAGGAAGTCAAGAAACACCTGGAGTAACAGGCAAATTTGGCCTTGGGGTACAAAATGAAGCAGGGTAAAGGCTAATGGAGTTTTGCCAAGACAACACTGGTCATAGCAAACACCCACTTCCAACAACACAAGAGAAGACTCTACATATGGACATCACCCGATGGTCAACACCAAAATCAGATTGATTATATTCTTTGCAGCCAAAGATGGAGAAGCTCTATACAGTCAGCAAAAACAGGACTGGGAGCTGACTGTGGCTCAGATCATGAACTCCTCATTGCCAACTTCAGACTTAAATTGAAGAAAGTATGGAAAACCACTAGATCATTCAAGTATGACCCAAATCAAATCCCTTATGATTATACAGTGGAAGTAAGAAATAGATTTAAGGGACTAGATCTGATAGAGTGCCTGATGAACTATGGACAGAGGTTCATGACATTGTACAGCAGACAGGGATCAAGACCATCCCCATGGAAAAGAAATACAAAAAAGCAAAATGGCTATCTGGGGAGGCCTTACAAATAGCTGTGAAAAGAAGGGAAGGGAAAGAGATGGAGAAAAGGAAAGATATAAACATCTGAATGTAGAGTTCCAAAGAACAGCAAGGAGAAATAAGAAAGCCTTCCTCAGCAATCAGTGCAAAGAAATAGAGGAAAATAATAGAATGGGGAAGACTAGAGTTCTCTTCAAGAAAATTAGAGATACCAAGGGAACATTTCATGCAAAGATGGGCTCAATTTAGGACAGAAATGGTACGGACCCAACAGAAGCAGAAGATATTAAGAAGATATTAAGAATACACAGAAGAACTGTACAAAAAAGATCTTATCGACCCAGATAATCATGATGGTGTGATCACTCACCTAGAGCTAGACATGCCATGCTTCCCTGTCGTTCACTATGTCCTAGTGTGCTGCGCTTAGTTGCTCAGTCATGTCTGACTCCTTGCAACCCCATGGACTGTAGCCCATCAGGCTTCTCTCTCCATGGGACTCTCCAACAAGAATACTGGAGTGGGTAGCCACGCCCTCTTCCAGGGGATCTTCCCAAGCCAGGGATCAAAACAAGGTCTCTCAAATTGCAGGCAGATTCTTTCCCATCTGAGCCACCAGGGAAGCCCGGAGTTTGGTCAAATTCACATTCACTGAGTCAGTAATGCTATCTAATCATCTCCTCTTCTGCTGCCCTCTTCTCCTTTTGTCTTCAATCTTTCCTAGCATCAGGGTCTTTGCCAATGAGTCAGCTTTTTGAATCAGGTGGCCAAAGTATTGGAGCTTCAGCTTCAGCATCAGTCCGTCCAATGAATACTCAGGGTTGATTTGCTTTAGGATTGACTGGTTTGAACTCCTAACAGTCCAAGGGAATTTCAAGAGTCTTCTCCAACACTACAGTTCAGTTCAAAAGCCTCAGTTCTGCGCTCAGTCTTCTTTATGGTCCAACTCTCACATTTGTGACTGACTACTGGAAAAACATCTATTTCTGCTTTATTGACTATGCCAAAGCCTTTGACAGTGAGAGATAAGAAAGCCTTCCTCAGCGATCGCAATAAACTGTGGAAAATTCTGAAAGAGACGGGAATACCAGACCACCTGACCTGCCTCTTGAGAAATCTGTATGCAGGTCAGGAAGTAACAGTTAGAACTGGACATGGAAAAACAGACAGGTTCCAAATAGGAAAGGGAGTACATCAAGGCTATATATTGTCACCCTGCTTATTTAACTTCTATGCAGAATACATCATGAGAAACGCTGGGCTGGAAGAAACACAAGCTGGAATCAAGATTGCTGGGAGAAATATCAATAACTTCAGATATGCAGATGACACCACCCTTAGGGCAGAAAGTGAAGAGGAACTAAAAAGCCTCTTGATGAAAGTGAAAGAGGAGAGTGAAAAAGCTGGCTTAAAGCTCAATATTCAGAAAACGACGATCATAGCATTTGGTCCCATCACTTCATGGCAAATAGATGGGGAAACAGTGGAAACAGTGTCAGACTTTATTTTTTTTGGACTCCAAAATCACTGCAGATGGTGATTGCAGCCATGAAATTAAAAGACACTTACTCCTTGGAAGGAAAGCTATGACCAACCTAGATAGTATATTAAAAAGCAGAGATATTACTTTGCCAACAAAGGTCCCTCTAGTCAAGGCTATCGTTTCTCCAGTAGTCATGTATGGATGCTAGAGTTGGACTGTGAAGAAAGCTGAGTGCCGAAGAACTGATGCTTTTGAACTGTGGTGTTGGAAAAGACTCTTCAGAGTCCCTTGGACTGCAAGGAGGTCCAACCAGTCCATTCTAAAGGAGATCAGCCCTGGGATTTCTTTGGAAGGAATGATGCTGAAGCTGAAACTCCAATACTTTGGCCACCTCATGTGAAGAGTTGACTCATTGGAAAAGACCCTGATGCTGGGAGGGATTGGAGGCAGAGGAGAAGGGGATGACAGAGGATGAGATGGCTGGATGGCATCACTGACTCAATGGACATGAGTTTGGGTGAACTCCAGGAGCTGGTGATGGACAGGTAGGCCTGGCGTGCTGTGATTCATGGGGTCGCAAAGAGTCGGACACGACTGAGCGACTGAACGGAACTGAACTGGAAAAACTATAGCTGTGACTATATGGATCGTTCAATGCAAAGTGATGTCACGGCTTTTTAATATGCAGTCTAGGTTTGTCATAGCTTTCCTTCCAAGGAGCGAGTGTCTTAATTTTGTGCCTGCAGTCACTGTCTGCAGTGATTTTGGAGACCAAGAAAATAAAATCTGTCACTGTTTCTACTTTTTCCCCCTTTTATTTGTTATGAAGTGATGGGACTAATGCCATGAACTTAGTTTTTTGAATGTTGAGTTTTGTAATGCATATCAATTTAGGGAGAGGTCTGGGACTAGAATCTCTTTTTTCCATCTACATAGCATTTACCTGAATTTCTATGTTCAAAATGTGTGTTTTTTATACACAGCATACTGTTGGATCTATTTTTTAAATCCAATCTGACAATCTCTGTCTTAACTTGGTACTTTATACTATTACACTTAAAATGATTATTTATATATTTGGAGTAAAATCTATCATCTTTGTATCTGTTTTCTGCTCACTGCACGTGCTCTTTTTTCACTTACTTTACTGCTTTAGCTTACTGAGTATATCACTCTATTTATCTCTGCTTTTGTGCTTGTTTTTAATATAAAAAATTTTATTCAATAATTTAAAAATTACTTAGAAGTTACCCTGGGATAGATAAAATACATCTTAAATTAAATCCACTTTCAATTAACACTACATTACTTCATTCGAAGTACAGGAACCTGATAACAGAGTTTCTACCTCCTCTCATCTCTGTTAACATTGCTATTATTTAGTTCATTTATCCATGTACTATAATTACCTACCATTATTCTCATTGTTGATTTTAAAAGTTGTATTTTAGATAATTTAAAAGGAAATAAAGAGATTTAGAAAATAAAAAGATTTTGCTTTACCTTCATTTATTTCTTCTCTGATGCTTTCTTTCATTGTGTACATGTAAGCATCTCACTTATGTCATTTATATTCTGCCTGAATAATTTAACATTTCTTGCAAGGAAAGTCTACTTCACCCTGAGAAAATGTTTCTATGTCTCTGTTCAAGTCAAGTTCAGTTTAGTTCAGTTCGGTCGCTCAGTCGTGTCCGACTCTCTGCGACCCCATGAATCGCAGCATGCCAGGCCTCCCTGTCCATCACCAACTCCCGGAGTTCACTCAGACTCATGTCCATCGAGTCCGTGTTGCCATCCAGCCATCTCATCCTCTGTCGCCCCCTTCTCCTCCTGCCCCCAATCCCTCCCCAAATCAGGGTCTTTTCCAATGAGTCAACTCTTCACATGAGGTGGCCAAAGTACTGGAGTTTCAGCTTTAGCATCATTCCTTCCAGAGAAATCCCAGGGTTGATCTTCAGAATGGACTGGTTGGATCTCCTTGCAGTCCAAGGGGCTCTCAAGAGTCTTCTCCAACACTACAGTTAAACATAGAATCATAGGAAGACAGATATTTCTTTCAATATTTCAAGGAGTTCACTTTATTCTCTATTGCATAGTTTCTGAGAAGTCTTCTCTGATTCTTGTGCATTTTCCTACATGAAAGGTAATTTTTATCCTCATCTGTCTTTCTTGAAGATTTTCTGTTTTTAGTTTACCACAATAAGTATAATATGCTTAGGATTTTGTTTTTGTTCTTTTATTCCTTAAAAAGAATTCCTACTTCATCTTCTGTTCTCTTTATTGTCTGTTTTTCCTACTAGTTGTTGTGTGTGCTCAGTCGTGTCTGACTTTTTGCGGCTCCATGGACTCTAGCCCCCCAGGTCCTCTGTCCGTAGAATTTTCTAGGCAGAATACTGGAGTGGGTTGTCATTTCCTACTCTAAAGGATCTTCCTGACCCAGGGATCAAACCCATGTACCTTGAATCTCCTGCAATGGCAGGTAGATTCTTTACCAACTGTGCCACCTGGGAAGCCCGACTATAGCACTTTATATTTTAATTACTGTTATGCTAAATTCTGTTTGATAATTCCAGTATCTGTGCTGTATCTTAGTCTGATTCTGATGATTAATTTGACTGTGTTTTTTCTCGTCTTTTGCATGCCTTGTAATTTCTTGTTGAAAGCCAGACCTGCTGTATCAAGTAATAGGGACTAAGAAAAATAAGGCTTTAATGTGAGAATTTCTATTAATATGGCTAAGATTTCAGCTATTAGTTGCAGCTACAGGATCAGAGGCTTCCAATCCTCCAGGTTCCATTTTTTCATTTGTCTGTTTTTGCTTGATTGATTTTTGTCTTCTTCTTGATTTGAGGGCTACTCTTGGTAGCCCTCTTGATTTCAAGAAGATCTGGGCTTTACTGGTTTTCAAACTCTAATACAGTGTTAATATATTGGAGGCGTATTGATACAGTGGTAGGGCATAACAGATAGGAGCATTCTACAATTTTCTGAATGCTTCTCAGTTATTTAGTGGGGCTGTGACCTTCATATGTGTTTTTGTCCTAACTTCCTCAAGGGATATAAATCTGTGCTTTTCCCCCACTTTCCCTGCTCTCTTCTCTGGGTATTTCCAATCTACTTCTTTAAAGAGCTGCTCCTTGATGACTAGCTTTTCTTTTTCCTCAGGGTAGATAGTGCTGGAATTGGAGCAGAATCCCCTTATCCTAGCTATGATAAAGTTCCAGAAAATTCCTTCCCTCTGAAGGGAAGGCCTTTGTTGCTGAAAACAGTCTGGATCGCTTACCTTTCCATCCCCTCTGCCAAAGTTCTGAGAGGATCCTTCTCAGAGTCTAACCCTAAGAACCTTATGTGCTTTCTAAAGGGAAAGCCCACAATGTATGAGGACCTCACCATGACTTGGACCCCCTCACTCTCATGCTACTCTGCCCTCAGTCTCCACCAGTTAGTTCATTGTGGTTACTATTTAAGTGTTCCTACCCTGGTGGCTCAGTGGTAAAGAACCTGCCTGCCAATGCAGGAGATGCAGGTTCAATCCCTAGGTAAGGAAGATCCCCTGGAGAAGAAAATGGCAATCCATAGTATTTTGCCTGGGAAATCCCATGGAAAGAAGAGCCTGGCAGGGTGCAGTCCATGGGGTTGCAAAGAGTTGGACATGACTCAGCAACTAAACAACATAACAACTAATTAAAAATATATCTTGTATCTTCTTTTCCCCATAAGGAATTCTGCCCACTCCCTTCCTATTCTCATGTGGTATTTCCATGAATGCAACTACCTCTCTATAGTTTTCAGGGTGGCAGGTAGACTGATGACCTCAGTTCTCTGATAGGTCTAGGATAGGTCACTGATTTAAGTTTGTCCAGATTTTTCTCATTGTAAGGATGGGAGTGATGAATTACAAGTTCTTTGTATATTGGAGGTGAAAGTAGCAGTCACATTTCTTCTTTTCTGTGAGAATCTTAGTGAGTTACTAAATCCATTTTTGCATTTTTTAAAATCTGATGTTCATTCAATGATGATTCCACTCTCCATTATGCCAACAGACAAATTTGACTCAGAAAGGAATGAACTCTTGATCTGCCTACTTGATTTACGGCTACATAAACATGGCATATTTTTATAGTTCAGTGGGTTTTCTTTTATAATAGTTCATCTACTAGTTGTCTCACATGCTGCATCTAAACAAAACAGAATAATCCAACAAATCGCTCCTTCCAGGGACATGGTTTCTCTAAGTCAATAGAACGTGCTTGTATACTTTCCTAGAGCTGCCGTAGAAATTACCACAAACTTGGAGGCTTAAACCGTTCTGGAGGCCATAAGTACAAAATCAGGGTTTTGGAATGGCCATGCTCCCTCTGAAGGATCTTGGGAAAAATACTTCTTCACGTCTTCCTGCTTCTGGTGGTGCCAGGCATTTCTAGTGGTAGCATCACTCTAATCTCTGCCTCAATTTTCACCTGGCCTTCTTCTCTCTTTCTTCCCCCTTCTTATCTTAATTTTTTAAATATTTATTTATTTATACTTGGCTGTGCTGGATCTTCATTGCTGCCTACAGTCTCTAGAGTATGCAGGTCTCAACAGCTATGGCACACAGGCTTAGCTGCCACACAGCATGTGGAATCTTCCCAGACTAGGGATCAAACCCATGTCCCCTGCACTGGTGTGCATGCATGCATGCTAAGTCACTTTAGTCATGTCTGGCTCGTTGTGACCCATGGACTGTAGCCTGTCAGTCTCCTCTGTCCATAGAGATTCTCCAGGCAAGAATACTAGAGTGGGTTGCCATGCCCTTCTTCAGAGGATCTTCCCAACCCAGGGATCAAACCTGGGTCTCTTTACATCTCCTGCATGGCTAGGCAGGTTCTTTCCCTCTAGCGCCACCTGGCAAGGTGGATTCTTAACCACTGGACCATCAGGAAAGTCCTCCTTTCTTATCTCTTATAAGGACGCTCATCAGGTTTATGGCCCAACCAGATAAAGCAGGGTGGCCTAATCTCAAGATCGTTAACTTCAGCACACCTGCAAAGGCTTTTTTTGTTTTCAAAATAAGCTCAAATACAGGTTCTAGGAGTTAGGGGCTGTTGAAGGATCACCATTCAACTTACAAAAATGCATTAGCTAAATTGGTTGCTGCACTGAAACAACTTATCAATTTAGTCAAAGGATTCATCTTAAATCTTTGTGTAAAGCTCTAGTTTCCCTAGAAGACCAGAGTGGAATGTGTTTATTTCCTTGCCCAACACAATAGATTCCACTATATAATCATAAGGGCTAAATACTCAATGAAACATGATCAACCATATCAAATTATAGTTTTCTTCTAGAGTGGATCACAATATTTTATCTTCAGAAGCAACTCTGGATCATTCCTTTAAGTAGAGTAAAAGCAAATAATATGGTTCTTATGTTGTAAATGGGAAATTTAGACAGAAGGGTAATTCAGTTAATGTTTACAGTTTAATTAGAAATGCTGACAGAAAGACTTGGAGTGTTGGTAGACCTCCTTATTAGTGCTGTCAACATAACTGCATTTATTGCCTCATCTTAATTTCTTTCTCAAATTCAATTTGGGATCCAGAACCAAAGAAGTTCTATTTTGCATGCATCAGTAGCAATGAACAATTTATGCTTATCTATCCCCCTCTGTCACACTACAGCAGCTGCTTAGAAGGCCTCATTCTACTGTGATAAGCAGTTTTGTTGTTTTATTTCTCACTGGTTCAGTGCACATGCCAGGGATGAGACATAGAGCTGGGTAAATAAGAGAGCAAAGAGACAATAATATTCCATTTCTAAATTTAAAAAAGGTTGTTTCAAAATATAGTTATCTTAATTTCCAAGATCTGTAATTTGTTTTCAAAATGTTTAAATATTCTCTTAGATATAATGCTTCAGCTTCATTTCTGAGCATATACCTATCATTTAGACAGCAAACACACCTCTGACGGGTAGAGAACAATACAAAATTGCACAGTTTACTAGAAGTATGGATTCACAAGACCATTTACCCAGTTTCAAAATAAGAACTAGGTATTAGCTGACTCAGTGGTGTGTGGACAGTTTTAGATTCTCTGGCACTTTTAAAATTATGAAGAGTAACAAGGAGATGGAAGACAGACTATCAACCAAGACTGAATGTCTTTTTCACTACTATTAAAAATGTATGTGGAAACATTCCTAGTGGATAACAGTTTAGTTCTGTGTCTTTGCAAAAGCTAATCAGTTTCCATTATTAAATAATCATTGATCACTTGGTGTTCCACCTCCATTGCCCTGGTTTATTTCCCAATACTGGAGCAGATGTTCTGTTCAACCTGAGCAGCCTGAGAGAAATGTGGGAAAGGATAAGCAACTGAACATATGGCATTTCTAAGTGGGGAGGCCTAACAGCGGGTATGATAAAGGTGGCTAGTTGCCCCTTGGGTTCTCTCTGAACACTGTGTGTTATGCTGTGCTGTTTAAGGCAGCAGTTTTTGAGGCAGAACAGGAACCATATTAGTTAAGCTAAGGAACTAAGAGACAGCTAAGAGAACTATATTAACTCTCATTTATTGACAACTGATATATGCAAGGCTTGTAATACTCAAGACCTGCAAAAATACTTGAGCGGGTTACACTTCCTTCTCCAGGGGATCTTCCGATCTAGGGATTGAACCAGGGTCTCTCACATTACACTAAGATTCTTTACTGTCTGAGCCACCAGGGAAGCCCCATTAATCCTCACAGTAGTCCTATTAGATAGATGTTTTTAGCCTCATACAATACATATGGTAAAAGTGAAGTGACCCTATGTGTAGGGCAGCAAAAGAGACACAGACATAAAGAACAGACTTTTGGACTCTGGGAGGAGAGAGTGGAATGATTTGAGAAAATAGCATTGAAATGTATATATTACCATATGTAAAACAGACAGCCAGTGGGAGTTTGATGTATGACACAAGGTATCCAAAGCCAGTGTTCTGCGACAACCTGGAGGGATGGAGTGGGGAGGGAGGGGGAAGGGGGTACAGAAAGGACAGGACAAATGTATGCCTATGGCTGATACATACTGATGTATGGCAAAAACCAGCACAACACTGTAAAGTAATTATCCTTCCATTTAAATAAATAAACAAAAAGGCTAAGTGATCTGCCTATGATCTCATTAAATAGGAATTTATGGATGGGTCCATTTAATTCTAAATCTTATATATATATATATATGTGTGCGTGTATACATATATATATATATATGTATACACGCACACACATATAGATGAATCACTTTGCTGTATACCTGCAACTAACAAGACATTGTAAATCAACTATACTCCAAAGAAAAATACTGAAATTAAAAAACCCTTGCAGCTCACTAATTTGAAATGACTATGTATTAACTGAGGATAATTTAGGTCAGTTTTCTACTGTGCCCATTTTAAAAAGGAAATGTGATCTTTTCATCCTTTTATCTAGAGCAGAATAGGTCAAAGCAATTTTTGATTGTTATCAAAATGTTGGGGCTTCCCAAGTGGCGCAGTGGTAAAGAATCCACCGGTCAATGCAGGACTCAGGTTCAGTTCCTGGCTTGGGAAGATCCCCTTGGAGAAGGAAATGGCACCCCACTTCAGTATTATTGTCTGGAGAATTCCATGGACAGAGGAGCCTGGTGGGCTACAGTCCATGGGGTCTCAAAGAGTCAGATGAAACTGAACATGCACAAATGTACCATTAAAATGTTAATTTCTATGATGGTTCAGCAGGTAAAGAATTTTCTTGCAAGGAGACATGAGTCTGATTTGGAGTCTGGCAAGCTACAGCTCAAAGGATTGCAAAGAGTTGGACTTGACTGAGCATGCATGCATATACCCATGTTACTTTTCGATAATTTCCTATGGAGAGCTACTGATTTTAGAAAGTTTGAAGGACTGCAAATGCTTTCATTCCATTGTGTCCCCAAGAAGTAGCCTCAGGGGTCAACTGGTTTCAGGCTTTATTGTCAGGAAGTCTAAAATACTCTTGGGAAGAGTGAATGTCATCCTTTGGTTTTTGAGAAAAAAATATTTCAACTCATGAAATGCAAAGTATTTTAAGACAAGTGATGTACTCTCAAATGCATACATATAGTGGAGGATATGGGCTATCAGGGAAAGTTAAAATACACAATATTTGAAGACAGGCCAGTAGTCAATAGACAGTACTGCTTCTATGCTGTATAGAACATATTCGAATTGCCTATGATTGATTCAAAGGCTTTATATGTATTAAGTATTATAATCCTCACAATAATCCTTTAGATGCTTTCTTTATCCAGGTTCACAGATAATAAAAGTAAAACAGAAAAGTTCAGGCGTTTTCTCAAGGTTACAGAACCGGTAAGCTGAGGTTCAAACCCTCAGCCCAATACCGGGTTCATGCTCTTAACCACTTGACATGGCTAGGGCTTGGGGCTATGGCAGGGAGCTTTTCATATTCTGCATTGCTAAAAATCACTACAATCAAATTTTGGGGAAGGAGTAATAACGCTTTCCTTTATCTTGGCCTGGAGAACCACAGAGATGAAGCATGTATAAAAATGGGAAATTATAATACAGAAGCTTTTCTTTGGATGGAGGATGTTGTTGTTGATCAGTTGCTAAATCCTGTTCAAATCTTTGTGACCCTATGAACTGTAGAATGCCAGGCTTCTCTGTTCTCCACTATCTCCAGGAGTTTGCTCAAATTCATGTCCCTTGAGTCGGTGAAAGTACTAGTCACTCAGTTGTGTCCAGCTCTTTGTGACTCCACGGACTGTAGCCCACCAGGCTTCTCTGTCCATGGAATTCTCCAGGCAAGAATACCATAGTAGGTTGCTATTTGCTTCTCCAGGGGTCTTCCTGACCCAGGGACTGAACCCAGCTCTCGCATGTTGCAGGCACACTTATCACCTACTGAACCACCAGGGAAGACTTTATGAGTCAGTGATGCTATCTGAACATCTCGTCCTCTGCCGCTCCCTTTCCCTTCTGCTTTCAGTCTTTCCTAGCATCAGAGTCTTTTCTAATGAGTCAACTCTTCGCACTAAGTGGCCACAAGTATTTGAGTTTCAGCATCAACATCAGTCCTTCCAATGAATATTCAGGGTTGATTTCCTTTAGGATTTTCTGGTTTGTTCTCCTCGTAGTCCAAGGTACTCTGAAGAATCTTCTCCAACACCACAGTTTGAAAACATCAGTTCTTCAGCAGTCAGCCCTTTTGATGGTCCAACTCTCACATCTGTACACAGCTACTGGAAAAACGATAGCTTTGACTAGACAGACCTTTGTCAGCAAAGTGATGTCTCTGCTTCATTATGTCGCCCAGATTGGTCATAGCTTTCCTTTTAAGGAGCAAGTGTCTTCTAATTTCATGGCTGCAGTCATTCTCTGCGGTAATTTTGGATCCCCAAAAAAGAAAATCTGTCACTGCTTCCACTTTTTCCCCCTTCTATTTGCCATGAAGGGATGGGACTGGATGCCATGGTCTTATTTTTTGAATGTTGAGTTGTAAGCCACTCTCCTCTCTAACCCTCATGGAGAGGCTCTCTAGTTCCTCTTCACTTTCTGCCATTAAGAGTACTATCATCTGCATATTTGAGGTTGTTGATATTTCTCCCGGCAATCTTGATTTCAGCTTGTGCTTCATCCAGCCCAGCGTTTCTCATGATGTACTCTGCATATAAGTTAAATAAGAAGGATGACAATATACAGCCTTGATGTATTCCTTTCCCAATTTTGAACCAGCCAGCTATTTCATGTCCAGTTCTAACTGTTGCTTCTTGACCAGTATACAGGTTTCCCAGGAGACAGGTAGGGTGGTCCAGTATTACCATCTCTTTAAAAATTTTCCACAGTGTGTTGTGATCCACACAGTCAAAGGCTTTAGCACAGTCAATGAAGCAGAACTAGATATTTTTTCTGGAACTCTCTTGCTTTCCCCATTATCCAATGTATGTTGGTAATTTGATCTCTGGCTGCTCTGCCTCTTCTAATAGAGAATACCACACTTCATAAAAAGAACATAACTAGTATGGGGATCATTTTCAGTGAAATCAGTTACTTGATGGAGCTACTGTAGTACAGAACCCAAATGCCCAGATGCCTACTAGATGATTAACAGATCAATAATGTAAGCAATAGCATATTAATTTTCTTAAAGTGAAGGCATGCTGGTGTTAAAACTGAATCATAATGGGATGATAAATTCCCAGGGGAAATACAGTCTAAATTATTTATACTTTTTATTCAGTATGTAGTATAAATGGCATATGGTAATGTAGGCATATATTCTAAATGTAGCAGTACTAGATGGATATCGGCAAGTTGTCTCTTTAATATATTTTAAACCTCTTTGTAGTACATAAAGATTTGTAAATAATTAAATGAACATTTATTTGGTTGGTATCTGAAATGTTAAGCTCTGGATGGGAACAGCCACTTTCATAACAATGAGTCAATAAGCAAGATCATGTATATTTACATAGTAGTGAAGAAGACAGACAATTGTAGTATTGCATAAGTGAAATTATTTCAGATATTAAGCACTCTGAAGAAAATCAAAAAGATCTTATGAATAAGAGGCACTACTAAATGCCAGGGACATGTTAACAATCATCCCTTCGACCAAGAAATCACATTATTGAATTGAAAGTGTCTAGATTAAGTTGTCTGCTAGGACAGAGTTTGGAACTCATACTCAGCTTGTAGAAATAAATGCAATTATAGTGTGTGCATATCCAAAGCCTTAATGTTATAACATTATACTTGTTATATAGCTACAGATGATATGTAGTTAGAGAATCAAAAAAGCTAGCATGATACACAGTCTGTGCCAGTGGATTAACTTTCGTATTAGATTTTTGAGCCAAGAATACATAACTGAGGATGAGATGAAGGAGAGCCCAGAGAGCATCACACTGCAAAAGCCAACCAAAGAAAGTGTTTCAGCCAAGAGATGCTGCTTAAGAGTCAAGTAAGATGAAAGCAAACAAGGAGACCAATGAGAATCCAAATAGGCAATGCTAGTTCCATTGAGGGTATAGTATAGATACCTTTAGATAGGTAAAAAGGGAGAGGCCAAGTAAAGAGACACAAACCAGACATGAAGGAGTCAACAACTGTATTCAACAATATTCTTATTTTTGAGAGGCTTTTCATCTGGGTAGTTAGGACAAATCCAAAACAAGCTTTGAAAGATACAAGATTTCATCCATATTTTTGAGAAACTAGGAGTTAGATGCATGCGGAGAGGGAAAAAGGATGTTCCAGGTACGGGTCTGAGCAATGTTGGCAGGTAGGAGAAATCAGTTGTTCGGTTGGGTTACAAAATAATCCTTAGGATAATGGAGAATAAGACTGAAGTCAGGAGCAATTTGGAAATGGCTAAGTAGGGTGAGGTTTATGAAGTAGGAAAAAAAGCAGAAATTAGAGGAAGATGTTCTACCAGGCGGCACAAATCCAGTGATTTTCTCACTGACAAAAAAATGCAGAAAAAATTAAGAATTCAGTAAAGTCAACAGTACCCGTTTTTCTTTTAGCTTCAGGAACAGACATGAATATTTACTTTCAGTGTTGTTTTTTTTTTTTCATGAAATTTAAAAACCCATAAAATTATGTTCATTCATTCTAAACATAACCTCTCCTCAAGTCTACCATTTTAATTAAAAAAGGCTGAAATAGGTCTTGGAATTGTGGTTTAAAAAGACTTTGGTGGCAAGTGAAATATTTTGTAAATGAGCTTCCACCCATCTGCTGTAGAGCCTGTTGTTGCCTTTTGAGCAGAATATTCTGAGTTCAGTGGCATGTGAAAACTAAGACATTTAATATTTTAAGCCTTTAAGATGAATGTTAATCTGAACAAGAATAAAACCCATGATTATTCTATTACCCTGCATTCCAGGGTTTAATTTAACATCAGTTTTCCCAGCATACTAATCTATTTACTGCTAAATTGAATAATTAATTCCCCCTACAGGGGATACCACACTCTTACTGACAGCTTGTCTCTAACCTTTGATTTCACAACATTGATACACAAATATACAGATATGGTTTCTTGTGTGCATCAGTTCTGATCTAAACAACAGCTACCAAAAGGACTGTATTAGCGTTAACTTATTTCCATTCTCCTGGATGGTATTCACCTTTTAAAATATAGTTGATAGTTGCTATACGTGAAAGGAAAGTGGAAGTGTTAGTTGGCTCAGTCGTGTCTGACTCTTTGCAATCCCATGGACTATAGCCTGCCAGGCTCCAATAACCATGGAATTCTCCAGGCAAGAATACAGGAGTGGGCAGCAATTCCCTTCTTCAGGGGAGCTTCCAGACCCAGGGATAGAACCTGGGTCTTCCACATTGCAGGCAGGTTCCTTACTGTCTGAGTCACCAGGGAAGCCCACATGTGAAATGAAGAGGCACAAATAACAGACATTTCTATTTTACTGATGATGGTTTACAGCTTTCTTCTGAAGGCCTTCCTGAGTGATGCACATCACAATATACAGCTTCCAGGTTTGGGCAAGAGCCTTTGATTTAAGCTATTAATTAAGCTAAGTGTAAAGATCACTCTTCTTCAATTGCCACTTTCTCAATAATGTTTGGAAATTTATTTAAAGGAATAGCTGGGTATGGTTTCCCTCCTACTCCATCCAGGTAGTGACAAAACTGGGTTGACTGGGAGGCTTAAAAGTGGTTTCTCTTTTCTTTCACATCAGCCATGATTTGTTGAGACAAAAGGTACGTCGGGTACTGACTGAGAGGTTAGTTTCTTTTCTCCTTCAGAGCATCAAGATAAATTTTTAAGTTGGTCTGTTTTTACCACAACTTATGTAACTTTTCATAAAAAATGCACCCCTCAGCAGATGGTTCCACCTCCCATCCAGTTGTGCAAATCCAAAACCAGAGTCTCCTTGATTTTTCTTTTCCTCATCCCCATCATCAACAAGTCCTACTGGCTCTATCAGCAAAAGAATTTCAAAACCTGATTCATTCTCATCTCCACGGTCACTACCCTAGTCTAAGCAACATTATCTTTCCCCTGGACTATGCCATGGGACCTCTCTGGGTCTCCTGGTTTCCATTCTTCCTCCTAAAGCCATTCTTCACACAACAGCCAAAGTAATAATGAAAACAGACTCCTCTTTAGAAAATCCTATCCACATAATAACAAAAATGGAGGCTGACAGTTCAAGGTCATATCAGGTGATGGGGGGAGCTCAGCTGGACCAGCCCCAAATCACACTCATACCTGTGACCAGGGAACAGTGAGTTCCCTCATACCACCCCCAAACAAACTACATTGAATACAGGCCTTCTTATTGAAAAAAGGAGGGTCTGATGTTAAAAGGAGGAAGGGATGCTCCACAGCAAAAAAAAAAAAAACAACACTGAAATGTCTTATATACTCATGATGAAATTCTCATTGGTTTAAAATGAAGGGAGAAAAATTAAAATGACATGTTGAAGTTTTTATGAAACTAAATATCCTTAATTTTTAAAAGTTTATTTTTTACTACCCTTTCTAAAATTTTAGGGTGATAAAATGCCCTTTCTTTTAATAAATTATAACAATAACAGATTATATGGGTTTTTTTTTTATGTCTTCACTTGGCAAAATAAGGTTAGTAACTGGATGACAGCCCCTTAAACTTTGGGGAATATTTAATTTAGAACATAAATTTCCAAAGCACACTCTAAACTGAAAATGAGGTTGCCTTCAAAAAAAAGATGGGGAGAGTTTATTTTCAAATATGCTCAGAAGTGCTGGGTTAAGAAATATTTTTTTTTTTTAAGTATCATTACTACAGGAATTTTCAGAACCTTAAAAATGCTAATGAACATTGCGAAACTCCATAAAGAAGTTACAGTATATAACACAATCTTCAATTATTTGATCAAGTACTTCTCTCATGAAGAATCATCTTTAAAAAACTTTTTTAATATTTGAATTAATTTATTTTTAATTGGAGGATAATTGCTTTACAATATTGCGTGGGTTTCTGCCATATAGCAACATGAATCAGCCATAGGTATACATATGTCCCCTTCCTCTTGAGCCTCCCATCCCACCCCTCTAGATTGTCACAGAACACCAAGTTGAGCTTCTTGTGTTATACAACAACTTCCTACTAGCTATCTAATTTTACACATGGTAACATATATGTTTCAGTTCACCCCATAACATATCTCTCTCAGTTCACCCCACCCTCCTCTTCTCCCAGCTGAGTCCACAAGTCTGTTCTCCATGTCTGCATCTCCATTGCTGCCCTGCAGATAGGTGCAACAGTGCCATCTTTCTAGATTCCATATATATATGCATTAATATACAATATTTGTCTTTCTCTTTCTTACTTACTACTCTGTATAATAGTTTCTAGGTTCATCCATCTTATTAGGACTGAGTCGAATACATTCCTTCTTCCAGTTGAGTAATAGTCCATTGTGTATGTGTACCACTGATTCTTTGTCCATTCATCTGCTGATAGACGTCTAGATTGCTTCCATATCCTACCTATTGCAAATAGTGTTGCGATGAACACTGGGGTACATGTGTTTTTTTCAATTATGGTTTCCTTGGGGTATATGCCCAGTTGTGGGATTGCTGGATCATATGGTAATTTTATTCTTAGTTTTTTGAAGAATCTCCATACTGTTCTCCATACTGGCTGTCCTGATTTATATTCCCACCAATACTACACGAGGGTCCCCTTTTCTCCCCACCCTCTCCAGGGTTTATTGTTTGTAGATTTTTGGATGATGGTCATTCTGACTGGTGTGAGGTTATACCTCACTGAAGTTTTGATTTGCATTTCTCTAATAATGAGTGATGTTAAACATCTTTTCATGTGTTTATTAGCCATCTGTACGTCTTCTATGGAGAAATGTCTGTTTAGGTCTCCTGCCTACTTTTTGATTGGGCTGTTTTTCTGGTATTGAGCTGAATAAGCTGCTTATACATTTTGGAGATTAATCCCTTGTCAGTTGTTTCATGAAGAATCACCTTGAGAGACTCATCCTGAGAATTGTTAGTTTAGAGACTCATGAAACACGTTACCATATATTTGATGTTAGCTGATAAGTATAAGCAGGTTTCTCCAGTGACTCAGTGGTAAAGAATCTACCTGTAATGTGGGGGCCGCAGGAGATGCAGGTTTGATCCCTGGGTTGGGAAGATCTCCTGGAGGAGGGCACGGCAACCCACTCCAACATTCTTTCCTGGTCACGCAACACTAATCTCACCCCTTTATCAAGAGGATAATGGCTAGCACACACTGAGAAAAGACATGGCAAGCACTCAGACTAAAAACAGCCCTTGCACCAAAAATATCAGAATCACACATGCTACACAGGGATACTTCCACATAAAAATAGTCCTTCAAGCACACAGTAGAAAACTGTTTTTCCTAAACTCAAAGATTCAGAGAAATATGAGTAAAATGACAAAGCAGAGGGACCACTCCCAATGAAAAGATCAAGAGAATTTCCCACATTTCCCACATTCTGTCAGGTACCATGCTCCCTTAACCCTATCACCTAAGTAATTTTCCGACCCATCTCTTTCCCTCCATCTCCACTGGCACTTCCAATATCTAGGCTGCTAGCACTCTCCCATCTCTCCTAGGTCACTACAATGACTTTCTTCCTGTTATTTTCTATGACGTCAGTCAAAGTAACTCATAAAAATGGAAATCTGTGTTCTAATTACATTGTAGCTATTCACTGTAAAATAAGTGAATATTAAAAATATCTATGCACCAGACAGTCAGAGCAAATACCAATCCATTTACAGTGAGAAACTGATCTAAACACCACTTTGGACAAGTCATGTCATTCATGCAATTATAACTCCTACTGGTCCCAGTGTTCTTGCCTGGAGAATCGCTGGGACAGAGGGGCCTGGTGAGCTGCCATCTATGGGGTTGCACAGAGTCGGACACGACTCAAGTGACTTAGCAGCAGCAGCAGCAGCAGTATGCATACTCTGTTATGTTATAGATTAGGTATGTCAGTGTTAACCTTGGTATCCTTTGCACATAATTTGACATGCAGTAGCCTGTTGTTGAACAAATGAATAAATATGAATGAGGAGATACTTCAATAAATCAATTAATAAGCCAATATTTTCAGCATGATTTCTAGTATCTTGATTTCAAGAACCAATTCTTAGCCTACTGGGAATGGGAAGTAATGTGGAATTAAGAAATAATGATCTAAGACTTCAAGCTCACTATTAAATTACATTTGCTGCTTTTCTAGCCTTGATATATTGAATCCTACATTTGCATCCATCTCATTCTCTTGTCTCTTTAGGAAAGGAAGTGATTCCTTTTTTCCCCCTTCCACTCCACCTCCATCCACCAATTTGCTTCTTAAGGACTGGAGTAGGCCCCAAACCTACAGACTGAGATGAATCACTAATGCCTATTGACCAATATTCTGGACTCAGTGCAACCAAATTCTCTATTGTCTATCAAGGAACAGTTATGTCCAGTTCAACCAATATTTGACAAACTCTTGTAATACAGAGTTTGTAACACACATTTTCCTTTTAAAAACTCACTGTATATTGGTGAAAATAAACACACAAATGGGCCATTTAAGTAAAAAGAAAAAAACAAAACAAAACTGTCCAACAGGAAGATTAACCTCATACTTAGAATACTAGCATAACAAGGAACCAAAGATGCTGAGAAAAAAATTAAAAGAGTTTGATACAGTTAGTACAAAAAAAAAAAAAAAAAAAAACTATACTGTTGTGCCGGGGTCCAGCCCCGGTGGATCCAGGGTGATTCGAAGGTGGGGGCGGAGTCGGAGTCTTTGGAAAAATACATATTTAATCACAGATATAGAGAGATTAGAAATGGATAGTGTAGTAGGAAGATTAGTGGAGAAAAGGAGGCTGAATAACTTGGATTACGTGGAATAACATCCATGCTCCAGATGGGAATTCAGCCAGAAAAACGGGAGCAAGAAAGAAGCGACATGGGGAATCAGTCTTTCCGGAAACTGATCCGATTTCTTTATTTTTGGGTTTGCTTATATACCTTTTGTTACACATAGGGATGAATACAGAGTCACGTGGGAGTCAGCAGTCCTGACCTTTATCAAAATCAGGTGCTTCACATAAATGCATAAAAAAAGGTCTTAGGGATATTACATCATCTTCTGGCCATGAGTGAGACCTGCTGACATTTTATGATCCTTTCTTTCTGATAACCAAAAAACTTATTTCTTCCAAGGGTGTTTTTTCTTAAACCAGGCACCACCCTCCAAATCAAGTTACATTCCTATAGGGTGAGGGTGTAGTGAGTTACAATCAAGAAAGGAATTTATTTAACCCAAGGTTAACAAGATTAATCTTAAAGGTTAATACTTATTTCTCCTATATGCTTAAGGGTTAATACTTATTTCTTCCTATATGCTAGTTATATTCATTATAAGGGTAGGGAACATGGAGATTTAGCAGCAAACATCAGCCCAACAAATGAAAATCCTTTCACCAATGCTCCTCTTAAGATCTGTGTAGTCTTAAGATATGATAAAGTTACATTTTTACATAGCAAGGACACAGTGATTTATAACAAAGTACAGTGATCTATTACAAAAGAGAAAATCCATTAACTCAAAAAGTCTAGTATTGCTAACATAAAAAACTACTATATTTCCTTTGCTATATTCCAAATATATTGATTAATATATTCCCAGGTGCCTAAGGATATGGAGGCCTGGCGGCAATCATTGACTCAACAACAAGAAAAAGTCCTATGCTAATTAAGACTCTAAAATACTCCAAAACTCTCTGTGCTGTTTACGGTTGAGAGGTAGTAAATAATCATGTGCCTAGTGGCAGCAGTATGGATAATCCTGTCACACAAGCTAGTCTGTCAGCAGAGAGGTTTGACCTGAAACATCCTTGTCCCACCCAGAGCAGGGAATTAGCAGCAATTATTGACACAACAAATGAAGAGACCCTTCACCAATATAATTCCTAACCAACCCATTATACTAATAATTTCTAACTCCCCAAAAGAATTCGCCTTTAATAAGTCTAAAACATCTCATGCCTCTCAGGTTGGGAGGCTGTAAACAATCACATGTGGCTGGACGAACCTATACAGGTGGGCTAGATAACCTTCAGAGGAGTCCGTAAGCTGAAACACTCTTGTCACGCCCAATAATTTTTATTGCCTTGGAGCTGCACGTTTACTCCTTCTCCGAGAGAAACGGTTATGGGGGAGAGCCCCCTGTAAAGTCAGAGGTGTAGGTGAGAGCATAAAACAGACTCTGGTTTTGGGGTTAGATGCTCGGGAACAGGGGGTTTCCTGAGGCTTGATCACGCCTTTGCGTATGCCAAGCCTCCTTCCTCATGACCTTTGCCATGGGCGGAGTTCCTCACGCTGGCTCCCGGCACTGTTGTATACTTAACAAAAAAGTTCATATAGAACAAGCACCAGTGGACAAATTCAGAGCTTTGTGGATTTTGTTATTTGGTATTATTTAATTCTTATTACATTGTAGAGTTACACAATAGTTTTGCCATCTCAGTATAAAAGACTTCTAAAATTTGTGAAAGTGTTAGTCACTCAGTCACGTCCGACTCTTTGCGACCCGTGGACTGTAGTCGTCAGGCTCCTCCATCCATGGAATTCTCCAGGCAAGAATACTGGAGTGGGTAGCCATTTCCTTCTCCAGGGTATCTTCCCAACCCAGGGATCGAACCCTGGTCTCCTCCATTGCAGGCAGATCCTTTACTGCCTGAGCCAGTAGGGAGGCCCATCCATTCCAAGTAAGTGCGCAGCTACAGACATAAACAGGATTCTACAGGACCATACCGGAGAAGGCAATGGCAACCCACTCCAGTACTCTTGCCTGGAAAATCCCATGGATGGAGGAGCCTGGTGGGCTGCAGTCCATGGGGTCGCTAAGAGTCGGATACGACTGAGCCACTTCACTTTCACTTTTCACTTTGATGAACTGGAGAAGGAAATGGCAACCCACTCCAGTGTTCTTGCCTGGAGAATCCCAGGGACGGAGGAGCCTGGTAGGCTGCCATCTATGGGGTCGCACAGAGTCGGACACGACTGACATGCCTTGCATCAGCAGCAACAGGAGCATACAGGAAGACAATTAAATCAGTTAAGGAAGGGGAGGGTAGGAGATAGGACTTTAAAAGAAGTGATGCTTGAACTAGATTTTGAGAGATAAATTCACCAGATGAAGGTTTGGGAAGTTAGGTGAAACAAGCAACTCCTTTGGTAGGATTTTTTCATTATCTTGACTCAGCGCTTTCAATACTTCATGTGGGCCTAAATCATTATTGGATATGAGAGTTGGACTATAAAGAAAGCCAAGTGCCAAAGAATTTATGCTTTTGAACTGTGGTGTTGGAGAAGACTCTTGAGAGTCCCTTGGACTGAAAGGAAATCCAACCAGTCCATTCTAAAGGAGATCAGTCCTGGTTGTTCATTGGAAGGAATGATGTTGAGGCTGAAACTCCAATACTTTTGCCACCTGATGCAAAGAGCTGACTCATTGGAAAAGACCCTGATGCTGGGAAAGATTGAGGGCAGGAGGAGAAGGGGATGACAGAGGATGAGATGGTTGGATGGCATTATCGACTCAATGGACATGGGTTTGGGTGGGAGTTAGTGATGGACAGGGAGGCCTGGTGTGCTGCAGCTCATAGGGTCGCCAAGAGTCAGACACGACTGAGCAACTGAACTGAACTGAACTGAACTGAAATCATTATCTGTTTTTTTTCTGTAACCTACTAAATCTGCTGCACTGAATCTTCACTATCACTTGAAAAGTATCTCAAGCTCCAAGACTCGTGCTTGGCTGCATCCCAACAGTCAAGAATCATAGATCAATTTGTTCCATTCCAGTTAAGGTAGTTGCTCAGTTTCCGTTTTTGCTTTTCCTTCAGTGATCATTAAAAATGTCAGTTTGTATAATCACTACCTTTCAAAGTCTTATTAGAAATTCTCTTCTATAGGAAGTCTCTCACAGAGTATAGACAAGTACACATAAAGGGGCTCCCTTCTAATGAAAAATGACCAACTGATTAGAATTCTGTATTCATAAATACATATTCAGACAATATAGAAATCGGTATGGCTAAGCATAACTAATTCATTTAACCAAAACTGTAAATTTTCCAGCTAAATGTAGCCAACCTCTCCTTGTTTCATACTGTCCATCATCTCAAGTGCCTGGCAGAACAACACCAAAACTGTATAATCCTCACCTAGTTTTTATTTAGCTGTATTCCTTCAAATTTTCCCACCAACATTGGATTACTGGTGAAAATCTGATTTGTGTGAGTGATGTAGGAAACCCGCAAATTATACTAAATACTTTGATGAGAGTTAACAGCTACTAGTTTTGAAGAATTAGAACATTTCATACGCAAGCACACATTATTCCCCTCTAAAATACGCAATAAGAGTATTTTTTCTGGCTTGGATTAGGGCCTCATCAATTGCCAGGAGAACTGCAGACTCTTACACAGAGATTCAGAGCAGAATTCCAGCTACTGAGCATGGGAAATTCAGAAAGCAAGCAATTTAGCCCCCGAACAGACACCTCAAACAGAGGATCTGTTCTTTTTTAAAGTATGGGATTTATCTAATTGATAGCCATTTAAAACTTTCTGCTTTCACCTGCCTTTCCTTTCTTTAGATGCCATCCTATAGTATCAGAAAATGCTCGGAAGTAACAAATGACTAGAGAATTAATAGGATTTCAATCTCTCCATACCATACCCCCTCTACATCCAGTCTTGGATAGATCTTTCATCTTGAATTGGATAGACTGAAACTTCCCAGGTCACAATAAATAATTATCCTAGACATTCTATTCTCTCTTTTAATTTTTTAAAATTTATTTGTTACTGTGTAATATACCCAGAAAAAATAGAATCTAGTGCTAGAGCTTCTTTGAAAATTACTTCCTTTAAGTGTAACATTGCTAGAAAGTCATATATATGAGACTCTAGCTTGAGCCATCATTATGTTTAAAACATGGTGTAGTGAAGAAAGCATGGATTTTGGAAAGAGAAAGATAAACCTTCACTCCTTACTAGTTGCATAAGCTTGACAAGCTAATTAATCTGTGCAGGTCTTGGTTTTTTCTTCTATAAAACTGGGACAGTTAGCAAGGAACAATGACAAGTTAGTTGTTGAGACTGAAATATTTACAGATAAACACCCAGCAAAAGATGGCTTGGATGGGTGCTCTCCAAGTTTTACCTACCCTCCCTCCATCAATTTTGCCAGTTTTAACAGAGTCAGTGACTTCAGTTCAGTTGCTCAGTCGTGTCTGACTCTTTGCGACCCCATGAATCACAGCACACCAGGCCTTCCTGTCCATCACCAATTCCCACAGTTCACTCAGACTCACATCCATCAAGTCAGTGATGCCATCCAGCCATCTCATCCTCTATCATCCCCTTCTCCTCCTGCCCCCAATCCCTTCCAGCCTCAGAGTCTTTTCCAGTGAATCAACTCTTCGCATGAGGTGGCCAAAGTACTGGAGTTTCAGCTTTAGCATCATTCCTTCCAAAGAAATCCCAGGGCTGATCTCCTTCAGAATGGACTGCTTGGATCTCCTTGCAGTCCAAGGGACTCTCAAGAGTCTTCTCCAACACCACAGTTCAAAAGCATCAATTCTTCAGCACTCAGCCTTCACAATTCAACTCTCACATCCATACATGACTACTGGAAAAACCATAGGCTTGACTTGATGGACCTTAGTCGGCAAACTAATAGTAGCCATATAAAAACTCTTCTGAAATGCTGTTCTTTAAGATCTTACCTTTCTGATATATAAAATGTCAGATGTTAAATTCCCTTTAGAATATGGCACCAGAATCAAGTTCACTTTTTTTTGGTTGAAACATTGTTTCTCTTTGATATCAATGTGAATTATACATACCACAATATTTTAGTTTAAGTTACCAGAAAGTCTGGATACAAAGTTAATGTTCAATAACAGAAAACATTTATTATTCTCTCTACATTGCTTACATTTATTTTTAAAATATCACTTTTTAATTTATTCATCAATTTTTTTATCCATCCAATAGATATTATTGAGACTGTGTATTGTCACATGGAAGAGCTATAATTTGATTACGTGGATGTAAATAATATTAATTAGCTGAGTGAAGTTAGATGAACTATTTATTAGCCTCAAACATCCCAAGTATTAAATTAGGCTAATAGTTCTTTCATAGAATTGTTATGGAGATTAAATAAAGTAAATCATATGTAGTACTTAGAACAATATCTGGCATATGGTATGCACTCTAATAATGCTATTTAGTATTATTTACCACACAGAGAGTAGTTACTGACAATACATAAAAAGAGAATGTAAGCTATTTCAATTCTTATGAAGAATTAAGTTTAGCACAAGCATACACTATAATAATGCAGTAAATGACAAACTCATTTATCTCATGCTAGAAAAATCAATTACCACCTTTATGAAATTTTGATCTTTATTTCACTCTTAACTCTAACCTATTATCTATAAAGGCACTCCTCATTTACCCTCAAGATTATCTGTATCAGTGAATGGATAAGCAATCAGAAACGTACATGCATTGATCCCATGTTATGAAGAGCAGTATAACTCTGAACCACCGAGCTCATTCTAGGATGGTCCATGCAAACGATCATGCTGAAAAAAAGACACTTTCAGTTCTGCTTTGCGCTGGGCTTCTTAAGCATAAGCACCACCAATAAAGGAACTACACTTGCAGAAGTCCTGTAGCTAAATGGTTAGTTGAATAGCTCATTTTGTTTCCTTCTCTCTAACCATCCACCAAGTTCACTACTATTAAAAAATTAAACTATGGGATTTGATTAAACATTTACAGTGGGCAACATTGTGCCCTAAATACATAGTTCTTACAGACTTCTTTCTTTTTTTCTGACGAGCCCTCATCTCTTTCAGATGTGCCCAACTGTCTACTTCTCATCTTTCACTTCTCCAGTAATAACTACCCTCCCATCTAAGACCCACTTAGACACTCACTGAAGCTTTTAAGTGAAAGTACTTGATTGACAGAGGAACAAGAACAGCAAAACTGAAATCCATCAGATGCATGGTGTGGCTCTTTATTGCAAGACTTCCTCGTGTTGTGAAACTGAACCCCTTGCCCCTTTGTTGTAGGAGGAAATAAGAAAGAATCTTCAGGTAAGATTGTTTAGGAGTTTGGTTGTTAAGGAGCTTTTGCAATCACTGGCAAGAATAATCACTAATTTGTTGATCTGGTAAAAAGAGGAGAAATGTATCTTTCCTTCACTAAAACACACTGTCCAACTTTACATCGTTTAGCATCAGGAGGTTTGGATTTCCCAAAGGGCTTAAGTACTAATTAGCTGTGTGAAGTTTCCAGTTGAATGTTGTTAAGCCTTAACATACTCATTCTGGTGAAATTCCACACCAGTTAAACGAAGCTAAAGGGATGAACTCTTCTGTGTGCTGTAGCTTGACTTAGCTATGCTCTCCTTTCTATTATAATATTTACAACACCGTGTTATGAAGATCATTGTGTGTCTGCTTTACTCTCCCAGTAGGCTGGGAACTCCTTAAGTGTAAGAGTCGTCACTGATTTAACTCTGTATTCCATGACATTAGCTTGACACTTAGCAGACACTTATAATGTCTAAGTAAGCAAGGACTGAGTGAGGTAGCTTTCCAGGACTTCCAGATACCTATACATACAGCTAGTCAATAGTCATGAAAAATCAACAGCCTACTTGAAAATTAGAATTTTTCTAAGTACAAGATCTGCAAATATATTAATAATTATAGAAATCAGTATAATCAGAACAATAAATTGTTACATTTTCTATGGTTGGTTTCTTATCTAATAGTAAGATGTACAGGTAATTGCTCCCATCTAAATGATCTGGGCTGAGTCCAAAATGGAATATAAAGTCAAGTCATACATTGAGGTTGTTTTTTTTTTTTTTTTAAAGCAATAATATCAACTGGGAGCAGACTTGACAGCAACTCAGGAGATGTGTTATTGCTGACCATAAGCTTCTCCACCAGTCAGCAGTGGAAAGAAGCTAATGAAGAAGCCAATACAGAATGCACTGTATTAATTCAATGGGTGGGTCCATATTTGGACCAGAGAAAATAAAGCTTACTAAATTGTGGGGTTCATTACCTTTCTTCCTTCCTCCCTTTCACCCTTCCTTCTTTCATTTCTTTCTTTCTTTTCTTTCTTCCTTTCTAATCATCTATCTAAAATACTATTTGTAAATCCAATTTTTTATAGAACCATCCTGTAACCTAAGAAATAAGGAATCTCTGGATTCCCTTTAGCTTTTCTTTCTTGTTCATCTCTATGACAGCTAAGAACCATAGCTAAAAATTTCCTGAGCATTTATCATGGCCCAGCTACTACAGTAATAGATTACATATATTTATTCACTCATTTAATTTTTACAACAACTCCCATCGTTCTTTTTCCACAGACGAAGAAACAGAAGCACAAGAGAATCTAAGGTCACAAAGTTCGTGAACAGAAGGGCTGGTTTAAATTGGGGAGTGTGGCTTCAGGGTCTGCACTCATATCCATGACCTCTCACTGTTTCTTCTCTGAGGGCGTTTGTTAATGGAAGGTACAGGAAAGCAGTATGGTCTTGGCACTGGGGAGAAAGATGTTTAAAACACAAGAAGCACAATAGGAGTAAATGTTTTTTCATCTTTGGTCAATATCACAATCTTTATATTATCAGAGATACATATAAATATTTTAAAACTAGTAGTGTATTTGGTAACTCTGATTCCCCCATATTCCATGTCTCTAGAGAAATGGAGAAATCTGACTATGCCTAATTTAAAAGCATAAGCACTTCGTAGTGAGCCTCCAACACCTCAGAGCAATAAAGAGTAACAGGTGCAAACATGCTAATACAATTTATCTTTCCTATGTAAGTCAGTAAGAGAAAAATTTAAATATTTCATGAGGAGAAGAAATCATGCAATGATTTCAGATTACTTTGGGAAGGAAGGAAGGGATAGTATAGCATCTTTTACATGTATTTAATTGTTCATATGTGGCTTTTTGTACTACTGAGATGGTGAAAGATTCATGAAAATGTAAAAGAAACACATTTCATTCCCGACTTATTTCTGACATGTGAAAATGCGTGAATGTACTAGTCAAAAGTGCCCTTGATAGGAACATGCTATTTGAAAAAACTACAATGAAATCAAATTAACTGACTGAAGGAAAAAAACAAAACAATCAAACAGAACCTGTACTTAGAAGAAATCTTATATTTACTGGTTTTCGGTATATATGCATTTGCAGATATGAGATATATATGCATATAAATTACATTTAATGTTACAACAATCTTAACAGAAAGGCATGGTTATATTCATTTTACTGAGAAAATTGAGTCTCAGATACACTAAATACTTTTCCTAGTGGCATGTACTAGCTAGGCAGGTTCAAAGAAGCTCAGATGACAAAGCCTTTGTCTATGATAACACAGGACCATTCAAAGAAGGGAAACATTCTTTTTCCTGACAAGGAGACTATGTGCACAACTGCTCCCTGACCCCAAGGGTAGGGAGCAAGTGGACAGGGCTAGAGAGGACACATGAAGAGGGACTGCAAATGTAACATCTAGAAAGGTAAGCAGGGGAAGAAAGTCCACCAGCAGCAGCTGAACTGGTCACTTTTATGAAACATAAGTTGATCAGCTGTTCATTGACAATTTGCTCAGTAATCCAAATAAACCCGTGAGATTCTCTCCATAGTTTGGTAAAAATTCAAAGAAGGCCCCAGCCAAGAAGCCATTAGATTAGGCTAGTTCCATGCCTGTTGCTCAGTCTTGTTCGACTTTTTGTGACCCCATGGACTGTAGCCCACCAGGCTCCTCTGTCCATGGGATTCTCCAGGCAGAAATACTGGAATGGGTTGCCATGCCTTCTTCCTGGGGATCTTCTCAACACAGCGATTGAACCCATGTCTCCCGTGTCTCCTGCATTGACAAGTCAGTTCTTTAACACTGAGCCACCTGGGAAGTAGAGTAGGCTGAACAAAATCAGTTTATCTATGATCTCTGTCACTTTTATAAGCTGGGGAATTAGAGGTTTTCCAATGTTAGCCAAGCAATTGTTTTCTAGCCTCTTTGAACAACTTTTTTTTTTTTTTTTTTTAAGTTCACCTTGGCCTAAAGATGACCTTACAAAAGCTTTCCCAAGATGAGATAATGTTTTCCACACAGCCATCTGTGAGTGCCATAAGGAGATGCCTCTTCAGGGCTTGATTAGGGACAAGACAAGCCTCCAGAGGAGGATGACCACACTGTGGGCAGAGCTGCCCCGCTGGGAAGCAGGCACAAGAAGAGACCCAGATGGTGTGCAGGGCATGCCTAGGATGGGTAATAATTTCCTTAGGCATACAATTTGGCAAACCATTATAAGAAAATATTGTGAGAAACAGCCCAACAGAAGGTCATGCTTGGGTAACCAGTTAACAGGTACTATGTGGGATATTCTCTGTTTAGAAGAGAAATGGCACAAAATTCATCATATTCACATAACTCAGAAGGACAAACTGAATGATGGGGATTAAAAAATGCCCATTTCTTCTCAAAAAGTTTGACAATAACATTGGGCTTCCATTTTGTGTGTAGTTTATAAAAACTGTATCAACTGGACTCAGTGGGAGAAGGTAGAAGCTGGGATGATTTGAGATTCTTTACCATCTGAGCTACCAGGGAAGCCCCATTAATCCTCACAATAGCCCTGTTAGAGAGACATTTTCAACCTCATACAATATATATGGTAAAAGTGAAGTGATCCTATGTGCAGGGCAGCAAAGGAAACAGACATAAACAACAGACTTTTGGGCTCAGTGGGAGAAGGAGAGGGTGGAATGCTCTGAGAGAATAGCACTGAAACGTGTACATCACCATAAGTGAATTGACATTTACCATAAGTAAATTCCCATAAGGCAATCTGATGTATGACATCGAGCACCCACAGCCAGTGCTCTGTGACAACATGGAGGGATGGGGTGTGGAGGGAGATGGCAGAGGAGTACAGGATGGAGGGGACAACTGTATTCCCATGGCTTATTCATACTGATGGATGGTAAAAGCCATCACAATGCTGTGAAGTAATTATCCTCCAATACAATAAATAAATATTTTAAAAGGTCAGTTGTCTTCCTTTCTTTGGTTTTTATTAAACATGTTCTCTAGTTACCTTGGTGCATGTGGCATTGTCTATAAAACTTGGTATTTTATGACCATTTTAATTTTTTCCTATTGCTATCGGTACTTCACCTTAGTTTATAGCTGGAAGAGAATTCTCTGCAATTTTAGTTTTCTAACTCACTTTCTCAGTAGGAGGTTTTGGACTGGACTGATTATATTCTTAGGTAACAGGGTATTTCTCAGAGACAGCATGCCTTGGCAGATATTTTAAACATCTCCAGTATAGAAAGTTATCCATTCATCTTTCATAGCACTAATTGAGTAGATATTCCATGGTTTCCGCTCAGAACCAGTCCTGAACAGAAAGCTGGTTTTGATGTAAGAACATGGTTGAATTAACGAATTCCTTAGTTTTTGTTTGTCCCTATGCTAGTTTGCTAGGGCTGTCATAAAAGCAAAAACAAACAAACAAAAAAACACTACAGACTGGATGACTTCAGCAATAGAAATTTGCTTTCTCATGGCTCTGGAGGCTAGAAGGCCGAGATCAAGGTGTCCGCAGGTTTGGCTTTGCCTGAGGCCTTGGTGTTTGGTTTACAGGCAGCCACCTTTCCACTGTGCTCTCCTGTGGCTTTTCTCTGAGGTGGTGTCTCTATTTTGTCCTAATCGCCTCTTTTTATAAGGATACCAGTCAGATTGGATTGGGGCCCACCCCAAAGGGCCTCATTTTCACTTAATACTGCTTTAAAGGCCCTGTACCTCAAAACAGTTACATTCGGAATTACGAAGCATTAGGGTTTCAGCATATGGATTTGGAGCGGACACAATTCAGGATATAACAGCGCCTGAGAGAACATGTGTGAGATTCAAGATAATTATAACTACGGACAACTGTGCCAGGCCTGGGTTCAAATCTTATTTCTATATTTGTCGGCAGTGTGTTTTGGTCAAGACATTGTTGTTCTCTGGTCTTCAGTTTGCGCTCATACTCAGTCACTAAGTCATGTCCAACTCTTCGTGACCCCATGGACTGTAGCCCATGAGTCTCCTTTGTGAGATCTTCCCGGCAAGAATACTGGAGCGGGCTGACGTTTCCTTCTTCATGGAATCTTCCCGACCCAGAGATTGAATCCGTGTTTCCTGAGTCTCCTGCATTGGCAGGCAGATTCTGTACCACTGAGCCACCTGGAAAGCCCCAATCTTTAATTATTTTGCCATAAATAGTGAAAAAGCAGTCAGGCTTACCTCATAGGGTACTGCTGCTGCTGCTGCTGAGTCACTCCAGTTGTGTCCGACTCCGTGCAACGCCATAGACGGCAGCCCACCAGCTTCCCCCATCCCTGGTATTCTCCAGGCAAGAACACTGGAGTGGGTTGCCATCTCCTTCTCCAATGCATCAAAGTGAAAAGTGAAAGTGAAATTGCTCAGTCGTGTCCGACCTCAGCGACCCCATGGACTGCAGCCTTCCAGGCTCCTCAGTCCATGGGATTTTCCAGGCAAGAGTACTGGAGTGGGGTGCCATTGCCTTCTCCATAGGGTACTGACAGGCTCAAATAAAATGGCATGTAAAATCTTTGTTAATCCTTAGATACTAAATTACTTTTAAGGTAAACTTTTACTAAGAATATAATATGTGAAAGTATGCTGTGCTAAATTTTTACACATTTCTTATTTTTATGATTAATCCCACCAGACAAAGAACAATTAACAATCAAAGTGAGAGAGTCATTTCCTAGGCAGGTTGATAAGAAGTCTAGGGGTCCCCAAGGAGAGAGGGGTCTGGAATTCTCAAGGAGGAAGAAAGGACAAACTTTTTTTCCTTCTCTACATTCCTTAGGATTATATAACAGCAATGTATTCTGCCTGAGGACAGTCTCTGGATTAAACCTTCTGGCTAATTCTTTTAATTATGGGAGTAGACCTGCTCTTTACAAGGATTATATAACAACAATGTATTATGTATTCTGCCTGAGGACAGTCTCTGGATTAAACCTTCTGGCTAATTCCGTTATCTTACAATGTAAATTATGGGAGTAGGTCTGGTGAGGTCTTTACAACCTCCAGACATGGATTTTGATTTACTGGAGAGCACATAACTCCATTGTTAACACTAGCAAGCAGGTACTCTTTCTACCCCCTTCTGATGCCTATGTCAGAAGCTTTCTCTATCTCCTTTATACTTTAATAAAACTTTATTACACAAAAGCTCTGAGCAATCAAGCCTCGTCTCTGGCCCCGGATTGAATTCTTCTCCTCCGGGGGCCAAGAATCCCGGCGTCATGATTCAACAACAACCTTTCAAAAGGTCCACTCAAGAAATCTAGACCTATATCCTGACTTTCGCTCACTCTCTGAGTGAGTAATAGTCGCTCAGTCATACCTGACTTTTTGCAATCCCACGGACTGTAGCCTGCCAGGCTCCTCTGTCCATGGAATTCTCCAGGCAAGATTACTGGAGTGGATTGCCATTTCCTCACTCAATAAAGTTAATTAAATCACATTCCAAGTACCTCCATCCATAGACAAACATAACATTACACTACAAACCCCAAGTAAGGCAAAAGGAAAGAGGAAGGGAAGTATGAAAACGAGAAAGAAAAGGGGAAGGAATGAAGATTTAAAAATGATTTAAAAAATGTGACCCTTAGTCTTTTCCTTTTACTGAAAGATGCCTTATCACTTTCAAATTATACAAAATGTGTAAAGGTTGAAATAAGGAAATGGATAGAACTAGACGGTAATATTTCTGACACCTCTCAGAATAGATCCATAATCTAGTCACCTAAGCGGTAAACATTTTAAAAGACATCAGATAAAAACACAGCATATCTGATGAGTTAAACTGGGTAGAGTTTAAAACTAAAGCTGTCATTAAAATATCACAGTGCAAGAAACAGCAGAAGACCTTGAGAAATGACACATGTCGGGGACAGTTTTGCCAGAGTGCCCTGGGACCTTGCATATGCTCACACAGATCATGCAGGCTAGGCTCCATTACAATCTGATCATGTTCATGCAGAATGTTCTTGGCCATCCTTCCTGGTACATGGCAAGACAAGTGGTCTGTGAGAAACTGTTGCACAGACTACCTTGCAGGAGACCCTCCATTCTGCAAAAGGCTGCAATGAGGCTGTTTCCCATCTACTTCTCTGGTTCCAGAGAGGCACTGACCACTGACACATGATCTGAGGGTAAATAAAACACAAGTTTTACTTCTTGTGGTTTATACTGTGGTGAAATTCCTTCAGAAAGGTTTGACTCTGAAAACTTGCAATAGGAACAAGAGTATGCATGACCATGCTTCTTTCTAGTGTTAAGCACCTAAGAAGAAGAAAAAGCCACAGAAACTTTATTATAGTCAAATAATTAAAAAGTTAATGGGCAATATCCTGTAAAATAAATGCACCATTTAACATCCTTTACAAATGTGAACTTTCTTTGAATCTCTGCAACTGTGACAAGTCAAGTCTAGGCCACAAACCTCAGAGATACAAGTAGACAGAGCTTAACTTTGTGTCCTAGATTGCTCTGTTTTTAACAGGGACAAAAGATGCATTGTTTTAGCCTTGCAGCTCAAAGAAATAAAAACATGAAACCTAGAAAGAAAAATTTTACTCCCCCCCCCACCCCACCCCCCCCCACCCCCCCCGCAAAACAAATCAAAATAACCAAGTTTAGTGTCAGATGCAAAGAATTTCTAGGGAAAAATTAGGACTGAATATAATTAAGAGGAATGTATAATTCATAACTCATTACCAGAAGCCCAGGTTAAGATAACTTAAGCAAAGTGGGAATTTATTAGCTCAGTAACTGAAAAGCTTCAATTACAGCATGGAATCCAGGAGGAACTAAAAAAAAAAAAACAAAACAGCTAATGGGAAGCTGCTATATAACACAGGGAGTCCAACCTGTTGCTCTGTGACAACCTAGAGGGGTGAGGGGTGGGTAGAGGGAGGGAGGCACAAGAGAGAAGGTATACATATACACACACACATACACACAGCTGTATACACACACACACACACACACACACGTATATATTTATATATATCCTTATGGCTAGTTCACGTACAGCAGAAACCAACACGACATTGTAAAGCAATTATCCTCCAATTAAAAACATAAAATAGATAAAATAATAGCCAAAAAAAAGCTGTTGTCAAGACCAAATTTCACTCTGCTCTATGACTCTGCTCTTCTCTGTATTGGTTTCATTTTCAGACAAATTTCACCTTAGGTTTATACCTACTAACAACAACATGCAGAAAGAAAAGGTCTCTTTCTCCAATTGTTTCAGCAAAACTACTGGTCATGACTTTCAGATTCACCAAACCTGAGTCACATTCCATCCCCTCACTTTGATCCACAGACTGGGTGGCCCCACTCAAACCACTTGGACTGAGAGTAGGACGAGATATTTGCACAATGTAAATCTACGGAGATAGTGCCAGGAAAGGGGAGGATGGCTGAGACATCACCAAACACAACAGTTACTAACTGGTGTAATCTAATATTGCCTTGGAGTTTGAGCTGCATCACCGTTTTCCAAAACTATTTGAATTGTGAAACAAGCCAGATTGCTTGGCATTAAAGGGTGGTTTTGAGTGCAATTATTTTGAGTTATTTACTAATCTTCTACTACATTCACCCCCTGCCCCTGCAACCATAAAAATCCATCTCTTGTTAAAAGGCCACCTGACCAGAATAGTTAAGAGAAATATTCAATAACCTCTAGAGAAAGGGTAGGATAATTATTTTTAGTTTCTGGTATTTGATCATAAATGCTTTCATTCTGGAATGACTTCAGTGAGATCTGTACATCTGAAGGCTGCCAAAAAAGAGAAGGGGGGAAAAGTCAAATATTAAAAGAAACCTCCTTGCTCTCATCCAAAAGAGGAAGATGCTTAAATTTTTAAAGAAAATGTTAACTCTATTTTTAACTCTGTGTTTTGGTTCTCTAAGGCTTAGTCTAACAAAGAGGTCAGGTAGCAAAAAGCTTTAAAAACCAAATATTTCATACCTAGGCTTCATTAACCCTCTCTTAAAATGTCTGATAAGGGGGACAAAGAGAGAACGCAGGTCTTCCATAGGCAATCCAGTCCTCTATCATATTAGTACCTTCCACAGATGGGCCCTGAAAGATTTCTAACATGAAATTTGTTCTGAGTAAGAAAGATCACTAAAAAGCATATGATCCAATAAAGACATATGGGCACTGAAAAGTGTCCTAAATTGAACTACCAAATTAGTGTGTCACTTTAAGATACCGTTATTTGTGGGATGAGAATGACCAAGTGGCCAGTGACTTTTCACATCAAGTTTATATCAAACTTTGCTTTCCAAGACCTCTGGGACAATGTTAAACACCCCAACATTCGAATCATAGGAGTCCCAGATGAAGAAGACAAAAAGAAAGACCATGAGAAAATACTTGAGGAGACAATAGTTGAAAACTTCCCTAAAATGGGGAAGGAAATAATCACCCAAGTCCAAGAAACCTGGAGAGTCCCAAACAGGATAAACCCAAGGCGAAACACCCCAAGACACATATTAATCAAATTAACAAAGATCAAACACAAAGAACAAATATTAAAAGCAGCAAGGGAAAAACAGCAAATAACACACAAGGGGATTCCCATAAGGATAACAGCTGATAGAAACTCTTTAGGCCAGGAGGGAATGGCAGGACATACATAAAGTGATGAAAGAAAATAACCTACAGCCCAGATTACTGTACCCAGCAAGGATCTCATTCAAATACGAAGGAGAAATCAAAAGCTTTACAGACAAGCAAAAGCTGAGAGAATTCAGCACCACCAAACCAGCTCTCCAACAAATGCTAAAGGATCTTCTCTAGACAGGAAACACAAAAAGGGAGTATAAACTCGAATCCAAAACAATAAAGTAAATGGCAATGGGATCATACTTATCAATAATTACCTGAAACGTAAATGGGTTGAACCAAAAGACAAAGACTGGCTGAATGGATACAAAAACAAGACCCCTATAGGTGTTGTCTACAAGAGACCCACCTCAAAACAGGGGACACATACAGACTGAAAGTGAAGGGCTAGAAAAAGATATTCCATGCAAATAGAGACCAAAAGAAAGCAGGAGTAGCAATACTCATATCAGATGAAATAGACTTAAAAACAAAGGCTGTGAAAAGAGACAAAGAAGGGCACTACATAATGATCAAAGGATCAATCCAAGGAGAAGATATAACAATTATAAATATATATGCACCCAACACAGGAGCATCTCAATATGTAAGACAAATGCTAACAAGTATGAAAGCAGAAATTAACAACACAATATTAGTAGGAAACTTTAATACTCCACTCACACCTATAGATAGATCAACTAAACAGAAAATTAACAAGGAAACACAAACTTTAAATGATACAATAGATCAGTTAGACCTAATTGATATCTATAGGACATTTCACCCCCAAACAATGAATTTCACCTTTTTCTCAAGCGCATACGGAAACTTCTCCAGGACAGATCACATCCTGGGCCATAAATCTAGCCTTGGTAAACTCAAAAAAATCAAAATCATTCCAAGCATCTTTTCTGACCACAATGCAGTAAAATTAGATCTCAATCATAGGAGAAAAACTAATAAAAATTCCAACATATGGAGGCTGAACAACACGCTTCTGAATAACCAACAAATCACAGAAGAAATCAAAATACACATGGAAATGAATGAAAATGAAAACACAACAACCCAAAACCTGTGGGACGCTGTAAAAGTAGTTCTAAGAAGAAAGTTCATAGCAATACAGGCACATCTCAAGAAACAAGTAAAAAGTCAAATAAACAACCTAACTCTACACCTAAAGCAACTAGAAAAGGAAGAAATGAAGAACCCCAGGGTCTCCCACATTTCAGGCAGACACTTTAACCTCTGACCCACCAGGGACGCCCAGTAGAAGGAAAGAAATCTTAAGAATTAGGGCAGAAATAAATGCAAAAGAAACAAAAGAGACCATGGCAAAAACCAACAAAGCCAAAAGCTGGTTCTTTGAGAGGATAAATGAAATTGACAAATCATTAGCCAGTCTCATTAACAAACAAAAGGAGAAAAATCAAATCAATAAAATTAGAAATGAAAATGGAGAGATCACAACAGACAACACAGAAATACAAAGGATCATAAGAGACTACTTTCAGCAATTATATGCCAATAAAATGGACAACTTGGAAGAAATGGACAAATTCTTAGAAACGTACAACTTTCTAAAACTGAACCAGGAAGAAATAGAAAATCTTAACAGACCCATCACAAGCATGGAAATTGAAACTGTAATCAGAAATCTTCTAGCAAACAAAAGCCCAGGTCCAGACGGCTTCACAGCTGAATTCAACCAAAAATTTAGAGAAGAGCTAACACCTATCCTACTCAAACTTCCAAAATTGCAGAGGAAGGTAAACTTCCAAACTCATTCTATGAGGCCACCATCACCCTAATACCAAAACCTGACAAAGATGCCCCAAAAAAAGAAAATTACAGGCCAATATCACTGATGAGCATAGATGCTTTCCAAACATTTTAAATCATCAGTGTAACTCTAGTGATGGTATTTTCTAGACTGGCTCTTAAAATGATTCATCCATCAGCAAACTCTGTTCCCAAACAATTTGAAATCTGCAGTTTTCAGTTTCAACTTGCAATGGATTAACACTCAAAGCCATCCTCTTGTTATACTGAGCCAGTCTACCTGGAGGACTCCACAGGAGGGATTCATATCTGTCATGATGGGTGGAAAAGATGATGCTACTCGATTCAAGTGTCATGTTTCTCAGACTGAGCCTCTTCTACTAACAGAATGTTCTTCATTTGCCTCCATATCCCTCTCCCTTTTAGTGATGAGCCTCCCCCTCCCCAGCCCTCATGATACCTTCCCTCCACCATTCACAACCACAGACACAGACAATGCAGCACTCTGCAATAAACAGTGGGGAAATTTTGACTCAGTGAAGAACTCCAACGCTGCAAAAGAAAGGGCGTAGTTTCCAAAATCGTCATTTTGCTCTCATGGAAAATTTGATCTTGTGTAAATAATTTCCCAAATCTCCAGCTCATGCTGGAGAAATCACACTCTAAATTAATTCCACACCATAGGCTAAAGACAAAACTAAAAGTCCAATCTTATAACTTTTCTAACTCTCCCTTGGCCAAACAAATGATCTTCAGTCAACGTTCTCATTTCTCAATAAAGTTCTGCATATAGTAAAAGGGATAAGTCATTTTGTACATGATTTCCACAAGAAATCATTTCAAGGTAGAAATTGTAAAAGTAAACAACTATCCGAAATATCTCTTTGTAAGAAAATGTGACAAAGTGGAGTTAGGACAAAAAACTTACATCTACATGAAAAGTATAACTGTTTCGCTGGAAAAAGATCTGAGTGGTTATGCAAATTACACAAGTTAGTAGAAATCTGATCCCCAAAATAAATGAGAGACAAAATGGCTAACTGGGACACAAGACCATTCTGTGGTGACCAATAATAAGTACAAATGTGAAAATTATGAAACGTGACAGTCTCGGTATTTGGATAAAAGTGATGGGCACAGAGCTATGGAATTTTGAGTGTGCCCCAGTTCTGGGAATATTCGTGGGATGTCCCTGTGTTTGCTGCTCAGAGTAAGTGGAAAGGAAGGAAGTGTATTTGTTGCAGTGTTAGGTCCCCAGGGAAATCTACATAAGTATGGTCCCTTCTTCAACACTCTAGCTATTGTTCTATTTGTTTTTGCTCTGTTTTGTTCTATTTCTTTCCACTCCACTGTTGTCAGCAAGTGTTCTCTTCTCCTTCACTGACTATCATTGTTGTTCAGCCACTAAGTCATGTCCAATTCTTTGCAAACCCATGAACCCAGGCTCCGCTGTTCCCCACTAACTCCTGGAGTTTGCTCTAAATGCATGTCCATTGAGTTGGTGATGCTATCCAACCATCTCATCCTCTGTCGCCCTCTTCTCCTTTTGCCTTCACTCTTTCCAAACATCAGGGTCTTTTAGAATGAGTCAGCTCTTTGCATCAGGTGACCAAAGTATTAGAGCTTCAGCAACAGTTGTTCCAATGAATACTCAGGATTGATTTCCTTTAGAATTGACTGCTTTGATCTCCTGACAGTCCAAGGGACTCTCAAGAATCTTCTCTAGCACCAAAAATCAAAAGCATCAGCTCGTCAGCACTCAGCCTTCTTTATGATCCAACTCTCACATCCGTACATGACTACTGGAAAAACCGTAACTGTGACTACACAGACCTTTGTTGGCAAGGTGATGTCTCTGCTTTTTAATACACTGTCTAGTTTTGTCGTAGCTTTCCTTCCAAGGAGCAGGTATCTTTTATTTCATGGTTATAGTCCCATCTACAGTGCATATCTCCTAAATAAACATGGCAGTTTTTCATTGGATAAAACACCCAAATACTATGGTGAATGGATGGATGTTTGTAAAGTAATCAAGTCTCGAAAAACAAAAAATGCCTTACCTTATCTTCTCATAGGTCTCTTAATGGACTTATATATATATATATATATATATATATATATATATATTTTTTTTTTTTTTTTGGATAAAATAGAAGAGGCATTTCCAAGCTGAATGCAGAATGAAACAGGAAGCATTCAAGTTATTTTATGGGATCAGAGTAGGAGACATTATATATATACATATATGTTTCATAAATGTCTTCAGTTCAGATCAGTCACTCAGTCATGTCTGACTCTTTGTGACCCCATGAACTGCTGTATGCAAGGCCTCCCTGTCCATCACCAACTCCAGGAGTTCACTCAAACTCATGTTCATTGAGCCAGTGACGCCATCCAGCCATCTCACCCTCTGTCGTTCCCTTCTCCTCTTGCCCTCAATTCCTCCCAACATTAGAGTCTTTTCCAATGAGTCACCACTTCGCATGAGGTGGCCAAAGCACTGGAGTTTCAGCTTTAGCATCAGTCCTTCCAAAGAACACCCAGACTGATCTCCTTTAGGATGGACTGTTTGGATTTCCTTGCAGTCCAAGGGACTCTCAAGAGTCTTCTCCAACACCACAGTTCAAAAGCATCAATTCTTCGGCACTCAGCTTTCTTCACAGTCCAACATTCACATCCATACATGACTACTGGAAAAACCATAGCCTTGAATAGACGGACCTTTGTTGGCAAAGTAATGTCTCTGCTTTTTAATATGCTATCTAAGTTGGTCATAACTTTCCTTCCAAGGAGTAATCGTCTTTTAATTGCATGGCTGCAGTCACCATCTGCAGTGATTTTGGAGCTCCCCCCCAAAAAAGATTGCCACTGTTTCCCCATCTATTTCCCATGAAGTGATGGGACCAGATGCCATAATCTTAGTTTTCTGAATGTTGAGGTTTAAGCCACCTTTTTCACTCTCCTCTTTCACTTTCATCAGGAGGCTCTTTAGTTCCTCTTCACTTTCTGCTGTAAGGGTGGTGTCATCTGCATATCTGAGCTTATTGATATTTCTGCCAGCAATCTTGATTCTAGCTGGTGCTTCTTCCAGCCCAGCGTTTCTCATGCTGTACTCTGCATAGAAGTTAAGTAAGCAGGATGACAATACAGCCTTGACGTACTCCTTTTCCTATTTGGAACCAGTCTGTTGTTCCCTGCCCAGTTCTAACTGTTGCTTCCTGACCTACATATAGGTTTCTCAAGAGGCAGGTCAGGTAGTCTGGTATACCCGTCTCTTTCAGAATTTTCCACAGTTTATTGTGATCCACACAGTCAAAGGCTTTGGCATAGTCAAGAAAGCAGAAATAGATGTTTTTCTGGAATTTTCTTGCTTTTTCCATGATCCAGTGGATGTTTGCAACTTGATCTCTGGTTCCTCTGCCTTTTCTAAAACCAGCTTGAATATCAGGGAGTTCACGGTTCACGTATTGCTGAAGCCTGGCTTGGAGAATTTTGAGCATTACTTTACTAGCGTGTGAGATGAGTGCAATTGTGTGGTAGTTTGAGCATTCTTTGGCATTGCCTTTCTTTGGGATTGGAATGAAAACTGACCTTTTCCAGTCCTGTGGCCACTGCTGAGTTTTCCAAATGTGCTGGCATATTGAGTGCAGCACTTTCATAGCATCATCTTTCAGGATTTGAAATAGCTCAACTGGAATTCCATCACCTCCACTAGCTTTGTTTGTAGTGATGCTTCCTAAGGCCCACTTGACTTCACACTGCAGGATGTCTGGCTCTAGGTGAGTGATCACATCATCATTACTATCTTGGTCATGAAGATCTTTTTTGTACAGTTCTTATTGTACTCTTGCCACCTCTTCTTAGTATCTTCTGCTTCTGTTAGGTCCATACCATTTCTGTCCTTTATTGAGCCCATCTTTGCATGAAATGTTCCCTTGGTATCTCTAATTATCTTGAAGAGATCTCTAGTCTTTCCCATTCTGTTGTTTTCCTCTATTTCTTTCCATTGATTGCTGAGAAAGGCTTTCTTGTTTGTCCTTGCTATTCTTTGGAACTCTGCATTCAGATGGTTATATCTTTCCTTTTCTCCTTTGCTTTTCACTTCTCTTCTTTTCACAGCTATTCGTAAGGCCTCCCCAGACAGCCATTTGGCTTTTTTGCATTTCTTTTCCATGGGGATGGTCTTGGTCACTGTCTCCTGTACAATGTCATGAACCTCCATCCATAGTTCATTAAGCACTCTATCTATCAGATCTAGTCCCTTAAATCTATTTCTCACTTCCACTGTATAATCATAAGGGATTTGATTTAGGTCATACCTGAATGGTTTTGTGGTTTTCCCTAATTTCTTCCATTTAAGTCTGAATTTGGCAGTAAGAAGTTCATGATCTGAGCCACAGTCAGCTCCCAGTCTTGTTTTTGAGCCACAGTCAGCTCCCGGCCGAGAGGAGCTACTCCATGTTCAAGGTCAGGAGGGGTGGAGGTGAGGAGATACCGCTCGTCCAAGGTAAGGAGCAGTGGCTCCACTTTGCTGGAGCAGCCATGAAGAGATACCCCACTTCCAAGATAAGAGAAACCCAAGTCAGACGGTAGGTGTTGTGAGAGGCATCAGAGGGCAGACACACTGAAACCATAATCACAGAAAACTAGCCAATCTGATCACACGGACCACAGTCTTGTCTAATTCAGTGAAACTAAGCCATGCCGTGTGGGGCCACCCAAGACCGACGGGTCATGATGGAGAGGTCTGACAGAATGTGGTCCACTGGAGAAGGGAATGGCAAACCACTTCAGTATTCTTGCCTTGAGAACCCCATGAACAGTGTGAAAAGGCAAAATGATAGGATACCAAAAGAGGAACTCCCCAGGTTGGTAGGTGCCCAATACGCTACTGGAGATCAGTGGAGAAATAACTCCAGAAAGAATGAAGGGATGCAGACAAAGCAAAAACAATACCCATTTGTGGATGTGACTGGTGATAGAAGCAAGGTCTGATGCTGTAAAGAGCAATATTGCATAGGAACCTGGAATGTCAGGTCCATGAATCAAGGCAAATTGGAAGTAGTCAATCAGGAGATGGCAAGGGTAAACGTCGACATTCTAGGAATCAGAGAACTAAAATGGACTGGAGTGGGTGAATTTAACTCAGAGGACCATTATATCTACTACTGCGGGCAGGAATCCCTCAGAAGAAATGGAGGAGCCATCATGGTCAACAAAAGAGTCCAGAATGTAGTACTTGGATGCAATCTCAAAAACGACAGAATGATCTCTGTTCGTTTCCAAGGCAAACCATTCAATATCATGGTGATCCAAGCCTATGCCCCAACCAGTAACTCTGAAGAAGCTGAAGTTGAACGGTTCTATGAAGACCTCCAAGACCTTTTAGAACTAACGCCCAAAAAAGATGTCCTTTTCATTATAGGGGACTGGAATGCAAAAGTAGGAAGTCAAGAAACACCTGGGGTAACAGGCAAATTTGGCCTTGTAATATGGAATGAAGCAGTGCAAAAGCTAATAAGAGTTTTGCCAAGAGAACGCACTGGTCATAGCAAACACCCTCTTTCAACATAAATGTCTTACATATATATAAATGTTTTATATATATAATGATATACATATTATGTATTATCATGTACCATGATATATACTATCTATATAATGATATGTATTATCATAATTTGTATACATTTGTACACACACACACACACACACACACACACTAGATTAACATCAGCTCTACAGTTTACCTAATACATGTCCACTATTTTCCTATGAATAACTTCCAGGTAAGCAGTTTCTCATACACCTAACTGGCTGTGAGGCCATTTTGCTGTAGAAGATAAGATGATTGACCATTTCATCACACTGGAAAATAGTAACATATCAGTTCTTGCAAATCCTTTGGTGATCTAATTTAGCCATATTCTATTAAAGTTTTCAATGTTTCCAAGAAACTTAAATGAGTCAGGAATCATGTAACCAATTCTGGGAGGTAGAGGGGTGGCAGGAGGATAGAAGGAGCTTGATTTTATTCTTCTTTTGCTTACAATTTCTAATATTATGTCATAACTTTGGGAAAGACAGCAAGAGAGAACAAGTCATGGTAACTAAATTAGGTAAAGGATCGATCATTAGTGCTCTCAAAAACTGTTGGGAATCTCTAGCCATCTCTTACAAAATTTGCTTACCATGGAGAACTTCTGATTCTGACATATGGGAGGGATCACCAAAGGATTTGCAAAACTGGTTTATCATTTTCTACTGCAATCCAAAAAAACTGTTAATCATTTATTTTTCTTTTATAGCAAAATGCCTTTATAGCCAGTTAGCTTGCTATGAAACTATTTCCAGCAAAGGTGTTGATGATGAAAATACCTAGGACCTTATTAACAGCATTACCTTGGACAAGTTATTTAGTTTCTCTGTAGTTTCTTTTACTTATTTTTGTAAGGACAATGATACATAAATGAATACATCTAGAAAGTAAATATTTACTGAATATCAAGCATATTGTGAGTGCCAGTAGTTCCTATACAGCAGTTATGACCAAAACATTCATATTCGTAAATGCACTGGAGCTAGAGCTATCACTTAACATATAATGTTCTCCTTTACAACATGAAAAATAGGATGGAAATCTAGGTCTCCAGAATATATATAAAAAAGTATATACACAAGAGAATATATACCAAAACATATATACTCTTTCCACTATTCTAGGCAGATGTTGAAGAATACATTTAAATATGGGAATGTCTGACATTCTAAACATTCACTTTAAACCAAATAATAAAATTTAAATCGAGGGTGCTTTGGGCTCTGGAATCTATCCTGAGTCTCCATCCTGAAACTCTTCTAAGCTAGTAGATGACAGCAATGCAGAGTTGTCAGCTTTCTAGTGTTCTCTACTAAAATAAAAGGATCATACAGCGCTGGATGCCAACATAGCAAATAATTATCCTGAGTGCTCTTTCCACCACTACTGAATCAAAAAGTGAAATTCATTGTGGATGTACCCAAATGCCTGGGATATCAGCTGTCCTGTGAGAAGTCATTACACTTGCTGAGTATCTACCATGTGCCAGACACTGGATGTACAGAAGATACAAATTGAAATGAGAAGTTACTCTTGTTCTCCAGGTGCTTACAGCCATGAGTAAGAATCACAACACATGCTCACTGAGGACAAAATGTGAGATAAAACAAATTCCATGAAGAAGAACACAGTGCTACACTGGTCAGAATGGCCGTCATCAAAAAGTCTACAAACAATAAATGCTGGAGAGGGTGGTGGAGAAAAGGAAACCCTCCTGCACTGTTGGCGGGAATGTAAATCAATAGTGCCACTATGGAATATGGTATGGAGACTCCTTAAAAAACTAGGAATAAAACCACCATATGACCCAGCAATCCCACTCCTAGGCATATACCCTGAGAAAACCAAAACTGAAAAAATACACATATACCCCAGTGTTCACTGTTTACAATAGCTAGAACATGGAAGCAACCTAGATGTCCATTGACACATGAATGGATAAAGAAGTTGTGGTACATATATACAAAGGAATATTACTCAGCCATAGAAAGGAAAGTATCTGAGTCAGTCAGTTCTAATGAGGTGGATGAACCTAGAGCCTATTATACAGAGTGAAGTAAGTCAGAAAGAGAAAGATAAATACTGTATACTAGTGCATACATATGGAATCTAGAAAGATTGTACCAAAGAATTTATTTGCAGGGCAGCAATAGAGAAGCAGACATAGAGAACAGACTTATGGACACAGGGAGAGAGGAGGAGAGGGTGAGATGTATGGGGACAGAAACATGGAAACTTATATTAGCATATGTAAAATAGATAGCCAATGGGAATTTGCTGTATGTTGCAGGGAACTCAAACAGGGGCTCTGTTTCAACCTAGAGGAGTAGGATGGGGTGGGAGATAGGAGGGAGTTTCAAGAGGGAGGCGACATATGTATACCTATGGCTGACTCATGTTGAAGTTGGAAAGAAAACAACACAATTCTGTAAAGCAATTATCACTCAATTAAAAAATCAGTACATTTTTTAAAAAGGACGCAGTGCTAGAAAGACCCAAAGAAAGGAATGATTAATTCAGGCTGGCTTGGGGATGCAGATAGGGTGGGATGGGGATAAAGACAGGATAATTCTCTACCCTAGAATTTCTAGGATGTGAAAAATGGAAACCCTTCAAAGTATGTTGAGAGAGAGAGACAGAAATGAAGAGAAACCTAGGTGGCATCAGGATAAGAAGGCAGAGCAAAATGGTGTACCTCAATCATCGTGCACTGATTCATCATTTCAAAAACATATCCAGACCAGCAATTCAGTCATCAAGATTTATTCATTCTTGGAGATAATTAAGGCTTTAGTGTCATCCCAACTAAGTGTCTGTCTCTACAGTCAATTTTGATCTCCTCCCCAAAGAAAGCAATGCTAATGCATTAATTAAAAGAAGAAAAGCTCCACATTGACAGGCTTTTCTTTAGCAATCTATCATTTCTAGGATTTTAGAAAATAACTCACCAATGAACAAAATTAAGGTTTTCAGGTCTGTTGCTTTAAAGACAGGTCAACATTTGTGAAAATTTTCACAGAGTAGGTAAATACAAAATGAAAATTTAACATACCCACATCAGTTAAATCTCCTTAAACAAATTTGGAAGGTTGCCTCTGACTTTCACTACACTATTGTTTCACTAAAGCACAGATGGCATAATTAGCTGGGTATTGACATGATGATAATGAAAAAAAAATTAGCTAAGAAAGCCACCAATACAGTATACTAACACATATATATGGAATTTAGGAAGATGGCAATGACGACCCTGTATGCAAGACAGCAAAAAAGACACAGATGTGTATAACGGACTTTTGGACTCAGAGGGAGAGGGAGAGGGTGGGATGATTTGGGAGAATGACATTCTAACATGTATACTATCATGTGAATTGAATCGCCAGTCTATGTCTGACGCAGGATGCAGCATGCTTGGGGCTGGTGCATGGGGATGACCCAGAAAGATGTTATGGGGAGGGAGGTGGGAGGGGGGTTCATGTTTGGGAATGCATGTAAGAATTAAAGATTTTAAAATTATTAAAAAAAAAAAAAAAGAAAGCCAAAATGTGATTTATTTAAGGAAAAATCAGTATCTATATGTAATGATCTTAAGTTCCAATGATAACTATACGAAAGAGCCATCAACATGCATTCATCTCCGTAGGAGATTTCAATTTCATATGCTTAGTTACTTGTGAGAAATAAAAGATAGGAGACATTAAATAGTGTTAAAATCTATAAGCTATACCTTGAGAATGTGGGGAATCATCACCAATTAATGAAGGCATTCAAAAAATACCTTTTAAGGATGTACTAAAAAAACCTTATGGTACATGCTACAGAGTCTCCAACAGAGGTGGTTACTCATGATCTTGCAACACACGAACTATCTAGGAGGACGGAGAATGTCTAATCTGGGCCTAATCCAGGCTTCTGAAAGTGGTAATAAAAGTAATAATATTATTGATATTAACTACACTAATTTTCCACTTAGTGCTCATTTCCTGTGTACTACACACAGAAATATTGAAATTCCCAGTAACAATCAACATAAAAAAATAAGGATAAAACCCAAGTATGCCATTTTTTTCTGGTTCATATTTAGCTTATTTATAAGAGCAAAATATTATAAGCATGATTCATGCCAAAATATTTTATAACTGTTTTGAAAAGCAATCTATTTCTCTCTGAGTTTCTGCAGAACCCATGCTAGCCATTCCAATGACAGATGAAAAATATTTCACAGTAAGATGTCAGTTTCAGAAAAGAGTATCTTAGACTCTTAGAAGTATCTTAGAATTACCTAGACAGTCTCTATGAAAAATATTCCACATTATTTATTTTTATTGTCTTTAAGTTGACTCCAGATGTAGTCAAGTCTAAGTGATAAGGCATCTTAAAAGCTTTCTCAAAAACTTTTAGGTATAAAATATACACTAACTAAACTTGCATTCAGCCAGTTCATATCATCAAGCTTTCTCCTTTTTCTTCTTACCCATGCAGCTACCCACAAGATAACTTTAAGGCTACACAGATCATTTCTCCATGATAACTAACAAATATTCATACAAGCCTTGGAAGAAGAAAATATAAGAGGCAGGACATATTCAAATTATCTCATTTAAGAGCAACTTAATTTTTAAGCTCATACATACTACTCATTTTATATATATGCCTGAAAACAACAACAGATCACAGAGAACTGTATAATTTATTAGAGGGCCAAAATAATAATGAAATATGAATAATGATTCCTTATCCAGTAATATGAAATACAATAGTTCCTCTTTCTATGTAATTGGAGCAGCTCAACATATTACTGGTAAGGGCTTCCTTTGTTATCAAACTTGCTGAGAATAAGAATAGAACAGAGAGGGGAAAAAATGGACTGAATGGATTCTAGAGAATTAAGGGAGCTTTTTTGAGCCTAAAACTTGAGGCTAATAGAATACTATTCAGCCCATGTTTTCTGCATTGGCAGGTGAATTCTTTACCACTGAGCCACCAGGGAAGCTGGCTATGCACTATTGAATCGACTATAATCCCAGTTCAGATGGAAAACTTAGTGAACTTATGTGCCTGGATTCTGAATGCATTTCAGTTTACAGCCCTTGTATTGAAGTAGTTTAAGGATATACGTTCTCTTTTTCAATGGTTGACAAAATAAGTAGTTTTGTGTTTAAACGTAAAGCTAACTCTCTTGAGTTACTGATGGCAAGGAGTTTAATATTTACTTGAGGACATAGGACATATTAAAGGAGGGCATGGCAACTCACTCCAGTATTCTTGTCTGGCGAATCCCATGGACCAAGGAGCTTGACAGTCCACAGGGTCACAAAGAGTTGGACACGACTGAAGTGACTTAGCAAGCATGCAAGCATAGGACATACAGAAAATAACTATAAGCCAAGGTGAGGTATAATAATAGAGGCAAAATAATAATCACAAATGTTTTGAGAGAACAGAGGAAAAGGTTCAGAATAGTTTTCTCCAAAGAGCTTTCTGAGATAACCATTGAAGAATGGACAGTATTTAATGGTCAGAATGACCTGGAAGTCTGGAAGTGGATAAGTGATGAAGGAAGTCCCAGATGTGGGAAAATATAAGGCGTCACCAAGAAAGAACAAGAAACTAGAACAAAGTGGGCTTAAAAGACAGTAACAGGAAAAAAGAGAATACATTTCATTAGAGCAAAATATCATTCTATTTCAGCCTTCATCTGCTCCATTGCTCTCTCTCTTTCATCTGAGAGCAATGCAGTTATTAAACACCAACATCTGGGCCTGCCTTCTTGTGTTCTGGTCCTAGTTATTAGCACAGTCCCAAGGCTGAATTCTTCTCGATCACTGGTCTTCTTTTGATCCTTGTTCACAAGGAAGCATTGTACAACTCTTGCTGATGACTCTTATCAAGCACTGCCCCTCCACATGGTCAGCACTAGCCTCCTTATTATGCTTAATCACTGCTAAGGCTTTGGTCTTTCTGATTTTGTTCTCTTTTCTAAGCTGTGCAAGCCAAGGCCAGAGCACACCCGAGTACCCTGAGCTTGGCCGTTCATTGTCTCCTGGAGCCAGAACACATTTTCCTAAGCACTTTCATCATAACATTCGCAGCAAACATTGTACATGTCTCCATATTTCCCACTGTATCAGAATTAAACTCTTTGGTTGGCTTTCAAAGACCCTCATTATTTGACCCAACTCTAGCTGTTTCCATCTATCCACCCAGTTCTCAGCAGTTTGGTCCCTCCAAGTTCTACATGCAGAGTTGGTTGGAGTAGTAGTCTTAAGCCTGATAAAATTCTTCATTTTTCAAACTCAGCTTATCACTACTCCTCAGGAACCCTTTCTTGACTCCCCATTGATTTCAGTCACCCTCAGACTTCTTTATATAATCTACATCATACTGGTTCACACATTTTTATTTTAATATTATTCTTTATTATTTCACATTTATTTATTACATTTTTGCAATTAAATTTTGGTAAGATTATGATTTTTTTTTTGCAGTTTTGACTTGTTTTACTGTCAAGTATCCAACATAATGTTGACCTAATGAGTTAGAAAGAGCTTCAATAAGTAAATGGCTAGAACAGATTTTAAATAGTTTTGTGAAAAGTGCTGGAGGAAATAGTGTTACACTGAATGCAGACTTACCGGAGAAGACACTAGGTATCTTGGAGAGGAAACTTTTGACAGTACGAATAGGAATTCCATTTTTTTCATCTTGCATGCGTGCTATGACGTCTTCCATCTAAATAACAATAATAAAATGATTAAAGCATTTTAAAAGTTGAACCTTTTGAAAAAAGTTCTCATAAGAATTTTGAATATCTGTTTTACTTAGCTAAGAATAATGCCATATTTTTGTCTTTCTACACTTTATCATATAAATATTTTCAGTTTGGTTAAAAGATGATTGAGAAAACAGAAAGATGGGTTTTTTTGAGTCCACTAAGCTTAAGAATAATTTTGTGCTTAGAATATTGCCTCTCTCCTGTTTTCATATTCTTTGGTTATAAATGATAGAAAATATTGTGATAATAAGATCCACATTTCATTAGTGCTATCTCTTGAACTCAGTGCAAAAGAAAATAGAAGACTTAAAAGCATCAGTTGGGATTTCCTCTTCAAACAAGAGAGTTTCTATGATTTAAATTAACATTAACTTCTACAACCTGTGATTTGCCTAGAAATACAGGACTGTTGCTTCTCTTGTTCAGGCATTTACTAAAGTGAGATATGAAATGTACATGCATGAACACACATGTACACAATTAATAAAATAAATGTCACATGATAGCCTTTTGCCTATTTACTACCTTCCAAGATATGTATTTTTCTTTCAATTTGATTAGTACATTCTCTTCTGTTTCTATAAATTTTTCAGTTTTAAAGGGCTTTGCTTTACAAAGTCTAATATGAAATTTAGTTCTAAAAAACATTTGTTCAAATCACAGCTTCAGACTTTTGTATGTGCTTCTAAACCTATGGCATATATTTACACACAAAGATACATATGTTGTATGAACAGTATTCATCTCAAAATCTATTCATTTATGATCCTATAAATGGCTTAGTGGTAAAGAACCCATCTGCCAATGCAGGAGACACAGGAAATGCGGGTTCGATCTCTGGGTCAGGAAGATCCCCTGAAGAAGGAAATGGCAACCCACTCCAGTATTCTTGCCTAGGAAGTCCATCTACAGACGACTTAGCGACTAAAAAACAACAAAATTACTGATGCTGGATTCTAGACCAGACTTACGGAAGGCACTATGGATGTGAAAATGAATATAATACACTTGGCTGCCTTCAAAAAAAATTCAGGCAATACTGAAAACAATGGTAAAATTTGAGTAAGGTTTCATTAAATAGTGTAGTACCAATATAAATTTCCCATTTTTGAAAATTATACTATAATTATATAATATGCTGGAATTAGAGGAAACTGAGTAAAGGACATATAGAGAACTTTATGCATTATTTTTGCATCTTTTTCTGTGAATCTAAAATTATTCAAAATAAAACATTAAAAAAGTTATATTTTGTATTGGAGTGTAGTCGATTAACAATGTTGTGATAGTTTAGGGTGAGTGGCAAAGGGACTCAGCCATACATATTCATGTATCCATTCTCCCCCAAGCTCCCCTCCCATCCAGGCCACCACATAACATTGAGAAGAGTTCCATGTGCTATACAGTAGGTCCTTCTTAGTTATCCATTTAAAATATAGATGTATATATATGTCCATCCAAACTCCCTAAATATCCCTTCCCCCCATTCTTCCCCTCAATGTCTAATTGTTTTATCAATCAATTATCAACCAATACAACTTCAGAACAATATTCAGTGAAGAAATCTTACTTGCGTGGGTAAGTATTTTCAGGTTTATTAACATGAGAAACTGAGATGTGGGAAGAATGGATATAAGCTCTTATTATCATTTATGACTCTCTGAACAAGCTATGTAAGTTTGCTAAGGCTTCATTTTCTCATGTATAAAATGCATATAATAATATTTATAATTACTCTTTCACAATATTTGTAGGATTGGGTTGGGGCAAAAGGGGTAATTTACTAAACCAGCTAGCATACATAAAGCACCATACATGGGCAGACAGCACATACTGGGCTTCCGATGTCTATAAACACCCCTGATACTTGGAGACGTGCATTTTCCACTCCTTATGTCCCTTTTCCATGTGAAAGCAGCACCATCAGCTGAATTCTCCTGCCTCTCTCTGTTCCCTAATCCATTCCACTCTGGGGAACTGGGCTGACTTAAGCAGAAGGATTGGTAAAGAGAAATTGGCCTATTGGGCCCATCACTATCCTGTGGGGAAGCCCCTACCCAAATCTGCTGATTTAGAGAGGCCCACCCCAGTGGGTGAGTAGTCAGTTAGGTACTAGGTTTTAGGATTAAGTCTCCCGTGTTCACAAATACTCTTTAGTATAATAGCTTTGTCAGCAATCAAGGTGCTACTGTGATCTCTAACTGCTTTACTTTCTGGTTGTGAGTTTCAGTGGGTTCTGAATTCAGATAGGAAAGGAAGTCTTTTTCCTAAGATCAGACCCCCAAACACCCCAACATATTCAATTCCTCACATGTAGTAAATATATTTCATCCAATTACAGAATCATGAAAAAAGATCCACTTTTATGACTTTTATTTTGTTGTTGTTTGTCCTTCATTCATCTGACACAACATTCAGAAACGACGAATAAGCTGCTTTGCTTTACCTAATATCAGCCTGTAAACCTTTGTATGATCAGCTTGGACATGGAAACCTCTCTGACTCTCACTTTAATTAGTTCAGCTCCCCAGCATGTAACGATCATCACCTCTGGTTTTGGGTGTGGAATTAAGGTCTGCCTCTCAGTCTGCTGAATTTCAAAGGACCAAGGTTATGAGCGTGGGAATTAAGAGTAACCTGGAGCTATCCCACGTCCGAGGTCAGGGGCAGCGGCCTAGAGTGCCAGGCTGCAATGGCGCAGGAACGGCCGAGAGGAGCTACCCTGCGTCCGAGGTCAGTGGTGGCCAGGAGGAGCTACCCCACGTCCAAGGTCAGGGGTGGCCAGGAGAAGCCACCTCGGGAGAAGCAACGACAGAATGATCTCTGTTCGTCTCCAAGGCAAACCATTCAGTGTCACAGTTATCCAAGTCTATGCCCCAACCAGTAACGCTGAACAAACTGAAGTTGAACGGTTTAATGAAGACCTACAAGACCTTGTAGAACTAACAACCAAAAAAGATATTCTTTTCATTATAGGGGACTGGAATGCAAAAGTAAAAGGTCAAGAAACACCTGGAGTAACAGGCAAATTTGGCCTTGGAATGAGGAATGAAGCAGGGCAAAGACTAATAGAGTTTTGCCAAGAAAAAGCACTGGTCATAGCAAACACCCTCTTCCAACAACACAAGAGAAGACTCTACACATGGATATCACCAGATGGTCAACACCAAAATCAGAATGATTATATTCTTTGCAGCCAAAGATGGAGAAGCTCTAGACAGTCAACAAAAACAAGACCAGGAGCTGACTGTGGCTCACATCATGAACTCCTCATTTCCAAATTCAGACTTAAATTGAAGAAAGTAGGGAAAACCGCTAGACCATTCAGGTATGAACTAAATCAAATCCCTTATGATTATACAGTGGAAGTGAGAAGTAGATTTAAGGGCCTAGATCCGAAAGATAGAGTGCCTGATGAACTATGAAATGAGGTTCGTGACATCGTACAGGAGACAGGGATCAAGACCATCCCCAAGGAAAAGAAATGCAGAAAAGCAAAATGGTTGTCTGGGGAGGCCTTACAAATAGCTGTGAAGAGAAGACAGGTGAAAAGCAAAGGAGAAAAGGAAGGATATAAGCATCTGAATGCAGAGTTCCAAAGAACAGCAAGAAGAGATAAGAAAGCCTTCTTCAGCGATCAATGCAAAGAAATAGAAGAAAACAACAGAATGGGAAAGACTATAGATCTCTTCAGGAAAATTAGAGATACCAAGGGAACATTTCATGCAAGGATGGACTCGATAAAGGACAGAAATGGTATGGACCTAACAGAAGCATCACTACGAACAAAGCTAGTGGAGGTGATGGAATTCCAGTTGAGCTGTTTCAAATCCTGATAGAGGATGCTGTGAAAGTGCTGCACTCAATATGCCAGCACATTTGGAAAACTCAGCAGTGGCCACAAGACTGGAAAAGGTCAGTTTTCATTCCAATTTCAAAGAAAGGCAATGCCAAAGAATGCTCAAACTACTGCACAATTGCATTCATCTCACATGCTAGTAAAGTAATGCTCAAAATTCTCCAAACCAGGCTTCAGCAATACGTGAACTGTGAACTCCCTGATATTCCAGCTGGTTTTAGAAAAGGCAGAGGAACCAGAGATCAAATTGCCAACATCTGCTGGATCATGGAAAAAGCAAGAGAGTTCTAGAAAAAACATCTATTTCTGCTTTCTTGACTATGCCAAAGCCTTTGACTGTATGGATCACAATACACTGTGGAAAATTCTGAAAGAGATGGGAATACCAGACCACCTAACCTGTCTCTTGAGAAACCTATATGCAGGTCAGGAAGCAACAGTTAGAACTGGACATGCAACAACAGACTGGTTCCAAATAGGAAAAGGAGTACGTCAAGGCTATATATTGTCACCCTGCTTATTTAACTTATATGCAGAGTACATCATGAGAAACCCTGGACTGGAAGAAACACAAGCTGGAATCAAGATTGCCGGGAGAAATATCAATAACCTCAGATATGCAGATGACACCACTCTTATGGCAGAAAGTCAAGAGGAGCTAAAAAGCCTCTTGATGAAAGTGAAAGAGGAGAGCAAAAGAGTTGGCCTAAAGCTCAACATTTAGAAAACGAAGATCATGGCATCCGGTCCCATCACTTCATGGGAAATAGATGGGAAACAGTGGAAACAGTGGCAGACTTTATTTTGGGGGCCTCCAAAATCACTGCAGATGGTGATTGCAGCCATGAAATTAAAAGACGCTTAGTCCTTGGAAGAAAAGTTATGACCAACCTAGATAGTACATTCAAAAGCAGAGACATTACTTTGCCGACTAAGGTCCGTCTAGTCAAGGCTATGGTTTTTCCAGTAGTCATGTATGGATGTGAGAGTTGGACTGTGAAGAAGGCTGAGCGCCGAAGATGCTTTTGAACTGTGGTGTTGGAGAAGACTCTTGAGAGTCCCTTGGACTGCAAAGAGATCCAACTAGTCCATTCTGAAGGAGATCAGCCCTGGGATTTCTTTGGAAGGAATGATGCTAAAGCTGAAACTCCAGTACTTTGGCCACCTCATGCGAAGAGTTGACTCATTGGAAAAGACTCTGCTGCTGGGAGGGATTGGGGGCAGGAGGAGAAGGGGACAATCGAGGATGAGATGGCTGGATGGCATCATGGACTCGATGGACGTGAGTCTGAGTGAACTCTGGGAGATGGTGATGAACAGGGAGGCCTGGCGTGCTGTGATTCATGGGGTTGCAAAGAGTTGGACATGACTGAGCGACTGAATGAACTGAACTGAACTATGTGGTTGTATTTTAAAATCTTCCATTTTCTTGAGCCATAATTTCCACAGGAAGAAAAAAGTTTAAAAATTCATGTAAAAACAGGATTTGTATTCCAGATTGAAAATGTGATGATCAAAATGAATTCATCTGTTTTTTTCTTAATTCAGATATGATCTATGCATGAACTCTCTCATGAAATAGAAAGAGTAAACAAAATGAGAAAACAAAGATAAATTCAATCTAGTTTTTAAAAGCTGAGATCAGTCACAAAGGCCACATATAATAAAAAATCATTCTAAACTCATTTAAGCTTTCACTCAGAGTCTATTTTTAAAATAAGCAGGTTTTAACATGCTTGATTACCAGCATTCTCATTATAAGATTAGAAAATAAGAGCAGACAAACTAAATAGCAAGCTAGATAGGAAGAGACTAAAAAAGTAACTCTAATAAATGATAAAACCCTTTGAGATGATTTAATTTAAGGCTTCAGATGTCATAGCTTTAATTTAATTTAATACCTTTAATTTAAAGACTCAGATGTCCTACCTTTCAAATAAGACATGTATATATACATCTATCTATCTACCTATCTATCTGTATTTCTCAAAAAAAGGCAATGCCAAAGAATGTTCCAACTACCAAGCAATTGCACTCATCTCATGCTCTAGCAAAGTAATGCTCTAAATTCTCCAAGCCAGGCTTCAACAGTATGCAAACCGAGAACTTACAGATGCTCAAGCTGAATTTAGAAAAGGCAGAGGAACCAGAGATCAAATTTCAAACATCTGTTGCATCATATAAAAAACAAGAGAATTTCAGAAAAACATCTACTTCTGCTGTATTGACTATGCCAAAGCCTTTGACTGTGTGGATCACAACAAAGTGTGAAATCTTCAAGAGATGGAAATACCAGTCTACCTTATCTGCCTCCTGAGAAATCCGTACGCAGGTCAAGAAGCAACAGTTAGAACCGGACATGGAACAATGGACTGGTTCCAAATTGGGAAAGGAGTACATCAAGGCTGTATATTGTCACCCTGTTTAACTTATACGCAGAGTACATCATATGAAATACCAGGCTAGATGAAAGACAAGCTGGAATCAATATTGCTGGGAGAAATATCAATAACATCAGATATGCAGATGACACCAGCCTTATGGCAGAAAGCGAAGAACTAGAGTCTCTTGATGAAAGTGAAAGAGCAGAGTGAAAAAGCTGGCTTAAAACTCAACATTCAAAAAACAAAGATCATAGCATCCCATCTCATCACTTCCTGGGAAACAGATGGGGAAACGATGGAAACAGTAACAGACTTTATATTCAAGGACTCCAAAATCACTGCAGAAAAAATGACTGCAGCCACAAAATTAAAAGATGCTTGCTCCTTGAAAGAAAAGGCATGACAAACTAGACAGCATATTAAAAAAGCAGAGATATTATTTAACCAACAAAGTTCCATATCGTCAAAGCTATGGTTTTTCCAGTAGTCATGTATGGATATGATGGTTGGGTCATAAAGAAAGCTGAGTCCCCAAGAATTGATACTTTTGAACTGTGGTGTTGGAGAAGACTTTTGAGAGTCCCTTGGACTGAAAGGAGATTGAACCAGTCAATTCTATAGGAAATCAGTCCTGAATATTCATTGGGAGGATTGATGCTGAAGCTGAAGCTCCAATATTCTGGCCACCTGATGCAAAGAAATGATTTATTGCAAAGACCCTGATGCTGGGAAAGATTGAAGGCAGGAGGAGAAGGGGATGACAGATGATGAGATAGTTGGATGGCATCACCGACTCAATGGACATGAGTTTGAGCAAGTGCCTGGAGTTGGTGATGGACAGGGAAGCCTGATGTACTGTTGTCCATGGGGTCACAAAGAGTTGGACATGACTGAGCAACTGCACTGAACTGAACTGAATCAACAACAGTGCAATATCTGTAAATTAATGTGATACAGTACATTAACAAATTAAAGAATAAAAATTATATGAACATCTCAACAGATACAGAAAGAAGCATTTGACAAAATTCAATATCTATATATGATTTAAAACAACACTCAACAAAGTGAGTATAACAGAAACAAACCTCATGTAAAAAGACCATATATGATAAACCCACATAGGCGGTCACATGCAATTGTGAGAGCTGGACACTAAAGAAAGCAGAGGGTTGAAGAATTGATAGCTTCAAACTATGGTGGTATAGAAGACTCCTGAGAGTCCCTTGGACAGCAAGGAAGTCAAAACACATCAATCTTAAGGGAAATCAACCCTGAATACTCGTTGGAAGGACTGATGCTGAAGTTGAAGCTCCAGTATTTTGGTCATCTGATGCAAAGAGCTGACTCATTGGAATGTTCCTGATGCTGAGAAAGATTGAGGGCAGAAGGAGAAGAGTGCATCAGAGGATGAGATGGCTGGATGGCATCACCGATGTGATGGACATGAACTTGGGCAAAAGGAGATGGTGAGGGACAGAGAGGCCTGGTGTGCTGCATGGGGTCAGAAAGAGTCAGACACAACTGGGTGACTGGACGACAACAATGACAAACCCACAGCCAACATCATACTCAAGGATGAAAAGGACTTCTTTCCTGTAAGATCACAAACAGGAAAAGGATGCCAACTCTCACTACTTTTATTCACCATAGTATTAGAAGTCCTAGACACAGCAATCAAGAAAAAAGAGGAATTCCAACTGGAAGAGAAGTAAAACAGTTATTTTCAAGTGACAAATTACCCAGAAAATCCTAAAGAAGTCACCGAAAAAAAAAAAAAAATTAGAACTCATCAACGAACTGGGCAATGATGCAAGATTTAAAATTAATATATAGAAGTCTATTGCATTTCTACCAATTTACAACAAACAATCAGAGAAAGAAATTAAGAAAACTATCCCATTTACAATTGCAGCAAAATATAAAATATATAGGGATAAATCTAAGGAGGTAAAAGACTTGAACATGGAAAATTGTAACATGCTGATGAAGGAAATGAAAACATAAACAGATGGAAAGATATACCACGGTCTTGGATTGGAAGAACTAATACTGCTAAAATACCATACTAGCCAAATTAATCTACAGCTTCAATGCAAGGTCTATCAAAATACACACTGTATTTTTCACAGAACTAGAACAAATAATTCTAACATTTGTATGGAAATACAGAAGACCCACAAAAGCCAAAATCAGCTGTAGAAAGAAGAACAAAGCTGAAGGTATCACATTTCCTAATTTCAAACTGTACCACATAAATACAGGCATCAAAACAGTATGATGCTGGGACAAAACAAGCCACATAAATCACTGGAACAAAAGGGAGACCACAGAAACTATACCACAATTATAGGGGAATTAATCTATGGGAAAGGATGCAAGGATATAGAGTGAGGAAAAGATAACCTTCAACAAGGCCACTTTTGGGAAAACTAGACAGTTACATGCAAAAGAATCCAACTGAACTACTCTCTCACACCAAGCACAGAAATAAACTCAAAATGAATTAAAGATTTAAATGAAAGACCTCAGACCATAATACTTCCAGTAGTATCTTTGAGTCAGTGATGCCATCCAACCATCTTGTCCTCTGTTATTCCCTTCTCTTTCTGCTTTCAATCTTTCCCAACATCAGGGTCTTTTCTAATGAGTTGGTTCTTCGTATCAGGGGGCCAAAGTATTGAAATAGAGCTTCAGCTTCAGCATCAGTCCTTCCAATGAATATTCAGCATTGATTTCCTTTAGCATTGACTGGCTGGATCTCCTTGCAGTCCAAGGGACTTTCAAGAGTCCTCTCCACCACAATTCAAAAGCATCAATTCTTCAGTGCTCAGCTTTCTTTATCCTCAACTCTCCCATCCATACATGACTATTCGAAAAACCAGCAGTCCAGCTAGAGCTATAAATATAAGGTTAAGTTCCCTAAGTCTCATCACTACCCCAGGAAGACTTCAGATATAGAAAACTGTCAAGAGATTTTTAAGACCAGAAAGGAAGGTGCACTGAGAAGGAAATTTAAGAGACAAGTGTACTTGCAGCATTGATCAAGTAGAAAAATATGGCAAACTTTCGGAGTTAGGTAGACAAGATCTGTATTCACTATGTGTTGTGTTTTTTCCCAGCCTGGAAGCACCAGGCAGTTCTTTGCCCATCTATATGCCTGAAGACCTAGAATCTGAACATTCTTGTCAGGGCTCAGGAGTCAGAAATGTGAGACCCTTTTCAGGGACTATTAAAAAAAGTTTATCCAGTGGTTTCATTGATAACCTAGGTTCTCCTAGATTGGACTATTCGTTCCTTCGCAAAACTGCAAAAGACAATGACAGAGGAAGTACTATTCTGCCCAGGCTTCTTTCCCATCAGGGATTCCATAAGAGAATTAAGCCCTTCAAAATATGATATTCGTGATTATTTTCTGAATTCTCTCAAAGTTGGTAGTGGGGTAGTGGCATTCTGATAGTATAGCAGTTAACTTTTTACATAACATGGAACCCTCAGGCAATTAGGGTTTAATATTCTCAGAAAATCCTGGTTGAGCGTTCTGTTCCAGACGAGACCTGTCAGTGCATGGAGTGTTATTTTTGGAGTCACTAGCACTAGCTATGTTCTGTTTCCGCTGAGAAAAAATGAGGGCTTTAGATTAAGTGTGGGTAGAAGGGCTACGGGAATGATTTCACTATTGTTGTAACAAGAATGACCAAAACAATGTTTTATGATCACCACCACCAGATACGTGATTACTGTTTAGCCCAGGTTAATCCAGCCTGCTTAGCGTAAGAATTAATACTCTGTCTGTGGCTCCCATTTTGAAAAAAAATTAAGGATTATAACCTGAAGGTAAATCAAAAGCACTTTAAATGGACAAAAGCATACTCATGCTAATGATGAAGGTTTACCTACTTCAGAGGCACACTCTAAAAATGAAAATACAATGATTTGGCTATCTGCCTTATATTTCATGTTTTTCAAAGTTTTAAATTGGTTTTCACTGCTGCTGATGTTGATCTTCTCTACATGAATTCCTTGGTTTACTTATTTCATAAAATGATTTTTAAAGTTCAGTTTCTTAGAATTCTTCTGAAGTCAATAAGTAAATTGTAGAAATCAAAAGGGGAAAAATTCCTCTTTTATCTGTCATAAAGCTACCAATTCAGGCATTACCAGGCAAAAATGGGTTTTATTTTTTCAAAAGCATTTGAACAGAAATATTAATGTTTCCAACCTACTGAACAGTTAGCTATAAATAAGGGAAAATTCCATGTGACTTTTCTGATTCACCCTTCACATGTAGAAGGTTGGAGATGGGGATTTGGCAAAAATCACCTGTTAATAACTGATATGTCTACCAAAAAAAGCTCTCTACACCGAATTTAGTGCAGCTCTTCACTCACTCAACTCGACTCTTAAAAGACAAACTAGGATACATAATAATCAAGCTAATACAAAATTCCTATACAAATTAGGTCCAAAACTAGACACAAAATATATCACTTCTCATTGAATAAACATTTCTTTTATATCACCCATACTTTGATTTTTTTTCCTCTTGAAAACAAAATTCTCATGCCAAGGAATTCAGAACTCCTAGCTGCCTTCTTCCTGACAATACTCAACAATTTCATGATAAAAAAATAGTTTGCCTTAAACTTCCTCCTAGAACATCTGTGTCTATTATTTTATAGTTAAAGCATAGATGTCAGGTATAATTTCATGTATAGGTGGAATTTTTATAACAAAGCAAATAAACAAACATAACAAATCAGAAGCAGAATTACAGATACAGAGAACATACAGGTGGAGGGGAGTAGAGGGAAAAAAGAAGTAGGTGAGGAAATTAAGAGGTATAAACAGCTGGTTGCAAAATAAATGAGTCAGGAGTATGAAATGTACAGTGTGGGACACACAGTCAATAACTATATAATATTTTTGCACAGTGACATGTAACTAGACTTATCATTGTGATTATTTTGAAATACAAAGCAATATCGAATCATTATGTTGTATAGCATGAATTAACAGTATTCCAGGGTAATTTTATATCCTAAGAGCTCTCATCAAAAGGAAAAGTTGCTGCTTTGTCTTTAATTTTGTACCTATGAGATAGATGCTTACTAAATTGATTGTGTTAATCATTTCATGATGTACATATATATGTTAAAAATCAGGCTGTAGGAGATCAACCAAGGTGGCACACTAAGAGAAAATATTGAGATCACCTATCCCCCAAAAGACATCCAAAACACAACTGTAGGAGGAGTCAAGGAGGCAGCAGAAGAGGATGTAGAATTCGTTGCTTCTCACAAGTACATCAACAATATATCACAAATGGAACAATTCTCTCAGCGCTCCTATTGAACTTTAGTGGAAGGAAGACATCAAATACCTAAAAGGATGAGAAAAATCTCCTTGCAACTGGGTAGGACAAAAGAAGGGGAAAAAAAGGAAAAGAGGAATCAAAAAAGGAACCAGAAATCATAGTGGGAAGCTAAAGGTGAGGAGAACTGAAGGGGAGGAGAGTTCCCCACACTCAGAAAGAGAATAAAGGATTTGTCTTTCCCCAAGACAATTTTTTTTTTTTAATTTAAGCTCCAAAATCACTGCAGATGGTGACTGCGGCCGTGAAATTAAAAGATGCTTGCTCCTTGGAAGGAAAGCTATGACAAACAATGTATTAAAAAACAGGGACATCACTTTGCTAACAAAGGTCTGTATAGTCAAAGCTATGGTTTTTCCAGTAGTCTGTACAGATGCTAGAGTTGGACCATAAAGACGGCTGAGCATGGAAGAATTGATGTTTTCGAACTGTGGTGCTGGAGAAGACTCTTGAGAGTCCATTGGACTACAAGGAGATCAAACCATTCAACTTTAAAGGAAATGAAGCCTGAATATTCACCGGAAGGGACTGATGCTAAAACTGAAATTCCATTACTTTGGTCACCTGATGCAAAGAGCTGACTCATTGGAAAAGACACTGATGCTGGGAAAGATTGAAGGCAAAAGGAGAAGGGGGCAGCAGAGGGTGAGATGGTTGGACAGCATCACCGATTAAAAAGACATGAATCCGAGCAAACTCCAGGAGATATTCAAGGACAGAGGAACGTGGATTGCTGCAGTCCATGAGGTCGCAAATAGTTGGACATGAGTTAGTGACTAAACACAACAACAAAAACAAAGATATTACGTGGAAAATGTTTCTTGGGATCTTAAATATTTGAGGCATGGTCTTGTCGTTTTGCTTCATGAACCACAATCTAGATGTCAGGTGGAATGCTATGTCCTTGGAGTTTAATGTAGAATTTCTTTGACCTTCCAATGAATGACATGAGGAAGTTTTAGGCTGTTCTGGGATATCGGCTAATCTCTTCCTGGCTCAGATTTATACAGACAGAGGGTCATCATTCTGTGTCTGCATATAGTGAGCTCAAGATCAACAATTACATAGCTCTCCATAAGAATGCTACTCACATCAATTAAAGGTTTTCTAGAATTCACTCAGTATTTGAGAAGATAACATGGAGAAGGCTGCTCTGGTCTCTGTTCCTCCTTTTCCCTCATCCAAATACTTCTGATGCATGTATGCATGTTCGTATGTGTGTGTGCGACACACTGACTTCATCCTTCCTTTCTTCTGCAGAAGAGTCATGGGTTTCTCCTTGGCTCTCTTGAACATCAGCTTCTTCCCCCACACTCAGCCTTCAGCTTCTATTCCAAGCATGCGTTCTCAACCAAGTCAATTCTCTATGTAAGAAAAGTTCTCATGCCAGCTGCAAAAAGAATAAAGCAATCATCCTATTTTTCAAAACTAATTTAGACACACAGTAGGTGTTTAGAATATAATAGATACATACATATTTATTTCTCTGAGTATAGAGGCTTCTCTGCGCTGTGAGCTGGCATGGAAACAGCCTGGGCTGACAGAGAGTTTTACACACACACACCATTCAATTTATAAAGGGAAAGGCATATATTAATTCCCCTTAACTACACAGATCTCAGTTCCTCTTAGGAATATGAACGTCAGACATTATCTCACAGTTGCCCTCTAACAAAGGAAAAATGCTCTCATTTTCAATGTGCAGAGAGAGAGAAGAGGAGACAGAAGTGGATTAAATGACTCCAAAACTGGCCTTCAGGCAGCAAAGGGCAGAACAACAGCTAGAACCTGGAGTTTTAAAAACCCAAGTCAAGGGCCAGGAGACAATGTTGTCTCACCAAGAAAAAAGTTTTCAAATTTTGCGCTTTCTCTCAAAATCGCTAAAATCTGAGGGTTTTTTTCCCATTTGTACTTATTGGGGTAGTATGCACAGCATGTGGTTCAAACTAGGCTCTAGAGCAACACTGTTTGGATAAAAATCACAGATCTGCTATTGTAGCTTCTGATCTTGAGAAACTTAGTCAACATTTTATCGCCTCAATCTCAGCATCTGAAAAATAGAAATGATAAATAATAGTATCCACCTCACAGAGCTATTGTGAGGATTAAATGAGTTTACACCCTCCTACCCCCAGCTCCCCATACACCTACCACAGAGCTTAGGAAAAGTGCCTGGTACAAAAAAACAGCACATAACTGTTGGCTATAATTATGTCTTCTTTTCAAATTGCTCATTCTTTTTTAGCAACCCTGAGTCGATTTTTTTTTCTCTTGGTGACAGCATTGTCTAACTACAGAAACCAACCTTGCAGAATACTAAGCATATGATTAAATCGAACATATTACCATTTTATTGTTCATGTCCCTCCTTTCTTTTCATTCTTTTTCCTATCACTTCCCTTTCTTCCTTCCTTTTTTATTTCCTTTCTTCCTTCTTTCCTCCCCTCCAGAAATACTTCCTGAGTGCCTACTAAGTGTACTACACATGCATGCTAAGTCAATTCAGCCATGTCTGACTCTTTGGAACCCTATGGACTGTAGCCTGCCAGGCTCCTTTGTCCATGGGATTCTCCAGGCAAGAGTACTGGAGTGGGTTGCCATGCCCTCCTCCATGGGACTTCCCAACTCAAGGATCAAATCCACAGCTTTTAAGTCTCTTGCACTGGGAGGTGAGTTCTTACCACTGAGGCCACTGGGAAGCCCCATGTGCATTATGGTACAGTATTAAACTAGGTACAGTAGTAAAGATGAAATAGCCATTTAAAAAGAATTTCCATACTATTTTATCAATTAAATTTAAAATAGAAGTAAATACTTGAACAAGGTAGACTGCCAACTATGGTATTAACATGCATCTAGGTATATACATCTAGATGTAAAAACATAGTTTTAGAGACTTTTCTCTGCAAAAATGTAACATATTTCATAAATATATAAGGATAAACAAATCTTTAGCTTCAAATGGAAATATAGAGAGATATGTAACTAAAAGGTCAGAAATGACTTCACTATATCAAAAAATTTAAATTATAAAACACATATATTTATGTAAGTATCTATGAATATTCTACAACTCTACAAAATATTTCAAAATTATTTCACAAAGCAATTGCTCAAAAACTGACTACTTAAATGTTATTTGAACATACAGAATAATAATAATAATAAAACAGCTCATCAGAGAAGTAGGTAGGGAACTTTACAAAAGAGGTGGGAACTCTATTAAGATTTTTTCAGTTTGGATACACTCACATTTTCATCCTCTATCCTATATGCTCTCTTAAGCTCAGAAAGAAGACAAATTAAATAATGCTTAAACAGCTAAATGATTGTATTGATGTTCCTACCAAGAAATAGTGACAGAAGGACAGCTTCTATTTATGTGCCAATTAACACTATGGAGAAGAGGGAAACATAACTTTATCAAAATTATACTTTTCTAATACTTTGACTGTGTGGATCACAACAAACTGTGGAAAATTCTGAAACAGATGGGAATACCAGACCACTTGACCTGCCTCTTGAGAAACCTGTATGCAGGTCAGGAAGCAACAGTTAGAACTGGACATGGAACAACAGACTGGTTCCAAATAGGAAAAGGAGTATGTCAAGGCTGTATATTGTCACCCTGCTTATTTAACTTATATGCAGAGTACTTCATGAGAAATGCTAGGCTGGAAGAAACACAAGCTGGAATCAAGATTGCTGGGAGATATATCAATAACCTCAGATATGCAGATGACACCACCTTTATGGCAGAAAGTGAAGAGGAACTAAAAAGCCTCTTGATGAAAGTGAAAGAGGAGAGTGAAGAAGTTGGCTTAAAGCTCAACATTCAGAAAACTAAGATCATGGCATCTGGTCCCATCACTTCATCAGAAATAGATGGGGAAACAGTGGAAACAGTGTCAGACTTTATTTTGGGGGGCTCCAAAATCACTGCAGATGGTGATTACAGCCATGAAATTAAAAGACACTTGGAAGGAAAGTTATGACCAACCTAGACAGCATATTGAAAAGCAGAGACGTTACTTTGCCAACAAGGTCCGTCTAGTCAGGGCTATGGTTTTTCCAGTAGTCATGTATGGATGCGAGAGTTGGACTGTGAAGAAAGCTGAGCGCTGAAGAATTGATGCTTTTGAACTGTGGTGTTGGAGAAGACTCTTGAGAGTCCCTTAGGCTGCAAGGAAATCCAGCCGGTCCATCCTAAAGGAGATCAGTCCTGGATGTTTATTGGAGGACTGATGCTAAAGCTGAAACTCCAATACTTTGGCCACCTCATGCGAAGAGTTGACTCATTGGAAAAGACTCTGATGCTGGGAGGGATTGGGGGCCGGAGGAGAAGGAGACAACAGAGGATGAGATGGCTGGATGGCATCACTGACTCGATGGACATGAGTTTGAGTGAACTCTGGGAGTTGGTGATGGACAGGGAGGCCTGGCATGCTGCGATTCATGGGGTCGCAGAGTCGGACATGACTGAGCAACGGAACACTGAAAAAGAACTTTCCAAATAGAAGTCAAAAAAAGAAGTGAGTTTTTCACCCTCAGTCTCAACACTGAAATCAACCATAAGATTTATTTGCAAAATGCCATAAATAATTTGTGTGTTCAAGTGCACTTGGCTATCGGCCACCAGAAACAAACAGGGGAAACACACACACACACACACACACACACACACACACACACACACAAAACAAACCTGAATGAAAATTCTTTAAGCAGTAAAATAACAGATTATTTTTGTCTGTTCTAAGATCTCACAAAATGAGAGGCCCTGAGATAGAGTGGCTTGAGATCTGGTTACATCTTTGTGACCTTCATAATCATAGGGTGGCTGCAACAGTTTCAGGCATCACATTTCATACTCCAGTTTGAAATACAAACAAAATGGGCCTAGCACTTACTGTGCTTCCTTCAAATAGCAAAGAAATGTTCCTAGCAGCCCTATAAAGGAGATCTCTTAAGGTCAAATCAGCCAGAATTTGGTTACATGTGCTTGATTAGCCCATCACTGGCAAAGAGAATGGAATACACAAAATCAGCCACCCAGAAAGCAGTGGTTCTCAAACTTGAGTATGCACTGGAGTTATCTGGAGAGCTTATTAAAATGCAGATTTATGAGTTTGCATTTTCAAAAAGCTCCTAGGTGATGCTGATCCTTGTAAGCATGCTTTGTATTGCTCTAAAGCACGAGTGAGTATGAATGCCTACATAAAACTGGGTGTGTGTGCAGGGGTCAGGGGAATAACTCTTAGGTAATCAACCAAAGTTCATCTCAGATATATTATTAAAACTGCTTTTCATCCATTACTTTTAGATCAAATTAATGACATAACTGAATATCTTCTAGGTATTTTAGAATCACAAGCTTTTGATGTATATAACTACTGATCTATCTATCTGAATCTAGGGTAAGACTATAACTCAGAAAGTTGCTATCACTGCTCAGTAAACACAATCTTCAAATCATCAGTGTTACTGCGTGAAAGTGAAAGTCTCTCAGTTGTGTCCAACTCTTTGCGACCCCATGGACACAAAGTCCACGGAGTCCATGGAATTCTCCAGGCCAGAATCCTGGAGTGGGTAGCCTTTCCCTTCTCCAGGGGATCTTCCCAACGCAGGGATCAAACCTAGGTCTCCCATATTGCAGGCGGATTCTTTATCAGCTGAGCCATCAGGGAAGCCCAAGAATATTGGAGTGGGTACTTCACCCTTCTCCAGTGGATCTTCCCAACCCAGGAATCAAACCAGGGTCTCCTGCATTGCAGGTGGATTCTTTACCAACTAAGCAATCAGGCTTTCTATAGATGGAGCCATTACTTCTATTTAGAATGAGCACTATTTGGCTGACTTTAAAAAGGAGAAGAAAAAGAGGCTGAGGTTACAATTTTTTCTAGCCCAGCAAGCATTCACTTGGTAACCACTTTTAAGTAAAAAAATTCAAAACAATGCACTTCACCAGATGCTCCTTTAATTTTCCAGGGATTAATTTGAGAGTTAATTACACATTTTAAGTGATTAACAACAACAAAGAAAAAAAGCACTAAGCTCTCTACTGATGCTTTGAATTGTACTATGGACCACTGTTCATTCTCATTTTCGAGAACCAGAATCATTTTGACTCACAAAAAAAGTCCTGGAATGAATCTCCCTTCTACTTGGCAACATTTACTTGTTGTAATGAGCAAGTAATTACTTCTATAAATTCTATAGGAAGCTTTCAATTATTCATGTCTATTAATAAGAAAGGAGACAATAAGAAAAAGGCAAAGATAAAATCAGTCATGACTTCATGCCAAAAATACATATTTCTTAGTCAATAATTCTAAAATCTTTTTCCTAACTATATAGAATTGCTAACAACAAACACCAGTAAACATTCTCTGTTAAACCACCAAGCATCCTAAATTTGCAAGCCACTTAACTTTCTTGAACACCATTTCCTTACCTGAATGAAGCATTAAGGGTTTGGATTGAATGTCTTTGCTTTTTAATATTCCTTTCAAATACAGTCTAAAGGTGACAACTCCTTCCTCTGCACCATTCATCTTTGGAGATAAGTGTTATTAGCAATTAAATATGAAATAATAGGAAAAAAGGTTTTTAACTACAAAGTAAAAGAAAATAAGAGGCCAGGATAATTCTGATCTGAAAGGAGAGTTGGTTGTAACATGGTAGTCCAGTTCAGTTCAGTCGCTCACTTTTGTCCAACTCTTTGCAACCCCATGAACTGCAGCACGCCAGGCCTCCCTGTCCATTACCAACTCCTGGAGTCCACTCAAACCCATGTCCATTGAGTCAGTGATGCCATCCAACCATCCCATCCTCTGTCATCCCCTTCTCCTCTTGCTCTTAATCTTTCCCAGCATCAGGGTCTTTTCCAAGGAGTCAGTTCTTCCTATCAGGTGGGCCAAAGTATTGGAGTTTCAGCTTCAGCATCAGTCCTTCCAATGAACACCCAGGACTGATCTCCTTTCAGATGGACTGGTTGGATCTCCTTGCAGTCCAAGGGACTCTCAAGAGTCTTCTCCAACATCACAGTTCAAAAGCATCAGTTCTTCGGTGCTCAGCTTTCTTTATAGTCCAACTCTCACATCCATACATGACCACTGGAAAACCATAGCCTTGACTACACGGACCTTTGTTGACAAAGTAATGTCTCTGCTTTTCAATATGCTGTCTAGGTTGGTCATAACTTTCCTTCCAAGAAGCAAGCGTCTTTTAATTTCATGGCTAACATGATAGAGATGGCGACAATTTAAGAAGGTATATTAACTGAATTAATGCCAGTTTGAAGAATGATGTGTCCATACCAATGACATGATTCACTTTAAAAAAAAAATTAAGCAAACTATGTGTTTCTCCTATAGACTTTCCTCTCTGTACCTTAAAAACACCTTTCCAGAGTCACTCATGAGTCATACTCATCCTTGAATTAAACTAAACACTCAGCACATGTGAAAGAAATGAAATGTTTATTTGGAAAAGTAAAGGAATTTGGATCTCTGCTCACTCACTTGAATCTAACCACCAAAATAATGATATTTCACTCTTTCTAGAACAACAGTTCTCAAACTTGAGCCTGTATCAGAATCAACTGGTAGGCTTATTAAAACAGAGGTGTTGGGTCCCACCCCCAGGGTTTCCAAGTCAGTAGATCCGAAGTAGGGCCTGAAAATTTGCATTTGTAACATTTTTCCAGGATAAGGTGGTTGACATTAATGGTATCAGGTCCACAGTTAGGGATTATTGTTCTAGAAGATGGGTAATGATTGGTAAGTATGAAGTAGAGACTGTCTCATTAGACATACATGCGGGAACTGGGCACAGCGTAGGAAAATATTTCATAAGAAAAAGGACACCTAAACTGTTAAGGATATACCATGTATCTCTCATAACATCACAGCTCTCATTTTTCTACTTATTTATGATTCCAAATCTGAGCAGTACAAATGTACAAGCTGGAGCTGATTAAACCCAACATCCAATGTTACTTCACTGATTTTTTTTTTTCTCTCTTAAAGAAACAAAAAATCTTTGACTTCCTTTGCTAGCTATCTTACCATAAAATGCAAAGAAATGTTGATTAATCAAGCAGAGAATGAAGGACATTTTTTCTTTTACTTGTCTGGTTCATTATACTAGCTTGAATCACATTACATATCCTGTTAATAGATGATGCTCAAAAATTTAGCAAACCAAATGCAGCATTATTATCAACCCTAACTAGAAAATGTGACGTATTAGATTAAATAAAAGGAAAGAAAGCAGCAGCAGTCTATTAGTGAGGGACCTGTTGAAGGACTGTCATTGTTCACAAGCCAAGGATTCTGCCCCTTTTTTCACTAATAGAAAATTCTCACAAATACAATTCAAAGCTTTCTGAGAGCCTACAGACAATGCAAAATATTCTGCTTGTACATGTTTCTTACAAAAATTAAGAAGGAGGATGATTTGGGGTAGACTAATATTTTTCATGCAGAAATCCATAAATATTTTATTATAATAGCACAAGGACTTCACTGAATGTTTCCCCTGTCTCCATGCGTAGAATGAAGCTCAGAAAAATGTTCATTTGCATATTTACTTAATAACCATTCATGGAAAGCATAGGCCCAGGTCTGTGCTTTGGATAGGAAAAAAAAAAATCCCTCTCTTCATCAGTTTTGACAGCTTGTCAGCTAGGAACAAAAATACACCAACTGCTTGAGAGAAAAGTCTCAAGCAAATTTTTTTTAATCAAAGGGAAAAATAAGCAACTAAATAACTAAATACAACTGGCATGAGTGTAGGACATTATGGAATACATTGACACAAGTTTATAAGAGATACTTGCATTTCTTGAGGGGGTACATTAGCCCCAAATCTTACAGAATAGAAGCAATCTCAAGGTTAAAAATTAGATTTATTATTAAAATTTTTCAACAACTTGACTTATAAGAAAGGAATTTCAAAATAAAAAAAAATGAGCAAAATATTCTATATCATAATACACTGTAGAAATGTAACAGGTTGTAAAAATTGTAATGCAGAGGACATGTGGCCAAGATGATGGGGTAGGAAGATGCTGAGCTAACTTCCTCCTATAGACATACCAAAATTACAACTACTTACACAGCAACTATTGATAAGCACAACATGAAGATTAACAGAAAAGATTTCCACAACTAAAGGGCACATGAAGTACCCACAATGAGACAGGTAGGAGGGGTGAAGATGCAGTATGTCAGGATTCATATCCCCTGAGCAGGCAACCCACATACAGGAGAATAATCACAGTTGCAGAGGTTTTCTCCAAGGATTAAGGAATTCAAGCCCATACTGGGCTCCATAGCCTGGGGGCCTTGCAACAAGAAGACAAGCCGTCAGAACATCCAACTTTGAAAGCCAGTGGGGCTTGCGTATGGGAGAATGGGAGCGCTGCAAGAAACAGAGACTCTGTAAAAGGCTGCAAACAAAAATCACATGTACATTGAGTCCCAACAGAGAGGCAGTAAATTAAAAGCAGCCTCACTCAAGACACTTCAGAGAGCCTCTTTGAAAGGCAGGAGCCAACTGGGAATCCCTCTGAGGATCTATTAGATGCTGGCAGCAACCATTTTGGGGAGTTCCTTCAATCATGAGGACATCCGTGCTGGTGCATTAGAATCCTCCCACTAGCCTATTAGTGCCAGGGTGGGGGTTCCCTGCCCACCAGCAGGTGAGCACCAGCTACACAATTCCTCAGGCCATGCAGCCAGCTTCCCCAGGAACCAGCGTACTTCACTAGTAGGCCAGGAACAGACCTAGCCCCTAGGCTCTGCATCCAGCTGCCCTGGGATCTGGACCTGCCCACCAGCAGGTCAGCACAAGCCCTGGGCCACTGCTAGCCTTTAGCCAGCTACCCTAGAACCCAACCTCACCAACCAGCTGGCTGAAAGCCACCACTAGAGACAGGAGCTGATAGCCAACCAGGCTGGGGGCAAGCACCACCTACCGGTGTTCACACGTTAGTTTGCCATGGCAAAACAGAAGGGCTCAGGGCATACTCACATATGGGGCGCCCCTAGAGCATACAGCTCTGGTGACCAGAGGATAATGTGCTACTGAGCCCTATAGGAGAGCTCCTATATAACGCCACTTCCCCAAGTACACGAAATGTAACCAACCTACATACATAATACATAGAAAAAAACATGAAAAATTAGGCAAAATGAGGAGATGGGGAATATATCACAAATGAAGAAGATAAAACATCAGAAGAAAAACTAAACAAAGTGGAGATAAAGCAATTTACCCAATAAAGAGTTCAAATGATGATCATAAAGATGCTCAACAAACTTGAGCGAAGAATGTACAACGGTGAAAGGTTTAACTAACAGAAAACATAAAGAAGAAGAAAAAGAGCTGAAAAATACAACTGAAATAAAAGGTACATTATAAGGAATCAACAGTAAGTTAGATGATACAGATGAATGAATCAGCAAAAGGAAAAACCCAGTAGTGCAAATAGCCCAATGAAGGGAATAAAAGTAAAAGTAATATTTAAAAATTGGGATAGTTTAAGAGGCCTTTGGAACAACATGACATGTACTATGGTTGCATTATAGGTGTTCCATAAGAAGAAGAAAGAGAGAAAGGGGCAGAGAACTTACTTGAAGAAATAATAGCTGAAAATGTCCCTAGCCTGGGAAAGGAAACAGACATCCAGATACCAGAAGCCATACAGGGTCATGACCAATCTTTGCAAAGAGTTCCACTTCGAGATACATTATAAATAAAATGGAAAAAAAAAAGGATACAGAAAGAATTTTAAAAGCAGCATAACAAAAGCAAAATTATAATATACTGAATTCAAAAATACATTAAAAGGATCATACATCACGATCAAGTGGATTTACCCTGGGGATTAATGGATGATTCAAGATCCTTAAATCAATCACTGTGACACATCACATTAAGAAATTGAAGAATAAAACTCATATGATCATCTCAATAGATAAAGAAAAGACTTTTGACAAAATTTAACGTTCATTTATTATTAAAAAATGCTATCAACAAAGTAGGTATAGAGGGAACACATCTAAATATATAAAGATCATATGTGACAAAAATGTAGCTAACATCATACTCAACAGGGAAACTATGAAAGCACTTTTCTAAGATCAAGAACAAGAAAAAAATGCCCATTCTTGACACTTTTAAGAAACTCAACATGGTACTTGAAGTCCTAGCCACAGCAATCAGAAAATAAATAAAACTGTCACTGCTTGCAGATGACATACTATATATAAAAAGTCCAGAAAAAGACTTTTCCATAAAGAACACACACACACACACACACACACACACACACACACACACACACACAAACCTATTAGAAACAATGACACAGTAAAGTTACAGGATACAAAATTAATATACAGAAATTTGTGTCTATACATTAAAAGTAAAGAATTGGAAACAGAAATTTAAAAAGCAATTCCATTTACAATTGCAGCAGAAACAAATAATAGGTTAAACTTAATCAAAGATATCAAAGTCCTGTACATGAAAAACTGTAAGACATTTATGAAAGAAATATGTCACAAAAAAATGGAAAAATATGCCATGCTAACAGACACAAGAATTAATATTGTAAAATGACCATATTTCCCAAGGCAATCTACAGGTTCACTGCAGTATCTACCAAAATAGCAATGGCATTTATCACAGGACCAGAGTAACTAATTCTCAAATTTGACTAGAGACAAAGAGGCCCCGCACAGCCTAAAGAATCTAGAAGGAAAAAAACAAAAAAAAAAACAAAAAAACAAAGCTTTAAGCATAATTCTGCCTGACATCAAGTTATATTACAAAGCTACAGTAATCAAAACCATATAGTATCACAAAAAACAAAACATAGATCAATGAAAGAGAATGGAAAACCCAGAAATAAACCCATGATTATATGGTCAATTAATCTACGAAAAAGGAGACAATAATATGCAATGGGGGAAAAATAGCCTCTTCAATAATTTGTGCTAGAGAAACTGGATATATTCATGCAAAAGAACCAAACTGAACTACTTTCTCACACCATATCCAAAAGTAAATTCGAAATGTATTGCAGACTTAAATGAAAGACCTGAAGCCAGAAAACTTCCAGAGGAAAATGTAGGCATAATAAAACTTCTACAGGAAAATATAGGCAGTATGCTCTTTGGCAACAGTCTTAGCAATGCATTTTTGAATATGTCTCCTACTGGGCTTCCCTGGTAGCTCAGTTCGTAAAGAATCAGCCTGCAAAGGTGGAGACCCCAGTTCAATTTCTGGGTCAGGAAGATCCACTGGAGAAGGAATAGGCTACCCACTCCAGTATTCTTGGGCTTCCCTTGTGGCTCAGCTGGTAAAGAATCTGCCTGCAATGTAGGAGACCTGGGTTCAGTCCCTGGGTTGGGAAGATCCCATGGAGAAGGGAAAGGCTACTCCCTCCAGTATTCTAGCCTGGAGAATTCTATGGACTGTATTGTCTATGGGGTCGCAAAGAGTCGGACATGACTGAGTGACTTTCACTTTCACTTTCCTCAGGCAAAGGCAAGCCAGAGCAAAAATAGACAAATGGAACTGCATAAAATAAAAGGGCTTTTTATAGTAAAGGAAACAATCAACAACAAAAAAAAGGCATCCTGCTGAAGAGCTTATTTGCAAATGACATACTCAAAAAGGGGTTAATAATCTAAAATAAAGAACTCATACTATTCAAAATGTTTTTGAAGATCTGGTTTGTAACAAAATGGGCAGAGGACCTAAATAGACATTTTTCCAAAGAAGATAGATGGCTAACAGTAACATGAAAAGATACTAGACATCACTAATTATCAGGGGAATGCAAATCAAAACAACCTTGAGATTTTTACCTCATACCTGTCAGAACATGTTAATAAAAAGATAACAAACATAAAGTGTTGGCAAGGATGTGGAGAAAAAGGAACACTTGGGAACTTTTGTGATTGTAAGTTGGTGTTGCTACTGTGGAAAACAGTATAGAATTTTCCCAAATATTAAGAGTAGAATTACCATATGATCCAGCAATTCCACTTCTGTATACTTTTCAAAGAAAATAAAAATACTCATTCAAAAAGATACATGCACTCACATGTTCATTGTAGCAATATTTGAAACCGCCAAAATATGGAAGCAAGTGTCCATCAACGAAGAGTGGACACAGAAGATGTAGTGTATGTGTGTATTTATATATATATATATATATATATATATATATATACACTCAGCCATGAAAAAGAATGCAATCCAGCCTCTGAGACAACACGGGTGGACCTAAAAGGTATTATGATAAGTGAAACAAATCTGATAAAGAAAGGTAAATACTATGTGATTTCACTTATATTGGGAATCAGAAAATGAACAAATATAACAAAAGGGGAACAGACCTATAGGCACACGTAACAAAATGTTTGTAGAAGGGAGATAAGTGATAGGATGAATGAAATGAGTGAGGGAGATTAAGAAACATGAGCTTTCAGTTGTAAAATAGGTAAGTCACAGGGATGTAATGTACAGCATATGTAATATAGTCAATAATAATATAATAACTGCATGGTTCCAGATGGTAACTACACTTATCATGGAGATCAGTGTGTAATATATAAAATCAAATCACTATGTTTTATACCTGAAACTAATATAATATCATAGGTTAATCATCCTGCAATAAAATAACGGTAATATAAACTTAAATACTGTTTTTTTACATTAGTAAAGTGAAGAAATACAGTTATGAAAGTAATTATAAAAAAGAAAAAAGTTTTTATATAAAATTAAATAGGAACAGAAACAAGATTAAGTGTACTTCAAATTGATAACCACACAGAACAAAATTATTACAAATAACTTTTGAATATAGCTGTCCAATTTTAGTAATATATAAGTCTAAGGGGAAAATAGTCTGAAAAACCTATCTTAATATTAGTAGGTTTATTGTTTTTAGTAGTATTGGTATTCTACTTTTGAAACTGTTTAGTGGATTTTATAGTACAATAGAGAAAATAAGTAGATGTTTTGATGACGTTAGGAACCATGATGTTTACTTTTAAGAGAAAGGAGATACAAACATAAAAGTATATGTTATAAGTAGAATATCTGTTTATGTGACAATCGGTCATCTTTTAGAGAATCCAAATAAGCAAAACAAGAAATGAAAGAGGAGAAATAACAACTGATGCCACAGAAATAAAAAAAAAAACATAAGATAATATTATGAACAATTATATGCCAACAAACTCAACAAGTTAGAAGAAATGAACAAGTTCCTATAAACCTACAGTCTATCAAAACTGAATCAAGAAACACAGACATATGGGTCAACTGAACAGAACAGAGACCCAAAAATAAGCCCACACACATACACTCAATTAATCTATGACAAAGAAGGCAAGAACATACATGACTTTGGGAAGTGATGTTGGAAAGTTGGACAGCTGCATATAAATCAGTGAAGCTAGAATACTCTCTCACTGCATACCCTCAAATACTATAAACTCAAAATGGATTAAAGACTTAAATATAAAATGGGACACCACTTTACGAAGAGGACTTCTTCCAAGAAAACTCTTAGAAGAGGACACACACGAACCATTCTCTGACATAAATTATAACAATATTTTCTAAGGCCATTCTCCCAAGCCAAAATAAATAAAAGCAAAAATAAACAAATGGGACCTAATCAAACTTAAAAGCTGTGTATGGTGAAGGAAACCATAAACGAAATTAAAAGACTACCTACAGAATGGGAGAAAATATTTGAGAATAATGTAACTAGCAAGGGTTTAATTTCCAAAATACACAATCAGCTCATACAACTCAATACAAACAACAAATAATCCAATCAAAAATTGAACAGAAGATCTACATAGACATTTATCCAAAGAAGACATACGGACGGCCAACAGGCACCTGAAAAGATGCTCAACATCAGTAATGATTAAAGAAATGCAAATCAAAACTACAAAGAGGTATCACTTCATACTGGTCAGCATGGCCATCATCAAAAAGTCTAAAAATAATAAATTTTGAAGCAGGTGTGGAGAAAAGGGAATCCTCCTACACTACGGGTGGGAATATAAATTGCTGGAGCCACCATGGGAAACAGTATATATGTTCCTCAAAAAACTAAAAATTAGAGTTGCCATAAGATCCTGCAAGGGCTTCCCAGGTCCCAGGTGACACGAGTGGTAAACAACCCACCTGCCAATGCAGGAGACATAAGAGACACAGGTTCGATCCCTGGTTTGATAAGATCCCCTGGGGAAGGGGATGGCAACCCACTCCAGTATTCTTGCCTAGAGAATTCCATAGACAGAGGAGCCTGGCGGTCTACAGTCTACAGCACATAGGGAAGCAAAGAGTCGAACACAACTGAAGAGACTTAGCAGGCACACACGTGATCCATCAATCCCACTCCTGGGTATATATTCAGGGAAAACCATATTCACTGAACTCCAATATTAATTGTTGCACTATTTACAGTAATCAAGACATGAAATCAATTTATATCCTCATCATCAGATGAATGGATAAATAATATTTGGTGTATGGCATACTATTCAGTCATAAGAAGAATGAAATAATGCCATGGTAATAATGCCAAATAATGCAGCAGCACAGATGGATGCAGAGATTATCCTACGAAGTGAAGTACAATACACAAGGACAAATACCATATGGCATCACTTATATGGAATTTAAATATGATAAAGTGAACTTATTTACAAACAGAAACAAACTCACAGACATAGCAAACAAACTTATGGTTACCAAAGGAGAAAAGGGCAAGAGGGGATAAATTAGGAGTTTGGGATTAGCAGATACAAACGACTGTGTATAAAATAGATAAACAGCAAGGTCCTACTGTATAGCACAAGAACTATATTCAATATCTTCTACTAGCCTATAACAGAAAATAATAGATACATGTATATATTATGTATTTATCTATCTATCTATCTATCTATCTATCTATCTATCTATATATATATATATATATATAACTGAATATGTATAAGGATGACACAGAGATAAGCCAGGGGCAATGAGGCAATGAAAGAAAGTGGGTTAGGAAGAGCAGGCAGCATAGGTGTTGCTGGCTAATTCATGTAAATTACCCAATATTTTGGCCACTCGATACGAAGAGCTGACTCATTTGAAAAGACCCTGATGCTGGGAAAGATTGAGAGCAGGAGGAGAAGGGGATGACAGAGGATGAGATGGTTGGATGGCATCACTGACTCAACGGACATGAGTTTGGGTAAATTCCGGGAGCTGGTGATGGACAGGGCAGCCTGGCGTGCTGCAGTCCATGGGTCGCAAAGAGTCAGACATGACTGAGCGACTGAACCGAACTGAACTGAGTATGTATACGTATGAAAAGTGAAAGTGTTAGCTGCTCAGTAGTGTCCAACTCTTTGCAACTTCATGGACTGTAGCCCACCAGGCTTCTCTGCCCATGGAATTCTCCAGGCAAGAATACTGGAGTGGGTTACTGTTCCCTCTCCAGGGAATCTTCCCAACCCAAGGAGTGAACCCAAGTCCCCTGCATTGCTGATGGATTCTCCCGGTCTGAGCCATGAGGGAAGCCCCTGTATATATGTATACATATAAATGTAACTAAATCACTTTGCTGTACATCAGATACTAACACAACATTGTAAATAAACTATGCTTCAATTAAAAAAAAAAAAGAACAAATAAAAAAGTCAAAAAAATAAAAAGTAAATGCAGGTTTCCACTGTCTCCACAGATGGTCACAATGGAGATTTTCCTTGGAAAGCACATTATGAAAACTTTCCTAGTGGTTTAGTGGTGAGTGGAGACACCCAAAAGGTGTGTGTCATCTGAGAGAGCTCATACAGTCAGCACAAAATCTCAGTGATTGGCCATGTGCAGCACTGTGCATCTGGTCAGGAGCTCCAGGAACAAAGGTGCTAGGCAGCAACTGGGAAAGTTGGGGTGAAGAAGCAACAAAATTACCTGATCACCTGAAAACGATTATGCTCTTTATTTTTAAAGAATACCAAAAAATAGCTAATTTGTTCTACCTTGTTTTCATTTTCAATTGGTAGGGGGAATGTCCACAGTCCCAGCTCAAGTGCATTTGTAAATTCACCTGTTAAAAAATTACAAATGGGAATTATATTATTCTTATTTTGCTTTCACAATGACTTGGCATCTAGACTATTTTCTCATCCTTTGCATAAAAAAAAAAAAATGTGTACTTTTCATATGTTAGAGTTACGAGAAGCCCAAAGAAGCCATGAAGATGTGCCTTCTGTTAATCTGTTGGTTGCCTGGATCATCTTGATGTCCATTCAAAAAAAAGGAAAATTCTATTATAAATTTCTTTATTAAAACAATGTTTATTATGATTAATTGCTGCCCAGTAAGCTGAGAAGGCTAGTTTCTCAGGGAGAGATGGTCTCTAGGGGCTCTGCTCAGACATCATTCCTTTCCAGTAAAAATTGTATTTTATAGGCATTTCTTTTTACTTTTTTCCATTTCCTACCATGAATTCATCGAGAAGAGTAGTTATGTCTCCTAAGTCTTCACTTATCTGGTGTTTAAGTCAGAGAGTGGCACAGAGTCTACATCAGGTAAATAATGAATCATATCTGAATAAAAAATACTGAGCCCTTTTAATACAGAACGCTATTAGTCTATTTTTTTTCTTTATTGTTGTTGTAGGGAGTATGAACATACAAGGGCGTACAAAGGGGTCTTTTATGACTTTGAGCTTCCAAATTTTAATATTCATTATAAGATCCTAAAATTTCAATTGCCGGAACCTCCACTGTGATTTGATTCAGACTCTCCAAGCCAGTTGCTGGACATCATTAGTCTCTACCTAGTTGTGGTGTGGGTTGGACCTGGCACACCCCTGTTTGCAGGAGCCAAAGGCTAAATTTTCAGGAATTGTGTGAGAGATCATTAAACAATTTGTTGTTTGTTGTTTAGTCACTAAGTTGTGTCTGACTCTTTGTGAGTCCGTGGACTATAGGCAGACATGCTCCTCCAACCATGAAAGTTTCCAGGCACAAATACTGGAATGGGTTGCCATTTCCTTCTCCAAGGGATCTTCCCAACCAATGGATCAAACTCAAGTCTCATGTGTTGGCAGGTAGATTCTTTACCTCTGAGTCACCAGGGAAGTTCCTGTTAAATAATAGCTAGATTGAAACTGGCCATGGCAGGAGTATTTAAACCACAAAAGTTGACAAATGTTACAAATCAGGGCCTTTTCTTTCTCCCAGAGAGCTGGTTTACCAGTAAACCACTATTTCTCAGTTCAGTTCAGTTCAGTTCAGTCGCTCAATCACAAAGTATGGTTTTATACTACCAAGGGGAACTTGAATGCTATCAATTTGAAATGATTGTATTAATCAACACAAGGCTATTAGAGAATAATAACATAAAATACAAGTTTATTTTAATCAAAAGCTAAAATTTGTAACATCAGTAACAAATGCTATGGGCAACCAGAAAAGGGTGTTGTAGTGAATGAAAATTAAGAAGGAGGCATTAGAGAGGAAGTACAAAGAGAGTGGGAAGAGGAGAGATTTAAGGATACTGAACAGGCTAAGCAGAGTTTGCCAACTGAAGCTAAATACCCTGCAGGTAAACAGGAGGCCAACATGAGGCACAGTGCCTCTCTGAGAAGGAAAGTGCCCCCAGGCACACCTGACTTCCACAGAATGTTTGCTAAAATTATCACACCTATTGTTTTGATCCAGCGAGGGTCACAGATGCTTAGAATTTGATAATTAATATAATTTGATACCCTGTTTCAGTTTCAGGTCATTCGCTCAGTCATGTCTGACTCTTTATGACCCCGTGGACTGTACCATGCCAGGCTTCCCAGTCCACCACCAACTCCCGGAGCTTGCTCAAACTCATGTCTATCCAGTCGGTGATGCCATCCAGCCACCTCATCCTCTGGCATACCCTTCTCCTCTCGCCTTCAAACGTTCCTAGCATCAGGGTCTTTTCCAAAGAGTCAGTTCTTCACATCAGGTGGCCAAAGTATTGCAGTTTCAGCTTCAGCATCAGTACTTCCAATGAATATTCAGGAATGATTTTCTTTAGGATTGACTGGTTGGATCTCCTAGCAGTCCAAGGGACTCCAAAGAGTCTTCTCCAACACCACAGTTTAAAAGCATCAATTCTTCAGCAATCAGCTTTCTTTATGCTCCAACTCTAACATTCAAACACGACTACTGGAAAAACCATAGCTTTGACTAGACGGACATTTGTCAGCAAAGCATTGTCTCTGCTTTTCATTATGCTGTCTAGGTTGGTCATAGCTTTTCTTTCAAGGAGCAAGTTGTTGTTGTTGTTGTTGTTGTTTTAATTTCATGGCTGCAATCACCATCTGCAGTGATTTTGGAACCACAAAATAAAGTTTCTCACTGTTTCCATTGTTTCTCCATCTATTTGCCATGAAGTGATGGGACCAGATGCCATGATCTTTTTTTGAATGTTGAGTCTTAAGCCAACTTTTTCACTCTCCTCTTTTACTTTCATCAAGAGGCTCTTTAGATATTCTCCGCTTTCTGCCATGAGGGTGGTATCATCTGAGTATCTGAGGTTAATGATACTTCTCCCGGCAATCTTGATTCCAGTTTGTGCTCCATCCAGCCTAGCATTTCACATGATGTACTTTGCGTATAAGTTAAATAAGCAGGGTGACAATATACAGCCTTGATTTATACCTTTAGCAATTTGGAATCAGTCTGTTGTGCCATGTCCAGTTCTAACTGTTACTTCTTGACCTGTATCCATATTTCTCAGGAGACAGGTCAGGTGGTCTGGTATTCCCATCTCTTGAAGAATTTTCACATTTTCTTGTGATCCACACAGTCCACTTTAGCATAGCCAATAAAGCAGAAGTAGAGGTTTTTCTGTAATTATCTTACTTTTTCGAGGATTCAGCGGTTGTTGGCAATTTGATGTCTGGTTCTCCTGTCTTTTCTAAATTCAGCTTGAACATCTGGAATTTCACAGTTCATGTACTGTTGAAGCCTGACTTGGAGAATTTTGAGCATTACTTTACTAGCATGTGAGATGAGTACAACTGTGCGGTAGTTTGAACATTTTTTGGCATTGCCTTTCTTTGCGATTGGAATGAAAACTGACCTTTTCCAGTCCTATGGCCACTGCTGAGTTTTCCAATTTGCTGACATATTGAATGCAGCGCTTTCACAGCATCATCTTTCAGGATCTGAAATAGCTCAACTGGAATCCCATCACCTCCACAGCTTTGTTCATCATTAAGCTTCCTAATGCCCACTTGACTTTACATTCCAGGATGTCTGGCTCTAGATGAGTGATCACACCATTGTAGTTATCTGGGTCATGAAGATCTTTTTTGTATAGTTCTTCTGTGTATTCGTGCCACCTCTTCTTAATATCTTCTGCTTCTGTTAGGTCCATACCATTTCTGTCCTTTATCGAGCCCATCTTTGCATGAAAAGTCCCTTGGTATCTCTAATTTTCTTGAAGAGATCTTTAGCCTTTCCCATTCTATTGTTTTCCTCTATTTCTTTGGGGATCACTGGGGAAGGCTTTCTTATCTCTCCTTGCTATTCTTTGGAAGCCTGCATTCAGTCAGGTATAATTTTCCTTTTTTCCTTTGCCTTTTGCTTCTCTTCTTTTCACAGAAGGCCTCCTCAGACAACCATTTTACGTTTTTGAATTTCTTTTTCTTAGGGATGGTCTTGATCACTGCCTCCTGTAAAATGTCACGAACCTCCGTCCATAGTTCTTCAGGCACTCTGTCTATCAGATCTAATCCCTGGAATTTATTTGTCACTTCCACTGTATAATCATAAGGGATTTGATTTAGGTCATACCTGAACGGTCTAGTGGTTTTCCCTACTTTCCTCAATTTAAGTCTGAAATTTGCAACAAGTTCATAATCTGAGCCACAATCAGCTTCTCAATCTTGTTTTTGCTGACTGTATAGATCAATGCAAAGAAATAGAGGAAAAGAACAGAATGGGAAAGACTAGAGATCTCTTCAAGAAAATTAGAGATACCAAGGGAACATTTCATGCAAAGATGGGCTCGATAAAGGACAGAAATGGTATGGACCTAACAGAAGCATAAGATATTAAGAGGAGGTGGCAAGAATACACAGAAGAACTGCACAAAAAAGATCTTCACGACCCAGATAATCACGATGGTGTGATCACTCTTCTAGAGCCAGACATCCTGGAATGTGAAGTCAAGTGGGCCTTAGAAAGCATCACTGTGAACAAAGCTAGTGGAGGTGATGGAATTCCAGTTGAGCTATTTCAGATCCTGAAAGATGATGCTGTGAAAGTGCTGCACTCAATATGCCAGCAAATTTGGAAAACTCAGCAGTGGCCACAGGACTGGAAAAGGTCAGTTTTCATTCCAATCCCAAAGAAAGGCAATGCCAAAGAATGCTCAAACTACCACACAATTGCACTCATCTCACATGCTAGTAAAGTAATGCTCAAAATTCTCCAAGCCAGGCTTCAGCAACACGTGAACCATGAAATTCCTGATGTTCAAGCTGGTTTTAGAAAAGGCAGAGGAACCAGAGATCAAATTGCCAACATCCGCTGGATCATTGAAAAAGCAAGAGAGTTCCAGAAAAACATCTATTTCTGCTTTATTGACTATGCCAAAGCCTTTGACTGTGTGGATCACAACAAACTGTGGAAAATTCTGAAAGAGATGGGAATACCAGACCGCCTGACCTGCCTCTTGAGAAATCTGTATGCAGGTCAGGAAGCAACAGTTAGAGCTGGACATGGAACAACAGACTGGTTCCAAATAGGAAAAGGAGGACGTCAAGGCTGTATATTGTCACCCTGCTGATTTAACTTATATGCAGAGTACCTCATGAGAAACCCTGGACTGGAAGAAACACAAGCTGGAATCAAGATTGCCGGGAGAAATATCAATAAGCTCAGATATGCAGATAACACCACCCTTATGGCAGAAAGTGAAGGAGGAACTAAAAAGCCTCTTGATGAAAGTGAAAGAGGAGAGTGAAAAAGTTGGCTTAAAGCTCAATATTCAGGAAACGAAGATCATGGCATCTGGTCCCATCACTTCATGGGAAATAGATGGAGAAACAGTGGAAACAGTAGCTGACTGTATTTTGGGGGGCTCCAAAATCACTGCAGATGGTGATTGCAGCCATGAAATTAAAAGACGCTTACTCCTTGGACGAAAAGTTATGAACTACCTAGATGGTATATTCAAAAGCAGAGACATTACTTTGCCGACTAAGGTCCATCTAGTCAAGGCTATGGTTTTCCAGTAGTCATGTATGGATGTGAAAGTCGGACTGTGAAGAAAGCTGAGCGCCAAAGAATTGATGCTTTTGAACTGTGGTGTTGGAGAAGACTCTTGAGAGTTCCTTGGACTGCAAGGAGTTCCAACCAGTCCATTCTAAAGGAGATCAACCCTGGGATTTCTTTGGAAGGAATGATGCTAAAGCTGAAACTCAAGTACTTTGGCCACCTCATGCGAAGAGTTGACTCATTGGAAAAGACTCTGATGCTGGGAGGGATTGGGGGCAGGAGGAGAAGTGGGTGACCGAGGATGAGATGGCTGGATGGCATCACAGACTCGATGGACGTGAGTCTAAGTGAACTCTGGGAGATGGTGATGGACAGGGAGGCCTGGCGTGCTGCGATTCATGGGGTTGCAGAGTTGGACACAACTCAGCGAATGAACTGAACTGAACTGAACTCAACTGAACTGATAGAGCTTCTCCGTCTTTGGCTGGAAAGAATATAATCAATCTGATTTCGGTATTGACCATCTGGTGATGTCCATGTGTAGAGTCTTCTGCAACCTCTTTATTTTACTTACTTCACTAACTCCCATTTCTTAAAAAATTGTATCTAAAAAAAAGTCATCCACCCTTTCCGGTTACTACTTGAATTTCTCCACATAAATATTTATTTTATTAATATATTTCTTTAAAAGCTTTTAGCATTATTTCCAATTTTCTTAAACATCTTTGTGGAAGTTCCTCCCATAATATGCTTTTAAGAAATAAAAGATCTTCATAATTCAGACTAGGGCTAAAGGACTGTACCTAATATGAAGTGAATGAAGTATCAGCTTCAGGCTTTTTGCATATTTGATACAAAATCATCAATCAGTAATACTCAATTCCTAGGAAGGAAGAGAAGTAAAATATCATCAAAGATTAAAAATGCTTCAAAACTCTGCCTCCATAGATTTACCTTTTCTGGACATTTTATAAAAATAGAATCATAAAATATATGTCTGACTTGATTATTTAGGATAATGCTGTTTTTGGTTCATCTGTGTTGTTTCATGTTTTGGTGGATTGTGCCCTTCCTTTCTCCCTTTCCTCCTTCCTTCTTTTCTCCAGATCGCATTCCACTGAGTGAATATTTGCACATTTTGTTTATCCATTCACCAGCTGTGATGACCATTTGGGTTTTTTCCACTTTGGGGCTATGATTAATAATGCAGCCACTAACATTAACATACTATTCTTCAGATGCAAATATATTTTTCTTTCCTTTGGGTAGGTAATGGATTCTTAGGACTAGAAACAATGGGTCAGATGATAAGCTTTTGTTTACCTTTTTAAGAGAGTGCCAAATTATTTCCCATAGTGGCTGCACCACTTTACATTCCCACAAACAAGTCTGAAGGCTCCCATTTCTCCACATGGTAGACAACATATTATTCTCTGTCTATTTGATGATAGCCACTGTACTGGGTGTGTGGTTCTATCTCACTGTACTTTTAATTTGCATTCCCCTAATGACTATTGATACTCTGTATCTTCTTGTGTGTTTATGCCAGGCTTTCTTATAAAGTGTTCATTTCAAAATACTTTCATTTGACTATTCTTAACTGGTTTTTTCAATAGTCATATATAGATGTGAGAGTTGGACTATAAAGAAGGCTGAGCACCAAAGAATTGATGCTTTTGAACTGTGGTGTTAGATAAGATTCTTGAGAGTCCCTTGGACTGCAAGATCAAACCAGTCAATCCTAAAGGAAATCAGTCCTGAAATAATCACTGGAAGGACTGATGCTGAAGTTGAAGTTCCAATACTTTGACCACCTGATGCAAAGAGCCGACTCATTAGAAAAGACCCTGATGCTAGGAAAGATTGAAGGCAGGAAGAGAAGAGGATGACAGAGGATGAGATGGCTGGATGGCATTGCTGACTTAATGGATATGAGTTTGAACAAGCTCTGGGAGATGGTGATGGACAGGGAACCCTGGCATGCTGCAGTCCATGGGGTCGCAAAGAGTCCACACACAACTGAGAGACTGAACAACACAACAATAAATTCTCAACTATTTTTTTCTCATTGTTATAATTCCCCAATTTAGTAAAACACTCTCCCAAAAAGCTTTGCCTCAACTAACATTTATAGTCATAATCTTGGTTTCAACCCAAATAGATTTTTTAAGAGAGCATACCCAACAACCATCCTGTTTCTGAGTGCTGCTCCTTACACAAACTACCCTGCAGAGACAGACCTCACAGCATACTCTCACTGGCTCTCCACATCTGCCATACTCATGCCTCACCCCTTCTCTCTTCCTCCACACTAAGCTCCTTGTGTTTGGCTTATGAGTGGAACACAGGCAGCAGGATAGCAGGATTGGAGAACCATGCCCTGTATCCTTTCCTATTGAACAGTCCTGCCAGGCAGGCCCTTTCTTGTGGCTGGAGGTTCCTGACAGCTCCCACCAAGACCTCCTTCCCCTTGTACCATCAGCACAGAGCCATGAAGGGCTCCTTGCAGTGACTGGTCCCTTATTTTCCCCCATTCCCTGATGGTTTCCTTAACCTTGCCCACCCTCTGGATTGGGCATCTTTCATTCTCTTCAAATAGCCACTTTCAAATGTCCATCCTCCTTCCTTCTGGCTCACTGACTGACACCAAAAATAAGCAAAATATTATTATTAATATGCACAAAACAAAAATATAATATTAACAGTTATCTTGAAGTCATTGATTTAGGCATAGTTGACACAGTTTACCCACTAGCGTCCATTCCCCTCTGATTTCACAGCTTTTGGGTTTCTTGTGAGAACAGTCACCTCCCTATCTTGTTTTTGCAGTCACTTGCAGTAGAAGACAATCCCACCGCCTTCACCCTTCTCAGTATAAAAATAAGAAAGGTACACTTTCAGTTTTCCTAAAGTTGCCAAAGCATCTTTCTTCAACCCCAAAAGTGTACAATGTCTCTAAGAGCCAGTGTGCTTTTACAGTAGATGTTCCCTACCCAAATTGGAGCTATGGATTGTTGACTGTTGAACTTCACTCCTGATGGGGAGTGAAGGCAAGCGAAGATCAGAGCCCCAACCAAAACCCCTTGGAGGGACAGCCCAAGAAGGAGCAGTTATGAGGCCTGATCAAGAGGCTAAGAATCACCAGTCCCTCCAGTGCAGGGCCCTGACCTCCCAGATCCACTGGGCTGGACTCTCTGGCAGCAAGACTGGAAATGTGCATTCCTGACAGCCCTCAAAGAGATGGCTATTCCCTCTTGAAGTAAGAACCACTGCTATAAGCAGGCAGCTCTGAATGGAATATTTAAAGCAAGCAAGGAAGGAATATATTTTCCATAGAATTAAACTACTTACTTAGCTGAAATAGTAGTGCACAGATTTTACTGATTTTCCAAGTTTGTTTTGACAATATATATAAAACTAAAAGCATTCTTCAGATGGCCTGCTTCTGGAAGAGAGACCACAGCACATGCTGTTAAAAAACTCAACTTCTCATTCAAACTGCTATCTGTGTGCTGGTGCGTATGCTATTTACTCCACTGGTCTTTAAACCAAATCTTTGTTGTACACGCATCTATCTTATGCCCTTGCACACATGTGCACACCCTGGAGGTACTATGCACACGGGCATGTGTGCACACAGCAACATACACAGTAGGTATGTCCCGTAGAGCCCCCTATCAGTCTCACAGTGATGTTTGGCGAAAGGCCTTATCAATAAGAACTTCTAGACCCCATTATCATTTACTGAGGCACAGAGAATTATCTGCAGAGGCAGCTCTGTAAACTTTCAAAATACCCCACCTTCCTTGGGAAGCCATAAACGTAGTATTTCACTGATGTGCACTGCGGTAGCAGATTAACCCACCAGGCAAGTGCTTTCAAAGGGCTGGCCTCCTCAGCAGAAACCTAATCATCTCTGCCACTGCTCCGTACTGGGCCTGCCTCAGTAAGTGCTGTTTATCATTTGCCAGACAGAAGCAGAGGGATGCTAAACTTGGCATTTGGAGCCTTCCATCCCCCGAGCAGCCACAAGCCTGATGCACAGGGCTGACATCCAACCAGTCAACCTCAAAGCTGCCAGCGGGGCAGGAAGCCCTTGAACAAGTCAGTGTTGCAAGAGAGCATGAGGTCTGCTACCGCTCCTGCCTCTTTTTCTTTTTCTTTTCTTTTTGCCTCTTTTTCTTCCTTGACATCTTACTCTCTCCAAAAAGACGGCTTAGTAAGTTGGGAGGAGCTGGCTCTTTCTCCCTTCCTTCTCCTGCTTCCCCACCTCAGGCTTTGGTATCATTTATTTATTTATTTATTTTTAAAAAAAAGGTTTCTATGCCTATTTGCTCCAGGCAGAGTCTGAAAGGCACATTCTCACACTAATTGGAGCTCTATAAAAAGGGAGCATTTTGTCCTGAGAGAAACCAACTCTTCCGCCACTGGAAGGACTCAAGCAGGATTTTTGACAAGAACTTTGCACTTTAGGTTCCAAGTTGAATTAGACAGCCCTCAAGGTCCCTCTGCTATGTTTTTACATTCTATAATCCCACGTTCTTATCCGCAGTTTACTTAGCAGTTCTAGTGGTGATAATTAGAGTGAATTTTTGCATTTTCTTTGAGGGCTCTCCTGCCTTGCAAATTTCCTGATATTTCTATTTTGAGGAAGATGTAAGCTATAAGATTTTTTAATCCCTTAAGTGGACCTTTGAAGGGAAAAGTCACAGTTTGGAAAGGGCAAGGTGTTTTTGTCTGTTGGCTGGAGATAAAGAGGTAACCACATCTCTGCTCTGCTGGGGGTGGGGATGGCAGATAAAGAAAGCTGACGAAGGGAAGGCAATGTGCTCTTCCAAAAGCACTTCCAAAAGCTACTGATGCAGCTGCAGAGTCACACAATTGCTCCCTTATCCTTCTCAGTAAACTGTCGGCATCAGAGGACTCATCTGGAAAACCTGTCACAATAGCTGAGCTCTGGACATAGATAATTTGGGGACAAGATTCCCAACATAAACTACATATCCAAGCAAGAAAATAAGAAAATAAGATATTCTCTTCTTTCTCCCCACAGGGCACTCATTGCATTTCTCAAGGCTTTTTTTTTTTTTTTTTTTGCTTTATTGATAGCTAAGTTTTGTGACTTCACTTGCACATCTCTTTCATACCTGAAGCATCCCTTGGGTTGACAATCACCATCTCCTTCTAGCATACCACATGTAACTAACAACACATACACACAAGATTCCATTCTAGCAAAGGCAACCTCCAGGAAAAAAAAAAAAAAATTACTCTCTGGCTAGTCAGAGAAAGGTCCAGAGATTATTATAAGAATGGGGAGACACACTGATTAATGCAAAGAAATTCACAGTCCTTGGTTCTTTTCCTTCCCCACTCATTTGGATCCAGTATGATCGTTCCCTACATACCAAAAAAAAAAGGCAAAATCTAAATTAATCTCAGTCTGCTGCAAGATCAGACCACCACTACTATTCATTCTGGTTACCAAATCTTAGGCTTCCCAGGTGGCTCAGTGGTAAAGAATCTGCCTGCCAATGCAGGGAGACATGGTTTTGATCCCTGGGTCAGGAAGATCCCCTGGGGAAAGAAATGGCAACTGACTCCAGTATTTTTGCCTGGGAAATCCCATGGACAGAGAGGAATTTGGCAGGCTCCTGGGGTCGCAAAAGAGTCAGACACAACTAAGCAACTGAACAACAACAAGCAAACCTTAACCTAGAGCCTTAACCTAGAAGTAGGATTCTCTTCTCATTTTTGGGTGAATTTACTTGCTATATGACCGATTAAGCCACATTACCTGTTTGGGTCTTCTCTGTCTGTAAAATACAATGAATTTTATTTTCTCCATATTTTATGATTAAAGAAAAACAGAAAAAAAAGATTTGATAATGATAAGCATAAATGATTCATCTGAATCTTTTGTCTAATAGGTCTAATACCCCCAGTAAATCACAGTTTCAACATGTAACTTCTATGCAGGGTACCAGTAAAATGCATCTTTAAAGCATTCTGAGAATCAGTTACTCCACAAAGTAACTATTCTTTTTCTTTTTCAGCAGATTAAATATCCCATCCAGATTAAGTATTACACTGTAAGAAAGCAGCACAATACCATAAGGGGACTCAAAAAATATGCCTTTTTCTAACCTCTTTACTTCTTTCTCATTCATTCCTTGTTCAACAAATATTCATCGAATGACTACTCCTTTCGAGGAAACACATTAAGGCTGAGAAGCTGTAACTATATGGATATGCCCAGTGGCAAAACAGCTTTACAGGTACTATGTGGTTATTTTAAATGTTCTGTTCACTTCATGTCATTTAGCCATGAAGTAATGGATAGATTCTGCTGGTAACACTGGTTAGTGTAAGTGAGAAATCCTTTTGTTTCCTAAGTATGTTTTAACTTCTCATGGACTATGTCTCAATACTTTATTCCCAGCACTTAGCCCTGTACAACTCTAAGGGTCAGTTGAAATGTAAATAATAATCATAATACTAAATGATAACACTCGTTACACTATGTGTGGCCTAAGGCATGTCACGGCACCTGATGTTTCCCTCACCCATAAAATAAAACAGATAGACAAGGCAGGTAGGGCTTGGCCTGATGTCTGTCTGACTGATGCCTGAAAATCTATAAGAGAGATGGTGCTGGCTATTAGTTCTGAAGGCGCCCCGAAGAGTGGGTACTACAATTTGTGCCCCCTAAGTGTCAGAGTAAAGAAAGCCTGAGCTCCTTAGACCATGTCCATGAAAGCAGCCTAGGCATGTGTAGAGACTCTAGCAGAAGGAAACTGAGGCGTTCACTTAGCACGTGGTATTCAGAAGGGACTGTAAATAAGGACCAGAGGAGAAACATCCAGTTCTAGTTCGGTCAAGGGGAGCACAGACGGGAGCTAGCAGGTGAATACAGGAAATAGTGAACTAGGAATCCTTTTAGGTCTGGATTCCAGGCTGCCAAAACACTTGGGGTGCATCTAATAAGATGACTCCACTTCCACTGCTTTGCTATTATAATGAGAAAATGCACTATCACACATTTGCTAGAAGAACCAGAAAAACATCAAGTAGAATTTCTCTTAAATTAATAGCAAAGAACTTCATCTCAGAGGAAGTGACACATTTTTACGTTGACGTCTATATGTGTTGTGAATGGACACCACTTCTTGATGCCAGGGGATTGTTTATACCAACTTTTACTGTACCTTGGGGTGTGAACTGAGCCATCTTTGCAAACTATGTCTATGGTACATTCACTTAAACAACAAAGTTAGTCCAGAAATTCCACTTATTTGCTTCTTATTTCCCTTTATTACCTAATGTGTGACCCTGTAAATAGTATTCTTATTGATGCTGATGGAAATTTTAATGAGTGACTTAATGGAAAATGAGGAAGAAAGGTGACTCTAGTTCACTGAGAGTGAAAAAAGTGGGATTTTAGGGCAGACCAAAGTCCTAAAGAGAAAGGAAAGTGTAGAGCTGGACACCAGTGCCATATGTATCTGATACTTTTCTTGATAATTTAACTCTAACTCTGGAACAAAATCCTCCCAGTTTCAAAGTATCAACAAAATAATGTCCTAATGTCACGCAATGTATCTTACTTTAAAAATAGGTCTCAAGTGGTATATTTTTGCATTGTTACTGAAAAAGTATTATTCACTGAAGATACAGCAGCAGTACCCTAGGAATGGCTCTTTTAAGTTATTTAGAAATACTGAGAACTGTATCTAATAGTAACTGCTATTTTTTTTTTTTTTTGTCATTTTTTTGTCTTTTCACTAAGCTTGGTGAATGTTCCACATGCTTTTAGCCACAATACAGTCTGCTTAATTTCTGACTCAGTGCAGCTATAGGCTACATATGCTACAACGTCACACGTGCTACCGTGCTGACATAGTCCCTGATGCCCTTTACCGAGCATTCCTGGCTCCCCACTGTCTAGGGAAATGTTACGAGTATGAGAGTTGGAGCCTTGTGTTGAACAGAGCTAAATGGCTAGCTCTGGCCACTGTGTGAGTGGGAGAGATGTGCCAAGAATTTTGCACACTTGCTGGGAGGAGACCACTTTCTTCCTCCTATCCCAGTAGCCAGCACTGTTTCAATGGGTAAAGACAAAAGTAAGGAAGAATACTTTGTTTTAAGCCACTGAGATTTGCAGGTTATTAGTTTCCATACCCTAACTGAGTCTGACTGTAATAAATGTATTATTGCATGTCTCTATACTGATATTTGGAGATGGAAATGGCAACCCACTCCAGTATTCTTGCCTGGAAAATTCCATAGACTGAGGAGACTGGTAGGCTACCGTCCATGGGGTTGCAAAGAGTCAGACATGACTGAGCGATTTCACTTCACTATACTGATATTTGCTGATCAGGTCATTTACTAAATATGCCTGGACTGGAAGTCAGTATAATATTTTTATTTAAAAAGGTCTATGAATTGATTGATTGGAAGTCAGAGTAATTTAGGTAGTACATTCCCCATCTAAGTGTCACTCAGTAAACATCAACTGGTAATGAATAGGCACTGTGGATCTATACATAAACCCACAGATGGATTGTGTTCATTTTGTAAGACAGAAATGAGGTACATATATCAGACTGATAAATGAGGGGTAGCGTTGTAAGGAATAGTGTCAGAAGTGCTAACAACTACAATGACAGCACAGTAATCCTACAGGTACCTTGAGACTCAAGCACTGCCTTCAAGGTGTTATGCAATTCAGCTCAATCAACTTTAAAAGTAAAAATAATTGCTGGGTATGAGCATGACATTATAATGTACATAATGAGGTACTGCATGATTTGGTGAAGATGAGAGTTGTGCAAGTTATACATATGAGATGAGATCATTTGGGGGAAAAGTGGTTAGATCCATGGTCTTCTACATAAAAATGCATTAATGGAAATATTCTCCATTGTACCCCTAAGGTAAGCTTTTCCTAGCAGAGGAGGGGTCTGGCCCAGATGAGTGCCACCTGTGGCCACACAGATCAGTGTATCTACTTTGAATGCTCAGCACTGGGTAGCATATTTGCCTGCAGATCTAAACCCCATCTCTCAGGGTAGCCTTCACCAGGAATAATGGTGGTAATGTGGTCTCCTCAGTCTTACCGCTATGCTTTGTGTCTCCACTTGCCCAAAATCTGGGCAGGGAAGCAAGCACTGTTTATTAGGCACCTCAAACAGAGCAGCAGAAAGGTCTAATGGAGAAGACCCCAGCCACAGGCTAAGGTTGGAAAGAGGGAAGACAAATGACTTGGAAGTGAGGAGGATGAGAGTATTCCAGGGGGTACAGTACTATTACACAAAAGTAAGGATAGTATTCTTATCTGGGTATATTTTAAATGCTTGCAAGTGTTTCTATTTATGATGAAAATGTTTAACTTGATGTAAATCAATGTCTGACGTAGGGTGCAGCATGTTTGGGGCTGGTGCATGGGGATGACCCAGAGAGATGTTGTGGGGAGGGAGGTGGGAGGGGGGGTCATGTTTGGGAACGCATGTAAGAATTAAAGATTTTAAAATTAAAAAAAAAAAAAAACTACAATGGGGAACCACCTCACAGTGGTCAGAATGACCATCATTGAAAAGTCTAGAAATAGCAAATGCTGGAAAAGGTTTGGAGAAAGGGGAACCCAAATACACTGTTGGCGGGAATGTAAATTGCTGCAGCCGCTATGAAAAACAGTATGGAGGTTCCTCAAAAAACAGAGTTGCCATATGATCCAGCAATACCACTCTTGGGTATATACCCAGAGAAAACTGTAATTCAAACAGATGTGTGCACCCCGGTGTTCACGCAATACTATTTACAATAGCCAAACAAGGAAGCAACATAAATGTCCATTGACAGAAGAATGGATAAAGAATGTGTGGATGTATATAAAATGAAATACTAGTCATAAAAAAGAATGAAATAATGTCACTTGCAGTGGAGAAGGAAATGGCAACCCACTCCAGTGTTCTTGCCTGGAGAATCCCAGGGATGGGGGAGCCTGGTGGGCTGCCGTCTCTGGAGTCACACAGAGTCGGACATGACTGAAGCGACTTAGCAGCAGTAGCAGCAGTAACATGGATGGGCCTAGAGAGTATCATATTAAGTGAAGTAAGTCAGAAAGAGAAAAACAAATATGATATCGCTTACATATGGAATCTAAAATATGATACAAGTGAACTTATTTACAAAACAGAAAAAGAATCACAGACATAGAAAACAAACTTATGATTAGCAAAGCGGTAAGAGATAGGAGAGAGATAATATAGGAGTTTGGGATTAGCAGATATAAACTACTGTGTATAAAAAGATAAACAACAAGGTCCTATATATAGTACAAGGAACTATATTCAATGTCCTGTAATAAAGCATAAAATGAAAAATATGAAAAATATACATATGTGTGTGTATATATATATATCTCTGAATCACTTGGTTGTACACCAGAAACTAATAAAAGATTGTAAATCAAAGATACATAAATAAAAAGTTTTTTTTAATGTGTAATTTTATCAAGATGTATAATTTCTCAGATAGTCAGTGTACGAATCTTTGCCTTTGACTTTTGACCTTTGCCAGCATAAGGACACAGAATAAACAGTGAAGGGGACAGACAAAGTCTTGTTTTGTGGGTGATATTGTCATGGGGGAAGATGGACAACAAACAAGTGATAAGTATATAAAATATTTTTGCATACTAATGAGTACCGTGGAGAAAAATAAGGAAGAGCAAGAGGATAGAGAAGAGTGGGTCTGGCTTCTTTGGGCAGATGGTTAACTCTGGTCTGTGAAAACAGAATTCTATTAGAGTCCTGGTGTAGGGAGGGAAAGAGCCTCAAGGAGACATAGGGAGAGCAGAGTCTCAAACTGAGGAAGCAGCAATTGTTAGAGCTCAAGGGGAAACCAGTGTGTCTTCCTAGGAGGCCAGTGTGGCTCACGCTGAAGAAAAGGGGTGAGCCCAGGACATAAGAGTAAAGGTAGCAGTGACAGGAGGGGGACTTTAAGAAAAGGTCAGTGAGAGCCAGGGCAGCACCCAGAGAAGGAAAAGTTGTTAGAAGGCTCTTGAGGTTAAAGCATCTGCCTCTAATGTGGGAGACCTGGGTTCGATCCCTGGGTCAAGAAGATCCCCTAGAGAAGGAAATGGCAACCCACTCCAGTACTCTTGCCTGGAGAATCCCATGGATGGAGGAGCCTGGTGGGCTACAGTCCACGGGGTTGCAAAGAGTCGGACACGACTGAGCGACTTAACTTTAACTTGAAAATGAACCCATTGCTGGATATATATATATTCATTCCATGAATGCCAAGGAAACAGGGCTGAGGCCATTAAAATATTTTAAGTGCAAGATAAGTAGAACCTAGCCTTAGGCAGTTATTGCAGATGCCAAAATCTGAAAACTTGTACCAAGGTAAAGGTGGCAAATCCCAGAGACATACTGCCTGACAAGGGCAAAGAGGAGAGAGAAATGATAGACAACTTGGGGTCAGCTACCTGATTTTATTGTCAGTGACAGCAGAGATGGGATATGAGACTGTCTAATAAATGATCACTCCAAGGGAAGATATAATCAACAATGACAGCAACTTGCAAAAAGTTAAAAAAAAAATTGTCCAAACAGCCATGCTATTTTCCAAAAAGAGTGCAGGCCAGATATGAAAAAAAAAAAAATCAATAAAGAGGATAAAAAAGAACTTTATCACAAACTCACTGATCTCAAGATAAACTGCCAAAAGGCAAATTTCATGGTAAATTTGCAAAGAGTCAGACATGACTGAGCTACTGAGAGCACACAAACAATGAAAACAAAAGAAATACTTTTAACTGGTTGATACTGCAAAATAATTAATCTGATTCAGTTCAGTTCAGTCGCTCAGTCGTGTCTTGCAGCACTCCAGGCCTCCCTGTCCATCACCAACTCCCGGAGTTCACCCAAACTCAAGCCCATCAAGTCGGTGATGCCATCCAGCCATCTCATCCTCTGTCGTCCCCTTCTCCTCCTGCCCCTAATCACTCTCAGCATCAGGGTCTTTCCCAATGAGTCAGTTCTTCTCATGAGGTGGCCAAAGTATTGGAGTTTCAGCTTCAGCATCAGTTCTTCCAATGAACACCCAGGACTGATCTCCTTTAGGATGGACTGGTTGGATCTCCTTGCAGTCCAAGGGACTCTCAAGAGTCTTCTCCAACACCACAGTTCAAAAGCATCAATTCTTGGGCGCTCAGCTTTCTTCACATCCATACATGACCACTGGAAAACCATAGCCTTGACTAGACAGACCTTTGTTGGCAAAGTAATGTCTCTGCTTTTCAACATGTTATCTAGCTTGGTCATAATTTTTCTTCCAAGGAGTAAGCTTCTTAATTTCATGGCTGCAATCACCATCTGCAGTGATTTTGGAGCCCCCAAAAATAAAGTCTGACACTGTTTCCCCATCTATTTCCCATGAACTGATGGAACCAGATGCCATGAGCTTAGTTTTCTGAATGTTGAGCTTTAAGCCAACTTTTTCACTCTGCTTTTCATCTTCTTCAAAAAATAAAAATGGAGATTTGCACAGAACAATTTGTGAAAAGAAAAAAAAAAAGAAACAAGGCATCATTTGTATTTTTACAGGATCCAAAGAGAAGCCAAGAAATTTGAGAACTGTCAGAAAGCCCTGAGAAGCCCAATATCCAAAATTTATGCTCATTTGAAGAAAAACAAGGTAATTACCTGTGCTGTTCAGTCAATTAAGAAATCAAACACCTTTCAAAATAAAGTTCTGTAAAATATGTATGTTTAAAGTAAAATTGTTTATCCGCAAATAAACAATTTAGTCTGCAAATGAGAATTCCAGTCAGCTTCTATTTTAAAAAATAAAAAAACAGACACAAATTTTACAACTGAGCACTGTGTTTCATGTAGAGTGATTCTTCAGATAATATTTAAGTTTTGTCTGGTTTTTAGAAAAGGCCAAATGGACCACAGGCTGAAAATAAGAAATCCTTTTGGGTTCCGTCTTCTTTTCTCTAAGCCTCAATTACTTCTTTCTATATGACTAAATAAAATTAAGGTAATTACCATAGGGATTATGATGCCTAGTCAGACATTAATTACAGTTAATCTTTCCAGCAAATCATTTCAAGGGCTAGGCACTATGCTAGGAATTCATACTGTTTATCACATTTTGCTGGTTTGAAATCATAAGGAATATGATAGCTGATGCATTGTGTATTTAGTTAGACACCCAAATAATCTATAGGAATGACTAAGAAATCTTCATAAAATAAAACACCCTCTTTAAGGAGTTACAAAATAGAAACTACATCATTCCCAGGTTGTATCTGCATATGCAGAGGTCTGAAATAACTGAAATATAATTTCTGATGCAGTATGTTATGAGAGGGGATGATAGATACCAATGGATCAAAAGTAGCAGTCAGAAGGATCCTGAAAATTCTACCCCTGACTCAGAGAACTCATTGCACCCAGAAAATCAAGACTTGGTCAGCCCACTGCATCTGATTGGTGTTTTTAAGATATGATTAAAAATGCCATGTACTATAATACTAATAACTAACATTCAACTTAACGCTTACTTCAATAAATGTCAGGAAACTTGCTTAACTTTATGTGTATATCATCTCATTTAATCATAACTATTCTTACAGATGTTAAAATTGAGACATAAAGTTGTACGTTTCTTTGTGAAATCTACAGAGCCAGTAATTAGCAGAGCACTTATTTGAATTAAGGCAGTCTGAAACTGTTTTTAAATCATAGTTCCCAGTTCCTTGATAGCTATTTCCTTCATTAAGCCTATTATATGTTTAGAATGGATACTTAAGAGTTAGTATATTGGAAATGACAGCATTATGTTCCAAGAACTTGGAAAAGATGAGAATTCAGTTATCCTGGGGCTTACTTTGAAAATTATACAATCGGAAGTTATACACAACAGCTCCTTAAAGAAAGACTACTTCCATGGGTAGGAAAGCAGGACCACTTGTGGCTTAATTCAGTCAATGAGATGAATAGGGGCTGAATCAGAAGAAGGCAGGAAAAGAAGGTACTTAAAGAAAGCAACTGTAGTGACTTTCCAACCCTTTTGCCGAAAACAAGGTGATTTACCTCAACACGTTCAGTCCCAGGGCTTAAATGCAGCTTTGAGGAGATAACTGCATAACACCCATCTTGTCAAAGATGGGAATTCAGCTGTCCTGGGGTTTACTTTGAAACTGTATGATTGGAACAGTTATATGCAACGTTATATACAACATGGTCACAACGAACTTTCCATTTTTAATGTAGTTTTTCATGTGTTTTATCTGTAGAGAGCATGTTGGTTGATTCGAAGACACAAGATCTCAGCACTCTTGTCAACTTATACTGTAAACTAATAAGTTCTGCTCTGCTTTTAATTATTTTTAAAAAATCAATTAAAAAAATTTTTGACACTCCAGGATCCAGTATTACACTTGGCAGATGCACGGTGCAGGAGTGGTTTTTCTGCTTTATTGACTATGCTAAACCCTTTGACTGTGTAGATCACAACAAACTGTGGTAAATCCTTAAACAGATGGGAATACCAGACCACCTGACCTGCCTCTTGAGAATTCTGTATGCAAGTCAAGAAGCAACAGTCAGAACTGCACATGGAACAACAGACTGGTTCCAAATCGGTAAAGGAGTCCATCAAGGCTGTATATTGTCACCCTGCTTATTGCAGAGCACATCATGAGAAATGCTGGGCTGTATGAAGCACAAGCTGGAATCAAGATTGCAGGGAGAAATATCAATAACCTCAGATATGCAGATGACACCACCCTTATGGCAGAAAGTGAGGAGGAACTAAAAGCCTCTTGATGAAAGTGAAAGAGGAGAGTGAAAAAATTGGCTTAAAACTCAATATTCAGAAAATTAAGATCATGGCATCTGGTCCCATCACTTCATGGCATATAAATGGTGAAACAGTGGAAACAGTGTCAGAATTTATTTTGGGGGGGCTTCCAAATCACTGTAGATGGTGATTGCAGCCATGAAATTAAAAGACGATTACCCCTTGGAAGAAAAGCTATGACCAACCTAGACAGCATATTAAAAAGCAGAGATGTTATTTTGCCAACAAAGGTCCATTTAGTCAAAAATATGGTTTTTCCAGTAGTCATGTATGGATGTGAGAGTTGGACTATAAAGAAGGCTGAGCACCGAAGAACTGATGCTTTTGAACTGTGGTGTTGGAGAAGACTCTTGAGGGTCCCTTTGACGGCAAGGAGATCGAACCAGTCCATCCTAATGGAAATCAGTCCTGAATATTCATTGGAAGGACTGATGCTGAAGCTGAAGCTACAATAATTTGGCCACCTGATGAGAAGAACTGACTTATTGGCAAAGACCCTGATGCTGGGAAAGACTGAAGGCAGAAGGAGAAGAGGATGACAGAGGATGAGATGGTTGGATGACATCACCGACTCAATGGACATGAGTTTCAGTAAACTCCGGGAGTTAGTGATGGACAGGGAGGCTTGGCATGCTGCAGTCAATGTGGTCGTAAAAAGTCGGACACAACTGAGTGACTGAACTAAACTGAGTATTACATTTAGTATCTCACCTTCATTTTAGAGAAAATTCTTTGTTGATAGACCTTACTATGTCATTCAACAGAGAGGGGATATATATATATGTATACTTATGGCTGATTTGCATTTTTATATGGCAGAAAACAATACAACATTGTAAAGCAACTACCTTCCAATTGAGAAAAAAAAACACAAAGATAGTCTCATGCACAAAAATCTTTAGACTTTTAGCCTGAGAACCTCTTTTTCTCTAGTGATCCCAGTGCTTCATTCCTTTTCCACTAGTAATTAAAACAGATGTGCTTTAGTCACTTAGCTGTGTGAGACTCTTTGCAATCCCATGAACTGTAGCCCACCAAGCTCCTCTGTCTATGTGATTATCTCAGGAGGAATACTGGAATGGGTTGCCATTTCCTCCTCCAGAGGATCTTCCCAACCTAACGATCAAACCTGTCTCCTGAATTGGCAGGCGAGTTCTTTACCGCTGAGTCATCTAGGAAGCCCAGTTAACACAGATAAAATGAGGTACATACTCCTGGGAGGAACAAAAATTCCTTTGGGCAGAGGTCACAAGAACAAACAAATATGAATGCTATCACAAATTACAGGGAGACATTTCTCCAAGTGTTCCTATGCTAAATCCTACATGAAATAGTACTTCTGTCATAATTACCCAGGCAATTATCATGTTTCATACATTCAGGTTAAAAACAATGATTCTGATGAAAAGTAAAACAAATCATTGATGAAGCTAAAATAAAAACAGTGTCAGCCAAATACAAAACACATTGGGTGGTGGTGGTTGGTAGTGCTTTGCTTAATTACTTTTTATTATCATTTGTTTCTGGTGACACTGAAAAAGCAGTAATCTGAAATGAAATATTTTATCACGTGCATGACAACATGAAGAAAGAAAAAGACAAAATCAATAACCTTACATTGCTACCTTCAGTGGTAAAGATAAGAGGAACACATATCAAATGTTTTCAATAAACAAAACAGTTACATATAAAAAGGGAAAAAAGGGAAGGACAAGCCCAGTGGAAATCATGCACTTGTCCAAGAATTATTCTGCATTAAAAAAAAATCTTCCTCATATCTGTGGCATTTCATCTCTAAAGAACAAAAAACCTTTGGATACTTTTTCTCCTTTTCTCTTGCTTCTTTGCAGTAAGTAGTAATAACTCCTCTAATACTTTATGCAAATCTTCATTATGGCACTTTACCATTATAATTATTTGCTTCAGTGCCTGTCTTTCCCAACAGACTGTGTGTGCTTGGAGGCCTAGGGCTGTCTTAATCATCTCTTCACATCACACATGCTTACTAATGCTTGTTATATAACACGATGACAGGTTTAAAACTCATGAGTCTACAGGAGGGCCAAGGAAGTAACATAAAGGAATGAAAGCCAGGTGTCAGATGACCAGTGGGGTACTGTTACTCTGAGAAGCCCCTAATCCATCTGAATATGGTAGCTTCTAATTAGACCTGGCAGACCATTGCTAAGGACATTATCAAGAAGCCAGGTATCTAAATATGCATGTGAAGTTTGCCACATTTAAAAAATACTGTGCAAGACAAACAAAACATTATCAACTAGGCAGATTTTGTCCATGGGGCACCAGTTTGCAAATAACCAACCGGACATATCCTAACATGTACTTGGGATCAATAAACTCCAATATTGAGGAAACTTTTGTCCTCAGTCTGAATGCAAGTAACTATTCTCAGATTTTCCAATAAGGTTTTACATAATCTGAATATCACTGAAAAACATTTAACTCAAATGACTATAACCATAACCACAGTACTAAACTATACTATTTACACATACTCACAGGGGCATCTGGTCTATCACTTCATGGCAAATAGATGGGGAAAATACGGAAACAGTGGCAAATTTTATTTTCTTGGGCTCCAAAATCACTGTGGATAGTGACTGCAGCCATGAAATTAAAAGACACTTGCTCCTTGGAAGAAAAGCTATGGCAAACCTAGACAGCATATTAAAAAGCAGAGACTTCACTCTCCTAACAAAGGTCTGCATAGTCAAAGCTATGGTTTTTAGAGTAGTCATGTATGAATGTGAGAGTTGGACCATAAAGAACTCTGAGCACCGAAGAATTGATGCTTTCAAACTACGATGCTTCAGAAGACTCTTGAGAATCCCTTGGACTGCAAGGAAATCAAACCAGTCAATTCTAAAGGAAATCAACCCTTACTATTCATTGGAAGGACTGATGCTGAAGCTGAAGCTCCAATACTTTGGCCACCTGATGGAAATAGTGAACTCACTGGAAAAGATTCCGATGCTGGGAAAGATTGAAAGCAAAACAGAAGAGGGTGGCAGAGGATGAAATGGTTAGATAGCATCACTGACTCAATGTACATTAATTTGAGAAAACTTGGGAGATAGTGAAGGACAGGGAAGCTTGTCATACTGCAGGCCATGGGGTCACAGAGCTGGACTGACTTAGGGACTGAACAACAATAACAAATATTATTCAAAAGTGCTTCCCCAGTGGCTCAGTACTAAACAGTCTGACTATCCATGCAAGAGACTTGGGTTCGATCCCTGGGTTGGGAAGAAATGGCAGTCACTCTAATACAGTCCAGGGGATCACAAAAGAGTCGGAAACAAATTAGTGACAAAAAAACAATATATTACTCAACATGTTTAGATCCCCACTTTCTCCTATGAATCCTACCTCATCCAAGACACAGAGAACTAAAGACTACAAGCAATAAAGTCATCTTCTTAAGATAGTTAGAAGTGACCGGTGATAGGAGTAACCTAAAAGCAAAGCAGTCAGGGGCCATTTGATGTAGGAGCCATCAGTCCTACAAACTGAATAATCAAGAAAAAATTATTACTTTGCAGCACACTTTGTAACAATGAGTCATTAGAGCAAGGTTAAATTATGTTCATTATGTTCTGTTCAATAAAGGAAAGAAATACATGCCACATTTTAGAGTTTTTCTGTCAAATTAGTTATTTTTAATACTATTTAAATTATGCAGGTCAAGAAGCAACAGTTAGAACTGGACATGGAACAATGGACTGGTTCCAAATTGGAAAAGGAGTATGTCAAAGCTGCATATTGTCACCCTGCTTATTTAACTTCTATGCAGAGTACATCATTCAAATTACTGGCCTGGATGAAGCACAAGCTGGAATCAAGATTGCTGGGAGAAATATCAATATCCTCAGATATGCAGATGACACCACTCTTATGGCAGAAAGCAAAGACAAACTGAGGAGCCTTTTGATGAAAGTGAAAGAGGAGAGTGAAAAAGTTGGCTTAAAACTCTACATTCAAAAAAAGAATCATAGTATCTGGTCCTATCACTTCATGGCAAATAGATAGGGAAACAATGGAAATAGTGAGAGACTTAGTTTTGGGGGGCTCCCAAATCACTGCAGATGGTGACTGCATCCATGAAATTAAAAGACGCTTGCTCCTTGGAAGAAAAGCTATGACCAACCTAGACAGCATATTAAAAACCAGAGATTACTTTGCTGAAAAAGGTCCATATAGTCAAAAGTTATGGTTTTTTCAGTAGTCACGGATGGTTGTGAGAGTTGGACCATAAAGAAAGCTGAACACCAAAGAACTAATGCTTTTGAACTATGGTGTTGGAGAAGACTTTTGAGAGTCCCTTGGACTGCAAGGAGAACAAACCAGTCAATCCTAAAGGAAATCAATTCTGAATATTCACTGGAATGACTGATGCTGAAGCTGAAGCTCCAATACTTTGGCCACCTTATGTGAAGAGCTGACTCATTAGTAAATACCCTGATGCTGGGAAAGATTGAAGGCAAGAGAAGAAGGGGATGACAGAGGATGAAATGGTTAGATGGCATCACCGGCTCCATGGACAGGGGTTTGAGCAAGCTCTGGGAGTTGGAGAAGGACAGGGAAGCCTGGCATGCTGCAGTCCACGGGGTCGCAAAGAGTCGAACATGACTGAGCAACTGAACTGAACTGAATTGGTGAATGCCTAGAAATTTCATTCATCAAACATATCATTTTCCCAATGTTGGATAAACTAAATGTTACCACACTAAATAAAGCATCACATTACATTTAAATAATTATCAGTGGTTTTCTTTCATTTCTCACCATAATCCCATGAATCAGATATCAGTCCCACTGTGCTGACAATTTAACTGAGACACAGCCACACAATCTTAGACAGTGACTCAGTACTTTCAGGGCTTCCCAGGTGGCACTAGTGGTAAGAACCCACCTGCCAAAGCAGGAGGCATAAGAAAATTGGGTTCGAACCCTGGGTCAGAAAGATCCACTGGAGGAGGATATGGTATCCCACTCCAGTATTCTGGCCTGGAGAATGCCATGGACAGAGGAGCCTGGTAGGGTAATAGGGTCACAGAGAGTGGGACACAACTGAGGTGACTTAGCAAGCACGCAGTTCTTTTAACTTCTATAAATGTTCTTTCACAGATCCATTCATTCATTCATTCAACACAAATTTATTGAACATTAATATGACCAATAGTTCCACAAAATAAAATGCCAGAAACTTTAAATATAAATGTAAATCTACAATTATAGTACAATATGATTCAAAACTCCTCTGAAGCTCAGTTTTATAAAAAGTGAGTTCTAGAGGTTTTTAAATCACTTTCTAGTACCTGTCATTAGTTAACAATGTGCGAATATCTTAACACATGTGATATTTTGAAAACCAGACTATTTCTGTACCTAATCTGTGAGAGAAATAGGTACAGTAAATAGAAATGACTCAAGCTTTCTCTATATTCATTAGATAATTAGTTAATTAGAACACCTTTGTAATGCTTTCTTAATCACTCACTCCAGTAGTGCAAAGAAATCAAAGTTAATACATCTGTCACAAAGGGATTGACTACAGGTTTCTTTAGTCAATGTATTTCTGTTAAAACTGTGTAAATTTAGTGTTTGTGCTACTCTTGAAATATCCCAATTAACAACCCAGAAAGAAAAAAAAGACTGCATCATCTTCACAATTTGACGAGTGGAAAATTATGTGATGGAAAGGTCAGCCTAACTGATTATACTCAGATGAGCCTTTAGCAAACTAGGATTTCTCTACCAGGACTCAGTGTATTTTAGAAACTGCTTTTCCAATGAAACTATTGTTTATACAGTCACTTCTGTGCTGCTAAGATATTTGGTTTTGTCTTCTGTTTCTGATTTTGCCACATTATTTTTTCAAAAAGCACAGCTCCTGTAGCAGTCTAGATATTATGATCTTTGCTGGCATCACTAGCTATGCTTTGGGGGGAATGAACACATTGACTTTGATAAAGAAATTGCAAAACATAAAGATATAATGGTAAAACAAAAATATTTTTATTTGAAATATTATTTCAAATCCAGGATTTGAAATAATTACATTTACTCATAGTAAAGAAAAAAAAAAACAGTATCTCAAAATCCAATACTTAACCAGAAGACTAGAGCAAAGAATAGGATAGATTCGCTGGACTGTACATTTATAAATTACTGACTAAAATTAAGGTCCTATCCATAGTGGTGGCTCAGCTGGTAAAGAACTTGCCTGCCGTGCAGGAGATGCAAGAGACACAGGTTTGATCCTTGGGTCAAGAAGATTCCCTGGAAAAGAAAATGGCAAACTACTCCAGTATTCTTGCCTGGAAAATTCCATGGATAAAGGAGCTGATGGTGTTGCAGAGTCAGACACAACTGAGTATGCACACACACACACACACACACACACACACACACAGAGCATAGTTTAATGCTTTGTGAACAGTAAGTTGGACTCACATTAGAAAGAATTCACCAGATTTTGAGCTGACAATCCAAGGACAAAGTAATCTGATTTTGTGTCTAAACTCAGCTTTGATTTTGATGTCAGTTAATTTGCTGATGACTTTGAAAACATTAAATCGTTGCCGTCCTCAAACCTGGAGAAATGAGTCATCTGTTTCTGTCAAGTAGGAAAGAACAAAATCAGCAGGAAAGGAAATTTTATTTCTAAAATTCATAAAGAATGCAATAAACAGTGGAGATTATCTACCAGTAACTGCACTTCTTTTTCCTTTTTTTCCCCAAAATTCACAATGCTCCTTTAAAGAGCAAAAAGGCAAGCAACTTGAAGGATACATGACAGTCAGGCCTTTCTATCACATTTTTGCAGTAAAAGGGAGCCAAGGAATTTTCCTGGCATAACTTTTTGGTCCTTGAAAGAGAAGCATAAATAAGCCACTGCAAATTTTTTCCTTAGAGATTATTAAACCATCTTCATATCTTAAATGTAGCTTCCAACTTATGTTCCCTGTAATAAATCATACATAATGTCAGTTATAATCATTTTTTAGATTCATAAGCTGAGGTTCAGAGGTTTTATATCCTTTGGCAGAGTCACCATTAACATGGGGCAGGTTTAGGATTTGAACCACATCCTCTGGATTCCATACACAAGCCTCTGTTCTAGTTAACTTCTTCCAGTGAATTTTGATACTTTGATTGCCTGACTCTTCCTTTGCTTTTCTGTATAAATAAATAAAGACACCTGACTTACCTTGGTCATAGAGTTGTTATGAATATCAAACATCATAATGTATATCAACATATTTTAGAAATTTAATAGCTAGAAGTTTTTATTTCAAAGCATATAGAAAGTATGGTTGACTTGCCTGAGAGAAAAGTGGTTACATGGCTCTAAGTTAGCTATTTTTATGATAATCTAATAATTGCCAATTTTTGTCTCCCAACTACCCATCCACCCAACCACCACTTCTGCTCTCCTACTAGTCAAGCCAGATGATACTTCAGTTTTACAGAAAGAGGTGCAGCTTGAGACAGTACTGAGAAACGAGTCCATATTCCCATTCTTCTAGTTTACTCAGAACACACTTACTCACGCTTACTCTGGAGGAAGGACAAGAGAGGAAGTGCTATTCATGTTTCTGAGTCAGTGTATGGAGAGTTCGGCCGTTTAAAAGTACAAATTTATTTCCAAGTGGACTGACTTCGTATATTCACTTACCACCCACCTTGAGATCTGCTGAAGGGAAAGTAAAGAAAAATAGGAGCTCACAGCCCTCTTTTATTAATCCTGAGGAATTTACCAAGAATTTTAGTGATCCTAAGAAATTAATAAGACACAACCCAATTTTTAAATAACATGGTTAACTTTGAACATTGCTTGAAGTCCCACATTGAGAGAATTGAAAATCTATCATGGAAGCATTCCACCACTTAAAATTATTGTCCACAAAAGCAATTTCTATGTGTTAAAACCAGAGTCAGAAAGCAAGAGGCAATTTTAGAAATGTAAATCTTTACTTTGCCCAAAGTACAAATTTGTAAGAGGCTGATTCTTCTGTTCCAATAAGAACTGCATTGGTTCAGATCCACAGAATTAGAGTGAGCTATTAATGCTAATGAAAACTCAAAGTGTTACACGGCATACCAGAGGGAAACTTTTATTTTTAATATCTTAATCATTCTCTTCACCAGACACTAGGCTGAGTGCTTTGCATGAAGTATTTTCATTAATCCTTAAAACTCTTTCAGGTGAGACTATTACTAATTCCCATTTTATGAGGAACCAGCTAGTTAGCGTGCATGCTCAGTCACTTCAGTCACGTCCATGGAATTTTCCAGGCAAGAATACTGGGGTAGGTTGCCATTTCTTCCTCCAGGGATCTTCCCGACCCAGGGATCAAACCTGCATCTCCTGCATTGGCAGGAGGATTCTTTAACACTGAGCCACTTGGGAAGTCTAGCATATTAGTGGTGGACCCAAAGCTAAAACACATTACAATCTTGAGCTATTTTTAAAAATTAAGTGGCAAAGTGCTTATACCAGGGCAACCCCTTTCTTTTCCTCTACACTTAGTGATCAGTAGGAAGAGCACTCTGTGTAGCTCTATGAATATTGGAAAAGAAATAATGGAGCTCTTTTTTAGAAGATTTGAAAGGGAAAATATCTTCCATGTGTTTCTAGATTCCAATTCACAGAAAATATCAAAAGAAAGATACGTGAGAAACAGAAGGCATCTCTGTCTCCTGTTACACATTAGCAGCATGTAAGATTCATCACTACTTTTATATGGTTACCAGGGGCTGCCCAGGTGGTGCAAGAAACCTCCTGCGAATGCAGGAGAGGCAAGAGACACAGGTTCGATCCCCAGGTTAGGAAGATCCCCTGGAGTAGGAAAAGGCAACTCACTCCTGTATTCTTGCCTGAAAAATTCCATGGACAGAGGAGCCTGGCAGGCTACAGTCCATGGGAGTCACAGCGTGTCAGACACATCTGAGCGACTGAACATGCACATAGGAGAGAGCAGAACGGGATGTCACAGCAGGGCGGCTTCAGTCACCACCACCCCAGTCTGTGGGGATCTCATGTAACTCTCTGAGTATCACTTCCTCACTCACTGCTCCATGAATAACCCCCCAGGATGCCACATGTGAGGAAGAGGTCCTCTCAGAAGGAAGCCCAGGCTTTTGTGCAAGGCTTACAGATCTTCACAGACCTGCAAGACTATAAGGTGCTTGCAGACTAGGAAAGAAAGTGAACATCTGCATCAAAGCCAGAAAGGTAGCCAGAATGTGGTAATTTAATATATAAGAGGATACTGAGAAATATGAGATTTAAAGGAGAGAAGTGTGTCAGAAGTGCGGTGGGAGGAATCCATGACAAAGGAGGCAAAAAGGATTAAACTTCAATAAATTTAAACAAGGGAAGATCATATGTGAAAGGAGGAAGAGCTGAAACAAGGCAGACACACCAGCAGCCAGACCCCGGCTTCCCTTTGTTATTCTGCCATCCTAGGAAGGAAAGACATGGGGGATACGGTCGTGAAGGGGGGTCATGGCAGAAATCAAAAGTCCTTGAGCATTATCCTCAAATAGGATGTGTCAGCAATGGAAAGCTTTGAAAGATTTCTTTCAGGGTTAGGTTCAGAGCCGAGCTTTGGGAAGACCAAAGCTGCCTGAGATGCTTTTAAAATCTTAGTTATTAGCTTGTTCGCTTGTTTGTACACTCATCTGAAGTGCTTTATTTCTGAGTCAATATCTTCCGAGCACTCATTTTACCCTCTAGGAGAACACTACTTACCTAGAAGTCAGATGAACTTTTCTAATTGGCTAAGGATCCTCAGTAACCACAGATACGCAGATGACACCACACTTATGGCAGAAAGTGAAGAACTAAAGAGCCTCTTGATGAAAGTGAAAGAGCAGAGTGAAAAAGGTGGCTTAAAACTCAGCATTCAGAAAAAGAAGATCATGGCATCTGGTCCCATCACTTCATGGCAAATAGATGGGGAAACAATGGAAACAGTAACAGACTTTATTTTGGGGGGCTCCCAAATCACTGCAGATGGTGACTTCAACCATGAAATTAAAAGATACTTGCTCCTTGGAAGAAAAGCTACCAACCTAGACAGCATATTAAAAAGCAGAGACATTACTTTACCAGCAAAGGTCCATCTAGTCAAAGCTATGGTTTTTCCAGTAGTCATGTATGGATGTGTGAGTTGGACTATAAAGAAAGCTGAGTGCCCAAGAATTGATGCTTTTTGAACTGTGGTATTGGAGAAAACTCTTCAGAGTCCCTTGGACTGCAAGGAGATGCAAACTGTCCATCCTAAAGGAAATCAGCCCTGAATATTCATTGGAAGGACTGATGCTGAAGCTGAAACTCAAATACTTCAGCCACCTGATGCAAAGAACTGACTCACTGGAAAAGACCATGATGTTGGGAAAGATTGAAGGCGGGAGGAGAAGGGGGCAACAGAGGATGAGATGGTTGGATGGCATCACCAATTCAAAGGACATGAGTTTGAGTAGGCCCTGGGAGTTGGTTTTGGACAGAGAAGTCTGGCATGCTGCAGTCCATGGGATCACAAAGAGTTGGACATGACTGAGTGACTGAACTGAAGGATCCTAAACCCAAGAGTAGTAAATGAAGGTCTGAGAAATATACACAACCACTGGGACAGGAAACATGGACCAGGAGCTTATATTTTAAATAAAGGTAAAATGCAGCTGCATTTGAGGTAATTAAAACTCATAAACTCTCAAGTCTCCCCATTAAAGTGTATTGTGAGCTCTAGGTTATGACTAACAATAATACTCACCTTCCCAGGTGGCGCTAGTGGTAAAGAACTCACTTGCCAATGCAGGAGACATAAGAGATGTGGGTTCAGACCCTGGGTTGGGAAGATCCCCTGGAATAGAGCATGGCAACCCGCTCTAGTTTCTTGCCTGGAGAATCCCATGAACAGAGGAGCCTGGTGGGCTACATCCGTAGGGTCACAAAGACTTGGACATGACTGAAGTGACTTAGCACAGCACAGCTCAATAACAGCATTATAGATGGTGAGGGACAGGGAAGCCTGGTGTGCTGCAGTCCAGTTCCAGTTCCAGTTCAGTCGCTCAGTTGTCTCTGACTCTTTGCAACCCCATGAACCGCAGCATGCCAAGCCTCCCTGTCCATCACCAACTCCCAGAGTCTACCCAAAGCCATGTCCATTGAGTCGGTGATGCCATTCAACCATGTCAACCTCTGTCATCCCCTTCTCCTCCTGCCCTCAATCTTTCCCAGCATCAGGGTCTTTTCAAATGAGTCAGTTCTTCACATCAGGTGGCCAAAGTACTGGAGCTTCAGCTTCAACATCAGTCCTTCCAAAGAACACCCAGGACTAATCTCTAGGATGGACTGGTTGGATCTCCTTGCAGTCCAAGGGACTCTCAAGAGTCTTCTCCAACACCACAGTTCAAAAGCATCAATTCTTTAATGTTGCAAACAGTCAGACACATGACAGTGATTGAACAGCAAAAATAATATTAACCTTATAAGGAAAAATAAACCCTACTCTGAAGTCTTTACATCTTGAGGGAAATCCTGGAGAGTGAAGTCACAAGGCAGGATCCTCTGGTAGTCTGTTGTGCTGATTCCCTCCTCTGGGAAATACTGGGATTAGGCAGGAGAAACTGTCCAGCAATCAGTTCAGTTCAGTTTAGTCATTCAGTCGTCCGACTCTTTGCAACCCCATGAATCGCAGCACGCCAGGCCTCCCTGTCCATCACCAACTCCCGGAGTTCACTCAGACTCATGTCCATCGAGTCGGTAATGCCATCCAGCCATCTCATCCTCTGTTGTCCCCTTCTCCTCCTGCCCCCAATCCCTCCCAGCATCAGGGTCTTTTCCAATGAGTCAACTCTTTCATGAGGTGGCCAAAGTATTGGAGTAGGACCCTATGCAACTTGGCCTTCCAAGATCTAAAAATGGCGATGTATCAGGTTGACACAGTACCATCTCACCAAACTGAATAGGACTTTGAGCCTATGCACAGAGCTAAGGGATTTATGCAAGCAGTACTTCCTGAGGGCTTGATGGGTATTCTGACTGACTAGAAGAGAACAATAAACAATATGGAAAAGCACATGTTTTCAGCGAGCTTACATTCAGGTCTGGGGATAAAGATTCCTGTCACAGTCAGTAAAGAGATAATGAAACAGGCCATGAAAGAAATAAACTCTGATCACATCACAAAGTGAGTGAAAGGCTACTTCATAGAGCTGGCCAAAGGAGACCTGTCTGAAGAAGCAATGAATGAGCAGACACCAGCGTGGTAAAAAGTCAAGGGCCAGAGGAGGGCATCAAACACAGAGAGAAGTAATAGATCTAAGGGTCTTCTGACAAGAACACATATGGCATGCTCAATGAAAACAAAGAATGCCTGTGAACCTAAAGCATAAAAATGGATGAGGAACACACTGGAAAAGGGGGTTAGAGAAGTTCATGCTGGCCAGATCATCTGTGACCGTATTTATGAATTTGGCTTTTACTGTGAATATAGGAAGCCACTGGAAAAATTTGAACAAGGGAATGTCCTTTTAGGACAAATAAAATTATTCAAATAACTTTATGCACTCTGAATGCTGAGTGCAAGGACTGCAGGAAAGCAAATTTTGAGATAAAATATAGTTACAAGGCTACTGCCAAAATTCAGGTGAAAATCAATACTAGCTTGGACTGACGGTGGCAGTGGGGAGGTAGAGGAATGAACAGAATTAAGACATATATTGGAGATTGAGCCAGCAGGACTTCTTGGTGAGAATGGGGTAAGAATGAGGAGAAAAAGAGAATAAAGCCAAATCCTAGGTCTTATTCTTAAGTGCCTAAGCAACTACCTAGATGGAGGTGGCATTTACTGAGACTGGGAAAACTGGAGGAAAAGGGAAGGGCAGGGGAAAATCCAGAGGTTCAATTTACTTCAATCAAACGGTCAATCCTAAGGAAATCAACCCTGAATACTCACTGGAAGAAATAACGCTGAAGCTGGAAGCTCAAATATTTCGGCCACTTGATGGGAGCAATTAATTTACTGGAAAAGACCCAGATGCTGGGAAAGATTGAAGGCAAAAGAAGAAGAGGGCAGGAGAGGATGAGATGGTTGGATAGCATCACTGACTCAACGGACATGAACCTGGGCAAACTCTGGGAGATGGTGAGGAACAGGGAGGCCTGGCAATGCTGCAGTCTGTGGAGTTGCAGAGTCAGACACAACTTAGCGAATAAACAAGAGGGAAATCCAGAGATTCAATTTAGTTGCATTATAGTTGAGACTTCTACTAATAATTAGATGAAGATGTGAAAAAGGTAGTTGTATACATAAGTTAAGAGTCTAGGATATTATTGAGAGTAAGAGATACAAATTTGGGAATTATCAGTATTTGAATGGCTTTAAAGCTGTGGCACTAGCTGTGATCACTTAGGGAGAGACTAATCATAGAGATGAGAAGAATGCCCAATATCAATGCCTGGGAGTTGAGCATTTGGAGGCTGATAGTGAATAGCCATCAAGGACCACTGCAATAAGAGGAAAACCAAAGGAATGTGATAGACAGAAGCCAATAGAAACAGATGTTTCAAGGAGGATGTGGTCAATAGTATATATAATGAGGTTGATACACTGCATAATATAAGGCACTATCATACTCTGCAAATAGATTATATTTCTTGCGGATATAGTTTCTAAAGAATGCATCTTAGGTTTTACTGATATGACATGAAAATCCAGGTAAAATTTAATACATTTACTCACACCAGATGTTTGGAATAAAGATAAACTTTTATTCATTATCACTTCTATTTATCTCTCATGCATCAGTTTTAGATCCTACTGTAAGACTGATAAATATCAATCTGTGCTCTATATACCAAGATATATATCAAACTATGCTATATATCTTTAGTTCTCACTGTGTAGAATTTTAAAGATGCCTATAACATTGTAGCTCAGCCTAAAGACACATGCATCACTGAATACACTTTCACTGAACTGTTAGATCTATGAGGGTGGGAACAGGCCTGATATGTTCATAGATAAAGTCTTAGAATTTAACAGATGTCAAATACTTTGTAGATTCTCAAAAACTCCAGTTTATAGATAATTTAATCATCAATCACTTATTCTGAGTCACTGCAGCACTAAATTAGAGCAAGTAAAAGATGGTTAGCACTCCCATTTGACATACTGAAATGAGGTAGCCAAAATTGAGCAAAGTCCTGTGTAAGCAGGGAAATAGCAATGTACCTCTAAAGCCTGCCATTATTCATAATATTGGTGCATAAAAAATCTCCACAAGCACACGATTCACTGCCACAGAGGTGCAGATGGACAACGCTGACCTACAGTTTCCCTCACAATAATTATAGAGAGTCTACTGATACACAGTTGATCTAAAAAGCCTCTTAGTCAAATTCTCCACCAAATTCCAGAAGAATATAATATCACAGTATGTGGACACCCAAGAAGAAATTCACCAAGAGTTTCTGCTAAAAGGTGTGCGATTATCACAGTTTGGTTTTAGGGACAGGTTAATTGGCAAATCTATATTAAATCATACTCACAGGAAGCACTTCGACAGGTACTATGAGGGATACAAAGGAATATAGAGTACATTTCCAGGCCTTTTGGAATTCTAAAATCTATTTAGGTATATGTCTTTCACTTTACGAAATGTTAAATAAAAATATAACATTGTAATAATAGAAAAATTACAAATGTGAGGTCCTACATAGTTAATAGTCATCCACTCTTCAGTATAATTCAAATATAAGGTGGATACGAATCTTTAGCTGAATGTTTGGTGAACACAAGAACATAGTAAAGTGTGTGTGTGTGTTTTCTTCTCCCTTAAAAATTATCAGTCCCAGAACATCATATATAAGAACACACCTTGACGCATGTTTCTTGTTGCATGGCAACCATAAGGAAATGTAATGCGGAGGAACAGATCTCTAGGACACAGCCCGCATGTGGCACTGTGTTTCCAAGCAGAGAATAAGGTTTCCATCCCTATAATTACTCTTGCATTTGTATGTGGTGGTGGTGGTGGTTCAGTCGTTCAGTTGTGTCCTACTCTTTGCAACCCCATAGAGTGTAGCCCTCAAGGCTCCTCTGTCCGTGGGATTTCCCAGGCAATACTAGAGTGGGTTGCCATTTCCTTTTCCAAGGGATCTTCCTGACCCAGGAACTGAAGCTGCATCTCTCGCTTGGCAAGCTGATACTTTTACCTGAGCCGCCTGGGAAGCCCCCCTCTTGTTTTATGAGTGCATGTGTGCTCAGTCGTTTCAGTCATGTTCAGCTCTTTACGATCACATGGACTATAGCCCGCCAGGCTCCTCTGTCCATGGGATTCTCCAGGCAAGAATACTGGAGTGAGCCGCCATGCCTTGCTCCAGGGAATTTTCCCAACCCAGGGACTGAACCTACATCTCCTGTATCTCCTGCACTGCAGATTCTTTACCCCTGAGCCACCAGGAAAGCCCTTCTCTTAAATTGTAATAGCACCTTATTTGAGAAACAAAATGGCACCATAGAAAGAGCAATGGATCAAGAGTCAAGGGGCTTGGGGATTCCTGACTTTGCTACCAACAAAGGTCAGCAGGAGGAAGGGGGTGTGGAGCTCTCTCCAGCTCTGAAGTCGGACACATAGCCACTTAAACTTCTTCTGTATGACCCTAGGCAAGTCACACAGCTTTCACTGTTATTTTCTCATCTATAAACCGAGAAGAACAGTACCACTAGAATCTAAAATGTAACTAAGTGAAAGTAGCCAATGGAAACAGTAAAAAGATCAGTGGTTTTCAGAAGCTAGAGGGTAGAGGGAAGAATAGGAAGAATACAGAGAATTTTTCAGGTCATGAAATTATTCTGCATGATGCTAGAGTGGTATATACATGTTATTATACATTTGTCCAAACTCATTAATGTACAATAACAAGAGTGAACTCTAATGTAAACTAAAGACTTTGAGTGGTAATGCTATGTCAGTGTAGGTTTATCAGCTGTAACAAATGCACCGCTCTAGTTACTACTGTTGTTCAGTTGCTCTGTCAGACACCTTAGTCACTCAGTCATATCCGACGCTGCGACAACATGGACTGCAACACACCAGGCTTCCCTGTTCTTCATCATCTCCCAGAGCTTGCTGAAACTCATATCCATTGAGTCAGTGATGCCATCCAACTATCTCATTCTCTTTCGTCCCCTTCTCCTTCTGCCTTCAATCTTTCCCAGCATCAGGATCTTTTCTAATGAGTCAGTTCTTCGGATCAGATGACCAAAGTATTGGAGCTTCAGATTCAGCATCAGTCCTTCCAACGAATATTCAGGACTGATTTCCTTTAGGATTCACTGGCTGGATCTCCTTGCAGTCCAAGGGACTCTCATAAGTTCTCTCCAACACCACAGTTCAAAAGCACCAATTCTTTGGGGTTCAACCTTATTGTCCAATTCTTACATCCATACCTAACTAATGGAAAAAGCATAGCTTTGACTAGACAGACCTTTATCAGCAAAGTAATGTCTCTGCTTTGTAATAAGATGTCAATAGCTTTTCTTCCAAGGAATAAGCATCTTTTAATTTTATGGCTGCAGTCACCATCTGCAATGATTTTGGAGCCCAAGAAAATAAAGTCTGTCACTGCTTCCATTGTTTCCCCATCTATTCACCATGAAGTGATGGGACCAGATGCCATGATATTCATTTTTTGAATACTGAGTTTTAAGCCAACTTTTTCACTCTCCTCTTTCACTTTCATCAAGAGGCTCTTTAGTTCTTCTTCACTCTCTGCCATAAGGGTGGTGTCTGTATATCTGAGGTTATTGATATTTCTCCCAGCAATCTTGATTCCAGCTTGTGCTTTACGCAGCCTGGCATTTCGCATGATGTACTCTGCATTAGTAAGCAGCGTGACAATATATAGCCTTGACATACTCCTTTTCCAATTTGGAACCAGTCTGTTATTCCATATCTGGTTCTAACTGTAGCTTCTTGACCTGCATAGATATTTCTCAGGAGGCAGGTAAGGCGGTCTGGTATTTTCATCTCTTTAAGAATTTTCCAGTTTGTTGAGATCCACACAGTCAAAGACTTTAGCATAGTCAATGAAGCAGAAGTAGCTGTTTTTCTAGAATTCTCTTGCTTTTTCTATGATTCAAAGGATGGTGGCAATTAGACCTCTGGTTCCTCTGCCTTTTTAAAATCCAGTTTGAACATCTGGAAGTTCTCAGTTCATGTACTGTTAAAGTCTAGCTTGGAGAATTTTAGCATTACATTGCTAGCATGTGAAATGAGTGCAGCTGTGTAGTAGTTTGAACATGCTTTGGCACTGTCTTTTGTTGGGACTGGAATGAAAACTGGCCTTTTCCAGTCCTGTGGCCACTGCTGAGTTTTCCAAATTTGCTGGCATATTGAGTCAGTACTTTAACAGAATCATCTTTTAGGATTTGAAATAGCTCAGCTGGAACTCCATCACCTCCACTAGGTTTGTTCATAGTGATGCTTCCTAAGGCCCACTTGACTTTGCACTCCAGAATGTCTGCCTCTAGGTAAGTGATTACACCATCGTGGTTATCTGGGTTATGAAGATATTTTTTGTATATTTCTTCTGTGTATTCTTGCCACCTCTTCTTAATAGCTTTTGCTTCTGTTAGGTCCATACCATTTATGTTCTTTACTGTGCCCATCTTTACATGAAATATTCCCTTGGTATTTCTAATTTTCTTGAAGAGATCTCTAGTCTTTCCCATTTTTTTTGTCTTCCTCCAATTCTTTGCACTGATCACTTAGGAAGACTTTCTTATCTCTCCTTGCTATTATTTGGAAGTCTGCATTCAGGTGGGTATATCTTTCCTTTACTCCTTTGTCTTTCACTTCTCTTCTTTTCTCAGCTATTTTTAGTATCTTTTCAGACAATCATTTTGTCTTTTTGCATTTCTTTTTCCTGGGGATGATTTTTTTTTTTTTTTGCTTTGTACTTTTATTTTTATTTTTTTCCTGGGTCATTTCTATTGTTTATTTTTTAAAATTTAAATTAATTTATTTTAATTGGAGGCTAATTACTTTACAATATTGTATTGGTTTTGCCATATATCAACATGAATCTGCCACGGGTGTACACGTGTTCCCCATCCTGAACTCCCCTCCCACTTCCTTCCCCGTACCATCCCTCTGGGTTATCCCAGTGCACCAGCCCCGAGCATCCTGTATCCTGCATCAAACCTGGACCTGGGGATGATTTTGATTACTGCCTCCTGCACAATGTTATGAGCCTCTGTCCATAGCTCTTCATGCACTCTATCCGTCAGATCCAATCCCTTGAATCTATCCCTTGAATCTAATCCCTTGAATCTAATCTTGAATTATACAGTCACTCCCACTGTATAATTGTAAGAGATTTGATTTAGGTTATACCTGGATGGCCTAGTGGTTTTCCCTATTTTCTTCAATTTAAGTCTGAATTTTGCAATAAGGAGTTCATGATTTGAGCCACAGTCAGCTCCTAGTCTTATTTCTGCTGTCTAAAGCTTCTCCATCTTTGGCTGCAAAGAATGGAATCAATCTGATTTTGGTATTGACCATCTTGTGATGTCCAGTTCTTGGATGAGAAGTTGTCTCTTGCATTGTGGGAAGAGGGTGTTTGCTATGACCAATGCATTCTCTTGGCAAAACTCCATTAGCCTTTGCCCTGCTTCATTTTGTACTCCAAGGCCAAACTTGCCTGTTACTCCAGGTTATCTCACTATTGACAGCCTCTCTAGAGTGGGATGCCAGTAGTGGGGGAGGTTATGCATGTGTAGCAGCAGGGAAACCACTGTACCTTCCTCTACATTTGTCTGTGAAATTTACAACTGCCATGTATTCACCAAACCCTGAAGCCCAGATTCACAGCTAAGTCTGAGGACTGGTCCTTCTCCCTATTAGAGATCACCCAAATATGACTTGCCTTCCTGCTTAGATATACAAGTTGACTATGTCTTAGCTCTCAGTCCTTGGACTTCACACATATGCCTATTACACTACCCTTTCTAGAAATCTCTATCAATAATTATTTCTTTGCAACAATGACTGCAGTGTGATTTGAGTGTGTGTCTATCTTTGGGACTTGATTTCTACTGTCAGCATCTGAGAAAGGTTCAGCTCAGCCACGGTCTGCTCTATCTCACCAGACAGGAGTAGAACCTTTCTCGTCTGGCTTATCCTGTTGCAGACGGCTAAATAGGCCCTGTAGATATTCAAGGCACAATAAATCATCCTTCATTTATCACAACTGTGATGACAACTGGAAAAAAGTAATCTATGTATGTGTGGTAGATAGATGGGTCAGGCCTATAAACAGTCTATCTGTAGATGGTACTGAAAAATTTCCTAAGGAAATAGTTCACTCTTAGGAAGAAGTCAAGCTGGGTCAAGTGCAAAGATAATTTGTAAAGAAGAAGACTAATTTTATGAGTTCAGATTTGTCATCCAGCCCAGTCTTCCCATATATTCCTGTCTGAATTCTAGTAAGAGATTGGGAAAGAGAGGTTATAAAAGAAAAACATTTGTGAACCCCATGGGAACCATGTGGAAAAAATGGAAAAGTAATGAGAGAAGAGCATTTTCCCTACTTCTGTATGACCTTGGCACAAGGATGACATCAGAGAACCTGACATCCCTTAGGCATCTTCAGACCAAAAAACATCTGTGGCATCACTGTCAGGAAAAAGACACCAGGTAGCTAAAAGAAGTGATTGTCACTTGGTAGAAGCCAGATAGATACAGCAGAAGAGGGTGGGAAATGGAGCGCAATTCACCTCTGGGTATTATAAGTAAGGATGAGGCAACTTTGTGCCAATCAACAGACAAAAAGAGGGTTATATTATTAAAAAAGTAAAGTCACTTAATAGCTAACATAAAGAGTTCTGGCTTGTTAATCAAGAAATGCATTGAGTAAAAAATTAAAAATGTATTGAGTGACATATTCTACTAAAGGGCTTTCCAGGTGGCTCAGTGGTCAAGAACCCACCTGCCAATGTAGGAAACTCAGGAGACAAGGTTCAATTTCTGGGTGAGAAGATCCCCTGGAGGATGAAATGGCAACTCACTACAGTAGTCTTGCCTGGAGAATTTCATGGATAGAATACTACAATCCAAGAGTTGGACATGACTTAGCAACTAAACCACCAACAACCACCACATTCTACTAAGGATCATGAGTCCACAATTACTGTGATGTCAGGAGCCCAGAAAAAAATAAATTACCTAGCTGCTTTGTTGAAGATGACAGAATATATTAATTTTTATAGCTATTTTTATACCTACTTATTTTAAAAACAACTCCTATTGACCTAAGCACATGTCAGGTTGCTATGACAAGCAATGGATAAACAGATGGCTAAGTTATTCTTGGAAGGTAGCTATCAGATATAATATATTTTCAAGTGCCATGATACAGACATAATTGAAAAGATGTACAAGTTCAGATTCATCTACTAAGGAGAAATTAACCTTTAATTTGAACATTTTCATGTAGAAAAAAGGAGAAAAAATATTGTGGAGGTACGTTTTTATAAGAGATTGGGCTCTCAAGTAAGTACATAAGGAAAAATCAAAGGAAGTTAAATGTATCCTTTTAAATTTCTGAAGTTATCCATGAAGTATACATGGATGTGGATTTACAATCATGTAGGATTTTTAACTTAAAGTCTGAGAACCACCACGTAATCTAATGAACAGAACAACAAAAACTGTGCCTACATGATTTATGAATGAACATGATTCTCCTTTTAAACTAATTTCTTAAAGAGAAATAAACAATTCCATTATTTCCACTTCATGGCAAATAGATGGGGAAACAATAGAAACAGTGACAGACTTTATTTTCTTGGGTTCCAAAATCACTGCAGATGGTGACTGCAGCCATGAAATTCAAAGACACTTGCTCCTTGGAAGAAAAGCTATGACCAACCTAGACAGCATATTAAAAACCAGAGACATTAATTTGCCGACAAATGTTCATATAATCAAAGCTATGTTTTTTCCAGTTGTCATGTACAGATGTGAGAGCTGGACAATAAAAAAGCTGAGTGCCGAAGAATTGATGCTTTCAAACTGTGGTGTTGAAGAAGATTCTTGAGAGTCCCTTGGACAGTAAGGAGGTCAAACCAGTTAATCCTAAAGGAAATCAACCCTTAACATTCATTGGAAGGACTGATGCTGAAGCTGAAGTTACAATACTGTGGCCACCTGATGTGAAGAGCTGACTCATTAGAAAAGCCCCTGATGGTGGGAAAGAAAGATTGAAGGCAGGAGGAGAAGGGGATGACAAAGGATAAGATGATTGGATAGCATCACTGACTCAATGGACATGAGTTTGAGCAAACTCTGTGAGACTGTGAAGGGCGGGGAAGCCTGGCGTGCTGCAATCCATGGGATTCCAAAAAGTTGGACAGGACTGAGTGATTGAACAACAATTGATTCTACTTCTTCATCCTATTTTAATATGAAATCTCCATGATCACATAAAAACAGAGCTTCAAAATTCATGAAGCAAAAACTGATAGAACTGAAAGAAACAAATTCACAACTACAGTTCAATATTTCAAGACTTTTTGTAATCAACAGAACAGACAGAAAAGGTGAAGAAACAGGTGACCTCAACCATGGCACCAAAGTTACCAATTGATATTTATAGAATGTTCAATCCAACAGCAGAATACACACATTCTTTTAAAGTGCATTGGGACATCCACCAAGCTGAACCATAATCTCAGCAATGAAACAAAACTTAAGAAATCATAAAAATTAAAATCTTGCAAATTCTCATTATAATAGAATTAAACTAGAACTTAACAACAAAAAGAAACTGGAAAATCCCCAGATGTTTTGAAATTTAAAAACGTGCCTCTAAATAGCCATGAACCAAAAAGGAAGTCACAGTGGAAAACAGAAAGGATTTTTAATTGAATGAAAATGAAAACAATATATCAAACATGATCAGATGCATTCAAGACTGCTTAGAGGAAAATTCATAGCATTAAAGACTAAAATTTAAAAAGAATAATTTTCCATATTAAAAGTTAGGGAAATAAAAGCAAACCAGAGCCAAAATAAACAGAGGAAAGAAAATGACAGTTATGAAAAGAAACCAGTGGAACTGAAAACAGAAAAACAATAGATAAAATCAAAGGTTCCTTCATGAAAAATACACTATTGATAAATATTTAGCCAGTTTGATAAAGAGTAAAAGAGAGAAGATACAAATATCAACACTGGAGATACAAAATGCCCATCACTATAAACCTTAACAAATACCGAAAGGATAATAAAAATATTACAAAGCAGATACTAAGCCATTTCTGTCAGACATGACTGAGCGACTGAACTGAACTGAACTGAACTGACCTACCCTTCAAACTGTTATGCTCGACTCAAAAACCTGTTTATGAATTTCATAGAGGATTTATTCATAATTTCAATCCAAATATCTTTAATCTCGTGGTTAAATAAACAAAGATGCATCTATGAAATAAACTATGACTTGGCAATAAAAATAGAACACTAATACCTGGCAATATCATAGTTGAATCTGAAATGTTATATTAAGTATAATAAGCTAGATTCAAAAGACTTCATACAATATTACTCTGTATGCTGCTGCTGCTGCTAAGTTGCTTCAGTCATGTCCGACTCTGTGCAACCCCATAGACGGTAGCCCACCAGGCTCCCCAGTCCCTGGGATTCTCCAGGCGAGAACACTGGAGTGGGTTGCCATTTCCTTCTCCAGTGCATGAAAGTGAAAAGTGAAAGCGAAGTTGCTCAGTCGTGTCCGACCCTCAGCGATCCCATGGATTGCAGCCTTCCAGGCTCCTCCATCCATGGGATTTTCCAGGCAAGAGTACTGGAGTGGGGTGCCATTGCCTTCTCCATTACTCTGTATAAAAGGTATAAAATATTCTGGAAAAGACAAAATATAGGGACAGAAAACAGATAAAATGTTTGCAGGGATCAGAAAGAATGAACCTTAAAAGAATGGAAGAACTTAGACATGTGTGAAGGGGGAGGGATAGAATGATATGGGGTAAAATACTCTTAGAAACCACACAAAGAAGGGAGCTCAAGCATCAGAGTTAACAAATAACAGAAGAGGATACTGGTTAAAATGGAAAGGAGCCCACAGAAAGAGAACTCTGAAGAAGAAAAGGTTAAGCATTGCAATTGCCTGTGAAGTTCCAGAATGTTCTTTATCCTATAGTCCATGGGGAGGGGTGCAGACAGGTGTGATGTGCAAAGTCTTAAAACACATAGCACACATCATAAATGTGAAGTGGGTACTGTACAGTTTTCTTGGTGAATAAAGGAGACATTCATTAGGCAAAAAAATAAAATCAAGGTAACTAGAGCACTCCTTTCTCTCTCAAAAGCTAACAATTATGGTGTCTGCCAATTTAGAACAGAAATATTTAAAAATGAAAGAATCCAATTTAGGGAGCTCTCTTTAAAGTTAGTAGATGTATCAACAAAAGAGAAGAGACCATTGTCTTAATTGCCTTTTTGCTTTTTTTCTTCTTCCCATCTGCTACCAAAAAAAAAAAAAATAGTGAATATATTAAAAGAAATGTTAATGGAGGAAAACTCTGTGGTTTTCATTAATGTTTTAAATCGGCTTTTCACAGAGTAACAATACATAAGCCATAAAACAGAAAATATATTTAAATAGTATCAAAAATAAAATGTTCCACTTGAGGGCTTTTAAATGTCTTATACTAAAAATTCATATTTAAACATCTTGCTCTCAGAAGTGCTGAGTTTCAAGTAATATTCACATACATATATAGGCATACTGTATGTATACACATATAGACAAAAGTGAAATTATTCATTAATAGATTTAGCTCATTCTATCTATAATCTTAAATTCAAGGATCAGTAACAGAATCCATAGATCGGCCCCTACATTCATGTTAATCATTATTTTTGAACATTTTTGCTAATTCATTAAATAATTAGCTAATGAAGAAAAATGGAAACTCATTATCTTGAACACTTCCTGATTCTAATTTTGAAGAAACTCCTAAAACAGGATTATTGTTGTTTTTCAGTTGCCAAGTTGTGTCCAACTCTTTTGCAATCTATAGACTGTAGCTCACAAGGCTCCACTGTCCATGAAATCCTCCAGGTAAGAATATTGGAGTGGGTTGCCATTTCCTTCTTCAGAGGATCTTTGCAACCCAGAGATCGAACCCACATCTCCTGCTTGGCAGGTAAATTGTTCACAACTAAGACACCAGAGAAGGCCAAAAAAGGGATTATAAGGTACCAGTAATGATAACAAGAGGTAATGGGTCTTGATAATTAATTCACAGTTTGGGTGAAAAGAACTGTGGAGGAAATTTGCAAGACACTGGACTTTTCTCACAGCTGTGAAGCTCATTGCTCAATCCAAAACTAAGCAGTATGTCCCTTTTTTGCATTTAAGCCCCCACTTCTAATCTATTATCAATTTTAGTTGATTCCAAAATACATCTCCCCATCCCCATTATAACCAACCTGGTCCCACATATCATTATTATGTCAAGAACTAATACAATAGCTTTTTAAGTCTCCTGTTGCCACTCTTACTGAGTTATAATACATTTGTCTCATGATGGAAAGAGTGAACTTTGAAAAAATCTAATCAGAGGGTTTTACTCTTTTAAAAACTTCTCATTGGCTTCCCATACTTTCTGCATAAATTAGAACTTCTTAACCATGATTTACATATCTATCTTTTATGGAACTCCCACGAATGTGATTAACGTTATTCCTTGTCACCATCTTTTCACCTACCATGCTTACCCCATTGACCTTCAGTTCTTCAAATACACTGAGCTATTTCCTCCTCAGAACACTGGACTACCTAAGTACTCTGCTTGGAAATCTCTTCTTGGTCACCTACACATGTCAATCTTAAATAAATGTCACCTCTTTGAAGAGGCCATGTGACCATCCAATTTAACAATTCTCCAGTCACATTACATGGTTCAACCTAATTTTTTTCCATAATGCTTCATGCTATCTCAAATTACCTCCTTTCTTCTTTCATTCATATTCTCTTTTTTTTCCTTCCTTTGTGAACTGAATGCATCTCCCACCCCCAAGAAGAAGTTATAAGTCCCAATATCATAGTACTTAGAAATAAAACTTTTGAGAAGTAATTAAGGTTACATAAGGTCAAAATAGATGGGGGAAAAGAGAAAACAGTGACAGATTTTATTTTCTTGGACTCTAAAATCACTGCAGACACGAAATTAGAAGACACTTGTTCCTTGGAAGAAAACCTATGACAAAATTGACTGCATACTAAAATGCAGAAATATCACTTTGCCAACAAAAGGTCTGTATAGTCAAAGCAGATGCTGAAAGGACTGATACCTAATACGAAGAGCTGACTCACTGGAAAAGATCCTGATGCTGGGAAAGATTGAGGGCAGGAGGAGAAGAGGGTGAATGTGGATGAGATGGTTGGATGGCATCACCAACTCAATGGACATGAGTTTGAGCAGACTGCAGGAGACAGTGAAGGACAGGGAGGCCTAGGTTGCTGCAGTCCATAGGGTCATACCTCAGTTGGTAAAGAATCTGCCTGCAATGCAGGAGACCTGGGTTCGATTCCTGGGTCAGGAAGATCCCCTGGAGAAGGAACTGGTAACCCACTCCAGTATTCTTGCCTAGAGAATCCCCATGGACAGAAGAGGCTGGCAGGCTACAGTCCACCGGGTTGCAAGAGTCGGACACGACTTAGCGACTAAACCACCATAGGGCCACAAAGAGTCAGACAAGACTCAGTGAACAATGACAAAAAAGGTCAAAAGGATGTGGCCCCTATTATGGGATTAGAGCACTTATAAGAAAAGGAAGAGTGAGAGAGACAGAGATCTCCACATGCACACTTTAAGGGAAGACAAGGTGAGAACAGAGGGTGAAGGCACCTATTTGCAAACCAGAAAGAGAGCTATTTGCAAGACCAGGGAACAAATTGGCTGGCATCTTGATTTTGCACACTCCCCAGCCTCCAGAACTGTGATTCCTTTCTTCCCTCCTTCTTTCCTTTTTTTCTTTTTCCTTCCCTTTCCCTCCTTCCTTTCGTCCTTTCTTCCCTCATTCGCTTCCTTCCATCTCTTCCTCCCTCCTCCTCTCTCTCTCCTCCTATCTACCATCCTTCCTTCTCTGGTTTTCTCCTTTAAAAATTAAGAATCACATATGAGATATTTTGCTTACCACTATGCCAGGAATAGAGAAAGCACTTGAAAATGTGTTTACATACTGATATGATAGATAGCTACAAATCTGATTGTTCATTCAGTGAACATTTATAAAGCAACTACATATTCCAGACACTGAAATATGAGACAGAAAACACCATTGTCTTCATGCAACCCACACTGAGCTGGACAGAAAACAAACAAGAAAATGGACAAGAAGAAAATTTCAGGCTGCGATAACTGCTGGTAATAAAATAAGAGGTACTGGCAAAGAGCTTTACAATGGGCATTTTCAAAAGGGTTCATTAACCAAACTCACCAAAAAATCAAGTGAAGTGTTCAAGTAAAAATGTTTTGGAAAAATTTTTATATCTCAGTCCCCTGGATCAATTAACAGAAGCAGTTAATTGTCCATGCTGCTGCTGCTGCTGCTAAGTCGCTTCAGTCGTGTCCGACTCTGTGCAACCCCATAGACGACAGCCCACCAGGCTCCCCCATCCCTGGAGCAAGAACACTGGAGTGGGTTACTCCTCAAACGGAAGGTTCACTGAACTGCTGCCACTGGAAAAGAAAATAATGGCTCAGTGTTCAGACTAAAGAGTAGACTAATTCTTTCCTCTTTACATATTGTGGGATTTTGAGTAGAAGCTCTGATATCATTGCCTTCTGTTTTCTTATCTAAAATAAAAATAGTTGTAATTCTTAGCATTTGTTTTGGACACATATCTTCCTACTTGGCCTGTGCCTCACACTCTACATCTCATGCTCATGTCTGAGTCAATCAATGATCACTGGAATGAGGCTACTGTGACAGGCTCAGTGATGTCCACAGACCAGGAGGCATTTCCAAAACCACACGAGTATTCTCTTTCTGAAGATGGAGGAAAGGCAGTGACAATGAGCACCCCAGTCAACTGGTCTAATTTCAACCCTTAGCCCTTCCCAGTTAGCCATATCCCTATACAATTTCCTTTACCATGACAAAGAAAAACATTCCAGGTGGGTAGGATACTGTAGTTTCCCTATTCCAACTATATGTCCCAAGCCAGTGCCACACCAGAATCAGAAACAAAATCCCAAACATGCTCACAATACTACAGAAGCTCTGTGTTCAAGCAATGGTTTTGTTCTTTCCAATGTGCCTAGGTGGTCCAGAAAACAGGGAAGAAACCCTGAGAGATTTGAAAATATAATTAACAGAGAGATATTCAGGTGAGATAAGAGGAGCTTCGTTGTTTTAATGGCACTATCAGGCAGTGAAAGAACTTGCCAAAGAGATCACAGCACCACAGTTGAAAATCTCGGAGCACTCAGGCAGAAGAAGAGCGCCTATGAAGGCAGAGGCCTCTGTCAACACCACGTCTCTGGATGCAGGATCTACTGCACATGGAATACAGGTGGAATGGTAATAAATTCTGGTCAGCTTTTTGCTGGCTGAGCATCTATCTCCAAAGAAAACTAATTACTAAATCAGTGTCAACCTGGAGCAGTGTCTCTAGTGGTCTGCTGCAGGGCACTGTCCAACCTGACACCTTTAACAGAGACTTAACAGCCTGGGGCACACAGATGACACACTTATCACATGTGAAATAATGCACAGTCCACAAGAACACAGCATGAATTGGATAAGAGTATCTTGATTCAGATAATGTGGCATAACGGATCTTTAATGAGATTCTATTTAGTAAATCCAAATCTTTCCCTTAAAGATAAAACAAAACCCCCATTAGAATGGATAGGAAGAATGCTATTGAACATCAATATGATTAAAACAGGAATCTTAACTGATCATTAATAAGGATCACACGGTAAAGAATCCACCTGCAATGCGGGAGACCTGGGTTCGATCCCTGGGTTCAGAAGATACCCTGGAGAAGAGATAGGCTACCCACTCCAGTATTCTTGCCTGGAGAATCCCATGGACAGAGGAACCTGGTGGGCTACAGTCCATGGGGTTGCAAAGAGTTGGACACAACTGAGTGACTAAGCACAGCAATAAGAATAATAATAAAATCATAACATAATAGCAACTAACAAATATCAAGGGTTTAACATGTACCGAGCACTGCTCTAGTCATTTAAAGTGTCTAATATTTCAAAATCACTAACTCATTCATTCTGTACAAAACCCTTGAAGTGTAATAAATTACTGGCATTCCCATTCTACAAGTGAACAAACAACTATAAAGTAACTTAAAATGCATCAATATTGAATTGAGATTGTCAAAAATATTAATGTGATCTAAGAGTCAAACACAATTTAGCAACTAAACCACCACCACCAAGCATTGTTAAAGAATAATGCCCAGAACAAGAGAATTAATAATGCTTCTCTAGTTTGTCCACATCAGTCTGCACTGAAAGTATTATATTTTGTTGTAGAAAAAATGTAGTCTCTCTTTAACTCTCTTTAAGAGAGGCTACGCAACCACTAGATTGGTATATTTAGACCTTTCTGTTATTTAACAGAAAGAGAAAAACATAACAGCTTGCAGGGGTCCTCAAGCCTTGGGCTGTCCCCCTGGTGTCTGCACTTCTGCAGGGAGTGGTCATGGAAATAATAGCAGGCACATTCCACAGAGTGTTTACTTTGTTTCCCAAATTACAAAGAACAAGGTTTAGATGTGAAGGACAATAAGAAGGGACTTAATAAAAGTCAATAAAAAGATTTCTAGTGGGAATCAAACCTTGTGGAGGATTAACAAGCTGTAGACACAAGATGACATAGGACCAAGTGATTGCCAAGGATCATTACCCTGCGAGTCTATCAATAAATTAAAGGCACTGTTTTGATAACACATCAATATAATGAAATCCAAGGCTAACAGTATATTATGGTTACCAAACCAAAAGTCCTCTGAGAAGGCCTCCACTTGTACCTCTGTGTGTTTCCATTAAATTCAATAAACATTTATTGACTTTTATATGCCTGATTACCCATAGGCAGGGATTGTGACTTACTCATAAGCTTATAGCTTACTTTCCCCTGAGCAAAGTAACTATTTTAAGAGAATTCCCATCTACTAATTTGAAATATGCTACAAACAGATATTTCAAGAGTATATTGATGTAAAGCAAACTTATAATCATATGAATTTGAACTTAAGCACACATTACCTTGACCTTAATTGTTTTCAAAAGTCCCTAAATCCATTTTACATTAGTTTTAAATTGCCTTTCAGAATAATGCTTGTTCTGGATAAATAAATTAATTGAATTAAAGGTTGCATCTTTTATTTTCCTACATAATCTGATTTGGGTAATTTTACTTTTCCAAAGCTTAGTTCAGGTATTTTTTGCTTTGACTGAGCTGTTTGTTTTTGTGTGCTTGCTTTTTTTTTTTTTTTTTTTACTATTAACATTTTCTCCTAAATTATGTTTTTGTCATTTTCATTCCATTTTTGCCATCTCACTATATTCCCATTTTGCATAATGTTCATGCTAGTTCCTGGAGTGTGTCATCAAGTCACTAACAAAATCACTCATAGAACATTGTTCTATCAACTCTTCACTTTATTTCCTTCTAAAATAATAAACTGCTGTTATCTGAATTTTAGGGAGCTAACTATGTGGTTTCTATTTCTTTTAGTCAGCACAACCCTTTTTTGTTGGTACAATATTTTCCAATATTTTAGTGGCACAGGAAGATTAAGTAACTTGTCCAAAGTGTTAGAGTTAGTAAGTGATAGAACTGAACTCCTATTAATTCATCAGGCTATCCTCTTCTAACTATCCCAATCCCACCATAAAATGAAAGATAGGCATAGTATAGTATCAAGTAGATAATATTTTCAATATTATCTTTGAACAATGCATTTCATTCTTAAAACAGCAACTTTATTGTAAAGTTTAGAAACTCTTAACCTTCATAAGTAAAGACCCCATTACTCTAGCTCAACGACAAGAAATGCAAAGCATGGGGACCAAGCCATTCAGAGCAGAGGTAAGTCTCCTCTGTACTCAACAAAAGAAAAAAAAATCACAAAAGACTTTGCAGCCAAGGCTATTCTAGCATATGGCTGGTAGTCATAAAGCTTTTTTTTTTTTTTTTTAATAGCATCTGCTATACCAGTTTTGGGGGCTTCCCAGGTGGCACTAGTGATAAAGAATCTGCCTGCAAATGCAGGAGACGCAAGAGACATGGGTTGGGTTACTGGGTTGGGAAGATCCCCTGGAGAAGGGGCTGGCTACCCATCCCAGTATTCTCACCTGGGAAATCACATGGACAGAGGAGCCTGGCACGTTACAGTCCATGGGGTCGCAAAGAGTAGGACATGACTAAGCCACTGACCACACAACACACACACAGCTGTATCGGTGTTATTTATACAAAACAACCAAAACAATCTTATGTAAGTAACCACACCTAGAGCAGTCTGAACTTCCTAAATGAAAAGTGTCTCTGTATTTCATCTAGTTTTAGTCCATGGAGGTAATGCAGTGGGGTATCATGGTCTCAAAGAAAGAAAACTAGACCAAGAGTAAAAAGAAATGGCTCTGAATCATTGTTCTGTCTCACGGCCTCAGTTACTTAATCTGGAAAACAACTGTTTTTCACGGGACTCTAAAAACCCAATGTAATTATGTTAGGTGAAAAGCACTCAGTGTATGGTGACAAGTCATACAAGCAGAAAACCAGTATCACCATAAAACTCCTAGAAGATAAAATAGGAGAAAATCTAGATAACTTTCAGTCTGCAAATCACATTTTTTAGATACAAGACCAAAGGCACAATCCATGAACAAGAGAATGAAAAAGCTAGATTTCATTAAAATTACTGCTCAACAAGAAACAAGTCAAGAGAATTAGAAGACAAGACTAGGAGAAAATATTTTAGGGGAACAAAAATCTCATAAAGGATTGTCACCCAAAATATACAAACAACTCTTAGAACTCAACAATAAGAAAACAACTTGATTGTAAAAATGGTCAAAGAGTTGAACAAACACCTCATCAAAGAATACAGGCAAATGGCAAATGAGCATTTGAAAAGATGTTCCATATGTTTCATGATATGTAACCAGGGAAATAGAAATTAAAACAATGAATTATCACTTCACCCCTTTTAAAATGACCAAAGTTCAGAAAACTGACAACTCCTAATGTTGGTGAGGATGTGGAACAATAGGCACTCTCACCCATTGCTGGTGAGAATAAAAAATGGTACAGCCATTTTCAAAGACAGTTTGGCAGTTTCTTACAAAATTAAACATACTCTTACCACACATGGGGAAGGAAATGGCAACCCACTCCAGTATTCTTGCCTGGAGAATCCCATGGATGGAGGAGCCTGGTGGGCTACAGTCCAGAGTCGCAAAGAGTCCGACCAGACTGAGCATTTTCACTTTCACTTTCACTTACTACTCAAGCCGGGCTTCCCAGGTGGCACTAGTGGTAAAGAATCCTCCCTCCAATGCAGGAGAAGCAGGAGATGCCGGTTCAATCTTTGGGTCGGGAAGACCCCCTGGAGTAGGAAATGACAATCTGTTCCAGTATCCTTGCTGGGAGAATCCCATGGACAGAGAAGGCTGGCCAACTATACTCCTGGGGTTGCAAAGAGTCAGACACGACTGAGTGTCTGACTACATTACTACACAAGCCAGCAACTGTACAAAAGAATTTAAAACTACATACACACAAAACGTATACATTAATGTCTACAGCAGCTTTATTCATATATGTCAAAGCTTGGAAGCAACCAAGATGCCCTTCAGTAGGTGAATGGATAAATAAACTGTGGTACATTCAGACAATGGACTGTTCAACACTAAAAAGAAATGAACTATCAAGTCACAAAAAGACCTGGAGGAAATTAAATGCATATTACTAAGTGACAAAAGCCAGTCTGAAAAGTTACATATTGTATAATTCAACTGTATGACCTTCTGGAAAAAGCAAAACTATGAGACAGCAGAAAGATCAATAGTTGCCAGGGGTTAAGTGGGAGGGAAGGACAAATATGTGAACCATGAATGAAGGATTTTCAGGTCAGTGAAACTACTGTATATGATACTGTAATGATGAGTACAAGTCATTTTAAATTTGCCTAATCCCACAAAATATACAGCACTAAGGGTGAGCCCTGACGTACACGATGGACTTTGGGTAACAATGACATGTCACTGTAGGCTCAACAATTTGTGACAAATGCAGCACTCTGGTGAGTGATATTGATAAAGAAAAGGAGGCTATGTGTGTGTGTGGTGAGGTGGGTGAGTGATACAGACACACACACATACCCTCCATTCTATTTCACTATCTGAAATTGCTCTAAAAAAATAAAATCTATTAGAAAATCAACATCATTACCAGTAATTAAATTAATTCAGTCAATAAAAATTATTATTAACCCTATCACCATTTCTCTACCATGTCAGATATTGGATTTATACTATGAGGAGACAGTTTATAGTTTATAAATACTCTAACATCAAAATGTAATACTTGCATATTTGTCTTTTGGGATAATCTGTGTCACTGCTAAGCGTTCATCTTCAAAGCACAGGGAGCAGAGATGGCTTCACCGACATGTAACCTGGGCAGTCACACAGGGCAATATGTTTAAAAGGCCCTGTGCTTCTAAGACATGCTCTGCTCTCTGCAACCTGAAATTTAATTAGTATCTGAACAAGGGGCCTTGCATTTTCATTTTGCACTAGACCTCACAAATTATGTAGCCAGTCCTGCCAGTGATAATACAAGCTGAATCTAAAGGTACCAAGGGTGGGGGAGAAAGAGAAAAAGGTGGGCTTAGAGGAGGAAGTTCTGGTTGTCTGAGCAGGAAAGGGCTTCAGCACTGCAGCACTGAATCAGAACCCTAGGGACCTTGGATATCAGTCAGTCCCACCTTCTCATTTCAGTTGAAGACAAAGGCCTCCAGAATTTTGGCGACTTTTCCAAGGTCCCCAGCTCATCAGCGGTACACTCTCTGCATTCTGTCTAATGAATGACTTGCCCAGGAACATAAAGAGATGTTGCAGGAACAGCTTTGTGTCCCAGGTTATAAATATTGCTTCCAGAATCAACACATCCTTCTATTGCTCCTTGGTCTGAGGTCCATTTATTTGGGAACTCTCTCACATTTCCCCAAAGTTCCTGGTATCAGTTACTGAGAAAATGGGTCAAACCTTATATTAATCCAAGTGTGTTTTTTTATTTTTCCTTGTTTCTATTTACCCTCAATTATTTTTAGCTTCCTGGTGAAATATACCTGAGAATAACCTTCAGCCACATACTGTGGACTCTGCTTTGATGCTGCTGACTTGGAAAGCATTTGGAATGCATTATTTATCTATTAAACTGCTCCTGAAGGATGAGGACTTATTGCTAGGTAATGTCTTGTTTACAAGCATGTCCTTGGGTATCAGATACTGGGCTTTCATTACCAATCATAAATCTCACTTGAGGTGGCAAAGGACTGAAATGTCTCTGCTCCAGTTATTACTTTGTGCCCATCGCATACAAATCAGAATGAATCCTGAATGCAAATCAAGTTATCTATCTTAGGCTGTCATAACTCAAGTGAAACTGGACCATATATGACAGGAGGTGAAACTTAGCCATAGGAATGGAAAAAAGAAAGCCCCCTTGAATTCCGTATAAAGATTACTGGAAAAGCAAACAAACAAACAAAAACATTAGTCAACACCCACCTCCCTCCTCAGAGTCACACTCAACATTATTACTGAATTTTTTGGTACTCCCCTTTATAGCAATCTTTTAATTGCCACCATAAAAATTAGGACATTGTTTAAAGTACACAGAGTCGCAAAGAGTTGGACACAGCTAAGTGTCTAAACATGTATGCAGGCAAAGTACACTCACCCATGTTTAGTCAATCAGTCAGTTCAGTCGCTCAGTCATGTCTGACTCTTTGTGACCCCATGGACTGCAGCACGCCAGGCTTCCATGTCCATCACCAAGTCCCAGAGCTTGCTCAAATTCATGTCCACTGAGTCAGTGATGCCATCCAACTATCTCATCCTCTGTCATCCCCTTCTCCTGCCTTCAATCTTTCCCAGCATCAGGGTCTTTTCCAAGGAGCCAGTTCTTCGTATCAGGTGGCCAAAGTATTGGAGTTTCAGTTTCAACATCAGTCTTTCCAATGAATATTCAGGACGAGTTCCTTTAGGATTGACTGGTTGGGTCTCCTTACAGTCCAAGGGACTCTCAGGAGTCTTCTCCAACACCACAGTTCAAAAGCACCAATTCTTAGGTGCTCAGCTTTCTTTATGGTCCAGTTCACACCCATACATGACTACTGGAAAAACCATAGCTTTGACTAAACAGACCTTTGTCGGCAAAGTAATGTCTCTGCTTTTTAATATACTGTCTAGGTTGGTCATAGCTTTTATCCCAAGGAGAAAACCCATGTTATTAACCCCATAAATACACTGTCATTAGTCTAGGTATAAACATTCAGTTGACTTCAAGTAATTTTAGAAACTAAAACATTCATTATATTTATCTGCATACCAAAAATGTCCTTTGCTTTTTTTCCCCTGTATTTCTAAGTTTCCTGAATATTGAATACTTTAGCCTTTAGCCTGAATACTCTGTTTTACCCTATCTAGAATTGCAGACATATCAGCAACAAATTAAGTTGTTATTTATCTGAAAATGTCTTTCTTGTGGGCTTCCCAGGTGACTCAGTGGTAAAGAATCCACCTGCCAATGCAGGAGACACAGGTTCAGTTTCTGGGTTGGGAAGATCCCCTGGAGAAGGAAATGGCAACCCACTGCAGTATTCTTGTCTGGAAATCCCATGGACAGAGAGGCCTGGCAGGCTATAGTCCATGGGGTCACAAAGAGTTAGACACAACTTAGTGACTGAGCCCACACACACACCTTTATTGTGCTTCTATTTTTTTTTAATATGATTTTGTTTAATACAGATTTCTAGATCAACAATGTTTTTCCCCCAATACTTGAAAGATATCATTCCATTTTGTCTGGCCTCAACTATTTCCAATGACATATCTTTAAAAACTTTTAAACTCTCATCATTTTTATCCAAGATGTAGTATTTATTTTTTTCTCTGGTTGATCTTAAGGTTTTCTTTTAATCTCAGGACTTCAGTAGATGCACCTATGTGTGTGTGTGTGTTTTTTTTACATATATTGGCTAAGATTCTTAGAGATTCTTCTTCTTGTACCTATGTGGCAGAAGTTTTATTACAGAAAAAAGAACAGAGAAAGCTCCCCTGCTAGTCTTATCAAGGCCTTATTTACTTTTAACAGACCCACTCCCACAACATATATCTTAAGATAACAAAATTAGTCAGAAGGTTCTTGTTAACAAGGAGGAACATGTCCTGGAGCAAAATACACTGTTCTTATATAATCAGAGCTTAAGGACTTGTTTCAGATGTATTCTAACTTCTGTCTGCTTTTGATTACTTCCCAGTGACTTGGTTTTTAAAATTTTCCCCTAGAGTTTACCATTCTTTTTTACAAGTTTTTTCATTATTATCTTTTTTTTAATTTTGGCTGCCCTGGGTCATCATTGGAGTGAACAGGCTTCTGTTGCTGCAAAGCATGGGCTCTAGAGTGTGCAGGCTCAGTAGCTGCAGCTGGTAAATATCCAATGCCTTTTGTATCTCATATGAGTGAGGAGAATAATGTCTTTAAATTCCCAACAGAAAAAAGTATACTCCAAGAATTGGTACTATTGAAGTATCTCATCTTTCAGCTCATCTATTTGTAAGGGTAGATAACTATGTACATTTCTTCTTTAAAAAGAAGAAAGAAAAAACCATGGACAGTTTAATTCTAAAGATTTAAAACATACCTGGTTTGACTATGACTTTCTATACTTAAACCTTCAAAAAGTATTCAGGTATCCAGCTCAAATTTAGAAAAAATACATATCAACTAAGACAGAATCCTATCAATACCAGCCAGATTTGCAGGAAGAGATAAGCAGTTTTCTGGAGGAAAGTCCACTCTGCTTAGCAAGTTATGGTGCAGGTATCATTTCTGCATGCCAAGAACGGGCTTTTCTTTCATCAACAGCATAAAGAGTTTCCTTTGTGTAAATTCTTCTTTTTTAAGTAATTTTATTTATTTATGGCTGTGCTGGGTCTTGGTTGCTGCGTAGGCTTTTCTCTAGTTGCAATGAGCGGAGGCTACTCTATAGCTGCAGTGCAGGAGCTTTTCAACCCGGTGGCTTCTATTGTTGTGGAACACCAGCTCAGAGCACATAGGCTTCAGTAGTTGTAGCACATGAGCTCAATAGTTGCAGCTTCTGGGCTCTAGAGCAGAGGCTCAACGGTTGTGGCAGAAGAGCCTCGCTGCCCCGCAGCATGTGGGATCCTCCTGGATGAGAGATTAAACTCCTGTCTCCTGCACTGGCAGGCAGACTCTCCACCACTGAGTTAGCGGGGAAACCCTCTTCTTTAATCTTGATCCGTGTTTTTGTACATGTCTGCCCCAATCCTCAGAGAAGGCAATGGCAGCCCACTCCAGTACTCTTGCCTGGAAAATCCCATGGACGGAGGAGCCTGGTAGGCTGCAGTCCATGGGGTCGCTAAGAGTCGGGCACCACTGAGCGACTTCACTTTCGCTTTTCACTTTCATGCATTGGAGAAGGAAATGGCAACCCACTCCAGTGTTCTTGCCTGGAGAATCCCAGAGACAGTGGGCCCCTGTCTATCGAGTCGCACAGAGTCGGACACGACTAAAGCGACTTAGCAGCAGCAGCAGCAGCCCCAGTCCTTGATCTGGCCACATAACCTGGGTCTGACCAGCTGGTTTCCTGATCAGTGTAATTGACTCAGGAATGAATCTGTGGCTCAAATATGCTTAAAAAGATACCATCATGGGAATCTGAACAGAACAGTTGGTAACGTGAAGCTTTCTTTCACTGAGTTAGATGACAGAACATAAACTTGGAACTTGGTAGTGATCATTTGCCATCTCTTGCTGAGAGTCGAGCTGAGAATAAAAATCAAAGCTAAGAAATATAGAAAAGAGTCCCAACAGATTCATTTAAGCCTGCATCCAGCAACTTTGATAAACGGATCTGAAATTTCACTTATTTGACCACATTAATAGCCCTCAAGACATTTTCAATTAAGCTGGTGTTACAGACTGAATGCTTGTGTCATTCCAAAATTTACGTGTTAAAGCCTTAAACCCCTAGTGCAACTGTATTTGGAAATGGGGCCTCAAAGGAAAAATTAAGGTTAAATAAGGTAAAAGAAGAGCTATCAGAAAGTTCTTTCTCCTTCTCCTACTCATCCAACCCCATGAGCACCCTAAGGAGAAGCCATGTGAGGTCACAAGGAGAAGGTGGCAGTCTACAAGCCAGGAAGTGAGTCCTCACCAGAAACCAATTCTGCTGGAACCTTGATAATGGACTACTAGCCTTCAGAACTAGTAGATGATGGATAATTAGCTTTCAGAATCATGAGAAAAATCAATGCATGTTGTTTAAGCTACCCAATCTGGGGAATTTTGTCATGGCAGCCAGAGTAGGCTAATATAGTTAAGAGTCACTTAAAACTATGAATATTGTTACCATACAATACGGCAGTAAGGGTTCCATAGGTAGATTTGTATTACAACCCTATCGTGCCAATTTACTCCACTGACAAAACTCCCCTTCAAGAAAAACCATACTGTATTCAGTAAAATATCCCCATTAAGACTAAAAATCCACTGTTTTAACAAAAAGCTTTAAAATTTACTTTTAAAAATTTTCCTTTTACCTTTCCAAGTAGTTAACTGGCAAAAATCAAGGTTCCAATTAAACTAAAGGGACTTTGCAATCACACAATTGCCATCAATTATTCACTTAACTATTATGTGTTAAGCCTGGACTAATTACATTTTCCTCAAACCAGAGCCATTTCACATAAGCCACTCAGGATTATCTCAAGTTGACACAAGAGGACAATACTGAAAATAGGAATAAAAAATTCTTTACTATAGGATAAACTCTCAGGTGGCTTTCAATAAATTTTAAAAGTGCTAAAAACAAACAAGGCTAACCATGTAACTGGTATGTCTCTTTCCAATTTTGAGGCACTAACAAAAAGAAATATTTTTATGAGAATTAAATAATTGGAGAAAAAAGAAAAAAATTGAAGAATAAGGAAGGAGGGAGGGAAGGAGGAAGGAAGAAGGAAAGAAAGGTCAAAGGGGAAAAGGGAGGGTAACTGGTGTGTCTGTGCATGTAAGTGTGAGAGTGTGTGTGGCTCCTCTGTTCATGGGATTTCCCCAGACAAGAATATTGGAGTGGGTTGCCATTTCCTTCTTCAGGGGATCTTCCTGACCCAGGGATTGAACCCCCGGGGATCTCCCACATCGCAGGCAAATTTTTTACCATCTGAGCCACCAGGAAAGCCCATGTATGTATGTATGTGGGTGTGTTATGTGTCCTTGAATTACACTCTTCGTCACCCTCAAATTCTGTTAACTCTAATAGGAAGGACACAATGCGCTTCTTGCAAAAGAGTCTCAAATATCTTCTTTTAACCTCCTTCACTACCATTTGTCAAGGTGAGAACTTTTGCTTTATCAGATCAGTTCAGGTCAGTTCAGTTGCTCAGTCGTGTCCGAATCTTTGTGACCCCATGAATTGCAGCACGCCAGGCCTCCCTGTCCACCACCAACTCCTGGAGGTCACTTAGACTCACGTCCATCGAGTCCGTGATGCCATCCAGCCATCTCATCCTCTGTCATCCCCTTCTCCTCCTGCCCCCAATCCCTCCCGGCATCAGAGTGTTTTCCAATGAGTCAACACTTCGCATGAGGTGGCCAAAGTACTGGAGTTTCAGCTTTAGCATCAGTCCTTCCAAAGAACACCCAGGACTGATCTCCTTCAGGATGGACTGTTTGGATTTCCTTGCAGTCCAAGGGACTCTCAAGAGTCCTCTCCAACACCACAGTTCAAAAGCATCAATATTTCGGTGCTCAGCCTTCTTCACAGTCCAACTCTCACATCCATACATGACCACAGGAAAAACGACAGCCTTGACTTGACTTTGTTGGCAAACTAATGTCTCTGCTTTTGAATATACTATCTAGGTTGGTCATAACTTTTCTTCCAAGGAGTAAGGGTCTTGTAATTTCATGGCTGTAATCACCATCTGCAATGATTTTGGAGCCCCAAAAAATAAAGTCTGACACTGTTTCCACTGTTTTCCCATCTATACCCCATGAAGTGATGGGACCGCATGCCATGATCTTCGTTTTCTGAATGTTGACCTTAAAGCCACCTTTTTCGCTCTCCTCTTTCACTTTCATCAAGAGGCTTTTAGCTCCTCTTCACTTTCTGCCATAAGGGTGGTGTCATCTGCATATCTGAGGTTATTGATATTTCTCCCGGCAATCTTGATTCCAGCTTGTGTTTCTTCCAGTCCAGCGTTTCTCATGATGTACTCTGCATAGAAGTTAAATAAGCAGGGTGACAATATATAGCCTTGACGTACTCCTTTTCCTATTTGGAACCAGTCTGTTGTTCCATGTCCAGTTCTAACTGTTGCTTCCTGACCTGCATACAGATTTCTCAAAAGGCAGTTAGGTGGTCTGGTATTCCCATCTCTTTCAGAATTTTCCACAGTTTATTGTGATCCACACAGTCAAAGGCTTTGGCATAATCAATAAAGCAGAAATAGATGTTTTTCTGGAACTCTCTTGCTTTTTCCATGATCCAGCAGATGTTGGAAATTTGCTCTCTGGTTCCTCTGCCTTTTCTAAAACCAGCTTGAACATCAGGGAGTTCACAGTTCACGTATTGCTGAAGCCTGGCTTGGAGTTTTGAGCATTACTTTACTATCATGTGAGATGAGTGCAATTGTTCGGTAGTTTGAGCATTCTTTGGCATTGCCTTACTTTGGGATTGGAATGAAAACTGACCTTTTGCAGTCCTGTGGCCACTGCTGAGTTTTCCAAATTTGCTGGCATATTGTATGCAGCACTTTCACAGCATCATCTTTCAGGATTTGAAATAGCTCAACTGGAATTCTATCACCTCCACTAGCTTTGTTTGTAGTGATGCTTTCTAAGGCCCACTTGACTTCACTTTCCAAGATGTCTGGCTCTAGATTACTGATCACATCATCATGACTATCTGGGTCGTGAAGATCTTTTTTGTACAGCTCTTCCATGTATTCTTGCCACCTCTTCTTAATATCTTCTGCTTCTGTTAGGTCCATACCATTTCTGTCCTTTATCGAGGCCATCTTTCATGAAATGTTCCCTTGGTATTTCTAATTTTCTTGAAGAGATCTCTAGTTTTGCCCATTCTGTTGTTTTCCTCTATTTCTTTGCACTGATCACTGAAGAAGGCTTTCTTATCTCTTCTTGCTATTCTCTGGAACTCTGCATTCAGATGCCTATATCTTTCCTTTTCTCCTTTGCATTTGGCTTCTCTTCTTTTCACAGCTATTTGTAAGGCCTCCCCAGACAGCCATTTTGCTTTCTTACATTTCTTTTTCATGGGGATGGTCTTGATCCCTGTCTCCTGCACAATGTCACAAACCTCATTCCATAGTTCATCAGGCACTCTATCTATCAGATCTAGGCCCTTAAATCTATTTCTCACTTCCACTGTATTATCATAAGGGATTTGATTTAGGTCATACCTGAATCATCTAGTGGTTTTCCCTACTTTCTTCAATTTCAGTCTGAATTTGGTAATGAGGAGTTCACGATCTGAGCCACAGTCAGCTCCTGGTCTTGTTTTTGCTGACTGTATAGAGCTTCTCCATCTTTAGCTGCAAAAAATATAATCAATCTGATTTCGGTATTGACCATCTGGTGATGTCCATGTGTAGAGTCTTCTCCTGTGTTGTTAGAAGAGGGTGTTTGCTATGACCAGTGCTTTTTCTCGGCAAAACTATATCGTCTTTGCCCTGCTTCATTCCGCATTCCAAATCTGCCTGTTACTCCAGGTGTTTCTTGACTTCCTACTTTTGCATTCCAGTCCCCTATAATGAAAAGGATATCTTTTTTGGGTGTTAGTGCTAAAAGGTCTTGTAGGTCTTCATAAAACCGTTCAACTTCAGCTTCTTCAGCGTTACTGGTTAGGGCATAGACTTGGATAACTGTGATATTGAATGGTTTGCCTCGGAGATGAACAGAGATCATTCTGTCGTTTTTGAGATTGCATCCAAGTACTGCATTTTGGACTCTTTTGTTGACCATAATGGCTACTCCATTTCTTCTGAGGGATTCCTGCCCACAGTAGTAGATATAATGGTCATCTGAGTTAAATTCACCCATTCCAATCTATTTTAGTTCACTGATTCCTAGAATGTCAACGTTCACCCTTGCCATATCTTGTTTGACCACTTCCAATTTGCCTTGATTCATGGACCTGACATTCCAGGTTCCTATGTAATATTGCTCTTTACAGCATCAGATCTTGCTTCTATCACCAGTCACATCCACAACTGGGTATTGTTTTTGCTTTGGCTCCATCCCTTCATTCTTTCTCGAGTAATTTCTCCACTGATATCCAGTAGCATATTGGGCACCTAATGACCTGGGGAGTTCCTCTTTTGGTATCCTATCATTCTGCCTTTTCATACTGTTCATGGGGTTCTCAAGGCAAGAATACTTAAGTGGCTTGCCATTCCCTTCTCCAACGGACCACGCTCTTGTGAAATGCAATTTAATAGGTAAAATGGACTCAGTGAGTTTTACCACAAATAGGAACATTATTTCATGTTATGGTCCATAAAATACATGTCAAATCCTCAGTAAACACTAAAACCACTTCTAACCCCTGGGAAAAACAAGTGCATTTCCCTGACACACTTTCGAGTATAGTTAATGTACAATGCCCACGAGAGAAGAGCACCATCATAGGTTCAATTAAACACTCAGCATAAGACTACCATAGGCCACACTTAGTGTCAAGTTCACTTGGAGCAATGGTTTTCAATCTTGAGTATGCACTGGAATCACCTCAAGGGACTATTAAGACACAGACTGCTATTCCCCACCTCTCCCCTTCCACCTGGGTTTCTGACTGAGGAGTCCTGAGATAAGGCCCCAGAATTTGAACTTTCAGTAAGTTCCCTGGAGATAATCATGTTGCTAACCTGGAGAACCACACTTTAAGAACCACTAATAAAAATGCTACAGATACATCTTGCCTTCCGGGGAGTCCTTGTAGTACCTCACCCGGTCATCAGGAGCTGCCAGGTTCAGCTCTGGTAGGTGTGAGGAGCATCCTGGTTCAGAAAATACATGCCTCATATATTTCTAAAGTAACTCCACAGACCTAGGTTTCAGGACCCCCAAAAGGGACATGTTGATTACTCAAGTCACAGTCTGGGGCCAAAATTAAACCTTCCTATCAGGCATTTATAGGTCTCTCAGTCCAGGTACAGGACCAATCAATACCAACATGGGTCAGTTTTACAATGAAGCCTGGTAACAAAGTTGACCCAAGCCATCTTTATCTGTTTCCAGGAAAACAGTACAAGGAAGATAAACGAAGGTCAAAGAGAAAAGGATATTTTGTTTACTCTTTGCCCACTACATACATATCTTAATTCATATTATATTCCTGTATTAAAAGGTGAATAAAATTTTTTTTTAATGTGTAGAAAATTTCTTCATTCATTCCTTAATTTTTTTCATTCTTGGCTTAACTAAATCTCAAAGCCAAGAGTTGAAATGATCATTCCAACAGAAGAAGTGGTAGTTTGCTTTGGGCTTCCTCATAAACATCACCTTCATTCTAAATTGCCATTCAGATGACAATGGACATTTTTTTATCTGATGTATATGATATCACAAGTTCCACATAATGGCAATCTTTAAATTCCATACCAAGAATACTTGCTAATCTCTAACCTGATACAAGAATACACAGAAGAACTATACAAAACAGATCTTAATGACCCAATTAACCATGATGGTGCAATCACTCACCTAGAGCCAGACATCCTGGAATGCGAAGTCAAGTGGGCACTAGGAAGCATCAGTATGAACAAAGCTAGTGGAGGTGATGGAATTCCAGTTGAGCTATTTCAAATCCTAAAGATGATGCTGTTAAAGCTCTACACTCAATATGCTAGCAAATTGGAAAATTCAGCAGGACTGGTAAAGGACTGGAAAGGTTTTCATTCCAATCCCAAAGAAAGGCAATGCCAAAGAATGTTCAAACTACTACACAACTACACTCATCTCACATACTAGCAAAGTAATGCTCAAAATTCTCCAAGCCTGGCTTCAACAGTACATGAACCATGAACTTCCAGATGTTCAATCTAGACTTAGAAAAGGCAGAGGAACCAGAGATCAAATTGCCAACATCCACTGGATCATTGAAAAGCAAGAGAGTCCCAGAAAAACATCTATTTCCACTTTATTGACTATGCCAAAGCCTTTGATTGTGTGGATCACAAAAAACTGTGGAAAATTCTTCAAGAGATGGGAATACCAGACCACCTTACCTACCTCCTGAGAAATTTGGATGCAGGTCAAGAAGCAACAGTTAGAACTGGACATGGAAAAATAAACTGATTCCAAATCAGGACAGGAGTATGCCAAGGCTATATATTGTCACCCTGCTTATTTAACTTATACACAGAGTACATCATGCAAAATGCCAGGCTGGATGAAGCACAAGCTGGAATCAAGATTGCTGGGAGAATTATCAAGAACCTCAGATACAGAGATGACACCACCCTTACAGCAGAAAGTGAAGAAGAACTAAAGAGCCTCTTGATGAAAGTGAAAGAGAAGAGTGAAAAAGCTGGCTTAAAACTCAACATTCAGAAGACGAAGACCATGGCATCCAGTCTCATCACTTCATTGCAAAATGATGGGGAAACAATGGAAACAGTGACACTTTATTTTCGGGGGCTCCAAAATCACTGCAGATGTGACTGCAGCCATGAAATTAAAAGACACTTGCTCCTTGGAAGAAAAGCTATGACGAACCTAGACAGCATGTTAAAAAGTAGAGACTTTACTTTGCCAACAAAGGTCTGTCTAGTCAAAGCTATGGTTTTTCCAGTAGTCATGTATAGATGTGAGAGTTAGACTATAAGGAAAGCTGAGTGGCTAAGAATTGATGCTTTTGAACTGTGGTGTTGAAGAAGACTCTTGAGAGTCCCTTGGACTGCAAAGAAATCCAACCAGTCCACCCTAAAGGAAATCAGTCCTGAATACTCATTGGAAGGACTGATGCTAAAGCTGAAACTCCAATACTCTGGCCACCTGATAAGAAGAACCGACTCCTTGGAAAAGACCCTGATGCTGGGAAAGATTGAAGGAAGGAGGAGAAGGGGACAACAGAGGTTGAGATGGTTGGATGCCATCATCGACTCAATGGACGGGACTTTGAGCAAGCTCTGGGAGTTGGTGATGGACAGGGAAGCCTGGCGCACTGCAGTCCATGGGGTTGCAAAGAGTTGGCCACTGACTGACTGACTAACCTGATATGCAAATAAGAAGTACATTTCTACTTTCGACACTTCTGTCATATACATTTTCCACCTGATTGCGATTATGGTCTGCTTCATTTGGTTATGTTACCTATTTGAAAATGTTATATATATATATAACTTTACAGTATTTAGTATTTAAATAAATATTCAATTTTGCAATTTTAGATTTTAACCCTGCCAATAAAAGTAATTTTGAGTTCTTAACTCTGGTCACATTTGCCTAGGAATCTCTTTAAAAATATCAATGCCTGAGCTGAACTGCAGAAAAATTAAGTTAAAATGTCTAGAGGCAGGGCCAACACAGAATATACTTTAAATTCCACAGGTATTTCTAATGTGTGTTTAGGATCAATAACTTTTGAAAGTAGTCTATTCCCACAAGAAAATTATTTTTCTTCCTTCTCATTCTCCCTTTTCTTCTTTCTGTTTTTTTATAGTGGGAAAGGTAGAAAACTCCTCAAATAAGGGAGAGAAGATACTGGGAGACAGATTTCAAATTAGATGCGGTGTTATAGTGTTATGAACCCTATTGGGTTCTTATAAAGACCATTTTAATCTTAGGGCAGGGAGACTCTTCCTATAGTGGCAGCGTAACTGTTAATATTATTAATATTGTTGATACTCTACAAGTATACTAAGGATTTAGATTCTAATGAAATAAAAAGAAGAAATGAAAAACTTAAAAAACAGAGGGAGACAAAAATAAGGTTCTTCACTTTAGTTAAAGAAGAAACAAGAACACAACTCTCTATTAGTTGATAAGAGCTAATATTTATTTCTCTGTTTTTTTTTTTTTTTTAATGTAGGTGGGCTTATACAGCCTGAAAGGGAACGTTGTTCAGTTGTGTCCAACTCTTTGTGACCCCATAGACTATACAGCACATGGAATTCTTCAGGCCAGAATACTGGAGTGGGTAGCCTTCCCCTTCTCCAGGGGATCTTCCCAACCCTGGGATCGAACCTAGGTCTCCTGCATTGCAGGTGGATTCTTTACCAGCTGAGCCATCAGGGAAGCCCAAGAATACTGGAGTGGGTAGCTTATCCATTCTCCAGGAATTGAACCAGGGTCTCCTGCATTGCAGGTGGATTCTTTACCAACTGAGCTATCAAGGAAGCCCTTATACAGCCTAGATGTTTACCTGTTTCTTCTCTTCTTAAGTAGACACCTAAACCATGTTTTCCAACTTTTCTTGTCTTTGATTGTAGTGATGTGACTAAATTCTAGCCAGTGTGATATGAACAGATGGTTAATGAAAACTTTTCATGCATAACATGGCTGGACCACTGGGTGCCAAGACAGATGGTCAGACAGTATTCTGGATATTTCTGTGAGGATGTTTTAGAAATAAATTCATATTTAGTTCCATCTGAATAAAGCAGATTGCCCGCCATAATGTGGTGGGCTTCACTCAATCAGTTGAAGGTCTGACTAGAAGAAAAAGGTGATATCCTCTGAGCAGAGGAGAATTCTACAATAGAGGGACAATGGATTTGCACTATAGCATCAGCTCCTCTCAGGGTCTTCAGCCTACTAGCCACCCAACCTGAAGATTTTAGACTTGACAGCCTTCACTACTGTGTAAGCAAATTCCTTAAAACAAATCCTTTAATATACATATATATATAGTTGTAGTTTGAAAGAGGAAGTGGCGACCCACTTGGAGGAGGAACTGGTAACCCAAACCAGTATTCTTGCCTGGAGAAGCCTGATGAACAGAGGAGCCTGGAAGCTACAGTCCATGAGGTTGCAAAGAGTCAGACACAACTGAGTGACTAAGCACAGCACATAGTTGTATTTATGCATATTATGTATATAAATACATACATGAAAGTGAAAGTAAAATTGCTCAGTCATGTCCAACTCCTAGTGACCCCATGGACTGCAGCCTACCAGGCTCCTCCATCCATAGGATTTTCCAGGCAAGAGTACTGAAGTGGGTTGCCATTGCCTTCTCCCAATACATACATACATGAATATGTACTATATGTGTGTGTGTCCATATCCTACTTATTGGTGTCTCTGAAGAGCCCTAATCAAGACAATAACTTTTTAGGAAGAACTCAAAAGAATTAGACCTGGTGGCTCAGTAGTAAAGAATCAGCCTGCAATGCAGAGACGCATGCAGGAGATGGAAGTTCATTCCCTAGATCGGGAAGATCCCCTGGAGAAGGAAATGGCAACTCACTCCATTATTATTGCCTGGAAAATTCAATGGACAGAGACGCCTGGTGGGCTACAGTTCATGGGGTCACAAAAGAGTCAGACACAACTTAGAAACTAAACAACAACAACAAAAACAACAGACAAAATGGAAGGAGTTCGAATTTGTGCATCAGAAGTCCTCCTGACAACTAGAAACACCCATATTGGATGTGGAGTAAATGGGAAATGGACTTTCACAGTGCTCAACTACTAACATTTGTGTATTTAATAGGAATAACATGGTAGATGTTTAATTAGATCATATTGAAGCTACATTCTACAGCAATGGCTTTCAAAATTAGCTGTGTATGAAAAAAAAAAAAAGCGCCTTTAAAAATACTGGTGCTTGGTCTTTACTCCCAGAAAGTATAATTTAATTGGTTTCTGAAGTACAGCCTGAGCACTGGAATTTCTAAATGCTCCCCAGGTGATAAGTTGGAGAACAAATGGTCCACAAGATGACAGAGACCAGATTTGAAAAGTAACGTGTAAGAGAAACCAAGAGTCTGTGGGTGAAAAGCATAATATAAAAGAACAGCATGATGTGCCTGCCTCACAGCAAAGTCCTTGAGCTATATTATTATTGTTATTAATAGTAACAAGAAGGTTATACACATATCTCACAACAAAACTGCTTTGTAAATAGTATGCTTTGCGTGTTTTAGCTGAAAAAAACCAAAGCTCAAACTGAGAAGACTAGGTAAACTGCTCAAGAGCTTATAGCCACAGTCAGATAGCCATAGTTTAAACCAGTGGTCTTGCTGATTTCAGTCTACACTCTGAACTCTAGGCTATGACACCTCCCATCCACCTGAATAAAATGACTTGATTAAGATAAGTATGGGGAGGGAGGTGGGAGGGGGTTCATGTTTGGGAACACATGTAAGAATTAAAGATATTAAAATTTTAAAAATCAAAAACTAAAAAAAAAAATAATAAAATAAAATTTAAAAAAAGATAAGTAAGAATTTCACTGTGCAACATACAGTCAGGTATCTATGCTCTAGCCCCAGCACCTCTTTTTAAAGACAATAGCAAATTTGTGTCCAGAAAGGGATGATCAGGTTGTTGGAGAGTCTGTAAGCAATTTCCACAAGGGAGAGGTTAAAATAATATGTAAGAGTTTGACACAAAAAAGGCAAAATTAACTTGATGAGTGGAGAGAAAAAATGACTGGAAAAAGAGAAGATTGGTAATACCTTCAAATATTGTGAAAGTTGTCAACTAAAAGAGGTTATTGTGCTTATCCAAATAAAATAAGCAGATTCTGCTTATCTCTAGAGATTTAAATTAGGATCATAAGTTGCATTTTGCAAGAAAAGGAAGTTGTAGTTGATATAAAGAAGACTTTATAATAATTAGTGCTGTTCTAAAAATAACAAGCAAGGTTTCTGGGGTAATTTAATGAGAAAACGTATTTTGTAAAAAGCATATAAAATGCTAGGTAATTTTGTTTCTATTATCACATTTGCGAGGTCTCATCCATTGCAATGTTCAAGTAGATACTAAAATTGTTTTTTGGCACTAGAAAGGAATAAGAAGATAGTTAAAGCCAAGTGTATTTCTAAGATTCTATCTTTACATATCATAGGTTTCCAGGAAAAGATGTTTTATGAAATGTCTTGTCCTATAACTAGTGAATAAAATACACACTCTCTATTTATATAGTGTATTGATTCCAACGTCAGTAGAATATGGTCTCTCTTTTCGCATTACTAAAATTAGCAAAAATTCATGACAATAATATGGCAGGTGTTGCTTGATGAAAACTTAACAGGAGGCTAACTGTGAACTGTTCATTATATTTAATATGCTGCTGCTGCTGCTGCTGCTAAGTTGCTTCACTCATATCTGACTCTGCGCAACCCCATAGACGGCAGCCTACCAGGCTCCCCCATCCCTGGGATTCTCCAGGCAAGAACACTGGAGTGGGTTGCCATTTTCTTCTCCAGTGCATGAAAGTGAAAAGTGAAAGTGAAGTCGCTCAGTCGTGTCCAACTATTAGTGACCCCATGGACTGCAGACGACCAGGCTCCTCCGTCCATGGGATTTTTCCAGGCAACAGTACTGGAGTGGGTTGTTATTGCCTTCTCCGATATTTAATGTAAACACCACCAAATACATCAGTGGATAAAAGATTTCCTGAGAGAGAACGGAGGCCAATGTCTCTCTTTAGCAGCTACCAGGAGTGATCATTCCATTTATTTTCTTGAATTTGTGCCTGTCTCACCTTCTCCACAACAAGAGTTTCTCAGTTCAGTTCAGTTCAGTCACTTAGTTGTGTCCGACTCTTTGCGACCCCATGAATTGCAGCACGCCAGGCCTCCCTGTCCATCACCAACTCCCAGAGTTCACCCAAACTCATGTCCATTGAGTTGGTGATACCATCCAGCCATCTCATCCTCTGTTGTCTCCTTCTCCTCCTGCCCACAATCCCTCCCAGCATCAGAGTCTTTTCCAATGAGTCAACTCTTCGCATGAGGTGGCCAAAGTACTGGAGTTTCAGCTTTAGCATCAGTCCCTCCAAAGAACACACAGGACTGATCTTCTTTAGAATGGACTGGTTGGATCTCCTTGCAGTCCAAGGGACTCTCAAGAGTCTTCTCCAACACCACACTTCAAAAGCATCAATTCTTCAGCGCTCAGCTTTCTTCACAGTCCAACTCTCACAGCCATACATGACTACTGGAAAAACCATAGTCTTGACTAGACGGACCTTTGTTGGCAAAGTAATGTCTCTGCTTTTGAATATGCTATCTAGGTTGGTCATAACTTTTCTTCCAAGGAGTAAGCATCTTTTAATTTCATGGCTACAATCACCATCTGCAGTGATTTTGGAGCCCCCCAAAATTAAGTCTGCCACTGTTTCCACTGTTTCCCCATCTATTTCCCATGAAGTGATGGGACCAGATGCCATGATCTTAGTTTTCTGAATGTTGAGCTTTAAGCCAACTTTTTCACTCTCCTCTTTCACTTGAGTTTCTAAACAGGCCCAAACTACAGTTTTGGTTCCCCTACCATGTATAGCAGAGTGATTGCCACATAGAATGTCTTCAACAAAAGTTTGATTTGGAAATGACCTAGACCAAAAAAAAGTTGTTTGTGCTTCTGCACTCAGAGCATAGTGGAAAATTGAGGAAAATGTGTAATTCAGGAAAAGTATGTTTTAGACAGGTTCCTATAATTCAGGGAAAAGTAAAAGAATTAGGCTTAAAAGATCTAATTCATGCAATTTTCCAAAAAAGACATATATAGTAAATATACTGGCTTAAGGCATCATACACTTCATTGCTGATACCATAAGAACTTTAATGAATCTTCAAATTCTATGCTCAGCTTCCTCCCTTATAAAATATAGTAGTACACTGAAGTCAGGGAGGATTCTTCTCATATTGACTGCTGTATCCCAGCACCTGGCACACAGCATCTGCTCCACAAAGACAGGCTAAATGAATGAATGAGCAGGCTTTGAAAATGAAATGTTTAATGTGCCTTTTAAAGAGATATTACAAGACCTTTGAGTGACTATGATATTTCCACCAAGCTGCTCTTTGAGCATATGACTTATTTAGCATCTTAAAGTTCATGTTGACAGAGAGGGTAAAAGTATGAATACTTTCTTGAGCTCAGTTATTTCTGACTTGTGAGGTACAGAAATCAACAGTGATAACAGTCCAGCCTGAGCGAGATATAAACAGGAGCTGTATGCCAACTTCCCAATTGCAGTTTCCATGTTAAGTCGCCTTTTTTGCTGCCACTGAGAAAAGACTGCCATTTAGCAGTACTAGGAGTAAGGAAAAATTGATCTATTGAACTAAATATTTGAAACCTCTTCAAGAGCACTGATATCTGCAACACCACTTGAAACTTGGGCTCAGAGCCAAGAGAAATACACATCATCAAGAGGGTACTGTTTCATCCACAAGGACAGTTCAGCAGCTACATCTCACACCAAGAATGCTGGAGGTGAGAGCACCTCATGTCCCTAACACCCATCTACAAAAGCAGATAACTGCATTAGCCAAATAAAGATGCTCTCTGAGAAAAGGAAGAGAGAATGAGAAAATCTATTTTACCCTCTAAGTGAGGAACACAAATAAAATGTTTTATTAAATATTAAATACTCCTCTAAAATGTATGAAACAATAAGCTGGCTACATCATAGTCTGCACGTACCCTTGAAGGAGCTCAAGGAAGGCTAGCATCCTTTCTGTGAGTACTTGCTCCAGTCATGTTCAAGATAAGGCAAGTCTCCGAGTCTGGTAGGTAAAATGCTTAGATGATCTCTCTATCTCAATATGGGACTTCCCGGATGGTTCGGTGGTCAAGAATTTGCCTGCCAATGTAGGAAACACAGGTTCAATCCCTGGGTCAGGAAGATCCCTGGAGGAGAGAATGGCAACCTACTCCACTATTCTTGCCTGGGAAATCCCATGGACAGAGAAATCTAGTGGGCTACAGTCTATAGTGTTGCAAAGAGTGAGACATGACTGAGCATGCACGCAAGCATGCACGCTATCTCAATATACAGGATTCAGGGCATTTCCTATCCTACATTTCTATAGACAGTGAAACTTTGCTGAGCACCTATTAATGACCAGGCAGTGGGGAATATAATGAGTAAGATCATCATGAAGCTTATACAAAAGTGAAGGTAAAAAATAATTAACAATATAATATCCATTACACAATAATTTTTCAATTATATAACATTTGTGGCAAATGTTATAAAAGAGATAAATAAGATTAGGAATTTAGAAAATTGGTAAAATTGACAGATTACTTCCAGGTGACATTTCAGGTGAATGATAAAGGATAAAAAGGAATTGATCAGAGAAAGTCATCATCACCCTTGACAGGTATGTGTGTTAGTCCTTCAGTCATGCCCAACTCTTTGGGACCCCATGGTCTGCAGCTTGCCAGACTCCTCTGCCTATGGGATTTTCCAGGCAAGGATAAAGGAGTGATTTGCCATTTCCTTCTCCAGGGGATCTTCCCCAACCAGGCATCGAACTCGGGTCTCCTGCACTGCAGGCAGATTCTTTACCAACCGAGCTACCAGGGAAGCCTGGTAGAAGTGCCCTCTAAGCTAAGTAGAAGTGTCCTCAGAGTACCTGGTTAATCAAATCACGGAAAAAAAAAAAAAAAAAAGAATTCATTTGAATCAGTTCTGATGAGATGGATGAAACTGGAGCCGATTATACAGAGTGAAGTAAGCCAGAAAGAAAAACACCAATACAGTATACTAACACATATATATGGAATTTAGGAAGATGGCAATGACGACCCTGTATGCAAGACAGGGAAAGAGACACAGATGTGTATAACGGACTTTTGGACTCAGAGGGAGAGGGAGAGGGTGGGATGATTTGGGAGAATGACATTCTAACATGTATACTATCATGTGAATTGAATCGCCAGTCTATGTCTGACGCAGGATGCAGCATGCTTGGGGCTGGTGCATGGGGATGACCCAGAAAGATGTTATGGGGAGGGGAGGTGGGAGGGGGTTCATGTTTGGGAATGCATGTAAGAATTAAAGATTTTAAAATTTAAAAATAAAAAACTAAAAAAATAAAAAATAAAAAATAAAATTCTGTGCATCTTTAATTTGAAAAATGTCTTTTTTTGACCCTGAAATCTGGCCTTTTGCATAACGAAGCCAAATAAAACTCTGTTTTGAGCTTTAGGCTTCATACCAATTACCTGCTATCTGACCTTACCTTTTCCCTCTATAAGCAATTCTTGCCACCAAGTTTATTTTACCCTCAGATGGATTTACAAATCATTATTTTTCAAAACTCTTCAACAATTTATTCTGCACAAGGTTTTTGCTTTGTCTTGCTTGATTTTTTAAAATTCTGAATTATCAAAAGTTTAAAAAAAATATGGTAACACAAAATGGGTTTTACTTGCCCAGATGACATCACTAAAGGTTGTCATGATCATTCACGACATTCCAACGTGTAAGAACATGTGTCACTCTTGCAATCTGGGAAGGCAATCTGGGGTCTGATGCAATAATGACTGTGAACTGACAATGCAAAGCTCAGCTCTGGTGAGTAAGCCTAAACTTGTTAAGATTCACTTATGTCAGCTGGGGAAAAGTTTTCTTAGCTGGGATCTAGAATAGCAAAATAAAGCCCATGTATTGGAATAGATCCATGTGCATGCATACACGAGAGAAGAGGTGTAGGGGAATATAGGAACTGTATATCCTGAACTCCTCACACTTCAGATAAGGGACTCACAGAGATAAGAGATACTGCTCAGGTTGCTCAGCCAGCAAGTGATAATGGCTGAGAATGCACTGGAATATGATGAAATCTACCTATGGGTAAAATAAACTCAGTGGCAAAAATTGCTCATAGAGGGAAAAGGTAAGGTCAGATAGCAGGTAATTGGTATGAAGCCTAAAGCTCAAAAGTTTTATTTGGCTTCATTATGCAAAAGGCCAGATTTCAGGGTCGAAAAAAGACATTTTTCAAATTAAAGATGCACAGAATTTTAACAAGCAATAGTGATTTGATTAACCAGGTACCCTGAGGGCACTTCTATGTAGCTTAGAACTCTTTATTATCATTATTTTATTTAATGTGGTGGCATACTACGGTTTTCCAAAGATGTTCCCCACCATATCTCTCCTCCCACATATTCTTTTCCAATGAGATCTTCTCATTTCTCCATTAGGTGACATCCAAAGAGAAGAACAAATATCATATATTAGAAAAATAGTATTGATGAACCTATTTACAGAGAAGAAATGGAGATGTAGATGTAGAGAATGGTCTGGTGGACACAGAGGGGGAAGAAGAGGGTGGGACAAATCGAGAAAGCAGCACTAACATATATACACGATCATATGCAAAACAGATGGCTAATGGGAAGATGCTGTACAACACAGAGAGCCCAGCTTGTAGCTCTGTGGTGACCTAGAGGGGTCAAATGGGGAAGGCGAAGAAAGCTCAAGATAGAAGATATAGATACATACACACACACACACACACACACACACACATACACTATGGCTGATTTGTGTTGATATACAGCTGAGACCACCACAACACTGTAAAGTAATTATCCTAAAAAAAAAAAAGTGATGCCTAATTTACCTCCCCTTGAATCTGGGCTGCCTTATAACTTGTTAGTAGCCAACAGAATGTGGTAGGAGTGACCCCGAGTGACTTTTCAGACTGGGTCAGGAAGGCCATGGAGCTTCTGCCTGGTTCTCTTGGGACACTTGCTCTGGAGAAGCCATAACCACGGAAGGGTCTGACCACCCCAAGACTGACTGCCACACTAGAAAGGCTGCGTACTGATGCTCCAGACTCGTCCCAGGGGAGCCCAGTCTTCCATCCATTCTAGCCAAGAGGTCAAAAAGAGAATAGAGGAGCTGTTTAAGAAGTGATTCTCCCAGCCATCTGAGTCCTTCCGGCTGAGTCCCTAGACATCATGGAGCAGGGGGGAAAAAAAAAACAAAACACCCCACTGTCTAAATTCCTGACTCTCAGAAACCATAAGCATAATGAAATAGTGTAAATATAAATTAGAGCCATCAGGCTTAGCGAGTTTGTTTGTTATCCAAAAATAAATGACTAAAACAAATGTTTTGGTTTTTGTTTTCCCTGTAAGGGTTAGTATGAGCACTGAGCCCATTAAACAGATGAAAAATCTAAGGCACAGCAAGATTAAGTTAACTAGATCATAGAAAAATAAATAGAATGATAAAATCATAACAATAAAATGATCATCTGACATTCAATTGAGGACACTGAGACCCAGAGAAAAATGACTTGGATCAAGATACATAGTTAAAGGCAGATCCAGGAAAGGAATTTAGATTTCTGCCAGCGTTCTTTCCAAAATATTAGACCAAGCATGCCTGTGTGCTCAATCATTGTTGACTCTTTGTGACCCCATGGGCTGCAACTCACCAGGCTTCTCTGTCCATGGAATTTTCTAGGCAAGAATACTGGAGTGGATTATCATTTCCCCCTGCAGGAGATCTTCCTGACCCAGGGATAGAACCCACATCTCCTGCACTGGCAGGCGGATTCTTTACCACTGAGCCACCTGGGAAATCCCATTAGACCAAACATCATGCTGCTGCTGCTAAGTCGCTTCAGTCGTGTCCGACTCTGTGCGACCCCAGAGACGGCAGCCCACCAGGCTCCCCCATCCCTGAGATTCTCCAGGCAAGAACACTGGAGTGGGTTGCCATTTCAAAAAAAATCACATGTTTTAGAATCTGATCCAAGCTGATTATGTCCTTAAAAATCTTCCTTATGTTTCAGTGTCCTTATATATTGAAAAATGGAAGAATACAGAGAAAGGACAATAGCAGAAAAATCATAGTGATTTGAATGAGATCTATAATTAATAGAGCTGTACTAATGTTAATCCTCTGGTTTTGATCATTCCACTAAGACAATATATAAGGTGCTGATATTAAGAGAAGCTGTGAGAGGGGTATACAAGATTTCCATAGTATTTTTGCAAAATTTTTAAGGCATAATCGGATCTAAATAAAATTTGACCTAAATTTTTTTAAAAAAGGAAAACACTAGTTACTTAGTAAGGTTTTTTTAACACTGTGTTTGGAAAATACCATTGTTGGTGATTAGAAAGTATTCCATTTTCGTTTGCTTCACCCATCGCAACTTTCTGATAAAGTCAGAATAGACGGTCAACTGACTGGTAGTTCAGGCCCTGTTTTGGAGGCAGTATCCTAACACACTGCAGCTACAGTCAAGCACATTGCAGCCAAAACATTTTTGAGAAAATTAACTTCAGAAGTAGATGATGGGAAACTTTCCACAGTAGTGAAATGTCTAGACCTCTTCTCTGGTCTTTGAGTTCTTGGCAGACACAAGCTCTCGTCTAGTTGAGAGTCCTCACACCTGTAGCTTCCACTCTACTTGCCCTTGTTCAGAGATGAGACACCATTAGATGCCATCTGTTTGCGGCCACAAACTAGCTGAACACTCTCTGAAACTGCCTTCCAAAGCTAATTGAGTTGCTCTAACTATTAATATGTGAAAAAATGAGGTTGCACCAAAGAAGGTTGAGTAAGATATTTAAAGAGCTTTTACAAATGGTAGAGTGGGCCAATTCCTTTTTCCCTCAAGGAAACATGTATTTTATCAATCTACCAGGGGTCTGGGAACCCTGTCATACCATAAAGGAGAAAGCGAAGGATAACTCTGGGGTCAATAATCAGAATCACTTAAAAATAATTTTGCCAACTCCCATCTTCAAATCCTGGGGACATTCATAAAACTTATCAATGAACATAAAGGGCATTCCCTTGTGACTCAGCTGGTAAAGAATCCACCTGCAACGTGGGAGACCTGGGTTTGATCCCTGGGTTGGGAAGAGTCCCTGGAGAAGGGAAAGGCTACCCACTCCAGTATTCTGGCCTAGAGAATTCCATGAACTATACAGTCCACGGAGTCGCAAAGAGTCAGACACGACTGAGTGACTTTCACTTTCACTTTCACGAACATAAAGATACCAAAGGAGCAGAATAGCATTGGGCTTGGCCTCCTGTCTCGAAACCAAAAGAACAGACTGTTCCAAAAACATATTGTTTTTGGATCTATAACAGAAAACAGGTAACTTCTATAGTTAAATGTTAAGGGTTGCTGCCCAACATTCAGAATTTTGGTTACAAGATGACCAATCTTCATCAGTTCATAAAACTAATAACCTCCAACATCCATATTCAAGGTTCTTTTTACTGTACTATATTGTGTCTCTCTAATATCAGACTGCTTTCTACCTGAAGTCCTTGCCTTATCATTCTTGGAAATTCCTATTTGATGTGTGTCAATGTAGTAAGAAAACACAACAATTTGGGGCCACACAGACTCACTTTTCTACACAGAGCCATTAACCATGGTCCATCTTTTATTCTCATAGTTCAGTATTCTTAGAGAGCAATAATATTGACCCCAAAGTCTGTACAATGCCTGAGAGCATCTTCCGAATCATTAAGCATAGGTAACTTATGTTTAATAAAGCCATAGGGCTTCCCAGATGGTGCAGCAAAAGAATTAGGAGGCACAAGAGGTGGGAGTTCGATCCTTGGGTTGAGAAGATCCTCTGGAGGAGAAAATGGCACCCTGATCCAGTATTCTTGCCTGGAAAATTCTATGGATAGAGGAGCCTGATAGGCTACAGACCAAAGGGTCACAAAGAGTTGGACACAACTGAGCATAAAGCCATAGGGTCAAATATGACTTCTTTTATTATGAGTCCTTGAAAATTAGTTGTCCTTAGGTTTGTACAGAAAACTACCAGAATCATACAAAACTAGAATGCACTGTTCTCCAACCAGAGTGGATAAACTAGCTCATTATACAAGTACTATATATCCCTGCTCATTTTCACTTTTTTATATTCAGGAAGAATTTATTTCTCTCTCTTCTTTCTTCAATTACTTCACTATTTATGAAATTAAATCACATCTTATTATTTCCATAAGATGTCAAATAACTCCTCAAAGCTGTAGGTCTTGGTCTGTACTACAGTCACTTCATCAGGCTACTTGTTCTCATCCCCAGCTGTCTTCCAGAGTAAGAGCAAAGCAAAATGTGATTCTACCACTGGTGTTCTGGAAAATCATTAAAAGCAAGACACTTGATATCTATTAAGATATTATGCTAACAAAGAAATTTTCATTAGAACTGAAGAGGGTAACATTAATTTTCATCAAATAGCCTGTTATGTTTTACATCCTCAAAAGGGATAAATAAATGGATGCTCTTTTGCTTTATAAAATGCAAAAACACTGGCAGAATCTTCTCTGTCTGGCCTCAAGGGGCATTTATGTCATCCTTCTGTCCAGTCATACAATTATTTTACAAACAAAGTAATAAAACAGAAGTCATTTTAGACCTAGCTTCATCAAAGCCAACTTGAAAAAATTTTCACCTAAGGATAAAGAGAAAAGCATAGAAAATTTAAGGAATTTAAGGTCACTATGGGAAACAGGAGAGGGTACAAAGAACTAACAGAAGTACTAATGCACAGAGGTAAAACTCGAGATGAGGAAACAAGAATGTACTGGGCACTATATGACTTCCCCAGGTCCACAACTATGCCCCCTCAGCCGAAAAACTCGTTTTCTCCTCCCTCAAGCAAGCGAGATGCCGCCCCAGTGCCTGTTTGCAAGCGCAGCTCCCCATCTCCTCCTCACCTGCAATCACACCCACCACCACATCCATACTTGAGTTCCTCCTGTCACAGAGGGTGATGGGTCCAATCCCACCCCGACCTCCCCACTTCTCTCCTGGGTCATCTTGATTCCTTATCCTACTGACTTTCCTTCTCTTATAGAGTCAGTATTACCATTGTTCACCGGATTATTCGAATCTGTATTTCTGATGATTAGACATGTCTTAAGCTGCTGCTAATTTCCTGGAGGCTGAGTGGGAAAGAATCTGCCTGCCAATGCCAGAGATCCAGGTTCAATCCTTGGATTGGGAAGATTCCCTGGAAAAGAAAATGGCAACCCACTCCAGTATTCTTGCAGGAGAACCCCATTGACAGAGGAGCCTGGCGGGCTACAATCCATGAGATCACGAAAGAGTTGGACATGACCAAGTGACTAAAACAATGACAACAATAACAAGCTGCTGCTAATTATAATATAATAATAATTACAAATGCTTATATAATACTCTGCCAGAAGCTGTTCTAAACACATGACACATACAAACTCATTTAATCCTCACAACAACTCTATGAACTATGGTCTAACAAAAATGAGTCTCTTATGCTCATTTTATAGATAAGGAAACAGGTGCTTTAGATTATCTCCATTTGGGTCCTTATCATTTTTTCCCTGAACAAGTGTAATAATCTCCTCTAACATGCTCTGCTTACAGTCTAATTATCTTCAAATCTACTCTCCACTAAATTGCCATTGTTCATTAATAGATAAATGTCACCCTGGGTCTCTCCTGACTATAAGTCTTCAGTGTCTCTTGCATACAGTATCATCTAAGAGTGGCTGCAAAAATCAGCTGGGGAAATTTTCATAAAATAAATTGCCTACGCCCACTCCTCACCTACAGAATCAGGACTACCTTGGGGCAGGAGGCAGGGAGGGAGGGTGTCTGAGCATGTATATATTAAGAAGTCTTCTCAGAACTTCTGACATGTGTCTCTAATCCAGAACACGGACCTCTCTAATCCAGAACACGGACCATTCTAATTCAGATTGCTGTGTTTTGCTTTAAAAGTGTTAATGATGTATAATTTACATTTATAAAGTTCACCCATTGTGTGTGCATAATTCAATGAGTTTTCATAAATTTACAAACTTTGGCAACCTTAACCACAATTCAGTTTCAGAACATTTCTATAATGCCTAAAAGGCCTGGAAAAAGTCAGTTTTCGTTCCAACCCCTAAGACAGGCAATGCCAAAGAATGTTCAAACTACCACCCAATTGAACTCATCTCATACATTAGTAAAGTAATGATTAAAATTCTTCACACCAGGCTTCAGCAATATGTGAACCGTGAATTTCCAGATGTTTGAGCTGGTTTTAGAAAAGGCAGAGGAACCAAAGATCAAATTGCCAACATCCACTTGATCATCAAAAAAGCAAAACAGTTCCAGAGAAACATCTATTTCTGCTTTATCGACTATGCCAAAGCCTTTGACTGTGTGGATCACAACAATCTGTGGAAAATTCTTCCAGAGATGGGAATATCAGACCACCTGACCTGCCTCCTGAGAAACCTATATGCAGGTCAGGAAGCAATAGTTAGAATTGGACATGGAACAATAAACTGGTTCCAAATCGGGAAAGCAGTATGTCAAGGCTATATGTTGTCACTGGGCTTATTTAACTTGTATGCAGAGTACATCATGCAAAATGCCCAGCTGGATGAAGCACAAGCTGGAATCAAGATTGCTGGGGAAAATATCAATAACCTCAGATACAGAGATGACACCACCCTTATGGCAGAAAGCAAAGAAGAACTAAAGAGCCTCTTGATGAGAGTGAAAGCAGAGAGTGAAAAAGCTGGCTTAAAACTCAACATTCAGAAAACAAAGATCACAGCATCCACTCCCATCACTTCGTGGAGAATAGATGGGGAAACAATGGAAACAGTGACAGGCTTTATTTTGAGGGGCTCCAAAATTGCTGCAGATGGTGATTGCAGCCATGAAATTCAAAGACACTTGCTCCTTTGAAGCAAAGCTATGATGAACCTAGACAGCATATTAAAAAGCACAGACATTACTTTCTTGACAAATGTCCATCTAGTCAAAGCTATGGTTTTTCCAGTAGTCATGTATGGATGTGTGAGTTGAACTATAAGGAAAGCTGAGTGCCTAAGTATTGATGCTTTTGAACTGTGGTGTTGGAGAAGACTCTTGAGAATCCCTTGGACTGCAAGGGGATCCAACCAGTCTATCCTAAAGGAAATCAGTCCTGAATATTTATTGGAAGGACTGATGCTGAAGTTGAAACTCCAATACTTTGGCCACCTAATGCAAAGAACTGACCCATTGGAAAAGACCATGATGCTGGGAAAGACTGAAGGCAAGATGAGAAGGGGATGACAGAGGATGAGTTGGTTGGATGGCATCTCTGACTCGATGGACACGAGTTTGAGTAAGCTCCGGGAGTTGGTGATGGATAAGGAAGCCTGGCGTGCTGCACTCCATGGGGTCACAAAGAGTCAGACACGACTGAGCAACTGAACTGAACTGAAAAGATTTTCTGTTCATATACAGTAAAGCCTGCTTCCAACCTATCCCTAGGAAACCACTATCTGCTTTTTTTCTCTATAGAATTGCATGTACTGCCCATTTCACATAAATGTAACCTGTTAAGACTGGCTTCTTTCTGGAGATTCCTACACATTATAATTTGTGTCAGTAGTTTGTTCCTTTTAAAGGCTATAAATATGCTTACTGTATGCATATACTCATTTTTTAGTCATTCACCATTTGATGGATATTTGGATTGTGTGCAACTTCGGCTATTATGAATAGTTCTGCTATGAACATGTAGGTACATATTATCGTGTGGACTTATATTTTCAATTCCCTTAGATAAATAGATAAATATAAAATTGCTGTGCTATGTTATAAGTTCATAATTAACTTTTCAAGAAAATTTCAAACTGTTTTCCAAAGTGGTTGAATTATTTGATATTCCCACCAGTAATGCATGAGAATTTCATTTTCTCCGCATCCTTACCAACACTGGTAATTGTCTGTCTTTGATAACAGACATTTCCTATTGGATGAGAAGTGGTACTCCATTGTGGTTTTAATTTGCAATTCCCTAATGACAAAAGATGTTGAACATCTTTTAAGTGCTTAATGGTTATTAATACATCTTCTTTGATGAAATAGCTACTCAGCTTTTTTCCCATTTTTAAATCATCTTATTTCTTTTTTTTTTGCTATTATTTGTTTTTTTGTTGCCTTCAGTTTTTTAATACAAATTTAATTAATTGGAGGTTAATTACTTTACAATATTGTATTGGTTTTGCCATACATCAACATGAATCCGCCACAGGTATACACGTTTCCCATCCTGAACCCCCTCCCTTCTCCCTCCCCAAATTATCTTATTTCTGAGTTGTAAGATTTTTCTATATATTCTACAGCACATGTTTTTATCAAACACATAATTTGCAAATATTTTCTCTGGCTAAGGCTTGTCTTTTCAGTTTATTGATGGTGTCTTTTGAAGAACAAAAGGTTTTAATTCTGACAAAATTCAGTTTATTAATTTCTCTTTCATGATTGTGCTTTTGGTGTCATGTCTAAGAACCTGTTAACTAATTCACGGTCACAAAAAATTTCTACTGTTTTCTTTTGGAAGTTTTATAATTTTAGAGCTTATATTTAGGTCTATGATCTATTTTATGTTATGTGTATCATAGAAGGTAAGGATCTAAATTCACCACTCTACATGTGGTTATCTAATTGTCCCAGTACTATAAAAGCTGTTCTTATTCCCTCTTAATCATCTTGACATTGTTGTTGAAAAATCAGTTGACCATAAATATAGGATTTATTTCGGATCTCATTATTCGTTCCACTGATCTATATGTGCATTCTTGAGCCAATAACATACTGTTAAGTTAATGTAAGATCATAATAAGTTTTTGAGTTGAGTAGTCTACTTTTTTCTTTCAAAACTGCTTTGGATATTCTGAGTCTTTAACATTTTCATATAAATTTTAAAACTAGCTCATCGATTTCTAGAAAAAACAAAAGCCAGAGGGGATTCAGCAACTGTGTTGTATAGATTAACTAGAGAATTACCATCTTGACTATATTAAGTCTTCTAATCCATGAACATGTATTTCTCTCATCCATGTTTTGTAATTTTCAATGTCCACACCTTGCACTTCTTTTGTTACACATATTCCTAAGTGACTTGAGTTTTTAATGCTATTATGAATGAAACTGTGCTCTTTTTTCATTGTTAAATTGCTTGCTGCCAGTATACATAAAATTAGTTTTGTAGACCACTGGTTTTTATAAAGTAAAATCTTATAACCTTTCTACAGAAGTCATGTAATGTATGAAAAGATTTTCATGACACCATATCAGCCTGCTAATTAACATCATTTCCTATCACCCACAACTCAAGAGTGTTTCTTTCCTTCGCACTGGTAGCACCCTGCAATCCTACGATGTTTCTTGCTTAAATTTTCATTTATATCTTATATCTAGTTTATACATTCGTATCCTAGAAATCTCTTTTGATTTCTCTCCACCTGCCCTACCTTCCACTGTGAAATGCATGAGCACAGTGCACGCATGCACATACGCACACACAGAGCTCCTCTTATGTGCTTCCAAAACTCTAAAATTGGAGGTCCATCATTGTTTTTTCCATATTGCATTTTAACTAAATTCTTATATACACATCTTGAGAAACTGAATAACCGTGAATAGGAAAATCTGCTAGTTGTTCATCAATATTCACCTTCTCCTTCCAAAGAAACAGAGTCCCTAAGTTTTTAGTAAGCACAACACCGCCAAAAACAAAAACAAAAAGACACCAAAGACCGGATCTCCCAACCTCCCAGCAGTTAGATGTAGCAGCGTGAGTATGGCGTGATCAGTGAGCAGGACTTCATGAGGCAGCTTCCAGAAATCTTCCCTCCAAAACAGCCCGTGTTCACGTTTTCCTTCTTTACGCTTTTCTCCTTCTTGCTAGCCAGTCTCCAACCTGACCGGCAGATCAGCAGCAGCCATCCTGACCATGTGGTGATCTTGGGAATGGGGCACCATATATAGCAAAGCAACAATAAGAGAAGAGCCTGCATCTCTACATGCAACTCTGGTCACCTGCTTCTGGGCTTTCCATGAGAAAGACATGCACTGCTCCCTGATTCAAGTTGTTGTGTCTCTGGGTCTCTGCTACCTATTGCCAAATTTAATCCAAACATATACACCACACTTCACTGCATCCTCAGTAACTGATGTAGTGTTAACACCTTGTAGGTGTTTAGCTGATATCTGCTGGTTTACTGCAAAGAAATAGCAAAAGTAGAAGAAAAAAAAAACTTCATGGAATATCACCTTCAAGTTTCATTCTATTTCCAGGGTACTAAATTTATAATATATTAGGTATACAATATGGCCTTCAGAAGCCTCTCAGATTTTTTTAATCTAATTTATTTTATTTCTCATGATACTAATAAGCTCTTTGTTTTTTTGATGTAGCAGGAAAAAGACTAATTTATGCAATTATTCTGGGGATATTCAAGCAGAGTGAAGGCCTATAATTGAATATAATAATAGATTGTACAAAATCATAGCCGTTAATGACAATAGCATGCAAAGCCATTAAACAATCCAATTCCATAGATGAAAAGCTGAAGTTCAAAGAGGTTGCACAATTAATTCCAGGTCACACAAACACTGAATGGCAGAACTGATGTCAGAACCCAGATTAATCTGGCTTCCAACTTAGTATTCTTTGAATCAGTTAGGGTTCTTTTGGTAAAGAGCAAATTGGCTAACATAAGCAAAATGGGAAATATTTTTAAAATCTGGGTATGTAAAAGATCAAGATTTGGGACAGACAGACACCAGGCAGCTCTATAAAATTTCCATGGCAATATTAGCTCCATGACTTATGGTGATGTGGCCAATGGAATGGATTTATAAGCTCCAGCAATATCTACTGCTTGCTTCTTCATTCTAGTTGTGGGATTTTTGCTTTTGGTTTTGGGCCCATTCCCCTCTTCCATTCTTCCCTGCAGACTGAAACCAGCTTCCTAGGATAGCGGCTCAGACTGCCAAGTGTCCATCTTCCCGGTTTCCCTTAACTAGCCATAGGGAAATGAAACACAGGGGGAAGTCTCTTGAAGTGCCCTAGGAAATGTTTGTTTTTTGAGAGAAAGTGTGTGTATGTGACTGTGTGTGTGTGTTTTCCAGCTTCCTGACAACCCCTCATACTCTGTTTTTAAATCTTCTGTGTGCCGATGTGAATATATAACATCCACAGTTTGGGACCATGAGATGATATACATAAGAATGAAAAAAACTCAGCCCTCTGAGAAACGTTGAAGAGAAGCAGGGAGTCCTCAGTGATGTTTCTGGGCTGATGACTCCTCACTCCACCAAATATTTCCCTCCAGAGCTCTTGTTATATGAGATCATATATTTGTTGCTTAAGCCACCCGTAAGCTGGCTCATCTCCTATTTTCAGTCACAAAGTATTCCAGCTTATATGTCACTCAGGACTTTAAGTATATGGAAAAGATTCTGATTAGTCAACTCTGGATATTGTGTCTGCCTCTGAGTGGAAACGAGGCAGTGCAAGGAACCTCTGAGGTCTTCCAGATTTATTAACATGAAGCCAAATACCTTGATTTGCTTCCCACTGAGATGCTGTGGGGAAGAGGAAGAGGAGAAGCAAGCAGAATACCCCAAGGTAACAAATATCCCTGATATATATATTCTATGTCCCTGATGTTTTATTAATAGGAACATAGCTGAATTCATGATTAGCACAAAGCAAACAAGCTAGCACATGAATGCACATATTTAAACACCTAGAAAGGAAGCAGTCATCTGTTTTGTTTTGTTTTTGTTTTTTTTTAATCTGGAAACTAATACAAAGTGAAATGTATTCAGGATATTATATTATGTAATACGCAATTTCACAGCTCAAGGTTTTTATTTTTCCTCAGTGTGTAGAGTTAGTCATGAAACAAATTTACAGACACCAAATGACCCACTTAAATCTCCCACAGATGCTAATTTCTCTTGCTAACACCTTGTCATTTGACCCAAAACAAGGACTTCTGCACATCCATCACATAGAGAGAATAGTGTTAACTTATTGATTTCCTGTTTCTAATTAACACATTGGTTACAGATAAGGAAGACATATCTTATTAAACTGTGCACTTTATCTGCAACTGAGCCATAATCTCAGTCAGATTTGTGCTGAGCTTGTTTAGATTTGAGAGAATGTGAATAATATAGGACCAGGAAAACTCAGGTGAAAGGTCCCAGCATTATTATCATGCCCAAGTTACAATCATTAAAAAACCAATATGATTTCGGTCTGAATTTGAAGTTGACATAGGTTAAAAATTGACAATAGTGCTGAGCAGAAAAGCTATAGGAAGAAAATTTTCCATAGACCAAGGGCTCAAAATAATTCTAGTATTTTTTTTAAAAATCCATCTTATGATTAACATATATAAATTTCAGGGGGAAAAAAATCTAGGCCCTATTAAATGCTACAAAGAATAAATCTTTTCTGCCTTCCAAAAGCCTCTGCTTTACCTATTTTGGTTTATTATGTAGCATTTCCCAAGAAGAGCAAGATAAGGAAAATGTACATCAAGAACTGTTTATGGCCTTTTTAGAAAGTGATTTAAGTACACAGACAAGTGCTAGGTCAAATCTGATTGTATAAACCAGAAAGGAAAGGAAAAAGTGGAAAAATGGTAAGCAATAAACCAACTATGGGGGCTTCCCAGGTGGCTCAATAGTAAAGAATCCCCCGCCAGGACAGGGGTTCGATCCTTGGGTCAGGAAGATTCCCTGGAAGAGGAAATGGCAACCCACTCCAGTATTCTTGCCTGGAAAATCCTGTGGACAGAGGATCCTGGCAGGCTACAGTCCACAGGGTTGCAAAGAGTCAGACACGACTGAGCATGAGCACTCACTCACAATCCAATTATAGGTATAATAAAATTGAGTGTGGTAGCAGAGATTCTTTTGCCATATTCCTAAAATATTCAAGAATTAACATTACTAACAAACAAGCCAATCAAGAAATAGGCAGAAGATCTAAACAGACATTTCTCCAAAGAAGTCATATAAATGGGCAACAAGCACATGACAAGATTCTCAATATCACTAATTAGTAGGGAAATTCAAATAAAAATTACAGTGAGGTACTATATCACATTGATCAAAATGGCCATCATCAAAAAAGTCTACAAACATTAAATGAGGGAGAGGGTGAAGAGAAAAAGGACTCTCCCCACCCCGCAACCCCCACCCCTCTTCCCCCGCGCCCACCCCCCCACCCCCCGCTACACCACTGGTGGGAATGTGAACTGGTACAGCCACTATGGAAAGCAGAATGGAGGTTCCTTAAAAAAACTAAAAACAGACTTACCACACAATTCAGTATCCCACTCCTTGGTATAAATCCATAAATGAAAAAACTCTAATTTGAAAAGATATATGCCCCCCAATATTTACTACAGCACTATTTACAACAGCCAAGACTTGCAAACAACTTAAATATTGAACAATATAAGGAAAGGATAACACAATGTGATACCTATACACCAATACTACTCAGCTATAAAAAAATAAAATAATGCCACAGATGGACCTAAAGATTTTCATACTAAGTGATGTAAGTCAGATAGAGAAAGATATATGATATTACTTAGATATGGAATATTAAACAATTATACAAATGAACTTATTTGAAGACAGAAAAAGACTCAAAGACACAGAAAACAAACTTAGGGTTACCAAAAAAGAAAAGGGAGACAGATAAATTAGGAGTTTGGGATTAAAATATATACACTATTAGATGGACAGGGAGGCCTGGTGTGTTGCAGTTCATGGGGTCGCAAAGAGTGGGACACCACTAAGCAACTGAACTGAACTGATATATAAGATAGATATCCAACAAGAACCTACTATATAGCACAAGGAACTATACCCAATATCTTGCAATAACCTATAAAGGAAAAGAATTCTTAAAAGAATATATATATATATATGAGAGTCCCTTGGACTGCAAGGAGGTCCAACCAGTCCATTCTAAAGGAGATCAGTCCTGGGTGTTCATTGGAAGGACTGATGCTGAAGCTGAAACTCCAATACTTTGGCCACCACATGCGAAGTGGTGACTCATTGGACAAGACCCTGATGCTGGGAGGGATTGGGGGCAGGAGGAAAAGGGGATGACAGAGGATGAGATGGCTGGATGGCATCACCAACTCGATGGACATGAGTTTGAGTGAACTCCGGGAGTTGGTAATGGACAGGGAGGCCTGGCGTGCTGCGATTCATGGGGTCGAAAAGAGTCAGACATGACTGAGCAACTGAACTGAACTGAACTGATATATATATATATATATATATATATATATATATATATATATATGTATGTATGTATATAATATAAAATCTGAAGCACTCCCCTATTTACCTGAAACTAACACAGCACTGAAAATCAAGCGAAAAGTGAAAGTTGCTGAGTTGTGTCCGACTCTTTGTGACCCCATGGACTAACCCACCAGGCTCCTCTGTTCATGGAATTCTCCAGGACACAATACTGAGCCATTCCATTCTACAGAGGATCTTTCCAACCCTTTATCATATCCAGGTCCCCCACATTGCAGGCACATTCTTTACCATCTGAGCCACCAGGGAAGCCCAAAATTGCCAATCAAATAAGATTAATAATAATAATAATAGATCTGTAAAAGGAAATAGCTGGTTAGATGGTAGATTTGAATTCAACCATATCAATAATCAGATTAAATGTAAGCCATACTAATTCAAAGATAAACTGTTAGTTTTAGATTAGACAAAAAGCAAGACCCAACTATATACTGCATACTAAGAATACCATTTTAAATATAAAGGCATAAATAGATTAAAAGCAAAAGAATGAAAAAAAGATATTCCATTCAGACACAACTCAAAAGAAAACTGAAATAGCTTTATTAATATTAAAGTAGATGTCAGAAAAGAAATATCACTCACTAGTACTACTCACTGGAAAGGCTTATTACATAATGAAAAGGGATTCAAATTTCCAAGAAGACAAAAACATTAATGATTTTTGCCTGTAATTGCACCAACTTAGAGCTAGTGGAAAAATTTCTAGAAAAGCACATCTTACCAAAATTAGCACAAGAAAAAAACAGAAATATTCAAAGACCTTTGTATCCATTTTCAAAATTGAATTCATAATTAAAGACTTTTTAACAGGACTTCCCTGATGTACAGTGGAAAACAATCTGCCTGCCAACGCAGAGGACAGGGTTTGATCCCTGGTCTGGGAAGATCTCACATGTCATAGAGGAATTAAGTTCATATACCACAACTGCTGAACCTGTGCTCTAGAGCCCCTGCAAGCTGCAATACATCTAGAGTCCTTGCTCTGCAAAGAGAAAAGCCACCACAATTCGAAGCCCATGCACTGCAACACAGTAGTCCCTGCTTGCTGCAACAAGAGAAAACCTGCACACAGCAATGGAGACTCAGAACAACCAAATATATATATACAAATTTTTAAAGCTTTTTAACAGAGAAAATCCCAAACCAGATGGCTTTACTCACAAATTCTACCAAAGGTTTAAGGTCAAAACTCATATGGCAGTTACACAAACTCTTTCAGAAAATACAAGGAAACAATTTTTAATTAGTTTAATGAGGCTGGCATAACCCTGTTATGATAATCTCATAAAAGCATTATAAGAAAAGAAAATTATAGACCAATCAGTTCACTTGCTCAGTCATGTCCGACTCTTTCCAACCACATGGACCACAGCATGCCAGGCCTCTCTGTCCATCACCAACTCCCAGAGTTTTCTCAAACTCATGTCCACTGAGTCAGTGATGTCATCCAACCATCTCATCCTCTGTTGTCCCCTTCTCCTACTGCCTTCAATCTTTCCTAGCATCAGGGTCTTTTCCAATGAGTCAGCTCTTCATTATCAAGTGGCCAAAGTATTGGAGTTTCAGCTTCAACATGAGTCCTTCCAATGAACACTCAGGACTGATCTCCTTTAGGATGGACTGGTTGGATCTCCTTGAAGTCCAAGGGACTCTCAAGACTCTTCTCCAACCCTGCAGTTCAAAAGCATCAATTCTTCAGCACTCAGTTTTCTTTATAGTCCAGCTCTCACATCCATACATGACTACTGGAAAAACTGTAGCTTTGAATAGACAGACTTTTGTTGGCAAAGTAATGTCTCTGCTTTTTAATATGTTGTCTAGGTTGGTCACAGCTTTTCTTCCAAGGAGCAAGAAAAGCCATGCTCAGTAAATCTTTAATCCAAGTTTCGGTTGGTGGGTGAGGCTATGTTCCCTTCCTGTTGTCTGACCTGAGACCAAACTATGGTGGAGGTAATGAACTTAATGGTGACCCCTTCAAAAGGCCCCAGGCATGCACTGCTGCACTGAGTGCCCCCAACCCTGCAGCCGGCCACTGCCAAGCGATGCCTCTGCCAGATTCTCCTGGACACACACAGCCAAATCTGGATCAATCTCTTTTGAGGTCACTGCTCCTTTCTCCTGGTTTTGTTTGTGCCCTCCAATAGTCTGTTTCCCTAGCCGTTTGTAAGTTCTGGTGGCTCTATGGTGGGGTTAACGGCAACCTACTCCAAGAAAGCTTAGGAGAGTACAAACGCAGGCTATTTGAAGTGAATTGTAAATTTAAAAAGCAACAAACTGAAACAATCTTGTTCATACATAAACTGCTATATACAAATTTCATGGGAACCACGAAGTGAAAATCTACAATAGATACACACAAAGAAGAAAAAGGAATCCAAACACAACACTAAATTTAGTTACCAAATCGCAAGCGAAGAGTACAAAAAGGAAAGGAAAAAAAAAAAAAAACCTGTCTAAAGTAAACCAAAACAACAAAATGACAATAGGAACATATATATCAACAATTACACTGAATATAAGTGGACTAAATGCGTCATGCGAAAGGCACAGACTGGATGAACATACACAAAGTGAAGTGAAAGTGAAGTCACTCAGTTGTGTCCGACTCTTTGCGACCCGTGGACTGTAGCCCACCAAGCTCCTCCGTCCATAGGATTCTCCAGGCAAGAATACTGGAGTGGGTTGCCATTTCCTTCTCCAGAACATACACAAAAACAAGACCCAAATATATGCTGTCTACAAGAGACCCACTTTCAAGGGTCACATACTGACTGAAAGTAAGGGTATGGCAAAACTATATCACACAAATGGAAATTAAAAGAAAGCTGGAATAGCAATACTCATATCAGACAATACAGACTTTAAATACCATCAAAAGAAAGAAGGACTTTACATTAAGATGAAGGGATCTATCCAAGAAAAAGATATACCATTATAAATATACACGCATCCAAAAAACTATTGGTTTTTCCAGTAGTCATGTATAGATGTGAGAGTTGGACCATAGATAGGCTGAGTGCCGAAGAATTGATGCTTTTGAACTGTGATGTTAGAGAAGACTCTTGAGAGTCCCTTGGAATGTAGAGATCGAACCAGTCAATCCTAAAGGAAATCAACCTTGAATATTCACTAGAAGGACTGATGCTGAAGCTGAAACTCCAATACTTGAGCCATCTGATGTGAAGAATTGACTTATTAGAAAAGACCCTGATGCTGGGAAAGACTGAAGGCAGGAGGAGAAGAGTATGACAGAGGATGAGACAGTTGGATAGCATAACCAACTCAAAAGACATGAGTTTGAGCAGGCTCTGGGAGATGGTGAAGGACAGGGAAGCCTGGTGCGCTGCAGTCCATGGGGTCGCAAAGAATTGGACACAAGTGAGAGACTGAACAACAATGTGAGTGAAAGTCGCTCAGTTGTGTCCAACTCTTTGCAGCCCCATGGTCTATACAGTCCATGGAATTCTCCAGGCCAGAATACCAGAGTGGGTAGTCCTTCCCTTCTCCAACAATAAGTGTACCCAAAATAAGAGTTCCTGAATATATGAAGCAAATGCTAACAGCCAAAGAAGGAGAAATTGATGGCAACACAATAATAGTGGCAGACTTTAACACTCCACTTACATCAAAGGACAGATCATCCAGACAGAAAATAAGAAAATGCAGGCCTTAAAGACATATTACATCCAATGTACTTAATTGATATCTACAAAACACTCTATCCAAAAGCAGAAGAATACACATTCTTTTCAAGTGCACATGGGACATTCTCTAGGACATATCATGGGCTGGGCCACAAAACAAGCATAGGTCAATTTATAAAAACTAAAATCATACCAAGCATCCTTTTGGAGCATAACGCTATGAGATTAGAAATCAACTACAAAAACAAACAAACAAACAAACAACAACGAACATGTGGAGGCTAAACAATATGCTACTAAACAACCAATGGATCACTAAAGAAATCAAAGAGGAAATCAAAAAATATTTAAAGAAAAATTAAAATGTAAAAAAAAAAAAAGGAATCCAAAGACTTTTGGACACAGCAAAGGAAGTTCTAAAAGGGAAGTTTACAGTAATATAAGCTTACCTCATGAAATACCTCACGTAAACAATCTAACCTTACACCTTAAACAAACTAGAGAAAGAAGAACAAACAAAACACAAAGTTAGTAGAAGGAAAGAGTCATAAAGACCAGAGCAGAAATAAACAGCATAGAAAATAAGAAAACAATAGAAAAGATCAATGAAAGTAAAACCTAGACCTTTGAAGAGATAAAATTGATAAACCTTTAGGAAGACTCATGGAGAAGAAAAGGGAAAGAGCTCAATCAATAAAATTAGAAATGAAAAACAAAAAATTACAACTGATACCATACAAATACAAAGGATCATAAGAGACTACTACAAGGACCTATGTGCCAATAAAGTGGACAACCTAGAAGAAATGGAAAAATTTGTGGACAGGTACAATCTCTCAAAACAGAAGCAGGAAGAAATAAAAATATGAACAAATCAGTCACAAATACAGAAACTGAAAGTGTGATTTTAAAACTCCAAAGAAGGAAAAGTTCAGGACCAGATGGTTCAGAGGCAAATTCTATAAATGATGTACAGATTTAACACCTATTCTTTTTCAGTTCAGTTCAGTCACTCAGTCATGTCCAACTCTTTGCAACCCCATGGAATGCAGCACGCCAGACTTCCCTGTCCATCACCAACTCCCAGAGCTTACTCAAACTCATGTCCATTGAGTTGATGATGCCATCCAACCATCTCATCCTCTTTCACCCACTTCTCCTCCTGCCCTCAATCTGTCCCAGAATCAGGGTCTTTTCCAATCAGTCAGTTCTTTGCATCAGGTGGCCAAAGTATCGTAGCTTCGGCTTCAGCATCAGCTCTTCCAATGAATATTCAGGACTGATTTCCTTTAGGATGGACTGTTTGGATCTCCTTGCAGTCCAAGGGACTCTCAAGCGTCTTCTCCAATACCACAGTTCAAAAGCATCAATTCTTCAGCACTCAGCTTTCTTTATAGTCCAACTCTCACATCCATACATGACCACTGGAAAAACCATAGCTCTGACTAGAGGGACCTTTGTTGGCAAAGTAATGTCTCTGCTTTTTAACAGGCTGTTAGGTTGGTCATAGCTTTTCTTCCAAGGAGCAAGTGTCTTTTAATTTCATGGCTGCAGTCACCATCTGCAGTGATTTTGGAGCTCCCAAAAATAAAGTCTCTCACTATTTCCATTGTTTCCCCATCTATTTGCCATGAAATGATGGGACCAGATGCCATGATCTTAGTTTTCTGAATGTTGAGTTTTAAGCCAACTTTTTCACTCTCCTCTTTCACTTTGATCAAGAGGCTCTCTAGTTCTTCTTTGCTTTCTGCCATAAGGATGGTGTCATCTGCATATCTGAGGTTATTGATATTTCTTCCAGCAGTCTTGATTCCAGCTTGTGCTTCATCCAGCCCAGCATTTCTCATGATGTACTCTGCATAGAAGTTAAATAAGCAGGATGACAATATACTGCCTTGATGTAATCCTTTCCCGATTTGGAACCAGTCTGTTGTTCCATGTCCAATTCTTACTCTTGCTTCTTGACCTGCATACAGATTCTCAAGAGGCAGGTCAGGTGGTCTAGCATTCCCATCTCTTGAATAATTTTCTATAGTTTGTTGTGATTCACACAGTCAAAGGCTTTGTTGTAGTCAATAAAGCAGAAGTAGCTGTTTTTCTGGAACTCTCTTGCTTTTTTGATGATCCAATGGATGTTGGCAATTTGATCTCTGGTTCCTCTGCCTTTTCTAAATCCAGTTTGAACATCTGAAAGTTCATGGTTCACATACTGTTAAACTCTGGCTTAGAGAATTTTGAGCATTACTTTGCTAGTGTGTGAGATGAGTGCAACTCATCCTTTTTAAACTATTCCAGAAAACTGCAGAGGAAGGAACACTCCCAAGCTCATTTTATGAGGCCATCATCACCCTGATACCATAACTAAAGAACATACCACTAAAAAAAATAAAACACAAAGTCCAATATCACTGATGAACATAGGCACAAAAATACAAGCAAAACAAATCCAACAAAGCATTAAAAGGCTCATACACTATGATCCAGTGGGATTTATCCCAGGGATGCAAGGATTTTTCAATATTTGCAAATTAGTCAGTGTGATACACTGAATTAACAAATTAAAGAGTAAATACTATATGATCATCTCAATAGATGCAGAAAAAGATTTTGACAAAATTCACCACTCATTTATGATTAAAAACTCTCCAGAAAGTAGATGTAGAAGAAACATACCACAATATACTAAAAGCCATATGTGACAAAACCACAGCTAACATCATACTCAACAGTGAAAAGTCTAGAGCATTTCCTCTAAGAACAGGAAAAAGACAAGAATTTTTACTCTTGCCACTTTGAATCAACATAGTTTTTAAAGTCCTAACTATAGTAATCAGTGAAGAAAAAAAAGAGCTCAAACTGGAAAAATAAAACTGTCATTATTTACAGATGACATGATACTACACATAGAAAATCCTAAATATGCTATCAGAAAACTATTAGAGCTCATCAATAGATTCAGTAAAGCTGCAGAATACAAAATCAATACACAGAAATCTGCCGCATTTCTAACACTAATAATAAAAGATCTGAAAGAGAAATTGAGGAAACAATCTCATTTATCATCACATCAAAGAAAATAAAGTTCCAGGAATACACTCAACGAAGGAGGCAAAAGAACTGTGTTCTGCAAATTCTCAGACACTGATGAAAGAAACCAAAGATATAGAAAAAGATGTAAAGATATACCATGTTCTTGGATCAGCACAAACAATATTGTCAAAATGATTACACTATCCAAGACAATCTACAGATTCAATGCAATCTCAGTCAAATTACCAATGCATTTTTTCCGAGAATGAGAACAAAAAAATTTCAGTTTGTATGAAAACACTAAAGACCCTGAATAACCAAAGGAACCTTGAGAAAGAATAATGGAGCTGATGGCATCAGGTTCCCCAACTTCAAAATATATTAGAAAGCAACAGTAATCAGAACAGTATGGTATGGGCACAAAGACAGAAATATAGATCAATGAAACACGATATAAAACCAGAAATCAATGCATCTATGGTCAATTAACCTATGAAAAAAAAAGTCAAGAATATACAGGGAGAAAACACAGTCTCTTCAATAAGTAGTACTGTGAAAAATGGACAGCTACATGTAAATGAATGTGATTAGAACATTCTTTAATACCATACACAGAAAAAACCTAAATGTAAGACCAGATACTACAAAACTCTTAGAGAATACTGCTGTATTTTCTATGTATGTCAGAATACTGCTGACATAAATCATAGAAAACATCTTTTCAGATCCACCTCAAAGAGCAATGAAAATAAAAACAAAAATTAATAAATGGGACCTAATTAAACCTCAAAGCCTTTGCACAGCAAAGGGACTATAAACAAAATGAAAGAACAATTACAAAATGTATTTGCAAATGATGTGACTGCCCTGAGACTAACCTCCAAAATATACAAACATCACATGCAGCTCAATATAAAAAAAATTTTTTTAATGGGCAGAAGATCAAAATAGACATTTCTAGAAAGAAAACATACATTTAGCCAAAAATCACATGAAAAAGATGCTCAACCTCACTAATTACTGTTGTTGTTCAGTGTCCCAGTCATGTCCAACACTTTGCAACTCCATGGACTACAGCATGCCAGGCCTCTCTGTCCCTCACTATCTCCCAAAGTTTGCCCAAGTTCATGTCCATTGCATTGGTGATGTCATCTAGCCATCTCATGCTCTGTTGCCCCCTTCTCCTTCTGCCCTCAATCTTTCCCAGCACCAGGGACATTGCAATGAGTCAGCTCTTTGCATCAGATGACCAAAATACTGGAGCTTCAACTTCAGCATCAGTCCTTCCAATGAGTATTCAGGGTTGATTTCCCTTAAGATTGACTGGTTTGATCTTGCTGTTCAAGGGACCCTCAGGAGTCTTCTCCAGCACCATAGTTCAAAGGCATCAATTCTTCGGTGCTCCGACTTCTTTATGGTCCAGCTCTCAGAACCGTACATGATCACAGCAAAGACCACAGCCTTGACTATATGGACTTTTGTCAGCAGAGTAATCTCTGCTAGAGTAATTACCTAGACAGTAATACACTGTCTAGGTTTGTCATAGCTTTCTTGCCAAGAAGCAAATATCTTTTGATTTCATGGCTGCAGTCACCATGTGCAGTGGTTTTAAAGCCCAAGAAAAGGAAATCTGTCACTACGTCCACTGTTTCCCCCTCTATTTGCCATGAAGTAATGGGGCTGGATGCCATGATCTTCATTTTTTAATATTTAGTTTTAAGCCCGCTGTTTCACTTTCCTCCTTCACCCTCATCAAGAGGATTTTTAGTTCTTCTTTGCTTTCTGCCATTAGAGTGATACCATTAGCATAGCTGAGGTTGCTGGTGTTTCTCTCAATTATCTTGATTCCAACTTGTAACTCATCCAGCCCAGCATTTCTCATGATGTGCTCAGCGTATAGATTAGACAAACACAGTGACATCAGTCCGCCTTGTCGTACTCCTTTCTCAATCTTGAACCAATCAGTTGTTCCATACAGGGGTCTAACTGTTGTTTCTTTACCCGCATACAGGTTTCTCAAGAGACAGGTAAGATGCTGTGGTACTCCCACCTCTTTAAGAGCTTTCCAAAGTTTATTATGATCTACAAGGCCAAAGGCTTTGGCATAATCAATGAAACAGAGGTAGATATTTTTCTGGAATTTCCTAGCTTTCTCTATGATCCAGCAAATGTTGGCAATATGATCTCTTGTTCCTCTTCCTTTTCTAAGTCCAGCTTGGACATATAGAATTTCTGGGTTCATATAATGCTGAAGCCTAGTATGTAAGATTTTAAACATAACCTTACTAGCATGGGAGATGAGTGGATTAATTATTAAAGAAATGCAAATCAAAACTATAATGAGGTATCACTTCACACTGGTCAGAGTGCCCATCATCACAATCTACAAACAATAAATGCTGGGGACACTGTGGAGAAAAGGGAACCCTCCTACACTGTTGGTGGGAATCTTGGTATAGCCACTGTGGAGAAGAGCTTGGAGGTTTCTAAAAAAATTAAAAATAGCACTACCATATAATCTACCAATCCCACTTCTAAGCATACATTTGAAGAAAAATATAATTTGATAAGATACACGCACCTCAATGTTCACTTCAGCACAATCCACAATAACCAAGGCATGCAAGCAAAATAAATCTCCATTAATAGCAGGATGGATAAAAAAGATGCGGTACATACATACAATGGATTATAACTTAGCCATAAAAAAGAATGAAATAATGCCATTTTCAACATGATAGACCTGGAAAACTATCATATTAAGTGAAATAAATCATACACAGAAAGACAAATATCATATGATATTATTTATATGTGGAATCTAAAAACATGATACAAATGAACTTAATTACAAAAAGAAACAGACTCACAGACTTAGAAGATAAATTTATGACTACCAAGGGGAACATGGAGGGGAGTGATAATGAGGTGTTTGGAATTAATATATTACACACTATTATCATAAAACAGATAATCAACAAGGACCTACTGTACAGCACAGAGGACTCCTCAATATACTATAATAAATGGGAAAAGAAACTACAAAAGAATAGAAATATGTGTACATATAACTGGATACCTAAAAGTATATAACATTTTAAATCAACTATAACACAATATAAATAAAAATTTTTAATGTATTCCTATATCCTATATTGCTTTTTCCAGTTTTATTAAGATAATATTAATTAATCCTATTGTGACAATCATTTTCAATTATATATGTATCAAATTACCAGGCTGTATTCCATAAATTTACAAATGATACTCTTAAAGAAGGGCAAATACCAGACTACCCTACATGTCTCCTGAGAAAACTATTTGCAGGTCAAGAAGTAGCAGTTAGAATTGAACAGGGAATAATGGACTGGCTCAAAATTGGGAAAGAAGTAAGTCAAGGCCATATATTGTGACCCTGTTTATTTAACTCACATGCAGAGTACATCATGAGAAATGCCTGGCTGGATGAAGCACAAGCTGGAATCACGATTTCTGGGAGAAATAAAAATAACCTCAGATATGCAGATAAAACCACCCTTACGGCAGAAAGTGAAGAAGAACTAAAGAGCCTCTTGATGAAAGTGAAAGAGGAGAGTGAAAAAGTTGGCTTAAAACTCAACATTCGAAAAACTAAGATCATGGCATCTGGTGCCATCACTTCATGGCAAATAGAAGGGAAAAAAGTGGAAGTAATGACAGATTTTATTTCCTTGGACTCCAAATTCACTGCAGACGGTGACTGCAGCCATAAAATTAAAAGATGTTTCCTCCTTGGAAGGAAAGCTATGACAAATTTACACAGCATATTAAAAGCAGACATCCGTTTGCGTATCAAGGCCCATATAGTCAAAGCTGTGGTTTTTCCAGTAGTCATATGTGGATGTGAGAGTTGGACTGTAAAGAAGGTTGAGTGCTGAAGAATTGCTGCTTTTTAATTGTGGTGCTGGAGAAACTCTTGACAGTCCCTTGGACTGCAAGGAGATCCAACCAGTCTATCCTAAAGGAAATCAACCCTGAATATTAATTGGAAGGACTGATGCTGAAGGTGAAGCTCCAATATTTTGGCCACCCGATGCAAAGAGCTGACTCACTGGAAAAGACCCTGATGCTGGGAAAGATTGAGGGCAGAAGAAGAAGCGGGCAACAGAGGATGAGATGGTTAGATGGCATCACTCAGAGTTGAGCAAACTCTGGGAGATGGTGAAGGATTCCTGTTTTGATTTTCCTCTACTTATTACAAGGAGTAGCTTAATGGACGTCAAACCAGGAAAGTAATTTATTAAAGCAGTGTCATCAAACTATACTGTATCTGAGATATACTTTAAATGGTTTCCTGAGTCCACAATTTTATATGGAGTCTACTACAAAAGTTATTTCAAGATAATTTTTAAGTAGATTAAAAACTACTGTTTGGGGTTTCCCTAGTGGCTCAGTGCTAAAGAATCCACCAGCCAGTGCAGAAGACATATGTTCCATCCCTGACCTGGGAAGATCCCACATTCCACAGAGATACTAAGCTCATACACGACAACTACGGAGTCTGTGCTTTAGAGCCCATGATCCACAGCAAGAGAAGCCACCGCAATGAGGAAGCTGCACACCACAACTAGAGACTGGCCCCCAGCTCACCGCAACTAGAGAAAAGCCTGCCTGGCAACGAGGACCCAACACAGCCAAAAATAAATGAAATTGTTTTTTGAAAAAACAACTGTTTGGCCATCTCCGCTCTTATCTCTGAGATCTTAAGGAAAATTTTTACAAAACACATACCATTTTCAGATATCCTGGTAACTCTGTTGAACTTATTTATGACAATTGGTAAAGAGGTGAAAATTGAATAGCAAAGATGTAAAGACAAAAGAGGGACTCTTGTAAATCCACAGATTATCTTCAAAATTATAACATTCCCAAGTCAGAAAAGAAGAATTTTCTTTCTAGAGTTCGTTTTCAATTTTAGAAGCTTGTACAAGAATATCTGTAGATGGTTGAAAACATTATCAAAGTTCAAAAAGTAATTAACATATTTAAATATTAGTCAGCTTCATGTCCCTAATGAAATGATCACATGCAAAGACTAATGGCATTTTATTAAAATCATCTTTTGGACTTTGTAAAAATAATACTTGGCTATTTGGAAAACATCAAACAATGTATAAAAATTAAAGAAGAAACTTTAAGCCCGAAATCTCACTACTCAAAGATGGCCACCATGAGCTTTTAAGTGACTATATTCCAGACATCTCTTCTTATAAGTATGAGTGCATGCTAATTCACTTCAGTCATGTCTGACTCTTTGTGAACCTATGGACTGTAGCACTCCCAGCTCTTCTGTCCATGGGATTCTCCAGGCAAGAATACTGGAGTCAGTTGCCATACCCTACACCAGGGGATCTTCCTGACCCAGAAACTGAACCCTCATCTCTTACATTTCTTGCATTGGTAGGCGGGTTCTTTACCACCAGCACCATACGGAAAGCCCTCTTATAAGCATACACTGCTGTAACAAGTACATTTTTTTCAGCAGTTATGGAACAAATTGATAATACATCTCTTTAAATATTCAAGTTAGGTATTATCTCTGACTCTGAATTTCATCCCGCATAAAACGCTTTCTTCTTTCCCTAGAAACATCGTATGGAGAAAGGTTACCTCAGTCCATGGGGCAGATGTAGACATTACCACAAGCATAGTCTACTTCAGTCAGTCAGTTCAGTCGCTCAGTCCTATCCGACTCTTTGAACCCCATGGAAAGTAGCATGCCAGGCCGCCCTGTCCATCACCAACTACCAGAGTTTACTCAAACTCATGTCCATTGAGCCGGTGATGCCATCCAACGATTTCATCCTCTGTCGTCCCCTTCTCCTCTTGCCTTCAATATTTCCCAGTATCAGGATCTTTTAAAATGAGTCAGTTCTTCACACCAGGTGGCCAAAGTATTGCAGCTTCAGCTTCAATATCAATCCTTTCAATGAACATTCAGGACTGATTTCATTTAGGATGGACTGGTTGGATCTCCTTGCAGTCCAAGGGACTCGTAAGAGTCTTCTCCAACACCACAGTTCAAAAGAATCAATTCTTCAGTGTTCAGCTTTCTTTATAGTCCAACTCTCACATCCATACAAGACCACTGGAAAAACCATTGCCTTGACTAGTCGGACCTTTGTTGGCAAAGTAAAGTCTCTGCTTTTTAATATGCTATCTAGGTTGGTCATAACATTTCTTCCAAGGAGTAAGCGTCTTTTTACTTCATGGCTGCAGTCACCATCTGCAGTGATTTTGGAGCCCAAGAAAATAAAGTCTGACACTGTTTCCACTGTTTTCCCATCTATTTGCCATGAAGTGATGGGACCAGTTGCCACGATCTTAGTCTTCTGAATGTTGAGTTTTAAGCCAACGTTTTCACTCTCCTCTCACGTTCATCAAGAGGCTCTTTAGCGCCTCACTTTCTGCCGTAAAGGTGGTGTCATCTGCACATCTGAGGTTATTGATATTTCTCCCGGCAATCTTGATTCCAGCTTGTGCTTCATCCATCCCAGAATTTCTCATGATGCACTCTGCACAGAAGTTAAATAAGCATGGTGACAATATACAACCTTGATGTATTCCTTTTCCTTTTGGAACCAGTCTACTATTCCATATACAGTTCTAGCTGTTGCTTCCTGACCAGCATACAGGTTTCTCAGTTCCCATCTCCTGAAGTATTTTCCACATTTCATTCTGATCCACACAGTCAAATGCTTTGGAGTAGTCAATAAAGCAGAAATAGACATTTCTCTGGAACTTTCTTGCTTTTTTGATGATCCAGCAGATGTCAGCAATTTGATCTCTGGTTCCTCTGCCTTTTTCTAAAACCAGCTTGAACATCTGGATGTTTATGGTTCATGTATTGTTGAAGCCTGACTTGGAGAATTTTGAGCATTACTTTACTAGCATGTGAGATGAGTGCAATTGTGCGGTAGTTTGAGCATTCTTTGGCATTGCCTTTCTTTCGGATTGGAATGAAAACTGACCTTTTCCAGTCCTGTGGACACTGCTGAGTTTTCCAAATTTGCTGGCATATTAGTGCAACACTTTCACAGCATCATCTTTTAGGATTTGAAATAGCTCAACTGAAATTCCATCACCTCCACTAGCTTTGTTCCTAGTGATGCTTCCTAAGGCCAACTCGACTTCACATTCCAGAATGTCTGGCGCTAGGTGAGTGATCACACCTTCGTGATTATCTGGGTCATGAAGATCTTTTTTGTACAGTTCTTCTGTGCATTCTTGCTACCTCTTCTTAATTTCTCCTGCTTCTGTTAGGTCCATACCATTTCTGTCCTGTATTGAGCCCATCTTTGCATGAAATGTTCCCTTGGTATCTCCAATTTTCCTGAAGAGATCTCTAGTCTTTCCCATTCTATTGTTTTCCTCTATTTCTTTGCACTGATCTCTGAGGAAGGCTTTCTTAACTCTCCTTGGTATTCTTTGGAACTCTGCATGCAAATGGATATATCTTTTCTTTTCTCCTTTGCTTTTGGCTTCTCTTCTTTTCACAGCTATTTGTAAGGCCTCCTCAGGCAGCCATTTTGCTTTTTTGCATTTCTTTTTCTTGGGGATGGTCTTGATCCCTGTCTCCTGTACAAAGTCACAAATCTCCGTCCATAGTTCTTCAGGCACTCTGTCTATCAGGTATAGTCCCTTAAATCTTTCTCACTTCCACTGTATAATTGTTAGGGATTTGATTTAGGTCATACCTGAATCAGTTCAGTTGAGTTCAGTCACTCAGTCGTGTCCGACTCTTTGCGACCCCATGAAACGCAGCATGCCAGGCCTCCCTATCCATCACCAACTCCCAGAGTTCACTCAGACTCATGTCCTTCGAGTCAGTGATGCCATCCAGCCATCTCATCCTCTGTCGTCCCTTTCTCCTCCTGCCCCCAATCCCTCCCAGCATCAGAGTCTTTTCCAATGAGTTAACTCTTCACATGAGGTAGCCAAAGTACTGGAGTTTCAGCTTTAGCATCATTCCTTCCAAAGAAATCCCAGGACTGATCTCCTTCAGAATGGACTGGTTGGATCTCCTTGCAGTCCAAGGGACTCTCAAAAGTCTTCTCCAATACCACAATTCAAAAGCATCAATTATTCGGTGTTCAGTCTTCTTCACAGTCCAACTCTCACATCCATACATGACCACAGGAAAAACCATAGCCTTCACTAGATGGACCTTAGTCGGCAAAGTAATGTCTCTGCTTTTCAATATGCTATCTAGGTTGGTCATAACTTTTCTTCCAAGGAGTAATCAATTGTCTTTTAACTTCATGGCTGCAGTCACCATCTGCAGTGATTTTGGAGCCCAAAAAAAATAAAGTCTGACACTGTTTCCACTGTTTCCCATCTATTTCCCATGAAGTGATGGGACCGGATGCCATGATCTTCATTTTTTCAATGTTGAGCTTTAAGCCAACTTTTTCACTCTCCACTTTCACTTTCATCAAGAGGTTTTTTAGTTCCTCTTCACTTTCTGCCATTAGGGTGGTGTCAGCTGCATATCTGAGGTTATTGATATTTCTTCTGGCAATCTTGATTCCAGCTTGTGTTTCTTCCAGTCCAGCGTTTCTCATGGTGTACTCTGCATAGAAGTTAAATAAGCAGGGTGACAATATACAGCCTTGACGTACTCCTTTTCCTATTTGAAACCAGTCTGTTGTTCCATGTCCAGTTCTAACTGTTGCTTCCTGACCTGCATACAGATTTCTCAAGAGGCAGGTCAGGTGGTCTGGTACTGAATGGTCTAATACTTTTCCCTACTTTCTTCAAGTTAAGTCTGAATTTGGCAATAAGTTTACTTGAGCCATGAAAAATAGTCTATTATGATTTAAAACCATCATCTCGTTATTTTTACTTGTCAGTATGTGTTTTCTCAGCTTTTCCTGGACCCACCCCCCTCTCTTAAACCCGCTACCACCTCAAGCAGGGGATGCACTTTTCCCTCCAATTGAAAAACTCAATTGTGCCTTAGAATATGTAACAGTTTGTGACTTAGAACATGAAACATTTAATACAGGAGTCACTCCCCCTAGTTACACAAATCTGAATACACACACACAGAAATGTGTGGAAAGATAAATGGATGACTGGAAACGGGAGAAACTGGTCAATCAATGCTTTTGATAATTACATATTCCACACTATGTATGCATTATGACTGAGCGACTAAACTGAACTGACTCCTCTGTTAAGGATCATTTAAGTTGTTTAATATACTAGGAGACTTATAAACAATGGAAATTTACTTCTCATAGTTCTGGACGTTGGGAGTCCAAGATCAAGGCACTGGGAAATTAATGTGAGCCCACTTCCCAGTACACTGATGTCACACTGCATTCTCACATGGCAAAAGTGGGGAGGGAGCTCTCTTGGGTCTCTTTTATAGGGGTACTAACACCATTCATGAGAGCTCCACCTTTATCACCTAATCACCTCCTGGTTTCAGAGTCCAATACTATCACTTTAGGGAGTTAGGATTTTAAGATATAAATGTGGGGGTGTACACAAACATTCAGTTGATGACGAGCACTTATGATTCTTTTGCTTTTAAAAATGTGTAATTGCTTATTCATAACATATCTTTCTATGTTTGACCTATGAATAACAAAATGATGCTCTAAATAATACCTGGAGTCACCAATATGAACATTTTAACACTGTGGTTTTCAACATTCACTACCTCCAGAGTAACAAATGTACTTTAAACTGTGAGAATTAATCTTTGTAAAAAATACCATGTAAGATAAAGCAGGCAGTGCTTTTCTCTTCTGCCTCTCCATTTTCTTTCAGATCTCTCTGGTGCACAAACCTTCTGTACTTGGGGGTAAGCACTGTGTCGTTAAAGCACTAGTCATTTTGATAAATGGCTGTTCCATGGGTGTTTGGACATGTGTCAGATGACGCCTGTCATTTGTCACGCAGCAAATATGAGACTCTGTAACTAAAGAGGAAATAACAGCTCTTTCAAACCAAGAAATATTGATACCATCAGGAAGTTCAAAAAAACAAGAAGGCTGAGCCCAGGTGATTTCTAAAAGGCCCTTTGAATAATAAGCTATTCGCTATATTTGTTATTTTTAGGTCTGCCTCCTCTGCTCACCTCAAGGGCAGGATTAAGCCTTGCTAATGTTTGAATCCTTTATACTTAGGTCTGGTTTTTAATAAGTGTTCTTGATTGATACTCTGACATTTATTTTTTGATGACTCTTTAAATAATAACATGTCTTTTCCACTGTATATTTTCAAATCCTGTATTTTTGCACCAAATACTGAATCCTTTGAAAATTTAAACACACTTTCACAACATTTTGGAGACATTAATCAAGTAATTATTTGATACTGAGAAGGTACTACCAGTGGTACAGATTAAAAATTAATCCCTGGCTGCTTTTAATTAAATTTTGTGTTTGCTGCTAATAAAAAAGTACTTGAAGCCTTCAACAACCACCCTGGGCTTTAAAGATATTAATTATTACTCAGATATCTTACCTTTATCATTGCAGCTCAGCAAGAAAAGAACCTCTCCTGAAATGTGTTCTATTATGCTCTCACTGTAGAGAGTATATGACGGTGAGGAACAAAGCAAAGAAATGAAATAGTCTAAGGAATAAAGCACATGAAGTTTGACTGGAGTGAAGATCATTCCAGTCAAAGGGCTCTCCAGTTCACAGGAGGCCCAGAATTTTTCAAGAATGTATGCTCAAGTTCCAAAAATGAAGCCACACATTTAAATCATAAGGAGCCAATCCTTTGGCCACCAGAAGAAGCAAGTTATTTGGGAGATCTGCTAAGAGCAAAAGAACCCTCACCAGCCATACCCAGATTTACAGGATGAGGCTGCAGAGAATGGCACTGCAGGTATGACATGGTCCTTCATAACCACATGTTAAGAAAAGGCTAACTTTTGCACTTCCTTCTTGATGATTCTAAAAGCAAATGGAACTGAAAAGTGAGCTTATCACCAGGAGGTGAAGACCAAGTTCTCTTCATCTCCCTGACACGCCCCGTGAACAACACATTGGGATTTTCTTTCTTTGGGAAACATCACAAAGTCAAGTCTCAATACTTGGGAAACATGTTACACTCATCTCAGTGTTTTCTCAGTTCATTTAGTAGCTATTTCCAAAAGATCTGGGGCTTCCCCGATAGCTCAGTTGGTAAAAAATCTGGCTGCAATGCAAGAGACCCCAGTTCAATTCTTGGGTCGGAAAGATCCACTGCAGAAGGGACAGGCTACCCACTCCAGTATTCTTGGGCTTCCTTTGTGGCTCAGTTGATAAAGAATCCACCTGCAGTGTGGGACACCTGGATTCGATCCCTGGGTTGGGAAGATCCCCTGGAGAAGAGAAAGCCTACTCACTCCAGTATTTGGGCCTGAAGAATTCCATGGTCTGTATAGTCCATGGGATGGCAAAGAGTTGGACATGACTGAGCAACTTTCACTTTCACTTTTCACCTTCTAAAAGATCTTGGATGACCCCTTTCCATGAGGATCATAGAATTTAGAGGGATAGGAGGTCTTGAACCATACTTGGTTGTCTCTCACCTGAGTTTTCCTAAGCCTCACAACTCCCCCCACCCATACATATCCAATTTAGCTAGTTCTACAAATAAATTTTAAATCCTTCAAGGATAGATGTTATGGCATTTTCACCTTCTCTACACAGATGTTTGACATGATGTGTTTTCTTAGCAGCTTTGAACAACATACATTTTTTACTTCATAGCTTCCACAGGTCATAAATCTCGGCACAATTTACATCAGTCCTCTGCTCAGGGTTAAAGAAGGCTGCAATAACGGCGTTAGCTAATCTGCACTCCTGTCTGAGGTCTTCTTCCAACCTCACCATTTTTTGACAAGATTTATTTCTTGAGGTTGTAGTAGTAAGGCCCTCAGCTCCTAGAGTCTGCCTATCATTTGCTGTCACATAATGGCACCCCACTCCAGTACTCTTGCCTGGAGAATCCCATGGACGGAGAAGCCTGGTGGGCTTCAGTCCATGGGATCGCCAAGAGTCAGACACGACTGAGCGACTGAGTTTTTCTTTCCCTTTTTTTTTTTTTTTGAGATGTGTTTTGTTCTCTTCAAGCTGCTATTAACAAAATTGCATAGATTGGGTAGTTTAAACTACAAAAATGTATTTCTCCCAGTTCTGAAGGCTGGGAAGGCTGAGATCAGGGTGCCAGACTGGTTCGCCTCAGTCAAGTCCAACTCTTCTGTGACCCCATAGACTATAACCTGCCAGGCTCATCTGAGTCCATGAGATTCTCCAGGCAAGAATACTGGAGTGGGTTGCCATTTCTTACTCCAGGGGATCTTCCTGACCCAAGGATCGAACCTGCATCTCCTATGTCTCCTGCACTGGCAGGCAGCTTCTTTACCACTAGTGCCACCTGGGAAGCCTGGTGAAGGCCCTCTTTTTCCTGGTTTACATACAGCCTTTTTACTGTGCCCTCACATGGCAGAGAGAGAAAACTCTGGCCTGTTCTCCTCTCATGAAGGCACCAGTTCCACCGTGAAGCCTCCACTGTCATGACCTCATCCAAGCCCAATTATTTCCCCAAACTTTTACCTCCAGATACCATCCCATTAGGAATTAAGGACTTCAACATAAAACTCTGGGGGAATACAAACATTTAGTCCATAGGATGCTAGGTTTTGAGGTCTTAGCTGTCTATTTATAAATTAGTTATAAGATGCTGACTATTTTCAGAATAATATTGTCTAATCTCAGAATATTCTCAGAAAAGTAACTGGATAAATTGCAAAGCAATAATTATATACTAAGAATTATATTACCAAGTATTTTACCACCTGGAAAATGCTAGAAACCAACATTTCTAACATTCTCCCCTGAAATATTTGATTTATTCTTGAGACTGATCCTAGAATTCACCTACTCAAGTGCTGAAACACCCACAACACAAAATTTCAAAGAATTTCAGAGTTGGTAGATCATCTTATCCAATTATTCGGCCTTCTTTCCTTTTGAAGATGAAGAAATTGGGGCACAAAGAGGGCTGAAGATGACTGTTGAAATCTTTTCTAACCCTGAGGATATATAACCTTAGGAACTAGTTTGCTAAAGTTCTCACAATTCTTCTAAATAAGTGAACAGTATCTCACACTGACTCTATTTATATAATTATTAGTTAGCAACTACTGATTTTCAACTTATTTGGATGATAAACATGAAACAAAGCAATGAGATATGACTGGTTCTGAATCATTCAGGTCTACTAACAGTATTTTAAGCTTCTCCTGGGAATTAGAAATAACTCTGATTTTAGTTTTGAAGCCAAGTTTTACAGAGAGACTGGCATTAATCATCACCTAAAAACCTTCTTTCCACTATGTCATTGACAGAAGCAGTTAGTAATGCCCATTACTTCAATACAGTGTCATTCAAACTCAATCAAACAATTTCGAGGAATTCAATGCTTATGACAGGAAACACCAACCCAAAAGCATTCTAAGGACAGACAGAAAAATGAACAGACACTGAATTTGAGGGAACAACAAAAATAAAAACATCCCCTGTGTTTAAACTGAATGAGGGAAGTGAAGATTAACTGTCGACACCCAAATTCTCACTGTTTGTCCACAGCCTTCTCCTCATCTTTTTTTTCTCCCCACTTCTTATTCTCTCACTCACCGTGCAGGTACACACAAAGGAAAGAAAAGAGAAGAAAAACTTTGTACCTTGCCTCACAGATAAGGAACCAGAGGTGCAGAGAATTGAAATGGAATGCCCAATTTCATGCAAAAAGTGTTTGCTAGAATTAGAATTAAGTTTTAGTCTACTAGACCAATCATTAAATAAGCAGAAAGAACCCAGTTCCTTTACATCATTGAAAATTAGCAACTACAAACAAAGCTAGTGGTGGTGATGGAATTCCAGCTGAGCTATTTCAAATCCTAAAAGATGATACTATGAAACTGCTGCCTTTATATGCCAGCAAATTTGGAAAACTCAGCAGTGGCCACGGAACTAGAAAAGGTCAGTTTTCATTCCAATCTCAAAGAAAGGTAACGCCGAAGAATATTCAAACTACTGCACAATTGCACTCATTTCACATGCTAGCAAAGTAATGCTCAAAATCCTTCAAGCTAGGCTTCAAGGATATGTGAACTAAGAACTTACAGATATATAAGCTGGGTTTAGAACAGGCAGAGGAACCAGAGATCAAATTGCCAACATCCATTGGAACATAGAAAAAGCAAAAGAATTCCAGAAAAACATCTGCTTCTGCTTCATTGATTATGCCCAAGCCTGTGTGGATCACAACAAACTGTGGAAAATTCTTAAACATATTGAAATACCAGAACACCACCTGCAAAACCTGTATGCAGGTCAAGAAACAATAATTAGAACCAGACACGGAACAAGAGACTGGTTCAAAATTGGGAAAGGAGTACATCAAGGCTGTATATTGTCACCCTGCTCATTTAACTTATATACAGAGTACATCATGTGAAATGCTGGGCTGGATGAAGCATAAGCTGGAATCAAGATTACCTGAAGAAATATCAATAACCTCATATATGCAGATGACACCACCCTTATAGCAGAAAGTAAACAGGAATTAAAGAGCCTCTTGATGAATGTGAAAGAGGAGAATGCAAAAGCTGGCTTAAAACTCAACATTCAAAAAATTAAGATCATGGTGTCCAGTCCCATCACTTCATGGTAAATAGATGGGGAAACTATAGAAACAGTGAGAGACTTTATTTGGGGGGGGGGGCTCCAAAATCACTGCAGATGGTGACTGCAGCCATGAAATTAAAAGATGCTCCTTGGAAGAAAAGCAAACCTAGACAGTGTATTAAAAAGCAGAGACATAACTTTGCCTACAAAGGTCCGTATAGTCAAAGCTATGGTTTTTCTAGTAGTCATGTATGCATGTGAGACCTGGACAATAAAAAAAGGCTGAATGCCGAAGAACTGATGCCTTCAAATTGTGGTGCTGGAGAAGACTCTTGAGAGTCCCTTGGACAGCAAGGAGATCAAACCAGTCAATCCTAAAGGAAATCAACCCTGAATATTCACTGGAAGGACTGACACTAAAGCTGAAGCTCCAATACTTTGGCCACTTGATGCAAAAAAAGAAAAGACCCTGATGCTGAGAAAAATTGAGGGCAGGAGGCAAAGGGGACAGAGGATGAGATGGCTGGATGGCATCACAGACCTAATGGACATGAGCTTGAGCAAACTCCGGGAGATGGTGAAGGACAGGGAAGCCTGGAATGCTGCAGTCCATGGGGTCACAAAGAGTTGGGCAGGACTGAGCAACTGAACAACACCACACACATAGGAGGACTTAAATAATAAAGATATATATCACAACCTTATAAAAATTTAGATCTCCTTCAGAGATTGAATACAATTAAAGAACTGTCTAGTGACTATCTAATGAGATCTGATATACCAGGTTGGCAAGAGGTTTAATTCTTTTTTTTCATTTCATCCTATTCATTTTAATTTATGGAAAGTGGAAAGACTTCCCCTTTCTTCCAGAAATGGAATTAACTGCAGCACTTTAATAATCTTAGTGAACCCCATAATCCCTGTGAAAATGAGAGAAGAGCCCAAGATTCAAAGTAGATAAAACAAATTGACAGGAAATGTGGGTGGGAAAGAAATGAAAAAACTATTCCGGACTAAAAGTCTTACATGTTTCAGACACAAGAAGTAATAGAATTTGAGTGGCAGAATTCAGTTGTATTGAATCACACAAAGATTTTGATGACCTTCTCTAAGGCAATTTACTTAAATATTTAGTGAGAACCACAGCAGCCTTTCAGTACTCATATATGCATGCCATGCCTTTTAAGGAACATAATTAAGTAGAAAAAATGAGGAAGTCATAAAATGCAATTTTCCCCCCAAGCAACCACAGGTTCTTCTCAATCCATGCCTACACTAGGAAAGGCTAAGGTCACGCAAGTCAAACAACTTACAAGCCCATTAAGGAACAGACAAGTGTAGGTAGTTTCTAATAGAACTGATTTGGGCTAGAAATTCTGTGGACATCATCGAAGCCTGAATTTTAACAAGCAAAACTTCAAGGGGGAAGTAAGGAGAGGAATACTCAAATGATCTACAAGCCGTAAGATATAAGCAAAAATTTCTACACCAAGTGACTTTGCCCAGCAACATGGGAATTCACATTTCCATACTACCATCCTACAGTACCTCAGAGAAAACAATTAGTCTAAATCTACACCATCATTTTTTTTATTTCTACATCTAAATAGAAATGATGATTCTCCAATACTACAGGAAATGTCAGTTCCATCAGTGAACCATGCTACACAGCAGGAAATTATAGACAGATAGAGATATGAGCCCCAATTCCGGTTTTTCAGCCCACATAACCAAGGCCACTTTCCCTTCTTGTCCCACTCTCCCTCGTCTCAGTTTCCAGCACCAACTCTAATGACCAATGCAATATCTCTCATAAAAAGTCAAGAAGCATTTCAAACGTTCTATTTAATTCTATCTGAAAAATATTTAGCAGCAACTGTGTGGCACACGCTGTACAAGGCAAGTATTAATTAGGTATGGTCCTGTTTTCAAGGAGCTTATCACTTAATGTACTCACTGGGATGACATATAAAGATGTGGTAAGTATAAAGACTAAAAAGAAAGAACAAACAAAGAAAGAACAAAGTCAGGAGCAAATTATGTACCACTAAAATACTAATCTAATAGCAAACACAACTGTTTCTGAGGCCAAAGAGTGAAAGGGTCTAGGACGAAGCAGGGCACATCATCTGCATCACTGAGTCCCATGAGATAGTACTCAAATCTCAACTGATACCCACTCTTACTGATACCCCTGATACCCACTTAGTTGCCACTATTTAAGATTATAAAATGCTAGCACTAGAAGGGACCTTAGAGGACAGGTAGTCTTATTCCCTCATTTTAAAAGTCAGACTAGAGATTAAAATATTGGTTTATAACTCCATAATCAGCTTGTTGAATGGTGAAGATCAGAATGAATGCAAAGTCATCTGACTCCCTATGTTTGTTCAGCTACACCACATTGCCTCCTATTCATACTACATTTGTCTTGTATACATCCAAATTCTCATTGCTTGTCCACTGAAAGCTCCACCTTCACCTTGGAACTCCTCTAACCATTGTGGCTCTACTGGTCTCAGTCTTCTTTGAGTTCCTACAACACTTGTAGGCTAAGCCACACAGTTGTCCTAATAACATTCTATTGTTCCTCGTAGGAAATGCTCACAAACACACTGTAGGTGACTGGAGGGTAGGGACTGATTACTGCTCTTCTGTTCCTGGTTTCTACTGGACACAGACAACATGGCTCTTAATACCTGTTCAGTGGTTGAATCATCATGAAATGAAACGTAATTGTTTCTGTCCACCTATGTTGAGTATATTAATTACCTTTATTGCCTGAAAAAGCCTGACTTCTCTTCAAAGTAACATATGCTTTCTCACAAGGTAGCTAATCCAAGCATTCATGTTTCAAAACTCAAAAAACAAACAAACAAAAAAAAAAAACTCAAAAGACATTCAACTTAGGTTTGCATAGGACAAAAGATTAAAGTGCTCTATTGTTTAGTTTGGGAACATTTTATTTTGTTCTGTAGGTAGACCTTGGATAAGTCACTTAACCTCTCTGAATCATGGGCTCCTTATCTCTAATATGGGGATAGTAGTATCTACATTATATGTAGACAATATTGTCATGAAAGTCAGTAACAAAGCATTGGAATGCCCTTTTCTTTTATATCCCACTGTTCTCTGTGACCTAAATCCAGATCAGTCCTGTGCCTCATTCTGCTAACTCCTTATACAGTTCCAGCAAACATCCACAAAGTTGGCTAAAACGGACTTAAGGGACTTCCCTGGTGGTCCAGTGGTTAAGAATCGGCCCGGCAATACAGGGACACGGGTTCAATCCCAAACCAGGGAACTAAAATCTCACATGCCATGGAGTAACTAAGCATGCACACCACAACTACTGTGCCCTTGAGCCACAACTAGAGAATCTGTGTGCCGCAACAAAATATCCTACGTGACACAACAAAGACCCCACATCATGACACAGCTAAGACCTGACACAGCAGAATAAATACATTAATTAAAAATTTTAAACAAATAAAATAAAATGGACTTAAGATGGGACTCCTCCATCAGACATCTGTGTTTCAACAGAATACTTCTAACGTAAAGCTTCCTCAAGCCTCAAAGGCTCCAATGCCCTCTTGGATGACAGACAGTGGCGCAGACATTTAGCAAAGGAGTCCTGCTGGCACTCCTCAAGCCTTGTCACACAAACAGGAGCCTCAAATTGTCTGGTTTCTCATATATATATATTCCAGTCTCAGCTCTGCCTGGGTTTCAAGTTACTTCTTTAAAAAATAAGGGCAATAATTGAGATGGTAACAAAAATCCTTTCCAGCTCTAGAATTCTATGCCACCCTTTATACCTGGAAGACAGCTGCTAAATAAGGACCAGTAGTCTTGATGTTAACTGTAACCAAGTAGAGAAAAATAACCATTTAGTAATACTGCTGCTGCTGCTGTTGTTAAGTCACTTCAGTCGTGTCTGACTCTGCAACCCCATAGATGGCAGCCCACCAGGCTCCCCCGTCCCTGGGATTCTCCAGGCAAGAACACTGGAGTGGGTTGCCATTTCCTTCTCCAATGAATGAAAGTGAAAAGTGAAAGTGAAGTCACTCAGTCATGTCCGACTCTTAGCGACCCCATGGACTGCAGCCTACCAGGCTCCTCCATCCATGGGATTTTCCGACCTATAGAAAATTATGATAGTTAGGAAAGCCGGAAGTAAAAAATGCTATTTGCCCTGATTTTTATAGTGTGTTTGTACATTTTTAAAAAATGAAGGCACTTTTCAGATTGAAATGAAAATAATATATATTGCATATATACTCTGTGGATGGGCCAGGAAAAATAAGTTATTTTCAAAGATCGGTGGAAAAAGGATTTTTCAAGTGAAATAAAATTATTTAACAACATTACAGCACATTTATATATTTTCAGGGGCTTCTCAGGTGGCACATTGGTAAAGAATTCACCTGCAATGCAGGAGATGCGGGTTCAATCCCTGGGTCAGGAAGATCCCCTGGAGGAGGAAATGGCAACCCACTCCAGTATTCTTGCCTGGAAAGTTGCATGGACAGACGAGCCTGGAGGGCTACAGGCCATTGGGTTGCAAAGGAGCTGAACATGAGTTAGCCACTAAACCACAACAATATATCCTCAAAGTCTGAATTTCAGCTCTTCATCTTCAGGGTTAGAGCCCACTGCCCTACTCTATTAATCTTTCCCCCTTGCAATGCCTTAGTCATTTACAGTGTGCTAGGGAGAAGAAGGGAAGGAGGCCTCTCTGGATGGATCCCAAGTACCGCAGATGACACAGGAGAGTTATGTGTATGTGGCTAATGACCCCTTGTTCTAATTCTTAAAATATTTAAGGTCCCTTTTCAGCTGGTGAAGACCCAAGCCGTCTATGGCTCCTGAATGGAAATTCCAAAGTATCTCATTGTCAATCAAATAAATGACTATTTTATCTTAATAACATTATGCCCAGCAGCAATACTATGGGATTATGATCAAGTCATGCCACAGCTTTCATTCCCTGAGCTACGAAATGAAGTTATCAAGGGAGACAATCTTGAGGTTTCCATCAAGCTATATTTTATCTCATAATACTGAGTATATCAAAGCAGTGACTGTAGATTGATTTTTTTTCCCATGATGTCACAAGAGAGGGAAAGGTAAATGCAGTAATTAGTGCAGGAAAGGATTAAGTAGACAACACATACACAGAGCAAGAGATAAAAGAAAGACCCTGAGGTATCAAGGCACAACATTATATGTGTCTTAACAATCTGCAGCAAACCAGGAGGGGTCCAGAATGGCCCAACTGCAAGTTCCCTTACCCACTGTGCTCCCTAGGTAAAGTGCTTGGGAGGTACCTTGGTACCCTGCTTCCAGGATCCCAGGTTCATCTCTGATAGCTTCTCCCCTCTTTCAGTATCTTCCCCCAGAAAAGGCTGCATAAAATGTAGATTTGGGGCCTCTTGCTTATCTGAAAATGCCTTTTTCTTCCTCACCTTTCACAGAAGGTCTGACTGGGTTTAGAATTCTAGTTTGATGACTGTGATCAGGCCACACCATTTGTTCTTCATAACTCTTGAAGGGATTGTTCCATTAACTTCTAGTGGATCAGGTTGCTGCTAAGAAGCCTGATCCAATTTTTATTCCCAATCCTTTCTTTGGACCTATTAATTCTCTTAGTGTTCCAAAAATTCACAACAATTTGACCTGATTTTTCTCTTCCAAGTTTTGGTGCTGATTGCTTGGCAGTTCTTCCCCTCTTGAGCCTCAAATTCCTTGGTTTGGGGAATTAATCTCACATTACTGTTTTCATTCATTTCTTCACCTATATTTTCTCTATTCTCTTTCTACATAACTTTCAATAGACACATAGAACTGCAGTTCTCATCTTTTCTCTCCAATTGTCAGTTTCTTTGCTTCTTATTTTACTTCCTGGAAAAGTTCAACTTTCATTTAATGCTCCCATTTTATTTAGCACCACACATTTTTTCTGCTCTTTCCTGCTCTCTGATTTCTCTTTTTAGTATAGCATACCTTGAAACTTCTAATATCTCTCTGAGGATATTATGAGATTTTTTTTTTGAAGCGTTCTCTTTTCTACACATTTTTTTTAGTGTTCTCTGTTTATACTTTGTACAGTTTTAATTTCAGTGTAAGTATGTGTGTGCTTTCTTTCAGAGGTTGTTCTAAAATAACAACCTGAGTCTGAAATATTTCTAACATTAATTCCTGTCACTCATATTTAAAGCTAAAATGGTAACAAGCTGACTGATCTCTGTGTGTATTGGTGGTCTTGCCAGTTGCTGGTTGGACACTGTCCCATGACCTTTTCTTCTCTGCTGCAGAAGAGACACCTCTGAGCGACTGCCTGCCGTTTGGTACTCCAAGAGTAGCGTAGGGAAAGGAACTGGGGTTCCCAGTGTTCAACAGGCAGACTCTGGTTTCATTCCCTTCATCCAGCCCTGTGCCTCTGCTCACCCCAGAGCAGGGTTTCTCAGCCTCAGCACTAATGGCATCTGGGGCTAAACAATCCTTTGCTATGGGAGGCCATCCTGGACACTGCTGGGCTGTTTAGCCTCTATAACCACTAGACACCAGAAATTTCCCAAGTTCTGACAATTAAAAAGGTCTCTAGATATTGGCAAGCTTCCCCCAGACGGTGGGGAGCAAAACAGTCCCTGCTTGAGAACCCAGGCCTGCCAAGTGCCTGGGCTCTCTGAGGTAGCAGTTTCTCCAGTCTGTTTTCCCAGTTGCAGATGCCTAGGCTCCTACAGAAGCAACGGTAGGAGTGGCTGCCTGGCACCGTGGGGTATGGGAGGGAAAGTGCAGGTTTAAATGTCGTACGTAAATTGATTTTCCTGTACTTTATCCTTGCTATCTATGATACCTGGGGATACCATGATCGGTACCTCCAATCATGCTGCCTTTCTGAGAATCATGTGAGTGTTGTTTGATAACATCTACAAGCACAAATTATAGCTTTATCCCATTACTGTATCAGTCTCCACCCCTACAACCTCTTTACCTATTCCAGAAATGTTTGGGTACTCCCAGCCCACTCCTGACTTCTCTCCTTCCTCTTGACTACTGAACTTAAACTTTTATATCTTGCACCAGCATTTACGAGGACTTTTAGGATGCTGAGGTGAACCACGTGTTCAAAGCTCCATGCTCAACTAGCAATTTGTACTATTATTTTACAACTTCAATTCTTTGTTTAGATAAATATAGGAGAAATTTCTTCAGCAGTTATCCCAAAAATTTTATGGACTGATTATATAGCATGATACTGATCATCCTTGTCATTTTTTTTCCTAACTCAAGTCAATTACCTCATGTTTCCAGGAGATTATCTTTAATAGTTTAAGGAAAATGGAGGAGCTGACAGAATCCAGGGCCTCTTTTTAAGAAAACTCTTTTTGTAACTCTTCTGTAACCTTTTAAAACTTAAAACTCTCAAAAGCCTCAGATGAACAGGTAGGAGGACTAAGGAGATGACACTCTTGTCCAGTGATGCTTTTTTGGAAAAATGAGGGGATACCTCCCAGGCCTCCCACTGGACAACCACAACATCTGGGGGTGCCAGCAAGTAAAAATAAATGTGAAGGATTGTACCACACATCTCATTCCCAGGGTTCCTCAAACAAGGACTCCTGCCAAGTCATGTCTTTCTAGCTTGATAGATTTTATTAGGTGGGAGTGGTAATACAACTGTCATACAATTTTCCAAAGCTTTTTCCAAGAACAACTGACAAAAATGTGCATTCAGCTTGGGCTTCCTAGGTGACACATAAGTAAAGAATCCACCTGCCAATGCAGGAGACACAAGAGATGTGGATTCAATCTCTTGGCCAGGAAGATCTCCTGGAGGAGGAAATAGGAACCCACTTAAGTATCCCTGCCTGGAAAGTTCCATGGATGGAGGAGCCTGGAGGGCTATAGTCCATGGGGTCGCAAAGAGTTGGACATGACTGAGCACGTACCCACACATGCACGCTCTCAGCCTGTCTATTCATATGCCTCTGGTCAGATTTAGAAACCAAGGAAAAGGAAAAGACTAAGTCAGAAGAACTGAAAAAGAAAGAGAAAAATGGAACAGTTAGAAACTTAAAAATAAAGGAAAGTCATTCTGATGACAATGGGGCGATCTGATATTCTTTGAACCATAAAAACATTTCCTCTATCTAAAAGCATCATCAGTATCCCAAATTAGAAGTGCCAGTTTTTCAAAACTTTATCTATGAATTTTCCAGTAGACTTTCACATTAGTGCCCGAACAATACAAGAACAAATCCATCATTGTAAATCATCCTAGCCATTTAGGGCCATGGACTTAAAAGTAGTTGGCAAACTTAGGGTGTTATGAAGCTTAATTAAAAACAGCTCATTTTTTCTGAACATCATTACTTTTGGCAGCACATTTATCAGCAAGCCTGAAATGAGTTGGATAGCACAGAGGAACAGATATAAGCTTTTTTAAAACAAACTCAGAGACCCTGAGTATTACAAAATCTTAGTTAGTTCACCTCACTAATTTCAGAACTGGTGTAAGCCTCACCCACTCTGGGAGACCTACTGTGTCAGCCCTGCCTGATTTCCACTGGCTCCACTGATGGATGCCTGCTTCTGCCTCCTTGATTGCTCTCAAGGATCCATTAAAATGTCAGTCCCTCTCCTGCAGGGTCAATTCCCATTGAAATTCTCCACCTCAGTAGGCAGAGTAGAATAAGGCTAAAAACATTCTATGGCACAAATATGTCTGTGCCCTTGGCCTAATTAGAAGCATGTTTAAAATTGAACACATGAAACAGCAGACATCTATTCCTTCCATCAATCTCAAGGGGCAGAAATACTCCTCTTTAAATGATTCTGGGGTCATTTGGTTTTTGAATTATAAATCTTACAATAATAAAAACCCATTCCAAACCTACTTAAACTTATTTTTTAACAGACAAAATTTAAGCCATATTTCCATGGCTTACATGAAAATTCAAGCAGTTTTTTCCAGCCTGGCCTTGGAAAGCATACTGATGACTCAAAGGTCAAGCATCTGTCTTAGTAAAGAAAACTTTCAAGTTTTAACTTAGTTTAAAGAATTCTAAGTTTAAAGAAAATTCCACCAATTGAAGTTCTAGTGAATTTGCTTTTTATTCTTCAGGTAGGTTATTGTCCTAAGTCGTGAGAAGTACAAAAGACCTGACATTCAGAATGACTATGAAGCAACATTCATAGAAATAAAACTCCCCATTCAGATATTTAACATCCCTTTTGACTTCTGCATGATATTTTAAATATCATGACAATGGCCGAAACACTCATCATCTCACTTCTGACCTATGTGGAAATTTGACCTATTTTCTGGTGGTGGAAACTAACCTAGCTAAAATGTTTCTTTTAAAATGTGAATTTAAAACTCAAAAAATGTAAATATACTTTATAACCTTTAAAATTATTATGGGATTTCCCTGGTGGCACAGTGGATAAGTGGATTGGCACACCTGGCAATGCAGGGGACACAGGTTCGATCCCTTGTCCAGAAAAATTCCATATGCCATGGAGCAGCTAAGCCCACACACCACAACTACTGAGCCCTGCTCTAAACCCCAGGTGTTCAAAATGCTGAAGCCCCTGTACCAAGCACCTGTGCTCTACAACAAGAGAAGTCACTGCAATGAGAAGCCCTCGAACCACAATGAAGAACTGCCCTCACTTGCCACAACCAGAGAAAGCCTATGCAAAGCAACAAAGACCCAGTGCAGACAAAAAATACATATACATTAATTTTAAAACATCAAACTATTATGACCATAGGGATTTCAAGATGGTGGAGGAGTAGGAGAAAATAAGAGTTTATCTCTCTTTGCAAATGCATCAAGAATACACCTACAGAAGGAACAACTATCACGGTGCACTGGCTGAACACTAGTTGAACACCCTGGACACTGGAAAGGATAGGAAAGATCCCCACATGGCCAGCTATGATGAGAGGAAGAATAAGGGAAAAAGAAGAGGACAGGACGGATGGGACCTGTGTCCCTCGTAGAGGAGTTGAGGAAGAGGAGAGTTTCCCACATCCAGGAAGACCCCTCAGCAACAGGGAGATCAGTTGGAACAGAGGAGGAGCATCTGAGGCTGTTGGAGAAGGGTGAAACAACCAGTCTGTGGCAGACTGGACAGAGTGAGACCTACAGAGAGGGTCCATGCCAAAGCACAGTTCTTTGAGAGGTTAAACAAACTGATTAAACTTTAGTGAGATTCATCAAGAAAAAAAAGAGAGAGGACACAAATCAATAAAATTAGAAATTAAAAAGAAGTTATAAGTGACACTACAGAAAAATAGAGGCTCAAAAGAGACTACTATAAGGAATATATGAAAAAAAAAAAAAAAAAAGATGGACAACCTGGAAGAAATGGACAAAAAGTAGAGTCCTGCAAGACTAAATCAGGAAGAAATAGAAAATGTGAACACACCCATCAAAGTAGTGAAATTGAAACTGAGATTAAAAATCTTCCAACAGATCCCATTTGTTTATTTTTGCTTTTATTTCCAGAATTCTGGGAGGTGGATCATAGAGGATCCTGCTGTGATTTATGTCTGAGAGTGTTTTGCCTATGTTCTCCTCTAGGAGTTTTATAGTTTCTGATCTTACATTTAGATCTTTAATCCATTTTGAGTTTATTTTTGTGTGCGGTGTTAGAAAGTGATCTAGTTTCATTCTTTTACAAGTGGTTGACCAGTTTTCCCAGCACCACTTGTTAAAGAGATTATCTTTACTCCATTGTATATTCTAGCAAAAATAAACAAATGGGATCTAATTAAAATTAAAAGCTTCTGCACAACAAAGGAAAATATAAGCAAGGTGAAAAGACAGCCTTCTGAATGGGAGAAAATAATAGCAAATGAAGCAACTGACAAACAACTAATCTCAAAAATATACAAGCAACTTCTGCAGCTCAATTCCAGAAAAATAAACGACCCAATCAAAAAATGGGCCAAAGAACTAAATAGACATTTCTCCAAAGAAGACATACGGATGGCTAACAAACACATGAAAAGATGCTCAACATCACTCATTATTACAGAAATGCAAATCAAAACCACAATGAGGTACCACTTCACACCAGTCAGAATGGCTGCGATCCAAAAATCTGCAAGCAATAAATGCTGGAGAGGGTGTGGAGAAAAGGGAACCCTCCTACACTGTTGGTGGGAATGCAAACTAGTACAGCCACTATGGAGAACAGTGTGGAGATTCCTTAAAAATTGCAAATAGAACTACCTTATGACCCAGCAATCCCACTTCTGGGCATACACACCGAGGAAACCAGAATTGAAAGAGACACATGTACCCCAATGTTCATCGCAGCACTGTTTATAATAGCCAGGACATGGAAACAACCTAGATGTCCATCAGCAGATGAATGGATAAGAAAGCTGTGGTACATATACACAATGGAGTATTACTCAGCCGTTAAAAAGAATTCATTTGAATCAGTTCTGATGAGATGGATGAAACTGGAGCCGATTATACAGAGTGAAGTAAGCCAGAAAGAAAAACACCAATACAGTATACTAACACATATATATGGAATTTAGGAAGATAGCAATGACGACCCTGTATGCAAGACAGGGAAAGAGACACAGATGTGTATAGCGGACTTTTGGACTCAGAGGGAGAGGGAGAGGGTGGGATGATTTGGGAGAATGACATTCTAACATGTATACTATCATGTGAATTGAATCGCCAGTCTATGTCTGACGCAGGATGCAGCATGCTTGGGGCTGGTGCATGGGGATGACCCAGAAAGATGTTATGGGGAGGGAGGTGGGAGGGGGGTTCATGTTTGGGAATGCATGTAAGAATTAAAGATTTTAAAATTTAAAAAATAAAAAACTAAAATTAAAAAAAAAAAAATAAAAATCTTCCAACAAACAAAAGTCCAGGACCAGATGGTATCACAGAAAAATTCTATCGAACATTTAGAGAAGAGTTAACGTCTGTGCTTCTCAAACTCTTCCAAAAACTGCAGAGGGAGGAACACTTCCAAACTCACTCTACCAGCACCATTACCCTGATACCAAAACAAGACAAAGATATCACAAAAAAGAAAAATACAGACCAATATCACTGATGGACATAGACACAAAACTCCTTAACAAAATACTACCAAACCAAATCCAACAACACATTAGAAGGATAATACACCATGATCAAGTGGGGTTTTATCCCAAAAAAGGAAAGATTCTTCAATGTATGCAAATCAATCAATGTGATACACCATATTAGTAAACTGAAGAACAAAAACCACATGATCATCTCAGTAGACGCAGAAAAACTTTCAACAAAATTCAACACTCATTTATAATAAAAACTCTCCAGAGAGACTTCCCTAGTGGTCCAGTAGCTAAGACTGCATTCCCAATGCAGGAGGCCCTGGTTTGACCCCTGGTCATGGCACAAGATCCCACATTTCTGCAACTAAAGTTCCTGAATGCTACAACTAAGACCTGCTGCAGCCAAACAAATAAACAAAACCCTCCAGAAAGTGGACATAGAGGGAAGATATCTCCATGAAATAGAGGGAAACTATCTCAACATAATAAAGGTCACATATGACAAATGCACAACAAACATTATTCTCAGTGGTGAAAAACTAAAAGCATTTCCTCTGAGATCATGAATAAGACAACAATTTTCATTCTCACCACCATTATTCAACACAGTCTTGGAAGTCCTAGACATAGTAATCAGAGAAGAAAGAGAAATAAGGGGAATCCAAATTGGAAAAGAAGTAAAACTGTCACTGTTTGCAGATGTCATGATACTATACATAGAAAATCCAAAAGATGCCACCAGAAAATCACTAGAAATAATCAATGAATTTAGTAAAGTCACAAGATACAAAAATAATACACAGAAATCTCTTGTATTCTCATACACTAACAATGAACATAATACAGAGAAATAAAGGAAACAATACCATGTACCATTGCCAGAGAGTGAATAAAATACCCAGGAACTTACCTACCTAAGGAGGCAAAAGATCTGTACTCAGAAAACTATAAGATCCAGATGAAAGAAATCAAAGATGACACAAACAGATGGACTAATAGACCATGTTCTTGAACTGGAAGAATCAATATTGTGAAAATGACTATATTATCCAAAGCAATCTACAGATTCAATGCAATCCCTATCAAATTACCAATGGTGCTAGAACAGAGAATTTTACAATTTGTATGAAAACACAAAAGACACCAAATAGCCATAGAAATCTTGAGAAAAAAAAAAATGGAGCTGAAGGAATCAGGCTTTCTGACTTCAGAGTATACAACAAAGCTACAGTAATCAAGACAGCATGGTACTAGCACAAAAACAGAAATATAGACCAATGGAACAGGTCAGAAAGTACAGAGATAAACCCATGCACATATAGTCACCTAATCTATGACAAAGGAGGCAAAAATATGCAATGGAGAAAAGACAGCCTCTTCAATAACTGGCGAAACTACACATAAAAGAACAAAATAAGAACACTCCCTAACACCATACACAAAAATAAACTCAAAATGAACTGAAGTCCTTAATAGAAAGCCAGACACTATAAAACTCTTAGAAGAAAGCACAGCACAATAAAGCAAAGCACAATATTCTTTGACATAAATCACAGCAGGATCTTTTCTGACTCACCTCCTAGAGGAATGAAAATAAAAATAAATAAACGGGATCTAATTAAACTGAAAAGCTTATGCACAGTATAGGAAATAATAAACAAGACAAAAAGACAATGATCCAGAGAGATGATATGGGGTGGGAGGGGGGTTCAGGATTGGGAACTCATGTACACCCGTGGTGGATTCATGTCAATTTATGGCAAAACCAATACAGTACTGTAAAGTAAAATAAAGTAAAAATAAAAATTAAAAAAAAAAGACAACCCTCAGAATGGGAGAAAATATTTGCAACAAGCAACTGACAAAGAAATAACCTCCAAAATAACAAACAGCTCATGCAGCTCAATATCAAAAAATAAAACAAATAAATACCCCAATCAAAACATGGGTGGAAGACCCAAATAAATACTTCTCTAAAGATGACATACAAATGGCCAAGAGGTAAAGATGCTCAACATCAGTAATCATTAGAGCAATTTAAATCAGAACTATGATGAGGAATCAACTCACACATGTCAGAATAGCCATTATTAAAAAATGTACAAACAGTAAATATTTGAGAGAGTTCAGAGAAAAGGAAATACTCATGCACTGTTAATGGAAATGTAAATTGATACAGCCACTATGGAGGTTTCTATTATTATATGGCCCAGAAATCCCACTAATAGGCCATACCCAAAGAAAATCATAATTTCAAAAGGCACATGTACCCCAGCGTTCATTGCATCACTACCCACAATAGCCAGGATATGGAAGCAATCTAAATACCTATCGACAGAAAAAAGGATAAAGAAGATGTGGTACATATATATGATGGAATATTGTCCAGTCAGTCATAGAAAGAACAAATTTGGGAAATCTGTAGAGACATGGATGGACCCAGAGATTGTCATACAGAGTGAAGTAAGTCAGAACGAGAAAAAATATATATATTAATGCTTATATGTATAATCTAGAAAAATGGTATAGATGATCTTATCTGCAAAGCAGAAAGAGAGACACAGCCATTGAGAAAAAACATATGGACACAAAGGGGGTAAGAGTGGGTATGATGAAATGGGAGATTGGCATTGACATATATATACTATTGATACTATGTATAAAATACATAACTAATGAGAACCTACTGTATAGCTCAGGGAACTCTATGCAATGCTCTGCGGTGACCTAAATGGAAAGGAAATTCAAAACAGGGGATATATGTATAGCAAATTCATTTTGCTATATGCAGAAACTAATAAAACATTGAAAAGCAACTATACTCTAATAGAGATTAATAAAGTAAGTAAATAAGTAAAAAAAATTTTAATAATAAATAAATAAGTAGTAAACTAAGACAAACAGAAATTCTCTAATTTTATCTGGAGACAGTTATATAATTCAATGCTAATAAATATCATCATCAAGAAATCAAAAATAATAAAATTATTATGATCTTTACCCAAGGATGATGTCAGAGTTTCCTGATGAGCTTGACTAGAAAAACCAGTAAATACCCTTTCCTGAACTGAAAAGTTTTTATCTCAAAAGGATTAAAAAGGAAATCAGATGTCAAAATTTGTCTGGGTATTTCCAAAGTTCAAACTATTCCAATTAAATGCAGAAAGACTTGCCAATATCTTCCCTTAGCAGAATTTGCCCATCACATCTTTCAACGGCATACTCAAGGTCATGTGATATCACTCTGTTGATCTCTACACATTATTTCCACAGCATTTCCTTTACTGGCTTTCTGCTGCCCTCAAACACGCAAGGATTACTATTAATACTAATTTAGGGCTTTGCTTGGTTTTTTCTTGCCCTAAAATTCTCTCAACTATATTTTACCATGGCTAATGATTTATGTTCAAATTATGCTAATCTCATATAAGCATTCCTTGAAAATCCAATCTGAAAGGTTCTTGACCCCATCTATATATCCAGTCTTTCTCTAGATTTTCTGTCAAGTTTGAGATCATCAATCAATTTTGAAAAATTCTCCATTACTCTCCCATCAAATATTTCTTTTTTCTCTGCTACTTTGCTGTTTTTCCATAGGTTCTAATTTCTTATGATTAGACCATTTGAAATTCTGCCCAGGTTTCAAGTAGTTTCTTTCATACTTTTCTCTTTTTTTCTCTTTATTTTACAGTTTGGGTCATTTGTTCACTTTTCATTTGTTCAATATACTGATCCTTTCCTCTATCTGCTATTAAGTTCATCAAGTAATTTTTTTTTATTTTGTAATTTTCATTTCTAGTATAGTTTTTGGCTTTTTAAAATAGCTTGTATCTCTCTGCTGAAATTGCCTGTATGTTTACATATTATGTCCACTTTTCCACAGATCCTTTAATGAATTATATTATGGGCTTTTGAAGTCTGTCTGATAATTCCATCATCTAGTCCATCCCTTAGTCCACTTTTATTGACTATTTCCTCTCTTTACGTCAAGTCATATTCCTTATATCTCTGCACAGTTCATAAACTTTTATTGTGGTTCAGACATTGTAGGTAAAATAATATTAGAGGCTAAAGAAAATAATTGTAATTCCCAAGGAAGAATACATTCTTTCTTCTGTCAGGACAGAGTTCAAATAATCTGTAGTTGAGATGCATCCAGGCTGAAATTTAGCTTTACTCACATTTACTTCTGCACTGGCTTCAAAAGTTTAAAGACATGATTAGGACTTTCCCTTCAGCAAGACTGGCCCATTGGCAAGTCTACAAGAGTTGCTAAAGTTCTCCTTTAGCACTCAGCCACCCAATTTTCAAGCTCTGAAAAATCTCTACTTACTTTTCAGTCCATCTTCTAGTTTTTTTGTTTGTTTGTTTGGGTTTCTAGGGAGTTATCTTTTTTATTCCAGTCCCACTAATAGCTCTGTGCACCTCAAGATATCTCTCTTAGCATTACTACCTGACCCCTAGTCTTTGGAAAGCTTTTCCAATACATTCTGTGAAGTTCCTAATTACTCTAGGGAGATGATCTCAGCTTTCTTGCCTCACTGGCAGCCTTCTGTTTTTGTCCAGTTGCTCAGTCATGTCTGACTCTTAGTGACCCCATGGACTGCAGCATGCCAGGCATCCCTGTCCTTCACCATCTCCCAAAGCTTGCTCAAACTCCTGTCCACTGAGTCAGCAATGCCATCCATATCTCATCCTCTGTCGTCTCCTTCTCCTGCCTTCAGTCTTTCCCAGAATCAGAGTCTTTTCTAATGAGTCAGCTCTTTGCATTAGATGGTCAAAGTATTGGAGCTTCAGCATCAGTGCTTCCAATGAAGGTGGCTATTACAGTGTACTTGACAAAGGTCTAAAACCCCTGAGAGAGAGCTGTCTTATCCCTCATGCCCTACCCCTAGCTTTCGGTAGTCTTCTGACTTGTATTTCAGGAAGGCCTCTCATATCTCAGAGATAAGTGAGTTCAGCAAACTTGTTCTGATGCCATTATTTGGCATTGTACCTCTGTACATTTGGTGAAGGGCCCTAGAAAAGAGTTGGCAAATGGCTGCAGATAGTCTGTGTCTGGAGCTCCTTGGAATTCTAATCTTTCATGCCAACTCACATGCAACTGTAAAAAGTTAAGCTGGTTTCTCTTTATCTTTTTGCTTATGGTAGATTTTTGCTCTCCTGATGATCTACCAAGAATGAAAGCAACTATGAGTCTCTCCTCTCATAAAAACAGCTTTTGGCTATCTGGCATTTAGTTAATTTGGCTTTCTTTTCTTTTCTTTTCTGGTAGATTTGAAAGATTATAATACTGTAGAGTATGTGGCTTGATGTCAAAGTTAGTGTGGGAGTGATATTCCCTTGCAACTTCCTTCATCCAACCAGAAATTTTCTTCATCTTTATATTTTCAGCATCTGGACTGGTGCTGATACTTGGTAGCCACTCAAACTTTAACTGAAGGTGCAAAAAGAGGAAAGTAGTATTAGACACCACTTTCTAATGTGTAAATGTGCAAACTTTTACTGAATGTGTAAAAAGAGGAAAGTGGTATTAGACACAATTAGACACCAAATTGCTTGTGTTACCCAGACACCTAGCTGGACAAAGGTTAATTAAACTAAACGTCCCCTGAACTTTTTGAAGAAGTAACAGCACAAATAACAGAACTATTCAAATAACTTTTAGTAATAATGCCATTCCAAATCAATTTCTACCTGGAACTAATATTATTTATTGTGATTTTATACCATGGATATCTGCTGCAATTTTACAGATGAAGAAATATCCATTTAATCTATGAGATATGATTATGATATTAACTGAGAAGGCTAAACTCTAATGTATTTAGATGGAAAATACAGAAATTAAGTTAGAAAATTTTTAATGGATGGTTTGAATTGGCTTATTACTCATGACATTCCCAGGTTTAAAATGAATACAATTATATTACTAGTAAAACCTAATTACTGCCCATGGAAATGCCCTGTGGTTACATTTGGTATTTCCTCCCAATCTCATGACTGACAATGGAAAATTGCAATCCTAAATTTCTCCTGGTTTATATTAAACTGAGAAATTATATTAAATTATCTGTATCATTCACCTTCTAAATACATTCTTTCAGATCATACCACAACCAGAGCACTAAGACCTTTCCTTATACAGGATGGATTGATTATTCAAGTTAACTTTGGCAAGGTGGATGCACTCCTGTATTATCTGGATAGCCAGTTGGATTTATTGACAGAAGTGAAAGTTAACAGTCAAAACAGTGTACTATAACTGCACTCATGGCACCCAGTACAGAGGAAAGTTAGGGGTGGCTCAGCATAACAGATTTTCACCATGAAGACTGATAATAGCTGACACTTCAGAAGCAACCACAGTCATACATTAAAGCCACAGTCCAGCAATAATGTTTTGATGCAGGACAGACAAGACATTGCTAAGTACTTACTAATTCCTATGATGAGTGAAAGAAGCTATCTTTTCTGAAGAAAGGTGATATTTAGTAGGAAGAGTCTGTACAATCAGTTGTTTGATTCCTTAAAACACACATGGTATAACATACCCTTAACAGGATACTAGATTATACATTCTTAGACTTGGTCACCTTAGGAGTATGTGAACTTCCTATTTGCATCTTATTTTTCTGAGGATGTTTTTAAAAATTTTACTTTATATTGGAGTACAGTTGATTGACAATGTTGTGTTAGTTTCAGGTGTACAGCAAAGTGATTCAGTTATACATATACAAGCATCCATTCCTTTTCAAATTCTTTCCCATTTACATAATTACAGAATGTTGGGCAGAGTTCCCTGTACTATACACAGTAACTCTTTGTTGGTTATCTATTTTAAATATAGTAATGTGTACATGTCCATCCCAAACTCCCAATTCTATCCCTCCTTGTAACCAAAACTTTGTTGTTTTTGTTTTGTAAATAAGTTTATTTCTATCATTTTTTAGATTCCACATATAAGCAATATAATATAATATTTGTCTTTCTCTGCCTGATTTACTTCACTTAGTATGATAATCTCCAGGTCCATCCATGTTGCTGCAAATAGCATTAGTTCATTCTTTTAACAGCTGAGTAGTAGTCCATTGTATCAATATAGTTGCTGTACCACATTATATTCCCACCAACAGTGTACAAGAGTCCCCTTTTCTACACACTCTCTCCGGTATTTATTGTTTATAGCTTTTTTGATGATGGCCATTTGGCTTGGTGTGAGGTGCTATATCACTGCAGTTTTAATTTTCATTTCTCTAATAATTAGTGGTGTTGAACATCTTTTCACGTGCTTCTTGGCATACTGAGGTGCATAAGCTGTTCGTAAATTTTGAAGACTAACTCTTTGTTGGTTGTATAATGGAAAATAAATATTTTCTCCCTTTCTGTGGGTTGTTTTCTCTCTCTCTCTCTCTCTCTCTTTTTTTTTTTTGGTTTCCTTTACTGTGCAAAAAATCTTTTGAGTTTGATCAAGTCCCATTTGTTTACTTCTGTTTTTACTTTCATTACTGTGTGAGATTGAGAGATGAGTCCAAAAAGATATTGCTATGAATTATGTCAGTGTCCTGCTTATGTTTTCCTCTAAGAGTTTAAGAGTATCCAGTCTTACAAATAGGTCTTTAATCCATTTTGAGTTTATTTTTATGTGTGGTATTAAAGCATGTTCTAACTTCATTTTTTGACATATAGCTGTCCAGTTATCCCAGAACCATATATTAAAAAGATTGTCTTTCATCAATTGTGTAATCTTCCCTCCTTTGTTGTAGACTAATTGACCATAAGTGCATGGGTTCATTTCTGGGCTTTCTAATGTACTACATTGATCTATGTTTCTGTTGTTTTTTCCTGCCAGTACAAGACTGTTTTGACTGTTGTAACTTGGAAAAGACTCTGATGCTGGGAGGGATTGGGGGCAGTAGGAGAAAGCGACAATCAAGGATGAGATGGCTGGATGGCATCAAGGACTCGATGGACATGAGTCTGAGTGAACTCCAGGAGATGGTGATGAACAGGGGGCCTGGCATGCTGCGATTCATGGGGTCTCAAAGAGTAGGACACGACTGAGCGACTGAACTGAACTGAACTGAACTGAACTTTGTAGTATAGTCTGAAGTCAGAGAGCCCTTTCTTCCAACTGTTTTTCATCTCTTAAGATTGCTTTGGCTATTAGGGGTCTTTTGTGTCTCCATACAAATTCTAAGATTTTTTTGTTATAGTTCTATGAAAAATGCCATTGGTAATTTGTTAAGGATTGTACAGAAGCTGTGGGTTGCCTTGGGTACTATCGTCATTTTAACAATATTGATTCTGCCAATCCAAGAACATGGTATATCTTTCCACCTGTTTGTGCTGTCCATGATTTCTTTCATCAGCATCTCACAGGTTTCAGAGTACAATTCTTTTGTCTCCTTAGGAAGCTTTATTTATATGTATTTTATTCTTTCTGAGTGATGGTAAGTGGGATTGTTTCTTTAATTTCTCTTTCTGATCTTCCATTGTTAGTGTATGGAAATACAACAGATTTCTGTATATTAATTTTGTTTCTCATCATTTTATTGAATTCATTGATGAGCTCTAGGAGCTCTAGTAATTTTCTGGTAGCATCTTTATAATTTTCTATGTAGTATCATGTCATCTACAAACAGTGATAGTTTTACTTTGTTTCCAATCTGGATTCCTTTTATTTCTCTTTCTTCTATGACTGCTATAGCTAGGACTTCCAAAACTATGTTGAACAAAAGTGGCAATAGTGTACATCTTTGCCTTGTTCCTGATCTCAAAGGAAATGCTTTCTACTTTGCAGTGTTGAATATGATGTTAGCTATAGGTTTATCATATATGGCCCTTATTAGGATAAAGTATTTTCCTTCTGTGCCCACTTTCTGGAGAGTCTTTATCATAAGTGGGTGTTGAATTTCATCAAAAACTTTTTCTGGATCTATTGAGATGACCATATGGTTTTTATTCTTCAGCTTATTGATGTGGCAAATCACACTGATTAATTTACAGATATTGAAAAACCCATGCATCCCTGTAAGAAATCCCAGTTGATCACTGTGTATGATTCTTTTAATGTATTGTTGAATTCAGTTTGATAGTATTTTGTTGAGGACTTTTGCAACTATGTTCATCAGTAACACTGGCCTGTAATTTTCTGTTTTTGTGGTATCTTTGTTTTGGGTATCAAGGTAATGGCGGCCTCATAGAATGAGTTTGGGAGAATTCTTTCCTCTGCAATTTTTTGAAATAGTTTCAGAAGGTAGATGTTAACTCTTCTCTAAATGCTGGATAGAATTCATCTGTGAGTCCACTTGGTCCTGGACTTTTGTTTGTTGGAAGATTTTTAATCACAGTTTCAATGCCTGTGATTAGCCTGTTCATATTTTCCACTTATTCATAGTTCAGTCTTATGGGATTGTACATTTGTAAGAATTTGTCCATTTTTTTCTATGTTTCCATCTTTGGGACTATAGTTACCTGTAGTAGTCTTTTATGATTTTTTGTATTTCTGTGGTGTGCACTGTAACTTCTTTTTCATTTTTTATTTTATTGAGTTGAACCTTCTCCCTATTTTTCTGGACGAGTCTAGTTAAAGGTTTCTCAATTTTGTTTATCTCTTCAAAGAATCAACTTCCAGTTTCCTTAATCTTTTCTATTGTTTTATTCCTATTTTGTTTATTTCTTCTCTGATTTTCATTATCCCTTTCCTTTTACTATTTTTAGGCTTTGTTTGTTCTTCTTTCTCTATTTGCTTTAGGTGTAAAGTTAGGTTGTTTATTTGTGATTGTATTGCTACAAACTTCCATCTTAAAAGTGCCTATCCTGCATCCTGTAAGTTTTGGATCATTGTGCTGTCTGTTGGGTAGGGCTACTGGTGGCCTCTGGGAAGGTTCATGCCAATGAGTACTCCCAGAATGCTGCTGCCAACGTTTTTGTCCCCACACTGAGCCAAAGCCAGCCCCCATTTCTGCAGGAGACTCTTCAATACAAGCAGGTTATGTCTAACCTAGTCTCTATGGGATCACTGCTTTCCCCCCCCTGTGTCCTGGTACACATGGGTCCCTGTGTACACCTTCCAAGGATTGAGTTTCTGTTTCCTCCAGTCCTGTGTAATTCCTGCCATCAAACTCCACTTAGATTCAAAGCCAGATTCTCTGGGTGCTCCTCCTCCCATTGCCAGACCTCTAGGCTGGGAAGCCTAACATAAGACTCAGAACTTTCACACCAGTGGGAAAACTCCTGCTGTATAATTATTTTGTAGTTTGTGAGTCACCCAACTGGCAGGTACAGGATTTGATTTTATCATGATTGCACCTCTCCTGCCATCTCACTGTGACTTCTTCCTTGTGTTTGGATGTAGGGTATCTCTTTGGTAAGTTCCAGAGTTTTGTCCATGGTTGCTCAACAGTGAGCTGTGACTTTGGTGTTCTCATAAGAAACGCATGTCCTTCTACTCCGCCATCTTGAGTTTTGTGTCTCTCTATCTGCATCTTATAGTAGCTTAAGATATTTTTAAAATCTTCTGTGATAGGAAATGTTGGCCACAGTTGAGGGCACCTTTTTCTCTCTTGTAGCAATTAAGATTAGCTAGTAGGCCTTTATTAATGGCCTGAATAAAAAAAACAGAGTTAAGAGCAGGCAAGGTATTCATCTATAAAAGCTTTCAGTGATCTCATAGAGCCCTACTTGAGCACAATAGGGAAAGAATCAAGCTTGCATGCTTTAAACTAGCCAGAGTCCAAGCACTGCCATTCCAGATGGCATTTTAGCTACTTCTCCCTTGCTCTTTTCACTCAGTTCTGTCACTTGTATATACATTTCTCAAAAAGTTATAGTAGGAAACAAAACTAAGTCAGTAAAAGAAAGACCTGGCCTCCTCGATGGCTCAGCAAGTAAAGAATCCACCTGCCAATGCAGGCAACACAGGAGACAGTTTTGAACCCTGGGTCAGAAAGATCCCCTGGAGGAGGAAATGGCAACCTGCTCCAGTATTCTTGCCTGGAAAATTCCATGGACAGCAAACGCTGGTGGGCTACAGTCCATGGGGTCGCAAAGAGTTGGACATGACTAAAGTGACTGAGCACACAAAAGAAAAACCTACTTGTTTTTAGAAGCACCAATCATTCAAATGGAGACTTAGTTATCTGAAGATTTTAATGAATCTAGAAAGGTGCCTTACATGGGCTTGTGGGGGTTAAATCAACACCAAAATGATCCATGCTGATGGCTGAGAAATAATCATGTGATTGTATGGGAAACACTGAGATGATCCAATGATTTTATCACCCTACCCTATTTAAGAGGGGCTTCCCAGGTGGCACTAGTGGTAAAGAACCCGCCTGCCAATGCAGGAGACATAAGAGATGCGGGTTCGATCCCTTTGTCAGGAAGATCCCTTGGAGCTTTTTCCGTCATAACTCTTGTGTCAATAGTGGAACCACAGGGGTTACAGTGAGATCTGTCCTACAGAACTTGGAAATGAAGTAAGAGACGTTAAGATCAGCTCAAAATGGATCAGAACACAGAATGCTCTAGGGACCTCAAAAATATTCTATAAACAGTTCAGACTAAAAACAATTAACTTAGGATAACTCCTGTCATTAGTATACTTAGCTCCTGATAAAGCCTAAAAGGTTAATATTATTCTACTGACAGGCACAGATATATCTTGCTGATCAAAAAGGAAAAATACAAGTCTCACAGCAGAGTGAAAAACGGCTTGGAAGTGCTAATTTTATTTCCAGTTCTCAATTCCCTGTTTCATTTGGCTAAATGGGTTTCAGGAGCAATGCTGACAATCTGGTAAAATTTTCATATTCAAGCAATAATATGAATCATCTTAAGGATTCTATTCTGTTGCTTCATTTTAGTTTAGTGAATGTTCAGACAAGCAGTGTTTGTGGAGCATCTTCTCTGGTTCTGAAGAAAAACAAACGAATTATAATGGTCCATTTCTCCCAAGGAAACCACAGTATGCTACCTGACCTATGAATGCTGCTAAGTCACATCAGTCATGTCCAACTCTGTGCGACCCCATTAGCGACCCCATGGACTGCAGCCTACCAGGCTCCTCCATCCATAGGATTTTCCAGGCAAGAGTACTGGAGTGGGGTGCCATTGCCTTCTCTGGACCTATGAGTATCACCTTATAATGGAAATCAGTGGCTAAACTGAAGGTTGACTCTAACAGAATTTTCAGGCTCTGGTAGAGAACATATTTTGAATAAACAAGTTCATTTCTTTTTGTTTCAGTTCTTTTACTTAATAGCATGGGCACAGAGAAAAAAAAAAGAAGAGACAGAGCTAACAGTATCCCTCTTACCTCTGCTGACAACCTCTACTATTAGTTTCTAAAAATATATCTTAAAATAATACAGAGTAGCATGTCACTGGATTTTTTGTTTAAAGTGTATCTTTGAAGTCTTTCCAAATATTACCACTGGGGCTGCTGTATTCTTTTAATAGCTATATAATCTCCCAATGCATGTATATACTATAACTTAATATTATAATTCATTTAAATAGATCTCTAATTATTGCATTTACATATTGCTTTGATTCTTTTGCTGTTAAAAGCACTGCTGCAATTGGGGGGAGGTGGGTAAAGAACAATAGAGGGTATTGCTCCAATGGCTTCTATTTCTGCTGTAGATAATTTGTTGAATGTCTAAAACTGGGCTCAGTTTTTTTTTTTTTTATCATATTATACCCAAATCATTTTTTCTAATTTTGAGAACTAGTGAAGTTACTAGAATATACAGGTATTTTGATTCTTTTGCATCAAAAATTTTTGGCACTTGAATCCTGGGTTCAAGGCTTCCTTTGGTTATGAAAAATTTTCTTAAATTGTGTCTTTAGTTTTTTTTTTTCTTTTCATTGCTTCTTTTTTTCAGAAATAGTAAATATGTGTATGCTGATTCATTTTCTCTTACATATTTATCATTTTTTTAAATCATTATAACTTTTGCTCATCTTATTCTGCTTGCTTTCCTCAATGCTATCACACTTATATTTTTAACCACAGTTTTCAAATGGCATTATTGAGTTACAACTGACATACAAAAGTTGTACACATTTAAGTATTCAATACTTAATACACATTAAGTATGCTGAGAAAAGTATACACTCACAGAACCATCAACATAATCTATGCTTACATATTCATCACTTATAAAAGTTTCTTACTGCCTTCTCTATTTACTTTTATGATAAAAAAGTTAAGATCTATCCTCTTAATAAACTTTTAAGTCTACAATAGAGTACTGTTAACTATAGACAAAATGCTGAATGATTGATCTCTAGGACTTATTCATCTTGTATAATGAAAATTTCCCCCTTCATGGATCACAGACTTGTCATGGCATAGGAAAGGGGCTTGTGTAACTCGATGAAGCTACGAGCTGTGCCTTGCAGGGCCACCCAAGATGGATGAGTCACAGTGGAGAGCTCTGAAAAAACATGGCCCACTGGAGGAGGGAACGGCAAACCACTCCAGTACTCTTGCCACAAAAACACCATGAAAAGTATGAAAAGGCAAAAAGATATGATACCAGAAGATGAGCCTCCCAGGTCAGAAAGTGTCCAATGTGCTACTGGGGAAGAGTAGAGAGCAATTACTAATAGCTCCAGAAAGAATGAAGCAGCTGGGCCAAAGTGGAAATGATCCATACATCAATTGTGGATGTGTCTGGTGGTGAAAGCAAAGTCCAGTCCTGTAAAGAACAATATTGCATAGGAACCTGGAATGTTAGGTTCATGAATCAAGGCAAATTTCACATGGTCAAATAGGAAAAATGAATATAGGCATCTTAGGAATCAGTGAATTAAAATAGATGGGAATGGGTGTATTTAATCGAGATGACCATTATATCTACTACTGTGGGCAAGAATCCCTTAGAAGAAATGGAGTAGCCCTCACAGTCCAAAAAAACAAAACAAAACAAAAAAAAACAGTTTGAAATGCAGTACTTGGGTGCAACCTCAAAAATAACAGAATGATCTCTGTTCGTTACAAGGCAAACCATTCAATATCACAGTAATTCAAGTCTATGCCCCCAACCATTAACACTGAAAAAGTTGAAGTTCTAAGACCTAAAAGACCTTCTAGAACTAACATCAAAAAAAGATGTCCTTTTCATCATAGGAAATTGGAATAGGAATTGGAATTGAAAAGTAGGAAGTCAAGAAATACCTGGAGTAATGGGAAAGTTTGGCCTTGGAGTACCTTAGAGTAAGCCAAAGGCTAACAGAGTCTTGTCAAGAGAACACACAGGTCATAGAAAACACCCTTTTCCAACACAAGAGACAACTCTACATATGGACCTCACCAGATGGTCAATACTGACATTAGATTGATTATATTCTTTGCAGCTGAAGGTGCAGAAGCTCTATATAGTCAGCAAAAACAGGACTTGGGGCTGACTGTGGCTCAGATCATGAGCTCTTTGTTGCAAAATTCAGGCTTAAACTGAAGAAAGTAAGGGAAACCACTAGGCCATTCAGGTTTGACCAAAATCAAATCCCTTATGATTATATAGTACAGTAGAGGTGACAAATAGATTCAAGGGATTAGGCCTGGTAGACGAGGTGCCTGAAGAACTATGGATGCAGGTTCATAAGAAGGTAGTGAACAAAACCATCCCAAAGAAAAAGAAAGCGAAGTGGTTGTTTGAGGAGGCTTTAGAAATAGCTCAGGAAAGAAGACAAGTGAAAAGCAAAGGAGAGGAGAAATATACATCCAACTGAATGCAGAGTTCCAAAGAATATCAAGGAGAGATTAGAAGGCCTTCTTCGATGAACAGTGCAAAGAAATAGAGCAAAGCAACAGAATGGGAAAGACTAGATAAGAAAAAAGTGAAAGTCGCTCAGTTGCGTCTGACTCTTTGTGACCCCAAGGACTATACCGTTCATGGAATTCTCCAGGCCAGAATACTGGAGTGGGTAGCCATTCCCTTCTCCACGGAATCTTTCCAACCCAGGGATCAAACCCAGGTCTCTGCATTGCAGGCGAGTTTTTTATCAGCTAAGCCACCAAAGGAAGTTCGTTGATAAGAGATGGTAAGAATACATAGAAGGATGATACAAAAAAAAGGTCTTAATCACCCAGGTAACTATGATAGTGTTGTCATTCACCTACAGCCAGATATCCTAGAGTATGAAGTGGGCCTTAGGAAACATTACTACAGACTAAACTAGTGGAGTTTAGAATACCAGCTGAGCTATTTAAAATCATGAAAGATGATTCTGTTAAATAAGTGCACTCAATATGCCAGCAAATTTGGAAAATTCAGCAGTGGCCACAGCACTGGAAAAGGTCAGTTTCCATTCCAACCCCAAAGAAAGGCAGGGCCAAAGAATGTTCAAACTATCAGAGAATTGTGCTCATTTCCCATGCTAGTAAAGTTATGTTCAAAATCCTTCAAGTTAGGCTTCAGCAATACGTGAAGTGAGAACTTACAGATGTACAAAGCTGAGTTTAGAAAAGGCAGAGAAACCAAAGGTCAAACTGCCAACATTCGTCGGATCAGGATAAAGCAAGGAATTCCAGAAAAAAAAAACACCTATTTCTGCTTTACTGACTACACAAAAGCCTTCGACTGCATGGGTCACAACAAACTGTGGAAAATTCTTAAACAGACCGGAATACCAGACCACTTTACCTGCCTCCTGAGAAACATGTAGGTGAGTTAAGAAGCAACAGTTAGAACCTAACATGAACAAGTGACTGGTTCAAAATCAAGGAAGAAGAATGGCAAGGCTGTATATTGTTACCCTGTTTATTTATCTTATATGCAGAGTACATCATGCAAAATGCCCGGTTTGATGAATCACAAGCTGAAACCAAGAATGCTGGGAGAAATATCATAACCTTAGATATGCAGATGATACCACTCTAAGGGCAGAAAGTGAAGAGGAACTAAAGAGCCTCTTGATGAAGGTGATGAGGAGAGTGAAAAAGCTGGCTTAAAAGGAAAAAGTAGAACCAGTGACAGATTGCAATTTCTTGGGCTCCAAAATCTCTGCAGACAGTGACTGCAGCCATGCCATTAAAAGATGCTTGCTCCTTGGAATGAAAGCTATGACATCCTAGATAGCATATTAAAACATAAAGACATCACTATGCCAACAAAAGTAATAGTATACTCAAAGTTATGGTTTTTCCATTAGTCATGTATGGAGGTGACAGTTGGACGATGAAAAAGGCTGAGCGCCAAAGAATTGATACTTTCAAACTGTGGTACTGAGAAGATTCTTGAGAGTCCCTTGGACTGCAAGGAGATCAAACCAATCAATCCTAAAGGAAATCAACCCTGAATATTCATTGAAAGGACTGATGATGAAGTTGAAGCTCCAATACTTTGGCCACCTGATGCGAAGAGCTCACACACTAGAAAAGACCCTGATGCTGGGAAAGATTGAAGGCAGGAAGCGAAGGGGATGACAGAGAATGAGATGGTTGGATGGTATCACCAACTCAATGAACATGAGTTTGAGCAAATTCCAGAAGATAGTGAAGAACAGGAAAGCCTGGTGTGCTGCAGTAGGTGGGGTCACAAAAAGTCAGACGTGAATTACTAAGAAAAAATTACAAAAAATCTTCAATTATCTGGGATAAAAATATCCAGGAATGCACATTTTGGGGACTGCAATGCAAAAGTAAGAAGTCAAGAAACACCTGGAGTAACAGGCAAATTTGGCCTTGGAATACAGAATGAAGCAGGGCAAAGACTGATACTTTTGCCAAGAAAATGCACTGGTCATAGCAAACACCCTCTTCCAACAACACAAGAGAAGACTACACACGGACATCACCAGATGGTCAACACCGAAATCAGATTGGTTATATTCTTTGCAGCCAAAGATGGAGAAGCTCTATACAGTCAACAAAAACAAGACCAGGAGCTGACTGTGGCTCAGATCATGAACTCCTTATTACCAAATTCAGACTCAAATTGAAGAAAGTAAGGAAAACCACTAGACCATTCAAGTAAGACCTAAATCAAATCCCTTATGATTATACAGTGGAAGTGAGAAATAGATTTAAGGGTCTCGATCTGATAGATAGAGTGCCTGATGAACTATGGAATGAGGTTCGTGACATTGTAAAGGAGACAGGGATCAACACCATCCCCATGGAAAAGAAATGCAAAAAAGCAAAATGGTTGTCTGGGGAGGCCTTACAAATAGCTATGAAAAGTAGAGAGGTGAAAAGCAAAGGAGAAAAGGAAAGATATAAGCATCTGAATGCAGAGTTCCAAAGAACAGCAACAAGAGATAAGAAAGACTTCTTCAGTGATCAATGCAAAGAATAGAGGAAAACAACAGAATGGGAAAGACTAGAGATCTTTTCAAGAAAATTAGAGATACCAAGGGAACATTTCATGCAAAGATGGGCTTGATAAAGAACAGAAATGGTATGGACATAACAGAAGCAGAAGATATTAAGAAGAGGTGGCAAGAATACACAGAAGAACTGTACAAAAAGATCTTCAAGACCCAGATAATCATGATGATGTGATCACTAATCTGGAGCCAGACATCTTGGAATGTGAAGTCAAGTGGCCTTAGAAAGCATCACTATGAACAAAGCTAGTGGAGGTGATGGAATCCCAGTTGAGCTATTTCAAATCCTGAAAGATGATGCTGTGAAAGTGCTGCACTCAATATTCCAGCAAATTTGGAAAACTCAGTAGTGGCCACAGGACTGGAAAAGGTCAGTTTTCATTCCAATCCCAAAGAAAAGCAATGCCAAAGAATACTCAAACTACCACATAATTGCACGCATCTCACACGCTAGTAAAGTAATGCTCAAAATTCTCCAAGCCAGGCTTCAGCAATACGTAAACCGTGAACTCCCTGATGTTCAAGCTGGTTTTAGAAAAGGCAGAGGAACCAGAGATCAAATTGCCAACCTCTGCTGGATCATGGAAAAAGCAAGAGAGTTCCAGAAAAACATCTACTTCTGCTTCCTTGACTATGCCAAAGCCTTTGACTGTGTGGATCACAATAAACTGTGGAAAATTCTGAAAGAGATGGGAATACCAGACCACCTAACCTCTTCTTGAGAAATCTGTATGCAGGTCAGGAAGCAACAGTTAGAACTGGACATGCAACAACAGACTGGTTCCAAATAGGAAAAGGAGTACGTCAAGGCTATATATTGTCACCCTGCTTATTTAACTTCTATGCAGAGTACATCATGAGAAATGCTGGACTGGAAGAAACACAAGCTGGAATCAAGATTGCCAGGAGAAGTATCAATAACCTCAGATATGCAGATGACACCACCCTTATGGCAGAAAGTGAAGAGGAGCTAAAAAGCCTTTCGATGAAAGTAAGAGAGAAGAGCAAAAAAGTTGGCTTAAAGCTCAACATTCAGAAAACAACGATCATGGCATCCGGTCCCAACACTTCATGGGAAATAGATGGGGAAACAGTAGAAACAGTATCAGACTTTATTTTTTTGGGCTCCAAAATCACTGCAGATGGTGACTGCACCCATGAAATTAAAAGACGCTTACTCATTGGAAGAAAAGTTATGACCAACCTAGATAGTATATTCAAAAGCAGAGACATTACTTTGCCGACTAAGGTTCATCTAGTCAAGGCTATGGTTTTCCCAGTGGTCATGTATGGATGTGAGAGTTGGACTATGAAGAAAGCTGAGCGCTGAAGAATTGATGCTTTTGAACTGTGGTGTTGGAGAAGACTCTTGAGAGTCCCCTGGACTGCAAGGAGATCCAACAAGTCCATTCTGAAGGAGATCAACCCTGGGATTTCTTTTGGAAGGAATGATGCTAAAGCTGAAGCTTCAGTACTTTGGCCACCTCATGTGAAGAGTTGACTCATCGGAAAAGAGTTTGATGCTGGGAGGGATTGGGGGCAGGAGGAGAAGGGGACAACCAAGGATGAGATGGCTGGATGGTATCACGGACTCGATGGACGTGAGTCTGAGTGAACTCCGGGAGATGGTGATGGACAGGGAGGCCTGGCGTGCTGCAGTTCATGGGGTTTCAAAGAGTCGGACACGACTGAGCGACTGAACTGAACTGAACTGAGAATAATAGTTGCAAGTTTATTTTCTTAGGAACTTGTCAAATTATTTTCCAGCATGCCTATCACAATTTGCACTCCCACTAGCAATGTATGAATCATCTAGTTTCTTTGCATTTTCCCCATTATTTGCTACTGCTACTGTTTTCTTATTTTAGACATTTGAAGCTGTGTAGTTGCTTCTTATTGTTGGTTCTAACAACAATAAGGTTCATTTCCCTTATAAGCAATGATGTAGAACATATTTTTATATACTTGTCATTTGTCCTGTGTAAAACCTCATTTCTTTTGCCATTTTTTAAGCTGCATTGTTTGGTTTTTCAAAGACGGATCATGACAGCTCTTTATATATTCCTAGTAGTAGTCCTTTGCCAAATATATTGTTTGCGAATATTCTTTCCTAATCCAAAGCTTGCCTTTCATTCTCTTAATGGGGTATTTCAGAGAGCAAAAGCTTTTAATTTTGATGATGTCCACTTTTATTTTTTTCCTTTTATATTTTATGCTTTTAATATCTTTCTTAACTCTTTATTTTTAAAGTTTTCTCCTAAGTTTTTCTTCAAAGCTTTATCAGTTTACTTTATATTAAGCTCATAATCCATTTTCAGTTAATTTTAGTATGAGAAATATGAGAGGTCGAGGTTCACTTTTCCTCACGAGTGTCCAATTATCCCATCACCTTTCAATGAAAATGCTACCTTTCCTCCTTCAAATTCTGCAATTTTGTCAAAAATCAGTTGGTCATATTTGTATGGGTCTGTTTCTGGTTACTCTATTCTGTTCCATTAATCTATATATATGTCCCTCTTGACAATACCACACAATCTTGATTACTGTAGCTATATAATAAGTCTTAAAATTGAGAAAACAGATTCTTCCAACTTTATTTTTCTTTCTGAAATGGTTTTAGCTATTCTAATTCCTCTGCTTTTCGTTATAAATTTTCGAGCATTCTTGCCTATATTTACAAAAATATTTGTTGGCATTTTGATAGAAATTATATTACACCTATATATCAATTCAGGGGAGAATCAACACTGTAATATTTTGAGTCATCCAATCCATGAACATAGTATGTCTCTCCATTCATTTAAATCTTTCATTTATTAGATCAGCTTTGAACAGTTTCAACATATATCTTGTTTCATTATATTTATATATAACATTACAATTTTATCTTTAGCAGTTGTAAAAAGCATTGCATTTTTAATTTTGGTGTTCACAATTTTCACTGCTATGATAATAGAAATACAAGTGAGTTTAAGATTTGTATCATGTATCCCATGACCTTGCTGAACTCACTTCATAGTTCTAGGAGCTTTTTCATAGATTCACTGGAATTTTCCACATAATCAATCATGTCATCGGCAAACAGAGACCTCTTCTTTTCTAACTGAATGTCCTTTCCTTTTCTTGAGTTACTGTACTGGCTAAAACTTTAAGCACTGTGCTGAATGAGAGTGGTGAGGGTAAACATCTTTTCTTTGTTCAATTTTAGAGAGAATTCCTTTTTCTTCCAAACTTTGATATACTGTACTTTCATTTTCATTCAGATCTATCTTAACTATTTCCTATTTGTCTTCCTTTTTGACTCATGATTTATCTGAAACTATGTTGTTTAGTGGCCAAGTGTTTGGAGATTTTCCTATTATTATTTTGTTATTAATTTCTAATTTGTTTCCACTGTGGTCAAAAAACACACTATTTATGGGTTAGATTATTTACAGTTTATTGAAAGAAGTTTTATGTCCTAAGATGTGGTCTATCTTGGCATTGTTCCATAAGGATTTGGAAATGTATGTGTGTGTGTGTGTGTGTGTGTGTGTGTGTGTGTGTGTCTTTATAATAAGATTGAAAGCAGGAGGAGAAGGGCATGACAGAGGATGAGGTGGTTGGATGGCATCATCAACTCAATGGACATGTGTTTGCACAAGCTCCAGGAGATGGTGAAGGACAGGGAAGTCAGGCATGCTGTATAGTCCATAGCATTGCAAAAAGTCAGACATGACCGAGGGATTGAACCAAAATATATATCTTACTTATAGAGTATTCTTTAAATATTGATTAGATCCTGCTGGTTGAAGGTGTTGCTCAGTTCTTCTACAACCGTATTGTTTTTCTATCCAATTGTTCTAATCCACTTTTGAGAGAGAATTGTTGAAGTCTCAAGCTAAACTGTAGATCTGTCTACTTCTCCTTTCAATGTTATGAGCTGTGTTTGAAATATTTTGCAACTACTTTTTGATGTATACATATTTCAGACTGCTATCTTTTTGCTAGATTGACATTTTTGTCATTACATAATGTCCCCTTCTGTTTCTAGTAATTTTTGACCTTGAAGCCTAATTTATATAATATTAATATAGTCACTTATTGTTTCTTTTAATATTTGTATAAATTTTCCTATTCTTCACTTTCTATCTGTTTATTGTTGTGTTTGAAGTCAGTTCCTTATAGACAGCATATAGTTGGGTCATGTTTTCAGATCCACTTTGCCAAACTCTGTTTTTATTGGTATACTTGATGAGAGGGTAACTAAAACACAAGAAGGCCAGGGGTCTCCAAACAGAGGGAATAGGCTGCAAGTGTCAGACATTTTCTTCTCTCTCTCTTAAGTGGCAGGAGGAAACAAACTAGTGATTTTTTTCTCTTCCCTTCTCTATACAAATTTTAAAAGGTTTCTCTTAAAATACTGTGTTGTCCTAATGACACCTGGTTCCACCTGAAGTTAACTATTCTCAAACTTTGAGTTAACCAATGTATTTTTCCTATGGAAATACTTGTCTTAAGCTATGTTAATGTACTATGCATTTACCCCAGACTCTGTCTTCAAGTCAGTTCGCCTAATGGCTCAGAACCTACTTGACAAACCAGTATGTTGTACTCAGACATCGTTCCCCTAATCTATGTAAACAAAACTATTTGTATGGTAATCTGCCCTTCTACAAGATTCAAGTCAATCATTTTATGGCTGGGGATGACTCATCTGGTGCCAAGATTATCCCAAAATACATCTTATGGATAAGGGGCCTGGTGCCATTCTGAATTTTAAGACACTCCTTTCTTTCATTAACAAACTGCTAGTGACTATATAACATCCAGCTGAAGACTAGCAGGGGGGTACTGTTTCTGCCCTCTTCTGATGCCTATGTCAGAAGCTTTCTCTATCTCCTTTATGCTTTAATAAAACTTTATTACACAAAAGCTCTGAGCAATCAAGCCTCGTCTCTGGCCCAGGATTGAATTCTTCTCCTCGGGAGGCCAAGAATCCTGGCGTCTTTTGCGGTTCAGCAACAACCTTTCACTGAGTGATTTATTCTTAATGTAATGATTGACTGAAATGTTAGGTCTTAAGTCTGCCTTTGTAATTTTTTTCTATTCTGTTTTTTGCATATGCGTTAGTTACCCTGCCTTCCTGTGGATTATTTGAAATTTTATAAAATTTCATTTTGATACCTTTATAGTCTTGTTAGGTGAATTTCTGTGAGTAATCCTTTTTTGTTGCTTTAAGGTTTTACATTATAGACACATAATTTATCAAAATCTACTTGGGTATCATTATTTTACCAACTTGAGTGACATACAGAAACTTTAACTCACTTTATCTATCTTTGTCCTCTCTTTTTTACAATATAGTTGCCTTAAATATTTCCTTCATATGCACTTAGCCACATTAGACACAGTTGTAGTTTCTGCTTCAATTGTCAAACAAAACAGAAAACTGAAGAGGAGAAGGAAAATTACTGTGTTTACCCATACTTTCACTTAACATGTTCTTTGCTCCTTCCTGATATTTTAAGATTCCATCTTTTATCACTTACTTTCTGTTTACTTTTTAACATTCCAATGCCAATTTATTTTTAAAAGAGTTCTGTGTAATTCTATGGTTTCTTTGCTCCCCCTCCTTCCTTTTTCATATAATTGTACAACCACTAAATATTACATAGGTTGTAATGACCTAGATTGGGAAGATCCCCTGGAGGAGGGCATGACAACCCTCTTCAGTATTCTTGCCAGGAGAATCTCCATGTAGCCTGGCAGGCTACAGTCCATGGGGTCACAAAGGGTCGGACACAACCGAGTGACTAAGCACAAGCACAATGATCTTATACTGTTACCAGTCATTTAGGAAAAATTTTCCCCCCTCCCAACAACCATCCTGGGGGAACTAAAGGTCCTGAGAAGAGGCCAATTCAACATGGCCTCTACCCTGGTAGGAAAGAAAAGATGAAAAAAAAGAGGTATGTGGCCACCGTCTCTTAGGAGTGAGGCTCTGGCTGTTGCCTAGGGTTGTGATAGCCTGCAGCATGCAGTAGGCCAACTGCAAGACCTTGCAGCCACATCTTCCTCCCACCAGTCTGTCCATGTCCCAACCTATGTGTCACAAAAACCCTTCAGCAGGGTTCTCCTCCACTGCTCTGGTATATGCATCTGGTCATAGTTGTCCACACGCTTCACCTTTAATGACAGGTTTTGGATCTCAACCTCCAGCTGAATCCACTGGTATTCAGTTTCTTCCTGAGTCCAGACTCCATGTACTATGCACACAGGTATGTGTCCTGCAGGGTATATATCAACACTTGTCCAAGAGCTGGCATCCTTCTGTAGGTACTACTGATCGATCCGTGTGTCCAGATTATTCATGATCCTCTCCTGAATCTTCTCATGAATCCACTGGTATGTCTGTGCCTCTCTCAAAGTAGAAAAAGAATGTCTTGAGGGATTCCCTAGCCTGGACTTGCTGTCTCTGATTGACAATGTCAGGGTTCACCTTGTACCAACTCCACGACTCACAGTACTCGCTCCTGTGGGTCTTTCAATCTCCTAGACATATTCAGCAAAAGTCATATTTACACTTGGAGCATTGCATGTGACTGCAGTCTTCATTCTTCTCAATGCAAATATTGTGCTTGGGACAGTCTTTAGTGTGAGCACTAATGCAGTGGCTGACTCAGAGTCATCTGCACACTTTGAGATCCATTTCCAGATTGTAGCGCAGTCTGTGGAGGCATGATACATCTGATGACACTTAAAACAGAAGACTTTGTTGTACCACTGGCACTGTACTTGGTGAGCTCAGGGCTCCTGTACCCTGATAACCATGGGGCAGTGTGCACCAGGACACAGCTGGAGCTGGCAGTGACTCTCCACGAAGTCCCTGAAGAGGTAGTGCCTGTATTTGTCTCGATTCTTCACTGAGCAGCAACAGAAACAAGAAGTCCTCTGGTATTTGAAGCAGGGAGTCCTGAGCCATGCAAGAAACACTCACACCCAGACCATCCTTGACAAGTACTGAGCAGTGCTTCTCCCAGTGGCTGTGGCAAAACTGGTGATGACAGGCTAGAGAAAGTAGGTTTTCCTTCCACACAAACCGCACACACACTGTGCAGTGGTCAGGGGATGGGCTGTGGGGACATGTTTCAATGAATGGATTGAACTCGAGTCTCAATGAGAAGCTGAGCAGAATTAGACGTGTATTAGCCCACTATCTATGTGAATTGCCAGTGGAAATTAATTACTGTAAGTTTAGCAACTCAGTGAGGTACATTTAGGACAGAGGCTAATAAGCTGGTCATACACGCTCACCAAGGGCACCCTTGGACTCCTTGAAGCTGCTCAGCTTCTCTTGATGCTCGAGTTCAGCCCAGTCCATCAATTCAAACTAACTGCAGGTCCCTAAACGTATCATCTTTCTCTTAAAACTGCACTTTTTTTTGCATACATTTTTTTCTTCTTTCTATCCTGTGGACATTCTCCACCTAGTAAATGCCCATTCATATTTAAAATTTTAGTTCCATTGTCCAGTTATCAGGAAATATTCCCTAATTCACAAGCTTGATTTATTTGTCTTCTGCTTTCCCTTAATAGATTGACTAGTTTTCTGTGATTCTGGTTTCAGTGTGTCTTCCCTCTATGCATTCTCGCAACACCGTCTTACTTGGCTTTCTCTTAACTTGGACGTGCAGTATCTTTTCACGGCTGCTCCAGCAAAGCACAGCCGCTGCTCCTTACCTTGGACGAGGGGTATCTCCTCACTGGCCATCGCCCCGACCTCGGGCGATTGGATTAGTCAGTCTAATCACACGAACCATAGCCTTGTCTAACTCAATGAAACTAAGCCATGCCATGTGGGGCCACCCAAGACCGGCGGGTCATGGTGGAGAGGTCTGACAGAATGTGGTCCACTGGAGAAGGGAATGGTAAACCACTTCAGTATTCTTGCCTTGAGAACCACATTAACAGTATGAAAAAGCAAAATGATAGGACACTGAAAGAGGAACTCCCAGGTCAGTAGGTGCCCAATACGCTACTGGAGATCAGTGGAGAAATAACTCCAGAAAGAATGAAGGAATGCAGACAAAGCAAAAACAATACACAGCTGAGGATGTGACTGGTGATAGAAGCAAGGTCCGATGCTGTAAAGAGCAATATTGCATAGGAACCTGGAATGTTAGGTCCATGAATCAAGGTAAATTGGAAGTGGTCAAACAGGAGATGGCAAGAGTGAACATCAACATTCTAGGAATCAGCGAGATAAAATGGACTGGAATAGGTGAATTTAACTCAGATGACCATTATATCTACTACTGTGGGCAGGAATCCCTTAGAAGAAATGGAGTAGCCATAATGGTCAACAAAAGAGTCTGAAATGCAGTACTTGGATGCAATCTCAAAAATGACAGAATTCATTTCCAAGGCAAACCATTCAATATCACAGTAATCCAAGTCTATGCCCCAACCAGTAACACTGAAGAAGCTGAATTTGAACGGTTCTATGAACACTTACAACACCTTTTAGAAGTGAAGTGAAGTGAAGCCACTCAGTCATGTCCGACTCTTTGCAACCCCATAGACTGCAGCCTACCAGGCTCCTCCATCCGTGGGATTTTCCAAACAAGAGTACTGTAGTGGGTTGCCATTTCCATCTCCAGAGGATCTTCCCAACCCAGGGATCGAACCTGGGTCTCCCACATTGTAGGCAGACGCTTTACCGTCTGAGCCACCAGGGAAGCCACACCTTTTAGAACACCCCCCAAAAATGTCCTTTTCATTATAGGGGACTGGAATGCAAAAGTAGGAAGTCAAGAAACACCTGCAGTAACAGGAAAATTTGGCCTTGGAATACAGAATGAAGCAGGGCAAAGGCTAATAGAGGTTTGCCAAGAGAACATACTGGTCATAGCAAAAACCCTCTTCCAACAACACAAGAGAAGACTCTACACATGGACATCACCAGATGGTCATCACTGAAATCAGACTGATTATACTCTTTGCAGCCAAAGATGGAGAAGTTCTATACAGTCAGCAAAAACAAGACTGGGAGCTGACTGTGGCTCAGATCATGAACTCCTTATTGCCAAATTCAGACTAAATTGAAGAAAGTAGGGAAAATGACTAGACCATTCAGGCATGACCTAAATCAAATCCCTTATGATTATACAGTGGAGGTGAGAAATAGATTTAAGGAACTAGATCTGATAGAGTGCCTGATGAACTATGGATGGAGGTTCGTGACATTGTATAGGAGACAGGGATCAACACCATCCCCATGGAAAAGAAATGCAAAGAAGCAAAATGGCTGTCTGGGGAGGCCTTACAAATAGCTCTGAAGAAGGGCAAAAAGCAAAGGAGAAAAGGAAAGATATAAGCATCTGAATGCAGAGTTCCAAAGAATAGCAAGGAGAGATAAGAAAGCCTTCCTCAGCGATCAATGCAAAGAAATAGAGGAAAAGAACAGACTGGGAAAGACTAGAGATCTCGTCAAGAAAATTAGAGATACCAAGGGAACATTTCATGCAAAGATGGGTTCAATAAAGGACAGAAATGGTATGGACCTAACAGAAGCAGAAGATATTAAGAAGAGGTGGCAAGAATACACAGAAGAATTGTACAAAAAGATCTTCACAACCAAGATAATCACTATGGTGTGATACTCACCTAGAGCCAGACATCCTGGAATGTGAAGTCAAGTGGGCCTTAGAAAGCATCATTACAAAGCTAGTGGAGGTGATGGAATTCCAGTTGAGCTATTTCAAATCCTGAAAGATGATGCTGTGAAAGTGCTGCACTCAATATGCCAGCAAATTTGGAAAACTCAGCAGTGGCCACAGGTCTGGAAAAGGTCAGTTTTCATTCCAATCCCAAAGAAAGGCGATGCCAAAGAATGCTCAAACTACCACACAATTGCACGCATCTCACATGCTAGTAAAGTAATGCTCAAAATTCTCCAAGCCAGGCTGCACATGAACTGTGAACTTCCAGATGTTCAAGCTGGTTTTAGAAAAGGTAGAGGAACCAGAGATCAAATTGCCAACATCCACTGGATCATGGAAAAAGCTAGAGAGTTCCAGAAAAACATCTATTTCTGCTTTATTGACTATGCCAAAGCCTTTGACTGTGTGGATTACAATAAAGTGTGGAAAATTCTGAAAGAGATGGGAATACTAGACCACCTGATCTGCCTCTTGAGACACGTATATGCAGGTCAGGAAGCAACAGTTAGAACTGAACATGCAACAACAGACTGGTTCCAAATAGGAAAAGGAGTACATCAAGCCTGTATACTGTCACCCTGCTTATTTAACTTCTATGCAGAGCACATCATAAGAAACGCTGGACTGGAAGAAACACAAGCTGGAATCAAGATTGCAGGGAGAAATATCAATAACCTCAGATATGCAGATGACACTACCCTTACGGCAGAAAGTGAAGAGGAACTAAAAAGCCTCTTGATGAAAGTGAAAGAGGAGAGTGAAACAGTTGGCTTAAAGCTCAACATTCAGAAAACGAAGATCATGGCATCTGGTCCCATCACTTCATGGGAAATAGATGGGGAAACAGTGGAAACAGTGGCAGACTTTATTTTGGGGGGCTCCAAAATCACTGCAGATAGTGATTGCAGCCATGAAATTAAAAGACGCTTACTCCTTTGAAGGAAAGTTATGACCAACCGAGATAGCATATTCAAAAGTAGAGATATTACTTTGCCAACTAAAGTCCGTCTAGTCAAGGCTATGGTTTTTCTAGTGGTCTTGTATGGATATGGGAGTTGGACTGTGAAGAAAGCTGAGTGCTGAAGAATTGATGCTTTTGAACTGTGGTGTTGGAAAAGACTCTTGTGAGTCTCTTGGACTGCAAGGAGATCCAACCAGTCCATTCTGAAGGAGATCAGTCCTGGGATTTCTTTGGAAGGACTGATGCTAAGGCTGAAACTCCAGTATTTTGGCCACCTCATGCGAAGAGTTGACTCATTGGAAAAGACTTTGATGCTGGGAGGGATTGGGGGCAGGAGGAGAAGGGGACAACAGAGGATGAGATGGCTGGATGGCATCACCGACTCAATGGACATGAGTCTGAGTGAACTCCAGGAGTTGGTGATGGACAGGGAGGCCTGGCGTGCTGCAATTCATGGGGTCGCAAAGAGTCGGACACAACTGAGCAACTTAACAGAACTTCACTTAATAGCCTTTCCAGGCTTCTATCATAATGCTCACCATGTCGTACAGTAACATCTAGTAACCTTCCTCAACAATTAGATTCTATACAACTCATCCAATTTTATAGTTTCAGATTCAATGACACAGTAGTTTAAATAAGTCCTTAACAAAATGGTGTACTTATCTTACTTATTGAGTGAACCAATATTTACAGAGCAACCTCAAAGCATATTTAGAAAGCACATGGGTTCCTGAGTTCTTATTCTAAGTGAAGGAAGCCTTCATCACATCTCATTTTTTCTTGTGCATCAGAGATCAAACACACTCTCAAACAACCTGCTTGGAGGGGAGACGGGGAATGGCAGGGAAGACAACAGGGTTGAGGCATGACTGTGCCTGGTGCTACTTAAGTAAGAGCAGGAGTTATGGAGGCAAGGGAGAGCACAGAGGCACCTTCCACCCAGTGCACTGGAAGGGGGTGGTGTCATCACTTATCCAAACTCAGCTGGAATCCTCTCTCAAGGAATTTCTGATCTCACCAAAGATGATATCATTAGAACATATGAAAAGAAAGCCGCAGTGTATCTCAGTCTTCTACCTCAGTTTTTATGTTCTAGTTCATTGCAAACGGGGCTTCCCTGGGGACTCGGGGGTAAAGCGTCTGCCTGCAATGCGGGAGACCCGAGTTTGATTCATGGGTCAGGAAGATCCCCTGGAGAAGGAAATGGCAACCCACTCCAGTATTCTTGCCTGGAAAAGCCCATGGAGAAGCCTGGTAGGCTACAGTCCATGGGGTTGCAAAGAGTTGGACACGACTGAGAGACTTCACTTAATTGCAAACACATATGAAAATCTCCCTCTAAAATCAAATGCTGGGGCTTCCCTGGTCCAGTGGTTAAGAATCCGCCTTGCAAAGCAGTGGACACCAGTTCGATCACTGGTCCAGGAGGATCCCATATGCCATGGAACAACTAAGCCAGGATGTGGCAACTTCTGAGCCCACACGCCGCAACTACTGAAGCCCAAACAGCTAGAGTCCATGTTCCACAACATGAGAAGCCATGACAATGAGAAGCCCGTGCACCAGAACTAGAGATAGCCCACATGCAGCAAGAAAGACCCACCAGTCAATAAATACCTAAATCTTTTTAAAAAATCAAATGCCACATTAGCAAGTAGGGTTCATATGTACAAGTGTTTGTAAATGAGAAGCATGTATTTTAGGGAGTGCATATGCAATAATGTCTCACCCACAACTGCTATAGGCAAGATGATCAAGAGAAAAATAGCAGCAGCTGATGCCAAATGTGCAACTCAGATGGTTTGAAAACAAAGTAGCATTCCAAAGAACATGGGCAAACTTCCCTCAGACACAGTCCACTAGCCAACAGATTAAATTTTTAAGATACATGAGTAACTTCTCTAACAAAAGCTTACAAAAAGATAGCAAAGAGGTAGAAAATTAGCATAGTTACATGAAATCCAAATACCTAAACATCTCTCCCATTATTCACTATCTCTGAATGCAAAATAAAAATCTTCTGTTTCTATATTTTTTTTGCAAAATAGAAAGGAAATGTTGGCTTCTTCTCAAGTAAGATTGATTTTAAAAAAGAGAATAAGAAAAACAAATATTGTATATTAATACATATATATGTATAATATGTATACATACATATTATACATACATATGTATACATACATATATATATAGATCCAACCAGTCCATCCTAAAGGAAATCAGTCCTGAATGTTGATTGGAAGGACTGATGTTGAAGCTGAAATGCCAATACTTTGGCCACCTGATGAGAAGAACTCACTCACTGGAAAAGACCCTGATGCTGAGAAAGATTGAAGGCGGGAGGAGAAGGGGACAACAGAGTATAAGATGGTTGGAGGACATCACCGACTCAATGGACATGAGTTTGAGTAAACTCTGGGAGTTGGTGATGGACAGGGAGGCCTGGCGTGCTGCAGTCCATGGGGTTGCAAAGAGTCAGACACAACTGAGCGACTGAACTGAACTGAATATATATATATATATATAGAATCTAGAAAAAGGGTACTGATAAACCTATGTGCAGGGCAGCAATAGAGATGAAGACATAGAGAACAGACTTGTGGACACAGCAGGAGAAAGGAGAGGGTGGGGTGAACTGAGAAAGTAGCACTGACATATATACACCATCACATGTCAAATAGGCGGCTAGCGGAAAGCTGCTGTGTGACACTGGAAGCTCAGGTCAGTGCTCTGTGACAACCTAAAGGGGTGGGATGGGAGCAAGGGAGGGAGGCTCCCGAGGAGGGAATATATGTCTACTTACAGCTGAATCACATTTTTCTACAGTAGAAACCAACACACCATTGTAAAGCAATTATCCTCCAATTAAAAGCAAGTATTAAAGAAAGATAATGCACTCTGTACTCAACTGCACATTAACTGAACACCTCAGCATGAATTTATCAGAAGGAGGGGGTGTGGGAGGAAGACAAAGAGGTTTTACCATTGATCTGATCTGGATTTTGATACCAGTTTTGTCGCTTCATAGTCATGTGAGTCTGGATAAATTCTGTAAACTCTCCAAAGCTCCGTTTTCTCTAGTGTCAATGGGAAATGAGTGTAGACATTACAAAGATTGACTAGATGGATTTTAATAACTAAACTTATTTGTAAATATGTGTATATTTGTGATCACTCCTTTTTAATGTGACACTGGCACTGAAAAGGAGACCCACACACAGGTGTGCAATTAATCAGAATATAACGGCCATATGCAGTGGCACAAGGAAAGTATCATGCACCTGACCTAGTGTGCTATATGCACTCATCTTTTGTTTCCACTCACCCCACCTCTTTTCCCAGATTTCTATTGAGAAAATGGCAAGGTAAATAAGGTACTTCTTTCCTTAATGAGTTTAGACTGGCAAAGGGGTTAAAATGTACACAGTTCAGTTCAGTTCAGTCGCTCAGTCGTGTCTGAATCTTTGTGACTCCATGAATCGCAGCAGGCCAGGCCTCCCTGTCCATCACCAACTCCGCGAGCTCATTCAGATTCACGTCCATCGAGTCAGTGGTGCCATCCAGCCATTTCATCCTAGGTCGTCCCCTTCTCCTCCTGCCCACAATCCCTCCCAGCATCAACCTCTTTTCCAGTGAGTTAACTCTTCGCATGAGGTGAGCAAAGTACTGGAGTTTCAGCTTTAGCATCAGTCCTTCCAAAGAAATCCCAGGGCTGATCTCCTTCAGAATGGACTGGTTGGATCTCCTTGCAGTCCAAGGGACTCTCAAGAGTCTTCTCCAACACCACAGTTCAAAAGCATCAATTCTTCGGTGCTCAGCTTTCTTCACAGTGCAACTCTCACATCCACACATGACTACTGGAAAAACCACAGCCTTGACTAGACGGACCTTAGTCGGCAAAGTAATGTCTCTGCTTTTGAGTATGCTATCTAGGTTGGTCATAACTTTTCTTCAAAGGAGTAAGCATCTTTTAATTTCATGGCTGCAGTCAGCATCTGCAGTGATTCTGGAGCCCCCCAAAATAAAGTCTGCCACTGTTTCCACTGTTTCCCATCTATTTCCCATGAACTGATGGGACCAGATGCCATGATCTTCATTTTCTGAATGTTGAGCTTTAAGCCAACTTTTTCACTCTCACTTTCATCAAGAGGCTTTTTAGTTCCTCTTCACTTTCTGCCATAAGGGTGGTGTCATCTGCATATCTGAGGTTATTGATATTTCTCCCTGCAATCTTGATTCCAGCTTATGCTTCTTCCAGTCCAGCGTTTCTCATGATGTACTCTGCATAGAAGTTAAATAAGCAGGGTGACAATATATAGCCTTGATGTACTCCTTTTCCTATTTGGAACCAGTCTGTTGTTGCATGTCCAGTTCTAACTGTTGCTTCCTGACCTGTATACAGATTTCTCAAGAGGCAGGTCAGGTGGTCTGGGATTCCCATCTCTTTCAGAATTTTCCACAGTTTATTGTAATCCACACAGTCAAAGGCTTTGGCATAGTCAATAAAGCAGAAGTAGATGTTTTTCTGGAACTCTCTTGCTTTTTCCATGATCCAGCAGAGGTTGGCAATTTGATCTCTGGTTCCTCTGCCTTTTCTAAAACCAGCTTGAACATCTGAAGTTCACGGTTCACATATTGCTGAAGCCTGGCTTGGAGAATTTTGAGCATTACTTTACTAGCATGTGAGATGAGTGCATCTGTGCGATAGTTTGAGCATTCTTTGGCATTGTCTTTCTTTGGGATTGGAATGAAAACTGACCTTTTCCAGTCCTGTGGCCACTGTACACAGATTATGCCAAATGAAAGTAGAATAACCCACATGTTAAGAGAACACAGGGAGAAAGATTTGGGGCCAAGTTCCCCTGGACATCAGGATCAGTTCATGCAAAGGCCATTTTAGATGGGCTTCACAGAGCCATGGGGCGCTTTTGATGTGTGGCTTACAGTTAATAAGTCTCACAACTGAAGTAACATGTTAACACAGAAAGAGAGGCTAAGGCAGACGGTTCTCCAATAAAGAACTCTAAAGAATTTCCACTGGTCACCAACTTGCAGAGCTGAACTGAGGATTGTAACTGGCCAGAACATGGTTTACTGCCTAAAATGGGACAGTGTTACCAGCTTGAGCAGAGATTGGACACTCCTTATTCTTCTAATTCCATCCAAGGAATTCTCAGTATTCAAAGTTCTAGGAGCACTCCTTCTGTAGTGCAATCAATGAGAGGAATGGTGTCTTGCCTTCAACTTTAATGCATACTATTCTTTCCTCAACTTTTCTCAAACTAACTCCTTAAAACGAGAAGAGAGGATGTAAACAGGATCACTTAAGACTTAAAGCACTTCTTGAAAGGGGGTATGACTGTACAAAGCAAAACGCTATAAGGTGGCTTCTACAGCAAAGTCTGAAGAGCCCTGATAACATTAGGAGACACCAGGGCTGTGGATTTTCATGTGCTTTGTCCCTTTATTAGCCCATTAGAGAGACAAATAGTGAGGGTAGAAGAGGATCCCATTAATCCAACAGACCAGTGCAGGACTTAGAAACTGCTCATAGCACCACCAGTCCAGGCTGTGGGTGTGAGAAGACATTATAAGCACTCAAGCCAAGGGTGGGTGGATCCATGGACAAGCCCATGCCCCTGCTTACAGCCAAATGCTTAATCTACACTGAACACTCCTCATTCTAGGGAAAATAAAGGGATAATAACAGAGATAAGAGAGAGAGGACAGAGGAAATAAACCATGTGTCCTAAAGAAACAGTATAGGGATAATCATCTTTAAAATGCAACGGAAAACTACACCTCTTTAAAATTACTTACTACACAGACCAGTAGATTTCAAGTCAGTTACAGTATGTTCATATGATAAAATATTTTGCAGACATTAGACACATATTCTAAAATGATGTTTAATGCACCAGAAAGTGCTTAAAACATAATTTAATGTAAAAAGAGCTGATGTAAAATCTGTACATACAGTGTTTATCAATATCACAAAACTAAAAGTTTGGCATGTGTGTTAGTAGCTCAGTTGTGTCTGACTCTCTGCGACCCCATGGACTGTAGCCAGCCAGACTCCTCTGTCCATGGAATTCTCCAAGCAAGAATATAGGAGTGGGTTGTCATCTCTCCAAGGGATCTTCCCTACCCAGGGATCAAACCTGCATCTCCTCCATTGCAGGCAGATTCTTTACCATCTGAGCCACCAGGGAAGCCCTTAAATGTATGGTAAATATATATATATATTTATATATAAACACACACCAGTTCTTGCATCTGAGTGACGTGATTATGTAAGAATTTTAGATCCTTTCTAAAATTTTTCTGTTGTATTTCAAAATTTCTGTGAGGTTATATTCATCATTTAAAGTTTGTTATATAATAAGAAAAATGTAAAGATGACAGAGGTTGAGGGAAAGAGTTTTCAAAGCAAAGACAAGTCAGTAAGAAAGTAAAACCCAGGCTTCCCTGGTATCTCAGTGGTAAAGAATCCACCTGCCAGTGGAGGAGACACAGGTTCAATTCCTGGTTCAGGAAGATCCCACATGTTGTGGAGCAACTAAGCCCATGAGCCACAACTACTGCGTCTGTGCTCTAGAGCCCAGGAGCTGCAATTCCTGAGTCCATGTGCCGCAAATACTGAAGCCTACATGCCCTAAAGCCCCATGCTCTGCAACAAGAGAAGCCACATGCACCACAAATGAGAAAGTAGGCACCAATTACCACAATTAGAGAAAGGCCTGCACAGCAAAGAAGACCAAGCAGAGTCGAAAACAAATACATAAATAAATAAAATTATTTTATAAAAAGAAAACAAAACCCATTTCCTGAGCAGCCAGAGCACTGGCATGTGGGTGCAGATAGCTGTGCTGAGGCAGAATATAGGGAAAGGGGACAGGGCAGAAAGGGCCCTGAATACCACACTTAGGAACAGAGATTTTCTTCTGTCCACAGAGCATATTCTGAGTACCAGGGAAGGCTCGGCTGAAACTGTGCTTCTGGAGATTACTCCAGCAAGTAGCATCCTGAATCAATTAAAGTGAAAGACTATTTTAAGAGTCTAAGTGTCAGGCTAAGCCTGGGTGACGAAGGTGAGGATGTGGTAGACCTGAGTGTCTGATTATAACTCAACCAATGCTTGGATACAGATGGGAGAGGGGAGGATTAAAGATGGCCTCAAGGACTCAATTCTGGGTGGCTAATTAGAGACCCATATTATTCACAAAAATTGAGGTAGGAGTATATTTTCAACAAGTTGAGTTTAAAGCATCTAAGGAGATCAAACCAGTCAATCCTAAAGGAAATCAACCCTGAATATTCACTGGAAGGACTGGTGCTGAAACTGAAGCTTCAAAACTTTGGCCACCTGCTGCGAAGAGACGACTCACTGGAAAAGACCCTGGTGCCTGGAAAGATTGAGGGCAAGAGGAGAAGGGGGCAGAAGAGGATGAACTGGTTGGATAGCATCACTGACTCAATAAACATGAGTTCAAGCAAACTCCGGGAGATAGTGAAGGACAGGGAAGCCTGGCATGGGGTCACAAAGAGTCGGACATGACTTAGCGACTGAACAACAAAGGGGTATCTTAAGATTCTAATAGTGAATTAGAAACGTGAATTTGAAACTTGAGAGAGAATTCTGGGCTGGTTACATGGATTCAGGAATCATCTGTATAGACATGAGTGGTGGCTGGCTAAGAGAAGGTGGGGAAATTAAGAGTAGGAGAGAGAGAGGAGAAGGGAGAAGGGACAAAGAAAGAGTCAGACAGAGGACACAGGAATAACCTCAGAGAATCATACTTTGTAACAAAGAAAAGTGGACGCTGACAGAGCCACGAAAGACAAACAGAAAGGTGAGCCCCTATTTCAGTACCATGGAGAAAAGGAGCCAAGAATGCTACGCCACCCTCAATGGTAAACGTGGCCCCACATTCAGAGAGACTGAGCACTGAGGAACGGCTGCTGGAAATGGTGATGGGGCGGCGGGTGTCAAGTGACATTAAAATGTTTTCAGGTGAAACATTAAAAATAAAATCAACCAGTCTCAGAATAGACATTTCTCTGCAGTAACTGTCACGTTAAAAACACACCTGGAGAGCCGGGCTCTAAGCAGCGCGTCATTTCTGCCTCACCCAAATGAGCTAAGACATTCACCTCTGGAATGCTACCAGCTTGAGGCCATCACCACAGCAACCAACAGGACAACTGTTGTTTTTTAACTCTGCCCATCGCCAACTACATTGCAGGCTGTGAAATGCATAGAAATGAAGCTGTTCTTTCAAATCCTGTTGTGCGGGACTCAGCATGGTTGCAGGTGTCTGTGAACACTGCCTGACTTAGGATATTTTCTTTAAAAACTAGAATGATAAAAATCTACCAAGCAGTTTGGTACCAGTTGGGAGAGACAGACTAATTCTTAGCTTTGTGGACTAAAATATATTTATCAATTCAAATTGGATTTAATTGTTTTTTAAGACACAGTTTTAGCGACTCCATAATCAAACTAATACTTTTCCTTAGTACTGAAGAGGAAATTTTTACACCTAAACATCCTTGCAAAAGCAAACCAAACATTGAAAGTGTTAGTCACTCAGTTGTGTCCAACTATTTGTGACCTCAAGGACTGTAGCCCACCAGGCTCCTCTGTCCCTGGAATTCTCCAGGCAAGAATACAGGAGTGGGTTGCTGTTTCCTTCTCCAGGGGATCTTCCCAACCCAGGGACTGAGCCTGGGTCTCCTGCATTGTAGTCAGACTCTTTACCGACTGAGACACTGGGGAAGACCTACATCAAACACTGGGTCTTGCTTATGTCTCTCCTTGTCCCGAAGGGCCAGCTTGGGAAAAGGACAAGAATCAGCTGTTCAGTCTATTCTCTTTTTCACCTAAATTGATTTTTCTTTTATTCATTTTATTGGCATTTCTATGAGCCAAAGTAGATAATACCTGAAACTATTTGAATCAATGCTACCAATAGGCTTCCCAGGGGGCTCAGTGGTAAAAAAAATCTGCCTGCCAATGCAAGGAGACGTAGCAGACACTGGTTCTATGCCTGGGTCACGGAGATCCCCTGGAGGAAATGGCAACCCACTCCAGTATTCTTGCCTGGAAAATCCCATGGACAGGAGCCTGGTGGACTACAGTCCATGGTGTCACAATGAGTCAGACATGACTGAGCAACTGAGCGCATACACATGCTACCTATCTAATTACTGTTACTAACAGTACTAAAACAACAAATAAAACATGCTTGAGAAGCAGCCCAGGGGAACTGAGAGTTCAAGATCCTTATATGCTTCTTACAATTACTAGATTCAGTAGAAAATATCATTAATACAATCGAGAACTCTCATAAATCCCAGTATGTCTGAAATGACCTTGTGCCATGAAAAATCTCCAGTCTTCAACATACACAATGATAGGCTGAATGATCAATGTGCAAAGATACAGAAGAATACTTCCAAGTATCAGCTGATTATTTAGAACTGGCTTCCCTGGTGGCTCAGTGGTAAAGAACTCACCTGCCAGACAGATGATGGGGTTCAATCCCTGGATCAGGAAGATCGCGTGTAGAAGGAAATGGCAACCCACTCCAGTATTCTTGCCTGGGAAATCCCATGGACAGAGGAGCCCAGCGGGCTACAGACCACGGGGTCACAATATAGTTGGATACAACTTAGCAACTAAGTAACAACAAGGCTCCTAACTTTTTATTTACATCCAAACTTTCACAATTTTTGCTATTACTGTGACCCTCCTGTACTATTACTTACTTAACTTTTGTTTAAATCAATATTTTTAGGTGAGCCTCTTTCAAAGTGGCCTTATAGTATAAACATGTAAACATTACTAGATAAAATACAGTTTAACAAACGACTAACATGCTATTATCTCTGAGAATTCTGAATCTCAAAGATTCCATTTTCTTTGTTACATTCAAATAGCTTATGTACCCATATCTTAATGAATCTCTTCCCAGTGAAGCCCAATCTTAATGTGAAATCCTTTTACAAATGAGAGTATGATCTGTTCTAAAAGGAGAAGTTTTTAAGGCACAAGTCATATCATAGATCTGAACCCCATTCAGTCAACAAATTCAGCAGTGAAGAAGCAAATATGCACCCAATATACCAGGCTGGGAGCCAGATCTAAATCTAGGCAGAAGGGGCCTAGGAGTAGAGGGATAGCATGAGGGAATTAAAAATCTGAATCCCAGAGGAATGGCTTCTAGCTTGAGGTCTCAACTCTGACTAGAAAGAGGAAAACACACACCAGTGTATCAGAACAACTACAACCAGAGTTCTCCATTTGACTCTTTCTGAGATTATATTAAAATTAAATATGAAGTATAATATAATTTGCATTTTTTTCTTCAAGTCCCTGGCCCTCCAGGACTCCATACAAAATTCAAATGTTACAAAGGCAACTCTGTCTCTACACAGATCCTCTCCCCTGCTCCAGCCCCTTTTGTTCAGCACTGAATGAGACTCTAGTGCCTAGGAAGCTGTCAACCACCTTCAGTGGGGAAGGAGTGAGCGTGTGTGTGCCAGGACTGAGAACAACTGTAGCTGTTAAGAAAGGAGGAGGAAGGAAGAGGCCGTGTCTAAACTTCTGATCTTCAACCAAACCTATACTCCTCCAACCTTCCCCAACTCTCTCTTTTTTAATGAATTAATTTAGGCTGTGCTGGGTCTTCGTTGCTGTGCAGGCGTTTCTCTAGTTGCAGAGGGCAGGGGCTCTTCTCTAGATGTGCTGCACGGGTTTCTCACTGCAGTGGTATCTCTTGTTGAGGAGCCTGGGCTCTAGGGCTCAAGGGCTTCAGTAGTTGGGGCACGGGGGCTCAGCAGCTGTGTCTCAAGGGCCCTAGGGGGTGGGCTCAGCAGTTGTGGCACACGCACTCATTTGCTCAACAGCCTGTGGGATTTTCCTAGACCAGGGATCGAACACCCACGTCTCCTGTATTGGCAGGCGGGTTCTTTAGCACTGAGACACCAGGGAAGCCCCCACCTCTTTTAATAGTAATTTCACATTTCCAGTTGCTTGAGCCAAAAAAGTTGGAGTCCTTCTTGATGTGATGCTTTCTTTCACATCCCAATCAATCAACAAACTCTCTACATCTACCTGACAAATACACCCAGAATCCTTCTCCTTCTCACCACCTCCACAGCCACCACTATGATCCATACCACCTTCACTTCCTGCACGGATTGTTGCAACAAACTCCTAACCAGTCTCCCTATATCCCCTTCAGCCTATTATATAACAGTCAGAGTAAACCTGCTTGTGTGTAAATCAGATCATATCACTCCTCTCCTCAGAACTCCAGGGCCTTTTCCATCTCCCTCACAGTAAAATCTATAATGTCCTTTAGGTAGCCCACATAGCCCTATATGTCCTGGTCCTTGTCACGTATTTGACCTTATTCTCTTTCCCTCTTGCTGCGGGTCCTTCCAGTCTGACCCCTGATCTTTCAAGGCATCTTTTCTCCTCTAGGATCTTCCCTCTTGCTACTCTTTTTGCTTGGACGTTCTTCCTCCGATAGTATCATCTCATTTCCTTCACATCTGTACTCCAAGGGAAGCTTCTCAGCTAGGGTTTTTTTTCCCCCTCTAGCCACCTGATTTAAAATTGAATTTGCCCACCAGCACTCCATTTCTCTCCTTTCTCCTTCTATGGCACTCATCACCAACTAAGATGATGTATTTCTCTATTTCTTTTATTCATTGCTTCATGTTTTTAGATTGGGCTTCCCTTGTGGTTCAGCTGGTAAATAATCCGCCTGCAATGCAGGAGACCTGGGTTCAATCCCTGGGTTGGGAAGATCCCCTGGAGAAGGGAAAGGCTACCCACTCTGGTATCCTGACCTGGAGAACTTCATGGACTATATAGTCCATGGGGTTGCAAAGAGTCAGACACGACTGAGCGACTTTCACTCACTTCATGCCTTTAGAATGTGAACTCCATCAAGAAAGTGATTTGTGTATCTTTAATTAACTGCTGTAGTCCTAGAACCTAGATAGCTGTCTGGCCCATAGAATGTGTTCAATGAATGTTTATGGGATTAATGTGTAAAAGGAGGGATGGAAAGGACAGATAAATTATGAGAATAAATTTCCAGAAGCATAGCAGCATCATTTTAGAAGCACTCAATTAAGATGAGTGGACTCAATTCAGAGAGGACACAACAAGAATGCCCTACTAATATAAGGAAAAGATAGAAATTTTTGTAACAAGGTATAGGAATATCAGTTTTCTTCATATGTAATTTGAACATGGCTTTGATTATTCAGCTCCATGAGGAGAAAAATCAGTAACAAACTCTGTGATTCTAAAAACCTCATTTCAGAAATTTAAGAATTCATTAGCAAATAAGAATGAACCTGTCTCTAGGGACACCACCACTGGGTGAAAATTTAACAGTGTAATTGGCCAATACCAGGAAAAACTACATGGTAAAGCTTGAGGGCCTTTGAAGTCTATAAAAGCCAGGGCTGAATTCTTGACATGTAAACAATTATAGCACTAAGCCATGGACAGTTTTGACTTCATAAATCCTTAAAGCCCCCATTAATCTGGACTTCAATAATGGGTTGATACAAGCAGTTTCAGATTTTCAGAGTGTCCTAATCCTGAGATGTTAGGTGTACAAGGTAGTAAGAATCCTTTTCTGGGCTTCCCTGGTGGCTCAGATGGTAAAGAATCCTTTTCTAATGAACAGAATCAAAGAAAGCAAAGTCAAAGTGACTCAAAGTGGCACCTACTTCAGTCTGAAGGTGCCCAATGAAATGGTAAAGAAACAACTGCAATGTTGCGAACTTTACTACAAGATTTAAACCGAACACTGAAACATCATATATACGGTAAAGCAATGTATTAAAGAAAGTCAACCGGAAAACCACTAAAATTATTTTATTAAAGGGAACTTGAACAACACAGAAATTTTTTCAAGCCAAGTCTGATTCAATTCCCACTGGATCTACTACCAGTACATTAACTCACTCCCCTCAAAGGAGATGTTGGGTGGACAGTGACTAATGGGACATAGAAGAGGAATCACAAAATTATTCAGTATTACTCAAGTTCAGATGATAAAGAAAGAAACTTAACTTCCTGACTGTGGATTACTAGGGAAGACTAAGAAATGGATGATCACAAAAATCATCAGAAACCAGGAGAGGACCCGCACATCAAGCCAATGTTAAGTAACTTGAAGACCCTGATCAGGAAGCTTTCATTATGTTTGAAAAGTTAAAATAAGGTCAGTTAATCCAAGAAGAGTCATTTGCCTGACTGACACCTACTCACTCTCTTGATCCCAGCTTAAATGTTACCACTTCAGGAAGATCCTCTCTCATCTCACTTCTCCAACTAACTCAGGTTTTTCCATATTCCCTGATAGCATATTTTACTGTTTCTTCATTGCACTGAGCACAGTCATCTACCCCCTTGTGTATTATGAAAGAGACGCTTAGGCTAAGTAGAAACCACAACCCAACTTTAGAGACTGTTCTGGCGCCTACAGAGGGTAGACAAGCAACTCACAAATACTTTTCCCCAAATAAGGCTTGTTCTTTACTATGAATGTTAAACACTAAGCAGACAGTGGCACCAGTCAACAGGGAAACCATGTTAATTGGTAGTAGAAACACTGATAAAGGTCAGTTCTCTCAAAGTTTCCAGAACTCCCAAGGATATCACAGAGTCACGGAGAAAGAATTTAGTGTCCATTGTTTTCACTCCTTTCACAACATTTCTGGCAACCTTAAGATAAACATCTAGAAAAGAAATACAAAAATAAATGTAATAAGGTCAATTGAGCTGTGCACAACGCTGAGGCATGTTTGCCACCACATAGATCGCAGACAAACAGGCGGCAAAACTACATACCCAGGGGAACCCAGGACATGACAAGTACTTCTCACTCCCCACTTTAATTTTAATTCCAGTGTGTACAATCTGAAATCTAGGATCAATCCCCAAGAAATAATAATATGTTTAAAGAGAAAGAAGGGCTAACAAATCTGAGCTAATAGAGTTCTAAAGACTCTTGAGCTTCCCCGTTCAGCCACTGACACTCCCAGATTTGTTGACAGTCTTCATATTCTCCGGAAAAGTCAGTGTTTCAATTATCCTGACTACTTACTACACTAACCATTTCATATATGTCACTTAGATGATAGGCCCATATTTTAGGTCAAAAAATATTTATACTACCATATTAATTACTAAAATAAATGCAGAAAACTTATAATCAAAAAAATGTTTTGAAGATGAGAAATGAAAAACCGTCCTGAGCAACTATTAAGACTTTTTTAGCAAATCTCTTTTCTGAAGACTCTGTATATAAATTCCATCATCAGCTTTGGCTGCTATGGCAACTGGAATATTTAGAAAATGATTTGAAGCCAGTATCGCTACACATCTAGCATCTTTTGCAGGAAACAGGAAAGACTATGAGGTCTAATACACTCTAATTTTGAATATAGCTTTGATTTTCATTCCTGAAATCTATTTACAGTTATACTTGCATATCAACAGATAACAATCTATTAACAAAGGTATGAGAATTATGGAGCAGCCTCTCATTTCATTCCTTAACTAGTCACATTAACACATTAACTTACTCTCCTCTCAGTTTTAGTAAGCCTTCCTGTTTGTCTCTTTTTTTTTAAATAGACTATTTTTTACAGTTTTAGGTTCACAGCAAAACAGAGTTGAAAATACAGAGAGTACTCATATTCCACCTAACTCCCAATGCACAAAAAGCTTTCCCTATTATCAATCCACCACCAGAGGGGTACATTTGTTACTCCAATAACACTCACACATCATAATCACCCGAAGTCCATAGTTTACATTAGGGGTACACTTTGGTATTGTACTTTCATTCTGTGAGTTTTGAAATGTATAGTGACATGTAAATATCATTATAGGATCATATAGAGTAATTTCACTGCCCTAAGAATCCACTGTTCTCCACCTATGTGTCCTTTCCTCCCTGCTAATCCCTGGAAATCACCTGTCTTTTGAGTCTCCATAGTTTTGCCTTTCCCAGAATGTGACATAGTTGGAATTATACAGTATGTAGTCTTTGCAGATTGACTTCCTTTCCTTAGTACTATGCATTTAAGGTTCTTCCATGTCTTCTTATGGCTTAAAAGCTCATTTCTTTTTAGTGCTGAATAATACTACATTGTCTGGTTATACCACAGTTTATTCATCTATTAGCCCACTAGAGGATGTTGTGCTGCCTTCAACTTTCGGCAATTATGAATAAAGCTGCTATAAATATCCATGCACAAGCTTTTGTGTGGATACAGTTTTCAATATCTTTGGATAAATAACAAAGAAAAGTGATTGCTGGACTGTAGATAAGACTATGCTTAATTTTTTGAGGAACTTCCAAACTGTCTTACAAAGTAACTATACAACCAAAAATGAATGAAGAGTTCCTGTTACTCCATATTTCACACCATTTGGTGCTGTCAGGGTTCTGGATTTCCAGAACAGACAGGCATATAGTAGTATCTTGTTGTTTAATTTGCATTTCCCTAAGTCAGACAGAATGATCAAAAACAACAGAATGATCTCTGCTTTTTCCAAGACAAACCATTCAGTATCATGGTAATCCAAGTCTATGCCCCAACCAGTAATGCTGAAGAAGCTGAACAGTTCTATGAAGACCTACAAGACCTTCTAGAACTAACACCCAAAAAAGATGTCCTTATCATCATAGGGGACTGGAATGGAAAAGTAGGAAGTCAAGAGACACCTGGAGCAACAGGCAGATTTGACTATAGAGTACAAAATGAAGCAGGACAAAGTCTAACAGAGTTTTACCAAGAGAAAGCACTGGTCATAGGAAACACCCTCTTCCAACAACACAAGAGAAGACTACACATGGATATCACCAGATGGTCGATCCCAATTTGACTGCCAAATCCCAATCTGGCTGCAATTCTTTGCAGCCAAAGGTGGAGAAGCTCTATACAGTCAGCAAAAATGAGACCCGAAACTAACTGTGGCTCAGATTATGAACTCCTGTCAAATTCAGACTTAAATTGAAGGGAGTAGGGAAAACCACTATACCATTCAGGTATGACCTAAATTAAATCCCTCATGATTATACAGTGGAAGTGAAGATAGAGTCAAGGGATTAGATCTGAAAGAGTGCCTGAAGAATTATGGATGGAGGTTTGTGACACTGTATAAGAGGCAGCAATCAAGACCATCCCCAAGAAAAACAAAAGCACAAAGGCAAAATGGTTGTCTGCAGAGGCCTTACAAATAGTTGAGGAAAGAAGAGAAGCTAAAGGCAAAGGAGAGAAGAAAAGATATACCCATTTGAATGCAGAGTTCCAAAGAATAGAAAGGAGAGATAAGAAAGTCTTCCTCAGTGATCAATGCAAAGAAATAGAGGAAAGCAATAGACTGGGAAAGACTAGAGATTTCTTCAAGAAAATCAGAGATACCAGGGGAACATTTCATGCAAAGATGGGCTCAATAAAGGACAGAAATGGTATGGACCTAACAGAAGCAGAAGATATTAAGAAGAGGTGGTAAGAATACCAAAAGAACTATGCAATAAAAGATCTTCATTACCCAGATAGCCACAATGATGTGATCACTCACCTAGAGCCAGACATGCTGGAATGGGAAGTCAAGTGGACCTTAGAAAGCATCACTATGAACAAAGCTAGTGGAGGTGATGGAATTCCAGTTGAGCTATTTCAAATCCTAAAAGATGATACTGTGAAACTGCTACACTCAATATGCCAGCAAATTTGGAAAACTCAGCAGTGACTACAGGACTGGAAAAAGTCAGTTTTCATTCCAATCCCAAAGAAGGGCAATGCCAAAGGATGTTCAAACTACTGTGTAATTGCACTCATCTCACACACTAGCAAAGTAATGCTTAAAATTCTCCAAGCCGGGCTTCAACAGTATGCAAACCATGAACTTCCAGATGTTCAAGCTGGACTTAGAAAAGGCAGAGGAATCAGAAATCAAATTGCCAACGTCCATTGAATCATAGAAAAAGTAAGAGAATTCCAGAAAAATATCTACTTCTGCTTTATTGATCACTCCAAAGCCTTTGACTATGTACATCACAACAAACTATGGAAAATTCTTAGAGAGATAGGAATACCAGACCACCTCACCTGCCTCCTAAGAAACCTGTATGCAGGTCAAGAAGCAACAGTTAGAACCCGACATGGAACAATGAACTGGTTCCAAATCAGGAAAGGAGTAGGTCAAGGTTGTATATTGTCACCCTGTTCATTTAACTTCTATGCAGAGTACATCATGTGAAATGCCAGGTTGGATGAAGCACAAGCTGGAATCAAGTTTGCTGGGAGAAATATCAGTAACCTCAGATATGCAGATGACACCACCCTTATTGCAGGAAGTGAAGAACTAAAGGACCACTCAATGAAAGTGAAAGAGGAGAGTGAAAAAGTTGGCTTAAAACTCAACATTCAGAAAACTAAGATCATAGCAATCAGTCCCATGATTTCATGGCAAGTAGGTGGGAAAACAATGGAAACTGTGAGAGACTATATTTTTGGGGACTCCAAAATCACTGCAGATGGTGACATAGGATGAGACTGTTGGATAGCATCACCAATCAGTGGACATGAGTTTTAGCAAGCTCTGGGAGTTGGTGTTGGACAAGAAAGCCTGCTTTGCTGCAGTTTATGGGGTTGCAAAGAGTCGGACATGACTGAGTGACTGAACTGAACTGAAGATAGAGCTTCCCTGGTAGGTCAGACAGTAAAAGATCTGCCTGCCATGAGGGAGACCTGGGCTCCATCTCTGGGTCAGGAAGGAGAAGGGCATGGCAACTCACACCAGTATTCTTGCCTGGAGAATTCCATGGACAGAGGAGCCTGGTGGGCTACACTCCATGTGGCTGCAAAGAGTGAACATGTCTGAGTGACTAACACCATACAAAGTAGAGCACCTTCACATATGCTTACTTTCTAAGCCTTTCTCCTTTTACTCAATACCTGAGTGTCCCACTGAAAGCCATGCAACAGAATGAAAACCAAGCCCTTCAGTCATTAGCTGGTTGTGATTTAAGAAAAAAACCAACCATGGTTTTCACATTCTACACTGAAACGCTCCTATTCCTGGGTCACTGAAATAGCTAACTTTGATAGTTAGGGAAAACAAATCTGTGTAGAAACAAAGAGGAAAAAATGACAGCACAATTCAATACAGAAGTCAGGCCCATGTTTCCCAGATGGCACTAGTGGTAAAAAACCCACCTGCCAATGCAGGAGAAATATGAGACACTGGTTCGATCCCTGGGTTAGGAAGATCCCCTAGTTGCATGGCAACCCAATCCAGTATTCTTGACTACAGAATCCCATGGACAGAGGAGCCTGGCAGGCTACAGTCTATAAGATCCAAAAGAATCAGACATGACTGAAGTGACTTAGCATACACCCTAATAACACGTATGAAAAAAAATTCAGACAAGTTTTGGAGTTCCCTGCTTGGGCCATGGCAATTAGGAATTTTACCTAGCATTATCAGTGCTTAGGAATTTTACCTAGCATTATCAGTGCTTAGGAATTTTACCTAGCATTATCAGTGCTTCTTTGAGGTCCAAAAAGTAAGGAGATTTGTTTTTCATTGAAGTTCTGACAATATGTTCCCCTGAACATTTAGTGATGATGGTTATGGAGTGTCTACATTAATCTACCTAGATGAATAAGTACTGAAAAAAAGCAAGTTATCTAAGTATGCCCTGCAAGATAATGGGGGAACAGTGGAGGTGGGGGAATTCTGATTCATGCAAATATGCTAAAATCCAAAAGAACCAGCTCTTAACTAAAAATCGTTAACCCTCTAAAATAATGATCAAGACATTTTAGAAGTAAACTAATCAAAGTGTCATTCTTTTTCCTCTTGAAGTTTACTGATTTTGTTTTGAAGATATGTGTTATGATCTCTTTAAAGCTAGTGGAGATGATGGAATTCCACATGAGCTATTTCAGATCCTAAAAAATGATGCTGTTAAAGTGCTGCACTCTATATGCCAGCGAATTTGGAAAACTCAACAGTGGACACAGGACTAGGAAAGGTCAATTTTCATTCCAATCCCAAAGAAAGGCAATGCCAAAGAATATTCAAACTACTGTGTGACTGCACTCATTTCACATGCTAGCAAAGGATGGTCAAAATTCTCCAAGCCCAGCTTCAAAGTATGTGAACCATGAACTTCCAGATGTTCAAGCTGGAGTTAGAAAAGGCAGAGAAACCAGATATCAAATTGCCAACATCTGCTGGATCATCGAAAAAGCAAGAAAATTCCAGAAAAACATATACTTCTGCTTTGTTGATTATGCCTAAGCCTCTGACTGTATGGATCACAACAAACTGGAGAACTCTTCAAGAGATGGGAATACCACACAAGTTACCTGCCTCCTGAGAAATCTGTATGCAGGTCAAGAAGCAACAATTAGAGCCACTTAAGAACAATGAACCGGAACAACAGTTCCAAATTGGGAAAGGAATACGTCAAGACTATATATTTTCACCCTGCTTATTTAACTTATATGCAAAGTACATCATGAGAAATCGCAGGCTAGATGAAGCACAAACTGGAATCAAGATTGCCAGGAGAAATATCAATAACCTCAGATATGCAGATGACACCACCCTTATGGCAGAAAGTAAAGAGAAACGAAAGAGCCTCTTGATGAAAGTGAAAGAGAAGAGTGAAAAAGCTGGCTTAAAACTCAACATTCAGAAAACGAAGACCATGGCATCCAGTCCCACTACTTCATAGCAAATAGATGGGGAAAAAATGGAAACAGTGACAGACTTTATTTTGAGGGGCTCCAAAATCACCGCAGATGGTAACTGCAGCCATGAAATTAAAAGACACTTGCTCTTTGGAAGAAAAACTATGACAAACTTAGCAGATTAAAAAGCAGAGACATTACTTTGCCAATAAAGGTCTGTCTCGTCAAAACTATGGTTTGTCCAGTAGCCATGAATGGGTGTGTGAGTTGGAACATAAAGAAAGCTGAGCACTGAAAAATTGATACTTTTGATCTGTGGTGTTGGAGGAGACTCTTGCACATTCCGTGGAATGCAAGGAGATCATACCAGTCCATCCTAAAGGAAATCAGCCCTGAATGTTCATTGGGAGGACTGATGCTGAAGCTGAAGCTGCAATACTTGGCCACCTGATGCGAAGAACTGACTCATTGGAAAAGACCCTGATGCTGGGAAAGATTGAAGGAAGGAGGAGAAGGGGATGACAGAGGATGAGATGATTGGATGGCATCACCAACTCGATGGACATGAGTTTAAGCAAGCTCTGGGAATTAGTGATGGACAGGGAACCCTGGCATGCTGCACTCCATGGGGTTGCAAAGAGTCGGACACGACTGAGCAACTGAACTGATAATGGAGTCTTTTATAAAAGGTTTCTACCTCTGCATTATTGGTGTGGAAACTAGCTAATATTGACGTTTTGAAGAGAATCTAAGACAATCTGTACTACTGTTATCAATATTAAGAAGTGTTTCCAGCAGCTACAGCTTCCAGAAATAAAAATCTTGTAGTCAGTGCAGGTAATAAAATCAGAAGTGTCAAATAAAAGAGAAGAAAAATTCTGTGACATTCACAGATGTCACCTTCATTCACTCATTTTGTTCAACAAAAAATTATTTTGAGTAACCACTGCATTCCAGGCGCTTCTTACTACTTAAATGTGTAGTTTATACTCATTTAAATATGTAAATAATATTATGTGTCAGAAAATGATGTTTTGGGCATCAAGAGTACTAGGCTGGAGCTGTGAGCAGAAAGGGGCCTTAAAAAGGCCCCTTGTTAGGATGACAGCATCTAAGCAAAGGCTTGAAGAAAGTGAGGGTGTGAATTCTATGGTCATCTGGGGAAAGTATTCTGGGCAGAGACAGCACAGAGGCCCAAAGGAGAGACCAGGCTTAGCACACTGAAGGCCAGCAGGTAGGCAAACAGCAGTGGAGCAGAGTGAAAGGAGAAGGTTAAGTGTAGGCTTCTTAACCTTCTGTCCTCCTGTAGGTAGGACTTCAGCATCTACTCAGATAGGAAGTCCTGGAGGATTTTCAGTAGAAAATATAACTTTTTAAGACACATATAAGGTGGAGGAAAATGTATAAGAAATTCCAGTATACTTGTGACTAAGTCTAAAATACTATTTCATTTATACTCCCTATCCACTCTCACCCCAGATCATTTTGAGGAAAGCCTTAGACATCCTGTCATTTCAACTATATGAATTTTTAAAATATATTTTTAATATAAATTTATTTATTTTAATTGGAGACTAATTACCTTACAATACTATATATGAATTTTAGTGGTGGTTGTTGCTTTGTCATTAAGTCATGTCCCACTCATTTTGCGATTCCAGGCTCCTCTGTCCATGGGATTCTCCAGGTAAGAATACTGAAGTGGATTGATTGGCCATTTCCTTCTCCGGGGGATCTTCCCTACCCAGGGATCAAACCCATGTCTCCTGCATTGATAGGAGATTCTTTACTGCTGAGCCACCACAGAAACCCATGTATTTTATATAGGCACTCTTTTTTAACACCACTGTAATATATCAATAATTATCACCCAGAGTGTGGGCTGAAGCAGTTCATACTGACTTGGCCAGTAAGCACTAGTGTGCATATCCCTTCCCATTTAGGGATCACTGATCTCAAACAGATTACTTGAAATTGGCCACAAAGGGAGAACATACTTCACAGAAATCAACAAATATGAAAATCAGGACTTTAATTTATGGAGATCCATTTGTTAAATATTTACCATCATACTTTAGATTCATGCTTGAAAAATTAACAATGCTTTATTAATATCCAGAGATGCCCAGTTAGTGGTCATATTTCCTTGGTAAACTTACAATATTCTTTAGTCTGTGTGTTTGAACAAAGATCAAAATAAGACCCACACTTTGCAATTGTTGCTTTTTCTAAAGTTGCTTTTAATCTGCAGAGTCACCAACATTTTTTTTTCCCTTGCACTTGTTTTTGCTGTTATTGAAAAAAACAGGTTGTCTACTCCACAGAGTTTGCCACGGTCTGGATTTTGATGGGAATACCAGACCACCTGACCTGCCTCTTGAGAAACCTATATGCAAGTCAGGAAGCAAGAGTTAGAACTGGACATGGAACAACAGACTGGTTTCAAATAGGAAAAGGAATACGTCAAGGCTGTATATTATGACCCTGCTTATTTAATTTCTATGCAGAGTACATCATGAGAAACACTAGACTGGAAGAAGCACAAGCTGGAATCAAGGTTGCCAGGAGAAATATCAATAACCTCAGATATGCAGATGACACCACTCTTGTGGCAGAAAGAGAAGAGGAACTAAAAAGCCTCTTGATGAAAGTGAAAGAGGAGAGTGAAAAAGTTGGCTTAAAGCTCAACATTCAGAAAACTAAGGTCATGGCATCTGGTCCCAGCACTTCATGGGAAATAGATGGGGAAACAGTGTCAGACTTTTATTTTGGGGGCTCCAAAATCACTGCAGATGGTGACTGCAGCCATGAAATTAAAAGACGCTTACTCTTTGGAAGAAAAGTTATGACCAACCTAGATAGCATATTGAAAAGCAGAGACATTACTTTGCCAACAAACGTCCATCTAGTCAAGGTTATGGTTTTTCCAGCGGTCATGTATGGATGTGAGAGTTAGATTGTGAAGAAAGCTGAGCACTGAAGAACTGATGCTTTTGAACTGTGGTGTTAGAGAAGACTCTTGAGAGTCCCTTGGACTGCAAGGAGATCCAACAAGTCCATTCTGAAGGAGATCAGCCCTGGGATTTCTTTGGAAGGAATGATGCTAAAGCTGAAACTCCAGTACTTTGGCCACCTCATGCGAACAGTTGACTCATTGGAAAAGACTCTGCTGCTGGGAGGGATTGGGGGCAAGAGGAGAAGGGGACAACAGAGGATGAGATGGCTGGATGGCATCACGGACTCGATGGACGTGAGTCTGAGTGAACTCCGGGAGTTGGTGATGGACAGGGAGGCCTGGCGTGCTGTAATTCATGGGTTCGGAAAGAGTCGGACACGACTGAGTGACTGAACTGAAGTGACTGGATTTTGCCGACTGCAGCCTTCTGACTTCACATAACATGATCCCATCTCCTATAAACTGGCCGTAAGATCAAGGGGCTAGTGCAGACTCATTTCCATTTTTTGGACAAATCTCCTTTACAGGTGAAGAAAGAGTATTTTTATCAGGAGGAACAGTAATATAGATTAAGTTTTATTTTATGTTAGTAAGAGCCTATTGATGATCATTCCAACATGATAACATTTTACATTCTATCCACTTATTATTTGAATATGTCTATAAGAGAAATTTTCATTGGTCTACCACCTGATGAGTTTACATTTTACCAAGGCCACTCTGATTGCTGAGCAGAGAAAAGACCAGAGAGGCAAGTGTAGAAGCAGAGATAAGAGTTAGGTGTTTCACCCACCTGGGAGAGCCACAGTCATGCTTAATGGCATGGTGTAACCGCATCACCAATTCAATGGACATGAGTTTCAGCAACTCCCTGAGACAGTGAAGGACAGGGAAGCCTTACCTGTGCTGCAGTCAATAGGATCACAAAGAATTAGACACAACTGAGTAACTGAACAACCGTTGAAGTGGTGAGAAGCATCAGATCCTAGATTTGTCTTGAAGTACATCTAACAATGGCATCCAGTCCCATCACTTCATGGCAAATAGAAGGGGAAAAAGTGGAAGCAGTGACTGATTTTCTCTTCCTGGGCCCTAAAATCACTGCAGATGGTGACTGCAGCCATGAAATTAGAAGACACTTGCTTCTTGGAAGGAACGTTATGAGAAACCTAGACAGTGTATTAAAAAGCAAGGGCATCGCTTTGTTAACAAAGGTCTGTATAGTCAACACTGAGATTTTTCCAGTAGTCGTGTATGGATGTGAGAATTAGACCATAAGGAAGTCAGAGCACCAAAGAATCGGTGCTTTTGAATCATGGTGTTGGAAAAGACTCTTGAGAGTCCCTTGGACTACAAGGAGATCAAACCAGTCAACCTTAAAGGAAATCAACCCTGAATTCTCACTGGAAGGACTGATGCTGAAGCTGAAACTCCAATACTTTGGTCACCTGATGCAAAGAGCCAGTTCATTGGAAAAGACCCTGATGCTGGGAAAGATTGAGGGCAAAAGAAGAGGGTAGCAGAGGATGAGATGGTTGAATGGCATCACTGATTCAATGGACATGAATCTTGGGCAAACTCCGGGAGATAGTGATGGACAGGGAGGCCTGGTGTGCTGCAGTCCATGGGGCTGGACAGGACTTAGGGACTGAATGACAACATCCAATCAAAGTTCTCAATGGATTGGAGTTGTTCAGTTGTTGTTTTTGCTATTTGCAAGTGGCCCAGGAGGTATCTGGTTCCAACTTCCCTGGTGGCTCAGATGGTAAAGAGTCTGTCTGCAGTGCGGGAGGCCAAGGTTTGATCTCTGGGTCAGGAAGATCCCCTGGAAAAGGAAATGGCATTCCCTTCCAGTATTCTTGCCTGGAAAATCCCCTGGTTGGAGGAGCCTGGCAGGCTACAGTCCATGGGATCACAAAGAGTTGGACACGACTGGGCAACTTCACAGGAGGTATCTGATGATTAAAAGTGTGTAATATGGCTCAGGCAGGACTTCAATTTCTAAGTGCCACAAGCTGTATATAAAATAAAATCACTCAGCAAAGGGCTGAGAGGGTACTGGGGGAGGTGCCAGGAGATGCCAGGTAGAGAAATGAACTGACCGTCCAGTTTTCCTATGTTAACTAAGAAATATATAACTGGAGAAACAGGCATTAATATGAAGCTGATGCTCAATGCCACATTATTTTCAGCCTGTTTTCTAGATCAAGTTCAACCTCAGTGACTGCCATGCTCTCATAGGATCAGACATGACCACACTTGCTAAAATATGTGTCAGGATAATAGAAAAAGTGTGCAAAGAACCTGGGTGGGCATTTTCCTCAGAGAGATTATTAAAAGAATAAAATAATCTCTTAACTGGATGAACTTCAAAGGTCTTCTGACAAACTTTACTCTCCCACTCTCTTTTTATAGAAGGAAAAAAGATGTGAAGAGGTGAAGTAACTTCCTCCAAGGTAATTAACTTGCAACTAACCAGTAGAAATGAAGTTGGAAATAGTTCATGGCCTTGGAGGATGGAATGTAGACTAGAAAAGAGAAATACTAATATATTTTCTAAGTAACTACAAGAAGACACCCTACTCATTCTCTCTCCTTTCTCTCTCTCTCTCTTTCTTTCTCTCTCTCTTACACACACACACACACACACACACACACTCACACACACCTCTAGAAGCCTACTGTGGAACAGAAGGGGTTAGGCAAAATAGCATCATATGACTGGTTTTACAGTATTTCCTTTCATAGCACACTAACAAAAATGTAACAAAGTAATGAAGTGGTTTGTAAGGGAGAAAGGCTATAAAAATGAAATCAAGCCCCTGGCAGGCAAATGAGTATTTGTTCATCCACTGTTTTTTGCTAAAATAGATTTTCATTGAAATCTACTGTGTGTCTTGTGGTTTAGCTTTTTCCGGCTTTATTAGTAGTACATTTTTAAATTTTTAATTGGAAGATAATTACTTTACAATGTTGTGTTGGTTTCTGACTACAACAACACAAATCAGCCATAATAGTGTGTGTGTGTGTGTATGGATATATCTCCTCCTTCCTGAGCCTCCTCAGCTTTATTATAAATGTGACCATAGAAAAATGCTCTTCTTCCTTTCCAATCTTTACATGCAATCTATTGAATGAGATATTTATAGGAACACTTTGAGAACATCCAAAACACTCCAAGTGAGCCTGGAAGTGTGTACTTTCTCCTACATCCTAATGAATTTAAAAGTGGTTAAAGGAAAATTTCCTAAATTCACTAATCTGTTATTGAGGAAGAGTCTAATAGAAATTGGTGTAACCAACTGCCAAAGGAGATAAATACCAAATGCATATTATATAAAAATAAACAACAGACTGTTTTGAGTGCATCGATTATCTCGGTACTTCCCATTGAGCAAAGGCAGTAAACAGGCCTTTCAAAGACATTTCTATTAATTCCTCAATAGATCGCAACAAACTGCTAAGAGATTTAGTTATTCATTCAAACCAACTAAAAGACACATGATTTTTTTAGGGAAATTGAAATTCAGGTAAAGAGAAGATAGGTCACTTCTTCATCTTCACCAGAGAATGCTGGTCACTGATCACCCATTATATGAAAGGTATTTTCCTAAGCCCTTTTCATAAGTCATATACATGAATGAGTATACATTGGAAAAGAAATTCTGTAATAGCAGGGGTCTTAATCTGTTCTGTGTTTCTGTTGTGTCTCCCAGCACCTGCAGAATCTGATACACATAAATACTCAGTTAATATTAACAACTGAGGGCTTCCCAGGTGGCACGAGTGGTAAAGAACCCACAATAGCACGTGGGTTAGATCCCTGGGTTGGGAAGATCCCCGGGAGAAGGAAAAGGCAACCTACTTCAGTATTCTTGCCTGGAAAATCTCATGGACAGAGGAGCCTGTCAGGCTACAGTCCATAGGGTTGTAAAGAGTCAGACATGCCTGAAGCGACTTAGCATGGATAAACACACAAACAACTGAATGAATGGAATGTCTTATCTAACAAGGCAGCTAACAGAAGACAGCTTTGCTGACCCAAAGCTCCACAGCATTCAGAGGGTATCCTTGGTGAGAAAGTCAAAGCTTCTCCTGATCTCAGGATACAGATATAGATGGCAATAGGAATATGTGTTCAATGAGAATTCCAGCTCTCTGTTGATACTGTTTTTTCCCCCATTCTAATATGTTTTTCACTCTCGTGATTTTCTACTTAAAATGTGCAGATGGATGTACACACATCCTTACCTCTTGGAAATTAGGAATAACTTTGGACACAATGATCTTTATCCTTTCTCAAGTGCTGTTTCAGGCACTGATGCCACTGCAGTTGCTAGGGAGATGAGGCAGGGGGGCACTTAGTGCTCTCTTTAGCCTGAAGCCCAGGGCATACTGACCAGAATGGAAAAACACCACCAGTCCAGCCTCCAAACAAATCCCTTACAGTCCACTAAAGACAGAAAGAGCTGTGATGCCATTTTGGTATTTAAAACAGGACCATAAAAGTATCGCCTTACAACTCAGCTATAGTAAAATATTCTAGTCATGTTTAAGCAAAACTAAATCAACTTTACATTTTTACACTCATGTTGATCAAGCACCTGAATAAAGTATCACACTTTGAACATTTGCTCTGTAAGATGACAGCAACAAGCCTGATACGGGGTCAGAGCAAATAGTTTGGTTTTTTTGTTTGTTTTTTGTATATTTTATCAGCAGATCTATTTCCTGAGAAGCTTTCCCTGGTGGCTCAGGGGTAAAGAATCCACCTGCCCATGCAGGAGACACAAGAGATGTAGGTTTGATCCCTGGGTCAGGAAGATCCCTTCAGTAAGGAATTGACAATCCACTCCAGTATTCTTGCCTGGAAAACCCCATGGACAGAGGAGCCTGGTGGGCCACAGTGCAACAACAACTGTTTCTTGAAAGACTTAGAAAGGGATGTGCTCAGCTGTGTAAGTACTTTTAAGGCCTTGAGCTAGACCGTTGCTAAGTACTTTTAAAGTTTCTAACATAGCCAGGGTATAAGTATCTGTAACCTAGTAGATCTGACCATGACTCTTGACTGCCTTTTACAGCATGCTTCCAGAATTAAACACTGATTCACACCACAGATACTTACAATGAGCCCACTGTCTGGGGGTCCTCCAAGCTTAACGCAGACAAAAATCGTCAGCAAAAGAAAGCAAGCAGGATTTATTTACAAAAAAAAAAAAAAAAGGCGAGCTAATGCAGATGTTTAAACTAAAAATGTTTGTAACTCCTTAAATACTGGTTCTTATAACATCAGGTCTCCTTTGTTTTCCTCGCCATCATCCTCTCTAAACTGAGGAACAGCCATCACCTATGACAGAGAGGCATTAGTGACTGAGCACATGGACAAATGAGGAGCTCAAAACTGTTCACTTTCTTTCACTCATCTTCCAATAATCTCTCCTGTAATATTCAAGGCATGCAAGCACTCATTAGAAAATGACAAGAATAAGCAAGCCAAGGAGTCCATAATGAACAGAAATCATCCAATCATCTAGGTCATATTCCAAGCTGTTGTAAAGAAAGTTTGTTATCAAAAGAAATCATTCAAAAGCCATGGCATCTGGCAATAAAACTGTAGGGATCTGACATTTGCCCCTGGAAACAGAAGATTTCAACAACAAACTCATATAGTGAAGCATTACTAGAATGCAAAAGTGATAAAGTCAGTATAATAACAAAGATCTGAGGAATAATGTGTTACAATGTTATGCATTACAGTGTCTTTTCCTATAAAAGATTCCTGATTCACCAAAAACTCAAGAAAAGAATACAGATTGTGACATTTAATTCTCTGGCAGAGGAGGCAAGGCAAAATGCAAATGTTAGAATTAATCTAAAATTACAATACTTCGGTTAACGTGAGAATTGAAATAGCACAGATTCATGAATCTGCATGATTGCCTCAGTTTAACCTCTCACCATACAGTGCTCAGCTTCTTATTAATTTAAAATAATCTATTTTTCACACTGACATGAGTATCTTTAAGAACCCTAGTAAGTGGAGTTTAAATGCCGCAGACTCTGCTACTCACAAATATGCTAGCATTCCAGAGCAAGATAGGAGATGCATCGGCCCAAAAATGCCATTAAAGCTGTCTTGTGAGTAATTCCATTATAAGTTAATAAGGCATATTTCCAAGGCACACAGCATGTTTGCTTCTTCCTGATGTCTGAAAGGTGGATTATTTTCAAAGGACTAACTTTCATTTTAAGGACAGCAAAAAACCAATACTTGCAGTCATTCTTTTCTTTATCAAAAAAGTCAAGAACTTGAGAAATTGACTCCTAGCAGCAAATCTATCTTCTAATTTAGTCAAGTCAACCATGTTCCATTAAGTATGTTTATCTTAGTGTAAGTTAAGACCTGGATGAAGAAGTAGTGGGTGTGTGTGTGTGTGTGTGTGTGTGTGTGTGTGTGAGAGAGAGAGAGATATGAAAGACAGAACGAAGCAGTCAACACAGGAAGACAGGAATGTGTTCTTTTTACCAACATACCATCTGCTACAGTAAAGAATGTTATCAAAACCCAGGGCAAAATCACAGCATCATAAAATTCCCAGGGAGGTAATGACTATCCATGAAAAGGGACTTTTAGGAGCAACTGATGACGAAATCATGCTCCCATAGCCTATAAATACCTCCCTCACCCAATTTAAAATTTTTTTTTCCTACTGCACTGTTGGGCTTTGCAGGTGACTCAGTGATAAAGAATCTGCCTGCCATGCAAGAGATACAGGTTTGATCCCTGGGTCGGGAAGATCTCCTGGAGAAGGAAATGGCAACCCACTCCAGTATTCTTGCCTGGGAAATCCCATGGACAGAGGACCCACGCAGGCTACAGTCCATAGGGTTGCAAAGAGTTGAATACAACTTAGTGACTAAACAATATTCTGCTGTTATGGGAAATTTTAAAACCCTTAATATTCTTGTTGTTATTTTTAAAATTCATTGTTCAATCAAAGGTATTCATTTGACAGTTTCCCACAGAGGAATATGGAATGCACATCTGCAAGACACTAATCAAAGAAATAAGCCAGCATCCTCGAATCTTCGTCCTTGAAGTTGCTGAGGCAGAGAACTGCACTTAAGAGACAGAGGCTTGGGTTTGACTATAGTTCTGACATTGACTGATTTTTGACTCTTGACAAGGTTCTCAACTCTCTCTCATGTTTTGATTCTTCATTTATATCTTCCTCAAAGAATCACTATGAAAATAAAAAATGGCATACCATTTTTGTTACACAATTTTGCTATTTTTGTTGTTGTGTTAAAACACAACATAGGTGTTCCTAAAAACGGTGCAGTACAAAAAACTGTGCAATAAAATCCACACAGCTTATCAGAGGGAAAATGTAGTTAGAAGCACAGCACTCAAAATTTCACCCATAGGAATGTAAATTGATACAGCCACTATGGTGACTCCTTAGAAAACTAAAAACAGAACTACCATATGACCCAGCAATCTCACTTCTGGACATGAATCCCAAAAAAAGCCATAAAAGGATACATGAACCCCAGGGTCACTGCAGCGCTATTTACAATAGCCAGGACATGTGAAGTGAAAGTTGCTCAGTGGTGTCTGACTCTTTGTGACTTCATGGACTTTACAGTCCATGGAATTCTCCAGGCCACAATATTGGAGTGGGTAGCCTTTCCCTTCTCCAGGGTATCTTCCCAATCCAGGGATTGAATCCAGGTTTCCTGCATTGCAGGTGGATTCTTTACCTGCTGAGCCACAAGGGAAGCCCAAAAATACTGGAGTGGGTAGCCTATACCTTCTCTAGTGTATCTTCCCAACCCAGGAATTGAACCGAGGTCTGCTGCATTCAATTCAGTTCAGTTCAGTCACTCAGTTGTGTCCAACTCTTTGTGACCCCATGAACCACAGCATGCCAGGCCTCCCTGCCCATCACCAACTCCTGGAGTCCACCCAAACCCATGTCTATTGAGTCAGTGATGCCATCCAACCATCTCATCCTCTGTCATCCCCTTCTCCTCATGCCCTCAACCTTTCCCAGCATCAGGGTCTTTTCCAGAGAGTCAGCTCTTCTCATTAGGTGGCCAAAGTATTGGAGTTTCAGCTTTAATATCTGTCCTTCCAATGAACGCCCAGGACTGATCTTTAGGATGGACTGGTTTAGGATGGACTGGTTGGATCTCCTTGCAGTCCAAGGGACTCTCAAGAGTCTTCTCCAACACCATAGTTCAAAAGCATCAATTCTTTGGTGCTCAGCTTTCCTTATAGTCCAACTCTCATATCCATACATGACCACTGGAAAAACCATAGCCTTGACTAGACAGACCTTTGTTGGCAAAGGAATGTCTCTGCTTTTAATATTCTGTCTAGGTTGGTCATAATTTTCCTTCCAAGGAGTAAGTGTCTTTTAATTTCATAGCTGAAATCACCATCTGCAGTGATTTTGGAGCCCAGAAAAATAAAGTCAGCCACTGTTTCCACTGTTTCCAGATATATTTTCCATGAAGTGATGGGACCGGATGCCATGATCTTAAGTTTTCTGAATGTTGAGTTTTAAGCCAACTTTTTCACTCTCCTCTTTCACTTTCATCAAGCGGCTCTTTAGTTGTTCTTCACTTTTGCCATAAGGATGGTGTCATCTGCATATCTGACGTTATTGATATTTCTCCCTGCAATCTTGATTCCAGCTTTTGCTTCTCCCAGCCCAGCGGTTCTCATGATGTACTCTGCATATAAGTTAAATAAGCAGGGTGATAATATACAGCCTTGACATACTCCTTTTCCTATTTGGAACCAGTCTGTTGTTCCATGTCCATTTCTAACTGTTGCTTCCTGACCTGCATACAGGTTTCTCAAGAGGCAGGTCAGGTGGTCTGGGATTCCCATCTCTTTCAGAATATTCCACAGTTTATTGTAATCCACACAGTCAAAGTGACTGTGATCCACATAGTCAATAAAGCAGAAATAGATGTTTTTTCTGGAACTCTCTAGCTTTTTCAATGATCCAGCAGAGGTTGGCAATTTGACCTCTGGTTCCTCTGCCTTTTCTAAAACCAGCTTGAACATCTGGAAGTTCACAGTTCACGTATTGCTAAAGCCTGACTTGGAGAATTTTGAGTATTACTTTACTAGCATGTGAGATGAGTGCAATTGTGCGGTAGTTTGAGCATTCCTTGGCATTGCCTTTCTTTGTGATTGGAATGAAAACTGACCTTTTTCAGTCCTGTGGCCACTGCTGAGTTTTCCAAATTTGCTGACATATTGAGTGCAGCACTTTCACAGCAGCATCTTTCAGGACTTGAAAAAGCTCAACTGTAATTCCATCACCTCCACTAGCTTTGTTCACAGTGATGCTTCCTAAGGCTCACTTGACTTCACATTCCAGGCAAATTCTTTACCAACTGAGCTATCAGGGAAGCCCAGCCAGGACATGGAACCAACCTAAATGTCCATCAACATAAAAACAAATAAAGACGTGGTGACTAAGTGACTAAACAATAAACACCACCACCATATGGAGGTGAGTGTGGATCATGGCAAGGGTCTGAAATGTGAGGTAGTTGGTAGATGTTTATGAAATGTACATTTTATGCATTTTATATGGTTCAATTCAGCTGGGTGCCATTTTCTTCATTCACTCAAAAGCCAACTTTCTATTATATGCAAACTGCTCTCTAATATAGCAATTGTTTTGGAACAAATTTGTGATTTCAAATGAGTGGTATAGCCAAACTGACTGTACCATGGAATGTGTTCCCAAAATGGAAAATAAGGCCCCCAAATAATTTAAACTGATTCTCTTTGCCCCTGATACTTAAGTAGAATACATACATAGCACTCCCACCTTCAATCTTTCCCAGCATCAGAGTCTTTTCTAATGAGTCAGTTCTTCACATCAGGTGGCCAAAGTATTGGAGTTTCAGCTTCAGCATCAGTCCTTCCAATGAACATTCAGGGCTGATTTCCTTTAAGATGGACTGGTTGGATCTCTTTGCAGTCCAAGGGATTCTCAAGAGTCTTCTCCAACACCACTGTTCAAAAGCATCAATTCTTTGGCGCTCAGCTTTCCTTATACTCCAACTCTCATATCCATACATGACTACTGGAAAAACCATAGCCTTGACTAGACAGACCTTAGTTAGCAAAGTAATGTCTCTGCTTTTTACTATGTTGTCTAGGTTGGTCTTAACTTTCCTTCCAAGGAGCAAGCATCTTTTAATTTCATGGCTGCAGTCACCATCTGCAGTGATTTTGGAGCCCAAAAAAGAAAGTCTGCTACTGTTTCCACTGCTTCCCCATCTATTTGCCATGAAGTGATGGGACAAGATGCCCTGATCTTTGTTTTCCGAATGTTGAGTTTTAAGCCAGCTTTTTCACTCTCTTCTTTCACTTTCATCAAGAGGCTCTTTACTTGTTCTTTTCTTTCTGCCATAAGGGTGGTATCATCTGTGTATCTAAGGTTATTGATATTTCTCCCACCAATCTTGATTCCAGCTTGTGCTTCATCCAGCCCAGCGTTTCTCATGATATACTCTGCATGGAAGTTAAATAAGCAGGGTGACAACATACAGCCTTGATGTACTCCTTTCCCTATTTGCAACCAGTCCGTTGTTCCATGTCCAGCTCTTAGTTAAGAGGGTTATAATGATGCAATGCCATAATGAATGTAAAAAGACTGGCATATAGTAGGTGTTCAATAAAAGGTATTACTATTAAAAAATAAAGTGACTTTGCCACAACTGGGACTTTCCTAGCATATTATTAACTTTAAGCCTCACAAAGGACATTTGATTAGGGAATTAATATCACTAGATTACAAACCATAGGGAACTTTTCCTTACTTTTTCCAATCACTCAGCAAATGTTCATTCCTGATATTTATTCATTCAGTAACTATTTACTGAGCACCGACTATGTGTCAGACACTATTCTAGGCACTGAGGATACATCAGTGAATAAAACCTACAAAGGTACCTATTCTCATGGAGCTTACATTCTAGTGAGGGAAACAAATTAGGAACAAAAGCATAATATACAAATTACATACAATGTAAGAAAGTGATAAATGTTATGAATAAGAGTAAAGGGGAAAGGGAATTAGAAATATCAGGAAAACAGCATTACTAAATTATGTGATCAAGGAGAAGTCCTCATTGAAAAGCAGACAACAAACACTAAAAATCATATCTAATATAATATCATATAATGATTAATGCTGAGAAGTACACCAGGGTGAAAACAAAGAGAATAATGCAGGGAATTCAAGCAAGTTGACAAATGACCTAAGTGAAATCAAGACTCATGTGACTATCTGGGGAAGGAGAATTTCAGACGGAAGAACAGCAGGTGTAAACTGCTTGCATTAGGATGAGCTTGGCACATTGGAAACTCATCCAGAGACCAATGCAATTGTAGCAAAGGGCCAGGGACAGACCCTTGCCTTTCACAGATTTGGTGAAACAAGCGGTCATAGCAATGACCACAGCAAATCCCATACGGATTTGTAATCTAGGACAAGATACACAGCTGTGTAAAGCCACAGCTTCCCTGGTAGCTCAGGTGATAAAAGTGTCTGCTTGCAATGCGGGAGACACGGGTTCGATCCCTGGGTTGGGAAGATCCCCTGGAAAAGGAAATGGCACCCACTCCAGTTCTCTTGCCTAGAAAATTCCATGGATGGAGGAGTCTCGTAGGCTAGAGTCCATGGGGTCGCAAAGAGTCGGACACGACTGAGCGACTTCACTTTCACTTTCATGTAAAAGATGATAGTGGTAACTATGGAAATGACTTAATGTGGATGAAGTCATGACATATTTTAAAGGTAGAGCCAAGGGAACTTGTTGATGTATGGACTATAACTTGAGGAAAAGGACAGGATCTGGGACTTCCCCAGCAGTCTAGTGGTTATTAAGACTTCACCTTCCAACCCAGAGGGCGTGGGTTTGTTTCTTCATTGGGGAGCTAAGATACCACATGTCTTTGACCAAAATAACAAAGCATAAAACAGAAGTAATATTGTAACAAACTCAATAAAGACATAAAAACACTATTCTTAAAAAAAAAAAGAAAAGAAAAGAAAAAGGACAGAATCAAGAATACCTTCCAGATTTTTTACTTAAACAATGGAATGAATGGCAGTACCACTTTTTGAGATGTCGATGATGACAGAAATGAGGGTGGGGCTAGGGAGTACAAGAGTGCCAGCATTTAAGATCTACTTAATAGTGCTCAGAGTTCAACCTAAGGAAAAGACAAACCTCATACAGAATTATTTGAAACTGAATAGTGATCAGTCTCAAAATCAACCACCCCACTTTGTTTACCAAAGGAATTTTAAAGTTTTGACTTCATGTTTTTTTAAATAATGAACTTAAAGTGTTCCTCTTGAGTCCTGTATTTCCTCCAGCATAGTTATCCTGTTAACTCTCTGATGTCTGAAAATTGCTATGGCTTACTGTTGAAAAATTTCAGATTAGGAGTAAATAGATTTCAGGAATTTAATGGCTTAAAAAATATATCAGTAATCAGCGAGTCACTTCCTTGTAGTACCAAAGATTTGAATGCATTCTCTAATACGAGTTCTTCCTGATAATTTCAGCTGACTTATGTTTTGAACAATACCAAAATTCCTACCTTACTAACTTTCCCGCCCCTGAGCTGTGGAATGTCACATAGAACCGCTGACCAGAAAAGACCCCAGTAAAAGAAGCAAGTAATTTAAGATCGCTATCCCACAAAGGATGCTAAATTCTCCTGTGGCCAATATTCATAAATAAATCTAACTCTAAATTCCTTGCTGCCCTTGAACAAAATAATGAAGTGGGTAAAATTCCTCTGTGATTTCTGACTCTCCGTTTTGAGTTTTTCACTGCCACAATATCCCTGACTCTCTTATCAATGAAGCAATACAATAAGTTCAAGCATACGATAACGCTAATGACTAATAAAGAATAACATGCCACTTCTCTTGGGAATGTTAACATTTTAAACAAACAGGAAGCTTTGAGTCTATGAAATAAATTTCTAATCAAGATGAAGGAGGAGAAAGGGTTTTTCCACAGATTCATAATCAGAGTCCGATAAACAAGCCCAACTTTGAAGGTCAAGGGGTAGGTGGTATTGCCAATCAGCTTCTATTTTGGCAGCACTATGTTAATAAATGACAACCTGGCTCTCCAAAAATGTAAGTATAAACATAAGTTTATTATAAATTATACCCATGTGGTAAAGAATCTGCCCACCAATGCCAGAGACATAAGAGACATGGGTTTGATCCCTGGGTTGGGAAGATCCCCTGGAGGAGGAAATGGCAACCCACTCCAGTATTCTTGCTTGGAAGATTTCAAGGACAGAGGAGCATGGCAGGCCATGAGTCAGACACAACTGAGCGACTGAGCACATGAGCGTGTGCGCGCGCACACACACACACACACACACACACACACACACACTTACTGGCAGAATGACTGCCACATAATTAACCAAGAATAAAATAAACATACTTCTATTGTAAATTCTATATAGTCAATTGATTCTCACAGGATGCTTTCATTGATTCCTACCCAACTGTCCTATCCACAGCCAACTATGGTTGGAATTCAACCATGATTTGACAAATGGAGTTGAATCTCAAGCCATAGCTCCTTTCCAAATAAAATTTTTGTTATAATTTTATATGTGGCAGGGATGCTGGTTGATATTTTTATTTTAACAAGTAAAACAGGGACGATGATTATCAAAATTTAACTTGCTTATCAATGATGTGCGTAAGTTTTTTTATTCAGATAACAGTTTTTGAATATTAAAACACTTCTGTTTTCTTTGCTGTTCACAATGTAACAGCTACAAACACAATGTATTATATGTTTGCATCTTCATTGTCAATGTTTTCACCATCACTTTCTCAGACCTAGAATTTAATAAGAAACAGTCAAGTAAGCAACTCATTCATACTATTAGCTAATTTTTGTGGTATAACAACCCCATTGTGGTTGATTTCAAGCTTCCGATGAATAATATATCTTCCCACATGGTGCTAGTGGTAAAGAACCCACCTGCCAATGCAGGAGATATGAGATGCAGGTTCAATCCCTGGGTCGGAAAGATCTGCTAGAGAAAGTCATGGCAACCCACTCCAGTATTCTTGCCTGGAGAATCACATGGACAGAGGAGCCGGGGGGGCTACAGTCCACAGGGCCACAAAAAGTCAGGACATGACTAAGCGACTTAGTACTCACACAATGTATAATCTGGAACCCAAAGTTGGGAAGCAATAAGCTGTTTATTGACAAGATAAATAATTTCAAAAGCACAGAAAATAATAAAATTTGGAAAAAAAAACAATAGGAAATAATGAGCTTTTAGTATTTATTATCTCATTTAATATAATTTACAGAATTGTAAATTTATATTATTTATGGCTATGTTTAAAAACCAACACAAAAACTTTCTGAGACTTTAACAATTGACTCTTTTTTCATTTTATTAAAGTATAGTTGATTTACAATATTGTGCCAATCTCTGCTGTATAGCAAAGTGATTTTGTTATATGCATCTATTATTTTTATAGTCTTTTCCATTACGTTTATTATAGGATATTGAATACCATTCCCTCTGCTATACAGTAGAACCCTGTTATTTATTCATTCCATGTATAATAAGAGAAAGTGAAAGTGAAGTCGCTTACTTGTATCTGACTCTTTGTGACCCCCTGGACTGTACCCTGCCAAGCTCCTCTGTCCATGAGATACTCCAGGCAAGAATACTGGAGTGGGTTGCCCTTTCCTTTTTCCAGGGGATCTTTCCAACCCAGGGATTGAACCCAGGTCTCCCACATTGCAGGCAGGCTCTTTAACCTCTGAGCCACCAGGGCTCCCTTGCATCTACTGATTCCAAATTCCCAATCCATCCCTTCCCATCCTGGCAATCATGAGTCTATTCTCTATGTCTGCGAGTCTGTTTTTATTTCATAGATAAGTTCATTTGTGTCATATTAGATTCCACATGTATGTGGCATCCTATGGCATTTGCCTTTCTTTGTCTGACTTCACTTAGTATGATAATCTCTAGGTTCATTCATGTTGCTGCAAAAGGCATTATTTGATTTTTCTTTTTATAGCTCAGTACTATTCCATTGTATATATATATACCGCACTTTCTTTATCCACTCCTCTGTCAATGGACATTTAGCGTCCATATCTTGGCTATTGTAAGCAGTGTGGCTATGAACATAGGGGTGCGTGTATCTTTTCAAATTAGAGTTTTATCTGGATATATGCCCAGAAGTGGGATTGCTGGATCATATGGTAACTTGATTTTTGTTTTTTTGAAGAGCCTTCACACTGTACTCTATAGTGGCTGCACAAATTTACATTCCCACCAACAGTGTTAAGCGGGCTCCCTTTTCTCCACACCTTCTCTAGCATTTGTCAGTTACAGAATTTTTGATAATGGCCATTCTGACCTGTGTGAGGTGATACTTCATTATAGTTTTGGTTTGCACTTCTCTAATAATTAGCAATGTGCAGCATCTTTTCATGTGCCTAATGGCCATCTGTGTTATTTCTTTGGAGAAATGTCTATTTAGGTCTCCTGTCCATTTTTTGATTGAGTTGTTTTGTTTCTCGTTATTGAGTTGTATGAGCTGTTTAACAACTGACTCTTGTGAAACATCACAAGTCAGCTTTATAATTGCAGCTTGGTTTCCAGTAAGCAAGACGACTTGGAGCCAAAAATAGGGAATAGATTTGCCTCTTGCTTTCTGCATTTATCTTTTCATGGGTCTCTCAATATGCCTAGAAGAAGCTGCCATCAACCCTTCAGCTGCGGCTTTTTAAGATCTCATGTAGGAACCCACCATACTAAACCACATGCCTAGTCATCCAGGATTCTGATGACAGGTTTTGAAAAGAGAGACCAGTGTGGTTCCCACATATCAAAGTATGCAACCTTTATAAAACATCATGGAATAAACATATAAATTATTTACACTATAGACATATCTCTTTGGATTATCAAGATTTCACACATCTGTTTCTCAGCCACTCCTCAGTTGCTGTTGTTGGATGTATTCTTAGGTTCTGAATATATCTTAAAGGACAATAATATCATCATCTTCTTTGCCAAAGCAGAAGATAACATTGTGCAGTAAACAGTGATTCATATGCCGTACCAGTTATTCTGAGATTCCCTTTCAGGGCCTTGGCTTCCTTACATAAACTAAATCCTTTCTTGCATATTCCACATAAAAGCTATTTCCTGCCATCTTGATGCTCCTGACCCATTTCACCTCCTCAATGAAGAATGAGCATACTTATTCCTTGTTTAATACATTTGCTTATGTATTACAGATATATCTCCTGCCACTCAGGAGTTTATAGCCAAAGAGTAAACATTCTGATAGAAAAGGCAAAATAAAGACATATATATGGACAGTAAGTTAAAGTTATTGAGTCAATATGGTAATCCAAACATCAAACACTACTGGAAATATCTCAGCTCTAACAAGAAAATAGCTATAAAATTATACACATCTACAGTATTTCACATTAACTGTAAAATAATACTTGGCTGAAATATAACAAGTGGATTATCTCTAAGAGCTTGCCACTTTTAAAAGTTGGTTTTTATATATGATAGCATTTTAAACTATTCTTATGTATTAATACATGCATGCAATTGCCAGCATTTAAGTGCTCCTACTCTGAGGGCTTTCAACATAGGAGTTCTGTTTTACAAGTAAAAATAGTCAACATTTGTACTGTTTTTTTTTAAATTATTATAAAGCAATTGGTTATTCATTTCTCTGTATCCTTTAGAAAAGACTGCATTGGCTTAACCCTTTAAACATGCATGGTACATGACCCTAAAAAAAAAAAAAAAACACAGAAGGTAGAAAGAAATGATCAAATGAAGAGCACTGATCCATAAACTACATTAGGATTATCTGTGATTTTTCATGTAATTCATCAGATTGTTAAAATGACCACATGAACAACCAGAACTGCAGCAGGTAATCCACAGAAACATAACATCCAATGAGTACTTCTAGGGATTATAGTCTGAATTCTTCTCGCAGTGCTAACTTGGTTGGCTGACAATATTTCATAGGAAAATACCTAACATTTTGTCTATGATGCTAACTTTCTTCTCCTTTTCTGAAATAAAAGGAGAATGGTTTAATGATTTATTGATCATTAAATGATTTACTGATGAAATGATTTATTGATTGACTTTGACTTTTCTCATGTTCTACACATCTAATGGAATTAGATATGAAACATACAAAAGAAAAAATATAAAAACACATCAATTATTATTGTTACTGATATCTGTTAAATGTTGATATCTTAAAAATCAGTAAGAAAATACACCAAAATATTAATGGCAGTAGGCTCTCTGAATGGAGAGATTAAAGGAGGAGTTTCATTTTATTTTCTGTGTAGTCCAAGTTTCCATAACAATCATATATTACTACTGGGCTGAAGAAAGTAAGTTTTATTTTTAATAAGGATAAATTAAAAAAAAGAGAACATTACCATCTCATTTTACTAGTTAAATATCTTTAAGAAAATATTTTATAATTTCTTATCTAAGGTAAATGTCCAAAAGAAGCTAATTACTCTCCCAGGCTTTTCCCTAGCCATGCTGAAGTACATGTAGTTCACTGAAGCATTATGCTGACTCCAACTCTGCACCATTGTAGATCTATACCTGATATCTTTTTTAATATACACTCTTATTTATTTATTTATTTGGCTCTGGTAGGTCTTAGTTGCGACATTCTGGGTCTTCAGTTGCAACAAGCAAACTCTTAGTGGCATGTGAGATCTAATTCCTTGACCAAGGATTGAACCCAAGTCACCTGCATTGGGAGTGCGGAGTCTTAGCCACTGGACCACTAAGGAACTTCCTGTTCCTAAAAAGCATCCTACCCTATGTTCTTAAAGTAACTAACTCCAATTTTCCTCCAAAACTCAGCATCACCTTCTCCAGGAAGACTTTTTGGGCTCTCAAGTGCAATATAAGTGCTTATCCTTTGGACAACACCCTCCTTGTATTCATCAACAGTAAGGATTTATCACTCTGAAATACCTGCAGAAAGTGTTATTCCCAAGTGACTTAGCACAGCACCTACTGAATTAAAAAAATGAATGAATGAACAACGTTGACATTCCCATAAGTTAAATAAATGGTAGGCCTTTGTCCTTTCTTTCATTTCAATGATTGGCCCTTTGACTAGAACAGTTAAACCAACTGGGTGATTTGAAGTCTTAAGAAAGGTTACTTACAATTAGTCATGTAAACTCAATCCATTAATTAATTTATTTATTTTTATTTATTTATTTTTTAGTTTTTTATTTTTTTAATTTTAAAATCTTTAATTCTTACATGTGTTCCCAAACATGAACCCCCCTCCCACCTCCCTCCCCATAACATCTCTGTGGGTCATCCCCATGCGCCAGCCCCAAGCATGCTGTATCCTGCATCAGACATAGACTGGCGATTCAATTCTTACATGATAGTATACGTGTTAGAATGCCATTCTCCCAAATCATCCCACCCTCCCTTCTCCCTCTCCCTCTGAGTCCAAAAGTCCGTTATACACATCTGTGTCTTTTTTCCTGTCTTGCATACAGGGTCATCATTGCCATCTTCCTAAATTCCATATATATGTGTTAGTATACTGTATTGGTGTTTTTCTTTCTGGCTTACTTCACTCTGTATAATCGGCTCCAGTTTCATCCATCTCATCAGAACTGATTCAAATGAATTCTTTTTAACGGCTGAGTAATACTCCATTGTGTATCTGTACCACAGCTTTCTTATCCATTCATCTGCTGATGGACATCTAGGTTGTTTCCATGTCCTGGCTATTATAAACAGTGCTGCAGTGAACATTGGGGTACATGTGTCTCTTTCCATTCTGGTTTCCTCGGTGTGTATGCCCAGAGGTGGGATTGCTGGGGCATACGGTAGTTCTATTTGCAATTTTTTAAGGAATCTCCACACTGTTCTCCATAGTGGCTGTACTAGTTTGCATTCCCACCAACAGTGTAAGAGGGTTCCCTTTTCTCCACACCCTCTCCAGCATTTATTGCTTGCAGATTTTGGATCGCAGCCATTCTGACTGGCGTGAAGTGGTACCTCATTGTGGTTTTGATTTGCATTTCTCTAATAATGAGTGATGTTGAGCATCTCTTCATGTGTTTGTTAGCCATCTGTATGTCTTCTTTGGAGAAATGTCTATTTAGTTCTTTGGCCCATTTTTTGATTGGGTCGTTTATTTTTCTGGAATTGAGCTGCATAAGTTGCTTGTATATTTTTGAGATTAGTTGTTTGTCAGTTGCTTCATTTGCTATTATTTTCTCCCATTCCGAGGGCTGTCTTTTCACCTTGCTTATATTTTCCTTTGTTGTGCAGAAGCTTTTAATTTTAATTAGATCCCATTTGTTTATTTTTGCTTTTATTTCCATAATTCTGGGAGGTGGATCATAGAGGATCCTGCTGTGATTTATGTCTGAGAGTGTTTTGCCTATGTTCTCCTCTAGGAGTTTTATAGTTTCTGGTCTTACATTTAGATCTTTAATCCATTTTGAGTTTATTTTTGTGTGCGGTGTTAGAAAGTGATCTAGTTTCATTCTTTTACAAGTGGTTGACCAGTTTTCCCAGCACCACTTGTTAAAGAGTCAATCCATTAATTTAATTAGCAGTATTTATTAACTGAGGCTTCCCAGGGGGATCGGTGGTAAAGAATCTGCCTGCCAAGCAAAAGACTCGAGTTCGATTCCTGAGTTAGGAAGATCCCACAGAGAATGAAATGGCAACCCACACCAGTATTCTTGCCTGGGAAACCTCATGGACAGAGGAGCCTGGTGGGCTACAGTCCTTGAGGTCAGAAAGACTTAGTGACTAAACAGCAGCAACAGCATTTACTGACTAAACATCACTTGATGGCCCTGTGTCAGGCACTGGCACACAGAAAGGAGAGACACTGCTTCTTCTCTCAACAAACAGACTAGTGGAGACAGGAGGTACATTAACAGTTACAGTAGAGGTTGCTGAGTGTTGGACTGAGGCAGGCACTTTCCACAACAGTAGCAAAAAACGGGTGGGGGTGGGGGGGTTGGTTGGGGTGTGGGAATAAGACTTCCTTGTTCCAATAACAACGCATGTAAGAATTAAAGATTTTAAAATTTAAAAAATAATAATAATAAATAAAGATATTGTAATAAAAAAAATCCAAATGCAGCTATGTCTACAATACAAAGCAAAATAGAAATTGGACTGGACAGTTACCTGACTAACATCAGGGTAAACACTCAATATTATATAACTTTGGAGAAGGCAATGGCACCCCACTCCAGTTCTCCTGCCTGGAAAATCCTATGGATGGAGGAGCCTGGAAGGCTGCAGTCCACGGGGTCACTGAGGGTCGGACACAACTGAGGGACTTCACTTTCACTTTTCACTTTCATGCATTGGAGAAGGAAATGGCAACCCACTCCAGTGTTCTTGCCTGGAGAATCCCAGGGATGGGGGAGCCTGGTGGGCTGCCGTCTCTGGGGTTGCACAGAGTCGGACATGACTGAAGCGACTTAGCAGCATTATATAACTTGAATGGACAGAGGAAACAGCAAAAACTCACTGTTATAAGCACTGGCCCATAGAGAAAGATTGGAGGACATGCTGTCACTCACTACAGGAAGTCTAGATCTGAAAAAGGGAATTTCATGAAGGTTTTATAAATATTTAAATCTGGCAACAATTTCATTAGTTTCCAAACCTAGAGAATCCCATGGACAGAGAAGCCTGGTGGGGTACAGTCCATAGGGTCACAAAGAGTTGAACACGACTGAAATGACTTAGCACAAGCATGAGTATGATTCCTAGGTCCAAACTTGGGCAGGGTGGTGGGGAGGAGATAATAAATTTCTCCTTAAACTGTACCGCCACAGGGAGAAATTCTTTCAGATCAAATTATCACAGAAGATCAGAGTCACTTTTAGCCACCTCATCTTTCAGCATTACTGTCCTTCCTACCTACCAAAGAAACAAAGTTGTTTTTGTATTAATAACCTAATAAGCATGAATAGTCTTTTTGTCTCCAATGCTTTCTGCTTCCAAGCAATTCAGAGTCCCCAGATGGATCTGGACCCTACATCTCTTTTAATTCAACCAACATTCTTCCATGACATTCCACAAATATGAAGTTTAATGGACACAGACTCAATTTCCAAGAGGATAGTGAAAAACTTTCCACTTGATTCAGAATCAAAAGCCAGATTTCTAACTAATTCAACATCAGTCAGTTCAGTCATTCAGTCACGTCCTACTCGTTGCGACCTCATGGTCAGCAGCACACCAGGCTTCCCTGTCCATCACCATCCCCTGGAGCCTGCTCAAACTGATGTCCATCGAGTCGGTCATGCCATCCAACCATCTCATCCTCTGTCGTCCCCTTCTCCTTCTGCCTTCAATCTTTCCCAGAATCAAGGTCTTTTCCAGTGAGTCAGTTCTTCCCATCAGGTGGCCAAAGGATTGCAGCTTTAGCTTCAACATCAGTCCTTCCAAAGAATATTTAGGACTGATTTCCTTTAGGATTGACTGGTTTGATCTCCTTGCAGTCCGATGGACTTTCAAGAGTCTTCTCCAACATCACAGTTCAAAAGCATCAATTATTTGCCATTCAGCCTTCTTTACAGTCCAACTCTCACATTCATACATGACTACTAGAAAAACCATAGCTTTGACTAGATGGACCTTTATTGGCAAAGTAATGTCCCTGCTTTTTAATATGCTGTCTAGTTTTCAACATCAGACTGTTTCAAACATTTTTCCTAAAATTACTACTTCAAACCAAAGAATACTGTCATTTATACATAACAATGTAAACACAGGAGGCTGTGATTGCTTCAGTTCTGGAATTACCACATGTATCTGGAATTACCACATTTATCTGGAATTATCACATAGAATTACCATCTGTATCAGATATTTACTCCAAAACTTAAAGAATAAAATATACCTAGGAATTTATAACCATAATCCTAAACAATCTTTCTAGTATATCCCAAACATAGTACCCAGATTAGACTTCTTAAAATATAGCTCAAAAATGTGTCCTTGACTTAAAGTGTATAATTCCTGTTCATTATTTGTAGAACAAAGTCCAAACCTTGAGTCTAGAATTTAAGGTCTTCACAAACTGGCTCCAACCTGCCTCCTTCACTGGTAAACCATATACCCTTTGTAAAAATCTATACGTCATCTCCAAAAGGTTTTGTGGTAGTCTTGTAGCATTCAGAGAACTCGCCTTCAACCCTACATCTGTGCTCTCCTCTTTTTTTTCAACTGGACTAACATTCCTTCCATTCTGTCTATTCACACCCAACTCATCCACACCTCTCCTCCATGAGTCTGCACATACGAGGGTAACATCTCTGTCCTCTACACTCTCAATCATTTGACTTATATCTCTCTTGACACCTCTAACATATCTTTCTCATTTTTATGGCCTCTCACAGCAGTGAGGACAGAGTAGGTATACAACTTCAGAACTATAAGTGAATGACTGGATCTTTTAAAATAATTATTCATAAGACATTCCAGGATTATTTTATTTTTCCACATAATCCACACATTCCTTTTCCACATAATCTACTAGTGCCATTCCTTAATAGATTCAGGTATTGTAAGATATTAGTCATTCTATGAGCACGCTATAACTGATATCAGAAGTTTGTTTTAGAAAACCTACATAGCGGCTTATCTGCCATTTGTTTATATTTCATATCAAGAAAGTTAATGAAAAATAATCTGATGGTTGAATAACCTACTTATAAAAGTGAAAGTAAAAAAGACTTTATTATCTACCACCCTGAACTGAATTGTCAGCTGCAAAAATTCTCCTTTATGGGTGAACTAAACCTTGATGCTAGGCAACCCCTCAGGTGTTCCTTAAGTTCCACCCTCAGAAAACTTGAAGGTCTTTATGGCATCAAATAATAAATACCAACATGACTACTATTGATGGTGTTAGTTCTGGAAATCCTACTGACAGTAGAGCAGGAAGTATTAGTTCTACACAGTCATAGTGTCAGTGGCCCTACTTTTTTCTAACAAACATTCTATGAAATGTAAGATAATGACAGTCAGTCAGTTCAGTCACTCACTCGTGTCTAACTTCTTGTGACCCCATAAACGGCAGAACACCAGGACTCTCCCTGTCCATCACCAACTCCAAGAGTTTACTCAAACTCATGTCCATCGAGTTGGTGATACCATCCAACCATCTGATCCTCCGTCATCCCCTTCTCCTCCAGCCTTCAGTCTTTCCCAGTATCAGGGTCTTTTCCAAGGAGGCAGTTCATTGCATCAGGTGGCCAAAGTATTGGAGCTTCACCTTGAGCATCTTTGGAATACTCCAAAGAATATTCAGGACGGATTTCCATCAGGATGGACTGGGTGGATCTCTTTGCAGTCCAAGGGATTTTCAAGTTCAGTTCAGTTGCTCAGTCATGTCCAGCTCTTTGCGACCCCATGAACCACAGCATGCCAGGCCTCCCTGTACGCCAACTCCCAGAGTCCACCAAAACTCATGTCCACTGAGTCGGTGATGCCATCCAACCATCTCATCCTCTATCATCCCCTTCTCCTCCTGCCCTCAATGTTTCCCAGCATCAGTGTCTTTTCCAATGAGTCAGCTCTTCACATCAGGTGGCCAAAGTATTGGAGTTTCAGCTTCAACATAAGTCCTCCCAATGAACACCCAGGACGGACTGGTTGGATCTCCTTGCAGTCCAAGGGACTCTCAAGAGTCTCCAGCACCAGAGTTCAAAAGCATCAATTCTTTGGCGCTCAGCTTTCTTTATAGTCCAACTCTCACATCCATACATGACTACTGGAAAAACCATAGCCTCGACTAGACGGACCTTTGTTGGCAAAGTAATGCATCTGCTTTTTAATATGCTGTCTAGGTTGGTCATAACTTTTTAACTTCATGGCTGCAATCACCATCTGCAGTGATTTTGGAGCCTCAAAAATAAAGTCTGACACTGTTTCCACTGTTTCCCCATTTATTTGCCGTGAAGTGATGGGACCGGGTACCATGATCTTCGTTTTCTGAATGTTGAGCTTTAAGCCAACTTTTTCACTCTCCTCTTTCACTTTCATCAACAGGCTCTTTAGCAGTTCTTCACTTTCTGCCATAAGGGTGGTGTCATCTGCATATCTGAGGTTATTGATATTTCTCCCTGCAATCTTGATTCCAGCTTGTGGTTCATCCAGTCCAGCATTTCTCATGATGTACTCTGCATAGAAGTTAAATAAGCAGGGTGACAATATACAGCCTTGCCTCAACTACTGAAACCCATGTGCCCTGGAGCCTGTGCTCCACCTGCAAGAGAACCCACCGCAATAAGAAGCCCAAGCACCACAACTAGAGAGTAGTCCCCACTCACTGCAACTACAGAAAAGCCAATGCACCAACAAAGACCCAGTACATCCAAAAATAAATAAATAGAATTATTTTTAAAAGATGCCAGACCAAAGTAGTTGCCATTAGAGAGCTGTCTGAGGTCCTGATACCTTGAGAATCTGATTTCAGTCAACCCACTGGGTTATGACTATTTGAAATATAACCCAAACTCCAACACAGCAGATTCATAATATGTCCAAATAATTTGAGTAAATTCTGGAAGTTCATAAATAAAAGAATTTAATCTTTTCTTGATAAACTGCTGCAGCAAAGAGGCACAAAGGCAAAAGTGTCATTTTTTAAAGCCAGTGTTGCCTGAACCCAAAGTCCAGCTCTGCCACTTACTACCTATGTGGCCCTACGGCAGAAAGTGAAAAAGAACTAAAGAGCCTCTTGATGAAAGTGAAAGAGGAGAGTGAAAAAGTTGGCTTAAAACCCAACATTAAAAAAACTAAGATCATGGCATCCAGTCCTATCACTTCATGGCAAATAGATGGGGAAACAATGGAAACAGTGACAGACTTCATTTTCTTGGGATCCAAAATCACTGCAGATGGTGACTGCAGCCATGAATTAAAAGACACTTGTACCTTGGAAGAAAAGCTATGACCAACCTAGACAGCATACTAAAAAGCAGAGACATTACCTTGCCAACAAAGGTCTACCTAGTCAAAGCTATGGTTTTTCCAGTAGAAATGTATGGATGTGAGAGTTTTACCATAAGAAAACTTGAGTTCCGAAGAATTGATGCTTTGAAGTATGGTGTTGGAGAAGACTCTTGAGAGTCCCCTGGACTGCAAGGAGATCCAACGAGTCCATCCTAAAGGAAATCAGTCCTGAATATTCATTAGAAGGACTGATGCTGAGGCTTAGGCTCCAATACTTTGGCCACCTGATGCAAAGAACTGACTCACTGGAAAAGACCCTGATGCTAGGAAAGATTGAAGGCAGGAGGAGAAGACAGATGGCTGGCTGGATGGCATCACCAACTCAATGGACATTAATTTGAGCAAGCCCCAGGTGTTGGTGATGAACAGGGAAGCCTGGTGTGCTGCTGTCCATGGAGCTGCAAAGGGTCAGACATGACTGAGCAACTGAACTGAACTGAAGCTATTTAATCTCTCTAAGCCTCGTGTATCTCATGTGTAAAATGGGTATAATAAGAGGGCCTCAAAGGGCTATTATAAGCAATAAGTGAAATTATGAACAATAGTGCTGAGCACAAATACCCTTCAATGTTGTTAGATGATGATCACAATTGTGATAATGACAATAATAATGAGAATTTTCTTTTCTACTCAATAGAGGAATAAATGAGCTTTAAATTTAAACTGACTACCTAACTACTTATCACTATCTTATCACTTCAAACAGTTAGATATAATAGTGAATATTTTAAATCTACAATGCATTGTCATGGAGAAAATTTGTAAAGGAAAAGAATAGATATGGAAGCAGAAACCCAGAACATATTTTGCCTTTTAACCTAGATGATGGTTGCTTATCCATCACTACCTACTGATGCTATATCTCATATATAACCAATGCCCTTTTCCCCATTTTCTCTACAAACAGCACAACTTATGCCTTCATTACCCTCTTGGGGATTTTATGAGGACCTCATCATTGAGTCTCCTGTCTTCTCACACATGCAATCTTTGTATTGCTTCAAAAGACCTCCTAATTCACAGTCATCTTCAATTAAAAATTCTCCTATAGAGCACCACCATCTGCTGCATAAAGGCTAAATTCTATTATAATTATTATGACGACCTTTTACAAACTGATCTCATTTCTTGGCATCATTCTCTACTGCTGCCTATCAACTTTTCATGGCTCATTCTCATATCGATGAATTTTCCCTGGCTAGATACCCCTTCTAACTTATGTGTTTATGTAAAAATCTGACCTATTTCAAGGTTCAGAATATTGCTCTTTCCTTATGAAATATATTTAATACTTATATTCAGAATCTAAAATTTCCTTTTCTGTGGTCAGAGCAATCTGTATTTCTACTATAACACTTCACATTCTATTATAAACTTATAATTATACATTTTCTTAAAAATCTGTAGCCATGGGACTTCCCTGGTGGTCCAGTGGTTAAGAATCTGCCTGCCAATGCAACCTGAGTTTGATCCCTGGTCCAGGAAGATCCCACATGCCCTGGAGCAGCTAAGCCCGTGCACGACAACTACCAGAAGCCCGCACTCTAGAGCCTACCTGGGCACCACAATAGGGTAGCTCTGACTCACCGCAACTGGAAAAAGCCCACTTGTAGCAACAAAAGACCAATGCAGCCAAACATAAATAAATAAATAAAAGTTTTAAAAACCTGTGGCTACATTTCAAATGAAGAGGAATGGAAAAATAAAATGAATGTAGAGTTCATAAACAAGGTAACCTTGATATGAGAAAAATACTGGCAAATGTATTCAAAAATAGTTGGCATAATATATTTCAACATCCACAGTTCCCCATCAACATGTCCCCAACAACAATTGGACTCTAAGGAGATTTCAAGGATCCTAATGACGGAAAACAAAACAATCATTTACACAATGAAGATTTTCCCTATATCAACGTGACAAACTTTTTACTCACTACAATGGCAGGCCTTCCTGGTGGTGTTAAGCACAACAAAGTGAAACCAGACATGAAGGAGCTATGCAACCTTTTTCACCAAATTCTTAATGAATGATCACCATGACCCACACTAGCAGGGGATCCTCATATCTACCAGTTATGTGGAAGTCATACAATCCTGAATGGGTCTTTTTCCAAAGAAGATATTCAGGTGGCTAGCACATGCATGGAATTATTAAGACAGTCAGAGCAGGACGACAGTTACCTCACAACTGATGAAATGGCTGTCATCAGGGGGCTGAGGGATGGTCAGTGCTGGCAGGGGTAAGGGTGGGCCTCATGCATTCTTGGGGAGAGTACAGACTGATGCAGTCATTGAGGACAACAGTGAAGAGGTTCCTCAGGGAACTAGGAACAGATCTTTCATATGGTGAAGTGGTTCAACTTGTGGATGTGTGTCTGAGGAAACAGGAACACTACCCCAGAGGATGTCTGCACCCCCATTTGCAATGATATTGGTGAACCATAAAGGCATTTATGAGAACTTCCTGGACGGTGCCAGTGGTAAAGAATCAGCCTGCTGATGCAGGAGACTCCAGAGACATGGGTTTCATCCCTGGGTTGGGAATATCCCTTGGAGAAGGAAATGGCAACCCACTCCAGTGTTCTTGCCTGGAAAATCTCATGGACAAGGGAGCCTGGCAGGCTACAGTCCATGGGGCTGCAAAGAGTCAGACACGACTGAGCACACACACACACCGTACCAAGAGTATTACTCGAGGAGAAGTGGGTCAGACAGAAAACAACAAATACCGTATGTTCTCATTTATATGCGGAATCTTAAAAAAAATCTAATTAAAAAAAAATAGATATGCAACAAGCAACAAAGATTTACTGTATAGCACAGGGAACTATAGTCAATATCTTGTAATAACCTAAAATGGAAAATAATCTGAAAAATAACATATGTATTTGTATAACTGAATCTGTTATACTGGGAACCTGAAACACTGTAAGTCAACTATACTTCAATAAAATACATATATTAAGAAAATAAATAAACCAAGCTCATAGAAGCAGAAATCATATTGGTAGTTTCCAGAGGCCAGTGAGGTGGGTGGGGTGGGTGAAGGTGGTCAAAAGGTACAAATTCTAGTTCTAGATATAAGTTTTGGGGATGTAATGTACAGCATGATGTACATTTTCAATACATTTCTCAATATTGTATATTTGAGAGTTGCTACGAAAGTAGATCTTAAAAGTTCCCATCAAAGAGAAAAAAATGTATAACTGTGATGCAATGTTAACTTGACTTAATGTGGTAATCATCTCACAATATATAGAAATATCAAGTTATTATGTTGTACACTTGAAACTTAAACAATGTTATATGTCAATTATATCTCAACAAAACTGGAAAAATTAAAAGGCAAAAATAATCATACAATAAGTACTACTGCACTCATCCATCTCCAGTACCTCCCATAAAGCTGTAAATACAAAACTACATTATGACCACACAATGGTAAAAGGGATATTTATGTTGCTAACATGAGAGCTGGAATCAGGAGAAAATTAAAGGATCTGACTAGCTTCAAGACATCTTTCATGTATGCATAATCCACTGTGAGACATAGGTACACAAACCTACTTGCTTGTTTGACATTCACTTCATTTCTACAGGAGAGTAACAGGATATGCCTACTGGCAAGAGAAACGGTGACCCATTTGGGTCACTCCAATATTTCTTATAGAGATCATTCTTCAAACTCCAAGGCGTCAAGTGCAGATTTTAGATCTGGTATCTGTTGTGCATGTGTCTGTTGGGTTGTAGGATAACATGCTCAGAAACTATGTACTTTTTTAATTAAATACAAATCAAGTACTAAGACACAAAGAGAGGGTGAGGGAGAGAAAGAAAGAGGAAGGGGGAAGGAGAGAGAAAGGCAGGGAGGGAGGGAGGAAAGGAAGGAAAGAGGGAGGGAATATCTGTAAGTTGATCAGAGGAAAATGTAATTTTCCTCACTTCTCCAGGTAAACAGGATAACTTGGAACAACCATTAGCTTTTTCGTCTTCCTTTTTTCTTTTCCTTTTTTTTTTTTTTTTTTTTACTATATCACAAGTACTTGCTTCTCTAGAGACTATACTGTTAAATAAACTCAGGTACAGGGTAATAGAATCTACTGATAAAACAATGGGACTCCTTTGCCACCTCTCCCAGCAAAGGTCAGCTTCCCCAGGGGCTATTAGGCTTCTCGGAAAAGTCATAACACTGTTCAAGCACTAATAACTTCAATTTTCCTCCCTCAGGATTCATATCCAGACAGAGGTACCTTTAAGAGCTACATCTCCAGTTTCACCATTAATGGAAAAAGACTAAGGGAAAGAAGAAATCCCTCGACATCCAACTTAGGGGACCCCAGTTGTGCTATGACATCAACTCCTGAGTGAGGAGCAGAGGAAACCACTCTTGGTCTGGCTTTCTCTCAGGTCACTCCAGGAGAGATGGCTTATTGCCACAGACTGTCTGTTGTGCATATCTGGCCTCCTCATTTGCACCATCACTTCAACGTAGAGAATCCTTCAGCTAACGCCTTCCTTTCTTCAATCCCTATGAGAGTGTTTCTCTGTGTATGTGCTGGAACAAAGTATGGAGAGGATAGGACTGCAGGTCGACTCCTGAGCTGCCTCTAGGCATTCGGAGACTCCTCACCTGGTCCCTGTCCTTGGAGTACACATTCCATGCAGGGCTCTCCAACAGGAGCCATGATGACAGAGGCAGGCTTCAGAGAGCAGTGTGGTGTTGAGACCATCTGAAATGAATACATGACTGAATCCTATTGAGGCCTCCAGATAAATTTTCCTTCCGAGTTTCTCAAACTTAGCATTATTATTTTTTTACTGAGGTACAGTTGATACAACCAGGTAAACTTTTAAGATTCTGGAGGGCAGGTGTGGAGACCCATTTGTCTTACAGTCACCCAAGGCAAGTCTCATATGTATGTTTCCTGCTTATTCCACCTGCCACCTGGAATCTGGAATATTTATTGGAAGGACTGATGCTGAAAGTGAAGATCCAATACTTAGGCCACCTAATGCAAAGAGCTGACTCACTGGAAAAGACCCTGATGCTGGGAAAAACTGAAGGCAGAAGGAGAAGGGGGCAACAGAGGATGAGATGGTTGGATGGCATCATCGTCTCAATGGATATGAGTTTGAACCAACTCTGGGAGATAGTGAAGGACAGGGAAGCCTGGCATGTTGCAGTCCATAGGGTTGAAAAGGGTCGGACACAACTGAGCTACTGAACAACAACAACAACCTGGAGTGTCTGCCTCTTCCATTTCCCATTCCCCTCCATCAGCAGGTTTCAGATTTCAGCCAGGAAGCTACTGAGGTTGTGAACCAACATTATCTGTAAGTCTGCCAACAAGAGCTGTACCAAATTTTGCATATATTTATTGTTTGTACTTCATCTTGTTCTTTAAAAAATGTATTTGAAGTTTATCTACGTTATTATTTATGCCACGCCTTATTAAAAAAATATATATATGGTCAATTATGAAGATACATTAAATTTCAATGATTAGAAAATCCCAAGGAAGCAAAAATGACAGAAGAAAAAGTAGAATGATACCATAAGCATGATTAGGTAATTATAATACTTGCCTCTCATCCTTACACTCTATTCAAGGCAGGCCACAGATATGACCTCTAAACATACTAATGTTTGAGGGAAAGCGCAGTTGGTTATAGGACACACAGTATCATAAATAAACTTTGTAATACTGGCCTGGCATGGGTATTTTTCTATTACAGTGTTAAAGGAGATGAACAAAACAGCCTGAAAAATAAAAATATATTTGCATGAGATTTCTTAATAAGCAATACATAGTAAGCAATAAGAAAACACTGTAGCATAAGTTTTCATAATTGAGCCCAGGATATGGACATCAATTGTTTCCTGAGTTCCACTATGTGAGTCAGTATTATAATGACAAAAACAGCAGCATCAAAACTAGACACCCAAAATAAGGCTGTCATTCAATGGGAAATGTGACAAGAATGTCAAACAATGCTATGCTGAAGATAGTGATGGTGATGGAAAGAAAAGAAAGACTATTACTCTTGAGCAAAAGTCAGAAGTAATCAAGAATCAATCAGTTTATATGTTGAGGTCTTACAGTTACACATATAAAGGTATTTATACAGTTCTTACTATTGAAATTTCTACAGGAAAAAATAACTATATAGAAATCTGAAACTCTTTCATTTCATTTTCCCAATAAAATAATTACCCTAACTCAGGGGGCTTTTTTAGACACATTCATATTTACTATTTCAATTCAGTTCACACTCAGTCCTGTCTGACTCTTTGCGACCCCATGGACTGCCGCCAAGGCTTCCCTGTCCATCACCAACTTCCGTAGGTTACTCAAACTCATGTCCATCAAGTTGATGATGCCATTCACCATCTCATCCTCTCTTGTCCCCTTCTCCTCCTGCTTTCAATTTTTCCCAGCATCAAGGTCTTTTCCAATGAGTCAGTTCTTCACATCAGGTGGCCAAAGGATTGCAGCTTCAGCATCTGTCCTTCCAATGAATATTCAGGGCTGATTTCCTTTAGGATGGACTGGTTGAATCTCCTGGCAGTCCAAGGTACTCTCAAGAGTCTTCTCCAACACCACAGCTCAAAAGCATCAATTCTTCAGTGCTAAGCTTTCTTATACTCTAACTCTCACATCCATACACAATTACTGGAAAAACCATAGCTTTGACTAGACAGACCTTTGTTGGCAAAGTAATGTCTCTGCTTTTTAATATGCTGTTGGTCTTAGCTTTTCTTCCAAGGAGCAAGTGTCTTTTAATTTCATGGCTGCAGTTACAATCTGCAGTGATTATGAAGCCCAAGAAAAGAAGTTCATGGTTCGCATACTGTTGAAGCCTGGCTTGGAGAATTTGGGCATTACTTTGTTAGCATGTGAGATGAGCACAATTGTGCTGTAGTTTGAACATTCTTTGGCATTGCCCTTCTTTGGGATTGGAATGAAAATTGACCTTTTCCAGTCCTGTGACCACTGCTGAGTTTTCCAAATTTGCTGGCATATTGAGTGCAGCACTTTCACAGCATCATCTTTCAGGATTTGAAATAGCTCAACTGGAATTCCATCATCTCCACTAGCTTTGTTCATAGTGATACTTCCTAAGGCCCACTTGACTTCACATTCCAGGATGTCTGGCTCTCGGTGAGTGATCACACCATCGTGGTTATCTGGGTCATGAAGTTCTGTTTTGTATAGTTTTGTGTACTCCTGCCACCTCTTCTTAATATCTTCTGCTTCTGTTAGGTCCATACCATTTCTGTCCTTTATTGTGCCCATCTTTGCATGAACTGTTCCCTTGGTATCTCTAATTTCCTTGAAGAGATCTCTAGTCTTTCCCATTCTGTTGTTTTCCTCTATTTCTTTGCATTGATCACTGAGGAAGGCTTATCTCTCCTTGCTATTTTTTGGAACTCTGCATGCAGATGCTTATATCTTTCCTTTTCTCCTTGGCCTTTCATTTCTCTTCTTTTCTCGGCTATTTGTAAGGCCTCCACAGACAATCATCTTGCCTTTTTTGCATTTCTTTTTCTTGGGGATGGTCTTGATCACTGCCTCCTAGAGCTTGTCAAAACATCCATCCATAGTTCTTTAGGCACTCTATCAGATCTAATCCCTTGAATCTATTTTCACTTCCACTGCATAATCGAAAGGGATTTGATTTAGGTCATGCCTGAATGGTCTAGTGGTTTTCCCTACTTTCTTCAATTTAAGTCTGAATTTAGCAATAAGGAGTTGATGATGTGAGCCACAGTCAGCTCCCAGTCTTGTTTTTGCTGACTGTATAGAGCTTCTCCATCTTTGGCTGCAAAGAATATAATCAATCTGATTTTGGTATTGACCATCTGGTGATGTCCATGTGTAGAGTTTTCTGTTGTGTTGTTGGAAGAGGGTGTTTACTATGACCAGTACATTCTCATGGCAAAACTCTGTTAGCCTTTGACCTACTTCATTTTGTACTCCAAGGCCAAATATGCTTGTTACTCCAGGTGTTTCCTGACTTCCTACTTTTGCATTCCAGACCCCTATAATGAAAAGGACATCTTTTTTGGGTGTTAGTTCTAGAAGGTCTTGCAGGTCTTCATAGAAACATTCAACTTCAGCTTCTTCAGCATTACTGGTCAGGGCATAGACTTGGATTATTGTGGTATTGAATGATTTGCCTTGGAAATGAACAAAGATCATTCTGTCGTTTTTGAGATTGCATCCAAGTACTGCATTTTGGATTTATTATTGAGTAAATGACAGCACAAGGACAAAAGTTCACCATTTTATCACATAAGCAACTAAATCAGTCATTAAATAATACAATTTAAGTACAAATATACACCTTTACACTGCTGTTTGTCATTTATGAAAAAATCTAACAACCGACTAACCTAGAAGTTAAAGAATTCATTCCGTGGCTAAAGTCTAACTCAGGGTTTTGATTTTAAATTGTTCCTAACAGTACAACTGTCACATTATAATACAGCTAAAGTGACCAAATTTTTCAAAACAGAAATAAGGAGATATGACTTGAAAAAGTATTGGATTGGGGGGTGCAGTATTTGTATAAAAGATTACTACTACTACTACTAAGTCGCTGCAGTAGTGTCCGACTCTGTGCGACCCCATAGACGGCAGCCCACCACGCTCCACTGCCCCTGGGATTCTCCAGCAAAGAACACTGGAGTGGGTTGCCATTTCCTTCTCCAATGCATGAAAGGGAAAAGTGAAATTGAAGTCGCTCAGTTGTGTCCGACTCTTTGCGACCCCATGGACTGCAGCCTACCAGGCTCCTCTGTCCACGTGATTTTCCAGGCAAGAGTACTGGAGTGGGGTGCCATTGGCTTCTCCAGTATAAAAGATTACATACATTTTAAATTTGATTTTACATCTAATGGCTCTTTGAAAATTTTTATGAAGTCAGAACTGCCACAGAAAAGCCTGGAATGTGTGTTTGGCTAAAAACTGATCCACTCACAAGTTGTTAAAAATGAAACCCCGGGGGGAAAATAAGTGAAATCCTATCCTAATTTTTCACAAAAGTCTCTTCATGTTACCATCTTTAGATATGTGGTAGGCAGCATGTTCAGAGCCTTACGGCCCCTAGCTAGTAACCCTGGACAAATGACTTAGCTTCTAGAAAGTTTCATCTTCTCATATATAAACTAAAACTGTTGGACTACCTGGTCCACTGAATCCCCAATATTTTGTCAACTGTAGACTTTTGAAGAGACCACTAACTGCTCACCAACTCCAAGCCAGGGTGTAGCTGTTCTAACTATCAGAAACTACAGGCCCAGGTCCACATCTATTACAGAATTAATATCTATCCTGGCAGGTTTTAAATGAAGTGTTTATGCCAGTGTGAGCTAACCATAATCTAACGGCTAGGACTTTAATTTAGTTTTCAACATAGATTAATTTAACCTGTCTGAACTTCAAACGTTTCACCTGCTCTGGCCTCTAATTTCCATATGCCCCACTGGCATCATGGCTATCTGTTCTGATCTCTGACAGCTAAACTCTCCAGCATGCTTCTTCATCTCCTGTGTGTGTGCTTGCTCAGTTACACAGTCATGTCCAACTCTTTGTGACTCCATGGACTATATCCCGCCAGGTTCCTCTGTCCATGCAACTTCCCAGGCAAAATTACTGGAGTGGGTTGCCATTTCCTACTCCAGAGGATCTTCCCAACCCAGAGATGCAACCTGAGTCTCCTGCGTCTCCTGCACTGGAAGGCAGATTCTTTACCACTGCACCCCTTGGAAGCCCTTTTCATTTCCCAGGTTTGGCTAATGTCTGGGATGCTTGTTTTAATACCTTATGATGTCTTCCTGCAACCCTGTTTATTAAATCTTTAGTCTCTATAATAACATTTTAGAAAAGTCCATCTTATCTTTTGTTAAATATCCAAAAATAAATCTATAGTGGGGTGATTTCTTTTGTGGAATCATCCTGAAAACAAAGCTGATGCTCAGGCAAGTGGTCTACCAAGGATACAAAGATTTTTTTCTTTCCTCCAGAACACAGACTCACATCAAAAAATCAACAATAAATGTGAAATAGAGGCCAACATGACTTATCTTCGTAAACAATACTTTCTCTCATTTCCCTTATGGACAACATAAAGGAATGAAAAGAATCATTTTTGTTAGGTAGTTGATATATTTCCAGTTAATAAAAAAGCAATCTGTAAAATATTAGTAGCAACATCTATCGTCCCTCACTGGCCAACTTTGGGGCTGTCACTTATCCCCTAAATTTCTCAGGGCAAATTTGACTATAACCCATATCTATACCAAAACCTTCTATACCAAGGTCCACAGATGAGTTACATATATAATCAATATGTATCAAAAGAATTGCAGAATCATTCCAATCTGACCTTGATAAGATACAAAGATAATATCATTAGAAAATAGAGAACCTACCTGGTATCCCAGTAAAGAATCTGCCTGCCAATTCAGGGCACACGGGTTTGAGCCCTAGTCTGGGAAGATTCTATGAAGCCCACATGTTGCAACTACTGAGCCCATGTGCTGTAACTACTGAAGCCCACACACCTGGAGAACGCACTCTACAACAAAAGAAACCCTGCAACGAGAAGCCCTCACTCACCACAGTAGACAAAGCCTGCTTGCAGCAATGCAGACCCAGTGCAGTCATAAATAAATAAACAAACAATAAAATGTAAAAAGAGAGAGGCCTGAGGCAAAGAGCCGACTCACTGGAAAAGACCCTGACGCTGGGAAAGAGTGAAGGCAGGAGAAGGGGGTGACAGAGGATGAAATGGTTGGATGGCATCACCAACTCAATGGACACGAGTACACTCCAGGAGATAGTGAAGGCCAGGGAAGCCTGGCTCGCTGCAGTCCATGCGGTTGCAAAGAGTCGGACATGACTTAGGGACTGAACAACAGCAATGAAGATCAGAAAGCATACAAAATGCACTCAATTGCTTAAGGGTATTTAAATGTCCAAATAATTGTGAATCCAGTTACAGTTGCTTGGAACTGTTCACAGATGGTACATCCATCACTAAAGGTGAAATATCAGTCTCTTTCCTGTATCATGCTACACAAAATGGTTCACAAGAGACTTTACAGTTGTGAAAATGCAATGAAGAGTTAATCTTCTACATAAGGCTTGGTGATATCAGCTGACCATACATTCCAACTAACACTGTTCCGTAAGGCAGCTAAGTCAACAGCAACCACTTAAGGGGCAGATTCCCATGGGTTCTTAATTGCTGAACAGTGTGGTGCTGTCCTTCATACTAGATAAAATGACAATGTTCTTTAGCTCTAGGAACTTAACTGAAATCTTGGAAGATATACGAAAAAATTCCTTATATGCTCCTGGTGGGTAATATATAGGTACAAGATATATATGATGTTTCCAAATTAGAGTTTACAGAAAATGCTGGTAAATATATCAGTGAAAACTTGGTGGGAAATTGTTAACTAAAGTGAGGCTTCATGGCTCTGTCTTCTGATATGATCAGCTTTAAGTGGCCCATGTCACACATCTGATAGTGAAATGGAATAGAATATATAATCTGTCAGACAAAAAAAAACCCAACACAATGGAAAGCTGAATTGAATTTAATAAAATGTAATCAGACACATTTCAATGTAAAGCCAGCGTTTAGGTTTAAATAATCATCAAATTAGAATTTGAAGGGGGCCTTGCTATATAATAGACTTCTCTGAAAAATACCTGGAGTCTTCCTTTGATTGCAAGTTCAATGTGAACTAAACTGTAAGGTGGTTGACAAAACAAAGAGCTGTTGAAAACACTCATGCAAAAACAGATTTATAATGTCCAGAGCTCTCTACTAATCAAGCTACTCTGTGGTTGAATTTTATTATGGAAACTATTTATTCACTGTAGAATCTAAAGGCATACGCTTTCATACTACAAAGCAAAATAAAACCCTGTTTCTATTTGGATGAAGTGTCTTCATCACTCATCATTTCATCCCTATTTAGTATAGCTTATACATAATTCCTACATTAATTCCCATTTAGTGGATTTTTCCTTCTAAAACTACTCTGTCAGATATCAAAATCCAACTAAAGAGGCACTTAAATATACGTACTATTTTATTGCCAATTTCAGATCCTCTCTATCAAAAATGACAGAAAAACTCTAATTTTAGCGGGTATTATTACTTATCCACTGTGCTTTTGTTTACTGAGCTTAAAGTCATCACTAAGGTTGCAAAACCACTTAGCTTCACTTTGAGGGTGAGAAACTGTTAATGAAACCTGATTGAGAATCTATTTAATTTACTGCATTATAATAATATAATAGTGGAAAGAACATTTTTTTTTAATGTGGGCTTGAATCCTGGCTCTGCCAAACGTAGCTAATAGGCAGAACTCTGGGTGATTTTATTAACCAGCTAGCAGTTTTCCCAGTGATGTTTTATAGAAAAAAAAAGAGAGAGAAATACAGCTTATATTTAGATATTCCAAGTTAGAGGGTCACATGGCAATTTTTCATTCACATACACACAAATACAAAGATATATGGTAAGGCAGAGATGAAAAGTGATTAGCATCATAAAAGAAACATCAGTCAAATGCTGGCAGAGTTCAGCAGATAGAGGAGTTTTGTTATTCCATGAAGGTTAAAATTGTTAATAGACTGAGAGCACAGGCTAGTTTCCAAAACTGTTCTTGTACTTTCACAGTGAATCTTCCTCTCACCCACTGTACCATCAGCCTCCACTCCAGTCCTTTCATCTAGACATTTATTCCAAAAAGTACCATTCAGATTTATAATTTTTTACTTCATAAACTGCCAATGAAATATCAAAAACAATGAGGTACTTCTCTTTTAGAGAAAACCTAATTAACTGTGTAAACCCTTGAAAACTTGATCGTGGTGTATTTCCTGGTTGCATACTATAAACAAATGAGAAGCAGAAACTTACTGGCAACTTGACCTTCCTTAGAGAATTTAGCTAGAATGTGGATAAAATAAAGCCTTTGAATCCTCCCCACTAACTGACATGAACAGAAAAATCAACATTTCAACTTCTGAACCACATTCAGACATTACAGGAATGCAACAGATAGTCCTATTTCCCCCACCAGCCTTTGTTTTCACTGCTTCTTGCAAGGGGTGGAGAGTTTTATTCCAAAATGGTGAATAGTCATGACTGAGTTTGTCTCAATTCACTCTCACCTGGGGAGAAAAGGATAACAAATCAAGGCTTTGTTCTGAAGAGTCTCTCACAGAGAGGAAATTCAGTAGTTGGGAGTTTAGAAAGAGTTTCCAAACAGATCAATAGAGAGGCAGACCCAGTCACTCCTTAAAGGCATCAACCACTATAACACTGTCATTTGCCTCCCCTAGCTTTCTTCACCACTAACTTTTGAAGTCCTGCTAGCTTACTAGGGATTGACAGAAAAACACACAGTTGCTGAGATGAGGTTACTGAGGTACAGCAACTTCATAAAGTCTGTTTATTCACAGGTGAAAATCTGCTGTGAGTAATCCAGTAGTGACTAGATATATCTCAGCCAGATCATTCCAATTTTTACTTTGAGGCCATTATAACAGATGCATTCAAAATGGCATCTAGATGACTAAGTAAAGACTTAGGTTAGAACGAGAACCACTTTGTGAGTTAGAAAACCTTGATTTGTGTCCTCATATCTATAATCTTGGCTAAGTCTACGACTGAACTTTCTCATCTGCCATACTCAATAAGGAAAATAACTTCCACAGGATAAGGACTAAAAAGAAATAGCATCTTTAAAAGTACTCTGTAAAGTTCAAAATACTGCTTAGATGTTAGCTATAGCAATCTTTCACTGAGCCTAATAGTCATGATGTGACTCCTTAAATTCAATAATTTAACAATGATTTAAAGGAATACACCATATTTTCCTTTTTATATAATTATATTTGTTTATTTATTTAATTTAGTTTTGGCTGCTCTGGGTCTTTGGTTGCTACTCAAGTGCTTTCTCTAGTTGTGGAGAGTGGGGGCTATTCTCTAGTTGTGGGGGGTGGAGGCTATTCTCTTGTTGGGGTGTGGTGCATGGGCTTCTCATTGCATTGGCTTGTCTTCTTGCAAAGCATGGGCTCTAGGCACTGGGCTCCAGTGATTGCAGCTCACAGGCTCAGGAGTTGCAACACATGGCACTAGAGTGTGCACTCAGTAGTTATGAAACATAGGCTTAGTTGCTCCAAGGCGTGTCAATTTTCCCAGACCAGGAATTGAACCCGTGTCCCTTGCATCAGCAGGTAGATTCTTATATGCTGTGCCAGCAGGAAAGTCCTATAGTTTATTATTTTTTGTAAGACCATCAAAACTATTTGTATAGGTTGTATGATCTATTAGCAAGATCAAAAGGTCATTTTGACTTTTAGATTTCTTTATTAATATAAAAATGTTATATTTATTTTACATCTGTGTTATTTTTAGTAGAAAAATAGTCCTTTGTATTTCTCTATTTTAATAAGCTTCTGTGAAAGTTCTACATAAATAGCAATTATAATATAATTTTGTGAACACTGTTTGGTTTCATTATATTTAAGTAAAACAAAAGCCATAACCACAGGGAACTTTCTCAGAAATCTATTATCAGAATAATTCAATGTAATATATATCAAAAATGTTTTATTTCCTTCAAAAAGAGAGTAAACCAGAAATAAAATCCTCTAGAATAAGCAATGATGGAAGAGAAAAAGTAAAAGCTTTTCAGAATTCTCAGCTTCTAGACATTATGAACATGGTAGTTAACTGGTAGCTTAAAACAGTTTTCCCTTTAAACAGTAATTAAAGTTTCTACTAAGAACAAGGGCAATGGTTGAAATAGGAGTTCATTCTTAGTTAGAGATTGTCTGGGTCATAAAGATCTCTAAGAATCATTCTAGACCACAGAATGCTTTAACAACCTCAATGACACTCAGTCTCACTCTTAAAGTGAAGTCGCTCAGTCGTGTCCAACTCTTTGCAACCCCATGGACTGTAGCCTACCAGGATCCTCTGTCAATGGGATTTTCCAGGCAATAATACTGGACTGGATTGCCATTTCCTTCTCCAGGAGATCTTCCCAACCCAGGGATCAAACCTGGGTCTTCCACATTGTAGACAGACGCTTTGCCGTCTGAGCCACCAGGTAAGTCCTAGAGAAAGACTTCCTATCCTGAAGGGACTCGTTTTCCAGTTGAATGGCTGTTAAAAAGTTATTTTGTATTATCACAGGGCAATATAGTGAGGAGGGGGCAAACTAAAAATTCCTCCCAAGAAGCAGGACCCCCCAGTCAGTTGACAAAAGTCTCCTTCTTTACTGTATTTTTTAAAAAGTAACATTAAGTCCATGGATTTAACTTTCTTGGGCTCCAAAATTACTGTGGATGGAAATGAGAGATGGGCCACAGAGAAAACTGAGAGCTGAAGAACTGATGCTTTTGAACTGTTGGAGAAGACTCTTGAGAGCCCCTTGGACTGCAAGGCGATCAAACTGGTCAATCCTAAAGGAAATCAATCCTAAATATTCATTGGAAGGACTGATTCTGAAGCTCAAAAACTGGCCACCTGATGCAAAGAGCTGACTCACTGGAAAAGACCCTGACTGTGGGAAAGATTGAAGGCAAAAGGAAGAAGGGGGTGGCAGAGAACGAGATGGTTAGATAGCATCACCAACTCAATGGGCATGAATTTGAACAAACTCCAGGAAACAATGAAGGACAGGGGAGACTGGCATGCTGCAGTCTGTGGGGTCACAAAGAGTCACACATGACTTAGCAACTGAACAACAATGGATTTTTCAGTTTGTTTTTTTTTAATATTATGACCATTATGTATTTTTATAAAAAGAAGGAATTGCATTGAAAAAGGCTATGCCTTGGCAAAGAATCCTATCACTAGTCCTAGCTATAAAATCACTTCAAGAATAATCAGTTGAAATGAAAGAAATCAAATATGGAACAAATAGATGGAGAAATATACCATGTTTATGGATCAGAAGAATCAATATAGCAAAAATGAGTATACTACGCAAGGCAATCTGTAGATTCAATGCAATCCCTATCAAGCTACCAAAGGTATTTTTCACAGAACTAGAACAAATAATTTCACAACCTGTATGGAAATACAAAAAAAAAAAAAAAAAACCTCGAATAGCCAAAGCAATCTTAAGAAAGAAGAACAGAACTGGAGGAATCAACCTGCCTGACTCCAGACGGTACTACAAAGCTACAGTCATCAAGACAGTATGGTACTGGCACAAAGACAGAAATATAGATCAATGGAACAAAATAGAAAGCCCAGAGATAAATCCATGCACCTATGGACACCTTATCTTTGACAAAGGAGGCAAAAATATACAATGGGTTAAAGACAATCTCTTTAACAAGTGGTGCTGGGAAAACTGGTCAACCACTTGTAAAAGAATGAAACTAGAACACTTTCTAACACCATACACAGAATAAACTCAAAACAGATTAAAGATCTAAATGTAAGACCAGAAACTATAAAACTCCTAGAGGAAAACATAGACGAAACACTCTCTGACATAGATCACAGCAAGATCCTCTAAGACCCATGCCCCAGAGTAATAGAAATAGAAGCAAAAATAAACAAATGGGACATAATCAAACTTAAAAGGTTTTGTACAACGAAGCAAACTATAAGGTGAAAAGACAGCCTTCAGAATGAGAGAAAATAATAGCAAATGAAGCAACTGACAAACAACTAATCTCAAAAATATACAAGCAGCTCATGCAGCTCAATTCCAGAAAAATAAATGACCCAATCAAAAAATGGGCCAAAGAACTAAATAGACATTTCTCCAAATATCTCCAACCAACCATGCAGATGGTTAACAACCACATGAAAAAATGCTCAACATCACTCATTATCAGAGAAATGCAAATCAAAGCCACAATGAGGTACCATCTCACGCTGGTCAAAATGGCTGCTATCCAAACGTCTACAAACAATAAATGCTGGAGAGGGTGTGGAGAAAGGGAACCCTCTTCCACTGTTGGTGGGAATGCAAACTAGTACAGCCACTATGGAGAACAGTGTGGAGATGCCTTAAAAAACTGGAAATAGAACTGCCTTATGACCCAGCAATCCCACTGCTGGGCATACACACCGAGAAAACCAGGACTGAAAGAGACACGTGTACCCCAATGTTCATCGCAGCTCTGTTTATAATAGCCAGGACATGGAAGCAACCTAGATGCCCATCAGCAGATGAATGGATAAGAAAGCTGTGGTACATATACACAATGGAGTATTACTCAGCCATTAAAAAGAATTCATTTGAATCCGTTCTAATGAGGTGGGTGAAACTGGAGCCGATTATACAGAGTGAAGTAAGCCTGAAAGAAAAACACCAATACAGTATACTAACACATATATATGGAATTTAGAAAGATGGTAATGATGATCCTGTATGCGAGACAACAAAAGAGACAGATATAAAGAACAGACTTTTGGACTTTGTGGGAGAAGGTGACGGTGGGATGATTTGAGAGAATAACACTGAAACATGTATATTACCATATGTGAAATAGATTACCAGTCCAACTCAATGCATGAAACAGGGCACTCAAAGCCAGCGCACTGGGACAACCCAGAGGGATGGGATGGGATGGGAGGTGGAAGAGGGGTTCGGTATGGGGGACACATGTTCATCCATAGCTGATTCATGTCAGTGTATGGCAAAAACCACAATACTGTAAAGTAATTAGCCTCCAATTAAAATAAGTTATTTAATTAAAAAATAATAATCAGTTGATTATGCAAAGACTCTAATATACACAAACACAAAATAAAGCAAACATTTATTTCACAAGCATTATTAAATTATGACATATTAGAGGTCATTAACAATCAGCAAGCAGGAACACTAGGTTTTGCCAATCTAACATTTAAACAGTCAAAAATAATATACATGAGACAATTAATTTCCTGCACATTGATTATTCCAATCTCCACACTAATAAGAAGGCCTAAACCAGATAAAATGAAACAGTGCAGCATGAAACTAAAGACTAAGCTCACTCATAAGGGGGAAATGGACTGGGAAATGGATTACATCTCTCAGGTTACTAGGAGAGTACAGGAAGTTACTCTGGCACCTTGAATCATGCCTTGAAAGCTCTGCACGGCTTTGGAAAGCATCTTTGCATCAGCTATGCCCCTCTGACATGCACTGATACACGCAAGTTCCACAAATCAAAGAATTAAGATCCAGACAGACCGTCAAAAACAAAAAGCCAATAAAGATAAGCAAAGTCAGGACCAGGGACTTCACATCAGTCCAACGTACTTTCTACTATGTGGAGGCTTAAATGGTTGTTTAAACAATCTTGGGATTGGGGCATTAATACCACTCTTATCAATTTAACAACTTACACAGCAAACTGCAAAAAAAAATGCTATTTTCATTTTAGTCTGTGTAATTACTTTTTAATAAAATTATAGAAACAAATATAGTGAGTCTGTTGTAAAATTTTTAAACCACAATTCTCTTTCTTAAATTTGTCAAACAATTATTGTGTGTGCCTGTTTAGTTGTGTCCAGCTATTTGCGACCACATGGACTGTAGCCTGCCAGGCCCCTCTGTCCATGGAGATTCACCATGCAAGAATATTGGAGTGGGTTGCCATGACCTCCTCCAGGGCATCTTCCCAACCCAGGAATGGAACCGAGGTCTCCTGCATTGCAGGCAGATTCTTACCAGCTGAGCTACCAGGGTAATATTAAATATTCACTAACTCTGCCAGGTGATACGTTAGTTTCTCTAGGGACACAAAGGGAAACCAGAACCAGATCCTCTTTCTAAATACTTAAAAAGATTAAAACACACACACACATACACACACACACATGCACAAATGGGCACACACACACACGGGCACACACGCACACACCATGATGTCCTAGTAAATGTTTAACATTTAAGAAGAGGAAGAGGGTAAAAGAACCCTGATTTTATAGCATTTGCCAATTCCCACTATGGCAGATTTCAATCTGTACACAGGCTGTATGTGAACATGGTGTTAGGGAGCGATGTGCACTAAGCTGACTCTGGTGCATTACTACTATATCTATGTTCATATTTATATAAATTTTTATACACATGCACATATATATATACAGTGTTGGTGTGTCAGTCACTCAGACATCTTCTACTGTTTGTGACCCCATGGACTGTAGCCCCGCAGGCTTCCCTGTCCACGGTATTCTCCAGGCAAGAATACTGGAGTGGATAGCCATTCCCTTCTCCAGAGGATCTTCCCAACCCAGGGATCGAACCAAGGTCTCCCACACTGCAGGCAGATTCTTTACCATCTGAGCCACCAGAGAAGCCTGAAGGCATCACAAGACTTCATTTAGCACTAAGCTTTCCTGAGCTCTACCTTCATAACCACAGGACTTCCTATAACCTATAGACTATATGTATAAAGCATGACCCCCACCACACATCCTTAATCATTTCAAATATCCAGTCATACAATGATTAAGTCATATATCCTTAATCATTTCAAATATCCAGGAAAGTGGGAACAAGCCAAAAGGTGTGGGTACAGCAAGCTCTGGAGGAATGTAGCACTGCTCATATGACCCGTTCTTCCTCTGGCTTAACCATTAGGTGTCAAAAGGGTTTACTCCACATTTCTCTTAGAGATCTGTACAAAATGAACAAGCAAACACTAGATAACAGGCTAGGACTATTTCATGGTAAGCCTGTTACTTTTTCTCCATCTGATAATGTCCTTCTGTTCTCCTTTCCGTAATTCAGCACACAATACTCCCCTATACACTCTTCCATCAAGCCACCCTCTCCTTTACTTTCTAAAGGCAATGGCTTGTATCACTGTGTTATTGCTTTACTTATAAGGAAGTCAGCATGTTTTTATAGCTGTGCTAGAATTTTTCATAAGATTGTTTTGGTTATTGCTTAATTATAACATTAAATGTTTGGGGTGAGTAAAACATTTCAAGTGATCTATTCCTATTCTATTTCCTTCAAAATGCCAGTTATTTTTAGCATGTGATTTTGCAGAGTGTGGTGTTTCTTTAATGGAATGTATTATGCCACAGCAGAAATGCCTATATTTTGCTTTGTTGTGTGGATATTTCTGATATACTTGGGCACCACAGATTGATGGAATAGCTAGTGTAAATAAATTGTTTTCATTGCACTGATTTGACTCGCTTTGTTAAAATTCAACTCAGGACCTTATCTACATGGTTAAGAATGTACAATTTCCAACAAAGATGCTACCAAGAAGGGAAATTCATACTATTTTTCATAAATAATTTCAACAAAATGCTTCCAGACATAAAATAAGGTTCAAATATACTGTTCAAATAAATTTAAGCAGTACTGGCCTGGCTCCACAACTTTCAAGTGGTTTGTGTTTTATTATGTAAAATGATTCCATTTTCAAATCAGTTAAACTTACAAGCAACAAAGGCACTCTAAGAACATATTCAGCTATAAAAACTGTCCTATGAGTAACTAATTTCTAAGGTAAAGAAATAAATTCAAAATTTTATGAAGTTTTTCCTCTTATATCCCTGGGTTGGGAAGATCCCCTGGAGAAGGGAACGGCAACCCACTCCAGTAATCTTGCCTGGAGAATTCCATAGACAGAGGAGCCTGGCAGGGTCCATGAGGTGGCAAACAGTCAGACACGACTGAGCGACTAAGACACAAAATGAAATATATGGTTTTAATGTGCATTTTTTGACATGGACAAGTAATATTTCCAGGCCTTAGTTTCCCCAAAAGAAAACAAGAGCTTTTTTTGTTAACTGAATAAGTGGACCATCAATTTTTTGAGGTTTTACAACTACACATATACATACATGAAATTAATTGTAAAAATGTTGATCCTCCTATCTTGGGATTGTAAAGTGCTCTAATAAAGAATATATTATTGTCATCACTGATTCTTTATCCCCTGATACTTCTAGCATATTAACTTGCACAAAATAACTGTTCAACAAATTTTTACTAAATTAAATTGAACCATTTACATAATTATTTGTCAGAATTTCCAAATTATATTGCTTAAAAGAAATTAGATTTATTCCTAGAAAACAAATAGATGGTTTTTTAAATAAAACAACAAACTTATATTCAAAATAAAAAAGCTTCTTCCCAATTACTATCTTACAGATTAAAAATAAAAGGTTTTGGATATAACTGTTGAGTTGGTTAGAATTTGATTTGGTCGCAAGTTACAGAAAATTCAAACCATAATATCTAGAAGACATAAAGATGGCAATAAAAATACTCTGAGAGATATTATAACGATGGATACATTTTATATATTTGTTAAAACCACAGAATGTACAACATCAATAGTGAATCCTGGGGCTTCTCTAGTGACTCAGTGGGGAAGAATCTACCTGCCAATGGAGAAGGCATGTGTTCAAATCCTGGTCCAGGAAGATCCCAAATGCCTTGGAGCAACTAAGCCTATGCACCACATCTATTGAACCTGGGCTCTAGAGCCTGGGAACTGCAAGTACTGAAGTCCTTGAACCCTAGAGGCTATGCTCCAAAACAGGAGAAGTCACCTCAATGAGAAGCCCAAGCACTGCAACAAAAGAGTAGCCCCTGCTCACTGCAACTAGAGAAAAGCCCACACAGTAACAAAGACCCAGCACAATCAAAAGCAAAATAAATAAATAGGGTTTTTTTTTATAAAAATAGCAAACTCTACGGTAAACTAAGAACTTTGGATGATAATGATGCATCAATATAGGTACATCTTTGGCAAAAATCGACCACTCTGATGAACATTGATAAGGTTGGTTAAGTAGGATAGGGAATATTTGGGAAATCTCTGTTCTTTCCTCTCAATTCCCAGACTTTTACCAGGCTTCTCTGGTAGCTCAGCTGATAAAGAATCCACCTGCAATGCAGGACACCCCAGTTCAATTCCTGGGTTGGGACGATATGCTGGAGAAGGGATAGGCTACCCTCTCCAGTGTTCATAGGCTTCCCTGGTGGCTCAGCAGGTTAAGAATCCACCTGCCTTGCAGGAGACCTGGGTTCAAACCCTGGGTTGGGAAGATCCCCTGGAGAAGGGAAGGGCTACCCACTCCAGTATTCTGGCCTAGAGAATTCCATGGACTGGGGTCCATGGGGTCGCAAAGAGTCAGACACAACCAAGTGACTTTCACCTTCCTCTCAATTTTATTGTAAACCTAGAACTACTCCAAACAAAAAAACTTAAAAAAACAGAAGACATAAGTTAATTTTTCTCTAATACAATTACATAGGCAGATTAAGTTGCTATGCTGCCTCTATAACCATCAAGGAACCAGGTTCATTCCCTTTTCACTCTGCTATCCACAACTCAGTTTTCACCTCCTGGCTAAGATGACTGCTTTCCAAACAGGAAGAGCAAGAAAAGAAAAAAAGAAAGGAATCCTTTCTTTAAGGGCACTTCCCAGATACTATACATCTCCTCTGTTTACATCTCATTGGCCAGAATATATCACAGGGCTACACCTAGCTGCCTGAGAACCTGGGAAATGCAATCTTTATTCTAAAGGCCATATGCCTTGATGAAAATGCAGGGTGCTATTACTATGGAAGAAGAAAAGAAATATGAATGGCAGACAGGTTTACATAGTTTTATAAAGTGATAATGAGCTTTGAGTCAAACAAATCAATAGGGTACAAGTCAAACAAATCACAGTGTACAGCAAATTAACTTATTCTAGTAAACTTTCAGAGTAAGACAGTAATTAGGAATCCTGGAACACATTTCCAACAGATAAATTATTTTGATTGAAGCCACTGAAAGTCCCATCCCAACACCTTCACATCAGTTAATCACTTCAAATCAGTTAAAAGAAATGTTATGAAAAGAATATATAACTGTATAAAAGCAAGGTTTAAGATAAAAGGAGAAATTCATTTGCAATTATCTTTTTACCCTAATCTAAATGAATAGTAACTTTTCTGGTTAAAATCAATTCTGAAAGAGACACGTGCACCCCGATGTTCATTGCAGCACTGTTTATAATAGCCAGGACATGGAAGCAACCTAGATGTCCATCAGCAGATGAATGGATAAGAAAGCTGTGGTACATATACACAATGGAGTACTACTCAGCCATTAAAAAGAATACATTTGAATCAATTCTAATGAGGTGGATGAAACTGGAGCCGATTATACAGAGCGAAGTAAGCCAGAAAGAAAAACACCTATACAGTATACTAATGCATATATATGGAATTTAGAAAGATGGTAATGATAACCCTGTATGCAAGACGGCAAAAGAGACACAGATGTATAGAACAGTCTTTTGGACTCTGTGGGAGAGAGAGAGGGTGGGATGATTTGGGGGAATGGCATGGAAACATGTATAATATCATATAAGAAATGAATCACCAGTCCAGGTTCGATACAGGATGCTTGGGGCTGGTGCACTGGGATGACCCAGAGGGATGGTACGGGGAGGGAGGTGGGAGGGGGGTTCAGGATGGAGAACACGTATACGCCCATGGCAGTTTCATGTTGATGTGTGGCAGAACCAATACAATATTGTAAAGTAATTAGCCTTCAATTAAAATAAATAAATTTAAATTTAAAAAAAAAGAATAGAGTGAGTGCTCTATATTCACTAGCACTGTCCTAGTACATTTAAATGTGCCAGGAATAAAAAGGTGGAGAGACTAAATAAAAGTTAAAGAAAGACAATATATAATTTCAGAGAGTCGGATATTCTTTCAAACATTTACAAAATTCTTTAAGAGATGTGGACTGCCTGTCCCACCTCAATGCCCCAAAAGCAGTTATTTCATAGATTCAAGATAAACAAGACTGAATTTTATCTTTAAATGTGCTATTTTTTAATTTTTGTATTCATTAAGTTTCATCCCTACCATCATCTGAAAGAGTCAAAAATGGAAGTTACACTTTAACTGTATAAACTTGGAACCTTAAGATAGAAAGGATTTTGAAAATCTCACCATTATTTAAAAGGTAGCTCAGAAATCCAAACAAAAATAACAGAATTCTGGTTAGACATATAGTTAGACATATATGATCATATAGTTCATATAACCATTTCTAGATATGGACAATCTAGTCTGTCTTTAAAAGTTCACAAATTTCCCAAAGAATATATGAAAAGAGCCAATCATGCACAGGAGAAGATGCTCAATTATTACAGAAATGCAGACCGAAATCACAAAGAGATGCCACTTCATACCCATTAGGAAACTATTATCAAAAGTAACAAGTGTTGGCGAGAATGTGAAGAAGTTCAAGTCTTTGTGCATTGCTAGTGGGAATGTAAAATGTGGTGCAGCCACTATGAAAAACAATATGGCCGTTCCTTAAAAAGTTAGAAATACAATAACCATATGATCCAGCAATTCTAATTCTGGGAATTAAAAGCAGGGTCTCGGTCAGATATTTATGCACCAGTGTTCACTGCAGCATGACACACACTGTCAAAAGAGAAAGTAACCCAAATGCCCGTTGATGTATGAAAGGATAAACAAAACGCGGTACATACATACAATGGAGCATTTTTCAGCCTTAGAAAGGAAGGAAATTCTGACACATGCGATAACATGGGTGAACTTTGAGGACATTATACTAAGTTAAAAAAGCCAATCACAAAAGGATAAGCACTGCATAATTCCACTTAGATGAGGGACCAAGAGCAGTAAAATTCAGAGTCAGGAAGTAGAAGGGTGACTGTCAGGGGTTGAGGGAAAGGAGAATGAAGAGTTGTTTTTTAATGAGTACAGAGTTTCAGCTTAGGAAGATGAAAAAAGTTCTGGAGATGGATGATGGTAATAGTTGCTGAACATTGTGAATGTACTTTATGCCACTGAACTGTATGCTTCAGTTCCGTTCAGTTCAGTCCAGTCACTCAGTCGTGTCTGACTCTCTGTGACCCCACGGACTGCAGCATGCCAGGCCTCCCTGTCTATCACCAACTCCTAGAGTTCACTCAAATTCATGTCCATTGAGTCGGTGATGACATCCAACCATCTCAGCCTCTGTTGTTTCCTTCTCCATCTGCCTTCAGTCTCCCAGCATCAGGGTCTTTTCAAATGAGTTAGTTCTTCACATCAGGTGGCTAAAGTATTGGAGTTTCAGCTTCAGCATCAGTCCTTCCAATAAATATTCAGGACTGATTTCCTTTAGGATGGACTGGTTAGATATCCCTGCAGTCCAAGGGACTCTCAAGAGGCTTCTCCAACATCACAGTTCAAAAGCATCAATTCTTTGGAGCTCAGCTTTCTTTATAGTCCAACTCTCACATCCATACTTGGCTACTGGAAAAAAACATAGCTTTGACTAGATGAAACTTTGCCGGCAAAGTAATGTCTCTGCTTTTTAATATGCTGTTAGGTTGGTCATTACTTTTCTTCCAAGGAGCAAGTGTCTTTTAACTTCATGGCTGCAGTCACCATCTGCAGTGATTTTGGAGCCCCCAAAATATAAAGTCTGTCACTGTTTCCACAGTTTCCCCATCTATTGGCCATGAATTGATGGGACTACATGCCATGATCTTAGTTTTCTGAATGTTGAGCTTTAAGCCAACTTTTTCAGTCTCTTTCACTTTCATCAAGAGGCTCTTTAGATCTTACTCACTTTCTGCCATAAGGGTGGTGTCATCTGCATATCTGAGGTTGTTGATATTTCTACCAACAATCTTCTTTCCAGCTGTGCTTCATCCACTGTACACTTAAACATGTTTAAAATGGTAAATTTTATGTTATATGTATTTTACCAAAAAGAAACAGAAACAAACGTCCCTGGTGTTCCAGTGGTAAAGAAATGAAAGTCGCTCAATCATGTACAATTCTTTGCAACTCCATGGCCTGTACAGTTCGTGAAATTCTCCAGGCCAGAATACTGGAGTGGGTAGCCTTTCCTTTCTCCAGGGCATCTCCCCAACCCAGGGATCAAACCCAGGTCTCCCACATTGCAGGGGGATTCTTTACTGAGCCACAAGAGAAGCCCAAAGGAAAGGTTCCATTGGGAAAGGTTCCATTCCTGGTCAAGGGAGATCCCACATGCTGTGGAGCAACTAATCCTGTAAGCCACAATTACTGAGCCCTCGAGCCTAAAGCCTGTGAGCCACAACACGAAGACCCAGAGCAGCCAATAAATAAGTACATAAAAAAAGTTGTAAAAAAAAAAAAAAAAAAGTTGTGCTTCTTTTTTTTGGAAACATGGAAAGAATGATAGACTCATTTGAGCAATGTGAAAGAATTTAAAAGCTTATGGAGTAAAATATGTCATTGTTTTAAGGATGTAGTACAAATAATAATCATTTTAGTTACCTTTATCGTCCTTAAAAGTACTTATACACACTAAAAAACTTATATCTTAAGTCATATATTTTCTGAGATTTGCTTCAAACAACCAACTGGGGGAACTCCAAAGTGAGGAAATATAAATGAAACAGGATTTACCAAGTTAAGAACTGTTGACACTACAGGATTGGCACATGAAGATTCTTTATGTTATTTTTCTCTACTTTTGCACTTGTTTGAATTGTGCTATAATGAAAAATTTTAATATTGTTTTTGTACATTTACCATATGAAAAAGTTTTAAACAAAATCATCAAGAGCCAATGAAGAGCAGCAAATTCTAAATTCTAAAATAAGCCTAAGAAAGAAAAAATTTTAAGGGGCATGCTCATTATAAGGGGCTTCCTTGGTGGCTCACATGGTAAAGAATCTGCCTGCAACGTGGGAGACCTGGGTTGGATCTCTGCGTCGGGAAGATTCCCTGGAGAAGGGAATAACTACCACTCCAGTATTCTTGCCTGGAGAATTCCATATGACATCTCTTCCACTTATAAAGAAACCCTTTGGGGCAGCATTTATAAGTAATAGTTAACATATATTGAATGTTTCCTACCTATCCAAGCTTTACATATACTATTTATTTAATCCTTATAATAATCTGTCATCGTCATCATTATTATTATTACTATCTCCATTTTATAGATGAGGAAACTGGGACTCAAAGAGGCAAAATAATTTTATTCAAGTTCACACGTATTGAGTAAATTTTAAGTCTATGGAAGGAGAGATTTGATCTTCTATCATAAGATAGAAGGGATAAGATCAACACTCTTGCCTCATCTGTCTCTGTAAATTTCTGAAGACTTTCAACATTAGCTCAGCTCAATTTAGTTCATCTATTGAGCACTTACTAAGTGTCAGAAGCTGGGCACTGTGATAAGCACTTAGAACTGCAAACAGAAGACACAGATCAACATATTTATTTTAGAAACCAGATGACCCAATATATATTTACTTTCCTAACACTCGGTTCTTCCTTTTTCACGGCAATAATCACTCTACAGTAAGTTATCTGATACCCGATCTCACCACTGTAAAGTAAGCTCAGTGAGGATTCAAACCCTATCTGTCTAGTTCAAAACTCTATTCCCAAGGCCCACCACAAGGTTCAATCTTAGCTGAGTCTCAATGTATGTATGGTGTACAGAATTGAATTTTGAACATGCTATCCATTCACTAATCTAAATGAAAGCAACACAGTGAAGAGGCGAGAATGCAGACTTTGGATCAAGCATTCATTCACTTGTGCAGTCATTCATTTGTTCATTCACTGATTCATGTGCTTAGGCACTCAATATTCAGAAACATCTACTATGTACCATTTCTCTGGGTGCTGTGAACATAGCACTGAAGATAGGAGTCTCCATCCTCATGGAGCTCACCAGCTCTGTTACTAATCCCTGAGCAATCTTGGACAGCCGCTTAGTCTGCGTATGTCAGTTTCAGCTTTCTTATTAGAAAAGCAGGATGGTAATAATATGCAATATATTTTAAGGAAATCAGATAATATACATGAAGGTCTTGATACATGGTAAGCATTCAATAAATGACAACTATTCTAGTTAACAATAAACTGAAAGTCAAAACCCAAAATACTAAATATAATACTTGGAGCAAGTGACAAATAGCCCTGATTTCCAGGAAAAAAATGTATTTTCAAAAGTTTGGCAAGAGAAATATGAATAATAATATGTTCTATGTGATACTTAATTTCCTTCAAAATGCTTTGGTATACATCATTTTAAATACTAAAGTTGAACATTTTCCCTAGATTCTGTACTAGAGAAAAACTTTCTACTGAACCAGTCTGCCTGATTTTTCAAAAGGTTTTGTGTGGCCAAAGATGGTCATGTGTGTGTGTGTGTGTGTGTGTGTGTGTGTGTGTATGTATGTGTATATATATATATATATATATATATATATATATATATATATATATGTGTGTGTGTATCAATCTTGACGACAACTTCCCTCAATGACCAACTGGAGAGAAGCTAGGCTTCTAAATGACCTATAGCCACAGGGACACTCAGCAAACTTCTTCCCAGTTTGGTCAAGGAGAGTTTAGCAAAATTTATTCTTGCAAGGAACCTCAGTATCTTCCACAATTCCCAAACAGTCTGTACCATAACCTGTCAATCACTTTCAGTCAAACATTCTCACTTACAGTTCATCTTTTCAATGATTCTGTAAAGTAGTCTCTAGGAGAAGTTAACAAACTTGCCCTGACTTATGCAGCCAATCAAGGGCAGAGCAGGGGTTCACATCCAGCTCTTCTGACTTGAAGACTCTGTCACTGCATCATGAATTAACTACTTTCCCTAGACTACTGCCTTCCTTTCAACATTCTGATATATATGAAAAAGAAGTAAGCTTTAAAAAAATGGATTTCTTTACACCCCAATTTTAAATTCTCAACAAGGATTACAACCACTTTAAATTCCTTGTACCCAGAACTTCTGGTTTTCCCCTCAGTCTTAACAGGAATTGGAATGGCTATAATGCATGATTGAGACTCCATAAGATACATAGGTTAATTAGAATGCTTTCAACATTAGTAAATCACCTAAGATGCTGCAAGTGCATTTCCTGGGATATTCATGGTGCATGAAGATTTTAGTCTTACTGCAAAACAACCTCTATCATCTGACCTTTGGAGGGCCACCTCTGCAGACCACTTTCAGTTTCCATATGGTGGGGAAAAAACCAAAACATAAACCTTTGGTGTAATCTATTACAATATCTCCTAATATTTCCTTAGCAGACCATGGATCTCCTTTAAAGCTTTACATCTGTACTATAATTTTTTTCAGTCAATTGTGTGTTTATTTTATTTCTATTATGCTGTTTATCCTGAAGCAATAGTCTATTTTATAGCATTTAGTTTTGCCTGACCATAAAAAGCAATGCTTCATTAGACAAAATAGAAAATGGTATAAAATATGTAAACAGCATCCAGAGATGACCTTAATAAATATTTCAGACTCTCACAACCTTCCACTCTTATTTATAATCCTGTTGTTATGGAGATCTTTTTGTTTGTTTTTTAATATAAATTTATTTAATTGGAGGTTAATTACTTTACAATATTGTATTGGTTTTGCCATACATCAACATGAATCCACCACAGGTATACACGTGTTCCCCATCCTGAAGCCCCCTCTCCCCTCCCTCCCCGTTCCATCCCTCTGGGTCATCCCAGTGCACCAGCCCCAAGCATCAAGTATCATGCATCGAACCTGGACTGGCAATTCATTTCATATATGATATTATACATGTTTCAATGCCATTCTCCCAAATCATCCCACCCTCTCCCTCTCCAACAGAGTCCAAAAGACTGTTCTATACATCTGTGTCTCTTTTGCTGTCTCACATACAGGGTTATTGTTACCATCTTTCTAAATTCCAAATATATGCATTAGTATACTGTATTGGTGTTTTTCTTTCTGGCTTACTTCACTCTGTATAATCGGCTCCAGTTTCATCCACCTCATTAGAACTGATTCAAATGTATTCTTTTTAATGGCTAAGTAATACTCCATTGTGTATATATACCATAGCTTTCTTTTTTTTTTTTCTTTTTTTTACTTTATTTTACTTTACAATACTGTATTGGTTTTGCCATACATTGACATGAATCCACCACGGGTGTACATGCATTCCCAAACCTGAACCCCGCTCCCACCTCCCTCCCCATCACATCTCTCTGGGTCATCACCATGCACCAGCCCCAAGCATGCTGTATCCTGCGTCGGACATGGACTGGCAATTCGATTCTTACATGATAGTATACATGTTACAATGCCATTCTCCCAAATCATCCCACCCTCTCCCTCTCCCTCTGAGTCCAAAAGTCCGTTATACACATCTGTGTCTTTTTTCCTGTCTTGCATACAGGGTCATCATTGCCATCTTTCTAAATTCCATATATATGCATTAGTATACTGTATTGGTGTTTTTCTTTCTGGCTTACTTCACTCTGTATAATCGGCTCCAGTTTTATCCATCTCATCAGAACTGATTCAAATGAATTCTTTTTAACAGCTGAGTAATACTCCATTGTGTATATGTACCACAGCTTTCTTATCCATTCATCTGCTGATGGACATCTAGGTTGCTTCCATGTCCTGGCTATTATAAACAGTGCTGTGATGAACATTGGGGTACATGTGTCTCTTTCAATTCTGGTTTCCTCAATGTGTATGCCCAGCAGTGGGATTGCTGGGTCATAAAGCAGTTATATTTCCAGTTTTTTAAGGAATCTCCACACTGTTCTCCATAGTGGCTGTACTAGTTTGCATTCCCACCAACAATGTAAAAGGGTTCCCTTTTCTCCACACCCTCTCCAGCATTTATTGCTTGTAGACTTTTGGATCTCAGCCATTCTGACTGGTGTGAAATGGTATCTCATTGTGGTTTTGATTTGCATTTCTCTGATAATGAGTGCTGTTGAGCAAATTTTCATGTGTTTCTTAGCCATCTGTATGTTTTTGGAGTAATGTCTATTTATTTCTTTGACCCATTTTTTGATTGGGTTGTTTATTTTTCTGGAATTGAGCTGCAGGAGTTGCTTCTATATTTTTGAGATTAGTTGTTAGTCAGTTGCTTCACTTGCTATTATTTTCTCCCATTCTGAAGGCTGTCTTTTCACCTTGCTTATAGTTTCCTTTTTTGTGCAAAAGCTTTTAATTTTAATTAGATCCCATTTGTTTATTTTTGCTATTATTTCCAGTATTCTGGGAGATGGGTGATAGAGGATCCTGCTGTGATTTATGTCAGAGAGTGTTTTTCCTATGTTCTCCTCTAGGAGTTTCATAGTTTCTGTTCTCACATTTAGATCTTTAATCCATTTAGAGTTTATTTTTGTGTATGGTGTTAGAAAGTGTTCTAGTTTCATTCTTTTACAAGTGGTTGACCAGTTTTCCCAGCACCACTTGTTAAAGAGATTGTCTTTAATCCATTGTATATTCTTGCCTCCTTTGTCAAAGATAAGCTGTCCATAGGTGTGTGGATTTATCTCTGGGCTTTCTATTTTGTCCCATTGATCTATATTTCTGTCTTTGTGCCAGTACCATACTGTCTTGATGACTGTGCCTTTGTAGTAGAGCCTGAAGTCAGGCAGGTTGGTTCCTCCAATTCCATTCTTCTTTCTCAAGATTGCTTTGGCTATTCGAGGTTTTTTATATTTCCATACAAATTGTGACATTATTTGTCTTATCTCTGTGAAAAAATACCGTTGGTAGCTTAATAGGGATTGCATTGAATCTGTAGATTGCTTTGGGTAGTATACTCATTTTCACTATATTGATTCTTCCAATCCATGAATATGGTATATTTCTCCACCTATTAGTGTCCTCTTTGATTTCTTTCACCAGTGTTTTATAGTTTTCTATACATAGGTCTTTAGTTTCTTTAGGTAGGTATATTCCTAAGTATTTTATTCTTTTCATTGCAATGGTGAATGGAATTGTTTCCTTAATTTCTTTTTCTACTTTCTCATTATTCGTGTATAGGAATGCAAGGGATTTCTGTGTGTTGATTTTATATCCTGCAACTTTACTATATTCATTGATTAGCTCTAGTAATTTTCTGGGGGAGTCTTTAGGGTTTTCTATGTAGAGGATCATGTCATCTGCAAACAGTGAGAGTTTTACTTCTTCTTTTCCAATTTGGATTCCTTTTCTTTTTCTGCTCTGATTGCTGTGGCCAAAACTTCCAGAACTATGTTGAATAGTAGTGGTGAAAGTGGGCACCCTTGTCTTGTTCCTGACTTTAGGGGACATGCTTTCAGTTTTTCACCATTGAGGATAATGTTTGCTGTAGGTTTGTCATACATAGCTTTTATTATGTTGAGGTATGTTCCTTCTATTCCTGCTTTCTGGAGAATTTTTATCATAAAAGGATGTTGAATTATGTCAAAGGCTTTCTCTGCATCTATTGAGATAATCATATGGCTTTTATTTTTCAATTTGTTAATGTGGTGAATTACATTGATTGATTTGCGGATACTGAAGAATCCTTGCATCCCTGGGATAAAGCCCACTTGGTCATGGTGTATGATCTTTTTAATGTGTTGTTGGATTCTGATTGCTAGAATTTTGTTAAGGATTTTTGCATCTATGTTCATCAGTGATATTGGCCTGTAGTTTTCTTTTTATGTGGCATCTTTGTCAGGTTTTGGTATTAAGGTGATGGTGGCCTCATAGAATGAGTTTGGAAGTTTACCTTCCTCTGCAATTTTTGGAAGAGTTTGAGTAGGATAGGTGTTAGCTCTTCTCGAAATTTTTGGTAGAATTCAGCTGTGAAGCCATCTGGTCCTGGGCTTTTGTTTGCTGGGAGATTTCTGATTACAGTTTAAATTTCCATGCTTGTGATGGGTCTGTTAAGATTTTCTATTTCTTCCTGGTTCACTTTTGGAAAGTTGTACTTTTCAAAGAATTTGTCCATTTCTTCCATGTTGTCCATTTTATTGGCATATAATTGCTGATAGTAGTCTCTTAAGATCCTTTGTATTTCTGTGTTGTCTGTTGTGATCTCTCATTTTCATTTCTATTTTTATTGATTTGATTTTTCTCCCTTTGTTTCTTGATGAGTCTGGCTAATGGTTTGTCAATTTTATTTATCCTTTCAAAGAACCAGCTTTTGGCTTTGTTGATTTTTGCTATGGTCTCTTTTGTTTCTTTTGCATTTATTTCTGCCCAAATTTTTAAGATTTCTTTCCTTTTACTAACCCTAGGGTTATCCATTTCTTCCTTTTCTAGTTGCTTTAGGTGTAGAGTTGTTATTTATCTGACTTTTTTCTTGTTTCTTGAGGTATGCCTGTATTGCTATGAACTTTCCCATTAGCACTGCTTTTACAGTGTCCCACAGGTTTTCGGTTGTTGTGTTTCCATTTCCATTCATTCCTATGCATATTTTTATTTCTTTTTGATTTCTTCTGTGATTTGTTGGTTATTCAGCAGTGTGTTGTTCAGCCTCCATATGTTGGAATTTTTAATAGTTTTTCTCTTGTAATTGAGAATTAATCTTACCGCATTGTGGTCAGAAAAGATGCTTGGAATGATTTCAATTTTTTTGAATTTACCAAGGCTAGATTTATGGCCCAGGATGTGATCTATCCTGGAGAAAGTTCCTTGCGTGCTTGAGAAAAGGTGAAATTCATTGTTTTGGGGTGAAATGTCCTATAGATATCAATTAGGTCTAACTGGTCTATTGTATCATTTAAAGTTTGTGTTTCCTTGTTAATTTTCTGTTTAGTTGATGTATACATAGGTATGAGCGTGGTATTAAAGTCTCCCACTATTATTGTGTTATTGTTAATTTCCCATTTCATACTTGTTAGCATTTGTCTTACATATTGCGGTGCTCCTATGTTGGGTGCATATATATTTATAATTGTTATATTCTTTCTGTGGATTGATCCTTTGATCATTATGTAGTGTCCTTCTTTGTCTCTTTTCACAGCCTTTGTTTTAAAGTCTATTTTATCTGATATGAGTATTGCTACTCCTGCTTTCTTTGGGTCTCTATCTGCATGGGATATCTTTTTCCAGCCCTTCACTTTCAGTCAGTATGTGTCCCCTGTTTTGTGGTGGGTCTCTTGTAGACAACATATAGAGGGGTCTTGTTTTTGTATCTATTCAGCCAGTCTTTGTTTTTGGTTGGGGCATTCAACCCATTTATGTTTCAGGTAATTATTGATAAGTACGATCCTGTTGCCATTTACTTTACTGTTTGGGGTTCCAGTTTATACACCCTTTTTGTGTTTCCTGTCTAGAGAAGATCCTTTAGCATTTGTTGGAGAGCTGGGTTGGTGGTGCTGAATTCTCTCAGCTTTTGCTTGTCTGTAAAGCTTTTGATTTCGCCTTCATATCTAAATGAGATCCTTGCTGGGTAAAGTAATCTGGGTGGTAGGTTATTTTCTTTCATCCCTTTAAGTATGTCTTGCCATTCCCTCCTGGCCTGAAGAGTTTCTATTGAAAGATCAGCTGTTATCCTTATGGGAATCCCCTTCTGTTTTATTTGCTGTTTTCCCCTTGCTGCTTTTAACATTTGTTCTTTGTGTTTGATCTTTGTTAATTTGATTAATATGTGTCTTGAGGTGTTTCAACTTGGGTTTATTCTGTTTGGGACTCTCTGTGTTTCTTGGACTTGGGTGATTATTTCCTTCCCCATTTTAGGGAAGTTTTCAACTATTATCTCCTCAAGTATTTTCTCATGGTCTTCTGGGACTCCTGTGATTCAAATGTTGGGGCATTTAACACTGTCCTGAAGGTCTCTGCAGTTGTCCTCATTTCTTTTTATTCATTTTTCTTTTTGCCTCTCTGATTCATTTATTTCTACCATTGTATCTTCTACTTCACTAATCCTATCTTCTGACTCTGTTATTCTACTATTTGTTGCCTCCAGTGTTTTTTATCTCATTTATTGCATTATTCATTATATACTTACTCATTTTTATTTTTTCTAGGTCCTTGTTAAACCTTTCTTGCATCTTCTCAATCCTTGTCTCCAGGCTATTTATCTGTGATTCCATTTTGATTTCAAGATTTTGGATCATTTTCACTATCATTATTCAGAATTCTTTATCAGCTAGATCCCTATCTCTTCCTCTTTTGTTTGGTTTGGTGGGCATTTATCCTGTTCCTTTACCTGCTGGGTATTCCTCTGTCTCTTCATCTTGTTTATATTGCTGAGTTTGGGGTGGCCTTTCTGTATTCTGGCAGTTTGTGGAGTTCCTTTTATTGTGGAGTTTCCTTGCTGTGGGTGGGGTTGTACAGGTAGCTTGTCAAGGTTTCTTGGTTAGGGAAGCTTGTGTCGGTGTTCTGGTGGGTGGAGCTGGATTTCTTCTCTCTGCAGTGCAATGAAGTGTCCAGTAATGAGTTATGAGATGTCAATGGTTTTGGAGTAACTTTGGGCAGCCTGTATATTACAGCTCAGGGCTGTGTTCCTGTGTTGCTGGATAATTTGTGTGGTATGTCTTGCTCTGGAACTTGTTGGCCTTTGGGTAATGCTTGCTTTCAGTGTAGGTATGGAGGCGTTTGATGAGCTCCTGTTGATTAATGTTCCCTGGAGTCAGGAGTTCTCTGGTATTCTCATGATTTGGACTTAAGCCTCCTGCTTCTGGTTCTCAGTCTTATTTTTACAGTAGTCTCAAGACTTCTCCTTCTACACAGCACCATTGATAAAACAACTAGGTTAAAGATGAAAAGTTTCTCCACAGTGAGGGACACCCAGAGAGGTTCACAAAGTTACACGGAGAAGAGAAGAGGGAGGAGGGAGTTAGAGGTGACCTGAATGAGATGAGGTGGAATCAATAGAGGAGAGAGCAAGCTAGCCAGTAATCACTTCCTTATGTGCACTCCACAACTGGACCTCTCAGAGATGTTCACGGAGTCATACAGAGAAGAGAAGAGGGAGGAAGGAGACAGAGGTGGCCAGGAGGATAAAAGGGGGAAATCAAAAGGAGAGAGACAGATCCAGCCAGTAATAGGTTCCCTAAGTGTTCTCCACCATCTGGAACACACAGAGATTCACAGAGTTGGGTAGAGAAGAGAGGGGGTAGGAGGAGACAGAGGTGACCTGGTGAAGAAAAAGGAGAGTCCAAGGAGGGATAGATCAGTCAAGCCAGTAATCTTGCTCCCAAGTATAAATGGGTACTGAAGATTGGGTTCTTAAAGGTACAAAATTTATAACAAATACCAAAAAGCAAAGATTAAAAATCTAGAGTAGAGTTGGAATTTCAAAAATACAATATTAAAGAAAAGAAAGAAAGAAAAAAAAAAAGTCACAAAAATTATAAAATATATATATATATGAAGTTTGCTTTAAATATAGGGTCTTTTTTTGAAAAGTAATAGTAGGTTATAAAAGTGAAAATTAAAGGACTAATAGAGGACTTAAAATTTTAAAAAATTTTTTTAAATGATCGTAAAAATAGTGAAAATATATCTAGGACTTTATCTGGTGGTGTTGTGGGTATTGTGGGGTCAGTTCATTTTCAGATAGTTCCTTGGTCCAGCTTCTATTTCTCAAGATCTATAGGCCCCTTCCTATGTTGTCGGCACTAACGACAGGGTTTTAATCTATTGCACCTGTCCCTTCCGAGATGGTTCCCTCTGTTTTAGATTCTTCTGTTTCCTGGACTCTTCAGAGTCTGATTTCCGCCCTGACACAAAGGGAGCGGTGGTGGACATTTTTTTTAGGCTCACTTGTTCAGTCGCGCTGTAGGGAGGGAGGGATGCTGCAAACAAATAACACTGGCGTGTGCTTGCAGTGCCTTAGCCACCCTGGGTCTGCCCCCACTCACGGCATGTGTGCCCTCCCTGCCCACATTGCTCAGGCTCTAGGTTGCTCTGCTGGGGACGATCTAAGGCCGGCCCTGGGCTGCATGCACCTCCCAGGTCTAAGCCGCTCAGGTTCAGGGACTCGGGTAGTCCTCAGAGGCATAGATTCGGTTGGGCCTGTGTTTTGTGCACTTCCCAGGTCCAAGCAGCTCAGATGGTGAGGTGTTTGGCAAGTGTGGTCATTGCGACTTATCACCTCCCCCATCCCTGCCACTCAAGTTTTCTGGGTGTACAACCAGCGCACCTTCTCAGGCAGATGTTGACTGTCCAGAACCCCGAGAAGTCTTAGTTAGCAAAGAAGCCGGCTTGCAGTTTGGTAGATAATGCCTCTCTGGGGCTGTGATTGCCCCCTTCTGGCTCTGGCTGCCTGTCACCAAGTGGGATGGTCTGCAGCCGGCTAGTTCTGTTCAGTACTTTGTTCTGTGCATGGGTCTGGTAGTGTCTTAGGGCTTTTCGGGTGGTAGCTATCCCACAGTCTGGTTTTGCTAGCCCAAGTTGGTTCACTCAGATTGCCCTTGGGGCATTCAGGCCAGATCCTTACTGTAAGCACTGCAGCCCGCGCCTCCCTGCCCAGCCCCCGCTTGCTAGTGGTGGGTGCAGGTGTCTGCACTGCTTCTCCACTGGGGGAGTTACCATTGGGCTCGTAATCTGTGGGTGTTAATTATTTATTTATTTTTCCTCCCTGTTATGTTGCCCTCTGTGCTTCCAAGGCTCGCCACAGACTTGGCAGTGAGAGTGTTTCCTGGTGTTTGGAAACTTTCCTCTTTTTAAGACTCCCTTCCCAGGACGGAGCTCTGTCCCTACCTCTTTTGTCTCTTTTTTTTGTCTTTTATATTTTTTCCTACCTCCTTTCGAAGACAATGGGCTGCTTCTCTGGGTGCCTAATGTCCTCTGCCGGCATTCAGAAGTTGTTTTGTGGAATTTACTCAGCGTTTAAATGTTCTTTTGATGAATTTGTAGGGGAGAAAATGGTCTCCCCATCCTATTCCTCCGCCATCTTAGCTGTACTATAATTTTTAAAACTGTTTGTTGAACAATTTTTTTGTTGCAACATTGTTACAAGCACTGCATGCCAAGTCTCAAGCTAAGTACAGCCTTCTCTTTTATCTTTTCTCTTTGATACTGCTTTTTCTATGAGCTTTATTCCATAATCACTGTGCTATCAAATATAATAGCCACCAGCCACAGGGGACTATTTAAATTTAAATTATAATTAATTAAAATTAAATATAATTTACAATTCAAGTCCTTGGTCACATTAGCCACATTTCAAGGGTTCAACTGTCCTCTGTGGCTAGTGGCTACTATATTAGATAGTACATAGTATATTTCCATCATGATAGAAAGCTCTCTTGGACAGTGCTGCCACAGAACATAAAATTCTGGGTTTTCATCAGCCTAGAACTTCCAGTCAGGATTAAATCAAGAACAAAACTACTACCAGAGTAGGTCAGACTAGTTCTCAATCTTATTCCTAGGGCTTCAAATGCTAAACTATAGTTGAAGGGAAAAGGGAATCTAGTCATCTAGTATAGTGGGTGATTAAATATCCTGGAATAATCCATGGATGCCACAGCATAACCAGGACACTTATTTCTTACTGAAACTAAACCGTAAACACAAGACTTATTGCATTTATTTTAAGAGAAAGAGAAATACATATAACACAGAAAAACAAATAAATAAAGACCTGAAGTCATCCTGTGTAACTTAGACCAATCATGTTACTCCTCTGATCTTAAATTTCATAATCTGTAAAATTAAAAAGATAAATTCTTAGTTTCTTTTCACCTCTGAAATTCCAGAGGCAAAGGCTTTATTTAGTTTATGTAATATCTAAAGAACTGTGCAGACTTCAAGCATATATTAGATAATATATCAAAGGGTTTATTAAAATTAGAAGAAGCTAGCTATATAGAATGTAAGTTAGGACACTCACTGTGTCATAAAAATGGTATTACCACAGCATTCTACAGAATCTGCCTTTTTAACTACCAGAAAGACATGACTGGGAGTGGTTAAAATGTTCATATTTTTACCTTTATCAAAAAATATAGCAACATATTGGACCCTATGGCATATATAATGTGTCTCATTAAATAGTAATAGGGGAAGAATAATTATTAGAATTATAATATATAATGTAACTATGACATATTATACATTGTTATAATTGCATAATTATATTATTATTATTACAGCATTTATTGAAACATTTATTGAGGCTGTTTAACAGGCGAACTCATCATCAAACAGCTCTATGAAGGAAATTTTTTTTTTATCATTTTACATTTTACATGTAAGAAAACTGAAATGAAGGGAGTTAGGTTTCTAACCCACCCACTCCAGTGTTCTTGCCTGGAGAATCCCAGGGACGGGGGAACCTGGTGGCCTGCCCTCCGGGGGCTGCACAGAGTCTGACATGACTGAAGCAACTTAGCAGCAGCAGCAGGTTGCTAACCCACAGCTGCAGAGCTAAACAATGGCAGAGTCATGATTTAAAACCAAAACCACTCAGCTGCAGTGCACATGCTTCTACTTTAGCACATTGACTCCTAAAGAGAATTTTACGTGCTAATCATTAGAAAAGACCTACCCATGGCGGATTCATGTTGATGTATGGCAAAACCAATACAATATTGCAAAAGTAATTAGCCTCCAATTAAAATAAATAAATTTAAATTTAATAAATAAATAAATTCAACTAAAAAAAAAAAAGAAGACCTAAAATAAGAAGGCTCCTAGACTACTGTTAAGAACCCAGCTAATATCACAAAGCTACCATTTTCCTATATATTTTTCCAGAAGACAGAACAACAACTTATTTCCCTGGATAGGCCCCTCAGCCAAAATTCTTTCTAGCCTAGGCCAAGTGCCAATTTTAATGGAACTGGAATCAAGTTCATGATTGTCTATTAGAGTTCCAATGTCCTGAGACCTTTGTTAATTGAATTAGACACAAGACAAAGGGAATTAAAAGGAGGGTAAGTTAAATTTTCATATTGCCTTGGGCAAATGTCAGAGAATTGGGTCTTTTTTTCCCTGAGGAACTGCGTACCCACTTTAACATTTACAATTATTTTATAATTAGATTGATATTTTGTAAGATAGAAGCCTCCGTAACACTGACATTCAAATGCCTCCTTTGCACAGGGAGAAACGGAGAGCAAGGGCCAATTACTTGTGCTGCAATATCGTTTTCAAGGAGACCTAACATTTATTAAGTCATAAATATCCAAATCCAAAATAATTTCATATTCTCTGCAGTGATCCCATTCCATCAACCATTCTACCTAAATATACCCTGCTTCCATCACTCAACAAAGCCACAAAGGCTATTATAAGGCATTAAAAACCTCTACATAGTTTCTCCTTTCTGCATCTGCACTTTCCTCTGATCAATTAAGATTTCGGTTAGGCTGGAGGTGAGAAAGGAAGGAAATAAAATTCAAGCCACAAATCCTTACCTTAATCCCACAAACAGCACTGACAAGCAACAATTGGTGAGGAAAAAAGCTCAATGGAAGGCTTCTTTGCTCCAAGCTCATGTTAATTATTATCCAAAATTCATTATTAAATTATTACTCATAAAACATCTCTGTCTACTTCTCAGAAGTATCACAGATGATGGTCCTATTCTATCTCAGGGCACATTAGTATCACTGAGGGAAAAAACAGGTCTGCATCTGATTCAAACAGATTAAACTCATATCTACAGTAGACACATCCTTTAGTCTAGGAAGGAGCTTTCAAGTCATATATACAGAAGACACTTCATTCTGGAATTTTCTAGAAATGGAATAGATGCCTGCCTTCCATCTGAGCCCCTAGTTTAGAAATCTGAGGACCTAAATGCCTTTTGTGATTATCCATTTGCAAACATTCCTTTGTTTTCTAACAAACCTTTCTCATTTTATCACCTATAAATATTCTACACTAACATGCAGCAGCACCCTATACACAGACAGATCAAGATAATGAAAGTGCAAAAATGTCAAAAGCTATTTTTCATAAAGGAGCTTGAGGAGGGAGAAATGTGAAAACTTCAGGGTTGACCAGACTGGACAATCCTGAAAAGACAAATTCACTGAGTTAATGCTGAAAATGTCAGCTAACTCACCACTAAGAAACTAGTGATGTCTGTGACTCACTCTCTTCCAAAGAGGAAAACAAGTCACTCCCCTCTCTTGCAGATATATCTGTTTTCACAGAACAGACTGTCTACACAAAGAGCTTCCCAAGGCAATGTCTACGTCAAAGCAATTAGCAGAGGTGATCTTCTGACTGGGCTGAGAGCTCCCCTACACATTTTATGTAAGAAAGGCCAATTGTCCCATCTTAATCTTTAAAAATAGAGCCATCTTAGTCCTTCAATAAAGCATCACTACAAACAAAGTTAGTGGAGGAGATGGAATTCCAGCTGAGCTATTTCAAATCCTACAAGATGATGCTGTGAAAGTGCTGCAGTCAATATGCCAGCAAATTTGGAAAACTCAGCAGTGGACACAGGACTGGAAAAGGTCAGTTTTTGTTCCAATCCCAAAGAATGGCAATGCCAAAGAATGTTCAAACTACTGCACAACTGCACTCATCTCACACGCTAGCAAAGTAATACTCAAAATTCTCCAAGCTAGGCTTCAACGGTATGTGAACAGATAAATTCCAGATGTTCAAGCTGGAATTAGGAAAGGCAGAAGAACCAGAGATCAAATTGCCAATCTCCGCTGGATCACAGAAAAAGCAACAGAATTCCAGAAAACATCTACTTCTGCTTCATTGACTATGGTAACGCCTTTGACTGTGTACATCACAAAAAACTGTGGAAAATTCTTAAAAGAGATGGGAATACCAGACCACCTTACCTGCCTCCTGAGAAACCTGTATGTAGGTCAAGAAGCAACAGTTAGAACCGGCCACAGACCCAGCCACAGACCAAGAGACTGGTTCAAAATTGGGAAAGGTGTACATCAAGGCTGTATATCGTCACCCTGCTTATTTAACCTATATGAAGAATACATCATGAGAAATGCTGGGCTGGATAAAGGACAAACTGGAATCAAGATTGCAGGGAGAAATATCAATATAACCTCAGATATGCAGATGACACCACCCTTATGGAAGAAAGTGAAGAGGAACTAAAGAGCCTCTTGATCAAAGTGAAAGAAGAGAGTGAAAAAGCTGGCTTAAAACTCAGTATTCAAAAAACGAAGATCATGGCATCTAGTCCCATTACTTCATGGCACATAGATGGGGAAACAGTGGCAGACTTTATTTTCTTGGACTCCAAAATCACTGCAGATGGTGACTACAGCCATGAAATTATAAAACACTTGCTCCTTGGAAGAAAAATTATAGCCAACCTAGACAGCATATTAAAAAACAGAGACACTGCCAACAAAGGTCCATCTAACCAAAGCTATGGTTTTTCCAATAGTCACGTATGGATGTGAGAGTTGGACTATAAAGAAAGCTGAGCACCAAAGAATTGATGCTTTTGAACTGTGGTGTTGGAGAAGACTGTTGAGAGTCCACTGGACTGCAAGGAGATCAAACGAGGCAATCCTAAAGGAAATCAGTCCTGAATATTCATTGGAGGGACTGACGCTGAAGCTGAAGCTGAAGCTGCAGTACTTTGGCCACGTGATGCTAAGAACTGACTAATTGGAAAAGATCCTGATTCTGGGAAAGATTGAAGGCAGGAGAAGGGGACGACAGAGGATGAGATTGTTGGATGGCATCACCAACTCTACGGACAGGAGTTTGAGCAAGCCCTGGGAGTTGGTGATAAGACAGGGAAGCCTAGCGTGCTGCAGTCCATGAGGTCACATAGACTCAGACACGACTGAGCGACTGAACTGAACTGAGTCCTTCAAGACTAAACCTTTGCCACAACCACAATACGATACCAAGTTTAAAAGCACCCATCTGAGTGTCTGTGCCTAAGAGGTAGTCAAAACAAGGCTAGTACCTGCTCTCACCTCCAAAACATAACTTTTTGTTTCACAATTAAAATGAGCAGCATCTTACGGAAAATTATATCTTCACCCTTAGGTCTTTTTTGAAAAGAAAAATAAAAAGGAAGAAACAAATGGAAAGAGAGTGACTAGATGGACAACAAAGAGAGAGGAAGGGAAGCGAGAAGGGGTGAGGAAAAGGGTCAGGGTGCTTGTGGAGGGGAGAGGCATAGTGAACTTTATACGTTTGCTATTTCCAAAAGATGTGTTCATTCCACTAAAACAGTAAATGAGGAAAATATTTTCCTTTTCTTTTCTGACAGCTGGAGCATAAATGGTTGTTGCAATAACACCAGAAATTATTGGTCATTCTGAACATTTTTGCTAGTACGAAGCCAGCATGCCAGCCAATTTGAAATACTGGCCCACAAGGTGCCCTAGATATTTTGTTTTTCAAATGCAGGAATGTCAGCTTCTGGACGAAAAGTGATGTATGCTGTCTAGTGGGCAGCATGCTGGCCAGATACCAAATTTAGAATGTGTCTCCCTATAATCTTGGGTTCTAGCTCAGCAGTCCTTCACAGCCAGTACCACCCCCAGGAATGAGAGGACCAAGAAAGAGAGCAGTGTTTGACATGTGAGTTGTCACCTCTACATACATTTCAAGAAGCTAGTCTGAATCCAGGGTGAGTTGGAGCTAGGTGGGTCTCTTCTTCGGGAAGTTGATTTATTTCTATTCCATTCTAGTTAGGGCCTACCAAAAGGAACTTAGGAAGCCCCCAATAAAAGTGGTTAAGCCTCACATTTTATACATTTTTTAATGTTTTCAGATATATAAAATGACATAACCACTCTAGTTTCATCACTCGCTTGTGGAAAAAGCAACATTATAAATTGAAAAATTGGTAAGGATAATATTTTGTCCGTATGATTTTTTAAAATGTACCTCTGCTATCAAACGAAGCCTACAGAGAGTCTCACATTAAGTCAAAAAGGTACCAGCAAATATCCAAGACTGATTTGCAGGTACCAACCCCGATCATGAAGCAGTGTTGAGACAAGCTGGGACTGGACCTGGGACCCTTTGCTGCAATGCTTGCACCTGGATGAACATCTCCTCATCTGCTCATCTCAAGCAACAGAATATAAAGAAACTGTAAGACACTAAAAATAACTGCGTACATATGCAGTTGGCAAATTATGAACAAGATACAAAAAGACCAAAAACCCAGCTGCCACTTCTGAGGCGTGCCGGGTACTGTGCATGATCCCTGCACACAGCCCCACCAAGGGGGCTGGCAGACCACCCAAGGCATCTGTCCAGTCCAAACCACACATTCATCCTTACCCTCACCCCATTTAATGGGCTACCTTGCTCCACCTCGAGGAGTAAGCAATAAAGCCTTAAAGCCAATAAAATCTTGCCTGAATTTCTCATCTAGAATCTTATCAATTTCTATTGATTAAGGAGTCCAAGAACCCTGGTCAGTAACTGTGTTAGTAATGCCTGTAGCTTTTACAATGGTAGCACTCACTCTACCTGGAAGATCATAGTTCTACCCATTGTACATTTTCCCCATAATATCACAAAGGAATTCTCCATGGAAAAAAGATTCCTGGAATTTTCCCATTATTTGCAGGAACCACAATAATCCATATGAGGGCAATCATAGTGGAGGGGCATCAGACCAACACAAGAAATTCACAAACCCCAACTCTTTTGTGTATTCCACTTTGACAACCATTCACTGTTTCCTATCCCACACGAGAACATTCCTAAACCTCATGCATAACTTACCAAGAGAACACGGAATTAGTGCATGCGTATCTTTAGTAGGTATAAGCCATCTGAATCCTGGGTGGCTTGCAGGGAGGGGAAATAGTGAGAACACCATGAACATTTCTAGTTCAGAGCCTACTTTAAAAGCTATGTTTCCACAATTAACCAGAAGTGGAAAATTGGCATAAATCAATAAAACAGCAATTTCTCCAAGCATTCTCCTCACTGATACTGAGCAAGGCGCTGTGAGGTTGAAATTCTTTCCTTACCTTTGATTTAGAATTTGCAACATGTCACTTATTCTTTCATGCAAGTCCACCAGTTGAAATATTCTAATACATTAAGTTAACCTACAACCCTCCTCCAACTACTTTGCTGTTCTTCACATTAAAATTTTGTCTCTACGGAGAAGATATTAAATGTCAAAGCCCACATAAGATACAAAAAAACAGAAGTTAAATGGTCACATGATGTCATGATGTATATCTGCCTACAGAGACAGACCATGAGACTTGGTAACCAGCAAATGATAATCAAGAACATTGTGTTTCTTTATATAAATTATCTGGTATTTATGTATTAATATTATTATTTGTCTCACAAACAAAAACAAAAAATATATACATTCAGAGAATAAAAGGATAGACAAGCAACCCACAATTAAGCATTATGAGTAAAATTTACTGGAGTTACATTTTTCTAATAAGGATTTCTCAGGGAAATCTTTTCTAGAAATTAATTATATGTGTCACTACCCTAAACAAAGGAGGGCAAAAGAAGTAGCAAAAGTAGTTCCAAGCTTACACAACAGAACAGAAAGGCTTAAAAGAATGAAAAAGAATTACATTCTCTCCCCAGGCTATGAAGTCATCATAGCCTGTTCATTTTTAAGTAACCATAATGACAATTTGATACTAAACAACTTAGTGTTTCAAAGTTAGCAGTATGAACCTTAGGTACACTAAACAATCCAATAACTATCTATAAAACTCCCAGCCTCAGTTTTCACTTATTCTCATGATAACTGACTAAATGAGACACACAGATTGATGTCATATTGTTTATTTCTAATCAAGATTAACTGTTAGGTGTCCAATCCATTTAGCCTAGGATCATTTATAGGGAAATGGAGAATACAGTGTTTGACCTAACAAAAATAGCTAACTTAGTAATTTTACAAAAGTCCAACTCTCAACACTGCACAAACCTACAAGACAGAATTTACAATTCTCATATCTTTCATATTACGATATTCTAAGTCATACAAAAAAATAAGGAATATTACAACTTCCTTAGAAACATGTAGCTTGCCCCAAAATAGGTCTTCTTCTAACTGAATTTATATAGAATGGGCAAATATCCAATAATTTCAATCAGGATAGGAATAGAATAGTAATAATTAAGCTCAAAGGGATTATTTCCTTGATTTATCCAGTCGGGATGCTTTAAGACTAAAATAGGCAATTTTTTTCCCTGTGAAGAAAAAGTTTTACTGTGCTGTGACACACACACAGACACCCCTCCATTCACAGGTACACAACATACTATAGTTTACAAGGTTAGCATCATCAGGATATCCATGCATATTCACACAGAAACAATAACAAGATTTCTGCAAACACATATCATCAGCACCTGTTAATGACACTGGGCCACACTGAAGGAAAGTCTGAATTTAGTACAGGTCAAGGTGGAAAGCGTTTCATCTTTCTCCATAACCAGTTCTGATCCTCTAGTAAACTCATCCTAGACTCTTCAATGGGGTCACACTAATTAAAGTCGTTAACAGTTTTCTTGGTTTCCAGGCCCAACCTCCTTTTTACCACTGCTAGTGTTAACTAAAGAAATCCTACCCCAACAAGCACTACAGATAATATGATAAAGAAAAATAATCCCCCAGAAAATGCAGTAATTTCTGTACCAGCATTTAAATGAAGAATGATGCTTCCTTAATTTTAGTCAGATTATTGATTCTAAGCAGAAAGAATTTACCTAAGCAACCACTCTGAAGCACATACAATATTCAAATACACCTTTATTATGGTGGCTCAATATCTAAACGTTTGGTATTGACAGCATCGTTATAAAATGCATAAAGCTGCCAGATTAGTTTGGAGGAAAAAAAGCTTCTAAAATATAAAGATTTACTTAATGGGCATATGGCACTAGAACATAAATACCCATAAGTAAAATTATAAAAATAACACAAAGTAAAAAATACCTTAAGCTAAGATTTAAAAAAAGAAACTGGAATTATTTAGTTAGAAGCAAAATTATTAAACCAACCATACAGACATAGCCACATTCACTCTTGCCCCAGGAATGCAATGTAGTCTTCATTCATTTCTAAAATGTTATACATCTGCATGATCATTACAACCCAAATGCTTAGGAGGAGTATTAGAAAAAAAGCTTTTAAAAACTATTACAGATGCTATAAAATCCTGTATGTGACCAACAAAATATGTGGGATGTCCAAATTTGCTGCTGCTGCTGCTGCTGCTGCTGCCTGCAGCTTCATCCATGTAGGATCCACTGGGAAAGTGTGAGAACAGAGTATCAGTAGCCTCATGTATTTCACTATGTCTCTACACATATGCATTACACATATGAATGTCAGCTCATCCTCAAGTACAATGTGCAGTCATCTGGGATTTGGAGAATCCCTAAGGTCACAAAATTGATAGATACTCTGATCTGAGGGGGAAAAGAAATATTCAAAGAAGCCAGAAGTTTCCCTTTTTCCAGGAAAGTGAAGAAATCCTTACCTTTCTGTACACCAGCATGTTGGGTGATTCATCTGCCACCCCATTGCTGGTCTGTCCATAATTATTCCCCTGGGCCATGTCACCACACACCCGTGGTCCACTCTCAGATACAGGAATTATCAGTCTACCCTGCAAGAGACAGAGACTTCAGTGAGTTCTTAATGGTAGTACTTAAGAAGGTTGACTCTTATTTTTCCAAACTTCAAACTTTTTACTTTGTATGGGAGTACAGCCGACTAACCATGTTGTGGTAGTTACAGGTGAACAGTGAAGCTATTCAGTCATATATATACATGTATCCATTCTCCCCCAGGTACCCCCTCCCATCCAGGCAGGCACATAAGATTGAGCAGAGTTCCATTTGCTGTTCAATAGGTCCTTGTTGGTTATCTATTTTAAATACAGCAGCGTGTACATGACTATTCCAAACTCCCTAACTATCCAAGAAGGTTGACTCTTGATTCATCTCCCTCATCCAACATTGGAGCATGCTTATATGCTGGGGCTGGCTTGTAGAAAGTAGCACAGAAACAGATTAAAAAAAAAAAAAAAAAAAAAGAACTTACACCTACAGTCCTCCCAGGAAATTTTAAGAAATGACAATCTTTTAGTTAAAATTGTCACTTGACTAGGGTTTTAATTGACTTGATTTTCTGGATATTCATTTTTTAAAGTGTTTGAGGCTCACTGGAGAGGGGAAAAAAAAAAAAAAAACGGTTACCATTTCCATCCTACAGAGTTCTCTTCTCTCCCAATACTTGCATCTCCACCGGATGGTGTTCCCCCTCCCTCCCCGAATGGTTAAAAAGGCAACACCCTGTGGCAGCACTTTCTCCCAGGTGTCTGTCTAGTTTCCCCGCATGCTAGCGCATCAGAGGCCCATTCCTGGGCCATTCTCCAGTCATGTGTTTCCTCTTCATTCCCCTAGGTCTCCCGCACAGAGTCAAGGGAGCTTCCTCGACTTTCACCTGCCTGCACTGCCCGGCCACTGCTGCTTCTCCCCTCGGCCCAACTCGGCTTCGGAAGTCACGGCGTAACCCTGCCCAACCCCGGCCAGAAGGCAGAGAAGGTGTCCTGGCAACAAGACCAGGTGGGAGGTCGGCCCTTCAGGCAATTACCTGGGTCACCGTGAGCAGCGCCAACTGCGGAAGCCTCGGAGCGACCAGGCAGAGACAGGGGAAAACAAGCAAGCCCGGCTCGCCTGCGGCGGCAGCAAATGGCAGGCGAGCCCGAGCCGCGCACTGGAGCCGGGCCGGCGGCGGTGTCAGCCCCGCGGACCCGGGCGCGGGGCTCCGGGGCACCGCCTCCGACCTCCGCCCCCACCCCAACCCACCCCCATCCCCGTGCCCAGCCTCGTACCTCCTCCTCAAGGTCGCGGCCCGAGGCGCCTGCTTCCCGGCGGCTGGGTGCGGCGGTGTCAGCGCGCGGCCAGCTTCATCACCTCCGCGCGGGCACAGGGCTCTGACGGCCCGCGCTCCACCGCTCCCTCCTTCGCTTGGCTCCCGGACTCCCGGACCACGAGCGCGCGCGGGACCGAGACGCCCGGCCCGTGCGCGCGACTGGGGAGGGAGGAGGGGACTGTCACGTGGGACCCGGCGTCCCTAGGTGCCGGCTCGGGGAGGGGAGCCGGGCGGGGTTGGGGGGGCTCGGCTCCGCGCGGCCTCGCTGCCCTGTCTCCTCCGCCGCCCCACCGTCTCGGGCAGAGAAAGTGGCCGCCCTGCCCCCAAGCGCGTGCAACCCGGGCCCTTGCACACCCGGCTCGCCAGTGTGCGCGCCGCTGAAGGCCTGGAGATGGGAGTGTTAAGCCGGAGAACAGAAAGGGCGATGGGTAGGTGGGTGGATGGATGGATGGAGGCATGCAGGAATGGAGGTAGCCCCTTGCGGCGGGCCCGTTTGGTCACGTGCCCGGTGACTACGCTGACAGTGCGAGGGTAGCCGATGACTGATTATCGTTGTGCTTTAAAAACGGGAGTAGAGAGATATTGAGACATCCTAGGAGTGAAAGAAATGTCCAGGATCAAATGAGTCATTCAGCTCGTTTGCCTGCAAATTTCACAGCTTCCCCCTAAGTTAGAAATGGGAAACGATTTGGAGACGGCCAACTCGAAGTGCACATCTTGCCACCTGTTACAGTGAAGGTATAGTCACAGTATCTGGTTTCTCTTTTAGACAAGAGATGCTCGGAGGACCTGTCACCCACTTAACTCTCACCCTCCAGCAGTTTTCAAAGAATGAGGGCGGAGTGATGATTTCCGCATAATTATTCTTCAGGGTGCTGTCACTAGTTCTTCTGTAAGGATTAGCGTGACATTAAGAAGAAAAATCACTTTTGTCCCAATTATAGTAAAGAACGCTGTGTGTCTGGCTTTCAGGGGCAGGGTCGTGCAGTTAAAAATATCTGAGGTTTTCCTTCCACAGCTGGGCCAGGTGTGGGGGAGAAACAGAAAATAATCAAGCTAGCCTCTTCCTAACCTCCTAGATAAAAATGGAACTTACAGCTGGTCAGGAGAGCCCGTCAAAGTAAACCCAGGACGTGTCCTCAAGTGCATTTCCTCAGTCCCACCTGGCTCCTGTCAGGTTTTAACCAGGGAACATGTCTTTTTTTCAACCTACCCTGTATTCTGAATAATACAGGGCAGAGATTCCTAGCCCAAACTATGTTACACACACCCTAGTCTGACCATCTCCCTCTCTTCCCCAGTTCCCAAAATCTTTCCATGGTGTGCTCTAGAAATTGTGATCTTTTTCAGAAAAATTGCCACTTTTTCAACTTCTTTGCTAAATATGTCCTTAACTTTCTTATTGTAGCCAAAACCTGCTTCTTCCCCTTCAGCCCCTCTCTCTTGCCATTCATTCAGTCAATTCTGGGAAGTTGTCATGAATTGGAGTAATAAGTTTGGAAAGAATAATTGGGCATATTCACTTCATGGCAAATAGATGGGGAAACAGTGGACACAGTGGCTGACTTTATTTCTCTGGGCTTCAAAATCACTGCAGATGGTGATTGCAGCCATGAAATTAAAAGACACTTGCTCCTTGGAAGGAAAGTTATGACCAACCTAGACAGCATATTAAAAAGCAAAGACATTACTTTGCCAACCAAGGTCTGTCTAGTCAAGGCTATGGTTTTTCCGGTGATCATGTATGGAGGTGACAGTTGGACTGTGAAGAAGGCTGAGCACCGAAGAATTGATGCTCTTGAACTGTAGTGTTGGAGAAGACTCTTGAGAGTCCCTTGGACTGCAAGGAGATCAGTCCTGGGTGTTCACTGGAGGGACTGATGTTGAAGCTGCAACTCCAGCACTTGGCCACCTGATGCGAAGAGCTGACTCATTTGAAAAGACCCTCATGCTGGGAAAGATTGAGGGCAGGAGGAAAAGGGGACGACAGAGGATGAGATGGCTGGATGGCATCACCGACTCGATGGACATGGGTTTGGGTGGATTCCAGGAGTTGATGATAGACAGGGAGGCCTGGCATGCTGCGGTTCGTGGGGTCGCAAAGAGTTGGACACAACTGAGAAACTGAACTGAACTGTTTGAACATTTTTCTCTTAACTCATTATTGACTGTAGGATATTTGCAGAAACTAACACCTGTGGCTGGTGATTTGTTATGTAAGAGATATGTCTCTGGTTAATACTGTGTTAAGGAGGACTGCCTGGAAGAAGCAGTCTTTCTCCCTCACATCTAAAGATAGAGATTTTATCCCAATAGTGGGGTCTCACCCAAGCTCAGCACTGATGGAACATTCCCATCAATCAGCAAACTAACAGAATAGAGCTAACATTTTATATTTTATGGATGAGGTGTAAAATATGCACCAGTTGTATGCATAGAGTATAAAATCCATCTGTCTACCCATTATCCATCTACCTCATCCACCTATCTGCCCATTATATGTCAATATCTATATGTAGACTATCTCACATAAGATATGTACATAAAACATCTATACATAGATACAGATATGGGTATGTGTAAACTCTCCCTTGTCACACTTCCCACTTACTTTTGTCCTATTTTTCTGCTTTTACACCAAAAACGTCCTCTTCCCTCATTCTGCCTTGAACCCATTCTATTCTGACAATAATCTCCTTGTTACTATATCAATGGTCAGTTCTTAATATGTGAATTGACATAAGTTAAAGTTTATGCCTCTCACTTTCTCGAAAACTTTCTACATTTGGTTATCAGGGTACCACTGGCTGTTATTTCTTTTTTTTCTAGTTTTATTGAGACATAATTTACATACAGCACTATATAAGTTTAAGCTGTACACACCATGATTTTATTTCCATACGTTGTAAAATGATTACCACAGTAAACTTAGTGAATGAATATCTATTATCTCATAGATGCAAAGGGAAAGAAAAAAAAATTATTTTTTCCTTGTGGTGAAAGCTCTTAGGATTTATTCTCTTAACAACTTTCATATACCATGTACAGTAGTGTTAATATTTACCCTGTTGTACATTACCTTTCTAGTACTTATTTATCTGTGGCTGAAATTTGTACATTTAGGCTGCTTTCATCTGATTCCCTTTCTCCACCCCCAACATCTGGTAACCACAAATCTGATCTGTTTTTCTTTGAATGTGTTCATGTCCTTGTTTTTTTCTGAGGTATAATTGACCTACAAGGCTTGCTAGTTCCTGTTGCAACATAGTGATTCAATATTTCTATACATTTCAAAATGATCACCACAGTCAGACTAGTTACTGTTTCCCACTATATAAAGATATTACATAATTATTGACTACGTGTCCCACGCTGTACATTTTATACCCGTGACATCCCCTGGAGAAGGAAATAGCAACCCGCTCCAGTGTTCTTGCCTGGAGAATCCCATAGACAGAGGAGCCTGGTAGGCTACAGTCCATGGCATGGCAAAAGTCAGACACAACTAAACCACCATACTACTATAAATGGAAAGTAAGTACCTCTTAATCTCTCTCCCCTATTTCTCTCATTTCCCCTACCCCTTTTTATTTCTTTTCTACATTACCGGTTGCTGTTTCTCAGCCTCATTGCTTGTTCCTCTTTATCTTTTTTGCCTCTAAATTTTAGAATGCCTCATATCCCAATCTTTGGGCCTCTACTCCTCTCATTTTATGAGAACTCCCTAGGTGAGATAAATCAGACTCAGACCTTTAAATGTTTCCTAAATAGTAATAACTCCCAAATGTATTCCTTTCATGTAGACTCATGTTCTGAAATCCAGTCTGTCAACTGCCTCCTTAACATCTCTATTTGAATGTCTAATTGGTGTCTGATCAGCTTCATGACAGGCGGGATACTGTCTGTCTATCTCACTGCTGTGTAACATCCCAAGCATAGTACAGTTTCTGGCACACAGTAGATGCATGTTAACTAAATGAACTGATGCATCTAATAATAATAATATGATAAGTAATTTTTTATATTTAGAATACATTGTTTGCTGCTAAGTCACTTCAGTCGTGTCCAACTCTGTGTGACCCCATAGACGGCAGCCCATCAGGCTCCCCCATCCCTGGGATTCTCCAGGCAAGAACACTGAAGTGGGTTGCCATTTCCTTCTCCAATGTGTTAGGTTATCTCATTTAATCCTTAGTAAAACCCTGAATGTGTGCATGCATGCCAAGTCACTTCAGTCATGTCCAACTCTGTGTAATCCTATGACTGTAGCCCTCCAGGCTCTTCTGTCCATGGGATTCTCTGGGCAAAGAATACTGGAGTGGATTGCCATGCCCTCCTCCAGGGCATCTTCCCAACCCAGGGATAGAACCCATCTCTCTTTATGTTTCCTGCATTGGAAGACAGGTTCTTTACCACTAGCGCCACATGAGAAAGTAGTTATAATTGTCATCTCTTTTATATTGGATACCAGTGGGGAAGGGGAGGATTAGAAAGCTTACATAAACTGCTGGATACAACCTACATAACCAATAAGTGGCTGTGTTGATTTGTACTGTGCCAGCTTGCTGAGCTAAAACTACATTTTTCAGGATTGCCTTCTCTGTATGCATGTGAGTGGAATTTGCCAAAGGAGGAATTTGTGCAAAAGTAGGAAAATAGTGAGATAACACCTATTCTTCTCTGAAGGACTTTGTAGTGTGACTACAGTGACACACTCAGAGTCCCAGAATGTTCTAGCATGTCCATGCTCTCACTTCACATTCAGATATTCCTAATTCCCAACCCTTATGAGCAACAGTCACCCCAGGCACATACCAAGGGCCTGAATGTGGACCTAAAGGAGCAGCAGCCATGCGAAGACCACAGCTTCCCACTGACTTTCTACCAGCTCCCTCAGGTACCTTCCAGTACCTGGCTATGTCTGGCTTCCCCGATATCCCTGGGAAGGGATAAGCTTCAACAAGTAGGCTTCAACTTACCCACTCACAAAATGGCTTCAGAGGGTCTGGTAATGACTCTTCTCAGATATTTCAGTTGCTCCTTCTAGAAAGTAACTTCCCCAGCTTCCGTCACAATTGTATAAACTACTGTTCCTGTAGTACGCCTCTTATTCCTTTATACTCATACTGGTTCTATTTCCCTGAGTGGCTTGTTATTGTTGTTCGTTGTTCAGTCACTAAGTCATGCCGACTCTTTGTAACCCCATGGACTGCAGCATGCCAGGCTTCCATGTCCTTCACTGTCTCCTGGAGTTTGCTCAAATTCAAACTGAGTGGCTGGCAGAGTTCAAATCCAAGTCCTCCTAGTGCTTTTCACTATTCTACAAGAAATCCAAGTTAGGGAGATAAAACCCTGAGACCAATAACTATGTGAAAGTGCAAAACTGGGTGATCGAGGGTGTGTGAACTGACTGAAGGAAACGGGGCGACATTAAGCCTGAACTCTTCAAGGACTGATAGCATATCTCCATGTAGAGATGATGAGAGGCAAAGGGTTTCCAGTAAGACACAAGAAGTTCTGAAACACATTAGGAAAATTACTGTAATGAGACTAAAATTTGCTGGATTCCTACCATATCTGTATTTATATATAGACATCATTTGTATCTACATTCCTTCTCAACATTTTTTAAAATTTCTGACAAAATTTATCCCACAAGCTATGTAAAGGAACGGGTTCAAGTTAGGAAACCTGACCGTGGTCATATACCTTCTATTAGAAATCGGATTCAAATATGCCTCTGTGCGTCTCCAAAGTCCTATGGAAAATAATGTGCAAAAATGCCTCCAGCAACAGTGTGAGCTCAAAAAACTCCAGGGGTTTCCCACCAAGATGCCTTTCATTCTATTTTCTGTCTCATCTCTCATCTCACTGTCATCCCTCCATGTACCTGACTTACACCTCTCTCTCTCTGTGCGTTTATGACTCAAGAATGCTTCTGACCACTTACCCTTGCAAGGCAAATATCAAGGACGAAGATTCAAGGAACAGCACGTTTCACTATTTCTTCTACTGTTATTATTAAGCCTCATTAGGCAATTCATAATTTTTGTTACAGGGTGCTGGAAACAAAATCATGTCCATCATCTCAACATTTCTATGACTCACATTTTGCATATGTATACTGAGGGAATTAGACTAGATTATCCCTCAAAGTCCAGCTGGGTCTTATAACATGAGGCTTTAATATGTTCTTGTTGTATTTTTGGCCCATTTAATGACTTTTTATGTTGCAAGCACCAAAACAACATGGTTACTCTAAGATGTTTTTCTGTCTCTTTCCAAAACCATGTAAATATGTGATTTTTAGCTATCATCATTCAAAATCACTTATCTTTTTCCTCATGAACCCTGTATTTTGAGATATTTTTCCCAAACAAATTGATTTGTAAGGTGTAATAATGTATCCATTTGTCCAGTCATGGAGAATATACAGTGCAATTGACTAGTTTGTTGTCCCTCTCCCTCTGAAAGAATTTAAGTTCTGTGAGGTCAGGCATTTTTCCTCTCCTGCTCATTACATCCCCAGGGTCTAGAACAGGATATTGTGTTGTTGTTGTTTAGTTGCTAAGTCTTGTTTGAGTCTTTTGAAATCCCATGGACTATCCATGGGATTTCCCAGGCAAGAATACTGGAGTGGGTTGCCATTTCCTTCTGCAGGGGAACTTCTCAACACAGGGATCTTGCTTGGCAGGCAGATTCTTTACGACTGAGCTACCAGGGAAGCCCGACATATAGTGCTGCTGCTGCTGCGTCACTTCAATCGTGTCCAACTCTGCAACCCCATAGATGGCAGCCCACCAGGCTCCCCGTCCCTGGGATTCTCCAGGCAAGAACACTGGAGTGGGTTGCCATTTCCTTCTCCAATGCATGAAAGTGAAAAGTGAAAGTGAAGTCGCACTCCTCAGTCCATGGGATTTTCAGGCAAGAGTACTGGAGTGGGGTGCCATTGCCTTCTCCGGACATATAGTGAGCACCCAATACTTATTTCATGATTTATTGAGTGAATAAATCCATGAACATGACTCTGTTTGAAAGATTAGGTGTGCTAGAAGACCATGGTCTATGAGTTTGAACAAGACTGAATTAACATCAAGTTTCACAGTATATAGACATGATTTGCTCTTCAAACCTGTTTCCTGTGTCATAAAAGGAAAGAATAATTCCTTTTCCCACTCCACTCCCACTCCACAGAGAAATGCTTTGAGAATTAATTAAACAGCAACATGGAGAAAGCATTCTGAATTTCTAGAAGAAAGCACTTTATTAATTTGAGGCTTTTATTGTGTGAACAAACTGTAAGTGACACAGGGGCAAGGATAAAGATGAGGACATGTTAAATGGATTACATTGGCATTTTAAGGGATCATTGATTTGAGATTGATATAGGCAGAGTGAAAAACACAAAGCAGTTGAAGAAATCTTCTCCCAAATAACAGATTTTTAAGAAATACTTTCTTCTTTGTAGTCAACACTCAATTATTTATGGCACAATACTCTCATTAATGAATTATTCCCCACGTTTACCATCCTTTTATCTATTTTATGGGCATCTCCTTCCTAATTAGAACTCCCATACCAATGTCAGAGGGCTGGCATTAAAAAAAAAAGTTTAAACTAAAATTTGTCTTTATCAGGAGTACATTCCTCTCCCCTTGTTTATTAGGGTCCAGCCATGAAGCCAGGTAAGAGTCACAAAATTAGAGACATATGAATTGTAGCCAATTCAATTCACAAATCACTAGGTATATGGCACAGAATAACTGCACAACGTGAGTTAGTCAAAATGGGGAAATGGAAAGGGGTAATGAAATGCCCTAAGGAGAAGCCTGGACAGGAGGAGTCTCAAGTTCAGCAGCAAGGCTCACTGCAAGGGACAAGTATGAGTGGAAAGTCATCTGAAGCTCTGAGGGAGCCCCCAGCAGTATCCTTGGAACAACTCTCACCATCTCAGAGTTAGGTCTTCCAGCAAAGAGCCTTACAGTTACTCAGCTCCATGGTCTAATTTTAAGAAGTCTATCTGTCAGTAGGCGAAACAGTTACATGCCAGGGGATCTTGTCTCTATCGGTTGCTCCTTCAGTTCTAGTGACATAAATCCCAATTTGCCTAGTAAATCGCTTATCTAAATTAGCACTGTTAGTCTATTGCTCAAAGACACTTGCAGTCTTACAGCAGACATGTCAAATCAACTAATATGAAAGCACATTGGCCACTGTGACTCCATTTTGAACTACTTAGCATGGCTTAACATAGCATAAATCCTACAACTTTCACTCAGGATAAGTAGGAATCATCACACAAAAGAAATCATATCATAACCCTCCTTGTTGTTAAAATGTTTAAATTCTGATATAGATTACTTTCAAAATGACACAATTTTTAAATGTTATATACACTTTTAAATTAGTTGAGCACATATTATGAGTGAGATGCTGTATAAAGTTTGGGAAGGAATATAGAAATGTTGCAACTTTGTTCCTGACCTTTTGGCATGTTGGAACAGGACTAGAGAGGGCATGAGAATGCTTGAGTTTTAACTGACTCCACTGCTTAAAATCTAGGTCACATGGGTGACTTGACCATTCTAAGCCTCAGTGTCCTTAACAATAAAACAAAACTCATATTATCTGTTTTGTTCTGCTGTGAAAATCTTTTTATTGAAAGGTAAATAAAGTATTTAGAATGACAATCTGATAGCAGTCATATTGATCAGATCAGAAACCTAGAAATAGACCCTCATTTCCGTTGGTCAGACACCAGGGGCTACAGTAATTGAAACAGTTCATCCAACAGGCAAGGTAGGATGTCTAGAAAGTATCGAAAACCAGATGACAAAATCAGAATGGTATAATGAGAGATAGAAGGCAGATCTCCCGAAGGAAGGCTAAGCATGGCAAGAACAGGCTATGTCTGGAGCTTTCAACAGGGCTGGTATTGGGATGTCTGGTCCAGCAGCTGGACAAGGGTAAGTGGGGTCATGGCCTCAGAAGGTAGGAAAACACAAAGCAACTCACTTCCTATTTAGTTTCCAAATTCTGAGCCAAGAACAGTCTTCAAATTAGAAATGATAGAAGATGTGATTAGAATATTAGAATATTAAAATAATAAAAATGGAAGGGATTGGGGCTTCCCTGGTGACTCAGTGGTGAAGAATCCACCTGCCAATGCAGGAGACATGGGTTCAATCTCTAATCCTGGAAAACCCCACATGCCCCAGAGCAACTAAGCCCTTGCACCACAACTATTGAGCCTGAAGCTGCAACTACTGAGCCCACATGTGACAACTATTAAAGACTGTGTACCCTAGAGCCCATGCTCCACAAAAGAGAAGCCACCTCAATGAGAAGTCCATGCTCTACAATGAAGACTAGCCTGTGCTCACCACAACTAGAGAAAAGCTGGCACAGCAACAAAGACTCAGCACAGCCAAAAATAAATAAATTTTTTAAATTATTTTTTTAATGGAAGGGGTAACCTTCAAAAACCAAATGAAGAAACTGGGCTTCAATTACTTGCATTTACTTCCCAAGGTCACATAGCTCAGCAGAGTAAGAGTCAGGACTTAAATCTTAAGTTTCCAAATCTAATGATTCTTACATTATGTGATACTGCCTCTAAGAGGCAACTTCCCTTCCCAGGATAAAGGAAGAAAAAAGGCGGCACTCAGTTGTCTTAAGTAATTTATCTCTAGAGTCAGAGACGTTCTGGTCACTGGCACTGAGAGATTTGGAAGTGAAATCCTCAGGAAGTTACAAAGCATGATAGAGGAAAGACGATAGTAAAATAGAGCCAGTTTGCCCAAAATAAGGGAGAAATTGCACAAGAAAATGCACCTAGAGCCTGCCCATAAGAAAGTTCTACAATAGAATTCAACACATGTCTATTAAGTCCTTTACAACATACCAGACACTATGCTAGTCCATGATGATGAATTGATCTTTTCCAAAACAAAGTCCAATAGAAGAGAGATGGGCAAATCACTATAATGTGATGTATTCAATGCATGTGTCTACAAAGTGGTAAGGAAGCATAGAATTTAAAGTCAAAGACATTTTATCAGTCTCTAAAAGTGATAGAAATTTTCCAGAGGGTCAAAGGAGAGGAATAGCACAGCAGCATTTCAGTTGGGTGGAATGACATGTGCTGAATTATATAAATAAGAGACAAATGTTTGATGAACAGCAAGAAGTTTGATATGGATGGTTGCAAATAGAAGGAATGACTTTGATGGAGATGAAGATGGTATATAAACTGGGGCCAGATTTTGAAGAACTTACAGCTCACCCTGGAAGTTTGGGGTTTAAGCAATCAGAAAGTGGATGGGGTTTGAAAATTTGAAGAGAAGAGCCGGGATGATGAAGAGCCAAATGAGCGTACACCCACCACAACCTCAAGCAGATCAGCGGCAGGTATGCATTTCCTCTGTAGGTATGGTCTCTAGACTGGCAAATGAGGACTACATGAAGGTAAAATGTACTATTCAACAGGGCATTTGACAGTTTCTTTTGTGAGAGCTTTGTAAACATGAAGATTACTAAGTAAGGACTTGAATAACAGTTCGCTGGATTCATAATAGACTGAATAAAACCCGAAAAAAGAGCTGATCAACAGATTAGGACACACCAGAAGGGAGGACTTCATGGAGAAGATTCAGAGTTTTGACATTAGAATTTCCCTGTTCTAATTGGGCTTATGCAATGACTCAAAAGTGTAAGTAGCCCACTTAATCAAATTTATAAATGGCACAAAGCTATGAAGAATAGTTAATACACTGGATAATGGCAGCAACACCCAGGGAGATCAAGGCAGGCTGGTTGAATCTTCATTGCTATAAACATAGTGATGGGGAAATATGGATGAAATGAATGGAGTTAGAAACAGGGCCTGCCACAGCACTGCTCTCTATAGACACATATGATTCCACATACCAAAGACATAGAATGCCACACTCCATCATTTGTTAAAACTCTGCCTCCTCCTTTGCTATTTAAAATCCATGAGCACAGAGATTTTGTTCTGTTTTTACTACTTATTGCACTCTATTGTACACCCAGTGCCTACACCTGTGCCAGGCACGTAGCAGGGAACAACATGTTGAAGGAGTGATGAAATTAATCTGGAGGCAAGTAATTAGGATGTGAAAGTGCTCAAAGCCACTCTGATGAGGAGGAGAAACAGAGAAACTTTGTCCTAAAAAGAAAAGGCATGGGTGACTTGTGATGACTGTCTTAAAACATTAAAGGACTCTTGTGGAAAAAGAATCAAACACAATCTTTCAAGCACCAGAGGACAAATTTAAATCTAAAAGGTAGATGTTTCAGGCAGGTGGATTTCAGTTTGATGCAAGGAAGTAATTTCTAACAATTAGGGCTGTTCAAAACGGCCTTACTGAGGAGGTGAGTTGCATGCCCCTGGAGGTGTCTGAGGACCTGATGAATGGTCTTTAGGGATTATTGTTCCACTGAGGCTCCTGGGGTAGGTGACTGCAATGGTCACTTCTAATCCATGTTGTCCAACTACAAAATGAGATGGCATACGAGAAAATGATTTGAAACTTAACCCTGAAAACTGAACACCATTTTCCTAGGAAGACTTACAATAATTTTCATCTAAACTGAGGCAGGATTGACCTGAAATATTAAAAATGACAGACAAAGAATACTAATAATAAAACATCTCTTTGATTTTATTTGGGCTTTCTTTGTGTCAGGGGAGACCTTATGCAGGAGAAGGGACTTGCTTAGCTTTAAATATTGGGTACAGAAGGGGTGGGCTGGTTGTTGCTGAAGTGTGACTGTGAGAGAAGCTGCACACCCAGAAACATGTGTTATCTGATATCAACAAGTTGGTCTTCACCACACAGTTGTCTTATATGTATCTGTTCATCAGCAGTTTGTAGTTTCTCAGAGGTTGCTAATTTATCACGCTCAGGACAAAGAGCAACTGTTCACCCCAAGATTCAAAACCTCATTTGTAATTCTCTTATTCTCCTTTCCTTTGATTCTCCATTCTCTCTACTTATAAATATTTCCTAGCTCTTCTAACTAGCCAAGCATTAACACTACTGAATTTCTGCAGACCTAAAGGAGTCTTAAAGTGCTACAGTCCATGAGGTTGTAAAGAGTCAGACACAACTTAGCAACTGAACAACAACAGCAAACTCGTTTTAAAGAAAAAAAAAAAGCAATGGGGGGAAGAAAGATTAAACTGAAGACTCAAATTATGGAATACACTTTCATAATTTATAGAAAAGCATTTTTTGATTGATCAGATAACTTTAAGATATGCATTTTATATGAACATGTATACACCCATTGGGCTTCCCAGGTGGCTCAGTGGTAAACAATCTGCCTGCCAATGAAGTTGACCTTAAATTAGTTATGTTTATCAACTTCAAAAACTGTACAAAGAATAATGCTGTAACTGAAAGATGGCCAAGCAGTCTACAGCAAAGAACTTAGAACCAGTATTAAGATTCTCCCCATGCTGTGTAATTTTGCTTTTATGCTACTTTAACCATAAGAGTTCTACCTGCAGCTTTCAATCTATTTGACAATCCTTATGGCATTTTCCAACTCTCCTTAAATATTAGACCCCTAGAAAGAGTTCTTTTTCTTTCTTACCATTGGTTACTCCAGTGATAATTTTTCAAGGTGCAAAAGTCAATGTTATTTGTTTTTGACTAATAAAGCCCAAATTTGGAAAACAAGGCTTTTCTGAGTTTCCCAGTACAGTCTGTGGCCACCTGGGAGAGAAACGCCCTAAAGAGCAGAGCAAGGCCCTGGGAGACATCTCTTTTGGTCCTCTGGGGCTGCTAAACATGTTCTTGAGTGCTCCAAATACCATAGTTCTTAAATCTAGCAGCTGTCTATTCCTTGATTGGCAATGAAGTTTTTGCTTAGATGCTTTGAGCTCTGCTTGATGAGAAAGAGGTGATCATTTGTGCGATCAGCAGAAAGAATGCTATGACTGATTAACAGTCCTGCCCTGACCCAAGGATGTGGCATTGCAGGCCTTCAGGAATGATCCTGGCTTAAGGGTCTCCCTCTCTTCTGAGACTCATTTGTGAAAAGTCCAGTTGAATTCAACTATCTGGCTGACGCAATTCTATGCTGACTGAAAGCAGATCATTTATTCTAGATCTTTGAGGGAGGGTCTGAAGTTCTCTATCAAGCCACTGCAGGTGGAGGAAGGCCCAGGAAGTCACTGTAACAACTCCTGTGGATTCCCAAGCATCTCCCCCCAAAATAACAGTGTCTTTTCTGAATCATTAAATCTTTATTCATTAAGCACCTACACTGTGTCTGACAAGTTTCTAAACGAATATCACAGACCAAATAGATGGAGAATCACCCAGACCCAAATTAGGAATACCAGAGTGCTAGTAAAGTGCCCTGGAGAATGTCTCTTCCCAGCTCACTTTCTTTGCTGGCCCCCAGTACTCTTCCTGGTGACCTCATCCACTCACTGGCTACAAAGGCCATCATGCTGATGACACTCCAATTTACATCCCAATCCTGATTTCTACCCCATCCCTCAGAACTCCAAACTCACATTTACAACTGTTTACATCTTCACTGTGACACCACAGCCATTTCTATTTAAAGAGGTCCAAGACAGAAATTCTATTTTCCCAACCTACATCCCAAGTTATTCCTTTTCCAGAATTCCCCATGTGAGTAAGTAGAATACTCTTTTCCCAAGTATACAAACAAAAATATAAGAATCATTCAAGGAAACCATAATCCTTCTCCTTTACTCATTCCTTTGTACAATACATTAGTAAGTCCTTTCAGTATATATCAAAATAAATATCATATCAAGATAATTCTATTCTCCCACCTCTTCTGCCACCTCCTAGACTAAGCCACCATCATTTTCTACACAGACTACTCAAATAGCCTTCTAACTACTCTTTCTGCTTCCATTCTTAGCTATATTCACACAGTCTTCAAATAAAGCCAGAGTGATATATTTAAAATATGTAATAAATCATGATGATATTTGGCAGCTTAAATCTTTCAATAGCTTCCTAATTCCCTTAGAATAAAATTCAAGCTTCTTACTGTGGCCTACAAAATCTTTAATCATTTGGCCCCTCATCACCTCTCCAAGTTCATCTTATGCTATATTTCTCCTTGCCCAAAATTCAAGAGATGATCATCTCTGTCTTACACAAGCTGTTTTAGGAAATAGAAAAAGAGGAAAAGCCAACCAATGTAGTGAAATCTAATGTCAAAACTGGACAAGGACAGGGTGAGAAGAACACATGATAGAGTCATCTCACTTGTGATCCTAGAGTCAGGAAATAGATAAAATAATTTTATTAAATGTAGTATATATCAAATTGGCCTTGTCAGTATACTATACCATAATCTTGGAGTTACCTCAAGAATGCAAGGATAAGTCAATATCAAAATCTTTTAACATTACCTTTCAATAAATATATGAAGAGAGAAAACAGTGTGATCAACTCGATAGAGAAACATATTATTCAGGACAGGCAGGCTATGCTGTGGTGACAGACAGATAACAAAATCTCTGTAGCTAAAATAAGAGGGGCTTATTGCTTTCCCAAGAAAATTCCATCTTATTAAATTAAGTGTACTGGGTTCAGTCCCTGGCTTGGGAAGATCCCCTGGAGGAGGGCATGGCAACCCACTCCAGGATTCTGTTGCTTGGAGAATCCTCATGGACAGAAGAGCCTGGTGGGCTACAGTCCATAGGGTCACAAAAAGTCAAACATGACTGGAATGATTAAGTGCACGCACTGTATATAAAATGCATCATAGCTCAGATTAAACACAGGAAAACTATAAGCCATGTATTATCTCAGAGCCTTCAAGTAATTGCAGTGCCATGGGATGGGTATGGGACCAAGTGTTGAGACTCACATTGCTAACTTTGGGCAGGCCACTTAATCTCCATGTAGCTCAAGTTTTTCATCTGAAAAAAATGGGTAGATTAGACTGAATGTTCTGCTTTCTTACAGTTCTGATATCCCTGATAGATCAGCCTTAGCACTGTCAGTGGAGTTGACATGATATGGCCATCAATTCCCAGGCATATTTAGCTCATTTATTTTTTCAATTTTGGTCTAAGCTACTTCCATATTCCTTTTCCTCCCATTTTCTGGACATGCCTACATAGTAACAGAAGCACGACTTCTCCACAAATGAGCCTTTTCTTTAATTGAAATATAGTTGATTTACAATATTATATTAGTTTCAAGTATACAACATAGTGATTCAATATTTTTACAGGTTATACACGATTTAAAGGATGTGAGAGTTGATCTATAAAGAAAGCTGAGAGCAGAAGAATCGAAGCTTTTGAATTGTAGTATTGGAGAAGACTCTTGAGAGTCCCTTGAAGTGCAAGGACATCCAACCAGTCCATTCTAAAGGAAATCAGTACTGAATATTCACTGGAAGGACTGTTGCTGAAGGTGAAGCTCCAATACTCTGGCCACCTAATGTGAAGGACTGACTCACTGGAAAAGACCCTAATGCTGGGAATGATTGAAGGCAGGAGGAGAAGGGGACAACAGAGGATGAGATGGTTGGATGGCATCACTGACTCAAGGGACATGAGTTTGAGTAAACTCCGGAAGTTTCTGATGGACAGGGAGGCCTGGCATGCTGCGGTCCATGGGTTTGCAAAGAGTCGGACACGACTGAGTGACTGAACTGAACTGAAATAAAAGTTATTAAAAAATACTGCGGTCCATGGGTTTGCAAAAAGTCGGATATGACTGAGTGACTGAACTGAACTGAAATGAAAGTTATTAAAAAATAATGCTATATTTCTCTGTGTTGTACAATATATCCCTGTTGCTTCCACAAGTGAACATTCTGATTTTGAATTCATTTGCAGAGAGTGAAGGGGCCCCCAGCTGCCATTCATAAACAATCCTTGATAAAGCTAACTTGTCATAGGCTTCTGTCTTGCTTAGCCTCTTCTGAGAAAAGTCCCATTTTCGGTAAACTTGGCTAGAAGTGTGATATATAGCCCTTATCCTACAGGAACTGAAAACATCTTCTAAAACTTCATAGGAAAAAACACACACTTTGAAATATAATAGAAACATAATTGTATGGAACACGAGGGAGTTAGAGTCTCTTCGGCCAGGGAGACTCTAGACTACTTCTTTTGTATCCTGAGCACAGGCCCTTCAGGCTCCCTCCTTGGTGCTGGGATAGTGTATATGGGAGAGGAGGTTCAAACTGTGGAGTTAAACTAGGATTCAGAGCCCTCTTCTGTAGTGTCAGAACCCGCAGTCTCCTCATCTGAAACAGGCAGATAATAAACACTACCTCAGGCTTCCCTGGTGGCTCAGAGGTTAAAGCATCTGCCTGCCATGTGGGAGACCTGGGTTCGATCCCTGGGTTGGGAAGATCCCCTGGAGAAGGAAATGGCAACCCACTCCAGTGTTCTTGCCTGGAGAATCCTATGGACGGAGGAGCTTGGTGAGCTACAGTCCATGGGGTTGCAAAGAGTCAGACACGACTGAGTGACTTCACTTTCACTTCCATAAGCCTGTGGTAGGACCGAATGTGGTAACATCTCTTGGTCATTTAGCATGGTCTCTGGCACATGACCCCTTGTGGCTCAGCTGATAAAGAATCCACCTGCAGTGCAGGAGACCTGGGTTGGGAAGAGCCCCTGGAGAAGGGAAAGGTTACCCACTCTAGTATTGTGGCGTGGAGAATTCCACAGACTACACAGTCCATGGGGTCGCAGAGTCGGGCACAATGGAGTGACTCTCACTTTCACTTTCTGGCACGTCAGGACCTACATAGAGGTTAGTTTCTTTCTTTCCTCAATTTCTTGATAAAATAGCTTTAGTTGGACTAGAAAAAAATCTTGTCCTCTGAAACAACTAAACTGAAAAAAACCTAGAGGACACGGTTAACTGAAAATGGCAAATTGTCAGTGTTTTCTGTTAATACTAGTGCCATGAAAACTGTGAATTTGGTACCACTCGCAAATAATGCAAAGCGGATTCACAGTCACATTTATAAAGTGTTTTGACCTCCTTAGGAGAAAGATGTTAAATAGATAGAAGCAAAATTCTGTTCTTATCATTCTTCACTGGAAATGCCATGCTTAACCACATTAAAACCCTAACATATTCTTCTTTTTTTTCTATGCTATGAACTCAGGTCAATGTTTAGAAAAACTGTGTCTGTCACCAAGAAGAATGATGAGACAGCACACAGGACAATTTACAATAAAGAAGTGAGAAAGACTGGACAGATAGAGAACATTAGCTGCTCCCAGAAACAAATATGAAAAGATACAGAACCGAGCTCTTAGAGAAAACTGCCTTAAAACACATGGTCATCTTTGCTTATGATTTAAATTTAGTTATTATAATTTCACTGCTTATTTGTTCCTCTAATGTGCTATCAAGAACAGTCAGAGCCATTTAGGAATTCACAGAGCTGTTTAGTGATCTAGAATTGATTAATGACCATTGACACTGAGAGTCGGTTTGGAGTAAATGAAAATGCATCCCATCCTTTCAGCACACTGCTGCTGCTGCTGCCAAGTCTCTTCAGTCCTGTCTGACTCTGCGACCCCATAGACGGCAGCCCAGCAGGCTCCCCCACCCCTGGGATTCTCCAGGCAAGAACACTGGAGTGGGCTGCCATTTCCTTTTCCAATGCATGAAAGTGAAAAAGTGAAAGTGAAGTCGCTCAGTCGTATCCGACTCTTCGCGACCCCATGGACTGTAGCCTACCAGGCTCCTTCATCCATGGGATTTACCAAGCAAGAGTACTGGAGTGGGGTGCCATTGCCTTCTCCATTTCAGCACTCTAGGGGAATAGAATAAGAGGCCTTCCTATTTGAAACAAAAGCTCTGAAACACCTGTGTTTATAAGCTAATTCCTCGCTTAGTGGAGAGGACAGCAAAACCACTGACCACTGACCCCTGGTCACTATGTTGATGTTTCTTATTTCTCTATAATTGGACATAACATGGTTGACATTGCATATCTGGCCTTGAAACATCTGGGAGCTATTTTTCTCACTAACCAAGACATAGTTATACACCTAAGCCTTTTTCTTTCAAGGATCATGACTTGGCTAAATTTAAGACCTTCAAATTACAGTTGGAAAACTGAAAAATACAAAAGAATCATAAATCATTGCTAGCCCATACCAGGTAAGGGGATGATAGAAAAATAACATACACAGAACTCAGGGAAAATTCCTTCAAAACAGAAAGAGGGCAAGAATTCCACAAATTCTCTCCAAGGACAGTAATGAAATAAAACATCTGAAGAGAAAGACACTAATTAAAAAACCATTAATAATAAATTGATGTGTCTTGTGAAACAACTTTCTTCAGAGTATGAGTTGTCTAGCCATTTTGATGAAAAGTCATTTTGGAATTTTTAGTTCATGGACATAATAATAATACACTTGGTCTTCTGAGGAAAGAGAAAAAACAACAGGCTTTCCCTTGATAATTGAAATATGGGCCTGGTTGGGGCTTCCTCATTGGCTCAGTGGTAAAGAATCCACCTGCCAATGCAGGAGACACAGGTTCGATCCCTGGTCCAGGAAGATCCCACATGCTGTGGAGCAACTAAGCCCATGCACTGCAACTGCTGAGCCTGTTCTCTAGAACACGGGAGCTGCAACTGCTGAGCCCACGGGTCGCAACCACTGAAACCCAGGAGCCCATGCTCCACAACAAGAAAAGCCACTGCAATGAGAAGCCTACCTATATGTGAGGATAGCTGTGAAAAATGTCCATCCCTCTAGGCTTGTTCTCAAACATAATTTGAGTGTTATAAGAATAGAACTGGAACTGACACTCAAATGAGAAAAGAGTCAGATACGAGCTCTTATTGCAGTAAAAGAAATACAAATGGACTTTAAAATATGAAAAATATGTTCTCCTCATTCATAAGATAAATGTAATTTAAAACTACACTGGCAATGCATTCAATGCAAGCCCTATAGAAATGTCTGCCTTGTTTTGAGAAATGTATAAGCTGATTCTAAAAATCACATAACAATTCAAAATATCTATAATATCCAAAACAATCTTGGAAAAGGAGGAAAAATTGGAGAATCACACTTACATACTTCCAAACTTATTACAAAGCTATGGAAATAAAGATAGTCTGGCACTGGCATAAGGATAGACACATAGATCAAAGAAATATAATTGAGCCCAAAATAAAACCCATATATCTATGGCCAGTTGGTTTTTGATAAGGATGCCAAGACCATTCAATGGGGAAAGAATAGCTTCCCAATAATGTGCTGGGACAACTAGCACCCACACACAAAAGAAAGAAATTGGATTTCTACTCATACCACTTTTAAAAAGATAACTCAAAATGGATAATAGACTTTAATGTCAACTCTAAAACTCAAAGAAAAAATTAGGAATAAATCTTCATGGTCTTGAGTTGCTGCTGCTACTGCTGCTAAGTTGCTTCAGTCGTGTCCGACTCTGTGCGACCCCATAGACAGCAGCCCACCAGGCTCTCCTGTCCCTGGGATTCTCCAGGCAAGAACACTGGAGTGGGTTGCCATTTCCTTCTCCAATGCATGAAAGTGAAAAGTGAAAGTGAAGTTGCTCAGTCGTGTCTGACTTAGCGACCCCATGGACTGCAGCCTACCAGGCTCCTCCGTCCATGGGATTTTCCAGGCAAGAGTACTGGAGTGGGGTACCATTGCCTTCTCCGGGTCTTAAGTTAGGGGAAAAAATTCAGGTATGACAGCCAAAGCACAAGAACAAAGGATAAAAGGATATAAATAGAGTTCATTAAAGTTAAAAACATTTGTTTTTCAAAGGATGCCATTAAAAAATGAAAAGATAAATCACAGATTGGAAGAAAATATTTTGATATTATATATCTGATAAGGAGCTTGTGTCCAGAACAAATGCACTGTATGCTAAGTCTCTTCAGTCATATCCAACTCTGTGCAATCCTGTGGGCTGTGGTTCCTCTGTCCATAGGATTCTCCAGACATGAATACTGGAGCAGGTCGCCATTTCCTTCTCCAGGGAATCTTTCCAACCCAGGGATTGAACTACATCTCTTATGTCTAGTGACACTTCTGTGTGTATATGTGTGTGTACTTAGTTGCTCAGTTGTATCTGACTCTTTTTGATACCATGGACTGCAGCCCATCAGGCTCCTCAGTCCATGGGGATGCTCCAGGCAAGAATACTGGAGTGGGTTGCCATTTCTTCCTCCAGGGGGTCTTCCAGACCTAGAGATCAAACCCATGTCTCCTATATCTCTTGCATTGGCAGGCCGGTTCTTTACCACTAGCACCACCTGGAAAGTTCCCAGAATGTATGAACACTCTAATGCAACAATAGAAAGATGAAAACCCAGTTTAAAAATGGACAAAAGATTTTTGCCAGGTATATCACAGAGAAGATAGACCTGTGACCAATGAGCACATGAAAAGATGCTCAACATCGTTAGTCATCAGGGAAATGCAAATTGAATCCACAAAGGCAGCTATTTTGTTCCTGAGGGCAATTATTAATCCCAGTTCCAAACTGAGACTGATAATTTGGGGTTTTCCCAGGCAAGGGACCATAGCTGGAGAACAGAAACCAGAAAACGCTATGTAAATCTCACAAGACTAGGGAAGCAACATTGGAAATAAGGAGGCAACATTTCAGTGAGTAAGGAAGAATGAAAGTGAATCTGGTGGGGGATCATTCTGCCCTCTAGGAATTTGCCTATTTCTAAAGCTGAATGTCTTGGAAAGATAGACACCTGAGCAGAAATCTGAAATTCATAGCAGTGGTTTTTGTAGTCTCACTAAAAATTAGAGTTCAGGATTTGCTAGGGGGAAGGCTTCCAGTGAACATATCAGGCTATCAGAAATGTGAAAAAATAATAAACAGAAAACTCAATTAAATAGAGCTCAGAAACCAGAAAGGGAGCTCCCATGCCCTAGGACAAAAGCAGAATCCAACAAGAAAAGGTTTCCTCTTCTTTCCTGGCAAGGACTCAGCCGGTGAAAAGCCATGGACTCTGCTTATTGTGGCCTTCCCAAGTTCTTTTTCCTCTCCGTAAAAGCATCCTCCTTCTCTTGCCATGTGGAGACTTGCATGTGGCTCACAATTGTACAATTCTCTGCTCATCCTGAATACATCCATCTTGGCCGGAGAAATATCTAGCAGTCTCTTTGTTTCAGATCAACATTTTGGTGGCATGTGTGGGGACCACAGAGTTCCCCCACAGCTCAGTGGCTGGTAAGCAAACAGGTGCGGCGGTATCCACAGCGGAGCCCATTGTCACTCACTGCTGTTCTCTCTGACCCTGGAATTTGAAAGCACATCTTTCTCCTGGGTCCAGGCTCACACCTTCTTTGCATTTGAAGCTCTCTAGGTTTTATTTGGGGCTTCCCTGATGGCTTGGCTGGTAAAGAATCCACCTGCCAAGCAGGAGATACAGGTTAAATCCGTGGGTCAGGAAGATCCCCTGGAGGAAGAAATGGCAACCAACTCCAGTATTCTTGCCTGGAGAATCCTCTAGACACAGCCTGGTGGGCTATGGTCCATAGCATCACCAAAAATCGCACACGATGGAGCAACTGAGCACAGGCTTTACTTGGGATCTATTTAAAGGTTTCATCCTCGTTAGGCCTTGTTCTGTGTGAAGTCTGTGGATACTCAACCAAAGCTAGCTAAGAATACCTTCAGCTCAATTCCATTGGGAAGGGGCTGCTTCAACTGAAACCGTGCTGGTTTTTCAGCTCACAGTCTGTCCCTTTAAAGGAGCTGTCTTCTGGAGACCTGACTCCTCCCAGAATAAGTTATCTTCTTAGGCTTGCAAACTGTTTGAATTGAGCCATTTGTGCTGTCAGCTGTTTAAGCTGTTTGAAAATTGTTCTTTAGAGAAAAAAAGACCTCTAGAAAATGGGATCCCAGTTATCTAAGTATTTTGAGGATGCCCCCTCACAGGAACTCCAGTTGATTTTATGTTTAAACATCACAACCTGGGAATTTTTTGGTAGCCCAGTGGTTAAGACGCTGTGCTTTCACTGCTATAACCTGGATTCGATACTGGGTCAGAGAACTAAGACCTTGCAAGCCACGCAGCACAACTGAAAAAACAAAAACACAATCTTTCCTCATATGCATTTCTAATTAAATGGACTGATCTGATGATCAAAGACAATTTAGAAGATAAATAGCCTTTCTGGGGAGTTTTTGAAATCCCCAAACTTTATTCTCTTAAAACAATTGGACTACAATGGCTCAAAGTTTTTCAGAGTATTGTGGAATGCTTATTTCTGTTAGTATTCTGAAGCTTCCTAATGTCAGCAGTCTGAAATTGCCTCACTAAAGAATAATATTTTGAGATTAACTGAGGCAAACAAATGATCAAAGAGAGATAAAATGGCTCCCAGAGCCCAGGGTCTTCTCTTTTGGCTTCTCTCTTTCAGGCTCTGCCTCCAGGACCATCTTGTCTACCTCAACTCCTTGCGGTCAGACTTTGCCTTCTTCCCTTCTATGCCACCTATGCCTCCATAGTAGCCTCAATTCTCTGATACTAAGTATCTTCCCAAACTTCTCCCTTTCTCTGAAAATCTTTCCACTCCATCTTCCTCTGAACTGGTCAGAACCTGTCCCTTTAAAATTAAGCCATCTGAGAATCCAAAGGTTAAACTCTTAATTTCTTATACTCCTTGGGCTAAAACTACAAGCCATAGTCAAAGATGTTCCCAAACTAACTGAAGATCCTCACAGATTTGCTGAAGAATTTAGTATAGTCATTCAGATTTATCAACCTAGCAATTCCTAGAACTTTTCTGAAGCTTACTGATTGAAACAAAATTCAGTCTTGAAATACAAAAATCTGAAAAACCTGTTTATGATTATTACAAGCACCTTGAGGTTGTCTTTAAAGGAAATTCTGGTCTTCCTTCAGATATTGATTCTGCTCTGGTAGCTTTTGGTAAAAGTAAGTAAAAGTGTTATTTTCTCAGTCCTGTCCGACTCTTTGCAGCTCCATAGATTTAGCCCACCAGGCTCTTCTGTCCGTGGGATTTCCCAGGCAAGAATACTAGAGCGGGTTGCCATGCCCTTCTCCAAGGGATCTTCCTGACCCAGGGATCAAACTCTGGTCTCCTGCATCACAGGCAGATTCTTTACTGCCTGAGCCACCAGGGAAGCTCAGTAGCTTTTAACTCTATGTTTATTAATTTGCTGAACCAGGACCTTTTTCTTTTGGTAAAAAAGAACAGGATAGGATGGAAATTATGTCCACTCCTAATTTAGCTATGCTGGCAATCAGCTCTTAATCTACACTCCATCAGATGAAGGTTCCTAATCAAAACCAAAACTCTCCTGATTTCTGGCGTTATTGCAAAGAGCCAGGACATTGGAAAAGAGATTGTTACAAATTGAAATGACTGTTCTCTAATCAACCTTCCTAACTTACTCCCCATACTCCAAAAGGGGGCTCCAAGGAATTGCAGGGGATCTTCCCCATCTTCTTCTTTAATTGGCTTGGAGAAACTTTTCTCCATACTGGAGATGAATCTCTTCCAATCCTTAATGACACCAGAGCTACATTCTTGGTGTTCAACACCATTATTATAAAGCAGCCCCTGCCTCAGAATACTAAAATAGTTCAAATGCTGGACATCTCTAATAGACCTCAAGAGGTTCCTCTCTCTGAATTCATTCCCTTTTTTTTAGCCCTTTGAGAGATACTGACCCTTACTCCTTAGTTCTTCTATACTCATTGAAAAAATAACTTAGCCACACTCATGAAATAATGACCAAAACTGAACACATTATTAAAGTTTTTGTCATGAAGAAATACAGGTCTAGATGGTCTCACTAATGAATTATTCCAAATATTGAAAGAGGAGGTAATACCAATGTTAAACAAACTCTTTCAGAAATTAGAAAGGGAAGGAACATTTCCTAATTTGTTTCTTTTTAGTTTATTTTGCTATTGATTATTTTTTTAATTGAAATATAGTTGATTCAGGCATGCAACACAATGTTTAAGCTATACAGCAGGGTAATTCAGTTACAGAAATACATATACAGGTATATATATAGAAAGAATATATATAAGAATATATTTATATTCTAATGAATATTTTTATTCATAAATTTTATTCATGGTTTTTTATTCAAGTTTTTATTCATGATTTATTAAAGGATATTGTATATAGTTTCCTATGCTATATGATAAAAGCTTCTTGTCTATTGTATATATAGTATTGTGTATATGTTAATCTCAAATCCCTAAATTATCCTTTCCCCCATCCTCTTTCCCCTTTGGTAAACATAAATTTGTTTTCTATGTCTGCAAATCTTTTTCTAATTTGTAAATAAGTTCATTTGTATCTTTATTTTAGATTACACATACAAGTGATATAATATGATATTTGTCTTTGACTCACTTCATTTTTAGTATGATAATCTCTACATCCATCCATGTTGCTGCAAATGGCATTATTTAATTTTTTTATGGCTGAGAAATATTCCATTGCATTTATCTACCACATCTTTATCCATTTGTCAACGAACATTTAAGTTTCTTTCCGTGTTTTAGCTATTGTAAATAGTACTGCTATGAATATTGGAGTGCCTGATTCTTTTCAAATTAGAATTTTAGTCTTTTCTGGATATATGCCTAGGAGTAGAATTGGTGGATCAAATGCAACTCTATCTTTAGTTTTTTAATGAACCTCCGTACTGTTCACCATAGTGGCTGCACAAATTTACATTCCCATCAATAGTTTATAAGGGTTTCCTTTTCTCTACATCCTCTCCAACATTTATTATTTGTATTTTATATTATACACTTGTTAATGACGGCCAATCTGAGCAGTGTCAGATACCTCATTGGAGGTTTGATTTGCATTTCTCTGATAATTAGCAATGTTCAGCATCTTTTCATGTGCTTGTTAGCCATCTGTATATCTTCTTTAGAGGAATGTCTGTTTAGGTCTTCTGTCATTTTTTGATTCAATTATTTTTGTTGTTGTTGAACTGTATAAACTGTTCATACATTTTATAAATTAATCTCTTGGTTGCATCATTTGCAGATATTTTATCCCATTCCAAGGGCTGTCTTTTCATTTTGTTGATGATTTCCTTTGCTGTGCCAAATCTTTTAAGTTTAATTAGGCCCCCCCTTTTTTTTTCTTTTGCTTTTGTTTCCATTACTTTAGGAGATGGATCCCAAAAAATATTACTTTGGCTTTTGTCAAAGACCTTTCTAACTATATTTTCCTCTAGAATTTTTCTAGTATCTGATCTTACCTGTAGGTCTTTAATCTATTTTGAGTATATTTTTGTATATGGTGTTAGAGAATGTTCTAGTTTAATTCTTGTAGATATAACTGTCTCATTTTCCCAACACCACTTAATGAAAAGTCTGTCTTTTTCCACTGTGTATTCTTGCCTTCTTTGTTCCATAAGAACATAGACTTATTTCTAGACCTTATACCTGTTTCATTCATCTATGGGACTGTTTTTTGTGCCAGTACCATACTGTTTTGACGACTCTGAAATCAAGGCACATGATTCCTCCAGCTCTTTCTTCTTTCTGAAAATTGTTTTGGCTATTCAGAGTCTTTTGTATTTTTATACAAATTTAAAAAAATTTTGCATCAGTTTAGTGAAAAAGGGTCTTCCCTAATGGCTCAGACAGTAAAGAATCTGCCTGCAACGCAGGAAATCTGGAGTTGATCCCTGGGTCAGGAAGATCCCCCTGGAGAAGGGAGTGGCTGCCTGCTCCAGTACTCTTGCCTGCAGAATTCCATGGATGGAGGAGTCTGACAGGCTACAGTCCATGGGGTTGCAAAGAGTTGGACATGACTGAGCAACTAACACTTTCTGTGAAAAATGCCACTGATAATTTGATAGGAATTGCGTTGAGTGTGTAGAGTGCTTTGGGTAATATGGTCTTTCAGCAATATTGATTCTTCCACCCAATTCATTTTGAAGACAGTATTAACAAAATACCAAGATGTGACAAAGACATTACTAGGAAGGAAAGTTAAGATCAATGTTTCTCATGGAAAGATGTCAAATCTTAAGCTAAAAAAGCAAATAAAATCCAGTGATACAAAACAGGAATACATCACAAAAACATTGATTTTATTCTACAAACATTTTAACATTTAAGAACAATGAAGGTAATTCACCACATTAACAAAAGGAGACAAATCATGTTAATAAATTCAGAAAAAAAGTTTAAAAATTTAGCATCAATAAATAATAATAAAGAAAACTCTTAGCAAACTTGGAAGACAATGGAAGTTTCTTAACCTAGTCATAGATACCTACAAAAAAATTCAATAGCAAACATCACATTTAATTGTGAAACATTGAAATATTTTCCCATGATCAAGGATGAGATAAAGATGTTAGCAGTGTGAGAAAGGTGAAATTTGTTAAACCAAACCAATAGGACAGCAAAAGGAAATAAAAGATAACGAGAACTGGAAAGGAGGTAATATGACGCTCCATTTTTATACAGGAAAGAAGATTTTATGCAAAGAATCTGCAGATATACTGTTAGAATTAATAAATGAACTTAGCAATATATAAGTAACACATATGTCTACTTGCTTTCTGAGATTTAATATTACATCTGGCCTCTGACTTTCCAGAACCCCATCATACCCATTGTTAAAACGGAATGTAGTATTTTAATCATAGCTCTGCCAATATCTTTATCTAGAGGCCTGTTGCCATTTTTGTCTTCTCTGAAATTTTTGTTGCCAAGAGAGGCAGGATTTCATTTTTTTCCTTCCAGATTGACTTGGTGTAGTGTATTCTTGGTTATCAAAATACTCAAAACTTTGGGACTTTGAAATGGTAAATATTCATGATCTGTAAAACAGCATGATACATAACTGTATGATTTAAATTATATAAAAATGGATTCTTAGTTGTGAAAATATACAAATGAGACCCAGAAGTACACATCAAATGGTAAACTTCTTGTGATTATGAATGACTGCTTTATGCTTCTTGTGTTTTTTGGTTTCCTATTATGCACAAGCTAACTTTTAAGAAATAAATGTTATTTTTAAAACGTTTTAAAAAAGACAGGGGGAGTCCAGTTCCATGGCAGCATTACCCTTCTGCCAACCCTCATAATAGAATGCTACCAAGCCTCTTAAAGACTCTGTCCTTCTTGATTGCCTTGGTGAAGCAGCCATCTCCTCCTGACTACTCCTGCGGCAGCACTGCCAAGTGATGGCTTCAGGGTTTTACATGCAAATCCCCTGAACATGTGACTCCTTCCTCAATCTTGGGCCAAGGAGATTTTGTCCTCTATATTTTATCTCTTTGAGGCCAACGTCATGTCTAGGCTTCAAGGAGTCATCCCAGCAAAACATAAGAATCAGCTTTGAAGTAAAGTGAAGTCGCTCAGTCGTGTCCAACTCTTTGCGACCCCATGGACTGTAGCCTACTACGCTCCTCCATCCATGGGATTTTCCAGGCAAGAGTACTGGAGTGGGTTGCCATTTCCTTCTCCAGAGGATCTTCCTGACCCAGGGATCAAACCCAGGTCTCCCGCACTATAGGCAGATGCTTTACCGTCTGAGCCATCAGCTTTAGGCAAGTGTTTTTGCTTGAAAACTTCACCAACATGCCAGTCCCTTGAAATTGACATACTTAGCACACATATGTCTTTCTAGGAAAGAAGATTAAATCCCAAGTCATGAGTGACTTTGCCCCATGTCAGTAAATTCTTGCCTGTTCATCCGATGCCAGTTTGCTCCATACCACAACATAATACCCTAAATATCTCCTTTCACAAATATTCTCCCCTTTCCTACTGGGACATAGTAGTCATGCCCTTTGAATATTTTGATATGTTTGGCTATGAAACAGAGGCTGCATTTCCTTGCTCAAACTGTACTGATGTCTGGCCCTGTTTCTTGGCCTGAAGCCAATTAGGAGTGGATAGGATGAAAGTAACTTCATTCAGATGAGGTTTTTGTACAATTTCCAGGCAAGTAAAATTTGTTCTTCTCAGCAATGGAAAAAAGGTTATTTTCCTTGCTAGAAGGATCTATGGGAATTTACAAGTAAATATATATAAGATGCTCAGATTAGTCCAACCAAAATGTCTTCATCCCAGATCACAAGGTATACTGTTTCCCTGTAAAGGCCCTGACTTTGATGTAGAAAGCCTATCAGTCTATACATCAAGCCTTGTTTATAACTCAACTGCACTTATAATTTGATCAAATTATATCTGATATATATGAAATATATGACTTGATATTCCAGCAGAGCATGCCCTGAGGCTATAGTTGAATCTTTCAAAATTGCCACAAAGGTAACCTAACTGTCACAGTATTCCTTAAGATGGCAATTACCTACTCTGGACTTATTGATACTTCTTGCAAGGTCTTTATTGCTCTCAAAAAGTACTTACTTCATAGCACAACTTGCAATTATTCTTGCCCTTATACCAATCTAGAGACTACTTGATCTCTTTTCTTCTTCCCTTCCACCTGCATCTTGTGCCAATTAAATGCATGTGAAGGCTTTAGTATTTATGTTCTATGTGCCAGAGGGGTTTTGCCATCACACTTGCTCCAGCAGTAACTTCTTATTGAGTTCAGAGAGGAGACAGAAACACTGTCAAAACCTCATGCCACCGTCTGCTTTCTAGAGCCACTTCTTATACCAACTGTTGTAACCCAAGCTCCCCAATGGCTCAGTGGTAAAGGATCCATCAGCAATGCAGGAGATGCAGGTTCAATCCCTGGGTCAGGAAGATTCCCTGGAGAGGGAAATGGCAACTAGCTCCAGTGTTCTTGCCTGGAAAATCTCATGGACAGAGGACACTGGTGGGCTAGAGTCCAAAGAATCTCACAGAGTCAGACACAACTGAGTGACTGAGCATGCACGCCCTGGAAAACAGAGGCAAAGGCAAAGCTTATAAGCTAATATTAGTACTCTATTCAGGGAAGAAGTACAATCCAGGAAATCAAGAGTGAGGGGGAAAGAAAAAGAAAGAAAACAAATACAATGTGGTACATGGCCAAGTTGCTACAGCCTCCAAATAAGCACCGTTGCTTTCCTTTTCTACAGGGGATGTCTCCAGAGAAGGTGTTGGAACTATTGTGCCATGAAATAGTTGTCATGGGGAAGTAGGAAGAACAAGGTACCTGCTGGCTCTCTCTGTCTTTTGTCTCTTATAAGTCAGATTTCAACACCCGGAACATTTATTTTCTATACCTCCAGGCTGTGGGAAGCTGTTGAGAAACCAACCTCCCAGGGTAGTACTTTATCTATGTCCAGAGTGGTAAGAGATGCAACATCTCTGATCCATTCAGGCTAGGTTAGGACGCCAGAACTGCAGTGGCTCCCACAGTCCTGGGGACAATGGAGACTGTGAGAGCCTGGCCTTCCCCAGCAGTGACTAGAACTACCAGCAATGTTGACAGTCAAAGTGGCAACCATCCAAGTTCTTCTCTGAGCATGTGTTCAGGTGCTTGGAAAGCAGGAGAAGCCAAGAAAATCTTGAGACGTGTAAAAATTGGGACTAAGATGTATAATATTTGGGCTTCCCTGGTGGCTCAGACTGTAAAGAATCCTCCTGCAATGTGGGAGACCTTGATTGGAGAGATCCCCTCGAGGAGGGCATGGTAACCCATTACAATATTCTTGCCTGGAAACTCCCCATGGACAGAGGAGCCTGATGGGCTACAGCCCATGGGGTTGCAAAGAGTCAGACATGGCTGAGCAACTGAGCATAGCACATAAAACATTTAGATATCTACTGAACGTCTTCACAGGAATAGAGATACAATTGATGTGTTCAAAACTGAACTTGTTATCTGTACTCAAACTTATCTTGTCTCCTTTTGTGCTCCCTACCCAAGTGAATAACACCACCATTATTCACTGACCAAGAGGCAAAGCAGGATGTCATTTATCTCAAATCTCTCTCCCCTGCAAATCAATCTTACTTCTACCTTTTTAATGTTGTAATCTACTCCCTTCTACAGTATTATTCCTATTTTAATTCAACTGTGTATCACTTCTTGCCTAGGGAATTACATTAGTCTCTTAACTGGTCTCATTTTCTTCATTCTTGATTCTATCAAATCCATTCTCCAAATCACAGTTGGGGAAGTTGTGTAACTACAGCAGGGATTAAAAGCACACCCTCTGTTGTCAGACTGTTAACTTTGAACCTGGCTCCTTTACTTATTGACTGGGTGACCTTGGACAAGTTAATTAACCTTAGTTTTCTTCAGCTCCCTGTTGCTTTTAACACTCAGCCATGGGCATATAAACAGGATCTCTACTGTGAAGGCATGTGAGCCATATCAGATTGTTGTGGGGTTACTGAGAAGCAAAGTGTTTTAGGGATAGAAATCTACTTTTGCATTGTTTTAGCTTTGTCACTCCCATAATGAAGAGGTATTGGTCACAATTTTGTCTTGCAGATGTTTAAGTAAGGAAGGCCATTTACACGGGCTTTATCTATCCTGCATTTCATAGCCTTTTGCCTTTTTAGGTTATTGATATGATTATCTACTTCTGGGAGTCAGTTTTCTCCAGAACCTAATCATTACTGACATAGCCCATTGAAAAGCGACAAATTCAGGCAAATTGAAATGTTTGCGTTAATTTTGGATGCTGTCATCTCTGCTAAAATTGTCCATATTAGGAAGTGAAGAGGTCACAAGGACAAATGAAGAGTATTTTCAAAACTGAATTCATTTTAGATTATATTTAAGAGACTTGTAGAAGAAAAGCCATGCTATATATATATAATAACATATATGCATATATATAATCTAGACAGATAGGTACTAATGAACTTATCTACATGGCAGCAATGGAGATGCCAACATATACAACAGACTTTTGGACTGAATGGGAGAGAGAGAAGCTGGGATGATTTGAGAGAGTAGCATTAAAACATATACTTTACCATATATAAAGTAGATAGCCAGTGGGAATTTGCTGTATGACTCAGGGAACCCAAAGTTGGTGCTCTGTGACAACCTAGAGAGTGGAATGGGGAGGAAGGTGGAAGGAAATTTTAAGAGGGAGAGGACATATGTACGCTTATGGCTGATTCATGTTGGTATATGGCAGAAACCATTACAATATTATAAAGCAATTATCCTCCAATTAAAAATAAAATAAAATAAAATTTTAAAATGTATAGTGAAGGATCTGAGTGACTGTGATATGAAATGGCTGATGCTAAGGTTATGCTAGGGAAAGGCAAGATTTAGGATCATACACTCCAAAGATGTGGGGGATTCTAGAGGTCATTTAAAACAAACTCCTCATTTTATAGAAGGAGAAGAAGTTGGTGCCAATGGTTCCCAGTTTAGGTCTGTTTTTGTTTTATCACAGATCAGTTTCCTAGGGATGACATAATTATACAAATTTGCTGGCTTAAGACTGCAGAAATTTACTCTTGCACAGTTCTGGAGCACAGATATCTGAAATCAAAGTACCAAAAGAGCCACATTTTCTTGGAAGATTTTAGGGAAAAATCCTACCTTGCTTATTCTTGTTTCTAGTGGCTCCAGGCATTCCTTGGCTTGTGACCACATCAGTCAAATCTCTGCCTCTGTTTCCACGTGGACTTTCCTTTTGTGTGTGTGTCACTCTGGTGTTCTCTTCAGTTCAGTTCAGTCACTCAGTCGTGTCTGACTCTTTGTGACCCCATGAACCGCAGCACGCCAGGCCGCCCTGTTCATCACCAACTCCCAGAGTCTACCCAAACCCATGTCCATTGAGTTCTTGATGCCATCCAACCATCTCATTCTCTGCCGTCCCCCTCTTCTCCTGCCCACAATCTTTTCCAGCATCAGGGTCTTTTCAAATGAGTCAGCTCTTCTCATCAGGTGGCCAAAGTATTGGAGTTTCAGCTTCAGCATCAGTCCTTCCAATGAACACCCAGGACTGACCTCCTTTAGGGTGGACTGGTTGGATCTCCTTGAAGTCCAAGGGACTCTGAAGAGTCTTTTCCAACAACACAGTTCAAAAGTATCAATTCGTCGGCACTCAGCTCTCTTCACAGTCCAACTTTCACATCTATACATGACCACTAGAAAAACCACAGCCTTGACTAGATGGACCTTTGTTGACAAAGTAATGTCTCTGCTTTTTAATATGCTGTCTAGGTTGGTCATAACTTTCCTTCCAAGGAGTAAGAGTCTTTTAATTTCATGGCTGCAATCACCATCTGCAGTGATTTTGGAGCCCAGAAAAATAAAGACAGCCACTGTTTCCACTGTTTCCCCATCTATTTTCCATGAAGTGATGGGACCAGATGCCATGATCTTAATTTTCTGAATGTTGAGCTTTAAGCCAATTTTTTCACTCTCCTCTTTCATTTTCATCATGAGGCTCTTTAGTTCTTCTTCACTTTCTGCCGTAAGGGTGGTGTCATCTGCATATCTGAGGTTATTGATATTTATCCTGGCAATCTTAATTCCAACTTGTGCTTCCTCCAGCCCAGCGTTTCTCATGATGTACTCTGCATATAAGTTAAATAAGCAGGGTGACAATATACAGCCTTGACATACTCTTTCTCATCTTCTAATAACATGTCTTTGGATTTGGGGGCCACCCTAAACCTAGGATGATTTTATCTTAAGATCTTTAGCTAATTTTAACTATAAAGACCCTGTTCGCAAAGAAGATTATATTCAAAGTTTTGGCTAGACGTGAATTTTGGTGGGAATACCATTCAACCCACTATATACCATGTTCCCCCTTGACATAAAGAGATCCTTCCTAGATCTAAGGGAGAAGGCTCTGTACTCTGCACATCTAATGTTTTAAGCCATAATTCCCACATAGATGTTGACAGTCAGACTACCTAGATTCAAATCACATTGACCCTAGACAAGTAAATTCATGCTAAGCCTCAATTTCCTAGGATACAAAATGAAGACACTAGTCCTCCCCTCCTCACAGGAACCCCACACAGTTACAGCGAGGATAAAACGAGATAACCCACATGACCCATGGGAAGGGCTCGATAAATATTAGCTGCCATTAATCAAAGCTGGCACTGATACCTTGCAGGGTTCACATAATATACAAACTAAAACACATTCAGCCCCAGGGCATGTGAGAAGGGTGCCATCTGGCAGCTAGCTAGCTATTCCCAACCAGATCACTTGTTCTTCTGACTCTATTATGGGAAAAGGCCTGACCTCCGTGCAAATACGTTCAGTGGAGCTTGTTTTGTTGATTTCTACCTGATTGTCCAGCTAGCATCAGGCTAGGCAGTTTTTTCGTGCTGACTTGTGCCAGGTGTGTGTTCAGAAATTAAACTCAAGTATGTGGAGTAAAGCAGAGATACACAGAAATATGCGAAGACCCTCAAGATAAACAGCTCCAGGATCTAGGCTTTCCAAGGTGGTAGCTCTCAGGAACTTCTCAAAGATAGTCTCTGACTTGAATGACTGGGTCTTACCTAAAAGGCATGCTGTCACCTCAGGTAAGGAAGCTGAAACTGGGGCCTGGAAGATGGGCGATTCCTAGAGTGGACTCCAACGGTGGCAGCTCAAAGTGCCAACTATAATGTCTTAAGGAAACACACAGTGAGACTCTGGGGAGGAGAGTTAAGGTGAAGAGGCACCTGCTGAGTCATGGGATTGGGGCTTTACCTACTCTAGTGGATACTGTGGGCCACTACCTAGGTGCCCCACCCCCCCTTCACAATGGAAGCACTCATTCTGCCATCCCTGAAGCATGTCAGTTCTTGGGTAATCTGCTTAAGCTAAAGAGAGACCCCTAGAACAAGGTCTTAAGCTCCCCACTGGAAACAACCCATATTCAATGTCTGGTCCACAGGGAGGGGGGTATAAAAACCTGGCCCTTTGCCTCAGGCAGGACAACTCTTGAGTGTCCTCTCAGCTTCAGAGCTCCTGCAGGATCAGCTGAGGTTTCTGCTGCAATAGCCCTCAGCTTCTTGCTCAGCCCAGACTTGCTTCCTTTGCTCCCCACCAGGCGGTGATCCAGAACACAGCCCAATAAAACTCTTGCATGCAAATTATTATTTCATTATGTTTGCCAAGGAAACAAACCCAGACACCTACCTCCACAAAATTCCAGGAACACCAGGCTTTTTATCAGTTTCATTTTTCAGATGAGAAAAGTGAGTCATAGAGAGAGAAAGTAACTTCCCCAAAGACATAGAGCTGGTAAGCAGCCTAGTCCTGGTATTAAGCCCAAGTATGCAGAGCCCCGAAGTCTTTGGTCCTCTCACTCCAGTCTCTACCTTCAGCAAACCAGCAGTAGTAAAATAGAGATTAAATATTCTCAGGATGGGCAAATGGGAAGCTAATCACGTTGCTATATGGGGAAGATTCCCTTTATGCTCTCCCTGGCTTGCTGTTCTTTATTATTATGGTACAGTTCTTTTTCTTGTTATCTCATCCAACACTGGTTAGTAAATGTTTGTTTTCTTTATTAGTCCACTGTATGCTTAGAAAAGGCTCCAGTTTCCCAGTTGTGTTTGCGTAGCTCCTCGTAAGCTTGAGCCATCTGTTCCTCTTGAGGTGAATGACATTTTCCCCCAGAGATTTTCCTACTTTTTCTTTCATAAGGGAAGCCAGACTAGGTGATTCACTGTCATCATCCTCATCTTTATCCTCCTTCTCTGCCTCTTCATTATCATATGAAAACACTGAGAAAAAAATCTTAGGAAATACGATGAAAATTATGTCATATTATATCAGCAGCAAATTTATCATGTTTGAATTTAGAACTACAATCAAAGCAAAGCAGTAGAGCATTGTAAATAATCAAACAGGATTTTTGAAAAAATATCTGAGTTTCGTTTTCTGTTTCAATTCATACTAGTTACATAACCTTGAGTAAATTACAAAACAGCTACATACAATCTTCTTATCTGTAAAATACAGCTAACAATAGTAAATATTTTGTGTGTATGAGAGAGAGAATTTGCTGATATACATATAAAGGGTTGAGCACTGTGCTGTAAACATAGCAAATGCATTCTCAAACTTACCTATTGTGTAGAAGCTAGAGGTAAATAAATTTGAGCTACTCAGTAAAAAAATGCTATGTGATATTTAGAGAAATTCATCAAAGTGATAAGTTGAGGGTAGACAGCTCTTTAAAAAAAAATCTTGGAAAAATGCTTTTGATATTGGAGTTTAAAGAAAGCAGAAAGTGAAGTCGCTCAGTCATGTCCAACTCTTTGCAACCGCATGGACTGTAGCCTACCAGGCTCCTCCGTCCATGGGACTTTCCAAGCAAGAGTACTGGACTGGGTTGCCATTTCCTTCTCCAGGGGATCTCCCCAACCCACGGATTGAACCTGGGTCTCCTGCATTGCAAACAGATGCTTTACCATCTGAGCCACCAGGGAAGCTTATTGGAATTTAAGGATAAATCATTGATAAATAATTTAAGGACAAATTATTGGCCTCTGATGCAGACAACTGGCTGTACAGTTCCATGGGACTGACTAAGACTACACAGCATGCTTTCAGGATGTTTGTCCAGGTGAGATAAAAAGAGAACCCATTAACCCCTCAACTTTTGTCCCTGCTGGTCAAATTTTTATGCTAAAAGGTGATATAAGTCCCTACACTTCCAGGTTGCTTATGTAAGGACACACTGCAGTATTGAAAGAGATGTCCTGAGTCTGGATGCAAATGTAAAATGTATAGAGAAATCCTATAAATGAATAAGCAAACATCAAACAACCCTATAGAAAATTAGATGAGATGCCTCATCAAGTACTTCACAAAAGAGGATATTCAAGGGCAGGTAAGCATACGAAAACATGTTTATAACTGTTAATCATTACAAGAATAGAAACCAAAAGCATGAAGAGATAATGATGACACAACCATCATAATGGCCAAAATTTTGAAAACTGAAGAAAAACATGTTCATGTGTTGTAAAGTAATTGGAACTCTCCTACACTGGTGGTGGGAATGTAAATTGGTAAATTCCTGTGGATAAATTGTAAATAAAATAAATTATAAATCCCTTCAGAAAACTGTTCATACATTCTAAAGCTGAGCATGTGCCTACCCTCAGTTCAGTTTAGTCACTTAGTCATGTCCAGCACTTTGGGACCCCATGGACTGGGGCATGTCAGGCTTCCCTGTCCATCACCAACTCCGGGAGCTTATTCAAACAGTTTCAGAAAACTGTTCATACATTCTAAAGCCGAGCACGTGCCTACCCTATAACCCAAGAATTACATTTCTAAGTGTTTGTTATTGCTGTTGTTTTTCAGTTGCTAAGTCATATCTGACTTTTTGCAACCCCATGGACTACAGCACGCCAGGCTTCCCTATCCTTCACCATCTCCCAGAGGTTGCTCAAATTCATGTCCATTGAGTCAGTGATGCCATCCAACCATCTTATTCTCTGTCACCCCTTTGCCTTCAATCTTTCCAAGCATTAGGATCTTTTCCAAGTGTTTACCCAAGAGAAATGCAATATAAATTCACCAAAAGACCCACACCATTAGAGTTCATCTTTGTGCTACTGTGATAATTCTATGAATGCTCTGGCTTCTCTTTAATGTGAAAGCACTAATCTCATTTGTGAGGGCTCCACTCTTATGACCTAATCACCTTCCAAAGGCCCCACATCCTAGGATCATCACTTTAGGCATTAGGTTGCAGGGGGACACAGACATCCAGTCTATAGTATATGTATATTTTCTTTTTTTTTTCAAGTGGTTCAATATTTGGATAGAGGGGGAAAACAGCAGATTTGTACAACATCTACTGGTTTGGGCCAGAAATCTGAGAATCAGACCAAAATAACATGTGGTGAGTCTTTAGCCGAGGCCAGGGCACAGGAATTTAGGTGTGGGCTTTGGTAAGCACACAGCTTAAAATGAAATTCTTGGGTAATAGGGTAGGCACGTGCTTAGCTTTAGAATGTATGAACAGTTTTCTGAAGGGATTTATAACTTATTTTATTTACAATTTATACAAAGGGATTTACCAATTTACATTCCCACCACCAGTGTAGAGAGTTTCAATTACTTTACATCCATATGAACATTTTTTTTTTCTTTTTAGTTTTTAAAATACTGAAATAGAGAGGCCATTCTGAGCCATGGGGCTGTGTCTTAACGACTACAGCTTTATTTAGTTTTTAGCTGTTATCACCAAGGCATGTGCCTTTGGGCCTGAGGCTCAGCCATGTTGGGTTTTTCATCTTAGCGGTTCACATGAGTTTATGGCAACTTTGCCACAGTGAACTGCTGTTTCTATGGAGACAAAGCTGCAGGCACCAGCACGCTGGAAAATAGTGCAAACTGTCAGCATGCAGGGAGGTGCTAGCCTCCACAGGCTGACCTTGGACTAGAAAGCATAATTTCTCTGAGTACTTGTAACTGAGGTAAAGATTCAACTTTCAGACAAAGAGAATCTCTCTATGTACCTTTTAGGTATTGTTGAGTAGAAAGTTTTGCTTTTAATTTTCAAGGCAATGACATTCCAAATATTGTCAGGACCCTGGGGAGAATTTACCTTTAAATTATTAATTTAAAGCCTAGGTGGAAAATGCTAGAATCACTGCTCAAACTCCATTCTGTTCTCAGGGTGAAGGAGCAAACTCTGAATTGGATAGCCTTGAATAGAGGTAGCTTTTCGAAAGGCTGGGGTTTCCCTGGTGGCTCAGCGGTAAAGAATCTGCCTGCAATGCAGGAGATGCAGGTTAGATCCCTGGTCAGGAAGATCCCCTGGAGGAGGAAATGACAACCCACTCCAGTATTCCTGCTTGAGGGTCACAGTCTATAGGGTCGCAAAGAGACCAACACGACTGAAGTGACTGAGCACACACGTGTCAAAAGGCTGAACTTTTTCTTTCTTTCTTTTTTTTTTTTAGGCTGAACATTTTAAAATACTTCCAGAGTAGCTGAATGAACTTCAGGGACATGTAAGGCCTGAAGCCAACAGGGCCCTGCAAGTTTTAGAGAAAGAAAAGAATGAATAAAATCAACAAATTGAACACAACATGTCAGTTCTAAAAAGTGCAACAGCAGAGCTGTATCCCACACCTGCAGACAAGGTGGAGCAGAAGGAACTGTGCTTAGAGTCTAAAATCTGCAGGAAACACAGGGGGAAATTTCAGTCTCCACTGGGCTCCAAAGCTTCAAAAACATCCACAGAAGCTGCTGACTCTCCAGTGGAGACAAAAGTGGGGAAGAGGAAAAGCTGTTCCACAGGAGGGTTTCAGGGCTCAAATAACTGCACAGAAAGAGAAGTGGCAGTAGCCGTCTGGTGTGTGGCCAAAAGATAGCCCAAAGAGACAGCAGAGCCACTGAGCAGAGCCTACCTTCAAGTTAGCATTCCGTCAAGAGCCAAGGACTTCCAAGATGAAATTAAAATGAAGACATATGAAGTATGCAGAATAGTTAAAAGCACTTCAGATAAGATCTGTCACTTGGTAATAACCATGACAAACCACTCAACTTTGCATCAATGTAGCAATGCCCTCAAATACTACTCTTTCTCAGAGAACAACATGATATGCAGGAGGACTTCTTGCCCCGACCCCAGTCAGAGTATATGCATGGTGTGAAAATTAACCACTTGGTAGGTAATTTTGCTAATAAACTGATACTATGAAAAAGACTGGCAGCTAAAATATTACTGCTTGCCATCTGGTTGCGGAGGAAAGCAGTCACTAGCCACTGCAGTTGCTGACATCCAGTCTTCTGTTCCTTTCCTTGCTTCAGTTAATGGCACCACTAATCACCAAGATGCCAAAGGGCAAAGCCCAAGAATCATTTCAACCTTCATTTGTGGACTTGACTCATTTCAAATAATGCTACTTCTAAAATATCTCTTAAAATTTCCCTCCACTGCTCATCCCTTAGTCCAAACCCCAAACTCAAAAATTAACTTATATCTCTAATTAGTCTTCCTTCTTCCTATCTCAGCTTTCTCCAGTCCATTTCCGCATCAATGCTAGAATTATCTTCATAACATAGGAATTTGATTACACTACTACCCTAATGAAAAGACTTCAAATGCTTCTCATTTTTACAATGTACAATTCATTTACTCAGGGGTTTTTGGGATATAGTTTTCCTTTCTCTTTATTTTCACCTTCTGCCCCTCTCCCAGGCACACTGAATTTCTAAACAAGCCATGTCTTCATATCTCAGCACCAATTATCTATTATTCCATTGCTAGGAATGCCACTAACAATCTTTCATCTGACAAATTCCTCCTCATCTTTTAAGGATGGTAAAGTATGTGAGGGCTTTCTTATCTCCACTGTGACCCCATCCCTCAGCATAGCATCTGAACAGCATAAGTGATCAAGGACTGCTTATTGTATGCAACCTTCCCTTCCCACCCACACCCTCCTCAGGCAGAGCTGGATCTGATAGCTATGGTCTCTTAGCATCATATACATATAGGTAAGATAGCATTCATCCCACTAGACTGTGACTATTTGCCCATTTGTCTAAATATTCTAATGAACTATACTCTCTTTGAAAGAAAAAAATGTGGCATTGCTATATGGTGTAGCATACAATGCTGATTTTTTAATGAGATTTGTTGATTTCTTCACAAAAGGGATGCAATGGATTGATCAAATTGAGAAATTTTTTAAAAAATGAATGTGCAGCTTTCAAGAAGAAGAGTAAAATATTAAACTATGTTTGTAGTTTAATATATATTTGCCATTATCATGCCAAGCTTGAGAGGGAAGCCAAAATAAAGAAAACTAGATGAGAAATGGAAAAGACTGTATCCAGAGATGGCTCTGTTTATGTGCCTAGATCGGGTTGTACAGACAAATATTCCCCTTGCCTTTTTAGTTATATGAGTCAATAGATTCTTTTTGTTAAAGCCAATCTGAGTGAGATTATTCTATCACTTGTATTCAACAGCCCTACTGATGTACAAATTTTAAGTATTTTATGGGATTTAACTTGATTGAAAGATGTGTTTTAGCTACTCCCTTTAAAATTCAACATATATCAGCTGAACCATTTAGAGACTGATCAATCAGTTGAAATATGATATATGATGCTTTGAGGCTCTCATCTTATTTTCCTAAAAGTAATATAGGCCAAATTTAATGCATAGTGATTTAGTTCAGTTCAGTTCAGTTCAGTTCAGTCGCTCAGTCTAGTCCGACTCTTTGCGACCCCATGAATCGCAGCACGCCAGGCCTCCCTGTCCATCACCAACTCCCGGAGTTCACTCAGACTCATGCCCATCGAGTCAGTGATGTCATCCAGCCATCTCATCCTCTGTCGTCCCCTTCCCCTCCTGCCCCCAATCCCTCCCAGCATCAGAGTCTTTTCCAATGAGTCAACTCTTCGCATGAGGTGGCCAAAATACTGGAGTTTCAGCTTTAGCATCATTCCTTCCAAAGAAATCCCAGGGTTGATCTCCTTCAGAATGGACTTGTTGGATCTCCATGCAGTCCAAGGGACTCTCAAGAGTCTTCTCCAACACCGCAGTTCAAAAGCATCAATTCTTTGGCACTCAGCTTTCTTCACAGTCCAACTCTCACATCCATACATGACTACTGGAAAAACCATAGCCTTGACTAGACGGACCTTAGTCGGCAAAGTAATGTCTCTGCTTTTCAATATGCTATCTAGGTTGGTCATAACTTTTCTTGCAAGGAGTAAGCGTCTTTTAATTTCATGGCTGCGGTCACCATCTGCAGTGATTTTGGAGCCCCCCAAAATAAAGTCTGCCACTGTTTCCATAGTTTCCCCATCTATTTCCCATGAAGTGATGGGACCAGATGCCATGATCTTTGTTTTCTGAATGTTCAGCTTTAAGCCAATTCTTTCACTCTTCTCTTTCACTTTCATCAAGAGGCTTTTTAGTTCCTCTTCACTTTCTGCCATAAGGGTGGTGTCTGCATATCTGAGGTTTCTGATATTTCTCCTGGCAATCTCTATTCCAGCTTGTGTTTCTTCCAGTCCAGAGTTTCTCATGATGTACTCTGCATATAAGTTAAATAAGCAGGGTGACCATATACAGCCTTGACGTACTCCTTTTCCTCTTTGGAACCAGTCTGTGTGATTTAGTTAAATAATGGCAAATGCTTTCAGTTTCTGGAGGAGGGAAGGCAACCCACTCCAGTATTCTTGCCTAGGAAATTCCACGGACAGAGGAGCCTGGTAGGCTGCAGTCCTTGGGGTGGCAAAGAGCGGGACATGACTGAGTGACTAACAACCACTTTCATCTTAATAACTGTGAAGATATTTTGAGAATTAAACATCTTCATTGCTTAAAAATGTTTAAAAAATCATAGGCCATTACAAAACAGAAGTTAGCTAAGTATCTAGACTGGAGGTTAAAATCCATATGTCTATAAAGTTAAAGAAAATAACATAAAAGAATAAAGCATGCCTGGTAAACATTAAGAAGTGTGTGGAGACTGGCAAACTGGATATAAAATAGCCAATTAGTGTCATCTAGAAATAAAGACCAACAATTTCCAATATTTTCATCATTTCAAAAGAAGACACATTCAGATTAAGTGAAAATCTCTTGGTTTTTAAACATTAATAATGAGAAAGTAAAACAATGAACTTGTTGACAACCAAACCACAATGTTGCCCCCAAATTATAATACTCAAAACAAAATAAATAAGGCAACTCCAAGACCATGTTGAGAACAAGTCAGATGAGGTTACCCTATGACAGGAAAATGGCTAAAACCTCTCCTCTTCTGGCTAACATCGCCTATTTCTGAATGGATACTGCTTCTTTAACAAACCAGTCTTTAGATTCTTTTAATGCTCCCTCATCATAGATACAAATTATTAAGATACTCAGTTTCTGAATTTTCCTAGCTTCTTGGTAGCCTGAAATCCAGAACTAGTTTTTGTTTCCCAATTCTTCCTCAAAATCTAATACAAAAAAACGACCTCTAAAAGAAAACAACCCTTTACCAGAAATTTCCCAGGGGTTTCCCCAGAGTACAATCACCCTTGTAGCAACAATATAAGGAAATATAATGTCCTTAACTACAGATGTATTCTTAGACAGTCTCTGATCCATTGGCTTAACAAGTACTTAGAAAATCTCTTAAAATACTGGGCCAAACATAGCTGGTGTATGAGCCAGGTCTGACTGGTAAGCCACTATGACCTTATAATCTCTGTTAAAAGTAATAATGGAAGCAAAAGGAGAGACAGGCAGAAATCCTCATTATTTTATGCCATTTCGTGTTTGCCTTATCAGTATGTTAAAAGGAGATGCATAATCACAACATCTAGTACACGTTTCTTGAAGATTATGATTGATTTTATTCATGCCAGCAGTGAAGACTTTATTCTGCTTGATTTGAGCAAATACGTTACAAGTGCTTTCAATTTCAGGCCTTCCAAGTTAAGGTTTGCTTGGAGTTTGGAAGACTGCTATCTTTTATAGGGCTTTTTCCTTTGTAATTGCCTAAAAATCCAGAAACAAAAATCAGGAAAAATTAGAAAAACCAATGAAATCATTCAGATGCTTATTATATAGGTAACTAAGATGTAATCACTTTTCATGACTAGAATTCAGTTATATATTCATTAGACAAGGAGACTCTATGCTTAATATTACATCTCATGAAGTTAGTGAGGGAAAAATATATATTAAAAGCAAATAAATGTCTTCCCAGGGAATTAGAGTCAAACAGGATTAACTGAGGGTGGCTTGGAGGCCTGAATGATAGCTCCCCTTGCCTACCTAGCCCTAGCTTTCCTCAGGAAAAGCTAGACGTTAGAAAGCAGCAAACCCAGACAACTCCCTTAAACAGCCAGCACAAAACCTAAACCCAGCCTCTTTAGTCCTGTGAATGACTGTTCTCCTGCTTAAACTATAAAAAAGCAGAAGAGCAGAAGACCCATGATACAACCCAAACACGCCTCTTCACAGAATGTCCAGAATTTGGGGAGATCATCCTGCCAATTCTTCCACCTGAGTCCCAACAGGTACTAGCAAAGCTTGATGCAATGTCCGGAGACCCAGGTAGGGTAACCCTGTTTGATGCAGGCCCGAGCCTGGTAGGCTACAGTCCATAGCATAGCAAAGCGCTGGACGTAACTGAGGGGCTAACACTTTCATTTCACTTCGGACATGATATTTAGCCAGAAGTTTCCTTTCTTTCACCTACTGATCTCTTGGCTCTTGCAAGTCCTCTATTCCATAACTTAATGGCCATGCTTTGAGGTAATTTACAATATAATAGGCTTTAGTGGGGAGATAACAAGTGTAATGTGATCTTAGTTAATTAGCATTTGACTGAAGAAAACGCTTAGGGAACTGTGTACAAGAAAAGTCCTAGGGTACTGATCTACTAAATCTTCAGTCTTGCTTTCACTCTCCTTATCTGTTGTCTCAGTTTGGTAAAACACATTTATTTTAAAAGCTTATTTTTAAAATATAGGCTTCTCAGTGAATTTAGAATGCAGGCCACAGATAAAGAATACCTCTCCCATCTCTGCTTACAGATTAGCTAACTCTAGTCTGAGTACAGACCTCTCCTTCAGGGGGAAAAAAAAATGTGTAACCATATGCCAGGATTCTGAATTTCTCCTACTACTTATGCTAATGGCAAAGCTGCCATGGCACATGGTCTATATTCCGAACAGCAGGTGGCAATCTGACCAAATGTTTTTCTACCAAGTAATGAGGGTCACCAGATTTGTAGCCTGAAATATCTGAGTCCTCACTGACCAAAGTCCCACCTCTTTCACTCAGCCAATTCCACATTTTAGACTCTTACTTGCAGCATCCCCTTCCAGATAAAAATTTCTATTTCAGGTGAAATGAATTCAGCTGCAGGCACTGAATAAATCAGCAGGAAAATGGTTGCCTACCACCCCACTCACAGAAGCAGCTCTGGAGACAGATTTGCCACTAGTAATAGTGTTTCTTACACTCTAGTTATGTCAATTTCCTTGAAGAGCAGCTTAAATGCATGATATAATGTATTCCTCAAAATTAGGCAGTGAGTGGTAAGTTAGTATTCCCATTTCGCTGATGAGTAAATTGAGGCTTGGAGCCTAGATTACTTGCTAAGTTTTACCCATTTACTAAGTTTTGGAGCTGGGATTTGAATCTAGATTTGAGTGATGGAAAAAAACTGGTGCTTCTTAGCATTTGATCATTTTAATCATCAAATCTGTGTTTGGGGTATAAGTATATCACAGAAGAAGAAAAGGAGAACTACAGTGCAAGTCAGTGTGCCTGTAGCCACATGAGAAACTTTGTGGAAAGCCCAGAACAGAGCCTGCACTCTTGTCCTGAGCTGCATTTGCACATGGACACCACCACACAATGGGTGATATTTTTAATCTGAGGACACTGCTCAGGATGAAAACATTATCAGAAAATAATGAGTTGGGCTCTGCCAAGCATATGCTTCGTTCCTGAGCCAAGTGTATGTAATCACTGCCAAAAGCTCCTTCAGGCCACTAAATCACCAAAATAAGACCCCAGATTCAGGGCACAGCACCCAGGCACCTGAACCAGATGCCTGAGACAGTCTCTAGGAGGAGCCCTGTGTGTTTTCTCACTTTCTCCACCAGCCTTGGGGGCCATCCAGCAATGCCTTCTGCAGGGGCCTGAAAGACAGAGTCCTCTCAACTGTGACTCTTGCTCCCTTGGGAAATAAGATATGCTGTCTTGGCTTGAATTGTTGTTATTGCTTCTCATATCCACAACTCCCTTTGCTCAAAAGATAGCATGGCAGCTGTTGCCCTCCTGGGCACCAAGAGAGACATGAGCTGCCCTCTAGGGCTCCAGGGGCGCTCACAAGCTGCCACTGCTGCCAGGAACACAGGAGTGGACACCAGCCACTGCATCCACACACCCTTATCAAGGGAATAATGGCCAGTACATGCTAAGGAAAGAGGCAGCAAGCACCCATACTAAAAACAGCCCTCATGCCAAAAATTAAATCCACACAAGCTACACAGGGCTGCTTGCATATATAAATATCCCTCCAAGACCACAGTAGATAATTGTTTCTCCTAAACTCACAGAGTAAAAGAAATAGAAATAAAATGAAGAAGCAGAGGAACCACTCCCAGTTAAAAAACCAAGAGAATTCCCCTCAAAGAATAAACAATGAAACAGATCTCTCCAGTCTATTAGATCCCAAGTTCGATAAAGGAGGTAATAAAAATACTGAAGGCTATTGACAGAAATGCAGAGTACTATACAAAGGATCTAGAAACTATAAAGAAGAGCCCAGGAAAATCAGAAAACACATTTGCAGAGAGAAAACAGACCTTAAGGCAATGAATAGCATAATGAATAATACAGAAGAATGAATAAGTAATTGGGAAGATAGAACAATGGAAATCATCAAATCAGAACAGCAAACAGAAAGTCAAATGAAAAAAATGAAAGCAATATAAGAGAACTATGAGATAATACAAAGCATGACAGTTTACACTTAATAGGAATCCTGGAAGAGGAAGAAAGAGAAAAGGGGACCAAAAATATGCTTGAAGAAATTATGGTTGAAAAATTTCCCAAACCTGAATAAGGAAACAGAAATCCAGATACAGGAAGCACATAGGGTTCCAAACAAGATAAATCCAAACAGACCTACACCAAAACATATTATAATAAAAATGGTAAGATTTAAAGAGAGGATTCTAAAGCCAGCAAGAGGAAAAACAAACAGTTAATTAAAAGGGAACCCTCATATGGTTATCAGCTGATTTCTGTACAGAAACATTTTAGGACAGAAGGGAGAAACAAGATATATTCAAACTCCTGAAATGGAAAAAAATGGCAACCCAGAATACTCTACCCACAAGATTATCATTTAGAATAGAAGGAGAGATAAAGAAATTCTTAGACATGTAAAAGTTAAAAGAATACAGCAATACCTAACCTATCCTAAAAGAAATATTGGAAGGTCTTCTCTAAAGAGAAAAGAAGCAAGAATCTATAGGAAAGAGAAAATTACACTTGAAAAGTAAATCATTTAAACTAGTACACAGATTTAAAAAAAAATTTTTTTGTGAATATAATAACCACAATGAATAGTAAAGGATAAACAAAAAGATGTAAGAGGACATCAAAATTATGAAATGTGGAGAAGGGGTGTAAGAAAAAGTAGATTTTAAAAATTTATTTTTAAAGAATACATTTGAGTCTATATGACTGTCAGTCTAAGACAAGTAGATATAGGAAGCAGTTAACCCACTCAAAAAAACAAGGTAGCCACAAATAAAAACACAGTAAGTGTAAAAAAAAAAAAAGCACAAGGAAAAAATAAAAAGAAATCAACAAACCACACAAAGAAGAAACACAAAATCAACTGGAAAACTAGTTTAAAATGCCAGTGAATACATATATGTAAAGAATTACCTTAAATATCAATGGACAAAATACTCCAATCAAAAGATACAAAGTGGCAGACTGGATAATAAAACAGGAACCCACAATATGCTACCTGCAAGAGATGCACTGTAAGGCAGGCAACACACACATAGATTGAAAGTGAGGGAATGGAAAACTATATATCACGTAAATGGAAATAAGAAGAAAGCAGGAGTTGCAATACTCAGATCAAATACTCAGACAAAATAAAAGTTTTAACAAAGGTCTAAAGAAAGATAAAGAGGGACACTAATGATAAAAGGATCAATATAAGAAGAGGACTTTACACTCATCAACATATATGCACCTAACATAGGAGCACCCAAATACGTAAATACCCAAATACATAAAAGAAATACACAGATTTTAAAAAAGGATAAATTGATAGGAATACAATGATAGTAGGAAATATCAACACCCCACCCATATAAACAGACATATCTTCTAGACAGAAAATCAATAAAGCAACAGAGATCCTAAATTATCGAATAGAACAGTTAGACTTAATTGATTTTTCAGGACATTACATCCAAAAACAAAAACAGAATACACATTCTTTTCAAGTGCACATGGAACATTCTATAGGACTGACCACATACTAGGGCTCAATACAAGGTTCAAAAAATTTAAGAGTATAGAAATTATTTTAAGCATCTTTTCTGACCAAAACAGCACAAACTAGAAATCAACAAGTAAAAAATGAGTGAGGAAAAATTGATTACATGGAGACTAAATACTATGTCACTAAAAACCAATAGTCAACAATGAAGTCAAAGGGGAAGTAAAAAATACCTTGAGACAAATGACAATGGGAACACAACCATATAAAATCTATCAGATGCAGCAAAAGAAGTCCTTAGAGGGAAGATCATAGCAATACAGACCTTCCTCAAAAACCAAGAAAAATCTCAAACAACCTAACCTAATCTCAACCAATTATTCTAATGCTTAAAAGAATTAGAAACAACAAGTGAAATAATAAGTCAGCAGAGGGAAGGAAATAATAAAGATCAGAAAGCAAATAAGATTTGCAAAAAAAGAAAAGAGGCAGGAACACTCCCAAAGACATTCTATGAAGGCACCACCAACCTGATATCAAAACCAGAAAAAGACACCACCAAAAAAGAAAATTATGGACCAATATTCTTTTTTTTTAAATCTTTTTAAATTTATTTTATTTTATTTATTTATTTTTTTAAATTTTAAAATCTTTAATTCTTACATGCGTTCCCAAACATGAACCCCCCTCCCACCTCCCTCCCCATAACATCTCTCTGGGTCATCCCCATGCACCAGCCCCAAGCATGCTGTATCCTGCATCAGACATAGACTGGCGATTCAATTCTTACATGATAGTATACATGTTAGAATGCCATTCTCCCAAATCATCCCACCCTCTCCCTCTCCCTCTGAGTCCAAAAGTCCGTTATACACATCTGTGTCTTTTTTCCTGTCTTGCATACAGGGTCGTCATTGCCATCTTCCTAAATTCCATATATATGTGTTAGTATACTGTATTGGTGTTTTTCTTTCTGGCTTACTTCACTCTGTATAATCAGCTCCAGTTTCATCCATCTCATCAGAACTGATTCGAATGAATTCTTTTTTACAGCTGAGTAATACTCCATTGTGTATATGTACCACAGCTTTCTGATCCATTCATCTGCTGATGGACATCTAGGTTGTTTCCATGTCCTGGCTATTGTAAACAGTGCTGCGATGAACATTGGGGTACATGTGTCTCTTTCAATTCTGGTTTCCTCAGTGTGTATGCCCAGCGGTGGGATTGCTGAGTCATAGGGTAGTTCTATTTGCAATTTTTAAGGAATCTCCACACTGTTCTCCATAGTGGCTGTACTAGTTTGCATTCCCACCAACAATGTAAAAGGGTTCCCTTTTCTCCACACCCTCTCCAGCATTTATTGCTTGTAGACTTTTGGATCTCAGCCATTCTGACTGGTGTGAAGTGGTACCTCATTGTGGTTTTGATTTGCATTTCTCTAATAATGAGTGATGTTGAGCATCTTTTCATGTGTTTGTTAGCCATTCGTATGTCTTCTTTGGAGAAATGTCTATTTAGTTCTTTGGCCCATTTTTTGATTGGGTCGTTTATTTTTCTGGAGTTGAGCTGTAGGAGTTGCTTCTATATTTTTGAGATTAGTTGTTTGTCAGTTGCTTCATTTGCTATTATTTTCTCCCACTCCGAAGGCTGTCTTTTCACCTTGCTTATATTTTCCTTTGTTGTGCAGAAGCTTTTAATTTTAATTAGATCCCATTTGTTTATTTTTGCTTTTATTTCCAGAATTCTGGGAGGTGGATCATAGAGGATCCTGCTGTGATTTATGTCTGAAAGTGTTTTGCCTATGTTCTCCTCTAGGAGTTTTATAGTTTCTGATCTTACATTTAGATCTTTAATCCATTTTGAGTTTATTTTTGTGTGCGGTGTTAGAAAGTGATCTAGTTTCATTCTTTTACAAGTGGTTGACCAGTTTTCCCAGCACCACTTGTTAAAGAGATTGTCTTTACTCCATTGTATATTCTTGCCTCCTTTGTCAAAGATAAGGTGTCCATATGTGTGTGGATTTATCTCTGGGCTTTCTATTTTATTCCATTGATCTATATGTCTGTCTTTGTGCCAGTACCATACTGTCTTGATGACTGTGGCTTTGTAGTAGAGCCTGAAGTCAGGCAAGTTGATTCTTCCAGTTCCATTCTTCTTTCTCAAGATTGCTTTGGCTATTCGAGGTTTTTTTGTATTTCCATACAAATCTTGAAATTATTTGTTCTAGTTCTGCGAAAAATGTGGCTGGTAGCTTGGTAGGGATTGCATTGAATTTGTAAATTGCTTTGGGTAGTATACTCATTTTCACTATATTGATTCTTCCGCTCCATGAACATGGTATATTTCTCCATCTATTAGTGTCCTCTGGACCAATATTCTTTTGTAAATATATTAATAGATGCAGGCTTCCCTAGTGGCTCAGACAGTAAAGATTTTGCCTGTAATGTGGGAGATTCAGGTTCAATTCCTGGGTTGAGAAGATCCCCTGGAGATAGGAAAAGCAACCCACTCCAATATTCTTGCCTGGAGAATCCCATGGACAGAGGAGCTGGGTGGGCTACAGTCCATAGGGTCACAAAGAGTCAGACACAACTGAGGAACTAACACTTTCACTTCATTAACAGAGACAAAAATTCTCAACAAAATATCAGCAAACCAAATCAACATCACATAAAAAAAACATCATACACCACAACCAAGTGGGATTCATCCCAAGTTCTCAAGGATGGTTCAATGTACACAAACCAATCATGTAACATACCACATCAAAAAAAGAAAAGACAAAACTGCATGATCATCTCATTAGATGCAGAAAAGAATTTGATAAAATTCAACATCTACACATGATAAACTCTTACCAAAGTGGGCATGCCTACATAATAAAAGGTATTTATTATTGATACAAACCTGGTGCCAACATAATACTTAGTGGTGAAAAGTTGAAAGCCTTCCTACTAAAATCTGGAACAAGACAAGGATGCCCACTCTCACTACCTCTATTTAACATAGTGTTGGAAGTCCAAGCCACAGCAATCAAACAAATAAACAAAAAGAAATAAAAAGTATCCAAAGTTGAAGGAAAGTGGTAAAACTCATTATATGCAGTTGATATGATATTATATATAGAAAACCCTAACGACTCCACACAAAACTACTAGAATTAAAAAAAGAATTCAGCAAGATAGCAGGATACAAGATTAACATACAGAACTTAGTTGCATTGCTTTACACTAACAATAAAATATAAGAAATGAAATGTAAAAAATCAAAATTTTAAAAATTGTAAGCCCCAAAATGAAATACTTAGTAATAAACGTGACCAAGGAGGTGAAAAACTTATACATAAGAATTATGCATTAATATAGGAAATGGAAGATGATTCAAGGAAATAGAAAGATACCCCTTGCTTTTAAATTGAAAGAATTAATATTGTTAAAATGGCCATACTACCCAAAATAATCTAAAGATTTAATGTAGATCCCCTGGAGAAGGGGATGGCTACTCACTTCTGTATTCTTACCTGGAGAATTCCATGGACAGAGGAGCCTCTTGGGCTATAGTATAGGGGGTTGCAAAGTGAGCAACTAACACTTTGACTTTTTCAGTATCAATTACCTATATTTTTCACAGAACTAGAACAAATAAACCTAAAACATATGGAACCATAAAAGACCTAGAATTTCCAAAGAAATCCTGAGGAAAAAGAACAAAGCAAGAAGCATAATCCTACCAGACTTCAAACAATATTACAAAGCTACAGTAATCAAAACAGTATGGCACTGGCACAAACAGACATAAAGATAAATGGCAAAGAATACACAGTTTAGAAGTAAACCCACACACCTATGGTGAAGTATTCTTCCACAAAGGAGGCAACAGTATACAATGAGAGAAACATAGTCTCTTCAGCATATGGTGTTGGGAAAGCTGGACAGCTATATATAAATCAATGAAATCAGAACACAGTCTCAAACCATATACAAAAATAAATTTAAAATAGCTCAAAGACTTAAATATAAGACATGACACTCTAAAACTCCTAGAAGAGAACATAACCAAAACATTCTCTGACATAAATCGTACCAATGTTTTCTTAGGTTAGTCTCCCAAGGCAATGGAAATAAAAACAAAAACAAACAAATGGGACCTAATCAAACTTAGAAGTTTTAATACAGCAAAGGTAACTTTAAGCAAAACGAAAAGACAACCTACAGAATGAAAGAAAACATTTGCAAATGATGAAACCAACAAGAGCTTAATTTCCAAGATAGGAGACGGTCCTAAGATGGCAGAGAAGTAGGATGGGGAAACCACTTTCTCCCCCACAAATTCATCAAAAGAACATTTAAACGCTGAGTAAATTCCACAAAACAACTTCTGAATGCCAGCAGAGGACATCAGGCACCCAGAAAAGCAGCCCATTGTCTTCGAAAGGAGGTAAGAAAAAATATAAAAGACAAAAAAAGAGACAAAAGAGGTAGGAACAGAGCTCCAACCCAGGAAGGGAGTCTTAAAAAGAGAGAAGTTTCCAAACACCAGGAAACACTCTCACTGCCAAGTCTGTGGCGAGCCTTGGAACCACAGCGGGCAACACAACTGGGAGGAAAAATAAATAAATAATTAAAACCCACAGATTACAAGCCCAACAGTAACTCCCCCAGCGGAGAAGCAGCGCAGACACCTGCACCCGCCACTAGCAAGTGGGGGCTGGGCAAGGAGGCACAGACTCCACTGCTTAGAGTAAGGACCGGGCCTGAATGCCCCGAGGACAATCTGAGGAAACTAACTTGGGCTAGCAAACCAGACTGTGGGATAGCTACCACGCGGAAAGCCCTAACCTAAGACACCGCCAGGCCCACTCACAGAACAAAGGACTGAACAGAGATAGCCGACAGCAGACCATCCCTCTCCAGTGACAGGCAGCAGAGCCGGAAGGGGGCAATCGCAGCCCCAGAGAGACATTATCTACCAAACTGCAAGCAGGTTTCTTTGCTAACTAACACTTCCTGGTGTTCTGGACGGTCAACATCCGCCTGAGAAGGCGCACCTGTTTTACGCCCAGAAAACTGAGCGGCAGGGACAAGGGAGGTGATAAGTCGCAGCAACTGTGCTCACCAAACACCTCATCACCTAAGCTGCTAGGACCTGGGAAGGGCGCAAATGCAGGCCCAACCGAATGTGCACCTCTGAGGACTACCCCAATGCCTAAACCTGAGCGGCTTAGACCTGGGAGGTGCATGCAGCCCAGGGCCAGCCTCAGACAGTCCCCGGCAGAGCAACCTAGAGCCTGAGCAGTGTGGGCAGGGAGGGCACATGTGCCGTGAGCAGGGGCAGGCCCAGTGTGGCTGAGACACTGCAAGCACTCACCAGTGTTATCTGTTTGCAGCGTCCTTCCCTCCTCACAGCGCAACTGAACAAGTGAACCTAAAAAAGTGTCCACCACCACCCCTTTGTGTCAGGGTGGAAATCAGACACTGAAGAGACCAGGAAACAGAAGAAGCTAAAAAGAGGGAACCGTCTTGAAAGTGACAGGTGCAATAGATTAAAACCCTGTAGTTAGTACCGACTACATAGGAAGGGGTCTATAGATCTTGAGAAATATAAGCCAGACAAAGGAACTAGCTGAAAATGAACTGGCCCCACACTGCCCACAACAACAACAGAGAAAGTCCTAGATATATTTTTACTATTTTTACTATCATTTTTTAATTTATTTCAAATTTTAAGTCCTCTATTACTCCTTTAATTTTCATTTTTATAACCTGCTATTACTTTGCAAAAAAAGAGACCCTATTTTTTAAAGCAAACTTTATATATATATATATATATATATATATATATATATATAATCATTTTGTGACCTTTTTTTCTTTTTTTAATATTGTATTTTTGAAAATCCAATCTCTAGATTTTTTAATCTTTGCTTTTTGGTATTTGTTATCAAATTTGTACCTTTAAGAACCCAATCTTCAGTACCCATTTTTACCTGGGAGTGAGATTACTGGCTTGATTGATCTCTCCCTCTATGGACTCTCCTTTTTCTCCACCAGGTCACCTCTCTCGCCTTCCTCCCCCTTTACCCAACTCTGTGAATCTCTTTGTGTGTTCCAGACGTTGGAGAACACTTACGGAACTGATTACTGGCTGGATCTCTCTCGCTCCTTATGAGTCCCCCTCCTTTATCCTCCTGGCCACCTCTGTCTCCTTCCTCCCTCTTCTCTTCTCTGTCTAACTCCGTGAACATCTCTGAGAGGTCTAGACTGTGGAGAGCACATGAGGAAGTGATTACTGGCTAGGTTGCTCTCTCCTCTTTTGATTCCACCTCATCTCATTCAGGTCACCTCTAACTCCCTCCTCCGTCTTCTCTTCTCCATGTAACTCAGTGAACCTCTCTGAGTGTCCCTCACTGTGGAGAAATTTTTCATCTTTAACCTGGATGTTTTATCAATGGTCCTGTATAGATGGAGAAATCTTGTGGCTACTGTAAAAATAAGACTGAAAACCAGAAGCAGGAGTCTTAAGTTCAAATCCTGAGAACAATAGAGAACTCCTGACTCCAGGGAACATTAATCGACAGGAGCTCATCAAACGCCTCCTTACCTACACTGAAAGCAAGCATTACCCAAAGGCCAACAAGTTCCAGAGCAAGACATACCATGCAAATTATCCAGCAACACAGGAACATAGCCCTGAGCTTCAATATACAGGCTGCCCAAAGTCAATCCAAATACATTGACATCTTATAACTCATTACTGGACACTTCATTGCACTCCAGAGAGAAGAAATCGAGCTCCACCCACCAGAACACTGACACAAGCTTCCCTAACCAGGAAACCTTGACAAGCCACCCGTAAAATCCCAACCACAGTGAGAAAACTCCACAATAAAGAGAACTCCACAAACTGCCAGAATACAGAAAGGCCACCCCCAAACAAAGTAATATAAACAGGATGAAGAGACAGAGGAATACCCAGCAGGTAAAGGAACAGGATAAATGCCCGACAAACCAAACAAAATAGGAAGAGATAGGGAATCGATCTGATAAATAATTCTGAATAATGATAGTGAAAATGATCCACAATCTTGGAATCACAGATAAATAGCCTGGAGAAAAGGACTGAGAAGATGCATGATGGGTTTAACAATCCTGGAATGTGAAGTCGAGTAGGCCTTAGAAAGCATCACTATGAACAAAGCTACTGGAGGTGATGGAAATCCAATGGAGCTATTTCAAATCCTAAAAGATGATGCTGTGAAAGTGCTACACTCAATATGCCAGCAAATTTGGAAAACTCAGCAGTGGCCACAGGACTGGAAAAGGTAAGTTTTCATTCCAATCCCAAAGAAAGGCAATGCCAAAGAATGCTCAAACTACTGCACAATTGCACTCATCTCACACGCTAGTAAAGTCATGCTCAAAATTCTCCAAGCCAGGCTTCAGCAATATGTGAACCATGAAATTCCTGATATTCAAGCTGGATTTAGAAAAGGCAGAGGAACCAGAGATCAAATTGCCAACATCCACTGGATCATCGAAAAAGCAAGAGAGTTCTAGAAAACACATCTATTTCTGCATTATTGACTATGCCAGAGCCTTTGACTCTGTGGATCACAACAAACTGTGGAAAATTCTGAAAGAGATGGGAATCCCAGACCACCTGACCTGCCTCTTGAGAAATCTGTATGCAGGTCAGGAAGCAACATTTAGAACTGGACATGGAACAAAAGACTGGTTCCATATAGGAAAAGGAGTGCACCAAGGCTTTATATTGTCACCCTGCTTGTTTAACTTATATGCAGAGTATATCATGAGAAACACTGGACTGGAAGAAACACAAGCTGGAATCAAGATTGCCGGGAGAAATATCAGTAACCTCAGATATGCAGATGACACCACCCTTATGGCAGAAAGTGAAGAGCAACTAAAAAGCCTCTTAATGAAAGTGAAAGAGGAGAGCGAAAAGTTGGCTTAAAACTCAACATTCAGAAAACAAAAATCATGGCATCTGGTCCCATCATTTCATGGGAAATAGATGCTGAAACACTGGAAAGAGTGTCAGACTTTATTTTTTTGGGCTCCAAAATCACTGCAGATGGTGATTGCAGCCATGAAATTAAAAGACGCTTACTCCTTGGAAGAAAAGTTATGACCAACCTAGATAGAATATTCAAAAGCAGAGACATTACTTTGCCAACCAAGGTCCGTCTAGCCAAGGCTATGGTTTTTCCTGTGGTCATGTATGGATGTGAGAGTTGAACTGTGAAGAAGGCTGAGCGCCAAAGAATTGATGCTTTTGAACTGTGGTGTTGGAGAAGACTCCTGAGAGTCCTTGGACTGCAAGGAGATCCAACCAGTCCATTCTGAAGGAGATCAACCCTGAGATTTCTTTGGAAGGAATGACGCTAAAGCTGAAACTCCAGTACTTTGGCCACCTCATGCAGAGTTGACTCATTGGAAATGACTCTGATGCTGGGAGGGGTTGGGGGCAGGAGGAGAAGGGGACAACAGAGGATGAGATGGCTGGATGGCATCACTGACTCGATGGATATGAGTCTGAGTGAACTCCGGGAGTTGGTGATGGACAGGGAGTCCTGGCGTGCTGTGATTCATGGGGTCGCAAAGAGTCGGACACGACTGAGCAACTGAACTGAACTGAACTGAGAAGAAATAAAAAGGAGTCGATATATGATGAGTAATGCAATAAATGAGATTAAAAAAACACTCTGGAGGGAACAAATAGTAGAATAACAGAGGCAGAAGATAGGATTACTGAAGTAGAAGATAGAATGGTAGAAACAAATGTTTCAGAGAGGGAAAAAGGAAAACGAATTAAAAGAAATGAGGACAATCTCAGAGACGTCCAGGACAATGTTAAATGCCCCACCATTCTATTCATAGGAGTCCCAGAAGAAGAAGACAAAAAGAAAGACCATGAGAAAATACTTGAGGAGATATTAGTTTAAAAATTCCCTAAAATGGGGAAGGAAATAATCACCCAAATCCAAGAAACACAGAGAGTACCGAACAGGATAAACCCAAGGCGAAACATCCCAGGACACATATTAATCAAATTAACAAAGATAAAACACAAAGAACAAATATTAAAAGTAGCAAGGGAAAAACAGCAAATAACACACAAGGGGATTCCCATAAGGATAATAGCTGATCTTTCAATAGAAACTCTTCAGGCCAGGAGGGAATGGCAGGACATACTAAAAGTGGTGAAAGATAATAACCTACAGCCCAGATTATTGTACCCAGCAAGGATCTCATTCAAATATGAAGGAGAAATCAAAAGCTTTACAGACAAGCAAAAGCTGAGAGAATTCAGCACCACCAAACCAGCTCTCCAACAAATGCTAAAGGATCTTCTCTAGACAGGAAACACAAAAAGGTATATAAACTGGAACCCAAAACAATAAAGTAAATGAAAATGGGATCATCAGTTCAGTTCAGTTGCTCAGTCGTGTCCGACTCTTTGCGACCCCATGAATCACAGCATGCCAGGCCTCCCTGCCCATCACCAACTCCCAGAGTTCACTCAGACTCACATCCATCGAGTCAGTGATGCCATCCAGCCATCTCATCCTCTGTTGTCCCCTTCTCCTCCTGCCCCCAATCCCTCCAAGTATCAGAGTCTTTTCCGAATGAGTCAACTCTGCATGAGGTGGCCAAAGTATTGGAGTTTCAGCTTTAGCATCATTCCTTCCAAAGAAACCTCAGGGTTGATCTCCTTCAGAATGGACTGGTTGGATCTCCTTGCAGTCCAAGGGACTCTCAGGAGTCTTCTCCAACACCACAGTTCAAAGCATCAATTCTTCAGCGCTCAGCTTTCTTCACAGTCCAACTCTCACATCCATACATGACCACAGGAAAAACCATAGCCTTGACTAGATGGACCTTGTTGGCAAAGTAATGTCTCTGCTTTTGAATATTCTATTTAGGTTGGTGATAACTTTTCTTCCAAGGAGCAAGCATCTTTTAAGTTCATGGCTGCAGTCACCATCTGCAGTGATTTTGAAGCCCCAAAAAATAAAGTCTGACACTGTAAATGGGCTGAATGCAACAACCAAAAGACAAAGACCGGCTGAATGTATACAAAAACAAGACCCCTATATATGCTGTCTACAAGAGACCCACCTCAAAACAGGGGACACATACAGACTGAAATTGAAGGGCTGGAAAAAAGATATTCCATGCAAATATTGACCAAAAGAAAGCAGGAGTTGCAATCCTCATATCAGATAAAATAGATTTGAAAACAAAGGCTGTGAAAAGAGACAAAGAAAGACACTATATAATGATCAAAGTATCCATCCAAGAAGAAGATATAACAAATATAAATATATATGCACCCAACATAGGAGCACCGCAATATGTAAGACAAATGCTAACAAGTATGAAATGGGAAATTAATAATAACACAATAATAGTGGGAGACTTTAATATCCCACTCACACCTATGGATAGATAAGTGAACAGAAAATTAACAAGGAAACACAAACTTTAAATTATACAAGCGACCAGTTAGGCCAAATTGACATCTATAGGACAATTCACCCCAAAACAATGAATTTCACCTTTTTCTCAAGTGCACACAGAAACTTCTGCAGGATGCATCACATCCTGGGCCATAAATCTGCCTTGGTAAACTCAAAAAACCTGAAATCATTCCAAGCATCTTTTCTGACCACAATGCAGTAAGATTAGATCTCAATTACAGGAGAAAAACTATTAAAAATTCCAACATATGGAGGCTGAACAACACGCTGCTGAATAACCAACAAATCACAGAAGAAATCAAAAAAGAAATAAAAATATGCATAGAAACAAATGAAAATAAAAACACAACAACTCAAAACCTGTGGACACTGTAAAAGCAGTGCTAAGGAGAAGGTTCATAGCATTACAGACATATCTCAAGAAACAAGAAACAAGTCAAATAAATAACCTAACTCTACACCTCAAGCAACTCGAAAAGGAAGAAATGAAGAACCCCAGGGTTAATAGAAGGGAAGAAATCTTAAAAATTAGGGCAGAAATAAATGCAAAAGAAACAAAAGAGACCATAGCAAAAATCTACAAAGCCAAAAGCTGGTTCTTTGAAAGGATAAATAAAATTGATAAACCATTAGCCAGACTTGTCAAGAAACAAAGGGAGAAAAATCAAATCAATAAAAATAGAAATGAAAATGAGAGATCACAACAGACAACACAGAAATACAAAGGATCATAAGAGACTACTATCAGCAATTATATGCCAATAAAATGGACAACTTGAAAGAAATGGACAAATCCTTAGAAAAGTACAACTTTCCAAAAGTGAACCAGGAAGAAATAGAAAATCTTAACAGACCCATCACAAGCATGGAAATTTAAACTGTAATCAGAAATCTCCCAGCAAACAAAAGCCCAGGACCAGATGGCTTCACAGCTGAATTCTACCAAAAATTTTGAGAAGAGCTAACACCTGTCCTACTCAAAATCTTCCAGAAAATTGCAGAGGAAGGTAAACTTCCAAACTCATTCTATGAGGCCACCATCACCTTAATACCAAAACCTGACAAAGATGCCACAAAAAAAGAAAACTACAGGCCAATATCACTGATGAACATAGATGCAAAAATCCTTAACAAAAATTCTAGCAATCAGAATCCAACAACACATTAAAAAGATCATACACCATGACCAAGTGGGCTTTATCCCAGGGATGCAAGGATTCTTCAATATCTGCAAATCAATCAAAGTAATACACCACATTAACAAATTGAAAAATAAAAGCCGTATGATTATCTCAGTAGATGCAGAGAAAGCCTTTGACAAAATTCAACATCCTTTTATGATAAAAAAAAAAGAAAAAAACTCTCCAGAAAGCAAGAATAGAAGGAATATACCTCAACATGATAAAAGCTGTATATGACAAACCCACAACAAACATTATCCTCAATGGTGAAAAATTGAAAGCATGTCCCCTAAAGTCAGAAACAAGACAAGGACGCCCACTTTCACCGCTACTATTCAACATAGTGTTGGAAGTTTTGGCCACAGCAATCAAAGCAGAAAAAGAAGTAAAAGGAATCTAAATTGGAAAAGAAGTAAACTCTCACTGTTTGCAAATGACATGATCCTCTACATAGAAAACCCTAAAGACTCCACCAGAAAATTACTAGAGCTAATCAATGAATATAGTAAAGTTGCAGGATACAAAATCAACACACAGAAATTCCTTGCATTCCTATACACTAATAATGAGAAAATAGAGAGAGAAATTAAGGAAACAATTCCATTCACCATTACAATGAAAAGAATAAAATACTTAGGAATATATCTACCTAAAGAAACTAAAGACCTATATATAGAAAACTATAAAACACTGGTGAAAAAAATCAAAGTGGACACTAATAGATGGAGAAATATACCATGTTCATGGATCAGAAGAATCAATACAGTGAAAATGAGTATACTACCCAAAGCAATCTATAGATTCAATGCAATCTCTATAAAGCTACCAACGGTATTTTTCACAGAGCTAGAACAAAGAATTTCACAATTTGTATGGAAATGCGAAAAACCTCAAATAGCCAAAGCAATCTTGAGAAAGAAGAATGGAACTGGAGGAATCAACCTGCCTGACTTCAGGCTCTACTGCAAAGCCACAGTCATCAAGACAGTATGGTACCGGCACAATGACAGAAATATAGATCAGTGGAACAAAATAGAAAGCCCAGAGATAAATCCACGCACCTATGGACAGCTTATCTTCGACAAAGGAGGCAAGAATATACAATGGGTTAAAGACAATCTCTTTACAAGTGGTGCTGGGAAAACTGGTCAACTTTCTAACACCATACACAAAAATAAACTCTAAATGGATTAAAGATCTAAACGTAAGACCAGAAACTATAACACTCCTAGAGGAGAACAGAGGCAAAACACTCTCCAACATAAATCACAGCAGGATCCTCTATGACCCACCTCCAAGAATCCTGGAAATAAAAGCAAAAATAAACAAATGGGACCTAATTAAAATTAAAAGCTTCTGCACAACACAGGAAACTATAGGCAAGGTGAAAAGACAGCCTTCAGAATGGGAGAAAATAATAGCAAATGAAGCAACTGACAAACAACTAATCTCAAAAATATAGAAGCAACTCCTACAGCTCAATTCCAGAAAAATAAATGACCCAATCAAAAAATGGGCCAAAGAACTAAATAGACATTTCTCCAAAGAAGACATACAGATGGCTAACAAACACATGAAAGGATGCTCAACATCACTCATTATCAGAAAAATGCAAATCAAAACCACAATGAGGTACCATTTCACGCCAGTCAGAATGGCTGAGATACAAAAGTCTACAAGCAATAAATGCTAGAGAGGATGTGGAGAAAAGGGAACTCTCTTACACTGTTGGTGGGAATGCAAACTAGTACAGCCACTATGGAGAACAGTGTGGAGATTCCTTAAAAAACTGGAAATAGGTCCCAGCAATCCCAATACTAGGCATACACACCAAGGAAACCAGAATTGTAGAGACACGTGTACCCCAATGTTCATCACAGCACTGTTTATAATAGCCAGGACATGGAAGCAACCTAAATGTCCATCAGCAGATGAATGGATCAGAAAGCTGTAGTACATATACACAATGGAGTATTACTCAGCCATTAAAGAATACATCTGAATCAGTTCTAATGAGGTGGATGAATCTGAAGCTGATTATACAGAGTGAAGTAAGCCAGAAAGAAAAACACCAATACAGTATACTAATGCATATATATGGAATTTAGAAAGACGGTAATGATAACCCTGTATGCAAGATAGCAAAAGAGACACAGATGTATAGAATAGTCTTTTGGACTCTGGCAGAGGGAGAGGGTGGGATGATTTGGAAGAATGGCATTGACACATGTATAATATCATATATGAAATGAATCGCTAGTCCAGGTTCGATGCATGATACAGGATGCTGGGGGCTGGTGCACTGGGATGACCCAGAGGGGTAGCACGGGGAGGGAGGTGGGAGGGGGGTTTAGGATGGGGAACACGTGTATACCCGTGGCAGATTCAGGTTGATGTATGGCAAAACCAATACAATATTGTAATTAGCCTCCAATTAAAATAAATAAATTTATATTAAAAAAAGAAAAGAAAAATAATTTCCAAGATATACGAATAGTTCATACAAATGAACAAGAGAAAACCAAGGAACTCAATCAACAAATGGGCAGGAGATCTAAATATAATATTCTTTCTCCAAAAAAGGTATACAAATGGCCAGTAAGTACATGAAAAGATGCTCAACATTGCTAATTATCAGAGAAATACAAATCAAAACTGCAGTGAGGTACCACCACACACTAGTCAAAAATGTCTACAAATAGTCAGCAAAAAAGTACAAAACAATGCCATATGCAGCCACATGGAAGCAACTAGAGATCAATAAACCAAGTGAAGTAAGTCAGAAAGAGTAAGACAAACACTATATGATATCACTTATTTGTGGAATCTAAAATGTGACACAGATGAAACTATCTATGGTGCAGAAACAGACTCACAGATATGGAGAACAGACTTTTGGTTGCCAAGGGGAAGAGGGGTGGGAGAGGGAAGAATTGCAAGTTTGGGATTCCGTGGATGCAAACGAATATATATAGGATGGATAAACAACAAGGTCCTAATGTATAGCAAAGGGAAATATATTCAATATTCACAAGCCATAAAGGCAAAGAATATTTTAAAAAATAATGTATATATATCACATCAGTCGCTCAGTCGTGTCCGACTCTTTGTGACCCCATGAATCACGGTACACCAGGCCTCCCTGTCCATCACCAACTCCCAGAGTTCACTGAAGCTCATATCCATCTAGTCGGTGATGCCATCCAGCCATCTCATCCTCTGTCGTCCCCTTCTCCTGCCCCCAATCCCTCCCAGCATCAGAGTCTTTTCCAATGAGTCAACTCTTTGCATGAGGTGGCCAAAGTACTGGAGTTTCAGCTTTAGCATCAGTCCTTCAAATGAACATCCAGCACTGATCTCCTTTAGGAGGGACTGGTTGGATCTCCTTGCAGTCCAAGGGACTCACAAGAGTCTTCTCCAACACCACAGTTCAAAAGTATCAATTCTTTGGCACTCAGCTTTCTTCACAGTCCAACTCTCACATCCATACATGACCACTGGAATAACCATAGCCTTGAGTAGACCGATCTTTGTTGGCAAAGTAATGTCTCTGCTTTTCAATATGTTATCTAGGTTGGTCATAACTCTCCTTCCAAAGAGTAAGTGTCTTTTAATTTCATGGCTGCAGTCACCATCTGCAGTGACTTTGGAGCCCCAAAAAATAAAGTCTGACACTGTTTCCAGTGTTTCCCCATCTATTTCCCATGCAGTGATGGGACCAGATGCCATGATCTTCGTTTTCTGAATGTTGAGTTTTAAGCCAACTTGTTCACTCTCCTCTTTCACTTTCATTAAGAGGCTTTTTAGCTCCTCTTCACTTTCTGCCATAAGGGTGGTGTCATCTGCATATCTGAGGTTATTGATATTTCTCCTGGCAATCTTGATTCCAGCTTGTGTTTCTTCCAGTCCAGTGTTTCTCATGATGTGCTCTGCATATAAGTTAAATAAACAGGGTGACAATATACAGCCTTGACGTACTCCTTTTCCTATTTGGAACCAGTCTGTTGTTGCATGTCCAGTTCTAACTGTTGCTTCCTGACCTGCATATAGGTTTCTCAAGAGGCAGGACAGGTGGTCTGGTATTCCATCTCTTGAAGAAACTTCCACAGTTTATTGTGATCCATACAGTCAAAGGCTTTGGCATAGTCAATAAAGCAGAAATAGATGTTTTTTCTAGAACTCTCTTGCTTTTTCCATGATCCAGTGGATGTTGGCAATTTGATCTCTGGTTCCTCTGCCTTTTCTAAAACCAGCTTGAACATCTGGAAGTTCATGGTTCATGTATTGCTGACGCCTGCCTTGGAGAATTTTGAGCATTACTTTAGTAGCATGTGAGGTGAGTGCAATTGTTCGGTAGTTTGAGCATTCTTTGGCATTGCCTTTCTTTGGGATTGGAATGAAAACTGACCTTTTCCAGTCCTGTGGCCACTGCTGAGTTTTCCAAATTTGCTGGCATATTGAGTGCAGCACTTTCACAGCATCATCTTTCAGGATTTGAAATAGCTCAACTGGAATTCCATCACCTCCACTAGCTTTGTTCATTGTGATGCTTCTTAAGGTCCACTTGACTTCACATTCCAGGATGTCTGGCTCTAGGTGAGTGATCACACCATCGTGGTTATCTGGGTCATGAAGTTCTGTTTTGTATAGTTCTATGTATTCTTGCCAACCTTTCAGTATTGACCTCCATGGCTTATATAGACCACAGATTTGTAAGGAATTTTCAAGCAATGTCATTTCCATGTTTCAGTTTAGAACAGAATTTTACAATTTTCAGAGTAAAGGATAAACCTTTTAAATGTTCAAATAAACCCTTCCAGTCATCTAAAATATCTCCTCAGGCATAATATTTATTTTAAATTCAATACAAATTTTTATTGGGTTTCTCTGCTGGCTCAGACAGTAAAGAATCCACCTGCAATACAGGAGACCTCTGTTATATCCCTGGGTGGGAAAGATTCCCTGGAGAAGGCAATGACAAACCACTCCAGTATTCTTACCTGGGAAATCCCATGGACAGAGGAGCCTAGTGGGGTACAGTCCATGGGGTCACAAGGAGTGGGACACAACTGAGTGGGACACAACACTTTACTTTTACTTTAATGTATCAGTCTTTGCCCTAGGCTCTAGAGTTGGACTGTGAAGAAAGCTGAGCGCCAAAGCATTGGTGCTTTTGAACTGTGGTGTTGGAGAAGACTCTTGAGAGTCCCTTGGACTGCAAGGAGATCCAACCAGTCCATTCTGAAGGAGATCAATTCTGGGATTTCTTTGGAAGGAATGATGCTAAAGCTGAAACTCCAGTACTGGCCACCTCATGCAAAGAGTTGACTCATTGGAAAAGACTCTGATGCTGGGAGGGATTGGGGGCAGGAGGAGAAGGGGACAACAGAGGATGAGATGGCTGGATGGCATCACTGACTTGATGGATGTGAGTCTGAGTGAACTCCAGGAGTTGGTGATGAACAGGGGGGCCTGGCGTGCTGCGATTCATGGGGTTGCAAAGAGTCAGACACAACTGAGAGACTGAACTGAACTGAACTGACTGATGTTCTCTTATGATTAATTACCAAAAAAGTTTAGATTAATATTAGCAATACATGCATTCATACCAAGTTGCTTCAGTCGTGTCTGACTCTTGCAACCCTATGGACTGTAGCCCTTCTGGCTCCTCTGTCCATGGGGGTTCTCCAGGAAAGAATAATGGAGTGGGGTGCCATACCCTCCTCCAGGGGATCTTCCCTACCCAGGTATCGAACCTGTGTCTCTTATGTCTCCTGCTTTGGAGGGTGGGTTCTTTACCATTAGTGCCACCTAGGAAGCCCAATATTAGCAATACAAAATAGGAAATGCAGTTGATAGGATAATCTAAGGCAGGCTAGAGATCTTTTGTAGATGGATACATTATATGGGGAATTTGAAATAGAGGAGAGGAAAAGGTGCAAGGAGTTTATGGTCTATGATGACTAAGTGGGAAGTTAACGGTAAGGGAGTGATCAAAAAAGAGAGATGTGGCCACTGCCATGTGGAAATCAACTTTAGATAAAGACTAGAAGTGAAATATTTTGTGCAATGTCCTTCTTTATTTTCCTCCTTCATATTCCCATAAAGCATTTTCAATACCTTGACAACATGGTTAAAATTAGGGAGTGGAGTTGAGAGGTGGGCAGTCAAGATGGGACAGCTGTTAAAACTTTGTATGGACTTCCCTGGTGGTCCAGTGGCTAGGAATCTGCCTGCCAATACAGAGGAGGCAGATTAGATTCCTGGTGCAGGAAGATCTCACATGTCCTGGGGCATCTAAGCCTGTATGCTGCAACTCCTGAACCCAAGCTCTAGAGTCTTCAAGCCACAAGTACTGAAGCCCAGGTCCCCTAGAGCCTGTGTTCCACAACAAGAGAAGCCTCCACAATGAGAAGCCCACACACTGCAACTAGAGAGTATCCCCTGCTCACTGCAACTAGAGACAGCCTGCACATAGCAACAAAGACCCAACACAGGCAAAAAAATAAAAATAAAAAGCTTTGTGTGTGTCAGGTACTGGAAAGGACAAGGGCAAGTGCAAATGCAAGAAGAGTCAGGCATATCTGGGTTACGTACACACAATAGGAATCCTCAAATCACCCTTTCTCATAGACTCAGAGCTCTCCACTCCCATTCTGATTTATATGCTTCCTAATTTATTTCACTTTAAATAGGAAATAAGAAGTGGTAGCACAAAGGATCCTGACCAGAGTAAAATATAGTCTCAAAAAAGGAGTGTCCATCATCTTTACTCCCTGTAAGTGCCGCTAGCACCTCCAGAACCCCAAAGTAGATTCCCTGGGCTGACCTCTGGAAAGCTCCTTGTTCTAACTTAATAAGTAGGACAGCCTGATAAAGCCATAGGTGAGCTGGTTAGGAAAGCCACAGATCAAATCATCCTCATGGAAAGCTACAAAGCTAACTACTCCAGAAGAAAATGAGGTCTGGGGGTCTTTAGGGAACAGGTGTTATTTCTGTTTGGCTTTCTAGAGTCACTGAGTCAACTACCCAGAGGCACTTGAACAGGGCTCTCATTTTGTGTCCAGAGTACTCAGACTCTCAGCAAGAGATGCATAAACTACCACACATGCTTCTACACGATTCTGAGCCACCACGTCCAGAGCATATATTTCATTCCCACTCACTTCTTAATAGTCATCTTCTCAGGGAAACCTCCAGAGCACGTCAGAATGGCCCTTGCTTTTAGACTTTAAAATCAATAGCTACCAACCACATGACAGGCACAATGTTGGACATCTGACAGTCTTCTTTACTTCTCACAGCACCTTAAATTGCCTAAATGTATGCTCTCCCCTTATGCAGATGAGTTTTGCCCAATGGTACCAGGGAGTAAGTGGCCAAGGAAGATCCAACCTCAAATCTGTCTGAACCCAAAGCCCATGCTATTTCACTATACATTATAAGCTAAGGAAAAGATTTTCTGGTCAGTGCCTCTGACTCCACCTCCTAGAAGGGGAGAGAGAGGAAAGAAAGAAAGAAAAAAGAGAGGAAGGAGAGGTGGGAGGGAGGGGAAGGAAGGAAAGAAAGAAAGAAAGAAAACAAAGAGAAAACACCTCCGAGGGAGTTTTAAAAAAAATAGTGTCTCCAATACAGGAACAAAATTAGAGCTGAGGTCTTGTACTAGATAAGGGGAAGAGCTTTCTAAGATTCATTACTCCATGTATACGGCAAAGGGGTGGTTCAACTGCATTAATCATATGTGCTTAGCAATATTTCAGCCTTGTTTTTAGCCCAGGCCTAACTGAAGGCTAATAGTACTAAGCAGTTATAATACAAAGACCAAAGATTTGGAGTCCAAGCTGGATTCAAATCCATGTTCCAGCACTTCATGCACGGTAGTGCTTGGGCAGATTACTCAGTCTCTTTGAGAGTCAGGTAACCTTTTAAAAATGTTATCTACATCATAAGAGTGTTGCTGGTACACAATGAAGTCTTATTGCATATGAAGCACCTCACATAGAGCGAGGAACATAGTATGTCTCCATAAGTGTTTTCTTTCTCCACCATTTTTCTTCATAGGATGAAATAAGAAATGATATGTCTTCTGGGAAATGTCAGTCTGGAAAGCCTGAGGTGTTTCACTTTATGGATGTACTGCCTTACTCCTGGCAAACCTGTACTGATTAAAAGTTACACAGAGGAGGAAAAATCTAACTTAGAAGGGATAATCAAGACTTCCCATACTCTAAAAGGGATAATTTCTGGACTGTGTGTTCGGTTCAGTTCAGTTCAGTCACTCAGTAGTGTATGACTCTTTGTGACCTCATGAATCGCAGCATGCCAGGCCTCCTTGTCCATCACCAACTCCCGGAGTTCACTCAAACTCACATCTATCAAGTCAGTGATGCCATCCAGCCATCTTATCCTCTGTCGTCCCCTTTTCCTTCTGCCCTCAATCCCTCGACTGTGTGTAGAACCAATAAAACTCTGTCTTGAAGACAAAAGTTAGTTTATGAAATTGTGTGATGTTTTCCAGAGGAAATGGGAAATTTCACAGAGCCTGATGGTCATAGTTGTGCAGCGGAGCCAAGCAACCCAGAATTTGTGTTATCAAAGAATAGCAGGATTTTCTGCTAAAGAAATATGATCTGATTTAAATTCCTAAAATATATGCATAGTAATCATTCATAGTACTTAAAATCACCGCAGGTATCTGACTCCAGCAAAAGCTCCTTCTTCCCATTGTACTGTGAAAACAATAGGGACCTCTCTCTTCTGTTCTTGCTGTTTTTCCTCTGAGCTCAGGTCTTCCTGTTTTGTCTCCATATTGTAGTTGATATCTCCTCCCACTTTCTATTCTTTTCTCTACCTTAATCCACATCTTTTTTTCCTTGTGAATATCATACTCAATGTTCCTCTTTCCTGTGGAAATTGTTACTCTTGCCACCAGAAACAATGTGCTCCCTAAATATGTATTTGTGAGAGTTCAGTCACTTTAGTCATGCCTGACTCTTTGAGACTTCATGGGCTGTAGCCCATCAGGCTCCTCTGTCCATTGCATTCTCCAGGCAAGAAGACTGCAGTGGGTGTCTATGCCCTTCTCCAGGGGATCTTCCTGACCCAGGGATCGAACTCACATCTCCTGCATGTCCTGCATTGCAGGTAGATTCTTACCCACTGAGCCACCACCACAGGAAACTATGTGCTCACTGAGTAATCTCTTCCAAATGGGCTTATATTCAGCTCCCCGTTCCCCATGATCTCTTTCTGCCTCTAGCACCTTAAGTTACAAGATGACTCCCCAAGGTTATGAGTAGAACCTGGTGTTCTGGAGCTGAACTGGACTTTTTCTCTGTGAAAAGTTGTGTAGCTATCTGAAGTTTAAATGCCAATTGCCAATTTGAAAGTCTCAGGTGATAAGCCAGGCAGTGTACTTGTCAAAAATATTTGCTGACACACAGCCACTAAGAAAAGATACCTCCAAGCACAACCGCTGCCATGGAGCAGACCTCAGCACATACGTAGAACAGGTGATCCAGCTTCAACCCTGGCCTTACAGATTGGACCAGGGACAGGCACTTTACCCATGGACAGCCAGTTCGTAGGGTGACCACCATGTTCCAAAAGGAGACCTGACCAAATGACAGTCATTCTCCAAGGAATTTGAGCAAGAAAAAGAAAAATCAGTGAAGTAGCCTTAGGAGATAAAAGTGAAAGTTTTTTTTTTGGGGGGGGGGTGGGTGGAGGGGGGAATAAGTAAAAGCAGAATCTTCTCCTGACCCAGAAAGCTTCTTCACAAAGTGCTAGAGAAAGAAAACACTCTTGCTCATGAATAAGCATTAAACCAGGACATGATGAGCACCACAGGCAATCTGCTCAGAGACTGCAAAGACAGAAAGAAACCCCACCATTTTACATAGCCAAGTAGACACAACCAGATACGTGCATGTGCTCAAAATAAACAATCACTAGTCTTCAATACAAGAACTTGACAGGACCATTTGTCACTCGCAATTCTTCCTAACTTTACTTGGTGGTTGGGTCAACCATCTGTGTTAGCCAATTGGCTTTATCCAAAGGAAAATCAAGCCTGGAAGTAGTTTAACAATCCAATGAAAACTTCTGCCCTGATGCAGAAACTAGAAGGCAAGGTCAATAGCTTCTCTGATGTCTGCATTTCAGAAAGATGGCTCCTGGATCCTTAAGAAAGACATTCCTCCTAATAAAGCTGACCTAAGACCTAGCTAGCATTCAAATAGGTAACCCTTATCTAGCAAAGGGCTTCTCTGGTGGCTCAGAGGTTAAAGCATTTCCCTGCAATGTGGGAGACCTGGGTTCGATCCCTGGGTTGGGAAGATCCCCTGGAGAAGGAAATGGCAACCCACTCCAGTATTCTTGCCTGGAGAATCCCATAGAGGGAGGAGTCTGGTAGGCTACAGTCCATGGGGTTGCAAAGAGTCGAACATGACTGAGCTACTTCACTTTCACTTTAGCATTCGAAAGGATTTATACACATTTCAGAGAAGAGAAGGACTTCTCTGGTGACTCTGACAGTAAAGCGTCTGCCTACAGTGTGGGAGACCTGGGTTTGATCCCTGGGTCAGGAAGATCCTCTGGAGAAGACAATGGCAACCGACTCCAGTGCTCTTGCCTGGAAAATCCCATGGACAGAAGAGCCTGGTAGGCTGCAGTCCCATGAGGTCGCTAAGGGTCAGACATGACTGAGAGACTTCACTTTCAATGTTCACTTTCATGCATTGGAGAAGGAAATGGCAACCCACTCCAGTGTTCTTGCCTGGAGAATCCCAGGGAGGGGGGAGCCTGGTGGGAGGTTGTCTACAGTGTTGCACAGAGTCAGACACGACTGAAGCGACTTAGCAGCAGTAAGACCTGTCTAGCATTCAAAAGGATTTATATACATTTCAGAGAAGAGAAGACTTCCCTGGTGGCTCAGATGGTAAAGCGTCTGCCTACAGTGCGAGACCTGGGTTCAATCCCTGGGTCAGGAAGATCCTCTGGAGAAGGCAATGGCAATCCACTCCAGTACTCTTGCGTGGAAAATCCCATGGATGGAGGAGCCTGATAGGCTGCAGTCCATGGGGTTGTGAAGAGTCGGACATGACTGAGCGGCTTCACTTTCAGAGAAGAGAAAGCATTTATAATTAGATATTTTCTACAGTAAATGCTCAAAGAAAAAGGAGGAGAGGGAAATCTCTTTCCTCATATCTTTGTGTGTCCTTACAAAGACTGTGATGTAGAGGTAGTCTGGAGTAGGTTGGCGGAGGGTGTCATTGTGGACCAGTGTAAGCCAAAGTGAAGTGGTAACAGAAAAATGACTAAACAGAAGCTCTGAAGTAGACAAAAGACACCTGCTTCAATATTCGTATTTATATCAATATCTATAATTGAGAGTTCGTAGAGATAAGAGAGGACTTTGGCTTCCCAGGTAGCGCTAGTGGTAAACAACTCTCCTGCCAATGTAGGTAAACCTAAGAGATGCGGTATCGATTTGTGGCTTGGGAAGATCCCCTAGAGAAAGGCATGCCAACCCACTCCAGTATTCTTGTCTGGAGAATCCCATGGACAGAGGAGCCTCGTGGGCTACAGTCCATGGAGCTGTGAAAGAGTCAGACACGACTGAAACGACTTAGCACATGCATACACACACACACACACACACACACACACACACACTGATAAGAGAAACAGATGTATGGCATGTAGCTAGACTATCTGAGTGAATCCACTATGTTTTGCTGGATCCAGAACTTTCATCCAGAACTACCATTTTCCTGAGGCCTAACTGTCCAGGTTCCCCTGCATTCTCCTGCATATATGCCATTACAATAACAACCACACTCTTCCTCCATACACATGCCATCACTAGGGGTAGCATGAGACAGTTTTTGTTTCTTGCGTTAAAAGTGCTTGCTTAAAATATCCCTACCGTATATCACAGGGAATTCTACTCAATACTCTGTATTGCCATATGAGGAAAGAATCTAAAATAAGTTATACATATGTATATATATAACTGATTCACTTTGCTGTACAGCAAAAACTAACATAACATTGTAAATTAACTATATGCCAATCAAAAATTTTTTTAAACATGATAGAAAGATTTTTTTTTCCTGAGGAACTATCCTGGGACTCTTGTGTGCAGAACACTCTATTATCTGAATATAATTCACTCCTCTTAGGAAGACTTGACATCTGTCGCGTGTGAAAGTCATTCTATGAATTCAGTCAGTCAGACAACTCTAGCCAAGGGTCTACAAGGCTTTGTGGATATGTAAATTAATGCCCTCAAGTGAATGGCGGATCATAAATACTGGAGCTCTGGTTTGTGAAAGGCAAACCTTTGGTCTCCTTGAATGTAACCACTCTCCCTTGGCAAGAATCTAGCAGAATTAGCCTTTGTGCAAAATATTTACAGAGCAAGATATGCACTTGTTTGTTCATTGTTTTGCTCATTCATTAAATTAATTAACAGGTAAAGGTCCAAGAAGTGTTCTGTGAATGGGAGACACAACAGACCAGGGCGCTGTGTCAAGCTGATTACATTCCAGCTGGAGACCACAGAGCCCAGAAGCATATGAAGATATTGTATCAGGGGCACAGTTGAGGGATATGTAAAGCACAAAGAGTTGGTTCTACAGAGAGTTTAAATAGGTGGTCAGGAGGATCATATATATTTTATTATCATTCTGGTATTTCTGTTGTATCTGCCTTGTATTATAATTTGGTGAGAGTGGATTGTTTTTTTAAAAAATGGCTAAAGCTGGAAAGTTTTCTAGTGATTCTTAGAGGTAAAGGTTTGGGGTCCTTGGAATGAGAAGCTTGATAAAGCAATTGCTCCCCTCACTGACTTTCCAGAGTTCTGAGCTTCAGGATTCCTATTCCTGCTCCTGAGTTTGTGTGGTGAGCCCTGGGGACTCTTGTCCAGGATCCTTGTTGACAAGACACAGCTTATTTAGGCTCATACTCCCTCTGGGTAAAGACATGACTCTAGGCTTCTCATTCTATCTCACTCCACATCCAGGGACTAATTCACTCTGGCCACCTGGCAATGAGGGCTCTGACAAAATGGATCTTGTATGCTGAGGACACCTGCAAAGTTAAGCCCAATTACATTGATTTGAATGTGTAGATGGCTAGAGCAAGAGTGTGTTTTGTTCATATTAAAATGAACTCACAGAATCACTGGAAGTTACCAAAAGGCACTAAGTAAAGTGATGAATATTAAATTAAGGAGTGCTCAGCCCCCAAATAAGAGTACAGTCTGTGATATACAAGCTCTACTCCACACCTCCCCAAAATAAATCTATGTTGAACCATGCTAAAGAGGCAGTCCTCCACAGCATCAAGTAATGAGAGGTTAGGAATTATTCAGTGACAACAGATATTCTCTATCAAGAGAAATGGGCTTGAAGTGTACTTGGACCCAATTCATTCGAACAACTACAGTAGTTAGAGTGCTAACATCTCTTGCTCTTCATAGAGTCTGAGGAGGGTTCTCTTCTGAGACAAGTGGGTCTTTCTGTGTATATGTAGGAATGAGGGGAAGGTGAGGGAGGTGGCAACTGTAGGCTTCCAGCTGAGCACACAGCACAGACTATCACAGTCAGAGGCAGATCAAGAGGCAGTGGATGACTAGGGAAGGCATGTGGAGTTAGAAGATGAGAGTTGAGATTCTAATGTCTTTTCCTGGATTGTTTGATAGGCACCTTACCAAGACACAGTGGGCCTTAGTTATTTCATCCGCACAGTTCATATAGAGTTCAGTTCAGTTCAGTCACTCAGTCATGTCCAACTCTTTGAGACCTCATGAACCGCAGCACACCAGGCCTCCCTGTCCATCACCAACTGCCAGTCTATCCAAACCCATGTCCATTGTGTTGGTGATGCCATCCAACCATCTGATCCCGTGTCATCCCCTTTTCCTCCTGCCTTCAATCTTTCCCAGCATCAGGGTCTTTTCAAATGAGTCAGCTCTTCACATCAGATGGCCAAAGTATTGGAGTTTCAGCTTCAACATCAGTCCTTCCAATGAACACCTAGGACTGATCTCCTTTAGGATTGACTAGTTAGATTTCCTTGGAGTCCAAGGGTCTCTCAAGAATCTTCTCCAAACAGCAGTTCAAAAGCATCAATTCTTCAGCTCTCAGCTTTCTTTTTAGTCCAACTCTCACATGACCACTGGAAAAACCATAGCCTTGACTAGACGGACCTTTGTTGACAAAGTAATGTCTCTGCTTTTCAATATGCTGTCTAGGTTGGTCATAACTTTCCTTCCAAGGAGTAAGTGTCTTTTAATTTCATGGCTGCAATCACCATCTCCATATTGGAGCTCCCAAAAATAAACTCAGTGACTGTTTCCACTGTTTCCCCATCTATTTGCCATGAAGTGATGGGACCAGTTTTCTGAATGTTGAGCTTTAAGCCAACTTTTTCACTCTCTTCTTTCACTTTCATCAAGAGGCTCTTTAGTTCTTCTTCACTTTCTGCCATAAGGGTGGTGTCATCTGCATATTTGAGGTAATTGATATTTCTCCCAGCAAACTTGATTCCAGTTTGTGCTTCCTCTAGCCCAGAATTTCTCACAATGTACTCTGCATATAAGTTAAATAAGCAGGGTGACAATAAACAGCCTTGACATACTCCTTTTCCTATTTGCAACCAGTCTGTTGTTCCATGTCCAGTTCTAACTGTTGCTTCCTGACCTGCATACAGGTTTCTTAAGAGGCAGGTCAGGTGGTCTGGTATTCCCATCTCTTTCAGAATTTTCCACAGTTTATTGTGATCCACACAGTCAAAGGCTTTGGCATAGTCAATAAAGCAGAGATAGATATTTTCTGGAACTCTCTTGCTTTTTCGGTGATCCAGCAGATGTTGGCAATTTGATACAAAACATTATACTAAGGTATAAGGAGAAACTAGAACTTCTATTTACATGTATCTTTATCTTAGTCTCTTCTAAACTATTTTGTGTGTTTAATGCACATGTTCAAAGACTAGTACATGTGCTCAGTAGATCAGTCATGTTTGACTCTTTGTGATCCCAGGACTGTAGTCCATCAGGCTCCTCAGTCCATGGGATTTCCCAGGCAAGAATACTGGAGTGGGTTGCCATTTCCTTCTCCAGGGGATCTTCCCAACCCAGAGGTATAATTCATGTGCCCTGCATCTCTTTGCATTGGCAGGTGGATTTTTTGCCTCTGAACCACCTCGGAAGCCCCCATAGTAGTACATAGATAAGTTTAAAGTTACATGGCCAAACTTGCATGAAGGCTGATGATTTAGAATGTTGTGAGTCAGAAAAACTTGGAGTTAGAAAAGGGAGAATCTTCACTCAGCCACTTTCTAGTTGCCTGACCCTAGGCAATTTCCTTAGTTTTTCTGAGTCTAACTTCCAATCTGTGTATTACCAGGATAATAATAGCACTTACGTCATAAGATTGTTGTGAGGATTAAACGAGTGCTTAGCATGGTGCCTGGCAAGAAATGTGTGAAATAGATAATAGCTCGTATTACTCATCAACAAAATGGAGATAATTTCTTTCTTGCCAAATTGTTGTGAAATTTAATGACATGGTATATTTAAAAGTGCTCTGTAAAGCTTAAATTCTAGATAACTGTAAAGTAATATTTTCAATGCTTATTGAGTGCTACAGTTTTACTTCTTTCAAGTGCCAGAGTCTGAGGCCATATCAGTTTGATCCTTCTTTTATGGGATATCTGAATTTTCTTCATATCTTGGAGTTATCATAGGGAAGCCTGGGAGAAGTTGCTCATAGGACTGGTACCCTGAGATTTTTCTCTATAAACAGAGAATTTGAGCATTACTTAACCTCAGATATGCAGATGACACCACCTTTTTGGAAGAAAGTGAAGAGGAACTAAAGAGCCTCTTGATGAAAGTGAAAGCAGAAAGTGAAAAGGCTGGCTTAAAACTCAACATTCAAGAAATGAAGGTCATGGCATCCAGTCCCATCACTTCATGACAACTAGATGGGGAAACAATGGAAAAAGTGACAAACTTTATTTTCTTGGGCTTCAAAATCACTGCAGATGGTGACTGCAGCCATGAAATTAAAGATGCTTGCTCCTTGGAAGAAAAGTTATGACCAATCTAGACAGCTATTAAAAAGCAGAGACATTACTTTGCCAACAAAGGTCTGGCTAGTCAAGGCTATGGTTTTTCCAATAGTCATGTATGGAGGAGAGAGTTGGACCATAAAGAAAGCTGAGTGCCAAAGAATTGATGCTTTTGAACTGTGGTGTTGAAGAAGACTCTTGAGAGTCCCTTGGACTGCAAGGAGATCCAATTAGTCCATCCTAAAGGAAATCAGTCCTGAATATTCATTGTAAGGACTGATGCTGAAGCTGAAACTCCAAAACTTTGGCCACCTGATGGGAAGAACTGACTCACTGGAAAAGACCCTGATGCTGGGACAGATTGGAGGCAGGAGGAGAAGGGGACAACAGAGGATAAGATGGTTGAATGGCATCACCGACTCAACGGAAGTGAGTTTGAGCAAGCTCCAGGAGTTGGTGCTGGACAGGGAAGCCTGGTGTGCTGCAGTCCATGGGGTCGCAAAGAGTCAGACATGACTGAGCCACTGAACTGAACTGAGCTAGGTGGCTGGGCGTGGCCTCTCTAAAGCCATTCTTATATATCCATCCTTTAAATGTTAGAATTTTATGGATAAGACCAATATGGCCCTAGTATCCCCCAAAGTTCTTATCTCTTAAAAATTAGGGTAAGAATTTGAGATGCTTTGTTCATATAAAGCAGTGCTTTAGAAAACACAAGATTTATGTATTTAATAAAATCTATAGAATCCTGGACATCACTGCCAAAGAGGATTTAGGAAACAGTTGGCTCCCTGAGTAAGCTATTTAAAATGAAGAAAGCATAAGCAACTTAACTCCCACTTTTCTGGGGGATAGTTAACAATTTATAATTGAAATCATTGCTATTTTAGCTCTAATAATATCATATCACAATGGTTGGCAGAGCAGTAAACAAAATTGGACATTTATTTTGACTTTCTCCATTGAATTACCTTTTAATTTCTTTCAATGACCCAAAGGAAAGGTAGCAAAATGAGATTCAAGAATCTGTGAGCTGGGTGGCAGATGGAGACCCATTGCCTAAGTCCTGCACTACATGTGGTAGAAGGAGGGCTGGCTGAGCAATGGCACCACAGCTGCCACTTTACAGCCGTGAAGATAGTGCAAAGCCTCACTGGGGCCAAACTTCTATGCGTTAACAATGTGGAGTTTTACCTGAGCCCAGTGTTCCTGGAAAGCAATGACGGGCAATAATCCTCCCCTGTTTTGTGTTTTAGGAGACAGCTGGCTGCAGAAAGCCTTCTGACCCATGCGACTTGGATGGGGCTCATGGGTGGCTCCTGTGTACCCGTGGCAAGGCAGACAAAAGTTCTCCAAGTTCTGATTCTAACTCATGAATGATTAGCTAAATCATTGGTCCACACTGAACAATCTGAAAACTGTCCACTAACTTAACTCATTTAAATTTTAGCAGGCTTCTTTCCCTCCCCCAGGCGGCAGAAGCTTGTCTCATCCATAAGCTTAAGTTAGCTTAAGCAAGCACTAAAATGCAGAATATCTCCCCCTTAAAGGCCCTTTCCTGTATGAAGTGCCTGTTCATATCACCTACTCATTCGACTCCTGAATACAGAGTTCTCTTTAAACTTCATTCAGTTCAGTTCAGTTCAGTCGCTCAGTTGTGTCTGACTCTTTGCAACCCCATGAATCGCAGCACGCCAGGCCTCCCTGTCCATCACAAACTCCCGGAATTCGCTCAGACTCACGTCCATCGAGTCAGTGATGCCATCCAACCATCTCATCCTCTGTCGTCCCCTTCTCCTCCTGCCTTCTTTAAAACAGAAAAAGCCTTTTCTACCTGAACTTTGAGACACTTGTACACATTATGCCTTCTCCCTACTATAATGTCATCTGGTCCCATCACTTCATGGCAAATAGATGAGGAAAAAGTGGAAATAGTGACAGACTTTATTTTGGGGGCCTCCAAAACCACTGCAGATGGTGACTGCAGTCATGAAATTAAAAGACGCTTGCTCCTTGAAAGAAAAGTTATGATCAACCTAGACAGCATATTGAAAAGCAGAGACATTACTTTGCCGACAAAGGTTCATCTAGTCAAGGCTATGGTTTTTCCAGTAGTCATGTATGGATGTGAGAGTTGGACTATTAAGAAAGCTGAGCACTGAAGAATTGATGCTTTTGAACTGTGGTGTTGGAGAAGACTCTTGAGAGTCTGTTGGACAGCAAGGAGATCCAGCCCGTCCATCCTACAGGAAATCGGTCCTGAATATTCATTGTAAGGACTGACGTTGAAGCTGAAATGCCAATACTTTGGCCATCTGATGGGAAGAACTGACTCGTTGGAAAAGACCATGATGCTGGGACAGATTGGAGGCAGGAAGAGAAGCGGATGACAGAAGATGAGATGGTTGGATGGCAACACCAACTCAATGGACATGAGTTTGAGTAGCCTCCTGGAGTTGGTGATGGACAGGGAAGCCTGGCATACTGCAGTCCATGGGGTCACAAAGAGTTTGAAGTGACTGAGCAACTGAACTGAACTGAACTACAATGGACACCCTCCCACTGTTGTAATAGTTCCCCCATCCAATGCAATTGTCTCTCTACCCCTATTGCAATGATCCTTATAAGTAGTTTTTCCATATCTGCTTTTTGTTTGACAGGAGAAAACTAGACTTTCTCTTCTACCTCTAGTCTTTTCTGTTAATGTGCTTTTTCTTGTTTTCATCTAGTAAATGAATATATATATGTATCTAGATATGTAAATCTATAACTATGTATATTGAGTTCATTCTTAGTGCTACGGATAAAGACAACAAATTCCTTCTCTCATGCCTATTGGAGTGGTTGAGAGACAGATAAGAAAAAACAAACATTAAATGATATGAAGTGTTTTGGAGATAAAACTAGGTAAGTGAGAGAATGTTTGCTTGGGGATGAGTCAAAATTGAATCTATGGTGTGTGTGTGTGTGCTTAGTCATGTCTGACTTTTTGCAATCCCATGGACTGTAGCCCACCAGGCTCCTTTGTCCATGGGATTTCCCAGCCAGGAATACTGGAGTGGGTTGCCATTTCCTACTCTAGGGGATCTTCCTTGCCAAGGAATCAAATTCCTGTCCCTTGTGTCTCCTGCTTGGCAGACAGATTCTTTACCACTGTGCCACTTGGGAAGCCCTTTATATCTGCGATTGTCAGATAAAATTTCACATATACAAATAGTCCTAAGAGAAATGAGAAAAAGGGCTAACAAGCAAAGATCCTGGGATGAGCTGACTAACATTTTGAAAGAACTACTCTGGGTTCTAAGTGGAGAACAGGCTGGAGAGAGGGCAATGATAGAAGCATGGAGGACATCTAGGAATCTATGGCAAGAATATCTGCACTAGAGGCTGGTGGACTGAACAAAGGTGGTGATGACTATGGTCTGGGAAGGCAAGATATGAGGGACTGGAATCAGAACTTGAATTTGGAGCATGTTATGTTTTAATGTTTATTACTCATAAATGGAGAGTTCTAATTGAAAATTATATATTGAATATATCTATATGAGTCATGAGTTCAGGATAGAGATCTTTACAGATCTTGATATCTATGAAAGGAATATTATTAATTTCAATAATTAAGACAATCATTTAAGTCAAATGATTATTTTACTTTTTAGTGTATTTAGGTTAAATATACTCATTTAGCTGTATTTACTCAATCTATCTACTTTGCCTAATATGCTAATTATGTTTTTGCCTCAGGCCTTTGTCCTTTGGAACAACAGACTGATTCCAAATAGGAAAAGGAGTTTGTCAAGGCTGTATATTGTCACCCTGCTTATTTAACTTATATGCAGAGTATATCATGAGAAACACTGGGCTAGAAGAAGCACAAGCTGGAATCAAGATTTCCAGGAGAAATATCAATAACCTCAGATATGCAGATGACACCACCCTTATGGCAGAAAGTGAAGAGGAACTAAAAGCTTCTTGATGAAAGTGAAAGAGGAGAGTGAAAAAGTTGGCTTAAAGCCCAACATTCAGAAAACGAAGATCATGGCATCTGGTCCCATCACTTCATGGGAAATAGATGGGGAAACAGTGTAAACAGTGTCAGACTTTATTTTGGGGGGCTCCAAAATCACTGCAGATGGTGATTGCAGCCATGAAATTAAAAGACGCTTACTTCTTGGAAGAAAAGTTATGACCAACCTAGACAGCATATTCAAGAGCAGAGATATTACCTTGCCAACAAAGTTCCATCTACTCAAGGCTATGGTTTTTCCACTGGTCATGTACGGATGTGAGAGTTGGACTGTGAAGAAGGCTGAGCGCCGGAGAATTGATGCTTTTGAACTATGGTGTTGGAGAAGACTCTTGAGAGTCCCTTGGACTGCAAGGAAATCCAACCAGTCCATCCTAAAGGAGACCAGTCCTGGGTGTTCACTGGAAGAACTGATGCTGAAGCTGAAACTCCAGTACTTTGGCCACCTCATGCAAAGAGTTGACTCATTGGAAAAGACTCTGATGCTGGGAGGGATTGGGGGCAGGAGGAGAAGGGGACGACAGAGGATGAGATGGCTGGATGGCATCACTGACTCGATGGACATGAGTGTGAGTGAACTCCGGGAGTTGGTGATGAACAGGGAGACCTGGCGTCGCAGAGTCAGACGTGACTGAGCGACAACTGAACTGAACTTTGTCCTTTCTTTCCTCTGTCTACCAGGATTACTCAAAATTTAACAAGATAAAAAGCCAGAGATAATGAGCCAGAGTGCAAACTGACACACAGCTTTCTTCATCAAGAATGTCTTTCAATACGAAAGAAAAATGTTAGCAGGACTGAACAGTGTTTCATAATGAAGTTGGTTTGCATTCTAGGATATTCTCCTTATCTTACCATCAATCAGAAATAGACATTCCATACACCATGCTGTTCTAGACCACTGAAGTACCCCCAAATAACTACTCCACAGCTCCTCATTTCATTCAAGCCCTGGAACAAATGTCACTTCCTCAGAGAAGCCTTCTCTTCTAAAATGCTGCTTCTCTCACTGTCTCCTTTTTCCTTGCTTTAGTTCCTATGTAGCATTTATCATTATTTTACTTTATATTATGTAATTATTTGCTTAGATTGTGTCCCCGCTACAAAGCAAGCTCAAGTAGGGCATGAGCTTTGTGTTAGTCAGTTGTATCTCCTGTGCCTAGGAAATTACCTGGCTGGCACATACAAGGTTACAGAAAAAGGAAAATGAATGAACAGGAATATAATAAACACATCAATATTCTATATTTTGTATTTGTATAATAAATCATTGCACTTCTTTTTAAATGTTCATTTTCCTTATTTTAGGTATGTTCCTTGTAAATGATATTGTTGGGAGGGGAAATTTTCCACCTCTACTCCCCTTAAATTCTTGTGGCTGGATTACCCATAAAATTGACACAAGACAGATTAGCAGCAGAAAAAAAAATTGTTTTTCCCATTTTTTATATTGATTTTTATTGGTGTATAGTTGCTTTACAATGCTGTTTCAGTTTCTGCTGTTTAGCAAAGTGAATCAGCCTTACATATACATATATCCCCTCTTTTTTGGATTTCTTTTCCATTTAGGTCATCACAGAGCACTGAGTAGAGTTCACTGTGCTATAGAGCAGGTTCTCAGTTATCTATTTTACACACAGTGTTTTATATATATACGTCAGCCCCAATCTCGCAATTCAGCGCACCCCCTTTTCCAGCCTTGGTAACCATAACTTTGTTCTCTATGTCTGTGTCTCTGTTTCTGCTTTGCATATTAGTTCACCGCTAACACTCTTCTAGATTCCACATACAAGCGATATTATACAATATTTGTTCTCTCTTTCTGACTTACTTCACTCTGTATGACAATCTCTCGGTCCATCCACATCTCTGCAAATGGCACTATTTCATTCCTTTATATGGCTGAGAAATGTTCTATTGTATATAGGAACCATATCTTCTTTATCCATCCTTTATTGACGGACATTTAGATTGCTTCCATGTCTTGGCTACTTTAATTAGTGCTGCAAAGAATATCACAGGGCATGCATCCTTTCAAATTATGGTTTTCTCCGGATAGATGGCTAGGTGTGGGATTACTGGGTCATATGGTAACTCTAATTTTAGTTTTTTTAGGAACTTCCATATTATTCTCCATAGTGGCTGTACCAATTTATATTTCCACCAATAGTGCAGGAGGGTTCCCTTTTCTTCACACCTTCTCCTGCATGTATTGTTTGTAGATGTTTTGATGATCGACATTCTGACTGATGTGAGGTGATACCTCATTCTAGTTTAGGTTTGCATTTCTCTAATAATGAGCGATGTTGAGCATCTTTTCGTGTTTGTTGGCCGTCTGTATGTCTTCTTTGGAGAAATGTCCATTTATGTCTTTGGCCTGTTCAACTCCAGCCAGAAAGGGATAAGGCAGCCACACCTGGGGAGTCCATACTCACTCTGATGGGATCCCCCTCTAGTGCCCTCGGAGGCAGGGACTGACAGGAAGCTGAGTCAGATGGGGTGCGCTCACTCTAGTGGGAGTCTCTCCTAGTGCCTGCAGAGGCAAGGGCTGGCATACGGGGAGAGAGTCCATGATGGCGGCCCCACCTTTTGCTTGCCTTTCAACAGTGGTGCCTCATTTCCAAGGCAGATTTGCTTCCTCTAAGATCATTCCCAGCTAGGGAGCTCCTTACTTCTGTCCCTCAGGCCATCTCTGTGAAACCAACAGCAGTCCTCTCCCTGGTCCACTCTCCCACACTTTAGCATCCTGCTCCCTCCAGCATGGGCAAGACACTTACCTCAGCCTGGGGTGCCCAGTGTCAGCTCCCCAGGAGGCTTTGGCAGGGGTGGTGTGTGAGTCCCTGCAGCTTGTTTGGGCCAGAGAGGACTTGGCTTGAGGGGTAGGTGGGCCCGCTCAGACGAGTACCCCTCCCAGTGCCTGTGGAGGCAGGGGCCAGTGGGTGGGGAGGGGGGTTACAATGGCCGTCCCACCCTTTCCATGCCACTCAACAGCAGCACCTTTATTCTATGGTGACCAAGGTTTCCCCCAGAAACTTTCCTGGTCAAACTTACTCCTGTCCCTTCAGGCTGTCTCTTCACATCTAACAGCTGTCCCCTTCCAGGGTTCACTCTCCAAACCCCATGTTCCAGCACACAACCCCCCTCCATACAAGCAGACACATGTCTCAGGCTGGGGTGCATGGGGCTGCAGCATGGACCGTGAGTGCAGATCTTACTCTGTCCTGCCTTCCACTGACCAGTTGCTGCATTCCCCTCTGATCCCCCAAAGCTCCCTCTCTGTCCCAGCTGATTTTCCCACTGTGAGGGGACTTCTCTGAGTGCAGGAACCTCTCCTCACCTTTAGCTCCCCTCAGGGGTGCTGGTCCCTTCTCATTTCCTCTTTTTGTTTTTCTTTCTTTAGTCCTACCTGGTTGTGTGGGGATTTTTCTTGTCCTGCTAGGTGTCCAAGGTCCTCCAATAGTATTCAGCAGGTACTCTGTGAGATTTGTTCCACTTGTAGATGTATTCTTGATGTATTTGTGAAGAGAGGTGAATTCCATGTCCTCTTATTCCACCATCTTGACTCCAGAAATAAATTTTAATTCATGTACCTAGAGGTCGCATAGAAACAGGACCACAGGGGCTTTCCTGGAAGTTCAGTGGATAAGAATCCACCAGCCAATGCAGGAGACATGAGTTCGAACCCTGATCCAGGAAGATCCCAAATGCCAGGGAACAACTAAGCCCCTGCACCCACTATTGAACCTGTTCTCTAGAGCTCAGGAGCAAAAACTACTGAGTCTCTAGAGCCCATGCTCTGCAACAAAAGAAGCCACTGCAGTGATAAGCCTGTGCACTCAACTCAAGAGTAGTCACCGCTCACGGCAGCAAGAGAAAAAGCCCTGCAGCAATGAAGACCCAGGACAGCCAAAAACAAATAGAAATGAACTTTAGAAAAAGAAATGGGACCTCAGAAGTGACCGAAGTAGGCAGGTTTTATACTTTTTTAAACAAAGAAACAATACATGTGTGAAGAATTGATAGGACAAAGAAAGTTAGGGTTTGGGTGCTCAATTAGTGAAGAAGCTAAACAGAGTTTGGACTTGGGGTAGTAACTTGAAGTAGCAAGGTTTGTTTATACAGGCTTCTCAGCCTGAACTTCCTAACTTTAGTGATAAGTATGTCCTCCCTCCTGAAGCAGGGAGCATATATTTCACTTGGGAAATTTGCTTTACAGGGAAACAAGAGGGTCAGTGTCCCCCTTGTTTTCACCACTTCTTAAGTAAGTTTAATTCAGAATAATCAATGTGCCATTGAGGCACATTTTGGTGTGACCGCCTCTGGGCCCCAACAGTATATATCAGGGATTTGGGGTTGTTTTGTTTTTCTTTTAATCCAATCTAAAGTTTTTTTCTGTTTAATCCAGGATTTTAATCCACTTACATTTTCAAACATATTGATATGCATAATATATCAAATATCATACTTTCTTTCATTTTAAAAATTTCTGTTCTCTTCTTGCATTTGCCTATTCGGCTATATGAACTGTGTTTGAAAAGTTATCTTCCCCCTAAGTGTTCTGTACTTTTTTCTAATTCTTACATAAGGGAATGAAAGACTAACCTGATTTCTCCCAGCCTCCCTATCATTTATTATTATTAATTGTTAACTTTTTCTTTTCCTATGCCCTCTCCTAACCACCTTTGCTTTTCAATATATATTTTTTTCACCTCCATATAATCTTTCTGTTCTAAAGTTGACTTCACTTCACAAATACTTATGATAAAATCATATATATACAATGAACTAACAATTTCACTAGAAGTTAGAATTTCCTTCTCAATCAGGCAGAAAATCCGTTTCAGAAGAAGGCAATGGATGTAATTATTTTTGAGTGATCCATTTTATGTGAACTGCAGTGTATTTTCATATATTCTACAATATTTCAGTTAACTCATCTCATTGTGAATTTTTGAACCAAGCAAGAAATAAGATGAATATTTTTTATCTCAGGCCACACATTTTAAAGGAAAGTTTACAGTTATAAACCATTGTCATGATCTAATGGTCTAGGGCATGGAGAGGGAACACAAATCATGCTGCTGCTGCTAAGTCGTCAGTCGTGTCCGACTCTGTGTGACCCCATAGACGGCAGCCCACCAGGCTCCCCCGTCCCTGGGATTCTCCAGGCAAGAACATTGGAGTGGGTTGCCATCTTCTTCTCCAATGCATGAAAGTGAAAAGTGAAAGTGAAGTCGCTCAGTCGTGTCCGACTCCTAGCGACCCCATGGACTGCAGCCCACCAGGCCCCTCCGTCCATGGGATTTTTTCAGGCAAGAGTACTGGAGTGGGGTGCCATTGCCTTCTCCAAACACAAATCATAGATTTTTGCCTAATGAATACTTTTCTATACGATTGTTATTGCTAGTTCACTAGAGACAAGTCTCCTGCCACTTTTTTCCTCATAGTCTCACAAGAGTAAGGAGCAAACCATAGCTGACTTTAGTTTTCTACTTTATAGGCTGATACAAGAATGATCATGTGGACCTATGAATTTATGGTGGAATACAAATCCTACTGGTGGACAAAGGCAAGAGGGAGTTATTGCTTCAGTTCTTGAACTTTATACCTTGTTAGAAGAATTCTTCTAGGGTTTTGTATTTCCTTCCCCTAGTGTATCGATGCTATTCATGTCTAGTTTTTAGTTATTTTAAAATGTATTTGTATGTTTTACTGTTCATTTAAATAGTAATTTGGGAGCAGGAATAAAAATGCCTTTTTCTCATGCCACCATCTTGCTCAAAAGCATTTTCTTTGTATTTTTCTCAGTAGCAACCATGCTAGCAAAAGTCTGAGAAATAGTTCAAGTAGCTAGTTTACTAGTTGGCCAGCTTATTTATTGAATGCTGTTATCAAGTTAATTTTGATTGCTATGAACTCACAAATATAACAATCTCTATACTTATACAAATCTAAAAAGTAATTATTGATATAGACTAGGTGATGAAGAAGAAAGAAGGGAGAAGTAAGTGATCATTTTTTTATTCTGCTTAACCTGTGAAAACAGGGTGAGAGATGTAAAAAGAGAAACAAAGGCTTTTCTTAAAATCTATTATCCTCCAAAAACCAAGATAACCAATAAACACAGAATGTATTGAAGGAAGAAACAGAACAGGCTCCATCTTGAAAGCAGGACTCCATCTTGGGCCGGACTGTGGACTTTGAGCTATATGCCCAGTATCTATGGAAACGACATACCAACTGGAAAACTAGACCCCCACCCCTGCCACTTTATGGAAGAGCCCCAGGGCTCATACCTAGACTTTCCATCATCTAAAAGAATACCCTAATTATCTGTGTAACCAAATAGAATCCTCAATTCTATTATGCTTATTGGGGTATGACCACAGGCCTACTGATAATTGTCCACTGTTAGCTACCTAGGCTTAAGGCATACAAATCATGGGTTAACTTTGATTGTATCTTTCTTTTCCTTTGTTCTGACTAGTTTCAGAGAATTTGGGGAGGTGGGTTTGAGCATGTACACTTAGGGTATATAAGGTTTTCACAAAAACTAGTTGGGGTCCTTGGCTAAGAGGAGACTCTGACTTGGGCCCCTCAGTGTAATAAACTACATTCCACTATCTGTGTTGTCCTTCTGAGTGAGTTTGTTTGCCAGAACGTGTGTTTACAACAGTATGAAAATAATAACTATCAATAAGCTGAAGAAGAAGACAAATCTGTATATCTGTTCTCAAGTTCTAATGAAAATACTGTTGGCTTTCATGACTCCAGTATTTAAAATCATGAATTAATTTCTCTATCACATTCTATGTGGGGAATTCAGAAAAACAAATAATTTAATTTTAATTGTCCTAAACCTTCCCTTCTGATGCTTATTCATTACATTACTCATCTTTCTTTCTGACCAGAACTGTCAGGAGACAGATTCTCAAGGAAACGATCAGCAGTTTTCTGTCACGTAGATGGCTCTTGGGTTACAGGGGAGATGCAGTTGATTTACATAGATACCTCTGGCCACTTAATTAATAGATTTAAGCAAGACTCAAGGCTATAACTAATGTAATGCCCTTGTGGCATTAATTTGAAAGAACAATAGTTCATTACTATAATAAAACATCACTATCATTAACAAATAATGTATTTATATTATTAAAACCATGTTCAGTTCAGTTCAGTTTAGTTATTCAGTCATGTCTGACTCTTTGCGACCCCATGAACTGCAGCACGCCAGGCCTCCCTGTCCATCACCAACTCCCGTAGTTCACTCAGACTCGCGTCCATCGAGTCAGTGATGCCATCCAGCCATCTCATCCTCTGTCATCCCCTTCTCCTCCTGCCCCCAATCCCTCCCAGCATCAGGGTCTTTTCCAGTGTTAATGTAAGCAAATAGCAAAGATTAGCACCCTTTCTGAATTTGTTAATTTGCTCACAAATCACAACTATAAGAAATATAAAATCCACAGTTTCATAGTCAACCCTAAAAGAGGCTCTCTAGCTTTTGATATTAGCTATGACATTTGGGACACTGTTTGCAGACTTGCAGGGAGTGTTTGGAAGGATAGAGTCTGTACTCTAGAGTAGCCTTGGGAAGTGAAGGTAATTTGCAGAGTATAGGTTTATATGCAGAAACTTGAGCCATGGGAGATGCCTGGAGAAGTGGCTTGGGAACAATACTCAGTGGCACTGGTGGTGGGGTAGGCAGAAGGATATTGGGAATGCATGGGGTGAGCAGACAGATGGAGAGTTGGAGGGTGTCTTGGAGATTTAGTTAATTTCCCTTTACTTCTAAGTATAAATCAGAGGCAAATCAAATCTGAAACATTTTATTTTCAAAAACTAAAAACTTCTTCATTTTTATTCATATGAAAGCCCAAGGTAGTGCCAAATATATAAAATGTGTGATCGCATACTCCAAGTCCTGTGATTCTGCTGCTATTTCCTCACTAAGCTTGGCTACTTCTTGCTCACAACTATTAGTAAGTGCATTTTCTATTTGGAAACAACCCAGGTGCTTCACAGGGAGAGAAGAATAATTCAGTTTCATTTGTATCACTCTGGCACTTTGACTGTCTTGTTCTGCTGATTTCAGAGAGATAGCAGTGAGCAGCAGCTGGAAGCAAGATCAGACACTGACCAGGACAGTAAGAATGCCAAATCCTAGCCAAGAGACCACGAGGGCCAGCGACTAAAGTTTGGGTCCCCGTTCTTTCCTGCCTTGGGAAAAAAAAAAAATGTTTTTTGTCAAGGAGACAGAAGGTAGAGAGGAAAGTAAGGCGTTTATTACAAAAGCAGAGTACGTGCATGGGCAAGCTCAGATAGAAGTCGTGCCTTTGGGAAGCATGAGTCATTTATAAGGGGGTGATCTTCTGGGTATTTGGTTTCCTCTGACCAGTCTTACTTTTTACTTTGACTCAGGGCCCTCCCTTTTTGACCGGGAGGAGCCTTTCTACCATATGCGTAGTTAAGTTCTCACTGGCCCCAAGGATGAGAAATATGTCTCTTGATCTTTTAACCAAGAGTATTTAGCCTCTTTCTGCCCCTACCATTACTGCTATCTCAGAGTGTCCACCACAGACAAAGGCCAGCTATTTATCCTGTTCCTGGTGTTATTTCTACCTGGAAGTGTAAACATGAAGCTAGCTGTAAATGTCTAGCCTATCTCACTACCAAGTGGCCTAGATTCAAATGTTGAGTAAGCAAGAACGTTAAGGATCGTTTAACTTCTTCCATTTTTTAGATGATGAAACCAGGGATCGGAAAAAGTAATGGATGTGGCCACAGTCAATACATGATTCATGACAGTGCCAACATCAGAATCTGGTCTCCTAGATCTTTGAATCAGCTCTGTTTAAGTTTAGAAAGAAAATCTGAGAGGCCACAAAGTAACAGCTACCACATTTTACTGAATTCCAAAATCCAAAAATTTTATGTATCACTGAGAAAAAGACAATTAACCAATTATAAAATGCCATCAATTGTAAGGAACATTCAATTTTAGAGATGTAGCTCTAAAAGCTTTTTAAACCATCTTACAATTGTTAAAATATGGTAACATATTGGCGTTCCCTCCAAATTAGAAACTCATCCAGGTAGTATATGCTATTCTTCTCAGGTGAAAACAAAGCATAGCACCGCACTCAACAGCTTTGATTAGTTTTGTTTGTTGTTTTCTCCATAGTAAGTCTTCTCTAGTAAGCTTATTCTATATCAAGTATTCTATAGTATATGTATTTGACTATAGTATTTGTTTTGTAAAAATCCATTTATATTCTGTACACTTTTGCATATTTTAAATTAACTTAGCAGAAAGTACATTTGCTATGATCGATAAACAACATATTGATACATTATTATTAACTGAAGTTCATATTTTGCAGTAGAGTTTATTATTTGTGTTGTATCATTCTGCAGGTTTTGACAAATGCATAGTGTCATGTATGTATCATTATAGCTTCGTACAGAATAGTTTCACTGCTCTAAAATTGTTCATGTTACCTCTGATAACAGCTCATTTTTTGCTGTCTCCATAGTTTTCTTTTCCAGAATGTCATATGGTATCCAGCCTTTTTAGACTGGTTTTTCTTACTTTCATTTAGCACCTTTCACTAAATGTGCATTTAAGTTTCTTCCATGTCTTGTCATAGCTTGATAGCTCATTTCTTTTTATCATTGAATATTACTCCACTGTATGGATATACCAGACTAATTTTTGGAATCTATGAATAAAGCGGTGCATGTTTTTGTGTGGACATGAGGTTTCAACTCATTTGTATAAACAACAAACAGAGCAAAATATACAGAGCAATTGCTAGTTTTATGGTAAGTGTAGCTTTGTAAGAACGTGTCAAAGTGTCCTCCAAAATGGCTGTACCATTTTGCATTCTCACCAGCAATGAGCGTGAGCTCCTGGTGTTCCACATTCTCCCTGGTATTTGGTGTTATCAGTGTTTGATATTTTCACCGTTCGAATAGGTGGTAATGGTATCTCATCATTATGATTGCAATTCCCTACTGACAATGATGGGCTTCCCTGGTAGCTCTGCTGGTAAAGAATCTGCCTGCAATGCAGGAGACCCCAGTTCAATTCCTAGGTTGGGAAGATCCCCTGGAGAAGGGATAGGTTACCCACCCCAGTATTCTTGGGCTTCCCTGGTGGTTCAGACAGTAAAGAATCTCCCTGCAATGGGGAGACCTGGGTTGGGAAGATCCCCTGGAGGAGGGCAAGGCAACCCACTCCAGTATTCTTGCCTGGAGAATCCTGTGAACAGAGAAGGCTGGTGGGCTGCATTCCATGGGGTCGCAAAGAGTAGGACACGACTGAGTGACTAAGCATAGCACAGTGACAATGATGTATGATGTTGGGCATCTTTTCATACACTCATTTTCCATTTGTATATCTTTGTTGAGGATTTTCTGCTCAGATTCTTAGCCCGCTTTTTAATTGGGCTGTTTATTGTTAAATTTTTAAAGTTCTTTGCATATTTTGCTTCTTTAATTTTCCAAAATAAAACATTTTACATAATTCACAAGTAAAATTATTTAACAAATTAAAATTAATTAACAAATTAAAAAAGCATGAGTAGTTTTCATCAGAAATTTTCATTAGCAATAAAAATAAAAGTAACCTCTAAATAAAATAATATTTTTAGTTCTATGCACTGTTTAAAATATGTTGTTTTTGATAAGATTTTTTTAAGCACCAAAAATAATTTCTTATAATGTTAAGTCGCTAACATCAGACAAATAGTTTTCCTCCTTCCAACCCTGATGAATAATGAAAGATTGACTATTAATTGCCTAATAGTCAGAACCAAGTAAAATAATTTTTCCTCATTCAACAATCAACTTACAGACAGGAAAGAAAGGAATTTGGAGAAATACATCATGCGAAGAGTTGACTCATTGGAAAAGACTCTGATGCTGGGAGGGATTGGGGGCAGGAGAAGAAGGGGACGACAGAGGATGAGATGGCTGGATGGCATCACTGACTCGATGGACGCGAGTCTGAGTGAAGTCTGGGAGTTGGTGATGGACAGGGAGGCCTGGCGTGCTGCGATTCATGGGGTCGCAAAGAGTCGGACACGACTGAACGACTGGACTGAACTGAACTGAACTGAACTGAACTGAAGCAGACAGAAAGTCTCAGCTTATATATCATCATTGTATTTACAAATGGCAAAAACAATTTGCAGGTTTGGTCAATTTCTGGAAAACCAATTAAACATTAGTTCTGATCACCAGAACTGGATCAAATGGTCAGTTCTCTCTAGATATCCTGTGTTAGGGGATCTTTTTCAATCTCTTTGTATACAATTTGGGTTTTCCTGGTGACTCAGATGGTAAGGAATCTGTCTGCAATGCAGGAGACTCATGTTGGATCCCTGGATCAGGAAGATCCCTTGAAAAAGGAAGGGCATGGCAACCAACTCCAGTATTCTTGCCTGGAGAATTCAATGGACAGAGGGGCCTGGTGGGCTACAGTCCATGGGGTCACAAAGAGTCGGACACAACTGAGTGACTAAAAATTAATATGTATAAAATTTATATAAAACAGGATTAACAGTATTTTTACTAACACTTCCATGAGAACTTATTTTGTTTCTAAAACTCTTTAGTAATTTCAAGTGTTAATTATGATGAAATAGAAAAACCAAAGTAAATCAATGCCTGAAGAACACAGAAACCATATCTCTTAATCCACTTACTAAAATGGTACAACAAAGTAGTACCCAAAATAAGATCATTTCAAAGGCAATGTTCCTGCAGACATCCAACCTAACTAATCTGTAGAAGGTCTGTTAGGAAGGTCAACTTTCTGTTTTATGGAGAAAAACTGAGGCCATAAGGTACATATACCTCCTCCTTCGCACTGTCATACCTGTAGATGTGAATGGAGATCAGCAATGAGGTAAGGGTTAGTGTTACACGTATTTCTAGGCTATAAAATGAAACTAAAGGCAAATGATTTCTTTACTAGGATGCTTCAAGTGTTGAATCAAAATGCTGTGTATCAAATATATGTATAAATTAGCAGTGCTGTTTGAGAAAATAATAGTAATTTCAAACTACTTAAAAGTAAGTAAGGCCTATGAGGGGAAGTAAAAGAATAGAAATTATCATATTTTATTATTTAATGTTTTTTTAATAGTCTTTTGTAGAGTAGTTTTAACTTCACAGCATAACTGAGAGAAAAATACTGAGATTCTCCATATGCATTTTTTTCCCGCATATGCATAGCCTCCTCCATTATCAACTCCCCCACCAGAGTGGTACATTTATTATTATAATTACTGAATCTGCATTGATATATCACTGTCACCTAAAGCCTGAAGTTAAAGTTTACCAATCTTTTTTTAAAAATGAAATTCAAATAAATGATGACAGGCCCTGGCCCTCAGTCTATGACAACTGCCTTACTGGCTCCCCTCTGCCCACATGTGCCAAGCTATCTGCTAGAGATAATTTCCCATCACTGTCTGCCATGATGCCCTGAGCAGTCCTCTGTCTTTCAGATCAGATCAGTTCAGTTCATCTCAGTTCAGTCGCTCAGTCGTGTCTGACTCTTTGCGACCCCATGAATCGCAGCATTCCAGTCCTCCCTGTCCATCACCAACTCCCGGACTTCACTCAGACTCACTTCCATCGACTCGGTGATGCCATCCAGCCATCTCATCCTCTGTCGTCCCCTTCTCCTCCTGCCCCCAATCACTCCCAGCATCAGAGTCTTTTCCAATGAGTCAACTCTTCGCGTGAGGTGGCCAAAGTACTGGAGTTCAGCTTTAGCATCATTCTTTCCAAAGAACACCCAGGACTGATCTCCTTTAGAATGGACTGGTTGGATCTCCTTGCAATCTAAGGGACTCTGGTTGGATCTCCTTGCAATCTAAGGGACTGTCAAGAGTCTTCTCCAACACCATAGTTCAAAAGCATCAATTCTTTGGTGCTCAGCTTTCTTCGCAGTCCAACTCTCACATCCATACATGACCGCTGGAAAAACCATAGCCTTGACTAGATGGACCTTTGTTGGCAAAGTAATGTCTCTGCTTTTCAATATGCTATCTAGGTTGGTCATAACTTTCCTTCCAAGGGGTAAGCGTCTTTTAATTTCATGGCTGTAATCACCATCTGCAGTGAATTTGGAGCCTCAAAAAATAGTCTGCCACTGTTTCCATTGTTTCCCGTCTATTTTCCCATGAAGTGCTGGGACCAGACACCATGATCTTCATTTTCTGAATGTTGAGCTTTAAGCCAACTTTTTCACTCTCCTCTTTCACTTTCATCAAGAGGCTTTTGAGTTCCTTTCACTTTCTGCCATAAGGGTGGTGTCATCTGCGTATCTGAGATTATTGATATTTCTCTTGGCAATCTTGATTCCAGCTTGTGCTTCTTCCAGCCCAGCGTTTCTCATGATGTACTCTGCATAGAAGTTAAATAAGCAGGGTGACAATATACAGCCTTGACATACTCCTTTTCCTATTTGCAACCAGTCTGTTGTTCCATGTCCAGTTCTAACTGTTGCTTCCTGACCTGCATATAGGTTTCTCAAGAGGCAGGTCAGGTGGTCTGGTATTCCCATCTCTTTCAGAATTTTCCAGTTTATTGTGATCCACACAGTCAAAGGCTTTGGCTTAGTCAATAAAGCAGAAATAGATGTTTTTCTGGAACTCTCTTGCTTTTTCCATGATCCAGCGGATGTTGGCAATTTGACCTCTGGTTCTCTGCTCTTTCTAAAACCAGCTTGAACATCTGGAAGTTCACGGTTCACATATTGCTGAAGCCTGGCTTGGAGAATTTTGAGCATTACTTTAGTAGCATGTGAGATGAGTGCAATGGTGCGGTAGTCTGAGCATTCTTTGGCATTGCCTTTCTTTGGGATTGGAATGAAACTGACCTTTTCCAGTCCTGTGGCCACTGCTGAGTTTTCCAAATTTGTTGGCATATTGAGTGCAGCACTTTCACAGCATCATCTTTCAGGATTTGAAATAGCTCAACTGGAATTCCATCATCTCCACTAGCTTTGTTCATAGTGATGCTTTCTAAGGCCCACTTGACTTCACATTCCAGGATGTCTGCTCTAGGTGAGTGATCACTCCATCATGATTATCTTGGTCATGAAGATCTTTTTTTACAGTTCTTCTATGTATTTTTGCCACCTCTTCTTAATATCTTCTGCTTCTGTTATGTCCATACCATTTCTGTCCTTTATTGAGCCCATCTTTGCATGAAATGTTCCCTTGGTATCTCTAATTTTCTTGAAGAGATCTCTAGTCTTTCCCATTCTTTTGTTTTCAACTATTTCTTTGAACTGATCGTTGAGAAAGGCTTTCTTATCTCTCCTTGCTATTTCTTTGGAACACTGCATTCAGATGCTTATATCTTTCTTTTTCTCCTTTGCTTTTCACTTCTTTTCACAGCTATTTGTAAGGCCTCCCCAGAGAGCCATTTTGCTTGTTTGCATTTCTTTTCCATGGGGATGGTCTTGATCCCTGTCTCCTGTACAATGTTAGGAACCCCTGTCCATAGCTCATCAGGCACTCTGTCTATCAGATCTAGTCCCTTAAATCTATTTCTCACTTCCACTGTATAATCATAAGGGATTTGATTTAGGTCATACTTGAATGGTAAGGTCAAGACTACCTTATTTATCTTTCAAAACTTAGATCCAATTAAACCAAAGATGTAGTCAATGTTATACACCAACTGTTGAAAAATATTAAATGGCATGGAATATCCATGCCAGTTTCTTTGAGTTTGAATTTGTTTTTTTAAAAAAGGAGACAAGTTGCAGCGTTTACCATTCAGACCTTGGCTATCATCACATCCCTGAACATCCAGCTTGGAGGTGCATTGAAAAACAAAGTCAATACTACTTGATGTTCCACTTGTAATTCATTTTCCCTGAAAACCTGAAAGGCTTAATATTGTGTTATATTTATAACTAGGAAAACAACCTGTTTTAATTCTTACAGAACTATTTGATCTATTTATCATGTTTGAAAAAAAGCTCTTCTGTTTAGATTTTTCAACAATATGCAATGTTTTGCTAATTTGCCAACATTTGGTATTCATCTCCTCTATATGAAAGTTTATCAGAGCCTTGTTTTTATGAGTTTCATGCTTAATAAGGAAACAAAGCAGATAGTCTGTAGGTGTGTTCCAGCTTTGTTCTTAGTGGGGTATAACAGGGCATAAGAGGACACATCAAGACTTACATTCATTCTATCTAGTAATTGAATGCAGTCTTTCTGTAGGATAATCTACCCAAACCTCATTATCATGCTGATGAAAAGAAAATTGAATTATGAGCTATAGCATCCAAACTGCATATCCCTGAAACCCAGGACTTCATGGACATGGAGATAGCATGATAATAGGGTGAAAGTTGGGGAGTGGAGATGTGTTCCCTTCCTGCCATTTACCTGGAGCAAAACTATGGTGGAGATAATGAAGATAATGGCAACCTCTTTCAAAAGATCCCGTGTACTGCTACATTCACTGCTCCCAACCCTGCAGCAGGCCACCACCGATCCACACCTCCACTGGAGACTCAAGACTCTCTGGGGCAAGTCTGGGTCAGTCTTTTGTGGGATCACTGCTCCTTTCTCCAGAGTCTGGGTGAACACAAGGTTCTGTTTGTGCCCTCCAAGAGTCTATTTCCCAGGCCTTTGTAAGTTCTGGCAGCTCTATGGTGGGGTTAATGATGACCTCCTCCAAGGGGGCTTATGCCATACCCAACTCTGTTGCACCCAGAGCCCCTGTCCCTGCGGCAGTCCACTGCTGACCCGTACCTCCACAGGAGATGCTAAAACACAGTTTGTGCTGATCACACAGTCAAAGGCTTTCAGTTTAATTCAGTCGCTCAGTCATGTCTGACTCTTTGTGATGCCATGGACTGCAGCATGCCAGGCCTCCCTGTCCAGTACCAATCTTGGAGTTTACTCAAACTCATGTCCATTGAGTCAGTGATGCCATCCAACCATCTCATCCTCTGTCATCCCCTTCACCTCCTGCCTTCAATCTTTCCCAGCATCAGAGTCTTTTCAAATGAGTCAGCTCTTTGCATCAGGTGGCCAAACTATTGGAGTTTCAGCTTGAACATCAATCCTTCCAATGAACATTCAAGACTGATTTCCTTTAGGATGGACTGGTTGGATCTCCTTACAGTCCAAGGGTCTCTCAAGAGTCTTCTCCAACACCACTGTTAAAAAGCATCAATTCTTTGGCACTAAGCTTTCTTTATAGTCTAACTGTCACATCCATACATGACTACAGGAAAAACCATAGCCTTGACTAGACGGACCTTGTTGGCAAAGTAATGTCTCTGCTTTTTAACAGGCTGTCTAGGTTGGTTATAACTTTTCTCCCAAAGAGTAGGCATCTTAATTTCATGGCTGCAGTCACTATCTACAGTGATTTTGGAGTCCAAAAAAATAGTCTGCCAGTTTCCACTGTTTCCCCATCTATTTCCCATGAAGTGATGGGACTGGATGCCATGATGTCTGTTTTCTGAATGTTGAGCTTTAAGCCAACTTTTTCACTCACCTCTTTCACTTTCATCAAGAGGCTCTTTAGTTCTTCTTCACTTTCCGCCATAAGGGCAGTGTCATCTGCATATCTGAGGTTATTGACATTTCTCCCAACAATCTTGATTCCAGCTTGTGCTTCATCCAGCCCAGCGTTTCTCATGATGTAATCTGCATAGAAGTTAAATAAGCATGGTGACAATATACAGCCTTGACGTACTCTTTCAATAAAGCAAAAATAGATGTTTTTCTGGAACTCTCTCTTGCTTTTTTTATATTCCAATGGATGTTGGCAATTTGAACTCTGGTTTCTCTGTCTTTTCTAAAACCAGCCTGAACATATAGAAGTTCATCATTCACTTATTGCTGAAGCCTGGCTTGGAGAATTTTGAGCATTACTTTAGTAGCATGTGAGATGAGTACAATTGTGCAGTAGTTTGAGTATTCTTTGGCATTGCCTTTCTTTGGGATTGGAATGAAAACTGACCTTTTCCAGTCCTGTGGCCACTGCTGAGTTTTCCAAATTTGCTGGCATATTGAGTGCAGCACTTTCACAGCATCATCTTTCAGGATTTGAAAAAGCTCAACTGGAATTCCATCACCTCCACTAGCTTTGTTCACCGTGATGCTTCTTAGGCCCACTTGACTTCACATTCCAGGATGTCTGGCTCTTGGTGAGTGATCATACGAGTGATCATAATTATCCGGGTCGTGAAGATCTTTTTTGTACAGTTCTTCTGTGTATTCTTGCAACCTCTTCTTAATATCTTCTGCTTCTGTTAGATCCCTACCATTTCTGTCCTTTATTGAGCCCATCTTTGCATGAAATGTTCCTTTGGTATCTCTAATTTTCTTGAAGAGCTCTCTAGTCTTTCCCATTCTATTGTTTCCCTCAATTTCTTTGCACTGAACACTGAGGAAAGCTTTCTTATCTCTCCTTGCTATTCTTTGGAACTCTGCATTCAAATGGGTATATCTTTCCTTTTCTCCTTCACTTTCGTTTCTCTTCTTTTCACAGCTATTTGTAATGCTTCTTCAGACAGCCATTTCGCTTTTTTATATTTCTTTTTCTTGGGGATGATCTTGATCCCTTTCTCTTGTACAATGTCAAGAATCTCCATCCACAGTTCATCAAGCACTGTATCAGATCTAATCCCTTGAATCTATTTCTCACTTCCACTGTATAATTGTAAGGGATTTGATTTAGGTCATACCTGAATGGTCTAATGGTTTTCCCTACTTTCTTCAATTTCAGTCTGAATTTGGCAATAAGAAGTTCAAGATCTAAGCCACAGTCAGCTCCTGGTTTTGTTTTTGCTGACTGTATAGAGCTTCTCCATCTTTAGCTGCAAAGAATATAATCAATCTGATTTCAGTATTGACCATGTGTAGAGTCTTCTCTTGTGTTGTTGGAAGAGGATGTTTGCTGTGACCAGTGCATTCTCTTGGTAGAACTCTATTAACATTTGCCCTGCTTCATTCCATACTCCAAGGCCAAATTTGCCTATTACTCCAGATGTTTATTGACTTCCTACTTTTGCATTTCAGTCCCCTATATTTGAAAGGATATCTTTTTTGGGTGTTAGTTCTAGAGGGTCTTGTAGATCTTCATAGAATCGTTCAACTTCAGCTTCTTCAGCATTATTGGTCAGGGCATAGACTTGGATTACCATGATATTAAATGGTTTGCCTTGGAAAGAAACAGAGATCATTCTGTCTGTTTTTGAGATTGCATCCAAGTACTGCATTTCGGACTCTTTTGTTGACTATGAAGGCTAATCCATTTCTTCTAGGGATTCCTGCCCACAGTAGTAGATATAATGGTCATCTGAGTTAAATTCACCCATTCCAGTCCATTTTAGTTCGCTGATTCCTAGAATGTCAACATTCACTCTTGCCATCTCCTGTTTGACCACTTCCAATTTGCCTTGATTCATGGACCTAAGATTCCAGGTTCCTATGCAATATTGCTCTTTATAGCATTGAAACTTGCTTCTATCACCAGTCACATCCACAACTGGGTATTGTTTTTGCTTTGGCTCCATCCCTTCACTCTTTCTGGAGTTATTTCTCCACTGATCTCCAGTAGCATGTTGGGCACCTGTCAACTGAGGAGTTCATCTTTCAGTGTCCTAATGTTCAGCCTTTTCACACTGTTCATGGGGTTCTCAAGGCAAGAATACTGAAGTGGTTTGCCATTCCCTTCTCCAGTGGACCACATTTTGTCAGAACTGTCCACAATGACTTGCCTGTCTTGAGTGGCCCTACAAGGCATGGCTCATGTTTCATTGAGTTAGGCCAGGCTATGGTCCATGTGATCAGATTGGTTAGTTTTCTGTGATTGTGGTTTTCAGTCTGTCTGCCCTCTGATGGAGAAGGATAAGAGGCTTATGGAAGCTTCCTAATGGGAGAGACTGAGGAGGAAACTGGGTCTTGTTCTGGTGGGTGGGGTCATTCTCAGTAAATCTTTAAAAACTGTTGAAAATTCTTAAAGAGATGGGAATACAGACCACCTGACCTGCCTCTTGAGAAATCTGTATGCAGGTCAGGAAGCAACAGTTAGAACTGGACATGGAACAAAAGACTGGTTCCAAATAGGGAAAGGAGTACATCAAGGCTGTATATTGTCACCATGCTTATTAAACTTATATGCAGAGTACATCATGAGAAACACTTGGCTGGATGAAGCACAAGATGGAATTGAGATTGCCAGGAGAAATATCAATAACCTCAGATATGCAGATGGCACCATCCTTATGGCAGAAAGCAAAGAGCTAAAGAGCCTCTTGATGAAAGTGAAAGAGGAGAGTGAAAAAGTTGGCTTAAAGCTCAACATTCAGAAAACTAAGGTCATGGCATCTGGTCCCATCATTTCATGGCAAATAGATGGAAAAATAGTGGAAATAGTGACAGACTTTATTTTGGGAGGCTCCAAAATCACTGCAGATGGTGACTGCAGCCATGAAATTAAAAGATGCTTACTCCTTGGAAGAGAAGTTATGACCAACCTAGACAGCATATTAAAAAGCAGAGACATTACTTTGTCAACAAAGGTCTGTCTGGTCAAGGCTATGGTTTTCCTGTAGTCATGTATGGATGTGAGAGTTGGACTATTAAGAAAGCTGAGCACCGAAGAACAGTTGCTTTTGAACTGTGGTGTTGGAGAAGACTCTTGAGAGTCCATTGGACAGCAAGGAGATCCAGCCCGTCCATCCTAAAGGAAGTCGGTCCTGAATATTCATTGGAAGAACTGATGTTGAAGCTGAAACTCCAATACTTTGGCCACCTGATGGGAAGAACTGACTCATTTGAAAAGACCCTGATGCTGGGAAAGATTGAAGGCAGGAGCAGAAGGGGACGACAGAGGATGAGATGGCTGGATGGCATCAGCGACTCAAGACATGAGTTTGAGTAAACTCTGGGAGCTGGTGCTGGAAATGGAGGCCTGGTGTGCTGCAGTCCATGGGGTCACAAAGTGTCAACGTGACTGAGCAACTGAAATGAACTGAGGGTGAAAGTGAGAGTGAAAGTGAAAGTTGTGTCTGACTCTTTGTGACCCCATGGACTGCATGGAATTCTCCAGGCCAGAATACTTGAGTGGGTTGCCGTCCCCTTCTCCAGGGGATCTTCCCAACCCAGGAATTGAACCCAGGTCTCCTGCATTGCAGGTGGGTTCTTTACTATCTGAGCCACCAGGGAAGACTTGATATAGGGTAAATGAGCAATTATAGGCTAGGAAGTCTACTTTAAAATACATTTGCTTTTAATATGTGGGTAATAATTCCAACTTTAAAGCTAAAACAGATTCTTCTCATTGTGTAGATTTCTTCCCATATCCTGCCACCCCGCCTCCACAATGGTAATGGATTTGTGACTAAGACTGGTGTCACCATAATGTTCTTGGGACAGAATGATAGTCCAGTGACTCATCAGGCACTAGAAAGGGAAAATATTCAAGAAATTTAACATCACTGGCATTTGAAATATTTCAGTACTGTGAATCTCTTCCTAAAAATAAGGACAACAAAATAACTTTATGCACTGATAAAAGCCACAAGTCAAAACAACAGTGACAAAGCACAGAACAAATTATAAATTACTTTAAAAAATCATCATGGTTACTCATAAAAATCTCAACATTTGCCAACCAATTTTTCTTGTCAAAATACATTGTTCCTTCTGGGGTTTATAACCTCAATTTGTCCAATTTCTCTCCATAAATGCTCTTTTTAATGGCTGGGACACACAATAGTATTCAGATTCTAAAGACTTCTTTCTGTGGGAACAACATTTGAGAAGCAGATGAGTACCTTTCAAAGGCAATTGTAGTTGAGATTGTGGATGAGAATGATAGGAAAAATGAAAAAAAGTTATCTGAGGACTCTGGCCTATGCCAAGAAATAATTGAGTAGAGCAGGAGGTTTGAAACACAGCTCAGGTAACTAAATGGCAGGCAACTCTCAGATTGTTGGCATCTCATTTTTTCCTTTCTAGCCCTATTTATCCCTGGTCTTCGTTCCTTTACTCAACCCATGCTCCTGTTACTTCTCTTCCCCTACTCCCTCTCCTCCACTCTTCTTTTCCTGTGGTTCTCTCTGTGCATATTGGCCTTCTGAGATCTATACTTCAGAGAAAACTGGGCTGTGAGACCTGCAAAAATGGATATCTATCCCTTTGTGGTTGCTTCTAGGAAATACTAACTATACTCAAGATACGATTAATTTCCTAATATCTTACCACCAGTAAGATATTCAAACTCATTAAAAGTTAAAAATTTTATTATTATTAAAAACATTTAAGATTTTATGGTTGTGGTTCAGTTGCTAAGTCATGTACTACTCTATGTGACTCTGTGGACTGCAGCACGCCAGGCACCCCTGTCCTTCACAATCTCCTAGAATTTGCTCAGATTCATGTCCATTGAGTTGGTGATGCTATTTAACAATCTCATCCTCTGCCTCCCCCTTCTGTTGCCTTCAATGTTTCACAGCATCAGGGTCTTTTTCAATGAGTTGCCTCTTCTCATCAGTTGGCCAAAGTATTAGAGCTTTACCTTCAGCCTTAGTCTTTTCAATAAATATTCAGGCTTGATTTCCTTTGGGATTGATTAATTTGCTCTCCTGGCAGTTCAAAGGATTCTCGCGTCTTTTCTGGCATCACAATTCAAAAGCATCAGTTCTTCAGCGTTCAGCCTTCTTTAGGGTCCAACTCGCACATCTGTACATGACTACTGGCAAAACCATAGCTTTGACTATATGAACCTTTGTTGGCAAAGTAATGTCTGTGCTTTTTAATATGCTGTATAGGTTTGTCAGACATTTCTTTCCAAGGAACAAGTGTCTCTTAATTCCATGGCTGCAGTCACCCTCCACAATGATTTTGGAGCCTAAGAAAAGAAAACTTGTCACTACTTCCACTTTTTTCCCTATTTGTCACAAAGTGATGGGACCAGATGCCATGATCTTAGCATTTTGAATGCTGAGTTTTAAGCCAGCTTTTTCACTCTCCTCGTTCACCCTCATCAAGAGGCTCTTGAACAGAGAATGGATAATAGTGGGAAAATTGCTGAAATTTGAGAAAAAGGCTTATAGTTTAGTTGATAATACTGTATCAAGGGCAATTTCCTGTTCTTGATCGTTGTATCATGGTTATGTAAGATGATAACATTAGGGGAAGCAGGGTGAGAGATGTAAAGGAACATTTTCTCATATTATTTTTTCAACTTTTCTGTAAGTCTGCTGCTAAGTCACTTCAGTCATGTCCAACTCTGTGTGACCCCATAGACGGCGGCCCACCAGGCTCCCCCGTCCCTGGGATTCTCCAGGCAAGAACACTGGAGTGGGTTGCCATTTCCTTCTCCAATGCATGAAAGTGAAAAGTGAAGTAAAGTCGCTCAGTCGTGTCCAACTCTTCGCGACCCCATGGACTGCAGCCCACCAGGCTCCTCCATCCATGGGATTTTCCAGGCAAGAGTACTGGAGTGGGGTGCCATCGCCTTCTCCATTCTGTAAGTCTATAAGTCTATAATAGTTCAAAATAATATTTCAATGAAATAAGGTAAAATAAGAATAGTGGGTAGTCAGTGAGGCAAACACTAGGATGCTGGTCAAATATCTAGAAAACTTAGATGATGGGAAGATTTTTATCCTATTTTTCAGTTAAAATGATTGAGAAATAGAGAAGTTCTTTGATTTAACCACAGTAAACTATATGCAAATACCTTCGTCTTCAGCTCGGTTTGACTATTATGATTCTATGACAAGGAGAGTTATATAGAATGAAAAATATGTGATATTTATTTTCTTCATAAATTTAGGATGATTTTTTAGAATGCATGTTCATTTATGATTGGGGAGTATTGAAAGTGACAGTGGGGAATCTCAATAAAATGACATCTAACAATTATGAAAGTATAAAGTTACATATTACGTTAAAATCAGAATAGCAGTAGATGATATGTGCTACGCGTGCATGTGGGAGTGGGGGAAATTTTTATTTTGGGAAAGTGTCACAACATTCCAAGAAACTGTGATTTTACTATTCTCACCAAAAGGCTGTTAGTAATACAGAAAAACTGCTTTTGAAAAATATTTTATTATTAAGATAAAATTGCAACAAAAATATCCTGTTGTGAAGTCTGTACCTTGGTGTAAATGATGTGCTAAGTGAAGTGAAGTGAAGTGAAGTCGCTCAGTTGTGTCCGACTCTTTGCGACCCCATGGACTGTAGCCTGCCAGGCTCCTCCATCCATGGGATTTCCCAGGCAAGAGTACTGGAATGGGTTGCCATTTCCTTCTCCAGCGGATCTTCCTGACCCAGGGATCGAACCCAGGTCTCCCGTATTGTAGGCAGATGTTTTTACCATCTAAGCCACCAGGGAAGTCCTCAAACGATGTGCTAAAGTCCCCCACTATTATTGTGTAACTGTCGATTCCCCCTTTCATCAATGTTAGCATTTGCCTTATAAATTGGAGTACCGTATGTTGAGTGAGTGAAGTCCTGAGTGAAGTCGCTCAGTCGTGTCAGACTCTTTGCGACCCCATGGACTATAGCCTACCAGGTTTCCTCTGTCCATGGGATTCTCCAGGCAAGAATACTGGAGTGGGTTACCATTTCCTTCTCCAGGGGATCTTCCCGACTCAGGGACTGAACCCAGGTCTCCCGCATTGGAGGGGGACACTTTAACCTCTGAGCCACCAGGGAAGACGGGTGCATGTATATTTACAATTGTGATATCTTCGTCGATTGATCCCTTGATCACCATATAGTGTTCTGCCTTATCTCTTGTCACAGTCTGTAAAGTCTTATTTTGTCTGATATGAGTATTGGTACTCCAGCCATCTTTTTTTTCTATTTGCATGGAATATCTTTTTCTATCCCCTAACTTTCAGTCTGGATGTGTCCCTAGGTCTGAAGGGGATCTCTTGTAGACAGCATATATATTGGTCTTGTTTTGGTATCCATTCAACCAGTTTATCCTTTTGATTGGAGTGTTTAATCCATTTATATTTAAGGTAATTACCGATATGTATGTTCCTATTGGGCACCCCAGGTGGCTCAGAGGGTAGAGAATCTGCCTGCAATGCAGGAGACTTGAGTTCAATCCCTGGGTCAGGAAGATTCCCTGGAGAAGGGAATGGCTACCCTCTCCAGTATTCTTGACTGGGAAATCCCATGGACAGAGGAGCCTGGTGGCCTACAGCCCGTGGGGTTGCAAAGAATAGGATACAACTGAGCGACTGAGCACACACACACTCGAGGATTCAACAGGTCAAAAATTAGAGGCCTTTCTTGAGTTTTCCAGAAGGTGGTGCTATAGCACAAGTGTTCGGTTTCTTTTGCCTGTGCTACTTGTGTTTGAAAAGCAGCATTTTTCCACCCACTGTCTCTGCTTAGAGTTGATGCCCAGTATCCCCATGGTCGCTGCTTCTGCTCCAGGGTCACTTGTGCCCTGCTGCTGCTGTTTTCTCTGTCATCACTGCCAGGGGTACCAGGACATTGGGCACTAAAGTCACATTAGCCATTTATTGAGCCACAGGCTCAGCCACCACAGGGAGTGGAGGGTTGGAGGTGCCTGGGTTGCGGCCCCTTCTGCCATGTCAGGTTCATGGGCTGCACTGGTGTGGGAAAGCAGCAGGGGACCAGATTCTTGCAGGCACGTTTCACTTCCACTGCTGCCCCGCTATCTATCTGACTGTGGGCGCTACTGTAGCTGAGAGGCCAGAGTGGTGTGTGGTTTCCCTTGCTGCTCCCGGGTTCTCTGGGATGGCAGGCCGAGCTGCTGCAATCAGAGGGCCAAGATTGCAGGCACTGCCTCTGCTGTCTCCAGGTTCCCTCTCCTCTATGAGTTCCAGTTTACCCACTTTCAGATGTACAGGTATGTGGAATTCTCCAGGGTCCCATGCGTTGAGCAGAGGAACCTTCGTTGTCAGTGTTTTGCTGGTTGTAGATTGAAGGGGAGAGATGAGTGTCTCACCCAGTCATGATGCTGATGTTAACTTTGCTTCTCTCACTTTTTTTTTGCTTCTCTCACTTTTAATGTTCAGGTAATAGTTTAAAATTTTTTGCCTTTTAATGTACACATATACACCTGTGTTTTGGGTATTTGGGGGGAAAATCTTCAAAATTAAAGTTTGAGTAGCCTGATTAATAGATCCATCAATATGATAAAATTGCAGTCAATGAAAGTTTTAATTATACAATTTTAATTATTTTAGCACCTTCTTTTGTACTGGAACACAGAATTCTCCAGCTTGGATATTATAACTTATGTGGTTGAGCAGTCTTCCTGAAGGAAAAAATGGCTAATCCAATTTTACCTCTAAAATCTGTTAGGTATTTAGTAATTTTGTCCATTCTCTTCAGGGAGTGGGGGGGCGGACTGAAAAAGATAATTGAGGCAGGGATTGCACTTGGTACTTTATAAGTATGCAATGTTATCAGTAACTCCATTTTAAGGATAAGGAAATGGGTTTATAGACATAAAGTGGTGGCCAGGAACATGACTAGTGGGCAGCAGAGGTGAAGCTGAACTGTACTGGATTTACCAGCTTCCCCCTTCTCCACCTTAGTATCTAGGAGCCACTCCAATTTAACCTCCATGACCACATCTATCTACTTCAGTGGTTACTTCTCATTTTCCTTCTGCCTCTTGCTTGGCCATTCTCTTTTACAGCTTCAGATTTCCTTTGTTTAAATGTCTTGGTATGAATAGCCCCAAATTATTGATGAAAATGAGTAGTTTCCATTGAAAATTCTTCATTCTAAATCCCTTTCTCATCTGACTGAGGCAAAAAATAAGCACACTTGATCACAAATTCTTAAAGAGAAGGCTCACCTATTAGAGTAGTGCTTTATATAGGAAACATATTTCATTATCTTCTACCCCTTAATACTAGAGACAGAGGTCTTCTCAATCCTGGACCCCATAGGTTTATCAATGAGTATGTCTGATGCTGGGGCTTCCCAGGTAGTTCAGTGGTAAAGCATCTGCCTGCCAATGCAGCAGACACTGGTTTGATCCCTGGGTCGGAAGATCCCCTGGAGGACGAAATGGCAACACATTCCAGTATTCTTGCCTGGGAAATCCCATGGACAGAGGTGCTCGGTGGTCTACAGTCCATGGGGTCGCAAAAGAGTCGGACACAACTTATCGACTAAACAACACGTTTGATGCTAATACAGCAAATAGATCTTAATGAACTCTTTTGGTACTCAGCACCCTGCCCTGTGGCTGGACAGCCATAATTGTCTTTTGTGGGAGCTCTGAAGAACAGCGTCAAGTGTCAGCCAGTATCTCAGGTTAATCAGAAGATATCAAGACAATGTCCTCAACTGCCTGGCTTCACACAGTTGTGTTGTGGTCTTGACTCTTTGCTTCTTGGCATCACAAATGGCAGACAGTGATCAGCAGCTTCTTTTATCTCACTCAGATTCCAGATGGAAGCAGCGCTAGGTTAGTTGCTGAAAGACAGTTACTAAATGGCCAATTTAATGAATTTGCTTTAAAAAAACAAAACAATTCATTTTACCTTATCAAGAAGTTTTAATCTTTTAAATATCTTTTAAAAAAACATTAAACTTGTCTCTCAAATACTTCTTGCTGGTGCAAGGCAAAAGAACAGTGCAAGACAAATAACATGGCCATACTGAAGCATGATCTTTAAAATATATTTGGGTATGAAATATCCTCATAAGTTCTTGTGAAAGCATATTTTTTTCTGGCCCATGGCTTTCTATGAACTTCCCTTTTGTGTCTGCGTGGCAAGTTTGGTGTCGTTTCAGTCTAATCAGTCCTTAAGTCCCATGACTTTTTTCGTTTGAAATTTGTTTGCCTGTCATTCTATATACCTGCTAACCAGGATCAATGGATTGATTTTGTCTCCACCTTAAGACATATTTATTTGGCATTTTTGTAAATTCTTGACTACCACTCCTCCATCATCATGGTTATCCAGCACAAACTCTTGGACATCCTGCTGGGAGTAGGTCATTCCAAGGAGTGAGCACCGTGATCAGTTAGTGGTTCATTAACACTTTTCTGTTCATGCTCACATCTGAGATACCTCATGGTTTAATAAAGTCTCTGTGATGCCAACATATACACATACACAAGCAGTGAAGCCTAAATGAATGGTGAGCATCTCCAGAAATAATAGCTCTGGGGTTTAAGTTTCTCAGTTTCACCACTAGTGACATCTGGGGAGTAGAAAGTCCCTTGGGGATTTTGGGGTTTGTCCTGTGTATTACAGGATGTTCAGCAGTTATCTCTGACTTTCACCTACTAGATACCAGTAGCACCTTTCTCAGTTGTAACCAAAAATTTCTCTGGACACTACCAAATGTCTTGTGAGACAACACTGTCCCAAGTGTACAAATCCTGAAGTTGATTTTCAGCACAACCTTCTCACAGAGAATTCTAAGACCCTTATTTAGGATTTCATCAGAAAGTCTAGTGTTTTAAACTTGACTAACATCACGCAAAGGTTTCAGCTCAAAGGTTTCAATGATGGCTCATAATATGCTAGCATATAGTAGACAGCCATACAGAGATTGTTGGAGGCTACAAACTTGATCTGCTGTTATCTTTATTATATAAGTGGTTATGTTTCTCGTTGAGCCCTCAAATATCAGCCTGTTTAGATTGAGGATGTCTGCTAAGGCAAAATAGCATTCAGTTGCCAGTCTGGTTATTGAGTTACGGGTACAATCTGATTTTGGTTTTTTTTTTCCAATAAAAATCTTTCATTTTAAACAATATAGGCTGTAGGAAATCAAACTGTACAAGCATCACATCATCATCAACATGTGAAAAACACTGCTGAGAACAATGCAGCATGGGCTAAAAGAATCTATGGGCTCAACACTTCCATTAAACGGTTTGAAATCCCTTTCACAGTAATGAAAAGAATACCCACTCAGGCCTAAGAAATTAGTTATAAGAATGTAATTTCATTTTTTCATCACAATGCTTCTACAACTTTTAAAAACTGAGATACAATTGGCATATTAACATTAGAATTTAATTATGCTTTTAATGCTTTAATTATGCTTTTAAATGCCATCTATGCTATCCTCTAAATACCACTGGGGAGTTGGTATTAATGATTGTTTTTCTAAGAAATACATATCAAGGTTAAGTATCCATTGTTTTTTAAAGATACTTGATACAATACTACTTACAGACAAGATGCTTTAAGTAGTGGGTCTTTGTAATACTGTATACATGTGTGTGTACTTGGTTGCTCAGTCACGTCTGACTCTTTCTGACCCCACGGACTGTAGCCCACCAGGCTCCTCTGTCCATGGAATTCTACAGGCAAGAATACTCAAGTGGGCTGCTGTGCCCTCCTCCACAGAATCTTCCCAACCCAGGGATAGAACTCAGGACTCTATACATGCTGAAGGGGAAAAAAAAACAAACCAAATTGCTCCAACTCCCTACATACTTGAGGTTGGGTCTATTTTAAATGAAGCCTTCAGTTTCAAGCTCAAATCAACTTAACCTGGATCTCCCTAGAACTGCTAAGTCAAAATTCCCTGAGGTTGAAGCTACCTATGGAAAAATCCTCGCACTCTTGCAGAGAGATGATGGGCAAGACTCTCTTTCATGACAGCCTCCCTTTATTTCCAAGCTTCCTGCTTGCACCCCTTGTCCTTTCTAATCTAATCCATGTCCTATAGTTTTTGATTCATAGTCTTTTCAGTCTTTCTACGATAATTCAAATAAGAACAGGAGGTGTGTGTGTATCTGTGCAATTAGCACATAGGTGTATTTCTTAATTTTGTTAATCCAGCCTGTTACCTTATATATATGTGCATGCACACACACGCACACAGGCTCACATTCTCACTTAGGAGGGCAAAAGCTCGGTCAGCTTATGCTCCCAAATTACAGGAAAATAAAAGATGTCTGAACACATACCTTGGGAATGAGCTCACAGGTACTTTTTTTACTACAGGAAAATTTGTTTAAAACACCACCAACTGAAAAAATGAAAACTCTAAAAATTCATGTGCCTCTTACAAAACATCTGAAATGATGAACACCCATACACAAAAAGCACAGATTCAACTGTGTCAACTAAGATAAAAGAAAAATAAGTCTGTTTTCCTTTTGATTTTATACAATTTAGTGATTTTATTTGACACTTTTAAAATTCATTTTGGATCTAGCATGTCCTGGGGTTTTATACACTGACCAAACTGCTCTGCTAGACAGTCAAGTTCAATAGCAATTTTCCTTCACATTTATCCATTTTTGTTTAAGAAATATAAGGAGTCTGTATCACTTTTTATTTTATATGACATAATCATTTTTATTATAAATTTATTTAAATCACTTTGGACCAAGCATGTCTTTTGGTTTTACCCACTCATCAAACTGCTCTGCAGTGAGATAGCCAAGTTCAATAGCAGTTGCCTTTAAGGTTGATCCATTTTTGTGTGCAGTCTTAGCAATCTTGGCGGCTTTGTCATACCCTGAAGAAAAGATTAGAAGGTAACATAGGAGTTAGTAGTGAAACTTGGTTTTCTAAAGCAAGAGTAATCATTATTATTTATTTGATACTACCAACTGAACTGAACTGAACCAACCTCTTAAGTAAACACTTTTTAATCTTAAAAATATTTAGCAGTGGGTTATCTTGATAGCTGTCATTTCTTATACAGAATAAAACCCTTCTTTACTTTTCCTAAATAACACGTACCTCACATTCTATAAGATGTGTCCCTAAACAGAAATGCTCACTAATCCAGATATTTTCATAAGGGGGAAAATATATACACATAGACATCTCTCTCTACACATACAAACACACACATATACATGTAGCACCAAGACGTAGAAATATACACCTGGGTAGTATAAATGTGCTGTTTCAATAGTATGTTTAACCAAAAATAATTATCTAACAAAGCATTAATAAGCTCAATGCTGCAGGACTACAAAAAATAAAGGACTGCATGCCCAGGAACTGTGGTAAAGGTAAAGGGATCTAAGAGGGAAAAGAGAGGAGAGTCCTCTCACAATGAGGGAGGGGCAGGCAGGGCTCTGAGGAGACACACACCTTCAGAGCTTCCAGCATCTCTTTCTGTTCTGCACTCTTTTCAGACATTACACAGTACAAGTAGGGAAGTTTCAGTACAAACATACACTTGCACAAGAGGTCACAGGTCTACTGTTTACATCAAAGTTATTTGCTTTTAAAATTAATAGAGGCAGGGAAATTCTGGTTATCTTGATTTAATGTAATTTTTTTAAAATGGCAAAAACCAAAAAGAGAAATTAACAAAAATGAAACCAATGAAGGAGAAAAAAAAAAAAAACAAGATTAGAGGGATATGAACAAAGAGAAGTCTGCAATGATTATCCACTAAGCAAGATGTGCAGCCAAATAAATAAATATTTTTTAAAAATGTTATGTGTCATGTGCAATTATTAACCACCTACAAAACGTTGTGTGTCATGCGTGATTATCAACCACATATAAGATGTTACGCATAGTATCAATTAATCTACCTATAAAACATTATGGACATAGTTAATATAAAATTAACACTGAATGCTAGAACATGTTGAAATGGGCATTTACTGATCAAACCAACTTTGAAAGAATTCTCATGTTAAACCTTTGGGGTTAGACATTCCATACTTTAAAGTTAATAATGACATTAAAGTCTATGCATTATGCTAACCCTTTCAGTTTTCATTCAAGTCCCAAAAACATGACTACCTGTTACACATAACGAGCACAATCAGAACCCATGATGTGGAGTTGTAAGGCTCATGCTTTGTCACCAGTCAGGTGTACTTTTGCCCACTTATCCTTGAACGGCCTTTACCTCACATTAAACCGACTCTAAGAAAGGTATCAATCATTCTGCTTTAGGAGTATCTCTAATTTAAACATTTTAGTAACAAATTCTGGAATATAAACATGGTGAAACATTTCTCCCATGAACCTCTGGGTTCCTCAGTATATCTCTCCAGCTGAATGCTAAGGTAAAATAATTTCAAAAGAATCCAGGATTATTGCTATTTTTCATACTATTCCAAAAACAGACAGCATATTGGGCTCACAGCTACCTGAAGCAGTCATGAGCTCTAACTTCATAAGACTGAAATTATAGCTCAACATGAAGCCAAGAATAGAAAATCAGCCTTGGAAGTATAGGATTATTGAAGACTATTTTAAAACAGTACTCATATCACACCAAAAGACTGCATCATAACTTGTTCTAATGTACAAAACCAAAGAGTACATTAATAACTTCAGCTCAGCAGTAAGGAAATGGTGGGAAAAGGCTTTTAATACATTACAACATAAAGAAATGAGTGCCTCAAAATCTATGAGTTAAAAGAGTGTATTTAATAGGGATCATTATGGTCGATCTATAACCCAAGTTAACAAATTTGAATCTATATAATGAAATATTTATAAATCTGGAAAAGGCTTGCAACACAAAAGCCACAGTTTTAGACAAAATATTTCCCCTCTTTCCCTATAAGAAATGCATACATAACCCTTTTTTAAAAAAATTTAATCCATTTCTGAGTTAATAAAACAACAATAAAAAAAGTATAGTAACATCTAGAGAAGGTAGAAAAATGAGTTCATTCAGTGTTGTTAGTAAGCAAGTCCCAACAATACAAACTGAGAGGATATTCAGTATCTGAATTCAATGTCCCAAGTATCTAAATTCTATTAAGATTAAAATAAGCTTTAAGTTCTACTTCTGAACTTGCCACATTTCAAATAAAATGAAGTATAATCAATCAAGTTTTTGAAAGAAATATTATACCATAAAGGTTATAAATAATATACATATAGCGTCTTTCAAAACAATTCCAAATGTCTTAAGACAATGTTCAAAAGAAATCTGTTGTTCACTAACATTGATCCAGTAGTCTTAGTCTCTTAAAACTTTCTCAGCTTTTAAACTGTATATTCAAAATGGCATTATTATTCTTTAAACACATACCTATGTGAGGATTAAGAGCTGTCACCAACATTAGGGACTCATTCATCAGCTTGCTAATCCTTTCTGTGTTGGCCTGGATTCCCACCACGCAGTTTTCTGTGAAGGAAACTGATGCATCCCCCAGCAGTCGGGCCGAGTGTAACACATTTTTAATCTGAGAGAGAGACAGATTTATTAAGCATAGCTTTTTTCTTTGTTCAATAACACATTTGCTGCTTCATAAGTGAATATAATTCAATTAACATATAGCACTCTTACAACCTGTAAGGAATCATACCCCCAGAAAATAAGAAAGAAAACTATAAACATTTGAGGATGGAGAAGTGCTCTTTTAAGAGGTAAAAAGGCATAAACACAAATAACTAAAGCACAAGATAGTTTGTGGTATTATAAAATACAGGTATGAAATGTTAAAGAATGCAGAGAAAGAAAAATCAATTCCAGTTGTAGGAGTTGATGAAGTTCTACTGATGGAGAGAACTGAAATAGCCGGAGATGGAAAAAGAATCTTCCAAGCAAAGAAAGAGAAACAAAGATGCAGAGGCTGGAAAGTTCAGCATGTGTGTAAGGCAATCAGTGAAGCCAGGGCTTCTCAGTTCTTAATGATCAGCATGTTTTTTATGCTTCACAAAACAAATATTCCATGGTCACTTGAAAATAACCTTGCACACATTTTAAAACAGTATTACGTCAGTTAGTTTTAGCATTTTTTTGTGACATTTCCAACATATATTAAAATAAATATATATATAGCCACATCCTCATCTCTCTGGTCTAAAATCCCAGGGTCTGAAAACAGTACTTCCAACAGTGGACTCACACAGAACTTCCAAGGTTTAATTTAATACTAATGAATTTATTATATGGCAAATGTTGATTATCTCAACTTACTTTCTATTAAAAACAAAACAGATCTTTTAAAAAAAAACTGCAAGACATTTAATGTTATGCACATGTATCTGCCAGGCAGCTGGTGTTAACTATTTGGAATCTGACCTGAAAGGAAAAGCTTTTTGATATGAGATGTGCTTTGGTCTGTCTTCTATTTTCCACTAACATGCACATTACATAAGGGCAAAAAAATCTGTTTTGTTCATTGCTCTATCACTAGCAACCAGGATAGTGCCTTACATAGACTAGTACTCAATCAATATTTAATGAATACAGTGAATGAATAAACATAATATTTGTCATTTGCATGTTCTTATCAAATTAAAATAAGACTTTACATCAGATACAAACTGGAAATAAGACTTTAATATATATTTAGATATAACACTTCGCACAAATAAAGGAATCTAAATGGTAACAGTTCCATTATCTGAAGTTGGGTAAACTGGATAAAAGATGATGCCATTTGTTCCATCTTCACGAAGATGAAGGAAAAAGAACAGACTTGAACACTGAGTGGACACAATGTTTTCAAGGTATGTGGAAGAGCAAAACCAATGAAAGCCTTGAGAGAGAAAGGGAAGAGAACTAGGTAGAAATTAGTGAATAAACCAAGGACAAAAGTGTTTCAAGGGACAAGTCTAGGTCAGATGGCAGTTAAGAGCTGTGGCATGTCTGCTGGACTCAACAGTGCTAAAAGAACAATTCAAATACAAGTGCAAGGGTGGAAGCCCAACTGCAGTGCATATGCAAGTGAGAGCGGGCATTCCTTTAAAACGGCTGAATTTGGAGAGGAAGAAAGCAGCAGTATGAAAAGGAGACAGAATGGAGGGAGAGTTTCTTTCCTCTGTTTATTAACTGAGGAACTAGAATGTAATTCTAGCAGTTGGTGTCCCCAGTGGCTAGGGACAAGAAAGAAACCTATAACCCACTTCCAGAATTTTTCTTCCTGTTACAAAAAGCAAACCATTGATTACTTAAGCTAAAAGTCACCTAATTAAATACCCACGATTAATCCTCTAACATTAATATATGCTTGACTTCCAATTGCTACTCATATTATCTTAGTACCTAACAAACTTTAAGAAATCTTTATGAAAGACAAAAACCAAGGTAACTAGCTTTGGGTCAAAGACAATAAAAATAAAAAACTTACCATCATTGGCTTGAAAACATTCAACTCAAAATGTCCATTGCTGCCTCCAACGGTCACAGCAACATGATTCCCCATGACCTGGGCTGCGACCATGGTCATTGCTTCACACTGCGTGGGGTTCACCTTTCCTTCAAGAAAACCACCAAAGACACCACATCAAACACACCGATGGCTTCAAGTGTGAGTTAGAATTAGGTTTTATGTCCAATAAACAAGAAAAGAAGCAAAGACAAAGCAAGACATATAATAAAGCAAGGCCCCAACTATATGGGTGTAGCCTCCCATACCTCACTGGCCAAAGCCCAGAGCAAAAAATGAAATAAGAGACATGTGATGTAATTCTTTTTACTCAACCCATTAAGATCACTTTAATAGCCTGTTCTAGAATTCTATTTGCTTTGGATTGTGAAAGACAGAACTATTTGCACATTTTCTAATGTGGAAATCAGAATACATGATACTTACTAAAATTGTTTTCTCCTATATTGTTAGTGATGCTCCCAGAAGTTCTGATCAAAGGTAGCTCTAAACACATTCTGAAACAAGTGTGCCACCCATATCCCCATCTACTTACAGATCATGTTAAACTAAAAATGACATGCTTTGTAGATGAGAATGCCTGGGTTCTAATCAAGTTTCAGTTCTAACATTTACCAGCTATGTGATGATTGTCGTTGTTAAGTTACTAAGTCATGTCAAACTAGTTGCGACCCCACAGACTATAGTCCACCAGGCTCATCTATTCATGGAATTTTCCAGGCAAGAATACTGAAGTGGGTTGCCATTTTCTTCTCCAGGGGATCTTCCTGACCCAGGGATCGAACCTGCATCTCCTGCTTGGCAGGTGGATTCTTTACCACTGAGCCACCTGGGAGCCAGCTACATGATTACCTGGCATGATACTGCTTCCTGGTTCATTTTCAGGCAAAATTAGTTCTCCCAGTCCCGAGCGAGGACCAGAACCCAGAAAACGAATATCATTTGCGATCTTCATCAGACTGCAAGCAGTAGTATTCATGGCTCCACTGAGTTCAACCAAAGCATCATGAGCAGCCAGAGCTTCAAACTTATTTGGAGCTGTGACAAAAGGTAAGCCTGAAGAAAAAAATCAATAACCTGTATGAGTTAACAGGTAAAATTAAACATTTTTCTAATATCGGCAAGTTAAACAGAAACTGTCAGTATATGAACATAAGCAAAAACAGAATAAAAATTCAACTTCAGAAAGAAATGCTTAAGACTCAAGCTTTCTCCACATTTCATCAAGATGTCCTGAGGAGTAGAAGGAATCTAATGATAGTAGCACATTTAAAAGATAAAACAAGTACAATAAATGTTGAAAGAAATATAAAATACTAAACGAAAAAGCATTCTGATATTGCAAACACGTGTATGATGCCGTGCGTAAAGATGAAAAGTAGGTAAAATTCATTCCACTCGATTCCAAACTCCTTTTCTAGTACAATTTCCCCCCCATTTTAGGCATCCTATTCTTGTCTCTGGGCTTCTCAGGTGGCGTTAGTGGTAAAAACACACCTGCCAATGCAGAAGATGTAAGAACTGCAAGTTTGATCCCTGGGTTGAGAAGAGCCTCTGGAGGAAGGCATGGCAAACCTCTCCAGTATTCTTGCCTGGGAAATCTCATGGACAGAGAAGCCTGGTGGGCTAGAGTCCATGGACTCGCAAAAGACACGACTGAAACGGCTGAGCACACATGCATTCTCTCCTCTAGCCAGGACCTACAAGCTCCTCTCAGAGATTAGGAAGTCAAAATGAACTAGACATTCTCAGTCGCTCCCATGTTCAAATTTTTAAAGATCTACATATTCTAGACCCCATATTACAATTCTCACTGATTAAAGTTTAATTAAAAGTCAAATCTCTGCTAGCAAGCAATAATAAGAAATGTAGAATTATCTGTGCTCTCTGTTAAGATTTGCATGTTAAAAAGAGTTTTCTGGAGACAATAGCTCTATTAACAGTTACCATTATTGAGACCTTCAAAAAGGTCATTAATTCAAAGAAATGTCACAGTATACCATAGGGAAAAAAGAAATTAAGCCAGCCAATCTCTAACATATTTGTCATTCAAATCAATTTCTCACCAATCATTTGATTCTTCCTGCTTTGAAAAAGAGTATTCAAAACAGCTTTGGTGGTGATTTAGTTGCTAAGTCATGTGACTCTTGTGACCCTATAGACTATAGCCCACCAGGATCCTCTGTCCATGGGATTTCCCAGGCAAGATTACTGGAGTGGGTTGCCATTTCCTTCTGTAGGGGATCTTCCCAACCCAGGTTTCCTACATCACAGTCAGGTTCTTTACCAACTGAGCCACCAGGGAAGCCTAAAACAGCTTTAAATGGAAAATAATTGAATACTACCAGATAGTAAATGAAATTAGCACTAGTAGATTTTAATAATTACATGCTGTATGAACTTACAGAGGGAAAACTTTTTAAAAATACCAGGATTAATATCACAACTTCTAAAACAGACACAAAGTAGATGACTGATGAGGAAGTATTATTTCTAACTTTAATCTGTAAGAATTCAAAGCAGAAACACCGAGAAAAACACAGACTGGTCTAATGGTAATGAGTAGTGAGCCATGTTATCACCTACCTGTGAGCGCAGCCACTTTTGCAGCAACCTTTTCTGCAAAGCCAATTCTAGTATTTAAACCAGTGCCAACAGCAGTGCCCCCAGCAGCAAGCTCATAAATTCTTGGCATGGCAGCTTTTATTCTTGTTGTTGCATATTTCACTTGTTGAACATAACCGCTAAATTCCTGAAAAAATAAAGAAATTAAGATGAGAGAGTATACAATTTCCTAATGGCATGTAAGTCACTCTAACTGCATTAAATATAAGTTTTTAGAAAACACATCTCAGGTACAAAATTAGAAGCTACTCAAGTGGCAATTATATTAATTTATATGATAAACAATGTACAAGGGTGAAAGGGCATTTATAAACCTATCAGTTAGCCAATGCCACTGATAGCAACATGCAAGCTACTTATAAACTACTCTTTTAATAGAAAACGAAGAAAACCAACATAGGAAATAAACATAAAAAAAAACAACTTTACTAGATTAAATTATTGGTTTATATGCAAATGATTTATTTTGTTGGTGTATTTCAAATAACTTGAAGAAAGAAAAAAACTGAATCTCCTCAAGAAAAATGCAAATATAGAAATAGCCTCCATACAATTTCAGTTAAAAAACCTGACATGGAATTTGAGAGTGTTTTAAAGGGTCTCAAGAAGCTAAGTGACCTACTGAACAGCCTAAGAAGGTAACAGGGTAGAATAAGACCCTCGGTAGCTTCATGATGCATTTTAACTCTGGTATGAATGCCATACTGGTTCCCAAAGTACAACATACTTTAAGTAAAGTAACCACAGAAATCATCACGTTTGGAACACAGCAAGGGCCCTATTAAGAACTATGCAAGGACAGAGGGCATAAACTAGAACTCAACTGAGCAAGCGAGGATATATGGTTACACTCAATCTATCTTTTCTTTCCCCTGTCTGACAACACTGAAAAACCATGAATACTTTTGATTATTACTGGGATTTCACACTGCTCTAAAGAAAACATTTTTTAGAAGATACAACTTCTTTCCATCTGATCTAATATCACTTACATATATACCAGGTTAATTCACTTAAGGAATACATTAGAGAAAAAATTACACTCAAGAAACTCAAAAGACTATTTCAATAAAAGCAAGTATAAATGCCGCTGGTAAGATAAACAGAAAAATGTAACTTGCTGTCACAAAGAATGATTTTACATAGGAAGCTGAGTCATAGCCCAAATGGACTTTAGCATATAACGGTTTTCCTACATGTAACACACACACAAAATAGGAAAAAAACTAGAAATCAGAGGGATACTCAAAAGTTTCAAAAATAGATACTGTATCTCCTTAGAACTTATGTGTGGTAGAGCCAAAATCACTGCAGATGGTGATTGCAGCCATGAAATTAAAAAACGCTTACTCCTTGGAAGGAAACTTATGACCAACCTAGATAGCATATTCAACAGCAGAGACATTACTTTGCCAACAAAGGTCCATCTAGTCAAGACTATGGTTTTTCCAGTGGTCATGTATGGATGTGAGAGCTCGACTGTGAAGAAAGCTGAGCGCCAAAGATTTGATGCTTTTGAACTGTGGTGTTGGAGAAGACTCTTGAGAGTCCCTTGGACTGCAAGGAGATTCAACCTATCCATTCTAAAGGAAATCAGTTCTGGGTGTTCACTGGCAGGACTGATGCTAAAGCTGAAACTCTAATACTTTGGCCACCTCATGCAAAGAGTTGACTCATTGGAAAAGACTCTGATGCTGGGAGGGATTGGGGGCAGGAGGAGAAGGGGACGACAGAGGATGAGATAGCTGGATAGCATCACCGACTCAATGGACGTGAGTCTGAGTGAACTCCGGGAGTTGGTGATGGACAGGGAGGCCTGGCGTGCTGCGATTCATGCGGTCGCAGAGTCGGACAGGACTGAGTGACAGAACTGAACTGAAGAGCCAATGATGTAAAGAGAAATAAAATACAGCTTAAGAAGCAACTTAATTTAGTAACCTTAATTTAGTCACATCATGTGTACTTCAATTAATCATTTCCAGTTTTCCTTATTCCTGCTGTCATAAACTTAAGGTAAACGATCATGTTTTTTTCCATCGTTTGCTATCAGATGAACAAAACTACAAATGAAATCCTTCCAAATAACCAGCAGCCAAACTCTCACACTAACTTGAATTTCTACAAAAATACTGTTACTGATACTTGATATAGAATTTGTGTATGTCCTACCTCAAAGTGGTGAGCTTACTGAGACAAAATCTGTTCCTTGTATTTCCTCTGCAATGTGTACTATTAGACATTCTTTAAAGTATCACTGAAAGTGAAAGTAAAGTCGCTCAGTAGTCTCCAACTCTGCGATTCCATGGACTGCAGCCTACCAGGCTTCTCCATCCATGGGATTTTCCAGGCAAGAGTACCAAAGTGGGTTGCCATTTCCTTCTCCAAGGGATCCTTCTGACCCAGGGATCAAACCTGGGTCTCCCAGATTGCAGGCAGACGCTTTACCCTCTGAGCCATCATAAAGAAACATAAAAATGCTTTCTGTATTTTGGAAAAGAGTAATACCTCTTTTACATGTGGCCAAAACATTGAACTACTTTAAAATTAATTTTTAAAGAACTTACTAATTTAGAATAAGAGAGACAAAGGAAGAAATTATGATAATGATACTGATGAATATGATGATAGCTAACACCAATATGTGCTTACAATGTGTCAGAAATAGTTCTAAGCATTCTACATGAATTAGCTTATTTGAACCTCATAACTATTCTATGAAAGAGATATTATTTTCTTGGTTTTACAGCTAGAAAAACTGACACAAAGAAAAGCTAAGTTTCCTAAGGTCCAATAGTTTGCACATAGCAAAGCTAAGATTTAAACTCAAGAGGACTGATGTGGAATCTGGCTCATAACCAGTATGCCCTGCTCTTCTCCTGAGTGGATGCCAATAAAAATCACTGACAGGTTAATGCGGAATCATCTCTGTTGCTGAACTGAATTGTTATAAACTTGTCCATTTAAACCAGTGTGATTTAGAGGGTAATATATTGGCCATTTGTACCAAGCTCACAATGGAACCAAATCTAATCACACTCAACATACCTGCCCAAGAGTAAGTGGAACAGCGTCCTGTGTATGAGTACGCCCAATTTTGATGATCTGGTCAAACTCTTTGGATTTTGCTTCGAGAGCATCATGCAGCTTCTGCAGTCCTGGGAGCAGCACTTCATGAACTTCTATTGCGGCAGCAATGTGCATTGCTGTGGGAAAAGTATCATTTGAGCTCTGTCGGAAAGTTTTCAAAAGAAACATAAAATGTTAAATCATAGGCAAAAAATACAAACTTCAATGTCTCAGTTAAAAATCTCACTAAGTGACTACTCAAAACGTAGCATATTTAGTACTCAATTATATTTATGTGTGCCAAGTCACTTAGGATCAAACAAGAAGCAAAAGAAGCAACCTGATTTCCTTTGCAGAAGGTATTTAGGTTTGTATTACACAGACTACCTACAATGAATGTATTACATATTACTATATCTACCTGCTAATAAATAACAGCAAGACACAAAGAAATACACCTAGCAGATGTAAGGATAGCAGTAATAAAACATCTTACAGTTAAATAACACATACAGTCTTTCACAAACATTCCTTCCTTCACTGAACTTGAGGAAAATTCTGTGATAGGTCACCACTTTAAAAACAGAACAGAATCTGTCAAAGAAATTATGTGCCATGCCGAAGTATTTAGGGTTGGCAGAACTGGAACCTGACCAGGTAGTCTAAACACCATGCTCTTTTGTCAAATGTAAACCTGTACTTTTAAATTACGATGTTATCTTTAACTCCACCTCAGTCCTCTACCTGACCATACACACTAGGTTATTCTGAAGTAGATTTCAGACTTCAGTATACATAAAAGATAAACTCATACTGAAATGCAAGTCCTAGGTTTGCAAAATCCTTCACACCATGCATTTATGGGAAAAATAAATAAACTTCCCTATATTTTAAATTACGCTAGGTACCCACATCCTGATTTTTAAATATCACTTCCCAATAAGATCCTCCAAAAGGTCTTTGGAAAAATGATTGCTTAGGGGGGTTAGCATAGGAAAAATACAAGATGATAAGCCTGGACCAGCTTGTAGTGGAAAAAATAAGTGCCTTAAAAATAAAAAAGGGATGGTGGCATGTTCAAAGGACACAGGAGCCAACATGCTGTGGCTTTATGGAACGATATGAGTAGCAACATAAAGAACAAAAATACTGGATTATAACCTTAAAAAATACTAATGAATTCATGCTTACATACATAAATGATTAAATAAAGAAATAAATCTGAGGGGAGAGAGAAGACAAATATTCCTTACAGAAAAATTTCAATTAATAAATGCAAAAAGAAAGGGGGAAAAGAAAATTACTATTAAAACATCACAGCAGTAATTGCTATTGGCAAGATCCTCTGATGAATGTTAAAAATTAATAGGCAAAAGTTTAGGGAAAAAGAGGCTGTTTTCATAGTCTCAAAGTTCTCTATTAATTTCGTGGTTATTTTAACACATGTCCACAAATTTTTTGATATTCCTCCCTGTAGGAAATAGAGCTTAAGTGCAGTAGCTGGAGTATAGGCTATTGGAAAATGAAGACACCATCTTAACCAAGTGATTCGAGTTAACATCACCAGTACCAACTTGTGCTATTATCATGTACCCCTGATATGATGCAAGAAGAGCCCTTCATTTCTTAACAATCTTCCCCAAAATCCACAGTCTCAGTCTAATCATGAGAAAACAACAGACAAACCTATATTGAGGGACATTTTATGAAATATCTGACCACTGCTTTCAAAAGTCACAAAGACAAAAGGCAAACTCTCAAACTAGAGAAGACTAAGGGGATGTGATGACAATACAATGTGGAGCATGGACTGGATCCTGGTTAAAAGAAGGACATCAATAGAAAACTAATGAAGCCTGCTTAGGAGTATTGTACCAATCTCAATTTCTTCGTGTGACAAATCTACTAGGGTTATGTAAAATATTTAACATTAAGGTTAGCTGGGTAAAGGGTACATAGACACTCTGAAATATCTTTGCAATTCTTATAAATAATTTTATTTTTCAAAAGAAAGAGTTTTAAAAATATAAATCAATGAAAATATACACATATACTAAATTCAAGTATCCTAAAAGTGATTTTTACCCCCAAAGGTGCTTTTCATGAAATTTAAGACATAGACTCAAGATTCCTAAAATAAATAAGAAGAACATAAAAGAAGTCCTTTCCATTAAAGAATATAAGCAGAATTAATCCTCCCTGTCAAAAGTTAATGCCTGTTTTACAAGGAAAATCTCAGGATTCTTTTCAGTTTATACAAGGAAAAGAAGTCATATACTGACCTGGCTTTTATTAACATGATCGTTGGGATGTACAGGTTTCTTGCTGCCAAGTTCACCTCCCAGAATTTCAATTGCTCGATTGCTAATGACTTCATTTACATTCATATTTGTCTGGGTTCCTGATCCAGTCTGCCATACCACGAGTGGAAAATGATCATTTAATTTACCTTCAGCTACCTGCAGAACAAAATGTTAAAAAATGTATTTTAAAAAATAAGAAAAATTCTATATTCATTAAGCTGTTTGAATCAAATGATTGCCGGCATCATTTATAGTACTATTTTAAAGCATATTTTTCATGTGCTACTATAGTTCCTGGTTGTCGAGCAAATTGAAGCTTCTGCAGTGTAACCACTGCTACTTTAAAAGGTGAAAGATAATCTATTGTAAATGGCATAAAAATTTCACTGATTCCAAATGAAAACTGAATCAAAGATATCTTTCTTCTATTTCTCCATCTGCCCTCTGTAATATTCAGACAGGGCCACTTGTTAATGCTGGCAAATGTGTTAAGTCTCTAGATAAATTCACTGTTGGTACTCAGCAGGAATACCCAACAGATGCTACAGCCAGAGTCAGCATTATAACCAACAAGCGACTTATCAGTGTGAGTTCACTAGTAGCTACTGCATCCCACAAATGTCCCATGAGTAGCAACCTCCAAGCTCAGACATAAACATGTCTAGATTTGTCTCTATTTTTGCCATATTTTTGTATTCTGAGTTAGTTAGTTTTTTAAGTTCTCTGGGAAAGTGAGTGCTTAACTTCATCTTCTGGAATGATTTTAGTTTTAAGCTAAGAAAATCAGCGTGCATGTTAGAAATCTATTACCTTAAAAAAACTGGTTCATTTAAAACTAAAACTTTTTTCCTAACTGAATAAAAATAATAGGTGATTAGTGTAAAAAATTCTGAGAACTAAGAAAAGTGTAACAGTCATCATAGTTCTACCCTCAGAAATAAAGATGATTAGAACTTTGGCACCTCCTTCTAGTCTCTACTTCAAGTGATGGGAGTATATATGCAGACAAACATGTTTTCTATTTACTTTTTCTAAACAAAATTGGGATCATAAAATATATGCATTTTGCAATCTTTCCTCCCCACTTGCTATACGCTAGGCTTTGTTCTATGACATTCTTTAAAACACTAAATTTCTATGGCTTCACAATCTAACTTGTTTAAACAGCTGCTATAAAAAACAGTACTGCAATGAACATTATATCTAAAGCTTTTAAACTGTTATCTCTGCTTATCTTTGCACAACAATCATGTTATTGGTGGAAGAGTGAAATTACACTCTGCACACATATTATCAAACAACCAACTAGTTTTAAAGGGAATCATTTATACATAAAATAAGAAATTAAATATATAAGTTCAAAGAGTGCCTCTTTAAAAACTTATCTTTAAACTATATAAATTACAAGGAAAAGTAAAGAGAATCAGAAATGAAAGGTATAAAATCATCCAGAAAATTTGCCACAGTATATATTTGAAGCATCATATTAATATCCTCACCAAACAATAACATTGTCATCCTATGCTAAAACACATTAACTCAAGAATTCAGTGCCCCTTTCCTCAGTGTCTTTGGTGGCTCAGACGGTAAAATGCTTGTCTACAATGTGGGAGACCCGGGTTCGATCCCTGGGTAGGGAAGATCCCCTGGAGAAGGAAATGGCAATCTACTCCAGTACTACTGCCTGGAAAATCCCATGGACAGAGGAGCCTGGTAGGCTACAGTCCATGGGGTCGCAAAGAGTCGGATACAACTAGGCGAATTCACCTTCCTCAGGCCAGAGCTTATCATTATCCAGAAGATAATAGGGATCTAATGCCAACAAGTAAACACTCTTATCACCTCTTACCTCATCTGCTGCCTTCATTATTGCATTAGCGATCTTTGGATCAAGACCATAATCCTGGTTTACTTCAGCAGCTGCTCGCTTCAAGATGCCAAATGCTTTAATAACTGGGATCTAAAATTTTTAATCAGAAAAACATCTCAATTTGCAATTTAAGCAGGAAAATTTAAAATTACTATCTTATGCAGGTACAAACATTGTACAGAAAACAATAACTTAAATAATATTATGATATTAAAAAAATTTAAAAAATAAAAATAATATTATGATATTAAAATGTTTAGGATATAGAGAAAGATTAAAGATAGGCATATAAAAACCAAGAACCATCATTTATCTATTTGTATAGGCAACCAAACAAAAGCAAATACAATGACTTTTCATAGACACGTATGTATGCCTTACACACACATACACACATATTCACACAGATGTACAATATACCATTTGTCCTATTTTTTAAAAGATATTACAACACACATGATTTTACATCACATATTTAAAAACAAATGATACTCAACCATTTCAACAGCCTACACCATTATTTCCTGGAGAAAGGAATGGCAATCCATTCCACTATTCTTGCTTGGAGAATTCCACAGACAGAGGAGCCTGGTTGGCTACAGTCCATAGGGTCACAAAGAGTCAGACACAACTGAGTAACTTTCACTCATACCATTATTTGGGCTTCCCTGGTGGCTCAGTAGTAAAGAACCCACCTGCCAATACAGGGGCTTCAATCCTTGTTTTGGGAAGATCCCCTGGAGAAGGAAATGGGTGCCCACTCCAGTATTCTTACCTGAAAAATCCCATGGACAGAGGAGCCTGGTGGGCTACAATCCATGGGGTCTCAAAAGAGTTGGACACCACTTAGCCACTGAACAACAACATTATTTCCCCTCACTGGATTCCATGCTACGTAATAATTTTTCTTTCTCTTTAGAAAAGAATAAAATAACAAGCAAAATAAAGGCAGCAAAATGGTGCTATGAAAACTGGATAGCCACATGCAAAAGAATGAGAATGGACCACTGTCTTATACCATACACAAAAATGAACTCAAAAAGGATTAAAGACTTGAATATAAGACATGAAATCATAAAACTCTTGAAGACATAGGCAGTAAGCTTCTTGATATCAGTCTCAGAAATGATTTTCTGGAAGAGTCCAAAAGAAAAAGCAACAAAAGCAAAAATAAACAAATTGGACTACGTCAAACTAAAAAGCCTCTTCACGGTAAACCATCAAGAGAATGAAAATGTGGTGGCTGGAGGATGTAAGGGGTGGGGGGCCACATGTAGGGCCTGGGGGTTGGTGAGGGACCAGGAACCAGTATGCCACAGTGCACCACCCCCCTCTTCCCCCATGGTTAGCAGCACTAATCTGTTTCAGAGTATTTCCTGCTAAATCCAGGAAATTAAAACATTACAAGTGTTTCACCCAAATGAAATGGAGATATATGACACATAGGCGTACACATGAATGAAACAAATCAGAGTTTCATTTTCTACAGGAACACTGCAGTGGGTCAAACAAATGCTGAAGTCACAACCAAATGCCAATCAACTCTGGCTACCAAAATGGAGTGACTGACCCCACGGTGTTTGTGGATGCATAAAAACAAAAAAAGGTCACAGTACAGAGTTTCACTGGGCACTACTAAAACAAAATGGTAAATATATCATTGAAGATGAAAGGGTCTCATCATTCTTTACTCAGATTAGCAGTCCATAATTTTTTTTTGGTTTTGTTTTCCTAAGGACCTCAGGTACAAAGAGTCTGCTTTATATCTTATGTAGTTCAGAAAATTAATCCAGATGAAGCCAAATATGTAAAAATTGATAGCCCTTGTATCCATCTTTTACAGACACCTGTCCAGATCCAAACAACTGCTCTGTCTCTGGTACAGCAGCAGCAATGACGCCACCCCAGAACCACACACCTTGCTGGTTGAAGCAGGAAAGTCAAAACATGAGCCATGCTTACTCCAATTAATATTGCTTAAGACTGATCTTTTTAACCCCAGGAGTTGAACTATATGAGAATATTCAGGATCAGCTGCTACCCTCTCTCTCCCAACCATGTAGTCTGGCCCTCACCATTAGATTGGCTGTGGGTTAACAATGTCAGAAGTATTTTTCTAAGGAGATCCACTGCACTTTGGAAAGGTGTATGAACCTGTCAAGATTCAGTCTTGAAATCCTAGCAATGAGCTAAAATATGGAAGTTAAAATTGTTTAGATAAAAAGTATATTTAAAAGATAAAGGTAGCAGTATCTCACCAGATGAGGCTTGGGGACTTCTAGGCTTACTAGCCTATCCTGCATTCTTGTGCTATTTTTCATACTCTAGTTGGGCTCCAGTAGGATATGAAGCCAATCCAATATATTTCGTCAATTCTTTTCACACTTTAACATCTCTGAAATCAAGATGTATCTTCCAATCAATGACATGACACAATTTTAACTGGCAGACTTTTTCTTTCTTAGCAGTACATATCAGGTCTAACTGAAGATTAGTTCTAAGGTAAGGGTTTAATGAAATATGGTTTTCATATATATTTGTATGAAATATTTGTTTTCATATAAATAAAAAAGTTTTCTCATCATTAAATCATTATGTAGCACTGAACAAATACTTATATATTATGTTATATGCCAGACATCATGACAAATAGTACTTTTATGAATTAGTGTACACTTTTCTACAAACTGAAGCCAAGATAGAAAGTATAATATTAAAGAAAAATTGGATGGGAGGGGAGTTTGGGGGAGAGTGGATACACGTATGTGTATGGCTAAGATCCTTTGCTCTTCACCTGAAACTATCACAGCATTCTTTATTAATTAATATATTAATATTTATTAATCTTTGATTAATCATATAAATATATTGCAGCTATACCACAATACAAAATAAAATGTTTAAAAAAAAGTTTTCTTTTAAATCAGTTTCTTAAAAGCTTTATATCAATAAAGAAGAATCAAAATTAAAAATGTTTACAAACTACAACATTCTAGCAAAAATATGAAAAATCCAAGCAAGAATGAAAGACAAATCACTTAGTTCTATCAAATAAAAATCAAAAAGACTCAAAGTCATAGGTTAAAGCACTAACATACTAAACTTGAAAAAGTTTAACGAGAGAGAAACACTTGATTACTAGCTTTGTAGCTAGTTCTCGAAATGACTTTACATTTTAATTCTGTAAAATATTTATAAGGTAATTTATAACTCATAATATTGAATAATGTCTAGTTCATCTAAAATAAGCCAACATTTCCACAAAAGCCACTTACTGGCATGCGTTCTGTCATGCCTCCAATCTTAAAGTTCATTGTAGATCTCACAGTCTGGGCGCCATAATACTTATCATTTGGGACCTTGAGTTCACCAAAGGTATCATATTCTATCCGAAAAGAATTTTGGCTTGCCTAAAAATAAAGACAAGACACTGTTACAGCTTGAAAAGAAAACAAGTATCAGGAGAAATAACATCACATACAGGAAATACACAGGAAATTATTGGAAATAATTGGAAATTTTTAATATTGGAAATATAAATTTATAATTCTAAAATAATCGGAAATATGTTTCCAATATACAGGAAACATGATATCTGGGAAGAGAAATCCTTAAGTACCACAAAGACAAAAAAATTCCACTTTGATTCTCATTGTTCTCCCCCACTTCCAGTTTTTTTCTTGAAAATTTTAGTCACACAAATTAATACAGATGCTAATTATGTATTCTAGGATCCATACACTATGCACATGATAAATACAAAGAAAGCCTTTGAAGTCAAAAGAGTAATCTTTTCCAATTCAGGAATATGCCTATTATTGGTCAATCTTTGATCTATGATTTTACTAAGAAATTTGGAAAATAACCTAAGAACAATACTTTTAGAGTTTGAAAATATTATATATTTAACCAAAGCTCAACCATTGTCTACAAATATTATGCATGAGAGAGCGCTTAGTGCAACACAAAATATTCCAGGCTTTGCAGTGAGATGGCCCACCACCTGATAGCTGTGTCATCTTCAGCAAGTCAGCTTTTCTAATCTATAATTACAGTAAACGGTGTAATTACAGAGACATGGGCCAGATCAGTTCCTAACCTTTTTCAGGGTATTGGAACCTTTTGAGAATACGAGGAAAGCTATGGATCATCTCTCTAGAAAAATTAACATAAATATAAATATATGTAAAATCTTATATATGATTTTAAGGGGTTTATACCTTGAAGTCAACTCATTCCCCAGGATAAGAACCCATGACCCAAAATCCCTTCTATGGAGAACATAAGATTCTACCAAGTACATCAACTTATACTAATTAAAAAAAAAAAATAGACATTTGGAATCTACATATATTTATTTTAAAGAGAGTTCAAAGAGATACTCAGAATTTTAATTAATGTTCACCTTGCATTAATTATAAAATAAAGATGATCAGATGATTCAAAAGATTTAAAAATACCTAGCAAAGTAATCTTATTTTAGTAAATAGTCCTCTGAATAGGAAAAAAAATAATTTTGTAGTTATCCCTTGGGACTAGAAAGACAGAACAACAACAACAAACAAAACTTTGTATAAAACTTTTTAAATTGTATGAAAAGAAAAATATCCTTGTATCTAGTGAGAAATACAGGAGTATAATCAATGAGGTACATTTTTTTCTTCTGTCTAAAAGTCTGCAGAGGAGAGGAGTGGCTAAGATGGCAGAGAAGGAAGACTTAGCTCATTTCCTCTCATGGGCACACCAAAATTATGGTTATTTACAGAGCAATGATTGATGAGTAAAGCTGAAAAATTAGCAGAAAATGGCTTCTACAACTGAAGATATACAGGTACCATGGCAAAATAGGTAGGAGGAGTGAAGACATAGTAAAGTCAAGACCTATACTCCCCTAGGGGGAGGTGACCCACAAACAGGAGGATAATTACAATTGCAGAGATTCTCCCCCAGGAAAAAGAGGTCCAGGTCCAGTGTCAGGGTCCCTAGCCTGGGGGTCTTGCACTGAGAAGAGTTCCTTGGCTTTGGAGGCTACAGGCCTCACTTTTGGCCAGAGGTCTGTGGGAAATAGAAACTCCCCTCTCAAAGAGTGCAGACAAAATTTCACACTCTGGCACCCAGGGCAGAAGCAGTAATTTGAAAAGAGCCTGGCTCTCTACAATGACCTACAGAGGAAAAAACCTTTATATTATACATAAACACACGTGTATATACACACAAGCCAGAAACAAACGTTTTGTGAAACAATCTGTCCTGCCCTCATATTTTCTATCTATGTTATTCAGTCAAAACCCCAATGCTGTTAACTGTCCACTACATTGATTTCTCCATCCACTAATGAGTCCACCTGAAGTTTGAAAAACACGTGTATGATTTTCAAAACCTTCTTACATTATCTCTTCCCACTGGCTTAGGCAAGAAGACTGCTCAACTAAATTAATGAAAACAATTATCAGTGCTTTTGATGAAAAAGTGAGGTTATGATGGAATCTATTAAATATAAATAAGTTTTTAATTATTATAATCCATTATTATTAAAAAAAATTGTTTTTAATCATGTCTTTATATCCCATAATTCAGAGAACAGAATTTCTGGGAGACATTTACAGAGTCTAACCAGCTAGGCATAGTGCAGGCACAAACTGCAATTTCCCAGTGTCCTGGGAGATCCATCTTTATTCACAATTGCTTCCCCTCCAAGAAAAGCATGAAAGGATAATATGGCCAGTGTGCATTGCAGTGTGATAGCTATTTGGTCCTTGAAATCTCAAGTACAATTACCATCCACTAACCCCAGTAACCTGGAATTGATGAGGTGGTCTCCAAGTTCACATGCTATCAGTCAGAGTCAGTTCAGTTTAGTCACTCAGTTGTTTCTGACTCTTTGTGACCCCGTGGACTGCAGCACGCCAGGCCTCCCTGTCTATCACCAGCTCCCGTAGCTTGCTCAAACTCATATCCATTCAGTCAGTGATGCCATCCAACAATCTCATCCTCTGTCGTCCCCTTCTCCCGCCTTCAATCTTTCCCAGCCAATGAGTCAGGTAGCCAAAGTACTGGAGTTTCAGCTTCAGCATTGGTCCTTCCAATGAATATTCAGGACTGATTGCCTTTAGGATTGACTGGTTGGATCTCCTTGCAGTCCAAAGGACTCTCAAGAGTTTTCTCCAACACCACAGTTCGAAAGCATCAATTCTTTGGCGCTCAGCTTTTTTTATGGTCCAACTCTCACATCCATACATGACTACTGGAAATACCATAGCTTTGACTAGACAGGCCTTTGTCAGGAAAGTAATGTCTCTGTTTCTTAATATGCTGTCTAGGTTTGTCATAGCTTTTCTTCCAATGAGCAAGCATCTTTTAATTTCATGGCTACAGTCATAACCTGCAGTGATTTCGGAGCCCAAAAATATAGACTGTCACAGTTTCCATTGTTTCCCCATCTATTTCCCATGATGTGATGGGACCAGATGCCATGATCTTTGGTTTTGAATGTTGAGTTTTAAGCCAGCTTTTCCACCTTCATCAAGAGACTCTTTAGTTCTTCTTTGCTTTCTGGCATAAGGGTAGTGTCTTCTGCATATCTGAAGTTATTGATATTTCTCCCTGCAACCTTGATTCCAGCTTGTGCTTCATCCAGCCAACCATTTTTCATGATGTATTCTGCATATAAGTTAAATAAGTAGGGTGACAATAAACAGCCCTGATGTACTCCTTTCCCAATTTGGAACCAGTCCATTGTTCCACATCTGGTTCTAACTGTTGCTTCTTGACCTGCATACAGGTTTCTCAGGAAGCAGGTAAGGTGGTCTGGTATTCCCATCTCTTGAAGAATTTTCCAGTTTGTTGTGATCCACACAGTAAAAGGCTTTGGCATAGTCAATAAAGCAGAAATAAGATGTTTTTCTGGAACTCTCTTGCTTTTTCTGTGATCCAACAGATGTTGGCAGTTTGATCTCTGGTTCCTCTGCCTTTTCTAAATCCAGCTTGAACGTCTGGAAGTTCTCAGTTCACATACTGTTGAAGCCTGGCTTGGAGAATTATCAGAGTCTAAAGCGTCTAAAGGTTAGTAAAAAGGTACAGGCCTTAGGCCTATAATATATCCCCACGAATGTGTAAGATAACCATGAACTAAACCATGATATCTCTTACATAAAAGGTAAAATGCCTTTCACATTCTCAGCCTTAGGTGGTTTCAAAGAATATTTCAGAATTCAAGAAAATCCAAACCATTTCTTAGGCAGAAAGACTATCTTAAGAGGTTAAAAATCCCAAATGTGACTTCATTGTGTTTGGGTTTCCAGTTTCTCTAAACAGACTTTTTAAAGTCTTTCAGTTCTTAAAGTACAGGGTGACTACCAAGTCTTAAAATACTGACAAATATGTAATAAGTGGTTTATTGATACTGTACTGCAATATAGAGTAAGGTATTATCCATGTTTTCAGCCTTGATGGCCATCTTGAAGACGAAGTAACTTTAAAAAATGTAGAACTTCTTTGTCCACCATGCTACCAAGGCAGTATCATGTAGCAGGTCTCCACTGTATATTCTCTATTTTTCTCCTCAGTATCACATTTTAATTAACTGTGCGTGACATCTTTGCTTATTTACTAATAACTGCTTTATTTACTTAACATGCCGCAGTAGTCTCTAATGTCTTCCCAGGTGGCACAGTGGTAAAGAATCTGCCTGCCAATTCAGGAGAAATGAGTTTGATTCCTGGGTTGGGAAGATCCCCGGAAAAGGGGATGGCAACCCCCATAGACACAGGAGCCTGGCAGACTGCATGCAGTCCATGGGGTTGCAAAGAGCTGGACACGACTGAGCAGGGATGCAGGCACACACAAGCAGTCTAAACTCTGTGCCCACACTGACTGCTTCACACACAGGGGGCATTCAACATAATCTTCCTATCTGATGAATTTGTATTCTTAACTGAGACAAAAGGTAATTTAGGGCATTTAGGGTTATTTGAAGTTCTTTTTGTAAAAAGTTTATTTAAGTATAACTGATTTATAGTATTGTGTTAATTTCTTCTGTACAGCGAAGTGACTCAGTTAGACGTATATATTTTTTCATATTCTTTTACATTATGGTTTCTCACTGGGTATTGAATATAGTTTATTTCTTAACACTAGGAACAAGAAAAACTTAGATCAACTCGGAGCTTTTGGAGCTGAGAAGATTAGAGGGCAAAAGATGTATTTAGAATTATGAAGAAAAAAAAATCTATCCTCACCTGATGTTAGCTAACACTACAACACTAAACGCGAGATGGTGCCTTTTTCTTTTTTTTTTTTTTTACATTAACAGCAGGATAGATTCAGTTCTTCAGTCTTTTATTCCTTTTTTACAAAACACTAAGTAAGTGAAAAATAACTTTTTAAAAGGCTTTAAAGTGCACTAAAATTATTCGATCAGGGAGTTGCAGAAATATAAAGCATCCTTGATTTCTAGTTTCAGATATAATGATGTCATCAAATTATCTTAAAGTGTATAGTCCAGAAAATGTCTTGGGCCTTTGAAATCCCCTAGATGGAAGCATTCATTTAATAAAGCACTCACCATGTCCCAAATTCAAAGAATTTCCACAGGGACAACATTGCTGAGTATCTGTAATTATTTTCATGTATTATGTATTACATAATACTGTATGTATTACAGTATTACCTGACCAAAATCCCAACTCTGAGTAACAGAATAGAGTCTGAAGTCACATCTCTCTGAATAAAAGCTCAAATCACAAATCAGAGTGACTAGGGTAAAATAGTAAGCCTTCCTAAACCAGCATTTATTTCTCAAACTTTTCCTGATAACACACATGTGAGCATACCTATTCAATGTTTATTTACTAAAGCCCAAATTTCCGGAGGTTACTTTCTAAATTGAAAAAGAGCTCGTGTAAGTTAGGGTGCTGCTGCTAAGTCGCTCATGTCCGACTCTGTGCGACCCCATAGACGGCAGCCCACCAGGCTCCCCCGTCCCTGGGATTCTCCAAGCAAGAACACTGGAGTGGGTTGCCATTTCCTTCTCCAATGCATGAAAGTCAAAGTGAAGTCGCTCAGTCATGTCCGACCCTCAGCGACCCCAGGACTGCAGCCTTCCAGGATCCTTCATCAATGGGATTTTCCACGCAAGAGTACTGAGTGGGGTGCCATTGCCTTCTCCTAAGTAAGGGTATCCAACCTGAAATTGGACGTTTAGTTCCTTGGAAGGCGTGCCTCAATTAAAAGTGCTGATTCAGCAATAGTTAGGTCCCATGCAATTTCCTCCAACGTACTTCAGGACATTCTGCCAGTTTCATATTTCCAGGTTTTACAAAAGTTACGTGGGGAAAAACAACCTCACAAACTAAATGGCCAATTTCATGAGAAGTAAAATCTCTTAAGTTCACAAGACCCTTCCAATCCCGCCTGGAGACCGACTGCTCAGCTGTGACCCCAGAAGCTAGCTCCGAGGGGCTGGATTCAGCCGGGCCCACCAAGGGCAGGAGCGGAGCTGCCCCTTCCCGACAGTGTACCACCTCGTGGCCGCCCCCTCCTCACACCGTCCACCTCAGCATCCTCGCAAGGGCAGTCGCCGCAGAAATGAGCGCGGCACGGGCACGGTCCAGGAGGCCCGGCGTGACTCTCTCCCACAGCTGCCGCCCCTCCAGAGCGCTCCTCCAACTGAGGAAGCGCCCCGGGCCCGCAGCGAAGTTCCAACACATGGGCCAGTATCGAGACCCTAAGGCCGGCGGGCGGGAGGCCTGAAGGTCACCGCGGGGCGGCCAGGGCGGTCGGGCAGCACGAGCTCACCATTCGAGCGGCGTTCGGAGGCCGGAGCAGGAGGACTGCTGGGCCACCCGGGCCAAGGCCAGGGCTGGGGGCGGAACCTGGATTCCGCGAGAGTAAACGCGAACGCGCGAGGAGCCGGAGCGCGCGATCCATAGCGAGGCGGCCTTGGTAGAGCTTCCGGGCGTTATGGCCACGCCTCCACACAGGCTGTCAGAACGCCCACGGTCCCCACTCGTATCCAATCAACAGCCTCAAAACCTAGCTGGCGGGACCAACGGCCAATGACCAGGGAAGCGTGAGGGGGCGGGCTTAACTGCCTCCTCTTGAGCCCTAGGATTCCTGGGAAGCTTAAGGGAAAGGAATGATGGGAAAGAGAGTTCGTGGTTTGTTGAACCAGTAGTTTCGTTGTTCAAAGACAGGAGTAGTTTTCCTGTGTTACTGTGGTTAACAGAGGGCTAATATCTAGTGAGTCTGTATTTCGTTAGTGGCTTAGAGTAGAGAGAAGAATTTACTTATTCATTTATGTGGAACATCCTGGTGGCTCAGATAGGAAAGAATCTGCCTGCAATGTGGTAGACCCGAGTTCGATCCCTGGGTCATTTATCTACCATGTAATCACATAATACATGTTCTATTTGCTCTATTTTCATCTGTTCCAGGTTACATCTTCCGTATAGAAATTTTAGAAAACAGAGAATGAAATAATAATTATGTATAAAAAAACCAACCCTGATAATTACTCAGTTCGTCTAACTTGTCTTGCGGTCTGTACAGTTTCCTTTCTCTTCTGAATAGGTAGGTACACTAAGAACTCTTGTTTTTAAATATAGTGTTGAAGATGTCCATAGTCATAGGTGCTTTCCGAATTGTTATTGTTTACATTCAGGCTCTTCTAGTCTTTTGCATTGATAACATATGTTTTCAAATTAAAGGTGTATCATTGTTATAGATCATGATAGAAGAGTAGGAACAGATATAAAATTGCATTGAAACCACAGTTTTTTCTTTTTTTGTCTTTTTGAATTGCTTGAAACCAATTGACAGTTAATCAAGAAAGAGAACCCTTGGATGATGTCCAGGAGTCAAAGGTTCAGGACCTGCAAAGCCAAACTTTCTAGAGTTCAGTTCAGTTCAGTTCAGTCATTCAGTCGTGTCCAACTCTTTGCGACCCCATGAATCGCAGCACGCCAGGCCTCCCTGTCCATCACCAACTCCTGGAGTTTACCCAAACTCATGTCCATCGAGTCGGTGATGTCATCCAGCCATCTCATTCTCTGTCATCACCTTCTCCTCTTGCCCCCAATCCCTCCCAGCATCAGGGTCTTTTCCAATGAGTCAACTCTTCGCATGAGGTGGCCAAAGTACGGGAGTTTCAGCTTCAGCATCAGTCCTTACAATGAACACCCAGGACTGATCTCCTTCAGAATGGACTGGTTGGATCTCCTTGCAGTCCAAGGGACTCTCAAGAGTCTTCTCCAACACCACAGTTCAAAAGCATCAATTCTTCGGCACTCAGCTTTCTTTACAGTCCAACTCTCACATCCATAATGACCACTGGAAAACCATAGCCTTGACTAGACGGACCTTAGTTGGCAAAGTAATGTCTCTGCTTTTGAATATGCTATCTAGGTTGGTCATAACTTTCCTTCCAAGAAGTAAGCGTCTTTTAATTTCATGGCTGCAATCACCATCTACAGTGATTTTGGAGCCCCCAAAAATAAAGTTTGACACTGTTTCCCTGTTTCCCCATCTGTTTCGCATGAAGTGATGAGATCAGATGTCATGATCTTAGTTTTCTGATATTGAGCTTTAAGCCAACTTTTTCACTCTCCTCTTTCACTTTCATCAAGAGGCTTTTTAGTTCCTCTTCACTTTCTGCCATAAGGGTGGTGTCATCTGCATATCTGAGGTTATTGATATTTCTCCTGCCTATCTTGATTCCAGCTTGTGCTTCTTCCAGCCCAGCATTTCTCATGATGTACTCTGCATATAAGACCTTCATTAGTTTGAGGCTTATCATTTTTCTACCTCAGACAATGAGTCCCAGTCTATATAACCTCTTTTAATCCCCCTAGGTGAATGGAGTAGAGTTCTTGAGCTGTTAGTCTCCTGTGTTCTCCCTCTTACCTGGCAAAACGAATAAAGCCACACTTTCTATTTCTTTCAAACTCTGTCTGCTTATTTCTATTCAGCATCAATGGACAAGGAGTCAGGATCTTGACAATATTTATAACTTGGTGGTCACTGGTGAACCTAACAAGAGCAGTATCAGTGGAGTAATGTGAGCTGAAGGTAGACTGTAGTAAACTGAAGAGAAAATGAAAGGTGAAGAATGAAGATGGTGAGCAAATATGCCCTAGGAATGGAGAGGTAGTTGAAGCAGAATGCAACGTTGAGGCAGTTTTTTCATTTTGCTTTGTTTTTAAACATAGGAGATAATACAGAAAATTCACAGTATTTGTTTACGGCAATGGTTCAAGAAAGAGAAATAAACTGTTACTAAATCCCAGTTCCCTCTGCGCTACACTACAGGCCAATAAATCTGAGAGACCAAGTGTTGAGGCAAGAAATAGGACTTTATTCAGAAAGCCAGCTGACCAAGAAAATTGCAGACTAATGTCTCAAAATAACCATCTTATTGGAGTATGGATGCCAGGTTCTTTTATAGAACAAAGATGGGGGTGAGAAAGGAGGTGAGGTGAGGAGGTAAAATATAAAAGGCCATTAATCTTACAAATATTTCCTGGAATGGCAAGCCTCAGGGAGGAGATGTTAATTTCTTCCTTCCTGTAGACAGCAATGGGTGGACAGGATCCTGAACAAAGGCATTTTGGTTAAACATTCAGGCAGAGGAGCAGGGTTCCCCAAGGCCATCCATTAGGTGTGAAGAGTGTCTTTTTAGAGATCAAAAGCAATGGGAAACAAGGTAAAAGATCTGTAAAAGAAACACATCTGAAATGAAGTCAGTTCTTCCCTGTAACAAAACTGATAATGTAGGAAGAAGAGTGTCAGTAGGTTGGCTTTACTGTGCACAGGCAAGCAGACCCAAGTTTGCTTTGGTAGAGTTTTAGTTATATGAGTTCATCTGGGGTAGATATCCAAGACTGCTCACTCACAGTGAGAGTGAGAATTGATGGTAAGTGTCAGCTGGGAGCTCTGCTAAGCTGTTGACTAGAATGCCTGCTTGATAAGCACAACTGTTTCAAGGCAGTCACACTTTTTACTGGTGAATGACTTAGCACACAGTAGCTGTCTCAAGCGGAGAAGGCAATGGCACCCCACTCCAGTACTCTTGCCTGGAAAATCCAATGGATGGAGGAGACTGGTAAGCTGCAGTCCATGGGGTCGCTAAGAGTTGAACATGATGGAGCGGATTCAAAACACAAGAGAAGACTCTACACGTGGACATCACCAGATGGTCAACACCGAAATCAGATTGATTATATTCTTTGCAGCCAAAGATGGAGAAGCTCCATACAGTCAACAAAAACAAGACCAGGAGCTGACAGTGGCTCAGATCATGAACTCCTTATTGCCAAATTCAGACTTAAATTGAAAAAAGTAGGGAAAACCGCTAGATGACCTAAATCAAATCCCTTATGATTATACACTGGAAGTGAGAAATAGATTTAAGGGCCTAGATCTGATAGATAGAGTGCCTGATGAACTATGGAATGAGGTTCGTGACATTGCACGGGAGACAGGGAACAAGACCATCCCCATGGAAAAGAAATGCAAACAAGCAAAATGGCTGTCTGGGGAGGCCTTACAAATAGCTGTGAAAAGAAGAGAGGCGAAAAGCAAAGGAGAAAAGGAAAGATATAAGCATTTGAATGCCGAGTTCCAAAGAATAGCAAGAAGAGATAAGAAAGCCTTCTTCAGTGATCGATGCAAAGAAACAGGAAAACAACAGAATGGGAAAGACTAGAGATCTCTTCAAGAAAATCAGAGATACCAAGGGAACATTTCATGCAAAGATGGGCTCGATAAAGGACAGAAATTGTGTGGACCTACGATGGACAGGGAGGCTTGGCGTGCTGCAATTCATGGGGTCGCAAAGAGTCAGACACGACTGAGCAACTGAACAGAACTGAACTGAACAGAAGCAGAAGATATTAAGAAGAGGTAGCAAGAATACACAGAAGAACTGTAACAAAAGATCGTCACGACCCAGATAATCACAATGGTGTGATCACTTATCTAGAGCCAGACATCCTGGAATGTGAAGTCAAGTGGGCCTTAGAAAGCATAACTGTGAACAAAGCTAGTGGAGGTGATGGAATTCCTATTGAGCTATTTCAAATCCTGAAAGATGATGGTGTGAAAGTGCTGCACTCAATATGCCAGCAAATGTGGAAAACTTACCAGTGGCCACAGGAATGGAAAAGGTCAGTTTTCATTCCAATCCCAAAGAAAGACAATGCCAAAGAATGCTCAAACTACTGCACCATTGCACTCATCTCACATGCTAGTAAAGTAATGCTCAAAATTCTCCAAGCGAGGCTTCAGCAATATGTGAACCATGAACTTCCTGATGTTCAAGCTGGTTTTAGAAAAGGCAGAGGAACCAGAGATCAAATTGCCAACATCCACTGAATCATGGAAAAAGCAAGAGAATTCCAGAAAAACATCTATTTCTGCATTATTGACTATGCCAAAGCCTTTGACTGTGTAGATCACAATAAAGTGTGGAAAATTCTGAGAGATTGGGAATACCAGACCACCTGACCTGCCTTTTGAGAAATCTGTATGCAGGTCAGGAAGCAACAGTTAGAACTGGACATGGAACAGACTGGTTGCAAATAGGAAAAGGAGTACGTCAAGGCTGTATATTGTCACCTTGCTTATTTAACTTATATGCAGAGTACATCATGAGAAACGCTGGACTGGAAGAAACACAAGCTGGAATCAAGACTGTCGGGAGAAATATCAATAACCTCAGATATGCCGATGACACCACCCTTATGGCAGAAAGTGAAGAGGAACTAAAAAGCCTCTTGGTGAAAGTGAAAGAGGAGAGTGAAAAAGTTGGCTTAAAGCTCAACATTCAGAAAACGAAGATCATGGCATCCAGCCCCATCACTTCATGGGAAATAGATGGGGAAACAGTGGCAACAGTGTCAGACTTTATTTTTTGGGGGGCTCCAAAATCACTGCAGATGAGGACTGCAGCCACAGAATTAAAAGACGCTTACTCCTTGGAAGGAAAGTTATGACCAACCTAGATAGCATATTGAAAAGCAGAGACATTATTTTGCCGACTAAGGTCCATCTAGTCAAAGCTATGGTTTTTCCAGTGGTCATGTATGGATGTGAGAGTCGGACTGTGAAGAAGGCTGAGTGCCGAAGAATTGATGCTTTTGAACTGTGGTGTTGGAGAAGACTCTTCAGAGTCCCTTGGACTGCAAGGAGATCCAACCAGTTCATCCTAAAGGAGATCAGTCCTGGTTGTTCATTGGAAGAATTGATGCTGAAGCTGAAACTCCAGTACTTTGGCCACCTTATGCAAAGAATTGACTCATTGGAAAAGACCCTGATGCTGGGAGGGATTGGGGGCAGGAGGAGAAGGGGACAACAGAGGATGAGATGGCTGGATGGCATCACTGACTCAATGGACTTGAGTCTGAGTGAACTCTGGGAGTTGGTGATGGACAGGGAGGCCTGGCATGCTGCGATTCATGGGGTCGCAAAAGTAGGACACGACTGAGCGACTGAACCTGAACCTGAGCGACTTCACTTTTACTTTTCACTTTCTTGCATTGGAGAAGGAAATGGCAACCCACTCCAGTGTTCTTGCCTGGAGAATCCCAGGGATGGGGGAACCTAGTGGTTTGCCGTCTATGGGGTCGCACAGAGTCGGACATGATTGAAGCGACTTAGCAGCAGCAGTTGTCTCAAGAGAATCACAGGGAAGTAGCACAGCCTTTTCTGACCTACTTTCAGCGGTCACTTTTCTCAGATTCTATTGGCTATCAGTGAGTCATAAGATCTGCCTGCCTATTAAAGGAGAAGATACCATTTAGACTCACATGTGAAAAAGTCACACTGAGAAAAGCAAATGGGATGGCAGATATTGTTGTTGGAAAATAAATTTTGCCATACACATTTTAAAAATTATTTTTAATCATTCTTCAGTGCCATGTTCCATTTCCTGAGAAATATTACTAATGATACAAAAAACAAACCCCACAATGTGTCTGCAAAATAATAAAGATTGTGGGCTAGTTGGATGATCTTAGGCAACAATTTTCTTTTCTATAAGTATGAATAATAATAGGACCTACCTCATAAGGTTGTTCTGAGTGTTAAAAGAATTTATAACTTATAACATGTAGAAAATTTTCTAAATCATAACATGTATCAGTAGGTGATTGCAAAAAGGGATTAAAACAGCTCATTTATAAAACATCTGTCAGTTAACATTAAGACAACCTGTATCATGGAAACAGGCAATATCCTCAAAATAAAAAAGAATTATCTAAAATAAAATGAGAAACATATATCAGGCAAATAATAACTAATATAAAACTGTCATAGAAATCAATATTTTTAAAAAATGTTAAATAACAAGTAACAGAAATAGTGATGTTACCCAATGAAGAAAGACAACCTATAAAGAAATCTTTGAAGCATTGTATATATAATAGCAAAAAAATTACTGTTCATTAAGAAACTGCATAAAAAGCTTTATATTCATTCAATGAAATACTGTTAAAAAGATTAAGAAGATGTGATAATATGTGCTAAATACAAGCCATGGAATACTATTAAGTAAAAAGATAATGGCTAGATGGTAAAAATAGAATTCAGGTATAGAACAGGTATATTCAAGTATAAAACCATAAATTTTTAAAAGCTTTGTTTGCATACCAATATGGAAACCAAAAAAATACACTGATGAGTAGTATATCAAAATAAGAATAGTTTCTAGGGAGATGTGGAAGACAATGCCACTTCACTATTTGTAATTTATTTTATTTTACAAAGTATAAATTAAGTACGTTAAAATGTTAGCATTTCCTAGGAAATGATAGTAATTTTAAGCGCTCATTTCTGTAGTTTTCTATCAAATGGATGACAACACTAACAGTACAATCCTCATACTAAACTTTGGTGTGTTGTCTTTTTGTTTAGTATGGTGGAAAGCATAAACATATGGGATGGATGGTTCATTGTTTTCTAAAACCATTCCACTATCTTTGATTCTGACCTTCTAACGTCTAAAAAATTCTTCATCTATTTAAAGGAAGGAGAAGATACTGAAACACAAAAAGTTGGTGGTGGTGGGTTTCTACAATGTTTCAATGTTTAGATGGTATTTCAACTATTATCCTCTCTCATTTAAATTTTCAAATTTTAAATATGTACCAATCAAGTTCATAAGCAACAAAATAACATAAACAGTGTTACCAAGAGGTTTGATACCATAACCCTTACGGCAGAAAGTGAAGAGGAAATAAAAAGCCTCTTTATGAAAGTGAAAGAGGAGAGTGAAAAAGTTGGCTTAAAGCTCAACATTCAGGAAACGAAGATCATGGCATCTGGTCCCATCACTTCATGGGAAATAGGTGGGGAAACAGTGGAAACAGTGTCAGACTTTATTTTGGGGGGCTCCAAAATCACTGCAGGTGGTGACTGCAGCCATGAAATTAAAAGACGCTTACTCCTTGGAAGAAAAGTTATGACCAACCTAGACAGCATATTGAAAAGCAAAGACATTGGAAAAGACCCTGATGCTGGGAGGGATTGGGGGAGGAGGAGAAGGGGATGACAGAGGATGAGATGGCTGGATGACATCACCGACTCGATGGACATGAGTTTGGATAAACTCCAGGAGTTGGTGATGGACAGGGAGGCCTGGTGTGCTGCGATTCATGGGGTCACAAAGAGTCAGACACGACTGAGTGACTGAACTGAACTGAATGAAGGTCTTGCATCCTTCTTCCTGCATTATTTCAAAACAGTCTCAGCTGGCGTCAACTGTGTTTGTTTGTCTCTGGGTTATTGACCTGTACCCCTCTTTCTGAAATACAAACAGCTATAAGGGTTGTTTTTTTTTTTTTCGTTTGTTTGTTTGGTTTTTTGCTGCAAGAGAGTTCAGGGAGAATAAACACCAGGTGCAGGATATAATTTACACAGTGTGGCAGAGGAGGTTGGTTGGGGGAGGGGGCACTGATAGGTTAACTTTGTGAAGGAAAAATCTAGTTAGTGACACTGCAGATTAGTAAGTTAAAAAACTAAGATTGATCAACTCAGGCTCATTTTTCCTGTTCTCTGTTCTCTTTACTTGTTCTCAGGAGAGGAGAAACTTCAATTCTTTTTTGCTGCAACACAAATCCGATAGGCAATGTCCTATATTTTCCGTAGCAGTGATGCCATTGACTCTCCTTCCCTTTGGAAATCTCTTTCTTGATCTTGCAATATTGAATCTCCCTATAGTTATTCCTTCATTACTATTCTTTGTTAGCCCTTCACCGGAAGATGAAGAAGTGACTCAGAGCTCCGTCTTAGAGGATCTTTCCTTTTTCTCCCTGGTTTAAAAAAAAAAATCTTTTTAGCGACCTCAAGGGTTGAATTAACCACACACCTAAATTTATGGCACATTATAGAGTATTAGATCCATTCTTAATTTATTTTAATATTTCATTTCATTTCTATTCATCCCCTGGGCTTCCCCAGTGGCTCAGTGGTGAAGAATCTGCTTGCAATGCTGGAAACACGGGTTTGATCCCTGTGTCAGGAAGATCCCCTGGAGTGGCTATCCACTCCAGTAATCTTGCCTAAAGAATTCCATGGAGAGAGGAGCCTGGCAACTACCGTCTGCTGGGTCACAAAGAGTCAGACACAACTGTAGTGACCAAGCACATTCGTTCCCTACACCTTTTTTCTTTTTGGACCTAAACACTCAGAGCCAGCCCTGCAAAGATAGAAGAAAACATAGAGCTGCAAGTGCCAAAGACCTGGTGAAATGAGTAAACAATTATTGAGCAAGCAGAGTTCATCAAACAAAGTGAGACCATATTCTTTCAACTTCAATGGTTTAGCAATGATGAAAACAACAGAGTGAATATTGTACTAATTAATCTCTACTAATTTTTTTTTTAGTTTTTTATTTTTTAAATTTTAAAATCTTTAATTCTTACATGCGTTCCCAAACATGAACCCCCCTCCCACCTCCCTCCCCATAACATCTCTCTGGGTCATCCCCATGCACCAGCCCCAAGCATGCTGTATCCTGCGTCAGACATAGACTGGCGATTCAATTCTTACATGATAGTATACATGTTAGAATGCCATTCTCCCAAATCATCCCACCCTCTCCCTCTCCCTCTCCCTCTGAGTCCAAAAGTCCGTTATACACATCTGTGTCTTTTCCTGTCTTGCATACAGGGTCGTCATTGCCATCTTCCTAAATTCCACATATATGTGTTAGTATACTGTATTGGTGTTTTTCTTTCTGGCTTACTTCACTCTGTATAATCGGCTCCAGTTTCATCCATCTCATCAGAACTGATTCAAATGAATTCTTTTTTACTGCTGAGTAATACTCCATTGTGAATATGTACCACAGCTTTCTGATCCATTCATCTGCTGATGGACATCTAGGTTGTTTCCATGTCCTGGCTATTATATACAGTGCTGCGGTGAACATTGGGGTACATGTGTCTCTTTCCATTCTGGTTTCCTTGGTGTGTATGCCCAGCAGTGGGATTGCTGGGTCATAAGGTAGTTCTATTTGCAATTTTTTAAGGAATCTCCACACTGTTCTCCATAGTGGCTGTACTAGTTTGCATTCCCACCAATAGTGTAGGAGGGTTCCTTTTCTCCACACCCTCTCCAGCATTTATTGCTTGCAGATTTTTGGATCGCAGACATTCTGACTGGTGTGAAGTGGTACCTCATTGTGGTTTTGATTTGCATTTCTCTAATAATGAGTGAAGTTGAGCATCTTTTCATGTGTTTGTTAGCCATCCGTATGTCTTCTTTGGAGAAATGTCTATTTAGTTCTTTGGCCCATTTTTTGATTGGGTCGTTTATTTTTCTGGAATTGAGCTGCAGAAGTTGCTTGTATATTTTTGAGATGAGTTGTTTGTCAGTTGCTTCATTTGCTATTATTTTCTCCCATTCCGAAGGCTGTCTTTTCACCTTGCTTATATTTTCCTTTGTTGTGCAGAAGCTTTTAATTTTAATTAGATCCCATTTGTTTATTTTTGCTTTTATTTCCAGAATTCTGGGAGGTGGATCATAGAGGATCCTGCTGTGATTTATGTCTGAGAGTGTTTTGCCTATGTTCTCCTCTAGGAGTTTTATAGTTTCTGATCTTACATTTAGATCTTTAATCCATTTTGAGTTTATTTTTGTGTGCGGTGTTAGAAAGTGATCTAGTTTCATTCTTTTACAAGTGGTTGACCAGTTTTCCCAGCACCACTTGTTAAAGAGATTGTCTTTACTCCATTGTATATTCTTGCCTCCTTTGTAATCTCTACTAAATTTTAATTTTTATAAACTTTATTACTCCCAATAATGCAGATTTTTAAAAACTTAAATGTAGAGAAACATAGAAATATTCAGTGTCTCCTGTAAAGTAAACATACTGTAAAGTATGCCCCTCTTGGAGTCATTCTGTTGGAAAAGGACCTGATTAAAGGATTAACAAGTAATCAAATCCCAAGGAGGGTGAAATGCAGCTGCTCCTGACACAATAGTTACCCCATAAATTCCTTGTCCCACAGCCTCACATTCTTCAGGCTCAGAGGAGGAGGAAAACAAATTTATTAATTTCTTTTTTTCTTAAGAAAATCTTCCAGAGAAAAGGAATGTTGTCATCTTTAACTTTGCTGAAGCCCCTCTGAAGCAACTCTTTCTACTAGATTTTTAGGAAGGCTAGAAAGACAAGTAGCCATGGCCAAAATTATAGCTTTGTAATAGTTAAAACTTTTTACAAGCTTTTGGTGCCCTTTCTCTCACAGATGCGCAGGGACCTCATGCTATCCTTCAATTTATAAAGTTATTGACTCTATTAATCTACTCAGATCTGTTTTCTCCTGTCAAACCTCATACAAAAAGTTAATTTTCTCTTTCATTCTCCTCCAACCCAAAGAACATCAAATCCACATTATTCAGGTCTTACAAAATGTAGCTACTTTATAATTCAAATTTCATTTAGATTTGTATTGTCAAAAAAGAAAAAGAAAGGCAAATGAGTCTTGAAAATTGTCACCTAATTGGAGAAACAGTAGTACTGATTCGCCCTGATATGGGGACTGGGGAAATTCCTGGGAGGCAATAATGCAGAATAGTTTTACCTATTCTACTGAGAGTGAACTGAGATAAGACCAGAGTCTTGCCAGTAAAGTAATTAAAGTGATGATGATCATCACCTATCAGTCCACTAGCATGTTGTTGTAGACTGTATAGAACCACATGATTCATCATTAACTCTTACATAATCTACTTGCTTGATGTATGTTTCTTTGGCTCAAACATGGTAAGTTTGATCCACTCCATTAATGTTCTTGAAACATCTTAAGATAACAGTTATCACCATCCTCATAGTCACTCTTAATGTACTAATACATTGTTTTAACTAGGTCATTTGTGAAGTGGATCAACAATGTCATATATAGAGTTAGGGTTTGAAATTTTTTTTAAGATTTTTAAAAAATAATTGAAACAGACAGACTGTTACTCGGGTAATAATATCTTATCAGATGTACTTTTTGAGCAGAAGAGAAAAAGTTTGCAGTTATCAAGCAGAAAATTATACGGAAATTTCAGGCTATTTTATCTGTGGCTAAACTGACAATGAATACTTCCAAAAGATTTGTCTTTCAGATAAATAGCATTCAAAATAAGCACATGACATGTTATGGAAAAAAGTTATTCAATTCCGAGGTTGAAAGAGAGCAAAAAGATGAAGATCACTTGTTTAGTGTCATATGGGACATGCAGTCACCAACGGAACAACAATTTCAGAAACAGACAGACCTTGCTAATTCTATATACCGAATGAGTGTGAAATCACCTATAGGCACAAGGCAGAGGCAAAAATAAATCCTCTCTAAGTGAGTGTACTGCTAGCTTGAGCTTCAGACTACTGCAGTCTTTTTTCTTTTTCTTTTTGAAGTATAATCATTTACAATGTAATGTTAGTTTCTTCAGTTCAGTCACTCAGTCGCGTCCAATTCTTTGCAACCCCATGAATCACTGCATACCAGGCCTTCCAGTCCATCACCAACTCCCAGAGTCTACCCAAATCCATGTCCATCGAGTCAGTGATGCCATCTAGCCATCTCATTCTCTCTCCTCCCCTTCTCCTCCTGCCCCCAATCCTTCCCAGCATTAGGGTCTTTTCCAATAAGTCAACTCTGTATCAGGTGGCCAAAGTATTGGAGTTTCAGCTTCATCATCAGTCCTTCCAGTGAACACCCAGGTGTGAGCTCCTTCTACTGTATAGCGAAGTGATTCAGTTATACATATGTATATTACTCTTGGTACTATTTTCCATTACTGGTTTTTATAGGATATTGCAGATAGCTTCCTGCGCTATACAGTAGGACCTTACTGTTTATCTGTTTTGTATGTAGTAGTTTGTATTTGCCAACTATTTGGCCAACATATTATGAGCTGTTTGAATGTTTTGGAAATTAAGCTCTTGTTGGTCACATTGTTTGCAAATACTTTCTCACGTTCCACATCGCTTCATTTCCTTTGCTGTGCAAAAGCTCTAACGTTTGGTTTGATCACTTTCCTTTATTTTTGTGTTTTATTTCTATTGCCCTGGGAAACTGACCTTCTCTTCCAGTAGAAGGGTATCCCTTCACAGGAGCTGTCCCCCATGAAGTGTACACTGTGGTGTCATCTGTCACCCATTGTGCGGGCTCACAAAGTACACGGTTGGATTTTGACAATGCCCTCAGACCCAGCTCTACCAGGGAAATGCAGGTGATTGGCCTGGGTGTCCCTAGGCAGTGTGCTCACAAAGTCGCGAGTGCAGATTCGTCAGTACAGATTCTCTGCAGTCAGGCGTTGGGACCACGATAGTCGTATGTTTACATCTGCTATGGGGACTATGGAATCATTTCAGTCCCAGCCCTGCCTCTGCATGTGCCCACCCACAAAGACTGCAAGCTGCTACCACAGGACCCACTCCAGATGTGGGAGCGCTAATAACCCACTCTAAAGTTCATCAGGACCTGAGCTCACAAATTGGCCACTGATGGTGTAAATCTAGATCACAGCTTCTGGGCCATGGCTCAGATTTCAGTCCTTCTTCCTAAATTATGCAGCCCTTGGGCATAGGTTCAGATTTCACTCCGCCTCTGCTTGTGCACAACCCACCATTGCTTGCACACTGGAGCCTTGCCTGCAGTGAGCATGCTGAAAATGAGACTGTTATGGTGGGGCAATGTCCCTCCTTTTATGCTTATGTTAATGATAGGGCTTCTCTGATGGACCAGGGCTCCTCCTGTCTACACCCTTGGTTGCTGTTTGGACCATACTCCAGCCCCTTCAGGCTGTTTCCATGGAGCCATCCCCAGTTCTCTCCCCTGGTCTGTCTGCTGAAGCTCAGATTTCTCCACACCAGCAGACTTGCACCTTGGACTAGGGAGCGCAGGAAGGTAACCAGGACTGTCTGTGCTTGTCTTTCTCCTTTCTGCCCAAACAATCTGGCTGCTACACTCTCCTCTGAGCCTCTGAAGCTCCCAATCTATCCTGTCTGTCATCTCAGGCTCTGAAGGGTGTTCCTGAGTAAGGGAAACTTTCCTCTTTCACAGCTCTGGGATGCTTCAGTTCAGTTCAGTTCAGTCGCTCAGTGGTGTCTGGCTCTTTGCGACCCCCTCCCCTACAAATCCTTTGCTTTTTTCTTTCATCCTACCTGGTTACATTGTAACCTATCTTGTAACTTTGGTTGTATGAGCTCTTCTGCCAGCATTCAGTAGGTGTTCTGTGAGAATTGTTCCACATGTAGATGTATTTTTGATGCTTTTGTGGGAGGTGGTAAGATCCACATCCTTCTGTTCTGCCTTCTTGATTTCCCTCCTGCAGTTTTGTTTTTTTTTAAATACAGCTTTGAGCACTCAGTTTAAAATAATCATAATTAAATTAAGTAACATGAGTTCCTGAACCCAAATAAATAACTATCAAAACAAACCTTTAAAGGAAAAGGTTGGTACATTTGATATGCTAAAATTCAGAATATCTTTTCATCAAAAGACATCACTAAGAAAGCAAAAAGGCAAGCCAGACAGTGGAAGAAGTTATTTTCAATATACATAAAGAATAAAACTCATATCCAATGTCAGTTAAAAAAGACAACCCAAATGAAAATTGAGCAGTATACAGATGAAGAAAAGCAAATGTGAACGAGGTGCCCACCTTTATTTATAATCAAAGAATGCAAATTAAAATGATAGTGGGATAGAGTACACATCCACCAGCAAATGCTGGAGATACCAACAATATACATGTTGATACCAACAATATACATGTTGATGAGGATGTAGCAGAAGAGAAATTTCTATACACTGTGTCAAGTAAAAGTGAAATGCTTTGGAACATAACTTTCTTTCAGAAAGTTAAAAATAAGCATAACCAGTATATAATTCCTATACATGCTCATATGTATGTGTGCTGCATTGTACTAATGTAGCTCACATGTATGTGCACTAAACTGTTCTAATATACACGCTCATATGTATGTGCACTAAATTGTACTAATATACACGCTCATATGTATGTGCACCACACTGTGCTAATATACATGCTCACTTGTATTTGTACTACATTGTACTAATATATCCAAGGTTGATCATAGCAGCATTATTCTAAATATTGGGTTGGCCATAAAGCTCATTTGGGTTTCTCTGTAACATCTTATGGAAAAGCCCTAACAAGCTTTCTGGCCACCCAGTATTGAAAAACTGGTAACACCCAAACGTCCATCAGCAGTAGAATGGATAAATGAAAACAAGGGAATTAGAACACCGTGGAATAACACAGATTAATAAAATACTGAGGAAAAGAAGCAAATTTCAAAGAAAAAAACCAGCATAAATTCACTGCAGTAAAACTTGAAGCAAAGAGGCAAAACTAAAGTTTACTTATTTATTTATTTTTGGCTGCACTGAGTCTGTTGCTGTGCACGGACTTTTCTCTAGCTGCAGTGAGCAGGGGCTACTCTCTAGTTGCAGTGTGCATGCTTCTCATTGCGGTGGCTTCTCCTGCTGCAGACACAGGCTCTGGAACATGCAGGCTTCAGCAGTTGCACTGTGTGGCCCCAGTGGTTGTGGCTAGTGGGCTCTAGAGTGCAGACTCAGTAGTTGTGGTACAAAGGCTTAGTTGCCCTGAGGCATGTGGAATCTTCCCCAACCAGGGATTGAACCTGTGTCCCCTGCATGGCAGGGAGATTCTTAACCTCTGAACCACCAGGGAAGTCCAAAACTAAAGGATTATAAGGTTGCCTGTATGAATGGCGATTACCTCTGTGAAGAGACTTTTGGCAATGGACACATGTAGACTTTTGGGGCCTTGGCAATTTTTTTTTTCATAGTCTGAGTGGTAAATACATGAGTACTTGCTTTACAACAAGTTATTGGACTGTATACTTGGGTTTTACGTGCTTTAGTTTTTGGTGTTATAGTCCACAATGTTAAAAAACAAATGAAACAGCTCTCTGTATACTGACATTAAATAATTCTTGAGTTTATGTTGTAAATGAAAACCTGGAGTGTGGAAAAGTGTAAACAATTCCTTTTTTTATGAAAAAAAAAAAGGAAGAAGGTATGAGGGAGGGAGAGACAGAGAGAGAAAGCAGGAGAGAGGTGTTCATAAAAGAGGGAATAAAAAACAGTGGTTATCTTAGGAGAAATAGGTGGCCAAGGGACAAGATTAGAAGAAAAATGACTCTTCATTGTATACCTTTTTGTACTTTTTGTATTTCATACCATGTAAATGTATCAGCTATTCTGTGTGTGTGTGTGTATACTCAGTCATGTCTCACTCTTTGTGACCCCATGGACTATATCCTGCCGCTCTTTGCAACCCCATGGACTGTATCCTGCCTGGGTCCTCTGTTCATGGAATTTTCCAGGCAAGAATACTGGAGTGGGTTGCCATTTCCTACTCTAGGGGATCTTCCCAAGCTAGGGATCAAACCCCTGTCTGCTATGTCTCCTGTATTGCACGTGGATTCTTTACCACTGCCACATGGGGAGCTCATTAACTATTCTAAATAAATAAGTAAGCACTCCAAAAAGAAAAAAAAAAAGGAAAAAAAAATTCCTAACGTCAATGCTGATTATACTTATCCACAAGAGGTCACTATCGAATGATGTTGAACTCTAGTTCCTCATCAGAGGAAAACCAGTCTGAAGTCTTCCTGCTCTCACCAGGAAGTGAAGAAGCATCTTCATTTACATTCTTACTTGATTTTACCTGTCATGTTCTGTTTTATAAAAAAACCTCCAATTCAAAAATACGCACAGAAATTTAAAAGATACATTTAAAATGGAGCGAAAGAAGACAAAGAATTGAAGAGACAGTATGAAGCCATGAATGAATTTACAAAAAGCATAATATTATCCATTTCCCCTAGGACTAATTCACAAATTAGATTCTAATGTTTCTAGCATTTGATACAAAAAAGGAAGTATTGTCAGTTTTATAATTCAAAATTTTGCTCAGGAGAATATTCAGAGTATGAAAAATGTTTTCCCTGGTATAGTCTGTTAAAGACAATCCATAAGGACTGTTTAGGTGAAATTCCTGACCAGTCTTAATAACAAGACTAATCCACAAAACAATTGGAAAACCACGCCATCTTATTGAGAGAAGTGTAAGATGCTCTGGGACACCAGATCAGGGAAGTTTCATTCATGGGTTAGTCATGGTTGAAAATGAAACTAAGAATACATGGTATAGAAAAGGAAGAAGAAAAGCCACAAAACTTGTGCTTTAAAAATTCTGTCTTACACATAGGAGAGTGTTCAGCCTTCACTTGGTTGGATTTTTCAAAATTTGGTTATTGCAACAAATTCCCTTTCCAGTAAAGTTGAGCTGATTGTCCTTCAGGCAAATAATGGGTTAAATGCTACCTTCTAAGTTCTAAGTTCAAGGAAAAACAGCCCTATTCAAATGCTGCTGCTGGCTCACCAATGCAGGGCTTAAGGCAAAGACGAGGGAAGTCAGTGTCTAGGAGTCAGTTTTCTCTGTGACAAGAGCTGTAACAGCTGTGAAAAACACTTCAGCAGTGATGGATTCTTCTGATACTCAAAGGAAAAATATAGCTATCATTGGTGGTGGCTTGGTAAGAATCTATTTGGATATATTATTCCTGGTAGTGGTATTATATTATCATTACTCTTTTTTGCTTTTTTATCAGAGATTAATTGCTTTTATTAATACTTTTTCTATCAGTTTTACTGCAGTGTTATTGACATAGTGCACTCTGTAAGTTTCAAATGTACAGCATAATGATTTCACTTACATACATTATGATTCCCACAAGAAGTTTAGTGAGTATTTCTCATTTCAGAGAGATATAAAATAACAGAAAAAGAAAACGTATTTTTTCTTTGTAATGGGAACTCTAAGGATTTACTCTCTTAACAACTTTCATATGCAACATACAGTGGCGTTCATTACTTGTTACATCTGTGGTGCTTATTTATATTATAACTGTTAGTTTGTATTTTTTGACCACCTTTGTTGTTGTATAAAGATATTATACCTTTAATCTTCCTCACCTATTTCACTTATTTTAATATTATTAATCACTTGTAAGGATTGTTCACTTTCTTTTGAAACTTTTCTGATATTTAAATACACCTTTTAAAAATGTGGTATTAGTTTAGTTTGCTCTTTCCTAAAAGAGCTATCTTATTTCCATTAAATACAAAGGTGTCCATTTTCCCTTGTTTTTTCTGTATAGCATTTTTCAAAATGGAAAATAAAGCAAATTGAATTTGATTAATCCCTGAATAGACTATGTTTTAAAACAAATATTAATATAAATAGTTATTTTAATCAAAATATTTGCCCTGCTTTGGTTAATAAGAGTTTATACTGTCTAGTAAGAATAAAAGTATCAAGAAACATGAAGTTAATGCAGAATTATCACATTGAATGTTCACTAGTTCTCTGAATAAGTGGGAGTAATACTTATTCAGTCCTCCTAACTGGCTGGTCCCAAGTTGGTGGAGTGAGGCACAGAGCAGGTGAGATGAATGGGCTGAGATGGCCCCACATCTAGCAAGATGAGAGGAGGAGGTGTCTCTTCTCTGCTTCCACCATTATTATAGGAAAGCTAGTTCTGCTTAACGTGGGGCTGCCTCAGTGAAACTGTATTTTCCCCTCCCTTAGCAGAACAGCTATTGTGGAATCAAAATATCCCCATTAGTTAAAGTTTAATCATTTTGGCTTTGCATTTGTTTTAATCATGTGCACACTTTTAGATCATAGGTATTTATTTATTTCACTTACTCCGCGAAAATTTGCTGAGGGCCTAATAATGTGCCAGACACTGTTCTAGGTTGTATGTAAATGAGTACATTTTGTACCACATATAGAGTTATACAGTTTGTGCTAATTCTGACTTGGGTGTTGCCTTCCTTTTTGTGTTTTCCCTAAAGTATGATGACAGTTCTAACATTTCTGGTTTGCTATTGTTGTAGCCACATGTTCTGGGAAACAAACTCACTCAGAAGGACAATGCAGATAGTGGAGTGCAGTTTATTACACCAGCGGGCCCAAGGCAGAGTCTTCTCTTAGCCAAGGACCCCCCCCCCCAAAACAGTTTTTGTGAAAACCTTATATACCCGAAGTGTACATGCACAAACTCACCTCTCCATATTCCCTGACAATCAAAGTTAACCTGTGATTCATTTGCCTTAAGCCTAGGTAGTTAACAGTGGACAGTTATCAATAGGCCTGTGGTCATACCTCAATAAGTATAACAGAATGTATGATTCTATTGGTTACACAGATAATTAGGGTACTCTTTAGCAAAGGAAGAGCCCCAGGGCTCTTCCTTCCTGGGGCCTGGTTTTCCAGTTGGTTTGTCGTTTCCATGGATACTGGGCATGGAAACTGGGAGTATAGCTCAGAGTCCACAGTCTAGCCCAAGATGGAGTCCCACTTTCAAGATAGGGCCTGTTCTGATTCCTCCTTCACTATCACATGCTGTGTTGGCCGATGCATGTGGCACACATCCTCATTTCTTCATACTTCATACCTGGCTTCAATCCAATTGTTCCTATCAAAATTTTGCATAAAATGTGAATTTATGGAGTCAACAAAATCCTATTGGGTGCCAGCTATGTGCCAACAGTGTTTTAGGTACCAGGAATATAGTGATGAGCATTCAGGGAAGAGAAAGACAATGCAGAAGAAAAGTAAGTTCAGTGAGGCCTGAGCACTCCAAAAAAAATTCAAGCAGGTAATGCTGTAGGGTCTTGAGGTACCCATTTATAGAGTGTGGTCAGGGACAGCTTTTCTGAGGAGCCATATGACCTGAAAAATGAGAAGGAAGCCATCATGTGAAGGGCTACAGAAAGAGCTTTTGGGGTAGATGAAGGACTGGAGAGAAACAATGAGATAAAGAGCTGAGCACTTTTCTTGGAGCAGACAGAAAGGCACAAAGAGTGAGACTGGAAAGGAGTAGCCACTGAGGCTGGGGAGAATGATATACCCAGAGAGTCTAAGATCTTAGGGTGCGAGGCAGACAGATTTTATCCTAGATGCAATGGAAAGCTGTTGGAAGATTTTAAGTATGAAAGCAAGCTGTGATTTTAAGATTCCTTAGGCTGTTATATAGAGAAGAACTGGGAAATTTTTAAGACCAGGTAGACCAGTTAAGAGGCTGTTGTGTTTGTCCAAGGCTTGGATTAGGGTGGCAGCAGTGATATCTCTTACAATGGCTCTTAGATATCCAAGTGACAGTGAAAGTCACTCAGTCATGTCCAACTCTTTGTGACCCCATGGACTATACAGTCCATGGAATTCTCCAGGCCAGAATACTGAAGTGGGTAGCCTTTCCCTTCTCCAGAAGATCTTCCCAATCCAGGGATTGAAACCAGATTACCTGCATTGCAGGCAGATTGTTTACCAGCTGAGCCGTAAGAGAAGCCCAAGAACACTGGAGTGGGTAGCCTGTTCCTTCTCCAGGAGATCTTCCTGACCCAGGAATCAAACCGGGGTCTCCTGTATTACGGGCAGATTCTTTGTCAACTGAGCTAGGGGAGATAACAAATATGTGATTGGATATATGATTTTGGAAGGCATAAAATTGTGAGTATCATCCACAGGTTTCTCCCTGAATAACACTTGAACTCTTCATCATCAAACCACTTCATTATCTGGGCACACATACACGTGATAGAAAATGGAAGACATGAACTAATACACATATTTAAAAAGCAACTAAAATTCCTCTGTAAAGGACTTCTTTTCACCTTATTGCTCAGGTCCGTACTTAGGAATCATGTCTGATTCATTTCTTTTCATTTTATGAAAACCCCCGTTCCTTTCGTTCTACCAATAAGCCTTGGTGCCTCTATAACGAAATATATATTTCAATTCTGGTCATTGCTACCATCAGTTAGGGCCATCATCATTCTTTATCCATACTCCTGCAGCCTCCTCCTAAATGATCTCCCAGCTTCTACTCTTATCCATAGGCAGTCACACAGCAGCCAGAATCAACCTTTCAAATCATTAGTGTGATAATTACCATTCATTGCTTACAACCTTCCATTACAAATAAAGTAAAATCTAAACTCCTTACCAAAAGCCCTACAGGAACTGAGTCTGTCTACCTGCCTGGCCTCATCCTTTCCATGTTTTTGTTTTTTATATTACCTATCAGCACCTGAAATTATATACTTTATTTGTTTGGAGTAAGTAGGTAAGCTATTTATTAAGCATCTATTCCTACAAGGATATAGCCTCTCGTGGCTGGAACCACACCTAATATTACTTAATGTCATTATTTAGTATTTGACAGATAAATTAATGAAAGGAATGAAAAACTCTTCTTAAAGATATGAAGGTAAAGGAAATTTCATAGTGGATGAAAGACTTAATATTGAGGAAATTTAAAAAATTAAAAAAGAATTCTGATTACATAAAGTGATTCAAGAAGGTTAAATTCAATACATAAAGGACAAAATTATTTTCTTGCCCATCTACTTTCTTGTGTGTGTGTGTGTGTGTGTGTGTGTGTGTGTGTGTGTGTGTGTGTGTGTGTTTCACCCTTCCCCTTATCTTCCTCCCCATGGACTGATCCTAGTCCTTTAGAATAGGATCTCTGATTATTAAAGGCTGATACACTAAAGGCTCTCTCTGGACCCCAGGGGAAAAACTGCAAGAGCCGAGAACCTTTACTCAGAAGTCCAAATAATATAACGAACTGATTTTTTTCCCCAATGATACCTTGCCTAGTGAAAGATTACTCAAGAATTTGTCTTTGCTCTAGTGTAGTGATCATCTGATTCTGTGATTAACCAATTGATTTTTGTTCTTTGAAAACATGTTAAGTCAAAGAGGTCAGAAGTAACCAATAGATCAATGAAGGTCTTTGAGAAACTAAAGGTGAAAGAAATTGTAAACAATGATCATAAACTGGTTAAAGTTATCTATTGAAGAGTGGGAAAAGACGTTAAAACAGTTTTTCAAGAATGTTAATCTGAGTATTTACAAAAATCACTATACTCACTTAGTTATTTTCCTTCTTGTGTGAAACGCTGCTCCCAATCCCTTCCCCTGCAATAGGGATTATCTCCTGGAAGTTGGGGGTGTAACTTCTCCTGCGAATGTACACAGGACTGTGCTTGCCTTTATCACAGACTGCATTCTGTTAAAGTTATAGACATAATGATTGTAAAGAGATAATTGTTTAGTTGTTGAGTCATGTCTGACTGTTTTGTGACCCAACGGACTGCAGCCAGCCAGGCTCCTCCATCCATGGGATTTCCCGGGGAAGAATACTAGAGTGGGGTGCCATTTTCTTCTACAGGGGATCTTCCCAACCTAGGGATCGAACTCGTGTCTCTTGCATCTCCTACACCAGCATGTGGATTCTTTACCACTGAGCCACCCACATTTGTAGATATGCATGGTTTATTCCCCATAGAAGCTTCTGTAACTTCGAGTCTAAATATTTTCTTATCTTTGGGTCCTGCCCCCTTTTCTTTTATAACGGTATCCCAGTGTCTTGTATTGTCAAACACACTAAAATATCTTGTGTGCGTGAGTTTGCTTTCAGAACAAAGTGGAGGATCATGCTCTTAGATGTTATGGGAAAATAAAACAAAGACACTATTTTTCAGAATGGAGTCATAATGAATGCAATACTTTGAAGGACTAACATTAAAAAAAAAGAAGAAGATTTAAAAAACAATCTCTACTTTTCAGGCTGAAAAGAGTTTTGTTGTTGTTTAGTCACTCAGTTGCGTCTTACTCTTTGCAACCCCATGGACTATGGAGCCCACTAGGCTCCTCTATCCTTCAGATTCTCCAGGCAGAAATACTGGAGTGGGTTGCCATTTGGAAGGAGTTTTACAGTCTTCCAATTCTAACCTAAGGCAACCCAGGGGTAAAAAACTGCCACATGAGTTTACATTAGAGTGAGACTGGTTTTCTTTACCAAATGACAATCCAGAGAAGTCAAAAGAAAGGCCATTGCACATGTGTCCTGAAGATGTGTAGGTATTCAGTTTCTTGGTATCTGGAAATGCTGCTGCTGAGGTGACTGTTTTCAGTGTTTACAAGTATGATGGAAATGATCAGAGTTTTCAGTGACAGTTACAGCTACTGATCTCTCATTTTTTGGCTGAAGTTTAGAGTTTCAGCTGTAAGGATTATTGAGAATAGCAGTCTTAGTTGTTGCCTGCTGTTGTAGTGTGTGTCCATTGTTCTAGCACACACTTTGAAGATGTATTTTAGGGCAATATTGAAGCATTTCTTCTGTCTCCCTAGCTGATAAGCAACTCCTTTTCCCCTTTGTTTGACCCAGCAAAATTCTTCATTAAGAGCTTATATAGAGGGTAAATTTGTTCAAAACATCAGGTCAAGGAGATGTGTTTTCCATGACTTATTATTGTTAATTGGGGCCCTGTCCCCTAGTATTCAAGTTGTTAGTGGCCTCTACTGGTGAAATTGGGGCTTCCCAGGTGGCTCAGTGGTAAAGAATCTGCAGGAGACACAGAAGATGCAGGTTCAATCCCTTGGTTTGGAAGATCCCCTGGAGAAGGGAATGGCAACTCACTCCAGTATTCTTGCTAGGAAAATTCCATGGACAGAGGAGCCTGGTGAGCTATAGTCCATGGGGTGGCAAAAGAGTTGGACATGACTTAGGGACTAAACAACAACTGATGAAACTTCCTTTGAAACTGCTTGATTGTGATGCTATGAGAGGTTATATCTCATGTCTAGAGATGTTAAATTCTGTCACAAATTTATAGGCTCAAAATGGACCTTATGTCAAATTGGCCCTAGACAGTGTTTTCTACCCTGTCTCCCTAGGGTCTTTCCACCTCACAGCTCACTCTTCACTCAATTCAGTTGGATAGAAGCAGCAAAAGACAGTGAGGAGAATGCACAGGAAAGGCTGCAATCTGCTGGAAGTGCAGGAACTCTTACCCTCTCCAGGTCTTGGATTCTTCATCATGGGCTAAGACTAGGTCCCTAAGTCTTTTAGCTCTGCAGTTTTGCTGCTTCCTTTTCATACTTCCTTCCTCACAGGTCACTAGCTTTGTTCTCAATCTAGTCTTTATAAACATAGAAATCAAATGTCACCTAGATTTTTCACTTTCTCCAAAATAAATATTCTAGACATGTATAAACCATCAAATGTTTCATAACTTTTGGTTTTGAACTGTGGTGCTTTTGAACTGTGGTGCTGGAGAAGACTCTTGCAAGTCCCTTGGACTGCAAGAAGATCCAACCAGTCCATCCAAAAGAAGATCAGTCCTGGGTGTTCATTGGAAGGACTGATGCTGAGGCTGAAACTCTCAATACTTTGGCCACCTCATGTGAAGAGTTGACTCATTGGAAAAGATCCTGATGCTGGGAGGGATTGGGGGCAGGAGGAGAAGGGGACAACAGAGGATGAGATGGCTGGATAGCATCACTGACTCGATAGACATGAGTCTGAGTGAACTCTAGGAGTTGCTGATGGGATAAGGAGGCCTGGCTTGCTGTGATTCATGGGGTCGCAAAGAGTCGGACACGAATGAGTGACTGAACTGAACTGAACTGATAGTTCTCTGTATAGTTGATGCTGAGAAAGATTGAAGGCCAGAGAAGGGGATGATGGTTGGAGATGAGATGGTCGGATGGCATCACCGACTCAATGGACACAAGTTTGAGTCAACTCTGGGAGTTGGTGATAGACAGGGAGGCCTGCCATGATGCAATCCATGGGGTTGAAAAGAGTCGGACACGACTGAGTGACTGAACTGAACTGAACTGAACTAATAGTTGGTTCAAGTGTATACTTTTTACTTTATGCAAATATTGATGAGCCAAACCATGCAAATAGCTTAATAACTATTATTATTTTGTTTCATTAATATTAAAATATCTGTTCACTTCACTCTTGTTTTCCGCTCCTCAGGCACAAAAACCAATGTATGATAAACCTGTATTACTGCCCTGATTTCTAGCACCTTGTAAAAACAGAAGTGCAGTCAGTTTCTTTGTGACCACAGATGTCATCCTGAATTTGCTCAATAAGTAAGAGACAAGTTTTCATCTCACTCTACTAGCTTTTGTCAATTTCTCTTGTAGTTTTGCTTATGTTCCAATTCCTCTCACCAAATAAGTTTTCTTTCAGCTATCTCACTCACGTATCTGTATTTCTCTAACAGGCCTGACTAACATTTTGAGTATTTTTTGCTACACTGATAGATAAAGTACCTCATAAACCCTGTTCTCACCTACATAAAACAAAAGTCCTTGTTCAGAGTTTAGTTCATTTGCTGCCTAATGAACAGTATCTGAAATGGAACCAATAACTTTAGACAGATCAGTTTTGCTAACTGCCTACCAAGAAAGTGTTCTGCTTCTTGGCCTTTTGGCTGAGATCGCAGACAGTAAAGCGTCTGTTAAAGATGTGGGAGACTTGGGCTCGATCCCTGGGTTGGGAAGATTCCTTGGAGAAGGAAATGGCAATCCATTCCAGTACCCTTGCCAGGAAAATCCCATGGACAGAGGAGCCTGGTAGGCTACAGTCCATGGGGTCGCAAAGAGTAGGACATGACTGAGCGACTTCACGTTCACGTTTCTTTTTATTGGTTCCAAAATACTCTGTTTGTCCATCTGTCCATACACATCTCTTCATTCAGCTATTCATATGTCTGTCAACTCAAAGAGAAAAGAACACTCCTCCACTGGTGATGATAATCTTAGTTGGCACTTTTTTCTTGAAGACAATTTGGAAAAAATATATGCTGATAGTCTTAAAAATATGGAGGAATTGAAGAAAGCAACATGCTCCCTCTCTCTCTGAAAGTCAGCTTCAGCAATGCCTTGCCTTTAGAGGGAAGATTATCCTTTAATCTGAGGGGAGTTAAAAGCATTAGAATCTAATACAGACTCTCAAATACACCAGATCTGGAGTATGCACAAAACCTGTAACAAAACCTTCTAAAAATCTCGTTCACTCTCAACCTCTTCCACGTACTTTGCAGTTATTCCAAAAGCAAAACCAAAGAAGATACAACTAACTCCTGCCACACTCCAAGCCATCAAAACCCTCTCCTCAACTTATCTCAGACTCTCTTCTACTCCTCTTTCATTACCTGTTTATAATTAAGCAATATAAATTCCTCCTGATACTAAACAATATAAATTCCTCCATTCCTCCTGATACTAAGGCCCAAGAACCAATAGGGCAGGCAGAAAGAGAGTATGGATCTCAGAAGTTTCTGGGAGTTTGGTCCCTGTCACTAAAACCTGTGCTTTGATGGACCATTTCATTATTGTGATTTTACCCAAAGAACTCAGTGGGTACCATGCAATTGTTTATAACCCTAAAAATTTAAAATAACTCCAATGTACAAATATAAGGGCATTGCATACAACAAAATGTAAAGCAATTCATAAGTATTATGATTTAAAATATCTTATGACTTGGAAATACATTCACAGTATACTATTCCTTTTTAAAAGATAATTATATAATAAAATATATATCCTACTACCATTTTAAGAAGAAATATCATTTGCTTTATATACATAGGCAATGTTAATATTGGTTCTCCCTGGTGATAAGGGTGTGGAAGATTACATTTTCTTTCAAATACTTTCTAAATTTTTATTACAAACTGTTGAGTCTTTTACTAAGTATCAGGTCTGTACTGGAAATAGAAAGATGGACAAAATATAAGCCATACACATATCATGAATCCCTGGGCATTCACAGCCTAGTGGGAAAGTCAGTCAGGAAGGTAAATAAATAATTCAGCTAATTAGGAAAGATATTAAAACACATATACACATCCATGGAATTAAAGAAGAAAAAACACGTCTTTTGGAGTTGGAGAGATACTGAGAGAAATTGTACAGAGGATATGATTCTTGAATGAAGGCTAAAGGAGGAGAAAACAGCACAGGCAAAGGGAACATTAGATTCAAATGCACACAAGTATAAAAGTACAAGGCATATTCAGGAAATATACAGTGACTTTGGTCTACCTCTTACAGATAGTACATGAGAATAAGAAAAAAAAAAATGAGCTTGAGAGGCTGGGATCAAATGTAAGAATCTTTTATGCCATGTTGAAAACTTGAGACTTTTTCTTAAAGATTTATGAGGAGCCAATGAAGGATTTTAAGAAAGGAACTGCATCATTCAATTTCTGTTTTAGACAATAGCCAGCTCTTCTGGAAGTATGACTTAAATAGGTTCTTGGAAGAAAAGTTACAACCAACCTAGATAGCATATTGAAAAGCAGAGACATTACTTTGCCAGTAAAGGTCTGTCTAGTCAAGGCCATGGTTTTTCCAGTGGTCATGTATGGATGTGAGAGTTGGACTGTGAAGAAAGCTGAGTGCCGAAGAATTAATGTTTTTGAACTGTGGTGTTGGAGAAGACTCTTGAGAGTCCCTTGGACTGCAAGGAGATCCAACCGGTCTATTCTGAAGGAGATCAACCCTGGGATTTCTTTGGAAGGAATGATGCTAAAGCTGAAACTCCAGTACTTTGGCCATCTCATGCGAAGAGTTGACTCATTGGAAAAAACTCTGATGCTGGGAGGGATTGGGGGCAGGAGGAGAAGGTGACGACAGAAGATGAGATGGCTGGATGGCATCACTGACTCGATGGATGTGAGTCTGAGTGAACTCCGGGAGTTGGTGATGGACAGGGAGGCCTGGCGTGCTGCAATTCATGGGGTCACAAAGAGTCGGACACGACTGAGCGACAGAACTGAACTGAACTGACGGGGAGGAAGAATTACTAGAAAACTTCTAGTAGTTCAGGTGATAGGCAATGGGAGCCCCATATATGAACAGTGGAAGGTATGGGAAGGAGATCTATTTTCAGAGAGATTTGAAAGGTGAAATAAATAGGACTTGTTACCTCGTTAAACATATATTTGTAGGTAGAGAGGGCATTAACTATTCTTCGAGTTACCCTCGTTGGGTAATAGCAGGTAGAGTCGTCATTCACTAAGAGAATGAATGCAGAGGAGGAGAAGGGTCTGAAGACTGAGGAGGGGAGTAAGTTGAATGTGAGGTATGCTGAAATGAAGATTCCTAGGAATCTTCCTACGAAGACACCCAGGAAGAGAGGTTCAGTAGTCAGAGATGGTGTTCTGGAGGAGTATCTAGGCTAGAGAAAAAGTCATGAACAAACTTTCTTAAGAGCCCCAACTTGAAAGTGTGTGGGACATTCATCTTATCATCAACAAAGGAAGGAAAATCACAACTGTTGCTTGACCTTAGAGACCAAATTCAGATGATACAGGTAAGAGAGTTCAGAGTAAGATCTAAATAATAAAACATTTGACACAACATTCACAATTCTAGAGCCCTCGGATGGCTCAAATGGTAAGAACCTGCCTGCAGTGCAGGAGACCCAGGTTCGATCCCTGGGCTGGGAAGATCCCCTGGAGAAGGGAATGGCAACCCACTCCAGTATTCTTGCCTGGAGAGTCCTGTGAACAGAGGAGCCTGGTGGGCTACTGTCCATGAGTTGCAAAGAGCCCGGCATGACTGAAAGACTAACACTTTCACTTTCTCAATTCTAGCAGATGTAATAGTTACAAAGTATGAAGACATTCTTATTTGCTAATTTCAGAGTAAGCGCAATTAACAATCTGGTTCTTCTCATTACATTGCTATGGTCAAAGATCGAATTCTTCAAAGACCAAGCTATAGTTCCATGAGTAGGAGGTTATTAACAGGCTTTACTAAAGCCTGTTTGGTGATAGACTCAGAAACAAACAATCTTTATGACTCTTAGAGAAAGTTTTACATGCTTCAGTAGGTCACAAATAGTTGACACATGTTTAACATTACATTAATTTCATGAGTTGGAGTAGGAAATGACAACCCACTCCAATATTCTTGCCTGGAGAAACCATGGACAGAGGAGCCTGGTGGGCTACAGTCCATGGGGTCACAAAGAGTTGGACAGGACTGAAGTGATGGAGCATCAGTTCCATGAGTAGGAGGTTATTAATAAGCTTTGCTAAAGCTTGTTTGGTGACAGACTCAGAAACAAGCAATCTATGTGACTAGGGAGAGTTTTATATGCTTCATGAGGTCAAAATTAGTTGACTGATGTTTAACAATACATTATCAGATCAATTTCAAACATACTATATTAAAAGGCATAGAAAGTATGACATTTTAAAAATCATGATGTCTCTTCCTATCAAGGTCAGCATTTATATTGGATTGGCCCAAAAGTTTGTTTGAGTTTTCCTGATGTTATAGAAAACCTGAATAAATTTTGGGCTAATCCAATAAACTTAGTTTTCTCATGATCAATGGATACTTGAACAATCCTTGCTGCCGAGGTCACATGGGAATCAGCGGAAAGGTAGTAGATCCTACTGCTCAACATGATATTCACATGATATACACTGGCTGAATGCCTGAGAAGCATAACTCCACATTTATATAAAAGAAATTTTCAAATTATCGTTTAAATTAGTGAGTTAGGCATGACTATAATGGTCCAGGCACATGACCCTTAAAGAAGGAAGTTAGAAGAGACAAAGTGGGGAAATGGAAGAGCAGTAAGTTGGGTAAATCCATGATTACATAACCAAGGAATCACCTCAGAATCTGCTGAAGCACAAACAAGCTAAGCCAGTTGTTAATAAAACATTTACTTTTCAGATTTTTTTTAAATCAAAACTGTTTACTGCTGCGAACTGTTGATGCTGCAAAACAAATATGGAGATTTTTCATAATAGTCTATGTCCAGGCTTACCTCTGTCTGGGTTTCCCTCATAGTTCAGTTGGTAAAGAATCTGCCTGCAATTCAAGAGACCCTGGTTTGATTCCTGGGTTGGGAAGATTTGCTGGAGAAAGGATAGACTACCCTCCCTCTCCAGTATTCTTGGGCTTTCCTTGTGGCTCAACTGGTAAAGAATCCGGGCAAAATGCGGGAGATCTGGGTTTGATCCTTGTGTTGGAAAGATCTCCTGGAGAAGGGAAAGGCTACCCACTCCAGTTTTCTGGCCTGGAAAATTCCATGGACTGTATAGTCCATGGGGTTGCAAAGAGTTGCACAAGACTGAGTGACTTTTCACTTTCAGGCTTTACTCTAAGAACTGGCATGAAAACTGCTAATAGCTCCTAGGCGTCTAACCACATATAGTTTCTTCCCTCCTCTCACCAGCCTCCCTCCTTATTGAATCACAGGAAGCAGCTGGGCCTTACCCAATAGTATGTGTTGGGTTTAGCATGATATACACATATTTTCCTTTCCATTTATATCTTTGGGTCTTCCTAGCATTTTTGCCTGTGTAACAACTAAAGAGTCTCTGGTGGCTCAGATGGTAAAGCATCTCCCCATAATACAGAAGACTCAGATTTAATCCCTGGGGCAGGAAGATCCCCTGGAGGAGGTCATGGCAACCCACTCCAGTATGTTTGCCTGGAGAGTCCCATGGACAGAGGAGCATGGTGGGCTACAGTCCAATTCCTGATTAAGAGCATTTTACGTAGAAGTGAGAAGGAGAAATAAAGTTAGAGTGAGTATAAAAAGTACTTTATAAGCCATGTTACTAATCTTTCTAGCTGAATTTATATAATATCTACAAATAACTTTTCCTTTTAGTTTTATTCAAACCTTCAGTTCAGTTCAGTTCAGTTGCTCAGTCGTGTCTGACTCTTTGTGACCCCACGAATGGCAGCACGCCAGGTCTCCCTGTCCATCACCAATTCCTGGAGTTTACCCAAACTCCTGTCCATCAAGTCGGTGATGCCATTCAGCCATCTCATCCTCTGTTGTCCCCTTCTCCTCCTGCCCCCAATCCCTCCCAGCATCAGGGTCTTTTCCTACTTTTCGCATGAGGTGGCCAAGGTATCGGAGTTTCAGCTTTAGCATCAGTCCTTGCAATAAATACCCAGGACTGATCTCCTTTAGGATGGATTCAAACCTTAGTAATACAGAATTGGACATCTTATTATGACTGGTCTTGGAGAAAGCATTGTTGTTTATTCTTTTGTGCTTATTAATAATAAGAAACAGCAGCAGTATGTTTGAACTCACCACTCAACTGGAACTGATGCAGTGCAGTGACTTCTAATGGGGCTTCCCAGGTGGCTTAGTGGTAAAGAACCCGCCTGCCCATGCAGAAGCCAAAGGAGATGAGGGTTTGATCCCTTGGTTGGGAAGATCCCCTGGAGGAAGCCATGGCAACCCACTCCAGTATTCTTGCCTGGAGAGTCCTATTGATAGAGGAGGCTGGTGAGCTACAGTCCATAGGGTTGCAAAGAGTCAGACACAACTGAAGCGATTGAGCATGCAATGACTTACAATAACCTCTGTGCTTCTCTTCCACCCATTCAGTCAGTTCAGTCACTCAGTTGTGTCCGACTCTTTGCGACCCCATGAATTGCAGCATGCCAGGCCTCCCTGACCATCACCAACTCCCGGAGTTCACCCAAACTCCTGTCCATCGAGTCGGTGATGCCATCCAGCCCTCTCATCCTCTGTCATCCCCTTCTTCTGCCCCCAATCCTTCCCAGCATCAGAGTCTTTTCCAATGAGTCAACTCTTCGCATGAGGTGGCCAAAGTACTGGAGTTTCAGCTTTCCCATCATTCCTCCCAAAGAAATCCCAGAGCTGATCTCCTTCAGAATGGACTGATTGGATCTCCTTGCAGTCCAAGGGACTCTCAAGAATCTTCTCCAACACCACAGTTCAAAAGCATCAATTCTTTGGCGCTCAGCTTTCTTCACAGTCCAACTCTCACATCCATACATGACCACTGGAAAAACCCATTACATTGCTCTAAATCTTGCTTCTCTTGCTTACATAAATATATGTAAAAGTTTTATGATGTATACATGATATACGCTGGTCATATATATATATATATATATATACACACACACACGTAAATAACATACTTCTAAAACTTGTGTATATACACATACATGTGATTTAGTTGTAGTTGTCTTTATTATGTGAGTATCAGGCAGTTTGAAGTCATCTGGGACTTTTTTACTCATAGTGTTACTCATATATTCATATTATACTATTTTATCATGTAATTATACCATAATTTCAGAATCGACACAACTGAAGCAATTTAGCAGCAGCAGCATACCATAATTTATTTGTCCTTACCTCTGTTATGGCTATTTAAACTGTTTCCAGAATTTTACTTATTTTCAGTTATGAAAACTGTGGCTCTGGATATTCTGGCATATGTCTCTGGGAGTTTCCCTTGGGTATATGCCTTGAAGAGGAATTGCTGATTTGTCAGAGATGTGAAAACTCAACTTGAAATCGCTGCAAGCAATGCATATGAGATCCTACTGACCCTCACCCTCTCTAGCACTTAAAATTTTCATGAAACAAGATTATACTTAATCCTATTATTTCCATATCATGTGATATTCCTTCTTTTCCTTCTGCCTCATAAGGAACTATTTATGCAGGCTTGACTGGCAAACATACAGGAAGTGTTGGAGAGGTAGGGATCAACACTTGGAAACTTTAGAAAAATTTGAAGCATATCTTCACCTGAGTCAGCTTTGTCTCCCTAGATGCTGGAATCAAATTTTGGTCAGAGAAAAGTAACACAACAAACCCATGAGGGTAGGTCATGGAAATGAGCCCCTTCTGAGCCCAGTCACTGACTCTCATTAATATTTGTACATCATTTGTTATAACTCATTTATTCCATAATTCAAATTGAATTCCCTGGAAACAAATGAATGTTCTTCTTGCGTCTGAATCTCAGTTTCTCTACTTTTCTATTATTGTCACTAAAGGAAAGTTGGTGTGCCTGACATACAGTGAGGCTAAACGAACCAAAATGTCAGTTTGGAGCAGAGGAAGGTTTATTGTAGGGCCATGCAAGGAGACTGGTGGCTCATGTCCAAAAAACCATGAACTCCCTGAAGAGTTTCACCAAAGCATTTTAAAAGGCCAGGTGAGGTGGAGAGGGTGGGTGGTGGTCACAGGGTATATGATCAGCTCGTGCACAATTCTCTGATTGGTTAATAGTGAAGGAAAGGGTGGTGTTGCAGGGGTTAACATTCAGTGTTTAGGCTCAAGGAGGTCTGGGGCTTTCACATCTGTTAAAAAGTGACTCAGGAAATGTGCATCAGGTACTGTTATCTAGGTACTTCAGAGAGGAGCTAAAGCAGAAGTTACGGGAGAATGGACTTCCCCGGAAAGGCCCCATATGGTCCTGCTCAGTTATATCATTTCCCTATATTAAGTTCACTGATCTTCTGCTGTTTAGATTGTGGTTTTCGTGTCCTGTTGTCTTTCTCCCTGGACTGTTTTCCCAGTATATACAATAGAATATTACTCAACCATAAAAAGGAATGAAGTTGGGCCATTTGCAGAGATGTAGATGGAACTAGAGCCTGTCATACACAGTGAAGTAAGTCAGGAAGAGAAAAACAAACATTGTCTAATAACACATGTATGTGGAACCTATAAAAATGGTACAGATGAACCTATTCACAGGGCAGGAATAGAGATGCAGACATAGAGAATGGGTGTGTGGAGACAGGGAGCGGGGTGGGGATGAGATGAATAGGGAGATCGAGACTGACAAATATACACTGTCATGTGTAAAAGAGATAGCTAATGGGAACCTGCTGTACAGCCCAGGGAGCTCAGCTCAGTGCCCTCTGGTGACCTAGTGGATGGGATGTGGGTTAGGAGGAAGGTTTAAGAGGGAGGGGATATATGTGTACATGTGGCTGGTCCACTCCATTGTGCAACATAAACTAACACAACATTGTGAAGCAACTATACCCCAGTAAATAAGGAAATAAAAGAAAAACCTAATTTCGGAATTACTTCCTCTACCCTCATTCCAGCTTTCCTGACCCTCTTGGTCTCCTGATCAGTATCCTTCTCCTGTCCTGTTTTCCATAAGCATAAAAGCAGTTATGATCATGAACTGTGGGTGTGTGTGTTAGTTGTGCAGTTGTGTCCAACTCTTTGTGACCCCACAGACTGTAGCCTGACAGGCTTCTCTGTCCATGGAATTCTCCAGGCAAGAACACTGGAGTGGATTGCCATTCTCTTCTCCAGTGATCATAACACTGTGAAAGAAAGAGGAGATTCACAAACCTTTTTTTCTTCAGTGAGACTTACTCAATCTAGCTTTTAATCCCTTCTATTTTTTTTCTAATGCAACAGAGCAATTTAGCCATTTGAAGAAATTTATTTTATTGCATGAACTTTACTGTTAGCTTACAGTTTTTCTTTCCTTGATACAACTTATTACTATTGCCTTTACTAGATATTATTTTTTTTAAATTAGAGTATAATTGCTTGACAATGCTGTGTTAGTTTCTGCTGTACAATGAAGTGTATCAGCCACATGTATACACATATTCTGTGCCCCCTCTCCACTGCTTGGACCTCCCTCCTATCCCCCCACCTCATATACCTTTGGCCTCATTATCAACCTCCCCTACCAGAGTGATATGTTGTTGTTATTGTTTAATCACTAAGTTGTGTCCAATTCTTTTGTAACCCCCATGGGCTGTAATCTACCAGGCTCCTTGGTTCATGGGATTTCCCAGGCAAGAATACTGGAGTGGGTTGCCGTTTCCTACTCCAGGGGATCTTCCCAACCCAGGGATTAAACCCGCATCTCCTGCATTGGCGGGTGGGTTCTTTACCACTGCACCACCTGGGAAGCTCTTGTGACTCCACAACTGTACTAATAGGTCCCCTACACACTGCCCAGGTGCAACACCCTCTACTTATTCCCACATTCACTGGGGGCTGCTGTGAACCCCCCAGCCTCACATCTCAGAGCTTCTCTAGTTTAGTATTTACCCTCATCCAGCACTGTGAATCCTGTCTCCCTGCTGACTTCTTTGCTATTGTTCCTTCTAAAATCTTGCACAGAGTCCACTGGATCTGTTTTTTGGTATGCAAAATTTCCAGTGTTTTCTCTTTACTTACTGCATTGCCCCTGAGACTCCTGACCTTAGCTTAAACCTGAGGACAGCAACAGTCTGACAGCCCTCTCCCACAGCACAAGCATCTCAGGATTGGAAGTTGCCATGGTATCCTTACTCTACACTGCAACTTCCAGCCTGCAGCTTCTGTCTCCATTTTTATCTGTAAATCCTTTGAGGCTACCTGCACTATTTTATCACCTCTGTCCCCTCACTTTTGTCATCAATCAACCTCTAGGCCATTTCCACCCAATATTGAAGACTTCACATCTAATCTTTTGTCTGTATCCCAGCCCTGCCATTGCCTTGAGTGACTATCAAAGTTTGCATTGTTGTCTTAGCCAATCCCCTAGCCTCTCAGTTCCTTGGTTTCTCTACTTTCAACCCCTTCCACCTCCACTGTACTTCAGCCTCCAAGTCCCATGATGACACCCTGGACCTTGACACTGTCATTCCACAGAACTGCCTCATCTACAATAATAATGTTGGATATAGGGCTCTTTGTTCAAAACCTCCTGACTTCCTAACTCTCTCATTCAGTTGCTTCTGCTACATCTGTTCTTCACAGGGACCTCCTACCCACCTCATTCATTAGCCTTTTCTGTTTTCCTTCCTTCCCATCTAGCTTAATTGCTATTGTCCTTCAATCCAACTAATACTTCAACTCCTTGCTTTCTATTCCAACCACATGGCTGAATCCTACTCTGCTTGATTCCAGTGGTTTTCTTCCTTTCCATAGATATACATAGGTGGCTTGATTTGGTTACAAATTTTACTTAAAAATGTAATTCATTTATAAATTCAACAAATATCAATCCAGTGTTTATTATGTTTCAAACACAATGCTTTTGGCCAGGGATAAAATGATTAGAAAAAACAGTCTGCAGCTCAGTGGGGTAAATAGATATTGATTATAGGAATATCCTAAGGATGTAAGCTTTCAGTTGTGATAAGCACTTTCTATTAGTTTCTTAGGGCTGCCATAACCAGGTACCACAAGCAGGTGATTTAACAGAAGATATTTATCATTTCACAGTTCTGGAAGCTAGAGGTCTAGAATCAGGGTGTCCAAAGGTTTGGCTCCTTCTCAGGGCTATGAGAGAAAGATCTGTCCCAGGTCTTTCTCCTTGCCTTGTAGATGGCTGTCTTCTCCCTGTGTCTCATTATATCATCTTCCCTCTGAGAGTGTCTCAGTTTTCCCCTTTTTTATAAATATGCCCATTATATTGGATTTAGGGGTACTCTAGTTACCTCATTTTAACTTAATTAATTCTGTAAAGACTTTGTCTCCAAATAAGCTCATCTCTGAGGTACTGGGGTTAGGGCTTCAGCATATGAATTTCATGTTCATTCTTGCACTCAGTTGCTCAGTCATATCTGATGCTTTGCAGTGCTATGGATGGTAGCCCTCTCCTCCAAGCTCCTCTGTCCATGGGGTTTCCAGGGCAAGAATACTGGTATGGATTGCCATTCCTCCTCTAGGGGATCTTCCCAACCCAGGGATAGAACTCACATCTCCTCAGTCTCCTGCATTGCAGGTTCTTTACTGCTGAGCCACCAGGGAAGCCCTATATGAATTTGGGGAACCACAGTTCAACCCTTAATGCTTCTCAAAGAAGAAGTCTGTAGTGCTATGAGAACTCATAAGTAGGGAGTTTGAGATCATTACAACAGCTAAAGGAGGCTTTCTTAAGGAAGTAAAGCTGAGTGGAAACTTGAGGATGAATAGGTATTTACTAGAAAGAGAAAAGAGGAGAAGATTGTTCACCACTGAAATCTTTTGGTAAAGGAGAGCATGGTGAGAACAAGCAGCTGAAAGAAGGCTAGCAAAGCTGAGGTGGGAAAGTGATATGATCTCCATAATTTAAAAATATTATGAAGAAAATCTTAGACCTACAGTGATGTCATGTTTCTCTGGGAGGATTATATCATATTTGCTGGGAGGATTATATTTGTGGTTACCAGCAATCCTGGATGGACACAATCCAATCAGTGCTAGAGAAGATTCTTAGACCTACTTTGGTCCCTTTGATCATTGATTTATTTCCAGGTGACCCTATTTCTTAGATACTTATTGAGGGTCCTAGCCCAAAGCCTGGGCATTTATTAAACCCTCCTGAGCGTGATGTCAGGGTATGTGTCCTAAACTCCAGATTTTGTCCTTGTAGCATCATGGGTCTATCCAAAATTCTGTTGAAATGCGTTGCCTCCTCTGCAATCAGTAGATAACCCTAGATGTGGCTCCAAATGCCAAGTTCTCTTGTCTGGGCTTTCTTTTTCTCTTAGCAGAAGAGTTCATTCAAATCGCCTATTTTACCATTACACTGCTTGTAGATAATTAAATGGTCTTTAAATGACTGCTTGTAGACAATCATTAAATGGTCATTAAATGACTGCTTGTAGAGAATCAATGGTCAAGAAGTCAGATGAATGCTAATAGAATAGAAGCAAACTTGACATTAATCAAGCAGAATGATTATGATAACTAGCAGCAGAATGGTGAAAATGAGAAGAGATGGATAGATGGAGAAAAATTACAGGGTAGAATTGACAGAACTTAGAATGGATTGGATGTGGAGGATGAAGCGCCACAGATGACTCTTAGATTTCTAGCCTGAGCAACAGGATGGATGAGATGCCATTCTCTGAGATATCCCATCCATTCCATGTGAAGAGAACTGACATGATTTGGGGTAAGGATCATAAGTTTCAATTTGTATCTGTTGATTCAGATGTGTTTTGAGACATTTTATAAGCTACATCAATTAAATATGTGTGGTTGTGTTGGTATTCAGTCACTAAGTTGTGTCTGACTCTTTGTGACTCCATGGACTATAGCCTGCCAAGCTCCTCTGACCATGGGATTTCCCAGACAAGAATACTGGAGTGGTTTGCCATCTCCTTCTCCAGGGGATCTTCCTGACCCAGGGACTGAACTCACAGCTCCCTGTTAGCAGGCAGAGTCTTTACCAACGAACCACCTGGGAAGCCCTTAAACATCTATATGCATGAGCTCAAAAAAGGAGATCTGAGTGGGAGATGTAAGTTTCTGCATCACCATGGGTATAGAAGGTGGACCACAATGGATGCTTAAGAAATCCCAGCACTTTGGTGGACATGGAAACTGATACAGCCATTATGGAAAAAAGTATCCAGTTTCCTTAAAACACTAGGAATAAATCTACCATATGACCTAGCAATGCCGCTGTTGGGCACAAACCCTGAGAAAACCACAATTCTAAAAGACATATGTACCTCAATGTTCAATCCAGCAATACTTACAATAGCTAGGACATGGAAGCAACCTAGATGTCCATTGACAGATGTGGTACATATATACAGTGGAATATTACTCAGCCAGAAAAAGAAATGAATTTGAGCCAGTTGTAGTGAGGTGGATGAAACTAGAGTCTCTTATACAGAGAGAAATGTCAGGAAGAGAAAAACAAGTACTGTATATTTACAGATATATATGGAATCTAGAAAAATGGTACTGATGAACCTAGCAGAGAATGGACCCATGGACACAGCAGAGGAGGGTGAGGGTGGGATGAGTTGAGAAAATAGCATTGACGTATAAACACTATCATATACAAAATAGGTGGTGGGGAATTGCTAAATTGCACAGGAAGCCCAGCCTGGTGCTCTGTGATGACATGGAGAGGTGGGGTGGTGGGAGGGGAGGGAAGGGAGGGAGGGAAGGGATATATATACATACACACATACATACATGTATTTATATGTGTGTGTGTGTGTGTATATATATTTGACTGATTTGAGTTGTTGTACAGCAGAAAACAAAACACAAAGTTGTAAAATAATTTTTCACCAACTAAAAAAAGAAACCCCAACATTTGATTGTCCTTCTTTGCATGGGTGAAAGACAAAAAGAGGAAATGGCTAGAGATGCATTAAAAAAAAAGAAAATGAAGAAAGTTTAGTGTTTCAAGGAGAAAGGTTAGTTAGCAGTATTGAACACTGCTGAAAATTTGTGATAATTATATGTAGATGATGTTATCAAATTCAAGTTGCTCAGTAGTGATAAGCAAATCACTGCAATCTGTATAAAGCTATTCAGGAGAGCAACACACTAAAGCTTCAAGAAGACAATAAACAAAAAGTCTTCATAATCTCAAAGTAGGGAAAGATTTCTTAAGCAGTATACCAAATGCATTAGCAATAGTATAAAAGATTGATAAATGTTACTGCTGCTGCTGCTGCTGCTGCTAAGTCGCTTCAGTGGTGTCCGACTCTGTATGACCCCATGGACCACAGCCCACCAGGTTCCCCCATCCCTGGGATTCTCCAGACAAGAACACTGGAGTGGGTTGCCATTTCCTTCTCCAGTGATGAAAGTGAAAACTGAAAAGTGAAAGTGAAGTTGCTCAGTCTTGTCCGACTCTTAGAGACTGTATGGACTGTAGCCCTCCAGGCTCCTCTGTCCATGAGATTTTCCAGGCAAGAGTACTGGAGTGCGTTGTCATTGCCTTCTCCGATAAATGTTACTACACGAAAATAAAGAGATTCTCATCACTGAAGATGCTATCAGTTCAGTTCAGCTGCTCACTCATGTCCAACTCTTTGCAACCCCATGAATCGCAGCACAGCAGGCCTCCCTGTCCATCACCAACTCCCAGAGTTCACTCAGACTCACATCCATCGAGTCAGTGATGCCATCCAGCCATCTCATCTTCTGTCGTCACCTTCTCCTCCTGCCCCCAATCCCTCCCAGCATCAGAGTCTTTTCCAATGAGTCAACTCTTCACATGAGGTGGCCAAAGTACTGGAGTTTCAGCTTTAGCATCATTCCTTCCAAAGAAATCCCAGGGCTGATCTCCTTCAGAATGGACTGGTTGGATCTCCTTGCAGTCCAAGGGACTCTCAAGAGTCTTCTCCAACACCACAGTTCAAAAGCATCAATTCTTCGGCGCTCAGCTTTCTTCACAGTCCAACTCTCACATCCATACATGAACCACTGGAAAAACCATAGCCTTGACTAGACGGACCTTAGTCGGCAAAGTAATGTCTCTGCTTTTGAATATGCTATCTAGGTTGGTCATAACTTTTCTTCCAAGGAGTAAACATCTTTTAATTTCATGGCTGCAATCACCATCTGCAGTGATTTTGGAGCCCCCAAAAATAAAGTCTGACACTGTTTCCACTGTTTCCCCATCTATTTCCCATGAAGTGATGGGACCAGACGCCATGATCTTCGTTTTCTGAATGTTGCACTTTAAGCCGACTTTTTCACTCTCCTCTTTCACTTTCCTCAATAGGCTTTTTAGTTCTTCTTCACTTTCTGCCATAAGGGTGGTGTCATCTGCATATCTGAGGTTATTGATATTTCTCCCTGCAATCTTGATTCCAGCTTGTGTTTCTTCCAGTCCAGCGTTTCTCATGATGTACTCTGCATATAGGTTAAATAAGCAGGGTGACAATATACAGCCTTGAAGTACTCCTTTTCCTATTTGGAACCAGTCTTTTGTTCCACGTCCAGTTCTAACTGTTGCTTCCTGACCTGCATACAGATTTCTCAAGAGGCAGGTCAGGTGGTCTGGTATTCCCATCTCTTTCAGAATTTTCCACAGTTTATTATGATCCACACACATCACCAGGCTCTTTAGTTCCTCTTTACTTTCTGGCATTAGAGTGGTATCATTTGCACATCTGATGTTATTGATATTTCTCCTCGCAATCTTGAGTCCAGCTTGTAACTCATCCAACCTGGCATTTCGCTTGATGTGCTCTGCATATAAGTGAAATAAGCAGGGTGACAATACATAGCCTTGCCATACTCCTTTTTCAATCTTGAGTCCGTCAGTTAGTTGTTCCATACAGGATTCTAACTGTTGCTTCTTGACCCTCATCCAGGTTTCTCAGGAGACAGGTAAGATAGGTAGGGTAGTTCCATCGCTTTAAGATTTTTCCTCAGTTTTTTATTATCCACACAGTCAAAAGGCTTTAGTGTAGCCAATGAAACAGAGGTAGATGTTTTTCTGAAATTCCCTTGCTTTCTCTATGATCCAGTGAATGTTGACAATTTGATCTATGGTTCCTCTGCCTTTTCTAAACCCAGCATGAACATCTGGCAAATATAAGCTCTCAGAGGCTGCTGGTGGGAAAACACATTAGTACAAAATTTTGGAAAACAGTTTGGCATAATAAAGTTGAAGATACATAAACCTTTGACCAGAGATTCCACTTCTGTGAATAAAATGCTAAAGAAATATCATGCACACATGCACCAGGATACATGTATGGAAATGTTCTTTGCAGCTTCTTAATATTCTCAGGCCATCTTTTCACAATATTCACATACATCAAGCCCTTATTCTGTATATCTCTAAACTTGTATAATCAATATATCAATTATATCTCAATAAAACTGGAAAAATAATATTGTCAGGCCAGAAACAACTCAAATGTCCTTCAACAGTAAAATGGCTAAATCAGTTCAGTTGAGTTCAGTCATGTCCAACTCTTCTTGATCCCATGGACTGTAGCACTCCAGACCTCCCTGTCCATCACCAACTCTGGAGCTTGCTCAAACTCATGTCCATCGAGTCGGTGATGCCATCCAACCATCTCATCCTCTGTCGTCCCCTTCTTCTGCCATCAATCTTTCCCAGCATCAGGGTCTTTCCCAATGAGTCAGTTCTTTGCATCAGGTGGCCAAAGTATTGGAGTTTCAGCTTCAGCATCAATTCTTCCAATGAATATTCAGGACTGATTTCCTTTAGGATGGACTGGTTGGATCTCCTTGCAGTCCAAGGGACTCTCAAGAGTCTTCTCCAACACCACAGTTCAAAAGCATCAATTCTTTGGTGCTCAGCTTTCTTTATGGTCCAATTCTCACATCCATACACGACTACTGGAAAAACCATAGCTTTGACTAAACAGACCTTTGTTGGCAAAGTAATGTGTCTGCTGTCTAGTTGGGCATAGCTTTTCTCCCAAGGAACAAGCATCTTGTAATTTCATGGCTGCAGTCACTATCTGCAGTAGTCTGTGAGATTTCATACAATGAAGAATCAAACAGGAAAAAAAAAAAAAAAAGAATCAACCAGTAATGAAAGGATGGCCTGGAGTTTATGTGGGATCATACAGATGATCTCACCAGGATACTACTGAGTTAAAGCTGCTGCTGCTGCTAAGTCATTTCAGTCATGTCCGACTCTGTGAGACCCCATAGACAGCAGCCCACCAGGCTCCTCAGCCCACAGGATTCTCTAGGCAAGAATACTGGAGTGGGTTTCCATTTCCTTCTCCAAGTGAGTTAAAGAAGCAGATGCAAAAAAATACACAAGTATCAATAGCATGTAAATTAAATTATGTTGCCTAGGGATGTATACATAAGTGGAAAAACTATAAAGAAGCCAAGTTTGGTTATCACAGAAGTCAGAATGTTTACCTCTAGGAGAAAGTTTGAGGACTGTAACTATGGGGAAGCTGGGGGAGCTATAGGAGATTGGAAATGTTGTACTTTTTTTGATCAGAGTCAGTAAATGGGTATTTGGGTTTTTTTTCTAATTATTCTGTAAACCGTACTCATGGTTTGTGGTCATTCTGTATGAAAGTTATATCTCATGATATGAGAGTTAAAAAAGAAAAAAAAACCCTAAATCTTCCTTGAAAACTATATAGTTTAATCTTCAGTTAATCCTATTATTCTTGCAAATGGCATTTTCCACTAGTGACTGGGTGAATCAATATGATGACTAAGGTTATGGCCACACATGATGTTGCACCTCAGCTCAGTTCAGTCTCTCAGTCGTGTCTGACTCTTTGCGACCCCGTGAACCACAGCACACCAGGCCTCCCCATCCATCACCAACTCCTGGAGTTTACCCAAACTTATGTCCATTGAGTCAGTGATGCCATCCAACCATCTCATCCTCTGTCATCCCCTTCTCCTCCTGCCTTCAATCTTTCCCAGCATCAGGGTCTTTTCAAATGAGTCAGCTCTTCTCATCAGGTGGCCAAAGTATTGGAGTTTCAGCTTCAACACTTAGCCAGCAAAAATTCCCTATATTTGTGAAATCAGATAAAAATATGAAAAAAATTGCTTTGATTTCCTAGGTTGGATCATTAAATGCATGCTTCCTTGCCAAGAGGAATTTCCAAGTTGATATATATGAAGCTAGAGAAGGTGAGACAATACTGAACAATGTGAGATGTGGTTCTGATTCTTTGACGTCTTACTCCTTTAGATTTTAAAAAGAAAAAAAAAATGTTTAAGGTAAACTGTTGAAAGTGAAAGAAAAAAATGAAGTTACTCAGTCGTGTCCGATTCTTTGCGACCCCACGGACTATGGCCTACCAGGCTCCTCCGTCCATGGGATTTTCCAGGCAAGAGTACTGGAGTGAGTTGCCATTGCGTTCTCCCAGGGGATCTTCCAGACCCAGGGATTGAACCCAGGACTTCTGCATTACAGGCAGACTCTTTACCCTCTAAGCCACCAGGGAAGCCCAAGGTAAACTGTTAGACTTCATTAAAACCCTCAACTATCTAAATTTAATTTAATTCAAATTCATTACTATCTGTGTTTTCTTTAAAAGAGTTAACAAAGTCTTTTAATTTGGTCCAGATGGCACCCGTTTTTGAGGTGTCTATGCTCACCCTGTCTTAGGATATAAGAATTGCGTGTAACATGAGGTCTACTTCCAATGTCTTAGACATCCGAGTGACTAAATTTGCACGTGGAAGAAGCATTAATTTGGCCCTTTCTTATAGAGGACGACAAGCCTTGAAAGCCGTTGGCCTGGAAGATCAGGTACCTTGTGAATGCATTTTCCTTACAGAAGATAACACCTGTTGTTTTTCAACAATTGCATGGTCTTGATTTCTCTTAGTTCGAAGCAGCACTCAATGCCACAAAAATTGCTGCATGAGAATTTGTTTTACAAAGGTTTTCAAACTTCTAAATTCCCACACTTGAGGCACATGACTGCAGAGGGTGCAGAGTACGTTGTAGGGCAGGTGGAAGTTGCATCAGGTGGAAACCTGATTATCACTTCTGACACTGGGCCATCAACAAGATGGTTAATCTTTGCCTTTTATTTGTGTCTGACCTGGGATGGCCTCTGGGGTGAGAGGAGGCAGGCGACACCCATTCTTTGGACTACTTAGGTCCATAATCTCTTATCACAATTCTGTACTCCAAAAAAACTCTGGGACTAGAAAGCTTTTTCATCACCCATTCGGCAGCAAACTTGACCTGATGCAGACTTTTTATAGCCTCTAAAAGAAATCTCATTTACTGTGAATATGTTTTACTAAAGAAATATTGTGTCATGGGGTGGTGCCCTAGACTGGTCTGTGTGTCATAAACTACCCACATATGCACACATTACCTATCTAAACTTTGAAAAGTTCTGAATTCTGAAACCAATGAGCTTTCAGTGTTTGGATAAAGATTGTGGGCCTGTTATAGATTTTCCTCATACAGACTCAAGATTGTCAAATTTCTCACTATCGTGTATCTTGGAAATGTAAAGAGAAATAGTATATTTTTATTGACAGTATTTTTGTGAGAGTGTGTCCTTGAAATGATAAGTTCACATAAGTGCTATTTGCATTTCCACATTTTTCTTAGGCATGTGTAGGAAAATACTTTGCACTGCATTTCAGGAATCCTGTGACTTACTCCTCGTGCTTTATTCTTTTGCAATCATAAAAAAGAACTTAATCTCTGACAGTGAACCGTTTCCTCACTTGTAATATTCGACTTAGGTCTAGATTAACTTTAAAGTCTATTCTAAAACCTAAAGTTAAAAAAACCCTAAAAACTAAAATTTGTAGGAGCATAGTTTTTATTAAATTTCTACCATACTGTATTCCCATGGTCTTTTACATTATTTTTTGATTTTTGGAAAATGTTTGAATAATCACACTGTAAAGTCAATATCTATTTTATTGACATGATGCCACATTATGCAAATTGAAATAGACATCTCTGATTTTATTTCAGGTTGTAGCCTATGGTATCCCCATGAGGGCAAGAATGATACATTCTCTTTCAGGAAAAAAGTCTGCTATCCCCTATGGGACAAAGTCACAGGTAGGTTTACCTGGAGATACTTTTTTGTAAAATGGTAATAGCTGAGTCTAATATCTTGAACCAGCTACTTGCTTGCTGACCCTGCCTTTCTTCTCTAGCCCTGTTTTGACATTGTTTGCTTGCTTAGAATTCAAATATATATACTAGCTAATTCATAGGAGATGCTTAGAAACGGCCCAGTCCCTAATAAGCATTCAATGGGCTTCCCCCGTGGTTCAGCAGTAAAGAATCCACCTGCAATGTAGGAGCCTCACGGGACGCAGGTTCAATTCCTAAATCAGGAAGATCCCCTCAGTTTAGTTCAGAAGTAATGTTCGACTCTGTGACCCAGTGTACCGCAGCATTCCAGGTCTCCCTGTCCATCACCAACTCCCAGAGCTTACCCAAACTCATGTCCATTGAGTCAGTGATACCATCCAAACATTTCATCCTCTGTCGTCACCTTCTCCTCCTGCCCTCAATCCTTGCCAGCATCAGGGTCTTTTCAAATAAGTCAGCTCTTTGTATCAGGTGGCCAAAGTATTGGAGTTTCACCTTCAACATCAGCCCTTCCAAAGAACACCCAGGACTGATCTCCTTTAGAATGGACTGGTTGGATCTCCTTGCTGTCCAAGGGACTCTCAAGAGTCTTCTCCAACACCACAGTTCAAAAGCATCAATTCTTCGGCACTCAGCTTTCTTCACAGTCCAACTCTCACATCCATACGTGACTACAGGAAAAACAATACCCTTGACTAGATGGACCTTTGTTGGCAAAGTAATGTCTCTGCTTTTGAATATGCTGTCTAGGTTGGTCATAACTTTCCTTCTAAGGAGTAAGCATCTTTTAATTTCATGGCTGCAGTCACCATCTGCAGTGATTTTGGAGCCCCCCAAAATAAAGTCATCCACTGTTTCCACTGTTTCCCCATCTATTTGCCATGAAGTAATGGGACTGGGTGCCATGAACTTAGTTTTCTGAATGTTGAGCTTTAAGCCCACTTTTCCACTCTCCTCTTTCACCTCCTCAAGAGGCTCTTTAGCTCTTCGCTTTCTGCCGTAAGAATGGTGTCATCTGCATTTCTCAGGTTATTGATATTTCTCCCTGCAATCTTGATTATTGTGCTTCTTCCAGCCCAGCGTTTCTCATGATGTACTCTGTGTATAAGTTAAATAAGCAGCCTTGACGTACTCCTTTTCCTATTTCCAGTCTGTTGTTCCATGTCCAGTTCTAACTGTTGCTTCCTGACCTGCATATAGGTTTCTCAAGAGGCAGGTCAGGTGGTCTGGTATTCCCATCTCTTTCAGAATTTTCCACAGTTTATTGTGTTCCACACAGTCAAAGGCTTTGGCATAGTTAATAAAGCAGAAATAGATGTTTTTCTGGAACTCTCTTGCTTTTTCGATGATCCAGCGGATGTTGGCAATTTGATCTCTGGTTCCTCTGCCTTTTCTAAAACCAGCTTGAAAATCCGGAAGTTCACGGTTCACGTAATGCTGAAGCCTGGCTTGGAGAATTTTGAGCATTACTTTACTAGCGTGTGAAATGAGTGCAATTGTGTGGTAGTTTGAGCATTCTTTGGCATTGCCTTTCTTTAGGAGGGGCTTCCCTGGTGGCTCAGACGGTAAAGCGTCTGCCTGCAATGTGGGAGACCCAGGTTCGATTCCTGGGTTGGGAAGATCCCCTGGAGAAGGAAATGGCAACCCACTCCAGCACTCTTGCCTGGAAAATCCCGTGGATGGAGGAGCCTGATAGGCTACAGTCCATGGGGTCGCAAAGAATCGGACACGACTCAGTGACTTCACTTTCACTTTCTTTGGGAAAGGAAGATCCCCTAGAGGAGGGCATCTCAACCCACTCCAGTATTCTTGCCCAGAAAATCCCATGAACAGAGGAGCCTGGTGGGCTACAGTCATTGGTGTCTCAAAGAGTTGGACATGACGTGATTTGCACATGCAAGTCAAGAACAGACTACACTAACTAAATGCACCTTTTCTATAAACAATGATTGTCTTCCTGTGGGCGAGTTGCTGAAGAGCTTGCAACCTGTTCTATTGAAAGTTCTCTATGTTCACTATGAACAGACCTCAGCCAAGGGATGGTAGGAGCACTCAGCTCTTACTTTCAGAGAGGGAGGAAATCTTTCACTTTCAGACAAGCGAAAGTAAGGCTTGAAACAGATAGTTGTTTAAATCTTCAGTTGGCAACAAAATAGCATCATTCCAATCAAATGATAATTTTCCTATGGGGAGAATTGGGTGAGACCAAATTTCTAAAAAACATAAATTTTTAAGTGTCAGGTGTGTATTGGATGAGATAGCTTGCAAATGTACTTTCAGATAACAGAATCTCACAGTGGTCAGCAGCTTTAGATGCATGGACTCCAACCACCTTGCTTTACGATAAAGAAACAGGCTGCATGACTACAGGAGGTCAATATTAAGGGAGAAACTGGACAAGTTTCCTTATAGACAGCAACCAGTGAGCGTGGTGTAGGAAGCCCTCACAGGAGTGCTGGAAGTGCTGCTTAGTTACACTATTTCTTTTTTCTAAAATGAGAGTGATATTCTTCCCATAATAGGCATAATAGTCATTCCACCTTTCTTTTGGATTAATACCGATTGTGCTGAGGAAATTCAATTCATTGTATTCATCTCTTCCTTGGAGATTGGCCCAATAGAGTATGAATAGATCCAGGGGGAAAATATGGTTCAAAATAGCAGGGAAAGCGGATGAGGAGAGTGACTTGGACCTGAGACTAAAACTGCTAACCTCCTTACCTTCACCGAGTGAGAATGAGAGAGGGGTGAGGGAGAAACAGTTTCATCACCAGTGACTCCCCAGGAAGGTGAAAATGTCAGTGCAAGTTCTCATTTCAAGGCCTTTAATACAGAAGAAGGAAATGATCCTTCTACATCAATCCTGCCATTCCTCAATTCTTAAGAACTGAGTTAATGCTAAATTTATAGGTTTGCATCATTATTTTTATACTGGAGTTGAAAATGGGCCCTCCTTATCTTTTAAGAACTGTATACATTTGCTTTGAATTGGTCGATTCCATAACCTGTGGAAGTGCAAAGTCATCCCCGTCACCCCAAGATTTCTTCCAATATCCAGGGAGTATACATATTGGCCTCTGCTGCCTCTTGGTGTCCACTCCTTCTCCTCTAGTTTTGGTTATGTACCATGATGACCATACATGAAACTCATGATTTTTACCCATTTCCACATGCAAAATACATATTAATAGCCTTCCTCCTGGAACACAAATAAGATTGCCAGGGCAGAAGCAGCCATATTTGACCATGAGGTAACTTTACAGAAGGAAGCTACATGCCAAAAATGATGGAGTAGAAAGGAGGAGGACGCTGATGAATTTGTGGATGTCCCTGAGATACCTCTAGACTTTTTATTAAGCAGGAAAAAGAAAAAGTGTAGTTTATATAAGCAGCTGTGGTCAGGTCTCTGTACAAACAGCTAAAAATAATCCATGACTCATTACAGTATGTAAAGCTCATGGTAATTTGCACAGTGTTAAATAAATTATATTTGAAGAAAAAAACATACATGAATATACTGAAGACCTGGGGGGTCATGGAAGGCCCACATTGTGCAGTGCATAGCAAACGATTCATAACTTCCTACTGTATACAATTTGACTTCTGAAATCTTTTCTATACCCCTTTCTCTGAGCCTTCCTCCTCTAGCTGTTATTTTTTCTGCCCTTTCTCCTTTGCTATGACCGTCTTGCGGATTCTTCTCATTTCCTTCCCCAATTGCCAAATATCAAAATATTCTCTAATATACAGAGCAGGCCAGAGTTCCCCCAATTCCGATTCTTAAACTCCTGAGCCCAAAATAAAGAAATGACACCCCCTTACTAAAAAACATTCTCATTTGAAGGCTATCAGGACAACAATGTAAACACTTTTTCCTAGCATATTTGAAAAAGTCAGCACTGCAACTTTTGTCTTACAAATCTCCAAAGATTGTCCTATGCCCTTTAGGTTTTCTTAGTGGGTTTTTTGGTTACAAGACTCACTTTACAGCTCTTCATTTGTTTGTTCTTGTTCTTACTTATTCTTCACATGGTAAGCCTTTTAGAATATGTGTTGGAGAAGTGAAGCTTGATGTCAGTGACTCTAAGTTATGGTTATAATAGGAAACTGCCCAAAGATATGGAGGATATTAGACCAGGACTCTCCCTGGTCTTCTGCAGGACCAACATGTCTGTTGGTTCCCTGATGATCAGTCCCCAGTTTATCTCAACTAAGCCTGATAGGGATCAACTGGCAAGGAAAGAATATTTTCCTTATGTTAATAAGACTTCATAATTTGAATGTTTCCTAGTATACTTAGAAGTATAACAAGTGTGGTTTCTGTTGAAAGACAAACATTAATAATGTAGAAGACTGGAAAACAGAACCATAAGGCAGAGAATTACGAAGTTCCTGTTAATTTTAATTTACGACAAAGACACAGGAAGCTCCTCCTCAGTCTACTATTGCCTCTTTAGCATGAGCAAGTTATTTTTATACCAAGTATAGATTCAGCTGTTAATTTTACATGCCTATATTTGAATGGGATCAAGATGAATAAAAGACAATATTTGTGTTAAATGTTGTAATGTCCCATAATTTTGAAATTTATGTGCTTTAAATTTTTAAAGCAATAGACTTGTCCTGAACTGCATGACTGCATTATGGCTTTCATGAGCCCTAAGTGAGTAAGAGTAAGTGAAGTCACTCAGTCATGTCCAACTCTTTGCAACCCCATGGACCGTAGCCTACCAGGTCTCTCTGTCCATGGGATTTTCCAGGCAAGAATACTGGAGTGAGTTGCTGTTTCCTTCTCCAGGGGATCTTCCCAACCCAGGGTTTGAACCTGGATCTCCTGCATTGCAAGCAGATGCTTTAACCTCTGAGCCACCAGGGAAACACATAGATACTTTTGCTTTGTGGGACCCTATAAATCAATAAATATTAAAAATTAGACTATATGAGCACATTGATATAAAGATTACATTAAGCTTTAATATAATCCAGACTGGATTTATTCTTATCTTTTAAAGAATTAATATATATTCATATTCTTATATTTATTTTTTCTTATGATTTTGAAATAAACTAAAATTATTTTCATGAACCCCTAAAAGTATCATAGGCCCTATGCACTGTTTGACTGGGTCCCATGGAACAATCGGTACTGTGAAGTCAGAAACAGCCAGTCCATGTACCATGTATGGGATCTACCTATTCCTAAAAACCCTCACCCTGCCACAACCACACCACACACTCACACAGCCTTTCAAATTGAAATGAAAATTTCAAAGTAGTTTCTTTGGGAAATGGTACATTTATTCTAGGAATGTTGTCATTTCTGAAGTTTTTTTACACACCGTGATTTGGAGACCTAAGATGAATATTTGAGATTTATGTTTGATAGTTAAAACAAAACTATCTTAATGAAAATAATATTTTTGGTACCAAAAAAGATTTGTTTTTATATAGTATCAAACTTTGAAAAAGCCTAGGTTTAAACCTGAACATTGTATTGCATATATTTGATTAAAGTGTTTATAGAAAAAAAGGCTACTTAGTTAAATGGTTGTAAAGCTGAGCTTGCAACCTTCTGATAAATAATTAGTATTTTCTATTGCTAAGTGAATAACATAGAAGCATATTTGCCCATTCTCCAGAAACAAATAGTATCTACTATATTTTTTTTGCAGTATATTCTTTCTATAAGCAGAGAAAATCTAAACAAGGATCTACTGACGGGTAAGTCCAATGCTTTATTCACCAGCCCTCATTTTCAGCAAAGCGCATGAGACTGATCTCGTCATATGATTAACTGAAACTTGTTTACCATTCCTTCTTAGGAGTTATTAAGAGCAAGACTATGTACAATGCAAAGTGTTTCTTTAAAAATACTGGTAGTACATCTTCCAGCATCTCTTTTCCATCTTATCAGTGGTCTAAATAAAAATTGTTTGTTCAGCATGTATTGAATTCTATTGTCTTCTAGGCACTGGGTTGAATGAGTGCCTCAGTGAAGAACTCACAATCTAGTGGAAAAACAGATATACATATATAACAATTTTCAAAGAGACACAAGCAGATTTTTTTAATTAGAAATATGAAAAGCAATAGTGTGAAGGCTGATAGAGGACTGAAGTTTTTTTTTAAGTATTATGAAAATTGCTGTGTGCAAAAACAAGAGTCTGGACTAAAGCTATAGCCCTCCAGTTGGGAGGAGGTATAGATTCAAGATATCTGTAGGAGACAAAATTAGATGCAGGGTATAGGAAGTTGATAAAGAGGAAGGTGTACATAAGCCTGAAGATTCTCATGTGTGTAACTAAAAAGACCTAGACCTATCCATTAATTGAAAAGCCCCTGGACTGCAAATTAAATTTGTATCCTGGATAATCAATCCAATCACATTTCATGTAACCCTTGATCATATTTTTTTCTTCTTTAGCATTTGTACTAAACAAATTCATTCCATGCAAAGCATGCCATTAGTAGTTCTACTATCTTTTAAATCAATCAATCCCTCTCAATGCATTCCAGCAACCTCTGACTTTTGGAGACCAGAGGTTCCAGTTATTTATCTGTGTTTCTCCACAATCCCCTACCCAGGGTGAGTTTGTAACATATCTGTTGAATTGAACTGAACTGAACTGAACTGGGAGGAGGAGTGAAGGGGAAGGTCACTCCAGTTGATTCATGAGGGCTCAGAAATAGGGTTTGGTATTCATCTTAATTCCATTTCTTTACTTGTAAGGCTGACTTTTGGATGAGTAGATACATGGCTAGGTTGCTTTATATATTCAAGCTGATCTTAAGAAAAGAAACTACAAGACAGCTTTTAAAAATAATAGAAAATATCTTTTATGTGTTAAGCACTATGTTAATAACTGCTTTATATTGCATCAATTTGTATAAGCCTCCAAACAACTCTATGACGTAAGAATTATGTTTACCTCAGTTTTGTACGTGATAAAGGAAGCTTAGAGAGGGCCACAGTACAGCAGGTTACACTGTTAATAAGTAGCAGAATCTGGATTGAACTTGAGTTTGTCTATTCCAAAGTCCATGCTTTTAACTATTACAGTCACTGCCTCCAGTAATATAAATGAAACACTGATAATAAGGAGGTAAAACATGGGGAAGACCCATCTTGCATGCTCCCCTGTTTTTCATTAGGTACACACTGCACAGCATACAATTTCATAAATGGCATAAATATGTTAATAAAAAGAATGCTGAACCTCTTGACTTCTAAACTATTTGGCATATAAAGTTCTTTTACACAGCTCTTATTCCTTTACATGGCATCAGATTGTGAGCCACCTATTCCACAGATAAATAAATACTCATTCCTTCTGATAGAACAGCTCTCCTCTGAAAGTGCTGGAACTAAATCATTTTCCTGCATCAGCTTTTCATGTACGGTTGTTTCATGGTTTACCGTCCTGTGGGATGTTAATAACTGTTAAGTAAAACAAACATAAAAAGGATATGTGGTCAGGTAAATTTGATAAACTTAAAACCTGCATTGGACTTTCCAGGTGGCCCTAGAGGTAAAGAACTCATCTGTCAATGCAGGAGACGTAAGAAATGTGGGTTCAATCCTTGGGTCGGGAGGATCCCCTGGAGGAGGGCATGGCAACCCACCTTAGTATTCTTGCCTGGAGAATCCCATGGACAGAGGAGCCTTGTGGGCTACAGTCCTTGGGGCCCAACAAGTTGAACACAACTGCAGTGACTTAGCACACACACAGGCAAACCCTGCATCAAATTAGTTTTTAAAGCTCTAGGACTTCCCTTGACCCAGTGGCTAAGACTCCATGCTCCCAATGCAGGAGGCCCAGGTAAAATCCCTTGTCAGGAAACTAGATCCCACCTGCCACAACTAAGAGATCCCACACGCTGCAATGAAGACCCGGTGCCACCAGATAAATACATAAGTAACTATTAAAAGTCTTTTCTTACAGTACTTTCAGGGCCTTTATTCTACTAGTCTGCAGTGTGGATTTTCCAGGGTAATGCTGTCTAAGATGTGACCACAAATGCCAGCCATATGCATAATTTAATACCTTATATTAATCACAATAGAAAAACCTACAAAGAAATCAGTGAACTTAATTTTAATAGTATATTTAACCTAATGTATCCAAAATATTATTTCAATGTATAATCTATGTAAGAATGCTACTCATGAGACATTTTATTCTTTTTTTTTACTAAGTTGTCAAAACCCAGTGGTTGCATCCCATTTCCATTCAGAACAGCCACATTTTAAGCACTTAAGAGCCACCTGTATCTGGGGACTAAGACAGCACAGTCAGAGGGTCAGAGTGTGAGCATTTCTGTAATGACTATGACCACGGAACAGTTATTCCAGTTATCACAGACTAGTGTTCCACGGAAAATTCTTTGAGCTGCATTTCTCTACATTTAATTTGAAAAAAAAAATTTACAAAAAGGTTGATTCCACAAACACATATTGTATTTTTCAAAGATACCCATAGTGGTTCGAGTAAACGCTGATTTCTCCAAGTTATTTGTCAAAAGATTTCTTAAACATAGATAAGTCTTTGGCATATCTCCAATTTCAATATTCTGAAGCTTCCAATCCTGTGTTCAAGAAAGTCTGCAAACCCCAAATCAAACTCAAGCAAAGCAGAACAACAGCAACAACAACAACAACAAAAATACAAAACCTGAGATGAAAAGGAGAGATGGGCACAGATAGAAATGTTGAATTGGAAGTCAGACTTCTGGCTTATTTTTCCTAAATCCTTTACTTTGTGTGATCTTAGTCATCTTACTTTCCCTCCAGAAGCTCAGTTACTTCATTTCTGAAATGAAGAGTTTTGAAATAGACTATCTTGAGGTCTACACCAGCTCTAACATCTACATTCTGATTTGTGGCTTTAAGAACAATAAATAGCCCCTAATTATAGATCTCCTGCTCATGAAAAAAACTAGGAACAAAAATAATGTTTTACTACAGTGATAAGAACATAATTAATAGTTCAGAAAATGAAATTCACTATAGATTTTTAGCAGGCCAAAAAAGCACTAAAATAATTTGATTCTATCTATTAAGAAGTTTCCAATCTTCTTATTCACTTTCCCGTAACTATTTCAGCGTTTGATTACAAAAAGATCTATATTTATATATCAATGATCTATATTTATAACAAACTGACTCAGAAGTCTAGAGGACTTGCTAAAAAGAGATACAGAGTCAGACATAGTATGTAAAAAGAAATTTGACTGAATATTTCCAATCACAAATTAAGCCTTAATTTGGGGGCAGCTTTAAAATATGTAATGATTGCTTCTTTCCTAGGGTGCCAACAATTACAGTGATGCAAGAATATACATAGTTAGATATTTTTTTTTTGAGATGGAGACAGTTGATTTTTATTTATCTCTTTTACTACCAGATTATCCTAGAACATTTGCACAACAGTTGCCAAATCACAGTTTAACTAATTCGTGTTTACATTATTAAGTATCTCTATCACACCATTCTCAGAAAATAATGAATTCAATTTAAGTGAAATGAGAATTGGAATTTCATTTCCATTAGTTTTCTTTCTTTGTTTCTTCAGCTGTTGAGAAATACTCCAATGTAAAAGTGCACTTTGGCCACAAGCTGGTGAAATGTTATCCTGAGAAAGGAGTAATCACAGTTCTTGGGTAAGAACCGGTCGGCCCTTTGACTTCAGAGGTGAAGGGTTGAAGTGGAGAATTGTGCCTGTAAACTTTGCTCTTGACTGTTTTGAAAGAGTTAAATGATTACTAACAGGGTAATTCAAGTAGTTTCTACAGTCAAGTAATTTTATGTTGATCAGTAGTACCAGTATTCTTCCTGATTCTCCTGCTCACTCATCTTTTTAACAGTATTCTAGACTGGTAACCACACTCTGCTTCTAACCCTCTCCTAACTTGAAACAGATAACTCTGCACTGCTCTGCTTCTCCTCTCCTCTTTCTGAATAATATTTGTCTGTCTCCCCTTGGCCGAGCCCATTTCCTCTAAAGTTCCAAGCCTCATATCCCACTTGGGGGAAATATCTTGGATTCACAGTTTGTTCAACAACTACTTGTAAATTCGCATTTCTATTTGTAATAATAATAATAATAACCCTTATTTCAATCTTAATATTAATTTTCCTTTAAACACCTTCGCAAGTACTTCTTGCCATAATCTCAAATGTATCTAAAATTTTGAACATCTGTTTGTCCTACTCCTAACTTTCCTAGTTTGTTGTGTTGCTGTCTAGACGCTCAGTTATGTTCAACTCTTTGTGACCCTGTGAACCATAGACCACAGGCTCCTCCATCCATGGGATTCTCTAGGCAAGAATACTGGAGTGGGCTGCCATTTCCTTCTCTAGGGGCTTTTCCCTACCCAGGGATCAAACCTGTGTCTCCTGCATTGGCAGGCAGATTCTTTACCACTGAGTCACCTGGGAAGCTGACTTACCTAGTACTTTTAACCAAATAATTAAAATCATTTTTGATGTACCCCTTTCCTTATTTTCTCCCATTTGACCTGAAAACATTTCCCAGTGTCTCGTACTTCTTGTCGGCCTCAGAGCCTATGTTGACCTTCTTCCTGAGCACCACAACCTTTGGGCTCTCACCCCCACGCATGTAGGCTACTATGATCACTTTGTCTCCATTTCCTCTTCCTTCTGCACTGTGGCTCCACTGCATGTAACTTACTCTTAAGTTGTCTTAAATGACTACTCTTCATACACCACCTGCCCAATGGAAATATATTGTTTTCTCCCAGCTGCCAGAATAATGTATTTAAACCTTGCATCTTAACATTCAAAATTCTCTTCTCCTCCCTCTCCAGTTGTATTCTTTTCTTAAACTCCTCTTCTGATCTCCTCTAAGACAAACATGCTGCTCCTAGAAGATCTTGGTCACGTCCCTGTGGTTGTTCATATACTTTCTCCATTTGAAAGACTTTTCCTTCTTTTCAAGGTTCTTTTCCTTCATGCAGGGAACTCAGCTCTTAGGCTTCTGTGGCTTAGCATGTCTGTAGGAATCAGTATGATTGTGTGTTACCCTCATTCTCATAGCAAACCCATGACTGGGACAAGTGTTATCTTCATTTTATAGCTATCAACTCAAAGCTCTAAATCAGATATGTAAAAGTGAGCAGTGACTCCACTATTAAGTCACTACTTTTCATACCCAATAGAGGTACTTCATCATTTTCACCACTAAACTTTTTTTCTTTTGATGGTTTATTTTATTTTTCAGACAGGACAAAGTTCCCAAAGATGTCACCTGTGACCTCATTGTAGGATGTGATGGAGCCTTTTCCACTGTTAGAACTCACCTCATGAAGAAACCCCGCTTTGATTACAGTCAACAATACATTCCTCATGGGTACATGGAGCTGAGTATTCCACCTAAGAATGGGGATGTAAGTCCTTTCCCTTTCTTTCCTCCTTCCTACAACTCTCCCCCTCCCCTGCCGCATATTAGTATAGAAGTGTATTCTAGTACAGTTGTTCTCAGCAGCATGTCTTGATCCATTTTAAGGTTTGCCAAAGTACTATGTATTCCATAACACATAATAAACTGGATGTACAGGTATCCTTTTAATAATATCACTCACTCCCTTACCTTTCGATATGTTTTCTTGAATAGGGAAGAAAGGAAAGGAATTACAACTACTTTTTCTATTATATCTTGGGAAAAAAATTTAAAAAAAAAACAGGTTGGGAATCAGCTTTGTGTACTGACAGTCCAGAGTTCTTATACTCATGATTAAATTTAAAAAGTTATTAAATAAAGTGAAAAGGGAGTTGTTTCAGAGAGACTTGCATTGTATGTTTTTTATTTCCTGGAGTCCATGTTAAACCATATGTGGCCAGAGGCAAATATGTAGTGTGTGTATTGTATGTTGAGGAAAATTAAAATACCCACAGAAGCAATGAGGATCTTGGCTTATAAGTAGTAAAAGGTACACAGCATTAAATACTTGATTTGCATGTAAAACATACATTTTAAGGTACTGATTTAACCCATCCTATTTGAAATTCAAACATCTAGTCTGTTTGGGATAGCAATATTATATACCACTTTTGTGGGCTTCCCAGGTGACTCAGTGGTAAAGAATATGCCAATGCAGGAGATACGGGTTTGATCCTTGGGTGGGGAAGATCCTCTCGAGGAGGAAATGACAACCCACTCCAGTATCCTTGCCAAGACAATTCTATGGACAGAGGAGCCTGGCGGGCTACAGTCTATGAGGTCGCAAAGAGTCTGACATGACTGAATGACTAACACTTCTAACACCTGGGGAATTAAGTGGGAGTTCATCTTAAAGCTATTTTTTCACAGCAGGCAAACTGTCTTTGCTTAGACTTTATGTTTGGAGGGACTTGCAGTGATCTAAATTGCTGTGTGTACAAGTACAACATTAACAGAGTTGGTGCGCCTTATTTGTTAATGCAGATGAGCTGCATTAATACACTAATTATATATATATTTTTTCCCCTGCAGTATGCCATGGAACCTAATTATCTACATATTTGGCCTAGAGATACCTTTATGATGATTGCACTTCCTAACACGGTAGTGTAAATTTTTTTATTAACTGTCATTTTGCCTATATGATTAATGTTTTTCATTAAAGTGAAAGTGAAGTCACTCAGTTGTGTCCTACTCTTTGCGACCCCGTTGACTGTAGCCCACCAGGCTCCTCCATCCATGGGATTCTCCAGGCAAGAATACTGGAGTGGGTTGCCATTTCCTTCTCCAGGGGATCTTCCCAACCCAGGGATCAAACCCGGGTCTCCCGCATTGCAGGCAGATGCTTTAACCACTGAGCTACAGGGCATTACTTACTTTTATATACTATATACATGTATGTAGTCAACTTCATCATTGTCTAGTCTGTTTAATGATTATATCTGAAACTTGGGGATATTCAAGAAAAGCCTGAAGAAATACAATTATTTACTTTGGAAAGGATATTTAAGATATACAAATGACTAATGGGGGTTTGTGTGTGGTGGTACCTGACTGCCACCTCCCCCAAGACAGTGCAGGAAGAAACTGCCCCAAATAAAGCCAAAGATATTTAGGTTATATATTAGGAAGTATTTTTCATCTTTAAGGTCTGTAGGATATTTGAATATTCATTATCAAAAAGGAACATGACTGTTCTTTCATTAGACCTTAGAGACATTTTTGCTATCAGTCCTGGGTGTTCATTGGAAGGACTGATGTTGAAGCTGAAACTCCAATACTTTGGCCACCTGATGTGAAGAGCTGACTCATTGGAAAAGACCCTGATGCTAGGAAGGATTGAGGGCAGGAGGAAAAGGGGATGACAGAGGATGAGATGGATGGATTGCATCACCGACTCAATGGACATGGGTTTGGTTGGACTCCAGGAGTTTGTGATGGACAAGGAGGCCTGGCGTGCTGCAGTTCATGGAGTCGCAAAGAGTCAGACAGAACTGAGTGACTGAACTGAACTGAACTGAACAGAATATATATGTAGTTATTATTATCTCTATATGGAGATTCCCATGTGGCTCAGTGGTGAAGAATACAACTGCAGTGCAAGAGACGTGAATTCAATCCCTGAGTCCAGAAGACCCCCTGGGGAAGGAAATGGCAATCCTCTTCAGTATTCTTGCCTGGGAAATCTCATGGACAGAGGAACCTGGCGGGCTATAGTCCATGGGGTCACTAAAGAGTTGGACATGACTTAGTGACTAAACAACAACAATCTCTATATATAATATAGACATATATCTATTTATATTTCTCTGGTTGGTCTTTTATTTACCTTTTTTTTCCTTTCTCTTGTCAAGAATCCTGGGGTCCAAGGCCCTAATGTCATAGTGTCTTAAATGGAATAACAGTAAAGAAAAAAAGAGAATTCAAATCCAATGCACCTATTAATAGTATAAGGAGTGCAGTGTTTGCTTGGTGAAAATATCTGAAGTTTACAGTATAGAAAGTTTCCTAATAACCAAGAAGCAGGGGTGTACCTGGGGACCCCTTACTGAGCTTTTCCTGGGGAGTGAGGGAAGAAAGTGAGGGTGCCTTTCCTGTCTGCTTGGACACTCCTCCCAGAGCCCCCTAAGCCACAGCAAGCACTCAGAGATTGAGGGATCTGTCTTAGGGCCAGCATTGCCTGACCCCCAATCTCTCACACACTATTCCTCTTCTCATCACAGAACAAATCTTTCACATGTACTTTGTTCATGCCTTTTGAAGAGTTTGAAAAACTGCTAACTAGTCGTGATGTGCTGGACTTCTTCCAGAAATACTTTCCGGATTCCATCCCTCTAATTGGAAAGTAAGTTTCAAGATGTCCAATTATGCCTTTTGCCCCCTTGTTTGAGGTATTCAAAATTCAGATAAAGGCTAATGCACCTTATTTCAGCTTTTGTTAAAAATGACCTGTAATGCAGTGACCTGGACGGGAAACCTGCCTGTGTGCTAAGTCACTTCCATCATGTCCGAGTCTGAGACCCCATAGACCGTAGCCCGCCAGGCTCCTCTGTCCACAGGGTTTTTCCAGGCAAGAATACTGGAGTGAGTTGCCATGCCCTCCTCCAGGGGATCTCCTGATCATGCAGTGACCTGGATGGGAAACCTAGATTACAGCAAAAGTCCAAGAGGATCTTGTGCTGCAAACAGGAATTCTGAAAAAAAAAAAAAAACAGGTGGGGCCAGTTTCTCTGGGAAAGACAAGCCACCATTGTCCCTGGGCCTTTTATGTTCCCTGTGCAGGTGCTCAGGCCCCATAGGTCTCGGTGTGTCACAGAGCTTGGCTATGCTTCCTTCTGCTGGTGGGAACACAAATCTATATGATGGCACCCTCAAGTCCACCAGTTGCTAGCTGTATAAGCTTTTCTATGTCTCATACCCTTCTAAAATGCTGATGATAGTTGTACCTGCCCCAAAGGGTTGTTGTGCAGAGTAAAGGGAATAATGCCTATAAACCATTCAGCACAGGGCCAGGCATGTATAAAGTTTTTCCAAACTGATAGCTAATTGTACCAGCCATCTGGTTTATGAGTCTTAGCTCCTCTGGGCCATTTCAACATCACCACATGGACCTTGTCATTTGGTCTCACTCAGTGCCTCTCTCCCCTATCCCTCTGTCCTAGAACCTAACTCATATTCCACCTCCAGTGACATCTTCATGAAGGCAGCACAATGCTGCAGAAAGAGCAAGGTTTTAACACTACTCTTGTCCCTGATTTCCTTGGGTCTCAGATTTTTCATCACTGAAATAGACATCAGGATGCCTTACTTTTAGGGCAATTTTGAAAATTAAATGAGTTAATTATGTAAAAGGGATAGCCCACTGCCAAGTCATAGCAGATCTTTTTAAAAATTGTCAGTTCTCGTCCTTTCCTGCATATCAATTCAATTGCTGTTGGTTTCTCCTTCTCTGGCATTGAAGGGAAATCTCTGCATGCCAAATTTAGCCCTTAGATAGTTTTGGAGCTTGTTCTGTGGCTTGCATCTCTCACTAGATGTAAAATCATCTAGTGTATGTACACAGGATTGCCAGATGGCTCAGTGGTAAAGAATCCACCTACCAGTGCAGGAGATGCCGGAGACATGGGTTCAGTCACCAGGTCGGGAAGATCCCCTGGAGGAGAAAATGGCAACCCGCTCCAGTATTCTTGCCCGGGAAATTCCACAGACAGAAGAGTCTGGCAGGCTACAGTCCATAGAGTCACGAAGAGTCAGACATGACTGAGCGAGTACACGTGATAAATGTACATAGTACTTCTCCACAAAAGCGCCCACAAAACCTCTGTAGATGCTTGAGAGATACTAGCTTGAGTCCAGTTGTTCATTTCCAGATACACATGGACTCACTTAACTTAATTTTGGTTTGTTGGGTGTTACTAAAATACACAACTGCATCTCAATTTTTTCCAAGGAAACCTGAAACATACCAACGTAGCTGGACGTTGTGTGATTTATGTGCTAGATAACGACGTTTTCCTGACATATAACACAGGCACATTCCAAATTATTCAAATTCAGCTACTCTTGTTCTTTTTGGATGTGATTAACATTGTTTCAAATTAAGGATGCAATCAGAACAATGGAATTTGGGAACTAGGAGAAACTTCACCACTTCCTCTCCTGTTTTCTTCCTGGCATTCTCATGTATTTTTCAATGAAATATTATGTTGACAAAGCCAGCAAATCTGAAAGAATTATGCAGTATTTAATACCCAGCTTAACATTTTTACATTTTGATTGTTTTCTTCTGAAGGCAAGCCCTCGTACAAGATTTCTTTCTGTTGCCTGCCCAGTCTATGATATCCGTTAAGTGCTCTTCTTTTCACTTTAAATCACATTGCTTGCTGATGGGAGATGCTGCCCATGCCATAGTGCCCTTTTTCGGGCAAGGAATGAATGCGGTAAGTTCTTTTTCAGTAGGTAAGTCCCTCAAACTTTTCTGGGCCCATCTCAACTAAAAAAGCTTAAAGAAAAAAGAAAAGGTTAAAACTACCCCTACATAATCTCTGAGAAAATAATCAATTCAACAACCTCACCAGCTATTTAACTAGATTGATCTCTATGTATAATCGATTCTTGGATTACTTGATCCAGACATTTAATGTATAAAAAAGGATAAAGCATAAGATAGTTTTCTGTTCAGTTAGAAAATGTATTGATAACTTGAAATTTAGGAACTTGACTGTCAGAAATTCAAGGCTTAATTTTTAAAAGTATATATTTCTTTGGCTGTGCCAAGTCTTAGTTGTGAAATGCAAATTCTTAGTCACGGCATGTGAGATCTAGTTCCCTGACAAGGGATCAAATGTAAGCCCCCTACGTTGGGAGCACGGAGTCTTAGCCACTGGACCATCAGGGAAGTCTCCAACACTTCATTTTTAAAGTATATTTTTTCTTGAGATTATAATGTTAGTATCAAAAAAGAAAAATATCCCAGGGACATCCCTGATGGTCCACTGGTTAAGACTCTGCCTTCCAATGCAGGGGAGGTGGGCTTGACCCCTGGTTCAAGAACTAAGGTCCCACAAGCCATGGGGTGTAGCCAAAAATTAAAAAAGAAGAAAGAAAAATATCCCAAATTATCTTTTCTTTCCCCCTCTGCTTTTTCATTCCACAGGAAAGGAAAACACAATTAATAGAGTTGAATAGAATGATAAAACAGACTAGACATGAAATACTACTGCTTCCATGGAAATTTTACCATTCTGGCTACAACAATATATCAGGAAAGGAATACTGTTCAAATATTGAATGTTAATTTAAGGAATTCTGAAATAACTGTCTAGACAAACAATTATTTTATGTGCATGTGTGTTTGTTTACTAATATTATAGTTTTATCAGAGAAGGCAATGGCACCCCACTCCAGTACTCTTGCCTGGAAAATCCCATGGATGGAGAAGCCTGGTAGGCTGCAGTCCATGGGGTCACTGAGTGTCAGACATGACTGAGTGACTTCACTTTGACTTTTCACTTTCGTGCATTGGAGAAGGAAATGGCAACCCACTCCAGTGTTCTTGCCTGGAGAATCTTAGGGATGGGGGAGCCTGGTGGGCTGCTGTCTAGGGGATCACACAGAGTCGGACACGACTGAAGTGACTTAGCAGACTTAGCATTATAGTTTTATAACCATAGTCTTATATTGTTTTGGTTTATGGAATATATTCCAAGAATAAATAACTTGTGAGTTGAGTATAATCAATTATATTTTCATCTAATTAGTGGTAAATATTTGTATTACAAAACATAATGGGAGGTGGGATCAAGTTAGCAGAGTAGGAGGACCCTGAGCTTACTTCCTCCCTTCCTCCCTTCTCCCAAGGAGAAGTCCTGGCTGCACCCGGATCTGGCTTTAGTCCCTCTAAAACCAGTCCTGTCTCTCACCAAGGAGGTGGTTGCCAGCACACCCTAAGGGAAAGTGTGGCCCATGCTCACTTCATATACGCTCTCCCACCAAAGCCACTAGGTGCATGCAGACTGAATAAGACATCACAGAACATACCTTCAAGACCAGGATAGGTAACTTTCACATAATTTCATAGAGATGGTAAAAGCTCGAGAAGACTCTTTTGAGAGTCCCTGGGACATCGAGGAGATCCAACCAGTCAATTCTAGAGAAAATCAACCCTGAATATTCATTGGAAAGACTGATGCTGAAGTTGAAGTTCCAATACTTTGGCCACCTGACGTGAAGAACTGACTCATTGGAAAAGACCCTGATTCTGGGACAGATTGAGGGCAGGAGAAGTGGGTGACAGAGGATGAGACGGTTGGATGGCATCATCAACTAAATGGACATGAGTTTGAGCAAACTCTGGGAGATAGTGAAGGACAGGGAAGTCTGGTGTGCTACAGTCCACGGTGTCACAAAGAGTGATACATGACTGAACAACAAGAGAAAGTTAAACAAAATTGTAGAAACCATCAACAAATGGAAATGCAACCTACTGAATGGGAGACCTTAATCAAATTCAAAAAGAACAAAATTAGCTGCAATTGAATAACTTAGTCTTTGCAAATGTAATGTCTGATAAGGGGTTGATATCCAAAAATATATTAAACTTTTATAACTCAGTGTCAAAGAAACAAACAACCGGATCTCAAAAATGGGCAGAAGAACTGAATAGGAATTTTTCCAGAGAAGACATGCAAATAGCCAACAGGCATATGAAAAAATGTTCAACATCACTGTTCATTGCTTCTGCTGCTGCTAAGTCCCTTCAGTCGTGTCCGACTCTGTGCAACCCCATAGACGGCAGCCCACCAGGCTCCCCCTTCCCTGGGATTCTCCAGGCAAGTACAATGGAATGGGTTGCCATTTCCTTCTCCAATGCATGAAAGTGAAAAGTGAAAGTGAAGTCGCCCAGTCGTGTCCGACTCTTCGCAATCCCATGGACTGCAGCCTACCAGGCTCCTCCATACATGGAATTTTCCAGGTAAAAGTACTGGAGTGGGTTGCCATTCACTGTTCATTAGGGAAATGCAAATCAAAACCACCATGAGCTATCACCTCATATTTGCTACCATGGCTGTCATTAAAAAGACAATGACAAACATGTGTGTCAAGGATCTAGAGAAAAAGAATTCTAGTACCCTGTTTGTGGGAATGTAAATTAGTGCAACTACTATGGCAAACAGTATGGAGGTTCCTCAAAAAATTAAAACCTGAACTACCACATGATCCAGTAATTCCACTCATGGTATATATCCAAAGAAAATGAAAATGCTGCTTCAAAAAGATATATGCACCCCATGTTCATAGCAGCATTGTTTACAGTAGCCAAGATGTGGAAACAACCTAAGTGTCCATTAACAAATGAATGGATAAAAAAGTAGTGGTATGTATATATGATGGAGTATTACTCAACCATAAGAAAGAATGAAATTTTGCAATTTGCAACAACATGGATGAACCTGTATAGTATTATGGTTAGTGAAATAAGTCAGACAAAGAAAGAAAAATTCTGTTTGTTTTCATTTATATGTGGAATCTAAAATATAAAGCAAGTAAATGAATATAACAAAACAGAAACAGACTCACAAATACAGAGAACAAACTAGTGGTTACCAGTGGGTAGAAGGGGAGGGGGAGAGGCAAGAAAGAAAAAGGGGATTATGAGGTGCAAACTGTAATACACAGTACATAGTATATAGCCTATATTTTATAACTTTGTATGGAGTATAATCTATAAAAATATCAAATCACTAAGTTGTATATCTGAAACAAGTAACATATTGTAAGTCAGCTATACTTCAATTTTTTTTAAAACTAAAAAACACATCAATTTTAGCAGTGGATGCATGGTGTGGACTCTGGCATTAGAACTCCTTTGTTCAAAGCCTGGCTTCATGATTTATTAGAATATGTTCCCACACAACTAATTTTACTCCTTATCTGTAAAATTTAGATTTTTATTTTTAATACTTTCTGCTTTATTATTTCTTGTTTTTTTTTTTTAACAAGCTTTTTTGGGGGAGGGCAATAATTGCTGTACAATGTTGCGGTAGTCAACACAAATCAGCCATATTCACATATACATCCCTTTCTTTTTGAGCCTCCCCCCCTCAAAATTCAGATTTTAATAGGACCTATCTCATAGGAATTCTCCAGGAATAAATGAATTAATTAAAGAATTCAAGAGTATTGTCTCATCACTATATGATATCTCTTATCTCTATATTCCTATAGCATTAACAGCCTATATAATTGACAAATTTATTTGCCTCTAGTATAATATTGATATGTGTAATTGATATAGAAGTATTTTATTTCTTAACCTTTACATATTTATATATGATCTTAAAAACCATAGTTTGATTTCCTAAAATGCAGGAAACATAGCTTTCTATTTTCTTCTCCCTACTGCACTTAGCAGAGTACCTTACTAATTTTGTGGATTTGTTGATTAGAAATTTGCTTTAATTTTGACTTATGGGAAATGAATTCATATGAGAGTTCTATACTGTCATTAAATTACTCTAAATGTGAATCTTAAATCCCTAAATAGTTTAAATATTATTCTAATGCTCATGGTAGAACAATATAATTATTTTTGCATCTTTAAGAGGCAACAGAATTGTCAAAATTACAACTTAATCTAAAATTTTTATATTCTAAATTTATATCTATATCTGCATATACTACCACACACTTGCACTCATCTCACATGCTAGCAAAGTAATGCTCAAAATCCTCCAAGCCAGGCTTCAACCGTTCATGAAACATGAATTTCCAGCTGGATTTGGAAAAGGCAGAGGAACCAGAGATCAAATTGCCAACATCCGCTGGATCACTGAAAAAGAAAGAGAGTTCCAGAAAAACATCTACTTCTGCTTTATCGACTATGCCAAAGCCTTTGACTGTGTGGATCACAATAAACTGTGGAAAATTCTTCAAGAGATGGGAATACCAGACCACCTGCCCTGCCTCTTGCAAAATCGGTATGCAGGTCAAGAAGCAAGAGTAAGATCTGGACATGGAACAACATGGTTCCAAATCAGGAAAGGAGTACGTCAAGGCTGTATATTGTCACCGTGCTTATTTAACTTATATGCAGAGTACATCATGAGAAATGCTGGACTGAATGAAGCACAAGCTGGAATCAAGATTGCCGGGAGAAATATCAATAACCTCAGATATGCAGATGACACCACACTTACAGCAGAAAGCAAAGAAGTAAAGAGCCTCTTGATGAAAGTGAAAGAGGAGAGTGAAAAAGTTGGCTTAAAACTCAACATTCAAATTAAAAGCTTCTGCACAACAAAGGAAAATATAAGCAAGGTGAAAAGACAGCCTTCTGAATGGGAGAAAATAATAGCAAATGAAGCAACTGACAAACAACTAATCTCAAAAATATACAAGCAACTTATGCAGCTCAATTCCAGAAAAATAAACGACCCAATCAAAAAATGGGCCAAAGAACTAAATAGACATTTCTCCAAAGAAGACATACGGATGGCTAACAAACACATGAAAAGATGCTCAACATCACTCATTATTAGAGAAATGCAAATCAAAACCACAATGAGGTACCACTTCACACCAGTCAGAATGGCTGCGATCCAAAAATCTGCAAGCAATAAATGCTGGAGAGGGTGTGGAGAAAAGGGAACCCTCCTACACTGTTGGTGGGAATGCAAACTAGTACAGCCACTATGGAGAACAGTGTGGAGATTCCTTAAAAAATTGCAAATAGAACTACCTTATGACCCAGCAATCCCTCTGCTGGGCATACACACCAAGGAAACCAGAATTGAAAGAGACACGTGTACCCCAATGTTCATCACAGCACTGTTTACAATAGCCAGGACATGGAAACAACCTAGATGTCCATCAGCAGATGAATGGATCAGAAAGCTGTGGTACATATACACAATGGAGTATTACTCAGCCATTAAAAAGAATTCATTTGAATCAGTTCTGATGAGATGGATGAAACTGGAGCCGATTATACAGAGTGAAGTAAGCCAGAAAGAAAAACACCAATACAGTATACTAACACATATATATGGAATTTAGAAAGATGGCAATGACGACCCTGTATGCAAGACAGCAAAAAAGACACAGATGTGTATAACGGACTTTTGGACTCAGAGGGAGAGGGAGAGGGTGGGATGATTTGGGAGAATGGCATTGTGACATGTATACTATCATGTAAGAATCGAATTGCCAGTCAATGTCTGACGCAGGATACAGCATGCTTGGGGCTGGTGCATGGGGATGACCCAGAGAGATGTTATGGGGAGGGAGGTGGGAGGGGGTTCATGTTTGGGAACGCATGTAAGAATTAAAGATTTTAAAATTAAAAAAATAATAAATTTAAAAAAAAAAACCTCAACATTCAGAAAACTAAGATCATGGCATCCAGTCCCATCACTTCATGGCAAATAGATGGGGAAACAGTGGGACTCCAAAATCACTGCAGATAGTGACTGCAGCCATGATTTTAAAAGACACTTGCTCCTTGGAAGAAAAGCTATGACCAACCTAGACAGCTTTTTAAAAAACAGACATTACTTTACCAACAAAGGTCTGTCTAGTCAAAGCTATGGTTTTTTCAGTAGTCATGTATGGATGTGAGAGTAGGACTATAAAGAAAGCTGAGCACCGAAGAATTGATACTTTTGAACTGTTGTGTTGGAGAAGACTCTTGAGAGTCCCTTGGACTGCAAGGCTATCCAACCAGTCCATCCTAAAGGAAATCAGTCCTGAATATTCATTGGAAGGACTGATGCTGAAGCTGAAACTCCAGTACTTTGGCTACCTGATGTGAAGAACTGACTCATATGAAAAGACCCTGATGCTGGGAAAGTTGAAGGCAGGAGGAGAAGGGGACAACAGAGGATGAGCTGGCTGGATGGCATCGGCTCAATGGATGTGAGTTTGAGTAAACTCTGAGTGTTGGTGATGGACAGGGAGGCCTGGCATGCTATAGTCCATGGGGTCACAAAGAGTCGGACACGACTGAGAGACTAAAATGAACTGAATTGAATTGAACTGATATATATATATATATATTTATTTATTTATATATATTTATATATATATAAATGAATAAAGTGGGCAAAGACAAAACCCTCAAACATGCTGTTAATGATATTTTTAATCAGAATTCAATACCACGTGTGACTATTCAGCTGTTACATACTGGTTTAGGGTACAAATATCCTGTGAGTTATACCACCAATGAAAAGTCTATTCAAAATTGCTAGATGAAATATTTATTATTTCCAGTTCATTTTTTCCCATTTTTTCTTGTTTTAGGGCTTTGAAGACTGCTTGGTATTTGATGAGTTAATGGATAAATTCAATAATGACTTTAGTAAGTAAAATTTCTCAGTGGGACATGGATTAATCTTGCTGATTAATTGTACACCTGTTTCTGATCCTGGAAGAATTTAAATTATGAATTAGATTTCCTAATCAGAATTATAATTTTTTAAAACACTCTATGCCACTGTTGTTGCTCGTTGCAGACAAGAAACACCCAGAAAGGAAAAAACAGTTTCTTTTAAGTTTTTACATGGAGGTCTATACCAAGAAAAAAAGTTCTGAGTACCAAAGTTTGGTGAAGGTATACTCCTTTCTGGGCTTCCCTGATGGCTTGGATGGCAAAAAATTCACCTACAGTGCAGGAGACCCTGGTTTGATCCCTGGGTCAGGAAGATCCTGGAGAAGGGAATGGCTACCCACTCCATTATTCTTGCCTGGAGAACTCCATGGACAGAGGAGCCTGGCTAGGCTACAGTCCATGGGGTCAGACATAACTGAAACTACTTAGCATGCACACATACCCCTTTATCTCCCTCTCAGTCTAGTTAACACGCATGCCTATATTCCCTACAGCTTGCCCTCAGAACACCTTTGGATGCTCCAGCATTTTCTTGTTTTTCGCTTTGTCATAGTTTGCATATAATACTTCCATTTACATTTTGATTAAAATGAATTCCACAAATAATTTTACAAGTATTGAAGTTTTAAATTTTTATATATAACTCAAAATAATTAAATGTACATAATTTTCATCTGTAAAAGAAATTGAAAACAATAGAACTGGATAATTTATACTGCTTCTCAGCTCCACATGCTCTCAAAGGTCACCTCTGAAATTAAACCTGTGGCAGATAAGGGACTACTTAAAGAACCAGTTTTGAATCTACACCCAGATTCCAGCCTTTTTTAATTTCTTTTTTTATTAAAGGATCATTGCTTTACAGAAATCTGTTGTTTTCTGTCAAACCTCAATGTGAATCAGCCATAGGTATACATATATCCCCTCCCTTTTGAACCTCCCTCCCATCTCCCACCCGATCCCACTCCTCTAGATTGATACAGAGCCCCTGTTTGAGTTTCCTGAGCCATACAGCAAATTCCCATTGGCTATCTATTTTACATATGGTAGTGTAAGTTTCCAAATGTTACTCTGCATACATCTCACCCTCTCTTCCCCTCTCCCCATGTCCATAAGTCTATTCCCTATGTCTGTTTCTCCACTGCTGTCCTGTTAATAAATTCTTCAGTACCATTTTTCTAGATTCTGTATATATGTTAGAATATGATATATATTTCTATTTCTGACTCACTTCACTCTGTATAATAGGTTCCACGTTCATCCACCTCATCAGAACTGACTCAAATGTGTTCCTTTTATGGTTGAGTAATATTCCATTGTGTATATGTACAACAACTTCTTGATCCATTCATCTGTCGATGGACATCTAGGTTGCTTCCATGTTCTGGCTATTGTAAATAGTGCTATAATGAACAATGGGACACATGTGTCTTTTCCAATTTTGGTTTCCTCAGGATATATGCCTAGGAGTGGGATTGCTGGATCATATGGTGGTTTTATCCTAGTTTTTTAAGGAATCTCCATACTGTCTTCCATAGTGGCTGTATCAATTTACGTTTCCACCAACAGTGCAAAAACATTCCCTTTTCTCCACACCCTCTCCAGCATTTATTGTTTGTAGACTTTTTGATGATGGCCATTCTGACTGGAGTGAGGTGATATCTCATTATAGTTTTGATTCGCATTTCTCTAATAGTAAGCGATGTTGAATATCTTTTCATGTGTTTGTTAGCCATCTAGATGTCTTCTTTGGAAAAATGTCTGTTTAGGTCTTTCTCCCACTTTTTGATTGGGTTGTTTGTTTTTCTGGCATTGAGTTGTATGAGCTGCTTGTATATTTTGGGAATTAATCCTTTGTCAGTTGTTTCATTTGCTGTTTATTATTTTCTCCCACTCTGAGGATTGTATTTTCACCTTGCTTGTAGTTTCCTTTGCTGTGCAAAAGTTTTAAGTTTAATCAGGACCCACTTGTATACTTTTGTTTTTATTTCTGTTACTCTAGGAAGTGGGTCATAGAAGATCTTGCTTTGATTTATGTCATCAAGTGTTCTGCCTATGTTTTCCACTAAGAGTTTTATAGTTTCTGTTCTTACATTTAGGTCTTTAATCCATTTTGAGTTTACCTTTGTGTTTGGTATTAGGAAGTTTCTTAATTTCATTCTTTCACATGTAGCTGTCCAGTTTTCCCAGAACCATTTATTGAAGAGGCTGTCTTTGTCCCATTGTATATTCTTGCCTCCTTTGTCAAAAATGAGGTACCCATATGTGCATGGGTTTATTTCTTGCCTTTCTTTCTTATTCCATTGGTCTATATTTCTGTTTTTGTGCCAGTGCCATACTGTTTTGATGATGGTATCTTTGCAATATAATCTGAAGTCAGGAAGGTTGATTCCTCCAGGTCCATTCTTCTTTCTCAAGATTGCTTTGACTACTTCGGGTCTTTTGTGTTTCCATATGAATTGTGAAATTTTTGGTTCTAGTTCTGTGAAAAATGCCTTTGGTATTGCATAGGGATCACATTGAACATGTAGATTGCATTTGGTAATACAGTCATTTTCACAATATTGATTCTTCCTACCAAGGAACACAGAATATCTGTCCATCTGTTTATTTTGTCTTTGATTTCTTTCATTAGTGTCTTATAATTTTCTGTGTACATTTCTTTTGTCTCCTTAGGTATGTTTATTCCTAGATATTTAATTATTTAAGTTGCAGTGGTGAATGGGGTTGATTCCTTAATTTCTCTTTCTGATTTTTTGTTGTTAGTATACAGAAATGCAAATGATTTCTGTGTATTGATTTTGTATCCTGCAACTTTGCTAAATTCACTGATTAGCTCTAGTAATTTTCTGATACTATCTTTGGGTTTTCTATGTACAGTATCATGTCATCTGCAAACAGTGAGAACTTTACTTTTTCTTTTCCAATCTGAATTCTTTTTATTTGTTTTTCTTCTCTGATGGCTGTAGCTAGGACTTCCAGAACTATGTTGAATAATAGCAGTGAAAGTGAACACCCTTATCTTGTTCCTGATCCTAGGGGGAATGCTTTCAGTTTTTCACCATTGAGAATAATTTTTGCTGTAGATTTATGTATATGGCCTTTACTGGGTTGAGGTAGATTCCTTCTCTGCCCATTTTTTTGAGGAGTTTTAATCAGAAATGGGTGCTGAATTTTGTCGAAGTCTTTTTTCTGCATCTGTTGAGGTTATCATATAGTTTTTATCTTTCAATTTGTTAACATCGTGTACCACATTGATTGATTTTCATATATTGAAGAATCCTTGCATCCCTAGAATAAACCCAACTTGATCATGGTGTATGAACTTTCTGAGGTTGCTAAATTCTGTTCGCTAAAATTTTGTTGAGGATTTTTGTATCTATTTTTGCTTTAATATACTTTCTTTGTGTTTAGTCTTGTTAGTTTATTATGTGTCTGGGGTGTTTCTCCTCAGTTTTATCCTGTGTGGGACTCTGTGCCTCTTGGACTTGATTGACTATTTCCTTTGCCATGTTGGGGAAATTTTCAACTATACTCTCTTAAAAATCCTTTGTATTTCTGCTTTGTCTGTCGTAACCTCTCCTTTTTCATTTCCAATTTTGTTGATATGATTCTTTTCTCTTTTTTTTCGTGATGAGTCTGGCTAAAGGTTTGTCAATTTTGTTTATCTTCTCAAAGAACCAGCTTTCAGTTTTATTAATTTTTACTGTTGTTTCTTTCATTTCTTTTTCATTTATTTTTGCTTGGATCTTTATGATTTCTTCTACTAATTTGGGGGCTTAATTCTTCTTTTTCCAGTTGTTTTAGGTGTAAAGTTAGGTTGTCTACTCAATGTTTTTCTTCTTTCTTGCGGTAGTATTGTATTGCTATAAACTTCTCTCTTAGAACTGCTTTTGCTGCTTCCCATAGGTTTTGAGTTGTCATGTTTTCATTGTCATTTGTTTCTAGAAATTTTTTGATTTCCCTTTTGATTTCTTCAGTAACCTATTGGTTATTTAGAAACATGTTGTTTAATCTCTATGTGTTTGTGTTTCTTACAGTTTTTTTCTTGTACTTGGTATCTCGTCTCATAGCATTCTAGTCAGAGAAGATGCTTGATATAACTTCAATTAATTTACTGAGGTTTGACTTATGACCCAAGATGTGGTCTATCCTGGAGAATGTTCCATGTGCACTTAAGAATAAGGTATGCTGCTGCTGCTGCTCTAGCCTTCTGCATTTGGATGGAAAGTCCTAAAGATATCAATGAGATATAGCTCATCTAATGTATCATTTAAGACTTCTGTTTCCTTATTAATTTTCTGTTTTTTTGGTTTGTCCATTGGTGTGAGGGGGTGTTAAAGTCTCCTGCTAGTATTGTGTTACTATCAATTTCTCCTTTTATGTCTATTAGTGTTTGTCTTATGTATTGAGGTGTTCCTATGTTGGGTGCATAGATATTTACAATCATTACATTTTTTCTCTTGGATTGATCCCCTGATCATTATGTAGTGTCTTTCCTTATCTCTTGTAATCTTCCTTATTTTAAGGTCTATTTTGTCTGATATGAGGACTGCTACTACAGGTTTCTTTTGCTTCCCTTTTGTATGGAATATAATTTCCCATCCTTTCACTTTCAGTCTATATGTTTTTAGGTCTGAAGTGAGTTTCTTGTAGACAGCATATATATGGGTCTTGTTTTTGTATCCATTCAGCCAATCTGTGTCTTTTGGTTGAAGCATTTAATCCATTTACATTTAAAGTAATTATTGATATATATGTTCCCATTGCCGTTTTCTTAATTGTTTTGGGTTTATTTTGTAGATCTTTTTTATTCTCTTGTATTTCTTGACTATATAAGTCCCTTTAATATTGTTGTAAAGCTGGTTTGGTGGTACTGAATTCTCTCAACTTTTGCTTGTCTGAAAACCTTTTTATTTCTCCATCAATTCTGAATAAGATCCTTGCTGGGTACTATAATCTTGGTTGTAGATTTTTCAATACTTAAATATATTCTGCCATTCCCTCTGGCCTGCAGAGTTTCTGCTGAAAGATCAGCTGTTAAGTGTATGGGGTGTCCCTTGCACGTTACTTGTTGCTTCTCCTATGTTGCTTTTAATATACTTTCTTTGTGTTTAGTCTTGTTAGTTTGGTTAGTATGTGCCTCGGGTGTTTCTCTTCAGGTTTATTTGTATGGGACTCTTTGTGCCTCTTGGACTTGATTGACTATTTCCCTTGCCATGTTGGGGAAATTTTCAACTATAATCTCTTAAAAAAATTTCTCATACTCTTTCTTTTCCTCTTCTTCTTCTGGGCCCTCTATAATTCAAATGTTGGTGCATTTCATATTGTCCCAGAGGTCTCTGAGACTATCCTCAGTTCTTTTCATTCTTTTTACTTTATTCTTCTCTTCAGAAGTTATTTCTACCATTTTATCTTCTAACTCATTGATTCATTCTTCTGCTTCAGAAAATCTGCTATTGATTCCTTCTAGAGTATTTTTAATTTATGTAATTGTGTTGCTTGTCTCTGTATGTTTATTCTTTAATTCTTCTAGGTCTTTGTTAATTGATTCTTGCATTTTCTCCATTTTGTTTTCAAGGTTTTTGATCATCTTTACTATCATTGTTCTGAATTCTTTTCCAGATAGTTTGCCTATTTCCTCTTCATTTATTTGGACTTCTGTATTTCTAGTTTGTTCCTTCATTTGTATAGTATTTCTCTGCCTTTTCATTATTTTTTTTCACGTATTGTGTTTGAGGTCTCCTTTTCCCAGGTTTCAAGGTTTAATTCTTTCTTCCTTTTGGTTTCTGCCCTCCTAATGTTGGTCCAGTGGTTTGTGTAAGCTTTGTATAGGGTGACATTTGTGCTGAGTTTTTCTTGTTTGTTTGTTTTTCCTCTGATGGGCAAGGCTGAGAGAGGTGGTAATCCTGTCAATCCTGTCTGCTGACAATTGGGTGTGTACTTTTGTTTTGTTTGCTGTTTAGATGAGGCATCCTGCACAGGGTTCTCCTAGTGGTTGGGCAATGCTGGGTAGTGTATTCAAGTGGTTTCCTTTTGTGTGAGTTCTCACTATTTGATACTTCCTAGGGTTAGTTCTCTGGTAGTCTAGGGTCTTGAAGTCAGTGCTCCCACTCCAAAGGCTCAACGCTTGATCTCTGGTCAGGAATAAAGTTTCCATAAGTGGTTTGTTATGGCATTAAGTGAGATTAAAGCAAATATCTGAAAACGAGAAACCATAGATGAACCTCAGACAAATGGCAGTTACAAAATCAGGCAAGTAATAATTAAAATAATAGAATATACACATATACATATATACCCATAAGCAAAGTCAAAACAGTCCAACAAAAATAGAGTAGACTGACCCTGAGAACAAAGGAAATAAAAAATTATATCTATGAGAACAAAACTAACTAAAGCACAAACTGGAAAACAAAACTAAGGCAAGGTGCCAATTGGGGAATAAAGCAATAAAAATAAAACTAACAAATATATTGAGAGAAAAGGAAAGAAAGAAAAGAAAGAAAAAATAGATATGTAAAGTTAAATAGAGGTATATGAAGAAGATTTATATACTTTCAAGATTAACTGCAAGGAGAAAAGAATAGTAGGAAAAGCAAACAAAGGAATAAATATAGAAAATAATAATAATAATAGGTTTAAAAAATTAAAATTGAAAAGAAGAGAAAAGAAGAAAAAAAGTGGGGGTGGGGGGAAACTCCACAGAACTGCAAAAGCCCAGTGTAGAGGCAGAGGTTTATAACAACAATAAAAAATGTGACATAGAAAAAGAAAAAAAATCTCAAAAGCTTAATTAGATTTCACAGTGCCAATTAAATTTACAACTACAACAGAAAGGTGGGGGGGGGGTGGAGGAAAAACAAAGAAAAAAGATCCAAAAGAATTTACACAACAAGTCAAAACATAAGAATAATAAATGTTTTTCTTGAGTTACTGCTGTCAGAGTCCTTTCCCTCAATGGGAGTCACAGTCCACCTCACCTGCCTAGGATGTCCTCCAACACTGTGCTCATCTCTGGACCTGCTGTGGGGGCAGCTCAGATTCTGATCTGGTCCTGCTCCTATGTGTTCTTGCCTCCAATGTCCGCAGCTATCAGAACTAGTGCATTTTCTTTTGCGGGTACTCTCAATGATCTTTTGTATATTCCGTAGACACAGATTCTGTCTAGTGGATCCTGTGGATTTAATCTGCAGCTTGTACAGCTGGTGGGAAGGTTTTGGGTCTTCTTCCTTAGCCACCTTGCCCCTGGGTTTTAATTGTGGTTTTATTTCCACCTCTGCATGTGGGTCATCCACTGGGGTTTGCTCATGCGTCCCCCCTGGAGTACTTGGGTTTGCCCCTGTGAGGGCCAGGTATGGAGGTGGTACCTCTGCTTGGGTTGCAGGGGTTTTGGCAGCACCAGGTACTCAGGGTAGTTGGCGGCTAGGACAGCAAGAAATATAGTGCTCTAGAAGGGTATGGCAACCAGTATTGGCCAATATGCTCCAATATTGCCTGAAGAACCCTGCTCCCTGACAGAGAAACCCAGCAGGCCACAGTCTACAGGGTCACAAAGACTCAGACACAACCGAAGCAACCCTGTGCCCATAGACTTAAGACTTCTTTGCCTGTGGCAGCTCTGCCCCAGTGAGAGTTGACTGTGAAGGTGGTGCAGCTGCTTGGCTTGTGGGGACCCTGGCAGCACCAAGTGTGTGGGAACATGGACTGCCTCCACCATAGGAGTCATGGCCCTAACAGTCTTGTTTCGAGCCTCTAGTAGCTGACGATCAGTAGGCCTCTTTGGCCAGTCTTTCTCTGTAGCTCTGTCCATTCAGGCACTTAGAGGGCTCCCTTGCCTGGGGTCCTTCTCTGTTGTTCCATGCATCAGGCGCATAGAGGGGCCTCCGTGGCTGGGATCCTACTCTGTAGATCAGCGGCACATCAGTCACTTAAAGGAGCACCTCGGGTGGGGTCCTGCTCTGTAGTTCAGTGCATCAGGCGCTTGATGGGCCAGCCTCTCTATTGTTCAGCAGCTGATGCTGGTATGTGGAGAGAGAGAGGCTAAAGCAGTATCGCCTTGCTTCCGTGGCTGCCTGGCTTTCCTCCACAGGCATTTCCCACCACAGTCTCTTCCCTCATATCCCCTTGATCTGTCTTTCCACAGTCAACAGCAGCCCTCAGCCTGGGATTGCTCCACAATCCCTAAACTTCAACTCCCAGCCACTGCGCCTTCCAGGAGACCTGTGTCCCTCTCTGAGGTATGTACGGCTGCAGCAAGGACTGTCTGATTCTCAATCCATTTAGGCTGCCACAGATCAGCTGTTTCACTCTCAGCTTTTAATGTTTCTCCTTTGACTCAGACAATTGCCCCGATGAGGGGATCGGACCCCTGCTTCAGTGCCCCCACCCACTGAGGGCAGGTCCAGTCCTTCTAACACTCCTGTTTTTTCCCCTAGTTCCTTCATCCTACCAAGTCTTGCGTGATTCTATATATTCTTTCCCTCTGGTCAGGTACTCCTGTCCACACTCAGCTAGTGTTCTGCATGCACTTCTGTGTCTGAAGGTGCATTCCTGATGTGTCCATGGAGAGAGTTGTACTCCATGTCCACCTACTCCTCTGCCTTCTGTTTTCTCCAGATTCCAGTCTTGACTTGCCAACTTATTAGCCCTCTGACCTTGAACTAGTCACTTTATTTTTTTAAAGTCTCATTTTTTTTTCCATCAATAAAGTGGGGATAATACCAACTTCAGAAAGCTGTGAGGGTTAAATCAAGTGACTTGTGTAAAGCATTTTTTTTTTAAAAGCCTGATTCACAGATACAAACTAGTGGTTACTAGTGGGTAAAAGGGTAAGGTGAGGGGCAAACTATGAGGTATAAAATAAATAAGCTATAAGGATATACTGTACAACACAGGGAATATAACCACTATTTTATGATAACTATAAATGGAGTATAACCTTTAAAAATTGTGAATCACTGTTATACCCCTGTAACTCATGTAATGTGACTGTGACTGTTTGTGTGGGCTCAGTGGTGTTCAACTCTTTTGCAACCCCAAGGACTGTAGCCTGCCAGGCTCATTTGTCCATGGACTTTCAAAGTTGGTCACCACTTCCTACTCCCGGGCTCTTCCCAACCCAGGGATTGAACCCCAATCTCAAGGGTCTCCAGCATTGGCAGGTGGATTCTTTACCATTGCACCTTCTGAGATATTGTACATCAGCTATCCCTCAAGGGAAAAAAAAAAAGTTTTAAAAAAAGGCTGGAATAAAGTAAGCTCAGAGTAAAAAAAATTTTGAGTGTTATAGGGTGTCAGTGGACACTATAGTGTCTGAATCTGAGAAGATTATGGATTCTAGGTAAATTTCTTCTGGATTTCTTACTTTCTTTCCCAGTTATCTGAGATGCTTAGGATCCAGAGGTATTTTGCTTTCTCTCTTCTTAGTCCTTGTGTCATTGGTTAGCATGTGATGACAATGGTGGAGATAGATTGAGAGCTTATATAGCAGAACATACTGTCAATATTGGTTTTAGTTATAAGACATAGATAAAACTAATTATCACAATAATAACTAACATCACTGAACATGTAATATGTGTTGGGGATCTTGCAATTTTTTTTAAAATGTATTATCTCATGAAAAACAAGGGGCATAGGTACTATTCTTGTGCCTGGTTTACAGCCGAGGAAATTTAAGCTTAGAGTTTACAACTTAGGAAATTTAAGCTTAAGTAACTTGCCCAAAGCCAAGTAGCTAGAAAGTGATGAAGCTGGGACTTGTACTCATGCGCACTCTCAGACTTTAGAAATGGCTTCCCAAAAATGAGAGTTGTTTGGCCCTGTGAAGTTATATCAATCATTACTTTATAAAATATTTATTCAGTATTTACCATATACCAGTTTAAGTTTTCAAACATGAGTAAAACATGGGGCCTTCCACTGAGAGATAAGAGAATAATGGAGGAGCTGATGTTTAAGCTAACAGGGTGAGCTGAGGTGAGTGTTAGTTGCTCAGTCATATCTGACTTTTTGTGACCCCATAACTGTAGCCCTCCAGGCTCCTCTGCCCATGGGATTTCCCAGGTAAGACTACTGAAGCAGATAGCCATTCCCTTCTCCAGGGGATCTTCCTGACTCAGGGATCAATCCCAGGTCTCCTACACTGCAGGCAGACTCTTTACTGTCTGAGCCACCAGGGAAGCCCAAAGCGAAGACTGCTTCTGCCTGTATAGAATCAGGGACATTTCACATGTGAGACGAATGTGATAACCACTACACTACAGAAACAGGTGAAGTGAAGTGGAATGAAGTCGCTCAGTTGTGTCCAAATCTCTGCGATCCCATGGACTGTAGCCTATCAGGCTCCTCTGTCCATGGGATTTTCCAGGCAAGAGTGCTGGAGTGGATTGCCATTTCCTTCTCCAGGGGATCTTCCCGACCCAAGAATCGAACCCCGGTCTCCCACATTGCAGGCAGATGCTTTACCATCTGAGCCACCAAGGAAGCCAGGTGACTTAGGTTCAAATGAAACAAATTTACATGGGGTAGCAAGGAAGAACAAAAAGGAGAGTATGTACTGCTTTCCATTTGTGAAGTAAAAAATGATGATTTACTAATCTAGTATATTTCATAGTCTTTATCATAATTTTATTAAACTATAGGTGATGGGAAATGTCCATTGTTATTGCTCAGTATTCATAGATTGTTGGTCATACAGCTTTGTTGTCCATAGCTTTATAAGGTTAGAGAGAACACTGGTAGAGAATACACCATTTAATTTGAACTGTATAGAGTTCAGCACATTTTTTTAACAGACAGTTTTGGGAAAGATATCTTATTTAACTTGGATTCTAGGTATGTGTCTTCCAGAATTCTCAAGATTTAGAGTTCCAGATGACCATGCAATTTCAGACCTATCCATGTACAATTACACAGAGGTAAGTGAGAAGGTTTTGTTCTTTTCAATAAGATCATGCACTGATATTCTAATAAACATTCTTTAATTTATCTTTGTTCCAGCCCCACCTTATGCATGCTGTGTAAGAATAGGTGCAAAAAGAAAACACACACACACACAGAGCATTCCTTTTTACATGGTTGAGATATGAAGGCAGAGACAGTGATAATGACCCCCACACACCATCTTCATCTGTATTTCAGGGACATTTAGAAGGTAACAAAAATGAAAAAGTGTCTGGTTTCAGTATCTGATCATTCATAAGCTCAAGCCTTAGACATTTAGTAGAGTTTGTAATACACTGTTTTAATGAAAAATATTTTTGATATGAGTTAATATATTTGGAAAATTTAAGAGACATTGAATAACCTTTCCATTCTTAACATTATAAGCTGTGAACTTACAGTAGCATTAAATAATCTTTGGGGGTTTTTGTACTGAAAGAAATATGTAACACCAAAGAAATTCACAGTCAATAGATTAATACTCAGAAGGAAACCACAATTCTATTTTGAGCCAGTCACATGAAAACTCACAGTAAATGATTATGGTTATAGTTTTTCAATCAAATGAAGAAATTTACAAGATAAATTTTTACAAAGAGTGTAGCCATTTTCTATCTCCTGAAGACAGAAATAAATAAAGTAGACTTCAACTTAAGCAGAATTTTTCATATGTGGTGAAGTTAAGCTTCTGTAAGCTTCTGGAATTCTCATTGAGATATCTTGTCTTGTCTTTAAAACAAGACAATTATAACATAAGATTTATCTTGAATATGGACTAAACCTAGAGGCATAGCTTTAAAAAGATCTCTTCTTGCCAAAATAATGTTGCAAACTGACCAGAAAATAACAGAAATTAATCAAATCTTGGGCTCACAGACAACTCACAGATTCATGCAAACACTTGCTGAAATAGAATTGACCCTCGAGCAAAATAGAGTTCTAACAGGTTTTGCATAATTGCTGTACCTTTTCAAGTTATTGTCCTGTGACACTGGTTGAAAAGAAAATGACTGAAATGGATAGGAAGCAAGAATTTATTTGACTAGTTTGAGTCTGGCTTTGTGGTGAATGGGAATGAAGAGTGATAATAAGTTGTAGTAAACAATTAAAGGTACGTTTCAAAAGATACGCTTTGGGACTCCTTACATTATTTCAGATGCGAGCACACGTCAACTCAAGGTGGTTCATCTTCCAAAAGAACATAGAGAGACTTCTTCATGCTATTATGCCATCTACCTTTATTCCTCTTTATACCATGGTAAGGTCTGGATTTAAGACTTTTCCTCATTTTAATCTTCTGTTTAGTCATTACAGAATACTGAAGAATACTTTTTAAACTTTTACAGGTCACCTTTTCCAGAATAAGGTACCATGAAGCAGTGCTGCATTGGTACTGGCAGAAAAAGGTGGGAACAAGTTACGCTTACTTGTAATTTGATATGTTGACGTTTACAGTGTTATGGTTATGTTTACCTCAGACAAATATGGAAATAATGAAACAGACACCAAGTGTTTGCCTTCCAATAAAAAATGTCCTGGCTACACAGGTGATAGAATGCCTAATGAACAAAATTACAAAGAAGAGGCAACTCCCATTGCCTCTTAAGAGGCAATTCTTAAAGAGAAGAAATTCCAAAAAGAAACTGATGCTGATATTTCTAAACTTTTTATTTTATTTTAGCAGCATGACCTTTTACTTTTATTTAGCAGTTGACTTTCTTCATGCAATACTCCTATGGGTTTAATTTATAAAATTGGGCAAAATCCTTTAGGATTGACTGGTTTTGATATTCTTTGGAAGGCCTTTTGCTGAAGCTGAAGCTCCAATACTTTGGCCACCTGATGTGAAAAGCTGACTCATTAGGAAAGACCCTGATGCTGGAAAAGATTGAGCGTAGGAGGAGAAGAGGGTGACAGAGGGTAAGATGGTTGGATGGCATCACTGACTCAATGGACTTCAGTTTGAGCAAATTCTTGGAGATAGTGAAGGACAGGGAAGCCTGGCATGCTTCAGTCCATGGGGTTGCAAAGAGTCAGGCACAACTTAGCAACTGAACAACAAGTACAAATGATTCTATTTCTGAAAAAAAAAAAAAAAAAACACAGGTAATACAAAATTATATTTGTTCTTTGAGAAAAACATCTAAGTATTGTAGTGATGGACAATGACTTAAGATGGGAATGCAATGAGATTCCCTCCAATGCTGAGATTCCTATGATTTTAACATAAAAAATTGGACAAAGTCAAATCACTTATAAAACACAATCTAATCCACATTAATTTTGGGCAGTCCACTCACAGATGCCATATATGGAGATTCAGATTCCTGATCTTCCACTGTGGAAATATTACAACTTCATTCACTAAATAAATAGTTCTATTTAGTACATAGACACTGAGCTAGGCAAGGTGATGAACATGAGGCAGCCCTTACCCTTTGTATAGCCAGAGACTAGTACAGGAAATGGCCACTTGCAGTGGAGAGGCACTGCCCCGGAGGGGAATGGTCGTAGACTTGGGGAAGGAGGGTGGAGGTTGAAAAAACCTCTCAGACATTCAGAGTGGCAAATATTCGGTGGAGCTGGAAGAAGCTCATATGTGTGAGAATGACAGGAGAAGGAGCTGGAATAGCAAGTAGGACCTGAAACATCACGAATATTATTTTAAGGAAAATCAGAAAACAAAGGAGACTTGCATTCTCAGGTGTGGATTTTAGAAATATTACTTTGCTTATAGAGACTAGATTGGAATGAATCGAGATTTATTCATACATAGATGAATAAAATAAGGTCCCTGCCCTCAAAAAGCTAAAAGTCCAAAGGGAAAGAGATAGCAATAGGCAGTTAAATGTAGGACCATTGGTGTAATGTTAGAGGCCAGGATGATACGGGAATGCACACAACCCAGGCTGGACTCCTCGGCTTGTATGGTTGATAGACTGTAGACAGTGAAGGTGCCTAAGTCTTTGAATGTGCATCTTCCAAGTCACAGAGGTTCATTGGACCCACCACTCTTCTTAGGGACACTTCATGCAGGGTCTGAACAGTGACTGAATCACTTGTGGCTTCTTCCAAGACAGAGTTCAAAGTTCTTTTTTTTTTTTTTTTTTTTCAATTGTGGATTTCTTTGTGGCTGGACAAAGACTGAATGCTAAGAATTCTTTACACAGAACATGTGGAATCAGGAATTTCTGGGAAGAGAGAGGAGAAAGAGAAGAAGGTAGGAAGCTTCAAATTGCCAGCCATTGCAGGACTTCACCTAGTGGTCATGCAATGAAATCTGTTTCACATTGAAGAACAAATAGGAAAGGAAACAATGCTGTTTAAGAATGAAGTCTATTTTCAAGATTTTAACCTCTTGAACAAATAAAAGGAAAGTTCTTACTCTTTTTACAGGTGATAAATAGAGGATTTTTTCTCTTTGGAACACTGATAGCTGTCAGTGGTACTTACCTACTTATGCGCTACAAATCACCGAGACCCCTGGACTACTTGAGAAGACCGTCAGAGTGGGTCACTTACTTCCAGAATACAGGACATGTTTCCCTGTAAATTCCTTGGAGTCACTAGAACAAATTCCCTATGTCATTAGCAAGTGATAAAAAGATCCTGAAGTAGCAAATATTTGATTTCTCTGTAACCAAAACAGGAAAAAATCATGTTTCCATTATCATTTAATTCACTAATGGAAGATATTTATCAGCTTATAATCAAATTCAATGTAGAATTTCTCTGCAAGTTTATTGTAATTATTGAAAAAATAACCCATCACTTTCAGTTGTAAAATGCAGTTTTCCCACAGCACTATTGTTAGGTCAGATCATTCTAAATATAAAAGCACAATGACTAAGGTCTCTTTCACTTCTCAAAAAGTAAGGCCCTAGAGACCTCAAGAAGTCACGATCATACTTTTCTTTAAAGGACTTAATAGAAATCATGATAGGATTGACTTAACACTTGGGACTAAAAGTCACAATTTGCCTAATGGATTAGTAGTAATTGTACTTTTCATCACTTGGATGAAACTTACTCAAACACAGAGCTCAGATTTTCTTGCTAAAACTAGAAGTATAAATAAACAAAGGGGGCTTTCTCAAGAGTTTAAAATGAATCAGTTTTATTTCCCAGTCTTCAAATGCCAGTATTACCTTCTGAAGATTTTTAAAATTTATTTTTTAATTAAAAAAATTTTGTGGTAAAAGTCATAATATAAAACATACTATTTTAACCATATTTAAGGCTATTAAAGCCATACTAAGTAAAGGATAGGAAGAGTCTTATAAATTAAATATCTATATACATAAAGGCGGAAACAGTTTCATAGAAAGATGAAGCCATGTTTATTCCATTTCAGAAGTAACTTAATAACATTCTTAAACTATATACTGCAAAACCAGGGATAAACTTGATGTTTAATAGTTCAATTAGAACACTAGATTGTGAATCAGAAAAGCAAAGCTCTGGTCCAAGATTCAGTAGAAACTAAACGTGTGGCATTGGACATGTTTTTAACATCTCTGGGCCTCTGTATTATTTCTAAATCATTGGATATACTTTGTTAAATGCATTAATTATCTTACAGGAAATCAGTATTCTTCCAAATCATGCAATTTTACATTTCTTTTGAGAATGTCAGTAATTTTCACAGAAATACTAAAGTTTCAGAATCATTGACAATTAAAACAAGGCCTGGAAAAGCTTTTTTTTTTTTCCCTCCTAAAATCTCCACCAAGTACCTTCAAGCTTTATTACTCAATTTTAAAGAAATATATGCAATTAGACAACTTAAATTTTTATGTGGAGAACTTTTGTCTTTTCTAAATTATATAGACATTCTCATTTGCACTGACAGTTGGAATTTGTTTTTGTTGTTATACATGATCTTAGGTTGTTATAACTTAGAGTATCAACTTAAATATGATTTAGAAATACAAGAATAAAGAACAATTCAGAGAAAACAAAAAATAAATCTGTTTCTTCAAAAACAAAGCAAGAAAGTTCATTTACTGAATTCTTTTTTTGGTTCTTCCTTCTTCAGTAGGCCAACTGGATCATTTAGCAGTCTTTCAAGTGGTGGCTCAGACGGTAAAGCGTCTGTCTACAACGTGAGAGACCTGGGTTAGATCCCTGGGTTGGGAAGATTCCCTGGAGAAGGAAATGGCAACCCACTCCAGTACTCTTGCCTTGAAAATTCCATGGACGGAGGAGCTTGGTGCAGGCTACTATCCATGAGGTCACAAAGAGTCAGGCACAAAGGAGCGACTTCACTTTCTTTCAAGTGTGATTAATTATGAAGATGCAACACCACTAGAATAGTCATATAAGAAATAAAAATTAGGAAATGAAATGATTCACTTACTTTCCTACATTGTGAAAGAAATCCTTGAGTCCTAACAATCCATGTTTAGTCTAAATAATGACTATGAAAAAATGGCCTCTTCAGTAGCTCTGACCACTCTTTAAGCAGTGGATTTATTGAAAAGCAATGAAGATTAAATAACACATTTCATGAATACAGCCCTACAGTTACTTCATTCTCCTTCAAATGTAGCTTTGTTTGGTTTCTACTGGAACCTTTTTTCTAAATCTAGAATTCTTGGAAAATTATGAGAAATCACTAAGAGAGGCTAATCCTACCATGTTCATATTTGAAATGAAATAGATGGAGACATCTATCTTCCATAAACACCAGCTTTACCATGTACATCCACTGCTAATGCATGATTGCCTATAAATCTTGATCACCTTGAAATTCATCATTTGTATGTATGTGTGTGTGTTGCTTTTAACCATCTGAGCCACCAGCGAAATCCTTGTGTGTTGCTTTGCAATGGTATCTTCTAGAAGTTGCTCAGCAACACTTTGTCTGAAGCTCCTCTTTATCATGTTACACATAGAGCAACAGTCTTTGGTTTCACATAAAATTAAGGAATTTATTTTCTTTTTCATCCTAGAATTAAATTTGATTGAGCAAACATTTGACATGACACTAAATAGGACCCAACACTACAGAAAATCCGAGATTTTCTAGCAATTTCACACATGTGTATGAAACAGGCGTTTTAACTGCCAAGGATTTCTTTCATTCTTTCTTTTTTTTTTTTTTTTTGAGAAATACATTATGTCCTTTGGAAAATTCAGTCATTGAAAAATATGCATTAAAGTGAAAATTTCTGACATGTTAGAAGTTGATGGTGCCTGATACACACTTTGTGCCACAAGTGATTTTCCATTGTATAAAGCAACCACTGAATTAAAAGAATCTATCTTGCTCAATTACTCCCTGAGGTCAAAGAGTCCAAGAGCAATTCATATTTCCTTCTGAATCACAAAAGCTCTGTTAATATTATATATAATGGGGAATTTCAAAATGGTCCTTTTAATGATAGTCTAAGTAGCATCTGATTTTAGTCCCATCTTTCATTATTGTTATTCAATCCTATAAAGGATGAACTTGGATTACATCAAACTTTGACCCATTGGTTCTGTCACTGTCACCCACTGATAATGATTCATCATTAGTGATGATAAAAATGATGGAAGAAGAGTTAAAAGTCACTTTTTTTGTTTGGCCTGTCCCTGTCTTTCTGTGACATCACAATGGATCTTAAACGCATTTCTCTCCCAACTGCAGATAGGTCTTTATCTGGTGTCTGGCATCTCATCAGTTAGAAACATAAAAGCTGCAAGAGGGCTCTTTAAAACTGGGCAGGGAGAAAATAAAGTCGAATATTAAGTAAAAGTTTGGCCCTTACTCTGGATTGACATTTAGGAAAATTGGATTAATTTAATTTGGGTTGTTCTTTTTTACTTATTAGCTGATGTGGAGTTAGGTGGTAATGCTCAGTCTACTTAATTAACCCTGGAATTTAATGTCTTTCATTTTTTATAATTCTTATTAACTTTACTACATAAGTCTCTTTCAATGCCGTATAATATCCATAGATTCAAACTGCATGAACCTTCCATAAAGGCAGCTAGATGTGTTTCTTTAAGGCATTTTGAACATTAATTCATTTCACAAATATTTAATGAGCCCTTATGAGGTGTACAATCTGGGGATATTGTGGGAAGCAGAGACAGAAAAGGCCCTTCCTAGCAGAGTTTCAGCTTGATGTACTTTCTAATGTCCCTTTAATTAGGTTAAGAGTTTTTTTCCTTGTATCAAGATTACATATCAGTTGGTAAAAATATACAACAGCAAACCAGGTTAAAATCCAGGCACCAAAGTGTCATGAAGCAAGTAAATTTTAACTCCTTTGAACCTAGCTCATAAATCCATAAATAAAATAGTATTAGTATCTATTTCATGGAGTTTTGCAAAGATAATGGATGTAATCTGCATAGTACAGTAAGAATTGTAAATAAATTATTAACTTTGTATTTGTTATCATTACTAAACATAAAATGTTTTCTGATGTATTAAACTCTGATTTTAATAAAATTTTACCTAACAAGTGCAAGCCTCTATTGGTAGGTTTTAGAATTGTTATTATAGTCAGTGAAATATCCTACACATCCCATCCAAGGGTCTGGCTAAAACCAGGAAATATTTGCAACTTATGGCCTTTTGGGGCTTCCCAGGTGGTACTAGTGGCAAAGAACTCGCCTGCCAATGCAGGAGACATAAGAGACATGGTTTCAGTCCCTGGGCTGGGAAGATCCCTTGGAGGAGGGCATGGCAACCCACTCCAGTTATTCTTATTTGGAGAATTCCAGGGACTGAGGAGCCTGCTAGTCTAGAGTCCATAGCATTGCAAAGAATTGAACACAGGACTGAAGCAACTTCACACAAACACACACACACATATGCCCTTTTTACTTTACCTCCTCATCTCCCCACTCTTTGTTCTATAAAAGAAGCTACCATCCCGACCCCAGCAAGATGGTTCTCTAGGACATTAGTATGCCATCTTCTGGGACTCCTGGCTTTTAAAATAAAGTCATTCACTCCTCATCCCAAAACCTTGTCTCCCAATTTATTTACATGTCATGTGGCTTGCGGAACAATCTTGGACTCAGTAACAGAAGTTCCTCCTATTAGTATTATAAACGTGTGGTGGCTGCAATTGCTGGTGACTCTGACATCCTTGTGTTTCAGGAAGGGGGACCATTTCCAGGGCCTGAGAGTGGGCTCTTGTTTAACACTCAGAAATGAATTGTCCACAGAGACATGGGCTGACAAAGCAAGAGATCTTGTTGGGAAGGGAAGCCCAGGCAGAGAGCAGCAAGGTAAAAGAACCCAGGAGAACTACTCTGTCACGTGCCTTGCAGTTTCAGCAACAGGATTAGTTTCCGGGTTGACTCTGGCTAATCACTCTGACACGGGGTCATTCGTAGGGGTGCACATACTGCTCAGCCAAGATGCATTTCAGCAAGGAGGATTCTGGGAGGTGGTAGGACACGTGGCATCTCCTTTTGACCTTTCCCAAATTCTTCCGGTTGGTAGTGGCTTGTTAGTTCCATGTTCCTTATTAGGACCTCCTGTCATAAAATAACTCATGGAAATGATTACTTTGGTGCTTGGTCAAAGTGGGCACTTTCAGTCAGTGTGTTTCCCCTAACACTTGTTTACTGAAATGGCAGCAGAGACCCAGCCATACCTCTTTGTACTTTCACCCCTTCTTCCTATGCCCTCTGTAACTCTTTCCAAAAATAGTTGCTTGTCCCTATTGCACGTATGTAGAAATGAAATAAGACTGAGTCTCTCTTGAGAAGTTCGCTATTCGGCAAGGGTGACAAGTACATAAATATGCTGCTGCCAAAGGTGATACATGCCACGAGGGAGGTGACTGGTGAGGGCTATGGGAATATACAAGAGAGAACCAATCCAGAGGTAGGTAATAGCAAGTAGATCCTGATCTCAGGCCTTCTGAGGTGAGGAGGAGTTTAGAAAAGCAGGAGAGACAAAATGTTCCAAGGAAAGGAAATGGGCTAAGACAAAGAAGTAAAATAACATGTCAATTTCTGAGGACAAGAAATACTACAGTTGCCTGGAGCCTGAGGTGGCTAAAGGGACGGTGTGTGGAAAAAATGAGACTGGATGAGACTGGTGTGTGAAAAACGAGATGGCTATGCAGGGCCTGAGAGTCAGCTCAGGGGCCTTATTTTTAATTGTTAAGGCAATGGAACCCTTAAAGGACTTATTCTGGGTAGTGATGCAAGAAAATTTGCACTTGAGAACAATTAATCTGGTAGCAGTATAAAGTGAATGGATTTAAAAGAAAGTGAGAATAAAGAGGCCCAAGGAAAAGAAGCCCTTGAATGAGACAAGAAGGTGGGGCCAGAGAGTCAGTAACAAAAATAACATAGAAAGGCGTCCTAGAAACACCGAGAGCAGAAACTCACAATTAAGTGGGAGTTGTCAACAATGTCACAAGTCTCAATGCCACAGATGCCAGGAAAAAAAAAAACCTGAAAATTGTCCACTGGCTCTAACATGTGGGAGACCATCAATGACCTTAATGAGTCCTGTTTCTGTGAGAGTGTGGTAGAAGAAGGAATCGCCAATTGGCAATGGGTTGAGGAACAAATATGTGAATTTGCTAAATGGTAGACTTTCTGAGGCTGTGGCTCAACCTTATTCACTACGTATCCTCAGTGATTAGTAATTGTCTTCGCTTGGGCTTCCATAACACATTACTACTGAGTGGCTTAAACAATAGAAACTCATTTCTCACAGACTTGGAGACTGGGAAGTCTAAGATCAAGCTGCCAGTAAGGTTTTCATTCTGAGGCCTCTTTTTTTGGCTTGTAGATAGCCACATTCCCTCTACATTCTCCTGTCAGTTGAGAGGGAGAATGAGAGTGGTTTCTCTTTGTCTTCTTATAAGGGCACTGAACCATCACGAGGACCCCACCCTCATGACCCCATTCTCATATGTCCCTATTTACCTGCCAAAGGCCCCATCTCGTACACCATCACATTGAATACATGAGGGGCACAAATATTCAGCCCATAACAGCAAGCAATTGGTACATTTTAGATGTTTGATAAATATTGGTCAAATAAATGCTTATCGAGTGATGATGTGGCATCAATTTTCTTTTAGTTAACAGTGATGAGGAGAAAAATAAAGTGATAAGCTAGAGGGAGTTGAGAATATATTTTGAATTAAATTTGCATGCTTATATGCTAGAGTTTGGAGAAGGAAATGGCAACCCACTCCAGTATTCTTGCCTGGAGAATCCCATGGACAGAGGAGCCTGGCATGGGGTCACAAGAGTCAGACACCACTTAGTGACTAAACCACCACCACCATGCTAGAGATACTGAGCCCATAGTAAGGGAGAAATTGAGGATCTAAGTAAAAGAGAAAATTATTCCTTGAGAGAGGTCCCTGAGGCAGAGAATGGGGGTGGGGAAGAAAACAAGAATATAGAATCAGATTGGTCCCGAGAGATCCCTCCCATTACCCTGCAACTAAAGAGTGAGGTCTAAGAATGAGTTTGAACATGGAGTCAAGGAGTTGAGGAATTTCTTGATAATTACTTTATTTTGCCCAACAAATAAGAAGCATGATTGTTTCATAAAAATGAGGTGGGGCATAGTAGGACAAGAGAGTAAGTTGAGAACTGATGATTTGTGATAGCAATAGCAACTAAGTAGAGAGTAGATTGGGCTTCCCAGGTTGTGCTAGTGGTAAAGAATTTGCCAGCTAATGCAGGAAACATAGAGGTTTGGGTTCAATCCCTGGGAAATCCCTCAGACAGAAGAGCCAGGGGGGCTACAGTTCATGGGGTCACCAAGAGTTAGACACCACTGAAGTGACTTAACATACACACGCACACACACACAAAACACACAGACTGGATCATCCAGAGATCCAAAGATTACTAGACAGTAACAGAAAGTCTCACTGCTCACTGAGTACAGATGCTGGGAATCCAATGTTGTTTTTCTCCAGCTTATCTTATTGACTACAGTCATGGAGAAAACACATAGTTGGATTGAACAACGGATTTGATTTTGTTTTCAGAATGAATGTGCATGAAAAATGTTGGAACATGAAGTTGAGAATAATGGGTCATGATTTAAAATAATACAAGTGACTAGTGATTTTAAAGAGGTGAAAGTTAGAGGGGTTTGGCAGGTTGAGCGGGAGACTAGAGAATTTTGATGAGAGAAGAGAAAAAAGTAGGAAAAAGCAATGAGTAAGGAAAACATACGTGACTGAAGTTAGAAACTGGAATATGAAGCATGGCCCCGGTCTGTTACTTTAGACTTCCTTCTTGTTAGCACTTAACAAGAAACCTGCCATTGTCAGTTCTTGTCTTTTATGACTCAAAAAGTGATTTCCAGGTAAAATATCTGTACCATTCTCTAGTGCAGATTCGGTGAATAAACTTATGGGAAGTGCGAAATCCCCTTTACGAGAGCTTGAGAATGTAGGGTTTTGGGGTTTGTTGACTGTGCCCATCAAGAACACTTTTCCTTCCTTTTTCTGGTTTAGAGAGTGACGTAGAGAGAGTAAATTCCTCATTGATTATTTTTAAGACAGTGATTCATCGTGCAAAATTTATCAAACAGGAAGTCCCCGAGAGCTGCACCAGCTGTGGGGGAAGAGTGATTCTCTTCTGAGGGAAAATTTCTACTGAGGACAGTTTGAGGGAGGGGTGTTCATAGTCTTCGGCTCACATTTTGAATGGAAAACAGAATATGGCCGTAACAATGAGCAGTGACACCATCAGGCAGCCAAGAAACAAACACAAAGGAGGAGTGGCGGATGTCCTTGGATGGCCAGTCCCCAATGCAGCCTGGTCCATGCATGTCCAGGATGTGGTTGTTCCAGCCCAGGAGAGATGATCCTGACCACACTATTGAGGACAGTCAGATGCAAGGAATGGTCCTCCAGGCCTGGGGAAAATTGATCACTCTGGCATGGATCATGCAAATATAACACTCATATGCCAGCCTGGTTAGGGTGATGATGGAAACAATCCCTTCAAGGAGAGAAAGTGGGACAGCATAGCAGGGCATGGTGGGGGTATAGGGGAGTTGGGAAGACTGACCAGGAGTGATACGTTCATCACCACAATACCTTACAGAGCATCTGGAACCAACAAAGTGCTCCAAAACCCAAAATATCTTAAGAGGAAATTATGCCTCACAGTCCTCAGGAAATTCAACTGGAGATACATTTACTCAGAAAGTGTGGAGTGGAAGATGGCATGCATTCTTTAGTCACCAAGTCATATCTGACTCTTTTGAAACCCTATGAACTATAGCCCAACAGCCTCCTCTGTCCATGGGACTTCCCAGGCAAGAATGCTGGAGTGGGTTGCCATTTCCTTCTCCAGGATGTCTTTCCAACCCAGGGATTGAACTCGAGTCTCCTGCATTGGTAGGCAGATTCTTTACCGCTGAGCTACCAGGGAAGCCCATGTGAATTATAGCAGGACAAAAATAAAAGCTCTAAAATCAGCTCTGGCATAATGGTGCAGCTGTTGTGTTAAATTTTCTGAGAGAGAAAAACTCCAAAGAGAAACTCTGGAGTGGTTCAGGAAGAGTCACTGAAACAGTCATCTCTTGGTTTTGACTTCTCTCAACTGTCTGACTCAGCTACAGATATGATGTCAAAGTAGGTTCCGCAGGTGTGAACTGCCCAAAGGGATGGTAAAATCGTGCAGGAGCTGTGTCAACCTACCTACTAGCACTGACAGCCTCTGAGCTTTCACGTGCATGACTTCTGACAAGGGATGGAAGTCTGCGAGACTGTGTCTTCCTCTATGCCTCTATTTTGCAACAATTAGGCTTTAACAATATTATTCTTTTATTTCTCTGCACCTCCTGAGAGAGTGATTTATTCATGCATTAAGCTCCTTTTGAGTACCTACTGTGTGCTGGGTACTGAGCCAACACTGGCAACTCAACGATGATGGAAACTCAGAAATCTAGATTTTTAGAGGGGAGGCAGATGAGTTAAGCAGTTGTAAAAACCATACAGGAAGTAAAGGTTACAATTTTGATACAATATACCGTAGGAATCACAGAAAAAGGCACTTGTAAATAAGGCAAGAGAAGTGCATTCCAGGAAGAATGAAGAATTATGTCCTGGAACATGGAGGCAATAAACGACAGAAAATGGTCTAACAATGAAAAGAGGATTCCAAGATACCGGGGCTCAGAGAATAACTAGAAAAGAAAAATAACGTCACAAGGAGCAGATAGGGTCTTACTAAGCAAGGCTGTTAATTTCTTGCTGAAGTTTTCATTTGGTTGTTTGTTCCTTTTTTTTTTTTTTCTTTTTGACCTTTTCCTGCTTAAAATAGTAAATTATAAATCCATTACATTGTCATGCTTTTTAAGTATAGAAGTGACAATAGCTAGCTTCTCTTTTTCTTCCTCTGTCTTTTTCCTCTGAAAAAAAAACAGTCATTGAAGCAGCTGTGTAGAATCAGAAACACAGTTCAATGCATGGAAACCATCTAGCAGGCTTTTGCAATAGTCCAGGCAAGATATGATGGAGCCTGAATTAGGATATTTTTATAGGCATGAACAGTGAAGTCTGTATTCCAGAGACATTTAGCAATTAATATCATCAGAATCCTCCACCTTCTTGAATGTGAAGAGAGAGGAGAGTTGAGTCAGAATTACTTGGAGGTTTCTGACCTGCCTGATGAGTAAAGAGAGTGGTTAATGAAGACAAAAATCTACTACAAAATATATGGTAGATAGTGAGACGTTGCGGCTATGACCCATGGATGACACCGGGATTCTTGGCCTCCAGAGAAGAGGATTTCCATCTGGAGCCAGATAGGAAGCTTGGTTACATGGAGATTTTATGTAGCAAAGTTTTATTAAAGTCTAAAAGAGAAAGAAAGCTTCTGACATAGACATCAGAAGGGGACAGAAAAGACACTCCCTTGCCAGTTTTTAGCAAGGCATCTTATACTTGTTAGCAAGCTGTTGATCACAGATAAAAGAAACACCTCAAGGCTGAGAGAGTTGCACCTGGGTTTCTCTCCCCCAACATACATATCTGCACAAGGGGCAATGACTGGGGAAGAGTTGTCTCTGGGCAAGATATATTGAATCCATAAAACAATTGTCATGCCTTGAAGGAAAACAGATCTCCAAGCAAGATACATAGTTTCATTAACATAGTTTAAGAAAAACATTTTCTTGAGTGAGATGTATTTTTTTGGCAATTAGCGGAGGTTTGTGACATTGTAGAGGAGACAGGGATCAAGACCATCCCCATGGAAAAGAAATGCCAGAAAAACAAAATGGCTGTCTGAGGAGGCCTTACAAATAGCTGTGAAAAGAAGAGAAGCGAAAGGCAAAGAGAAAAGGAAAGATATTCCCATTTGAATGCAGAGTTCCAAAGAACAGCAAGGAGAGATAAGAAAGCCTTCCTCAGCAATCAATGCAAAGAAATAGAGGAAAACAACAGAATGGGAATGACTAGAGATCTCTTTAAGAAAATTAGAGATACCAAGGGAACATATCATGCAAAGATGGGCTCGATAAAGGACAGGAATGGTATGGACCTAACAGAAGCAGAAAATATTAAGAAGAGGTGGCAAGAATACACAGAAGAATTGTACAAAACAGATCTTCATGACCAAGATAATCATAATGGAGCCAGGCATACTGGAATGTGAAGTCAAGTGGGCCTTACAAAGCATAACTATGAACAAAGATAGTGGAGGTGATGGAATTCCAGTTGAGCTGTTTCAAAACCTCAAAAATAATGCTGTGAAAGTGCTGTACTCAATATGCCAGCAAATTTGGAAAACTCAGCAGTGGCCACAGGACTGCAAAAGGTCAATTTTCATTCCAATCCCAAAGAAAGGCAATGCCAAAGAATGCTCAAACTACCGCACCATTGCACTCATCTCACACACTAGTAAAGTAATCCTCAAAATTCTCCAAGCCAGGCCTCAGCAGTACGTGAACCATAAACTTCCAGATGTTCAAGCTGGTTTTAGAAAAGGCAGAGGAACCAGAGATCAAATTGCCAACATCCGCTGGATCATGGAAAAAGCAAGAGAGTTCCAGAAAAACATCTATTTCTGCTTTATTGACTATGCCAAAGCCTTTGACTGTGTGGATCACAACAAACTGTGGAAAATTCTGAAAGAGATGGGAATACCAGACCACCTGACCTGCCTCTTGAGAAACCTGTATGCAGGTCAGGAAGCAACAGTTAGAACTGGACATGGAACAAGAGACTGGTTCCAAATAGGAAAAGGAGTACGTCAAGGCTGTATATTGTCACCATGCTTATTTAACTTATATGCATAGTACATCATGAGAAATGCTGGGCTGGAAGAAGCACAAGCTGGAATCAAGATTGGCAGGAGAAATATCAATAACCTCAGATATGCAGATGACACCACCCTTATGGAAGAAAGTAAAGAGGAACTAAAAAGCTTCTTGATGAAAGTGAAAGAGGAGAGTGAAAAAGTTGGCTTAAAGCTCAACATTCAGAAAACTAAGATCATAGCATTCTGCCCCATCACTTCATGGGTAATAGATGGGGAAACAGTGGAAACAGTGTCAGACTTTATTTTGGGGGGCTCCAAAATCACTGCAGATGGTGATTGCAGCCATAAAATTAAAAGACACTTACTCCTTGGAAGGAAAATTATGACCAACCTAGAGAGCACATTAAAAAGCAGAGATATTACTTTGCCCACAAAGGTCCATCTGGTCAAGGCTATGGTTTTTCCAGTAGTCATGTTGGACTGTGAAGAAAGTTGAGCGCCGAAGAATTGATGCTTTTGAACTGTGGTATTGGAGAAGACTCTTGAGAGTCCCTTGGACTGCAAGGAGATCCAACCAGTCCATCCTAAAGGAGACCAGTCCTGGGTGTTCTTTGGAAGGACTGGTGCTGAGGCTGAAACTCCAATACTTTGGCCACCTCATGCGAAGAGTTGACTCATTGGAAAAGACCCTGATACTGGGAGGGATTGGGGGCAGGAGAAGAAGGGGACGACAGAGGATGAGATGGCTGGATGGCATCACCGACATGATGCACATGAATTTGGGTAAACTCCGGAAGTTGGTGATGGACAGGGAGGCCCAGAGTGCTGTGATTCATGGGGTCGCAAAGAGTCAGACACAACTGAGCGATTGAACTGAACTGAACTGAACTGAAGTGAGCAGCTCAAGGTTTGGGAAAAAAGTTACTTTAAGGAGGTTATCATCTTAGCACAACAACATTGGATCAAAAGGAGCCTCCTGTGGCTAAAGGAATGGAGTGGGGTGGGGTGAGGTGGAGTAGGGTAGTCAGCTGCTTGGCTTGTCATTTGTTTCCTCCTGCCACTTGGGGACCTTCCTACCTGACTGCTAACCCTTTCAATATGAGGGAGAAAATTAAATTGTGAGATCCCTAGAACACAGCAGCATAAACATTTGTTGAATGCATGGATCAAGAGTAGTTCTAGGAGGGTTTCCCTGGGGACTCAGTGGTAAAGAATCCGCCTGCCAATGAGGGAGACACAGGTTCGATTTCTGATCTGTGATGATCCCATATGCCGAAAAACAACTAAGCCAGTGCACCACAATTATTGAATCCGTGCTCTAGAGCACAGGAGACACAACTACTGAAGCCCAAGCACTCTAAAGCCAGGGCTCCACAACAGAGAAGCCATCACAATGAGAAGCCTGTTCATGGCAGCTAGAAAGTAGCCCCCAGTTGCCCAAACTAGAGAAGTGCTGTGCAGTAATGAAGACCCAGCACAGTCAAAAATAAATAATCTTAAAAAAAAATAAATGCTTTAAATCATTTAAAGTAAAAAAAAAAAAAAAAAAGAGTGGTTCTAGGAAAAGTGATTCTGATGGAGAATGAAGATAAAACTGGTGTCATGATAACCGGTAGGAGTGTGGAGACTAGGTTATACCATGATAAATATTTTGTTGCAAGGACAGTATAACTCCCAGGGTCTGATACATGTGCTAGTCAATAAACACTCACTGAATAAATGAGTGAGTATTTAGTAAATACATAAGTAACTGAAAGATCAAGTTTTGGAATATGGTAGAAGGAAATAATTCAGAAAATAGTGATAATAATAGTAAAGGATGGATTTAAATTTAAATATAATAGGAAATTCTGGAGGCCAAATAACGTCCAATTAGATATGCTATCTTTGAGCTAGTCATCTATTTTCACCTTTTACATTTATTTCTGAAAGACTGATATTATCTTCTTTGAGTATATTCATAGAAGAAAATCTAAAAATAGTGACACAATAAACTGACTCTGATAAAATACTGTTGTTTTTATTTAATTTACAAACTTTCTTATTAAGTATAATGGTGTTTAATTATGTATTAATACTTGATGTTAAAGCATAGCTTGACCTTCAATTTCAGCAAGATTTAATCCTTTACTGGCAAAGAAGTTTAGTGCAAATAATTATGTTGTAGGTTAACAAATCTCAGTGCACTTTACCGACCAATAAATGTGCTCTTATGGTTAAAACAATAAATTAGTATAATTTTAACTTTCATATATTCACTCATTTATTCCTTAAGTACATGTGTCAATCATTGTGCTAGAAACTCAGCATAAAGTGGTGAGTGAAGCAAGCATTTTGTGGAACTCATCACAGTCCAGAGGGTAAAAGAGAAGAGATAAAAACAACCCAGAAAGTAAAACAGGTAAACTAGTGAAGTGCTATGAAAAGACGAGATAACTCAGAGACAGAGAATAAGGTGAGGTGAGATGAGAGAAGTCATAAGGGAAAGGTGCACATGTCACTAAAGCCTCGTTGTGCTCAGAGCTGAAACAGGGAGCCCAGCTTTGTGATGTCAGAATGCAGGAATTGACTACATTTTCCCTTCTTATTATTTCGGTCAACGAAAAATTTTTTCTTTATGTATTATTTGTCTGCACTGGGTCATAGTTGCAGCCAGAGGGCTCGTCCTTGCAATGTCAGGCTTCTTTCTAGGTGAAACGTTCGGGCTCCAGAGTGCACAGGTTTAGTTGCCCCACAGCATGTGGGAATCCCAATTCCCCAACCAGGGATCGAGCCTATATCCCCTGCATCCACAAGGGAAGTCCCAAGATTTTTTAAATATTACATAAACTTAATATAATAAAATTTGACTATACCTGTGTCTTAGAAAGCACACTGGGCTTCAAGTCCTGAATTAAATTACTATTATTCTGTTCCATGACTAGTTAGTAGAGACCTAGAGACAGCAAACCTTACATTGCTTAGGTCCTCCCAATAGCATGGGTGTATATAAGCAGCGGGCCTAGTCACACAGATTTAGTCTTCCAGCCTGGCTCATTTAAACAGAACTAAACTACATCCCTTTCTTGCAAAATACATATATCAGCCTTTCCCCCACCTTAATACTTTATTTACTAATGGATTTCAATCCTGAGTCCTAATTGCTTGTTATACTCTAGTTGATTCCCAGAACACATCCTGGGAGGATGAAAATGCATGGACTGTATTAAAACTTAACTGATGTTAAGCCTAAACCTCTATTTCCTTTGACTATGGACAGGAGAGGGGAAGGTGACTATTGCAAACTGGGCATCTATTATGAAACAAGCCCCAAGGCAATCATTCTATGGAAGATGTCCTCTACCCTTTTTTTTTGTTGTTGCTGAGAAAAGCAGTCTGCGGCTCAAAATGGGTAAGAGATGGTGAAGATAGTTTTGACAACTCAGGACTGGACTGGCTGACTTCAAAACTCATGATTTTGTTGTTACACAACCTGTTGTACTGTGGGGCAACTTCTATTACCCCACAACATCCATGCGGGAAGTGTGATGACTCTGCTTACCCTGTAAAGATGTGAATTGATCACGTACATATTAAGTGCCTGTTAGTCTGCTGAGTGGGCTCAGTGGTAAAGAATCCCCAAGCCAATGCAGGAGATGCAGTTTAATCCCTGGGTGGGGAAGATCCCCTGGAGAAGGAGCCGGCAAACCACTCCAGTATTCTTGCCTGGGAAATCTCAGGGACAGAGGAGCCTGGTGGGCTACAGTCAATGGGGTCACAACGAGTCAGAAATGACTTAGCAACTGAACAACAACAGTCTGCTGAGTATGTCTTGTAGGAGAAACCAGAGACACGTGGTCCCTCAAGGAGATTACAATACTCTTATAAAGCCAAGACCAACTCATAAGTGTAAGGTGGGCAATGTAAGGTGATATGTAATCATAAGTTTACTGTGCAACAATAAACCAGTGGGCTTCCCTGGCGGCCAAGACAGTAAAGTGTCTGCCTGCAATGTGGGCAATCTGGGTTTGATCCCTGGCTCGGGAAGATCCCCTGGAGAAGGAAATGGCAACCCAGTCCAGTACTCATGCTTAGAAAATTCCATGGACAGAGGAGCCTTGTAGGCTAAAGTCCATGGGGTCGCAAAAGAGTCGGACACGACTGAGTGAACATTGGAATTGGATTGGAAGCCAGAAAAATTAAATCCCAATGGCTTCATGAGGCAATGGAAGATAAGCTGGATCTTAAAAGATGAGCTCAGTGTTAACAAAGTATCAGGGTGCGCATTTCTGACTGAAAGGAGAACTTCTATGAAGGTAAAGCAATCCTCTTTGAGTTCTTCTAAGAACCTCTTAGACTCCAGATATGTGGAGAGGTAGAAATAATAGTCATTACCAGGCTGGTACAAGTCTGACCATGCCTTTTATGGCTGTCCATGGTCGACAGTAGGGATCTTCAATTTTTTTTCTAGTATTTTTCCTAATAGAATTTTGAAAAACTATATATACTCCCATATTTTAAAAGATATATATTTAAATTTTTTGCCACATGTTTAAAGAGCTGAGTAATGTAAATATGACTGTACTAGGGAAGAAACCTTGTACTCTATTACAAGTTAATCACTAAAAGGATGTTACCTGTAAGCTTCAACTATACATAATGACCTACCTCTGGGAACACTGACTCCCAGGTAATGGATTTTAAGCTAGAATAACTAAACATTAAACTAATATAACTTTGTTTAGCTCCAGAAACATCCTGACCAGGCCTACCTGTGAAAGACTGTAGGAAAGAAGAAATGAACATATCTCTTCTGGAGGCTGACTGGAACCAGTAAGTGTTTGACTTTACTGCCTCTTCTTTCAGTATAAAAGAGGCATGAATTCAAATTCAGGTAAGATGGTTCTTTTCCTTGCCCCAATAACTCATCTTTGACTTATTGGCCTATTGTTCAGTGAGCAATATGAGCTTGGATTCGGTAACATAAACGTTGGAAAATAGATTACTTTCCTCTTTAAATATATCCAATGATTCATAAATGTTAGTAATTCCATATACACATTTGTATCTAATTTGTGTATTTATTCTTAGACATGTATACATAAAAACACACACATAAATGATCAACTACTTAGACTCATGTTTCCCTTCTGCTTTTCCTCTAAATTGTTTTTAAACTTTTTATTATTGGTCCACAGCTGATTAACAAACAATGCTGTGATAGCTTCAGGTGAACAGCAAAAGCACTCAGCCATAGGTATGTATCTATTCCTCTCCCATCCACTAAGTGAAATAGGCCTATGCTCTGCTGAGTTGCACAGTCGTTTCCAACTCTGAGACCCCATGACTCCTCTGTAGCCCACCAGACTCCCCTGTCCATGGAATTCTCCAGGCCAGAATACTGAAGTGGGTATCCATTCCCTTCTCCAGGCGATCTTCCCCACCCAGGGATCAAACCCAGGTATCCTACATTACAGGCTGATTGTTTACCAGCTGAGCTATCAGGGAAGCCCAAGAATACTAGAGCGGGTAGACTATCCCTTCTCCAGGGGATCTTCCCTGCCCAGAAATCGAACCAGGTCACCTGCATTGCAGGCAGATTCTTTACCAGCTGAGCTACTAGGGAGGACCCAAAGACAAATATCATATGATATTACTTACATGTAGAATCTAAAATGTAATGATACAAATGAAAGTATACAGAAATAAACTCACAGATATAGGAAACTAACTTATGGTTACTCACAGGAAAAGGTGGGGAAGGATAAATTAGGAGTTTGGGATTAACATATATACACTACTATATGTAAAATAGATAACAAACAGGGACCTACTGTATAGCACAGGGAACTATATTCAACATTTTATAATAACCTATAAGAGAAAAGAAGCTGAAAAAATACATATTATATATGTATAATGAATCACTTTGTTGTAAACTTGAAATTAGCACATTATAAATCAACTATATTTCAATAAAAATTTTAAAATGCATCAGAAATTCTCAAAGCCAAACCCTAACCAAAACGAAAGTCAGCTGCTTTCATATTGCTATTCCCTCTGCCTGCAGATATGACAAAGATCTCACAGACACGTGAGAAGACAGACATGTAAACAAATAATTATAAACATGTGATAGGTACTAAAACTGAGCTGTGTTTGGGGACCTGGAGAATGCAATAAAGGAAGTACTTAACTCTTTGCTGGGGAAGATTTTAAGAGAAACCAATATTTGGAGCAAATTTATCAAGTTGAAATGAATTTATTACTTTCCTACCTGAATACAAGTAAGTTGAAATAAAAAATTATTACCAAAGAAAAGCATTTTAAAAATTAGAGGATGGTATAATTTTCTTCTCATTCTTTTTTTTTAAAGATTTATTTTTTGATGTGGACCATATGGAGGGAGTTTATCAAGTTGAAAAGGAAATTTCAAGGATATAGTGCACACAAAAGCATGGACATGAAAAGAGGCATTCAAATGTTAACTCCACGTATTAGTTTGAGTCCAGTAAAGTTCTTTGTGATATAGCTTGATGATTATGCACTATTTACAGCACTGACCAACAGACATACATCATGCACACATAATATGCCAGGCACTGTGCTCGACAATGGAAAAACAAAGATGAATTATAAACAGGGGGATAAATGATTATGAAACAATTTGATAAATTCTACGATAGAGGAATGCTTTTGAGGCCAAAGTCTTGAGTTCAATTCCAATTTGTGTACATAACTACCATGTCTCTGGGAAAATTAATCAACATTTCTGAACCTCCATCTGCTCACCAGTAACATAGGAATAATTGTACCAAAATGCTGTCTTATTGTGTGTATTTGTGTAAGTATTAAATGAGAATACAAACGTAGTTAGTAAAATGGTCATATAGAAGGTATTATTATTGAGTAATTGAGTAGCTGGGTGCCAAATTGCTTTAAGTGGTAGAAAGTTAGCAAAGGCACAGGAGTGGGTGGAACTCAGGAGCTTAAATACAAGTCTATTAATGCTTGCTCCTTGGAAGAAAAGCTATGACAAACCTAGGTAGCATTTTAAAAGGCAGAGACATTACTTTTCCAATAAAGATCCATCTAGTCAAAACTATGGTTTTGCCGGTAGTCATGTATGGATGTGAGAGTAGGCCCACAAAGAAGGCTGAGCGCTGAAGAACGGATGTCTTTGGACTGTGGTGTTGGAGAAGACTCTTGAGAGTCCCATGGACTGCAAGGAGATCAAACCAGTCAATCCTAAAGGAAATCAATCCTGAATTTTCACGGGAAGGACTGATGCTGAAGTTGAAGCTCCAATACTTTGGCCTCCTGATGCAAAGAACTGACTCATTGGAAAAGACCCTGATGTTGGGAAAGATTGAAGGCGGGAGGAGAAGGGGACAACAGAGGATGAGATGGTTGGGTGGTATCACTGACAGAATAAACATGAGTTTGAGCAAACTCCAGGAGTTGGTGAAGGACAGGGAAGCCTGGCATGCTGTAGTCCATAAGGTTGCAGAGTTGGACACTGAGTGACCGAATAACAAGCTTGAGAACCAAGTCATTTCCCCTATTTGGCCACTAAATATCCCTGTGGAACTTGACAAAACCCTGCTATATTTTGGCTTGAATAAAAGGGAAGAACTAAAGAGCCTCTTGATAAAAATGAAAGAGGAGAATGAAAAAGTTGGCTTAAAACTCAACATTCAGAAAACGAAGATCATGGCATCTGGTCCCATCACTTCATGGGAAATAGATGCGAAAACAGTGGAAACAGTGTCAGACTTTATTTTGGGGGCTCCAAAATCACTGCAGATGGAGATTGCAGCCGTGAAATTAAAAGATGCTTACTCCTTGGAAGGAAAGTTATGACCAACCTAGACAGTTTTTGTAAAAGCAGAGACATTACTTTGCCAACAAAGGTCTGTCTAGTCAAAGCTATGGTTTCTCCAGTGGTCATGTTTGGATGTGAGAGTTGGACTATAAAGAAAGCTGAGCACCGAAGAATTGATGCTTTTGAACTGTGGTGTTGGAGAAGACTCTTGAGAGTCCCATGGACAGCAAGGAGATCCAACCAGTCCATTCTAAAGGAGATCAGTGCTGACTATTCATTGGAAGGACTGATGCTGGACAGGATGGACAGGGAGGCCTGGCGTGCTGCAGTCCATGGGGTCGCAAAGAGTTGGACACGACTGAACAACCGAACTGGACTGAACAACCGAACTTAACTGAACTGAATATCCGACTTTAGTCCACCAACCCCAAAGCCCTCAACCCATGGATTGTAATGTGTCTCAGGTCCTGACCCTCTCTGCTGCACTCTGCCTTAGCCTCCCTGTGTGACCCCTTGAGGTGTGCCATGTCCTTCCTCCAGGGCTGTGAGTGATAAACTCTATTTCATTTTCTCTCATGGGCCGTTATTGAAACATCAGCTCACCATAAAAAAAAAAAAAAAAAAAAACCTAGCTCCTGCCTGGAGTTGAGAAATCAGGTCCTTGAGGGCACCAAGGGTTAAGGGAAAGTAAGTAGGTACAGAAAATATTGGAAAGATGTTGAAGGTATAGGAGAGTTTGCTGCTTGTGAGAGGATGCTCTGAGTGCACATGGTGGGAGCTCAGGACTGGACCATAACAAGAAGTAACACTGAGCCATAAAGAGATCCTAATGGAAATCCTAAGGAAATCAATCCTGAATATTCCTTGAAAGGACTGATGCTGAAGCTCCAATGCTTTGGGCCACCTGATGCGAAGAGCCAACTCATTGGAAAAGACCCTGATGCTGGGAAAGATTGAGGGCAGGAGGGAAAGGGGGCAACAGAGGATGAGATGATTGGATGGCATCACTGACTCAATGGACATGAGTTTGAGCAAGCTCCAGGAGAACCGTCTCCAGGAGAGGGAAGCTTGGCGTGCTGCAGTACAAGGGGTTGCAAAGAGTCAGGCACGACTTAGCAACTGAACAACATAAAGAGATGTGGATGCAATCATGGCCAATAAAAGGCTTTCCCTTTTGGTGAAGACTGACCTCAGCAGGGCTGTGAAGTAGGACCAGATTTGTTCTCCTCATCTTTTGCGGGGTCAGGAGAAGATAAAATGTGTTTCCAGAGGCTGGGACCTGAATGATTTGCTCAGAGGTATGTTCGTTTCTGGAACATGTGCTCCCTCAGATGTCACACTCTGGGTCTCTGGATTATTTGCAATTTTTCACTCTTCTAACAGTGCTATGAGAAGAGATAGCACAACACGGGGGGCCTAGGTTCAGGTTCCATATCCTCCAATTTTTATGTGACCTTGGAAAATCAATCTCCTGGTGCATTAATTTCTTTATAAAATGGGGTAATAGTATATTATCTAGCTAGCTTGCAGAATTGGGATGAAGATAGAGTTAATGAATATGCATATAGCAGTTATAACAGTACCTGGCATAGGGTACATATTTAACAAGTGTTAGCCATGGGTATTATAATTTATTAGCTATATATTTACGCACATCCATGATTACTTCATTAGGATAAATTCTGGCAATATAATTGTTAGGTGAGAAAGTGTACAAAACTTTAATGCCTTCACTACAACTCTCTAAACTATCCACCAGAAGATAGACTAAATCCCTACTACCTTATCATAAGATATTTGCTTTAATGTCATTTGCATGATAAGCCACCACCCACGCAGCAATCAACTACAATTGCTCTTTGTATATTCACTGACCCAGAATGTAAGAGTGGTCCCTGGTAATCTGTATTTTAAAGACATTCCCATTTGAATCATAAGAACTCTTCAATTTAAAACCATAGCTCTATGATTTTATCAATTGACCCATCACTTGCTATTAAGAAAACATTTGCAGCATCAACACTTTAGACCAGGCTCTTTTTAAAATTCACCTTGGTTTCTACAACCTCTGTCCTGACTCATCTCCTATTTCTATGCCAGTTTTGTATTTCCAATAGAAATATAATGTGAGCCAGATAAATTAAGGACCTGAAATATATCACTAGAATTATGTTTCTCCCCTCCCGTCACTGGTTTGGTTGTTCTCTATTTGATCTAAGTCTCGGACAGAGTCTGGTAATCAAGATACTGGCTATTATATACGTATAATTTGATTCATTTGCCCATAGCCTGTCAGGTAAATAATACCACTCCAAGAAAATTATGCTAAAATACTTTTACATTGATTTGAGGTAGCTGTTTGGAGTGTGTAGAGAGAAACATATTTTTTAAAAAGATATTTAAAAGATAATAAGAGAACACGACCAAAAAAACTAAAACAAAAACAATACAAAAATATCATCCTTTCATTTCTATAACTGCTTTGCAGACTTATTCTATACCTGAATGAGATGAATGATTTTTTCTAAAACTCCCCAACATCTCTAGTCTGTATCTGACTATTGGGGCAGGATCAGATATATTCGCTATATCTATGAGTCTTGTTTTGGAGTTTATCATGAACCTTCGGGTGGAAGCCTCTGCTAATCTGTGAGGGAACAGAGGTGAAGGAGTAGAGGGATGGTATGTAAGGGAGCAACAGCAGTTTCTGCCCACAGTGACCCTGATGAAGAAGCACTGAGGGAGTCTGAAGATGCTGAGGAAGAAAGGCTCACGTGGGGTGCATAAAAGAAACTTTTACTCAAACGCAATTTCTCCAACTTGGCAGTCTGGACATTTTGGGCTGAATAATTCTTGTGGGGAGGCTATCTTGGGCATCTTAAGATGTTTAGCAGGACTTCTGCCCACTAGATGCCTGTTGTAGCCCCTTCTGAGATTTTATAACCAAAAATGTCTCCAGACACTGTCAAATGTCCCCCAAAGAGCTAAATCACCCTGGTTTGAGAACCACTGCCTTGATGAGAGAAAATTAGTAAAATGATTAGATGAAACATTTCATAGATTATTGAAATGTTCCCTATTTTTAAGTAGCTTTATTGACTCATACAGGTTTACCCTAAAACTAATTACCTGTGCTAATAATACAAAGATCCAGGACTATGGTTTTTGATAAATTTTCCCAGACTGTTCCCAGTGGTACTCTGTTCCTCGGTTTGAAACTAGAACAGAGGTGCTGGAAACTGCTAGTTGGTATTTCGTTTTGCAAATTTTTTTGCATGCCTGTGAAGTGCAAGACATTGTAGGGAATACAGAGGTACAACATACACAGACTTTGTTTTAAAAGAGATTACGATCTCATGACAATTTCCAGTGCAGTTCTCTTTTGCTTTTTCCTCTTAATAAACACCTGGTTTATACTTGTTTCAGCAACAGAGGGCATTGCAAATAAAGGTATGTAGTCATAAAATAGAATTGTTAAAGAAACAAAAGGACATACAGCTTTTTTTAATACTTCACTTAAATCATTTTAGTAACTTAACAGCTACATTAATTAGCTAAAAACAAGATTCCCTGCTTCTTCCTCAGCAGTCCATTCCCCCAAATTTCATTACTGAAATTTAGTCTTCCATCCATATATTTATTTAGTTTTCCAACCATATGGATGGTTTATTTAGTACAAAGTCTTTGTACCAATCAATTAAAGATAAACACATATAATGAAGTTATAATGAAGTCAAGTTAATACTTCCCCATACTGATTCATAATATTTCTGTTCTTATTTGTATTTGTATGAGATTGTAGAGTTAAAAAAATATCCACAACCTAAAAGTTGAGAGTTATGTTTTACTTGGTGAGAATTTTTAGGACTTCGAGCCTGGGAGACAGCATCTCAAGCAACCCTGGGAGAACTGCTCCAAGGAAACAAGGGGAGGAGCCAGGTTACATGGAAGTTTTGCAATAAAGTGCAGGTAGTCAGGAACAGCAAAAGATTATTGTTAAAGAAAACCAGATATCCAAAGTATTGGGTTGAGCACTTTTCTATGTATGGGACGATGCTAGAGAATGGACTCACAGAAATAATTCCTTTGATAGGCACCTCAGCTCTCTGGGGCCAGGATCTTGTTTCCATGTCCTGAGCTTCCTCGGGGCTCATGGAAGGGAGTGATTGCCGTTTGATAGCTGTAGGATGGCAGCTCTTCTTTCCTTCCTGAGTTCCCTCAGGGCTCACCAGCTCTCCATCCGTGATGGCAGGCTTCCTGGTCACAACATCCTTGTTTACTGATATGGCAGGAAATATTCCATTTCTCAAGATGAATGAATGAACAAGCAAAAGTGTCAAACAAACCGAAATGGGACACCCAGGGGCATTAATTTTATGACCTATAATCAAAAGAATTGACATAAACCCCATCGCACTGGTATCCTCTAGGATTCCTGTTTCTTTAAAACTGTAAAATGCCTAAATATGTATTTCCTTCTGACTGAATTACAAACACATATTTATCTTCCTACTACACTTTGTTAACCTTGCACCTTCAAATCCAAAGTCATGTCTTTTCCTCTGATATCTATCCCTTTATTCATGTACTAAGGATTAAAAACCTATATCACAAGCAAATTATAGGATATCAACAGAAACAAAAATACTATATTATAGAAATGAAGCTCTTGACATAAAAAACAGGAGAAACAGTTTGCTTTGATTTCAAGTGTGAGTTTAAACTCCCTTCTCCTTCTTCCAATTCTAGTTGACCCAGTTTAATTACACAAACTGTAATTTATAAGATGATTTATTTGTTAAAAAATAAAGGTACTCTAAAATTCTAGAAACAACCACTTTTAAAATAGTGATGTGCTGTACATTTTTATATGCAATAAATAACCATCTTGAGATGAAGGCAAAGCAGAAGCTACATCTCAATTCTACTTAACAGATCTGAATATTTACTAGGAGAGAGTCCAGGCAAGTCAAATCACTTAATTCTTCCAAGTCTTATCTGTAAAATGGATATAAATATCTGCCCTATCTTACCTTACACACTTGTCCTGAAGTTCATATAAAAAATGTAATTGTTAGGAGAAAAAATCCTACAAATGCTGTAGCAGAACTGTTAATACTCATGTTAAATTATTTCAGTTGAATCCCTGAGCATCTTTGTTCATGCCTTACAGAAAGCTGAAGGTATTGTGCCCCCTGCTGTTGAAATGTGAGTATACATATACTGAAGTCACTCAGTCGTGTCTGACTCTCTGCGACCCCATGAACTGTACCAGGCTCCTCTGTCCATTGGATTTTCCAGGCAAGGGTACTGATGTGGGTTGCTATTTCCTTCCAGGGGATCTTTCCAACCCAGGGATCGAACCCAGGTCTCCTGCAGTGCAGGCTTAACCATCTGAGCCACCAGGGAAGCCCTTGGTTGAGGGAAGCCCTTGGTTGAGCGACGCCTCGTTCCCTGAGCAACCAGGGAAGCCCAGGGAAACCACATACATATGGTTTATACTGGAAACAATGTCCCTTTATGAGAGTAAAAATACTGAAATAAAAATGTTTAAATCTTCAAAAATGAAGCAACTACCCTAATGCAATAAAACCACGACTTCCAAATTTCCTGCCAAGACCAAGGTAGGTAAAACTAATCCTAATCAGATTTTTTTTGGTTTTGAACCTGTATGATCTGCTTCTCATTTTGATTTCTTTGTACTTCTACTTCCTGACCTCTAAACACTTTGGGCTTCTGGGACCCTAACCAATCTTTCGTACCATCTCTTCGCGCCATTCCCCAGGTAGACCAGAAAGCTTGATTAGTGGCAGAAACTTCTTAATTAACTGAATGTTAATGGAAAAAGATTTCAGAAAGTATTAGCTGATCTACCTTTTAACTTTTATTAAGCTACTTGTTGCCAACTGCATAATCAAAGATTTTGGTACCCCCTGGTACATGCATCACAAATCACATTTTTGTTTTTCCTTTTCTTCTGGGGTGGAGGAAGAGAGAGGAGGTGGTTATAATGGGGAGTATGATTGATAGAAAAATTAAAGTAAAATAAAACACACATCCTCTAAGGGACTGGTACTCAGCTACAGGGAATCTGTCATCTATTTTCCTATTTCTAATCCCTAGAACAATGCAAATTCATAACCCACAATTCTTTGTTTGAATTAAATCACCTTGATTTGGTTTTGTTGCATTAAATCACCTTGATTTGGATTTCTCAGATTGATAAGAGTCTGCCAGCATCCTCAGTACCTTGAGATCTGTCCCTAGCACCTGTCTCCCTGAAAACACTCCTCAGGCCCAGGCTTGGCCACTACTGCTGACTTAAAAAATATTTACAACCTAAAAATTGAGTGTTCTGATTTACTCAGCAAGACTTCTTAGAACTTCAAGCCTGTGAGACACCATCTCAAGTAACTCTGATAAAACTGCTCCAAGGAGGTGAGGGGAGGAGCCAGGTTATATAGAAGCTTTGTAACAAAGAGCAGGTAGCATGAACATCAAAAGATTATTGTTAATTAAAGAAAACCAGATATACTAATTTGAGGAATTTAGTGCTTTTCTATGTGTGGGAAGATGCAAGTCTGGGCTCACTGCTATCCAGGACAGTAGCCTGTGTTTCCACATCCTGAGCTTCCTTTCCTCGGGGCTCACCATAGGAACTGGTGTGGTCTGATGGCTCCCATTCTTCCTAAGCGCCCATGGGGCTCACCAGCTCACGTTGGAGGACTACAATGACTGAGACCTCCCTGTTTACTGATATGATACGAAATATTTCATTTCTCACTGCCAGTCTAAACCCAACTTTCATTCCCCTGGCCTCCAAGACTCCAAAATGAAGTTTGTTCTTGGATTTGGCGTGATACTTTTAATTAGTGTGGGGCTTCCCTTGTGGTTCAGCTGGTTAAGAATCTGCCTGCAATGTGGAAGACCTGCATTCGATCCCTGGGTTGGGAAGATCCAGAGAAGGGAAAGGAGAAGAGAACGGCTACTCACTCCAGTATTGTGGCCTGGAGAATTCCACGGATTGTACAGTCCATGGGGTCACAAAGAGTCGGGTACAACTGAGCGACATTCATACACTTTAATGTGTGAATACAACATGTGTATTGTGTGACTGTGTCAATACAACGTGTGTTCAATATAATGGCTTCATGCTGATGTCCTGGAATGTATTAATATCATTTCTATTATTTCAACCTCTGGTTCTGAGGTTACCATTGGGGGGAAAAAAAAGTCTATCTATAGTCATAGTATACCTTAATGCTGGGCAACTGAGAAAAGATACAAAAGACACAAAATCCATCTTGACCACAAGAGCTGGAAAACTTTCTGTCCATGCTTTTGAAGATTATCTTTTGACACTAACATTTAAATATATATTCTTAATTTAAAGGAGAACTTTAGAAGTTTCAAAGAAATCAATAATATTGTCTCCAATTCAGTAAACCATTTTATCAATTAATCTTTTATTTTTTATTTCACACATCAATATTTTATAGAAAAAAAGGGCCTCTTAATGTTACACTCTAATTACAATGTTTTATTGATTCTTTCCGATGTAGAGACCTCAATTTTTACACAATCAGTAAATACAATAACTTAACACTTTTGAGGCTCATTAAAACATTTCCCATACTGTTTTACATATATCAATACTATTAATGGCTATATAACAGTCTATGAAAGCAATAGCAATACATGAAAATTTACTTATCCAGTTCCCAATTACTGGGCTCTTTTAAAAATTCAAATAAATGCACTCACTAGAAATATCTTTATACAAATAGCCTTTTTTCTTTTAAAATATTTTCCTGGGCATATGCTAACTCAGAGTGAATTAGATCTATAAAAAGACAGACTGGTTATAGGATTCTTATATTTTTCTAAATAGTTCTTCAAAAAACAGATATAATAATGCTACTGGTATGAGGATACATGCAACTAAAATTTTTTTGCATGAACTACATCAAAGTTGCTTAGTTTGCATTTTTAATATTAGGAAATCTGAATACCATTCTAAGAATTAACTTCTATTTGTTATCTTCTTGTTTGAACTTAATTCTTTCATAAATTTGCCGAGTAAGCCTTATGGATTTGCATTTACCTTTTAAAAAATAGAGTACTTTATCCTTGTATAATGCAGGTAGGTTTTATCCCATCTCTTGGGAGGCAAGAATCCCGTTTTCCTCCTAAGTTAAAAAGACATATCTTTGCTTGCTTATTAGCCTAAATTATCACAGTTCTGTCAAATTATATAAATCATCCATCCATACATGTTAAGTGGGAGTGTAGCAAATTTACATACTAACTTCACCTTATTGCCAGTTCTTCGGACATAATTTCATTTACATTAATCCTCGCAATAATTCTGAAAACATTATTTCTACTTTATAGATGATGAAAAGTAGGCATGATTTTCCCATGATTATACAACTGTAAGTAGTAAAGTGAGGACTACAATTATGGTTTTCAGATTTCCTATTTACTTCCCTTCCATTATACTAGGATGTAGTATATCTGCTTCAATCTGCTTCTATATAAGCATCTTTCTTAATTTATCCCAACACGGTTGTGTAACTTTCTTTAAATGGCTTGCATATACTAATACCCAAACACTTTAAATTGTAGCTTATCATTGCTGGAATCTAGAAATAAGATTAATTTTTAAACATTATATATCCTGCAATTTTCTGAATTAGTCTTTTGTTTATGATACTACAGGTTTCACTAATTTAAAAGCCATACTAATAGGAAAAATTTGTGCTCTCCTTATCTTTCTCATTTACATATGCTTATTAAGGATTTATTACAATGATGAGTTTTCCTCAACTATATACAAAAAATAGTACCAAGATTATTTAATTTCCGGTTGAGAATTATTTATTTTTCCCTAACAGGAATGATATAAGTTCTCAGTTTTAATAACTACTTATCACAATGAGAAACCAACACAGTCATTAACAGAGATAAATATTTTTATTAATATTTTTAGTTACCTGTAGTTAATACTTTGAATTTTTACTACTTTGTTCTGTTGATATTGATTTAATGGTTATCCTGTTGAACACTAACTGCATAATTCTGAGTGACAGTAAATAACTATTTTCCATTTGCTAATATTTTGCATTTGTTCAGATGAGAGCCTTTTCAAAATGTTTCCTCCTAGTACTGAGGCGATATTAACTTCAAAATGCAAGTGTTAGTATATATCTTTCTGGTACATAGATATTATTTATTCTTTGAACATTTGAAAAAATTCACCAATAAGCCCATAACAGTAAAATGGGTTTGTCAGAAAATTATACTAGGTTGGGACTTCCCTAGTGATCCAGTGATTAAGACTTTCCTTCCAATGTAGGAGGTGTGAGTTCAGTTTCTGGTTTGGGAGCTAAGATCCCACTCATATGCCTCACAGCCAAAAAACCAAAAAATAAAAAGGAAGCAATACTGTAACGAATTCAGTAAGGCTTTAGAAAAATGGTCCACATCAAAAATAAATCTTTAAAAAAAAAAAAGGATGAAAAGAAAATTATACTCTCCTCTAATTTTTAAAATGCTTTTCTCTGGTAATAATTTTTTATTTCCAACTTATTTGTATTCAAGTAGGAAAATAATAAATTCATTTCTTAGTTTTCAAAACACTTATTTTATCTAATCTAACATTTTCCTGTTTCTATTACTGTGGTTCTATCATCTTTTGCAACATCTCACTGATATTCTCAAATTCTTATGAGTAAAAATATTCCTCATATTGAAATTAAAATATTTTCAATAGGTCTGGGTTACCTTCACTTCCATTTAACATCTCAAATTCTTTTACATTTTAATAACTAATTTTTAGGTCTATTTCAGACATTTCATTTGTTTCGATAAGTATAAGCCTAGAAGCCAAGCAATAACAGATTTGCTAGATTCAAAATATATATATTAATATCAATTCATGACTTCTCTACTTCAGTAAGTTGAAATTTAAATTGTTCTTGTTTCATTTTTCTCACATACAGAAGAGCAACAAAAGTCTATTTAGAGCGTATTTTGCCCTAGTAACATGTTACTTTTTATAACATCATAATCAAAAGGTAAATTAAAAAGAATAATTGTGTTAAAGCTTAGACAAATTCTACTTCAGTGAGATTCATAGCTCTAAGTTACATGTATTTTTAATTAATCTTTACTTTCCTATTTCTCTGACTCAGTAATAAGCTGAGAGTCTGCCTACTTTGCTTCACTAGCAATGCTGGACTGGTTCTCATGAGCCAGTAATCTTTTCTTTCTCCTTCAGTACCTACACTCTACTAACAGTTAACATTAGTTGAAAGATTTTGAAATCATGGAAGCCTGGATTTCAATGTTGGCTCTGCCACAAATCACACTCAGAGTGAATTACTGTCTTTACTTCCTCTCTGAAAATGTATTATCTGCCTCACAGAGTTGTTGAGAAACTATAATGAGAGAGTACAGTAAGTGTGTGCTGCTGCTGCTGCTGAGTCGCTTCAGTCGTGTCCGACTCTGTGCAACCCCAGAGACGGCAGCCCACCAGGTTCCCCCATCCCTAAGATTCTCCAGGCAAGAACACTGGAGTGGGTTGCCATTCCTTCTCCAATGCACGAAAGTGAAAAGTGAAAAGTTAAGCCACTCAGTCGTGTCTGACTCCTAGCGACCCCATGGACTACAGTCTATCAGGCTCCTTCATCCGTGGGATTTGCCAGGCAGGAGTACTGGAGTGCGTAGCACACAGTAAATGCTCTGTTCCAGGGCAAAAGAAATGTAATTAAAGGGCTTATTTCCTATAGGATTATCATTCTCTGTCTGAGGAATAGAAATGGTGACTTAGGAAGGAAATTTACTTCTTCTGAGTTTCACAAGCTTGCTCTGCTAGAATATAAGCAGCTTTATAACTTCTGGTGGTTCTGGAAAAAAATATTTCTATCTTCTAGATAACAGCTAAGAGGCAGGAGCTGATTATGAAGGTGTCCACCTCGTTACTTGCTGGGACACAACCAAAGGGGCATGGTAAAGCTTCCTCTGATTTACTCCTAACAACTGTAGTGTTACTAATTAAAGCGGTGGTGCCAACAAAATGGTATACTTCACTTCCATTGAGAAATCTTGGGAAATCTACTCACAGATGGATTTTTAAAACCATCTGTAATCCCAGGTTAAAAATGCTTCAGGCATTCTGAAATATCTTTTCCTGGAGCAGTTTATTTTTTCTTTAGCCTGAATTACTTAGAAGTTCTTTTGTGCTCTGCATAAGTCTTCTGAAGTATTGAACCAGAACTAATCTTTCCCCCTAGATTTTCTTTGGACCAAACCTCCCAAGAATGAGCTTTGCAACTACTAACTGAACTCTCTGACTCTTTCCAATGTATAAGACTGGGATGACATCACTGCCTCATTGACTACAAGGGTCAACCAGGAGAATTAAACTGCAAGGTGAATTCTAAACATCACCTTTACAAATAAAAGATCATGCAAAACTATTCTTCCAACAATTACATATTTTATCACATTGGCACTTGCATTAGTTGCTATTGCTGCCACCATATCTATATGTTTCTATTATAAACAAAAGACCCACATAATTTCCTGTGTTTCACTACTCAGAGGTGGTAGCAACTGTAATAGCTGTAAAAATAATTTAAATATTCCTTAGATATCACCGTTCTGTAGACAATAATAAAATTTGAAGATAATCAGCAGATATAATATCATCTTCCTTTAAGCACCATTGCTAACACGGAACTCTCACATATATACCCAGTACTAAAATAAAGCTAATTCTGGGTCATGGAGCCCATTCTGAAACAAAACAAGTCCAATACCCAATACATCAGTCATTGATAGGTTAACAAAGGCATCCAATGACTAAAAGTCACAAAGAGAATTATAGACATCTGCATGACATTCATCATATAACCACATCTAATTACTCCTATAGGAAACTGTCCTTTAAATGAGAATATTCTGATGCCAGGACAAAGGCCCAAAGTAGCATTTCCAGTTTGTTTTTTTTTCTAATTTTGAAGGTGCTTCCCTGAACTTTCTAGGTTTTTACTTCCCTCAGAGGATTCTAGTTTGGCCATTACTATATTACTGGTTCCAAGAGGCTCTGATGGCTTTTCATCACCATCAAAGAAAATGTCTTCCGGATTTGGAGGTGGGGGGCAGAATTCTTCACTTGGAAAGATCTCGTGGAAGAGTGTTTCAGCTTGCTTGACGGCATGCTCACTTCCGAGTCCACAGTCAGGCCCAGTGCAGACATAAACGTTGGGAGGCAAGCCATTATATGAGCTTCGGCTGACTCCCGAGGAATCTCTCATGTTAAAATAAAGAGCCCACAAGAGTCCTGGCTTTGGAAGTTCTTCCTTGTCTACTTCTGTCTCAGAATACGGGGTGAATAATTTCTTCACCACTGATTCTAAGTCTTCTCTTGCTGTTTTGGAAGATGAACAGGTCAGATGTACCAGGTAGGTGTCTTTCATGCATGTCATGGTTGAAGAACATAATTCAATGATTCGGACAGCATGTGCTCCTGGTTCCACTGGAGGTACTATCAAAATGGAAATCTGCTGATCTGAATCTGTCTTTAGGACAGACTGATCTGTAATGAGCACTGCCCTGGATATCTGCTTATACTGCACACTGGAACATGTTTCCTCAGACAGGTAACTATCCTCCACAATGAAATATTTAGCATTTATCCTTTGACCAAGGTGATCTATAATTGCTTTACATCTTCCAGATTCTCTGTCAACTACAAGGCATTGTACTTTATGGCGAAGACAATATATTCCACCGAAAACTGCACACATCCTGCAGAAACACTGGGGAATTTCGCCTTGGCCATATAAGGGAAATAAAAAGGGAGTGTTGCCAAACCGTCCAAGACACTGAAGAAAGTTTTTTGTTGCTTTAAGGCCATCTACTGTAGTGCAAGATGATTCTGACATCATGGCAATCGAGTGAAGTATAAAATGTTGGAGGCTGGGGGTTAATTTTTTGGTTTTCAAGTACTCTGAAAATGAGCATTGTGTGAAAGCTTGGTATTCCTCAGGATGTTGTTCATAATCTAAACAAAATGTAAGAAATTTCATTAGCATCCTCTTTTCAACCATAGTGAGCTCTTTGCTATTAAAGACATCTGCTCTGGAACAAGGCACCTGCTCTACTTTTCCTTCTCGAAATGCAAGAATCCTAGTGACATTTTTAAATTCAGCGTAACGACTAACATTTGATTTGATTAACAGATCAATTAACAGTCCTTGAGAATAAAGCAACTTCGATGACAGATCAATATTAAACCTCCTGCCTTCTTTAACTATTTGAGAGTAAGCAATCCTCTTTCTCTTTGGTGGCACACTGTTGTTTTCCAATACAGGTTTGATTTCATCTTTAGTGCCATCTGAAAGTGTGTGTTTATAAGTATCATACCCACAATATTCTTCTTTCACAGAAGTTTCTGCCGTATCAGTTATTTCTTCATTGTTTTTTGGATTGTTGTCTACATTGTTGTCTTGTGTAGGCACTTCATAGCTAGTAATGTGTGATGAGTGAGTTTCCTCAGACAAGCTTGTAGAATCCAGAGGTTTTATGAGGGTACTAGATGCTACACAAGGATTTTTCTGCAGAGCATCAAGCTCTTCAATATTGCCATCCATGCCCTGACTGGCATAACAAAACACTTCGGCGTGTTGAATGGTTTCATCCTTCTTGCAAAGAGGGATGGCTTCTTCTGTTTCATGGATCATGTCTTGCCATGCAGCAGGGCTTTCTTCCACAGTGTCACTGTTTTGCCGATGTTCCTTCAACCAGGACAGCAATCCTGGAAAGCTGAAACTAGCCCAGTTTCCCCCATAGTAACTTCTTGAATCGAGATGCAGAACCCTTTGACCACTTCTGGAACATGCAGCGGCAAGGATGGATTCAGGCAGACCTGTCCCCATCACTATCACATCAAATTCTGTTGGGAGACTGTTGGCCATCCTGGAAAAGTATCTGGTGACAACTTCTAATGAAGAAAATGTGTATGAATCTGGGCTGAGGGTTCAGAGAAGGTGTGACTATGCTGTAATAAAATCTCTCCTTGTGATATTCCAGATCATCCCAGAAATACTGAAGTTGCAGGTCCCAGGTATTCAACTGCTACCCTTTTTTAGTATTATTTTCTTCTAGGTCAGTAGCATAAAACCATGATAAAGTACATCTAATCATATCTGAGAATAATAAAACAAGTATACGGTGTTCATTTTTGTGTTTCATCTTAGCAGTGCATGTCAAAATGTATCACATATGGATTTGTGACTGGAATTCTGCTCTGAAAGGAGAAAATTCAAGAAAGAATACAATTATTAACAACACTAAGAGAATAATAATTTCAAGCATCAACAATTATAATCCTATGGAACACAACTTGATATCAGGACATAAGATTTTACTAAAGCAAGTCATTACATGCTTTCTCACATGTTTTCTAACTTCTTGAAAATAAGCAAAAGATATAGACTCCTCCAAGTCAGGCAATTCAACAATGAAGAATGGATATAACAACATCCCACAAAAATAAAGAATTAGTGGAGTACAATTCTATAACTTTTGGTTTTAAGTATTTGAATAAATGGTACACAACTAGGAGATTAAATTGCAAGTAACAGGTGGCTCCACTGTGTTTATGGAAACATACTATATACTATGTGCATGCTGCTGTGATTATGCATATTTCTGTGGCCCATACAGTCTGTAGATGCTTCTAAGACAAATGATGAATAAAAGACTTTCTCATGCCCCACCCACCTTTAGGCTCTTATGGGAACAACATGAGACTATTTCTATTGAATGGGCCACTGCTATAATCAGAAAAGGATTAATTCAATAAAATAGCATATTGAAATGTTTAGGTATATGAAAGAATCAGTCTACTGAAAATGCATTTGTAAGAAATCCTTATATAAATGTGCATATGCACAGGTTTGGTTTTTAGGTGTAAGTTAAAAAGGAAAAGTCCTGGGTCCATATGTTAAAACACTGCAGTATAAAATAACATCTACTTCACTGGAAGGACTGATGCTGAAGCTGGAGCTCCAATACTTTGGCCACCTGATACAAAGAGCTGACTCATTGGGAAAGATCTTGATGCTGGGGAAGATTGAGGGCAGGAAGAGAAGGGGACAACAAGAGGATGAGACGGTTGGATGGCATCATTGACTTAATGGACATGAGTTTGAGCAAACTCTGGGAAATAGAGAAGGACAGGGAAGCCTGGCATGCTGCAGTCCATGGGGTCACAAGGAGTTGGACACAACTGAGTGACTGAAGTACAGCTTCTAAAAACCTATGTCAACATAGGGTGACATGCATTTTATGAGACCCTAGCTCTGAGACTGAATCTCTTCATCTCAAGATGAAGGTCTAAACATCCTCTGCCAAGATTAGCATGTTGTTTGTTGTTCTTATTTTTGAAGGGGTAGGAGGTGGTAGTAAAGAAAGTCTCTCCTGTTAATCTGTAGCATCATTCTGTTGTATTCCACGTGCAGAACACCTGCATGGTGGTAGGTGTTGCCAGAGGTGCAATAGCCAAAGGGCTGAAAGGCATACTCACCTGGAAGTTATTAGATTGAAGTATTACACAAACCACATGCTTGATGGCCTTCCTATCATTGCGTGGTAAGAGTAAGTTTCTTGAGCTCTGATTTTTCCTACTGCTACACTTACTGAAACCTAGATCAGTGCATACTGGGCCTGCCTAGGCTGAGATGACTAGATGGGTATCCTGGATACCCATATAACAAGCCATTCAACTGGAACTTGAAGTGACTAATTCACTGAATTGATAGTTCAGTTTAAATGAGATGGCAATCTTCATAGTCTTATCTGGTCAAAGCCTCTGCCTAAAGAATATTAGGGATTCCACTTGCTTTCAGCATTCCCTAAGAAACCAGGAATTGAGCACAGAATGAAGTGGTCGCCTGGCCTACTCATATATATATGTGAATTACTTATTCTGCTTTCTTCCTGCAGAGTGTGGAGAGGAAGACAGAACCCAGAACCCATGAGGGTATGTGAAGAAGTGTAACCATAGTATGTACCTATTTTTGGCTTAGAAGGGGATATAGCAGAGGGTTGGGAGTAAGAGAAAGGATATAAGCCATAAGTGCTGAAACCAGCCACCTCCTAACCTACAGGTATCAACGGAATTCTCATAATACAAGGCAAGGCAGGACAACCTTAAAGAACATTTAGCTCAATTACCCTGTAACCCCAGGTAAGAGAACTGATGACTGGAGAGATTAAGTGACTGGGAGAGTCCACATGATGGGTTAGCCACAGGATTAAGTGGGACCCATGCTCACACCATCAGGCCAGTGGTCTTTCCATTTGACAGAGCAGCCTCTCTAGAAGCCTCTGAAGTAAGCAGTCACTTTTGATATTTTAGAATGTCCTGCCCTTCACTACTCCAGGGTTAGTTAGTTCTTGCTTAGGGCTAGCAATGAGGAAAGCACCCTCCCTCTCTTTAACTCTTACCTAGAAGCATAATGTTTGGAATTTACTCCAGAATCCGCCAGTCAATGCAGGAGACACAGGTTCCATCCCTGGGTTGAGAAGATCCCCTGGGGAAAAATGTGGCAACCCACTCCAGTATTCTTGCCTGGGAAATCCCATAGACAGAGAAGCCTGGTGGGCTATAGTCCACGGGGTCACAATAGAGTCAAACACGACTTAGCAATTAAACAACAAAAATGTTTTCAGCTCTATCATAATCCACTATTGACCTGTCTCCCAGGGCTTGAACAAGACTCAGAACGTTCTGTCCCAGAGTTTCCACCTCTAACTTAAAGGCAGGTGAAAGCCACTGTTGAAAGCACTAACTAAATGCCCAGAAAAAGAGTAGTGGTCAGGCAAAATACTGTGTGGTGAACATTTTTAGCAGTCTTAGAAAATCCTTTCAGATTGGGGTGGGAATGGAGCAGGGATGATGAGGGAGGAAGAGGATGGAAGAGAAAAGGAGATACAGTAGAGTGAGGCCACAAGATAGAAGGGATGAGGAAGAAAACAAATGCTGGTACTAAGAAAAAACTCAACACACCCCTGTTTCCAAACTCCCAAGCACTGAGTTAGAATAGAAACTGAATTTCCCAGCACAGAAAATGCACTTCTTGAAAATAAGAACTTTAAGTGCTTATTGGGGAAGGGGTAGGTAGTAGTAGAATATTAGAATCAGAGACAAATAAAATTATGATTTCTATGACATTTTCTTGTGTCCCTCAACATATAAAAAAGGAATCATAACAAATATAATATGCGGGTTTGTCATCACATAGAAGGTTGGTGATCAAGAAAATACGCTTGATAATGCTACAACGATTTTATTCTTATAAACTTGCCACGGTAAAAGCACTAATGAATTATCAATTTTTTTTAAAGGAAATTTAAGACCTGAGAAATATACATTTCTATTTCAAACTTTTGTACAAATGAAATTTCTGGAGCACATACAAAATGATAATTTCTTTTCCAAGCTTAAAAAATAATGTCCTCAGTGAAACAGCTGGGTGGTTCATCCTTCAAAATGTCAAGTGTTAGTGAGATTTAAATCTTGCATCTGGGTTAAGAGTACTGTATTATCAAATTCTACTTAATGAAACCTACTGGTTTCACAGCTAATTATATGTTCATTTTGAGTTGGGATTCTTTCATCCATTTGCAATCTCACCTGAGACTTTCGTGTGCTGGAAACTATAGGGAAGAAAACAGAAAAAATGGCTAATAGGGTACATGCCAGTGTGCATTCTGAGGACCTGAATAAAACTATCTCACTTTCTAGGAAGCAAAGGTTTACAACTGCTAATGGGCAAATTTTTAAAAAGAATTTACACATCGCGACTATGTTAGGTTTCTACCTCTCATTTTAGGAAATTAATATAGGAATTAGATCTCATCACCCTCTCCAACTTTCACAAATCAATCATCTTTTTCCTTGAATCTCAACTCCACGGCCCTTAATTTCTTTTCTCAAAGTAATAAGCCATTGTCTCGTGCCCTGTTGAATTAAATGAGGAGACAGAAAGCAGAGAAGTAGATGAGCAGGACAGCGACAGAGATGGGGTATGGAGGAACTGGGCCCACCGGGGAGCGGGGGCTGCAGACAGGCTGGGGTTTTGGTGGGCGTGGGGCCTGGTGAGCACAGGGAAAGAGGGAGGTGAGCGAGCGCAGGAGGACGAGGTCAACGGGGGAGGAGGAGAGGTGCGCGGAGTGGGTGAGATGGAGGAAGGTAAGTCACGAGGGAAAAGCCGGGCTGGGGAGGAGGGGAGGTCAGAGGAATAGAAGTCAGTGGGGAGGTGAAGTCAGAGGAGCCCCGCCGCGAGGCTGAGGTCCCGAAGCGGGAGGGGGCGGGGCCGGGAGCAGGAGCGGGAGGGAGGTCCACCCCGACCACTCACCTCACAGGCTGCTGCTGCTGAAGCCCACTCGCCGTCCCACTCGCCGATCGTGGTGACCCCCAACCCTGCTGCCCCTCAGGGGGAACGCGAAAGCCAGCGCGGCCTGGAGGACGGACGGTAGCAGATCGCCGAGGCTGACGCGGAGCAGGAGGAGGCGGGCGGGGCTGCAGAGCCGCGGTAACTTGAGGTAGATGACGAGCACTAGCAGGTTGCTGCCCACGCCCGGAAGCCCCACGGAGCCAAGCAAAACACGCGCTCGTAGGCGCCCTCGCTGACAGGCTCGGTGAGGCTTGACTACCCCGCCCTTCCGCCAGCCGCCGCCGCGCCTCCCGGCTGGCACACAGGCGCCGGCGCGCTCGGTTCTGGGCGGGGCGCAGGGCGCCCCGAGGCATTAGACGGTATAAGATGCGGCTCCGGAGCTTTTCCCCGCCCGCGGCGCGCCTCGTAACCCCGCCCCTTCCCTCCACTGTGGCCCCGCCCTGACTCGCCTTGTAGCCCCGCCCCACCGGCGCACCGCCTAGTCCCGCCCCCTGTCGCAGTCTTGACGGAGTCCGCGGTCTCTTGGCCCCCTTCTCCCTCCCCACCCTGTATGCGGGCTCCAGCCCTCCCAGTCCGTGAGAGCCGGAAGGGAGATCGACCACAGTGGCTCCTCACTTCGCATCCCCACCGCTCCCCCAGCCCAGCCGGAAGACCTCTTGGCGTTCACCACTCACTCACTCCTTCAGGAACATTTATGGGTTTCTGGCCCACCACGTGCTCATGAGGGGTTACACGAGCGACCCCTAGCCTTGGCTTCTCTCCTCCCAGGAAGCTGTTAGGAACCGCTGCCAAATGGTGTCGCACATTTAATGCAAACCCAGGCAGCACCCCAGGCCTGCTCATAGTCCTTCGTGTCCTCCCTGCAACAGAAATGGATACTCCCAGTCACTAAGGCCCTCGCTGCGGCCACCTTCCAACTCCACACCACATCTAGCAGGTTCAGAGGTGGTCTCTGAAGCAGAACACTTCCTCTGACCTTTTATACTGTGAAAATAGATGGCAAGTTAAACACAGGTCCATGAACCGAAAAGTCATTACAGGGCTGCGCCACTGCCTCTACGCAAGCCACAAAAGGGCCCAAGGAGAATGCAGCCATTATCCAGGCCCGCAAGCTGTCCTGGGCGCCGCTGGCCTGCACAGTGTCTGTTCAAGGGCAAAGGACCTGCCCTCCACGAAGGTGTATGCCTCCTCCCTCCTCTATTCAAAAGATGGGTTGAGAATGAGTAGGGTCTGTGAACTCCCATTACAAGTGTTTTGGAATTAATGTCTAATGGTCAGGGCAGGGTGGCTCTCCATCATGGTGCATTGAGCAATAGCTGAGGGGCAGTGTGCTCTGCCCTCAAAATCTTGATTTGTCCTTAAGGCTTCCAGTCTGGACTTACCTATGAGATTAACCCAAGCACTTCTTTAAAAAAAAAAAAAAATTCATATAATTTTGTATTTTAGATTTATGCAACCGTTTAACAAGTTCTATATATTTAATGTTGACTATGTTTACTGTCGAGGGCTTCCCTGATGGCTAGTCTACAGCAAGGTCTCAATAAATATTAGTTGAATGAATGAAGAAATACTCATATTTTTCCCTAAAGCATTCATTCATTCATCGATGCTGAGTCTCTGCTCATAAACTTTGCATTGTGGTGGTGTTGGGAGAACAGACAATTATCAACCAAGTACATATGTAGTGTTGTGAAATGTGGCATTAAGAAAAATAAGGCAGGGCTTTCCTGGTAGCTCAGTGGTGAAGAATTCACCTGCCAATGCAGGAGACAAGGGTTGTATCCCTGGTGGGGGAAGATTCCTCATGCCTCAGCAATTAACACTGTGTGTCAAAACTATTGAGCCAGTGCTTTAGAGCCTGGGAACCACAGCTACTGAGCCCTGCAACTACAGAGTAGGCCCTGCTCACACAGCAGTGAAGACCCAGCACAGCCAAAAACAAATAAATACATACAATTTTTTTAAAGATATATAAGGCAAATAATTCCTAATTATCTTTTATTCCTGAAGGAAATAAGTCCTGAATATTCATTGGAAGGACTGATACTGAAGCTGAAGCTCCAATACTTTGGCCACCTGATGTGAAGAACTCACTAATTGGGAAAGGTCCCGATGCTGGGAAAGATTGAAGGCAGGAGGAGAAGGGGATGACAGAGGATGAGATGGTTGGATGGCATCACCAACTCGATGGACATGAGTTTGAGTAAGCTCCAAGTGTTGGTGATGGACAGGGAAACCTGGCGAGCTGTAGTCCATGGGGTCACAAAGAGTTGGACACTACTGAGTGGCTGAACTGAAGGCAGAGAAAAGGTATTTGGGAGGAAGGGAAGAGTTTGTTATTTTGTATAGCATGGTTACACATAGCCACCCTGAGTATAACAGGCACAGGGTAGATGTAATGGAGTGGGTCCATGCTTGACATATTGGAGGAAAAATAAAGAAACCAGTGTGGCTGGGTGGAATGAGAATTGCAAAATAAGGGCAGAGAAGTAGGTGAGCAGTGATTGGCTGCAGGTTCTTGGCTATTTTAGTAAAATGACTTTGGCTTTAAAGTCTAAGGCAATGCCTATGTAAGAGGAATAATAGTGGGGGGAAAAAGGGATAAGAGGCTTTTGGTAAATGTTTAAGAATTTTGGTAGATTTGTTTTTATAATACTATGAATTGTTAAGGTTATCTATTATACTTGGGGTTTCCCAGATGGCACTAGTTGTAAAGAATCCAATTCCTAATGCAGAAGATGAAAGAGACACAGGTTTGATCCCTGGGTAAGGAAGATCCCAGGGAGAAGGAAATAGCAACCATGGAAGGAAATGGACGGTAGCATGCTAGGCTCCTTTGTCCTCCACTGTCTCCTGAAGTTTTCTCAAATTTATGTCCATTGAGTCAGTGATGCTATCTAGCCATTTCACATCCTCTGCCACCTCCTCCTTTTGCCTTCAGTCTTTTCCATCATCGGTGTCTTTTACAATGTGTTGACTCTTCGCATCAGGTGGTCAAAGGAGTGGAGCTTCAGCATCAATCCTTCCAATGAATATTCAGGGTTGATTTCCTTTAGGATTGACTAGTTTGATCTCCTTGCTGTCCAAGGGACTCTCAAGAGTTTTCTCCAGCACCACGGTTTGAAAGCATCAGTTCCGCGCTTAGTCTCCTTAATGTTCCAATTCTCACATCCGTATAGGACTACTGGAAAAACCATAGCTTTGACAACATAGAACTTTGTCACAAAGTGATGTCTCTGCTTTTTAGTTTGCTGTCTAGGTTTGTCATAGCTTTCCTTCCTGGGAGCATCTTCTAATTAAAATTTAAATAAAATTTAAAATAAAGAGTCTTTAGTTGTTAGAAATATGCAAACCAAAACCACAATGAAATACCACTTCAGACCTACTAGACTGGCTATTACCAAAAACTAAAAACAGCAACAAAAAGGAAACTAAAAAGCATTGAAAGAATGTGGAGGAGTTAGAACCCTGCTGTGCCACTACTGAGAATGTAAAATGGTGTAGCCACTGTGGAAACAGCTTGGCAGTTCCTCAGAAAGTTAAACACATCTATCAATGATCTAGTAATTCTACTCCTAGAAGTATAGCCAAAAGAATTGAAAGCAGGGACTGGAGCATGTATTTGTACACAAGTGTTCATAGCAGTATTATTCACAATAGCCAAATGGTGGAAATAAAGCAAATGTCCATTGATAGACAAATGAATAAAAAATGAGATATGTACATACAATGGAATATTACTCAGTAATAGAAATAAATGAAATTCTAATATATGCTACAACATAGATGAACCTTGAAAACCTTAGGCTGAGTGAAGTAAGCGTGACACAAAAGGACAAATATTATAGATTCCAGTAATAAGAGGTGCCTAGAATAGACACATTCATAGTAACAGAGAGTAGAGTAGCACTCACCAGAGGGGAGGAAGAAATGGGGAATTAGTGGTTAATGGGTACAGAACCTCAATTTGGGGTGTTGCAGATGTTCTGGAAATGGATAGTAGAGATGGTTGCACAAAATTGTGAATTACTTAATGCCATTTAATTGCACATTTAAAATGACTGAAATGGTAAGTTTTATGTGATGTATATTTTAATGCACTAAAAAGCATATGCTAATTATGCCTGCATCTCACTCCCCCAAAGTAGGAAAAGTACAGTATATGCAAATGTAAACAATTTACTGAGTGAGCTGGACTCAGTATGTTGTTTAGTTGCTAAGTCCTGTTCAACTCTTTTTCGATCCCATGGACTGTAGCCTGCCAGGCTCCTTTGTCCAGCACAGTGCAAGCAAAAAGTAATTTTATTCTCTTTGGTACTACTCATTTCAAATATTTTCTTTCCACCTATTCTTCACTGCCCTTGGTTGACATTTTATCAGTTCTCAAAGCCTTTCTGATCACTTTCAAGTAATATAAAGTCCAGAATATTGTAATACTGACACATTAAAACTCATAGAAAAATCATCTGTCAACCCTCCAAAACAGAGCGTGCTGTAGCCTGGAGAACTTTTGGGGGGTGGGGAGGTGGGAGTGGAGGGAACAATAACCAGCTTCTCCCATTTCCTTAAGTACCACCTTTGATGCTTCTCTGGGCCCCTCTGGGATTTTGAGGAAAATCTTCCTTGATTGGTAAAGTTGTCATCTGATATTGGTGCCCTCTGCTTATGCAAATTTTCAGTCTGCCTTTTTCTCTCCTAGGGTGATCTATGGAGTCTTTAGAGGACCTGAGGTCACTGGAGAAATTTTTCCCACAACTCTGTTGACAGTGGCAGTGCCTCTCTGTCAGCTGGAGCCTTAGTTCTCCCTCTAAGACCCTGATTAGGGTCCCCTAGACCCTCCAGGCAGTCTTCTCCAATAGCATTCCTCCCAAAGTTATGGTCACATGACTACTCTAAAAATTTTGTCTGGAGGTGTTCATTAAGGGTCTCCTCAACCTCGTAATGAACCTGCTTTCTCTTAAGCCTTCTGAAGGAGGGAATAGACTAATGTGTGAAGAATTGGTTTCTCAGTGCCTCTGTACATCATCCTTCATGGGCTGTATAGACCCTTTTTTAAAAAAATGGGGGAATTCCTCAAGCCTATTGTACCATGGAACCTCTGGCAAGACAGAAAGAAGACTATTTTAGTATCCTCCCATACTGGGAGCATTAATTCATTACAACCTCTATATTTCAAACCAGTCTTTTACAAAGTATGGCAGTGTCAATGGAAACAAGCTTTTGGGGTATTTTTGTTTTTAATTTAATTTATTTATTTTGCTGCATCAGAGTGGGATCTTTAGTCATAGCATGTGGGATCTAGCTCCCTGGCCAGGAATTGAACCTGGGCCCCTTGCATTGGTAGCACCGAGTCTTAGCCACTGGACTACCAGGGAAGTCCCCAAGAAGACAGGTTTTATCTGCCACTCTTGTTCAGAATCACTAATAATACTTAGCCTTCTGTGTCATGCACATGACAGCTAAGAGGAAACTTCGATACTTACTCAACCAAGTAATCTCTCTCCAAGGAGCAAATCTTTCCCAGGCCTGTCTAAACTTTGATCCCCAGTAAGAAGAAGAAGAAGCCTTGAGGAAATTCTGGCCAAATATATCTAAACCATTTCCGGTCTTAGGAAACATAAGTTAGTGAATGTAATTGAACTTTTTTTTTTTTTTTTTAAAGAAAATCTAGCATACCTTCAAGTTCTGAACATCAATTCTCTTCACACCTACAGCTGAATTTCTTTATTGAGTAAACTATTAGTCTTTCCAACACCTCCTTTCTTTTCAAAACACTTTCTGCTCTTGGTTTTGGAAATACTCCTTTCTCTTGACTCTCGTACTTCACTGGCCACTCCTACTTAGTTTCCATCAGTGGTTCTTCCTGATCACTCTGACCTCCGAACAGTGGCATGCTCAAGGTTTGGTCCTCAGTTTTTTTGTTTCTTCAAGGAGATCTCATCTAGTCCAATGGCTTTGAATACCACCTAAGTGCTGATGGTGGCTTCCCAGGGGTTCAGTGGTAAAGAATCCATCTCCCAATGCAGGAGACGTGAGTTCAATCCCTGGGTTGGGAAGATCACCTGGAATAGGAAATGCCAGCCCACTTCAGTATTCTTGCCTAGAAAATTCCATGGACAGAGGAGCCTTACAGGCTACAGTCCATGGGGTTGCAAAGAGCTGGATATGACTGAGCAACTATACACAGCAGAGCAAGTGCTGATGGTTTTTAAGTTCTCCCCTGAACCCTAGATTTTTACATCTGACTATTCAATATCCACAATTGTTTATCTAATAGACATCTCAAACTTAACACATCCCAAATTAAACTCTTAATTCTCCCCTCAAAATTGCCTTCTCCCACTGACTTCTTCCCCAGAAGTGAGTAAATATTCTATCCTCCCAGAATCCCTGGAATTATTCTTGATTCTTTTCTTGCTATCACATTCCCATCTAATCTATCAGCAAATTCTATCACATCTATCTTCATAGAGCCTGACATCTTAGCCCTACCTTCATCTAAACCACTATCATCTCTTACTTGGATTACTGAAATTGCCACCTAGTTGGTTTTCCTGCTTCTACTCTTTCTCTCCTTCAACTTACCTCTACTAAGCAGTTGAATGGAGAAGGAAATGGCAACCCACTCCAGTACTCTTGCCTGGGAAAGCCCATGGAAAGAGGAGCCCGGTGGGCTGCAGTTCATGGGGCTGTAAAGAGTCAGACACGACTGAGCGACTAACAAGCAGTTGAAACAATCCTTTTCAATTGTGACTCAGACATCAGCATTCTACTCAATGACAGAATAGTGATTACTGTATAGACTGTGCTTACAACAGATTTGGCTCCACCTCTGACTCTGATGTTATCTCCCCACCTTCCCTTCCCATACCATATCACCCCAGTCACATAACTGCTTCCTTGCTTCTCAGACGTATTAAGCACAGTTTGATATCGGGACTTTATGCATGCTTTTCTTGGAATACCTTTCTACCATTTGTCCACATGGCTTGCTACCTTACTTCTCTCTGGTTTGTGTCCAAGTGTCTTTCTATTAATGAGTCCTTTTCTGAGCTCCCTCATCCATGTCCTTTGACTTATCCCCCAACCCAACATACTTATACTCTTTTTCTTTAGCGTATTTATCACCTACTGCCATATTACTTACTGGCTTGTTTGTGTGTCTTCTCCATCAGATTGAAAGCTCAATAAGCTCTTTTGTTCATTGTTGTTTCCTCAGTGCCTAAAATAGTACCTAAGGTGAAGCAGGTGCTTATCTGCTGAATGAATGAGACTGAGAATGCATGAGAATGGTAGGAAAAGTGGTCCTTCATGTGTCACTACCTATATTTTGAAAGCTTTAAAGGGAAAAAAAGGAACAAAAGAAATTAGGAGATTTTTTTCCTACGTGAAAGTCTTATTTTGTCCTTTTAGTAGCCAGAGATGAATATTAAGGAGACAGTATTACACCCAGTATTATACCCAGCAATGCTACTTGATTCACTTCTGAATGCAAGGTCTTGCAAATGTTTTTAAAGATGGACTTCATCTAACTCACCTAAAGCATAGGAAGTTAGCTCATGGTGGATAAAATATTAGATAATCTCTCCTTCCCATAAAGAGTTAAATATTGGAAAACTTGATTTAATAGCAATTGCACTAAATAGTATTGGAGTATTGGAGCTTGCAATTAGAGGAAAGGAGACAAAGAGAAAGCTTCTTCTCATTCAACTAATGATACCTTGAAAGAACTTTCCTCTCAGTCAGGAACTACCTCTTCCTCATACTGACTTGCTTTATTATTTTAATTGAAGGACAATACATAAACGAAGAAAAAGTATTTTTATTCTCTATGACCTCAAAAACTATCTTCATTTGTCATAGAAAGGTCAGATACTGAAATACATTTTCATTTTTAGAAGTTCAGGTATCCAATCAAGTATGGCTGCAAGAATGAATGTGAATTTTACTCTCCAGGGCATATCCTAAGGAAGGCAAAATGAGGTGAAAAGAGATATGGGGGGAGAAGGTAATACCCAGTTTCCATACTTGGCCTTTATCCATTTTTCTTTCCTCTTAGGCAATATATACACACACACCACACCCACCCACACACATACATACACACAAATTTGTGGAGAAAGAAATCTCAATTTCCTCTTTATGAAGGAAGGAGGATGTTACAAAGGTATTATGATGCAATAAGGACCATATGAAGGGCACTGGTAACATTATGAGGTCAGGAGTTTTACTGGTGTTTGCCTATATGAAATGCGTTAGACCTAAGTCAGTGTTTTCCCTGCTATACTCCTACCCACAGTATGGGATGTTAAGATCAAAGGAATGAGACCTAGGGCAAAAATTGAGGCAGCAGGGAGGCATTGCAACAACTGGAAGGTTTTCCAAGTTGGCAAATTTACACTGTTATTTCTGGACAAAATAAAAGATTCCCTGTGTCCTTATGGATATCGGGGAGGAAAAGCATATCAACACTGCACTGCAGGTTAGCAGTTTCAGGACAGCCTTGAGAGGGTTTGAAAGATTGGTTGAACATGTAGCAGCACAGAAAAGAGATGAAAGAGCTGGTGTGTTTGCCCAAAAAGAAGGTAAGATCAGTGAACATGGGGCAGTCCAGTTTGGTCTGTTGATTAGAACTGGGAATACTATCAAACAGGAAGATGATAGAATTTAATAATTTACAAATTACTTTAATAAATATAATTTAATTACTTCTTGTAACAGGGAGAGGCAACATAGCTGAATAGCAAAGACATTGAATGGAAGGGTGGTGTACAGTTCCTCATCTGACTCTGTCCTTGAATAGCTAAGTGGACTTGAAGAAGCTCTTTCATTTCTCTGAATGTTCAGTTCAGTCACTCAGTCATGTCTGACTCTTTGTGACCCTATGAATTGCAGCATGCCAGGCCTCCCTGTCCATCACCAACTCCTGGATTTCACCCAAACTGTCCATTAAGTCAGTGATGCCATCCAGCCATCTCATCCTTGGTCGTCCCCTTCTCCTCCTGCCCCCAATCTCTCCCAGCATCAGAGTCTTTTCCAACGAGTCAACTCTTAACATGAGGTGGCCAAAGTATTGGAGTTTCAGCCTCAGAATCAGTCCTTCCAATGAACACCCAGGACTGGTCTCCTTTAGGATGAACTGGTTGGATCTCCTTGTAGTCCAAGGGACTCTAAGAGTCTTCTCCAACACCACAGTTCAAAAGCATCAATTCTTCGGTGCTCAGCTTTCTTCACAACCAACTCTCACATCCAAACATGACCACTGGAAAACCATAGCCTTGACCAGATGGACATTTGTGGGCAAAGTAATGTGTCTGCTTTTCAATATGCTCTCTAGGTTGGTCATAACTTACCTTCAAAGGAGTCAGCATCTTTTAATTTCATGGCTGCAGTCACCATCTGCAGTGATTTTGGAGCACCCCAAAATAAAGTCTGACACTGTTTCCACTGTTTCCCCATCTATTTCCCATGAAGTGATGGGAACAGATGCCATGATCTTCATTTTCTGAATGTTGAGCTTTAAGCCAACTTTTTCACTATCCTCTTTCACTTTCATCAAGAGGCTTTTTAGCTCCTCTTCACATAAGGGTGGTGTCATCTGCACATCTGATGTTATTGATATTTCTCCTGGCAATCTTGATTCCAGCTTGTGCTTCTTCCAGTCCAGCGTTTCTCATGATGTACTCTGCATAGAAGTTAAATAAGCAGGGTGACAATATACAGCCTTGATGTACTCCTTTTCCTATTTGGAACCAGTCTGTTGTTCCATGTCCAGTTCTAACTGTTGCTTCCTGACCTGCATACAGGTTTCTTAAGAGGCAGGTCAGGTGGTCTGGTATTCCCAGTTAGCTCTCTCAAATGTAAAATCAGAGGGATGGGTTAAATGACTTCTAAGGTTTCTTATGTGGAATCTATCATTTGACGTCTTACTGGTTGCTCTGGGACTCTCAATAGGGCATTGCAGGCATGCTTAGTCACTCAGTTGTGTCCAATTCTTTGTGACCCCGTGGGCTGCAGACCGCCAGGCTCCTCTGTCCATGGAATTCTCCAGGAAAGAATACTGGAGTGGGTAGCCATTCTATTCTCCAGGGGACCTTCCTGACCCAGGGATCAAACCCAAGTTTCCTGTATTGCAGGCAGATTCTTTACCACTTGAGTGACTAGTGCATAGTGATCACTAGTAAGCCACATGAACTACCTGCCATCACTTTACTTAAGGGTATCACAAGATCATAAAGAATTTTCTAAGTAAGGCAAAGTTTCCTCCCTCACCATGATTCACCCTCTGGGCCTCTCCTCCTGTCTCTAGGCTGGAATAATTTCAAGCATGCCAAGGTAAGCAGATGGTGGTGAGCAGTGATCTGCCAGGATTACTAGAATCAGATACCAACACAGAACTGAATGTATAGCTCCATGGTCAAGGTTGAAGGGGAGTGGTGTAGTGTGTAGCTTCAGATCATTGAGAATAGCAGTGAAGAGTAAGGCTTAATGGGGAGAAGGCAATGGCAAGCCACTCCAGTACTCTTGCTTGGAAAATCCCATGGACAGAGGAGCCTGGTAGGCTGCAGTCCATGCGGTCGCTAAGAGTTGGGCATGACTGAGCGACTTCACTTTTACTTTTCACTTTCATGCATTGGAGAAGGAAATGGCAACCCACTCCAGTGTTCTTGCCTGGAGAATCCCAGGGACGGAGAAGCCTGGTGGGCTGCCATCTGTGGGGTCGCACAGAGTCGGACACGACTGAAGTGACTTAGCAGCAGCAGCAGTAAGGCTTAATGATAGAGTAAAATTCTAACAGAACAAATCCTGCTGTTGTAAGGGAAGTAGTGGGGCTCACATGACTGCTAGAGGGTCAGCATGGCCAGCCTCTTAATATGCCAGGCTGGAGTAGGATATGGCAACTCACTCCAGTATTTTTGTGTGGGAAATCCTATGGATAGAGGAGCCTGCTGGGCTACAGTCCTTGGGGTTGTAAAGAGAAGGACACAACTGAGTGACTGAACAACAGTGAGAACAACATAGTGATAAACAAGTGAAAATGTTGACTTTGGGTGTTCAGACCCAAACCAGTATTATTGGAATAGCCTTGTTGACTTAAAAAAGATGCACAGCCTGAGAGTTGCAAGTTAAATTTTATTGGGGGCAAAATGGGGACTGCCGTCTGGGAGACAGCACCTCAGATACCTCTGAGAGACTGCTCCAAGAGGTAGTGGGGGAAGGTCAACATATGGGATTTTGGTGAAATGGGAGTTCATGCAATCAAGCACTTACCTTACAAAAGATTTTCTGCTAGTCACAAGGAGCTGATGTCACCATTAAGGGATTTAGGATTTTTGTAGATAGGAGGAGATTGCAAGGGTTGGGATCATTAAATCAGTTCCTGAAAATATCTAACTATCTAAAGACCTGTTCCACCAGTTTTCCTGGAGCTTGCGCTAAGTCGCTTCAGTCTTATCATATTCTTTGTGGCCCTATGGACTAAAGCCCATCAGACTCCTTTCCTCCAGGCAAGAACACTAGAGTGGGTTGCCATGCCCTCCTCCAGATCTTTCCGACCCAGGGATCAAACCCAAGTCTCTTACAACTCCTGCATTGGGAAGTGGGTTCTTTACCACTAGTGCTACCTAGGAACCCCTGCTCTCCACCCTGAACTCCCTTTGGGAAGTGTCAAAGGTCAGCTGCTACAGCAGCACAGATTTAATCCCAGCAAAGGCAGATGGCAAATGCCCTTGGCAACTGCCAATTTGTAGTTGATAGTATTTAAGAATTTACAAATCATTTTAATAAATACAATTTAATTACTTCTCACAACAATTCTAAAAGGCAAATATTACTGTCATTGCTATTTTTGGTGTTGTGTTGCTAAGTCATGTCCAACTCTTTTGTGACCCCATGGATGTCTAGTCAAAGCTATGTTTTTTCCAGTAGTCATGTATGGATGTGAGAGTTGGACCATAAAGAAAGCTAAGTGCCAAAGTATTGATGCTTTTGAACTGTGGTGTTGAAGACTCTTGAAAGTCCCTTAGACAGCAAGGAGACCAAACTAGCCAATCCTAAAGGAAATTAGTCCTGAATTTTCATTGGAAGGACTGATGCTGAAGCTGAATCTCCAATACTCTGGCCACCTGATGTGAAGAGCTGACTCATATGAAAAGACCCTGATGCTGGGAAAGATTGAAGGTGGGAGGAGAAGGGGATGAAAGAGGATGAGATGGTTGGGTGACATCACCGACTCTATGGACATGAGTTCAAGTAAACTCTGGGAGTTGGTGATGGCCAGGGAGGCCTGGCATGCTGCAGTCCATGGGTCGCAAAGAGCTGGACACAACTGAGCCACTGAACTGAACTGGACTCTAGTCTGCCAGGTTCCTTATTGCTATTAGCTCCATTTTATTTGTTAACAAATGACAAATATGTAAAAATCATCTGTTCAAGTCACTCAATTCCTAAGTGTTAGAGCTGACTCAGACCTTTTATTAATAGATATGCTTTTGTTAAATGATTGAGAACTTGCCTGGGTTTTCTAAACTACTCAATAAGCTTTCATCTTTCCTTAGTCCCCTTGTCAGTTTGTTTTAACTCTCTCTGTAACTGATTTTCCAAACCCTTGCACTTTTTCTGAGTCCTCAATAGGATCTCATCTTCTCTCAGTCAAGCTTTCAACATCATAAGTGAAAGCAAAGCCAAAAGATAAGAATTCCCTCAAACTCTCTTTCTTCCACTTTCAAATTACCTGAAGCAATACCTGTCCTTTCTTCCATGCCTCCTCCCCTCCAGAGCTGTTGCTACCTTGCTGCAACAACTGTAAAATCTTCCTTTCCCACTGGTTTTGTTCTCTAAAACTAAAATTATGATGACAGTCCTTACCTTGACTTTCTGTTCCTTTTTAAGCTTGTATGTTTTTCCTTTGCTTCTCTGCTAAATTTCCCCATAGTGTCACCACTTCGTTTTCAATCAAGTATGGCTTCCTTCATCACTTTGCTGAAAAATCCTCTTACCAAAGTATTCGATCATCTAATATGCCTGCCAAATTCAACAACTTGTTTATATTTTCCAGCTTACTTGGCCATTTCACTACATAAACAGCTGCTTCTGCTTCTAGAAATTATCTTCTGTGTTACTCATTAACACCACTCTCCTCTTATTTTTTCCTCTTCTCATTCTTTCTTTGCCTCTTTTTTTCTTGAGCATTGCCTTCATTGTCTCTCAGTCTTATAGCATAGACATCAACTACCTAGTCTTCTAAGCCAGGTGTCTTGGTATAAATTTTGACTCTTTATTTCACGGCATCTCACTCTTGGGTTATTATAACAGCTTCTTTATATAATGGTCTTCTTGCCAAGAGTGATTCCTTTCAGTATAGTTCTACTGGGAGACTTTCCTTTAAAAATCTGTTTGGAATTTCCACATCCCTAGTATATTAGAGCACTCTTAAAATCCATATACATTATGGCATCGTCCCCTAACCTACTCCAGTTGTAGCTCCTTGGAATTGCCCTGCCTGCACCTTCTGTCTTAACATTAACTTCTCAGCATTTCCAAACCTGGCATACTGTTAACCACTCTGATTTTGCACATGTCATCGCATGTACATTTCCTCCCTTTTGGAGGGTCTATGAATACTTCCGTATTTTTCAAGATCCAAATCAAACATCACTTCTTTACAAAAACTTCCAAACTTTTCCTGAACAAAGCCATCCTTAGAAATTTTTATGCACTTTATTGCATCTCAAGGAATTACCTGCTAATCTTAACTTGTTGAAATTGATATACATGCTGTATTTCTGCCCTTTCTTTCCAGCATTAAACTGTGAGTGCTTTGAAGACTTGGCAACCTCAGGGTTAGCCCAGAATCTGAAGCCAGGAAGCACTCCTTAAATGTGTGCTAAACAAATAAACCTTGGTTAAATCGACATGCTTGCAATTACAAAGCCACACTGAAAATTTCTTTCTCTAGTATATATGTTTATCAGTTCAGTTCAGTTCAGTGGCTCAGTCATGTCTGACTCTGCGACCCCATGAATTGCAGCATGCCAGGCCTCCCTATCCATCACCAACTCCTGGAGTTCACTCAGACTCATGTCCATTGAGTCAGGGATGCCATCCAGCCATCTCATCCTCGGTCGTCCCCTTCTCCTCCTGCCCCCAATCCCTCCCAGCATCAGAGTCTTTTCCAATGAGTCAACTTTTGCATGAGGTAGACAAAGTATTGGAGTTTCAGCTTTAGCATCATTCCTTCCAAGGAAATCCCAGGGCTGATCTCCTTCAGAATGGACTGGTGGGATCTCCTTGCAGTCCAAGGGACTCTCGAGAGTCTTCTCCAACATCACAGCTCAAAAGCATCAATTCTTTGGTGTTCAGCTTCCTTCACTGTCCAACTCTCGCATCCATACATGACCAATGGAAAGACCATAGCCTTGACTAAACGGACCGTGTTGGCAAAGTAATGCCTCTGCTTTTGAATATGCTATCTAGGTTGGTCATAACTTTTCTTCCAAGGAGTAAGCGTCTTTTAATTTCATGGCTGCAGTCACCATCCATCTGCAGTGACTTTGGAGCCCAAAAAGAAGTCTGACACTGTTTCCACTGTTTCCCCATCTATTTCCCATGAACTGATGGGACCAGATGCCATGATCTTTATTTTCTGAATGTTGAGCTTTAAGCCAACTTTTTCACTCTCCTCTTTCACTTTCATCAAGAGGCTTTTTAGATCCTCTTCACTTTCTGCCATAAGGGTGGAATCATCTGCATATCTGAGGTTATTGACATTTCTCCCGGCAATTTTAATTCCAGCTTGTGCTTCTTGCAGCCCAGCGTTTCTCATGCCAAAGAATGCTCAAACTACCACACAATTGCACTCATCTCACACACTAGTAAAGTAATGCTCAAAATTCTCCAAGCCAGGCTTCAGCAATACGTGAACCATGAACTTCCAGTTGTTCAAGCTGGTTTTAGAAAAGGCAGAGGAACCAGAGATCAAATTGCCAACATCCACTGGATCATGGAAAAAGCAAGAGAGTTCCAGAAAAACATCTATTTCTGCTTTATTGACTATGCCAAAGCCTTTGACTGTGTGGATCACAATAAACTGTGGAAAATTCTGAAAGAGATGGGAATACAGACCACCTGACCTGCCTCTTGAGAAATCTGTATGCAGGTCAGGAAGCAACAGTTAGAACTGGACATGGAACAACAGACTGGTTCCAAATAGGAAAAGGAATACATCAAGACTGTATGTTGTCACTGTGCTTATTTAACTTATATGCAGAGAACATCATGAGAAACGCTGGACTGGAAGAAGCACAAGCTGGAATCAAGATTGCCGGGAGAAATATCAATAACCTCAGATATGCAGATGACACCACCCTTATGGCAGAAAGTGAAGAGGAGCTAAAAAGCCTATTGATGAAAGCGAAAGAGGAGAGTGAAAAAGTTGGCTTAAAGCTCAACATTCAGAAAACGAAGATCATGGCATCTGGTCCCATCACTTCATGGGAAATAGATGGGGAAACAGTGGAAACAGTGTCAGACTTTATTTTGGGGTGCTCCAAAATCACTGCAGATGGTGACTGCAGCCATGAAATTAAAAGACGCTTACTCCTTGGAAGAAAAGTTATGACCAACCTAGATAGTATATTCAAAAGCAGAGACATTACTTTGCCGACTAAGGTCTGTCTAGTCAAGGCTACTGTTTTTCCTGTGGTCATGTATGGATGTGAGAGTTGAACTGTGAAGAAGGCTGAGCGCCGAAGAATTGATGCTTTTGAACTGTGGTGTTGGAGAAGACTCTTGAGAGTCCCTTGGACTGCAAGGAGATCCCACCAGTCCATTCTGAAGGAGATCAGCCCTGGGATTTCCTTGGAAGGAATGATGCTAAAGCTGAAACTCCAGTACTTTGGCCACCTGATGCGAAGAGTTGACTCATTGGAAAAGACTCTGATGCCGGGAGGGATTGGGGGCAGGAGGAGAAAGGGACGACCGAGGATGAGATGGCTGGATGGCATCACGGACTCCATGGACGTGAGTCTGGGTGAACTCCGGGAGTTGATGATGGACAGGGAGGCCTGGCATGCTGCGATTCATGGGGTCGCAAAGAGTCAGACATGACTGAGCCACTGAACGGAAGGAACTGAACTGAACTGAAAGAAAGTGAAATCTCTTGCTCAGTCATGTCCGACTCTTTGTGACCTTGTGGACTGTAGCCCACCAGGCTCCTCAGTCCATGGGATTCTCCAGGCAAGAATACTGGAGTAGGTTGCCATTTCCTTCTTCAGGGGATCTTCCTGACTCAGGGATTGAACCCAGGTCTCCCACACTGCAGGCAGGCGCTTTAACCTCTGAGCCACCAGGGACGCCCTATATGCAGAGTGCATCATGGGAAACGCTGGGCTGGAAGAAGCACGAGCTGGAATCAAGATTGCCGGGAGAAATATCAATATATGTTTATATACACACACATATACGTATATATATATATATATATATATATATATATTTATGTTTAGAGAGAGAACACATATCTTATAAACATATATATATACATTTTTATAGTACATTCTGTTATTACTGAAGTGCAATGTACTAGTGACTGTAGTTTATAGTTATATATGTATATGTATGTGTATTAGATTTGATCAAAACTAAGTACTGCTAGATAAATTACCTTTATGACTGGGACTAAACTAAAAGATTGCGAAGGGAGAAATGTAATCTGAATTTTGATCAGACTGCTAATACTGGCATACATTCATTTTTGTTGTTGTTGTTGTTTAATTGCTTAGTTGTGTCTGACTCTTTCGAGATACCATGGACTGTAGCCCACCAGGCCCCTCTGTCCGTTGGAATTCCAAGGCAAGAATACTGGAGTGGATTGTCATTTCATTCTCTAGGTGATGTTTCCAACCCTGGAGATCGAACCTGTGTCTCCTCCCTGGCAGGTGGATTCTTTACCAGTGAGCCACTTGGGAAGCCCCAAATCGGGTCTACCTCTCACCATAGGCAAGATAGGCAAGAAGCTGAGAACTACAGAGAATGTTTCTTAACGGCACCATTGTTTACCTCAAAAACTGTATCAAGTATATTGTAGGAGTTCATCTGTGCAATATTGCTCTTAAATCTTATTGTTAATTACCCAATAGACTTAAAATCATCTGAGGAAAGAAAAGTCTTACATTTCTTATCTAGTGGCATTTAGAATAGACATCTATCTGTACTAGTTGGTATGAATTTAAAACAGCTAAGCTATTTGGATCTCTCATATGAATTTCAAACTTAATATTACCAAGATTGAATGGTTTATTTTTCTCAAGAAATATGACTCTTACTCGTTTGCCTCTGTTTTGGTAAATAGTACCAATATCTGTTCAGTTTTGAAATCAGAAACCTGAGTGTCATTCTAGAGCAAGGTTTCTCGACCTTAATACTGTTGACATTTGGGGCTTGATAATTCTTTGTTCTGTCTGTATGTGTATTCTATGTGTATGTGTGTGAGGCCAGGAATGGGGGCGGGCTATCTTGTGCCCTGCAGAATATTTAGTGGCATCTCTGGCTTCTACCCACCAGATGTCAGTAGCATCCTCATCCCTCATTGTAACAATCAAAAATGTCTGCTTACATTGCCAAATAGCCTATGAGAGAGGTAGGTCAAACTCTCCCAATAACAACCATTACTCTAGAATCCAGCCTGTCCTTCACTCACAAATTCTGTCCCCCAAACTTCCAAGCTCTTAGCAAGTCTTTGCAATTCTACTTCCAGCCATATCTCACCATCTCAGTGATCTCTCTTCGGTGCCTGTGTGTGTAGGTGTGTATGAGTTGCTCAGTCATGTCTGACTCTTTGCGACCCCATGGACTGTAGCCCCCCAGGCTGTCATGGGTGGGATCTCCCGTGCTGGCTTCCAGCATCTGTCCATTGAATTCTGGACTGGTTTCTGGGAGTTGGTATAGATCTTCCCTACTCAGGAATTGAACTCAGGTCTCCTGCATTGCAGGCAGATTATTTACCATCAGTGCCTATACCACTTATCATCCAGCTGAGGACACTTTCAAGAATGAAAGGGGTTGTTGTTAATAATTGAGTGGACAAAATAGGTGGGCTTCCCAGGTAGCTCAGTGGTAAAGAATCCACCTGCCAATACAGGAGATGTGAGTTCAATCCTTGGGTCAGGAAGATCTCCTGGAGGAGGAAATGGCAACTCACTCCAGTATGCTTGTCTGGGAAATCCCATGGACAGAGGAGCCTGGCAGTTCATGGGGTGGCAAAGAGTCAGACAGAATTGAGCAACTGAGCACACACTCACAGAGAAAAGAGGCATAAATGTATCTTCTTGACCTAAGCCTCCACATCTAAAATCTGAATCTCAAACTCCTCACTAACTTTATAGTTTTCATCCTTGTCTCCTCATAGCAACCAGGGTCTTTCAAACGCTCTAGTGATAGCTCGCCATCATGCTTAGAATAAAATACAAACTTCTAACTCTAATTTGGCCCTCCTTCCTCTCTGATCTCACCTCATGATAACTTTCCCCAGTTCTCACTATACTTCATATCACTGACCTTTAAAGAATGCACCAAGCTCTTTCCTGCCTTAGCATTCTTGTGTTTGTCAGCCTCTACCTAAGATGCTCTTCTCTAGCTTTAGCATATGTCTGACTCCTTTTGCTTATCAGGTCTCAGCTTTGTTGCTTTTTATCTGTCCTTAGAAAGGGATTCCCTCAGGTCCACCCTCACCCACCAGCACAGGACAATTCTGTTAATATCACATCTCCCTATTGATTTCCTTCTGAGCATTTATCTCACTTTCAACTTAGTGATTCTCACATTGTTACTAAGATATGACCTACTTACAGTAAAGCACAGAAAGCGTGCTGTTCTTAAGTGTATAACTCAATACATTTGGACATATGTACACATGCCTGTAGGTATCAACTAGATCAAGACAGAGAATATCTCTACCATTCCAGAATGTTCTCATGCCCTGTTACACAGATAACCACTAATCCAGTGTCCATCTCTAGTAATTAGTCTTGCCTGTCACAGCCCATAAATATTTTGTTCACTTGATTTTCTGTTTATTCCATTAGAATATAAACTACCAGAAGAAGGGGTCTTGGCTACCTAGTTTTCCATTCTATGAGCACTGTCTAGCTCAGGTCTGACACATGAGTTGCGTAATGTATATTTGTGTATAACTCCTTGTTGTCCTGTAACTCAATAGCTATGCCCTAGTGAATCACAAAATTTGTCAAAATCAACATTCAGTCAATGGTGTGGTTTGTCTACATGTGTGTTTACAGTGTCAAATAGTCAACAATTGTTCTTCATAATGATTGTAATTATTATGCCCATTTAATACATGGGAAAGTAGAAAGTCAGGAATATTAAGTTACTAGTATGGCTCACAAAAAATCAATAATTAACAAAGTTCAGTTCAGTTCAGTCACTCAGTCGTGTCTGACTCTTTGCAACCCCATGAATCGCAGCACGCAAGGCCTCCCTGTCCATCACCAGCTCCCAGAATCCACCCAAACTCATGTCCATTGAGTTGGTGATGCCATCCAACCATCTCATCCTCTGTCATTCCCTTCTCCTCCTGCCCTCAATCTTTCCCAGCATCAGGGTCTTTTCCAATGAGTCAACTCTTCGCATGAGGTGGCCAAAGTATTGGAGTTTCAGCTTCAACATCAGTCCTATCAATGAACACCCAGGAGTGATCTCCTTTAGGATGGACTGGTTGGATCTCCTTGCAGTCCAAGGAACTCTCAAGAGTCTTCTCCAACACCACAGTTTAAAAGCATCAATTCTTCAGTGCTCAGCTTTCTTTATAGTCCAACTCTCACATCCATACATGACCACTGGAAAAGTCATAGCCTTGACTAGATGGACCTTTGTTGACAAAGTAATGTCTCTGCTTTTGAATATGCTCTCTAGGTTGGTATAACTACTTCCAAGGAGTAAGCGTCTTTTAATTTAATGGCTGCAATCACCATCTGCAGTGATTTTGGAGCCCCCCAAAATAAAGTCTGACACTGTTTCCACTGTTTCCCCATCTATTTCCCATGAAGTGATGGGACCGGATGCCATGATCATCATTTTCTGAATGTTGAGCTTTAAGCCAACTTTTTCACTCTCCTCTTTCACTTTCATCAAGAGGCTCTTTAGTTCTTCTTCACTTTCTGCCATAAGGGTGGTGTCATCTGCATATCTAAGGTTACTGATATTTTCCCAGCAATCTTGAATCCAACTTGTGCTTCATCCAGCCCAGTGTTTCTCATGATGTACTCTGCATAGAAGTTAAATAAGCAGGTGACAATATACAGCCTTGATGTACTCCTTTTCCTATTTGGAAACAGTCTGTTGTTCTATGTCCAGTTCTAACTGTTGCTTCCTGACCTACATACAGTTAGAGTCCAGATTCTTTTTTTTTACTTTTTCTAGCACCCACTCCAGTACTCTTGCCTGGAGAATCCCAGGGATGGGGGAGCCTGGTTGGCTTCCATCTGTGGGATCGCACAGAGTCGGACACAACTGAAGTGACTTAGCAGCAGCAGCAGCAGCAGCAGCATGTGGCAAGTTAGTGATAAAAATTCAGGAAAAGTCAGATGTTATCAAGACTTTGGGAAACTTGACATTAGTAGAAATTATTTCAAGGAGAGATATGTCAGAAGAGATAGTGGAAAACAGATTGGAGCCTTTCAACAATTACAGAACAACCGCAAATGTTAAAGAGAAAGAGGGAAGTTACACAAATAATGACAATAGAGACGAAGAACATTACTGAATAAGTTCTGCATGTAAAGGATTGGGATAAACTGTGAAAAATAATGCATTACAAGGGTGTAGGGGCAGGAGAATTCTGGTTCTTCAAGGAACCTGCAGGTAGATTGTTACCACACCACTTCCAGTAACAGTCTCTTTGCTGAAACCTAAGAAGAGTAAGGGGCAAGTGAGGGCTCAGGATCTGTGGGAGTTCCACTGAAAGGTGGTATGGAGACCTGTCTTTCAGGTGTTGAATGAATTCACCTTTCTTTCCCTTAACATGTATCAGAACTTTATTATGAGCTGAACTCTCTCATCACATACTCCTGTTCCCATTCTTCTTTCTTTCACAGGAGCTCCCCCCACCCCCAGTAAGTTTCTTGCAATTCTGCATCTGTCTTGGGCTCTGCTTCTTAGAGAATCCAAAATGAAACACCCTCACTTTACATCATATATAAAAATATGCTGAGATGAACTAATGACATAATGAAAAAATAATATAATTTTGGTGAGAAAAACAAAACAAAACAAAACAAAACCAAAGAAGACATGCTCTTTGCTCACTTTTATCATCTACCCAATATTAGTTTGAGGAAATACTCCTGTTAGTAAAACTTATTCCTAATAGGAAAGAAGTAATTCACTTTCTTACCTTTGTATTCCTGAACAAGACTTCTAAAATAATTGAAATAAAGTCTATGGGGGAGATACTAAACACCAAAGTAAATTATTTCTTTCTGACTATGTAATATTCTAGCCAAGAACTTAGTTATGTTCCCATGGAAATATCTTTAAACTTTAGAAGTTTTTATAGGTTGAAATAAGGAAATAGATTGGGCTTCCCAGGTGGCTCAGTGGTAAAGAATCCACCTGCTAGTGCAGGAGACATGGGTTCAGTCCTGGGTTGGGAAGATCCCCTGGAGGAGGGTGTGGCAACCCACTCCAGTATTCTTGCCTGGAGAATCCCCATGGACAGAGGAGCCTGGTGGGAGCCTGGTGTGACCCATGGGATCACAAAGAGTCAGATATGACTGAGCAACTAAACCATCACCACCAGGAAATAAATTAGAAAATAGAAAAAGCAACTAAAAATGCAGTATAGTCCTTTGAATTTTCTGACAAAGTTCTTGTTCTTTGTTACAATGCAGACGCAGTTGATTATGACAAGTTTTACAAGATGGTACAGGAACTCTTTGGTCCAGAAGTTAAGAGTCAAGATGTGAAATGCTTTTATAGGAAGCTCTGCAACAACCCAGATGCATCTATAGACTGGTGTGAGGTATCCACTTTTCTTGTTTATAATATGAAATCCTGGTATTACTTTCCCTTGTTTAGCAAAAAAAAAAAAAAAAGTGTTAACCCCATAAGGGTTAACCACAGTGTGCCTGTGGCACGTTTCAATGCCTATATCCATTGAAGGCAAGGCACTGCCCATAATTAAAAGTGAGTAAGGCAGACAGGTGGGCTGCAGTCCATGGGGTCACTAAGAGTCGGACACAACTGAGCGTCTTCACTTTCACTTTTCACTTTCATGCATTGGAGAAGGAAATGGCAACCCACTCCAGTATTCTTGCCTGGAGAATCCCAGGGACGGGGGAGCCTGGTGGGCTGCCGTCCGTGGGGTCACACAGAGTCGGACACGACTGAAGCAACTTAGCAGCAGCAGCAGCAGAAGGCAGACAGAGTAAGGTTTTCATTACATTCTAAATGAGATATTCTTTTTCAGTAGTGTCAATGTATATAAATTTCAGTATATCCATATTTTTAAGAGAAGAATGAGGTTGACCAGCTCTTATGTTTCCCGAGACATTTTCTTATCAATCCAGTATTGACTCCTTAGATATCATTCTGTGTTATTGGAAGAATAAATGTGAGGAAGCATATTTGATTGCAAAGTAATCTGTGAACTATGGAAAAAGAGAGGGGAAATTCTTCACTCCTCATTTAAAACTCACAGGAGACTGCATTCTATTGATTTGTTTATAAATCTAAAAGGATTTGAGGTAACTTAGAATTGAAAAAATTGCACACAGAGTCATCAAAATGATCTCTTAAATTATTTGGCTGTCTCTGAAAAATCAGTAGATAAAGTAGAGAAACAAATAGCAAGGATTTAATGGATTTGACTATCACATTTAAGGAACTAGTAAATATGTGTATATAGAATTTTGCATCAAAGATTTAGAAGAGATATATCTTCTCAATTATATATGGGGCCATCACAAAATTGACTATGTGGAAAGCTAAAAGTAATATTTCAATTGATTCCAATTTGATAAAATTAGAAACCAATAGTAGATGATAGCTCAGATCCTCAAAGTCAAACAAATAAATTCATCAATTAATTTTGGGGAAAAAGTTGCAAACAAAAAAGTATTTCTATTAAGACTTTAAGGAACACAAAATTCCTGAACTGAAACCAAGAAAGAGCCTGCAGGACCTTCCCAGAAGGTCTGGGACAATATAGACTGCTCTGTGTCCCCGCTTGTTGTTGATTGGGAAAAGCAGTCTTAGAAATATACCATGAATCCCTAGGCTCTCCATGTAGAGCAAAGGACAGGCCCTAGCAGTTAATGTTTGGGGAAGTAAAGAATGAAGAAACAAAGACAGGAGAGTCAGGCAGGAGAGTTCCTATAACTTGAGCAGTATGGCTATAGCTTAAGGAGTTAAACATAACAAATCTATCACAAAGACCTCAGATTCTGTTTTAAAGACATAACCCTAAGTATGAAACATGTACCTAACTTTTGCAGATATTAAAACACCCACCAGGTTGACTGCAACTTTAACCAGAAGTTCGCTGTATCAGTATGCCCCTGGCATGTAGCCCCCAGACTAGTTAGAACCAGAAACCTGAAAATGGAGATTCCAACACATCAGCTAATCAGGGAATTTGAGCTCAAGCTGATTTTGATTGTGAGCACAAGCTGATCACATACCCTGATTCTCTGCATCTGACTTATTTCACTTAGCATAATACTCTCAAGGTCCAGCATGTTAATGCAAACAGCAGGATTTCCTTTGATCTAACCTAACAACTCAAACTCATGTTCATCAAATCAGTGATGCCATCGAACCATTTCATCCTCTGTCATCCCCTTCTCCTCCTGCCTGCAATCTTTCCCAGCATCAGGGTCTTTTCTAAGGAGTCAGTTCCTTGCATCAGGTGACCAAAATATTGGAGCTTCAGCTTCAGCATCAGTCATTCCAATGAATATTCAGGACTGATTTTCTTTAGGATTGACTGGTGCTCAGCTTTCTTTATGGTCCAACTCTTGCATCCAAAAATGATCACTGGATATATTGGGTAGGCCAAAAAGCTCCTTTGGCCTTTAATATAAAAATAAAAGACACATTTTTCATTTTTCACCAAGAACCTTATTGAACAATGTATTCAATGCTTTGTTCCACTGCCTTCAGCAATTTTTCAGGCAACTTCATAATTCCGTCTTCCCAAAACTTCTCACCTTTTTGAGCAAAGAACTGTTCCAGGTGCCCTTTTCAGTCTTCACGGGAATTGAAACTTTTTCCATTTAGAGAGTTTTGTGAAGACTGAAATAAATGGACATCTGAAGGTGCAGTGTCTGGTGAATATGGTGGATGAATCAGAACTACCCAGCCAAGCTGTAACAGTTTTTGCCTGGTCATCAAAGAAACGAGGTCTTGTATTATCCTGATGGAAGATTATGCACTTTTTGTTGACTAATTCCTGACACTTTCCATTGAGTGCTGCTTTCAGTTGGTCTAATTGTAAGTGGTACTTGTTGGAATTAATCCTTTGGTTTTCTGGAAGGAGCTCATAATAGAGGAGTTCCTTCCAGTCTCACCATGTACACTACATCACCTTCTTTGGATGAGGACTGGCCTTTGGTGTGGTTGGTGTCATTTCACTTGCCCCATAATCTTTTATATTCCATATTATTATACAGTATCCACTTTCCATTGCCTGTCATAATTTTTTTTTTCAAAAAATGGAAAGTTTTCATCACATTTCAGTAGAGAATTGCACGCAGAAATATGGTCAAGAAGGTTTTGTGCACTTAACTTATGTGGAACCCAAACATCAAAGTGATTAACATAACTAGGCTGGTGCCAGTGACTTTCAATGCTTGATTTGGATGTTTTGAGTATATTGGCTATCTCCTACGTGGTATAACATTGATTGTTCTCAGTGAGTGTCTTAATTGGATTGCCATCAACCACTCTACCTGACCACAAGGTACTGTCTAGTGTGAAACCTCCAGCATGAAACTTCATAAACCACTTTTGACATGTTTCATCAGTCACAGCACCTTCTCCATACAGAGGACAAACATTTTGCCTTTTTTTTTTTTTTTTTTGCATTGCAGCTATGTTTTAACATTCCTTGAAATAATGAAGCATAATATGCCAAAATGTTGCTTTTTTCCCTTTATTCAATATTAAAAATGGCTACATAAAAATCCACCAATTTGATGTTTAAAAAAAAATGCATGCTGATATGACAGCTGTGACAAACTAATAAAATTGGCTTTTATTTTTTTACATTTTGAAAAAATCCAATTTATCACAGCCAGGTTCTCAAGGTTCATTGCACACTTAAAACTGCGTTGAATGCATTTTGTATATTCAGTTCAGTTCAGTCATTCAGTCGTGTCTGACTCTTTGCGACCCCATCAATCGCAGCATGCCAGGCCTCCTTGTCCATCACCAACTCCCGGAGTTCACTCAGACTCACGTCCATTGAATCGGTGATGCCATCCAGCCATCTCATCCTCTGTTGTCCCCTTCTCCTCCTGCCCCAATCCCTCCCAGCATCCGGGTCTTTCAAATGTGTCAACTCTTCGCATGAGGTGGCCAAAGTATTGGAGATTCAGCTTTAGCATCAGTCTTCCAATGGACACCCAGGACTGATCTCCTTTAGGATGGACTGGATGGATCTCCTTGCAGTCCAAGGGACTCGCAAGAGTCTTCTCCAACACCACATAAGCATCAGTTCTTTGGTGCTCAGCTTTCTTCACAGTCCAACTCTCACATCCATACATGACCACTGGAAAAGCCATGTCCTTGACTAGATGGACCTTTGTTGGCAAAGTAATGTCTCTACTTTTCAATATACTATTTAGGTTGGTCATAACTTTCCTTCCAAGGAGTAAGTGTCTTTTAATTCCATGGCTGCAATCACCATCTGCAGTGATTTTGAAGCTCAGAAAAATAAAGTCTGACACTGTTTCCACTGTTTCCCCATTTATTCCTATGAAGTGATGGGACCAAATGCTGTGATCTTCGTTTTCTGAATGTTGAGCTTTAAGCCAACTTTTTCACTCTCTTCTTTCACTTTCATCAAGAGGCTTTTTAGTTCCTCTTCACTTTCTGCCATAAGGGTGGTGCCATCTGCAAATCTGAGGTTATTGATATTTCTCCCAGCAATCTTGATTCCAGCTTGTGCCTCTTCATTTCAAAGCAGTCTAGCTAACAAACTTCTTTAACTCTCCTGAACACTTTGTTAGATTTTACCACCTTATTTTTTCCTATTAGGGTAAAACTACTCCCTGTATAATTAACTGGTGTCTGCATAAAGCTCCCTCCAGCTCTATTTCAAAACATGGAGATGAGTATTTGGTAAAACTTATTTCAGCTTCCACATGAGACAAAAGTCTATATTCCAGCTATAACAGACTGAGACTAGCTGATTACCAAATAAAACTCTTTTTGAAATTAAATATAACCATGATTTAAAAACCCCTTCATATGATAGAGTTATCATGATATAATATCATGATTAATAACATCACCCCCATAAATTTGATTTTTGTCATTTCTTGCTTTCTGAAGGGTTCTTGCCAAAGCCTTTGACTGTGTGGATCACAATAGATTGTGGAAAATTCTGAAAGAGATGGGAATACCAGACCACCTGACCTGCCTCTTGAGAAACCTATATGCAGGTCAGGAAGCAACAGTTAGAAGTGGACATGGAACAACAGACTGGTTCCAAATAGGAAAAGGAGTAGGTCAAGATTGTATATTGTCATCCTGATTATTTAACTTATATGCAAAGTACATCATGAGAAACGCTGGACTGGAAGAAACACAAGCTGGAATCAAGATTGCCAGGAGAAATATCAATAACCTCAGATATGCAGATGACACCACCTTTATGGCAAAAAGTGAAGAGGAACTAAAGAGCCTCTTGATGAAGGTGAAAGAGGAGAGTGAAAAAATTGGCTTAAAGCTCAACATACAGAAAACTAAGATTATGGCATCTGGTCCTATCACTTCATGGGAAATAGATGGGGAAACAGTGGAAACAGTGTCAGACTTTATTTTGGGGGGCTCCAAAATCACTGCAGATGGTGATTGCAGCCATGAAATTAAAAGATGCTTACTCCTTGGAAGGAAAGTTGTGACCAACCTAGATAGCATATTGAAAAGCAGACACATTACTTTGCCAACAAAGGTCCATCTAGTCAAGGCTATGGTTTTTCCAGTGGTCATGTTTGGATGTGAGAGTTGGACTGTGAAGAAAGCTGAGCACCGAATAATTGATGCTTTTGAACTGTGGTGTTGGAGAAGAGTCTTGAGAGTCCGTTGGACTGCAAAGAGATCCAACCAGTCCATTCTAAAGGAGATCAGTCCTGGGTGTTCTTTGGAAGGAATGATGCTAAAGCTGAAACTCCAATAATTTGGCCACCTCATGCAAACAGTTGACTCATTGGAAAAGACTCTGATGCTGGGAAGGATTGGGGTCAGGAGAAGGGGACGACAGAGAATGAGATGACAGGATGGCATTACCAACTCGATGGACATGAGTTTGAGTGAACTCTGGGAGTTGGTGATGGACAGGGAGGCCTGGTGTGCTGTCATTCATGGGGTCAGAAAGAGTCAGACATGACTGAGAGACTGAACTGAACTGAACTGAATTGAAGGGCTCAGGGTACTACAACCACACTGACAAAACTTAGGAGAAAAGGAAGTGAGAATTTTTTTAAATTGCAGCAAACAAAATATCTGTAAACTAATAATTAAGAATGTCATAGATTTTAGAAATGGAGATTTAAATTATGAATGAGAGGGAATACATTACTTATGTGGAGACATAAGTAACTTTTTTTTGTTTCTGGGCTGTGTGATACCAACTTTAATAGTTACTTTTATTAGAGCCATACAAACAGGTGTTAGTTACAAAATTAAAATAAAATGAGTCCAAGAGAAGATGTTAACTGGATACTTCCCTTTGAGACCAAATATGAGGAATGTACACTGCTGAGTATTAACAACATTTATGTCTATGTTGGACACACCTTCTCTTCATTTAATTTTCATCATCTTGCCTGAAAGCACAATCATGGAAATAAGGGAGCCATTAATTTTTCCCTTGTCCCACAGCTAAGCAGTCAACAAAACTCAAGGACTAGAGCAAAATCCGTCTTCTCTTCTCTACACTGCTGCCTCAGCTGTAGTTCAAGCCATCACCCTTTCATCTGAACCTTCAAAATGACATCTAAATTTGTCTTTCTGTCTGCACTCCTGCTGTAAATCTCATTCATACCACTGTGATTATTCTAAATTCTCAGCCTAACTAAAGCTTTCATTGGTTCCTCACCTTTGATAGAGTCAATTTCAAGCTCTTTACTTGGCTTCTGAGACTCGTCATGAGCTGGTCCAGCCTCCAGGCTTACCATGTCCTCTTTCAAATACAACACTGCTGTGAAGGACTTGCCATCGTGGATATACTTTGGGAGACCATAAATTCTTTGAGGACAAAATTCATATTTTATGTATCTATTTTCCCAGTATAATTATTATTGCTAAACACTGTTTCACATCCCTAGTGTTTTTTGTTCTCATTTTTTTTAGTTTTTTTTTTTAATTGAAGGATCATTGCTTTACAGAATTGTGTTGTTTTCTGTCAAACCTCAACATGAATCAGTCATAGGTATACATAAATCCCCTCCCTCTTCAACCTCCTTCCCCTCTCCCTCCCCATCCCACCCCTCTATGTTGATACAGAGCCCCTGTCTGAGTTTCCTGAGACATACAGAAAATTCCCACTGGCTATTTATTTTACATATGGTAGTGTAAGTTTCCATGTTACTCTATCCATACATCTCACCCTCTCCTCCTGTCAGGGTCTAGCCCCAGTGGATCCAGGGTAATTCGAAGGTGGGGACGGAATTGGCGTCCTAGGAAAAAATTTATTTAATTACAGATATATAGAGAGATTAGAAACGGACAGTGTAGTAGGAAATTTAGTGGAGAAAAAGAGGCTGAATAACTTGGTTTACATGGAATACCAATAACCACCTACATAGGCCACAGGTGTCTTTCCGTTCTCCTGAAGGAGAGGAGGCACTGAGGCCTCCCCGGTCCGATCTTAGAAGCCCAGGCAAAATTAGCAGGCTTGGTGAGTACCCACATTCCAGATGGGAATTCAGCCAGAAAAATGGGGAGCAAGAAAGAAACGACATGGGGGAATCAGTCTTTCCAGAAACTGATCCCATTTCTTTATTTTTAAGTTTGCTTAGATACCTTTTGTTATACATAGGGATGAATACAGAGTCACGCGGGGGTCAGCAGTCCTGACCTTTATCAAAATCAGGTGCTTCATATAAATGTATTAAAAAAAGGTCTTAGGGGTTTTACATCATGTTCTGGCCTGAGACCTGCTGACATTTTATGACCCGTTCTTTCTGATAACCAAAAAACTAATTTTTTCCAAGGGTGTTTTTTCTTAAACCAGTTGCCACCCTCTGAAGGTACCAGATTGCATTCCTATAGGGTGAGGGTGTAGTGGGTTACAACTAAGAAAGGAATTTATTTAACCTAAAGTTAACATGATTAATCTTAAAGGTTAATGCTTATTTCTCCTATATGCTTGTTATATTCATTATAAGGGCAGGGAATATGGAGATTTAGCAGCAAACACCAACCCAACAAATGAAAACCCTTCACCAATGTTCCCCTTAAGATCTAGTTAGTCTTAAGATAGTGATAAAGTTACGTTTTTACATAGCAAGGACACAGTGATTTATAACAAAGTACAGTGATCTATAACAAAAGAGAAAATTCATTAACTCAAAAAGTCTAGTATTGCTAACATCAAGAACTACTATATTTCCTTTTCTATATTCCAAATACATTAATTAGTGTATTCCCAGGTGCCTAAGGATATGGAGGCCTGGCGGCAATAGTTGACTCAACAATGAGAAAAGTCCTATGCTAATTAAGATTTTCAAAATACTCTAAACTCTCTGTGCTGTTTATGGTTGAGAGGCAGTAAACAATCATGTGCTAGTGGCAGGAGTATGGATAATCCTGTCACACAAGCTAGTCTGCCAGCAGAGAGGTCTGACCTGAGACACCCTTGTCACACCCAGGAATTTTTATTGACTTGGAGCTGTAAGTTAACTCCTTCTCCGAGAGAGGTAATGGGGGTCAGCCCCCCGTAAAGTCAGAGGTATAGGTGAGAGCATAAAACAGTAACGTAGGCAGACCCTGGTTTTGGGGGTAGATGCTTGGAAACAGGGGGTTTCCTGAGGCTTGATCACGCCTTTGCATATGCCGAAGCCTCCTTTCTCATGACCTTTGCCATGGGCGGAGTTCCTCACGCTGGCATCCTCCCTTCTCTCCATGTCCATAAGTCTGTTCTTTATGTCTGTTTCTCTGTTGCTGCCCTGCAAGTAAATTCTTCAGTACCATCTTTCTAGATTCTGTATATATGCCTTAGTATACAATATTTATCTTTCTCTTTCTGACTTACTTCAGTCTGTATAATAGGCTTTATGTTCATCAACCTGTTAGAACTGACTCAAATGTGTTCCTTTTCATCGTTGAGTAATAGTCCATTGTGTGTATGTACAACAACTTCTTGATCCATTCATCTATCGATGGACATCTAGGTTGCTTCCATGTTCTGGCTACTGTAAATAGTGCTGCAATGAACAATGGGACACATGTGTCTTTTTCAATTCGGTTTCCTCAGGGTATATGCCTAGGAGTGGGATTCCTGGGTCAATGGTGGTTTTATTCCTAGTTTTTAAAGGAATCTCCATACTGACTTCCGTAGTGGCTGTATCAATTTATATTCCCACCAGCTATGCAAAAGTGGTCCCTTTTCTCCACACCCTCCCTAGTGTTTATTGTTTGTAGACTTTTTGATGATGGCCATTGTGACTGGTGTGAGGTGATAATCTCATTGTAGTTTTGATTTGCATTTCTCTAATAATGCCCAATGTTGAGCATCTTTTCATGGGTTTGTTAGCCATCTGTATGTCTTCTTTGGAGAAATGTCTGTTTACATCTTTTTCCCACTTTTTGATTGGGTTATTTGTTTTTCTGGCATTGAATTGTATGAGATGCTTGTATATTTTGGAAGTTAATCCTTTGTCAGTTGTTTTGTTTGCTATTATTTTCTCCCATTTGGAGAGTTGTCTTTTCACCTTGCTTATAGTTTCTTTTGCTTTGCAAAAGCCTTTAAGTTTAATCAGGTCCCACTTGTTTATTTTTTTTTGTTTGTTTGTTTTTTTCCATTACTCTAGGAGGAGGGTCATAGAGGATCTTGCTTTGATTTATGTCATCGAGTGTTCTGCCTAAGTTTTCCACTAAGAGTTTTAGTGGAAGTTTCTGGTCCTACATTTAGGTCCTTAATCCATTTTGAGTTTATCATTGTGTATGGTGTTGGGAAGTGTTCTAATTTCATTGTTTTACATGTGGCTGTCCAGTTTTCCCAGAACCATTTATTGAAGAGGCTGCCTTTGCCCCATTGTATATTCTTGCCTCCTTTGTAAAAAATGAGATACCCATAGTTGCATGGGTTTATTTCTTGCCTTTCTATCTTGTTCCATTGGTCTATATTTCTGGTTTTGTGCCAGTACCATACCGTCTTTATGATGGTAGCTTTGCAGTATAATCTGAAGTCAGGAAGGTTGATTCCTCCAGCTCCATTCTTCTTTCTCAAGACTGCTTTGGCTATTAAGGGTCTTTTGTGTTTCTATACAAGTTGTGAAATTTTTTGTTCTAGTTCTGTGGAAAATGCCTTTGGTAATTTCATAGGGATCATATTGAATATGTAGATTGCATTTGGTAGTATAGTCATTTTCACAATATTGATTCTTTCTACCCAGGAACATGGATATCTGTCCATCTGTTTATGTTGTCTTTGATTTCTTTCATCAGTGTCTTACAATTCTCTGTGTACAGTTCTCTTGTCTCCTTAGGTAAATTTATTCCTAGATATTTAATTCTTTTTGTTGCAATTGTGAATGGAATTGATTCCTTAATTTCTCTTTCTGATTTTTTGTTGTTAGTATATAGAAATGCAAGTGATTTCAGTGTATTGACTTTGTATCCTGCAACTTTGCTAAATTCACTGATTAGCTCTAGTAATTTTCTGATACTATCTTTAGCATTTTCTATGTACAGTATCATGTCACCTGCAAACAGTGAGAGCTTTACTTTTTTTCTGATCTGGATTCCTTTTATTTTCTTTTCTTCTCTGACTGCTGGATCTAGGACTTCCAGAACTATATTGAATAATAGTGGTGAAAGTGGACACCCTTGTCTTGTTCCTGATCTTAGGGGGAATGCTCTCAGTTTTTCACCATTGAGAATAATATTTGCTGTAGGCTTATTGTATATGGTCTTTACTATGTTGAGGTAAGTTCCTTTTTTGAAGAGTTTTAATCTTAAATGGGTGCTGAATTTTGTCAAAGACTTTTTCTGAATCTATTCAGATTGTCATATGGTTTTTATCTTTCAGTTTGTTAATACGGTGTATCACATTGATTGATTTGCATATATTGAAGAATCTTTGCATCCCTGGAATAAACCCAACTTGATCATGGCGTATGAGCTTTTTGATTTGTTGCTGAATCCTGTTTGCTAAAATTTTGTTGAGAATTTTTACATCTATGTTCATCAGTGATATTGGCCTGTAGTTTTCTTTTTGTGTGTTTTCTTTGTCTGGTTTTGTATTAGGGTGATGGTGGCCTCATAGAATGAGTTTGGAAGTGTTCCTCCCTCTGCAATTTTTTGAAAGAGTTTTAGAAGGCATTAGGTCTTCTCTAAATGTTTGATAGAATTCTCCTGTGAAGCCATCTGATCCTGGGTTTTTGTTTTTTTGGAGATTTTTGATCACAGCTTCCATTTCAGTGCTTGTAATTGGGTTGTTCATAATTTCTATTTCTTCCTGGTTCAGTCGTGGAAGATTGAACTTTTCTAAGAATCTGTCCATTTCTTCCAGGTTATCCATTTTATTGCCATATAGTTGTTCCTAATAGTCTCTTATAATCCTTTGTATTTCTGCATTGTCTGTTGTAACCTCTCCCTTTCCAATTTTGTTGATTTGATTCTTCTCTCTTTTTTTTCTTGATGAGCCCAGCTAAAGGCTTGTCAATTTTGTTTATCTTCTCAAAGAACCAGATTTTACTTTTATTCATTTTTACTATTGTTTCTTTCATTCCTTTTTCATTTATTTCTTCTCAGATCTTTATGATTTCTTTCCTTCTACTAGTTTTGGTGTTTTGTTTTGTTTTGTTTTTGTTGTTGTTCTTCTTTTTCCAGTTGTTTTAGATGTAAAGTTAGGTTGTCTATTCAATGTTTTTATTGTTTCTTGAGGTAGGGTTGTATTGCTATAAACTTCCCTCTTAGAATTGCTTTTGCTGCATCCCATAGGTTTTGAGTTGTATTTTCATTGTCGTTTGTTTCTAGAAATTTTTTTATTTCCCTTTTGATTTCTTCAGTAACCTGTTGGTTATTTAGAAATGTGCTGTTTAATCTCCATGTGTTTGAGTTTCTTACAGTTATTTTCTTGTAATTGATATCTAGTCTCATAGCATTGTGATCAGAGAAGATGCTTGATATGATTTCAATTTTCTTAAATTTCCTGAGGTTTGATTTGTGACCCAAGATGTGGTCTATCTTGGAGAATATTTCATGGGCACTTGAGAAGAAGGTGTATTCTTCTGCATTTGGATGGAATGTCCTGAAGATATCCATGAGATCCATCTCATCTAATGTATCATTTAAGACTTTTGTTTCCTTATTAATTTTCTGTTTTGATGATCTGCCCACTGGTGTGAAAGTGAAAGTGAATTTGCTCAGTCATGTCTGACTCTCTGCGATCCCATGGACTGTAGCCTACCAGACTCCTCCATTCGTGGGATTTTCCAGGCAAGAATACTGGAGGGGGTTGCCATTGCCTTCTCCAGGAGATCTTCCCCGCCCAGGGATTGAACCCAGGTCTCCAGCATTACAGGCAGATGCTTTACCGTCTGAGCCACCATTGGTGTGAGTGGGGTGTTAAAGTCTCCTACTATTATTGTATTACTGTCAATTTCTCCTTTTATGTCTGTTAGTGTTTATCTTATGTATTGAGGTGCCCCTATATTGGGTGCATAGATATTTACAATCGTTATGTCTTCCTCTTCGATTGATCCCTTGATCATTATGTAGTGTCCTTCCTTGCTGGGGTCCAGCCCCTGCAGGATCCAGGGGAACCTGAAGGAAAAATGGCGTTGGCAGATGATTTAGAGAGAGATAAGGAAAGAATATTGTAGATAAGAAAATAAAGGAGAGAAAGAGGCTGATATTTTTTGGTTTACATAGAAAGCCAATAAAACTTCGAGACAAGAAGTTCGCCCTGTTCATAGAGGCCACAGGTGCCTTCCCGGTCTCCCGAGGGAGTGAAGACGCAGAACGTCTCTTCGTTTAGGTCTTAGAAACCTGGGCAGATAAGTGAACTCAGGGAGCCTCTATGTTCTAAGGGATCAGCCTGAGAAAGAAAGTAAGAGAGAAAAAAAAGAGAAAAAAGAAAAACACGGGGTGACCAAGCTTCTTCAAGCGAGGCCCATTGTTTTTATTTTTAAAAGGGTCTTTTATACCTTTACTTGTACAAAGAGGGAAATGAAAGATGCAAAGTCATACAGAGTCAGCCCAAACATTATATCTGTTTTGTCTTTATCAAAACCAGGATTTTTCCGCAAACCTTTCCCATAAACAATATTGTGTACATTATCTTTTGTCCTTGGAGGCCTGTGAACATTTTATGACCCTCTTTTGACAAAGGCTTCTTAACCAGAAAACTTATTTTCCCTTGAAATGTTTTTTCTTATATTTCTAATCTATGTCAGCCTGAAAAAGTATTAAACAGAGTTACATTCTCACGAAGCAAAGGTGCAGTGAGTTACAAGAAAGAACCAATTAGCTCAAAAGTCTGATGTGGTTCATTTCAAGGCTACACTTGTTTTTCTTACTTTCCAACTATGTTAACTAATGCACTCCCAGGTGCACAGTGGATAAGAGATATGGGAACTTAGCAACAAGCATTGGCCAAATAATGAAATCCTACATTAACACTACTCTAATAACTTTTAACTCTTTGAAAGGCTCTATGTTTTAGGCTTTCCATGCCTCTCACAGTTGGGAGGATGTAAATAATCATACGCGTAGCTGCAAGAGTCTGGATATATCTGCCAAGAAAGCTAAAATGCTAACAGAGGGGGTTTTGATTGGAAATATTCTTCTCATGTCCAGAAGACTTATTAGCTATAGCCCTAAGTTGATTTTCTCCAGAGAAATGTGGTCAGGAATAGCCTCCTGTTAATGTCAGAGGAGTTGGTGAAAGTCATGAAATAGTAAAACAGACAGATTCTGGTTTGGGGGGTAGATACTCAAGAAAGCCTAGGGAGCCCGTTGAGTTCTGAAGCCTTGCTTAACAGTTCTTTTCCACATGACCTTGTCATGGGTGGGATCTCCCGTGGTGGCTCCTGGCACTTCCTTATCTCTTATAATCTTCTTTATTTTAAGGTTGATTTTGTCTGACCTGAGGACAGCTACTCCAGGTTTCTTTTGCTTCCATTTGCATGGAATATATTTTTCCATCCTTTCACTTTCAGTCTATATGTGTCTTTAGGTCTGAAGTGGGTTTCTTGTAAACAGCATATCTATGGGTCTTGTTTTGTATCCATTCATCAAGACTGTGTCCTTTGGTTGAAGCATAACAAAGTTGTTTTGAATGAAGGTAAAGAAAACTAAGTGCTACTAGAGCCATCTTACAAAAAATAAGTAAAATACCATTTTGGCCAACCCCCAAAAAAAACATTTTGGCCACCCTCATTGTATTAGCAATGCCACAAAAAGGTACATTTTCTTTCTCTAGGTTTTAGATACAAATGTACTTGGAAAAAACTGATGTTTATAGAGTAATGAAACTTTAAGACTCAACTAAAATGTCCTCTAGACCTGTGCTTTTAGTTTATAATGAGGGAAAGTAAATGTAAAGAGATCTAAAGAAATGTGACTGTCTTAAATTTATAAAGCCAGTCACTAGAAGATTCAAAAGAAGATACAATCTTCTTTTCCTGCAATAGTATGTTATTCTAAATTTCCAGTGAGCAATTCACAAACATGTTCCTTCTAGGAGCACATCCAGTTAACTCAAAGAAGAGCCATCCCAGCACATAGACACCTGGGATGTCTATGACTGTGTTCCCCCAAAGTAAATTTAAATTGAGCTAGTTTAAATCTTCCCAGGAGGCTCAGTGGTAAAGAGTCTGCCTCCCAGGTGGTGACACAGGTTCACTTAACCCTCCCTGGGTCAGGAAGATCCCTTGGAGAAGGAAATGGCAAGCTATTCCAGTATTCTTGCCTGGAGAATCCCATAGACAGAGGAGCCTAGCCGACTACAGTCCATGGAATCACAAAAGAGTTGGACGTGACTTAGTGACTAAGCAACAAAAATGCTGTAAATCTGAAACTATTTGTTAACTTAAAAAATGAAAAGAATGCTCCAGGATAGGTTAAAAAATGAGCTGCATACTGGTTTTATTTTCCTTTATCTGCTTTTTATTTTCTCCAAATATTCTACATTGAACATGCATTCCTTAGGTAATCAGGAAAAAAAAAAGTATAGTTAAAAAAGATGGATCACTTAATGCATGTAGCAAGCCCTTTAAATAAAATAATTAAAAGAAAATTAATACTCTAAAGCATCATCAATAGTCATAAAATTCTCTAAAATGTTCCGCTGGTTACTAGACTGAAATTTAAACTTTTGAAAGAGAAATTTTGAGATTCTTGAGGCTATAGCCCATCACAAGAAAGGAGATGTTTTCTGCTCTTTAAAAACATTTATTGTAAACATTTTCTTTCAAAGTGTAATAACAGATAAAGACAGCTAAAGAGGGGTCTCTTTGAAAGGCCTTTATGTGGTATAATATCTCAATTTTTTTCTCAATAAATGTTAGTAATTTGGTGTTTTTAGTGTTCTTTGGAAATTGCTTATGGTAAGCATTGCAATATTGTATCACTAAGCTTAAAAATAGCAAAATGCATCATTTTCATAAGAGCAGATGTCCTATAGGATGGCACCTATCATAGACTTGACTATAAACCACATATATGACAGATTGCGTGGCTAATGTACTGACCAGGCAAGCAGCAAAGGTGCCCCAGTGGACAGTTTAGAACTTTCAAAGAGGATGTTAACACAAATATTCATTCCTATTGTCATTTCTAATTATTATCTGAAAATTATCTCACATGACTATCTGAAGTTAAATAGCCTGCTAATATTGGTATTTGTGTTGTATTTTGCACAAATAGCTTATTATATTGAATTGCATTTATAAAAGGAGGATGTGATAGGCAGAATGCTAAAGATGTCCCCCATGCCAACCACCGGCCCCAAGATTCTTGTCCTGTGGTCATCCAATAAAACATCAAAGTAATTTAGGTACCGCTGTGAAGGGACTTTGCAGATGCACTTACGATGACTAATTCAGTTTAGTTCAGTCTCTCAGTCCTGTCCCACTCTTTGCGACCCCATGAATCACAGCATGCTAGGCCTCCCTGTCCATCACCAACTCCTGGAGTTCACTCAAACTCATGTCCATTGAGTCAGTGATGCCATCCAGCCATCTCATCCTCAGTCGTTCCCTTCTCCTCCTGCCTGCAATCCCTCCCAGCATCAGGGTCTTTTCCAATGAGTCAATTATTTGCATGAGGTGGCCACAGTATTGGAGGTTCAGCTTTACATCAGTCCTTCCAATGAACACCCAGGAGTGATCTCCTTTAGGATGGACTGGTTGGATCTCCTTGCAGTCCAAGGGTCTCTCAAGAGTCTTCTCCAACACCACAGTTCAAAAGCATCAATTCTTCAGTGCTCAATTTTCTTCACAGTCCAACTCTCACTTCCAAACATGACTACTGGAAAAACCATAGCCCTGACTAGACAGAACTTTTTTGGGAAAGTTTATGTCTCTGCTTTTCAATATGCTATCTAGGTTGGTCACAATTTTCCTTCCAAGGAGTAAGCGTCTTTTAATTTCATGGCTGCAGTCACCATCTGCAGTGATTTTGGAGCCTAAAAAAAAAAAGTCTGACACTGTTTCCTCATCTATTTCCCATGAAGTGATGGGACCAGATGCCATGATCTTCGTTTTCTGAATGTTGAGTTTTAAGCCAACTTTTTCACTCTCTTCTTCCACTTTCTTCAAGAGGCTTTTTAGTTCCTCTTCACTTTCTGCCATAAAGGTGGTGTCATCTGCATATCTGAGGTTATTGATATTTCTCCCGGCAATCTCGATTCCAGCTTGTACTTCTTCCAGCCCAGCATTTCTCATGATGTACTCTGCATATAGGTTAAATAATCAGGGTGACAATGTACAGCCTTGATGTACTCCTTTTCCTATTTGGAACTAGTCTCTTGTTCCATGTTCAGTTCTAACTGTTGCTTCCTGACCTGCATACAGGTTTCTCAAGGGGCAGATCAGGTGGTCTGGTATTCCCATCTCTTTCAGAATTTTCCACAGTTTATTGTGATCCACACAGTCAAAGGCTTTGGCATAGTCAATAAAGCAGAAATAGACTCTCTTGCTTTTTCCATGATCCAGCGGATGTTGGCAATTTGATCTCTGGTTCCTCTGCCTTTTCTAAATCCAGCTTGAACATCTGGAAGTTCATGGTTCACATATTGCTGAAGCCTGGCTTGGAGAATTTTGAGCATTACTTTACTATCGTGTGAGATGTGTGGTAGTTTGAGCATTCTTTTGTATTGCCTTTCTTTGGGATTGGAATGAAAACTGACCTTTCCCAGTCCTGTGGCCCCTGCTGAGTTTTCCAAATTTGCTGGCATATTGAGTGCAGCACTTTCACAGCATCATCTTTCAGGATTTTAAAGAGCTCCACTGGAATTCCATCACCTCCACTAGCTTTGTTCACAGTGATGCTTCCTAAGGCCCACTTGACTTCACATTCCAGGATGTCTGGCTCTAGGTGAGTGATCACACCATCGTGATTATCTGGGTTGTGAAGCTCTTTTTTGCACAGTTCTTCTGTGTATTCTTGCCACCTCTTCTTAATATCTTCTGCTTCTGTTAGGTCCAGACCATTTCTGTCCTTTATCGAGCCCATCTTTGCATGAAGTGTTCCCTTGGTATCTCTAATTTTCTTGTAGAGATCTCTAGTCTTTCTCATTCTGTTGTTTTCCTCTATTTCTTTGCATTGCACTGAGGAAGGCTTTCTTATCTCTCCTTGCTATTCTTTGGAACTCTGCATTCAAATGGAAATATCTTTCCTTTCCTTCTTTGCTTTTCAGTTCTCTTCTTTTCACAGCTATTTGTAAGCCCTCCCCAGACAGCCATTTTGCTTTTTTGCATTTCTTTTCCATGGGGATGGTCTTGATCCCTGTCTCCAGTACCTCACAAACTGCCATCCATAGTTCATTAGGCACTCTCGTCTATCAGATCTAGTCCCTTAAATCTATTTCTCACTTCCACTGTATAATCATAAGGGATTTGATTTAGGTCATAGCTGAATGGTCTAGTGGTTTTCCCTACTTTCTTCCATTTAAGTCTGAATTTGGCAATAGGGAGTTCATGATCTGAGCCACAGTCAGCTCCTGGTCTTGTTTTTGCTGACTGTATAGAGCTTTTCCATCTTTGGCTGCAAAGAATATAATCAATTTGATTTCGGTGTTGACCATCTGGTGATGTCCATGTGTAGAGTCTTGTCTTGTGTTGTTGGAAGAGGGTGTTTGCTATGACCAGTGTGGTCTCTTGGCAAAACTGTATTAGCCTTTGCTCTGCTTCATTCTGTACTTCAAGGCCAAATTTGCCTGTTACTCCAGGTGTTTCTTGACTTCCTACTTTTGCATTCCAGTCCCCTATGATGAAAGGGACATCTGTTTTGGGTGTTAGTTCTAAAAGGTCTTGTAGGTCTTCATAGAACCGTTTAACTTCAGCTTCTTCAGCGTTACTGGCTGGGGCATAGACTTGGATTACTTTGATATTGAATGATTTGCCTTGGAAACAAACAGAGATCATTCTGTCGTTTTTGAGATTGCATCCAAGTACTGCATTTTGGACTCTTTTGTTGACCATGATGGCTACTCCATTTCTTCTAAGGGATTCCTGCCCACAGTAGTAGATATAATAGTCATCTCAGTTAAATTCACCCATTCCAGTCCATTTTAGTTCGTTGATTCCTAGAATGTCGATGTTCACTCTTGCCATCTCCTGCTTGACCACTTCCAATTTGCCTTGATTCATGAACCTGACATTCCAGGTTCCTATGCAGTATTGCTAATCATGACTAATTAGTTACCTTAAAATAGACTATTCTGGATTATCTGGGTGGACACAATGTAATCGCAGGAGTCCTTAAAAAGGGAAGAAGAAGGTGGAAGTAGATTCTAAGTGTGAAGGATTTGAAGCACCATTGCTGGTGCTGAGATGTAAGGCCCCAAGTAGTAGGACTGAAAAGAGGCCTCTGAAAGGTAGGGGCAGCCCCACCTGACAGTTAGCAAGGACATGAGGACCTTGGGCCTTCCTTTCAGCATGCTCTCAATCCTTCAAAGGGACTTAGATGCTGCATGCACCATGTTTTGTACTCATGGAAAGTTAACAGCAATTTCTGAAAAGTAATAAATGTCTTAATCTTTTAATGAATATTGCTTTTTCTGATGGAAAGAAAAATGGAAAAATACAAAAGAGTCTTTGATAATCTTTGTCTTCCCAAGGAATAAAACCTAACTGTAGGAAATTATTCAGGCAGTGGATAGATGTTGTGAGGTTTGGATGTGGGAGAATGTAAAGGAGGAAGTAGTTACCTTTGCGAAATAACTGATGGAAGGACATGTAAACACATAATGCTAAGCCATTATCTACATCAAAGTAAACAAATGTTATTGTAACAGACTGATTGGTCCCTCACGGACAGCTTCTTAGAAAGGTGCGCTCCCAGGCCTACAAGTCAGAACTGCACTTGAGTAAGATCCAGTGGTTCATATCCACACTTGAGTTTCAGAAGCTCATTCTGTTCATTTACTAACAAGACCAGCTAGTCTCAAGTTTATGAGAAATACAGTGTGTCATTAACCTCTAAGAACTTTATTTCTGCATATCATAAGACAACTGAAAAATAGCTATCTCATGTTTCAAATTCCTTGGAATTACACAATCTTGACAATTTATTCACAAATAAAAAGCACTTTATTTCTTCAAGATATTCTTTTTATAGCAATTGATTAATGCAATTCCTGGAGGGTAGGATTTGGAACAGCAAAATTCCAAAGTGAGTGAAAGTGTTAGTTTCTCAATTGTGTCTAACTCTTTGTGACCCAATAGACTGTAGCCTGCCAGGCTCCTCTGTCCATGGGATTCTCCAGCAAGAATACTAGAATGGGTAACTATTCCCTTCTCCAGGGGATCTCCCTGACCCAGGGATCAGACTCGGGTTTCCTGAACTGCAGGCAGATTCTTAATTGCCTGAGCCACCAGGGAAAGCCCAACCTCCCCCCAACCTCCACCAATAAAGAAATGAAAAGTCTTATTCAGGAAGATTTATGGAAAATGGGTAGGAGTTATTGGACAGTGGCAAAATTCAGCATCAGGGTTCTCAGTTGAGCACTGAGAACTGTCTGATGAAGACTGATTTGATTTCCAAGCACATGCCAGCTCCTAATTGAACTATCAGTCTGAGCAAGGACATCAGCCTGGGACATCAGTTTATCCATTGGAAAGAAAAATCTATAACTGCTCAAAACTCATGCCCATCAGCATGCAGTATGCTGAATAATATTAAACTGCCTCCTGATATTTATATCAGAAGTTCGTATTTATAAAGCAACGTGTTGATTGTTAATTCAAAGTAAGCCTTCAGATTCAACCGACATTAAATCTCTTACTCTGCAGCCATTTCTGAGATACTGTGAGTGTTTCCCTGTGTTGTTTGGATTTTCAGATCTTTGGCTACTTTTCCTCTGAAGAAGAGTCTCTTATTAACCAAATGGATCAAGAAAATTTGGTTTTCCTCGTTTCTAGAAAACAGCGAGTTGTAATTTCAGGTGATAATTTAATTTCCCTAACAAATTAACGTGGGTTTTAATATTTTCTCAAAAATAAATAGTGGGAATACAACATTGAACCATTTTCCATCTTATTTACTTGATCAGTAATTAAAACGAGAGGGGAGTGACAGTTTCAAATGCAGTATCAGAAGAAACTTACGGTCGAATTGGAAATATTATTGTTGCTCTGAAAGATACTAAGTAGGGAATATAAGGAGGGAAAATTCCCATTTTTCAGAAATGGTTCAGATCTCAAGTTAAATGTCTCCACAATGTCACCTCAATAAGGTGTGCTCCAGTACCAAATGGATCAATCACATTTAAAAAAATATATATTCTTGAAATGGAATTTTCAAGTTTTCACTTATTAGAACTCTTCCCAAGTTCCCACCCTTGATTATCTTATGGAGGTTAGCATTAACACCTCTCAAACTGTGAATTTGGGTCAATAACAGAGGAGTGTTAGCTCAGTTTGAGGTCTCCAGTTTAGATATGTCATTTGCTTTAAAATTTGAGCCTGGGTCCCATGAACTCATTTCCCTGTCCACTACTGAAGCCATGGGTTTTCTTTCTTTTCTTCCCAGGATGTGGAAAGGAATCCTCCAGAATCTGTCTCTGTCCTCAAGCATTTCATCTCAAATTCTGAGATGAAGGGCATAGTCTAGATCAAATCTGGTGTTCTTTAAAAGAGAAGAAAAAAAAAAAAAAATCCTGAACTTACGTCAGTCCTTTGTGAACAAAACCCACCCTGGTTTTTGACCCTTCCTTGTTCACCAGAGCCTAAACTCTGGGCTTCTCCATGGCAACTGTCATCAAAGAACAGAAGCCAGGGAACAGCGGTGATGCTGCTGTCATCACTTACTCAGGAGGGGCCAGTGACCAGGGGAGATGTGTTTCTGGCCTCCTAAATTAGAATTTCAAAAGCATCTTTATAGATGGCTGTTGAGTTCTGTAACTTGTTTATTCACTCAACAAATATTTGTTAAGGTCTACTTTGTAAGCCAGGCTTCCCTAGTGGCTCAGTGGTAAAGAATCTGCCTGCCAACTCAGAAGACGTGGGTTCAGTCCCTGGGTTGGGAAGATCCCCTGGAGAAGGAAATGACAACCCACTCCAGTATTGCTGCCTGGAGAATTCCATGGACAGAGACGCCTAGCTGGCTACAGTCCATAGGGTTGCAAAAGAGCTGGACATGACTTAGTGACTAAATAACTTTGTGAACTAGGTGACTTTCTAAGTGCTGGGAACACAGCGGTGAACAAACAATCATAAATCCCTGACCTCCTGGAATCTATATTCTAATAGGGGAAGAGACAGACAATTTAAAAAAAAAAAAGTGAGTAAATTAAGCGCTATAGAAAAAAATAATAAAGTGAGCAGATTGTGGAGAAAAATAAAGCAGGAGTGAGGGAAGAAGTTGGTTTGGACATGCGAGCATGTGTTGGGACTTTAAACAGGGTATTTGGGAAAGACCTGAAGGAGATATGAGGGTAAAGCACACCCTCTAAGCTGGAGTGGAGTGGTGAGGGAGGGAGAATAGCAGAAGCGGGGGAGGTCAGAGAAGCATCAGCGGTGAGGGCACTGATGTCCAGGGCCTTGTGGCCACAATAAAGACTTCTGAGACAAAGCTGTGAGAGGGCCTGGCCTGAGTTACACTTCAATGAATGTTCTGGCTTCTGTGACTAAAGTGGTCTATAGTGGGGAAGAAATGGAAGCAGAAAACATGATGGTGGCTTGGCATAAAATATTCTCAACAGCTTTTGTGGTTTTTTTTTTTTCATATTGACTCCTCCAAGGAGTCTTTTGGAATTTTTTTCCTAATTGCAGGTAAATCCTGCAGGAAAAATTTCCATCCCCAACACCCTCTCAACCTCATTCCCCCAACCCTCCGACATTTTAATCTCTCAGATACTGTGTCTCTGCCTATGTACTGTATGTACATCCGAAACTTTGACACAGAGAGTAAGAGTTGTTTACATGCCTTGCCCACCAAGAACCAATTTGTACCCTTTTGGAGAAAATAATTTCTCTGTTGAGAATGTGTGGGTTAGGCAGATAATACTGGAGTATGAAATTTGTTCCCTTGCTTTTCCTTTCTAAACATTTGCAATTATAAAAACTTGATTTAAATCATCCTGGGAAGAGGCTCAGTATGTGTGGCTTTATCATTCAGCACGTAGGCAAAGAAACATGAAAGTGTTTTCTCAAAAATGCATAAAGTAAAAAAAAAAGAAGGCCTAAAACAGTATTAAGGCAGTTTCATTTTTTTGTACTGGAAGGCCTGAGATAGTATTAAACTTTCGTTCTTTGTAAATTATATGGTGACAGTTCAAAGAAAGAATTCCTGAATGTGAAGATCTTTAGATAGAAATAATTCTAAAAGACATTTGGAAAACTCATTTCTCTGAAATGTGCACTTGAAGGTGGGGCTAGGTTGTGATCTTAACAACTTCTATGGGAAGTCATGGACTACGTTTAGTTGGAAAGCATTAAAAAGTCAGATTAGTATCTCTAAGGATAATTAAAAAGCAATAGTTGCTCGTTTTTTGGGTTATATTCTACTTTAGTTTTAAAGTAACTAGAGCCTTTCTAGCTTAATGTTGGTTGTTTCCTTTTTCTTTTCTGATTAAAACTCTAACAAGTGACTTTTAGGGTCTTTACTGCTAGGAGCTGAAATGAGTGTGTGCCATTTACAGGGAGTAGAAGACGGGATGTGATTAAGTGCATTGTCAAGGTTCCTCACTTGGATTTACTAATAACAGCTTCTCAGAAAGGAATGATAACAGTCTTCAATAGCCAGGTAATTTGAGAGCTTGGCTTCCATCCTCTCTCCTACCTTTCTCTTTTGTTTTGTCTATGCATTACGCCTATGTATCAGATGCAGCAGAAACCATAACCATATTTAAGAATTATTACAAGAAACAAAGCCGGGTATTATTAAAACAAGAAGCTTGCTCAACCCCAGAGCAGCTTTTGAGAATTTAGTAACCACATTTGTCATTGTTCCTCAGGGTACCCTATTGAACCACGTGCATCAACACAATTAAAGGATGCCCTTAGATAATTTCTCAAATAAAATGATAAAAACTCACAAGTCAAGCGATTTTGTCATAATACTACCAAGTAATAAAAGATTCCAACTGGAAACCTTGTGCTTGAGGCTTAAAAAAAGGCTCAGATGCTAGCTCCTCTATTTTACCATCCTATATGTTAAGCAGGAAACTTAATGAGCCAACTTACATCTTTTCGTGTCTCTTTTTCTCATATTTGTAAAATGAGGGCAACAGGATCAGTCCCCTCACCCTCAGAGCACTATAGTGAACATCAAATGAGATAATGAATGTGGAAACATTTTAAGGCATTATTATTATTAATGTCATTTCTTTCTAAATTTATGTTTTTGGACTTCTATTTTCAAAATATGAGCGATTGTAATGGAATATATGATGACATGATAAAATATGATCTAGACAAGTGTTTGGTGTTAAATATACAAAAATTGACTTAATTATTAATTTATTTTTAAGTAGAGTCAAGCTTTATACAAATAAAATATGTTTAAAATAATTATCACGTGATTGAAATTTCAACAATGATTTTCAGCCTTTCAGTGATTTTCATCACAGGCAGCCAGACTGCGTCAAAGAGGACCGCCTGCACCCAGAGGTGCAGCAGGAGATTCTGAGTGCAGATGTGGATGGAGACTGGCTCCCCCTACCGAGCTCCACCACAGCTATGCATGTTACTTCTAGGCCCCAGTTCCTCCTTATCCAGACCAGAGAACATCTCTCCCTAGGTAGTTGTGCTGTTTGCATGATTTAATCAACATAAATCACTTAGCTTCGTTGTAAACCCTTGATATATAATGACAATTGTAATTATGAACAAATAATGTGAAAATAAAAATGGATTTGCCTCATGAAGTAGGCTTCTCTTGTGGCTCAGCTGGTAAAGAATCTGCCTGCAATGCAGGAGACCTGGGTTCGATCCCTGGGTTGGGAAGATTCCCTGGAGAAGGGAAAGGCTACCCACTCCAGTTTTCTGGCCTGGAGAATTCCACGGACTGTAGAGTCCACTGGGTCACAAAGAGTTGGACACTCACTCATTAAGCATGGAAACCTTCCTCAGTCTCTTTTTTTCTCTATGCATTATTATCCTTTTCCTTTTTTTACCTTTAATTCCTCAAAAATAGAACTAATATGGTATCTAAAGAAAAACAGTGAGAAGAAAAATTATGATGTTCATAATGAAATAGTTTAGGACTATGTGAAATAAATGAGATGGCATTATCAAATTTCCAGAGATGCATGTGTGTGTCTCTTTCTCTTTTATATACACAAAGGATTATGAAAATTTTAGAGCAGATAAGGGAATTTTAAAGTGAATTCCACTAAAGATGGAGAGAAATAGAAGAGGAATTTCTCTAATCCCTTTATTTTTTCCTTTCGAAAAAAGTCCCTGGTTGGAAAAGTATTTTTGAACTCTTCAGATGAAAGACAGTCTTTGATGACCACAACTAACAGTTCGAGTAATCTCTTTGATTCACATTTTCTTCTTTTCACATAATCCATCCTTCTAGAAAGCCATTTTCTAAGCTTTCCCAAATACCATTTGAGCATGCAAAAGAAACTAAGTCATTAATAAACTTCCGACCCTTACCTTTACCTTGGGAGCAGTTAACATGTCTTAAGGGTATAAGAGGGCTTACGTGGGGGCTCAGTGGTAAACAGCAAGTGCAAGAAACACAAGAGATGAGGGTTGGATCCTTGGGTTGGGAAAATACTATGTAGAATTAAATGGCAACCCACTCCAGTATTCTTGCCTGGAAAATTCCATGGACAGAGGAGCCTGATGGGCTAGAGTCCACGGAGTCACAAAAGACTTAGACATGACTTAGCAACTAAACAACAAGGGTATAAGAGGCTGCTCATGCACTTACTAGCTCTCCTTAGATAAATCTATGATTCTTCACTAGTATAATACTTAGGATATTATAGTCACTCAATACATATTTATTGGGGCTTCCCTAGTGACTTAGATGGTAAAGAATCTGCCTGCAATGCAGAAGACCTGGGTTCGACCCCTGGGTTGGGAAGATCCCCTGGAGAAGAGAATGGCAACCTACTCCAGTAATCTTGCCTGGAGAATTCCTTGGACAAAGGATCCCAGTCCATGGGATCGCAAAGAGTAGGACATGACTGAGGGACCAACACATACACATATATTTATTGAATAAAAGAGAAAACCCACTAGATAGAATGTTCTTAAATCTCAGTAACTTGAGAGATAACTTTCAAATAAAATGCTGTTTTTTCTATCTCAATCTCTATTCATATTGACCTATTTACCATTCTTACCATTTGCTGTTAGCATTATTTTGCAGTCCCAAATTTTAGTATCAGAAGTTGCTCTGAATAGTTAAGGAATGTGAGGAAGTATGCAAATAAAAGGAACAAAATAATTAATAAAGTTTAAGAGCACAGTAACTGGGCTTAAAGATAAGACACAGAAGCATAAAGTTGCCCAAAGCGAACAGTGCATTATTCCACAGAGACAGGCTTTTCAGAAGCAGGAGGAACCAGAAGACTCACAGAAGGCAGAAATGACAATTGAGATTAAACCAAGGAGATACCATAGTGCTTTATAACCAGCATTTTCATCTTTAATTATAGTGCCAATGGGGGTTCACTATTCTCTTCCTTTTTTTTAATAGATGAAAGTTCAGACCAGTACCAATGTTACAGTAAGTACTTTTTAAAATTCTTAATCAAGTTAAGATGATTGATGATGATTCTTCCATAACTAATCAAAATCTCAGTGAAGAGCCTGAATAGGCTCTGAGAATAAGATATTTTCATAGGTTGTAGTTTTATCTTTATTGATTAGGATCCAAACTAAACCTTGAGCAACAGCAAAGAGGATACAGATCTTGTTTTCTAAGTTAATTTGCTTGGAAACTGATTATTCCCTGAAAGCTTCAATTTAAAAGCTTTGGCTGCTTTTCTAAGTGCTCACTATTAAGGAATGTTAAAAAAAAAAAGGGGGGTAAAACCCACACATTGTGAGGACAAGGAATTAGTCAGTGATAGTTATTTGAAAACATTTAAAACTTGAAAACAGCATAAAAAACTCGAGTGCAATTTTGTAATTGATTTAATCCATATTACTAATTGGAACAGTAATCTTGTGGCAAATGTTGTAAAGCTATGGTGACTTCCCGCTGTAGAATCCTTGGCTTCCCACGGTGGCTTTATGGGGGATGGGGAATGGTTGGCTTTCACCTTGCCTATATGCACTGAAATGCACTGAGATACCAGGCAGAGGAGTCTCTGAGTCTCTGTTTCTTAAACTTTCTTAAAATTCCTAATGGGTTTTACAGAAGATTCAGGGCATACCTGGAGCGCCTGGAGCAGTTTCTGGCACAGACACACTCACCAGGGGGAGCCTTTGTTCCTGTAACATCGTGTGCTGTCAGTGATAGTATGGGTCCAGGCCATGCCAACCTGGTGGCTTTTGGAAGGCATGAGGCAAACTTGTTGGCCTCAAGTTGACCCCTGACCAGATGATCATCAAGGTCTCATCCAGCGGAAAATGTTAAGCATGAGGACAGGGCCCAAGCACTTGCTTAATCAGTGCTATAAATCTAGTCCTACGTCCTATGAAAAAGTGTTCTCATGTAGAAGAACAGTGCACAAAGATGATTGCTTGGCCAGTGGCTATGTGCTTCAGGGAGCTGTGCCAAGGCCCTGGCTGTGCCATTCTCCAGCTGATGGTGCTGAGAAACTCAGGATAAAAGGGAAAAAGATGAGACCCTCTTGTCAAGACATCAAAGAAGAGATATTGTGTGGCTCCTCTGCAAAACGGTGCTTTTAATGTAACTAATCTACTCCTTAGAAGCCAGTCATTATGTGATAGAACAAAACACAATATAGTCCAAAACACAATATTCCGATTCCATCTTTTTCCATCAGGATACCTCCTGGATTACAGGATGTGATTACCTCTCACAGCTGAAACGAATTGTTGCTACTACTGAAAGGACCATTATTGTCTGGGATTATAAAGCTCAAGGGAACAGCCAGGTACTGTGTTAAGGGAAATACTCAAAGAAATTGGATTGTCTTTTCCATACAGGTAGGATAGAGGCAGCTCACTTTCTCTATTGAACATCAGTTTCCTCATATATAAAATGAAAGTGAAGTGAAAGTTGCTCAGTTGTGTCTGACTCTTTGCAACCCCATGGACTATACAGTCCATGGAATTCTCCAGGCCAGAATACTGGAGAGGGTAGCCGTTCCCTCCCCAAGAGGATCCTCCCAATCCAGAGATCGAACCCAGATCTCCAGGACTGCAGGCAGATTCTTTACCAGCTGAGCCACCAGGGAAGCCCATAAAATCAGGGATTAACTATTAATATAATAGTCTAGTCCAGCAGTAATATTCTGAGCCTTAATTAAAAGGAAACATATTTTCATTTAGCGTATGTTTAATTTGTTCTGTTTTTGAGAGCGAGAGATTGACTAGTTCATTTCTCATTTTACACCTTTCTCTGAATCCAAGTATTATCTTTGATTATGCTCATGTTATCCAGTTCAGACTTTCCCTTCAGTCCAGCTTTATTTGGCAAGAGAATTACTAAAATCAAATACCTAATTGTGGCAAAACAATCTAATGGGGTAGATGTTAATGTTAATCCTTTCAGTAAATGAAATGTTACAGCTTAACCAATTTACAGTATTTATTGAGCATCTACAGAAACAAAGAACATGTTCCCTGTACTGAAACAAAACTCAGCCTTGAGGAATCTCGTGAACAAACATAATATGTAATACAATGGTACAGAAAATTATAAAGCAAAAAAGAACAAGAGCTCAGGGAAAGGTGAGATTACTAAGAACTGGGGTTATTTAAATATGCTCTCAGGAAGCAGGCTGACTTTGAAGGACATGGAAGATTAAGAAATAATTTACCCTTCCTCTGTGCCATACTCATCTCAATGAAAAGTAAATGTCCTATGCTTGTCCACAATATTGGCCAACTAATCCCTGGTGGCTCAGACAGTAAAGCGTCTGTCTACAATGCGGGAGACCTGGGTTCGATCCCTGGGTTGGGAAGTTCCCTGGAGAAGGAAAAGGCAACCCACTCCAGTACTCTTGCCTAGAAAATCCCATGGACGGAGGAACCTGGTGTCCATGGGGTCGCAAAGAGTCGGACACGACTGAGCGACTTCACTATCACTAATGATGCCAAGATGATTTTAAAGAAGACAGGTGTTTGCTTAATGTGTTTTAATATGAGATTTGTCACTCAGTTCAGTTCAGTTCAGTCGCTCAGGCGTGTCCAACTCTTTGCAACCCCATGAATCGCAGCACGCCAGGCCTCCCTGTCCATCACCAACTCCCGGAGTTCACTCAGACTCAAGTCCATCAAGTCAGTGATGCCATCCAGCCATCTCATCCTCTGTCGTCCCCTTCTCCTCCTGCCCCTAATCCCTCCCAGCATCAAAGTCTTTTCCAATGAGTCAACTCTTCGCATGAGGTGGCCAAAGTACTGGAGTTTCAGCTTTAGCATCATTCCTTCCAAAGAAATCCCAGGGCTGATCTCCTTCAGAATGGACTGGTTGGATCTCCTTGCAGTCCAAGGGACTCTCAAGAGTCTTCTCCAACACCACAGTTCAAAAGCATCACTATCTCATGTCATATAGTTTGATTATAATCTCTTGCTTCTCACTCGTTTTCACTCTTGCTTTTCAATCTCATCGAAGCGTCTATGAGGCACACTGTGTTGAAAGCATCTTCTTCCATGCTTCAGTACCCCTGCTTCTTCTCTCTTTCCCTTCTCATATTACCCCCAAGACGGGTCATCTCTTAAATCTCTGTCCTTCAAAACTTGAATCTCAGGTAGATGCTATAGCCCTGCTTTACTCCCTTGCAGTGGCTAAGCACTGCTAGAGAAGAACTCAGAACCAACTATTTGGCATCGCTACAAAGTAAGGGTCTGCCACCTTACTTGAGCACTCAAGTGTCTTCTATCAACCTGTTTCTGATTCTTGCCAACTCACTTTCCCACTCCTGGCAAGTGTTCCCTTTCAGCAGATTAACTTCTTCCTGTCTCTGAGAATAGTGAGTCTGGAAGGTTTGTCCTCTTTCACATTCCAGCCTTAATTAAGCTTTAACTAAGAATGCAACACTACTTCCTTCCTTTCTTTGTTCCTCTCTCTAAAAACAAAATCTGACTCTCTCTGTATCCCACACCCCCCATCCTCTTCTGCCTTGTCCGGAACAAGGCTTCTTACCTTTCTCTTTTTTTGGCATTATTCTCTTCTCCTAGGATCTTCCTTTTCAACCTCCTCTGAATCCTCCTCTCAACCAATTCAGATCCCAGATCCAAGGTCAACTTCCATGACCATGGGACCCAAAGTGACCTCTTCAGTAACTCTTTATCACAGCTCTCTGGCTTATTTTTTAAAGTGTACATCCCATTATCTGGAATTATCTGTCTTATTCATCTGTCTCCCCCAACTGGGATAGTAGTTCCACAAAGTCAGAAACTTTTGTTCATCACTAACAGCCAGTGCCTAGAATGGTTCTTGCCATATTGTAGGTGCTCAATAAATATTTGTTGAATGACTGAATGAACCTGTCAATGTTCAAGTTTTATTCATTCTATAGGAAACAAGAGAGATTTAGAAATTTTTAAATACTTTTTTCTTCTCTCTTAGGTAGAAACTAAGTTCCAGGAAAGCAATGGCTATATAGCTTAGTGAACCCAGTTTGATAATACAGAGCCAGCATGACAGATGCTTGCTGAATATTTCTGGATACATGTAGGTGTTAGGACATTTTTATCCTTGTAAAGTAATAGGGACTTTGATATTAGATTTGCCTATTTACCAATCATTTTTATTTCAATGGTCTTTTAACACCTGAACTTTTTTTTGCTTCCTGTTAATATTGCCTTACAAATTCAAGAAAGGAATATGCATAGTAATATATCAGAAAATCTCATTATTTATTGGGCCAAAGATAGATACCTCACACTTTTCTCCAACAAAACACCCAAAAGCACAGTGTTGGGCTCACAACAAGTGTTCATTAACTTCTACTTAGTTAACTTAGTTTTTTTCAAGTTCCTTTAACAGTGGGAGTATCTAAAATGAAAAACATCAGAAAAGTAAAATCTTATAAAGAATAAGAGCAATATTTAAATTTAATATTTAGATATTTAGAGCAACACAATAATATTTAAAGCATTCTTCTGTTTCTAGGAAAACTATTTTGTCATAAGACCTATGGATCATTGCCTCCTCTGTGTGTGTGTAGTGTCTCTGCCTGACCAACTCTGCCGAGATGACATCCTCTTGGGGGATGATGGTGGTTTTGTGAGCAAATTCACAGTAAATAGTGAAGACTTTGGATTAAAGCAGGCAAAATCAAAAAAAAGATTACAGAATCAGGTCTTAGATTCAAAGAACTTCAAAAGGTAAGGATATTATATGGGTATTCCAATAGTTTTAATGTAGACATTGTTCAACTATTTATATAATGAAAATAATATGCCAGACCTCATGGTAGATATTTTAAACACAAAGCTAAAAAAGAATTTCTTTTTTGTTTTTTTTTTTTTTCACCTCAAGGGACTTCCATTATAACAGGGAAGACAGGAAAATCAGCAACTGAAATCCTTATTTCAAATGCTATTGACAGTTAAAATCTATAGATACTTGAATGAATTAAAGAGTTCCATGAAAAATTAAATCATAAAAATGGAAAAGGTACATATAACTGTTTACTAGTATTTAAATATGCAAGAATGTTCTAAACATAAAACCAATGGATACAGGACTCAAAAAGTTTGATAGATTTGACTGTACACAAAATCAAAAGATAATATCTTGAAAATAAATAGCAAACTGGGATAAATATAAAAATATGACAGACAGTAGGTTACTAATCTTTAATAGGTATTAGAATTCAGTTAAAAATAATAATTTCTCAAGATAAAAATTGGCAAAGATGATGAACAGATTATTTACACACATACCCACACAGTAGAAATAGTCAATGAAAGTTTCAAACTGATCATCAGGCAAAAATGCTAACAACAGATGTCTCCAGCTGATGAGATTATGAGTGATTTCTATTGTCTTCTTTATAACTGTAGTGTTTTTGAAGTTTTTAGAGTAAGGTATATATTAATTTTATTAGCAGAAAAACAGACTTTTTACTAAATACAACCTTTTTATTAATCAAAGAAGTGCAACTTAAAGTTATATACAACTTCTCACTTATAAAATTAGAAAAGATTAAAAATGGGTACATGCTGTGAGATAGGCATTCTCACTTACTGCTTGTGGTGAAAAAATGAATTGAATCCCTTTCTAGAAAGCAGTTTGTGCAGATGCATCTGCATCTTAAAAAACATTTATACATTGAGACCTGTGATCCCCATGTGTTTAAAAATTTAAGCATGATTATCACAGCATTATTTCTAATAATGAAACATCTAGTGTCCAACAATAGGGGAATGATTAATTTAAATAAGGAACCATTTAAATAAATAATTCATGCATTATATAAATGTTTAATATAATATAAATTCTATAAGTATATTTACATATTTTAAAAGTGTCTATACATGTGTAATATATTTATATGTAAAATACATTTTTATCAGAGTCCTAAAAAATATTTAAGGCATCAAAGTCTTGAAAATAAATCACAGTATAACCATATTAGAGGATGCCATGCATCCCCATTAAATTATGTTTTGAAAAATATTTAATAATATGGAAAATATTCATAATATAATATGAAGTAAAAAAACTTTTGTTTTTCTATGTACATTTGAATCTAGTTTAATTTAAAAAATGCACAGATATCCATATGTATATGTGTCCGTGTGTGTCTGTGTACTTCTACGTAGAAAGAAAAATGATGAATGGAAATATACCCAAATGTTAACAGTGATTCTCTTTGGAACCTAAGAGAAGTGACTTTTATTTTCTTCTTTATGTTTTTCTACTTTCTAAATTTTGTACAAACAAAATTTTTCTTTCACAATAAGAAAAAACCTTAAAAATACAGGATTATATTTTGTTGTTAATATAGCAAATGTTTTATCCCAGAGTGAGAATATGTAATTAAAAGCTCATTTACAGCTATTGCTACAACAGGATTAAGTCTAGTCCATTGCTGAAACCCTAAGAATGACATAACACTTGTCTGGCTCCATTTTCCATCTTTCAAATATGAACAGTATGACTTAGTTCCACCAAAGTACTAGCCTCTAATGGGAGACTTTCCCAAAATATGATGGGCTGTTCTATCCATTATCAAGCACTTTATTCCTATTACGACAGGCTCTTAGATGCCGAGACATGAATCTTCTCTTTACTGAGATATGTGTCTGCTGTTGCTGCTGTTTAGTCACTAAGCAGTGTTTGATTCTTTGCAACTCTGTGGACTGTAGTTCACCAGGCTCCTCTGCCCATGGGATTTCCCAGGCAAGAATATTGGAGTGGGTTGCCATTTCTTTTTCCAGAAGGTCTTCCTTACCCAGGGATCAAAACCAAGTCTCCTGCATTGGCAGGTGGGTTCTTTACCATTGAGACACCTGGGTATGACTTAAATTATTTGAGACTGAAGTATATATGGTGGCTTAGACAGTAAAAAATCTGCCTGCAATGCACAAGACCTGGCTTTGATCCCTGGGTTGGGAAGATCCCCTGGAGGAGGGCATGGCAACCCACCCCAGTATTCTTGCCTAGAGAATCCCCATGGATAGAGGAGCCTGGTGGACTACAGTCCATGGGGTTGCAAAGAGTTGGACATGACTAAGCCACTAAGTGCACACACACACACACACACACACACACACACACACACATTTAGGCTGAGTGTTGAGGCAAAACATTGTAGAAATTGAAAAAAGTAGCCAGTATCCAGAGTTCAAAATTTAACACAATGTGACATGGAAAAAAGAAATCTCCCTCTTCACTCTGTTTAATCCAATATTGTCAAACTTTTCTGCCTTGAGTTATAATCATGTTTATTTCTCAACTACAATCTAAGAAACTTGATGGTAAGGATTTTACATTAATCATCTTTATGTCCTCAGTACCTAGGATTGAGGCCATAAAGCTCAACCAGTGTTTTTGACTGAGGAAACAAATACATTGGCTTCCCTGGTGGCTCAGCAGGTAAAGGAGCCACCTGCAATGCAGGAGATACAAGAGATATGGGTTTTATCTTTGGGAGCATGGCAACCCACTTCAGTACTCTTGCCTGGGAAATCCCATGGACAGAGGAGCCTGCTGGGCTACAGTCCATGGGGTCGCGAAGAGTCAGATGCACCTGAAGCGACTGAGCACAGACACGGCACCCGTATGACAGATGTCCTAGCCTCAGCTTCACCAGTGATCTGGGATTGCAAAATTCCTTGTTCTTCAGTTTTGAATGTACTCATGGGAAATATGAAAATGAATTGACTCACAGAAGATAAAAAATATTATAAAACAGTCTTCCGTTTGCTTGATCAGAATTTTTTCAATAGGGTAAGGATGATAGTGGCTTCCCTGGTGGTTCAGTGGTAAAGAATCTACCTGCCAATGCAGGAAATTCAGGTTTGATCCCTGCTTTGGGAAGATCCTATGGAGAAGGAAACGGCTACCCACTCTAGTATTTTTGCCTGAGAAATTCCAGGAATAGAGGAGCTTGGGAGGTCATAGTCCATGGGTTTGAAAATAAGTTGGACATAACTTAGCTATTAAACAACAGCAACAAAAGATGATAGGGTTAATATTGGACAGAAATTCATCTTGATTAAAATTTAATTCTGAATCTATAGCTCCAAATCTGATAACAAACTTTTATTTTTTATTTTAAAATATGCTAGATGATGAATATGTAGTTAAACAGTTGAAAGTTGCACAATGCATAGGATACTGTTAATACATGGAGGCTTTACTATAGCTCAGAGTTGCAATTTGGTTAAAGCAAAAGTGAAATACCAAACAGAAATTCAACATGATGTGTCTGTGAGTCTAACATAATCCCCCCCCCCTTTTTTTTCTTGTAATTCCCAGTGTCAAAAGGAAGCTACATAATGACTGGGTAATGAAAATTAGATATATTCCAGCCTTAAATTGCTTTGGATCCTGCTCCTTAGACAATGTTCATTCATTAGTTTTGGAATCCTTGAAAAGAATTGAGGATAATTTGTAAGTACAATTGTTTATATACATAAACATTTTGTGACTTTCAGGTGTTTTCCTTAAACTCACGGCAGCCTTGGAGCTTTTAAATTGGTTTTTAGAAGAATCAGATGTTAAATATCCCATTTGTTCAATAAGATTAATTAGATTTTTCAGAAGGAAGTTGAAGTTATACAAATATGAACATGATTTCTCTTTTCTTAGAAGCAATTCTGCTCATTTGTTGTTTATTGCTGTATTCTATTAAATCAATGTTGATATATCTATTTTTTCCAAATATAATTCGATTGGTAAAACTTTATACTTTAAAAATCATTCTCATAGGTCAATTGACTAGCCAATTACCTACGAGTATCTATAGCACAATCATCATGTTTCATGTTTAATAAATAAACAAAATGGCTTTCTTATAGACAGGTGAGTTTGACTAGTGTATAATCTTAGTTCCTCCCTAGTTAAATATTTATTAATAGTTATATTGATGTATAGCAAGTTTATACTAATATACAGTAACTGTAAAACAGCCATTGTATTTTTTAAAGAGAGATATATCCTACTGCATGTATAAACCTCAAAAATGTTATGCTAGGTGACAAGCCAGACACAAAAGACGGCATATAAAGAATTCCATTTAAAGGAAATGCCCAGAAAAAACAAATTGATGGAAACAGAAAGTAGTATATTAGTGGATGCCTGGGAGCAGGGGGAAGTAGGGATCCCAAGTGGGCGTGAGAGAACTTTCTGGGATTAGGGAAGGCTGAAGAAGAAAGAAATCACATGATCACATCAATAGGTGCAGAAAAAGCACTTGATAAAATCCAACACCCATTCCTGATAAAAACTCTCAATCTGGACATAGTCATTATACAAGTTTTAGAGAAATAACTCAAAATGGATCATATACCCAAAGATAAAATGAAAAACTATAAAACTCCTAGAAGAAAATCCAGATGACTTTGGGTTTGGCAATAACATTTAAGATACAACTGCATGAAAGAAATCACTGGCAAACCAGACTTCATTCAAATTAAAAATTCTGTTTTGAAAAAGACACCATCAAGAGAACAAGAAGACAGGCCCTAGATTAGGAGAAATATTTGCAAAACATGTATGTGATAAAGGAGAGTTATCCAAAATATACAAAGAACTCTTACAATACAACAATGAAGCAACCTGATTGAACAATAAGCAAAAGATCTGAGCAGACATATTACCAAAGAAGGTATACAGATGGCAATAAGTATATGAAAAGATGTTTCACATCCTACATCACTAGAGAAATGCAAACTAAAGTCACAATAAGATCATTACACACCTACAAGTGCCCAGCATCCAAAACACTGACATCAAATGCTGCCAAGAATGTGGAACAATAGGAACTCTCATTCAGTGCTTCTGGGAATGTAAAATGAGCACAGCCACCTTGGAAGATAGTTTGGCGGTATTACTGATCACCCTCCCTAAAACTCTATTCTCTTGGCTTCTGGGAAGCCAGAGTTTTCTCCCAATATCTTATGTTTGTTCTTTTCCCCTGTGATTTCTCTTTTTGCATCCACTATTTTTGTGGTGGCATTCTCCGGAGTTTTGTCCTTAACCAACCTTAATAGTCACTTTCTCTGCAAATCTTGGGCTATTTTCCTCTATCCCAATATATTAATACTTGTATACTGATGAAACCCAAGCTGTCTTGAAACTAGACTTACTTATACCTACTCACCATGTCCACCTAGATATCTCATAGCCCCTTAAATTTATTGTTCATAGCTAAATTTTACTTCCCTCCCCTTTTAATCTATGCCTTTTATAGCATTTTAACTTTTCTTGGTAGCACTGAAATGGTACACCTCAGAATGAGACTTGACCCCATGTAGTGGGATGCGAACTCAGGCTAAAGCCAGATTGGGACCTGAATTCACGATTTTTTAATTAGAATCACTCTCCTGGTGTCAGAACTTACTGTGGCTCAGGTTCTTTGTACCTAAGTACAGAAAGAATTCAGTGAGAGGCAAAGTGATAGGCAAAAAGTAGATTTACTAACATAGGACACTTGTGAGAAATGCAGACAGGCTGGCGGGACCCTGAGGATTAAGTGAGCTACATTTTTATAATCAAAGGAAAGTGAGGGAGGGGGAAAAGACTGCCTTCTTCCTCATTCTTCAAGTAGATGCCAGGCTTACATCACTAGCTCCTCATTCCTATTGGGTGGGAGAGTGTCTGACCATATGAGGTCAAACTAGGACTGTCATGGTGCTAAGTCACTTCAGTCGTGTCCGACTCTGTGCGACCCCATGGATGGCAGCCCACCAGGCTCCGCCATCCCTGGGACTCCCCAGACAAGAACACTGGAGTGGGTTGCCATTTCCTTCTCCAATGCATGAAAGTGAAAAGTGAAAGTGAAGCCGCTCAGTTGTGTCCGACCCTCAGCGATCCCATGGACTGCAGCCCACCAGGCTCCTCTGTCCATGGGATTTTCCAGGCAAGAGTACTGGAGTGGGACGCCATTGGACTGTCATAGTGCTTATTCAAATCAGCTGAAAGGTGGTAACATTTTTTTCTTTCACTTAATGACTCGAGGCATATCTCACACTTTATAGTTAAGCAGGCGTGCTTTATTCCGCAAAGATCCGATAGCTTTCTTGAGTGATCATTAAATTACAGGGGTCTCCCATCTATTAGGACAAGTTGTACTTGGTCCGAGTTTATAGTATAATCTCTTTGTAATCTCTCTGTGTGTTAGTTGCTCCGTCATGTCTGACTCTTTGGGACCTCATTGACTGTAGCCAGCCAGGCTCCTCTGTCCATGGAATTCTCTGGGCAAGAATACTGGAGTGGGTTGCCATTCCCTTTTCCAGGGGATCTTCCCAAGGGATTGAACCCGAGTCTCCTGCATTGCAGGCAGATTCTTTACCATTTGAGCCACCAGAGAAGCACAGCTGTTTCTTCATCTAATACAAAATCATTTGTTAAGAAGGGTCTCCCATACATTAGTTCATAGGGACTGCATCTTAGCTTTTTTGGGGGGCTGCCCTTATTCTCATTAGAGTAATTGGTAATATTTGGACTCAGTTTTCCTGAGTCTCTTGGCATAATTTGGCTATAGTTCACTTCCAAGTATCATTCATTTTTTTCCACTTTCCCTGAGGATTGGGGTCTCTATGCTGTATGAAGGGAGTACTTTCCCCCAGGGTTTTAGCTACTTGTTGGGGCATTTTAGAGGTAAATTCAGAGGTATCACTTTGTACAGATTGAGGTAATCCAAAATGGGATTATCTCCTTAAGCAAGTGTTTTGTTACCTCTGAGGCCTGTTCTCTATGTGGGAAAAACCTCTACCCATCCAGTGAATGTCTACCACTACCAATAAATATTTGTATCATCTGGACTTGGGCATGTGAGTCATGATAGTATAAGGATGAGGCACAATAGAGTAGATATATTCCATTGCTTCATTAACAGTTCTTAGATCTTGTAAAAATTGATACTCCCTAGTGGGTTTGAAACTGTGTTCTGGTGGCTCAGTTGGTCGAGTCCACCTGCAATGCGGGAGACCTGGGTTTAATCCCCGGGTTGGAAAGATCCTCTGGAGGAGGGCATGGTAATCCACTCTGGTATCCATGCCTCGAGAATCCCCATGGACAGAGGAGCCTGGAGGGCTACAGTCCATGGGATCACAAAGAGCTGGACATGACCGATCAACTTTCACTTTCAATACTGACGTATTACATGGTGACTGACAGAGCACCATCAATCCATCCAAAAGTTATTCCTTTACTAAAGGAAAAGATTCCTCTCTGTGCCTCTGGTTTTAGGGGGTATTGCTTTTTGCAGGGATATTCCTGCCCAGGTCTTAACTTAATAACCACCGGCTGGATATTTTTGGTCAAGCCTGGAACCTCCATACTCCACACTCCAGGGTCTACTAAGGGTTTCATATCAGCTTCAATCTGTTCCTTTTCACTTTCCGTTAGAACCATTTGGTGATGAGGGTGATCTCCTTGCTCCTCCAGAAACAGAGTGGTCCCTAATTTAGTTCATAAATCTCTCCCTGTTAAAGGGATGGGACAATCAGGCACAAACTGAATGTGAAGACAATTAGCCACTGATGTTTCACAGAAGGGGTTCCAGGAAACCACGCCCTTGTCTCTTCCCTGACACTCTGTTGTTGTTTAGTTGTTAAGTCATGTCTGACTCTTGCAACCCCATGGACTATAGCCTGCCAGGCTCCTCTGTCCATGGAGTTTCCCAGGCAAGAACACTGGAGTGAGTTGCCATTTCTGATCTTCCTGACCCAGGGATCAAACTCAAGTCTCCTGCACTGGTAGGTGAATTCTTTTTTTACCACTGAGCCACCAGGGAAGCTCTGACACTCCATTATGTATTCCTTATGATTGCTAAGGTTTCCAACCCTTTGGGTTGTTATGGAGAAGGTTGCAATAGTGTTTACAAGAAATTCTATCAAATGGCCCACCACATCAATGATCACTCATGACTCAACATTTGTTATGTAGATAGTATCTCTAGGCAGAGAAGCTTTCAGCCTTGAGCCCTGTCAGTCTTTTGATTGTGAAACCATTAGCGGTCCTCAGTGGTCACTCTCTGGCATCTAGGACATTCCCTCTTCCAATGTTCTGGCTGTTTGCAAAGGCATGTTAATTGCCATCCTCCCTCCAGTGCCCCTTTTGTCCACACAGAGTACACTGGCCTTGTATGGGTACCCATGGACCCTGTGGTCCACTAGGGACAGATTGGCTTAGCAAAGTCAGCCTCCCAGTTGGTGGTCTCTGAGCAGACAAAGTCACTGCAAGTATTTGGACTCTTAGTATATTTCTTTGGGTGTGTTCAGCCTTTTTGGCTATATCCCCATTATTGAAAGCTGAATAAGCCAATTGGAGCAAATCACTCATTGGAGTTTGAGGACCAGCAGTAGCTTTCTGAATTTTGCACCTGATATCTGGGGACCTCTTGTACTTTTTCATAATTAACGGGTTTTACTCTAAGGTTATTTGTGTGTTGTGTGTGTGTGTTTGTGTGTGTGTGCACGCACACACTAAGTAGCTTTCGTCATGTCCTACTCTGCAACCTTATGGACTGTAGCCCTCCAGACTTCTCCGTCCATGGGATTTTCTAGGCAAGAATACTGGAGTGGGTTGCCATGCCCTCCTCCAGGGGATCTTCCTGAAGCAGGGATTGAACCCATGTCTCTTATATCTCCTGCATTGACAGGTGGGTTCTTTACCACTAGCGCCACCTGGGAAGCCCAAGTTCCTTCATATCTTCTATTAACCAGTTAATCATATGGTCCAGTCTCTATCAGTAGAATTTACCTGGCGATCCACTGTGAGTCTGTCTAAGAGTAGTGTCACTCCCCACTGGGGGTAGACCCTGCCTGGGTCTACTGGACTCGGGCTGCCAGCTGGTCTGCAAGGGCTCTGGCCACCAGTATTGTGCGCTGCTTTTCCTCAAGGGTGCAACAGCGGGATAGTAAGCTCTGTAAATCTCCTCAGGTGAGATCAAAAGTTCTCGCTAGTTGGGTAAACCCCTTTGAAAAAGTTCAGGATCCTCAGATAAACTTCTCAGCTTGTCTTCTGCCATACTTAGATCAGACATTGAGGAAGGTACATGGACCTCTTACTGTTCCCTGATTTCTATCAGGACCTTCTCTCAGAGGCAAAACTGAAGGGGCAGTTGGTTGGTAACTTATAATTACTGTGAATGCAAGCTGGGCTAAGGATGGGCCCCTTGAGTGTCTCAGGGTACAAAGAAGAGGTTCCTGAATATGAGGGGAGGCACCTCTTTTCATCCCTACCTACTCCACCTGGGGTAATAGCCTTAGCTGAAGGAGAAGCTTCCGCCAGCATGGTGGTCGCCGAGGTTAGTACCTTGGCTTCCCCTGGGGCAATAGCTCCTCCTAGCGGTCAGGGAGTAGCTCCTACTGAAAAAGCTGCTTCCAACTGCAATATAGTACAACTCAGGGACCCACTGAGTGGTCACATTTTTTGGCTTCCTAACTCATATTGTAGGTTGTTGTTGGCGGTGGTTTAGTCGCTAAGTCATGTCTGACTCTTGTGACCCTGTGCACTGTAGCCCGCCAGGCTCCTCTGTCCATGGGATTTCCCAGGCAAGAATACTGGAGTGGGTAGCCATTTCCTTCTCCAGGAGATCTCCTTGACCCAGGGATCATACTTGTGTCTCCTGCATTGTAGGCAGATTCTTTACCACTGAGCCACCAGGGAAGCCCATATGGTAGGTTATGTACCTAATAAATATTTTTCTTTTTAATTTCTGTTGTCTGAATCTTTCCCAGTCCTGGAGGATATGGCCCAGAGAGGTAATTTGTTGGGATTGATGCAATCTGATTCATTTCAGACCTAAACCTGAGGAGATTAACTCCCATGCTATCCAAAATTCCATTCAAGTCAAAATCCATCCATAATTTGGTCAAGGACTGCCCTTATGATTTTAGCTGCTATCCCTTCCGAGGTATTTTTCCAACCAGGTGTTAGTACCTGAACAGAAGTTATCCCCAGTGGTGTCCATTATGAGTGGGACTTGCTGTGGCTGCAAGCTGGGAATAAAGGGTCAATACTTATAAGGATCAGAGGGAGGGGAGTAAAATAAAGTTCATCTTGGTGGTCACACAGGTGTTCTGGGGTTAACAAAAGAAAGAAATATAGCAGGAGTGATTAAGAATGTAGGAGCAAAAACTCAAAGAGTACAGAGATTAATAGTTCTGTCTTGGACCTGCTGCTGGATATGCATAAGCATACAGGGTTGACCCACCAGTCAAAAATGAGCAGACATTGGCAGAGCATCCTCCCCAGTACACCTGGCTCATGGTGTCCTATTGGCCCCTTTAGGACTGAGAGCTAACTCTCCGCGTTTTCTGACCTTATCACTGTCCCTTCATGACTCGCCAGCTGAAACTATGCACCTCAGTTTGGGACTTGAACCTTTTAGCTGAGATCACACACCTGGTTTCAGGACTTAATGAAGCTCAGAAAAAATTCAGTGAGAGACAAAGTGATAGGTAAGAAATAGATTTGGAGAGAAACATATTCCATGGACAGTGTGGGCTATCTCAGAATGAGAGAGAGAAGCCTTGAAATGCGGTTTGGTTAATAATTTCATAGGCTAATGAGTGAGAGGATTATTCTAACTATTTTGGGGAGAGGGCAGAAATTTTCAGAAATTGGGCCTCTGCCCACTTTTTGATCTTTGATGGTTGTACTTGGAACTATCATGGTGCCAATGAGTGTGTCATTTAACGTTCCGGTGTACAGTGAGCATATACTGAGGCTCAAGGTCTAGTGGAAGTTGACTAGCCTGCCATCTTGAAAGGTGTTAGTTGCTCAGTTGTGTCCAACTCTGTGATACCATGGACTATAGCCTGCCAGGCTTTGCTGTCTATGGGATTCTCCAGACAAGAATATTGAAGTGGGTAGCTCGTCCCTCCTCCAGGGGATATTCCTGACTCAGGGATCAAACCTAGGTTTCCTGCATTGCAGCCAGATTCTCGAACATCTGAGGATCTATTTAATTCTAATCAGTCCATGTCGTGTTTTTGGGCTACATCATGTTTTAAACGTTTGTGCCATGCCCCCTTCCCTCCTATTTCAGCACCATGATCCATCAAATCATTCTGGGCAGAAAAATAGCAACCCCACATGACTCCCTTTTCCCTCAACTTTCACAAATAATCAATCACAAATTTGTCTATATTGCCTAATAAATTCTTGTTGAATCTCTTGTATTCTGTATCTCTATTGCCCTAGGCTCTCCTCTCCAATTAGCCTCATCTCAGTACTCTTCCAAGTATTCCTGTAGACATGATGTCCAACCATCAGATTTCATTTCCATGTTCTCTCATTGACTCTGTGATTGTGTTCTGGGAACTCTACAGCTTGTGTTTAATTCATATCTATTTCTTTTATAACCCAAATCCACAACTGGGCACTTACAAAGAAAATTTATTCTTACCTGATGTTTAAGGTGATAATTGCAATCCAAGGTGCTTCTGGGTATTGTCCCTTAAGGTTCATTATTTCAAAGATAGCCCTCAAATACAAGCTATATATAATAAATTATGCTTTATAAGGCCCAGTTTTTGGAAAGAGCCCCATTTAAAGAAGTGTAGTCTGGTGAGCAAAAAGAATTAAAAAGAAACTATAATATATTTTAAAATTACAAATGCAAGTATCCCTTGACTTGCAGTATCATTTCTAAGAACTTATATAAAAATGGCAATTTTACAAGACTGCTCATTGCAATATTATTTGTAATCACAAAAAATTTGAGACAGTCTGATGTTCCTCAGAGATTAAAGGATTTATTCATTCAAGGGAATACTCTATGATAATTTTAAAAAGAATAAGAACGTTTTTTAATGTACAGATTTGGAAAGATCTTCAAGATTTATTATTAAGTGGAAAATCAAGGAACAGAATAGTATATACTACCATTTTATTTATGAACAAAGAAAAGGAAACATACAGGGCAAGAGTAGACTAAGGTCAGGTGCTTTATGCCTAAGGGAAAATAACACGGTACCAGACTAGAAAATAACACAAAAGGTTTAATGTAGTTGGTGGGGGCAGGAGGGTGGAGTCTAGGAAAGGCCTTTCAGAGGATATTAATATTCAAGTGGACACCTGCATCTGTCTGTAATGAGGGAAACCTGGGTTTGATTTCTGGGTTGGGAAGATCCCTGGAGGAGGGCATGGCAACCCACTCCAGTATTCCTGCCAGGAGAATCCCCATGGACACAGGAGCCTGGTGGGTTTGCAAAGGAGTCCATGGGTTCGCAAAGAGTCAGACATGACTGACCAACTAAGCACAGCACATACACCTGGAGGAGGGTGGTTGCTAGTGTGGCTACAATCCAGGGGAGAAACATCTTTGGCCTGTGCAGAAGCTCTTGAGGAGGAAGAGAGTTCAGTGAGGTTAGAAAGGAGGCTGAAGAGACCACAAGGCTTGATCAAAGGGAAGAAGAGGGTGTAGGGTGAGCCTGGAAAGATGACAGGGACCACCCAGTGCTACCTAGGCCTTGTGGGCCAAGTGATGGAACCTGGTATTCCTGAGAGCATCAGGAATCCACTGGAGAAAAGTGATGTGATCCATTCATGTTTTAGAAAGGTCACTTTGGCTGCAGCTTAACGGGATTTGGAGTGGGATTGGGGAAAGAGGAATAGAAAATAGTGGAAGCTGAGAAATTAGTTTATTGCAGTAGTTCTGGTGAGAGGGGATGGAGAGTTGAATCAGGATATTATTTGTTTTTAACTTATTTATTCATTTTTGGCTGCAGGTGGGCTTTCTCTTGCTGCAGTAGGCAGAGGCTATTCTGTTGTGGTGTGTGGGCTTCTCACTGCAGTGGCTTCTCTTGCTGGGAGCACAAGCTCTAGGGTCTGCGGCCCAGTAGCTGTGGTGCATGAGCTTTGTAGCCTCATGGTATGTGGGATCTTCCTGGACTACAGGTCGAACTCGTGTCCCCTGCATTGCAAGGCAGACTCTTAACCACTGGACCACCAGGGAAGCCCAAACCAAGATATTATGATGGAAATGGGAAGAAGTGGTCAATTTCATGTCTATTTAGGAGGGAAAATCAACAAGACTTGACAGAAAGTTGGATGTGGGTAATGAGAGAGGGAGAAATGTCCAAACACATTCCTGCCATTTTGTTCTACGAGAAAGACTCATTGAGCTGAACAATGTACTTTCTGGCTTAAGAGGTGATATATCTCTGTCCATTCTTAACACCAGCACAACTTCAGCTCCAGGGAAGAGGAATGGATTTCTTTTTAAACAGAAACAATGCAAATGCTGTATTAATATCATATCATAGAACAAATAGATTCTGTGGGTCAGTGAGAATTTAATCATTACTTACAATTGTTTTCCTGTGGGTAAATAGATTTACAATGACTTAGAGATGAACTTCTTGAACATTGTTTATAAGTTGGAATTAACTTTAGAAAGAAAAATAAACAAGTTTTACATTTAGCTTGTGTTTTGCAGGCCTGTCAGAGAGTTTGCCATGCCAAGAGGAGCAAACACTTTCTGTTACTGTATGAAAGCAAACGTGATTGTCACTGGAGGTAAGAGGACAGTCCACGTTACACAGGGATTTTCTACTTTGCAAATGGTGCTCTCCTTAATTAGCACAGTTACAGAGTTTTCACACAGCTATAGCATTTTACTGCTAACAAAACCTTTTAGAGAATTTTTAAGTTTGTTTAAAGTCAAATCTGTCATTCTTTTTCTTTGTGGCTTTTTGGTGTGGTCGCACACTTAGAAAGGCCCTCCTTAGCCTGAGACTGTGTGAAACAAATTCTCCTATATTTACTACAAATCTGTTCGTTTTACAGTTTACCTTTAATCTCTCTAGAATCTGTTTCAGTGTGTGAGAGCATGAATTCCTAGTCTGGGGCCCATGTGTGGACTTTAAGGGAGTCCTATAGCCCCTTAGGCTGAATGACTGTGTGTCTACATGCATTTTTCTGGACAGAAAGTCCAAAATTTTATCAAATCCTCAAGGAGTCCTTGACAAAAAGATCAAAAGCCAACGATTTAGCATTAACAGAGAAGTGGACTAACGATAGAGTGCTTGTAACTACCAACATTTAAGGGCTCAGATTATCTGCTGAGAGTAACAGGAAAGATGACAAATATAAGAGACTTGAGGAGAAAGATGAGAGGACTAAGCTATCCTGCTGGCCTGACTCCTTACCTGTCAAGCTAGGATACTAGGCCTGTGATGGCTTTCAGCCTAGGCTCTGGAGTCAGACTGTCTAGGAACAAATACTAGGGTTTTTTTTTACTAGCAAGCCTTGGATAGGTTATTTAACTCCTCTAAGATTCAATCTCAGGCTTCCCAGGTGGTGCAGTGGTAAAGAATCCACCTGCCAGTGCAGAAGACTCAAGAGACACAGGTTTGATACCTGGGCTGGAAGATCTCCTGGAATAGGAAATGGCAACCCACACCGTATTATTACCTGGAAAATTTCATGAACAGAGGAGCCAGGCAGGCTACAGTCCATGGCGTTGCAAATAGTCGGACACAACTGAGTAACTGAGCATGCACGCATAATACATTAATGCATAAATGAGTAGGAACATATTAAATCAAGAAAAGAACTCATAGAATATTTATGAGAATTCAAATTTATATATGTAAATACAATGATTACAAAACAGCATTGACAAGAAGAAGCAGATCCAAAGCAAGTCAATCATAGCATCCAGGAAGAAACAGACTGTGATTTGATATTAGAAGAAAGATAGTGAGAGTCTCTCAGTCGTGTCCAACTCTTTGTGACCCCATAGGCTATACAGTCCATGGAATTCTCCAGGCCAGAATACTGGAGTGGGTAGCCTTTCCCTTCTCCAGGGGATCTTCCCAACCCAGGGATGGAACCCAGGTCTCCCGCATTGCAGGCATCAGGATTCTTTACCAACTGAGCCTCAAGGGAAGCCCAAGAATACTAGAGTGGGTAGCCTATCCCATCTCCATCAGATCTTCCTGACCCAGGAATCAAATTGGGGTCTCCTGATTGCAGGAGAATTCTTTCCAGCTGAGCTATTAGGACATGATTAAAGATGAGAAAGACGCTTTAAACTGTGCCCGTCTGCGTTCCTGAGAACATAACAATCTGCACATGTCCTTCTTTCAGGAGATGATAAAGTGCTCCGGTTGTGGCACCCCAACATCAGCACCAAGCCAGTGGGGAAACTTGTGGGGCACATGTTCAGTATCACCGAGATCGTGACAAACGAGAAAGAGCAACACGTTATCAGCCTTTCTTCTGCAAAGGTAACCAAAAGAAAACAACAAAAATGAAACAGAACGATTCTTTCCCTTAAAGTCAACTATTGGAAAATACAGAATACATAGTTTTTCACTGAAATAGCTGATAGTCAAAGAGAAAAATGTTGTTAATATGGGTGAGAAAATAAGAAGTCACTGTTCTCTGTTTCTATTGATATCAACAGAAGAAAGAACATATGTTTAAAGACAAGAGTAAAAGGAATAGAACATTGGGAAGAGAGCCATTATTCTCAATAGTAAAACATAATATGGCCCTTCTGTGATCATTAAAGACAGAAAAAATAAGGATTTCTAGACACAGAAAACAAACTTACGGTTACCAAAGGGGCAAGTGGGTGGGAGAGAGATAAATTAGGAGTTTGGGATTAGCATATACAAACTACTGTATATAAAATAGATAAACAACTATTAGATAAACAAAATAAACGTCCTACTGTATAGCACAGAGAAGGAAATGGCAACCCACTCCAGTGTCCTTGCCTGGAGAATCCCTGGACAGAGGAGCCTGGTGGGCTGCAGTTCATGGGGTCGCAAGAGTCGGACACGACTGAGTGACTAAACCACCACCACTGTATAGCACAGGGAACTATATCAATATCCTGTGATAAACCATAATGGAAAAGAATATGAAAAGCAATATGTATATTTGTATGACCTAATCACTTTTCTCTACACCAGGAACTAACATAACATTGCAAATCAACCATACTTCAATTTTTAAAAAAGCAAAGAAAGAAAAAAGTATTTCTGTTGTTGTTGCTATCACTACAGTGTTTTAAATATTCTAAACAAAGTAATAAAAAAGAAAAAATGACTTATGACTATTAGAAATGAGGTGACTGCATATTTGCAAATAATGTGATTGCTGGGAAAATTCAAGAAAACCAGCTTAAAAGTTTTAAGACAGATAAATTCAGTAAAGTGGGTGGTTATATTCATGATTGCAGTTTATAAAAATAAATTTCTATATAAGAATAGAAACCAGTTAGGAAAAAACGGTCAAATGGATAGCATTCACAAGAGCAAAATTGTATGAAATGCCTAGAAACAATCTTAACAAACAATATTCACTATTAATGTTAAGATAACTATGAAGTTCTGAGGTACATTTATTTAAGAACATGAATGTAGGGACTTTCCTAAATGAGAGTATAGTACTATAAAAGGTATTCTGCATCAAATAAAGTTAGGTATATTTAATGCTATTTAGGATTATTTAGGAGCTTCCCAGGTGGTTTTAGTGATAAAGAACACACTTGCCAATGCAGGAGATATAAGAGACATATATTCAATCCCTGAGTCAGGAAAATCCCCTAGAGGAGAGCATGGCAACCCACTCCAGTATTCTCGCCTGGAGAATCCAATGGATAGAAGAGCCTGGTGGGCTGCAGGCCATAGAGTCACAGTCGGACAGGACTGAAGTGACTTAGCACAGACAGGAAAGGATTATTTAGACCTCAGTTTGCCAAATCTAAAGTTACTATAAAAGTGTTGACATACAAATATACCCTAGAAACTTTAGAAAATAAGATTACAAGATGACACTTTCCCTATCAGATATTAAAACATTTAATAAAGCATCAATAAATAAAACAGAACAGCAGTCAAGGCAGCAATAGACACATCTATGAAACAAGAGAAGATTCACACATAAGTGTGAATGGGAATTTCAGATATAATAGAAGTAGCATTTTAAGTTTGTGAGCAAAAGATGGTTTGTTCATTAAATGTTGGGAAAACTGATTAACCATATTAGGAAAAAATAAGTAATCAAATCATTATTTCATAATTACCAACAAAATACATTCCATATAGATTAAATATTTTAAATGTATAGTAGTAAAACACAGGTGAATATTCATATAGTCATCAGGTAATTCCTATGTATGACATCTACAACAAAAGAAAAAAAAAGTGACTACATGAACACTCAAACTGTAAATTATTATAAAGGCTGTCATTTATCAAATGCTTACCAAGAGTCAGGCACTGTCCTCATTATTTTACATCACAACTTATTTGATGCTGGTAACAATCCTATAATTATCCCAATTTTGCACATGTAAAGAAAAATGACATCTGCATACTTGCATTAAATAAATGTAGCCAATCTTGTGTCTATCCTGACCCCAGACAGCCTTCTTACCCCCATAAAAAAGTTAAGACAGATAACAGACGGGGAAGTGTATAACATAAATGACATAAACTGGAATACTATTCTTATACAAATAAAAAACAAACTTTAACAAATCAGTAGGAAAATAGGATGAAGGAAGGAGAAGGGAAAGAATACAGGCATGTTTACATAGTGCTGCTGGGGGTAAAGCTGGCAAAAATTTGGGGGGCATTTATTATAATAAAATAATCAGATAAGTGCCCAGAGATCAATGTAAAAGGATGTTTATGGTGCTATTGCTTATATTGGTTTAAAAAAGAAAAAAGAAAAGGAATAAAAAGGAAGATGAAAAGGAAAGGTAAGGGATAGGGAGTGAGAAATTCAATTTCTAAAAATAAGGCTTTTACTCAGTAATTTATTTTCTCTCAGTTTTATTGAGATATAATTGATATATGATACTGTATGAGATTAAGATTAATGTATCATTAAGCATAATGATCTGACTTACATTCATCATGAAATGATTATTACCACTGTTGGTTTAATGAACATTCATTATCTAATATTGAAACCAAAAAATGAAAAAAAATGCTTTTAAAAAAACTTTCTAATGAAAATATTTAGGATTTATTCTCTTAGCAACTTCCTTATATGTCGTACATCAGTGTTAGCTATAGTTATCATGCTATACATTACACCCTTAGTACTTATATTTCTTCTAACTGGAAGTTTGTATCATTTGACCACCTTTCTCTACTTCCTCTTCCCCTTAAATCAGCAATTTATGAGATCTCTTTTTATATCATAGAAATTGTCACATAGACTTTCAACACCAAATGGGTGAATATTGATATGAAAATGTATACACACTATATTATGCAAAATATATTAAAATATTATGTAAGATATTAACCCATTTTTAATATATGTGTCTATCATATATTATCGGGCTTCCCTGATGGCTCAGACAGTAAAGCATCTGCCTGTAATGCGGGAGACCCAGGTTTGTTTCCTGGGTTGGGAAGATCCCCTGGAGAAGGAAATGGCAACCCACTTCAGCATTCTTGCTTGGAGAATTCTGTGGATTGAGGAGCCTGGTAGGCTACAGTTCACGGGGTCGCAAAGAGTCAGACAGAACTTCGCTTCTTCGCTTCATATATTATCAGGGATGATAGTGATTACATGGGTAGCAAGGTTGTGGATGGATTTAATTTTTTTCCCCTTTTTGTGTTTTTCTTTTCTTTTTTTCTTGTATTTATATCTTTTTAACAAAAAATATACATTGCTTTTATAAGACTATTTTTAATTTTTAAAATGGTACTGGAAAGACAGTAAAATTGTTGAGACATAAAAACTAAGACATTATGATGGAGATTCCTTTAAAAACTAGGAATAAAACCACCATATGACCCAGCAATCCTACTCTTGGCATATACCCTGAGGAAATCAAAATTGAAAAAGACACATGTATCCATTGTTCATTGCAGCACTATTTACAATAGCTAGAACAAGGAAGCAACCTAGGTGTCTATCGACAGATGAATGGATAAAGAAATTGTGGTACATGTACACAATGGAATATTACTCAGCCATAAAAAGGAACACATCTGAGTCAGTTCTAATGAGGTGGATGAACCTAGAGCCTATATTCAGAGTGAAGTAAGTCAGAAAGAGAAAGAGAAATATTGTATACTAAAGCATATATACAGAATCTAGAAAGATGGTACTGAAGAATTTATTTGCACGGCAGCAATGGCTTAAAGCTCAACTTTCAGAAAACAAAGATCATGGCATCTGGTCCCATCACTTCATGGGAAATAGATGGGAAACAGTAGAAACAGTGTCAGAGTTTATTTTTTGGGGCTCCCAAATCACTGCAGATGGTGATTGCAGCCATGAAATTAAAAGATGCTTACTCCTTGGAAGGAAAGTTATGACCAACCTAGAGAGCATATTCAAAGGCAGAGATATTACTTTGCCAACAAAGGTCTGTCTAGCCAAGGCTATGGTTTTTCCAGTGGTCATGTTTGGATGTGAGAGTTGGACTATGAAGAAAGCTGAGTGCCAAAGAACTGATGCTTTTGAACTGTGGTGTTGGAGAAGACTCTTGAGAGTCCCTTGGACTGCAAGGAGATCCAACCAGTCCATTCAAAAGGAGATCAGTCCTGGGTGTTCATTGGAAGGACTGATGCTAAAGCTGAAATTCCAATATTTTGGCCACCTCACACGAAGAGCTGACTCATTGGAAAAGACTCTGATGCTGGGAGGGATTGGGGGCAGGAAGAGAAGGGGACGACAGAGAATGAGATGGCTGGATGGCATCACTGACTCGATGGATGTGAGTTTGAGTGAACTCCGGGAGATGGTGATGGACAGGGAGGCCTGGCATGCTGTGATTCATGGGGTCGCAGAGAGTCGGACATGACTGAGTGACTGAACTGAACTGAACTGAACTGAATGGAGAAACAGACATAAAGAACCGACTTACGAACATGGGGAGAGGGGAGGAGAGGGTGAGATGTATGGAGACAGTAACATGGAAAAACTTACATTACCATATGTAAAATAAACAGCCAATGGGAATTTTCTGTATGTCTCAGGGAACTCAAACAGGGGCTGTGTATCAACGTAGAGGGGTGGGATGGGGAGGGAGATGGGAGGGAGGTTGAAGAGGGAGGGGATTTATGTATACCTATGACTGATTCATGTTGAGGTTTGTCAGAAAACAACAAAATTCTGTAAAGCAATTATCCCTCAATTAATAAATTAATTAATTAAAACAAACAAAAAAAGTTCAGGCCATTCATGTCCAGAGGTGAAGAGACAGCAGAGATTAGCTTTCCCCTTTCCTTTAGATGTGGTGAGTGTACTCAGTGATGCTCTTTCAGGCACCCTAGCAGCTCTACTTGGGCAAAGTACTTAATATCTTTCCCCCCAATTTCTTTGTCTATAAACTGTAGTGGTGCTTAGCTCACAAGACTGTTAGAGAGAGATCATTCATTTAGTTATTCAGCAAGCATTTCTTTCTTGAGTGTCCTGTCTGTTTCAGGTACTGTTCTGGGTTCTGGAGACAGAAAACTGAACCAGGCAGTCAGGGACCTTGCCACAGGAAGTGTACATTCTAGGGGAAGAGGGAGACAAGCAAAGTAACAAACACGTAAGAAAACAAAATGATAACTATTCCAATGAATAGAAAATACAACAATGTGATATGATTGAGTATCACCTCTGAAGAGGTGACATAAATGTTGAAACCTGCATGACCAGAGGAGCCAGCCCCATGAAGATCTTGGCAAGGAGCAATTTAGGCGCAAAGAATGGCAATACAGGCACATACATATTTTTGCTTAAGCTAGCTTCCTCTTCTTCTCCGTCTCCTTCCTTTCCCCCCTTTCTCCTTCTTCTTCTCAATAAAAATCATAGACAGGTTTTACACATTTAACATTCCTTCATATTACTTCATATAAATTAGCTTTCATCACATCAAGTTTTAATAAATCACCACGGGTAGTCATATGCCTACTCTATGCTTTTATCTAAGCTCTTAGAGTAGATTTTCATCATTCCTCTGAGATTTGCAGACTTTCCACCAGGATATTATTTTCTCCTGCACTGATAAAAAAATTTTTCTAGTTGCAGAGCTCAAGTATTTAATAGCTATGCCACATTTATTGCTCCTGAAGAGCTGACAAACATTGAAAAAGTAGAGAGAAATAAATTTCAGTTGCTTTTATTTTATTAACAAAAACAAGAATAATGGTTGACAGGTGGCGCTAGTGGTAAAGAACCCGCCTGCCAATGCAGGAGACATGAGACACAGATTCCATCCCTGGCTTGGGAAGATTCTCTGGAGGAGGGCATCGCAACCCACTGCAGTATTCTTGCTTGGAGAATCCCATGGACAGAGAAGCCTGGCGCGCTGTAGTCAATGGGGTCGCGAAGAATCGGACATGACTGAAGCAACTTAGCACACACGCAATCTTGCCAAGCACAACTCTACAGTTATCAGCAGTTATTTTTCTGAGAAGGAGACATGCTTTTATGATTTATAACAGATGAAAATGAGGGTTTAAACATTGTTATTTTCTTAAATTTTTGCTTTGGAAAGTGATATGAAAGGACCCCAGGAAAGGTAAAGTTTAACTAGGCTGTGGGTATGGCTTAGAGCAAGAAGCAATGTCCTGAAACCAAGTGCCAAGTGGATAACTCATAGCAAGTCAGAGGTTTGCCCATCTGGCCTGTTGCTCAGCTGGGCTTCATCTTATCCATGACTATGTCTAAGATATTATCCTAAGTGAAGATTTTTTTCCTGCCCTGTCTCTATTTCAGGCACATGGCTTAACACATGGCCTCTGAAATCAGGTAAAACTAAATTTAAGTTCTGGCTCTAATAATTTATGACCTTGGGTGAGCCATTTGAGAAAGCTGAGGAGGATAACAGAATACAGGCCGACCTTGTTTTATGGTGCTTTGTTTTATTTCACTTCGAGGATGCTGAGGTTTTTACAAAGTAAGGGTTTGCCACAACCTGAGTTCAGCAAGTCTATCTCCACCATTCTTCCAATGGCATTTGCTCACTTTGTGTCTCCATGTCAAATTTTAGGAATTCTTGGAATATTCCAAACTTTTCCACAATTAATACTGCATGAGTTACAGTGATCAGTGACCTTTGACGTTACTACTGTAATTGTTTCAGGGCACCATACACCATGCCCATATGATCGACAGATACTGTTTGTGTTCTGACTCCACCAACTGGCTGTTCCTCCATATCTCCCCTCTTCTGCCTCCCTCTTCCCTGAGATACGATTGAAAATGGGCAATTAATAACACCATATCGTCCCCTAAGTGTTCAAGTGAAAAGAAGAGTGGCACACTGAGGAAAGATGCGCCAGGCATCCGTAAGTAAAAAGGGCCCTCGTGCCAAAAATGTAAGATTCATGCGGGTACACGGGGTGGTCTCACGTGAAAGCAGCCCTTCAAGATGACAGTGGCAACTGTCAAACTGTAGAGAAATATAAGTAAAATGAAGATGCACAGGAGCCTCTCAGTTAAAAGATAAAGAGAATTCCCATGAAAGAACAATGAAACAGACCTGTCCAGCCTACTAGATCCCAAGATAATAGAAATACTGAAGAAATTAAGAAAGGCTATTGACAGAAATGCCTATTAATATTAAGAAGAAAAAAAAAACACACAAGAAACTATAAAGAAGAGCCAATTAAAATTAGAAAAAAAAATCATTTGCCAAGATGAAAGCTGAGCTAAAAAGCCATAAGTAGTAAACTGAGTGATGTAGAAGAAAGAGTAAGTGATCTGGTTCAGGAGGGAGGGGACATATGTATATTTATGGCTGATTCATGTTGTATGGCAGAAACCAACATAACATTGTAAAGCAATTATCCTCCAATTAAAAATAATTTTAAATGAAAAGACACAACCCACATAATGAGAGAAAATATTTGCAAACATAGTGACTGACAAGGGATTAACCACCAAAATATACACATAGTTCATGCAGTTCGGTATGAAAAAACAATTAAAAAATGGGAGGAAGATCTAAATGGACATTTCTGCAAATAAAACATACAGATGGCCAGCAAGCATGTGAAAAGATGCTTAACATCACTAATTACTAGGGAAATGCAGATCAAATCTATAATAAGATATCACCTTATACCAATCAGAATGGCCACTATTAACATAGCTATAACAATGAACACTGGAAAGGGTGTGTGGAAAAGGGAACCTTAACTGTTGGTGAAAATGTAAATTGGTGCAACCACTCTAAAAAAAAAAAGTAGGGAGGTTTCTTAAAAAATTGGAAATAGAGTTACTATATGATCCAGCAATCCCATTCCTGAGCATATATCTGGCAAGGACAAAAACTATTTCGAAAAGATACATGCACCCCAATGTTCGTTGCAACACTATTTACAATAGCCAAGACATGATAGCAACCTAAACGTCCACTGACAAAAGAGTGCAGAAAGAAGATGTGGTATATATATAAAATGGAATATTGCTCAACCATAAAAAGAACAAAATAATGCCATCTGCAGCTATATGGATACACCTAGAGATTGTCGTACTAAGTGAAGTAAGTCAGACACAGAAAACGAATATCATATGATATTGCTTATATGTGGAGTCTTCAAAAAATGGTATCAGTGAACTTATTTATAAAGCAGAATAGAGTCACAGATGTAGAAAACAAACCTATGGGTCACCAGTGGGGAAAGAAGCAGCAGTAAATTGGGAGATTGGGATTGACATAAATATACTATTATAAATAAAGCAGATAACCAATAAGCACCTACCGTATAGCAGAGGGAATTCTACTCAATGCTCTGTAATGGCCTACATGGGAAAAAAATCTAAAATATGTATTTGCTTAGCTTATTCACTTTTAAAAATGATGGAAAAAAATAAGATAAAATAATGATTTTTTTAAAAAAATAAATCTTTTTAAACTCAAGTTCATAAAAATATCCTCTAAACTTTTCTAAAAATAGGTTTGTTTTCAATATTTAGGAGCATGATGTCTGTATATGTGTGTGTGTATCTATATGCTTGCTACTCCATATCTCCTCACATAGGCACAGAGGCCTCAGTTTAGAAACAGATCTAGTTCCTGAACCAGAGGTTGCTTTGGTTTAGTTCCTTCTCAGTCTCCTTTTCCTGAACCAGGAGAACTGCTCTGGGCACTGCCATGGAGTGGTGAGAGTGCCTGTGGCCCTGTCTGCCCAGCTAGAGCTGCTCCCCTGCTGCCACTCTGCCCCAGACAGTGCCTGGGCTCTGACTGGAGCCCACTCGTTTTGTATGTCTCTCTTAGTTGGATCCATTCAGTTCAGTTCAGTTCAGTCGCTCAGTCATGTCCAACTTTTTGTGACCCCATGGACTGCAGCATGCCAGGCTTCCCTGTCCATCACCAACTCCCAGAGCCTACTCAAACTCATGTCCATCAAGTCCATGATGCCATCCAACCATCTCATCCTCTGTCATACACTTCTCCTCCTGCTTTCAATCTTTCCCAGCATCAGGGTTTTTTCCAATGAATTAGTTCTTCACATCAGGTGGCCAAAGTATTGGAGTTTCAGCTTCAAAGTCAGTCCTTCCAATGAATATTCAGGACTGATTTCCCTTATGATTGACTGGTTGGATCTCCTTGCAGTGTAAGGGACTCTCAAGAGTCTTCTCCAACACCACAGTTCACAAGCATCAATTATTCAGTACTCAGCTTTCTTTATGGTCCAACTCTCACATCCATTCATGACTACTGGAAAAACCATAACTTTCACTAAATAGACCTTTGTCAGCAAAGTAATGTCTCTGCTTTTAAATATGCTGCCTAGATTGGTCATAACTTTTCTTCCAAGGAGCAAGTGTCTTTTAATTTCATGGCTGCAGTCACCATCTGCAGTGATTTTGGAGCCCAAGAAAATAAAGTCTCTCACTGTTTCCATTGTTTCCCCATCTATTTGCCATGAAATGATGGGACCAGATACCATGATCTTCGTTTTTTGAATGTTGAATTTTAAGCCAGTTTTTTCACTCTCCTCTTTCACTTTCATCAAGAACCTCTTCAGTTCCTCTTCACTTTCTGCGATAAGGGTGGTGTCATCTGCATATCTGAGGTTATTGATATTTCTCCCAGCAATCTTGATCCCAGCTTGTGCAGTTAGCTAGATAGATAAAAGTGAGGAGAGGGAACAGTAGATGATAGCAAGAGTATGTGTGAATGTGCAGACAACAGAGAAAAAGAGGTTTTAGGAACTGGAAGCAGTTTGGTATGACAGTAACTAGAACAACCTAAGGGGAGAGGGCAGCAGAAAAACCTAGAGGAGAGATGCAACATAATGAGGAAGGTCTTTGCGCCTTCTGCCAGCCCAGCAATCACCACTTCCCTAAAAACACACAAAAGAAGTAGAAAATAGAATCACTGTGCAGAAAACATCACAGGTTTCAAAAGATATTCGTATTGATTCACTGAGGTGGAGAGTGCTGGTGTTATTATGTCCATTCCAGAAACAAGAAAACGGAGGCTTAAGAAATTTAAATGATGGACTAGAACTGAAACCCAAAGCCTCATCCTTTGTTCTTTCCATGGGCTCAGTTGGTAAAGAATCCACCAGCATTTGGGAGACCTGGGTTTGATCCTTGGGTTGGGAAGATCCCCTGGGGAAGGGAAAGGCTATCCACTGCAGTATTCTGGACTGGAGAATTCCATGAAGAAGTCCTTGGGGTCGCAAAGAGTCGGACACAACAGCAACTTTCACTCTCACTTTGTTCTTTCCACCAACCACAGTTCAGAGCACATACACAAACAGTAAAAAGACCACCAACCACGAAGCATCTCAAACAAAACAATAGAACTGGAAACAAAACAGAGATAAACTTCTTTGACACTCCTTGATTCCACTTTTAGATTCTTCCCCTACTGGTCTCTCTGAACCTAATTCATAAATAGGCTCTGAACCCAACTTCATAAATTGTCCTAATGGACTCCTCTACTCTGTCATGCAAACAGTGGTAAGTTTCAATATTGTAGCTACTCCCCAAACTTATATTTTTGCTAGCACAAAGGAAGTAATGACTCCCAGTTGCACAGGTTCTGAGTAATAGTGGCCTGTAGATGGTATACATGTGATCCAAGCTCCTGATCACATGATTTTGACATATTTATGTTCCTGCATATAAGTACCAACCTGCCTTCACAATAGTGAAGTTTTGAATTTAATTAACTCTAGGTGTCTTAAGTAAGAAGTTAATACCTCTGTTAACAAAACTACCTTTCAAATCTTTATATGTAGTTCTATAAAATTATCACCCATTTATTCAACAAATATTGCAATTTAGTAAGTACTATATAATATAGCAATAGGTAGTATATATAATAATGACTGTTATGACATAAAAATATTATTTAATGCTGATGCATGCTAGGACTTGTAATCCTTGATCAAATCACTTTTCTTCCCTGAAGTTTAATCACAATGTAACTTTCTGAAAAAGAATAAAAAAGAATAATGAAGAATACTAAGACTAGTTATTTCAAGTGACAAACTTGACCTAGTTTTGCTGAATTTATACTTTATTGTTCTTTCAATTATATTATCCCAAGTTCTATCTGAGTAACTAACCTAGGTCTCTTTCCTTCCTCTAAGGAGAGCACTAATAATGTATTTACCTATAGTCTTTCTCCTCCAGGGCATTGTCCTGACCCAGGGATTGAACCTGCATCTCTTAGGTCTCCTGCATTAGCAGATTTTTTTTTTTTTTTTTACCACTAGTGTCACCTGGGAAGTCCCTCCTATATCTACACCATCCCTAAGAACTGCTTTCTGTAATTCTTCATTCCTGGATAGGAACAGGGAAGGTTCTTAGAAACCTCATTTAGCAAGACGTTCTCATCTTAAGTCATGAAAGAGCAGTTTGAAACCCTTCACCTGAACTATGCTGTGTCTCTATTTTCGAATCTATAGTGTAAAGAGAAATATGGCTTCAGATAAACTGTTAGTCATAACGAGCCCTTTATTATTCCTCCAGATTCTTAAAGGATAATAAATTCTATGTCTTTCCCCTATCTTTTTTGAGGACAGAAAAAATCTAGTTCCTACTGGCAAACTTTTAGTCACTGTTTTTATTTTCTTCTGACATTAATGAATAACAATTGAATCAAGAACCAAATTAAAGTTTAGCAAATGAGTGCTCATCATACAAATCATACTTTCTTGCAAGTTTTTAAGAGCATATTGCAGATTCTGAAGATGGTTCACCTCAATAGCTTTGAGTAGGGAAAGTAAAGTAGAAAAATGGTGACCCATGTTCTTTATCCCTCCAGGTTTTCAGAGTATGGGATATACAGACTCTTTCACTATTACAAGTCTTCCACGATAGCCAAGGAGGACCAGGAGACATGCAGATTTACTCTATGATATTTGATTCCAATCATCGCATGCTTATTACAGGTAAGTGCACCCAATTAATGGGCTTCCCAGGTGGCACTAGGGGTAAAGAACCCACCCTCCAATGCAGGAGACATAAAAGACATGGGTTCTATCCCTGGGTTGGGAAGATCCCCTGGAGGAGGGCATGGCAACCCAATCCAGTATATTCTTGCCTGGAGAATCCCATGGACAGAGGAAACTGCTGGACTATGGTCCATAGGGTCACGAAGAATTAGACACAACTGAAGCGACTTAGCATGCCTGTACCCAGTTAATGACAAATAAAATCTTGATTTTTTTAAATCTTTTTTTTTAACTAGCACTTGCTCACTGACCAGAAGAAAAACAAAACTAGATGGGAAATTTATAAACTGTGATTTCTCACAATAGCTAACAGTTCAATTCTATTTTTCTATGGCTTTCTATTTTTCTATAGCTTGGTGGATGAGGTCTTGAACCTAGGATGCAAGGTAGTAGGGTTAAAGCTGCTGCTACACACAGGGCAAATCCAGCTCTGCATTGAGTGTTGGAGCAGGAATATGACCCATCTTAGCACAGCTGTACCAGCATGCTGAGTCAGTGCCCCTTTTCTTCAGGGAGGCAATTTGGCCCCATGTACTCTGGTACTGAGACAGTTACTCAGTGGGGAGGGTGCTGGCCCTCCCACCTGCCTTTGCTTCTAGACAAAGGACAGTGAAGAGAGAAGATAGGGTTCTGAATGACAGAGCCAGCAGCACTGATGCTCACAGATTATTTTTCTCCTTTTCCTGCTGCCCCTGATAAACATGCTTAGTAAAGAGACAAAAGACCCTGTTAGGCATTTGGGTTGAACATTACTCACATGCATATCCTCAGAAGAAGCTTTAGAAGAAATGAACAGTATTAACAACAGTTCCTCCTTCTGTAACACCAACCCAGAATGCATTTCCTATTGACCATCTTCCCTGAGTTTCTGTGGGATTAATACGGCAGAGAAATGATTGGTGCTATCTCTGCTAGTGGAGAATATGAATCACTTTTTAACTTTTAGGTGTTTTTTGGATTAGAAGTGAACTAGAACTTCATGTTTGATGGATAATTTTCTACCTTCTAAAACAGAAATTAACTCATTGTAAGCACCCCTCCTCTATACTATCTCCTCTTAGAATAACATAAAAATGGCTACAAACAAGTTTTCTCTTAGTGCCCCAACTGGCATGTTTGATTTGCTGCTGCTGCTGCTGCTGCTGCTGCTAAGTCGCCTCAGTCGTGTCCGACTGTGTGCGACCCCATAGACGGCAGCCCACCAGGCTCCGCCTTCCCTGGGATTCTCCAGGCAAGAACACTGGAGTGGGTTGCCATTTCCTTCTCCAAGGCATGAAAGTGAAAAGTGAAAGTGAAGTTGCTCAGTCGTGTCCGACTCTTTGCGCCCCCATCCATGCTCAGCATTTCCATCCCATTTATCATCAGAGTAACTAAAGCCTCATGTATCAATGTAAAAGCAAAAACACAAAAGACAACTCTAAGATCAAAATTTCTTCCTAACTTTATGTAATTCAGATAATACTCTGCTTACAATATAGAGCTCTGCGTATTGCTTAATCACTAAAATCACATACATTGACGGCAACCATCAATGTGACATCAGAATTTAATGAAGCTTAGCTCTCAGATTTTAATTTGTGCTTTTGTTCAAATGAAGCAGCCATAGTAATCTTATAAACCCCAGGGACAGCAACACCACGTTATAGAATATGCTGCTGTTACTGTCACCATTGTTGTTTTTGTTACTCTAATAAGACAACTACCATTTGATTAGTTCTTTCACAAAGTGCTTTCATGGACTTTATTTCATTTGAGCTGCGCAATCACCACTGAAGTAGGAATTATTATTCGTCCTATTTTATAAATGATAAGACTAAATATTAACTATTTCAGCTAACTAGTATAAAGACTTGAGATATACAGGTGGGATTGAGATATACAGGTGGGACTGAGATATACAGGTGGGATTCAGTCCCAAAGTTTCTGACTCCAGGATCTACTTTCTTTTTCTGTATTGCTTTGTTTCTATACTGCTAAACTGTGTATCTAGCCAAACATGGAGCGGATTGCCACTTGTTCATAAGCATATCTAGCTTTGTTGTCAGTGCAGATAAAATCCATTACAGTCAGTAGAATATGAAGGCGCTCCATGTGTTGTTTGATTATCTGGTTTCCACATCCCTCTCAGATTTCCACCCTGTTGTATTTGCATTGAGAAATACTACCAGAAGAGCCCCCTCCATTCTCTTTACACATGAGTAGACTTTATCCTAGAATTCAAACACTTTAGGAAAGTGTTCAGTAACTCTTGCTGAAATTGTTGCTGCAGTGCAGATTTCTATGGAGAGACTTGAGAAAAAGAAGGGCCAGTCTTTGGTAGCTTAATCTCCACACCAATAACTTAGGAAGAAGTTTCTTTTCTGTTTGAACTGTGGAATGCTTTGAGATCCTTATGTATATTTCTAGACATTACACTAGAGATATCAACTATCAACTATAACTATAACACTATGAATCATAAAACAGAATACATAGTTGATTTTGAGAGTTAAATCATACTTGCAGTTTATAGGATTACTATAAAAGCAAACCAATGCCATGATGAATGGATAAGGAATTTTGGTACATGTATACAGTGAAATAGTACTCAGCTGTAAAAAGGAATGCACTTGAGTCAGTTCTAATGAGGTGGATGAACCTAGAGCCTATTACACAGAGTGAAGTAAGTCAGAAAGAGAAAGACAAATACTGTATATTAAATGCTTGCATATGGCATCTAGAAAGATGGTATTGATGATCCTACATACAGGGCATCAAAGAAGACACAGACATAAAGAACAGACTTTTGGACTCGGTGGGAGGAGAGGGAGGGATGATTTGAGAGAATAGCATGGAAACATTTATATTACCATATGTAAAATAGATAACCAGTGCGAGGTCGATGCATGAAGCAGGGCAGTCAAAGCAGGTGCTCTGTGACAATCTAGAGGGACAGGATGGGGAAGGAGGTGGGAGGGAGTGTTCAGGATTGGGGGGGCACATGTGTATCTATGGCTGATTCATGTTGATGTATGGCAAAAACTATCACAATATTGTAATTGTCCTCCAATTAAAATAAACACATAACTTAAAAAAATGCAAGTAAGAAATACCTGCTCTCCATCTAACTCACTATGGTAATTTGGAAATTAATCTTATTTAATATTGTTGCAAGCACTGGCATGTTTTGTTGTTGCTGTTTAGTTGCTAAGGTTGACTCTTTTGTGACCCCTCTGGACTGTCGTTGGCCAGGCTTCTCCATCTATAGGATTTCCCAGGCAAGAGTACTGAAGCAGGTTGCCTTTCCTTCACCAGGGTATCTTCCTGACACAGGAATCAAACGCTCATCTCCTTCATTGTGTAGGTAGATTTTTTTGACCATTGAGTCACCAGGGAAGCACAAGACCATGTTTACAGAGTGCTTTACTATTTGTTGGTTGGAACAGCTTTCTAACATATCCCAATCACTAAATGGAAGTTTTCCATCAGCAAAAAGGTGGCCATCATCTTTATTACTGTACGCTAGATAATGTAGCAGGCACTCTAAAGAAGGAACAAACTAGACTATAAAAAGTAGGAAAATAGTGGTCACTGAAAAGAAGATATCAAGGAAGTCCAAGTACCCTACACTTGAAAATTAATGAAGCCCCAAATGAATGTTTTTCTCTGGCTAAATCATATTTGTTTCATTTGTCAAAGATGTTTTTGAATAAATGAATGTATTTTTACCTCATTCGGTCTCCTAGGCATTAATAATCTCACTGATCAGCTATTTCCAAACACAATTAGTTGAATAAAATGCTTTGTGGTTCAAATCTTCTAATATTTGTTATTTATGAGATTCTTATTTCTGTTCAAGGATCTAGTGTTATGGACATGTATCCTTTAACTAGGATGATACAAGATACAAAACAGGTCCCTCACACCCATGAAAGAGAAATCAATGTCATGCTTTACAACAAATATTTTCACCAAGTACTTACCATCTGCTCTGAGTCCATAATTAAGGTGAGTATATATTGACTCTTCAGGAAGAAAAAAGAAAAGATAGAATTTTCTCTTCTTATAGATGAGTCTTTGAGTGATTAAATAAAGGTAATGGCATATATGATGGAACCTTATGTTAGAGCTATTTTTAAGCTTTCATGAACACATGAAAAAAAAAAGCATTTTAATGCAGCTCAGACTGCTTGCTGTTAGGCTACAAGTTCAATTTTAAAAATGAAGCCAGTTCTTATGATCAAACAGGAATTTTAAGGGAAATATGTCAAGGAAAAAAGCCTAGTGTGTGTGTAAAAAATTTTTAAACTGAGCTATAGGAGACTGTTAAGAAGAAGGGAAAGAAATGTATAGATGTTTACTCTAACCCCGATAGGTACGGGATATGTGCCAAGTGTCTTAAATCCACAATTTTGTTTAATCCTCATACTAGTTCTCTGTGTGAAGTTCCATTTAAAGATGTGGAAATTAGGATTCAAAGATCAAGCAACTTGCCTCAGTTCATATAACTAGTACGCATCGTGGCTGGGATACGAACCCAGGTTTTTCTGAGGTGAATACCAACGTACTTTCCTCTGCAATCCTCAGGCCATGTCATTAATGTGTTCCCTAGAGGCCAGAGTTCTGGACCATCCTAACTGTATTTGTATTTACGACCACTGACTTCATCTAGCAGTGATGGCTGGAGGTGTTTGCCTGAAGTGTTTATCCTTTTATTTCATGCATGTTCTCCAAAAGGAGACATAGGGAGCAGCAGAAAGCATTTCTCAGAGACTCTTCAAATTCCCTCTCAACCTTTGACCTTCTGTGCTCATCTGCTGGAGATTTTCTCAGACCAAAATCTCCTAAGTTCATGGAATTATCAGTTATTTCTAATAATGCCCACAGAATGAGTAGAGGGAAACTAAAACCTGGCTATCTTCATGAAACACTGACCTCTTAAAGGGAAAGTGTCTTCCTCGCAAGGTGGGGAGGGGAAAAGAAGATATCTAGGTGAATTTTCAAACCTGACTGGTTGGAGACAGATCAGACTTTAAGCCAGGAAATGGGTGGCCCCTGAGACCCCTTCCTGTAGTGGTCCTTAGTCCTCATTCTCCCTTTAGGACCTCATCTACACCCAGGGGAGCACACAGGTTAACAGCATGGGCCTTAGGGCCAGCCTGACTTCATTCAGATCTTGGCTCTGCCACAGCTCAGTCAATGGCCCCTGTTATCTGGTCTCCAGACCAGTGATTACATCAGCTACATCTCCTCCCACTCTCCTGCTTTCACTCTAGCTGCAACAACTGACTTTCAGTTTCCTGGAGGAACCCTGTACCTTCCCATCTCTGGCCCTTTGTTTATGCTGCCTCTGTTTCCAAATACCTCGAGTTCAAACTGTGTTGCCAGTTCAGTTTGTTTACTGGAAGTCTAATAGACACCTGAAGTTGGCAGATCCATGAAGAGAGAAAGATTCAGACCGAGACTGCAGGTTTCATGATTCTACTGCATTTCTAAAGAGATAATGATGAGCTTGGACATGTTTCTAGGCTTTCTGATTATACCTAACCTTCTCTGAAGTCTCAGCCTCCCCTGCCTTTCCTCCCCTGTTCTCTCTGTTAAGAACTGGGCCCATGTCCCTAATCAGAACACTCCTTGGAAAGGTCAGTGAGCCCTTTCCTCAGGGTCTCTCAGATTTCACACTGCTAATTGTAGATTCTGTCCCATGATGTCTAGATAATTTGGATAAATGACAACAGAGAATACATTCAACTTTATTTCTTTGTCCGCTGACCTCCTGTTATATTTCTAGCCTGCTGCTAAGCTTGCCTCATGCTGAGAATAGCATCTGACTGCTTCCTAGATAGACAGGGGCTGCCTGGAACAGTTGTGGCTTGTCTCATCCCACCTATATATATATTACAGAAACACTCTGGGGTAGCACAGTGACTATTAGACTACATCTTTTGACCTTTCTTTGATTAAACCAACATTCATGGCAGAATGTTGGAAAAGGTGTTAGGTATGCCCTGTGCCAATTTTGAGGCTATTTTGAATATTATAAAATTGATGAAAACTGAAGGCCTTATGAAGTATTTTATTGTTCTTTTTTGTAGGTATGGGAACTCGAAACTGGCCTCCAAATATACCAGATTTTAGACCCTCATGGCTTCAATGTTGAACTGACTGCTGCAGCTACTGATGAAAGTGGATTTCTTTTTGCCACAGGAGCATATAACGGTCAGACCAATATCCAGAATATGGCCCCCTTGCTTTAGTGTCCCAGGAATTTGTTCTAGGATCTCATCACAAGCTGTTTGGGTTAGAGGGGAAGTGTGAATCGAGCTGGAATATGTAAACATGCCAGTGAGACTGCTGTGACTGACTGAACAGTGCTAGGCTCTTCTCTAATGGGTATTAATGTCCTGATATTGATGTTAATCGTAACAGATACCTTACTTATATAGATGTGTATCAGTTTGCAAAGTCTTTCATATATACCATCTCAGTCCATTTTAAATGAGACTTACCTGTGTTGCACTGACTCATTCTGTCCCTCTAATTTTGAGTACCATCAGCTAATAGTTATTACTGGTGTTTAGTCGCTCAGTCATGTCCAACTCTTCTGTGATCCCAACCATGGACTGTAGCCCTCTAGGCTCCTCTGTCCATGGTATTTCCCAGGCAAGAATACTGGAGTGGATTGCCATGTCCTTCTTCAGTGGATCTTCCACTAGTGATTGAATCTATGTCTCCTGCATTAACAAGAGGATTCTTTACCACTGAGCCACCAGGGAAGCCCCATCAGCTGACACAGAAATTCTATTTAGTGCTTTTCATAATATTTTTACTGAAAATATTGGACCAGACAAAATATCCATCCAACTTTGCCATATCACATTTAGGATTCTACATTGGACTTGTTTATAAGATGCTTTTGAACTGTGGTGTTGGAGAAGACTCTTGAGAGTCCCTTGGATGGCAAGGAGATCCAACCAGTCCATTCTGAAGGAGATCAGTCCTGGGTGTTCTTTGGAAGGAATGATGCTAAAGCTGAAACTCCAGGACTTTGGCCACCTCATGCGAAGAGTTGACTCGTTGGAAAAGACTCTGATGCTGGGAGGAATTGGGGGCAGGAGGAGAAGGGAACGACAGAGGATGAGATGGCTGGATGGCATCACTGACTCAATGGAAGTGAGTTTGAGTGAACTCCGGGAGCTGGTGATGGACAGGGAGGCCTGGCGTGCTGCGATTCATGGGGTCACAAAGAGTCGGACACGACTGAGCGACTGAACTGAACTGAAAAGTCTAAGATGCTTAAGGGCATGTGTCATGTCACCCCTGAGAGAATGTCACGCTCCATTTGGGCTGTGTCATTTGCTGCTGTGGAGAGCTCATAGAACTTGCTGGAACCAGCCTTCTCTCCTTTCACTTTACCTTATTCTGAACTCCCACAAGAGAGACAACATGACCTAGACAATACGACCCTCTGTGTCACTATACACATATAGTGATTCCCCTCTCCAGGGGATCTTCCCAAGCCAGGGATCAAACCCAGCTCTCCCACATTGCAGGCGAATTCTTTACCAGCTGAGCCACAAGGGAAGCCTATATTTCTTCTAGGGATATACTTACTAGATAAATTCTTGTTTGTAAGCCAGTTGATGAATTGAGTATCTTCAGTAAAAGTCAGAGTTTTAAAAGTGTGAGCAGATAACAATATACATGAAATAAAATCTAGAATGCTGAGTTGATGGGGTGTGAATAATGCAACCTGAGGTCACTCTAAAAATCCATGTTAGAAGATAGTTCTCTACACCGAGTAATGACTTAGAAATAGGCATTCAATAAGTATGCTATCATTTCACCTGGCCCTTTCATGAGGATCTCCTACATGAACCAGATTAATTAGAATGTATAATTTCAATGTAAGAAGAAACTTGTCAGACACCCTTTTTGCATTTCCTTTTTATGTAACCAACAACTCAAAACATTTTGTTTTCTACCTGCTGGAATTCTTTTAATCCTTTTATTACCCAGTAGGATCTAGTTCTAAAATATGTTAGCACCTTAGGAAATAACACTATTGGAGTGACCTTTTACTGTTAATAATCACTGTGGTATGATTTTAGATAGATAGATATTGGAGAGTATTTAGCAGACTGGAAAGCGTTGGGATAATAAAAGCAGAAAAGACCCAATGAAGACAGAAAACTCACACAGGAGAGTCTGAGAATTTCAAAGAATATGTTCACAAATTTCAAGATATTGCCTGGTCCTGTTCATTTTTTATCAGCCTGTGACAATGAAAGCATACAGAAATATATTTTGTACACAGCAATGCTAGGGAGACTCAGGTGTCAATCTCAATAGGGAATAAATTTAGGATAAATTGTTGCAGAAAGCTTTCAGTTAGATTGATTTTCTCTGAGATAAAAGCCATTCTTCCTAGAAATGATTTTTGCTTATAGGATCTTTTCTCTGTGTGTTCAGGAACAGTTAAAATCTGGGACTTTGGCAGTGGACAAGAGTTGAAGGTGTTACCAGAAGGGAAAGACTGGAAAGAGGAAGAGCACTGGCTGCACCGCCTGATTTTCCTGAAAGCTCAGGAGAAACACCAATACTTGCTCCTCTCTTTGGAGCGCAACGGAAAGATCAGAATGATCCAGGTTTGCAGTCCCACTTCCACGTATTCTATGTCCTCTTCTTGGGAAAATCAGCTGAGCGTGGATAATCCCCATTTAACTCTTCTCTTGCCAGCCAGCGGAGGATAGTATTTCTCCACCAGCCTTCCTACGATGTTCCTAATTAACCTTGCCCATGTCCAAGCAAAGAGCAAAAAAGACTAGCTGGTCGACACTGCCCATCCAATGTTTGCTGAAGGGATTAGCCAGGATCCCTCTGGAGTAGATATCAAAAAGTTTAAATTTACATACAGCTACCACCTCTGACATGGTTTATATCCTCATTTGAGGATAACTCACTGGCAGAGCTGCTCCCCAGTAGGCTTTATGAAAGGGAGCAATGATTCCGCTCTGAACCATATAACCCATAATGCATTCAGGGATGTTCAAGTCACTTTTTCAGTTTGTCATCAAAACTGCTTTGTGTACTTAATGGTTAACATGGCAATCAGTTTAGGTATGTTTTGGAAGGATTGAAGTAGACTAAATTTGTTTTTCCTGAGTGTCTTTTACCACCTAAGTACACTAAAGCCTTCTTCATATTTAAAATGAAAACTAGATCATTTACCCTGGCTGTTGAGTGGATATTTCCCTGCCTAGAACTCAAGGATTCTTTGCCCTTATTCTTCCCCTTTTGAAGATAGGAGTGAAAAACCTCCTTAATTTAACTAATCTTTCTTTGCTGTCTGAGCAATCCAAAATGGCACTGTACTAGAAAGGAAGTTCTTCAGTGGAAAGAAATAGTTGTAAATTTCTTTTAAAAGATTTTCTTTGTAATTCTGCCATGAGGAGAATGTGGAATTCTCACTGATGGACACAATTTACTCAATATATAAAATGAAATACTGAGAAACGGGGTTAAAATTTGAATAACATAAAGACCAAAGGAAAAAGATTAATGTTCTTTTAGATAATTGAGACACAGTCAAGGAATCAACACAATTCTATTTAATTATGTATTAAGTAATTTGTAGCAAAGTGAAAACAAGTTGATAGCCAAGTCAATACATGACTAAATGAACGTTTAGTATGATTTTTTTTTGCTGAATTGACAAAATAAAGCAATAATTTAAGTATCATCTAAACATAGCCACATTCCTTCAGAAAACAGAACCTGCAAATAGCATTATCCTTGCAAACTGGGCATAGACACTTGTGGGTTTTCAGCCTGTGAAGGAAGAACCTAAAAGATGACACAAAGCAAAGAGGTCATTAGGAAACTGTAACTTTGGGCCTCCCTGATGGCTCAGACAGTAAAACGCCTGCTTACAATGCAGGAGACCTGGGTTCGATCCCTGGGTCAGAAAGAGCCTCTGGAGAAGGAAATGGCAACCCACTCCAGTATTCTTGCCTGGAAAATCCCATGGATGGAGGAGCCTGGTAGGCTACAGTCCATGGGGTCACAAAGTGTTGGACACGACTGAGTGACTTCAGAGTAGGAACTTTGGGCCTAAATAAAGTTTTGGCTAGAGATGGCACTAGTCTTTCTTATAGCTTACCATTTTTTTCAATGGATGGCCTTAGACTGAACATTCTTCTTCTTTATTTCCCTTTTTTTTTTTTACCACCTGCTCCTGACACACACGTGCACACCCCTTGCCCAAGCTCATGCAGTCATTCATGTTGACAACTTTACTTTCATCAGAGCTTGGTCTACAAATCTACTCAATTTCTAGAGAGATGAAATAAAACTAAACTCATCTCTATCCTCTTATCCCTTGGAATATTTAATTGCTATAATGTTTAAAAAATAAAGAAGTAATACATACATCATGAGAAACGCTGGGCTGGAAGAAGCACAAGCTGGAATCAAGATTGCCAGGAGAAATATCAATAACTTGAGATATGCAGATGACACCACCCTTATGGCAGAAAGTGAAGAGGAACTAAAAAGCCTCTTGATGAAAGTGAAAGAGGAGAGTGGAAAAGGTGGCTTAAAGCTCAACATTCAGAAAATGAAGATCATGGCATCTGGTCCCATCATTTCATGGGAAATAGATGGGAAACAGTGGAAACAGTGTCAAACTTTATTTTGGGGGCTCCAAAATCACTGCAGATGGTGACTGCAGCCATGAAAGTAAAAGATGCTTACTCCTTGGAAGAAAAGTTATGACCAACCTAGATAAGCGTATTCAAAAGCAGAGACATTACTTTGCCAACAAAGGTCCATCTAGCCAAGGCTATGGTTTTTCCTGTGGTCATGTATGGATGTGAGAGTTGGACTGTGAAGAAAGCTGAGCACGAAGAATTGATGTTTTTGAACTGTGGTGTTGGAGAAGACTCTTGAGAGTCCCTTGGACTGCAAGGAGATCCAACCAGTCCATTCTGAAGGAGATCAGCCCTGGGATTTCTTTGGAAGGAATGATGCTGAAACTCCAGTACTTTGGCCACCTCATGTGAAGAGTTGGCTCATTGGAAAAGACTCTGATGCTGGGAGGGATTGGGGGCAGGAGGAGAAGGGGATGACAGAGGATGAGATGGCTGGATGGTATCATTGACTCGATGGACGTGAGTCTGAGTGAACTGCAGGAGTTGGTGATGGACAGGGAGGCCTGACGTGCTGCCATTCATGGGGTCACAAAGAGTTGGACACAACTGAGCGACTGAACTGAACTGAACTGAACTGAAATTAAACAAGCTCACTTACTCCCTAAAAAAGTGGCACTGTAGAAAGGAACTTATTAGTAATATTTTCTCAAATGTGACAATGTATTAGTTTCTCTGTTTTAAGTTGGTACAATCCTGACAGACAAAATCTGCTATTATAAACCCTCCTTTTTAAAAACTGCAATGTAGCATGGTGCTGTTCCCGTGTCAGAATTGCTTTTAGATCTACTATAGCATTTTTGCCTTGATTATTTTAATTTTTTATGTCTCCAGAACTCTGTAGATTGAACTTGAGGACTGAAAACCTCTCTTATTCATATTTGTATTCTTGCTCTGCCCAGAGTAGGTGTTCACTAAGGATTGACAGAATGAAGAAATATAAGAAAGCCCTTGCAAGGTATACAACAGTAAATCTATGGGGCATTTTAGGGTATTTTATTAATGTTTGAGGGGGGAAATTTACAATAAGGATAATGTTGAAAACATTATTTTTATTATTTTGATTCCTTATTATTTGCTTACCACTTATTATCTGCCTATTCAAAGTAAAATATGGTTTGATTTACATACTTAATTTTTGGAATACTTTCATTTATTCACTCATTTTTTTTTCAGTAACCATCTACCAAATGTTTACCATGAACCAGAGAGATATCTCCCATTTCACAATGAAACTTATAATTTAATAAGAAGGACTGATATTAACCCACCTGTTTTATGTGTTATGAATGCTTGCACAAAGTGCTATAGAAATTAATGATGGCAGGTAGTGCCTAGCCTAATCTGGGAGTCAGGGAAGACTGCTTTCCTCTGATTTCCAACTAAACTCAACACAATTCAAGAAATATTTTGTGTGCTCCCCATACGGTAGGTATTTTTCTAAATCCCAGGATTCTATATTAGATAACTACTTAGGACAGTCACTGAAAGCCATGAAACATTGTGGATAAAATATTTTCTAAATCTCCTGAAAGTGACATCGCTCAGTCATGTCCGACTCTTTGCGACCCCATGGACTGTAGCCCGCCAGGCTCCCCTGTCCATGGAATCTGCCAGGCAAGGATACTGGAGTGGGTTGCCATTTCCTTCTCCAGGGGATCTTCCCAACCCAGGGATTGAACCCGGATCTCCCACACTGCAGGCAGACTCTTTACCATCTGAGCCATCTCCTAGCTGGTTTTAAAGAGATGACAATATAGTAAGTAAATAGCAGACCAAAACTTTAGTGCCTGTTTGTGCTTAATCGCTCAGTAATGTCTGACTCTTTGTAGCCCCATGGACTGTAGCCTGCCAGGCTCCTCCGTCCATAGAATTTTCCAGGCAAGAATACTGGAGTGGGTTGCTGTTTCTTTCTCCATTCATGAGTTACAAGACCTTTTATTTGGTCTATATGTAACTTCACTGTCTTCAAGTGACAGTGCTGTCAATGAGCAATCCAAAACTGGTCTGAGTCTTCTTCCTTTGTAAGCAACTTATTCTTTCTGCAAATTTATAAGATGGTATCTTTGTCCTTGAAGTTTAAAGTCTATGCCTATGTGTGTATCGTTTCTCATCAATTCCACAGGAAACTCAATCTGAAGTCCTAGGTATTTCTTCCAGCTCAGGGGATTTTCGTTGTATTATTATTTGTTTCTTAGATGTCTGTTTGGCATATGTTTCTTTTTCTAATTCAGAAACTCATATTATTTGCATATTCAGTTCAGTTGCACAGTCGTGTCTGACTCATTAGGTCTTCTAAATCTGTCCTCCAGATTTCTTATATTTTTCCTCTGTTTTTGTTTTGTTTTAGCTTTGCTAACTCTTGAAATATTTCTCTACTGCTAGGCTATTAGTTCAGGTCTCATACAGGCACTGTCTCCTTTAACTCATCAACCAAATTCTTAAACATGAAGATCATGTGTTGGTTTTTGTTTCTGCTTTGAACTCCCATGCTTTTGAACTATGGTGTTGAAGAAGACCCTTGAGAGTCCCTTGGACTGCAAGGAGATCCAACCAGTCAATCCTAAAGGAAATAAGTCCTGAATATTCAGTGGAAGGACTGATGCTGAAGCTGAAACTCCAATACTTTGGCCACCTGATGCAAAGAACCAACTCATTGGAAAAAGACCCTGATGCTGGGAAAGATTGAAGGTGGGAGGAGAAGGGGACAACAGAGGATGAGATGGTTGGATGGCATCACTGACGCCATGGACATGAGTTTGAGTAGGCTCCGGGAGTTGATTATGGACAGGGAAGCCTGGCATGCTGCAGTCCATGGGGTCGCAAAGAGTTGGACACGACTGAACAACTGAACTGAAGTATTGTTCAGGTTTGCTCAAGTTATCGTACTTCCCAGAAGTTCATCTGCTCTGCATGTTTTGTCCATTCTTCTCTCTAGATTCTAGGCCCACTTAACTACAGTTTTTCTTCTCACTGGGCTTTGGCTACTAGAAAAATGCAAGAGGTGACAATCCCAAAGAGGGGTATACAGCCATGGTGTTCTTGAGGGTTGGGGTTCAGCATTCCCCACAGCAGTCCTCTGTTGGGATACCATCAGTAAGCTTTTCTGCTGCCCATTCTCTTCCCAATTTCAAAAGTATCAAAGGCTGTTACACACTTGTTCAGCTACTCCTCTACATCCTTGGAAGCAAGGAAAACTACGCATAAACCATAGCACACATTGCCCCCTCCACACACACCTCTGGGGATTTAAGGATACTTGTAGATGAAACATCATGCTCAAATCTCATCCTAGGAGTGTCTCTGAATAATGGTCACCCCATGTCCTTTCTTGGTAAAATGAAATATTAGTAACTCTAAATCAATCTTTTAAAAGATTTTTTAAATTTAGTGTTCTGTGAATTCAGAAAGTCTGAGAGCTACTATCTGAAATGGTTCAGCTAAAAGCAGCTAAACTTATTAAAACCACTGTAACCAATTTATCTCATCAAGGGAGCCCACCACCCTAACCAAGCTATTGCTCAGTATATCCATATATGATCACTATTTGGATATTGCTGAGATTCCTCCTAATCCCATGATGGTGCAAACACTAAAGAATCAACTAGTATATAGGAGTACCATTGGGTTACACTTTTGAATTAACATACGTATGAGATAACAGAGATGTTAGATCTACACCTAGAAACATAAAGTTTTTTAAAATAGGACTTTTAACTATGAACTAAGGAAAATAAAGCCCCATAAAGATATATACTTTGTCCTAGGTCTCACTAGGACTAAGACTAGAAACACAATGTCACCATGCCTAGAACCAATATTCTCATTTTACCACAGCTGCCTTTCAACCTACAAAGATCCCTGCTCTGCCAACAAAATAACCTTTACAGAGTAGCTTTTATTCCCATATAAAAGTTGAAAATTCTAAAACTAAAAGCATCTCACCAACAATAACCAACTAGAAAACAGAAAGAATGATGACAATAGCAAAAAAAAAGCAAAGGTACCTAAAACAAATACAACAGTAACATACAAGGTTCTTGCGGTGAGGATCTTGATGGACATGAAGACAACCTGAATAAATGAGATATCACAAAGATATCTTCACTACAATCAAATTAAAAATAAACACCTGTCTTAGAAAACAAAGTAGAAAAATAAGTCACAGACTGTGAAAAGACAAATGCACTCCAGGTAAATAAGATTAGGAACCAGACTATCAAAATAAACGACACAAATCCAGAAGAAAAAGAAACAGCTCAACAGAAAATGGACAAAGAACAGATAAGAAAATCAGATGATTCAAAAATACATGAAAAATATGTTCAACTTACAAAATTAGGAAAATGTGAATAATGTGATTAATAAATTTAAAAAATTTTAATGTCCTATTTTAAAACTATCAGATAGCCAAAAATAATTTTTTAAAAGTCAAATGAAACCAAGTTTTGACAAGAATGTTAAGAAAGAACTGGATGCACATATCTTACAATTTAATAATTCTATACCAGGCACATGCGCTAGAAAATATGCCATTTCTCCATAAAAACATGCAGTGAAAAATTCACAGCCTGAACATTCACCAGTAGGAGAATAGATAAGTAAATAGTAGTATATTCATACAATACTGCTGCCTAAAAATAAATGAACTAGCTGCTGCTGCTGCTGCTGCTGCTGCTAAGTCGCTTCAGTCGTGTCTGACTCTGTGCAACCCCATAGATGGAAGCCTACCAGATTCCCCTGTCCCTGGGATTCTCCAGGCAAGAACACTGGGGTGGGTTGCCATTTCCTTCTCCAATGCATGAAAGTGAAAAGTGAAAAGGAAGTCGCTCAGTCATGTCCTACTCTTAGCGATGCCATGGACTGCAGCCTACCAGGGTCCTCAAAAATCCTCAAAATCCCTCAAAATCCATGGGATTTTCCAGGCAAGAGTACTGGAGTGGGGCGTCATTGCCTTCTCTAAAATGAACTAGAGTGCCATGTAATTACTTGTATAAATCTCAAAAATAAATTAAGTGAAACAAGCAAGGTGAGTATGAATCCATAAAGTTTGATATCATTTTATAAAAAGGTTAGAAGCCTGAAAGCAATATCATATCATGTAACATACATATGAAAAGTGTTAGTCACTAGGTCATGTCTGACACTTTGTGACCTTGTGGGCTGTAACCTCCCAGGTTCCTCTGTCCATGGGATTCTTCACCTACTGGAGTGGGTTGCCGTTTCCTTCTCCAAGGGATATTCTTGACCCAGGGATCAAACATGGATCTCTTGCATTGTAGGTGGATTCTTTACCATCTAAGTTGCCAGGGAAGCTATATATATGAATAAAACCTGAATATGGCATGTGGGTATAAACTTTGATGACTAACTTTATTCAGGTTACTAGTTACCTCAAGAAAGTAAATAAGAAAGAGGAATTATATTAGACGGGGGCAGGTAGAGCTTAAGATCTGATAAAGCTGAAAGTGGGAAAGTGAAGTTGCTCAGTCATGTCTGACTCTTTGATACCCCATAGACTGTAGCCTACCAGGCTCCTCTGTCCATGGGATTTTCCAGGCAATAGTACTGGAGTGGATTGCCATTTCCTTCTCCAGGAGATCTTCCCAACCCAGGGCTCGAACCCTGGTCTCCTGCATTGTAGACAGATGCTTTACTGTCTGAGCCACCAAAGCTGAGTGGCAAGTATATCACTGTATGTTCTATTTTTCTCTATGCCATTAAAACAGCTCAAAATATTTAACTGAATTTTTCATGTACTCACTGAATTTCTATTAAAGGGTAAAGAAGATGATATTTACCTTGCGGTGATATGGGAGCTACCTGATGTTGTGCCTGTCCTACAAAATGGGAATCGTATTGTGCATCTAAGGGTATCTACTAAAGAAAGAAGCATGGCTATTCCCTTCCCAGATGTAGAGTTGATAGTTGAGAAAAACTTTTCTCAGCGTGTTGGTGTAAGTTTCTTCTTGAATTTTTTTCCTTTATAGTGTGAAAAACTACAAACATATACAAAAGCAGAGAAAATAATACAATGTATTTTCATGTACTGTTAGCCAGCTTCAAAAAGTATCTATTATGGCCAATTTTTTTCCTCATTATTTCTATGACTTCTCCATGACCACTGTCAATGGATGGATTATTTTGAAGCAAATCCTCAACATTGTGTAACTTTATCCCTAAATATTTCAGGATGTATCTCTAAATAGTAATGACTCAAAAATAGAACAATGGTACCAGTATTTTCTCAAATATTTTCTAAAATAATTTATAAGACATCTTTAATATAATCACATCACAGTTTTCAATTTTCCCAGATCTTCTCATATAATATATACTTCTTACAGTTTGTTTCAACTAGAATCCAATCAAGGTCCATTTGGTTGATGTCTCTTTAAAGCTATAATTATCTTTCCCTATCTTTTTTCCCCTTGTAATTCTTTTCTTGACGATACTAGACAATTGGTTTATCACTTTCCAGATTTTGCTGATTGCACCCTTGTGGTAAACTGAAGAGGTTCTTTTTTACTTCCTTTAACCTGGTAATTATATCTGGTGCATACAGCTTTGATTAAAAAAAAAGACTCTATACTACATGGAGGTCACTATAGTACACGTGTCATTACCTCCATTAAAATTCACACAATGTTTTTTTTTTTGGAGGGGATGTCAGTAGCCATTAATGATCACTACCTAGGTTTATTATTTCACTCAGAGTTGCCATTTTACCATTCTGATTAATTTGTTAGCTGGAATGTGTCTCTAAATAAAAACTATTATCAATTATTTAGTGTTCCCGAGGTACAGTTCAGATAGGAAATCAAAATAACTGACTGTTTTCTTACATTTATCAGTTTTCAAAGTAGGAAATTGGTTTTCTAGCATCTTACAAAAGTGTTCAGTGGATCTTATTTGTTCAGTATCATTATCAGATAACAAATTTAAATATTCTTGATGTGTTTCCATCTACTGCATTATTGATTAATTCTCAAATTGTCCCATCTCAAGCTAGTTGGACACTTCAGGTTTCTGAGTTCTTTTGATATGACCCTAGTAGTTCTGGATAAGTTTCAGGTATGACAAGTTTTTAGATTAAATGTTTATGTACATGCATCATTTGTCTATTCTTTGTTTATATTTCTATCTAGATTTTTCTTTTTTCTAATATATTAAAAAGCTCTTTATATATTAGGAATATAAGAATACACACATATATGTATAAATAATTAGGAATATTAATTAGGAGTACCAGTCCTCTGTGAGAGAAGTTTCAAATATTTTTTCCCATTTTCTTATTTGTGTTTTCACTTTGTGTATGGTCATTTTTCCCATGGCAGTGTTAATTTCTGAGCAGCTTGGTGTAGATGAAGTTTCAACAGTTTATTAGAAACTACTCTTGGAAATAATCACAAGTATTCTTTCAGCTCCACTCAGGAGCATTTCATGTTTTCATCTATCTAAAAATAGCTAGGTTGTTTTAACATCTCCTAGATTTTGACAAGAAGGGTAAGTTTGGGGTCATATCAAGAGGTCACAAAATTGTTGTTCACATTTTCTGTCTAATTATTATTTCACCATGTTTACATTATATGATTTTAACTAGATTTTCCAATACCAGTTAATAAAATTTCAACTTTTTGTTTTCAGCTTTTATTTTGTAAGCTTCTTATATTGCTCTGGTGATATCACTTATTGATATCTGGTTAATTTTTTCTTGCTGTCCTAAATATTGTTTGAAAAATCTAAATAAGGAAAATATATCATCAGACTATTTCTGTTACAGGATATTCTCTGATTTTCAAAATTGTAAGTAAATTGAAAGAAACCAATATTGTTTTCCACACACAGATAAAAAGAGGTATCTCCTGACAAGTCCTTAGTAGTAGATCCTTAGAGTTACAGAACCAGGGTCCTTAACTCCCTAATTTAGGATCCTTGAATTCTCAGTCCATGGATGGACTTGCAGGGGTGTAAAAAGTCTTTGTAATTATAAAATCTCTTTCCTGAAGAGTGTATGGTTCATAAGTATTTCTTTCTCAACATTTCATTATGAAAAATTTCACAAATATAGAACTGGCAGCTTTATAAAATGAGTACCTATAAAACCCTCCACTTAAAATTTACTCTTACAAATATTTTGTAATATTTGCTTTGTTGCATATGTAGTTACATATTCATCCCCTACATACCCTTCAATCCACCTTGTTTTTAAAATATATTTCAAAGTAAGATGATGATATCAGTACATATCATCCCCTAAATACTTCAGTATATGTATCTTTAACTAGAATTCACTATTTACATTTTTTAGTAAAATTTATAAATAATAAAATGCACAGAATTCAAGTGTGCTATTCAATGAATTTGAATAGGAATATATTCAAAACACAATCCAAACCCCATCAAGATAAAACACACTTTCATACTCTTGCCAATCAATATTTGCCCTTCACTCAAGACAACTACTGTTCTAATTTTTTTTAGATTTGTTTTTACTTCTTCTAGAATGCTATGTAAGTTGAATCACACAGTAATACTTAAATATTCTTTAGTACGTTTTTGAGACTTTTGTATGTCACTGCATGTATTTTTAATGAGCACCTACTATGTATCCTGTCCTAGGGGTCATTAACTTACTGAGCTCACTGGGCAGGATGTGGGTCTCATGCCACCATTGTTTTATTGCTTTAGGGCATCTGTATAGTCAAAGCTGTAGTTTTTCCAGTAGTCATGTACAGATGTGAGAGCTGGATCATAAAGAAGGCTGAGCGCCAAAGAACTGATGCTTTTGAATAGAGGTGCTGGAGAAGACTCTTGCGAGTCCCTTAGACTGCAAGATCAAACCAGTTGACCTGAAAGGAAATCAACCCTGAATATTCACTGGAAGGACTGTTGCTGAAGCAGAAGATCTATTACTCTGGCCATCTGACGTGAAGAGCCGACTCACTGGAAAAGACCCTGATGCTGGGAAAGATTGAAGGCAAGAGGAGAAGGGGGCGGTAGAGGATGAGATGGTTAGATAGCATCACCAACTGACATGAATCTGAGTAAACTCTGGGAGATAGTGGAGGAGAGAGGAGCCTGGTGTGCTGCAGTCCATGGGATCACAAAGAGTCAGACATGACTTAGCAAATGAACAACAAAAAATGACTGATAAACTGAAAGACATGCTATCTTTCCCCAGAACTCTCAAAACAAAACTCTAATGGAAAATCTGATGACTTCATCCAGATCAACAGGAATTAACTTTATGGGATCAGATGAACGGATAAACATGGTTTATAATTTTATGACTTTTTGGACAATATACTAGTTTTAATCTTTGTTTTCCAAAAGAGGTTTCCTCTTATGCTATAACTTACAACAAAGTTAATAAAGTAGAGCTTTGTAAACAAAGATGTAATCGTTGTTTTAATCTGTTCTTCATTTCCAAATGTGTTTTGTGTCTCCATGCCGCCCTAGGACTTTGTTAATATTACTAGCTGTATTACTTATATCCTGTCTATTTTATAAGGTTGTTGTCTCTTACTGTACCCAGTGTATAACTAGACCCTGTGACAAAACTAATGATGGTAAACATTTTGAGGAAATATATCACATTTATGACTCATAAAATAATTCTAATAGTGTGATTCTTGGAGAAGGCAATGGCATCCCACTCCAGTACTCTTGCCTGGAAAATCCCATGGATGGAGGAGCCTGGTAGGCTGCAGTCCATGGGGTTGCTAAGAGTCAGAAACGACTGAGCAACTTCACTTTCACTTTTTACCTTCATGCATTGGAGAAGGAAATGAGAACCCACTCCAGTGTTCTTGCCTGGAGAATCCCAGGGATGGGGGAGCCTGGTGGGCTGCCATCTATGGGGTCGCACAGAGTCAGACATGACTGAAGCGACTTAGCAGCAGTGTGATTCTAGGTACGGAAAGAAGCAATAAGCTGAAAACATTTCCTGGATCATAATGGACTAGTAAGACAGAGGATCCAGAGAATCTTTAGCTATCAACAGAACCTAATCCAGAAATTAACATCCAAAGTGGAAAATCAACAAAAACTTTTGCCAGATCTAAGAAGAACGTCCCAGCACCATGGGACAAAAATTGGTCATGAAATGTCTCAAATTTTGGACCAAGATGAAGAACTGAGAAATAAAATATTGTCTGCCATATCAGTAAAAAAAGATATCACAGTCCTCAGTGATTGTAGCCAATTCTGATGGTGAGCTGGTAAGTCCTGAGGGAGCTCAGGAAGGAAACAAAGAATACTTACCATCTAGCAGCCATCAGACTGCAGCCACTTCTGATGGCGAGCCCTGAGGAAACTCGGGATGTGAAAACAGGATACTGGCTCCAGATAGCTGAGGTGCATATCAAAGGCATGGAGAGAGCTCAGACTCCTGCATCTTCTCATACACAGAAAAGTGTTAAATTCCTTAAACTGAGTTTTCTTTTATTAACAGTAATGTTTTGTGTCCTTTGTTGGATATTCCTATATATCCTAGCTTCCTCCTCACCTCCTTGGAGCAGTTTTTCCAGGATTACTTAACATGCTATCTCCTGGGCTTAAAGTCCTTAGTATGTCTGTCAAATAAAACATAAACTCTCAAAAAAAAAAATTGTACATAATAACAATTTATCTGAATTAACAGTTATCTAAACAGTTTATCTGAATGCTTGAATTGTATTAAAATTTTCTCTGGGTTTACTGACATTCTGTTTAACTATATATCCCAAGAACCTAACATAGTAGGTACCAAAAAGTACTTGAGGCAAGACAACTGAAACATATCAAATAGCATTGGTAAAAGAAAGTCCCTAGTGATATTTAGAAAAAGCTTTCATAGAGTGGCATGGAGCAGAAGCTAGGCCATGGGTGAAAGGAAGGTCAGTAAGTTAGAAGAGCTAATATAGGATATTCTTTCAAAAAGTTTGAAGAGAAGAGAAAGATGGAAAGGTAATTTACTGGTTGATAGTTTAGGCTGAAGGAAGAAGACAAGCAGTTCAGTTCAGTTCAGTTCAGTCACTCAGTCGTGTCCGACTCTTTGCAACCCCATGAATCGCAGCACACCAGGCCTCCCTGTCCATCACCATCTCCTGGAGTTCACTCAGACTCACGTCCATCGAGTCGGTGATGCCATCCAGCCATCTAATCCTCTGTTGTCCCCTTTTCCTCTTGCCCCCAATCCCTCCCAGCATCAGAGTCTTTTCCAATAAGTCAACCCTTCACATGAGGTGGCCAAAGTACTGGAGTTTCAGCTTTAGCATCATTCCTTCCAAAAGAAATCCCAGGGCTGATCTTGATGAAGAGTATATTTTTTCTTGCTTTATTAAATTCTACAAATTAAAGTATTTTATGCCAAAATAATTTAGATTTTACTAAATTTCATGCTTTAGGATTTAAATATATACTTTTTTTGGTTTGTTAGTGAGAGAGCAACAAAGTATACACATTGGGTTTGTATTGTGCTTAGATACTGTGTTCATGATGGTCACTGGTTCTGTTTCTTTCCCTCTTCAGAATTCTGCTGTTAGCATAGAAGTGAACTGCATTGATCTATTACAAATAGAAGGATATAATTTGATAGCTGCTGGAACCTTAAATGGTGTGATCATCTTATGGAATTTTGTAACATCAACTGTCAAAGAAGTGTGAGTTGCATTGTTTCCTTAAATACTATACTCATTTCCTTAAAAAGCTGCACTGCAGAAGAGTCAAAGTAATATTCATTACTTAAAAAAAAAAAAAAGCAATACATAAAAGTGAGGATGATTTTCTCAAGGAGCCTTTCCTGGAGGTTATCTTTATAAGCAGCATATGTGTTAAGTGTCTAAATCCCAGAGTGATATGAATAAAGTAAACCTTAATTATTTGTATTCCCAAGTGCTTTTACATCTATTCTTCTTGAGTATGTACTAGAGTATGTACTTTATGTGCCCAGAGTATGTACTAAAGCATGCACTAAAGTTAGCATATGCTTTCCATGTACAATCTTGTCCAAATACATAACTTTAAAAAATGTTTAAAATATGTAGTAATTTTAAATAATAATCTAAGAGTTTCAAGCACACATATCCAATTGCCTACTGGCAATTACCATATGGATGACTAACAAGACCCTTAATGTCCAACATGCCCAAGATTTCTTCCCAATCTACCCTCCCCCATCTCATCTGGTATTCCCAGTGACACCAGCATCAAATGGTGAGAGGTGATTAAGATGGGTTTTCCTTCTCATTCACCACTCCAACACATCCAGTTTACTGGGGTGGTCAAAAAGTTCTTTTGGGTTTTTCCCATAAGCTCTTATGGAAAAAGAGCTCCACCCAATACTACAGGTCAGTACTAACAAGGGCATTACACATTCATTTCTACATCTCAACCAACTAGATTTGCTCTGTTCCACAAAATTTACCCTCCCCTGAAAATCCAGTTCTAAACATGCTTACCACTGGTTATAAAGGATATAAAGTAACATTGTATTATTTGTTATGGATGGGTTAAAAATAATAACCTTTCCTCAGTTGTGTAATTGGGCTCTAAGCAAGGGCCATGTGTCACCCTATATCAAGAGAGTTTCTAAAGTTGTACTTTGTGTAAGATGGCCAAGAACCTTAACAATGAATTAAAAATAAAATCAATTCTATTTAAGCATTTTGGGGAAGGAAAGAGGTATAAAGGAGAAGAGAGTCAGAGAAGACAAGGGAAAAGAAGAAGAAAAGGCGAAAGAAATCTCTGCCTTTCCTAGCTACAGCACTTGCACAGTCTTCCTGGACTCTATGCCCCTTCTCAGTCTATGTCAGAGTTTTTTCTTTTCGCCAAGTTTGGGGAGGAAATATTCCTTTCTTTCTGGGACTCTGGGTATGCTTTGCTTTGAACCTTAAGCTGAAGTAGCTGTTTCTGCAAACCCCTCCTCTTTACCTCAGCTCAGGGTCTGCTGGGCCCTGCCCCTAGAGTTCCTGTCATCCTTCAGTTCCTTTCCTCCAATCCTTGCCCTTAGGCTTTTCTCACAGACTGTATACGTGTCACTTTATTCCTAAATAATAACACCACACAATTCCTCATCTTCTTATTAATATAGTTTCCACACTGTGTCAGCTTATGTATGACTCACTATTTTGGGAAAGCATCTACCAGACTAAAAAAGCAAAGGCCATAATCTACTGCCACAGCTTAAAAGAGATCGCAGCTCCCCTGAGAATATCCCCAGTTCAAAGGTGGAGATGCTTCTTGAACCTATTCTTGAGTGCTAGGCAGTCTGCCAAGGGTGCATGCAAGTCCAGCACCCACAGAAGAACAGCTGACTACAATGGGTCATACAGTGTCCTCCTCCCACCAAAGGATGATTATATTGAAACAGCTGATTTAGAATCACTGGAGTATTTTGCAAAACATATAATTCAACTGTCCAAAGTAATTTAGGTCCAGTTTAAAGACTCTAAATTTAAAGGATGGCTATCTCTACCTCTACCTCAAACTTTGTCTAAGAGCCTTTTACCAGTCAGGAGAAATAGTCCTTATTTTTCTGTTCCAAGTCCTATGCTTTTTTGGATGCAAACTAGAAGTTGTTACTGCTAATGAATAATCCACTTTACCATGCAGTTCACTTGCAGAGCAGATATACATAAAAATTTGGAGCTCAACAAGTCATCAAATTTGCAGTTTCCTCCTTTGAGCTTGGTTCACTCCCCAGCAGGTCCTTCATCACTTGTCGATCCAAATTAGGAGAGGTAATTTTCACTAAAGGAAAAAGAACAGTTTGTTATAACATCTATTTCCTATAAGGAATAGCAAACATGGCTTTAAAACCCTACTACGAAGTGCCAGGGCAGACAGTGGGGGACCATCCTTCTGCTTCCATGAAACTACCTAGGAAGGTGTTTTTGGGAATCTGAGTCAATTGGAGACTGGAGCAGGAAGAATAGTGTGATTACTGAATTACCTGCGTTCCTTTTCCACTTAATTATAAGGTGCTTGAGGGTAGTAACTACATTTTATTCTAATGTCTCATTTCACTTATTCAAAGAGTAGAAATCTATTCTTTAAACTGTATGAAACTTCCAGGAGGTTGTATAAGCTCACTCTCTGAACTAATACACAAACTGATTGAATTAAAAGACTTCTAAACACTAAAAGATCATGTTGTTATATAGATGTTTATTAAGAAAGAGTTCAAATGCTATACTTTTGGGTTTTCTCTCCATGTTCAATGATAATCAACATTTCAGGAGTTGATTACCTCTGCATGGAATATATAATAATGTACGTTACCTCATTTGTAAATTTTTATCTTGTGAATGTATGCTTATTCCTAGGTATAGACCAGAAGATTGCTTCACTGTAGACCCTGATTTGGACCCTAAACGCTTTAGAATTAATGACATACTATTTCTCTTTCGTAATCCTGAATGTGTAAGGTAACTCAGCATTTATTGATCAAAAAATATTGTTGGGGACTTAAGTGGATGATATAAAAAGAGTTCTCCTCATCCCAGCATTTAGGAAGGTACAATTGAGAGAAGGGTCTTCCCAGGTGGCACTAGTGGTAAAGATTCCACCTGACAATTCAAGAGATGCAGGAGATGCAGGTTCGATCCCTGGGTCCAGAAGATCCCCTGGAGGAGGAAGATGGCAACCCACTCCAGTATTCTTGCTTGAGAAATTCCATGGACAAGAGGAACCTGGTGGGCTACGGTCCATGGGTCACAAAGAGTCAGACACAACTGAATGAGTGAGCACACACACACACACACAACTGAGGGAAGATATATCTGGACTGTCATACTTGGCTTCAGCTTTCTTCCCTATTACTGTTTTTGTAAATGGGTGGCCCCAGGGGGATCTAATTGCTGTGCGGTTATCCAGTTTCCCCTTACCATTTCAGTTTCACAGCAGAGAGGAAAAATGCTCACTTGACCCTGCTTGCAGCTAAAATACAACTCTATGAGCACTGATATAAAGCAGAAAAAAAAAAAAGATTTATAGAGCAAATATGAAAGATCATATGGAAACAGGTTTCATATGACATCTGCTATAACTGAGCAACTGTCACCCATTCCCAAGAGAGCAGGGGATTTTTTTTTTAAGTTTAAGAAAAGGTGTTTTTCCTATTTATATTTGCTCGAGAACTCTGATTTCAATAGGCAACGAAAAACACATCTCTGGAGAAAAGTCAAAGGCTTCTATACTATCTCATCATGCAGAAGTGAGCCAGAATATAACATCTTCCTTACTCCTTGGCTTGAAACGTTCTCATTCTGAGAATATTTTGAGGACCTCATCTGTATATATCTGCACCAGAACACTAAGCCCCTTTTCAGCCCATTCTAGCAGAATTAGAAACTATAGAGCAGAAGTTACTAGGTTTTCCAGGCCTCCTCACAGCCACCTCACTCCCCACCATTTCAGTGTCAGAGCCTCTGGGACTAAGTCTAGCCTTAACAGTGGGAAAGAACAGATTTTTATTTCCTACACCTGAGCAGTATCCACGCTAAAATCCAGAGATGCTAAAAAAAGTAACCAGCTGAAATTAAAACAGAGGAGAGCACCTTCTGAGTATGAAAGAGTATTGTAACTTTTCCTCCTTGGGCTTCCTCCCTCTCCCTATAGGAGATCAAGTCAGGATTCTGTATGTTCTTCATCCCAATGTGATTCTAGCAAGGGTCCACAGAGTAGCAAGGTAAGCAAGAGAAAAGGAGAGTGTGCCTTCCTGTTATCGCCAATGTTGGCTCAATAATTTGTTGCATGTAGTAGGTAAAATCTTTTTTGTTTTCCCTAAAAAGCAATGTCTAAACTGCTTTTATCTTTTTCCCCACTATTTTTCAAGGCTTTCCTATCTGCAAATAATCATGAATAAAATAAATTACATAGGCTATTTTTATGTTCATTAAATAATAAATTTAGACTATCTCTTTTACTAAAAAGTATTATATACATTTCACAGAGGAAAGAGACAGCATGTGATTATGTTACAACACAATGTAATGAAATGGTTTTCAAACTGTGTTCTTGGTTCCATATTTCATATTTTTTACACATTTTTATTTCTAGTTAAGATTTTGTTTGAAGGAAAGTCTTCACTGCATAAATTATTTTAAAAGCACTAGCACAGTGGAAATAATCAGCTTGTAAGGATGTGTCAAACAGACTTGTACTTAAATCTAAGCACTCCATTTATTATCTGATTAGCTTTAGAGATGTCACTTAACCTCTGAGTTTCCATTTCTTCAGCAATACAAAGGGAATAGTAGAACCTAACTGGTATGGTTGTTAATGGAATTAGAGACATTATACACCAAGAACGTAGCAAGCTCTAGGTATTTAATTACTCTCGTTATTATGCTACACTGGAGCCACTAGGAAAAGGCTGTGTTATAAATACCTTATTTATAAACATGAAAATCACTGCAATGCATCTTTTCAAAGAAGTAATTGTAAAATAACTTTAAAATTAATGCTTAGAGATATAAATTTAACTATGAAAAAAATCTATTCATTCAGTGTATCGCATTTCCTTACAATATCATAAATATTCTCTTTTTCTCCCTGAATTTAGGGAAGCAAACAGAGCATACATGAGAGTGAGGTTAAAGGTTAGTGTGCAATCGCCTCCCTTTCTTAACCTCTTTGCCATAGGGAGTTTAGGTGATAGACTGCTTAGAATTAATGTGTATTCTTTTTTGTGACTAAACGCTGAGGTGCTATAGGACTCAGTCATCTAAGAAGCAGAGTTTACATTATTATGATGCTTTTATGACTATTAACTTTAGATTTTAAAAATCCAAAGTACTACTGAGCTTCTTAGCCTCCAGCCTGCTGCCCTGAAGCTTATACTAGATTCATAAGCCTTTTTTGACTGTGTAGGACTCATACTGGATGTATACCTAGTTTTAACTACCACGTACAGTGCAGAGGCTTTTGTAATAGAACCCAAAATGAGCTCTTCTAGTTTTTTCCAGTGATACAGGATTCCATTTGTTAAAGGTATTTTGTTCTCTGCACTGACTGAAGTTCTCTAAGATTAAAAAAAAAAAATTCTAGGGAAAAGAATGTGAGTTTTTTTTTTTTCTATTTTCCTACTTGCTTCCTCTTTTATATTCTATAAAATTTGAAATGCCAAGTATAACAAACACTGGTAACTCACTAATTTTCCAACAGGTGAGCAAACAGATGTTGCAATGAGAGAGCAACAGCCAGTGGACAAAAAGCCTCCTGGAGGCACCAATGAAACAGATACTCAACCACCACCTATCCTTGTCACTGCACATGAGGACGGACATCTCCGCTTGTGGACTATGGAGGTCAGGGCCTGTCATTTACCTGGAACAGCAAAAAATGGGAAAGATAAAAAGGATTATTGAATAAACTTTAGGCCCCTAAGGTTTGATATAGCATCTAATTTTATTACTGTTCAATCTTCTAGCCAAATGGCTGGTTTTGCAGTCTACTCACTGAAAATACTACTCAAAAATTTAGGTCAATTTTGTAACTCAAAAGATCAAATCATCAAAACTGCTAAGACAACTACTGTATTTCCAATCTTTCTTTACATTGAGCTATGAATACATCCCACTATATATTTCACTGGATATTTAAATAATCAGTTCAGTTGCTGAGTCGTGTCCAACTCTTTGTAACCTCATGGACTGCAACAGAAACTATCAGAAACTCCTGGAGCTTACTCAAACTCATGTCCATCAAGCTGATGATGTCATCCAACCATCTCATCCTCTGTTGTCCCCTTCTCCTCCCACCTTCAGTCTTTTCCAACATCAGGGACTTTTCCAATGAGTCAGTTCTTCACATCAGGTGGCCAAAGTATTGGAGTTTCAGCCTCAGCGTCAGTCCTTCCAATGAATATTCAGGACTGATTTCCTTTAGGATGGACTGGTTGGATCTCCTTGCAGTACAAGGGACTCTCAAGAGTCTTTTCCAACACCACAGTTCAAAAGCATCAGTTCTTTGGTGCTCAGCTTTCTTTATAGTCCAACTCTCACATCCATACATGACTACTGGAAAAACCATAGCTTTGACTAGATTGACCTTTGTTGGCAAAGTAACGTCTCTGCTTTTTAACATGATGTCTAGGTTGACATCTAGGTTGACCAACCCACAGCTTTTCTTCTAAGGAGCAAGCATTTTTAAATTTCATGGCTGTAGTCACCATCTTCAGTGATCTTGGAGCCAAAAAAAAAAGTCTGTGACTGTTTCCACTGTTTCCCCATCTACTTGCCATGAAGTGATGGAGATGATGTCGTGAAGACGGCAGAGTAGAAGGACGCGTGCTCATCTTCTCCTGTGAGATCTCCAAAATTACAACCCACTGCTGAACAACCATCAACAGGAAAATGTTGGATCCCACCAAAAAAAGATACCCCACATCCAAGGGCATAGGAGAAGCCTCAGCAAGATTGTAGGAGGGGTGAAATCACATTTAGAATTGAATCCCTTACCCGCCAGAGATGCTTGGAGGGCTCAAATAAACCTTGTGCACACCAGGGCTCAGAGACCCCACGGAGACTGAGCCAGAACTGTGTTTGAGTGTCTCCTGAGGAGACAGCAGTGGACTGCAGCAGGAGCAGGGGCTCTGGGTGCAGTTAATGTGGGTATGGCATAAGCCCTCTTGGAGGAGGTCACCATTAACCTGACCATAGAGCTGCCAGATCTTACACAGGACTGGGGAAACAGACACTTGGAGGGCACAAATAAAACCATGTGCACACCAGGACCCAGGAGAAAGGAGCAGTGACCCCACAAGAGACTGACCCAGATTTGCCCATGAGTGCCCAGGAGTCTCTGGTGGAGGCATGGGTCAGTGGTAGCCGGCTGCAGGGTCAGGGGCACTGAGTGTAGCAGTGCATTCATGGGATCTTTTGAAGGAGGTTACCATTATCTTCATTACCTCCACCATAGTTTGGCCTCAGGTCAAACAACAGGGAAGGAACACAGCTCACCCATCAACAGGAAATTAAAGATTTACTGAGCATAGCCCTGCCCATCAGAACAAAACCCATTTTCCCTAACAGTCAGTCTCTCCCATCAGGAAGCTTCTATAAGCCTCTTAACCCTATCCCACAGAGGGCAGACAGAATGAAAACCACAATCACAGAAAACTAATGAAACTGATCACATGGACCATAGCCTTGTCTAACTCAGTGAAACTATGAGCCATGCCATGTAGGGCCACCCAAGACGGACGAGTCATAGTGGAGAGTTTTGACAAAACATGGTCCACTGGAGAAAGGAATAGCAAACCACGTCAGCATTCTTGCCTTGAGAACCCCGTGAAGAGTATGAAAAGGCAAAAAATTAGGACAATGAAAGATGAACTTCCCAGGCTGGTAGGTGCCCAATATGCTACTGGAGATCAGTGGAGAAATAACTCCAGAAAGAATGAAGAGACAGAGCCAAAGCAAAAACAACACCCAGCTGGGGATGTGACTGGTGATGGAAGTAAAGTCCAATGCTATAAAGAGCAATACTGCATAGGAACCTGGAATGTTTAGTCCATGAATCAAGGCAAATTTGAAGTGGTCAAATAGGAGATGGCAAGAGTGAACATTGACATTTTAGGAATCAGTGAACTAAAATGGACCAGAATGGGGCAATTTAACTCAAATGACCATTGTATCTACCACTGTGGGCAAGAATCCCTTAGAAGAAATGCAGTAGACATCATAGTCAACAAAAGAGTCCAAAATGCAGTACTTGGATGTAATCTCAAAAACCGACAGAATGATCTCTGTTCGTTTCCAAGGCAAATCATTCACTATCACAGTAATCCAAGTCTATGCCCTGACCAAAAATGCTGAAGAAGCTGAAGTTGAATGGTTCAGAGACCTACAAGACCTTTTAGAACTAACACCCAAAAAGATGTCCTTTTCATTATAGGGGATTGTAATGCAAAAGTAGGAAGTCAAGAGATACCTGGAGTAACAGGCAAATTTGGCCTTGGAGTACAAAACGATGCTGGTCAAAGGCTAACAGAGTTTTGCCAAGAGAACGCACTGGTCATAGCAAACATCCTCTTCCAACAACACAAGAGAAGACCCTACACATGGACATCACCGGATGGTCAAAACCAAAATCAGATTGATTATACTCTTTGTAGCCAAAAATGGAAACGCTCTATACGGTCAGCAAAAACCAGAAGACCATTCAGGTATGATCTAAATCAAATCCTTTATGATTATAGAATGGAAGTGAGAAATAGATTCAAGGGATTAGATCTGATAGAGTGCCTGAAGAACTATGGATGGAGGTTAGTGACATTGTACAGGAGGCAATGATCAAGACCATCCCCAAGAAAAAGAAATGCAAAAAGGGAAAATGGTTGTCTGAGGAGGCCTTACAAATAGCTGAGAAAAGAAAAGACACGAAACGCAAAGGAGAAAAGGAAAGATATACTCATTTGAATGCAGAGTTCCAAAGAATAGCAAGGAGAGATAAGAAAGCCTTCCTCAGTGATCAATGCAAAAAAATAGAGGAAGACAATAGAACAGGAAAGACTAGAGATCTCTCCAAGAAAACTAGAGATACCAAGGGAACATTTCATGCAAAGATGGGCACAATAAAGGACAGAAATGGTATGGACCTAACAGAAGCAGGAGATATTAAAAAGAGGTGGCAAGAATACACAGAAGACTATACAAAAAAGATCTTCATGACTCAGATAACCATGATGGTGAGATCACTCACCTAGAGTCAGACATCCTGGAATGTGAAGTGAAGTGGGCCTTAGGAAGCATCACTATGAACAAAGCTAGTGGAGGTGGTGGAATTTCAGCTGAGCTGTTTCAAATCCGAAAAGATGATGCTGTGAAAGTACTACACTCAATATGCCAGCAAATTTGGAAAACTCGGCAGTGGCCACAGGTCTGAAAAAGGTCAGTTTTCATTCCAAACCCAAAGAAAGGCACTGCCAAAGAATGTTCAAACTACTGCACAATTACACTCAACTCACACACTAGCAAAGTAATGCTCAAAATTCTCCAAGCCAGGCTTCAGCAATATGTGAACCATGAACTTCCAGATGTTCAAGCTGGATTTAGAAAAGGCAGAGGAACTGGAGGTCAAATTGCCAACATCTGTTGGATCATGGAAAAAGCAAGAGAGTTCCAGAAAGACATCTATTTCTGCTTTCTTGACTATGCCAAAGCCTTGGACTGTGTGGATCACAATAAACTGTGGAAAATTCTGAAAGAGATGGGAATACCAGACCACCTGACCTGCCTCCTGAGAAATATGTATGCACATCAGGAATCACAGAACTGGACATGGAACAACAGACTGGTTCCAAATTGGGAAAGGCATACATCAAGGCTGCATATTGTCACCCTGCTTATTTAACTTTTATGCAGAATACATCAAGGAAATGTCAGGCTGGATGAAGCACAGCTGGAATCAAGATTGCTAGGAGAAATATCAATAACCTCAGATACAGAGATGACACCACCCTTGTGGCAGAAAGTGAAGAAGAACTAAAGAGCCTCTTGAAGAAAGTGAAAAAGTTGGCTTAAAACAGCATTCAGAAAACTAAGATTTAAATAACATGATAGTATTAATGATGAATACATCATTAAAGAGTGTAAGAACACTGAAATGTGGAATATACATGAAAATTTAGCTTTCCAAGCCACTGGAAGAAGTTATTACATTATACTGAGGGTCCTAGACACTTTACAATGAAGGATAACTTTCATTTACTGAAAGATTTTAAATGATTTGGGGGTGGAAAGTAGGGCAGGGGGTTTGAATTAGATGGACAGAAATGACAGAAGTAAGGATCTTGAGTTAGACTGATGATGGTGAACAGAAAGGGAGGTGGCATCACTTATAAGATTCCTTTCTAGAGGGAAACCCAGAAAACAGCAAGTTTTGTATGGCAGATAGTGAGGTTTGACAACACAGAACAGCATACTGTCTGCTGTATAAAACCTCCAGTTGATCAGTTGATTCTAACTTATTAGTGAGAAACTCTTGGTTCCTGGTGGCTCAGATGGTAAAGTGTCTGTCTACAATGCGGGAGACCCAGGTTCAATCCCTGGGTTGGGAAGATCTCCTGGAGAAGGAAATGGCAACCCACTCCAGTGTTCTTGCCTGGAAAGTCCCATGGATGGAAGAAACCGGTAGGCTACAGTCCATGGGGTCGCAGAGTCAGACACGACTAACCGACTTCACTTTCTTGGTTTGAAAATGCTATGAAATACTGTAAACAATGATTTTCCCTGAGACGACCCAGGTATTAGAGCAGTGACATTTCCTCCTCCCCCCACGATAGGTAAATAATAAAAGTGTGAGAACAATAGGAGGAGAAAATACTATATCCAACTAAATCTCAGGAAACAAGTAGCAGATTCAAAATTTTCCTTCCTATGTTTTGACTTTTATTCTCCAAGTAAGTACAGAATTGTATATGAAAGTCAGTGATGATTTACACTAAGCACTGAAAAACAACCTGCCAAATTTGAATCTCTTGCAATCTGTCTTGTACCAATATTCAAAAATAGATATTTCTGAAAGGACAAATACAACATTCTGGCTTAAAGTAAGTGAGAAACACTTAAATCTGAAAATCATGTTTATTTAAAAGGAGAAATATCACTGGAAAGGGGTTGAGGAACTGCATGAAGAGGGTTATCGGAAGCGACAGAGAACAACCTACAAGTATAGAGGTGATCTGCAGTAATAAGAGTCTGCTGCTGCTGCTGCTAAGTCGCTTCAGTCGTGTCCAACTCTGTGTGACCCCATAGACGGCAGCCCACCCAGCTCTCCCGTCCCTGGGATTCTCCAAGCAAGAACATTGGAGTGGGTTGCCATTTCCTTCTCCAACACATGAAAGTGAAAGTGAAGTCATGTCCAACTCCTAGCGATCCTGTGGACTGCAGCCTACTAATTAACAGTTGACCCCACTTTTACTAATATTTAGTTTCAAGGAAATAAGTCTATATCAGTTCAGTTCAATTCAATCGCTCAGTTGTGTCTGACTCTTTGCAACCTCATGAATCACAGCATGCCAGGCCTCCCTGTCCATCACCAACTCCCGGAGTTCACTCAAACTCATGTCCATCGAGTCGGTGATGCCATCCAGCCATCTCATTCTCTGTCGTCCCTTTCTCCTCCTTTCCCCAATCCCTCCCAGCATCAGAGTCTTGTCCAATGAGTCAACTCTTCATATGAGGTGGTCAAAGTATTGGAGTTTCAGCTTTAGAATCAGTCCTTCCAATGAACACCCAGGACTGATCTCCTTTAGGATGGACTGGTTGGACCTCCTTGCCATCCAAGGGACTCTCAAGAGTCTTCTCCAACACCACAGTTCAAAAGCATCATAATTTCAAATTATTTTTATTATGAAGAAGAGAAATCATGCTATAATTAGAAGAGAAATCATGTTATAATTAGTACATAGCTCTTGGGATAAATTATCTATAAACTCAACTCCAATACTGATGTTTATATAATTTATTATCATATTTTATACAGGGAAGACTACTGAAAGATATTCTACCTTTCACAAAACATGCTGCCATTTCTCTGACATCGCTGTTCACTGATTCATGTGCAAGAATACTACTGACTGGAAATACGGGTAAGTCACTGCTGTTATGCAGTTGGCCACAAGTATCTTAAAAACCTGCATGATATAAAAATGGATATAGGATACACTGTGAAATTTACTGAAACAAAAGGAAGGATGCCCAAGCTGCCAAGCAAACAGAAGCTCTGTATTTAAAGCAAGACATATGATTTCTTCTGTCATTAAATTGGGTATAGGACTGTTGTTGTTCACTTGCTCTGTTGTGTCTGACTTTTTGCGACCCTGTGGACTGCAGCATGCCAGGCTTCCCTGTCCATCACCATCTCCCGGACTTGCTCAAAATCATGTCCATCAAGTCGGTGATGCCATCCAACCATCTCATCCTCTGTCATCCCCTTCTCCTGCCTTTGATCTTTCCCAGCATCAGGGTCTTTACTAATGAGTCAAGTCTTTGCATCAATTGGCCAAAGTATTGGAATTTCAGCTTCAGCCATCAGTCCTTCCAATGATGTTCAGGATGGATTTCCTTTAGGATTGATTGGTTTGATCTCCTTGCTGTCCAAGGGACTCTCTTAAGAGTCTTCATCAACACAACAGTTCAAAAACATCAGTTCTTCAGCACTCAGCCATCTTTATTGACCAACTCTCACATCCATACATTACTGGAAAAACCACAGCTTTGACTATATGAACATTTGATGGCAATGTAATATCTCTGCTTTTATGTCTATGTCTATGTCTATGTCATGGCTTTTCTTCCAAGGAGCAAGTATCTTTTAATTTCATGGCTGCAGTCACCATCTACAGCGATTTTGGAGCCCAAGAAAATAAAGTCTATCACTGTTTCCATTGTTTCCCCATCTATTTGCCATGAAGTGATGGGACATGATGCCATGATCTTCTTTTTTTTGAATGCTGAGTTTTAAGCCAGCTTTTTCACTCTCCTCTTTCACTTTCATCAAGAGGCTCTTTTGCTCTTCTTCACTTTATGCCACAAGGGTGGTGTCATCTGCATATCTGAGGTTATTGATATTTCTCCCAGCAATCTTGATTCCAGCCTGTGCTTCATCCAGCCCGGCATTTCCATGATGTACTCTGCATACATAAGTTAAATAAGCAGGATGACAATATACAGCCTTGATGTACACCTTTTCCGATTTGGAACCAGTCTGTTGTTCCATGTCCAGTTCTAACTGTTGCTTCTTGACCTGCATATAGGTTTCGCAGGAGGCAGGTAAAGTGATAGAGTATTCCCATCTCTTGAAGAATTTTCCACAGTTTGTTGTGAGCCATGCAGTCAAAGGCTTTAGCATAGTCAGCCAGAGGTAGATGTTTTTCTGGGATTCTCTTGCTTTTCCAAAAGTTGTTGGCAATTTTATCTCTGGTTCTCCTGCCTTTTCTAAATCCAGCTCGAACACCTGGGAGTTCTTGGTTCACATACTGTTGAAGCCTGCTGCTGCTGCTAAGTCAGCATTACTTTGCTAGCATGTGAAATGAGTGCAATTGTGGGGGTAGGGTGAACATTTCTTGGCATTGAACTTCTTTAGGATTGGAATGAAAACGGACCTTTTCCAGTCCTGTGGCCGCTGATGAGTTTTCCAAATTTGCTGGCATATTGAGTGCAGCACTTTCATAGTATCATCTTTTCAGATTTGAGATAGCTCAGCTGGAATTCCATCATCTCCACTAGCTTGCTCGTACTGATTCTTCCCAAGTCCCACTTGACTTTGTATTCCAGGATGTCTGGCTCTAGGTAAGTGGTCACACCATTGTGGTTATCTGGATCATTAGATTTTTTTTTTTTGTATAGTTCTTCTGTATATTCTTGCCACCTCTTCTTAATATCTTCTGTTTCTGTTAGGTCCATACCATTTCTGTACTTTATTGTGCCCATCTTTGCATGAAATGTTCCCTTGGTGTCTCTGATTCTCTTTCCAACTCTATTGTTTTCCTCTATTTCTTTGCATTGTTCACTTAGGAAGGCTTTCTTATCTCTCCTTGCTATTCATTGGAACGCTGCATTCAGATGGGCATATCTTTCCTTTTCTCCTTTGTCTTTTGCTTCTCTTCTCTTCTTACATATTCTTAAGGCCTCCTCAGACAACTATTTGGCCTTTTCGCGTTTCTTTTTCTTGGGGATGGTTTTGATCACCATCTCCTATACCATGTTATGAACCTCTGTCCATAGTTCTTCAGGCACTCTAATCCCTTGAATCTATTTGTCACTTCCACTGTATAAGGGATTTAAGTCATACCTGAATGGCACAGTGGTTTTCCCTACTTTCTTCAGTGTAAGTCTAAATGTGACAATAAGGAGTCCATGATCTGAGTCACAGTCAGCTCCCAGTCTTGTTTTCATTGACTGTATAGTGACTCCATCTTCAGCTGCAAAGAATATATTCAATCTGATTTCGGTATTGACCATCTGGTGATGTCCATGTGTAGAGCCATCTTTTGTGTTGTTGGAAGAGGGTGTTTGCTATGACCAGTGCATTCTCTTGGTAAAACTCTGTTAGCCGTTGCCCTGCTTCATTTAGTAATCCAAAGCCAAACTTGCCTGGTCCTCTAGGTATGTCTTGATTTCCTACTTTTGCATTCCAGTCTCCTATAATGAAAATAATATCTTTTTTGGTGTTATTTCTAGAAGGTCTTGTAGGTCTTCATAGAAGGTCTTCTTGTAGGTCTTCAGCTTCAGTTTCTTCAGCATTATTGTTTGGGGTATAGACCTCGATTACTATGAGAGTAATCGAGGAAATGAACAGAGATCATTCTGTCATTTTTGAGATTGCATCTAAGTACTGCACTTTAGACTCTTCTGCTGACTATGATGGCTACTCCATTTCTTCTAAGGGATTCTTGCCCACAGTAGTAGATATAATGGTAAGCTGAATTAAATTTGCCCATTCCAGTCCATTTTAGTTTACTGATTCCTAAAATGTCGATGTTCACTCTTGCCATCTCCTATTTGACCACTTCCAATTTGCCTTGATTCATGGACCTAACATTCCAGGGTCCTATACAATATTGTTCTTTAGAACATCAGACTTTACATTCACCACAGGAGACATGCACAGCTGGGTGTTCTTTCTGCTTTGGTTCAGCCTCTTCATTCATTCTGGACCTATTTTTCCACTGATCTCCAGTAGCATATTGGGCACCTACCAACTGGGAAGTTCATCCGTCAATGTCACATCTTTTTTTCCTTTTTACACCATTCATGGAGTTCTCAAGGCAAGAATGCTGAAGTGGTTTGCCATTCCCTTCTCCAGTAGACCACGTTTTGTCAGAACTCTCCACCATGACCCATCCACCTTGCGTAGCCCTACATGGCATGGCTCATAGTTCCTTTGATTTAGACAAGGCTGTGATCTATGTGATCAGTTTGGTTCACTTCCTGTGATTGTGGTTTTCACTCTGTCTCCCTCTGATGGGTGAGGATTAGAGGCTTGTTGAAGCTTCATGGTAGGAGGGAATGGCTGTGGGGAAATCTGGGTCTTGTTCTGGTGGGTAAGGCCATGGTCAATAAACCTTAAATTCAATTTTCTGCTGATGGGTGGGGCTGTATTCCTTCCTTGTAGTTTTGGCTAATGGCATAATGGTGACCTCCTGCAAAGGGACTTATGTCAGCACACCATGGCTCCATGAACTGCTTAGTTAGTGCCCCTGACCCCGCAGCAGGCCACTGTTGACCCACGCTCCGCCAGAGACTCCTGGACACTCACAGGCAAGACTGGCTTATTCTCTTGTGGGGTCGCTGCTCCTTTCTCCTAGGTCCTGGTGAGCATAAGGTTTTGCTGTGCCCTCCTATAGTCTGCTTTCCCAGTCCTGTAGGAGTTCTGTATAGGACTCCCACTCCCTTATTTGCATATTGGGAATAATGTAAAGATTTTATTTATAATCTTAAAAGGGTTATGTTGCATTAACCTTCATTCTAAAGGGAGTCATGCACGAGAAGAAAGGGATTATTTGTTCTTCATAGGGGACTTTTATTGTTATAACCAATATGAAAGTGAAAGTGAAGTTGCTCAGTTGTGTCCAACTCTTTGCGACCCCATAGTCTGTAGCCTACCAGGCTCCTCTGTCCATGGGATTTTCCAGGCAATAGTACTGGAGTGGATTGCCATTTCCTTCTCCAGGGGATCTTCCCAACCTAGGGCTTGAATCCAGGTCTCCTGCAAGGTTGACAAGATGCTTTACCATCTGAGCCACCAGGGAAGTCCATAACCAATATAGTTGGTCTTAATTCTTTCATGTAACACTATTTTTTTTTAATGCTTCCTTCCTATTTCCTCTCTTCTTTTGAATTAAGCCTAAGCTTTCTTTTTTTCTCTCAAGCTTAGCCTATACTTCTTTTTACCACAGCCAAACCTTATTATTTTCTAATGTAATCTTGAGATCTGCATCCAGATATTGCTATTATACTATATTTAAATTTTATGTCTCCTCTTTTAAAACTAATTTTTCATTACAAAAGTTACCTTACAAAAGTCTCAATGTATTATTTTGTATTAACAATTGCCTGAGTCTTCTGGAGATTGTAGAAAATAATTATTTATGTTTGCATTCAATATTACCAGTAGATTGACAGCATTTATTTAAAGCTATCTTTATTTAAATGAACTTATCTACAAAATAGAAACAGACTCACAGAGACAGAAAACAAACTTACGGTTTCCAAATGGAGAGGTGGGGGAGGAGGGATAAATTAGGGTAAATTGGGGGCTTGAGATCATCAGATACAAACTACTATATATAAAACAGACAAGCAAGGTCCCACTGTAGATGTAGAGCACAGTACACAGTAATGGAGACAGTGACAGACTTTATTTTCTTGAGCTCCAAAATCACTGCGGATGCTGACTGCAGCCATGAAAGCAAAAGATGCTTGCTCCTTGGAAGAAAAGCTATGACAAACCTAGACAGTATATTCAAAAGCAAAGACATCACTTTACCGACAAAGGTCCATATAGTCAAAGCTCTATGGTTTTTTGAGTAGTCGAGTATGGATGTGCAACTGAACCATAAAGAAGGCTGAACACTGAAGACCTGATGCTTTTGAACTGGGGTGTTGGAGAAGACTCTTGAGAGAGTCCCTTGGACTGCAAGGAGATAAAAAACCAGTTAATCCGAAAGGAAATCAATCCTGAATATGCACTGGAAGGAGTGTTGCTGTAGCTGAAACTCCAATACTTTGGCCACCTGATGTGAAGACCCAACTCATTGGAAAAGACTCTGATGCTGTGAAAGATTGAAGGCAGGAGGAGAAGGGGACGACAGAGGATGAGATGGCTGGATGGCATTACTGATTCAATGGATGTAAGTCCGAGCAGACTCCAGGAGATTGTGAAGGACACACAGGGAAGCCTAGTGTGCTGCAGTCCATGAGGCTGCAAAGGGTCGGACACAACAGTGATTGAACAACAACTGTACAGCACAAGGAACTACATTTAACATCTTGCAGCAAACTATAATGGAAAATAATCTGGAAAAGGATATACATATATAACTGAATCACCTTTCTGTCCACATCACAATATTGTGAGATTTCATTTTGACACTGCCAACACGTAGCTTGCCACATTACTCCAATATCTAGTTTTCATCTGCAGACCACTTGTAATATCAATCTTCTGGCAGGCTTTAACTGGTCTATTAGTGCCTGGGGACACAGCTGGGTCTGTGGCTCCTACATGAACAGCACCGTAAGGGGCTTCTTCAGCATACTCCATTTTCCACCCCCTACAAGCAGCTGCAGTCTCCCTGGAAACAAAAGCACTGGATCACCCTTTTGGACATCATTTACTGAATGGTTTAGTAGCTCTTTAATGTAATCAGTTCCTATGACTTTTCCACTAGACCCAACCATACATGCAAAACATGCAGTTTAAGGGTCCCACTTCCAGCTCCTACAGCTTTAGCTCCTTCATGCAGCAGATCGAACAGAAGTTCTAGTACATACGCATGCATATGTGGAGTACTAATTGTTGCTTGGAACCCCATAGATTGTGAAGAATCCATGTGAAGAATCCATATAAAGGTTGCATTTTGCATAGTGAGAGCAGTCTGAGGCCAACATGACTTCAAATACTTTGCCTTGAGGATTCCGTTTTTGTGGAGGTTGTGGATTAGCTCTGAGGGGCTGGCACCCCCAGATTTCCAGGCCATCGCTAAGAACACTCAGAGCAGGTACAGAACCAGTGCAGCAATGGTGCCCTGCGGTGTCTCCAAGAGGGAGGCCACCTCCCGCATGGTCATCACCCTGCTCGAGTCCCTGCTGTAGCTGCTGCGGCGGCACTACACCTCTCAGATACTATTTTATTTACCATTTTAAATGCTTGAATCAAAACAACTTGATCAAAACAAGTCTGAGTAGTATTAATAATTACTTAGACAAGAGAATATTTAATTTAAAAGTCCAATGTTTACATTTCATACAGAAGGACACGTTATCCTTTGCAGTATCAGTTCCTTCTTGGAATCACCTCATGATGAAAAGGTAAGAACTTCAGTTTTAGTTTAATTAATGAATCAAGACATTTACTGAGCATTTCTCTGTGCCAAATGCCACAAAAGATAGAAATACAGGACAAGACTACCTACTGTCAAGTCATATGTGATACTATTGAAACATAAGCTATATGACAAATACAGGAGAAAATAGGGGATGAATGAGTGAGTGAGCAAACAAGCCACTGGTCATTCTGCATCTACTTCATGTTTTGACTTATTTGTTAGAGTCTGCCCAGAGCTTAAGAGCATCATACATCAGGCAGTCCTCCACAGTCATTGCCTTTATCTTACACAACTTCATAGAAGGAAGTTTCATAACCTTTCCTAGAAGCCCCACCTGGTACCCAGACATTATTATTTTCAAGAAACTCTTCCCCTATAGTCTAAAATCATCCTTATGATTAAATATGTTATTCTATTTTTAGTGTTAATGCAATGTAAATGTCACCATCCTTAGTTGATAACCATTTAAATATGTACTTCCTGGGACTTCCCTGGCAGTCCAGTGGTTAAGATTCCATGCTTCCATTGCAAGTGGAGCGGGTTCAATCCCTGATTGGGGAACTAAGATACCAGATGCCTCGCAGCATGGCTAAAAAAAAAAAAAAATGCACTTCTTGTGTGTGTGTGTGGATATGCCAATATATCTACATATATTATAAAAATTCAAAACTAATCAAAGACTACAGCAAGGAAACACTATTTTATCATAGGCTTATTTCCCTGTAAGTTAATTCTTCAAATCCAAAAGCCAAATAGTAGCTTAAACAGAAATGTTGTTTTTGGATTACAGGTATTACTATTAATGCATAGATACATAGATTAGGATGGGATTCCTTGTAGAGTGTTTTAGAATGCTTATTGTTTCAAACATTATCTCATTTGATCTACAGAGTTTTTGTTTCCAAGAGCCCTTTATAGCTTTTATAAAGTTCAGATACTTAGCTTCAGTATGACTATCTTCAGTTTGCAGAAGGGAAATCAGAAAGCAGCTTGCCTGGGATCACATCATAGTTAATGATGAAGCCAGAGCCAGAATCAGGGTTCCTGTCCTCTAATCCAATTCTCTTTCCACATGTAGCACTTACCACCAGCAAATGGAAAGCACTAAGTTTCAACTTACTCTATCAATTATATGGCATGCTGTGAGAGGAACAAAAACAATCATATGCTTGAATCATGTATGAGAAGAAGGTTATCTAATCGTTTTCTCTTACTTGTGATAATTATCAATATTCTCATATTAATTTTAGCAGATGAAAAATACAATTCAAAACCTTCATTTTCACAAGTGGACTTCCTACAAACTGGCAACTGAGACCTTTCAAAATTTAGAGAAAATATTTAAAACAAAGTAATGTGTTGATACTGAATTAGAATAATAGTGGGATTGACTTTTAAAAGCATTTTCACCAATTGAAATGAAGAGGATCTATTTTAATAACATGTCTAAATTCTTCCCTATCCAACCTGATTTCAACCTTCTCTTTATTTGAACAATGTGATTTTCCAGTTTGTATCTGGCTGCCTATTTATAAATGCACAATGGATTCTGGTCATAAAACATCTCATTATTACATACACTAATATGTACCATGCATTAAACAAGATTCAGTTATGGATTACAACTACAGTGAAAACTTAATAAGTCAGCCTATAAATCAGAGGTTAATCTGGTTCTCTTGAGACAATACTGTTTAAAAGATGATTTGTGGAATACCAATAGTCTAAGAGATACAGTAGGCAAAATCTATGTACACAAAGACAAATAGTTTATCATGTTTGGGACACCTTTTGGCCAACCCAATACAATAGAACAACAGACAGTATCAATTGTGCATTATACACAATATAGATTAAGTATCCTTAGTGAAGGATACTGAAACTGGTTTCAAATGCATGTGCAGGTACTGCTTGTGTTTACTGGGTCATGAAGTAAAATGTATTTCTTACTATAGATATGGTCCATATTCATGAAATCCTTGCCTTAAGAGAATTCCGTCCCATGGCAGAGAAAGAACCTTTGGGCAACCAATGTTCTTGAAAAGCTTTGAGAAAATAAGTAGAAGGGTGTAGCTTTTACCCTAGTTCTTTAAGAATAGGGAACTGAATCAGAAGGTCAAGAAATATTGGAAGAATTACACCTAACTTACTATGTTAAAGTCTAAATGAATTTGGGTCTCATAGAACTCTGAGCTGCCAGAATTCTATCTCCCACATAGATGACCAGCAAGAAGTAAGGACTTAGTCTGGGTTCATCAGTGACAGAGAGGGAACATGTTTTATGGGGATATAACTATAGAATAAGTCTCCCAATTGACAACTCTAGTCCACATGGTTTAAAAAGTTCTTCTGGAGCCAATTTAGAGGCTCTAAACTTGAGGATAAGTCACATACTGAAGTGTCAAGATGTCTTTGTGAGAGAATGAGCTGGGTCCAATCCTTTTGTTAATTCTTTGTGGTATGTAAGTAACATATATATCCTGCAATCATCACCAACAGCCCCCCTCCAAAACAAACAAAAAATTACCCAGGAATCTCTGGATAAAACTTGGAAACAGGAAAAGTCTTCTTGCCAATCTCCCCTTTGGTCGTCTTCTTTTAACTCTGCTTTCTCCTGCTCCTGATTATATTATATGTAATATTGCTATATTATATTATATAGTCCCCCCACAACCCTTCTAAGGATTTTCTTTCATCTAGTCTTCTACTAGTTTTCAACTAAATGAATTGCTAATCCTCAGTTAAATGATAAGCTGCTAAAGGGTAAGATATTTCCTGTCCCAGAGATATGCATAGATTAACAAATACCTAAAAATAGAATTTTTGGTACCTCAACAAGCAATAGAAGAGATAACTGGGGTGGGGATTTCACTGTCTTGCACAGATGTCTACACCATTCATTCATTAGCTTAGCTCTTTAATGATTAATGTTTTTGTTCAAGATTGTATTTGGATCAGTATGTACTTTTTAAAAGATATGCTTTATTGTTGCTATCTAGAAATTCAAGCAGCTTCTTGCCTGGCGTGCTCATTCATTAGAAATTGTTCAAATAATCTATGTAGAAGAGAAACAAGTGGTACTTACTGCCTCCATCGATGGCTCAGTAAGGTATGGACCTTCATATTGTGAATTTAGGTTGTATGAGGTAAAGGATTTTAAGCTAAACTTTGAGTATATACCATTAGTGGAATCTTGATTAGCTGATTAAAACAAATAAAAGGTGGCACCAAAGGACTTTGAGAAGGTAGTCACTAATTTGTAATTTTCCACACTCAAGAAAATGAGATGCCATGCTCATCAACACTAAAAGGTGTACTTTCAATACAAGTGTTCTTATAGACTTATTTCAAATCATTAAGCAATATGGATAGCTCAGAGAGATAGACCCAAGCCCAGGGAAGACTACAGGATACACAGGATGAGAAGTCATTACAAAATAAAGGAAAAAACAACTAATACTGAGAAAAGTGAAAGTGAAGTAATTGTTTCAATGAAAATGTAATTGACATTAAAGTCTACTTGTTTTTGTGGTTCTTTTCTTCCTTGGTTGCTCCTCTTACTTCAGAGGGGTGAGCACAGTGCTACATTTGGAGCAAACAGAGATGATTTACTAGGACTGTAATCAATTATAGTCTCTAGAAAGCCTCCCCTTAGGATCAGCTTTTTTAAAAAACTGAGGTTTTAGATAATATTACATTAGTTTCAGATATACAACAGAATGATTCAATATACGTATATATTGTAAAAGGATCACCTTAATAAGTCAACACTTGTCACCATACATAGTAAAAAATTTTTTTTCCTTCTATTGAGGACTTTAGAGATCTACTACTTCAGAATTAATAACTATAGTGGCCATGCTCTACCAAGCCTACTTGTTTTTAATTGCCTAGTGATGCTAGGTATACATACATGAAATGCTAAAAATACACACACACACACACACACACACACACACACATATATATACACACACACACAGAAGGAGAAAGGAAATTTCGTGACCATTCTTGAGACAAATTGCTATATATAATTCAAACCATATTTCAAAACGATACGTGCAAGCCAATGTTCATTGCAGCACTATTCACAATAGCCAGGACATGGAAGCAACCTAAATGTCCACTGTCAAATAAAGAAGATGTAGTACATATTTACAATAGACTATTACTCAGCCATTAAAGAGAATGAAATAATGCCTTTTGCAGCAGTATGGATGGATCTAAAGATTACCATACTAAGTAAAGTCGCACATAGAAAGACAATACCATATGATATCACTTAAATGCAGCATCTTAAAAAAATGATACAAATGAGCTTATTCACAAAACAGAAACAGACTCACAGACTTAGAGAATGAATTTTTGGTTACCAGGGAGATGGGATAAATTGGGAATTTGCCATTGACATGTACATACTGCTCTATTCAAAATAGATAACCAACAAGGACCTAGTATACTGCACAAGGAACTAAGCCCAATACTCTGTAATAACCTGAGGAAAGAATTTGGAAAAGAATATATACATGTTCATGTATAACTGAATCACTCTGTTTTACACCTGAAACCAACACAACTTTTTTAATCAACTATACTTTAATATAAAATGCAAGCTTAAAAAATTACATTAAAAATCATGATAATAAATTGGCCTCTTAAGGGCATAAAAGTAGGTAAGCTCAAGGGAGATAAAGAGGTTTCAAAGGGTTTCCAAGAGTTTAAACATAATGAAGATGAAAAGGAAGAAATATTTTATGTTGTGTGAATGACCATGGTCTGAAATTCAGAAGACCCTAGCTAGCTATATGAGCTTGAGCCTGGTGATTCAGACAGGGACAAGACCATATAGCAATGTAGCAGACACTGTTCAGGATTTGGATCTTCATCTTGAAATAAATAGCCACCAAAAAATATTAAGTGGGTGAGTAACATAATTAATAGAGCTTATATATGGCTCAGACAGTAAAGAATCTGCCTGCAATGCGAGAGCCCTGGGTTCGATCCCTGGATTGGAAAGATCCCCTGGAGAAGGGAATGGCTATCCACTCCAGTATTCTTGCCTGGAGAATTCCATGGGCAGAGGAGTTGAGCGACTAACACTCATTTAATTTGAGATATGTTTTAAAAGTAATAATGTGTGAGGTATGGATTTTGGAGCAGCAAAATTGGGAGCACAAAGACCAATTAGATGTCACTGGTGAATACAGTGGTGTGAACTCAGGGAGTGGTTACAGTGGTAGGAATAAATATTTTGGATTTGAGAACTATCCAGGAGGCAAAATCCAGAAGACATAAACTTTAACTGAAAGAGAAGGTAAGAGATAGATGTCAAATGATTCCAGGCATTATAAAACTAGATGAATACTAGTGTCATTCATTGAGAAAAGAAGCACTAAAAAAGGAAAACATTTAAAATATGGAAAGATGAAAATCTTCAGAAATACCGAGTTAAAGATAAATCTTCAAGATAAGATCTTATTTGAGGGCAAACAGAGCTGCTTTCTCTGTCAAAGAGATCGGTTGTTTTATTCATAGGAAAAATGAACTGACATGAAAATTACATTTAATTATTATAGATGTTTTCCAAAACTCTCTCCCTTGAATCTCTGCTCTAGCTTATTTTCAGTGGTCATCAGAAGTGTTAATTGGGCATTATAATACACACATACACACACTCCCCACACGTTATATGTGTGCACACCTCTATCGTTTATAAGCTTTTCCTGCTCAAACCAGTTATCTATAGCATGGAGGAATTACTTAACAATTTCTTCAAGTGAAGCTATCCCTAAATACTCAGTTCAAAAAACTTAGCTCTATTTAACAGCTATCTCAGAATACAGTTCTTTTCACAAATAAGTCTTTCTGCTAATACTCACTGCCACTTCCTAAGTCTAAGTGAAAATCACTCAGTTGTGTCTGACTCTTTGCAACCCCATGGACTGCATGTAGTGCCTCAGGCTCATCTGTCCATGGAATTCTCCAGGCAAGAATACTGGAGGAGGTTACCATGCCCTTCTCCAGGGGATCTTCCCAACCCAGGGTTTGAACCCAGGTCTCCCGCACTGCAGGCAGATTCTTTACCAACTGAGCCACCAGGGAAGCATTTAACACTCTAAATCTTGTTTGTCAAAAAGATTGATTTTATCATAGGAAAAAGCACAATAAAGGCTTAGCTTTGGGACAGAGGCTAGAGAGGGGTAAAGATCCAAACCTATATCTGACTCCTAGAAAACCAGGCTGAGAGATGGGATTAGTCATTTGGGAACATTGCACATAAAGCAGGAAACACCAGAAAACAAGAAGACCAAAAATTACTTCAGTCCTTGCCTCCAGCAGAATGAATGTAGAGTTGTCCTGAAGCCAGTCCCTCATCTGTCTAACTTCTGCATTGAGAAGGCTTGTCAATTCCACTTTAGCCAGGTCTCTGGGAAGTCCATAAAAACATCTACGTAGCACTGGGGAATTAAAGTATGAAAGGAAGGGTACATTTCCAGGCCACTGTAAGGTGTGAGGACCCCTGACTGGATTCCCCTGTTTTACCTCCTCCTCAGTGCCTACCTCTTCGAACTGGGATACTACCTAGACTTTGTAGAATCTACTCTTAGTCCATTTAGATTATTCTCCTCCTGGGTCTTTGAGGTAGGCACATTATGATTGTTTTCATCACTTGCTATTTTGAGCTTGAAATCAAGACATAAGTGGAAGATCTGTCGGACATTATTTTATTTGTGTCTTATTTCCATAAGACATAGGGTACATACTCTTACTAATGACATTCTGTATGACTTTAAACCATGCGGGTTATTTAGAAGGACCTCTTGGAGTGAAATAATGCATATATATAAAGAATCACTTCTTTTGCCACCTTATTGAAGAACTCAGTTGTAAAAAATAGTATGGCGTTTCCAAAATAGTAGAAAATGCAGATGGCAGTTGAAATGATTTTGGTAAGAGTGAAACCATTAGTAGATGTCTCCTCCCATAAGTTCTGTTGATGCTGATACAGAAATTAGACAGCTGATACAGAAATTAGACAGTTGAATGAGCACTACTATTTTGGGAAAAATCCATTTCTAGTCTTCTGAGTTTAATAAGTGGTTATCATAAGTATAGATTTAAAATGACATTTCCAAAATTGTTGTAGATTAGAATTCCAACTAGTAAAAATGTTTAAGTTATGATTAGCTCCACGTATTTAATAGGTAGGGTTCTGGACTCGAGTTTAAAATCCCTGCTGGGCCAAGAAAAATCTACATAAGTGACCTAAACAGAGTAACTTCCACTGAACTCCAGTTACTTTCTTCTCCCTACCTTTGCCTTTCCCCAGGCTCTGGCATGCCCTCAATGGTCATTACTGTGGATATTTTGGACAGCGCAGGACCTTTGAACTATCACAGACAAGTGATTTTATTTTGCCTTGTGATGTTACTGAATATCCCATAGAAATAAAAGAAGAAAGCAAATTCACAGAGAAGAAGCTAACATATGAATATCCTCTGGTATTTGACCGACAAAGGTAAGAGCATTTGGTATTCTTTAGGTGAGCAGATGAAATTAAACTATATGATACTGTCACACTGTGGTGAACATGGAGAATTCAAAGATGAAAAGCCCAGAACTTTTCAGTAACTTTGCAACTGAGGGAAAGGGAGAAATAAGTAAACAAAAGCTATAATTTGGTATAATAGTACCTCTAGGAACATGAGTTCTTAAAATGACCACAGAAAGGCAGACAGGATTTAACTGAACAAAGATCAAGGAACTGCCTAAGCATACACACTAAATAGTGAAAGACCATGTTATAGTCTTTCAAGGCTTGGAGTCCAGGGAGCAAGTAGTGAGGATATAATATCTTGCATAATATAAAGCAAGAAAAGTCTATAGGGGCCAAAGCATAATAAGACTTTTAAGGCCCAACATAAGGATTTTTAACTACAGAAATCACTATGATACAATACATAAGGAGAAGAGGAGGTCTGAAGAAAAAGATGGTGAATTTGGTTTTGGACAGGTTTAAGTCCAAGATGTTTGTGGGACTTCCAAGTGGAGATATTTAATGAGCAGACAGATCTGTCTAGAGCTCCCCAAAGAGGTCAGACCTATAGGTAAAAGTTTTGGTGTCATCAGTTCAGTTCAGTTCAGTTCAGTCGCTCAGTCGTGTCCGACTCTTTGCGACCCCATGAATCGCAGCACGCCAGGCCTCCCTGTCCATCACCAACTCCCGGAGTTCACCCAGACTCACGTCGATCGAGTCCGTGATGCCATCCAGCCATCTCATCCTCTGTCGTCCCCTTCTCCTCCTGCCCCCAATCCCTCCCAGCATCAGAGTCTTTCAGCATAGTAGTATTTTCAATCTGGATAAGTCACTCAGGTCCGGTATACAGAATGAGCAGAAACAGAAAACTGAGGAAGAAATCAAGAAATAGCCTGTAAAGAGCAGACCAAAGAAATCAGTGAAAACCATTAAGAAGGAATAGCCAATAGGTTGAAAGGAAAGCCAGAAACAAATGGGGCGATGGAAATCAAGGGATGAGAGGAAGAAAAGTGAGAGGACATATTTGTAGAATGTGGCGGAGAAATCACATAGGAGAACAGAAAAGTAAACAGTGGATCCAGCATGTCTGTCAGCTGAAAGGTCACTAATGATTCTAAGTTTCAAAGAGTGATGGGTAAAAATTGCATCATCATGGCTGAGAAATAAATGGGAGCTGTGAGGTGATGACAGCATAGGTTAGTTTGCTAGGAAGTCAAATAGCTGTAGGACTGAAGAAGAGTTTGTTTCATGAGTTTGCTTGTTTGTGAGGGAGACTTGAGCATGCTTATAGGCATAGGGGATGGAGAACAGTCCCCAGTAAAGAATGAAATACTGGTGAAAAGTTGTTTTATGCTTTTGCAAAGCTCAGTCCTGGTTTTGACTGCAGCTGAATATTTGTCATAATGGAAGTGACTAGTGCTCACCTGAGCTTTCAACATCAGCAAAGCCCAGCCCTAAATGGTAGATGTCTAAATGTCTAGCCCTCATAGGACTAGAATACCTAGACTGGTAATATCCAGCAGATCACTCCAGTATTCTTGGCCTTCACTGGTAGCTCAGCTGATAAAGAATCTGCCTGCAATGCAGGAAATCTGGGTTCAACCCCCTGGTTGGAAAGATCCCCTGGAGAAGGGAACAGCTACCCACTCCAGTATTCTGGACTGGAGAATTCCTAGACTATCCATGGGGTCAGAAAGAGTCAGACACAACTGAATGACTTCCACTCATTCACACACTCACTTAAAACTGGAATAACTGACAAGATGAGTCCAAAGTGGAAAGAATCAGAGAAGAGTGTCTAAGATAGAGTCTTTTAGGGAAATCCTGAGTAAGTCAAGGCTGAGGAGACACAACGCCATCATCTAGTCCAAAAGTCAGTAGAATAGTTGTAAACAGGAATTGAAGCTAAGAGTCATAAGCCACACAGAACTTGGTTCAAAACAGAAACAGTTGGGGAACAATTAACGAGGGTTCCAAATGATTGCCAAACAACACCGAAGTGTTCAAGGCTTGTCTTAGCTGGGCAGTAAGGAGTACTGGGGAAAAATCTGGCTAAAATGTAAGAAGTGTGATAGTAAAGCCAAGATTCATCAGGATATGGCCAAGTTCACCAGGCAAAGTTGATGAATCTCCTTGGGTAATTGCTGAGTCTTGAGAATCCATGTATCTTAGTACTTAAAACACTATATTCTGATTTGTTAGTATGCATCTTATTTACCATTCTCTTGAGTTCCTTGAAGACTAGGAGCATGTTTTATGTATCTTTATATATCCAGTTCTTAGTTCAGTGCTTAGCACATAGTAGGCACTCAAAAGATACTGTGGAACAAATAAAGAATGATTAATGGAGAACTTTATAAGCAGAGGCAACAGATATAAATGATAGATACAAAGTATGAAACAATATGATATATTTGGGCTACGTTAAAGTAGGATATATGTTTACATTTAGAATACATACATTTACATTTTTAATACTTAGTTATGACTTTTAAAATATATACATGAGTAAGTTTTAACTATAGTGGAAGTTTGACCTGAGTCACAAAAAATCAAACATTAGTTTTATACCAGAGATTTCTGTTTTTGTCCCCCCCCCCACCCCCACCAATGGCTATTAATGAAGTTAACTTCATGGAATGTTGAGGTTCAGTAGAAATCTTGGTGATTTCTTTGGAGGGAACTCTGGAAAGTAAAATAAGAGTTAAGTGCAAAGGTCACATCATTAGGACTGGTGCCATGGGAGCCAGAGAATTTGGAGGCCCAGACAAAGGACATGATGGATACTTGTTGAGTAGGCATAGGTATGTCCTTAATGTTTTTAATATGTGTGTGTATCTTTATATGCAGATGGCAAAAAATGAGCTCGATGTCTTTGCTCTTCAGACGTACACCTCCTAAGGCTTTTGAAGTGGAACATGATTTTAAGTTTTTCAAGTCTCTTTCTTCTCCTAAGGTAGCTTTAAAAAACAAACAAAAAAATCACTTTGCTTTTGTTTTTCTGAATTTAATATGTCCAGTGTATTAGTTTCCTATTGCTGCTGCTACATGTCAATAGAAACTTGGTGGTTTAAACCATACAAGTTAGTTATTTCACAGTTCTGTAGAAGTCTGACTTGCGTCTCACTGGTGTCGCCAGAGTTGTGCCTCCTTCCAGAGCCTCTAGACAGAATCTCATATTCCCTAGTTTGTGGTTCTCTTCCTTTGCCTTCAAAGCCAGAAAATCCTATTCTTCTGTGATCTCATCTCTCTGAACAGTTGGAAATGTTCTCTGCTTTTAAAAATTCCTGTGGCTAGATTGGGCCCACTTGCCAAATGAAGCAATATATTCACAGATTTGGGGTGGGAGGAATACTGTGTGAATATCATTGGTGGCCATTATTCTGCCTATCACAGATAGAAAAACTTCTCTTCATGCAGAATAGGAGAGAAATGTACACTGATTTATTCTATTTCAATTTCTAAAACTTCTAAAAAATGAATATAGCCCATGGGCCTTTAGGCTAAGGTCTAAATGCTTTCAAGTTGTGGTGCTGGAGAAGACTCTTGAGAGTCCCTTGGACTGCAAGGAGATCAAACCAGTTAATCCTAAAGGAAATCAACCCTGAATATTCATTGGAAGGACTGATGCTAAAGCCACCTGATGCAGAGTCAACTCAGTGGAAAAGACCTGATGCTGGGAAAGACTGAAGGTAAAAGGAGAAGAGGGTGTCAGAAGATGAGCTGGTTAGATAGCATCACCAACTTGATGGGCATGAATTTGAGCAAACTCTGGGAGATGGTAAAGGACAGGTAGCCTGGCGTGCTGCAGTCCCTGTGGTCACAAAGTATAGGACACAACTTAGTGACTGAACATCATCACCACCAACAACTGGCATTAATTAGTTAAAATGGATTTCTTCAAGATCTTGCACAATACAAACCAAATTTACCTCTGATTAAAAGTTATCTCTCATTTCTAACCTATAGTTGTCTGACCCTCTATGCTGCTGCTACTAAGTCGCTTCAGTTGTGTCCGACTCTGTGTGACCCCATAGACGGCAGCCCACCAGGCTCCCCCATCCCTGGGATTCTCCAGGCAAGAACACTGGCGTGGGTTGCCATTTCCTTCTCCAATGCATGAAGGTGAAAAGAGAAAGTAAAGTCGCTCAGTCGTGTCCGACTCTTAGTGACCCCATGGACTGTAGCCTACCAGCTCCTCTGTCCATGGGATTTTCTAGGCAAGAACACTGGAGTGGGTTGCCATTTCCTTCTCCAATCTGACCCTCTATAAATCAGACTAATTGTTTTTTTCTGAACATTTCTCTCAGTCTCCTATCCCTACAGTCCACCTGGGCTACCCCTGCCATATCCATCATCTCTCTCTGTCAAAGTCCATCCTACTTTGCCACTGACAAAGTATTAGTATCCAGTATAGGAAAAAATCAATAATCAGAAAAGATGGTCCAGTTTAAAAAATGGTCAAATACTTGGATACCGCACAAAAGGAAAAAAAAACAACAATAAGTAACTGAAAAGATGCTCGGCCTCATTAGTAATCATGGAAACACACATCAATAATATTATAAGGTAGCATTTTATAGCCACCAGATTGGCAAATATCAAAAAGTCTGACAATCGGTGGGCATTTAGAACAATCAGAACACTAATCTGCTGGTGGAAGTAGTATAAATTGCTAGAATCACTTTGGGAAATTATGTGACAGGCATTATCTAGTAAATTGAAAATAGGCATACTCTACTAAGTATCAACAGAAATTCCTAAACATGTGTTTAGGAGGCAGGAACAAGACAGCTCCTAGCAGTACTATTTGTAACAGCAAAAATCTGAAAGCAGCCTAAATGCTCATCAATAGTATAACTGGTAACTACATTATGGCCTATTTATAAATTAAAATACTATGGAGCAGTAAAAATGAATGAACTGGAATAACACTTCCCTACACGGATGGATGTTTGAAACATACTACTGAATAAGACAAGTTGTGTGTAAGAATATATATATAGTCATTTCTTTTTGATAAAAATAGAGGAAAGGTAAAAGTAAATAAAATATTGTTTTGGCAAAAAGTTAAATAAAAGGTAAAATTATATAAACAAAAGCAAGAGAATTAAGAACACAGCATTCAGATGGTCATTATGTTCAAGAGAAGATGAAGAGGACTGGGCACAGGACACTGACAACCTCAAGTTGAGGACATTGTTCCAGTTTATAAAACGGAAATATGTCATTTTTCACAGCATCAGCTTCATGTTCAATAAGTATTTTACACTTTCCAAATGAAATCATTTTATAAGCCCTCGCTTTCTGTCCAAAAGGAACTCGGATAGCTTCACCCAGAAGACAGGGTGACAGGCAAGAAAGAGTTTGGCAGTGGAATGTAACAGACTTCAGTTTAATCTTCAGTTCAGTTCAGTCACTCAGTCGTGTCTGACTCTTTGTGACCCCATGAATCACAGCACGCCAGGCCTCCCTGTCCATCACCAACTCCCGGAGTTCACTCAGACTCACGTCCATCAAGTCCGTGATGCCATCCAGCCATCTCATCCTCTGTCGTCCCCTTCTCCTCCTGCCCCCAATCCCTCCCAGCATCAGAGTCTTTTCCAGTGAGTCAACTCTTCGCATGAGGTGGCCAAAGTACTGGAGTTTCAGCTTTAGCATCATTCCTTCCAAGGAAATCCCAGGGCTGATCTCCTTCAGAATGGACTGGTTGGATCTCCTTGCAGTCCAAGGGACTCTCAAGAGTCTTCTCCAACACCACAGTTCAAAAGCATCAATTCTTCGGCGCTCAGCCTTCTTCACAGGTGTTATTTTATCTAATAACTAATAATCTAATCTCTCAAAAAGTTTTTTTGAGGATTATATGAGAAAATGTATACAAGGTACATTGTAGGCATTCAGTAAATGTGAACTCCACTTTCCCCAAAGGCCCCAACCTCTCCTTGCTTTGTGTCTCATAACAGGTTCACTTACCATGTTCTACACTGAAGTTGAACTATTGGTATACTGACTCTTACTTCTCCCCTCCACCAATAAATCATAAGCTCTTTATGGGCAAAGATAGATGTATAGCACGTAACAAATGCTCGATTTTGCTGAACAGCACAACCTAAAAATAAAGATTGATATTCACTTTTAATATTCTTTTCCAATTTGAAGTGGTAACTGTTAAAGTAATTTAACTGAAATGTTAAATAAATTTGGGAAAATCTTTAGAGGTTTTAAAGCTCTTGAAACAACTGAATGCACTCAATATTATAAGGCTTGGCCTCTTCTTACCACATCTTTATCTTCTCAGTTGGTTGGTAAAATAACAAAGGTTTAATGCTTGATATAAAAATACATTTCACGTAGGAATCTGATTTCTACTAGCAATTTTATTTTTCCCATTCCTTTTCATTCACAATTGTATAACATTTGTTCACTTCTTTTCATTTCTTTTTGACATATTGTTATTAGTAATAATAATACAATAGATTTAAATCTTACATTTGAGTTGCACCTTACTATATACATTTTGTCCTCATAAATTGTCAACAGGGAAAGAATTTGCTTAAGATCATGCAACTAATAAGTGGAAGAGTAAAAATTTGATTCCAGGAATTTTGCCACTGATATAATGTGCCCTTTTCATTAAACATTCACTCCTCTCTTTGCAGATTCGAAAACATGCCTTGGAAGGTTTCATGACTGAAAACAGAGAGGCAGGGATTGTTTTTGGTTCTCTGCCCATATACAGGGTGAGTTGGAGGTATCTAGGACTAGAGTGATTCCAGAACAATTAGGGAATCTGGCATCTCATTCCTGACCCTGAGCAAGCAATCACATGAACCAAGCAGAAGGATGATTCCATAAACATGCTGCATCTCAAACCAGAGAAACCTTTAGTTTTGTGTGTCAGTGGCTTTGATCATTCTCTGTCATTCCCCACTGAACAAATACTACAGAAGAGTATTTCAAACTTTACCCTGCTTCTTCATCACCTATAGGATAAAACTAAATGCCTTTAGCCTGGCATTCTCATGATCTGACCTCCACCTGAACTGTATAACCCCATTTTCCACCATATTCTCCCATGTACCCTACACTCCAGTGTGCTAACTTACCATTCCTTAAACATCACTGCCCTTCCTTCCACTGTGACTGCCTGTGCTGCTCCTCTGCCAGTAACTCATCCACCCCTTGTTTCCCTCCAAATCCCTACTTCTCCTTCAAGTCTCCAACCCAGATAATCTCTGCTGTTAAATTAACCAAGAATAATAAACCAAAGACAAAACATTGCACCCTAATTTTAACATATAATATTGTTTTATAAAATGTTACTTCTCTTTCCCAAGACCATGTTGATAACCTCCTACAGGTATTAAACAGTTAAGCTATAGATGCTGCCAAGGGGAAAGCATCAGAATTAATAGTGGACTCCTGGGATGGTGGGTATGTTTTAAAGTAGTTAGACCTTCTCACTCCCTATCCCCCACCCCTGAATTCATATTACAGAATTTATCACCATAAGTATGTCTTATTCTTTATTTATGGCTCCTAGGTACCAAGCCCCACTAGTCTAAGATTCCTTCCACTAATTGGTTCAGAAGCACAAAGGGAATCTTCAGATGGCATTCATGGAAAGAAGAAGGGAGGCCATGTTCAACATGAAAAAGTGAGTTAGTACTTAGAATTCCACAGTGCATACCATTTTGGTTTGGATTGTTTCTTATTTCTGGGCCTAAAATTATCTCAGGTCTGACTCTGTCTACAAATATTCCAGGATGCATATGTTTTAGCTCAGTGAGAAGGAAAACATAAATTTCCAGGACAGACAGAAAAATCAAGCAGGATCTCTGAGCCTGAGCAAATTAACATCCTAGAGTTAATTTCAAACTTAGGTTCACTGACTAATTTTAAAAGCCAGGCAGTATGGCATGACATATCTGATAGCTGCGTAGCCATCCTTACTTCCTAACATTATTGTACCTGCAGGATGGAGCCACGATAACAGTAAGTTTCTGGCTCACCAGCCAAGTCAAGGAGAATGTTTTCCATGTATTAGTAGGAAAACTAACAGAAAACTTTACAGCTAACATGGTATTTTTATAAATGATTCTTTGATTTTCACAAAGATCACAAAGAAAATATACACTCATTTCAGAACTGGGAAAAAAATGGAACCAAAAGGGTGATTAAAATGACTTACCAAAGATCATATAAAATTAAGTCATAACCTGAAGTCAACTTTTTACTCCAAATATCATACTCAATCTCTTAAACAGCCTAAAAAACTAAAACCTTAAAACTGCTCTATTAGTTCTAGGAAGTTTGTATGAGCCTAATTTAAACTATGGCCTTGTATCTAGTTATTCAAATTGATAAAATATTAAGAGGAAGATCTAACAAATAGTAATTTTAATTTTAATTTTAATTTTTTGACCACAACACATGGCATGTTGGATTTCTTAGTTATCCAATCAGGGATCAAACCAAGCCCTCTGCAATGGAAGCACACAGACCTAACAACTGGATCACCAGGGAATTCTATTTTCATTTTTTAATTTATAGTTTATATTGGAGTATAGTTGATTTATCCATACAACGTTATATTAGGTGTACAACAAAGTGATTAGGTTACATATATACACACTTCTAGTCTTTTTCAGATTCTTTTCCCATATAGATTATTCCGGCATATTAACTAGTCTCCTCTGTGCTATACAGTAGGTCCTTGTTGATTATCTTCTATATAGTAGTATGTATGTTTTAATCCCAGGGCTTCCTAGGTGGCACTAGTGGTAAAGGATCCGCTTGCCAATGCAGGAGACGCAAGAGACATGGGTTTGATTCCTTTGTCCGGAAGATCCCCTGGAGAAGGAAATGGCAACCCACTCCAATACTCTTGTCTGGCAAATTTCATGGACAGAAGAACTTGGTGGGCTACCGTCCATGAGTCACAAACAGTTGGACACGACTAAGCACACAACATATGTTAATCCCAACCTCCTGTTAAATCTCTCCCCTCAACCTTTCCCATTTGGTAACCATAAGTTTCTTTTCTAAGTCAAGTGGGTCTGTTTCTGTTTTGTAAATAAGTTCATTTGTATAATTTTTTAGATTTCACATATAAACACCGTATCTGTCTTTCTCTGCCTAAACTACTCCACTGTGATAATCTCTGGATCCATCCATGGTGCAACAAGTGGCACCATTTTGCTCTTTGCTACGGTTGTTCCACTGTATATATGCACCATATCTTCTTTATCTATTCCTCTGTCAATGGACATTTAGGTTGCTTCCATGTCATGGCTATTACAAACAGTGCTGCAGTGAACACTGGGGTTCATGTATAATCTTGGCCCATGTTTTTCTCTGGATATATGCCCTGGAGTGGGATTGCTGGATGATATGGTAGTTCTATTTTTAGTTTTTAAAGGAACTTTTACATTGTTCTCCATTGTGGCTGTACCAATTTACATTCAAATCAATAGTGTAGGAGGGTCCCCATCTCTCCACACCCTCTCCAGTACTTATTGTGTGTAGACTTTTTGACGATGGCCATTCTGACTGGCGTGAGCTGGTGTCTTGTAGTTTTGACTTGCATTTCTCTAATAATTTGTGATGTTGAAAAACTTTCATGTGCCTCTTGGTTATGTCTGTATTCTTCGGAGAAATGTCTATTTAGGTCTTCTGCCTATTTTTTCATTTTTTTTTCATTTTTTTGATACTGATAAACAGCAGGAGCTGTTTGTAAATCTTGGAGATTAATTTCTTGTCAATTACATTGTTCGTAAATATTTTCTCCCATTCTGTGGGTCATTTTATTGTTTTGTTTATAGTTTCCTTTGGTGTGCAAAAGCTTTTGAGTTTAAGTCCCAATTGTTTACTTTTGTTTTTATTTCCATTGCTCTAGGAGATGGGTTGAAAAAGATATTGCTGTGATTTAGGTCAAAGTCTATTTTGCCTATATTTTCCTCTAAGAGTTTTATAGTATCTGGATTTACATTCAGGTCTTTAATCCATTTTGAGTTTATTTTTGGCTAGGACTTCCAAAACTATGCTGAATAAAAGTGGCAAGAGTAGGCAAATTTCTCTTGTTCTTGATCATAGAGGAAATGGTTTCACCTCTTCACTATTGAGTATGATGTCAGCTGTGGGTTTGTCATATATGCTCTTTATTATATTAATGTAGGTTCCCTGTGTGCCCCCTTTCTAGAGAGTTTTTAATCATAAATGGGTGTCGAATTTTGTCAAAACCTTTTTTTTGATCTATTAAGATGATCATATAGTTTTTATTCTTCAACTTGTTGACGTGGTGTATCACACTGATTGATTTGTGGATACCAAACAATCCTTGCATCCCTGGAATGAATCCACTCTGTGGTGTATGGCCCTATTAATGTATTGTTGGATTTTGTTTGCTAGTATTTTGTTGAGGATTTTTGCATCTATATTCATCAATGATCAGTTCAGTTCAGTTGCTCAGTCATGTCCGACTCTGCGACCCCATGAACTGCAGCACGCCAGGCCTCCCTGTCCATCGCCAACTCCCAAAGTTCACTCAGATTCATGTCCATCGAGTCAGTGATGTCATCTAGCCATCTCATCCTCTGTCATCCCCTTCTCCTGCCCCCAATCCCTCCCAGCATCAGAGTCTTTTCCAATGAGTCAACTCTTTGCATAGGGTGGCCATAGTACTGGAGTTTCAGCTTTAGCATCATTCCTTCCAAAGAAATCCCAGGGTTGATCTCCTTTAGAATGGACTGGTTGGATCTCCTTGCAGTCCAAGGGACTCTCAAGAGTCTTCTCCAACACCACAGTTCAAAAGCATCAATTCTTCGGCACTCAGCCTTCTTCACAGTCCAACTCTCACATCCATACATGACCACTGGAAAAACCATAGTCTTGACTAGATGGACCTTAGTCGGCAAAGTAATGTCTCTGCTTTTGAATATGCTATCTAGGTTGGTCATAACTTGTCTTCCAAGGAGTAAGCGTCTTTTAATTTCATGGCTGCAGTCACCATCTGCAGTGATTTTGGAGCCCAAAATCACAGTATCATCAATGATACTAACCTCTAATTTTCTTTCCTTGTGGTAACTTGGTCTGGTTTTGGTATCAGGGTGATGTTGGTCTCATAGACTGAGTTTGGGAGTGTTCTTTCTTCTGTGATTTTTTTTTTTAATAGTTTCGGAAATGTTTGATAGAATTTGCCTGTGAGGACTTTTGTTGGGAGTTTTAAAATCACAGTTGCAATTTCAGTACTTCTGATTGGAAGATTCATGTTTTCTGTTTCTTCCTGGGTCAGTCTAGGGAGGTTGTACCTTCCTAAGAATTTGTCCATTCCTTCTAGTTTGTCCATTTCATTGGCATAAATTTCTGGCAATAGTCTCTTGTGATCCTTTATATTTCTGTGTTGTTTCTTGTCTCCTTTTTCATTTCTAATTTTATTGATTTGAGCCTCTTTTTTTTTTTTTTTTGAGTCGTAAGAGAAGTAAGCTTTTATTTTCTCATTTTCTTGATGTCTGGCTAAAGCTTTATCAATTTTATTTATCTTTTCAAAGAACAAGACTTTAGTTTCATTGATCTTTTCTATTCTTTTCTTCATCTCTATTTCATTTATTTCTGCTCTGATCTTTATGCTTTCTTTCCTTCTAATAACTTTGGGTTTGATTGTTCTTCTTTAGTTGCTTTAGGTGTAAGGTTAGGTTGTTTAACATTTTTCTTGTTTCCTGAGGTAAGCTTTTATTGCTCTAAACGTCCCTTTTAGAATTGCTATTGCTATATCCCGTTGGTTTTGGATCATCATGTTTTCATTTGTCTCCAAGTATATTTTAGATTCTTCTTTGATTTCTTCAGTGATCCACTGGTTGTTTGGTTGCAAATCAGCCAGCCTCCGTGGGTTTTATTTTATTGTCATCTTTTTTATTATAGTGATCTATCCAGGAGAAAATTCTATGTGCACCTGAATATGTATTCTGCTGCTTTTGGATGGAATGCTCTATAAATATTGAGTCCATCTGGTCTAATGTGTCATTTAAGGGCTATATTTCCTTATTAATTTTGTTTCTGGGTGATCCGTCAATGGATGAAAGTTGGTGTTACAGTCCTCCACTATTACGTGTTACTGCTGATTTCTCCTTTTATGGCTGTTAGCCTTGCCTCATATATCGAGGTGCTCCAATATATATGGGAGCACATATATTTACAATTGTTATGTGTTCTTCCTGGATTGATCCCTTGATCATTATGTAGTGTCCCTCTTTGTCTCTTTCAAAACTCTTTAAGTCTATTTTACCTAATTCAAGTATTACTAATCTAGCTTCTAGAGATTTTACTTGCATGAAATATGTTTCCATCCCCTTACTTTCAGTATGCATGTGTCCCTAGATCTAGAGTGGATCTCTCATAGAATGCATATTTATGGGTCTTATTTTCGTATCCATCCAGCCAGTCTAAGTCTTTAGACTGTTGGAGCGTTTAATCATTTTATGTAAGGTAATTCTCAAAATGTATGTTCTTATTGCCATTCTGTTCAGTTTTGAATTTGTTTTCATCTTTTTTTCTTCCCTTCCTCTTTTGTTCTCTTCTCTAGTGATCTGATGGCTATGTTTAGTGTTGTTTTGGTATTATTTTTTCTATTTTGTGTGTATATATCTATTGTATATTTTTGATTTACAGTTACCACAAAGTTTTGATATAGCAGTCCATATATAAACAAGATTAAGTTACTGTTCTCTTAAATTTCAAATGCATTTCCAATATTCTGCATTTGTACTCGCCTATTATCACCATTGCTGTTTCTCTCTTTTTTTTAATTTTTATTTATTTTGGATGTGCAGCATGTGGAAAACTAAAAGTTCCCTAACCAGGGACTGAACCTGCACCTCCTGCTTTGGAAGTGTGAATCTTAACCACCAGACTGCCAGGGAAGTCCCACAATTGCTAATTTTGGACATCATGTTTGTAGTGGATGATTTCCTACCTTTACTGCATGTTTGCCTTTACTGGTGAGCTTTTTTCCATTTGCAATTTTCTCCTTTCTAGTTGTGGTCTTCTTCTCCACTGAGAAAAGTTCCTTTAGCATTTGTTTAAAGCTAGTTTGGTTTCGTGGTGTTGAATTCTCTTAGTTTTTGCTTTTCTATAAACCTTTTCTCTTTTAAATCTGAACAACAGCATTGCTATGCAGAAGTATTCTTGGTTGTCAGTTTTTCCCTTTCACCACTTTAAATATATCATGTCACTCTGTTCTGTCTTACAGCTCACTTATCCATTTTTCTGCCTCCTTTATCCTGCTATTGATTCCTTCTGATGTATTTTGCATCACAGTTACTCTATTGTTCAACTTTGTTATTCTTTATAACTTCTAGCTCTTTAGTAAACATTTCTTGCATCTTTTTCATCTGTGCTTCCATTCTTTTTCAAAATATAGAATGGTTTTTACTATCATCACACTGAATTCTTTTTTGGGTATACTGCCTATCTCCATTTCACTTAAGCTTCTGAAGTCTTGTTCCTTCATCTGGAACATATTCCTCTGCTATCTCATTTTGCCTTTCTTTTTACTGTCTCCATTCTGCAGGCATGTAGCTCCTCTTGCTTCTGGTGTTTGCCCCTGGTAGCTGAGTCTGGCCTAAGAGGTTTGTGCAGGGTTCCTGGTGGAAGGAACTGATACCTAACCTCTAGCCAGTGGAACTAAGTTTTGTCCCTCTGGTGAGCCAGGTTGTATTGCAAATGAACCCCTCCTATCATCTCCTTGTCATTTTCGTTGGTTCTAGTCTTTTTTGTTAATGGTTTTTCAGCAGTTAGTTGTGGTTTTGATGTTTTCATGAGAAGAGGTATGCTCAAGTCCTTCTACTGTACCATCTTGTCTCCTCTCTGACAAATTTAGACATTTCTTAACCTAGACTTTTGAAATCAAATGAGTTTAACTTTTTATATGCATGTCTTCCAAAAATATCTAATTGAAAACTTTCTCATTTGTGGAATCATCACTTTTTTTTTGTAAGTCAGTGGACTCTGATGATATTAATATAGAATATTTATACCTTACAAAAACCTAGGAAGCTTCTTTATGTTTTCTTTTAACTAACCTTTTACAGATCAGGCAACAAATCCCAAGAATGGATAACTGCAGAGTTAAGTAGTTTTAAAGGCTTTGCTCTTCTTCCATGCCCTGCTGCAGCCCCACCTCCTGTATTTTTTTAAACACATTTTTACCCTGGAGGCACATAGGAGAGTCAAACTACTATTTATTTAACTATCCTCTTTAGGATATTATTTAACTATCCTCTTTTAGGAGGATTAAAATATCTACAAAAGTTAGTGGCAAAACTTGACTCCGAAAAATTGTGTTCATCATATAATCCAGTTATTAATTGATCTGTCCTTTATTTCTCAGGTACAACGAAGGAGAAGTCTGAAAAGAAATTTGGTCCCACAAGTAAACCTGGCTTCTTCTTTCTTCCCAACCATCCCCAAGTGAAAAGAGAAAAATTAGAAGTGGCTGCTGTTATCTGAGCTGTACATCAAAGGGCAAGGACTCAGTTATACTCCAGTCTTTATTTCAGGATGAAAGTGAGGGTCTATCAATCAGATATTGTTACCCATCTCTGTATCCTCACACCATCCTATCTGTGGGGAAGATTACTCAGGGTGCTCAGATGACCTCATCTCTGAATATCAAGCAAGTAGCAAGCAGCCAGTTTGCCAATGTTTTTCCTTCATGGAAATCACTTACTGAATAGGTAATATTTCTCATTCACTGTCAGGAAAATGACATATAAAGAAAAAAAGAAAATAAATAGCATAAAGTAGATTTAAAATAATACAGTTACCAATGACTAGTTTTCCACCTCTAATTTATAATCTGAATTATTATCAGAATGCTTGCAGCAGGAGGCAAATCACTTACCGGTCATGTGCAATCGAAGAGAATTATTATTTTAAAAAAAAATGTGTCAGTCAGGCCTCTAGCATTCATCTTATTTATTTAGAGAAATGTCATATGGAAGAAAATGTCTAGAGTTTCTTAAAGTTAGAAGTTATTTGAAGTTAGTCTATATTGACTCCAGATGTTAGAATTTAAATGGTTATGTGATATTGCCAGGATCTGTCTTTTACTAATACCTATATTAACTGATAGAGAAGTCAATGGCACCCCACTCCAGTACTCTTGCCTGGAAAATCCCAGGGATGGAGGAGCCTGGTAGGCTGCAGCCCATGGGGTCGCTAAGAGTCAGACACGACTGAGCGACTTCACTTTCACTTTTCACTTTCTTGCATTGGAGAAGGCAATGGCGACCCACTCCAGTGTTCTTGCCTGGAGAATCTCAGGGATGGGGAAGCCTGGTGGACTGCTGTCTACGGGGTCGCACAGAGTCAGACACGACTGAAACGACTTAGCAGCAGCAGCAGCAGCAGACTGGAGAAGGAAATGGCAACCCACTCCAGTGTTCTTGCCTGGAGAATCCTAGGGATGGGAGAGCCTGGTGGGCTGCCGTCTATGGGGTCACACAGAGTCGGACACGACTGAAGCAACTTAGCTGCAGCAGCATATTAACTAATTCTGGTATTTTGATCAAATGATTAATTACCTTTGGGTACTCATGTAAAAAATAAAAGCATCTACATTTGATGAATAATAAATGAGATTTTAAATAAGTCAAATGAAGAAGGTATCAAGAATTAAAGCCTGAAGACTGGCTGAACTGGGTCTCTTTGGGAAAATATTTATGGTTATAAGTAATAAAAGCATTCCCCTGTCAAGTATTAGTCTATTTTCCACAAAGCACAAGGCCATGTGGGAAGAAAAACCTATGGTCCCTGAGCATTTGATACTGCCTTTACATTCTAGGAAGGGTTTTATGGTTCTGAAAATCATAACAACTTTGGAAAACTAAACTAAGAAAAACCTTTTATTATGTATAGGCATGTACTAACCATAGTAAGCCTAATTAACTTAACATCCATCCCCATAGTTAGTTACAATTTTTTTGGTGTTAAAAAAGTCGAAGAGGACTTTCACGCTTCCCTGGTAGTGGGCAAACTGGCTTCCCTGGTAGCTCAGACGGTAAAGCGTCTGCCTACAATGTGGGTTCAACCTAGGGATCGAACCCGGGTTGGGAAGATCCCCTGGAGAAAGAATTGGCAACCCACTCCAGTATTTTTGCCTGGAAAATCCCATGAACTGGGGATCCTGGTAGGCTACAGTCCATGGGGTCACAAAAAGTCTGGTAAGACTGAGCAACTTCACTTCACTTCACTTCAAGAGGACTTTCATGATCTACTCTCTGTGACCACACGGGGGAGCAGCTACAGCGCAGGTACCTGAGGGATGCTGAGGAATTTTTTTTTAACCATGTACTCTCAGGAACTTTTAGATATACAACAGAGGATCATTAACCACAATTACAGTGCTATACGTTACATTCCCGTGACACTTATTTTATAACTGGATGTCTACCTTTTAACTTCCTTCACCCATTTTGCCCCCAGAAGACCCCTTTTTAAAAAAATTCTATAAAATGAAAATTCAAAGGACCTCACAAAAATGATTTCATTCCTGTCTTTAATCTCAGTTGTAAAAGAAGGTCATTTCATCCCCACAGATTTCCTAGAATAAAACAATACTGAATACCCTGCCATGCATTAAATCCCTTTAATGTGGCATTCAGGGCTCTAAATTAGCATGCCTCTTCTTTTTTGACTGAAGGAGTCTCTCTGGCCTCTTTACACAGAAACATATAATTTCTTGACCCTCTTATGACTAAAAAAATATTTTGGAATTTTTGCACATTATGTAATAAATGATTATATCTTAGTCAGCACACTGTTAAGAATGGCAGTATAATATTTAATGACATACAAAATATGTAGAAAAATTGTGTCTTTTAAATTTCCTTACTGATTTAAAACACAGTATTTACGTTACAATCCAGACATATGGGGAGAAAAAGGGTTTTAAGGAGTTTATCCTGGTATGTAGATAAACACAAATCACAGAAACTAGTCACATAAGTCTTATAAGATAGGAGGCAAGAGGGTCAAGGGCTACTCTCATGACTCAGATGGTAAAGAATCTGCCTGCAATGCAGGAGCCCTGGGTTCAGTCCCTGGGCTGGGAAGATGCCCTAGAGAAAGGAATGGCAACCCACTCCAGTGTTCTTGCCTAGAGAATCCCATGAACAGAAGAGCCTGGTGGGCTACATGGGGTCACAGAGTAGGACATGACTGAGCAACTTTCACTTTTTACTTTCAAGAGGATCAACGTTGATAAAAAGAGGTCTGACAGAGGAGACTTTGGAGTAATATGCTTTGAAGATAGAAGGAGGTGCCACAAGTCAAAGAATGTAGGCTGCTGCTGAAACTAGAAAAGGAAACAAAACAGATTCCCCCTGGAGCTTCTAGAAGGAACATAGCCCTATTAGATTCATTTCAGAAATATGGTCTCCAGAACTGTAAGATAACAAATGTGTATTGTTTTAAACCATTGAGATTGTCATACTTTGTTACAGCAACAGAAAAAAAAAAAAAAAAAAAACAAAGAGAGAAGGGGCTATAGTTAATTTCAATTTCAATCTCCTAGGCAAGATCTTTTCCTATTTGGAACCAGTCTGTTGTTCCATGTCCAGTTCTAACTGTTGTTTCCTGACCTGCATATAGGTTTCTCAAGAGGCAGGTCAGGTGGTCTGGTATTCCCATCTCTTTCAGAATTTTCCACAGTTTATTGTGATATTGTCACCTTGCTTATTTAACTTATACGCAGAGTACATCATAAGTAACACTGGGCTGGAAGAGGCACAAGCTGGAATCAAGATTGCTGGGAAAAATATCAATAACCTCAGATATGCAGATGACACCACCCTTATGGCAGAAAGTGAAGAGGAACTAAAAAGCCTCTAGATGAAAGTGAAAGAGGAGAGTGAAATAGTTGGCTTAAACTCAACATTCAGAAAATGAAGATCACGGCATCTGGTTCCATCACTTCATGGGAAATAGATGGGGAAACAGTGTCAGACTTTATTTTGGGGGGCTCCAAAATCACTGCAGATGGTGATTGCAGCCATGAAATTAAAAGACGCTTACTCCTTGGAAGAAAAGTTATGACCAACCTAGACAGCATATTCAAAAGCAGAGACATTACTTTGCCAACAAAGGTCCGTCTAGTCAAGGCTACTGTTTTTCCTGTGTCATGGTATGGATGTGAGAGTTGGACAGTGAAGAAAGCTGAGCGCCGAAGAATTGATGCTTTTGAACTGTGGTGTTGGAGAAGACTCTTGAGAGTCCCTTGGACTGCAAGGAGATCCAACCAGTCCATTCTAAAGGAGATCAGTCCTGGGTGTTCTTGGAAGGAATGATGATAAAGCTGAAACTCCAGTACTTTGGCCACCTCATAAGAAGAGTTGACTCTTTGGAAAAGACGGTGATGCTGGGAGGGATTGGGGGCAGGAGGAGAAGGGGACGACAGAGGATGAGATGGCTGGATGGCATCACGGACTCGATGGACATGAGTCTGAGTGAACTCCGGGAGTTGGTGATGGACAGCGAGGCCTGGCGTGCTGCGATTCATGGGGTCACAAAGAGTCGGACACGACTGAGCGACTGAACTGAACTGAGGCAAGGTCTAGACATCATTTTTGTTGTTGTTGTTAATCATTCTATATGATCACTCCTAACTTGCGGTCAGAGTTTAAAAGTAGTAAACTAGGAGGGTGAAGGAGATGGTAAAATATTCTGACACCAAAGGAATGGCCTGTCATCACTAAGTAGCTCTACTAATACAGAAAATTCAAGATTACAGAATAAGGGATATAATACTTTGATACAGGACCAAACAACAAAGAAATATTAACCAGAGCTGTTTCAGACTATGCACACTTCAGCAGAGTGTCCAAAGAATCTGTTGAAGCCAAGCTTGGACATATGCCATTTTTTATTAGTATTCACTTATATATCTTGTGTTTTGTTTGCTTTGTTATTTTCTAAGTTTGTTTTTCGTCAAATTAAATTATAAACTTTTTAAATGCAGGTAAAGCTTATACTTTTTATACTAATTTAAACGAATTCTTGGATTCATTTATTGTGGAAGATATACTGTTGGTCACAAAATCCTGGTTATTTTTATTTCATAATATCCTGAAATCCCATCTGCTATTTGGCCCAGTTTTGAAGCCAAGTCCACCCAACCTTCTGGGTGTGGCTAGAATATTTTGGGTGATATCCTAGCACCTTTTAGGATGACATAATTAGATTTATTCCAAGCTAGCAGATTTTGCTCCCTCCAAGTTGGGGACACCTGAGAATAAATATCAGTGGTCATCCAGACATAAAATCAATATAGAAAAGTAGACCCAAATGATATTAAATCATATAGACTTAATATATACATACTTCATCCCATCCCAAATCAGCAGAATACACATCCTTCTCAAGTGTACATGGAACATTCTCCAGGATACATCACCTGTTAGATCACAAAAAGAGTATCAGTAAATTCAATAAGACTGAAATCACATCAAGCAATCTCTCTGACCACAAAAGTATGAAACTAGAAATCAATCAAAAGAAAAAAAAAAACACAAAAATATGGAGACCTAACAATATGCTGCTGGACAGTGAATAATAATGAATGAGTCATCAAAGAATAAAAGGAGAAACTTTACCAATATTTAGAGAGAATTAACACAGAAATAGGACATATCAAAATTTATAAATGCAGCAAAAGTTATTCTAAGAGGAAAGTTTGTAGCAGCACAGGATACCTCAAAAATCAAGAAAAATCCTAAATAATTTAACTTTACCCTTAAAAGAACTAGGAAGAAAAAAGAAGAGCAAACAAAGCCCAAATTAGAAGAAAGTAAATAACAAACATCAAAGTGGAAATAAATGAAAGAGACTAAAGTATCAGTGAAACTAAGAGCTAATTCTTTGAAAAGAACCTTTACCTAGACTAACCAAGAAAGAAAGAGGCCTTAAATAAATAAAATGAGAAATTAAAGAGTGGATGTTACAACTGATAACCACAGAAATACGGAGGATGATACCCGACTATTATGAACAATTATACACCAACAAATTGGGCAATACACAAGAACTGGATACATTTCTAGAAACATACTATCTTATCAGATTGAGTCATGAAGCAATAGAAAATCTGAATAGACCAATTACTGTAACAAGATTGAAGCTATAGTAAAAAACTCCCAACAAACAGAAGCCCAAGAACAAGTGATTTCACTGGTATTAATAAATTCCATAAAACATTCAAAAAAATTAATACCTATCTTTTAAAAACTCTTCTAGAACACTGAAGAGGAAGGAACCCTTCCAAACACATTTTACAAAATCAGTATTAACCCAATATAAACACTGCTGCTGCTACTGCTGCTAAGTTGCTTCAGTCGTGTCCAACCCCATAGACGGCAGCCCACTATGCTCCTCTGTTCATGGATTTTCCAGACAAGAATACTGGAGCGGGCTGCCATTTCCTTCTCCAATGCATGAAAGTGAAAAGTGAAAGTGAAGTCGCTCAGTCATGCCCGACTCTTAGCGACCCCATGGACTGGCAAAGGCAATCCAAAAAGGTTAAATTATAGGCTAATATCCTTCATAAACATGTAGTGTTCTATACATAGAAAATTCTAAATACTCCACAAAAAAACTGCTAAAATAAATCCAGTCAAGTTTCAGTTTAAAAAAATCAACACACAGGTTTTTAGCATTCCTATACACTGATAACAAACTATCAAAAAGAGAAATAAAAAAATAATAATCCCATTTATAGTTACATCAAAAACAATAAAATATCTAGGAATAAATTTAACCAGGGACATAAAAGATCTGTATGCAGAAAACTATAAGGCACTGATGAAAGAAATTAAAGACCCAAATAAATGTAAAGATATTCCATGTTCATGGCAGAGGATCTGAATAGACATTTTCCCAAAGAAGATATAAAATGTCAAACAAGCATATGAAAAGATGTTCAATGGAGTAGGAAATGGCAACCCACTCCAGTATTCTTGCCTGGAAAATACCATGGACAGTGGAGCCTGGTGGGCTACAGTCCATGGGGTCACAAAGAGTCAGATACAACTGAAGTGACTTAGCATGCATGCATACATGACTGTATATAAATTGTCTCAATACAGTAAAACCAAAATAAAAAATAAATAAAATAAATGGAATGTTAGTATAAGAATGTAGTTCCCTTAACCTTGATTTCAGACTTTTGTGTTTATCAGAAGAGGCTCATTTTTCCTCATTGGTTGATTTTGTGATACATAAATGTAATGATTTTTAACTTGGAAAATAAATTCATATTAATAAACAAAAAAAAAAAAAGATGTTCAAGCACATATAGGTAAATAGGTATATATTTAAATATAAATATATATAGGCATATATTTATATACCTAAATTTATAGGTGTATATATATGTATATGTATATGTATATGTATATATATATAACTCATTCAACTCAACATAAAAAGAAATCTAAACAATACAAAAATAGGCAGAGGATATGAACAGACATTTTCCCAAAGAAGATATAAAATGTCAAACAAGCACATGAAAAGATTTTCAAGCACACTTATTATTACAGAAATGCAAACCAAAACCACCATGATAAATCACCTCACTTCTATTAAGAATGCCTATTATCAAAAAGATAAGAAATACTGGAGAGAATGTGGGAGAAAAAGAAAATTTTTACACTATTGGTGCAGCCACTATGTAAAATAGTATGCAGAATCCTCAAAAAACTAAAACTAGGAATATCACATGACCCAGCAATTCCACTTCTGGGTATTTATTCAAAGAATCTGAAAACACTAATTTGAAAATTATATGCACCCCTATGTTCATTACGGCATTATTTACAATAGCTAGGATGTGAAAACAACCCAAGTGTCTACTGATGGGTGAATGGGTGAAGATGTGCTATGTACACAGTTGTGCAGGTGCATCTGAATTTCAGATAAAACGTGGAAATATTTTTCAGTTCAGTTCAATTCAGTCGCTCAGTCGTGTCCAACTCTTTGCGACCCCATGAATCACAGCACGCCAGGCCTCCCTGTCCATCACCAACTGCCGGAGTTCACCCAGACTCACGTCCATCGAGTCCGTGATGACATCCAGCCATCTCATCCTCTGTTGTCCCCTTCTCCTCCTGCCCCCAATCCCTCCCAGCAACAGAGTCTTTTCCAAAGAGTCAACTCTTCTTATGAGGTGGCCAAAGTACTGGAGTTTCAGCTTTAGCATCATTCCCTCCAAAGAAATCCCAGGGCTGATCTCCTTTAGAATGGACTGGTTGGATCTCCTTGCAGTCCAGGGGACTCTCAAGAGTCTTCTCCAACACCACAGTTCAAAAGCATCAGTTCCTCGGCACTCAGCTTTCTTCATCGTCCAACTCTCACATCCCTACATGACCACAGGAAAAACCATAGCCTTGACTAGATGGACCTTTGTTGGCAAAGTAATGTATCTGCTTTTGAATATGCTATCTAGGTTGGTCGTAACTTTTCTTCCAAGGAGTAAGCATCTTTTAATTTCATGGCTGCAATCACCATCTGCAGTGATTTGGGAGCCCCAAAAAATAGTCTGACACTGTTTCCACTGTTTCCCATCTATTTCCCATGAAGTGATGGGACCAGATGCCATTTTCATAGCAAACTTTTTTAGAATGTTTCAAATATTGCACTAGGCATACTTGTACTAAAAAAATATGTTTACCTGAGATTCAAATGTAACTGGGCCTATATTATTATCTGGTAAATCTGGGGGACAAAGTCAAATAAAATAGTATGAGAAGGGTCAAGGCAGAGGTCATCACAGGATCTTTGGGCAGGTGTCAGGAAAGACTTCAGAGAGCTGTTAAGACAACTGAATCTTAAGCTGAATAATTGTGTGGTCTGTGCCACTCAGTTCAGAATTATGAACACATCTTCATGATTTGTGATTTTACTTTTTGATGAATATGTTTTGTGTACAGAAACTTGCTTAAAGACAGTAACCAGTTCTTTGTGTTCCCCATATCACCTAGTACGGACAGGCACACCTAAGGCATGCACTGATGTTATGGAAATACCCAAACTTTCTGGCCAACCCAATAGTAAGTAACTGCATGAATTGATTCAAATGGTTTTACCTTCCCAAAGTGTAAAAATATTCTGTTTAGAAAATCATTGTTAACTGATATTTTCTTCTTTAGTTTTTAAACACTATAGCCAAGGGTCCTGTCTAGAACCTTTGGAGTCAAACTAGTAATAAAGAAATGGCTTGTTCGTAGGGTAGTAATCTGTCAAGTCTCATGATGCAGTGGGCACATTTTTGATGTTTGGGCTCCTTTCTAAGACCCACCCTTCTCCCTCCCGTCATCCCCCCTACATTTAGATCCTTTTTCCACTTACTACAGTTTGGAACTGTCCCCCACCTTTCACTACAGGCAGCTCCAAGCTGATCCAGAGTGAGGTCTACCACTGTACAGGTGTTGGAACCACAAAGGAAGATCGTTTTTCTGACCTCCTCTCCTAGCCTCAGCTATTAAGACTAGACCTGGGGGAGGCAGCCACATTCCCACTTAGCATATTTCCCCCAAGTGGCACCTTTCCAACAATTTATAAGGTAGTATGTTGACATGATAGATGTTAGATTCATCATGAAAAGACTTTAAAAAGAAGTATGAGGAAAAACATGCAGAGTGGGAGCAGTCAAAATGGGAGCATTTTAAAAAATCACTTTTTCTCCTTTAACTCCTTAAATTGAGTCTGAATTTATCATTCATGCCCATCCCTGGGCCAAGAGTATACTCTGTGGTCTAACCTAAGGTTCTTTCCAATTTCTTTTTCTGCAATATTCCTAAGAGGACAGTAATCAGGCCCAGAGTATCATGAGGACTTGAAGTTTCACCCCATGTGGCTGCCAAAATAAAAAATGTCTTTAAAGTCTATGCACCATAACTCATTTTCATGACTGCTTGGTTAGTTTCTCCAGGCCAAAGATAAAGCAGGAAACTAGGTAAGGTAGTTAGGACAGACTTCAGTCAGTAATACACTGCAATAAGGAAAAGTGTCAATCATGAAGTGAACTCACCTTGGATTTATACAGAAGTGACTGGGCAGTTTCAAGAGAAAATAGGTGTGTGTGTGTGTGCGCGCGTGGTGATTCAGTAGAGTCAGGAGTGAAAAACAAAACAGAATGGGAAGGAGAACTGGAGAACTGACCTGAGACCAGAATTTACTCCTCCCTTCTTAGAGACCCTGGGGATAGAGATCTTGTCTTTGGATGTTGACGGGAACAAATGCTGAATTCTTTTGGTAGCCTTGAGCTTTTTCAGTTACGCACTTCAAGTGGGGCTGGGGTGACCTAAGGGATGTGGTGGTAGTTGTTCAGCTGCTAAGTCGGGTTCCACTCTTTTGCGACTGCATAGACTGTAGCCCGCCAGACTCCTCTGTCCATGGATTTTCCAGGCAATAATACTGGAGAGGGTTGCCATTTCTTTCTCCAGAGGATCTTCCCGACCTAGGGATGGAACCCGTGTCTCCTGCACTGGCAAGCAGGTTCTTCACCAGAGCCACCAGGGAAGCCCAAAGGATGTGGACTTGATGTTACAAATTATGTTACTGTTTGTTCAAGTCTTTATAGACCAAGGTTGAGTCCTAGTTGAGAAGAGGGCAGAGGAGCCCGTCCAGTCAGGTTAAGTAAAGACTCTCTGTCACTTATCAATTAAATTACTTAGTAAGCGCTTCCTTCCCTTCCGGAAGTCTACAGGAAGGGTCCAAGGAATATATAACTCAAGTTGCATTTTCTGTGTCCCTGGAACCGACGTGCAGCGCCTGTTAAGAGCCAGGGTAAGCCCCACAACACAAGCTCTAGGGACAAATCCAGCCAGGACCCTTTTTAAGTTGAGAAACCTCAACATAAACACAGGGCGGCGTTCTCCCAGCTTCAGCTACCTGAGGCCGTAATTGGGAGAGATCCACGACTCCATCAGGAGAAGGAACTCAACGCACCTTCCCGGAGCCATGCCTTGTAAGGCAGCTGAGCCAGCTCCGCTCACCCCTCCATAAGGACGCTTCGGAGTCCAGGGGCTGACTCTGGTGGAGGCAGCAGGGATCCAGGTGCCCAGGACCTGGTGACTCAGGCCGGAAGCGGGAAGCCGTGGGAAGCGGAGCAGACGTCGCAGAGGAGCTGACGTCACTTCTTCTGGGCGGAGTCTCGGGCCATCCCGCGCAAATTGAAAAGTCCGGCCCTCCGTGCTGCGCTGCTTCCCTGCTTCTAGCTTTCGGCGCAGCGGGCTGGCGCGCTGCGGCCCAGGTGAGTGGGGGCCGTGGCCTTGGGCTTCTGAGTCCGCACCCAGCTGCCATCGGACGGACGGGAGAGGAGGGACCTCCCCGGGAAGCAAGCGGAGCCGGCTGTGCACAGCAAGCGGTGGATCCGGGCTGGTCCCCGCTCCTGCCCTTGGGATCCCGGGTCTTAGAGGCAGAAGAGGAGGATCTGGCAAGTTACTAGACCCTGCAGCGGCCCTGGGGGACGGTGCGGGGGTGTATGGGCCAGGGGAGCGCGCTCAGCCAGACCAGGGCAGCGCGCTCAGCCAGACCAGGGCTGCGGTTTGGCTGACTGAAGGAGGGTCCTTTCGTTTTCCTGCGGAAGCTACCAGGGCAGTTTTACCTGCAACCTCCCACCTTCCAAATGCTTGACAAGTATATTCTTCACGTTGTGCAGGCCAAAGGAACGTGTCTTCTGGAAAGGGCGTGTGGGCCCTCCTTCCACTTCGTGAGAGAAGGAATGGAGCGATGACGTTGTGCTGTCAGTACTACCTGGTGCCGCGGGCGGTCCCCTGAGGACGCTTTGTGCCTAAAATCCCCGATCTCCTCCATTGTTTCATTGTGCTAAAAAGGAAACATTTAGGAGAAACTTGTAAGTTTCACGAAATATATATATTATGTCGGGCTTCCCTGGTAGCTCAGTGGTAAATAATCCGCCTTGGGGATTCCCAGGTGGCGCTAGTGTAAAGAACCCGCCTGTGCAGGAGACAAGAGATGAGAGTTCGATCACTGAATGGGGAAGATACCCTGGAGGAGGAAATGGCAACCCACTCCAGTATTTTTGCCTTGAGATCCCATGGACAGAGGAGCCTGGCTGCCTACGGCCCATGGGGTCGCAAAAGAGTCTGACACGACTTGGCGACTAAACACCAGCATGTACTATGTCAATTTTCCTCAAAAAAAAGAAAACTCTTTTTAGGAACCTCTGAGAGGTAGGCTAATTGTTTTTCATAAATTGTGGTGTGAGGACCGCCTGCATCCAAATGACCTGCCTTGTTTGAAATTCAGAATTCCCACCTCACTCGAGGACTAGTGAATCATAGTCCCTAGGAGTGGAATTTAGACTGTAGGAAGAACTGAAATTTGAAAACTGCTGTACTAGACTATCAGAACTTTGATACAGGGTATCAACAGCCTGAGTCTGTCTTTTGATCTTGTACATTCTTCTTTTCCTCCCAGACTTATCTCTTGGGAGAGATTTATTTTAGGAAATGCTAAGCAACTGCTCAGTTTTTGTCCTGGGCTTAGAGAAGGGGACAGTAGTTGCTTGGGAAAGGACTGGCAGCTACAGGTTTCTGTGTAGAAAGGAGGCTTGGGGCTACAACTTGGATGGAAGAGGGTGGAAAGCTAAAACATTTTTCTTGAAACTAATTGGACAGCAGATGCAGTTTCTCCTTATTTGGGGATAGTTTTCAGAGAGTCTGATGGAGTTGCCCTTGGGCACCACCACTGCTTATTTACAGAATGTTTGTTGCTTGGAATAAAGCATTCTGATGGTGGTAAATTTCAGTCCTAAAAAAGTACAGCTTTAGTCCTAGAATTGTTTGTTTTATTTTTCATTAAAAGCAGTGATTCTCAAATATCTGAACAATAACAGTTGCTCTATCAATTTCCAAGCTGTTTTTATTTTTCCAAAACTTTGGGGTAAATATATTTTGCTTTAAATTTTGCTGTTTTCCCTTTCTCTTTTTATATCATATAGTTAACTTGGCACTATGGGGATACATGGATTGCTGCAATTTATCAAAGAAGCTTCTGAACCTATCCACATGAGGAAGTATAAAGGGCAGGTGGTAGCTGTGGATACATATTGCTGGCTTCACAAAGGAGCTGTTGCTTGTGCAGAAAAGCTAGCCAAAGGTGAACCTACTGATAAGTAAGTTGGATCTTATATTAACTCTTTGCCAGTTAAGAATGAGACTTAAAATGACCTTTTTTCAGAAAGGAGTCATTTTTATTCAGTTCAGGGTTATTAAGAAGTGAGAACATATACTTTAGAATATTGCCAAGGAACATTTCCTTCTTTGATGTAGTTCTAGTTTCCATTCTTTCTAATAAGCCAGAGTATTAGGACACTAATGGACAAAAGCCAAAGACTCTTCTTTTTTCTATTATCTAAGTTAAACTTTTCAACAATATTCTAAAAATCCATGGTGATTTCAGAATTCTACTTTACTGGGTATAGGCAACACATTTGCTAAGCCCTGTTAGCCAAACAAGGCAGTTTTTGGCAGTTGTTTCTAAGACGTGGTGTTCTTATTCCCTTTTACTTCACTTGGGGCCAAAAACAGTGGCCATCCTTATATCCAGTCATAACTCTGTGCCTTCACTTGAGGCAGGACAAATGCCTTCTTTATTTTTTAAATAAAAACACTAGAAAAACAAGCAAACATACTTTTTAGACTGAGATTTCCACAGGGATTTGGGCACTATTATGTATTTTCTTTTTTGCAATGCATAATTTATCTCCTAGAGGAAAGGCTCACAGATCTTAGTCTGATGTACTTAAGAACAAAGGACATTAATGACCCTTTTTGTTTACAGAAAATGGAGGAGGGGGTGGGGAAGGACAGCAATAGAGAAATCATCATTGAAGAGGAGCTGTATGTTTGGGGCTTTCAGGCCTATCAAGTTAATTTGACCAAAAGTGGACAGTCTGGGCATTTCAGCCACTCTCAACTGTTGTAATCATTTTTGCAAAGTGATTTGTTTTCCACCACTGAATTTGAATGGGACGACAGAGGATGAGATTGTTGGATGGCATCACCGACTCAATGGACATGAGTTTGAGTAAGCTCAGGGAGTTGGTGATGGACAGGGAAGCCTGGCGTGCTGCAGTCCATGGAGTTGCAAAGAGTCGGACATGACTGAGTGACTGAACTGAACTGAATTTGAGCAGTAGCAGTAATAGTTCAAAACTGCAAGTTTTTCAGTGCTGCCTTCAGTGTCTCTTTTAATTCTCTTCCCTAGGAGGAGAACTTTATCTCCTATTTATTGGTATTTGTTAAGGATTCTAATATTTTTGAGTAACTGAAAGAGCTATCCAGAGTACAGGGAATATCTTTTATTATCAGAAATGAACACCACGGGTCCAGCCTCTGGCAACCATAAGTCTGTTTTCTATATTGCCTCCTTTGTTGAAGATCAGCTGTCCAGAGGTGTGTGAGTTTATTCTTGGGCTGTGTATTTTATTCCATTCATCCGTGTGCCTGTTTTTGTGGTGGTACCATGTTGTTTTGATTATGATAGCTTTGCAGTATTGTGTCCGGAAGTTAAGCAGGAGCTTCCTGCTTTGTTGTGTTTTCTTTTTCCTCAAGATTGCTTTGGCAATTCTAGGTCTTTTATGGTTCCATTTAAGTTTTAGGATTATTTACTCTAGTTTTGGGGAAAATGTCATTGGTATTTTCATAGATATTGCATTAAATCCATAGGTTGCTTTGGGTCATATGCCATTTTAACAATATTAATTCTTCCAATCAAAGAGCATGGGATATCTTTCCATTCTTTGAATCATCTTCAATTTCCTTTTAATGTTGTATACTTCTCAGCATATGTCTTTCACCTCTTTGGTGAGATTTATTCCTAAGTGTTTCAAAAGGGATTGTTTGTTTACATTCCCTTTCTGCCATTTCATTGTTAATATAAAAGAATGCAACCGATTTTGTATGTTAATCTTGTATCCTGCTACCTTGCTAAGTTCCTTTATCAGTTCCAGTGGTTTATGTGTAGAGACTTGAGGGTTTTCTATACATAGTATCATGTTTTCACTACCAATTTAAATACATTTTATTTCTTTTTCTTATCTGATTGCTGTGGATAAGACCTCCAGTATTATGTTGAAGAGAAGTGGTGAGAGAGGATATCCTTGTTTTGTTCCAGATTTTAGTGGGAAGGCTTTGAGCTTTCACTGTTGAGTATTATATTGGCTGTGGGTTTGTCATAAATAACTTTGTATTATGTTGAGATATGTTCCCTCTTTACCCACTTTCATAAGGGTTTTTATCATGAATGGATGTTGAATTTTGTCAAATTTTTTTTCTGTGTCTATTGAGATGATCATGTGGTTTTTGTCTTTTCTTTTGTTGATATGATGTATCACCTTGTTTGATTTACATGTGTTGAACCATCCTTGTGACCCTGGAATGAACCTATACATAGTGATTTTAATTGTCTTGCCAGAATAAAAATCTAAATGTGATACATGATTCTTGTTTGCATCCTGCACTGGGGGAAAAGCTGTAGCAGTGCTGTGCTACAGTCACCTTATATGAGCTTGCTATACACCATCTTCTCCCAGTTCAGCATTTCATGAGCCTACATTAGTAGTTTATCCACCGCTGTAGAATATTCATGTCAAGGAAATTGACAAATGCTACAAATCAGCCACCCCTTTCCCCAAAACTGGTTGTTGCACGTTTATTAGGTCACCACTGGTTATAACCTTACTGAGACAATTGGATAAATTTTAACATAGACTGTATAACTGTATATTAGATAATATTATATTACTATTAGGTTTCTTGGGTGTAATAATGGTGTTGTTGGAGAAATCAGGTGTTCTACTATTCCTTTAACTTTTCAATTTCTCAAAGCAAAAGAAAACAGGGGTAGGGGTGGGGAGGTAAAAAGATTAGATTTAGAATAATACAATGTCAGAACTGCAGGAATGAAAAAGTCTTTAATCTACACCTGAAGAAAACAAATAGCCCATAGCCCATTTAAGATCCAAGGCAGGATTTGAATCCAAGTCTAAATTAGAGTTTATGTTTCTTAATTATTTTTCTTCATTTTCATAGGTATGTAGGATTTTGTATGAAATTTGTAAATATGTTACTATCTCATGGGATCAAGCCTATCCTGGTATTTGATGGATGTACTTTACCTTCTAAAAAGGAAGTGGAAAAATCTAGAAGAGAGTAAGTGATACCTTAACGTAATTATTTAAGGTCTGACATTGTGGTCTCTATGATACAAGTTTCTCTTTTGTTTTAGTTTGTCGAGGCTTGTTTTAAACTCGTACCTAAATTGATTTCCTTAAATGTTCCACATATGCTGGAAAGGAATGTGTATTCCTAAGTTATTGTGTGGATAGTTTTATGTCTGTCCAGTAAATCAAGCTTATTGGTTGTGTTCAAATCTTACATATCCTTATTGATTTTTTGAATGTTTTTTTAAATGTGTGTCTACTTAATCCTACGTAATGAGCTTCCCTGGTAGCTCAGCTGGTAAACAATCTACCTGCAATGGAGGAGACCCCAGTACGATTCCTGGCTCAGGAAGATCCCCTGGAAAAGGGATAGGCTACCCACTCCAGTATTCTTGGGCTTCCCTGGTGACTCAGACAGTAAAGAATCCGCCTGCAATGCAGGAGACCTGGGGTCGATCCCTGGGTTGGGAAGATCCCCTGGAGAAGGGAACAGCTACCCACTCCAGTATTCTGGCCTGGAGAATTCTATAAACAGAGGAGCCTGACTGGCTATAGTCCATGGAGTCACAAAGAGTCAGACACAACTAAGCAACTTTCACTTTACTGAATCCATCAATTACTAAGAAAAGTATGTTAAAATTTCACTATAATAGCGGAATTGTCAGTTCCCTTGTAGTTCTGTCCTTTTTTTTTCCTGCTTTGTTTGTTTTGAAGCTATTTTATCGGTAGCATTCAGGTTTAGAATTTGTTATTTTTTTTGGCATATTAGAACAATATGCACTGACTTTTTAAATTTCTGTGCTTTTTTGTTCTAAAGTCTATTATGTCTGATGTTAATACAGCCATAACAATTTTCTTTTGTATGTTTCTAATTTCTTTTTCTGTTAACTTTTACTATGTCATTGGTTTTAAGTTTGTCTTTTATGAAGAACACATCACTGTAATTTTTTTAATCGATTCCATCAGTCTTTGTCATTTTTAAAACTGTAGTTTTATTCTTTTTACCTTGCTCTTAATTACTAATATATACCTCCCACCTTGTTTGATTTCTGGGTTGATTGTTTCTTCCACTCTTATTGTTGTCCCTTATTTCTAGTTGAAAAGTGATGTACTCTATTTTTATTCTTTTAGTACTTTTAATTGAAATTGTATCTTTCACATTTAACTCAACAGAATCTAGTATTTTTACAGTAGACTATATTTTTCTTTTAAGAATTTCTGCATTTTAGTGAAGCGTCTGTTCTACTACTTTCATCTATTCTTGTTTTTATCCTCTGTTGGTTTCTAGGAGTCATTATGCTGTACGGGAGATACCACTGGGCTTAGCTGTTAAAGCTAGTGTGAGTCAGCCCCAAATAGAAGTAAATCTCACTAAATGGGGTTGATAAAGTTGTACCCTTTATAATGGAAAGTTAGTTTTAATGGTGTAAAAGCCTTGACTTACGTTTTCCCAACGTGTCTTCATTACTTCACTTTCTTTTGTCATGTGGCAGTGCTGTGAGAAAGTCTGATGATTAGCTTGTGCATGTGGGCGCTGTAAATCTGTGTTCTTTTTGTCTAGAAGCCCAGAAGATCTGGGTTAGCATAGTCAAGGAACAAGTGTGCACTTTCATATGAGTCAAGCATTTTTTATTCCAGAAAAAATTCTTGAATACAATTCAAGGGTATAATATTGTAATATTTGAGTCCTCTTCTCACTTTTTTTTTTTTTTTAATCTTGCAGAAGACGACAAGCCAATCTCCTTAAGGGAAAGCAGCTTCTTCGTGAAGGGAAGGTCTCGGAAGCCAGAGAATGTTTCACACGTTCTATCAATATCACACATACTATGGCCCACAACGTAATTAAAGTGAGCTAAATAAGAAGCTAACAGATTACAGGGTTCATTTAGGTTACTGGGAGAGCAAGCAGGTGAAGGGAGGAGGATTACTCTGGGTCTAACCTTTAGGAAAGCTGGTTGTCAGAGGAAGAAGAGAAGAATATCTAGGTAGAAGAGAGGAGTCCAGCAATTTCCAAAGAAGAAATCTGAGGAACAAACAGCTCAGCTCTCACTTTCTAGATGAGTCACTTACGTAGATAAATGTTTTCTGCAGAGACAGAAGGAATAAATTCCTAGAGGTTCAATCCCACTCCATTCTCATAATCTTCAACACTCACTCTTGAGTGTTTGTATCGGCTGAAGTCAACTGGCCAGCCCAGGAGATTTGCAGCAGATCAGTTCCACTTGACCTGCTTTAGAAGCTTCTTTTCTTATTACCTATTACTATAAATCTTAGTGTCAGCACACCCACAGTCACAGCCCACACAGCCCCTTTTCAGGTCTGTGTTCAAACTATTTGATAAACAAATGGGAAGATAGATAGTTACAGAGTCTGTTGGTTTCATCAATTCAGTGTCAGGCTTGTGTTCTGTGGTGAGAGATTATGGGGAAACAAGCAACTTGTGTTCTTTAGAGCACAATCATTCTTCAGATGGTCGATTTCTATAATTTGAAAAATTGAGTTTGCAGCTTGTATTCCCCCCCGAAATGTGTAGCAATATTTCTTTATCCCTAATTCATACATTGATTTTTTAAAAAGATTTATTAGTGGCTATATGATTCAATATATAGGATTACATATAGCTCAATATACCAGCAAATTTGGAAGACTCAGCAGTGGCCACAGGACTGGAAAAGGTCAGTTTTCATTCCAATCCCAAAGAAAGGCAGTGCGAAAGAATGCTCAAACTACTGCACAATTGCACTCATCTCACATGCTAGTAAAGTAATGCTCAAAATTCTCCAAGCCAGACTTCAGCAATATGTGAACTGTGAACTTCCAGATGTTCAAGCTGGTTTTAGAAAAGGCAGAGGAACCAGAGATCAAATTGCCAACATCCGCTGGATCATGGAAAAAGCAAGACAGTTCCAGAAAAACATCTATTTCTGCTTTATTGACTATGCCAAAGCCTTTGACTGTGTGGATCACAATAAAGTGTAGAAAATTCTGAAAGAGATGGGAATACAGGCCACCTGACCTGCCTCTTGAGAAATCTGTATGCAGGTCAGGAAGCAACAGTTAGAACTGGACATGGAATAACAGACCAGTTCCAAATAGGAAAAGGAGTACGTCAAGACTGTATATTATCACCCTGCTTATTTAACTTCTATGCAGAGTACATCATGAGAAACGCTGGGCTGGAAGAAGCACAAGCTGGAATCAAGATTGCCAAGAGAAATATCAGTAATCTCAGATATGCAGATGACACCACCCTTATGGCAGAAAGTGAAGAGGAACTAAAAAGCCTCTTGATGAAAGTGAAAGTGGAGAGTGAACAAGTTGGCTTAAAGCTCAACATTCAGAAAACAAAGATCATGGCATCTGGTCCCATCACTTCATGGGAAATAGATGGGGAAACAGTGGAAACAGTGTCAGACTTTATTTTTTGAGGCTCCCAAATCACTGCAGGTGGTAACTGCAGCCATGAAATTAAAAGACGCTTACTCCTTGGAAGGAAAGTTATGACCAACCTAGATAGCAATATTCAAAAGCAGAGACATTACTTTGCCAACAAAGGTCCGTCTAGTCAAGGCTATGGTTTTTCCAGTGGTCATGTATGGATGTGAGAGTTGGACTGTGAAGAAAGCTGAGTGCCGAATGCTTTTGAACTATGGTGTTGGAGAAGACTCTTGAGAATCCCTTGGACTGCAAGGAGATCCAACCAGTCCATTCTGAAGGAGATCAGCCCTGGGTGTTCTTTGGAAGGAATGGTGCTAAAGCTGAAACTCTAGTACTTTGGTCACCTCATAAGAAGAGTTGACTCATTGGAAAAGACTCTGATGCTGGGAGGGATTGGGGGCAGGAGGAGAAGGGGACGACAGAGGATGAGATGGCTGGATGGCATCACCAACTCGATGGATGTGAGTCTGAGTGAACTCCGGGAGTTGGTGATGGACAGGGAGGCCTGGCGTGCTGCGATTCATGGGGTCGCAAAGAGTCGGACTCGACTGAGCAACTGAACTGAACTAATAGTTCAATATTTAGGACTAAAACTAGAAACCTGTACTTCAAAGGAAATGACTTCCAAAAATAATACTAGCATGTATTCAATATTTGTTGAGGCTGGTGATAAATGGGTTTGATACAGGAAATTGTTCAGTGCTTTCCAGATGCTGTTCTTGAGACTGACTCATCCTTTCTCACAGGCTGCTCGGTCTCAGGGAGTAGATTGTCTTGTGGCTCCATATGAAGCAGATGCACAGCTGGCCTATCTTAACAAGGCTGGCATTGTACAAGCTGTCATTACGGAGGACTCTGATCTTCTTGCTTTTGGCTGTAAAAAGGTACCTAACATAAATAAAGGAGCTGAAGTTTTTTTATCTTATATAATACCTGTAACTAATATCTACTTATGGTGTTAATAATTATTTTATTTAAAATGGGAAGAAAGGTTTTGCTGCTTGACATTTGTATAATCTGAATGATTCTTCAGATTAAGCCCTTAAAGTTAGAGGATTTTGTTGTTTTCTCTAAATTCTATAGTGGAATGTAGCCTCATTTTTTAATAATGATTACTTATATGGTTTATAGTTCTCAATTAGATTAGGTAAATAAGCCAACTTATCTACTAATGAGATGCTTTGCAGTTTTTTTAGAATTAAGTATAAAACTAATGGAAATTTTTATTATGATATTAAGATATAAAACTATAGGGTGATCTCATTTTTGTTAATATCTATGTTATTTATATTATCTATTTTATAAATGAATGAGAAGGATCTGTGAAAAGGTTGATGCTGGGTAATAGTGATAGATAAGACATTTGGGGCAATTTCTGTTTTCTTCCTGAATTTCTGTTTTCCAAATTTTCTACAAGTAACATGTAATACTTTAAGACTAAGCAAAGGGTTACTTTAATATGTAAAAGTGAAAGGTAAGGAGAAGATGCTTTTTGTAAGAACTGCTCTTTGACACGATAACCCTGTAGTGCAGGTAGGAAGTAGGTGCAGTAGGGCCTTCTTTACACCAGAGGCAGAACGATTGAGTACTGGCATATGGCACTGTCCAGCCATGGCCCATGTTTCAATTCAACTTATTTGCAAATTTCACAATAACTACCTGGCCTACGTATCTGTCTGCTCACTTATGATAAAGAACAGGAAAGATTTCTTAGAAATGCTATAGTGGATTAGATGATGAAAAATAAAAATGACTCTTACAGGTGTTCACAGTTTCCCTTCCTCTTGAAGGTTATTTTAAAAATGGACCAGTTTGGAAATGGACTAGAAGTTGATCAGGCTCGTCTGGGAATGTGCAAACAGCTTGGGGATGTGTTCACAGAAGAGAAGTTCCGTTACATGTGCATTCTTTCAGGCTGTGACTATCTTTCATCACTGCGTGGGATTGGATTAGCCAAGGCCTGCAAACTACTAAGACTAGCCAATAATCCAGATATTTTAAAGGTAAGAGTGATTTACCAACTGTTGTTTTCAGTTTCTAAGCAATTCTTAAATAATAGATGAATCAATCAGAATATGGATCTTAAATATTCTATTATATCCATAACCAATATTGTGTCATTGAAAGGCAAAATGATTAAAACACTACAGCTTTGCTTTTGGCAGCAGATGAATCCTGTTTTCAGCAGTTGACAAAAAATTAGTAGTAGTTTTTTTGAAAATGAAGACTAATATAAAGAAACTTCAGAATAAGATATTCTAGGGTTGAATTAATGCTAAAATGCATGATTTTTTTGATTTCTGTCCTATTACTCTGTAGTAATAATTCTCAAAGTTTTTGGTCTCACAGGATCCCTTTACACTCTTAAAAACTCTTTGTGACAATTATTTTTGTTTATATGGGTTATAGCTATTGAAATTTACTGAGTCAGAAATTGAAGAATTTTAATGTTTATTAATTCACTTAAAATTACCAATAGTTAATGCATTGCATTTTGACATAGATATCATATTTTTATGAGAAGTAGTTGTCTTCTAAAGCAAATGAAAGTTATGAGAGGAATTGTACATGTATGTAAATCCTTTTAACATGGCTTAATAAAATACAGCCAGATTCTTACTTCTTCATACAATTTGAGGAAGTGTCATGTATTTTCTAGAGAAACTCTGAGACCTCATTACATCACTGCTGTATAAATTCTCTGATGTCTTTTCCTTAAAAAATGAAGTAGATTATTCCTACCCTCACCGTACCTTGGGTAGTTCTCTTAAGCCCTTAGAGTTTGCAGAGCAGAATTTCCAAGATTATAACATGTGAGTCCTCAGGGCCAAGGGTGGTATACTAAAGTAGAGAGGTCTCAAGGTTGGGAGATGGTAGCAGATTTTGAAATAGAGCAACATAGTACTAACTAGCCTGTGACTTCAGGATCCCTTCGGTTCTCTGGGTCTTCTGTTCTTCGTCTCTTCCAGCTTTAATCATCCATGACTCTAATAGAAGTTAAAATGTTGACTTCTTTTTTGAAATATCATGTGAAAATATTTGTGGTTTTTTTTTTTTTTTTTTTTTTAAATTCTCAACTAATTGTGTGTTTTGTTTTTTGCTTTCTGGATGAAAGAGACTTTGAAGGCGAAGAACATATCTTTGAATTTTAAGTCATGACGTGTTTACTGGTTGAGGTTTTTACTGTAGCTGTATGATGGCCTAGACGGGTGGGTTGGGGTGAATGGGAGAAAGGCCCAGGAAGGAGGAGCTGTGTATACATGTGGTGGTTCACTTCATTGTACAGCAGAAACTAACGCAACATTGTGAAGCAATTATACTCCCCCCCTAAAAAAAAGGCAATTGATTTTTCTTCCCTCCTCATCCTACTCTAATGCAAAGTGATGGATCTTGGGAATAATACTTCCCCTATTCTTTATCTTCAGGTATTAAGTAACTCATAAATATATTTATACTCATTATTAGGTCATCAGGAAAATTGGACATTATCTCAAGATGAACATAACAGTACCAGAAGATTACATCAAAGGATTTATTCGGGCCAACAATACCTTCCTCTATCAGCTAGTTTTTGATCCCATCGAAAGGAAACTCATCCCTCTGAATGCCTATGAAGATGATGTTGATCCCAAAACACTAAGCTATGCTGGGCAGTATCCTTTCTGAACCAGAATGGTAGAACTTTGCACTCCTTCCATATCTTTGTGGTGGTATTTTTAGCTAGACTTTCAGTCAAAAGCTGGCAGATTGTTTTTGGCTTTCTTTCTTTTTTTTTTTTAATAGTGGAATCTTTATTTTGTTAAATTTAACTATCATGCAAGTTAAAAATTTAGAGTAACTATTTGTTTATAAACCTGAAGCCCATCCATAACTTGTTAATTACTTAGATTGATTTGACAGAAACATGTAGTCAGTCACTTAACGTACATACTCCAGAGGTGGCCCTGAAGAGAACCACTCATGGTGAGCAAGCTCAATTGTTCAGGAAGAACACTCTGGTCATCTGAGTACACCAGTTGAGGTTGCTCTCCGCAGAGCCACTGGCCACACACATACAGGGTGATGTGGAGCTGTGAGTCACCTGGGTAATGGCAGGGCTTTCCTCTCCATCTCCCTTGACGAGGAGTAGGTGATGCCCTGGGACTCTGCTTCAGAAAATCGCCAGCTCCTGCTGTGACTAGTAAACTATGATGCGGTTTCAGTGAAGCCAAATGTGGAAAGTAGGGTCCACTGAAGTCATAAACCTGAAGGTTTTCTCTGACAATAGACCACACTTTGCTGTCTTAATACAGTATTGTTTGTTTGGTTGTTAGTAAAATTGTTTTTCCTTAATCTTAACAACCTAGATATGTTGATGATTCCATAGCTCTTCAAATAGCACTTGGGAATAAAGATATAAATACTCTCGAGCAGATTGATGACTACAATCCAGACACTGCCATGGTAACATATTAAAGACTTCTTTCTAAAAGCATGTTTTGTTATTGCTTAGGAACTAAGACTAAAGGCAAATCTTCACGTAGTAAACATCTTTTAAACATTTCTACATCCAAGCACCGTACAGAGTGTTGATTGAAAACAACTCAATTCTAGAGAAAATATATCTCTTAGAACCAATGGGTATATTGGTTAATTTTCTTAAAAAGTGATCACATAATATAAGACCTTTATACTTGAACATTTTTTGTGACTATGCCAAGTGCTTAATGCCTTTTTCTCATCTCACCCAATCCCATCTCTAGCATTTGGCATTGTTGAAGACTCAAATCTAGAAATACCTCTCGGGAGTAAAAAGTTCTTTTTCTCTCATTCACAGTTTAGCAGTACTTACTGAGTACCTCTGCTGTATGTCATTCAGTCCTTTCCTATTTTCTTCTACTTTTTCCCAATAGTATGTCTATATATCTCTTGTGATGTATGCTCCCATCGTTCTCTCTTTTCTGTTCATATTTCCAGTCTCTGTTCTCTCTTGTGTTCAAATTTATTCCTTAATAAGTTCTTATGAGTCTAATTGGAGAAGGAAATAGCAGCCCACTCCAGTATTCTTGCCTGGAGAATCCTATGGACAGAGGAGCCTGGCAGGCTACAGTCCATGGGGTCACAAGAATTGGACACGACTTGGCAACTAAACCACCACCACCATGACTCTAATTATCTTATTTTATGCAGAGAACTTGCACATCTTTAACAGTCTCTAATCTGTGTACCAGCCACAGTAATTCTAAATGTCTCCTGTGTCTGCATAAATACTTTCTTATAACCTTAAATCTATCTACAATTAAAAGCAAACTCTATTTCTTATCAGCTTCCTTTTATAACCTTTATTCTTTTTAACACATATTACACCATAAATTCAGAGAAGGCAATGGCACCCTACTCCAGTACTCTTGCCTGGAAAATCCCATGGACACAGGAGCCTGGTAGGCTGCAGTCCCTGGAGTCGCTAAGGGTTGGACACAACTGAGCGACTTTACTTTCACTTTTCACTTTCATGTATTGGAGAAGGAAATGGCAACCCACTCCAGTGTTCTTGCCTGGAGAATCCCAGGGACAGGGGAGCCTGGTGGGCTGCCGTCTATGGGGTCGCACAGAGTCAGACACAACTGAAGTGACTTAGCAGCAGCAGCATATTAACTGATTTGTAGATTATATTGCATACAAAGTTATTATAAAGTATTGACTATATTCACTCTGCTGTACATTACATCCTTGTAATTTATTTTTTTTATACCTAGTCTTTTGTACCTCTTAATCTCCTTCATCTATTTTGCTCCTCCCCCACCCCTGGCTTCTCTTTCATTGCTAAGTCCTCCTACTTCTTTTTTGTCTTTCTGGTTAATAGTTACTTCTTTCTCATAGTTTCTAGTCTAATCCAGATCTTTACCTTTACTCACCGTTCAGTCCTTTACTAAGCATTAATTATTATAATGAACATACTCTGGAATGTTCTGGAATATAAAGAAGAACAAAGCATAATCCTGGCTTGTAACATAGTCGTTGTCTAACGGAAAGACACATGGTTATATACATAGAAATATGGTATGTCCCATAATAGAGATGTATTCTAGGCTCCATGGAGACAAAGGGGATGCACTTAACTCCACCAAAAGAGAGAATACCTTTTAATAACAGACATTTATTGAGCTGTTTTCTAAGTGCCATTCTAAGCACATTACACATAGTAACTTATTTACTCTGTACAAGCCTCTGAGGGCAGTACCATTATTTCTACTTAACAGATGAGGAAACAATTAGAGATTAGGTGACTTGCCAGGTCATACATTTAATCCATAGGGAAGCTCTGATTCCAAGCCAAGCCCTCTAGTGTCTCCTAATAGAGGAGCTAGTCTGTGTCCTGGATTTACAAAGATGAGTTGAGATTTTCAAAATGGGTGAGTGGTTCGAGGCTAAAGGAATAGCATATATGGAAGAGGATAGCATGTTAAAGGTACTCAAAGTAGTTCATTCTGGCTGGACCAAGAAAAGTCTCAGTGTTTACCTGCTAAACAAATCAGAGCACCTTGAGAAAGAAAATGAAATGAGCCTAAAGAAGATGGCCGCAGAGAAACTGGTGACAAGTTGAGCATTGAGCAGAATCATTACTGTCAGCTGAAATAAGCCAAGCTTATTAAGACAGCGCAAATGTATAATGGTACTAAAAAAGAACTTTATGTTCATCAGCTCAAATTATATAATTCTTATATTCAGGTTGCTGTTTCTTTTCTGTTTCCCCTGTTCTGTTTCTGGAACTTCTATTAGTTAGATATTGGTTTATCCTGGTCTTTAGATTCTGGAACTTTTCTATCTTACTCATGTCTTTGTCTTCTTTTCTTTCTGGGGGAAACTTTTTTTCTATTTTGTCTTTCAAGTTTGTGCTATCCAGTATGTTAGCCACTGACCACAGTTCAGTTCAGTTCAGTTCAGTCACTCAGTCATGTCAGACTCTTTGCAACCCTGTGAATTGCAGCACACCAGGCCTGCCTGTCCATCACCAACTCCCAGAGTTTACCCTAACCCCATGTCCATCAGGTCGGTGATACCATCCAGCCATCTCATCCTCTATTGTCCCCTTCTCCTTCTTCCCCCAATTCAATGAATCAACTCTTCATATGAGGTGGCCAAAGTATTGGGGCTTCAGCTTCTACATCAGTCCTTCCAATGAACACCCAGGACTGATCTCCTTCAGAATGGACTGGTTGGATCTTGCTGTCCAAGGGACTCTCAAGAGTCTTCTCCAACACCACAGTTCAAAAGCATCAATTCTTCGGTGCTCAGCTTTCCTCGCCGTCCAACTCTCACATCCATACATGACTACCATAGCCTTGACTAGATGGACCTTTGTTGGCAAAGTATGTGGTTATTTAAATTAACATTAAATTAAATTTTAGTTCTCCGGTTGCATTGGTCACTTTTCAAGTCCTTAGTGGCTTCCATGTTGGACAGCACAGAACTTTTCTATCATTATAGAAAATTCTGATGAATATTTAGTTTTTGCTATCATTTTCATATCTAAGAACCCTTACAATTGTGTTTTTTTTAAGACCTTGTTTCATTTCATGAATATACTCTCCTCTTTCCCACTCCTCTCAGAAATTTAATTATAATATTAAATACATGTACATTTTCTTGTACGTTTTCTTCTCTCTGCATTATTTCTGTTGGCTTTGGATTTTTTTTTTCCTATGTGTTTTGGCTTTTCTCTTTTATGGTGGAGACTTTTCTAACACCTAGCTTCTTGTTAGTTTGTTCCTTTTAGGGACAGGCACTGAGAAGCTTAAGAAGCTTTGTGTAAATGAGTGGGGCTTATAGTCTTGGGTTTTATTACTCTTGGTTGAACTGGTTAGCAACAAGCTGGCTTTGTTTGTGAATTCTTAAACATCAGCATGTCTGTATAGTTCTTTTTCCAAAATGGGATCCTCCAGTTTCTACTTAGCTATGTAAACATTTTAAGAGCAAGATAGGGAAAATAAATTGGGGTGGACCAGGAAGGGGTGGGTTTCCTTAGTGGCTTAGTCAGTAAAGAGTGCCTGCAATGTGGGAGACCTGGGTTTGATCCCTGGGTTGGGAAGATCTCAACCCGATGGCAACCCACTCCAGTATTCCTGCCTGGAGAATCCCATGGACAGAGGAGCCTGGTGGGTACAGTCCATGAGGTCACAAAAAGTCTGACAGGACTGAGTGACTAACATTCTTTTCTTTCTTTAGGAAGGGGTAGGGCTAGTCCCACCATTCAATATTTAACCTTGCATTTGGTCCCTGTGTAGACAAATGGCTCTTCTCACCTTTTGAAGTTTTCATGTTACTGTTTGTGGGTTTCGAAGGTCTGGTTGCTCTGAAGGCAGATGGGTATGAATTGACCATATTGGACAGATCAAAGATAAGGGCCCAGGAGCCATATAATCCTTTTCTCAGCTCTCCCCCTAATTGCAGCCTCCGTGGTACTTGGTTCAAGTCTTTCTCTGAGTTTCTGTATGTGGAATTAACGTCATTCTTTTCTGCAGACACATGAGTTTGATCTTTCTTAAGCTAGGTTCTTTATTTTTATCTTTTTATTGAGATATAGTTGATTTATAATAAATGTTTCAGGTGTACAACACAGTGATTCACAATTTTTAAGGGTTATACTTTATAGTTATAAAATAGTGTCTATATTCTCTGTATTGTACAGTATATCCTTGTAGCTTTTTTACACCTAATAGTTTGTACTTCTTAATCTCCTACCCCTAACTTGCCCCTCCCTCCTTGGGCTAGGTTCTTTAAATTTTTCTGTCTATACTCTTGTTTTCACTACGGTTTGGAAGTCACAGAAATCTCCTAATTTTTCTGCACAAGGAGTTTGTATTTGTTTCTTCTTATTGGTTTGGGCGTGATTGTGTTCTTATTGAATTATTATTGACATATTGGTTTCAAGTGTAAACATAGTGATTCAGTATTTATATACATTAATAAATTATCATGATCAATCTAATTACCATCTTTCACCATACAGAGTTATTATATTTTTATTATTTGGCCATGCCAGCATGAGGAATCTTGGTTTTCTGATCTGGATCAAACCCATGCCTCCTGCATTGGAAGCACAGAGTCTTAACTACTGGACCATGAGGGAAGTTCCACAATATCATTGACTGTACAGCCCTCCATATCCATGGGCATCTGCGGATTCAACCAACCGCAGATCCAATTAGATTGAATCCTTGGATGCAGAATCCATGGATGTGGAGGGCTGATAGTACTACTCCATTTTATGTAAGGGAGTTGAACATCATGGATTTTGATCTCTGAAGGGATCCTATAACCAATCCCCTACAGCCACTAAGGGATGACTGTATTCTCTGTGCTGTACGTTACAGCTGTGTGACTTGTTTATCTTATAATTGTAAGTTTCTAGACTAAGGGGACTGAAAAGTCTTTATTCTGCTATCTTCTTTACACATTTGAATTACTGATATTAATATAATTTCATCAAGAATGATTCTCAAGTTTCTCCTTTGTCTCAGAAACTCAAAAATAATTGGTTGTATTGCAAATGTTCAGATATCATTGGGAATGTTATGGATCACTAAGATGGCCATCCTTCGTGAGACCAAATCCTTATCAGATCTTTTATTTCATGAGGACATTTCTTTCAGAACCACTAATTGTATATCAAACTAATTATTATTATTTATCAAAAACGTATTCTTCCCAATCAGATTTTCTACTCTCCTATTTCTCTCTCTGTTTTTTAATGAAACCATCAGTGAGATCTAATGCCATGGCATATACTGCTTAAGCTGTTTTTATTATACCTTTTTTCTCAATGATTCCAAGTTAATTGTTGATTCTTATTCATTCTTAAAATATATTATGAATAATGTCACCTTATTTTTAATTTATTTTTATATTTAATCCTTTCTTTAATTGAAAGATTAGATTCCAAATTCGAGTGGGACTTTTGTCACGCGGAATTCACACCCTTAGTACCAGCATTTTTTATACCATTGTTAGTTTTTCCCTTTGCCTCTTCTGCTCTATTAGAGTATCATTGACACCCTTTAAGCAGTTCATTGTCATCTAAAATATATTTATTGTGAATAACTTGTATTAGCATTTAAAATGATTATTTACCAATCTTTACTGTCAATAAGCTCTTTCTCAGAGAAAGTTTTATGCATGACTTAGTGTAGACCAAAGTAGCTTTCTGTTTAATACATAGATATTGTTCACTAATACTTGCCTATTTAATACATAGATATTGTCCACTAAAAAAGAAGCTATTGTTTTGTAAATAAGTGTTTCCATTTGAGCTCATCCAAGTTCTAAAGATAGGATAGTTGATTAAATATGTAATTTTATGGTTTTGATTTTCAGATCCTTTGTAAAGGGTATGTCAGTAACTAGAGGCTTATTTGCTAGATGATTATTAACTAAATATTTTATATTGAAATATTAGTCACATTTTAAAAGTATTTTTTTTCTGGTCATACTTCTTCAAGTGTAGTTTTATTTCTTGCACTACTCATCTTAGGAAGGTATATTTTTTATTTCTTAAAAATGATCTAACAAGTTTGCTTGACCCTCAATTAGGGGAAAAACAGACCTAGGAATACAAGACACATATAATGAAAAGTATAGGACTAGAGTCGGACACGACTGAGCAACTTCACTTTCACTTTCATGCATTGGAGAAGGAAATGGCAACCCACTCCAGTGTTCTTGCCTGGAGAATCCCAGGGACGGGGGAGCCTGGTGGGTAGCTGTCTATGAGGTTGCACAGAGTCAGACATGACTGAAGGGACTTAGCAGCAGCAGCAGCAGCAGCAGCAGCAGCATAGGACTAGCAAACAAGCTTCCCAGGAGGCTCAATGGTAAAGAATTCACCTGCAATGCAGGAGATGTGGGTTCGATACCCTGAGTCAGCAAGATGCCCTGGAGAAGGAAATAGCAACGCACTCCAGTATTGTTCCCTGGGAAATTCCATGGACAGAGGAGCCTGTCAGGCTACAGTCCATGGGGTTGCAAAAGAGTCGGACATGACTTAGCAACTCAACAACAGCAAATAGGACTAGCAAAGTAGAAAGTGTTATTAGAGGATGGATATTTCATCAAAAGCAGTTCAAAGGAGTAATTTAATTATTTGCTTATAATTAATGTTGATACAGAGGGAAATGATTTAACTATTTTTCTTCTTTAACCTTTTTCTTTCTACCACTTTAGCTTGCCCAATCAAGAAGTCATAGTTGGACTGACAGAGCATGTCAAAAATCATCTAATATTAATAGCATTTGGCATAGGAATTATTGCCCTAGACGTGAACTGGATATTGTTTCAGATACTACAAGGGTGAAGGAAAATCCAAGTACTGTGGGCATTAAACAAGTGATTAGTACTAAAGGGTTAAATCTTCCAAGGAAGTCATCCATTGTAAAAAGACCAAGAAGTGGTATGTATTTTGTTTTCGTGAAATACTAGTGAGAACTGGTCACATTTTAGAAGTCTTTGTTAAATCTAAGGTCCTTAATATTTTTTTCCTGTTTCTTTTAGAAGTTTAATAGTTTTAGTTCTTACATTTAGGCCTTTGATCCATTTTGAATTAATTTTTTATATGGTGTGAGGTAAGGATCAAGGTTCACTTTTTTTTGTATATGGCAATTAAGTTGTTCAAACACCATTTGTTTAAGAGATTATCCTTTTTCCATTGAATTGTCTTTGGCACGTGTGTGGACAGTCAGTTGACCATATATGTGCAGGTCTCTTTCTGGGCTCTCTTATTCTGTACCATTGGTCTCCTCCTACTTTATGCCAGAAAAACTGTCCTGATTACTGTACCTTTATAGTCAGTCTTGAAATCAGGTAATGTAAGTCCCTAAGTTTGTTCTTCTTTTGGAAAGTTGTTTTGACTATTTTGTGTTCTTTGCATTTCCATACAGATTGAATCAACTTGTCAATTTCTTTGAAAAAAAAAAAAAAAAAGAGCCTGCTAAGGTTTTGATTGGGATTTAGTTAAATCTATAGATTATTTTCCCAGGTGGTGCTAGTAGTAAAGAATCCAGCTGCCAGTGCAGGAGACTTAGTAAGAGACTCAATTTCGATCCCTGGGGTGGGAAGATCCCCTGGAGGAGACCATGGCAATCTTCTTCAGTATTCTTGCCTGGAGAATCCCTTGGACACAGGCGCCTGGCAGGCTACAGTCCACAGGGTCAAAGAGTCAGACACAACTGAAGCAACTTGACACACGCATGGATTATTTTGTGGAGAATTGACACCTTAATGATACCAAGTTTTTGGACCCATTTATATAAGTCTTCTTTAGTTTAAGCCTTCAGAAATGCTTTGTAGTTTTTAGTGTACAGGTCTTGCACATATGTTGTCAAATTTATGCCTATATTTCAGGTTTTTGATGCTGTTATAAATGATATTTTTAACTGCAATTTTTGGTTCATTGTTAGTATATAGAAATACACTTGACTTTTGTATATTAATCTTGTGTTTTGAACCTTACTAAAATCACATATTAGTTCTAGTGGAAATCTAGAGCCGTGTAGTAGAGACAGACCTCCTTTCAGACCGATAGTCACCAATTGTCTGGTTATTCAACTTGCTGCAAATTCTTGTAACTAGTATATAATAACTTTTGCTCTGCATTGTCCACTATGATAATATGAGACACTGAAGTGTCTTGATCAATTCAGGATATATTAAATCTATGAATTTCTCCAAATAGATAGTCTAACAATGTTATCATAAAAAGAAAATGAGGTTAGCATAGTGTAACTTCTTGGTGGAGGGTTTTCTGGGGATCCTACAATATTTTTTTTCCTTCTGTAGAACTTACAGTTTCCTACATAATAAACAGATTTTAAACAAGTTTGCTGACCTGTAGGTATTTTTTTTAACCTGTACATTTTTGAATTTGCGATGTCACCTTGTCTCTAGTATTTAGGCACCCTCCACTGCTCTACCCACGCCTTAATCATGAGCATTTACTCCCATGTGAGTGGAAGCTGTTTAGACTGAGAAGTAGTTGGATTAATTTTAAGCACATTAATGCTATGTCTATGTGCTTGCCTATTTCAGCTTTACCACTTTTACGTTATTTAGTCTTATGATTTATTCTTATACCATTAGATTGTTACACAACAATCTTCTAGAACTCTATAGCTATGTAATGAGGATCAGAGCTAGAGTACAAATTACTTTCCACTATAAGACAATCAAATATACCTCAAAACCATCTCAGTGATGGTGTATATATATATTAAGTATAGCACCTGGTTTTAATGAAACATTCTTTTAAACCAAACATAGATTAATCATAGGTTTAATTTTTTTTTCTTCCCGTGGTGGCTCAGCTGGTAAAGAATCCACCTGCAATGCAGGAGATTCTGGTTTGATTCCTCAGTCACGAAGATCCGGTGGAGAAGGGATAGGATACCCACTCCAGTATTCTTGGGCTTCCCTGATGGCTCAGATGGTAAAGAATCCACCTGCAATGTGGGAGACCTGAGTTCAGTCCCTGGGTTGGGAAGGTCCTCTGGAGAAGGGAACAGCTACCCACTCCAGTATTCTGGCCTGGAGAATTCCATGGACTATATATAGTCCATGGGGTCACAAAGATTTGGACACAACTGAGTGGCTTTCACTTCACTTAATTTTTTTTTTTTTTTTGCATTCAAAATGAGACCCTTTTTTCTACATTCAAATAGTATAACGAGTGTAGAGCCTTGCAGAATTGATTGTATTCTGAAATTCATACAAATAATTGACTTTAAATCATAGTTAATTTTGAAACAGTAAAACACAGCCAAGGGAATTTTTTTTTAATTGTTGTTTTATTTCCTTTTCTGATGCACAATCAAAAAAAAAGACTTCATCTTTAGGGCAATAGAACATAGGCTGTGAAACTGAGACCAAATCTCTAACTAGTCATGAAATAAAAATTTACAAATAATTTCATTTTTATTTAGAAGAGCTGTCAGAAGATGATATGATGGATCAATATTCTACTTCCTTTACAAAGAAGATCAAGAATAATAGTTGTGAAGGTAATAAGTCATTGAAATCTTCTGAACTATTTATGCCTGACCTGGTAGATGGAACTACTATTAAAAAAAGCTTAAGCACACCACCTACGACAAGAAACAAATTTGCAACGTTTTTACAGAGAAAAAATGAAGAAAGTGGTGCAGTTGTGGTTCCAGGCACCAGAAGCAGGTATTGTTACATCTAAAGAATGTTGTGTGTCTATTAGATTATATACTCTGTTGGTGTTTATTTTCATTGTTATGAATAGCATTGAATCTAATGAAACAGGTGTAGGATTTGGCTTAATCGAGTTTATCATGTATTGCCTTAGTTCCACTTGGACTTCTGTTACTTTTGTTATCTCTTGATACAGAACTAAAATAAGAATTGTAGACCTTGTTGGATTTTGTATTGGACTACCCTTTGTTACTTTGCCAGGGGGCAGGGAGGATCCACCTTGTTTTTCTATTTTTTTAGTTTGTCTAAGAGTTATATATAATTTCACAAAGTACTTTTATAAATCTATTTAAATACAGATGATTATGAAATTGTCTTATTAATTGATAATCTGATATAATACTAGGTGCTGAGTTACAGAAATGAGAGATATAGTTTTTGCTCTTGAGAAACAAATAGTTTTTCCTAGTTGAAAAAATAGTAACAAAATCATTCCATACTGTGTGGTAAGTACAGTGACAAAATCATGCATAAAGTGTTTTGAGGGCATCTAATGCTGAGACACAACTGAACGACTGGACTGAACTGAACTGAATGCTGAGACAGTGGTCGGAAAGGGTGAGAGGGAAGGGGCGCATGTAAGGTGCTCTTACCTACGTTTAAATGATTCGTGGGTGAAGCAGATGAAGAATGGAGCCAGGTATTTTACAGCAGATTCATGTAGCTTGGACAGAGGTATGGAGGTGAGCAGCAGTGTGGAGCATGGGCGCAAGTCTTTGCTGTTGATCACTGCTATTTTTACTTCTACCACAATGTAAATTGGAAAAAGAATGAAAAAGGAGCAGGAAGGTAGATGATGAAGGAGGAGAAATAAGGAAGCCAGTTCATGAAAGGCTTGTGGGCCAACCTAAGGAACTTTGAGTCTTTAAGGGTGATAGGAAACATTTAGAAGGTTTTAATCAGGGGAGGGTTATGATTTGATTCCTGGTTTAAGTAGACCAATGGTCCCCAACCTTTTTGGCACCAAGGATCAGTTTCTTGAAAGACAGTTTTTCCATGAACTGGATGAGGAGATGGTTTCAAGATGATTCAAGCACATTGCATTTATTGTGCACTTTATTTCTACTATTATAACATTGTGATATATAATGAAATAATTATACAATTCACCATAATGCAGAATGGGTGCATTCTGGGAGAGTGCACTCAGTGGGAGCCTCGAGCTTGTTTTCCTGCAACTAGATGGTCCCACCTGGGGGTGGTGGGAAACAGTGACACCTGAAGCATGTTGCTTATGTCCAGTCTACTCCATAATCTCGTTTTGGTTGCTGTCACTGCAGAAAACCCTGCTTCACAGAGTTAGGATGTTGGAAAGGGAAGCCAACTTTTTAGTGTTTTTGTGGCAATCTCAGGCTATTCCACCTTGACTTTAATCCAAAACGTATGGAGGTTTGAAGTTGTCTCAAACATACTTCTATGGCCACCATCATTTACGATCTCAAGCAGGTGATCCCCTTCTAGCATGGACAAAGTCTGTTCACCTGGCTTGTTCACAAATGGGTCACGGATCCATTGCTTCCCAGTCCAGGGGTATTTCGTGGTAGGGGAGTGATGCTCAAACTCTTTTGAAAACTGAGACAGGTGATCATGCATCCAGCTGGGAAAAAGAAGGCTCTGGCTCAGTCTCTTTCAAAATCTCTGCTAATGTTTGAAATGTCAAAAATCCCAGTGTTCACTTGTCGCCCCCATAATTCCAGTCTGGCTTTGAATGCAGCCACTGTATCTGCTGACTTGAACACAGTTGTTCTCCCCTGAAGTGACAGACTGATTTTGCTGAGCAGGTTGAATATGTCACACAAGCAAGTTTTGCAACCCCTTCTGTTTCTCTGAGATGTGCTAACAGTGGTGACTATTTTTCTAAAAGAAATCTCTGGAGTGACTCATAACTCAAAAACTCTGGCCAGTGATCTACCTTTAGAAAACCACCTCACTTCTATGTATGAGAAGACGTGTGTCCATCTCCTCACAGAGTTGTGCAAATAGACTTGAATTAAAGGTGTGTACTTTAATGTGATTATTTTAATCATATCCTGCAAAACGTTAAGTTCAGGTAATATTTTTCAGCTAGCCAGCATTTCTCTATGGATGACGCAGTACACAGACTCACGTTCAGAAATGAGCTTTTTGACCCATGTAGTGGAACCAGAAAGCTGTCCAGTCATGGCAGCCCCTCCGTCTGTGCATTTCTGAACACAAAATGACCAGTTTTCCTGACACATAATCAGTCAGAGACTTGAATAGTTTTGCAACTGTGGTGTTGATTGCCAACAGAAGTGCACATAACATTTCCTCATGCACATCCTCCTGAAAACCAGATCACACAAAAACAAGCACTGTTGTCTTGTCAACATCGGATTGTGTACCACTTGTCAACCTGGATTGTGTACCACGGTGACTCATTAATCCTCTCTAACAATTATGCCTCAATATCCTCTGCTGTTTCATCAGTTTGTCTAGTTATGGTGCTAGCCAAGAGAGCAACCTGTGCCACCTTTTGAACTGAAGCCTCTCCTAAAAGTTCCTGACAAATGTCCTTAGTGGGATCAATTCCTCACCAAGAGTAAAGGGCTTCTTAGCTTCAGCCTTGCAGTCAGCCACTAAGAATGATGCTCTCAGTGTAGACATATTTAATGAAGTGGTGGCCTTCAAGAACTGCTTCTGTTCTTCATGTTCACGTTTTTTTCCTTTTGAAACTCCAGAGGCTTGTCTTTTAATCCTGGGTGCTTGGTCTCCATGTGGCAAAGTAGTTTTGAAGGTTTCATGGCTTCTCTAGATAGCTAATCACCACATATTATACAAAGCAGGCTTGGAGAATGTGAATTGCATGTTTCAATGAACCCATAGTTTAAGTAGGACTCTTGGTATTTTCTTTTAAATGCAGGTTCCTTTTTGTTGGCAGTCTTAGAGTGCTCTGCTGTTTCATCATTGGGTCTTTCCCCCTTTTCAAAGAAGTTCTCCAGTAATGTTTTGGGTTTTTTTTTACTCATTTTCACTAGGGTTAGCTTGTGGGCTTACCAAAACTGACTGAGACAAGTGTGCAGGGCAGAAAAGAGGCAAGGAATTAGAGGCAGTAAATAAAATAATGGGCAGGCCACACATGAACTAAAAATAAGCATTGGATTCTGACTTAAAGCCTGCTACCAGATGTATATGTACAACTGAAGTACATCAACTCTCTTACCACTGTAAAGCTTGCCACCAGATGCCACTTAATTGTCACTTGCCATCACTGATAGAGTTTTGATGTAAGTCTGCAAGCGTGTGATTTGTTATGATCTCTGTATATCTCTGCCTGTGATAATCTGTATTTGCAGCTGCTGCCCAAAGCTAGCATCACCTCTTCAGTTCCACCTTAGATCGTTAGGCGTTAGATTCTCATAAGGAGCACACAGCCTAGATCGCTCACAGGCGCAGTTCATGATAGGGTTCTCGCTTCTGTGAAAATCTAATGCCACCGGTGATCTGACAGGAGGCAGAGCTCAGGCAGTAATGTGAGCAATGCAGAGTGACTATAAATACAGATGAAGCTTCACTTGCTCATCCACCCTTCTCTTACCTCTTGCTTTGTGGCCTGGTTCCAAATAGGCCATGGACCAGTCTCCATGATTGGAGACCCCTGAGATGGACCACTCTGAACACACTGTGAAGAGTGGATTCTAGAGGGCCAGTGGCTGTTGTCATAGTCCCTGCTAGTGAAGATAAGAATTTGAAGAGTCAATACTACTTAGGGGTTAGGAATTTGGACCCTGGGATTAGACCACCTGGATTTTGAATCCTGTCCTGTTTACTCATGAGATATTTGACTTGCGCAAGTTAATTTATGGGTGCTTCAGTTTCTTCAAGTATAGCCATCTTAGGATTGCTGATGGAATTAAATTATTAACATAAGTAAAGTATGTAAAATAGTGCCCAATAGATGGTAGACAGACAATGAATAGCTCTGTTTCATTGAATTCGGATAGTGGTACCACAGCTAGAAACAAGAATTAGTAACTTTAAGAAAAAGAAAATTTATCAGCTTCTCTATTTCTCCAGAAGACTTAGAATGTGATTTTTTTTTTTTTTCAAGTTTAATAAGTTAGGTTGCAGCCAATTTTGTCTAACCATGATGATGGGAAATGGTCATGAAGAAATGAACCACTGGTAATCCCTAAGCTCCTTCTAAGGGATGTGTCAAACCCTTCTCCCATCAGATCTTCTCAAGGAAACATTCACAGTACAGTGAAATGATCATTCTGATTCTTCCTTTGTTAAAGAATTACCACCCTCATTAAAGGTGTTTGTTAACAATGCAATAATGAAAACATGGCTGCACAAATGGAAAATGGGTTTCTAGATGATATATGTTGCTTTATACATTCTAGAAAGTTGAATTCTGTCATTGGGAGAAATTTTTGAAATTTGTGTTTTATCTTTCCTTTTGGGTGAAAATAGAATTTCCTTTTTCTGCCTCTTTGAAGACAGCTAGTGGGAATGAGATGGCAATCCACTCCAGTATTCCTACCTGCAAGAGTCTATGAACAGAGGAGGCTGGCGGGCTACAGGAGTCACAAAGAGTTGGACATGACTGAGTACAAACAAGCAAAGCAAATGAGAATAATGTTTGTGTATCTCTTCAGATCTGGGCTCAGAAATTGAGGCTCTAAGAGGTTAAGAAACTTTGCCAGGGTTGTATAGTTAGTAATAGTGATAGGAAAGACTCCTAGTCATAGTTGATTAGTCATACCTTGTAGTGTGAAAGGAGCACACAGTCAGGTAGGCCTGGGTTTGAACTGTTGCTCTGTTCTTTACTTAGTCTTTCCCGTGCCATTTAACTTCTCTAAGCCTACTTTTTAAATATAAAATATGGGTTAAATAATATATAGAAGATAATATATATAAGACTGTTTCAAGACTAGCAGAAGCTATGTGAATCAGACAGCTGGCACAGGTGCCCAGTCACTAATATATATGCCAGTGGTCATTCCCAACCCATTCTTTTTAATGTAACATAACAGGAAGTGTATTAAATATGCAAAAGTTTGTCTCCAATTGCCTGTCTTTTGAAAGTCTGTTTTAATCTTTATTATATAGATACTTATAATGCATATTTTATTTTTTGAGATCTAGAAGTATAATTAACAGTTAAGTAACACCACAGGCTATTTGGAAAGAAGCAACCATGAACTGGGAGGAGTTCTGGGTTTTAATTCTGTTCTTTGTTGTTCAGTCACCCAATCATGTCCAACTGTTTGTGACCCCATGGACTGCAGAATACCAGGCTTCCCTGTCCTTCACCGTCTCCTAGAGTTTGCTAAGATTCATGTCCCTTGAGCTGGTGATGCCATCCAACCATCATCCTCTGTTCTTTAGCTGATTAATTTTATAACCTTGGGCTCTGTTATTCTAACTTCTCTTACCTATGAAATAATATATAGAAATATGTTTAGATATCATAGAGGTTATTGTTTGCTGAAAAATGAACTATGTGATCAGTTAAAGAAGCTGATGTTTTCTGCTCAATGAAAAACCAGATAAAACTTTTCCTTTCACATGCTGCTTCCTTTCTGCCTTATACCTACACAGATGAGGTAATGATTTGATGAAAAGGTAAGAGGATTTTTACTCTCGAGCATTTAGTAAATATTCAGCTTATCATCTTGGTTTTGAACTAATGCTTATTAAGGAGATACATCCTTTGTAAGTTTCATATTTAACTGATTCTATGCTCTAGGATTTCCTTTTTAAACCTAAAAATGCTACCTGAATACATCCTTCCAAGTAATGATGCAATCTTTGTTTAATTTATATTGGAGTTTTTAAAATGACTTTTTTTTTTTTTAAATTTTAATATCTTTAATTCTTACATGCGTTCCCAAACGTGAACCCCCCTCCCACCTCCCCTCCCCATAACATCTCTTTGGGTCATCCCCATGCACCAGCCCCAAGCATGCTGCATCCTGCATCAGACATAGACTGGCGATTCAATTCTTACATGATAGTATACATGTTAGAATGTCATTCTCCCAAATCATCCCACCCTCTCCCTCTCCCTCTGAGTCCAAAAGTCCGTTATACACATCTGTGTCTCTTTCCCTGTCTTGCATACAGGGTCGTCATTGCCACCTTCCTAAATTCCATATATATGTGTTAGTATACTGTATTGGTGTTTTTCTTTCTGGCTTACTTCACTCTGTATAATCGGCTCCAGTTTCATCCATCTCATCAGAACTGATTCAAATGAATTCTTTTTTACGGCTGAGTAATACTCCATTGTGTATATGTACCACAGCTTTCTTATCCATTCATCTGCTGATGGACATCTAGGTTGTTTCCATGTCCTGGCTATTATAAACAGTGCTGCGATGAACATTGGGGTACATGTGTCTCTTTCAATTCTGGTTTCCTCGGTGTGTATGCCCAGCAGTGGGATTGCTGAGTCATAAGGTAGTTCTATTTGCAATTTTTAAGGAATCTCCACACTGTTCTCCATAGTGGCTGTACTAGTTTGCATTCCCACCAACAGTGTAGGAGGGTTCCCTTTTCTCCACACCCTCTCCAGCATTTATTGCTTGCAGATTTTTGGATCGCAGCCATTCTGACTGGTGTGAAGTGGTACCTCATTGTGGTTTTGATTTGCATTTCTCTAATAATGAGTGATGTTGAGCATCTTTTCATGTGTTTGTTAGCCATCCGTATGTCTTCTTTGGAGAAATGTCTATTTAGTTCTTTGGCCCATTTTTTGATTGGGTCGTTTATTTTTCTGGAATTGAGCTGCATAAGTTGCTTGTATATTTTTGAGATTAGTTGTTTATCAGTTGCTTCATTTGCTATTATTTTCTCCCATTCCGAAGGCTGTCTTTTCACCTTGCTTATATTTTCCTTTGTTGTGCAGAAGCTTTTAATTTTAATTAGATCCCATTTATTTATTTTTGCTTTTATTTCCAGAATTCTGGGAGGTGGATCATAGAGGATCCTGCTGTGATTTATGTCTGAGAGTGTTTTGCCTATGTTCTCCTCTAGGAGTTTTATAGTTTCTGGTCTTACATTTAGATCTTTAATCCATTTTGAGTTTATTTTTGTGTGCGGTGTTAGAAAGTGATCTAGTTTCATTCTTTTACAAGTGTTTGACCAGTTTTCCCAGCACCGCTTGTTAAAGAGATTGTCTTTACTCCATTGTATATTCTTGCCTCCTTTGTCAAAGATAAGGTGTCCATATGTGTGTGGATTTATCTCTGGGCTTTCTATTTTGTTCCATTGATCTATATGTCTGTCTTTGTGCCAGTACCATACTGTCTTGATGACTGTGGCTTTGTAGTAGAGCCTGAAGTCAGGCAAGTTGATTCCTCCAGTTCCGTTCTTCTTTCTCAAGATTGCTTTGGCTATTCGAGGTTTTTTGTATTTCCATACAAATCTTGAAATTATTTGTTCTAGTTCTGTGAAAAATGTGGCTGGTAGCTTGATAGGGATTGCATTGAATTTGTAAATTGCTTTGGGTAGTATACTCATTTTCACTATATTGATTCTTCCGATCCATGAACATGGTATATTTCTCCATCTATTAGTGTCCTCTTTGATTTCTTTCATCAGTGTTTTATAGTTTTCTATATGTAGGTCTTTAGTTTCTTTAGGTTAAAATGACTTTTTTAAAGCTACTACCCTGAGTAAGTAGTACCTCTTTAGTAATAGAGAATTTAGTAATTAATTTGAAAGTCTTAACCTCAGTATTTAAAATAGTATAGAAATATATAGGGTCTATAGAAAGCTTGGTAGATTAGTATGCTACTACATGTTCCCAGACGGTTTACTACTAGGAATTAAGCTAAAATGAGAGGTAAATAGCTAATTTATTTTACTTGTATTTTAATTTATTTATTTAATTTGTATTCAAATTACAAAATAAGAGACAATAGTTATTAAGTATCCTTTCTGTTGCATATTTCTTTATCTGCTCAAATACTTGAGTGTCATGCATGTCTGCTGAGTTGCTCAGTTGTGTCCTGCTCTTTTGTGACCTCATGGACTGAAGCCTGTCAGGCTCCTCTGTCCATGGCATTTTCCGGGAACACTGGAGTGGGTTGCTATTACCTGCTCCAGGGTATCTTCCCGACCCAGGGATCGAACCCACAGCTCCTGTGGCTCCTGTGTTGGCAGGTGGATCAGCTGTGTGTAAAATGTATTTTTCCTTTACTTAGGAAATTAATGTATTTATTTTTAAAAAGAAGCAACCATCTTTCCATTATAAATGTTGTCACCTTCGTGAGCAAACTCAAATATTTCTGCATTGTTTCCGTTGTTTTTTTCTGTTAGGTTTTTTTCCAATTCTCTGGATTCTGCTGACTGTATATCAAAGAAAGCAAGCAGCCAGCCTCTAGCTGAAACTGCTGTCACAGATAAAGAAACCGATGCAGGTGAACCAGATTGTCTAGAGGACAAGAAGTTGGGTGATACCAGTGTATCGCATAATTCCAGTGAGCAGACTCCAGATGGTGTGACTGTGATGGCTGAAGAGTCTCAGTCTTTTAAGACCAGCGCATTCACGAGGACCATCTCACCACCCACCTTGGGGACACTAAGAAGTTGTTTCAGTTGGTCTGGAAGTCTTGGAGATATTTCAAGAACTCCAAGCCCCTCTCCAAGCACAGCATTGCAGCAGTTCCGTAGAAAGAGTGATTCTTCCACCTCTCTGCCTGAGAATATTGAGATGTCTGATGTAGCTCCGTTAAAGAGTGATGAGTCAAGTGATGAATCACATCCCTTACATGACGTGGGTTGCTTCTCACAGTCTCAGGAAAGCATGGACTTGTCACCGCACAATTTAAATGCATCAAAACTTTCTCAGCCTTCTAGTAAGGATTCAGATTCAGAGGTAAGTCACATTCTGAAGCCTTTGTTTTCAAATTCATATGTAAGAGAAAATAGGGTGTTAATCAGATAATTGAGGAAATTTTGCTCATGTTACGGAAATAATTGGTTGTTTTAATTTTTCACTCTAGACCTTACTGTGTAGAAAGTTCATGTTTTACTCATCTGAAGGCCTTCTCTGTATCTTTCATATTTTAGACTCATACTTTTAATCTAGCTATATATCTTGAATCATCACTATGTGTTCCACTGATAAGTGTCTCAAGTTGTGGAACACTTAAGACGTAAGAATGATAAGCTTATTGAAGTTATTATAAATTTAATATTTAAATCCTTAATATAGTCTTGAATTCAGACAGTGTTTGAAACCTTATAACTAAATAACCCTATTAACATGATGGTGTTTGTCTTAAGTTTTAATACTTAAGAAATATATATATTTTTTACTCGTATTATTCTTGTTGTAAGTCCCCTTTATGATAAAATAAGATAGTAATGTAAGAGATTTTATGTTATTCTATTTAAATTAATAAAAGCATCCTAGCCAATTTTTTCTTATTCATAAAATAGCTTTATTCTTACTTAAATCAAAGCTCCAAATAACTACTACTAGTAAGACCCAGTGATGTCATATTTTAAAATGATATGATGGCATAAGTTATCTCAAATTTACTAATTTAACATACTTCATTTTATGTTCACAACTATAGTTACCAAGTTGTAAGAACAATTATAACCTTGGTAATATTTGACGGAATTTTGAGGACTGATAATCCTGAATATTAAACATCTAATAAATCAGTATGTCTCTGTGTACCTGTGGTCCGTTGCTCAGTTGTATTCAGCTCTTTTGCGACCCCATGGACTGTAGCCCACCAGGCTCCTGTGTCTCCATGGAGTTTTCCAGGCAAGAATACTGGAGTGGGTTGCCATTTCCTTCTCCAGGGGATCTTCCTGACCCAGAGATAAAACCCACATCTTTTGTGTCTCCTGCATTGGCAGGCAGATTCTTTAATACTGCGCCACCTGGGAAGCCCAATAAATCAGTATATCTTATGTTTATCAAAAGGAAAATATTTTATTCAAGTTCCTAAAGGAAATTTGAGTTGTATTGGACTCAAAGAAAAAAGCCTAGTTAAAATGTGGAAACAAATTGTTTTCATTTAGAGAAAGCTGAAATCAGTTAATGTATTCAAATCCATTCCAGATTTTTAAGTAAGAGGGGCTTCCCTGGTGGTTCAGCTGTAAAGACTCTGCCTGTAATGCAGGAGATGCAGGTTCAATCCCTGGGTCAGGAAGATTCCCCTGGAAAAGGAACCAGCAACCCAATTCAGTACTCTCACCTAGTAAATCCCATGGACTGAGGAGCCTGGTGGGGTACAGTCCATGGGGTCGCAAAGGAATCGGATACGACTTGGCAACAACAACAAAATGCCAAACCAAACCCTTGAGGCTTTTGCTACTCTTTTCTTGTTCGCTCACTTTGTGTTCAGTTCATCCATACTGGTCTCAAAGACTCTGTTTCTTTTAATACGAGCCTCCATTTTAATGTCATCTTTTTCATTTTCCACGTCTTACTGCATTTTTCTCATGGCACTATTTGGGTTCCATCGTAGTTGTTGTTTCTTGAATATCTTTCATTAAAAATCACCATCTCTTTATGAGGATACTTTCAAGTCCTCTGAACTCCTTTGGAGTATTTTTGTTCCTTTTCCAGCAGACATCTTCCTGTTTTACTAACTTTGTATAGCTTTTAGCATGTTTTACTGAGAAGACTTACCAGCTCACAGCCTAAGAGCTCATCATGCTGACAAAACGCTCCACATGTCTGTCTTCTGGGCAATCATTTTTGTGCTTACAGTTATAGAAACATAAATTCTCTCCCCTCACCAAAAAAAACCAAACTAAACTAAAAATCATTCATTAAATCATCTCTTGCCACCAGATGTGGTAAATTTCTCTTACGATAAAAGGATTAATGGTCAAACAATTGGGACAATAACAGATAACTTAAAAATTATGTTATCTTTCTTTATTCAGAAAATGTTTTAGAGTGTGACTGACGTTTCATTTTGAATATCATTTTTACTGTATGATTCTGAAGAAAATGCGTTGGAGATTTCCATTGGTGGTTCACTGTGAAAAGCAACAACTGTATACTCTATGTTTATTAAGTTCATTAACCCTATTTGAGGTTAATTAATCTTAGGATCTTACTCTTGATCTTTCTTTTAAGAAACAATATAGCCCAGAGTCATCACTACTATGAGTAAGGAAGTGTTTCTGTAAATTACAATCCAAATTTTGACTTTTGGATTGCTTTTTAAGTATATAATGCTATGTAAAATCCCAAGGTAAATATATATATTTTAAATCCTCTTGAAAAATGCAGAAATGTAAAGTCTCCTGAATTTATTTATTTACTTTCTAAAGTCCTTGAAAGGGTACAGCATCACATGGATTCTGTATCCAATGGCTTAAGCCAGAAGGTTGCTTAGAAATTTGGCATGAAGCATGCCACTGTTCCCATGAACATGAGTTGCTTTTCCCCAGATTACTCTGTTTTTGTTGAGCATTGTTCTTTGCTTTGTACACACAGAAGTGTATCTCTTGCCTGGATAGAAGTCAATTTCATCTCAGGCATATGTCCGCTCAGTCATGTCCAACTCTTTGTGATCCCATAGACATAGCCCACCAGGCTCCTCTGTCCATGGAATTCTCCAGGCAAGAATATTAGAATGAATTGCCATTCCCTTCTCCAGGGGGTCATCCCGACCCAGGAGTCAAACCTGGGTCTCCTGCATTGCAGGCAGATTCTTTACCATCTCAGCCACCAGTCATAAACACCTTCAGTTTTAAGAAGAGCTGTGTGCTCCCTCTGGTTCTAGAGACCCCACTTGGAGCTTTTTAATTGATATTTTATACAGTTTACTTCTCCAGCTGAAACTTCCTACTAGTTTTCTGTAGTGAAACTGGCAAAGATCATTCTTTCCACATTAATTTTCTTTTATTGTATTTCATGCTTTTAATACCTTTTTCTTCTGAGAAGCAACATTTTATTTACACTGATTTTTCTCAATTTACTTGTTTTATGTTTTGTTGAATATTGGTCAGTTGTCATAAAATCTTGATAGTAAAAATCTAATTTTGCTTTATTTTTCGATCTTGGGGATCTAGGAATCTGATTGCAATTTTAAGTCACTTGATAAACAAGGTGATCAGAAATCCAAGCTACACTTGTTTGATTTTTCAAAGAAAGACACGCTTCTAAGAAACAAGGTAAAACACTTATATAAATTACTTTTAAATTTCAGAAGCAGAGCATGCTTATTACCAGGAAATATGAATATAAGCAAAATTAAAACTCAAAGTGCCTATATTCTTATTTACACAAAAATGTCTACCTTCAGATCTTTTAGGACCATTTTGTACTTGATTTGTATTGGGTTGGCCAAAAAGTTCCTTTAATTTTTAAGTAAAAATAAAAGACACATTTTTCATTTTCACCAAGAACTTTATTGAACAACATATTTGTTGTTTTGTTCCACTACCTTCTGCCATTTTCCAGACAACGTCTTAACTATCTTCCCAAAACTTTTATCATTTTGAGTAAAGAATTGTTCCAGGTACATTATTTTCAAAATTTTATAAAGACCAAAATAAATGAAAATCCGAAGTTATAATATCTGAATATGGCAGTTAAATCAGAAAACCAGTCTAGCTGTAAGTTTTTGTCTGGTCATCAAAGAAACCTTGTGGCATCCTGATGGATACGTTTTCTGTTGACTTTCACCTAGTGCTGCTTTCAGTTGGTCCAGTTGGGAGCAGTACTTGTTGGAATTAATTGTTTGGTTTTCCAGAAGGAACTCACAATAGAGGACTCCTTTCCAGTTCCACCATGTACACATCACTTTGTTTGGATAAAGACTGTCCGTCAGTATGGTTGGTAGTTCTTCTGTTCCGTAATCTCTTCTGTTCCACATTGTTGAACAGTATCCACTTTTGATTGCCTGTCACAATTTGTTTTTATAGCAGAATGTTTTAATTATGTTTAAGTAGAGAATCACATGCCGAAATACTGTCAAGAAGGTTTTGTTTTTTTTTTTTCACTTATGTGGAACCTAAACTTCAAAGCAATTAACATAAGCAAGCTGGTGCATATGATTTTCAACATTTGATTTGGATATTTTGAGTATGTGAGTGAGCTATCTCCTGTGTGGTATAACTTTGATCTCAGTTTGTGTCTCCCTTTGATCACTGTCAACTTGAATTGGTCTACGTGCCCGTGGATCTTCGTCTAGTGAGAAATCTGTACCTTTTCTGGAATGAAAAGTGAAAAATGAAAGTGAAAGTTGCTCAGTCATGTCCAACTCTTTGCAACCCCATGAACTATACAGTCCATGGAATTCTCCAGACCAGAATACTGGTGTGGGTAGCCTTTCCCTTCTCCAGGGGATCTTCCCAATCCAGAGATTGAAGCCAGGTCTTCTGCATTGCAGGTGGATTCTTTACCACCTGAGCCACAAGGGAAGCCCAGGAATACTGGAGTGGGTAACCTATCCCTTCTCCGGTGGGTCTTCCTGACCCAGGAATCGAACCAGGGTCTCCTGCATTGCAGGTGGATTCTTTACCAACTGAGCATGATAGTATACCAGAATGATCATCCCCACTGAGATCTGTGGGTACAGGGTCCTCATTGCCATCTTCCTAAATTCCATGTATAATCGGCTCCAGTTTCATCCATCTCATCAGAACTGATTCAAATGAATTCTTTTACGGCTGAGTAATACTCCATTGTGTATATGTACCACAGCTTTCTGATCCATGCATCTGCTGATGGACATCTAGGTTGTTTCCATGTCCTGGCTATTATAAACAGTGTCTCTTTCAATATCAGGGGTAGTTCTATTTGCAATTTTTAAGGAATCTCCACACTGTTCTCCATAACTAGTTTTGCAACAGTGTAGGGCATTTTATTGCTTGCAGATTTTGATCCATTCTGACTTCATTTTGTATAATAATTTTTAATTCCATCTTCAGTATTAAATGACTGCACAGAAATTCACTAATTTTTTTTTTTTTTTTTGAAGCACACTAATATGAAAGCTGTCACAATGCAATCTAACAAAATTGTTTCAAATGAAGTTATAGACAGGGAAGTGCCATTAGAGCCATCTTATGGAAAAAACCTCATGAACATTTTGGCCAACCTAATAGGTATTTAAGTTGTAAAACTTGCTTTTTTTTTTTTCTTTATAGTATATAAAGATCTATTTCATGTACTTAAATAACATTACTTATAATGACTAAAATATGCCGTGGTGTGCGTTTAACTAATCTTCTTATGTTTGTCCTTTACTCTAAAAATTTTTGTTATACCAAACAGTACTGCAATGAAGATTTTGTTGATAAATGTTTGAGTACTATACACATTCTTGATTTTTCATGGGGATGAATTCTGTGGAGTGATATTACTGGTCCAAGGGCAGGTATTTGTAAAGCTTTGATGTGTATTGCAAAAAGGCCTTCTAGAAACTGGGTCCCTGATAAGTCAAGGGTTTTTTTCAGTGAGACTATATAAATATTTATGTGCCTGCATAGTGAAAGCTCATAAGTCAAAAGTCCATTTTATGTATTAAGTATCTTGCCAATATAAAAATACTAATTCCTACCTTCAAAATGGGCAAGAGACATGAACAGAGATCACAAAAGCAAAAAGCGCAAGGGGATGATTAACATATAAAAGCATGTTCAACCTCATTAATAATCAAATAACACAAATTAAAGTAATAAAATATAATTTCTTACCTCTTATTTTTCCAAAAGTTTTTAATTTACTGAACTTTATAAGGGTATAAAGTGCTGAAGTGAACAATCACATTTAAGATAGCATAATCCTATTAATTGGTATGATTAATTATCCCAATAATTAATTAATTAGGATAATAATTACTTAGGATAATCATATTGAGGAGAATAAGAATTGCTGTGCCATTTCTGGAAAGCAATTTGAAAGAGTTCAAATAATTTAACCCAGTAAGTACATTCTAGAACTTGAGCCTAAAGAGATAATGAGAATTTAAATACAAGACTACTTATTCTTGCATTGGTTGCAATAGTGAAAAATTGGAAAAAAAAATCTAAATATCTAAAAAATAAGGGTGTGAAATACATTAAATACGTTGTTGGTTTTAGTGAACATATATTATTTTTCTTATATAAGAAAACTATATTTATATAGTTAATATGTTACCTTCTTATGTTTATTTGTAAAAGCATAGAAACTTTACAGAAGTTTTTAATAAGTGATCTAGTATATCTATTTGAAAGAAAGTCATATCTCATACTATATAAATATATATAAATGCAAAATATGTAAATATAAAGTGAAAGTTGCCCAATCATGTCTGACTTTTTGGGGACCCCATGAACTGTATAGTCCAAGGACTTCTCCAGGCCAGAATACTGGAGTGGGTAGCTGTTCTCTTCTCCAGGGGATCTTCCCAACCTAGGGATTGAATCCAGGTCTCCTGCACTGCAGATGGATTCTTTACTAGCTGAGCCAACAGGAAATATAAGTTTCTTTTAAAAATCTCTGAGTGAGAAAGACTTTCAAACAGATCCTGTGTTGTAAAAATGTCCATATTATTTTTGAATGAAAAGAGAAACCATACTATTATATAATATGTGTAGTATGGTGTTTTTGTTTGCTTAAATGCTTGAAAATACGCATATTGTATATGTTTGTATGTGATTGTTAGTCACTTAGTCATATCCGACTCTTTTTGACCCCCTGGACTGTAGCCCACCAGGCTCCTCTGTCCATGGGATTTTCCAGGCAAGAGTGCTGTAGTGGGTTGCCATTCCCTTCTTCAGGGGATCTTCCTGACCCAGAGATTGAACCTGGATCTCCTGCACTGCAGGCAAATTCTTTAGCATCTGAACCTCCAGGGAAGCCCATGTTTGTATAATCATGGTAAAAAGTCTGGAAAGAAATTAAAATTATTTGCGGTGGTAGGACTAAAGATATAGAAAGTACTTTCTCAAAAGAAGTTACATCTGAGCATTAAATCATCATGTTTTTATTATTATTACACTTTCAGATTTCATTGTCAGTGTTTTAACTGTCACTTCTGTTTTGGTGACAACTCCCCCGATGAACCTTCCCTCTTGCTCCCTGGTGTCCATCTTCAGTATATAAAATCAAACTCATCTTTCTTTTTAAACATATAACCAGTACTTCTTAAAGCACTTATCAGCTGTAATATTTGCTCTGTGTCACTTAATAATATTTGCTCAGTTCCAAAATCTTTGGGTTGTCCTCTTTCTTTATAACATCCAGCTGGATCCTTCTATTTCAAAGGCTAAAGAAAAACAATCAAGACATCTATACCTATCTAAATCCTGTTTCTTTCTCTGTCTCATTTCTTGCTCTCCTTTTTTCCTATCACCAACATCCTAATTTAATATTTCATCTTTCAGGTGTGAATCTTTTCATTCTTTATACACCCTCTACTAGGTTCATCAATTTTAAATCCTTGTTTTATATTACCACACTCATACTGTCCTAAAAAAACAGTAACAAAACTTTAATGGCTCCACATTTCCAGCAGCATACAAGTCAATGAATCCAAGGTGCAGATAAAGACAAATATCATATGACATCATTTAATTATCTTTAAAAAAAAATGATACAAATGAACTGATTTACAAATAGAAATAGAGTCACAGACATAGAAAACAAACTTAAGTTGCCAAAGGGGTTAGCGGGAAAAGTAGGGTAGGGACATAAGCTAGGTGTTGGGGATTAACATATACACACTGCTGCTGCTGCTGCTGCTGCTGCTGCTGCTGCTAAGTCGTTTCAGTTGTGTCCAAATCTGTGCTTCCCAGAGACAGCAGCCTACCAGACTCCCCCGTCCCTGGGAGTCTCCAGGCAAGAACACTGGAGTGGGTTGCCATTTCCTTTTCCAAGGCATGAAAGTGAAAAGTGAAAGTGAAGTCACTCAGTCGTGTCCGACTCTCAGCGACCCCATGGACTGCAGCCCACCAGGCTCCTCCATCCATGGGATTTTCCAGGCAAGAGTACTGGAGTGGGGTGCCATTGCCTATATAAAATAACAAGGATCTACTGTACAGCACAGGGAAGTATACTCAGTATCTTGTGATAACCTATAAGGGAAAAGAATCTATATATAATATATATGTGTATATAACTGAGTCACTTTGCTGTACCATTGAAATTAATACAATATTATAAATTATACCTCAATTAAAAATGAATAGATCAACTTAAATGTCAGTAGAGATCTGTTTAAGTAAATTATGGAACACATATACAATGGAAAAGATAAGCAACCTATTCAAAACAAAATTCAGTTCTACATGTGAAATGGAAAAATCTTAAAGATACATTACTCGGTAAAATCAAGATATATTAAGCAAGAAAAAAAGTGCACGTTGTGGTATGACACGATTTTTAGTATGCTGCCAGTCGTGTGGTGTGTGTGTGTAAATGAATTCAGTCATTGCACAGGAAACCAGTAATAGCAATTGCCTAAAGGCAGTGAGGAAGTAAGAGCGACTCACTTTTCTGTCTTTTCTTTTGTAACTCTTGAATTTAGGTACATGGATCACCTATTAAAAATATTATATAAGTTTTGCAGACCTAAACCCACTTTTGCACGTTGATTATAGGTTATTTTTTGTTCCAGTGTATAAATAATTTGTTTCAGTGTATAAAGTTTGAGATTAAAGGTAGTTTGTTTTAACACAGTAGTATTAAAACAAGCATTTAATCTTCAGATTCCTGGGCTGTATAAATCCAGTTCTGTGGACAGTCTTTCTACAACCAAGATCAAACCTTTAGTACCTGCCAGAGCCAGTGGGCTGAGCAAGAAGCCATCAAGCATCCATAAGAGAAATCATCACAATGCCGAAAACAAGCCAGGACTGCAGATCAAAATCAATGAACTCTGGAAAAATTTTGTATTTAAAAAGTGAGTTACCATGTTACTGATTCTAAAATAGGATAAATCATTTTTTCTCTATAATCTCAATTCCTGTCTCCTGTTTCTGTTTTCCTATGAATCAGTTTCTTTTTCCTCTTACCCTTAGAGTTTTAATTTCCTCTGGTCCCTGTAACTGACTCTTTGTAAGAATATGTACTCTCAGTTTCTGTATCTTCTTTTTAGTGAAAAGATGGCCAACTGAAAACCTCAGTTCTCAGTCTGGCTTTGGGGTCTCTATGTTGTTAAGCAAACTACTTTTCCAGGGCTTAAGTGCCTCAGCTTTTTTTCCTTCTAAAAGTTGTTTCAGACTTGAGAATGGAAAGATAATGCTGTATGGTTACTTCTGGACTTAAGGCAGTTTGTTTCCCTAAATTACCTCATCTAAAATGGAAAGAGTCAGTAAGTTTATGAGTTTATATGATGAATTAGCCAGATTTCTACTGTATATGGCAAACAGTGTTTTAAGAGAGTTGACCCTGCATATATCTACATTTTTTGAACCACATTTCTTCCGTTAGACAACAAAATTAACCAAAGAGTAGCATGACTTTATAGTTAATTTATTTTCTTGTTCTTATTACAGCAAATGTGCCAAGAATAAAAGCAAAGAGAAAGGGGTGGAGGGAGGTGTCTTACATGGAGTGATAAGATTAAACTTTCAGTTCAGTTCAGTTCAGTTCAGTTCAGTCACTCAGTCGTGTCCGACTCTTTGCGACCCCATGAACTGCAGCACGCCAGGCCTCCCTGTCCATCACCAACTCCCGGAGTTCACTCAAACTCATGTCTATCGAGTTGGTGATGCCATCCAGTCATCTCATCCTGTGTTGTCCCCTTCTCCTCCTGCCCCCAATCCCTCCCAGCATCAGGGTCTTTTCCAATGAGTCAACTCTTCACATGAGGTGGCCAAAGATTAAACTTTACCTAGTAAATATTGTTATCACAATCAGTTGAGATAGTATTAGTGGAAATACTTTGTAATAAATGCTGGACAATTATTTTTTACTTACATTGTGTAAAGTCTAGATTAAACCATATAGCAGCAGTTCTCAAGCTTTTTGCCTTTAGGAACACTTTATAGTCTTAAAAATTACTGAGAGCCCAAAAGTGCTTTGGTTTATGTGTGTTATATCTCTTTTTAATGTGTTATTAAAAAGGACATTTAGAAAATATTTATTTTAAAATAGCAATCTCATTTCATCTTAAAATTGATAGTATATTTTTGCAAAACTATGTTTTTCAGAACAAAAATGAGAATGACATTGTTTTACATTTTTGCAAATCTTTTCTGTCCAATTTAATGTAACTGAACTGAATTCTTATATCTGCTTCTTTGTTTGATTTGTTATGCCTTGGTTAAGTTATAGGAAGAAAATCTGATCTCACATGTAAATGCACTTTAGCTTAATAGCATGTTTTATTTAATTTTAATTTTTCTTCTTTTATATTACACCAAAATTCAGTACGTGGTAGTTTCTTAAAAGTTGTAATATAGGATATGAAACCACATTGATTGATTTTTATACATTACAGTCTATTAGCTCATATTGTATTTTGGTGTTCATCTTTTACTCATTCATAATTTTATAACATTGGTGTAAATCATTTGAAAAATGTGAACTTACTGAGCTGTGCTTATCTTTCAATTGTTGACACATTTTTGTTATGCAATATTTTTAAAAATCGAAGTCTTGCCAGCAGTCTTTTAAGTATTGGGAAAGTGACAAGGGGCAGATAAAAGTTTTCCAAAATTCTAATTTTCACTGGAAAGCTTGAATTTTGTCTCTGGCAACAAATGCTGTTAGGTTTGTTTTTTTTTTCCTTAGAAATAACAAATAATCTCTGTTCATTTTAGAGAAGCCCTTTGCTAAATACTTAAATTTGAATTTCCATAGTGAGACTGACTTTTTTTTTAGTACTATCAGTATTTCTTAAACAGTTTGGTGACACTGTGTTGATTCATTGCCAGCAGCTTTACTTATTATCAGCACAAGTGTCCTTTTTTAGATTACTGATACAAGTGTCAGCACAGTATGAAAAGCAGATAAAGTCTAAATACTATTATGAAAATAGTTTTAAATATTACAAACCTCTCAAAAGGGTCTTGGGAATAGGATTAGTTTCTATAGACATAGAACTTCCTTCCAGAAGTTGGGAGTGAGGAAGGAGTGAAAAGATAGGGCTTAAACGTTGGTTCATGCTCCACTCATGCTGCTTCTCACCCAGACTTGAGAAGGATGCTAGAAAGAAAAAAACTAAAGTTTGTTTACTGAAATCATTCTACCTTCAGTTCAGTTCAGTCCAGTCGCTCAGTCGTGTCCAACTCTTTGCGACCCCATGAATCGCAGCACACCAGGCCTCCCTGTCCATCACCGATTCCTGGAGTTCACTCAGATTCATGTCCAGGTGTTCACTCAGATTCATGTCCATCGAGTCAGTGATGCCATTCAGCCATCTCATCCTCTGTCGTCCCCTTCTCCTCCTGCCCCCAATCCCTCCCAGCATCAGAGTCTTTTCCAATGAGTCAACTCTTCTCATGAAGTGGCCAAAGTACTGGAATTTCAGCTTTAGCATCATTCCTTCCAAAGACAGGTGTCTATTTAGTAGTGGTGTGGTACCTACTTTGAAAGATGACTTAGAAAGCAGGAATGGGTACTAAGAAGCAAAACTCAAATTTTGCAGGGAGTACTCAGAAGAATTTGACTGTGTTACATAATGAATTGGGGGAAATTATACGGTAGAGGTTCTTATCCTCTTTATATACCTCTATTTTGTCCAGGCAGATTATTCTCTAATAAACACTACCATAAAAACACCAAATTCGTTTTATTATATTATATTTTGCAGAGATTCTGAAAAGCTTCCTTCTTGTAAGAAGCCAGATCCCCTGTCTCCAGTCAAAGATAACATCCAGCTAACTCCAGAAGAAGAGGATATATTTAACAATTCTGAATGTATGCTTGTTCAGAGAGCACTATTCCAGTAAACGCAAGCAGCTGGGAGACTGTTGCCTGCAAGAGAATCTCTATCAATTTCAAGTCCTGTTTGGAAATGAGGCCATTCTGAAAGATTTGTTCTTAGATCTATGCTATTTATTTTAAATAGAACACAATTTTTTATAATAATTTTGTAACTGTTCTTGTTTGGCTTTTTATATTTTTATAAGAAGCTAACTAGAGAAATAACTTTGGAAAATCTACTCTACAGCTTTCCCTGTGGTCCAGCGGCTAAGACTCCTTGCACCCAATGCAGGGAACCTGAGTTCGACCCCTGATCAGGAAACTAGATCCCACTTGCCACAACTAAGGGTCCCCCTGCTGCAACTAGGACCCAATGCGGCCAAAATAAATAGTTTTAAAACAAAAATCTATTCTAAAGATTTCTATAATGTCAAATACAAAGATGATAAATGGAAAACCACAATTCTGTAATCATTTTATACTGTAAGAAATTACTATACTTTTCCATGCTTTCATTTTTTTTCACCTGTCTTTCCTGTCTTTCAGGGTTGAATTGGAAATACAGTTGCTGGGATGGGAGGGGTTGTTGGAAGGGTTAAAGATCATTGCATAAATGGGACAGTCCTCTGTTATCCCTGAAGAGTTTCGTAGGTTACAGATTGACAGTGAAGGACAATTGCTTTCAGCATCATATGAAAGGAACTACTTACATCATTCATATTCTTAAGCTTCCAAAGTAGCCTGTTTCTCTTGTATATCTTTTTTGAAGTGTAAGCTAAAAATTCCTTAGCTTATATTTAAAACTTATGTCCTAGGTGTGATGTAAGATATTAATACTAAAGCTACAGAATCGATGATTTGTCCATACTCTGCAAAGAAATAGATGGGAACTAAAACCAGGTATGCAAGTGAAGATCTGAAGTAAGGAAGTAAAGTGACAATCTGACCAGAAGTAAAACGATTGTAAAAGTGTCTGAGATATAGAGGATAAATGAAAGGGATTCAGAGCAGTTTAATTTTTATGTGAGACTTAGTAGAGGACTTGGATAAAGAGTCCAAGTGGAAAAAAACATAATGTTTTAAGAAACAGCATAAAATTTTTAAATGGAGACAATTTTTTTCTCAAAATCTGGAAAAGGCTACAAAGAACAAAAGCAAAATTGAACTTTCTGTGAATGTTTCCTGTTACACAACAAATTAAGAAAGGGAAGATGGCAACAGTGCTGTAGTTTTTCAGTCTCCGAACCCCCACATTACCGCAACTGGGTGACAAAGTCAAAACACTAATGAACAACATTACAACAAATTCAGATGGCGTCATATATTTAAATCCCAAACTGTAAGTAGGTGAAGACAAACCACCAGCAGCCACAAGACTGCAAGGTGGTACTGACATCTGTATGGGAGAAGTAGAGAATGGCAATAGGGCACTAATGGACATGAGAACAGAACTTATACAAAATAATTGTTGAAACACAGAGTGGACCAAGTTGCAAACAGCATTTAAAACTGTTATGTAGTCCAATGGTAAGTGAGTGCAAGAGGCCTGCAATTATATCTGAAGGACTGAAGCAATGCAGTCCATATGAACTTTTGAAATGATTTACCGTATTTGCCAAGGTTCCCTTCTAGGGGAACAGGGTCTCCCACAGAAGAGAAACTGCTGCCAAGTAAAACAAAAGCTTGAGTGGGAAAGAGACAGTAGACACAAAGCAAGAGGAATAGTTGCCCAAGAAATCTCAGGAGAAAACTTTTTGAACACTGAAAAAGCAACAATAGCAGCAAAACAGCTGAGAAGCTCCCGTGAGCCATGCCTGCTCAAAGTTTAGGAAATTTATTTTTACTTAAAAAGAAACTACAGAAAAATGTTTAGGTCACTCCTTTACAAAACTGATTTAAAGAGTCAAGCAGTATAACATCTCTATAAATAATGAAAATCTACCAGAAAGGCCCACTGAGCCAATCAAAACCAGTGTATTTGAAAATGTGCTAAAAGTTAAATAAATGCTATGGAATATGAAGGAAATTTAGAACTGGAAAAAGAGGGGAAAAAAAGAGGCAAGCTCAGGAGAGCATTAGAAATAAAAATTTCAGAAATTAAAGCTAGAAGGAACACAAATAATCATACAGATAGATGATGCCTTAAATAGGTAAAAAAAAAAAGGAAAAAACACCTTAAAAGATTAGCAAGTCACAGATATTGAAGATGGAGCAGAAGGTCCAATATACAGATAAAAAGAATCTCTGAAGGAAAAACAACCTATAATTTCAGAAAAATTTTAAATTTTAAGATTTGAAACAATATTTTTAAAATGCACTGTTACACCCAGGATTATTGATCCAAAACAGCTAACACCAAGATGTAAGTAACAAGTTACTTTAAAGAAGGAAAAATCCTCTGGGTAGGCAAGGACAGTGGGTGACATGTAAGAATAATAATGAGATTTTTCCACAATTATTCTTTATACCTGAAGAAATTGAGTAATGTGTTAAAGATACTCAAGGGAAAATGTAAGCAAAGGATTTTATATTCAACAAAATCAACTTTCAAGTATATAGAATACAAACATCTATCAAACAAGAATTTGGAAATTATTGCTCACTTAAGCTCTTCCTGAGAAATCAGAAAATAACCAAAATAACTGGAGAAATAGCACCATAAAGATTGATGATGACCATCAAACATAGTGACTTGTACAGCTAAAAATGAGAGCTAAAAGGGAAATATGATATGCAATGACTATGTGCCCAGATGACATAGATAGTACAGCTACAGAGAATAGAACGTATGTAAAACATTTGGTTTAGTTTGAAGTAGTCTGATAATTGTTATTTTAGGACTATTTGTATATAATGTGGGATAGGGTAAATGAGTGTTTGTGGGATATTTTAATTCATCCCCAATTTTCTTGAGAACCAAGATACTTCCCCACCCCCAAGATTCTTAATGTCTAGGAAAAAGGAGATTAAGACAAAATACAGAACAGCTTAATTTTTTTGAATGTAGTTATAAACGAGTTGGAAGTACTGGTAAACTTATGAATGTGTATATACACACATACTATATGTACACACATATACATATATGTGTATGTGTACCTACATATAGCTTCCCTGGTAGCTTAAGTGGTAAAGCATCTGCCTACAAAGCAGAAGACCTACCCACAGGTACTAAAGAGACCCAGAAAAAAGTAACCAATCCTGTACCAATGAGCATCCCAATCACTAGTCTTAATATACCACTTTTTACTGAAAGAAACGAGAGCTTGGAAAAGACCTATAAAAGGCAAGCCTAGGATATCTTGTTAAAACAGAAGCCTTTAGTGAGTAAAATGTAATTTCAAAAACGATTAAGGAGACACCTGAAGAGGACCCCACTCTCCAAACATGGGAGATTTTGATCTTGAAAAGATAGGAACTGTCCTTTATTTGATCCCATCATAAACATATTTTTAAAAATTGGTCACCTTCAGAAGATGACAGAGTATCAATGCATTATCTTGGATATGGGAAAGTAAAGGAGAAATAACAGGCATTTCCCCTATCTTTATACTGTATACTTTATATTCCAGGCAAGAATACTGGGATGGGTTGCCATTTCCTTCTCCAGGGGATCTCAACCCAGGAATCAAACCTGGGTCTCCTGCATTGCTGGCAGATTCTTTACCAACTGAGGTACGAGGAATGCCCATCTTTATACTGTACCAGTGGGTTGCCAAACAGAAGATCAATCTCTTTTTAGTGCTCTAACAATGAAAAAGAGATATTACTGTTTTGCAACCCCCAGTGGATTAATGGATTTAGGTTTAAAGTGTCAGCTGCTGTTAACGTTGTAACTAGACATTCCATTTCTCTTAATGAAAGAGCTCAGCATCCTCTAGTCTTGCCACGGGATTGGAGATAAGACATCATTCCTCTGGATCCAACTGCAAAATTGCAGGAAATACGGAGGACAGAGGAAATAGGGAACTGCAACCTGAGCGTGCAATTAGCAAAATTCAGACAGCAGCAAATTGCAGATGAAATGCCCCTGGATTCTCAACAGATAAATTATAAGGAAAGGGAGAGGAAAATTCCATATTAAAAGATGAAACTAAACTAAATTATTTAGGGATGCCCACTCTGGTGATTAGACAATAAGAGAAATATAAGGAAGTGATAATTATAAGATTTAGGGTGGTGGTTACAGGGAGTTCAGTAGTGTCCAACTCTTTGTGACCCCATGGGCAATAGAGTTCATGGAATTCTCCAGGCCAGAATACAGGAGTGGATAGTCTTTCCCTTCTCTAAGGGATCTTCCCAACCCAGGGATTGAACCCAGGTTTCCCACATTATGACAAGGTTTGCTTATAATAGCTTATTAGGGTATCGATATCAGAAAGTAAAATGTTGGCCTTTTAATTTACTAGGCCATTTACTTGTTTTGTGTGGCTCTTCATATTCTGTTTTTTTTCATTTATGTAAATATTTTTTAAAATGTTTACAATGTCGTGTTGGTTTCTGCCATACAATGATAATTTTTTAAAATCATTATTTTAATAGTATTCCATCAAATTGAAAATATAATTGATTATAAGAGGCATCATTAATTTATGTACAGTTGGGAATAAACTCCATCAACTTTGAGGTACACACTGTTCTCAAAAATGTTAAAATATGTACCTTAGACTAGAGGCCCTGCCACAATTCAGAGATACACATCCTGTGACTTGGGCACAAAATCAAGCAACTATCCTCATTTCGAAAAGTTAACTGGCCAGTTGGCACCAGACAGCCTCTGTTCTTGAAAGACATGAAGCGCAGCTGAAAGTACAAGGCTGAAAAGATGGGATAAAGTGACAACAAACTGAACTCAGTCTCGCTTCCCTGTGTAGGCCCCATTCTCTCTTCTTTTGGGGTTCCGGCTGCACACATTAGAAAGCTGTAAGTTGTCACACAGCTATTAGTGCTGTAACGTTTACTCCGTTTTTCAGTTTGGGTAATTTCTATGAACCCATTTTCTAGTTAACCAGTTCTTTCCCTGACTCTTCATCTGGGTTATTCTGCTTTTTGTTTTTATTTCTTGTATTTCTAACTTACAGTTTCCGTCTCTGCTGACATTCCCCCAACCTGTGCATGCACATACGGTCCATATTTTACGCAAGGCATATTCAGTTCAGTTCAGTCGCTCAGTCGTGTCCGACTCTGCGACCCCATGAATCGCAGCATGCCAGGCCTCCCTGTCCATCACCAACTCCCTGAGTTCACTCAGACTCACGCCCATCGAGTCAGTGATGCCATCCAGCCATCTCATCCTCTGTCGTCCCCTTCTCCTCCTGTCCCCAATCCCTCCCAGCATCAGAGTCTTTTCCAATGAGTCAACTCTTTGCATGAGGTGGCCAAAGTACTGGAGTTTCAGCTTCAGCATCATTCCCTCCAAAGAAATCCCAGGGCTGATCTCCTTCAGAATAGACTGGTTGGATGTCCTTACAGTCCAAGGGATTCTCAAGAGTCTTCTCCAACACCACAGTTCAAAAGCATCAATTCTTCGGTGTTCAGCTTTCTTCACAGTCCAACTCTCACATCCATACATGACCAATGGAAAACCATAGCCTTGACTAGATGGACCTTTGTTGGCAAAGTAATGTCTCTGCTTTTCAATATACTATCTAGGTTGGCCATAACTTTTCTTCCAAGGAGTAAGCGTCTTTTAATTTCATGGCTGCAGTCACCACCTGCAGTGATTTTGGAGCCCCCCAAAATAAAGTCTGACACTGTTTCCACTGTTTCCCCATCTATTTCCCATGAAGTGATGGGACCAGATGCCATAATCTTAGTTTTCTGAATGTTGAGCTTTAAGCCAACTTGTTCACTCTCCACTTTCACTTTCATCCAGAGGCTTTTTAGTTCCTCTTCACTTTCTGCCATAAGGGTGGTGTCATCTGCATATCTGAGCTTATTGAATATTTCTCCCAACAATCTTGATTCCAGCTTGTGTTTCTTCCAGCCCAGTGTTTCTCATGATGTACTCTGCATAGAAGTTAAATAAGCAGGGTGACAATATACAGCCTTGATGTACTCGTTTTCCTATTTGGAACCAGTCTGTTGTTCCATGTCCAGTTCTAACTGTTGCTTCCTGACCTGCATGCAGATTTCTCAAGAGGCAGGTCAGGTGGTCTGTATTCCCATCTCTTTCAGAATTTTCCAGAGTTTATTGTGATCCACATAGTCAAAGGCTTTGGCATAGTCAATAAAGCAGAAATAGCTGTTTTTCTGGAACTCTTGCTTTTCCATGATCCAGCGGATGTTGGCAATTTGATCTCTGGTTCCTCTGACTTTTCTAAAACCAGCTTGAACATCTGGAAGTTCACGGTTCACCTATTGCTGAAGCCTGGATTGGAGAATTTTGAGCATTACTTGACTAGCATGTGAGATGAATGCAATTGTGCGGTAGTTTGAGCATTCTTTGGCATTGCCTTTCTTTGGGATTGGAATGAAAACTGACCTTTTCCAGTCCTGCGGCCACTGCTGAGTTTTCCAAATTCGCTGGCATATTGAGTGCAGCACTTTCACAGCATCATCTTTCAGGATTTGAAATAGCTCTACTGGAATTCCATCACCTCCACTAGCTTTGTTGGTAATGATGCTTTCTAAGGCCCACTTGACTTCACATTCCAGGATGTCTGGCTCTAGGTGAGTGATCACACCATCGTGATTATCTTGGTCGTGAAGATCTTTTTTGTATAGTTCTGTGTATTCTTGCCACTTCTTAATATCTTCTGCTTCGGTTAGGTCCATATCATTTCTGTACTTTATCGAGCCCATCTTTGCATGAAATGTTCCCTTGGTATCTCTAATTTTCTTGAAGAAATCTCTAGTCTTTCCCATTCTGTTGTTTTCCTCTATTTGCACACTGATCGCTGAGGAAGGCTTTCTTATCTCTTCTTGCTATTCTCTGGAACTCTGCATTCAGATGCTTATATCTTTCCTTTTCTCCTTTGCTTTTCCCTTCCCTTCTTTTCACAGCTAGTTGTAAGGCCTCCTCAGACAGCCATTTTGCTTTTTTGCATTTCTTTTCCATGGGGATGGTCTTGATCCCTGTCTCCTATACAATGTCACGAACCTCCGTCCATAGTTCATCAGGCAGTCTATCTATCAGATTTAGGCCCTTAAATCTATTTCTCACTTCCACTGTATAATCATAAGGAATTTGATTTAGGTCGTACCTGAATGGTCTAGTGGTTTTCCCTACTTTCTTCAATTCAGTCTGAATTTGGCAATAAGGAGTTCATGATCTGAGCCACAGTCAGCTCCTGGTCTTGTTTTTGTTGACTGTATAGAGCTTCTCCATCTTTGGCTGCAAAGAATATAATCAATCTGATTTCTGTATTGACCATCTGGTGATGTCCATGTGTAGAGTCTTGTCTTGTGTTGTTGGAAGAGGATGTTTGCTATGACCAGTGCATTTTCTTGGCAAAACTCTATTAGTCTTTGCCCTGCTTCATTCTGTATTCCAGGCCAAATTAGCCTATTACTCCAGGTGTTTAATAGTTATTTTAAATATTTTGTCTGATATTTCTAGTATCTGGGTCATCTCTGAGTCTGATTCTATATCTTGTGTCCTAAAAGTGTTTTCATTTTCTGTGTTTTGTGTGTGTGTGTATCATGTTTTCTGATTGACTTGTATTGATGCCATATATTGATGTAGGAAAGTAGTGACCGAAGTAAATAATACAGTTGGAAATGAGCATGCATCTTCCACTGGGGGTTAGAGTGAGGCATTGTAAAGTCTACTCAGGAGTTTAACTGGCTTGGGTTTATTATTGCTATGACAATAAAGTCCTCTAGTGTGATGCTAGGGTTTTTAGTTTTGTTTGTTTCTCAGTGTTCCTGCTCTATCTTCAGTTTTTAGCCTTCTTCATGCACTTATGTCTCAGAAGGAGTCTATCTTCAAGCCCTTGCCCCTCTCCATCAGTAGACTCCGGTTGTTTATTGTTGCTTGTTTAATGACTAGATGCAGCCTGTGCTGTCCTTAGTCGCTCAGTCATGTCTGACTCTGTGACCCCATGGACTGTAGCCCACCAGGCTCCTCTGTCCATAGGATTTTCCAGGCAAGAATACTGGAATGGGTTGCCACACCCTCCTCCAGGAGATCTTCCCAACCTAGAGATCAAACCCAGGTCTGCACGTGCCACATTGTAGATGCATTCTTTAGTGATCTGAGTCACCAGGGAAGCCTAAGAATACTCGAGTGTGTAGCCTAACCCTTCTCAAGGGGATCTTCCTGACCCAGGAGTCAAACTGGGGCCTGTTGTATTGCAGATGGATTGTTTACCAGCTGAGCTACCAGGGAAGCCCAGATGCAGCCTGAGGGTAATGTAAAACTATATCAATTACATTTGACTTTATAATCCACTGCACAATCAGCATTATCCACCTTTGCTTCTCAATGCCCAGAAAGTTCCTAGCAATATGATCAGCGTTTCAAGTTCTTATTACATGACTCCTGGATACCAGGCATTGCATATTGTATAGCACTTGAAGTCTTTATAAACATGTGTCCAAAACTCCTAAGTGACCTTGAGTAAACTATTGAACCTTTGTTGTCTTCTTTTTTTTTTTCTCATAGAACAAACATTACAGCTCCAAAATTCTGTGAATCAAACAGTAAATTCTCTGATTTATCCCTGGTGGCTCAGATGGTAAAGATTCTGCCTGCAATGTAGGAGACCCAGGTTCTAGCCCTGGGTCGGGAAGATCCCCTGGAGAAGGGAATGGCTACTCACTCTAGTATTCTTGCCTGGAGAATTCCATGGACCAAGGAGCCTGGCGAGCTACAGTCCATGGGGTTGGAAAGTCAGACAGGACTGAGCAATTAACACGCATTTTAAAGTCTACTCCAAAGGCTCCACAAGGGGGCAGCTCCTCCACGTTGCTTAATGTCTGAAAAGAATTCCACAAGTCTTTAAGTCTTTACAAACTCACCCTTGCATACAATATTTTACTTTTGTTTCTTTTAATTGTACAAGTCAGGCACAAATATAGTCACACTTATGAAAAAAGTTCCAGGATTACAGACTAACTTCAAGTCTCTTAATTAGTACCCCCAATTTTCCCTACTGTCAGCTCATGGGTATTTTATTTTTTTATGAAGTTTTATTTTCTGTGACTTCTTTAAAACAGTTTCTGAAACTAACTAGTTTTACTCCACATAGGATTTAAACATCTTTTCCTAATAAAGATAGATTAGTTTACCTTTAATTATTCTAACTCCATAAAATGCATGTCATAATTAACTTATTTCTTAATGATGTTTAGATAGCGTTTTCAGTATTTAAACAATGTTGCATCAAAAATTTCTATACTGCATTTGGGAAAAAAGTGAAAATTCTCCCTCTCAAGATTCCATAGTAATTAAGATTTGAAAGCTGATTTATTCAACCAAAAGAGGAATGTTTTAGTAATTTTACTAGCCACAAAAATATATAACAGGAAAGATGTTACAGAAAAGGAGGTAGAAGGAGAAACACTTAACAGCCTTCCTTGGAAAATTTGCTCCATTTCATGATATAAATCATTTTAGATGCCATTACTGTTAGGGTGCTTCACAGATATGTTTTTGTTGTAGAGAAGACTAGACCTAGGCAACAAATGGCCTAATTAATACAGAATAGAGACAAGAAAGACTCAAGTGTGGCTACCCAGTGAGGGCAGGTTCTGTGTCTTGGTTACCTCTTTGTCTTCTACACTGTGAGGGACATGTTTTATGGGAATGAGCCAGAGCTGTTTATATGTCATATACCCAAAGGAAAAAAAAAAAAAAAAGATATGTCTGGTGTTACTGCATGCGTACACGCTAAGTTACTCAGTTGTGCCAGATTCTTTGCAACCCCATGACTGTAGCCCGCCAGGTCCCTCTGTCCAAGCAATTCTCCAGGCAAGAACACTAGAGTGGGTTTCTATTTTCTCCTTCAGGGGACTCTTCCCAGCCCAGGGAATGAACCCACGTCTCTTGTGTCTCCTGCACTAGCAGGCAGGTTCTTTTCCACTAGCACCATCTGGGAAGCCCCTGGTGGTATTAATGGATATAAGTTGTACCTATAGCAAATATTCCCAGAGAAATAGACAGGTTCTTCTTTGGAACTTTTTTAGAATTTGGAACCTGATTGTCCTTGAATGGGATGTGTGAAACAAAGACAAGTAAAGAGGCAGTTGGGATGCTTTCTGTGACCAAAACTTAGAGAAAGGGATGTACAGAATATGTTTGCAGAAAAGTGAAACTAGCTTAGCCAGACCATTCTAAACATGGAGGTTTGTTAGGCTACAGGACCAACAGTCAGGTGTCAGGAATGTGTGTGTGTATGCTCAGTCCTGTCCTTTTTGCGACCCCACAGACTGTAGCCCATCAGGCTTTTCTGTCCATGGGATTTCCCAGGCAAGAATACTGGAGTGGGTTGCCGTTTCTGTCTCTAGGGGTAGTTCCCAACTCAGATCAAAGCAGCATTTCTAGCATCTTCTGCATTAGCAGGCAGATTCTCTGCCACTGTGCCAGCCCATACATTCGAATAAATAAGAGGTGCAGAAGCAAGAATTTGCCTAGAATCTTTAAAAAATGGGCTTGGAACTCCCTCTGTGGCTGATCTCATCAAGGACTGCCACCTCCCCAACCTGGTGTTCAAACTGTGGTCCAAACATTAGGCTTATTTTCCCCTTTCTACTTCCCTGTGTCTATGAGATGCTTTGATGTCAGAAAAGCATACCAAATTTTAATATTTTTTTCCAATATTTAATTTTTTTCCCATAAGACACAAACACCTGAAAATTTGACTCATTAGAGGAGACCAAGGATTATGACAATGGATTTTCGGAGCTGTGGGGCAGGACCTTAAATCATTTACACTTACCCCCATAGGACTTGGAGGCAGCCTACTCACCTTTATTCTGGGATGCCATCTTTTGATTTCTGAAGAGACCATCTGGGATGGTATTTAGGGACTAAAGGAAGAATAGTCTTTGGAGGTATTGAAAAGGTATTCTTCCTTTATAGACTTAAAGTGTTTAATACCTACATTTGGAGGTATTGAGGGGGTAGTCTTCATTTTGATCTGAACTTTGAAGATTTGTACACTGGAATGACAGTGTCTGGCCCTTTAAGAACTGTGCAGATGAGGAGGTTCCCAGAGAAATGTCTAAGAAAATATTTCCCCTAAAGCACAATATTTTCTACTCCCAGCTTCTCAACTTAAAATTCAAGAGCACGTTAGCAGCATGGTTTTTGTGTTGTTCAAATTCTACCACCTGTGCAATACAGTGCATGTTATTTTTTCTCTGAGCTTCAGTTCTCTTTTTCAGAAGAAATGAGAAAATATAGGTAGTAATTAGCAAGTACAGTGTCAAACACGATGTGCGCTTCCTGCCTATTCCAATGAGGGAAATAGTGATGATGATGACATTTGTGATATTGATAAACCAAGTCTGTTGTCCAGACTGACCTTGTCTTTTTCAAATAACATTACCCCTCTGATCCTCAAGCTGTTCATCAATTAAATGGTGACAACATTAACTTACACTTTATTGTTGTAAGTGTTTTCATATATTAATTAATTCATTTGATGCTCACAGTCCCCCAAGGTAGATATTATTTTTATTTTATACACAGGGTGTCAAGGGACATTTAACAGGAGGATTCCTGCATGCTGTTTTCTATTTCTCAAGGATTCTCTGTTCCTTATCAGTTCCTGTTTCAAGAATGAGTAAAGCTGCATGCAGTTCTCAGGACTGAGGTCATGGGATGAGACATGCAGTGACTCTTTTCAGCGTCAGCGACCTTGTATGTATTAGACTATCCATATTGTGGCTATTGATAAAATTGCATCCTGTGCAATAGCTGAGTAATCATCTTACTAAAGATAAATAAGCCTGCATTTCTGCTAATAAAGCACTTTTGTTCCATCAGAGCTTGGGTCCCTGTGTCTTTCTTTCTTTCTGTCTTCCTCTCTTTCTCTCTCTCCCTCCCTCCAGCTCTCTCTCTTTCACTTTCTTGTTGTTGACTCTGGACTGCCAGGTCCCGGTCCATTAAAGGACCCCAACAACAGGGTAACTGAGGCAGAGAGAGAGGTTGGTTGCATCAATTGCCATAAGGTCACACAGCTAGTAGGTAAAAGATCCAGAGTTCAGCCCCAAGTGGTATGTTTTTTGCTTGTTGTTGTTTTGGTCACTAAGTTGCATTGGACTCTTTGGGACCCCATGGATGTAGCCCACCAAGCTCCTCTGTCCTTTGGATTTCCTAGGCAAGAATATTGGAGTGGGTTGCCATTAACTTTTCCAAGTATGTATATGTATACCAAATGGTATGCATACTATTTTTGTGGAATATTAAAATGTAAAATTGATAAAGAACATAGTAATTGCTTGGAATATAATCACTATGTTGGAAAAAGTAGTGATTATGATAGAGGCCTCTCTATAGGTATGGTCAAATGATTAATGTTCATCAGTGGAATATGAGTGAACACTATGAGATATTACCACGTTAAACACTTTAAGTCTGAGAAGACTATGTGTAAGTGTCTTTTCCACCTATTTTTCTCATCTGAACTTGTGGGAACAAAGAACCTTGAGACGGCAGAATTTCAAGTGTACAGCAGGACGTGCACTTGAATTTCTTCTGAAACAATGCCAAACAGGGAGTCTCCTACCTGTACTGGAGTGCGATATGGGTGAAAATCAACTTTTTTTATGTTTATCTATTAAAGTTAGGGGGTTTCCCTGGTGGCTCAACAGTAAAGAATCTGCCTGCAGTGTCAGAGATGTGAGTTTGATCCCTGGGTCAGGAAGACCCTCTGGAGAAGGAACTGGCAACCCACTCCAGTATTCTTGCCTGGGAAATCTCATGGACAGAGGAGCCTGGGGGACTACAGTTCATGGGATGGCAAAGAGTTGGACTTGACTTAGCTTGTGGACTTGACTAAGTTGTGTTTGACTCTTTGTGACCCCATAAACTGCAGCACACCAGGCTTCCCTGTCTTTCACTATCTCCCAGAGTTTGCTCAAACTCATATCCATTGAGTCAGTGATGCTATCTAACCATCTCATCTTCTGTGAACCCCTTATCCTCTTGTTCAATCTTTTCCAGCATCAGGATATTTTCCAATGAGTCAGCTCTTCACATCAGGTGGCCAACATATTGGAACTTCAGCCTTAGCATCAGTCCTCCCAGTGAATATTCAGGACTGATTTCCTTTAGGATTGACTGGTTTGATCTCCTTATAGTCCAAGGGACTCTCAAGAGTCTTCTCCAGCACTACAATTCAAAGGCAGCAATTCTTCAGTTCTCAGTCTTCTATATGGTCCAGCTCTAACACTCATACATGACTACTGGAAAAACCATAGCTTTGACTATATGGACCTTTTTGGCAAAGTGATGCCTCTGATTTTTAACCATTAAATGGAAATAATGATTATTTTCCTCAAGTATAAGTATTTCCTATATCTAGGAAAGAAAAATATCATAAAGTTAATATGAAATATGTAAAATTCTTTCTTCTTGAGAAATAAAAAGACATTTTGAAAACCCAGAGCTTAAGAGATTGGTTAGATGATATTGAGTGGAGATGAGAAGGAAAGCAAAACCAAGAAAGGAAAAGAAAAGGGTCCCAAGGCAATCATGTTTCTGTGGAAGACTGCCAGACCATAACAGAATGCCAGCACCTCTAGCCCCAACCTACTCCCAGGACATTGTCCATGGAGGAATGGCCGTACGATCTACAAGCCTTCTAAGACACCCTTCTAACTAGTGAGGCCAAGTTCCCTCTCCTCCCTGTGGACTCAAAGGACTCAGAGTGAGTCCAGCAACTTTATGATGTCCTAGCTTCCTGTTGTTGTTCTTTAGTCATAAAGTCACTTCCGACTATTTGGTGACTCCATGAACTGTATCCTGCCAGGCTTCTCTGTGGAATTTTTCCAGGCAAGAATACTGGTGTGGGGTGGCATTTCCTTCTCCAGGGGATCTTCCTGACCCAGAGATTGAACCCATGTCTCCTACATTGGTAGGTGGATTTTTAACCAGGGAATCCTACCTAGCTTCCTAGGCAGGAGAAAAGGCAAAAATAAATAAATAAATAAATAAATAAATAAGTTTTAATGGAGAAGTTTTAAGTAGTGAAAGTGAAAGTCTCTCATTTGTGTCTAACTCTTTGTGACCCCATGGACTATACAGTCCATGGAATTCTCTAGGCCAGAATACTGGAGTGGGTAGCTGTTTCTTCTCCAGGGTATCTTCCCAACCCAGGGATCAAACACAGATCTCTCGCATTGCAGGTGAGTTCTTTACCAGCTGAGCCACAAGGGAAGCCCATACAGAAGCAAAATAAACTACTTTTCTTTGTGTCTCTCCACAAACCTAGAGAATGTTTGGTTTTCTCTATGTCATCATTATTAGGCTGAAGACTTCAATGTCCGATGTCCTGCATGGAACAGAACCAGGGATGACCCATGAAAGTCATGGTACCTTCAGAGACCATGGAAGAAGTCCAAATGGTCCTATTTATTCTTAGGACATACCTGAATAAGATGGCAGGACCACTGTGCTCCTGGATGTAAGGTAAGGAGGTGATCAGCATCAAATGAGAAAGCTGAATCACTAGAACCATAATTAATGCATAAAAGAAGCACAATCAGGTGAAACACCCTGATCTGAGAATAAGGAGACCAGTGAATCAGCTTCTATGGATCTCAGTTTTATCATCTTAAATGCAAGATCCTGAGAATAACAACCAGTGTTCTACACACATTCCTAGACCTGTAAAAATATGAACAAAATATGTTGGAAATACTACTTTGCTACACAGCTGGATTTTAACACTGGTTTTACATATTTTTATCTGGACAAATTGTTCAACCTTTTGGGAATACCTATTAGTATTTCTTACTGTGAAAAATAGCAATATATTTCAGGATAAGGTGAATCACTATTCAATTTGCTTCATTACTGTAGTATTACAATGTCCTCACATGAAACTGTTTCTATCCATAACTTCTTAGCTTAGGCTCATAGGACCATTTATAGGGAGGACCAGTGCTTTTTGTTTTAGTCACTGTCATGTCGGACTCTTTGCCACCCCATGGCTCCTCTGTTTATGGAATCTTCCAGGCAAGAATACTGGTGCGAGTTGCCATTTCCTTCTCCAGGGGATATTCCTGATCCAGGGATCGAACCTGCATCTCCTGCAATCTCAGGCAGATTTTTACCTCTGGGCCACTAGGGAAGCCTCGATGATCAATGAATGACAATATAAAATTTAATTTGTTTAGCAAAAACAAAATTTTTAAATAGTAGTGAGTGAAGTAACTTTCTTGAACCAGCAACCAGGTGCCTGTTTCATTTCCTTTCTCAGCACTGACCTCCTCCTGCCCGGGGAGAAGGGAGGATTGGAGAAGGGTGATGTCACACAGCCCTACATAAAAGCCTCCTTTGGGCTCCTGCCGGCAGTTTGGAAGCAGCTGGAAGGATGAATTAGGTCCTGGTGGTGAGATTTTTTTTTTTTCCAGGCAGACACAGACACAACTGTTGAGCAAAATGCAGACTCCACAGAAAAGCCCAAGCCTCAGACCTTTCAAGCAGAGGAAGAGCTTAGGTAAAGCTCTCAGAATAGCTGTCTGGGTTTCGGCCCTTGAGACAGCAAGAGAAGGTACAGACTTCTGTATATGCCGATGTGCTCATTTTATCTTAAATGTTCACAGCAACCAGAAGAGAGGAAGTTGCTGGAATCAGAGTGAAGTTCCCTGGCAAGATCCCGGTAAGACTCCATTGTCCTGGGGAGTGGGAGTGAGGGTGAGGGCAGGGATTAGGGGGAGGGGGCTGTGAGAGCCTATTCAAAACACCAAAACCAGCCAGTGACCTCCTTCTTTCTAGTCCAAGTTCCTCAGACATAGAAAAGTGAGGTGTATCCTTTGACATTTGCTTCAGAGGAGATTCAGGTTGAAACCCTTGACAGGTGATAGTGGAGCGCTACCCCAGGGAGAAGTTCCTGCCCCGGCTGGACAAGACCAAGTTCCTGGTCCCACAGGAATTGACCATGACCCAGTTCCTCAGCGTCATTCGGTAGGTAGCTAAGAGCCTGGGGGGTGGGGGGGGGTGTTGTGTGGGCTTGGGCTTTTGGGACAATGAGAGATGGGAGGTGGCAGAGAAGGAGAATGATTTGTGCTCCCCCTTTCTCTTCAATATGCCTTTTGTGTGTGTGTGTGCGTGTGTGTGTGCATGTGTGTGCGTGTGTGTGTGTGTGTGTGTGTGTGTGTGTGTGTGTGGCTGTCCTGCATCTCCATTGCTGTGTGGGGGTTTTTCTCTAGTTGTGGCTGGCTGAGGCTACTCTAGTTCTGCTGCACGGGCTTCTCACTGTAGCGCTTCCCTTGTTGCAAAGCATGACGCTAGGGCGCGTGGGCTTCAGTAGTTGCATCACGTGGGCTCAGCAATTGTGGCTCCCAGGCTCTAGAGCACAGGCTCAGTGCCTGTGGTGCAGGGGCTGAGCTGCTCTGCGACATGTGGGATCTTCCCAGGCCAGGAATCGAAGAACCCGTGTCTCCTGCATTGGCAGGCGGACTCTTGGACTCTTTACCACTGAGCCACCAGGGGGGCCCCAACTACGCCTTTAAAAAGGATGATCTCATGAGTAACCAGTTTTAAAATGATGTCAAATATTTTGCTACCGCCCTAAAATAAATGAGCACTCCCAATATTGATGTATCAGCTATTTTTCCCTTTGTCCTACATTTTACTGGTACTGTGTTTTAATTTCTGCCTTCAAATTTCTCTAAGAATTTTTCAAAGGAACCTTTAGAAACTGGTCCAAAACCCTGTTTTCAGCTATTTTAAAAGCCCAGTGACAGCATTGTACCTCTAAATATTTTCCCTCTTGTGGCTGGGAGGGAATTTGGGGTAGGAAAATGCACTGTCCACCTGCTGAATCACTGAGCAGGAGAACCACACCTTCCCCCACATCCTTCTTTCTTCCATTCAGAGCAAGGGAAGGCGTAGAGTAAAACCAGTGTTGCTGACTTTGAAACTTAAGGGATTGAGGTGGTCATCTGCCAGCTGGACTCAATAAAAAGTGATATGAAACCAAAAATAGCTGACTAAGGGTTCCGTAAACATGGCTGGTGTGTGAGTCTCCCTGTGCTGGAAACAACCTCTCAAAAGTTTTGGCTGATGCAGACAGTTTCATCTGAGAACTTATTATGATGCTTTTTAAAATGAGCTCTTTCAGAAGGCCCTGCATTCTTCTCAGACCTACTTAAGGGTTAGGTTAATCCATGGAAATTGGGGCAACTCAAGGAGAACCACAGTCGGATGTAGACCCCTCCTTCTGTCAGCCAACAGGCTGCTGGGGCACAGCGTGGCTTCACCAAGAAGTGAATTTTGACACAACTTCCTCCTTTTTTCCATACAGGTACACCTCCAGTTATCATACGCTTCATCCTTCATCCTAATAATTTTGAATCTTTGTATGTATGTTAGTCACTCAGTCGTGTCCAACTCTTTGCAACCCCCGGGTCTGTGACTCACCAGGCTCCTCTGTCCATGGGATTTCCCAGACAAGAATATTGGAGTGGGTTGCCATTTCCTTCTCCAGAGTATCTCCTCGACCCAGGAGAACCTGATCTCCTGCATTGCAAGCAGATTCTTTACCATCTGAGCCACCAGGGAAGCCCTTGAATCTTTACATTAAGTCATAATGGGTGCTTAATATCAATATGTTTAGATGACTTGACTCTTAACCTTGTCATTAAGCACACTGATATTAAGCACCCATTATGTATCATGCACTGTGCTGGGAGCTGCACAAAGAGCAATGAAAAATACAGACCAAAAGTCCTATGCTAAACAAGATTTAAACTAAAGTTTCCACTCTTGGAGACTCCTCACCCTTAATAAAATGAGACCCTCGTGGAAGAAGAAAGGAGATGAAGGTGCAATGTGGAAATATAGGAGCCCCATCTTCAGATCTACACTTTCCATGTAGAACAGGCATTTGCTCACCACACGAGAGCAGTGCAATGGTCAGGGTCTGGTCTTTGGATTATCCAGTGTTAGTTAACCAGATTCTGAAATTACTTCCTCTCCCACCCACCACATAAATTTAGCTCCTCCTAGCTAAGAGTAGCGGAGAAGGCAATGGCACCCCACTCCAGTACTCTTGCCTGGAAAATCCCATGGATGGAGGAGCCTGGTAGGCCGCAGTCCATAGGGTTACAAAGAGTCGGACATGACTGAGCGACTTCTTTCACTTTTCACTTTCCTGCACTGGAGAAGGAAATGGCAACCAACTCCAGTGTTCTTGCCTGGAGAATCCCAGGGATGGTGGAGCCTGGTGGGCTGCCATCTCTGGGGTCGCACAGGGTCGAACGCGACTAAAGTGACTTAGCAGCAGCAGCAGCAGCAGCTAAGAGCAGGGGTGTAATGGCTGTGCCTCTAATGTCTGGGTGGAGGATGGTCAGACAGGGCGAGCCATTGCCAACAGATTCATCTTGCTCTGCTATAAAAACAATTCAGAACTCCTATGAATCTAGCCAAACATGGCTGCTCCTCTGCATCCACAACCCAAGGGGAGGGATTTATACTTTTGCATAGTAATGCTTTTACAAATGGGCTTCCCTGGTGGCTCAGATGGTAAAGACTGCCTGCAATGCAGGAGACCCGGGTTCAATCCCTGCCCAGATTGCTCAGTGGTAAAGACTATGCCTGCCAATGCAGAAGATGCGGGTTCAATCTCTGGGTCCAGAAGTTCCCCTGGGGGAGGAAATGGCAACCCACTCCAGTATTCTTGCCTGGAGAATCCCCATGGACACAGGAACCTGTGAGCTATAATCCATGGGGTTGCAAAGAGTAGGACACAATTTAGCAAATAACAACAACAACCTTTTCCAAATGTCACACCCAAAGCTGCTTAACTGACATGCCAAAATACACAGCATTATGTGTTTTCTTTGCACCACTCAGGAAATTCTTAACTTGAAATTCATAGCAAACTGAGGCATATTTACTTAGCATTTTTGAGCTAAGAATATTTTTTTCTAGTTTTTAATGGGATGGTCTCACAGTCTGAGCTTATCTATGAGTTTGAAGATATTTCAAATCGCCAGAAAAATGAACAATCTTTTAGCCAGTTTTTAATAAATTTATCTTATTTACTAGAGAGAGACAGAGAGCTATGATAGGCAGATTCTTCGATTTCTTTTATTATTATATTTTTGATTGTGATAAAATATTATTTTAATCATTTTTAAGCAATCAGATCATGGCTTTAAATACATTCACATTGTTGTGCAACCATTACCAGTATCCATCTCATCTTCCCAAAGGAAAACTCTGTCCCCATTAAAGACTGATTTTCCCATCCTCTCCTTCCCCTAATCCCTGGAAACCAGCATACCTTCTATCTCTATGAATTTGACTATGCTAGGTACCTCATGTAAGTGGGATCATATGGTATCCTTTTGTGACTGACTTATTTCACTGGACATACTGTCCTTAAAATTCATCCATATTGTAGCATTTACTTGTCAGAATTTCCTTCCTTTTTAAAGGGTGATTAATACTCCATTTATAGATGGACCACGTTTTGTTTATTCATGTGTTGATGGACACTTGAGTTGCTTCCATCAGATTCTTTAGCTTCTGTGCCTTAGTTTATCTGTTATTAGGGAATGAAATGGAACAAAGACTGAAGCTGTATATTAAAAAGTTAGGTAGTGACTTTTCACTTTCCTTGAGGTCCGTAATTAATAATCTGCATGCCCATGCAGGGGCCACAGGTTTGACCCCTCATCTGGGAACTAAGATCCCACATGCACTGGGACAACTAAGCCTGTGCAACCTAGCTGCTGGAGCCTTAGTGCCCTAGAGCCAGTGCTCCACAACAAGAGAATTCACCCTAGTGAGAAGCCCAGGAATAGCAACTAGAGAGAAGCCCCTGCTTGCCACAACTGGAGAAAGCCCACATGCAGTAACAAAAACTCAGCATAGACAAAAATAAAGAAATAAAAATTTTCAAAAAAAAGTAATGACCAGATATAAATTCCTATTTTAGCAGTCACTAGTATAAGCAAGCAAATAGATATAAATGACACTTTGAAAGACTCCGCGCAGCAGCAGGAGTGGAAGTTAGACTGCCTGTGCTTCTAGAGTAACGTTTCAGGGCAAGTTCTGCCTGCTTCACAGTCCCACAGATTCCTGGGCTGCTTCCAAGATCTACTAAACCAAAACCTGTAGGATGGAGTCCACTTGCAACAGGACTCTCCTAGGTAATTCTAAAGTTTGAGGGTAACAGCCCTGGAGTAGGGAGGTGGGGGCATCTTGGGTAGATGGGCTTACACTGGCCAAATAAAAGTAAGCAAAGCTGTGGGTCAGCGATCATTCTCTTCTGGATTAACTTTTGCTTCTGGGTTAACTTTCGCTTCCGGGTTAACTTTTTCCCTTCCTGTCTCCTGCACACCCTCTTCCCCAACCCAGGAGCCGCATGGTCCTAGGGGCCACTGAAGCCTTTTACTTGCTGGTGAACAACAAGAGCCTGGGAAGTATGAATGTGACCATGGCAGAGATCTACAGGGACTACAAGGACGAGGATGGCTTTGTCTACATGACCTATGCCTCCCAGGAGATGTTTGGCTGCTTGGGATCAGCAGCCCCTGAGGATGGGAGCAGCCTTGGGGAGGACAGGCCCTGCCATCCTCTCTAGCACGTGTGCTGTAACCAATGCGTTCACCAGTGCAGGAGGTACGGACTGCTTTGTGTGTGTGCAGTGATGATCCGGGGGCAAACCCCCTGCAGTGATAAGCACCAACCATGACAATGAGGCAAGACCTGCCGTGTTTCCTTTTTTGTGCTCACCCTCTTTGGTGGCTCTTGAAAATTTTGGAAATAGTCAGTCTTTTCTGAGAAAGAAGTAGTTAACTTGCTCAGTGAGCTGGGGAGGTATTTTAAGTGTTTCCTGTGATGGAGGCCAAGCTGGAGGCCCTGGAGGTATGTGATCTGCCTTGGTGGGCAGGAGTCCTGAGTATGCTTGGGCATGGAGATCCTGTGACCTGTGGATGGTCTCCATGGAGCCCGGTGCAGCCATTGTGAACTGCCTCATTTGGGGGCGGTGAGGGTGGCGGGTGGAATGACTGCAGAGGGGAAGTGGCCTTATCTATGTCATTAAAGAGATTATTGTTATTTGCACAGCATTCACTTGACTTGGTTGTTTCCCCTTATATTCTTTTAGTCTGTCTGTGCCCCTCACAAAGTTATGCCGAAGTGGTGACTGCTCAGTTTCAAATAATTTAAGTGATTAGTTTTCCTTACAATAGAAGTTTGTGAGTGCCATTTCTTTGGAGCATCTGAGCTGATTGCCAGCATGCCCACGGCTGAACACAGTGCCAACAACAGTGTATTTTGTGAGTGCACACAAAGGATGATGGGTGACAACAGAGAGCATACTTCTTGGTGGACACCTCCTGCAGAGGAATACTCAGTGGCTTCTTTAACAGCAGGTGCCTGCCCATTCTGCCCACCTCACACTGCAGCTTAGAAGTGGATCTAGGGAGCAGACCCTGCCCCTGACAGGGCTGTGACAACCCACAGAGCCATGAGAAGGCCCCAGCCAATATCCAGGGAAGGCTTGGATCACCACAACACCAATTATATCCCATACCCAGGGGATAAGGGCCAGCAAACACTGAGGAAAGATGTGATAGGCATCCATAGTAAAAACAGACTTTGCACCAAAAATACTAGGCTCACACAGGCTACACAGGGACACTCTCACGTAGAAACAGTCTCAGACTCTCTCACTGATTTCCTGTTGCCAAGAGTCTGATAGGAGGAGTTTCTTGGTTCTTCAGGCATCATAAGGCTTCCAAGTCAGGGCTCCATTGCTCCTTCAAGAAAGTCTATGCCCTGCCTTCTCTCCCTGTTAGTGTCTCCCTGTTATTGTGTGTGCCTTGCTCTTCAACACAGGGGACCCTGCTTCTCAGCGATCCCCCCACTCAAACTCCCAGGTTCCCAGGGTCTGAGTATCTCTCATACCATGAGTCTAAGTCACTTAAGACTAGTAGGGAGGAGGATATTTCTCTCTCTATCCGTCTTTAAGTCCTCAGTTCAGTTCAGTTGCTCAGTCGTGTCTGATTCTTTGTGACCCCATGAATCGCAGCATGCCAGGCTTCCCTGTCCATCCCCAACTCCCGGAGTTCACTCAGACTCATGTCCATCGAGTCGGTGATGCCATCCAGCCATCTCATCCTCTGTCGTCCCCTTCTCCTCCTGTCCCCAATCTCTCCCAGCATCAGAGTCTTTTCCAATGAGTCAACTCTTCGCGTGAGGTGGCCAAAGTACTGGAGTTTCAGCTTTAGCATCATTCCTTCCAAAGAAATCCCAGGGCTGATCTCCTTCAGAATGGACTGGTTGGATCTCCTTGCAGTCCAAGGGATTCTCAAGAGTCTCCTCCAACACCACAGTTCAAAAGCATCAATTCTTCGGTGCTCAGCCTTCTTCACAGTCCAACTCTCACATCCATACATGACCACTGGGAAAACCATAGCCTTGACTAGATGGACCTTTGCTGGCAAAGTAATGTCTCTGCTTTTCAATATGCTGTCTAGGTTGGTCATAACTATCCTTTCAAGGAGTAAGTGTCTTTTAATTTCATGGCCTCAGTCACCATCTGCAGTGATTTTGGAGCCCAGAAAAATAAAGTCAGCCACTGTTCCACTGTTTCCAGATATATTTTCCATGAAGTGATGGGACCAGATGCCATGATCTTCATTTTCTGAATGTTGAGCTTTAAGCCAACTTGTTCACTCTCCACTTTCACTTTCATCAAGAGGCTCTTTAGTTCCTCTTCACTTTCTGCCATAAGGATGGTGTCATTTGCGTATCTGAGGTGATTGATATTTCTCCCAGCAATCTTGATTCCAGTTTGTGCTTCTTCCAGCCCAGCATTTCTCATGATGTACTCTGCATATAAGTTAAATAAGCAGGGTGATAATATACAGTCTTGACGTACTCCTTTTCCTATTTGGAACCAGTCTCTTGTTCCATGTCCAGTTCTAACTGTTGCTTCCTGACCTGCATACAGATTTCTCAAGAGGCAGGTTAGGTGGTCTGGTATTCCCATCTCTCTCAGAAGTTTCCACAGTTTGTTGTGATCCACACAGTCAAAGGCTTTGGCATAGTCAATAAAGCAGAAATAGATGTTTTTCTGGAATTCTCTTGCTTTTTCCATGATCCAGCGGATGTTGGCAATTTGATCTCTGGTTCCTCTGCCTTTTCTAAAACCAGCTTGAACATCTGGAAGTTCACAGTTCACATATTGCTGAAGCCTGGCTTGGAGAATTTTGAGCATTACTTTACTAGTGTGTGAGATGAGTGCAATCGTGCGGTAGTTTGAGCATTCTTTGGCATTGCCTTTCTTTGGGATTGGAATGAAAACTGACCTTTTCCAGTCCTGTGGCCACTGCTGAGTTTTCCAAATTTGCTGGCATATTGAGTGCAGCACTTTCACAGCATCATCTTTCAGGATTTGAAATAGCTCTACTGGAATTCCATCACCTCCACTAGCTTTGTTCGCAGTGATGCTTTCTAAGGCCCACTTGACTTCACATTCCAGGATGTCTGGCTATAGGTGAGTGATCACCATCGTGATTATCTTGGTATTGAAGATCTTTTTTGCACTGTTCTTCTGTGTATTCTTGCTACTTCTTCTTAATATCTTCTACTTCTGTTAGGTCCATACCATTTCTGTAATCAAAGAAGTCAATGCAAAGAAATAAAGGAAAACAACAGAATGAGAAAGACTAGAGATCTCTGCAAGAAAATTAGAGATACCAAGGGAACATTTCTTGCAAAGATGGGCTTGATAAAGGACAGAAATGGTATGCACCTTTAAGTTCTCATGGTTGGACTGATAATTAAATTGACACGACAGATTAACAGGAGAAAAAGAAACTAATTTGTGCACCCACAGATCCATACAAATGGGACCTAAGAAGTATGTAGGAAGTGGCCAAAGCAGGCAGAGTTTATACTTTTTAGACATAAACAGTACATTTCTGAGGAATGGACAGGATAAAGAAACTTAGGCTTTGGGTGCCTAGTTAGTGAAGAATCTAAAGAGTTTGGGCTTGGGATGGTAAATGAAAAAAGTACAAGGTTTGTTTATATAGGCTTCTCAACACCAAATGCCCTATCTCTGGCGATAAGGATGCCCTCTACCTTCAGATGCAGGGAGCACACCTTTTACAGAGGAGATTTATTTTCTGCTTTCAAAAAGACGGAATGGAGGCTCAGAGTGTCTCTCTTGCATTGACTCTTTCTTAAATAACTTCAATTCAAAGTAATCAATATACTCTTGTGACTTACTAGGGAGCAGTCTACCCTGGGCCCTAACAACGTCCAGAATCATGGGCAATAAGACCACTCTGCTTTTTATTCTCATCCCTTGGAAAACTGTCCTATTTATATTTCATCTCTTTCCATCCCTCTTCCAGCTCAAGTAGGATAAATTCCATGGGTACAATTTGAGCAGGTACATAACCCAACAGTATACCAGGAGAGGGCCTTCCTGGTGGCTCAGCAGTAGAGAGCCCACCTGCCAGTGCAGGAGACATGGGTTCGATCCCTGGATCAGGAAGATCCCCTGGAAAAGGAAATGGCAACCCACTCCAGTGTTCTTGCATGGGAAATTCCATGGACAGAGGAGCCTGGCTGGCTACAGTCCATGTCACAAAGAGTTGGATACAATTTAGTGACTAAACAACAGTGACATACCCAAACCTTGTAATCAGACAAACCTGGATTCAATGGCTAGGCCTGTCTCAGTTCTCAGCACAGTTACTTTCTTTCTCTGTGTTGATTTCTTTATCTGTCAAAACTGTGGACTATACCCTAGGACAGCTGCATAGACATATGTTGTACAGGGCCTTGCACTGAGAAGGGCCCTTTGGTTTACTGCTTTACTGTTGCCATCTTGAAACTCTTAACTTTCTAACAGGAGCCATGCATTTTCATTTTGCACTGGGCCCTGCAAATTACACCACCAGTTCTATCTAAACAATCAGGTTAATATGAAAAAAAGCCACATGCAAGTAAGTGAGATTGGTCAGTTGTTACAGAGTACTTACCATGACCTAGATTCCAGAGAAGATTCATGATATCTCATTTCACAGACAGATGGTAACTTCTATTAGCACATCATATGTGAAGGGGCAGACTGCTCTTTCCATCTGTGCCACCTTGGGAAATCTCAATGCCTCAGATGCCCTCAGGGTCATCATTTATAAGATGTAGATAATAAAAGTATTTACCCTGTGGGGTTTGGAAGAGGATTAAATGAGGTGATATATGAATCATTCCTAAAACAGTGCTTAGCACATAGCAAGTTATTCATATTCTTATTGTATATTTAACATTATTTTGTTTGAAGCTGTGTTTTGGTTTAAATATTTTATGTTAATACAGGGTAGTTGTAGGTACCATAGAAATAAACAACTGACCAAAAAGAGAAATACAAATGGCCAATTAAAATTTGAAAAGACGTTTCATATTTCACATGGCTAAAGGAATACAAAGTAAGTTAGTTATGGGTGGTTATTTTTCACTCATCTTACTGGGGAAAAGTTTTTAAATGATAATAGTCCATATTAGCCAGATTATGGGAGATAGTTACCTCTGGAGCATTACTGATGAGGAATACAAATGTGTTCACAATTTTAGGACAATATGGTTGTGTTTACCTAAGTTTTATGTCCACAATCTCAATCCAAGGAAATGCAGTACTTGCAGAGGTAATAAAAATATATTCACTCATTTATTTATTTATTGAATGTATATTGTACATCTGTTTAGTATCAGCTGAAGTCACTGATTTGTGGACTCCCTTAAAGGAGGTAATCAATCAGCTGACATGATTTCATGTAAGCATAAGTATTATTAAAACAAAGAAAGTCAGCTCGTGATTAAAGAATGATGAGACAGGGAACAGGATAGTCTATGGATGAAAGAGGAAGGCCTTGCTAAAGAAACGATACCGAGGGCTTCCCTGGTGGCTCAGTGGTAGAAGAATCTGCCTGCCAATGCAGGAGACACGGGTTCAGTCCCTGGTCCAGGAAGATCCTACATGCCACGGAGAAGCTAAGCTCATGTGCCACAACTATCGCACCTGTTTTCTGGAGCCCAGGGATCACAACTAAAAAGCCCATGTGCCTCATCTACTGAAGCCCCGTGCCCTAGAGTCCATGCTCACCAAGATAGGCCACTGCAATGAGAAGCAACTAGAGAGCAACCCCCACTCTACACAAGTAGAGACAAGCCTGTGCAGCAGTGAAGACCTAGGACAGCCAAAAACAAACAAATAAATAAAATTATTTTTTTTAAAAAAGGAAGTGATACTGAAGCAGAAACCTGAAGGAGGGTGTGCTGGCTCCCTGTATGGGAAGGTCATTCAGTGCAGCCAACAAAGACAAAGAGGGCCCAGAGGGAATACAGTGGCTCTTCAGGGACCTTCAGCAGGGAAGGCAGTGTAACAAACAAATGACTATTAATAAAGGGGTAAAAGAGTGCTTTCTTGTCATTTGTACACTGGAATACTATATGAAGCTGAAAAAAGTGAGAAGACCCGCTTCTTCATATCTGGAAATGTGTTTGTGACACATGTAGTGGAAATAAAATTACATAGAGCAATGTATCAATAATCTTATTCTGATAAAAATATGGAATGTGTGTATGTTGTTTTGTGTAAACATTTGGGAAGATCTTGAGATAGAACACTAAGTATTATGGGTGGTTGTAGCAAGGGGATTATCAGTCCAAAGGATAAAAGAGAGTAGACAGATCAATGGATTTACAGTGTCATTCTCAAAGTTTCTTAAGTTTTCTGCTTCTCTCCAGAGTAACGGGAGGGTGCTAATCACATATTTGCAGGGATCTTCTTGTTGTGAAGTGGTTTCCCTTGTAAATAGTCCTGCAGGGGAAGAATATCCAGATCACACTGATGACTTATGTGCCTTTAATTAGTGCATTGTTCTGTGTTGTGATTATCACATCATTTGGCCTGTTGCAATCCCATCAGTGGGTGATAGATTCCCCACTGACAGCTCACAGACACTTGATCCAAGGACAGGCCCCGGAGCAGGTGCTCCCCACCCATCCCAGGCTACCTGGGCAGACTATGGGGCATCCTGAGGCCCCTCCAAGGCAACACTACCCACCTTCTTAGGCTAAGGTCAAGGTTAGATAAAATATGATGCATGAAACACCTGGCAGATCTCCTGGAAAACACTGTGTGCATGTGTGCTAAGTCACTTCAACTGTGTCCGGTTCTTTGTGACACCACGGTCATGCCTGCCAGTCTGCTGTCCATGAGATTTCCCAAGCAAGGATACTGGAGTGGGTTGCCATTTCTTTCTCTAGGGGATTTTTTCCACCCAGGACTCAAACCTGCATCTCCCGAATTTGTCTCCTTCATTGGCAGGCATATTCTTTACCACTGAGCCACCTGAATGCTCTTTCACAAGGGGATTTTGATGCACTTTGAGAGAAAGAACGTAGTCATGGAAGCCAGAGAATAATCAAAGACTACACACAAATGTTGTAGAATTTATAAATCATGGGAAAACGTCACCAAGAGTCAAAGCAATTATCTGGATTATTCAGGTACTGACCTTCACTTTTCCTGGATTGGATTTTATTCTCTGAAGAATTATCCTAAAAGTCATGTGAAATTTTCTTTTTCCTCTTCTGGTTTTATGAGATCAGGGCTAATAAGAGTGCTTTCTGTCCTTAAACACCTTACATTTTGGTTCTACTTTATGATCTCATCTTAGAGGAAGAGGAAGATTTTTCTGGATCTCTGTTTCATCACATGAACATTGTTACTGCTTCTCTTAAACCTCCCTTGAGGGATCCAGTTGGCTTTGAAAAAATACGTCATTTTGCTCTCCTGTTTGAAGATATTTTGCATGAGGGAGACAGCAGCCTGCTCTTTCTAGTCTCCATTCCCTCATTTCCTTCCCTGCCTATCCCCTCTATGCATTGGAATATGCTGCCTTTGTTCTGAGAACTGAAAGTCCAGGAGGCTAGTGCAACGGGAACGAGGAGAAAAGCAGGACAAGAGGTAGGGCAGAGGGCAGGAGAGAAATCAAGCAAAACATTTATTTTCTTAGGATTTTGTTCTAAATGTGATAAGATGTCATGCGAGAGTTGCAAGAACTGGGGTGAAGTGACCCAGTGGACACTTTAAGGTCATTTCTGTGACTGTGATGAGAAAGGATTGAAGGCAGTAGATGTAGGTAGTCTAGGTGAGAGCGTGTGGCTTGGATAAAGAGGTGGCCAGAAAAATGAAGAGGGGTGGCAGAATCCAAGGACTAATTTGGAGGTTAAACTGCCAGGGCTTGAGGCACTGGATGTGGGACTGGGGGAGAGAAATCCAGGCTGAAGCTCAGTGTCAGCCTGATGCAATGACATGGCTGCCATTTACTGCAGAAGAAGGACCTGCAGGATGAGGCTACGGGAAGACTAAATTTCACAGAAAACCAACCTCTTCTTTTTGGACTTCCTAGGTGTAAAACGTCTACAGCATCCAAGGGAGGCCGCCCTCCAAGCAGCTAGTTTCAGAGTACAGCACCTGAGAGAGGCCTTCCTCCCCCTTTGTCTTGCATCTTCCTTCGTAGCTGAGCTGCCCTCACCTCCAGCATCACCCCCATCTGTGCACTGCGGCAGATTAAATTCAACACAGGTCCTGAGGGTCTTCTGCACATGGGGCTGCTCCTTGTCAAGGCCCAAGTCTCAGGCTGGGGAATCATCTCCCACATCTTAGGTGCACAGACTTTCCCTGTTGCTGGAGCTCAGGGATAGTCCTTTGACCCATGTTGGGGTATGGTCTAAACTGTGCTGGGAGTAGGGACACACACTGGAGACAGTGATCAATTGTCAATATAAGAATCTAAATAGTAGGAAGGAATGAGGGAACATAAAAATGGGAGGAACAAAAATGATGGGAATCCACTGAGAGGCATATATCTCCAAGCTATCATTTGAATTGAAACTTTGGTGGCTCGACTGGTAAAGAATCTGCCTGCAATGCAGGAAACCTGAGTTTGATCCTTGGGTTGGAAAGATCCCTTGGAGAAGGGAATGGCAACCCACTCCAGTATTCTTGCCTGGAGAATTCCATGGACAGAAGAGCCTGGCTGGCTACAGTCCATGGGGTCACAAAGAGTAGGACACAACTGAGCAACTAACACTTTCACTTCTGCCCTATGACAAGTCCATTCCTCAGCCCCACCTTTAGATCTGGGCAAGAAAAGCCCTTTCCCCAGCTGCTGACTTACAGGGTACTGTTCTAGGCCTCTCCAGTCACAACCCTTCCCATGGGTCTGAGTCCACGGTGCCCACCTGGAACCCATGACCCTTCTGAAGAGTGCTAGGTTACCAAGGCCCCAGGATTAATTATCTACACAAATTGATGCAGCCTACTTCCAGGGCCAGTCTGGACCCTTCCCTGTCTAAGCAAATCACCTCATGTTATTGATTAGAGCAAGGAGGGAGACCAAATATTTGAACTGGGACAATATATCACCCACACTTCCCTCCTACTGTTACAGAAAGGTATGCATGGGGAGTCTGACTGCTCGCTGCTCAAAAGCCAATAAGCAGGCCAGGTTGGTGGAAAGGAAAGTTTGCTTTATTTCAGATGCCGCCAGCTGTGGGGGGAGGGTGGTGGGGGTGGCAGGCTTACTCCCTACCCCCAACAAAAAGCAGGTGAGAGCATTTATAAACAAAGCAGAGGGGGTTTACATGCAGAAATAGCATAGCCATCTCTAACAGTCACCTTCAGTTGGTCATCAGTGGTAGGGCTAGCATCATTTTGGTTGTTTTAGGTACAGTTAGCCTTCAGCTCTGGGGTGCACTTTTCATGGTCAATTCTCAGAATTGTGGCAGCTCAAGTCCTGGGTATAGTCTGGTCACCATGCAGTTAGTTTCTCCACCTGGTGTTTTGGTATCTATAAGACAGCTCACAGGATATGGCTCAGAATATTATCTATAGCCCTTGAGAAAGAGCTAAATGTCTTTGACTATGCGTAATGACTACATTATTATTATTTAATCTCTTTAGACTGTTTTGCTTTGTTTCAGTACTTCTCACTTCTCTGATTAAATTTATTCTTTGACTAAAGTTTTCCACAAGCAAAAGGCAGGCAGAAGATATGGTGGGGGGACAAGGATTAGAGAGTCCTTCACTACCACCCCATCCCAATGCAGCATACTGATGGATCAAATAACTCTAAATTTGAACCTGGCTTAAAAGATTTTATGAAGATATGTTGTTCAAGGTATGAGGATAGTATTCTAGAACCATGTTTGTTTGAGCCCACACACAACAAGCCAATCACTGAGACACTGAATTTGCATCAGAGAAAGGATTTATTCACAAGGCCACCAAGCAAGACAGGAGAACAAATCTCAGGTACACAGTCCCAAAGGGACGAAGAAGCAGGGTGGTTAGGAGTGGGGAAGGCCATCCCTGAGTCACATGTTTCTTTATGGGATGCATGTTAGAAATGGAGGCACTTAACATTTGAGCATGAGGTTTTCACTCCTCTGACATCAAAAGGTCACACAAAAGGTCTGACATCAAAAGGCACAGGCCCAGTTTTAGGGTTGGTGACCCCAATCAGATTTAGCTGACTCAAACTGGAAAAGAACTTCCTCCAAGTTTCTGAAAAACAGCTTAAACACCTCTTACTATTGTGACCCATATGTCAGAGATGTTATCTATAGGGGATGGTTGAAAGTGAAAATGTTAGTGTCCGATTCTTTGCAACCCTATGGACAATAGCCTGCCAGTCTCGTATGTCCATGGAATTCTCTAGGCAAGAAAACTGGAGTGGGTTGCCATGCCCTTCTTCAGGGGATCTGTCTGACCCAGGGGTCAAACCCAGGTCTCGCACATTGCAGGCAGATTCTTTACTGTCTGAGCCACTGGGGAAGCCATAGGGGATGGTTGCTGCTGCTGCTGCTGCTGCTGCTGCTACGTCGCTTCAGTCGTGTCCGACTCTGTGTGACCCCAGAGACGGCAGCCCACCAGGCTCCCCCGTCCCTGGGATTCTCCAGGCAAGAACCCTGGAGTGGGCTGCCATTTCCTTCTCCAATGCATGAAAGTGAAAAGTGAAAGTGAAGTCGTTCAGACATGTCTGACTCTTCACGACCCCATGGACTGTAGCCTACCAGGCTCCCCGTCCATGGGATTTTCCAGGCGAGAGTATTGGAGTGGTGTGCCATTGCCTTCTCCGAGGGGATGATTAAGTAGTCAAAAAAATCCTGAAGGCAAGGGCTTCCCTGGTGGTCCAATGTTTAACAATCCACCTAGCAATGCAGGGAACATGATCTGATCCCTGGTCTGGAAAGATCTCACATGCTGTGGAGCAGATATGCCCATGTACCATAACTTATGATGCCCCAGTGCCTAGAGCCTGTGCTCTGCAACGAGGGAAGCCGTGCAATGAGAAGCCCAAACACCACAACTATAGCAGCGCCTGCTCTCCACAACTAGAGAATGCCTGCTTGTAGCAACGAAGACCCAGCACAGCCATAAGTGAATAAATAAAAATTAAAAAAATAATAAATTAAGGTGAGTTTGGTCAGTGAAGGCAGATTATAAGCTGAGGGTTTTTAACAACCTATACCCTTAACTGTTGTTCTGTAAGACAAGGTCAAGAATTCCAGTCACCAGTTTCTATTAACCCTATGGGGCACAGTTTCAATAGAACATACTTTATTTAAAATTTTAGTTTGATTTAAACATCAATTATTTAAATATGTGGTACATAGACCTTCGTTTGTACTTTTACCCTGATTATTATTATATTTGTATTGGGCTAAAGTCCTTAAAATCCCTGTCTTGCTCAGGCTATAGGGAAACACAGCAGGATGGGATGGCAGAGAGAGAAAGAGCAGGCAGTCAGTCTTAGGAATCAGACTGAGGTGGGCCCTAGAGTCCCACCTGTCCTGTCCCACTCTGCCTAGAACCACTGCAGGTATCTGGAAAGTTCCAACTAGTTACAGGAATGCAGGATTTTCTCCATGAATAGGCGAGGGTCAACCGCCCACCACATGGCACCAATCCAATTTTTGAGGGTCTAGAAGTAGGAAGCATTGGATTGTTGTCCAGTAAACATGTAAAGATCCAAACCATTTCAGACCTCTTAAGGGGTGTATGGAGAAGGTAATGGCATCCCACTCCAGTATTCTTGCCTGGAAAATCCCAGGGATGGGGGAGCCTGGTGGGCTGCTGTCTATGGGGTCGCACAGAGTCGGACATGACTGAAGCAACTTAGCAGCAGCAACAAGGGGTGTATATTTCAGAGGAGAGTCCTCTGAAAGGCTGGCATGGGGGAGGAGTGACTGTGTATAGATGTGGGGGAAGTGCCGTTAGGAAAATTAAATGAGTGTCATCTATGTAAACGCTAACCAAGGAGATCCCAAAGTAGGCAACCAGAGATTAGAACTGCTGAGACCTTGAAAGTAACAAAACTCCATATAGGAAACCACAGTCCTCTCAACTCCTGACATTGTCATGGCAACTGGGGCCCAAATGAAGTCATCCCAAGGGCGGAGAGTGACCCAGGTGACTGATTGGGGGAGGGACTGGGGTAAAGACTCAAACCACCAGGAGGGAAATGGAAACTATGGGAGGAAACCAGAAAGAATGTCTGGTAACAGAATAAAATTAGTCACAGCCATTAAGCTACAGCCACAAAATCTTGAACAGAACTTTTGGCCAAAAAGAAGGGAAAAGACTCAGAATTTACTTTGCTCTTGTGTATGTCTCTCATCAGGGGATATTAAAACATTTCACTCACACCAAGCACTTTGTTCAGGGGGCAGTCGCATCCAGTTTATGAATAGTGCAGTCAAGTCAGTGATTCATGCTAACAGAGAGCATGGAATGTATGAATAAAGGCATTTCATGGAAACTGGCCCTAGAACTAAATATTTGCAACTCATTTGGTCCCCCAAGATTAAACCTCTTGTTTTATCAAACTTGTTTCTAACCTCATGAATATAAAGGTAAGGCTAAAGGAAAATTACCTTTCAACAACCATATTGATTGTAGAAAAACCAAAACATTAAAACTAAGGGTTTATAATGAGAAAATGGTGTAGATCTGGCTTAACTAAGGAGAGGGACAAAGGCAGGATTGTAGTAGAGATGACTTTCTCATGTCTACAGCTGAAATCACAAGGTTTCTTGGGGAACATAAATAACTATACTACCTTCCTTAACAATACTCTTCTACCACTTGATAGCTTTCAGCCTGAGGAACAGAGAACAACTCCTTACACAAGCCAAATCCTTAAGTCTTTCTAACCCCTCTTATAGTCAAAGGTATGGTTTTTCCAGTAGGCATGCATGAGTGTGAGACTTGGATCATAAGGAAGGCTGAGCATCAAGGAATTGATGCTCTTGAGAGTCCCTTGGACTGCAAGGAGATCCAGTCAATCCTAAAGGAAATCAGTCCTGAATATTCGTTGGAAGGACTCATGCTGAAGCTGAAGGTTCAATACTTTGGCCACCTGATGTGAAGAGCCAATTCATTGGAAAAGACCCTGATGCTGGGAAAGATTGAAGGCAGGAGCAGAAGGGGACAACAGAGGATGAGATGGTTGCATGGTATCACTGACCATGAACATGAGTTTGAGCAAGCTCCGGGAGATGGTGAAGGACAAGGAAGCCTGGTGTGCAGCAGTCCATGGAGTCGCAAAGAGTCGGACACGACTGAGTGACTGAACATCAACGACTCAAATGCCCTATAGTTCTTCATACTATGAGTTCTCCTTTGTTGTAAAGAGTTAATAAACTCAACTTTAACCAGAGGTGTGTTCCTTGATGACAAAGATAAGCCAATTTACTATTCCATAAGATTGGAGGGGATCATTATTCCATAGACTCCAGATTTACTTTTGTAAATCCTACTTTATTTTCCTCAAAGACTAATCATGGTTTTATCCTCTGGTGATTTGAACATTTTATCATATCTCCTTTTATCTCTTATAATGCTTTTGCCTTAAGGTCAATTTCATCTGGTATTAATGTAACTATTCAGATTTGGGGAAATTAGTGTTTGTATAGACTACTCTTTTAGTCTGTATGTGTGCTTTAGATGTATCTCTTTTTATTGGATAATAAATTTTAATAAAATTTCCTTTAGTTACAGTCCATCTGCATTTAGTATAAATAAGTGATACATTTGGGTTCTATTGTACTATAAAACTTATGCTTTGAGGGCTTCCCTGGTGGTCCGGTGGTTAAGAATCTGCCTGCTAAAGCAGGGTACATGGGTTCTATCCCTGGTCCCGGAAGATCCCAGATGCCGTAAACCAACTAAGTCCATGCACCACAATTACTGAGCTGGTGCTCTAGAGCCCGCAGACTGCAACTACTGAGCCCAGGCACCCCAACTACTGAAACCTGTGTGCCTAGAGCCTGGGCTCCACACCGAGAGAAGCCACTACAATGCGAAGCCTGTGGATCACCACAAAGTGTAGCCCCTGCTTGCTGCAACCAGATAAAGTCCACACACAAATGAAGACCCAGTGCAGCCAATGAATCTCTTTTTTTAATTATGATTTTTGTTTTCCTGTTTTTTATTTCTTGGCCTGCATTTATACTTTATCTGACATCTTTTCCTTTATTTTTCTCTTGACATCTATTTTTTATTAGTCTACCTTCCCCCATTTTATTAGTTTAGAAGTTTTATGCTTCTGTTCTTTTTGTGGTGGATTGAGAAATTACAGCATGTCTTATTAACACATTAATGTCTAAATTTAATTTATTTACCTCATTGTAGATAATGAAAGAAATTTAGAACACTTTTAACTCCATTTGCCACTCCAGATTACTGCTTTACTTCATGTCTGTTAGTTTTACCCCTTTTGAAAAACTCTATATGACATTATTTTTCTATTTGATGAAGTTGGACATCTGTCTTGATTTCCCCATGTATTTATTATTGCCTTTAGAATGTCTACCAGTGAGGCACTCTCAATTTTTATTTAATCTGAAAATGTCTTTGTATTGTTCATGTTCTTGAAAGATGCTTCATCGCATATGGGATTCTAGATAATATTATTACTTTTTTTTTTTTGGACTGCTTTAAGATATTCTTGTAACTTCTATTTTCTGCAGTTTTACTGTGATGTATCTAGGCATTGTTTTTTAAAAATTTACTCAGCTGGGGATATGTTAGGCTTTTTGAATTGAAATCTTTCAAACTTTTATCACTTTTGGAGAATTTATTGTCATTATTTCTTCATATACTGCTTTTCTTAATTCTCTCTCTTCTCTCAATTAAATTAGGGCTTCAATTAAATGTACAGTAGACTATTTATTCTATTATTCACATCTCTTAAACTTGCTACCATATTTTCTTTTTGTCTATGTGGCATTGTTCCTTCTGACCTATCTTCTATAAATTTCTCTTGTTCCCAAACTCATCCATTATATTAATTTTGAATTTTAGTTATTGAATTTTTTTCCTTTGGAGAACTTCCTTTTTCTTTTTTTTCAAGTATGCTGGTATCCAATTTATAATTTTCTGTTTCTCACCGACACTGTTTCAGTTCAGTTCAGTTCAGTCATTCAGTCATGTCCAACTCTTTGCGACACCGTGAATCACAGCACACCAGTCCTCCCTGTCCATCACCAACTCCCAGAGTATACCCAAACTCATGAACACTGAGTTGATGATGCCATCTGACCATCTCATCCTCTGTCACCCCTTCTCCTCCTGCCCTCAATCTTTCCCAGCATCAGGGTCTTTCCCAATGAGTCAACTCTGCATCAAGTGGCCAAAGCATTGGAGTTTCAGCTTCAACATCAGTCCTTCCAATGAACACCCAGGACTGGTCTCATTTAGGATGGACTGGTTGGATCTCCTTGCAGTACAAGGGACTCTCAAGAGTCTTCGCCAACACCACAGCTCAAAAGCATCAATTCTTCAGTGCTCAGCTTTCTTTATAGTCCAACTCTCACATTCATACATGACTACTGGAAAAACCATAGCCTCGACTAGATGGACCTTTATTGACAAAGTAATGTCTCTTTTTAATATGCTGTCTAGGTTTGTCATAACTTCCCTTCTAAGGAGTAAGCATCTTTTAATTTCATGGCTGCAGTCACCATCTGCAGTGATTTTGGAGCCCCCCAAAAATAAAGTCTGACACTGTTTCCCCATCTATTTCCCATGAAGTGATAGGACCAGATGCCACGATCTTAGTTTTCTGAATGTTGAGCTTTAAGCCAACTTTTTCACTCTCCTCTCTCACTTTCTTCAAGAGGCTGTTTAGTTCTTCTTTGCTTTCTTCCATCAGGGTGGTGTCATCTGCATATCTGAGGTTATTGATATTTCTCCCTGCAGTCTTGATTCCAGCTTGGGCTTCATGAAGCCCAGTGTTTCTCATGATGCACTCTGCATATAAGTTAAATAAGCAGGTGAAGAGCCTAAGCCACTCCATTATGCCAAAAAAAAAGAAGAAGAAGAAGAAGAAGACTCCATTTTAGAGTTCTGAGGAAAGAGTCTTTGGAAATCCCCTGACCTCACCCCACCACCTGCGAGCCAATCAGATCAGGATCTCCTGACTTTACGTTCAGGACTTATGATCTGCCCAGTAAATTCGAATTAAGCCCAGAAAATGGGAACCAATTAGAACCCAACACCTAACCCTTCCACAGAAGGTAACCAATTAGACGTCTCCTAACCTGGAAACTCCCGTTTTTTGAATTTTTCGTGAGAGAATATCCTACATAAGCAATGTAACCCAGAGTTCGGGGCTCCTCTCCTTAGCCGCTGCGTCGGTAATGGTGGGAACCCCAGCTCGAGCTTGGTAATAAAAACTCTCTTGCTTTTGCATTGGATATCGGCTCCCTGGTGGTCATTGGGAGATTTCGCAACTTGGGCATAACACAGGGTGGCTATAATATACAGCCTTGACATACTTCTTTTCCTATTTGGAACCAGTCTGTTGTTCCATGTCCAGTTCTAACTGTTGCTTCCTGACCTGCATACAGGTTTCTCAAGAGGTAAGTCAGGTGGTCTGGTAGTCCCATCTCTTTCAAAATTTTCCACAGTTTGTTGTGATCCATGCAGTCAAAGGCTTTGGCATAGTCAATAAAGCAGATATAGATGTTTTCTGGAACTCTCTTGCTTTTTTGATGATTCCACGGATGTTGGCAATCTGCTTTTTCTAAAACCAGCTTGAACATCAGGAAGTTCACAGTTCATGAATTGCTGAAGCCTGGCTTGGAGAATTTTGAGCATTACTTTACTAGTGTGTGAGATGAGTGCAATCGTGTGGTAGTTTGAGCATTTTTTGGCATTGCCTTTCTTTGGGGTTGGAAGGAAAACTGACATTTTCCAGTCTTGTGGCCACTGCTAAGTTTTCTAAATTTGCTGGCATATTGCATGCAGCACTTTTACAGCATCATCTTTCAGAATTTGAAAGAGCTCAGCTGGAATTCCATCACCTCCACTAGGTTTGTTCGTAGTGATGCTTCCTAAGGCCCACTTGACTTCACATTCCAGGATGTCTGGCTCTAGGTGAGTGATCACACCATCATGATTATCTTGGTATTGAAGAATTTTTTTGTGCAGTTCTTCTGTGTATTCTTGCCACCTCTTCTTAAAATCTTCTGCTTCTGTTAGGTTCATATCATTTCTGTCCTTTGTTGTGCCCATCTTTGCATGAAATGTTCCCTTGGTATCTCTAATTTTCTTGAAGAAATCTCTAGTCTTCCCAGAATCATTCTATTTTTTTCCTCTGTTTCTCTGCTTTGATCGCTGAGGAAGGCTTTCTTATCTCTTCTTGCTATTCTTTGGAACTCTACATTCAAATGGGTATATCTTTCCTTTTCCCCTTTGCTTTTCACTTCTCTTCTTTTCACAGCTATTTGTAAGGCCTCCTCAGACAGCCATGTTGCTTTTTTGCATTTCTTTTTCTTGGGGATGATCTTGATTCCTGTCTCCTGTACCATGTCACAAACCTCCGTCCATAGTTCATCAGTCACTCTATCAGATCTAGTCCCTTAAATCTATTTTTCACTTCCACTGTATAATCATAAAGGATTTGATTTAGGTCATACCTGAATGGTCTAGTGGTTTTCCCACTTTCTTCAATTTAAGTCTGAATTTGGCAATAAGGAGTTCATGATCTGAGCCACAGTCAACTCCCGGTCTTGTTTTTGCTAACTGTACAGATACTGTTTAGTAAGTCATATTTTAAATACTATAATCATCCTTTAGAATAATTTGTGTCTTATTTCAATTTTCAAAGTCGTTGGAGGTCAGTTTATGTCATCTGCTGTTTTAGCTGATTTCCATTCAAATGAATTTAGTTATCTTTTATGATAAGCTTCTCAAAGCCCTGGAATAGTTACTAATGTTCCTAGAAACATAGGCTCATTCCTCTACTGAGGGTTTATATTTGTATTTTCTAAATTTCTGGAGCATTACCAGTTTGCAACCACTTAAATTCACCATTTGATTCTGATATGAATGGAATACAATTCCCTGGAAACATGGGCATTAGGTTTATAAACTCTCAGAGACACATTTTTTACCCAAGCAACAAGAAGAAAATTCAATCTCTCCCAACAGGAGAATTCTTCCTATAGCTCTAGAAAGATGGGGAATGGCACTGGATTTCTGCTGATTTGTCTGATTTTGAGGAAGACATCTTTTGTCTTTCTTCTCTGGAGGGTGCCTTGGGCTTTTATCTGTCAGCCTCTCCCCACATGTCAGTTTAGCAGCTGTTTTCATCCAGACCAGCAAATGCCTCAAAGGGCAAAAGTCAGCTGTGGCATTCCTGCTCTCTTCCCTGTTCTTCCTTCTCCTGTATTTTGGGCTGCATTTCTCATTATATTTCAGTTCTTCTATGCTTTAAGAAATTTTCAGATATCTTCCAGTACTTTCATCTCTTTCAGTAGAGACGCTGATCTGAATAAACTAGACACCCCACAGTCCCCATTACCTGACGCAGAAATCTCTCAAACGATATTTCTTTCCTGTCTCCCACTTTTGTGACCTGCCATGTCTGAATACCAGCAGCCAAAGTCACTGAGGTTCACCGGCTTCAGTTTCCTCAACTGTAAAACGGGGTTAATGATTTTCATTACCTCATGGAATTATGAAACTTAAGTAAGATAGATAAAAGTTCTCAACAAATCATGCTCTGTACTTTTTTTGTGTGTGTATGCTCAGTCATGTCCGACTCTTTGTAACTGCATAGACTGTAGCCCATCAGGCTCCTCTGTCCATGGAATTTTCTAGTCAAGAATACTAGAAAGGGTTACCATTCCCTTCTCCAGGGGATCTTCCTAATCCAGGGACTGAACCCATGTCTCTTGTATCTTCTTCATTGGCAGGCAGATTCTTTACCACTGAGCCACCTGGTAGGCACCATAATTATTATATATATATACAATAATGTTCATATATAATTAATTATATAAATGATAAATGTATATAATAAAGATATTTATATATAGTGCAGGGGAGAAAAAATAATTTTCCCTCTACCTCCCCTTCTAACCTCTTTGGAGCAGTTCTTGAGAGTGATCTGAAATGCTGCCTTTGGGATATAGTCCTCATTTTGCCCCGTATAAAATTTAATGCACAACTCTTATATTGTACATTTTTCTTCAGTCATTAGCCAGTGGGAGGCATTTTGTTTTTTCAAAAGTCCTCAGTGATTCTAATGTTCAGTCAGAGTTAAGAATCACAGTTGTCTTCCTTGCATTTTTCCATTGGTTGTTTATTTTTCTAATTGATTTGTGGAAATTCATTATATATTCTGATATTAATATTTGACTCTTACATGTGTTTACAGGGATTCCCTATACCCTATATTTAATAATGATGCAACTTAATGAACTATTAATACAGCATTCCAAAAGAAATTCATAGCTTTTAAGACACTTACCCTAGAACATATAACATAAAATCACCACACACATGCACATATACATAAATGTATTAAAAATTATGGAGAATATAACATAAAAACATCATATAGCTATTAAGTTGAAAAAAGATCACAAATATTGATAGTGTGAGTTTCTTTTTTAAGAAAAATTAAGCATGGGGCCTTAGATATAGCAGTTTCAGTAAATTTTATTAAATAAAGATAAACTTTTGAAGAATTTTTTAATAAGGACACATATATCCTTAATCTTTTTATAGTGGTAACTTTGCATTACTGCAACTAGAGGGGAGAAGGAAAGACTTTTTAAATAAAATAACTACTAATAAAAAGTAGAAAAATATACCATCCTGTAGTCAGAAAATCTGAATCTTTCAGGTTTAGCACTTCATTTATTCAATTATTATTTAATGGAAAACCTGCTACATGCCAGGTACTGGGATTAAATATCCATAGAAGACAAGGTGACTGAAAATTTTAATCCTATATTTGAACAGGGCTCTCAAGGAATAATTATGTATATTTTTATAATGCTTTCCCTCCCCCAGAAATCCAGCCAACAAATTTATAGGAAGGGATCCAAACTACATCTCCCAGTGCTCTGTGGACTTGTGTTGGATTTGTCAAGTCCAGAGGTCACTGCCTATAGCAGAAGCAGTGAGTTTGCACATGCTTGGTGGTCTCTGCAGAACAAAAAAGTAGCCAGGATTGGGAAGACATCATATATGGCTTCTAACAATCCTAGACCTCCCTCCTGCTGCTTCACAATTCAATTGTGTGAAAATTGGCTAGACAGATTGAAGACCCTGTGTGTGTGTGTGTGTGTGTGTGTGTGTGCGCGCTCAGTCGCTCAACTGTGTCCACCTATTTGCGCCCCCATGTTACAGTTCACCGGGCTCCTCTGTCCTTGAGATTCTCCAGGCAAGAACACTGGAATGGGCTGCCATTTTCCCCAACCAGGGATTGAACCCATATCTCCTGTGTCTCCTGCATTGCAGGCGGATTCTTTACCACTGATCTGTCGGGAAAGCCTGAGCCCTGTAACTACTTGTCAATGTGTTTACGAAACATGGGAACCACAGAAGCACTAGGTAAGCTTTTATTTACTATGAATTTCCCTTGTAGTACGAGTTAAATCCCTGGTGGCTCAGACGGTAGAGCGTCCGTCTACAATGCGGGAGACCTGGGTTCGATTTCTGGGTTGGGAAGAATCCCTGGCGAAGGAAATGGCAACCCACTCCAGTACTCTTGCCTAGAAAATCCCATGGATGGAGGAGCCTGGTGCCCATGGGGTCGCAAAGAGTCAGACACAACTGAGCAACTTCACTTTCCTAAGAGTTAAATGCTATGTGAAATTTTTGATTAACAATCCTTAGAGTGAGTTTCTGATGATATTATTACCGAGTTGGAGCTCAAATTTCTTGCCGCCCAACAAGCCAGCAAGTTGAGAGACAAGGTGTTGAGGCAAGGAGCAGCATTTTATTTGGAAAACTGGCAAACTGAGAAGACGGCAGACTAACATCTTAAAGAACCATTCCATTTGGGTTTGAAAACAAGCTTCTTCTATGCTACAGAGGGGGAGATGAGAGAAAGATCAAAAGGTGAAGGGCTGTTGCAGAGTTCTTGGAGCCTGCCAGACCTTGAAGCTGACACGTTAATTCTTTGGTATTGCAGCATTTGTTCATAGTAGGCCTGGACATGTCATTCTTATAAGTCTTCAACGAGTGGCATTTCCTGTCCTAAGACAAGTGTCCTTTCCTGTCCTGAAACCGCTTATTTCTTTATGAAATATGTGATCACTAAGCAAAGGAGAGTTATCTTTCTAATAATTCATACTTCAAGCTGTAGGTCACAATCCTTTTATGATTAATGTGCCTGTGTGCAGAATTAGCAAGGCAATTAGCTGCAGAGTGCAAAATTTAGAGCTTAAAAAAAATAGATTCACTGTGGAGTCAGATTAGTTTTTCCCTGTTACAAGAAATTGCAAAATAATTATTTATAGAATAAAAATAACTTGTCTATAGATAGTGCAAATCAGTTTACATTATCAAGGGAAACAGCCTATCTTGGTAAATCCTGCTTTGGGATGAAAGCGAAAGCTAATTGCAAAAGATCAAAGAGAAACAGGTCCCAAATGCTTGGTTGCCATTTTCTAGTTTTCCATCCATAGGGAAATGGAACAAATTACATGTAATAAGCAGCATATAGGAAAATGGAAGTTTCTATCATCCTTGAAGAAAAAGAAAACTCACATTAAAGGATACTTCTATGGGCACAGAAGTAAAAATGTGTTGAAAGGAGAAGACTAGTGATGTTTCTGATCAGTTTCAACGTGTGGTGGATTTTCACCACTGATAAGCGATTCTTGGGCACCAGCCAAGCGTCCTACAGTTTAACTCAGTTATGACACTATCTGCCTGGAGATAACCTCAGATTCCATGGGTTGTGGACTCAATCTTCAAATATGTCTCCCTCCCACATGCATACTCAGTCACTTCAGTCCTGTCTGACTCTTTGCAATCCCATGGACTGTAACCCTCCAGGTTTCTTTGTCCTTGGGATTCTCTAAGCAAGAACACTGGAGTGGGTTGCCATTTCCTCCTCCAGGGGATCTTCTGACCCAGCTAAGGAACCTGGGTCTCCTGCGTTGCAGGCAGATTCTTTACTGCTGAGCCACTGGGGAAGCCCTTTCTCTCCCACTTCAGATGCCAATTCCAAGTCCAGGTTAGCTCTGCTTCTGACCCAACTGGATATAAGTCAGAGGTTCCCATGACCAGTTTCTCTGGTTCAATTAACTTGATAGAGTGGCTGACACAACACAGGAAAATTTTTTACTTATTGGATTGTTGGTTTGTTATGAAAAGATATAACTTAGGAATAGCCTGATGGAAGAGACGTACAGGGCAAGCTACGGTGAAAGGATGAGGAGCTTCCATGCCCTCTCTGAGTACATCGATCTCCAGAATCTCCACCTTTTCACCAACTTAGAAGCTCTCAGGATCCCATCCTTTTGGGTTTTTATGGAGGCATCATTACAGAGGCTTGATGATCAAATAATGGTGAGACATTGGTGTTAACCTCCAGCCTCTCTCCCTTCCTCAGAGGTCAGGGGTGGGACTGAAAGTGTTAACCTTCCAATCACTTGGTCTGTTCTCTTGGCCACTAGCCCCTATCCTTTGATGTGGCTTAAAAGTCACTTAACAGAACAAAACAAAAAAGAGAACAAAAGACAGCTTTGTCACTCTGAATGCTTAGGAAATTCTCAGAGTCTTAGGAGGGTTCCTCTGGTGGCTCAGTGGAAAAGAATCTGCATTGCAAATGCAAGAAACAGGAGTTCAGTCCTTGGATTGGGAAGATCCCCTGGAGAAGGAAATGGCAACCCACTCCGGTATTCTTGTCTGGGAAATCCCATGGACAGAGGAGCCTCACAGACTGCAGAGTTGGGCATGACTTGGAGAGTGAAAACATATATGCACAGATTTTAGGAGCTCTGGGCCAGGAACAAGATCAAATACATACTTCATATTATAAATTATACTATCACATTAACAGAAAAGAGAACAAAAACTCTTAAATGGTTCCTTGGGGGAATGGAAGGGGCTAGATGTAGAGGACAAAGAAAGGGGTACTTTGCCTCTGTCTTTCATTTCCTCAAAATACTTGAATATTCTGTAGTGGCAAGTCTTCACATATTATTTATGTGATAAAATTAAGGCAACATTAACAACAAATCTGGACAGAATTCATCAGTTAATAGCAAAACTATACTTGCTTTTCAGGCCTGATGTAAAAATGTACTCATTCACTCAGTCAATCATTAAGTCCCTAATTATCAAGTTCATAAACTACCAAACAAAAGGGCCTCAGCAATGAATAAGCTGGATTTACTTCCTGGTATGACAGAGTTCAAATTCTAATAGAGAAAGGCACAGGATAAATAGCTGAGCCACAGCTCACTAGGAGTGATGGTGTTCTAACCTAGGATTACCTGAAGAGAAGAGCTTACATAGGAAGGCCAGGCAAGAAACAGACAGGATTTATCGACTTGATAACAACAACAAATGACAACAAAAAACAAACAGATTCTGCCCCGGGCACAGACTCTGTGAATTCCCAGACATTACAGCAACAGGACAGGGGAGGCTGACCCTTCCTTTAAACTCTAGACACTAACAAAGAAGTTTCTTAGTAGACCACAGGGCCATGTTCAGTTTCTCTTTGGGCTAGTCTGACCCTGGGGGCAATACATTTGGAAAACAAAAAAATTACTCAGGCTCTCAAAAACTACACTTGAAATATATTTTCTGGTTAACTATATGAAGCCCTGCTGTCCTATCCCAGCCAATTTCCAAACAGCCTTTCCATTCCACAGCTTCCTCTTTCCTACTTTCCACTGGTAAGCCCTGAAATGCTTCTCCATACCAGAGCATCATTTTTAATCCCTGAGAGTTACAACCAAACACCTGCAAGCATGACTCATGAAAGAAATGAATCATGGCTTTCAGACAGAAGAATGTAGGAACTATGAGGCAGGACTCATTGTTTTTACTCTCTCTAAATGTATTGGAAGCAATCTGACCATCTATTACCTATGATGCCAGTTTGTGGTCTATACCTAACTGTATTATTTATGTATGGCATTTAGGGAGAAGGGAAAGAAGGGGTTGCTAGCATCTGAGTGTCTGAAACTGCTTTGGTAATATAGAACTCATATTAGGTCATCTATTCTGTGGAAGTATTTTCCCAGGTGGCTCAGTGGTAAAGAATATGCCTGCCAATGCAGAAGATGTGAATTCATCCCCTGGTTTGGGAAGATCCCCTGGAGAAGGAAATGGCAACCCACTCCAGTATTCTTGCCTGGAGAATTCCATGGACAGAGGAGCCTGGCAGGCTGCAGTCCATAGGGTCACAAGAGTTGGAGTCTACTTAGTGACTAAATAACATTTCTGTGGAAGAGTCTAACACTTTGGTACTTAGGGCTACTGGAGGCGTATTCAGTTAACATTTTCTCTAAGACCACAGTTCTATGCTAAGTCAACTATTGCTTTACTCATCAAGGACTAGGCTTGTTATGTTTTAATGGAAAGCATGGCTGTTGATGTCATTTATGCCTGGGCCTAAATCCCAGAATCTGAGGGATTCTGATATTTACGTTTCTGAGATTTTGTTGCCTGTTTCTGAAGGACTAAAATGAGAAAATACATGTTAAGTGATTAACACTGTGTCTATTAGTCATATTTTGCTGTGATAATAATTGCCCAGTTTTCATGGCTTACAACGCAAGCATTTATTTCTCAGAGTTTTGCAGGTAAGTTATGGTTGGTTTCTGTGTCTTCTCATTTGGGGACCAAGGTTGAAGGAACAGCTCCTTTATGGGATATGCTTGTCTCATGGTGGAGGACAGGAGCAGAAAAGAGCTAGCAAAAACCTGGACTTGGTACTAGGACACTATCACTTCAGCCCACAGTCCATTGTACAAAATAAATTCCTATGTGGAGGGAGGGGAGGATGAATATTTGAGCAACAGTAATACAATCTATGAACTAAGCTGGAAACGTGACAGCTACTTACATGTTAGCTTCCATCCTTTCCCAATGCCTGTAGGAGTCAATAAATAAATGTGTCAATGATAAGCCAACTCTGTAGCTAGCCTTAAATTGTGACATAAAGTTGGTTGGCTGCTCTCTATGCTGAACCCAAATACCTTTGCCTTCATCAGTTTTATTGTCCAAGAACTATTTCACCATTTCCAGATCTACTCCCAAATTCCTCACTCCAATCACTTGCTTCACTCTCGCCTGCAGCACCTCACTTAACCTTGTGCCCTGACACTAACTGGTGAAGACCCCCACTTTCCACCCTCCCTATAACTCCAACAGCCCTGGGACCACATAGGATCCTGCCACTCTAGGCTCTGTTTGCTAGGCACAAAATGACTATGTGAGCCAGAATTTGACATCAGTCACCAACATCTTTGCCATTGAAACAGTGCATCAAGCATAAACACTTAGCCTGAACTATCCAAATAACTGAAAAAATAGCCTATAGTCACACGGTGATATCACATTGTTATTTTTGGATGTAAGTCTGTACATTTTAATAAATTCTGGTCTTTAAATGACTTTTCAGTGGTATTGTTATTGGGGGAAGGAGGAAATTTGAGGTGGGCACAAGAACTAGTTGGCAATCCTAACTAAAAGGAATGGAGGACTTCCCTGGTGGTCTAATGGTTAAGAATCAGCCTGCCAATGCAGGGGACGCAGATTCGACCCCTGGATCTGGGAAGATTCCACTACACCTACATTCCACAACTACTGAGCCCCAAAGCCCTAGAGCCTGTGCTGCGCAACAAGAAGCCACTGTAAAGGCTGCCTACATCTGGAAGTAAAATACCCTTATTGTCAGAGATAGGGAAACGGGGCTAAGAAGCCTGTATAAGCAAACGTTGCTACTTTTAAATTTTGCTAGTCAAAACTCTGTTTAGATTCTTCACTAACTGAGCACCTAAAATGTGTTTCTCTGTCCTGTCAATACCTATTAATTCCTCACAAATGCATTATTTCTTTGTCTAAAAAGTTTAAAAGCAGTCTGCTTTGGCCACTTCTTTGGTCCCATTTCTGTGGATCTGTGTGAGCACAAATTAAAATCTGTTTCTCCCGTTAAACTATATTGTATAATTTAATTATTAGTCCAGACACAGGTACTCATGAGGGGTAGGGGAAAATTTCCCCCTCCCTGATGATGGTATTAGAAATGAGTAGGGAGTGGCAGACGGTGTAGCTACAGTTGCTTTGAGCACTTCCAGGATTGATGGCATGGGAATTTTCAGTGGTTTACTGAGCACTTAACTCGCAGCTATGTTAAGCAAAGAGGGTGCACAATTGCAGAAGCATATTGGGGTGGTATTTCTGAGCTGTGAATATTTTTTTTCTAGTTAACAATGAGATGGCCTTGGATTTTGAGCCCATCTGAGAGTCCTGGGACATTTTAAGTCTCCAGGAAAATGAACAACCTTCCAGCCAGTTTGCTTTCTTTTTTTTTTCCATCGACATTATTTTTGTTTATTTATTTTTGGCTGTGCTAGGTCTTCCTTGCTGCATGCAGGCTTTCTCTAGTTGCAGCGAGTGGGGGCTACTCTCTAGTTGTGCTATGCAGGCTTCTCATTGTGATGGCTTCTCTTGTTGTGGAGCACAGTCCCTAGGCAGAAAGGCTTCAATAGTTGTAGCTTGTGGGCTCAAGGGGGCAGATTCAGTAGTTGCGGCCAAGGGGCTTAGTTATTCCACATCATGTGGGATCTTCATGAACCAAGGGCTGAACTGGTGTCCCCTGCATTGGCAGGTGGATTCTTAACTGATGGACCACCAGGGAAGTCCCACTATTTTCTTATTTTTTAATTGACTTTATTAAATGATTCATAAATTAGGCAGCATCCCATCTAACAAGTAGAAAAGTGTTTTTCAGCCAGTTCCTAATATTTTTTAAAAATATACGTATTTATTTTTGGTTGCATTGGGTCTTCATTGCTGCATGCAGGCTTTCCTTAGCTGCAATGGGTAGGGCCTACTCTCTAGTTGCAATGTGTGGGCTTCTCACTGCAGTGGCTTCTCTTGTTGCGGAGCATGGGCTCTAGAGTACTCAGGCTTCAGTAGGTGTGAGCTTCCCTTGTAGCTTAGTTGGTAAAGACTTTGCCTGCAGTGCAAGAGACCTGGGTTGGGAAGATCCCCTGGAGAAGGAAATGGCAACCCACTCCAGTATTCTTGCCATGGACAGAGGAGCCTGGCAGGCTACAGTCCATGGGGTTGCAAGAGGCCGACACAACTTAGCAACTAACCCCCCCACCCCCATCCAAGCTACTTTATTTGATGTGATTTGTTAATTAAACAAATATTAATAAAATTTTCATGTATGCCCATTACATTACTATGAGATAAAGAATGTGAAGTGTGTCATCAGAACAGAAAACCCAAATTTTGTAGTCAGGGAAGGCTTTCAGGAAGAAATGACATCTAACCCAAAGTATGGGTAGAAGTCATCCAGGTAAAGAAGGGAAGGAAGAGTGTTCCAGTCAGTGGGAACAATAAGAAATGTTGGAAGAGCTGAAATTCAGTTATTATGCAGGAGCCCACAGTGTGGGTGGCAGGAAATGTGAAAAAGTTGGAAAGATGGGCAGAGGCCTTGGTGTCAGGTTAAGATGTTTGGACTTTATATTAAGGTAAGATAAGGGCATTAAACATTTTAAGGAGGGACGTACCCATGACCAGATTTTAGTTTTAGAAAGATTATTCTTTCTAAGGGTGGAGTAAGATGATTGGCTTTTCTTTTTAGAAAGGAAGCCTATGAGGAGGCAAGGGAGGTATAAAAGTATTTAAGGAGGGTACCATTGTAAGGTTTTAAGGAGAGTGACAAGATGAGATATGAGGTTTTAGAAGGAATTCTAAAAGGTATAAATGGTTAACTAACTGCTGACCCAGAGGAAGCAGTGTTAAGTTGAGAGTCAAGACCTCCACCATGTCCCACCTCTGCTTTCTTTGCCAGCGCTGCAGCCAGGCCCTGAAACTGAATCATTCCATGGGGCCCTCCCAGGAACCTGGAGCATCAATGCCTATCTCAGCTCAGGGAGAGACAAGAGAAACACAGGAGGGAGGCCCTCCCTCCAAGGAGGAGGCAAACCTTGAAAATCTACAGGATGGTGCCTTTTGCAGGACTCCTCACCCCGTCAGTGGTGCGATGGCCTTGGACTATTCCAACTTCACCCTGCTTGGGAAGTTGGAGCCCTGGAGGAGTCTCGACAGCATCCAGAAGACTATTAGGGGCAGTTCCGACATCCTCTCTGGTGAAACAGAGGTGGACCACCCACTGTGTGTGGACTGTACTGACAATCTTTTAGAGGTACTGGACATTGAACTCGCCATCACAGAATCTGATGTTCAGAACTACAAACGCTGTTTGGAGACCAGGAAGCGGGTGACTGAGGATGAGACGGAGATGCTGCAGGAGAAGCTGAAGGACATTGAGTTGGAGGAAGCAAGGCTACTCCAGGAAGTGGCAGAGATGGAAAAGAACCAAGAAAGGGTAGCAGCTGATCTTGAGGCAGCCCAGGCAGAGACTAAGATGCTGGAGCAGCAGGAAGAGCAGTACTGGAAGGACTACAGTCAACTGAAATGGCAACAATTAGAACTACACGAGGAGCTGAGCAGTGTGGAGATGCGGCTACAGTACGCCCAGATCCAGTGGAATCAGTTGGAGAAAACCGACATCTTTAATGCCACCTTTGAGATCTGGCAAGACGGCCCCTTAACCATCATCAATAACTTCAGATTGGGCCGCCTCCCCACTGTCCCTGTGTGCTGGAATGAGATCAATGCGGCCTGGGGACAGACAGCCTTGCTGCTCCTTGCCCTGGCCAACAAAATTGGACTGGAGTTTCAGCGGTACCGTCTCTTCCCCTGCGGAAACCACTCCTACCTGAGGTCTTTAATAGATGACTGTGCCGAGCTGCCGTTGTTCTCTAGTGGGAAGCAGAATGTTTTCTTACATAACAAATTTGATCAGGCTATGATGGCTTTCCTGGATTGCATGCAGCAGTTCAAGGAAGCAGCTGAGAGAGGTGAGTCGGCTCTCTGTTTGCCCTACAAGATTCATGTGAAGAAAGGCCTGATGGAAGACCCTGGAAGCAGCAGGGGATTCTATTCCATCAGAACCCACTTGAACACGGAGGAGGACTGGACAAAGGCACTCAAGCTCATGCTTATAAATTTTAAGTGTAGTCTCACTTGGGTCTCCTTAAGGTATGGTCGAAAATAACTTATTCTACGAGGGGGAGATTATTTTTTTGGTTTAATATATTTTATTTGTGAAAGTGTTATCAGATAAAATTTAAAACTGAAGCATGTGTGTTTATATGTACTTGGTTGTGCTGGGTCTTTGTTGCTGCGCGTGGCCTTTCTCTAGTTGTGGGGAGCGGGGGTTACTCTTCCTTGCGGTGCTCGGGTTTCTGATTGTGGTGGCTTCCTTCCCCTGTTGTGGAGCACAGGCTCTAGGTACGTGGCTTCATCAGCTGTGGCTCGGTAGTTGTGGCTCATGGGCCCTAAAGCACAGGCTCAGTAGTTGTGGTCCACGGGTTTTAGTTGCTCCTTGGCATGTGGGATCTGCCCGGATTAGGGATTGAACCCATGTCCACTGCGTTGACAGGCAGATTCCTATCCCCTGCACCACCAGGGAAGTCTTATATGTTTACTTTAAAAATGAATGGCCACACAGGCACTAATTTAAAATTGTCCTGAGCAACCCCAAAGTTATTGCTGTCTTTCCCAGAAAGTTTGTCCTCTCCCCATTTTTCCTAAACATTCAAAAGGACAAAGATTAAGTCACAAGATGACAAGACTATTTCTCCATTAAAATGGAATAAAGATTGCAGAAAAAACTGAAATGGGTGGTGGTGGGGGGTGATGAGGGGATGGGGTATTAAGGAGAGAGGTGCTGACGTGCTCAATCGTGGCCGACTCTTCGCGACCCCATGGACTGTAGCCCACCAGGTTCCTCTGTCCGTGGAATTTTCCAGGCAAGAATACTGGAGTGAGTTGCCATTTCCTTCTTCAAATGAGAGAGGTGGAGGTCTTTAATTTTTTATGAGGAAAGTACTTGGGTCATTGTCCATAGAACTTTGGAGTCAGGAGGTGAATATTAAAAGATATATTTCTGCTGTGATACAGTAAACCCTCTTCATCCCAGAAAAGCTTTCAATAAACTACATTTTCTTCTTTGATTTAGAATGAGAAGTGTGTCTTTGAGCACAAACCTTAGGTAACTGGTTACGGAGGCCAGAGAAGGCTGGTAGCATTTCCACTGACCAATGCTCAGGTAAGGGTCACAGAGTGAACCCTTACAGAGAACTGAAGGTTGTAAAAGTCAGAGGATTCTGCAAACTGTGGGACTTTTCTGGTGATCCAGTGGTTAGAACTCTGTGTTTCCCCTATATGGGGCACAGGTTCAATCCCGGGTTAGGGAACTAAGAGCCTGCATGCGGCTGCAACATGCATTGATGCCAAGTTTTCTTTTTTTTCCAACAAAATACAAAAATTTCAAAACAGCCTATTGTGTCATGTCATTTACTCAATTCTCCATTACTCTCAGAATAAAGTTCCAAATTCTTACCGTGACTTTTAGCCTGGGTAATCTGTCCTTCCTGCCTCTCTAGGCTCACCTCATACTTCTCCCAGCTCCTTTCTGTTCCCAAATATGCTAACTCCACTCTCCTTCTGCCTTCTGCCCATGCTCTTCCCTGTGTGTTTTCTAAAATTTATTTTTGGTGTTCTAGGTCTTTGTTGCTGTGCCTGGGCTTTCTCTAATTGCAGTGAGTGAGGGCTACACTCTAGTTGCAGTGTGCGGGCTTTTCATTGTGATGACTTCCCCTGTTGTGGAACAGGGGTGGGCTCTAGAATGCGTGGGATTTAGTAGCTGTGGCTCACACGGGCTTAGCTGCTCTACGGCATGTGAAATCAGGATCAAGGATGGAACCTGCATCCCCTGCACTGGCAGGCACATTCTTTATCACTGAGCCAACAGGAAATCCATGATAGCTACTTTAGCTTAGTGGTCCAGATGATGCCTAGAAAGACCCTCATACATATTAAACATCCATCAATAGAAATCATTGTGGAAAATAAGAACAGGGAGTTGACTAATTCGTCATGGACTCAAGGCTTCCTGGGTAGCTCAAATGGTAAAGAATCTGCCTGCAGTGCAGGAGACCCAGGTTCATCCCTGGGTCAGGAAGATCCCCTGGAGAAGGGCTTGGCAACCCATTCCAGTATTCTTGCTTGGAGAATTCCATGTACAGAGGAGCCTGGCAGGTTACAGTCCATGGACTCACAAAGAGTCAGACACAACTGAGTAACTAACACACACACAAATGGAATTGGGAGGCTTCCCCGGTGATGCCAATAAAGAAACTGCCTGCCAATGCAGGTAGATGTATGAGGCACAGGTTTGATCCTTGGGTGGGAAGACCCCCTGGAGGATGGCATGGCAACCCACTCTGGTAATCTTGCCTAGGAAATCTCATAGACAGAGGAGCCTGGTGGGCTTCTGTCCATAGGGTCCCACAGAGTTGGACAGGACTGAAGCAACTTAGCATGCAAAAGTAATAGAAAACTCCTAGGAGATTAAGCTTCCCTGGTGGCTCAGATGGTAAAGAGTCCACCTGCAATGCAGGAGACCTGGGTTTTGTCCCTGGGTCAGAAAGATCCCCTGGAGAAGGAAATGGCTACTCACTCCAGTATCTTGGACATGGGGTTGCAAAGAGTCATTTGTGACTGAGCGACTAACTCTTTCACTTTCCAGCCTTCAGACTTATTTACTGGAACAAGTTAAATGCCATCTTGAAGAAATAATTAGATTAGTCTAGAAATGTGGCTACATGTGGCCTAGGTTTTAAGAAGTCAACATTTTGTTTTTTAAGTAGGAGGTATATATTAAAAGAAATAAATGAGACATAACAACTGAATATAATGAGAACCCTGAGATTGAAAAAAAGGAGCCCCTGACTGCTGTCACTGAGTTGGCCTGACGTTAACAGCTGGAGTTCTCCTAGATACATAAATAACTTTACAGAACAAAAGAATCCCCTCGCTCTGTGACTGTGATGGAGCAAAACAAGAACAAGTCTAGTCTGTAGTGCTGTCTAAGAGACAAAAACAAGAACATTTCCAAACCACAAAAATGGCCAAACATTCCCCTTGCCTGCTGTGTTTCTTTTGCTTTCACATAAAAAATCAAGATAATCGTAGAATTGTCCTTGCTTTTGACAAGTCCAGACAAAGTCCCAAGAATCCACATTTCATTGAGACGCCACCTTCATTCCTTCCCTGTGGCAGCTCTTTCCCTCCTTGCAGAGAACTGATCAATCCAAATTTGTTCACATAGGTTCCCAGTCTTTGGCTGGAGGGCAGCAATCACTTTGATTAGATCCTGGCTTGAAAAAGCAAGCTCAGTTCAGTCACTCAGTCATGTCCGACTCTTTGCAACCCCATGGACTGCAGCAAGCCAGGCTTCCTGTCTGTCTCCAACTCCTGGAGTTTTTTTCAGACTCATGTCCATCAAATTGGTGATGCCATCCAGTCATCTCATCCTCTGTTGTCCCCTTCCCCTCCTGCCTTCAATCTTTTTCATCATAAGGGTCTTTTCCAATGAGTCAGTTCTTCACATCAGGTGGCCAAAGTATTGGAGTTTCAGCTTCAGCATCAATCCTTCCAATGAATGTTCAGGACTGATTTCCTTTAGGATTGACTGGTTTGATCTCCTTGCAGTCCAGGGGATTCTCAAGAGTCTTCAACATCACAGTTGAAAAGCATCAATTCTTCAGTGGTCAGCTTTCTTTATAGTCCAACTCTCACATCCATACATGACTACTGGGAAAACCATAGCTTTGACTAGACAGACCTTTGTTGGCAAAGTAATGTCTCTGCTTTTTAATATGCTATCTAGGCTGGTCATAGCTTTTCTTCCAAGGAGCAAGTGTCTTTTAATTTCAGGGCTGCAGTCACCATGTACAGTGATTTTGAAGCCCCCCAGAATAAAGTTTCTCATTGTTTCCATCGTTTCCCCATCTATTTGTCATGAAGTGATGGGACCGGATGACATGATCTTATTTCTCTGAATGTTGAGGGGTGTGTGTGTGTGTGTGTGTGTGTGTGTGTGTGTGTGTGTATGTAGCAGAGTTTTATTAAAGTGAACAGCATGGATCACAAGTCCCTTGAAAGTCTACAATCTGACAGATAGGTTAGTAGTTCTAATTCCCCACACAATTACTAAATGGTCAAAGAGACCAGGAAAAGATGACCCAGAAAGGAAAGTTCAGTCCTCACGCTTTCCCCAATTTTGGTTGCTCCCCTCACAGGGACCTTGGGTGTCTCTTGGCATTGGCAGGTCTGTATAAACCCCTGACTAGGCTCCCCTGTTTGAGGGTGCCTTCAGCCATTACAAGGCACTGAGAGACCACAAAGCAGGGCCCGTCGCTTGCTTCACTCAGGGCATGTCATTCATTCACACAAACACACAGTAGAGTTAGTAAAGTAAAGCAGAAAATGTGTTATGAGAAAGCAGAGAGGTTAGCGCTCTGAGTGTTCTTACCTTGTCCTGAAGATCCTGGACAAGCCCTAAGTATGATAGCTTACAGTGAACAGTGTTGGATTCGTGATCTCTGAAGAAGGTTTAGCTTAGGGACCAGGGACCAGGCTTGATCACTCAAGAGATTTTGTGTAGAAGTTTTATTAAAGAGAGGAAGGGGACAGAGAGAGCTCCTGACATAGACATCAGAAGGGGGATGAAGAGTGCCCCCTGAATGTTGAGTTTTAAGCCAACTTCTTCATTCTTCTCTTTCACTTTCATCAAGAGGCTCTCTAGTTGTCTTCACTTTTTGCCATAAGGGTTATATCATCTGCGTATCTGAAGGTATTGATACTTCTCCTGGTAATCTTGATTCCAGCTTGTGCTTCATCCAGCCTGCCATTTCACGTGATATACTGCAGATAAGTTAAATAAGCAGGGTGACAATATACAACCTTGATGTACTCCTTTCCCTATTTGGAACCAGTCTGTTGTTCCACGTCCAGTTCCAACTGTTGCTTCTTGATCTGCACACAGATTTCTCAGGAGGCAGGTCAGCTGGTCTGGTATTCCCATTTCTTTCAGAATTTTCATCAGTTTGTTGTGATCCACGTAGTCAAAAGCTTTAGCGTAGTCAAGAAGAAGTAGGCTAAATTTGCCTATTACTCAAGGTATCTCTTGACTTCCTACTTTTGTATTCCAGTCCCCTATAATGAAAAGAACATCTTTTTTGGATGTTAGTTTTAGAAGGTCTTGTAGGTCATAATAGAACTGTTCAGCTTTTTTCAGCGTTATTGGTTGTGGCATAGATTTGGATTACTGCGCTTACTCCTTGGAAGAAAAGTTATGACCAACCTAGATAGCATATTGAAAAGCAGAGAAATTACTTTGCCAACTAAGGTCTATCTAGTCAAGGCTATGGTTTTTCCAGCAGTCATGTATGAATGTGAGAGTTAGACTGTGAAGAAAGCTGAGCAAGAAGAATTGATGCTTTTGAACTGTGGTGTTGGAGAAGACTCTTGAGAGTCCCTTGGACTGCAAGGAGATCCAACCAGTCCATTCTGAAGGAGATCAGCCCTGGGACTTCTTTGGAAGGAATGATGCTGAGGCTGAAACTCCAGTACTTTGGCCACCTCATGCGAAGAGTTGACTCATTGGAAAAGACTCTGATGCTGGGAGGGATTGGGGGCAGGAGGAGAAGGGGATGACAGAGGATGAGATGGTTGGATGGCATCACTGACTTGATGGGCGTGAGTCTGAGTGAACTTCAGGAGTTGGTGATGGATAGGGAAGCCTGGCATGCTGCGATTCATGGGGTCGCAAAGAGTCGGACACGACTGAGTGACTGAACTGAACTGATATTGAATGGTTTGCCTTGGAAACGAACAGAGATCATTCTGTCATTTTTGAGATTGTACCCAAGTACTGAATTTTGGACTCTTTTGTTGACTATGATGGCTACTCCATTTCTTCTAAGGGATTCTTGTCCTCAGTAGTAGATATAATGGTCATCTGAGGTAAATTTGCCCATTCCAGTCCATTTTAGTTCACTGATTCCTAAAATGTCAGTGTTCACTCTTGCCATCTCCTGTTTGATGACTTCCAATTTACTTAATTCATGGACCTAAGATTCCAGGTTTTTATGCAATATTGATCTTTACAGCATCTGATTTTACTTCCATCACCAGTCATATCCACAACTCGGTGTCGTTTTCGTTTTGGCCCTGTCTCTTCATTCTTTCTGGAGTTATTTCTCCACTCTTCTCAGCAGCATAATGGGCACATACTGACCTGGGGAGTTCATCTTTCAGTGTCATATCTTTTTGCATTTTCATATCGTTCATGGAGTTCTTAAAGCAAGACTACTTGCCTTAAGTGGTTTGCCATTGCCTTCTCCAGTGAAGTGAAGTTGCTCAGTCATGTATGACTCTTTGCAACCCCATTGACTGTAACCTACCAGGCTCCTCTGTCCATGACATTTTCCAGGCAAGTGTACTGGAGTGGGTTGTCATTTCCTTCACCAGGGGATTTTCCTGACCCCAACCCAGGGATTGAACCTAGGTCTCCCAAACTGTAGGCAGACACTTTACCCTCTGGCCACTAGGGAAACCTGCCTTCTCCAGTGGACCACGGATTGTCAGAGCTCTTCACCATGACCCATCCATCTTGGGTGGCCCTACATGGCTTGGCTCCTAGTTTCATTGAGTTAGATGAGGCTGTGGTCCATGTGATCAGTTTGATTAGTTTTTTGTGATTGTGGTTTTCATCCTGCCCTCTGTGGGATAGGGATAAGAGGCTTTTGGAAGCTCCTTGATGGGAGAGACTGACTGAGAGTGGGGGGTTGTGGGGGAACTGGGTCTGGTTCTGATGTCCATTCTCTGCTGCTGCTGCTGCTGCTGCTGCCAAGTCACTTCAGCCGTGTCCAACTCTGTGCGACCCCAGAGATAGCAGCCCACCAGGCTCCCCCATCCCTGGGATTCTCCGGGCAAGAACACTGGAGTGGGTTGCCATTTCCTTCTCCAATGCATGAAAGTGAAAACTGAAAGTGAAGTCTCTAAGTTGTGTCCAACTCCTAGCGACCCCATGGACTGCAGCCTACCAGGCTCCTCCATCCATGGGATTTCCCAGGCAGGAGTACTGGAGTGGGGTGCCATTGCCTTCTCCACTGTCCATTCTCAGTAAATCTTTAATCCGATTTTCTGTTGATGGGCGGGGCTGTGTTCCCTCCCTGTTGTTTGACCTGAGACCAAACTATGGTGGAGGTAGTGAATGGTGACCCCTTCAAAGGTCCTGTGCATGTGCTGCTGCACTCAGTGTCCCGACCCTGTAGCAGGCGACGGCCGACCCACGCCTCTGCAGGAGACTCCTGGACACTCACAGGCAAGTCTGGGTCAGTCTCTTGCGGGGTCACTGCTCCTTTCTCCCGGGAGAAAGGTGTGCACAAGGTTTTGTTTTTGCCTTCCGAGAGTCTGTTTCCCCAGCCCTGTGTAAGCTCTGTAATCAAATCCCACTGGCCTCCAAAGTCAAATTCCCTGGGGGTTCTCAGTCCCTTTGCCAGATCCCCAGGTTGGGAAATCTCTTGTGGGTTCTAGAACTTTCTTAGTAGTGTGAGAATTTATTGTTCTGCAGTTTGTGAGTTGTCTGCTTGGTGGGTCTATGTTGGGGTTAATGGCGATCTCCTTCAAGAGGGCTATTGCCACAGCCAGGACGGCTGCACCCAGAGCCCCAGACCCTGTGACAGGCCACTTGAAAAAGCAACAGACAGCTCTAAGAGACATATTGGGAAGAATTACTGAAATTAGATCATACAGAATTTGTCTTTCTCTGTACACGTTATTCTTTAATTTTTAAAAAGAAATAGTATAATGGTCAGGTATATACAAACCTTTTTTTTTTTTAATGTCATTATCAGATGTTAAAAAAAGCCCAGCTCCTTAGCTATACTACTTATAAACTAAATAGAAAGTAGATATTCTCTTTAAACTTTCATCTTATCTTCTACAACATGGAATTAATGATAGTAATTTAATTCTGGGGGTTCACTGACAATATTTTAATTTAGTAAAGTACTTGGCACATTTTATTATCATTTATTGTTAAAATTATGAAGATGTAAACACCTTTGTACATAAGTTTGTGTACTTATATGACATATGAGTATTTCCATGTCATAAATTTCTGAACAGGGAATTTCTGAGTAAATGGATATGAATATTTTCTAAATTAAAAAATTTCTTCACCAAATATTGTTCTATAATGATTGCACATAGACCCACCCTGACATCCGTGGAACCTAGAGCAGAAGGTCCAGTGGAGTATGTATAAACACTTAAACCAAGCTACAGACTATTCAATGACATGCATTTTCCCTTCCAGCCTTGATAAATACACCATCAACACCTCAAAGGCCAGCTTCAACTTTGGAATTCTCGGACAGATACCTTGAAGTTCCAGGATGAGATGCTACATGGGTCCATAGTCAGTGAACCATCTCCCTCTTCTGTGCCTCTGTCTCCTTTCCATAAGACAAAGTCTCTTACACTTCCCTGTGAGCACATCAGTTTCAAGCTTCATCCACAGATCTGCAAGCAGCCATCCTTCAGTGGCCCCTTCAGGCCAAAGGTCCAAGCAGCACAATCCATCCTTAGGAAAACACCTGTGTAGTTTCTGATATGGGTACTGGGCCACTTGTACAGGAATGGGCAGGGTCCTAGACACATGGAGTATGATCTCGAAGGGGAGGGCCAGTCTTCTTAACCCCCTAGAACCTTACTCCAATGGGGAAGTAGGCAGCAGATGAAGACCAGAATGGGGTTCTCTAAAGTACAGAGAGGCCCCTCTTGCTCATGTTTAAGGAGGTACTGGTTTTATAAGCTTATATTCCTTTTAAAGTTGCCTATTCTATCACAACATAATAACACTGGATAGTACCAGTTTTGAAAACATTTACTAATCTTTTACCTGAGAAAGTCCCAATGTTTCAACACGAATTCTTATAATTATCGTTAGACATTTTGGTGTTTGCAACCACTTGGATTTCCTCTTTGTTGAATGAAGAACATGTTAATAATTTTTAATACTGTTCAATCCAATTCCAAGATTTTCTGTATACTAGGGAAGTTAGCAGTTTGTCACAAGGGTTGCAAACATCCCCCACCTCCAGGTTTTCTTTGATTGTATTTATAATTAAATTGGTTATCTAGAAGTCTTAGTTTTAATTTTTATGTAGTCAAAATCAGTATTCTTTTCTTTATGGCATCTGAGTTTTGTGTCATGGTGAGAAAGATGGTCTCCATTCCAAGATTATAAAATTATACACCCACGGTTCATTTTCATCTAGCACAATACAGTTTCACTGCTTTTACATTAAAATACTTGATGCATCTGGAATTTATTTTAATGTAAGACTTGATTTGGGTCTCATGTTCTCTTTTATTCCAAATGGCAAGCTCATTGTCTCAATTGCATTTATCAAATAATCCATCCTTTGGCACGGGTGATCTAACTTGCCCCTGCTATAATCATGTTTTATCTCCCTAACAACACTCCACACTCAAGACAAAGGCTTTATTTTCTTGGGACACTCACGTCAATGGGCAAGTCCTCAACAAATGTGCTCAGAAGTGTTCAACAAATACTAGGGATAAATTGGAGGGCTTGCTATTATCTAGTGAGAAAATGGCTATTACAAAGATTAACTGAAATACTGGGACTTCCCTGATGGTACAGTGGATAAGAATCCACCTACCAATGCAGGGAATTTGGGTTCGATAAGTGGTCCAGGATGATTCCACATGCCATGGGGCAACCAGGCCCATGCATCACAACTACTGAAGCCCATCTCCCTAGAGCCTGTGCTCCTCTACAAGAGAAGCCATCACAGTGAGAAACTAGTGCGTCACAGGTAGAGGGTAGCCCCTGATCTCTGCAACTAGAGAAAGCCCATGAGCAGCTACAAAGATGCTCAGTTGTGTCTGACTCTTTGTGACCCCATGGAATATGCAGTCCATGGAATTCTCCAGGCCAGAATACTGGAGCGGGCAGTCTTTCCCTTCTCCAGGGGATCTTCCCAACCCAGTTATCGAACCAAGGTCTCCCACATTGCAGGTGGATTCTATACCAGCTGAGCCCCAAGGGAAGCTCACCCAGGGCAAACAAAAAAATAAATAAATTATTTAAAATATATATCTACATATAAAGATTAAATGAACTAGTACCTGAAAAGTTCCTAGGATAGGATTGGTACATATTAAGGTACTGCTACTTTTCTTTTAAGACTTTCCTGGTGGCTCAGACAGTAAAGCACCTGCCTGAAATGTGGGAGACCTTGTTCGATCCCTGGCTCTGGAAGATTCTGTGGAGAAGAAAATAGCAATCCACTCCAGTACTCTTGCTTGGAAAATCACATGGACAGAGGAGCCTGGTATGCTACACCCCATGGGATTGCAAAGAGTCAGATACGATTGAGGGACTAAACTTTCACTTTCATTCTTCTTTTGATTAGATTAAAAATTATGTCCAGTATTATTTTAGACAGTGGCATTAACAACATAATGAGAGAAGAACTTTTACCATTTTAGTCAAGAACTCTACTTCTTGCCAGCTTCAGTGAATGAGTCACTCCTTCCCTCCTACTCTCCATTATTTCTCAATCACGCAGAACTAGCAAGACAAACAGCTGTATGTGACCACTGACTCGGTGACCTCAGATTCTCTTTTGTTTTTTAATTCATATGGCTTACCATAAGATCAAGATATTACAGAGGAAAAAAGAATAAAACAATAGTAACGTTTTTTGTTTGCTTGTTTTTATTTTTGCTTGTTGTAACTATAGTAATGAAAAAACCTTTTTCAAAGCCTATTACATTTACTAATATGTAATCCTAGCTGTGTTACTTTCCCCAGGTCTATTGCCTGCTGTCTCTGTTGATCTCTAAGCCTCCATATGAGATTTCTAAGAGGGGACTGTCACTTAACAAAGAGCCTACTTCTTATTTATTTCCTACCAAACTTTCTGAGGGCAGAACTTCTCAAAGCAGACTGATAATCACATGGACCAAGTTCTAGCTCCTAGACAGTCCTGGGCAGTATGAGCACTGTTCCCCACCCGCTCCCACCCCCACTTTGGAGAAGTGCCCTAATTATGGTGAATCTGTGTTCATTCTGCTTCTGCTCTAGTAAAACAAATTTAACTAACATGTTTTGAGCAAATACTTTTGCCCAGCATGGTTCTGAGTGGTTGAAGCATCCTGGAAAGAGTATGGGCTTTGCAAACAGACAAATCTAGTTTGGGAAGATAGCCCACCTTGGGCCCAGTGAAGTTACTTAATCTCTTTGTTAGTTTCCTCATCTATAAAACTTGATCATGTGATTTGAAACAATCCATGAACAAATGGACAAGACAGCCCACTGTAGCAGAGTAATCCATTCAAGCAAGATCTGGGGCTTCCCTGGTGGTTCAGATGGTAAAGAATCTGCCTGCAAGGCAGGAGACCCTGGTTCGACCCCCAGGTCAGGACCCTGGAGAAGGGAATAGCAACCCACTCCAGTATTGTTACCTGGAGAATTCCATGGACAGAGGAGCTTGGTGGGCTACAGTCCATGGGGTCACAAAGAGTCAAACTGAAGTGACTTAGCAAGCACGTGTCGATCATTTTAAACCTTCTTCCAACTGTAATATTCTATAATTTTGAAATGCCTATGTATGTAAAGCTAGAAGAAACGATTTCTTCCAGAAGCACAGCCAATTATTTCTGTATTAAATTAGGTTATAAATTAAAAGTAACACATGAGGTTGAAAAGTAAGAGTGAAAGTCATTCAGTCTTGTCCCACTCTTTGTGACCCTACAGACGGCAGCACACCAGACTCCTCTGTCCATGGGATTCTCCAGGCAAACATACTGGATGGAGTAGGGCACCATCCCTTCTTAGGGGTCTGGGTCTCTGGCATTGTAGGCAGGTTCTTTACTGTCTGAGCCACCACATGAGTTACTTTTTTTTTTTTTTTTTTTAATTTCATTGTTACTCAGTGACAAACTGGCACTTGCTGAGAACATTTTCCATTTGCTTCTGTGGGAACTGAATCCTATGCTACTGCAGCTGTTGACCTTTGACACACCCTGAAGGGAGTTCAGGTGGAGAATGAGACACTTTGCTTCAGGAATACTGATGGAATAGGTCTTTAGATAGTTATTTTTAGGAATTGATTTAGTGAGTTCAATCCTTGCATCTCCTCCTATCTCAGTTCAGTTCAGTCGCTCAGTCGTGTCCAACTCTTTGCGACCCCATGAATCACAGGACACCAGGCCTCCCTGTCCATCACCAACTCCCGGAGTTCACTCAGACTCACGTCCATCGAGTCAGTGATGCCATTCAGCCATCTCATCCTGTGTCGTCCCCTTCTCCTCCTGCCCCCAATCCCTCCCAGTGTCAGAGTCTTCTCCAGAGTCAACTCTTCACATGAGGTGGCCAAAGTACTGGAGTTTCAGCCCTAAATCCCTTCATGGTGACATCAGCTCCTTGTGACTACCAGAAAACCTTTTGTCAGATAAATTATTGATTGCATGAACTGTCCCTTCACCAAAATCCTATATACTGACCTTGCCCCCTACCTCTTTGTTGCAGTCTCTCAGAGCTATCTGAGGTGCTGTCTCCCAGGCTGCACTCCTCATTTTGCCCCAAGTAAAACTTAACCCGCAGTTCCCACATTATGCCACTTTAAGTCACCAGCTATTTTTTAAGTTCTGAAATTCCTATTTGAGAAAGAGAAAAGTACATACTTTCATACCGAGGAGCTGGCCTGGTACTTACAGATAAACCAGTGTCTTCCTGGTGAACATAACAACTTCATAGAGCAACTACATCAGACAAGACCACTCTGACTATCCATGGTGGATCAAGATAAGAACAAGACCTCTCTGTAATCATGCCTGAACACAGGCAAAAACACAGGCATTGTCCAAGCTACAAAAACTACCCAGACCACAAAAATGACCAAAGAGCCCCTAACTTGGCCAGTGTGAGTGACTGCTATTTCTTCACCAATCACAGCTTTAGCCTTTTGTCATTCTTTTTCTCTTATAGATAAGATTTATTAAAATATCTAAGTATGGAATTTCCCTTGCTTCCTGACAGCATCCAGTTCAAAGCAAAACCCTTCTGCTTTAAACTCTTTCCAAATCACCAACACAAGTCCAAATCCCATAATACCTTTATATCCCCTCTTACAGAGACCCATGTTTTCCAGTGAGTGTGTTCCCCCTCATTGTAATGGGCAATAACCCTACTTGTTTAACAATAGCTCTGCTTCTGGTGACCTTTGGCTGGAGATCATTAACACATTCAAAGCTGAACTATTCTCCAGAAAATTATTACCAAATGACCAATTTCTAGTGCTTTTTGCCTCTCAGAAAAGAAGCCCAGAGATTTCTTGAAGCAGAATATAGTTCAGCTTCATTATTTCTGCAGTTATAGAACATTTAACTTAGCTTCTTGGGGTTTGGAAATACCCAAACAGCATCTGTCCAACACACATCATAAAGCCTAAGAGACTTCATAATTTCAATAGGTGTGTACATATGAAACTAATATAATGTTGCAAAACAACTAAACCTCAATAAAAAAATACTTTTCTTTTCTTTTTTTTTAAAGATTTAAAAGAAACCTAAATGGATGAATCCAAATTGTCTGAAAATACCTCAGTCAGTTGGGAGTGAGGGTGGGGTTTGATAGGGGAGCAATGTAATGTGGAGTGTGGGGAATGATCTCCAGCCAAAGGTCACCAGAAGCAGAGCTATCATTAAATAAGCTGGGTTATTGCCCATTACAGTGAAGGGGAACACACTTGATGGGAAACATGGGTCTCGGTAAGAGCAGTGTGGAGAAAAGTGGGGTTCACAGTTGGGCAGAAGGGGATCCCTCCTTCACTGACTACCATGAGAATAGAAGCCCCTGAGCTCTGTAGCATGGCAAGCCTGGATTAAAGGGTTAGGTGAAGAGTAGCTATAAATGTTAAAAGAGTTTCATGCAACACAAAGATTAACCAAAGGGCATCTAAAATTGTCAATCAGATCAGATCATCAGATCAGATCATCCTTAACTGCTGAGGATGCTGAAATGAGGAAAGCAAAAAAAGGAAAAAACCCCAATAAAAGAAAACACAACTTCCAAATCCTTCATGCTGCCATGGCAACTGGAGCTCACAATGATGGCATCATAGAGGCAGCTGGATTTGAGCACATGTGACTTGCTGGGAGCTGGAGGGTGGGGAGGAGGCTGAGGGCAAGATCCCACCATGAGGGAAATGGAAACTGGGCAAGGGAAAATGCACACTAATCCTGGTAACAAAAATAAAATTGGTCACAGCTGTTAGCTGCAAGAGAGGAATAAGTGGATTTTACTTTTGCATGATGTCTTTTCACCAGAGATTGTTAAAACACACTTAACTATCACCAATTCATTCCTTGAACACCTCGCTGAGAGTACTGTCACCCGTTTTATGGGCAATATGGTCAGTTCAGTGACTCATGATTAGGGGAAAAAGGTATAAAATATTCCATAGCAACTGGCCTTTGTACTAAACACAAGTTTACAAACTCATTTGAACCCCCATATTCTATACCAAAAGGTCTCTAACTTTATTCAGCAAAGTTTAACATTAAAAGAAGTTTTTATCTCAAAATAGGGCTAAATGAAATGCATTGTTGAATCTTGGTAGAGGGTATGGGGGAGCTCCTTGTGCTATTCTTGCAGTTTATCTGCACCTTTGAATTCTATCAAAACACAAAGCACAACAAAATAACTAGAGCAGCTATGTCCAGTGCTTTTCTCAGGGCAGGGCTTTCTAGCTGTGGTGTCCACTGCTATGGCCCAGTGCCAAGTCTAGGGCTTTGCCCACAGTAGGTGGTCAATCAGTGCCTGTTGCGTCAATGGGCATTCGGTGAACGATAGCAACTGTTACTGAGTGTAGTTTGCCAGGGCATTCTCACTGAAGTACCGACCGAACAGCTTCAACAAGTCCTATTATCATGAGGATATTCTCCGATGACTTCCCTGGTCATTAATATTCTTTCACCCATTCACACATATTTTCCAAGTGACTCTAGGGTGCTAGGAACTGTGCCAGATGTTGATTCAGAGTTGATGAATTTCAAGCACATGGACTCATTACATTTATAGGCTGGTGGAGGAGACAGACATGAAACAAGCAATCCGCAAAAGGGAACTGGCCTTCAACCGTGACAGGGATTATGGGAGGAGGGTACAGAGAGCTCTAAAAGCCTGGGACAGAAGAAAAGAAAAAGAATGAGCCATGAGTAATGAGCAAAGAAGAAAGTGATATGACGTCAGCCTGGAGAATTCTATGGAGGCTGGTGTGAGGGAGGAAAAATGAATTTCCCTCTACCCTCTAAGTTCTTGACTGGTGTAATAAAAGACAGAGGAGCAAACGAAAAAGTGAAAAGAACAATTATTAATGTGTATACGTGGGAGATGGGCTTCCCAGGTGGCGCACTGGTAAAGAATCTGTCTGCCAATGCAAGAGACACAGGTCTAATTCCTGGCTCGGAAAGATCCCCTGGAGGAGGAAATGGCACTCCAGTGTTCTTGCCTGGAAAATCCCACAGACAGCGGAGTCTGGTAGGCTACCATCCATGGTGTTCCAAAGAGTCAGATACAGCTGAGCACGACACCTTAATAGGCAGGGGAAAGGACTCTAGACCTCTCACTGCTGCTGCTAAGTTGCTTCAGTCATGTCCAGTTCTGTGCGAATAGACCTCTTAGGGGAAAGTAAATGGGTTGGAGAAGACCTTGATGCTGGGAAAGATTGAAGGAAGGAGGAGAAGGGGATGACAGATGATGAGATGGTTGGCTGGCATCACCGACTCAATGGACAGGAGTTTGAACAAGCCCTGGGAGTTGGTGATGAACAGGGAAGCCTGGCGTGCTGCTGTCCACGGGGTTGCAAAGAGCTGGACATGACTGAGCAACTGAACTGAACTGAAACAGATTTTAGAAAGGTGATTGGTCCCTTAGAAGAATAGATGGGAGGATTGATAGTTTGTGATAGAGTTTGTCTGGGTGTGGTATTGATGTCTAGTCTCCTGTCTTGTGATAAGGTCACCAACCTCTTTAGTATAACGGTGAGTATATCCCCGCCTATATTATCGGAGACCAGAGTTCAATTCCCTGATGGGGAGGCAACAAGCCCATTTTAGGCTTCCCAGGTAGCTCAGATTGTAAAGAATCTGCCTGCAATGTGAGAGACCTGGGTTTGATCCCTGGGTGGGGAAGATCCCCTGGAGAAGGAAATGGCAACCCACTCCAGTATTCTTGCCTGGAGAATTCCATGGACAAGTAGCCTGGAAGGCTACAGTCCATGGGGTTGCAAAGAGTTGGGCACAACTGAGCAACTAACATGTTCACTTTACTTTCACATGTGATAAGAGTCAATCTTCCCTTTTTGATGAAACTCCCAGGGAGGAGATTTTGGAGAGTTGAGCTCCTTTCAGAGACTCTGTCTTTAGGTAGGAAAGGGGAGTTCAGAGAAAGCCTCTCGCTGCATTTGCTGTTTTTCAAGTGCCTATAGCTCAAAACAATCAGTGTGCCAAAGTGTATGCAGCGGTAACATATTCTGCTACCACTCATAGGCCATTTCAGACCTTGTAGCCAAAGTTATGGACTTGAGTTTTAACATCAGAGCAGCAGGAAGCATGAAGGAAGCCAGTCTTAGGAAGAACCTTCTAAAGACCTTTCAAGCTATTGTCAAAATCTGAAGTTCTTTCCACTGAGTCTCACTGCCATACCCTTTGGAGGGACAAAGATAGAATTTTTAAAACCTAACAATCTAAAGGTAACTTCTGTTTATGACAGCCAAGTGACAATTCTTATGCACTGAAGCTCAGCAGGCCAACTGCCTAATGATGGCACTTTATGCTTATTTAGTGCTTAATCTTCCTCAAGCATTATTTTAAGCTCATTACACACATTAACTCATTAAATTGTCATTAAGTCTATGAGGTAGGTACTATTTTTATTTCCATTTTTACAGATGAAGGTTTTGAGGCTTAGATAATTTTAAGTAACTTTCCCAAAGTCCCAGAGTAAGTGAAGGAAACACTGTTCATATCTTAGCAGGCTGGCTCCCAAACCAGTGGTGATGATACTGAAGGGATCAGGATATGCCACCTCAAAATGTATCATAAGAATTATTGGTATAATGATTATTTTGAGCTGAAGGCAGTTGAGAATTAATAGATTCAGGCAGAGTTCTCTGTTCTCCCTTATCTGCCTAAAAGCAGGGCATGAATTTCCCCTTGTGAAGGAGCCCCTCTGTACCAGCAACAGTAGGGCAACTCTTATCACCATAGATGGAAAGAGGAGTTTCCATAAACAGTCTTGACTAAAATAATCCTTCTATTTCATTAGTGTCCTCATATACAACTGACCCTTGAACAAATTCGGGGGTTAGTGGTGCCAACCCTCTGCAAAATTGAGAATCTAACTTAATAAAACCCAACTTAGTAAAACCCTCTATATCCTCAGCTCCACATCCCTGAATTCAACCAACCACAGATTCAACCAACCTCAGATCATGTAGTAGTGTACAAGCGTGCTCAGGGGTTCAGTTATGTGCGACTCTTTTCGACCCCATGGACTATAGCCCGCCAGGATTCTCTGTCCATGGGATTCTCCAGGCAAGAATACTGGAGTGGGTTGCCATGCCCTTCTCCAGCAGTAGTGCAGTATATACTGTTGGAAAAAATCTGCATGTAGATAAAACTGAGTAGTTGAAATCAATGTTGTTCAAGGATCAACTGTATTTCCTAGCTACTTCATAATATATCATTCCTCAAACCCTTCTCCTTTGTTAAAATGATATATATATAAACTACTGATTCTAACTATTTCTTTGAGTTTCACTTCTTTTCTGTGAACTCATCCTGCAAATAAATATGAATAAAAACTATAGTTTTTTTCTTGTTAGTTCATCTTTTGTTAGTTTGATTTGCAGGCTCCCAAGGATTGAATCTAAGATAGCAGGGGAAAAGTTTTTCCTCCTTTGCAGTAGAATTGGAAGTCTAGATCACCAAGGGAATGAACACGTCACAGAACTGTATGGTGCTCTGAAATTCAGATACACAGGTCCCTGGATTCCAAACCACGATGAGAGCACTTTGGTGACAGAAAACAACCACAAAGTAAGACATACATCAAACACATTTTAAAAACAAATAACTCCCTCTCCCGCCAAACCCACTTGGATTCTGTTTTCACATAATCTGGTGAAGAAGGTTTCTTCAGAAATCAACTGAAGTTCAGGCCCTGGTCCCATACACCCCCAGGCTTCTTACTCTTCCAGGGTCTATTCCCTGACTCGCCAGCCTATTGGGACTAGGGTCCCTGGACCTCAGCACCAGGACTCCAGCCCCCTTCCAGGTTTCAGGGACCTCTTCTAAGGCACTCCTAGGAGTTCCAGCTCCCAGAATCTTACTCTGTTCTCTTGCTGCTTGGCCTACATGTGAATTCTGTTTGTCTTGTCTCCCTCTTGCCCCAAGCCACCTCTGGTGGAGGTCTGCCCTGACATTCTGGACCACAGTCATGTTGATCTGGGATATGGATGACAGCTGTAAGTCACACAACAGTGACCATCAGCAGGGCTGAAACCCTCAGTTCTTGGATAAAAAGTCCAGTGTTTCTCAAAGTCTGTGTTGACCAGACCTGTAGCAACAGATCTCCTGGAAGCCTCTTAGAAATATTTAGGCCCATCCCTCAATTTTCTGAATTGGAAACTGTCAGGCTTAGGCCTGGCAATCTCGTTTAATAAGACTTTCAAGCAGAGTTGATAAGTGCTAAAGCAGAGTCATGAATCAGACAGGTTCAGCAAACTGTGGCCTATGGCCAAATTCAGGCTTCCACCAGTTTTTCTACTGCTCACAAGCTAAGAATGATTTTTGCATTTTTCCCAAGTGATTGGAGGAAAAAACTTTAAAAAGATGATATTTCAAGATATGTGAAAAATTGTGTTTAAAATCAAATTTTGGTGTTTATAAATAAAGTTTTATTGGAACACAGACCTGCCCATTCATATACATACTGTGTTATAATGGTAGAACAGTGACAGAGACCACAAGCTTGAAATATTCACATCTGACACTTTGGAGAAAATTTTTGTTGACCTCTGCTCTAGGCAAAGCTGCTTTGAAATCTACAATGTTTGGCATGGTGTGGCAGCTATCAGCTGCACCCCAAAACACAGGCTAGTTACACAGATTTCACTGCACAGAATCTATTTCTGTGACTTGCAGCAAAATTAATTTATGTCTCTAAAAATTGCTAATGGTGGAATTAGGATTTGGAAACATTTCCAAAGGCCCATCCAGTCCCAAATCCAAGTAAATGAAGCATGTGTGCTCAGTTGTGTCCAACTCTTTGTGACCCAATGGACTAGCCTGCCAGGCTCCTCTGTTCATGGGATTTGCCAGGTAAGAATACTGGAGCGGGTTGCCACTTCCTCCTCCAAGGGATCTTCCTGACCCAGGGATCAAACCTGCATCTCTTATGTCTCTTGCACTGGAAGGTGGGTTCTTTATCACTAGCTCCACCTGGGAAGCCCCAGCTTCTGGTGTAAAGAGTCCCAAGAAACAAGGCTAGGCAGGTAGTTCAATCACTGAAGACCTTCTGCAACATACCACGGAAGTCAGAATTTATGCAGTATGTAATGGGGCATCATGCAAGCATTTTAAGGATGAGGGTGCCAAGACTTCCCTGGTGGTGGAATCACTAAGACTTCAACTCCCAGTGCAGGGGGTCCGAGTTCAATCCTTAGGTCAGGGAACTAGGTCCCACATGCCGCAATTAAGGATTCACATGTCAAAACTACAGATGTCAAAACTACAGATAGAGTGTGCCACAACTAAGACCTGGCACAGCCAAATGTGTGTGTGTGTGTGTGTGTGTGTGTGTGTGTGTGTGTGTGCTAAGTCTCTTTAGTCGTGTCCTTTCCTTTGTGACACCAGGGACTGTAGCCCACCAGGCTCCTCTGTCCATGGGATTTTCCAGGCAAGAATACTGGAGTGGGTTGCCATGCCCTCCTCCCGATATATATATACACACACATATATATGTATGTATATATATGAATGAGGGCATCCATTTCTTTAATGCTAGATTGTATTAAACTCCAGGTATACAAAACAATGTTCTTGCTGTAAAGAAATGTCTAATCAGAGAAGCATATGTATAAACAAAAAAAGTTAATAATTAAATTTAAAATTTTTAACTTAATGTTAGGATTTTTAATGTTTGTGAATTCAAGAGCAAGACACCTTCAGTTTGGACATGCAGGTTCCCAAATGCCCCCAGCCTCCCACAGAGAGGTGAACTGCGCAGGTCTGGGTGAGCCACACGGGATGACTATGCTGTATGGAGTCCAGGACCACGACCAGGGAAACTCGCCCCCGAAGGAGGGCACTGCAGCCAGAAGCGTCAGCAGTAACAAGTCTGTGGGCAGGAGAGGTGTGTCTGCTTAGGGAAAGTGAAGTTGTTCAATGTGATTGGAATTTAAGACTCTCACGGGGGGAAAAAACATCTGGGAGATATTTGTGATGAAGACTGGGTTCTGGAGTCTGACCAAATAGTGTTCAATTCCCAGTTTTCTTCTTACTTGCCTGGTGACCTTTCTTAATCTTCCACCTCTCAGTTTCCTCATCACTATTAATAAAATGGGAATCATAATTGCTCCTACTTCATAGGATTATTATGAGGTTTAAATAAAACCTTTCACAGAAATAATGTAGCACAAAACTTGGCTTATAGATGCCAGTGAATGTTTGCTATTATTTTAAATTATTATTTGCATATGAGTTCAAAACAGTCAAGCCAAAAACAGCTTATAACTATATTAACCTTGTTCGTTGCCAGAGGTGGGAAGTGGGAGATGGGTGAAATGGGTGAAGTGGTCAAAATGCACAAACTTTCAGTTATAAGATGAATAAGGTCAGGGATTAATATACAGCATGGTGACTATAGTTCACAATACTGTATTGTATATTTGAAAGGTTCTGAGATTATATCTTAAAAATTCTCATCCCAAGGAAAAATTGTGATTATGTGATGTGATAGACGTTAATCAAACTTACTGTGATGATCACTGCACAACATATACTTTTATTAAATCATTAGGTTGTACACTTTAATACAACATTATATGTCAATTATTTCTCAACAAAATTGGAAAAAAAAATCAACCAGGCCAAGCGCTTCTCTTTCCCCTGGTCAGGGATGACCACACCCATCAGAGGCCTTTCTTAGTGCACACCTGGTACATACATTTATTACTGCATTTTCTAAATTATTTTTCTTTACGTACTTAGCACACTGACTGTGTTGTAGTCAGTATTGAGGGCTTCCTGGGTGGTGCTAATGGTAAAGAGCTGGCTTGCCAATGCAGGAGACATAAGACATGCGGGTTCGATCCCTAGCTCAGGAAGATTCCCTGGAGGAGGGCATGGCAACCCACTCCAGTATTCTTGCCTGGAGAATCCCATGAACAGAGGAGCCTGGTGGGCTACAGTCCATAGCATTGCAAAGAGTCGGACACGACTGAAGCAACTTGGAGCTGAAATCAAGGTTTCCTCCCTTTCTTAAACATTAACAGAAATTATTTGCCAGGATTCAGCAGTGGCTGTGCAGAGGCCATTGCAGGAGGTGTGAGATCCCTGGAAAAGATTCCTTCTACTACAGAGGCAGAAACCATCACCTTGGGATAGGAAAGGCCTGCCATAACTACATTTCACATTAATAGCTGATTTCAGATTTCATTTCACTTTGCTTTCCTTCAAGTGTTTCTTGGATAACTTACTTTTCAATAAGATGACAGAGAGGAGGTCAAAGGGCAGAGACTTTTTTTTTCAACGACTAAATGTTTCTTGTCTTGCCATAAAATATGAATTTTATTTCACACCAGAAGTGGAAAAGGAAACAAAAATTTAGGATTGTCCTCAAACTATAAAAAAAAAATTATTTAGGAAGTGGAGTAAGTTACCACTCATGATCGTCACTCTGGGGTCCACATGACTCTCTTCCTGAGCTTCCTGATAGTGTCCACCCACACAGACACTGGTCCATAGCCCTTCCTCTACTCCTCTGAGAGACAGGCAGGCTGAAAACAACTCCTAGTCAAGTTCAAAGCAGTTTCTGCCCAACTCCTGGAGGTTTTACTGACAGCATCCATTTCTCAGAACTGGCTGCCTACCTTCTGTGGAGACTAGTACCTTTTCCTGCCTTCTACCACCGAGTCCATTAATCCAAGTTGAGTTCAAGTCCAGGTTGGCTCACAGCCCTCTGAATGGATGGCCTATCAAGTCCAAGGTTCTCTAGTATTTGTAATCAATTCACAAGTCAATCCTAAAGGAAAACAATCCTGAATATTCACTGGAAGGACAGATGCTGAAGCTGAAGCTCCAATACTTTGGCCACCTGAGGCAAAGAACTGACTCATTAGAAAAGACTGAAGGCAGGAGAAGAGGATGACAGAGGATGAGATGGTTGGATGGCATCACCAACTCAATGGACATGAGTTTGAGCAAGCTTCGAGAGTTGTTGATGGACAGGGAAGCCTGGCGCGTTGCATGCAGTCCATGGGGTTGCAAAGAGTTGGACATAACTGAGCGACTGAACAAGAATACCTAGTATGGTGTAAGGATGGTTTGAGTCAAAGTTACCTGGGCAATTTTTAGCTCTGTGTCAAACACCTACTGGTTATTTAAAAAAAAAAAAAAAAAGCCAAATTGTCTGAAACTAAGTCAAACTAAATCAGTTTGTCTCTGAGTTAAGTAAGACGACAAAAACAATTTAATATGGTCCTAATACATGGAACACTCCAAAATTTTATTCTAGATCATTTAGTCCCTTCTGTTGCTCATCTTTCCCAACTGAAATAAGTGACCTCGCTCAAGGTTTTTTGGAGGTTGAGGGTAAAGTCATGAGATTTTTAACCTCAAAACTTTTTAAGGACTGACAGGCCAGTCTTGAATCAGGACTTAAAAGGAGCCAAGAGAACTGCATCTGGAAACAGACAACTTTGTTTTTCTCTAAAAAATAATTACTTATTTATTTGACTGCTCTGGGTCTTAGTTGCCACATGTGGAATCTAGTTAGTTCCCTGACAAGGGATCTAACCTAGGCCCCTGCATCGGGAGCCTGGACTCAAGTCCAACTTTTATTTATTTATTTAACCATGCTGTGTAGCTGTAGGGATCTTAGTTTCCTGACTAGGGATTGAATCCAGACCCTCTGCAGTGAAAGCCTGGATCTTAACCACTAGACTGCCAGGAATTCCCAGACAACTTTCTATTTCACAGTCATTCTAAGTGACTCTTCAGCTAAAGGCTAATAGCTATTGCCGGGGGAAATCTCAATAACCTCAGATATGCAGATGACACCACCCTTATGGCAGAAAGTGAAGAGAAACTAAAAAGCCTCTTGATGAAAGTGAAAGAGGAGAGTGAAAAAGTCGGCTTAAAGCTCAACATTAGGAAAATGAAGATCATGGCATCTGGTCCCATCACTTCATGGGAAATGGATGGGGAAACAGTGGAAACAGTGTCAGACTTTATTTTTGGGGCTCCAAAATCACTGCAGATGGTGACTGCAGCCATGAAATTAAAAGACACTAACTCCTTGGAAGAAAAATTATGATCAACTTAGATAGCATATTCAAAAGCAGAGACATTACTTTGCCGACTAAGGTCCGCCTAGTCAAGGCTATGGTTTTTCCAGTAGTCATGTATGGATGTGAGAGTTGGACTGTGAAGAAGGCTGAGCACTGAAGAATTGATGCTTTTGAACTGTGGTGTTGGAGAAGACTCTTGAGAGTCCCTTGGACTGCAAGGAGATCCAACCAGTCCATTCTGAAGGAGATAAGCCCTGGGATTTCTTTAGAAGGAATGATGCTAAAGCTGAAACTCCAGTACTTTGGCCACCTCATGTGAATTGACTCATTGGAAAAGACTCTGATGCTGGGAGGGATTGGGGGCAGGAGGAGAAGGGGACGACAGAGGATGAGATGGCTGGGTGGCATCACGGACTCGATGGACATGAGTCTGAGTGAACTCTGGGAGTTGGTGATGGACAGGGAGGCCTGGCGTGCTGCAGTTCACGGGGTCGCAAAGAGTCGGACACGACTGAGCGACTGAACTGAATTGCAAGTCAGTCATCCTTTCCTCCTAGGAGAATAAAGTCTCTAAATGGCCTTTAAAAAGAAAGTGAAGTTGCTCAGTCATGTCTGACTCTGTGACCCCATGGATTGTAGCCTGCCAGGCTCCTCTGTCCATGGAATTTTCTAGGCAAGAATAGTGGAGTGGGTTGACATTTCTTTCTCCAAGGGATCTTCCTGACCCAGGTATCCTAGCCTGGTCTCCCACATTGCAGGCAGACTCTTTACCATCTGAACCACCCGGCTAAACTCAGAAAATCTCTCTTCACAATCAAGCAAAAAAGTACTATACCCAAAACTTGACCTATCTTAGAAGGGATTTGGAGTTTCCAAACTCTGGAGTTTTCAAGAAATCCAATTCTAAGGTAATTACATTTAAGAAAGAAGGGAGGGGCACTCTGCTCTCTTTTCTGCCTCCACCCACTCCCACCCTCCTACATGCATAGCAACACCCTTTCTCCACCCCACCCTCACTTGGTTAATTTCTTCAGGTTTCAACCTGAAAATCACCTTTTCGAAGAGGTCTTCCAAAATCTGAGTCTATATACGATTATCAAAAGGTGTAGATATTCATTAGTTTTTCCCTTTAATTTGATCTGATTTTCATGACTTAAGGTATTTGGTCTTCGTTAGCCATTTGTCAAAGGTGCTTTGGACACCAAGTTTCTGGTCGGTTGTGACATATTCATTGTTTTCCCTTGTCTTTATCTGTGCTTTTGTATTTAAACAACCTCCTTGCTATCTCCAAATGAATCTTTGAAAAAGTAAATGTAAAGAAGTTGAAAATGTGTTCACTGTCTTAATAATGGTTTATTTATTCATCAATCCCTTTGTTAATGATACTTTAAGGGGAACCATGATCTTAAATTCACAAGCAATTATTCACCTTGTTTTATGACTGAGGCTGGTCATTTTCAGTGACTGAAAATCTTTTGTCCTCCGTCCAGAGTACCTCTTCCAAAGAATCATGGAAGCTGTCTCAATTCAGGAAAGGTTCTTACCCACTGACCCCCTCCACCTCCTGCTCCCACTCAATTCTTGTTGACCCAGGAGTCTGCACTGTTGATTTTCAAGTGTTAATTCAACTTTGGTCCCTGAAAAGCCATTCTAATATCATTGCTTGGTGTATGAAAGGCATGGTAGTAGATGAGCTTTCTGAATTAGGTGCTTAGGGCTGAACATTGCCCACAGAGTGCTTATCTTTTGGTAAAAGGCATCAAAAAAAGGTAAAATAGCATCAACATCTGGCATAGGTGTGCTAAGTTGCTTCAGTTGTGTCCGTTTCTTTGCGACCCTATGAATTGTAGCCCACCAGGCTCACTGTCCATGGGATTCTTCAGGTAAGAATACTGGAGTGGATTTCCATTCCCTTTTCCAGGGAGTCTTCCTGATCCAGGGATCAAACCCACGTCTCCTGCATTGCAAGTGGATTTTTTTACCACTGAGCAACGAGGGAAGTCAGCTTGTTTTATTTCTGCTTCTAGAGATTCTCTTTTATCCCTCTCCTGTCTTCCTTTGTCACATGGTCGTCTGTGGTCCTCACTCCTCAACCCTTCTCCCAGAATTCACCAGGCCACTCATTCCTTCAGGATGGCTCCAATCGCTGTGGCAATACCAGCACTTGGGAAGCCCACGCTTTCCTTATGATGTTTTGCTGCTTTCAGGGTCTCTGTAGTTCTTTTCTGTGGACTTGTCAGCATGCATGTCAAGGAGATGAATTTACCATTCTACCCACTTTTCCCTCAAGTAATATCTGGTCTCCTCTGTAGCTAGAGCTAGACTTTGCAGAACTTTCAGATCAACCTATTAGGAACTTTAAAATTTGGACAAGACTCTCCAGGTAGTCCAGTGGTTAAGAATCCGCCTTCCAATGCAGGGGACACAGGTTATACCCCTGCCTGGGACAGGAATATCCCACATGCACCTAAGCCTGGGAGCCACAACTACTGAGCGCCCCCTCTGCAACAAGAGAAACCACCCTAAGCAGAAGCCAAAGCCACCACAGCTAGAGAGTAGCCCCTGCTCACTGCAGCTAGAGAAAAGTCCGCGCAGAAGCAAAGACCAAGAACAGGAAGTTCAGTTCAGCTCAGTCGCTCAGTCGTGTCTGACTCTTTGCAACCCCATGAATCGCAGCATCCCAGGCCTCCCTGTCCATCACCAACTCCCGGAGTTCACTCAGACTCACATCCATTGAGTCCGTGATGCCACCCAGCCATCTCATCCTCTGTCGTCCCCTTCTCCTCCTGCCCCCAAATCCCTCCCAGCATCAGAGTCTTTTCCAATGAGTCAATTCTTCACATGAGGTGGCCAAAGTACTGGAGTTTCAGCTTTAGCACCATTCCTTCCAAAGAAATCCCAGGGCTGATCTCCTTCAGAATGGACTGGTTGGATCTCCTTGCAGTCCAAGGGACTCTCAAGAGTCTTCTCCAACACCACAGTTCAAAAGCATCAATTCTTTGGCGCTCAGCCTTCTTCACAGTCCAACTCTCACATCCATACATGACCACTGTAAAAACCATAGCTTTGACTAGATGGACCTTTGTTGGCAAAGTAATGTCTCTGCTTTTCAACATGCTATCTAGGTTGGTCATAATTTTCTTCCAAGGAGTAAGAACAGTAAGGAAAGAAAGAAATTTTTAAAATTCTTAAAAAAAATTTATTTAACTTATATGCAGAGTCAATCATGAGAAACGCTGGACTGGAAGAAACACAAGCTGGAATCCAGATTGCCGGGAGAAATATCAATAACCTCAGATATGCAGATGACACCACCCTTACGGCAGAAAGTGAAGAGGAGCTAAAAAGCCTCTTGATGAAAGTGAAAGAGGAGAGCGAAAAAGTTGGCTTAAAGCTCAACATTCAGAAAATGAAGATCATGGCATCCGGTCCCATCACTTCATGGGAAATAGATGGGAAACAGTGGAAACAGTGTCAGACTTTATTTTTTGGGCTCCAAAATCACTGCAGATGGTGATTGCAGCCATGCAATTAAAAGACGCTTACTCCTTGGAAGAAAAGTTATGACCAACCTAGATAGTATATTCAAAAGCAGAGACATTACTTTGCCGACTAAGGTCCATCTAGTCAAGGCGATGGTTTTTCCAGTAGTCATGTATGGATGTGAGAGTTGGATTGTGAAGAAAGGTGAGCGGGGAAGAATTGATGCTTTTGAACTGTGGTGTTGGAGAAGACTCTTGAGAGTCCCTTGGACTGCAAGGAGATCCAACCAGTCCATCCTAAAGGAGATCAGTCCTGGGTGTTCACTGGAAGGACTGATGCTAAAGTTGAAACTCCAGTACTTTGGCCACCTCATGTGAAGAGTTGACTCATTGGAAAAGATTCTGATGCTGGGAGGGATTAGGGGCAGGAGGAGAAGGGGACGACAGAGGATGAGATGGTTGGATGGCATCACTGACTCGATGGACGTGAGTCTGAGTGAACTCCGGGAGTTGGTGATGCACAGGGAAGCCTGGGATGCTGCGGTTCATGGGGTCGCAAAGAGTCTGACACGACTGAGCGACTGAACTGAACTGAATGCGTTGGAGAAGGAAACGGCAACCCAGTCCGGTATTCTTGCCTGGAGAATCCCAGGGATGGGGGAGCCCAGTGGGCTGCCGTCTATGGGATCACACAGAGTCAGACACGAGTGAAGCGACTTAGCAGCAGCAGCAGCAGCATGTTTATTAGAAACAAACTATTAATACTTGGCCATTTCTCTATCTATTAAAGTGGTATTGGCGCCACCTGGTGGTATTTTCGAGCTCTGACTTCAACGTCAATGGAGACCACTGGGATTCCGAACACTAGCTATGGAGTCCACAGTGTAAAGGAAGTAATTCCTTGCATAGTCCTGTTCATTGGAAACTTGCCGTATCGGTGATTTCATCACTTGTGAGAAACTTATATGTGTTTGACATTTTCTAAAAAGTCTGCTGATCTTTTGATGACAACCTGCTCAGAAAGTCTTCATGTTCTGTAACACAATCCAGAGATTTGTCAGATAAAGACAATGAAACAGATTAAATAAGCCCCCCAGACCCAGAGGGACAGAGCCTTCTTTTGAACTCAGGTCTGTCTGATGACAAAAACCTGGTTCTTCCCAGGACAGCCCACTATCTCTTAATACAGTACTGGGCCAATGCGCGTGCTCAAAAAGTTGAGACAACCTTGATGTAAATGAAACACAGTTACCATACTTTACCAAGGAGTGCAAGGAGAAAGCAGCAAAGGCCTTACCCCCCAAAATGTCTAGATCAGTGCTTCTGATGCTGAGCTCCCGGGCACAGAGGCTTCTTTGTCCCCCAAAGGTAAGATTCCAACCTCCATGATCTTACCTGAGTTCCAAAAAGCAAATTCGAGCAGTTGCTAATCAAGATAGGAGCAGCCATGAAACCACCTGAGGCCAGCTTAAAGGGACCAGAGAGACTCATCAAGGTTAGGAGATGGACCACCTGAGACCCTGAAAGCGAAAGTGTTAGTTGCTCAGTCATGCCCAACTCTTTGAGATCCCATGGACTGCAGCCCACTAGGCTCCTCTGTCCATGGGATTTTCCAGGCAAGGATACTGGAGTGGTTTGCCATTTCCTTCTCCAGGGATCTTTCTGACTCAGATATCAAACCGAAGTCTCCTGCACTGCAGAGAGATACTTTACTGACTGAGCTACCAGGGAAGCCCACCTGAGACCCTGCACACACCCTAATCTTGTCAGCAACCCCACTCTTATGAAACTTTGTAGAGGAAATAAGAATGCAAGACTGTTACTGCCTTGATTCCCATCACGTACCCCTGGCTGACTATAGAACCTCTCCTTATTCACAAGGGAGTGGGCATAGTTCTTGAGGTGCTAACCTACTGTGTTCCCCCTTTGCCTGGCAAAGTAATAAAACCACTCTTTCCTTCTCCTCCATAACTCTGTCTCCGTATTTCTTTTTGGCATTGGTGCACAGAAAGCTAAGATTTTGGCATCAGTTCTCAAACTCTAATATACCTATGAATCACCTGGGGGATCTTGATAAACTGCAGATCCTGGCTCAGCAGTTCTGACAAGGGGCCTGGGATTTGGCATCTTGAAGAAACTCCCCGGTGAGGCTTATGCTGCTGGTCTGCAGACCACACTATTTCTAGGGTAGACTCTATACCAGTGGTTTTTCAGCCATTAGGGGACATTTGACGATGTCAGTGTTACTGAGTCCAAGCTCACTCTGCTTGCCGCACGACAGGCCAATGAACCCAAGAGACAAGGCATTGAGGCAAGAGACTTTATTTGGGAAGCAGCTGACAGAGAAGATGGCAGGCTAGTGCCTCAAAATAACCCTCTTGTCAGGGTGTGGATGCCAGTTTCTTTTATAGATCAGGGAGAAAGAAGCAAGGAGGAACTAAAGTCAAAAGGAAGAATAGAGAGGGAGAGGCAGTGGGGAAGCAAAGTGAAAGCGCCTTCAGTCTTGCAAAACATCTCCAAGTGAATGGCCAGCCTTTGCAAAGGGTGTGTTAATCTCTTCTATTCACAGGTGGGCAGGGACAAACTATCTCTCCATGAGCTGAACAAAGGTACTTCACAGTCAGGCAGAAGGTCAGGGTCCTCCAGGCAAGCCACTGAGTATGATTTAATAACAAGAGCAACAAAAAGCAAGACAAAGAAACAGTTTTCAACATGGATTCAGAATTGGCTTCCTCCCTGCAACATCTGGAGACATTCTTGTTATCACTACTGGGAACTGATGTCTAGTGGGCACAGGTCAAGGTTGTTGCTAAACATCCCCAAACCTCAGCATCCTCAGCCAAGAGTTATTTGCCCTGATGTCAATTTCATAGCAATTGTGAAACCCTGATCTAGACATAGTCTTAGATGACTTGGGCCCAGCTGCTTGAGAAGAGAGTTTGCTAGAAAATAGGTGTGAATTGGTTCTGTTCATTCATAGAAGAAAACAAAACACACACACATATATATATGTGTGTGTATATATATACATATAAACAAAACAAAACATGTATCTCCCACACATGTTGTAGAGGCAAGCAAAGGATGAAGGAGAATGGACACAATGCTGTGACCGTGGGCCGGGACTAAGAACACCATCTGACCCGTGAAGAGCTCTTATGTGTGCTATATTAAACTCTTCCAGCCCATGGATGTTAATACAAAATCAGGGAGTCCAGAATAACTGGGAATCTTGTACAAGACCAAAACAACATAAAGGATAAATATTTCTATTTTTCTATATCCCCCAAGATATCCTGTGATACAATTATTATTGTAGACCTAGAGTAGGTGGTAAGCAAACTTCTCCTGTAAAGGGTCATATAGTAAATATTTTAGGCTTTGCATACATCACAATTACTCAACTCAGCCATTAAAGCACAAAAATAGCCAGAGATAATAGTAAACAAATGAGTGTGACAGAGGTTCAATAATATTTTATTTACAAAATGGGCCCCAGGCCAGATGGCCCATGGAAGAAATTGCTGACCTCTGGTCTAGGCAGTCAAATGAATCTGGGGTCTCTTGTTACCCATGACACAAGCAGCCACACTTTTTATCTGGCCCTTTTGGTTTTCTGCTGGTGGGGAGAGGGTGACTAACGCATTGCAAAGGCACACACACACACACAGGTCTACAAACAGCACAATCCAATCATTCTATTATCTCCCTCGTAAGTTGACACAGGGGTCTCTATTTTATCACTGAGTGTTAATTAACCACATAAGATGTGTTTCAGATCCTAAAAGGTGATGCTATAAAATGTCGCATTCAATAAGTGAGCAAATTTGGAAAACTCAGCAGTGGCCACAGGACTGGGAAAGGTCAGTCTTCATTCCAATTCCAAAGAAGGGCAATGCCAAAGAGTGTTCAAACTACTGCACATTTGTACGCATTTCACATGCTAGCAAGGTTATGCTCGAAATCCTTCAAGCTAGGCTTCAGCCGTATGTGAACTGAGAACTTCCAGATGTTCAAGCTGGATTTAGAAAAGGCAGAGGAACCAGAGATCAAATTGCCAACATTCATTGGATCATGGAGAAAGCTAGGGAATTCCAGAGAAACATCTACTTCTGCTTTGTTGACTATGCTAGAGCCTTTGACTGTGTGGATCACAACAAACTGGGAATTTCTTAAAGAGATGAGAGTACCAGACCCCCTTAACTGTCTCCTAACAAACCTGTATTCAATCAAGAAACACTTAGAATTGGACATGAAACAACAGACTGGTTCAAAATTGGGAAAAATGTACATCAAGGCTATATATTGTCACCTTGTTTACTTAACTTATATTCAGAGTACACCATATGAGATACCAGGTTGGACAAATCACAAGTTAGAATCAAGATTGCTGGGAGAAATATCAACAACCTCAGATATGCAGGTTACCACTCTAATGGCAAAAAGTAAAGAGGAACTGAACAGCCTCCGGATGAATGTGAAAGAGGAGAGTGAAAAAGCTGGCTTGAAACTCAACGTTAAAACAGTGAAGATCATGGCATCTGGTCCCATCACTTCATGGCAAATAGAAGGGAAAAAGTAGAAGCAGTGGCAGATTTTATTTTCTTGGGGTCCAAAATCACTGTGGATGGTAACTGCAACTATGAAATTAAAAGATGCTTGATCCTTGGAAGAAAAGCTATGACAAGCCTAGAAGGCATATTATTAATAAAAAGCAGAAACATCACTTTGCTAGCAAAGGTCCACATAGTCAAAGTTGTGTTTTTTCCAGTAGTTATATATGAATGTGAGTTGTATCATAAAGAAGTTTGAGCACCAAAGAATTGATGCTTTTGAATTGTGGTGTGGGAGAAGACTGTTGGGAGTCCCTTGGACTGCAAGGAGAGCAAACTAGTCCATCCTAAAGGAAATCAACCCTGAATATTCATTGGAAGGACTGTTGCTGAAGCTGAAGCTCCAATATTTGGCCTCCTGTTGCAAAAGAACCATCTCACTGGGAAAGACCCTGATGCTGGAAAGATTGAAGGCAGGACAAGAAGGGGCAGTAGAGGATGAGATGGTTGGATGACATCACTGACTCAATGGACATGAATCTGAGCAAAGAGCTGACTCATTTGAAAAGACCCCAATGCTGGGAAAGGTTGAAGATGGGAGGAGAAGGGGACAGCAGAGGACAAGATGGTTGGATGGCATCACTGACTCGATGGACATGAGTTTGAGTAAGCTCTGGGAGTTGGTGATGGACAGGGAAGCCTGGCATGCTGCAGTTCTTGGGATCGCAAAGAGTTGGGCATGACTGAGAGACTGAACTGAACTGAACTGAACCTGGATGGGGCTTGGTTCCTGCAGAAGAACTCAAAGATATTGTTATTATATTCCTTGAATAGAAACCAGAACCCAGCCCCAGGGCTGTATTATTGTTTCTTGACTGCTCTTCCTGTGTTTCTGCTTTCACTGATTGGCAACTGTTTGAATCTGCCTTTTGGAACTCAAGGAAGGTGGAAGAGGCTGGATGAAGCCTATTTCCTACAAATAAGAAACAGGGGACACAAAGGCTTTTTGTGTCCAGGAGCCACACAAGATCCTTCTCAATTTCAAGGAAACAGACCCAGCACCCTAGCAAATTCAAATGTCTATGGATAGATTATGCATTATTGGCACATATGACAATTGGTTAGGCATTTGGAATAATTGGAACTGTCAACAAAAATTTACAGATCTCAAGAATTGTAGTTCAGTTTTACTTGGGACAAAATGAGGACTGTAACATAGAGACAACACCTCAGATGACTCTGAGAAAGTGCTCCAAAGAGGCGGGTGGGGATGGTCAATATACACGATTTTGGTGAAGGGGGAGTTCAATGTAATCAAGCGCTTATTTTACAAAAGATTTTCTGCTAGTCACGAGGAGCTGGTGAAACCATGTAGAGATTTAGTGCTTTTCTAAATATGAGAAGATGCAAGGATTGGGCTCACAAAATCAGTTCCTGAAAGTATCTAATGATCTGAAGACCTGTTCATTGCCAGTTTTCCTGGAGTACAAAGTGCCTCCTGTTCTCCACCCACAACTCTCTTTAGGACAGGTCGAAGGTCAACAGCTGAAGCTGCACAGGATTCAACTCCCTGCAGAGTCGATGGCAAATGCCCTTGGCGAGCACCAGTTTGCAGTTGACAGAATCTAAGTACGTCCTTCAGTTAATAGGATAAATTCCAGTTCCAAATGCTTAAGCATAAACAAGATGAAACCACAGTGCTAGAAGAAAACACAGGATTAAAAAAAAATTTTTTTTTTAATAATCTTGAAGTTTGAATAGTCTTTGTTGCCTGAAAAACTGCATTCGCCTCTTGGTGGAGCTGAGCCAAAAGATATAACCAAGTCAAAAATTAGAATGTTAATATAATGTGTTTTTAGTTCTGATGCATAATTCAGAAACGACTAAATATCTCTCCCAGCTGATTCAGCATGAATATACTCTGTGGCCACATTTACCTGAAGGCATGATGAAAAGCAAATATCCTATCTACCGTTTGTACAGAAAACATGACTCTTTTACCTTCCTGAGCCCTGCATGAAAATGGGTGCCTTTTTCCTGTTTAATAATTAATAACATTTGTGTAGGGTTTTCAAATGTATTATCTCATTTTCACAAGAAGTTGATGCCAAAGCAGTATTACTACCTTGCTACAAATGAAGTATCTGGGGCTCAAAAAAGAATTGACTTGCCCACTGGCACCCAGCTGATAAAGCAGCAAGGCTTCCAAGGAGAACCCTGGGCTCCATGACCTCTCTGCTTTCCACTGTAACACCATGCCTGTCTGATTTCAGTGTTTCTACTTCACAATGTCAAGTCTTTTCCAATACTGTTGCTTAATTTTGATATATTAATGGATTCCTTCCCTTTATAATCACAGTGTGATGCCTGACTTCTTACCTACATAGAGTAATACTTGGCTACATGAGTTGTTTGGTTTGAAATGGGTTTTCTCTATTTCCTACCTAAAATTCACCAAAAATTTGCCAATTCTGTAGCTTCTGCTTTCAGTTTTTGAGGGTTAATCATGGGAGGACTAGGTGGAAGTGTCTTTTCCTCAGTTCCCACTTTCTAAATAATGGATTTTCAAGGACAGCATTAATTAATGCTGGCAGAATTTGAAATCTGTATTTCGGCGAGCACAGGTTTCGTTTGCTGACTCACTCTCAAGAGTGCATCACGCAGATTCTATAGCATCATTTGCCATCCGCAGAGCAGAGACTGTTAGTATACGAGCCAAGTGCATTTAAACATTGGTCTGCCAGTGCTAATGTATTGGCCTTCATCTCATCCATCTTTGTTAGTAATAAGGCAAGACATCATAAATGGTTTCTTCTCTTTTTCCTCTAAATAATATAATGAATATTAATGCAGCCAAGAGCTCGTGAGTAGGTGTGATGGATGGTTACTAGGAGAAAAGAAAATCAATGTAGTATAACCTCAAATCTCAGTTTGAATTCCACTCTAGGAAGCTGTTCTGTGGTTTAGAAAGAAATGACTTTGATACCAGTTGTTTGTGAATTGGCAAGGGGAAAAAAGAAAGATCTGATGACAGTTTTGTTCGAAGGATGAAGCCTCAGACAATGGCAGGTAGAACTAGCGCAAGCTCCGAGATGTACCTGTTGGGACAGTTATCTCCTCCTGCAAGGCTAGGTTTTCCTAGTGCTAGAGATTCACGGTGAGAAGCTGTGTCCTGGGTGAGGACTTGAAAGTCAAAGCTGTTTTGAATCCAGCATTCAAAATTGTAACCATGTTGTATCTCAATTATACCTCAATTTAAAACATGAAAAGAAAATTGTAACCCTGGCATAGTGTTTAACTGCTCCAAATCTTATTTTCTCTATCTCTGTAGTAGGAATACAATGCCTATTTTGCAAGTGTGTGTGTGTGCTAAGTCCCTTCAGTTGTGTCCGACCCTTTGAGACCCTATGGACTTGTAGCCCACTGGGCTCCTCTGTCCATGGGATTCTCCAGGCAAGAATACTGGAGTGAGTTGCCATTCACTCCCCAGGGGATCTTCCCAGCCCAGGGGTTGAACCTGCCTCTCTTGTGTGTCCTGCATTGGCAGGGCAGGTTCTTAACCACTAGCTCCACCTGGGAAGCCCTGATTATCAGTAATTCATGTGCCGTGTCTGGTATAGACATGTGCTTAATAGAGAGTAGCAATTATTCTTATGCTTCCTATCAAGGGATTATTTTGTAGAGAATTTATAAGATTATTCTCTTATTGATTCAAAAATGAATATTTTTACATATTATTTACTCAATCACTTCTAACCTTTTGGCTAAGATCAAGCATGGGGGCTTCGCAGGCAGCGCAGTGGTAAAGAATTCTACCAATGCAGGAGACACAAGAGACTCAGATTCCATCCCTGGTTCTGGAATATGCCCTGGGGAAGGAAATGGCAACCCACTGTAGTATTCTTACCTGGGAAACTCCATAGATAGAGGAACCTGGTGGGCTATAGTCCATGGGGTTGCAAAGAGTCAGACACGACTGAATGATTGAGCACACATTCAAAAGCAAATGATAACATAAAAAGCTCCATATTCTTCATCATTTTTTCCTCTTTTTAAAAATAATTGTATTTTTTATTTCTGGCTGCGCTGGGTCTTTGTTGCTGCATGGGCTTTTCTCTAGTGGTGGAGAGTACAGGTTACCCTGTAGTTGCAGGGCACCAACTTTTCACTGTGGTGGCTTCTCCCTATTCTTCTTCTTAATTAACCCCTTTGAGATCCCTGGTCTTAATCTACAAAGCTGTAAGGATAATGCTAATGATATTACCTACCTTTAAATATACACCAAGATTTCCATGACAGCAATTGAGATATGACAAGCAAAAATACTTTGCAAGATGTAAAATGTATTGCAATAGTATTTTTAGGCTTCGTCTCTCAATACTGAATATTAGTGCATTTAGCAGGCTCAGTCTTTTGAAAGACTGATTGCGAAGCAGATGTGCATTTTTCTACATGTGTGTTTTGTACAATAGCAGACCTCAAACGGGTGTAGGTGATGGCCAGGAAAAGGCATTTCTTGTAGGAATTTGTCATGTCTGACAACCAGATTGTCTTCCTTCATTTGTCTTCCAGTCATTTCTAAGTAAACAGCTGTTTACATAAATATCACCGAGCAGTGGAGCTAAAAACCTTCCTTCAGAATAGCTAATAATAATTTGGATGGCTAGTGATGGAGAATGACAAGCAGCAAGCTACAAGAGTATAGGGGGTACTTCCTTATTTTTAACCAGAGTCTAATACATTTGGAGCTTTTATTTATTTACCGTTCTGCTCTGTTTCTACAAGTTCAGCTTTTTCTCCCCTTTAAATTAGTTAATTAATTTATTTTTGGCTGCACTGAGTCTTGGTTGCTGCTCTCAGGCTTTGTCTAGTTGCAGTGAGTGGGGGCTGCTCTCTGCTGTAGTGAGAGGGCTTCTCATTGCCGTGGCTTCTTTTGTTGGGGAGTGCAGGCTCTAGGCATGAAGGCTTCTGTGGTTGCAGCATATGGGGTTTAGAGAACAGGGTCAGTGGTTGTGGTGCATGGGCTTAATTGCTCCGCATTGTGTTGGGTTTTCCTGGACCAGGGATTGAACTCGTGTTCCCTGCATTGGCAAGTAGATTCTTATCTTCTGCATCACCAGGGAAGTCCTGCTGCTGCTGCTGCTAAGTCGCTTCAGTCATGTCCGACTCTGTGCGACCCCATAGATGGCAGCCCACCAGGCTCCCCCATTCCTAGGATTCTCTAGGCAAGAACACTGGAGTGGGTTGCCGTTTCCTTCACCAATGCATGAAAGTGAAAAGTCAAAGTGAAATCACTCAGTCGTGTCCGACTCTTAGCAACCCCATGGACTGCAGCCTACCAGGCTCCTCCGTCCATGGGATTTTCCAGGCAAGAGTACTGGAGTGGGGTGCCATTGCCCTCTCCTGGGGCCTTTATTTTTAAGTTGTGACGATAATGGTGGGGATGGGTGTTATTCATACTTGTTATAATAAATCAAATAATACTGAGTATATAAGAAAATATGAAAAGAAGAAATATTCCTTCTCCCAAGTTTCAGAGGTATAGAATATTGACAGTTAGATGTGGGTTCTTCCAGATATACATGAGTTTTTCAGCTATCGTGAAAGCCATCAGGGAAATGACTTTGAAAGATGAGATAAGGAATCAAAATCCTGGAGAGACAGACTCTCTTTCGGTCAGGCTTTCAAAACAGTTACAAGGAGGTTATCTGGGAGATCAACAAACTCTTGTAAACTGTGTATAAGAATGCAAATATGACTATAGTTAACAGTGCTGGATGGTATATTTGAAAGCTCTTAAGAGAGTAAATCCTAAAACTGCTCATCACAAGGAAATTAAACTTGTAGTCATCATTTCACATTATATGTTATCATTAAGCTATGTACCTTAAACTTACACACTGCTGTATGTCCATTATATCTCAATAAAACAAAGAAAAACAGAATGCAAATAATTTTTGTTTCAATGGCATAATCCCCCTACACACACAGATGGCAAGTACATTATAATCTGATCATGGCACTTTTTTTTGGCAGAAAAGAAGAAAAGGAAGATTTCCTACCCAAACGACTAGGAAAGAAAAAAGTTCTTACTCTTTAGAATTGAATTTAAAAGTCTTCTAATTTAACTCCAATCTCTTTTTCCTATCTCACTTTCCACCACACACAGAATCTTAGGTTTGGGAACTTCAAAGATCATCTATCCGTAGCAATGCTTCTCTACCTGCAACAAGTGTACAGATCACCTGGGGGTGTTGTTTGAATATAGATTCCGATTCAATAGCCTGCATGAGATTAGGCTTTCTGCATTTCTAGCAAGTTTCCAGGCCTATATACCACATATTAACAAGTTCTGAATTTCCTTGGACAGTTCTTCCTTTTATTTCTATTTATTTCTATTTCTATTTTATTCCTCATTTTATTCCTAAGGTCTGTCTCCCTATAGCTTTTCCCCATTAATCCTAGTTCCAAACATTTCAAGGTTGAATCCCTTTTACTACTAAAGGATCTGTAAACATTTGGAGACAGTTATAGGGCCACCTCTAGGTAAACATCTCCATTGCCTTCAACCCTCTCTGCATGTCAGGGTATTGCTATTCTTATACGCCCAGTGCTTCATCCCTACTCAGTGGCTATTTGGTTTGTTCTGGGTCAAAGACCTTCTTCGTCTCATTTGCCAGCATCTTGCAAGGGTCCATTTAAACACCGTATCTTCTCTGCTGCCTAACGTTCTCTCTCTCCTCACACATTTCCCCTCCCATTCTAACCAGGGTAATTGAGAGAGTGGCCTCCTGACTACTGCTTTGTTTTATTTCACCAAACTGACCTTTGGTAATGGGTTATAGTTGGATTATCTTAGTATCCCGAGTCTGTCATGGAAGCAGACACTTTGGGTGTGCTCAAGAATTGTTTCTGATATCTTTAATTATGTTCACTTCTATCTGGTTGGGTCTTGCCTGCTAGATTATCATTCTTAGAGGGTAGAGACCACATTTTTCATCCCTTGCCAACACTACCCTGGCTAATAAGAAGCAAACACATAGTAGGGAAGTACCCAAAGTATTGGAGTCAGAAAAGGAAGAACTGAGTGCTGATTCTGCCACAGTACAGATAAGTGATCTTGGAAATTCATTTAAACTCTCTGGGCCCACGTTTTCATATCATGTACTAAGTAGCCTTTAACAATGAAGAAATGATTCCCCGTTTAGGCTTGAAATTGGAGACAGGGGAGTAAAAATGATCAAGAAACTTGGAAGTGTTAGTTTCTGAGGAAAAACCACACCATCCACCTCCTGGTCCCTGAATATTCTTTGTGAAAGGGATGAGGCCAAGAGAAGAGCTGTAGCCTTCTGGAAGGTGAAAGATGCCTTAGCTTCTGGGACTAGGGAACAGGAAGAATAACCAAGGCAAGAAGAGCTGTATCTGTTTTTGTTCCTTTAGTTTCAACTTTACTGCTTCTCTGAGGTTATAAAAAGATAGTATGAATCAAGCCAAAACACAGCCTCCGTGACTCCGGCTTTGAAGTTAGCATGTAGGAAAAGCTGAAGTTGACTACTGGGGACAGTCTTGGAATTCTTAGCTGCCTGCAATTGGGTAAGCATACTCACACACAGGGAGCAGAGGACACACCACTGGCTCCCAATAATTTATATGGGTCAAAAGGAAGATCAATGGAGCCAGAGGATACATGGGCATGTTCATGGTGGCTTCCTGTACTTGAGGCAAACACTGGTACTTCATGCTTAAGTCTTTGGGGTTTGATGACCTCATCCACCCTTCATACTTGGAGTATTGACTCACAAGGCAAAGTCCATGGGATAGAATAACAGAAATATCTTTTACCCACTGTTTGAATGGTATAAGATGTCATGTAACACAAAGCACTAATGACGAGAGGAACAGTAACATCAGATGGACCATCAGATAGATCTCAGTGACAAAGGCTTTAGAATTGTCTTCTTCATATGACTTGTCTGATATAACATTAGTACTCTTTTAGATACCTTGGGTGCAGTGGGAATAAGTCAGCTTTTTAAGTCTAGCATGAATGGGATAAAAATGTATCCAAATGAGCTTTCGCACATCTGTGTAGTGCATTGAAATGCTGACAGACAAAATGAGAACAAAGTCATAGTCAGTTGCAGAAACACAGAGCTGAAGCATCTGTACTGAGACCAACCCTCAACCTCCCATCTGTATCTGTGTTCAGATTTAACACACAGCTAAGTCTTCCAAGGGCCTGGCTAGGAGCAGAGGAGCTACAGTGACCTCATGGTCCAGCAGATTAATTCAACATTGCTCAGTGCTTGCGCATTGAGCACTCTTCTAAGCTCTCGGGGTACAAAATAAATAGATCAGCGTCAAAATTACTGGCCTCATGGATCTCACAGGAGGAAGGAAGTCCTCATGTCCTTCCAGAAATGAAGATAGTTAATTTTAAAAGTAAACAAGTAAGATATATAATACTATCAGATGATAAAAATACAATCAGGCAGATGAAGAAGGAAGTCAGGAAAAAATAAATGGAAAAATCCAGAGGCAAGAATGTGCTTGACCTCTGAGAAACAGCAAAGAGCCAGAGTAGGTGGAGTGGAGTGAGCGGAGAGAAGTGGAGGGAGATGACTGCATAACAGCTGAGGCCATTTGACTTTTACTCTAAGGCAGATGGTTGTAAGGAAGAAAGCTGAACAGCTGGCCTTTAATGTATTTTTAAAAAATCTATTCTTCTGATTATTGGTGCAGAGGCTCCCAGGAAAAGAAAGAGGGGACTTTCCTGGGGGCATAGCGGATAAGAATTTTCCTGCCAACAGAGGGAACTTGGGTTCGATCTCTGGTGTGGGAAGATCTCACAAACCACAGAGCAAGTAAGCCCGTGTGCCACAACTACTGAGCCTGAGCTCTAGAGCCTGGGAACCACAGACTGAGGCCTGAGAGTCGATAATTTGTACCCTGCAGCAAGAGATGTCACAGCAATGAGATGCAATGAAGAGTAGCCCCTACACATGGCAGCTAGAGAAAGCCTGTGCAAAGCATGAAAACGCAATGCAGCCCAAAATATAAATAAATAAATAATTTTTAAAAAAAGAGTAACAAGTTTAATCTTCTAGTAACATGCTGTTAACTAGATCTTTTGGTACACAGACATGCGTTACACGCCGAGAGAAGAGTCCTTCTTTATACAAGGCTCATAGCAGGATATCTCTGGTTTAGGATTGCTTATGATAAACTCTATGGGTTTCTGAAGCATGGCTCTCTGGAAAATGTCACAAGCCCTATGGTGATCAAAGATTAAAATAGAGAAATTTCATTACCTAAATACTTCCTCCTCTGTGAGGTGACCCCAAACCTTACATAGAGACTTTATGTATCATCCAGGCCAGAGACCATGTCTTTATTGTGGGAAGAAAGAAGTTGGGGAGCCATATGGTATCTCAGACCTCTCCCTGCTTTGCTGGTGCCTTTAAAGCTATTAGTAAAGCATGATAATGGATACGATCTCTTATTTGTGTTAGTCTGATTTGGGAATCCATTTCTTTTAGTATAGGTAGTTTATTTCCAAGATTCCAGGAAATGCAAATGAGGGAGTACGGAAAATGAGGCAGAGAAGGGAGAAAAGCAATGAAGGAGGCAATAATGTGTGGATTTTGCTGTGAGCAACTGTACCGCATGCTCACTCAGTCATGTCTGACTCTTTGTGAGCCATGGACTGTAGCCCGCCAGGCTCCTTCCTCTTTGGAATTTTCCAGGTAAGGGTATTGGAGTGGGTTGCCATTTCCTGTTCCAGGAGACCTTTCCCACCCAGAGATCAAACCCACGTCTCTTGCATATCCTGCATTAGCAGATGGATTCTTTACCACTGTGCCACCTGGGGTTCACAGAGCAGCTGTACATAACCCTTTAAAGACCTCTGAGAAACAGGAATCCAATTCTTTAGTTAATTTAGATAAGGAGCCATTGAAGAGCTGAGTAACATGGCAGGTTCAAGCTGATGATTTTAAAGGATCACCTTGGCTCTTCTTTTTTTTCCTCTTGTTTTAAAAATAGATGCTATAGGGCTTCTCTGGTGGTTCAGTAGTAAAGAATCAACCTGCCAATGCAGGAGAAACAGGTTTAATCCCTGACCTGGGAGATCCCATGTGCTGCGGAGTAACTAAGCCCGTGTGTGTGTTTGTGTGTGTGCATGTATATACTCAGTTGTGTCTGGCTCTTTGTAATCCTGTGGACTGCAGCCCTCCAGGCTCCACCAGCTCCAGCTCCTCTATCCATGGGATTTCCCAGGCAAGAATACTGGAGTGGGTTGCCATTTCGTCTTCCAGGGGATCTTCCTGACCCAGGGATCAAACCCTCATCTCTTGCAATCTCCTGGCAGGCAGATTCTTTACTTCTGTGCCACCTGGGAAGCTCTAGAGACTGAGAGCTGAAACTACTGAAGCCCACATGCGCTAGAGCCCGTGCTCCACAACAAGAGGAGCCGCCGCAATGAGAAAGCTGAGCGTTGCAACTGGAGAGCAGCTTCACTTGCCACAACTAGAGAAAAGCCCACACAGCAATGAAGACCCGGCACCGCCAAAAATAAAAATACATGAATAAATAAAATTGTTTTTAAAAAAACAGATGCTATAGGGGCAAGGGTAGAAGCAACGAGACCATTTTGGGGCTAGTTCAGCAATCTAGATGAGAGTTGATGACTTCGACCACTTGGGAGTGATGAAAAGTGGTCCAGAAGACTTTGGGAGAAGATCAGAAGTTTAGACATGCTACCATTGAGTTACCTATTGGTCATGAAAGGTCAAGTGCCACATAAGCACTCGGTCCATAGTTCAGTGGAGAAATCTGACCAGAAGATATACATTCTGGAGTCAACAGCATATTCATGCATACTGTGAGTGCACGCGTGCTCAGTTGCTTCAGTTGTGTCTGACTCTTTGTGACCCTATGGATTGTAGCCCTCCAGGCTCCTCTGTCCATGGGATTCTTCAGGCAAGAATACTGGCATAGGTTGCCATTTCCTACTTCAGGGATCGTCCCAAACCGAGGATCAAACCTGAATCTCTTACATCTTCTGCACTGGCAGGCAAGTTCTTTACCGCCTGGGAAGCCATAGAATATAGTATATATAGAGAAAAGAGAAGAGGTGAAGATCCAAGCTCTGCAGCCCTATAAAATGCAGCCCTATGTAAAATGAAAGAGATGGGTGAGATGAGAAGGAACCAGTAAAAGAATCTGAGGAGGAGAAAATCCAAGCGAGAGCAGTATTCCAGAAACTCAGTGATGACAGTGTTTCCAGAGGCAGCACGTAGTCACCTGGGGCAAATGCTGCTTTAAGGTCATACAAGATGTAGCTCAGAATTGGCTCTAGTAATGTGTACATCCTTAGGGCTTTGGTAAGAGCTGTCTGGTTGGAGCAGAGAGGGTAAAGGGCTGATTGAGGGAGAACTGGAGGAGACAAAGGGGAGATGCAAAAAGAAACTTCTGTTTAGGAGTTTTGCAAGCTAGGGAAGCAAGGAAATAGGAGAGGTACTTAGCAGAAAGGGTGAGTGTGAGAGAAGATCTACTTATTATTGTGTGTTTTCCTGAGATGGAACTATTACAGTATGTTTCAGTATTGATGAGAGTGTTACAATAGAGTGGGAGAAACTGTTGAGGAAAAACACAAGAGCAAATCTTGGAGTGATGTTCAGAGGGGATGAGATCTCTATCACAAGTGAAGGGATTGGCTTTAGATAAGAATGTAGGTGATTTACTGATAGAAAAGGAGGGCATGCAGAGCACAGTGCAAGTGGGCAGGTAGACAGATTTGGTGGTGAGAACAAGTAGGAATTTTCTTTCTGTTGTTTCTATTTTTTTCAGTGATGTAGAAAGAAATTGTCTGGCATCAAATGCCTCTAAGTGTAGCCCACAGAATAGTAACACCAGTGTCATATGGAAGCTTATTGAAAATGTAGACTATTAGACTTTACCTTAGATCTCCAGAGGCAGAAACTTTATTTTTAAAATTGATTTATTTAGTTTTATTTTTGGCTGAGCTGGGTCTTCATTGCCTCACAGAGACTTTCTCTGGTTGTGGTGTGTGGGGGCTGCTCTCTGTCGCTGCGGGCAGGCTTCTTATGGTGGCAGCTTCTCTCGGTGCAGAGTACAGGCTCTAGGGGCAGGCTTCAGTAACTGCAGTTTTCAGGCTCTAGGGCACACAAGCTCAGTAGTTGTGGTGCATGGTTTTAGCTGCTCCTTGGCACGTGGAATCATCACAGACCAGGGATCGAACCCAAGTCCCCTGAATTGGCAGGTGGATTCCTATCCACTGCCATACCAGGGAAGTCCTCAGTTCAGTTCAGTCGCTCAGTAGTGTCCGACTCTTGTGACCCCATGGATTGTAGCACAACAGGCTTCCCTATCCACCACTGACTCCCAGAGTTTGCTCAAACTCATGTCCATAAAGTCAGTGATGCCATCCAACCATCTCATCCTCTGTCATCCCCTTTTCCTCCCACCTTCAATCTTTTCCAGTATCAGGGCCTTTTCCAATGAGTCAGTTCTTTGCATCAGATGGCCATAATATTGGCGTTTCAGCTTCAGCATCAATCTTTCCAATGAATACTCAGGATGGATTTCCTTTAGGATTGACTGGTTTGATCTCCTTGCAGTCCAAGGGACTCTCAAGAGTCTTCTCCAACACTGCAATTTAAAAGCATCAAATCTTTGGCGCTCAGCTTTCTTTATAGTCCAACTCTCATATCCATATATGACTACTGGAAAACCATAGTTTTGACTAGATGGACCTTTGTGGGCAAGGTAAAGTCTCTGCTTTTTAATATGCTGTCTAGGTTGGTCATAGCTTTTCTTCCAAGGAGCCCGTGTCTTTTGATTTCATGGCTGCAGTCACCATCTGAAGTTATTTTGGAGCCCAAGAAAATAAAGTCTATTAGTGTTTCCATTGTTTCCCCATCTATTTGCCATGAAGTAATGGGGCCAGATGCCGTGATCTTAGTTTTTTGAATGTTGAGTTTTAAGCCAGCTTTTTCACTCCCCTCTTTCACTTTCATTGAGAGCCTCTTCAGTTCCTCTTCATTTTCTGCCATAGCGTGGTGTCATCTGCATATCTGAGGTTATTGATATTTTCCCGACAATCTTGATTCCAGCTTGTGCTGTAAAGGAGTACATCAAGGCTGTATATTGTCACCCTGGTTATTTAACTTTTATTCAGAGTACATCATGAGAAATGCCAAGTTGGATGAAGCACAAGCTGGAATCAAGGGAAGTCCTAGAATCTTTATTTTAAGGGGAAGCCTCAGGTGATTCTTACCCACATTAAAGTCTGAGAAACACTCATCTAGAATGGTTGTTCCTGTTTAGTTATGAAGTCATGTCTGACTCTTTTGTGACCCCATGGACTGTAGCCCTGACAGGCTCCTCCGTTCTTGGAATTCTCCAGGCAAGTATAATGGAGTGAGTTGCCATTTTCTTCTCCAGGGGATCTTCCCAACCCAGGAATTGAACCCGAGTCTCCTGCATCTTCTGCTTTGGCAAGTTAGTTCTTTTACCACTGAGCCACCATGGAAGCCCACAGGAAACATTTTATTACGTGAAATAAGCCAGACACAAAAGGGTATTTATATGAGATACCTGGAATAGATAGTCAAATTCATAGAGAAAGTACGTATGCTGCTGCTAAGTCGCTTCAGTCATGTCCAACTCCGTGCGACCCCATAGACGGCAGCCCACTAGGCTCCTCTGTCCCTGGGATTCTCCAGGCAAAAGCACTGGAGTGGGTTGCCATTTCCTTCTCCAATGCATAAAAGTGAAAAGTGAAAGTGAAGTCACTCAGTCGTGCCCGACTCTTAGCGACCCCATGGACTGCAGCCTACCAGGCTCCCGCATCCATGGGATTTTCCTGGCAAGAGTGCTGGAGTGGGGTGCCATTGCCTTTTCCGAAAGTACGTATAATAGAATAGAAATATTAGGAGCTAAGGGATAGAGTGAATGGGAAGTTATTGTTTAATGGCTAGAAGGTTTACATTTGGGGTGATGGAAAATTTTTAGCAGAGGATTGCGGAAATGGTTGCACAAAAATGTGAATATATTTTGCTACTGAATGCTATACTTATGAAAGGTTAAAATGTTAAAGTGGTTGTTATGTATATTTTAGCACAATTTTTAAAAAGTATATCAACCTAGTATAATTTTTATCATTCTGTGGAGCTGGAATTCAGCCAATATACAGCTAAGGCAGTCTGTGGCAAAGGGAGCAAGACCATTTCTGCCCTTCCTAATCTGGTTCACTCCTCCTGAATTATTGGCACATATTCAGTCATTCCTGTCATTCACTGGAACAGAAACTGTTAATGTCCACTAAAACCCATTTCCTTTCCCTCCTGAGCATACAATTAGACCAGATTTTAAAAAAGTATATATTTATGTATTTTTGGCTTTGGTGGGTCCTTGTTGCTGCATGGGCTTTTCTCTGACTGCAGAGACCGGGGGCTACTCTCTAGTTGTGGTGTGCGGGCTTCTAATAGCAGGGGCTTCTCTTGCCGTGGAGCACGGCTCTGAGGTATGCAGGTTCAGTAGCTGCGGCACGTGGGCTCATTAGTTGCAGTTCCTGGACCTTAGAACACAGCCTCAATAGTTGTGGCGCATGGGCTTAGTTGCTCGTCAGCATATGGGATCTTCCTGGATCAGGGATCAAACTGGTGTCTCCTGCATTGGCAGGCAGATTCTCCTACAATTGAGCCACCAGGGAAGCCCTAAACTAGATCTCTAAGTTAGGAGAGGCCATATCATTAAGATCTGTGCCGTTTTTGGGTTCATCTACCCCTATAGGTGAACTTCTTTTTCTCTGTTTACTGTGAGAATGGAGAGGAGCCCAAGAACCCAAAGGAGGGGTAGAGCTCAGCCAAACATTGCATTGGATATTCATTGGTCAAGAAACAGATTTATGCCATAAAGCCATGGAGAATATTCTAGTTTTTTCTGTTATGGAAGCCTTTGTTACATTAATTTAAATATCCACTCTTTGGGAAAGTTGTTTCTAATGAGATCTGTGGACAGGAAAGAGCTAGATATGCTGGTACTTTTATTATAGAAGTAGCACTATGATAAGAAAATCTTTTGTTCCCTCTCACAGAAGCGAATACAATCTTTTTCCTGAAACACATTTCTGAAAAAATTTACATCACAACATATCCCGTAATAGATTTTAGCAGCTATTACATAGAAGGTTATTAAAGTAAAATGTGAGATATTGGCCCAGTTCTTGCATGGACACAAAAATAGTGTTATGGTTTGTCATAATGTAAAAACATAGCATTCTGTAAAAAACAAAATTAAGAAAATACACAGCACTTCAGAATCATTTGTATAAAGCTTTGTCATAACAAAATATTTCAAATATACAAGGAAAGCACATAATTATTGAACAATATATTTCAGTGTGTGGAGAACCTCAATTAGATACTGGTATTAAAATTAGATACTTATGAAGCTGGGCTTTTTTCTCTTCCCTATTTTGAATCTATCTGCATATTCAAAGTATCCCTCCATAATCTTCCAATGAGACTCTTTCACATGGGAAAAGTACCCTATTTTTTAAAAAGATTTTATTGAAGTATAGCTGATTTGCAATGTTGTGTTCATTTCTGCTGTAACAGAAAAGTGATTCAGATATATATATTCTTTTTCATATCCTTTTCGATTATGGTTTATCACAAGATATTGAATATAGTTAATTGTGCTATACAGCAGGACCTTGTATATACTATATGTCTTATATATACTAGTTTGCATCTACTAATCCCAAACTCCCAATCCTTCCCTCTTTTTCCCACTGCCTTCCCACAAGTCTATTCTCTATGTCTGTGAGTCTGTTTCTGTTTCATAGATATGTTCATTTGTCATATTTCAGATTCCACATATAAGTGACATCATTCTATTTGTCTTTCTCTTTCTCACTTACTTAGCTTAGCATGTAATCTCCAGGTCCATCCATGTAGCTTCAGATGGCATGATTTCATTCTTTTTTATGGCTGAGTAGTATTCCTTTGTATATATGCACAACAATTACATCCATTCATCTATTGATGGACATTCAGGTTTTTTCCATGTCTTGGCTGTTGTAAATAGTGCTGCTATGAACAGAGGTGCAAGGATCTGGGAAAATTATCCTTGATTCCTGAGTATCTTTGGCTAAGATACAGTTAACTTCTATGGCTAAGCCATGACACATTGCCAGTCATTATACCCAACCCAAGTGTAACGGTGTACACCACAAGATGTAGAGAGGATACGCTGGGAAACAAGATTCAGTGTGTTTCCATAGTCTTTTCATAAGAGGCCATGTTTTAGGTCAACACTCTGGAGTAGCATCCTTCTGCATTAGGATGCTTGTGAGCAGTGGTAGAATGAGCCCAACATTTTCTAGATCCAATTTAAGTTGCTTGTGAAGATTAGAATTCACGATTTTCCTGAAACTTATTGGAGTTGGCCAGGAGTTAGAGGGGACAGGAAGGGGTTGGAAAAGGAACTGGAAAAGTGTCTCCCTCTTCTTTCTTTTCCATGTTACCCATACACTCCATTTCCATTGGAAAGAAAGAGAAAGTAGGGTAAATTAGAACAAAGAAACAGAATGGAAGATAAAGCATGGCTTGCAGAAAATTCTCTGGAGTAACCATCATCCCTAAGATGGCAAGAGGGGAGGACCCGTCATGATGCTCCCACATTTTAAGCACTTGAACTGTAGATTGAGGTGACGGATCAGACCAAGAACTCTGTTAGTGATTTGGCTCTGAAGGGCAGAAGGATGCCTGCCCACAACAGACAAGAGCTGAGACTAAGGTGCCTGTCTATGTGTTTGTGAAAATGACATTGAATACTGAATCAAGGGGTTTCCCTGGTGGTTAAGAATCTGCCTGCCAATTTAGGGGACACAGGTTCAAGCTCTGGTCTGGGAAGATCCCACATGCTGCGGAGCAACTAAGCACACTAACCGCAACTACTGAGCCAACGTGCCACAACTGCTGAAGCTTGCTCACCCTAGAGCTTGGCTTCTGCAACAAGAAAAGCCGCAGCAATGAGAAGCCTATGCACCACAAGGAAGAGTGGCCCCGCTTGCCGCAACTATAGAAAATCCCATGTGTAGCAATGAAGACTTAGCACAGCCACGAATAAAAGAACTTTTTTGAAAAGAATTAAATCTTAAAAAAAAAAAGAAACTGACTCAATCCCTCAGGTAAAGGTCATACTTTTAGTTAACAAATGAGAAGCTAAAGTGTAGTGTCTGGCAATTACCTGGGAATAAGATATTTCATTAGAAAAAAAAAAAACAACTAGTGAAACTGATTATAGAAAGTGTGACTATACCTTTACAGAAATTGCTTGAGAGATAATTTATGAATAATAGTGGAGAAGACTTAAAGAAAAACTACTTTAGTCACAGTGAGTAGCTTGTGGTCTCAAGGAAGCATGATTATACCACACAAGAGACTCTGACCGAAAAGCTTTTGAGACCATATACTGAACTTGGACAAAATTTAATCTAAAATGAATCCGATTGTTAATAAGTCCCAAGCACTATGCTAATCATCCAAATTACCCTGAGAGTTATCTTATGTTGCTTTTGTTACAGATGAGGGAACAGAATTTCAGAGATTAAGATGCTCAGGATCACACAGTTTATAATAAATGACCAAATCCCTATTCAAGTCTACATTTTTCTGGAATTCTTTTCACTTAAATTGACACATTTATTTATTAATTTACTCACAAATATTACTACTTATTCTGGTCAAGCAGGGATAATACAGCACTGCTGTCGACGATCCTGTATTCTGCTGGTACCCACAAGAAACTGTTCCTCATGTTACAGTGAACTTTGTGATGAAGACTGTAGGGGAGCAGGGCACATAATGAGCATAACTAGAAATGATCATAACCAGAGGGGACCTGTCTCAGTTTGGGGGAAGGGGCAAGAGACGAGAGAAAAGGAACGGGAGCCTAGGGAAACTTCTAAAGGCCAGTAGGTATAGACACAGGAAATGGGGTTTCAGCTGAAACCTGCAAGTGTAAGAAAGCAAGATAAATCCAGGGACCAACCAAGAGCCGGGGGGAAGGGCAAAATCAGAGGCTTGTGGGGGAAGGTCAGGGACAAAAATCCATGTCTCTGAATTGCAAGCAGTTTACTTACCATCTGAGCCACCAGAGAAGCCCCAACGTGAGAGGAATGGGGGCCAGATCTGAGCTCCTCACATGCCAGTCTGAGGAAATCAGACTTTATCCTGCAAAAAGTGGGTCAGTTTATGACTAGGTCAGCAGATTGTGATAGCCCGCTAGCTGCTCTTGAAGCAGGCAACACTGGAGATGGCAAGCTTTTTTTTTTTTTTTAATGCCAGAAAAAAGATAATGGGAAAGTAAGGTTGTAATGGACGTCCCTGGTGGTCTAGTAGTGAAGACTTCCAGCTTCTTCTACAGGAGCCACAGGTTCTCTGGTGGCTGTGTGGTAAAGAATTTCCCTGCTAATACAGGAACCACCAGAGATGTGGGTTTGATCCCTGGGTTGGGAAGGTCCTCTGGAGGACGAAATGGCAACCCACTTCAATATTCTTGCTGGGGAAATCCCATGGACAGAAGAGCCTGGCAGGGCTACAGTCTATGGGGTTTCAAAGAGCCAGACACGACTCATGTAGTCAATGTAAGGTTGTAACAGGCATCAGGGATGTGCAGGAGGAGTAGATGTGGAAATAACATGGTGGGAGGAGTTAAAATTGCTAATTATCTAATTGATGGTAGGTAGGAGTGAGAGGCAATAGTAACTCACAGGTTTTTGGCGTGGGCGATTATCGGGTTTGAATGGTGATGCCCTTTGCTGGAATAGGAAGTACAAGGTAGAATGACTGGAGGAGGTGGGGTTAAGCAAGTACACCTGTATGCGTAAGACAGAGGACAATAGTTCTCTCTGACCACTGATTTGAGCTACCTCAAGTTCAGAAGAGCAGCCTTGCTCAACTCTATAACTAAAGCAGTCATACCTGAAGGCAGGTAGTGAACATATAAAGAAAAGTCCAAGAAGAAAAACCTTGTCAGTGTGTTAAATAACTCTTCAGAGAGGGGGTTAAGCTCTAGCCAGCTAGCAGAATTGCTCTGATTCCTCATATGTCCCTAAGTCCACATGAGCCCCTTGACTTGGATTTCTTCACTCACCAAGCAAGTTTATTATTGAAGCAGGCTCTCCAGATAGCCTTCGTCATGGAGAATACAGGCAGGCTGATAGCAAAAGTCAAATTTCTCATAGCAGATTAGTTAGGACTCTGGCTTATACTTTAGTCACTTGACTTGGTTATTCTGGATGAATCCCCGCCAAGCCCAGTCACAGCAGGGTGTTCGGTCAAATGGGATCTGAACTTTGTTGACAGTCCATTTATAGCAGCCAACTGGTCTTTCTAGTTCCCAAATCCAAGTGATTTTGACAACATCCACTGATGCCAAGACAGCAGACGATACATATGTATATATATTTCCCATAAGTGTAACTTCTCAACTCTGAAATACCATTCTTTATCTTTAATAACATTTAATATCTCCTTTGTCTGATATTAACATAGCATCTCCATGTACATTCTTTTTTCATGTCTGAATTTTCAAGTTCTCCTTGTTCTTATATGTAAGGCAAATCTTTTTGAAGCAGCATAGAGTTTGGGTTTTATTTCAATCCAGTTAGAACAATTTTATCTTTTAAATGGGGTAGGTATATATTCTATTGGAAATTAGAATAATTATGGATAATTTTGGCTTAATCTACCATCTTACTATTGCTTTCTATTTGGCCTGTTCTGTGCTCCCTAGTCTCTTCTTTCTTGCTTTCTAGTGAATTATTTTTTAAATGTTTTCCCTCTCATGCATTAGCTTATCGGTTATACATCCTTTTATTATCTACTTAAAGATTACCATAGAGATCATAACATGCATTCTTGACTTACTAAAAAATAATATAAATATTCCCACTTTTTCTGTATCATGCTGCTGCTGCTAAGTCACTTTAGTCGTGTCCGACTTTGTGTGACCCCACAGACAGCAGCCCACCAGGCTTCCCCGTCCCCGGGATTCTGTATCATACAAGGCCTTTAAAACCATTTAACTACATTTACTCCTCAACTCCTAATGCTCAACAGCTTGTATTTCATTGTTGACATGTATTTTAATTCTTTCTCTCTATATTTAAATATGTATATTAAGCAATAAAAAATAAATATTTGTATAGTCCAAATTTGTTTGGATGATCCCATATACTCACTCTGTTAATTTTCATTCTTTCTTATGTCTCTGAGCTTCTTTCTGGGTTCATTTGCCTTCTGCATGAAGACACTTTAACATTTCCTTTAGTGGGTGACAAAATCCTCATTTTTGTTCCCAGAAAATTACTTTCTTGCATTGTCATTCTTTGAGGATATTTTTTTCCTGGGTAAAGAATTCTAGGTTGACAGTTCTTTCAGCACGTTCAATTTATTATTTATTCCTCTCTTCTCTAGATTCTATTGTTTCTGTTGAGAACTCAGCCATAATTTTTATTATTATTATTATTATTTCTTTAAAGGTAATACATATATATTTTTTAAGTCTATCTAATTTCATTGTCCTTGGTAGTTAGGTGTTTTATTGTAATGTGCTTTGGAGTGGTTTTCTTTGTATTTATCATTCTTGGGATTCATAAAAGTCTTGAATCTATGGATTCACACCTTCCATTGTTTTTAAAATGCAGATGGTTAAGCTAGGAGCTTCCCTCCTGGTTCAGACAGTAGAGAGTCCACTTGCAAAGCAGGAGATCCAGGTTCAATCCTTGGGTCAGGAAGATCCCCTGGAGAAGGGAATGGCAACCCACTACAGTATTCTTGCCTAAAGAATTCCATGGACAGAGGAGCCTGGTGAGCCCCAGTCCATGAGGTTGCAAACAGTCAGACAAGACTGAGCCACTAAGATGTTCATGTTTCACTTTCAAGCTAGGAGCAACACAATCCAAATCGTTTGAATTCAAGAGAAAAATGATTTGAAGTTCTCTGATAGGGCTTCCCTCTGATTCATCCTTATTCCTGTGTATTATCCTTTGGAGACCCAACTCCAAATCTGAGAGTAATACAGGTCCATTTCCCTTAGTGGATCTTATTTTCAATACTGTATTTCTAATCCTTTGAATCTGTTGAAAGTTCTGCTCAGCATCTGTGCTTGGAGAATCAGTAGATGCCTCTAAAGGAAACTGGCTGCAAACTGATTCACTTCTAGGCTTTTCTCTCTCAGTACTTGACCACACAAATTTCTTCCCTGCTTCGGTGTATCTCTTATGCATACAAATAAATGTGATATTAAATATGTTTCCAGTTTTTCTAATTGTTTTCTGCAAATGGATTGATCAGTATTGCCTACTCCATCATTGTAGGAAGCGAAACATTCTCAAAGTTTTAAATACAACATTTTACTATTTTTTTTCTTTTTTTCTCACGAAACCCTGAGAAGAGAAACTTTAAGATGCCCCACTCAGCACAGAAATAGGAATGTAGCACAGGATTATTAAATATTTGTTGAATAAATGAATAATCACAGTTTCTGCTCAGGATTGGTGGCAATTTTTTTTTTAAAACTCTTTACCAGAAATTGAGAAAAGAGTATCACTCATAGTATACCAAGATTAGGGCCGTGGGATATGTATGCCCTAGTTGTAGGCAGTTGGTTAGAGCTTAGACCAATACATTTTTTTCCTCAAGGAGTATCTTGTCCTGACATTGTTTAGAATTGCTGGAGCATAGTGACAATGAAAAATAGATGATTTTTGTTAGCTATTTTATTATTTCAAAATTTCTACATAAAAGATGCCCCTTTGTCTGTACCTAGGAAGAGTTGACTTGGATGGATTTCAAGATACCCTCTAAATCCGAGATTCCGTATGGGTCTGTTGAGCAGACACCAGGTGTATCTGCTTATGGATTTGTGCCTGGAAGGAACAGAAGCAGTAAGTACAGAAGGCAGTTGAACTCCCTCCACAAAGGCTTTTTCTGTCATTGGGCCTGATCACTACAATGGTTTCTTTATTAAAAAAAAAAAAAGCATTTATTTATTCAAAACCAGTGCAAACTGTCATAAGAAAACACCTTAAAAATATAGAAGCAGGGATATTGTCACAATGATGCCTTCTTGGACAAATATACAACATGGTGGGACTGTAGCCACCAGTCGGCTTCATTCATATCTTTCAGTACATAAAGTACAGCTGGGAACTGAGGAGATACCTTTGTTTCTGAGATCAAGTTAAGGAAAAACATAAATGGCTCATCTCACAGAATAAAAACCATATAGTTATTACTCTTGAAAAAATCGAGCATTTGGTTATATGACAGGTTTGAGAATTTTAATGATGCCCCCAAATTTAGCCTTTTATAACACCAATTTATTTAGAATCTCTAGGTTAATAATATAGATATGTCCAGGCACAACTTTATCCTATTTACATAAAGAAACATTAAAAATTCAAGTCTCTTTTGTAACAGAATTAGAAGTTCAGTAGTTGAATGTAACAAAAGAAAATGCATAATGGCCTATTAAACCTCACATTTCTTTTCATAAAATTGCCAAAAGAAGCATCAGTGATCAGTGACTTTTTAAAAACTTTGTAAGTACAAGCCTGCTAATTGCTCAAAAATAAGAAAGTTTGGTTTTTATAACTTCAGGAAACTTCTAAAGTATGCCTATCTAGTCACAATAGAAAGCAATATCTTTATAATTCAGCCAATGATGGGGATTCTCTCAAATAGGAGAGGTGGCCTATGAACTGGAGTTGACTTCAAGGCTTTTATAAAGCTTCCACTAATTAAAATCAATAATATAAAAATAATAAACAGTTGTTTGGTTACTGACATAAAAAGAAAAGTTATAAGATCACAGTGAATGGAAAAATAGAGTTTGGATTAATTTATCCAATCTACCTTAGGCCAGATGGACACTATAATAATTTCTCCTTCAAAAGGCTTATAATAAAGTGCATCAGTTCATTGAGATTAAGTACAGAAAACCAAATAATAAAACATTCATCTACAATATACAGGGGTTATTTGTAAGGAACTGAGTTTGAATAACCAATAGCAAAGTAATAATATCTTTCGTCACAGAAAATAATTGTTCTATTGAGAGTGATGGTAGCTTTTTACATTCCTTAAATGTTAAAAATAACAAAATGATCTTTGGACAGAGAAACTCACATAAGCGGTACATATATGAAAAAAAAAAAAGGCAGGTTCTGGGATAGAATACCTGAGATAGATGGCTCTGGGTCTGATCTTATCAAGAAATTTCTATAGTCTTTTCATAGTTTTTCAACCTGGCATTTATCTCAATAAAAGTTTCTAAAAACAAATAAAATTCAGAATAAACATGTCTTGAGAATAGCCATAGACTGGTGGGAAATGAGCTTCTGTCAGTCCCAGGTTTAGCGAGGCACTTTTAACAAACCAGTAACTACAGTAAAAAACAAACAAACAAACATAGTTTTAAAGAGGTAAGATCAAACAAAAAGATGATCAGACCCATCTCACCAAGAACCCAATCAGAAATGAGACAAACGGTCCAAATGGAAAAAGTAGTGCCCGGAACTACACAGATACGGAACTTTCCCACAGCCCTTTCATTTCTTTTACTGAGTCTGCTTTGCCTTTTTTAATATGTTAGATTTATTCTGCTCCACAAGACTTTGGAAGGCCATGAAGCATCTCTTTACAAAGTCCTTTAGAGATAGTAGGGACATTTTCAGTGTGCCTTACTTCTGTCATATTCAGGTACTCAAAGTGTGGCATTTACAGAGCATGGATAGAACCTAGGATGTTCCACTTCCTCTCCAGTGGTTTGATAAAATGTGATTCAATTATTGGATATACTAGTGGCCCGTAGCAGTGCAATGGAGGCCCACAGTATTGATATTTGACAGTGTGTGTCAACGATTTGATTCGGAGGTGATCAAATTTGTGTGGTTTGGGAGGAGAGCAGGCTGCATAGAACCTATTGACACTCATATGCAAGTTTTCAACCACAAGGTCCATTAAAATTTCTACTGGATCCACAGTAAATTGAGGCATTCTCATATAGTGAGTCACTGTTTAAAATCAATGCTTGAGAATCAATAAGGCACTAGGTCAATGCTAGCAGCACAGAAACCTAAAATATAGTCTCAAATTGTGTTTGTTTTCCTTTATCACCCCTTGGGAAATAATTCCTGGAATCTATCTGGAGAAAAAAATGGAGGTGAGTAGTTGCCCTACTCCTCATAATTTCTGGTATGGATACTCATTAGATAGTCTTGAATTAAAGTGTTTTTGTTTTGCCTTCTTGTCCTCTTGGGAAATAATTCTTGGGTTTTTCGTTGGTAGGGGGAAATGGAAGTTGTTTTAGCACAGATGCAAAGTCTAAAAGAGAGGAAGAATACTTACAGAGGGGTACACAAAGCATTCACATGAATAAGAAAGTCTTGCAGAGTTAAATTTTCTTTTGGAAGACATGAACCCATTTATGACAATCTCTGGACAGGGGCTGTTTACCTGGCTGCCACTGAGGTTAAGTTTTGCCTCCCAGAATCTGTGGTCTAGCTGCTGCTGCCTGGACCACCTTGAGGAGGTCTGCTTGGCAAGGAATGGTTATGCTGCTGGTGGTGGATGGCAGAAAATCCTGGGACACATTTTCTGCAGCTACCTTTTTGATGGGGCTCAGAGGGAAAGGACAAAGATGACTTTTCCTATCATAAGCAGAAGATAGTGACAGTGAGGGAGCGCCATTACACCAAACCTATGCTTGTCCCCTTATGGCAGAAAGCAAAAAGGAACTAAAGAGCCTCTTGATAAAAGTGAAAGAGGAGAGTAAAAAAGTTGGCTTAAAACTCAACATTCAGAAAACTAAGATCATGGCATCTGGTCCCATCACTTCATGGGAAATAGATGGGGAAACAGTGGAAACAGTGTCAGACTTTATTTTTGGGGGCTCCAAAATTACTGCAGATGGTGACTGCAGCCATGAAATTCAAAGACGCTTGCTCCTTGGAAGAAAAGTTATGACCAACCTAGACAGCATATTAAAAAGCAGAGACATTACTTTACCAACAAAGGTCCATCTAGTCAAGGCTATGGTTTTTCCAGTAGTCATGTATGGATGTGAGAGTTGGACTGTAAAGAAAGCCGAATGCCGAAGAATTGATGCTTTTGAACTGTGGTGTTGGAGAAGACTCTTGAGAGTCCCTTGGACTGAAAGAAGATCCAGCCAGTCCATTCTAAAGGAAATCAGTCCTGAATATTCATTGAAAGGACTGATGCTGAAGCTGAAACTCCAATCGTATGGCCACCTGATGCGAAGAACTGATTCACTTGAAAAGACCCTGATGCTGGGAAAGATTGAAAGTGGGAGGAGAAGGGGACGACAGAGGATGAGATGGTTGGATGGCATCACCAACGCAATGGACATGAGTTTGGTAGGCTCTGGGAGGTGGTGATGGACCAGGAAGCCTGGCATGCTGCAGTCCATGCCATGACTGAGCTCCTGAACTGATGCTTACCCCATGACGTGATAAATAGTCCAGGAAACAACTTGAGAATGAACCAGTAAGCAACCAGGTTTTCAGTCTTTAGATGTCCTTTCCAAATTTAGCCCAGGTTGATTTTCCTCACCCAGGAGTGCAATTATTATGTTTCTTTGTCTCTATGTCAACTCTGCTTACTTTCTTTTGTGTTCTCTTTTTAATCATCATTAAAACTACCTTTATTTTACTGAGATGACTGACTGGATAATTCCCTACTTAAATAAGGATAGGCATATTCTTGTTTATATGGATATGGATGCAAGGTAAATATTTAGAGTTTTAAGGACTGGCCATTATCGGTGCAGAATTTCATTAAGAATTCCCTAGTTGAGACTTCCCTGGTGATACAGTGGATAAGAATCCTCCTGCCAATGTAGGGGACACAGGTTCAATCCCAGGTCCAGGAAGATTCCACATGCCAGGCAAAGCTTAAGGCCTGTGTGCTACAGCTCCTGAGCCCACACTCTCGAGCTCACAAGTTGCAGCTACTGAAGTCTGTGTGCCTAGAGGCTGTGCTCACAACAAGAGAAGCCCTGCAGTGAGAAGCTGGTGCGGCACAACAAAGAGAAGCCCTGGCTTGCCGCCAGCTAGAGAAAAGTCGCATGCAGCAACAAAGACTCAGTGCAACCACAAATAAAAATAACAAGAAAAAGAATCCCATAGTCCTTCATTAAAACCTGTTATTCTTAAAAATACATCTCTTTCCCAGCTCTCTTCACAGCCTGGTTAAATATCAAGTAGAGCAATACCTGGAAACAAGAAAGGAAATTATGTGATCACCAGATGACCAACAATGGCCATTTTCCACCATATAAACCCACTGGACAAGATTTGTGAGTTCCTACATCACTTTTTCTGACCTATTAGAATCAAGCCTCTAGAATTGCTTTTTCCTGCTCTAAAAGCACAAGCAGAGGCTAGTCCTAAAGAAGAATTCCAAGCACACGGTCTAGTTTAATGTTGATGTTATTTACGCCAAAGTGACATTCCATTCCACCATGGAATGACAAAACATTCCACCAGAATGATGACAATCCAGATCTCCAGCAGGGCTTTTGTGTTGCTGTGTTCACCCATGTTTGTAACTGGAAGCTGTGGATTTCTTTTCTCTTGTGGGTTTTCTGGGAGAACCTGTTATTGATTACATCAGGATACCACAAACATTATACTTCATAATGCTTAGCATTTATATAGGTTCTTTTGATTTCAAAACAAGTTAAAAACATTTTCTACCATGACATCATCTTTGCGAGGTAGGTGATTATTAATGTCCCTACATTATCCATAGAAACCCAAGACCAAGAAGTGCAGGACTCTGTTCCCAGGCCAGGGAGGGTCAGGAGCGACATTAAGATGAGACGTCCTGAAGGGCACCTGCTCTGGGCTCTGAATAGGACATGCCTATCTCTAGTGCAACAGTCTCCATTAATATAGGGTTATATATCATACAGTTAACGGGCTTCCCAGGTGGCGCAGTGGTGAAGAATCTGCCTGCTAATGCAGGAGATGCAAGAGACATGGGTTCGATTCCTGGATCAGGAAAATCCCCTGCAGTAGGAAATGGCAACCCACTCCAGTATTCTTGCCTGGAAAATTCCATGGACAGAGGAGCCTGGTGGGCTACAGTCCATGGGGTTGAACAGAGTTGGACACGACTGAGCACGCACATTGTATAGATATAAAACAACCACACAAGGACATAACAGAACAATAATCCAATATTTTTGTTTCTTAGTAAAATATGTTAAGCACAGTATTTAAATTGCATTTCTCTGAAAAGCATTTGGTATATTAAATAGCAGAAGATATATTAAATAGCTCTATAAATGTTTGCTGGCATACTCTTAACAGCAAAGGATTATAAAGAAATTAAAATCTACTTTTAAACACCATAAACTAAACAAAAATGTGAAAAACTACTTTATTCTTATAATGCGGACTGAATAGCTTGCTGGATATTAGCAGGTGGCTACATAATTTTTCTGAGCTTGAGAGAAAGGATACACATTGTTGGCTGTGGTTTTAAAATATCAATTTGGTAGGGAAAAGTGCAGTTGAAAGGTGAAATTAAAGACTGCTTTTTACATTTTGCGTTCATTCTGAACAATTCATACATTTTCAAAAGATACAATCATACTTGGAATTAATGTTTAGGTGAATATATGGGTGCTATATAATATTTTGTGAGACGAGAAAATGATAGAAAATAAAAGCCATGGTACTGGAAAAAATGCAGAAGGAGGCAAAAAGGGTATTTTTCAAGTGTGTTGAAGATGAGCATGAGATTAAGCTGTTCATGCTTACATGACTATAGAGGTCTTGGAAATGGTTTCCAAGGACAAATACTTGTCTTGATCAGTCCCTTCTCCAGACAAAATCCTCACACTCCTCTACGTCAGCAGTTTTCAGAATGGTGTTAAAGAGCTTACCTCATGCTAAGCTTCTTAAGAACGGACCAGGTGGTCAGCAGAAAAAGTTCTAAAACTAGAAAGGAAGAGGCATCAAAGTCTTAAAATTTGTATGCAAACGTAAAAACTAACCTCCAAGCCAAAATGACATTCTCTGTCAGAAGTAACAAATACAAAAGTCTTAAGTTTAGTGTACACGCGGCTAAGATATTGTTAGTTATTACATGTCGTTCCGAGAATATTTTTGTGTGTGCTTTTCCCCTAAAAAAGACATATTAAATTGTTTTTCTCTCCTCAAGTCTTTGTTTTTGTATACATATATATATATATAAATGTGAAACACAAGATGTCCCATAAGTTTGTTCATTCAGACTACGCACTCTAGGGGTCTTTCCCACTTGGGTTGTACATGGCAGTTTTGTTTGAGGGGAGTCTGAGTCTGAAGAGGCTTGAGCAGTTGGGCTGCTTGGTGGGCTGCAGGGTTCTGGCATAGGGCGAGTACCAGTCCCTCTCAAACACATCCTTGAGTTGCTTAATGATGCTCGTGTTGTTCCTCACGTCTGCTTGGTTGATAACAAGGCCTGTGCCAGCATTCTGGGTGAAGTCATTCCCCACCCAGTCAAAATTTCCTGCAAAACACAAAGGAAATGAAGGTGAAGAGTTAATATTCCACTGGGGAATAGTCTCCACTTAAAGAAATAGAAAGCAGATTCTATTAAAAAAAACAAACAAACAAACAAAAAACACCCAGGAATAGTGACAGGGAGACTGAATTGTGTTGACAGCTCATAAAAAAAAATCCAAGGAGGCTTGCATATGGCACATTAATATTTGCATATTATTTTGGCATTTTCTTCAGCTTTGCTCAACTTGAAACTGGAAACAGGAAATTTGATGGTCTTTTTTTGGTAAATGTTATTTCTTATTGACGTTCACAAGGTACACTAAATACAACAACATTTAAAATATATAGGAATACACTTAAACATCCTGTGAACATTTACTACCTTCTCAAAGAGACACATCTAATCCATATGCACAAATGAGAGGCGCTAATTACAATGCTCAGAAGCTTTCACATCAAAGAAAAAGTGGAGGCCAGAGAAGGAGAACCAGTTTTTAACCAAACACACAAAACACTCCTTGCCTGGGCTGTGAGTCAGTTCCCAGTCCCAGAATCAGGCTTCTCAGCCCAGGAATTAGGGAGGTTGCTGCAACAGCAGGTGCCCCAGAGTAACTGCTGGTATAGGTGGTGTATTAATTTACTAGGTCTGCTATAATAAAGTAGAACAGACCGGAGGCTAAATGTCCACAGTTCTGGAGGCTGAAAGTTCAAGGTCAACATATTGGCAGGTTGGTTCCTTTTGAAGGCTGTGAAAGCAGGGTCTGTTGCAGGCCTCTCTCCTTGGCTTGTAGATGGCCATCTCCTCCCTGTGTCTCCTTACATTGTCTCCCTTCTGCACATATCTCTGTGTCCAAATTTTCCTCTTGCATAAGGACACTAGTCAAAATGGATGAGAAACCCCCCTGATGAACCTCACCTTAACTTGATATTCCCTGTAAGGACCCTGTCTCCAAATAAAGTCATATTCTGAGGTACTGGGATTAGGAAGTCAACAGACTAATCTTGAAAGAAGCTGAAAGTAGTTGAAAGTGCAAGTAACTCAGTCGTGTCTGCCTCTTTGTGACCCCATGGACTGCAGCACACCAGGCTTCCCTGTCCTTCACTATCCCCCAGACTTTGCTCAAACTCATGTCCATTGAGTCGATGATGCTGTCTAACCATCTCATCCTCTGCTGCCCCTCTTCTCTGGTTGCCTTCAATCTTTCCCAGCATCAGGGTCTTTTCCAGTGAGTCAGCTCTTCGCATCAGGTGGCTAATGTATTAGAACTTCAGCTTTACTATCAGTCCTTCCAATGAATATTCAGGGTTGGTTTTCTTTAGCATCAGCTGATTTGATCTCCTTGTAGTACAAGGGACTCTGAAGAGTCTTTTCCAGTACCACAGTTTGAAGGCTCAAAGAGTTGAATAAATTTGCCCAAATTCACATAGTTAAATGGTCTATCCAGGTCTGCTAGACTCCACAAGCTATCTTCAATACCATAAACAAAGCATCATTCTCACGGATAAAAATTTAGCCATGTCAAGACTGACAAAGTTATTTCATAAATTACCACTGTCCTTTTTGGTTCAGAGCTGGTTCCATAAGTGAACTGAAGGCTTTTAAATATACAGGTTGACTTTCCATTTCCTCAGTGGCTTCTCAGGCATCTTGCAGGAGCATTGGTTGAAAGATGTTGAGATCATGGTCCCTGGGTATCCTTGACCTAAGGCCCTGCAGTCATCTGTGGGAGAAGCTTCTGGGAGAAGGGACACCCATAGAGAGAGTCAATATCTGTTCCTCTATAGTTCTCATTCTTTGGCCCCTCACCTACTCCCTGGAGCTCGTTCACATATCAACTCCCTTTTCTGTGTGGCACTGCCTGGAATACTGGAGGGTGATTCCTTCCTCCTCCATTTGACTCCTTAAGTTTATTCCTCTAAATCAAATATTATCAGCATGGAGAAGGAACTCCTCTCTCTCTCTCTCTTAATATCTCACCCCACCCCACACAAACACTACAATGATGCTTTCAATAGCTTCATGATAGACATAACTTTGGGGGCTTCCTTAGTGGTCTAGTGGATAAGAATTTGCTTTGCAATGCAACAGACACTGGTTCAATCCCTGGTCTGGGAAGATCTCACATGCCATGGGGCAACTAAGCCTGTGGGCTACAGTTACTAAGTCCCCCTGCAATAATTACCAATGCCCACATGCCCAAGAACCCATGCTCCACAACAAGAGAAGCCATCACAATGAGAAGCTCACATACCACAGCTAGAGGTTAGCCCCCACTCTCCGCAACTAGACAAAGCCCATGGGTAGCAATGAAGACCCAGTGGAGCCAAAAATAAATAAGTAAATGAATATTTTTCTTAAAAGACATAGAAGTGAAAGTGAAGTCGCTCAGTTGTGTCTCTTTGTGACCCCATGGATTTTGTGCCCACAGAATTTTCCAGGCAAGAGTACTGGAGTGGGTTGCCATTTCCAGAAAGACACAACTTTGACTGAATTTTATTGCTATAAATTAGCAATTGCTTGCCGAATGGTTTGTAAGACTGTGTTAGAGTCTGCACAGGGACTCCTTTCGCTGTTGGTGTGTTTTGGACCATGTGCTCTCAGACCATGCTCAGGGGCTTAAGTTTTGTGCAAATGCTCAGGGCCAGGTGAACATAGGCCTCAACCTCTAAGCAGAGGATCAGTAGCTACTCTAGGCTGAGAGTTATTCTGGAACCTCTTGGTAGATGGCACCTTCTAGTCATTCTATAAACGAGACTATCATTCTTGCACACTTTTCAAGGACTTCTCATCTTATGACTTAAGTGCCAGGCATTAGACCAAAGGCAGTAATTTGTTATCTCATAACATTATCTCATTTGATATTCACTGCAGTCCTGTGAGGTGACAATATTAACTTCAGTGTATTGATGAGTAAATTAAGGCACAGAAAAGTTTAGTAATCTGTTCAAGGTGGAAGTGAAAAAATTCCACAGTTGAGGCTCAAAAGCCAGGTCTGACTCTACAGCCCACACTTAACTTCTGTTTCATGTCATCTCTGATTTGAGAGGCGTACTTGCTTTGTGCTAACTGTGCTCTTCGCCCTAGACTTCATCAGCTCCCAGGGTTGCATCAGGCCACACTGAGATCTCTGCTCCATTCATTTGCATATCTCACTGTCTGAAAGAAACATGCATATGCTTTGGGGGCAACGTGAAGTGGGGCAAGATGATGGGAGAGAAGTGACAAGACTTTGAAGCCTTATTCTGCAAAGTTCAGCTTTTTTCCTTTAATGTAAAGGACGGAGCCAAGATTCTGCATCTTTATTGATTCTCAAAAGTTTTAATTAGTCTGTTCTCAGGAATCACAGCCCTGAAGGTCTACGGGGCATTCCTACACTAGGTGATTGTTTTCCTACCTTTCATTTCCTGATGGCTGGGTTAAACCTCAAAATCACGTACATGCTTCAGTAATTTTTCAGGTTGGAAGTGGTTTTACCCAGCTCTTTTTGAGACTGCCATTTCAGCTTCTAGAATGCACACTGAGGCCCCAAATGCCAAGACGGTTGGGGAACTACCCTCAGGAATACCCTGTGAGGGTGCAAATGAACTCACAGGATATAATATGTAAATAATCAAAATCTTTCAAACAACTTTGCCAAGCTTGACTCAAATATACTCTGGAGAATTTAAAGTACACATATGATACTGTTTGGGGAGTCTTCTGTAAGTCATCAGAGCATTTAATGGAAGTATAATTCCATGCAAGGTCTTGTGTGGATTTTTCTTTATTCAGCATTCTCAGTAGGTATCTGAATGACTTCTAAGAGATTTTCAGAATATGCTGGTAATTATTTAAATTATCAATGAATTTTCCCTCTTTATGCTCTTTAAGCATTTTTATATTCGAACTATGCTTCATTCTAGGGAATTAAAGTTTTACTAAGATGCTATGTGGTGTTGGAGAAGACTCTTGAGATTCCCTTGGACTGCAAGGAGATCCAACCAGTCCATCCTAAAGGAGATCAGTCCTGGGTGTTCATTGGTAGGACTGACAGTGAAGGTGAAACTCCGATACTTTGGCCTCCTGATGCGAAGAACTGACTCATTTGAAAAGACCCTGATGCTGAGAAAGATTGAAGGCAGGAGGAGAAGGGGACGACAGAGGATGAGATGGTTGGATGGCATCACCGACTCAATGGACATGGGTTTGGGTGAACTCCGGGAGTTGGTGATGGACAGGGAGGCCTGGCGTGCTGCGGTTCATGGGTCACAAAGAATCGGACGTGACTGAGCGACTGAACTGAACTGAACTGAAGATGCTATGTGTAAAATGTACCCATTTTAAACTGTATTATAATAAAGAACTGCAAAACACACCCACATAAATAGAGTCAACCAATCATGATGAAGGAGCAAAGGCAATACAATAGAGCAAAAACAGTGTTATCAACAAATGATGTTAGAAGAACTGGACAGCCACATGTAAAAAAAAAGTCTAGACTCAGATCTTATACCCTTCACAAAATGTAACTCAAAATGTGATCATGCCTAAATGTAAAATAGACAATTGTAAAACTCCTAGAAGGTGATAGGTGTTTGTCACTCAGTCATGTCTGACTCTTTGTGACCCTATGGACTACAGCCCACCAGGCTCCTCTGTTCATGGGATTCTCCAGGCAAGAATACTGGAGTAGGTTGCCATCCCCTTCTCCAGAGAAGGTAACGTACAATGGAATATTATTCATCAGTAAAAAGAAATGAGTTATCAAACCATGAAATGACATGGAAGCACCTTAAATGCATATCACTAAGTGAAAGAAGCCAGTCATAAAAGGCTACACACTATATGATTGCAACTATATATTTTGAAAAAGACAACACTATGAAGATGGTTAAAAAATAATCAATGGTTGCCAGGATGGGGTAGAAATGAATAGGTGGAGCACATAGGATTTTAGGGCAGTGAAACTACTCTATATAATGGCAGATACATGTCTTTATAATTTGTTGAAAGCCACAGAATGTACAACACAAAGAGAGAACCCTAACGTAAATGATGAACGTTGGTGATAATGATGTGTCAGTGTCAGCTCATCAGCTGTGACAAACGCAGCACTCTGGTGAGGGATGTTGGCAATGGGGGACGCTGTGCACATGTAGGGATGGGGGGCCTATAGAAAATCTCCGTGCCTTCTGCACAGTTTTGCTGTGAACCTAAAACTTAAACAAAAACCAAAGTCTATTTTAAAAATGCATTACAGGGAAACAAGGGAGAGAGTCAGGAATCAGTCTTTGCTAAGAATCCGGTAGATAGAGCGGTGACAGTGTTGGGAGCTTTTCGTATATTATCTCATTCAATCCTCATACCACCACCAAAGGGTGGGTGTTATTATCCCCCTTAATTAAAGATAAGGAAAGAGAGGCTTTGCAGAGACTCAGAGAGATTATGTGACTCTATCATCTTCTTTCTTGTGTCAGGGCTTGAAATCAGATTTGTCTGACTCCAACACACTTACTTAATTCATTATAAAGAGTATTTGGATATAAAAGCACATGTCACTGCTGAGTGTACATACAACAATTTACTTTAAGTAAACTCTGCAGATAAAATATTCAGATTTGAGTGTTATATCCCACTGTGCCCGAAACTTAATCCATCCCTGTGTTTCCTGTTTCCCAATATTGAACCAGAAGTTCACACTTTGGACTAAACACATTTGAGTCTGCTTTTGTCGCTTGTTTAAAAAGAAGCTCATTTCATTCTATTCTCCATGCATTGATGAACATGAGAAAATCTAAATTATCACACCTGTGTCACTGAGAGGGACAACATGAACAAAACAATGTTCTCATATTCTAGGACTGGAATGATATACATTTTTAAAAATTTCAATACTCTATTCTACTAATGAGACACACAACTATTCGAAATGGGAAAAGGCAGATTGTCTCTACATTGACACAGGAGGTAGTGTTTCCAGGGGCTGACGACAGTGACTTCTGAAGGGCTACAGTGGGTGAGGGGTCTGGGTGCCTGGCATTTGAAACTTAGCTCTAAAATCTTCCCCTTTACATCTGTATGTGTAATTCATTTCATATTTTATGGCCCAATTTCCTTATTTCTAAACTATAGGTGATTAAAGCTGCCTTCCCTAATGACAAAGTTGCTAAGAGAATCAAATAAAGTAAGGTGCTTTACAAAGTTAAAAGGGCACATTTTCTATTTACTCACTGAATTTGGAAAAAAATAATGCAAATTTCATATTCCTTTATTCCACACTGTGCTTTTCTTTTCTGCTTTGACTCTGCTACTTCATTTGGACATTGCAAAAACCATCCAGCTATTTTGTGATCTATGCCCCTTCATTTTATAGATAATAACTTCTACCCTACCTGTGACAGAACGAGTAAAGAGGTTACCCTGGACCCATACACGCCATGGGAAAGTAGAATAGATTTGATCCCTTAGTAAATAATAAACCAATAACTTATTGTTTCTGTGTCTGGAGCTTTATTACCTTAATAATAATAGTTAACATGAATCAGGTGTCATCTATGTGTTAGGTGCTTTAATTGTGCAAGGTGCTTGGTACATATTATCCTAATTAAACATCATCCTATGAGGCAGAAACTAGTCAACCCCCTTTTACAGGTGAGAGAACTGAGGTTTTAGAGAGCCTAAGTAAATTGTCCAAAGTTAGCTATTTAAAAAACGGTGGGTGTAGGATTATTGCACAGACAGTATTCATTTGGACATCAAATTTCAATGCTTCCCCACTACTCATGACAGACTGGCTGCGGTACGGTGGGTAAGAAATGAGCTCTGGGTTCGTTCTAGTGCCAGGATTGGCCTTTGCTAAACCATCCAGTTTCCCGCCTATAGAGCTTCCCTGGTAGTTCAGCTGGTAAAGAATCTGCCTGCAATACAGGAGACCCCAGGTCATTTTCTGGATGGGGAAGATCCCCTGGAGAAGGGCATGGCAACCCACTCCAGTATTCTTGCCTGGAGAATCCCATGGACAGAGGAGCCTGGTGGGCTACAGTCCATGGGGTCACAATGAGTTGGACACAACTGAGTGACTAAGCACAAAATAAGACAAATAGACCATGGAATCTCTGCAAAACACTTATGAGAAGATGTCCTGTATGGTTTCCTGGTCTATGAACCAAGTCACAGATGAGATGTTTGGTTGAAGAGCTCTTTGCCCTCACTCTCCTGTTTCCTGACCTTGGGGCCTCCCATTCACTGGCAGGGACTTCCTCACCATGGGGTACAGCAGAGTGCAGCTGCATTACCACTAACCTGCATGATCCCCTGAGGAACCTCATAGCCCTGACACCTACCAATATAAGCTGCGCCATCCGTCACCATATACTTGTTGCGATTTAATCTAGGGAAGGCGTGATTCCTTTGTTCTTTTGTAATGCAAACATTCTCTCTTTCCAGATCAAAGAATTTCTGTAAGACAATAAATAAATAAATAAACCAGGTGAATATAGAGAACATTTTTGGTTTTGTTCAAACACAAAAAGGTTTCTTATCCAAGGATCAGAGATAGACCTCATACTGAGCTATTAAAACTGAAATCTTGTTACTTCATATAGCTGAAGCTATTTTTGGTCTCAAATCTATGTAGGCAACAAGAGAGAAAATGAACATGCTTATCCAGGTCTATAGTTAACACTTTTAAGCAATAAAATGAACATAAAATTCATTCTTTCAACAGGGAGAAGGCCAAAAGTTGTTTAATTCTTATCATCTTATTCATCAGGGTGCACTGACATTTTAACTATGCCTCAGGGTGCTTTCTGTCACGCATGCCAATGAACTGATTTCCTACATGCTGCATATCTTATAAGAAGCAGCAGGCCCATGTCAATGACTAGCTGAATTGACTGGGGATTTCCACAGGTCAAAAAAAAGTTTTGCCAAAACAACAAATAGTTTCCATCTAAACACCTATGTCTATAAGCTCTTTTAATAAGCAACTAAAAAAAAAAATCACACCTTCAAGTCCTGAATTTCAATTCTAATGTGATTCAAAAGCAGCACTCTAGTTCAGCTGGAATGGGGATGGGGGTGCTAAGAAGAGAGGTGAATGACATCAGGAGTGGCTTCAGGAATCTGCTGAAATGGGCAAGTGCTCAGATGAGGCTTAAACTGTGACTGAGTTCACAGAAGACATCATTAAGGTTAGGACCTCAGGTCTCGTCCACATTGAAAAATGTTGAACATTTTCAAAACTGCATGGAATCTTTCCAGAATGTCTTACAGTTGTAGAATCATGTGTGTTTGAAGGAGAGAAAAGGCAGAGAGAAAAAATGAGATGATACCTAAAAATGGAGATATCATTATAGTTTCAAAACTGTAAGTGTCAAAATTTGGTTTGGGGAAATAATGAGAGTTGGTTTTTCCCATTTTTTTGCCTGGGAAATCCTATGGACAGAGGACCCTGGTGGGCTACAATCCATGGGGGTCACGAAGAGTTGGATATGACTGAGCGTGCACACATACACACAGATTGAGAAAGCAATGATAAACTAAATGATCTCTAAGGTCCTTTCCAGCCCTGAAAATTCTAACCTATTTTTTTTTTTTTTTTTGGTAGAACCCTTGAGATCAATGGTACACAGGTCTTAATCTACCACCTAAGAATTTTCTATTGCACATTCTAGAGGAAGGCTCTCCTACTGCCATGTCACCATGATTACAGGCAATGCAGCCTGGATCACCTTATTTCCTCAGTCCCTATCTTCGGCAGAATCTGTGTCAGATTTGATGGGTTCACATATAGCCTTGGTGGACTTTTCAGATGGACTTAATAACCTGTGAATGCTCTTACGTCATGGTTTTATATTTGTGTGGTCACACGAAACTGATTAACAGCCAGCAGTCATTCTGTTTGGATATTCTATCACAATACCTGTCTGTATAATAGGCTCTTTCCTTCTGAGGAAGATATTACTATAGAATCAAGACAAATTTGAGAAAGAATAACTTATGCATCCTAATTTAAGTCAGTGATGGCATCACAGCTTGAGGCTTGACTGAGAGCCTATTTCCTCCAGAGAGTTGACAATGACTCAAAAGAGGGAAAACAGATCTTTCTTGATGAAGGTGAAACAGGAGAGTGAAAGAGTTGGCTTAAAGCTCAACATTCAGAAAACGAAGATCATGGCATCTGGTCCCATCACTTCATGGGAAATAGATGGGGAAACAGTGGAAACAGTGTCAGACTTTATTTTTCAGGGCTCCAAAATCACTGCAGATGGTGACTGAAGCCATGAAATTAAAAGCCGCTTACTCCTTGGAAGGAAAGTTATGACCAACCTAGATAGCACATTGAAAAGCAGAGACATTACTTTGCCAACAAAGGTCCATCTAGTTAAGGCTATGTTTTTTCCAGTGGTCATGTATGGATGTGAGAGTTGGACTGTGAAGAAAGCTGAGCTTCGAAGAATTGATGCTTTTGAACTGTGGTGTTGGAGAAGACTCTTGAGAGTCCCTTAGACTGCAAGGAGATCCAACCAGTCCATTCTGAAGGAGATCAGCCCTGGGTGTTCTTTGGAAGGAATGATGCTGAAGCTGAAGCTCCAGTACTTTGGCCACCTCATGTGAAGAGTTGACTCATTGGAAAAGACTCTGATGCTGGGAGGGATTGGGGGCAGGAGGAAAAGGGGACGGCAGAGGATGAGATGGCTGGATGGCATCACCAACTCGATGGACGGGAGTTTGAGTGAACTCTGGGAGATGGTGATGGACAGGGAGGCCTGGTGTGCTGCGATTCATGGGGTCGCAAAGAGTCGGACACGACTGAGCGACTGAACTGAACTGAACTGAACTGAAGATGACATCAGAGATCATATTCTATTCACTGACATATTTTTAGACATCTAACATGCTGTAGGTACAGCAAAGACATTTCAAAAGTGACTGGTTAATATATTTAAAAAACCCCTCATTTAACTAGGAAAGCTTGGTGAGTGCTATCTCTTTCCACGAGCCACCTCATGGATACAAACTCACAAAGCCAGGGGTGAGGGTGCATACTCCTCCAAGGATGAGGATTACCAGGCTATCTGCTTTATCAGTGCTGCTAGGCTCCTGAAGACATGCTATGTGCAAGATCCCAACTTTCACTTTTCTTAGAAAAGCTCTTCATCCATTTGTAGTCTTGGCATTGGGGCCATAAGATACTTTCTCATCTATGCTTATCTTGATGCTTAGAAATGCATGGCCTGGCTTATACAGAGATTGAAGTCTCTGTTTTTAAAAAATGTCTAGCAGGAAACTATTAATGTTTGCATTATTAAAGTAATGTGACCATGAGTGTTCAAAAAGATGAAGCTGAGTAAATACTGTAGAGGTTAAAAATGATGGATTCTACTTTCCTTGCAATTTCTTGTAAGTCTTAAATAAGAACCCTTAACATTTCATGCCAGAGATTTCAACTGACAGTGCCTCAGTGGCAGGTGTGTTGTGGGGTCAGGAAAGGGGGTTGGTGGAGACAACTGACTTGTTCTGAGGGGAAGTCGAGAGAGGACATAGGAGCAAACGGATCATGTGCCATAGGCCCCAGGTACTCTCCTCTGCCTCTCCTGTATTAGCTTTGTCTTATTTTCTATATTCTGATGCTTTGACATCTGGGGCCTTGCTGAGCATGGACAGACTGTCTGTCCTTTAGAGAATGAAGACTACAGGGATTTTACCTCCTCTAGGCCTAATTCAGAGAAGGCAATGGCACTCCACTCCAGTACTCTTGCCTGGAAAATCCCATGGATGGAGGAGCCTGGTGGGCTGCAGTCCATGGGGTCGCTTAGAGTCAGACACAACTGAGCAACTTCACTTTCACTTTTCACTTTCATGCATTGGAGAAGGAAATGGCAACCCACTCCAGTGTTCTTGCCTGGAGACTCTCAGGGATGAAGAAGCCTGGTGGGCTGCCGTCTATGGGGTCACACAGAGTTGGACACGACTGAAGCGACTTAGCAGCAGTAGCAGCAGGCCTGATTCAGAGAAGGCAATGGCACTCCACTCCAGTACTCTTGCCTGGAAAATCCCATGGATGGAGGAGCCTGGTGGGCTGCGGTCCATGGGGTGGCTGACGGTCTGACAGGACTGAGTGACTTCACTTTCACTTTTTACTTTTATGCACTGGAGAAGGAAATAGCAACCCACTCCAGTGTTCTTGCCTGGAGAATCCCAGGGATGGGGGAGCCTGGTGGGCTGCCGTCTCTGGGGTCGCACAGAGTCGGACACGACTGAAGCAACTTAGCAGCAGCAGCAGGCCTAATTCATAGGGCTTCCCTTGTGGCTCAGCTGGTAAAGAATCCGCCTGCACTGTGGGAGACCTGGGTTCGATCCCTGTATTGGGAAGATTCTCTGAAGAAGGGAAAGGCTACCCACTCCAGTATTCTGACCTGGAGAATTCGGTGGACTGTATAGTCCATGAGGTCACAAAGAGTCAGACACAACTGAGCAACTTTCCCTTTAAGGGCCTCTGGTGCAGTCCTCCAATATTTCTCTTCCTCTGACTGGCCTTGGGGTATTGAGGCTCAAGGCAATCTTGGAAGCCATGTATCAAAGTTGACAGTGGAGCCTGTGTCATCTGGGTCCCTGAATGCTTCATGCATGGTGCAAAACTTTATCACTTAGAAGAGGTCTCAGTGTACATTTGTTGAACGTCCACAGTGGAGTTTGGGGAAAGCTGAGATCTACAGGATTAGTGGGCATGAGTCAGGTAAAGCATGGAGAAGGGTTCTGTAGGAGAGGAAAGAGCGTGTGCAAGAGCCCTCAGGGGAGGATGCTACATGTGTGGACCGGAGGAGAGTCAGAGATGAGCTAGAGAGCTGGCACACTTAGAGCCGTATGAATCCTCAACCCTGCCTCCCTCACAGGATGCAGAGATGGATCAGCACATGGCCCGAGGGGCCTGGAACAAGGACAGGATCCTAGGCTGGGGGAGTCTGCGCTGGTGCATGTTCCAAGGCTCTGCTGATCACTGTCTTACAAATAAGAATAGTAGATAAAGGAGGAAGCTCAAACCAAATGGAGCGGATGCAACTGAAAGTGTGGATAAAGAGGGCTAGGCTGGTACCAGGAAACTTGGGTTCTAGTCTCCTTTTGGGGGGAGATATGATTATCTTGAAAAACTACTCAACCTACTTTTTGAGGTATTTTTCACTCTCAAAGATTGTCATCCTAGTTCCGATTGGAAGCGCATGTGTATGTGTGTGCTTAGAGCTTTCACATATGTATGAAGAAAATTAGATTTTAATAGCTCAGTCAATACAATACTTACAACTTTCAAACTGCAGTTGGCTATTTCAGTGCAAATAGCTTTAAGAGATGAAATAAAGTTAAATGTGAGGGGGTCAGTTTCCTTCCAGAAGCTTATAAGGAGTCGAACTTTGACGCTCCGCAGAACTAATGCTTCTCTGATTTTCCCATCCAAGTCTGGCCAGTAAGTCCTGTAGAAATAATATCCATACAGATAAAATAAAATTAGTCAGTTTGGGGGGAAAAAATTACTAGACTGCAGAGAACATTGACATTAACTTGATCATTATGTGATCATTTATATTATAGAATAAATCAGCCTCTAATTTATAAGTCCTATAGAAATAATATCCATAAAGATAAAATAAGAAAATTAGTTAGTTTGGAGAAAGAAATTTACTGGACTACAGAGAACATTGACATTATCTTGATCACTATGTGATCATTTATATTCTAGATTAGATCAGCCTCTAATCTATAATATAAATACTGTAGAAATAATATCCGTACAGATAAAGAAAATCAGTCACTTTGGGAAAAGTTTACTAAACTACAGAGAGCATTGACATTAATTGGATCATTACTTGATCATTTATATTATAGATTAGATCAGCCTCTAATCTATAATATTTAGCCTTGTAGGATATGTTGACAAAATGCTGGTCTCCTGGGTTAGAACATTGAGAAATGGTGCATTAGGCAGGTGCAGTCCTCCCTAAAATGAGGTTTCCTATCAGGGCCTCAGGTTGTGTGGGCTGAGGGCACAGACATACTGACCAGTGCCACATGCCACCCTCACAGACCTCCGACTTTACCTGGGCCTCAGTTCAAATGTGCAAGAAGAATCAACTCTCCAAAAGAATTCCAGTTAGGATCCTTGAGCACTCTGTCATCTTCAAATGCTTCTTAAACCTCTCTTCTTTGATAAGTGCCCCCTAAATGAGATCTTGCTCTGGTTATCCAAGCCGCCCGTGCTCTTATTTCCAAACTGTCTTGGTCTCTCCTTGCCAAGCCCCTCCACTACTCTGGGACCTTGGAACCTTTCATCAGGCAGTTTCCCCTGTAGGTTTAGCCTTTTCCCTGAATTCTTGACTTTTTACTTCAACTAAATCTGGACTGTTTCGTAGGCCACAGTTTCTGCTAAAGTCCTGCTGTGTATTTCTCACCACAACCTGACCAATTGATTTAGGAGCCAGCCTCTGCTCCCCTCAGCACACACAGTGCTTCTTTTGGAACTGTAACTTAGTTCTCATGTTAAAAACCAAAAACAATAAGCTTTCCCATGTTAAAGACAAATCTCAAATTGTTCTCTCTTTAATCCTGTAATTTGTAGACCTTCTGTTTATTCATATAAACCTTTGCCTAATTCTAGGCCAATACATTATTTGGACTAATGATATATTATTCAAAACCTTAGCCTGTGAGTAATAATTTTACCTCCAAAGGTCTCCTCGTTATATCTGATCCCAGCCTCCTGTCCTTCAAGTTCTTTCACTCTTTTATATGTACCTGCCCTTTCACCTGTGTGGGCTTCTCTGGTGGCTTAGATGCTAAAGAATCTGCCTGCAATGCAGGAGACCTGGGTTCAGTCCCTGGGTCAGGAAGATCCCCTGGGAAAACAAAACAGCAACCCACTCCAGTATTCTTGCTTGGGAAATCCCATGGACAGAAAAGCCTGGTGGGCTACAGTCCATGGGGTCACAAAGAATCGGACATGACTGAGAAACTAACATGTTCACTTTTTACCTGTATGGGCCCCAGATCTAAGATCCCTCTACTTTTTCCTGATGTATCAGCTCTTCCTGGTCTCCTTTCCCTGACAAGCCTAGTTGCAGTTCTGATTACCTGAAGGATAGTTGCTCCTCTCCCTTCCCTTGTCTTTTCGTAGAATCTAAATCCTAGATCAGTGCCATTATTCCTTTGGTGTATTTCTATAGTCATAAAGCTGAGGATTACTGGAAAAAGTCATCTGAACCTTCAGGGTTCTCAATACCATCTGTCAGCCTCTATCCTTGTATTGGGTTAGTTCCACCTCCTGTATCTTTTGTAATTATTCTGTTACCCGACCCTAGAAAAGCTTGTTCTTTCCTTCATCCACAAAACTGGGGCCTTGGTCATGGTTCTCCTCAACTTTCTGCCCTGATGGCGCACACATCCTCATCCCCTTCCCTCTAATTCAGAGGATAAGGTATCCTCCTCCTTCTCCCTTAGCTGTTCACTTGGCCCTCTGTAGCTGCATTTGATTAGTTGTTCCTTTCTGAGAATAGCTTCAGCTTCTCCCTGGAGGCTTCCCTGGTGGCTCAGATGGTAAAGATTCTGTCTGCAATGCAGGAGACTTAGGTTCGATCCCTGGATAGGGAAGATCCCCTTGAGAGTGAATGGCAACCCACTCCAATATTCTTTCCTGGAAAATTCAAGCAACTCTGTCCATGGAGTCTCAAAGAATGGGATGCTTGACTTTCACTTTTTTCCTTCTCTACCTTCTCCATTTGTGAAAAAAATGCAAATCTTTCCCATTGAGAGACCCCTGCTTTGACTCTGCATTGCTCTGTGGCTGGTGTACAATCTCTTTCCTCATTGTATTTCCAAGATATTTTAGATTATCCATGCTAATGCCTTCCCCCTTGGCTATGAAGGCTCTTAATTTTGTTCGAAGGAACTTCATGAAATGAAGTTTATGTCAATCTTATGAAATTATTATCCCAACCTAAAAAGTCATAAACTTAACCTTATTCTCCTTCAGAATAATTGGAAAATCAAGCAAAATCAATTGCTTCAAATTCTTCCCAAAGAGAAGCTGAAGTCTAAAATCTAAAATCAAATAAACAATAAATGAGCAAAACATGAAAAGGCGGGATTGAAAAAAAGAAAGTATGTGGGAAAAAATCCATGAATGTTCAAAGGGTGCACAATATTTTAAGCAAAAATGTCTTAATAATGTATATTTTGAACTTCCTTGGTGGCTCAGACCATAAAGTGTCTGTCTACAATGTGGGAGACCCGGATTCGATCCCTGGGTCGGGAAGATCCCCTGGAGAAGGAAATGGCAACCCACTCCAGTATTCTTGCTTGGAAAATCCCATGGATGGAGGAGCTTGGTAGGCTGCAGTCCATGGGGTCGTGAAGAGTTGGACACAACTGAGCGACATCACTTCACTTCACTTCACTAATGTGTATTCTGCAGCCTAAAACACTTTTTGACCATCATTAGGGGTAATCACTTTCTGGGAGAAACACATCTTTTGCAATTTTAAAGTCATTTGCATAAAGAAGTTGTGTATTATGCATATGTGAGGTTGGCAATATGAACAATATTCAAGCAATATAGGGCACATGAAATTACTTAACCTCAGCAAAATAGTTAATTTGAAATTGTAATTTTCCAAATCTAAAAGGTGTCAGGTTGTACTCCTAGAAACGTGCACTTTGGAAATTCTTCCTGGGTTAACTGGATTATTTGAAACATTTACAAGCACCCAAACTCTGCATTCCCAGCAAGAAAGCAAAAGTGGGAAATACTTGGGTCTTAGGCATACATTTATGCATGCAATGATTTAGGGGCATAAATCCTGCTTCTGTTTATTCCAAGTATTTCCACACTTGCACAGTGATGAATATTAAAAATACTCAATTTAAAAATGCTATGTTCCTCTTACAGATGGATGGATTGACTGAGAACATATATATTTTAAGTCTGCTTCTCCTGTAAGTGAAAAAGATAGTATGAAAATGTAGCATTTAAGGAAGACCGACATGAGTACAACAAAGTGATGCCCCTTTTAAAGAAAATCTTCGTTTTGGTACGCCCTTCAGGCACATGTCAACTGATAACTTCAAAAAAAACTTTTTCTAATAATTTTTAATTTATTTTACTTTTCCAAATAATTTTCAAATCACAACCCAATCTTCAATCTAAAGTTGCTGTCATGCTTATAATGTAAATTACTGAGGAGGTAGTAATTTATGGGATGAGACCCTGAGTCCTTAAAATGGACTGAGGGAGGAGACACGTTCTGGGTGAGCTGCAAATATACACTGAGATGTGAACGTGCAAACTTCTGTGACTTGATAGCATCCCCGTGTCCAGGATGTTTTTTCCTGTGGTTCTCAGTTTCGTGCCTTGCCCTGGAGCCCAGGTTCTAAGTACACACTCACTGACCTTTTGGTGCTTGTGCTGGAGATAGGCAGGTAGTCCATGACTGCGATGTACACGTATTGCTTGGCATCATCTATTACACTGTAGATGGCGTCTATGTCAAAGCTTCTGTTTTTAGGGCAAAAGAGTTTGGGAGAATTCTGTGAAGACACAAAATACAAACTTTTTAGACTATTAGTTTTTGCCCTCTAGGGTTTTCTCTTTTTTTGTTGTTATTTAAAAACCATTTTAAAAAAAAATGAATCTTGGCTTTTAGTTCTTTATGAGTTTAGACAAATACGTTTGCAGCTCTATCAAAGTTCAAGCAAGTAGAATCCAAAGTGTGGTGGAATGAGTCTCAAATCTGTCCTTTAAACTGGTTTTGGGAGGGAATTCTCGTTTTCAATACACACATGCTTTGTCTTTATAGAAGTTTTTCAGTTCTAAACTTATGTGACTCTGGCATACACTCATATCATACATAGTTAATTTTCTCAGATATTACCATGCATAGTATGTACACACACACACACACACACACACACACAGAGTATATATATATATACACATACAGCAAGCTATTTATGCTAGAAGTCATTTCACTTGAAAGGTAAGGTGGCCATAAAGATGTGCAAGACATATGGTCTAAAAACCTTGTTTTGTTTTTTCTTTTCTCCTATTTTTTCATCAAGTAAGGAAGAGGAGGGTTCATTGTGGAGAAAGAATCATCAGTAATTCTAGAGGAAAAACCAAGTAACTTATTAAGATGCCAAGCTCATGAGCAGAGACAGGGACTTGAGAAAAATGAACAAAGAGGCAAATTATACTTGAGATATTTTTCTTATGTTGCTCACAGTGGTTTCCATCTTACAGAAGTATGATTTTTTTCAGATAAAGTTATTATAGAAAGGAGGGATTCCCTGGTGGGTCAGTTAAAGAATCCACCTGCAACGTAGCAGACCCCGGTTCAGTTCCTGGGTCGGGAAGATCTGCTGGAGAAGGGATAGGCTACCCACTCCAGTATTCTTGGGTTTCCCTTGTGGTTCAACTGGTAAAGAATGAGACCTGGGTTGGGTCCCTGGGGTGGGAAGATCCCCTGGAGAAGGAAACAGCTACCCACTCCAGTATAATGGCCTGGAGAATTCCGTGGACTGTATAGTCCATGGGGTCACAAAGAGTTGGACGTGACTGAGTGACTTTCACTTTCACTTTCTTCATTATAGAAAGGAAAAGATGTACTTTGGTTTTCTTCCCCGCTTCCCGCTGGGCAAGACTGGAAGGAGCATCTCCGTAGTTCCTGCATTACTCTGACAAGCGAGACACCAAACGAAGGAGCACAAACAATGCAGTGAGGGCTTAGGTGTTCAGTGTCCGGCTCTTTTGCGACTCCATGGGCCAGGCTCCTCTGTTTAGTAACAGAGGCCAAATAAATGGTTTCTGGAAGATTCCTGGCATGGCAGAACTGGGTCCTTCACCAAATGTTCTGCCAGTTATGGTGGTCAGGGGCCCTCCTGAATGCTTGGGAACAACTCCCCACCCTGTGCTGGCAGGTCCCAGCTTAGACAGAGGGAAGATGATGCTATTGGACTGGATGCACAGCTGAGGAGGAGCATGGGGCTGAGGTAGGAGCATGTTGAAGGGTCACACCTATCAGGCACCCTTACTCAGAATGTTGTCCTGGCCAATGAGTATCAGAATAAGTTTTGGATTTAAATCACTTTTCTTCCGGAATGAGGATGAACTTCCAGGTATGAAAAAACAAAGGACAAATGCTAAAGGAGAGAAACCAGAACAAAAAAGTCCAAAACAAAACAATAAAACATAAATTAAAAACCAAACAAAATCCAGTGCTAGTCTTAGCACGCACTTTTCCCTAGCAGGCACACAGGCAGACATGCCATCCGTCACTAAGACAGATGGTGTGGGCCTCTGCAGTGTCTCTCGTGTCGTCCTTCCCTCTTCCTCCACATTGCTGTTTCCCTCACCCAGGCACTGGTGCTGTTTGCTGGGCACCACTTCTATGTATCTTCTGAACTCATTTCCCTGTCTCCACGACGCTTACAAGACAAACAAACGTGTGTGTCTCTCAGGACCCCTGGTTTCTTGGAATTCAGCCTGATCTCACTGGGGCAGATGTATGCACGGCCTCTGTAACCTGGGTCTCCCGTTTCTGTCTTCCTTATTTGCATGCTATCATGCCTTCTGCGTCCCAAACTAAGGTAATCGTCAGTCCATGACCCTGCTCTCACCTTGTCTGCCTCCGTTTATTTGCTCTGGCCGGTCCCACTGGCTGAAGTGTTTCCCTATCTTTACCCATCAGAGTTCTATACTTTCTCTAAGTTCAAGTTCAAATGCTATCTCCTCCATGAACTAAAAAAACAAAATATTTATTTTTGGCTGTGCCGGCTCTTTGCTGCTGTGCATAGACTTTCTCTAGGTGCGGCGAGCAAGGGCTACTCTCTAGTTTCAGTGCTTGAGCATCTCATTCTGGTGGCTTCTCTTGTTGGGAGCACAGGCTCTAGGGCTCACGGGCTTCAGTAGCTGTGGCACACGGGCTTAGTCGCCCCCAGGCAGGTGGGATCTTCCTGGACCAGGGATCGAACCTGTGTCTCTGCATTGGCAAGCGGACTCTTAACCACTGGACCACCAGGGAAGTCCTGAAACATTTTTATATTGTCACCCAGAAGCTACTTCTCCTTTATCTGTCTTCTCATAATGTGATTTATTTGTTATATTATTTAGAATATTGAAACTTAAAATCATTTGCACCTGTCTCCTCTCCTTGCCTAGACGGTTACTATCTTGATTTTGGAAACTGTGTTTTACTCATTTTTCTATTTCCATTAATAAATGAATATTCAAATGAATTAATTCCCTCAGCCTGTTGGGTTTGCTTTACCCAACAAGTAAAGCTTACCATGAGCTAAGGATCTTAGCTCTAGACAGGAGCCCAGGTCAGCTCTGAAATATGTCCAAATGCCCATATTTTTGCTTCAGTTAGGAATTTCCTGAACTTCCTTGCATGTTCCCTAAACTGGATTTTGGTTTCAGGGAGAAACAAATTTAGACACAGAGTCACTGGTCTCTTTCATTGGCTATCGTCTAATAAGTTTGGATACTGTGCTTTGGTGATGCAGCATTTACATGCTGGTGACATGCTGGCTTCCAGCATTTATAACCTGTAGTAGGCTGGGCATGTCCCTTACACTTCCTGAGCCTCTGTTTCCAGTGGGGTGAGAACAGTAACAAATCTTTCATTATGATTTGCCTTTGAGGCTTAAATAAGAGAATGGCCTACTCCTGGTCTGGATCTGTTCCTCTTCTGCACCTGATTTCATTCATTCATCAAATATGACTAAGTATTGATACCAGCCATGCAACCAGCTCTAGTCTAGGTACTTGGCATACACCAGTGATCAATATGATTCCTGCTTTGTGCAGTTTCACTCCAGCACATACTACATTGTACTTCCTTCATCTGTGTGATTCTCTACCAGCTTGTGAGCTGCTTGGTTTTATGTCTCTGGAGCCTTGTGCCATGCCATGCTTAGCATGTATGCCATGCTCAATAAATATTTGTGGAATGTGAGAGTGCTTCTTAGATTACTAAGTGTTGGAGTCTTGTGTGACTCCCCAACCTCTACTCCTAGTTGGAGTTGCTTTCCTCTAGGTATTTCCATCTGTGTGTGAATAGACCCTTACTTGTACTTGTCTTGTTTCCTACATTCTCATTTCCTAACCCAATGCCTAGAGCACAGCAGGTGCTACACGTGTTTATTAAGGAAACACATGACTATTTGCATTAGTACTTCTGCCCCTGGGGTCATGGTGGTACTTGTGTGTTCTCTGATCTGGCAGAGGAAATTAACTTGTTCTGCTTGTTTAATTAGAAGACTGTTGTTTTCTTATCATTCCTGGATTAATTTTCTGACCCTTGCACTTTGTACTCCTTTATTCCAAAGCAAAATACAAAGAGAAGGAAAATACAGATCCTTTTCTTTGTTTCAGCTCTCAATGATCTGTTACCAATCAAGCGCTCTTGAGGCACCTTGATTATAGGAAATCTCTATTTCCTTCTTACATCAATAAACACCTTATATTTACATGAACCTTATTTTGCATATTCATTAAATTCTTGCTTTAGTAGGGTTTTATTTCATATCAGATTCCTGGTTTAAAAAAATCCATATTCCATTCCCAGAATATATATGCTAAAATGTAATTAAACATGAAAAGACAATCTACAGAATGGGAGAAAATACTTGCAAATCATATACATCCTTGTATCTAGAATGTATAAATAACTCTTACAACTCAATAACAAAACCCCAAGCAATCTAACTGAAAAATGGGCAGAGGCTTTGATAGACATTTCTCTAAAAAGATATACAAATGACCAATAAGTGTATTAAAATATGCAAATCAAAACCATAAGACAAATTGCACAAACGCTAAGAGGGCTAAAATAAAATGGAAAATAGCAAGTGTTGACTAAGATGTGCAGAAATTGAAATCCTCATTCATTTCTGGTGGAATTGCAAAATGGTGCAGCCAATTTTAAAAAGTTTGTCAATGCCTCAAAATGTTTAAGATAGAGTTACAACGGTACCCAGCAATTCCACTCCTAAGTAAAACTCAAAATAGCTGAGAACAGGTATTTAAATAAAAAATTGTACATGAAGCTTCATAGGAACACTATTCACAATAGTCAAAAGGTAAAAACATCTAAATGTCCGTCAGCTGATGGACAGACAGCAAAACATATAGCTCAGTCATGTCCGACTCTTTGCGACCCCCGTGGACTGTAACCCACCAGGCTTCTCCATCCATGGGATTCTCCAGGCAAGGATACTGGAGTGGGTTGCCATTTCCTTCTCCAGCTATATCCATACAATGGAATATTATTTGGCCATAAAAGGAAAAAGAACTGAGTCACGCATTTTGAAACCATTTTATTAATACTAAGTGAAAGAAATCAGTCACAAAAGACTACATATTATATCAATATGTAGTCAATTATATCAATACTTCATTTATATGAAGTATCTAGAAAAAGGCAAATCCTTAGAGACAGAAAGTAGATGAGTGCTTTCTAGAGCCTGAGAGAAGGGGAAAATGGAGAGCAACTGCTAACAGGTATGGCTTTTTCCTTTGTGGTGATAAAAATATTTTAAAATTAGAAAGTATACAGATGATAGTAAAACTCTGTGACCATACTGAAACCCACTGATTTTTACATTTTAAAAGGATGGATTTTATGGTAACAAATTCTCTCTCAATAAATCTACTGAAGTATAGTTAAAATATATAGCTGAGATTCTAATGGGAAATTTAATTATATTTTTCAGAGCAGCACCAAGTTCTATTCAAGAGGGTGTCTGCCCTCACCCACTAAATGACTACAGTATACATGAATGGTGGATGAATGAACTAAGCAATAAACAACAAGATATTAAATCTTTCTAGCACCCAGATCAATAAAAACAGACCTTGAACTAACTAGTCTTAATCTTGGAAATCAAATGCATTATCTTAAGAACTCTAAAAAGCATTCTACAAAATAGGACAAAAACCCTCACTCTGTTGTTATAAAATAGGACAAAAAACCTCAGTCTGTTGTTCCCATCTTCTGATTTCAATAGGGAATGTAAGAAAATTAGAATGATTCAGCCCCAAGTTATTAGAGATCACATACTTCAATCTAACCAATACCTCTTTCTGTCCTATGAGAAAGTTGGAAATAATTTATATCTACATCACTTTTTTAAATTTATATATAACCATGTTAAGTTATTAATCACCTAAAATCTAATTTTTGGAATGATAATTCTTAAGGCCCTCAAATATATATATTTTGTGTGTTAATTTAATGTTGGGACTGTAAGCCTATAAAAATATAATATACTATTTTAAGATAATTTATAACAAATATTTTGAACAAATATAAAACAAATATTTTGAATATTTAAATAATATTCAAATTTATTTTGAATAAATTTGCCTTGACATTTGTTTGGCACATATACTCAGAAAACTGTATGTATCCTGGAACTTTTTATTGATATTACTACTAATAGAACCAATCCAACATTTACTGCTGCTTTAGGGAGGCCTGAGGGAAGACGAGACATTACTTTGCCGACTAAGGTCCATCCAGTCAAGGCTATGGTTTTTCCTGTGGTCATGTATGGATGTGAGAGTTGGACTGTGAAGAAGGCTGAGTGCCAAAGAATTGATGCTTTTGAACTGTGGTGTTGGAGAAGACTCTTGAGCATCCCTTGGACTGCAAGGAGATCCAACCAGTCCATTCTGAAGATCAACCCTGGGATTTCTTTGGAAGGAATGATGCTAAAGCTGCAACTCCAGTACTTTGGCCACCTCATGCAAAGAGTTGACTCACTGGAAAAGACTCTGATGCTGGGAGGGATTGGGGGCAGGAGGAGAAGGGGACGACAGAGGATGAGATGGCTGGATGGCATCACGGACTCGATGGACGTGAGTCTGAGTGAACTCCTGGAGATGGTGATGGACAGGGAGGCCTGGCATGCTGCGATTCATGGGGTCGCAAAGAGTCGGACACGAGTGAGCAACTGAACTGAACTGAACTGAGGGAAGTAGCAGAAGTAACAATGATAAAGAGAGTACAACGTATGACCTTTGAAGCCTTATAAAAAAGTGGGAAAGTGAAAGCGAAAGTTGCTCAGTCACGTCTGACTCTTTTTGACCCCATGGACTGTATAGTCCATGGAAATCTCTAGGCCAGAATACTGGAGTGGGTAGCTGTTCCCTTCTCTGGGGACAACTTGGGGATCCCAACTCAGTTCAGGAATTGAATCCAGGTCTCCCACATTTCAGGCAGATTCTTACCATCTGAGTTACCAGGGAACCCCAAAATAGTGGGAGAGATAATCAATAAACAAATAGCTACAAAAATGTGATTAATGTTGTAACAGAGGGGAGACCAAGGAGTTCTGGGCAAATGATACCAATATTGGGGGTTTTCTGACATTTATTTATCTTGTGTCTGTAAGATTTTATTCCTCTCTAAAAAATGGTGTTGAATTAATATCTATTGAACTGAAATTCAAAGGTAGGCTTGAGATATTAATATGAAATGGAAAATAAAATAACAATAATTTAAAATAATTAAATAAATAAAAATAGAAAACAAAGGTGCCGCATGGTTTAAAAGATCATAGCTTAAGGAAAGAACTGTTAAAAAAGCTCAAACTATTTTTTAGCACCGGGCTTCCTCAGTGGCTCAGAGGTAAAGAATCTGCCTGCAATGCAGGGGTTGCAGGAGAAGGGGGTTCAATCCCTGGGTTGGGAAGATCCCTGAAGAAGGGTATGGCAACCCAGTCCAGTATTCTGCCTGGAGAATTCCACGTACAGAGAAGCCTGGGGGGCTACACAGTTCATAGGGTCGCAAAGAGTTGGACAGGACTGAAGTGACTTAGCACAAGGAATATAACAAAGCCCTTGCATTTTCACAGATTTTACTAAAGGCCTGGGCTCTCTCTCTGAAGTAGATGTGTTAACTTTGGGATCAACAAAGGAGGACTCCCCCACTTTTTTAAGGGTCAGAATTTAAATTTATGCAACAACCATATTCATTCATCTCTAAGATTCAAACTGTAAATTCAAAATCCACCAATTATCTGAACTATGTTTATAATTCACCTGTTTCTTGCTGCTTCCAGCTGTTTTGCTGGACCTTTAGGGTATCATGTTACCATTAATGTTGCCATTAATCTGGATTAAGGGTTCCTTGGAAAATTTCCTATTGCAACTAATCTACAAATTGAGAATAATATCTGATTTTCTTGTCTTACAGGGCTGTCTTAAGAGGAAACAAAATTGAATATATGCAATAATTATATTACTAAAATGCCTTAGATGATATGCTATATGCTGCTGCATTGTTTGACCTGTACACAAACCAAAAAAGTGAGCTTTTTAGTTCTATTTGATGGAAATCTTCTATAGTCTATTATTTTATGCTATTCACACTTACATGAATTTATTTAAGACAAGCAACTTCAATTTTCTCTCTATTGCTACACTTCTAAATTTTCAGAAATTGCTTTCATTTTAATGGGCAAAAAAGCTACTATTTCCTCATCTATGAAAAACTCTTCAGTGACATAAAAGTTGTTGGCAACTTGTAAGGCAGTGGAGAAACAGCCATATTAAATTGGGAGAATGGTTACGAGAAGTTTACCCGAGCAACAGGATCAATTCAGAAGCCTGATTCAAATAAAAATTCTAAGGTTTCACCCAGGTCCAGTAGATCAGACCCTGGTGAGGGTGGGGGAACTATAAGTTTGTATTTTTTAGTTACTTGCTAAAAAAAAAAGTCAAACCCAAAACTAAGATCATGGCATCCAGTCCCATCACTTCGTGGCAAATAGAAGGGGAGAAAAATGGAAACAGTGATGGATTTTCTTTTCTTGGGCTCCAGAGTCACTGTGGATGGTGACTGCAGCCATGAAATTAAATGATGCTTACTCCTTGGAAGAAAAGCTATGACAAGTTTAGACAGCATATTAAAATGCAGAGTCATCACTTTGCCAACAAAGGTCCATATAGTCAAAGCTATATTTTTTTCCAATAGTCATGTATGGATATGAGAGTTGGACCTTAAAGAATCAAAGAACTGATACTTTCAAATTGTGATGCTAGAGAAGACTCTTCAAAGTCCCTTGGACTGCAAGGAGGTCAAACCAGTCAATCCTAAAGGAAATCAACCTTGAATATTCATTGGAAGGACTGATGCTGAATCTGAAGCTCCAATACTTTGGCTACTTGATGAGAAGAGCCAACTCATTGGGAAGGACCCTGATGCTGGGAAAAACTGGAGGCAAAAGGAGAAGGGAGCAACAGAGTTATGAGATGGTTAGATAGCATCACCAACTCAATGGACATGAATATGAACAAACTCCAGGAGATGGTAGAGGACAGAAGGGCCTGGTGTGTTGCAGTCTATGGAGTCACAAGGAGACAGACACAACAGCAACTGAACTACACTTCAACAATACTACAACTTATTTATTTTTGGCTTTTGGTTGTGCTGGGTCTTCATTGCTGCACAGGCTTTCTCTAGCTGCAGACAGTAGAGGCTACTCTTCCTTGCAGTGTGCAGGATTCTCACTGCGGTGGCCTCTCTTATTGCAAAGCACAGGTACTAGAGCATTCGGGCTTCAGTAGCTGTGGCTCCCGGGCTCTAGAGCACAGGCTTAGCTGCTCCGTGGCAGGTGGAATCTTTCCAGAGCAGAGACTGAAACTGTGTTCCTCTGTGCCACCAGGAAAGTCCCGAAAGTTTGCATTTCAATCAGGTTCCCTGTCTGGTTCTTAGATGCTTTAAAGTTTGAAGACCAGGACTGTAGGCTCAGATATTTACATTGCCCACTCTCAGCAATACTGTGGAGACAGCTGTGGTGTGTGGGCATCCAGGTGGTGGCTTCCAAGTGTAGTCAGAGGCTTGGAAACTGTGCCCTGGCCTTTCGGAAGGGCCTCTTGCCCCCCAGCCCCAGTCAAATACAATAGCTCTGCTTTTGTCTGTTTTACACACCAGGGTTTCCTCAGAGGGTTATATTGCTAAAATCGAGTCTGAAAATCACTGGCGAAAGGCACTGAAATTAGCATCTCAGAAGACCTGGGTGCTTGCGTTTCTCTTGGCACCTGCCATCTGATGGGCTTTGTGCTTGTAGATAAACGCCACTATCTTCCTTTGAAACACAGCCATAATCTTGGGTCTACCTAACGGGTGATGGTGGGGATCCAACCAGATAACACAAAGTATCTGAAACTAGGAATGATTATTAACAGGTATTGTTATTGTAACTAGGGACAGCATGTGCTTGAGTATAAGAATGGATATATTTTAACTCTTCCAGGGATATGTCAGGATAGACTAGTTGAATTCATTTTTACCCAACATAAGATTGCACTCAAACATTCCAACTTAATAAAGGGCTTTTGGAGGAAGGAGGGGAGGAGGAGGAGAAAAAAAGAGCAAAACTCACCGACACAAATGCTTGAGATTTGGTTTCGTTCAACTGAAGCTGCAATTTCTTTTCATTGTCATAGACTCCATAAAGTCTCTTGGACCAGGTCTGAGGTACTCTGCTCTTGAATTTTAATGAACTGTATAAAGCGAATATCCTTTGTAAATCTAGGACCAGGCAGCTGCAGTTGTAGAAGATGACACCGAGTTCTTTCATCTGTGAAATTAAAATCGAGAGCATCAATGCCATGTACATGCGATGGTGTTATTCTCAGACAAAAAAATGCACAAGAATGCAGAAATAGTGATTTTTTCTTGTAGTTGCTACACTATAACAACTATATATGTGTATCCACACACACACACATATATATACATATGTGTATGTAAGTATGTAGATATAGTCATATTATGGTATACACAAATGATGTGTCATTAAAATGCTTAAATATTTGAGAAGTTTTGCCTGTTTTTGCATTTGAGCTCTTCTTTAAAAGATGCATTTATTTATTTTTTTGGCTGTGGTGAATCTTCACTGCTGCACATGGGCTTTCCTTAGTTGCAGCGAGCAGGGCTTACTCTTTACTACTGCGATCAGCCTTCCCATGGCGGTGGCTTCTCTTGTTGCAGAGCACAGACTCTAAGGCGTGCCGGCTTCAGTAGACGCAGCTTGCAGGCTCTAGGGCACAGGCTCAGTAGTTGCGGAGCACAGGTTTAGTTGCTCCGAAGCATGTGGGATCTTCCTGGACCAGGGATTGAACCGGTGTCTCTTGCATTGCAAGGTGGATTCTTAACCACTGAACTACCAGGGAAGCCCTGCATTTGGACTCTTATGGATAATTTTTCCATATCCACCAACACGTTTTATATCAGCTCTTCAGATTCTTTTCTTCAATATTAAATTTTTTGGTATGAATCCTTAAATAATGCAGCAATATAAAGATTGACTTTCAGTTGCAGCACAACAAAATGGTTTAGATCATGGATTCTGGAGTCAGGCAGCCTGGAATTAGGTTCCAGCCCAACAACTTTCTGACTGTGTGACTTTGGACAAGATATTTAATCTCTCACCATAATTTTCTTCTTCCATAAAAAGGAGATACTATTATTTATTTCATACAATTGCTATGATACATGACATGGTTAATATGTTTTTATGGGCTTAGAATAGTGCCTATCACATGGTAACCACTTAAAATACATTAGCAATTATTATTCTTATTAAGACTGCACAAGCCTCAAGAGTAAGAGGGGCTACCCTGGTAGCCTCAGCTGGTAAAGAATCCACCTGCAATGCAGGAGACCCTGGTTTGATTCCTGGGTTGGGAAGATCCGCTGGAGAAGGGGTAGGCTACCCACTCCAGTATTCTTGGGTTTCCCATGTGGCTCAGCTGGTAAAGAATCCACCTGCAATGCAGGAGACCTGGATTCGATCCCTGAGTTGGGAAGATCCTCTGGAGAAGGAACAGCTACCTACTCCAGTATTCTGGCCTGGAGAATTCCATGGACTGTATATTCCATGGGGTCAACAAAGAGTCGGACACGATTGAGTGACTTTCACCTTCAAGAGTAAGAGACCAATAGGATCTTGCAACAAAGAAATCATAGTGTGATGCATTGGTAAGCCAATGTGCCAAAGACAGCTGTTGACTGTCTAGGATGCAGGGCTTCCCACATAGTACAGAGGTATAGAATTCGCCTGCCAATACAAGAGACGCAGGTTCGATCCCTGGGCCAGAAAGATCCTCTGGAGGACGAAATGGCAACCCACCCTAGTATTCTTGCCTGGGACGGAGGATCCTGGTGGGCTGCAGTCTATAGAGTCACAGGCAGCTGGACACAACTAAGCAACTGAGCATGCACGAATGTCCAGAATGTAATTGAGAAAGAAAAAAAAAAAAAAAAAGACCTCTCTGTAATCCTGTGTGAACACTGACAAAATGTGAGCATTGTCCAAGCACAGAAATGACTGAAGAGCCCCATCCTAGTTGATATAGGTGACAGTTGCTTCTTTACCAATCACAATTTCAACTTTAATTCATCCCCCTCCATAATTGATGGCTTAGTAAAACACCTAATCACAAAATTGTTCTATTTCCAATAGCATCCAATCCTGAGCTTTCTTATACCCTATTCCCTGCTTCCTTATACCTTCCCTTGCAAAACCTTGTACAAAGTCCAAACCCCATAAGACTTATAGTCTTTCCTAAATTCATCTTCCTTACACCCTGCAAGTGGCCACAGTGTCACTCTATCTCCCTGAAACAAGCAACTTGTTCATCTCCAGCATGCAGGCTGGTTTTTGGCTTGAGGGCAATGACACCTCCTTATCTCCAGAACATGCACATCACAGGGTTATGAGTGCTGGAAGCAGACAAGTTACTGCAGTAAGCACAGTGCCCAGCACTCAATGTGTGTTGGCTGCTGTTCTTCTATCCTAAGTCACACTGCGGAGGGAGCGCCGGATAGTCAACACGGTTCCAGCTGAAACAGGAAGTGGCCCAGGAAGCAAAGCAGGAAGCATTTAGGGGGAATGAATAAATGAATGAAGGCAATAATGGTTGGACATAAGGGCATGTTGGACACGACTTAGCGACTGAGCACGCACAAAGGCATAAAGAAAGGCTGCACTTGAGGAAGAGACTTTACCCTTAAAGCGTAAAGTCAAGTGGTGCTTCTGAAAATGTTCAGTGTTGCTGAAATCTGTTATGTACTTTATGTTGGAATGCATACTACCATACACTTTAATCTGGAAATCTAATGAAGTAATTCTTTAAAAGCTAATGTAAAATCTAGAAACAAAAAATAAAAATGCTTATTTTAATGGTGTCATAATTATGAATGATGTTTGTCCCTTTAGGTATGATCAGATAGAGGGAAGTGTATTTATAAACATTGTCAGCATTTATCATCCCCAGGGCTCCCCTTATGTACCATTTATCATCATCAACATGCAAGAGGTCACTGTCTCTCTGTGCACTCTACTTAGATTTCCTCTAGCTGCTAATATTTCCAGTGACTGCATTCTAAACAAAGATTAAGTGTTCCTTTCCCCCTGTTGTGTAAGCTGCTTTTTGTGAGCTTTTCTCTGCAATGTCTGACATCATTTTGCTGTGACTACATTACAGCTTCAAAATCCAAAGGCAATGAAACAAGCCAAGATTTGCCCTCTCGGGATATAAAGAGAACTTGACCTCTGTTTATCGTCCTCTCAATCTTAGAATAACTCAAACCCATTTCTAAATATCTGTATTTGATTTAGGCTGGTATCAAGTGAAGATGGGGAAAAAAAGAAATTGGCTTTTGTTTTGGAGATCTTTCAGTCAGAGCCAAAATTCAGGACAGGTTTATGAACAGACATTTCTAAAATGCTGGCAGAGGGGAAAATAACAAAGATCAGGCTTCTGAAGAGCTTTTATGTCCAGATTATCAAAGGAACAAAAAGTTAAACTGAGAGATTCTTTGACTGATCAGTGGAGGTACTCTGATGGGCTGCCCCGACTTTTCAGTTCAATCACACAACTGATGAATGGCCCAACTGTTTGAGTAAAACTACCTTGAAAAAGCTGGAGATTTATCAGCTAATGATTCTTTGGAAGATAGTTATTCTTAGGAGGAGACTGATTCTCTTTTCCACAAAGTAGGAATGTGTTAGTGATCAACTCATAGAGCTCAGAAAGGTTTAGGGCCTCAAATGACCTGGAACACCCTGCCAAAAATCTCTTCTAAGGGTAATGATTTTATTTACAGCTTGAATTACATCAATGGTTCTCTTATGTCACTTGCAATAGGATATTATGGGAGGCCCTGCTGAAGTGTTTTTTTTTTTTCTTTCATTTTTTAGGATCCAATGAGTAAATTTGATTTGCAGTTTAACAATGTAAGCAATACAAAATTTAGTTCTACCATTCCAAATTTATTGGGGCTTTCCCATAGGTTCTAATTATTTGTTTTTGTTTGCTTGTAAAAAAGATTCTTTTTCTGAAGTGTTTGAGTTTGAGACAATCCAGCAGATACTTACTGCTTAGGGAGAAATAACAGAAGTAGTACTAGTTTACTATAGTGCTTACTATGCTTCAGACACTGTTCTAAATGCTTTACAAGTCTTGTTGTTGTTGGTTAGTTGCTAAGTCATATCCGACCCTTTTGTGAACCCACGGACTGCCAGACTCCTCCATCCATGAGATTTCCCAGGCAAGAACACTGGAGTGGGTTGCCATTTCCTTTTCAGAGGATCTTCCCAACCCAGGGATCAAACATGAATCTCCTGCATTGCAGGCAGATTCTTTACTGCAGAGCCACCAGGGAACCCTTCACAGGTCTGCATTCATTTAAATTTCACAACAACTCATTGCACAGCTAAGAAAACTAAGGTTTGGAGAGATTAAGGGAAATGTCCAAACACACAGCTCATGAGCAGGGAATCTGAAAGTTTAGTTTAATATTTCATCGTTGGGAAGAATTGCTCTCAAAGAGGTACCAGAAGTTTCTTAAGGTGAGGGTTAAGTCCTACTGTTTATGAGCATGTCCTCTTTTTTTCTGCCTTGGAATTTCTACTTATATTCGTAGTCTCCATTTCAAAGCAAAGTAGGAATTAGGGAAAAGTAATTACACCAGAAAATCTCCATTTTCCTTTATTTTTTCAAAGTTAGTGGGAGGGAGTTATGAAGGGAAATGCAGTGAGAAAAAAAAAAAGAAACCTTTCCTACTTAGGGCATGAGACGCAGTATAAAGGGAGACAGGCTTGGTTTAGTGGGTTTTATTGGTGACACAGAAGCCAAAGCAGGCAGCTGATGGATGCTCTTGTCAGCAGAATAAGGGGATGCATTAGCATCGTTCTTCACTGTAACTTCACTGTAACTTCACTGTGACTCAGAATAATTAATCCAAGTGAGCTTAACCACAGCTCAATCTATCATTTATGGGTGTCTGGCTTGTTGTTTTCATGATCTTATAGAAATGTGAACCAGTATTTCTTTAATTTTCTTGACAAAGACAAAAGAAGTTGCAACACTGAGCAACTCTTAGGCATCCAGTTAGTGGTTGATTTATATTCTGAGTTACTGCAGGAAATTTAATTACTAGGAGCTCTAACTCGATTTTGTTTCTGCCCTCAAGGTGAAATTTTTGTTACTGGGGATGGAAAATAAAGAATTGAATCTTAGCAGCTCAAGACAGCCTCCTGCTCAGAAATGTCCTCTTTGGCCCCTTCACTTCCACAGTGGGTGGTCCATACCACTTAACTTCCTAATGTCTTGTTTTCTTTGTTACCAAGTGGGAATAAAAATGCTTGCCAGTAGGAACATGACTAATTGAAAAAAGGAGAATGTAAAAACCTTAGAGAACAGCTAGTTCAACCTTATTTCAAAATTAAGGAAACTGAGATCCCTAAAGGGGAAGTGACTCCCAAGATCACAGAATAATGTCCTCCGACTTCAGTCCTGGCTCTTCCTCCTGACAACGCTGTGCAGATACCTCACAGTGTTCCTTCATAGTGTAGATGAAGAATACTGTCTGCCACGTAAGGAAACCAAGGATGCTACTTTCCAAAGTACCACTATTCATTTGCCATCTTTGACTTTTGGCTATAAGGAACTCACACATCAATTTCTTGTCTGCAATCATCCCAGACTGTTCACCCCAAGGGGTTTCTGCATGGAGAAAAACTGGCGCTAGATAGTTAAGGTACATATCAAAGGAATCATTTCAATAAGACCGAATCATTTCAATCTTTCCATACATAGGAAAGCACAACCTCATTAACTTGAGATGTTTGTTTTTTTCTTTAGTTAGCATAAATCTTTTGATGTAAAACTACCTGGTTTGTTTTTGCAAAACTCCTATATATCCTGGCTCCTCCCTTACATCTCAGAGCTATTTGAGAGCCTGCCTCCCAGGCTTGAGTCTTCAGTATGTCCATCTAATAAAATGTAATTCTCAACTTCTAGGTTGTGTAATTTTTTGTCCCCTAACAGTAGGACGAATGAAGGGTTTTGGTTTTTCCTTTCCTTCCCTCCCGTTTCTCCCTCCCGTTTCTCCCTCCCTCCCTTCCTTCTTTCTGTCAATGCGTTATCTTTTATAACAGTCTGAAAACTTTCCAAAGTACCACTATCCTTTTGGCATCTTTAACTTTTGTCTGTAAGGAATTCACACATCAATTTCTTGGCTTTATCTGGTCAAAGGAAAATCAATAGATAAAACAGTGACCAGAGAATGCTAATGGGAGGAATTTTAAAAGAATGGGGTTAAGAGTGGAATAGGAGGAAACAAATTGGAAACACATTTCAGTTATTCTTTGGAGTACTTTAATTTTATCCTGCTTCTTTAGAAGCGTTGAAAAATGATTCCAAAATGTTACCACAGCTCCTCCTATCATCCCTGTTTTCTCTCTTCTCTTCTTAGTGAGCAGTGAGGAAGCTGAGATCATGTCACTTTCAGTTCATTTTATTTGATCCCTTTTTCATATGTTGGGCCAGACCCGAGTGACTGTATTTGCCTTTCAGGCTTGTACAATGAACATCTGGCCACACATATGTACCAGGATGCTAATTAACATCAATGAGAATTTCACCCATTACCTTCTTATTCAGGCAAAGATGAAATACTTAAGCAAACTGTAGATGGAGAGAAACTCTTTTTTTAAAAAAAACACAGAAACCCCACCAAATGTATAAATCTCATGCTACTCTTTTGCAACCAAGTCATTTAATTGTGGGAAAAAGGGGCAAGTGGACAGTCCTTAGTGGGTTACATTTTTATATTATAATCTAACAAACTCTTTCAGTATTTGCAGTCTGCTTTAAGACCTTGAAGTATAGAAAAGCTCTGAAATTTTTCAAAACAAAAAAAGGATTCCCCTCTAGTTCCAGAGATGTTTTTGCCTCCATTCTGTTCCCTTCCTCCTGATTCATTTCTTGGCAGCTCGGAGCACAGTTCTTCGGGTTCCTCCCATTAAGTAATTCCTTCATGGATGGCACTGTGACACTTTACTAACACCAAAGTGGCAGAGCAACCAGGGTGGGAGGCTACCTAGCTTTTAAATGAAATGCTATACCTATATACTCAACCCCAGTGGTTCTTATCTCTTCTCTGTCCGTGGAGCTCTAGAAACATCTCAGAATGGTAAAAAGAAACTGTTCTGCCCTCGTCTGGGCCATCATTGGGCTGGCTGGCAACCCTGAGTACAATGGCCAGCCAGTCAGGGTGATTATTGTGTTAGTGCATAGAGCAAGGGCTTGGGCTTGGATTCTGGTTCTCACAACCTTCTCCACTGTGACTCAGGGCAAGTTGTTTACCCTTTTGTGTCTGTAGCTCACCCATTCCTTAATCTCTCTGTCAAGTGGAGATGATAATAATGCTCATAAGATTGCTGCAATGATTAAACAAACACATATAATCTGTTTAGAACAATGTCCCTCACATAAAAAAACACAAGTGGGAGAACAGAAGGACTTGATTAACCGTGAATGTGCCCTGTGAGCATGTTAAAAAATGCAGCAGAGCCACTGGGACACCAAATACCAATGGCAGATAAAACTGGTCAGTAAGAGTGATCTGATGGAAACAAATGAAAGTAATGTCACTGAGTGTGAAAATAAATTAATAAATAGATAGGTAGATAAATAAATAAAAATTTAAAAGGTCAGATTTTTTTTTTCCTACTTCAAAATTCTTATTTGGACCTAAAGTGAAAGCTAAATTACTCAATTCTTTCCACATGTTTTTGGGTTACTAAGACACGGCTGTCATAAATAATTCAAAAGAAATAAATGCCTAAGGGCAATTATAGCAAAGAAAACTGTCTGGTAACCAAACATTACCAGAAAGGTGTGTTTGTCCATGTATAATATAAAATAATAAATTTCTCCGATCTTACAAGCAATGCAATTTTTATAAAATAGTGCCTGCTTCATCAGTTCACAGACTGGTATCCAGACTTCATAAATAATTCAGTTCAATTCAGTAATTAAAAATTGAGCATGTCTGATGTATAACTGTGTGCATGGGTGGGCTGGGGTGTGAAGGAGTGGTGGTAGTTAGGAGAGCACAAAAACAAGCTATAAATCAATGTAGAATCTGCAAACTGCTCAAGGGAAATATCACCCACATTTTGGAAGACTCATATAAGAGAGAGAGAGATTGCATTTAGAAGGGATTTTTAACCTCTGGATCACCAGGGAGTTCAGCAGGTGTGAAGCCTACATATCTGCAGGTTTATAAGGAGAATTTTCATAGGTTTTGGCCAAATCCTCTGTGATTAAAATGGCTAATAGCTTGAGCAGCAGATGACTGCCAAATTAGATGGATGTGAAATGGCCTCATTGGGGGTAGAGAATTGGAAAAAGATCTTGAAAGATCTTGAAACAACAGTTTCAACAAGCAGAGTTGGGAGGACAAACCTGGCAGGATAGAGGGCGTGAACAAAGGCAGGGAGGTAAGAAATGTCAGGAGCATACGCTTAGAGAGAATGAGTGGTGGGAGGGAAAGTTCTGGTAAGTGAAAGGCTGGTATATTACAAAGTGTGGGCCCATCACCCTACATGTTAGAGGTCAGAAACCCAACTGCCTGGGCATCAGAACAAACATGTGATGTAAATGCATGTAAAACCTTATGAATAGAGGAGATTGAAGCTGATCTAGGGAGTGTATGCCTTGCATGATGACATGAAATTTTATTTTTTATTATTTCTGGCTAGCCCCCAAATATTAGCCTGCTGAATTGGCCCTCTGGCCACCAGTTTGGGAATTGTACTTGGAATGTTAATGAAGTGAAGTGTCATTACCCAATTCCTCTGACACTGAATAGGTGGGAAAGAAACAAAGAAACAAGAAGCAGGGCCTGGAAGAGATGTTGGAGTCCCAAACCACAGAAATAGGAGGTCACTGTTGCAGGACCTGAGAGGATGGTTGATTAAATGTGTGGGGATAGGGAATGGAAAGAGACAGAGCTGACTCCTGGGTTTCAAAAGTGGGTGACTAGAATGAACAACAAACAGAGCAAATCTGACTGCAGATCTTTTGAGTTTGAAGTTCCTTTGTGAAATTCAATTGGTGAAAATATTTAACATTTATTGAGGTCTTACTGCTTTATAAACTTTATTTTTATTAACTCTCTCAGTCTTCAGAACAACCAAGTCAGGTGAGCACTATCACTGTCTCCTTTAACACACAGGGGGACTGAGGCACAGAACAATTAAGGCCAAACACTTAGTAAGGAATGTGATCAGAATCTGAGCACAATCAGTGCAGCTCCAGGATCCACACTCTAAACCACAACGCTCTCGATGGTGGTTCAGTGGGTTGGTAACTCTGAATCTGAGCCGGTGGCATAAATTGGTGAACCAATATCACAGAAATGTGGATGCCACTACAAGAGCAGATGAGTATTGCAGGAAGAATAGGTGGGCTGTTCAGAATGGATTATGAGTGCTTTTGTCTTTTTTACTGTCCCTTTTCAAGAGCAACGTTGACTGCTATATTTGCAGTGCCTAGTATATAACAGATTTTTGATAAGTATTTCTTAAATGAATGAATGGATGAATGAAATCACAGGGAGCACCATTAATTAAGGGAAAAACTCAGTACTTAGGAACCCCTAACAGGAGACAACAAAGTACCAGTCAAAAAGGCAGGAGAGGAACTTAAAGAATTCAGTGTCACATAAGAGAAATTTTTGAAAAACTAAAAAACTGAGAGGGAGTTCAAGAAGGAAGAAATGAACAAAGTCCATGAGCAAAGAAGTGCGCTGAAGCATTTCTTTTGTCGATGTTGGCAGTTAGAAAATCCTTCCCCTTAGACCTTTGCTAATTTCTTAAGTGTGTTTAGGAAAGTTTTCTGTTTCTCTGTCTTTCTTAAAGGAAGTTGGGCAGGAGATAGTTCAGCAAGGAGTGGATAGGAAGTAAAGAGTCTTCGATGAATTTCTCAGTCAAGCCAGGACTCAACTAGCGTTCTCAGCGCTGCTTACTAAGTCCAGGAGTGAGCAACGAGGCTGGAAGTGTGGGTGAGTAAGGAAGGAAACAGCTTCTTTTTTGTGCCTTGTTTCTCTTTCTTCACAGTTCAGTTTTTTTTTCTTCTTCCTGCCATTAAACATTTCTATTCACTCAGTTTTTAACAGTTCAATAGATTTCACTTTTTGATTCCAAATGACCTTTTTACTTGTAAATTAGAATTGACATTAATAAAAAGGTAATACAACTAGTATATGCCTGAATATTTAAATGAAAGGGCAGAGTAATTTTTCTATTTTTGATACATTGTATTTATGCAAATACAGACAATATAGTAGTGAATAAATCCATTTCTTCATTATTTAAAAATCCTACTTTGATTTTATAGGAGAAATGGCTTCAATTTCTTCTTTTCAGATAATTTTAGATTTTTTTTCTACAACATGTACTTAAATTTTTTTGGAATGCGGCAATTTTATAAGCATCAAGAGGAAGGAACACAAGATTTTTTTTTCTCTAGTTATCTCTGTGATATAGAGAAGTAGTGATCCTATATACATATTAAAAGGCTCCTATGTTAAAATGACAGCATGAAACATAGAGCATAATTTATGGGTAAGAAACAGACAGCGTCATTTATACAAGCAGCTCATCAATATTCACTGAGGTGACTCAAGCTTAGCATATGTACAACAGAATGTTGAAAAACAGCCATGCTTTATACTATTACTGGTTCTGTTTTCTCCATAAGAATCATGGATCTACAAGAAGTCTGTTCTAAAATCTTATGCTTGATTATCCAAAACAACCACACCACACAGCATTACTAAATATTTACTGGTAGTTTTTGAAGACAATACTATTATAAAATCACAGGTTTTTAAACATTTATTTTTCAGACTTTCCTGGTGGTACAGTGGATAAGACTCTGCCTACCAATACAGGAGACACAGGTTCAATTCCTGGTGCAGGAAGATTCCACATGCCACAGAACAACTAAGCCCATGTTCCACAACTACTGAGCCTGGGTGCCACAAGTAATGAAGCCTGTATGCCTACAGCCTGTGCTCCATACAAGAGAAGCCACTGCAATGAGAAACCCATGGACCACAAAGAAGAGTAGCTCCCACTTGTCACAACTAGAGAAAACTCGCACACAGCAAGGAAGACCCAGCGCAGCCAATAAACAAATAAATATTTAAAAAATTACTTTTCATTGTCATTAATGTACTGTGTACCTATAGTAAAATTCACCTCGTTAAGCATAGAGCTCTTTTTTAAAAATTCAAGTATAGTTTCTGGTCTTACATTTAGATCTTTAATCCTAGAGGAGAACATAGGCAAAACACTCTCTGACATAAATCACAGCAGGATCCTCTATGATCCACCTCCCAGAATTCTGGAAATAAAAGCAAAAATAAACAAATGGGATCTAATTAAAATTAAAAGCTTCTGCACAACAACGGAAACTATAAGTAAGGTGAAAAAACAGCCTTCTGAATGGGAGAAAACAATAGCAAATGAAGCAACTGACAACAACTAATCTCAAAAATACACAAGCAACTTATGCAGCTCAATTCCAGAAAAATAAACGACCCAGTCAAAAAATGGGCCAAAGAACTAAATAGACATTTCTCCAAAGAAGACATACGGATGGCTAACAAACACATGAAAAGATGCTCAACATCACTCATTATCAGAGAAATGCAAATCAAAACCACAATGAGGTACCACTTCACGTCAGTCAGAATGGCTGCGATCCAAAAGTCTACAAGCAACAAATGCTGGAGAGGGTGTGGAGAAAAGGGAACCCTCTTACACTCTTGGTGGGAATGCAAACTAGTAGAGCCACTATGGAGAACAGTGTGGAGATTCCTTAAAAAATTGCAAATAGAGCTGCCTTATGACCCAGCAATCCCACTGCTGGGCATACACACCGAGGAAACCAGAATTGAAAGAGACACATGTACCCCAATGCTCATTGCAGCACTGTTTATAATAGCCAGGACATGGAAACAACCTAGATGTCCATCAGCAGATGAATGGATAAGAAAGCTGTGGTACATATACACAATGGAGTATTACTCAGCCATTAAAAAGAACACATTTGAATCAGTTCTAATGAGATGGATGAAACTGGAGCCGATTATACAGAGTGAAGCAAGCCAGAAAGAAAAACACCAATACAGTATACTGACACATATATACGGAATTTAGAAAGACGGTAATGATGACCCAATATGTGAGACAGCAAGAGACACAGATGTATAGAACGGACTTTTGGACTCTGAGGGAGAGGGTGGGATGATTTGGGAGAATGGCATTGAAACATGTATACTATCATGTAAGAAATTAAGTGCCAGTCTATGTTCGATACAGGATACAGGATGCTTGGGGCTGGTACATGGGGATGATCCAGAGAGATGATATGGGGTGGGAGGTGGGAGGGGGATTCAGGATTGGGAGCTTATATACACCCGTGATGGATTCATGCCAATGTATGGCAAAACCAATACAGTATTGTAAAGTAAAATAAAGTAAAAATTAAAAAAAAATTCAAGTATAGTTGCTTTACAATGTTTTGTTAATTTCTGCCATACAGCAAAGTGATTCAGTTCTCTATATATATGTACACACACATACATTCTAATATTTTTTCTATTATGGTTTATCACAAGATATTGAATATATTTCCCTGTGCTATACAGTAGAACCTTGTTGTTTATCCACTCTATATATACTATTATAGTTTGCACCTGCTAATCCCAAACTCCCCCTCCATCCCTCCCAAACTCCCTTGGCAATAAGTCTGCTCTCCAAGTCCAAAAGTCTGTTTTCTGTTTTGTAGACAGGTTCATTTGTATCATATTTTAGATTCCACATATAAGTGATATCACATGATATTTTTCTTTCTCCTTCTGACTTACTTCACTTAGTATAATAATCTTAGGTCCATCCATTGTTGCTGCAAGCAGTATCATTTCCCTCTATTATGGCTGAGTAGTACTCCATTGTGTACATGTGGGCTTGTCTGGTGACTCAGATGGTAAAGAATCTGGCTGCAATGCAGAAGATGGTGGTTCGATCCCTGGATCGGGAAGATCCTCTGGAGAAGGGAATGGCAACTCATTCTAGTATTCTTGCCTGGAGAATTCCAAGGACACAGGAGCCTGGCAGTCCATGGGGCCACAAAGAGTTAGACACAACTGAGCAACTAACCACTTGTGAAGTCAAGTGGGCCTTAGGAAGCATCACTACAAACAAAGCTAGTGGAGGTGATGGAATTCCAGTTGAGCTCTTTCAAATCCTGAAAGATGATGCTGTGAAAGTGCTGCACTCCATATGCCAGCAAATTTGGAAAACTCAGCAGTGGCCACAGGACTGGAAAAGGTCAGTTTTCATTCCAATTCCAAAGAAAGGCAATGCCAAAGAATGTTCAAACTACTGCACAATTGCACTCATCTCACATGCTAGTAAAGTAATGCTCAAAATTCTCCAAGCCAGGCTTCATATTATGCGCACTATGAACTTCCAGTTCAAGCTGGTTTTAGGAAAGGCAGAGGAACCAGAGATCAAATTGCCAACATCCACTGGATCATGGAAAAACCAAGAGAGTTCCAGAAAAACATATATTTCTGCTTTATTGACTAGGCCAAAGCCTTTGATTGTGTGGATCACAATAAACTGCAGAAAATACTGAAAGAGATGGGAATACCAGACCACCTGACCTGCCTCTTGAGAAATCTATATGAAGGTCAGGAAGCAACAGTTAGAACTGGACATGGAACAACAGACTGGTTCCAAATAGGAAAAGGAGTACGTCAAGGCTGTATATTGTCACCCTGTTTATTTAACTTATATGCAGAGTACATCATGAGAAATGCTGGACTGGAAGAAGCACAAGCTGGAATCAAGATTGCAGGGAGAAATATCAATAAGCTCAGATATGCAGATGACACCACCCTTATGGCAGAAAGTGAAGAGGAACTAAAAGCCTCTTGATGAAGGTGAAAGAGGAGAGTGAAACAGTTGGCTTAAAGCTCAACATTCAGAAAACGAAGATCATGGCATCTGGTCCCATCATTTCATGGGAAATAGATGGGAAACAGTGGAAACAGTGTCAGACTTTATTTTGTGGGGCTCCCAAATCACTGCAGATGGTGACTGCAGCCATGAAATTAAAAGATGCTTACTCCTTGGAAGAAAATTTATGACCAACCTAGATAGCATATTGAAAAGCAGAGACATTACTTTGCCAACAAAGGTCCTTCTAGTCAAGGCTATGGTTTTTCCAGTAGTCATGTATGGATGTGTTGGACTGTGAAGAAAGCTGAGCACCGAAGAATTGATGCTTTTGAACTGTATATAATTGAAGACTCTTGAGAGAAGACTCTTGAGAGTCCCTTGGACTGCAAGGAGATCCAACCAGTCCATTCTGAAGGAGATCAGCCCTGGGATTTCTTTGGAAGGAATGATGCTAAAGCTGAAACTCCAGTACTTTGGCCACCTCATGCGAAGAGTGGACTCATTGGAAAAGACTTTGATGCTAGGAGGGATTGGGGGTAGGAGGAAAAGGGGACAACAGAGGATGAGATGGCTGGATGGCATCACCAACTCAATGGATGTGAGTTGAGTGAACTCTGGGAGTTGGTGATGGACAGGGAGGCCTGGCTTGCTGCAGTTCATGGGGTCACAAAGAGTCGGACACAACTGAGAGACTGAACTGAACTGAACTGATCCATTTCATCTAACTCATCAAAATTATCACCATAGAGTTGATTATAGCATTTTGTTATTCTCTTTTTAATGTCTATGGAATCTGTAGTTATGCTCCCCTCTTGAATTCCTGTTATTTATAGTTTATGCCATCTCTCTATTTTCCTTGGTTGGTTAAGCTAGATGTTTATCAATTTTGCTAATTTGTTCAAAGAACCAGTTTTTTATTTCATTCATTGGAAATCTTTTTTCTAAACAAGTATTTTGTGTTTTAAATTTCCCTTGAGTCACTGTTTTAGTTGCAGCCACAAATTTTGATATATTGCATTTTCATTTTCATTCAATTCAAAGTATTATCCAATTTCCTTGTGATCTCTTGATCTAGTCAATATATGGGATATTTTGCAATACTTTTTTTTTCAAATTGATTTTACTCTTTTCATTGATTTCACTGTGATATGAGAACAGTTAGCTTAAAGCTCAACATTCAGAAAATGAAGATCATGGCATCTGGTCCCATCACTTCATGGGAAATAGATGGGGAAACAGTGGAAACAGTGTCAGACTTTATTTTGGGGGGCTCCAAAATCACTGCAGATGGTGACTGCAGCCATGAAATTAAAAGATGTTTACTCCTTGGAAGAAAAGTTATGACCAACCTAGATAGTATATTCAAAAGCAGAGACATTAGTTTGCCGACCAAGGTCCATTTAGTCAAGGCTATGGTTTTTCCTGTGGTCATGTGTGGATGTGAGAGTTGGACTGTGAAAAAGGCTGAGTGCCGAAGAATTGATGCATTTGAACTGTGGTGTTGGAGAAGACTCTTGAGAGTCCTTGGACTGCAAGGAGATCCAACCAATCTATTCTGAAGGAGATCAGCCCTGGGATTTCTTTGGAAGGAATGATGCTAAAGCTGCAACTCCAGTACTTTGGCCACCTGATGCGCAGAGTTGACTCACTGGGAAAGACTCTGATGCTGGGAGGGATTGGGGGCAGGAGGAGAAGGGGACGACCGAGGATGAGATGGCTGGATGGCATCACTGACTCGATGAACGTGAGTCCGAGTGAACTCTGGGAGTTGGTGATGGACAGGGAGGCCTGGCGTGCTGCGATTCATGGGGTCACAAAGAGTCGGACATGACTGAGCAACTGAACTGAACTGAACTGAACTGAACTTTTGAAAGGTTCAAGTTTTGTTTTACAGCTGATGATTTGTGATATCTTGGTAAGTGTTGCATATACACTTGAAAGTAATATCAATTCTATTGTTTTGGGATAAAATATTCTACAAATGTCAACTTTGACAAGTTGTTGGTAGTGGTTTTCAAGTTTTCCATATCCTTCTGATTTTCTCTGTACTTACTCTATCAATTACTATAAATTGAATACAAAGTGAATGTTGAAGTCCTCATTTATAACTGTGGATTTGTTTATTTCTCTGACAATCTTTCAAGTAGTATATTTGGACCAATTATATTTAATGTAATTGATAATACTGTTGTATTAAAATATATCATCTTTGTAGCTCTTTTCTATTTTTGTGTTTAAAATTTTTTCTTCCTTATTTGAATTAACTGAATATCATTCAATATTCCATTTTTATCCTCATCCTCTCATCTGATTATCTATTCATTGGTTAAAACAGTTTTAAGTAGGCTTAGAATTATTGTCCTACATTTAAAAATATACTTTTATTTACCTACTTTTAAACAAGAGTTTTGATATTTATTGCCTGAAAGTGAAAGTGAAAGTGAAGTCGTGTCCAACTCTGCGACCTGTGGACTGTAGCCCACCAAGCTCCTCTGTCCATGGAATTCTCCAGGCAAGAATACTGGAGTGGGTTGCCATTTCCTTCTCCAGAGGTTCTTCCTGACCAGGGATCGAACCCAGGTCTCCCATGTTGCAGGCAGACGCTTTAACCTCTGCACCATTTGTCCCATAAAAATAGTAGGGGTTATTAAACTATTTAAAACTTTAGTCAGCAAAATTTTATGCCATTTTATATATAAGTACCTTGTAATAATATATTCTTAATTTATCCTTCCCATCTTTTGTGCTATTGTCATAAATTTTACTTTTACATATGATAAAACACAAAGTACTTGCTATTTTTTCTTTATAGACATCAGTTATTTTTTAAAACAATTAAAGTGAAGAAAAATTATATTTATTATTTTTTCTAGTGTTCATTTCTTGGTATAAATTCCAATTACTTTTATTATACTTCTTCCTGAAGAACTTCTTTTAACACTTCTCGTTCAGTTCTGATGGTAAGGACTTTTCTCAATTTTGTTTGTCAGAGAAGTCTTTATTTCTTCTTCATTACTACTTTCTAGTTTTGAAAGTCATTTTCACTAATTATAAAATTCTGGATTGAAAGCTTTTCCCCCCAGCATTTTAAAAAATGCTACTTCATTGTTTTCTGGTTTGCATAGCATTTGACAAGAAGTCTTATTTAATTCTTGTTGCTGTTCCTATATGTAGTGTATCTTTTCTATTTTCTCTTTATCTTTGAATCTTTATTATTCAGCAGTTTGAATATACTATGCCTAGTTTCTATTTGATTTTTAAAAGCAAGTTTCCTTATCAACTACTTGAAACCTGTCATTTTAAAAATTAAGAAGTCAAGACCCACAGAGATCACATCCCTAATTCAACAGTCATTGAGTTGTTCAGCCTAGCATTGATGAAATAATAGGTACATGTTAGAAAAAAAGAAAATCAGCAGTAATCAAAATGGCCACTAGGATATTGGTTAAATAAATTATAAATACTTATATATGTGAATATACTTTGATTGTTTCATGGTACTGTAGATATGTACTTTGATATTAGACAATGTTCATTTCATGGTTAAAGTAAAAACAACATACTACAAAATACTGTAAGTGGTATGATTGCTTTTTATTGTAATAAAAAAGTAAACAGCAAGTATGGGGGCTTATGGTTCCTATTTTATCAGTATTTTTATTAATATTTTAAATTTGGTATAATAACATTTGTTGTATTTTCAATGAGAGAATAGTTAAATATATATTTTTGTGCATTTTAGATATGCACTATTTGCAACCAAATTAAAGTATTAATACATGTGCCTATGGACATAGATCGGTGGGAACAGAAAATACTAGTATTAAAGTGGTTAGATTTTGGATGTACTCTTCCCTTTTTCAGTTTCCTATAGTATAATTATAAACATTAGTTTGGGGTAATAGACACTGGGCATACTTAAGATGTCCTCCTTAAGGTTTACCCAGAGGTCTCGAGATAGGGGAAATGAGATGATCACACGAACTGCAGCTAGAGTTGATGCACACACAGTCAGCGTAGTTGACTCTTAGGAAGAGGTCACCCTCTGGTTATCCTTCTCCTCTGTTGCCTTTTCTCACTTTAATGATGAAGGTCTCTTCTAGAAGCAATATACATCAAAGAAGAAGTTATACATGTCCATCAAGGACTCTTATAAATATCCTTGGAGCCTTGATGATTTCTCAAGAAGGTGAAGAACACTGAGGGGCAACCACATGGGGAAATCAGAGCTGCCATGCAAAGAAGGAAGAGACCTTCCTCCTCTGGTTTATGCCTTGGGTCCTCGCTGGCTGAACATCTCAGGACAACATACACAGCAGCTCAACCCTGGCCATGGAACAAACATTGTCATCTTCTGCATGTTTCAAGTATTTGGTATAATTAAAAAATACATATGAAATGAATTTCTACAAAGAGAAAGACAACATTTATCTTACTAACAAGTTGAGATTGGAAGTTAAATTCTCCTCTGAATCTAATACAGAATTACATTTCAAATGAAAATTTCCAAAGATAGACATCACTGAATCAAAAGGCAGGAAACACAGGCACAGGAACCTTTGTTTTTCACTCAATAGGAAGGAGCATTTCTTTCTCCTCTGAATAAACTGAATGCTTTTTACTGAGTATTGTCTCTACTAACATGCTTTTTCATTGTTACACTCTATCAATCATTTTCCTCAGCAGGGCACTAATTTATTAGTTGAAAGCTGCTTTGCAATGATTGCAACCACTACCTTGGAAGCAGGTCAATATGATTGCTGTCGTTTTGAAACTGAGAAAGCTAAAATGCAAAGAAAATTGTCTAGCCCTGAGGCCAAGGAATCCAGTCTGTGTTTATTTCTCAGGCTTAGGTATTTCTTTTTTTCAGTCCTATGACACCACCTTAATGGCAGAAAGTGAAAAGAAACTAAAGAGCCTCTTGATGAGGGTGAAAGAGGAGAGTGAAAAAGCTGGCTTAAAACTCATCATTCAAAAAATGAAGATCATGGCATCTGGTCCCATCATTTCATGGAAAATAGATGGGGGAAAAAATGGAAACAGTGGGGAGATGGGGAAAAATTTATTTTCTTGGGCTCCAAAATCACTGTGTATGGTGACTGCAGCCATGAAATTAAGACGCTTGCTCCTTGGAAGAAAAGCTAGACACCAACCTAGACAGCATATTAAAAGTAGAGACATCACTTTGCTGACAAAGGATCGTATAGTCAAAACTACGGTTTTTCCAGTAGCCATGTATGGATGAGACAGTTGGACCATAAAGAAGGCTTAGCGCCAAAGAATTGATGCTTTCAAACTGTGATGCTGGAGAAGACATGAGCGTTTCTTAGACAGCAAAGAGATCAAACCAGTCAATCCTTAAGGAAATAAGGCCTGAAAATTCATTGGAAAGACTGATGCTAAAGCCAAAGCTCCAATACTCTGGCTATCTGATGTGAAGAGTCAACTCACTGGAAAAGACTCTGATGCTGGGAAAGATCGAAGGCAGGAGGAGAAGAGGACGAGAGAGGACGAGATGGCTGGATGACATCACCAACTCAGTGGACATGAGTTTGAGCAAACTCTAAGAGATAATGAAGGTCAGAGAAGCCTGGCGTGCTGCAGTCCATGGGGTTGCAGAGTCAGAAATGACTGAGTGAACAATAACAAGAGGCAACTTTAAAGTATTAAAAAAATGCCCAAGGATGAGAGTCCAGCAATTAATTATACAGAATGTAACTGTATGTTTATTTGAATATTTATTTAATTTATTTAATTAATTTATATTATGCTATGTCTTTGTTGTTGCATGAGAGCTTTCTCCAGTTGCAGTGAATGGGCTTTTCATCGTGGTGGCTTCTCTTGTTGCTGAGCAAAGATTCTTGCTGTTTGGGCTTCAGAAGTTGTGGTGCGGGGGCTCAGTTGCTTTGTGGCATATGGAATCTTCCCGGACCAGGAATTGAAACTGTGTCCCCTGCATTGGCAGGGGGACTCCCCTCCACTGTACTACCAGGGAAGTCCTATTTAAATATTTTAAACAATATTTAGTTCTACTTTTTTGGGATCAAGATTGTGGCACCAAAAAGCTACAAGGAGCTTTGCTCTGGCTCACTTAAAATAATGAACATTTCAAAACAGTTTTCTGCTAATTGAGGAAGCATAAACAATTTAAGTCATACTGGAATCATAAAGCATATGCATTATTTTTAGGTTAAAAATAATTGCAAGGAAGGAGGAGATGGTAAGTATATGCGAAAGCTGCTATTTACCCTTTTTTTTTTTCCCCACAGCATTTCTCCTTTATTCTTTTGTCTCAATGCTTGGGCCAGGTTGAATTTGCATTCTCCACTGCTTCCCTGGGGGGTTCAGATGGTAAAGAATCTGCCTGCAATGCAGGAGACTGGGTTTCAATCCCTGGGTAGTGAAGATCCCCTAGAGAAGGCAATGGCAACCCACTCCAGTATTGTGTCTGGAGAATCCCATGGACAAAGGAGCCTGGTGGGCTGCAGTCCATGGACTCGCAAAGAGTTGAACACGGCTGAATGACTAACACTTTCACTTCACCACTCAGCAAGGGGAAGAAAGGAAGAAAAAGGTGACAGAAGATGAGGTTTAAGAAAAGGCTGAGGAAAGAAGAGAAGATGAGGAAAGTATAGGAAGAACAGGGAAGTTAGAACAGCAAAAGACCTTCTCTTCATCTGAAAAAAAGAAATAATATCCTTTATTTGTTTTGGGGGGACCCTCTAAAGAAAACTGTAATGGAATATAGCCAGTAAAGAATCTGCCTGCAATGTGGGAGACTGGGTTTGATCCCTGGAGAGGTGAATGATAACACACTCCAGTATTCTTGCCTGGAGAATTCCATGGACAGAGGAGTCTGGCAGGCTACAGTCCTGCCAGGCTGTAGATTGCAAAGAGTTGGACACAACTGAGCAACTACTGAGAGAGAGAGGCACACATTCCAGATGTGACTAAATCTCCAAGTGTCTGTAGGTAATTTCATCATTTAACTCATTAATGTTGGCAATGCTGGAGGGTTTTTAGGGAGTCAATTTAGAACACCATACACATGAAAGGGATAAGTTATTGTCTGCAAGAGTCATTATCTTTTAGAAAAAAGAGCTATTTGGACAAAGGAGGTAAAACCTATACATTGGTCATGGACCTGAAAAACAGCCAGAAAAAAAAAATCATGCAGTTATACATGATTATTCAAAGTACAGAAAAATCATCAGTTCTTGGAAATTAAGTTCTCTCAACCCCACTGATATAAAAAAAAAATCCAAGTGAATGTTGGGGAGAAAGTGAAAAAAAATCTATAGGCAAGTGAAACTGTATATACCCTTGGAAAGTGAAAGTGAAGTCACTCAGTCATGTCCGACTCTTTGCGACCCCATGGACTATAGCCCACCATGCTCCTCTGTCCATGGGATTCTCCAGGCAAGAATACTGGAGTGGGTTGCCATTTCCTTCTCCAGGGGATCTTCCCGACACAGGGATCAAACCCAGGTCTCCTGCATTGTAGGCAGACACTTTACCCTCTGAGGCACCAGGGAAACCCATAAAGTCTCTTTCAAATTTATCCAGTGAATTATCAAATATTCTAGAAATTTAAAAATGCTCTCCAACATTGTTTTTGAGGCACATCTACATCACAGATTCATTGATGTCTTACAAACACTGAGCCATATTAGTTACCAGTATGTGGATATTTCACCTGCAAACAGAATTCGGGCAAGAGAAATAGAACAGACGAACAGAAAGGAAGTTTTCGAAATGGCTATCTTAAGAACCCAAATTCAATTTATTTGTCTGTTTTTATATGTAGAAGCAAATCAAGCATTCGGCGAGTTAATAAATCTATTTGACAGCTATGACAGGCTTATGATATGTGTGATTAAAAAGGTACCGCCCATCTCTACATTACTGCAGGTTTTCATTTTCAAAGCTTCATTACTTTTGGTGAGCCTTGCTTAAGTTATCGCACTTGAGCTCCAATTTCTTTGGCAATCTATTTTATATAGCTAGTAGTGCTTCTATACTTGGTTGATACACCATTAATTTACAAGCGTTTATATGTTTACTTGTAAATCTTTGAAGATACTTTTCTTTTATGGATTTTAAGCTTGGTCTAAAATGCAAATTCTGTCTATATCCTTCCACAGATCAAATGTTTGATTGTTTTCTTATCTGCCAGTATGTGCCCAGCCTCAAGAGAAAACTTACCATCCTACAAAGAGCTTTTCCCTAAGGAGGAGGGAAAACTATAAGGGAGCATATACTAGAGGTGAGAGGTCTTTCTCAGTTGAAATAGCTTGCCATCTTCTCCTCTTCTCATTCCTCTCTTTACTTATATTTCTTTCACAGAAGCAAAATGTTCATTTTTTAGAGGGAGCAAGAATAGGACTTGATATTTTACTTAATGGGCTTCTCTGGTGGCACAGAGGTGAAGAATCCACCTGCCCATGCAGGTGACTTAGGTTTGATCCCTGGGTCAGGAAGATCCCCTGGAGAAGGAAATGGTAACCCACTCCAGTATTCTTGCCTGGGAAATCCCATGGACAGAGGAGCCTGGTGGGCTATAGTCCATGGGGACAAAAAAGAGTCAGATACAACTTAGTGATTAAACATAAAACATACATATATATATACACACACATACATATATGTGTATGTTGGACACGACTGAGTGACTGAACAACAACAATTTTACTTAAACAAGAAAAACAAGTGATTGCAGTCTGAACAGTGTTTACCACATGTAGCAATCTTTCTCTGACAGGTTGCTTGTACCACCTTGAGGTTTTAATGTCCTTTTGCAAGATGGTGTCTTCTCCAGTACAAGTTATAACTTTTATTTATAGAAAATTAAAGCCTTTTCCATCCTTAGTCTAATACATAGGCTCTGCACAGCCTTAAAGAAAATAAATGCCTGCCAGCAACCAGCTGGAAGTGAAATATAGACTATGGAATAAAAAAAAGCATTTTTCAAATCTTTATAACAGTAAACACTTGGAAGCCAACAAGAACGCCTGAGATCCTTGCCTGAATGATGTGTGTAATTAAGGAAAAGATGAAAGCTGATGCTGTTCTAAAACACACATGCCTCTATTCACACATGCCCATTCACTCACGTGCACATACTCCTGCACAGAGGTCCTGGTGGCCACTGAATACCATCAGGCTTTTCCCTTTGGCACAAAGGCAACATTAATTTCCCAAGCCCCCACAACTTGCAAGATCTACTGAAAATGGATGGCATGTCAGGTGAGGCACTGATTTTATTCAGCAAGTGATCTTCCACCTCTTTGGTTTTTAAAGGTTGCTTGAAATCCTACCCCATTTTCTTTTCTAATGGAGAGAGAAATTTTAATAAGTTTTCCTAAAAAATTTGATTAAATTTTACTTGAAGTTATTGACTAAATAGGTGTTGGGTAATAACAATCATTCAGGAAGGAAGCCACCTTGGAGAAAAAGGAAGAATTCACCCTTCTTGATGATTAATAGACTAATGATGTATTTTATGGGCTCTTGCGGCCTGTGTAATGATATGCTTCCATGTCTTGCTGAATTGTGAGTTGTACATAAAACTCTCTTATTGATAAAATAAAGGAACCAACGACTGAAACATTTTGCCTTAAGACAAATGAATTAAGAGTGAATCTGAGGCTACCTTTATTGTAAAGTCACTGTCACTCGCTTGCTTTCTGGCAGCCTTTCTGGAGTGGCATGCTAAAGGAGGTGGCCTTACAGTTGTTGGCTTGAGTAGGCCCTGGATCACAGTGGTGACAATAGCAGTAGCACTCTCAGGGCAACAGTAATAGCTAATATCAATGCAACCTGCAATAATGCTGATACAGCTCTGTTACCTGGCAAAACCTCACAATACTCAGTTTTTTAATCCCCATTTTACAGACGATGAAATCAAGACAAAGATAGCTGCAGGGACTTATCAAAAACCACACTTCTAGTAAATACATTCATGGCATGCACTGCCTACATGAATGCAATCTGTAAAGAATATCACGGCAGCTATAAAAATGAAGTCATTTGCATACATTAGACTTCCCCTTGTGCAAAGATTTAGGTCGTGTTTGGTAATTTGCTCATACTTTTCTGCTGATTTGCTATTTGCCTTTGGAATATTTCAATAATTGTTTACACAGTCACTGCTGAAGATAAATTTACACTGTATATGCTGCTACATATAAACACTTACATAGCAGAATATACTGGGAAAGTATGTATGTATACGCTAAGGTACAACCTCAAATCTATAGAAACAGGATCTCCAGCACTTGCAAAAGCAATCAAATAAACAAAAACCCAAGTGAAAATAATATAATTAATTAATAACAGCTGATATTTTAATAACCTTACAGATGTTTGCTCATCCTCTTATTATCATGAATAACTGAACAACAGCTTTTAAAGAAAGCCTTTGGCTGAACACAAAGAATAAATGAATTGGGCCAACAAATCAAATATGCATGTCTTTATAATACCAGAGTAATATAAACATGCCGCAGATGAAAAAATCTTCAAATTCTGTTTTTGACTTAATAAACATTTTTTGCTTAGAATATCGTATGGTAACTATCAGTGAATCAAAGATGATGGGAAAAGATACACTTTGAAACTATAACAATTCCACTGCTATCTGCATAGAGGGGAGATGACAGAAATGGTTGACCAAAATAGTCTTAGGAAAGAGAGTTTTTCCCATGTCCAAGTTTGCATAAGAAGTGGAATATATACAATAAATCCTTATCCATTTTAAACACATAAATTTAAGGTTATAATTGTACTAAAACTACAGTATCCTTTCCCACTTTTATTAGCCAAGAGGATTTTAAAGGTTTTTAGGAGCATCACTTTAACTTGTTTAAATGTAAAAACTTATTTTGAGTTCCACTGTGCAATTCATGCTAGTTAAAAATAAGTTATCTTCTCATTAAAGCAACAACTGAGGCTAAACATCTGCTTGAAAATTACATCTATAGCTGGTTTGATGTGTTATATATGCATTTAATAAAATACTTTAAATGAGACTTCACACTTACACTGAATTTACATGTACTCATTTTGAATTAATGAAGCTTTATAGACTAAACTTCTGGACCTCGGCTACTCATTTTAAAGCCAAAAGAAAAGAAAGAGAAGATAGTTTATGAATTTAGGCTCACAATGTAAGTAATAAAGAATTTCAAATCACTTCAGATGGCTTGGCGTGCTTTAATTCTCTCATAAACAATACAGATTAATACTGGAAAGACTGCCCTAATACACAATAAAGCTCCCAGTCTTGTCCAACCATTCGTAGCTCCAAAAACACAGAATACAATTCCAACTATATGGTTTTAAATTAGAGCAGGTCAACCTAACTGCTTTCTCCTTTTCAGTCTGGAAACTTTTCTTTCATTAATCTATGAATATACTTTCCTCTTTAAAGAATAGGCCATTTCCACATAAATTTCAGTAGTTGCAGCTCCTGGGCTCCAGAGCACAGGCTCAGTAGTTGTGGCACACAGGCTTAGGTGCTCGGCAGCACGTGGGATCCTCCCGGATCAGGGATCTAACATATCTCCTGCACTGGCAGGTGGATTCTTTACCACTGAGCCACCAGGGAAACCCCAGGATATGTTCTTATTGACCATACACAGCCCATTAAGTCAAATCATTTCCAGGCAACATGCTTGTCATAATCAAAGACCAGTACTTAATCACCAGGCCTCGAGAAACAAGCAACCAGTCCACAAATGTGCTCCTCTTCTCACTCTGAGACCATAACATATGGGGGGTTTTAGCAATGAACTATTAATATATCTGGCACCTGGTTCTTACTTCAGGACCATCTCACCTAAAACCGCCCACTCTTTCCTCTTAAATAAGACATTTTGCTGAACTAATAATGACTAATCAGCTCACATGTAACTATGCTGTCATATATTTAGTATTTTTATATTTGGGAGGATACTGTGACTCACCTATAGCCATCCAAGGATTCAAAACAGTCAAGCAACTTGTTTAGCTGAGCATATATTGAATATTATTCACCAACAGTTGTTGAAGCCTTGAGACAGACGACTCCAGTGGAAAACCAACATATGGAGGTCCACTAATCCCTATCACTACTGAGAAAAGGTATATTTTGGCAGAGGAGTATCACACAACCTTCCAAAGAGTCTACAAACCTGTCCAGAATACATGACAGGGACCAACATGTAGAGTCTGGTTCAGAAGAAGATTCAGGCTTTGACACTGGGGGATCAAATAGGATTTAACTACCTGGATCCTTGCCATTAAGCTTGTTCTCACTTCTTGAGATAGGCATTAATCAACTGTGTGTTAATTGCTCAGTTGTGTCTGACTCTTTGTGATCCCATGGACTGTAGCCCATCAGGCGCCTCTGTCCATGGAATCCTTCAGGCAAGAATACTGGAGTGGGTAGCCATTCCCTTCTTCAGGGGATCTTCCTGACCCCAAGGATTGAACGCAGGTCTCCTGCATTGCAGGCAGATTCTTTACCATCTGAGCCACCAGGGAAGCCCTTAATCAATTGTCCACATGCAAATAAAATGGGTTAATTGAGGACAAATGTTATCCCTGAACCCTCCTCCGTGTTGACCAATGCTTTAAACCAGCCTTCCAAATTAAAGCCTATCTAGCTTCTAAAGCCAGCTCTTCATCCAGTCTCTACATACTGAAATGCTTCTGAGATTGCCCACATCATAGATCTGCCATATATGTTTATTATAAACCCTCAACTATTCTACTTTTGTGTAAACATTATTAGTGCCCTAATCTAACCTATGTTCCACCTTCCAGTGTCCTGCTCAAGTTGGAGTAGAGCCCCTTTCCCATTCATCACAACTCCAAAGGTCCTAACTCACGCAATTGAGTATCTTATTTAGTTGAAACTAAACATTCCACTTGCTTTTTCTCTTACCTGTGAGGTCTATCACTCTGTCTTGTAGAAAAAAGAACCCAGTAAAGTCAGATTTTTTCTTCATAAACCCATGCTAGGGCCATCTTTTTCTTCCTAGGTACTTTCCCATTACTATTCTGGTGCTGAGTTTCCCAAGCTATTTTCAAGCACAGGTTTTAAAGCAAGACAAGATGTCATTTCAAAGACTCTCCCTGCTTACAGAGTAGGGTGTTCATAATACACTGTCAGCTATGAATGCATTAATTAACACTCAAATCACAATTTAATCTCCCCAGGCTTACAAACTGTTGCCATGTTGCAGAATCTGTGTTATAGAATGAAACACACATGATAAATGACTTTGGAAAATGAGTACTAAATATGACCCTATCAAGAAGACACTGATTTCTACATATGTATAGCATAAAGGACATAAACATTTTATTATTCAGGAGAATAGCTTTCATATTCCATTACAGTGCAAATAAGCTTTGCTGAGGGACTGAAAATTTGAAACTAAACAGAGTTCTGTTCAGTACTGTAAGACATCCAGATATTACCCAGGAAATAAACATGCTGCTTCTTATGGGAAGCCAGGTATTCAGGGGAGAATATATGAATTGTATATAATCGTTGACATGATCAGTTTATAATTATATAAATTTAGGAAAGCCCTCACACAGGGCTGTGTGGGTGTGATACAGAGGCTTATGGGGGATTCTCTTCTCCCTTACGGATTTTCAGAGTATATTTCTTACGTCTCGGTCAGCAGAACATCCCACACCCTGGGAAAGCACCAGGAATGTCACATTATTATCTGAGGCAGTGGAACAGCAAGGGGGAAGGAGTAGTGGAAAAAACAAAAACAAAAATCTACCCAGGGTAGGCAATAGGGGATGTACAGAGAATCTGAAAACAGTAAGAAAACTGACAAAAAGTCAGTTTGGTTCACCTTGTTCCAGCAATTTTAAACAAATTCCATAATCATCCCTCTACAGGAGGAGGCTCTCATCTGTGCTTCCTCTCCCCATTTCATTCCCTTATGTCCCTGCACTGAGCCACTACTGCCTGCTCTGAGGATACTGAATGCTCTGTTACCCTGTCTTCCTGGGATCTATGTTTGTGCTGCCCTCGGCTGTAGTTTCTAAACAAGTCATCATAAGTAGGTAGAACTGAGTGTTGTGTGTGTGTGTAGAAGCAGAGCAGTTCGTGGTTAACCTATGAGTTTATTTCAGCATGTCAGATATCACAAACTCAGAGTTCCGAGCACACTCACTAAAATCTCAAGTTCTGTCGCTTTCAGCTGAAAATATTTAAACTTAGCAGGGTAATGCTAAGGCAAGGAGGTAAGTGGTATGCACACAGGCTTTGGTGTCAGACTGACTTGAGTTGGGTCCTTGCTGTGACCAGATGCAGGCCCTGGGAGATGTGGATATTCAGGCCTATTTTGCAGAGGGTTGAAAGAGGATAAGAGAAAATATATGTAAAATACCTAATCAAGGGTCTAAGATGGGCTTCCCTGGTGGCTCAGCAGTAAAGAATCTACCTGCAGTGCGGGAGACCTGGGTTTGATCCCTGGGAAGATCCCCTGGAGGAAGGCATAGCTATCCATTCCAATACTCTTGCCTACAGAACTCCATGGACAGAGGAGCCTGGTGGGCTACAGTCCATGGGGTCACAAAGAGTTGGACATGACTGAAGTGACTAAGCAGCCGCAGCAAGGTCTAAGACATGGAATATGCTCAGCTTTTACTGTATACTGACCAAAAGTTCTTTTGGAAAGTTACTTATTTATTTCAAAATTATATATATATATGTACATATATATATATATATATATATATATATAGCTTCATAGTGGACTATACTGGTTCCTTAACAAGTGGATTTTATTAGGGAAAATATCTCTCAAAATATGAGGCCCATGCGGAAAAATATAATGACATCTTTGCTAGAGAAAGATATTCTAGTATAATAGTTCTTAAACTTGAGTGTGTATCAGAATCACCTAGATATCACGCCCCAGAGTTTCTAATTCAATGGGTCTGTGTTGGAGTCCAACAATTTCTCAAGAGATACCAATGCTGCTGCTACTGGTGCTGGCCCCAAAATCACATGTTGAGAACCACTGTTCTAAGACAGTGATTTTCAAACTTTAACATGAACACAAATCACATGGGGCATCGTGGAGCATGGAAATTCTGCATTTCTAATAAGCTCCCAAGTGATATTAATATTTTTGGTCTGCAGATCAGACATGGAATGACAAGGCTCTTGGGTTGCCTTGCCCAAAAAGGTAGGTGATAACCATGTGTGGCTACTGAGCACTTAAAATGTGGCTAGTCCAAACTGAGAAGTGCTCATAAGTATAAATTACACTCTGGATTTAGAAGATTTATTATAAAAATGTAAAATATTTCAATAATTTTTCATATTGGTTATTTATTGAAATGCTAATATTTTAGATGTGTTCGTGTGTGCTAAGTCACTTTAGTCGTGTCCAGCTCTTTGCGACCCTATGGACTGTAGACTGCCAGGCTCCTCTGTCCATGGGATACTCCAGGCAAGAATACTAGAGTGGGTTGCCTTGCCCTCCTGCAGGGGATCTTCCCAACCCAGGGATCAAACCCATGTCTCTTATGTCTCCTGCATTGGCAGGCAGGTTCTTCACCACTAGAGCCACCATCAGGTTAAAATAAAATATTAATATTTTTACATTAAAAACTTGTTTAATGTGTAGAAAATTTTAAATAACATAAGTGCACCTAATTACATTTCTGTTGGATAGCACTGCTATAGAAAACATTAATTTATCCTCGCCTCTGATGCTTAGTTGCTCAGTCATGTTCGACTCTTTGCAACCCCATGGACTGTAGCCCACCAGGCTCCTCTGTCTGTGGGATTCTCCAGGTAAGAATACTGGAGTGGGCTACCATGCCCTCCTCAGCAACCAACAACATTCTTGAAGCAGCTCCACTGAAGGGCTTTAAAGCACTACTCACTTTATGTAATAATATCTCCCATAGGCTGTTTTTTGGAGAAGGCAATGGCACCCCACTCCAGTACTCTTGCCTGGAAAATCCCATGGATGGAGGAGCCTGGTAGGCTGCAGTCCACGGGGTCGCGAAGAGTTGGACATAACCGAACAACTTCATTTTCACTTTTCACTTTCATGCATTGGAGAAGGAAATGGCAACCCACTCCAGGGTTCTTGCCTGGAGAATCCCAGGGATGGGGGAGCCTAGTGGGCTGCTGTCTGGGGGGTCGCACAGAGTCGGACATGACTGACGTGACTTAGCAGCAGTAGCAGCAGGCTGTTTTTAACTTCATCTCTCTAAAGTTATCCTTTCATTAAGTCAGGGTCAAAAATCTTCAATGGCCTTCCACTTGTTAAAAGATAAACTCCAAACTTTTAAAATTAGCATTCTAAATTATCCACAGTCTATCCAATTTCCTTTTCCAACTTAACTGCTTCCCTAAGCATGAGACTCAAAATTCTTTCTGTTGACAGATGAATGGATAAAGAAGCTGTGGTACATATACTGCTGTTTAGTTGCTCAGTTGTGTCCGACAATTTGTGACCTCATAGGCTGCAGCCTGTCATGTTCCTCTGTTCATGGGATTTCCCAGTCAAGAATACCGGCATGGGTTGCCATTTTCTTCCCCAAGAGCTCTTCCTGACCCTGGCCTTGAACCTGCATCTCCTGCATTGGAAGATGAGTTCTTTACCACTGGGCCACCAGGGAAGTCTGGTATATATATAGTACGGAACATTACTAAGCGATAAAAAGGAACAAATTTGAGTCAACTGAACTGAAGTGGATGAACCTAGAGGCTGTTATACACAGTGAAGTAAATCAGAAAAAGAAAAACAAATATCACATATTAATGTATACATACGGAATCTAGAAAAATGGTCCTGATGAATCTATTTGCAAGGCAGGAATAGAGACACAGACATAGAGAATGGAATTATGAACACAGAGGGGGAAGGAGAGAGTGGGACAAATTGAGAGAGTAGCATTGAAAAAAATATATTCCCTGTGTAAAATAGATAGCTAGTGGGAAGTTACTGAATAACACACGATGTTCAGGCTGGTGTTCTGTGACAACCTAGGGGGGTAGAATGGGGGAGGTGGGAGGGAGGCTCAAGAGGGAGAGGATAGAGTTCCACTTATGGATCATTAATGCTGTACAGCAGAAACTCATACAACACTGTAAAGCAACTATACTCTAATAAAAAACAAATCTAAAACAGTATTTGCCAATTGTTTGATAAAGGATGATTTTGCTCAGGATTAAAAAACTAGATTTCTCAACTGGTCTTGCTTAACATTGGTCCTTTAGAGTAAATTCTTTGATCTCTACTTGGTGGTAAAAGTCAAGATGGTAATTTCTACCTTCAAGGGTTGATGTAAGAATTTAATGATATATATATGTATATATGTATATACACACACATACACACATACATATATGGGTTTCCCTGGTGGCTCAATGGTAAAGAATCTGCCTGCCAGGAGACATGGATTCAATACCTGATTGGGAAGATCCCCTGGAGAAGGAAATGATAAGCTGCTCTAGTATTCTTGCCTGGGAAATCCCGTGGACAGAGGAGTCTGGCAGTCTAGTCCATGAGGTTGTAAAGAGTTGGATGTGACCTAGTGACTGAACAGCAACAACAACAAATATAAGTATAAATAAATATATATGTGTGTGTGTGTGTGTGTGTGTGTGTGTGTGTGTGTGTCTGTGTGCTAAGTCACTTCAGTCATGTCTGACTCTTTGCGACCCTATGGACTGTAGTGCACTGGGCTTCTCTGTCCACTAATTCTCCAGGAATACTGAAGTAGGTTGCCATGCCCTCCTTCAGGGGATCTTCCCAATCCAAGATCGAACCCACGTCTCTTATGTCTCCTGCATTGGAGGCAGATTTTTTTTGCTGCTGAGCCACTGGGGAAGCCCATTAATGAGGGTAGTTGGTTATAAACTATAGTATGTTTTGCTTTACTATGGTTTAAATATTTTATTAAAACATCATTGACAATGTCAACAAATAGGTGTCTACACTAGTTGGACTAACTGACCACTAAGGCAGAGGTTCCCAAACTCTCTCAGATCACAGCATACTTAGTGAGTGTCTTGACAACTGTTGCAAAGTGCACCTAGTACCAAAAAAAACAGCTAAGATTTGGATTTATTAAGTAGTTAAGTCCAAATGACTTCATTTTTCTTTATTTCCTGACAACTTAGTAGTCTACTAAAATATTATACACATAAATTAAAGAAAAACATTATTTTTTCAGTCTCAAATAACTATCATTACTTATGAATGAGACATGTGTGCCTGTTTGGCACAATTTCTCAAACCTTGGAATCAGATTGGATATTGCCTCATTTCCTTCTCCACAAAGGTTTATGCCCCACCAAAAACCAAGTTTCACAAAGGATGTTAAATTATGGACTATTTCAAGATAGTAAATTTTTGGTGACCAGATCAACAATTTTGTTGGTTTCCTTTGAAAATTTAAACTAATGTGTAACAACTCTAGGAATTTACAGCAGTGTTCCAGGGTGCCTTGTCTCACAGTTTGGAAATCACAGCTCCAAGCTCTTTTCTGATTAAGAAATTATGATTCAAAGGATTTTAAAAACTTGAAGTTTGAAACTCCTTGCTTCCCCCCTGTTGAGGTTTAAATCTCATTACAGTGTCAAAAAAAAAAAAAAAGCAAGCGTGTCAGAACAGCTTGGGACAGTGTACAGAAGGGCAGGGAGCATTGGAATATTTGCTCTTTTTCATATGGGGTAGGAGAAACAGATTCTTGACATGAAAGGTAATCAACAGATGTGATCCAGTGGTCACCCTGGGGTGGACCACTAGAACTTCCTTACCAAGCCCAAAGACTCCCTCTCCTAATTTCCACTTTTTCTCTCCAGCAGGCTTCTTAAGCAAAAGTAGTTTGGTTGACTTAGCACCAGAGTGTATGAAACAGTGTCTGAAGCTTTAGGCAATGGAACTCACTAAGATAGCTAGCTGTCCCTATTTATGTCATGTGGAATCCATCTGGGGACACACACAGTGGTCACAGTGTGTTCCTGAGATGAATGAGGCTGCTACCTAACTGGCCCCAGACAGTCAAAGAAGTCCAGTTCCACATTGCTACCATAATGAGTGATGTTTCATTTGCCAAATGCAATGAAAACCTTCTCAAAGATAGTAAGGGAGAAAGAAGCTTGGTAAAAGGAATTATCAATATATCAGACTCTAAACTAATTGAACAATTAGATGCATGTATTGTTTAGGAGAATTATGACTAGGAATATTAATAAAACAATCTGTGAATACTGCATGTCCTTTTCATAATTTTGGTTTGGGGGTAGAAGGACAAAAAATACCTGCAGCTATTTTTTAGATGGCCATAAACAAGATTTTGATTTTATTTTCAGATAAGACAAAAGCAATGAGAAGACAGCTCCACAAGGCTTGCCTGGGGCAGAGAGATATTATGGGAGAGAAAATGTTTATTTGTCAGAGAATCATTCTCAAGATCCCCTTAAGGGTCTCCAGTTAGAGCTTTGATGTATCTCTCTTTTCACTTTCTAACATAAGTTACATTGGGTATATCACTGAAATGAAATTAAAAGAATGCTCTCTGCTTTTCTTTAATGATAAAAATTTAAATTTAACTGGAGATTCTTTTACAGTTTTTTCTTAGAAAGGATGGAAAAGCTTCACAGCATGTGCTGTTGACAGTATGCCAGAAGACCCTAGACCCCTGTGGTTTCTTGATGACAATTGTGGAGCCACCAACTGTCTTCACAACTCAGAGTGATTACCCATAAACAGGTGCTTGGCGACAATTCCAGTTCATTACCCACATCAGAACCGAGAGTGCAGAGGAGAAAGTGATATGATTGGTTTCTTGGCAGTTATCCTGGGATGGATAATTTGAGTATTGTTAATAAAATATGAACTCGTTTTAATATACTGGTTGATTATATTTTATGTGGTAGGCAATGAGCTATATCCTGTAAGGAATTTTTAAAAAATTAGGTATATAGTCATTGCCCTTCATTAAGGGAAAACTGGGAAATGAAAAAACACACAACAGCTTTTCAGAAGGCAAAACAGAGGTAACATGAGAAACACATAGCATTTTATGAATTTTCAGGAGAAAGAGTATTAGTTACTGAAAAGCTATTCAGTCCTATATATTCTCATATAATTTCATGTAATCTTCACAAAAGTCCCATAAAATAGTATAATTATAATTTTGTAGATTAGGTAACTGAGATTTCAATGATTATACAGTTCAGTAATGGACACATAGGGAATTTGAATTCATGGTTTTCCAACTCTGAAGTCTATCATCTTTCCACATTCTACTTTGAAATAAAAAATAAAATGTCATCCACTTTACAAGATGAAGGCTTTAAAGAGGAGATGGCATTTGTAATAAAATGTGAGGGGTAGAGTTTCTTATTAAAATTTTCACTAATATAAAAGTATATATATATATTCCTAGCATCAGAGGAGAATAAAATAAACCCTTAAATTAATCCCCCAGACACATCCACTATGGCAAGCACTCTCAGCTGGCTGACTCAGCACACAGTCTCACCTCTTTCTCCCCAGGCAGGGATGGCCAGGCAGCGACAGGAGATGCAAGAAAAGTACCTGGGTAGTACCTCCCTTCCTAAATATTAAGTCCGTAATAGGACAAATCTGCCTTGGCTACTACTGTCTTCTCCACTATATGCTTGCTGAAACTTCAAGTTTTCAGCCACTTTTTGACCATGATGCAGCAAAGAGGAGGATAAAGGCAGAAAGACTCAGGATCCTTGATGGTATCACTGAGAGCCACCATGTCAGCTCTGATCTGTTTCCTCATGGGCATTTTGTTTCGTAAAACAACCTAACTCTGATGTATGCAAGCCACTGTGAATTTTTATTATTTGCAGCTGAACATATTCATAACTAATATAAATATATATATACTATTAATACTATCTACATGTATATATTATATATTCTTCTATATACAGAATTTTGAAACTTGTTTTTTCATTAAATTTCTCTTGAAGAAATAATATTTAATGCCTTCATGATATTTCATAAAGTGCATGTAGCATAATTTATTTTATCGTTCTTTTGTGAGATTCATAGGTTACTTTTTTCTTTCCATTTTAGGCATTATAAATAAACTTTCATATATATTTGATGGTTTACATCTCTGAACATGTGATGGATAGAAATGGCCCCAGGAAGTACGAACAGGGAAAGCATTCCATACAGAGGAAGGAGTATGTGACACAGAGGCAAGAAATATGAATATAGCCCAGGGAATAGTTTAGTAATATTATCCGGCTGATGTGTAAGTCCATGGATATAATGGTTGGAAAGATAGGTGGGAATGAAACAGGAGAGCTTTGAATGTCAGACTGAGGAGAGTCACTGGGGGCTACGATTAATTTAGCAACATGAATCTGTGTGTAGGGTTTAGGACTGATGACAATGGGGAGAGGCCAGAAGCAGGAAGACATCACTGTGGGCAAGTCAGTCCCAGGATAGACTGATGAGGGCATGCTCCAGTGTACACATAACTAGAAAGATGGCTATATTTGTGGGAGGCACAGTGAAGATTGAAGCTTCATCACGTAAAAATCAATTGGATGCAGGGAATGGGAAAAGGGAGTGAAAAGTCAAAGACGATGGCAGTTTTGAGATGAACTGACTTTAAAAAGTAAGTCAATGTACAGAAATAGTGATGACAATGAAAAAAGGAGCTGTGGGACTTCCCTGGTGGTCCAGTGGTTAAGAATCCACCTGCCAATGCAGGGGACAGGGGTTTGATCCCTGGTCTGTGAAGATCCCACGTGCTGTGCAGCAGCTGCAGCTAAGCCTGTGCACCACAACTACTGAGCCCATGATCTAGGGTCTGGATGCTGCAACTACTGAAGTCCAGAGCCCGTGCTCCGCGACAAGAGAAGCCACCGCAATAAGAACCTGGGGCACTGCAATGAAGGGTAGCCCTTGGTTGCCACAACTAGAGAAATCCCACAGGCAGCGACGAAGACAGTGCAGCCACAAAATATAAATAAATATTTAAAAAAAAAAAAGATAAAAGGAGCTGTTAGGGTGGGGAAAATACAGTGGAGCCATGTTTATTTTTAAGACAGAGATAAGACTTCATGGTGGAGCATGCAGAGGGTCGAAGTGTATGTTTGCAAACTGAATGGAGAGTTGGGGATGAATTTAAAACTAGACATGCTTAGATGTAAGACGTCACTGGCACAGAGATAAGACATCAAGTTGAAGCAGTGGGTTTAATCATCTAGATAAAACTTAAGGCAGAGAGAGGCCAAGGAATATAGCCATGAGAGCAGTTAGGTAGGAGGACTGCTGTATACAGTTGGCTACAGTGGGGTGATCTCAGAAGATGAACATGGGTAGAAGCCTGCACAGTGCAGTGGCTTGAAGGGAACTTTGGGTTACTGGGTAAACAGTATCTAGCTATTTTGATATGAGGTTGTAGAAATACTTCATAATTCAAACTGACTGAAGGTGCCAGTGTGAACTATGAAAAGTTGTACAGTAACTACTAGTTTGAAATTCTCAAGTGCATAGAGAAGCTGAGACTGACTGCAGAGTATTTCCAACAGAGATCCCAGTGCGACTATCAAATGAAAAGAGAAATGTCTTTTAAAATCAAAAGCATTAGTTGGTAAAAAAGAAAAACTTTAGGAGAAGACCTGGGTTTGTCTGCCCTGGTCTGTAGTGAGTAGGCACTGTAGGACAGAAGATGTGTAGGATTTCAGAGTTCTTTCTAGACTGGGGTGGGGTGTTTACTAGTCAGTCAGTATGTATTTATTGAACACCTTTAAAAAATTTTTATTCACATATTCAAATATTTTTGTTTTATCATGTAAATAATTTTGGAAATATGACAGTACATTCAATATAAGCAATTTTAATACTGTCATCTTATATGTGAGAGAGGCAGTAGAAACAAAAGTCTCATGGATATTTTTACTACAGAGAAATAGTCTAATACAGCCCTCAAGAAGGTACATGGGGAATCATCATGAGGAAAGGAGCTGGAAAAAAAAATCTCATTCTTGTACCTCTGATGGTCTTTGCGGAGGACCTATGGAAGCAGGAGGTGGCTGTGGAGACTGGAAAACAGACTGCAAAGGTACACTATGGTCAGTTGCTGCCTCCTGGTTTTGGCCATATATCCACAATGCTTCCATGGTTCTCTCAAGCTATGTTACTCGAGAACATTCCAAGATTAGAAGTGATACTCATTCAGTGTGTTTTTAAATGCTTTAGCTTCTTCTAGCTTCTCTGAGAGTTTCTGTTTGGTGCTTCTATTACCTCCAGAGTTGAATGCCACTCCAAACTCACTGTCACATCTGTATCTGCATACTAGGGCCTCTCGTGGGTCATGTGCTGTCATGGACCAGGGAGTCAGTAATGAAATGACATGGAGGCGCTGGGTGGCTAATGGCCAACCTAGTTCTACTGAGCACCTTTAAGGTGTCACTCACTGTTCTAGGTTCCTGTTTATATGCTACTAAACAGCAGAGAGAAAGAAAGTCACTGCCCTCAAGGAGTTTAATTCTAGAGGAGAAAGACAAGCAATAAATAACGGCATAAAATAACTTCGGGTGCTGCTTGCAACACACAAAGAATATAACATTACGTCATGTGCAGAGAGTGACTGTGTGAGCTGTGGAGGTGAGGGATGGCTGCTCTGAGGAGGTGGCTTGAGCACAGGATAAATGATGGAAGATATGGGAGAAGAACTGTGCCAGTGGGAGGAGTGTTAAACACCAGACACCAAGAAGGGAGCAAGCTTAGCATGTTCAAGGAGCAGAGAAAAGGCCAGTGTCTTGGGAATATAGTAGATGAGCAAAGTGGATCAGGTTGAGGTGTAAGAGACAGGTGGGGGGATGACAGACTAAAGCACACTGAGGGAGGCAGCATTCAGGGTGCTCAACAGTGGAGGAGAGAGCCAGAGGGGAAAGGAGAGAGAAAAAGTGAGACAGAAGGAGTCTCTCTCTGGCAACACCTTCACAGGAACAATGGTGAAGGGCAGCACTGCACTGCCAACCAGGGCAAGGTACATCCACACATGCCAGCTGCCTACAAGGCTGCACCAGTCACAAATTTAGAGCCTACCGAATTGACACCGGAGCTTCCTAGGTGGCTCAGCAGTAAAGAACCTGCCTGCCAATGCAGGAGACAAGGGTTTGATCCCTGGGTCAAGAAGAGTCTCTGGAGAAGGAAATGGCAACTCACTCCAATATTTTTGCCTGGGAAATCCCATGAACAGGGGAGCCTGCCGGGCTATAGTCTATGGTGTCACAAAGAGTTGGACATGAATGAGCAACTAAACAACAACAAAGTGACATTGTCTTTTGGATTTTTCGCAGGTATCTTAATAGTAAAATGTACAAAACTGTGCTTGCTACCCAGTTTTCTTATCACCATTGCCCACCATGGCTGTCAACACCTCTGTTTCCTCAGCCCATTTTAGCAGGTCTCTTGAGGCAGGCCGCAAACCCATTCTCTTTGCCCACCTCCACTGTCACCATGCTGGTGAGCCTCTTTACTGGTCACATATTATTCCCATTCTTGCCCTTTCTCCATGCGGAGGCCAGAGTAATCTTCTTACAGGTAATTCAGTTTAGTTCAGTCACTCAGTCATGTCTGACTCTCTGCGACCCCATGGACTGCAGCATGCCAGGCTTCCCCATCCATCAACTCCCAGGGCTTACTCAAACTCATGTGCATAGAGTCGGTGATGCCATCCAACCATCTCATCCTCTGTTGTCCCCTTCTCCTCCCGCCTTCAATCTTTCCCAGCATCAGGGTCTTTTCCAGTGAGTCAGTTCTTCGCATCAGGTGGCCAAAGTATTGGAGTTTCAGCTTCAGCATCAGTCCTTCCAATGAATATTCAGGACTGATTTCCTTTAGGATGGACTGGTTGGATCTCCTTGCAGTCCAAGGGACTCTCAAGAGTCTTCTCCAATACCACAGTTCAAAAGCATCAATTCTTCAGCACCCAGCTTTCTTTATAGTTCAACTCTCACATCCATACATGACTACTGGAAAAACCGTAGCTTTGACTATATGGAGCTTTGTCAGTAAAGTAATGTCTCTGCTTTTTAATATGCTGTCTAGGTTGGTTATAACTTTTCTTCCAAGGAGCAAGTGTCTTTGAATTTCATGGCTGCAGTCACCATCAGCAGTGATTTTGGAGCCCCCTAAAATAGTCTCTCATTGTTTCCATTGTTTCTTTATTTTCTTGCCATGAAATGATGGGACTGGATGCCATGATCTTAGATTTCTGAATGTTGAGTTTTAAGCCAGCTTTTTCACTCTCCTCTTTCACTTTCATCAAGAGACTTTTTAGTTCCTCTTCACTTTCTGTCATAAGGGTGGTGTCGTCTGCATATCTGAGGTTATTGATATTTCTCCCAGCAGTCTTGATTCTGCCTTGTGCTTCATCCAGCCAGCATCTTGCATGATATATTCTGCATATAAGTTAAATAAGCAAGGTGACAATATATGGCCTTGACATACTCCTTTCCCCATTTGGAATAAGTCTACTGTTCCATGTCCAGTTCTAACTGTTGCTTCCTGACCTGCATACAGATTTCTCAGGAGGCAGGTCCAGTGGTCTGGTATTTCCATCTCTTTCAGAATTTTCCACAGTTTGTTGTGATCCACAGAGTCAAAGGCTTTGGCATAGTCAATAAAGCAGAAGTAGATGTTTTTCTGGAACTCTATTGCTTTTTCAAAGATCCAATGGATGTTGGCAATTTGATCTCTGGTTCCTCTGCCTTTTCTAAATCCAGCTTGAACATCTGGAAGTTCACAGCTCACATACTGTTGAAGCCTGGCTTGGAGAATGAAGGCAATGGCAACCCACTCCAGTACTGTTGCCTGGAAAATCCCATGGACAGAGGGGCCTGGTAGGCTGCAGTCCATGGGGTTGCAAAAAGTTGGACATGACTGAGCGACTTCACTTTCACTTTTCACTTTCATGCATTGGAGAGGGAAATGGCAACCCACTCCAGTGTTCTTGCCTGGAGAATCCCAGGGACGGGGCAGCCTGGTGGGCTGCTGTCTCTGGGGTTGCATAGAATCGGACATGACTGAAGCGACTTAGCAGCAGCAGCAGCAGCAGCATTACTGTGCTAGCATATGAGATGAATGCAGTTGTGCAGTAGATTGAACATTCTTTGGAATTACCTTTTGGGATTGGAATGAAAACTGACCTTTTACAGTCCTGTGGTCATTGCTGAGTTTTCCAAATTTGCAGGCATATTGAGTGTGGCACTTGAACAACATCATCTTTTAGGATTTGAAATAGCTCAACTGGAGTTCCATCACCTCTACTAGCTTTGTTTGTAGTGATGCTTACTAAGGTCTAGTTGACTTTGCATTCCAGGACGTCTGGCTCTAGGTGAGTGATCACGCCATCATGGTTATCTGAAGATCTTTTTTGTATAGTTCTGTGTATTCTTGCACCTCTTCTTAATATCTTCTGCTTCTGTTATGTCCATACCATTTCTATCTTTTATTTTACCCATCTTTGCACAAAATGTTCCCTTGGTATTTTTTCTTGAAGAGATTGCTAGTCTTTCCCATTCTATTGTTTTCCTCTACTTCTTTTCATTGATCACGGAGGAAGGCTTTCTTATCTCTCCTTGCTATTTTTGGAACTCTGCATTCAAATGGGTATATCTTTCCTTTTCTCCTTTCTCTTTTGCATCTTTTCTTTTTTCAGCTATTTGTAAGGCCTCCTCAGACAACCATTTGCCTTTTTGCATTTTTTTTTCTTGAGGATGGTCTTGATCACTGCCTCTTGTACAATGTCACAAACTCCTGCTCATGACAGGTAATTCAGATACTTCATTATTTCAACTTAAACCCTTCACGGCACTTTCAACAAAAGTTCTGAGAAGGATGCATTCAGGATGAAAAATGAAACCAATAAATCTCTGCGGTGTCTGATCACATTTGGGGAAAAAGTTCTTCCCAAAAAACTTGTTGGGAAGTTTAAAAGATGGTTTAAAAAGTTAAAAAATGGTTAATAAAACTTTAAAAAAAGTTTAAAAAGTGGTTAAAAAGAAAAAAAAAAGGATTCATAAGAAATAGACAAGTGAGAAAGGATGGTAGTTTGAACTCTGGGCTATATAATAAAGACAAGAATGGTTAGAGGACCAGAAGAGGCAGTTAAGTGAGTTGCCTAAAGTGCTAAAGATGCTGAAGTCCTTGAGCAGGAAGGAGGGGGTGGGATAAAAACCACAGAATCTGGAGGAGGTAAAAGAAGTTAGAAGAGGGAGTCTTGAGATCCCTCCTACGTCTCTGGCCTGTTCTATTGGTCTTAGTCACATGCGTCTTGTATAAACCAAGCTAGAGAAGTTTTCCAGGCCTTCTGCAAATCATTTTTCTTCCTGGAATTCTCTCTCTCTGTCCCCATATCCTCCCCTCCCATTACCATGTGCCACAGCACTCTGTTCCTCTTTTAGCATCTATCACTCTACTTATTTTATTTCTTTGTTTATTTGATCTACAGTCTGACTCTCCCATCAGATGGTAAGTTCACTGAAAGAGGAAATTGTTTTTTATTGATCTCTTTTTATCTCCAGTGTCTGATATGATCTGGCTAGAGTGAATGATCGAATCCATTAAGGTAACGCAGAGAGAAGCAGACATAATTTTTCACTACCTCTGCCTTCTGGATTCTCATAAAATATCACATTGCTTTGGGAGAGTTTGAGAATTCAGGGAGGCTTTTTTTATTTTTTTTTGGCTGGATCTCTAGGATGGTGAGAGGCAATCTGGAGGTTTAAAGTAACCCCTGGAGAATGAGACAAAATCCCACCAAGGAGGGCAGCCACAGCCAAGGCAATCTCCATGGAGGTGTTCACCTGGCTGAGAGCATGAATTGGCAGCAGCTGCTACACAGACTGATGGCTTCTGGGAGTGGGACCAACAGAAGCATTTGCTTCATTGTTCATTCATTGTAGACAGTGTTTGATAATTGGGACAATAAACCGTTATTCAATAAGCTATTATTCTAAGGGCCACTCGTCACAGTGTCACCTGAGTGAGTAACGTCAGGTTCCTTTTTGATAGAGGAGACTAGAACAGTCGTTTCAGGAGCTATCTTCTCACCATGTCTTCAGACTGATCATTTAATGTTTCTGGATCTCAGTGCCACATTTGTGACCTCAGGAGAGTTAACAGAGGCCTCTCTCTTCTTCAGTAGTTAAGGAAGAATCAGACAACTTAATGTGTAAGAAAGTGTTTTATAAACTAAGCGTAGACAACTGATAGGGATGATTATCTTTCCAAAGACTTCATTGTCACAGACTTCCCTGGTGGTCCAGTGGCTGGGAGTCCACCTGCCAATGCTGGGGACACCAGTTCAATCCCTGGTTGGGGAGGATCCCACGTGCGTGCAAGGCAGCTGGGCCCATGCACTGCTGGCTGCTGAGTCTGTGCTCTAGAGCCTGCATGTTGCAGCTGCTGAGCTCATTTTGTGCACTATGTGTTTTGGGGATTTCTCTATTTTTTTTTTTTTTTGGAAGAAAATTAAGTCTTATTTATTGCGAAAACCAAACCACTAGGAAAATATATCACAGTCTTGATACAGCAAACAGACAATATTATCATTTCAAGTAGTAAGTTGGTAAAAAGACAAGGTCCTTATCACAATGATAAGGGGCCAGAACTGGGGCAAGAACAACACGTGTAGCAAAGGCCCTGGCAAAAGTGGTATTTGGTAATGGAGGGCAGTACCTTCATCGCTCTAAAGGAGCCACAGTTCATCCCTGAGTTGCTTACTTTTCCTCCCTTGATTTTTTTTGTTGCCAGGGGATTGTCTCAACAAAGCTGTTATTTCAGGGGGCAAAGTGAGCAACACTGGGTTTAGGCTTTCATTCTGTTTCATGAGAAACAGATTTTTCCAAAGCCCGTCCTTCACAACCCTCTTAATGAAGTAGCTAAATAGTTCCTCTTTCGCTGTTCATTCCTGAATATGAGCATATTATACTGTCAAAACCCCGTTTCCCTTCCAGGCTGAGTGTCACTGTAAGATTGTCTGGTAGCTTGCTGACTCTGCTGCAGGCGGCCTCAGGGCCCACCATGGCTGCCAGTGAGAGGGAGAGCACTTGCCTCCCTTACCCGTGTGAGATCACTTCTTACAATTTTGCAGGGTCTCCCGGCTGAATGATGTGATGTGTGAGAATTTTAAGAAACACACATCCACATCTTGATGGTCAGAAAGGAGTACCTGCAGGGACCCTTTCAACGTTTTTATCCAAACTGCCTCTCCCAACTTTACATCTTAACGTCATGCCCTTGCCAATAAAAGAAAAACAAGCAAAACAAACCCCCTGGAAGACCCCTGCCCCTTTCTACATTAGTGACTGCATGGATTTTATTCGTTTGTGGAAAATGTTGTAGTGATCCTTCTGGTAAACAGCAGGTGGACACCAAATAGAAACACCTCCTTTCACACTCCACTAGACCATAAGCTGGTTACGTGAACCTGCCAGCCTCTTGGTATCTGTGCAATAAGAGGATCTGGTACCTTGGAGGGCCCTGGTTTGGTACAGGGGAGACTCCCTATTGGCAGGAGAAGTACTTGCCACATGAAACTCAGGCTCACAACAAACCTCCTGTGCTATCTGTGACCCAAATTTTAGCACTGCTTTTTATCCATTTCACTTTCTAGGATTGAAGCACAAAGGAACCAGCGTCCAGAGGAGAGAAACACAGGCCTTAGACTTGCTGCTGTTCTTAATTTCCTCATTCATCAACTCTCCTTAAAAGACCCAAATCCCCATTCCTCTTTTTAAATTGATTCCTGCCCTCAGCCCTGATGGCCACTAGCAGACAGCTATTTCCCAATGGAAGAGAGGGACTCCTTCATCTTCCTGGTCATGGTTGGGATGAGGTTCATGTGGTCATCCACACACTTGGTCACGCAGGTCTCCAGCTGCCGCTTCACGTGAAGCTCCTTACTCCCTGCATCTATCGAATCTTTGGCCTTGTCATTGCAATACATAGTGCACCGGGCCAGGCGGTCCTGGAACTTCTCCAACTCGCTGGTCACCAGGGCCTGGGCTTGAGCCAGAGGTGCGTGGCAGTGCTCAATGCACTGGTGCACTTGCTGCATAGACGCCTGGCTTTCCTCACAACAGGCGGCGCTGCACCGGAACATAAGGCCCTGCATCTTCCGGATATTCTCCCTCTCCAGACTCTTCACCATAGAGTCCACCGCCTCCTGCACCCGGAGCTGCTGCAGCTCCGCCATGGCTACCCGCCGGATTTCTCTATTTTAAAAAATGGGTTGATGTTGTAGCCTTCCAAGCAGAAGGTAAGTAGGCTGATATGACTCAGGATACCCTGACTCACCTATGCCTTCTTTTGGGAGAAATTTGACAATGAAGAATCTGAAGCAGAGACAAGCAATGAGCCAACCCAGAGGGCTCAGCCAGACCAGGAGAAACCCTCCTTTCCCACTCTTCCTCACTGCCATGGACTTAGTTCAGGAACTTACTCTCTCCCACGCCCCCTGCTGACTCATTTCTGCAACATCTTCCTAAGCTGTACTCCAATCCAAACCATTTCTCTGGGCTTCCCCGGTGGCTCAGTAGTAAAGAACCTGCCTGTCAGTTCAGGAGACATGGAATCTGTCCTGGGTTGGGAAGAATCCCCTGGAGAAGGTAATGACAACCCATTCTAGTAATCTTGCCTGTGAAATCCCGTAGACGGAGGAGTCTGGTGGGCTACAGTCTACGGGTGTGCAAAAGAGTCAGACGCGACTTAGCGACTAAACAGCAACAATAATCCATTTCTCCACAGTTGCAGCTCTTTTGCCTAAAACTCTTCAGAAGGTTTCCCCAAATTTTAGACCAAATCCATGCTTCTTTGCATGATACCCAAGGCTCTAAGATCTTCCTGTCTCCTCCACTCATGGTGAAATTGTGTGTAACAGCCACTTGGGTGAGCGCTTTTTCTCAGAATCAGCCATGCTGTTTTCCTTTCATCTCTGTACAAAGGAAAACCTTTCTCTCTAGTTCCTCTCTGCTTATCCTTCAAGTTCAGCTCAGGTACCATCTCCTGCATGGAACTGTCCCTGACCCTTCCCTTAGTCTGAGTTAATTTCACACATATCAAACTGTATTCTAAATGTTTACTTCTCTTCTTAAGGAAAGAGAGCTCACTTCTTTATCTGTGTACTCCCTTGCACTTTCAGTAGAGCCTGACACAAAGTAGATGCTAAATAATGTTTGCTGAATGAATGAATAAATGAACACATGAAAATAACATAGCCAGGAAATGACACTTGTTTGCAGCAGGCAAAGCATGTTTTAGAGATGTTCCCTGATGGAAGTTTTTGGCAGATAAAGACAATAGATATTTGACTTCTGAGAACAATATCAATATCATGTTGGAAAGACACAGCGCCTAATCCATAAATCTGAAGGTAAAAATAAGCAGTTTACATCAGTGCCATGTGTTGAATGGCCTGCAAAATGCAATTTCACAGCTTTCCAAATCCTGAAACTCTTATAGCTCCATGGGCAACCTGACTTCTGGAGGTTCTAACACCATAAAGACCAGTTCTTCCAAGGGAAGTTGGTTTATTTGTCAGATATAAAACCAGCTTTTCTGAGTAAAATCCTTAGTTCTTCAAGCTTGTGTGTTAACTTGGCAAAAAACATATTCTACCTCCTAAAGAGTGAGAAAGAAATGCTCTAGACCTGTGCAAGCAAGATGGTCACTAGTCAGATGTGGTTATCGAGCACTTGAAATGTGACTGGTCTGAACTGAGCTGTGCTTGAGTGTGAAGTGCCCACTAGATTTTGAAGTCTTGCTATCAGAAAAAGGTAAAATATCTCATTATTAAGTGTATTATATTGATGACATGTTGAAATGATAATATTTAGGGTACATGATATTATATAAAATATATTATTAAAATTAATTTGACCTTTTTCCTAGTTACATTTTTATGTGGCTACCAGAAAATTTTAAATCACATATGTGGCTCACATGAGTGGCTTGCAGTATATTTCTATTGGACGGCACTGCTTTAGAGGTTCAGACTACCCAGAGATAAGAGTGACTGCTTAGAGGACTAACCCTCCAGCTGTTCTAAGGGGCTTATCTCTTAAAAGTTTAAGCACATTTCTTGTGTCCTGAACAGGAAGCAGTGAATGGACAGTTTTCCTTTTTCCTAAAGGGAAAGTCATAGTCATCCTGAAGGCTGGCTGGGAGGTAGAGAGGCTGGCTAATGCTGATTGGTTCATGATACTGGAATTCTAGAATTCGTGTGTTATTTTCGATGATCAGTGTCTACTTCTGTGGACAGTTCTCACTTGTCTGGACTGTCAGTGTTCTTTTCTGACAAGTGACTTCTTACTGGACAAAGTTGGAAATTAATTAGACCCATGGTGAGCCTAAGAATAAATGGATTTTGAATAAGGCCCAACGAGGTGCTCCAATATGTAAAAGGCTATAGCTTTGGGGAGTTTTGCCTCTGCCCAGTCTTCTTGCATCTTTTTTTTGGTTCTTGGTTGTATTCCAGTTAGAGAAGCTGCTCTGGTTTCTCGATCTGCAGGATATCACCTGCATGGCACATCTGGACCACTATTCAGGCACAGGGAAAAGAGTGTTGCATGAACACCGGGAATTTGTGTTTCATTCCTAACTCTGATGTTACTCAAAGAAACAATTCCAGGACATTCTTCTATTTCCTCATTTGCAAATTTAGAGCTTGTCTCATATATTAATATCTAGACCTTGTTTCATATATTAATACCTCACAGGGCTGCTGTGGGGATTAAATAAATCAATGTTCATGGGGAATTTCTAAAAAGAATAAAGTTCTTACTCAAAACTATGAATCTATTAGCATTTCTATATATTGTTTGGTTTATCTTAGTCTTGCTTTATTATAAAGCATGATTTCTCCTGCAGGCTTCTGAGAATGAAATTCAGACTCCTGCTGCTGCTGCTAAGTCACTTCAGTCGTGTCTGACTCTGTGCGACCCCATAGACTGCAGCCCACTGGGCTCCCCCGTCCCTGGGATTCTCTAGGCAAGAATACTGGAGTGGGTTGCCATTTCCTTCTCCAATGTATGAAAGTGAAAAGTCAAAGTGAAGTCACTCAGTTGTGTCCGACTCTTAGCGACCCCATGGACTGCAGCCTACCAGGCTCCTCCATCCATGGGATTTTCCAGGCAAGAGTACTGGAGTGGGGTGCCATTGCCTTCTCCAGACTGCTACTTCTACAATAAATATTCCAGCACCACAGGCCAAGTTAGAAGTAGGTGAGTATTTTTAGGCAGTAAATACGGTACATTCAACCTTGACTAATACAACATGGAAGTAATTTAGTAGTTTGTGAGTGGAGGTTAAGAAGGTCGTGTTACAATGGTACAAGGCAATAGAGTTAATTTTCTATACACAGTTTGCTGAAACAATTAAGCTTCAGAAAGGGTTTTTTAAAAAATATGACAGTTAAATTTTGTTGAATTCAACAATAAAGGACTGAAGTGACAGCTAATTATAATAATAAATGCTTGAGCTGTAAACTTGAAGTATGCAGAATGATTTATGGGTACAAAAGTAGTATTTTAGCAAGTCACTGTATCAGGATAATGCATTTCAATTTTTTCTAATTAAAATATGAAAGCCATGAAGTAGGAAAAAATGGGGCAATAAAATTCACCTAAGTGAATCTTGGTTAATATATTTGTTAAATGAATTTCCTAGGTCTGACTGAGCTCTCAAAGAAATCCAGTGAAACATACTTAATAAACTTTTATTGAAGGAAACAAAATCCGTATGCATATATACAGCAAGCTTTGGCAAGTAGTTTACTTCAATATTAAAAACAATGCAAAATAAAACTTCATGGTTAAAACTGGTACTTTTCTGCATATAAAAATAAATTTTCATAATGATAGTATATTCTTAACAATCATGACGGTGATGTCAGAAATGTTACTACATTGGTGTGGACCAGCTTTTGGCGGAAGTCACTAGTCTGTCACTAAGCCCAACACAAACTGAGTATGTGTAGCCAGGCTTTTGCTGTCAATCATTTCTCCTATAATTTTCAAGTTTTGATTCCAGTTCTCTCATGTGATATGGCTATCTTACACGGTTAGTAAGCACACTCTAGTTTGTTAATTCATGCATTCATCTGATAAATTTTTTTTAAGCATCTAACATCCAGATGCTGGGATTTCAGGTAATAACCCACAGGAAGGAAACGTCCCATCCCAGTTCTCAACATAGGCAGCCAGACACCTGTTTGAGATTCTAAAACCAGCCTGTGGGGAAGGGGATGGTAGGAGTCATGGGATTAAGAAGGCTTTGTTCATCCCTGTGAGGCTGAATATACAAATGGACAATGGCCAGACCATACATAAAAATACAATTCTAATCCACCACCTTCAGCAACCAGCCCAGAAAGCCAAATAATAACCCCCTGCAGCAACTGCCCCCATAAATGGGCAGTATTTGATTAATAACTACCAGCTACCCTCATTTTGCCTGATTTCCAATTTAGAACAACATAAAGGTAAATATGTACCCCTAATCAATTACATAGGATGCTGTGCTTAGTCACTCAGCTGTGTGCTACTCTTTGTGACCCCATGAGCTGTAGCTCTCCGGGCTCCTCTGTCCATGGGGATTCTCCAGGCAAGAATACTGGAGGGGGTTGCCATGCCCTCCTCCAGGGGATCTTCCCAAACCAGGGATTGATCCCAGGTCTCCCACATTGCAGGCAGATTCTTTACCATCTGAGCCACCATGGAAGCCCAAGACAGGAGTGGGTAGCCTATCCCTTCTCCAGGAGATCTTCCCAACCCAGGAATTGAACTGGGGTCTCCTGCATTGTAGGAGGATTCTTTACCAGCTGAGCTACCAGGGAAGCCCATTACATAGGATACCCTACTTTTTAGTTAATTCTCCTACAATTTCCCTATGCTAACAGCCTTCAATCAGGTTCATCCCATTTTTCCACTACAAAGTTTTCCGCTCCTCTGTCTGTCTTTGAGCCTCTGCCAAATGCAAGTGGTAGTGGTTGATTATCTTAGTCTCACTTGGGTGGTCTTCATTTATTTCCATGCCCCTGTTCACTTTCCTCTTGTGAGTATTGTTCCAACGAACTCGCTGAAATCTCTTGAAGTCTTGTTTCTGAAAACTGAGACCTTAACTATATCTCCCAGGTTTGGGCTATTTTTAAATTTGGTCAGTTGCCTTCTAGGTATGACTATTGATGATAACCTTGAACAGCACAGGATATAGAATAAAGCTCTATGGTTAAGACATGTGAGATCTCCCTTTAGAGGGACACAGCCCCCAGCTCATGTCCCTTCTGGGCTGCTGTCCACCATGCTATACCTTTAACCAGGCCATGAGTCAGAGAGATTTACAAAATCTTTGCCAAAAATAGCAAATAAATGCCAGCACCTATAACATTCCCTTGATCTACTGATCTAGATACCTTATCAAAGAAAGAAAAAAGTTTCCTTGTCATTAGCTCTACTGGCTACAATTTACTGAGCAGTAGCTGGGCTGCAGTCCAGTGCTAGGGTGTGAGATCCAATCTGATCTCTAACAGTTGTAGGAGGTTGGTATCATTAATCAATTGTTGAGAGAAATTTAAGCTCAGGGAAATGAAAGAAACTTGCCTATGGTTATGTAATTATCAGAGATAGAAAGCAATTCAATTTTAGCTTTATCTGACTCCAACTATTATGCCATATTGCCAAGCAATGATGTTAGTAACAACAAACAAAAAATAATTAGGCTGGCAAAACATTAAATTCAGGTTTAGCTTCTATTTTCATAAGTATAGTGCCCACGTGACTGCAAGCCAAAGCCTGCAGGGCAGGGCTACTTTTGAAGTTCCATATTGAATTTTGGGCATCATATTTTAAGAGGAACTTTAGCCGATGGATTATATTAAAAAAAAAAAAAGTGGCCAGGATAGAGATCTTGAGACATCTTATCTAAGGAGCCATTATGGATACCTCGGATTATCACATCACTTAGGATAGATTGAGGAGGCAAGTGTTGCTGGGACATATGAAGGAAAATATTTAGAAACAAATTTCACTTGAGAATGACCTACTAACTGAATTTCATCTTGGGAAAGGTGAACAGGAGAAAGCAAGTGATGTTCCTATTTCTTTACTTAATTGCACAAATTGAGATTATTTTATAACAGTAAACTGGTTTTGTGAGAATGTATCTCAGGAGAGACTAGGAAAGAGGATTTCCTACTTATGCCTCTTTTGAACAAAATTTCTGCCAAATTGTCACTTTGAAAATTGTAGAAGATAAGCATGGCTTTGTTACTGAAAACCTGTCTGCTAATACATTTCTTTTATATGAAATAGGGACGTCTAGCTCCTCATTTACTTTAGAATTCATATGCAAACAAAAAACGACCTTTTTGAGCAGCCCAGGTAATCTTCTGAATCAATACTGGAAGAATGAATCCTTTGTTTTCCTTCATTACATGTTGCCTAAGGAATATTAATGTTTAATTTTTGCTATTGAATTGCTTTTTCCTTTGGTTAGTTTTCATTTTGGCTCCAATATCTATTTCCTTGCATTACCAATGCCCACTTCCATAGGAGCTAAAACAGGTCTTTAGAAAATCATAAATTGTGAAAACGTCAGCTCAATGGTAGCACTGAACAGGGTGGCCGGCTGTGCTATGAAGCAGTGCCTCCTCTTGCCCACTGGCACATCTGCTCAGTCTTCAAAACTCTACCTCAGTGCTTTGTTCTTTTAATTGAAAGAAAAAGGGACAAGAAGAGGGAATCAAAGACACTTTAAGTCTCAGCACCCTTCCTCATCGGTAACATCAGGCTATGATTTCAACCCACAGAGACTAGGAAGAGGTAACTAGCTTGGCGAGGCAGAGGAGTACAATTCTTGTCACCATCCTACAAAATGGTTATTGTCAGAAATAGGAGCTGTGATGAAATCAGTAGCTTTAGGGTCAATCAAGAAACTATTACTATTCAGATGCCCAAGTTGTTAGATAAAAAGCATCAGTTCAGTTCAATTCATTTCAGTCGCTCAGTCATGTACAACTCTTTGCGACCCCATGAACTGCAGCACACCAGGCCTCCCTGTCTATCACCAGCTCTCAGAGTTCACCCAAACCCACGTCCATCCAGTTAGTGATGGCATCCAGCCATCTCATTCTCTCTCATCCCCTTTTCCTCCTGCCCTCAAACCCTCCCAGCATCAGGGTCTTCTCCAATGAGTCAACTCTTCATATGAGGTGGCCAAAGTACTGGAGTTTCAGCTTTAGATCATTCCTTCCAAAGAACACCCAGGGCTGATCTTTAGAATGGCCTGGTTGGATCTCCTTGCAGTCCAAGGGACTCTCAAGAGTCTTCTCCAACACCACAGTTCAAAAGCATCAATTCTTCGGCACTCAGCCTTCTTCACAGTCCAACTCTCACATCCATACATGACCACAGGAAAACCATAGCCTTGACTAGACGGACCTTTGTTAGCAAAGTGATGTCTCTGCTTTTAAATATGCTATCTAGGTTGGCCATAACTTTTCTTCCAAGGAGTAAGCATCTTTTAATTTCGTGGCTGCAGTCACCATCTGCAGTGATTTTGGAGCCCTGAAAAATAAAGTCTGACACTGATTCCACTGTTTCCCCATCTATTTCCCATGAAGTGATGGGACCAGATGCCATGATCTTCGTTTTCTGAATGTTGAGCTTTCAGCCAACTTTTTACTCTCCTCTTTCACCTTCATCAAGAGGCTTTTTAGTTCCTGTTCGCTTCCTGCCATAAGGGTGGTGTCATCTGCATATCTGAGCTTATTGATAGTTCTCCCTGCAATCTTGATTCCAGCTTGTGTTTCTTCCAGCCCAGCATTTCTCATGATGTACTCTGCATAGAAGTTAAATAAACAGGGTGACAACAATATATAGCCCTGATGTACTCCTTTTCCTATTTGGAACCAGTCTGTTGTTCCATGTCCAGTTCTAACTGTTGCTTCCTGAACTGCATATAGGTTTCTCAAGAGGCAGGTCAGGTGGTCTGGCATTCCTATCTCTTTCAGAATTTTCCACAGTTTATTGTGATCCACACAGTCAAAGGCTTTGGCATAGTCAATAAAGCAGAAGTAGATGTTTATCTGGAGCTCTCTTGCTTTTTCCATGATCCAGGGGATGTTGGCAATTTGATCTCTGGTTACTCTGCCTTTTCTAAAACCAGCTTGAACATCTGGAAGTTCATGGTTCACATATTGCTGAAGCCTGGCTTGGAGAATTTTGAGCATTACTTTACTAGTGTGTGAGATGAATGCAATTGTGCAGTAGTTTGAGCATTCTGTGGCATTGCCTTTCTTTGGGATTGGAATGAAAACTGACATTTTCCAGTCCTGTGGCCACTGCTGAGTTTTCCAAATTTGCTGGCATATGGAGTGCAGCACTTTCACAGCATCATCTTTCAGGATTTGAAAGAGCTCAACTGGAATTCCATCACCTCCATTAGCTTTGTTTGTAGTGATGCTTTCTACAGCCCACTTGACTTTACATTCCAGGATGTCTGGCTCTAGGTGAGTGATCACACCATAAAAAGCAAAAGCATCAATACTAGCCAATTTCTTTACTGTTTCTCCAACTGCCCATTGGACATCAGAACGGCCCCTACCCCCTGATATTCCCCATTTCTACTGATGGTATAGTCCTTCTCCTTGTTGGCCCAGGTCCATCCAGATGCTGGAACAACATCCATTATTCTCTCTGGCTCATTCCTTATAACCAATCAGTCCCTGTGACACAGCTTTACCATGTCTTTTCTGTTGTAGTACTTTCTAGTTCTCATAGTCTGAAATCTGTATAGAAGGCTAGTAATTCAGGTAGGGTTTCTATGTTGCAGTTTTGAGATCAAATTCCTTCTTCTGAAAACCTCAGTCTTTGCTCTTATGGTCTTCAGTTGACTGGATGAGGCCCTTCCACATAAGGGAGGATAATCTGTTTTACTCAGGTCTACCTATTTAAATGTTGTCGCTAAGTTGTGTCTGCTGCTGCTGCTAAGTCACTTCAGTCATGTCTGACTCTGTGCAACCCCATATGCGGCAGCCCACCAGGCTCCCCTGTCCCTGGGATTCTCCAGGTAAGAACACTGGAGTGGGTTGCCATTTCCTTCTCCAATGCTTGAAAGTGAAAAGTGAAAGAAGTCTCTCAGTCGTGTCCGACTCTGTGCGACCCCATGGACTGCAGCTTACCAGGCCCCTCTGTCCATGGGATTTTCCAGGCAAGAGTACTGGAGTGCGGTGCCATTGCCTTCTCCAGAGAGTTGTGTCTGACTCTTTGTCATCTCATGGACTGCAGCATGCCAGGCTCCTCTGTCCTCCATTATCTCCTAGAGTTTGCTAAAATTCATGTCTTTTGAGTCAGTGATGTTATCTAACCATCACATCTTCTGCCATCCTCTTCTCTTCCTGCCCTCAGTCTTTCCCAGCATCGGGGTCTTTTCCAATGAGTCAGCTCTTTGCATCAGGTGGCCAAAATATTGGAACTTCAGCTTCAGCAACAGTCCTTCCAATGAATATTGGAATAATAAAACCTAAAGGTTTTATTTCCTTTAGGATGGACTGGTTTGATCTCCTTGCAGTCCAAGGGACTCTCAAGAGTCTTCTCCAATACGACAATTTGATAGCATCAATTCTTCAGTGCTTAGCCTTCTTTATGATTCAGACCTCTCATCCATACATGACTACTGGAAAAACCATAGCTTTGACTAGATGGATCTTTGTTGTGATGTCTAAAGGTTAATCAGATCTAAAAAATACCTTCACAGTAACATCTAGACTGGTATTTGAATACACAAATAGGCGTGTCAGCTTAGCCAAGTTGATATATAAAATCAACCTTCACACCATCATAATTCAGTCCTGTCACTTTCCCCTTTAATCTTGGCCACGGAGTCTCTATCCATGCTTTCCTCACTCCTCAGCTTGAGCACTTTCTCTAGGTTTGTTCCAGAGTTGTCAGGTCCCGGCCCTTCACAGATCTTCAGTGTTTCTCCCATAGCTTGTAGGATTGAATCCACATCCTGCCCTGGGTTATTTTGATTACCAACACAGTCACTGGAAGACCTCATTTTAGAGCTCTTATGTTCCCTGCTCCAACAGCTGGTTTGGTTTAAGATATACCTTTCAGGTCTTTTCAGAATAAAGATGGACTAAGATGGACAGAGGAGCCTGGCAGGCTATAGTCCTTGGAGTTGCAAAAGAGTCAGACATCACTTAGAGACTAAACAGTAACAATAAGATTAAAACACACATTTACAGAGTCAAATAGGCCTATTCCTATTTGTTATAATTATATTTTAAAATTTTATTTAAATATTTCCCCTATACAGATTTGCCAGATTCATGTGAGCAAGGAACCCACTGAATCTTGCCTCCAATTCCAGGCTGTAGTTCATTTCAGAGGGTATATTTGAAAAACTATAAAAGCAAATTTACTAAAAATATGATTTTTACTTTTTCCTTTTCGGCTTCTTCTAGTTCAGCATCACGCCTCCAGAACCCTGTGGTTTGAAGACTTGTGCCCTTTTCCTTCTACTTCACACACTGGTTAGTCTTTTGTTTGCTTTGTTAGTGCTGCGTTTTTGGTTTCCTCCTTCGTGATTTTAGGAGCTCCCTTTTCCCTTCCACAGGACTCCCTGTGGCCACAGATTCTAGGGGAGCACCTAGAACCACTGCGGGAGAATATAGAGGCATACACACATTGACTTCTAGTCTTTGAAATTCAACTCAGATAACTGAGTTTGCAGAACTTAAATACTGAATAACAGTAGGCATCATTCTGTGGCCATCATGTCATGGGTTTGCAATCAGAAAGATGTGAATGGAAAGACAAAGATCATATAATGTTGCTTATATGTGGAATCCTAAAAAGGGTACAAATGAACTTATCCACAAAAAAGAGTTACAGATGTAGAAAACAAACTTATGGTTACCAGGGAAGTACGTTAGTTGCTCAGTTGTGTCTGACTCTACAGAAGGACTATAGCCCACCAGGCTTCTCTGTCAATGGAATTTTTCAGACAAAAACACTGGGGTGGGTGGCCATTCCCTTCTCCAGGGGATCTTTACAACCCAAGGATTGAACCCAGGTCTTCTGCATTGCAGTTAGATTCTTTACTGTCTGAGCCACCAGAAGAGTATCATGGTTACCAGGGGGTAAGGGATAAATTAAAGATCAGTTCAGTTCAGTCGCTCAGTCGTGTCCGACTCTTTGCGACCCCATGAATCGCAGCACGCCAGGCCTAGGATTGACATATACACACTACTATATATAAAACAAATAACTAATAAGGACCTGTATAGCACAGAGAACTCTATTCAATATTTGGAAATGGCCTATGTGGGAAAAGAATCTAAAAACAGTGTATTGATGAATATGTATAACTGATTACTTTGCTGCACACCTGAAATTAACTCAACATTGTAAATCAACTATATTCCAATAAAATTTTTTTTTAAAAAAGAAAGATGTGAATGAGTGAAGGTATCTAGATGAATAGCATTGTTAGCTATTCTTAAAGAAAAAAGAGTTAGAGGAAACTTATTGTATAGAATGACAGAAAAATCCTGAAAGAAAATGATTTTTCATAATGTAATGTATTTTTAAAAATTATTAGCATGAAGTAAGAGAGAAGGGTTTGGAACTAGATTGCCTTGGTTTGAATTCTTGCTTTGCAGCTTCTTGGAAGGTGACCACTGTGTGTCTCAATTTCCTCCTTTGTAAAATAAAGCAATAATAGTAGTATTTAAAAGAAAGGGTTATTGTGAAAATTGAATGAGTTCATATTCTTTAGCACTTAGAAGAATGCCTAGCATAGAGAAAACCTGCAACACACTGAAACTCTTATCATTAGTTTTATTATTTCTCTTACTATAGATTTAAAGCAGATTAAAAAGCAAAGATATCACTTTGCCAATGAAGGTCCATATAGTCAAAGCTATATTTTTCCAGTAGTCATGTACAGATGTGAGAGTTGGCCCATAAAGAAGACTGAGCACTGAAGAACTGAAGCTTTTGAACTGTGGTGCTAGAGAATTGTCTTGAGAGTTCCTTGGACTGCAAGAAGATCAAATCAGTCAATGCTAAAGGAAATCAGTCCTGAATATTGATTGGAAGGACTGATGCTAAAGCTGAAGCTCTAATCCTTTGGCCACCTGATGCAAATAGCCAACTCAAGGGAAGACACTGATGCTGGGAAAGATTGAGGGCAGGAGGAGAAGGGGACGACAGAGGTTGAAATGGTTGGATGGCATCACCAAGTCCATGGAAATGAATTTGAGCAAACTCTGGGAGGCAGTGAAGGCCAGGGAAGCCTGGCATGTTGCAGTTCACGGATGAAGTCATAAAGAGTTGGATAGAACTTAGCAACTAAACAATAACACTATAGATTTAAGGTAATAATTGATAGTAATAATCTGATTTCACTAGAAAACTTCACAAAATATAAAGCTAATGGAATAGGTTGAGTTTGATACTTGGAAAATGTATTATAATTTTTCATGCAAATATTAGTCTCACACACATTTCTCAAATGAAAAAATCTGTTCTAACACATGATCCCTGCTGTGCAATGTGTTATGTCTCATGAAGTAAACCAAGGAAAAAGCCCATATAATCAAGCACAGATGAAAGGAAAACATTTAAAATAGATGATACAAATATAACAACATGATTTCAAATAGCAAAAGCTAAGGGGAAAGGGTGGACAAAGAGACAACATGTGTGCCTGTGTGTGGAGAGGAGGCAGAGAAACGGTGGCCGCTGATGTAAGAGAAGTAGGTTAGCAGCTGACATATAGACTGTTGTTGCTATTTAGCCACTAAATTGTGTCTGACTCTTTGTGACCTTGTGGACGGTAGCCCGCCCGCTTCCTCTGTCCATGGGATTTCCCCAGGCAGTAATACTGGACTGAGTTGCTATTTCCTTCTCCAGGGGATCTTCCTGACCCAGGGATCAAACCCACATCTCCTCTGTCTCTCACAATGGCAGGCGGAGTCTTTACCACTGAGCCACCTGGGGAGCCCGAGATTATGAATTATAAAATGAGTTATTTCAAAATTCTTAAAATACACTTACTGCATACTTAAGAAATAGCATGATAATTCATTTATGTTTTTACAAATATAACTTTGTTGGTATATTTGAGCTGAAGGAAAGAAATCTAAGAAGTCCACTTAGTTTACTCTCCCTCTCATTCTGGGTTTAGGCGGTGGTGGTGGTTCAGTCACTAAGTTGTGTCTGACTCTTGCAACCCCATGGACCCCCTGCCAGGCTCCTCTGTCCAGGGGATTCTCCAGGCAAGAATACTGGAGTGGGTTGCCATTTCCTTCTCCCTCTGAGAACAAACCAGGATGAGGTCAGAGGGACATCTCTTCCAGACAGACTGGAGGGCTCAGTGCCATGCAGTGCCAACAGTGGAGAGGTTGTGATTCTCCAGTTCCTACTGAGAATGACAATAAGCGAAGCATAGGAGTTGGCTTGTCTTTAAGAAAGAAGCTTGATTAGTCATGATACAGAGAACCAGGTCCAGGTACTTGCCCACTGCATCCTCTGGTCTTCTCTATAACTGAAAGGAAACTAGCTACCACTTAGAAATGTGGAAATAAGGAAAATTCATAAAATAAGGTCTGCCCTTCATATGAATAGGAAATAACTTGTACCTTATCTTCTCTCTGTATTTACCATGTTTAATGTGGGGAAATTTTCATATTTTATAATGATGATACATTTAAAAAGGAAATAATATCTAAATGACTATACAGAGTAAACATTTAAAAGATCAACTTACTTTCTTACAAAATAAACAACTAAAAGCAAAGATAAAGGAATAATCCTCAAGCAGAGAAACCAATACTTGAATATATGTCTGTCTGTCTATATAAGGAAAGGAGTAGAAGGAAATAGAGAAAATAAAGATTACCTGCTCAAAAATTTGGAGAAAAATATCATTAAACCTCAATAATTCAAACTTCATTCAAATGGAATTAATAGAACTTTAAACTCTATTAGTTAATAACAAAAAAATAAAATTTAGTGGTAGGAAAACATACTTTAAAAAAGAGCAAATGATGCTCAAGTTAAAAACCACTTAGCAGGGGAGTGGAGTCAAGATGGTGAAACAGGAGGATGTGGAGTTCACCTCTTCCCACAAATGTATCAAGAATACATCAGGGTTTCTCTGGTGTCTCAGTGGTAAAGAACGCACTTGTCAGTGCAGGAGACATGGGTTAGATCCCTGATCCAGGAAGATCCCACATGCCGTGGAGCAACTAAGCCTGTGTGCCACAACTATCGAGCCTGTGCTCTAGAGCCTGGGGGCCACAACTACGGAAGCCCACGTACCCTAGGGCCCATGCTCCACAACGAGAGAAGCCACTGCAATAAGTAGCCCATGCACTGCAACTAGAGAGTAAGTAGCCCTCGCTCTCTGCAACTAGAGTAAAGGTCGTGCAGCAATGAAGACCAAGCACAGCCAAAAATTAATTAATAAAAAAGAATACATCTACTAACAGAACAGTTCTCACAGAGCACTTGCTGAACACTAGCAGAGGACCTTGGGCACCTGAAATCACATGAAAAATGCCCATACAACCAGGTAGGACAAAAGAAAGGCACATAGAAACAAGGAAATGGGATAAAGTCTTGCACCTCTGGAGGGGAGCTGAAGGAAAGGAAAGGTTCCCACCACTGGGGAAGCCCCCTCATCAGTGGGGAGATCGTCTGGGACAGAAGAGGAGCTCTAGGGACTCAGAGGAGTGGGCAGCAACCTGTCTATGGCAGGCAGGACAGCATAAGACCTACATAGGTGGTAAGTGCCAGAGCCCTCTGGCCTCAGCCTGAGACGGGTGTTTGCTGATGCAGAAGTGGGGTTGGGTGCTGGAATGTAGGTCCCTGCCTCCATGGGCACTGGGAGGGGCACTCACCTGAGTAGCTCACATACCCTACCCATCGCAGCCTCTCTCTGCCCACCTAGGCAGGCATGTGTGTTCCAAGGCAGCCTTGGGAGTAGATGCTGGTGGAAGACATGCAAAAGTGGGGCTGAAACCACAGCTGAGATCCAGGGGCCCTGTGACTAAGGAGGAAGAGCTCAAAGCTCTCCATGGACTTACAGCCCCACTGCTGACTTTGGAAACTCAGCGACTGTGGGATATCTGAACAGACAAATGCTCCCATAACTGAGACAGGTGTAGGTTTAGGGCCTATGGGCTTTGTGGCATAGACATGCCAGGATTCTGTTCTCTGCTCAGACACTCAGTTGTGCCTGACTTTCTGTGACTCTACTGGATCAGGTCAAAATCTAAGCTGCCTCCATAGCCCCCACAGTGGGTCCCAATGCATGGTTACTGCAGTCCTGGGACCTGACTGGTGGATATGCACAGATGGTCTGGTGAAAACAACGCCTGAGAGACACCAGGGCCAACTGCCACCATACCCACAGTTACAGTAGGGCCGAGAGCAGTGCCACCAACAGTGTGATTTGTGAGCGAGCACAGGGTGTGAAAAGTGACACAACAGAGCACGCCCACAGGTGAACAGCTCCAGAGGAGGAATACTCCGTGGCTTCCGGGCTAGTGGGAGTGTTGAATCCCACCTACCTCACATCGCAGGTCAGAAACATGGCTAAGATACAGACCTGGAAGTCTCTACTCCAACCACTGGGGAGCCAACCCCACCTCAGTGACAATCACAGGGCAAAGAGGAGGCCCTGCTCAATACCCAGTGCAGACTCTGGTCACCACAACATCAATCCCACCATTTTCAAGGGGATAAAGATCAGCATACATGGAGAAAAGAGGTAGCAGACATCCACTGTAAAAACAGCCATCACATAAAAAAATATCAAACCCATATAGGCTACATAGAGAAGGTTCCACATAAAAATAGCCCTCTAAGAGAAACTATTGCTATTGTTTAGTCACTAAGTCGTGATGACTCTTTGCGACCCCATGGACTGTAGCCTGCCAGGCTCAGCTGTCCATGGGATTCTTCCCCACCCTGGGATCGAACCCACATCTCCTGTGTCTCCTGCACTGGCAGGCAGATTCTTTACCACTGTACCATCATGGAAGTCCAGAGAGTCTGAGGTCAAGCATCAGGAGGAAGAACCCCCAGAGGGAATGGCTACCCACTCCACTATTCTTGCCTGGAGAATCCCATGGGCAGAGAAGCCTGGCGGGCTACAGTCATGGGGTCACAAAGAGTTGGACACGACTGAGTGACTAAGCGCAGCATAGCACATGCTCTAAAGAATGTGGGAATAGCATCTGAGTTATAAAAGCACTGAAGCAATGGCAGTTTTTTTGGTGAAATGATTCTGACAAGGAAAGGTTTATTATTTTGCTTTAATTGAGGGTAAAACTACTAAAACTGTGCAGTTAAAATTAATAAATGCTGTAGGTTTAAATTCTCTCAGTCACAGTAGAGGTTTTATGGAGGTGGTAGTTTTGATGCCGACAAAACTCTATATAATGAAAAGATTACCTGTCCCAGAGACCGCCAGTCCAAACCAGCACTGCCGATGTAAACATGCTGTTTGTCCACAATCCAGAAGGAGGACTGCAGTCGGCCCTTGTTGTAGGCAGTCATGTTCATGTAGGTCACCTCAGCTCCTAGGAGTTTAAGGAAATCCCAGTGAGCCTCTGTGTCAAGGCCCTGAACATGCAGTCACCTACCCGCAGCAGTACTCATGGTCTGCATCCACCACAGCTGGCACTCAGGGAAGCCACATATTTACATTAGTTTAGTTCACAGAGGACCCCTGAGGAGCTACTTTATTCCCCAAACGGATACAAAGGAATAAAAAGAATAATTTTTCCCTACGATATGACAAGATCATGGCTTCTCAAGTCAGATCTGACTTAGACCCCTGCCCCTTGATTTATCATTCAGATGGTAAGATAGGTGTGCCATGCTCTTCTTTTACTTTGGGGTTACTTTTCAAAGAGTTTTGCAATCAGTAAAAAGGTTGGTCTTTCTTAATAATATAGCTTTCCTCAACAAGGAACTGGCCTTCATTTTCTTTATTGATTTGTATATTGATGTATAATATTGCATTAGTTTTAGGTGTACAGCAAAGTGATCCAGTTACACACACACACACACACACACACACACACACACACACACACACAGTTGTATTTGACTTTTTGCAACCCCATGGAATACATAGTCAATGGAATTCTCCAGGCCACAATACTGGAGTGGATAGCCTTTTCCTTCTCCAGGAGATCTTCCTGACCCAGGGATTGAACCCAGGTCTCCCACATTGCAGGTGGATTCTTTACCAGCTGAGCCACAAGGGAAGCCCAAGAATACTGCAGTGGGTAGCCTATCCCTTCTCCAGCGGCTCTTCCCAAACCAGGAATCAAACTGGGGCCTCCTGCATTGCAGGAGCTATCAGGGAAGACCTCCTCCCCCACCCCCACCAAAACACACACATGGCTACATTTCAGGATACAGAAAGGAAGAGTAATTTACACTATAAACTTAACCTATAACTCTTGGGAAGATGTTAAGTATGCATCTGGGTTCTTGTGGCAGGAAGATAGAAAGAGAAACCAGGAAGCTGGGAGAGGATCTGAGGTGAAGAAAGCATCCAGGAAGACTTTCTCTGTGGGTGGAGCAAACTCATTATCCTAGATAAGTACAGGCACATGTTCCTTAGCCTTCAGCTGTCCTGGAATAGTAACATCCCAGAGGACGAACAGTTGGGAAAGGCGGACTCTGAATGTCCAAAGTGGGGAGTTACCATGGCAATCATGGAGAGACCCAAATCCGCATGGAGGGTGTGATACCCTCAGAGGCAGTTGCCAGTACTCCTAAGTGGATGGAGAGCAGCATTTGTCTTTGGAGAGTGTTAGTTTCCTAGGGCTGCCATGACAAAGTACTGCAAACTGAGTGGCTTAAAACAACAGAAACTTATTCTTCCTTAGTTCTGGAGATTAGAAGTTCAAGATGTCAGCGGGGCCATGCTCCCTCTAAAACCTGTAGAGGAGAATCCTTTCTTGCTTCTTCCCAGTTCCTTGTGGTGGCCATCAGCCTCTGGCATTCCTTGGGTTACAGATGCATCGCCCCAATCTTCCCACCTCTGTTGCCACATGACATATTCTTCCTATGTGTCTCTGTCTTCTCCTCTTCTTATAGTGACACCAATTATGCTGGATTACGGGCCCACCCTGCTATAGCATGACCCTATCTTAATTAATTATATCTGCAAAACCCCTATTTCCAAATAAGTTCATAATTGGAGGTACAGGGTGGGGTAGGTCTTCAGCTTGTCTTTGGGCAGACACAACTCAATCCATAACAGAGATCTTGGCCAGTTTAAATGGCTGTGCCCTTCAATAGCACTGTACTGACCAGCACTAATGGAACCATTTTCTTATCTCTGGAAGAAGAGTATAAAGGTGACCTTGGGTTTGCTTCAGAAAAAGGAGTAAGAATAAAAAGAATGGAGGACCATTTACAAGCCATCAAGGACAACATCAAGCGTGCTAACAGTCATACAATAGGGCTCCCATAAGGAGAAGAGGGAGAGAGAGAAAGGGGGAAGAGAACGTATTTGAAGACATAATAGCTGAAAACTTCTCTAACCTGGGGAAGGTAACAGATACCTAGGCTCAGGAAGCACAGAGAGTCCCAACCAGGATCAACCCTAAGAAGACCATACCAAGACAAGTTGTAATTAAAATGTCAAAAGTTAAAGATAGAATATTAAAAGCAGCAAGGGAAAAGCAATGAGTTACCTACAAGAGAACTCCCATGAGGCTCTCAGTTGAATTTTTCAGCAGAAATCTGCAGGCCAGAAGGGAACTGCATAATACATTTAAAGAGAAGAAAGAGGAAAAGTAACAACTAAGAATACCTGACAAGGCTTTCATTCAGGTTGGATGGAGAAATCAAAAGTTTTACAAACAAGCAAAAGCTAGCACCACTAAAGCAGCTTTATAGTGAAATGTTAAAAGGGACCAGAAACATGAAAATTATGAAAGGAAAAAAAAAAACTTCATTGGTAAAGGCAAATATATAGTAAAAGTAGTGTGGATTGCAGCCTACTAGGCTCCTCCACCCATGGGACGTTCCAGGCAAGAGTACTGGAGTGGGTTGCCATTGCCTTCTCTGGATAAAGGTAGTAGGAAGGATAAAAGACAAAAGCAGGGAGAACTGGATGAAGGCAACTGAAAGGTACAAAGTTCCATTTATAAGATAAAGAAGCACTATTGATGCACAACATAATAAATATGAGCAACAATACTGTATGTTAGAGATGAAAGTTTTAATAAGAGTAAATCCTTAGAGTCCTCATCACAATTTTTTTCTATTTATTTAATTTTAATTAACATTTATTTAATTTTATTTAATTTTGTATCTATATGAGATGATAGACCTTTAGTAAACTTACTGTGATGAACATTTCATGATGTACATGAGTCAAATCCACCTTAAACATATAGTACTGTATGTCAATATGTCAATAAAACTGGAAGAAATAAAAACAAATTCAAGCATATCAAATAAAGTGTAAAATTTAAAATGATCAGGATCTGCTTCATCCCTGCTGTTCAGATGGCAAGGGGGTACTGAATATCTGAAAGATCAGAAAGGTGTGACCCCATCACTCTACTAAAGAACCCCAAGTGAAGGCTGAGAGCTTGGAAGACAGTGATGGTTCTGCTAAGCCGACAGCTACAAGGCCAATGGAGCTGCATGTAGAGATCAAGCAATATATAATAACAGTAACTCCCACTTACTGAACAGCTCTTTGAGAACAGGGTCAAGACAGCTGTTACAACACATGGTATATCATTTTTCCCCCTACAAATGACTGGACTTGGTGTAAGAAAACCCACTGAAAATATTTGATGATATATCTGGAAAACTGTCTACATATGGTTTTGAAATATCACTTTTTTATTAAGAATTGTTTATTTCTTTTTTCTATCTAAATCTAATTCCCATCTATTTCTGAAGATACATGCTTTATCTTAATTTGTACCTTAATTTAGATATTACATTTATATAATTTATATATTTACAAATATATATTTAGTTATATTCAACTCAGAAAACTAAGATCATGGCATCCAGTCCCATCACTTCATGACAAATAGATGGGGAAACAGTGGAAGACTTTATTTTGGGGGGGCTCCAAAATCACTGCAGATGGTCACTGCAGCCATGAAATTAAAAGACGTTTGCTCCTTGGAAGAAAATTTATGACCAACCTAGACAGCATATTAAAAAGCAGAGACATTACTTTGCCAACAAAGGTCTGTCTAGTCAAGGCTATGGTTTTTCCTGTAGTCATGTATGGAAGTGAGAGTTGGACTATAATGAAAGCTGAGTGCCGAAGAATTGATGCTCTTTTGAACTGGTGTCGGAGAAGACCCTTGAGAGTCCCTTGGACTGCAAGGAGATCCAACCAGTCTATCCTAAAGGATATCAGTCCTGAATAGTCATTGGAAGGACTGACTTTGAAGCTGAAACTCCAATACTTTGGCCACCTGATGCAAAGAGTTGACTCATTGGAAAAGACCCTGATGCTGGGAAAGATTGAGGGTGGGAGGAGAAGGGGATGACAGAGGATGAGATGGTTGGATGGCATCACTGATTCAATGGACATGAGTTTGAGTAAGCTCCAGGAGTTGGTGGTGAACAGAGAGGTCTGGCGTGCTGCAGTCCATGGGGTCGCAAAGAAACAGACACGACTGAGTGACTGAACTGAACTGAACTGACTGAACTGTTCCTCATTTTATTATGAACATATTATTCAATATTTTACTTATAAGAATTTATTTTGCATATACTTCTAAACTATCTTTTTTATTGGTTATGGAAATTATCCTCATCCTACTGTTTTTTTGGGCTTCCCTGGTGGCTCAGTGGTAAAGAAATTGCCTGCCAATCAAGAGACATCTCTGGGTCAGGAAGATCCCCTGGAGAAGGGCGTGGCTACCCACTCCAGTATTCTTGTCTGGAGCACCCCATGGACAGAGGAGCCTAGCAGGCTACAGCCCATAGACTTGCAGAGCCAGACATGACTGAAGTGACTGAGCATGCACACACATGCACATATCTTCTTTATATCTAGCATTCCTCTCTCTCTCTCTCTCTTTCATGAAAGGGAAACAAAAATCTTCACAGGATATGTCTTTAGTTGATGTTACATGAGGTTGAGAGGTGCATCCTTTCTTCTTGGCAAATACCCTCTTTTTAGAGTGCTAAGTGGACCCACATGATGCAAAATGGAAAGGTCTAGGTACCGTGTAAACCAGTTTAGTCTCTATTTTGCCACAGCTGGTTGAACCAAATGCAGACACATGAACTATGATGACCAATAAGATTTCCTCTTTTGAGAATCCAATATTGAGTCACAAAAATCAAAGCAAAGAAGCTATGCTGGAGTCATAAACAGATACAGGATGCCATGACTGTCCAAGTCCACATAAATGAAGGGTAGGAGAAGACAAGCTTCAGAGAGAGTGTGAAAGAACCAGGTACATGGGGAAAAGAGATGAAAAGACAATGTACTCCCAGCCCTGTATGCTCAGACCAGTTAAGATTCAGACCTTGAGTTTCTCTAAATCTTTAGAATAAATTAATTGCTATTTAAACTGGGTTTGGAGGGGTTATGTTTCTTTACTAACTTATTCTTACGGGATGAATCAGATAAAACTGTACTTTATTTTGTGCACACAGAAGTCCTACAACCTCCATATGTACATTTTTAATATTAGACTAAAAATATTCAGTTCTGGGCTAAAAATCATGCAATTTTTAGCAACGAGCCAGTTGCACAAATTGCGTGATTAAATATTTCAAATTTAAAATAAACATCCTGTCAAAATACTCTTCATGATGACACAAAAGGAAATATGTTAGTACACTGTGATTAAAAGTAGAAAATAAAGCTCTACGCTCCCTTTGGTGATCATGAAAGAAAATCAAATGGAGCTATCTCTAAGTTACTTCTAGAAAGTCACCTGTTGAAAGCATATTACTAGAGCTTTAGTAAATTTTATGATGTATCATTTATATATTCAAGAGAAAATATGTAACTTAAAAGAAAATTATGTAGCTCCATTACAAATGGACATTGGTGAATCCCCCTTCTTATTAAAAATAAAAACTAAAAGTTTATCAATCTGATTAAAGCAGTGCCTCCCACTCAGTGATGATTCTGATCCCTTTCCCCCATGAAACCTGTGGCAATAACTGGAGACGTTTTGGATTGTCAAAATTGGTTAGAGGAACACTATTAACTTCCAGTGGGGAGAGTTCGGAGATGTGGCTAAATACCTGGCAATACACTAGACAGTCTCCCACAACAAAGACTTATCCTGCCCCAAATATTGACAGTCTCACAAGTGAGATATCCTGCGTAAAGCTGTTTGTGTGTTTATGCTTGAACCCATATCCCCACCAGTTTTCTCTGATACAACTAGGATCCTGAATTTAGTGTGTACCATTGTCTGATTTTTTAATATTTTATCCCATGTTAATGTATCCCTAATAGCACTATAAAAATGAGTTTATCACCAGCTTTTGAACACAGATAGTTAATGAACCTTAAGCATATATCAAAGGGAAATGTATCAGTATTAGTAATCACAGATTTCTGGAAAGGCTTATAGATGTTTCCTGAAAGCAAAGTTTGCAGCAGAAATCTATCTTACCAATCAAGTGTCTCTTCTTCTGAATGTATTGATTTGTGTGAGCACTGAAAAAGGTCATAGCCTATTCTTGGGAGCTTTAATAAAACCAGTACAGTTTAATCAATTTAATCAGCAACATTTTGGAATCCATTGGCCTGAAGGTTAAAGGGAACACCGAAGGGTAAAAATCACCAGTCATGACGTATTTGTTTTTAAATCATTCAGTGAGTGATATTCGAAAAATTTTCTAGACAATCAGCTGTATGTTTCAGTCATGGAAAAAGTGAATCTTAAGCGCACAGTTCAGTTTTCGTTCTAACATATCCATTCAAATACTGTCAAAACTATGCTGTAGAATTTTTCATAGGTTGTCTTTGATACTTTGCTTTTAGTCTACAGATCTGGGCTCACAGGGACCCTTTCCAGGGAAATGCCATGCTTTGTTATTGCCTCATGATTCAACAGTTATGCTATCTATAGGAATGCTTGATTTAAGGAACCATTAGGCTTTAAAATAAAATTATATTTAAAAACAAAATTTGCTTATAGTTAATGCTGGAGAGGGTGTAGAGAAAAAGGAACCCTCCTACACTGATGGTGGGAATGAAAACTGGCACATTCACTGCGGAGAACAGTATAGAGGTTTCTTAGAAAACTAAAAATAGAGCTACCAGATGGTCCTGCAACCCCATTTCTGGGCATATATCTGGAAGAAACTCTAATTCGAAAAGATATGCACCCCAATGTTCATAGTAGCACTATTTACAAAAGCCAAGTCATGGAGGCAACATGAAAAGCCATCAACAGATAAATGAATAAAGAAGATATGGTATATATACACAATAGAGTATTACTCAGCCATACAAAAGAATGAAACAATGCCGTCTGCAGCAACATGGATGGACCTAGAGATTACCATATTAATTGAAGTAAACCGAAGAAAAATATATATTACTTATAGGTGGAATCTTAAAAAATGATATAAATGAATTTGTTCACAAGACAGAAATAGACTCACAGACACAGAAAACAAACCTGTGGTTACCAAAAGGGATACCGGGGATGTGGGAAATAAATTAGGAATTTGGGATTAACATACACACACTATTATATGTTAATTACAAATTTAAACAATAAGGATCTACTGTAAAGCACAGAGAGCTATATTCAATAATTTTATAAAGACCTATAATGCAAAAGAATCTGAAAAAGAATATATATAAATTGAAATGTATAGTTAATTTATAATGTTATGATATATAAAAATATATATAACACTTTGCTATATACCTGAAACTAACAACACTGTAAATTAACTATAATTTTTAAAGTACTTAAAAATAAAAAAATCATTGCCAAGAAAAAATTAAATTTTGCTTAAATTATACATAGTAAACTATACAAAAAATTCCATATTCAAAACAGATAGGTAAAACATGATCTAAAATGGCTCATCAGTTGTAATAAAACAAGATAAGGTCTGGGATGTTGGTGGCCAGAGCTCATACTTATTACTACCTCTCTCTTCCTCCTACCTCCTGGAGTCACACAACTATTTACCTAGATAACAAGATGGGGAGCAGAGAATGAAGAGCCCTCCTGAGGCTTCTGTCTCAGTGCCAGAGCTCACTGGAAGGAGGCGTCCTGCTAGAGCCCAGCGCTGCTGCAATGCCAGGGAGGACGGGGACCCAGAAGCTTCACAGGTTGACTTTCTTGGCAAAGCCCACTCACTCTACCTTACCATTTGCTGCCCCAGTAGTTACAGAAGACTGCACAGCCAAATCTGCCAGGTTTCTAAGGTAGCAAGCCTGCCTACATTGAACATGGCAGTTCACCTAACACAAATCAACAGCCTAGAGGAGGCAAGTCAAGTAGAAAAAGCATATGGCTACTGTTGAGGCAAATCAAACAGAGGAAACAGGAATTCTTAAGGACATTTGAGAAGATATTCCAAAAGGGTAATCTAAGAACAAGATGTTCATAGGAATTAAGAGGATCCAAAAACAAATTCAATCAAGTCAACTTAATATAAGACAAGCAGTGCTGATAACCAGAATAGTGATCCAGAAGTTCAAATTCAACGTGACTTACAACACAGAATGAACCTAAAGGAATGGAAATGACCATTGAAAAGTTGATGCATAAAGGATACATTAGGGGAAATAGTAACTCAAGGTCTGCAAGTGAGAAAAAAAGGTCTACTTAAAAGAAGAAAGAAAGGTTGATATATGTGACTTTTAAAAGTATGCAGTTAAAGGATTTGAAAATCTATGAGTGTTCCAGAGAGAACCAAAATCACAGGGAAAAAAATGATAAAAGATGCTAGTAGCATCTCCTAGTTGTAACTACCAAAAATGTCTCCAGACATTGCCTCAAAACCTGTCCCCTGGTTGCAAACAAAATCTCCCCTGGAGGAGAACCAGTATCATAGGTGCAGGGCAGGAAGGTATTTATTGAGTCATTCTTATAACTTTCCTGTGAATTTGAATTCTTTTCCAAATAAAATTTAAAAAATAAAATAAATTATAAAGAAAATTTCTAAGAACTGAGGACATAAGTTTCTCAAATATAAAAGCCTCCACAAGAATATACAATGGAGAAAGACAATCTCTTTAACAAGTGGTGCTGGGAAAACTGGTCAACCACCTGTAAAAGAATGAAACTAGAACACTTCCTAACTCCATACACAAAAATAAACTCAAAATGGATTAAAGATATAAATGTAAGACCAGAAACTATAACACTCCTAGAGGAGAACAGAGGCAAAACACTCTCTGACATAAATCACAGCAGGATCCTCTATGACCCACCTCCCAGAGTAATGGAAATAAAAGCAAAAATAAACAAATGGGACCTAATTAAACTTAAAAGATTCTGTACAACAAAGGAAACTATAAGCAAGGTGAAAAAACAGACTTCAGAATGGGAGAAAATAATAGCAAATGAAGCAACTGACAAAGAATTAATCTCAAAAATATACGAACAACTCCTGCAGCTCAATACCAGAAAAATAAATGACCCAATCAAAAAATGGGCCAAAGAACTAAACAGACATTTCTCCAAAGAAGACATACAGATGGCTAACAAAAACATGAAATGATGCTCAACATCAGTCATTATCAGAGAAATGCAAATCAAAACCACAATGAGGTACCATCTCACACTGGTCAGAATGGCTGCTATCAAAAAGTCTACAAACAATAAATGCTGGAGAGGGTGCAGAGAAAAGGGAACCCTCCTACACTGTTGGTGGGAACGCAAACTAGTAGAGCCACTATGGAGAACAGTGTGGAGATTCCTTAAAAAACTGGAAATAGAACTGCCATATAACCCAGCAATCCCGCTGCTGGGCATACACACCGAGGAAACCAGAATTGAAAGAGACACGTGTACCTCAATGTTCATCACAGCATTGTTTACAATAGCCAGGACATGGAAGCAACAAGATGTCCATTGGCAGATGAATGGATAAGAAAGCTGTGGTACATATACACAATGGAATATTACTCAGCTATTAAAAAGAATACATTTGAATCAGTTCTAATGAGGTAGATGAAACTGGAGCCTATTATACAGAGTGAAGTAAGTCAGAAAGTAAAACACCAATACAGTATACTAACACATATATGTGGAATTTAGAAAGAAGGTAACAATGACCCTATATGCAAGACAGCAAAAGAGACATAGATATAAAGAACAGACTTTTGGACTCTGTGGGAGAAGGCGAGGGTGGGATGATTTGAGAGAACAGCATTAAAACATGTATATTATCATATGTAAAATAGATGACCAGTCCAAGTTCAATGCATGAGACAGAACACTCAAAGCCGGTGCACTGGGACAACCTGAGGGATGGGATGGGGAGGGAGGTAGGAGGGGGGTTCAGGATGGGGGACACACGTACAACCGTGGCGGATTCATGTCAATGTATGGCAAAAACCACTACCATGTCGTAAAGTAATGAGCCTCCAATTAAAACAAATAAGTTAATTAATTTAAGAAATCAAAAGCTAGAAAAAGAAAAAAATTAAATGTTATTTAAAAAAAAAAGAAATTTAAAAAGACCCACACACATATCATGATAAGCTTTCAGAACAGTGGAAATAAATAAGATTCTAAAAGTTTTCAGAGAGAAAACAAACTTACAAAAATGATAACACGCAAAAGATCAGTAAATCTCAATTATACCAGGTAACAAAGGAACAAAGAAAACTAGGAAATAGTCTAAGGGGAAACAAATTGTATATCTGAAAAAACCTGAAGAGAAGATAAAAACGTTTTCAGATAAGAAAAGGTTTTAAGAGCAGCATTTCTTAGGAAGTTACTGAAGAAAGGGCTCCATCACAATGAGGAAAAAAAAAGGGGGGGGAATGTAGAAGACTGTACATAAGATAGAAGCAACTGATGGTGAAGATAAGTTCCTCTGTAATGGGCCCAGAAAGCTTGTGGAATGGTCTGTAGACTTGAAATGTGAAAGAGGGATCCAGAAAGGGTATTGCCAAGAAAAAGTAAATAAGATGGGTAGACTGATGTGGCAGACTATCTCAAGGCTGTGAGTTGTAGAGTTTTGCGATCATTTAAGAGAAAGTGAATAGAATCATTAACTAGAAGAGAAAAACTGGCTGTGCACAAGGAAATGTGGTTGCTGCACATGAGTGCGTGCGTGCTAAGTTGCTTCAGTTGTGTCTGACTCTTTTCAACCCTGTGGACTGTAGCCCGCCCGGCTCCTCTGACCTGGGATTTTCCAGGCGAGAATATTGGAGTGGGTTGTCCTTCCCTCCTCCAGGTGATCTTCCCAACTCAGGGATCGAACCCGAGTCTCCTGCCTTTCCTGTATTGCAAGTGGATTCTTTACCGCTGAGTCACCAGGGAAGCCCTTATCTTTTGCATGTGGCTGTCCAATTTTACCAACACCGTTCATTGAAAAGGCTTTCTTCCCCACTGTATATTCTTGGCCTCCTTGTCATAAATGAACTGACCACCTAGGGGCTTAGTTTTGAGTCCTCTACTCTGTTCCATTGATCTACATGGTAGTTTTTAGGCCAATAAAATGTGGTTTTGGTTATAATAGCTCTTCTTTCATTTCTGATTTTATTTGAATCTCCCATCACTCTCTTTTGGTGAGTCGAGCTAAATATTTGTCACCTTTGCATATCTTTTTGAAGAACCAGCTTTTAGTTTCATTGTTTTCTATTGTCTTTTAACCCTCTATTTCATTTATTTCTGGTCTAGTATTTATTCCCTTTCTTCTACTAACTTTGGTCTTCATTAGTTCTTCTTCTAGTTCCTTGAGATGTACAGTTAAGTTACTTGAGACATCTTTTTTCTCGAGGTAGGCATTTATCGCTATAAACTTCCCTCTTAGAACTGCTTTTGCAGCATTTTACAAATTTTGGTGTGTTACATTTCCATTTTTGTTTGTCTCAGGGTATTTAAAAGTTCTCTTAATTGCTCTATGATACATTCAAATAGCTTTCTTTTCTGTGATTGCATTTTTATCCATATTTTATAATTCTCTGCAGTAAGATAAGTCTGAAACAAGCCAATCTCTCAAAGTCCTTCTCAGCGATTCTAAGGCAATTAATTCTTTTGCAGTCCCATTATTGGAAAGCTGTTTTATCTCTTATATTTCCAGTACCTCAGGACTAGAAAGTGAAGTAGGTGTGTCCTTACTCTCCTTTGTTACCTCCAAGCTATTTTTCTTTCATATTTCAATATTCCAAGCTATACCGAAATTCATGGTATTTGGCTATATCCCCCATTTCCACTGCTTGCTATTTTCCTTTCTCAACTGCCTGCTTCTGTCATTCATTAAAGGCTCTAGTTAGTTGTTTTTTTTCTATCTCTGCAGTATTGTCACATATTTCAACAGTCGCAAGGTTAACTCATTCAGTATTCAGCTACTTTGCCCTCATACTTCCATTAATCTTTTCCTTTTTTTTTCCCTCTAATAACACACTCCCCTAGCCCTTATTTTTACCAGTAACTGTGCATTTAAAATGATTTTCAGACTCAGTTTCTAAATTCTTCTTCTTTTTTTCAGCTCATTTGCATAGCCCACCCTCCCCACTTCCTGCCACTCCTCTGCCCTCATCCAGATTTACAAGTCATTGCATGCTCTCAGTCGTGTCTGACTCTTCATGGCCTACAGCCAGGCTCTTTGTCCATGGGATTTTCCAGGCAAGAATACTAGAGTGGGTTGCCATTTCTTCCTTCAGGGGATCTTCCTGACCCAGGGATGGAAACTGCGTCTCTTGCATTGCAGGCAGATTCTTTACCGCTGAGCCATCAGGGGAGCCTGACAAGTCATTGACCTTACCACTTTTTCACTCTCCATCACTCAACTCCTGTGTTACTTCCCTCTTTATCAAGCTTATCTTTCATGATCACCTCTCTTTTTGTAACATTTCCCTGGTAAAATCTCAGACTAAGATGAATTCAACTGTTTACCCTCCTTAAGCTTTCACCAGAAGAGCTAAAGGTTGCTGGAAAAAAAAAAAAATCTCACAATCATAGTGAGCCATTTAAAATTATGATGACAAACATCTAATGGACATTGAATGCTACCAGACAATTCTTTCAGTTTCTCTGAAAAGTTTGGTTTCTATATCCTCCTATAGCAAATGTTTGGAATGAGTTACCAATACTTGCTCTACCTTTTTGCCTGACCACTGATTTTTAAAATCTCCTTCAATCTGGCTTATCTTGTCCTTGTTAAATTCACCAAAGAACTATATGATGCCAAATCCAACAGCTCCTTCTGTATTCTTAGTTAACTTGGGTTCTCAGCAAGTTTGGGCAAAACCTTTCTCCTTCTTTCTCCTACCTCACTCATTCCTCCTACTTGCTCCTTGGCCCCACTGTATAGCTATAGTCACTCTTGTTAAAAAGACAAAAACACAAAAAACCTTTTCCAGCTCTATGGCTATAGATATTATCTTTATATGATGATTCCTCAAATCATATGTGTAGGTTTGACTCTTCTTTGAGCTTTAGACTCATAGGAGAGGTCAGACCTAAACTAATGTCTCTACTCGCATTTTAATAAGCATAAAACAGTTTGCTATGCCTCAAACAGAGCTCTTTACATTCCCTAAATGCCACGCTTATTTCTTCTATTAGCTTTCTCATCTCATTAAACGATAATACCTTCCATTCAGTTTCTCAGACTAAAACCCTCAGGGTCATTCTTCATTTCTCTCTTTCCCTCAACTCCATTCCCACAGTTCAGTTCAGTCACTCACTTGTGTCTAAATCTTTGTGACCCATGGACTGCAGCACGCCAGGCTTCCCTCTCCATCACCAACTCCTGGAGCTTGCTCAAACTCATGTCCATTGAGTCGGTGATGCCATCCAACCATCTCATCCATTCCCACAGCCAATGCCTAATAAAGGGCTTCCAGTTGCATAGACAAAATAATATGTTGAATATGTTTATTTCTTTCTACCTTCGTTAGTCCAAACCATCTTTATCTCTTGCTGTGGGTAATCCAATAGCCCCACTAACTTGTTTCCCTGCCTCAACAACAGCCAAAATGATATTTTAAAAAATCCAAATGAGATCAAATCATATCCATCACTGTTTCATCAGTGGTATACTATAAGAGCACGATAAATATTTGTTAAAAGAAGAAAAAACAAATAAATGGATGATGGAGAAAGCAACTTTCTGAAAGCCCTAGAAGTAGATTAAAATCTGTATCTGTCTTTTTTCCCTATGACAAGCACTTTTACCTGGGATCCAGGAATGGTACCAGCCTTCATGCTTCAGCTTATCTTGTTAAGACATGCTTTGTCAAATTTCGAAAGATTATAGATATTATAAAATAGCTGCATGTTATGCATTATAGTACTGCAATCATATTTCTTAGATCTTTTTTTCCATTTAACTTCATTTTATTTAATTCAGGAGGCATAGGAGCTAATAAACAGAAGAAGATGGATGTTTGTGTAAATTTTTCAGTCTCTGCCATATATGTAATTTATAAATATCCAATAATATTAACTAAAATCATGTGCATGGAGCTTTCTGCCAAGAACAAGCACTATAAATATCTTTTATCACTGAAGGAGTAGCCATCATGGTCAACAAAAGAGTCTGAAATACAGTACTTGGATGCAATCTCAAAAATGACAGAATGATCTCTGTTTGTTTCCAAGGCAAACCATTCAATATCATGGTGATCCAAGACCATTCAATATCATGGTGATCCAAGCCTATGCCCCAACCAGTAATGCTGAAGAAGCTCAAGTTGAACAGTTCTATGAAGACCTACAAGACCTTTTAGAACTAACACCCAAAAAAGATGTGCTTTTCATTATAGAGGACTGGAATGCAAAAGTAGGAAGTTAAGAAACACCTGGAGTAACAGGCAAATTTGGCCTTGGAATACTGAATGAAGCAGGGCAAAGGCTAATAGAGTTCTGCCAAGAGAACGCACTGGTCATAGCAAACACTCTCTTCCAACAACACAAGAGAAGACTCTACACATGGACATCACCAGATGGTCAACACCGAAATCAGACTGATCATACTCTTTGCAGCCAAAGATGGAGAAGCTCTATACAGTCAGCAAAAACAAGACCGGGAGCTGACTGCGGCTCAGATCATGAACTCCTTATTGCCAAATTCAGACTGAAATTGAAGAAAGTAGGGAAAACCACTAGACCATTCAGGTAAGACCAAAATCAATCCCTTTTGATTATACAGTGGAAGTGACAAATAGATTTAAGGGACTAGATCTGATAGACAGAGTGCCTGATGAATTATGGAATGAGTTTCGTGACATTGTACAGGAGAGAGGAATCAGGACCATCCCCATGAACAGAAATGCAAAAAAGCAAAATGGCTGTCTGAGGAGGCCTTACAAATAGCTGTGAAAAGAAGAGAAGTGAAAAGCAAAGGAGAAAAGGAAAGATATAAGCATCTGAATGTAGAGTTCCAAAGAATAGTAAGGAGAGATAAGAAAGTCTTCCTCAGCGATCAGTGCAAAGAAATAGAGGAAAACAACAGAATGGGAAAGACTAGAGATCTCTTCAAGAAAGTTAGAGATACCAAGGGAACATTTCATGCAAAGATGGGCTCGATAAAGTACAGAGATGGTATGGACCTAACAGAAGCAAAAGATATTAAGAAGAGGTGGCAAGAATACACAGAAGAGCTGTACAAAAAAGATCTTCATGACCCAGATAATCACAATGGTGTGATTACTCACCTAGAGCCAGACATCCTGGAATGTGAAGTCAAGTGGGCCTTAGAAAGCATCACTACAAACAAAGCTAGTGGAGGTGATGGAATTCCAGTTGAGCTCTTTCAAATCTGAAAGATGAAGCTTTGAAAGTGCTGCAGTCAATATGCCAGAAAATTTGGAAAACTCAGCAGTGGCCACAGGACTGGAAAAGGTCCGTTTTCATTCCAATGCCAAAGAAAGGCAATGCCAAAGAATGCTCAAACTACCACACAATTGCACTCATCTCACATGCTAGTAAAGTAATGCCCAAATTCTCCAAGCCAGGCTTTAGCAATACGTGAACCGTGAACTTCAGATGTTCAAGCTGGTTTTAGAAAAGGCAGAGGAACCAGAGATCATATTGCCAACATCTGCTGGATCATTGAAAAAGCAAGAGAGTTCCAGAAAATCATGTATTTCTGCTTTCTTGACTGTGCCAAAGCCTTTGACTGTGTGGATCATAATAAACTGTAGAAAATTCTTCAAGAGATGGGAATGCCAGACCACCTGACCTGCCCCTTGAGAAACCTGTATACAGGTCAGGAAGCAACAATTAGAACTGGACATGGAACAACAGACTGTTCCAAACAGGAAAAGGAGTACTTCAAGGCTGCATATTGTCACCCTGATTATTTAACTTCTAGGCAGAGTACATCATGAGAAACGCTGGACTGGAAGAAGCACAAGCTGGAATCAAGATTGCTGGGAGAAATATCAATAAGCTCAGATATGCAGATGACACCACCCTTATGGCAGAAAGTGAAGAGGAACTAAAAGCCTCTTGATGAAAGTGAAAAAGAAGAGTGAAAAGTTGGCTTAAAGCTCAACATTCAGAAGATGAAAATCATGGCATCTGGTCCCATCACTTCATGGGAAATAGATGGGGAAACAGTGGGAACAGTGTCAGACTTTATTTTGGGGGGTTCCAAAATCACTGCAGATGGTGACTGCAGCCATGAAATTAAAAGACACTTACTCCCTGGAAGGAAAGTTATGACCAACCTAGATAGCATATTCAAAAGCAGAGACATTACTTTGCCAACAGAGGTCTGTCTAGTCAAGGCTATGGTTTTTCCAGTAGTCATGTATGGATGTGAGAGTTGGACTGTGAAGAAAGCTGAGCGCCGAAGAATTGATGCTTTTGAACTGTGGTGCTGGAGAAGACTCTTGAGAGTCCCTTGGACTGCAAGGAGATCCAACCAGTCCATCCTAAAGGAGACCAGCCCTGGGTGTTCATTGGAAGGACTGATGCTGAGGCTGAAACTCCTTTACTTTAGCCACCTGATACGAAGAGTTGACTCATTGGAAGAGACCCTGATGCTGGGAGGGATTGGGGGCAGGAGGAGAAGGGGACGACCGAGGACAAAATGGCTGGATGGGATCACTCACTTGATGCACATGAGTTTGGGTGAACTCCAGGAGTTGGTTATGGACAGGGAGGCCTGGTGTGCTGTGATTCATGGGGTAACAAAGAGTCGGACACGACTGAGCAACTGAACTGAACTGAGCTGAACCTGAGAACTCAGGCACATTATTTTGCCTTTCCCTGTCTCAGTTTCCTTATCTGCAAAGTGACAATAAAAACAGCATCTACATCTTAGGGACGCCTTAGTGTTAAATGAGAATACGGGTGAAGCACTTAGGACTTCCCAGGCGGTGCTAATCATAAAGAACCTGCCCGCCAATGCAGGAAACATAAGAGATGGAGGTTCGATCCTTGGGTTAGTAAGATCCCCAGGAGGAGGTCATGACAATCTACTCCAGTATTCTTGCCTGGAGAATCCCCTGGACAGAGGAGCCTGGTGGGCTACTGTCCATAGGGTCACAAAAAGGCAGACATGACTGAAGCAACTTAACACACAACACACACACTTAGAACAACACCTGATTGTTAATTGCAGCTACTATTAACCAGTGAGTTGGCCATAAAGTTCATTCAAGTTTTTCTGTAAGAGCATATGGAAAAATCCAAACAAAATTTTTTGCTAACCCAGTACAATAATATTGCAAATGTACCTAAGTACCTAAGGCTTTTTTTTTTTTTTTAAGGTAAATGGTTTGATAAGTGAAGTGTCTTTTAGTAAATCCTAGTATTACCTCTAATCTGGAGGCTTTCTTGCCATCAACAGTTTAATACATATCCCATCTCCTGGTGATTATAGCAGCTTTTCATTACTGGTGACTCTGTGTCTCATCACTTTTTCTTTAGCTCCTTAAAAGCTCACTCCCTACTCTTCCACTCAGCAAGGAATCAAAATGAATGTGACAAAGATGGCTTCTCAAGCAATTTGATCAGAGTAACTGAACAGAGCCCCAAAAGAGTAAAAACAAGGAAAGAAAGCCTCTGGGGCTGCCAGACAGCTTGCTGATAGAACTGCACACACTGAACACAAATGTCAGGTGCCTACTGGCGAGTTACGAGACTGTCAAGACTGGGGGAAGGATTGAAGGGCTTCATTAGGCTCAGGCTGATAAAGGTGGGAAAAGGCAGTTTAAAGAGTTTGTGACCAAATCAGTTAGAGAAGCGGGGACCTAGAGCGTGTACAACTTTTGTTTGGAATCCAGAAATGGATGACATTCTGTTTCTTCTAAAGGGCAAATAAAATGAGGTGGATTTTAACTGCAGCCATGAAGACGAAGGGTATACACTAGGAAGCAGAGTTTAGAGCTGAATTAGAGTGCAAAGAAATGCATAATTCAGGAAGAGATGTTTATTATCACAGAAGGCCACTCTCAGTTTGGGAGAGCTAAAGTCTTGTCTGTATATTCAAGTCAGTAAATATTTAGTGAGCACTGGCAGTTCTATGTACACACCAGGGAATTCAACTCAGTTCACCAATCCTGTGCCTTCCAGGTCAGGGCACGGTGGAAAGGATGACAGAAGAAGGGCACGGAGTTTTAGGAACTGCGGGCGGGCTGCCTTCTATCCATTCTGCGTCTTCTTCAGAGGCCTCTCTGCCACCCACAAAATCAAAAGGCAGGTGCACGTGTCACGGCTCTTTAGTTTCTCTGCCCAAGGCATCGCTGACTAAAAAAGTATCCTAAGACTCCTCTATTAAAGATTCAATAGAGTTTTTGCTTTTTAAATTGAAACACTGAAATATCTATTCATAAACCGTGTACTTCCTGGATTGTAAAGCTAATATACAAGTTATTTCAAAACCATAATTTTTTTGGACATCAGCTGGTATTTCCATTTTCTGATCATAATGTAATTGAGGAGGCACAGGAGGAGCTTTTCTCTGTTCCTTAAAGCTTTCAAATTTTCTAGATCATTTCCCAAGTTTCACAACATATTTAGAATGAGTATGTTTTCCATTTGAGATCAAATATATGCATACAAGTAAAAATATACATTTTACTTGATGTGGTGGGTCTGTGTCAGCCTCTGGTTGGGCATGAAACGTCTTGGGAGAGAGAAAATGCTCACTGAAGCTATTCTTTATGAGAGCACGAGAAATAAGGGCTACACTCAGCACTCCTAACCTGGAGTTTAACATGGTGATGTACCCGGCAGAGGAAGTCCATCAGTAGTCACGTAAGCTACTCCAGAGTACTTAGAACGTGGCAGAGGTGATCTGGAAAAGTTTGATTCCTGATCATGGAAACAGGAGACATACATGGGAACAACTAGGAGGTAGAACAGCAGCATCTAATTAAGTTGCAGAGGATGTGACATGGATTAGACAGTGATGAAAATTCAAACATGGGAAAAACTTACTGGATAGTTTTGCTAGCTAGAACAGAGTCACCCTGTCAAGCGTTGGCTTTAAATGACTGCAGATACACACATCTCTTACAGAATCATGGGTCTGAAGAACATTGAGAGGACAAGTAAAACCAGGGTGTGATTTCCACATGCCAGTAGATTAAAATATTGGAAGGGAGTGTCACTTCCTCCTGCAGAATGGGCTACTGAAAACTCAGCATGTTATTGTTTACTCTCTAAGTTGTGTCCAACTCTTTTGTGACTTCATGGACTGTAGCCTGCCAGGCTTCTCTAGCCGTGGAATTTCGCAGGCAAGAAAGATAGAGTGGTTTGCCATTTCCTTCTCCAGAAAATTCATCATAGCTCAACACTGTCCTGAGATTTCAAGGGTCAAGACCTCAACTTCTGTTGATTCCTTAGTAGTGGTCAACCACTGCGTATTGACTGCATATAACTTTTGAGCTATGAGCAATTCCAAAGAAAGATATTTTCCCCCAAGTGCGGTCTCAGTAACAGCCAATCAGAAAATAAATTTCTAGCTGAGTCTTCAAATAAGATGAATATCAAAACTCAGAAATTCAAATGAAACTCAGAAACTTAATTAACCCCATATTACTTTCAAAATGTTATTATTTTATAATCTTAAGACTAATCATGTAAAATTCTACTCAGTTTATGAATAAGTTTTGTCATTACTAATTATTCTAGAAGCCTCAAAAATTGTTCCAAGTAAGTTTCCTTGGAACTTGCTGTGGTTTTCCCAATAGCATATAGGACAGTCTGTTTTTCAAAACTGAACTATAATAATGTTGACTTGTCTCTATAAGCAAAAGAAAAAAAGAAGTAGTCTTTTTAGAGAAGACTAATTTCAAAGATAAACATAATTTGAATTCAAGGAAAAATAAAAACCAGAGTAAAGGTGCTACAGAAGCTTTTTCAATAAACTCTATTCCCAAACTAAGGCGTGAGCCATCTTATTTAGGTACACTCACAGGAAACACAGTTCAAGGAAGGAAGTTGTATAGGCTCTCCACTTTCACAGGCTGGCACTTGCCTTCTCATCAGCTTTACTTTGTGAATACTTAGACTCATTCCTCAGCCTCTCTGTTGAATGTAGCAGCTTCACATCAAGGGCTGCTGCTCAGTACAGTGTATGGGGACTCACGGGTGTGAGCTCTTTGGGGAAAGCATAGTCTGGCTTCATGTGGAAACACAGGCCCATTTTCAAGCCTGTCAGGATGAGTTAGTTAAATCGTGTCTCTGAACACCTCCTTCTCAGAACCACAGGAGAGATTTAGCCCCTACTGGTAGTTTTAACTCATTCTCATCCAGTATTTATAAGCCCTGGCATCGTCATCTGAGAGGCTCTTTAGGGTATAAATGAAGCAGTTTCCCTGGGAGACTAGGGGATGGAGAAGGGGGATTAGCTCTTAAGGCCACATATCCCAAGCAGAAATCTGCTGAGGAGAGAAGTCTGCTCTGGCCCTGTGGGGGTCCAACTCTGAGGCCCCCCCACAAGGCTCCTCTGTTGATGAGGGTCTTAGGGCAGCTTTACAGAGTGAACAGCTTCTCCTCTCCTTCCTCTCCCCCTCCTTCCTTCTCCCTCTCCCTCCTTTGACAGCATTTCCTCCTGCATAAAATATGATCATTTTTTTTGAAAAATATTTTAAAATACTTATTGTGTGCCAGATACACAGTATCTCATGAACATTTGGAATAATTCTATGCTGTAGTTATTGTTATTGGCACATTATAGAAGTCAGGAGAATGATGCTTGAGAGGTTTAATAATTCAGAGAAATTACCCAGTGGCAAAGCCAGGGATAAATTCCAAGTCTAAAATCTAAGCTTTTAGCCCATACCCTATAGTTTTGTGGGAAAGACACCACACACACACACACACACACACACACACACAGAACAAAACCACCCATAATCTCTTCATTCAAAGGTAACCCTCTTAGAATTCAAAATCTTTGCACAAATATAAAATTAGGTGACTCTTGAAGAGAAATAGAATACTTGAGCAACTTCTGTTTTGTACACTGCTACTTTTTTCTGAGCAACATAATCTGAACATTTTTCACATGTCAGTGGCTAGTCTTCCTCAACCTGATTTTTGGAGGATGACTGGCATTCTATCATGTGGGTGTCACATTGTTTACTTACCCCAATCTCTTTCTAATTTTAGGAACTGTGCTGCAGTATACATATTTGTACACAGTTTTATGAATCTACCTCTGAACAGCCACTAGGGTAACTTGAGGTGGCAGGGCTGGAGAACAAAAGTTTTTGGCCGAACCCAATCCCACGTGAGTCCCATCTCTGCTGAGGCTGTGGTCACCCACTAGCACAAATCCCACTGTGACACAGAGTACCTCTGGTCTTGCTGCTTTGTATCAAGTTGTTAGAGCCATTTAACAATAGCTGTCAACAGCTATATAACAAAAAGCTCTTAGGAAACTAAGATACTGGGGGCAGGAGGACCTGGTTGAAAGATGCCATGGTTTTCTCAGTTGAAAGAGACTGAGAGGTCTGGGCTGAGAGGGTAGCTAAGTGGCTGATCTGACACTTTCCCTTTATTTGGGGATTAAAAAAGATATTACATGAGAGGTTTGTTCTGAACAAGAGGGACAAGACTCCTCCAGCTGGGTTATGACTTTTAAGGCAACTGAGAAATTTACGGGGGTGGTGGAGCCCTAATACCATGCAGTGGTCCCTAGGAAAATCTACTTATTAATTAAAAGACTTGCTCATCGGGGGATCATGTACAAGAATTGGTCATTCAGTGATCCAAGCACCCATGGTAGCCTTAGACCAGGAGAACAGAGCCACATAAGAGGCCGAAATGACTCTAGGGAGACACTTAGAGAAGTTAAGCTCACAAGCACACTGGCCAATCATACAATTTCATCAGTAGAATTTTATCTCTGACAAATTCAACTTTAGAGTGGGAAATAGAGAAGTAAGGGGCGTTGGGAAGTCAGTCTCTAACACCCTCACCAATTTTATGTACCTTTGCTGTTGTTCAGTTGCTAAGTCATGTCCGACTCCTTGTGACCCCATGGACTGTAGCACACCAGACTCTTCTGAACTCTACTATCTCCTGGAGTTTGCTCAAATTCACGTCCATTGAGTCGGTGATGCTACCTAACCATCTTATCCTCTGCCACCCCCTTCTCCTTTTGCCTTCAATCTTTCCCAACATCAGGGTCTTTTCCAACAAGCTGGCTCTTTTTCCAACAAGCTGGCTCTCCGCATCAGGTAGCCAAAGTATTGGAGCTTCAGCTTGAGCAACAGTCCTTCCAGTGAATATTTAGAGTTGATTTCCTTTAGGACTGACTGGTTTGATCTTCTTGCGGTACAAGGGATTCTCAAGAGTTTTCTCCAGCACTACAATTTGGAAGCATCAATTCTTTGGTGTTTGGCCTGCTTTACGGTTCAACTCTCACATCCATATATGACTACTGGAAAAACCACAGCTTTGACTATATGGATCTTTGTTGGCAAAGTGATGTTTCTGCTTTTTAATATGCTGTCTACATTTGTCATAGCTTTCCTTCCAAGGAACAAGCGTCTTTTAATTTCCTGGCTACAGTTACCATCCACAGTGACTGTGAAACCCAAGAAAATAAAATCTGCCACTGCTTCCATTGTATGTATCTACAAAGCATACTTGCCAGTGCCTACATAATAGAGAATTAAAGGAAAAATTTGCCCTCAAAATAGCCAAAATGGGCATTTTTATTGCATACACAGTCATTAGAGAAAGTTAGCTTGAAAAAAAGGAATCTTCTCAGAATTCCGAAATTGAGGGACTAGATCTTTCTATGAAAACTTGCCTTTTTCTCCCTGTGCCTTGAGACCAGTGCTCTCAGGAATACTTATCCATACCTTCTCTAATTCCTGAGAATGGGGTGGGGGGAGAGAAAGATCTTTTAAAGTTAACTTATTCCAACTGTTATAAACTAGTGAGCTTTTTTTTGTAATGCCTGATTCATGACTAAGTTTAGAAAATGAAGCTATGAAGTCTCTGGTTGTGTCTGTCTATATATTTACATGTGTAACTATATGTGTTTACCTTTGGGTGCTATAATCAAATTTAATTTGTAAACGTGCTGTGCCACGCTAAGTCGCTTTGGCTGTGTCTGACTCTGTGATCCTATGGACTATAGCCATCCTGGCTCCTCTGTCCACTGGAGTGGGTTGCCATTTCCTCCTCCAGGGATCTTTCCAACCCAGGAATCAAATCCCCATCTTCTGGGGCTTCTGCATTGGCAGGTGGATTCTTTACCACTGAGTCACCTAGGAAGCCCCAATTTGTAAATAAGCTCCATTTAATTGGCTTAAAGGAAATCAAGTGCTTATATAAATTCTCAGAAATATAAAAGAAAAACTGGCCAGGATGAATTTCAGGTTCATGTGAACTGGGAAATAGTCAGTATTAAATTAATACCTGGAGTTAAAGCTTATTGATTTAATTAATATAGACATGTCTTTAGAGTCAACATTAAGTATAACACCTTTATTGTACCTAGGTTTAATAGAAGTCAAATGAGATCTTATGTTTGTTGCAAATTTGTAAGCAATAAAAATGACTTGGAATGATGAAATTTTTATAACTAAATTAAATGCAAATGAAATAAGAGCTTTTGGGTGAACTCTTTGGGAATAACTATTTTAGGAATGTCTACTTAAGAATAATTTCTCCAGATATTCAGTAACTTAAAATTTTAGAGTTGTACTAAATTAAGTTATATAATGAAAGTTGATTGAATAGCTGTGTCATTCCAGAACAAAATAAAATATTGAAACTAATTACTGAACATTAGTGTCCCTTTACAGAAAAAAATTAAGGTATTTAGAACTATCAGTAAATATGTTTGGTGCTATACTGAGATATTTTCTATATGAAAGCACATATTTTTAGAAATTGTTGTTGGTATTATGATGTCCGTCTACAGAATGCAAATATAAAAGTTAATTAATAATTGGCTAATTGTTAGTCTTCAATAGAAATTAAGGTTTTTAAGAGTTGAGTCTAACTTAAAAATATAATTAAAGCTACTAGAGATAATAAGGGAAGCATTTCATTATATAGTAGGAAAGTGGGATGTGTGTTTTCAGTAAAAGACGGTAAGAGGAATGAAGTTGTATTTTGTTAAGGGAAAAAAAAGCAATTTTTGTCCTAGAACTAATTGTTTCTACATGGAAAAAATAAGGGACAAACCAACATGGATACCAAAAGTGATGAAGGACTATGGAAAATAAATTCTGAGAAAAGCATTATATGCATGGTCAGGATTGGGTAAGTTTAGAATAAATTTAGTTAAGTGAATTTTAAAAGTAAACTGATGAAAAATTTGAATTTAATTTTTCTCTCTGTTAAGAGGACAAGATTTCTTAAAACGTTGGGCTGCTTTGATAACAGATTTTTAGCTTCTTTACCTTTTAAGCAATCTGTTAATTATTTGCCTTTGAAATATTTTATTGTCAACTTGGGCTTCCCTGGTGGCCAGCAGACGAATGGATAAGAAAGCTGTGGTACATATACACAATGGAATATTACTCAGCCATTAAAAAGAATACATTTGAATCAGTTCTAATGAGGTAGATGAAACTGGAGCCTATTATGCAGAGTGAAGTAAGCCAGAAAGAAAAACACCAATACAGTATACTAACACATATATATGGAATTTAGAAAGATGGTAACGATAACCCTGTATGTGAGACAGCAAAAGAGACACACAGATGTACAGAACAGTCTTTTGGACTCTGTGGGAGAGGGAGAGGGTGGGATGATTTGGGAGAATGGCATTGAAACATGTATAATATCATATATTAAACGAATCACCAGTCCAGGTTCAATGCATGATACTGGGTGCTTGGGGCTGGTGCACTGAGACAACCCAGAGGGATTCTACGGGGAGGGAGGAGGGTGAGGGGTTCAGGATGGGGAACACGTGTATACCTGTGGCGGATTCATGTTGATGTACGGCAAAAACAATACAATATTGTACAGTAAAAAAATTAAAATGAAAATAAAAAAATTCACAATAGGCAAAAGGTGAAAGCAACCCAAATATCTATCAACAAATGGACGGATAAATAAAATGTGGTTACATTCTGAAAAAAAAAAAAAATCTGCCTGCAATGTGAGAGACCTGGGTTCGATCCCTGGATTGAGAAGATCCCCTAGAGAAGGGAACGGCTACCCGCTCCAGTATTCTGGCCTGGAGAATTCCATGGACCATACAGTCCATGGAGTCTCAGAGCTGGACACAACTGTGTAACTTTCACTTTCTTTACTTATTGTCACCTTGGTTAAGTGAATAAGCATTATTTCACTGTGATCTATGATACTATTTGACCAACTATTTTAAAATCTTTTTGATATTTTTTGCAAAATTTCCATATTAAATTCTAATGAAGTTTCTTTGATCTCTGGATAACTTTGGGATGTATCAGAGGCTCCCTGAAGCATCCCAAAGAAAGATCCTAAGCTAACTAGGTCCATTTGGTATGCAAAATTACACAGAAAGTATTGTAACATGAGTAATAAATCTTCTTAGGTTATATTATATGGGTAAATGTTCTTAAGGCTGATATTCTAGGAATTATGTGGAATTCCTAAAAATTTGGAAGGCCCTGGTAAATGTTATCAGTCATAATTTTAGTTAATATCTTTTTTTTCCCAATTAGTAGCTAAAATTGTGTGCATCACAGCAGGAACCAAGTCTCCTTAACTGCATTGTAATCAGGTCTTTAATTGTGCCTTCGTAAGTTTTCTGTCATATACAGCTATGGTTTTACTCTGATGCTTTTGAAAAAATGTCTTCTCGTCAGGAAGATTTAAGGAAGGGCTTTTTCACAAGCACAGATTTCTGATAACTTTCATATCATACTGCAGAACTGGGTAAGACATTAAAGAAATCTAATGGGAAACCTGACGGCTTTATAAAACTGTTGATAAAAAGCATTATTTACATTGGACTGAAAGAACTGGTTAAAATGGTTGTAATTTTTATGATTTCTGTCTGAAACACTACTGGCTTCTAATCTGTGTTTTCCAGATATAATAAAACTCCTCCCCTCAAGCTAATTATGAAAGCAGAATTGAACCATCTTTTCTCTCTACCTGATAGCTCTAGAGATTGGAAAGTTTTAGGTTCTCAGCAACTTTATCAGATAAATTAGGGAAGCCACCTCCTAACAGATACAGGAATCTCAAAGTACTTTGGGGATCTTGAAAAGAGAAGAAAGGAGTTTGCTAGCAGAACAAGCCTTCAGATACTTATTTTCAGGGGAAGATTTTATATAAGCCCAAATTCTTGTATCTCCTCATACCTATAAAAACTCTAAAATCATTAATAGTGACATCTGCTCTCCATGACTAGCAACAAGTCTCTGCAAAAATGTTTGTTTGGCTGCATGTACCCCACTTCACTAAAAATCATCTATAGACTGACCTTCCCCATACCTCTTTGGAGCATTTCCTCAGAGTTATCTGAGATACTGTTTCCTAGCTATAGTTCTCATTTTGTCTCAAATAAAAGTAACTCACAACTCTCACATTGTGCATTTTTTCAGTGGACATTATAGTTACATTTTTTCAGTTGACACTATAGTTAACTTTGTGTGTACCCTTTCCTCCAGAGAAGCTATAATTTATTCATCTCAGTTCAGTCCCTCAGTTGTGTCTGACTCTTTGTGACTCCATGGACTGCAGCATGCCAGGCTTCTCTGTCCATCACCAGCTCCTGGAGTTTACTCAAACTCATGTCCATAGAGTCAGTGATGTCATCCAACCATCTCATCCTCGGTCATCCCATTCTCCTCCCACCTTCAATCTTTCCCAGCATCAGGGTCTTTCCCAATGAGTCAGTTCTTCACATCAGGTGGCCAAAGTATTAGTTTTAGCTTCAATATCAGTCCTTCCAATGAATATTCAGGACTGATTTCCTTTAGGATGGACTAGTTGGAACTCCTTGCAGTCCAAGGGACTCTCAAAAGTCTTCTCCAATACCACAGTTCAAAAGATCAATTCTTCGGCACTCAGCTTTCTTTATGGTCCAACTCTCACATTCATACATGACTACTGGAAAAACCATAGCTTTGACCAGACTGCCTTTGTTGGCAAAATAATGTCTCTGCTTTTTAATATGTTGTCTAGGTTGATCATAGCTTTTCTTCCAAGGAGCTAGTGTCTTTTAATTTTATGGCTGCAGTTACCATCTGCAGTGATTTTGGAACCACTGTTTCCCCATCTATTTCCCATAAAGTGATGGGACTGGATGCCATGATCTTAGTTTTCAGAATGTTGAGTTGTAAGCCAACTTTTTCACTCTTCTCTTTCACTTTCATCAAGAGGCTCTTTATTTCTCCTTTGCTTTCTACCATAAGGGTGGTGTCATCTGCGTATCTGAGGTTACTGATATTTCTCCCAGCAATCTTCATTCCAGTTTGTGTTTCATCCAGGCCAGCATTTCTCATGATGTACTCTGCATATAAGTTAAATAAGCAGGGTGACAATATACAGCCTTGACATACTCCTTTCCCTATTCAGAACCAGTCTGTTCCATGTCCAGTTCTAACCGTTGTTTCTTGACCTGCATACAGATTTCTCAGGAGGCAGGTCAGGTGGTCTGGTATTCCCATCTCTTTCAGAATTTTCCACAGTTTGTTGTGATCCACACAGTCAAAGGCTTTGGTATAGTCAATAAGGCAGAAGCAGATGTTTTTCTGGAACTCTCTTGCTTTTTCGAAGATCCATTGGATTTTGGCAATTTGATCTCTGGTTCCTCTGCCTTTTCTAAAACCAGCTTGAACATCTGGAAGTTCACGGTTCACGTAATGCTGAAGCCTGGCTTGAAGAATTTTGAGCATTACTTTGCTAGCATGTGAGATGAGTGCAATTGTGTGGTAGTTTGAACATTCTTTGGCATTGCCCTTCCTTGGGACTGGAATGAAATCAGACCTTTTCCAGTCCTGTGGCCACTGCTGAGTTTTCCAAATTTGTGGCATATTAAGTGCAGCACTTTCACAGCATCATCTTTCAGGATCTGAAAGAGCTCAATTGGAACTCCATCACCTCTACTAGCTTTGTTCATAGTGATATTTCCTAAGGCCCACTTGACTTCATATTCCACAATGTCTTGCTCTAGGTGAGTGATCACACCATCGTGATTATCTGGGTCATGAAGATCTTTTTGTAGAGTTCTTCTGTGTATTCTTTCCACCTCTTCTTAATATCTTCTGCTTCTGTTAGGTCCATACCATTCCTGTCATTTATTGTGCCCATCTTTGCATGAAATGTTCCCTTGGTATCTCTAACTTTCTTGAAGAGATCTCTAGTCTTTCCCATTCTATTGTTTTCCTCTATTTTTTTGCATTGATCACTTAGGAAGGTGTTCTTATCTCTCCTTGTTATTCTTTGGAACTCTGTATTTAAATGGATGTATCTTTCCATTTCTTCTTTGCCTTTGGGTCTTTTCTTTTCTCAGCTATTTGTAAGGCCTCCTCAGACAACTATTTTACCATTTCGCATTTCTAGTTTCTCCTTAATAATTATAGAATATCAAGTATCTCCACACTCCTTCAAGCCCTTTTCCAAAATCGATGAAAAACAGTGAAAAACTATGAGCAGGGACATCAAACATTAATAGCCAACTTTTTGTTGAGAAGGAAATCACTTAATGCTTCTCTCTATGTATTATGGAATAAAAGAAGTACTCAACATCCCAGCAAACCACACCTGCTCTTCTGTGTCCCTACTCTATCCTCCAACTGATCAAATGGTAAAGAACGTTCAAAATAGTGTTCTTATCTCTGATTTCCACACAAGCTTATTAAAGGAACAGACATGAAGTCAAAGTAGCTCGAATTTTATCAATCCTTCAAATGTATCAATCTTCAAATGATAGAAAATTTTTACTATCTTCTATCAGAAGAAAGGTACTATGCAAATTTCTATGAAAATTAACATTTACCTAGCATTTGTATTTTCAAAATGTTTGTACCATTATTTACTAGTTAGCATAACATTTGAGAACCATCATAAGCTTTAAACACAAGGAAATTCCTTTTTTAATATAGTTCCAGTAGTGACAGTGAATGTTATCCCTTCACCTCCTGGCAGGTTTTAATCATGTGAGACAAAATTGTCAGCTCTTGTAAATCTTCTAATTTTGAATTTAGTAACTTGCCACATCGCCTAGTCCTTTCCATAGAAAATTAGAATACTTAATATTACAAAAATCAAGACTCAATCTGAAATCTGCAACATCTTTAAGCTGCTCTATATGATGCCTCACACACCCAAAGCAAGTGGTATTTGTTCAACAAGCATTTATTTATGGCCTACATGTGTCAGGCATCAAGTCTCTGCCTTGTCTTTACTGAGCTTAAAGTCTGTAAGTAAAAACCTGCATTGCAGTGTGGTGAATGCTGGAAGAGCAGCAAGGCCTGAGGGCTAAAGAAAGAAGGCATGGCTCAGGCTGAAGGGATGTAGAAGGAACTCAGATGGGGGATTTCTCTTCTAAGCTGCCATTTGATTTCCAGACTGTTCTGTGTTTTGTTTTGTTTTTTTTTTTTTTTAAACAAAACAAAAACAAGTCAGTCTCTCACCTGTGCTTATGTAACTTAATTATATTTAAATCAAATTTCAAGTCATTATTTTTTAACTTAGCTTTGTCTTAAGCATTGATATGCAGAAAATGAGACTAATATACTCATTATTTTATCCTCACACACATTTTTAAAGTATATTAAAAAAAAGTCCAGGAAGACCTAAACTCATCTAACATACCATCAGTGGCATACAAGTCCTATGTTGGAACATGTTAACAAATGGTGATGGCCAGTGCTGATAAATGTTAAGGAAGGAAGGAGTGGGGGAATTTGCTGATTTTTAGAAGCATCATTCTGTTAAAATGATTAAACAAGGAGGCTATTAGACCAAGGCAGCTTTAATGCTGTGGTGGCTACAGAAGCAAGGAAAACTTAAGCCTGTAAAGGCCTAATGGTTATGAAATCAAGATGACAAGGACCACCAATCACAAGCAGCTAACTATATTTTAAGCCAAAATCAATGAAATAATGTCCTTTCTCTGCTTCTGAACTTTCTCTCTTATGTATCCCCTGGCTAGGATTGGCAGAACACTCCTACCACTACCAGTTTGGTGCTATTCAATTCCAATCAATATTTGTTCAATAAACTCTTAAAATTTTTAATATGCCTTAATTTGTCTTTTAATAATTTTGTGTGGTGAATGATATATAGTAAGAATGGAGACAGGAAAAAACTGTTGCGTGTGTGCATGCTAAGTCGCTTCAGTCATGTCCGACTCTTTGTGACCCTATGGACTATTAGACTCCCAGTCTGCTAGACTCCTCTGTCCATGGGATTCTCCAGGCAAGAATACTGGAGTGGGTTGCCATGCCCTCCTCCAGGGGGCCTTCCTGACCCAGGGATCAAACCCACGTCTCTTAGGTCTCCTGCATAGGCAGACAGGTTCTTTACCACCAGCACCACCTGGGAAGTCCAGGAAAAACTGTTAGAATGTCATTAGACACGACTGAGCGACTTCAGTTTCACTTTTCACTTTCATGCATTGGAGAAGGAAATGGCAACCCACTCCAGTGTTCTTGCCTGGAGAATCCCACGGACAGGGGGAGCCTGGTGGGCTGCCATCTATGGGGTTGCACAGAGTTGGACACGACTGAAGCAACTTAGCAGCAGCAGCAGCAGTCATTTAAGAGGGAAATGACAAAGGCCTAAATTAAAGTAGTAATTGTAGAGGTGGAAAAGGGAACAGCTTAGAGAGATGTAAGATTGTACACTGGTTTGATTTTACACTGGTACACACAGATTTGATTTTAGAGGTTAGTGAAAAAAGGAGTCAAAGATAAATTTAGGTTCCTTTTTGGGACCAGTGCAAGGAAATGTTATGCCATCTATATAGATCCAATATAAAGGAAAAAGAACATTAGGATCAGGGTAGGGGTGTTGCATTGATTCGATTTTGCATAAGTTGATTTTGAAATATTTTAAGAATATCCAAGTAGAATGTTAACTTTGTAGCTAAAAATATGAAAATGGGGCTTAGGAGAAATAATCAGCTGCTATCAGCATATAGGTGATGAATGATGCCACAGATGAAGAAGCAATCAACACAGGAGGAATATGGAAATTGAATGGAAAAGAAGAGGATAAGAAAGAGAAGAGGCCAAAATTTAAGAACAAGATAAGAGTATTCAAAGTCAGCAAAGGAGACTAGAAGGAATAGTCAGAAACATAGGAGAGAAGAGTCACAAAATGGAGAAGGCGATGGCACCCCACTCCAGTACTCTTGCCTGGAAAATCCCATGGATGGAGGAGCCTGGTAGGCTGCAGTCCATCAGGTTGCTGAGAGTTGGACATGACTCAGTGAATTCACTTTCACTTTTCACTTTCATGCATTGGAGAAGGAAATGGCAACTCACTCCAGTGTTCTTGCCTGGAGAATCCCAGGGATGGGGGAGCCTGGTGGGCTGCCGTCTATGGGGTCGCGCAGAGTCGGACACGACTGACGCGACTTAGCAGCAGCCAGGAAGAGGAAAGAGTAGCATACAGTGTCCACAGCTACAGATAGGTCATGTAATGTCTAATACGGCTCCACAGGGACTAATGACCCAAAGTCCCTTGTAACTTTGACAAGGTAGCTTCAGTAGAGTTGGGACAGAACCCAGACTGCCGTAGTTTGAGGACTACATGGGGTGGGGATAAAGAAACTGGGGACAGCATGCAAAAGCCTGAACATGGAGAAAAGGGAAGGAAAAAGGAGAAACAGCAGGCGGAGGGGTCTGGTTAGATATTACTGAGCTCTTGTTTTTTGTTTGCCCCCAGTCGACTTGAGCATGTTTTTATGCCCAGGGGAGAGAACGACTTAAAAGGCAGAGTGTAACTATAAAGGCAAGAGAGTGGGAAAACTGATAGAAGGAAATCCCTGATAAAGTGGGACCAGATGCCAGATGACAGGGTTAATGTTGGAAGAGAAACAAAGAACCCCCTCTTTGGAGACTGAAGGAAAGGAGGTGAAAATGAGCATGAAAGTAGGTAAGTTTACTGGCACCAAGTATGGTGTTAAGAGATGCCCAATTTGGCAGCCTCCAGTTCGTTTGCTTGTTGTGCTTAATTAAAAAAAAAAATGGTTAGAAGACTTGAAAGGAGCTGTGAATATATGGAATAACCTGTTATAGATGAGAGAGGAGAAAGTTAGCAGACCCACCAAGGCATGAGGAAGGGCTGGGAGAAAAGTAATTTACAAAAAGATAAAACATGGTAGGAAAGAAGGGGGCAGATAAATAGCAGACAATTATAAAGGTTCATGCTGAGCAGAATGCTAGAAACAACAGAAACAGTGCTTTGCATCTTAACCCACACTACTTTTTACAGCGTTGATTTTAGAAGCAGGACCTGGAGATTATTATACTAAGTGAAGTAAGTCAGAGAAAAACAAATATATGATATTGCTTATATGCAGAATCTAAAAAATGATACAGATGAACATATTTACAGAACAGAAAACAGACTCTCAGAGAATAAACTTAACGGTTATCAGGGGGAAAGGGCTGCAAGGGGAGATAGACTGGGAGTTTGTGATTGACATATATACACTGCTATACTTAAAATAGATAACCAGGACTTCCCTGGTGGTGCAGTGGAAAAAATCCACCTGCCAATGCAGGAGGCGTGGGTTGGATCCCTGGTCTGGGAAGATTCCACATGCTGCAGAACAACTAAGCCTGTGAGCCACCATACTGAGCCTGACCTCTAGAGCCCATGAGCTCTATCTACCGAGCCCACGTGCTGTAACTACGGAAGCTCACACACCTAGAGCCTGTGCTCCACAACAAGATAAGCCACTGCAATGAGAAGCCCATGCATCGCAACAAAGAGAAGGCCCCGTTCACTGCAAGAGAAAGCCTGTGCAAAGCAAACAAGACCCAGCACGGTCAAAAATAAACAAATAGAATTTTTAAAATTCTTTAAATAAAATAAAATATATAACCAACAAAGACCTACTTTATAGCATAGGGAACACTGCTTAATATTCTGTAACAATCTAGATGGGAAACGAATTACATGTATAATGTATAACTGAATCACTTTGCTGTACACCTGAAACAAATACAACATTGTTAATCAACTATGCTCCAACATAATTTTTTTTTTAAGTAAGTGTATTTAGGATGTTATGATTAAACACAGAAACAAAGTCTCAGAAGTAAAAGACATCATGCATTTGTGTATGCAATTACTATTCTCTACATGGCTACTTGAAGCACAGCAGGTACTGCTCAAAGTCAGTGAGTAGCAGACCAAAGAGGAAAACCTATGTTTTGGTCTCTTTCAGAGAACTGATACACGAATGGCTGGAGATGATGGTCCCAGGATCCCTAGGAGTCAGATGGCTATCAGGAACTTTTAAATGTATTCCTTTGTTTATACTTATATAAACTGCTATGTTTTTATATCTCTTAAAGGATATCCTCTCCAAATTCTAGTATCTATTGAATAGAAATGCATAAAGTCATCACTAGATCGAATAGATACAATCTTCTTAATTTTATAACATCACAAGGCCTCATATGCATAAAACTTCCCATAAAAATGCTGTATCTGTCAACATTCTTATGTATTAGAGATAAAATAAAAGCTTCAGCACAAGTTTTTATATTTTAGAGCAAATGTATGACTGATAAAATTATAGGCATCAGATGACCCCTTCTTAAACACATGGAATTGCAACCTATCTGAGTAGATTGAAAAGAGACTAAAAATAAAGATGGGGTGGGTTTGGTGTTGTCAGCTGAAATTTTTCTATCACAAACTGAGTTATTGCACAGGCATAAAGGCAAATACATGAGCTGCATTCCCAAGAATGACTTGCATCATGTGATAAGAATGAGGTCTTCCTATCAGAAAAATCATAGTGCTGGGTGTGTGCTTTAGGGAAGTGAATGAATTCTGTCTGCGTGGACTTAGGGGCTCACAGGTCAAACACATACATACAAAATAACATACCTGGGTAAGAGACAGAGGCTAGAGTTTTACATCATTGATTAACTGTTTACCAGGACTAGAAAAGATCAGTTTTCATTCCATCCCAAAGAAAGGCAATGCCAAAGAATGCTCAAACTACTGCACAATTGCAACCCACTCCAGTACTCTTGCCTGAAGAATTCCATGGATAGAGGAGCCTGGTAGACTGCAGTCCATGGGGTTGCTAAGAGTAGAACACAACTGAGAGACTTCACTTTCACTTTTCACTTTCCTGCACTGGAGAAGGAAATGGCAACCCACTCCAGTGTTCTCGCCTGGAGAATCCCAGGGACGGGGGAGCCTGGTGGGCTACCGTCTATGGGGTCGCACAGAGTCGCACAGACTGAAGCAACTTAGCAGCACGCTAGTAAAGTAATGCTCAAAATTCTCCAAGCCAGGCTTCAGCAATACATGAACCATGAACTTCCTGATGTTCAAGCTGGTTTTAGAAAAGGCAGAGGAACCAGAGATCAAATTGCCAACATCTGCTGGATCATCGAAAAGGCAAGAGAGTTCCAGAAAAACATCTATTTCTGCATTATTGACTATGCCAAAGCCTTTGACTGTGTGGACACAATAAACTGTGGAAAATTCTTCAAGAGATGGGAATACCAGACCACCTGATCTGCCTCTTGAGAAACCTATATGCAGGTCAAGAAGCAACAGTTAGAACTGGACATGGAACAACAGACTGGTTTCAAATAGGAAAAGGAGTACGTCAAGGCTGTATATTGTCACCCTGCTTATTTAACTTCTATGCAGAGTACATTATGAGAAACGCTGCTCTGAAAGAAGCACAAGCTGGAATCAAGATTGCCGGGAGAAATGTCAGCAAGCTCAGATATGCAGATGACACCACCGTTATGGCAGAAAGTGAAGAGGAACTAGAAAGCCTCTTGATGAAAGTGAAAGAGAAGAGTGAAAAAGTTGGCTTAAAGCTCAACATTCAGAAAACGAAGATCATGGCATCTGGTCCCATCACTTCATGGGAAATAGATGGGAAAACAGTGGAAACAGTGTCAGACTTTATATTTTGGGCTCCAAAATCACTGCAGATGGTGATTGCAGCCATGAAATTAAAAGACGCTTACTCCTTGGAAGGAAAGTTATAACCAACCTAGATAGCATATTGAAAAGCAGATATATTACTTTGCCAACAAAGTTCTGTCTAGTCAAGGCTATGGTTTTTCCAGTAGTCATGTATGGATCTGAGAGTTGGACTGTGAAGAAAGCTGAGCGCCGAAGAATTGATGCTTTTGAACTATGGTGTTGGAGAAGATCTTGAGAGTCCCTTGGACTGCAAGGAGATCCAACCAGTCCATTCTGAAGGAGACCAGTCCTGGGTGTTCATTGGAAGAACTGATGGTAAAGCTGAAACTCCAATACTTTGGCCACCTCATGCAAAGAGTTGACTCATTGGAAAAGACCCTGATGCTGTGAGGGATTGAGGGCAGGCGGAGAAGGGGACGACAGAGGATGAGAAGGCTGGATGGCATCACCAACTCGATGGACATGAGTTTGAGTGAACTCCTGGAGTTGGTGATGGACAGAGAGGCCTGGCATGGTGTGTTTCTTGAGATTGCAAAGAGTCAGACACAACTGAAGAACTGAACTGAACTGATGAGCTATATACCTGCCTCTGATGCTTTTAATCTAATTTATTTCTCCTGATGAGTTATCAGGTAAAGAATATGCCTGCAACACAGGAGACAAGGGAGATGCAGGTTCAATCCCTGGGTCAGGAAGATCCCCTAAAGGAGGAAATGGCAAACAACTCCAGTATTCTTGCCTGGAAAATTAGATGTATAGCAGAGCCCGAAGGAGGAGAAGAAAATCCAGCCAGAAAATCCCTGGCAGAGGAGCCATGGGGTTGCAGAGTTGGACATGACTGAAAGCAACCAAGCACACAGCACACAGCCCTCAAAAAATTAACATTATCCTAAGTTTATTGAAAGAGACATTGAGGTTCAGAAAAAGTGAGCAATTTGGCTAATGTTACATAACACAGTAAATGCTATTGTTCAGTTACTCAGTCGTGTCCGACTTTTTGAGACCCAAAGGACTGCATCACGCCAGGCTTCCCTGTCCTTCACCAACTCCCAGAGCCTGCTCAAACTCATGTCCATTGAGTCAGTGATGCCATCCAAACATCCTGTCCTCTGTCACCCCTTCTCCTCCTGTCTTTAATCTTTCCCAGCATCAGGATCTTTTCTAATGAGCTGGATCTTCACATCAGGTGGCCAAAGTATTGGAGTTTCACCTTCGGCAACAGTCCTTCCAACGAATATTCAGGACTGATTTCCTTAAGGATGGACTGATTTGATCTCCTTGCAGTCCAAGGGATTCTCAAGAGTCTTCTCCAACACCACAGTTCAAAAGCATCAATTCTTTGGTGCTCAGCCTTCTTTACAGTCCAGCTCTCACATCCATACATGATTACTGGAAAAACCGTAGTTTTGACTAGACAGACCTTTGTTGGCAAAGTAATGTCTCTGCTTTTTAATAAGCTATCTAGGTTAGCACAGCTTTTTTTCCAACGAGCAAGCGTCTTTTAATTTCATGGCTGCAGTCACCATTTGCAGTGATTTTGGAGCCTAAGAAAATAAAGTCTCTCACAGTTTCTCCATCTATTTGCCATGAAGTGATGGGGCCAGGGACTGAAATGCAAAAGTAAGTAACGCTGAAGAAGCTGAAGTTGAACGGTTCTATAAAGACCTACAAGATCTTTTAGAGCTAACACCCAAAAAGGATGTCCTTTTCATTATAGTGGACTGGAATGCAAAAGTAGGAAGTCAAGAAACACCTGGAGTAACAGGCAAATTTGGCCTTGGAATACAGAATGAAGCAGGGCAAAGGCTAATAGAGTTCTGCCAAGAGAACGCACTGGTCATAGCAAACACCCTCTTCCAACAACACAAGACAAGACTCTACACATGGACATCACCAGACAGTCAACACCAAAATCAGATTGATTATATTCTTTGCAGCCAAAGATGGAGAAGCTCTATACAGTCAGCAAAAACAAGACCAGGAGCTGACTGTGGCTCAGATCATGAACTCCTTATTGCCAAATTCAGACTGAAATTGAAGAAAGTAGGGAAAACCACTAGACCATTCAGGTAAGACCTAAATCAAAGCCCTTATGATTATACAGTGGAGGTGAAAAATAGATTTAAGGGACTAGATCTGATAGACAGAGTGCCTGATGAACTATGGACGGAGGTTCGTGACATTGTATAGGAGACAGGGATCAAGACCATCCCCATGGAACGGAAATGCTAAAAAGCAGAATGGCTGTCTGGGGAGGCCTTACAAATAGCTGTGAAAAGAAGAGAAGCGAAAAGCAAAGGAGAAAAGAAAAGATATACCCATCTGAATGCAGAGTTCCAAAGAATAGCAAGGAGAGATAAGAAAGCCTTCCTCAGAGATCAATGCAAAGAAATAGATGAAAACAATAGAATGGGAAAGACTAGAGGTCTCTTCAAGAAAATTAGAGACACCAAAGGAACAATTCATGCAAAAATGGGTTCAAGAAATACAGAAATGGTATGGACCTAACAGAAGCAGGAGATATTAAGAAGAGGTGGCAAGATTACACAGAAGAACTATGCAAAAAAGATCTTCATGACCCAGATAATCATGATGGTGTGATCACTCACCTAGAGCCAAACATCCTGAAATGTGAAGTCAAATGTGCCTTAGGAATCATCACTACAAACAAAGCTACTGGAGGTGATGAACTATTTCAAATCCTAAATGATGATGCTGTTCAAGTACTGCAGTCAATATGCCAGAAAATTTGGAAAACTCAGCAGTGGCCACAGGAATGGAAAAGGTCAGTTTTCTTTCCAATCCCAAAGAAAGGCAATGCCAGAGAATGCTCAAACTACCACACAATTGCACTCATGTCACACGCTAGTAAAGTAATGCTCAAAATTTTCCAAGCCAGGCTTCAGCAATACGTGAACCATGAACTTCCAGATGTTCAAGCTGGTTTTAGAAAAGGCAGAGGAACCAGAGATCAAATTGCTAAAATCCACTGGATCATCAAAAAAGCAAGAGAGTTCCGGAAAAACATCTATTTCTGCTTTATTGACTATGCCATGCCTTTGACTGTGTGGATCACAATAAACTGGAAAATTCTGAAAGAGATGGGAATACAAGACCAGCACCTGCCTCCTGAGAAATCTGTATGCAGGTCAGAAAGCAACAGTTAGAACTGTACATGGACAACAGACTGGTTCCAAATAGGAAAAGGAGTATGTTAAGGCTGTATATTGTCACCCTGCTTATTTAACTTATATGCAGAGTGCATCATGAGAAATGCTTGGCTGGATGAAGCACAAGCTGGAATCAAGGTTGCTGGGAGAAATATCAATAACCTCAGATATGCAGATGAGATCACCCTTATGGTAGAAAGTGAAGAAGAACTAAAGAGGCTCTGGATGAAAGTGAAAGAGGAGAGTGAAAAAGTTAGCTTAAAGCTCAACATTCAGAAAACAAAGATCAAGGCATCTGGTCCCATCACTTTATGGCAAATAGATGGATAAGCAGTGGAAACAGTAGCAGACTATTTTGGGGGGGGCTCCAAAATCACTGCAGATGGTGATTGCAGCCATGAAATTAAAAGACTCTTGCTCCTTGGGAGAAAAGTTATGATCAACCTAGACAGCATATTAAAAAGCAGAGACATTACTTTGCCAACAGAGGTCCATCTAGTCAAGGCTATGGTTTTTCCAGTGGTCATGTATGGATGTGAGAATTGTACTATAAAGAAAGCTAAGTGCCGAAGAATCGATGCTTTTGAACTGTGGTGTTGGAGAAGACTCTTGAGAGTCCCTTAGACTGCAAGGAGATCCAACCAGTCCATCCTAAAGGAATCAGTCCTGAATAGTCATTGGAAGGGCTGTTGCTGAAGGTGAAAGTCGAATACTTTGGCCATCTCATGTGAAAGAACTGATTCACTGGAAAAGACCCTGATGCTGGGAAAGATTGAAGGCAGGGGGAGAAGGGGACAACAGAGGATGAGATAGTCGGATGGCATCACCGAGTCAATGGAGATGAGTTTGAGTAAACTCTGGGAGTTGGTGACGGAGAGGGAGGCCTGCGTGCTGCGGTCCATGGGGTCACAAAGAGTCGGACATGACTGAGTGACTGAACTGGACTGAACTGATGTGACCAGATGCCATGATCTTCGTTTTTTGAATGTTGTTTTAAGCCAATTTTTCCACTTTTTTCTTTCACCTTCATCAAGAGGATCTTTAGTTCCTCTTCACTTTCTGCCATAAGAGTGGTGTCATCTGCATATCTGAGATTTCACCCAGCAATCTTGATTCTGGCTTGTGCTTCATCCAACCAGCACTTCATATGATGTACTCTGCATATAAGTTAAATAAGCAGGGTGACAATATACAGCCTTGACGTTCTCCTTTCCCAATCTGGAACCAGTCCATTGTTCAATGTCCGTTTCTAACTGTTGCTTCTTGACCTGCATACAGATTTCTCAGGAGGCAGATCAGGTGGTCTGGTATTCCCATCTCTTTCAGAATTGTCTGCAGTTTGTTGTGAGCCACACAAAGGCTTTAGCATAATCAACGAAGCACAAGTAGATGTTTTTCTGGAATCGTCTTGCTTTTTTGAAGATCAAATCGATGTTGGAAATTTGATCTCTGGTTCCTATGCCTTTTCTAAATCCAGCTTGAACATCTGGAATTTCTCAGTTCACATATTTTTGAAGCCCCACTTGGAGAATTTTGAGCATTACTTTGCTTGTGGGTTAGATGAGTGCCATTGTGTGGTAGTTTGAACATTCTTTGGCATTGCCTTTTGGGATTAGAATTAAAACTGGCCTTTTCCAGTCCTGTGGCCACTGCTGAGTTTTCCAAATTCACTGGCATATTGACTGCAGTACTTGTACAGCATCATCTTTTAGGATCTGAAATAGCTCAACTGGAATTGTATCACCTCCAGTAGCTTTATTCGTAGTGATGCTTCCTAAGCCCCACTTGACTTTACGGTCCAGGATGTCTGGTTCTAGGTGAGTGATCACACCATCGTGACTATCTGGGTCATTAAGATCCCTTTTGTATAGTTCTTCTGTGTATTCTTGCCACCTCATCTTAGTATCTTCTACTCTTGTTAGGTTCATACCATTTCTGTCTTTTATTGTACCCATCTTTGCATGAAATGTTCCCTTGGTATCTCTAATTTTCTTGAAGAGCTCTCTAGCCTTCCCCTTCTATTGTTTTCCTCTATTCTTTACATTAATCAGTTAGGAAGGCTTTCTTATCTCTTCTTGCCAATCTTTGGAACTCTGCATTCAGATGGTACATCTTTCCTTTACCCCTTTTCCTTTCACTTCTGTTCTTTTCTCAGATATTTGTAAGGCCTCCTCAGACAATCAGTAAATGACAAGTCCAGATTTCTAACACGAGTCTATATGACACCAAAGTATAAGCTCCTAAGTGCTATGCTAATTACTATTCTAATTATCATTAAGGAGCAATGCATTCAAAGAAGCTCCTGCCTTGCTTGTATTCTGTAAAGAAAAGTAGAAGACAGATTCCTTACAATGAATTTTGTCTGATATAAATTAAACAAAGGCACCAGTCTTTATGCACCCAAGCATAAGCAAAACTGGTAACCACTTTGAGAAGGTGTGAAATGAAACATACCTGGGTGACAGCAAGGGCACCTTGACTTTTATCTCAATTATTACCAGATCAGCTTAACTTGCTCTTCTACCGAAAGGAACCCACCCTGAAGTATTCACTAGGACAGTGCTTCACTTTGTCAAGAAAAGACCTTACAAAACTTTGAGGTTTTTCAAAATTGGCAACCTCTCAAAGGGTGGAAATGAAAGCCAGAATAATATAAAGTTTTCTTTGGAGAAGTTAATAAAATACACCTGTTAAGGTTACCTGAAATTAACAGATACAACCATACCTACTTGTACAATTAGGCTTTGGAATAAGTATAAACCAGAAAACCTAAGTTAAAAAGTCTCAATAAGCATAAAAATCTCAAATTATATTTGAGATCTCTAATTAAGGAGCAAGCAGTTAAAAAAATTACTGTGTAAAATTTCCAAGTTGGAATAGGAGCCGCCTGTATTAATTTTAAAATTTACAAATGCCCCTATTCTCATAGTTAGGCATATATATTCCTTTTAAGTTTTGGAAACCTAATCCATGAATGTGAGAATAGAAACATGGATTATCAATGATGAATGAATATAGCTTTCTTGAATTCAAATAACTGTTGGTAAGAATCACACTTTGAATGTGATAAAATGAACACAGCATCCCCTCCTTCTTTTTTAATAATGTGGCTAAAAGAAAATCAGAACATAAAATTAAAAATAGAGGTGTTATCAAAAGAATGAAACTGGACTTCTCTCTTACACCACTCACAAAAATTAACTTAAAATGGATTAGAGACTTAAATGCAAGATCTGCAACTGTCAAACTCTCTGGAGGTAACATAGAAAAAACCATCCTGACATTGGTCTGGCCAATGATTTTTTTTTAATATGACACCAAAAGCCAGGCAACAGAAACAAAAATAAACAAGTGGATCAGCATCAAACTAAAAAGCTTCCTTTCAGAAAGAAAACAATCAACAGAATGGAAAGGCAACCTACAGAATGAGAGAGAATATTTGCAAACCATATATCCAATAAAATACATAAATAAGAAACTCACACAACTCAGTGAAAAAAAAAAACAACAACTAATAACCTGAATAAAAAATAGGCAAAATACCTGAATAGAGATTTCTCCAAAGAAGACATATAAATTGTTAACAGGTACCAGTCAAGATTGCTGGGAGAAATATCAATAACCTCAGATATGCAGATGACACAACCCTTATGGCAGGAAGTGAAGAAGAACTAAAGAGCCTCTTGATGAAAGTGAAAGAGGAGAGTGAAAAAGTTGGCTTAAAACTCAACATTCTGAAAACTAAGATCATGGCATCCAGTCCCATCACTTTATGGCAAATAGATTGGGAAACAATGAGAGACTTTTTTTTTTTTTGGTTCCAAAATCACTGCAGATGGTGACTGCAGCCAAAAATTAAAAGACACTTGCTCCTTGGAAGAAAAGCTATGATCAATCTAGACAGCATATTAAAAAGCAGAGACATTATTTTGCCAACAAAGGTCCATCTGGTCAAAGCTATGGTTTTTCCAGTAGTCATGTATGGACGTGAGAGTTGGACTGTGAAGAAAGCTGAGCGCCGAAGAATTGATGCTTTTGAACTGTGGTGTTGGAGAAGACTCTTGAGAGTCCCTTGGACTGCAAGGAGTTCCAACTAGTCCATCCTAAAGGAAATCAGTCCTGAATATTCATTGGAAGGAGTGATGCTGAAGGTGAAACTCCAATCCTTTGGCCACCCAATACAAAGAACTGACTCATTTGAAAAGACCTTGATGCTAGGAAAGGTTGAAGGCAGGAGGAAAAGGGGACAACAGAGGATGAGATGGCTGGATGGCGTCACTGACTCTATGGACATGAGTTTAAGTAAGCTCCAGGAGTTGGTGATGGACAGGGAAGCCTGGCATGCTGCAATCCATGGGGTCACAAAAAGTCAGACATGACTCAGTCACTGAACCGAACTGAAGTGAACCTGAAAAGGTGCTCAACATTGCTAGTCATGAAGGAAATGAAAATCAAAACCACAAGATGTCACTTCATGCATTAAGATGGCTCTTATAAAAAAGCTAAGAGATAGGTGTTGATGAGGATGTAGAGACAGGGAACTCTTTGTACTGTTTGTTGGACTGTAAATTGGTACAACCACTATGAAAAACAGTATGGAGGTTTCTAAAAATAAACGTAAAATAAAGCCAACATATGATTCAGCAGTCCCACTTCTCGGTACATATCCAACAGAAACAAAAATCAGTATCTTGAAGAGATGTCTGCACTTCCATTTTCATTGTTGCATTGTTCACATTAACAAAGATATAGCAAAGCTAAGAGTCTGTTAATGGATGACTGGATAAAGAAGATGGGTGCATGCATACACACACAAACAAACACACAGTGGAATATGTTACTCAGCCATGAGACAGAAGGAAATCCTGCTTGTTGCAACAACACAGATGAAACTAGAGGACATTATTCTGACTGAAATAAGCCAGAGTGAGAAAGACAAATACTGTGTTGTCTCATTGAACTCTGGAACCTAAAATAAATAAATAAATAAATAAATAAGTCAAATTCATAGAAACAGAGAGTAGAACAATAGGTACCAGGGACTGGGGGAGTGTGTTTGGGAGAAATAGGGAGATGGTGGTCAAAGGGTGCAAACTTTCAGTTATAAGAGGCATCCACGTGTGCTAAGTCACTTCAGTTGTGTCTGACTCTCTGTGACCCTACGCACTGTAGCCCTCCAGGCTCCTCTGTCCATGGGATTCTCCAGGCAAGAATATTGGAGTAGGTTGCCATGCCCTCCTCCTGGGGATCTTCTGGACTCAGGGATTGAAACCTTGTTTCTTATGTCTCCTGCAGTGGCATGCAGGTTTTTTACCCCTAGTGCCACCTGGGAAGTTCTCAGTGATGATTAAGTTCTAAAGCAGGATGCAGAACCCTCTCAGGCTTCAGACAATGCTGTTAAATACAAAGATATAGTAATCAAAATGGTGTGGTACTGGCACAAAAACAGAGAACTCAGAAATAAACCCACACACCTATAGTCAATTAATCTTTGACAAAGGAAGTAAGTATATACAATGGGAAAACGTCTCTTCAGCAAGTGATGTTGGGCAAATTGGACAGGTGCTTGTAAATCAATACACAAAAATAACACCATCCACAAAAATAAACTCAAAAAGGCTTAACAACTTAAATATGACATGACACCATTAAAATCCTAGAAGAAATCATAGGCAAAACATTCTCTGAGATAAATTATACCAATGTTTTCTTAGGTCAGTCTCCCAAGGCAGTGGAAATAAAAGCAAAAATTAAAATATGGGATCTAATTAAATTTACAAGCTTTTACACAGTAAAGGAAACCATAAACAAAATGAAAAGAATGAGAGAAAATATTGGCAAAAGATGCAACCAACAAGAACTTAATTTCCAAAATATATAAATAGCTCATAAAACTCAATAACGACAGCAATAAAAAAAATTGAAAAATGGGCAGAAGTCCTAAATATACATTTCTCCAAGAAGAAATTCAGATGGCCAATGAAAAGATGCTCAACACTACTAAGAGAGTTCAAATCAAAACTACAATTGAGGTACCACGTCACACCACTCAGAGTGGACATCATTAAAACATCTACAAATAACAAATGCTGGAAAGGGTATGGAGCAAAGGGAATCTTCCTATGCTGTTCGAAAGATGTATGAACTGTAATGTATGAATGTAAGCTGGTGCAGCCACTATGGAAAACAGTATGGAAGTTCCTCAGAAAACTAAAAATAGAATTGCCATATGATCCAGCAATCCCACTCCTGGGCATATATACCCAGACAAAACTATAATTCAAAAAATGGCATGCATTCCTATGCTCATAGCAACACTGTTTACAATAGCCAAAACATGAAAACAACCTAATGCCCACCGATAGATGAGTGGATAAAGAAGATGTGGTATGTATATACAGTGGAACAGTACTCAGCCATGAAAAAGAATGGAATAATGTCATTTGCGGCAGCCATGGACGCAACTAGATGTTATCAACTAAGTGAAGTCAGGAAGAAAAAGACAAATACTATACGATATCACTTGTATGTGGAATCTCAAGTGTGACACGAATGATCCTATCTAGGAAACAGAAATACACTCACAGTCATACAGAACAGAGTTGTGGTTGCCAAGGTGAAAGTGGGGTTGGGACAGGGATGGAGTGGAAAGTTGGGGTGAGCAGATGTAAGCTATTATATATAGAATGGATAAACAAGGTTCTACCATATATCACAGGAAACTATATTCAATACCTTTGATAAATCATAATAGAAAAGAATGTAAAAAGAATGTACATATATGTGTAACTGAATCACTTTGTTGTACAGCAGAAATTAACACAACATTGTAGATCAACTGTAATTCAATTTAAAAATATGAGTAAGTTCTATAGATCTAATGTACAGCATAGTGACTACAGGTAATAACACTGTATTGCACACTTGAAATTTGGTAAAGACAGTAAATCTTAAGAGTTCTCACCACAAAATAGAAAAAAAAAGGTAACTGTGTAAAGTGATTAATTAACCCTAATGCGGTCATCATTTCAGACCATCAATGTATATTAAATCACCACATTGTACCATTTAAATATATATAATTTTACTTGTTGATTGCATGTGCGTGCATTCATGTTAAGTCACTGCAGTCACGTCAGACTCTGTGTGACCTTGTGGACTGCAGCCCGCCAGGCTCCTCTGTCCATGGGATTCTCCAGGAAAGAATATTGTGGGTTGTCATGCCCTCATCCAAGGAACCTTCCTGACCCAAATTTGTTGATTATATCTCAATAAAACTGGAGGAAAAAAAGAAACAGCTTTCACTGACAAATAGAAATTTTTGTATATTTTTCTCTATAGGTCAAGTTTTACATTATGAAGTATTCTGTGAACACTGATTAATAATGAGAAATTGGTACTACTTGTACAATACTTAAAATGTACAGATTGTATTGCCATGAGATAGCTAGCATTTGTGGCACTAGAAAAATAGCATCACCCAGATGTAGCTCTATCAACTATTAAACTATTCTGTGGTAATCTTTTTTCTAAAATTCTGAGCAGATAATTGGAAATTAAAATTAGGAATTAAGGGATAGCAGTCTAATTTCAAAGCTGTTTGCCCCTCTGATATGAAACAACCTCTACCTTTAATATGCTTATAAACCTGAAATCAAAATATTTTATCCTAGCTAAAGCCATATTTTCTTTTTCAAGTAATATTTTAGAGTTTTATCAGACTAGTTACTATGAAAAGCTTGCTGATCTCCAAATCTGAACTGTTTTGAAAAGTAAAAATGAACTATCTAATACACATAATTGCCAATTTTCATTTCTTGTTTTACCACAAGTTATTAAACAATCATGGAGAAAGAAAATATAATTAATGATTTATTTTTAAAATAGAGTTATTAAGGAAAATGAACGTGTGATATTCTTATTTCAGATATTAAAGTTCTGACTTAGATGAGTAAGATTTAATCACAAGGAAATGCCAATTAAATATTTACTGTTTGGTAAATTCTTTGTGGTGAGGAAGCCAAAATGATCTGAAAATGCCCAAAGAATGCTCATTAGGATTCCTGGATGCAACTAGAGATTATCATATTTAAGTGAAGTGAGTCAGTCAGAAAGAAAAAGACAAATACTACACAATCTCACTCTCATGCAGAATCTGGAATATGACACAAACGACCCTATCTATGAACACCTACCACCACAGAGAACAGGCCTGCGGTTGCCAAGGCGAGGGCAGGGGAGGGGAGGAAGGATGGATTCGATTAACTTCCAACCTCAGGAACTCCCTCACAGCTGAAGTTGCTCATGGCTAGTCTTACATTGACCTGTCTTTTGTGAACTATTCAGGACAAACCTTCCTGGAACTTTACCAAAAGCCTAGGAACTCTCCCTAAAAAAAATAAAAGATACCCCAAAGCAAAGTATTCCAACACAGATTTCAAATGGTTCATCAAAAAATTTCTGTTATTTCTGTTAATAATAAATTTCTGACATTTATTATATGTCGTTCACAGGCTTACAGTCTGCATAGCAAATTCAGAGTATATATATATGTATTTTTTTTAATAAATCAGTAAAAACTCTTTATAAGTGAGAGTTCAGTTAGTAAAGATACAGCAAAATGAAGAAATTTATTTCATAATTATCCTCAGTGTTCAGAAAGTGTGAAGCAAATTGTAAAGTGACCAAACAAATGACGGTCTCCTGCAGAATTACCTTAAAAGTCGTGAATAAGGCGGTGACTCATAGACTCCTACCTCTGACTATATTATTTCAAACAATATATGTAGCACAAAGAGAACGTCCATCTAACGGTCAAGAGAAAACCAGAAATCCAATGTTTGTTCTGATAGAAGTGGCTCTTCTCTCTAATTACATCACTGAAGTGTTCACAAAGGGAAAGATTCTTCTTTCTAGTTAATTATCATCTAATGGCCAGTAGAGTACTTTGCATAAGCTAATATGCAACAACACTATTTTAAAAATCCCAGTAGAATTGATTAATTAGTTCTCTCATTTAAAGGCTTTAATCAGGCTGTTTTTCAAAGGACAAACAAGAAGTGTACTAAGTCAAGTGTGTTGATTATAAAGAAATTGTGTATAAAGAAATCATGTACTACTCTAAATAGAATTAAATGTACTGGAACAGAACACCCAGAGGTAGAGTACCATGTCAACCTTGGCCTTACCCTTTGATTTCAAGGCTTCTAATACCTTTGAATCAGCTGTTACATCACTCACTAGCTTGATTTCAATACTTTGAGAAGTCAGTTGGAGCAACTTTTCGAAAAGACGTTGACCCTAGAAAAAACATTCAGAACCAAAGTCAGAAAACCTAAAATTATGCTGTTTTAAATAGGAATAAATAAACATTGAAAATTAAAACTATTCATTCAAATTTTAAAAGGCAAGCACTTCAGCACTTGGTATTCATGGAAATTTTTTTCAAAAGAGTTTATAGAAATGGAGTAGTAGTACAAACACAGATTACATTGTTTTTTTGAGTACTGTGCAACTCAACAATTATTGCAATAATCATTCCAATGCTACAATGCAAATTTACTTTTTTTTTTTTTTTTTTTACTTTTTCATGAACTCTTAAGTATCTACACATGAAGAGGCAGAGAACATTAAACAGTTGTGACTGGGCCCAGAAAGACCCAGATTCCAGCTGATTTTCTAATTTACAAATTGTTTCTTAATTCAGTGAAATGAATTTCACTTTCTTCCTCAGTGAAATGCCGATAATATTAATATTTACTTTAAAGGGTTTTTGTGAGGATTAAGGGTTACTAGTAGGTAAGTATCCTTTAAGTGTTAGCTATTATGGGGGAATCATGACTACTTATCCAGTGTTAGTCGCTCAGTCATGTTCGACTCTTTGTGACTCCATGGACTGGAGCCTGCCAGGTTTCCCTTGTGGCTCAGCTGGTAAAGAATCTGCCTGTAATGTGGGAGACCTAGGTTCAATCCCTGGGTTGGGAAGATTCCCCGGAGAAGGGAAAGGCTACCCACTCCAGTATTCTGGCCTGGAGAATTCCATCGACTATACAGTCCATGGGGTCACAAAAAGTTGGACATAACTGAGTGACTTTCACTTCACTACTTATGAGGGATTTACCTAAATTCACTTTCTCATTTCAAATTTATGTTTTATGGAATTCAACTAGAAATCTATAATTATTACCCTAGCCTAAAAAAACTGAAAAAAAAATAAAGGTTTTCTTTATTAGATTTCACAAACATAATTTTTATAGTAAAAAATAAATTTTTAAAATCAATCTCAGGGAGACTCTGTATAGTGGTGGGTTCATTACATCGTTGCAAGTGAGTGGATTGCAATGTTATCCTGTTTATTTTCTCTTTTCCATAGTGTTTTCATAGACTCCTTCTCCTTATCATAAGAGGGAACTGGTCTTCCTTTATTGGTTTTTCAGGTTTGTGTTATTCAGCCACAAACTCAAAAGCCCTCATAGGCTAAACAGGCAATAAGGCTTTGGTCTTAATGGTCCCCAAGTGGTTAAGTTTTATCTTACTTTGATTAGAATAGAGTACTGGTAATGATTATGGAGAAAGAATTTGAAGACTAAGAAAGTAAATGGATGGAATGTAGATGCAGAGCAGTGATTCTTGCAACTGGGTCTTAGAAAAGAAAGAGACCAAAGATCAAAACCCTAAAGCTTTGGAATGTGAAGGAGCAAAGGGCTGGTATGCCTGTGCTAGGGTGCCAGCTGACTGCAGGGAGGAGTGTCTGGCATAATCCAGCCATCTCCTGCCTGGAGCTGGTGCAGTATAGCCTAAGATCCCAAATCCCCCCACATTTGAGGATGGAGGAGTTGCACCCCGTACCAGGCATGGAAGTTTCCTTTTTGTCTAACCATGCTGGTAAAGGTTGCCCCAAAAAGAACTCATCAAAAGTGACCAAATTTGGGCTTCCCTGGTAGCTCAGTGGTAAAGAATCCACCTGCCAATGTAGGAGACACGACTTTGATGCCTGGTCGGGGAAGATCCCATGACTTTGATCCCTGGTCGGGAAAGATCACCACAGAGTGAGCCTTGTTTGAGAGCCTGGGAACCACAACTATTGAACCCACGTGCCACAACTACTGAAGCCTGCATGCCCTAGAGCCCATCCTCTTCAACAGAAGCCTGCAATCAGAAGCGCACACAGCAACTAGAGAGTAGCCTCCATTTCCCCCAAGTAGAGAAAAGCCTGCATGCAGCAATGAAGCACAGCCAAAAACAAACAAATAAATAAAATTATGAGAAATAAGCCTGGAAAAAAGTGACCAAATTACTCCACATGCAGAACCTGGAGACAGCCTCCCCACAAAATGAACATGAACGTGAAGTCACTCAGTCGTGTCCGACTCTTTGCTACCCCATGGACTGTAGCCTACCAGGCTCCTCTGTCCATGGGCTTTCCCAGGCAATAGTACTGGAGTGGATTGCCATTTCCTTCTCCAAGGGATCTTCCCAACCCAGGGATCGAACCCAGGTCTCCTGCACTGTAGACAGATGCTTTACCGTCTGAGCCACCATAAGGGATGTCGAATGAGGGCATTAGGTAGTTGCAAATTGCTTTTTAAATAAAGAAGTAAGAGGGGAGAGGGAGAGAGAAGGAGATATAAGGAGGCAGAAGGAGATGGATAGGGAAGAAATGGTTGCTGATTTGCTGATTTCAGGGTCCATATAAATTTCAAATTTACTATGGAGAAGTGAGGGCTTGGCAGTGAGAGGCTCTGACACTGGGTGTAAGGGAAGATGCCCTTGGTGGGACTTTGTGGGACTTTCTGCCAAGCTGTCTGCCACCAGCACGACCTCCTCTCTGTTAGCTTTGTCACTCTGCCAAGTTGCTATACTCTTGTCACACACCCTTGAAGGCTGGCTGATGCCTGCATAGCCCAGATTTCTAGAGCCTAGATACATGGCCATCTCATAGTCACATAAATGTTTGTATTTTTCACTTTCACACAGGGAAAGAGCACATGTACTTTGTGTGTTCTGTGAGTCCCCATGGTTAGTGAGCCAGTATTTTTAAACAAACTTTTTTTGTTGTTGTTGTTCTTAGTTAACAATATGTTTAGCAAAAACCAAACACAGGAGATCTTCTAACCTATCTGTATTTCTGGATGTATGCCTTAAAGTGATTCCCACTGTGTGATTTTTGTTGAGATCTAAAATAAAAACCAGAACTCTCAAACACAAATGAAAATTGAAACTCCAAAAGTTACAGATAGTGGCAGACTATCATTAAGTAAACCTTATTTTTACTTCCCTGATAGCTCAGGGAAGCCCTTTTCCCTCAGCTGCATCTGACTCTTTGCGACCCCATGGACTATGCAGTCCATGGAAGTCTCCAGGCCAGAATACTGGACAGGGTAGCCTTTCCCTTCTCCAGGGGATCTTCCCAACCCAGGGATCGAACCCATCACCATATGAGCCACCAGGGAAGCCCAAGAATACTGGAGTGGGTAGCCTATCATATGTGCTGATTACTTACACCAAGGATTCTTAAAATTTTTAATTATAGTGCTCACGTGTAATAAACTTGTGCTGGGGTAGAATTTCTGTACCTGGGCTTGAAGCAGAATTTCTATTAAATTTCTCCTGTTTTCAGTGTCTTACCTCCCAGTCCACACGTTTTTGCTATGACATTCAAAATATAATTACTTCAAAAGGTATGAAACACTTATTCTATGCTGAGATCTGCAGTTAGGACTATTGCTTTCTGAGTTAAATTTACTCATCATGTTTTCATAAAGAAATAACAAAAGCCCCTTTGGCTTTTAAACATCAGTATTTTAAAGACTCGCTCTTTCTGGTGAGATACATCAGCCAACATTTTAAACTCAACTAAATCATCTTGAAGATAGCTAGTGGCTCAGGCACATTGACCTACTTTAAGCCTTTTTTTTTTTTTTTTAAATCTGCTAAAACCTTATGATAGACAGTACTGTCCTGGAGAGGGAGGGAGTGGTACCCCAAGGACAGAGATCCAGTTCAGCCCCTCTGTGGCTCTGAAGAGACTGCTTAACCCAAGAGAATAGAGGTTATAAATCCTGCCAATTTCTGTTGACCCAAAACAACTCATGGACAGGATAAAATTCCACAATAAAATGTGAAGGGGGAAAAACAAAAATACCAAAGAGAAATCAGAATAAAGTCATGCTCTGTAAGATTAATTCTGGAGATGATATAGAATATGGTGATGGTTTTCAAACTTGTTTTAACAGTTAAACTCTTCATTTAAATGAAAACTTAAGCCAAGCATCTCCATCAATCCATCTCTGTCCTCTTGTGCATTTCCCCAGGGCTCCACAGAAAATAGCTGTAAAACCACTGAACCTCACCCCTTTATCATACTGATGCAGGATCATTAGAATACTGAAATTGAGAATGTCAGAGCTGGAAGATACCTTTGCGATCAATGATCTACCAGTCTCCCCACTTCATAGATAAGGATAATCAGGCCCAAGAAAATTAAGTGATGCTGATTTTCTATATACTGATTTACTATAATTTTCTCTATATGACCACTTTATGTTAAAGGGGTATTCTTTCTTTCATAAGGGGTATCTGAAAGAAAGTTACATTCAAGTCTTTTCCTCTCCTTTCCCTCCCAGCTCCAGTATATCTAACTCCTTTGAACTAAGCAGTTCTGGGGCTGGAAGGCATTTAACAACCAGCAGAGTCAGGTTCTGGATACCAACGTACCTGCAGAGTCAGTCCCTGTCTAACATGAATGACCAAGTGCTCCTGTTCTCCAGGAGACTACACAGGAGCTGGGGCAAATCTCAAGGCCTGGGGCTGGGAATGTGAAGTACTATAGGGGGTGGTGGCGGGGAGGGAAGATGTTCTTCAATTGACCTGTGATAGACAGGTTAACCATCTAATACAGCCCCTCCTTCACCTGAAAGAAAGCCATGAATAAGCTGATAAAATAAAACACCAACACACTTAACAGGATCCATCAAGAGAGATGCTTGGACACAATGGGCACTGGCCACTCAAGAAGACAGGAGATGGAGCTAAGACACAATCTGAGTACTCAAGGACAGTCAGACATGGCTGGACTAACACTCTACAATTTTAGAGCTAAATTAGAAAAGTTATTAAAGAATACTGTTGAGACCCAAATCAGTGGCCCAAAGATGAAATGGAAGAAATATATCAAAGCCCAGACAAGCAGGCACACACACATACATGGAAACATATGGTGACAAGGGGAGAAAAGGGAGATGGATAAATTGAAGATATATAACCATGTGGCTAGGGCTTCCCAGGTGGTGCTAGTGGTAAAGAACCCACCTGCCAATGCAGGAGATGTGAGAGGCGTGGGTTCAATCCCTGGGTCGGGAAGATCCCCTGGAGGAAGGCATGGCAACCCACTCCAATATTCTCGCCTGGAGAATCCTATGGACAGAGGAGCCTGGCGGGCTACAGTCCATGGGGTCACAAAGAGTCAAACACAACTGAAGTGACTTAGCTCACACACACGCATCATGTGGCTTATAGGTGTATTGGAAGAGAAAAAGAGACAAAAAGGAGGGGTTTGCAATAAAAGAAGAAAAATGTGTCTAACTTGAGAAAAGAAATAGATTTATGGGTCAAAAAGATAACTGAAGACAGAAGCAAATATAATGTGGAAAGTCACATATAGGCACATTCTGTAAAATTAATCAACACCAAGGAAAGAGAGGAATTCTTACAAATGCCTGGCCAAAACCAAAACAAAACAAAACAAAAAGGTAACTATTAAGGAAAATGGATCACATTAGCATGGAGCACGTCTCCTGCATTGGCAGGTGGGTTCTTTACCACTAGCACCACCTGGGAAGCCCTAGCCACATGGTTATATATCTTCAATTTATCCATCTCCCTTTTCTCCCCTTGTCACCATATGTTTCCATGTATGTGTGTGTGCCTGCTTGTCTGGGCTTTGATATATTTCTTCCATTTCATCTTTGGGCCACTGATTTGGGTCTCAACAGTATTCTTTAATAACTTTTCTAATTTAGCTCTAAAATTGTAGAGTGTTAGTCCAGCCATGTCTGACTGTCCTTGAGTACTCAGATTGTGTCTTAGCTCCACCTCCTGTCTTCTTGAGTGTTGGCAACACTAAACCAGCATTTGGTGGTGAGAAACTACGGAAGGAAAAAGAGTGACGCCCAGGAGTGTTTTACCTAGTCAAGAATTTTACTGCCAGCATGAAGGAAAAAAATACGTTCAGATATATACAGGTTTAGAGACTGTATTACTATATAACCCATATGAGGAACATATGCAATGAAGGGCTCTAACCAAATAGTAAATAACACTAAAAGCCAAGAAGGAAGATGATGGGAAGAAATAATTGGTTAGCAGTGTGATATGGATTTGTGTTTGATGTATTTGCTAATTAAGAATTCTTATAAGAGACACATTTTAGGAGAAGGCCTACTAAGAATCTATTACACGCATTCCCTGTAGGGGTGTTATTACCCTAAAGGGACTAACAAGTGATTCCTTCCTGTGTGAGACTAGAGATGTATGTGAAAATGAAAGTTACACTTTTTTATTAATAAAACACAGGTATACATACAGTAAATATGTAATATATCTGTGGCATTAAATTTCTTGGTGGGAAGGATTAGGAAAAAAAATGTCTAAAACGAACAAGCCTACATGGCTAGCAAACATAAAGAGATGCTCTATGTCAACAAGCAAAGCACAATGCAAAACAATAATGAGATCTCTCTTTGTACTCAAAGAGGTTGAGAAATAATTTATGAGGGGCAGCATATTCTCTTGTCAACAATTTTGGGAAAGAGTACTCTAACATACTGCTTTTCTTCCACTCAGCAATCTCATATCTAGAGGCCCATCCCAAAGAAACAAAGGCACCAAAACGTGTGTGTATACTTACGATTGTATAATTACAAACACACACAAGGGATAAAAAGTTTAAATCAGGACTTTCCTGGTGGTCCGGTGCTCAAAAGTCTGCCTGCCAATACAGGGGACACAGGTTTGAGCCCTGGTCCAGGGAGATTCTGTATGCCTTAGAGCAAGGAAGCCCATGCATCGCAATGACTGAACCAAGCCCTAGAGCCGTGTTTTGCAACTACTGCAGCCCATGTGCCCTAGAGTCTATGCTCCACAGCAAGAGAAGCCACAAGGAGGAGCCTGTGCACCCCAACTAGAGAGTAGCCCCACTCATTGCAACTAGAAAAAGCCCACCTGCAGTGCAACGAAGACCCGGTGCAATCAAAAATTTGGGGTACTGCATTTACTGAAAAAAAAGCTGTTTACAGTTTAGAACACTTACTAAATTTTCTTATTTATCTATTATGTTTACTGAAATATACAAAGTCTGCCAGAGGTCTGAACACAGATATGGGACTGACATATATTTGTTAGTGTCAACTTTTACTCCCAAATACTGTCAAGACAAAGAAGAGAGTCTTTTGAGCAAATTCATTTACTAGATGTATGCTATGTACCAGGGACCTTAATATGTGTTGGAGATACATGATAAAAAGAAAATACAGCCCGATGTGTCAGGTGGTAGGTGGACAAGGTACAGGCCTAGAGGAAATACAGCAAGAATACCAATAACCCAGTCCGAGATATGCAAGGCAAGTTCCCTCAAAAGGAGGAAGAAAGAAAAAATATTCTGGGTGGAGGTCTGTGGCAGGGACCTAAGTAGGAGCACATCACGAAGGGTCTTGTAAGCCTGGGCAAAGCGTCTACACATCATCTAAAAAGAAGTGTGGACGCCTGAAGGATTTTACCTAGAGAAGGGCATAGTCAAATTTTTGTTCTGAAAGAAAACTCTTGACTATAAACTGGAGAAGGACTGGTACAGGGCAAGCCTGAAGGCTGAAAGAGAAATTAGAAGGTTAGTGTGAGATAATGTGACCTGAGCTACAGCAGAGTCAATCAAAAAAAAGGGGGGGGGTGGGGAATGATCTCAGGTATTATGAGATAGCACAGCAATGAACTGGATGGTTAGATGTGGGCTGAAGAAAAGAGCAGAGTTGGGGATGGGGGCCAGAGACTTTGGCTACTCTCAGAACATGCCAATGGAATATAGAATTCCTTATGTGAAGCCACAAGATGTTGGCCATTATATCAGTTCACAGATGTCTTGTGGTCATGGATCAATCATAGCTTTGGGAACTCAGTGTCACAGATCCAACAACTTAGCTGAGAATGCCCACTTTTTGGGTGATGAGCAACAACGATTACCTGCTTGATAACAGCAAAGAGTATCTGCTGTGTAGGCATGCTGGCTGGCAGTCCAGGATCCATCCCATTAAGAGATTTAATTATTCAGAAGAGTTAATCATCAAGACCTTGCCTAATGATGGTTATTCACAATTATGCACCCCTTAGATATGAACAAAGCCATCCCCGTCAGAGACAGATGAAGAGAGATGAATAGGCTCATCACACCAGTAAAGGGCCAGGAAATTGCAAGGAATTAGTATCAGGAGAATAATACTTATTATAGGGACCTGAGCAGCTGGATTCCTACAGTACTAGGGAGTAGCTTTAAGGCTGCTCCAGAGTCCAGTCTGACTGCAAAAGGTGAGTGGACAACGTGAAATCTTGGCAGAGCATTCAGCAGTATGGGCAAGCGTGCGGATGGCACTGCAGGAGACGGTAGCCTGTGATGTGACTGGGGCGAGGGAGGAATATCAAGATGTGCCCAACACTGCAGCTCTTCCACAATCACTTCTTCTCAGCCAGCAGAGAGCCCTGCAGAGAATGGAAGCAAAATTCCTTCAAGTCCTCTCTCCCAGTGGTCCCAGCTTTCCTAGGTAGCAACCATGAGAGTTTTCTACATGTTCCCTCAAAACCCCATTGTTTTAAGAAACCAGTTCAGACTCTTTAGCCCTTTAACCCTATTTCTAAGAATGGATACTGAGTGAATGAACAAAAAGAAAACAATGGTTTGCACAGAAATATTAACCGCAGGAGAATTCATTTCCAAAAAAGAAATAGCTTAAATGTTCAATAATAGAGAAATAGTTATATATGTTTAATCTGGTATGTACACTATATTTGTATATTAGGCAGCCAATTTAAAATGATGTTTACCAAGGTTTCTAATAGCATGGGAAGATATTTATGGTATGACATTAAGTTCAAAATTAAAATACAAGTTTCTTTATATGAGCCCATGTATATGATTATGCATAAAATAACTATTACAAAATGTTTGCTGATGATCATGTGGATGATTTTGTTCTCTTTCATTTCTCTGTAATTTCCAGGTTTTTTTTTAATAGTATTTATATAAGTATTCCACAGGGTCACAAAGAGTTGGACATGACTGAGTGACTGAACAACAACAAAATTAATATTCTAATGGGAAAAAAATCCAACCTATTTTTTTAAAAGAAATTTCCAAAAACATAAATTGACCTTAGGAAAGTGAAAGTCTAGACAGAAAACAGCATATAGGCAAACAAAACTAAGATAAGACAATTTAAAAGAAAAGTTATTATTTAATGAAAACATTAATAATTGAGAAGAATCTCTTTGGATTCATGATTTATTCATGTCTCTTTGATTGGATTCTAAAAGAATCAAAGAGGTTAAACTCTTGCTAATCATAGTGTTTATGAGTTTATATCTGAATGATGATTTCCCTTGGAAATATACTGGAAAGCAAGCAAGAATATAATTAGAATTATTTAACAGATGGGGAAGCAAAAGCACAGAGAAGCAGCAGGAATTCACTAAGAAACAGAGAGGACCAGAATGAATCCCACATTTGTAGAAATTAAATTCCTCTTTTAATTTTACATGGTAATCATGCTGGAGTCTAGCATAGTATAAAGCACCCAGTGAGAACTCATTCTTTGTTACTATAATTAAACTGACTTGAACCAGATTTGTAGTGTGTACCCAAATAAGTCACTGTGAACAACATTCACGAATCTGGTAATAAACACTAACATAGGCGATAAATGGTCAAAGACTATTCTATGCCCTCTATGAATATTAACTAATTTAACCTACACAACGACCTATGAGGTAGGTTCTGTTATCACCTTGATTTTGCTGATGAGAAAACTGAGGCACAGAGACTTCAGTATCTAACTCAAAGTCACAGAGCCAATAATTGGATAAAAAGAAATACAAGCTATACTCCTGACTCTACAATCTGTCTACCACTGATAACTGCCTATCACTCATTGTCTAGAGACAGAATTCTGACTTATGCATTTCAAAACAACCTCCTGGATCATTAAACTTTCAAACATGCTACTTCCTAAATTGAGCAAATACTGTTATATTTTTAAAATCATAGTTTTTCAAAATCAAACATCATGGTTCACTGTAGACCAGTAACTAATTGATTTCGTGTAAATACATCTCTTTAAGAAAGCCCAGAGATAAGTCTATGCACCTATAGACACCTTATCTTTGACAAAGGAGACAAAAATATACAATGGAGAAAAGGCAATCTCTTTAACAAGTTGTGCTGGGAAAACTGGTCAACCACCTGTAAGGAATGAAACTAGAATACTTTATAACACCATACATAAAAATAAACTCAAAATGGATTAAAGATCTAAATGTAAGACGAGAAACTATAAAACTCCTAGAGGAAAACATAGGCAAAACACTCTCTGACATAAATCCAGCAAGATCCTCTATGACCCACCTCCCAGAGTAATGGAATTAAGAGCAAAAATAAACAAATGGGGCCTAATTAAACTTAAAAGCTTTTGCACAATGAAAGAAACTATAAGCAAGGTGAAAAGACGGCCTTGAGAGTGGGATAAAATAATAGCAAATGAAGCAACTGACAAAGAACTAATCTCAAAAATATACAAACAGCTCATGCAGCTCAATACCAAAAAAATAAACGACCCAATCAAAAATGGGCCAAAGAACTAAACAGACATTTCCCCAAAGAAGACATACACATGGCTAACAAAAATATGTAAGGATGTTCAACATTACTCATTATCAGAGAAATGCAAATCAAAGTCACAATGAGGTACCATCTCATGCCAATCAGAATGACTGCTATCATAAAATCTACAAGCAATAAATGCTGGAGAGGGTGCGGAGAAAAGGGAACCCTCTTACATTGTTAGTGGGAATGCAAACTAGTAGAACCACTATGGAGAACAGTGTGGAGATTACTCAAAAAACTGGAAATAGAACTGCCATACTACCCAGCAATCCCACTGCTGGACATACGGACTGAGGAAACCAGAATTGAAAGAGACAGGTGTACTCCAGTGTTCATCACAGCACTGTTTACAACAGCTAGGACATGGAAGAAACCTAGATGTCCATCAGCAGACAAATGGATAAGAAGGTCGTGGTACATATACAAAATAGAATATTACTGAGCCACTAAAAATACCACATTTGAATCAGTTCTAATTCAGTTCAGCTCAGTTCAGTTCCTCGGTCGTGTCCGACTCTTTGTGATCACATGAACCGCAGCACGCCAGGCCTCCCTGTCCATCACCAATTCCCGGGGTCTACCCAAACCCATGTCCACTGAGTCAGTGATGCCATCCAATCATCTCATCCTCTCGTCCCCTTCTCCTCCTGCTCTCAATCTTTCCCAGCATCAGGGTCTTTTCCAATGAGTCAGTTCTTCGCATCAGGTGGCCAAAGTATTGGAGTTTCAGCTTCAACATCAGTCCTTCCAGTGAACACCCAGGACTGATCTCCTTTAGGATGGACTGGATGGATCTTCTTGCAGTCCAAGGGACTCTCAAGAGTCTTCTCCAACACCACAGTTCAAAAGCATTAATTCTTTGGTTCTCAGCTTTCTTTATAGTCCAACTCTCACATCCATACATGACCACTGGAAAAACTGTAGTCTCGACTAGATGGACCTTTATGGACAATGTAATGTCTCTGCTTTTTAATATGCTGTCTAGGTTGGTCATAACTTTCCCTCCAAGGAGTAAGCATCTTTTAATTTCATGGCTGCAATCACCATCTGCAGTGATTTTGGAGCCCCCAAAAATAAAGTCTGACACTGTTTCCACTGTTTCCCCATCTATTTGCCCTGAAGTGATGGGACCAGACGCCATGATCTTTGTTTTCTGAATGTTGAGCTTTAAGCCAACTTTTCACTCTCCTCTTTCACTTTCATCAAGAGGCTCTTTAGTTCTTCACCTTCTGCCGTAAGTGTGGTGTCATCTGCATATCTGAGCTTATTGATATTTCTCCCAGCAATCTTGATTCCAGTTTGTGCTTCTTCCAGCCCAGCATTTCTCATGATGTACTCTGCATATAAGTTAAATAAGCAGGGTGACAATATACAGCCATGATGTACTCCTTTGGAGAAGACCCTTGAGAGTCCTTTGGACTGCAAGGAGATCCAGCCAGTCCATCCTAAAGGAAATCAGTCCTGAATATTCATTGGAAGGACTGATGTTGAAGCTGAAACTCCAATCCTTTGGCCACCTGATGCAAAGAAATGACTCATTAGGAAAGACCCTGATGCTGGGAAAGTTTGAAGGTGGGAAGAGAAGGGGATGACAGAGGATGAGATGGTTGGATGGCATCACCCACTCAATGGACATAAGTTTGAGTAAACTCTGGGAGTTGGTGATGGACAGGGAAGCCTGGCATGCTGCAGTTCATGGGGTCACAAAGAGCCAGTCATGACTGAGTGGCTGAACTGAATGGGGCAGATGAAACTGGAGCCTATTATACAGAACGAAGTAAGTCAGAAAGAAAAAAACCAATACAGTATAACAATGCATATATATTGGAATTTAGAAAGATTGTAATGATGACTCTATACGTGAGACAGTAAAAGAGACACAGATATAAAGAACAGACTTTTGGACTCTGTGGAAGAAGGCGAGGGTGGGATGATTTGAGAGAATAGCATTAAAACATGTATATTGTCATATGTAAAATAGATGACCAGTCCAAGTTCGAAGCATGAAATAGGACACTCAAAGCCAGTGCACTGGGACAACCCCGAGGGATGTGATGGGGAGGGAGGGGGGAAGGGTGTTCGGGATCGGGGGGCACATGTACACCCATGGCAGAGTCGTGTCAGTGTACAGCAAAAACCACCACAATATTGTAAAGTAATTAACCTCCAATTAAAATAAATTAATTAATTTTAAAAAAGAATTAAAAGGTCATAGCTCATTAATTAGTTTTTTGGTTTCCTCCAGCAAACTCATAGAGAATAAGATTTTTTTGATCAATGAATTTGGTAGCTCTACTAATGAGCCATTGCCAAATCATATTTTCCTAAACAGTCTTGATTTCATAAAACTCCATCATTTTATCCCATAAATTAGCAATCAAGTTATCCTAGAAATTCAATACTTCAGTGTCTAAACTCATCATCTAGACAGAAAGAAACAAAACCCTTAGGTCAACCATGTATTTTGATTAAATATGAAAATATAATTTTCATGGAACTGTAGACCACACTAGCCCTTAACATGACTGTGATGCAGAGGGAGGTCACTGCCCAGTTTCTTTTAGCACAGAAGGAAACAACCTCCAAAAGATTAACAATACCCAGTGCAAGGTAGAAAAGACAAAATGAGTTTTTCAGGGTGGGAATTAAACTAGCAACCCTCTGGTGACACAGATTAAAATGTATTTTTAATGAGTGCTTCTGTTTCCAGGCAAATGAAAAAAAAAAAAAAAAGATAGGCTTTCATCATTCTGTTAGTAATGACCATAGGTCACTCTTGGGCTTCCCAGATGGTGCTAGTGATAAAGAACCTGCCTGCCACTTCAGAAGATATAACAGACATAGGTTCAATCCCTGGGTCAGGAAGATTCCCTGGAGGAAAGCAGCTCAACCCACTTCAGTATTCTTACCTGGAGAATCCCATGGACAGAGGAGCCTGGGGTGCTACTGTCCATGGGGTCACAAAGAGCCGGACACAACTGAAGCAACTGGGCACACACACATAGCTCACTCTTGTGAAATGGCATCCAGAGAGGACACAGACATCCAGAGAACACACAGATACTGCGTGCCACGTTTATCTGTGTCCGTTTTCTGCTGAGCTGGGGCCTGCCTGCCACTGGCTATGCTGTTCCTTGGTGTACTTTGCTTACAACTGCAGGATGATAAGCAGATGGCTGCTTTTCAATTATAGGTCCTACTTATCCAGTTACCATTTAGGTTCCCACGTAGGAATTTTCAGACTCTTGCTTTAGAAGTAAATATTGTGTTCCTTGAAATAAGAATATTTTCTTTTAAAAATATATTAATGGAAAAAAGTTTCAAAACTGAGCCAATTTTCATGATACTGGATCACCTGAAAAATTTTAGTTAGTTCACTTGAGTAATTAAGGGGTGGATTTCTTAGTTCAATAAGAAATTGTTTGTCTTCTGTGTGCAGTAAGCCAATCAATAACTATATCCCAGTAATTATGAGGGCATGGTAAAACTAAAAGACCCAAAGGTTAGTCACCTCAAATTTGAAATGTTGGGTAAAATCTTGAATTTTCTATTTCCATTTGAAAGATAAAATCAGGTAGAATTTAAATCAAATGGTCTTTCAGTCAGTACCTTACTTTGTAGAAATGGTAAAACTTGATGGCCTGGAGAGAACAGGATATGGATCCTTTAAGAACACCTGAAAAGAAAAAGCTGGCAGCAAGGACCTTTCTTTTTTCCATTTCTGATCTCTGTACAATTACCCCTATGGTGTGGTGAGAGGGTAGGAAGGAGTGAGCCAGGCTCTAAAAATAATCTCTGAAAGCCCAAGGCATGTGGTATTTGGACAAGTTCTTCTAGGCCTTTGTATCCTAAGTTCTTCTGTGAACACTACTCTAGGACTTAAGGGTCAGATGAGGGGAGATGGGAAATGGAGCAAACTGGGGAGCAAGCATTCTATTGCAAGCAAGGAAAGCTTGCTCTTTCTTTCAGGACCAGAGTCCATGCCTAGTGTTTGACCAGCGGCAGTCACCAATGGACCAGAGGAAGAGGAGAAAAGCCACTGTCTTGTTGCCGTAGTGAGGCAGGAGATAGATGAAATCCGAGTTAGGCATTTACAATTGGCCCCCTGTTTACATTTCATGGGGCAGGGAAAAGGTGGGCTTCAGGCTGGACACTTAGAACTAGCTTCCTGTCTACATTTTCTGAGACAAGAGATAGGTGGGTTCCAGGTTAGGCATTTACGATCACCCTCCTGTTTATTCCCCAAAACAGAAATAACAACAGAAACAGGGTAAATAGCCAGGCTTTGTCTCCTGTGGACGCCTGAAGATAACAGTCATGGCAGCCACAAAGAGGCACTAAACTCTGTTTAAGAAAAGGATCAGGACAGGGTATATTTTTGGTCCTTGGGGCAAGGGAGATACTACACATGTACAGAAGGACTTCTCGGGGGTCAAAAGGCAGGGGACGGCCATCAGGCCATACGTCTTGCAATTTTCCCTCCCAGACACCTTGAGCTGGACTCCAACTTGGCAGAGGGGTACATGCACATCTCGGGGGGGTGGGGTGGTCATAAGACAAATTAATCAGAGGCGCAAAACAAGATGATGGCCAGAGGGTGGACAAAGATCCAGTGAGGGCAGACAAAGACAAAGTGCCCCCTTACAAAGAAATCTTGAGAAAGAAGAATGGAACTGGAGGAATCAACTTGCCTGACTTCAGGCTCTACTACAAAGCCACAGTCATCAAGACAGTATGGTACCAGCACAAAGACAGAAATATAGACCAATGGAACAAGATAGAAAGCCCAGAGATAAATCCACACACCTATGGACAGCTTATCTTTGACAAAGGAGGCAAGAATATACAATGGAGAAAAGACAATCTCTTTAACAAGTGGTGCTGGGAAAACTGGTCAACCACTTGTAAAAGAATGAAACTAGAATACTTTCTAACACCATACACAAAAATAAACTCAAAATGGATTAAAGATCTAAACGTAAAACCAGAAACTATAAAACTTCTAGAGGAGAACATAGGCAAAACACTCTCAGACATAAATCACAGCAGGATCCTCTATGACCCACTTCCCAGAATAGTGGAAATAAAAGCAAAAATCAACAAATGGGACCTAATTAAACTTAAAAGCTTCTGCACAACAAAGGAAACTATAAGCAAGGTAAAAAGACAGCCTTCAGAATGGGAGAAAATAATAGCAAATGAAGCAACTGACAAACAACTAACCTCAAAAATATACAAGCAACTTATGCAGCTCAATTCCAGAAAAATAAACAACCCAATCAAAAAATGGGCCAAAGAACTAAATAGACATTTCTCCAAAGAAGACATACACATGGCTAACAAACACATGAAAAGATGCTCAACATCACTCATTACCAGAAAAATGCAAATCAAGACCACAATGAGGTACCACTTCACACCAGTCAGAATGGCTGCTATCCAAAAGTCTACAAGCAATAAATGCTGGAGAGGATGTGGAGAAAAGGGAACCCTCTTACACTGTTGGTGGGAATGCAAACTAGTAGAGCCACTATGGAGAACAGTGTGGAGATTCCTTAAAAATCTGGAAATAGAGCTGCCTTATGACCCAGCAAGCCCACTGCTGGGCATACACACCAAGGAAACCAGAATTGAAAGAGACACATGTACCCCAATGCTCATTGCAGCACTGTTTATAATAGCCAGGACATGGAAGCAACCTAGATGTCCATCAGCAGACGAATGGATACGAAAGCTGTGGTACATATACACAATGGAGTATTACCCAGCCGTTAAAAAGAATACATTTGAATCAGTTCTAACGAGGTGGATGAAACTGGAGCCTACTATACAGAGTGAAGTAAGCCAGAATGAAAAACACCAATACAGTATACTAATGCATATATATGGAATTTAGAAAGATGGTAACAATAACCCTGTATGTGAGACAGCAAAAGAGACACAGATGTATACAACAGTCTTTCGGACTCTGTGGGAGAGGGAGAGGGTGGGATGATTTGGGAGAATGGCATTCAAACGTATAATATTATATATGAAAAGAACCGCTAGTCCAGGTTTGATGCATGATACAGGACGCTTGGGGCTGGTGCACTGGGATGAGCCAGAGGGATGGTATGGGGAGGGAGGAGGGAGAGGGGTTCAGGATTGGGAACACGTGTATACCTGTGGCGGATTCATGTTGATGTATGGCGAAACTAATACAATATTGTAAAGTAATTAACCTCCAACTAAAATAAATACATTTATATAAAAAAAAGAAAGAAAAAAATCAAATCACCTAAAAAAATTTTTTTTTTCGAAGGTGCAACTCTCTTCCAGAGTTTGCCCATGCTTCCTTCTGTGTTGTACTCTAATTTTCTCTTTTTCCTCCACCTCCTTGTCAGAATTTTCTTTTCAAGACAGGTAAGCACTGGGGATTTAGGCCCTAGCTGCTGGCCTTCGTGGTCCAGTGGACAGGAATTCTGGTTTACACCTGGGTGACCAGGGATCCATTCTTGGTCAGGGAACTATGATCTCACTTCCAGCTACTGCTCACTGCTGCATGCATCTATAGTAGGAACCCTGTGAACACTGCTGTCAACCTCCCCCCTTTCTCCTGTTCACTCCCTCTCACAGGGCACGGTACTCAGGGCCAGGAGCAGGCAGGAATAGGGAGAGTTGTTTATGCAATCAATCTCACATTCTGCTTGAATCCATTTAATTTCCAAAGCAGGTAAAGCCCCTCTATTCCTCATGTCTGCAAATGCAGCCTTCTCCTTGTAAAGGGAAAAAGTGAAATTAGCTCAAAACTCTGCAGAAAACCAGTTGATGTTAATCTGTAAAGGAGCCTGGGGCTGTTGGGGGAATGAGAGGCAGTCAAAAGGCATCTCTGGGGGGAGTAGAGTGACTCCACCGGAAGATACCAGTTCACACCCAGGGTCTCTTCCCAAAGGTTTGCTCGGTGAGCTCAATAATAACCAGGTTGTTGTTACTGTTGTTCTCTAGTCGCTCCGTCGTGTCTGACTCTTTGAGACCTCATGGACTGCAGCTGGCCTGGCTCCTCTGTCCATGGAATTCTCCAGGCAAGAATACTGGAGTGGGTTGCCATTTTCTTCTTCAGGGGATCTTTCTGATCTAGGGATCAAACCCGCGTTTGCATCGGCAGGTGGGTTCTTTACCACTGAGCCACTGGGGAAGCCCTTACTTAATATTTACTACTTAACAAATATTTACTGAACACTTAGCATGCATCAAGCACCATGCTAGGCACTGTTAAGCAAAACAGATTGGGAGCCTCACTCATCCATTTCATCACTGCCCTGTGAGCAGTACTGAATACTAACCATAATGTGACTTTACGGGCCATGACGCAGAAAGGCCGTGGCATTCTCTAATGACCCATCTTCTCCCAGAGTCTGAACACTGAAAGGGTTTGCTGGGCTCACAGAACAAGAGGTTGGAATGATGTAGTTCAGCTCTTTTCCAAGGTTTGCAAGTGTACAAACCACCTGGGAATTTGGCTGTCAACAGTTCCTCCCATTCCTGTAACATGCATACTCCTCCTGGAGTCCCTTGTTCTTCCCTGGCCATGTGACTGTTTTAGACTAAGAGAATGTAGTAAAGTTCTAGGAGCCCAAGCATTAAGAGGTCTTATAGTTTTCATTTGCACTTTCCCGGGATCCAACTGCCCTATAAAAACCTTGGTTTAGATTACTGAATGATGAGTGTCCATATGTAGAGAATGAGCCTGTCTGGCCCTCGGTCAGCCCAGGCTCAGCTACCCTCCTACCTCCACACAACTGTATAAGTAATCCCAGCCAGCACTACTGGAGCCAAAGAACTGTCAGCCAACTCACAGAATCATAGGAAACAATAATGAGCAAGTTTTGGAGTTGTTTGTGAAACCACCATAGAAAATTAAACAGAGACTACTGCTGGGAAAATTCACAGCATGTGGCATTGGCTATGGGACTGGGTGGTGAGATGGATTGGAATCTCATTCTGTTACTCAAGGCTGGAAGAACAGGAAAGAAATTGTTTTCGAGTCCTTGAGAAAGTAATGGTAGAAAGTTTGACAAAGCTACTGCCTGCTGTAAAGCAGGAGACAGAAAACGTGATGAATGGGTTGGGAGATCCGGCTAACGTGATTGTTCAGGCAGGTTATCAAAGCTTTGGCGGTACATGATAAGAAGGAATTAGTTCATTTTCATGCAGAACTTTGAGAGAAATGCAGAAAATCTAGGACAGTCTCTCAGTTTAGTAAAACATTCTCAAAGTGAGAAATGGCCGCAGGGTAAAGAGCAAATCAAAGTTGTGGCTGTAACAGTGCACATTGAGTCCTCTGATGGATTAAAAGTGGGAGGTGACAGACCGTCTCAGACAAAAGGACTCCTGGAAGTGAGAACAGTGAGGTTCTGAAGAATCTTGACTCACCATCCACGGTAGAAAAAGACCCACCTGTAAGTTATTAGCTTTTTGCTAATAGAGTGGATTATCACTGAATACATAGAAAGTTTTTAAGGGGCTGTTCCATTTTGAACTACTTAAAAAGGGACATTGATGGTTTAAAATAAAAAGAGGTCTCTTGGGCTTAGATTTCTACTGGCAGAAAGTCAACTAAGAAAATAAGTCTGAAGCAAACACAGACTTATTTTCTTATGAAAAAGAAAGAAAAGCCTAGGGGGTGGAGCAATGAGTTTCTGAGAACAGTAGATTAGGAAAGTACTCCTGGGAAGCACAACTAGGTCCCAATCTACAAACATTCCCTGTTCTCCGAGTTCGGAAAACTGGTGATGTGTCAGGCTGGCTTTCAAAACTGCTGTGGACTCATGGGGCTTCTCAGGTGGGGCTAGTGTTAAAGAACACAGCTGCCAACGCAGGAGACATAAGAGGTGAGGGTTCGATCCCTGGATTGGGAAGATCCCTTGGAGGAGGGCATGGCAACCCACTTCACTATCGTTGTTTGGAGAATCCAATGGACAGAGGAAACTGACGGGCTACAGTCCATAGGATCGCAAAGATTTGGACATGACTGAATCAGCTTAGCACATACACATGTGGACTCATGACTAATTTAAATTTAGGCCAAAGGTCATACACTTGATAGCTCAGTGCTATCAAGGTTGTACTGACAAAAGGAAAACACATGAACAATTACCTGGATTATTTTCATATCTCCAGGATAGCATTTCATTCAGAAATCATTTCAATCATTTAGTCAGTTTTTTAAAGGTTGTTCCTATAACTAGTAAACTTCTTTCTCCTATTCACCCAAATACGACAGTCAAGAATATACAGCTATACCGGAAAGTGTGACTCCACTATTTAAAAAGTTGGCTCTGTGCCACAAAGACAAATTAAGAAACCAGTGAACCAAATAAATGCCTCAGCAAGCAGTTACAGAATTACAGCTGAAAAAACATGCAGGTTGTGCAAAGTAGAATTCTGCAGTGTGCCATCAACAGACACCGCAATGGGAAGACATCCCTGAGGTTGTCCGATACAGCATAAAGAGCCTCTTCTTTAAAGGATGAGATGTGATTTTGCCCCTGAAAACCTGGCATTCTAGTAGAAACTGAGCAACCGTTGATTAACAATGGCACATACATATAAATGTAATAATGAACATGAACTATGGGTATAGATAGAAAAAATGAACTTAAACTTGAGGAGCGGAAGCAAGAATATTGCAGGGTATAAAATGCACAAAGGTCAAATCATCACACACATTAGAGGATGCAGCTTACCTGACATGCTGATGGATGACTGTGGTTGAGATCCCAATGGGAAGATACTATGTCAACAGACTTTTTGGCCATGCTGAGTAAATTCATCCAGCCTTGGAAAAGTGATAAGTGAAATGGTGCATTTTCTGAATAGTTAAGGCCTTCAGGAATATTTTCCACCAGGGCAATTCTTAGAAAAGATTTTGAAAAACAAACAAACAAAATCTAGTCAAATTTGAAGCCACAGATCTTTACACATACATACAGAGACATCTGAAAAATATTCTTTACTCTTTCTGAAAGTATATGTTCCTCATAATTTACATTTTTCATCAAAGGATTTTAATATTTCCCCTATACTAATCTACTGTGTTCTGAGTTTATGCTCTGCTTCTCCCCAGTTAGCACTCGTATTTCAGAAAATCATGGTATATATCCCTAACGTCTAGTGTCCAACTAGCCTTGAGAAAAAATCCAGAGTATCCTACACAAGCATCTTCCTCTAGTAATATTTCTTTTTTCCCCTTACAGTAATGCTATTTTTTAAAAAGATACTACTTCTGTGAGCTACTTAAGACCATAAATTAATTTTGCATATCTCTAGTTTATAGTATAATGTTGAACATATAATAGAACTAGTTCAGAAACAAAAATGTTGTTAGGTTTATTACTACCAGAAAATACAAATAGTAAATGCTATTACTATTGCTTAGAACCTCTGTTAATGCTTCGCAGCCTAAGACATAAAATGATACTAAGCAGGAAATTTTAAAACTTGCCTGTTGCAGGGATTTGTTAAAGTTGGAGATAGGGAATGTATAAAATAATAGCAATAACCAAGCCCTAAATAAACTGCAGGGGCTTCCCTGGTGGCTCAGTGGTAAAGAATCTGCTTGCCGATGTAGAAGATAGAGTTCGATCCCTGAGTAGGGAAGATCCCCTGGAGAAGGATATGTTCAGTGTTCTTGCTTGGAAAATTCCATGGGCAGAGGAGACTGGTGGGCTACAGTCCATGGGATCACAAAGAGTCACCCACAACTGAGCACTACAACCATGGCAGAATGGGCTTCCAGAGACTAAACTACAACCAGTATTATCCGGATAAACGTGCCTTCTCTTTTTATATCACTACTTCCTCATTTCTTGACAACATGTACGCTGCGGCTTCCCTTGGTACTGTGTGGTTTCACTTCTGAGTTAGCCCAGGTGACACATAACATTTCAATAAAGGGACGAACAATTTTTTTTTTCCAGTTTAAGAAACATAAATTCTCTTGCAACTCTTGATGGGAAGCTCCAAACTCTTATGAAGATATCTGTAAGCCCTTCCAGAACAAAGATCTTTTTTATTCAAAGCTAGGTATCCTTAGAGCTGGATACATAATTAGGGCTCAAGAAATAGAATGAATTTCAGCTTCCAATATAGAATCCAAAACTTCTCAATAAAACTGTTAACTGTGTCTCTTAATAAGACTCATTCCATTTAGCCAGTTTTGGAAACAAAAACAATACTCATAGTAAAATGTCTATGTATTTGATGAATATCAAGCCCAAATAAGGTTTAGCTATACATCTTGCAGACATCCACAAATTTAGGGTTCAATCACCCAACCACTCCCCACAATTGAATTAAAAAATTTTTGGAGCCCTTAGGAGCAGCAAAGGCAAATCACTCACTGTACACAACACAGAAAGGACTACAACAAAACTCTTTAGTTCTCTGGAATTTATAATCCAGTGAAAGAGCTTGTCTCATATGTAATGACTTAAACAGAAAGTAGACTTTAAGAAGTGGCAAACAAGAGTAAGGATTAATTAGATGGATAATGCACCATCTAAAGTTCCACTGGAGCATGAGAAGAAAGGAAAAGATAATTAAGTTAGGAGCATCTGGAACTGAAGAAAGTGGGACTTGAGTTTGCAAAGACAGAATTATTTTTACAGGTGAGCTGGAAGAGAAAGATATTCTAGGAAGGAGGAGGAACTTCTAAAACATGGTGTGTTTGGATACTTGAGAGTCGGGTGGCCAAGGGGAGTGTGAGGTGGAAGAGTTGTGGCAGGGGCTTGCCACATGGAGAAGAATGGGAACATCTATAGGGATCACACTGTAGAGGTTGTGAATCAAGAAGAGAACCTTGGACTTAATTGTGATGCTTTTGAGAGTGACCAAATACATTTTAGGGGTCTAACTCTGACAGCATACCTGTATACCATTGAAAGAAGATGACAATCAGTAAAAGGTCCATTGAAACTGACAAGGAGCATGATTGAGAGAGATTATCAAGGCAAAAAAGAAGAGAAAACTAGCTCATGATCTAATGTAGGAGGAATGCCTACATTTTTCTGGTCAGTAGGGTGTGAAGCAGATGAGAAGATTCAGAAGTGACTGAAAGAGTAAGGAAGACAAGAGAGGTCCAGGAGAATGCAGTGTTTGGGAAGCCAAAGCGGCAGAGGGTCAAAAAGGTGGAGATGGGATATTTTTATCCAGGTCAAAGCCTTTGAAGGCAAGATGCTAAAGTTGGATATCTTAATTCTATCCACACTTAAAAGTCCAATTATCTATATTAACAGTAGCTAGACATAGCATGAAGAAATGATTCCAGTTAATCAGCAATTTCAGTCCCCCCTACAACTAAGGAATATATTCTAAAATCAAACAAAAAAGAATCCCAATAAACAAAATAAAAATAGAACATCATTTAACAAATAGTACTCAGTAGTTTCAATTTTACTTCAATATAAAAGTCATGCTGAGAAAGACAAAGAAAAGAGTCAAGAAGGCCTGATAAACCAAACATACACAGCAATGGATATACAGTACCTGTACAGTTATAAGTGGTTCTGCACCACCCCTCTCTTCATAGCACACACATGGTTTCTGGTAGGCATACAATACGGATTCCCAATTTCTTTTAGAAATCTTTAGACCAGATATTCTTAATCTTGGATGCATGAATAGAATTTAGGGTGACCTGTGAGCTTGATCTTTATTCTCCTTCATCTCTAACTGAAATTTAACATTCCCCTCAGTTACAGACATAGGCAAAAAATGACAGGAACATTAAAAGAACCTGTGATTCTGCTATCATGAAAAATTTTCATACCATGGTACTATTACTACTACTGACATCTCCAAGTATTAATATTTATCACTACTTTGAAATTATGGGACTCATCAGATCTTCTTATTTCTTGAATATGTAGTATACTATACCACATTTTAAATTTAATTAATTTAATTACCACATTTAATTAGGAACTACTATACCACATTTTACAAAATATTTTGGATAAATTTATTTTAAGGTTACTGGTTTTCTTTGGAATCCTATGTATTTCAACTTATGCATTTAAAACATTATTCATGAAAGGAGTCCATTGGCTTCAGCAGACTACTAATAGTGTCTATGGCACAAAAAAGAAGTACTATCAGATACATAATATATCATCTATTCCTTTTTTTTCTACTTCAAACACATTCTTAAAAGTTTTTTTTCCCATTATTGAAGTCTTAGAAGTAGATAAGATTATCAAGAGAGATTTTTAAGAGATGGGAACTGGGTCAAAGCCTAATATGAAAAACATCTAATCACATCTAGCTAAGATCATGACATCTAGCTAAGATCATGGCATCTGGTCCCATCAATGCATGGCAAAAAGATGGGGAAAAAATGGAAACAGTGACAGATTTTATTTTCTTGGGCTCCAAAATAGCCGTGGATGGTGACTGGAGCCACAAAATTAAAAGACACTTGCTTCTTGAAAGAAAGCTATAACAAACCTAGACAGTGTATTAAAAAGCAGAGACATCACTTTACCAACAAAGGTCCATATCGTCAAACCTATGATTTAGCCAATAGTCACATTCAGATGTGAGAGTTGGATCATGAAGAAGCACTGAAGAATGGATGCTTCTGAACTGTGGTGCTGGAGAAGACTCTTGAGAGTTCCTTAGACAGCAAGAAGATCAAATCAGTCAATCCTAATGGAAATCAGTCCTGAATATTCATTGGAAGGACTGATGCTGAAGCTGAAGCTCCAATACTTTAGCCACCTGATGTGCAGAGCTGACTCATTGGCAAAGACCTTAGTGCTGGGAAAGACTGAAAGGCAGGAGGAGAAGGGGAGAACAGAATATGAGATGTTGGGATGGCATCACTGACTCAATGGACAAGAGTCTGCGCAAACTCCAAGAGATAGTGAAGGACAAGGAAGCCTGGTGTGCTGCAGTCCATGGGATCGCAAAGAGACATGACTGAGCAACTAAAGAACAACAAATCACATCTAGAGAACATCTAGAAAACATCCAGAGAAAGTGGGGCTGGTGAAGAAGACAAGAAATTGTTGGAAAGACTGGAAAAGAAGAGTGAAATTTCCTGGAAGTTGAAGAAGGGTATATTTATTATTATTATATGGTTTTTACTAAATAGAAAAGTAAATAATGAATTTATACCAAATATAAAAATAGAGACACCACCAAAGGTCTGGAGACCACACCTATGTTTGGTAATGAATTCTGGGGAAACTCTGCTCACCTCACTTTCCTCCTCTCTCATTTTACCTGGAGAACTTGACTGTTGCTTCTGTAACTCACCACTTGTCTCCTATATGCTCCTAGAAAAGGTCTTTGGAAACCAGCCTTGAAATGACTGGACCTACTTTTGTGACCTATCATTGTATTGTCTTTAACAACCAACAGCTAGCTGCTCTACAGAGGCTCGAATAGAAATAACATACACACAGAGCTCAGTTCCATGGATAGCAGCGCTGTTATACTCTTCTTTCTCAAGCAAGGAAAAAAGTGGGCAGAAATCATCGAAATTCACCTTCGGGCAAATCCCCAGAATTCCTGCATGCCTTCTCTAAGTGAATTATGCCCAAAGGCATAGCACTATTTCTGACACCTAATAACAGGGGAAAAGTTGAATATATAGAGACACAGACAGCAAAAATCTGTTTTATGCCTCTTTTGATGGTACTGAGAGACAACTACAAATGACTGAAATGGTGAGTCCAGGGAATTTAGATGGAATAAATATTATATTGTTAATAGATTTTTACAGTAGAATTCTAGCTGCTGTTAGTAATAGTATGCATTTTACTTTCCAAACTTAATGTGATCGTCAACATTTCTCTTTCAGTTCAGGAACAATATCTAACCTTCTCAAAGAAATAGCTGTAGTTCTATAAGCTACAAAAAAGGGAACCCTAGCATCTGCTAACTTTATTTAAAATGTGGCACATGTGTTCGTATTGATAAGCACAAGAATCCTTATAAATTATATTTTCACATACATATGACTTTGCTGTTATTATAGAGAAATATTTAAGACAAAAAGATTTTGAATAAGGTAGACAAAACTCAGATCTGCCAGCTATTACCTATGTAACCTTGGACAGATGACTAACCTCTTAAAATATATTTCCACTTTTGGAAAAAAAAGTTATTTTTTTTTTAGAGGAGATAATCAATGTAAAGAAAGTGCTCGAACATTGCTTGCTTCATAGTGAGCACTAAATAATAGATAAATTTTTAAAGCAATTTACAGTCTGAAAACATAATTTAAAAAAATTTCTCCAAGTTCTCAAACTGATATAACACAGTTACTAAAAACAGTCTACACATATTGGTTAAAAGAATCTTATATCTGGGACCTACTTGATATTTTCAGAGAGAATGTGAACTTTATTTCATGTGTGAGTATAAGAGATCATTATTATGAGGTGATGACCTACACAGGTGCTTTACAGTTAATTCATTGACATTCATTCTTTAGATCTTGGCTATCTGATGGCATAATCAATGAAGCTGAACAGATGGCCACAACTCATCAATACAATTAGTTTTGCACTCAAAAATAAAATGATACCGGCATTGTACCCTTTCTGTGGGTCATCTGGCTATAATTAAAGCCCAGGATTGACAAGGCAAATGTTAACCTTCCAGAAGTACCTTGGAGTCTCTGAGACTGAGGTAGAAGATGTCCTGCTACTCATATGGAAGATTCAGTGGCCAGTGCTGGATGTGGAAATAGTTGATACAGATCTCTTGAGCTGGCTTAAATATAAGTGAGATATATTTTTCTGTAAACAGAAGGAGTGTTACTCACCATCTGGTTCTACAAGGATGGATTCCCTGCCCTACATTACATCCTGAAAGGAGCTCAAGGTGAAGATCAGGATGAGGCACTTTGTGCCCTGGGGAAACAGGCAAACAGGTCATTAGATAGGCATATTTCAGAAGGTTTTTATGAAGCCAGACTTTTGCATTTTCCAAGACTCTTGCTTTTCCATTTTGGAAAAGCACTAAAATCATTAACTGTGGTATCTGTTCCTCATGACTAGCAGCAACCTTCTATCAAAATGTATGCTGGATGACACACATTTCTTAGCCAAAATCACACATATACTGGCCTCTTCCCTACCTCTTTGGAGCATTTCCTCAGAGCTATCTGAGAGGCTGTCTCCTGGGCTATAGTCCTCAATAAGTCTGTGAAAACAAATGAAACTCACAGCTCTCACGCTGTGCATTTTTTATTTTAGTTGACATTTCATTTTTTCCAAGAATTGGGTCAAGGTGAGTTTACTTGAGAAAGACGGCAGAAAGGATACCAGATAGGCCTGGCTGACTAACAGGATCCAAATCATTCTTAATCTGGCATAGGGAAGAACATAGCTGAATATTAAAGTAATTGGGGATTTGCCATAACAATTTTTAGCCAATTTTGAAACATTTGAAGTCCACAAAAAAGTTGCAAGAATAGTATAGTGAATACTATATTTCAAGAAAGAATATTATATATGCTATACATATATATATACAATTTTTAGTAAACCATTTGAGAGTAATGTTACAGACATTGAGATAATTCTCTCAATCTTGAGTATGCATTTCTAACAAGGAGACCAGGTTTCTAAATAAAATAAAATTATCACACAGTAACCATAACATTGTATGCATTCTCAGTCACTCAGATGTGTCTGACTCTTTGTGACCACCACGGACTGTAGCCCTCCAGGCTCCTTCCTCCATGGGCCTTTTCTGGCAAGAATATTGAAGCCGGTTGCCATTTCCTACTCCAGAAGACCTTCCTGACCCAGGGATTGAACCCACATCTGCATTGGTAGGCAGATTCTTTAACACTGTGCCACTTTTATAGTCCTATTACCTAATATTTAAAATTCCACAAATGTTCCAATAATGTCTTCTGTTTCTTTTCTTTTTTTTTTTTTTTATCCAAGATCCAATCAATGTTTACTCATCACACTTAGCTGTCGTGTCTCTTTAGTTTAAGAGAGTTCCCTAGCCTATTCCTGTTTTGTTTACCACGATGTTGACAATTCAGAAGAGCCCAAGTCAGTTGTTTTGCTAAATACTCCTGGATTTTATTTGCTTGGTTGTTACCACATAAGTATATTTAGGATAAGTATTTTTGGTAGGAATGGTACATACATAATGTGTCCTTCTAAGTGTGTCATATGAGGTAGCACATGATTTTGGGTTGTCCCACTACTGTTGATGTTAAGTTTGATCACTTGATGAAAGGGGTGTCTGTTAGATTTTTAATTTGAGCAGGACCATCCTTCCTCTATAGTTAATAAGTGATTTGTGCAGAGGTGACTTCAGATGGCACAAATACTTTCTTTCCCAACATTTTACTCACTGATTTGGCTTCCATCCATTTATTATTTCTTTCTGAATCTATTTTTATTATCAGTTCAATTTCAGTTAAGTTCAGTCACTCAGTGGCGTCTGACTCTTTGCAACCCCATGAATCACAGCACGCCAGGCCTCCCTGTCCATCACCAACTCCCAGAGTTCACTCAAACTCATGTCCATTGAGTTGGTGATCCCATCCAGCCATCTCATCCTCTGTCATCCCCTCCTCCTCCTGCCCCCAATTGCTCCAAGCATCAGGGTCTTTTGCAATGAGTCAACTCTTTGCATGAGGTGGCCGAACTACTGGAGTTTCAGCTTTAGCCTCAGTCCTTCCAATGAACACCCAGGGATGATCTCCTTTAGGATGGACTGGTTGGATCTCCTTGCAGTCCAAGGGACTTTCGAGAGTCTTCTCCAATACCACAGTTCACAAGCATCAATTCTTCGGCGCTCAGCCTTCTTCACAGTCCAACTCTCACATCCATACATGACTACTGGAAAAATCATAGCCTTGACTAGACAGACCTTAGTCGGCAAAGTAATATCTCTGCTTTTCAATATACTATCTAGGTTGGTCATAACTTATCTTCCAAGGAGTAAGTGTCTTTCAATTTCATGGCTGCAATCACCATCTGCAGTGATTTGGGAGCCCCAAAAAATAAAGTCTGACACTGTTTTCACTGTTTCCCCATCTATTTCCCATGAAGTGATGGGACCAGATGCCATGATCTTAGCTTTCTGAATGTTGAGCTGCAAGCCAACTTTTTCACTCTCCTCTTTCACCTTCATCAAGAGGCTTTTTAGTTCCTCTTCACTTTCTGCCATAAGGGTGGTGTCATCTGCATATCTGAGCTTATTGACATTTCTCCCGGAAATCTTGATTCCAGCTTGTGTTTCTTCCAGTCTAGCATTTCTCATGATGTACTCTGCATAGAAATTAAATAAGCAGGGTGACAATATACAGCCTTGACGTACTCCTTTTCCTATTTGGAACCAGTCTGTTGTTCCATGTCCAGTTCTAACTGTTGTTTCCTGACCTGCATACAGATTTCTCAAGAGGCAGGTCAGGTGGTCTGTATTCCCATCTCTTTCAGAATTTTCCACTTTATTGTGATCCACACAGTCAAAGGCTTTGGCATAGTCAAGAAAGCAGAAATAGATGTTTTCTGGAACTCTCTTGCTTTTTCGATGATCTTGGAAATGTGGACAATTTGATCTCTGGTTCTTCTGCCTTTTCTAAATCCAGCTTGAACATCAGGAAGTTCACGGTTCACATATTGCTGAAGCCTGGCTTGGAGAATTTTGAGCATTACTTTACTAGCGTGTGAGATGAGTGCAATTGTGTGGTAGTTTGAGCAATCTTTGGCATTGCCCTTCTTTGGGATTGGAATGAAAACTGACCTTTTCCAGTCCTGTGGCCACTGCTGAGTTTTCCAAATTTGCTGGCATATTGCGTGCAGCACTTTCACAGCATTATCTTTCAGGATTTGAAATAGCTCAACTGGAATTCCATCACCTCCACTAGCTTTGTTCGCAGTGATGCTTTCTAAGGCCCACTTGACTTCACATTCCAGGATGTCTGGCTCTAGGTGAATGATCACACCATCATGATTATCTGGGTCTTGAAGCTCTTTTTTGTACAGTTCTTCTGTGTATTCTTGCCACCTCTTCTTAGTATCTTCTGCTTCTGTTAGGTCCAGACCATTTCTGTCCTTTATTGAGTCTATCTTTGCATGAAATGTTCCCTTGGTATCTCTAATTTTCTTGTAGAGATCTCTAGTCTTTCCCATTCTGTTGTTTTCCTCTATTTCTTTCAATTGATCACTGATGAAGGCTTTCTTATCTCTTCTCGCTGTTCTTTGGAACTCTGCATTCAGATGCTTATATCTTTCCTTTTCTCCTTTGCTTTTCACTTCTCTTCTTTTCAAGCTATTTGTAAGGCCTCCCCAGACAGCCATTTTGCTTTTTTGCATTTCTTTTCCATGGGGATGGTCTTGATCCCTATCTCCTGTACAATGTCACGAACCTCCATCCATTGTTCATCAGGCACTCTATCAGATCTAGTCCCTTAAATCTATTTGTCACTTCCACTGTATAATCATAAGGGATTTGATTTAGGTCTTACCTGAATGGTCTAGTGCTTTTCCCTACTTTCTTCAATTTCAGTCTGAATTTGGCAATAAGGAGCTCATGATCTGAGCCACAGTCAGCTCACAGTCTTGGTGTTTGCTGACTGTATAGAGCTTCTCCATCTTTGAAAAAATATAATCAATCTGATTTTGGTGTTGACCATCTGGTGATGTCCATGTGTAGAGTCTTCTCTTGTGTTGTTGGAAGAGAGTGTTTTTTATGACCAGTGCATTCTCTTGGCAAAACTCTATTAGCCTTTGCCCTGCTTCACTCCATACTTCATGGCCAAATTTGCCTGTTACTCCAGGTATTTCTTGACTTCCTACTTTTGCATTCCAGTCCTCTACAATGAAAAGGACATCTTTTTTGGGTGTTTGTTAGTTCTAAAAGGTCTTGTAGGTCTTCTGTTAATAATTGTCTATCATTTTTATATATGTTTGTTGGAAGAATTTTGTAAGGAAATTTTTTTTCATGTCCCATCACATCTTTTTACATTTAAAAAGATATTCACTTTATCAGTATGCAATTATGGATTCTTTTCTTTAAATTCAAAGTGTTATAGTCTATTACTGCCCTTACTCATTGAGATGCTCAAATTGTTGTATATATTGCCAATGGAGGCCCCTGGAAGCTGTCTTTTTTGTCTTTTTGATGTTGCTTTCAGTTTTTGAATACTTTCTTATTTTTTGTCACCAGGTGTTTCAATTACACAAATTTTTTTTAAAAAATATTTTAATTATTCATTTATTTAATCTATTTATTTTTGGTTGCACTGGGTCCTCACTGCTGCACACAGGCTTTGTCTCGTTGCGGTGAGTGAGGACTTCTCATTGCGGTGAGTGAGGGCTTCTCATTGCAGTGACTTCTCTTGTTGCAGAATATGGCTCTAGCTATGGGCTTCAGTAGTTGTGGCACATGGGCCCTAGATCATGTGGGCTTCAGTAATGGAGGTGCAAGTGCTTAGTTGCCCCTCAGCATGTGGGATCTTCCTGGACCAGGGATCTAACCTGTGTCCCCTGCACTGGCAGGTGGATTCTTAACCACTGGACCACCAGGAAAGCCCTACATTAACTTTTCAATCAATTTTACAAGACAACAACTGCAGAGACTATAATGATGAGTCTGATTTGACAATAGCAGATCCCTGTTTGTGTAAATCTAGAAAGTTCAGATTAAGGCCTCATTAATTCCTGGTCTATAATTGTATTAAGCAAAGAACAACTATGCTTTTCTTTATGGAGAGTGGCAGTATAGCATTAGAAAGGTTATTATTGTAGCAATTATCCTTTCTTTGTATATTAAAGTTTAAAAGTACATTCACAGATAATATTATACATCATTATCTCAAAGAGACACTAAGACAGGCATGATCTGAATTTTGGAGATGAAGAGAGCCAGGCTCCTAGTGGCCAGATGTCACGCAGGTGGACAGAATGCTACACAGAAGGGATTTAAACTCAGGTCTGTCTCAGCTCATATGCATTGCACAGCACTAGGTTAGGTCCTGGTCTTATCTGTGAAGGTTCTCCACAGCCTTTGGGTCTATGGGAGCAACAAGTAGAGTGATGCTAAAAAACAGAAGCTGCTGCACTAGAGGGAAGGTCAGCGTGGCTTGAGATCTGAACTTTGTCTGGAGAAGAGGTGAAGATACTCTTCGCTCTATGCTCCACTCTGGCCCTGTCAGCAAGGACACCTACAGTGACAGAAAGGCACACTTGTCCATGGCTCAATACGTCTTGATACTGGCCTAGAGAGGAAGAAACCATCAGAGAAGAAAGGAGCCAGAGTGCATGAAGACAAAAAGGAAAAACATAAGATGTGAACGAAGAAGTAGGGAGCTCATGGATGAAAAGACCCTGACACTGTCCTCAAAAACACACGGTAGGAAGCCAGATGATTGAAAATGAAATGGCTAAGATGCAAAAGGCCTAATGGAAAAATAGATTTGCATTCAAGTCAGTTATTACCCTTTGACATCTGTCAATAGAGTAATTATACTACTACCATTAATACTTTAACTGAACAATGTTCAATTGAGGGCTTATTTTGTGTCAAGCACTAGGTTAAGATTTACTACATTAATTAATGTTCACAAGAATTTGTAGAAGCAGGTACTGTAATTATTCCCATCTGGGGGATGAAGAAACTGAGACATAAAGAAGTTTAAGTAATGTGCCCAAGGGTTAGTGACTGATGGGGCCTGGGTAGGATGATTGCTGACTATATCCTCTTAACCATTATGTTCCACTGTCACTTCCAATTTTCAAAGCAAAAAAAAAAAAAAAAAAAAAAAAAACAGGCAGAGGTACAAAATGCAATTTACTTCCTACATTCTCAATGTATCTTCAGTGAATCACATTCATAAATACCCTGGGGGATGAATTCGTGACAGTAAATGCTAGAGAGACAAGCAGAGTCCTTTTCTGTTAGGATTTATTCTCTCACAGTCTGCTTTTTAATTTCTGTGTTTTTGTTTTCTTTTGTTTATTTTACAAAAGACACATTCTTCAACCCTAATTTTTTAAAAAATTTTATTTTATATTGGAGTATAGTTGATATAGTTGGGATCAGCAACTCATAGATATGACTTTGAGCTAACTCTAAGAGATGGTGAAGGACAGGGAAGCCTGGTGTGCTGCAGTACACAGTGTCGCAGAGAGTCAGACATGACTTAGCAACTGAACAAGAACAATAATAATTGACTTACAATGTTGTGTTAGTTTGAAAATGAAACTATTACAGCAAAATGACTCAGTTACACATATTCATATATCTATTATTTTCCAAATTTTTTTCAAGATACTACAGAATATTGAGCAGAGTTCCCTGCACTATACAGCAAGACTTTGTTGGTTATCATTTTTAAAATAGTAGTGTAAATATGTTAATCCTAATTTATCCCTCCCCCACATCTTTTCCCTATGGTAACCATAAGTTTGTTTTCTAAGTCTCTGAGTCTATTTCTGTTCTGTAAATATGTTCCTTTATATCATGTTTTAGATTCCACATCTAAGCAAAATCACATGATATTTATCTTTCTCTGTCTGACTTACTTCAAACTTAGTATGATAATCTCTAGGTATATCCATGTTGCTACAAATGACATTGTTTCATGATTTTAATATCTGAATAATATTCCATTGTATATATGTACCATATCTTCATTATCCATTCCTCTGTCGATTGGATTTAAGCTGCTTCCATGTCCTGGCTATTGTAAGCAGTGCTGCAATGAACATTGGGGGCATGTATCTTTTTGAATTATGATTTTCTCCATATATATGCCCAGAAGTAGGGTTGTGGGATGAAATGGTAGCTCTATTTTTAGTTTTTTAAGGAACCTCCATACTGTTCTCCATAGTGGTTACACCAATTTACATGCTCACCAACAGTGTAGTTGCTTTGGTGGTAAGGTTAGGTTGTTTGAGATTTTTCTTGTTACCTGAGGTAAGACTGTACTGCTAACAACTCCCCTCTCATAACTGTTGCTGCTGCATCCCAAAGGTTTTGGATCATAATGGTTTCATTTTCATTTATCCCTAGGTTGTTTTTTTTTAAAATTTCTTCAGTGATCCATTGGTTATTTAGTAGCATATTGTTTAGCCTACATGTATTTGGGTTTCTTACAGTTTTTTTCTTGTAGTTGATTTCTAGTCTCAGCATTGTGGTTGGAAAAGATGCTTGATGTAATTTCAATTTTAAAAAATTTATTAAGGCTCACTTTGCGGCCCCTCATGTGGTCAATTCTGGAGAATATTCAATGTGCACTCGAAAAGAATGTGTATTCTGCTGCTTTTTGCTCTACAAATCTCAATTAAATCCATCTGTCTAATGTATTATTTAAGGTCCATGTTTCCTTATTGATTTTCTGTCTGGAAGACCTGCCCATTGAAGAAAGTGGGGGTGTTAAAGTCCCCTACTGTTGTCTAACTGTTGATTTTCCTGTTATGGCTGTTAATATTTGCCTTATGTATTAAGGTGCTCCAATGTCGGGTACATAAATATTTACAACTGTTATATCTTCTTCTTGGATTGACCCCGTGATCATTACATACTGTCCTACCTTATTTCTTGTAACAGTCTTTATTTTAAAGTCGATTTTGTCAGATATGAGTATTGCTACTACAGCTTTCTTTTGATTTCCATTTGCATGGAATACCTTTTTCCATTCCCACATTTTCAGTCTGTATGTGTCCCTATATCTGAACTGGGTCTCTTGTAGACAACATATAGATGGGTCTTGTTTTTGTATCCATTCAGCCAATCTATGTCTTTTGTTTGGAGCATTTGATCTGTTTTTGTTTAAGGATTATCGATATGTATGATCTATTTCTATTTTGTTCATTGTTTTGGGTTTGCTTTTGTAGCTTTTCTTCTCTTCCTCTTTTGATCTCTTCTGTTTTTCTTTTGTGTGTGTGTATTTATTGTAGCTTTTGGGGTTGTGGTTACCATGAGGTTTTGATATAGCGGTCAATATACAGACAAGATTGGTTTAAGTTGCTGGTCTCTTAATTTCAAATGCATTTCCAATATTCTGCATTTGCAATCTCCTCTTTTCATGATTGCTGGTTTTGTGATTATGTTTGTGTACGGACAATTTCCTACATTTATTGTATGTTTGCCTTTATCTGTGAGCTATCCCATTTGTAATTTTGTTTCTAGCTGTGACCTTTTCTTTTTCCCCCTGCCTAAAGAAGTTCCCTCAGCATTTGTTGTAAAGCTGGTTTGCTGCTGCTAAGTCACTTCAGTCGTGTTCAACTCTGTGCGACCCCACAGACGGCAGCCCACCAGGCTCCCCCGTCCCTGGGATTCTCTAGGCAAGAACACTGGAGTGGGTTGCCATTTCCTTCTCCAATGCATGAAAGTGAAAAGTCAAAGTGAACTCGCTCAGTCGTGTCTGACTCTTAGCAACACCATGGACTGCAGCCTACCAGGCTCCTCCATCCATGGGATTTTCCAGGCAAGAGTACTGGAGTGGGGTGCCATTGTTTGGTAGTACTGAATTCTCTCAGCTTTTGCTTGTCTGTAAAGCTTTTGATTTCTGCACTGAAGCTGAACAAGAGCCTTGCTGTATTCTTGGTTGAAGGTTTTTCCCTTTCATCATTTAAGATATATCATGTTACTACATTCTGACTGAAAAAAAAATCTGCTGATAATCTTCTGGGAATTCTTAGTATATTATTTGTTGCTTTGCTCTTGTTGCTTTTAATATTTTCTCTGTTTAATTTTTGTCAGTATGATTACTACGTGTCTCAGCATGCTTCTCCTTGGGTTTATCCTGCTTCCCGGATTTGGGTTACTCTTTCCTTTCCGATGTTAGGAAAGTTTTGAGGTATTATCTCTTCAAATAGTTGCTCAGATCTTTTTCTTTTGTCCTTCTTGGACTCCAATAATGTGAAAGTTGGTACATTTAATGTTGTACCAGAGAAATCTGTATGCAGGTCAAGATGCAACAGTCAGAACCAGAACTGGAACAATGGACTAGAAAGGAGTATTGTCAAGGCTATATATGTCACCTTGCTTATTTAACTTATATGCAGAATACATCATGAGAAATGTCAGGCTGTTTGAAGCACAAGCTGGAATCAAGATTGCTGGGGTAAACACCAATAACCTCAGATATGCAGATGACACCACTCTAATGGCAGAAGATGAAGAGGAACTAAAGAGCCTTTTGATGAAAGTGAAAAGAGAAGAGTAAAAAAGCTGGCTCAAAACTCAACATTCAAAAATCTAAGATCATGGCATCTGGTCCCATCACTTCATGGAAAATAGATGGGAAAAAATGCAAACAGTGGCAGATTTTATTTTCTTGGGCTCCAAATTCACTACAGACAATGACTGTACCCATGAAATTAAAAGATGCTTGCTCCTTGGAAGAAAAGCTATGACAAACCTAGATAACATATTAAAAAGCAGAGACATCACTTTGCTGACAAAGGTCCATATAATCAAAGCTATGGTTTTCCCAGTAGTCATGTATGGTTGTGAGAGTTGGACCATAAAGAAAGCTGAGTGCCAAAGAATTGTTGCTTTTGAACTGTGGTGTTGGAGAAGACTCTTGAGAATCCCTTGGACAGCAAGGAGATCAAATCAGTCAATCCTAAAGGAAATCAACCCTGAATATTCATTGAAAGGACTGTTGCTGAAGCTGAAGCTGAAGCTCCAATACTTTGGCCATCTGATGCAAAGAGCTGACTCACTGGAAAACACTCTGATGCTGGGAAAGATTGAAGGCATTAGGAGAGGAGGGTGGTAGAATTTGAGATGGTTAGATAGTACCCCCACACAAATGTGGCATTTGATCTTACAACGGACAAGACAGATACTACTATCCTGAACCATGTCCATCCCACAAAGCTTACATTCAAGGAATTCCATGTGGCTCATATGGAACATCCTTTCACTACAACTGGCTCATTCTGGCAGGGCTCAGGGGCCAAGCTGTGAAACTGCTCTGGAAGCAAGAAGTGGCAGCCGCTATGCAATGTTAGTTTGAATGGAGCCTATGCCTCACTGCCTGCATAAGCAAGCATTTACCCCTCAAAAAGAACATAAAATTAAAATTCAAATATGTTCTATAAAGTCACCCACTATGTAACAAACAGAAAACCTTACTCATACCAAGGGACATACAAGTTTGTTAACATACATAAATTTATGTACACAAACATGAATACCTAAAGGTACAGACTGAAAACATCAAGTTTCAGTAAAACTTAACTCATCCCATGAAATCTTTTTATGACATCTACACATATCCACTCATGGTCAGAAAATGGCATTTTCCATTAATTTTTGATAGAGAAATCATATCAAGCTTTTCAGAGGAGGAATCAAGGAGTTATGAGATGTGGGCTCTTGACTAACTTTCACCATTATGAGTTCATAGGACTGTTAGGGACCAAACGACGGTCTCTAGGACCTGAGTCATGTTTACCAGAAAGAGACAGGATATGCGCTCATCCTGCCTGGCCAATCATGTAACGCCAGCTACTCCTGTAACTGAGACAAAGAACTGCCTGTATATAAGCCACCATACTTCTTTGTTCGGGGCTCTTGTCAGATTCCCTTGTGTGGGATGAGACTTGGACCCTAGCGCGCTAGGAATAAACAAACTCCCTTCTTGCGTTTGCAATACTGTGGTGGCCTTGCTCTCTCGGTCAGTTAGGAGATACGGGCTCGGAGCATAACATCTGGGGGCTCGTCCGGGATCTCCGTCCCGCCGGGGAGGACAACTCTCCTGGTAGAAGGGAGTAACCTCGTTAGGAGATAAGAGCTCTGAGCACCAGTGCTAACATTGCAGAAGCCCAGATTAAGTCCGAGGCCTAGTATCTTACTGGGGAGGCATCTGGCTGTAAAGTGCAGAGGTAAGTCAGGGTAAGGCCGGGGCCTAGCTTCGTGCTGGGGAGGCAGCTGGCTCTGATACTGGATTAAGTCAGCGTAAGGCCGGGGCCTAGCTTCGTGCTGGGGAGGCAGCTGGCTCTGTGAACATCCTGCAGGTAAGATTGAGTGCATCGTCGGTGGCCACCTTGTGTTTGTTATCTGTTTGTCTATTTGTGGTGTCTGCGCTGCTCTTTGTGTGCTCTGTTGGCTCCCAGTGTACTTTTCTGTGATCATGGGACAAACAACTTCTACTCCTTTATCTCTTATGATTAACCACTTCTCTGATTTCAAGTCTAGAGCTCAGAATCTTTCGTTACTGGTAAAGAAGAGCAAACTGGTGACTTTCTGTTCTGTTGAGTGGCCCACCTTTGACGTCGGATGGCCACAAGAGGGAACCTTCAATCCCCAAATTATCCAGGCAGTTAAAGAGAGGGTGCTTACTCCTAGTCCTGCCGAGCACCCAGATCAGACTCCCTACATTCTGGTCTGGCAGGATCTAGTGAGGAACCCGCCAGAATGGCTTAAACCCTTTGTTCTCACTCCTCCTAAACCTCCCCATCCCTCTTCCCCAACTCCAACCTCACCAAGCCCACAGGTGTTAATAATGAAGGCTTCCGAAGAAAAAGAAGAAAAAAAGGACGAAAATCGACCAAAGCCGGTATTCCAGAAATCTTCTCTGTATCCTAATCTGATAGATCTGGAGACCGAATTGTTCCCACCCCTGTATGCGGATCCACATCCGCCCTTGCTTTCACAGGTTTCATTAGGAGAAGCCAGGAGGAGAACCGAGCCTTCAGCTCATCCCAGAGAAGGGGGCCCCACCCAGGGAACTCGGAGAAAAACAAGAGAAATGGCCAATGTAGCGGAAGAAGACCCGGAAGTCCCCTCCTCCACTGTTCACGCGTTTCCGGTCCGGGCAGGACCAGCCAGAGAGGGTGGAAAGCGGACATATCAGTATTGGCCCTTTTCCACTAGTGATTTGTACAATTGGAAAACCCAGACTCCCTCCTCCTCTGAAAAACCGCAAGGTCTTATTGATCTGTTAGAGTCTATCCTTTTTACTCATAATCCCACTTGGGATGATTGTCAGCAACTGTTACAGGTGCTTTTCACTACAGAAGAGCACGAGCGGATCCTGTCAGAAGCTCGAAAGAATGTGCCAGGGGTGGATGGGAGGCCCACAATACAGCCTAACCTCATTGAGGAGGGGTTCCCCTTGGTGCGACCCAACTGGGACTTCGAACGTGCTGAAGGTAGGGAGCGTCTCCGGGTATACCGTCAGACTCTTATGGCCGGCCTTAGAGTGGCCGCCAGAAAGCCAACTAATTTGGCCAAAATAAATTCAGTGAGGCAGGAACCAAATGAGAGCCCAGCAGCCTTCCTTGAAAGGATAATGGAAGCTTTTAGACAGTATACCCCTATGGACCCACAGGCAGATGAGTCACGAGCGGCAGTTATGTTAGCATTTGTAAATCAAGCAGCCCCCGATATTAGAAAAAAATTACAAAAGATAGAGAGGTTAAATGAACAATCCTTGCAAGATCTAGTGAGGGCAGCCGAGAGAGTTTTTAATCATAGAGAGACCCCAGAAGAGAGAGAGGACTGCATTAGAAGAGAAAAAAGAAAATTTAGAGCTGAAGAAAACCGTAAAAATCAAAAAGAGCTGGCCCAGATATTTTTTGGTGGGGTTGAAAACAAAAACAGGTTCCAGAAAGGGAAAAAATTGGACTCAAAAACTGAAGAAAAAAAGATAAGGCGTAAGCTTGAGAAAAACCAATGTGCGTTTTGTAAAGAGTTTGGACATTGAAAAGATAAATGCCCCAAGAAAAATCTAAAAGAGGAGCCCAGGGACCCCAAAAATGAGACTCCCTTTCCAGACAGTCATATCCTCTACGCGGGTAATTATAGCGACTAGGGGGGTCAGGGCTCGAAGCCCCTCCCCGAGTCTTGGGTAACTATAAACGTGGAGGGGAAACCGGTTGGCTTCATGGTGGACACGGGAGCCCAATACTCAGTCTTAAACCAAAAAGATAGACCCATGTCTAAGAAAAGTAGCTGGGTGCAAGGAGCAACCGGGACTAAACGATATGGATGGACTACAAAACGGCATGTGAACTTGGGGGCCCACCAGGTGACCCATTCTTTTCTGGTGATACCTGAGTGCCCAGCGCCCTTGTTGGGAAGGGATTTACTGTCTAAAGTAAATGCCCAAATTCATTTCGACCACGGACAAGTGTTGGTTTTAGATGGGACCGGGCATCCTCTTCAGATCTTGTCTCTGGCATTAAAAGATGAATACAGACTCTACTTGCCAGAGGCCCCAGCGACAATAAGCCCCGAAGTACAACCATGGGTTCAAAGATACCCTCAGGCCTGGGCTGAAACTGCAGGAATGGGACTGGCCAAACAGAGGCCCCCTATCATTGTGGAACTGAAAGCCAGTGCTTCCCCGGTGAGGGTACGGCAGTATCCCATGGGTCAGGAGGCTCGACAAGAAATTACTCCTCATATACAATGCCTCATAAACGCTGGGGTCCTGAAAAGGTGCCAGTCCCCATGGAACACTCCCCTGCTGCCTGTGAAAAAGCCTGGGGGAACTGATTTTAGACCGGTTCAAGATCTACGAGAAGTCAACAAACGGGTGAATGATATTCATCCTATGGTTCCTAACCCTTATACATCGCTAAGCAACTTGCCTCCAAACTACATTTGGTACACTGTTGTAGATTTAAAAGATGCCTTTTTTAGTTTGCCTCTTGCCCCCGCAAGCCAAGAGATCTTTGCCTTCGAATGGCAGGAAGACGGTGGTCAGACCCCAGTGCAGCTGACATGGACTCGCTTACCACAGGGTTTCAAAAACTCGCCCACGTTATTTAATGAGGCCCTGGACGAAGACCTCCATGAGTATCGGGTTGAACACCCTACCATTGTTCTATTACAATATGTTGATGACCTTATGCTGGCGGTGGCTACAGAGAAAGAGTGCCAAGAGGCAACAGGTGACCTTCTCCAAACCTTGGGGACTTTAGGTTACCGGGCTAGTGCCAAAAAGGCCCAGATTGCCAAGCAAGAGGTTACATACCTCAGTTATAAGATAAAACAGGGCCAGAGGTGGCTAACACAGGCTATGAAAGAAACCATCCTCCAGATCCCTGAGCCGGCTAACCCTAGACAAGTGAGAGAATTTCTGGGAACGGCGGGATATTGCCGGTTATGGATCTTGGGGTTTGCAGAAAAGGCCAGGCCCCTATATGAGGGCACCAAAGAAAACAAGGACTGGAAATGGACTGAGCAAATGAAAGAGGCCTTCCAAGAGCTCAGGTGAGCCTTGCTAGAGGCTCCTGCCCTTGCCCTCCCTGATCCATCTAAGCCTTTCCAATTATTTGTAGATGAAAAGCGGGGGATAGGAAAAGGGGTACTAACACAGAGATGGGGACCATGGAAGCGACCTGTAGCTTACCTTTCCAAGAGACTGGACTCAGTGGCAGCCGGATGGCCACCTTGCCTCTCTATCATCGCAGCCACCACGCTCTTAGTCCACGATGCTGATAAACTGACTTATGGACAGAGACTCTTGGTCTACACTCCTCATGCCATAGAGAGAGTTTTAAAGCAACCCCCAGGTAAATGGATTTCTAATGCCCGCTTGACGCACTACCAGGCCTTGCTACTTGACACCCCACGGATTCATTTCCAAACGCCCTGCACTCTAAATCCGGCCACTCTTTTGCCAATCCGGGGGAAAATAGCCCCCTCCATGATTGTGATGAGATACTGGCCGGTGTAACAGCAATGCGAAAGGACTTAACTGATACTCCACTGGATAACAGTGAGCTAAGATGGTTCACAGATGGCAGCAGTTATGTAAAAGATGGACAGAGACGGGCGGGAGCTGCAGTAGTAGATGACTCTGGACGGATGATATGGGCAGAGGCCCTTCCCCCGGATACCTCAGCACAAAAGGCAGAGTTAATTGCCCTGATTCAAGCATTAGAGAGAGCCAAAGGGAAAAGAATAACTATTTTCACTGACAGTCGCTATGCTTTTGGCACGGTACACATTCAGGGCCAGATATATCGGGAACGGGGGTTTTTGACAGCTGAAGGAAAAAAAATTAAAAACTTGCCCGAAATCCGTAGACTTTTAGAGACTGTACAGATGCCTCGGGCTGTGTCAATAGTACACGTACCTGGACATCAGAAGGGTGACAGCCCCACGGCACGAGGGAATCGTGCCGCAGACCTGGCAGCTCGAAAAGTAGCTGATGAAGATTTCATCACCCCTGTGTCGGCGATCGGACTTCCACCTCCAGGTATGGGAACTCTGCCCTCAACCCCTGAGTATTCATCCACAGACTTTGCTTGGATCCAAAAACACACCAACCTTCAAAAAGATAAAGATGGATGGTACCGAGACTCAGACGGCTACTTGATACTCCCTGCTCAGTTGGGACGGCAACTATGTGAGCATTTGCACTTGTCTACTCATCTGGGAGAAAAGAAGACTCTGATGCTCTTTCAAACTGCGCGCCTGCAATTTCCCCGGCACCAGACAACTGTAAAGAACATAGTGCATGCTTGTAAGGCGTGTCAACAGATGAGGCCAGGAAAAGGACAACATGCAGGACTGAGGTATCGGGGAGAAGGACCAGGGCAACACTGGGAAATAGATTTCACCGAGGTAAGGCCAGGCAAGTATGGTTACCGGTACTTGTTAGTGTTGGTGGATACCTTCTCAGGGTGGGTAGAAGCTTTTCCTACAAAGGGAGAAACCACGATGATAGTGGCAAAAAAGATTTTAGAAGAAATAGTTCCCAGGTTTGGCCTGCCAGTGACCATCGGCTCTGATAACAGACCTGCCTTTGTGAGTCAAATAGTTCAGAGCCTTGCCCTAGCCCTGGGGACTAAATGGAAGTTACATTGTGAATACAGTCCACAGAGCTCAGGGCAAGTAGAAAAAATGAATCGGACTCTAAAAGAAACTTTAACTAAATTGGCTATAGAGACTGGCGGGGACTGGGTGACCCTCCTTCCCTCCGCCCTCTTCCGTGCGCATAATACTCCTTATCAACTTAATCTGAGCCCATTTGAGATTCTGTATGGGAGACCTCCCCCTGTATGTCCAATATTTGAAGGGAAAAAACTACCACCTCCCACGTTGGGGCAACTCCAAGAGGCCTTGATGGCCTTAAGCAAGGTGCACTCTCGTGTCTGGAAACTGCTCCGGGAAATACATGTGGGTCAAAATAAGGGAACTATTCCCTCACATGACATTGGCCCAGGAGACTGGGTGTGGGTCAAAAGGCACCAAACCAAGGCACTAGAACCCAAATGGAAGGGTCCTTATGTTGTTCTTCTTACCACCCCAACTGCCCTAAAGGTTGACGGTATCGGGCCTTGGGTGCATTGCAACCACGTACACCCAGCTGCTTCAGCAGAGCAAGAAGACGCTAAGAAAGAATGGGAAGCATCTCTGCACCCGTCCAACCCCTTGAGGCTAAAGCTTCGAAGGCGCCAACAGGACCAGGACAACTCGGCTGGGCCTTCTTGTGGATGACCCAGTTACTCTGCTCCAGAGTTGCCAGTGTGAACCCGCATCAACCCATCAAAATCACCTGGAAGCTGCAAAATAGACTAACATGAGAGGTGCTAAACTCCACTACCGCAATACATCCACCAAACACATGGTGGCCAGACTTGTACTTTGACTTCAAGCCGATGGTAAATGTGCCTTGGGCTAAGGGTTATCTCCGAGAACAAGGGTTCTGGGCATGCCCAGGCGCACCCAGGCATGACTGGAAGACCTGTGGGGGGGAACAAGACTCTTATTGTAAAACTTGAGATTGTGTTACTTCTAATGATGGACCTCGGCACTGGGAAGTAGGAAATTGAGATTTACTTAATTTTTCATTCGCCAAGCCCCTCCCTAGGGTCCTCGGAGATCCAACTTTTAGCTGTGAAAGTTGCAATTATGCACAAGTCAGAACAAGGTTCAATCCAGAAAAAAGCAAAAAAGAGGGGACCTGGATCTCTGGCCTATCTTGGGGACTACAGACGAGGGAATCAGGATGGTTTGGGGTTGATGGGAAAGGGATTATAGTAGTGAGCCAGGTCTTAGAGCCAATTCTTGTACACAGTATCGGGCCCAACAAAGTAGAAGAGCTGGCTGTAACCCCCCGCCTAACGACTTCCATGCCAACATCTTTGGCAGTGAGTCCCGAAGCAGAAGCGCTCGCTGAAATAGATCCCCTATGGAAGCTGATTAGGGCAGCTTATGCCACCCTGAATCAGACCCATCCTGAGGCAACTAAATCTTGCTGGTTATGTTACAACTTAATTCCCCCTTATTACGAAGCAGTAGGCCTCAATGCCTCTTATGACTTGGCCAACAGCACCGATCCTCCTCAATGTCACTGGGGGGACCAAAAGGTGGGTCTGACGATGAAAGAGGTATGGGGAAAGGGCTTATGCATGGGCACAGTGTTACCAGCAAAGTCTCCACTTTGTGTGCATGTCGTCGAGCCTGATGATTTGCCTGTAGCTAAATGGTTAATACCTCAAAAGGGGGAATGGTGGGTCTGTTCACACACGGGGCTAACTCCATGCCTGCATAGCTCAATCTTTGACCCCAGAGAAGAATTCTGTGTTATGGTGGCTGTCATGCCAAAGATTCTGTACCGACCAGAGAAAGCAATATATGATTATTGGGCCCAGAAATTAACTCTAAATCCTCCAAAAAGAACTTATAAAGTTAAGAGGGAACCTCTTACCGTCATAACCATAGCAACTATGTTCGGTCTTGGAATAGCCGGGGCTGGGACTGGAATAACAGCTCTGTCCCTGCAAGGCCAAGGATTTAACTCCCTGAGAGCGGCCATAGATGAAGACATTACCCGTATAGAGCAATCTATTAGTCATTTAGAATCGTCTCTAACTTCTCTATCTGAAGTAGTTCTGCAAAACAGGAGGGGATTAGATCTGCTCTTTCTGCAACGAGGGGGACTCTGTGCTGCCCTAGGAGAAAAGTGCTGTTTCTATGCGGATCATACAGGAATAGTTAGAGAATCTATGGCCAAAGTGAGAGAAGGACTAGCCCAACGTAAACGAGAACGTGAGGCTCAACAGGGATGGTTTGAATCTTGGTTTCAACAATCCCCTTGGCTGACTACCTTAATCTCCACCTTGCTAGGACCCCTGCTAGTACTTTTACTAATGCTTACCTTTGGCCCATGCATTATCAATAGACTTGTAGCCTTTGTAAAGGAATGCATAAATACCGTACAGCTGTTTGTGCTTCAACAACAATATCAAACTGTGTCTCAGGACCGAGAGGAAGATTCCTCTATATGATCTAAGGACAGGGGGGAATGTTAGGGACCAAACGACGGTCTCTAGGACCTGAGTCATGTTTACCAGAAAGACAGGATATGCGCTCATCCTGCCTGGCCAATCATGTAACGCCAGCTACTCCTGTAACTGAGACAAAGAACTGCCTGTATATAAGCCACCATACTTCTTTGTTCGGGGCTCTTGTCAGATTCCCTTGTGTGGGATGAGACTTGGGCCCTAGCGTGCTAGGAATAAACAAACTCCCTTCTTGCGTTTGCAATACTGTGGTGGCCTTGCTCTCTCGGTCGGTTCAGAGATACGGGCTCGGAGCATAACAAGGACAAAGTTAAGCTCCATGGCTGATTTACTCCTGGTGAGAGATTAAAATGTCACTAAAAGGATACCCCAGGTACTAACAGTGCATGTGCTCTGGAGACAGAATATTAAGCCAAATCTTCCTATGTTTTAATTATTTTAGCAGTACACAGCACCGTGTGGGCTGGAACGAACTTCTTTGTGTAGCGGATCTCTATCTACCAAAAAGATGTGATCAACTCAGAAAAATGTGAAATTAGGAAATGGGCAAAATCACAAACATTAGAAACTCTTCTAATATACACATGAATATCCATATATCTGTTGTAAAATCACAGAAAAAACACAGGTATAGAGAGAGCACTGCCCCCAGTTTTTGACACAGAGCTCCTGAGACCCTTGGAAGGTGACAAGACGAGTGACAGTAGGGTTTTTTGTTCTAGGTGACTCCTGGTGAGTGTCTGGACAAGCCTTGGTCACTAGAAAGACTAAGGCATGAGCAGAAGCTTGGAGTTTTCACCCTTGCCCTCCATTCTCTTGAGAAGGAATAAGGACTGAAAATAGAGCTAATGATTGGTTAAGTCTATGTGATGAAACCTCTAATAAAAATACCGATAGTGTGGAGTTCCAGTTTTCAGGTGGGTGTATGGGGAGAGTAGCCCAACCCAACCACACTTGGACAGAAGCTCCTGTACTTGGGAAACCTCCAGACATCACTCTATGTATCTTTTTACCTGGCTGTTCATCTGAATCCTTACCACATGCTTTAATAAACTGGCAAACATAAGTGTTTCCATGAGTATTGTGGGCTGCTCTAGCAAGTAACAGAATCCAAGGGGAAGAGGTCATGGGAACCTCTGATTTGTAGTCAAGTTGGACAAAAGTGGCTAAGCCTGGGCACCTACTACTTGCTACTGGCACCTTAAATAAGGAGCAGTCTTGCGGGACAGAGTTCTCCACCTGTGGGACCTGATGCCATATCCAGGTAGACAGTGTCAGAATTGAGTTAAATTGTAGGACACTCCCCTGGTGTTGCACAGAATTGCTGGGTGTGGAAAAGCCCCACACAATTGGTGGCCCAAAGTGAAGTGTTCTGTATGATAGGAGATATATTGGAGGGACTGTTTTCTTTCCTAATATATCTGTATGTTGAAAAATGGCAAAAATGACGATGATGATAGTAAAACTTCCATTTATTATGTCCATGTGCTATAAGTACGGTGCAGACTTAATTGTATTACACTGCCTTGTGACACAGGTATTACTATTCCTATATTTTAAGAGGAAGACAATGAGGCTTGGGGAAACAGTGTAAGAAGCCCAAACAGTAGTAGAAGAAGCAGTTTTCAAATCTTGTTTCCTCTGGTGCCAAAATCTGCCCCCCTCAACATGTACCACTTGGAAGCCCCTCTCTTGTGTTATGCATATGACCTTGCAAGGACAAATAGTGTAAATCCAGCCTTGGTGCTGACTGGGTCAGGATAAGAGTGAAGTACTATCACCAATGAACATTGGTGAACTGGGTTTCTCCTCCATTTTCCTTTACTAAATAAACATATATTTACTACTTCTACTGATGATTGTCTATACAACATCAATACTCTGATGGATTCTCATCCTGAAATGGTCACATTAATTAGCCAAATCTATCTTTAGTTTTCTCCAGCAGCTGTTATGAATTCTGTAAGAGTGTTCAATGCTCCAAGGTGTATAATATCTCTACTTGAAATCCTGATGAATTTAGATATATTTTAAAACATATGAGCTCTATTATAAAGTATGATAGAGTTATTAGGTGTTATAGACACAAGGAAAATGAACATCAAAGTGCTATTTTCTTATTAATATGTAAGCATTTAAATGATGAAAAATAAACCTTTCACTAATATCCACATTATAATTAACTTATTAATTTAAGTGGTATCCTAGAAGCTATAAATTTGGGTTCCAATCACCTTATATTTTATATTTGTTCTCATTACAACTAGTCTATGAAAAACTTCAATCTTGAAATTCTCTAATATTGGAAATTTAATTTATAAGGTATAACTAGAATCTGCACAGGAGACATTAGTGTTTAAGAAAAAAAATGCTGAATTAAGAGTCACAGGAACTTGGTTCTAGGCCAGAGTCTGTTTCTACTCAAATTGTTTCTTTGAAAACAACTTCACTCATCAACAAACTGACAAGGATCTTAGAGATACAATGTAAGGTCCCTTTTCCAAGTTAAAATTCTAAATTATACATCTTAAAACTCAGAAAACCATTTAAACTCACTAATCACTTCATGGGAAATAGATGGGGAAACAGCGGAAACAGTGTCAGACTTTATGTTTTTGGGCTCCAAAATCACTGCAGATGGTGACTGAAGTCATGAAATTAAAAGACGCTTACTCCTTGGAAGAAAAGTTATGACCAACCTAGATAGTATATTCAAAAGTAGAGACATTACTTTGCCGACTAAGGTCCGTCTAGTCAAGGCTATGGTTTTTCCAGTGGTCATGTATGGATGCGAGAGTTGGACCGTGAAGAAAGCTGAGCACCGAAGAATTGATGTTTTTGAACTGTAGTGTTGGAGAAGACTCTTGAGAGTCCCTTGGACTGCAAGGAGATCCAACCAGTCCATTCTAAAGGAGATTAGTCCTGGTGTTCTTTGGAAGGAATGATGCTCAAGCTGAACCTCCAGTACTTTGGCCACCTGATGTGAAGAGTTGACTCACTGGGAAAGACTCTGATGCTGGGAGGGATTGTGGGCAGGAGGAGAAGGGGACGACTGAGGATGAGATGGCTGGATGGCATCACGGACTCGATGGACGTGAGTCTGAGTGAGCTCTGGGAGATGGTGATGGACAGGGAGGCCTGGCGTGCTGCGATTCATGGGGTCGCAAAGAGTTGGACACGACTGAGCGACTGAACTGAACTGAACTGAACTGAATCTTATTACAAGTTGTAGGTATGTATATACATAGATATTATATGTAATATCAGAAATAATTTGCTATTATAATAAAATCACAGTTAAATGTAAGTAATACACTTTCAGTTTACAGCATGTCAAATGAGAGGGGAAAACATGAAATTCTAAACATCTTAACTTAATGTTTTCAAACTATTATTATTGGAAATAACTTTAGGAATTAGTTATTTTTGAGTATTTAAAACCTTTCAACATACTTCCTAATCTTTATCTTGTAGGAAAATAGTAATAGCCTAATCACTCAAGTTCAGAAAAATAAAAGAAACTTTGACTTTCCTTGAAACTACCTAACATATTTTAGAATAGAGGGCTTGTTATCAAAACAGAGCTATCCCTAGAGAAATCTGCAAAGAATATGGGGTAGGTGTGGTGGGCAAAACTTGCCAGGACCCAGAGATCAGAGTCCACTCTGTTATTCCCTTGTGTCTGCATGGCACAGCAAATATTATTCACCAAACATTTGCTCTTCCATCTCCACGTTTAATGACTTCCTCCATTTTGAAGTTTCAAATCCCAACATCCTCTTTTGTCCTTGGAGTAGAAAATGGCAACCCACTCCAGTATTCTTGCCTGGGAAATCCCGTGGGCAGAGGAGCCTGGTGGGCCACAGTCCATGAGGTCACAAAGGGTTGGACATGACTAAACATACACACACAGATGGAATTTAAGGGGAAGACTTCAGCCATTTTTGGTGAGTTACTCAGTTTTTCTGGGTTTCTCCTATGTATCCATGTTATTAAACTTTTGTTTGACTTTTCTTGTTAATCTGTATGTCAACTTAATTCTTAGACCAGTCAGAAAAACCTAAAAGGGTAGAGGATAAATTTCTTTCTCTCTGACACTGGTCAAGTTTAAGGATGAAAATGGAAGTTTCCAAGGCTTTTATTATTATTTAATATGGTATTTTAAGCAAGGTCCTCTCTGAGTGGAATAAATAATTTATTGGGGTTCTTTTATTCTTATAGTGTGGAAAAATATTTTACCTGGAGAAGGTCAAAGAGAACATCTTGCTATGCAAAATCTGAATCAGGATAATAGCAGTCTCAACAGTTCTTTTAGTGTTCACACTTAAATGTCAAAGCTTACTTGGTTATAGGATTGATTTTTTTTTCTGCAAAAAGTCACCCTCAGCAGGGGCTCTAAACCCAAAGCATTTGTATGTAGCTGGGGCATAAGTCAGCAGCAATAATGATAGCAAAATGTTGTCAAGTATTAGAGTCTGTATTGCAGCAAGACTGTCAGCCCCATCTCATGTTCCCTAAACATGTGCTGTGAACAGATAGTCCATACTTTGATACTTGTCTCATCCTCTTTTTTTCTACAAGTGGTGCACAGACATACGTGACGCCTATCTCTTGAAAACTTCCCAGAGAGATCAATGAGATTCTTTTACTTCTCTTCTAACATACTTAATAAAACCAAATCCTCCTGCATTTAATGGTTGTTAACAGTGCATTGTAATGCTCAAAATTCTCCACCCCAGGCTTCCGCAATACATGAACTGTGACCTTCCAGATGTTCAAGCTGGTTTTAGAAAAGGCAGAGGAACCAGAGATCAAATTGCCAACATCCGCTGGATCATCAAAAAAGCAAGAGAGTTCCAGAAAAACATCTATTTCTGCTTTCTTGACTATGCCAAAGCCTTTGACTGTGTGGATCACAATAAACTGTGGAAAATTCTGAAAGAGATGGGAATACCAGACCACCTGATCTGCTTCTTGAGAAACCTATATGCAGGTCAGGAAGCAACAGTTAGAACTGGACATGGAACAACAGACTGGTTTCAAATAGGAAAAGGAGTACATTAAGGCTGTATATTGTCACCCTGCTTATTTAACTTATATGCAGAATACATCATGCAAAACGCTGGACTGGAAGAAACACAAGCTGGAATCAAGATTGCTGGGAGAAATATCAATAAGCTCAGATATGCAGATGACACCACCCCTATGGCAGAAAGTGAAGAGGAACTAAAAAGCCTCTTGATGAAAGTGAAAAAGAAGAGTGAAAAGTTGGCTTAAAGCTCAACATTCAGAAAACTAAAATCATGGCATCTGGTCCCATCACTTCATGGCAAATAGATGGGGAAACAGTGGAAACAGTGTCAGACTTTATTTTTTTGGGCTCCAAAATCACTGCAAATGGTGACTGCAGCCATGAAATTAAAAGATGCTTACTCCTTGGAAGGAAAGCTATGACCAACCTAGCATATTCAAAAGCAGAGACATTACTTTGCCGACTAAGGTCCATCTAGTCAAGGCTATGGTTTTTCCAGTGGTCATGTATGGATGTGAGAGTTGGACTGTGAAGAAAGCTGAGCGCCGGAGAATTGATGCTTTTGAACTGTGGTGTTGGAGAAGACAAGGGGATCCAACCAGTCCATCCTAAAGGAGATCAGTCCTGGGTGTTCTTTGGAAGGAATGTTGCTAAAGTTCAAACTCCAGTACTTTGGCCACTTCATGCGAAGAGTTGACTCATTGGAAAAGACTCTGATGCTGGGAGGGATTGGGGGCAGGAGGAGAAGGGGACGACAGAGGATGAGATGGCTGGATGGCATCACTGACTCGATGGACATGAGTTTGAGTGAACTCCGGGAGTTGGTGATGTACAGGGAGACCTGGAGTGCTGCAATTCATGGTGTCGCAAAGAGTCGGACCAACTGAGCGACTGAACTGAACAGTGCATTTAAAAAAAAAAAAAAAAGTCACATCTGTTTCTTAGCCTTCCCTCCCCCATAACATAAACAATGTTGATTGCTTCTCTAGGGAAGCAAAAAGTTTCCTTTTTTCAATTCACACGAATAGATGTGGTCAGAACACTTAGCTTCTGTGCACCAAGAGGCACGTGGCTAGCCTTTTGGTATCAAATAAAGAGTAATTTGCAACTGAAATATCAAGATGAAGAGAACATCACAAATCTGTGTTCAGTGTATATTGCCCCCACGGAGAACTAGTGATGGAAGAGATTGAGATTCACTACTTTGATCCTTAGTTTAAGAGGAAAGAAACAGAGGTAGAGAGAGATCGCATTGCTTTTCAAGGTAGCAGGGCAAGCCTGAGGCAGACCTGGGGCTGGTTTGAACTCAGGCTTCCAGCACTGGTGCCAAGTGCTCTTTATTCACCAAACTGGTCCATAACCTTGATTTCAAACTCTTACATCCAAGTCTGTCTATATTATACTTACTATAAACAAATAGTCAAACACACTCATATCTTTACAGTGAAAATACGAATATTCACTCTAAGCAGGATAAAGACCTTCAGTAGCCAAATGCTAGCTCAGGTAAGATTCTGCTACCACAAGTTATTAAGGAAATTTTATTTTTGTATTTAAGGTTTTTTCCTTTCATATTTTTTTTTGAGATTTTATTTTTTATTTAAAAATTTTTTTTTTTATTGGGGGCATAGTTGATTTATAACGTTTTGTTAGTTTCAGGTGTATGGCCAAGTGAATCTGTTATACATAAACATACATCCACTCTTCTTTATATTCTTCTCCCATGTAGGCCATTACAGAGTATTTAGAGTTCCCTTACTATATGTTAGGTCATTACTGCAGGCATGCTCAGTCTCCAAGTCACATCTAACTTGGTGACCCCATGGACTGTAGCCCGCCAGGCCCTCTGTCCACAGGACTTTCCAGGCAAGAATATGGAGTGAGGTGCCATTCCCTCCTCCAGGGGACCTTCCCGACCCAGGGATCAAACCCGGGTCTCCTGCATTGCAGGCTGATTCTTTACCACTGAGCCACCAGGGAAGCTCACCCTGACACATACATATTACTATAAATAAAATAGATGACTAATAATGACCTGGGCTACCCAGGTGGCTCAGGGATAAAGAATCTGCCTGCCAATGCAGGAGACCCAGGTTTGATCCCTAGGTTGGAAAGATCCCCTGGAGGAGGGCATGGCAACCCACCTTCAGTACTCTTGCCTGGAGAATTCTATGGACAAAGGAGCCCAGTGGGCTATAGTCCATAGGGTTGCACAGAGTCAGACACAACTGAAGGGACTAAGCAGGAGCAGCATGTATGTGTCAATCCCAATCTTTAATTTATTCTCCCCTATTACTCCCCAGGAACCCTTAATTTTATTTTCTACATCTGCAACTCTATTTCTGTTTTATAGATAAGTTCATTTGTAGCCCTTTTTTCGTTTTCAAATTGCAGATGACATTACATCATACAACTATGCTTCCATTATAAGGAGAGGGAAAATTCTTCAAGCATTTTAAACCAGCACATCGGTTATAACACAATGGTTAACAGCAGTTCAAACATCTAGAGGCCTAATTAAAAGAGAGACTGCTACATTCTACTCCCATAGTTTCTAATTCAGGAAGTCTGGGGTGAGGCAAAGAATTTTCACTTCTAACCAGCTTATAAAGATTTGTTTTGTTCCTTGGGCCTTTTCTGAGTGATGCTGATACTTCTGGCCCAGGATCACACTTTTGAGAACCACTGGTTAAGAGAACAAGACTTCTACTGATGGACCTGTGTTCAAGTCTACCATCTAGTAGCCACTTATAGATAAATTACATAATGCCTGCTGAGAAATCCACTGATAATCTTACGGAGGATCCTTTGTATGTGATAAGTTACTTTTCTCTTGTTACTTTCAAGATTATGTGTCCTTGGCTTTCAGTTGTTTTTTTAAAATAATTTAATTTATTTAACTGTTTATTGATTTCTGGTTGTGCTGGGTCTTTGTTTCTGCGTGGGCTTTCTCTAGTTGCAGTGAGTGGGGCTACTCTCCAGTTGCTGAGTTTCTCACTGCCATGGCTTCCCTTGTTGTGGAGCACAGGCTCTAGGGCACGTGGACTTAAGCAGCTGCAGCACATGAGCTCCGTAGTTGTGGCTCACAGGCTCTAGAGAACAGGCTCAATCATTGTGGCACACAAGCTCAGTTTCTCCATGGCATGCAGAATCTTCCCAGATCGGAGAATGAACCTGTGTCTCCTGCACTGGGAGGCAAACTGCTTAACACTGAGCCACCAGGGAAGCCCTCAGCTGTTTTGAGTCTGAGTTTATTTTATCCTGCTTAGAGTTCACTGGGCATCTTGTATCTGTATATCCACATCTTCCCTCGAATTTGGGACATTTTCAGTCACTCTTTCTTCAGATAATCTCAAATAATCTTCAAGTCCCTGTCTTTCTCTCTTCTCCTTCTGAGATGCCCGTAATGCACACACTGGTCCATTTGATGGTGTCCCACAAGTCTTTCCAGTTCTATTCACTTTTCCTCATTCTTATTTTCTGCTCCTCAGACTTGATAATTTGCAATGACCTGCCTTTAAGTTCACTGATTGTTTCTTCTGCCTGATGAAGCCTGCTGCTGAACCCCTCTAGTGAATTTTTCAACTCAGTTATTATATTTTTCAGCTTCAGAATTTGTTTCTCTTTTATATTTTTTCTCTTTGTTGATATTCTCAATTTGTTCATGTATCATTTTTCTGATTTCCATTAGTTCTTTGAGCATATTTAATAGAGTTTTGTTAAATGTCTTTGTCTAATGACTATTTTTCTTCAGGGATGGTTTCATCTGATCCTCTAATTGAACAATGTTGTCCTGTTTCTTTGTATGCTTTGAGATATTTTGCTGTAAACTGGATATTTGAAATAACGGTCACCTCTGCCATTCTTTGCAGATTGGCTCCAGGAAGGGAAGGACTTTACAAATGAGTCCAGGATTAAGATACATTTTCTCAGAGCTGTTCTGGAATGCATCTTCTCTGGGCCTGTGTATACACCTTCCCCACCCCCACCACCCTTTTTTTTTTTTTAAATTCTGTTTCCCCTTTATCAATGGCTAGTTTTAAATGTCTCAATTTCCCTAAAGGTCTCTCAACCCTGCTTTTTCTTATTGTATTCCTCAGTCAATAATCTCTTGCCTCAGGCCTCTGCAGTTTCCTTGTGGTTCCCACAAGCCACATCTACTGTTTCCTGTGGTTTTCTCTAACCTGAAATCTGAGTGGTACTGTATTTTAGCTTGCTGAGCTTCTAGTCAAGCAAAACAAACCAGTCCTTCAGGAAGCCCTCAGATAGCTTAGAACACTGCAAATTCAGTCCACTGCACCCTCTCTAGTTTGTGGAAGGGAATGGTAACTGGGCTATTACTCCCCCCAAACTATACCATGTTACACTGGGGGCAGGGTAGGGCAAGGGTGACTTAAAAATACCACAAGCACCCAACTATTCTGCATGTCGGTAATTCTTGATTGAGCATTCACTTGGCTGCTATAGATTTTTGATTTCGAGAATTCCTATAAAATTATTTTATCCAGTCTCTAGTTATTTGATGTTTCCATGAGAGCTTCCTATGCAAACTGGAGGGTGTGGATGAAGTTGCCTAGTCTGCCACTTTGCTGATGTCCTTATTACATAATTCCTTAAGCCCCAGTTCCTTATAGAGACTTATAGGTTGTTAAAATGATTAAATGAGATGATGTACAGAAATATTTAGCACAAAACTCTGCATATAGTAAAAGTTCAATAAATTTTGACCCACTATCATTGTCATAAAAAAAACAGTATAATCACAGATTACATTCCTTATCTACATTGTTGAAAGACTTCAAGGTGAGTGACAGTGTTGTGCTTTGTACAACATGAACCTCCCCAGCAGTCCTACAAATACAAGTTGCCTAATCCATGCCTATCTTCTATAATGCTATTTTGTATCCATTATCCATTGAAGGTAGATGTCAATGAATATCTAAAGCAGATTTTTTTATTCTCATGTTTCAGGTTTTCTACATCTTGCTTATTCATGACTTTTAACAGAAGTTTTCATTCCCATCACCTATCTAGAGAATTTTCTCTAGTGGCAATGTGAGAAAGCCGCATATAGACATATGTTTCATTTTTAACATGGGTCTGGTCAGTTTTATACTTTAAAAATGAAACTTACTATATTCTCAGTGGCAAAGAATCTGCCTGCCAGTGCAAGGACATTATGGGTTCAATCTTTGGGTAAGGAAAATCCCTTGGAGGAGGAAATGCCAACCCATTCCAGTATTCTTGCCTAGAGAATCCCATGGACAGAGGATCCTGGTGGGCTACAGTCCATAGGGTCACAAAGAGTCAGACATGATTGAGCAACTAAGCACTGAACAGTTTTAATTTTAACACATTCATGCATTAAAACAAAAACAAAAATAGCAGAAGTTCTTTCTAGAGAACACCACTTCACACTGGTCTTATACTGTGAAGACATTGCTAAGCGAGTGGATTGCCAAGCTATCTTTGAAAATCACCTTGGGATAATATAACCTTGGGGCAGGACAGGATGGTAAGATGTGTAACTTGGAGAAATTGTCCAAGCTAAATGTCAAAAGCTTATTTCAAAGAATTAGTAATAACCTGGTAGTCAAGAAGCAACCAGCAGGGGAACAAGGAAGATGGGCCCTTTGCCTAGGCTGCTGCAATTGCTCACAGGAGATCCACACTTCAGAGGAAGTCAACTGACTGTTGGAGCAGCCCAACCAGTGTCACAAAAATTACTGAATTCACCTCCTCAGGGACTGGTTTTGGGATGTGCATCCCAGAAACCTGATTTGGTCAGCACATTGAAATTTGGATGCTTTCCAATATGGAACTGCATTAGCCAAGCTCAAAGAGATTCAGGTCAGATAACCTTGTGCTAATCTCCCATAGCCTGGAACAAACAGGTAGTTCTGGCAAATTTATATCCTCACTGGTGACAAGCTACAGAGTTCAAAGAGTGAACATCTTTTATAAGAATGTGAAAGTTTGTTAGCTGCTCAGTCATGTCTGACTCTTTGCAACCCCGTGGACTGTAGCCCGCCAGGCTCCTCTATCCATGGAATTCTCCAGGCAAGAATACTGGAGTGGATAGCCATTCCCTTCTCCAGGGGATCTTCTTGACTCAAGGATCAAACCCAGGTCTCCTGCTTTGCAGGCAGATTCTTCACCATCTGAGCCACCAGGGAATGGAGTCAATAAAAAGTAAAGATCATTGTTGTTGTTCAATCTCTAAGTCATGTCTGACTCTTTGTGATCCCATAGACTGCAGCACACCAGGCTCCCTGTCCTTCACTATCTCCTGAAGTTTGCTCAAATTCAGGTCGATTCAGTTGATGATGCTATCAAACCATCTCATCCTCTTCTGCCCCCTTTTTCCTTTGCTCTCAATCTTTCCCAGCATCAGGGTCTTTTCCAGTGCTCTTTGCATCAGGTGGCCAAAGAACTAGAGCTTCAGCTTTAGCATCAGTCCTTCCAATGAATATTCAAGATTAATTTCCTTTACGATCGACTGGCTTGATCTCCTTGCTGTCCAAGGGACTTTCAAGAGTCTTCTCTAGCACCACAATTCGAAAGCCCAATTGGAAAGATCATTAGTTTTCAGAAATATCTCTCATTTCTTGAATCATCTCACCCAGTACAGGAACTAATTTGCCAAAGAAGTTTCTAGTTTCCTGGACAAAGAAATCTGCTCCCTCCTATCCAGGGCTTCCCTTTGTGTCCTTTCTGTTTCCATTGCAGATTGACTTCCTTCCTATTCCTTCTCTTACTTTTCCTTCAAAAAAATACAATTTCCTACTTGAAATTCTAATCACACAATAGGTCTGCTCTGCTGAAAATACATCCAGATCACCTTGATTGGAGTTTTTGGATGTTTAGTCCTATAGCTATATATAACTTATAACTATTCAGTAATGTAATATTTGCAGATAGGTCTCTTGACACCCTCCAACAGATGGCCCCTAATTTTGATTGCTTTACTAATTTATCTTATCTTCACAAACATTATTTGGAAGTTGAGAGAGTAACTTCATTAAGCCCTTCTTGCATGCCAACAGATACAAAAACCACATTATAAAGTCTAATCATTTAAAAAATTAAAACATTGAGATTTCTCTGCAGAAATACTGCATAATTTCTCTAAATTAAATGCAACCCCAAACAACACATAGACAAGCTGAGAATTCTCCTTATTATGTTATGTGTGATTTGGTCAGGCATTTAGCTACCTACTTGAGGATTTACATATTCTAATATGCAGCTAGCATTGCTATGACTGCTGCGAATGAAAATCCCATGGGATGGTGCTTTTCTCCTGCTCACAGTCAACAACTTTAATCTGGACTCTATGCTGTCATGGTTTTTTCTTAAAGAAAAAATAAAAGACTGTAAGGTAGGCACCAAAGCTTAAATAACTAGTTGAAACCAGTGACTCAAATAAAAATCATATTGGAAAGGATGGCACTTTAAGTTCCTTTTGGAAATAGATGGAACTTAAGAAATAATATTGGAAAAAACAATTGCCTAATAAGTTGCACATTTTTTGGTAGACATATTTGTTGAGTCAACAAACATTTAGTAAGTACCTACAATGGGTCAAGAACCATACTAGACTGAGGAAATGTAGATGAAACTGCAGTTCTGCTCTTCGGGCTGACTCACCTACCTAGAATATGGACAGTCTTCAGCACTCCTTGTAGCTCTAGGATTCATACTTCTAACTTGAAATAATGCATTTCTAATGGGTACTGAGGTACTGAGGTACTCAGCTCCAGCCGCACTGACAATTTTTTGCATGTATTATTCAACTTTTCATTCTCTTTGATTCTCTCTGCTGATTTCATGTTCAATTACTCTGGTGTTTTAAAGTGTAAGCTTTAGAATCAGAAGGACCTGCTTTAAAATTCTACTTACCCTGGGAAAACTACTTAGACAAGTGAGCCTCAGTTCTTCTTTGCAAATTGGAATTCAACACATGGCTAATAGGTCTGAAGTGAGAAGTACAACCAACGGCTAAGTCACAGTCACTTTCCACTTGGGTTATTTTGGTAAAGTACTTACCTCCTCCATGTCTATGATTATTTCCTTACGTGTGAAAAGGGGAAAGAATCATCTTCCATAGGATCCATGCAAGGAGTAAATAACATAATGCTTGTAAAGTGTTTATACAGTGTCTAGTATATAGGACTCACACAATAAATACCAGTTATAATTATTATTTGATCATTAAATGACTTACTACATTTTCAAGCACTTAGCACATTTATTTTAGGGAAGCAAATTCCAAAGATAGCATTTTGTTTTCAATATGGTTTATAACAGAGGCATCCATCAGTAGAGCTGCCTACCTCAGGAAACTGTGTTCTGTCACTATAAACAGCTAAAAAGGCGTTTATGGTTTTCAGTTAAAGCTGGGAAGAAGGGTCTCTTGTACTGGAAAGATCCTGCACGCGATGAATTTTAAGCTTCTTCTCAACTTTAGTTTTCCTCATTCTATGACTTATATTTGTCTCTGGTTAGAAATGCTATTGTTAATAGCACTGAAGTAACATTAAAAACTTTATTTTTACAAAGAACCTCTAATTGGGAAATACTCAACAATTTATCTAATTTTTCTTCCAGAAAAATGTAAGCCCACCCCCCTTTCTGCTTCTCTTAACAGTTATAAAGAAAAGCTCAAAACGAAGTCAGTTGCCTCATTTCAGGATATACTGTGATTTTTCTTTAAATATTTTTGTGTCTTGTTCATTTTTCAATTTTATGACATAAGAATCATGTTCTTGGTTAACTCTGATTCTGGTGATAATATTATGAACTAGGTCAGAAGTTAGTTAAAAAAAAAAAATGTGTCCACAGCTAAGACTCTCATATCAAAAAAAGAAAAAACACTTGGCCATGTTTTGTGTTCAAAATAAACTTTTCCCTCTATTCTGGGGCAATCATGAGATGTTTCTGAGAAAAGTGGCACCATGAATACTAGCCAAGGAAAAGCACCATGGAGACAGTAAGAGTCAGGGCCTGACCACCTGACTGTTATGCCATCCCCTTTGAGAGAGGATAATTGACAGATCACTTTCCACTTGTTTCTCAATGCCTCTGATAAGCTGTCACTGGGAAAGGGGTCCTGGGCACCTGGTCAAGGAAATATTTAAAAGCTTGCTTTGACTGATGCTTTTATCTGTAGCTTGAAAAGGGTGGTTTGGGGATATGGGTTTCAGTATATTCTTGAAGAGTGGCTTAACTAAGAAGAAGAAACACTTAGAAAGGAATAATAATGGCACTGTCTAGGACAAAAGGATGTGCCCTGCAGATATGAAGAAAAGTGTGACAAAGGAAGATTGGGTCCAAACCCCCTTCTGTGCCAGATAAAGAAGAGGTCAGGGAAGGTGACTCACAAGGAGCGCGTTCACTGCAATACTGGGACCTCGAGTGTTCCTTTGTGGGAAGAAGAGGTTTGCAAGGTGTTTTTCAGATGCCTCGGTTGTCCTGCCAAATGCTGCCAGTGAGCACTGCCAAGACCTGGACAGTCTTGGTCCTGTTCCCAAACAAAGTATGTGGAGGGGCAGAAAAAAAAAAACAGCTCAGTGACCAGATGGCCCTTATGCTTTGCTAGGCAAGCTGTTTATTTTTGCATTTAATTTATATGGAACTACTTTTGTACACTGAAAATCCCTAAGTAGGATTGTGGGGTACCTGCCCTAGGGAAGTGTTAAATTCACTGGTACAGAAAAAGGAGGCCTTTTCTCTCTCTCTCTCTCTCTCTTTTTTTTTTTTTTTTTTGGTAACAGCGGAAATACTGGTTTTAATTAGAAAATGGGGGAAAAGGTGTCAAAAAGAGAAAAGGGAAGGAAATGATAGAAAAAAGTAATGTTTTCTGCACAGCATTAAGAAAAATTAAAAAGTAAAATCACCTAGTCTTGGGACATCATTGGGGGTGGACGTGAAAGCAAATGAGTCTATTTTGTTGAGCTGAGTCCCTGGGTAGAGTCGGGGAGAGGCTCCAAAGAAACACTCCTGGAATACAGACATCTTCAGCACTAATTTGGAGTTATCAAGTTTTAAGAGCATGCACAGTGAACTTAAAGAAAAATAACCCTGGGACAAGACTGAATTGCCCATTTTTATTTTGTCAAGGAAAAAAAAAAATCTTACAATTTCAATCTAACATCATTTTTAACATCCCACTTCCCCAGTAAAAAACACCATCCCCGGATAAAAATAGTCTCTCTCAAGAAAGCTCAGACTCATTTCTATCTGCAATGATTATATATAATTTCTATAAATATATACTAATGCCAATAAATGCATATATATGTGTATGAATATATATGTGTTATATATATGTCTATGTGGTATATATTTATAAACATGTATATGCACACACACTGATATACATGGATATTCTTGAGATGTAAGTACAAAAAATTTAATACACCCTTTATTCATGGTATTATATGGTAGGTGATCATTTTTTCAAGTGGGCCAACTGGGGGGTTCATGTTGAAATAAAGCTCTAATAGATAACTTGTGGGCAATTTTAAGGCATGTTCTAAATGTATACTTATACATAGACTTGCTGAATGAAAATGGAAGCATTACGCCTAACTAATGTGAAGGACGCGGTGAAGACAGTGAGGTAGGGCTGGCGGAGACTTCAGGAGGGAGACTGCTGACAGACACACTCCTTGCTCAGCGGCCAGTCACACTGACATCTCAAAGGTTGTCTCCCAAGCTGAGAATCGGAGAAAAAGATGCTACAGACAGATGAAAGCTTGGTCATGAACCAGCTCTGGCTCTGAACCAGAAGTCTACAACCCAGTCATAAATTAAGCTGGGATGAGAAGGCTGAGGAGAGTTGTGGGTAGAAAGTTTTCAAGGTCTTCTGACCTTGGGAGGCAGGATAATACAAGGAGGCAAACGCCAGCATATCATAAGACAAAAATAAATATACTTGGTACCTGAGCAAGAGTTCCTGCCCTGAGTAGCCCATGAAAGTCACCTGGGGAGCTTAAAATAAAAACTCTGGGATTTAATTGGCTTGGGGTGGAGTCTAAGTAGTGGTTATTGATTTATGTTTTCCAGATGATTCCAGTGTTGAGAACTAAGCTAAGTTGAGAACCACTGCTTAGAAGGCTGGTAAAAGGCAGCAGGAAAAATTCTCTCTCATTAGAGATTCTCAAACTGATTCATTTTCAGTGCTTGGAGTACGACAAAATATTCCACAATCAGATATTTAGGGGCTCTGCTTTGTCACTATAAAGTCTCACTGTGGTTAACAGGCAGAAGGATACTCTTCTCATCACAATTTCATTGAGATCGCCTGTGCAGTGAAAAGTGACAGAACAAAGACACTGTCATGAAAAACGCTAGTTTCACAAAGAAGGCAGGAACCACCTAGAAAATCCACAAAGCACCTGGATTACCTTTGGAAATGCCTACACTTTGAGCGGGAGCAGGCTGAGAGCTGGCTGAAGGCACAGTGGCGTTTTCACAGCCCTGGAACCTTGATCATGTGCCCGGGACTGCCACAAGCCTAGCGTAAATGATCTCATTTAACGGACGTGTTTCTTCACCCAGTTCTGGCCACACAATCCCGCTACTCCTCCTCAAACGTGTCAGGTGTGTTTCCACCCTCTCCTTCCACCTGGAACTCTCTTCCTCCAGGTATCTACCTTGCAGGTCTTTGTCCAACATTCACCGACTCCATGGGGGCTGCTTGAGAAAAGCTGTCACCAGCACCTCCCTCTCCCTGTTCCCTATTGCTCTTATCCGGCTGTGTTCTTTTCTTGCCACGCATTCATCACTTTCTAACAATTATCTATTCTATCTATCTATCTATCTGTAGCTGTCTTCCTTCTAGAATCTAAGCTCCACTAGGGCAAGCCTTTCCCTCTGTCTCTCCCACTGAACAATGCCTAACCATCTATCTATCTATCTATCTATCTATCTATCTATCTATCTATCTGTGTAGCTGTCTTCCTTCTAGAATCTAAGCTCCACTAGGGCAAGCCTTTCCCTCTGTCTCTCCCACTGAACAATGCCTAACCATCCCTGACATTCAATATAGAATTGTTGAATAAGTAAAAGATTAGATATTATAGTAAATTAATATTATTTTGATTAACAAAATATTACTTGTCTGCTAAAAATAACTACTTTATTCTTCATTTAATAAAGAGAAAACTTTTGATAAAGGAGGAAACTGAAAAGAGGAGGAAGGAAAAAACTTTAGTTGGCTGTTGATGACACTGGTACCTTCACAAATTGATGGGTTTTTCAATTCCTTAAAGTATAAAATATATTCAGCTTACAAAGCTGAAGCTGGTTGATTTACACTTTCAGTTATCTCCATTACTCTCCCTTTAATTTCGTGTTCTTTTGCAGTTTTCAAAATTGGCACCTGATAGTCACCTCCCCCAATTTACCCATGGGATCTGACTTCTCAAGGCTAATGACACATCTTAAAACAGAAACCCACTCCAAGGGTTGCTGAACAAACACCAGCAGGGCTTTCTGCTCCCTGGGAGGGTTACAGTGCCTTCCTGATCTCCACCAGAGCTGTCGGATAATGAATGGTAAGGGAACACAGAGTGTTCTTGACCCTTTTGCTGAAAACGCCTGCAGCCTTTCTGGAATTCTTCCTAGGTGTATTGGTGCTGCTATCTCCATTCAGAATTCTCTATGCAAGTCTGTTAACTCTAAAATTCTAACTCAGCAGGGAAACACTTTAAAACATTTCTCTTTTCTCCTACTGTAATAGTACAAAAAATTTACATTTTTACAAGGTTTCTATTCTTCTAGCACTAAAATATTTAAATGGACTCTACACAAAGGATCAGAGGCTTCCCAGATGTCAGAAACTGATGATGGCAGGTGAGGAGGAGGCACAAAAGCCAGAGGATTTGAAAAGAAGTTGACAAGTGCAGTACTCAAGGCAGGATACTGTGAAATCATTATATTTCAACAAAGAGAGTAAGTACACCCCTGCAGAGTCAGATCTTTGCACTCAAGCATTAAAATCTTTATCTTCACCAGATGCATAAAATGAAAAATAAAATCTGAGAGAGAAGGAACCATGACCAATTTCAATTCCACCCTCTCCTTCTCAACAAAGCAATTCATTGTAGATGCATTTGAAGCAGCAGCCCTCACCATTACTATGAGGCAAATGAGAACCAGTTAAAACATAAAAAGACCTCTCAGTCCAAAACCAACATGTGGGAATAAATCTAGATAATGTCAGATCAGATGAGTAAAAAACAAGATGGTTTCATTACAATGATCAAATCTAGTACTCAGTTCAGTTCAGTCGCTCAGTCGTGTCCGGCTCTTTGCAACCCCATGAACCACAGCATGCCAGGCCTCCTTGTCCCTCACCAACCCCCGGAGTCCACCCAAACTCCTGTCTATTGATTCGGTGATGCCATCCAACCATCTCATTCTCTGTCGTCCCCTTCTCCTCCTGCCTTCAATCTTTCCCAGCATGAGGGTCTTTTCAAATAAGTCGGCTCTTTGAATATTTCTATTGTTCAGTTCAGTTCAGTCGCTCAGTTGTGTCTGACTCTTTGTGACTCCATGAACTGCAGCTCGCCAGGCCTCCCTGTCCATCACCAATTCCCGGAATGGAAATGCAGCTTTTTAATGGAAATGTAGTACCGGATTTTGGTTTCACACACACACACACACACACACACACACACACACACACACACACACACACACACACCCCACAATCCACAATCCAGTACTACATTTCCATTAAAAAGCTAACTTGCATGCTAAGCCAAAAGGAGTCAATGATTCTTTGCTTAAAACAAAGCATAGTCCTTCCAGGTCCTGTCTGGTACCAAAATCTGTGGATGCTCAAGTCTCATATATAAAATGGTGTAGTATGTGCATATAATCTACATACATCCCCCCCATATAGTCTAAATAAACACTTAATACAATAGAAATGTTATGTAAATAGCTATAAATAGTTGTAAATGCTATGTAAATAGTTGCCATTGTGCTGCAAAGTCCAGTTTCAATTTTTGGAACTTTCTGGAGCTTTTTTCCCCTTTATGAATATTTTCAACCCTCCATTGGTTAAATCTGCAGATGCAGAAATCTTGGATATGGAGGGCCGAATTTAAGTGCATTTGTGGAGTACATCCTTAGTGGTAATAAAACATTTATTGAGCATAAAGCTAGAAAACATCTTATACATCTAAAGTTAGGCTCTCCTAAATTCTTCATTAAAACAAGCACAAACTCTATTATTTGCCAACCCCATCTACATTCTGAGTTGACTTCCTTTACATAGCCGCTTGCTCTAACTGGAAGCAGGAATCCAAGGAATGGTCTATGAGGCTGACTCCATACTGAAGAGTAGAATGTGTGTATTTTTTTTTTTTTTTAATAGCACATTTGAATCCTTTCCTGCTGGCAAGTATGGACTCTGGTTCTACACTAATCCCACCCCTTTCTAGCATTTACACATTTCCTCAGGCCATGACTTGAGGCTCCTATGACCTGGAATGACTGACTAAAATTGCCTGCCCTGGTCAGGCACAGTAGTAACCATTTGCATGAGTTATCTTACAACTCATGAGTTATCCTGCTAAGGAATGTGGTTAACAAGCTACCACTAGCAGGAAGAACTTGGAAAAGATCAAAAGGAGAGAGGAGGCTACAGTCCATATGCCCTACCAATCTCCCACAATCCCTCTTGCTGGAATCCATCTTAACTGAGCAATGTGGAAGGATCCAGAGTCAGAATGATTAGCCAAAGACAACTGGGAAACTTACTCCATGACCATAAAACCTGAGATTGCAAGCCATGGGGCAAAACAGTTCTCTGGGTTCCCTTTCTCTGCTGCTCTCTACCTGGGCTCCCTTTTCCAATAAAATGTCTTTCTTTGTCTCCTTGGACAATTAATTTCCAACTCTGTGTTAGACAAAAGTTCACTCTTGGGCCCTGGAGTGGGCCCCCTTCCTGCAACAGAATAACAAGAGTGACACAGAGACCAGCAGGCAGAATACATGCACACAACTACACTCTGGGGAGCTGCACCCCTTACCTGTCTACCCTGTAACTCTCAGAACTTGCTGGCAACTCTTTTGAAATCATCTCAAGAGCCAAACGTAACCCAGAAAAGTCATTATAGTCATAAAGCATTTTTGACCAGAAACCAAATTACTTATGTAATTTGAACTAATGTTCACGAACTCATGTTCATACTCTGCTTTTTCAAAAGTGTTTGCTGGAATAGGTTTCACTTGTTTCTGAAACTCAAAACCATCTACTAGGTCTTTGCAGACTAGGCATAAGATTGCGGGAGTTCGAAATTGTTCTTCCCTAGGGTGGAAACATGGGGTGGTGCTGAGGTCAGGGACTGGATTCCTACTTGGCAGCTATCCCTGTTTGTGTGTGGGTAAGTTACTTGACTTCTCTCAGCCTAATCCAGTCATGAAATATCCTGTTTATATACAGCCCTTGACATATACCAATGTTAATGTTAGATCCTTCCCCATCCCTTATTCTGGCTTGGGGGGAAAATAATAAAAGTAAAAATATGGCTCATCCTCTGCTTAAAATTTCATACAATTAAAAGTGGCATTTACTTATATTCACTTCTGGTTATTAGATATCTCTTTCCATCTTTTATATAAGTTTTTTTTAATTGAAAAATTTTCCACATTTAATCTTTTTTTACTGAAATACAGTTGGCTTACAACACTATATTAATTTCAGGTGTATAGCACAGTGATTCAGTTATATATATACATTTCTTTTAAGATTCTTTTCTTGTATAGGTTGTTACAAAATACTGAGTATTACTTCCTGTGTTATATAGTAGGTTCTTGTTGGTTATCTATTTTATATACAGTAATGTATATATGTTAATCCCAACCTCCCCTATTAGTTCATTTGTATCTTTTTTTTTTTTTTTTTTAGATTCCACATATAAGCGACATTATATGATATTTGTCTTTTCTGTCTGGCTTACTTCATTTAGTATGATAATCTGTCAATACATATTGCTGCAAACAGCACTGTTTCTTTTTACAGCTGAGTAATATTCCACTGTGTGTACGTACCAGGTCTCCTTCATCCTTTCCTCTGTCAAGGGACACTAACGTTGCTTCCACGTCTTGGCAATTATAAACAGTGCTGCAATGAACACTGGGGTGCATGTATCTTTCAAATTATGATTTTTTCCATATATATGCCCAGAAGTGAGATTCCTGGGTCATATGGTAGTTCTACTTTTAGTTTTTAAAGGAACCTCCATACTGTTCTCCATAGTGGCTGCACCAATTTATATTCCCACCAACAGTGTAGGAGGGTTCTCTTTTCTCCACACCCTCTCCAGCATTTACTGGTGTAGACATTTTGATGATGGCCATTCTGACCAGCATGAGGTGACACCTCACTGTAGTTCTGGTTTGCCTTTCTCAATTAGCAATGATCAGTATCTTTTCATGTGACTTTTGGCCATCTGTATATCTTCTTTGGAGAAGTGTCCATTTAGGTCCTCTGCCCATTTTTAAAACTGAGGTTGTTTATTGGATATTGAGCTATATGAGCCACCTGTTTCTACATTTTGGAGACAAGTTTTTTGTATGTGTTTTTCAATATAACTGCACATAACTCATTTGCTTTATAAGTAGTTCTTAAGTAAATAAGTGAATGAATCAAATAATCTCTTGACAATATAAGTTAAACTTCTTTAGTACCTACTATTTTAAACCTGAAATATAGTGAGTTATAATTCTTTGTATTAGCACTTGAACAGCATAATGTTCTAACAATCTCTCAATATTTATTAACAGTTTTAAATGTATTAACTTAGAATAATAAAACTCAAGACAAGGAATTTCAAATGTGCTGACTCATTGAAAATCTTCATTAAAACTATGCATTTCAAATTTAATAGGAGTCAAAAGAGCATCATCCTTAAAATTACAAAGTGATGAGTTTTGACATGCATTACAACGGTTATAAACCACTATATGGAATTCAGTATATGCAGGCTTTTAACTTTCCTAATGTGAATTCCTTTATCCCCAAGCATTTTTACTCCATAGAAGGATTCCTTCCCTCAGTAAAAACTCTATCAAGGAATAAAGATTTAAGTGAATAGTCAATGATTAATAACCAACTGAAGAGGATATCATTAGGAGAGAGTCTTGTTTTTGTAGTAAAAACAGTAATTTTGATTCTCCAGAGGACACAGACTTCTCTAAATTACCAATATCAACTCTTTGTATACAATAGTTCTTGAGAACAAGAGGTGCTTGGGAGTATTTGTCCCATTCAAGGAGCAATAAACAAACACTTTCTGCCTCTGAAGCTTCATGGGGTATTTCAGGTTCAAGAATAAACTCAAAGACAGCAAGGTTTCTATCCAATCAATGCACTAAGTGACCAACTACCATGACTTGAGCTCCCAGTATTGGTAAGACAAGTTTCTTGCTGTAAAGAAACTTTCAGTGTTACTTGATTTCCCTGTGGGGTGGTCTCTCTTTTGTTTGCTTCTAAAATGAAACCCTCTCCTGTTTCTCTTTATCCTCCCATTTCTTTTCAGTTTTGTTAACGTCATTATCCTGAAAATGGATGTTGACATGGAGGCAATGAGGCCCCTCTTTATTCTCCATCTCATCCCTGGGGGTCATACCTACTTTTTATTACCTTTCCAGGCTTTTCTCTGAAGTCTCTGTCCACTAATGAGCACCAGTTTCTAAAGACCTCCACTTAGATGACCCATAGATAGACCCCACCATATTCAAAACAGAACTACATTCTCCAGCTATGTTTGGGCATACCAACCACACAAACAAAAAACTTTAAAATGACTTAGACAATTCCTGAGTCCTGGATATTGTCTCTTTAAAAAATCTCTTGAATTTTCCCATTTTTATACCTTCACTGTTACCACCTTAGGGAAAGGAGAGCTGATATATTCTGTGCGATTCCTACTAGTTACTAACCAAAATCATCTGTGGAATTTCTTGAATCCTTTATAACCCATTCCAGAACCTTAGGGAGCACAGAGTTTGAACAACTTCTCCAGGTGATTCCATATGCCTTCCAACATATGTTATCTCAACTGAAACCCTACGAGGTAGGTACTTTTAAACCCACTTATAGAAGGAAAAAAATCTCAGCCTTAGAGATGCTAAGTAACTTGGCTGTGATGAGACAGCTACCAAGTGACAGAGCTGAGATTCACGGTTTACCTGACTCCAGAATCTGTGTTCTTCTGAGTTCCCTGCCATTTACTCTCCATTTATTTGGCCAGTGATTTCCATGTAAAAGGGTTTTTTCCTTTAAATGTCAGTTTCCAAGTCAAACCCACAGAAATTCTGATTCTGTAGGATTAGATTCCAACCTAGGAATACGCATTTTAACAAGCAACCAAAAGATTCTAAAATAGGCATCTAGAATCATGCTTTGAGTAAAATCTGATTATTCATTAGACATATTAAACATTTTTCCCCAGAATGCAAATAAAGTCATGTCTATCTATTTTCTTATTAACCATTAAATAGACTCCAATTAATTTCATAATAAATCCAAATTTCTAGTCATGGTGCTCATGACCTCCACATGGTAGTCACAGTCTTTTTTGTCTCATTCCCACCTCTCCCTTGCTTTCATCCTGTACTCTAGTCATATGGAACCAAATGTTTGTTCTTCAGTGACAAAGTCATGTCTTTTTAAAAAAATTTATTTTTTATTGGAGCATAGCTGATTAACAATGTTGTTAGTTTCAGGTATACAACAGAGTGATTCAGTTATACAAATAATATATCTATTCTTCCTCAAATTCTTTTTCCCACTTAGTTTATTACAGAATATTGAGCAGCACTTCCTGTGCTATACAGTAGGTCCTTGTTGGTTATCTACTTTAAATATAGTAGTGTGTACATGTCAATCTCAGACTCCCAGTCTATCCCTCCTCCCACTCTTCCCCCTTTGTAAACATAAGTTTGCTCTCTGTGAGTTGCTCCTGCTTTTTAAGTTCATTTGTATTATTTTGATTTCACATATAAGTGATATCATATGATATTTGTCTTCGTTTTTCTTACTTCACTTAGTATGATAACCTTCAGGTCCATCCATCTTGCTGCAAATGGCATTGCTTCATTCTTCTTAATGACTAAGCAATATTCCATTATATATATGTATATATAAGAATGTATATAATATTCTAGTTTATGTGTGTGTATATATATACCATATCTTCTTCATTCATTCATCTGTCAATGGGCTCTTAGGTTTTTATCTTCAAATCTTTGCACACGCTATATGAGCACCTATTTGAAAAGCCTGGGAATTGTTCAAATTCAGTTTTACCTGCTCTGTCATTCCTCCAGTTAGCTGCTCCTTTCTATGACTTCCTAACAGGAAGGGCATCACTCATGTTAGCATTTCACTTATTTCTTAACTTTTGTAATTCTTACCATACTCTTGGTATAAAAACTGACAATTCTTTGTATCTTCAGGGTTAGCACAGTCTTTACACAAAATAGGACATTCAATATTTGATCAATTTTAAAAAATAACTTTTGGCAGATAATCCAAAAAGCTTAAAAATTTTATAGCTATATTTGGGCAGTTTTTGTACCCAAATTTCATACCCATAATGAAATTTTCATTTCATTAATGAAATATATGGTCAACTATATCAATCTTTTGGCATTTTATAGGCTTATATAATTGCTAGAGGAAGAGGGGATTTTGGAAGTCATGTTAGGTGATATCCCCATTTTTACAGATGGAAAAACAGAAACCTGAAAGAATTAAGTGACTTTCTCAAGTTTATTCAGCAAGCTCAGTAGAGACTGAAAGCTTATCTTTCCCTGATCTAGTTCTCCTTTTGCTCTGCCATATTGCTTGTTTTTTCTCCTTTTCCTTCCATTATTCTACTTTACCAGGACTTAGCCCACTCCAGCACTCTTGCCCGGCAAATCCCATGGACGGAGGAGCCTGGTAGGCTGCAGTCCATGGGGTCGCTAGGAGTCGAACACGACTGAGCGACTTCACTTTCACTTTTCACTTTCATGCACTGGAGAAGGAAGTGGCAACCCACTCCAGTGTTCTTGCCTGGAGAATCCCAGGGACGGGGGAGCCTCGTGGGCTGCCATCTATGGGGTCGCACAGAGTCAGACATGACTGAAGCAACTTAGCAGTAGCAGCAACAATGCTTATTTGAGCACCACTCCATCTGTGGCACTGAGTCAGATATGTTATCTCGGCTCTGCATTTTTTTTCTCTCCTTCCATCCCCAGAACTTGAACGTTTGATATGTACCAGCATAGTGCCAGTTGCCAAAAATGTAACTATTCGGGAGACATAGTTCCCACTCCAATAAGCTTACAGTCTAGAAGAGAAGACAGACAAGTATACAGTGACTTAAGACATGGTTCCTGAAGTGGGCGCTCCATGACATGCTTGGGGTTAAACATGGAATGAAAATTTGGTGACTATGTATTCAAAGGACAAATGTTACTGCTCCTTTCTTTACCAGATTTGTAATAAGGACCAAAAACACCAATCAGGAAAAAAAATTAAGCACACATTTGAGAAGTCTCATCCTAACTCACCTATCTATCATAGAATTGCCAAAAAAAGAGAGCATTCTTTGAAGAGGACCTTTTCATATTCCCTAACTCCCAAGAGAGTAAAAATTGAGACCTCTGAGACTATAGTTATCAATGCCTGAATCTGAAAAGAGACATAATAGACATGAAAAAAGCAATGTAATTATCTTTTAACATCACACTTTCAGGCTAGATTGATTTACACATAAATTGAAACTGTCTTACATTTTTAAAAACACCCTTTGACTCAACTTTCATTAATTTTCTACCTTGAACCAAAGTCCAAAGTCAACATTCATTCATGTAAGAATAGTTAGAGAGATACATGACACTTGGTGTTAATACTTTTGGAACTCCAAATACTTTCGGAATGTACTGTGTTCCATATTCCCAATATACTTATACCTGGTAGGGCTGGGTGTGAGGGGAGTTAGGGAAACAATCCCTCTCTAAGCTATGGCTCCTAATTTTTAAAAAAACTATAACAATAAAAAAGAAAAGATAGAGTCACAAAAGCCTTTATATAAAATAGCACAACACTACGGATTAACTTAAATTTATACTTATAGTTCACACAGCTAATAGGGATTCTCAATGACTTTGAGATGCCAATTTTGTAAAAAAAAAAAAAAAAAGCCTCTTTTGGAGACTAGATAAATTAACACTTAGTATTCACCAGTAGATAATGAGTATTATATAGGAGCAGTCAGCTCAGGCATTGTAGGTCCACTCAGGATGTAATGTAGCAGACCCAGGAGGCCAGGGCAAACCTGCAGGAGGGGTGGCCTTAGATGAAACCCAAGAAATAAAGACGAGAAAGAAGGCTGTGTCCAAGAAAGGAAGCAAAACATAGAAAGGCCCTGAGGCCCAGGGAAGTGTGGTGCTTTTAGGTCCCAGGTAGACATTTAGACTGACCTCACAGCATGGAAGCTTGTAAAGGATGGATGTCAAGAGATGGGAGCCAGGGGGCTTGAATCTCATGCATATCAGAATTTTATACAGAACTCCCTCAGGTCCTCAAGAGTTAGTTTCTATTTTGTGAGGAAAAACAATCTTCTGATCCAAGCCTGAATTGGGGGCTAAAAATATGCAGTACAAGGATTTATACCTTAAAGTCCCACATAATTCAGAAGCATATTTTTTTTTTTTTTAGGAGTGAAATCAAAGGGGAAGTTTCAGCAGGCAGCAATATGTTCCCTGAAAATGCCCCTCCTCTATGCAAAGTTTACTATGAGTCCTGGAAAGGGCATGCTGAGACCTCAGGACAGGGTCTGCTGGCAGAAAGGAGGCAGGAGGAGGCCAAGACCCACCTAGGGGATAGTTCTGAGGTGGGGAAATCCAGACAGACAGAAGCCCAGAGCTATGGGCTGGGACAGAGTACGAGGCGGACAAGCTTTGTGAGAGATTGCAGTGATTCAGAATTTACGTGTTCTCTTAGGGTTCATTTCTAGGGCACAAGATACTTTGCCTGTTGTCATAAATCTTTTTTAGTTTGTTTGTTTTAGTGGAAAATAACTTTACTTTTTATTTTTTAAAACCCTTTTTATTTTGTACTGGGGTATAGCCAGTTAATAAACAACGCTGTGATAGTTTCAGGTGGACAGCAAAGGGACTCAGCCACACATATACATGTATCCATCTCCCCTCAAACTTCCTTCCCATCCAGACTGCCACATAACATTGAGCAGAGTTCCCTGTGCTCTATGGTGGTCCTTTCTGGTTATCCATTTTAAATACAGCAGTGTGTACTTGTCCATCCCAAACTTCCTAGCTATCCCTTTCCCCCTTCCTTTGCCCCTGGCAACCATAAATTTGTTCTCTAAGCCTGTGAGTCTCTTTCTGTTTCGTAACTTCATTTGTATCATTTCTTTTTAGATTCCACATATTGTTGTCATAAGTCTTAATCTAAACATTTCCACCCCAACCCAGTATGTATAGGAAACAAAGGTAGGTCTGTTTCATCAGCTGAAGTCTTGTGATGGAAGATATTCATGTTATTGTATAAAACAAACATGAAGTATGGAGGCAGAGGCTGAGAGCTAGCTGGAGGAAACAGTTCTACAGCTCACCCATACTGTGGAAAGGCTGGGGCGGTGGACAATATATGTGAATTTCATGGACTACTCCCCACTTGGGTGGGCAGCCCTTACCGTAGCAGCCCCTTGAAGTATAAGAAAAAAACAAAAAACGAGTAAGCAAGACCTGGATTTGCACCCAGCTTGACTCCTTACTAGGTAGGTAGATTATTTAATAACTTTGAACCTGTCATTTCTTTGGTAAAAGAAGGATAATAACATCTGCTTTATTGTAAGAATCAATGAGATAACATTAAGTACCTTACATAGTAGCTGGCATATTTTGATATACAAGAAGTGATAATTGCAATAACAAAGTCAGATAATATCTAAAACTGGTCATTTGTGGAGGGCCACAGACCACTGCCACTTGGGAATGTAGTTTTAGGTCCTTTCTGTGACAAGGACTCTCTACCAGGATAATGGGACACTCAAATGAAAATAGAATAGTTGACTCTACCCTCAGTTACTAGTAAATAGCATTACTGAGAATTGCATGCTAAAGACAAGACCACATCTGCATAACAGCTAGATAACTTAATATCCCAGCCTGCAATATTTCTAAAAGAGTGCTCAGAATAAAGTACTTCATTTATAACAAGGGACAAGTCTGGCTCATCTCATGTAGTAAACGTCACAGTTATTGAAGCAAAGAGATCACAGTGAAAGTTCACCTTATCGATGCACACAGGATCAATTTTCATTGTTCTACAAAAATAAAATACAATAATTTTTTGTAAATATGTCCTACAACTTGTTATTTCTAATTTGAAAGAAAGGATCAGAAAGCTCATTATACCTCTCCAATAAAATATATTTGCTTTATATGTTACATCATTTATTTGTTACAATTACTATTATGATGATGATTATTGTATTGGTCTCAGATATTTTGTTGTGTTCTACTGGGTTCTCTACCAAACCACACTTTTCCATGTCTTCTACCAAACCACATGTTATACAAAAAATCATGAACAGTTGAGTCACAGATGAAGAAACAGACATGGCTCTTAAACATGGGTAAAGATTTTCAACCTAAGGCTATGCAGCCACGGATCCATGGGTGTGTGCTTAATCGCTTCAGTCATGTCCGACTCTTGGTGACCCCATGGCTCCTCTGTCTGTGTGATTCCCTAAGCAAGAATACTGGAGTGGGTTACCGTGCCCTCCTCCAGGGGATCTTCCTGGCCAAGGGATTGAACCTGTGCCTCCTGCATTGCAGGCAGATTCTTTACCACTTGAGCCACTTGAGAAACCACATCTGAATATTTAAAGATGTCCAGAAAAACACTAAGGCGCAAAAACAAGAGGCAAACCCATTTCTATCTGCTCCCATATGTGAGAAAAAGGGAGAGTTATACAGATATACATAATATTATAAATATATGTATGTATATAAATATATACAAATACACACAGGCATATATAAAATCATAATTCCAGAAAGATATACGAAATCATGGCAGCAGTCTTGCCCCTGGGCAGGGAGATCCAGGGTCTGCAATAAGAGGGAGATTATGTTTCATTGTAAGACTGTGCATTTGCATATTTTTGTCATCTGTATATGTTAGTTTTCCAATTGTATAACATTGCTTATAAAAGCAAGACTCTAATGGAATCACTTGGAGATCTGGGAGGAATAAAGCAAGCAAAGTTGCCTGAGGCATATCTAAGATGATGGGTTTTGTAAATTAACCTTGAAAGAAGTAATCTCCAACCCACTATAGAGGTTTCTTCCAGTTAGTCATCCAGGTCACTCATTTTAATTCACTTACTTTTTATAAAACTCTATGGTTCAAGAGGGAGGGGACATGTGTATACCTATGGCTGATTCATGTTGATGTTTGACAGAAAACAACAAAATTCTGTAAAGCAATTATCCTTCAATTAAAAAATAAATTAATTAAAAAAACCAAAACTATGGTATATGTACCATCGCCATCATTTTACAGCTGACACAAGCAGGTTAAACGACCAAGTTGGCACAGTGGGTGGCCAAATGGAGATACGTATGCAGGTTTCTTGGATGTCAGACCCACACATGCACGTGGGCATCACACACACACGGACACTGCACCTTGACCTCTGCTACCAGGGGTCTGAAACCTCTCAATGGCTTATATGGCTTTGGCAAACTACAATTTCTATTTTTATAAAAGTCAAAGCCTCACCAGATGTGGTTAATACCAAAAAATGTATTTCTGGATACTATTTGTCTTTGTGAATGTGATTCAAAAAATAAGTGAATGATATGATGCTTCACTTGGGTAAAGCAGCTAGACATTTTCTACATATACATTAACTGACTTTCATGTCACAACAGCCTGGAAGAATAGTCATCCTCAATTTATAAATGAGAATACTGTGGCTTCATTTAGGGACCTGCTACTCTCTTTGAAGGGGCAGAAATGGGACTGACCTCAGGTCTTCCAAGCTTAAATTTAGTGGTCTAAAAACACAATGCCACATCAAGGGTGAATACCATCTGAAAACTACCTTTTGGTGTGTGAGGTTTAATTGCAGACTCTGATTGTATGCAGTCATGTCTTTTAGACCCACAATTCAAAGTTCCTACTCTAATGTGAGCCCATTCTTCATTGATGCTTTCTAAATATGCAAGCTGTTCTAAATTTCAAGTTTTGCAATTTGGGAAGCTGAGTTCCAGTGAATTCTTCAGCAGATTTTTCTTTTAAAAACTTTGTCTCAATATACTTGTTATAATCATGGCAATTACTTTAATAGAAAGTTCCAATTACAAAGTTTTCTAATTACAGGTCTATAAACAAAACATAAAAATATCTATTAGGCACACCCAGCTACATTTTCTTTTTGTTTACCTCCCCTCTTCTTTTGTCAGTGCTTCTCTTCCCCAGGTTAAGGGCTGGGCTCTTCACTGTTGCTGTTGAGATTCCCTGGTGGCTCAGTGGTAAAGAATCCACCTGCCAGTGCAGGAGATGTGGGTTGATCTCTGGGTCAGGAAGATTTCCTGGAGAAGGAAATGGCAACCCACTGCAGTATTCCTGCCTGGGAAATCTCATGAACAGGGGAACCTGGTGGGCTACAGTCCATGTGGTCACAAAAGAGCTGAACACGACTTAGTACGCATGCACATCCTTTCTGCACAGGCAACTGAAATAGGCCATCCGGGGAAAAGACAGCTGTGCTTTTTGTGCCTGACACCACTCTCGATGATCAGATATGACTGTGCTTATAAGGGTTCAATGAACTTTTTGAAAAATATATACCACATTCAAATAAGCTTTTTTGCAAAACAAACCTGGCAACAGGAAATGTCAAAATCATTAATCATATATTAAGTTTCATTAAAATTAAAACTTTGAAATAATTAGCTTCTGCTGCTTCCCAAGTGGTAATTATAGACCATCAGGAAGTATCACACTCTCTAGAATTTACTCCTTTAAACATTAAATGCTAAATATAAAACATTATAGTAAAAATAATTTTTGAGATTTTAACTATGGGAATATAAACAATACTTCCTGGGTACTGAGCTAAGCAAATCTCTCACAATTCAGGAAATCTGAATTTTACTTGACTCCGTGGTGAAATTAAAATGTTAATGAGTGACATTTCAAATGAAAACAGGGCTTGGGGCCAGGAAGATCCCCTGAAGAGGGAATGGCTATCCACTCCAGTATTCTTGCCTGGAGAATTCCATGGACAGAGGAGCTTGGTGGGCTACATTCCATGGGGTCACAAAGAGTTGGACACCACTGAGCGACTATCACTTTCACTTTTTTCCCCAAATGAAAGTAGAGTACAGAAGCATAAAAAAACCTATATTTAAATATTTGAAGACTTCTCTCTCTTTTCTTTCATTTAAAACTAAGCATTTATCTTCCATTCTCAAAATTAAATGCTATTTATTCCGTGATAGTTATAAAAAAGTATGTGTTAGATTACTCTATTACATATTAGCAATTTCTCAGCAGATTTCTTTTTCTAACCAACTTCCATATGAGAACCTTTAAGTATATAATCTATAATCTTCAATTCCTCCTCTCATAATCCCATTATTTTCCCAAAATGAATTCCACCATGGAGGATAAGAAACTTATCTAGATAATACATATTATCTAAACAAACAGAATATTGTTAAACAATACTAAACAGTATTATAACAGTATTAAAAACAACATTGTTTTTACATGGAAATTATTGCCCATTAAACAAGATTAGCTGCTCAGTCCTGATGTGTGAGACACTCTAAGACACCAAGAGAGAGAAACAGACAGGGACCCTTGTTCTTAGGGAGTTTTGATCTTAGATGATGAGACAATGTAAAAATAGAAATGTTTATAGTACCTATAAAGGCCACATCTGCCATTCCAGAAATGAAATGGCCTTGAATTTGTGGAAAGGGGGCAAAGAAGTGAGATGCAGGTGGAGAACATTGGCCCAGGTCCCTGCTAAGCTGCTAAGTCGCTTCAGTCATGTCCGACTCTGTGCGACCCCTGAGACAGCAGCCCACCAGGCTCTCCCGTCCCCAGGACTCTCCAGGCAAGAACACTGGAGTGGGTTGCCATTTCCTTCTCCCAGGTCCCTGCTGCTGCTGCTGCTAAGTCGGTTCAGTCGTGTCTGACTCTGTGCGACCACATAGACGGCAGCCCACCAGACTCCCCCATCCCTGGGATTCTCCAGGCAAGAATACTGGAGTGGGTTGCCATTTCCTTTCCCAATGCATGAAAGTGAAAAGTGAAAGTGATACCCTCACAAAGTAGAGGCTCCAAACAGAAAGAAAATAACATATAGTGAGTCCCTAACTCAAGCAGGGTTCTAAGTGCTCTACGTTAACATCACGTGGGCCGAAGAGATAGTCTAGTTGGTGCATAAGGAGAGAAGACGACAAGAGAGGAATCATTAGCCTGAGCTAGGGATTTTGGAATTACTTGATAAGAAGTAGAGGTGAAATCACAGGAATGACTCTGCCAAAGCAGAGAATAGGAAATGAGAAAGAACAAGACTTGAATATTGGCTGTGTTTGTAAGTGGGCAATGAAAAGGCTGTATGAAATTGAATACACAAATGGACAAAACTCAGATTATATATAAAAACAGAATTCAGACCCACATGTGCAGCAATTTAACCAACATCTTATCCACAATAACTAGCCTAGGAAGCCAGGTCATACAGGTCAGACATGTAGGAAGTCACACTACTATCTCTGGTAACAATCCACAGAGCCAAACAATAATTTTTGCAACCGAAATAACCAGGATTTTCTCATTTGATTAATAACTGATATCTTCTGTAATTTTTGTCCACACTTCCAACTTAGAAACAACCAGAGAGAGAAATATGCTCGCTTACTCCATCACATAGGATGGCTCATTTTAATTAAGTTAGAACCTAACCTAATGTACCTCCAGCATCCTGAGACCAACAGCTTCCAATAAGTGCACACATGAAGGCTTCCTTTTTCCACTATAAAGTTTTCCCCCTTCTCTGCTTGATTCTGAGTCTCTACCAAATGCAACTGATGGTGACCGACTCCCTTACTATAGCAACCTCTGAATAGTCTTTTAATTTTTTTATTTGCTTGTTCTCAATTTATTTCCACAGGATTATTGGTATAGAGATGGTTATCTTTGGAAAGGGCAAGAAAAATCTCTTCCTTTGAATAAAAATGGGAGGAGGGAAGGATGAGTAAAGACACTTAGGGATTCTAAGGTGGCAAGAAAGCTGAAGTAACAAATTATACCACATAGATGCCACTTCTCAAAGTAATCTCTAAACAGAGATTTAGGAGAAGGAAGGTTGGGGCTGTAGGAAAGTGAAAGGAGTTTAGAACTGGAGAAAGAAAACAGGGAGCCAATAATAAATGGGTAAAATGCCCAGAGCAATCTACAGATTTAATGCAATCCCTATCAAAATAACCATAGTATTTTTCACAGAACAAGAACAAATAACCTTCACATTTACATGGAATCAAGAAAGGCCATGAAGAGTCCAGGTAATCTTGAGAACAGAGAACAAAGCTGGAGGTGTAATGCTCCCAGACTTCAGACTAAAGCTATAGTAGTTACAACAGTATGGTATTGGCCAAAAACAGGTACATAGATCAGTGGAACAGAATAGAAAGCCAAGAAATTAACCCATACATTTGTGATTGATTAATCTATGACATTCAGGTATGACCTAAATCAAATCAAATCCCTTAATGTTATATAGTAGAGGTGATGAATAGATTCAAGATATTAAATCTGATAGACAGAGACCCTGAAGATCTATGGATGGAGATTCATAACATTGTACGGGAAGCAATGACCAAAACAATCCCAAAGAAAAATAAATGCAAGACAGCAAAGGGGTTATCTAAGGAGGCTTTACAAATAGTTGAGGAAAGAAGAGAAGTGAAAGGCAAAGGATAAAGGATATACCCAACTTAATGCCAAGTTCCAGAGAACAGCATGGAGAGATAGGAAAGCCTTCTTAAGTGAATGATGTAAGAAATAGAGGAAAAAAATAGAATGGCAAAGACTAGACATCTATTCAAGAAAATTGGAGATATCAAGGGAACATTTCATGCAAGGATGGACAAGATAGCGGGAAGGAGCTGACAGAAGCAGAAGAGATAAGAAGAGGTGGCAGGAATACATAAAAGAACTACACAAGAACGGTCTTCATGGCCTGGATAACTATGATGGTGTGGTCACTCATCTAGAGCTGGATATCCTGAAGTCAAATGGGTCTTAGGAAGCATTACTATGAACAAAACCAGTGGAGGTGATGGCATTCCAGCTGAGCTATTTCAAATCCTAAAAGATGATGCTGTAAAATGCTACACTGAATACGTCAGCAAATTTGGAAAACTCAGCAGTGGCCACAAGACTGGAAAAGATTAGTTTTCATTCTAATTCTAAAGCAGGGTAATGCCAAAGAATGTTCAAACTACTGTACAATTGTGCTCATTTCACATGCCAGCAAGGTTATGCTCAAAAGCCTTCAAGTTAGGCTTCAGCAGTATATGAACTGAGAACTTTCAAATGTACAAGCTGGTTTAGAAAAGACAGAGGAACTAGAGATCAAATTGCCAGTATTCACTGGATCATGGAGAAAGCAAGAGAATTCCAGAAAAACACCTAGTTCTGCTTCATTGACTACACTAAAATCTGACTGTGCAGATCACAACAAACCATGGAAAATTCTTAAAGAGAGGAGAGTACCAGACTGCCTTACCTGTTTCCTAAGAAACCCACATGAAGGTCAAGAAGAAACAGTTAGAGCCAGACAAGGAACAAGGAAAGTGAAAAGTGAAAGTGAAAGTTGTTCAGTCATGTCTGACTCTTTGTGACTCCATGGACTGTAATCCATGAAATTCTCCAGGCCAGATTACTAGAGTGGGTAGCCTTTCCCTTCTCCAGGGGATCTTAGTTCAAAATTGGGAAAGGAGTACGACAAGGCTGTATGTCATCACCCTGTTTATTTAACTTATATGCAGACTTCATCATGTGAAATGCCAGGCTGGATGAATCACAAGTTGGAATCAAATTGTCAGGGATAAACATCAATAACCTCAGATATGCAGATGATACCACTCTAATGGCAGAAAGTGAAGAGGAACTAAAGAGCTTCTTGATGAAGGTAGAAGAGGAGAGTAAAAAAGCTGGCTTGAAAGTTAATGTTAATAAAATTAAGATCATGGCATCCAGTTCCATCACTTCATGACATACAGAAGGGGAAAAAGTGGAAGCAGTGACAGGCTTTATTTTCTTGGGCTCCAAAATTACTGTGGATGGTGACTGCAGCCATGAAATTAAAAGATACTTGCTCCTTGGAAGAAAAGCTCCGACAAACTAGACAGTGTTTAAAAAAGCAGAGGCATCACTTTGTTGGTAAAGGCCTGTAGTCAAAGCTATGGTTTTTCCAGTAGTCACATACAGAAGTGAGAGGTGGACCATAAAGAAGGCTAAGCATGGAAGAATCGATGCTTTTGAATGATGGAGTTGGAGAAGGCTTTTGAGAGTCTCTTGGACTGCAAGGAGATCAAACCAGTCATTTCCAAAGGAAATCAACTGGAATATTCACTGGAAGAACTGATGCTGAAGCTGAAGCTCCCATACTTTGATCACTTGATGGGAAGAGCTAACTCACTGGAAAAGACCCTGATGCTGGGAAAGACTGAAGGCAACAGGAGAAGGGGGTGGCAGAGGAAGATGCTTAGATAGAATCACCGATTGAATGGACATGAATTTGAGCAAACTCTAGGAAACAGTGAAGGTGTGCTGCAGTCCATGAGGTCGCAAAGAGTCAAGACAGAACTAAGCATCTGAACAACAACAACAATCTATGACAAAGGAGGCAAGAATATACAATGAGGAAAAAAGTCTCTTCAGTGGGTGGTGCTGGGAAAAGTGGAAAGCTACTTCTAAGTGAATGAAATGAGAATATTTTTTATTCAGTACACAAAAATAAACTCAAAATATACTGGAGACCTAAATGTAAGACCAGAGATCATAAAGCTCCTAGAAGAAAGCATAGGCAGAGCACACTTTGGCATAAGTAAGTGTAATAATTTTTTTTGGATCTGTTTCCTAAAGCAAAGGAAACAAAAGCAAATACACATGAACGAGACCTTATTACATGTAAAACCTTTTGTACAGCAAGGAAAAGCATCAACAAAACAACAACAAAGACAGCTATTAAACAGAAGAAAATATTTGAATGTGATATGGCTGATAAGGGGTTAATACCAGAACTATATAAACAACTCATATAACTCTAAATAAAAAAAAATAAACAACTCAATTTAAAAAATGGGCAGAAGTCCTGAATAACTATTTTTCCAAAGATGACATGCAAATCTCCAGCAGGCACATGAAAAGATGCTCAAGATCACCAGTTACTAGGGAAATGCAAATCAAAGCCTCAACGAGACACCTCACACCTGTCAGAATGGCCATTACCAAAAAACTCTACAAACAAGAAAGGCTAGAGAGGATGTGGAAAAAAGGGAACCCTTGTACACTGTTGGCGGAACTGTGAATCGAAGCAGCCACTGTGGGAAATGGTATGGAGGTTTATCTAAAAACAGAACTACCATCTAATCCAGCCATTCTACTCCTGTGTATATAATCCAAAGAAAACACAGTAATTCAAAACATACATGTACCCCAGCGTTCATAGCAGCATATTTAAAATAGCCAAGATATGGAAGCAATCTAAGAAACTATCAACAGACGAATGGATAAAGATGTGATACATATATGTATGGAAGGAAATGGCAACCCACTCCAGTATTCTTGCCTGGAAAATTTCAGGAACAGAAGAGCCTGACAGGCTACAGGCCATAACGTCACCAAGAGTTGGACATGACTTAGCCACTAAACGTAATGTGTGTGTGTGTGTGTGTGTGTGTGTGTGTGTGTGTGTGTGTGTGTAATGGAATATTAGGCATAACAGAGAATGGGGTTTTGCCATTTGCAACAATATGGATGATGGATGGCAGAAACAGACTCACAAATACAGAGACCAAACTTGTGGTTACTGGTAAAGAAAGGAAAATGGGGAGGGGTAAGATAGAGTTAAGGCATTAAGAGGTACAGTAAGTTAGAAATAAATAAGTTACAAGAATATATTATTGTACAACATGGGAAATATAGACAATACTTTATAATAACTTTAAATGGAATATAATCTATAAAACTATTGAATCCTTTTTTTGATTCAATAATATTGAATTGGATCATCATATACTCAATCATTGAATCATCACACACTCAGAATGAATATAGTATTGTAAATCAGCTTTGTAAATCAACTATGTTGTTGTTTAGTCGCTAAGTCATGTCTGACTCCTTGCGACCCTCTGGGCTGTAGCCCTCCAGGCTCCTCTGCCCGTGGGTTTCCTAGGCAAGAATACTAGAGTGGCTTGCCAGTTCCATCTCCAGGAGATCTTCCTAACCCAGAGATCGAACCCGAGTCTCCTGCATTGCAGGCGTGTTCCTTTACCTCTAAGCACCGCTATACTTCAATTAAAAAAGAAATAGGTAAAATGGCTCACTTTTGATACTGGCATTATAAAAGGAAAATTACATTAAGAAATTTATAAGGGAAACAGGTTCATGGTGAGCTAAAATGGAGAAACGAGGAGAAAACGTGGAACAAAAGCTCTAGAGCCAGTTTTTGCCTTAGTCCACCTTTCATCATGATTGTTTCACTTCAGTTCAGTCGCTCAGTCATCTCCAACTCTTTGCGACCCCATGAATCACAGCGCAGCAGGCCTCCCCTGTCCATCACCAACTCCAGGAGTCCACTCAAACTCATGTCCATCGAGTCAGTGTTGTTTAGTACATTAGAAATCTATTTGTAGTACCAGGTGCTCTAGGCTTTTATATTCTTTCCTGTTCCTTGGGGGTGGGGGGTGTAGATTAATGTTTCTCTTTCTCTTTAGACAGAAAAGCAGGCAGATGTCAAATATGAAGCCAAAAACTGAGTCTTCTAAATTTGGGAGCAACACTAATTTAAAAACACGGTTGGGTTTGTCAATATAAACCATGGTAGATCAAAGTTAATCTAAATAGAGGAAAAATTTGTAGCTTAAGAATAGGATTAAAAAAATGGATGTAAAAACTCTTATTTTGGAGCAAAGTTAAATGGAATGTAAAAGGGGACTGCAAAATATTTATAATGAACTTATGTCCCTTAATAAAAGGAACAGTCAACACTGTGCATTTATCATATGACAAATGTTATTGTTTGAAAGGTACTTACATTAACATACTTAGTCTTTACAGAAACTTTTCAAATAGGACATCATAATTGTCTTCATTATAGAGATGAAAAAAAGTGTGGCAATAAAATTGAGAAATTTGCCCCAAATTGCAACTCTCCTAAGTGGTACAGCTAAATTCAAACACAGGGAACTTGGCCCCTATAGTCCATGTTCTTATTTCCATAGTATGAAAGGAAGGAAAGGAAAAAGGTGAAGGAATGCTGCTCAGTCACAAAAGCAATTTTCAAAACCTCTTCTCTGATGTCCTTGTATCCTCATCACTAATATCTTTGGAGGATAATTTAATGACACTCTTAGAACTTAAAGTTTTGATATTTAATAGAATGCTCCACAAAAGGAACCAGGGCTCATTAGACAGCAGACAAACACCATGTCTCAGAATCAGAAAATTCAAAATGGGGCTGGAACAGCTTGCAGCTTCCAGGAGGTAAGGCTGCTCTCAGAGAAATCTAGAATAATGTCCAAATGTACCAAAGACAGCTCCTACTAGCCAAGAATAAAAAGGGCATTAAAAGGGAAAACAATGATTATAGTCTATTGGAGCAAGTTGTATCTGTTAAAATAGCTCTAAGGTCGTGATACAAAGAGAAAGTACAAACTACCAGGAAGTGATTGTCAGTGCACAAAGAGGTCTCTCAATACTATCTTCTAGAAATGTTATATATTGATGATCCAAAGTATATATGTCCTATTTTGGAGATGCAAGTGGGTTATTAATATATAGATACCTCAGTGACTCAGATGGTAAAGCATCTGCCTGCAATGCAGGAGACCCAGGTTCAACCCTTGGGCTGGGAAAATTCCCCTGGAGAAGGAAATGGTAACCCACTCCAGTGTTCTTGCCTGGAGAATCTCATGGACAGAGAAGCCTGACAGGCTATATAGTCCACGGGGTTGCAAAAAGTCAGACACGACTGAGCAAGTAACATTTTTGCACTTTCATGAATATAGTATATTATTTTAAAGTAAGTAAATAATGGATCAGAGAAAGAAATTCAGAAAACAGAGGTATGAAAAACATAAAATAGGGAAGCCAGCTTTCTAACAGAGAAATTGTAAAATTTATACAATCTATATGAAGTGTGTGTGTGTTGGTGGTGGAGGTGCCCTATTAAAGTGAGTCTGCCCTTACCATACATTTTTTAGCCAAACCTTGGTGGTCTAGGCCACCCTTTATTAGAGAACAACTATTATAACTTACCCTACTCCCCTGGTGGCTCAGTGGTAAAGAATCCACCTGCAATGCAGGAGATGCAGGTTTGATCCCTTGGTCAGGAAGATCTCCTGGAGTAGAAAAATAGCAACCCACTCCAGTATTTGTGCCAAGGAAAATCCCATGGACAGATGAGCCTTGTGGGCTATAGTCCATATGGTTGCAAAGAGTTGGACATTACTGAGCAACTGAACACACACATAGTAACTTATATGTTAATTACCCAGCCTAAAATATTACATGGGTCCCATTTTATACAGACCCAAGTCCATTCACTTTATGGTAAAAGCAAATTACTGGGTTCAGGAATAGTGGGGATTATATGGAGAGAGAGAAAGAGACTGAGTTGGTCCATTCCCTTTATGTTTCAGACCAAATGGGCATAAGCTAAAATGGATATACAGATTTGTGAGTGAGCCCAACCAGGCTAGTAGTCACCCAGACCCAGGACTGATTCACAAGGATGAGAGGCAAGTGTGAGGAAGCCCAGGAGCAGGGGTTGACATAATTAATAATTACCTGGATAGAAATGATGGCAAACATCCATCAATATGTTTAGAAGCCAACAATAGCCCACCTAGAAATTTATGTTTATTTAGCTTGTTTATTGAGAGTTTACATTACTATAGTTTATGGGAATTGGGCTTGAGACAGAAAAGGAGCAAGGTGAAAAGTGATTCTGTGTGCATTTATCCACAAGGTGTGGTAAAGAAAAGTCCATCTTCTAGTAAGTGTCTAATGATGTTTCTAGTGGGGCAGTAACAATCCAAAACAACTGATGTAGGATTCGTCCAGGAGAGATAGATGTAACTGCAAAATGAAAAATGGAAGTCTCTCATCCAAATGGGTGAGTTCCACAGGTGAGCAGGCGTTCTGCATGTGAGCAGCAGTGGGAGTAAGTTCCAGCATCTCTGGTCCCTGGGGATGTGACATGTGGGAAACATTATAGTGCATAGTTACATCTTGCAGGAATGGTGTAAAACAATAATTAGGGTCACTAGTGAACCACAAATTAGCCCAAACACAGGATGTATACAATCTCAACTGGCCGTTTAAGTCATTCTTGACTCTCAGTAATGCCCCAGAGCCTACTGAAATATAGTTTCTTGGTAAAACTAGAAAATATGCCTCTCACCCTCTCAGGTGATCAAGTGACGTGGAGGTTTATATTACTAGGGACTAAATCAGCAATTAAAAACACACAGGAAAATGATGGAAAGTACACATAAATTTAGTATAAAGAGACAGAGAAATAGGTCAAAGTCATTTACCGAGGTCAAAAAACCTTGTTTCTGGGCATGAAAACTGAGGTTGGCTGAAATACACTATGGAAGATGTGTTTAGAGCAGTTATTTTATTGACTCATATGGAAAACTATAATCGAGGGTATCATTATTCTACTATTAGAACAGTATTATAGAAGCTAACTAATAAAAAGAAGAAGAGAAATAAAATAAGTCAGGAAATAATAAATCACAAACTGGATATTATTTATTGGGAGATACATGTTTTAGGGAGACATATAAAAGACTCAACAAAGAAAGACATGTTGACTGGGCAGTATAACTTAGAGCGGGAATCTTTCAGAGGACAGAAAGGTATCTAGGCTAGCTAGTAGAGATAAAATGAATTAAAGTAATATATATAGAAAAGAGTACACTGGGTGAAGAGACCTTGGAAAGGGGCTGTCAAAACAGTGAGAAGCTGCTGACAGACTGTAGGATGTCTTGTATTCTTTCAACTTTCAGGAGTGAGGAAGCTACAAACACAGAGGGAGCTTAATTACAAAGGTAATGAGATCTCAGCAAAGGTTGCACTGAGCAAGCAGCACTCTTTAGGATAATGACACCATAAGGAGAAGAACATAAAAAGAAAAGTTTGCGAGTGAAAGCATTAGTTGCTCAGTTGTGTCCAACTCTTTGCAACTCCACGGACTATAGCCTGCCAGGCTCCTCCGTCCATGGGATTCTCCAGGCAAGAATACTGGAGTGGGTTGCCATTCCATTCTCCAGTGATCTTCTTGACCAGGAACTGAACCCTGGTCTCCCACATTGCAGGCAGATTCTTTACCATCTGAGCTATCAGGGAAGCCCATATAAGGAGAAGAACATAAAAAGAAAACTATGTGAGTGAGTAAAAGGTAACTGGAAGCTGAGCATCATGTGACTTCCTCAGTATCACCTTGAGGCTGGAAAGGTTAATGACAGGAAAAGGTCATGAGAGGAGGACTAGAACTTTGTAGAGAAGGGCTAAGTTAAGACTGGTATGCTAGGGCTTCTGCAGATTGGCAGTTTTCCCTCCTAGTCTACATCAGCACCAGCAGACTCCGTGGGTGCATCTCCAAACAATGTTACTTCTTTTACCCGGGGCATCCCTGCCTGGAGGAACCTAGGACTGAAGAACAAGGAACTCACTCTCTGCAAGCTGCTGGCGGGGGTGAGCAATGGCTGAGGATGCCCTGAGAACAGGATGGGTGGGACTAGGAGTCAACCAGTTTAAGAACTAGCAGCATGGTTGAGGCACAAGATCCAAGGAGGCAAGTAAGAGTACAGGATGCTACAGTAAGTATCCAAGACACACTGGTCACGGTCTAAGAAATGGATAAAAACAAAATGAAACCAGAAGGGGCTGGTAGTATAGGAGGAGGTTTAGGGAAATGGGAGATTGAATATGCAAATCAGTAATGGCCAGTCCACATATATATTTATATATATATATGTATGTGTGTGTGTGTATATATATATATATATGGAGATATATATATATAGATATATATATGGTAGAACTCTGACCTCATAACCTACAGCAACCTGCCCAGGAAACCAACTTCTTATCTACAATACCCAGCCCAGGAAGTCAGCCTGCTCTAAGTAGGAAAGAGGATTGCTCTTTCTGCAGGAAAGAGGATTGCTATCTCTAATAATAATCCAGGAAACTAAACAATAACTTCTGAAATCAAGATAGCCATAACTTAATTAATAACTGCCATCTTCCCTAATTTTTGTCCCTACTTCCAATTTAGAACCAACCAGAGAAAACAAATATGTACCCCTAACCCATCACGTAGGATGCCTGCTTCTAGCTAGCCTGCCTCCAGCTCTCCCAGGCCCACAGGGCACAGCACTATGAAGCTTTCCCCCTCCGCCGCCTGCCTCTGAGTCTCTGCTGAAACACAAGTGACCGAGGTGAACTGCCTTGCCACAGCAAGCTCTGAATCAATAGCTCGGTTCTCACGTTTACATCACTCATTCTCATATGTTCATTCTCTTTGTTTACCTCCACAGTATCAAAGACTACTAAAATCAAGATGAACAGTAGATTCAGGATGAGTGTGAAGGTGCAGGGGAATAGGAAGCTAGTTGCGAATAGAGAGGGGGGATTCTGTATGCTTAGGAAGGGACAGGGAGGGGGCTTACATTTATATATTGCTTGTTATGAGTTTCCTGTGGCTTGGTTGTAGATTTATACAATTTACTGAAGCCTCATAAAACCTTGTGGGAGAGATTTTGTTTAATCTACCATTTTAAGGGAAATAAAACTAAAACCGTTTTCATAACCCATCAGGAGTAGAGTGGCATCCAAGGCCAGGTTTCCTCTTTCTACTCTGCCAGGCCACTCCCCTAAACCTCCTCTGACTTTCCCACTGCACTTCGGACCACAATCACCATGACTGTCTCATGAACTATGTTGCGACTCCTTGTTCAGTCCTTTGTTGCTATGCAAAAAGGTGAATAACATAAATTACATATCTTGCCCAAGTTTACACAGTCAGTAAGTGGCAGGATGTAAATTTGAATCCAAATCTTTCAAATTTTAAAGTCCATGGTCTTTCAGTACATTAGGCTACTTGGGAGGTCTAGTTTGCTGGCAGGTGCCAAGGCAAAGTGGATACTAAATTTATTGACTTGAAGTGGTTAAATACAGTAAAGCTAGGGTACTGGAAATAAACTTTACAGTTACTAACGATGATGGCCCTGGTGAGAGATGAGACTGGTGGTTGGAAGGCCTATTGTTGTTGTTTAGTCACTCGGTCATGTCCGACTATTTTGCGACCCCATGGACTGTAGCCGGACAGGCTCTTCTGTCCATGGGATTTCCCAGGCAAGAATACTGGAGTGGGTTGCCATTTGATTCTTCAGGGGATCTTCCTGATTCAGGGATCAAACCCACATCTCCTGCATTGCAGGCAGATTCTTTACTGCTGAGCCACCGTCCCAGCCCAGAAGGTCTATTAGCCAGGTACAAAAGGAGGGAGTCTTGGAAGTTGGAAGGTAATGTTGCCTATAGTGATAAGGAGATAGTGACTGACATAAGAAAAGTTCATCAAATTAAAATGAGAATGACTGATGGTGGGGAAATGGACTGTCCTACTGGAGACTGGGATTGGATTGGGGTTTAGGAAATTGCAGTTGCCTTGCCTCCACCCTGTGCTCTGAAGAGAGGAGAAAAAGCAGAAGCTTCTCAGGATGAGGACAGGAGGAAGCCAGATATAATCTAGGCAGATATACAAAAGTGACATGGCTGAGAATGCAGGAGGAAAGAAATGCAAGACACAGGAGAAGCGATTGTAGAAGAAGGAAGATCTGGAGGGGCTGCAAGTTCTGGAAAAGAGTTGCAGGGCTTCCCAGGTGCCACCAGTGGTAAAGAACCTGCCTGCCAATGCAGGAGATATAAGAGGCTTGGATTTGACACCTGGGTTGGGAAAATCCCCTAGAAGAGGAAATGGCAACCCACTCCAGTATTCTTGCCTGGAGAATCCCATGGACAGAGGAGCCTGGTGGGCTATACTCCACAGGGTAGTAAAGAATTGGACATGAATGAAACAACTTAGCACATGCAACCTAGAGATCAAGGTGATAATTGCAGCTACCCAAGGAAAAGAAAGCAGAAAACTGGTTGGTAAATAGAAGATTACATTCTAGATGAAGGGAGAAGCAATACTGAGTCATCAGGATTTAGTTACTGATTAAGATGGAAAAAATAACCAGGTCAAATTCCAGTTGTATGAGTTGAAAATTAAAATTAGATTAAATTTTATAATAGATTTCTCCAAGTGAAAACAGGCATAATTTGAAGGTTTCCCCTTTTTTGTTGTAAAAAAACACATACCTCGTAACGTTTGTTAAAAGGTCCTGGGTATTTTGTCTTAAGGAAGTTATTACAGTTTGACCTTTACAAAGTTTCCTTCTAGATTCTGGAGTTTGCCATTTAAAGTACTCAGCAGTCTTCATTACAAGTGAGGTGAGAGAGAGGGGCGAGCCACCCCAGTGAATAAGTATGAGTCATTGGCCCCCCGCCCACAGTATGCTTATATGTGTCATGTAACAGGATTAGCACAAGGTAGTGACGTAGAGTTTTCAGGAGGAAGATAATGATGCTCTATTGTTTTTCTATTGCTTTCCTGATAACCCCAATATAATTTTCCTCCCAAATTCAGTCTGGGAAGTAGACATATTTAGGAACATCTATCTAGCATGAAGGAATAACCTAAAATGTATACTGATTTCTCTCTTGTACCCTTTGCTCTATACAGTACTGTTGCCTGGTAATTAAACTATAATGTATCATGGGTTAAAAAAAAACAAACCCAAATTTCTATTGTCTTATCCAGATGTTTTTTTCCTGTCAGACAGTCAACCCTCAAAGCAAAATATCTAGGATAAAACCTTGCATATACATTTCTAGGCTGTGGTTGATTTTAAGCTAGAAAAGAGGGGCGCTTTGACTAATGCTTTTCAAAGGGAAAAAATAATATTCAAAATTCATTATAAGCACTAATTCACAATAACCATGTAATTTTATGGCCTCACTTCGACTCTGCAGCACACAAACCTAAAAATAAACGTCTTGTTTCCCTGCCCCTTCTTGGTACTTTTTTACACCCTCCTACGAACCTCAAAAAACAAACTAGCACCTAGGGAGGAGTTGGATGAGGAGATTTATGAGGATAAAACCAGGCTGTGATGGCTCTGCAGTCAGAAGTGACCCTAGGGAAATGTTATTTAGTGTACCTGAAGAAAAACAATACAGATATGTAACACTAAAGCTGTTGTAATTTCTGGATGAAAAAATACTTTGTGCTAAACGGGGACAGACTGAGGAGGCGCATGTCTTCTCATAGATACGCTTATTTATTTGATCCCTAATTTTAAGTTGGAATTTTCCCTGAGATGTTGTATTTAACTTCTGATCAACAACAGCTAGCACGGCGTCCTCAGTCTGTTGAGGCTTTCATTACTGCTGAGCTTATTATAGAACAAATCAAAACCTCATACACAGAGGTCTCCAGAAACGCAGGTTGTTGCAAAATTTCATTTTGTCAACCACACTTCTGTACAGAATATGCCCAAACTGTAAAGTGAATTAAAGTATGACTCATTTTTATTCCCTTAGTCTAAATAAACATAAAATCACCAGTGGACAGCGACTCATGCCTCAGCTTAACCCAATAGGCAGTTAGGTGCTCATGTGTGTTTATGATATTTTTCTCTCACTGTCCAAGACCCCCTCTGATTTTCTCACCCACTCCCTAAAAGAGAATTTTTAAATTTCTGTTTGTTACCTCTTACCGACATTTATTTTGACAATTTTTTTCTGATAGTCCATCTTCATCCTCTCCCATGATATCCACAGCTGAAAATATCAATGCAACGAGAATGGCAAAGCAGCACACCAGCGCAAAGATGACGATGCACTTCTGCTGGGACTGCAAGAGAGAAAGACGATAAAGAAAAGTAAGGGGAGCAGCTTTGGCTTAGGAACCTCAGGCTGTGACAGCTTCTTTAAAAGTTCCATGCAAAACCCTTTGGGGAAGAGTTAGTTTTGTTACTGCCAGAGAAGCACTACTCTCTGGGTGAAATGTCTCAGACCTTTATGCTTATTCCTTAACAAAGCTTTCAAACCCTTGCTAAATATGTTAGAATCTATTAAATAATTCAGGTGCTACATCAAGACTTCCAAATGAATGTGCTCTTTTTCTTTCTAATCAAAAGCAGTCCAGAAAAGATGACTGTAAGACCCATTACTGCAAATTAAAAATGAAACCCAAGGTGGCTCAATAATTATTTTCTGTTCCCTGTTATCACCACTATGCAAACTGCATTTATAACTTCTAGGGAGTATTTTCAGAAGGAGCAAGAGTGACCTTTGACCAGGCAGCCAGGAGCACTCTCTTACCAATGGGACACATATATGCACAGATACACATGCACACGCACATAGATTTCAGACTTTTGGTGAGACCAGCCGGCTTTGTTTCCTCCTACCACCCTCCTACCCTTCATCCCTGCAGCCACATGGTCTCTAAAGAATCATGGAATCTTCTAAAGTACAGTGTCCAGTTTGTCCAGGGGCAGCCTCAGGTTACAGATTACACAGAAAGATGCAGTTTGGAAATAATGATGTTTCTGTGACCAGGCACTATCAGTTCAAATGGTTGTTTCTTTCTAGTGTTTTCTAACCCTCCCTCAGGTCTCATCTCACAGAACCTGTTCCAAGTCCATTTGTGCCTGTCATTATTTTCTACTGCACATTCAGGGATAAAATGGGAGAAAGCACAAGTAAGATATACCATTGTTCTTTAACCACACGCTCTGGGTATCTCTAGGGCATGGGTTGTTTTATTCCTTCCATCTACGAGCAAAAAGAGAAGAGCCTAACAAATAGAAGGTGCTCATAGATGCAGAGAAGGCCTTTGACAAAATTCAACATCCATTTATGATAAAAACTCTCCAGAAAGCAGGAATAGAAGGAACATACCTCAACATAATAAAAGCTATCTATGACAAACCCACAGCAAACATTATCCTCAATGGTGAAAAATTGAAAGCATTTCCCCTAAAGTCAGGAACAAGACAAGGGTGTCCACTTTCACCGCTACTATTCAACATAGTTCTGGAAGTTTTGGCCACAGCAATCAGAGAAGAAAAAGAAATAAAAGGAATCCAAATTGGAAAAGAAGAAGTAAAACTCTCACTGTTTGCAGATGACATGATCCTCTACATGGAAAACCCTAAAGACTCCACCAGAAAATTACTAGAGCTAATCAATGAATATAGTAAAGTTGCAGGATATAAAATCAACACACAGAAATCCCTTGCATTCCTATACACGAATAATGAGAAAGTAGAAAAAGAAATTAAGGAAACAATTCCATTCACCATTGCAACGAAAAGAATAAAATTCTTAGGAATATATCTACCTAAAGAAACTAAAGACCTATATATAGAAAACTATAAAACACTGATGAAAGAAATCAAAGAGGACACTAATAGATGGAGAAATATACCATGTTCATGGATTGGAAGAATCAATATAGTGAAAATGAGTATACTACCCAAAGCAATTTACAAATTCAATGCAATCCCTATCAAGCTACCAGCCACATTTTTCACAGAACTAGAACAAATAATTTCAAGATTTGTATGGAAATACAAAAAACCTCGAATAGCCAAAGCAATCTTGAGAAAGAAGAATGGAACTGGAGGAATCAACTTGCCTGACTTCAGGCTCTACTACAAAGCCACAGTCATCAAGACAGTATGGTACTGGCACAAAGACAGACATACAGATCAATGGAACAAAATAGAAAGCCCAGAGATAAATCCACACACATATGGACACCTTATCTTTGACAAAGGAGGCAAGAATATACAATGGAGTAAAGACAATCTCTTTAACAAGTGGTGCTGGGAAAACTGGTCAACCACTTGTAAAAGAATGAAACTAGATCACTTTCTAACACCGCACACAAAAATAAACTCAAAATGGATTAAAGATCTAAATGTAAGATCAGAAACTATAAAACTCCTAGAGGAGAACATAGGCAAAACACTCTCAGACATAAATCACAGCAGGATCCTCTATGATCCACCTCCCAGAATTCTGGAAATAAAAGCAAAAATAAACAAATGGGATCTAATTAAAATTAAAAGCTTCCTGCACAACAAAGGAAAATATAAGCAAGGTGAAAAGACAGCCTTCTGAATGGGAGAAAATAATAGCAAATGAAGCAACTGACAAACAACTAATCTCAAAAATATACAAGCAACTTATGCAGCTCAACCCCAGAAAAATAAACGACCCTATCAAAAAATGGGCCAAAGAACTAAATAGACATTTCTCCAAAGAAGACATACGGATGGCTAACAAACACATGAAAAGATGCTCAACATCACTCATTATTAGAGAAATGCAAATCAAAACCACAATGAGGTACCACTTCACACCAGTCAGAATGGCTGCGATCCAAAAATCTGCAAGCAATAAATGCTGGAGAGGGTGTGGAGAAAAGGGAACCCTCCTACACTGTTGGTGGGAATGCAAACTAGTACAGCCACTATGGAGAACAGTGTGGAGATTCCTTAAAAAATTGCAAATAGAACTACCTTATGACCCAGCAATCCCACTTCTGGGCATACACACCGAGGAAACCAGAATTGAAAGAGACACATGTACCCCAATGTTCATCGCAGCACTGTTTATAATAGCCAGGACATGGAAACAACCTAGATGTCCATCAGCAGATGAATGGATAAGAAAGCTGTGGTACATATACACAATGGAGTATTACTCAGCTGTTAAAAAGAATTCATTTGAATCAGTTCTGATGAGATGGATGAATCTGGAGCCGATTATACAGAGTGAAGTAAGCCAGAAAGAAAAACACCAATACAGTATACTAACACATATATATGGAATTTAGGAAGATGGCAATGACGACCCTGTATGCAAGACAGGGAAAGAGACACAGATGTGTATAACGGTCTTTTGGACTCAGAGGGAGAGGGAGAGGGTGGGATGATTTGGGAGAATGACATTCTAACATGTATACTATCATGTGAATTGAATTGCCAGTCTATGTCTGACGCAGGATGCAGCATGCTTGGGGCTGGTGCATGGGGATGACCCAGAAGGATGTTATGGGGAGGGAGGTGGGAGGGGGTGTCATGTTTGGGAATGCATGTAAGAATTAAAGTTTTTAAAATTTAAAAAATAAAAAACTAAAAAACTAAAAAAAAAAAAAGAAATAATATCCAGACAATAAATACGACTCAATTGTTTATAAGAAAAAAAAAAAAAAAAAGAGGTAGTTACTGTATAAACAAATACAGAGTGAATGAATGAAATGAAAATCACCATGCAAATGGAGAGCAACATGAGATTTCTTTCAGTGACCTTCCTAAAAGAAAATCAGTTCATTTCCACATTTTGGTGACTGTAAATCTTGCAGCTCGTTCTTTTTCACACTGTTTGGGATCTAGAGGCAAATCTACAGGCCAAGCTTATCAACTCTGCAAAATTCTGCAGAACAGATTATGCATTCATCCTTGCTCCTTTACTTGGCATTCATCCTTGAATCTTCACTAATCTTATTTTTAAGAAGCAGCACTGTAAACTTGTTGAAGGCTCAGACTTAAGAAAAAGATTGCTTGGATTCTGCCACTTAATAGTTGTATGACCTTGGGCAAGTATTTAGTCTTTATGCTTTAGATTCTTTGTCTGTAAAATGGGCATAATAATAATAACAACAACTGCCTTATATGGTTGTTATTAAAAATTAAATTAAATAAGATAAAGGACAGAAATGGTATGGACCTAACAGAAGCAGAAGGTACTAAGAAGAGGTGGCAAGAATACACAGAAGAACTCTACAAAAAGATCTTCATGACCCGGATAATCACGATGGTGTGATCACTCATCTAGAGCCAGACATCCTGGAATGTGAAGTCAAGCGGGCCTTAGAAAGCATCACTATCAACAAAGCTAGTGGAGGTGACAGCATTCCAGTTGAGCTGTTTCAAATCCTGAAAGATGATGCTGTGAAAGTGCTGCACTCAATATGCCAGCAAATTTGGAAAACTCAGCAGTGGCCACAGGACTGCAAAAGGTCAGTTTTCATTCCAATCCCAAAGAAAGGCAATGCCAAAGAATGCTCAAACTACCACACAATTGCACTCATCTCACACGCTAGTAAAGTAATGCTCAAAATTCTCCAAGCCAGGCTTCAACAATATGTGAACCATGAACTTCCTGATGTTCAAGCTGGTTTTAGAAAAGGCAGAGGAACAGAGATCAAATTGCGAACATCTGCTGGAACATGGAAAAAGCAAGAGTGTTCCAGAAAAACATCTATTTCTGCTTTCTTGACTATGCCAAAGCCTTTGACTGTGTGGATCACCACAAACTGTGGAAAATTCTGAGAGAGATGGGAATACCAGACCACCTGACCTGCCCCTTGAGAAATCTGTATGCAGGTCAGGAAGCCACAGGACATGGAACAACAGACTGGTTTCAAATAGGAAAAGGAGTGCGTCAAGGCTGTATATTGTCACCCTGCTTATTTAACTTCTATGCAGAGTACATCATGAGAAACGCTGGACTGGAAGAAACACAAGCTGGAATCCAGATTGCTGGGAGAAATATCAATAACCTCAGATATGCAGATGACACCACCCTTATGTCAGAAAGTGCAGAGGAACTAAAAAGCCTCTTGATGAAAGTGAAAGAGGAGAGTGAAAAAGTTGGCTTAAAGCTCAACATTCAGAAAACGAAGATCACGGCATCCAGTCCCATCACTTCATGGGAAATAGATGGGGAAACAGTGGAAACAGTGTCAGACTTTATGTTTTGGGGCTCCAAAATCACTGCAGATGGTGACCGCACCCATGAAATTAAAAGACGGTTACTCCTTGGAAGAACAGTTATGAGCAACCTAGATAGCATATTCAAAAGCAGAGACATTACTTTGCCGACTAAGGTCCGTCTAGTCAAGGCTATGGTTTTTCCTGTGGTCATGTATGGATGTGAGAGTTGGACTGTGAAGAAGGCTGAGTGCCGAAGAATTGATGCTTTTGAACTGTGGGGTTGGAGAAGACTCTTGAGAGTCCCTTGGACTGCAAGGAGATCCAACCAGTCCATTCTGAAGGAGATCAGCCCTGGGATTTCTTTGGAAGGAAGAATGCTGAAGCTGAAACTCCAGTACTTTGTCCACCTCATGCAAAGAGTTGACTCATTGGAAAAGACTCTGATGCTGGGAGGGATTGGGGGCAGGAGGAGAAGGGGACGACCGAGGATGAGATGGGTGGATGGCATCACTGACTTGATGGACGTGAGTCTGAGTGAACTCCGGGAGTTGGTGATGGACAGGGAGGCCCGGCGTGCTGCGATTCATGGGGTCGCAAAGAGTGGGACACGACTGAGCGACTGAATTGAACTGATGTAAGTACTTGGAACAGTGCCCCCAAAATAAAGAGCACTAAATGAGTGTCATTGTTAGTATATTGTACTAATATGCATCTCTGTAAGCTGCCTCAAATATTTTGGGGAAACAAGGTAAAGATATGAACAAACAAAACATACAACAAAAAATACAACTAGGTCTAGAGAAAGGCCGAGAGATAGAGACACAAGAGCAGGAAGAAATAAGACAAAAAGAGAGAAAAGAAATGTGAGCTGGAAGTTTTCTAGGATAAAATTAAGAAACTGATCTAGATCAGTACTCAGAATTCAAAGCAGTATTTTTCAAACTTAAGCATGCATCTAAATTACCTAGAGGGCTTATTAAAACATTCATTGATGAGCCCCACTTCCAGAGTTTTTGATTCATTAGGTCTGGGGTGGGGCCCACAAACATGCATTTATAACAAGTTTCCATGCGGATGTTGATGCTCCCAGTCTAGGTGCCATACTTTGATGTATCAAAGTTTCATCTCTACTAAATGCTGCTTAATACATGTTCATCATTCAAATTCACCTGCCTACAGTAGTTTATTTTCAAACATTAAAGGGATCATTATAAATACACCCTACTAATCCAAATGTAAACCTTGTAATTTTTTTTCCTTTGTGAAGGTTTAAAAAATTATTTAAACTCTTTACTTGATATTTAAATGATACTCATCACTCATATAATAACAAAACATTTCCTGTTAGTTATTTAATATTAAAAAGAAAATAAATCACCAGGGTCCCACTGAGATATAACTGTCATCAATATTTTCTTCTGGTTCTTTCCTATACCACATCTACCTATATAGATCTGATAATATTTATAGTATTCTTTATACAGTTTTACATCCTGCTTTTTGAACAAAATCATGTTTTACTATATTAAATACTCTTTTAAAGCATAGTTTTAAGTTGTGTCGTGTTTCACTGCATGAAAAATAATTATCTCCTTTGCTCACAAATCTTTCCTTCAAAGCCACTAATTTTACGACAGAAATAAAGATTAAACATTTCGCTCATTTTATTCATTTCTCTATAATTATACATAGAAGCAAAAAACTTTTAGAGATTTAAAATAATATAATGATATTCACATTAATTTTGTACAGAAGACCCTCTAACCCGAGATAATATAATTAAATATTTTCTCAGAATCCTAGAGACAGCAGCATGTCAGCTATATAGTGGGTACTGTATGCAGGTCAAGAAGCAACAGTCAGGACCAGACATGGAACAGTCAACTGGTTCAAAATTCAGAAAGGAGTATGTCAAGGCTGTATATCATCACCCTGCTTATTTAACTTATATGTAGAGTACATCATGTGAAATGCTGGGCTGGATGAATCACAAGCTGGAGTCAAGATTGCTGGGACAAATATCAATAACCTCAGGTATGCAGATGACACCACCCTAATGGCAGAAGGCCAAGAGGAACTAAAGAGCCTTTTGATGAAAGTGAAAGAGTAGAGTGAAAAAGTTGGCTTAAAACTCAACATTCAAAAAACTAAGATCATGGCATCTGGTCCCATCACTTTATGGCAAACAGATGGTGGTGGGGGAAGAAAACAGTGGCAGATTTTATTTTCTTGGGCTCCAAAATCACTACGGATGGTGACTGCAGCCATGAAATTAAAAGATGTTTGCTCCTTGGAAAAAAAAGCCATGACAAACCTAGACAGCATATTCAAAAGCATAGACATTACTTTGCGGACAAAGGTCCATATAATCAAAGCTATGGTTTTTCCAGTGGTCATGTATGGATGTGAGAGTTGGACCATGAAGAAGACTGAGCACTGAAAAATTGATGCTTTTGACCTGTGGTGTTGGAGAAGACTCTTAAGAGTCCCTTGGACAGTAAGGTGATCCAACCAATCAATCTTGAAGGAAATTAACCCTGAATATTCATTGCAAGGACTAATGCTGAAGCTCCAATACTTTGGCCACCTGATTTGAAGAGCCTACTCATGGCATCACTGACTCAATGGACATGAGTTTGAGCAAACTTTGGGAGATAGTGAAGAACAAGGAAATCAGGTGTGCTGCAGTTCATGGGGTCGCAGAGTTGGACATAACTTAGCAACTGAACAATAGCAACAAAGTCTTAAATAATCTAAACTTCTACTTAAGAATGTAGAATATTTTTTTAAAAGAAGCATGATAAACTCAAAATAGAGAAATGGAAAAAATACAGACCAGAATTCATTTAAAGAAAAAATTGAAAATACCAAGGAGATTTAACAATGAAACAAAAGCCTGGTTCTTTTGGAAGATTAATAAAATTGATAAATTTTCAGCTATACATATATGAAAAAAGAAAGACACAAATTGAAAAAAGCTCTGTCAGTTCAGTTCACTTCAGTTCAGTCGCTCAGTCATGTCCGACTCTTTGCGACCCCATGAATCACAGCACACCAGGCCTCCCTGTCCATCACCAACACCCACAGTTCACTCAGACTCACATCCATCTAGTCATTGATGCCATCCAACCATCTTATCCTCTGTCATTCCCTTCTCCTTCTGCCCCCCATCCCTCTCAGCATCAAAGTCTTTTCCAATGAGTCAACTCTTCGCATAAAAATCTCTATAAAGTCACATAAAATGAACCATAAAGAAGGTAATATTATGAATAAGTTGAAATTAATCAGTGCAGATAAAATGGACAACTTTTGCAAAATAAAATTACTAAACCTCACTCAACAAGAAACAGGTAAACTTAATACCCTTATATCAATTAAAGGAAATGAACTTTTAAATTTAAAACGTTAACACAGAGGAAACTCCAAGTTTAGGTGGTATCATTTTAGAAATCAGTTCAGTTCAGTGGCTCAGTTGCGTCTGACTCTTTGCGAACCCATGGACTGCAGTATGCCAGGCTTCCCTGCCCATCACCAATCCTGGAACTTACTCAAACTCATGTCCATTGAGTCTATGATGCCATCCAACCATCTCATCCTCTGTCGTCCTCTTCTCTTCCTGCCTTCAATCTTTCCCAGCATCAGGGCCTTTTCCAGTGAGTCAGTTCTTTGCATCAGGTGGCCAAAGTATGGAGTTTCAGCTTTAGCATCAGTCCTTCCAATGAATATTCAGGTCTGATTTCCTTTAGGATAGACTGGTTGGATTTCTTTGCAGTCCAAGGGACTCTCTAACACCATACTTCAAAAACATCAATTCTTTGGCTCTCAGCTTTCCTTATAGTCTAACTCTCACATCCATACATGACTACTGGAAAAACCATACCCTTGACTAGACGGACATTTGCCAGCAAAGTAATGTCTCTGCTTTTTAATATGCTGTCTAGGTTGGTCATATCTTTTCTTCCAGGGAGCAACTGTCTTTTAATTTCATGGCTGCAGTCACCATCTGCAGTGACTTTGGAGTCCAAGAAAATAAAGTCTCTCACTGTTTCCATTGTTTCCCCATCTATTTGCCATGAAGTGATAGGACCAGATGCCATGATCTCAGCTTTCTGAATGTTGAGTTTTAAGCCAACTTTTTCACTCTCTTTCACTTTCATCAGGGGGCTCTTTAGTTCTTCTTTGCTTTCTGCCATAGGGGTGGTATCATCTGCATACCTCAGGTTATTGATATTTGTCCTGGCAATCTTGATTCCAGCTTGTGCTTCATCCAGCCCAGCATTTCTCATGATGTACTCTGCATAGAAGTTAAATAAAGCAGGGTGACAATATACAGCCTTGGCATACTCCTTTCCCCATTTGGAACCAGTCTGTTGTTCCATGTCCAGTTCTAACTGTTGCTTCTTGACCTGCATACAGATTTCTCAGGAGGCAGGTCAGGTGGTCTGGTATTCCATTTCTTTCAGAATTTTCCACAGTTCGTTGTGATCCACACAGTCAAAGGCTTTGGCATAGTCAATAAAGCAGAAGTAGATGTTTTTCTGGAACTCTATTGCTTTTTTGATGACCCAACGGATGTTGGCAATTTGATTTCTGGTTCCTCTGTCTCTTCTAAATCCAGATTGAACATATGGAAAGTCATATTTCATGTACTGTTGAAGCCTGGCTTGGAGAACTTTGAGCATTACTGTATACGCATGTGAGATGAGTGCAATTGTGTGGTAGAATTTGAGCATTCTCTGGCATTGACTTTCTTTGGGATTGGAATGAAAACTGACCTTTTCCAGTCCTGTGGCCACTGCTGAGTTCTCCAAATTTGTGGCATATTGAGTGCAACACTGTCACAGCATCATCTTTCAGGATTTGAAATAGCTCAACTGGAATTCCATCATCTCCACTAGCTTTGTTCGTAGTGATGCTTCCTAAGGCCCCCTTGACTTCACATTCCAGGAAGTCTGGCTCTGGGTGAGTGATCACACCATCATGATTATCCGGGTCATGAAGATCTGTTTTATAGAGTTCTTCTGTGTATTCTTGCCACCTCTTCTTAATATCTTCTGCTTCTGTTAGGTCCATACCATTTCTGTTCTTTATTGAGACCATCTTTGCATGAAATGTGCCCTGGGTATCTCTAATTTTCTTGAAGAGATCTCTAGTCTTTCCCATTCTATTGTTTTCCTCTATTTCTTTGCATTGATCTTAGAAATAAACATTATCAATTCCATAAAAATTTTTCCAGAAAATGGAAGAGATGGAAAATCTTCCCAACACATTCTGAGGTTACTGTTACCCTGACAGAAAAACCAAACACTTAAGAAAAAACTTTTTTCTCTCCTATTGTTTAATGATGCATTGCCTAGAAAACCAAGACAGTACAGTCATATTGCAACATTTATTTAATGTCTACCTCACTCAAAAGGAGCACAGGGAGGGATCTGCAATGGCCATAACCTCAACAGGGAACAGAATTTCTCAATTATCTTCAGAATTCTTACAACAATTGCAGAAGATCTTATCCATCTGAGCACACCTTGAATTGAAAGATAAAACACCTCCCTCCCCATAACAACTTTCTGGGTCATGGGAGGGGGGTTCAAGTTTGGGAATGCATGTAAGAATTAAAGATTTTAAAATTTAAAAAATAAAAACTAAAATTAAAAAAAAAAAAAAAAGAAAGAAAGATAAAACACCAGCTACACAGCTGCCTTTTTTTTTTTTTTAAATGCCTACTACAGTTCTCCCAATGGCACTTAAGGGTGTCCCTCTTTTAGGAAATTTTCACTCTTTTTACTGGACCAATAATGAAAATTATTTCTATAGTAACATAAAGGCTTATATTTTTTCCCTTTCAAGGACATGCAAATTCATTATTTGAGCATGCATTAATTTTCTACCTTTTGGTCTTTTTCACTAAATTGAGCTCTTTGAGTTCTACAATCTTACCTAAATCTATATGCATGGCAGACATGATCGATAAACATTTGTTAAATAAGTGATGAATAAATAATAAGGGGAAAGGGCTAAAAAATCAAAATGGTGATTGTTGTTTTTCATAACCCTGTTTATTTACTATGGCACCCCACTCCAGTACTCTTGCCTGGAAAATCCCATGGGTGGAGGAGCCTGGTAGGCTGCAGTCCATAGGGTCACTAAGGGTCAGACACGACTGAGCGACTTCACTTCCACTTTTCACTTTCATGCATTGAAGAAAGAAATGGCAACCCACTCCAGTGTTCTTGCCTGGAGAATCCCAGGGACGGGGGAGCCTGGTGGGCTGCCATCTATGGGGTCGCACAGAGCCGGACACAACTGAAGCGACACAGAAGAAGAAAAAGAAACACTTTCCTATGGGTTCCCATAACAGAACTTTTATTTGTAAAATTGAACAGTAAAAAAATTAAAGAGATCAAAATTAGCTAACACAAAGGATAACAATGTATAGAGAAGGCATCTTTTCCAAAATATCAGGACAGAAAACAAAAACTCAAGTTTGAATCAACATGTTAACTGAGCACAAGAACCTACTCCCAATACTATGCTAAATCATTAGAGATGAAGAACAGATATAATAATGATAATGATAATTCTATAACAGTGTTTGACAACTAAAAGTTACCATCCACGGACAAGAAATTTTGAAGATTTATTGCAAATTAGATTGATCAAGGAGATCAAAGCCCAAGACACATATGCATACATACATGGTAAGTCTCTTCAGTCGTGTCTGACTCTGTGTGACCCTAAGGACTGTAATTCCCCTCGTTCCTCTGTCCATGGGATTCTCCAGGCAAGAATACTGGAGTGGGTTGCCATTTCCTACTGCAGGGGATCTTCCTCACCCAGGGATTGAACCCATGTCTGTTACTTCTCCTGTCTTGACAAGTGGGTTCTTTCCCACTAGTGCCACCTGGGAATCCCCAAGACACAACACGAAAACACAAACAGCTATAAAGGAGAGCTCTAAGTGTAGAGGTGATAGAAGAAACTGGAAGGAACTTTGGAATGACAGACACTATACAGTCACGCCTTAGAGATATTGCAGGCTTGGTTCCAGACCACTGCAATAGAGTAAATATCATAATAAAGTGAGCTACAAATATTCAGTTTCCTAGTAGTTATAAATTTATGTTTATACCATAGTGAAATCTATTAAGTATAAAATAGCAGTATGTCTAAAAAAAACAATGCACATATCTTCAGTAAAAATGCTTTATTACTAAAAGTGCTAACCATAATCTAAGCTTTCAGTGAGTCATCATATTTTTGTTGGTGGAGGGTGTTGCCTTGATGTTGATGGCTGCTGGCTGATTAGGGTGGTGGTTGCTGAAGAATGGGGTGACTGCAGCAACTTCTTAAAATAAGACAACAGTGTAGTTCGCCACATCGAGTGATTCTTCCTTTCATGAGTGATTCTCTGTAACATGCAATGGTAGTGTTGTCTTTTACCCACCATAGAACTTCTTTCAGAATTGTAGTCAATCTTCTCAACCACTGCCATGGCTTAATCAACCAAGTTTATGTAATAATCTCAATCCTCTGGTGTCATTTTAACAGTCTTCACAGTCTCTTCACCAGGAGTAGATTCCATCCCAAGAAACCACTTTCTTTGTTCATTAATAAAAAGCAACTCCCCATCTGTTCAAGTTTGACCATTGCAGTAATTCACTCACACTTTCAGACTCTACTTCTAATTCTAGTTACTTCCTTCAACGAAGTCTTGAAACCCTCAAAGGACACTTAAAATGTTCAGTAAGCCATGTTGTAAACAGACTTGATATCATCCAGACTCAGTTGTTCGATTCATAGAGCACAGGCAGAGTAATTTAATGTAATTCTTAAGGGCCCTTGGATTTTTGAAATGATAAATGAGCACTGGCTTCAACTTAACGTCATTGGCTGTCTCTAACAAGAGAGTCAGCCTATCTTCTGAAGTTCTGAAGTCAGGCATTGACTTTCCTCTATAGCTATGAAGGCTTCCCTTATGGCTCATCTGGTGAAGAATCTGCCTGCAATGCAGGAGATCTGGGTTTGATCCCTGGGTTGGGAAGATCCTCAGAAGAAGGGAAAGGCTACTCACTCCAGTATTCTGGCCTGGACTGTAAAGTCCATGGAATGGCAAAGAGTCAGACACGACTGAGTGACTTTCACTTTTCACTATAACTATGACAGTCTGGGAGAAGGCAATGGCACCCCACTCCTAGATGGCATCTTCTTCCAATATAAGGTTGTTTTGTCCACACTGATATGTCTTTCAATATATCATAGTAAGCCCAAGTCCTTTCTGCTTACTGCGATTGGAGATTTTTTTCTGAAGTCAGTTGGTTAAGACTGCTTCATGTTTCTTATATAAATTATTTTTTCCCAATCACAGTAAAGGTTGATATATCATCCAATTGGGGGCAAAAGAAAAAAATCTCATTTCATACAGCCACCTTCATTAATTATCTTGGCCAGATCTTCTGTCCAACTTCTTGCAGCTTCTACATCAGCACTTGCTGCTTCATCTTGCACTTCTGTTACAGAGACATCTTCCTTCCTTTAAGTTCATGAACCAACCTCTGATAACTTAAAACGTTTCTTCTGAAATTTCCTCATCTTTCTCAGCATTCATAGAATTGAATATGGAACCTAAAAGTTGCATCTTCCTATATACAGAAAAGTGCTAAATTAATTAACTCTGCACTTAATGACCTCATACTTGCAGTCTGTAGGTCTGTATTGTGCAGGATGGGCAAAGAAGTATAATACAATATGATCTACACCTCTATAAGGCTGAGGAGAGGGATGTGACTGTGATCCATTTCATGGAAGAGTTGTATCAGTTCAGTTCAGTTCAGTCGCTCAGTTGTGTCCAACTCTTTGCAACCCCATGAACCGCAGCAAGCCAGGCCTCCCTGTCCATCTGAGCAGGCCAATTCTGTTGCCTCCCACCTTCTCTTCTATGCACATATAATCTCTGGAATACAGAATTAGGGATTTCCTCTATACTCATCATGAAGAGAAACAAGGTATTTTGAATATTAGTGAATGAACAAGGCTGCTTTATGTAAGTCCATAAGAAGCAGCCAATATTTAATGGCTAAAATGTTATACTTTCATGTTCTCTGTGCCCCCATGTCCATTATAGATAAAATTAAACAAAAAAGTAACAACAAATTGACAGCTGGTCTTTGAAAAGTTGAGGGCTTATTCCTCAAAAGCCTTGTATTCTACACTCTGCTTTTAACAAGCTGAGAAAAAGCTCTGAATCTTTCAATATATCAAAGTAAGTCCAAGTCCTTTCAACTTACAGTGACAGTCAGTTGGTTAAGACTGTTTTATGTTTCTTACATAAATTACTTCCTGATCACAGTAAAGTTTGATATTTTATCCAGTTGGAGGTAAAAGAAAAAACATTGCTGACAAAACTCAACAATCTTTATTTTAAACTAATTAAAATGTAAAGAAAAGCAAGGGTTGACTTTGGGTATAACAGTGAAGTGAGCAAAAAAAGCAAATTTTATCTTTCATCCCCTGTGTTCAGTTTCCTCTTATTTGAAAAAGGAACACACACACACACACACACACACACACACACACACCCCACAGATATAAAAGGGTGTATTCAGGGAAGCTTGGAGTTGGAGTGGGATGGAACTTAAAGCCTTCTAATCTTAATTTGCCACTCAGTGCAGGGGTCTCATTGGCAACACCATGCTTCTCAGCTAAGACACTTCTAGATACCAGTCTCCCTACTTAATCAGTCAGCACTAATTTTTGAAAGTCCTTCAGTTCAGTTCAGTTGCTCAGTTGTGTACGACTCTTTGCAAGCCCATGAACCGCAGCACACCAGGCCTCCCTGTCCATCACCAACTCCTGGAGTCCACCCAAACCCATGTCCATTGAGTCGGTGATGCCATCCAACCATCTCATCCTCTATTGTTCCCTTCTCCTCCTGCCCTCAATCTTTCCCAGCATCAGGGTCTTTTTCAATGAGTCAGCTCTTCGCATCAGGTGACCAAAGTATTGGAGTTTCAGCTTCAACATCAGTCCTACCAATGAACACCCAGGACTGATCTCCTTTAGGATGGACTGGTTGGATCTCCTTGCAGTCCAAGGGACTCTCAAGAGTCTTCTCCAACATCACAGTTCAAAAGCATCAATTCTTCGTTACTCAGCTTTCTTTATAGTCCAACTCTCATATCCATACATGACTACTGGAAAAACCATAGCCTTGACTAGATGGAGCTTTTTTGGCAAAGTAATGTCTCTGCTTGTTACTATGCTGTCTAGGTTAGTTATAACTTTTCTTCCAAGGAGTAAGTGTCTTTTAATTTCATGGCTGCAGTCACCATCTGCAGTGATTTTAGAGCCCCAAATAATAGAGTCAGCCACTGTTTCCCATCTCTTTCCCATGAAGTGATGGGACCGGATGACATGATCTTTGTTTTCTGAATGTTGAGCTTTAAGCCAACTTTTTCACTCTCCTCTTTCACTTTCATCAAGAGGCTTTTTAGTTCCTCTTCACTTTCTGACATAAGGGTGGTGTCATCTGCATATCTGAGGTTATTGATATTTCTCCTGGCAATCTTGATTCCAGCTTGTGCTTCCTGCAGCCCAGCGTTTCTCATGATTCACTCTGCATATAAGTTAAATAAGCAGGGTGACTATATATAGCCTTGACGCACTCCTTTTCCTATTTGGAACCAGTCTGTTGTTCCATGCCCAGTTCTAACTGTTGCTTCCTGACCTGCATACAGATTTCTTAAGAGGCAGGTCAGGTGGTCTGTATTCCCATCTCTTTCAGAATTTCCTACAGTTTATTGTGATCCACACAATCAAAGGGTTTGGCATAGTCAATAAAGTAGAAATAGATGTTTTTCTGGAATTCTCTTGCTTTTTCCATGATCCAGAGGATGTTGGCAATTTGATCTCTGGTTCCTCTGCCTTTTCTAAAACCAGCTTGAACATCTGGAAGTTCACAGTTCTTATCGACATGCAAAGGCATTCAGTGAACAGAAGCATATCTTGGATTGCCATGACTAATGCCTACCCAGATGGCCACTTTCCCTCTTACTTCTTCCTAATTCTCTTTGCCTCTTTTCCTTCTCCTCCCCTCCCCATCCCTTTGTCTCCTTCATTAGTCTCTCTCTTTTCGGACTTCCTTTTCTTCCTTATCTCTTCACTGCTTTCCATCTCTGCCACTGTTCTTACCCCTTTTCAAAACTTCCATTCCCCTGCCCCCACACATCCCAGTCTTCTCCTGTTCCTCTGCTCCCAACTCTCAATCCACTGTGGAGCTTCTGTGGGGTTTTCCCCACAGAATTCACTCTCCTCCCACCCTGATTACCAGGAAGGAGTCCTGAAAAAAATACAAATAATAATATCCTGAGGCAATGGATAAAGAAATGCAAATTTGTAATATAGACAAGTCAAGTCATTTAGAGTAGAAGGGAGAAGGGCAGAGGTAAATATTTTAGTACATACTTTAACAGATTTCAACAGAATTCAAATTTTGTTTAATTAACAGCACTGTAGGAAAAATGTTTTCTACTGCTTTTACATATACCAACCTGTCCCTCTCCCCAACCATTAATTTATCAACTTTCTTTTTCAAAGACTCAGGCAAAAGTCCATCACAAGCCACACATGCGGGCATAGCTACTTTCATATACCTAACAGGATAATCTATAAGAACGCTGCTTTGTGAAGCCAGGGAGAATATAGCAATATCTGAACAAAGCACCACTTTGAGCCACGGAACAATCACTTTCTGCAAAGAAAGTGTGGTCTCAGGTTGAAAGGAAGCTGAGTTGAGTTGCCGTCAGGCTAGACATAAATCTTCCTTTGGTTTAGCCATTCATAGCAATTGCTCTTCAAGCTTTCATGCCTTCCTACCACAACATATTTATCACTCCCGCAAAAGCAAAACAAAACACCTTACAAATCTTGAAGCCACAAAATAAATTTATTAGAAGATCAGAAGAGAACCTCTACTCAATGTTCTGTGATGACCTAAATGGGAAGGAAATTTAAAAGAAAAAAAAGAGAGAGAGAGAGGATATATGTATACATTGGAGAAGGAAATGGCAATCCCTCTAGTATTCTTGCCTGGAAATTTCCATGGACAGAGGAGCCTGGCAAGCTACAGTCCATGGGGTCGCAAAGAGACAGCCACGACTGAGCAACTGAGCACATATGTATAAATAGAGCTGATTCATTTCACTCTACAGTAGAAACTAATACAACATTGTAAAGTAACTAAATTTTTAAAAGAAGATCAAGGAACTGGGAAGAGAAAAAGAGTGAGTATGGTTTTGACATACTTTCTTTTCTTCCTTGGAGCAATGCTCCATCAATCTCTCCATTTATCACAAAGGCTGATGTGGGTTCTAATTCCTCATCAAGGTTCCATAAACATGGACAGGGATAACTATCACCAATTATATATGGCTTTAGAGTTTACAAAGCCATTATGTATACAAGTCTGTATACATAACTTGTACATATACAAGTCTGTATACATAACTTGTACGTATACAAGTCTGTATACATAACTTGTATGTATACCCTGCTTCTCCTTTCCTGATCTTCTTTCTTTGGGTCATGATCCCCGAGCTGCCCACACCTACCTTCAGAGTCCTCAGGCAGTGGAATCAGGCTAGACGTTTGTTAGGGCTGTTTCTGGGCAGAGAATGGTCAGGAGTGATGGATCCAAGCCCTAGGAACTATGCTGTCTAGTTTTCTAAAAGGTCTAAGTAGTGTTTCTTGCACTGCAAGGACATCAAATCAGGGATTTCATATCTGCTTGCCTCACAGAGCAAAGTTTAATTTTTTATAGTAAACACAGCTTCTCCCCACAAAAGTACCCGAGAATGGCTGCCTTGCTATTCATTCTAGGCAATGGAATCTCATATTCTACATTAGGAACTTGACCCAGTCACAGGACAACCTCATATAGGAGGCTTGATATCCTGGGGAAACTGGTAGATGAATAAACAGATAAATAACTCAACAACAACAAAAAAATAAACAACTTCATTAAAAAGTGGGCAAAGGACTTGAATAGGCATTTCTCTAAAGAAGATATACAAATGGTGCTAAACATCACTTTGCTGCTGCTGCTGCTGAGTCGCTTCAGTCGTGTCCGACTCTGTGCGACCCCATAGACGGCAGCCCACCAGGCTCCTCCACCCATGGGATTTTACAGGCAAGATTACTGGAGTGGGTTGCCATTGCCTTCTCCGAAACATCACTTTAGGGAAATGCAAATCAAAATCACAATGACATACTTCTTCATAATCATTAGGATGGCTAGTATCCAAAATAAACAAAGAAAAAACAAAAACCAGTATTTATGAGGATGTGGAGTAATTGGAACCCTTGAGCACTGCTGGTGAGAATGTAAAATGGTGATGACCCTATGGAAAATGATCTAGCAGTTCCTCAAAAAATAACAATAGAAACACTATATGATCCAGCCATTCCACTTCTAAATGGAAAGAATGGAAAGCAGGGACTCCAACAGAGATTTATATACCCATGTTCTTAGCAGCATTATTCACACCAGCCAAAAGGTAGAAACAGTACAAATCAATGGATGAATGGATAAATAAATCATGTCTTTAGCTATATCTGTTCATTTGGATATCTATATCTATATCTATATCTATATGTATATATATACAATGAAATATTATTCAGCCTTAAAAAGGATAGAAATTCTGATACATGTCACAATAGTGGATGAACCCTGAAAACATTATGCTAAGTGAAATAAGCTGAATACAAAAGAATACATACCGTATAATTCCACCTATATGAGGTACCTAGAGTATAAAGATGGAGAAGGCAATGGCATCCCACTCCAGCACTCTTGCCTGGAAAATCCCATGGACGGAGGAGACTGGTGGGCTGCAGTCCATGGGGTCGCTAGGAGTTGGACATGACTGAGCGACTTCACTTTCACTTTTCACTTTCATGCATTGGAGTAGAAAATGGAAACCCACCCCAGTGTTCTTGCCTGGAGAGTCCCAGGGACAGGGGAGCCTCATGGGCTGCCGTCTATGGGGTCGCACAGAGTCGGACACGACTGAAGCGACTTAGCAGCAGCAGCAGCAGCAGCAGCAGCAGAGTATAAAGAAAGTAGAACAGTGGTTGCCAGAGGGAGGGAGGGATGGGGAACTATTGTTTAATGAGTACAGAGTTTTATTTTGCAGTATTAAAAGTGTTATATGGATGGATGGTGCTGATGGTTGCACAACAATGTGAACGTACTTACTACCAGTGAATCATACACTTAAAATGGTTAAAACAGTAAACTTTATGTAATGTATAGTATAAAGAAAAACCCAACAACCAACAACTGCTGAGTTTGGACTTTTTATCAGCTTTTCCTCTCTACCTAGGACTTTTTCTAAATAGTTCAAAGCCTTCCTCTTGGCCCCTGACTCATTCTTGGGTTGTCCACACTTGAGAAACTTTCTTCCACATTCCAGGAAGTCAATACTGGCTGATTTTAGAGGGCACTCTTTGCTTCTCCTGCCGAGGAGATAACTAGCTAAATCCATTAGTCTAGCTGTGGGAGATATGGGGTAAAAATCTTCCACTCCTGTTAAGAATACCAGGCACTTTTTTTTGGGGGGGTGCATTTTGTATATGGTGTTCCTGAGGTCACTTACATGCACAGGGTGAAGTTCTCAGGTGAAATATAACCTACACAGTCACCCTTCAGATGGTGCCTATACCAAATACACTGAAACCCACCAGGGCACTTGACTGCCTATCCTTTGTGAGCACAGCCTATTCCTGTCTGAATGTAGCTGGTTTCAGCTCCCTCTCAAATAAATCTCAGCTTGGTCCCTAATACCCAAGAACTGTGCAGAAAAAACCATGTGTATGTGTTGGGGAAGGGGAGCACAACCAGCCATTGCTAAAAATATCACAGTTGAGTTACAGCTAAGCTACCTTCCTTTCTTTGTTTTCTACTTTTATGAATTTTGTGTGTGTATTTTTTCAATGTCTTAGATTAAACAGGAGCACATCTTATATTTCATACTTTTTGCAGCTCCTATTTCTTTTTCTGACAGGTCTACTTTTCAATGGTTATATTATTCTCCCTACAGTAAGTTCAGGGAGATGTATGTGCCCATCCACTTTCTGCTGTCCTCTGCATCCCATGTGCATGCTAAGCTGCTCAGTCAGTCGTGTCGAACTTTTTGCAACCCCAAGGACTGTAGCCCATCAGGCTTCCCTGTCCATGGGATTCTCCAGGCACGGATACTGGAGTGGGTTGCCATCCCCTCCTCCAGGGGATCTTCCCGACCTAGGAATCGAACCTGTGTCTCTTACCACTTCTGCATTGACAGGTAGGTTCTTTACAGCTAGCGCCACCTGGGAAGCTCCTGCCTCCCATATATTGGGGTAAAATGTCATGCTTAAAGGTGAGACCCTTTACTTGTGCCCTGTTTACTGTCTCAAACATCTGCTTTTATTCTGTTACTCAATTTACCTTTTAGCAGATCCATCTTTTCATCAATTCCCAACAAACACACAAATAAAACCACACTAATATGTTAACAGATGTTAGTAAACCTACACAATATACTTCATTTGTCACCTGTGGCTCTCATGAAGACCCTTAAGAACACTAGGGCTTTTCGGTTACTACAGTAAACCAATGGAATGACATTTGTTGACAAAAGATTAAAAAGAGCTAACATTTATTCAAGGTCTTCACTGCTTCAAATATGCTGCACAATGAAATGTTCATATATACATATATATAATATATTAAGATGAGACTACTAAGAAATTTCTCACTTATAGTGGGTATGCTCTCAAGCTCTGAGAGAAATATGTGCTCTTTTCCGTCTTTGGAATATTTCAGTGGAAAGGTTTATTAATCCTTTCAACAATATTGCTGAGCTGTTGCCATTCTTATTAACTAGGAAACAAGAGATCAGAAATATACCCAGGGACCAGCATTTGCTAAGTGGCAGAAAATGAATGCAGATCCAACACAGAGCTCAACAAACCACAACCAAGCAGCGACAGCCTCGGATAACAAGAAATCTCTTCATCCCAAATACCTGTCCTGAAAACTTTGCTTTGCCCCACCACCCCAGAGCCCCACAGCTGCCTATGCATTTCTTCATCCAAGTTCTAAATTGCTCATTAAAGCTTAACTAAGTGTTGAACAATTTTGATCTATAGCTCTCATGACTGAAGCAGGTTGTTCTTTTTCAAAGTTTACCACTTCTGTATTCAAAATACCCTGAGGAATTCAAAATTTTGAATACCAAAATACCATGCCCTAGGAAATCTTTTAAATCAACTCGCTTCTCCTCTTTTGCTATCTGCTATTCCCCAATGTTTCCCAGTCTAAACCTTTATGATAATCCATTTTGCATCATCATACTCACCCCAGGGCCTCTGTTCCTGCTGCTTTGGGAAAGGAACTGTATTCTGTACATCCATGGCCATGCTTCATTCCCAGCACAAATTACACGCTATGACCTTGTGATGTGAGTCAAATGCTGGCTGTGCGCAAACACCTGTCTTCTTTGTTGAACTCCAGGTATATGTGAACTGAAGAATAACATCCCTTTAGAGGGTATAGTACAACCACACCCTACTTCCAGCCAAAGTTCACTGCTTCACACAAATGTGCACAAAAAGAGGGGAAAAGAAGAACAAAAGAGGCGTCCTTGGTGGCTCAATGGTTAAGACTCCACCTGCCAATGCAGGAGACATGGGTTCAGTACCCGGGCTGGGAAGGTCCCACATGCTGTGGAACAATTAAATGGGCAACAATTACTGAACCTGTTTTAGAGCCTGGGAGCTGCAACTACTGAGCTCATGAGCACTACAGCATGTGCTCCACAACAAGAGAAGCCACAGCAATGAGAAGTCTGTGCACCGCAACTAGAGAGTAGCCCCTGCTCAATGCAACTAGAGAAAAGCCTGTGCAGCAACAAAGACTCAGTACAGTCAAAAATAAATTTAAAATTTTTTTTAAGAAAAAGAACTGAAAAGAATAAGAGAGAGAAAAAAAGAATTTTATCTGTTGCCAAAGGTGTAGAACAGTAACAGATGATGTTCTTGGGGATCCAAAAGATGAGATGAAAAGTACATTTTCTTCTATACTATATAATTGCTTTAAAATATACCTAGGATTCATTTTACTCAGAAGACAAGGAGATGACTGCCTTCTTAAGAATTGATCAGTTACAATTTCCAAGGGGAGAAGGGACATGTTACACCATACAGCAGGGGTCTCCAGCCCCTGGGCTATGGACTGGTACCAATCAGTGGCCTGTTAGGAACAGGCTGCACAGCAGAAGGTGAACAGTGGGTAAGCAAGTGACGCTTCATCTGTATTTACAGCCACTCCCCACTGCTTGCATTACCACCTGAGCTCCGCCTCTTGTCAGATCAGCGGCAGCATGATAAATGTAATGTGCTTGAATTGCCCTGAAACCATCCCTGCTCCCTGGTCAATGGGAAAATTGTCTTCCAGGAAACCGGTCCCTAATGTCCAAAAGGTTGGGGACCACTGCCATATTATAGGGCCACATGGGGACACATCAGCACCAGGGTTGGTCAGGAGGTAATAGAAGTGAGAGGAAAGCTTTTGCCAGAGACTTTGTTGTGGTTTCCAGAGAAAGGAATGGGTGAAGGCAGAAAAGCAAATGTGAGCAAGGATTGGATAATTAGGATTAGGTAGTTTGAATAATTTTGGTGGGCTCTGCGGTATACGCAGTGGTCTCTAGTTGTCTGGTACCTGGCCCTGGGTGATTTAGGGCAAGGCAAATGTTGGCTTGGAAAGCTAGAAAAACAAAGTGACTGGGGATTTGGGCTTTGGACTGGTTGATTTACATATGAAAGGTATGCTCACAGGCAAGCTGCTGGCTATCTCTAGAAATTAGCTACTCCTTGGAAGCGCAGTCTCTCTAAGATGAGCAGGGCTCTAAGATGGCAAAGCATCATAAAATACAGGGAAAAAAGAAACCATATTAACATTATAATGCTTTCCTTGTGGCTCAGCTGGTAAAGAATCTGCCTGCAATGCAGCAGATCTGGGTTTGATCCCTGGGTTGGGAAGGTCCCCTGGAGAAGGGAACAGCTACCCACTTCAGTATTCTGGTCTGGAGAATTCCATGGACTGTACAGTCCATGGGGTTGCAAACAGTCGGACATGACTGAGCGACTTTCACTTCACTTCACTTCAATGCAATAGGTTTTCCATTTCAACCGAGAAACAGAATAAACCAAAATAAGAGCTGGAAACTAATCATTCCCAGTAAGCCCACAGTACCATTGTTGGTGGTCTATAAATTCACAGCATCCACTCTCACTAAAGGATACTACATCTTAATAAAGCCAAACACTGTCTCTTACTAATATGAAAAACCACATTGAAGTTGGAATCCAACTGACATAGAATGATGTCATATTTGGGCTTCCCATGTAGCTCAGCTGGTAAAGAATCTGCCTGCAATGCAGGAGACCACAGTTCGATTCCTGGGTTGGGAAGATCTGCTGGAGAAGGGACAGGCTACCGACTCTAGTATTCTTGGGCTTCCCTGGTGGCTCAGCTGTGAATTAGATATTATCTTGTTTAACTGAATATTTTGCATTATGTTATATGCTATTCTTAGCATTGAGTGATGTACTCATTAATAAAGGATTTTCTGTAATGATACTAAATTGAAAAATAATTATTTAAATGAAAAGCTCTTAGAATTGATAATAAAACTCTTAGTCTACTTTCAGAGTGGAGGCTGGGGTTGTATAAGAGGTAGAAAAGGTCACGAGTAGTGGGATGTTTCTCCTCTGAAGGTCCAGGAAGGATTCCCCACAGTGAAATCAAGACTTTTAATGATCTTACCTATCACTTCATAATAAACACTGAGGTCCTCAGATAAGAACTTCTTAGCAGAGAAGAACAATAAAATAATGAATGAAATACGTTTGGGTATATTATAGTTCCCCACACTAAAAATTAATTAAGTCACATATAATGGAATATTTGACAAAAATATTTTGGTGCATGAAGTTTTCAGTAATCTGACTTTCTAATGATTAGAATTTGGGGTTGAACAAAATTCATTCATGATACAAATAGTTTTTCAGAGCCAATCAGTCTTAACAGTATTCTAGGCTCTGGAGATTTAGCAGTAAACCAGACAGATATGGTCTCTCCTATTGGAGCTTCCATTTTAACAGGAAACGTAAATAATAAATAGGTAATCAAATAAAAAGCAAGTTGCTGTCCAATGCTGAAAAATGCTACATAGAAAATGAGTAGGGTGACATGATGGTGACTGAGGGTTAGCACTTTTGGTGGAGTGGTTAAGGAAGGCCTCTTTGAAGAAGTGAAGAAGTGACATTTTATCTAAGAACTGGAGGAGCTAACCAAGTGAAATCAAAGAAGGACTCCAGGGAGTGAGAATAGCACAAGCAAAGAACTTTGGATGGAAATGCTTTAGGTTGGTACCCAGGTAATATGCATTTTATGCTCAGTAAAATAGAAAAACATTGAAGGATTTAAGGCAGGAAACTGGTATGCTATAATCGAACTTGTTTTTACCCTAAACCATTGAAAACAGGTTCTAAGCATGATGTTTCATTGCCTGTGAAATATTTCCACAACACAAAAACATTCTTCTACATAACTATAGTACATAACCAAAGCACAACCATTTAAATCAAGACATTAGCACTTATACAATTTACAGTTCACAGACCCTTTTCAAATTTTATCAATCTATAGCAAGTGGGTTCAGTTCAGGATGATGTACTGGCGCTGGTTGTCATATCTCCCCAGTCTCATTGTTACTGCATTATTGCTTCTCCTGGACCTTCCGGTTCACAGAGTTAAGAAATAAACACATACTCGCATTCTTCTCTCTCTCTTTCCCTCCTTCCTTCCCTCCCTCTCTCCTCTATTTATTTTGACATTTATCTTTATATATTAAAAACCATGAGTTCACTCCAACATCTCACATTCCAGTCTACATCCCAGTTCATTTTCACTTTCCCATTTTATATTTGTAACTCCCTTTGTTGTCAATAAGAAACCTTTCCCCATTATGTCCAATATGCATATCTGTTCAATTCTCTCATGTGCAAGTAATCTCCCAACCCTGTTGGACCACCACCTTCCTAACTTAGTGCCAAATGCTGTCTCCAAGAAGCATTAGGGAAGAGAAAAATGGACAACGCTTTATCACTTCAAAAATATTTCTCTGGCTGCTGGTGGAGGGCAAGAGTAGAATCAGGAAGAACAGTTAGGAGGCCATATATTTATCAACTTAGTCAAGAGAAAAATGATTTAAGAATATAAAAATAAGTGGAAGAATCCAAAACATGTCTTGGAGTTAGACCTGGAGAAGTGGATGTGAGAGTTGGACCATAAGAAAGATGGAGCACCAAAAAATTGATGTTTCTGAATTGAGATGCTGGAGAAGACTCCTAAGAGTCCCTTGGACTGCAAGGAGATCAAACTAGTTAACATTAAAGGAAATCAACCCTGAATATTCATTGGAAGGACTGATGCTGTAGCTGAAGCTCCAATATTTGGCCACCTGAGCTGACTCATTGGAAAAGACTCTGATGCTGGGAAAGACTGAAGGCAGAAGAGGGCAGAAGAGGATGAGATGGTTAGATAACATCACTGACTCAATGGACATGAACCTGAGCAAACTCCGGGAAACAGTGAGGACAGGAAATCCAGGTGTCTTGCAGTCCATGGGGTCAAAAAGAGTCGGACACAACTTAGTGACTGAACAACAACAATGCCAACTAAGCAGTTGAATATGAGTCTGGAGATCAGAGGAAGGATTGGGACTAAAGATACACAGACTGACAGCAGCAGCAGCATTGAAAGTGGCATTTAATATTGTGGGGTTAAAAGAGATGTCCAAGGAAAAGAATAAAGATAAAAATGAAAAGGGAGCCTGTGGCCAAGCCCTAAAGTTCTCTAACTGTAAAAATATGTCAGAGGAGAATGAGTCAGCAAGAAAAAGATAGAAGGGGGGGCTGTGAGACAGGAATGTACTCGGAGATGACAGTGTCCTGGAAACCAAGAAAAGAAAGTATTTCAAGTAGGAGGGAACATCTGACTATGTCAAAAGTTGCTGATGTGTTTGCTAAGTGAAGAAAGAGAAGTGCCTAAAGGAATGGAAATTGGGGGATCTGGATAAAAGTATTTCACTATTACAGTAAGGATTGTTGGAGGGGGTTGAAAAGTGAAAGAACACTGTCTTTCTAGCGATAAGGACAACTAGTTATCAGGAGAAACTTTCCGGATAGAAAACATATAAAATGGTTCATAAAATATTTATTTATTACAGATTGATGTATATGGGCTTCCCAGGTGGCGACAGTGGTAAAGAACCTGTCTGCCAGTGCAAGAGACATAAGAGACACGGGTTCAATCCCTGGGTTGGGAAGATCCCCTGGAGAAGGGCATGGCAACCCACTCCAGTATTCTTGCCATGGAGAATGCCATGGAGAGAACAGCCTGGCAGGCTACAGTCCATAGGGTTGCAAAGAGTTGGACACGACTGAAGCGACTTAGCACATGGCACAGTGTCTTTACATTAAAAACAGATACAATTCATTTATAGGAAAAATAATATCTTTAATCATATGTGTTCTATTAAAATAAGTACTGACATTTATTAATTATATTCAAATAGATGTCTATCTTTTCAATTAAATTCCTTCAAAGACTAGTATTTTTATCAAAATAGTCACAGGTGCAAAATTGCTCATAGGTCTGAAGTGACAGATCTCGGGGCAGAACTAGCATCTTCAGGGAAGGTTTGGTTTTCAGTGAAAACAAATGTCAGCTGTCTACCAGACCTGGGTCTAGCATGTCGTCCTCTAGCACCTTCCTTTCCTTCATGCAAAGCAGCTGCTGCAGCGGAGTCAGCACTTCACAGGCTGGAGGGTCTCACATCTTTTCCCTTGAATTTTCTTTTGCCACTTCTTAGTAAGCTCTTCTCAATTATTTTCCTTCACTAATTCTATGTCTCTTTCAAACATTCAAGTCTTTTGTATCTTTAAGAAGTTGCCCTGTGTCCTGATCATTGATGTCACAACCCCTTTTTCTCCCTTACCTTGTTTATTCTTTTCCCCATCTTTTCCTTTTTTGTGGATCTTGCTTTGCCCAAGCTTTATTTTTATAAATATTTTTCTACCTTCATTTTCTATATATCTTTTCTTCCCTATACTACTTCAGAAGCTTCTGCCTCGGATTTTGTTTAGTATTATCTTTCAATAGAAACTGTGTCATTTTCATAAACATAAAACCTGCAGATTACTTTCTTCTTAATTCAAGTGTTTAGGGGCAACCTTAGGAGAGAAAAACCTTGCCAAGTCTAGAAAACTTCAGATTTCTTAATTTGAAGAAGAGGTTATATTCATGCTTTGCATAATCTTAAACATACGATATGTAAAGCTTTCATTCCCCTTTTAAACAGAGCTCTGTCATCTATGGTTATGGGCTGGCAGGGCTATAGAACAGATTCTAATGTGTTTTCCTGAGGTTTCTTTCATGTACATTTTTTTTTTTTTTTTGGGCTGCTTGCTTGTTAAAGTAGAAGGAACCTGCTGGAAAGGAACCTACTCTTCCTGTAAAGTAAGAATCCCAACATTTTGCCTCTTCGGTCATATTGGGCTGTTCAGCCTCAGGACTATATCACAAAAGCATTTGCATTGCTAGTGGAATCCATTGTAAAACTCGGTTTAACTTAGGAATGGCTATTTCCTGAGCCACCACATCTATGAACTGTAAAATTCCACTTTGCAATTTGCTTGTGTTTCATATTACCTTCAGAGAAGGCAATGGCACCCCACTCCAGTACTCTTGCCTGGAAAATCCCATGGATAGAGAAGCCTGGTGGGCTGCAGTCCATGGGGTCGCTGGGAGTCGGACACGACTGAGCGACTTCATTTTCACTTTTCACTTTCATGCATTGGAGAAGGAAATGGCAACCCACTGCAATGTTCTTGCCTGGAGAATCCCAGGGATGGGGGAGCCTGTTGGGCTGCCGTCTATGGGGTCGCACAGACCCCACAGATGGAGACGACTGAAGTGACTTAGCAGCGGTAGCAGCATATTACCTTTATAACCTTTTCAGGTTCTCCAGAGTCCTTCCACAATATTCTAACCAACTGCAAGAACGAAATGCTAACAAAATGATTTTCCAGGTTCTTAGTTTGAAGAAAATGCACCATTAAATTACGTTCTTTTCTCTCATACATACTGTATAGTAAGAGAGAAACTATAGATGGGTGGGGTTTCCAATGCTTTCAACTGCAGCCCCATTCTCCTCATAGAGATCCAAAGTAGATCCCAGATTTTCCATTCCTGGGTCCCAAGTGGTTGGGAAAGATTTGCTCCCTTTGCCTTGGCAAAATCTTTGAAATGGTATTTATATGCACCTCAAATGCATATCCCAAAGTCTTTCTATTTCATCAAACACCAGGATATCAAAGGATTTCATCCAATGGCTAAATTCAGTTGCTCAGTCTTCCTTTAGAACATGCCCTCTAAGTGGCTTGAAATTACAACTCTGAAGTCTTTAGCCCTCCAGTATCCTGTCTGAGATTCCTGTGTATAGTATAAATAATCTAAGCAAACAATGGCAGCTGCCTTGTTTGTCTGAATAGCCAATTTTGTTGCTACAACCTGCTTTTCTTTAACACTTTTTTTTTCTTAAAAGAATCTTCAAGATAGAAAGAAAAATGTGTTACCTTTCGACTCAGAAATATGCTCCTCAGAATCAACCTTGAAAATACAGCTTCACCAAAAAAAAAAAAAAAACAACAACAACAACAAAATCCATGGATTGTTCTTACATTGCTGTTCAGTAACAAAATATCGAGAAAATAATCTAGGAGTAGCAGAATGATGAAATAGATAATGATATATCCATACTAATACTACACAGTGTTAAAAACATTTCTCTGCACTGATTTGGAGAAATCTCCAAAACATGTTATACCATGGGAAAAAGCAATGGGCTGGATACTTCATTTAATATGCTAACTTTTTTTTTTCTTTTTTTTTATTTTTTAAATTTTAATATCTTTAATTCTTACATGCGTTCGGAATAATGGACAGAGGCATAATACTGTAATTCTGAAACTATCTCATGTATATTATAAGATAAAGCAAATTAGAAAATATGCCACTGTGGAAAGTGTATTCTAGTGCCATCTAACCAGCAGGGCTAGTGACAACTCCTGGAAGCTGCATGGCCCAGTGGCACTCAAGCCAAGAGAAAGACAGATAGAGTCAGTGGTATGGAATCTTCGGGTATGGGTCAGCTTGAGTTAGGACGACAAACAAGGAGCTTTAAGGAGTTTTAGGGCTGATTCTCCCATTGCATCTAGGCAAGGAAGCTATTTCATAACCACCTGCATTACTAAATACAGCCTTCAGCCAGTCCAAACAGGAGACCTAACAAGGGTATACAGGAAGATGTATAGCCCATCCAACAGCCCTACAGTTCAGTTCAGTTCACTTCAGTCACTCAGTCGTGTCCGACTCTGCAACCCCATGAATCGCAGCACGCCAGGCCTCCCTGTCCATCACCAACTCCCGGAGTTCACTCAGACTCATGTCCATCGAGTCAGTGATACCATCCAGCCATCTCATCCTCTGTTGTCCCCTTCTCCTCCTGCCCCCAATCCCTCCCAGCATCAGAGTCTTTTCCAATGGCTCAACTCTGCTCATGAGGTGGCCAAAGTACGGAGTTTCAGCCTTAGCATCATTCCTTCCAAAGAAATCCCAGGGCTGATCTCCTTCAGAATGGACTGGTTGTATCTCCTTGCAGTCCAAGGGACTCTCAAGAGTCTTCTCCAACACCACAGTTCAAAAGCATCAATTCTTCGGTGCTCAGCTTTCTTCACAGTCCAACTCTCACATCCATACATGACCACTGGAAACTACATACAGTGATATTTGAACAAAAAGTAGAGCCCATGGCTTCCCCCATCTGCAGAGCAAAACCAGCGGCCTCACATGACCAGGGAATTCAGTGCACACTGAGGCCTGATTTCAGCTCCCAAACAATGAGCTGTACAAACCCTGAGACACATACTGCTTCCCTGACAGAGAAGGGAAGCTAATATACAACTCGGTCTTCTACTGAGTACAGTACCTAGTACACAGTCCCAACCATGTAGTCAGCCTGACCAAAGAATCTGGGAATCACAGAGTCCACCCAGTATCCTCACCTGGGTAGGAAACCAAGCTAGCAACCTTGTCCATCTGTTCCCAGCCAGTGGCATACCCTCTCTCATCTTTGTCCTCAGACTTCAGTTGCCTTGCCCCAACACATAGCATGCCCCTCATGCCCAAAGATACTACCAGCAGACACACTCAGAAACCCAAATACAGCTGACTGGTGAAGAACTGTTTCTGCTGAAGGAAATTTATAGAGTCTGGAAGAGGAGTCCAATTACTCAAATGTGCAGATATCAATATAAGCAATCACAAAATCAGATGAATATGATGTCATCTAATGAAACTAATAAAGCTCCAATAACTGACATTTAAGAAATAGAGATCTATGAACTGTCTGACAAATAATTCAGAAAAATCTTCTAAAGTTTAGCAAACAATAAGAAAACACAGACAACTAACCAAAATTAGGAAAACAATGAATGAAATAGATGAAAAGTTTGACAGGAAAGTAGCAATCATAAATAAAAAACAAAAATCCTGTAGTTGAAAATACAGTCAATACAAGAGTTGAAAAATACAATCACTGAACTGAAGAATACAAAAAGAATCTCAAGAGTCTCAAAACCAAACTCACATGCTGAAGTAAGAATCAGTGACCTGGAGGTTATGACATTGGAAATTGCCCAGTAAGAGGAAAAAGTAAAAGGCAATTAAAAAAAAAAAGAATAGTTATTTAAGCAAACAAAATAGATGTTAAACTAAAAATGTTAAAAAGAGACGAATAAGGTCATTACAATAATAAAGGACTCAATATAGCAAGAAGATATAACAACTGTAAATATTTACATGTACAACATCAGAGCACCTAAATACATGAAGCAAAAACTAATAACTAAAAGGAGAAATCAACAGTAATAAATAGTTGAAGATTTTAATACTCCACTCTCAATAATAAATAGATCATCTAGACAGAGAATCAATAAGGAAACTGCTTATTTGAATACCACAGACCAAATGAATCTAAAAGATATATAAAGAACATTCTGTCCAACAATGGCAGAGTACACGTTCTTCTCAAGTGCACATGAACTATTTCTAGGATAGACCATTAGGCCACAAAACAAGTCTTAGAAAATTAAGACTGGAAAACATATCAATTATTTTCTCTGACCACAAAGGCATAAGACTAGAAATCAATAAGAAGAAGAAAACTGGAAAATTCACAAATGTGAAAATTAAACACTTTCCTGAAAAATCAATGGATCAAAAAATTAAAAAGAAATTTTCTTGAAACAAGCAGAACTGGAAACACAACATACCAGAACTTGTAGAATGAAGCAAAAGTTCATAGCAATAAATGCCTACTTTAAGAAGAAATGAAAATATCAAGCAAGGAACCTACAAGCAACCTAACTTTATGCCTTAAAGAATTAGAAAAAAAAGAAACAACTGAGCTCAAAGTTAGCAGACAAAAGGAAATAACAATTAAAGCAGAAATAAATGAAAAAGATAACAGAAAACCAATAGAAAGGATTAACCAAACTAAGAGTTGGTTCTTTGAAAGATGAACAAAATTGGTAAGATCTTATTTAAGGGTTGGTGTACACAGGTGAAAAAGAAAAGATACAAATAAACAAAATTATAAATACAAATTAGACATTGCAACTGACATGCACAAAAATTCGACTATACAATAACTGAATAACCTTGAAGAAATGGAAAAATGCCCAGAAACAAAACTTATAAAAACTGAATCAGGAAGAGATAGACAAACAGGAAAAAAGCATGATGGTGGATGAGTAGGAGAATGTGGAGTCCATCTCTCTCCACAAATGCATCAAGACTACATCTACATATAGAACAATTCTCACAGACCAGCTGAACACTAGCAGACCTCGAACACCATAAGGACAAGAAAGACCCCTGCATAACTGGGTAGGAGGAAATAAAGAAGGGAAAAAGAAGAAGAGAGGAAGTGGAGGGGACCCGTGCCCTTGGAGTAGGGGAGCTGAAGGAGCAGAGAGGTGCCCACATTCAGGGAAACCTCCTCACCACTGGGGAGGTCAGTTGGGACAGAAGGAGAGCATCTGGAGCTGTCAGAGGAGAGCAGATATGCTGGTCGGGACAGAAAGGACAGAGTGAGATCCACACAGATGGTCTGTCACATTCCTGAGCACCCTTGCCTGGGACATGTGCCCAACAGTGGGCATGGAGGCTGGGTGCTGGGACTTGGAGACTGGAGAACAAATGCAGGGAGAACTGCTCCTGGATGCAAGGAGACAGCCTCAGGGGATGGGGGTGAGGAAATCTGCAACCAGGAATGCTTGCGGAAGAAACCCACACTGACATAGAATCGACATGCCATTTCTAAGTGATATGGGGGGTGGAGCCGCCATTGCAGCCTCTCTTCTTGTGCACTGGCCCCTGCCCCTCAGGCCCTTGGAAAGGCCCCACTGGGGCTGGTCCACACACATCTGCTGCTGGAATTGGAAAGACCCCTACTGGGGCTGGCCATCTTGTGCAGGTGGCCAAGAGCTAGGAAAGGCTCACACCAGGGCTTAGTCTCTCACACCTGTGGCCACTGGCTTTCCTGTGTGTCTCATCATCAGTTGGGTCAGATCTCTCACGGCCACTGATTCCCTGGCACATCTGTCACCATCGGGCTCCCTCCACTCTGGCAGCCAGGCTATATCCACACTGTCCTCACTGAGTGCTCCAAGGCAGCCTCAGAAGCAGACCCCTGTGGGTGGCCCACATGCAGAGGTGGGGCTAAAACCACAGCTGAGCTGCAGCTAAGGGGAAAGAAAAGCTGAAATCTCTCCTCACAGCTGTGCAAACTGTGAATTGACACCCCCACAACTGACTTGGTTAAAAACTCAGCGCCTACAAAACATATGAACAGACGAGTGTTCCCACAGCCAAGAGAGACGTAGCTTTAGCAGCTGCAGACTTTGGGGGCCCATATACATTGGAGTTGGGCCAGGTTAAACTCTGAGCTGCCTCCATAACACTAACACAACAGGTCCAGATCCGTGATTACTGCAATCCTGGGACCTGACTTCAGTGAATGTATTCTGGGGGCCTGGTGAGAGCAATGCCTGAGAGACATCAAGGCCAATTGCCAGCATACACACAGTTAAGATGGGGACAAGAGCAGTGCCAACATCAGCATAATCTGATAGCTCACACAGTCTGTGACACGTGATACAACACAGCACACCCACAGGTGAACAGGTCCAGCAGAGGAATACACTGTAGCTTTCCTACCAGCTGGAGTGCTTCAACCCTACCTCTCTCACACCATAGATCATAATCACAGCTAAGAAGCAGATAGGGGCGGGGCAGCTCTACTCCAACAACTAGAACACACCACATCCCTGACAGGGAAATGACAGCCACAGAGCAAAGGAGGAGCCCTGTACAATATCCAGGGTGGGCTCTGGTCACAACAGCAGTCAAACCCCCTACCATGCGTCTGGCTTTAGTGGCTCTGGGCTCTGTGGGCATGTATACTTTGTTTAGGGCCACTTCAGGGTTGCAACTGCCTACACAGTTCCCATGGCAAGTCCAGGAGCATAATTACTGTGTCACTGGGACCTAACCTCCGTGGACCTGAACCAGTGGCTGGGTGTAACTATGCCTGAGTCACTAGGGCTAACTGCCAGCATAGCCACAGTCAAGGCAGGACCAAGAGCAGTTCCAACAACAGAAGGCTTTGTGAGCCTACACAGTAGGTAAAAGGGGACACAATAGAGCATGATCACAGGTGAATACTTCCAGTGGAGGAAAATTCTGTCTTCACTTCCAGTGGAAGTGCTCCAATCCCACCTACCTCACAGCACAGATCAGAATCTCAGCTAAGAAAGAGATCTACAGACCTCTACTCCAACAAACAAGGAGCATATCCATCCCTGAAAAGGCAGTGATAACCACAGAGCAAAAGGGAAGCCCTGCTCAATATCTAGGGCAGACTCTAAGCAACACAGCACCAATCAAACCTCCTATCGAATAAAGTAACAGCACAAGTCTCTGGATCAAACTGACACACCAGGGGCAGATACCAGAAGCAAGAGGAGCTATGATCCTGCAGTCTGTAGGAAGTGAAAGTGAAAGTGAAGTCACTCAGTCATGTCCAACTCTTTGTGATCCCATAGACTGCAGCCCAGGCTCCTCCGTCCATGGGATTCTCCAGGCAAGAATACTGGAGTGGGTTGCCATTTCCTTCTCCAGGGGATCTTCCCAACCCAGGGATCAAACCCATATCTCCTGTGTTTCCTGCATTGGCAGGCAGTCTGTAGAAAGGAGACCACAAATACAGTAAGTCTGCTAAAGTGAAACAACAAAGGAAACATGTTGCAGACAAAGGAGCCAGATAAAAACCTACAAGAAATACTAACAGAGAATATAAGCAATCTATCTAAAAAAGAATTCAGAGTAATGACAGTAAACATGATCCAAGATCGTGGAAACAGAATGGAGGCTCGAATCAAGAAGATATAAGAAAAGTTTAGCAAAAACCTAGAACTAAAGAACAAGCAGAGATGAACAAGACAAGGACCAAAATAAAAAATACACTAGAAGGAATCAACAGGAGAATAACTGAGGCAGAAGGGATAAGTGACCTGGAAGGCAGAATGGTGGTAGTCTCTGTTGTGGAACAGAATAAAGAAAAATGAATGAAAAGAAAAAAGAACAGTCTCAAGAGACTTTTAGGACAACAGTAAATGTGCCAGCATTTGAATTACAGGGGTTCCAGAAGAGGAAGAAAAAGGTAAAGGGCCTGAGGAAATATCTGAAGACATCATAATCAAAAAATTCTCTAACATGGGAAAGGAAATGTATACCCAAGTCCAGGAAGGGCAGAGTCTAGTACAGGAAAAACCCAAAAAGATTTTAAAATTTAAAAAATAAAAAACTAAAAAATAAAAAAAATTAAAAAAAATAAAAAAAAAAAAAAGAAAACACAAAGACACATATTAATCAAAATAATGAAAATTAAACATAAAGAAAAATATTAAAAACAGCAAGGGAAAAGCAACAAATAACATGCAAGGGAAATCCCATAAGGTTATCAGCTGATTTTTTTAGCAAAAATTCTGCAGGCTAGAAGGGAATGGCAGGACATATTTAAGGTGATGAAAGGGAAAATCTTACAAACAAGAATACTCTAACCAGTAAGGCTTTCATTCAGATTTGAAGGAGACATCAAAAGCTTCACAGACAAACAAAAACTAAGAGAATTCAGCACCACCAAATCAGTATTACAACAATCGCTAAAGGCATTTGTCTAGGCAAGAAACGAAAGAGAAAAGGACAAAAGAGGCAGGGAAGAAGAAAAGATAAGAAAACAAACCCCAAACAACTAAGACAATGGCAATAGGAACATACATATCAATGATTATCTTAAATATAAATGGAATAAATGCCCCCAACAAAAAACAAAGTCTGGCTGAATGCATATAAAAACAGGACTCCTGCATACGCTGTCTAACGGAGACCCACTTCATACAGACTGAAAGTGAGGGGATAGAAAAACATATTCCATGAAAAGGGAAATCAAAAGAAAGCTTCAGTAGCAATACTCACATCAGATGAAAAAAAAGACTGTTACAAGAGACAAGGAAGGACACTACATAATGATCAAGGGATCAAACCAAGAGGAAGACAACAATTGTAAATATGTGCCCAACATAGGAGCACTTTAACACATAAGGCAAATGCTAGCAGCCATAAAAGGGGAAATAGACAGTAACACAATAGTAGGGAATATTAACACCCCACTTACATCAACGGATAGGTAATCCAGACAGAAAATTAACAAGGAAACACAAACATAACATAAACCATTAGACCAGACAGACTTAATTGATATTTATAGGACATTCTATCCCAAGCAGAAGAATATACTTTCTTCTCAAGGGCACATGGAACATTCTCTAGGACAGACCACATCTTAAGTCAGAAATCAAGCCCCTGTAAATTTAAGAAAACTGAAATCAGGTCAAGCATCTTTGCCACAAGGCTATGACATTAGAAATCAATTATAGGGGAAAAAAACTGTAAAAATCATAAACACATGGAGGATAAACAATGTTACTAAATAAGCAATAAATAATCACTGAAAAAAAACACAAAGAAAATTTAAAAATAACCCTGTATGCGAGACAGCAAAAGAGACACAGATGTAAAGAATAGACTATTGGACTCTGTGGGAGAGGGAGAGGGTGGGATGATTTGGGAGAATGGCACTGAAACATGTAGACTATCATGTAAGAAACGAATTGCTAGGTTTGATATAGAATACAGGATGCTTGGGGCTGGTGCACTGGGATGACCCAGAGAGATGATATAGGGAGGGAGGTGGGAGGGGGGTTCAGGGTTGGGAACTCATGTACACCTGTGATGGATTCATGTCAATGTATGGCAAAACCAAAACAGTATTGTAAAGTGAAAAAAAAAAAAAGAAGTTCAACCTTGGCATAGAAGTAATGTAAGAATGAAAAATGCTCTCTATTAAAACACCTGATTTAAAATGTCAAAAAAAAATATCTAGAAACAAATGACAATTAAAACATGATGTAAAACCTATGACACACAACAAAAGCAGTTTTAAGACAGAAGTTTATAGCAGTACAATCCCACCTCAAGAAACAAGAAAAGTCTCACATAAACAACCTAACTTAAACCTAAAGCAATTAGAGAAAGAACAAACAAAACCCAAAGTTAGCAGAAGGAATGAAATCACAAAGACCAGAGAAGAAATAAATGAGACAGAAATAAAGAAAACAGCAGCAAAGATTGAAGAAACTAACAGCTTGTTTTTGATTAGGTAAACAAAATGGATAAACCTGTAGCCAGACACATCAAGAAAAAAGAGGAAGAGGATTCAAGTCAATAAAGCTATAAATTAAAAAGAATTTACAACTGACACTGCAGAAATACAAAGAATCATGAGACTACTACAGGCAACTATATGTCAATAAAATGGACAACCTGGAAGAAATAGACAAATATTTAGAAAGGAACAACCTCCCAAGAATGAACCAGGAAGAATAAAAAATATGAATAGACCGATCAAAAGTAGATAAATTGAAACTGTGATTAAAAATCTTCCAGCAAACAAAAGTCCAGGACCAGACGGATTCACAGACAAATTCTGTCAAGCGTTTAGGGAAGCACTAACACCTATTCTTTTCAAATTCTTCCAAAAAATTGCAAAAGGAGAAACACTCCCAGACTCAGCCTTCAAGGTCACTGTTACCCTAATACCAAAACCAGAAAAAAGTATCACAAAGAAAGAAAACCACTGTCTAATATTTTTGATGAACACAGACACAAAAATCCTCAGTACAGTGCCAGCAAACAGAATTCAACAACACATCAAAAGGTTCATACACCATGATTAAGTGGGATTTATCCCAAGGGTGCAAGGATTCAATATATGCAAATCAACACGTGTGCTTATCATATTAACAAATTAAAGAATAAAACCGATACAATCATCTCAATAGATGAAAAAAATCTTTTGACAAAATTCAACACCCATTTATAATAAAACCTCTCCAGAAAGTGGACACAGAGGAAACCTACCTCAATATAATAAAGGCCATATACAGTAAACTCATAGCAAACGTTACTCTCAATGGTGAAAAGCGGAAAGCCCTTCCTCTAAGATCAGGAACAAGACAAGGGCGCCCACTCTTACCACTGTTATTCAACATAGTTTGGAAGTCCTAGTCGTGGCAATCAGAGAAGAAAAAGAAATAAAAGAAATTCAAACTGGAAAAGAAGAAGTAAAATTGTCACTGCAGATGACGTGATACTATACATAGAAAATCCTAAAGAAGCCATCAAAAAACTACAAGAGCTTATCAGCGAATTTGGCAAAGTTGAAGGGTACAAAATTAACACAGAGAAATCTCTTGCATTTGTATCTACCAACAATAAAGGATCAGAAAGAGAAATTCAGAAAACAATCCCATTTACCATTGCAACAAAAATAATAAAATAGCTAGGACTAAACCTACCTAAGGAGACAAAAGATCTGTATTCAGAAAACTTTAGAATACTGATGAAAGAAATCAAAGACAATATAAACACATGGAGATACGTACTTTAATTCTGGATTGGAAGAATCAATATTGTGACAATGACTATACCACCCAAAGCAATCTACAGATTCAGTGCAATCCCTGTAAAATTACCACCAGCATTTTTCACAAAAAGAGAACAAAAAATTTTACAAATTTGTATGGAAACACAAAAAGTTCCAAATAGCCGAAGCAATCTTGAGAAAGTATAGCGAAGATGGAGGAATCAGGGTTCCAAGTTCAGACTTTACTAAAAAGCTGCAGTAATCAAGACAGTATGATACTAGCACAAAACCAGAAATATAGATCAGTGGAACAAGATAGAAAGCCCAGAGCTAAACCCATACACCGGCAGTTGCTTAATCTATGACAAAGGAGGCAATACACAATGGAGAAAAGACACCTTCTTCAATAGGTGGAGCTGGGAAAACTGGACAGCTACATGGTAAATAATGAAATTAGAATCCTCCCTAACACTACACACAAAAATAAAACTCAAAATAGATTAAAGACCTAAATGTAAAGCCAGACACTATGAAACCGTTAGAGGAAAACACAGGTAGAACACACTGTGCCATAAATGGCTGCAAGGTCTTTTTTGACCCCTTCCTAGAGTAATGAAAATAAAAACAAAAATAAACAAATGAGATCTAATCAAACTTAAATGCTTTTGCACAGCATAGGAAATCATAAACAAAATGAAAAGATAGAATTCTCAGAATGGGAGAAACTATTTGCAAATTAAGCAGCAGACATCAGGCATGGGATTAATCTCCAGAATATACAAACAGCTCATGCAGCTCAACACACACACACACACACACACACACACACACACACACACACACACACACACACATAAAGCAATCAAAAAATGGGTGGAAGACCTAAATAGACATTTTTTCCAAAGAAGACACACAGATGGCCCAGAGGCACATGAAAAGAAACTCAACATCACTAATTATTAGAGAAATGCAGATCAAAACTGCAATGAGGCATGGCATCACATCACTCCAGTAAGAATGGCCATCATCAAAAAGTCTACAAACAATAAATTCAGGAGAGGGTGTGGAGAAAAGGTTATCCTCCTGCAGTGTCTGTGGGAAGGTAAACTGGTACAGGCACTATGGAGAGCAATATGAAGGTTCCTCAAAAAACTAAAAATAGAACTACCATACGAACCAGCAATCAGACTCCTGGGCATATACCCAGAGAAAAACCATAAGGCAAAATGATACATGCACCCCAAAGTTCACTGCAGAACAGAATGTGGGGTATCACAGGTAATGCTGTTACCACTAAGAATAAAATCTAGAGTGTAACCATAGGAATGGCTAACTGAGATGGGATGGAAGAAATTATTCTTAAAAGTCATTAAGGAAGATTTCCTTGGCCACCCAGTGGTTAAGAATCTGCCTTCCAAGGCAGGGATGCAGGTTCTGATTGGGGAACTAAGATTCCACAAGCAGGGGGCGACCAAGTCCAGGTGCCATAACTACCGAGTGCCGCAACTCAGGCCTGGGCTCCACAACCACAGAGAGCCACACGCACATGGGGACCCAGCTCAGCCAACATACTGTTTCCTTAAAGTTATTAAGAAGGTGTTAGATAGGGTTTCCAAACGATGCTGAGATCACAAAGGATAATAATGTGAATCTGGATAAAAGAAACAGAATTTTCAATTTAATTTCAACAGTTTTTGGTTTTTAGTAGTTAACTAATGTTCTAACCTTAGAAGCAAATGGATATATTTCAAAGTGTGAAAATATATTTATTCATAAAATTCTCAACTACTGGAATCCATGCTACACTGTAGCTGATTTTCTTTTTTATTTTTTATTAGATTATTTATTTTAGTTGGTGGCTTTAAAATATTGTGGTAGTTTTTGCCATACATTGACATGAATGTGGCTGATTTTCTAATAAATAAAAGAGCATTTGCAATTTAATGCACATCTTATAATTGCTTATACTTTTCACAGGTTTGAATTATCTATACCAACAGTTTTTATAAGCTGAGTCATCAGTATAGTAAGTCTGTATATCTCTTCCAAAGGATTGTGTTTAGATATTACTTGTGGTAACATATGACATCTAAAATAATGTCTAATAAAATCCCCAATGAGTGAGAAATACCTCACTGTTCTAGAATTTAAAAAACATTCAAATACTCTTTGAGAAAAAAATATCATCTGTTCAAGATTTTCTATATCTCAACACCAGACTGAGAAATAAATATGCCACTTAGACTTTTAATGCCCTTCTTTGGATAATATAAAATGATGTAAGATTCAGGCTAAACTGGTATAAGATGATGTAAGACTCAGGGCTTCCCTAGTAACCCAGACATTAAAGAATCTGCCCACAATGTGGGAGACCTGGGTTCAATCCAAGGGTTGGGAAGATCCCCTGGAGAAGGAACTGGCAACTCACTCCAGTACTCTTGCCTGGAGAAACCCATGGACAGAGAGCCTGGTGGGCTACAGCCCACGGGGTCACAAAGAGTTGGACACGACTAACAACTAACGCACATAGGCTAAACTGGCTTGAGTAACAGACATCCATTCCAACAGCCTCTCTGCAGTGTGTTTCATGGGAGGCTAAGACAAACAGTGGCCCTTAATATACACTAGCACCCCCTTCATAGTTCCATGGATTTATGTAGAATTCAGTAACCCTGAATGTAGGTTACCCTTCTATTTTATGAGCTACAGAAGCCATATAATCTCATCTCTGGTACAAGTTTGGGGTTTGGCAGGATGCTATTAGCATCTGCTGTATACTATTGCTGGACTGTATAAAAATTTGATGCACTCTACTAGGAATAATGATACAAATTAGTCAAGTCCCCACTTAAATTAACCAGTGCAGATAAGAGATGTAACCTTAGAACCCAGAGAAGGGAGATTAAGTATAGTTTGCACTAGAGGAGGATGGACTGGTTGGGTAAGAGTTATTAAAATAAGTATAACACAGAAAACTGCAATGGATGGTGGGGAAGTAGTTGGGTGTACAGTTAATAACAGAAATATCTACACAGGGTAAATGTTTATAAAAGAAATACCTTCCTGATTCCACTTTCTCTTCCAGCTACCATCTACTTCATTACTCTTTTTCTGTGCATAGAGAGTACTTTAACATCTTTGTAATCACTGTCTCCAGTACTACCACTCCAAAGAAAATTCTCTGATTAAAGTTATTGACAACTTCCATGTTGATAAACCAGCAATCAATCAGTCCTTAACTCAGCTGACCTGCCAACAGCATCGTTTTCCTTTGAAATTTTATCCTTCACTTTGAAGACAGAACTCTCTCTGTTTCCTTCCTGACTGTCTGACCTCTCCTTCTTAGTCTCTTTTATTAGCTTTTACTCATCTTTCACATTTGTAAATGTTTGGCTTCCCAGGTGACGCTAGGATTATAGATGAAACAGAAAGCTGTAGGACATGCTTGACAAATTAAGAAACTATGGACATCAACACCAGTAAGTGCTAAGACTAGCAGTTCCTTCAGGATGTGTGCTCTGTTGCAACGGGGATAAGAGAATAGTGATAACAGAACTGTTCTAATAACAGTTAGGGACAAGGTTTAGGAGACAGGGAGTCTTTCCACTACAATATATTCCCTTGGTAAAGATCTACACCTAGATCCTTTAAGGCTATCCTAACATCACCTTTTCTATGAATATTCCCCTGACCTTCTTGACATGTCTTTTTTTTTTTTTTGTATCCTCAACATCTTTCAGAGTTCTTAGACTAGAGCAGAAATGTATACAAATATTTGCTAAAAGTTAGAATAAACACATTAAGAAGTATATCAGTCAATGCTTCAGATGTTCACTTCAATTCATGGCTTAAAAGAAAAAAGTCCCAATTCTAGATATATTTAAACTTAAGAACCCTTCTTGAGAAAACACTTAGAAAAGTACTTTCCAAAATGAGGACCTCCATATTTATTGCAGACAGCACAGATTGCATGGATTTACCCCTGTTTCTGGAGGCATATCACAGCCATATGAAGGAAGTTCAAACAAGCTGTGGAGAGAAAAGAGCAGCTGAAAACTTCTTATGTATTTATAGAGGTGCACAGAGGACCCAGCAATATAGCATTTACATGTTCAACCCTGCAGTATACATTATTATATGTAGGCCAGGGGAAAAATTAACATCCCATTTCCATAGATTTATTAATACAGCTCATATGTACTAAACTCCTAGGGGCTATGTTTCTCCAGGGAAGATTTTTATTGCTCAGTCAAAAACCAGGAAGTGTCTCAAAATGCAAGCTCTTTCTGCTGAAGATACTCACATCTTGTTGAAAACACCTCCAGGGTGATCACTCAGTCCATGGCAAGAAAGAATGTGCTATTTTCTACAAAACCTCTGCCACCTCTAGCATATACTGATGTCTTGCTCCATATTCTCTTCACACAAATTTTTTAGCGATCTACCACTAAACACTTTCTGGAATTTCTTGTATTGCAATCATGGATGCCATTGGTTGGTGGAAAGAATATGTATTTTTGGAGTTTCAACTTCGTTTTAAACTTATGTTACACAAGCTGTGTGATCTTGAGCTTTTAGTCACTTAACTTTGTAAACTTCCAACACTGTAACAAACTCAAGTTATTAAAAAATAAGGCCACGTAGAGATACTCAAATTTTTGTAGGCATGGCATATGACAGAACGATCAGATGGAAGCCACAGAGAAATCTCTATACAATTTCAGGACATGATTCAAAGTTGCCCAAAATTCCAACAGGGAACTGAGGGACGTGGTGAGCCCCCTCACTAACAGGGCTCAACCAAAAGAGGCCATACTATTGTGGGAGTTATAGAAGGGGCATGTGCATTGAGTAAGATTTGGAGGGACAGCATCCTCAGGTTCCTCCCAGTTTGAAGTTTTGGGGAGATTTTTCCATTCTCACATAGCTAACCCTTCTCTCAGTAATTAATTCACAAGGAGAACAACATTGTGCATGATACTTGTCTGCATTCTTCACATGCTTAGCAGGGTTCTACACATAGTAGGGGTTCAATAAATATTTTATGATTGACTGAGAAAAGCTGTAATAAATGCCACTGTTCTGGAAATTTTTCTCAACATGAGTAGAGAGAATTTATGTGAAAAGAAATAACTAAATTGCATGCACCCAAAATAAGCATTATCAAACCCAATTTGTGTTCGAAAAAGATGTTGGCAGTCACTTGTACATGCCTTGGGAATGTTTCCAAATTACATGCATTCTGGACAAAAACACAAGACACAATTAAGAAAATCCTGGGTATAAAAAATCAGCTGAGTCTATTCATTCTTTCCTAGAAGTAAAAGTCACACTACTAGGCAATAAAGCCAGATTTTGTTTCAAAAACATTTTTAATGATTATAAAACAGGAAGATTTTTGTATTGATTAGTTAGTTTTAACTGTTGCCTTGGTAGGCTATGCAATGGTGGTTAAGATAATGTTTTTGAATCCACATTGATCATCATGATTTGTCCAATATATACTGAATGCCAAAATATTGAGACTCAAGGTAGGACAAAAATGAAGAAATTCATGGTACCTACCTCTGATGAAAAACAAGCTTGTCAACAGGTCTCAATTGTGGAGTAAAGGTATAATCTCTACACTCTGGATAAGGAGATTAAATTTAGTTTTAACTGCATTTATAAAGCACCTACTATATACTGAGTCGAGGTGGCACTAGGGGTAAATAACCCACCTGTCACCAGTGCAGCAGACATAAGAGACTTGGGTTTGACTCCTGGGTCAGGAAGATCCCCTGGAGGAAGGCAGGGCAACCCACTCCAGTATTCTTTCCTGGAGAATTTCATGGACAAAGACTGGTGGGCTACAGTCTGTAGCGTCATAAACAGTCGGACACAACTGAGCAACTTACCATGCAGTTATACACAGAAAGTCTCAAGTCATTCCATGAGCTGAATTACCTGTGTTTCTCAGATGAAGCTCAAGGCAAGAATGGCTCATCATGAACCTGAAGCCAAGTCCCAGGATCTCTGATTCCAAGTCCCAGGATCTTTCCCCAGCACCAGGATGCTCTTCCAGCCCTCCCACCCACTGAGAGTCTCCTGTCAAATATGTTTCTGGCACATAAGCCTTTTCTGCATGTAGTACAGGGAAGAAAGTAAAAGTGAAGTTGCTCAGTTGTGTCCGACTCTTTGTGACCCCATGGACTGTAGCCCCCCAGGCCGCTCAGTCCATGGAATTTTCTAGGCAAGATTACTGGAGTGGGTTGCCATTTCCTTCTCCAGCGGATCTTCTCAACCCAGGGATCGAACCTGGGTCTCCCGCACGGCAGGCAGATGCTTTACTGTCTGAGCCACACGGAAGAAAGACCCAGCCAAAACATGAGTTAGTCAGAACCACATTCAGGAGCAGAAGGAAATTCTGGAGTTAGCAGAAGTTACAAAGTAAGAGTAGAGTGAGAAGAACCAATCCTGTATGTGTAACTGGCATCTGTATGTTGATAATGCCTAAACTTTTATTTCTGGTCCTGCTTTCTACTCTGAGTCCAAAACCATTATCTTTAACTGCCCACCCAACATCACCACTTCCATGTCTAATAACCAACTCAAATACACAAGCAAAACACAAGTTTTGATAGCCCCACTCTAAAGCCTGTTCCTCTCTTCACTGTTTCCATCTCAGGTCCTGGCATTAGCATTCATCCCACTGGAGCCTCAGACCTGGGGTTCACCTTTGATTCTTCTCTGTCTCTTCCACCCACACTGACTGCATCATTGAATCCCATCAGCAATATCTCCAACATTTGTTCCAAAACTGTTTCTGCCCCCACCACTGGCAGCCTCATCCAAAGCACCGTCGCCTCTTGCTCAGACAGCTACAACAGCCTCTGAAACCACTCTTGCCCCCTTCAGTCTGTTATCCACCCACAGAAGCCAGAGTGGTCTTCTGCAACCAGAAACAAAATCCTATTGACTGCTCCCTGCTTCTACAGACATTACACTTAGGATAAAACCCAGACTCTTTCACTTTGGTCTGTGATAGCCCAACATGATCTGGCCTCTGCAGGATCTTCAACCCCATATCCTGTTAAGTTTTCCCAACAAAGGATTCTCCAGTCACCTGGGTCTTGATAGGATGTTACTTCCTCCAGCCATCCACACATCCTATCCTCTCAGTCTGAAAGCTGTTCTTTCAGACCTGGCATATCATCCTTTTCTCAATGTCACCACCTCAGAGAAGGACCCTTGATAGTCCTATTCGAAAAAGACTGCAATCTGTATACCCGACCTGATTTACTCCCTCCAGGGCTGTTACTGACTTGAAAGGTCAGTTTTGTCTACCCCATTCCATCCTTCTGCACATTAGGTCTCATTAGGAGCTATGAGATCCTGCCTCTTCTGTTCATCACTGTATCCCCCATGGTAGAGGAACTCCTACAAGTTCCTAGGGGTGTTTAGTAAACATTTGCTGGCGGAACAAACAATGAATGAGTGAATGAATCAGAGTCGTGTTCTAAAGTCAAGGGAAAAAACCCTTTGTTTTCCACTTAGAGTATTTTCAACATAAGCTATAGGTTGAGAGTGCCTTGGACTGCAAGGAGATCCAACCAGTCCATCCTAAAGCAGATCAGTCCTGGGTGTTCATTGGAAGGACTGACGTTGAAGCTGAAACTCCAGCTGACTCATTGGAAAAGACCCTGATGCTGGGAAAGATTGAGGGCAGGAGGAGAAGGGGACGACAGAGGATGACATGGCTGGATGGCATCACTGACTCGATGAACATAAATCTGAGTGAACTCCAGTCCAGGAGTTGGTGATGCACAGGAAGGACTGGCATGCTGCAGTTCACGGGGTCACAAAGAGTCAGACACAACTGAGCGACTGAACTGAACTGATGTTGTATTTCTGTTCTTTTCTAATGTTTCAGTGCTTTTCCTGCCATCAAAGTTGCTGAGAAAATGACTAGGAGACTTCAAGTCCACTCACGCTGAGAGAATGGTATAGAATGCACTACAGGAGCAAGATTAGTCAGTTACGTTTTGACAGGACGACATGACATAATTTATATAAACTTGACATTAAATGGAATAAGTAAGATTATTCATAGTTTTATAACACTTATAATAAAACAAAACAATACATATTTTTTTCTTTCTTTTTTTTTTTTTAGTTTTTTATTTTTTAAATTTTAAAATCTTTAATTCTTACATGCTTTTACACAAATTTTCACCACACTGACCTTCACTGAATAAATCTAAAGTTATTTCATGAGCTGTTTATTTTAAAATTTGTGCTGTCTTGTGCATTATAAAAGATGTCATCTGCATTGTAAAAAAGATGAAAAAAAATCAAATGTTATAAGGAAAACGATTACAGATGTCAGCAATTACGGGCAAGTAAACCTATACGGCACAAAATAAAATAATTTAAAATGTGAATAATTAGATAAATTACACATGGCCTATTTTATTTAACACTGATTTATTGAAACTTTATAGTATAAATTTATTATATAGCTGGCTATAGAGAAAAACATACATTTCTGGTGATACTATTCTATAAAATATGGATTTAATGTGTCTATTAAAGATATATTTTTATTTACTGTGCCCACACACAAAGCTTCCCTGGTGGTTCAGTGGTAAAGCATCTGCCTGCCAATGCAGGATACCTGGGTTCAGGAAGATTCCCCTGGAGAAGGAAATGACAACCTTCATATCCCATGGACAGAGGACCCTGGCAGGCTGCAGTCCATGGGGTCAAAAAAGAGGTGGACATGACTTAGTGACTAAACGACACTAACAACAATACATGAAATAATCTTTCCCCATAAATCAGTACATTTTGTTATTTAATGTCGAACTTTATTTTTTCCTTCTAATATGAACATTCACAAGAGGAATTTTCCCTTAAAAGTGAAAAAAAGTACCGCATATAGTAAACAGGGGATATGGGGAAGACCGGAAATTGTGAGAATGACTGTAATCCCTGTTGTATGAACTAGCAAAGCTACACTATGATTAGTAAGTGGGGGTAGAGTCCTTTAAGATCCATAAATGATGCCGAAAGATACAAGTACTTTCCAATTGTAATAAATTAGACTGTGATGAACACAAACTCAGGAGAGAACACTGAAGCCTCCTTTTCCCTACCATTTCCACACAGTGTCTTTTTAAACTTATTTATTTGGCTGTGTTGAGTCTTAGTTTTGGCATGCAGGATGTTTTGCATCACATGGGATCTTTCATTGCAGTGCAGGAACTCTCTAGCTATGCCCAGTGGGATCTTAGCTCCCTGGTTAGGGATCGAACCTGCGTCCCCTGCATTGCAAGGCAGATTCTTAACCTCTGGACCACCAGGGAAGCCCATCCACGCAGTGTGTTTTGGAAACCTCCTCTCATCTTATTACTCAACCCTTTAGCACCAGACTAAGGAACAGAAGACATGTGGAAGTAGGTTTTTCCTTCTAAAGTTTAATCTCCCCTTTAGGGTAAGGAACACAATACCTTTGGTTCAGTTCTATACCTGACAGTTTCTGGGTCAGACGGCCATTTGCCAGGCTGGGTTGAAGGTGAGTCCCCTGAACTCCCCCAGAGACCTGACCCACCTGTTGTCATTGTCCAATTGGTGGTGGCTGTTGAGGCCAGGTCTGTGTTTTTTGATTCCCTTCCTAGAGAGAGCATCTCCCCTCAAGTACACCAAATGCCTTCTGCATTCTACACTGAAAGTCTACCTGCAGCACAAAGGCACAAGCCAGAAGCAAGGAGAAGTGATGCCCCAAGGGCAGCTCTGCACCCAAGGAGACAAAGGGCAGTGGGTTCAGGCTTCTCCCCAGGCTTCTTGACAGGCCAGGCAGAGAGGCATCCTATGTGTCTAGAAGCCCATGGGTGGAAATGAGCCCCAGAGGTTCCTCCTTTCTTCTGAGGCCCTCAGTCTCTCATTCAGTGGGAGTCTGTACTGGATGAATGCGAGGTTCCTTCCAATTCTGCATGTTATTAAAAAAAATCAGAAAGTCACATTCCAGGTGTGAAATGTAGTATTTCCAACTACCCATGGCTTCTGAAAAATACCTGAATTGGGACAGTTGGCCAAATCTCTTTCTCGAATGCCTGTAAATGGCAGGTACTAAGCCAAGTGATGGAGATAGAGTAGGGGCAAGATAAAGACGCTCCTACATGGAATAACAGACTGGTTCCAAATAGGAAAAGGAGTATGTCAAGGCTGTATATTGTCACCCTGCTTACTTAACTTATATGCAGAGTACATCATGAGAAATGCTGGGCTGGAGGAAGCACAAGCTGGAATCAAGACTGCCGGGAGAAATATCAATAACCTCAGATATGCAGATGACATCACCCTTATGGCAGAAAGTGAAGAGAAACTCAAAAGCCTCTTGATGAAAGTGAAAGAGGAGAGTGAAAAAGTTGGCTTAAAGCTCAACATTCAAAAAACTAAGATCATGGCATCTGGTCCCATCACTTCATGGGAAATAGACAGAGAAGGCAATGGCAACCCACTCCAGTACTCTTGCCTGGAAAATCCCATGGATGGAGGAGCCTGGTAGGCTGCAGTCCATGGGGTCACCAAGAATCGGACATGACTGAGCAACTTCACTTTCCCTTTTCACTTTCATGCATTGGAGAAGGAAATGGCAACCCACTCCAGTGTTCTTGCCTGGAGAATCCCAGGGACGGGAGAGCTGCCATCTATGGGGTCGCACAGAGTCGGACATGACTGAAGCGACTTAGCAGCAGCAGCAGCAGCAGATGGAGAAACAGTGGAAACAGTGACAGACTATTTTTTTGGGCTCCAAAATCACTGCAGATGGTGACTGCAGCCATGAAATTAAAAGTCGCTTACTCCTTGGAAGGAAAGTTATGACCAACCTAGATAGCATATTGAAAAGCAGAGACATTACTTTGCCAACAAAGGTCAGTCTAGTCAAGGCTATTGTTTTTCCAGTAGTCATGTATGGTTGTGAGAGTTGGACTGTGAAGAAAGCTGAGTGCCAAAGAATTGATGCTTTCGAACTGTGGTGTTGGAGAAGACTCTTGAGACTCCCTTGGACTGCCAGGAGATCAAAAGAGTCAGTCCTATAGGAAATCAATCTTGAATATTCATTGGAAGGACGAATGCTGAAGCTGAAGCTCCAGTACTTTGGCCACCTGATGGGAAGAGCTGACTCACTGGAAAAGACCCTGATGCTGGGAGGAATTGAGGGCAGGAGGAGAAGGGGACGGCAGAGGATGAGATGGCTGGATGGCGTTACCGACTCAATGCACATTAGTTTGAGTGAACTCCGGGAGTTGGTGATGGACAAGGAGGCCTGGCGTGCTGCGATTCATGGGGTCGCAAAGAGTCGGACAAGACTGAGCGACTGAACTGAACTGAACTGAACCTTTAGGGAGCATACAGCCTAGAAGGGAAAGGCAGTAAACACATGATTATCAAGAGGTGAATACATACTTAACACTGAAAACTACTGCAAGAAGTACCAGATGTTATAAGGGAATAAGAAGTAAACTATTACTGGGGTGCGCAGAGAGGTCCTGAGGGGGGTGTTCTCTGATGAAATTACTTCTAAGACTTTAAGAAAAAGGGTAGATGAAGAGAGATTGGGAAGAGCTTAGCACCTGGAAGGATTAGTCAGGAGACAACCTTTGATGGAAAGAGCATGGCATGTTCAAGGTACTAGGAAAACGAATCGTTTGATTCTAATCAAATGTACGATTCAAACCATATCAAAAATTAACTATGAACATATGGAGTTGGTTTCTACATGGTGATAGTTCACACCCCACCACACGTAGGTGGGGAGAGATTAGGGCCTTTGAAGCTGGCATTTCTTATTCTCCTAATGAACACTGTATCTGTCACCTCTCCAATCTAACAATTTCCTTAGACCATCAGGTCACTGATTATGCCACTTTTGTCCTCCTAATTACTGCCAGCCATTACTCTTTTTACCCTCTCACTCTCTCACTTTTTGTTTAGGCATCATGATAATATCCTTCTTTTTACTCACTTCCCCAACACCCACACATTCACATGCACACACTCACATAATTATTTCCAAACATGTGTGATCTCCGTCCCTCTTGATACCTCTGTGTCTCTCCCCTTTTCCCATCATACCTTCATCTGTTTACTGCAACAGCCTAGATGGACCCATGTCTCCTCTCTGTTCCCTGCTTTCTTTCAGAGCAAATCTGATATTCTCAATGAACAGCATCAATGCTTTCCCACAGTTTGCAAGGTTATGTTCAAATTCCTTATCTCCATATTTCCCAGCTGGGATAGTTTTATCCCCAGAGGATATCTGATTATGTCTGAGGCAATTTTGGTTGTAGAGCCAGGGGAGGAGACTAGTGGCATCTATTGGGAAATAGGCACCAGGGATGCTGCTAAATATGCTACAAGGCACAGCATCATCCTCCAACAAAGAATTATCTGCCACAAAATGTCATTGGAGCTGTGGTTGAAAAATCCTGCCTTTGCCAGGCACAGAAAGCTCTTCCACATCTGGTCCTGCCCATCATTCCCCACCCACCTCCTGCTATTTCATCCCAAACACCTTTGCTCTGGGCATAAAGGACTATTAGATTGCACCAACGCAACTGCCAATATTTGACAATTTTAACTAAAAAACTTCAGCTATTTCACAATTTCATGATTCAACACAATGTCACTCCTTGGGTGCAATTGTGTTTATGCCTAAAATGCAACATTCTCATTGCTTTCTCCTACCCATCTTCCCAAACACAGACCAAGTTTCGCATTCCTAAAAGCCCTTCCCTGAGATCTGAGCAGGACATCATGTCTATCTGCTGTGCTCATAGGCAACCTGTCAGTACCATCACACTCTCCTGGAGATGTCTGATGTCTGGTCAGAACAGTTAGCAACTTATGGCCAGGTGCCGTGTGTCATTTACTCCAGACACCTAGACACATAGGGCTTGGTACATAGGCAATGCTCCACAATAAGGATAACTAAATGAAGAAACTCATCTATCTATTCCAAATGTTTAATCACATCCATGTCTCCACTGGGCTTCCCAGGTGGTGCGAGTGGTAAAGAATCACCTGCCGACGCAGGAGACATGAGACATGAGTTCAATTCCTGGGTCGAGACGATCCCCTGGAGGGTATGGCAACCCACTCCAGTGTTCTTGCCTGGAGAATCCCATTGACAGAGGAGCCTGTGGGCTACAGTCCATGGGTGTCGCACAGCGTGGGACATGACTGAGCGACTTAGCACACACACGCATGCGCTCACATGTCTCCACTGGGAGAGGCAACAGCAGTACTGAGCTACTAAGAAACGTCCCCCACTGTAATTCAGTTAAGTAACATAACCAACATTTCCCAAAGGCTCGAGGCCTGGCGTGCTGTGGTTCATGGGGTTGCAAAGAGTCAGACATGACTGAGCAACTAAACTGAACTGAATGAAAAATTTACTTCACATACCCAACCAGCGATTTTTTAGTCCCTAACTGCTGATCTAGCCCTAGGTGTATGCTAAGTATCAGTATAATAAACTAACTATTTGTGACCCAGGTTTCTTGCTGACTGCCAAGAAAGATTTTGAGAAAATCTTAAATTTTTTAAAGAAAAAGCTGGGAAAGGCTCAGAGAAACCAGCCCTAATGTTAGTTTTGAGAGATATGCTCAGTTACATCAAGATCTTAGACAACGACTTAACTTTCTCCCAGAACAGTGTTCCATATTGTTTCCAAATTGAGAATTTGATACAACTTAAAACTAAGATTTAGTTTATAAAATTTAATGAAAGATATTGAATGGGGATGAGATAAATAAAAAAACTCAGATCTTTCTGGTTGGCTAGAAAATCAAACAGCCTTCAAAACCATTAACAGATTATAACAGAACTTCTAAATTGAAACAGGCATTTAACAGAAGGTATGTGTATTTGCTGGGTTTCTGTTGTTAGTGGATTTAGAGATTTTTTTGCCTACTTTTTAGTTCTACAATGTTTTTAATTTAATTTCTCAAGTAATATATCATACATTTCTATTTTTAAACACTGTACTCAAATATAGACCACTAAAATATAATATATACTAAAATCCTTCCTACCCCATCACTACTCCTTCTCCAGAGATAATCACAGCTGTTTGCTATATTTCTATAGAGATCTCTGAGCATATTTCTATACCTAAACACCCATGTAAACATAGTTTTGCTTGTTTTTTTAAAACAAAACGGAATCAAATTATGCATATATTTTGCTACTTTCTTTTTTTAGTTGATAATTCTTTGAGAATCTTCTGTATCAGCTGATGCAGAAGCATCAGTACATCAGTACAGCTATTCTTTATTCTTTTAGGAGCTGAAGAGTATTTCAGAGTATAATGGGTCTTCAAAATTTCTTTTAAAGATCAAAACATTTAAAAATAAACATTCTCCATTTACTAACATCTTATAGATTTACTTGAAACCATAAATTGTGTGGAAGTTTAAAACCCTGCTGCTTTTACTAAAAGAGAATTAATGTGTCTTGGGGGACAACCTGGAATTGTCCTCAGCCAGGTTTCAGAGAAGGTGGAGTAAAAGATGAATTAAGTACTGAAGCTGAGAGGATTTTCCAGACAGAGAAAGATTAACTATATGGTGATAAGTCAGGAAAACAGTGGTGCTTTCATCCTTTGAATATTTTAGGAAAAGTAACTTTCGGCCCAGGCTTACATGAAGGGAAGTTCTAGCCAGGGGTTCCAGACCCAGCCTTGTCACTACTAGCTTTTTGCCTTTGGTAGAACCACCTTCTCATGCCCATTTTTTCATCTTTACTTATCTCAACAGTTTTCTATACATCAAGTACAATAAACACTTGGAAAAAATATGAGTCCTCATACAAACTCCAATATATTAGCCACCTGATTTGAAGAATCGACTCATTGGAAAAGACCGTGATGCTGGGAGAGACAGAAGGCAGGAGGAGAAGGGGACGACAGAGGATGAGATGGTTGGATGACATCACCAACTCGATGAACGTGAGTGTGAGCAAACTCTAGAAGATGGTGATGAACAGGGAAACCCGGCCTGCTGCAGTTCATGGGGTCGCAAAGAGTCAGACATGACGGAGAGATAGAACAAAAACAACATACAAGTTTAAATTTGGGGGCCAGAAAATTGATCTAGATGATTCATGAGGTCCATTTCCTTTCAGATGATGGCAAATTCCACTAGTAAGGTGAAGTTTCATTCTCATTTATCACATTAGGAAAAAACTGTTTGTATTGCTTATTGGTGTGAGCAGAGCTGAAAGCATCAGGCAGACAGGCAAAGCTGAAGCACAAAGCACTTTCAGGATACACAGATAGGTACCTAACTGAGGTACCTGATGGAGGAACAGACAGGCAACTGAGGATTATCCAAGGTCTTATAAGAATCGTTCCAAACTAAGCACCCAAGGGGATCTGCAACTCCATCAACAGGTCTGCTGGGACACACCCCAGAAAAAAACACACTCACTTTCATAAGCATATTGCTTGTAATATCATGTCATCATTTCCAAATCTCTAGAGATACTGCTTTGTGCCTCACACAATATTTCAGAGGAAAAAAGACACAACTAACTGACTTGATGGAAGAAAAGAAGTTTAAAAAACTGTTTTTGCTCAGCCGCTTCAGTCGTGTCCGACTCTGCGACCCTGTGGACTGTAGCCCATCAGGCTGCTCTGTCCATGGGATTCTCCAGGCAGGAATCCTGGACTGGGTTGCCATGCCCTTCTGCAGGGGATTTTCCTGACCCAGAGATTGAACCTGCATCTCTTGCATCTCCTGCATTGGCAGGTGGATTCATTACCACTAGTGCCACCTGGAAAGCACAAGAAAACTGTTTAAAAGAGATTTAAATTGTTATTAAAAATTTTTTTTTCACTCAGGAAATAAAGGAACTGAAATTAATCTTACTAAATATTCATCAGTAAATTATAATCACCTTACTCAGATGCCTGGACTTCCCTGGTGACTCAGATGGTAAAGAATCTGCTGCAAGGTGGGGAGACCTGGGTTTGATCGCTGGGTCGGGAAGATACCCTGGAGAAGGGAATGGCAACCCACTCCAGTATTCGTGTCTGGAGACCTCCATGGACAGAGGAGCCTGGCGGGCTACAGTACATGGGGTTGAAAGAGTCGAACATGATTGCGAGTAACACTTTCTTTTCTTCAGATGCTTGGGCTCCCTCAGGTACCTGGTAAGAGGCTGTACCAGGGACTCCTAATACCTCCTTCCATGCTGAGTCAGTGATCCTGTACTCTATGTCTCAGGTGGTCAAACACCACTGACTAGCAGGGAATGGAAATCTGTGGATCACAGTTGGATTATTCAGTGTTTTGTTCTGTGCCCAATGCTACTTTTATCAATAACCTAAAAAAACAAATATTTTTAGAAGGCCATTGAAGAATGCAAATTACCCCAGAGGGAAATGGGGCAGACCAGCAATTTGACAGACAAAATAAAAGTCAAGGTAATTTTGACAAATAAAAGCAATAGATTGCAATTAATAGAAGAATCATAAAATAATAGGTTCTTTAAATGGAAGGACAAGGGAGGGTCACACACTCAATTCTAACCTATCCACCAGGTCTCCCCACAGAATCCCTGAGAAGGGACTACCCAGCTGTGGGTTTTCTTCACCTTTCAGAATCATGATTTAATGAGAGGCTGAATTCCAGCTCTTAATGGGGAGCATAAATTCAGAATAATATATTTTATGAATTACTTTAGGGTTTTTACTAGATAATTCAGACTGATTATAATGTTTTATTGACAGTTTTATTGAGATAATTTTAGATTTGTGTGCAGATATCAGAAATAATACGGAGACTTTCCTTGTACATTTTGCCCAGTCTCCCCCACTGGTAACATCTTACAAAATAATAGTTTAATAATTCTGGGGTGCGGGGAAGAGTTGTCTTTTAAAAGATGGCTGAGCAAGGCTCACTAAGATGTAACACAGGCATAAAGACCTCAAACAAATAAGGAAGTTAGGCATGGTGTTAATCTGGAGGAAGAATATTCAAGGCAGAAGGAAATATAAGTTATAGATTGTGGGAATATTCCTGGCATTTCTGTGGAAGGAGGAGGCCAGTTGGGGTGAGGGGGTGAGGAATAAGAAGGAGCAATGGGAAAAAGATCAGCAAGGCATATGAGGCCACATCCTGGAGGCCATTATTAAGAACTTTAGCTTTACTCTGAGGGATATGGGAAACCACCCACGGAAGAAATGTTGGCAGAAGAGTGATGTGATCTAAACTAGTCTCCACTCAAAAAGACGCTTGGTGAGAACAGCCCTGGGGGACAAGGGTGGACCAGAGAGCTTTTGCCACAATCCAGAAAAGAAACAGGGTGCAGCTTATCAGTGTTGGGATGGAGCACTGGAAGTGGTGAAAACGGTCAGATTCTGAATATATTCTGAAAGTAGGTTCTATAGTATTTGTTTCCAGACTTAAATCTATAATTCAAGAGAAATGAACACAGGCAAGATTAACTCTAAACTTTTGACCTGAGGAACTAGAAGGATGGAAATGCAATTAAAGAGACGGGAATTACTACACGAAAACCTAATTTGGGGAAGAAGATTAGGAGTTTTGTCCTGGATGTGTTAGACCTGAGATGCCCATTAGATGTACAAGCATCAAATTAGGCAGTTGGAAATGAGCCTGAAGTTCAGGGTGAGGTCAAGGCTGAAAGAGATAAATGTCAGAGTCATCAGTGTGTGAACAATATTTACAAAGAGGAGTTTGGATATGATCATGGAGGCAGTGAGTACAGACGGAAAAAGAACGTACTCTTTTCTGGGGTACTTCAGTATTTAGCTGTCAGCAATATGAGATGAGTCAGCAAAGGAGACCACAGGAAAGCCAGGAGGGTGAGGTATCTTGATACCTCAGAAAACAAAGCGCTTTTAGGAGGAGGGGGTGATCTACTCTATCAAATTGATATATTACATGACGTGTTAACTGAGAATTGCGAGGTCCTTCTTGGTCATTGACAACTGAAGATGGTGCTCTTTGAACAGTTACCCCACATCACACTCTGTAGTCTCCTTTATCCATCAAAACCTGTGCTGTATCTGAGGCTATGGCCACATGCTCTTGACTGAGGATCCAAGGAGGTCTTTCTGATCCCAGAGTCATATGGCAATACCAGCACCAAGCTGGAACTGTCTCTAAGTAAAAAGATTCACTGTGATCTAGCTATTATCTAGCGCTTCTCTAGTGGCTCAGTGGTAAAGAATCTGCCTGCCAGTGCAGGAGATACAGGTTGATCCCTGGATCAGGAAGAGCCCCTGGGGGAGGAAATGGCAACCGGCTCCAGTATTCTTTGGAAAATCCCATGGACAGAGGAGCCTGACGGGCTACAGTCCACGGGGTTTTAAAAGAGTCAGAGACAACTTAGTGCCTAAACAACATACATTATCTAAGAACCAGTATTTTAGTTTCCTAGCTAGATATCCTTGATGCGGGTTTAGTTTCCTTGATGTGAGTCCACCTTCCTTTCAATGAGTGAGACTTCATACAAAGATGTGGTAACACAGCAGAGGTAACAGTCAAGCAAGCTTTAATGCCACCACCTATGGTCCTGAGATATAGGGAGAAGAAAGGGAATGGTCTGAAGTCAAAGAGACTAATTAGAACCTCACCCCTCCAGGCAGGACACATCTCATGTGTCCTAGAGACATGGGTGGCTATGATGTTCTCAGAGCCCATGGGACTTTCCTCATGCTCTGGATAAGGATCTGGAGGACACAAAAGTCATGGAAAGGATAAGGTACAGGAGATGTGGTCTCAAGCTATCTAAGGAACAAGCCGTTTCAGATGCAAGTTGAGTGGGTCCTGAATTTTATTACAAGCAGTCAGAAGTACAGAGCTCAGGCTGCCCAAATACAAAATATGTCATCATCCCTTTAAAAAGGTAAAGTGAAAAGCTAACCACACTCCTACATTTCAAGTGCAGCACTGGTGCCTCAGTTCATACCACTGTGCTGTGCTGTGCTTAGTCGCTCAGTCTTGTCCAACTTCTTGCGACCACTCCAGGCAAGAATATTGGCGTGGCTTGCCGTGCCCTCCCCCAGGGGATCTTCCCAACCCAGAGACTGAATCCAGCTCTCCCACACTGCAGGCAGATTCTTTACTAGCTATGCTACCAGGGAAGCCCAAGAGTACTGGAGTGGGTAGCCTATCCTTTCTCCAGGAGATCTTCCCAACCCAGGAATCAAACTGGGGTCTCCTGCATTGCAGGTGGATTCTTTACCAGCTGAGCTACCAGGGAAGCCCTCATACCACTGTGTCAGAAATAAATTACATCAACCAGATTTTTATACAAGGTTTATAGGCTTCATCAGCTTTGAAAGTTCTCACAACAAAAGAAAGTACCATTAAAATGTGTCATCTGCTCAGGGAGCCCCAACTCAGAAAGAAGACTTTCAAGGACTTAAAAACTCTTCACTAAACTTTACTAAATATAGTACTCCTGCAGCAGAAAGATCTTCTAGCATTTCTACAATAGTTGTAAATAGTATATTGATCACTTGCAGTGAGGCAAGCATAATTTCAAATGGGTTATGTACATCAATATCCACAAAAGTTTTATGAGTGGAACACATCATATGGATGAGAAAACTGACACTGAGTAAGACTGAGTTATTTGACCAACTTCTTGCAATTACTAAGTACTAGAGTCAGGATCCAAACATGCACTGAGGCTGCAGTCAACATGCTACATACACCTCCTGGGAGTCTCTCCTGTGGTCAAATTCTTCTGCAGCCCCAAATGCCACAGCCAGTTGTATACTTCCGATGTTATGCAAATTTCTACTCCTATGTTATTACTAAACTTTGTTAGATATTAAAAATATCTTTAAGTATATATATCCTAACTCCCCTAAAGTTTACTTCTGCACCTACTTTTATGATGCAACTGGATGGAAACCTTAACTCCTTTGATAATTTCTTCTCCTATGTGAACATAATTGTTCAACATTGGAAGGATTGACAAGTATGTATCAACACATTTGAATTCTCAGTTCAGTCCAGTTCAGTCGCTCAGTCGTGTCTGACTCTTTGCAACCCCATGAATCGCAGCACGCCAGGCCTCCCTGTCCATCACCAACTCCCAGAGTTCACTCAGACTTATGTCCATCGAGTCCATGATGCCATCCAGCCATCTCATCCTCTGTCGTCCCCTTCTCCTCCTGCCCCCAATCCCTCCTAGTATCAGAGTCTTTTCCAATGAGTCAGCTCTTCTCATGAGGTGGCCAAAGTACTGGAATTTCAGCGTTAGCATCATTTCTTCCAAAGAAATCCCAGGGTTCATCTCCTTCAGAATGGCCTGGTTGGATCTCCTTGCAGTCCAAGGGACTCTCAAGAGTCTTCTCCAACACCACAGTTCAAAACCACCAATTCTTCGGCGCTCAGCCTCCTTCACAGTTCAACTCTCACATCCATACATGACCACAGGAAAAACCATAGCCTTGACTAGATGGACCTTCGTCGGCAAAGTAATGTCTCTGCTTTTGAATATACTATCTAGGTTGGTCATAACTTTTCTTCCAAGGAGAAAGCATCTTTTAATTTCATGGCTGCAATCACCATCTGCAGTGATTTTGGAGCCCCAAAAAATAAAGTCTGCCACTGTTTCCACTGTTTCCCATCTATTTCCCATGAAGTGATGGGACTGGATGCCATGATCTTCGTTTTTTGAATGTTGAGCTTTAAGCCAACTTTTTCGCTCTCCTCTTTCACTTTCATCAAGTTTCCCTATTTTTCTACTTCTGCTTTCTGGGGCCTCATCTCTCATCTATATCTTCCAATCAGCTTTTCCATGCAAAGTGATCATCATAGTATGTATCTCAGTAGTTTATCTGATGTGGACCATCATAAATTGTGAAAATTCTTAACACTTTAAAAATGCATGTTAATTTTGATCTATAATTTATTCATGGTTATTTTAGTATTAAAATATATTTTAAATGACTTGATTTTAAGCTGAATGTGAGAATGACCATATGCTGTTTTGTTTTTTTTTTTTTCCTTTCACAGAGTTTGTATTTCCCTTGAGGGAAAGAGAAAGTAAATAAAAGAAGCAAATAAATAAACAAGAAACAATGTTAATTTTAAGCAAACAATAAACAATGTTAGCACTGAGTACTATGCAGAGAATATAAGTGTGGTACTATTAAAAAAAATTTGAGCATCACCTTTAGATTGAACATTCGGCAAAGATGAAGAAAAACATTTTCATTCTCTCTGAAGATTTGAATTTTTTTCAAACTTTTTATTTTTTATTGGAGTATAGCTGATTAACAATGTTATGATAGTTCCAGGTGGACAGCAAATGGACTCAGCCATACATATACATGTATCGATTCTCTCCCAAACTACCCTCCTCCATTCAGGCTGCCATGTAACACTGAGCAGAATCCCATATGTGATACAGTAGGTCCTTGTTGGTTATCCACTTTAAATATAGCAGTGTGTACATAAAGACCATATGTTTTTGCTTTTTACTATAATACCAAAGCCAAGGCATGTCCTAAAATTTCACTGAATTAAAAAACCAAAACAGGTGTGTCAGGCTGCAGGTTGGGTGTGGATCAGCTACAAGGATCTTCTGATTCTGGGATCCAGGCTGAAAGAACATATGCTTTTATATGTCCAGATAAGGCTTTTCATAGCAAACAACACAGGAGCACTGGAGGCTGATTGGAACCTGGTAATAACAATGAATGCTTCCATGACACATACCACTGAGGTTCCATTTGTTGAAGCAAATCATGTGGCCAGGCCTGACCATGGAATGTGAGCAACCACAGGGCAGGGAGTAAGGAAACATGAACAACCGCGCAGCTCCTGGCATACTGTGTAAGTGTAAGTTGGGAGGACTTCTGCAAGCTCTGGAGGGAGCTTCTAGAAGGCAATGATCTGGAGGATTTAGTGTCATTCAATTGCAAGATTCCTCAAAGGTCACTTGTACATAGTTTTGTTGATACTGCTTTTAATAAATATAAATATATTCAGAATGTAGTAAAAGGTCTCAGCTTTAAAGAAAAGCAAGAGCCATCTTCTGAGAAAATGAAGAATCCTGATGAAATGCAAATATTTTCTTCAGTGAAGGCTTAAACAGTATGGATTTGGGGGGTTCCGACATTTTCCTAAGGTAGGCATATCCTATTCTGTCTTTAAAAGTGCAATAAAATTCACCTGAAGAGAGGGGAAGCAAAGTGACTGATTCAAAAGATTCACCATCCACAGATCCTCAACCCTTATTCTTATTCAGGCTGGTTTGAGAAGGTCCTCATTTCTCAGTCAGTTTCCTAAGTGTTCTTAGGGAGCCTGCCCCCTTTTTTGCTAGAGGCACTTAGTTTCCATGCAAGGCACTAGTTTTGTTCCAGATAAACGGAAAGCACTAAATATACACATTCTGCTCCCAACATATTTTCCACGGGGAAGAAGACAGGAGAGAAAGAGACACACAGAGAACATCTGCTACAAAGCAAACCGCCAAGTTCATGGCAAGAAGTGCTTGGTGGGTGCAGTCCCAGGCTCATCTTCCTGGGACAGGGAAGAGAAAATACAGCTCAGTCCCAGGCTCATCTTCCTGGGACAGGGAAGAGAAAATACAGCTCAGTCCCAGGTTCATCTTCCTGGGACAGGGAAGAGAAAATACAGCTCATGACTAGACAAAACTTAAAAAAACCCATTTTTATAAATGTGGATAAGCACTACAAATTATTATAAGGTAAATTAACTAGTAATGCAGGATTTTCACAGGGTACTCCAAATGGAAATATCTGAATATACAATATTATATTGCACACATATTATATATACTGTACAACATAAATAAACAATATACAGTTGTCTTTAATAGCAACCTCAGTATTGCTCTAGGTGGTTTGGTGCTTTTAGTCACTAAGTCGTGTCTGACTCTTGCAACCCCATGGACTGTAACCTGCCAGGCTCCTCTGTCCATGGAATTCTCTGGGCAAGAATACTGGAGTGAGTTGCCATTTCCTTCTCCAGGGGATCTTCCTGACCCAGGGATCAAACCCAGGTCTCCTGCATTGCAGGCAGATTCTTTACCAAGTGAGCTACAGGGAAACCCCCATTGGCCTAGGTAACAGTGTAATTTATTTAGGGAAACTGAAGTTGAATTTTTCTGAAAATTACCTTACATTCTTGGAAACGTTTCTGCAATGACAGGCAACAGTTGGATACCTGGCATCCACAGAACAGGACTGAAATACCATTTTGGGGGCATAATGTTGGCTATAGACAATATAAGTATAAAAATTACTCCAGTTTCTGCTTTTCTGTACTAAGCACTGTGGTCAAAAGAAGTAAAAGCTAAAGCTTCTGTCCATAATGAAGCGACAATCTAGGAAGGAAAATAAAGCGTATTTCAAAACAATTAGTAACCAAGAGTATCTGTTCAACAACAAATCAGAACTAAGAAAGTAGAAAAACAAGGTGTGGCTATGTATGGCAGACAGTAAATGCAAATGGATCAGAAAAACCAGAGATAAAAAACATGTTCTAGAGGAGAAGCGCCTGTGGTGAGCTTGAAGGTGAGATGAGTATAAGAGATAAAAGTGATGTGGTATTGAAGGGCAGGAAGCAAGGACAGGATAGCGTGATAAAATATCTGAGTGACCAGATGTACCCTACAACACTTTATACTCAGATACTTGACACTAACTGGGAAACCTGGACAAGTCATTTAGATCATTTGGTCCTCAGCTTCATCATCTATCAAGTGAGAATAAACACTTTATCCATTTTACCAGGTGATTATATCAACAACACATTGTATGTAAACACCTACTGGAAACGGGAATTCTTATCCAGTACACTAAGCCATCCATTTGGGGTATCAAAACTAACCCCAGTGAAAACTGAAACTGAAAGCTGCTCAGCTGTGTCTGACTCCTTGCAACCCCATGGACTGTCTAGTCCACGGAATTCTCCGGGCCAGATACTAGAGTGGGTAGCCTTTCCCTTCTCCAGGGGATCTTCCCAACCCAGGGATGGAACCCAGGTCTCCTGCATTGCAGGTGGATTCTTTACCAGCTGAGGCACAAGGGAAGCCCCTAACTCCAGTGGATATTGTCAACATTAATATTTTTACCACTTAGAAAGTTATTAACAAATAATACTGTCACTTTGGTTTCTTCATACTTTCACCAGTGGGAAGCATCTGTCTTCTACGCTATCGCAACTATCATGTGTCATATGTATTACAAGCATGGAAATCCTGATAAAGCTCATTCTGCTGTGACTAAATAATTACTTTAATACCATGGTAACCACTGCTGTTGTTGTTCAGTGTCTAGATCGTGTCTGAATCTGATCCCACAGACGGCAGCACACCAGGCTCCTCCGTTCTCCACTATCTCCCAGAGTTTGCTCAAATTCATGTCCATTGAGTCAGTGATGCCATACAACCATCTCATCCTTTCCCACCCTCTTCTCCTCTTGCCCTCAATTTTTCCAGGCATCAGGGTCTTTTCCAATTAGTCGGCTCTTCACATTAGGTAACCAGAGGACTGGAGCTTCAGCTTTAGCAACAGTCTTTACAATGAATATTCACGGTTGATTTCCTTTAGGATAGATTGGCTTGATCTCCTTGCAGTCCAAGGGACTCTGAAGAGTCTTCTCTAGCACCACAGTTCAAAAGCATCAGTTCTTCAGTGCTCAGCCTTCTTTATGGTCCAACTCTCACATCCATAATTGACTACTGGAAAAACCACTGCTTTGACGATACAGACATTTGTCAACAAAGTGATATCTCTGCTTTTTAATATGCTGTCTAGGTTTGTCAAAGCTTCTCTTCCAAGAAGCAAGCATCTTTTAATTTCATGGCTGCAGTCACCATCCACAGTGATTCTGGAGTCCAAGAAAATCAAGTCTGTCACTGTTTGCATTATTTCCCCATCTGTTTGCCATGAAGTGATGGGACTGATTGCCATGATCTTAGTTTTTGAATGGTGAGTTTCAAGCCAGCTTTTTCACTTGGCTCTTTCACCTTCATCAAAAGGCTCTTTAGTTCTTCACTTTCTGCCATTATAGTGGTATTTGCATATCTAAGGTTTTTGATATTTCCCAGCAATCTTGATTCCAACTCGTGATTCATCCATCGCAGCATTTCACATGATGTACTCTGCATATAAGTTAAAATAAGCAGGGTGATAATATACGACTTTGTCATATTCCTTTCCCAATGTTGAATCAATCCATTGTTCCATGTCTGGTTCTAACTGTTGCTTGCCAACATGCATACAGGTTTCTCAGGAGACAGGTAAGGTGGTCTGGCATTCTCATCTCTTTAAGAATTTTCCACAGTTTGTTGCGATTCAGTCAAAGGCCTTTAGCATAGTCAATGAAGCAGATGTTTTTTGGAATCCCCTTGCTTTTTCTATGATCCAACAGATGTTGGCAATTTGATCTCTGGTTCCTCTACCTTTCCTAAATCCAGCTTGTACATCTGGAAGTTCTTGGTTCGCATACGGTTGAAGCCTAGCTTGAAGGGTTTTCAGTATAACCTTGCTAGTATGTGAAATGAGCACAACTGCACAGTAGTTTAAACATTCTTTGGCCTTGCCTTTCTTTGGGCTTGGAATTAAAATGGACCTTTTTCAGTCCTGTGACCACTGTTGAGTTTTCCAAATTTGCTGACATATTGAGTGCAGCACTTTCACAGAGTCATCTTTTAGCAGTTTAAATAACTCAGCTGGAATTTCTTCACCTTCACTAGCTTTGTTGGTAGTGATGCTTCCTAAGGCCCACTTGACTTCACACTCCAGGATGTCTGGCTCTAGGTGAGTGATCACACCATAGTGGTTATCCAGGCCATTAAGAACTCTTTTGTATAGTTCTTCTGTGTATTCTTGCCACCTCTTCTTAATCTTTTCTGCTTCTGTTAGGTCCTTACCATTTCTGTCCTTTATTGTGACTATCCTTGCATGAAATGTTCCCTTGATATCTCCAATTTTCTTTAAGAGATTTCTAGTATTTCCCATTCTGTTGTTTCCCTCTGTTTCTTTGCATTGTTCATTTAAGAGAGCCTTCTTATCTCTCTGTTATTCTCTGAACTCTGCATTCAGTTGGGTGTATCTTTCCCTTTATCCTTGGCCTTTCACTTCTCTTCTTTCCTCAGCTATTTGTAAAGCCTCCTCAGACAACCACTTTGCCTTCTTGCATTTCTTTTTCTTTGGGATGGTTTTGTTCTCCGCCTTCTGTACAATGTCATGAACTTCCATCCATAGTTCTTCAGGCACTCTGCCTACCAGATCTAGTCCCTTGAACCTATTTATCACCCCCACTGTATAATCATAAGATATTTGATTAGGTCATACCTGAATGGCCTAGTGGTTTTCTTACTTTCTTTGATTTAAGCCTGAATTTTGCAATAATGAGCTCACAATCTGAGCCACAGTCATCTCCAAAGTGAAAAGCACAATGATGGCAGATGGGAATATGAAAGGCTTTCTACTTCATTTTAATACTTTGGAACCCAGCAGATCTTCCACTCCTGGAAATTTTACAAAGCCAAAACTCTATCATCCCATAAGGAAATTTAATTGCTTTCCTTTTTAACATACTTATTCCTAGACCAGTCTGCACCACTCCAAGCAGACTGATGATTAGTTGACAAATCTGTTTCATCCCGCCTACCAGAATCAACAGACAGCAGAGACTCTGCCTCTCCAAAACAGAAATGGACAGTTGTCCTTTTTTTCCCATTCTTTTCCTCATTTTAATGAGCAGATTCTGATTAGCAGACATTCTTCAATATTCTTACTAAATATTAATAGTTTTTCTCTAGTCTAAATAACAAAAATGTGTTTAAAGATGAGAGGACCAGGGAGGAAAACAATTGCAATAAGACTAAAAACAGACCTAAATCCATATAAACTTCTCTAGAGCTAAAATGGTAGAAGTTTTATCCTAAAAAAAGTTTCACAGACTTTCAAATGCCTTTCTGTGATTTTTTTTATCAGTTTATTGTCTCCATTTTAAGCAGACATACTGAATTGCAGCAGACTGTTAGAGAAAAGTAGGATGCTACAAAAACCTTCTCTAAGAAACAACTATTTTAGACACTTTGATACAGTAAGCATTAAAAAAAAATGAAAATGTACTTTGCTGAAATCTGGGATATGACAAAAATGAAAGCCAAAACCACTTTCTATTTTCCCTTGGCTTATAAACCAATTGCAGAGTATCACAGTTTTGTTCTATACGAGGACATGTTTACTCTCTGGCTAGAAAAGTAGCTCAACTACTCTTCCAATATTTATTCTAAAACAAAAAGTATTTTACTAGGTATAGAGTTATCAGTGAACGGTGGTTAGAAAAAGGAATGGAAATTCCTGCCTTAGCTTCAGTTGTTGTATGCTCAGTCATGTCTTATTCTTTGCAACCCCATGGACTATAGCCCACCAGGCTACTCTGACCATGGAATTTTCCAGGGAAGAATACTGGAGTGGGGTGCCATTTCCTACTCCAGAGGATCTTCCCAACCCAGAGATCAAACCTGTGTTTCTTGCATTGGCAGGTGGATTCTTTACAACTGTGCCACCAGGGAACTCCTGCCTTAATTTAGAAACTCCTTAAAATAGTTAATCAGGCAAACCTATCTGTGCAAAATGTCAGATTATCTTTAAAATTCGGAAGCATACCGCATAGCCTCGATGATTTCAGCTGTCAGCTGCAGGTTGTCTGTCCATTAAAAGTCATATTTAACTAAGCAGCTGCTCCCGCAGCCTGGTGGGTTACGGTCCATGGGGTCGCAGAGTCAGACACGACTGAAGCAACTTAAGATGCGTGCACGCACACTGCTCCCATAACCTGAAGCTCCCTACTCCTTATTTCCCCAGTACTTTATAATCTCATATTTTAGTTCTAAGCTGGGGAAACTTTGTGGAATAAACCTTTAACTGTACTAATTTTAACTGTGCTAGCTTTAGAGGAAGTAGGGAGGAAAAGGAACAAAGAAGAAGTTACAATGATAAAAATATGCTGCTACAACCAGCCCAGAATGTTTCAATATGCCGAAGAAGATGACAGAACTGCCAGTTTAGTCAGGGAGGCAGTCATACTCTTACGGGATGGATATCGAGGATTCTAGGCAAAGGTTCTCACTCTGTCTCAGGCAGAGGCAGCCACCTTCCTCTGAAGATGGATATGGTCCTGCCAGGCTGGATGGCATTTCACAGTCCCTTCAAGCCTCATGATGCCATGGCTCTGCACACAGCAAGCTACAGTTCAAAGGTGAATGACCACAAAAAAGTCATCCAGTGAGAAATAAGATGTCACAGTAATATTAAAACAAAAAAGAAAAATTGAACCTCCTTTGGTGCCAATCCAACATTTATATCTGCTAAAAGCAGTTTCATTTCAGTTTGGCAGAAAATGTTGCATATAACTCAGGAGTAAGACCACAAGCTTTCCTGAAATCATTTAACCCACAGGAAAGCAAACAAGTTGCTTAAGTTTAACTGCAGCAACTGTAAACAAGAACGGAAATATTCTTCATCCATTGATCAACATGTCTCTAGATATCAGAAACAACCTCAGAAAACTGTATGAAATATTTTCACAGATTTTCTTACTGATTACCATTTCTAATTATCATGAGTACATTCCCAATAGCATCTAAACCGTTTTTCTCTTTCTATATTGAAGACTAACCACCACTTCTACATGTTTAAATCACCATGAGGATTTGGTCATAGAGTAAAAGCAGAAATATGAATTTACAGATTAAAATGTTCATTGGCCATACTCTTCCACTAACCAAATAAATTTATAGATGCAATAATGAGTGAAAATATTTATGATATGAATGCAAGTTTTCTAATAAAAATTGAGAAATCATTTTTAAGTATTATTTGTAATCAATTTATCCTCCCACCCCAACTTCCCCTCCACCGCCAACACACAAAGACACAGAGAGCTACTGTTCTCCACTCCCCAGCTTGACCATGTGAAGCATCAGGCATGGTTCAGGCCCAGCTGCCTAGACATTATTTAGTGCTCATCGGCTTCATGAGTCTCTGGAGTGTGTGTGTATGTGCTCAGTCATGTCCAGCTCTTTGCGACCCCATGGACTGCAAACTTCCAGGCGCCTCTGTCCATGGGATTTTTTCAGGTAAGAATCCTGGAGTGGTCTGCCATTTCCTTCTTCAGGGGATCTTTCCAACCCTGTGATCAAACCTGGGTCTCCTACACTAGCAGGTAGATTCCTTACCACTGAGCCACCAGGGAAGTCCAATATGAATTCAGAGAGGACACAAACATTCAGTCCATTAAGACCTAGAAATGACCAAAAATCATCCATGCACTTGCCAGACACACCCTACTTATTTCCTACTCCGGGTGCTGGGAGGTTTCTCTGTGTAGACTCGGTCTCTTGCTACAACCAAGTCCCCATCCTAAAATGCCCAGGACCCAAAGCCTGGTGCTAACAGTCACTCACAGGCATGTATCTATCTTGTCCTGAGTTTGCTGCTGGGTTCCCCGTCATTGTTCTCTAATCAACAGCTGGATCTAGATGAACATGGAAGCGGCTGGACCCGTGAGCACTGTACCCTCCTGTCTGCCCCACAAGCAGCTCCACGGTGTGCCTCTGAAGCTGGGTCTCTGTGTTCCTTTCTCATCCTGTGTTCTGCCTCATGGTAGATCTTGTACTTGGATCCCACATCTCCTCTGGCCCTTCCTTCCCTGTGGTGCCCTTAAATGGACTAGAAGCCTCACCTCTAAGCCCTAAGTCATGCTACATGGCTCCAAGAAATGCGGCTTTGATTTAAAAGTTGCTACATAAGTCGGAATCATCCCATAGACAGTGATGAGCACAGACATTGATTAAAAGTTAGTGTAGCCATGATCACTTGGCTACAAGAGGAAGAGAGACCCCTTGGAGAATCTTTTCTAGGGAATTATGATAAGCAGCAAGTCATTCCCACGTGGCACTTAAATCTTTCATCCATATCACCTACTTCTACCCAAGGTCTTCATATTTCACTCTTACTTGATCTCAAATAATAAACTGTGTGGTGCACGTGGACTCTGCTCATAGCAAGTCATGCTGTTGCTCTATTTCTCTTTTATGGTTTATTTACACATCTTCTTTCGTTTTAGCTACTTTAAGAGACAACAAACACCAGAAGAACAACAATATTGATCAACACTGGCTGTAACCTAACAGATGGATTTAACTTTGCCAAGGGTAATAGAAATGCAAGTCACATATATCTGAACAGTCAAGCATCTGTTTATTCTGGAGATAACCTTTACCTTTTTAGCTGTGCCAGGTTTCAATAGCACTAGGAATCCAGTAGAAATCAGACTATGAAATCCTAACTGTGTTAAAAGATCATAAAGTCAGAGGAGTTTCAAGTCAGAGGCACAGAGAGACTGTGCACCAGCTGCTGCGTAGGCTCACATCTGACCCTTAGAGGGAAGTCACGGATAGTCACAGGAATCCTACAAGAAAATTTGAGAAACCACCTGCTACACTTAGTCATGTCTGACTCTCTGTGACCCTATGGACTATAGCCTACCAGGCTCCTCTGCCCATTGGATTTTCCAGACTAGAATACTGGAGTGGGTTGCCATTTCCTCCTCCAGAGGATCCTTCCGACCGAGGGATAGAACCCACGTCTCCTGATTGGCAAGCAGATTCTTTACTACTGAGCCACCTGAGAAGCCCACCTGCTATGCTTGCCATGAGCTAAAATGAAATGATCCATGTCACCAGCAACATGAAGGGAGCATACAGAAGTGGAAAGCGGGGATTCACGCGAACAGTGAAAGTAACAAATTCACCATGCTGTAATTATACTACTGATAAACATTTACTGAGCATCACTTATTATGGAGTAATAAACTATGGGGCCAGGACTGGAAAAGGTCAGTTTTCATTCCAATCCCAAAGAAAGGCAATGCCAAAGAATGCTCAAACTATTGCACAATTGCACTCGTCTCACATGCTAGTAAAGTAATGCTCAAAATTCTTCAAGCCAGGCTTCAGCAATACGTGAACCGTGAACTTCCTGATGTTCAAGCTGGTTTTAGAAAAGGCAGAGGATCCAGAGATCAAATTGCCAACATCTGCTGGATCATGGAAAAAGCAAGAGAGTTCCAGAAAAACATCTATTTCTGCTTTCTTGACTATGCCAAAGCCTTTGACTGTGTGGATCACAAGAAACTGTGGAAAATTCTGAAAGAGATGGGAATACCAGACCACCTAACCTGCCTCTTGAGAAATCTGTATGCAGGTCAGGAAGCAACAGTTAGAACTGGACATGGAACAACAGACTGGTTCCAAATAGGAAAAGGAGTATGTCAAGGCTGTATATTGTCACCCTGTTTATTTAACTTCTATGCAGAGTACATCATGAGAAACGCTGGACTGGAAGAAACACAAGCTGGAATCAAGATTGCCGGGAGAAATATCAAGAACCTCAGATATGCAGATGACACCACCCTTATGGCAGAAAGTGAAGAGGAGCTAAAAAGCCTCTTGATGAAAGTGAAAGAGGAGAGTAAAAAGTTGGCTTAAAGCTCAACATTCAGAAAATGAAGATCATGGCATCCAGTCCTATCACTCCATGGGAAATAGATAGGGAAACAGTGGAAACAGTGTCAGACTTTATATTTTGGGCTCCAAAATCACTGCAGATGGTGACTGTAGCCATGAAATTAAAAGACACTTACTCCTTGGAAGAAAAGTTATGAGCAACCTAGATAGCATATTCAAAAACAGAGATATTACTTTGCCGACTAAGGTCCGTCTAGTGAAGGCTATGGTTTTTCCTGTGGTCATGTATGGATGTGAGAGTTGGACTGTGAAGAAGGCTGAGTGCCGAAGAATTGATGTGTTTGAACTGTGGTGTTGGAGAAGACTCTTGAGAGTCCCTTGGACTACAAGGAGATCCAACCAGTCCATTCTAAAGGAGATCAACCCGGGGAATTCTTTGGAAGGAATGATGCTAACGCTGAAACTCCAGTGCTTTGGCCACCTCATGCGAAGAGTTGACTCACTGGAAAAGACTTTGATGCTGGGAGGGATTGGGGGCAGGAGGAGAAGGGGACGACAGAGAATGAGATGGCTGGATGGCATCACTGACTCGATGGACGCGAGTCTGAGTGAACTCCAGGAGTTGGTGATGGACAGGGAGGCCTGGCGTGCTGCTATTCATGGGGTCGCAAAGAGTCGGACACGACTGAGCGACTGAACTGAACTGAACTGAAACTATGGGGAGCTATGGCAGCAAACTTCTATCATAATATTTGTGTGTGTGTCACATTTTCTCAATTCATCCACCCTATATACAAACCCAAAGACTTCAGTGACCTCAGGGCAAGGTAGGAGGAAGTAAAGGGAATAACATTAGTGGGAAATACTGATATTTCCAAATCTAAGCTACTGATCCCTACTGGAAATTATAGCACAAAATTAGCTTATTATAAGAAAAGGTTGAAAGGAAGCTGCCAATTGAGAGTATCCCTCATTAATTTAAGTGACCATATGCTAATAAAGGAGGAGCCAGCACCCATGCCTCTGTGTGGCTTGTGCCCTGCTCAGCGCTCATAAGTGGAGCTGTATCTTAAGAATCCATCATCCAAAGCCAAAGCTTAAGACCATGGATAGACCTCTAAGATCTTTTTCCAACAAGACAGGCAGGTTTAAGTATAACCTCACAGGAGCAAATGAAATTTTCCCCTTTTTTCCAAGTTGAGCCTAAGAAAACTCATTCTGGCATAAAGCCTAGAGGACATGGAGTGTTTCAGGTGGGGTCCCCTGAGTAGGCACCACAGACAGCCACAGCAAAGGACAGGGCTGATGGAGGCCACCTTCTTGGGCATTTCTGTTCATTTTTTTTCCAATTAGATTTGTGGTATAGGAACGCCAAATGAAAAACCATAAGGGAACAACCACAGTGGGGAAAAGCCAAAGAGACAAAAGGCAGATTTCAACAGGAAAATGTGGCCTCTTAAAACAACACAGATAACAGCCTTGGAATTTTTCAGATTAAAAAAAAGAAATCACACCCTAAATGCTGCCAGTTTGACTCTGCGCCCATCTCATCCCCATGTCAAAGTTTCTGTGGCAGATGGTAAGGAGCAAAATGACCCAAAAATGTCAGTCCTTTTTTCTTCTAATAAAGAGAAGCTATCAAAAATACACAAAACAGCAGAGAGCATGGCAAAAAGGAACAATGTGAGTACCCTTGTTCCGTAGAAACGGAGCAACACATATTAGTTCTCTGAATTTTGGAATCTTTCCCCCAAATATGGCTTAGGCTTAATAGAGGGCTTTTAAGTAAATTTTTTTTTAACTTTTTTAGTTGGTTTGCTTTGAGAGATGTTACTTGCAGATTGTATTAAACATACAATATATAGTGAAAAGTGGCTTCCCAGGTGGGTGCAGTGGTAAAGAATCCACCTGCCAATGTAGGAGATGCAAGAGACTTGGGTTTGATTCCTGGGTCAAGAAGACCCCCTGCACAAGGAAATGGCAACCCACTCCAGTCTTCTTGCCTGAAAAATACAATTGACAGAGGAGCCTAGTGAGTTACAATCCAGGAAGTCGCAAAGAATTGGACATGACTGAGGATACACATAACGTGAAAAGTAGGTGCCTCCTCCCCTCACTCCTGATAGAGTTCTCTTTCTCTGAAGGAACCATTCTTACCAGACTTTTCCGCATCCTCATCTTTAATCCTAGGATAGAGGTATATATGTGTTTGTGTTGCTCCCTCTTTTTACACAAATAAAAGTAAGAAAGCAAATGCACAAATAAAACAATCTAAATATATTGCCTGCACCTTGCATTTTCAAGTTAATATTTTAAGGATATTATTCTGTATTTATTCTTTCACTTACTCATTTTGGGGATAAATTAGTTTAGTAGTGAATAAACTAATGTCCTTACTCCAAGAAAGCATAGTAGAAGGGCTCATGTCAAAAAATAAAATCAACGTCTAATAAGTATGTATTACATCAGATGTATTATTTTTAAAAAATAAAGCAGGGTAAGGGGACAGGGTAGCCATGTTGTGATGGGAAAGAGGAAGGCTTGCTCTGTGTGATGACATTTCAGGAGTGACCTCAAGAGAAGATCATGTGGCTATCAGAGGAATAACTGATCAGACAGCAGGAAGAGGATGTGCAAAGGTCCTGGGACAGGTGTGTGGTGATCACAACTGAGGATCAGCAAGGAGGTCACCATGGCTTCTGCACATTAAGCAAGGGAGTGATAGGAAATGAGGTCACAGGATGAAGAAGGGAGCCAGATTATGCAGACTCCTGTAGCCCTTGGTCAAATATTTGGCTTTTACTCTGAGTGAGATGGGAAGTCACCAGCAAGTCTGGAGTGACATGCTAGACACACATCTCAGAATGATTATTCTGACTACTATGCTGAGAAATTTCGGGTGGCAAGGTTGGAAACAAGAACCTAGTCCAGGCAAAAGGTGATGCTGGCAGAGGCCAGGATGGAGCAGTGGAAACGGTGGATGGTGGTTGGATTCTGGATGCCTTGTGAATGTGGAGCTGTCAGAAGCTGCTGATGAATTGGATGTGGAGAATGAAAAGAAAGAGAAGTGCCAAGGAGGACTCTCGAGAGTTCTAGCCTGAGTCCTGAGAGTTACTGCAAAGACAAAGTTGCTGTTTATTGAAATGAGAAGGCTGTGGGAAGAGCAGAGCTCAGGAAAGAGAAGCAGTGAAGACCCTACTGATTTAGTTATTAGCTGCAATGAGTCTTCAGCACTGTGCACTGGCTTTCTCCAGCTGTGGCGAGTGGGGCTACTCTTCATTGCAGTGTGTGAGCTTTTCATTGTGGTGGCTTCTCTTGCTGTGGAGCACAAGCTCCAGAGAGTATGGGCTTCAGTAGTTACAGCACACAGGCTTAGTAATTGTGGCTGGCAGGCCCTAGAGTAGGGGCTTAGTTGCCCCTCAGCTCATGGAATCTCCCCAGACCAGGGATCAAACCCGTGTCTCCCACATCGGCAGGCATGTTTTTAACCACTGAGCCACCTGAGAAGTCCAAGGCATTGATTTTAGACATAGCAGGTTTGATATGTCTATGAAAGAAAGAGAAGTCGCTCAGTCGTGTCTGACTCTTTGCAACCCCATGGACTGTAGCCTACCAGGCTCTCTGCCCATGGGATTTTCCTGGCAAGAATACTGGAGTGGGTTGTCATTTCCTTCCCCAATGTCTATGAGACCTCCAAGTAGAAATGTCAAAGAGCCCATAGGACATATGAGTCTTAAAGTAAGGCAGAAGCCAGGGATGGGGGGAGAGACGTGGGAGATTTCAGCACACAGCTGACATTCTAAAACATGTATTTCTTACAAACATTTATGTTACATATATTCTACTCAGACTTCACTTGAACTTTTCAAACAGCTGCATAATAGGAAACTTTTTAGATTAAATTCATTTTTATATTAAGTTTAAATGAAGACCACTGTTTTGTGAAAAGTCAGAATATACAGTTGGTCCTCGATATTCATTGAGTCTGTATTTGCAAATTTGCCTACTTGTGAAAATGTATTTGGAACACTAAAATCAATTCTTGCCTTCATGGTAAACCACAGACTGGTGGAAACCTTAACTCACTCAACACACATTTTCCCAGCTGAGCTGTCTTCTTGTTTCTGCTTCCATACCATAAAGAATTGTCCACTTCGTGGTCCACTCCCTGTCACGTGTTTTTTGCTCTTTTTGTGTGTGCTTTTCTATTTTCTGGTGATTTCTCTTTAAAATGTATCCAAGCGAAGCACTGAAGTGCTTTCTGGTGTTCCTAAGTGCAAAAAGGTTGTGATGTGACTTACAGAGAAAATACATGTGTTAGAAAAGCTTGGTTCAGGCAAGGGTTATAGTGTCCAGTGGCTTAGAGTTCAATGTTAAAGAGTCAACAATATATATTAAATAAAGTGTCTTTAGATAGAAACACACATAGCTCAAGGTTATATACTGACTGAAGAAAATGGTATGACCAGAGGTTTGGAATCTAATGCTGCACTTCCTCTAGAAGTAACTGGTTAGTATTCACTAATTAGTGTTATAGTGACTTTTTAGGACGTAACTGCCACGTAATGAGAACTGACTGGTTTGTTTTTTGATCATTTCATAGCTCAGTGGTAAAGAATCCTCCTGCCAAGTAGGAGATGTGGGTTTGATCCCTGGGTTGGGAAGATCCCCTGGAGGAGGGCATGGTAACTCACTCCAGTGTTCTTGCCTGGAAAATCCCATAGACAGACGAGCCTGGAGGGCTACAGTCCATGAGGGTCACAAAAATGTCAGATACAACTTAGAAACTAAACAACAATAACAACCCTTCACATGGGAAGCAAAAGACTGAAATTACTTGGAGAAATCATCTACCACTACTCTGCGTCTTAAGAACCTCATGGAAGCCAACCCATAAAGCTGGGGCTATGACCTATTTTTAAGAAGCAGTAGAGAAGAAAAACCCAAAACAAACAAACGACAACAACAAAAACCCTCCATTAATAAGTGCAATGATCTGTGCACAGCGAACTTTAATAAATGTCACTGACTGACAATTTTCAAAACCAGTTGGAGTATCTAATGGCTTTCCTTGTCGGAAAAGTATCTTTGTATCTTACCCAAATCCCACTGCAGTTTAAAATCCCATCTACTCTTTTGTGTTCACGGGAGAAATGAAAACTTGCTAAGCACCAGCTTCTGCTCTAAGTCCATCATACACTCAAACACATTAAATTGCCCCAGGCTCTTCCATTCTCTAAGTAAAGTAATTCCATTTACTTTAATATTTCTTTCTTAGGGCTTATTTTCCATCCTCTAATCAGTCAAATACAATTCTTCCTGCTTTTAAACACTTACAATCATGTCATCCTTTTTGCCCTGTTAAATGATGAATTGCAATTTCCATCTCGTTGCCTCCAGAGCCCACACTGTCAGTCATAAATGTTTAACTGGTAAGGTCGTTTCCTATCAAGATCTCCATGAGCAACTGCTTTAATATGTAATTGTTCTTCTGATCTTTCTATTTAGGGATTCCCCTTCTTGTATTATAAAAATATTTTTACAATCAAACCATGTTATTAAAGACAACAGGTCAAATGCAAAGACAGAAAAGGCTTTTTATATTTAAAAAAAGTTAATAAAGTAACACTGAAGACAATCAGCCTATAAATGCAAGTTAATTATAAAGAGATTTAATGTTTACTGGACTGCAAGGAGATCCAACCAGTCCACCCTAAAGGAGATCAGTCCTGGGTGTTCATTAGAAGGTCTGATGTTGAAGCTGAAACTCCAATAATTTGGCCACCTGATGCGAAGAGCTGACTCTTTGGAAAAGACTCTGATGCTGGGAAAGATTGAGGGCAGGAGGAGAAAGGGACGACAGAGGATGAGTTGGTTGGATGGCATCACCGACTCAATGGACATGAGTTTGGGTAGGCTCTGGGAGTTGGAGATGGACAGGGAGGCCTGGTGTGCTGCAGCTCATGGGGTCGCAAAGAGTCAGACACAACTGAGAGACTGAACTGAACTGAACTGACCCAAGTTTTAGAACATGTCCACCTTGAAGATTTGGGGATTTGGGTGCAGGTACCATTGGGTTTCCCTGGTAGCTCAGGTAGTAAAGAATCCGCCTGCAAGGCAGGAGACTTGGGTTCGATCCCTGGGTTGGGAAGATACCCTGGAAAAGGGAATGGCAAACCACTCCAGTATTCTTGCCTGGGAAATCCCATGGACAGAGAAGCCTGGTGGGCTACAGCCCATGGGGCTGCAAAGAGTCGGACATGCCTGAGTGACTAACGCACTTCACACACACTTCTGCAGGTACCCTTTCTTTTTGGTCCTCGTTAGCAATGTATCTTGTCATTGAAAGGAGCTCTTAAAAAAGGATTTCTCTCTTTTAAAAGTAATAGTTTTATTCATCCATCTTTAGGCAACAGTGTGCTTTTGAGTCACCTTAGAGGATAGAAATGAAGCTTGGTTGTACCAAGCATCTAGATGCTTGAAAGTGGCTCACCAGTCCCAAGAACTGAGTCCAGCCAATTCTGTTGTGCTGAATGGACGGGAAGAAATGACACCTGAATGTCCTGGGTGGAGTGTGGTTCCTAAATTATCAGTGCTTATGCTTGATGTATCAATAAAATGATTAAAGAGTGAGGATTATTTACCTGAGGCTGATTGTTTAATAAATCTATAAGCACAGACTATACGCCATTTTTCAAAGTTTATACATTTGACCAATTATAAGGGCCAGCTGGACCATATAAAGAGCAAAGGTGAATTGGGAGACCTTTAACTCTCATACTTTAGAATCACAGAGATCTCAGCTCCAAGGGAGCTGAGATATTGCCTTGTGGACTCATCCCCATGCTTCTCTTCCTTTACTTCCAGCTCTCTTTTCAACCCACAAACTAAGCAAAGAACACCATACCTTTCTGAAAACCTTAACTTCTCTTATTTCTTTGATCATTACTTTACTCAACACTCTTAAAATTAGGTCACTTACCCTCTTGATGTTGTACAAGTGAAATAGCAAAAGAAATGGATTGGCAATTGCTTCAACTTGAATGTACAAAAATGCTTAGTCAGTATTATTAAATAACTTTGCAGGAAAATTGGAAATAACAACCATGTCCCCTAAAAAGATGACAGAGTTAAATATATTGGCATGGAATGATGGCTACAATAAATTAAGTAAAAAATTCAAGACCAAACAGTACATTGATAAATAATACTCATAAGTGAGTGTTTACTGATACATATAAATAAAATAATATTATTTTTTTTGTTTTCTCAACAAATATTAAATGTGCCATGAACTCTTCTAAAGATCGAGATTTTGATGGGAGACACAGTTCCTACCCTTGGGTGTTCACAGCCTGTTGGGGAGGTAAACGTCATTGTTCAGTCACTCAGCCATGTCCAACTCTTTGCAACCCCATGGACTTCGGCACATCACCTTCCCTGTCCTTCACCATCTCCTGGAGTTTGCTCAAACTCGTGTCCATTGAGTCGGTGATGCCACCCAAACATCTCATCCTCTGTCGTCCCCTTCTCCTCCTGCCCTCAATCTTTCCCAGCATCAGGGTCTTTTCCAATGAGTCAGCTCTTCCCATCAGGTGGCCAAAGCACTGGAGCTTCAACTTCAGCATCGGTCCTTCCAATAAATATTCAAGATTGATTTCCTTTAGGACTGACTGTTTTGATCTCCTTGCAGTCCAAGGGAGTCTCAAGAATCTTCTCCAACAACACAGTTCAAAAGCATCAGTTCTTTGACGCTCAGCCTTCTTTATGGTCCAGCTCTCACATCCATATATAATTTCTGGAAAAGCCATAACTTTGATTATATGGACTTTGTCAGACCTTAGATAAACATTAATCAGATAATAATATAATAAAAACTGTATGTGTGTGAAGTATATATGCATACAAGTGAGTGTGTATATTTATATAAGGAAAAGGCTAAAATCACATTTAAAACCAACAGGTATTACCCGTGAATGATCTTTTTTTTTTTTTATTTTCAGCATGCTATAAATTTTCAATTATCATTGCTTTCTTTTGTAATTAGAAAAAAAATTAATTGGATTTACTGTTTCTTATTTAGTTTCCTCAGGTCTACATCAGGCTACCTTTAGATTTAGTGATTAGCTCTCTTCTGTCTTCCCTTAAGATAAAAAACAATGTTGTCTATTTCCTGACTTCAGGAGAAGGCAATGGCACCCCACTCCAGTACTTCTGCCTGGAAAATCCCATGGACGTAGGAGCCTGGTAGGCTGCAGTCCATGGGGTCACTAGGAGTTGGACACAACTAAGTGACTTCACTTTCACTCACTGGAGAAGGAAATGGCAACCCACTCCAGTGTTCTCGCCTGGAGAATCCCAGGGACGGGGGAGCCTGGTGGGCTGCTGTCAATGGGGTTGCACAGAGTCAGACACGACTGAAGCGGCAGCAGCAGAATGCATAAGAGCGTACTGCTTTGACACATGTGAAAGTAACAGCAGTAAGAGGTAACTGAGAAAAAACCAGTCAGACACATCATTTTCTGAGACACATGGATGGTTATCCAAGGCAGGGGAACAGAGACCCATCTTCTCCTCAAGGTCCAAGGGAGCTTACATTTACTTGTACTTGGCAATGCTTTTTTAGCAACCCTCTGCTAAAGCTGAAGCATCAATTACATGGCATTTTTAAAGATTTCTTTATCTGTTTATTTACTTATTTACATTTTGGCTGTGCTGGGTCTTCGTTGCTGCACATGGACTTTGTCCAGCTGCAGCGAGTGGGGTGGGGGGCCGGTACCCTAGTAGCGGTGTGCAGGCTTCTCATTGCAGTGGCTTTTCTTGTTGCGGAGCACAGGCTCTAGGCTGCGGGGGCTTCAGTAGTTGTGGTGCATGGGCTTAGTTGCTCCACGGCATGTGAGATCTTTCTGGACCAGGGATCGAACCCATGTGCCCTGCATTGGCAGGGAGATTCTTAACCACTAGACCACCAGGGAAGCTCCCGTTATATCTTAATATGAAAGTCTGACTATTATTTCTGATGAGACTTCTTACAAAGAATTGCAGATAAATAACTTGCAAAATACTTTATGCTTTGTTATTTATATTTTTGCACTTTACAATTGTTTCCAGTACTTTTAGTAGTTCTTATGAAATGAGAGTAAAGGTTCTGCCATCTCTTCTGACATTCAGAGAACCTCTGATGAGACCACAGAACTCTACCTCACTAAAGGCTCAAAGTAAAGTAATGCTCAAAATTCTCCAAGCCAGACTTCAGCAATACGTGAACCGTGAACTTCTTGATGTTCAAGCTGGTTTTAGAAAAGGCAGAGGATCCAGAGATCAAATTGCCAACATCTGCTGGATCATGGAAAAAGCAAGACAGTTCCAGATAAACATCTATTTCTGCTTTCTTGACTATGCCAAAGCCTTTGACTGTGTGGATCACAAGAAACTGTGGAAAATTCTGAAAGAGATGGGAATACCAGACCACCTAATCTGCCTCTTGAGAAATCTGTATGCAGGTGAGGAAGCACCAGTTAGAACTGGACATGGAACAACAGACTGGTTCCAAATAGGAAAAGGAGTATATTGTTACCCTGCTACTTAACTTCTATGCAGAGTACATCATGAGAAACGCTGGGCTGGAAGAAACACAAGCTGGAATCAAGATTGCCAGGAGAAATATCAGTAACCTCAGATATGCAGATGATACTACCCTTATGGCAGAAAGTGCAGAGGAACTAAAAGCCTCTTGATGAAAGTGAAAGAGGAGAGTGAAAAAGTTGGCTTAAAGTTCAACATTCAGAAAATGAAGATCATGGCATCTGGTCCCATCACTTCATGGGAAATAGATGGGAAAACAATGGAAACAGTGTCAGACTTTATTTTTTGGGCTCCAAAATCACTGCAGATGGTGACTGCAGCCATGAAATTAAAAGACACTTACTCCTTGGAAGAAAAGTTATGAGCAACCTAGATAGCATATTCAAAAGCAGAGACATTACTTTGCCAACTAAGGTCCATCTAGTCAAGGCTATGGTTTTTCCAGTAGTCATGTATGGATGTGAGAGTTGGACTGTGAAGAAGGCTGAGCACCGAAGAATTGATGCTTTTGAACTGTGGTGTTGAAGAAGACTCTTGAGAGTCCCTTGGACTACAAGGAGATCCAACCAGTCCATTCTGAAGATCAACCCTGGGATTTCTTTGGAAGGAATGATGCTAAAGCTGAAACTCCATACTTTGGCCACCTCATGCAAAGAGTTGACTCATTGGGAAAGACTTTGATGCTAGGAGGGATTGGAGGCAGGAGAGAAGGGGACAACAGAGGATGAGATGGCTGGATGGCATCATTGACTCGATGGACGTGAGTCTGAGTGAACTCCGGGAGTTGGTGATGGACAGGGAGGCCTGCGTGCTGCGATTCATGGAGTCACAGAGTCGGACACGACTGAGTGACTGAAGTGAACTGAAAGGCTCAAAAAGTAACAGGGACTCGGCCACCAGATTTGGAAAATGACCTGGCCAATGTCCACCATAAAACATTCCAAAGGCTTACTGTGAAGCATCAAAGTTCATTTAAAAAGTTGCTTACATATATATTTTTTTGTAAATGGCACACACTCATGTTTATAAAGAACATGGTCCAAATAAGGAAAAGAATAAAGAAGAAAGTTTGAAAATATCCCCAAATTCCATAAGTGTTAATGTGGTGAACATATTTCTCTATATCTCTATCCACGCACAGGGCTGTATTGATATAGTGCTATATAATACGATCATTCGCTTCTTTTTTTTAAAGCAAAAATGAAAGAGCGCATATAAAGCTTAAAAATAAGGACAACTCAATTTGGGAGGTGAAGATCATGAGATATCTCATGAAGGGAGCTTTGGGTCCCAGTGATGCCCCACTCTTTGAACTGGGTGCTGATTACAAGACTGTGATCATTTTGCAAAAATGTGATGTACATTTCTGCCTTATATACTTTTTTAGTTTGCATCTTATACTTGAGTGAAAATTTTTTACATAAAACTCCCTGACTAAAGTAAATCAATATGCCAAGCAAATGAAGGAGAAGGTAAAAGAGAGGAAACATATATAATCCTAGAACCAATTAAGTCTATTTTCATGCTTTAATTTCAGTCTTTAATTTTTAGTATCTTAAAAATTTATCTGTTATTTGTTAATGTTCTTTCACACAAAGAGTATTAATATTTCTTAACAGCATATTCTAAGTCCTAGAAAGAGTAAATGGTCTTCATGTTTTTCAGCATATTAAACATAAGTTACATAGTTTTATAAAGAATCTTCATGGTAAGTGAACATAAATTGGGGGAATCTTTAGGTGTAGCAACATATTACAATATAGCCTGTGCTGGCTATGACAGAACCCCTCAGCCAATAAGCCACACTTTCTATGAACTGATTAATCAACCAGTGTCAGTCAGAAACATTAAAGTCATATAGATACAGCATAACAGTTAGTTTAAAAGTAAGATTTATTAATTATATACAGGTGTAATTTTCCTTTGCTCTCTATTTTAGCCATTTCTTAAAACATTCCTATACATGTTCTGGGGCTTCCCAGGTGGCGCTACTGGTAAAGAACCAGCCTGCCATTGCAGGGCACATAAGAAAAGCAAGTTCAATTCCTGAGTTGGGAAGATCCCCGGGAGGAGGGCATGGCAACCCACTCCAGTATTCTGGCCTGGAGAACCCCATGGACAGAGGAGCCTGGCAGACTACAGTCCATAGAGTCACAAGGAGCTGGACACGACTGAAGCAACTTAGCACAGCACAGCATACATGTTTTATTATATTTTGATGTCACTTTTGAAACCAAATAAACACAGCAATTAAATAAATGAGGAAATTAATCCAAGCACTTTTGTAACACAAGTTATAAATCCAAATAGAGCAAATTTCAGAACGCAAACACCAAATTTCTCCAAGTAGATATATACCTGCCCTGCAAGGGTGGGGCCACAACAAGGGGGTGCTGACTCAGGGTAGTGGGTTTGGGGGGAGTCTGGGATCTTCATAGATCCAGTAAGCAGCTGTTTATAGTCAAGTCCTTTAGGAATCCAGGATGTCTGGGAAGATTATCCACACACAGGACTGGTAAACCCAAAGAGTAAGACAGGAAGTAAAAGATGGGTAAGAAGGGACACTTATGAATGAGGAGCACTGGAGCAAGAAACGAAAGGGAGGAGAGAGCAAACTTGGACTATCATAAGCTCCACTGGAAGCTGAGAAGTCTGATGTTATTCCTGTGCTCACACTTACAGCAGGGCATTTAAAGCTGAGTTAAAGGCTAAAAATCTAAACTATACCATTTTTCCTCTGAGCAGCTCCTCAGAGACTTTGTCCATCTTGAATCTATTTAATTTCTAGGTTATGCAGCTAATTGGTGTCTTTATTCTAGGTCTCCCATCTATCACATTGATTTTACAATCAACATTAGGCTAAATCAGCAACAACTTAAATGGTATTCCATCCATCATCCCATACAAACTGGCTCTTGTGTCTTCTCACCAAATGGGACTTATTCAGCATCCATCATGAATTGTCTATACCCAGGGGACTAATCAACAGCATGAAAATTTGAACTGAGCTCACATTTTGCTTATTTTCAGCTTGGCAGTTCCTTTAGCTATCAAGTGTAGCTCACAGAAGACAACAGACAGATGAATGAGAGACAATTCATCTTCATTACACTATTGATACGTGCAGTTTATAATTTTTTAATGCTCTTGACACCATCTTCAAGGAGAAACTCAAAGCTAACCATTGCATTCAATAACCTAAAACTTGTCAGCAAAGAATCCTTTTCCATCAGCATCATACCCACCCTAATTAATAAAATCATTTAGATATTTATTATATGTTTGGGTTTTTTTTTCAAGTTTTATATCCTCTCATCCTCCACATCCTTCCATTAGTTTTATCAAGGTGGCTACCAGTTATCAATCATCAAGAAAAGAACATTGTAGCCATTAGTTATTTATAGTTATATCCAATCTGTTCTCTTCATGTTACTTTCAAACTTCTAGAATCTGTGAACACATGAATGTAGGTGTAGATAATCTCCTCTGATCCTCTGAAGCCAGCTTCTCTTAAGGGACATAATCAAAATACCACTTTATATTGTCAGCCTCCACATTCTTTCCAGAACACAATGCATTGTCGCTCACTTCTAAACACCTTATTGGACTTTGGGTAACAGACTATAGGAATTACCTATTATATATTTGACTCTCATACTTTTTCTTCCTTGATATATGCCTTTATTCATTCAACAAGACACAGAACCTACTATGCACGAAGTACTATGTCAGGCAAAGTAGGAATTGCAGCCAGTGGACTTTTATTCACATTTCTTGAGCCACCTGCTTCAAGTGTGAGGGTCTTTGCTTTTGTTTTTCGTATTTCACATCTAATCAGTGGCCAGGATATATGAAGTTTTCTTTCACATTATCTTCTTTTTTTCCCACTTTCTTCCCACCACCCTATTTTAAATTCTTACCATCCTGTACCTGCTGCTGCTGCTAAGTCGATTCAGTTGTGTCCAACTCTGTGCGACCCCATAGATGGCAGCCCACCAGGCTCCCCTGTCCCTGGCAAGAACAGGAGTGGGTTGCCATTTCCTTCTCCAATGCATGAACGTGAAAAGTGAAAGTGAAGTCATTCAACTGCGTACAACTCTTCGCGACCCCATGGACTGCAAACTACCAGGCTCCTCCGTCCATGGGATTTTCCAGGCAAGAGTACTAGAGTGGGGTGCCGTCGCCTTCTCCAATCCTGTACCTAGATAATTTCAAAAGCTTCCTCCCAATCTGTCTCTCTGCAAGGCTCCAACCTAATCAAACACCTTACTTATTCTAGAAACAGTATGTTATAGCAATATATTAATATCATTATTACAATGATACAATAGAGGTTAAGAATCATTATTTGCTTTTTGTAGATAACAACATTAATTGTTAAAGAGTTTTTTTTTAAGTCCCAAATCACATAACTAATGCATGACTCACACAGAAATTTAATTCTAGGTCTGAATACATTTAAACCCTCTTTCCGTAACATCAGACTAACTCCCAGTTTAAGGGAATTGTTTAGGGGAAATCAGCCAGAATGGGAAGAAAAGGTATGAATTATGCTGGCATGAAAAGAACAGGAAACCAAACAAGTGACATGGAGAAGGAAGAACAGACCTGTACATGGGACCAGATGGGCTACGAAGAGGAGAGAAATGTCCAAGATTTTTTGGTAGTTTTAGACAGTGGGTCATTGGAGGTTTGGCCTGGCTTTGCTTTCTCTATGTCTTGGAAAGCTGTATGATGAGATGGTTTAAGAAGTAAGGGCCCGAATTTGTTCCCAGTCTGGCACTACCTCTTACTAGCTGCATGTCCTTAGGAATGCACTTAACTTCACTGTGCCTTATGTCAATACAATGGGGATAATAATAAACCTGCTTAAAAGGAAGTTTGAGGATTTTTTATAATTTATTTATTTTTAATTGAAGGATCATTGCTTTACAACATTGGTTTGATTTCTCCCATACATTAACGTGAATCAGCCATAGGTATATCTATGCCCCCTCCCTCCTGAATCTCTCTCCCACCTCTCACCCTTTCCTGCCCCTGTAGGTTGTTATAGAGCCCCAGTGTGAGTTCCCTGAGTCATATGGCAGATTTCCATTGGCTATCTATTTTACACACGGTAGTGTTCAAATTGCTGCCCTGCAAATAGGTTCATCAGTACCAAGGCTGAGGATTATTAAAGTGCTAACAACACTTGGATCCCAGCACATATGTCCTCAATATTTATAAAATATTATTTACATCCATGCATTTCTTTTTCTTTCAAATAACTTAATATTTATATAGAATGGATTCAGTTATTTGCATTTCCTTTAAGTTTATAAATAAAGCCCAAAAAAGCAACGAGAGGTCACAGCCCAAGCCAGGCTGACTTATTTGGTATAACATCCAGCAAGCCCTGACATGCTCTGGATTCTAATCAGGTCAAGGAGACGGTTTTTCATAGTGTCTTTTCTCTTGGATAAGTGAGAGAACTGATCGTATTTGCATGATGAGAAACAAGACTGGCTTCCTTTTCATCATGGAAGGGATTTAATGAAAATCCAACCTACAAATTCACTCTCCTTATAGTCAAAGACTGGTTTTTCAACCCACTGTTCTCTGCACAGAGCTCTCACTAAAACGAAAGGTGAAGTATGGTTTCCTTTGCAAAAGCTGGCCAGTTAGGACACCTTCCCTGCAAAATTGTTACCATATCAGTGTTTGCAGTTAAGAGTTCAGTTAGACTCAAGCATTTACTTTAATATACAGTGGGGTAATTTTTCCAACTCTCCAAATAATAACTAATCAAAATAGCCAGAGGGTGGCCTGGATGCAAACATGCCAACAATCTGCAATCACTCTCTTGGTTCCCACCGTCCCTTCCCCCTACTCCATAGGGAAGTTTGCGCCTTCGGAGGTCTTTATATCTTCATCAGGTTGTGCTACTGCCCTTAAGTGATCTCAGCCCCTGACTGGCTCCTTGTTTTCTCCCTAAATACTGTACATAACCATCACTATGCTTATGTGTATGCTCATGCTTAAGACCCATTGGCAAGGGACTCTTGGCAAGGGACTCTATCTGCATTTCAGCCCCGTTCTTTTTAATCCTTAAAGGAATGTTCCCAGGCTAATTAAAGAGAAAAACAGAATTATTATGCCCCAAGAATTCAGGCAAAACATTCCCAAGCACTAAGAAGCCCTAATGAATCCTCGTGCTGGACATGCTGATTCTCAGCCATCCTGCTGGTTTAGGAGAAATGGGGTGAGTTTCTGCAAAGTTCTCTTCACTGGACAGGAAAACTTCTAAAATTGATGAGATGATAAAAGGTACCAGGTGTTAACTAAGGAAGGGAAAATCTGACCCTCATCTTTGCTGCTTTATTTCTGTGGTCGGTTTGCTTATGAGTAAGTGAGCTAGGACGGATGATAAGGCCAGGAAGAGAAAGGAAATATTCTTACGAATCCAGCTTCCAGTTTCCCCTCTTGTGAATTGTTAGAAAAGCAGACTTACTTCTAAAAATTCCCACATCCCTTTCATCAGCACTTTCTTCATTCATCTGGATTATAAACGGAATAATCATTTCCCACACATCAGCTGTGCAGTCAAATAAGTGTATTTCAGGCATTCTCTCTATATAGTAATAGGTTTTATTTTCTCCCAAATGTTATATAATCATATTATTACCAATGTCCTTCATCTCGTAATCCCTTAAAGAAAAGTTTAGTGGCTTCTGTGTTACAGCAGCTCTTCCCCTGGTATCGAGGGCAACGGAGAAGCAGCAGCTGGAGAAAATACATGGAGAGCAGGGACCTGAATTAAGCACACAGTCATTCCCACGGCGACTTCTAATGCCAAGTCCAAAGACCTCATTTCCATTTCGGTGTCCCTAACCCCAGCAACATTTGCTCTGCTACAGTGAATCAAACAAACTTCTTCCAAACAAAGTCAGAACACTTCCTTTTAAACGTGGGCTCCTGTTGCCGCTGCCTGCATATGCTAGCTTTAAAATGAAAGCAACGTCTCTTAGAAGTTTGCTCTAGTAACGTTTAATGTGCAAATGCCTCCAATCAATAGTGAAGCTCACAGAACTGAGACGGCTCACTAGTCAGAGAAGAAAGCTGCTTCAGTACGAATGAGTTTGAGCCTCATATGGAAATATCAAGACAGTGGGCAATTATGTCTATGAAGGAGTCTCCTGGAAATTACAACAACATTCAGAAGAAAAGAGTCCACTTCAGACACCGTATTCATCAAGGCTGCATCTCAGGCCACCGCGGGGTCTGTCTTTGCCTGGCAGAGAAGCCCTCATTAATTACAAGGCAGCATTACTCCTGACACAAAAGAAATTATTTTTCAAAAATCAGTGTGCTGGTAGCAAAGGTGTTCCCGCCCTTCCACTGAAAAACCGACAGCTCCCCAAAGCTCAAGGGACTGTCAGTCATTCTCAGGTTACCAACAGCCATTTTCACGAGCACATGCTAAATATTCTTTCCCAGGTAGCAGACCAGGTCTGCCGAAAGCTCCGGAGTTTCTTACCATTGCGATCCGATCTTCCCTCCCTTCGGACTCCGGTTGCCAGGAGCTGTTGCTGGTCCGCTGCTCCTCCAGCCACCGGATCCTCTGGAGGCTGAGAATGTCTCATGTGGTGCGAATGTATCGCCACCGATTATATTTCAGTCCCTCAATTGCTAGCCTTGATGCTTTGGAAATCAGCCAAACCAAGCGCAAAGAGAAAGGACTGCAGCTTGCAATTTCAGAACTTTCCCTAGAATGTGCTCTTAAAAACGTGGGCCCCTCATTTAGCATTTGAGCAAATACCCAGGGCTTGCTACATTCAATCGCACTTCTCTCGTTTTCCTTTTAAACTGACTTGGGTTTTGTTGCTAGTGGAAGGAAATTACAGCAAGATACTCAAAGCTGACCCAGGGGATGCAGACCTGGTGCAGACTTCCACATGCTTCAGACCTGACAAGAAAAGGCTGCTATTCCAATCAGAGATGAGAATCCTGCTGAGATGGGGAGGAAGGCAGAGGGACAGTGCTGGCAAGCTGTCTAGGGTGACAGCATTTTGATAACTGGCGGGAGTCTGCAAAATGCTCTGAGGAACAACCATGGGACCCAAGTCGGCTCTAAATCGTTTGGTACCAGACTGCTCAATCCAAAGAGGCAAAGTTCTATCAAAGGAATCTATGGAGCACAGCCTTATCTTGAAGGATGAACTAGAAGTTCTTTAAGGGCAGTTTTTCAAAGGGTCTGCTAAGACTCTTTAAGTCTACTGGGTTACTCAATCATATTAAGTTATTTGTTGTTACTTAGTCACAAAGTCGTGTCTGGCTCTTTTGCAACCCCATGGACTGTAGCCCACCAGACTCATCTGTCCATGGGATTTCCCAGGCAAGAATACTGGAGTGGGTTGCCATTTTCCTCTCCAAGGGATCTTCCCAACCCAGGGATCGAACCTGCATCACCTCCACTGGCAGGCAGATTCTGAGCCATCAGAGAAGCCCCATTAAACTATTAGTATCTTGCTTTTCCTACATTTTGACAACATTTTCAATTCTTAAAAATTTTATTTCAGAAGGATTTACTCTGACAACTAGCACACAGCACAGGCAAGACCTCAACTGAAGCTCAGGCCAGAACTCTTTAAAATAACAGCACACACGAGCCAACACATCTATCAACTGCCAGACTGTTTACCTGCCTTTGCTTCCCCCACTGACTGTGAACTCCTGCAGGCAGCGTCCATGTTTGTTTTGTTCACTACTTTATCCCTAGTATGGCCTCTATTCCACTGTAGGATATTAATTGGCTGAATTAATTAACTTTCCACAATCACTGGAAATGTTGGTGGAGCCCCACAAATTGGTAAAATTCCCTTTGCTTGGAGCCTCATGTGTTGGAGGCTTGGGTTGGGTTCTTTCCATGGCTTCTTTTCCTCTCATCAGAAAGGTTCATACACCCTAATATGGTCAGGCTTAGAAAGAGCAGGGAAAAATTCCAGCAGAGTTAAATACTTGTTCTAAAGAAAATGCAACTCAAGGAATATAATTCATGTTGATGGCCAAGGGTTCTGATTTGTTCAAGGAGTCCATGGCCTTTATTAAGCCTGACAGCATCAAGAAGAAGTTGTGCATCAAGCGTTCAAGAGAGCTATTCACAACTTCCTTCCCCGTAGGCAACAGTCATTTAGAACAGAAAAGGAGACACAGTAAGTAGGCGAGGCACCCAGGTGAGACAACAGAGCCCACTCCAGTGGCCAAGATGCAGCTCGATCCCTGTATACAGTAGTTCTAGATACTTACTGAATTCATACAAACCTTTAAAGTACTGCTCTGGAGCTCTGGCATGTCAGACACATCCTCAAACAGAAAGAAGCCACTGCTGCCTAACTGGAGACTCAGCTCATGACTCCATCTCTAGGTCCTCTTCCCAGGACACTCCACCACACTGCTCCAACCATTCCCCGCTCTGTGCCCAATTACACCGTCCTCAGATGGAGTGAGGTGGTGACATCAATGAAGTATCTCCCTTTTCTTCTCCTTGTTCTTCCAGGTGCCGTGTCATTCTTTCCTTCATCAAGAAGACTCCTCTGATGGCTACAACATACAGCAATTTCTCTGCCCCATTCCTGGCATTCACTTTTGTCCCAACCATTTAATATACTGTCGTCTTACACTTCTTGGACATCACTGTTTTTATTTTTAGGTATATCTTATCATTTAACCAGACAGTAAAGATGTATTCCTGTACAAAATTTGTGAATGGCATCCCACTGATTAGAAGATGAAACTAAAACTACTCAGCATGGCATTTGATGCCCTTCATGAATGGGCCCCTTATAAGTTTTCTTCCCCACCACACCCCTGCAAGTATAGTCTGCTTTAGTTACAGGGGAAAAAAAAGTGTAAGTGAAAGTCGCTCAGTTGTATCCGACTTTCTGTGATTCCATGGACTGTAGCCTGCCAGGCTGCTCTATCCATGGAATTCTCCAGGCAAGAATACTAGAATGGGTAAGTTGTTCCCTCTCCAGGGGAATCTTCCTGATCCAGGGATCAGAACCCAGGTCTCTCGCATTGCAGGTGAATTCTTTCCCATCTGAGCCACCAGAGAAGCCCAAGAATACTGGAGTGGATAGCCTATCCCTTCTCCAGGGGATCTTCCCGAACCAGCAATCGAATCAGGGTCTCCTGCATTGCAGGCAGATTCTTTACCAGCTGAGCCACACTCCATTCACTTCTCTCAAATCTTTATGCTCACTCATGCTTCCAGCTTTTCCATACACCAGGTCCACACTGGAGCTTCTGCTCCCCTGGGTCTGCACTTTTGGTGCCATCTCTTTTGTTTCTCCTGAAAGAACTCGACAGTCAGGTGAAGGATGAATATCTATTAAACACTGATGTGGACCACACCCACCCCGTTATGTTTGTGGCAGAGCCAGGCACAAATCAAGCTAGATTAAGAATCAGTGATTTGCCTAAAGTGAGTGTACTGGCATTATTTTCCCCTAAGAAAAATGGATTTTTTTCCCTCACAAATTACCATTTGGCAGAAACCACAAGAGAATATGAAGAAGGATTTCTGAATAATTGTCTCCCTGTTGACTGAATCAGGTTTTTATTGACATTAAGAGTTGTTTGGACACTTGTGCTAATCGAAGTTGTTAGACTTCTCAGCTTGGTGTTGTCAGAACGAAATGAATCACTGAAATACAGCTACCTCACTGATGCACAGTCCCAGACAACATCAGCAAAAATGTCAAAAATTTCTGGAAAGTTAGAAGAAGAAAGGAATTGACATTTTTCTTTAAAAAAAAAAAAAACAACCCTGTAATTTGTATATTTTTATTTACAAGTGTAAACATCCAAAAAGCCAGTCTTTTTGTCTTGAACCACCCCATCCTCCCACAAACGTCCCCTAACAGCTAGAGTTAGGTACTGCAATAAAGAGTTTCAGACCCAGGGGCAAAAGGTCCACCAGAGAGCTGCCCCAACCTTCTTTGACCCTGAAAGAGTTCAAGCAAAGAGAAACTCTTTTCCAAATATGTACAAATAGTGTTTCATGTTTTCTTACAGAGCAAATCCATTTGATCCATCTAGTGTAACATTTATTGCACCTTTAAAAGACATGTAAAATGTATTTGAGAGGCCCAACAAGACATTATTATCTCCTTCCAGACAATGCTCATTTATTCCTTTTCTCAGTGCTTCTAAATGCTGACCCTGCATTGATAAAAAGTTTGCTTGGCATTCCAAGACAGTAGCCAGTAGAGAATGGGAGCATCATACAGCTGCTGCAACACGCATTCCCTGCCACCGCAACACAGGGCACCCCGGTGGGCAAGAATGCAGAGGGAAGGAAACAGCAGACTCCTAATTATTCCAGAGCAGCAGTTACACCTGCCAACGCTCTCAAAAGAACTGAAGGAAAAGTTTGGAATCTTGTTCGGTATTTTTGCAGTAAGCACCTTCATCACAAGCACTTTTCTGCAGAGTGAACTGGCCTTGGGCAATTTTGCCATGAAAGGTCTACAGTCTTGCTTCAACTGGTTGAAATGTTAGCCTTTCTTCCAGCTATTGATGGCTTCAATGAGCCGAAGGATGATGATGATCTGCCCCAAGAACTGGTTTCTTATTTTGAAACACGCTACACTGGAGGAGAAAGAAGCTGAGAGCCTCAAAGGCATAGAGTTGAACTCACATTTTCCACAGAACTTCAGAATTATCTACCAAAATATATGTGACCATATGCCTAGAACAAACAAATAATGGAGAGGTATTCACAAAACAATACAAAAACTCAGTTAAAAATGTGCATCCTAGTGTTTGGAGACTGATCTCTCTCTTAACAAAGGAAGAAGTTTTAGCACAACAGAAAAAAGTGTGATATGAAGAGACAAATCAACAGGCCAAAAAAAAAAAAAAGTATCATATCTTAGGAACAAAAGACTCCTGAGAAAAGTGCTTAGGTACAAGTCACAAAATAAAATCAATTATTCGCAAAGTACTAGCCTCAATCTACACACATTTTAAATGTATTCAAATATTTTGTATTTTGAAATAGTCTTTAAAATTTTGCTATTCATGTCTCATCCTTCATTAGGTCTTTTTTAATGTCCTTCTTTTTGTTTTCCATTATTCGATTCTTTACTGCAAAACTGCCTTACTGCTGATTAGCTATGTAATGAAAATGTCCATGACAGAGACAATTATTGTGAAAGTGCCTAGAACAGTTGGGAACCACTTGTCTTTTTTTTTAATATAAATTTATTTAAATTGGAGGTTAATTACTTTACAGTATTGTATTGGTTTTGCCATACATCAACATGAATCCGCCGCAGGTATACACGTGTTCCCCATCCTGAACCCCCCTCCCTCCTCCCTCCCCGTACCATCCCTCTGGGTGGAACCACTTACCTTTCGCTGTTTCTTCCATCTCCAGGTTTAACCCCAAGTCCCGTCCTCCTATACTGCCTTGATGTTTTACCCTGTTGCTGAATGAGTTTAGCCTCACCTAGCCAATTTCCCTGGTGGCTCTGTGGTAAAGAAATCTGCCTACCAATGCAGGATATGATGCAGGATATGTGGGTTGGATTCCTGGGTCAGGAAGATCCCCTGGAGGAGGAAATGGCAACCCACTCCAGCATTCGTGCCTGGGAAATCCCATGGAAAGAGGAGTCTGGTGGGCTACAGGCCATGGGGTCACAAAGAGTTGGGCACAACTTGGTGACTGAACAACAAAAACAACCACCCATCCTTGCCTAGCCCCATATCTGCAGCCAATTCAGGCGGTATGCCTAAGGAAGGCTCAACACGGACCAGTGATTATACAATCCTATAGAAATAATTGCATGCACAAGATGATGCTTTCAAATTTAATCTCAAGCAAACCTGCTCATCTAAAAACCATACAGCCCTTGGGATGCCTTTCAGTTTCTAATAGTGTTTCAAAGGTTTCTGTTTAAATAGACCAAAATTGATGTTGGCAGAGGAGAATTAGGTCAAGGCACTGAGAAAAAGAAACCATCACATCCTAAAACCACCCAAAGATTGCCAAGTACTTACGTTATGAAAAAGAGTTACATAGGAAAAAACATACTTCATCAGTAAAATATTTACATTAATGTTAATTATGGTATTCCTTATGAAATATAAATCATACAAGATAGTTTCTAACCATGAAAAGTGGATACAGTAAGGAGAAAGTTAAAGGGACAGCAATAAAATGTGAGTGCCCTCGGGGAGGGTACAACAATCATGTATCAGAATCCTTAGCAGGATTTAAACTATCTAGCAGAAGGCATGAAGCCTGTTTCCTAGACAACTCTGAATTATGGAGACAACTGGCTGGAGGCTTTACAGTCCTATTTCTTTTCTTCATCTGTCACAGGTTATATTCCTGTTCTCCTTTTCTACCACAGGAGGGAGCCACAGCATAATAAGGGCAGAGTTCTCCAGTTTTCCCTGAGTGGTAATATAAAATAATTTTTCATTACCACATCAGTTACAACATGGCATAAATCAGCTGTCCCCAGCATTTTGGGTACCAGGGGACCAGTTTCATGGAAGACAATAGTTCCATGGACCAGGAGTGGGTATGGTTTGGGGATGACTCAAGCACACTACATTTATTTCTATTCCCAGGTGGCTCAGTGGTAAAGAATCCCCCTGCCAATGCAGGAGATGTAGGTTCAATCCCTGGGTCAAGAAGATGCCCTAGAGTAGGAAATGGCAACCCACTCCAGTATTCTTGCCTGGGAAATCCCATGGACAGAGGAACCTGGAGGGCTATAGTCAGCAGGGGCATGGAGTCAGATACAACTGAGCATGCATGCACGCACTGACTTATTTCTATTGTTATTACATTGTGATATGTCATGAAATAATTACACAGCTCACCATAATGCACAATCAGTGGGAGCCCTGAGCTTTTTGTCCTGCAACTAGACGAGCCCTTCTGTGGTGATGGGAGACAGTGACACCTGAAGTGGGATGCTTATGTCCAGACGACTCTGTAATTTCGTTTTGGTTGCTGTCGCTGCAGGACAAAACCCTTCACAAAGGATGTGGGAAGCAGAAGTAGGCTTTTCAGTGCTTTTGTGGTAATCCCAAAATATTCTGCCTTGACTTTAATCCAGAGTGTATGGAAGTTCGAAGTTGTCTCAAACATACTTTGAAGGCCACCATCATTTGCGATCTCAAACAGGTGATCCCCTTCTAGCATGGACAAAGTCAGTTCACCTGGCCTGTTCACAAATGGGTCGTGGATCCATTCCTTTCCACTCTGAGGGTCTTTTGTGGTAGGGGAGTAATGCTCAAACTCTTTTGAATATTGAGACAGGTGATCATGCATCCAGCTGGGAGAGAGGAGTCTCTTTCAAAAATCTCTGCTAATGTTTGAAACATGTCAAAAACCCAATGTTCACTCATCACACCTATAACTGCAGACTGGCTTTGAATGTCAGTCTCTGTTGACTTGAACATATTTTCATTCTCCCCTGAAGTGACAGACTGAGTTCACTGAGCATGTTGAGTATGTCACACAAGTAAGCAAGTTTTGTGATCCATTCTGTGTCACTGATATGTGCTGCCAGTGGTGACTGTTTTTCTAAAAGATATCTCTGGAGTGGTTCTCATAACTCAGACGCTCTGACCAGTGACCTACCTTTAGAAAGCCACCTCACTTCTGTGTATGAGAGAAGACGTGTGTGCTGTGTGTCCATCTCCTCACAGAGTTGTGCAAACAGACATGAATTAAGCGCAAGTACTTTAACATGATCATTTTATTCACATCCTGCAAAACATTGTTAAGTTCAGGGGACAGTTTTTGGTTAGCCAGCATTTCTCTCTGGATGACACAGTGCATAGACTCACATTCAGAAACGATGTCTTTGACTCAAGCAGTGAAACCAGAAAGCCATCCAGTCATGGCAGCCACTCCATCCGTGCATATATCAACTCAAAATGACTAATTCAGTTTTCCTGATATGCAATTGTTCAAAGACTTGAAAAGTTCTGCAGCCGTGGTGTTGGTTGGCACAAAAATGTATATCACATGTCCTCGTGCATATCTTCCTGAAAAATATATGCACAAAAACAAGCACTGTTGTCTTGTCAACATCAGTAGACTTGCCAACCTGGATTGTGTACCACGGTGACTCATTAATCCTCTCTAACAGTTACGCCTCAATATCTTCTGCTGTTTCATCAATTCCTCTGGTTATGTTGCTAGCCAAAAGAGGAACATGTGCCACCTTTCGAACTGCAGTCTCTTCTAAAAGTTCAAGACAAGTGTCCTTAGCAGCAAGCAGGATCCACTCTTCACCAATAGTAAAAGGCTTCTTAGCTTTCAAAATGCAGTTAGTCACTGAGAATGATGCTCTTGGTGCAGATAAATTTGATGAAGTGGTGAGCTTCAATAATTGCTTCTGGTTTTTGTGTTCATGTTTTTTTTTCTTTTGAAAAACTCCAAAGGCTTGTCTTTTAATGCATGGTGCTTGGTCTCCAAGTGGCAAAGCAGCTTTGAAAGTTCATGGCTTTGCTGAACAGTTAGCCACCACATATTATACAAAGCAGGCGTGGAGAATGTGAATCACCTGTTGCAACAGATCCATAATTTAAGTAGAACTCTTGGTATTTTCTTTTAAATGCAGTTTTCTTTTTGTTGGCAGTCTTAGAGTCTTCTACATCTTTAGAGTCCTTCATTGGAAGAACTGAAACTCTAATACTTTGGCCACCTGATGCGAAAAACTGACCCACTGGAAAAGACCCTTATGCTGGCAAAGATTGAAGGCAGAAGAAGGGGATGACAGAGGATGACATGGTTAGATGGCATCACCAACTTGATGGACAAGAGTTAGAGCAAGCTGCAGGAGTTGGTGATGAACAGGGAAGTCTGGCGTGCTGCAGCCCATGGGGTTGCAAAGGGTAGGACATGATTGAGCAACTGAATTGAACCTAGAGTCTTCTGCCATCTCATCACTGGGTCTTTTCCCATTTTCAAAGAAGTTCTTCAGCAACATTTTTACTCATTTTAGCTAAGGTTATTAGCTTATGGGGCTTCCCAGGTGGTGCTTTAAGAGATGTGGGTTCAATCCCTGGGTTGTGAAGAACCCCTGGAGGAGGGCATGGTAACCCACTCCAGTATTCTTGCCTGGAGAATCCCACGGGCAGAGGAGCCTGGCAGGCTGCAGTCCATAGAGTCACAAAGAGTCAGACACCACTGAAGCAAGTTAGCATGTACACAGGCATTAGCTTGTGGGCTTATCAAAACTGTAACTGAGACAAGTGTGCAGTGCAAGAAAGAGGCGTGACACAAGCGGTAAATAAAATAATGGGTAGGCCATGCATAGACAAGGCAATGGCACCCACTTCAGTATTCTTGCCTGGAAAATCCCATGGATGGAGGAGCCCAGTAGGCTACAGTCCATGGGGTCACAAAGAGTCAGACACGAGTGACTTCACTTTCTTTCTTTCATGCATAGACTAAAATAAGTGTCAGATTCTGACTTAAAGGCTGCCACCAGATGGAGTTTAACTGTCACTTGCCACTCACTGACAGGGTTTTGATATGTCTGCAAGCAATTATTTGATATGGTCTCTGTACAGTCAAACCTGTCTGCTTACGATATCTGCATCTGTAGCCACTCCCTACCACTGACATCACCGCCTCAGCTCCACCTCAAATCATCAGGCATTAGATTCTTAGAAGGAGCGTGGAATCTGTTATAGATTTCTCACGTGTGCAGTTCACAGTAGGATTCTTGCTTCTATGAGAATCTAATGCCACCACTGATCTGTCAGGAGGCAGAGCTCATACAATAACGCAAACGATGGGGAGCAGCTGTAACTACAGATGAAACTTCATTTAATTAACCTTACTGCTCACCTCCTTCTGTGTGACCCAATTCCTAACAGGTCACAGATTGGTATCAGTCTGTGGCCCAGGGATTGGGGACGCCTGGCATAAATGCCTCCAACAGAATAGGATGTGACCTTAAAATTTCCAAAGCTGTCCTCCAACCGAACCTGCTCAAGTTTTTCATACACAGACACACACATAGGCATGCACACACACGCAGGCATAGTGCAACTCTTCTTTTTTACTGATTACCTAAATACCCAAATTTATACATCATTGTAAGATGCTATTTAGGTGAAGATAATCCACACACACATCTTAAGTATTACAATACTTGTTATTTTTTTACTGACTTTAATCACATAGAACTCATTAGATTGATTTATACATGGATTAAAAGCAATCTGCAATTCATCTCCTACTCCCCAACACTTTAGGCATAAATGACTGCCCCAAGAAAAGTCTTCCGAGGCAGACTGCTGAAGATGATTTAGTGATGTAATAGGCAGCCTAATAAAGATGTTAAATAGGCAGTTTAATGAACTCTCCTTATTAACCTTTGGCCAGAGTCACATTTGTACCCATTCCATGTTCCATCTCTTAAGCAATCTTTAAAAGCTGCAGCCAAGTTCAGTTCTATTTCACTATAGCCTTGTTCAGTTCTATTTTACTTCTCAAGAATTCAGGACAAATGTATTTGGAAAAATGATTATTCTTGAATTTGTAGGTGATGAAGTAGGAGCTTACAAGAGATTCCAAAAGGGATTAATCAGATCATGGTGCTTGACTCAGAAGGAAGGTCTATGCCCAAATTAACACAAGATCTTATTTTATACGGCAATTTTACAGAGCTATATACAACGTCTTAACGTCAAACTTAGCTATAGTCAAAATGGAGGAGAGGTGGAACATACCACAGGCATAGCAGAAGTATCCCAAATATGGCCCTTGATCACTGGTTACATAAAGTTCCACTCTGCCCAGACTCACTGCTCAGCTCACTTGTGACACAGGGTGGACCTGGACTGGGAACAGAGGGGCTAGCAGAAGCGTAGAGTCCAAGAATTCTATGAGGAGGGACTTCCAGGTCCCGATGAAGGAATATGTAATGAGGTGAGAGGAAGGAATACATTTTACTTAGGAATGTGCCAACTTGATTGATGTTTCATAAACTTATATGCATGAAATTTTGCCCAGACCCCACCAATGTTGGGGTAGGTTTGCTCCTTTCTCTCCTTACTACACTTTGTCCATCAAGGGTTTATCTGGGCTTGGTTCAATCAATTCAATAACTCTTAGTCAGGTTTCTGTGAGGATAAGAGTTGTACAGAGACCAGGAAGTATGGCTCGATTGCCACTGGACATATTCAGCTATTTCAATTCAATTAAAATTTAAATTAAATTTTAAATTTCTTAGTCCTACTAGCCACAATAGCAGAGAAGGCACTGGCGCCCCACTCCAGCACTCTTGCCTGGGAAGTCCCATGGACGGAGGAGCCTGGTAGGCTGCAGTCCATGGGGTCGCTAAGAGTCGGACACGACTGAGCAACTTCACTTTCACTTTTCACTTTCATGCACTGGAGAAGGAAATGGCAACCCACTCCAGTATTCTTGCCTGGAGAATCCCAGGGATGGGGGAGCCTGGCAGGCTGCCATCTGTGGGGTCACACAGAGTCAGACACAACTGAAGCAACTTAGCAGCAGCAGCAGCAGCGGCCACAAAAGACACTAGTGGTTCCTGTATCAGACAGCACAACATTTCTATTCAGAACATTCTACTGGACAGAGCTGCCCTAGAGGACCCTGAACAGAACAAGTATGAGAAAGATAGGGACATCAGCACCAGAGGGTACAAAGCCACAAGTAAGTCTACACCTTTGAAGATACAGCCTAAAGAGACCACAGCAGTTCAGTTCAGTTCAGCTCAGTTCGGTCGCTCAGTCGTGTCCAACTCTTTGCGACCCCATGGACCACGTAACGCCAGGCCTCCCTGTCTATCATCAACTCCTGGAGTTCACCCAAATTCATGTCCATTGAGTCAGCGATGCCATCCAACCATCTCATCCTCTGTTGTCCCCTTCTCCTCCCACCTGCAATCTTTCCCAGCATCGGAGTCTTTTCAAATGAATCAGCTCTTCACATCAGGTGGCCAAAGTACTGGAGTTTCAGCTTCAGTATCAGTCCTTCCAATGAACACTCAGGACTGATTTCCTTTATGATGGACTGGATGGCTCTCCTTGCAGTCCAAGGGACTCTCAAGAGTCTTCTCCAACACCACAGTTCAAAAGCATCAATTCTTCGGTGCTCAGCTTTCTCCTCAGTGCAACTCTCACATCCACTGGAAAAACCATAGCCTTGACTAGACGGACCTTTGTTGGCAAAGTAATGTCTCTTCTTTTTAATATGCTGTCTAGGTTGGTCACAACTTTCCTTCCAAGGAAAGTTATGTCATGTCCAACTCCAAGGAGTAAGCATCCTTTAATTTCATGGCTGCAGTCACCATCTGCAGTGATTTTGGAGCCCAGAAAAATAAAGTCTGACACTGTTTTCACTGTTTCCCCATCTATTTCCCATGAAGTGATGGGACTGGATGCCATGATCTTCGTATTCTGAATGTTGAGCTTTAAGCCAACCTTTTCACTCTCCTCTTTCACTTTCATCAAGAGGCTTTTAGTTCCTCTTCACTTTCTGACATAAGGGTGGTGTCCTCTGCATATCTGAGGTTATTGATATTTCTCCCTGCAATCTTGATTCCAGCTTGTGTTTCTTTCAGTCCAGCATTTCTCATGATGTACTCTGCACATAAGTTAAATAAGCAGGGTGACAATATGCAGCCTTGAAGTACTCCTTTTCCTATTTGGAACCAGTCTGTTGTTCCATGTCCAGTTGTAACTGTTGCTTCCTGACCTTCATATAGGTTTCTCAAGAGCAGGTCAGGTAGTCTGGTATTCCCATCTCTTTCAGATTTTCCCACAGTTTATTGTGAGCCACACAGTCAAAGGCTTTGGCACAGTCAATAAAGCAGAAATCGATGTTTATCTGGAACTCTCTTGCTTTTTCCATGATCCAGTGGATGTTGGCAATTTGATCTCTGGTTCCTCTGCCTTTTCTAAGTCCAGCTTGAATATCTGGAAGTTCACAGTTCACATACTGCTGAAGCCTGGCTTGGAGAATTTTGAGCATGGTTCTACTAGCGTGTGAGATGAGTGCAGTTGTGCAGTAGACCATGGCAGTTACTAGACATGATAAATGGCAACACTGGTTTGGTGATAGTCTTCAGAGGTCTCAAATGGCTTACCTGTAGGAATATTTTCTTTTGCTTCCATTACATTGTAAACATGAGTGACTCAGTTTCTAACATTAAAAAGTATGGGAACTCATTAAAAATCTAGTTTTCTAGTTTCATTTGAAAAATGAGAAGGCCTGGCCCCTCTGGGCCTGCATTTCCACCCTGTAACACAGACCTGGAGTCAAGGAGCTACAGTTCCCTAAAAGGAGCCTGTGCCCTTCACTTTACCAATCCTCACTAGCCACTGGATCCAAGGTACTCCCTCTCTAATTTCTGCTGCATATGTATTTGAATGGGAAAAAATAACATCTTTAGCAATGCATAAAAATAAATATCTATAATGAAATGCCATAAAAGATACCTAGAAAACTCCTGCTTATTTTTTCTGTATCTTTAAATAAATATATTCTATTCACTTATTCAGATGGTACTTTTTCATCTGTAGAAACAGGATTAGTAAATTATGGAAGAAGGTTAAGGTCAACGTAATATTTTCAATAATTCTATACTTAACACTCTCAGTTCAGTTCAGTTCAGTCACTCAGTCATGTCCAACTCTTTGTGACCCTATGAACTGCAGCACGCTAGGCCTCCCTGTCCATCACCAACTCCCGGAGTTCACTCAAATTCACGTTCATCGAGTCGGTGATGCCATCCAGCCATCTCATCCTCTGTCGGCCCCTTCTCCTCCTGCCCCCAATCCCTCCCAGCATCAGGGTCTTTTCCAATGAGTCAACTCTTGGCATGAGGTGGCCAAAATACTGGAGTTTCAGCTTCAGCATCATTCCTTCCAGGACACCCAGGACTGATCTCCTTTAGGATGGACTGGTTGGATCTCCTTGCAGTCCAAGGGACTCTCAAGAATCTTCTCCAAACCACATTTCAAAAGCATCAATTCTTTGGCGCTCAGCTTTCTTCTCAGTCCAACTCTCACATCCATACATGACTACTGGAAAAACCATAGCCACTCAACACTCTAGGCTTTTAAATTTGATGGAGGTAAGGAGGGTAAGCAGAGGGGAGAGATGATACATATGTGACTCTTTCCTCCTTTGTGTATATACACACACACACAGAAACTGTGTCCTTAAGTGTGGTACAGCTGCAAAAGGTCTCATTGTGTGTAAATAAAAACGAGCCAACTTCTGAATTAGATTTTAAGTAATCTTTGGGCACCTAATAGAAAAACATCTCAATCATGAATAAGTCTCTTCATTCAAAAATCTAATCTTAGGCTCATGAGTTGTACCCATTTAAACTTAAGCTCTATTAAAGATGGGACCGTATCTGTCCTGTACAATACTAGGATGCATCAGGTATCACTTCTCAATAAATATTTGTTAAATGGAATAATATAACCCTCAGAGCAAAGGGAAAATTCCCTTGGAAATTTTAAGTCTCTGCCATATTCCTTTTGATCTCAACTTGACATGATGATATTTATATTAATTTATTCAACAAAGCCTTTTATGTGCTGAGGTTCTGTTGGAGATTATCTTAGTATGCAGCTGTTGACTCTCTAAGTCACAGGTCATATGTTTAGGGAGGGGACTGCAGGAAGAAAGCAGTCAAGATGGCACAGTAGAAAGACCCTGGGCTCGCCTCCTCTCACAAGCACACCAAAATCACAACTATCTGCAGAATAACCATCAATGATTAAGTCTGTAACACACCAGATAAGATCTCCTACAACCTAGACAAAAGAAGAACCACAATAAAATGAACAGGAAGGATGGAATTAAGATATAACAAATCCCATATGCTGCAGGTGAATAAACAGGAGAACAGTTACAATTATTCTCCATAAGCAGGAGAATAATTATATCACAGAGATTTTCCCACAGGAGTGAGGGTTCTGAGGCCCCTGTCAGGTTCCCCAGCCCTAAGGCTTAGCACTGAAAAAATGAGCCCCCAGAGTATACAACTTTCAATGCCAATGGGGCTTAATTGCAGGAACCCCACAGAACTGAGGGAAATAGAAAATTCACTCTTAAAGGATGAATACAAAATCTCACACGTACCAGGACCCAAGGCAAAAGCAGTAATTTGACAGGAGTCTGGGACAGATCTACCTGCTGATCTTGGAGGGTCTCCTGGGAAAATGGGGCAGCTGTGACTCACTCAGGGGACATAGACACTGGTGGCAGATATATTAGGAAGCATTCATCTGCAGGAGCTCTCCTGGAGGGTGACATCTTGGTGCCAAGACTTGGCCCAAACAGTAGCCTGCGGGCTCCAAGGCTGGGAGGACTCAGCCCATACAACAAGCTGGGCAGAAACACAGGCCCAATCAGCAGCAGACAGGTTACATTAAAAACTTCCTGAGCCCAGAGATGCCTCCAGACACCCCCCTAGACATGACCTTGCCCAGCAGAGGACCAAGACTCAGCTCTACTCATCAGTGAACAGGTGGCAGCCCTTCCCAACAGGAAGCCTGTACTAGTGTCCAGACCAGCCTCACCCACCACAGGGCAGAAACCAGAAGAAAGAAAAATACAGCCCCACAACTGAGTCTGCAAGCACAGATCAGAACCTAATCTGGGACCATCTAGCCCCTGGCCCCTGGGTGACGAGATGGGGAGTACACTGCTATGATGAGAGAGAAATGCACAGGGCATCTAATCCAGAGAACCACTTCTCAAAGGTCAAAATACTTAAGTTACACAGACATAAAAATACTTACACAAAATAAGGTTGCAGACAAATATGTTCCAAATGAAGGAACAAGATAAAGCCCCAGAAGAAGAACTAAATGAAGGAGAGCTAGACAAATATGTTCCAAATGAAGGAACAAGATAAAGCCCCAGAAGAAGAACTAAATGAAGGAGAGCTAGACAATCAACCTAAGCAAGAGTTCAGAATAATGATTGCAAAGATGATCAAAGAATTCACAGGGAAAATGGCTGCACTGAGGGAGAAGTCAGAGGTTTTTAACAAAGACTTAGAAAATTATAGAACCAAAGAGAGCTGAAAAATACAAAAAGTGAAATAAATACACTAGAAGGAAACTTCTAACGTATAATGTAGACTAAATGATACAAAAGAATGGGCTGGAAAACAGTAATATAAATCATGGCTGCTGAACAGAAAATAAGAATGAAAAAAAAAAAAAGAGGACACTTTGAGACCTTTGGGAATTAAACACACTAATATTCCCATTATAGGGGTCCCAGGAGAAGAGAGAAAGGGCCTGAGAAAAAATATTTAAGAAGAAAATAACTGAAAACTTTCCTAACTTAGGAAAGGAACCAGTCACCCAAGTTCAGGAAGCAAAGAGAGTCTCATACAGGAATTTACCCAAAGAGGAACACACCAACACACATTATAATCAAAATGACAATTATTAAAGAGAGAATCTCAAACGCAGGAAGTGAAAAGCAACAAATGTACAAGGGAACTCCCACAAGGTTGTTAGCTGATGTTTCAGCAGAAACTCAAGTGATGAAAGGGTAAAACCTACAACCAAGAATACTCTACCCAGCAAGCAATACTCTACTCTTTCAGATCTGATATAGAAATAAAAAGCTTTACAGACAAGTCAAATCTAAAAGAATTTAGCACCACCAAACCAGCTTTACAACAAATGCTAAAGGAACTTCTCTAAGATGAAAAAGAAAAGGCTACAACTGTAACTGGGAAGGGTTAATTTTGACTCCACACTGGATCTGCTCCTGTGACTTTAACTCTTTAGTTTGCCACTTTTGTTGTTATAATTCTACATAATGGCCTGCCTCGGGGAGCCCTGCCTGGCCCCATCCACCTGACCCATGGGCTAGGGTGCCTTTGGCTCACAGGGAGATAAACAGACCCTGCCCACCTATGAAGGACTGTGACATTCTTGCTTTCTTTGTGTGGGAAATGGTACCTCTTGTCTGCTGCTTACCAGCATGGCTCAGAAACTCACATTTGGGGGGCTGGAACTGCAGACAGAGGGGGTACCTTTGTTTATTGATATGACCAGAAATATTCCATTTCATGCCACCCATGAAATGACTGTAAGGAAGTGAAACTAATATCCCCCTCCTTGCCTGAGGCTTGTCATTCTAGGAGATATTTGGAAGAATTAAATGGTCTTTTTTACTTTGTTTCCTTACCTCTCCCAATCTCTGATCCATAAAAGAACCTGGCATCTAGGCCCCAACAAGACAGTTATTTTGAGATATTAGTCTGCCATTTTCTTCGTTAGCCAGCTCTCCGAATAAAGTCACATTCCTTGCCTCAGAACCTCATCTCTCAGATTTATTGGCCTATTGTGCAGCAAGCAGAGCAAGCTTGGACTTGGCAACACAACTAAACACAGGGAAACTATGAAATGAAAAAGCTACTGGTAAAGGCAAACATAAAGGTAGGAAGTGATCCACAAACAAAGCTAGTAGGGAGGTTAAAAGGCAAAAGTAGTAAAATAATCTGTATCCTCAATAAGCAATTAAGAAATACACAAGAGAATTAGATGTAAAATATGATATTCAAAACAGTATTTGTGGGGGAAGGAAAATACAAATGCAAGGTTTTTAAAATATGTTTGCAATGAAATGAGGAGATGTAGAGAGACTGAAACCCTCTTTATTTTTATGGGAATGTAAAATGGTGCAGCCACTTTGGAAAAGAGTTTGATAGCTCTTCAAATAGTTAAACATAGAATTATCATATAACCCAGCAGTTTCACTCATAGGGATATACTCAAAAGAAGTGAAAATGAATGTTCAAATACCTGTACATTAATATTCATTGCAATACTATCACAATAGTCAAATGGTAGAAACAACCCAAATGGCTATCAATGGATGAATGGAAAAACAAAATGCGGTCTATACATTCAAGGAAATATTATTCAATCATAAATGAGAATGAATAACTTTTCTAATTTATATGTTATATTGGAGAAGTTGATTAACGATGTTGTTAGTTTGAGATGTACAGTAAATTATACAAATACATATATCTATTCCTTGTCAGATTTTTTCCCATGTAGGTTATTATAGAAATTGAGTAGAGTTCCCTATGCTATACAGGAAATAGGCCCTTGTAGATTGCAGATGGTGACTGCAGCCATGAAATTAAAAGACACTTACTCCTTGGAAGAAAAGTTATGAACAACCTAGATAGCATATTCAAAAGCAGAGACATTACTTTGCCGACTAAGGTCCGTCTAGTCAACGCTATGGTTTTTCCTGTGGTCATGTATGGATTTGAGAGTTGGACTGTGAAGAAGGCTGAGCGCCAAAGGATTGATGCTTTTGAATTGTGGTGTTGGAGAAGACTCTTGAGAGTCCCTTGGACTGCAAGGAGATCCAACCAGGCCATTCTGAAGGAGATGAACCCTGGGATTTCTTTGGAAGGAATGATGCTAATGCTGAAACCCCAGTACTTTGGCCACCTCATGTGAAGAGTTGACTCATTGGAAAAGGCTTTGATGCTGGGAGGGATTGAGGGCAGGAGGAGAAGGGAACGACAGAGGATGAGATGGCTGGATGGCATCACGGACTCGAAGGACGTGAATTTGAGTGAACTCCAGGAGTTGGTGATGGACAGGGAGGCCTGGCGTCCTGCGATTCAAGGGGCCGCAAAGAGTTGGACATGACTGAGCGACTGAACTGAACTGAACTGAAGGCTGTATATGTTAATCCTAGCCTCCTAATTTATCCCTCCCCCACCCCTCCATCTTTCTCCTTTGGTAATTATGCTTGTTTTCTATGTCTGTGAGTCTGTTTCTATTTTGTAATAAGTTTATATCATTTTTTAGGCTCTACATATAAGTAATATAATATTTGTCTTTGTCTGACTTTCTTCACTTAGTGTGATAATCTCTAGGTCCATCACATTGCTGCAAATGGCATTATTTCACTCATTTCTACGGCTGAGTAATATTCCATTTATAAATGTACTAAATTTTCTTAATCCATTCTTCTGTCAATGGAAATGTGGCTTGTTACCATGTATTGGTTATTGTAAACAGTGCTGCAATGAACACAGGGGTGCATTTATATTTTCAAATTATGGTTTGCTCCAGATAAATGCTCAGGAGCGGAATGCTGGATCATATAGTAGTTCTATTCTTAGTTTTTCAAGGAGTCTCCATACTGTTCTCCATAGTGATTGTACCAATGCTCGATGCGCACTTGAGAAGAATGTATTCTGATGCTTTCAGACAGAATGCTATATAAGTATCAGTTAAGTCCATCTGATCTAATATGTCATTTAATGTCTATTCCCTCATCAATTTTCTGTCTGAATGATCTGTTCATTGATGTAAGTGGGATGTTAAAGTTCCCCATTATTATTGTTACAGGTGATTTTTCGTTTTATAGCTCCTGCTATTTGTCTTATATGTTGAGGTGCATACATAATTGATATATCTTCTTCCTGGATTGACCCTTGATCATTATGTAGTGTCATTTTTTGTCTCTTGTAACAGGCTTTTTAACTTCTATGCAGAGTACATCATGAGAAACGCCGGGCTGGAAGAAGCACAAGCTAGAATCAAGATTGCCGGGAGAAATATCAATTATGTCAGACATGCAGATGACATCACCCTTATGGCAGAAAGTGAAGAAAAACTAAACAGCCTCTTGATGAAAGTGAAAGAGGAGAGTGAAAAAGTTGGCTTAAAGATCAACATTCAGAAAACAAAGATCATGGCATCTGGTCCCATCAGTCCATGGCAAATAGATGGGGAAACAGTGGAAATAGTGGCTGACTTTATTTTGAGGGGCTCCAAAATCACTGCAGATGGTGATTGCAGCCATGAAATTAAAAAACGCTTACACCTTGGAAGGAAAGTTATGACCAACCTAGACAGCATATTAAAAAGCAGAGACATTACTTTGGCAACAAAGGTCCATCTAGTCAAGGCTGTGGTTTTTCAAGTAGTCATGTGTGGATGTGAGAGCTGGACTGTGAAGAAGGCTCAGTGCCTACCGGAGTCCAGCTCCAGCAGCCAGGGAATCAGCCTGAAGGGGTGAGCGGTGTCGGCGGACAATGAGGTAGCCTCTGACTCGAGGTATGGGACTACGTGTTTATTTCAAGCTTCAGGTTTTCTTTTATGCTTTGACAAAAGCATTAGGTCAGAGGTTTGACATTTTTAGTTTCCCCCACCCAGATTTATCATCTCCAGAAATCATTGTTGCCCTACAGAGTTCCTGCTTCAGCTATTCTCTCGGAATCGGCTTTACTATCTATTATCTACTTCCTCTTATGTGTCCTATACTTAACTTGTGATTACATTGTAACTCATGCTACATTCCTCAGTTTATTTCTTATCTTTCTAAAGCCTGTTTGCCCCTAGCATCTTAAGATCACTATCTCCTAAAAGGGCCTCTAGCTATTAATATCTCCAAAATCCCTAATCTCTATAAGCTACAGTAAAATATGCTAATACTACAACATTCCTTAAACTTTTAGCTTCTAACTATTCTTAATTACTCCTAAACGCTAAACTCTGCAAACTTCTTTTGCCATAAATATTTCCCTCACAAACAGGTCTCAGATAACAATCCTTCCCATGGCCTCAAGCTGCGGTCTACATGCTCATCCTGGAACATTCTTTGTAAAGATCCTTGAACAAATATCAATGGTTACTTTATAGATTATTTTATGGGAACAACTGCAGAAGGCTTTGTGCTTTCTCATGCTTCTCTCAAGAACAATAACCACCTTAACATTCTTTCCAGCCAACTCAATCGAAGAAAGGAAATAACAAGTCAGAATCACAAAATCTAACTCCTTCATCCTGGGACTGTGCCTGCGGGGTGAGGAGAGTGAGTTGGGGCCATGCCTCCATTTTGTCAGTAATGCCTAACGTGGCTCCTGACAACTGCTGAAGAATTGATGCTTTTGAACTGTGGTGTTGGAGAAGACTCTTGAGAGTCCCTTGGATTGCAAGGAGATCCAACCAGTCCATCCTAAAGCAGATCAGTTCTGGGTGTTCATTGGAGGACTGATGTTGAAGCTGAAACTCCCAATACTTTGGCCACCTGATGCAAAGAGCTGAGTCATTTGAAAAGACCCTGATGCTGGGAGGGACTGGGGGCAGGAGGAGCAGGGGACGACAGAGGATGAGATGGCTGGATGGCATCACTGACTCAATGGAAATGAATTTGGGTGGACTCTGGGAGTTGGTGATGGACAGGGAGGCCTGGCGTTATGCGGTTCACGGCGTCACAGAGTCAGACACGGCTGAGTGATTGAACTGAACTCAACAGGCTTTATTTTAAAGTCTATTTTGTCTGATACAGGTACTGTTACTCCAGCTTTCATTTGATTTCCACTTGCATAGAATACCTTTTTACATTCCCTCACTTTTAGTCTGCATGTGTCCCTAGATCTGAATTGGGTCTCACATAGACAGCATACGCAGAGGTCTTTTTCTCATATCCAAACAGCCAGTCTGTTTTTCTGTTGGTGTATTTAACCCATTTACCTTTATAGTAATTCTCAACATGTATGCTCTTATTGCCGTTTTGTTCATTGGTTTGGATTTGTTTCTGTAGGTCTTATTTTCCTTCTCTTCCTCTTTTGTTCTCTCCTTTTGTGATTTTAATGATTATGTTTAGTGTTGTATTTGTATCGGTTTTTTCTTTTTGTGTATCTATTGTAGATTTTTGGTTATTGGTTGTCATGATGCTTTGATATAAAAGTTGATACATGTATATATACATGTATATAATTGTTTCAAGTTGCTGATCTCTTAATTTCAAATGCATTTCCAATATCATGCATTTGTACTCTCTTCTCATGAATGTTTGTTTTCTATCAAATTTGTGTGTAGATGATTTCCTGCCTTAATTGTATGTTTGCCTTTACTGCTGAGCTTTCCCCTTTGTAATGTTCTTGTTTCTAGCTGTGGTTTTTCCTTTCCCACTTAAAGAAGTTCCTTTAGCATTTGTTATAAAGCTGGTTTGGTGGTGCTGAATTCTCTTAAGGTCTGCTTGTCGGCACAGCTTTTGTTTCCTTCATAGAATCTGAAGGAGCGCTGTGCTGGCTAGTGTTCCTGGGTGCAGGTCTTTCCCTTTCAACACCTTAAATACATCATGTCACTCCCTTATGGACCAAAGAGTTTCTATTAAAATCAGCTGAAAACCTTATGATGATTCCCCTGTATGTTATTTGTTGCTTTACCCTTTTGCCTTTAATAATTTCTCTGTCTTTAATTTTTATCAATCTGATTAATATGCACCTTGGTATGTTCCTTCTTGGGTTTATCCTGTATGGGACTCTGAGGTTCCTGGACTTACGTGCGTATATCCTTTCTCATATTATGTAAGTTTTCAGCTATTATCTCTTCATTTATTTTCTCAGAATTTTTTCTCTCTCTTCTCCTTCTGGGACCCCATAATGTGAATGTTGGTGCATTTAATGTCTCAGAAGTCTCTCAGACTGCCCTTATTTCTTTTTAACCTTTTTTTCTTTATTCTGTTCAATGGCAGTGATTTCCACCAGTTTGTCTTCCAGTTCACTTATTCCTTCTTCTGCCTCACTTATTTGCTATTGATTCCTTCTAGTGTATTTTTCATTTCAGTAACTGTTCATCTCAGTTTGTTCTTTAAATCGTCTAGCTTTTTTATTAAGAATTTCTTGTATCTTCTTGGTCTGTGCCTCTATTCTTTTATTATTATTCATAAAATTTTTGATGACAGCCATTCTGACTGTGATTTACATTTCCCTAATATGTAGTTTTGATTTCCATTTCTCTAATAACTAGCAATGTTGAGCATCTTTTCATGTGCCTCTTGACCATCTGCATGTTTTCTTCGGAGAAAAGTCTGTTTACATCTTCCGCCCATTTTTGATTGGATTTTTTTTTAAATTGAGCTCTATGAGCAGTTTGCATGTTCTGGAAATTATGCTCTTGTCTGTCACATCATTGGCAGACATTCCCTCCCAGTCTGTAGGCTCTCTTTCTTGTGTCTTCCTTTGCTGTGTAAAAGTTTATAAGTTTAATTAGGTCCCATTTGTTTATTTATGCTTGTATTTCTTCTGTCTTCAGAAACTGAGAGAAATATTGCTATGACTTATGCTAGAGAATGTTTTGCCTATATTTTGTTCTAACGGTTTTATAGTGTCATGTCTGATATTTGGGTATTGAAACCATTTTGAATTTATTTTTGTCTATAGTATGAGGGAATATTCTAACTCATTGAGTCACATGAGGCTATCCAGTTTTCCCCAAACCACTTGCTAATAAAACTGTTTTTACACCATTGCATATTCTTGTCTCCTTTGTCAAAGATTAATTCTGGACCTTCTGTTCTGTTCCATTGATCTATATATCTGTCTTTGTGCCAGTACTACATATGGGATGTTTTGTTTCCTTCCATTAAAAATAACAACTATGTTCAGTATTACAAAATGTTAAAAATTTGCAATTCTGCTTATTCCGTGGGCATGATTACAGGATCCTGTGTACCTTTTTTGTATGGCTTAAATTTCTTGAAATTTTAAAGGCAAGTTAAAAAAAAAAAAAAGATCTTTACTTTTTTTATAGCAAAGAATTCCTTTGCTCTTTCTAAAAGAAAAAAAGAAATAGTATTAGAATTTTTGTAACAATGTCCTTTCTTGACCAAATACAGCCATCTGGCAACTGCCCCATTCACCTCTTCTCAGTGGATAAAGAAACCAGTAGTTTTGAATACAGAAAAACAATCTTCATTAAGTTGACCTCCTCCACACTGTGTGATGAGGAGACAATCCAAGTTGGAACAGCACTGTATCCTGTGGCCACCCACTGAAGTTACATTGAGGGCCCACCAGATGACACCACAAGTAAATACTCACAGCCAGACTCCCAAGCACTTCTAAAGAAAGACCTTCCCAAAACATCCTTGTTCAGCAAATTGTAAAGCTGTTGCTTCAGCATGTCTGTGATTCAGGCACCCATGCTTAAGTCTAGAGATCTCAAGTAGAACCCTCTCCCACACTCACCTACCATCTCCTTTCCAGGTGACATCCTGATATTTCAGCATCCTACAATCTCTAGACAAAATTTAAAGGCATTTCTTTTGTAAAATAAACTCGGTGTGTACACTTATTTACTTTTCAACTGTTCCACAGCAAAACAAAGGTTGTATCGCCAAGGGTTACAAAATTAGAGAGGAAAAGAAAATCTGTTATTTTCATGATAAGGTCTTTTCACTTAGCCAAAGTATTCTTAGTTCCAAAACAACTCACATAACCAAATGGTTGAGTTTTCACAGTGACTGATTTTAGGCATTGATAGTAGGCTCTAACTTAATTTTAAACATGGCAATTTTTAACCTATGCCTGGGACTAACAGAATGAGAAAGACTAGAGATCTCTTCAAGAAAATTAGAGATACCAAGGGAACATTTCATGCAAAGATGGGCTCAATAAAGGACAGAAATGGTATGGACCTAACAGAAGCAGAAGATATTAAGAGAGGTGGCAAGAATACACAGAAGAACTATACAAAAAAGATCTTCAAGACCAAGATAATCATGATGGTGTGATCACTCACTTAGAGCCAGACATCCTGGAATATGAAGTCAAGTGGGCCTTAGAAAGCATCACTACGAACAAAGCTAGTGTAGGTGATGGAATTCCAGTTGAGCTATTTCAAATCCTGAAAGATGATGCTATGAAAATACTGCACTCAATATGCCAGCAAATTTGGAAAACTCAGCAGTGGTCACAGGACTGGGAAAAGATCAGTTTTCCACATGAAAAGATGCTCAACATCACTCACTATCAGAGAAATGCAAATCAAAACCACAAAGAGGTAGCATTTCACGCCAGTCAGAATGGCTGCGATCCAAAAGTCTACAAGCAATAAATGCTGGAGAGGGTGTGGAGAAAAGGGAACCCTCTTACACTCTTGGTGGGAATGCAAACTAGTACAGCCACTATGGAGAACAGTGTGGAGATTCCTTAAAAACTGGAAATAGAACTGCCTTATGACCCAGCAATCCCACTTCTGGGCATACACACCAAGGAAACCAGAATTGAAAGAGATACGTGTACCCCAATGTTCATCGCAGCACTGTTTATAATAGCCAGGACATGGAAGCAACTTAGATGTCCATCAGCAGATGAATGGATAATAAAGCTGGGGTACATATACACAATGGAGTATTACTCAGCCATTAAAAAGAATACATTTGACAGTTCTAATGAGGTGGATGAAACTGGAGTCGATTATACAGAGTGAAGTAAGCCAGAAAGAAAAACACCAATACAGTATACTAACACATATATCTGGAATTTAGAAAGATGGTACAAATAACCCTGTATGCAAGACAGCAAAAGAGACACAGATGTGTAGAACAGTCTTTTGGACTCTGTGGGAGAGGTATAGGGTGGAATTATTTGGGAGAATGGCATTGAAACATGTATAATATCATATAAGAAATGAATTCCAGTCTAGGTTCGATGCAGGGTGCAGGATGCTTGGGGCTCGTGCACTGGGATGACCCAGAGGGATGGTGTGTAGGGGGGAGGTGGGAGAGGAGTTCAGGATTGGGAACACATGTACACCCGTGGCAGATTCATGTTGATGTGTGCCAAAACCAATACAATATTGTGAAGTAAAAAATAATAATAATAAAGGGGAAAAAAAGGAAAGGAAGGAGATGTTGGGGGGGGGCAAGGAATCCTTAAAGAAGTCTAGGAAAATAAAATGATTACCCTAAGACCAGTAGCTGAGAGGAAGAGTAAACTGGATGAATGGTGAGTGTGATGAAAAAGAATTTTGCAGCCAGAGACAAGAGCAAAATGAATGAGGATGAACTTTACTGTTCAAGGAACCAAAAGGAGCATAGTAGTTGTCAGTTGTGTTTGTTTAGCTAGTTTAATAATTTCTCTTTTTAAAGAAAAATATATTTTGATATTAAAAAAAGGTCAGTTTTCATTTCAATCCCAAAGAAAGGCAATGCCAAAGAATGCTCAAACTACCACACAACTGCACTCATCTCACGTGCTAGTAAAGTAATGCTCAAAATTCTCCAAGCCAGGCTTCAGCAATACATGAACCATGAACTTCCTGATGTTTAAGCTGGTTTTAGAAAAGGCAGAAGAACCAGAGATAGAAGTGCCAACATCCGCTGGATCATCAAAAAAGCAAGAGAGTTCCAGAAAAACATCTATTTCTGCTTTATTGATTATGCCAAAGCCTTTGACTGTATGGATCACCACAAACTGTGGAAAATTCTGAGAGAGATGGGAATACCAGAGCACCTGACCTGCCTCTTGAGAAATCTGTATGCAGGTCAGGAAGCAATAGTTAGAACTGGACATGGAATAACAGACTGGTTCCAAATAGGGAAAAAAGTACCTCAAGGCTGTATATTGTCACCCTGCTTATTTAACTTCTGTGCAGAGTACATCATGAGAAACGCTGGACTGGAAGAAAACACAAGCTGGAATCAAGATTGCCGGGAGAAATATCAAGAACCTCAGATATGCAGATGACACCACCCTTATGGCAAAAAGTGAACAGGAACTAAAAAGCCTCTTGATGAAAGTGAAAGTGGAGTGAAAAAGTTGGCTTAAAGCTCAACATTCAGAAAATGAACATCATGGCATCTGGTCCCATCACTTCATGGGTAATAGATGGGGAAACAGTGGAAACAGTGTCAGACTTTATGTTTTGGGGCTCCAAAATCACTGCAGATGGTGAGTGCACCCATGGAATTAAAGGACGCTTACTCCTTGGAAGAAAAGTTATGACCAACCTAGATGGCATATTCAAAAGCAGAGACATTACTTTGCCGACTGAGGTTCATCTAGTCAAGGCTATGGTTTTTCCTGTGGTCATGTATGGATGTGAGAGTTGGACTGTGAAGAAAGCTGAGCACCGAAGAATTGATGCTTTTGAACTGTGGTGTTGGAGAAGACTCCTGAGAGTCTCTTGGACTGCAAGGAGATCCAACCAGTCCATTCTGAAGGAGATCAGCCCTGGGATTTCTTTGGAAGGGATGATGCTAAAGCTGAAACTCCAGTACTTTGGCCACCTCGTGAGAAGAGTTGACTCACTGCAAAAGACTCTGATGTTGGGAGGGATTGGGGGCAGGAGAAGAAAGGGATGACAGAGGATGAGATGGCTGGATGGCATCACTGACTCGATGGACGTGAGTCTGAGTGAACTCCAGGAGTTGGTGATGGACAGGGAGGCCTGGCGTGCTGCGATTCATGGGGTTGCAAAGAGTCAGACACGACTGAGTGACTGAACTGAACTGAACTGGGACTAACAGATAACCTTTACAATATTATAATTAATTCAATATCTAATAAACAAACAAGCTCTACATAATATGCTCATAGTATGCTGACAAGGTATTATGATATCTTTTATCACAAAAGTAATACAAGTTTAAATAAAATTCAAATACTTTAGAGGCATATGAAATAAGGCATTTTTATAATGTTTCTGTGTGAAACTTTGAGTGCTTTATCTGTCTGAACTCAATCACTAGTGATACCCCCTGAGATAGGTACTATTTATTATCCCCTTTACAAATGAGAAAACTGAGACTTGGACATGATAGATAAGTTGTTCAAGGTGATGGAGCAAGTAAGAGGTGGTTAAGATTCAAACTCAGACAATCTAATTCCAAAGCCTATGGCCTTCACCATCAGACTGGATTGATTATATCATAAACTGATTAACAGTGTCTCTGGAAATTGATATTTATATTGTTTATTTCCCATATTAAACAATGCTAAGTCATTTCAGTTGTGTCCAACTCTCTGTGACCCTATGGACCATAGCCTGTGAGACTCCTCTATTCATGGGATTCTCCAGGCAAAAATGCTGGAGTGGGCTGTCATGCCCTCCTCCAGGGGATCTTCCCAACCCAGGGATTGAACCTGAGTCTCTTATGTCGCCTGCACTGGCAGGTGGGTTCTTACCACTAACAGCACCTGGGACACTCTAAACAATACCACAATAAATATCCTTAAATGCATATCAGTATTTCTTGAAGATTTGTTTCCAGAAGTGAGATTGCTTGCACAGCCATTTAAAACAGTAGGTAACGCCTAGTTGACTTCTAAAGAAGCAAAGTCTACTATATACTCCCAAACAGTGCTGTTTTCTTGCTCCTTACTGACCCCTGGTGGTACCAGTCATTTTTCATTTTTGATAAGCTGATAAACACTAAATTATGATGCTTTTAATTTGCATGGCCCTGAACACTTTAAAGTCTGAACAGCATTTTCAGCATTTATTTGCATCTGTGGGTCTCTGGATTTTGTCTTCTCACATTGTGGCCCATTGTTCTATTGAGTTGCCTTTTCTTTGGGGTTTGTAGAATTCTCTATCCCCACACACTTTGCCCCAGTGAACAGGCACTGATTCTGCAGGAATCCCCAGCCAGCATTTAGAGAAACTGCTTCACAATAACAATGGGCTTCTGTGCCAGGTCCAGAGGCAACGAGCTGAGAACAGAACACATGAAATTTTAGTTTCTTCCTCAAAGCAAAACCGCCAGTATAGTAGAGAGATAACAATGTTTACCTGAAGGTATAGCTCACAATCTGCCCATGAAAGTCATTTTCCTTTGTGGCAAATACTGTATTGATTCAACATGATGCATTAGACAAAGAAAATGGGACAGTTGCCAAGAAAATCCAGGAGATGCTATAGAATTGGGCTGGCTTGGGTTGCAATTTTGGAGCCTTCATTTTATTTAGGTAGGTGGCTTGGATTAATTTCTCCCAGCATCCAAGCCTTCAAAGAATGAGAATCATGGTATCTACCATGCAGAGTTATAAGAATTGAGGAAATCATCTATAAGCATCTATAATAGTCTGGCCACATAATAGGGATAGAATTACTAACACAAAAAATAATATTTATCATTACTATTAATAATACTGATATTATGGATGGTGATTAAAGCAGAGGCAAAAGTTATGACTTGCCAAATGTAACTGACATGATTGGCTGTGCTAACTTAGCTATGGATAAAATTAGGTTATATTCTTTTACTTCCCAATTTAAAACTCACCTCTACCTCCATTTACCCAGTGAGTAGGAAATCTATCTTTTCTGGCTGCCCTTCTCTTCTCTTTCCATGGCCAGGTTGCTCAGGAGACCAAGCCTACTTTCTCCTATGTCACACTGCTAGTGCCAAACTCACGCACTTCCATTGAGGTTAGCAGGCTCCTTTCCCACCAGTCTCTGTCCAAGGCACTGTGACTAAGACCCTGGCAGTCCCCATCCAAGCCACAGCGGTTCTCAGGGTGGTGTGGGAGTCTGGTCGCTATCCCTAATAGGCTTCAACTAATTCAAGGGTTCCCTGGTACCTGATCCGAGTTCTCAACTTTTCATCTCCTTGGGCTCATCTGGATACCCCTTTCCCAGAGGCCTGGCCTTTCTCAGGGGTGCTATCTGCCACCTCACCTACCCAAAAGCATTTACCCTTTATACGTCTCTTCGTTCCCGTCCTCAATCTGAAAGTCCCCACAACTCTGTGCCAGCCCATTTCCCTTTTTCTGTTGTAGAATGCAAGCAATTATTTCAGGGGAGAAAATGCCAGTCACTCTAGGATATTCTTTATTCTTCTCATTTTACAAGGGACCTTCCTCAGATCTAGGCAGTTGCAGATGATTCACTCAAGCCTCCAGTTGTTTAAAGGCAGCAGGAGGTAAAGGAGGTGAAGGCCCATAACTGTGATTTAACTTGGAGTTCAGGAAGTTCATTCCTAAACAAAATGGATGTAAAATATATCCCCTACCCTTCTGGAACTTCCAGGTTGTCATTCTTCTATATCTAGCACAATAAATGCTACCCAGACACAATAAACAATGACACTCACTGGATTTCTGAAACAGAGCTGGATATAAACTATGATCGTTTTAGTGGCAACATTCATTAGGGGAAAAAATGTCTTCTGACTTTGAAACCAATCATGTCTGTTGCATAATGGGCTGAAGAAAAACTAAGATGATTATGATTTTTCTTCATATTCCTACCCTGCGCCATCCAAGTTAGCAAATTTTAAAGCAATTTACTTTAATTAAGCTTGAGAAGTGATGGAAACTTGTTGAAATCAGTCACTTAACTGCTTTCACAGATCATACTTTTTAAAATTAAAGGACTTTGACAGACCAGCTTGATGGAATTCAGTAACCCACAAGATTGTGTATTCTCCTTGGTGTTACAAAAATATCTAAGCACACTGAACTTAAAGTCATAGAAAAAAAAATGAGAGAACTGTTTACTTGCTCATGGAAGGGCAGGTGTTCATACTTAAATGAGCAGAAAATGGAATATGGAGTCAGTACCCACTTCAAACTGCTGAACTGCTTGGCACTGAGTGCATCATAGATTTTGATAAACTGAAGATGTCTGGTCTCAATAACCTCACAGTTTCCAAAGATATTCCCAGATACTCACAGGAGTCCATGCTGTTTGCTTAGATGTCTTCGGATGGATCTGAATGACTCGACATCTGATTCAGTGTCAGTGTGGCTGACACAACAGAAGGTAAACCCTGCTCTTCATCCCTGATTTTGGAGATAAATCCTAGAACTATCTGCAATGTACAACTCAGTGGTCAAATTCTGGGCAAGGTGGTCTGGGTACATCTCACTGGGCAAAAGTCCAGTCTTCTTCAAAGGCTGTTGGAATCAGAATGGAGTATGGCTTTCAGCAGTGTAAACCCAGAGCCAAAATATGGAGCTCTCTAATAGATGTTCTCAATTAGAGACTGGTTTAGTCTGTTAAATGCAGCAATCTTTTTGGCTTGAATAGAATCTTTCAATGATTTTTACTTGATCAAATGACAAAAATCTATATTTTTTACAAAATAAAGTTAAATAAACTGTACATATTTTAATGCCTAAAACACTTTATTTTTTCTCATTAACATCTCTATTTTATGAAATTCATACGTTTCATGTATGTATGGATTTCAGATTATGGAGCCCATCAAACAAACAACTTAGATGTACCCAAGATAAAAAGTCACGTTTGACTCATTTTTAAACAAAATAGCAGAATCATTTGAGTTTTCAAAGATACTTTAAAAGAAATACAGAGAAAAGTGAAAGAATGTTTCATTTTTTTAAATCTCCAAATTCCTTGAGATCTTATGTGAAAAGAGAAGAGGATATTTTTTAAAATTAGTAGAAATGTTCAAGTATAAACTAATACATAAGTCTAAAATTGCATATCAGCACTCAGGAATGATGTTTAACAAGAGCCCCCAAATGATATTTCAATTAGCAGTACATCCGCATGTTATCAGAATCTCAAGGTCTAGATTTAAAGAGTAAGATATAATTTTGGGGGGTTAAAAATAAGCAAAAATAATACAGGAATTTAAAACAAGTAGATAAAATAGAATGGAGAAGACAAAGAAACTGTAGTCTGGACTTTGTTTCAACACAAATTTGTACGATGACCTTAAGTAAAACTCAATCAGTGTACTTTGGTTCTATTTCCAAAGAGAAATGGTACTGATTCTCTTATACAGTCCAGTGTGAAGATAAGACAGGGCATAGCACATACACACACACAGGTTACCTATAATACTAATGCTATCAGAAAAAAAATAATGTGGTTTGTAACTCCAGTATTATCAAGTATGAGTACAGGTATGCTCTACAATATAGCATGTGGTATATCAAAAAAGATAAAAATAAAAATCACATAAAAATTTTTCCCCCAGAGGGGGCACAGGTATACCTATGGCTGATTCATGCTGATGTTTGGCAGAAACCAACACAAAACTGTAAAGTAATTATCCTTCAGTTAAAAATATATATTTTTAATAAAAAATTTTTCCTCTCCAAAGGCAAAATAATCTTGCAAAGTATACACATAAAGGGCTGTTACTAAACCCACAGATTGGTCTAGTAATGAGTATACCAGCAAGAATGTCTATAATCTTCCTGGGAACATCAAGGGAAGAATATAAAAGGTTGCTTGTGTACATGAAAAGGATGTATAGGGCTAACCTGAGCTAGTATTTCATCAAAGCACTGAGAAACACTTCCACAAAACAGTTAAAATTTGAAAGGGGCAACTATAGAAACTAATGAATGCTGTTTGGTTTTTAAAAGTAAGTTTCAACTATGGGAGAACATTCCATTTCCCAAGATAGTAATTTTACAGAGTGTAATTACCTTTAAGTATGTTGTCTTTCAAATTCAAATAAAAACTCAGCACCAATCAGACTGTTAAACCATGTAAAAATAGCTTTATTATTTAGGCATTACAGAATTAATTTCAAGAAGATGCTTTCCTAGAATTAGCAACTTTAGGAAAGTAAGTCAGAGCTGAGAAATCAAGAACACAAGTCTCACTCTCTCCTTCCACTGCCACTGGCCATCTCTGCTGGATTCCTGCAGAGACCTATAGTCCACATGTGTGAGAGAATTCATCATCACTAAAGATGCTCTTCCTCTATTTTCCATGCTCACTTCATGTTACCACCACACTTCTCGGACTCATGTCATTAACCCAAATCACTCCCAAACACTGCTCCAAAACCAGTCAACCAAAATTACTTCTTAAACAGTCTGCAAGTATGTACCTATCTCTCAGGCATGCCAGGGCTTTCATTTACCTTCTCATTATTCCTTATCTAAAACACTGCGGTGGAGGGGAGGAAATCAAGATGGTGGAGTAGGATGTAGAGGTCACCTTCTCCACAAATATACTAAAAATAGATCTACATGTGGAACAGTTCTCATAGAATACCTATGGACTGACAGCTGTATGAGATCTTCACACAACCAAAGCTGCAGGAAAGATCACCACTTAACCAGTAGGACAAAAAGGAGTGGGGGGGGGGTGGAAATCTGGGTAAGTCCTGTGACCCTGGGAGGATGCTGTGCAAAGAAAGCTTTCCTCACCCTGAAAATACCCTTCGCCAGTTGGGAGATCAGCCAGGACAGACAGGGAGCTTCAGTGGCTCAGAGGAGAGCGTAGCAGGAAGAACAGAGAGAGACCAGCGCAGATAGCCCTGGCTACTGTGTTGCACTTCCCAGCCTGAGATGAGCACCTGCTGGTGTGGGCAGCCCTGAGTGCTGAATTTTAGGCTTCAGCCGACAGGCCCCAGGAAGAGGACTTGGCTTGGCTATGCAGGAGACAGCCTGAAAGGCTTGGAATATGGAGCCACATCTCGGGATGTGCAAAGGATGGGGCCTAGATTCTCAACAGAAGCCCCATATAAGCCTTATTCTCAGCATGCAAAGAGTGAGCACAGCTCTGCCACTACAATCTTTAGCAATTGCCTATACACAGCGGTAGGGCAGAAATCTGAGTTGATTCCTGTTGAAGTTGATAACTTCAGTGGATTTACACCAACAGCTTTGAAAGCATAGTGCCTGGTGGGGGTGGGGGTGTGGGGTGGGGGTGGGTACATCTGAGCTGATTACTCACACTCCCAAAGCTGGGGTGGGTTCAATGTCAGCAGCAGCAGTCTTTATGGGCACACACGTGAAAGCGGGGCTGAAATCTGAGCCAGTTACCAGGGTTCCCGCAGCAGAGGAATAGCCAAGGGCAATGCCAATAGCCCTATTCTTTCTGAGTGCACAAAATGGGTGACAGGTGATGTCATGCAGTGCATATCCTGGTAGACAGCTCCTGGGGAGTAATACATCATGGCTCCTTCCCAGCAGGAGTGCTTCAGTCCCACCTATCTCACATTGCAGCTCGAAAACAGATCAGGGGGCTTCTACTTCAACAACTGGGGAGCAGATCCTGCCCCCAAAAGGGCTGTGACAACCACAGAGCAAATAAGAGGCCTCATCCAACACCCAGTGGAGGTTCAGGTCAGCACAATACCAATCTCACCCTGTGCGTGTGTGTGCGCGTGTGTGCACGCATGCGTGTGTGCACCTGCGCGCATGCACATGTGCGCATGCGCTTAGTTGCCCTGGCTCCTCTGTCCATGGTATTTTTCAGGTGAGAATACTGCAGTGGGTAGCTATTTCCTCCTGGGTTGTATCCTTCCCAACTCAGGGATCAAACCTGTGTCTCCTGCATCGCAGATGGACTCTTTACCCACTGAGCCATTAGGGAAGCCTCAATCTCACCCCCTGTCAAGGAGATAATGACTAGCACACACTGAGGAAAGACATGGCAGGCATCCATACCAAAAAGATCACTTGCATTAAAAACACTGGACTCGAGAAAAGGCTACAAAGGAATGCCCCTGCATAAAAACAGCCCTTTAGGAACACACTAGATGACCGATGACTGTTTCCCCTAAATTCACAGAGTCAGAGAAATAAAAATAAAATGAAAAAGGAGAGGAACTACTCACAATTAAGAGAACAGGAGATATCCTTTGAAAGAATAGCAGACCCCAAGTTCAAAAATTAAAATTAGACAACTCAATTGCCAAGATGAAAACCACGCTAAAGACCTTAAATAACAAGGCAAACAAATACAAAAGAACAAATAAGTTATTTGGAAGATAGAATCAGAACAGCAGAGAGAAAGACAAAAGAAAGGCAAATGAAAAAAAAAAATGAAAGCAATATGAGACCTATGGAGTAACATAAAGTGTGCCAATCTAAGCATGATAGGGATCACAGAAGAAGAAAGAGAAAAGTGGGCTAAAAATTTCCCAAACCTAAAGAAGGAACCAGATAGCCAAGTACAGGAAGTACAGAGGGTCCAAAACAAGAACATAAAGGCATGTCACAATAAAAATGGCAAAAGTTAAAGAGAGGATCCTAAAGGCAGCAAGAGAAAAACAGTTAAATACATGGGAACTCCCATAGGATATTAGCTGGTTTATCTACAGAAACTTTGATAAACAGAAAGATAGATTCTAAGCCCTGATAGGGAAAAACCTGGAACCCAGGATACTCCACCCAGCAAGATTATTACTTAGAATAGAAGGAAAGAAAAAGAATTTCTTAGACAAGCAAAAACTAAAAAGAATATGACAATATTAAACCTCTCTTAAGAGAAATATCCCTTGTGACTCAGCCAGTAAAGAATCCACCTGCAATGCAGGAGACCTGGGTTCGATCCCCTGGGTTAGAAAGATCCCCTGGAAAAGGGGAAGGCTACCCACTCCACTATTCTGGCCTGGAAAGTTCCAGGGACTATATAGTCCAGGGGGTCACAAAGAGTTGAACACAACTGAGCGACTTTCACTTTCAAGAGAAATATTGAAAAGTCTTTGCTAAATAGAAAACACACACACACACACACACACACACACACAAATCTATAAGACAGGGGAAAACACAATAGGAAAAACAAACACAAGAAAGGATTTTAGATTACTTTAACAAGCCCGTACAGGACTTCCCTGGTGGTCCAGTGATTAAGAATCTGCCTGCCAATGCAACGGACACAGGTTCAATCTCTGGTCTGGAGAGATTCCACAAGCAGTGGGGCAACTAAGCCCGTACAGACTATGTACTGCAACTGCTGAAGCCCGTGTGCCCTAGAGCCCATGCTCTGCAACAAGATCAGCCACCTCAATGAGAAGCCCCCACACTGCAACTAGAGAGTAGACTCAGCTCACCACACTAGATCTAGTGCAGCCAAAATACTAAGCAAATAACCCCACATACAGATTTTAAAGGTAATCACTATATAGAGAAAACTCTAGAGACTCCACACAAAAATTACTTGAACTGATAAATGAATTCAGCCAGGTAGCAGATACAAGATTAACATACAGAAGTCAGCTGCATTTCTTTACACTAAAAATGAAATACGAGGAAGGGAATGTAAAAAAAAAATCCCTTATAAAATTACATTCAGAAGAATAAAATACTTAGGAATAAAAAAATCACCAAGGAGGTGAAAGACATATGCAGAGAACTACAAAACATTAATAAAGGAAAACTATAAAAAATTAATAAAGTTCAAAAAATGAAAACATATCCTATGGTGGAAGAATTGATATTTCTATTATGGCCACACTACCCAAAGCAATCTACAGATTTCAAGTGATTCTTATCAAATTACCCATGACCTTTTCCACACAACTAGAACAAAGAGTCCTAAAATTTATAGGGAACCATAAAAGACCTAGAATAAAAGCAAGAGGAATAACCCTCCCAGAATTCAAACTATACTACAAACCTATAGTAATCAAAACAGCATGGTATTGGCACAAAAACAGACATATGGATTAACAGAACAGAAAAGGGAGTCCAGAAATAAACCCACATACTGATGGTCAATTAATCCTTGACAAAGGAGGCAAGTATATACAAAGGTTTTGAAAAAGACATTATCTTCAGCGTGTGGTGCTGGGAATATTGGACAGCTGCCTATAAATCAAGGAAATTAAAACAGACCCTCACACCAGCTGCTGCTGCTGCTAAGTCACTTTAGTCGTGTCCACCTCTATGCGACCCCATAGATGGCAGCCCATCAGGCTCCTCGGTCCCTGGGATTCTTCAGGCAAGAACACTGTAGTGGGTTGCCATTTCCTTCTCCTCTCACACCAGACACATAGATAAACTCAAAATGGCTTAACAACTTAAACATAAGACACAAGACTACAAAACTCCTACAAAAACACATTTGCAAACAGTCTCTGACATAAATCTTACCAATGATTTCTTAAGTCAGTCTCCTAAGGCAATATAAATAAAAGCACAATGATATCTATTCAAACTTAAAAACTCTGTATGGCACAGGAGAACACAAGAGAAATGGAAAGACAACATACAGACTGACAGAAAATACTTACAAATGATGTGACTGACAAGTGCTTAATTTCCAAAATGTAAAAACAGCTCATACAACTCAACCACAAAAAAGTAAACAACCCAATCAAAAAAATGGGCAGAATACCTAAACAGACGTTTCTCTAAAGAAATATACAGATGGTTAGTGGGCACATAAAAAGGTGCTCATCATTATTAATTATTAGGGAAACATAAATTAGAACCACAATGAGGTACCACCTCACACCAGTCTACAAATAAGAAATGCTGTAGAGGGTGTGGAGAAAAGAGAAACCCTTTTACACTTGTACATGGGTATGTAAGTTGGTGTAGCCACAATGTTAAACAGTACTGAGGTCTCCCAGAAAGCTAAAATTAGAGCTGCCATATGATCCAGCAATATAACTCTTATATACATACCCAGACAAAGCTTCACTCAAAAATTACATGTACCCCAATCTTCACAGCAGCATTATACACAACAGACAAGACATGGAAAGAACCTAAATGTCCCTTGAAAGATGAATGGATAAAAGACGTGATATGTATATACAATGGAATGTTACTAACTCATAAAAACAATGAAATAATGCCACTTGCAGCAACATGGATGGAATTAGAGATTATCATGTTAAGCGAAGAAAGTCAGAAAGAGAAAGACAAACATATGATACCACATGTGTGGAATTTAGATTATGACACAGATGAATCTATCTAGAAAAAAAAAGAAGAAACAGACTCACAGACATAGAGAATAGACTTGTGGTTATCAAGAGAGGCAAATGGTGGATAAATGGATTCGGAGTTTGGGATTACCAGATGCAAGCTATTGTACAGAGACTGGATAAACAATACAGTCCTACTATATAGCACAGGGAATTATACTCCATATCTTGTGACAAATTATAATGGAAAAGAGTGTAAAAAAATGTACACATATGTATAACTGAACCACCTTGCTATACAGCAGACACTAACACAACACTGCAAAACAACATTCAATAATAAAAAAGTAATCAAAAAATCCTGTGAAAGGTACTATAATCATAATGAACAGTAAAAGGATAAACATGAAGATCTAAATAGCACATCAAAATCATAAACTATGGGGGAAGAGAATAAGAAAATGTAGATTTTTTTAAAAAATGTGTTTGAGCTTATATGACTGCCAATCTAAAGAAAGTAGATATAGTAAATGAGTTAACATACTTGAAAACCAGGTTAACCTCAAATCAAAAGCATTCAATAGACTCACAAACTCAAGGAATAAAACTCAAGCATATTATAACAGAAAACCATCTAGCTAGAAAGCGAAAAACACAAATAGAAAGGAACAAAGAAAAAATACAAAATCAACTGGAAAACAACATTTAAATACATACCTATCATAATAAATACACATGGCAATAAATACATACCTATCATAATTATCCTAAATGTCAATGGGCTAAATGCTCCATTGAAAAGACACAGAGTGACAGATTAAATAATAAAACAACAACCTGCAATATACTGCCTACAAGATACTCACTTTAGGGCAAAGAACACAGATAGATTGAAAGTGAGGGGACGTTAAAAGATATTTCATGCAAATGGAAACGACAAGAAAGCTAGCAATACTCATATCAGACAAAACAGACTTTAAAATATGGCCATAAAGAAAGATGAAGAAAGACACTATATAATGATAAAGGATCAACAAAAAAGAGGATATTATACTCATTAATATATATGCACCAAATATGGGAGACCTAAATACATAAAACAAATACTAACAGACATAAAGGAAGAAGTTGATGGGAATATAGTAATAACAGGAGAATTTAATACCTCCATTGACATTATTGGACAGAGCTTTCAGAAAGAAAATAATAAGGCAACAGAGATCCTAAATGATAAAATAGAACAGTTAGATTTAATTTATATTTTCAGGGTACTACATCCAAAGAAAACAGAATAGACATTCCATACCAGCACACATGAAACATTCTCTAGGATAGACGAAACACCAGGACACAAAATAAGCCTCACTAAGTTTAAGAGGACAGAAATTATTTCAAGCATCTTTTCTGACCACAATGGCATGAAACTTGGAAATCAACCACAGAAAAAGAAAGGAGAAAAAAAGTACATAGAGACTAAACAACATGCTTCTATAAAACCAATGGATCAATTATGAAATTAGAGAGAAAATTTAAAAATACCTTGAGATAAATGACAATGAACACAAAGGTACAAAAATCTATGGGAAGAAGAGAAAACAGTTCTAAGAGGGAAGTTCATAGTGATACAGATCTTCTTTAAGAAACAAGAAAAATCTCAAATAAGCAATCTAACCCACCACCTGAAAGAATTAGAAAAAGAAAAACAAACAAAACCTAAAGTCAGAAGAGGAAGGCAATAATAAAGACAAGAGAGGAAATAAATAAAAGAGATTAAAAAAAAAAAAAACCAACCAAGACCTGGTTTTTCCAAAAGGATAAGCATAAGTGACATAAGCCTCTGTCCAGGCTCACCAAGAGAAAAAGAGAGAGGACCCAAACAAAATCAGAAATGAAAGAGGAGAAATAACAACACATAATACAGAAATTAAAAAAAAAAAAAAACCCATAAGAGAATGCTACGAACAATCCTGCAGACAAACTGGATAACCTAGAATAAATGGACAACTTTCTAGAAATATTAACATATAGACCACCAAAACTAAATCAAGAAGAAATATGTAATTTGAACCTACTAATCACTAGAAGTGAAATAAAATATGTAGAGAGAGAAAAAAAAAAAAACTTATAACAATCCTTCTCAAACAACCAAAATACTAAAGAGGAGGGAATACTCCCCAAATCAGTCTATGAAGCCACTATCACCCTAAATATCAGGCAAATATACCAGCAAAATATTATAGGTCAAGATCTTTGATGAATATGGATGGAAAAATCCTCAAGAAAAATTAGCAAACTGAATCCAAAAACACATTAAAAAGATGACCACAATGATCAAGTTGAAATCATCCCAGGGTCACAAGGGTGGTTCAGCATTCACAACCAATCAATGTGAAATGCCACATCAACAAAAGAAAAGGCAACCACATGATCACCTAAAGATGCCTAAAAAGCTTTTGATAAAATTTAACATCCATTCATAATAAAAAGTCTTGCCAAAGTGAGTACAGAGTAAACATATCTCAGCAAGATAAAAGTTTTCTATGACAAACCAACACCCAACATAATACTCAATAGTGAAAAGCGGAAAGCCTTCCCGTTAAATTCTGGAACAAGATCTTCATTCTCACTACCTTTTTCCAACACAGTGTTGGAAGTCCTAGCTACAGCAATCAGACAAAGAAAAAGTATATATCAACATTGGAAGGGAAGAGGTTAAACTGTCATTACATACAAATGACATGATAGTCTATACAGAAGCTCCCAAAGACGCCACAAAAAAACATTAGAATTCATAAACAAATTCAGCAAGGTATCAGGAAACAAAACTAACATACATAAATCTGTTTCATTTTTTTACACTAACAATGAAATATCAGAAATTTAAAAAAAAAACCTTTAAAAATCAAACCCCAAAATATAAACTACTTAGGAATAAACATCACCAGCAAGGTAAAAACTTATATGCTGAGAACTATAAAGCATTAATAAAGGAAACTAAAGATGATTCAAATAAATGGAAAGATATCTCATGCTCTTGGATTGGAAAGATCAATACTGTTAAAACGATTCTATTACCCAAAGCAATTTATAGATTTAGGGTGATCCCTATCATATTACCTGTGATATTTTTCACAGAATGAGACTAAATAATCCTAAAATGGAACCATAAAATTCTGGAATTGCTAAATAAATCTTGAAGAGAAAGAACAAAGCTGGAGGCATAGCACTCCCAGACTTCAGACAATGCTACAAAAAGCTACAATAATACAAAAAAAGACATATGGATCAGTGGAACAAAGAGCCCAGAAATAAACCCACACACCTATGTTCAATTAATCTTCAACAAAGGAGGCACAAAAATACAATGGAAAAAAGACAGTCTCTTCAGCAAGTGGTGTTGGGAAAGCTGGACAGCTTCATGTTAATCAATGAAGTTAGAAAACACCTTCATACCATATACAAAAATAAATTCAAAATGGTTTAAAGACCTAAATATTAGACATGATACAATAAAACTAGAAAATAATGTAGGCAAAATATTCTCTGACATATCAGAGCAATGTTTTCTTAGGTCATTCTCCCAATGCAAAAAATACAAAGCAAAATAAGCAAATGGGACCTAATTAAAAGCTTTTGCAGAGCAAAGGAAATCACAAATAAAAAAAGAGAATATACTCACTGGGAGATAACATTTGCTAACCATGTGGTTAATTTCCAAAATATACAAACAGTTCATACAGCTCAATATTAAAAAAGACCCAACCAAAAAATGGACAGAAGATCTAAATAGGTATTTCTCCAAAGAAGACATATCAGTGGCTGACAGGCACGTGAAAATAGGCTCAACAATGCTAATTATTAGAGAAATGTAAATCAAAACTACAAAGAGGTATCACCTCACATCAGTCAGAATGGCCATCATCAAAAAGTCGATGAATAGTAACTGCTGGAGAGGAAGTGGAGAAAAAGGAACCCTCCTATGCTGTTGGTGGGAATGTAAATTGGTACAGACACTATGGAAAGTAGTACGGAGGTTCCTTAAAAAACTAAAAATCAAGTTACCATATGATCCAGCAGTTCTACTCCAGGACATATATCTGGAAAAGACAAAAACTCTAATTAAGAAAAGATACATGCACCCCAATGTTCATACAGCACTGTTTACAACAGCCAAAACATGGAAACAAATGAAACATCCATCAACAGATAAAGAAGTCATAGTATGCATATATACAATGGAATATTGCTCAGCCATAAGAAAGTGAAATATTTCCATCTGTGGCAACATGAATGAACCTAGAGAAAATCATACTAAGTAAAGTAAGTCAGTCAAAGACAGATAAACACTACCATACATACATACAACAGGCAGAAAAAACGGACCTACTTTATAACTTAGGATACTACATTCAATATCTCACAATAATTTCTAATGGAAAAGAATTAAGAAAGAATATATTCATACACACACACTTTGCTGTACATGTGAAACTAACCCAAGATTGTAAGTTATACTGTAATAAGAACATAAAAATTAAAAATGATGAGAAGTCTAAAAAATAAAATACTACAATGCAGTCTCAACTGGTCTCCCTGTTTTCCTCTACACTCATGTCCACCTTGTCACAAGAGCTCTCTTCCAAATACAGAACCTGGTTAGGTTATTCCTCTGCTTAAAATTCTTTAATGAAAGCATGGCATACAGTCTGATGTGGCTCCTTCCTTTCTCTCCAATATCATTACTTCTGCTACTCATCTTTGATTTATATCCATATATATTGCTGTTCTTGAAATACATCTCGTAGTTCCCACTGCATTCATTTGACCAGTTCTGAATCATCTTTCAAAACCCAAACCTGAAATCACCTTCTTTTTAAAGTCTTCCCTGACTGACATAGATCCACTGCTACCTTCTTTGTGCTACCTCTGTAATTTTCTCAGAGTTCTATTTTGCACTTAACACACTGCATTATAAATACATATTTATAAGTGCATTGTCCCATAATTTATGAGCTCTCAGAGGGCAGAGCCATTGCTTAGTCATTCCTATGTGTCTCATGCCTAACACAGTGAGTAGAAAAAATAGTGCTCAAGAAAGACAGGTTGAATTGAAAAGCTAAAGCTCCCAAGTTCTCTCCACTGGAGGTCAAATAAGAGAGACCCATCATTACGCATGTGGGACAGGAAAGCACGTATGCATGCTCAGACACACACTCACACACACACACACATACACACATACACACACACACACAAAGAAAGAGAAAGAAAAGAGAGTGAAAATGAAGATCAAGACAGGAAGAAAAGGAAAGCTTCACATTGAGAGCAAATGTAAACAGTGGATTGGCCAAAAAGTTCCTTTGGTTTTTAAGTAAAAATAAAAGACACATTTTTCATTTTCACCAAGAACTTTATTGGACAAGGTATTCACCATTTTGTTCTACTACCATCTACCATTTTTCAGGCAACTTCATAATTCCATCTTCCCAATACTTTATGAGCAATACTTTTTGAGCAAAGGACTATTTCAAGTGTTGTTTACAGTCTTCCAGGGAATTGAATTTTTTTCCATTAAGAAAATGTTGTAAAGACTGAAGTAAATGGAAATCTGAAGGTGCAAGGTCTGGGAAATACAATGAATGAATGAGAACTTCCCAGTCAAGCTGTAACAGTTTCACCTGGGCATCAAAGATAATGTGGTCTTGCATTATCCTGATGGAAGATTATGCGTTTTCTGTTAACTAATTCTGGATGCTTTTTGTCAAATTCTGTTTTCAGTTGGTCTAACTGGGAGCAGTACTTGTTGGAACTGATCATTTGGTTTTTCAGAAGAAGCTCATAATAGAGGACTCCCTTCCAATCCCATAATATACACATCACCTTCTTTGGATGAAGGCTGGCATTTGGTGTGGTTGATGGTGGTTCATTTTGCATGCCCCATGATATCTTCCATTCCACATTATTGCACAGCATCCACTTTTCAATGCCCATCATAATTTGTTTTTAAAACAGAACATTTTTGTTACATTTAAATAGAGAACTGCATGCAGAAATATGGTCAGAAGGTTTTCTTCACTTATGTAGAATCCAAACATTACAGAGATTAACATAGCCAAGCTGTGAAGATGATTTTTAACACTTGATTTGGATATTTTTGGTATGTCCACTATCTCCTGCATAGTATAACTTTGATTGTTCTCAATCAATGTCCCAGTTTGATCACTATCAACTTCAACTGTTCTACCCAACCGTGAAGCATAATCTAGTGAGAAATCTCCAGCACGAAATTTGACAAACCACTTCTAAAACATTTGATCAGTCATAGCATTTTCTCTGTTCACAAATCTTTTTTTTAATTTCAATTGTGTTTTTACCTTTCTCGAAATAATAAAGTATAATACGCCAAAATGTTGGTTTTTTTCTTCTATCTTCAATGTTAAAATGGCTACACAAAATAAACCAGTTTTGATGCTTTCTTTTTTAAATGCATGCTGATATGACAGCTGTGATGATACAATCTAACAGAGCCTTCAAATGAAGTTAAAGACAAGACAACTAAGCGCTACCAGAGCCTTCTTATGGAAAAAAGAAAAAAAAAATGAACATTTTGGCCAATCCAATTACCACCAACAATTTTTCAAATAAACCTATAACCAAGATTACCTATCCCTGTTCACCAATGTATCCTGCCAAGAAAGTTCACTGAAGCATCTTCAGAGACTAAAGCAAACAAAGAAACAGCAAGGAGACTATACCCATACTGTTATGAAATTAATTAGGCTCCCCAAATTCATATGTTGAAATCCTAACCCTAGAATCTCGGAATGTTACCCCATTGGAAGATAATGTTTTTAAAGAAGTTATTAAGTCAAAATACCACCATTAGGATGTGGTCCTAATGAACATGACTGGAGTCTTTAAAGGAAGAGGAAGAGACACCAGGGGTCAAGGGCATGCGTGCATGAGATCGTATGGCCGCATCATGTGAAGAGGCCCTAAGGGGAGGCCCATCTGCGAGCCAAGGAGAGAGGACTGCTATAAGCCTTCAGAGTAAACCAACACTGCCAGCACCTTGATCTTGAACTTTCAGGCTTCTCAACTGCCAAAAAATAAATTTCTGTTGTTTAAGTGACTCAGTTTCCAGCAATTTGTTATTGCAACACTAAGAAACTAATAACCATATCCTATATGGGGGGGGCGCTTAGTAATGAAAAAAAAAATAACCTGAGAATCCTGAGAACTAATCTTTAAGTATCTGAAAAGCTGGCAGGTAGAAAAGAAATCGTAGTCATCTTTCCTAGGATTATTGCATTCCAACTCAGAACAAGGAAGGACTAATACCAGGATTCATTAACTTTAAAGATACCTTCCAACTCTGATATTCTATGGCAATTAAAAAAGACATTCCTCTTAGAAGGACTAAGGACATTCCTCTTAATCAGTCAGGACTAAGAACTACCCTTTAAAAGCTCAAACCATTTCTATAAATAGCTAATATTTCATGTGATACTTCATTTAAAATGACATAGTATGGCAGACATCAAGGCAAGATCAGAACTAGAATTTAGATACTTCTTTAATACCTCCTGCTCTCTCCTGAAGCAGATTTGTTTTCCTCTGCTGAGTGACATGCAGATTGAAGGACTTCCTGGGAAGAGAATTCAAACATATTTATTACTAGTGATGGTTTAGTTGCTAAGTCATGTCTGACTCTTGCAACTCCATGGACTGTAGCCCACCAGGCTACAGGGAAATCCATGGGATTTCCCAGGCAAGAACATAGGAGTGGGTTGCCATTTCCTCCTCTAGAGGATCTTCCCAACCCAGAGATCAAACCTGGGTCTCTTGCATTGCAAGTGGATTCTTTACAGACTGAGCCTCCAGGGAAGCCCATTAGTGAGGTTCACACAAATATAGCCATGTGTGAAAACTTGGTGTACCATATGTGGGAGGAGAAGGAGCAGAAATACTTTAAGAATGAGGAACCCCTGAGAAAGTTATTCTATCCACGGCCACAGAGAGAAAGGCAGTGCTGCAGTGCATATTACTTGGTAGTTGTTGGCTGAACCATATATGAACACGGTACTCCTTACTGATTGCGTGCATGTCAAGGCGAGAGTAGGGAAGTTGCAGGTCAGTAAACCTTCCCTCCTATACTCTGCACAACTTTCGGACCTAAAAACATGTTACAGGACCATTCTAAAGCAAGAAGGAGGAGCAGTGCAGAGGGAAAATGGCCCAGTAACTTTGGGAAAGTATATATGATACACTAATATCCCCCTGGAGCACTGAGTTCTACCCACGGTTGAGCAGAAAAATAAAACGTCATCCTAGAGAGGATCATAGCAGCTCAGGGGTGGGGAGCTTGGCAGCAGGGGTAGAGCTCAAGCAGCAGAGCACTATGGACTGTCCAGGCTGGGCAACAGTACAGGTAGAGCATCAATCAACAGTCACGAAAATGGCAAGTGGCAGGGCTGGCATGGGGTTTAGGACAAGTAAAGAATTGTGCGGATACAGGTGGGAGCCCAAGTGGAACATTAAGAATAGCCTGGAGCTAGGAAGAAGCAACATGAATTCAATCTTGGAAGGATCTCTAAGAACTGCACCTCAAGTGCCTTTGTTGTTCAGCAGCTTAGTCCTGTCTGACTCTTTGCGACGCTATGGACTGCAGCACACCAGGCTCCCCTGTCCTTCACTATCTTCCAGAGTTTGTTCAAGCTGATGTCCATTGAGTCGGTGATGCCATCCAACCAACTCACCTCACCCCTTTCTCTTCCCACCCTCGATCTTTCCCAGCATCAGGGTCTTTTCCAAAGAGTCAGCTCTTCACATCAGGTGGTCAAGGTATCTACTCAAAGATATGGGGAATGTTAAAACATGGTCTGAGTTCCTTCTGTCATGTAAAGGGAAAGGATAAAGCTCTAGATATTAAGTTTTAAATGTAAAAGTGTCCTTATTGATATCCACAGCTGGTGAGGTCTGGGAATATTTACTATGCAAAAGCTCTCATTAAGAATATATTCCTTAAAGCACATTTCACAGCATATATATATATAAAGCAAACCTGTAGCATGCCATTAAATCTGGGCACACTGCCAAATGGAATATGACAGGAATAAGTGGGTCTGGAGATATTCAAGGGCAATCAGAGCATTTTCTCTGATCGCCATTGATGGGTTCTCAAGAAGGCTCTGACCCCTAAACCCAATTCCCAGATGAAAGCTTTGTCTTAGAAGCTTTGCCATCAGAAGCTCACTGCGCTCTGTTGTTATTTGGAGAAGAACACGCAGAACGAGGGCCCAGAAATTCGAAGACCTCTGGTAGTCTGGCTTAGTTCAGAGAATACAGAGCAAGCTAGTAGAAAAGCTACAGGAAGAGAAGACAGACAGTTGAGACCCTGGTCCCGTTTCTGCCAGTAACAAACTGCTTGGCCTCACTCTCCGAATCTCAATTGCTTCTATCATAGGGCAGAATGTATATCTAACTTATTGACCAAACATGTGAGGACTGAATAAGAGAGCAGATGATTCCTGAAAAGGTACATGTCACATGTCAGCAGAAATAAACGGTATTATTTATCAAGTTCAATCACCTCTCAAGTTTCACTTATGCAAGGGAAACTTACTGTTTATTATGTTCTATGGATGGCTAGGCATTAGGGCACTGGGTAAGCCATTAAAAAAAAATTGTAATCCACTGTTTCTTTCAGAGATGCTCTTGAAAAAGATTATATTACAATGAAAAATTACTATAAGAGAAATAAGGTATCAGAAATACCAAAAGAGAAGCTTTACTATAGCAATATTTAAACCAATGTAAACAACCTAATAGTCCAATAATAAAAGTGTATTAAATTACAGAATAATCATATGATAGAATACTAAGTAGCCACTAAATAAAGGTTTTTATGAAGCTTAATAATATAAAGAAATTTTAATGACAGTGTTAAATGAAAAAGTATACAATAGTGGTAGTAGTCTATGTGGAATAAGACATATTCTATTAAAATAAAATCCATGAAACCCTCTCTTCTGGCTCTAATGAATTACTGTACCAGACTACCTCCTCCATTGTTAACAGAATATGGGCAAAAGCATAAAACTTATTTTCAGACATTAGACTATAGGCAGCACAGAAAATGAAATAAGAAGTACAGGAGGTCCAATATCAATTATGAAAATTAATTATCTTTTCATATACAATCAACACTTGTATACAGACAACAACTGTCAGTTGGAATGAAAAACTAATACAATTAAAACCACAACTTGGAGGACCACTAAAACATACACTATTTAGGATGAACTTAACAAGCTATACATAAGACTGGTTCACATAAACTAAAAAAAAAAGAAATCTCTCGAAGAACAAAAATCCAAATAAATGCAGAAATATATTATGCTGACAGATTAGAGTGGATATTGTTAGTATTTCAATTCTCCCTCTATTACTCTATAGATTCAATGCAATTCTTAAAAAAAATTCACAGAAGATTTTTTTTGTAGAAATTAACAAACTGATTCTAAAATACATATATAATGAAAGTGATCTAGAATGGCTGAAATAACCTTGAAGATGAGAACACAGATATAAAATTTATGCAACCAGGTGTTAAGACTTATGATAAAACTGCATTAATCAAGACAGTGTGGTATTGGCATAAGGTCAGCATATAGATCAATAAGACAGGATAGAGAGCCCAGAAATAATGTAACATAAAAATGGTCAACTGATTTTTTAAAAAATAGTGCCAAGAGAAATCCATGGAGTATAGATAACTCTTTTACAAGATGGTGTTGGAGTAAATAGATAGCATATTGAAAGAAAAAAAAAAAAACTAGCTTTGACCCCTATTCCACATCATGTACAAAAATTAACTCTAAGTGAACTAAGAACTTATGTCTAAGAGCTAAAATTCCAAAACCTCTAGATGAAAACACTGAAGATAATCCCTAGAACTCTAAGGTACGCAAACATTTCTTAGGAGGAAAACAGCATTAACCACAAAAGGAAAATAAAGACGGTAGGTTGGATGTTATCAAAATAGAGAACTGCTGGTCTACAAAAGGTGTCATTAAGAAAATGAATACAGAAACCATAAATCGGGAAAAAACATCTGCACTGCAGATACGTGGCAAAAGATTTCTAGAAATCTTTAAATATAGAAAGAGGACTTAAAATTAATAAGAAGACACCCATAAAATATGTGAGAAAGATCTTAACAGACATTTCAAGAAAGTAAATACAAGACCGGTTGTTAAAAGGTATTTGACATCATTACTAATTAAGAAAATGCAAATTAAAATCACGATGAAATGCAACTATACAGTTATTCAGTTCAGTTCAGTTGCTCAGTTGTGTCCAACTTATTAGGATGTCTTAATAAAGACTGAAAATACTACAATAGGAAGGATGTTCAGTTCAGTTCAGTTCGGTCTCAGTCATGTCCAACACTTTGCAACCCCATGGACTGCAGCACGCCAGGCTTTCCTGTCCACCAAACTCCCAGAACTTGCTAACTTATTTCCACTGAGTCGGTGATGTCATCCAACAATCTCAAGCTCTGTTGTCCCCTTCTCCTTCCGCCTTCAATCTTGCATGAACAGTATGAAAAGGCAAGGATGTGGAGAAAATAAAATCTCCACATTGACAGAGTATAAAATCAGTTGAAAAATAGTTTGGTTTTATTTTTCAGTAAAATAAATGTCCACTTAGCACACAAACCAGCCATTCTAATTCTAGGTATTTACCTAGGAGAAATAAAAATATGTGTTCATATAAAGACTATTACATGAATGTCCACAGCATTTTTAAAAATTAATTATTTTAATAGGAGGCTAATTACTTTACAATATTGTAGTGGTCTTTCCATATATTCACATGAATCAGCCATGGGTGTACATGTGTCCCCCATCCTGAACCCCCCTCCCACCTCCCTCTGCATCCCATCCCTCAGGGCCATCCCAGTGCTCAGGCCCTGAGCACCCTGGCTCATGCATCAAACCTGGACTGGTCATCTATTTTACATATGGTAACATACATGTTTCGATGCTATTCTCTCAAATCATCCCACCCTCGCCTTTTCCCACAGAGTTCAAAAGTCTGTTCTTTACATCTGTATCTCTTTTTCTGTCTTGCATATAGGGTCATTGTTACCAACTATCTAAATTCCATATATATGTGTCAGTACACTGTATTGGTGTTTTTCTTTCTGGCTTACTTCACTCTGTATAATAGGCTCCAGTTTCATCCACCTCATTAGAACTGATTCAAATGTATTCTTTTTAATGGCTGAGTAATACTCCATTGTGCATATTTACCACAGCTTTCTTATCCATTCATCTGCTGATGGACATCTAGGTTGCTTCCATGTCCTGGCTATTATAAACAGTGCTGCGATGAACACTGGGGTACGTGTCTCTTTCTATTCTGGTTTCCTCAGTGTATATGCCCAGCAGTGGGATTGCTAAGTCATATGGCAGTTCTATTTCCAGTTTTCTAAGGAATCTCCAAACTGTTCTCCATAGCGGCTGTACTAGTTTGCATTCCCACCAACAGTGTGTACGTTTTATTCATGATTGCCAATAAATAATAGAAATGGGTAAATATAAATAAAACGTAATATACTCATACCACATTATCAGAATACACTGCTTGATAATACTCTTTAGCAATAAAAAGAAACGAATTCCACATGCAAAATAAAAAAAAGAATCTAGAAACAGATTTTATACCTTTAACAAAAATTAACTTAAAATTAATAATAGCCCTAAATGTAAAACACAAAACTGTAAAACTCCTAAAAGGTAACACTGGAAAAAATCTAGGTGATTATGGTTTGGGAATGAATTTTTATATATAACACCAAAGGCACAATCTGTGTTAAGTACACTTTATTAAAAACTCCTGTGGAAAAATTATTTAAGATAACTAAAAGATAATCCATAGACTGCGGGAAAAATCTTTGTAAAAACATACCTGATGAAGAGCCAGTATGCAAAATATACCAAAGAATTCTTAAAACTTAACAATAAGAAAGCAACCAATTTAAAAATGAGAAAAAGAGGAAAGTGTGGTCAAGAAGACTCTGAGCTCACCTTCTCCCATAGGCACACCAAAATCACTAATATTTATAGAGCAGTTATCGATGAGACTCAATGGACGTGAATCTGAGTGAACTCTGGGAGTTGGTGATGGACAGGGAGGTCTGGCGTGCTGCAATTCATGGGGTCGCAAACAGTCGGACGTGACTGAGCGACTGAACTGAACTGAACTGAACTATCGATGAGAATGACCTAAGGACTAGCAGAAAAGATTTCCCACAAGTAAAGATATAAAGAAGGAACCACAGTGAGATGGGTGGGAGTGGTAGTGATGTAGCGCAGGCAAGACCCACCGTATTCCCAGGTGGGCAATCCACAAATGGGAGGATAATGATAACTGCAGAAGTTCTCCCCTCAAAGGGAGGGGTCCAGCCCCACAGTATGCTCTCCAGAGTTGGGCTGCTGCTCTGGGAGGACAGGCCTCCATGATCTGTGGTCCTGAAGGCAGCGAAGCTCGTATATAAAGAGCCAGAGGGCTGCAAGAAACAGAGGCTCTGTCCTCAAAAGATGAACACAAAATCTCACATGCTCCAAGACCCACTGCTTAGCTAGTCATTTAAAATGAGTCCAGGTCACGTTGATCTTGGAGAGCCTCTGGGAGAGGTAGAAGGCAACTGGGAATCTGCCTGAAGATACAGAGATGCTGGTAGCAGCCATTTTACCCAGAGCTTATTCTGCCACAAGGACCCTGGCATGGGAAACATCCCTTTGGAGTCCTCCCTCTAGCCTATTCGTGTTAGGGACTTACCCACCCACCAGTCCATCAGTACCAGCCATCCTGGACCACCCAGCCAGCTGCTCAGGGACTTTACTCCACGGGCAGGCAGCCTCTGCATGAGTGAAGCACAGCCTGGCAGCCCACTGGGTTGACTACCAGCGCCGACTGACTACCAGCACCCCACAGTAGTCACCCACCACAAAAGAACGGTCCATGCAGCCCACATAAGGGGTATCCCCTACAGTACATGGCCCTGGTAAGCGTGGGAGTTTTCTGAGTGAGAGTGTCAGAAAACAGAGGGCAACATGCTTCTATATACCTGGTATACCTCCCTCACAAGGACTCTACACCAATATCAACAAACACTACCTAATATCCAGAAGTAAAAACAGAGAATTGGACAAAATAAGGTGACAATGGAATATGTACCAAACAAAAGACCAAGATAAAACCACAAAAGAACTAAGTGAAGGTGAGATGAACAGTCTATCCAAAAAATAAGATCATGGTTAAGAACATAGAGGTACTTATTGTACTCTGGGAGCTCCCCTGGTGGCTCAATGGTAAAGAATCTGTCTGTCAATGCAGGAGATGTAGGTTTGATGTCTGGGTCAGGAAGATCCCCTGGAGAAGGAAATGGCAACACACTTCAGTATTCTTGCCTGGGAAATCCCATGGACAGAGGAGCCTGGCAGGCTATAGTCCTCAGGGATCACAAAAGAGTTGGGCATGACTTAGCAACTAAACAACAATATACTCAGGAGAAGACTAGATAAACACACTGACAAGTTTAACAAAGAGAAAGTACAAAGAATTAAAAAAAAAAAAAGAGCTGAAGAATTAAATAACAAGAAGAAATCAAGCATAGTTTAGATAACACAGAGGAGCAAATCTCTAAACAAGAAGACAAAGAAGTAGACATCAGTGAAGGAGAACAGAAAAAAAGAAAAATAATTAAAAAAATAAGGATAATTAAAAGACCTCTCAGACAACATCAAGCATACTAACATCTACATTATAGGGGTCTGAGAGGGAGAAGAGAGAGGAAAAGGAGCACAGAACGTTTTTAAAGATATAAAAGCTGAAAACTTCCCTAACCTGAGAAAGGAAACCGATATCTAGGTCCAGAAGCAATGAAAGCCCCAAACAAGATGAACCCAAAGAGATACATACCAAGAAACACTGCAATTAAAATGACAGAAATCAAAAACAGATTACCTTAAAAGCAGCAAGAAAAAGCAACCAGTTACATGCAAGGGAACTCCTAGAGTATTATCAGTTTACTTTTTAGCAGAAACTTCTAAGGCCAGAAGGGAATTGCATGGTATATTTAAAGTGATTAAAGGAAAAAAAAAAGATTATAAGCCTATCATTCTGATTGTAAGAAGAGATAAAATATTTTACTGATACATGAAAGATAAGAGTTTAGCAACTCTAAATTGGCTTTATAAGAAATGTTAAAAGGACTTTCTAAGAGGGAAAGAAAAGTCCACAGCTAAAAATATGAAAACTGTGAAAGAAAAACTCTCATAAGTAAAGGCAAATACACTGCATTTAGAGCAGTAGATCCACCATTTATAAAACAAGTGAGAAGGTTAAAAGACGAAAGTAGTAAAACCATTTGTTTCCACAATAGATAGTTAAGGGATACACAAAGCAAAGAAATATAAAATGTGATGTCAAAATATTAAACAGTAGAGAGGGAGGAAAAATGCAGGATTGTCAGAAATCATTCAAACTTAAAAGATCAGCAAGTACACACTGACATAAACACACTCAGGTATACACTTACTGCCATCTTGTTCATTATTTTTTAGTTGTTTTTGTTCTTTTCTTTCTTTCTTCCTTTGCTCCCTTTTCTCGTGATTTAATGACTGTCTTTATTGTTATGGGCTTCCCTTGTGGCTCAGCTGGTAAAGAATCCGCCTGCAATGTGGGACACCTGAGTTCAATCCCTGGGTTAGGAAGGTCCCCTGGAGAAGGGAAAGGCTACCCACTCCAGTATTCTGGCCTGAAGAATTCCATGGACTATACAGTCCATGGGGTCACAAAGAGTTGGACATGACTGAGCAACTTTCACTTTCACTTTTTATTGTCATATTTAGATTCCTTTTTTTAAATGTGTGTGTATCTAAATTCTTGGTTTGTGGTTACCAGCTCAGTTCAGTTGCTCAGTCGTCTCAGACTCTTTGCGACCCCATGAATCGCAGCACGCCAGGCCTCCCTGTCCATCACCAACTCCCAGAGTGTACTCAAACTCATGTCCATCGAGTCGGTGATGCCATCCAGCCATCTCATCCTCTGTCGTCCCCTTCTCCTCCTGCCCCCAATCCCTCCCAGCATCAGGGTCTTTTCCAATGAGTCAACTCTTCGCATGAGGTGGCCAAAGTATTGGCCATCAAGTCCTTCAGCATCAATCCTTCCAATGAACACCCAGGACTGATATCCTTTAGGATGGACTGGTTGTATCTCCTTGCAGACCAAGGGACTCTCAAGAGTCTTCTCCAACACTACAGTTCAAAAGCATTAATTTTTTGGTGCTCAGCTTTCTTCACAGTCCAACTCTCACATCCATACATGACCACTGGAAAAACCATAGCCTTGACTGCTGCTGCTGCTGAGTCGCTTCAGTCGTGTCTGACTCTGTGCGACCCCATGGACTGCAGCCTACCAGGCTCCTCCATCCATAGGATTCTCCAGGCAAGAGTATTGGAGTGGGGTGCCATTGCCTTCTCTGATAGCCTTGACTTGACAGACCTTTGTTTGCAAAGAGGTTCATATATAACAACATATATACGAGCAAAGGAAGAAAGGAAAAGAACTACAGAAACAACTCAAAACAATGAACAAAATGGCAGTGAGTATATACCTATGAATAAATACTTCAAATGTAAAGTAATTTAATAAAGAATAAATATTACAATCAAAGGAAATAGGAAGGAGAGAAGGAAGGAGGGAAGAGAGACAGACAGGACTAGATATAAGTTGCAATAAAATATTAGTAATGATCACTTTAGAAAATGAGACTGTATCAATAGGTACTTTTTATTTCCTTCTTAATATGTTTTTGTATTTCCATTCTTTAACACTAAGTATTATTCTATTTATAATAAAAATATTATATTAAAAACAATACACACAACACTGTAAGAAGAAAGAAAGGAAGACTGCTGCTGCTGCTGCTAAGTCGCTTCAGTATCCGACTCTGTGCGACCCCATAGACAGCAGCCCACCAGGCTCCGCCATCCCTGGGATTCTCCAGAAAAGAACACTGGAGTGGGTTGCCATTTCCTTCTCCAATGCATGAAGGTGAAAAGGAAGTCTAGGAAAGAGGGAAAGGAAGGCTAGCTAGAAGTGGAAGTTTGTAGTGAAGAGAAATCAAAGAACTACTTACAAAGGAGGATATATTCATACTGAATCTTAAAAGAATCAACAGAATTTCATAGGACTTTGCCAACCCTAGAAGAGAGAGGAGATCAACTCAAGCAGAAGAAACAGCTTCTGCAGAAGTTTGTGTGGAAAAAGCACTGGTAATATACAGAAATAAACTTTCTCTAGACAGAATATTTAAGTTGTAATTTAGAGGACAAAGCTTCTGACAGCAGATTTTTTTTTTTTAAACAGAGAAAGTGTCCACCCAAGTCTGGTATTTCAGTAGTTGAAACCTCTCATTCAGAATGCTTTCAGGGGTTCACTACAATGACTGAGGTCACCTCTGCAAGAAGACGCATCTGCAGCTTCCTCTGCACAAGGCGAGTGGGACATCAGAGAGTTCTGATGCTCACCACTGACAAAGGAGAGGCATGGCCCCAGAAAAGGTTTCAGGCTAGTCCTGGGTCTTACGATGACTCTGTACCATCTGTTCCCAGAATTTCACTTCTTACCTAAAGGTTTTTATGTATCCATTTGTAATAAACACAGAGTCAAAATCAGTAAGCTCTTTGTTTCATAGCTCTTTAGAGACCACTGTTTTGCTAACATGAACCAAATACCATTTTACTCTTGTACTGCAATTGTGTGTATACATATAAATTCTCTTTCAATCTTTCTTTTAAACATAAAATTTCAAAACTATAACCTGAATACAGGATTAATAATCTATGACCTTCAATTTTGTACAGTTATACTTTCTCTTAATAATATATTTTTCTTCCTTTAATAGCCTAAGTTCCTCCCTGGCCAGATCCAACAGTTCATTTATTGCTTTAACTTTATTACTAAAACATCCAATATTGGGACTACACAGCAGTGCTTCAATTGCAGTAACTCTCTGCTTAGAACCCACATCTCCTTTATAAAATCTTTTCACTGCTCACCTCCTCATTAATCTTGAAGTTCTCAATATCTGTCAAAAGCAGTTCACCAAACCTACTGTTCCTAGCGCCCTTAGGAACAGTGCTTCTCAAACTCAATGTGCTCTCAAACTGCAATCCTGGTGACTGCAGAACCTTAGTCAGTAAGCTAGCGTGAGCGCCTTTAAGTACAAGATCCCAGGGGATGTTTGTGTTGCTAGGCTGTGGACCAAACTTTGAGTAACAAGGCTTAATGGAAGCTTCCTGAATACCAAGCTTTGGACTTTCCCTATATACATACCTTTGGGACATGGCAATCTCTTACCTTCAGAAACATTTTATTCCCTTGACCTTGGCTAAGAGATTCTTCAGGCTAAGTGCATCTAAATTATATTCCTAATTCTTACTAGTAGGTAATCGTGCATGCTTAAAATTTCCTAGTAGTTTCCTTATCCTTTGTATTCTTTCATTTTCATGTTTTAGTTCAGGAGGCTTACATATTGCACCTTCTTTCTGTGTATTTGATCTCCAAATTCACACTTATTAATCTTTCCATGTCTCCTAAGATTTAAAATTTTCCTCTCATACTTGTAAATCATGATTCTAAATGAGAAAATTCAAAATACAGTCCCTCCTCTTTTCCATACCATTTATAGGGAGATAGGTAGGTATGTAGATAGGTAGGTAGGTAGATGGGCTTCCTGGTAGCTCACCAGGTAAAGAATCTGCCTGCAATGCAGAAGACCCCTGGTTGATTCCTGGGTCAGGAAGATCCCCTGGAGAAGGGATAGGCTACCTACTCCAGTATTCATGGGCTTCCCTGGTGGCTCAGACAGTGAAGAATCCATCTGTAATGCGAGAGACCTGGGTTTAATCCCTGGGTTGGGAAGGTCCCCTGGAGGAAGGCATAGCAACCCATTCGAGCATTCTTGCCTGAAAAATCCCATGGACAGAGGAGCCTGGTGGGCTACTGTCCATGGGGTTGCAAAGAGTCAGACACAATTGAGCAACTAAGCACAGTACAGTACAGATAGGTAAATATAGGTAGAGATACATAGATATATAATATGTACACACTGACCTACTTAAGAAATAAATAAAACTCAGAGATCATCAAACCTTGAGAAGACAAACACTGGATATGGTCTAACTTCACTGCTCATAAAATAATCTAAAAATTTTTTTAAAGTAGTAATCCTGTATCATATCTAAACACTTCAACTCTTTAAATCATTCCATGAATTGGGTGGATTCCCACAGAAAATTTCCAGATAGCCCATTGTTTTATTTTGCTTTCAACCTCCTCTGGTCTAATTTGCTAGCTTTATGCAGCCTCATTCTTTCTCCTGAAATTCTGCCTTTGAGGTTTTATAAACCCCATTCTGTGGTTTATACCTTGAAGTTACAGGCTTCCCTGGTATCTCAGCCAAAAAAGAAACCACCTACAATGCAGGAGACCCGGGTTTGTTCCCTGGGTTGGGAACATTCCCTGGAGAAGGGAGTGGCTACCCACTACAGTATTCTTGCCTGGAGAATCCCATGGACAGAAGAGCCAGGAAGGCTACAGTCCATGGAGTCGCAAAGAGTTGGACAAGACTGACTGACTAAGCACATACATAATTGGAGAGCCAGTGCTTCCCTTGATGGTAACCAGACTCTGTCTCCATGAAACTGTTGGAGTAAATTTCCATGCACATGCTTAGTATCTGGCTTATTTATACCTTCCCTTTCCACTCCATTCATATTGATATGCAATTACCAAAATTTTATGATCTTTGGAGTACACAACTCTAAAGAGTTCTCACAGGCTTGAAAATCACAATCCATCTCTTTGCTAGTCACTATCATTTTTATCTGTGTAAGCAATATATCAGGCTCAATAAGTCTATTTCTTATTATCTCATATTCTACTGATTTTCAACATACTATACAGTTTCTTATGAGAATATCTACATCAGGGCATATAGCTGAGAATTCTATGAGTACCACCCCCCTCCCCATTACTTGGTCTCTTCTACTAAGCAGGAACATGAACACACAGCATAGTAACAGTATACATAATATAGTAATCCAATCTATCTGATAAATTTGCAAGACGGTCTAGATGTTTACCATGTGCCTTAGTCAGTTTGGGTTGCCTTAACAGAATATCAAAGGTTGGATCATCAATCTCATGTTTAGAGAAAAAGTAATTCCATTCATGTGGGTTCTACCCTCATTGACCTAATCAACCCCAAAGGCTCCATCTCCTAATACCATTACCTTTGGGGTTAGGATTTCAGCAGATGAATTTTGGAAGGGAAACAAAGATCCTGCGCATTACACTATATGTATGACAAGAAAAAAACACAAGAAACAAACCTGATCTATACAGATTTCTAGCTCAAGCTCACTAGAAAAACAAGTTATAAATACTTACTTGTATTTCTTCAATTCTTACTGTCTTAGAATACCTCATTTTTATCTTTATGATTCAAAAATGTCAACAATTTTCTGAATTTTATTCAGAACATCCTACCAGTTTATCATTACTGTCATACCTATCTTGACCCTGGTCACACCCCCACACTTCCTGAAATGAGAGAGAAGAACCACCTATGGACTTGATTAGGAAAAAGTTGGGGAACTCAACAGGGATAAAGGGGTTGGGTCTGCCTGTTGGCTGAAGTTCAAGTCCAAAGTCAAAAGTGCAGAGGATATGTAGCAAACCTTCTACTTTGGTTCAAGCATCACCATGCAAAGGTTGGAACAGAAAAAGAGAAGTCAGCATAGGGTCACATTTCTGGACAGTGTCCATTCTATGGGTGAGGAGGAAATTCTCAGATAGTGGGATGGGCAGGTCCAGAACAAAGGAGACACCTTAGGCAGGGAGGACTGACAGAAGACAGGCAAGAGGAGTCAGACTCCCTTCCCCATCTCCAAAGCCTGAGGCTGCCACAGGGGCACCAGAGGTGGCTGGAGAGAGGATGGGCCAGTCTGAGAAAGTTGACCCAGGGAGCTTCCAGGATGGGCCACAGGAGAGACCAGAGCTCACTGCTCTCAGCCCCACACACTCCCTCTGAGGCCTCTAGCACAGGACAGTTACAGACTATCCACTCTCATCCTCCCCATGTGGCAGGGAGGAGATCCTGGCTACAGTGCAAGGCAGGGTATCATCTCCTAGGAGCCAGTTCTTGGAGCATCATTCCAGCAGGAAGGGACCCACAATGCTAAGTATTTTAAAGAATATCCCCCATGACTCCCTTCTTAGCATTCCCAACTGCACAAGTCTCTTCTCATAGTTAAGCTCTGCCAAAAGAGACTCAAGCAATGAGTTATTCTACCAATGGGAACCTGCCGTATAGCAGAGAGCTCAGCTTGATGCTCAGTGATGATACAAATGGGTGGGATGGGGGAGGGGGAGTAGGATGGAGGTCCAAGAGGGAGGGGATATACGTATACATATAGCTGATTCACTTTGTCATACAGCAGAAACTAACACAACACTGTAAAGCAAGTATGCATGTGTCACTCAATCATGTCCAACTCTTTGCAACCGCATGGACTACAGACCACCAGGCTCCTCTGTCCATGGGATTCTCCAGGCAAGAATACTGAGATGGGTTGCCATGCCTTCTTCCAGGGGATCTTCCCAACCCAGAGATCGAATCCAGGTCTCCCACACTGCAGGCAGATTCTTTACCATCTGAGCCACCAGGGAAGCCCAAGAATACTGGAGTGGGTAACCTATCCCTTCTCCAGGGAATCTTCCTGACCCAGGAAACAACCCCAGGTCTCCTGCACTGCAGGCAGATTCTTTACCAGTTGAGCTACCAAGGAAGCGCAAAGCAATTATACTCCAATAAAAAAAGATTATTCTCAACATTTAAAAAAAAAATGTGGCTCTTAAGAGTAAGCTGAAGTATCTCAGAAAATCTCTTTTATTTCTCATCATATCTAATAATTACATTTGCCTTTGCAAATGTACATCCTCCTGCTTCTTTCTCTTGGTTTTAGAGTTAAAAGTTCTTTTTGACATCTCTTCCTTCCCAATTTTATCTCTGGCCAAATGACACTCCCAAACTCTTTCTACAGATTATGAGAAAGGGTATGAGCCCTGTGCCCTGTAGAACCCTGTTGTATACACCAGGCACACTTAGAAATGTGACAGCCCTATTTAAATGCTCCACAGATCTGCCTGAGCTACCAGGCACATGTGGATATGCAGAAGCTTCCTTCTGCTTGCAGGTCACAAGCTTTAAGCAGATGGCTCACCCCCATCTCTGCCGACATCGTTTCCCCACACTTTTGCCATCCCCTCTCCCTGCCCCAAGCCTGCCCCCAAAACCAGAATTACTTAATCACTGAGTGAATGCTGGACCACACACTTCCACATCTCTGAACCAGCCTTTATGTAACAGAAATGCTATGATCTGGAGCTGTTCAGTGCATGCTACTTTACCCCTCCGCCAAGGTTTATGTTCCCAAATGACCATAAACTGTCCCAAACTCATTTCTGGCTTTCTCATCCATGGAATCTCAATAGCTGAAAAAGAACATCACCCCGTCATCACCAAATTTATCTTTACAGGGGTTCTTATGTAATAATCTTAGTATATCTCAGGCTTCTATCTTTCTTTCTGTAGACTTTCCTTTCATTGGTCTATCTGAAAATCAGCTAACACAACCATAAACCATAAATTTACTTAGGTGTTTTTTGGGTTTTTTTTGCCCTTATGAGTAAATAAATACAAGTTGCCCTTTCCTGCCTTCCTTATTTTTATTCCTCTGATCTTTTATGTTCAGTCCATTAACTTCTATTGGGCTGTGTTTTAGTTCACAGCTCTGCTAAGCTGGAAGTGAGAAAAGAGCCCCAGGATAAGGTGTCCCTCTCGTCAGCCCTCTTTTTCAGTCCCTTGCCACACTCTTGCTTTCCTGGGTTCCCCAGGAACACTCCTGTTTTGTCCTATGTAGTTTTCTTTCCCCTAATCATATCCTGCATTTGGTCCCTTAGTGCTGCCTCAAAAGTGAGAGCCTATGTTGCCAGCTAAGTGACCACATTCCTAAAAGGCAGCAGGAACCATCTTATTCAGGGAATGTTAACACAAACCAAGTCACTTCACTGGGTCAAGCAGACAGCTCTGCCTCAGCTAAAACCAGAGTCACGGCAGGAATACTAATTATACAAACTGGATATTGTCTCTTACTCTAGAAGCGGGTACCAATATCTTGATTATCTAATATGGAAGCCCAACTCCAGCCCCTGACTGTGACCTCAACAGTTGCTCAAAAAAATGCTCGTTCACCTGCATCCAGCACCCACAGGCCCAGTGAGGAGGTCTTAGCTACTAACACCACTTCCTCAGGGAGCAGGGGGTCCACTGAATTTTTTCCAGGCACAGAAAAAGGAAAGTTTTAGAAGAACTGTATTTCAAACAAGTTCATGAATGAAAACAGCAGTGAAGATATAAGCCATAAGCCAGATCCTAGGGAGAAACAAATACAGATACAGCAATCCTAAAATAAGAAGGGAAATAATGTTTTCAGTATTACTGAGATGTTATTTTTACTTTAGCGCGTCATTAACATAATTTGTTACAGGCATATTAGTGTTCAAGGGAAACTGCTGAATGAATAAATGAGTCAAGAGAAGAAAATGAGATCCTACCCACAGGAGAAGAAGCCTAGAAGACAGAATGTGATTAGCTTGATTCTCAATCTCTAATACTCACTGGTTTAAAATTAAATACATCTGGGGCCTTAATCTCATCGAGGGTTAAGACTTGTGACATATAGAACACTGATCTAAATCAACATTATTTTGATTATTTATTCAATTAGAAACTGTGAAACTGCCACATACATTATTTGTAATCAGGCCCCTGTGGTAACTTAATGTGTTATTATAAACTAAAGATGAAACGTTAGCAGGGGGTCCTAATTCCACATTTTGTCATGTTTTATGTTTAATTATATAATCTTAATATCCCCATTAATTTTTTAATCATATTGGTCTAATGTAAAGAAATTATTACCAAAATTCACATTCAAATATTAATTTTGTTTTTGCAGTTATCAGTGAAGAGAAAGCAGTTCTCTTTAACGTGTCTACTGTACAGCCAGGGACACTTCTCAAACCACAATAACAGCTCAAAACACTGATTCCATTCCAATAAAAAATATTTGCAATGGGCAAAACAAGAGAACTAAAATAACCTTGTGTGTGCATGCTCAGTTGCATCTGACTCTTCGCAACCCTATGGACTGTAGCTTATCAGGCTCCTCTGTCCATGGAATTTTCTAGGCAAGAATACTTAAATGGGTTGCCATTTCCTCCTCCAGAGGATCTTCCTGACCCAGAGATCAAACCCACCTCTCCTGCATCTCCTGCATTAGCAGGCAGATTCTTTACCACTGTGCCACTTGGGAAGCCTCCAAAATAAGGTTAATTCTCCTTTAAATTGCAAAAGAGAGATAAAGCCAGAAGAAGAAAACAAAAACCTGTCTGGCTTGAATTTTTGCTCTCCTAAGACGGAAGACTGAAGGCAGCTTTGAAGAAAATAAAGGTCCATACATTACTCTTAAGAAGGGCAGTTCAACTCCAGTAGGCACAGATTGACACTCTTTTCAATTATTTTTTTTTAATGGAGTTTTTCACTATTTAATGTCATACAAGGTAAAGATTTAATAGCTTCTACTGCTGCCTTATCCAACATCACTTGGTTATGCTCCTATTGGCAGTTCATTTCTGGATATATTCGCTTTCTTTCACTTCATCAGACTTTGACATACTTTTTCTATTAATATAAGAAGAAATGACAGTTTAAGTGAAATGACAGTTTAAACATTATCAACATCATCCCTTAAAATTCTTTTTTCATTTTTTCCCCATATATGCAACACACAGATCAAAATAATTTATAAAAGTGGTGCAGACTTCCCTGGGGGTCCAGTGGCTAAGACTCTGAGCTCCCAATGTAGAGAGCCAGGGTTTGATCCCTAGTCAGGAAAATATATACACATATGGCAACTAAGAGTTCAGCTCAAATGCTGAAACTAAAGATTTTACATGCCACAACTAAGACCCAGTGCAGCCAAATAAATATTTTTGTAAGTGGTATTTTAAGGGATACCTAAAGAATCATGGACAGAATGCTAGAACAGCCTTTAAAAGATTGTGGCACAGATTTCTAAGAATCTTCCAATATCTGTTCTTTCTGAGAACCCCTAAACGCGGTCATGTTGCCCAAACTAAGGCTTACCTGTGTTGGCTTCCCTTGCGGCTAGGTTCAGCATGTGGAAGTGTCCAGCATGTGGAAGTGTGCAGCATGTGGAAATGAGACGGTGCAACTTCTCTGTTCTGTCCTTAAAGGGGAGAGGGGATGCCCCTTCTCCCCAGCCTCCATCCCAAGGCCGGCAAAGTGGGTAGGAAGGTAGGTATTCCCCCTTGGACTCTGAGAAGGAGGAAAATCATAGTAGAAAACTGGGAAATGACTGCGTCCTGTGCGGCTACAGCCTTCACATAAGCCCAAGAGCTTCCTACAACTGGATTTTCATGTAAGAGGAAAAGCAAGTTCTACATTTTTAACAATTTGAGAACTCTGTTTAATGCAGCCAAAATTATATCTAATGCATAAAGGTATCACAGATGAAGAAACTGAGCTAGGACCCAGAGCTACCAATTTCACAAAATCCAGGGTTCTTTCATTTCTGCCAAACAAACTTACCTAACACTGTCCCCATATTTTTAGAAACTATTAATAATATCTCAGGGCTTCCCAAGTAGCTCAGCTGGTAAAGAATCTGCCTGCAATGCAGGAGATCTGGGTTCGATCCCTGGTATTTCATTAAATACCAGTTGAATCTCATTTTTCTTGCCTATAATCTTGCTAATAAAGGAGAAAATGATCTTTCACATACAAGTGAAGTGAAAGTTGCTCAGTCGTGTCCAACTCTTCATGACCCCATGGACTATACAGTCCGTGGAATTCTCCAGGCCAGAATACTGGGGTGGGTAGCCTTTCCCTTCTCCAGGGGATCTTCCCAACCCAGGGATCAAACCCAAGTCTCCTGCATTGCAGATGAATTCTTTACCAACTGAGCCACAAGGGAAGCCCAACATACTTTCAGACACAAAGTACCTACCTAAAATAACCTTTCTCTTCCTCTGAATTTTCTCTATTTATGGGCCAGTTCTCTGTGTGGGGAGATAAGGGACAAGGGGACAGAAAGTGGGAGGCAATTAAATGGAGATTCATCTGGGTTTGAATACCAGTTCTCCACAGTCTAGCTGTTCACCTTCTCTAAGACTCTGGTTCTAATCATAAAAAACCGCTCCATTCTTCTCTCATACCACTGCCATAGAAATTAATTAAGATAACACATTTAAGGTACCTAGTATTATACCTGGCTCATAGGAGGTGCTCAACAAATGTAATTCTCTGCTTTCCTTCATGTCATCATGTATTCACTTATTCATTCAATAATTATTTATAAAGTGCCCATATATCTGTCAGACATTATGACAGGTACTGGAGCAGGAAAAAGATTTCTGCCCTCATGGGTTTAACCTGGTAGATAGCAAAGAAATAAAACAGGGACAGGGGGGAGGTAGTTGGAAAACAATAGGTTTTTAAACTTTTCTTAATTCCTTTTTATGAGGGAATGCATGTGGAGTATAAAGCTTTTAGGAAAAATAGAAAAAAAGAATAAAAATTATTCATAATCACACTATTCAGAAATAATCCCTGTTAATACTGTAGACTATATCCTTTCTTTCATTCTACCTATGTGGTATGCAGTCCTTTTTTATAAATATACAGGTTATACAACATGTATTGCAAATAGTTTTCTTAACTTCTCTCACTTGACATTTATGAAGAAAATTTGAACATTATTACTATTTCAATGGCTGCATGGAATTCCCTCATCTGGATGTACCAGAACACATTCAAAAGTCTCCATTTTGGGATCATTAAGGGCTTTTAGAAAATGCAGGGTTTATTCAGTCAACCATTAAAAATTCATTTCTAATAATCAAGTCTAGCATTGTGTTAATAATAAGCACAGTATCCACAGGCAAGCATAAAATACTATCTCTGTCATCAAATTTATGCTCTAACTTGGCAGTTACAGAAGAACACCTGAAATGATGGGACTGCAAGTGATCAACGATACAACAGAAATTTCATAAAAGCAAAAAAGTTGTGAGGGTTGGTGCAGAGACTACAGCACTATATAATAGGGCTGAGTTGTGTGTGCGGGATTTGGAATCTAACTCCTGTAGTGAGCAGGTCAGGAGAAGGAGGTAGATAAGTCTTGGACATCTAAAGCTGAAGAAGTCGACTAAGATGTCGTCAGTAATAAGATAGGTCAGGCCGAGGATAAACTATTAATATGAAGAGTTCATGAGTTGGACTTCATTCAAGAGAAGGTTACTGCAGAATCTTTACCTGACAAGACATCTGGAAGGTTAGGGACAGTAACTTAGTGCCACATTCACATACCATTTAATGTTTTTCTTTAAGTCAACTCACTTTTATAATCTAAATATATTTATGTAAAGAATGAAGAGAAAAGAAAATGTTGTATCAGTACTGAAAATGGAAGAGGAGTATGGCTAGGGGTGTGTGTCCATCCATCTGCCTCTCTTTCTGTCTTACTAAAAAGATTTAGTAGTGGAGGTGCATGCTCAGTTGTGTCCAACTCTTTGCGACCCCATGGACTGTAGCCCACGAGGCTCCTCTGTCCATGAGATTCTCCAGGCAAGAATACTGGCATGGGTTGCTATTATCTTCTCCAGGATATCTTACTGACCCAGGGATCAAACCCACATCTCTTAAGTCTCCCACGTTGCAGGTAGATTCTTTTTTGGGGGAGGGTATGTGAATTTTTAGTTTTAATTGGAGGCTAATTACTTTACAATATTGTATTGGTTTTGCCATACATTCACATGAATCCACCATGGGTGTACATGTGTTCCCCATCCTGAACCCCCCTCCCACCTCCCTCCTCATTCCATCCCTCTGGGTCATTCCCAGTGTACCAGCCCTGAGCACCCTGTCTCATGCATTGAACCTGGACTGGTGATTCGTTTCACATGTGATATTATACCTGTTTCAATGCCATTCTCCCAAATCATCCCACCCTCGCCCTCTCCCACAGAGTCCAAAAGACTGTTCTATACATCTGTGTCTCTTCTGCTGTCTTGCATACAGGGTTATCGTTACCATCTTTCTAAATTCCATATATATGCATTAGGATACTGTACTGGTGTTTTTCTTTCTGGCTTACTTCACTCTGTATAATAGGCCCCAGTTTCATCCACCTCATTAGAACTGATTCAAATGTATCCTTTTTAATGGCTGAGTAATACTCCATTGTGTATATGTACCCCAGCTTTCTTATCCATTTGTCTGCTGATGGACATCTAGGTTGCTTCCATATCCTGGCTATTATAAACAGTGCTGTGGTGAACATTGGGGTACACATGTCTCTTTCAATTCTGGTTTCCTCGGTGTGTATGCCCAGCAGTGGGATTGCTGGGTCATAAGGCAGTTCTATTTCCAGTTTTTAAGGACTCTCCACACTGTTCTCCATAGTGGCTGTACTAGTTTGTATTCCCACCATCAGTGTAAGACCATTCCCTTATCGCCACACCCTCTCCAGAATGTATTGCTTGTAGACTTTTGGAAAGCAGCCATTCTGACTGGTTTGAAATGGTACCTCATTGTGGTTTTGATTTGTATTGCTCTGATAATGAGTGGTGTTGAGCATCTTTTCATGTGTTTGTTAGCCATCTGTACGTCTTCTTTGGAGAAATGTCTGTTTAGTTCTTTGGCCCATGTTTTGATTGGGTTGATTATTTTTCTGGATTTGAGCTGCAGGAGTTGCTTGTATATTTTTGAGATTAATTCTTTGTCAGTTGCTTCATTTGCTATTATTTTCTCCCATTCTGAAGGCTGTCTTTTCACCTTGCTTATAGTTTTCTTTGTTGTGCAGAAGATTTTAATTTTAATTAGGTCCCATTTATTTATTTTTGCTTTTATTAGGTGGGTCATAGAGGATCCTGCTGTGATTTATGTCAGAGAGTTCTCCTCTAGGAGTTTTATAGTTTCTGGTCTTACATTTAGATCTTTAATCCATTTTGAGTTTATTTTTGTGTATGGTGTTAGGAAGTGTTCTAGTTTCATTCTTTTACAAGTGGTTGACCAGTTTTCCCAGCACTGCTTGTTAAAGAGATTGTCTTTTCTCTATTGCATATTCTTGCCTCCTTTGTCAAAGATAAGGCATCCATAGGTGCGTGGATTTATCTCTGGGCTTTCTATTTTGTTCCATTGATCTATATGTCTGTCTTTGTGCCAGTACCATACTGTCCTGATGACTGTGGCTTTGTAGTAGAGCCTGAAGTCAGGCAGGTTGATCCCTCCAGTTCCATTCTTCTTTCTCAAGATTGCTTTGGCTAGTCAAAGCTTTTTGTATTTCCATACAAATTGTTAAATTATTTGTTCTAGCTCTGTGAAAAATGCCATTGGTAGCTTGATAGGGATTGCACTGAATCTATAGATTGCTTTGGGTAGTATACTCATTTTCACTATATTGATTCTTCCGATCCATGAACATGGTATATTTCTCCATCTATTAGTGTCTTCTTTGATTTCTTTCATCAGTGTTTTATAGTTTTCTATATATAGGTCTTTAGTTTCTTTAGGTAGATATATTCCTAAGTATTTTATTCTTTTCATTGACATGGTGAATGGAATTGTTTCCTTAATTCCTCTTTCTATTTTCTCATTATTAGTGTATAGGAATGCAAGCGGTTTCTGTGTGTTGATTTTATATCCTGAAACTTTACTACATTCATTGATGAGCTCTAGTAATTTTCTGGTGGAGTCTTTAGGGTTTTCTATGTAGAGGATCATGTCATCTGCAAACAGGGAGAGTTTTACTTCTTCTTTTCCAATTTGGATTCCTTTTATTTCTTTTTCTGCTCTGATTGCTGTGGCCAAAACTTCCAGAACTATGTTGAGTAGTAGTGGTGAGAGTGGGCACCCTTGTCTTGTTCCTGACTTTAGGGGAAATGCTTTCAATTTTTCACCACTGAGGATAATGTTTGCTGTGGGTTTGTCATATATGGCTTTTATTACGTTGAGGTATGTTCCTTCTATTCCTGCTTTCTGGAGGGTTTTTATCATAAATGGATGTTGAATTTTGTCAAAGGCTTTCTCTGCATCTTTTGAGATAATCATATGGCTTTTATTTTTCAATTTGTTAAGGTGGTGTATTACATTGATTGACTTGCAGATATTGAAGAATTCTTGCACCCCTGGGATAAAGCCCACTTGGTCATGATGTATGGTCTTTTCAATGTGTTGTTGGATTCTGATCACTAGAATTTTGTTAAGGACGTTTGCATCTATGTTCATCAGTGATATTGGCTTGTAGTTTTCTTTCTTTTTTTTTTTTTTTGTGGCATCTTTGTCAGGTTTTGGTATTAGGGTGATGGTGGCCTCATAGAATGAGTTTGGAAGTTTACCTTCCTCTGCAATTTCTGGAAGAGTTTGAGTAGGATAGGTGTTAGCTCTTCTCTAAATTTTTGGTAGAATTCAGCTGTGAAGCCATCTGGACCTGGGCTTTTGTTTGCTGGAAGATTTCTGATTACAGTTTCAATTTCCGTGCTTGTGATGGGTCTGTTAAGATTTTCTATTTCTTCCTGGTTCTGTTTTGGAAAGTTGTACTTTTCTAAGAATTTGTCCATTACTTCCAAGTTGTCCATTTTATTGGCGTACAGTTGCTAATAGTAGTCTCTTACGATCCTTTGTATTTCTGTGTTGTCTGTTGTGATCTCTCCATTTGCATTTCTAATTTTATTGATTTTTCTCCCTTTGTTTCTTGATGAGTCTGGCTAACAGTTTGTCAATTTTATTTATCTTCTCAAAGAACCAGCTTTTGGCTTTGTTTATTTTTGCTATGGTCTCTTTTGTTTCTTTTGCATTTATTTCTGCCCTAATTTTTAAGATTTCTTTCCTTCTACTAACCCTGGGGTTCTTCATTTCTTCCTTTTCTAGTTCCTTTAGGTGTTGAGTTAGGTTATTTATTTGACTTTTTTCTTGTTTCTTGAGGTATGCCTGTATTGCTATGAACCTTCCCCTTAGCACTGCTTTTACAGTGTCCCACAGGTTTGGGGTTGTTGTGTTTTCATTTTCATTCATTTCTATGCACATTTTTATTTCTTTTCTTATTTCTTCTGTGATTTGTTGGTTATTCAGCAGCATGTTGTTCTGCCTCCATTTGTTGGAATTTTTAATAGTTTTTCTCCTGTAATTGAGATCTAATCTTACTGCATTGTTTTCAGAAAAGATGCTTGGCATGATTTCAATTTTTTTGAATTTACCAAGGCTAGATTTATGGCCCAAGATGTGATCTATCCTGGAGAAGGTTCCGTGTGCACTTGAGAAAAGGTGAAATTCATTGTTTTGGGGTGAAATGTCCTATAGATATCAATTAGGTCTAACTGGTCTATTGTATCATTTAAAGTTTGTGTTTCCTTGTTAATTTTCTGTTGAGTTGATCTATCCATAGGTGTGAGTGGGGTATTAAAGTCTCCCATTATTATTGTGTTATTGTTAATTTCCCCTTTCATACTTGTTAGCATTTGTCTTACATATTGCGGTGCTCCTATGTTGGGTGCATATGCAGGTAGATTCTTTACCACTGGCACCACCTGGGAAGCTATTTCTTTAAGATTCGTTAGCACTGAATTGAGATTTTCCTGCACTAAATCAGCTGAATTATAAGAGAATTTGAGAATCACTTACTAAAGGATTCAAAATTACACCGTAGCATGTCTGAACCTCCTAAATTCCTTTGTTCATTATCAGCCTACTCAGGAATCTCAAACCAGAAGGCAAAGCAATTGGACTGGATGATGTATTAGTATACTACACACTTCTCCTCTGTACCATATCAGATGTAATAATACTAACCAATATTATTTTATTGTTATTATCATTACTATTATTATAAGCCCAATGGTTTTCATAAGACCTTCATCCTCCTACCTACTTAGTTTGCCATATTTATAGTTCTGTCTACTCTAGGGCAAACATGTATCTGTCTCATTGACATAAACACTGTAAAGTCTTCATTTTCAATGTTAATAAAGAAAATGAATTAAAACCAAACCAATTTGCACATGTCATGGGACGGAGTAATTTTTGATGGAATTCAAAGGTATGAAAGGCTGAGGAATAAAAGGAGGAAAAATCCAAAGAGAATTTCTTTTGAGCTTTGGAATGTATAACATGGCAAGAGGGAAAGAAATAAAAAATACTTACATTTCTAATTCTTATTTGTTTGATTTTAAATTAAGATATATTAACTGATGCGAAGAGCTGATTCATTGGGAAAGACCCTGATGCTGGGAAAGATTGAGGGCAGGAGAAGGGTACGACAGAGGATGAGATGGTTGGATGGCATCACCGACTCAATGGACATGAGTTTCGGTGGACTCTGGAAGTTGGTGATGGACAGGGAAGCCTGGCATGCTGTGGTTCATGGGGTCGCAAAGAGTCAGACACGACTGAGGGACTGAACTGAACTTAACTTCAAAAATAACAAATAAAAGAGGGGCAGAGTAGAAACCTGGAAGTAGTCCAAGATGCTAAGGCACAAGTTACTTGCCAATCTCATCTACTCTCATGATTTTAGCTATTACCAATATACTAATGACTTTAAGTCTATGTCTGCCACCCAGATGTTTTCCTGAGTTCCAGGCATACATCTAACTTTGCATTAGATATCTCCAGTTTCATAAGAACCTCAAATTTAATATATTCAAAACACAACAGAAAGAGGCCCCCAGTTCTGATCAGGTGCAGAGCAGGCACGTGCTTCAGGGATGTCCAGACCACTCAACCCCAGGATGAGAAGATTTCCCATCCAGTGATTGGTTTAGGAGAAACCTCAGGCCAACAACACATGATGTTAAGTTCAATGGGGAATGAACTTTTGAGAAATATTTCATTGCTCTTAAAGAGGACAGAGACATTTCTCTCTTCTGGTCTTTAAATATTTTTTATGAGGTTATGATTCCTGGAATTGTTGATTCTATAGGCATTCTATAACCTGAGACAGAAGTCAGATGTTGGAGATGCAGAGCAAAAAGAGTGATAACAGCCCAGGGACCTTGACCATGCTTTGGGCTGCTAAATTATTCAGGCCTTCAAACTGTTTATGTAAGATAATAAACTTCCTTACTATTTAAGACATTCTGACTTGTGTATTCTCTTACTTAAGGTTGAACTCCTCATAAGTGATCACACTAAGTAAGTGTGTGTTTTCTAGTTTTGTGTTGTTTCTTAAAATATTACATGCTTGCCATTTCTTCTCTTACAATAGGAAACTACAGAAAATAATTTTACATTTGCTTTTCTGATGCAGGATAAACAGGTTTTAAACATATCAATGATGGGAGGGAAAGACAGTCCAATTGACTTAAAGAAGAAGATCAAAGGAACCACATCTTTAGGGTGCCTCTCAGATATATCATTATAATCACTCCAGTCTTTAAAGTTTTGTTAAAAGCAGCTAGTTGATTTGCCTTCAACATAATTTTGAGGGTTTTCTTAGTAAAAAGTAGGCAACCAATATCATTCAAGAGCCTGTTAAACTTCAACAAGCCAAAGAAACCAACCTCTAGTTTTCTGCAATCCATAGGGTCCACTTCGGATTCATCATTCTAAAACACAGCAATTTCTTCAATTAATTTTCAGACTAGACAAACTGAATCTTTAAGTACAGAGCATCATGTTCTTTTGCAATTGCTGCCTCTATCTATTAATATAAAAGTACTTCTCATACTGTAACATCTAAATATAAATTCAAAACTCTCACCCAAAACAAGTTTATAGCTTAAGTTTACTTTTTTAGCATATATGTGTTTATTGTCCTCTACTTTAGAAATTTATATCTCTAAGAAATTCATTAATCAGGGAAAACATATTTTCCCCTAGGTGAAACATGACTTTCCTTATGCTTCGATTTTTCATATAGACTTTTCAAAATCTCATTTTTCTAATTAATACGAATTTTAAAAATTCTCTTACAAACCATACTTCTGCTGAAATGCAGAGTGACTATATATGACATAATTTGGAGAATTAACATTGAATATAAAATTAAACTGATATTTTGAAGCTATTCCCCATTAAGAAAAACTATAGTCAATACTTTTCATTCTGTTCTAAGGATGACAGAACAATGGGGAAATGGGTTTATCTGCAACAAGAAGATTTAATTAGTCATCAGGAGGAGCTTTCTGAATAAAGATGCATTTCTAAGGGAGGCTGTGAGGGCACTTTTTTCCCATACACTTATAGCTGCACTGTACTTCACAGATATCATGGAAAGGTTATGGGGCATCATCTCTTCGCCATATAATGGACAAGAGAAACATGACTTACCAACTAAACTATGAAATTAAAATGGTGTCATCAGACCTCAAAATGAAAGATAAGGTGATGGGTGTGAGGGTATTTTCTTATGGTTATGCAGCACAATCACTTCCACACCACACACAACCAGTTCGCTGAGAAATCACTACCTTTCTCAGCCTTCTGCTACCAGTACACGAAACAGAAAGATGGCATAATAAAGGCTGTACAAACACAAGCGTAGACGTTAAAAATGAAAAGTAAAGAGACTTTAATTTTAAAAAATAAGTGGAAAACATACAACACTTGTTTGAGACAGTATAAAAGTTCCCATTTTTTCCTCAAGAACTCATGAGATGCCGTCACCATTCAAACAAAAATAGGAAAGTTTTTGTGCAGTAGAGTCAACAGAATCAACTGCCAAACAACTAATATGGCATGAGCATTTACGTATAGAATTTTAATGCTGGAAAGAACCTCTGGTGGTTTGAAGCTCTTCTTTGATAAGTTAATAATCCTCTTCCTCTCACTGTATATAGATATTAAATCTAAATTAAATACTACCTGTTCTCTCTTTGGATAACTTTGAGTGTAAAAATGATTTGAATAGGAAATCTCACTTTACTGAGACACTCATGCTTGTTGCCCATGAATATTTAACTCTATGAAAGAAAATAAAATTCTGACAGAGTTCTGTGGGACCTCTAGGATTGAGCCCAGGCAGACTGGAGAATTTGTACGCATTACGGAAGGACTTCCCAGGTAGCTCAAGTGGTAAAGGATCCACCTACCAACGCAGGAGATGCAGATGTGGCTTTGATCCCTGGGGAGGAAAGATCCCCTCGAGATGCGAATGGCAACCCACCCCAGTAATCTTGCCTGGAGAATTCCATGCACAGAGGAGCCTGGTAAGCTAAGTCCATGAGTTTGCAGAGTCAGACACAACTGACCAACTAACACTTTAAATTTCCAGGGCTAGAGCAAGAGGACGAATGAGCTTCCCAGGATGGAATTTATGCTAAAATGAAGAATAAGAAATCAGGATATATCCTGGGCACTGGACAAGAGGGGTAATTATTAGAAAGATACATTTCCTATCCCTTGGTTCTGCCTTAAGACTCTGCTTCCATGAAGTAATAGGGTGCCACAGAGAAAGGGGGCAGTTAGAGCAAAGTTGATGTTTCCACAGAGCATCTCAAAGGCATGAGAAGTGTAAGGCAGCACTACCTTCAAACAACGGCTCAGTGTGTAGCACAATACTGGGATGAGGAGCGTCTTTGCCGTTTACTAGAGTAGCATTGGTGTACTGACAGAAGTTAGCTTAAAGAAAGTTAGTACATTAAGTCAGGCAATGCCAGCCTCAATGTAGCTCCAGCTTCAGCACCTGGAAGTGTCTCTGAGGACAGAAGAGCAGCATCACAATACAAAAATCACCTCAATGGGGGCTGCACCAGGGGTGAGAGGTGGACACCATGGCCTTGCGGGCAGCAGAAAATAGAACCCCTGGCAAGGGCACCATTTCCCAGATATAACAGTCTACCTCTGGAGTTTATTATCTCTTCTCAGACAGTCAAATTACTAACAAGAGTGAGCTTTTAACCATACTAATGTCTAAAATTCTTTTTATCCCTGGTTGCTACAAATCTTAAAACTCAAAATTTTGTTTCTGGTTAAGAAAAGCTGTAAGAACAGCAAGACTTTGGCATTTAGGGATTTAATATATTTGGTCTAAAAATTTTCACAAGCAACCCTGAAATTCAACTTTTTGTGGTAATTTATAAACTTCTAAGACATGAACGTGGGTGTTTTGTAGAAGTAGGCAAGGCTAGTTGACCATCCAGCCTCTACATTTCAACACAACTTTGCTGTAACCCCCAGCTCTTTTTAGGAAGGTGCTATACTAGAAAAATCCTTCCTTGTTAGAATAATTGTCCTTTCTCTCTAAGATAGTGACAGTGAATAAAATGTTAAATTATCCATGTGACTGTCTATACCCTGTGGATAATGACCCCACACTATACAAATAAATGTTAATGCAAAATGATAAATACATTTACCTAAATATCCTTCTCAGATTGCACAACTACTTGGAATTATATCTGGCAAAGATTACATTAAGTCTCTTTCTCTTTCAAACAAGTCCACTGTCTAAAATGACAAACTTCTAAATGTAACTAGAAACCTACTTTGCCCACATCAAAAAGGAAATGTCCTTCTAGATGAACAAAACAACTAGCCACCCAATAGTCTTACTCCAAAGCCCATTTATCTTCTTGCATGTTAGTGCAGAAACATGGAAGCAAGAGACCCAGAATAGGTGCTCGGTTAGGTACTGGCCTATTTATTTTAGTGGAAATTAAATTTAATGAATGAATATAAGTAGTCACTATTCTTTCTTCATAAAAGACACTTAACTTTCCTTTTTAGTAATGAAGAATTACTTCATCACTTACCAATGAAGAATTTTTTAATTCACTTCCTTTTACTGTTGACCAGCAATTCTATTCAAATATTTTGTCACCAATAATAGGTTCTAAGCTTCGTTCCCACAAACTTTTCATTACATGAACAAGTGAAAATAACTACATGTATCATTTGAAGCCCCCAATCAGAAGCATGGAGGCACTTTAAAAACTGCCACACTGGTGAGCTTTTCACATGCTCTAAAAAAAGAGATAAGAGACAAAACTAAGGTGAGTACGTTTTCCAGCCCCAATAATTCACTTCCATCTGTAAACTTTTTGCCTGACTAACCACTTCACACATGATATCCTACTCAGACCTGCCAACTGTCTTTCCTTGAACTGAATACCAATTCTGTGACAGTTATTCTAAATCCAATATAAAATTAGGTAAAGTGAGGTATCCAAATAGAAAAAAGTTATCCTAATAAAATAAAGCAAACATATATAAAATGCATAGGGAGCAAGTGCTTGTCCATTTTGAATGTCTGTCTGAACACTGCTCATTGTCGATGCTCCATCAGTATTAACGCCAATTCATTTGCATCTGCTCCACACAGCCCCCAAGCAACTACTTTTCTTTCTTTCTCCTTTCCACTCAGAAGATATATGAGCACCCTATTCAACTTTGTTTTTGTTAAAGAAAATGGGCAAAATAATGGTAAAGCACTTCTTTCACAGACCACTTTCAGCAAAGCCCTGGGAACTGCTATCCCAGTAACTGCCATTACTCCATTTTTGTAATACTTCCTAGAATGAAAAAGCTATAGCCATAATGATCATTTCATTTTGGGGTTTCAGGGATACCTTTACAAACAAGCAACCAATATGTCTACATTTGGGCTTCCCTAGTGACTCAGTGGTAAAGAAACCACCTGCAATGCAGGAGATGCAGGGTCAATCCCTGGGTCAGGGAAGATACCGGGAGGAGAAAATGGAAATCCACTCCAGTATTATTGTGTGGGAAGTCCCATGCACACAAGAGCCTGGCCAGCTACAGTCCACAGGGTCTCAAAGAGTCCTATACGACTGACCAACTGCACGCACGCGCGCGCACACACACACACACACACACACACACACACACACACGTCTACTTTCATGGTATAAATAGGAACTTAGGTGGATGAGAAAGCAGAATTACTTGTGGCTTGTCAGGAGCAGCACAGGGACGCAGGCTGACTACAACGAGCAAGAACCACCTTGAAATGAGAGATGGGAGACTCCAAAGACAAACGTACATTCTTCATACTTTTACACTCCTGAAATATCACACCAAGTCTCTACCTTGGAGTGCTTCACTTACGAAGCTTTTCAATGCCTATCACACCATATTTCCTTCTCTTTTTGCCCATTCTTTTCTTGGTTCTGCTTCGAGATGCTATCTAAGTGTGAGTGGGCTGATGCTGAAAAGATTCCAGGTAAACTTTCAAAGGGGATTTAAAATCTCAGGAGACAGTATCCTGGCTCAGAAAACAGGAAACCATGATGGTTGACAATGAAAGGCCCCTTTTCACACACAAATCAAGTATCTAAGCAGGAACAAATAAGCTGGAAAAATAATGGCAAAATGGAAATCAGGGAAAGGATTATTGATGCCCAAACACAAAATTTGGTTCCCCACCAACAGACCACTAACTTTGGGAAAAAAAGAATGAAAATATCTATATACACAAAGAGGTGTGTGTGTGTGTGTGTGTGTGTGTGTGTGTGTATGTGAGTGTACATGCATATCACACACAATATTAGAACATAAAATCTATACCACTCAGCATGCCCTATAATTTGCTTAGTATTTCTTTCCATCATCAGAATGAGAATTTATGTATGGGGTTATAAATAAACTATTTCGGGACTTTGATTTAAAGTACAAATGAAGATGTTGATTTTTACCAAAATATGCATATTAAACTTTGATATATGAAACTACTAAGCATTTCTCTTATTAGAGTCTTTTAAGAGTAGACCTAGCTGGAACTAAAAATGAAACATCTCTTTTTTAAACATATATGTGAAAATATCTTTAAGAATATATTAGGAAGAGGCAGGAAAAATATAAGATAAGCTTGTAGCATTTTTAGTGCCAGTAATAAAGGAAGTATTCAAATAATACAAAGATGGAGGCATTTCCAAGAGAGACAAACAGCTCCTAAGAGCCAAAGCAGAAACAATTTCAGGAATAAAATGAAAGAAAAACCCCATAGAATTGGATTTTACCCACAGTATAAAATAAATATCCAAGAGATCTACTGATATAAGTAAGTCATTGAACAACAAATATTGGGGAGGAAGAGATACATCTTCCTTACAGAAGAATTCTGAATAATAAATGCAGCTACTCCATAGTCTAGGAGTTTCTGAGTATGGGGTCCTGGCACTTAATGCCTCACTTACAAACATTAGTATGTGGAAAGGGGAAAACAAAACAAAACAAGGAAATCACTACCTTAACCATATGAACAACTATAATTACAAAAATTTATTAATGGGTACACAATACGAAAAAAGTAAACAGTGGCATCAAAAACACAAAAGTTGTATAAAAATACAAATCTTCAGTATGAGTTCAAACTTCTGTCGAAATCAGTATAAAATAATGTTATAAATATATTTTATATATGCCTCATTATAATCACAAAGCAGAAACATACAATAGGTACACAAAGATCACAAGAAAGAAATCTAAGCATTATCATTATTGAAAATGAATAAATCACAGGAAGTAAAAGAAAGAGAAAGAAATAAAAAACAACCAGAGAACAAGTAACAAAACTGCACCAGTAAATCCATGTCTATCAATTCTTTAAATGCAGAGGCTTTTCAGAATGGGAGAAAATATAGCAAATGAAACAACTGACAAAGAATTACTCTCCAAAATATACAAGCAGCTCATTCAACTCAATACCAGAAAAATGAACAACCCAGTTAAAATGTGGGCAAAAGACCTAAACAGACATTTCTCCAGAAGGTATACAGATAGCTAATAAACTCATGAAAAGACACTCAACATCACTCATTATTAGAGAAATGCAAATCAAAATCACAATGAGGTATCATTTCACACTGGTCAGAATGGCCATCACCAAAAAGTCTACAAACAATAAATGCTGGAGAGGGTGTGGAGAAAAGGGAACCCTCTTATATTGTTGGTGGGAATGCAAACTGGTACAGCCACTAAGGAGAACAGTGTGGAAATTCCTTTAAAAACTAGCAATAGAACTGCCATATGACCCTGCAATCCTATTGCTGGACATATACCCCAAGGAAACCAGAACTGAAAGAGACACACGTACCCCAATGTTCACTGCAGCACTATTTACAATAGCTCAGACATGGAAGCAACCTAGATGTTCATAGGCAGATGAACAAGGAAGCTGTGGTATACATACACAATGAAATATTACTCAGCTATAAAAAGGAACACATTTGAGTCGGTTCTAACGAGGTGGATGAACCTAGAGCCTGTGATACAGGTGAACTAAGTCGAAAAGAGAAAGACTAATACTGTAAATTGACACATATGTAATTTAGGAGGATGGTGCTGATGATCCTGCATGCAGGGCAGCAGAGGAGACACAGACGCACGGAACAGACTTTGGGACTCAGCGGGAAAAGAAGTGGGTGGGGCACTGAGAGAACAGCATTGAAACACATACATCACAATGTGTAAAACAGGTGACCAGTGCAAGTCCCATGGCTGACACAGGGCACCCAAAGCAGGTGCTCTGGGACAACCTAGAGGGATAGGGTGGGAAGCGAGCTGGGATGGGTGTTCAGGATTGGAAGGACACATATATGGCCAGTTCATGTTGATGTATGTAAATATGTATACACCCAACATGGGGCTTCCCAGGTGGCGCTACTAGTAAAGAACCCAGCTGCCAATGCATAAAACATAAGAGATGCAGGTTCCATCCCTAGGTTGAGAAGATTCCCTGGAGGAAGGCATGGCAAAACACCCCAGTATTCTTGTCTGGAGAATCCCATGGACAGAGGAGCCTGGTGGCCTATGGTCCGTAGGGTTGCAAAGAGTCAGACATGACTGAAGTGACATAGCATGCATGAATGCACACATACACCTAACATAGAAGCACCTCAATATATAAAGAAATATTTACAGACCAAAAGGGAGAAATAGACAGCAGTGTAATGATATTAAGGAATTTCAATATCTCACTTTCAAAAATGGGAAGATCATCCAAACAGAAAAACCAGTAAGGAATTATTGAACTTAAATTACACACCAGAACAGATGGACTTAACAGACATTATAGAACATTCCATCAAATATTGGCATATATATATTCTTCTCGAGTACACAAAGAACACTCTTAGGATAAATCATACACTAGGCCAAAAAACTAGTCTTAATAAACTTAGGAAGACTGAAATCATATCAAGCATCTTTTCCAACTGCAATGGGATGAAACTAGAAGTCAAAACTAGACAGAGGATGAGATGGTTGGATGGCATCACCGACTCAGTGGACACAGATTTGAGTAGACTCTGGGGGCTGGTGAAGGACAGGAAGGCCTGGCATGCTGCAGTCCATGGGGTTGCAAAGAGTCAGACAGGACTGAGTGACTGAACTGAACTGAGAAGTCGATTAAAAGAAAATTGGGACATTCACAAATACATGAAGATTTTTAAAAGGTACTGAATAACCAACAGGTAAAAGAAGAAACCAAAAAGGAAATGAGAGAATATGGTGCACTTTGCAGTCAGCACAACCCATGGCCCAGTGCCTCAGCTGCTGTCCACGGCAGGTTCCACCTGGGAGCCTGATATTTCTGGAAGCTCTAGGTGGAGTTCCAGGAGCTGAGGGGGACTAGTGGCCACTACTGAAGCATAAAGAATTGATCAGACAAGAGCCCCTTAAGATTTCTCACTTTTCTTAAGATTACTGACATACCCTTTTAGTAAAATGGAAATTCATATAGGCATTGCAGAGGCAGCTGTTTTAAATAGATCCCCAAGAGGCCAGCAAGATAGCAAAGAAGGATGTAAGCTCATCCCTTCTTACAAAAACACCAATATCACAACTAACTCCTGAACAACCACCAACAAAAATAAATCCTGGAATCTACCAAAAAAGATACCCCGCACCCAAAGACAAAGAAGAAGCCATAACAACAAAGTATGGGGGCACAATCACAACCAAATCAAATTGCATTCCCACTGGATGGATGACAAACTGGAAAATAATTCTGACAGGAGTCAAAGTCTTAAGCTCAACATCTGGCTTCCTAGCCTGGGGGTCTGGCAATGGGAGGAGGAGCCCCCAGAAAAGCTGGCTTTCGAGGCCAGCAGGGTTTGATCACAGGAATTCTACAAGATTGTGGGAAACAGGAACTGTACTCTTGGAGGGTACACACCCACTCTTGTGCACAGCAGGACCCAAGGAAAAAAAGTGGTGACCTCATAAGAACCTGGGCCAGATCTGCATGCTACTATCAGAGCGTCTCCAGCAGAGGTGGGGTGCTGGCTCTGGCTCACTGCAGGGACAAAGACTCTGGCAGCTATAGCTCTGACGAGTACTCACTGGCATGAACCCTCCTGGAAGCCATCATTTCCCCTCAAAACCCAGCATCATCCCAAAGCCTATATATAGGTACCAATGCTAGGACACCTCAGGCCAAACCACCAAAAAGGAGGAAACACACCCCCCGGCATCAGTGGGCAGGGCCACGGTCAGGAAGACTTTAAGCAGCCTCCCTTCAGATTCCACAGAGAAATCAAAAGGTTTACAGACAAACAAAAGCTAAGAGAATTCAGCACTATCAGGCCAGCTTTCCAACGAACATTAAAGGCAGTTCTCTAAGTGGGAAAGAAAAGGCAACCACCAGAAATAAGAAAATGACAATGAGAGAGTTCATCGGTAGAGGCAGACATAAAGCAAAAGTAGGAAATCATTTGGACAAAAATATAATATCAAAACCAACAACTGTGAGAAAATCAGAGCACAAAAGCAGGATATTGGAGATGCATTTGAACTTAAAAGACCAACAATTTAAAACAATCTTGTTTATATATATACTGTTACATCAAATCCTTATGGTAACCACACACCAAAAATCTACAATAGATACAGACACACAAAAAAAGGAAAAGGAATCCACACACAACACTGAAATTAGACATCAAGTCACAAGAGAACAAAAAAGGAAGGGAAGGAAAAAGACCTATAAAAACAAATCCAAAGCAATTAAGAAAATGGCAGTAGGAAAATACAAACTGACAATTACCTTAAATGCATAAGCATTAAATGCCCCAACCAAAAGACATAGTCTGAGGGAATGAATAGAAAAACAAGACCTGTATATATTCTGTCTACAAGAGACCTACTTCAGCTCTAAAGACACATACAGATTGAAAGTGAGGGAGTGAAAAAGATATTCCATGCAAGTGGAAATCAAAAGAAAGCTAGAGTAGCAATACTCCTACAAAATAAGACTTTAAAATACAGACTCTTATAAAAGACAAAGAAGTACACTATACAATGACCAGGGGATTAATGTAAGGAGGTGATATAACAATTGTGAATATGTATGCACCCAACAGAGGAGCATCCCAACACATAAGGCAAATACTAACAGCCATTAAAGAAGAAATGAACAGTAACACAATAATAGTAACAAAAGTGGGGAACTTTAATACCTCACTTTCATCAATGGGCAGATCATCCAGAGAGAAGATTGATAAGGAAACGCTGGCCTAAAATGACACATTAGATCAGACAGTTTAATGGATATTTATAGAGCAATCCAAACAAAAGCAGCAGGATACACATTCTTCTCAAGTGCACAGGGAACATTCTCCAGGAATGAGCACATGCAAACCTTTTACCACAAAGCAAGCCTCAGTAAATTTAAGAAAACTGAAATCATATCAACCATCTTTTCCAATCACAAAGCTATGAGATTAGAAATCAACTACAAGAAAAAAAAACTATATAAAACATGAACATGTGGAGGCTAAACAACATGCTACTAAACAACCAAGGGCTCACTGAAGAAATCACAGAGGAAATCAAGAAACACCTAGAGTCAAATGAAAATGAAAGCATGACAATTTAAAAAATATGGGACTCAGCAAAAGCACTTCTAAGACGAAGTTTACAGCAATGCAGTCTTACCTCGGGAAATAAGGAAAATCTCAAACAACCCAACCTTACAGGTAAAACAACTAGAGAAAAAACAACAAAATCCAAAGATATTAAAAGGAAAGAAGCCATAAAGATCAGAACAGAAAAAAATGAAATAGAGACAAAGAAAACGGAAAAGATCAATGAAACTGAAAGCAGGCTCTTTGAAAAATAAAAGACTCATCAAAAAAAAAAAAAAGGGAGAGGACTCAAATCAATAAAATTAGAAATGAAAAAGGAGGTGTTGCAACAAAAACCACAGAAACACAAAGATCGTAAGAGACTACTACGAGCAATTATATGCCAATAAATTGGACAACCTAGAACAAATGTACAAATTCTTAGAAAGGCACAATCTTCCTAGACTGAATGAGGAAGAAACAGAAAATACGAACAGGCCAATCACAAGTATTAAAATTGAAATTGTGATATAAAAACTCCCAAGAAACAAAAGTCCAGGACCAGATGACATCACAGGTGAATTTTTTCTAACATCTAGAGAAGAGTTAATACCTATCCTTCTGAAAGTATTCCAAAAAATTCCAGAGGAAGGAATACTCCCAAATTTGTTCTATGAAGCCACCATCATTCTGATACAAAAACCAGACACAGACACCAAAAATAAATTAATTAATTAAACTACAGGCCAATACCACTGGTGAACATAGACACAAAAATCCTCAAGCAATCCAAATCCAACAATACATTAAAAGAATTATACACCATAATCAAGTAGGACTTACCCCAGGGATGCAAGGATTTTTTTCATCTACAAATCAATGTGATACACCACATCAACAAGTTGAAGAATAAAAATTACATGATCATCTCAAAACATGCAGAAAAGGCTTTTGACAAAATTCAACACCCATTTATGACAAAACTTCTCCAGAAAGTGAGCAAAGAGGGAACACACCTCAACATAATAAAGGCCATATATGACAAACCAACAGCAAATATCATATTCAACTACAGAAAACTGAAAGCATTTTCTCTAAGAGCAGGAAAAAAGACAAGGATTCCACTCTTGCCACTATTATTTAACATAGTTTGGAAGTCCTAGCCACAGCAGTCAAAAAAGAAATAGAAATAAAAGAAATTCAAATTGGAAATGAAGTAAAACTGTTACTGTTTGCAGATGACATGATATGGTACATAGAAAATCCAAAGATCCTACCAGAAAACTACTAGAGCTCATCAATGAATTCAGTAAAGATACAGGATACAAAATAAATATACAGTAAAGGTACAGGATACAAAATAAATATACAGGATACAAAATAAATATACAGGATACAAAATAAATAAATATACAAAATAAATATACAGGATACAAAATAAATTGTTGGTGTTGCATTTCCATACACGAACAATAATGATCAGAAAGAGAAATGAAAGAAACAATCCCATTTACCACTGCATCAAAAAGAATAAAAGTACCTAGGAATGAGTCTACCTAAGAAGACAAAATATACGTACTTAGAAAACTTTGAGATGCTAATGATGACACAAATCAAAGAAGACACAAACAGATGGATAGGTATACCACATTCTTGCATTGGAAGAATCAATACTGTCAAAGTGTCTATACTACCCAAGGGAATCTACAGATTCAAGGCAATACCCATCAAATTACCAATGGCATTTTTCACAGAACTAAAACATAAAATCTTAAAATTTGTATGTAGACACAAATGACCATAAATAGCCAAAGCAATCTTGAGAAAGAAAAAGAGAGCTGGAGGAATTAGGTTCCCTGACTTCAGATTATACTGCAAAGCTGCAGTGATTAAAACAGTATTATACTAGCACAAGAACAGAAATATAGATCAAAGGAACAGGATAGAAAGCCCAGCAATAAACTCACATGCCTATGGCCATTAATCTTTGACAAAAGAGGCAAGACTGTACAATGGAAGAAAGACAGTCTCTTCAATAAATGATGCTGTGAAAACTGGATAGCTATATGTAAAAAAATGAAATTAGAACATTCTTTAACACCACACACAAAAATAAACTCAAATTGGATTAAAGACCTAAATTTAACACCAGATACTATAAAACTCTCAGAGGAAAACATTGCAGGCCACCCTTTGACATAAACTGGGCAATCAGTAAGAAATGAATAACATCAGCTCAGTTCAGTTCAGTCACTCAGTCGTGTCCAACTCTTTGTGACTCCATGAACCACGGCACACCAGGCCTCCCTGTCCATCACCAACTCCCAGAGGTCACTCAGACTCATGTCCATCGAGTCAGTGATGCCATCCAGCTATCTCATCCTCGGTCATCCCCTTCTCCTCCTGCCCTCAATCCTTCCCAGCATCAGGGTCTTTTCCAATGAGTCAACTCTTCACATGAGGTGGCCAAAGTACAGGAGTTTCAGCTTCAGCATCAGTCCTTCCAATGAAGACCCAGGACTGATCTCCTTTAGGATGGACTGGTTGGATCTCCTTGCAGTCCAGGGGACTCTCAAGAGTCTTCTCCAACACCACAGTCCAAAAGCATCAATTCTTTGGCACTCAGCTTTCTTCTCAGTCCAACTCTCACATCCATACATGACCACAGGAAAAACCACAGCCTTGACTAGACGGACCTTAGTCAGCAAAGTAATGTCTCTGCTTTTGAATATGCTATCTAGGTTGGTCATAACTTTCCTTCCAAGGAGTAAGCGTCTTTTAATTTCATGGCTGTAATCACCATCTGCAGTGAGCCCAGAAAAATAAAGTTTGACACTATTTCCACTGTTTCCCCATCTATTTGCCATGAAGTGATGGGACCAGATGCCATGATAACATGCAAACTACCAATACTGTACCATGAGGAAAAGGAAATCTACACAATCAATTACTAGTAAGGACACTGAATTACTAATTAAATTTTTTCCCATAAAACAAAAGTCCAGGACAAGATGTTTCCATTGGTGAAATCTACCAAACATTGATATTAGAATTAACACCAATACTTCCCAAACTCTTCCAAAAAACAGAAGAGAATGGGACACTTCCAAAATCATTTTCTGTGGCCAGCATTATGCTGATACCAAAACCAGGCAAAAACACTACAAGAACATAAAATTAGAAGCCAGTACCCCTGATGACTACAGATGCAAAAATATCAGCAAACCAATTTTAACAGTACTTTAAAAATACCATAATCAACTAGGATTTATTCCAGGAATGCAAGTATGGTTCACTGTTCACAAATCAACCAATGTGACCCACTACACTAACAAAATGATAATAAAAAAAACCCATGTGATCATCTTAATATACATAGAAAAATCATTTGACAAAATTCAACATCCATTTATGCTAAAAACTCTCAATACATATAGGTAGAAAGAATGTACCTCAAACATAATGAAAGCCATATATGATAATCTCACAGCTAACATCATACTCAACAGGAAAAGCTCAATGTTTTATCTCTAAGACAAAGAATGGCAACAAAAATAAGGATGCTCAGTCTCAATACTTTTATTCAAAACAGTACTAAAAATCCAAGTCAGAGCAATTAGGTGGGAAAAAGAAATAAAAAGCATCTAAACTGGAAAGGAAGAAGTAAAATTGTCTCTATCTGCAAATGACATGATATAATACATAAAAATCTACAATGACTTCACCAAAGAAATGTTGAGTTGCTCAGCTGTGTCCAACTCTGCGACCCCATGGACTGCAGCACACCAGGTTTCACAATCTCCCAGAGTTTGCTCAAACTGATGTTCATTGAGTCAGTGATCCCATCCAACCATTCTGTCCCCAGAGGGCAGACAGAATGAGAAGTGTTAGATGCAATAAACAAATACAGTTAAGTTGCAAGGCACAAAATCAACAAACAAAATTCTGTTGTGTTTATATACATAAACAACGAGCTAACAGAAAGAAACATTAAGAAAGCAATCCCATGTATAATCACAACCAAAAGAATAAAAAGCCTAAGAATACATTTAACCAAGGAGGTGAAAGACCTGTTTACATAAGACACTGCTGAAAAAAACTGCAGGCAAAAGTAAATGGAAAGCTATTCCATGCTCACAGATTGGAAGAATTAACTAACATTGTGAAAATGTCCACACAACCCAAAGAAATACACAGATTCAATGTGACGCCTATCAAAATTCCAATGGCATTTTTACACAAAGAATTCTAAAATGCATATGGAACTACAGAAGACCTCAAAAATCCAAAACAATTTGAGAAAGAAGACCAAAGCTGGAGGCCTCACACTCTCTGATTTGAAACTATTTTACAAAGCTATACTAACCAAAATGCTATGGTGCTGGCATAAAGACACACAGATGAACAGAACAGAATAGACAGCCTAGAAATAAACCCATGTATATGTTGTCAGTTAATTTAAGACAAAAAGGCCAAGACTATATACTGGGGAAAGGACAGTCTCTTCAATAAATCATGTTAGGGAAACTGTACAGCCACATGCAAAAAATGAAACTGGACCTCTACACACAAAAAATAATGGAAGATGGATTAAAGATTTGAATGTTAAGACCTGAAATCACAAAACTTCTAGAAGAAAACCTAGGCTGTGAGCTCCATGACGTCTGTTTTGGTGATGATGTTTTGTATTTGACATCAAAGGCAAAAGCATCAAAAGCAAAAATAAGTAAGTTAGACTATATCAAATTAAAAAGTTTCTGCACAGCAGGGAAACTACCAACAAAATGAAAAGGCAACCTATCAAATGGGAGAAAATATTTGCAAATCATATATCTGATGAAGAGTTAATAATCAAAGAATTCATACAACTCAACAGCAAAGAACAAACAACTTGATTTTAAAAAGGGACAGAGTATCTGAATAGACTTTTTATTTTCTTAGAAGACACACAGATGGCCAATAAGTAATTGAAGATACGCTCAACATCGCTAATCATCAGGGAAATGCTTCTTAAAACCACAATTAAAAATAAAACACACACACACACACAATGGGATATCATTTCACACCTGTTAGAATGATTAGAATTTTAAAAAGACAACAAGCAACAAGTGCTAGTGAAGATACTGAAAAAAAGAAACGCTATAGCACCACTGGTGAGAATATAAACTTGTACAGCCACTATGGGAAACAGTATGGCAATTCTTCAAAAAATTAAAAATGCAACGACTGTATGATCCAGCAATTCTACTTCCGAGTATTTATCCAAAGGAAATGAAAATAGGATATTGAAGAGATATCTGCACTTTCATGCTCACTACAGTATTAATTCCAGTAGCCATGATATGAAAACAATCTAAGTGTCCATAAGCAGGTGAATGAATAGATAAGATGTGATACATGAATGTACAGAATATTACTTAACCATGAATAAAAAGGAAACCCTTTCATTTACAAAAAATATGGAGGAACTTGAATGCATTATGCTAAGTAAGGTAAGCCAGACAAAGACAAATACCACATGGTACCACTTATACATAAAATCTGAAAAAAACAAAACAACAACAAAAAATCCCACTCAAACTCACATACTCAGATAGTGGAAGAGTGGTTGTTCGGGAGTGTGGAAAATAGGGAAAGGTCAGTAAAAGTGTAAACTTTCAATTATAAGATGAATAAGGTCTGAGGATCAATATAAACAGGGCTCTCCTCATGGTTCAGTGGTAAAGAACCCACCCGCCAATGCAGGAGACACAGGGTTGGGAAGATTCTCCGGGAGAAGGAAATGGCAACCTATTCCAGTATTCTTGCCTTAAGACTCCCATAGACAGAGAAGCCCGGTGGGTTACAGTCCATGGAGTGGGAAGAGTCGGACACGACTTAGGGACTAAACAACAACAGTCAATACAAACATAGTGATTACCAATGATAACGCCATGATATAATTTAACTTTGCTTTCAGAGTAAAGCTTTAATGTTCTCACACACACAATAAGTAAGTGAGGTGATGGATGTTTTCATTAACTCAATGGCGGGAATCCTTTAAATATCTTACAATTTTTTGTCAGTTATGCCTCCATAAGGCTGTAAACAAAAACTGTCACAGACCAGAGGTTGACTACGGAAGCATGACAACTAAATGCAATGTATTGCCTTGCACTGGATCTTAGAACAGAAAAAGGTCATTAAAAACTGGTGAAGTTCTAATGAAATCTGGAGTTTGAAATTTATTATAATCCTAAATGAAACTGAAATTGGGGTGAGGGATGTATAAGAAACACCTCTATTATCTGTACAACTTTTCCATAAATCTAGTTATTCCAAAATAAAAGTTTATTTTTTTTAAAAAAAGATGTACCTAGAATCTTACAGGACAGATTTTAAGCAATGTGTGCACAAGTCGTGGATTGCAGAAAAAAGATCTTAGAGAACAAAAAAAAAATTTGGTAACAGACAAGTCAGGAAGTCATGGTAGGAGATTCTTAACGATCAAGAGTGGTAGGTCTTTAAGGAGATTTTGGCAGTTTTGACACATTCCCTGCCATAGAGTATCTTACAGTCTCTGACTGACTGTACTCTGCCAAAACAGGGCAGAGGCTAAGTAATGAACCAGCAGATTTAGGCATGGCAAAAAGTTAGACCATGGTACTTGTGAAACTTTAAAAGTTAATATTCTCCTTGATTAATAAAAACCAAGATATATAGATATAAAAAAAAACAAAAATAATCATGTAAACAATAGCATTAGATACTGGAATAGGCCACTAAAGTGGCCATAAAACTCTCACGTCCCAAGTCTTAAAAAGAATGGATAGAATTTCAAATAAACTAAAGATGGTTTAGAGGCAACCTTGTCTGTTATCTTCTCCTTGTCTGTTATTTAATCATAACACTTCTCAGGAGTTTCTCATGGAGCTTCTGGTATTTCTTCCTACTGAACTCTTCTTGCATTTAACATCTTGCCATTTATCTGTCAAGTAGGACATGCTACTTTATTCTTTCACTTATGTATAAGTCCCACCTGCCCTGCTAAGGACATGTTAATTCATTCACTCTTTCAATAATCAAGTCAGTCAACACTGGATGTCTACCAGGCATTCTGAAGGGCATTAAGGGTACACCGTTAATGGGACCACATAAAAGGTGTATTTAACTGGACTTTAGGTTTAGAAGTGAAAACATTTAAGCTGAGTTCTGAAAAACTAGATCATAAACAACCTGATGTCAAAGGCCCAATCACAGACATTTGAATTTTCTCAAGCCTTGAGCTCAGCTCCTTGAAGAGAGCAGAAATTGGACTCTGTTAATTATGATCATAATATTGATACTATTAACAATACTGATGCTATTGAATCAAGATAATAACAATGGCTTGGATCCAAGATTCCAAAATGAGGAAGGCAGAATTCCAACTCTCAAGATGTTATTGAGAGTTCATGCTTGAATCCGTTCATGCTTGAATCCATCATGCCAATCACAATTTCTGTGACATGCTGACACTCAGACTCCTCACCTCCAGTCAAGCACCAAGCCCCAGGAACTCTGTTTTTTTAATAAGACTGTTTCACTTTATCATAATCCGAGTGTTTACTGGAGTAGCACTTTTGGTGGGGTGATGTGTGCCGTGGGCTTGTGAGATCTCAGTTCCTCAACCCAGATGGAACCCTGGTCCACTTGATGAAAGCACCAAATCTTAACCACTAGATGACAAGGGATCTCTCCCCGATGAACTCTTATCTTACTTCACAATATTTCTTGCATCTGTTCCCCAATTTTTCTACTTGCCACCACATTCCTTTGTTACTTTTCAGCTCTACCACTAAAAGAGACTTTACACCGGTCCCCTTCTCCAGGCTCTCCTTCTTCAACACTGCAAGCCACCAGCAGGTTTTCTGAATAAGTATCTACTAAAATATCTCCTGTTTGCTTACAGAATAAAGCTGAGCATTATCAGCTTACAATTCCAGTTCTCAAGTCCTCCCTGGTCTTGTCCTTACCTACCACTATGGATGTTTTCACACCCAACACTCCCTTAAACAAACCCTGTCCTCCAGTCATACTTGTCATACTTCCATACAGGCTTTTTCTAGCTCAGATTTCACTCAAAACCCTTGGTTCAGGCCATTCCTACATCCAGCAGCTCTTGTTCCTAGGCTCCTTTATGCAAAGTAAAGTGAAAGTTGCTCAGTCGTGTCCTTCTTTGAGACCCCATGAACTGTACTGTCCATGGAATTTTCCAGGCCAGAATACTGGAGCGGGTAGGCTTTCCCTTCGCTAGGGGATCTTCCCAACCTAGGGATTAAACCCAGGTCTCCAGCATTGCAGGCGGATTCTTTACTGTATGAGCCACCAAGGAAGCCCTAAGGCCCAATACAAAACTTTGCCTAGAGTGAAGCTATCTTTACCCACATTTGTGTATAGTGTGAAAAACAAACCACTTTTTTTTAAAATATAGATGTATGACTCAACACCAGTTTTTTAAAAAGACCATCTTTTCACCTCTGTGCTTCTATGCTGGCCACTTTTGTCATAAATCAAGAACCTATCAATAATAAAGTATACACACGTCCGTTTCTGTACTCTGTTGATCTATTCATTTACCCTTGCACCAATACCACACTGCTTAATTAATCTAGATTTGCTATCTGGAACGTTGACTAACTTTGCTCTTCATCAAGATTCTCTTAGCTATTCTTGGCCTTTTGCATTTTCATATAAATTTTAGAATCACTTTCAACAAATACAAACTTGCTGGGATTTTAATTAGAATTACACAGATCCATCTGGGAGAGAATTAAAAAGAGGTCTTATCAGCCTCCTTAAATATTTGATCTTGTTATGCCAGTGTAAACGGTAACAGTTTTTAGTTTTATTTTGTAATGTTTTTCCCTAATTTAATTTGCATAGTAACTTTTTATTCAGTGGCCATGATGAATGCAGTGACATTACTAATTCATTAAGTGTAGCTGTAGTTTATTTTGTTCAGATGTACAGAATAATGTCATCTATTAATAACAACAATTTTACTATTTCCTTCTGAATTCTTACTCTTACTTTATTGCATTGGTTATGACCTTCTGTACAATGCTGAATAGATCTAATGATGGTAGCCATCCAGGCCTCAGTATCCAGGAAGGTATTTTTAAGTATTTCACCATTAACTTGACAGTTAATAAAGTTAACTTCATAGTTTCTTCATCTTTTTAAAGAAGCTCCATATCAGAATAATGAAGTTTCCTTTTATTTCCAGTTTATTGAGAATTTTATCATACCTGTGTACAGAATCTCAACAAACACTTTTACTTCATTTATTAACATACAGGTTTATTTTCATGTTTAATGTGATAAATTAGATTGACTTTCAACTTTTATACCAACTTGGCATTACTAGAATAAATTTAACTTTGTTACAATATGTAATCAGTATATCACAAGATTCATTGCCTATTTTAACCTTGTCTAAACTAAGTCCTTTGAAGATAGTTTTATGCTACTTTGCATTTTTCTGTATTATTCATAACACTGTAATCATATTATAACTGTATTTATAAAAACTGTAAGCATCTTAAGGGAGGGCAAAGACTTGCTTTGGTCTCTGTATACTCTCTACTGTTTGAAACACAGTACATATGCCAGATAAATGCTTGTTGAGTCAAAGTCCTCGTAATCTCCTAACAAGATATCTTTCACATTAAAGTCATTCTCAATAAATATCTGTTGATGATGAGTATGGCAGTGTTTGCTTTTTTTTTTTATTTCAATGAGTCCCATCTTCTCAACTTAATTCTTCATGTTATTACCTGTGATAGACCTAACAACTTACTGGCAGGAGCACAATTATAGCTCAATGCAGAAAAATAATATATTCACAAGGTTCACTGTCTACTCTAGAGGATATAAACTCATACTTATCACCCAACTGCTACAACATTGAGTCCCATGGTAACCGGCCGGGTAGTCCAGCTTGGGCCCACTTCATATGCTAGACATCAGTGAGATTTTCCAATGGACCTACGTCTACCTGATAAATTTTGCCATGTTCTTCTTATTCTTCAGAAGCCCTGCTTACCAGTTTGATTTGTGATTTTAGAAATGGAGCTCTTTTGTCTCCGTTTCTAAGGAAAAACTTGGGCTTCCCTGATAGCTCAGTTGGTAAAGAGTCACCTGCAATGGAGGAGACCTCGGTTTGACCCCTGAGTCGGGAAGATGCCCTGGAGAAGGGCTAGGCTACCCACTCCAGTATTCTGGTCTGGAGAATTCCATGGACTGTACAGTCCATGGGGTCGCAAAGAGTCAGACATGACTGAGCGATCTTCACTTTCACTGAGAAAAATTTAAGTGTACATTTTTGGTAAAAAGGTGTCTCTTTCCATCCACTGTGTGGCATTCCAACTGTACCCTGACATTTATGCTGTATTCTAAACTCCTGCAGCATGATATACGTACATATGAATTGGAGGCAATCAGTAACTTTAAAAGTCCCCAGTGCATACACATGGAGCAACATCTCTGGGTTTTTACCACAAACTCTCTCTCTGCCTAATTGTGCCATTTATCAATCAATTCAGTACAAGAACATATCATATATAGTATGTTAACAAGCTACTGTCTTGTTCCAGAAGTTAAAAAGGTTCATCAGACTTCTTGACCTTCGGAGCTAAAACAGAAGAACTGGAAACTGTTACACAGCTGTAAACCTGAGACAGATATAGAAATCTGTGAAAAGAAGTGAAAACTTTCAGAAAAACTAACCATAGGAAATATGCAGTGGCTCTTACACGGAAGAAGGGAAGTAAAAGGAATCTTAAGCTCCGTGGTCTTAAGCTTCTCAAGTTAAATATATTTAATATGATATATCACTGACTGCAATTATATTAAAATAAGTCAATAAGCCAGAGTTCAAAGAAGTCAACGTTTGTTCAAAATAAACTGAAATATCAACCCACAGTCCATTAGCCCTTTATAAACATACGCCATGTAAAGTAATGACAAATACAGTAGTGGACACAACACTGAGCTGCTTCAGAAGATACTCAAGAGACACCTAGACTTTCATTTCTTGACCATGGGTTAGAGAGGTAGGGAATTCTGCCTCAGTCTAGGCTTTCTGTATTCTGTTTATCTAAAGTCGCAGGAAATAATCCTGGTAAATGTTAATGTTGACAAAATTTACCCAGTCTGGCCAAAAATACTATTAACGTAAAAAAGGATATTTCCTCCTTGGTTGGTTGGTTGGTTGGTTGATTAGCTGGTTGGTTTTTAATGGTATATTTTAAAGATTCATTCCCTTAGGTTGAACTCTGTCTTCCGGTGCTTGACTGATCTGCTCTATGGAGTATAATTACTTGGACGAATTTGTTCTGTGGGACATCAACGGCATTACATAATATGAACCTAGACCATGGTGATCAAGTTTGCTCTAATCCATTTATTCTTTGCTCTTTATGTGAATAATTTACTCCAGGAGGCAAGTGTGCACTTGATATTTATTTACTATTCACTGGTAACATAAATTCTATTTAAGTGTGAAAATTAACACTTGGAGGAGTGTTTTGTTTGGTTTGGTTTTTTTTTTAAGCGAGGCACTTATTAAACCTTGCAAGATACTAAGGCTCACTATAATATGAACATTAAGGATTCTGGCTTCTACTCTTTACAGTTTCTTTTCTGCTTTCTCTTTGAATTTTAAAAGGGCTTTCTGAGCACCATGCAGCACAAATTTGCGAAGGAAAGCAGAAATTGGGGATAGGGCAAGGAGTTGATCTCTACTAGCAGAACCCACAGAGACAGTAAGAATAAGAGTCAGCCTCAGAATGGCCAGGCAGGGAGCAAACAGGAGCCCACTGGCCCAGGCCTGCTGGAAGCTCCATCCTGGTCCTTGTTTTCATGATTGTCAAATCAGCTATAGGGAAGCTGGTGGATCCTGTAATGCCCTTCAGTGCTTCTAACCAGAAGTGATACATCTATTTGACTCATAGTTGTTGTTGGCCAAAGAAAGTTTCCCGGCCAAGTCTTGCTTGAAAGAGGGTGAAGAAGGGGGATTCAGCCAAGACCCAAAAGAAGGAGAAAGAGAACACCCATGACTAGCTCATAACCATGAGACATAAAGCTCTTAGCACAGCATATGGCCCATGTTCAATGTTCAACACCCAGAACCCATCTGTATAACTGCTACTCAGGTGTTGCCTAGCTGATCACACACACACTCTACCCGAAAAGCTTCCATATTTTATATCTGAGATCAGCCTGCCTGCATTAGGGGCTTCCCTGGTGGCTCAGATGGTAAAGAATCTGCCTATGATGCAGGAGACCCAGGTTCGATCCCAGGGTTGGGAAGATATCCTGCAGGAGGAAGCATCAAAACGGGGTCTCCTGCATTGCAGGTGGATTCTTTACCAGCTGAGCTACCAGGGAAATCCTAAGGAAAAAGTTAGGCCCCCAGAAAATGAACTAGAAGCTGGGCAGAGAGACAACTTAATGGGCCCAGGATAGCGAGCCAGCCTTACTGACAAAGGGAACCATACACTCTGGGTCCACATCTAGAATGCCGGCAAAAGTGTTAGTCGTTCAGTTGTGTCCAACTCTTGCAACCCCATGGACTGTAGTCCACCAGGCTCCTCTGTCCTTGGGATTTCTTCCAGGCAAGAATATTTGAGTGGGTTTGCCATTTCCTCCTCTAGGGAGTCTTCCCAACTCAGGGATCGAACCTGGGTCTCCTGCATTGTAGGCAGATTCTTTACTATCTGAGCCACTAGGGAAGCCCCTAATGCAGACAGGCTGATCTCAGATATAAAATGTGGACGCTTTTTTGGTAGTGTGTGTGTGTGTGATCAGCTAGGCAACACCTGAGTAGCAGTTATACCAATAGGTTCTGTGTGTTGAACACTGAACATGGGCCATATGCTGTGCTAAGAGCTCTATGTCTCATGGTTATGAGCTAGTCATGGGTGTTCTCTTTCTCCTTCTTTTGGGTCTTGGCTGAATCCCCCTTCTTCACCCTCTTTCAAGCAAGCCTTGGCCAGGAAACTTTCTTTGGCCAACAACAACCATGAGTCAAATAGATGTATCACTTCTGGGTAGCAGCACTGAAGGGCATTACAGGATCCACCAGCTTCCCTATAGCTGATTTGACAATCATGAAAACAAGGACCAGGATGGAGCTTCCAGCAGTCCAGGGAACTAAGATGTGGAAAATCCCCTTCTGCTATGGATTGGATGTCTGGATGCTTATGTGCCCCCCACTCCACCCCCACCTACTAAATTCATATGCTGAAACCTAATCCTCAATATCCTGGCCTTTAGAGGTGGGGCCTTTGGGAGGTGATTAGATAGTAAGGCCAGAGTCCACAGGAACAGGGGCTTCCCAGGTGGCCCTAATGGTAAAGAATCTGCCTGCCAAAGGAGAGGCAGGAGACATGGGTTTGATCCTGGGATTGAGAAGATTCCCCTGAAGGAGGAACTGGCAACCCACTCCAGTACTCTTCCCTGGAGAATCCCCATGGACAGAGGAGCCTGGCAGGCTATAGTCCATGGAGTCGCAAAGAGTCAGACATCACCAAGCGACTGAGCAGGCAGGCGTGCCACATGAACAGAATAGTCTTCAGAGAGCTCCTCGACCTCCACCACCATCCGAGGACTCAGCAGAAAGATGGCTACCTATGAACCAGAAAGCAGGCCTTATCAGACACCAAATCTGGCTAAGACTTGACCTTGGACTTCCCAGATTCCAGAACTGTGAGAAATAAACGCTTAAAAGGCACCCCGTCTATGGTATTCTGTTATACCAGCCTGAAATAAGACATGTGCCAACCTGCACAAGTGAGAAGTGTAAGGAAAAAATTCTTCTGTAGTACTGAGGCCCTGCCATAAGGGGACTATACCTCACTGGAGTATAGACATGGACTGTCTCCTTAAGTCATCTGGTAAACCTGTGACTTCTTACAGAGGACTGTGAGTATACATCCTGGTGACGGTGAGTCCTTTGCCCAGGACTATCTCACCAGAGCTCTGCTCTTAACCACAATCTGACAAAAGCTAACTGAACAAGCAGGAGAGAAAACAAGGCATCCCCATCTCCATAAACAGCATCAAGAAACCTCTACACGCACAACTGGTATAAAGCCAAGCAACTTAGCAGAGTAGCCTCTGCAACTCTCCCTGCTTGTGGAAAAAAAAAAAAAAACAAAAAGAAGTCAATCAAGGCATACATTAATACTACCAAAGGACACCAGCCTAACATAATACTGTGTTCTGAGATAACCAGACTGTATTAAATGGTGACTCTCAAAGTGTCACAAAGTGTCTCAAAGTGTCAGGGAGGCCTGACAAAGCAGAGGGGTTAGAGTTGGAAAAGTGGCCCCATACTTGCTCTTGTTTGCTAGATCATAACCTTCATTTGTACCTGTGTGTATGCTAAGTCGCTTCAGTTGTGTCTGATTCTCTGCGACCCCATGGACACTAGTCGACCAGGCTTCTCTGTCCATGGGATTCCCCAGGCAAGAATACTAGAGTGGGTTGGCATGCCCTCCTCCAGGGGATCTTTCTGACCCAGGAGTCAAACCTGCGTCTTCTGCATTGCAGGCAAATTCTTTACCATCTGAGCCACGAGGGAACCTCCATTTGTACATTATACCTAAATTAAATACAGGATCCTACAGAGAGTCAGACTTCCATTGTCTCCCAAACCTAATGCCTTTTAAAGCCATAGGAAGTATCAGGCACAACAGGAGGCAAAAGAGTCTAAGAACCAAGAGCACAGACAAGCTCCCAAGATGATAGCTTATGATGAACCATGTTGGATTCTTGATCCCCAGAGAAGATTTAGCTTTGGGACCAAGGACAAGGCTTGATCACTCAACAGCTTTTGTGTTAGCACAGTTTTATTAAAGTATGAAAAGGGACACATAAAGCTTCCGACATAGACATTAGAAGGGGGACTGGAAGCACTATTTGAAGCTAATAAGACAACACTCTACACAGGACCCAGAAATTTTACTTTTTCCTAAAATTTACAAGTAGAATTCAAAATCTAGAATTTATAGTATAAACATAACTTCTTTGTAGCTTCTAATCATGACTATGAACAGAAGAATTCCCTCACATAAATGGGTATTCATCTGAAGTATCAACCAACCAATACCAGGAATCCAATTGAAAGATGGGTTGAATGTATTCCAATTATTAATCATTCAATTCATGTCACTTTTCTTTTGTCCAACCTGGAGATTAGTCCTGTAGCCTTTAAACTAGAAAATGACAGATAAACCATTCTCATTTTTACCAAATTGAGTGGTAATATATTCTCCAGCTGTCACTTTACATCGCGTTATTGACTTTCAGATTAAGCAATGCCTCTGAAGTCTGGACAGAGTCCACACACTGACACATTTCATTTCGGGGAATTCCGTTATTGAGAAGACTGAACATGCAATCATTTGAAGCCATAATTTATTTATGCCCTTAATACTAGACTTGATTTTAAAGCATGAGCAAAGGAACAGTAGGCTGTTTTCATGCATATGATCTCCACTACAATTACTCATTTTTAACATAATAAAAATGATGGTCATCCATTTGATTAGACAGATCAAAGAGGTCAAACTAGTGTACATCACCCTTGAATTTCACATGATACACTCATCCTAATCTTTCCAACATCTAAATCTGAAGGTGTCACATATGTTCAGAATGCTATCTATTATAAAGTCAACATTATATTTTTATGTTTTGCATGGCAATGATATACTTGGATATATTTGTTATAGGTTTTTAGATTTGTAATTAGAAATTAACTTCAAACTACCTGAAACATCATAGTGTATATAACATAAGATAGCTGAGCCTGCATGCAGATAAAATTACATTGTTATACTAATTTACTTTTTCATAGCACTTTCATAAATATTATTTCATTAAAATGTTTATAGATGTTTCAAAGGGGCAAGAGAACATCACCAAAAATTTCAGCAGAAGCAAAGCCCCATTCCTAACTGAAAGCAAGTGTATGTAGAACAAAACATCAGAACAGAATATGTTTCATGAAACGTATTTGAGGAAGCAAACAAAACTGTGACTTTGATTTAAACAACAAATGAGATAAGTTTTCAAAAACCAAGTACAAGGCTCTATTTTGGAGCATCTGAGTGAAGAAGAAAGCATAGATCCTTACCTGGAAACAACAAGATCTCACTTTCCTTGGTCTCTAATCCTCAGCAAGTGCTGAGCATTCTATACTCATCCACTAAGGGGAGGCGGCCATGGCCCACTCTGTAAGACTTGGTACTTTCAATGAAAATCTAAAAGTGAGAAACCATCTAAATATAATATGTGCAATGTCTGCGATTCAAGAAGACAATAGTCATAGAAGGTGGCAGTATTGATTTTCAGTAAGAAAATAAAGGAACTCCACCAGCTAAAAGCACAAGCTGCAAATGAACACACATTCAGAGTGAAACAAATGAAGATATACTCTATCAGCATCCTCAGGGTAGACCATTCTCCCTAGTACTAAAATAATAAAACACCACCAGGAGTCCAGTTACAGGAAGGTGCTATTTGGTCCTTTTTGAACTAATAACCACCGGTTTCTTCACTAATTCTGGAGCTTGCATTTTTAAGCAGACACTGCTGCCTTTCACACAACTTACATCCTAGCAACCTCCTTCAGTTATTTGCATGGTCTTAAGGATTTAAGACATCCATTTGATGTTAGGAAATTGTCTCTACACACAAGACAGCCTGCACCCCAACTCAAATCTTTGAATTTCTCTTTTAGGGACTGGATCAGGACCTCAGAGGAAGGGCAAAGACTTTCTTTTAAGATCGGGTAAAAGAAATACTCTTTTGCCCGGTTTCTCCTGGGATGCTAGTTGGTGCTGAAAAGCCCAGAAGAGAAGCCGGTGGGGGGGGGGGCGGGGGGAGGGGGGGATGTTTCAGGGTAGGGGGTGGTCCTTGCGGCGGTAGATGTGTGAGTTCCAGAAGTTCTTATTCTTCTCTTTCTACCATAATTGGCGATGTGACCCAAATACAAGGAAACCTTCTCGTTCCATTAACAGACCCAATTTGGATTAAGCAGCTCCGCGGGAAGAAACGACATCCTCCCGGCGGTAGCTAGCTGTTCTGCACTCTTGAGATAATTCTCTTAGTTTCATGATAACATTTGGTTAAGGAGATGCTGGTGGGTCAGATTTGACACTGTGAATCCACTAAACCGTTTTAGAAGGACTTTTTCTCTCCCGAATGGCGAGCCCTAGGAGCTCAGCCCCAGCGCCAACAACCTTTCCGGTGAAACACGTACTCTTGGGGAGGGGGTCCCGCTCGCCGGCCCCCCAGCCTGCAGCGGCGCGCCTGAGAGCTGGGCGACCTTGCAATGTGCAAATTCTTCCCTAGCTGGGCGCAGGTAGACAGGACCGCCACCTGCTCATCCCAGAGGATACCCTGCAGAAAACTCGAATGGATCGTGTGTGGACGCAGGCTAGTCGCCAGCGGCGACAACTTTACAGATTTGTTCATGTTAGTTCTGGACCGGGTAAAATAGCCCCCTAAAGACAGGAAGCAAACGCCCCTCTATAAAGCCCACTACCGTGTCACGCCGGCTCCCTGGAGCCACACTGGGTCAGTTCCCCGTCTTGCTCACCCCGCACAGGCACCCCAGGAACGCACTGCGAATGACGCCCGCCCCCCTCCCCGCAGTGGCAGCCCGGGGAGGTCGAGGTGTGCAGGGACAAGCAGTGCCGGAAGGGAACATCCCCGCCCCTCCCCTACCCGCAACCCAGTCCTTCCCGGGGCAGGAAAGTGCTGGAGAGGCTCCGGGCTGGCGGAGGACTCGGACGCCCCAGCTCCGAGCGGGGCCGCCGGCGGGGTCCCCGCTACCGGCTCCGGGGTTGGGGTGCGCGTGCGGCAGGTGCAGGGCCGCGGCCCGGGGAGCGAGCCGCGCTTACGTGCTCCAGCTTGTCTTTCCTCCGGAGCCAGACGCTGGCGCTGTAGTCCTGCTGCTTGACGCTGCTGTAGAAGTTCGCGCCCACTCGGGTCAGGCTCGGCGAGGGCTCCTTGGGGCGGCTTTTCAGCCTCATCTGCTCGAAGCCCTCGTGGGGGGAGGCCGAGAGCCACTCATGCTGCCGGATCTCCATCCTGACATGACCAGACGGCTGCCGGCGCGCAGCGGGCTCGGGATGGGCGTGCGGGAGGCCGGCCGGGGCTGAGGGAGGAGCGAGCGAACGCGGGCCGGGCGCGGGGAGCGCGGGGGAGCCGAGCGCGGGCAGGGCGGGGTGGAGCGGGCGGGGAGGGAGGGAGGGGGAGGAGAGGGAGAAGAGGGGAGGAAGATGGGGCAGGAGGGACGCCGCGAGCGAGGTGGAGGCGCGGGGTGCGGGCGCCTGCGGTCCAGGGCTGGCGCTCGGCACACCGGCCCCCGGCGGCACCGATTGGGCCGGGTCGGCTTCGGGCGGAGTGCGGCGGGAGGGGGCGGAGTGCGGCGGGAGGGGCCGCGCGCGCCTGCAGGTTGGCGCAGTGAGGAGGCCGAGGACTGCGAGTCCGGCCGCCGCCCCTCCCGCCGCGCCCAGGCGGGCGGTGGATCTCCCTTCCGCATCCTTTCTTCGGCAGGGCTCGGTCCCTTCCCCTCGGATTTTTTACTCGAAAGCGAACCACGCCTGGAGAAGTCAGCGTCTCCGCGCCCCCTCCCTCCTTGGCACCACCCTGCCCTTCCCCCATTCGCCACCCCGACCTCTGCCTCCCCTCTTTCTCAAAGTTCAGTAACTTCCAGCCTCAGGAGCCCATTTATCCCACCCCCGGGGACTCCCAACAGAAGGTGTCCAGAAAACGGCCCCAAGGACAAGTGTCTTCTTGAGCCTGGTGCGCTTTCCTGGGAGGGTGTGTAGAGATGCGGACCCTCCGGGTGCGGTAGCCCGGCGGCGGCGCATGGCTCCCCGCAGCCTCGCCCCTCGGATCCTGGGAGGGCGATTCCAGGGGACACTCTGCCTCCGCTGCGTTCTGGAGGCGTCTAGAGTGTTGTGCGGTTCTTCTCTTGGTTCCCGAGCTCCCAGAGCCAGGTTTGCATGCCCAAACCCTTTTACGAGTGCTTTCCCTCCCAGACTCAGTCTTAAGATAGTGTGGCATGATTTTTTAGACGATTTTTTTTAGAAATAAAGTGGCATATTAAGAATTAAATCTTAATAATCTCTTTATCCTTTTGCTATTTTTAAAGTCAACATTTTTCAAAACATTCTTTGGTTTTTCTGAAAAGCCGAATAACAACTAGTGTTAAGGATTTCTCAGGTCCATTTAAAAGCTTGTTAAGTGTTTGAAAGCTTGAGTGTAATGGAGAGTTTAAAGGGAGCCGCAAAGGATAAACTGATCTCTCTAGCCCTTGGCAGAACAGTTACCCAGAACTATTCACCTTGCTTGATAGCTTCAAAGAATAAAATTATGGGTTGGAATTTGATGAAGTTCTATGAAGGCAAGGATTGTGTATCATGTTTTTTTAAAGTCTCCAAATGAAAAGATGATATTGTAATAGTCGTCGTTGAAATAAAATCCAATGAGCAGTCAGTTTGAGGATGCAGCAACTACATATAAACACACACAATTCTTGGTTATTTAAAATCGATTTTCTTAGGAGCTGAATTGCATTGTGTAATGTGTACGCAGTCTATGGGATATCTCTAAATCTCAACAGTTTGCAAAGACACAGGTTACTCATCCCATTTTCCTGGTGACGGAAAGAACTGAGACTAGTGCATGAATCACACTTCAAGGATTTGAACCACGTTTAAAAGACATCTAATCCTGTACATACCACTGGCTTGTCTCTCATATTTTGGTATTACAATTTAACTTTCATTGATTTTGCTTTTATTTAAGTATAAACATACAAGTTAAATTATTACAAGTATTTGTGTGTGTGTGTGTGCTCACATACCTGCGCACGCACGTTCAGTCACTCAGTTGTGTTGGACTCTTTGCCACCCTATGGACTGTAGCCCACCAGGCTCTATCTATGGGATTATGTACCTGCAAGAATACTGGAGTGGGTTGCCATTTCCTCCTCCAAGTAATCTTCCCAACCCAGGGATTGAACCACATCTCCTGCACTGCAGGCAGATTCTTTACTGCTAAGCCATGGGGGAAGCCCACATGAGTGTGTGTGTGTGTGTGTGTGTGTGTGTGTGTGTGTGTATCTTTTGTAATATTGGTGTTAGAAAAACCAGACTGCCCTTTTGCTAAGGCTACCTCTGCTTCTCGTTCTAAATATTACACTGTAGGTCATGTGATTAGCCAAAGCTTGACAAGAGACAGATTTGCAATTCAAAGTAATAATGAAATGTTCCACTGTAGTTGAATTTAAACAAATGGTGTCCATATCAAGTCAAACTTTCATATTGAATAATTTTTTTCTTTACCTTTTTCGAGGAAAACACTATAGATACTACCACCATTTTTTTGAAATAAGTATACTAGTAGCATACGTGTTACAGACAGACTACTAAATTGAACATTAAATCAGTTCATAGATAATGTTTTTATGATAAAAAATCAAAGCATTAATTTGTACGCTTTCATATTTAATCTACTTAGTATACAGTGCCAGATATCAAAATGGATTCAACAAATTTAAATAAACCTGGGTATAATCATATTCACAATATTTTTTTCTTTCTTGGATCCTGTCCAGATTCATTGATCTTGACATTAATGTGGAATTTTCTGGTTGACCTTCAAAAGAACATTGTATATCAAACTGTTGTGGAGAAGATAGTATTTCTAAAGATGGCCAATGAGATTTTAGTATGAGAATCTCACACTAAAATATTATTGAAATATATAAATATTGCTGCTGCTGCTAAGTCACTTCAGTCGTGTCCAACTCTGTGTGACCCCATAGACGGCAGCCTACCAGGCTCCTCCGTCCATGGGATTTTTCCAGGCCAGAGAACTGGAGGGGGTTGCCATTGCCTTCTCCGGAAATATTGTTGAATTTATACTAAGTACTTAGCACCCATAGCACTTTCTCCTATACATTTTCATAGCTCTTAAAAGTTCTTATTGCAGCATAGACATTATGATTATCTATCCTATTAGTCCATTGGCTTTTGGGGGAACTGGGACCACACCTGATCCTTTACTGTACTAAATGGTTTTCATGTGATTTCAGTAGGCTTCAAGTTTATCTACTAAATGGAGATTAATCATTACTATCTCAAATAATTGCTACAGGGATTAAATTATATAATACATAAGAAAACACTGTGAACAATAGGCTGCTATGTTATTGTTATCAGAACATTCAGGCACAGGAAAATATATAATTCCAATGATATTGTCATTTTCATTGGCAGTTATATCAATTAATCTTGGTTGCTTGTAATCAGTTACAGAAACTGCACTGATCCACAAATTTGCATCTCATTAATGTTTGTATTTATTCTATAAGCACTTTACCCAGTCTTGGTAAAGTCATTACTGGTATTTTACACAATACTTTCAAACTGTATAGCATTTTCAAGTAAAACATACATGATCCATCAACATCTGTTGATTTCAAACTTAAGCTTAACCAGATACCATTGGCCAGAAATTGTTAACATTTTCTGAATTAAACATTTTGCATGGGTGTAAAACCTAAGGCTAGAGCAGGCTGAAAGTATTAAGAAGTAACAGGGAGGAGTGTTTTATTAAGCCTTTCATAACAATAATAGTACCTTACATTTCTATAATATTTACATTTGTAGCATGTTTTCATACCCTTTATCACATTTTTACTTCATGGAAATATTATCTGAAAGTTGTCTTGATCACAGAGTCTGGTCTACAAGCTGTGTTCATTGACTCTAAATAAAGGATTTTTTTCTCTAACCTAAGATAAAAAATATCTCAAATGAATACTTCTTAATATTTAGCATTTTACTTTTTAAGTGTTTACTTTTACTAAGTTATTAGCAGGTTTTGTTAAAGGTTTATTAAATAAAATATTTTGATAATTAGACCTTCCTTGGTAGCGTGCATTATGTCCTCCCTAATTACCTTCACAATATTAAAGATCATATTAAAACATTGACCCAAGAAATACTTAAGTCTTTGTTGTCAAGAAGTTGATTCAGCTGCTTAAACTTGCATTACTTGAAAAAAAGAGACTATTTTTTAGAACACTTAAAGGTTCACAGCAAAATTTAGGAGAAAAACAGAAATTTCCTATATCCACCTGCTCTACATATAGATAGCTTCCCTCATCAGCATCACTCACCAGAATGTACATGGGTTACAACTGATGAGCCTATACTGATACATCATAATCACCCCAAGTCCATAGTTTACCTTGGAGTTTGCCCTTAATGTTTTAAGTTCTATGGGTTTGGACAAATGTATAAAGACATTATTCATCCCTATAGTGTCACAGAATACTTTCAGGGCTCTAAAAATCCTCAGTGCTCCACCTACTCTCCTCCCCTGCAACCCACGCCCATGTCTATAGCCATGTAGTTGTTACTGATCAGTTATAAAATGACAATGAGGATTTTTGAAATATTAAATTATTAACAAAGTGTATTTATCTGTACACAAACTTCTTTTGGACTAACAATTCTTTTTTTCAGTGCCTACTTTGCCGGTCACTGAATTGGTCCATCACCAAAGGTATTATATCATTTGTTTCTCACAAAAACCATGCAAAGTAAACATAATCATTCCTGTGTTTCAGATGAGGAAACAAAGACTCAAGAAGATTAGCTTGCTCAGGAGACAGAGCTAACAAAAGCCAACACTATACTGTTTTCACAGCACAAACCTGTCTGGTGTTGTGTGGGTCCCTGGTATCTCTGCTGGGTTAAGAGTGCCACAGTGAGCTGGAAAGAAGCTGGTGAGTAGTGGAAAAAGTTGATTAGCCCCCAGGATGAGACTCTAGTAGAATGAGTTTATACTGTTAGGTGCTCACATCTTACTCACACAAGGAGAACCAAGTGAGATAGCAGTGTGATATTTCTAAGTGTTAAGAACATTGGTTCTAGTGCCAACTCACTTGACAACCAACCACTTGTGGGACCTAATCAAAATACTTTGCCTAATTATATCTGCCAAGTTGCTATGGTTTAATCACAAAGTTGACCTCCGCAGTGAGCACTGGACAGATCTCTCATATCAACACATCTGATTGGCGTGTGTCACAAAAAATTAGCCAATGTCTATACTGAGAAAAAAGTAAAGAGGTTAGTTGAAAAGATTAACTGGATGCTTAGTACAACAGAAAGCTTCTGGTAGAAAAAAGAAATCTAAATTATCCTAATTCATAGTGTGGATAGATTAAACCATTCAGACAGTTGCTTAAATTGTCACTTCATGTGGCCTTTATGCCTACAGCCATTGAACTGTGAATTCATACTTGAAAATCACCCTGACAGTCTAAATTCAATTCTGAGTACCTGGGACAATTTTTTATGTGTCTCTTATGGTATCATTGGGCTTCCCTAGTAGCTCAACTGGTGAAGAATCCGCTGCAATGCAGCAGACCCTGGTTCAATTCCTGGGTCGGGAAGATCCCCTGGAGAAGGCACAGGCTACCCACTCCAGTGTTTTGGGGCTTCCTTGGTGACTCAGACAGTAACGAATCCACCTGCAACATGGGAGACCTGTGTTCAATCCTGGGGTTGGGAAGATCCCCTGTAACAGGGCATGGCAACCCACTCCTGGAGAATCCTCATGGACAGAGGAGCCTAGCAGGCTATGGTTTGTGGGATCACAAAGAGTCAGACTCAACAGAGCGACTAAGCACAGCACAGCATGGATGGTATCATTATAAAGTATATTCAACTCAACAGTAAAAAAGGAAATATCTGTTTGGTAACTTATACCATAATTATGGATACACCATTAATATAGTAAGTTATACCATAATTCTCACTCATTCCTAGAATCTTAAAATTGAAATCTAACCTTAAATAGAATGATGTGAGAATGATGTATATTTACTGAATCTAGGCACCCATGAAGAATGTTCTTTGCATGGTTTCTTATATTTTTACACCACCCTGGTAGTGATCATAGCTTTCTTTTACTTTTTGTTCTTCTTAGGAACCCATTGTTATTGACATCAATAATATGGAACTAGTAAATATCATAAAAACTATTTAGACATCTCTGAAATCTCCTACTTGTGCATCTGTGCTAAAAAGGAATTTACTAACTTCATAGGTATTCATAGGTACCTGACAATTAGAGTAGTTTTTTATTTCTGTAGTAAATCATGTTGATATGTACCATCTCAATGCTTGTCCAAGCTCACTGTTGATAGCTCTGTACGTAACACAATATCTTTTGAAGATAAAATGTATCATATTTAGTACCCAGCAATGAAATTCAGGAAGCTTGGAGCTAAATTTTATGCTCAGTTGCTGGAGCTTATCTTGGTCTTAGGTTTTCTAAGCTACTGATGTCCTTCTCTCACTCCCTATTATGTGATTCTAGTTCCTTGCCCTTGTTTTAATGATATTTTTCCAGTCTTCATTTTTTGCAAATGGCTTTGTTAAATGAAGGCAGAGAATAAATAATAGATGAAGAATTCGTTAATCTGTCATGAGCCAACACTGCCTGTCAGTTTGTCAATCTGATGGATTGGTTTCAAGTTGTAAAGACTGTTAAATTAATATACAAAGATGGATAGTGCCCATTAAACAGATTTCATTTCCCTCTTTGAATATTTCTATTCTAGTTATTCTCAAGATACTCCAGTCCTTTCCAAAAGCATCCATTTTAGCAATTTATGTGTACTAGGCCATGAAGATACAAGATAAATAAAACAAGATTAAAAATTATTTAAGCTTGATCTGGTTGGAGAAGCAGACAGGTGAATGCTGTAACACAGCCACAGGTGCAGCGAAACCAGGAGAAGTATGAGCTGGGGGAAAGTAACAGAGAAAATTATCCAAATGAGGATAAGACTCTAAAAAGAAACTGAGGTTACACATTTAGATGATGATCTCAACAAAGAGAGAGAGCACAGTTTTGCAGAATTCAACTCAGAGTTTCAACTTGACAAACATGTATTGAGTATCTAGTGTGTCCTTAGTTTGGTGACCACCATGGGCATTCAAAATTCAGAGAAATCATAAACCCTAGTGTAAATGAATTTACAGTCTTAAAAATAGACAAAACCTAACCGGATCACAGATAACATGAGATTATGATCAAATGTTGAAATAACATGAGATTATGATCAAATGTTGAGAAACGACCAAATGTCAAGAAATAAGATACTAAATCAATAGTTCCCAATCCGTCACTGAAAAATACACTTTCGCTGATTTTAGGGTATATAACTTGGTTTGGGAAGGCAGATCTTGCTTTGGGAAAAGTGAGTAGGTGGCAGGTATCACAGTGGTTCTGAGAGTTGTTTAGTAAGCTAAATATAAAATAAAAAGGCCTGCTTAGAAGAGCGATTCTCATTTATTTGATGTACCTGTTAGTGTGGAATAGGTGGATGCTCAAGGTAGCTTCTGAAAGTTCACTCACTGAACCTGCCATGCAGCTGGACTGAGGCTTATAATTTGGTTGTAGTCCCAGCTTCAGAATGAAAATGTAAACTCTATAGGCTTCAGTGTCTTTATTGGGAAAAGATATGTAAATAACAAGTGCATGTAACTTCCTCCCTTTTAATCTTGTTACTCTGTTGCCCAATTATTTATTTTACAAATACAGATGCAAAAGTTATAATTCTAATATAATAAGTCATTAGTATACTTAGGGCTATTCTAAATGATTGTTCAACTAGAATTTTGCTGACAGGAAAAAAAAGTGAATTATGATAAAGTATTACTAAAATCCTCAGTTACCCTGAATATGTATACTTCTCAAAATCTTGACAGAGAATCTCAAAGCCAGTGTAAACAGTATGAGACAAAGGTAGTTAAAGATTTAGATTCTCTAAGAAGAAAGCTCCCTGGCTTACACTTATCAGACATCACAGTGTTTACCTACCTGCAAGTTGTAGATGAAGGAGGCTATAAATTCCAGTAAAGGAATAGGAAGGCGGATGAACCCAATGGGGTAGAAAAAAATTATAACTAGAAAACCTAGCCAAGGAGTCCCTTAGTGTGCATGAGACGTAAAAGGACTCATAGTTCACCAGACCAGGAACTCAGATAGAAAAGGAGGGGATGATAGAAAACAAGCTAAAATCTGGTATTAGCAGCTCACTAAGAACATGCATAGGAAATGCAGAAACCAGAAAACTGGTTTCGCTGATAAGTGGGCCTAGTAAATTGAATGTAAACTGTCAGGAAACCGTTCAGAAAAAGACAAAATGGCAGCAAGCCAATTGGAATTTCAGAGAATCCTTGCTGGGGGTGGAGTGAAGATGGCAGAGCAGGAGGATGCGGACTGCACGTGTCCTCACAACTAGGGCACCGACCTCGCACTAGTTGGGGGCCTCGGACACTAAAAGGATGGGAGGAACCTTTGCACAACTGGGTAGGAAGTGGAGGGAGGTGGAAGAGGGGGTAGAAATAGTGGAGGCAGAACAGGACCAGCACCGCCGAGGAGCAGCTGGGCAAGGGGAGGGGTTCCAACGATCAGAGGGCCCCATGTTTTCATTTTTATTTTTCCTAATGCATTTTTTAATTTTTCTAAGTCTTTGTTATGGTTCTGTTCACTTTTTGTTTGTTGCCTTTTTATGCCCTTGCACGGTCTGTGGGGCCTTGTTTCCCAGGTCCAGGGGTCAGGCCTGAGTTCCTGCGGTGGGAGCAGAGGAGGGTGGGACAAATTGGGAGAATAGCACTGGTGCTTATACACCACCGTGTGTAAAATAGATAGCCGGTGGGAACCTCCTTACACCACAGCGGGCGCAGCTCTGTGATGACCAAGCGTGCTGGCATGGGGGGTGGGAGGGAGGGTCAAGAGGAAGGGGCTTTAGATATACACACATACACACTTATAGCTGGTTCATGTGCTGTACAGCACAAACTAACAGCATTGTAAAGCAGTTATACTTCCCCCCCAAAAAAGAATCATTTTTTCCATTTGCAACTTTATTATGAGAAATAAAATGGCATATGATTTATATGAACTCTCTTATGACTCACCCTGTCCCACTCTTCATATGTGAGATGAGACAGAGCCCAACCTGAGACATCACTTTCCACACCCTCTCAATCCCAAAAGAATTTTACCTGGATTTTTCTAAAACCACAGAAGCTCTTTATTCAGGAGGAGAGCAAGTTGGTTTTTTTTTTTTTTTTAAGTATAGTTAAGCATAATGATTCCTGGTTGTTTTTGTTTGTTTTTTTTGTACATTATATTCCATAACAGGGATTACAAAATATTGGGTATAATCCCCTGTGCTGTACAGTAAATCCTTATTGCTTATCTGTTTTATGTATAGTAGTGTGTATTTTTAAATCTCTATACCCACAATTCGTAATCCCATACCCCTAATTTGTCCCTTCCCACCTCCTCTTTGGTAACCATAAATTTGTTTTCTGTCTGTGAGTCCGTTTCTGTTTTTTATAAACATAAATTTGTAGTACTCTTTAGATTCCACCTATAAGTAATATCATGTAGTACTTGTCTTTTTCTGTCTGATTTATTTCGCTAAGCGTAATATTCTCTAGGTACATCAAAGTTGCTGCAAATGGCAATATTTCATTCTTTTTATGATTCAGTAGTAGTCCACTATACACATTATATACATACACACACACACACACACACACACACACACACACACACACCGCATCTTCTCAAGCCATTCATCAACTGACAGACACTTAAGTTGCTTTCATGTCTTAGCAGTTGTAAATAGAGGTACTATCCATGGGGTTGCAAAGAGTTGGACCTGACTGGGTGACTAACAGACACACACACATGAACACTGGGTGCATGTATCTTTTAGAATTAGTGGTTTTGTTTTGTCTGGATATATAAAGAATGGAGCAACTCTGAATGCTTACTCCATGCCAGGTGCTATGCTAAGAGCTTTGTATACATTGTCATCTAATGCTCAAAGCAATTTACTATTACCCCAATTTCATATTCTAGAAACTGTGGCTTCAAGAGGTTAAGTGAACTGCTCAAGGTCACATAAAAGTAAGTGACAGAACTTGGAGTCCAACCCACTACTGATTTTCAAAACCCAGGTTCCTAATATATATTCTGTTGTAATCACTTTATTGAATGAATAGAAAGCAGCTGCGCACTTTCACCCTGTTAAACTCAGCCTGTGTAACTTCTCTCCTTGCTCATAAAGGACTCTTCTGGCATGTTTCATAGTTTATTTTGTCATTTTTTATTAAATTTTAGGAAATTCAGCCTAGAAATCACAGAACTCCAATTTTGCATGCAACTGACAGACTTTTCCCTCTTCCTGAAAACCTGCAGCTGGGGAAGGAGGCTTCTCCATCTCCTCTACCACTTAATAACCTCTGCTCATGGCCTCTCCAGGTTAGACATTAGAATAAAGAGGGTGGCAGGTTGGGTTCCCCAGGAATTAGACTCTTAAGACCGAGCTTAGTATCCAAGGATGGTCTTAGGGATTAACATATGTGGAAGGAAGGGGGCAAAGGGAGAAGCCGATCAATCCCAAAAAGGCCTCACGTGAACCCATGGAGTGCTCTGGAGCTGGGATGGCTCTTCAACTTAGCCTGAGTTGGAGTAAGGGGTTAGAAATTCATTTGTACCCAGTTTTGATCAGTCCTTGTGTGTGCTACACCCCTGTGACCTTAGGCAGGGCAATTTTCTTCACCTGAGGTAGTCCCCAGACAAAGTTGACAGCTGAAGGCCATCTCGAGGCAGCACTCCAGAAAGTTGCAGGAATAAGCCTCTCTTTTCTAAAGAGGGTCTCCATGGGACACCACAGCATCCACTACAGGGACCAATGGTAAGAGGGAAGGAACATCTTTCTGGCTAGATGGTCCTCTGGTCCTGATGCTCTGTTCATGCAGCATATACCAATGCTGATTCTTTTCCTTCCGTGGGGAAACTTTAGAGGGTTCTTTGAAAGCCTTCTTGTTACTAAGGATCTCTCTCCTGCAGTTCTCATGTTGGGAATGTGTACTCGGAGGAGCTGCTTAAAATTTTCCTCTGAGCCCCCTTCCATCCTGGCTTCCTCAGGTCCATGCTCTGCTGGGTCACTTCACTTCTCAAGCAGAGAAGGCAGAGCATTCAAAGATGAGCATTGCCAGAAAAGCCTCCAGGATTAGCTCATAAAATTAGACATCCTTGTCCCTCCACTCCAGACATGTAGAACTTTTAGTGTAGCCCTAGCTTTGTGTTCTTCAAAAAGAAGACATCACCTTCTATCTGTAGACTTTCCCAGGAAGGGATTGGGTACGACGTACATTGTTCCCCAAGCCCCAGGGGGCAAAAATACATATGCTACCATATAAATCTAGTTCTATTCTCCTCCAGTGTCTCCTTTTGGAATAAACCTGGTTATGTTCTCATTTTTCACTTGAATCCACCAAGAAACACTTCCATTTTGTAGCCATGAAGTGCTTGATCCCAGAAATCTTGTCTGACGCCACATGAAAGGTGACAGCCATGCAGGCATCCCACTATGGCAAGGCAGACAAAGACAGCGAGTCCATCTATTCTCCAATAAGATGAACCAGAACATGCATAGGATGGGTACCACATAATCCATATGTTGAGTACTTCTACATTTCTAGCCCTTCTAGATCAGTTCAGTCACTCAGTTGTGTCCAACTCTTTGCAACCCCATGGACGGCAGAATGCCAGGCTTCCCTGTCCATCACCAATGCCCAGAGCTTGCTCAAACTCATGTCCATCAAGTAGGTGATGCCATCCAACCATCTCATCGTCTGTCATCCCCTTCTCTTCCTGCCTTCAATCTTTCCCAGCATCAGAGTCTTTTCCAGTAAGTCAGTTCTTCACATCAGGTGGCCAAAGTATTAGAGTTTCAGCTTCAGCATCAGTCCTTCCAATGAATATTCAGGACTGATTTCCTTTAGGATGGACTGGTTGGATCTCCTTGCAGTCCAAGGGGCTCTCAAGAGTCTTCTCCAACACCATAGTTCAAAAGCATCAATTCTTCAGCACTCAGCTTTCTTTATAGTCTAACTTTCACATCCATACATGACTACTGAAAACCATAACTGACTAGACAGATCTTTGTTGGCAAAGTAACGTCTCTGCTTTTTAATATGTTGTCTAAGTTGGTCATAGCTTTTCTTTCAAGGAGCAAGTGTCTTAATTTCATATCTGCAGTCACCATCTGCAGTGATTTTGGAGTCCCCCCAAAAATAAAGTCTCTCACTGTTTCCATTGTTTTCCCATCTATTTGCCATGAAGTGATGGGACTGGATGCCATCATCTTAGTTTTCTGAATGTTGTGTTTTAAGCCAACTTTTTCACTCTCTTTCACTTTCATCAAGAGGCTCTTTAGTTCTTCGTTTTCTGCCATAAGGGTGGTGTCATCTGCGATTCTGAGGTTCTTGATATTTCTCCTGACCATCTTGATTCCAGCTTGTGCTTCATCCAGCCCAGCATTTCACATGATGTACTCTGCATCTAAGTTAAATAAGCTGGGTGACAATATACAGCCTAGATAACACTCCCTTTATTTTCACATGTCACACTTTGAAGACAAAGGGCCTGAACAATCTCCCTGAGCAAAGAATAATATATTCTTTCTGCTTGATGATTTGCCCCCAACCATCTGGGCCATCCCTGAATTTTGAGAATGGTTGAGGTTTGCGCTCTGCTTTCCCTGGCCGTGACAACTAATTTTCACAAGGTTACACAGTTCATGTGTGTGTGCATGCTGTCACTTCAGTTGTGCCTGACTCTTTGTGACCCTATGGACTGCCAGGCTCCTCTGTCCATAGGAATCTCTAGGCAAGAATACCAGAATGCCCTCTTCCAGGAGATCTTCCCAACCCAGATATAGAACTCACATCTCTTATGTCCCCTGCCTTGGCAGGCAGTTTCTTTACCACTAATGCCACCTGGAAGCCCATACAAGGGAGTATGACCAACACCACAAACTTGTTCAGGTATCAATCTTAAAGTATACTAGCAGGAGTGTCAATCCAATAACTGATTAGGGCTAAAATAGCTTTGAATACCAAGAGTTTATTGCTGTTACCAAGAAGTACTTTTGTTTTTATACTCTTCATTCAATTCTAATAATTACTCTGGGACTTAGCAGAGAATCAGTTCAGTTATCACAGTGTGAATCAGTGTGTTAAAAACTCCTAAGACATTGCCCCCAGTCTTCTGGCTTAAGCAGGTGTAAAGTCAAGAAGGATATTGAGCAACATCGTCTGTATATTAGAAAAGTCCTTAAGGGGGAGAATCAAGATGGCAGAGTACGAGGATGTGGAGCTCACCTCCTCCCACAGACACATCTACAGGTGGAACATTTCTCACAGAACATCTACTGATGTACTGATGTTCACCAGCAGAAGACCTCAAACACCTAAAAGGACAAGACAGATCTCCATGGAACCAGTAGGGTGAAAAAAAAAAAAAAGAAGAGGAAGCAGGATAAGACCTGTACCGCTGGGAGGGAGGTGAAATAGAAGAAGGGTTCCCGTATCCTGGGAAGCATCCTCACCAGAAGGGAGGTCACCTGGGACAGAAAAGGAGCTTCAGAGGCTAAAGAGGAGAGGGCAACAACTGGTTTATAGCAAGCAGGACAGAGAGAAACCTGCAAAGATGGGAGGTGCCACCTCCCTGTGCATCCCAGCCTGAGGCATGTGTCCACTGGTGAGGGCAGGGTTGGGTGCTAAAACTCGGGGTTTAGAGGACAGCCGTGGGATGAGGACTGTCATTGACTGCATGGGCACAGCCTGAAGGGCCTGGAATGTGGTACCACTGCAACCAGGGCTGTTTGCAGAAGCCAGGGCCAGCAATAGAAGGAAAGTGCTGTTGTTAAGCACCATCGGAAGGGAGGGGTAGAGCTGCCATTACAGCCTCTTTCTCCCACCTCTGCAGTCTCCGGAAGAGTGTGCCCCAGCTGCCTTGTAGGCTGGCTTCAGTGCCAAGCACTGCCTCAGCAGGCACCAGGAGAGCTGGAGAGATGCCAGGAGGTTACCCACATGCAGAGGCAAGGCTGAAAGCACAGCTGAGCCCCCGGGACCAGACAACTAAGAAAGCAGGGCTGAAAACTCTCCCCCTGTGGCTCTATGAGCCATGGATTTTTGCCTCCTGTGCTGGCTTTGTAAATTTAATGCCTGAGAGACATCCCAAGGACAACGGGTGCTCCCAGTGACTGACCTGGCCTTAGCAGCTGTGGGCTTTGTGGGCGTAGGCACATGGGGCTGGCTGGGCTGGGACTGGCTGGACCAGCATCTGAGCTGCCTCCATGGCTCCCACCATAGATCAGGCGCACAGCTTCTGTGACTTCTGGGGCCTGACTTCAGTGGGCCTGTGCTGTGGCCTTGTGAAAACAGTGTCTGAGAGACACCTGGGCCCATTGCCGGCATTCCCATGGTTGAGGCAAGGCCAAGGACAGTGCCAACAAGGGTGTATTTTGTGAACTCACACAATGGCTGAAAGATGACTTAACAGAGCACACTCAGCAGTGAACAGCTTCAGTGGAGGGATACCCAGTGGCTCCTCTCCTAGTGGGAGCACTCCAACCCTGCCTACCTCACACCTCAGCTCAGAAACACAGCTCAGAAACAGACATGGGGCTTCTACTCTAACAATGAAGGCGCCGATCCCTGCCACTAGCAGAGCAGTGACAACCCCAGAGCAAAGAAGAGGCCCTGCTCAACATCCAGTCCAGGTTCTGGTCACCCTAAGACCAGTCACAGCTCTTATCAAGGGGATAATGGCCAAAGACACTGAGGAAAGAGGTGTCAGGCATCTGTACTAAAAATAGCCCTTGCACCGAAAATATTAAACCCATGCAGGCTATTCAGGGACGTTTCCACATAAAACTAGCCCTCCAAGATCACAGTAGATAACTGTTCCTCCTAAACTCATAGAGCAAGAGAAATATAAGTAAAAAGAAGAAGCAGAGAAACCACTTCTAATTAAAAGATCAAGAGGATTACCCTAAAAGAACAATAATGAAACAGACCTCTTCAGTCTAATTGACACCAAGTTCAAAAAGAAGATAACAAAAATATTGAAGGAATTAAGAAAGGCTATCAAGAGAAATACAGATTATTATAAAAAGAAACTAGAAGGAAGAACAAGAAAAATTAGAAAATGTAATTGTAGAGATGAAAGCTGAACTAAAGGCACTGAAATTTTCAATCGTGTGTTGTTTAATTGCTAGGTCATGTCTGACTCTTTTGGGTCCCCATGGACTGTAGCCTGCCATACTCCTCTGTCCGTGGGGTTTCCCAGGCAGGAACACTGGAGTGGGTTGCCGTTTCCTTCTCCAGAGGATCTTCCCTACCCAGGGATCAAATCTGCATCTCCTGCATTGGCAAGCGGATTCTTTACCGTTGAGACACTAGGAAAGCCAATGAATAGGCAATGAATAGGAGAATGAATAATGCAGAACGAAGAATTTATCTGGAAGATAGAATAATGGAAATCACCCAGCAGCACTGTAACCTGCCAGGGTCCTCCGTCCTTGGGATTCTCCAGGCAAGAATACTGGAGTGGGTTGCCATTTCCTTCTCCAGGGGATCTTCCCGACCCAGAGATTGAACCCAGGTCTCCCACCTTGCAGGCAGACGCTTTAACCTCTGAGCCACCAGGGAAGCCCCCCAGAACAGAATACAGAAAGCCAAACTGAAAAAAAAAAATTGAAGCACTGTAATAGATACATGGGATAATCTAAAGCATGACATTCTATACATAATGGGGATTCTCAGAAGGAGAAGAGAAAGGGGATTGAAAATGTATTTGAAGAAATTATAACTGAAAAGTTCCCAAACCTAAATAAGAAAACATATCCAGGTACAGTAAGCATGTAGGTGCATGCATGCATGCTTGCTCAGTCACGTCTGACTCTTTGCAACCCCATGGACTATAGACCACCAGGCTTCTCTGTCCATGGGGTTTTCCAGGCAAGAATACTGGAGTGGGCTGCTATTCCCTTCTCCGGGAGATCTTCCCCACCTAAGGATCGAATCTACATCTTTTGTGTTTCCTGTATTGGCAGGCAGATTCTTTACCCTGAGCCACCAAGAAAGACCTATACAATAAGCACAGAGGGTCCCAAACAAGATAAACCCTAACAGACTACACCAAGACATATTATAATAAAAATTACAAAAGTTAAAGAGAGGATTCTAAAGGCACCAAGAGAAAAACAAAGAGTTAATTACAAGGGAACTCCCACAAGACATTCAGCTGAGTTCTCAATGTTGGAAGCCAGAAAGGAGTGTCAAGAGGTATTCAAGGTCCTGAAAGTGAAATATCTGCAACCTAGGATATTCTTACCCAACAAGATTATCATTTAGAATAGAAGGAAAAATAAAGAATTTCTCAGGAAAACAAAAATTTTAAAAATATGGCAATACTAAAACCTATCATAAGGGAAATATTGAAAGATCTTCTCTAAATATTAATAAGAATTATTTAATTACTTAATTTATTCTAATTATAAAAGAAATAAGGATCTTTAGGGAAGGGAAAATTACAACCAAAAAACACCACCAAAAAAAGAAAATTACAGGACACTATCTTTGATGGATGCAGATGCAAAAATTCTCAACATAATATTAGCAAACAGAACCTAGTAGCACATAAAAACAATACACTACAGCCAAGTTGGAGTCATAATCAGGGTCACAAAGATGGTTCAGTATATGCCAGTCAATCAATGTAATACACCATATCAACAAAAGAAAAAAAAACACTGCATGATCATCTCAATAGATTCAGAAAAAAGCATTTGATAAAATTCAACAGCAATTTATGATAAAAGTCCTTATGAAAGTGGGTGTAGGGGGACCATGCCATGCCATGCTAAGTCACTTCAGTAATGTTTGACTCTTTGCTACCCAATGGACTGTAGACCCCCAGGCTCCTCTGTCCATGGGATTGAGGACAGACAAGAATCCAGACAAGAATACTGGAATGGGTTGCCATGCTCTCCTCCAGGGCATCTTCCTGCCCCAGGAATGGAACCTGAGTCTCTTACATCTCCTACATTGGCAGGAGGGTTCTTTACCACTGGTGCCACCTGGGACGCCCAGAGGGAACGTATCTCAACATAATAAAAGTTATTTATGACAAACCCATAGCCAATATAATGCTCAATGGTGAAGAAATAATTAGGTGTTTTGCACTTGCCAAATACCCCTAGTTCTCAAAAAATAAAACCAAAGTGTAAAAATAGTCACAAGTACTGACCACATTCTAGTAAAACCACAGAAGTCATAGAAAAATAGATCCCATCTTCTGCCTATTGTCCTAGCACAAACCAGAAGCAAGGAAAATCACTCTGTGTGATAGTTGGACAAATGAATCCAGATGGTAAACCTGGAACACTTTCTCACTCAAGTATTCATTTATTCATCTTTTTAGGAAGTAAATTTTTACTGAACAGCTACTATGTGCAAGATTCCCAAGGGTCTCAAGGTACTTTAAAGTGTTGCCAAAGAAAGGTTGGAAATTTACTCCTGCCTTCATTTTAAAAATAATCCAGTTCCTGTTTTATTTCTTTAAATTATGACCCTTGCCAAGTTGAGAAAGAATAATGAACATTGTCTTTTGTGCCTTTGAAGGGAAGGACTTTTACTGTTTCTGTGGGGTGCAATACAACAATCCAGATCAGGAATGTCCTCAAAAACTGGTAGATAGAGTGACCATTCTATTTCTATGCCTATAGGAGATGAGAGATGCAGGCTTATGCATCTTCTTCCTCTTCCTTTCTCTCACAAGAGGGAATACAATGAGCCAATTGTTCTCTTTATATCCCACACTGTACCTTGTGTGCTCTTAGATCTAGGAAATGAGAAAACATCATCGTGAGAGCTACCATGCTGAAACAAGGAGGGAAGGGAAAATTCACAGCTGGTGGGACTGGCAGAATTTTCAATACCTCTGTTTTAATAAATTGTGACACAATGTGAAGATGAGTTATGGTGTATATCCTAGTCTCTATGGAAGGTAAAACATGCAGGAGGAGAAGAAAGAGAGAAAATGGTGAGAAGGGCAGACAGAATTTTATGATTGACATCATAGTATGTTTTACATTATGTTATGTTGACCAAAGGAAGTGAAATATTCTGTTTCTTCCTAGAAATAGCACAGGAGATTAGAAAGGCTGCCGAAGAATAAAGGAAAAAGCAACAAAGCCCGTAAGCCTGGTACAAGCTTATCACATGAGAGATGTTTTCTTCTCTTCCTCCCTCCCTTCCTTTTTCTCTCCGTCCCGCCTTCCATCCCTCTTCCTATTCTTTTTTTTTTTTTTTGTATTATTAAAATGAATCTAGAATGATGCTGAAACTCCATTACTTTGGCCACCTGATGCAAAGAGTCAACTCATTGGAAAAGACACTGATGCTGGGAAAGATTGAGGGCAGGGAAGAAGGGGGCAACAGAGGATGAGATGGTTGGATGGCATCATTGACTCAAAGGACATGAGTTTGAGCAAGTTCCAAGAGATAATGAAGAGCAGGGAGGCCTGGTTCACTGTAGTTCATAGCCTTGCAAAGAGCCAGACATAGCTTGGTGACTGAACAACAACAAGAACCTGTGGATTGTAAGTCTTGATATTTTCATTGTTCCCTTTAGTTTTCATAGAACTTTAGTTTCATTTAGAACTTGAATAATTTTCAAAGATCTCCTTTACTTTCATTTGTAGGTAATTTCTTTTATTTGCTTCTGCCTATCTTCTCATCTCTCTTTATAGACCTCTTGGTGAAGCAGTTTGAAGTCCATGGATAGACTATCCAGCAAAAAGAGAATGAAGTTATTTCAAGAGACTCAAGAAAAATCCTCTAGTAAAAATACTTCAAAAGGGATTCCCTGCTAGAATATATTACTTCCTTCTCAGAGTCCACCTGGGAATACAAATGACACCTAGGAAATTACCATCATTTTATGACATACCAGGAAAGCCCGGAGCAATGTGTGAATGTAAGCAGTGTGAAGTCAGCTTTAAATTGTAGCACTTATTTTTAGAGTCAGTCTTAGTGTTCCAGTCCGCTTGGACAGGAAACATTTATCAAAAATTCAATACTCGCTATGATGATATCATAGTAAGTCACATTTATCTTTGTTTGAATAGAATAGTTTCCCAGGTCAGGACCCAATCATGAAGAATAATAGAGTTCTAAAACTCCAGGGCTAGATTTTACCCATAGACCCATACTCACTTGGTTTGTACGTGCAGTGTTGGGCTGGCACCTAAACACTTGAGGGGCAATTGTGTACATCTCTCCCCAAATCCATGGTCAATGACTTCAGGCTGGTAACTTGAAATCAGCAATGATGGGAGTGTTTACACCATGGAAATCAAAATCACTACAGATATGGGCTCCCCCTACCGTTGTCTCCCTACTCCAAGGGTCTGTTGTTAAACTTTCTCCAGACATCAACGCACACAGAAAAAGAAAGAGGAGACAAATACGTCTTCTTACCCTACTTCGTTACAATGCAACAGTCCTATCGCTTGTCAAAATATTAGTTCATGTTTTGCATAGATGTGGCTGAAAACCAGCATGTTTTTTATCTCCTTAGAAGATTTACTTCTGGTGAAAATGAAAAGGAAAAGAAGACATGGGCTATTCTGTTGATAAGGATGTTAAGTAGCTATAGCATTAACCTTGCCTGTCCCTATGCAGGGGAAACAAAAGAGAGGAGGGAATGTGACTGTTGTAACCAATGTCATCTTTGCTTCCTGAGAGCTGACCACAGGCACTGCACCCTGGGGTTCTATCCCTGTGTATACACAAGATGCCTTTTTTCAAGACCCTATGTCACTACATCACCCATTTAGCTCTATACTGTTTGCACCTTGTTTTTTTCTTTTTTTATCATTTCTATTTCCTTTGAAAATACAAGAAGCCCCCTACATATGAACAAGTTCTGTTTCAAGACTTTCCTGGTAGGCCAGTGGTTAAGAACCCACTTTGCAATGCAGGGGACATGGATTTGATCCCCGGTCAGGGAACTAAGCTTCCATATGCTGCACAGCAACTAATCCCACACACCACCGCTACTGAGCTTGCGCACTCTGGAGCCTGTGTGCCACAACTAGAGAGCCTGTGCACTGAAGCTAGCGAGTCCATGTGTCCTAATGAAAAATCCCACCTGACGCAACGAAGGTCTTGCATGCCGTAACTAAGACCCGAAGCAGCAAAACAAATAAAAATAAAATAAATATATTTTTTAAATGACTTCATGTGCATGCGTCCAGTTTGTTCGTAAGTCCAACAAAGTTAGCCTAGGTACCCAACTAACCCAATCAGCTATTATAGTGAAAGTGAGAACGTGAGTGTGTTAATCACTCAGTTGTGTGTGACTCTTTGCAACCTCATGGACTGTAGCCCGTCAGGCTCCTCTGTCCATGGAATTTTCCAGGTGAGAATACTGGAGTGGATAGCCATTTCCTACTCCAGGGGATCTTCCAAACCCAGGGATCAAACCCGGGTCTCCTGCATTGCAAGCAGATTCTTTACTGTCTGAGCCACCAGGGAAGCCTTGTACTGTAATAGGTTTACAATGCTTCTCTCACAAATAATATGTATATAAAAAACAAGCACACAAAAGAAGCATGTTTGATCTTACAGTAGAATACCTTGAAAAGTACAATTTTATAGTACAACTGCTGGCATACAGGGGCTGGCAGCTAGTGAGCTGTAAGAAGAGATACTGACTGGAGGACAGAGAGGAGGTACAAGATGGTAGAGCTGAAGGATCGTCAGCAATAGGAGATGATAGGCAAGCTGCAATTTCACTTACAACTAATGTTGATGGAATGCATGTTTGCATCTTTAAAAGTTTGCCGCTTGATGGTTCCTATGTAGAGAAAAGTGAAAATGCTAGTCGCTCAGTCATGTCTGACTCTTTGTGACCCCATGGACTGTAGTCCACCAGGCTCCTCTGTCCATGGGATTCTCTAGGCAAGAATACTGGAGTGGGCTGCCATGCCTTCCTCCAGGGGATCTTCCCGACCTGGGAATCGAACCCAGATCTCCTGCATTGCAGGCAGATTCTTTACCTTCTGAGCTACCAGGGAAGCCCCATGTAGGGAACATACTGTAAACTCAGACTCACAGATGTGTCCTTATCCTGTTAACATATAATACTTCAACAATCTTCAGCAATGCCACTGGGCTCTAATCTTTCAAGTTTCTTACAAAAAAACCTCGGAAATAGTAGAGACAAAAGATCAGAATCTTGGGATGGCATGGCCAAAACAGATAAATTGGAATTCACCAATGCTTTAAGAATCATCTGTAAGAGAAAAAGGTGAGGAAAATACCATAATTGTATTTGGCTTCCTAGAGTTAAACAAATTGCCCTTGGAGAGAGATACAAGAAAGGTCAAGAGCAAGTGATGGTGTGGAGGCCACAGGGGACCCACAATCGAGGTTTATTTGACCTAGAGGCAGTTATCAGTAAAAGAAAACCTAATGTCACACAATCTCTTTGTCTGAAGCTAACAAGCAGCTCTCCTCCCTGTAAATCCCACTGGAGACAAGTGCAAGAAGTGTGTCTTCACAGATGGCTCCCAAAACACGTCCTCAGCTCAGGCATCATTAGTCATTGTAGTAGGTAGTTTGGGATTTGCTTTATGTGCAAGAACAAAAGAGGTTTTTTTTTTTCCAATTTTGCAAAGCTGAGGCTTGAAATTCAAGGACAGTGAAATAGCTCTCATCTATTCCCCTCCTTTATATAAAACCTGCATTTATTCTTTTTTGCTCACTTGTCTACTCATGTATGATGATCCTTAGAACATGCTGTCTTGTCTTTAGATTGTTGTATATATCTTGTCTGGTGTGCGTGTATGAGGGGAGAATCCAATTTCATATTCATTGTATATCCCTGGCCTCATTAGCATAGAATCCTATTGGATGCTCATAACCAGTGCTATTTAAGCTTTTTGTTTACCTTTTGGGGGGGACCTTTATTTATCAGTTATTAATTTAATAAATGTATTAAGCACATGGAATGAGCCAGGTCTGTGCAGCATTAAATTCAATAAAAAATTTTCTGCTATAGTTTCTCTATTTTTAGTTTTAAAAAGACAGTTTATGTATTTTTTTAGTTTATTGTATTCATGATGTGGTTTATTATTATCTTAAGCTCATAGCATTCTGCGTGGCATATAGTTGACTCTTCACAAATGTTCATCTCTTTCCATTTCCCTAATGAACTCATAATTTTTAATTGAGTTTCTTCTCTGATTTTAGGTATTCTCTAGGTCATCTTAGTTGCATGTATGCACAGGCAGATTAGACAGAAGCACGCACACATCTACACCTACTACCATCACCTCCCCCAGCACTTAGTTATGGCTATTTGACTCCAGCATAGAGGCAGGGTGTGGGATGTTTGGATTATGGGCTCTGGGGACAAGTGATCTTGTTTGAATCCTGGCCTTGTCACAAATTTGTTTTAGTTTCAACAATTTATTTACCTCTCTCAGCCTCAGTTTCCTCATCTGTAAAATGAAAATAACCAAGAGGGTGCTTCAGGAATTAAAATGGATGATGGAGGTAAAAGACTTGGCACTCCATTATAAATGACAGTTGGAGTTAGCATTACTTTTATATTTTTTCATTTTATTTATTTACATTTATTAATTTTTGGCTGCTCTGGGTTCATTGCTATGTGTGGGCTTCTCTCTAATTGCAGTGCGTGGGCTTCTCATCTCAGTGGCTTCTCTTGTTGCAGAGCACGGGCTCCAGGGCCTGCAGGCTTCAGTAGCTGTGCCATACGGGCTCAGCTGCCCCATGGCATATGGAATCTTCCAGGACTAGGGATTCAACCTGTGTCCCCTGCATTGGCAGGCAGACTCCTAACCACTGGATCACTGGGGAAGTCCTGCTTAGCCTTATTTTAGAAGGTTTCTCTGGGCAGCCCACTCACTGAGGATGGCTCATTTCCCTGTCCCCTCACCTTGGTGCTCCAAAGGAGTAAGAGGTGAGTAGGGTAATGAGGTTGAGGATGCAGTAAAAAGTCTAGGGTGTCCCAAACTTGAATTCAAAGTCTTTTTCCTGCTCATGTTCTATGCCCCATCTTTGGTTTCCAGAGCCCCTTTGGCTTAGAATTTGCCTCCTTTCCTGTTCTGTAATCCCTTTCCCCACATCCTGAGTACACACAACCCAGTTCATCTTACCCCGTTCTCTTCTATTACACCGTTTCAGAGGGTTTTAAAATACTTCTACCATTCTTCCATGCAAAATCTGTTTTCTCTACCTCTGACAATTTCCAAATGTGTGTCTATCTGCCACCCTCTCACCACCCTCTCACTGAGTTCGAGTATCTAAGACTCCTGGGCCAGGCTGAGGCGGGGAGAAAGGTGGTTCTGGAAATGTAGGAAACAGGTCCCACTTCAAGTGGACTTTAATGAGCAATCATAACTCATAAACTTTCTCCCTTAGAAGTAATGTCAATGAGTAGAAAGTACAGAGAGAAGGTCTTCAGAAATTTCCACATTCAAATGTGGATTTTTTTTTTTTTGGTGGGGGAGAGGGGTGGGAGGTAGTAAATTCCCCAACACTGAAACCTTTCAATTACGGGCTAAGAGACCACTGCTAACAGATTTAATGACTGGAGGGAGGAATTGATGAAATATCAGAACTCAAGATACCAACATTCTATGAAAACTTCGTGTTATTTTGCGTTATGATTATTATAATATTTTAAAGTTCAAAAGTTTCAGACAAAAGTAGGACAGCTTGTCATACACACACACAGTCACACACAGACACACACTTCATCCACACTTGGAACTCCTTTTGAAGATTAAATAAGGTTGCTATGAAAAACTCCAGTGAAGTTAAGACTTTCACATTTTATTTTTGAAAAGAGCACTCCACAACAATCAGGGCAAGCTCAGAGATTAACTGCAGTCCCTCACTTAGTGAATCTTCCTTATCATGCAAAAAGCATTTCCTCCACTTCCTTTGTAGACTAGCAGGTGTGTTTGTTAATAAAAATCTACTTTGCATGTTCCTCTTGCATAAGTGTATTGCTGTAAGCCAATCTGATTTGAAGGACAGGAATCTGCTCAAGTTGTGAATGAACTCAATAAATTGGAATACTCTTACCTGAGAGAAAATGGAAATCCCAACGTTGAGTGCATATTTGAATCTGACTGGTCTCCTCGGAATAGTGTATTTTATTTCTATGTCTTCAAGTTAAGACCATCTGACACTTGAATCTTTATTCCCAGGGCCTCTTAGGTCTCCTACAGTTTTCATGCAAAAAATGATTCAGCGACACTCATTGCATACTTGCTGGGTACAAGGCACTATGGTAGGCCTTGGGCAAAAGAGAAAAATCAGAAATAGGAAGTTGAATAAGACATGGTTCCTGCTTTAAAGGACTTCAAAATCTCCTGGGGGAAGAACTAATGGTTAATTCTGTCAGTTAGATTATTGAGATATTTTATCGATTTAACACACTTTTACAGAGAAGTGTAAAGAAAAGATTGTTGAAGAGAAAATTTCTTAAGGAAGGAGACTGGGATAAATGAGATCAAAATGTTAATGGTCATTGTGTTACAGCAATGAAATTCAAAGTAATTCATTTTTCATTTGCTGTTTCCACATTTTTTAATTGATTATAATTCCTTATCATGAATGAAAATACATATAAGTTTAAAACTTCTTCTATTGAATTTTCTTACTCCCTAAAATGTAACTATCATGTCTTTAGTAAGAATTTGCTTTGAGGAATAAGGAAATGTAAACTTAAAATTAATATCACTATGAATCGAATTTACAAAAGTAGTGGCCTCCATGTGGTTCTGCATATATATAGGAATATATATATTCACAGATACATATATTCACATATGTATGTTCTGCATATATGTGGTTCTGCATATATATATATATATGAGCAAGGGATATATATATGCAATGGATATACAGATGCATATGAAACACACATGTGTTTGCACATACATCTATACGTACATACATATATTCATTGTCAACTCTAGAATGTTCATGAACTAATGATGGGTCTTTTGGGTTCTGTTCCTTGGCTTTTTCAATAGCCTAATGATCAAAAAGACAGAAAGTGACCACCTCCCACCTTCCACTTTTATTTATACAGGCAACCATGGTGGAAAGCAAAGAACTCCTGACTGGTAAGGCTTATCTCTGAGTTCAGATCTTGACTCTACCATACATTACTTCTCCTCGAGTGTATAAATATTCTCTGGTATTATGGAGGGTTTAGAAAGATCCCTACTTATACCAGTAAAGGCCAGCCCATTTCCTGACTTAGGGGTGAAAAAAAATTGAGAAGAAGCAGTTTGACCTTCTTTGACTTAGAAACAGTCTTTGAAACTCTAGCCCATTCCCTCTTCAAGCTCGTTGTAGATGAGGACTGAGATTCTCCAAACTCCAAACGCTGTGCTTATTCACCAACTTCTAACCCTTCATTACTTATCAACCTGTTTTATCTACTTTATAGAGGGTGTTTCTATGACACAGTTACACCAAAGATTGGGTAGAGACAATAATAGCTACTAAGAATAGCTATTTGTTAAAGGTTTATCATAGGCAAAGTTATCACCTCCATCATCTTATTATACTCATGAGAATCTTCCCAGGAAGACACTATTTTCTTTATTTTGCAGATGTGGAAATGAGTTTCAGAGAAACAAGGAAACCACACACAGGGGACTAGTAAATGAGTGAAAGAACTGGTGTATCAATTTGACATTGTTTTGCATCCCAGAAGAACCAAGGGCAGACTGACCCAGTAAAAACAATAAAATGATAAATGATAAAATGATTAAAGAAATAAAGATACCAGAATTGGCTGGTGTTAGGATTCAAGCAGGCCTCTGCAGTGGTATGGTAGGATTTTCTCTTTGCCAAAAAATCTTTTCTTTAAGGAAAAGGGACAAATCCGCCTCTGCAGCAGCTCTGGTCATGTTTATCGCATAGAGAGCAGGGAGGGAGGTGGGGAGGAAGGTGGCAAAATTTTATCTTTCAGATAACTACAACCAAAACTTAAACTGTTAGATACAGATTTTTGCAAAATGTTAGTAAAATCCATTTTGAGAGCCATACTCAACCATGTGTTTAAATTTTTCTTTTTTTGCTCCAAGGGCTCCAAATACAAATCTTCTGATTTCACTATACCTTACTATTTCTATTCCACTCGCATTAGAACCCACTGAGCTGTGGTGAATGCCAAAATGGAACACTCAGCTCAGTTCAGTCGCTCAGTCGTGTCCAACTCTTTGCGACCCCATGAATCGCAGCACACCAGGCCTCCCTGTCCATCACCAACTCCTGGAGTTCGCTCAGACTCACATCCATCGAGTCAGTGATGCCATCCAGCCATCTCATCCTCTGTCATCCCCTTCTCCTCCTGCCCCCAATCCCTCCCAGCATCACAGTCTTTTCCAATGAGTCAACTCTTCGCGTGAGGCGGCCAAAGTACTGGAGTTTCAGCTTTAGCATCATTCCTTCCAAAAGAAATCCCAGGGCTGATCTCCTTCAGAATGGACTGGTTGGATCTCCTTGCAGTCCAAGGGACTCTCAAGAGTCTTCTCCAATACCACAGTTCAACAGCATCAATTCTTCGGCACTCAGCTTTCTTCACAGTCCAACTCTCACATCCACACATGACCACTGGAAAAACCATAGCCTTGACTAGACAGACCTTTGTAAAATTACTTTGAAAATTTGAAAGAGTAAAGAAGTGCATAGGAGAATAAAATTTTTGGAATTCTTAAAAGGAAACTGATACCTCCAATCCTATATCTAACATGGGTCTATGAAGTGTCTTGTCCTGTCATCTACTCTCTCTAGGCATTAAAGGAGGCCACTATAAGTGCAGATAGGAACCTGGAATGTTAGGTCCATGAATCAAGGTAAATTAGAAGTGGTCAAACAGGAGATGGCAAGAGTGAACATCAACATTTTAGGAATCAGTGAACTAAAATGGACTGGAATGGGTGAATCTAACTCAGATAACCACTATATCTACTGCTGTGGGCAAGAATCCCTTAGAAGAAATGGAGTAGCCCTCAGAGTCAACAGGAGAGTCCAAAATGAAGTACTTGAGTGCAACCTCAAAAATGACAGAATAATTTCTGTTCATTTCCAAGGCAAACCATGCAATATCACAGTAGTCCAAGTCTATGCCCCAACCACTAATGCCTAAGAAGCTGAATGGTTCTATAATGACAGACAAGACCTTCTAGAACTAACACCAATGAAAGATATCTTTTCTTTGCAAAATGCAAAAGTAGGAAGTCAACAGATACCTGGGGTAACAGACAAGTTTGGCCTTGGAGTACAAAATGAAGCAGGGCAAAGGCTAACAGAGTTTTACCAAGAGAACACACTGGTCATAGCAAACATCCTCTTCCAACAACACAAGAGAAGACTCTACACATGGACATCACCAGATGGTCAATACCAAAATCAGGTTGATTATATTCTTTGCAGCCAAAGATGTTGAAGCTCTATACAGTCAGCAAAAACAAGACCAGGAGCTGACTATGGCTCAGATCATGAACTCCTTATTGCCAAATTCAGACTTAAATTGAAGAAAGTAGGGAAAACCACTAGACCATTTAGGTATGACCTAAATCAAACCCCCTATGATTATACAGTAGAAGTGACAAATAGATTGAAGAGATTAGATCTGATAGACAGAGTGCCTGAAGAACTATGGACTGAGGTTTTTAGCGTACTGCGATTCAAGGGCTCGCAAAGAGTCGGACACGACTGAGCGACTGAACTGAACTGAAGTGGGTGGTGATCAAAACCATCCCCAAGAAAAAGAAATGCAAAAAGGCAAGGTGAATGCCTGAGGAGGCCTTACAAATAGCTGAGAAAAGAAGAGAAGCTAAAGGCAAAGGAGCAAAGAAAAGATATATCCATCCAAATGCAAAATTCCAAAGAATAGCAGGGAGAGATAAGAAAGCATTCTTAAGCGTTCAATGCAAAGAAATAGAGAAAAACAATAGAATGGGAAAGACTAGAGATTTCTTCAAAAATTTAGACATACCAAGGGAACATTTCACGTAAAGAAGGGCACAATAATGGACAGAAATGGTATGGACCTAACAGAGGCAGAAGATATTAAGAAGAGGTGGCAAAAATACACAGGATAACTATACAAAAGAGATCTTAATGACCCAGATAACCATGATGGTTTGATCACTCACCTAGAGCCAGATATCCTGGAATGTGAAGTCAAATGGGCCCTAGGAAGCATCACTACAAACAAAGTTAGTGGAGGTGACAGACTTCCAGTTGAGCTCTTTCAAATCCTGAAAGATGATGCTGTGAAAGTGCTGCACTCAATATGCCAGCAAATTTTGGTCAACAGTGGCCACAGGACTGGAAAAGGTGTTTTTATTCCAGTCCCAAAGAAAGGCAATGCCAAAGAATGTTCAAATTACTGCACAACTGCACTCAACTCGCATGCTAGCAAAGTAATGCTCAAAATTCTCCAAGTGAGGTTTCAACAGTATATGAACAGAGAACTTGCAGATGTTCAAGCTGGATTTAGAAAAGGCAGAGGAACCAGACATCAAATTGCCAACACTTTTTGGATCGTAGGAAAAGGAAAAGAATTCCAAAAACACATCTACTTCAGCTTCATTGACTAAACTAAAGTCTTTGACTGTGCAGATCACAACAAACAGGAAAATTCTTCAAGAGAAGGGAATACCAGAAAACCTTACCTGCCTCCTGAGAAATTCGTATGCATGTCAAAACACAGCAGTTAGAACTGGACATGGAACAACAGACTGATTCCAACTTAGGAAAGGAATACTTCAAGGCTGTATACTGTCACCCTGCTTACTTAACTTACATGCAGAGTATATCATATAAAATGCCGGGTTGGAGCACAAGCTGGAATCAAGATTGCCGGGAGAAACATCAATAACCTCAGATATGCAGATGATACCATCCTTATGGCAGAAAGTGAAGAAGAACTACAGAGCCTCTTGATGAAAGTGAACAGAGGAGAGTGAAAAAGTTGGCTTAAAACTCAGTATTCAAACAATGAAGATCATGGCATCTGGTCCCATCACTTCATGGCAAATAGATGGGGAAACAATGGAAACACTGACAGACTTTCTTTTCTTGGGATCCAAAATCACTGCAGATGGTGACTGCAGCCATGAAATTAAAAGACACTTGCTCTTTGGAAGAAAAGTTATGACCAACCTAGATAGCCTATTAAAAATCAGAGACATTACTTTGCCAGCTATGGTCCGTCTAGTCAAAGCTACGGTTTTTCCAGTAGTCATGTATGGACATGACAGTTAGACTATAAAGAAAGCTGAGTGCCAAAGAATTGATGCTTTTGAACTGTGGTGTTAGAGAAGACTCTTGAGAGTCCCCTGGACTACAAGGAGATCAAGCCAGTCAATCCTAAACAGAATCAGTCTTGAATATTCACTGGAAGGACTGATGCTGAAGCTGAAACCCCAATCCTTTGGCCACCTGATATGAAGAAGTGACTCATTGGAAAAGACCTTGATGCTGAGAAGGATTGAAGATGGGAGGAGAAGGGAACGACAGAGGATGAGATGGCTGGATGGCATCATCAACTCAATAGACATGAGTGTGAGCAAGCTTTAGGAGTTGGTGAGGGACATGGGAACCTGGTGTGCTGCTGTCCATGGGGTTGCAAAGAGTCAGACACAACTGAGGGACTGAACTGAACTGAACATAAGTACAGAGGCAAAGACTGCATTAAGCTCCACAGGGGAGCTCAGTGGGGGAGCCAGGGGGACTCTGCTATAAACTCTGCCCCTACTCCCATGCCAAGGTCAGTGGAGGTTGTATCTCCAGACACTGATCATCATTTGATAACGGACTGGGCTCCTATGCCTAATCCCTTTAGTAATGTGCAGCCACAGATCTCCAAGAGTACTAGGATCACCTACTCCAGGTTATTGCATTACAGTTTAAGTCATACTGCACTGAGTTCAGGATTCCTCCTCCTGCTAATCAAATCATTTAAGTACTCTAGCTGATTCAGGGCCAGCAGGGCAATTTTCTGTAATATAAACTCAATGATATAAGGGACTGAGATTGAAAACTACATCCCACTGCTATAAAAATGATAGATTGCTAACCTTATATGGAATATCTCTAGGTTTGTTTCTATTAAAATGAAATTGTTAGCCTGTGAATTGAAATTACCAAAGGTGACTTTTTTTCTTTCTCTTATCTTTCCACCCCTTCTTGGGTATATTGGTGGAAATAATGAGGTTATCCAGGCCCTAAATGTCATGGTGAAAAATTTGCAACCTTATCCAACACTCTGATTATCCCCTTTATGCCACAACTGAAGAGAACTGAGGCCTCATTATCTTCCCTGTAGATGACAAGGAGACATAAATAAACTTTTCATTTCTCTTCTTGTCAATTTCATATTGGTCAATGTAAGTTTCGTACTGAACCAGGGAGTTAATAGTCAGTAAATATATTTTGCAGAGATGATCATAGTGGAAGACTATAGAAACACTAACTTTTGAAGTTAAATAATTGAATAACCTTTGAAGGAAATAATTGCAATACATACATATATCTGCAAAAGTTATATCTAAGATACATATTTTAAAAAAACTCTTATGTGGTAAAATTCTAATATGTTCCCTAATATTTCCACCTCCAATATATGTGAAGTGAAAGTGTTAGTTGCTTAGTTGTATCTGACTCTTTGCAACCCCATGGGCTGTAATCCACCAGGCTCCTTTGCCCATGGAATTCTCCAGGTGAGAATACTGTCTGAGCCACCTGGGAATGCCCCTCCCCAATGTATATGCCTACTATAATCCCCTCCCCTCACATGTGAGCAAGGTTTATAAATATGATCAATGTCACTGTTGTAACTAGGTTACAATATATGGCAAAGATGAAAGGATTTTGCAGATATAATTAAAGTCAATTAATTGGGAAATTATCTTTGTGGTGAGCTTTTCAAAAGAGACTCGAAACAAAAGAGACCCTTTCCCACAGGCCTTGAAGAAGGAAGCTGTCATGTTGTAGACAGAGGAAGCCCCTAGGAGCTGAGGATTGCAACCCTATAACCACAAAGAACTGAATTCTGCCAGTAGTCAGAAGGAACCTGGACACTAAGCTCTAGATGAGAAACTAGCCCCTGCCATTGTTAGGACCAAACTAGAGCCAGGACAGGCTCTAAGGGGCAAGCTAGGCCTGAGGTTTGGTCTCTAGGAACGCTGAGGCACTGGAAACTCCCACAGGCAGTGTAGCTCAACCAATCAGAAAAATCCCCGTAGCCCCCCGCCCACGCCAGACCAAGCCAATCCAGATAGGGATGTGAGGTTTAAAAGTCCCATGCGTGTACGGTTTAAGCAATCAGCTATGCTGTTACAGGAACAAAGAACAGTCTGTATAAAAGTAGATGGGATTCAGAGCTCGGGGCTCTTGTCGCATTCCACTGTGCTGGATGAGACCTGGGCCCTAACTCGAGCTAGCAATAAACCCCTTTATGCTTTTGCATTGCTGTGGACATCTTATTCTCTTATTCTCAGTTATGGGGACTCGGACTCTGGGCATAACACCATCACCTGGACTGCAGTCCTGTCCTTGGCAGAGGACACAGTTAACCCAGACATGGCCTCCTGATCCACAGAAACTGTGAGATGCTGAACATATGTTGTTTAAGCCAATAAATAAGTTATGTTAATTTTTCATGTAGCATTCAAAAAATAGCACATTATTATTCAATAAGAATGCAATTCAGTTTTTAATAAATCAACAAAAGATTGAACAGATATTTCACAAAAGAAGACCTATAAATGGCCAGTAAGCACATGAGAAGATGCTCAATATCATTAGGCATCAGGGAAATTAAGATTAAAATGACAATTAAATATCATCCTATGCCCACACAACACCATTTTTTTAAAAGTAGATTAACTGGGAATGTATGCAAATAAAATGTTACACCACTTTGGATAATGGTTTCACAGTTTCTGATAAGTTAAACAGGTATTTATTCTATGATCAGCCACTTCCCACTCTTAGGTAAGCATTTCCAAGAGAAATGAAAACATTTGTCCACAAAAATTTGTATGTAAATATTCATAGAAAGTTTATTCATAATAATGAAAACCTGGAAAGAATATCCATCGCTAGGAGAATGGATTTAAAACATTGTGAATACTACTCAGCTATAAAAAAGTCACATACTACTGATACATGGAAATATTTGGATGAATCCCAAAAACATGTATTAGGGAAAGAAAAGAGACACATGACCTGATAAGCCTGTCTACACCAGTGTAAATCTCACTATTCATTATAACATTTGTAGCAAGCTTTACTATTTGTATAGGCACTGTTACATCACAAACTTAGCCTTATTAAATACCTATTAATAAGGGGGTGATGAGAGTAGGGCAGTAATCACTTTATCCATCTACTAAGTGCTAGAGTATTGACTCTAAAACTAGCACCCTGTGCCCCACACCACTCTCTTTCACTCTTTATTATATTCCTTGCCTTCTCCCTTCTTGCTTAGGATGAATTGTGTTTCTGTCTAAATTCAAATTTCCCTTTGGGCATTAGACCTTTTTCTCTCTCATGCCCTCAAGGACATCATTCTAGCTGATCTCCCTTTCTCTCCTGCATTATCGATTTCCCCCCTCTACTGGAGCACGGCAATCAGCATACACATATGCTGCTCTGTTTGTAACCATTTAAAAAGTTCCTCACTAGGCCCCATGTCATGCTCCAGCAACTTCCTACCTTCCTTATTCTCCATTTCAACAAGACTTCGACAGTCACTGCTACTCATTGACTCCAATTCCTTATTATTCTTTTTTCTTTCATAATTTTTAAAACATTTTAAAAAATAAAAGTATAAGGTACTTAAAGACAAATATTTTGTTGAATGTATTTACCTAGGTAGTCAATCAAGATATAGAACTTCTCCATCACTCTTCAAAATTATTTCCAGTTAAACTTTCTTTCCCTAGAGACAACCAGGATTCTGATTTCTATCACCAAAGATTCCTTCCACCTAATATTGAATTTCTTATGCAAGAAGCTACATGGTATGAGCTTTTTTGTGTCTCATTTCTCTCCTTTTGATGTGTAGAGGACTGAACTAGTTGATTTCTAAGGAACCTTTCCCAGGGTGCCTTAGCCATCTCGGTTCCTGTGAGCAGAGCTGAAATACACATTGGAATGCACATATCTCTTAGAGATCCTGATTTCACTTTTTTTGGACATATATCCGGAAGTGGAATTCTGGATCATATGGTAGTTCTATTTCTAACTTTTTGAGGAATCTCCATAATATCCATTATGGCTGAACCAATTTACATTGCTTCCAACAGTGCACAAGGGTTCCTTTTTCTCCACATCTTCACCAACATTTGTTATCTATTATTTTTTTTTGATGATAGACATCCTAAGAGGTATGAGGTGATCTCTCACTATATATATCCTGATGATTTTTATTTCCCTGATGATTGTTGAGGTTAAGAACTTTTTCATATACTTGCTGGCCATTCATGTCTTCTTTGTAAAAATGCCTATTCACTTCCTCTGTCATTTTTTTTAACAGACTGAGCCACCAGGGAAGCCACCTTCTCTGACAATTTTAATTGTTGGTTGTTTTTTGTTTTTGTTTTTTTTTTTTTTTGCTGTTGAGTTGTATGAGTTTCTTGTGTTTTTGATATATGGTTGGCAAATATTTTCTCCTATTCCATATGTTGTCTTTTCATTTTGCTGATGGTTTCCTTTGCTGTGCACTATCTAAGTGTCCACTGATGAATGAATGAATGACAAAACTCTGGTATACATACACAGAATAGAATACTGCTGCTGCTGCTGCTAAGTCGCGTCAGTCGTGTCCGACTCTGTGCGACTCCATAGACGGCAGCCCACCAGGCTCCCCCGTCCCTGGGATTCTCCAGGCAAGAACACTGGAGTGGGTTGCCATTTCCTTCTCCAATGCAGGAAAGTGAAAAGTGAAAGTGAAGTCGCTCAGTCGTGTCTGACTCTGCAACCCAGTGGGCTGTCCGTCATAAAAAGGAAATTGCACCATTTGTGACAAATAGATGAAGCCAGATGACTAAGCTAAGTGAATCAAGCCAGACACAGCAGGACAAATCTTGCATGATCACACTCATATGTGAAATTTAAAAAGTCAGACTAATTTAATCAAAGAGTAGAAGAGTAGTTTCCAGGAGTTGAGGCCGTACGTCTATGGGGAGAGATATTGATTAAGTATAAGATGAATAAGTTCTGGGAATCTAATGAATAGCATGTGATTAGAGTTAATAATACTGTGTTGTTTAGTCACTGAGAGTGGATTTAAAGTGTTCTTACCACATATACACAAAAATGGTAATTATGTGAGGTGATGGATGTATTTTGATTAACTTCACTGTGGTATCATTTCACAGTATGCATATACATTAAATCATCACATTATATACTTTTAAATTAAAAATAAAAATTTTTAAAGGAGAGAATTTTTTTAAATTTTTAATAAGTAAATAAGATATCTCACTGATCAGAATGAACGAAAGTAAGACCTAAACTGCTAAAATGAAGTACAAGTTTGGTGTGACCACTAACCTTTCTTTGAGGCATCATCTCTAGCAGTCTTGCACATGGGTAGAAGATTACAAGCTGTGTAATGCGTTGAACACCCATTCCTCTTGTGCATTGTGGCTTTGTCATTCACCAGCTCTGTAACTTTTGAGGAACTTTTCTTTTCTTACCTATAACCTAAATAAATAAATGAATAAAACTCTCTCTCTCTCTCCCTCTCTCTCTCTCTCTCTATACACACACACATACATTTATCTATATTAAATATAAATTGCATGTATTATATGTAAAGCAAATAAATCCTAAGTGTTGTCAGGGGTAAGTATTGCAGTGTTCACAAAGTGTCTAGATTAGAGTTCAGCACAACTAGACCTCCGCATGGATTGCGATGTTGGAGAGAACATAGGTGCACCAGGGGCAGGAGAACTGATACTGACATGAAGGAAAGACTAGCAGCTCCCAAGACTTCTTTTTCATTCAGATTCAGCAACTTGTGATAAACAACAGAAAAGCAACTTATTGAGAGATAAAAGCTCAACAGTGGTGGGAAAGATATTCATAAAATTTTATAATCTCCCTTCCTCAGAGAATCTTCTCTATTCACAGCCATACACATCAGAAATTTAATTCCACTGAAGTCTCTATAAGTTCTGGGTTAGAACCAAGTAGTTAAAACTTGCCTCTCTGAGGAAGAAATAAATTCTCCATATTATTTTTGTTATAAATATTGTTCAACACTTTTTATTTATAAAAAGTAGCTATATAAACCTCTTCTGAAAATAGCTCTCACCTTCCTGAGTAAAGAAGAAGGAAAAAAGTAAAACTGACCAATGGATAAACGTCTGTATCTTATACTAAGGATGAGTGTAGGACTGTGTAGGTATAGAGGATAAATACGTTATCAATAACCAAGTTACTAAACCAGGTTCTGATTGGCCCTAGCATAGCTCTAAGCCAGGGGTCTGCAAAGTCTTTCTGTAAAGGGCCAGATGGTAAGTAAGGCTCAATGAGCCACAGAACCTGGGGTGCAAGTATTCAACTTTGTCTTGTAGCAAGAGAGCAAGCATAAACAGCAGGAAAGGAATGAGTGTAACTGTGTTCCAATAAAATTTGATTTACAAAAACAGATGGTGAGCCTGGTCTAAGCTTTGGTGATAGACGCTAAGATCAAAGGCCGTTTCTGCAATGTGAAGTTTAGACTACAGAACTCAAATTGGTTTCCAAAGTATAAATTCTTTCCATTATTTTAAAATGAGGAATCATCAAGGACAATTCTTAAAAGTAAGAATGACTACAAAACAACGAAGGAGTTAAAGAATGAAGGTAACTCAAGTCTGATTACAAAGGTGTTTTGTAATAAAACTGACTTTAAGACAATCACATCTTCAAAAGGATGTTGTCAGGGTGAAAAAGAAATAATGTGTATGAAAAGTGTAGCTTCACCTTTCTATTCATAAGATTATCCACATGACTTCAGATAAGTGAAAACTCCTCTTCAAACCTCATAATATTTGTTGGTATAAGTAAATACCTCTAAGTTGCAGGAAAGATAAAAAGGGATGATATAAACAAGAGTTATTTTTTGTTAGAGAAAAAATTTTGAAAAGAGAAAATGAATAAACTCCAACATTTATGTGTCCATATGATATCTGTGATGACAGTTTGATAAATATTTCAAAAAGTGGTGATCCATGAAAAAAACTTATTAAAATATAAAATGATATATAAATATTCAGTGTTGTTTATATTGTCACATTCACCATCACTATTCCCAGCATGAAGATGTCAGTGAAAAAGACGATCAGAAAAGGACACAGATAAGATGATCAGGGACAATACTAAAGCTAAATACAAAGGAGGGGAGTTTTAAAAATTTGCAAGTACAACTGATGTTTAAGCAACATGGGTTGAACTGCAGGGATCCACAGATTTTTTTGTTGATAAATATGTGCTACAATACTACAAGATGATCAATTGATTGGTTAAATCTTTGAGTATGGAACCACCTATGTGGGAGGCCAACTGTAAAGTTAGGCGGATTTTCAGATATGTCGAAGTTGGCGCTCCTAAATCCTGTGTTGTTCAAAAGTTAACTCTGTGTGTGTGTGTGTGTGTGTGTGTGTGTGTGTGTGTATGTATTTATTTATTTTGGTTTTCAACTAATTTTGTTTTTTAATTTATTTTTTAATTGATGCATAATTGACTTGCAATGTTGGATTGGGTTAGGGTGTACAACATTTAAATACATTACAAAATGATGACTGTGATAAATCTAGTAACCACCAGCCTTCATAAAAAGTGATTACAATAATATCAACCATATTCCTTATGTTATATTCATTTAATTGTATCAGTCATAATTAGTAATACTAGAAAAAAACAGATTGCATTGTTACAAATGCATTTGTTCATTTATACTACTCTACAGAATGGTCTCTGTTTAAAAAAATTATTCCATATGGCAAAACAGTATTGAAAAAGGAGAGGGAAAAAAAATAGAGGAGGAAATTTAGAATTCTGGGAACAGACTTCTTTCAAATTTTTATTTTAGGAAAATAAAGAGCCGTAGTTTCTTTCAAAAACAAAAATCATATAGAGCAGAGTCCCTCCATTATTCGGGCAATGTTCTACTCAAGGACAAAAATACCTCCTAGAGAGGCTCCACTGATGTATGCCAGTGGAAGGCAAGGGTGAAATAAAGAGGCCTGGGGAGGGTGTTCCATGTTTCTACTCCCTAGTAGACATTTCTTTGTGTTTAGGGTCCTGGTTCTTTCCTTACCTGTTTCAATTTCCCCTAGAAAAGAAGCCAGTGTTTGGTATTGGCTGTTTTTTCCTCATCTTTTCAGAGGCCAGCAGCTCCCTTCCACATCATCTTCCTCTGCCAAGACATCCTCAGGGACCTGACATCCGTCAGTCATGGCTGTCGAGATCTGCATCCAAATTCACTTTGAGATCCATGTGAAACCTCCACAGTCAACCATCATTTTAAGCTATATTTGTCAAACTGTAGATTTCAACAACCACCTAACAAATATTTGCTATCCCTCATCTAGAAATATCAGTAATCAGTGAACAAGAAAGACTTGAGGGGAGTAGGTGCTAGGGAAAAAATAAGATAGTTACACGGCTAAGAGTCCCCCTAGAGGTAGACAGAGAGAAACTTTAGGACATCACCATAAGCTAGGCACCAACCAGAAAATGTCCAGAACATCTGGCAGCTAAGCAACAATCAGAACATTTTGAAACTAAGCAGAGTTTCTTGGGCTTCCCTGGTGGCCCAGTGGTAAAGAACCCACCTGCCAATGCAGGAGATGCCAGTTGGATCCTTGGGTCAGGAAGATCGCCCGGAGAAGGAAATGGCAACCCACTTCAGTATTCTTGCCTGGGAAATTTCATGGACAGAGGAGCCTGGTGGGCTACAGTCCGTGGGGTTGCAAAAGAGTTGGACACGACTGAGCAACTAGACAACAATCAAGCAGACTCACTTAGGCCACCACAGAAAATGGGTACAAGACCTGCATTTGGCCTTGGGAGATCTAGAAGCCAACAGACCCTGAAAAAACTGCATTTCTCCACGTAGTCAAGACAGAAATATCTGGAAAGGTGACAAAACTAGGTGGAAAGGAGACATTATACTAAAAACCGAGATGAATTACCATATTTTAGTATATGCTATCACCCTTGTGCTAATACATATATGATTTAAATAGTGCTACCATAGTCCCGGTGAGACCATCTAGGGTTAAAGGAGGAGCTAATGATGTAAGCCTTGATATCTACCCAAGACAGAAAGAAGGTATTCTCCCCTCACCACTTTCTCTTTGATTATAAAAATGTAGGCTTCTTTGTTCCTGGGGCTGCACCCCATTGTTAATCCCCTGGTACCTGTCACAATGCTAATAAAATCACTCTTTACCTGTTACTTTGTCTCACGCTGAATTCTTTTTGCATCAGGACAAACAGATCTGAGCTTTAGTAAGTGCTGGGACCAGGTGAGTGGTTTTAATGAAAAGACAGTGAATTTGAGTCCCCTCTTAAGTCAGGGATTGTGGGTTCATGTCCCAGTGTGAGGAGCAGCTGGGTTGGAGGAGTGTGGTTTCATAGACAGGTCCTTAAATTCACAATGTTGATTTCCTTCAGGCTTTAGAGATGTAAGTGGGAGAGGCAAGGCAGTATTGAAAATGGAGAGGGTGGATTACAAATGAATAATTCTTGACACCTCAGAGCCCAGTTTCCTCAGAGGAGCCTGAGTAGGGAGTGGGACCTGAGCAAACAGAGCCTTGGTTACCTGCAGACATGGAGGGAACACAACCAGTATTGTCCAGAGCTTGAAACTGACAACTGACTTAGGTCTCACCAAAGGCCCCCTGCCTCTGAGACCTTCCATATATCTGAGGAGCTGGATTGGCCCAAACGGTCACTTCCAGGCTTAACACCTTCTGGTCCTATCTAAGGAGAGGATGAGCCACCATCCTGATGTTTCTTCTGCCTCAAGACTCCTCAGACATATAGGAGATAATTTGGCGTACCAGCTGTGTGATGCAGGGAAAACGTACCTCCTTTCATTGCCTGGCCCATAACTTCTCATCACCTTCCGACACAGGGCTGTACTGGCTGGAACCTTCCTTCAGGTTTAGAAGTCTCACCTAGGAAATGGAGGAGCGGTGTAAAAAAAACACAGCACAGGCCAGGAGACAACTTAAATTCCAGACATTGTACTTCTAAGACTTTTTTCTTATGCCTGAAAGAAGAAAGTCCGAAAGTGTTATTAGATGTATCAGAGACATTCCTAGTGATCCTGAATCTGTATTTAGAGGCAGGCATCCATAAATGGGGCTTCTCGGGTAGTGCTAGTGATAAAGAACATACCTGCCAATGCAGGAGACAGAAGAGATGCGGGTTGGTGAATCCCCCGGAGAAGGGCATGGCAACCCACTCGAATATTCTTGCCTGGAGAATCCCAGGGACAGAGGAGCCTGGCAGACTATAGTCCAGAGGGTCGCAAAGAGTTGGACATGACTGAAGAGACTGAACACACACACACACACCCATAACTGAGCCCATATAGAGCATATAACTAACTCCTGTCCTGAGCAAAGGTTGAACAAAACTGTCAATTATCATATATGATCCCATAAAGTAATATAAAATATAATTATGATTAATGGAGAATCAGTATCACCTAAAACCATCTGCTTCTAATGAGTAAGGAAGCCCCAAAAGTTCAGACTTCCATTTTTGACAAAGGACTCTCTCACACATAACATAAATGGAATGTCTAGTAAGCTAAAAGTCCTATAATGAGGGCAGGGTAGATAAATGCCCCTTAAAATAATTGATTTGACCACATTATGGTTCTAGCTCAGTTCAGTTCAGTTGCTCAGTCGTGTCCGACTCTTTGCGACCCCATGAATTGCAGCATGCCGGTCCTCCCTGTCCATCACCAACTCCCAGAGGTCACTCAAACACATGTCCATCGAGTCGGTGATGTCATCCAGCCATCTCATCCTCTGTCGTCCCCTTCTCCTCCTGCCCACAATCCTTCCCAGCATCAGAGTCTTTTCCAATGAGTCAACTCTTCGCATGAGGTGGACAAAGTACTGGAGTTTCAGCTTTAACATCACTCCTTCCAAAGAACACCCAGGACTGATCTCCTTCAGAATGGACTGGTTGGATCTCCTTGCAGTCCAAGGGACTCTCAAGAGTCTTCTCCAACACCACAGTTCAAAAGCATCAATTCTTCAGCGCTTGGCTTTCTTCACAGTCCAACTCTCACATCCATACATGACTACTGGAAAAACCATAGCCTTGACTAGACGGACCTTAGTCGGCAAAGTAATGTCTCTGCTTTTGAATATGCTGTCTAGGTTGGTCATAACTTTTCTTCCAAGGAATAAGCATCTTTTAATTTCATGGCTGCAGTCACCATCTGCAGTGATTTTGGAGCCCAAAAAATTAAAGTCTGACACTGTCTCCACTGTCTTCCCATCTATTTGCCATGAAGTGATGGGACCAGATGCCATAATCTTCTTTTTCTGAATGCTGAGCTTTAAGCCAACTTTTTCACTCTCCTCTTTCACTTTCATCAAGAGGCTTTTTAGTTCCTCATGGTTCTAACCAGTGGCAAATATATCCATAGATAGACTCTAGGGTGATAGCAGTTTGTCAAGGGTTAAAATGACATATGTAGGACCTGCTTAGAGGAAGAAACTTTTCTTGGAGTCTTGACTTGGTCTGTACGTCTTGTCAAATGTCCAGTGTGTGGAAGTTTCAACAGAATTTGGCCTTAATGAGGTCTTAGTTCTACAATGTTTAGAATAGGTGACTTTGAAGTCTATATTGAAGAAAAATAAATTCCTTTCGGTATCAAATGCAATCCAGGTTTCTAAGACCTTGACTACCAAATTTAAAATTTGTAACCATGTGCCCTGCTTTATCAACATTATGAGATTCTGAGAGCATAATTCAAATTTTCCCTCTAGAAGTGATACCATTGTGAGTTGGAAGGAATAAGGATATTAAAGGATCCAAGGTAGAGATATACACTAAGGTTTTCCAAGATTTATACACTTGCTACTTTCTGCACCACTAGGAATTGCTTGTGTATAAATCCGGTAGAGAAATTTCCATTATTGTTGACAAATATGTCCCTAGAGAAATGGGCCACAGGAAAGCAATACTCCTCCTGCATGACTCCAGGTAGTGCCCATCAATTGTGCTCCCAGTCTTGGAATTTGAGGCCTCAGAAATTAATTCCACTGCCAGAATACACAGAATAAAGGCTAACACGAATCAAACTGATCAGAGTTTCAATCAGGCAGCACAAGACCCGACAAAAGGGATGTAAATGTTACTGCAAAGTCACACCAAACCTATCAGCGAATGAAATCCACATCCAGAGAAACTGATTCCTACCAGAGAAGGAGAAGCTGGAGGAGGGCCACCGAGGCTGATGAAACTCAGAACAGGTAGATTACTCTCACCTCTAAGATGTTTCAGTGAGAAAAAACACTCCAAATCTTTACGTGTGTGAGAATTTTTTAAAATCTTAAATATATACAATGTATAAAGTCACAATTTTTCAAGCTTCCCTTTAGAGGGACATATCTTTGGGGTCCCAGTCAATCATATTCTAGGAGGGAAAATGTGGCCAGGACAAGAAGAACAGTACCATGCACATGTTGTCTGTTTTGAGGGCAGGAGCTATAGTGTCTAATTTGCCCTTACACACAGGGGGAACTTGATGCCTGATTGTGAAATAAATGAACCAGTTTAAGCACTCAAAGGAAAATGAAAGTCACACAATTGTGTCTGACTCTTTGTGATCCCATGATCTGTAGCCTGCCTGGCTCCTCTAGCCATGGAATTCTCCAGGCAAGGGTACTGGAGTGGGTTGCCATTTCCTTCTCAAGGACTTAATGAATCACCAAAAGTCCTTCAAGCGCAGAACGTTTTGTTAGGTTGGGGCTTCCCTCATAGCTCAGTTGGTAAAGAATCTGCCTGTAAGGTGGGAGACCTGGGTTCAATCCCTGGGTTGGGAAGATCCCGTGGTGAAGGGAAAGGCTACCCACTAAGTCAAGTGGGCCTTAAAAAGCATCACTACGAACAAAGCTAGTGGAGGTGATGGAATTCCAGTTGAGCTGTTTCAAATCCTGAAAGATGATGCTGTGAAAGTGCTGCACTCAATACGCCAGCAAATTTGGAAAACTCAGCAGTGGCCACAGGACTGGAAAATGTCAGTTTTCATTCCAATTCCAAAGAAAGGCAATGCAAAAGAATGCTCAAACTACTGCACAATTGCACTCATCTCACATGCTAGTAAAGTAATGCTCAAAATTCTCCAAGCCAGGCTTCAGCAATACGTGAACAGTGAACTCTCTGATGTTCAAGCTGGTTTTAGAAAAGGTAGAGGAACCAGAGATCAAATTGCCAACATCCACTGGATCATGGAAAAAGCAAGAGAGTTCCAGAAAAACATCTATTTCTGCTTTCTTGACTATGCCAAAGCCTTTGACTGTGTGGATCACAATAAACTGTGGAAAATTCTGAGAGAGATGCGAATACCAGAACCACCTGACCTGCCTCTTGAGAAATCTGTATGCAGGTCAGGAAGCAACAGTTAGAACTGGACATGGAACAACAGACTGGTTCCAAATAGGAAAAGGAGTACGTCAAGGCTGTATATTGTCACCCTCCTTATTTAACTTCTATGCAGAGTACATCATGAGAAACGCTAGACTGGAAGAAACACAAGCTGGAATCAAGATTGTCGGGAGAAATATCAATAACCTCAGATATGCAGACAACACCACCCTTATGGCAGAAAGTGAAGAGGAGCTAAAAAGCCTCTTGATGAAAGTGAAAGAGGAGAGCAAAAAAGCTGGCTTAAAGCTCAACATTCAGAAAACGAAGATCATGGCATCTGATCCCATCACTTCATGGGAAATAGATGGGAAACGGTAGAAATAGTGTCAGACTTTATTTTGGGGGGCTCCAAAATCACTGCAGATGGTGACTGCAGCCATGAAATTAAAAGACACTTACTCCTTGGAAGAAAAGTTATCACCAACCTAAATAGTATATTCAAAAGCAAAGACATTACTTTGCCGACTAAGGTCCATCTAGTCAAGGCTATGGTTTTTCCTGTGGTCATGTATGGATGTGAGAGTTGGACTGTGAAGAAGGCTGAGCACCGAAGAATTGATGCTTTTGAACTGTGGTGTTGGAGAAGACTCTTGAGAGTCCCTTGGACTGCAAGGAGATCCAACCAGTCCATTCTAAAGGAGATCAGCCCCGGGATTCCTTTGGAAGGAATGATGCTGAAGCTGAAACTCCAGTACTTCGTCCACCTCATGCGAAGAGTTGTCTCATTGGAAAAGACTCTGATGCTGGGAGGGATTGTGGGCAGGAGGAGAAGGGGACGACAGAGGATGAGATGGCTGGATGGCATCACGGACTCGATCGACGTGAGTCTGAGTGAACTCCGGGAGATGGTGATAGACAGGGAGGCCTGGCGTGCTGCGATTCATGGGGTCGCAAAGAGTCGGAGACGACTGAGCGACTGAACTGAACTGAACTGATGAGCTATAGTCCATGGGATCTCAAAGAGTCAGACACAACTGAGAGACTTTCACTTTCACTTTCAGAGATCTGCTACCACCTTACTAGAATAACTCCACACAAGCAGATAAAAGGTATTAAGCTTGAGAGTTAAATCTCCTACTTAAAACGAGGATAAACAGGGCTGACAAACTCGGGTGCACAGACGTCCCCCCCACCCACCTTCTCATGGCAGCCAGGAGAAGCCCCTCAGGGCCTCGCCTCGGTTGACCTAATCCGGGAGCCAACGCCTCACCACCCGCTGCTCCTAGCCAATGCCTGAGCGCTCCAGATCCTGAACTCAGAGCGGGAAAACCCTGGACCAGAGATAATAACCCCTCCGATGACCAATTTGGCTTCCCAGCTTCCCAGGGCTTTGCTAAGACTTCCTCAAATAGCAAAGCGACAATCAGGGCACTCCTGCCTCCCTGCCTTCCTCCTTCTCTTCACTCAGGATCAGACTGATAATTCTCCCAGGTTCCCTCTCTTCAGATTTTCCTTCCACAGGTATTTCCCTTACTAACACACCTGCACAGTTTAATTCCATCTCGGCATGCAGGCGATCACAGGGAAATGAAAGGAAGACTCTTCGGGGTGATGCAGCAGGCATAGCCCAGGAGCCTTTCTCTGGCCCTTAAAATTTAAGACAGATACCAGTCTTCCACTTACCATGCTGTCCCTGTAAAGAGGTTGCTCTAAGGTAAGGAAAATTTATTGCCTTTAGGAAAGCCAGTAACAATATAAAAATTAACATATTTTTGTATGTATAATATAGGCTTCCCTGGTGGCTCAGTGGTAAAGAATCTGCCTGCCAATGCAGGAGACACAAGTTCGATGCCTGGGTAGGAAAGATCCTCTGGAGAAGGAAGCGGCAACCTACTCCAGGATGCCTGTCTGGGAAATCCCTTGGGCAGGTAAGCCTAGCGGGCTACAGTCTATGGGGTCTCAAAAGAGTCAGACACGACTGGGCAACTGAAAAAAAAAAAAGCAAAAAACAAGCAATATGTATAATATACATGTATAAGAAATGTAATTAACTTAAAGTGTAAGCACCACCATATAAAAGAAGAGAGTATACATTTTACCTTTAAAAAGGAAAACAGATCATTAGAGATTAATATTCACTACACTGTGTGTCACTGTGTTCATTCAAGGACGTACTTGAAACCATTTTACTCCGTCCTCTCATCCCTTGGGATTTACTATTGTTATCACCTCAAGTTTACAGATAAAGAAACTGAAACACAGATAGGTTAAGTGACTTGTCCTGGGTCATAACATAGCCTCTAATTTTGGATTCTGCAATTCTGGCTCCAGGAGCTGCACTCTGAACTGCTCTGCTCTCTACCCTTCTGTTTTATTACCTGCATCAAGCCTGGTAAAGGCTTAATGGAGAACCTCTCCAATTCCCAGTCTCAGCTTGCTCATCCGGTTCCAATTTCCTGATTAGCCCTGGCCATTTATGGCTTAGATTCTGCCTCTCATGATTTATTTCAGTAGCTGAATTTGGAAAGAACAAATTGCAGGGGGATTCTGCTTCTAGGGGCACAGTCCATTCTGAAGCAGTGCCACTAGGTAGGTATATGGAGCAGAGGCTTTCTAATACGTTGCTGAACTTATACGATGTGAGGACACATTGCGAGTGCCACATCCCAAATACAAAGGAACCCAAGGAGGGCAGAGTGCACCTTCATTTAAAACATCAACAACCTTGGACTCAATGCCTTTGAAAAATGGGGATTAGAGATTGCTGTCAGGAGGATGGTCATTCAGCGGAAGAAATGGTTTTGAGACTGAGCTGCCTTGCTTATTCACACGCCATTCTCAACAGTGAGCAACGAAGGAGATGCTGTTAGAGTGTCAGTGAGATCATCTCTCACTTCCTCACGACCTTCCCCTGGCTGTGCATCTCATACACAATAAAATTCAAAATCTTTCCTCTGGCCTCTGGTCTTGTAAGACCCTGCAAATCTGCTTCCTGCAACCCCCTCCTCCTCTGTCATTGGCTGTCACTGCCCAGGAGAGCATGTTCTCATGTCCCTAGCATGAAAGTTGCAGTGAATCCCAAAGTCACTGCACTTAGAGGCTGTTAGCACACTGTGATCTTTTCAACAGTTCCTTTCTTGCAGAAGGTCTGAGTGGCTCATTCCCATGGCTGCCAGAATTGGCCAGGCTGAATTAATCAAACTCAAAGAGCAGATAGTTGACCATCTAATTTTTTTAATTTTAGGCATCCTACATATTTGCTATTCTCCCATAAATTCAACTTAATTGGGATGAAAGATCTTTTAATTATTAAAAATATAGATTATTAACTTTTTTGAGAAATTAATTTGCATCTTTCTCTGGTATTCACATTAAGAAGCCTCAGGGTAACATTATGTTGACTAATAGAGGTGATTAAGGAGAGAATTTAAGGAAAAATTATAGTCTTCTACATTTACCACATGTTTGTGAATTCTAGTACTCTTCATTTCCTTCCATTTGAATTTCTATTTGGTGCCATTCCCATTCAGCCTGAAAAACTTCATTTTAACTTCTTTAATCTTAGAATGTTTTACTCCATCATCATCTTGTTTCTAAATTAATAATTTGAATTTTTAGAGCACTTCTAGGTTCATAGAGAAAATGAAAAGGAAGTACTGAGAGTTCCCACATGCCCTCTCCTCTTTCCCCTCGCCTGTTGTTAACATCCTACATTAGTTTAAAGACTTGTCACAGTTGATGAACCAATATTGATACAATATTGCTAACTAAGTTCATAGTTTACATTAGGGATCACTCTTTGTCCTTCATTCTATGGATTTTGACAACTGTATGATGTGCTAGTTGCTTCAGTCATGTCTGACTCTTTGCGACACTATGGATTATAGCCCACCAGGCTCCTCTGTCCATGGGATTCTCCAGGCAAGAATACTGGAGTGGGTTGTCATGCCCTCCTCCAGAGGATCTTCCCGACCCAGGGATGGAACCCACATCTCTTAAGTCGCCTGCGTTGGCAGGCAAGTTCTTTACCACTAACATCACCTGGGAAGCCCCTGTATGATTATATGAACGTTTGTGTCCAAAGTTATGTATCATGTAAAACAGTTTCACTGCTCTAAATATATCCTGTGCTTTACCTATTCATTCCTCTCTCCACTCTCCAAAAACCCCTGACAACGCTGATCTTTTTACTCTGTCTGTACTTTTGCCTTTTCCAGTGTCATCCTGTGGAAATCATATGTGATGGTTAACTTTATGTGTCAACTTGACTGTGCCATGGGTTATCAAGATATTTGATTAACCATTATTCTGCATGTGTTTGTGAGGATGTTTCTGGATAAAAATAATATTTGAATTGATAGATGAAATAAAGCAGATTGCTCTCACCAGTGTGGGTAGGCCTCCTCTAATTCACTCAAGATCTGAATAGAACAAAAAGACTGAGAGATGGAGAATTTTCTTTCTTTGTTTACGGTCTTTGAGCTGGGACTTTGCTCTTCTCTTGCTTTTGAACTTGGATTAGAACGTACATTATAATCTCTCCTGGGTCTTCAGCTTGCTGAATGCAGATCTAGGAATGTGTTAGCCTCCATAATTGCATGAGCCATAATTCCTTATAATAAATCTTTTTATATATGTATATAAATAGGCTTTTCAGATTGGCTTCTTTCACTTAGTAATACATATTTAATATTTCTCTTTGTCTATTTGTGGCTTTTTGACAGCTCATTTCTTTTTATCATTAAATAATATTCCGTGGTCCAAATGTACCATTGTTGTACCATTCACATTTTAGTGGCTTTCAAGTTTTGATAGATATGAGTTATATTTCTATAAATCAGTGTGTAGGTTTTGTGTGGACAAACATTTCCGACTCCTTTGGGTAAATACCAAGGAATGAGATTGCTGGGTAATACAGTAAGAGTGTGTTTAGTTTATAGGGAATTGCCAAACTGTTGTCCAAAGTGGCTACATAATTTTTCATTCTCACAGCAATGATCACCTTTGTTTTGAAAAATACTGTTAGTCATAGAATTGGGGGTTGAACTCTTTTTCTTTGCATCAGAAGATGTCATGCCCCTGTCCCTGTCCTCCATTCCTCCTGGTCAGAAGTCACCAGTCATTGTTGTTTCTCTGGATGACTTCAATACATTTTCTTTATGTTTGCTTTTCAGTAATTTAGCTATGATGCAGCAATTTGTAGGTTTCTTATTATTTCCCGAATAAATCTCTTGCCTGGATAAACTCCTCCTACAATTAAATGACTAGATAAGAATGCTTTTAAATAGTCATGTCGATTATTTTTATACAAAGAATTTAGTAGTATGCTAGACACATAGTTCAGTTCAGCTCAGTTCAGTCGCTCAGTCATATCTGACTCTCTGCAACCCCATGAATCACAGCACGCCAGGCCTCCCTGTCCATCACCAACTCCCGGAGTTCACTCAAACTCATGTCCATTGAGTCGGTGATGCCATCCAGCCATCTCATCCTCTGTCGTCCCCTTCTCCTCCTGCCTTCAATCCCTCCCAGCATCAGAGTCTTTTCCAATGAGTCAACTCTTCGCATGAGGTGGCCAAAGTATTGGAGTTTCAGCTTTAGCATCATTCCTTCCAATGAATACCCAGGACTGATCTCCTTTAGAATGGACTGGTTGGATCTCCTTGCAGTCCAAGGGAGTCTCAAGAGTCTTCTCCAACACCACAGTTCAAAAGCATCAATTCTTCGGTGCTCAGCCTTCTTCACAATCCAACTCTCACATCCATACATGACCACAGGAAAAACCATAGCCTTGACTAGATGGACCTTTGTTGGCAAAGTAATGTCTCTGCTTTTTAATATGCTATCTAGGTTGGTCATAACTTTCCTTCCAAGGAGTAAGCGTCTTTTAATTGCATGGCTGCAATCACCATCTGCAGTGATTTTGGAGCCCCCCAAAATAAAGTCTGACACTGTTTCCCCATCTATTTGCCATGAAGTGATGGGATCAGATGCCATGATCTTAGTTTTCTGAATGTTTTATACAAAGAATTTAGTTGTATGCTAGACACATAGTAGCAGCTGTTATTATAGAAATATGTTTTTAGGTTATCTGTGAAAAATATACAATTAATTATTTCATTTAGATATTTTAAACCATAACTAAGGAATATTAATTATGAAATTACTTTTTAAGAAAACATTGTTCCTCATAGATGGAGGAAAGTTTATAAGCAAACTATAAACTGTAAAGGTAAACTAAAGCAGAGGTAAACTAAGCATTACTCATTACAAATTCCAAATTAAGTGAATATAAATTATATGGATTTTTTTGCACACTAGTTCCACAGAGAGATGTACAAATGTTATGATTCAGTAAAGAATCATATGACAAATGATGAATAATCTCAAAAAAGGAGGTGAGTGGAAAGGATTAAAACCCAGGAAGAGGCTGCTTACATTCTTTGAAGTAGAAAATACTGAGGCTTTACTGTGAATTGTAGAACACTTTACAATTAGGTCATGGGAATTACGAGGAAGAGATGTATTTGTTTTGTTTCTTTTTGATGGCTCCTCCTAGAATTGTTTTCTTTTCTCCAAAATAATGGTTTGTTTCAAGACAATAATAACAAAGTTATATATGGTCCTTTCCTAGTTTATAAAGAATTTTTAACACATTTTATCTCCTTTAATTTTTATTAAAGTAAATAAAATCATTGCCTCTCATTTATTTATGGGCTCAACACACCCAATTTGTGACTGATGTGGGCATTGAAACCATAACTTGCAATGCCAAACCCTATGCAGATGAATATTCCACCATTTTACTGTAGCAAATAAATGCTAAATAAATAGCCCCTCATACCGTGACGTGAATCTGCAATAACTAAAACCCAAACACCAAAATTCAGTTAATTGAGCTTTATCTCTTTCTTTGTATTTTTTTCTCTAACATTGTCTTTTAAAAATTTTTATTATTTTTTAAATATAAATTTATTTATTTTAGTTGGAGGCTAATTACTTTACAATATTGTATTGGTTTTGCCATACATTGACATGAATCCTCCACGGGTGTACATGTGTTCCCAATCTTGAACCCCCCTCCCACATCCCTTCCCATCCCATCCTTCTGGGTCATCCCAGTGCACCAGCCCCAAGCACCCTGTATCATGCATCAAACATGGACTGGCGATTCATTTCACATACGATAATATACATGTTTCAATGCCATTCTCTCAAACCATCCCACCCTTGCCCTCTCCCACAGAGTCCAAAAGTCTGTTCATACATCTGTGTCTCTTTTGCTGTCTCGCATACAGGGTTATCGTTACCATCTTTCTAAATTCCATATATACATCTTAATATACTGTATTGGTGTTTTTCTTTCTGGCTTACATCACTCTGTATAATAGGCTCCAGTTTCATCCACCTCATTAGAACTGATTCAAATGTATTCTTTTTAATGGCTGAGTAATATTCCATTGTGTATATGTACCACAGCTTTCTTATCCATTTGTCTGCTGATGGACATCTAGGTTGCTACCATGTCCTGGCTATTATAAACAGTGCTGTGATGAACACTGGGGTACATGCGTCTCTTTCAATTCTGGTTTCCTCAGTGTGTATGCCCAGCAGTGTGATTGCTGGGTCATATGGCAGTTCTATTTCCAGTTTTTTAAGGAATCTCCACACTGTTCTCCATAGTGGCTGTACTAGTTTGCATTCCCACCAACAGTGTAAGAGGGTTCCCTTTTCTCCACACCCTCTCCAGCATTTATTGCTTGTAGACTTTTGGATAGCAGCCATTCTGACTGGCATGAAATGGTACCTCATTGCGGTTTTGCTTTGCATTTCTCTGATAATGAGTGATGTTGAGCATCTTTTCATGTGTTTGTTAGCCATCTGTATGTCTTCTTTGGAGAAATGTCTGTTTAGTTCTTTGGCCCATTTTTTGATTGGATCATTTATTTTTCTGGAATTGAGTGAGCTGAGCTTTATCCGAGATCTGAAGCACTGCCAGGAGTTTCAGAGACATAGGAGAGCGATTTACATGCAGATTTAGATACAGATGTAGAGTAAACAGCAGCAGGGCATACCAAAGAGAAAGAAAGCACAGTTTTTGTGTTGTACCCTAAATGTGAATTTAGAGACGCGAAAGAGTGAATAGGTTAGAGGGAACGTACTGCAGACCAAAGAATGCAGAGCAAGGGGGAGAGAAATTTCAGGAGAAATGACCAAGTATCAGAAAGTCCTCAGGGGAGAGTGTAATGCAAAAAACCAACAAAAAGAATGATCACAAATACTAGCTACACTGGTACCACAACTGCAACAAAGAAACATTTAGACCATGCCTGCAACATGCACTACTTCCTAAACACAGTGGGATTGAGTAACAAGTCTCAGAGCCACAGCTTCTAAGAGATGATGCAAAAGTTAAAGCAGGTGTGACTGACTTCCAGAATCCAGTCTCGTAGCGACTCACAATGTAAAATTGTGCGTGACAGTGCTATCATATTAAGATACTGGGGTATTGAATGGGGGCTTCCCTGATGGCTCAGATGGTAAAAAATCTGCCTCCAACACAGGAGATGTGGGTTTGATCCCTGGGTTGGTAAGATCCCCAAAGAAGGGAATGGCAACTCACTCCAGTATTCTTGCCTGGAGAATTCAGTGGACAGAGGAGCCTGGCAGGCTACAACTGAGTGACTAACATTTCACTTCACTTCACTTTCACATCACAGAGCAGGCTGTAAATGCATGAGTGGGTACAAAAAGAGGAAATGAGATCCAGGAGGCCAGAGAGGAAGGCACTAAGGACAGTGGGGTAGCACCGACACAGTAAGTGCTTCACGCCTAATAAAACCTTTAGGTGGGAGAAGCAGTTTTTAAAAGAGTTATTTCAAATCTGGAATTACTGAAACATCTTCTGTAAAGATGTTCTTAGGTTTGCCCAGAGTGGGACTGCTGCTCTCAAACAACATGGTTTTTATTTAAATTTGCAGTAAAAAACTCAGTCAGGGATTATCTGAGTCAGCAATAACATTTAATATTTGTACATTCCTCTTAAAGTTTTCAAAGAGGTGTTGCACACATAATACTATTTGGTTCTTAAAAATTCTGTGAAGAAGTTATTGATGTTTCAAGTCTTTTTAGAAGAAAAGAAATCATCTCAGTGAGGCCCAGTGGTAGAAAAAGCCTCGGCCAGGCATTAGACAGACTTGGTTTCATATCTGGGCACAGCCTGACAGTTACTAGTTTGTTACACTGGATGAGTTATTAACTTTCCTGGACCCCAAGGCCCTATATGCAAAATAAGGATTATGGTTTATAGTTTGCCATGTTTCTTATTAATATCATGTAAGATAATTGTTTGCTGTTTAGTCACTAAATCATGTCCAACTCTTTGAGACCCCATGGACTGTAGCCTGCCAGACTCACAAAAAGATAAAGCTCAATCTGGCTTGCCACAATTTTAGAGGTTTCATTTTTGGCCAACCAAAATGATTGGGAATCGTGACTGGAAACAAGCAAAATTGTTACACCAAACCTGTCGTGAAGGTTTCTGATTGTAGCCCAATCTTTAGGCTAAGAAAACCTCCTCAAACCCACTCTCACACAGTCCTAATTGAAGCCCATTCCCAACACTTCATAGTAGACCTTGTGCATGTCACAGGGAATGAAGGGAAACTCTTAGGAGAGGTGACTTGCTGCTGCAACCCTCAATCTTTGTGCTGGCACCATTGCACTGAGAAATGTCCTTTTGAGAAGCTGGTGACTGGCTGGCTTGTGTTTTTGGTCACACTGAAGGCACATTCTTTGAGAACCTACTACGTACAAGCTCTGTGCTTTGTTCTCTTCTAAATCCTGCCCAAGGTGCAGAGGGAGGAAGAAACAGACACTACAGGGACTTTCCACATTGAAGGAAGTTCTGTGGAGACTATAAAACAACCAGTATCTTGTTAACTGGTGAAATGTGTGTTTCTCTGATTAGAAGACTTAGGCATGAATTCTACCTGGATGCTCTCTTATTATGCTCAAGGGGACCATTTTCTTCAAAGAGATGTGTTGGTGAATCAGCACATACAGATTCACTTTATTTTCAGCTCTTGGGAATTCAAGAAACAGATTTCTTCTAGGAAAATTTCCAAGGCAATGCTTGGAATTTCTTGAATAAACAAATAATGGTGGGACACATGTGTGTGTTCTTATTTATAAATCTATTTTATGTATTATCTATTTAATCTATCTCATTTTTAAAAGTAAGCATGAAAATCGATCAGCCAGTTTTTCACCTGTTTGTTTCAGCCAACTTGTCTTTTGATGTCAGGAATTTATAAGAAGTAAAATACATAGAATGAGAATTTTGACATATCTGTCACATATCACTTCAACTTCAATGAAGAAAATGTATTCTTTGCAATAAGCTCTATTTATATATACTGAATATTATTCAGGAGTATTCTTGGTAAGTACTTCCCTGGTGGTTCAGTAGTAAACAATCCACCTGCCAATTCAGGAGACATGGGTTCAATCCCTGGGTCGGGAATATTCCCTGGAGAAGGAAATGGCAACCCACTGTAGTATTCTTCCCTGAGAAATCCCATGGACAGAGGATCCTGGTGGGATATAGTCCATGGGATCGCCAAGAGTCAGACAAGACTTAGCGACTAAACAACATCAACAGCATTCTTGGAAAAATATGTGTTTCCATGTGTTGTTTTCACTTTTGGTAGTATACTTGCACAGCTGGCTCCCACAGGTAGTACTTCCTGAGGAATAATGACAGAACAATAGATGTTGTCCTGGTGGCAGTTACAATGAGAAGCATATTAATTTCTAGTATGGGCTTTAGGCCCACAGGCTTTAGTAGTTGCAGTTCACGGGGGCTAGAGTGCTGGCTCAATAGTTGTGGCACACAGGCTAATTTCCTCCTTATCATGTAGGATCTGCTCAGACCAGGGACTGAACTCATGTCCCTTGCACTGGCAAGCAAATTCTTAACTACTAACCACAGGGAAATCCTCTTGTTAAATTGCAATTGTTTATATGTTTAGGATCATAGCTATTTGATTGGTTATAGATGCTGCAAATGCTTTTTCTCATTCAATAAGCTTGCCATTTCTCTGTCTTGATAATTAAATTTGATTAATAGAAACACCTTATTTTAATGTGTTCGATTAATTTTCCCATTTTGTTCAACAATATCTCTATCATGAGATTCTAAAAATATTCTCCTATATTATTCTTGAAAAATTGTATTATTTTGCTTTTCACCCTGGGTTCTGGAATTGATTTTTTTGAGTGAGGTAGAGGTCTGCATGGATGATTGACTATTTCAACACTATTTATTAAAGAGAATTATTGTCTCTCAACTGCCCTGCCATCCCACATTTGTCATAAATTCAGTGTCCATATATTAAGTGACTTTGTACTTGGGCCTTCTGCCCTTTCTATTCTTTTATTTGTCTATCCATACACCAATAATAGATTGGTCCACTTTTAAAGAACACTGCTATCTAGTGGAACAATTTCTCTCATTCTGTTTTTCTTTGTCTCAATTTATTCTTGGCTGTGTATTTCCTCATGTACTTTTCTATTAGTTGGTCAAGATATACAAAGAAACTTGAAATATTAGTTGGGATTGCATTGAAGTTATAGTTAATTTGTTGATAATTTATTAGTCTCACTCAAGTTTCAGATTAACCAGTCCTCCAGAATGCTAAGTCTGGCCAAGATCTCTGACACCCAGTGAGATTCCCAGAACCAACCACAGGTTTCAAAATCTGGTAGAAGGACTCAGAACTCACTGAAAGCTATTATGTGCATGCTTCATCACTCAGCCATGTCCAACTCTTTGCAACCTTTTGGACTATAGCCCACCAGGCTCCCCTGTCTATGGGATTTCTCAGGCAAAAATACTGGGTTGGATTGCCATTTCCTCTTCTGGGGGATCTTTCTGAACCAGGGATTGAACCATGTCTCCTACCTCAGCAGGTTTATTCCCATCGGGGAAGTCCCCGTGAAAGCTACGACGCTGATAGTCATATTTATTAAAGTTAGGAATACAAATTAGAACCCTTCAAACGAAAAGACACAATGAGTCAAGGTCTGGGAAGGTGTGGAGCTTCTGGCTGTCCTCTCCCTGTGGAGCCATGAATGACAGTACCTCTTCCTGGCCATGAGTGGTAACACATACAGCATATTCCTGCCAGCTAGGGAGCTCACCTGAGCTTCTGTGTCCAAAACTTTTGCTGAGACTTCATTGCCTAGGCATGATTGAACTATTGACCATGTAGTTGAACTCAGTCCTCAGCCTTCTCTCCCCAGAGATTCAGCTGATATTACTTGGCCCAATGAGCCCATCGAGAATCATCTCATTAGTACAAACTATGATGTGGCATCTGGCTCATCATGAATAACAAAGGCACTCTAGCACTCAGGAAACTCCTAGTGTATAGAAGTTACCTCCCAAGCATCTGGGCAAAGGCCAGACCTGTCTTTGGAAGACAAACTCTTCTATGTGATTTTTTTCTTTCTTCTTTATCTTTATTCATGTTTATTTCCTTTTCTTGATACATTGCACAGGATTCCAGCATATTCTAAAACAGTAGTGCTAACTGTGGGTACTAGTGTTTTGTTTCTGATCTTCAAGTGGATGTTTTCAATATCACCATTAAGACATCCTATATCATATTAGAAAACTTTTCTTCTATTCCCAGTTTGTTAAAAATGGAGATTTTGTCAACAAAGTGGAGCTTTCTTTACTTTGTTTGCATCTGATATTTGTATAGTTCTCTGCAGTTCAGTTGCTCAGTCGTGTCCGACTCTTTGCGACCCCATGAATCACAGCATGCCAGGCTTCCCCGTCCATCACCAACTCCCGGAGTTCACTCAGACTCACGTCCATCGAGTCAGTGATGCCATCCAGCCATCTCATCCTCTGTCGTCCCTTCTCCTCCTGCCCCCAATCCCTCCCAGCATCAGAGTCTTTTCCAATGAGTCAACTCTTCTCATGAGGTGGCCAAAGTACTGGAGTTTCAGCTTTAGCATCTTTCCTTCCAAAGAAATCCCAGGGCTGATCTGCTTCAGAATGGACTGGTTGGATCTCTTTGCAGTCCAAGGGACTCTCAAGAGTCTTCTCCAACACCACAGTTCAAAAGCATCAATTCTTCGGCGCTCAGCCTGTAAATGTAGCTAATTACATCAATTTACTAATGTCAAAAACATATGCAATGATGGAACACAGTTTGCTTTTAGTTCTTTGCTAAAATGAATAAGAATATGGTAAGTTATGTTAATGTTAAATAATTTTAACATTATTAAATTTAATAATGTTATTAAATTCTATTAGCTGATTTTTCCATTTTACTCATGAATAAAATTTTTATGGGTTTTTTAAAAAAATTAAATGTCCTTGTTGGGTTTTGGAAACAGAGTTCTGCTGGCTTCAAAATGCAAGTTTAGGAGTGCTCCCTTTACAAAAATTTTCTCAGCAAGTCTATGTATTATTAGATGGTTTCCCAGATGGCTCAGCGGTAAAGAATCCTGCCAAGCAGGAGGTTTAATCGCTGGGTTGGGAAGATCCCCTGGAGGAGGAAATGACAACCCACTCCAGTATTCTTGCCTGGGAAATCTCATGGATAGATGAGCCTGGCGAGCTACAGTTCATGGAGTTGCAAAAGAGTTGGACACGACTTAGTGACCAAACAACAAGAATACATCAATAACATGTATTATTGGTACTATACGATCCTGAAATGTTTGGTAGAATTCCCTAGGTGAAATGATTTGGACCAAATTTCAGTTATGACGTGCAATGTCTTTAACCACAATAGGAACATGGACTTTCTATTTCCTCTTATATTGCTTCTGTTAAGTTAATGCCTTAATAAACATATTTGTTATGTCTCTAATGCATTCTTATGAAAGTTGTTCACATTGTCCTCTATTTTTCAGTGACTACATGATCTGCAGTTGTGTCTCTTAGCAGTTATTTTCTCCCACCATTTTGAGAATTTCACTTCATTATCCTTTGACTTCACTTTCTTTTTTTTTTTTTTTTTCCTTTAGATGGGATAGCTTTATTATTATTATTATTATTTTATAATTTTAAAATCTTTAATTCTTACATGCGTTCCCAAACATGAACCCCCTCCCACCTCCCTCCCCATAACATCTCTCTGGGTCATCCCCATGCACCAGCCCCAAGCATGCAATCTTACATGATAGTATACATGTTAGAATGCCATTCTCCCAAATCATCCCACCCTCTGCCTCTCCCTCTGAGTCCAAAAGTCCATTATACACATCTGTGTCTTTTTTGCTGTCTTGCATACAGGGTCGTCATTGCCATCTTTCTAAATTCCATATATATGTGTTAGTATACTGTATTGGTGTTTTTCTTTCTGGCTTACTTCACTCTGTATAATCGGCTCCAGTTTCATCCATCTCATCAGAACTGATTCAAATGAATCCTTTCTAAAGGCTGAGTAATACTCCATTGTGTATATGTACCACAGCTTTCTTATCCATTCATCTGCTGATGGACATCTAGGTTGTTTCCATGTCCTGGCTATTATAAACAGTGCTGCGATGAACATTGGGGTACACGTCTCTCTTTCAATTCTGGTTTCCTCGGTGTGTATGCCCAGAAGTGGGATTGCTGGGTCATAAGGGAGTTCTATTTGCAATTTTTTAAGGAATCTCCACACTGTTCTCCATAGTGGCTGTACTAGTTTGCATTCCCACCAATAGTGTAGGAGGGTTCCCTTTTCTCCACACCCTCTCCAGCATTTATTGCTTGCAGATTTTTGGATCACAGACATTCTGACTGGTGTGAAGTGGTACCTCATTGTGGTTTTGATTTGCATTTCTCTAATAATGAGTGATGTTGAGCATCTTTTCATGTGTTTGTTAGCCATCCGTATGTCTTCTTTGGAGAAATGTCTATTTAGTTCTTTGGCCCATTTTTTGATTGGGTTGTTTCTTTTTCTGGAATTGAGCTGCATAAGTTGCTTGTATATTTTTGAGATGAGTTGTTTGTCAGTTGCTTCATTTGCTATTATTTTCTCCCATTCAGAAGGCTGTCATTTCACCTTGCTTATATTTTCCTTTGTTGTGCAGAAGCTTTTAATTTTAATTAGATCCCATTTGTTTATTTTTGCTTTTATTTCCAGAATTCTGGGAGGTGGATCATAGAGGATCCTGCTGTGATTTATGTCTGAGAGTGTTTTGCCTATGTTCTCCTCTAGGAGTTTTATAGTTTCTGGTCTTACATTTAGATCTTTAATCCATTTTGAGTTTATTTTTGTGTGTGGTGTTAGAAAGTGATCTAGTTTCATTCTTTTACAAGTGGTTGACCAGTTTTCCCAGCACCACTTATTAAAGAGATTGTCTTTACTCCATTGTATATTCTTGCCTCCTTTGTCAAAGATAAGGTGTCCATATGTGTGTGGATTTATCTCTGGGCTTTCTATTTTGTTCCATTGATCTATATGTCTGTCTTTGTGCCAGTACCATACTGTCTTGATGACTGTGGCTTTGTAGTAGAGCCTAAAGTCAGGCAAGTTGATTCCTCCAGTTCCATTCTTATTTCTCAAGATTGCTTTGGCAATTCGAGGTTTTTTGTATTTCCATACAAATCTTCAAATTATTTGTTCCAGTTCTGTGAAAAATATGGCTGGTAGCTTGATAGGGATTGCATTGAATTTGTAAATTGCTTTGGGTAGTATACTCATTTTCACTATATTGATTCTTCCGATCCATGAACATGGTATATTTCTCCATCTATTAGTGTCCTCTTTGATTTCTTTCATCAGTGTTTTATAGTTTTCTATATATAGGTCTTTAGTTTCTTTAGGTAGATATATTCCTAGGTATTTTATTCTTTTCATTGCAATGGTGAATGGAATTGTTTCCTTAATTTCTTTTTCTACTTTCTCATCATTAGTGTATAGGAATGCAAGGGATTTCTGTGTGCTGATTTTATATCCTACAACTTTACTATATTCATTGATGAGCTCTAGTAATTTTCTGGTGGAGTCTTTAGGGTTTTCTATGTAGAGGATCATGTCATCTGCAAACAGTGAGAGTTTTACTTCTTCTTTTCCAATTTGGATTCCTTTTATTTCTTTTTCTGCTCTGATTGCTGTGGCCAAAACTTCCAGAACTATGTTGAATAGTAGCGGTGAAAGTGGGCACCCTTGTCTTGTTCCTGACTTTAGGGGATATGCTTTCAATTTTTCACCATTGAGGATAATGTTTGCTGTGGGTTTGTCATAGATAGCTTTTATTATGTTGAGGTATGTTCCTTCTATTCCTGCTTTCTGGAGAGTTTTTATCATAAATGGATGTTGAATTTTGTCAAAGGCTTTCTCTGCATCTATTGAGATAATCATATGGCTTTTATTTTTCAATTTGTTAATGTGGTGAATTACATTGATTGATTTGCGGATATTGACGAATCCTTGCATCCCTGGGATAAAGCCCACTTGGTCATGGTGTATGATCTTTTTAATGTGTTGTTGGATTCTGATTGCTAGAATTTTGTTGAGGATTTTTGCATCTATGTTCATCAGTGATATTGGCCTGTAGTTTTCTTTTTTTGTGACATCTTTGTCAGGTTTTGGTATTAGGGTGATAGTGGCCTCATAGAATGAGTTTGGAAGTTTACCTTCCTCTGCAATTTTCTGGAAGAGTTTGAGTAGGATAGGTGTTAGCTCTTCTCTAAATTTTTGGTAGAATTCAGCTGTGAAGCCATCTGGACCTGGGCTTTTGTTTGCTGGAAGATTTCTGATTACAGTTTCAATTTCCGTGCTTGTGATGGGTCTGTTAAGATTTTCTATTTCTTCCTGGTTCAGTTTTGGAAAATTGTACTTTTCTAAGAATTTGTCCATTTCTTCCACGTTGTCCATTTTATTGGCATACAACTGCTGATAGTAGTCTCTTATGATCCTTTGTATTTCTGTGTTGTCTGTTGTGATCTCTCCATTTTCATTTCTAATTTTATTGATTTGATTTTTCTCTCTTTGCTTCTTGATGAGTCTGGCTAATGGTTTGTCAATTTTATTTATCCTTTCAAAGAACCAGTTTTTGGCTTTGTTGATTTTTGCTATGGTCTCTTTTGTTTCTTTTGCATTTATTTCTGCCCTAATTTTTAAGATTTCTTTCCTTCTACTAACTCTGGGGTTCTCCAATTCTTCCTTTTCTAGTTGCTTTAGTTGTAGAGTTAGGTTATTTATTTGACTTTTTTCTTGTTTCTTGAGGTATGCCTGTATTGCTATGAACTTTCCTCTTAGCACTGCTTTTATAGTGTCCCACAGGTTTGGGGTTGTTGTGTTTTCATTTTCATTAGTTTCTATGCATATTTTGATTTCTTTTTGATTTCTTCTGTGATTTGTTGGTTATTCAGAAGTGTGTTGTTCAACCTCCATATGTTGGAATTTTTAATAGTTTTTCTCCTGTAGTTGAGATCTAATCTTAATGCATTATGGTCAGAAAAGATGCTTGGAATGATTTCGACTTTTTTGAATTTATCAAGTTTAGATTTATGGCCCAGGATGTGATCTATCCTGGAGAAGGTTCCATGAGCACTTGAAGAAAAGGTGAAATTCATTGTTTTGGGGTGAAATGACCTATAGATATCAATTAGGTCTAACTGGTCTAATGTATCATTTAAAGTTTGTGTTTCTTTGTTAATTTTCTGTTGAGTTGATCTATCCATAGGTGTGAGTGGGGTATTAAAGTCTCCCACTATTATTGTGTTATTGTTGATTTCCCCTTTCATACTTGTTAGCATTTGTCTTACATATTGCAGTGCTCCTATATTGGGTGCATATATATTTATAATTGTTATATCTTCTTCTTGGATTGATCCTTTGATCATTATGTAGTGGCTTTCTTTGTCTCTTTTCACAGCCTTTGTTTTAAAGTCTATTTTATTGGATATGAGTATTGCCACTCCTGCTTTCTTTTGGTCTCTATTTGCGTGGTATATCTTTTTCCAGCCCTTCACTTTCAGTCTGTATGTGTCCCTTGTTTTGAGGTGGGTCTCTTGTAAGCAGCATATAGAGGGGTCTTGTTTTTGTATCCATTCGGCCAGTCTTTGCCTTTTGGTTGGGGCGTTCAACCCATTTACGTTTAAGGTAATTATTGATAAGTATGATCCCGTTACCATTTACTTTATTGTCTTGGGTTCAGGTTTATACACCCTTTTCGTGTTTCCTGTCTAGAGAATATCCTTTAGAATTTGTTGGAGAGCTGGTTTGGTGGTGCTGAATTCTCTCAGCTTTTGCTTGTCTGTAAAGCTTTTGATTTCTCCTTCGTATTTGAATGAGATCCTTGCTGGGTACAGTAATCTGGGCTGTAGGTTATTGTCTTTCATCACTTTAAGTATGTCTTGCCATTCCCTCCTGGCCTGAAGAGTTTCTATTGAAAGATCAGCTGTTATCCTTATGGGAATCCCCTTGTGTGTTATTTGTTGTTTTTCCCTTGCTGCTTTTAATATTTGTTCTTTGTGTTTGATCTTTGTTAATTTGATTAATATGTGTCTTGGGGTGTTTCGCCTTGGGTTTATCCTATTTGGGACTCTCTGTGTTTCTTGGACTTGGGTGATTATTTCCTTCCCCATTTTAGGGAAGTTTTCAACTATTATCTCCTCAAGGATTTTCTCATGATCTTTCTTTCTGTCTTCTTTTTCTGGGACTCCTATAATTCGAATGTTGGAGCGTTTCATATTGTCCTGGAGGTCTCTGAGATTGTCCTCGTTTCTTTTAATTCGTTTTTCTTGTTTCCTCTCTGATTCATTTATTTCTACCATTCTATCTTCTATTTCACTAATCCTATCTTCTGCCTCCGTTATTCTACTATTTGTTGCCTCCAGAGTGTTTCTGATCTCATTTATTGCGTTATTCATTATATCTTGACTCTTTTTTATTTCTTCTAGGTCCTTGTTAAACCTTTCTTGCATCTTCTCAATCCTTGTCTCTAGGCTATTTATCTGTGATTCCATTTTGATTTCAAGATTTTGGATCATTTTCACTATCAATATTCAGAATTCCTTCTCAGGTAGATTCCCTACTTCTTCCTCTTTTGTTTGGTTTGGTGGGCAACTCTCCTGTTCCTTCACCTGCTGAGTATTCCTCTGTCTCTTCATCTTGGTTATATTGCTGTGTTTGGGGTGGCCTTTTTATATTCTGGTAATTTGTGGAGTTCTCTTTATTATCGAGCTTCCTCACTGTGGTGGGGTTCTATCAGTGGCTTGTCAAGGTTTCCTGGTTAGGGAGGCTTGTGTTGGAGTTCTGGTGGGTGGAGCTGGGTTTCTTCTCTCTGGAGTGCAGTGGAGTGACCAGTAATGGGTTATGAGACATCAAAGGTTTTGGAATAATTTTGAGCTGCCTGTATATTGAAGCTCAGGGGAGTGTTCCTATGTTGCTGGAGAATTTGAGTGGTATGTCTTGTTTTGGAACTTGTTGGCCCTTGGGTGGAGCTTGGTTTCGGTGTAGGTATGAAGGCATTTGATGAGCTCCTATTGCTTAATGTTCCCTGAATTCAAGAGTTCTCTAATGTTTTCAGGCTTTGGATTTAAGCCTCCTGCTTCTGGTTTTCAGTTTTATTTTTACAGTAGTCTCTAGACTTCTCCATCTATACAGCACCGATGATAAAACATCTAGGTTAAAGATGAAAAGTTTCTCCACATTGAGGGACACTCAGAGGTTCACTGAGTTACAAGGAGAAGAGAAGATGGAGGGGGTAGTTAGAGGTAACTGGAATGAGATGCGGTGAGATCAAAAGAGGAGAGAGCAAGCTAGCCAGTAGTCACTTCCTTATGTGTGCTCTATAGTCTGGACCGCTCAGAGGTATTTACGGAGTTATATGGGGAAGAGGAGAGGGAGGAAGTAGACAGAGGTGGCCAGGAGGATAAGAGAGAGGAATGAGAAGGAGAGAGACAAATCCTGCCAATAACCAGTTCCTTAGGTGTTCTCCACCGTCTGGAACACACAGAGATTCACAGAGTTGGATAGAGAAGAGATGGGGGAGAAAAGAGACAGAGGCCACCTGGTGGAGAAAAAGGAGAGTCCAAAGGAGGAGAGAGTGGTCAAGCCAGTAATCTTGCTCTCAGGTAAACTTGGGTAGTGAAGTTTGGGTTTTTAAATGTACAAAATTGACAACAAAAACCTAAGAGCAAAGATTAAAAATCTAGAGTAGAGGTTGGATTTTCAAAAATACAATATTAAAGAAAAGAAGCAGAAGGAAAAAGGAAGAAAGAAAAAAAAAACAAACAAGAATTATTAAAAAAAAAAAAAAAAACCAAAAAACCACCAACAACCGTCCAAAGACTATATATGGTGTTTGCCTTAAAAAAAAAAAAAGAAAAGAAAAAGTCTTTTTTTTTTAATAGTAATAGGTTATAAAATAAAAATTAGAGGAGAAATAGAAGACTTAACAATTTAAAAAAAGTTAGAAAAAAAAAAAAAGAAAAACAAAACAAAACAAAACAAAAAAGGAATGATTTTAAAAATAGAAAAAATATCTGACCCTTCTCCGATGTTGTGGGCCGTGCGGGATCACTTCCAAGGTGGTTCCCTCTGTTTAACTTCTTCTGTTTGCTGGTTTTTTAGGCTCACTAGTTCAGTTGCGCTGTGGGGAGGGGGGATGCTGCAAACAAATAGCACTGTCGTGTGCACACAGTGTCTCAGCCCCACTGGACCTGTCCCTTCTCGAGGCGCACAAACCGCTCCAGCTCTACGATGCTCACCTGGTAACCATCTGGGGCCGGCCCTAGGCTGCATGCACTTCCCCGGTCCAAGCCGCTCAGGTTCAGCGCTCAGGCAGCCCTCAGAGGCACAGATTCGGCTGGGACTGCACTTTGTGCCCTTCCCAGGTCCGAGTAGCTCAGGAGTTTGGCGAGCCCGATCGCTGCGGCTTGTCGCCTTTTCTGCCGCTGCTGCTCAGCTTTCTGGGTGGACCGCTGATGCCCCTTGTGAGGCAGATGATGACTGTCCAGCACCCCCAGAAGTCTTGGCAAAGAAGCCTGCTTGCAGTTAGGTACGTAAAGTCTCTCCGGGTCTGCAATTGCCCCTTTCTGGTCCTTACGGCTCTGGCTGCCTGTCCCCGGCGGGGGATGGTCTGCAGCCGGCTTTTTCCGCTCCGTCCTTTGTTCTGTGCTCGGTCCTGGCGGTGTCTTATGTTCGAGCTTTTCGTGCGGTAGCTATCCCACAGTCTGGTTTGCTAGCCCAAGTTAGATTGTTCTGGTTGCACGTGGGGCGTTCCTGCCTGATTCTTACAAAGCACTGCAGCCCACGCCTCCTGCGCGTTCCTGCCCTGCCCCCACTTCCCAGTGGCGGATGCAGGCGTCTGTGCTGCTTTTCCGCTGGGGGAGTTACTGTTGGGCTTGTAATCTCTTGGTTTTAATTATTTCTTTATTTTTCCTTCCTGTTATGTTGCCCTCTGTGTTTCCAAGGCTCGCCACAGACTCGGCAGGGTGAGTGTTTCCTGGTGTTTGGAAACCTCTCTTCTTAAAAATCCCTTCCCGGGACGGGCTTCCCTTCCCAGGACGGAGCTCCCTCCCCACCTCCTTTGTCTCCTTTTTCGTCTTTTGTATTTTTTCCTACCTGTTTTTGAAGACAATGGTCTGCTTTTCTGGTTGCCTGATGTCCTCTGCCAGCCTACAGAAGTTGTTTTGTGGAGTTTGCTTGGCGTTGAAATGTTCTTTTGAGGAATTTGTGAGGGAGAAAGTGGTCTTCCCGTCCTATTCCTCCGCCATCTTTACTCTTGGTCTGATTTCACTTTCTTTGCTTGAGAAGTCAGATGATGACAGTTCTTATTCTTTTCCATGAAATCTGAATTTTTTTCCTCTGGCTACTTTTTACATTTTATCTTTAACTTTAGTTGTACTTTAGTTTTACTATGATATTTCTAGATTGTCTGTGTGTGTGTGTGTGTGTGTGTGTGTGTGTGTGTGTGTGTTTATCTTGCCAGAGGTTACTGGGCCTTTTGCCTTCTAATAATTTTGGAAAATACTCTCAAATATTTCTTCTCCTCCTGCCTTTGTCTTATTTCTTTTAGTAACTATTATTTTTTATTATTTTGAATTCTACCATTATTAGTACTCTTTCTCTCTCTCTCTCTCTTTGCCTCATGTGTGTGTGTGTGTGTGTGTGTGTGTGTGTGTGCACGCGTGAATTCTTTTTGTCTCTCTATGAGTCATTCTGGATACTTTCCTCTGACCTGACTTCCAGCCTATTAATTCTCTCTTCAGCCATGTACAGATTGTAACCTGAAGTTAAACTCACCTTTCAAGTTGTATCTTCTATCATATTTTTTAATTTCAAAGTTTCTATTTGATCCTTTTTCAAATATGTATCATTTTTTATTGCTTTTACTTCTTGGCTAAAATAAATAAGGACATAGTAAGTATAGTTTAAATATCTGTGAACTATGGTTCCAAAATCTGGAGCCCCAGTTGTTTTGATTTTTCTGGTGTTTATGTGTGTGTTTTTTAATGTGCCTGGCTCTGTTTTGTTGTGTCCTAGTTATAGTTACTGGAGTTTTATTTGTAAGAAAAATTTAAGGACTAGGATAAATGTGAAGGTTTGGTTAGTTTGTCTAAATTACCTAGCCTACTATTGCTGGAAAAGGAAGAGCTAGAGTAATCTTTTAAAGAGATAAATAAAATTATGCCACTTCCTGACTTAAATCTTTTCAATGACTCCCCATGGAGTGTAGAATGAAATGTAAATTCTGTTCCTAGTTAAGGATTCCTGGGTGGCTCAGTGCTAAAGAATCTGCCTGCCAATGCAGGAGATGCAGATTTCATCCCTAGGTCAGGAAGATTCCCTGGAGCTGGAAATAGCAATCCACTCCCAGCATTCTTGCCTGGAGAATCCCACAGACACAGAATACTTGTGGGCTATAGTCCATGGGATTGCAAAGAGGCAGACATAACTAAGTGACTGAGCCCACAAAAACTGAGCACAAACCATTTCCTGCTTTAAATCTTTTCAATGACTTCCCATGGAGCTTAGAATAAAATCTAAATCTGTTTGTAGTTAAGATAACATCTTCACCGTCATTACATTTTTTAGTTTTTTCTAATTCAAGGAGCTTATTTTTGTTTCCACTCGCCCCTGGCTCTTTGAGTGGCTAACTGATCTTTTAGTTTTCAGTGAAATATGACTTCCTCAAGGGAAAACCTGACCTAACTAAATTGTTCAATTTAATATTTTCTATCACTAGGTTTACTTTCTTGAAAACATTTACCAACATCAGTGGTTATTTGGTTATTATTATTTACTTTTTCATTCTTTTTCCCCTACCACTAGAATATACACTTTGAGAACTGGGACTGCTTCTCTAGTAGCTAGCATGAAGCCTCACTCAAAATTCAGTAAGCAGGATTTTAATGAAGGTTGTATTAAGTGCTGAGAATATATTTAAAAACAGAAGTAATCATTGTTTCTGTCATTTTTGTTGTAGTAGTGGCAGTAGCAATAATAGTTGTATTATAGTTAAAAATAGTAATATGGGCAAAGACCCAGTCCAGGAAGCACCTGGAGAGTGATTCATCAGATTAAAGAACTTGTCTGAAATTAAGGAACTTCTGGAAAGAGAGGCTTAAAATTTGGATGCATACCACTTTTCTTAAGGTTCTAGGAAGCTAAAAGCCCATCATGAGGAAGTTGATGGCAAACTTAATTTCTGAGATCAAACCCTGAGCCTTTGGAATGGGAGAACTGACTCCAAGACCCTAGACCACCAGAGAACCAACCCTGTTACTGCTGCTGCTGCTGCTAAGTTGCTTCAGTCGTGTCCGACTCTGTGTGACCCCATAGATGGCAGCCCACCAGACTCCCCTGATCCTGGGATTCTCCAGGCAAGAACACAAATGGGTTGCCATTTCCTTCTCTAATGCATGAAAGTGAAAAGTGAAAGTGAAGTCGCTCAGTCATGTTCAACTCTTTGCGATCCCATGGACTGCAGCCTACCAGGCTCCTCCATCCATGGGATTTTCCAGGAAAGAGTATTGGAGTGGGGTGCCATTGCCTTCTCCAGAGAACCAACCTTAGGGAGTATCAAATAGTGAGAACTCACACAAAGGAAACCACTGTAATGCAAGACCCAGCATCACCCAACCACTACAGCCCCCTATGCAGGATGCCTCAAATAAAACAACAAAGAAAACAAAAGTACAAACCCAATCATCAGCAGACAGGAGTACCACCTCACTCAGCCTTGCCCATCAGAGGAAAAACAAAGAAAAAAACAAAAATGCAGCACAAATCTCACCCTTTACGAAGCTCACACAAACCATTTGACCAAACTTAGGAGGGCAGAAACAAAATGGAAGAAAGAATTCAACCTTCTTCAAGGAAATATCAACTTTGCTTGAAGCCTGGGAAAAGGAGCCCACAAACACAATAACTTAAAAAAAGTGAAAAGGCAGAGAAATACTGCACAAATGAAGGAACAAACTAGAAACACAGAAGTCTAAATAAATGAAGAGGAAATAGGAAAATTTCTTGCAATTTCCTGAAAAACTTGAAAAGGAATTCAGAATAATGATAGTAAAGATGATTAAAAACCTTGAAAACAAAAAGGAGAAAATGCAAGAATCAATTAACAAAGACCTGGAAGAATCAAAGAAAAAGCATACAGAGACAACACAATTACTGAAATTAAAAATACTCTAGAAGGAATCAATAGCACAATATCTGAAGCAGAACAATGAATCAGTGAGCTGGAAGATAAAATGGTGGAAATAACTTCTGAAAAGCAGAATAAAGTAAAAAGAATGAAAAGAGCTGAGGACAGTCTCAGAGACCTCTGGGACCATATCAAATGCACCAACATTCTAATTATAGGGGTCCCAGAAGAAGAGAAAAAGAAAGGTATGAGAACATTTTTGAAGAGATTGTAGTTGAAAATTTTCCCAACATGGAAAAGGAAATAGCCAATCAATCCAAGAGGCACAAAGAGTCCCATACAAGATAAACCCAAGGAGAAACACACCAAGACACATACTAATGAAACTAACAAAGACTAAGCACAAAGAAAGAATACTAAAAGCAGCAAGGGAAAAGCAACAAGTAACACACAAGGGAAACCCCATATGCTTAACAGCTGATCTTTCAGCAGAAACTCTGCAGAGCAGAAGGGAATGGCAGGATATATTTAAAGTACTGAAAGGGAAAAATCTACAACCAAGATTATTGTACTAGCAAGGATCTCATTCAAAATTAATGGAGAAATCAAAAGCTTTTCAGGCAAGCAAAAGTTAAGAGAATTCAATACCACCAAACCAGCTTTACAACAAATGTTAAAGTGATTTATATAGTCAAGAAATACAAGAGAAGAAAAAAGATCTATAAAATCAACCCCAAACTTTTAGAAAATGGCAACAGGAACATATATATCAATAATTCCTTTAAATGTATATGGATTAAATGCTCCAACCAAAAGGCACAAACTGGCTGAATGGATACAAAAACAAGACTCATATATATGCTGTCTACAAGAAACCCACTTCAGGCTTCAAGACATATATAGACTGAAAGTGAGAAAATATATTCCATGCAAATGGGAAGCAAAGAAACCTGAAGTAGCAATCCTCATATCTGACAAAATAGACCTTAAAATAAATAAGATTACAAGAGATAAGGAAGGACACTACATAATGATCAAGGGATCAATCCAAGAGGAAGACAACAATTGTAAATATGTGCCCAACATAGGAGCACCTCAATACATAAGACAAACACTAACAGACATAAAAAGAGAAATTAGCAGTAACACAATAATAGTAGGAGACTTTTAACACCCCACTCATACCAATGGACAGATCATCAAAACAGAAAATCAATAAGGAAACACAAGACTTAAATGATACATTAGATGAGATGGATCTCATTGATATCTTCAGGACATTCCATCCAAATGCAGACGAATACACTTCCTTCTTAAGTGCACATGGAACGTTCTCCAGGATAGACCACATCTTGGGTCACAAATCAAACCTCAGTAAATTTAAGTAAATTGAAATTGTATGAAGCATCTTCTCTGACCACAACGCTGAGACTAGAAATCAATTACAAGACTATAAGAAACACAAACACATGGGGATTAAACAACACTTTTCTAAATAACCAACAGGTTACTGACAAAATCAGAAAATGTCTAGAAACAAATGACAATGAAAACATGACAACTCAAAACCTATGGGATGCAGCAAAAGCAGTTCTAAGAGGAAAGTTTATAGCAGTACATTCCTACCTTAAGAAACAAGAAAAACATCGAATAGACAGCCTAACTTAACACCTAAAACAACTGGAAAAAGAAGAACAACAACAACAAAAAAAAACCCCAAAATTAGTAGAAGGAAAGAAACCATAAAGATCCAGGCAGAAATAAATAGAAAAGAAAGAAACAATAGTAAAGATTAATAAAACAAAAACTGGCTCATTGAGAAGATAAACAAAACTGACAAACCTTTAGCCAGACTCATCAAGAAGTAAAGAGAGAAGAATCAAATCAACAAAATTAGAAATGAAAAAGGAGAGGGTACAACAGACAAAGCAGAAATACAAAGGATTATAAGAGACTATTAGGAACAACTATATGGCAATAAAATAGATAACCTGGAAGACATGGAAAGATTCTTAGAAAAGTTCAATCTTCCAAGACTGAACCGGGAAGAAATAGAAATTATAAACAATGCAATTACAAGCACTGAAATTGAAGCTGCGATCAAAAATCTCCCAAAAGACAAAAGCTCAGGACCAGATGGCTTCACAGGAGAATTCTATCAAACATTTAGAGAAGAGCTAATGCCTATTCTTCTAAGACTCTTTCAAAAAGCTGCAGAGGAAGGAACATTTCCAAATTCATTCTATGAGGCCACCATCACCCTGATACTAAAACCAGACAAAGACAACATAAAAAAAGAAAACTATAGGCCAATATCACTGATGAACATAGATGCAAAAATCCTCAACAAAATTTTAGCAAACAGAATTCAGCAACACATCAAAAAGCTCATATACCATGATCAAGTTGGGTTTATTCCAGGAATGCAAGGATTCTTCAATATAAACAAATCAATGTGATACACCATATTAACAAATTGAAAGATAAAAACCATATGATAATCTCAATAGATGCAGAAAAAGCCTTCAACAAAATTCAGCTCCCATTTATGATTGAAACTCTTCAAAAAATGGGCATAGAAGGAACCTACCTCAACATAGTAAAAGCCATTTTGATAAGCCTACAGCAAAGATTATTCTCAATGGTGAAAAACTGAAAGCATTTCCTGTAAGATCAGGAACAAGACAAGGATGTCAACTTTCACCACTATTATTCAACATAGTTCTGGAAGTCCTAGCTACAGCAAATAGAGAAGAAAAAGAAATTAAAGGAATCCAGATTGGAAAAGAATAAATAAAGCTCTCACTGTTTGCAGATGATATGATACTATAAATAGAAAAGCCTAAAGATAGTATCAGAAAATTCCTAGAGCTAATCAGTGAATTTAGCAAAGTTGTAGGATACAAAATCAACACACAGAAATCACTTGCATTTCTATATACTAACAATAAAAAATCAGAAACAGCAATTAAGGAATCAATTCCATTCACCAAGGCAACAAAAATAATTAAATATCTAGCAATAAACTTACCTAAGGAGATGAAAAAACTGTATGCAGAAAATTATAAGACACTAATGAAAGAAATCAAAGATGACATTAACAGATGGAGAGATATTCCATGTTCCTGGGTAGGAAGAATCAATATTGTGAAAATGACTATAGACTACCAAAAGCAATTTACAGATTTAATGCAATCCCTATCAAATTACCAATGGCATTCTTCACAGAACTAGAACAAAATATTTTAAAATTCATACGGAAGCACTAAAGACCCAATATAGCCAAAGCAGTCTTGAGAAAGAATAATGGAGCTGGAGGAGACAAGCTTCCTGACTTCAGGTTATACTACAAAGCTAAAGTCATCAAGACAGTATGGTACTGGCACAAAAACAGAAATATAGACCAATGGAACAAGATAGAAAGCTCAGGAATAAACCCACGCACCTATGGGTACCTTATTTTTGACAAAGGAGGAAAGCATATACAATGGGGCAAAGACAGCATCTTCAATAAATGGTGCTGAGAAAACTGGACAGCTACATGTAAATGAATGAAATTAAAACATTTCCTAATATCATACACAAAGATAAACTCAAAATGGATTAAAGACCTAAATGTAAGATCAGAAACTATAAAACTCTTAGAGGAAAATATAGGCAGAACACTGAATGATATAAATCAAAGCAAGATCCTCTATTACCCATCTCCTAGAGTAATGGAAATAAAAACAAAAGTAAACAAGTGAGATCTGATTAAACTTAAAAGCTTTTGCACAGCAAAGGAAACTATAAGCAGGTGAAAAGACAGCCCTCAGAATGGGAGAAAATAATAGCAAATGAAACAACTGACAAAGGATTAATTTCAAAAATATACAAGTAGCTCATACAACTCAATACCAGAAAAACAACCCAATCAAAAAGTGGGAAAAAGACTCAAAAAGACATTTCTCCAAAGAAGACATACAGATTGCTAACAAACACAGGAAAGATGCTCAATATCACTCATTATTAGAGAAATGCAAATCAAAACTACAATGAGATATCATCCCACATCAGTCAGAATGGCCATCATCAAAAAGTCTACAAACGATAAATGCTGGAAAGGGTGTGGAGAAAAAGCAACACTCTCGCACTGCTGGTGAGTGTAAATTGATACAGCCACTATGGAAGACGGTATGGAGATTCCTTAAAAAACTAGGAATAAAACCACCATATGATCCGGCAATCCCACTCTTAGGCATATACCCTGAGGAAATCAAAATTTAAAGAGACACATGTATCCCATTGTTCATTGCAGCACTATTTATAATAGCTAGAACATGGAAGCAACTTAGATGTCCATCTACAGATAAATGGATAAAGAGGTAATGGCATATATACAAATGGAATATTGCTCAGCCATGAAAAGGAACACATTTGAGTCAGTTCTAATGAAGTGGATGAACCTAGAACCTATTATACAGAGTGAAGTGAGTCAGAAATAGAAAGATAAATACTGTATTCTAACACATATATACGGAATCTAGAAAAGTGGTACTGAAGAATTTATTTACAGGGCAACAATGGAGACACAGACATAGAAAATAGACTTATGGACATGGGGAAAGGGGAGGAGAGGGTGAGATGTATGGAAAGAGTAACATGGAAACTTACATTACTATATGTGAAATGGTGAAATGGATAGCCAATGGGAATTTCCTGTATGGCTCAGGAAAATCAAACAGGGGCTCTGTATCAACCTAGAGGGGTGAGAGAAGGAGATGGGAGGGAGTTTCAATAGGGAGGGGATATATGTATACCAAAGTCTGATTCATGTAGAGGTTTGACAGAAAACAGTAAAATTCTGTAAAGGAATTATCCTTCAATAAAAAATAAATAAATTTAAAAAATAATAACATGGCCATGAAAAGCAGTTAAAGTCAATACTGACTGAGTTTGAATCCTGTTCTGCCACTTATTACCTGTGTGACCTTGGACAAGGTAACTAACATCTCTGCTTTGGTTTCTTCAACGTCAGAAGAGCAGTAATTAAGTCTTAACCTCTTATCCAAATCATGAGGCTGAATATCTTTCAGAATTCAGAATTTTCCTTATTTTAGAAAGGCAATGTGGTACCACAGGACTGGAAAATGTCAGTTTTTCATTCCAATCCCTAAGAAAGGCAATGCCAAAGAATGTTCAAACTAATGCACAGTTGCACTCATCTCACATGCTGGCAAAGTAATGCTCAAAATTCTCCAAGTCCAGCTTCAAAGTATGTGAACTGTGAACTTCCAGCTGTTCAAGCTGGATTTAGAAAAGGCAGAGGAACCAGAGATCAAATTACCAACATCCCTTGGATCATCAAAAAAGCAAGAGAGTTCCAGAAAAACATCTACTTCTGCTTTATTGGCTACACCAAAGCCTTTGACCATGTGGATCACAACAAACTGTGGAAAATGCTTCAAAAGATGGGAATACCAGACCACCTGACCTGCCTCTGGAGAAATGTGGGTGCAGGTCAAGAAGCAACAGATAGAACTGGACATGAAACAACAGACTGGTTCCAAACTGGGAAAGGACTAGTCAAGGCTATATATTGTCACTCTGCTTATTTAACTTAGTTGCAGAGTACATCATGTGAAATGCTAGGATGGATGTATCACAAGCTGGAATCAAGATTGCTGGGAGAAATATAAATAACCTGAGATACACCACCCTTATGGTAGAAAGTGAAGAACTAAAGAGCCTCTTGATGAAAGTGAAAGAGGAGAGTGAAAAAGTTGGCTTAAAGCTCAACATCTTTTTTTGCGAGGGAGGGGGGTATTAGTTCTAAAAGGTCTTATAGGTCTTCATAGAACCATTCAACTTCAGCTTCTTCAACGTTACCGGTTGAGGAATAGACTTGGATTACTGTGATAGTGAATGGTTTGCTTTGGGAACGAACAGAGACCATTCTGTTGTTTTTGAGATTGCACCCAAGTACTGCATTTCAGACTCTTTTGTTGACCATGATGGCTACTCCATTTCTTCTAAGGGATTCCTGCCCACAGTGGTAGATATAATGGTCATCTGAGTTAAATTCACCCATTCCAGTCCATTTTAGTTCGCTGATTCCTAGAATGTCAACCTTCACTCTTGCCATCTCCTGTTTGACCACTTCCAATTTGCCTTGATTCAGGGACCTAACATTCCAGGTTCCTATGCAATATTGCTCTTTACAGCATCAGATCTTACTTCCATCACCAGTCACATCCACAACTGGGTATTGTTTTTGCTTTGGCTCCATCCCTTCATTCTTTCTGGAGTTATTTCTCCACTGATCTTCAGTAGCATATTGGGCACCTAATGACCTGGGGAGTTCTTCTTTCAGTATCCTATCATTTTGCCTTTTCATACTGTTCATGGGGTTCTCAAAGCAAGAATACTGAAGTGGTTTGCCATTCCCTTCTCCAGTGGACCACATTCTGTCAGACCTCTCCACCATGACCTGCCCGTCTTGGGTAGCCCCACAGGGCATGGCTTAGTTTCACTGAGTTAGACAAGGCTGTGGTCCGTGTGATTACATTGACTAGTTTTCTGTGATTATGGTTTCAGTGTGTCTGCCCTCTGATGCCCTCTCGCAACACCTACCATCTTACTTGGGTTTTTCTTACCTTGGACATTGGAGTATCTCTTCACAGCTGCTCCAGCAACGTGCAACCGCTGCTCCTCAACACTCCCTCCTTGGATGAGGGATATCTCCTCACCGCTGCCCCTCCTGACCTTGAACATGGATTAGCTCCTCTCGGCACTCCTGTGCCCCACGTAGCCACCACTCCTTGGACATACGGTTGCTCCTCCCGGCTGCCGCCCCAAACCTCGGACGAGGGGTAGCTCCTCTTGGCCACTCTTCTGCAAGGTCTGTCACAGCCGGCAGGCTTCTGCAGATTATACTAGGATAGACCTACAAGACCTTTTAGAACTAACACCCAAAAAAGATGTCCTTTTCATTATAGGGGACTGGAATGCAAAAGTAGGAAATCAAGAAACACCTGGAGTAACAGGCAAGTTTGGCCTTGGAATACAGAATGAAGCAGGGCAAAGGCTAATAGAGTTTTGCCAAGAGAACGCACTGGTCATAGCAAACACCCTCTTCCAACAACACAAGACAAGACTCTACACATGGACATCACCAGATAGTCAACAACAAAATTAGATTGATTATCTTTTTTGCAGCCAAAGATGGAGGAGCTATATACAGTCAGATAAAACAAGACAGGGAGCTGACTGTGGCTCAGATCATGAACTCCTTATTAACAAATTCAGACTCAAATTGAAGAAAGTAGGGAAAACCACTAGACCATTCAGGTATGACCTAAATCAAATCCCTTAAGATTATACAGTGGAAGTGAGAAACAGATTTAAAGGCCTAGATCTGATAGATAGAATGCCTGATGAACTATGGAATGAGGTTCATGACATTGTACAGGAGACAGGAATCAAGACCATCCCCATGGAAAAGAAATGCAAAAAAGCAAAATGGATGTCTGAGGAGGCCTTACAAATAGCTGTGAAAAGAAGGGAAGGGAAAAGCGAAGTAGAAAAGGAAAGTTATAAGCATCTGAATGCAGAGTTTCAAAGAATAGCAAGAAGAGATAAGAAAGCCTTCTTCAGTGACCAATGCAAAGAAATAGAGGAAAACAACAGAATGGGAAAGACTAGAGATCTCTTCAAGAAAATTAGAGATACCAAGGGAACATTTCATGCAAAGACGGGCTCAATAAAGGACAGAAGTGGTATGGACCTAACAGATGCAGAAGATATTAAGAAGAGGTGGCAAGAATACACAAAAGAACTGTAAAAAAAAGATTTTCACGACCCAGATAATCACAATGGTGTGATCACTCACCTAGAGCCAGATATCCTGGAATGTGAAGTAAAGTGGGCCTTAGAAAGCATCACTACAAACAAAGCTAGTGGAGGTGATGGAATTCCAGTTGAGCTATTTCACATCCTGAAAGATGATGCTGTGTAAGTGCTGCACTCAATATGCCAGCAAATTTGGAAAACTCAGCAGTGGCCACAGGACTGGAAAAGGTCAGTTTTCATTCCAATGCCAAAAAATGCTCAAACTACCACACAATTGCACTCATCTCACACGCTAGTAAAGTAATGCTCAAATTTCTCCAAGCCAGGCTTCAGCAATTCGTGAACCGTGAACTTCCTGATGTACAAGCTGGTTTTAGAAAAAGCAGGCAGAGGAACCAGAGATCAAATTGCCAACATCCGCTGGATCATGGAAAAAGCAAGAGAGTTCCAGAAAAACATCTATTTCTGCATTATTGACTATGTCAAAGCCTTTGACTGTGTAGATCCCAATAAACTGTGGAAAATCCTGAAAGAGATGGGAATACCAGACCACCTGACCTGCCTCTTGAGAAACCTATATGCAGGTCAGGAAGCAACAGTTAGAACTGGACATGGAATAACAGACTGGTTCCAAATAGGAAAAGGAGTACGTCAAGGCTGTATATTGTCACCCTGCTTATTTAACTTCTATGCAGAGTACATCATGTGAAACGCTGGACTGGAAGAAGCACAAGCTGGAATCAAGATTGCCAGGAGAAATATCAATAACCTCAGATATGCAGATGACACCACCCTCATGGCAGAAAGTGAAGAGGAACTAAAAAGTCTCTTGATGAAAGTGAAAGAGGAGAGTGAAAAAGTTGACTTAAAGCTCAACAGTCAGAAAACAAAGATCATGACATCTGGTCCCATCACTTCATGGCTAATAGATGGGGAAACAGTGGAAACAGTGGAAACAGTGTCAAGCTTTATTTTGGGGGCTCCCAAATCACTGCAGATGTTGACTGCAGCCATGAAATTAAAAGATGCTTACTCCTTGGAAGGAAAGTTATGACCAACCTAGATAGCATATTGAAAAGCAGAGACATTACTTTGCCAACAAGGTCTGTCTAGTCAAGGCTATGGTTTTTCCAGTGGTCATGTATGGATGTGAGAGTTGGACTGTGAAGAAATCTGAGTGCCAAAGAATTGATGCTTTTGAACTGTGGTGTTGGAGAAGACTCTTGAGAGTCCCTTGGAACTCAAGGAGATCCAACCAGTCCATTCTAAAGGAGATCAGCCCTGGGTGTTCTTTGGAAGGAATGATGCTGAAGCTGAAACTCCAGTCCTTTGTCCACCTCATGTGAAGACTTGACTCATGGGAAAAGACTCTGATGCTGGGAGGGATTGGGGGCAGGAGGAGAAGGGGACGACAGAGGATGAGATGGCTGGATGGCATCACTGACTCGATGGACGTGAGTCTGAGTGAACTCCGAGAGTTGGTGATGGACAGGGAGGCCTGGCGTGCTGCAATTCATGGGGTCACAAGAGTCGGACACGACTGAGCGACTGAACTGAACTGAACTGTAAGCTCAACATTCAGAAAATTAAGATCATGGCCTCCGATCCCATCACTTCATGGCTAATAGAAACAATGTAAAACTTTCTTTTCTTGGGCTCCAAAATCACTGCAAATGGAGACTGCAGACATGAAATTAAAAGATGATTGCTCCTTGGAAGAAAAGCTATGACCAACCTAGATAGCATATTAAAAAGCAGAGACATTACTTTGCCAACAAATGTCCATCCAGTCAAAATTATTATTTTTCCAGTAGTCATGTATGGGTGTGATAGTTGGATCTTAAAGAAAGCTGAGTGCCAAAGAATTGATGCTTTTGAACTGTGGTGTTGGAGAAGACTCTTGAGAGTCCTTTGGACTACAAAGAGATCCAACCAGTCCATCCTAAAGGAGATCAGTCCTGAATATTCATTGGAAGGACTGATGCTGAAGCTTAAACTCCAATCCTTTGGCCACCTGATGTGAAGAACTTTCTCATTAGGAAAGTCCCTGATGCTGGGAAAGATTGAAGGCAGGAGGAGAAGAGGACAACAGAGGATGAGATAGTTGGATGACATCACCGACTTGAAGGACATGAGTTTGAGCAAGCTCCAGGAGTTGGTGATGGACAGGGAAGACTAGCTTGCTGCCGTCCATGGGGCTGCAGAGAGTTGGACGCGGCTAAGGGACTGAACTGAAGTGAACATATACCATATATTTTATAACAGTCACAGTAGTGTCTTGATCAGCTGCTATAATTAAATACATTGATATTTTTCCAGTAAAACATATTACCTAGACTATGAGTTGGTTTATATCAATAAAGATAGAATTTTACTACAAAAACTTTGGATGCATAGTTTTCAAAGCTGATTACTGAGATCACAAATGCATGGAAAACCATAAAACTCTAAAAAAACTGGATAGATTCCTAGTGACCTTTTGTTTTTTTTTTTTTTTACAACTTCTCCAATTTTAATCATGAGAAAACCTAAGATGCACAGATATCAGACAACTTCCCTGAGATAACGTAGGTAATTTCTTAAACAGTGTTGGAGACTGACTTTCTGTTTAGTGTCCTGTGCTACACCATAACATTAAAGAAAAGAAAAAAATTTTATTTCAGACTTGAAAGCTAGAATCAAAAAATAGTTTTCAAGAGTCTTTCCAATCTTGAAATTATAGAAGGTGGACTGACTTTCTCATGATCCATGGATACTGTTTATGATCACCAAAATTATGTTTCTTTGTGTGTATGTGTGTCTGCTATGCTCAGTCATGTCCGATTCTTTGTCACCCCTTGGGCCAGAGCCCGCCAGGCTCCTCTGTCCATGGGCTTTTCAAGGAAAGAATACCGGAGTGGGTTGCCATCTCCTTCTCCAGGGGATCTTCCTGAACCATGGGTAGAATCCACCTCTGCTGCTTTGGTAAGCAGATTCTTTACCACTGCACCACAGGGAAGCCCCCTTAGATCCCTTAGAGGCAGAAATTCTCTGAAGCCAGTACCATACAGTGATGGGAGCTATCTGAAGCAGCTGTTCAGAGAAAACTGTTGGCAGGAAGAAGGGGCCATAGAGTTCCAGAATGACAATGCAATTGTTAAAAATATGGATACAAATCTGCCTTACAAGTACATTTTTTTCCCTTTTGAAATAATCCATGAGGCTTGCCAAAGACCTCTGGGCATAAGCAGTGTGTATTTGGTTGCATGGAAGGCTGATTTCTTAAACACAGATTATCTCATTTTTATAAGTGTAGCTGAAGACATTGTTTCAGTCTCCCCAATGAGCTACAGAAACATGAAACTCTAGGACAAAACTCATAATCACCAAGTGATTTGGCTCATGCTGTGTACCTAATCTAAGTTTGATTGTTACCTTTTCTTGATAAAATTGTATTTTATTTTACAAGAATCCAGAAAAATGTATATTGAAAGTTATCATTGTCTACATTTTGTTGTACCTTCCAGATTTTCCTATACATCTATTTGTGACTTTTAAATAACAAACCTTTATTATATACCAAGCAAAGAGTTTCAAGGTTTCTTTTTCATTGAAAATGATAATGCATATATCCTTCAATATCAGTATATATTTTATGCATGATTTAGTGGTTAAAAAAATAGCAAAATGTGTTTTAGAGCAAGCCATGTGCTAAGTATTTTAAATTGTCTTTTAAAATTTTAATCCTTCTGACAATCTTAAAAGGTCAGTATTCTTATTATCTTCACTATACAGTTGAAGAAATCAAAGTCTAGCTTAAGTAATATAAGCAAGTATACATATCTAGAAAGTAAGAGAGGGAACTTCCCTGTGGTCTAGTGGTTAAGACTTTGCCTTCCAATGCAGGTGGTGAAGGTTTGATCCTTGGTTGGAGAGCGAAGATCCCATGTGCCTCTTGGCCGAAAAACCAAAACATAAAACAGAAACCATACTGTAACTAATTCAATCAAGTCTTAAAAAAAAAAAAAAAAAAAAAAACTACGAGAAACAAAATGTAAACCTGGGCACTCTAACTCCAAAAGTTTATGCCCTGAATCATATCAACTAGTTTTTCCTTTGCATGCACAATCTGCAACATTCGCCCTTCTCTAATTGTTAGACCTCTAGATCATTTCCCTTTTTTCCCGTTTTCTTCTTTCCCTCTCTTTCTCTTCTCCTCCCCTCCTTTCTATCATAAACAGCTCTTTGATGAGCATCTGTATAGCAAAATCTTAGGGACATGACCTCAAAGTTCAAATGTGACTAACAACTGCTCCACAAAGAGCTGGGATCCGTTGTCCTCCAAATTCTCACCCTATATTGTTCAATAAGTTCATGTGACAAGGTCCGGTCAATGGGCCGTGAGCCTATATATGTGAGCCGTGTCCCTTCATGGACAAAGCACAGAAGACTGGCTGGGTTCTCCATGGATGCTCTTGCCCATCTGGTGAACTTGAGTGCTGAGATGGCAGTAACACAGAGCACACAGCCCCCATCAGCCTAGTCCCCTGAGTGACAACACAGCTTAGCACACCCACCTCCCACTGAGCTGTTTTGGACCTGAAGCTTGAACCTCAAAGCAAACATCTTTCTCTTAAGTCACTGAGTAATTAGCTTTAAGCTCTTACTGCACACAATGGGAATTAAGCAATATCTAGCAAAAATTATATCCGTTTGCCTTCTGACTCAGCAATCCTATTTCTAAGAATCTTTCCCAGTCATGCTGGCAAAAAAAAAAAAGAAAAAATGTAAGCACAAGGCTATTAATTGCAGAGGAAATTACTTCTGAATATTTTTGAACAAACATACATGAAGAGCACTTACTTCATTTCCTGCCTTTTAGGGATTACTCTGTCCTTTACTTGAATAATGAAAATGCTATCTACTGAATTGGAGTCATGTTCTTGTGATATTTGTGTTGACGTTTGTGTTTATGCTTGTGTGTTTGCTCATTCATGCAGACATGCATGCTTCTTCTTGATTCTGAGAGAGGTCAGAGGTCAGTTTCCCAAAGTTCATACATGGATGTTCAGATGGCACCAAGGTGAGGCGTATAAGAAGTAGACTGGATCATGAATTATCTGTGGGAAAAGTAGGTGTTATCATTAGGAACCTGGGAGTGTAGGACGATTTTAAGATAAAAGGTGAGAGAGAAGCATTTGTCTAGAGTCCTTTCATGTGAATGCTTAGTTTCAAGCAAAAGGAGAATTTTGAGGCAAGTTAAAACACTTAACTGATGAGGCCTTCCTTAAAATGCTTATAGAGACCCTAGAGATTTTATAGGACTGTAAATTTTGGTTGTTAACACAAAGTAAAATCTCTTTGAAAGTGAAGTTAGTCGCTCAGTCATGTCCGACTCTTCTCGACCCCATGGACTATTCAGTCCATGGAATTCTCCAGGCCAGAATACAAGAATACTAGAGTGAGTAGCCATTCCTATCTCCAGGGGATCTTCCTAAACCAAGGATCGAACTAAGACTCCCACATTGCAGGCAGGTTCTTTACCAGCTGAGCTACCAGGGAAGCCCTTGATATCTTTAGGTTTTACATATAGAGCAAATAGTATTTTAATTTCCTCAGGGGATTTAGCTCCATTTGCATTTGAGAGAGTGCAATTTTGCAAGACTTTTTTTCTTTCCCTGTGGGTAAATATTAGGCACAAGTGCATTACTTGCGAACCTTCTGAAAGATAAAGTGCTTTTCATGTTTTCTCTCAAGGTCTCACTAAATGGAGCATGTGAGGAAATGGGAAGCTATAATGACATCTACCTCCTAGCACTCCTAGTGTGTGTGTGTGTGTGTGTGTGTGTGTGTGTGTGTGTGTGAGGACAGTTTTTGGTGAACTACTGCTTTCTGTTGGAGCCATTCCCATGTGAGCAGCCATGCCTGGGCCTTGTACCGCATTCAGAAAACGACCCGTGACCAGCACACAGAACTGGAAACGTTGTCAGTGTGATGAGAATGCCTAATGTCCCCAGAGTCGCCATGCAGCAGAAGCCAGGCCTGACAAGTCGTTACTCTGCTGTACGCAGTGACAGAGGGAATCTCTCTCGTATGCAGTTAGTGGCTGGGGCGTGAATGCAATGCAGAAGGAGCCCACAGCCTGGAGCTGAGGTCGTCCATGCCCTGTGCTCGTATTGCTGTCCATCTTTGCCTAGGCAAAACTGGTAGTCAAATTGGTGACCACAGGGCAATCATCAAAATTCAGAAGGTAAACAGTAGCACTGCTACCACACGTTTGTAATAAATTATCCAATGCTGTTCACAGAAAGTGTTGTATTCATGGGGATGAATGAAAGAAGGAGACTGCCACCCCACAGATGGCTGCAGGAGAGCAGTCTGCAGATTGCAGAAGAGATGTTTAATTGGTGGAAAACGCTTGGAACATTTAATCAAGTGGGGAGTCAGCAGAGATAGAAAGGTGCTTGGTGAAACTGTTTCTCTGCCTCTGCCACGTTTCTGGCCAATCTAATGATTTGCAGGGAGAGGAGGAAGACACCAGGCCATGGCAGGTTGACTGTGGGTCCTGGGTCATTCTCAGGTTTGAAGCCCAGCAAGTGAGAGTGTCATCCAGTGATGGGGAAATTAGGAAGGAGGAATTAGTAATGAGCATCATTTTGGATGTATTGGTTTTAAACTTATCAGGGGACATTCTAATGGAGAGACGTGTGTTAAAGGGACTGGATTAAAGAGCAGGGGCAAGATCTGAACTGGAAGATGGCTCAAGCGAGCTCCTTAGAATTTAGAACTAGAGCAATGCAGGAGTGAAGAGGACTGGAGTTGGAGGCTTATATCAGGCACAGCTTTGGAGAGTGACCACCTGGAGCACCTCTTCTAATTCTCATCGAGCCTCAGTTTTCTCATTTGCCAACAGAATGGTAATAATACCTTCTTCATAGATTTTGGGAAAATAAATTGAGAAAATATATTAAAAGCACTGGATAAAAAGGAGAACTAAACCTGGTGCTCTGTGATGACCTAGAGGGGTGGAATGGGGGAGGTGGGAGGGAGACTCCAGAAGGAGGGGATATATGTATACGTGTGGCTAATCCACGTTGTCATATGGTGGAAACCAACACAGCATTGTAAATCAACTATCCTCCAATTTAAAAAATCACTTAGCACAGTGCCTGGAATATAGTAAACCCTCAAGAAATAGTAGCTGTTTATTTGTTGAAACATAAAAAATAGAAATAAAAAAATAGAAGGCAACTGTATTCTTTTAGAATACCATCTAGAAGAATGGGCAGACTACGTATGAAAAGAAGAATTCTAGATAAGGATAAATCCATTTTTTGAAGACCATAGGAATACATTAATGGGCTTTGAAAGGAACAGATAAATTTCCATATGGAAATACATTCTATAGTTCTTTATATATGTATAAAGAAATATATCGAGAGAGTGCCAAAGAATTGATGCTTTTGAACTGTGGTGTTGGAGAAGACTCTTGAGAGTCCCTTAGACTGCAAGGAGATCCAACCAGTCCATTCTGAAGGAGATCAGCCCTGGGTGTTCTTTGGAAGGAATGATGCTAAAGCTGAAACTCCAGTACTTTGGCCACCTCATGCGAAGAGTTGACTCATTGGAAAAGACTGTGATGCTGGGAGGGATTGGGGGCAGGAGGAGAAGGAGACGACAGAGGATGAGATGGCTGGAGGGCATCACTGACTCGATGGACATGAGTCTGAGTGAACTCCAGGAGTTGGTGGTGGACAGGGAGGCCTGACGTGCTGCGATTCATGGGGTCACAAAGAGTCGGACACGACTGAGCGACTGAACTGAACTGATATATATATCTTATAAACTCTTCAAAAACTTTGGCTTCTATTAAAGGAAGAAATATTTTTATATGCCTTTTCTATATCCAGGTATTCAACCAAGATTAGTTGGAGGGATTAAACTTTCTTAATCTCCACACTGCACTTTTGCATTTCCAATGACATCTAAACTGCTTTAAGACTGAGGAAGAGGAGTTTTGAAGTATATACATTGCGATCGTATTCCCTGGAAAAAAATTTTTTTCATGCCCTTGGGTGGACCTTGAGCCCTATTCTATTCTTGATTCTGCCCTAGAAAGGGGTCTTTTACCCACACAGTGCCACTCACTCATGCTCAGGAAATGTCCCCCAACACTTCTGCAGAGATGATGCCCCTTTCTTGATTTACATGGGCTACTCTGAATCATGATTATTTGGGGTTTCTGTCACCTGCTAGAAGAAAATATTAGAACTTACATGTAAAAATTGAGTTTGGATGATGAATTTACAGCTTATTAGCTTTGTTATGTTAATTAAACAAGAGGCCATTAAACCAGGGTGGCTTTACAGTGTCAGCACCCTGTGTGTGTGTGTATGTGTGTGTGTCGGTGTGTGTCTGCTCAGTCACTCAATCGTGAACGACTCTTTTGTGACTCCATGGACTGTAGCCTGCCAGGTTCCTCTGTCCATGGAATTCTCCAGACAAGAATACTGGAATGGGTTGCCATTTCCTCCTCCAGGAGATCTTCTTGATCCAGGATTGAATGTACGTCTCCTGAACTGGCAGGCCGAATCTTTACCACTGAGTCACCTGGAAAGCAAACTCAAACCTAAGTCTGTAATGCCTCAAGTTGTTGAGAAACCTAAGAACAACCAATCACAGACAACCAATGAGGCTTTTCCAAATAAGTCAACCACTTAGTTAGTTAGAGTCATGTCCGACTCTTTGCGACCCCATGAATCACAGCACGCCAGGACTCCCTGTCCATCACCAACTCCTGGAGTTCACTCAGACTCACATCCATCCAGTCAGTGATGCCATCCAGCCATCTCATCCTCTGTCGTCCCCTTCTCCTCCTGCCCCCAATCCCTTCCAGCATCAGAGTCTTTTCCAATGAGTCAACTCTTCACATGAGGTGGCCAAAGTACTGGAGTTTCAGCCTCAGCATCATTCCCTCCAAAGAAATCCCAGGGCTGATCTCCTTCAGAACGGACTGGTTGGATCTCCTTGCAGTCCAAGGGACTCTCAAGAGTCTTCTCCAACACCACAGTTCAAAAGCATCAATTCTTCGGCACTCAGCCTTCTTCACAGTCCAACTCTCACGTCCATACATGACCACTGGAAAAACCATAGCCTTGACTAGATGGACCTTTGTTGGCAAAGCAATGTCTCTGCTTTTAATGACTTATGGTATAACTAATCAAATAATTTCCTTGCTTTGTTTCTACCTTTTCTTTATAAAAGTCTTTCCCTGAACTTCCATCAGCTCTGAATCATTTCTGGTTTGGTGATACCCAATTTGAGTCAATTTATGCACCCCTCTCCAGTACTCTTGCCTGGAAAATTCCATGGAGAGAGGAGCCTGGTAGGTTGCAGTCCATGGAGTTGCTAAGAGTCCGACAAGACTGAGTGACTTCACTTTCACTTTTCACTTTCATGCATTGGAGAAGGAAATGGCAACCCACTCCAGTATTCTTGCCTGGATAATCCCAGGGACAGTGGAGCCTGGTGGGCTGCCATCTATGGGGTCGCACAGAGTTGGACATGACTAAAGCAACTTAGCAGCAGCATGCCCAAAGAAATTCTTAAAAATTTTAATATGTTTCAACTTATCTTTTAACAGCTTTGTGACCTAAACTTTCACTTCCCCATTATAATATAGGCATAATTCACAGAATTGTAAAAATAAAATTGAAATTAGTGTACATGAGGCTTTTTACAAATTATGGTATAGCATTCAAGTGCATTGTGATGTTATTAAAATTTTTCTCTTTAATAAGTTAATTCTTTCTTATACTCTGGGTACTCTAGCTACTGAAGAAGTGGCAGCATCTAGCAATCAAGTGAGTACCAAATCCATATTCAACAGCCACTAATTACCAAGCTTATGAAACTGTCTTGCATTCTTCTAGAGGAGAAAATTTTGTATGGCTGAGATAATAAATAGAAAATTTCCTCCCCAAACACACACATGCATTTACCCAAAAAATTTTGTTAGACTTACAGTCAAATAAAGTCTATTCAATAACCAAGTGTTGAAAGTTAAAAATAGGGGACAGAGAAACATAATAAAGTCTGTGATTTTCTTTATCAATAACCAATATTCCAGTTCTTTGATACCAGCTGGATGTCCATGTAAATGGAACTAGTTTCAGATCCCATGAGTTTAAAGAGCTCAGTCCTACAGAACTACCCCCACTTCAGAGACAAGCTGCAGATGGGTTTCCCAGCCTACCCATCCTTCTGTCCAACAAACTACAAGTATGAGGGGGGTTGTCCCATGCCCCATCCCCCTGCAAGTTTGATAATTTCTATGATAGCTCCCAGAACCTAATCTGAAGTAATCATTTTTTTCTTTCTATATTCTGTCTTTACAAATCTTTTCCTTTCTTTAGCCTTTTAGAGCTCCCAACTACTTGTTAGGGGGCACTGTCCAATCTTGAATTAGTCAATAAAGTCAATTAGATTTTTAAAATTTATTTGATTTTTGTTTTTAACACCAATATTGTAAAGCATACAACTTCAAAATAGCCCAACAGAAGAGATAAATAGAGAAGGATATGGAATGGTGGGCATATTGCTATTTCCTACTTCAGGGTATCTTTCCAACCTAGGGAAATCCCACCATTAAAGAAACTCAAATGCTTTAAAATGTTTTTTCTAGTCTCCTCTTGTTGACCTCTTTGGCTTATATTTCATGTATTGTTTCCCTTGATAATAACTTGTTCAGTTCAGTTCAGTCCCTCAGTTGTGTCCAACTCTTTTCAACCCCATGGACTGCAGCATGCCAGGCTTCTCTGTCCATTACCAGCTCCCAGAGATTGCTCAAACTCATATCCTTCCAGTTGGTGATGCCATCCAACCATCTCATCCTCTGTCGTCCCCTTCTCCTCCTGCCCTCAATCTTTCCCAACATCAGGGTCTTTTCCAATGAGTCAGTTCCTTGCATCAGGTGGCCAAAGTATTGGAGTTTCAGCTTCAGCATCAATCATTCCAAAGAATATTCAGGACTTATTTCCTTTAGGATGGACTGGTTGGATCTCCTTGCAGTCCAAGGGACTCTCAAGAGTCTTCTCCAACACCACGGTTCAAAAGCATCAGTTCTTCGGCACTCAGCTCTCTTTATAGTCCAACTCTCACAACCATACATGACTACAGGAAAAACCATAGCTTTGACTAGATGGACCTTTGTGGGCAAAGTAATGTTTCTGCTTTTTAATATCCTGTCTAGATTGGTCATAGCTTTTCTTTCAGGGAGCAAGCATCCTTTAGTTTCATGGCTGCAGTCACCATCTGCAGTGATTTGGGAGCCCAAGAATATAAAGTCTCTCATTGTGTCCATTGTTTCTCCATCTATTAGCCATGAAGTGATGGGACCAGATGCCATGATCTTAGTTTTCTGAATGTTGAGTTTTAGGCCAGCTTTTTCACTCTCCTCTTCTACTTTCATCAAGGGACTCTTTAGTTCTTTTTCACTTTCTACCATAAGGGTGGTGTCATCTGTGTATCTGAGGTTATTGATATTTCTCCTGGAAATCTTGATTCCAGCTTGTGTTTCATCCAGCCCAGCATTTTGCGTGATGTATTCTGCATATAAATTAAATAAGCAGGGTGACAATGTACAGCTTTGATGTACTCCTTTCCCAATCTAAAACCAGTCTGTTGTTTCATATCCAGTTCTAACTGTTGCTTCCTGACCTGCATACAGGTTTCTCAACAGGCAGGTCAGGAGGTCTGGTATTCCCATCTCTTGAAGAATTTTCCACAGTTTGTTGTGGTCTACACAGGATAATTGCTTTACGGAATTGTGTTGGTTTCTGCCATACATCAACATGAATCAGCCATAAGTATACATATATCCCTTCCCTCTTGAACCTCCCTCCCACCTCCCACTCCATCCCACCCCTCTAGGTTGTCATTGCTCATCATTGTTATTGATCATTAACAGGTTCCTTGCCAATGACCAAGTATTTAAAGAGAAAGGCACGTGACCCCGAATCTGAGAATAGATACATTTTATTCCATAAAATCTGGCAGATAATGGGGAAAAGCTATCCTGCTACAGGGGGAAGAAAAAAATTGTGCTGAATAATCCGTCTTTCCTCTGTCTCCCAGTGGTTTGCTGTGCCTCTAACTTAACTTTTGTTACTGGCTGTCTTAGTGCTTATTCATGTGTATAGCTGTCACCCTCACTAGACTGTGAGCTCCTTAAGACAAGGGTCCATGTGTCTAGGCCAAAGCAGATGCTGAATTAATATTTTCTGAGTTGAAATTTTAACATTTTCTCTTGATATGTAGGTAGCAAATCAGGATATAGAGAATAGTCTTACCCATGGTTATTCAAAGTGTCAGTGAAACTCCAGCCTGCAATAAAATATTTCATACTTCCTAGTTTGTGGAGCTTTAACCTCACCCAGAGAAGTTGAGTTCAAAGTCATCAGCATTTGGTGGGTTTTTTAAATTCCTTCCTCCTGACTTTAAAATAAGAGCAATATAGGGACAATTTGCCTAGGTTTCCTTTCTCCATTACATACATTTCATATAGGAGGCCATCTGGTGTTTGGGAATTATGACTTCTGCCCTAGATACTTTTTCTATGTTTCTCATGGATATGAATATGACTTGTAGCAGGAAGGTAAAAAGCATGAAATAAAAACCAGTTGTGGTTCTAATATTTTTTTTTCCGATCTGAAAGTTGCATAAGCTTCACTTCATCTTCCACTTCTTTCCCCATCCTCGTTTTATAATCTTTCTCATTTCCAAAATGAAGCAGGTGTCAAGGAGGAGGTGGTCATGGAGTGTCAACCTTGGCACATTTCAGATGTTTCTAGTATGAGTAAGGGGAGAGTTTTTCTGGTCTAACAACCTTATCTTACATATGGACTGCCAAAGGCCAGGGTTTTCACATGACTTGCCCAAGATTATTCTATGGTGAGAATAGGTGGGAGAAGAAAATAAAACCATTGTCTTTCATTCCCAGTTCAGTGCCTTGCTGCTATGGAACACTTTGTTGAGGGAAATAAAATGAGTGGTAGATATATCAGTTTTATTGCCACTTCAAGATCTACCACAGAGCTTCAGACAAACAGAAATTAATAATGCTTTACTTATATAAAGATAATGTCCCTTGTGCATCTGGAGTTTTAGCAAAGACTAAGGTTTATGACTGAGGATGAGATGGCTGGATGGCATCACTGACTCGATGGACGTGAGTCTGAGTGAACTCCGGGAGATGGTGATGGACAGGGAGGCCTGGCGTGCTGCGATTCATGGGGTCACAAAGAGTTGGACACGACTGAGCGACTGAAATGAACTGAACTGAACTGAACTGAAGGTTTATGTGCCATAATCTGGGGGCAGGGGCATTTACCTGTCAGTATCTTAAAGAGTTGAAAACAGCAGGATTAATTTTCATGCATGATAAGAACTGCTTCGTCTTTCATGTTGTTATTGCTGTCTAGTCACTAAGTCGTCTCTGATTCTTTGGGACCCCATGGACTGAAGCATGCCAGGCTTCCCTGTCCTTCACTATCTCCCTGAGTTTGCTCAAACTCATGTTCATTGAGTTGGTGATGCTATCCAACCATCTCATCTTCTATTGCCCCTTTCTTCTCAGTCTTTTCTAACATCAGGATCTTTTCCAATGAATTTGTTCTTAGCATTAGGTGGCCCAAATATTGGAGCTTCAGCTTCAGCATCAGTCCTTCTAATGAATATTCAGGGTTGATTTTGTTTAGGATTGACTGGTTTGATCTTTCATACACAGAGTTTCATACACAGCTTTCATACAGAGTTAATTGGTCAGTGCTTTCTTCTTGACATTTCACTGTATGACTGTTTCCGTTTTTAGCTTTTTATACCTTGGGTTCAGTAATGACAGTAATCAACCCGTTCCATGACTTTTCAGAGTTACCTGTATATCCCTGGAGATGTACTCTGAGAATTTAGTTACTATACATTCAAGTAATGGACAGCTGAGCAGTAAAAGCAAGTCTCAAGCCATGAACAACATCATCTAGTGAAAAAGACATCATCCAGACATGAACAAGCTTTGGTAAGTTGTGTTAACTTTGATATGTTGCGTAGGTGTTTTATTCACAAGTACTTGGAGTTCTTAGCTATAACAGAATAGTAAAGGTATTTCACTTTCAGGCTGTCTAGGAGTTTAGATTAAGAAGAATTAGAAATTAAATATTAAAGCAAAATTCAAATGCCTTGATTGTTCTCTTCTCATATTCTAAAGTTAGCTCCTGAGCTGAGAGAGTTGCTCTGAGTGATAGTTTTCAAATTAGAGGTCACTTGAATGAGGCTCAAGGTTGGAGGTTAAAAGAAGGGGGTGTGAAGAGATCTGAATGGGCAAGGCTTCGGGGCTCCAACCTGTGCTTTAAGCAGATAAAGCTATTCATTTCTTCCTTCTTTTTTTCCTTCCCCTTTTCCTTCCTACCCTCCTTCTCTCCCTCTTTCCTTTCTCTTTTCCCTTCCTTCTTAACTGTTTTCCAAAGTGGCTGACTGTATCTTCTTATGATTTCAATTTTCATTTCCATATTCCATAAGCATCTCTTCATGTGTCTATTTGCTTTTAGGAAGTGTCTACTAACATATTTTGTACCAGCTGAGCTACCAGGGAAGCCTCATATTTAGGTGATCACATATTTTTTCTTTTATTCTTTAACATAGTTTATTGCAGTGATTTTTTTTTTTTTGTAAATGAAATCAACCTCGTATTCCTGGAATTACTTCCTTTGATCACTATGACTATATATATGTGGTATATTTATAATTTTAGTATATATATTTTAATTTTTGCAAATATTTTCATGAGGGGTATTGATCTTTGGTTTCATCTGTTTGTAATATTGTTGTCTGGGTTTTAATATTAGGGTAACACTGGACCAAGAGAATGCACTGGGAATTATTCTCCTTTTTTGTTTTCTGGAAGAATTTTTATTTTATTTGGCATTATATTTACCTTAAATGTGTGACATAATTCACTATTTGAAGACTCCTAGTGCCGGGTCCGATTCGGAAAATACATATTTAATCACAGATATAGAGATTAGAAATGGATAGTGCAGTAGGAAGAGGCTGAATAACTTGGATTACGTGGAATAGCATCCATGCTCCAGATGGGAATTCAGCCAGAAAACTGATCCGATTTCTTTATTTTTCATAGGGATGAATACAGAGTCACGCGGGGGTCAGCAGGCCTGACCTTTATCAAAATCAGGTGCTTCACATAAATGTATAAAAAGGTACATCATCTTCTGGCCATGAGTGAGACCTGCTGACATTTTATGATGCTTTCTTTCTGATAACCAAAAACTTATTTCTTCCAAGGTGTTTTTTCTTAAACCAGGCACCACCCTCCAAATAAAGTTACATTCCTATAGGGTGAGGCTGTAGTGAGTTACAATCAAGAAAGGAATTTATTCAACCCAAGGTTAACATGATTAGTCTTAAAAAGGTTAATACTTATTTCTCCTATATGCTTAAAGGTTAATACTTATTTCTTCCTATATGCTAGTTATATTCATTATAAAGGTAGGGAACATGGAGATTTAGCAGCAAACATCAACCCAACAAAATGCCCCTTAAGATCTATTTAGTCTTAAGATATGATAAAGTTACATTCTTACACAGCAAGGACACAGTGATATATAACAAAGTACAGCGATCTATTACAAAAGAGAAAATCCATTAACTCAAAAAGTCTAGTATTCCAAATACAATGATTAATATATTCCCAGGTACCTAAGGATATAGAGGCCTGGCGACGATCATTGACTCAACAAGAAGAAAAAGTCCTACGCTAATTAAGACTCTCAAAATACTCCAAAACTCTCTGTGCTGTTTATGGTTGAGAGGTAGTAAACAATCATGTGCCTAGTGGCAGCAGTAAGGATAATCCTGTCACACAAGCTAGTCTGTCAGCAGAGAGAATTAGCAGCAATTATTGACACAACAAATGAAGAACCCTTCACCAAATAATTCCTAACCAACACACTATACTAATAATTTTAACTCCCCAAAACAATTTGCCTTTAGTAAGTCTAAAACATCTCGTGCCTCTCAGGTTGGGAGGCTGTAAACAATCACCTGTGGCCGGACAAACCTATACAGGTGGGCTAGATAACCTTCAGAGGAGTCCGAAAGCTGAAACACTCTTGTCACGCCCAAGAATTTTATGTCAGAGGTGTAGGTGAGAGCATAAAACAGACTCTGGTTTTGGGGTTAGATAGCCAATCTTGCCATGGGCGGAATTCCTCACGCTGGCCCCCGGCATCCTAGGTCTGAAGTTTTCTATGGGGAAATGTTTTCATTAAAAATTCAATTCTTGAAAAATATAGAGCTATTCAGAAATTGTATATGTGCCATCACCATCTTATTTTCCCATGCAATACTTATAGCATAAACTCTGTCTCTTCTTGAGTGAGCTTTGGTAGTTTATATCTTTCAAGAAATGTGTCTTTTTCATGTAAGGTGTTGAAGCAATTATAATATAGTTATTTATAATATTTCCTTATTATCCACTTAGTATTTTTGGATTAATATTTATAAATTGACCAAAATGTAATGTAGTCATCCTTTCCTCCATTCAGCACATGCTTAACGTAGAGAACCTAACTATGGGGTTCAGAATTACTCATTCTCAGCATGAAGTCCTTAATAATTCCTTTTTTTTGTCCATAAAACATATCTGATCGTAAGTCAGGCTAATGACACTATTTGAACTGATAAGGAAGAGGAGAAGGCCAGGCTTCCTGTAAGAAGTAAGGCACTCCTAACCAGGAATTGTTAAGACTTGGCCTGTGGAAGAAACTGAGGACTAGTGGAGCCATGTGTAGTGTGATGGTTGGTGGCAAGGAGGGTGTGCTTCATCCAAATTGCTCATACCAGTGGCAGGTTCCAGGTGGCCAATGATAGTACATCTGAGTGGACATCATTTTATGAGTGAGAGGATCCATCTTTTCAGCAGGGGTTTTCAGACAGAGATTGACAGGTGGGAAGGGTAAGACAAACTCCAGCAAGTTGTCAGGATCCCAGTCAAGTGAGTTTGGATGAGAGAAGGAAACTGGACCCAGCATAAAACTTCTTAGTGGTTAGTAATACCCCAGGACCCATACATACTAGGTTCCAAGGCTCACTTCATGTCAGAGTCCCCTTAATTATTCAATATCTCTCGTCAGTCTCTTTCAGTGGCAGAAATAGAATTAAGTATAAATCCAAGTGATCCTCTATTCTGCAGAAACCTTATCAAAGGCAAGAGACTGCTTAGCTCACATCAGTCTCTCCTACTTTCCAGTGTGTCTGGATTTTTGTTTAAGCCCTTTGTCCAGGACTTCATGTTTGTTGTTCCCCATTTTGTTAGCTCTGTCTCTTTGGAGGGATTGTGAACCTGGTTTGTGTTGTATAACCATAGAATGTCCAGTTTGGGAGCTATTTTAATAGCCAGATAGTCCCTGAATTATTCATCATAATGGATTTTTTTTTCACCCTTTGTTTTCCTACCTTCCCAGTCAGGCAGAAGAGGACATATAACCTTGAGGAGAATCATCATTGTTAAAACTGGAATACAAAAGTAAACTCAAAGTTATTGTTCTGCTTTTCTGACCTCCAGAACTGATTCTTAAAACTCAAAATGAGAGGTTCTGAAAGAATCATGAAACAAAGTTCATGCAGTAAATATCATATGGGAAAATGATGTGGAGATGGCATATATTCTCTGAGGAGGTTGGAGGGGGCAAAGATAAGAGAATCAGATCTGGGGGGACCCCACAGAAAGAAATGAAGACAGTATTGAGTGTCAGCTGAGCACCATGAGAGAGAAACTCTGGTTATAGAAAAATTGAGTTAATACTTGAAGTCTGATCATCGCCATTGGATGAAGCACCCATATGGTAAGGAGCTACTTTTGGTCCCTACAAGGTAAGAATCTCCCACTGACAGATGTGTGTGCATGGCTAGGAGATGCCCCACACCATTGCCCAAATACGTTGCTGAGAATCATCTAAACCATCCTATTGTTACTTCCCTCTCAGTGGCCCAGGATATCAATAATTTACTCCTCAGGAGAATATGGCATCTAAAGAAGGTGATATTTGTGTTACCAAACCAAACTTGGGTCCACTTCCCTGGACACAGTAAAGTCAGTCTACTGACAGCGGGTTGTGGTGAAGGAAAGTGCAGTGTTTATTGCAGGGTGCCAAAGTAAGGAACTCAGGGCAGCTAGTGCTCAAAACACCTGAACTCCTTGATGAGTTTTAAGAAATAATTTTTAAAGGCAAAGTGAGGGAGGGGAGTCTCAGGGTATAAGACCAGCTCCTGCACAATTCTCTGACTGATTGATGGTGAAGAAACAGGGCAGGGTCACATTATCAACCTTCAGGCTCCAGTAGTCTAGGGGCTATGTGCTTGTGGTCATTAGTTCATTCCTTCTGTTTGATGGGAGTTTTAACATCTGCAAAACAACTCAAGAAATGTACATCTGATACTGTTATCTAGGTATTTCAGTTGTTGTTGTTTAGTTACTAAGCTGTGTCCAACTGTTTTGCAACCCCATGAACTGTAGTCCACCAGGCTCTTCTGTTCATGGGATTTTCCAAGCAAGAATACTGGAGTGGGTAGACATTTCCTTCTCCAGGTGATCTTCTTGACCCAGAGACTGAACTCACTTGTCCTGAGTTGCAGGTGGATTCTTTACCACTGAGCAACCAGGGAAACCCAGGTATTTCAGAGAAGAGTTAGAGCAGAGGTATGCGGAAGTGGTGGAGAAGGCAATGGCACCCCACTCCAGCACTCTTGCCTGGAAAATCCCATGGACAGAGGTGCCTGGTAGGCTGCAGTCCATGGGGTCGCGAAGAGTAGGACACGACTGAACGACTTCACTTTCACTTTTTACTTTCATGCATTGGAGAAGGAAATGGCAACCCACTCCAGTGTTCTTGCCTGGAGAATTCCAGGGACGGGGGAGCCTGGTGGGCTGCCGTCTGTAGGGCTGCACAAAGTCGAACATGCACGACTGAAGCAACTTAGCAGCAGCAGCAGCAGCAGCAGCAGCAGCATGGGGAAGTGGGGTCTGTCCCAGGTAGGCTCCATAGGACTCTGCTTGGTTACAATTAGATGGGAAAATCTTTCTATTCATTTTCCTTCTCCTGATTAAACTGCTCCACTTCCTTCAGTTATGCTTATGGGGGTTGGGGGGGGGGCAGATATGAGCATTTATTGAACACTATATAATAGGCACAAAGTGTTTCAAGTGAATCTTCTAATTTAATCCTAGAACAATTCCATGGTATAATAAATTTTTTAAAAACTAATATATATGTACACATACATACGTATATATCCATTCTAGTTAATTACCTATAAATATGTTCTTCTGGGTATTTTCTTTTTAAAATGGGACATTAATACTTTTATTATTATTTTTAACAGCCCAAGTGACTATCAGCATCCTAAGTGTCATGATACTCAAATACATTGTTGTTATTGTTGTTGATGATGGTAATGATGATGAGGACATTAATAAATCTACAGTAGAACCATCAGGATTCTTATGGCATGTACACCCAGTATTATCACCTAATGTTGTATCTCTAATGAACATTGATCACAGTCAACTCTGAAATTATGTTATAACTCTTTAGAATAATCCTAAATAGCATCAAGAGCTACCATAAGGAGTCTTCTGATCATCTATATAAAAGGCAGAAGGCTGGTTTCTACTTGATCCTTCCCAGTGCTGTCTATCCAAGGTATCTACTGCTTTTTGCAAAGGGTACATGAAAAATTTGCTTGAGGAGCAGATCTTAACTTAAGTTGATGGCTAAATTATGCCTTTGTTTGGTGGCTGTTGCCAACTGGAAAAAAAAAGAAGTACATAACCTAAAAGTTGAGAATGTTTTATATGGTGGACAAAACTGAGGACTTAAGCCTGAGACACGGTCTTTCAGGTAGCTCTGAGATACTGCTCCAAAGAGATATAAGGGAGGAGCCAGGATACACAGGAGTTTTTGCAACAAAGACCAGGTAAGTTAAAACTTCAAAAGATTGCCATTAATTAAAGAAAATGAGATATCTCAAATTATGGAATTAAGTGCTTTTCTGTGTATGGGAAGATGCAAAGAGTCTGGGCTCACTGAAATCATTCCTTTGATATGCACCTCAGCTCTCTGGAGCCAGTATCCTACTTGTGTCCCTCGGGAGTCTCCTCAGGGTGTTCTGTTGGAGGTGTGGCCGAGGGCTTGGCAGCCAGCAGCTGGCTTTTCTCCATCCTGAGTTCCCTCAGGGCTCACCATCAGCAGTGGCTATAGTGGCTTGAGGTCTGTAACATCCTGTATTTACTGATGTGACAGGCAACAGTTTTTTATTGAAAACAAATCTATCCAAACAAGGGAAGCTATTGCTTTAGTCCAGCTAACTCCAGTGTAAATAAGACTGTCCACTGCAGATGGCATTAAATATTAAGTACATGATTTCAGTGAGTTTCGTTTCATGTTGTGTTTCCAAGGTATATGCCAAGTGTTCTAACAGTCACCCTATCTAGTGAACAGAAAGAGGCTATAAAAGTCCGTATTGCACTTAGCAAGGTCCGCATGGCAATCCACTCCAGTATTCTTTGCTTGCCTGGAGAATCCCAGGCAGACTACAATCCATAGGGTTACCCAGAATTGAACATGACTGAAGTGACTTAGCACTCACACGGCGCTTAGCTCTCCTTATTCCAGTCCTTATTTCCTGATGTTTGTTTTTAAGCAGTGTAGTGGGGCAGCTGCTGTTGTTTTCAGGTAGGACTAACTCTGGGCAAAATTGTAAAGCAGGCTAAATGTGAAATTCCTTCAGAGGCCCCAAGCTTCCCTTCAAAGCTCTGAATCCTCTATTATTTTATACCAAATCTTCTGTTATTTTACAACCACAAGCCCTTAGCGTAGAGCTCTATTGGGCTTTACTTACTTAAACTTATGCCAGGCTCAAGAGAGAATGTTGACATTTTTCCCCCCTACCCCATCAAAATCTTCTCCTTCTGACTCACTACATTGCAGCCTAATCAATTTGAGAGAGTAAATAAAAGTATTAATGGCTGGAGATGACCTAAATTAACCTTCTCAGGTAATTTTATGCAATTTAAAGGGAGGCTTATTGCTTTTATCAGTGAGAAAATGCACTACTGAAATGTGCTTCTGTAGGGGGTGAATGTTCCTCAGGGAGACCTTCTAACATTCATACTGAGCAGGTGTCCTCATACCAGTCAGGAGAAAGGTATCTTGGAGTAGGTCAGCACCTCAACTTGGCTGTGAGGCCACAGACCGCAGTTTTACATTCAGCTAGCTTTTTGACAAATGAGACTTCAATCCATTACCACTGAGGAAAATATAAAACTGAAGCACAAACTCCACTGTAAACAAGCAACTGGCATGATCTTCAGATGTCAATGTGTCTCTTCACTTAGTATTTGCAAGAAATAGGAGGAAAATAATAGAAGTGCCAAATTTTAATTCTGAGAAACATGCCAAAATAAGCCATGTTGAAAAGCACATTATCATTGTGCTTGCATTGCTTGGCGGCTATTTCTAAAAAGCAAAATTTGCACAGATATGTGTTACAGTGTCATATATACATTCTGGCTCTCAGGCCTTTTTTTAGGGTGCTGGGAAAAGAATCTAAGAGCCCTGTTGGGAAGAAAAAGAACTTTATTGTCAAGAAAATGAAAAAGAGGCACAGAATTAAGATTCAAAAGAGGAAAATTAAGGAGGATCATTCCTTCCTCAAATTTCGTTTGAGCCACTTACCCAAAATACCAGTGGGAGTTTCAAAATATTTGTGCTTTATATATCCTTTTACTAGTTTAGAAAAAAAATCATATAACTTTCAAATGTTTTATCTCACTCGTTCAGCAACAATTACCCTAACTTGACAGGGAAGCAGATCCACCTGCATTTATATTCTTAGTTTAGAGATTAAGATTAAGGAATATTAAGTAATCCAGGAATCACCCATTTGATGCCTACTATGTAGAGGACAGTTGGCTGTGTCAGGGGGTTGACTAGAAATATGAAGAAGACAATTCTCACTTTTGAAGATAGTGAGAAGAGAGAGATAGACAAAAACAAACAGTTCTAACACCATGAGGTGAATGTCATGATAAAAACAGGTAGAATATGAATGACAATACAGGGGAGGAACAGGAAATCTCTAGAAAATGACTGGAGTGCTTCAGTGACCAACCAGGATTGATGCACAAGCTCTAAGAGGCATTATGCACCAGTTTGACTGCATTTTGTTCCACTTAAATTTCATTTAGAGCTTTAAGAAGGAAGCTGATGCAAATTGGCAAGACCAAACCAGCACATACTTGGCAGTATGTTAACCAGGGAAAGGGTTTTTATGTTTAGTCACTAAGTCATGTTTTGCAACCCTGTGGACTGTAACCCACCAGGCTCCTCTGTCCATGAGATTTCCCAGGCAAGAATACTGGAGTGGGTTGCCATTTTCTTCTCCAGGGGATCTCCTGATTCAAGGACCAAACCCATATCTCCTACACTGGCAGGCAGGTTCTTTACCACTGAACCACCAGGGAAGTTCAGGGAAAGAGTTAAGTAATCTAAATTATTTTGATTATACCAGCTATATTTATTGTAATAGGCTAGAAAAGGAAAAAACAACTTTTCTTACTTGTATATGTTTTCTTTGAATTAAGAGTAATTTCTCTGTCTCCTTTTTCAGGATTAGTATATTCAAATGAGTAGTTCTGGGATCATGATTTTCTTTAAAGCTTGACACCCAGGTAGATGTCAACTCTAAAACTAATGGATAGAAGGTACAAAAAACAGCAGATATTTATCCTAATATAAGAAAGACATTTCCATAGACTGTATTCTCCATAATGGAATGGATGGACTCTCCAGGAAATAATCCCTGTATTTAGACATGCCCAAACATGTGAAGGAAAGTCTCCTCTGCTGGAAAGTTCGGGAGTTTGAGCTTGATTGTCTTTAAAGGTCCTCTCCAGTTTAAGTTCTATAAACAGTTGTCTTATCTAAGTTTAAGTCTCTGGCTTCACCTGGGTTCCATAGAAAACAAAGGCTGAGATGAAGCTTCTTTACAAGACTTTATTGGAAGATGTGGGCTTCCCTGGTGGCTCAGCGGTAAACAATCCACCTGCCAATGCTGGAGACTTGGGTTAGATCCCTGGGTTGGGAAGATCCCCTGGAGAAGGAACTGGTAACCCACCCCAGTATTCTTGCCTGGGAAATCCCATGGACAGAGGAGCCTGGAGGACTACAGTCCATGGGGTCACAAAGAGTCGGCCACCACTTAGCGACTAAACAACATTGGAGGGTGCATTTCCGGGGCCATCCGTGAGAGGGAAAAAGGGATGTAATCCAAGAAAGAGGGAACAGCAGATGCAAGGTTTTGCCTACTCAACTGGCCACATCTTCAGAGGAAACACAGATGTCTTCCAGAAATGCTTGACAGAAACACCTTGATTTGCTCTGATGCAGAGTAAGAAGAAGAGACAGGTTTCTTCCCATGTCCTAGATTTTACTGATCAAAGTTTGTCCCATAGAATGTTGATCCTCTTGCACATCTAGGTTGCATTGCCTGGCCCTTCATAAGAGTTGCTAGAAAAACTAGTGTGGTTCTTTCTCTGTATCTAGAAGTTGTAAGAGGAGCCATGGTCTGTCTGGTTGGGTGAGGTCAAGTGAGATGGAAACTTTGCCTTTCCTGGCCCTCATCTCCAAGAGAAGCTGAAAGAGCCTGAAGTGTTAGGAGACCAGGCTAGGTAGCCGCAATCAGAGCTCTCCATTGAGCAAATGGTCAACCAATGGAGCTGAGCAAACCTGAGGAGGCACATAACCTGCATTAAGCAGCATATCTTGTGACTCAATACCTGTTTCCAACGCAGACTCTCCCCTGAGTTCGATCTTCTTTCTCTGCATTAAAACTTAGACACAGTGTTGTAGAGATGGGAGCAGAGATGAGAAAAACAGCATGAATTAATCAAACGCAAAGAAAGAAATACTGAATAGAAAGATTTTTATAAAACAGAAACAAACAAAAAAATTTAAAACAAAACAGCCAGTTTGGGAAGTGCAGTTTTATCTGAACCCTTTCTCTTCATTCTTCCCTATCCTCCCGTGACTGTCACAGTTCCACAGGAAATGCATGTTTATATACCAGGATGCCCGTGACCTTTAGTTCCTGGTGCTGGAGTGCAGCACCTCCAGGCGTCCACTAGGATCCCCATGCCGGAAGTAGGCTGGGACTCCGAGGGCTTCTTCAGGGACCCTGTAGGCTGCTGTTGCAGAGCTGTGGGTGGGCAGGACTGGGTGGTCAGTTGGCTGACTGGCTAATATCTTACTTTTATACAGTTTAAAAAACTTCTGAGCCTCTTGTCCCTCCCAGTTCAGAGATGTTTCTGCTTTCTGACAGTTGAACAATTCTCTTCCATGGCCCAAACAGAAAATTGGCTAGAAGTGAGGAGTAAAAATAACTCCATTTAGTACAGAGAAATGACAGAGTAAATCCCTGCATTGCAAGCTTCTGGCCTCTTTAGCCTCAGTTTTCATTCATCGCTCAACTTGGTGTCACTTAGCTCTGTCCTTATCACACACAGAAATAGTTCTGACAGAATCATCCAGAGCCTCCAGGTTACTAAGTCAGTTGGCTTCTTAGTACTCATCTCCTCCAACTCTTCATGATCCTTAATATCTCTATGCTTTTCAGAAATGTATCCTCTCTTGTTTGGACATTATCTCTTTTTCCAGATTCTCCTCTCTCCCCTTGGAGTCTTTCATTATCTCTTCAGCTGATTTCTCTTCTCCCAATAGCTTCTCAGGTGTTAGTTCTCAGGAATGGTCCATGGCTCACTTTTCTTTAACCGTGGTTATAGCTTCAATGACTAAATGAATGTCAGTGACTCCCACATCTGCTTTCCTATCTCAGCCTTTTCTCTTGAGCTCTGGAATCTTGTTCCTCACTATCAACTGGACATTATCTCCTGGAAGCCCCATTCAGTTCAGTTCAGTCGCTCAGTCGTGTTCGACTCTTTGTGACCCCATGAATCGCAGCATGCCAGGCCTCCCTGTCCATCACCAACTCCCAGAGGTCACTCAAACTCATGTCCATCGGGTCGGTGATGCCATCCAGCCATCTCATCCTCTGTCATCCCCTTCTTCTCCCACCCCTAATCCCTCCCAGCATCAGAGTCTTTTCCAATGAGTCAACTCTTCGCATGAGGTGGCCAAAGTACTGGAGTTTCAGCTTCAGCATCATTCCTTCCAAGGAAATCCCAGGGTTGATCTCCTTCAGAATGGACTGGTTGCCAACAAAGGCCCGTCTAGTCAAGGCTATGTTTTTTCCGTTGGTCATGTATGGATGTGAGAGTTGGACTGTGAAGAAAGCTGAGCACTGAAGAATTAATGCTTTTGAACTATGGTGTTGGGAAAGACTCTTGAGAGTGCCTTGGACTGCAAGGAGATCCAACCAGTCCATTCTAAGGGAGATCAGTCTTGGGTGTTCTTTGGAAGGAATGATGCTGAGGCTGAAACTCCAGTACTTTGGCCACCTCATGCGAAGAGTTGACTCATTGGAAAAGACTCTGATGCTGGGAGAAATAGGGGACAGGAGGAAAAGGGGACAACAGAGGATGAGATGGCTGGATGGCATCCCTGACTCGATGGACGTGAGTCTGAGTGAACTCTGGGAGTTGGTGATGGACAGGGAGTCCTGGCGTGCTGTGATTCATGGGGTCACAAAGAGTCGGACACGACTGAGTGACTGAACTGAACTGAACTGAACTAAAGGTCAACTGTGTCTGCATCATGCCTCCCAGATGTGTTGCCTCTCTTTCTTTGTTTGGGGAAGTAAATGATATCAGCATCTGCTTAATTGCTCTCTAAAACTGAGAGTCATCCTCGACTTTTCTTCCTGAGCCAGGAGATAATGGAGTCACTTCCCCCTTTCAATCCCTATGCTGCTGATGCTCTCATGCTGGCCCTCATAATTGCCCAGTTGAAACTTGAACAGTTCCCTCTGCTAAAATTTGTCCAACTTCCACATGCCTGAGATCTCCTTCTAAAACACATATCTTATCACCTTATCCCCTGGTGTCTTTAGTCAGGTTCTCTATAAGTGGAGCCTGGAACACGAGGTGAGGTGCTTGTGATTTACTGAAGGGTCCTCTCAGGAAAAACCTGTAAGGGAAGGAGTGAAGAAGGTAAGGAAGAGAAAAGGGCGTGTTGTCACAAGAAGTCTAGCCTTGGTCTCATCCACAGGGGAAGGGCTCATGAGCATAAACCTCAGCACAGAGTTGTTCCTTCTTAGGGTAAAGAGGCTAGCCTCTTGTATCCTCCGTTAACTCCATCTTTGGCTGTGGATTGCCTGAGATGTTGGTAGGGAAAGAGGAGTGATTTCCAAGCCAAAGTGACCTGTCAGCTAAGAACAATTATCCAGAGAGGCAGTTGTAAGCGTTCAGCAGTGAACATGTACAGCAGCTGGAGGAAGTGAGTGCTGGTTCAGTAAAGGGAACCCAAAGCAGCTACTCTACAGTGGTTGAGGAACTATTTTAGCTCTCTGTTTAAGTAGAAGAAAAAAAAAAAAAAAAACCACTCAGCATGACCCTTCTCTGCTTAACCTTGCCAGTCTTATATCTTACCATTATTTCCTCTCTGCACTTCTCATTTGAATTTTCCCTGTAGGCTGAATCTATTAATACTATTTGTATTCATACTCTTCTTTTTTTGCCCCTGCTGTTTCCTCTATTTGGAATTCCCTTCTTATTTTTCTGAAAAACCACAGCTCAAATATCACACTTGTGAAGCCATCACTGAAATTCCTAGACAGAATTGATCACTCCTATGTCTTGTTGCAACTGCATTTTATATACAACTTTGTTATAATATCTTTCAATTGTATATATTTGTGAGAGTGCTTGTTTCTTCACTAGGTTTTTGGAAGACAAGGATCATATGTGTTTGAACCCCTAGCTAAACATCTAGCACCTTTGAACTAGCCAAAATCTCCTTTCTGTAAAGACTGTAAATGTTAGTTGAACTGAATTGCATATTTGTACATATTATATAAGTAGCAATTGGTACATCTTTGAGGCATATAATACCTTAAAGGTCTACAACTATAAGATAGTTGTTAATTTGATTGCACTTTTGCTTATTGTTGTGAACTCCTTTGATTTTGTAATGTTTACTGTGGGTCTTCACACTCTTTTATTTCCACCTTTATTTTGTTATTTTTGCTTCACAAATATTAAATAGACAAAGTTCAGATTCCATGAATTAAGCTTGAGTGCTCCATAGAATATAGGCTACATAAATTCAAAAGACAAGTCAATAATGACTGATTAAGTTGAAGAAGTACCTTTCCTGAATGTCATATCAGATAATATTAATACTGAAGGAAAAAAGTTGATAAAACTCTTGATTCTGTGATTTTGGCATAGTCAAGGCCTCCAACAACAGCTTTTTCCTTTATAGTAATTTTCATCTATTCGCTTTTCCCCAGCTTATTCAGGCATAACTTATATACAATAAAATTCATTCTTTTCAAATGTACAGTTTGTCCACAGTCATGTAACCACCATCCTCTTTTACAACCACTCTCCCTAAGCACCCACTAACCTAGTATCTCATATAAATACAACCATACAATGTCCTTTTGGTGTTTCACCTCTTTCATTCACACAAAGTTTTTTCAGGTTAGTTCATGTTGTTCTGTGTTTAACATCTTATTCCTTTGCTGTGTAACTACTCCACAATTTGTTTATCCATTTGACAGTTGATAAACATTTAGGTTATTTTCATTTTCTACCTATGATGAATAATAATACTATGAACACTTGTGTACAAGTCTTTTTTGAGAATATATATGTCCATTTTTCTTGGATAAATTCCAGAGTGAGTGAAATAGCTATATGATTAGTATATACTTAACTTTGTAAAATATTGCCAAATTGTTTTCCAGAGTGTCATATCATATCATTTTACATTCTCAGCAGCAGTGTTAAGAGTTCAAGTTGCTCCACATCTTTGTCAACACTTGGTGCGCTCAGAATTTTTGACAGGTTATTCTAGTAAGGCTATAGGGGTTTAATTTGTATTTCCCTGATGACTAATAATGTTTCATGTACTTCACACATATATCTTCTTGTGTGAAATGTCTGTTCAAATATTTTATCCATTTCTTGGTGAGGTAGAGAGGTTGTTTATCTTTCTGTAATTGAGTGGCTTTTAAAATATATATTGGATAAAAGTCCTTTGTTAGAAACCTGTTTTGCAGAAGTTCTCAATTTCAATGAAGTTCTTCTTGTTGTTTGGTTTGATTTATGCTTTCTGTGTCTTGTTCAAGAAACCTTGCCTAAGCTATATTACAAATATTTTTCCTGAAATATTCTACAAATATTCCTACAAATATTTCTTCTAAAAATATTATGAAAAATTTTAGTCAAACAATAAATTTTTAGTCAAACAATAGTCTTCTTTTAAACGGTTACTTTATCTATCTTCAGTTTTTAAGTATAGTGTCTTTCAGAAGTGCCTATTTTAAATTATCAAAAACCATATTGTTCAGCCATACAGGGAGAGAATTTGTCATTTGTTTTATAATTGTCAAGATTATAAAATAATATATGTGTTAAGGTAAGATTATTGAATAAACAATCCAGAAAAATATACATCAAAATAGAAGTGTTCATCTCTGAGTGGTAGAATTATCAGTGATATTTATTTTTTAATTTTGCTTTTCTACATTTTTCATTCTCCTCATGAAAATATGTATATAAGTTGTATGTTTTAAAATACTATCAGTATGCACAAATAATAAAAAATAATGAAAAAGAGAGGACAAGTTTACAAAGTTAAGATTATTTCTTGTTGCATCTTATTTGTCTGGCAAATTAGAGAAAAATTTGTCTATGGAACTGCAGATTTCTTAGACAAAGCCTAAATGATCTCAGTCTTCTTCTTTTCCATACATTTCTTCCAAACTCCCAACAAACCTTCTTCCAATGTCCATCTGGTTAGAACACAGCTCAAAGGATTATTTTCTTCATTTACATGTGGCTTTTCTCTTTATAATACTGGCAGCCTTAAGCCTGGTAACCAACCATGGTGACTCCACAGTTTACCCTCAAAAGGGATGCACAGAGCTCTTCCTTGAGGTCAGTGACTGGGGAGGGGTTATATCCATTCCAAAGAGGCTCAGTGCCTCTCTGATACTGATGATACTACTTTGAAAACGGAAAGAGTGATGGATGGGGGCTTCCACCTTCCCATTATTCATCTTTTCATTCAATGGCAATGAATATCACTTACGGTGAAGGCAATATTTAGCTACCCAAAATGCATATTAAAGTTTACAGCAAGAATGCATCAAATCAAATAAATTACTCTTTCTTCCTGCTCTGTCCTACTTCCTTAAGCATTTGAAAGCAGAGCTCATTAAAACTCTTTGAAGTAGTGTATTGTCTGTCTTTCTCTTCAGTTTGGAATGTATGTTTTGGTTCTATAGATTTGAGCTACATATTTGAAATATATACAAGCCTTCCTTGAGGAAATCCAACTACCCAGGTTAACTTGGTCTTTCTAGACAGAGGCTGCAGTCGTGTATGGCCACCCTGACCATTTAAATAAACACTGCAACACCCATACTATCCCATTCCCTGCATTCCTGATCTCCTTCGCTGGCTCTACTTCTATTTTCCTCTAGAAAATTTATGCCCTTTAAAATGGTATATAATTTAACCCCTTATTGTATCTACTGCCATTGCATCCCCAAAAATGAAACTTTTAGAAGGGCGCAAATCTTTATCTTGGTCATTGACATAATCTAGGTGCCTAGAGCTGGAGAAGGCAATGGCACCCCACTCCAGTACTTTTGCCTGGAAAATCCCATGGATGGGGGAGCCTGGTGGGCTGCGGTCCATGGGGTCGCGAAGAGTCGGACACAATTGAGCAACTTCTCTTTCACTTTTCACTTTCATGCATTGGAGAAGGAAATGGCAACCCACTCCAGTGTTCTTGCCTGGAGAATCCCAGGGATAGCGGAGCCTGGTGGGCTGCCATCTATGGGGTCACACAGAGTCGGACAAGACTGAAGCGACTTAGCACACAGGCAGGCAGGTGCCTAGAGCAGCACTGGTATGTAGCAAGCCTTCAATAAATATTTGTGGAATGAACAAACTCAAAACACTGGTGGAATGAACAAATTTAAAGACCCTCAGAAAGCCTCCTTTGCCCCCTAGAGTATCTCTGCCTCTCAGGTTGCACAGTGTCTGAATTTCCACCATTAGAGATGTCTGCTTTGGGGTTTCTTTGTGACCTTCTTTAGATTATGAAGCATGCACATACTTCTATGAGAAAAAACATCCATCTATCCATTCAAAGACTATTTGTTGATTATACACTGTGCATAAAACACTGTGTTAGATGTTTGGGGGCACAGAACTGGGTCACAATCCTTCCACCCTAAAGACTGGTTTACACTTGCTATCTATGTGACATGATCCCACTCAAGAAAAAGGCACAGGGCACTTCTCTGAGGTCAACAACCATATATGGTGACAGTGTCTCCGCCAACCCCAGGAGGCTCAGTGCCTCTCTGACCCTCACGAAAGGGCCATTGTACACATTCTGGGCTGTGCCTTAGAATCGCAAGGGAGATATAAGACCTGTTTCCCGGAAACCACCCCAAAGTGTTGGAATTCCCATCCATGAAAAACAACCTCCCCTACATCCTCAACTTCCTTGTGGTATTCTTTTTTCACCCCTGAGGCTCAAAATAAAACTTTCCCCACCAGAACTTACTGTTCTCTCTCTCAAGAGGCTGCTGATTATTCTCCCAAGTCCCAAATAAGTTCTTTTTTTACTGAAGTAAAGTTGATGTATAAGTTAGAAGTGTACAATATAGTGATTCACAGTTTTTAAAGGTTTTACTCCGTTTATAGTTATTATAAATATTGTCTATATTCCCCATGTTTTCAACACATCCTCATAGATTATTTTATATATAATAGCTTGTACCTCCTAATTCCCTATCCTTATCTCCTTCCCCTTCCTTTTTCCCACTGGTAACCACTAGTTTGTTCTCTGTATCTGTGAGTCTGCTTCTTTTTTGTTATATTCATGAGTATGTTGTATTTTTTAGATTCTGCATATAAGCAATGTCATACATAGCATTTGTCTTTGTCTTACTTCACTTAGCATAATACCTTCTGTGTTGTCACAAATGGCAACATTTCATTCTTTTTTATGGCTGAGTAGTCTGAACGCCAAAGAATTGATGCGTTTGAACTGTGGTGTTGGAGAAGACTCTTGAGAGTCCCTTGGACTGCAAGGAGATCCAGCCAGTCCATTCTGAAGGAGATCAGCCCTGGGATTTCTTTGGAAGGAATGATGCTAAAGCTGAAGCTCCAGTACTTCGGACACCTCATGTGAAGAGTTGACTCATTGGAAAAGACTGTGATGCTGGGAGGGATTGGGGGCAGGAGGAGAAGGGGACAACCCAGGATGAGATGGCTGGATGGATCACGGACTCGATGGATGTGAGTCTGAGTGAACTCCGGGAGATGGTGATGGACAGGGAGGCCTGGCGTGCTGCGATTCATGGGGTCGCAAAGAGTTGGACACAACTGAGCGACTGAACTGAACTGAACTGAGCAGTCCTTTGTGTAGATATAAATATGTAGATATAGACAGCATATTAAAAAGCAGAGACATTGCTTTGCCAACAAAGGTCCATCTAGTCAAAGCTATGGTTTTTCCAGTAGTCATGTATGGATGTGAGAGTTGGACTATAAAGAAAGCTGAGCATTGAAGAATTGATGCTTTTGAACTGTGGTGTTGAAGACTCTTGAGAATCCCTTGAACTGCAAAGAGATCCAACCAGTCCATCCTAAAGGAAATCAGTGCTGAATATTCATTGAAAGGACTGATGTTGAAGCTGAAGCTCCAATACTTTGGCCACCTGATGCGAAGAGCTGACTCATTGGAAAAGATCCTGATGCTGAGAAAGATTGAGGGCAGGAGGAGAAGGGGACGACAGAGGATGAGATGGCTGGATGGCATCACCAACTCAATGGACATGAGTTTGAGTAAGCTCCGGAAGTTAGTGATGGACAGGGAAGCCTGATACGCTGCAGTCCATGGGGTCACAAAGCGTCAGACGTGACTGAGTGACTGAGCTGAACTGAACTGATAGATCTTTGACTTTCCAGGTGGTGCAGAGATAAAGAATCCACCTGCCAATGCAGGAGACTCAAGAGACACAGATTCAATCCATGGGTCAGGAATATCCCCTGGAGTAGGAAATGGCAAGCCACTCAGAATTCCATGGACAGAGGAGCCTGGCAGACTACAGTCCATGGGTCACAAAGAACTGGACACGACTGAGCAACTGAGCGCACACCCACACATGAGGATACCACATCTTCTTTGTCCAGTTCATCTGTGGATGGACCCTTAGGTTGCTTCCACATCTCGGCAATTGTAAATAATGCTTCTATGAACATTGGAGTGCATGTATCTTTTCAAATTAGTGGGGTTTTTTTTTTTTCAGGTATATATCCAGGATAGGAATTTCCAGGGCATATAGTAGTTCTATTTTTAGTTTTTTGAGAAACTTCCATACTGTTCTCCACAGTGATTATACCAATTTACTTGATATAGCATTCTTTTTCATTTCTGACATCTTTCAACTTCTTGGAAAACCTCTGAAATTTATAGGCTTTGTCCTAAGTCTTCAAACTTTCATTTATTCAAATAATGTTGACTCATATAAATTAAGTATCTATAATGTGCCTAAGGCTCTTCTGGGTGCTTGAGATACACCAGTCAAAAAAACTGGCCACATTCCTATCTAAAGTAATCCTAGTGTAAGGAGGACAAAATGCAAAATAAATAGATTACATAATAGGTAAGAGTGATCATAGTTTCAAGGAGAAAGTTGAGCAGAGTCAGGAGGACTGGGAGTGCAAGGGGAAGAAGCAATTTGCATGATAAATAGATGGTCAGCACAGGCCTCATCTAGAGAAGGATATATGAGAAAAGATGCTGTTTTTCTCCAGTATCACTGCCACCCCTCTGGGACAAGCCTTCTTATGTTCTTGTGGATGCTACCTCTAAACGAGTTGGCCTACTTCCAAACTGACCTCCTCAACCCATTCTCCACACTGAAGCGTAAGAAGTGTTTCTAAGCCCCTGTCAGGTCAGGTCACACTGCGCCTCTGCTTACCCCTTCAGTACCTCCCCATTCATGACCCCTGGGCAGTCTAGCGTGCAGCTGCTTTATCCGTATTTTTAGCTCTACTGCTATTGTCTCTGCCACATCTTCACTCAAAACACAGACTACTGTCTCTGGGTTGTACATGAAACCACGTCTGCCTAAAATGCATGCCCCACAGCTTGTTCCTGCTCCTCTCTCAATACACCACTTAGTAGCCGTCTCCCCAGAGGAAAGTCTCCCGGGTCCCTTCCGTCTGGCTCAGGAGCCTTTCCATACGCTCTCCTGACAGCTTGTGCTTCCCTCTGCCGTCACCTGTGTTCGGTGTCCTGAATCATCAGCCTCATCGCAGACCACGCTCCTGGACTTCTATGAGCAGAGACTGTTTTCATTCACCTTTGCGCTCTCAGGACCTAGCATAGTGTCTGATCAATGAATTATTGGAGGAAATGTCCCTCACTGGGGACAATACAGTGCAGGGAGACACATCTGAAGGGGCAGTCTATGAAAGAGAGATTTGACTGTGTGTACCTCCAGAGGGCAGGCACATACCAGTTGTTGCAAGTAACAGATGTAGATTTTGGCTTATCATCCTTGTGTTGGATATAATGGTAATGGTAACTAACATTTTTGTGTGTGCTCAAAAGTGGCAGACTCCTTGTGACCTTATGGACTGTAGCCTGCCAGGCTCCTCTGCCCTTGGAATTTTCCAGGCAAGAATTCCCGCGTGGGTTGCCATTTCCTTCTCCAAGGGATCTTCCTCACTCAGAGATCAAACTGGAATCTCCTGTGGCTCCTTGCATTGGAAGGCAGGTTCTTTACCACTGAGCCACCTGGAAAGCGCTGGCTCCTGGTGCACATGTGCTCAGCTGTGCTCTTTGTGGCTCTTTGTGACCCCATGAACTGTAGCCCACCAGGCTCCTCTATCTATGGGATTTTTCAGGCAAGAATACTGGAGTGGGATGCCATTTCTTCCTTCCGATGATCTTCCCAACTCAGTGATTGAATCCTTCTCTCCTGCATTGGAGGGGGATTCTTTGCTACGGATCCACCGAGGAAGGCCTGACTGTTGATAGAAAGCCTCAAATATTTACCAGGCGGCCCTCCCCAAGGAGTTGCTGGAGTATTGTCACATGTTGGCTGGCTTTCTTAGGTGAATAATCCCAAAGAGAGCATGGTGAAAGGTGCAATGCCCCAGAGGTCACACTTCATCATTACTGCAGTATCCTTTGGTTACATAGCTCAACCCTGTTTTTATAGGAGGAACTTATACAGGGGAGTAAATATCAGAAGAGGAGCATCACTGGGGCTATATTGGAGTCTGGTTACCACAAAAAGAGAGATGTGTGAGTGAATGAAAGTCACACAGTCGTGTCCAACTCTTTGCAACCCCATGGACTGTAGCTGTCAGTCTCCTTTATCTCTAGAATTCTCCAGGCAAGAACACTGGAGTGGGTGGCCATTTCAAGGATCTAATCCCTGTCTCCCGCATTGCAGGCAGATTCTTTACTATCTGAGCCACCAGGACAAAAAAACAGAGATACAAAGAGGGATTACAGCTCAGCAACTCATTTATAGGTTTTCTGGATGGAATACAGTATATGAATTTTTGGTAAGCAGTGATCTCTCTCTGGCATAAAGCCCTGAACTCTCTCTCCACACTTAAAAAACCCCCAAGAATCCTCTATGCTGTGGCTTCCCAACTGTGCTGTATACACAGGCAACCCCTGAATTAGTTCATTGTGCTTTGAGTTACTGATCTCATCAGCCCATGAGGAAACTGAACAGGGCTTGAGGTAGATGGAAAAAGAGAAACTTGTTTTATTTTATGTATTTCTATTATATATTTTCAAAATGTTGTTTTCTATTTGTTCTGTAACTATATGCAAATTATACATGCCTGCTATATAAAAATATCTACTTTGGACTATTAGGGAAATCAAAATCAGAGTGCCAAAAGAGAGCATTCGTTTCTCACATTGTGTATGTTGCAGTGTTTTACACGTGTGTATTAGACCAGTGTGTTAGTGATGTTGTTCGCCTATTCTCTAAATTAGTGATATGTTTCCTGTCTATGGTATAAAGCACTAGAAGATGTGTACTTTAATCTACCACTGTGGTTGTAGATTTCTTTAATGCTTGCTTTTAGTTCTGCTTATTTTTCTTTTTCTATTTTGAAGGTATATTTTTAATACTTGGTGTTTATGAATTCAAACCGATTATATCTTCAAAGTAAAAGTAAACTTTACCTTTTGGAAGTGAATCTCTTTATCAGTAGAATACTTTTTGACTTCAAGTTTAGTTTCACTGATTCCTCATTAATGCAATTTCTATGTTTTTGCATTTAACCTTTGTGAATGTATCTGTTTTAGAATTGTCTTCTTTTTAATAAATAGTTTGCTGTCAAACTTTATTATCTTGTGCTTTGTTTTAAAATACCGACAAGAATAGTCTTTTAATTAAACATTCTGTTTATATATAATTATTGACCTGTATATTTGAATTTATTTTGCTATTTTATTTCATAATTTCTATTTGTTCCATATGTTTGGTGTTTCCTTAACTATTCTTTCTTGCCATTTTTTTTCATTAACTAAGCATGATTCATCTTTTGATTTTTGCTTCCATCACCTTGAAAGTCTTACCCTGTTTTTATTTATTTTAGTAGTTACTCTAGGAATAACAATATTCTTACTTATTTATCTCAATCTGAAATTAATCCAGATCTTTACTCTCCTTTGAGGTAATGCAAGTCCTTAGAATATCTTAATTCTTGGGTTCGATCCATGGGTTGGGAAGATCCCCTTTAGAAGGAAATGGCTACCCATTCCAGTTTTCTTGCCTGGAAAATTCCATGGACAGAGGAGACTGGTAGGCTATAGTCTATGGGGTCACAAAGAGTCAGAGACAACTTGGAGACTAAATAACAGCAACAACAAATCAGATATTACTGAAATAAAAGTGTGAGAAAAAAGAAATTAAAAAAGGATATATTAATTCTTTTACCTTCCTCAATTTATTTATGGCTAATATTCATAATCTATCTTATTTTTATTGTTGTCTTTTAATTATTACTGCTTTATACGACTCTGAGAGGACAGAGACCTGAAGACATGCAACTCAAAAATCATCTTTTTTCTTTTCCCTCATCTTTCACTTTGCTCAGCCCCAGCATGGCCTTATCTGCTGTTCTTTGGGACTTGGGGGTGATATATGTATGGTTTTTTCTTACTCTGCGGGGTTCTAGTCCCTTTTCCTTTGGTAATCGCTGGGCCTTGGCCTCTGCCCTTGCCTGCATACTCTAGGAACCAGATCCTATATTTGTTGCATCAGCAAATGAACTCAGGATATATGCAGTTTTGGAGCTTTGATATCTGCTTGTTTCCCAATTATAGGCTTTTAGTCAAAAATTAATTAGCCTGGGAAATCTCCTCTGTCTTTTAAACTCTCCAAAGCTCATAAGCACTTTAAGATGTTGATGATTGTTTGCTATAAGAAATTATACATAATTATTTTTAGAAGGATTAATTTAAATAATTCATTGTTATTGAGTTGAAGCCTCAATAAGTACTATATTGGACTTCAAAATGCACATGGCAATGAGAACTTCCAAGATTTTTTCTAATAATATCACTAATAATTTAATATTAATAATATATTGAGTGTTTATACAAGCCAATCAAGGGCTTAAGTGTTTTATATGTATTAATTTATCTACTCCTCATAATTTAGTACAATGTCTAGCATATATTTACATTTAATAAGTATTAGTTAATATAGTAATTTTTAATACTCACCTTTTAGTTGAGAAAGTTTTCACTTTCACCCTCCAAGACCATAAAGCCACTGTCTAAGGTCCCAATCTCCCAGTTGCTAGAGTTCTTTGCTATATTACTTAAATCAATAAAATATATTACATTGTTATAGCATAACTGCTTAGCACATTGCCTCCCAAGTAATTTTTCACATTTAGGGAGTCTTTAACGTCTTAAAGCGTAAAGTGTGATTTTGGAGTTTGTGTGCCCTTGGATTACATGATGTACTACTGGCTCACAAGAAAAGTCTCACCCTTTTTGATGCTTCCCCAAAAAGAAAGACTCCATTCTGACTCTCAGTTTTCTCCTTTCTTTCTGTACACACCCCATCAAATGTATCATTAGATTAGAAGCTGCAGTTTCTCATTTCCATTTCTACCATAGGTCTTTGTAAGCATTTTGAAATTTAATTACAGCAGGTACAACCAAGAGCATTAAGAAAAACATGCCCGTGACTTTTATTCTGTTTGTTTAAGCTAAATCTCAGTGTCATTTTAACAGACTTGGACTGTAAATAGTTTAAGTTCTGGTGCCAAGAGCCAATTATCTACAGCAAGCAAAATTCAAATGATTTTATACAGAATGAATCATGCAAGGAGCTTCCAAATTTTCAGCAGGCAAATTGGCTCAGATAAGATGTAATATTGTTCCTTGATTAGAGATAAAGCAGTCAGCTTAAGGTGAATGTTTTTAGGGGCTTCAGGGGATACAAATTAAATAATATTTATGTGGAATTCTCCAAGTTTCATCATGATGCAGGAATCCTATGTACTTTTCTTATTTGGACCTGATTATTATTCTCAAATATACTTATTTTTACTTGCCACACATTTTTTCCTTTCACAGTTTTTCTAATTAGTCATCACTGCTTATGGTGCAGTATAGTAACAGCATTGTCTGTAACTAAAGAGTAAAAATTACATTCCCCCCAAAATAGTAGGCTTTTCTTCTGAATTTATGATTCCATCTGTCTAGTAAGTTGGGAGCCTTCTCTGGTCCTTTGTTTTCATTGACTTTCCATATTTACATACAAAAAACAATCTGTATAATGTGGTTTTTAAACTTATTAGAATAATAATTGTTTTTGAAGCTGATAAAAGCCATGACGCATCTCCTATCTTAGTTTTTTGTACTGTATCTATGCATTTTGACTTTCCAGATGAAACTTGGCTGACAAAACCGGACAACTCTGATGTGACACTTTAAGGGCATATTTACGTGATATATGTTAATAAATTCTGATGGGAAACATTGGTCTCAATGTATTCCTTGAGGGTACAAGAATCTTATTCACCATTAATTAAGGTAGCATCTCACTTCCCAGGTGGCCCTAGTGGTAAAGAACCTGCTTGCCAGTACAGGAGACATAAGAGACACAGGCTCAATCTCTAGGTCTGGAAGATCCCCTGGAGAAGGGCATGGCAATCCACTCCAGTATTCTTGCCTGGAGAATCCCATGGACAGAGGAACCTGGTGGGCTACAGTCCATAGGGTTGCAAAGAGTCAGATATGACTGAAGCAACCTAACATGCAAGCAGAATGGCTGACAGAACTCAGGAAAACATTTTGGCCTTTCCTGGTGGCTCAGATAGTAAAGAATCTGCCTGCAGTACAAGAGCTGGGTTCAATCGCTAGGTCAGGAAGATCCCCTGGAGAAGGGAATGCCAACCCACTCCAGCATTCTTGCCTGGAGAATTCCATGGTAGAGGGGCCTGGTCAGCTACAGTCCATGGACTCGAAAAGAGTCAGACATGATTGAGCTACTAACACTTTCACTTTCAAGATAGTTCAGTTCAGTCTCTCAGTCGTGTCCAACTCTTTGTGACCCCATGAATCGCAGCACGCCAGGCCTCCCTGTCCATCACCAACTCCCGGAGTTCACTCAGACTCACGTCCATCGAGTCCATGATGCCATCCAGCCATCTCATCTTCGGTCGTCCCCTTCTCCTCCTGCTTCCAATCCCTCCCAGCATCAGAGTCTTTTCCAATGAGTCAACTCTTCGCATGAGGTGGCCAAAGTACTGGAGCTTCAGCTTTAGCGTCATTTCTTCTACAGAAATCCCAGGGTTGATCTCCTTCAGAATGGACTGGTTGGATCTCCTTGCAGTCCAAGAGACTCTCAAGAGTCTTCTCCAACACCACAGTTCAAAAGCATCAATTCTTCAGCGCTCAGCCTTCTTCACAGTCCAATTCTCGCATCCATACATGACCACAGGAAAAACCATAGCCTTGACTAGACAGATCTTAGTCAGCAAAGTAATGTCTCTGCTTTTGAATATACTATCTAGGTTGGTGATAACTTTTCTTCCAAGGAGTAAGCATCTTTTAATTTCATGGCTGTAGTCACCATCTGCAGTGATTTTGGAGCCCCCCAAAATAAAGTCTGACACTGTTTCCACTGTTTCCCCCATCTATTTCCCATGAAGTGATGGGACCGGATGCCATGATCTTCGTTTCCTGAATGTTGAGCTTTAAGCCAACTTTTTCTCTCTCCTCTTTCACTTTCATCAAGAGGCTTCTTAGCTCCTCTTCACTTTCTGCCATAAGGGTGGTGTCATCTGCATATCTGAGGTTACTGATATTTCTCCTGGCAATCTTGATTCCAGCTTGTGTTTCTTCCAGTCCAGTGTTTCTCATGATGTACTCTGCATATAAGTTAAATAAGCAGGGTGACAATATACAGCCTTGACGTACTCCTTTTCCTATAGTAGATTTAGTTAATCAATGCCATGCTATGCTAAGTCACTTCAGTCATGTCCGACTCTGTGCAACCCCACAGACAGGGGCAGCCCACCAGGCTCCCCCGTCCCTGGGATTCTCCAGGCAAGAACACTGGAGTGGGTTGCCATTTCCTTCTCCAATGCATGAAAGTGAAAAGTGAAAGTCAAGTTGCTCAGTCATGTCCAACTCTTGGCGACCCCATGGACTGCAGCCTACCAGACTCCTCCACCATGGGATTTTCCAGGCAAAAGTAATCAATATATATTATTAAAAGACATTTTATTTTGATCAACTTGTTAGCTCTACATTTATTTGTCTCAGTTGTTTCAGTTTTATCAATAAACATTATAAAGCACACATTTTCTATGAGGAGTATTTCTGATTTCTGAAATCTCTGTCATGACATTTAGGTTTTCCACTGGAAAAAGAACTTGAACATAGGAAATATAAGTTTCTGCATTTTGGCCCTTTTGAAGGTCTCTTAAACATTGCCACATTCAACTTTTATGCAGAGCCCTTCTGCTCTGTTGCATTGTCTGTATTTGGTTGTGAACTTACCATAGGGTCATGAATGTTTTCTGCTAAAGTTTTGCTAAGGAACAAAAGGTTGGCACTGGTGGTCTTCTTGTCCACATAACTGCTCTGGCAGTGGGCCAGTCTACATTTCCATGAGAGGAGCTTGATGGGATTTGCTGGGTCTGACTTCAGATTATTTAACTGGACATAGACCTTATTCTAAAAAGCATTTACACTGAGAAAGAAAGCACCTTCCTTTTTCTTTTTAAGCTGATTTAATGGAAAATTCAGTTCAGTTCAGTTCAGTCGCTCAGTTGTGTCTGACTCTTTGCGAGCCCATGAACCACAGCATGCCAGGGCTCCCTGTCGATCACCAACCCCCAGAGTCCATCCAAACCCATGTCCATTGAGTCAGTGATGCCATCCAACCATCTCATCCCCTGTCGTCCCCTTCTCTTCTTGCCCTCAATCTTTCCCAGCATTAGGGTCATTTTAAATGAGTCAGCTCTTTGTATTAGGTGGCCAAAGTATTGGAGTTTCAGCTTCAACATCAGTCCTACCAATGAACACCCAGGACTGATATTTAGGATGGACTGGTTGGATCTCCTTGCAGTCCAAGGGACTCTCAAGAGTCTTCTCCAACACCACAGTTCAAAAGCATCAATTCTTCGGCACTCAGCTTTCTTCACAGTCCAACTCTCACATCCATACATGACCACTGGAAAAACCATAGCCTTGACTAGATGGACCTTTGTTGACAAAGTAATGACTCTGCTTTTTAATATGCCGTCTAGGCTGGTCATCGGAGAAGGCAATGGCACCCCACTCCAGTACTCTTGCCTGGAAAATCCCATGGGTGGAGGAGCCTGGTAGGCTGCAGTCGATGGGGTTGCTAAGAGTCGGACACGACTGAGTGACTTCACTTTCACTTTTCACTTTCATGCATTGGAGAAGGAAATGGCAACCCACTCCAGTGTTCTTGCCTGGAGAATCCCAGGAATGGTGGAGCCTGATGGCCTGCCATCCATGGGATCTCACAGAGTTGGACACGACTGAAGTGACTTAGCAATAACAGGCTGGTCATTACTTTCCTTCCAATGAGTTAAGTGTCTTTTAATTTCATGGCTGCAATCACCATCTGCAGCAATCTTGGAGCCCAGAAAAATAAAGTCAGCTACTGTTTCCATTGTTTCCCCATCTATTTCCCATGAAGTGATGGGACCAGATGTCATGATCTTAGTTTTCTGAATGTTGAGCTTTAAGCCAACTGTTTCACTCTTCTCTTTCACTTTCATCAAGAGGCTTTTTAGCTCCTCTTCACTTTCTGCCATAAGGGTGGTATCATCTGCATATCTGAGGTTATTGATATTTCTCCTAGCAATCTTAATTCCGCTTGTGCTTCCTCCAGCCCAGCATTTCTCATGATGTACTCTGCATATAAGTTAAATAAGCAGGATGACAATATACAGTCTTGATGTACGCCTTTCCCAATTTGGAACCAGTCTGTTCCATGTCCAGTTCTAACTGTTGCTTCCTGACCTGCATACAGATTTCTCAAGAGGCAGGTCAGGTGGTCTGGTATTCCCATCTCTTTCAGAATTGTCCACAGTTTATTGTGATCCACACAGTTAGAGGTTTTGACATAGTCAATAAAGCAGAAATAGATGTTTTTCTGAAACTCTTCCTTTTTCCATGATCCAGCGGATGTTGGCAATTTGATCTCTGGTTCCTCTGCCTTTTCTAAAACCAGCTTGAACATCAGGAAGTTCACAGTTCACATACTGCTAAAGCCTGGCTTGAGAATACTGAGCATTACTTTACTAGCGTGTGAGATGAGTGCAATTGTGTGGTAGTTTGAGCATTCTTTGGCATTGCCTTTCTTTGGGATTGGAATGATAACTGACCTTTTCCAGTCCTGTGACCACTGCTGAGTTTTCCAAATTTGCAGGCATATTGAGTGCAACACTTTCACAGCATCATCTTTCAGGATTAGAAATAGCACATCTTCTGGGATGTGAAGATGTTTTTGGTACAGTTCTTCTGTGTATTCTTGCCACCTCTTCTTAATATCTTCTGCTTCTGTTAGGTCCCTACAATTTCTGTCCTTTATCGAGCCCATCTTTGCATGAAATGTTCCCTTGGTATCTCTAATTTTCTTGAAGAGATCTTTAGTCTTTCCCATTCTATTGTTTTCCTCTATTTTTTTGCATTGATCACCGAAGAAGACTTTCTTATCTCTCCTTGCTATTCTTTGGAACTCTGCATTCAAATGCGTGTATCTTTCCTTTTCCCCTTTGCTTTTCCCTTCCCTTCTTTTCACAGCTATTTGTAAGGCTTCCTCAGACATCCATTTTGCTTTTTTGTATTTCTTTTCCATGGGGATGGTCTTGATCCCTGTCTCCTGTACAATGTCACGAACCTCATTCCATAGTTCATCAGGCACTCTATCAGATCTAGTCCCTTAAATCTATTTCTCGCTTCCACTGTATAATCATAAGGGATTTGATTTAGGTCATACCTGAATGGTCTAGTGGTATTCTCCACTTTCTTCAATTTCAGTCTGAATTTGTCAATAAGGAGTTCATGATCTGAGCCACAGTCAATTTCCGGTCTTATTTTTACTGAAAATTGGACAATAACAAGTCATTATTTTCACTTAAAAAAAAAAAAACTACCACATTCTGTTACTTGAGAGATATTTGTTCATAAAAGTGGAATGCATTCCCTCTCCATTTTTTAATATTTACAAAGTAGGTTGTGATCTGTGAGTCAGATTAATTGTGATTAGAAGAGACTTCCCACCTGATAAGCTGCCCAACAATATTGCCTGAAGGAAGAAACCTCTAAACTCACAAATGAAAACCTGGGGTCTTGGCAGACAACTAATCATCTTTAATTATCTGGAGCTCTCATTGGCCCTAATGGAGCTAATCTTTTGCTTTTGTTATTAATATTTAATGATTTGAGATTTCCTTAAGGTGGTCCTAGTTTAAGAATCCAAACTAGTATTTAATTAAGCTTATATTAATTGATCATTGCTTTTTATGAAAGAGAAGTACCTTACCAAGCATGTGCTTTGAAGTTGGATGGATCTGGGTTTAACTTCCATCCTCTGTTTATAAGCCTGACTTAGGGCAAATTACTTAACACCTGATCCTCACTTTTCTAAACTGTGAAAATCTACTTATAAGATTTTTGTGAGGGCTTCCATGGTAGCTTGGGCAGTAAAGAATCTGCCTGCCTAATGCAGAAAACACAGGAGACATGAGTTCAAACCCTGGGTCAGGTAGAGCCCCTGGAGGAGGAAAAGGCCACCCACTCCATTATTCTTGCTTGAAAAATCCCATGGAGAGGGGAGCCTGGTGCGCTACAGTCCCTGGGGTCCATAGAATTGGACACAGTGGGTGACAGCATGCATGCACACGGGCTTCCATGGTGGTCAGTGGTAAAGAATCTGCCTGCCAATGCAGGAGACACAGGTTCAGTCCCTGATTTGGGAAGATCCCACATGCCACAGAGCTTCTAAGCCTGTGTGCCACAGCTATTGAGCCTGTGCTCCAGAGCCCAGGAGCCAGAGCTACTGAAGCCTGAGTGCCTAGAGCCTGCGCTCCCCAACAAGAGAAGCTGCTGCAGTGAGAAACCCTCGCACCACAACTAGAGAGTACTCCATTCTCTGTAACTAAAGAAAGCCCACACACAGCAACAAAGACCGGCACGGCCAAAAATAAATACGTAAAAAAAATAAAAAATTTTAAAAGGTTTATGTGAGGATAACGTAAGATAATTTCTATATACTCCAGACACAATGCCTAGCACATACGGCATTCAGTGATAGGCATCCCAATGGGAAGATTAGACTCTTTTGACCAAGTTATAGATATGATCAGTGGATGGATCTAGGTTGATAAAATCCTGAGAACTCAGAAATTCTGGGAGTTCTTCTCATGCTTGAGTACCTGCCATTTATATCCAAGAAACACTCAAACTTAGTGCAAGCTAATCCATTTTTACACCTGAGAAATATACAATGGTAAAGAGAAAAATTCTTCACTATAGGGCATTAAGATCTTTATTTCATCATTGTTTTCAATTTGCGGTGCTTAAGATGGATCTCTCAGGGCTCCATCTCAGATGCTTGGTGACAAGGGAAGAAATAGAATCTCTTTCTCTTCAGTATCTTGGGGAAGGACAGGGGTTCAGTTCAGTTCAGTTCAGTCGCTCAGTCGTGTCTGACTCTTTGCGACCCCATGAATCGCAGCGCGCCAGGCCTCCCTGTCCATCATCATCTCCCGGAGTTCACTCAGATTCACATCCATTGAGTCAGTGATGCCATCCAGCCATCTCATCCACTGTCATCCCCTTCTCCTCCTGCCCTCAATCCCTCCCAGCATCAGAGTCTTTTCCAATGAGTCAATTCTTCGCATGAGGTGGCCAAAGTACTGGAGTTTCAGCTTCAGCATCATTCCTTGTTAGTAGCAAGTAAATTGAACCCACAGGAATGATTAATCTCATAACCAATTAATATTTTCTGTGCACCCTGTAGTTTGATTACACATGAAAAGTGAACTGGAATCATCATTAATATAATTCTAATCAAAGTCTTTTTTAGCTCAATTAAAATAGCATTTTTGTTCTGTGATTAACCTAATGTTAAAGGATAAAAAGAGACTGACTTTCACATACCTCCTGTAATTTAATCTGTTTCTTTCCAACACTATTTTAGTTGCTTTGAACATCCTGGCTTTATCCTGGAAGAGCATTAAAGATCCATTAATAAATGTTTACATAATTATACACACAGAGACAGATGTTCATCAAGGCAAATTTTATTTTTAATAAGAATAAATGATCAGGACTTCCCTGGTGGTCTAGTGGTTAGGAATCTGCCTGCCAATGCAGGGGAAGTGGGTTTGCTCCCTGGTCTGGAATGATCCCACATACCTTGGGGCAACTGCTCTGCAACAAGAGAAGCCACCGCAATGAGAAGCTCACCTTCAGCAACTAGAGAGTAACCCCCTGTTCACCACAACTAGAGTAAGCCCTCATGCAGCAGTGAAGACCCCCTGTAACAAAAGTAGACAATTAAAATATTTGAAAAAATAAATGATAGTGTATTTAGGCTTTTCCCAATCTTATTTTATGGTAAAAATCCTACACTAAGTAACATTTAGAGATACTGACACTCGTAATTGAGGCAACAGATATGCTGACCTTCTAGGATAAAATACAGTCTAGATGGTAGAGATATCTTCATTTTGTAAGGATACATATAACATTAAAAATAGGAGGCTTAATTCTCCCTGTTGAAAATAAGGAAAGGGATTTCCCCCTCAACTTTTTCTTCAAAAATTCGCCATGGTATAAGTACTTTCTCCTCTCTTTGAAAGTTATATAAACTCTTTTGAAATATGCCCCAGTCTGTCAGTTGTATGACCCAGGAATGTCTTTCTCAAGGACCTAGGAGCCATCTCAGATCTTTGACCCTGGTTCCTGACACAGAGCAGTTAAAACCCCTGGATTTGCCTAGGTGCTGGAAGTGCCTTTTATCCTAATGAGGCAATACTTGAAAAGCTCCTGTATAGCTTCAGGATCAGGTTTGGTCACTGGAAAGATCAGGCCATGATTAGAAGCTTGGAATTTTTAGCCTCAACCCATTCCCCCACCCTCTAGGGAGAGGATAGAATTGAAGATTAATCGTCAATCATGCCAACATGATGAAGCCTGTATAAAAATCCCTAAAGTATGGGGTTTGGAGAATTCTGGGTTGGTGAACACATCTATATGGCAGGAAGGCTGTGCACCCCATACTCCGTGGGGACTGTAGCTTCTACTTCATGGGCCCTTCTTCAACTATGATTCTATGTATTCATATTTGTGCCCCTTATATCTTTGTAGTCAGTTGGTAATAATAAGTAAAGTGCTTTCTTGAGTTCATAAGCCATTCTAGCAGTTTCTGAATCTAAGAGGAGTGTCATGGGCACCTCCAATTAGAACAAGTTGGTTAAACTATAGAGGACAACTTGGAACTTGCAATCTGGGTCTGAAGTAAGGTGAGGGTACAGCCTTGTGGGACTGAACCCTTTAGCCTGTGAGATCTGATTCTAACTCTAGGTAGATAGTGTCAGAACTGAATTTAATTGTAGGAAACCCAGCAGCTGTCAGAGAATTGGTTAGTGTGTGTGGGAAAATCCACACAATTGGTATCAGATGTATTCAGTATGCAGAGAAAAAAAAATGGTAGTTTTTCCTTTTAATATTTATTTTAGTAATCCTCTTTAAAACAAAAAAGAAAGCATTCATATAGCTGAAGAAAAACATTTATCATTAGCCATGAAAGCATAATGAATAAGTGAACTGCTATGGGGAAAAGGAGCATTTCTGCATCACAGACATAAATGCCACAGTCATTTGTGCTCCATGCCAGGTAAACTGGGGGTTCAAGGTAATTTAGAAGAATGCTTTGGGCTATTTGATATGTTTGGTTTGGGTTGCAGTACAGAGAAAAGAATGTTTCAGGAGATGTCAGGAGATTAGAATCTAATTCTGGCTCTGAAAGTGTTTGGCTTTCTGCTCTCAGAATACATGTGCGGATGTACTTCTTGGTCACCTTGGGGTCAGGTGGGTTCATGTGACTGATCTGGCAAATAAGCTACGGGTGGGAGTGATGGCTTGCTTTTACAACAGAGCATTTAACTACCAGTGCAAGGTCCTCTGAAACTCTCTCCCTTTGTCATAGCAACAGTAATATTTGAGATGATGGCTGCTCTGAAAACATCAGGCCTGGATTAAGGAGACAAGGAGCAGAGCTCCCTGCAAATCTGCAGTGCACGTGAAACATGAGAGAAAAATAATCCACCAAAGTTTGGAGGTTGTTTGTTACCACAGCACACAAGCTAGTTTATCCTAACTGATACAACAAGAATCCACCATTCTAGCATACAGTTATGGACCTGGAAGTGAAATTCTGGCATGTGTACAAGCAAATAAACCCAGGCTCTGTTCTGTCTGTATTATAAGCAAAGTTACGAATCAAAATAAATAAAAAATAAAACCCTTGGGTTTTATACCCTGAGGTTCCAAACTAGAACTTTGAGGTCACCTTCAAGGGTATCTCCTGAGTTTAATCTATCACTGGTTACGAAATTTAAAAAAAAAAAAAAAAAAAAACACTGGAGATGATTTGGTGGGTTAATGAATCTTGTCAGGGTTTCTGTAATATCTTAAACTTTAATTACATTTCAGTTACTTATGGCATTTTACAGGGAAGATTTGAAGCTATGTTTTACTCTATGCATTACCAAATCAGAGGATATTTATACCAAAATGCTTCATATAATTATTGTTATAACTAAGAAATATTTACTAACAGCAACTCTCCAAATTTTCAGAAGGAAATACTATCATTTTTAATGCTTTCCAACTTACTTGTCTATTAAGTAAAGTGAGAATGTATTTATTGAGTCTGGAATTTCAGTTATGGAAATTTCATTTCACTTTATAAGCTTCTGCTAACAAAGTCAGAATATAAAAAGCAATCTTATTTCCCCTTGCTTTCCACACATAAATCTTGAATAAAATGTACTTGTGTATTATAGCTGTGCTTTGTAAAGTCCATTTTCCATAAGCATGAAAATTTTAAGGAATATATTACCTGTGCATGCATGCTAAGTTGCTTCAGTCACGTCCAACTCTTTGCGACCCTATGGAATGTAGCCCACCAGGCTCCTCTGTCCATGGAATTCTCCAGGTGAGAATACTGGAGTGGATTGCCATGCCTTTCTCCAGGGGATCTTCTCAACTCAGGAATCGAATCTGCGTCTCTTAAGTCCCAGCATTAGCAGGCAGATTCTTTACCACTAGCGCCACCAGGAAAGCCCAATATATTACCCAGTTGCATTTAAATATGTTTTTTTTTCTATAAATTAAGACATTCATTTAAATAGTTAATAAAGGGACTTCCTTGGTGACCCAGGGATAGAGTCTGCCTGCTGGTGCAGAGGACATGGGTTCCATCCCTGGTCTGGGAAGATAAATATATTCCAAACATGGGGATCAAACCATTCCATAATTCTCTATTTTACAGGTGGAATCTTCGTTAAGCCTGTCCATAACTCATGTTTTTCTGCCTAAAAGTTCCTATGGGAAGTATCTTGTATTATTTGCTCTCCTTCTAGAAGAGGTAACTACTGACTATCTCCTGATTCCAAGAAAGCATTGCCTTTAAAGCACTTCGAATCATTTCTTTAAATAGTCTCTCTGATCACTGTCCCACTCCAGTATTCTTGCCTGGAGAATCCCATGGACGGAGAAGGCTGGTAGGCTACAGTCCATGGGGTCGCAAAGAGTCGGACATGACTGAGCGACGTCACCTCACCTCACCTAACGACTGTATACATCCTGTACCTCTAGCAAGAGGGAGGACAGAAGAAGCTAATTTCAAGGTTGTGCTCCTCATGTGCTCTGGATCTTTAGACAATTTGGAACCTGCTGGCTGGAGTCATGGAGCCAGGCCTTGCTCCACAGATAGAGATGCAGAGGGTGTTGTGGTTGAAATTGATAATGCTTTCAGTCTCAGCCTGATATCTAATGGTGTTCCATGTGCCCTATGGTAAAGGAGGGGCACAAGATTTCCTTCTCAGCCATTGCTTTCTGCACGGGGCCTCAGAAGACCTTCGTGGGTGTGGTGGCCAAGATACTAAGTTTCAGCCTTCACATTCTGTATCTAGCCTCTTGCTTAAGCCGTGTGAATAAAATTGATATTGGTTGTCAAACAACAACCTTTCGTTGGACACAGAGGTGCAGACTAGAATAATGATATAGTGTATGGGGTGGAGATAGGTAGGGGCTCTCTTACTGGAATGGCTGGAGGGTCATTGGATAGTCCATCTGCTACAGAGCTTTCATGGTGTCCAATCTGCTTGGTCTCAGTGCATGCCCAAACTGATTAGAGCTGTTTCTAGTAGGAACTTCACTAGCCAATGGTCGTCGGTAGAAGGCTTGCTTTAAATAGCTGAAAGACGGATATTTTATAACTTCCTGAATAGAAATGACCCTAAATGCCCAGAAGTTTGGAAGAGATTGTGCTTGAGTGGCACAGGTGAATGGATTCACACACCTACATGTCAATCACTGAATATGCCTCCACAATTCCTCCGTGTTTAGAATGTTTAGACATTTTCTGCAAAGAGGGTATGGGAAAATAAAGGGATGAGTTTGCTCATCAGAACAGTTCTGTTACTATATTTTCCAGTCAGTGATTTCCCTGAGAGTGTTTAAATTGCTTTAGGCAGGTTCTCATCTCCATTTATTTCTAGACCTTAGATGTTTACTGATTAAGTAGTATTTCCTATAATTTGTCATAAGTGTCCTAAACCTAAAAGAAAAACAGATCCTGGGGCTTCTCAAACACTGGTTTAATAATGTGGGACAAGTCATCAGCATACCCTAAGCATTAAGATGATCACCGAAAATGAGAATAATGGGGTAATCAGGGCTGTTGGGCCAATGACACACAATTACTTTATATAAAATACCTTTAAACAGAATGTAATAGACCTTAGCAAGAATATAGAAAACTCTTTTTCTGCAAAACAATAAAAAGTAATTTAAAAAAAGATATTATAGCATAATCAGTCAATTCTTCAACCTTTCATAAATTGGCATTCATCATTTATGTATTTATTAACAAATATTTAATGAGTGTTCTCCATGTGCCAGATCATGTGTTATATACTAAGAGAGACTGAAGATGTAGGAGACAAGAATTTTAGAATTTACAAAGCAAAATAAAGGGCACTGTGTGAGAATCTTTTCATTCGGAAAGTTGGAAAGAAAGAATACAGATGTCAGAATACTAAGGAATCGTTTAACTTAGCCAAAATATACACACTGACAATCAATTCTTATTAAACCGAAGCATAGGTGGGCAATACCATGGCCACAGCTGCTGTGCCTAATTGAGCTGGGTTTGCATTTCAAAACCAGCACCTGGGGCCACATTCAAATTATTCTGCCAGAGGTTACTCTAAGGAATATGAACTTTGCTAAGCAATTTACAATTTTTTAACATTTCATCCACAGGGAAGATTCAGCTTACAGCAAATTAGGTAATATTATTTAAAATTATATGTAAATGGGTTGTATAGTCATTCTAAATCTAAGCAGACTCTTGCTTCATGAGATATCCTAGAAATAAATTTGGAATATTTGGATTTGGGAAGGATTACAGAATATAAATATCCCATCAAACTTCAAATGAATGTTGTCTTAAAATTAATCTTCAATAAGTGATTTCAGTTCCAAGAAAATTCAGCTACATACACGAAGATGACAAGTGATCTGTGTAAGTGTAAGGACTGATGTAGGTCTAAGTTGTGTCCATGGCATAACCATTAACTGGCAGGCAGCTAACCAGTTGCTTTGTACTAGGGACTTCCAAAACATCCAAAAAAGAAAACTTCAAGGAACACATTCAAGAGGTTATGTTAACTGCATCACATGCCAGCTCTATTCTAAGCACTTTCTATGTATTAACTCAGCTTACAATGACTCCATGAGTGAGTACCATCACCAACCTCCTTTCACAGACAAGGAACTGAGTTTCAGAAAGGTTGAGCTGCGTTAAGTCACCCAGCCAATAAGGAGCAGGACGAGTCTGGCATCAGTCTTACTTTTCAATCACCAAGCTGTAATGTGCTGAGTTAGTAACAAAGCCTGAGTCATCAGAAGAAGGATTTCCTGGGATGGAAAGAAACTTTGTAAAGGGCAACAATTTTATCTGTGGGGTCACATAAAGGATTAACATTTAGGATTAGATTGTCAATTCAGGCTCATGAATCCCAAGAATTTACCCAGTATCAAGAGTTGCAAATTATTTCAAAGACGGAGTCAGTCAAGGAGCACAGACAAAACAAAGGAGATCAGGAACACTCCTGTGACTTCCTAGGTCCTTGTTTTACACATTGGACTTGTGCTCTCTAGCCCAGAATAACAGACTCAGTCTCGACCTGGGGTTTTGCAGGTTCCTACAAACAGCGTGTGTTCAGTCACTCAGTCATGTCCAACTCTTTTCTGAGTTTATGAACTGTAGCCCACCAGGCTCCTCTGTCCATGGGATTCTCCAGGCAAGAATACTGGAGTGGGTTGCCATTTCCTTCTCCAGAGGATCTTTCCAACCTAAGGATCAAATCTTTGTCTCTTGCATTGGCAGGCAGATTCTTTACCACTGAGCCACCAGGGAAACCCACAAACAATAGTCAGCATTTTAAAGTTATAACCCAGAGAGGTGTACAGCGTGTGGGGCATTCTCTGGGGAGACCTGCTTTGTAAATTCTGGGTCTATATACTGTTAACTAATCCTTTAGCTGAGAATATCCTACTAAAGTTATCCAATAGTTAAGGGTCTCTTTTTCCTAGTAAATGTCATTTGTCTATTAATTCAGATGTTCAACTGACAAAGAGAATAGAAAGAAAACCTGCCTTCTTTTTTCCTTTGGGGATATTCCCATAGTAGTGAAAGTAGTGGATCCCAAACCAGATGTTATAACTTCCTCCCTGGTCATGGATATAGCCCAGCCCCTAGTGCATTGCCTGGCATGTATCAGGCACTCAGCATAGATTTGTTGAGTGAAATAACACAGCACAAGTCTGTCATTTAGATTTTCTGTACTATGATGCTCATGCTCACCTTGAGGACAACCTAAGGACAGTACAAAAGCTGTGGGTAAAAGTTTAAAAAGCAGTTTTCCCTCAAGGTTCACTTAAACCTTTGTAAGACCCTGGGGTGCAAGGTGACACTGCTTTGGTGTAATTCTGATATGTTAGAAGAATAGGAGGAGAAAAGTCACTTCCACCAACTTCACCAAACACTCAAGTTTGGAGTTCACTATGTGAGGGACAGTACTGCCCCTGAAGGTGGCAGAGTTACTGGAGCACGTGTAGCAGAGGAGGCTCTCTCATCCCGGCTACTTGGAGCATCAGGCAGAGAACTGATAGTATAGTTGGTAATTTCTGAGTATTAGGGATATGCCAGACACTGCAATAACTGCTTTTACATGCAATAACGCCTTTGCCCTTCACATCAGTCAGTTCAGTTCAGTAGCTCAGTCGTGTCTGACTGTTTGCGGCCCCATGGGCTACAGCACGCCAGGCTCCCTTGTCCATCACCAACTCCTGGAGCTTGCTCTAACTCATGTCCATTGAGTCGGTGATGCCATCCAACCATCTCATCCTCTGTCATCCCCTTCTCCTCTTGCCTGCAATCTTTCCCAGCATCAGGGTCTCTTCAAATGAGTCAGTTCTTCATATCAGGTGGCCAAAGTATTGGAATTTCAGCTTCAGCATCAGTTCAGTTTTGTTCAGTCACTCAGTCATGTCCGACTCTGCAACCCCATGAATCGCAGCACACCAGGCCTCCCTGTCCATTACCAACTCTCGGAGTTTACCCAAACTCATGTCCATTGAGTCAGTGATGCCATCCACCCATCTCTTCCTCTGTAATCCCCTTCTCCCCCGGCCCCCAATCCCTCCCAGCATCAGAGTCTTTTCCAATGAGTCAACCCTTTGCATCAATCCTTCCAATAAATATTCAGGACTGATTTCCTTTAGGGTGAACTGGTTGATCTCCTTGCATCCAAGAGACTCTCAAGAGTCTTCTCCAACACCACAGTTCAAAAGCATCAATTCTTCAGCACTCAGCTTTCTTTATGGTCCAACTCTCACATCCATACACGACTACTGGAAAAACCGTAGCTTTACATGTTAGAATGCCATTCTCCCAAATCATCCCACCCTCTCCCTCTCCCTCTGAGTCCGAAAGTCCGTTATACACGTCTGTGTCTTTTTTTTTTTTTTAATTGAATCGCCAGTCTAAGTCTGACACAGGATACAGCATGCTTGGGGCTGGTGCATGGGGATGACCCAGAGGGATGTTATGGGGAGGGAGGTGGGAGGGGGTTCGTGTTTGGGAACGCATGTAAAAATTAAAGATTTTAAAATTTAAAAAAAAAAGAAAAACCGTAGCTTTGACCAGACGGACATTTGTTGGCAAAGTAATGTCTCTGCTTTTTAATATGCTGTTTAGGTTGGTCATAGCTTTTCTTCCAAAGAGTAAGTGTCTTTTAATTTCATGGCTGCAGTCACCATATGCAGTGATTTTGGAGCCCCCCAAAATAAAGTCTCTCAGTTTCCATTGTTTATCTATTTGCCATGATCTTAGTTTTCTGAATGCTGAGTTTTAAGCCAACTTTTTCACTCTCCTCTTTCACTTTCATCAAGAGGCTCTTTAGTTCTTTGCTTTCTGCCATAAGTGTGGTGTCATCTGCATATCTGAGGTTATTGATATTTCTCTATGCAATCTTGATTCCAGCTTGTGCTTTATCCAACTTGGCATTTCTCATGATGTACACTGCATATAAGTTAAAGAAGCAGGGTGACAATATACAGCCTTGACATACTCCTTTCCCTATTTGGAGCCAGTCTATTGTTCCATGTCCGGTTCTAACTGTTGCTTCTTAACCTGCATACAGCTTTCTCAGGAGGCAGGTAAGTTGGTCTGATATTTTCATCTCTTGAAGAATTTTTACGATATGTTGTGATCTACACAGTCAAATGCTTTGGTGTAGTTAATAAAGCAGAAGTAGATGTTTTTCTGAAATTCTCTTGCTTTTACAATGATCCAACAGATGTTGGCAATTTGATTTGGTTCCTCTGCTTTTTCTAAATCTGGCTTGAATATCTGTAAGCTCACAGTTCACATACTGTTGAAGCCTGGCTTAGAGAATTTTGAGCATTAATTTGCTAGCATGTGAGATCAGTGCAATTGCACAGTAATATGAACATTCTTTGGCATTGTCTTTCTTTGGGATTGGAATGAAAACTGACCTTTTCCAATCCTGTGGCCACTGCTGAGTTTTCCAAATTTGCTGGCATATTGAGTGCAGCACTTTCACAGCATCATCTTTCAGGATTTGAAACAGCTCAACTGGAATTCCATCACCTCCACTAGCTTTGTTCATAGTGATGCTTCCTAAGGCCCATTTGACTTCGCATTCCAGGATGTCTGACTCTAGGTAAGTGATCACACCATTGTGGTTATCTGGGTCTTGAAGATCTTTTTTGTATATTTCTGTGTATTCTTGCCACCTCTTCTTAATATCTTCTGCTTTTGTTAGGCCCATACTATTTCAGTCATTTTTTGTGCCCATCTTTGCATGTAATGTTCCCTTGGTATCTCTAATTTTCTTGAAGAGATCTTAGTCTTTCCCATTCTATTGTTTTCCTCTATTTCTTTGCATAGATCACTGAGGAAGGCTTTCTTATCTCTCCTTTCTATTCTTTGGAACTCTGCATTTAAATGGGTATATCTTTTGTTTGGGGTATATCTTCTTTGCTTTCACTTCTCTTCTTTCCTCAGCTATTTGTAAGGCCTCCTCAGACAGCCATTTTGCCATTTTGCATTTCTTTTTCTTGGGGATGGTCTTGATCACTGCCTCCTGTACAATGTCACAAACCTCCGTCCATAGTTCTTCAGGCACTCTGTCTATCAGATCTAATCCCTTGAATCTATTTGTCACTTCCACAAACAGATTTGTGTAAAAGGGATTTGATTTAGGTCATACCTGAATGGTCTAGTGGTTTTCCCTACTTTCTTCAACTTAAGTCTGAATTTGGCTATAAGAGATTCATGATCTGAGCCACAGTGAACTCCTGGTCTTGTTTTTGCTGACTGTATAGAGCTTCTCCATCTTTGGCTGCAAAGAATATAATCAATCTGATTTCAGTATTGACCATCTGGTGATGACCATGTGTACAGTCTTCTCTTGTGTTGTTGGAAGAAGGTGTTTGCTATGACCCCTCACATGAAAACCTGTCAAATAGGTTGTGTGTGTGTGTGTGTGTGTGTGTGTGTGTGTGTGTGCGCATGGGCTCAGTTGTGTTCAATTCTTTTTGACCCCATGGACTGTAGCCCACCAGGCTCCTCTTTCCATGGGATATCCCAGGTAAGAATACTGAACTAGGTTGCCCTTTCCTCCTCCAGAGATCTTCCCAACCCAGGGATTGAACCTATGTCTCCTGCATCTCCTGCATTGGCAGGCAGGTTCTTTACCACTCGCACCACCTGGGAAGCCTGTAAAAGAAGTTCAAATATTACTATTTCTTCACTTGATCTATGACTCGGTTGCTGAGTAAAGAAACAAATAAAATAGGATAAAGGTGGAGGAGAGTTGAAGGCCACCTGGACATATTTGCTCTCTCCAGTCTAGCCCTCAGACACCCCACTTCACTCTCTGAGTACGGAGGAGGGCAGACGAGATCTGACTCACCCCTACACTGGAGACCTGAAGTTTTCTAAGACCAGATGAATGCTGGGAAAAAGTCCCTGGCAGGGAGGGGACTACAAGGACTTGGGCACCAGGAGGAATGGGAATTAGGGAGCGTAATGAAGGCTGGAGGCTGTGAAGCATGGCCTCATGTTCTGGGGATGGAAGCTCCAGGCTTCAGGTAGGGCAGAGCTGACAGCTAGGTGGAAGGGTACCTATAGCATATTTTCATCACCCCTCCTACCAAACACACATTTCATACTCTCTTTCTGAGTAGTTTGGAGTCCGTTTATCAGGGTAAAGAATTGTTTGGAGCTTCTTTGCTGTTGGTGGTTTTTTTAATCTATGTTTAACTGCTTGTTAGCAGGAAAGCAAAGGATAACCCTCAACTCTGAGAGATGCATATAAGTGCCACCACCACAATAGCAGATGCCAAAGACAAGCCCAGTGTAAGTGACAGAAGTTTATATGAATTTATTATAGGGACTGATTTTTCTGACTCCCTGTTCCTTATCTCCAAAAGCCATGGTGAGCCCCAGATAAAGTACCTGGTATGTAAGGTGGTAGTTCACAGTTTGAGTCCACCCAGGCAGACTGAGTGAACAGACATTTTAATTCATCCATCACAAGTTTAGGCCTGACTCAAAGGTTTTCTTAATGAAGGTTTCTGAAGAATTATCCAGCTTTAAAATTTCTAGGCAGAATTTCATTTTGTTCTCCCATTGTATTTATTTCTGCTTAGTATTATTTATCTCCAAGCAAAATGATCAACAATAATCCTTTAAAAAGCAGAGAGGAAATGCATCATCTGGTTGGTCTATTTCTATCCAATTTCAATTAGCTTTCTAAAAATAATTTTAGGGAGATATCCAAAATAATAGTCTCAAGTTTTGCAAGTGACAGATAGCAGAGATTTATTGCAGTGATTTATCTCACACTGCCTGAGTAGCCCTATAATCTCAGTGTTAAAGTGATTATACAATAATTTATTTCCTGTGTTTGTTCGTTCCCCTAGTCTTGGAGGTTCTTCTTCCTTCCTTTATACCCATTTTCTTCTACCCACCTGATAGCCCAGCAAATAAAGAATCAGCCTTCAATGTAGGAGACACAGGAGACTCAGGTTCCATCCCTGGGTCAAGAAGGTCCCCTGAAGAGGGAAATGGCAACCACTCCAGTATTCTTACCTGAAAAATCCTATGGATAGAGGAGCCTGGTATGTTATAGTCCAACGGATGGCAGAGAGTCAGACACCTCTGAGAAACTAGCACTTTCACTTTTTACTCTCTTCTCCTACACACCTTTCCCAGGCAGGACTGGTGCCTGTGTCGTGCCATCAGAGCATTTGTTACCTGCCTCTGAGAATGCATTTCTCAGAACAGCACCTCACTCCCAGGGATGCTCAGGGGTGGGTCAGGTGGTAGCTCTGTGATCACATAGAATACTTTCCTTCAGTGTATGTTTGACTTGAAAACTTGGGATACCTTTAAAAATCTCTTACAGATTTTTTTCCTTTTTCTTTTTTTTTTTTTAAGTAAACTTTTAATTTTGTATTGGAGTGTCTCTGGTGCCTCAGCAGTAAAAAAAAAATCTGCCTGCAATGCAGGAAACACAGGAGATGTAGGTTAGATCCCTGGGTCAGGAAGATCCCCTGGAAAAGCAAATGGCAACCCACTCCAGTAATTTTGCCTGGAGAATCCCATGGACAGAGGAGTCTGGTGGGCTACAGGCTTTGATGGGGTTTCCAAGAGTTGGACACGACTAGGTGACTAAACAACAGCAACACAGCCGATTAACAATGTTGCAATAGTTCCAAGTGGACAGCAAAATGACTCAGCCATATATAAACGTGTGTTCATTCTCCCCCAAACTCCCCTCCTATCCAGGCTGCCACATAACATTGAGCAGAGTTCCTTGTGCTATACAATAGGACCCTATTGGTTATCTGTTTTAAATATGGCAGTGTATAATGTTGATCCCAAACTCCCTAGCTATCTCTTTCCCCATCCTTCCCTCAGCAACCCTAAGTTCATTCTCTAAGTCGGTGAGTGTGTTCTGTTTTGTGAATAAGTTTATTTGCATCGTGCCTGTTTAGATTCCCCATATAAGGGATGTTATAGGATGTTTCTGCTTCTCGGTCTTATTTCACTCAGCATGACAGTCTCTGGGTCCATCCATGTTGCTGCAAATGGCATTAGATCTTTCTTTTTAATGGCTGAGCAATATTTTATTGTGCGTACATACCACGTCTTCTTTATCCATTCCTCTGCCAATGGACATTTGGGTTGCTTCCATGTTTTGGCTATTGTAAAAAGTGCTGCAATGAACACTGAGGTAAATGTATCCTTTTGGACCACATTTTTCTCCTAATATATGCCCAGGAGTGGGATTGCTGGATCATAGGGTAGCTATATTTTTAGGCTTTTTTTTTTTAAGGAATATGCATACTGCTCTCCATAGTGGCTGTACCAATCTACATTCCCACTAACAGTGTAGGAGGGTTCCCTTTTCTATATACCCTCTCCAGCACTTACTGTTTGTGGATTTTTTGATGATAGTCATTTCAACTGGTGTGAAAAATCTCTTGCGTATTTTTGATGCATCTATACTCAAGCACATATTATTATAACTCCATTTCTCCACATTGACCTACCTCAAATTCTGTGTCAAATATGTTTAGACATGAATGTAAGTGACTATAGTAGATTGCATAGATGGCTATAAATCCTTCCACTCTCTGCATCCACACCTCTGTAATACAACTTTTAACTTCTCCCTTGAAGAAGCAGAGTCTTTTTTCAACTCTTGAGTCAGGGAGGACTATAACATTGTAAAATGTGGTGCTAGCAGAGATTTGAAAAATGCTATGCATTGGGTACGCAGCTTTCAGATCACTGCTGCAGGTGAACAAGTCCAGGCTAGCCCCCCGGTGACTGAAAAGTCACGTGAAGAACTGCGGCACCCCAACTGTCAGTCGGTCGGCCCTCAAATAAGTTGTCAACTTCAGGACACATGAATGAGAACCAGAGGAGATCAGCTTGACTCATGTCAGAAAAATGGCCCCACTGGACTCAGCCCCCAATTGCTGATTCACAGAATTGTGAGCTAAATCAATGACTGTGGCTTTAAACCTCTACATTTGGGGGTAATTTGTCATGCAGCAAAGATTAACTAATACCGTGAATAAGAATGAGAAGTAAAAGCCCAAGAAATAAGCCATTTTTATTTGAAAGAAATAACTGGAAAGTTTCATTCCTCGGGGTTAACAAAAAATTCAGTCTTATTTATTGCTTGCCCTGCCTGTTCTCCCCCACATTCTCAAACAACCTGAGAAATTACTTCATGAGACTATCACTATTGGGGAGATATTTTCAGATCAACCCTGGGAAGATTTAAAATTAATCACAAGAATGTCTGCAATGATAAAGAAGCAAGTCTTGGCCAAGAACAATAAGAAAAACACAACCGAATATAAGCGCATTAGAAATTACCTGAGACTTTCTTTGAAGTTAGTTTCAGATACCCATTACAGATCAAGTCATGAAAAAATGGAAAAGATGATGAAGATGTGAAGCTAACTTAAGCTGCTTTAGACTCAGAATGTAGTAACAAGAAGAAAAGATTCTCCTAGACTATTAAATGACCTATTTTGTTGTTCTCTACTGACATTTGTAAACAGTTGGTTGAAAAGCAAATGTAACCCAGTTGCTTATATAACTTTTCACTTAGGGCATAAATGTAATGAGCTGGCTCACTTATTGGTTTCTTTTTCCCTATGTTTATAAAGATGATGTTTCTGAAGTGTTTCTGTATGTTCAATGAAGTGGTCAAAATGATCAATTTTATAACAGAAGAAAAGTACACTGAATAATCATTTTGTAACCAAACTGCAGTATAATGGGAAGTGACTTGAAGATTATTCCACATTCTATAGTAGTGACTACTTGAGCTGGGCAGCAGGAGCCCTCTGTCCTGGGGACAGGCAATAAACAAATGCATTGTCTGTAGAAAATTAGGTCTGCTTTTTATTATCACCATGTGTTCCAGCAATTCTAGGTAATTTCAGTGCTAATATATATATGCCTCCCACAGGTGTGGACAGCTCCCCTGTACTCCTTCCATGCCTGTCCTGCTACACAGCACCACTGTTATATGGATAAATGCTGCCTTAGCTGGAAGAAAATGCTGCTCAGAATTTATGTACTCAAGCTTTCACTGTTATGTTTCTCCCCAAGAAAAAATTAAAACAAAGGAGAAGAATTTGGAAAAGATAAACAAGTCAATTATCAATTATAACAGTAAAGATCAGCTCAGTGATAATGCTAAAAAAAAATCCTTTAAAAGTTGCCATTAATAGGTGTTTATCTTGGTGGACCTAGATTTTAGAAATATTCTGACATGAAGCAGAAAAAGGAATTTCCTGACTCCGCGTCCATCCCCTTAAATTGAGTCCTATTTCTGATAATAACAGATTCATTGTAACAATATTTTGTGAGTCAAAATATAAATAGCATTAATTTCAAGATGGCAACTTATTTAAAATACATATTAACATATAATTGCATATGCATATGTGTATATATATAGAGAGAATTACAAATATGAAAAACACAAAATTCACAGAATTTTAAAGACAAAATATGAGATAGCAAACAATTTCATTCTTTACGAATGCAAACTAGTACAGCCACTATGAAACCAGAATTGAAAGAGACATGTACCCCAATGTTCATCGCAGCACTGTTTATAATAGCCAGGACATGGAAACAACCTAGATGTCCATCAGCAGATGAATGGATAAGAAAGCTGTGGTACATATACACAATGGAGTATTACTCAGCCGTTAAAAGAATTCATTTGAATCAGTTCTGATGAGATGGATGAAACTGGAGCCGATTATACTGAGTGAAGTAAGCCAGTAAAAGAGACATATGTGTATATATCAGAGAGAATGATTTGACATTCTAACATGTATACTATCATGTGAATTGAATCACAGTCTATGTCTGACATGCAGCATGCTTTGGTAATGACAAAAATATGAGATATGCAAAAAAAAAAAAAAAAGGGCCATGGTAAGCAACATCCCTATTCTTTCCTTCTCTGCCAAGAGGTATTTTTTATGATATTTTCATGAAAAAATTGAGGTTGTATTTTTCCAGCATAATATTTATCTTGTTATAGTTATTTGTTCATGAATATCTTCATCTTATATCAATTCCTTCAAGGATGCAGATGAAATTTCTTGTCTTTGTATAGTCAGTACCTTGTACATACCCTGATAAATACCTGTTTATCTCTGCTGCTGCTCTAGGGAGTCATATTTGGTGCCATGTGATTCTCTCTGTATGCATATGTCACTAGACTACTTTGATTTTACAGTTTACCCATCACATTGTGTATGTGATATACATATACATATATAAACACATATACACACACACAAAGATATTAGAGAATAAATATTTTTTAATTTTTTTTTATTGAAGGATAATTGCTTTACAGAATTTTGCTGATTTCTGTCAAACCTCAACATGAATCAGCCATAGGTATACATATATCCCTTCCCTTTTGAGCCTCCCTCCCATCTCCCTCCACATCCCACCCCCTAAGTTGATACAGAACCCCTGTTTGAGTTTCCTGAGCCATACAGCAAATTCCCGTTAGCTATCTATTTTACATATGGTAATGAAACTTTCCATGTTACTCTTTCCACACATCTTATCCTCTCCTCCCTTCTCCCCATGTCCATAAGTTTATTCTCCATGTCTGTTTCTCCACTGCTGCCCTGTAAATAAATTCTTCAGCACCATTTTTCTAGATTCCATATATGTGCATTAGAATATGATATGTATCTTTCTCTTTCTGACTCACTTCACTTTGTATAATAGGTTCTAGGTTCATCCACCTCATCAGAACTGAGTCAAATGCATTCCTTTTTATGGCTGAGTAGTATTCCATTGTGCCTATGTACCACAATTTCTTTATCCATTCATCTGGCAGTGGACATCTAGATTGCTTCCATGTTCTAGCTATTGTAAATAGTACTGCAAAGAACAACAGGATACATCTTTTTCAATTTTGGTTTCCTTAGGGTATATGTCTAGAAGTGGGATTGCTGGGTCATATGGTGGTTTTATTCCTAGTTTTTTAAAGGAATTTCCATACCATCTTCCATAGTGACTGTATCAATTTGCATTCCCACCAACAGTGCAAAAGTGTTCTCCTTTCTCCACACCCTCTCCAGCATTTATTGCTTGTAGACTTTTCGATGATGGCCATTCTGACCAATGTGAGGTGATATCTCATTGTGGTTTTGATTTGCATTTCTCCAATAATGTGCGATGTTGAGCATCTTTTCATGTGTTTATTAGCCATCTGTAGGTCTTCTCTGGAGAAATGTCTGTTTAGGTCTTTCTCCCACTTTTTGATTGGGTCATTTGTTTTTCTGGCATTGAATTGTATAAGCTGCTTGTACATTTTGGAAATTAATCTTTTGTCAGTTGTTTCATTTGCTATTATTTTCCCCCACTCTGAGGGTTTTCTTTTCACCTTGTTTATAGTTTCGTTTGCTGTGCAAAAGCTTTTAAGTTTAATCAGATCCCACTTGTTTACTTTTGTTTTTATTTCCATTACTCTAGGAGGTGGGTCACAGAGGATCTTGCTTTGATTTATGTCATCAAGTGTTCTGCCTATGTTTTCCTCTAAGAGTTTTTTTTTTTTTCTAACATCTTTTTTTTTCTAACATCTTTTTTTTATATAATTTTAAAATCTTTAATTCTTACATGTTCCCAAACATGAACCCCCCTCCCACCTCCCTCCCCCTCTAAGAGTTTTATAGTTTCTGCTTTTACAGTTAGGTCTTTAATTCATTTTGAATTTATCTTTGTGTATGGCAGCAGCAGCATGGTGTTAGGAAGTGTTTCAATTTCATTCTTTTACATGTAGCTGTCCAGTTTTCCAAGCACTATTTGTTGAAGAGGAAGTCTTTGCCCCACTGTACATTCTTGCCTCCTTTGTCAAAAATAAGGTACCCATAGGTGCATGGGTTTATTTATGAGCTTTCTACCTTGTTCCATTGGTCTATATTTCTGTTTTTGTGCCAGTACCATACTGTCTTGATGACTGTAGCTTGGTAGTATAATCTGAAGTCAGGAAGCTTGTCTCCTCCAGCTCCATTCTTCTTTCTCAAGACTGCTTTAGCTGTTCAGGGTCTTTTGTGTTTCCATGTGAATTGTGAAATTTTTTGTTCTAGTTCTGTTAAAAATGTCATTGGTAATTTGATAGGGATCACATTGAATCTGGAGATTGTGTTTGGTAGTATAGTCATTTTCACAATGTTGATTCATCCTACCCAGGAACACAGAATATCTCTCCATCTGTTTATGCCATCTTTTATTTCTTTCATCAGTGTCATATAATTTTCTGTGTAGTTCTTTTGTCTCCTTAGGTAAGCTTATTACTACATATTTAATTCTTTTTGCTGCAATGGTGAATGTGATTGATTCTTTAATTTCTCTTTCTGATTTTTCATTGTTAGTATATAGAAATGCAAGTGTATTAATTTTGTATCCTGCAACTTTGTTGAAGTCACTGATTAGCTCTACTAATTTTCTGATACTATCTTAGGATTTTCTATGTACAGTATCAGGTCATCAGTGAGACCTCACTGCAAACAGTGAGAGCTTTACTTCTTTTCTGATCTGAATTTCTTTTATTTCTTTTTCTTCTCTGATTGCTGTAGCTAGGATTTCCAAAACTATGTTAATAGTGGTGAAAGTGGACATCCTTGTCTTGTTCCTGATCTTAGGGGGAATGCTTTCAGTTTTTCACCATTGAGAATAATCTTTGCTGTATGTTTATCATATATGGCCTTTATTATGTTGATGTAGGTTCCTTCTATGCCCATTTTTTTGAAGAGTTTAAATCATAAATGGAAGCTGAATTTTGTCAAAGGCTTTTTCTGCATCTATTGAGATGATCATATGGTTTTTATCTTTCAGTTTGTTAATATGGTGTATCACATTGATTGATTTGCATATTGAACAATCCTTGCATTCCTGGAACAAACCAAACTTGATCATGGCGTGTGAGCTTTTTGATGTGTTGCTGAATTCTGTTTGCTAAAATTTTGTTGAGGATTTTTGCCTCTATATTTATCAGTGATATTGGCCTATAGTTTTCTCTTTTTGTGTTGTCTTTGTCTGGTTTTGGTATCAGGGTGATGGTGGCCTCATGGAATGAGTTTGGAAGTGTACCTTCCTCTGTAATATTTGAAAAAGCTTTAGAAGAATAGGCATCAGCTCTTCTCTAAATGTTTGATAGAATTCTCCTGTGAAGGCATCTGGTCCTGGGCTTTTGTTTTGAGGGAGATTTTTGATCATAGCTTCAATTTCAGTGCCTGTAATTGGGTTGTTCATAGTTTCTATTTCTTCCTGGTTCAGTCTTGGAAGATTGAACTTTTCTAAGAATCTTTCCATGTCTTCCAGGTTATCTATTTTATTGCCATATAGTTGTTCCTAATAGTCTCTTATAATCCTTTGTATTTCTGCTTTCTCTGTTGTAACCTCTCCTTTTTCATTTCTAATTTTGTTGATTTGATTCTTCTCTCTTTTTTTTCTTGATGAGTCTGGCTAAAGGTTTGTCAATTTTGTTTATCTTCTCAAAGAACCAGATTTTAGTTTTATTAATCTTTACTGTTATTTCCTTCATTTCTTTTTCATTTATTTCTGCCTGGATCTTTGTAATTTCTTTCCTTCTACTGATTTTGGGGGAGTTTTTTATTCTTCTTTTTCCAGTTGTTTTAGGTGTAAAGTTAGGCTGTCTATTTGATGCTTTTCTTGTTTCTTGAGGTAGGATTGTATTGCTATAAACTTCCCTCTTAGAACTGCTTTTGCTGCATCCCATAGGTTTTGAGTTGTCATGTTTTCATTGTCATTTGTTTCTAGAAACTTTTTTATTTCCCTTTTGACTTCTTCAGGAACCTGTTGGTTATTTAGAAACATGTTGTTTAGTCTCCATGTGTTTGTGTTTCTTACAGTTTTTTTTCTTGTAATTGATATCTCGTTGTGGTCAGAGAAGATGCCCGATATGATTTCAATTTTCTTAAATTTACTGAGGTTTGATTGTTACCCAAGATGTAGTCTATCCTGGAGAATGTTCCATATGCACTTAAGAGGAAGGTGTATTCTTCTGCATTTGGATGGAATGTCCCGAAGGTATCAGTGAGATCCATCTCATCTAATGTATCATTTAAGACTTGTGTTTCCTTATTAATTTTCTGTTTTGATGATCTGTCCATTGGTGTGTGTGGGGCGTTAAAGTCTCCTACTATTATTGTGTTACTGTCAATTTCTCCTTTTATGTCTGTTAGTGTTGTCTAATGTATTGAGGGCTCCTATGTTGGGTGATTAGATATTTACAGTTGTTATGTCTTCCTCTTGGATTGATCCCTTGATCATTATGTAGTGTCCTTCCTTATCTCTTGTAATCTTTATTTTAAGGACTATTTTGTCTGATATGAGGACTGCTACTCCAGCTTTGTTTTCCTTCCTATTTGCATAGAATATATTTTTCCATCCTCTCACTTTCAGTCTATATGTGTCTTGAGGCCTGAAGTGGGTTTCATGTAGACAGTATATATATGGGTCCTCTTTTTGTATCCATTCAGCCAGTCTGTGCCTTTCGGTTGGAGCATTTAATCCATTTACATTTAAAGGAATTATTGATATATATGTTCTTATTGCCATTTTCTTAATTGTTTGCAGTTAATTTGTAGATCTTTTTTCTTCTCTTGTACTTCTTGACTATATAAGTCCCTTTAACATTTGTTGTAAAGCTGGTTTGGTGGTACTGAATTCTCTTAATTTTTGCTTGTCTGAAAAGCTTTTTATTTCTCCATCAATTTTTAATGAGATCCTTGCTGGGTAGAGTAATCTTGGTTGTAGATTTTTTCCCTTTCAATACTTTAAATATATCCTGCCATTCCCTTCTGGAATGCAGTTTCTGCTGAAAGATCAGCTGTTAAGCATATGGGGTTTCCCTGTGTGTTACTTGTTGTTTCTCCCTTGTGCTTTTAGCATTCTTTCTTTGCGTTTAGTCTTTGTTGGTTTGATTAGTATGTGTCTTGGGGTGTTTCTCCTTGGCTTTATCCTGTGTGGGACTCTTTGTGCCTCTTGGACTTGATTGACTATATCCTTTTCCGTGTTGGGGAGATTTTCAACTATAATCTCTTCAAAATTTTTCTCATAACGTTTCTTTTTCTCTTCTTCTTCTGGGACCCCTATAATTTGAATGTTGATGTGTTTGATCTTGTCCTAGAGGTCTCTGAGACTATCCTCAGTTCTTTTCATTCTTTTTACTTTACTCTGCTCTTTAAGTGTTATTTCCACCATTTTATCTTCCAGCTTACTGATTCATTTTGCTTTAGATATTCTGCTATTAATTCCTTCTAGAGTATTTTTAATTTCAGTAATTCTGATGTTTGTCTCTGCATGTTTGTCCTTTAATTCTTCTATGTCTTTGTTAATTGTTTCTTGTATTTTCTCCATTTTGTTTTCAAGGTTTTTTTTTTTTTTATTATCTTTACTATCATTATTCTGCGATGGACCACACAAAAGTGCGGTGGCTATTACGGACCGGGCTTTGAGGCCGAGAAGAGCTACCTCATGCACAGGGTCAGGGGCCACGACCGAGAGTACCAGGCTGCGGCAGCACAGGAGCAGCTGAGAAGAGCTATCCCACGACTGAGGTCAGGGTCAGCAGCCGAGAGGAGCAACACCACGTCCAAGGAGCAGCAGCTGCACGGGCACAGGAGGGCCGAGAGGAGTTATTTCACATTCAAGGTCAGGAGAGGAAACTTCATCCAAGGTAAGGAGCAGTGGCTGCACTTTGCTGGAGCAGCCATAAAGAGATACCCCACGTCCAAGGTAAGAGAAACCCAGGTAAGATGGTAGGTGTTGCAAGAGGACATCAGAGGGCAGACACACTGAAACCATTATCACAAAAAGCTACCCAGTCTAATCAAAGGGATCACAGCCTTGTCTAACTCAAAGAAACTAAGTCATGCCATGGGGGGGCCACCCAAAATGGATGGGTCATGGTGGAGAGGTCTGACAAAATGTGGTCCACGGGAGAAGAGAATGGCAAACCACTTCAGTATTCTTGCCTTGAGAACCCTGTGAACAGTATGAAAAGGCAAAATGATAGGATACTGAAAGAGGAACTCCCCAGGTCGGTAGGTGCCCAAATGCTACAGGAAATCAGTGGAGAAATAACTCCAGAAAGAATGAAGGGATGGAGCCAAAGCAAAAACAATACCCAGTTGTGGATGTGACTGGTGATAGAAGCAAGGTCCGATGCTGTAATGAGCAATATTGCATAGGAAACTGGAATGTCAGGTCCATGAATCAAGGCAAACTGGAAGTGGTCAAACAGGAGATGGCAAGAGTGAACATCGACATTCTAGGAATCAGCAAACTAAAATGGACTGGAATGGGTGAATTTAACTCAAATGACCATTATATATCTACTACCGTGGGCAAGAATCCCTTAGAAGAAATGGAGTAGCCATCATGGTCAACAAAAGAGTCCGAAATACAGTACTTGGGTGCAATCTCAAGAACGACCAAATGATCTCTGTTCATTTCCAAAGGAAACCATTCAGTATCATGGTAATCCAAGTCTATGCCCCAACCAGTAACGCTGAAGAAGCTGAAGTTGAATGGTTCCAAGAAGACCCACAAGACTAACACCCAAAAAGATGTCCTTTTCATTATAAGGGACTGGAATGCAAAAGTAGGAAGTCAAGAAACACCTGGAGTAAACGGCAAATTTGGCCTTGGAGCACAAAATGAAGTAGGGCAAAGGCTAATAGAGTTTTGCCAAGAGAACGCACTGGTCATAGCAAACACCCTTTTCCTACCACACAAGAGAGGATTCTACACATGGACATCACCAGATGGTCAACACTGAAATCAGATTGATTATATTCTTTGCAGCCAAAGATGGAGAAGCTCTATACAGTCAGCAAAAACAAGACCAGGAGCTGACTGTGGCTCAGATCATGAACTCCTTATTGCCAAATTCAGACTAAATTGAAGAAAGTAGGGAAAACCACTAGACCATTCAGGTATGACCTAAGTCAAATCCTTTATGATTATACAGTGGAAGTGAGAAATAGATTTAAGGGACTAGATCCGATAGAGTGCCTGATGAACTATGGAATGAGGTTCATGACATTGTACAGGAGACAGGGATCAAGACCATCCGCATGGAAAAGAAATGCAAAAAAGCAACATGGCTGTCTGGGGAGGCCTTACAAATAGCTGTGAAAAGAAAAGAAGTGAAAAGTAAAGGAGAAAAGGAAAGATATAAGATCTGAATGCAGAGTTCCAAAAAATAGCAAGGAGAGATAAGAAAGGCTTCCTCAGTGATCAATGCAAAGAAATTGAGGAAAAGAACAGAATGGGAAAGACTAGAGATCTCTTCAAGAAAATTAGAGATACCAAGGGAACATTTCATGCAAAGACAGGCTCGATAAAGGACAGAGATCGTATGGACCTAACAGAAGTAGAAGATATTAAGAAGAGGTGGCAAGAATACATAGAAAAACTGTATAAAGAAGAGCTTCATAACCCAGATAATCACGATGGTGTGATCACTCACCTGAGCCAGACATCCTGGAATGTGAAGTCAAGTGGGCCTTAGAAAGCATCACTACAAACAAAGCTAGTGAAGGTGATGGAATTCCAGTGGAGCTATTTCAAATCCTGAAAGATGATGCTGTGAAAGTGATGCACTCAATATGCCAGCAAATTTGGAAAATTCAGCAGTGGCCTCAGGACTGGAAAAGGTCAGTTTTCATTCCAGTCCCAAATAAGGGCAATGCCACAGAATGCTCAAAGTATCACACAACTGTACTCATCTCACATGCTAGTAAAGTCATGCTCAAAATTCTCCAAGCCAGGCTTCAGCAATATGTGAACCGTGAACTCCCTGATGTTCAAGCTGGTTTTAGAAAAGGCAGAGGAACCAGAGATCAAATTGCCAACATCTGCTGGATCATCAAAAAAGCAAGAGAGTTCCAGAAAAATATCTATTTCTGCTTTATTGACTATGCCAAAGCCTTTGACTGTGTGGATCACAATAAACTGTGGAAAATTCTGAAAGAGATGGGAATACCAGACCACCTAACCTGCCTCTTGAGAAATCTGTATGCAGGTCAGGAAGCAACAGTTAGAACTGGACATGGAACAACAGACTGGTTTCAAATAGGAAAAGGAGTGGGTCAAGGCTGTATATTGTCACCTTGCTTATTTAACTTACATGCAGAGTACATCATGAGAAATGCTGGGCTGGAGGAAGCACAAGCTGGAATCAAGATTATTGGGAGAAATATCAATAAGCTCAGATATGCAGATGACACTACCCTTATGCAGAAAGTGAAGAGGAACTAAAAAGCCTCTTGATGAAAGTGAAAGAGGAGAGTGAAAAAGTTGGCTTAAAGCTCAACATTCAGAAAACAAAGATCATGGCATCTGGTCCCATCACTTCATGGGAAATAGATGGGGAAACAGTGGAAACAGTGTCAGACTTTATTCTTCTGGTCTCAAAGATTGTTACAGATGGTGATTGCAGCCATGAAATTAAAAGACACTTACTCCTTGGAAGAAAAGTTATGACCAACCTAGATAGCATATTCAAAAGCAGAGACATAATTTGCCAAGTAAGGGTCATTTAGTCAGGGCTATGGTTTTTCCTGTGGTCATGTATGGATGTGAGAGTTGGACTGTGAAGAAAGCTGAGTGCTGAAGAATTGATGCTTTTGAACTGTGATGTCTGAGAAGACTCTTGAGAGTCCCTTGGACTGCAAGGAGATCTAACCAGTCCATTCTAAAGGAGATCAGTCCTGGGTGTTCTTTGGAAGGAATGATGCTGAAGCTGAAACTCCAGTACTTTGGCCACCTCATGCTAAGAGTTGATTCATTGGAAAAGACTCTGATGCTGGGTGGGATTGGGGGCAGGAGGAGAAGGGGATGACAGAGGATGAGATGGCTGGATGGCATCACTGACTCAATGGACGTGAGTCTGAGTGAACTCCAGGAGTTGGTGATGGACAGGGAGGCCTGGCTTGCTGCTATTCATGGTGTCGCAAAGAGTCAGACACGACTGAGTGACTGAACTGAACTAGTGTATTATTTTCTGTTTAGACCAGCTAGAGGGCGTTCTGTTCTTTGCAACTGAGCTATGAACAAAAGAGCATAATAGTTTGTTTTTGATTGAGTGTAACTCTGCTGTAAAGTCAAGTTTATAAAATTCTAATAGTACAAACCCATATAATATCTGGAGATCAGGCCTCAAATAACCCTTCCTTAAATGTAGCTTAACATGAAGATAAACGTTAAAAGCTTATGAGCATATGCAATGACAGTCCAATTTTACATGCTAAAGTCTATTAGCTAAAAATGCACACTTTCCAAGTTCCTTTTATATTCATGTCTAAAAACTGGTTTTATTTGGCTTATTTGCCCACAAATTAGAAGCGAATGTGACTATAAAGAAGAGTAGACTAATAGCAAGATGTGTTATCTAACTTCCTGACAGTGAAAAATGAGCCAGGAAATTAAGAGAAAAATGTAAGAACAAAGAAAGCTTAGTAGTCTGGTCCATTAATGTAGGTCAAGGGGAACTACATTTGCAACAGCCTCCAGGACATCTTTTAACGAAACAACAAATGCTGATGCCCATAAAATAACACCAAATCAAAGGGGAGTTTTAAGTTATGGTGCCTTTTCTCTCTTTAATAACAGGGAAGTCTGACAACCAGCAACTACGTGCCTCCCCCAACTTCTTGCTCACCACCCTCTCCAGGTTCAAGGTGAGGACAGCGGCAGAGACCCAGAGAGAATTTCCTTTGTGAAGGAATTTCACTTTCCCTAACCGTGGCTCGCTGTGTCCCACAGCACACAAGGGCATGAAGAGTTGCCTTAGAGACTTATGCAAGGTCACTCTGCTCTTACTGGCAACGTCACATCACTGGACCACTTTGGTTTTACATTTGTCTATTGTATCAGCCTTTTCATCTGGGACAGTGGCATAATGGAGGCCAAGAAAAAGACTAAAAGGAGCAACATGAACAATTTGAAGAACTCCATTTGGGGTTCTTACCTTGTGGCCCCATTGATCCTTGCACAAGGATAGAAAGTATAACATGAAAATCAAGCTTCTCTGGAAAGCTTTGTCTCTAGCATTTTGCTATTGAGGAAAAATAACTATAAAAAAATTTATTGTTTCTTTTCCAATAAGAAGAGGTTGTTTGATTTCATTCTCCTTCCCTAATGGCAGACCCTCAAGAAAAAGGCAGAATTTACCAATTCTGGAAAGACTTAAGGAGTTTGCAAAAGTCTCTGGCAAGCTAAATACATAAACACATGCATACACACACCTATGAATTTTATGCCCCAAGAGGGTATAAGGCTAAAGAAGAATTCCTAGAGTTTCTCCAAGTGTCTCCTGAAGTCTACCCATGAGAAGCATGTGCTCTCCTTGCTCTAAACAATATCTTCCAGATCACCTGTACCTCACCCAGGAAGTACTACAAGAGATTTTTCCAGAGGCTGTCTCTAAATATCATGGTGACATGTTGATAATTGAAAATTATAATGTAACCATCATCATGGCAGTACCTAAAGCTAAACCTAAAGCTAAATGCAATGAAGTCGTTTCACTGAAGAAGCACAGACACTGCTCTCACTAATATCATAGCTTTTATCAAGAAACTATCCTTTATATCCTTCCATAATCTATGGAAACTTTATTCCAAAACTCCAAAAGATAACACCAGCTCTATGTCCTTAGAAGTGGGAGAGACTGCAAACAAATAGATAGAAACAACTGGAGGTGAAATTGTGTTCAGAATATTTTTTATATGTATAATTGAGTGAATAAAGAACCATGAACTCCTGCTAATGTTCCGGAAGCCTAACGTTCCCTTCCAACACCTCCTCACCTGTCCTTGGTATGCTGTGGCCTATGCAGTGGGTCTGTTTTTGCCACCCAATCATCTTGTCTGGCTCTTTCCTCTTAGATCTTACAGTGCATCAAGACAGCTGTGTAAGAAGTCACAAAAGGAACTACTAGCAACATTTGTTCCTGAGGATGAATTCAAAGTCCTTGGGGTTTTTTAGAAGATTTCTGCTAAAAAAAAAAAAAAAGAGAGAGAGAGAGAGTGAGAGAGAGGGAATGATTTGCTCTGGCATAGTTTCCATATCCCATTATTAAAAAGCATATTTTAAATGTGACACAACTGTTCCTGAATTAATTGCTACTACTTGCCCATTTTTTTCCATGTCAAGCCAATGAGCTTTGAAGATCACCAGAAAGCCTGGGGAACTTGTTTGAAGAACCCAAAGCACAGAATTCTTTTGGGGAACCATCTTCAAAATTTTCACAACAAGTAGGATAAGGAGGTCACCCATAAGAAAAAAGCATACTAGGTTGGGGTGTTAAAAAAGACAAAGAGGGTGAAAGAGGGCAGAAAAAACCCTGGAACAAGTTGTTAGAACTTAATCAGAGTGATGAAAGCATCAGCATGAGCAAAGGGGTGGTGGTGATGAGAGTTTGATGACATATGAGAGACTGATCAAATAAGTAAAGACGTTACTTTGCCGACTAAGGTCCGTCTAGTCAAGGCTATGGTTTTTCCAGTAGTCATGTATGGATGTGAGAGTTGGACTGTGAAGAAAGCTGAGCACCAAAGAATTGATGCTTTTGAACTGTGGTGTTGGAGAAGACTCTTGAGAGTTCCTTGGACTGCAAGGAGATCCAACCCATCCATTCTGAAGGAGATCAACCCTGGGATTTCTTTGGAAGGAATGATGCTAAAGGTGAAACTCCAGTATTTTGGCCACCTCATGCGAAGAGTTGACTCACTGGAAAAGACTCTGATGCTGGGAGGGATTGGGGGCAGGAGGAGAAGGGAACGACCAAGGATGAGATGGCTGGATGACATCACTAACTCAATGGACGTGAGTCTGAGTGAACTCCAGGAGTTGGTGATGGACAGGGAGGCCTGGCATGCTGCAATTCATGGGGTCGCAAAGAGTTGGACACGATTGAGTGACTGAACTGAACTGAACTAAGGATAAAGGAGAGCAGATTTCTCTTCATTAGAGAAAGGAGTTTTAAATATGGACAGGGAGAAAACAAGAATAAACTCTTAGGTGTTAGAGTGAAATTAGAGGTATTGATATGAATCCATGATCTTTCTTGACTTACAGTGAGGTTATGTCCAATAAATCCATTATAAGTTGAAAATGCTACCTAACTGTCCTTCAAAAGACGAATGAATAAAGATGTGGACTATATACCCAATGGAATATTATTCAGCCATGAGAAAAAAAGGAAATTCTTCCATTGTAATCACATGGATGGACTTTGAGGGCATTAAACTAGATAATGTTTCATTCATAGTTTCATTGAGTTAGACAAGGCTGTGGTTCATGTGATCAGTTTGATTAGTTTTCTGTGATTCTGGTTTTCATTCTGTCTGTCCTCTGATGGATAAGGATAAGAAGCTATGGAAACTTCCTAATGGGAGAGACTGACTGTGGGAGAAACTGGGTCTTGTTCTGATGGGCAGAGCCATTCTCAGTAAATCTTTAATCCAGTTTTTTGTTGATGGGCGGGTCTGTGTTCCCTCCCTGTTGTTTGACCTGAGACCAAACTATGGTGGTAATGAAGATAATGACAACTTCCTTCAAAAGGTTGCATGTACACACTGCTGCACTCAGTGCCCCTGACCCTGCAGCAGGCACCCTCAGACCCACATCTCTGCCAGAGACTCCTGGGCACTCACAGCCAAGTCTAGGTCAGTCTCTTGTGGGGTCACTGATCCTTTTTCCTGGGTTCTGGTGCACACAAGGTTTTGTTTGTGCCCTCCATGAGTCCACTTCTCCAGTCCTGTGTAAGATCTGGCAGCTCTATGGTGGAGTTAATGGCGACCTCCTCCAAGAGGGCTTATGCCATACCCAGGTCCGCTGCACCCAGAGCCCCTGCCCCTGCATCAGGCCACTGCTGACCCATACCTCCACAGGAGACATAAAAACACTCAAAAGCAGGCTCAGTCTCTGTGGGGTCCCCTGGTGTGTGCACAAGGTTTTGTTTGAGCCCTCCTAGCATCTCTGGTGGGTCTGGGGTTTGATTCTAAATGCAATTTCACCGCTCCTACCACCTTGCTGGGGCTTCTCCTTTGTATTAGTCAACAAAAGAGTCCAAAATGCAGTACTTGGGTGCAATCTTAAAAACAACAGAATGATTTCTGCTCATTTCCAAGGCCAACCATTCAATATCACAGTAATCCAAGTCTATGCCTCAACCAGTACTGCTGAAGAAGCTGAAGTTAACAGTTCTATGAAGACCTACAAGAACTTCTAGAACTAACAACCAAAAAAAAAAAAAAAAAAAGTCCCTTTCATTATAGGGGACAGGAATGCAAAAGTAGGAAGTTAAGAGATATGTAGAGTAACAGGCAAATTTAGCCTTGGAGTACAAAATGAAACAGAGAAAAGATAAATATAATTTTCCCAAGAGAACACACTGGTCATAGCAAACACCATCTTCCAACAACACAAGAGAAGACTCTACACATGGACATCACCAGATTGTCTATACTGAAATTAGATTGATTATATTCTTTGCAGCCAAAGATGAAGAAGCTCTAGAGAGTCAGCAGAAATAAGACCAGGATCTGACTGTGGCTCAGATCATGAACTCCTTATTCCCCAATTCAGACTTAAGTTGAAGAAAGTAGGGAAAAGCACTAGACCATTCAGGTATGTCCCAAATCAAATCCCTGACAATTATACAGTGGAAGTGACAAATAGATTCAAGGGGTTAGATCTAATAGACAGAGTGCCTGAAGAACTATGGACAGAGGTTTGTGACATTGTACAGGAGGTGGGGATCAAGACCATCCCCAAGAAAAAGAGAAGCAAAAAGGCAAAATGGTTGTCTGAGGAGGTTGGAAGGTTGTTGGACGAAGGTGTTTACTATGACCAGATGTTCCAAGGAACAACACAAACAGATGGCATTGCTATTTACTGAGAGGATTCACTTTGCAGGGAAACATCAAAAACATATTTTTTTAACCGCTAGTTTTGAGGTTCTTATTAGACATTCAGTTGGAATTCTCCTTCTTTGAATTAGGTGAAGATCAAGGCTGACAGAAACATATGTGGGAACATTTGCCTATGGGAGGTATTCAAAGTCATAGGTCAAGGTTCAATCAGATAGAAGAGAATATACATAAAGAAGAGTGTCCAACACTGAACTCTTGAGCATTGCAATATTTAGAAATCACCCCTAAAGGAAAGCCAGCAAAGGAAACTGCAAAGGGGCTGCACCAAGGTAGGAAGAAATGCAAAAGATTGTGCTGTTTATAAAATCTAACAGAAAATATTTCAAGAAGAGAGGAGATACAACTGTGTCAAATATTATTAAGAGATTAAATAAAATCAGGGGTAAAATTGACTATTGGATTTGGCAGCAAGTGAATCACTAATATTCTTAGTAAGAGCTGTTTCAAGAGACCTGGGGGGATTGATACCAAAGGGTTGAGATGAGAGATGGGAAAATAAAAGCTTGTAGTGTTAGTTGTTTATCAGTCTTTGAATGCTAAAAAGGAGAAAATGATGAAATAACAGAGAAATAAATTGTGAGAGGAAACTTCTTGAGTTGGAAAGAAAGCATTGAATCAGAGCAAAAGTGTAACGATTGAACCTAAGAACAAAGATGCATTTCACATTATTACAAGAAAGGAGGCAGAGCTCCATACAGAGCCAGGCAGGCTATTAGATTGGATAGGCGGAAGATGAAATTATTGATACATACTTGCATTTGTTTTTCTTTAATGAATTATTAGTCAATCAACAATTTACAGTTCAATGAGAGAGAAGTTAGCATTGACTGGGGTGGAGGGATGATAAGGAGGAAGATATGCTCAGGTTTCTAAAAGAGTGAGAAAGGAAAGAATTATAAAGATTAAGTGGAAATATAAGTATCCATGTGAGATTTACAGTAAGAAGAGCAAGGACATTTATGTGATTGTCTCCAGCAATCTTCAGGTACTCAGGTACAAGTGTGTGATTCCAGGACTCAATCAAGATTGGGGTTTTGCCAGGTGAACAGGATGGTACACAGAAGGAAATGAAAGTATTTGCAAGACATTTATAATTATTATTGTGGACCTGGTGAAATCTAAGCCAGTTTATCAAAAGCTGCTAGCTGTTTAACAAAATTCACTGTCTTTCTCAAAAATTCACTAAGAGTTCGCATGCCGCAACTAGAGATCCTGCAGGCAGTGGCAGAGATCAAGGATTCTGCAAGCAGACTCTAAGACCTGGAGCAGCCAAAGAGAGAAAGAAAGAAATATTTTAAAACGAAAAGAAATCTCTACTAGTTCTGGAGATATGTTTCCCTAGACTCAGGAACATCAGTACTAAAAGAAAGTAAAGTCTGATCATATCCATTCATGTACTTTCAAGGAGCTAAGTCATCTTCTGATTTCTGTAATTTCAATGAAAGCAGCAGAGATTCTCTCATCTAATCCTGAATTATTATGATCTTGGAAGACCATTTAGGAGCTTAAATTCAAAACTTCACCTAGAGAGGTTCAAGTCCATCTACAGAGGCCCAAGTCCTCAGGTCAGTACTGAAACTCACACCATGGATAAACAATACCTCCTACTAGCCTTAATGCTCCAATTCCTTAACTTACTGTTTAAGAAAACATTTACATGTACCTGGTATGACTCCTTGCAGCAGAAATCCAATAAATATTTGTTATTTATTTTTTATGCTTCCTAGAAGCATACTTTTTCTGTCAATACAACCAATGGTATCTAATGAAGGCACCCACCTCCATCCCAAAGAATATGATTCTAAACCAAAACAATTTGCTATTGCTGCCATTATTATTATCACACTTTGTTATTGTTATTAACCTCTTTCCTGCCAAAATCTAAGGAAGATTTCAGGTTAACAGCTGTTATAATTCTGTACATTTATATAATTGCAATGCTAGTTTGTAAATACTAAGTGTCATATAAATGGTGAGCAAGATCAATAATAATGGGTTTGATTTTATTTAAATGCCTTGCAGCACAAGAAGCTGATTATTTGGTTTCAAATTTGAGAAAGTAGTTGAGAATATTCAATGAAAGAAGATCATAAATTTCCTATAGTCTTCAAAATATTTCCAGCAAATTAACTTACAATGCAATAAAAAAATATTTGTGTTGAGAATATAGGAGAGTAGTACAAGCATTCAAGTTAACTATGAGTCATATATCTTTGTTCAGGGAGAGTCAGAAAATAAAGATTCTTAAAGATAAGAATGAACATGAATTTGAGCAAAGTCTGAGAGATAGTGAAGGGCAGAGGAGCCTGGCATGCTGCAATCCATGGGGTCACAGAATTGAACATGACTCAGCAACTGAACTACAACAACTTGAAGATAAAAGAGCCTTTTGGAATATAGTTGAATCTTCTTTACAAATGTAGAAACTCAGACTCACAAATTGTATGCCTTCTACTCCTAAGTAGCATTGAATTTTAAGAGTAGTCTCATGAAACTGATAGCTTTTTGAAAAGCATTGAGATCTCGAGAAACTTCATAGAGCATTAGGGAATGTGCAGGGGGAGCATAAAAGTAAGAATGGTAGACAAGGTGAGAAGGAAATGACCTCATTGGAGACTAGACTTAGGGTGGTTCAGTGACTGGTGAGATAAACACAGGTTGGAGAGAGGAAGCTGAGTACCCATCATCTCCTATAATAAATTTTACTCAACAAAGGAAGAGGACAAGCCCCAAACTTTCCACTGCGTATCATCTTATCAGTAGAAATATCCTGGCTTCCTAAGAGGTAGGGAAAGTTGCATTTTGTCAACTGTTAGAGCAGTGGTTCCGGAGAAGGCAATGGCACCCCACTCCAGTACTCTTGCCAGGAAAATCCCATGGACGGAGGAGCCTGGTAGGCTGCAGTCCCTAAGAGTCAGATATGACTGAGCGACTTCACTTTCACTTTTCACTTTCATGCATTGGAGAAGGAAATGGCAACCCACTCCAGTGTTCTTGCCTGGAGAATCCCAGGGACGGGGGAGCCTGGTGGGCTGCCATCTATGGGGTTGCACAGAGTCGGACACGACTGAAGCGACTTAGCAGCAGAGCAGTGGTTCTAAAGCAGAATGTGCACAACTCTTATGATTCATTAGGGCATAGAAAAAATGGTGAAACTTACTCTCTCTAGAATATAGATGTTATATATATGCAATATCCCCAAATTATATGAAGCTAAGCCTGCTTAGCTTAATTTCATATAATTCATTTTATATATGAATTGACCCTGACAATGAGTTGCACGTTCTTTTTTCTACCAAACACAAGTATTTAAAATGTTTAACTGTTTCATGATGAAATGTTAACAGCATGCTAACAAAAACTCTCAACAAAATAAATGCAGTTAATTTGTCCCTTCATTGTAAAGCTGAGTTTAGGGAAATGAAAGAGGAAAGCTAAGTTTCAAAAGAAAATACTTGTACAATGGTATGAACATCTGAAAAACTGATGTGTAGAAATGTTTGAGTTGTTTCAAAATGTTGCTGCCTAAAACAATGCGTATCATTTACTAGGCCTCTCATTACTGCTCACTTAAACTTAGAATCCATAATTTTCAACTTGTTAAGGATGCTCTTCCAAGTAATTTTAAATGTATTTGTTGGAAATATCATAATGCAGCACTTTCCAGTTATTTTGCTTAACTGGTGATTGACTCCCAAGAAAATGGAAATTTATTAAGTGAATTTCAAGGAAAACACGGACATACTTAGAGAATTGTGTTGAAAATAAATATCATAATAATAAAAATAAAATAAATATTAAATTTAATCCAACAATGCCCAACTTTCATTTGAATCTAGAAATCTGTGGGATATCTTTTCTAGCATTTAATACTGACCAATGGAATAAAGTGAACTAATGATAACATCTTCAGATTACCATATAACAAATTTTAAAATAAGATTTTGTAGTAAATCAAAATCCACATTGTTCTCCTTAAGAGTGTACTTAATAATAAATAAAATTAGTCAATAAACAAATTAAATTTTAAAATATTTTTTTTGTTTCATCTCAAACACTTTGAGATACATCATTTCATTTTTATTTATGAGAAAGAGATACTGGATATTATTAAGCCCATTTTACAGATGATAATAAGCACACTGAAAAAAAATAAATGCTGGCAATTGTCAGAGTCAGGATTTAAAATCTAATCTCTTGACATATCCTGAAATACTCTTTTCTCTATACTTCTCGTCAAACCAAACATATCAAATAGCCCAAATCTTTCTTCTAAATTACCTTGCACCCCCAGTTTACCTTGCATAGAGTACAAATGGCTGTGGCATTTATGTCCATGATGCAGAAATTCTCAAGGTGGTAAAAGACAGTAGAATCACAAGATTAAAGAGACTTCACTTTACTAGAAAAGTGTGTTCTAAAGCCAGCCCAGTATGCACCCTCCTTGCTGTCAACCTCCCAAGCCATCAGCCTCCAGAGGCAATGGGATCAGGAAGGCATCTATCTTAGTAGACTCTTAGCATCTGGTGAGCTTGGTTTGTTGTGCAAGTCTAAGCCTTCTCAGTCCTGTGTGTGCACAGCCTCATTCCTCTGCCTACCTGCTTTTCTTTCAGGTGGCTCTCTTTTTCCAGCCCCAGCTCACAGCTCACATCTTTTGGGAAGCTTTTTTTTTTTTTATTTTTCAAAGCCGGCTTGGGCTACAGTCTCTTTCTAAACTCCTTGAGGCAGACTCTTTGCTGACCAGTCACAGCACTGGTCACCTCGCTTCATAATCTACCACATCTTTGTTCTCAGCACAGCACAAGAGATTCCCAGAGCACAGAGTCAGGCATGGGGCAGGGCTCAGTGTCCTTGCTGAATGAATGATTAGATTTATTCATTTGCATTGCCAATGCATACACGCTCAGTCACTTCAGTCGTGTCGGAATCTTTGCGAACCTACAGACTGTAGCCCGCCAGGCTCCTCAGTTCATGGGATTCTCCAGGCAAGAAAACTGGAGTGGATTGCCATGCCTTCCTCAAAGGGATCTTCCCAATCCAGGTTTAGAACCCACGTCTCCTGCATTGCAGGTGGATTATTTGCCTACTGAGTCATTGGAAAGTGCTTGTATCACTCCTGCGGTACCTAAAGCATTTCAATCTTTTCAAGTCAAATCTAGGAGGTCCTCAGAGACCAGTGTGAGGGGAGGTAATTAGTGGGAGAAAGCTTGTTTGGGAATAATAGCTAAGGGCTCAGTTATATGATTTGCACTCTGTAGGCTCAGCTAAACTCTTTAAAATAGCCTTCAAACTTCTTCCAAGTCTGAGGCAAGCAGAATATGTTTCCCTTGAGGTACACAAAGCCAGATTCTCTCCTTGTCCTCCTCTATGTCCCAGACAAAGCCCAGCAGGTCAGATCTTGGGAGGTCCAGGCCAGCAGCTGCTGAGTACTCTCAGCACAGTGTCTGACAGAGAGGTCCTGGCATCAAGCATTTGGAGCATAAACAAGCAGGGCTGATTCGAGAGCTGAAGTTGGTTCTTTAGAAGCTGCCATCTGGATATGCTCCATCTCAGAGAAAACTGCTGGGCTCAGAAGTTCCTCAGGAAGAAGGGGCTCCAGGTGCACCTTTGAGCATCATTGAACCATTGCTTTATATTCGTTTTGTGTGTATTCAGTCGTTCACTTGTATCTGACTCTTTGCAACCCCATGGACTGTAGCCTGCCAGGCTCTTCTGTCCATGGAATTTTCCAGGTAAGAATAGTGAAGTGGGTTGTCATTTACTTCTCCAGGGGATCTTCCTGAACAAAGGATAGAACCTGAGTCTCTGTAGTCTCCTGCACTGGCAGGCAGATTCTTTACCACTAGTGCTACCTGGGAAGCCAAATTTTAAAATGAGATTTATAGTCATTGGACCACAGGAATAGTACCTAATGAGAAATGGTCCCTCTGTTATAAAGCCTTACCCAGGCATATAATGACGATGTTTGGCATGTATTAAGCTTCTTTTTTGGCTCAGCTGGTAAAGAATCTGCCTGCAATGCAGGAGACTTGGGTTTGATCCCTGGGTTGGGAAGATCCCCTGGAGAAGGGAAAGGCTACCCACTCCAGTATTCTGGCCTAGAGAATTCCATGGACTATATAGTCGCAAAAAGTCAGACACCACTGAGTGACTTTCACTTTCACTTTCATTGGCATAAATCTGGTGTTTACCTGCAAGAGGCCAAGTGAAAGCAGATGATGTCCTAGGTTGGAGTTGTAGCTCAAGATCAAGTAGAGTCAAAGCAAGTACCATAGACATCAGCTCCCAAACATGCCAACTGAATGCTGGGGGCCTTCTCTTCTCCCTAGTGGGAGGTCCTCTCTGCTCTGCTTACTTGAAAAATAAATAAATAAAACATTTGCAGGCAAAGGATAAGCCCCAAATGAGAGATACAAAGAAGACACTATTGAACTGATGATAAAAATTTTTAAATAGAAAAGTTTCCTTTGCCTCAAGAGATACACACTTAGAATTGTTTGCATTTTGACTTAAATCAATGCATTAATAAATGAGCTGTCATTTTTGGAAAAAAAAAAAAAGTATTTGCTTCTTCTGAATCTAATTGCCAAGATTTGTTGGCTTTCCTACAAAAACTGGATTTTGCCTCAACTGACTTTATTTCAGAATTTAAGTGGTTAGCTCCTGAGTGGGTGCAGTATTAGTAATAACTCCACATGATTCTCATATAGCTTAGTTCCCAAAGTTTTGCTAAATATTATGTTTACTACACCTCTCTGAAGCCAGGAGATAATTATAGACAACAAGCTGTAGAGAAGTTAAATCCAGCTTACTACTCAGGATCACAGTTTCAAGTAACACCAGGACCTGAGCATGAATTCTCCCAATCCTTGTCTTTCATGGTGTTCTGGGAGAGCTGATTTCAGTCCATTCCCAAATGCTCCCCATTCTTAGCTCCTTCTGTGCCCGTGGTTGTGACCCAGGAGCATGAAAGGAACATGTTCAGATCTTCATCTTTACATTTCCCCCTCCACTTGCTGATGCTTAAAAATCAGCCAGAATATGGTCATTAATTTTTTTTACAAAATGATATGTGTTACTATATTAAGCTGAGTCAATAGAAAGGGGAAAGAAATAGAAGCATGTACTAATAAATAAACTCTGAGGGTAATGCCCTAACAACTAATTGCCTAGGATTTTGCCCCAATTTGTTTATTATACTCATTCATCCCCTCAAATAGGTAAGAGTTTCTCTTAATGTGGGAGGCAGTCTGTATTACCACTCTGCAGTCTCCCTGTACCCACATCTCCTGCCTTATCTCAGGGCTGTGTACAATAATGCCTTTTGTTCAAAACAAAATCTCTCGTAAGTGTTTATTTTCTACCTCCTGCTGGTGAGCCAGGTACACATCTGGTGAATGCAGAGAGAACGGGCAGAGGCAGTCTCCTTTCACAGCCTCCAGAGAGACATTTAAGCTACTGGAACAGCTATTTATTAACAAGTATCATCTTCATCATTCACTTTGAGATGTCTTCTCTCTCTACTCAGTAACATGGAGAGGCAGAAAGAATGCAACGATAATTAAGTTTTATTTATAGCATCTTTCTATGCTGTCAGATTATCCTATCCATGAACAATACAACTACTAAATGAGGATAATTGAACAAAGAAAATCTAAGTAGTGTAGATGGAGAAAACATTTTAAACATGGAAACATTTAATTAAAAAACATTTGAAACGTCTCAAAAGATATAAAGTCACTGAAGTGGTGAAATGAATGAAAGCGTCTTTGGGACAAAAGCTGCAGTTAGAAAAACATACACAGCAGCAGAATGTGGCTGTGATCGCCTAGTAAATGCTTCTGAAAAAATTCAAAGGAGCCTTTGCTGTCTGTGTGGGTGACACATAACAGGAGAAATGAGAAAGAAGCTTAGAGTAAATGTTAACACACCTAGAAATGGAACCAATAGGTACAGCCAAGGTCAGAGGTTCTACATTGATTTATCCCTCGTTCTCTGACCTGAGGCTTTTCTCCCCTTACTTAATCATTATCAAGCCTTTTATTGCTAATCTTTTAAGACCCAGCAATGACTGACTCTTTTCACCAGGCTTCTCAAAATGTCCAACCTTCAACATTACCACCTTCATCTGGACCTCCACGGTATGCATTGTTTTTAACTTCACGTTTGACTCCCCTCTCAGAGTTATGTGTTCTTGATATGTGTGTGTATAATAATATATTTCTTATTCATGCATTTATTGCATCCAAAATAGTTTTGAATATCTGTTACATGCAATGCTAAAGACACAGTAGAAAATAAGAATCAATATCTGACATCTAGAGGAGAGTCAGAAAGGAAATAAGTGATATCGATAGAGTGTGGTAAATAATCTGAAGACATAAAGACAAATTTGTGTGGGATGGGAAACACAAGTTTCTGAAAGGATCAGAAACTTCTTTTTCCAGGAAAGGTGAAATTGATGCTGAAATGTGCATTACCCAGAGGAAGAGAGTTTCTCCACAATGACTTGATATGTGGTCTGGACTCACTGCAGACTTTCTGATTCCCATGAAACAAGCACCATTTTTTTTTTTCAATATTCATCTCTTCCCTTCCTGAGACCAGCCATCTGTATGGAGTCAAAAGTTTTCTATATAAAGGACAGATTACTGCTAGGAAACCCTAGTAAACTAGCATCTTTAACTATCTGGTGTCAGTTTTTTATATTAAATAGGTTAGTCATAAAATTATCTTTCTCTTCACTTAGCATGTTTTAAAATTATTTATTTTTGCCTCTGTCTATGTTTATTAAGATGAAAGCTCTGGCTATACCTCCATTTATTTGTTTCCTATGGTTTCAAAGTAAAAATCTGATATACATGAAGAGTGAAACAAAATCAATAGGCTCTTGGATTCCAACAAAAAGTTTTCAGCAAGTCCTCTTATTCCAGGAGCTCAGACTGAAAAGACAAGAGAAATCACCAGGATCTTTAGATTTTGTTTCCAGATTCATAAATTTGGACTTGAACCCCAACATAGAATCTCTCATTTTTCAAATGTATTCGTATTTTCCAAAATTCAATTTTTGAATAAAATTTGGCTATAAGTACACAGTGAATTCAAATGGATTAGTCAAGATCATGCTGATGCTTTATTCCCCTTGTTGTTCAGTCACATCATCATGTCCAACTCTTTAGGACCCCATGGACTGCAGCACACCAGGCTTCCTTGTCCTCCACTGTCTCCCGGAGTTTGCTCAAGTTCGTGTCCATTGAGTCAGTGATGCTATCTAACCATCTCATCCTCTGCCACCCCCTTCTCCTGTTGCCTTCAATCTCTCCCAGCATCAGGATCTTTTACAATGCCACTCCCCTTAGAAAAGCCTACATGAGCTGTACAAACCCAAGTGGGAATATCTAACAGCAAATGTCTATATCTCCACACACTCCCATGCCTCAGTCACTTGCTTATCAATCCCTGGCAAGTCCCTAAAGCATGTAGCTAACTTGGAAACTTTCTCTACTGAAACTTTGCCTACCACGAGGCCAAGTTCATTAGTACATATGTGCTACCTCATGAATAGACTGACTCTAGGAATGGATTTTGAGAATCAATAGTCATTTAGAAAGAACAATCAGCAGAGCAACACATAGTGTACAGATCCACCTGATTATACATACCTGAAAAAAGACACGCATTTGATTAGCAGTTTAGTCCACACGAATGAGTCTACATGTCAGCGTTGTGGTCTAAAAAATCAGAAAACCTCAGTATAGCCGGGTAGCACAACTAAGCAGTCTAGGACCTAAGCAAATTGCTCAAGCACTGTGAGCTTCAAATAAGTCATCTGGAATAGAGGCATTGGAATGAGGACTTATGCCTCAATACTTAAAACTAAAAGTCTGGACTAAAACTAAGCTATTGTGTTATGGCAGTTTTCTCTTAGTTACCAACCCTGTTAGCACTTTACTCCATGTCTTTCATAATAGGAGAAACAGGTGAAAAAATTTTGTGAATAGATCAATAATTTTGAAATTTGACAGAAACATTATTCGTTATCCAGCCCTTTGCCTTGAGGGTATAAACATGGTGAATTATTATAGTCCTTCACCCTATAGCATACTCAAAAAGAGGAAAAGGGACTTGAGATTGTCACTCAACAAGTATTTATTGCTTGCCTACTCTGTAGTGACTCAGATGGGAAAGAATCTGCCTGCGATGGGGGAAACCTGGGTTTGATTCCTGGGTTGGGAAGATCTCCTGAAGGAGAGCATGGCAACCCATTCCAGTATTCTTGCCTGGAGAATCCCCATGGATAGATGAGCCTGGTAGGCTACATACAGTCCATGGAGTTGCAAAGAGTCAGACACAACTGAGTGACTAAGCACAGCACTATGTATCAGAAGGGAATGAAACAAATCAAAAATTCTTTCATGAAGCTTATGTTCTGATAGAGCAGAAAGAGTCTGCCTACAATGCAGGAGTCCTGGGTTTGATCCCTGGGTTGGGAAGATCCCCTGGAGAAGAGAATGACAACCCACTCCAGTATTCTTGCCTGTGGGGACAAGAAGAGTCAGACATGACTGAGTGACAGACACACACACACACACACACACACACACACACACACAGTTTTACCCTAAATCCAAATCAGGTTAAAAGGAATTTGATTATTCAAATTTTTAACTTGAGTATTCAACATCAAAAGGAATGGGATTATTTTTGCTTTAGCACTCTATTTATAATGCTGAAAAGAAAAGAGAAAGAGCATTAGAGAATATCTTATCTTAAGCAGTTAAGATCTGGATCTATTCCCATCATTACTGTCAACGTTATGAGAGAAAGTGGATTCACTTTTATATTCTGTTAAATTTGTAGGGAGAACTAGATATCATTAAAACTTCTGAAATTGATCTATATCTGCTTTTTGTTCTTGAAGAATTGAGAAAATAAGATCTGTCTTGGCAACAGAGTCAAAGAGATAATGTACGTGAAATTGCAAACGATATACTATGAGTCAAATGTAAATTCTTCTCACTCTTCTAACTGAGCCACATAAGGGTTAAGGGAATTTCCAACATAACACTGCAATGGCATGATATTGCTTCAATTCCCCAAACAGGCTCAATTCAAATTAGAAAGCTAAAAAAAAAAAAAAAGAGTGGTGAATAACTCATGAGCTGTGGTTTGAACCCAGGATATCTGGCCCACACCTTGGAGCGTAACCACTATGCTATGCTGTGCTATATTTGTCACCAAAAAAAGGTAAAAAGTTAGCTGTGGAGAAGAGAGGGAGTAATTCTATGGGATTAGCACCAACTGGAAACAGGATAATAGAAGCAGAGAGCACCACACTAGGGAAGGCATGGGGAACTATTCAACTGGAGAACTAGTTTGGAATGAGAATGATTTTCATGATTTAAATACTTTTGAGCGGTTAGACAATTTCAAAATGTTCCCTTGTTTCAGATATTGTGGTGCAGTAATGTTCCTACTTTCTCCTATAAAAGGGAAAACATATCCAGATTAAACTATAGTTGCTCCCGCAATACAGTGACCCATCCCTGAGGGGTAACACACTTACAGGATGTAAAACAATGCCAGGGTCTGCCCCCAGACTTGAGAGGTCAAGGTAACAGCATAGTTCAATGAAGAACAATTAAAGGAAGTTCCGATTCGCCTGACTCCCTAAACTCCTACCAAAGGTGCTGAAAAGACCAATATGATCTTTGTTCTCCTTCTACACTGCTTACACATACAGTCTGCTTCCATGCCTGTGGCATAAGATACTGAAAGCTGACCTCTCCCCCAGGAGTCAGCCAATTGTCAGCCAGCCTTCCCTGGCCCCAGACCATCTTCTGAGAATAAAAGCATCTAGCAGCTTAACTTTCTGTTATGCTCTTAAATATACTTTGCTAAAGTATTTTTAAAATAAAAAGTCTTTTTCCTACTGATGAAGTGAAGCATTGCAGAAAATTGAGAAAATATTTAAAAGCATGTATAATGAACCTGGAATCAACACTATAATATATTTCTTTCATATGCATGTATATATGTGTAATCTAATTTTATACCTAATGTGTATGTATCATGTATATATCATTCACTTCTTAGAAAACAAACTTGTGACACATTTAATATAATGTCTTTTAAAATTAATACTATACTGTGAACACATTCCTATATGATGAAATATTATTTTAAAGGCTTAGAGTTTTAGGAATTTCTTCAGGCTATAATGGAGTAGGTTATTCCAATCAATTTTTTTGAAGAAAGCAAATATGAAAGCTGGATAAAATATAAGAAACACATCAGTATGAAAGTATTGGAGAACTACAAGACAATCAGGCCTTGAGGGGCCAGTATTCTTAAGAGAGGGGAAGCGAAATGTTGAAAGATCAGTATTTCCCCTGTATTGCCCCTTGTGGTATTGCTATTTGTAAGCACTTCAGGGCATAGGCCAAATAGAACACTGGGAAGCAAAAATTTACTAGGTTCCAGAGTTTCAGGGACCAGGAAAAAAGAAAGATGAAAAACACTCTGCACTGCTTCCCTCTCAAAGCATATGTCATTCATTAAGTCATAAGTATTGAGAGTAAGTATTAAATTGTAAGTCTGAGGAAACTTCAGGAGGTAGTGAGGGAAGGGGAAGCCTGGCGTGCTGCAGTCCATGGGGTCTCGAAGAGTCAGACACGACTGAGTGACTGAACAGTAAATTGAGAGTAAGCCTTTTCCAAGAAAACAATTCGGAAGTGGCTAATAAAAACATGAAGGGCTAAGTACATTTTTGAGTTTTCATGTTCTCATGGTGTTGATGAAACAAAAATTGGAGAATTCCCAGGAAGAGTTCCCTGTAAACAACTTAGGCCTTGATTTGAGACCCAAGAAGAGCCAGATGTTGGGAGAAAAAGCAAACTAGGAAGAGATCAATCATCACAAACATTATGAGCCAGTCTCAAGCTACCCACATGGCCAAGATAATGGGGCCTGACTCTAACTGCCTGCTAGAAGAAAATTAATTTCTATTTTTAAAAAAAGTATCCAGAATCTCTATAATTGCTCATATGCAATGTTACAACATTTAAAAATTACCAGGTATAGAAGATTGGACCAAGTAATTAGAAACTATGAAGAAAACATGTGAAGTCATTAAGATAGATTTTAAAATAATTTTGATTAATATGTTCAGCAAGTTTAACTGGAAACTATAAAAAAAAATCAGTGAAAATTGTATAATAGAAAAAATAACTGAAATTAAGAATTCAATAGCTCCCATTTATCAGTGATTAGACATAATAGGAGGGGGGTATTAGTCATCTGAAAGATAACAGTAGAAAATATGGAATCTGAACTACACAGAGAAAAGAAAGATGGAAATACAGAAAAGAATATATGAGAAATACGACACAATGTGAGAAGAAACTATGGATGTAATTAGAATTGAGTAGGGAGAGAATGGGTGAAGAAATAGTCCAAAAAATGATAATAGCCAAGAAGTCTTAAAAAAGGATGAAATACACCAAACTACAGATTTAGGTAGCATTACAAACACCAAGTACCATAAATAAGAGTAAACAAAGAGTACCATAAATAAGAGTAAACAAAACCAAAGCATTTTATAATAATACTGCTAAAACTAAGGCAAAAAAGAAAATTTAGAATCAGTCATGAAAAAAGCCTATAGTTTTACACAGGACAACAATAATACTGAAACTGAAATCTCAGAAAAAATTATGACATCAAGAAGAGAACGGAAGAATAACTTTAAACTACTGAAGGAAACACACTGTCTTTCTAAAATTTAACATCCAGAAAAATATTCTGGAAAACTTAAGGTGAAATAAAGATATTTTTAGACAAAAACTAAGAAACTGTATTGTAAGTGAACTTACATTTAAATAAATACTAAAGGAGAACTTTCAGGCAGACATAAAATCTGATCCTATATTGAGATACAGAAATTCAGAAGGAAAGAAAGGTCATAGATGTGGTAAAAAGTAAATAAGTATAATTTAATACTGACTGTAAAACAGAATATTACTAATATTTTGTAGAATTCTATATACATGTAGAATTAAAATGATGACAAAATAGTAAAAAAAAAAAAAAAAGAAAGAAAGAAAGAGGAAGATAAAATTAAAATATCCTAAGTTTTTGCATTGTTTGAGAAGTGGTAAATGTGAAAATTTATAGTAGACTAAATTAACAAAGGATGCATGTTTAAATCTTTAGGGCACCACTAAAAGAAAATGGAACGATAATTTAAAACATTATTAACACAAAGTAACTTAAAAAGAAAATAGAAAACAAATAGTGATTTGGTAGATATAAATATGATTCTGTAAGTAATTACATAAAATGTAAATGGACTATCTATGTTAAGTGGAAGACTATCAGACTGAATAATAAAAGAAAAGTCTATGCTACTTATAAGAAAGGCAACTTAAATATAAGACAGAGAGAACTTAAAAGTCAAAGCCTGTAGAAAGATTTACCATACAAACACTAACCATAAGAAAACCAGGGTAGCTATAAGACTGTCATTGTTCAGGCTATTAAGTCGAGAGTATACAAGAGTATTACTAGAATAGCAGGGGCATCTCAAATGATAAAAAGTTAATGCAATAGATAATGAGTCTATATTTTATGCTAATTATATTGCTTCAAAATACATAACCCCACAACTTCAAAATATAAAACCCCACATATGTAAAAGGAGAAACAAATTCACGATAGAGATTTTAATGAACTACTCTCAGTTACTGATAAGGCAAACAGACAAAACATCAAAAACTATACAGAGGATTTGAACAAAATGATCTTTTTTGTTGGCATAATTTACTCACATGCACACACACAAGAAGCTATCAGTTCAGTTCAGTTCAGTTCAGTCGCTCAGTCGTGTCTGACTCTTTGCGACCCCATGAATCGCAGCACGGCAGGCCTCCCTGTCAATCACCAACTCCCGGAGTTTACTCAGTTCACGTCCATCGAGTCAGTGATGCCATCTCATCCTCTGTCGTCCCCTTCTCCTCCTGCCCCCAATCCCTCCCAGCATCAGAGTCATTTCCAATGAGTCAACTCTTCACATGAGGTGGCCAAAGTACTGGAGTTTCAGCTTTAACATCACTCCTTCCAAAGAACGCCCAGGACTGATCTCCTTTAGAATGGACTGGTTGGATCTCCTTGCAGTCCAAGGGACTCTCAAGAGTCTTCTCCAACACCACAGTTCAAAGCATCAATTCTTTAGCCCTCAGCTTTCTTCACAGTCCAACTCTCACATCCATACATGACTACTGGAAAAACCATAGCGTTGACTAGATGGACCTTTGTTGGCAAAGTAATGTCTCTGCTTTTGAATATGCTGTCTAGGTTGGTCATTTTTTCCTTCCAAGGAGTAAGCATCTTTTACTTTCATGGCTGCAATTACCATCTGCAGTGATTTTGGAGCCCCAAAACATAAAGTCTGACACTATTTCCACTGTTTCCCCATCTATTTGCCATGAAGTGATGGGACCAGATGCCATGATCTTTGTTTTCTGAATGTTGAGCTTTAAGCCAACTTTTTCGCTCTCCTCTTTCAGTCTCATCAAGAGGCTTTTTAGTTCCTCTTCACTTTCTGCCATAAAGGTGGTGTCATCTGCATATCTGAGGCCTATACTCAACAAATAAAGAAAATGTCTTTGCAAGTGGACAGGAAACACTTACCAAAATAGATCCTGTTGTTCTAAAAGCAAACTCCATATGACCATGGTATACTTAAATTGAAAATCAATAAGCAAGAGAATTCCAGAAAAACATCAACTTATGCTTTATTGATTACGCCAAAGGTTTTGACTGTGTGGATCACAACAAACTGTGGAAAGTTCTTCAAGAGCTGGGAATACCAGAACACCTGACCTGCCTTATGAGAAATCTGTATGCAAGTCAAGAGGCAACAGTTAGAACTGGACATGGAACAACAGACTGATTCCAAATAGGGAAAGGAGTACATCAAGGCTGTATATTGTCAACCTGCTTATTTAACTTATATGCAGAGTACCTCATACAAAATGTTGGACTGGATGAAGCACAAGTTGGAATCAAGACTGCCGGGAGAAATATCAATAATTTCAGATATGCAGATGATACCACCCTTATGGCAGAAAGTGAAGAGGAACTAAACAGCCTCTTGATGAAAGTGAAAGAGGAGAATTAAAAATCTGGGTTAAAACTCAACATTCAAAAAACTAAAATCATGGTATCCAGTCCCATCACTTCATGGCAAATAGATGGGGAAACAATAGAAACAGAGACAGGCTTTATATTCTTGTGCTCCAAAAGTCACTGCAAACAGTGACTGCAGCCATGAAATTAAAAGATGCTTGCTCCTTGAAAGAAAAGCTATGACCAACCTAGACAGCCTATTAAAAAGCAGAGACATTATTTTGCCAACAACGGTCCATCTAGTCAAAGCTATGGTTTTTCCAATAGTCATGTATGGATGTGAGAGTTGGATTATAAAGAAAGTTCAGCTCTGAAGAATTTATGCTTTTGAATTATGTATTGGAGAAGACTCTTGAGAGTCCTTTGGACTGCAAGGATATCCAACCAGTCCATCCTAAAGGAAATCAATCCTGAATATTCATTGGAAGGACTGATGCTGAAGCTGAAACTCCAATACTTCGGCCACCTGATGCAAAAAAATCTGACTCATTGGAAAAGACCCTGATGCCTTGAAAGACTGAAGGCAGGAGGAGAATGGGACAACAGAGAATGAGATGGTTAGATGGCATCACTGACTCGATGGACAAGCTCCAGGAGTTGGTGATGGACAGAGAAGCCTGGGGTGCTGCAGTCCATGGGGTCACAAAGAGTCAGACATGACTGAGCAACTGAATTGAACTGAATAATCAGATAACTAGAAAATCTTCAAATGCTTGGAAGATAATAAATTAATAGCCTGTTAGATTAATAATGTGAGAAATAATCAGATTAATGCAGAAGTCGTAATTAAAACTAGAGACTATTGAACTAAATGATTAAGAAAGTACAACACATCAATGCTAGGATGGGAGAATTCTGCATCTGTTTGATATCTGGAAAGTGACAATGAGACATATCTCCCATACTAAGAATAAGGAAACCCCAGATAATCTACAAAATTAAACTTTTAATAAAATCTTTCAGAGAGTTAAGATCTTAAGGCAGCAGAGTATACTGGCTTCCAGAGAATGGTGAGCACTTTCAGAAAGAGACAGGATACATAACTTACTGCATCTTTGGAAGAGCTCAGAAAGTAGTAGGAGGAGGGAAGGAGTTCCCTCCTTTTTATGAAACCAACATTGTCCTAATACTAAAACCATACGAAGACATTGCAAGAAAAGGATAACACACATCAATATTCTTTATCACTATGTATGTAAAAGTCATTAACAAAATATTGCCAAGTCAAAGCTAGCAATATAAAAAGAGAGAAAAACCTCCTCTGGTTTATTCCAGGAATCCAGGACTGGTTCAACATTCAAAAACAGTATAATTCATTTTACCTAAAAACTAAAATATATAAATAAAATAAGACCACATAATCACTTGGTGTAGAAAGAGCATTTGCCATGATCCAACATCTATTCATTAGGAAAACTAAGAGAAAGTTAAAATTAGAAGGGAATGTTGTCAAGATGACATGTACGAAACCCTAAAGCTAACTTCATACTTAATGATGAAAACTGAATACATACCTTCTCCATAATATCAAAAATAAGACAAATTTGTCTGATCTCAAGAACTTCAATATTTCACTGGAGGCCCCAGCATATACAGCAATGTAAGGCATAAAAGGAATATGGTTTGAAAAGAAGCAAATTGTTTTAGATGATATAATTTGTAGATAATTTCACAAGACTCTACAAAAAAATCTATCTATAACTAGTAGGCAAATTTAGCAAAGTTGCATGATGCAAGACCGCTACACTTCAATCAACTATACTTCTATTTACTAGCAATGAACAATTGGAGATGCCAAGGCAGGCAGTATCCTTTTAGTGAACAAAAGCAATGGGAAGCAAAGATAAAGTGAAAGAGACAGATCTGAGTTGGAGTCAGTTCTTCTCTGTAACAATACATGCTGACAAGGATATAATACAATTAAAATTCTCAGACACTACTTGAGAAAGTCTAACAGGATAATACAGAGAAGGGAACGGCAACCCATTCCAGTATTCTTACCTGGAGAATCCCATGGACAGAGGAGATTGGTGGTCTATAGTCCATGGGGTCCCAAAGGAGTAGGACACTGCTGCTACTGCTGCTGCTAAGTCTCTTCAGTCGTGTCTGACTCTGTGCAACCCCATAGATGGCAGCCCACCAGGCGGACACTACTGAAACCAGTTAGTATATTTAGTACGTCAACTAAAGCTTAGTGAATACATGCCACACCCCAGCAATTTTACCCATAGCTACACAGTAACAGAAGTAAATATATACGGGCACCACAAACATATTTAAGAATGAATGTTCATAGTAGCTTTATTTGCAATAATTTTAAAACTGGAAACAACCCAAATGTCCATCAGCAATAAAATATATAAATACACTGTGATATATTTACATAGTAGAATAAAATGCAACAATGACCTGTTATGACACAACATAACTTGAGGAAAAGCTCATAAACAGTTTAAGCAAAAAAGTACACAGTATATACTGAATAATTCTGCATATATAAAGTTTAAAAGTATGTAAAACTATGATGTGTAGGAGTCAGGATGGTGACTGCCTTTGGAGGTGCGATGATCAAGCAGGCACATGAGAGACTTCTAGGGTGCTGATAATGTTCTATTTCTTGAACTGTAGGGTGATTTCATGACTGTGCTCCTTTTGTAAAAAGTCATGCATCAGTACACTTATGGTGTGTGCACCTTTCTGCATGAATGTTTTCGTCTCTATTTTTATAATTTTACTTAAAAATAGTTTTCCCGGACTATATAGTGTTTGACCATATGGATATCCATTGTTTGTTTAACCCACTCTCATTACTCAATTTAGATGTTTGTTATTTTTGCTGCTCTGAAAAATAAACTTTTTATTTTACAATTGTTTTGTTTTACTATTCTAATTCAAGCCTTTGACTATTTTCTGAACATATATTCCTGAAAGTAGACGTGCTGAGTTAAAGAATCCAAACATTTAAATGGTACCAAATACCTGTTGCCAAATTGCCTTCTAGAAAGATCGTTTCACTATGAAAATATCGAAGGTCAATCTTATCAAGACAAACTAAATATTCATAGCCCATATCCTGCTTGACCTTTTTAACGCTTGACAAAGTCAGCCACCTCTGCTTTTGAGAGATTTGTGTTTGCTTTGGCCTTCTTGGCGCCATCCTGCCTAACCCAGTCTTCCCCTCTTCCTTGTGCTCAGTTGTGCACCTACCCTAAAGCTCAATTCTTGGCTCTTTTTTTCCCCTCCTCTCCTTTAGAGGAATTCCTCTCTTGCCTTTTCATTTTCCTCTCTATGCTTATTATTTCCTATTCTCTTTCCAGTTTCATCTCCTATCTTGTTCTGCATTTCCAACAGCTAAGCATTGTCTGTGTTCATTGTCTCAGATGTAATTACAAAGGGTGAACAATAGTTAATGACTTCATAAATGTTTGAAAAAGCAGAAAGAACAAGTGATAATATTGCAAAGCTCAGGCCTCAGGAATTATAGGATGTGTCCTCTAGGAAACTTTCCCTTTAACTCCTATTCCATCTCTCTTTTCCCATTTTCCCTCTCTCCTTCCTCTCTGCCTCTAACTATCTCCCTACACTCTCTCCCTCTGCTTGTAGCATCATCATTTTTCCTCTTTGTTCTCTTATATTTCCTCTCCATACTAAATCATACAGCACGTATCTGCATTTTTTCCATTTAATTTACTTTTTGAATGTTTTATGATGTTATTTTTCCAACTGGAATCACTAAAATTAAAAACAGGAAAGCTAAATGTTTTGTTTTCTAAGAGAAAATAATTCATTTGCTGTTTTGAACATGGTCTGTTCTTAATTGGAAAAAAACATTCATAGATCATTCTATATTACTAAAAGTGTCACACTTAATGCTATTGGTTATTGTGTGTTTACTAGCTTTTGGGCCTACCATACATCAATTTTCTTATTTTTTTAGAATATTGCTTTGAGATAGCCTTGCATTTTCTCAGATGAAACACAGAGGCTTAGGAATCTTGCCCAGGTCGCATATCAGATAAGCTTCAGTACTGGGACTCAAACCCAGGTCTGTAAGATTTCTGAGTCCATGTTCTCAGCAGCTTTATTAGAAGCTCAGTGAATACAGTTACCTTGAATGACAATAATCTCACTGATTACCTCTCTCTGGAGGCAAGGAACAGCTAGCACACCAATCAACAACAGAAGGATTTTTGTGATGTCCCTCTGCTGGCTCCTTCCTCTTCCGTGATCTCCTTTGATCATTATGAGAGATATTAATAAAGTTAGTAGTCCTATGGAATTTGGGGCATGAACAGAATAGAGGCCAAGGAATCTGCTCAGAGGCAGATGGACAAATAATACAGCACTCCACAAAAGACCTCTCTATTTCAGTTCTCATTATGTTCACCATCAAGTCCACTGGGGAAAAGGGAAAAAAAGAGAGAGAGGAAAAAAAAAAACCATGTCCCAATCCTTTCTTGTTTACTAACTGCATGAATTTAAATGCATATTAGGAAGTGATTGGCTGAAATCATGTGTTAATATTTCAACCAGAAACATCTGATTTATTATTGGCACTTCAACCACTGTGGGTTCCTATCTTATGTCCACCCAGCTGAATGAAATTTTAAGGGCTGTTTAGGAGCTCCACAAGGTTCTTCTTGGAAATTTTCCTCTCCTTTTTTTGTTTTATTTGTTGTAAAGGTAACAGATCATCAATTTTATTTGCCTACATTCTCCACTGGAGAGAATAGAACAGCCACATTAATTTAGTTATACCTGTTTCCATACAGTACAGAACTCTGTCTCTTTAACACACATACAATCTCTCTTTCATCAAATTTCTTCATTGCCATAATAACACTCAAGAGATGCCTGCTATGAAATTAAACAATAATGAATTGTTCCAAAAAGACAAAGCTTTGTTTGTGGCTGAGAAACCAGAAGCACTAAGAATCTATCCTAACACCAAGTTCTGAGGAATGGATGGTGATGCCACTTCTGTAGAGAATGGGATCTGCTTTTCTCAGGCACTGCACTTGACCTTGACATCTGCAAAGCTCTTATAGATTCTGCAAGATCCAGATCAATCATTGTTCTTTTCTGACCTGAAGGATGAGTGAATCACACCCTTCCCTTGACTCACAGGTACTTTTGAATCCAGAATTTTTGAAGGTCCGGTGTCAGCTGGCTGCCAGACCACAGAGACTGTGGTAGGAGTCCTTAGCATAAAACCAGGAGGAGAATTTGTTTGAGATTCTAAACAGGGAGAAAGTCTTCGGGGGTCCACAGGCATAATACTAGGGCTTCCCAGGTGGCATTAGTGGTAAAGAACTCACCTGCCAAGGCAGAAGACACAGGTTTAATCCCTGGGTTGGGAAGATCCCCTGGAGAAGGGAATGGCTACCCACTCACGTATTCTTGCCTGGAGAATCCCATGGACAGAGGAGCCTAGTGAACTACAGTCCATAAGGTTGCAAAGAGTCAGCTACAACTAAAGTGACTTAGCATGCACGCACATACATAAAACTAGAGCAAAAGGAAGAGTGGTAAAGCCAATATTCCCTGAGATCACCAGCGGTCAGAACCAGCTAACACCAGACCATAGCTGTATTATTGCACTTAAATGGTCCAACAGACTTTCCTGCTAACAAGTGATACCCGTAAAAAAAAGCAGAGACTTTGTCTTATTGTCACTTTTACGCTGTAGACCAAAAGAGAGCTGGAACAGAGAAGACACACAGCAAATGTCTGATGAATGAACACGTAGGTAGAAAATGATACTCAAGCCAGTAAAAACACAGACAATGAGAGTCAAGATCATTATCATCACTTTCCCTACAGAGAACAGGAAACGGAGATCCCTAGCTATTCATGAAGGTCATATCTTTTCCAGTCAGGGCTTGTTTTTAACCCTGTACAAAGAGTATGCAAATTTGTACAAAGTTCCCTGCCCAGGACTGTTTACTGCATACCCCAGCCAGGTGCCTGGGAAATTTATTGTGTGGTTGGCACTGTGAAGTCCCTCAACAATATCATCTCCAGGGTAAGGTGACAACTATGTATTAAGTCCAGATCACATTTTCTTAACTGGCTTGTGGACCTAAACATTTTGGAGGTAGTGGAAATTTTCCTTTAAATGTTATAACAAACCAAGGGAGAGCTGAAAGTAAAGCAGCCGTCCATCTCTCTGGGACATGGAGCTGAATTGGAGCCAAGCCTCCTAGCTGGCTGGGCTTCTGTACTTCTGCTATTGATCAAAACCCTTCTTGTAGAAAAGGCAAAAGGAGACAGGGCTGGAATATTTAAACATAATTCCCTTAAGAGTGCTCTTTCATAATCGAAGACTGTAATTGCTTCTCTCTGAGGCCCTTTTCCTGCAGGGAAGCTTTCCTGCTGGTTTTTAAAATTTCTAGCTAAAAAGGCACAGTTTGGGGACTTCAAGGGAAGCTATAAGGAAATGAGGAGGGAAAGCTGAGAATTCTGAACAACATGAAGACTGTAAGCCTAAGAGGGCTTAACTCAGACAGCATCACACAGCAAGAGGTGGAGCCCTTAGTCTATGGCCTGGCTTGTTCATCCAGGTGAAGATCACTGCAAACAACACTGGGCCTTCCATCCCATCAGAGGACAGGAAGCTGTTTCTTCCTGAACAGATAAGCTTCTCTTGGAACAAAAATGAAGCCTAATATTAGGGGAGTACTAAAAACTGCGGGAGGGCAAAGGGTGTCAGGACACTGCCATAACCATCTCCTTATTCTTATAATGTTCCTTTCTCTCCACACACCCTTACTTCATCCCCACCGATCTTTAACCTGCTGTCAGAAGAGGCTGTTTCTAGCGAGTTTCTCCTCAGGGCAAACTTAAGCCAAAAGCTCTCCTCTCCAGGGATCAGTTACATTGCAAATCTTTAACTTGATTAGAACGTATGACTGACCCCTTCATAAAAGGAGTGTCAGGGAGAAGGTGCCACCTTCTCCATTACATCCAGATACCAGGGTAGGTAACAGCTCATTCTCCTTCCACCAGTTCTGATGAAAGACCGTCTTCACAGGCCAACTTCTGCCTTTCTCACGTCTATCCTGATATGTCCTACAGAGCAAGCTCTTTCATTGAATCTCATTAAACTGTTCCGTCAAAGAATCTTACTATTAAAATGATAGAAACAAAGTCTTGAATAATTATATGTGAATATTTTGACCATTAAGTTAATCACCAAATGCTATAAGAAAAATGTTTCATTCATTGTTTAATAAGCATTTATAATTCTTGAAATAATAAAGGTTTTCTTCCATCTTCAAAATGAAAATGGTTACCGTAAAAGTCACCAATTTTGATGCTTTTTAAAATTGCATGCTGATATGACAGTTGTCTTGATACAATATCACCAAATTGCTTCAAATCAAGTTAGAAACAATCAAGCCCTACTAAAGCCATCTTACATGAAAAAACTGAATGAATTTATTAGCCAACCCAATACTATCTTGAACCAATGCCGTCACCTCCACCACCGTCGCCAGTGCTATCACTTTCACCATCACCACTAGCATCACCATCACCATCACCACTACTATTATATTAACACTTATACTTCCACTAACTTCCAAATGCTAATATCATCACCAACACCTGCACCACTCCTGACATTACAGTTATTGCTAATATTCATCCCAGTGTTTCTCTAAGAATGGCTCATCACCACCTGATTCAGAATCCCCTGGGCCTCTTATTAGACTCACAGCACGTTGTTTTTGCTTTTGTTTAGTTGCTAAGTCATGTATGACTCTTTGTGACCCCAAGGACTGTAGCCTGCCAGGCTCCTCTGTCCATGGGATTTCCCAGGCAAGAACACTGGAGTGGTTGCCATTTCCTTTTCCAGGGGATCTTCCTGACACAGGGATCGAACCCATGTCTCCTGCATTGGCAGGCAGATTCTTTGCCACTGAGCCAGCAGGGAAGCCCAATAGCACATGTGCCTCACCTCAAACTTATTTGATCTAAATCCTGCACATTTTCTCTGGAAAATTGCATTTAAACAAGCTCCCAGGTGATTTGTAGGGAGCTAAGATAGGAAAAAAATCACTAAATCTGGAGACATGGTTCTCCAGTGTACCCAAGGTACCTCAGCTATAAACTGGGATTCCTTAGGTTTCTGTTGAACCCTCTACTGGGTGTTTGCTAATCATTAGGACCTGTGGAGTGTTAAAAGGAGAGTTCATTAGGCATCAATGCATGATGAAAATTAGGGCTAAACAAAATGTATGAATAAAGGCAGAACTGTATGCCAGACCAAGTGCTTTTGCATTCTAGGAAGGTGTACCTGAACTTCATCTCTCTGGCCCTGAGATCCTTCAGCCATAAGATAAGGAAACGCTGAAGTTACACCATTGCTAATGTCAGAGCCAGGACTAGAAACCACGTCTTTTGACTCTTGGACTGGTTTGGTTGGTTTTCCAAGGAGCCAGTCCAGGTAAAGGGAGGAGAGGAAGACAACAGCAAAAACAGACTGATTTGGGGCCAACTGTGACTCAGCTCATGACAAGATTAAATGTGCAACATTTGGGGAGACAGTGATATGTAGCCAGGGACCAGACCTGGATAGAAAAATGTAAGAGGAGAAATTTTCTTTGGACACTTTGATTTCTGTTTTCCATTTCCTGCTTTTCCTTTTAATTTAGCTTCCCATTCAGCCTCTCCCCTCTTCTATCTACTGGTCTCAGACTATCTGCCTCAGGATCTACTCTCTCATCCGGATCTGCTGGTACGTTTCCGTCATGATCGTCTCTCTCCCACCTGTCAGGTCCCTGCTGGACCTCTCCACTCCAGCCCTACTGAACTCTTTTGCCATATTCCTGGATCACATTCAAAGCCCCTCCCATCTCAGGGCCTTGACTCTTCCTGATCCTTCTGCCCAGACTGCTGCCAGCTTCTCTCCCTCACTGCTTTTGTTCAAATGCCATCTTATTAAAAAGCTCTTTCCTGATAGCCCTGTGGTCATGCCTGGCTGACTCTCTCCATCCCTCTACTCTAATTTTTCACTATCTGACACCACTCATAAATATTTGATGGTCTGTTTCTCTTTCTTCTCCCCAGAAAGTAAATTTTTGTCTGTTTTGTTCAATTAGTGTCTGACACATAGTAGGTATTCAATAGATATCCAAACTAAGGAATCACTCATGAATAAATAAATTCTCTCCCACTCTGTTGGAAGGCTATGCTTTGTCAATATAGGTTCATACCTGTTAATATCTTACTCTTTTCCAGGTTATACATTTACATGTGATAAGGACTTTTAAGAGGAAATGTTCTAGTTCAAACAATTGTACCAATGCCAGATAGTGTAGCATTTGTGTCCATGCCCTGAAGGTGACATTTTTAAGTACATGTTCAAGCTACTCGGTAATTACCATGCAATCCCTATTTATCACTGTAAATTCAGCACCCTATGTAGGGTCTGGCACATGGGAGTCGTTCCATAACTGCTTGCTGAACTTGGATGCATGGAAGGCTCTGTTTTGCCCTCATGAAAGGTCTGTTCTATGTCTAATAATTCAACCGTCACTTCCATGAAGTTTTTAGTTGATTACTGCTACCCCTTTGGCTTACAAAACTGTAACCTCATGGTCAGTGTGACCAGCCAGGCACAAATAGGTCTTGCTTCTCTTTTTGCTGAAGACTTTGTGACGTGTTATTGCAGTCTTGCTACATGTCATATATAAGGCATGAAGGATCCATATAGAAGCCAGGCAATATAAGACGGTTCCATAAAGAAGCCAGACTTTCTTTAGAGAGCAAATAATTGCCTAAGTTTATGAGTATAATTAAGAAATTTGAGATCCAGTTATACATTTTGCTTCAGGCTTTCCTAAGTGGGAAGGAAATAGTTGTGCTAAGTAATTGTACCTTAACCCATCTTAAAGCTCAAGGATTTAGTTTTTAACCAGTGCTAAATTTATCAGATCTTGCCTGGATTTTCAATAGAACAGCTGCCAAGCAAACTGTGAAGGAACAGAATGCGTCAATGTTCAGCTAAAACAAGCAAGGAAATCCTTCCTAATCAAAGCCAGCACTCATTGTCAAAATAAGCACACCCTGACTGGTTGCTGATGACAAATGGAATTCCGCATGCCCAAAGCTCCCACAGAACACCCTGGACACATGTCCATGAGCAATCTTTCATCTGTAGTAAAAAATTTCCATTCTCTAGCAAAGATGTTAATATAGTGAGTCCATTTTTAAATGTATCTTAAGGTATATGAATGGATAACTCCTACTGCTTTAAAATTTTATCCACTAGAAAGACTTGTTTTCAAGCTCTTGTTCATTTTACCATTAGCATTATTTAATTAATATCATTTGGTAACTTCTGACTTGACATTACCTATCTTTAGTCTACTCAGGGTTGGGTTTTTCAAGTTTAGTTCAAATATCATAGTTATCACTCACTTGGTGAAGAATTCTGACTCTATTTAAAGTTTTAAGCACCCCCTCCACCCAGTATTTTCTACTATGCTTTCCCATTCATTTATCTCGTTCAGAGCACTTATCGTATATTTTGTCCAATATACTATTTCTCACTTATTTTATTTACTTTCTACATTTATCTTACCTGCTTGTCTCAGCTAAACTGTCAACTCCACAAGGCAGAGAATTTTATTATCTTTACTTAGAGCATGTCTGACTTGGAGAAGATGCTCAATATTTGTTGAATGAATGAGTCAGTGAATAAAGGTTAAGAATTTTGGCTCCAGAGTCAGGCTAGCCAAACTAAATGCAGGCTCTATCATCTGAGGAAGATGTTTAAAGTATTTCAAGCCTTGGAAATGGAAACTTGTGCAGAAAGGGGATGGTAATAGTAATATTAATACTGTAACTCCTACTACTACTAAATTTCATGGTGTCATGAACAGCAAAGGAATGATGTATGTAAAAAGTGAACAGCATTCTCCATGGAGAGAATTCCCTAAGGAGAGCTGAACACTATTGCTTGCTTGGTGCTCTACTGAATATCCCCAAAGCCCTAAAGAGACAAGGAGATGTGCCTAGAGGTCTTGAGGGTTGGGGATTCAGACTCCACTCACAAATCCTTTCAACTGAAGTAATACATCTGCTTTGTTAAAATTTTTATTTCTTTTTAATTTTTTTTACAATTACAGGTAAGATTTCATTTGGGGTAAAAAAGTATTCTACACTTTTAAACAGTTTGAAATTTATCACCATTAGTATTCCATCAGTAGTAAGAAGAGGAATATTTCACTTTCATTCTTCTGGAATTGAGCATTTGTGCTTCCCTGGTGGCCCAGATAGTAAAGAATCTGCCTGCAATGCAGGAGACCTGGGTTTGATCCCTGGGTTGGGAAGATCATCTGGAGAATCCCATGGCAACTTGCTGCAGTAATCTTGCCTGGAGAATCCCACGGACAGAGGAACCTGATGGGCTACAGTCCATGGGGTGGCAAAGAATCAAACACGACTGAGTGACTAAGCACACAGCACAGCTCTATATTATAGCTTTACATCTATTTAGTGGACACTGTTGCTCATTCCAGTCTAGGAGGGAGAAAGGGACTGAAAAGGTGGATAGAAAGGAGAAAGAAGAAGAGAAAAAAGAAAACCAAGTTATATTGCTTGCCAAGTATAATACCTGGCACGTGGCAAATGCTCAGGAAACAGCAGTTCGCATCTCTCTCATTGTGTATGCATAAGGCAGCCACAAACCCACGTCCAAAAGAACAGCAGACCAGCTCATTCTAGGTTGCAACACTCGTGATGTGAGGGTTACCTGTCATTTTGAATCATAAATCTTATGCATAGGAGGAGCTAGAAGGGCACTTGCAATGTCTTGAAAAGATTTAGCCCTGATCTTCATTTCCAGGTTTTGTTATTTTGTTTTTTTTCTGTATTAACAACCAGAGTACTTGGAATTTGTCTGCAGGCCCCACAGCCAAATCCATCTTAGCCAATGTCCCAGGAAGAGCCCACCTACCAGCGTACTCGACCAGTAGTGGGCTGGACCTAAGGGAAACATCCCAGAGTTCTTTCCTAAATGAATGCTTCCAGCACAAAGAAAAGATCAAGACTGTATGTTTGCTGCAGAAAGCCCCTCTCTTGGAATCAGCAGTCATGGCCATTAGTGTGTATCTGTGGCTGCACTCAGCCACCTTAGGAAATCATATTGCCAGACCCCCAGACTGAACCCTCTCCTTCCTTGCCTACTCACTGGCATATTTTGAGATTCCAGTGAAATTTCTCAATAAAAGACAAGGAGGCAGTGAGGGATTGGTGTGGGGCCAGCATATGAAGACAGGGCTTGAAGAGACAAATCTGGGGAAAAACAACAGTAGGCTTTGGAAAATGGGTTCTATGTCTGATTGACAAAGAATGCAGGGAAATAACTACTTCAAGCTCCTGGGCCTAATTCAGGATTGGCTTGGCCACAGAGTAACACTGAGAAGGAGCCTTCAAATGAGAATGAAGAAAAGAGCAGAGGGATGGGAGAGAAAACAGGAGAGAGAGCCAGCCTTGTGATCTCTTGGACAAGGTATGGTTAGGAGTGACAAGGCAGATCCTGAGTCTCAAAACTCAAATCATAGGTTTTTACTTTCTTCAAGGTCTCTTGAATCTCTTGATTCCCTAGCCTTGAATCTCTAGCCCACAACCTGGCCAGAATAACCCCAACTTTGAACACAGTTCAGTCCATCTGCATTCACTGACTCCCATCATGAACTCCACCAACACAATCTCTACACCTGGTCTTGAAGCAGTGCTTATCTGGGCTGGACTAGCATGGCAGGCAGACCGTCTCTTGCTCTGGCCTCCATCCTGTCCATACCACCCCCAATGCCCCCAGCTACTTCAATAGGAATGTATTGTGGTCAGTAGTTGAATTTTGTGTTAGATACTAAAGATGCAACCATGAATCAGCCTCTGACCATACGTCCTAGAAGTTTTAGTCTAATGCAATGTTTTTAAAACTTTTATTAACCCCAATTAACAAAAAGATACAATTTTATATTATTACTCAATACACGTACATATGTATTTAGGTATGTGTATAAAAATAATCACAATTTCATAAGACAATATCATTAAGGAGTCATAAATACTGCTATTTTCTATTCTGTTCTACTCATTTCTCAATAACAGTAGCAACCTACTGGGCTTTCCCAGTGGCTCAGCAGTAAAGAATCCCCCTGCAGTGCAGAAGCTGCAGGAGACATGAGGGTCAGGAAGATTCCCTGGAGAAGGCAAGGATAACCCACTCCAGTATTCTTGCCTGGGAAATCCCATGGGCAGAGGAGCCTGGAGGGCTACAGTCCATGGGGTGGCAGAGTTGGACAGAACTGAGCATACATGCCCACAACAACCCACTAAGTTGATTTTACGACCAGCAGTTTCAATTCAGTTCAGTTCAGTCGCTCAGTCGTGTCTGAATCTTTGCGACCCCATGAATCGCAGCACGCCAGGCCCACCTGTCCATCACCATCTCCCGGAGTTCACTCAGACTCACGTCCACCGAGTCCGTGATGCCATCCAGCCATCTCATCCTCAGCCATCCCCTTCTCCTTCTGCCCCCAATCCCTCCCAGCATCACAGTCTTTTCCAATGAGTCAACTCTTCGCATGAGGTGGCCAAAGTACTGGAGCTTCAGCTTTAGCATCATTCCTTCCAAAGAAATCCCAGGGTTGATCTCCTTCAGAATGGACTGGTTGGATCTTCTTGCAGTCCAAGGGACTCTCAAGAGTCTTCTTCAACACCACAGTTCAAAAGCATCAATTCTTCAGCGCTCAGCCTTCTTCACAGTCCAACTCTCACATCCATACATGACCACAGGAAAAACCATAGCCTTGACTAGATGGACCTTAGTTGGCAAAGTAATGTCTCTGCTTTTGAATGTGCTATCTAGGTTGGTCATAACTTTTCTTCCAAGGAGTAAGCGTCTTTTAATTTCATGGCTGCAGTCACCATGTGCAGTGATTTTGGAGCCCCCTAAAATAGTCTGACACCGTTTCCGCTGTTTCCCCATCTATTTCCCATGGAGTGATGGGACCGGATGCCGTGATCTCCATTTTCTGAATGTTGAGCTTTAAGCCAACTTTTTCACTCTCCTCTTTCACTTTCATCAAGAGGCTTCTTAGCTCCTCTTCATTTTCTGCCATAAGGGTGGTGTCATCTGCATATCTGAGGTTCTTGATATTTCTCCCGGCAATCTTGATTCCAGCTTGTGTTTCTTCCAGTCCAGCATTTCTCATGATGTACTCTGCATAGAAGTTAAATAAACAGGGTGACAATATACAGCCTTGATGCACTCCTTTTCCTATTTGAAACCAGTCTGTTGTTCCATGTCCAGTTCTAACTGTTGTTTCCTGACCTGCATACAGATTTCTCAAGAGGCAGGTTAGGTGGTCTGGTATTCCCATCTCTTTCAGAATTTTCCACAGTTTCTTGTGATCCACACAGTCAAAGGCTTTGGCATAGTCAAGAAAGCAGAAATAGATGTTTTTCTGGAATTCTCTTGCTTTTTCCATGATCCAGTGGATGTTGGCAATTTGATCTCTGGTTCCTCTGCCTTTTCTAAAACCAACTTGAACATCAGGGAGTTCACAGTTCACATATTGCTGAAGCCTGGCTTGGAGAATTTTGAGCATGCCTTTACTAGCACGTGAGATGAGTGCAATTGTGCGGTAGTTTGAGCATTCTTTTGCATTGCCTTTCTTTGGAATTGGAATGAAAACTGATCTTTTCTCTATATTAGTAGGGGATACAGATAAGAAAGCAGATTATTATAATACAGCTTTGGAGGTGATATGATAAGGCCACAGCCAGAGTACCACTGGAGCACAAAGGAAAAGCACTAGCCTGAAAGCAAATGTCAGTAACATGCTTACAGAAGACTGGACTGCATAATCTGTGCTCTGAACCATTGTGCTCTACTGCCTCCAAGGGCCCCCAGGAAGGGAACAGCTGGTATAGCTTTTACATGGCTAAATCCCTTATGATTATACAGTGGAAGCAAGAAATAGATTTAAGGGCCTAGCTCTGATAGACAGAGTGCCTGATGAACTATGGAATGAGGATCGTGACATTGTACAGGAGATAGGGATCAAGACCAAACCCATGGAAAAGAAATGCAAAAAAGCAAAATGGATGTCTGGGGAGGCCTTAATAATAGCTGTGAAAAGAAGAGAGGCAAAAAGCAAAGGAGAAAAGGAAAGATATTCCCATCTGAATGCAGAGTTCCAAAGACTAGCAAGGAGAGAAGAGAAAGCCTTCCTCAGTGATCAATGCAAAGAAATAGAGGAAAACAACAGAATGGGAAAGACTAGAGATCTCTTCAGGAAAATTAGAGATACCAAGGGAACATTTCATGCAAAGATGGGCTCAATAAAGGACAGAAATGGTATGGACCTAACAGAAGCAGAAGATATTAAGAAGAGGTGGCAAGAATACACAGGAGAAATGTACCAAAAAGAGCTTAATGACCCAGAAAATCATGATGGTGTGATCACTCATCTAGAGCCAGACATCCTGGAATGTGAAGTCAAGTGGACCTTAGAAAGCTTCACTACAAACAAAGCTAGTAGAGGTGATGGGATTCCAGTTGAGCTATTTCAAATCCTGAAAGATGATGCTATGAAAGTGCTGCACTCAATATGCCAGCAAATTTGGAAAACTCAGCAGTGGCCTTAGGACTGGAAAAGGTCCGTTTTCATTCCAATGCCAAAGAAAGGCAATGCCAAAGAATGCTCAAACTACCACACAATTGCACTCATCTCACATGCTAGTAAAGGCATGCTCAAAATTCTCCAAGCTGGGCTTCAGCAATACGTGAACCATGAACTTCCTGATGTTCAAGCTGGTTTTAGAAAAGGCAGAAGAATCAGAGATCAGATTGCCAACATCCACTGGATCATGGAAAAAGCAAGAGAGTTCCAGAAAAACATCTATTTCTGCTTTCTTGACTATGCCAAAGCCTTTGACTGTGTGGATCACAAGAAACTGTGGAAAATTCTGAAAGAGATGGGAATACCAGACCACCTAACCTGCCTCTTGAGAAATCTGTATGCAGGTCAGGAAGCAACAGTTAGAACTGGACATGGAACAACAGACTGGTTTCAAATAGGAAAAGGAGTGCATCAAGGCTGTATATTGTCACCCTGTTTATTTAACTTCTATGCAGAGTACATCATGAGAAATGCTGGACTGGAAGAAACACAAGCTGGAATCAAGATTGCCGGGAGAAATATCAAGAACCTCAGATATGCAGATGACACCACCCTTATGGCAGAAAATGAAGAGGAACTAAGAAGCCTCTTGATGAAAGTAAAAGTGGAGAGTGGAAAAGTTGGCTTAAAGCTCAACATTCAGAAAATGGAGATCATGGCATCCGGTCCCATCACTCCATGGGAAATAGATGGGGAAACAGTGGAAACAGTGTCAGACTTTATTTTGGGTGCTCCAAAATCACTGCTGAAGGTGATTGCAGCCATGAAATTAAAAGACGCTTACTCCTTGGAAGAAAAGTTTTGACCAACCTAGATAGCATATTCAAAAGCAGAGACATTACTTTGCCAACTAAGGTCTATCTAGTCAAGGCTATGGTTTTTCCTGTGGTCATGTATGGATGTGAGAGTTGGACTGTGAAGAAGGCTGAGTGCCGAAGAATTGATGCTTTTGAACTGTGGTGTTGGAGAAGACTCTTGAGAGTCCCTTGGACTGCAAGGAGATCCAACCAGTCCATTCTGAAGGAGATCAACCCTGGGATTTCTTTGGAAGAAACGATGCTAAAGCTGAAGATTCAGTACTTTGGCCACCTCATGCGAAGAGTTGACTCATTGGAAAAGACTGTGATGCTGGGAGGGATTGGGGGCAGGAGGGGAAGGGGACGACCGAGGATGAGATGGCTGGATGACATCACGGACTCGATGGACGTGAGTCTGAGTGAACTCCGGGAGTTGGTGATGGACAGGGAGTTCTGGCGTGCTATGATTCATGGGGTCGCAAAGATTCAGACATGACTGAGTGACTAAACTGAGCTGAATAGATGAAAGGAGTTGGATCATCAAAGAGGAGAAGGATGAGAGGAACAGGGGGAAGACTTGCTGGCCGAGGTGGCCATATATGGAGTAGTCAAAGGCCTGAAAGCTAGCCTCATGTGAGAAGCCAGATAGTTAGGTGTAAATAGAACAACGAATGCTGAGGGGGATGAGCTTTTTCCTGAGAGCTCTGGGAGAATCTGGAAAAGGGTTTTGAGTAGATCAGGGGTTATGTTTTAGGAAAATCTCTTTAGGTGCTAAGTATAAAATAATGCTTCCCTGGTGGCTCAGTGGTAAAGAACCCATCTGCCAATGCAGGAGATGTGGGTTTGATTCCTGGGTTGAGAAGATCCCCCTGGAGAAGGTAGTGGCAACCCTCTCCAGTATTCTTGGCTGGGAAATCCCATGCACAGAAAAGCCTGGTGCTACAGTCCCTTGGGGCTACAGTCCAAGGGGGTGGCAAAGAGTCAGACACGACCAAGCGACTAAACAACAAAACACGAAAGAAAATATGTCCTAAGGCCACAAACTATTTGGAGCAGTTCAGAACAAAATGCTCACAATTTACTCTGTGGTAGGCTTTTAATGTGGTTTTAATAGTTGGGGAGAAAAAAAGGAATTAAAAGTCTCAGATACAACAGTCATTTGTCAAGTTTGTCTTCCCAACTTTCTACTCTTACTTAAGTTCTTAAAATAGAATGAATTTTAGACTAGAAGTCCTCTCAGAGTCCACTGGAGAAAGCTGATGGAAGGTAGAAACTGCATAGGTCACCTGGCTAAGTAGCAGGTTTGGGGGGTGTCTGACTCTTTGTGACCCTGTGGACTGTAGCCCCCCAGACTCTTTTGTCTATGGGATTTCTCAGGCAAGAATATGGAGTAGACTGCCATTTCCTTCTCTAGGAGATTTTCCCAACACAGAGATTGAACTTGTGTCTGCTGCATTGCAGGTGGATTCTTTACCTCTGCACCACCAGGGAAGCCACAATAGGGAGGGAATCAAATGGGAAGGCATTTTGTAACTACATTCATCTGTTTGAATTTGTGCTGTTAAATACAGTAGTCACAAGATCTTTGCGGCCCTTTAGACTTAAATTTAAGTTAATATGAGTTAAATTTGAAATGTTAAGTTCCTCCATCATAGGACCTCAATGGTTTCTCATCAGTTCAGTTCAGTTCAGTTCAGTCGCTCAGTTGTGTCTGACTCTTTGCGACCCCATGAATCGCAGCACGCCAGGCCTCCCTGTCCATCACCATCTCCCGGAGTTCACTCAGACTCACGTCCATTGAGTCCGTGATGTCATCCAGCCATCTCATCCTCGGTCATCCCCTTCTCCTCCTGCCCCCAATCCCTCCCAGCATCACAGTCTTTTCTAATGAGTCAACTCTTCGCATGAGGTGGCCAAAGTACTGGAGCTTCAGCTTTAGCATCATTTCTTCCAAAGAAATCCCAGGGTTGATCTCCTTCAGAATGGACTGGTTGGATCTCCTTGCAGTCCAAGGGACCCTCAAGAGTCTTCTCCAACACCACAGTTCAAAAGCATCAATTCTTCGGCACTCAGCCTTCTTCACAGTCCAACTCTCACATCCATACATGACCACAGGAAAACCATAGCCTTGACTAGACGGACCTTAGTCGGCAAAGTAATGTCTCTGCTTTTGAATATGCTATCTAGGTTGGTCATAACTTTTCTTCCAAGGAGTTCCTCAATTCAGTAACTATACTTGGCAGAGGGTTACTTTAGAGGACATTCCCATCATCACAGAGAGTTCTATTGGACAATGCTGCTTCAGAGTCTAATTCAGTCATATGTTAAATCACTCTTTGTATCTCACTATTTGTGTATTCTGAGACAAATCAGAAGTATATAGAGCCATCCTTGGAGAACTAGAATGTTTTGCCTAACTCCAAATTGTTTCCAGTTATTTCTAGTGATCTTTTGTGTGAACCCAAGCCAGAGAACGGACACTTAAATCTTATTCATTCAAATCTTTTCCTCTTACTCTTGTTCTCAATCTCTCAAACACACACAGATGTATATACAAACACAGAAAATAATCTTTTATTTTAACCTGAGAACATTTACCTGTGGGGGAAAAACATATTTAGTTATAGCCCAGGTTTTATCTAGTAAAATTTGGGCATCTCTTCCCTTCCCCAACAATTAGTACAGAAAAAAGTCAAGTTACCTCGAAAAAATCAGGGAAACCTCGATCAACTGTACTCTCAGAGAATAAATATTAGGAAGAATAATTATTAGAAAGATATATTGCAACTGGGTGATATCCCATAAAGAACCAGAAGGTATGGAATGCTGCTTCTAATTATGTGTTCCATAACTGTAATTGGCAGTGGTCCCTCAAAGCTTGCTTGGAGAATAGTCACACTTAGGTCAGCAGGGAAGGCCCATGAGCTTTCAAAGGGTCTCCCCCAAATAGGCCATATCCAGAAAATTCATAGGACTCCCACTCACCATGTACACAACCCCTGCACTTCACCTCGCCTCCTCATCTAATTCTGGCCTAGCCTGGGCTTGCCCTGGATGCCACTTACTTTCCTCATTTTACAGACAAAGAAATTATAGAAGAGGAACTGTTTATTAAATCTCAGTGTTGGGTAATGGCAGGTTGGTGCTCAGAACCTGGGTCTTCAAATACCTGTCATGGAGCTTTATTCAGTGGTTTTCAGAATATTTCATATTTTGTAAAATTCTATACAATTATTAATTTTGGAAAAACTATTTCTTTTCTTTGGAATCAGAGTATGAGTAAAATATAACTTGAAGAATATACATACGAAAAAACTACACACAAGATCACAATGAATATATAATTCTGCCATGCACTGGCAGATTTTAAAAAGAAATTATGTCGTCCCCTTCTCCTCCTGCCCCCAATCCCTCCCAGCATCAGGGTCTTTTCCAATGAGTCAACTCTTCACATGAGGTGGCCAAAGTACTGGAGCTTCAGCTTTAGCATCATTCCTTCCAAAGAAATCCCAGGAAAAAAAAAAAAAAAAAAAACAAAGAAATCCCAGGGCTGATCTCCTTCAGAATGGACTGGTTGGATCTCCTTGCAGTCCAAGGGACTCTCAAGAGTCTTCTCCAACACCACAGTTCAAAAGCATCAATTCTTCGGCACTCAGCCTTCTTCACAGTCCAACTCTCACATCCATACATGACCACAGGAAAAACCATAGCCTTGACTAGATGGACCTTAGTCAGCAAAGTAATGTCTCTGCTTTTGAATATGCTGTCTAGGTTGGTCATAACTTTTCTTCCAAGGAGTAAGGGCAGGAGGAGAAGGGGACGACAGAGAATGAGATGGCTGGATGGCATCACTGACTCAATGGACGTGAGTCTGAGTGAACTCCGGGAGTTGGTGATGGACAAGGAGGCCTGGCGTGCTGTGATTCATGGGGTTGCAAAGAGTCGGACACGACTGAGTGACTGAACTGAACTGAACTGAACTGAACTGAAGGCCTCTTGACTTCCCTGGTGGCTCAGATGGTAAAGCATCTGCCTACAATGTGGAAGACTCGGGTTCAATCCCTGGGTCGGAACATCTTTTGGAGAAGGAAATGGCAACCCACTCCAGTATTCTTGCCTGGAAAATCCCATTGATGGAGGAGCCTGGTAGGCTACAGTTCATGGAGTCACAAAGAATTAGACACGGCTGAGCGAGTTCACTTCACTAAGATCTCTTACCATGTCTTATGGAGTCTGACAAACTGGCCAGGTAAGTGTAGATCAAAGCCATTCTTCACGACCATGCAGTGGACTTTATACTCAAACAACCTGTGTTGAAGTTCAAGTCTATCCATTTTATAGCTGGAGACCTTTGAGAAGAACATATTCTACAAAAATATGTGGTGCTATATCAGGCACTCTATCTATCAGATCTAGGCCCTTAAATCTATTTCTCACTTCCACTGTATAATCATAAGGGATTTGATTTGGGTCTTACCTGAATGGTCTAGCAGTTTTCCCTGCTTTCTTCAATTGAAGTCTGAATTTGGTAATAAGGAGTTCATGATCTGAGCCACAGTCAGCTCCCAGTCTTGTTTTTGTTGACTGTATAGAGCTTCTCCATCTTTGGCTGCAAAGAATGTAATCAATCTGATTTCGGTGTTGACCATCTGGTGACGTCCATGTGTAGAGTCTTCTCTTGTGTTGTTGGAAGAGGGTGTTTGCTATGACCAGTGCATTTTCTTGGCAAAACTCTATTAGTCTTTGCCTTGCTTCATTCCGCATTCCAAGGCTAAATTTGCCTTTTACTCCAGGTGTTTCTTGACTTCCTACTTTTGCATTCCAGTCCCCTATAATGAAAAGGACATCTTTTTCGGGTGTTAGTTCTAAAACGTCTTGTAGGTCTTCATAGAACTGTTCAACTTCAGCTTCTTCAGCATTACTGGCTGGGGCATAAACTTGGATTACCATGATATTGAATGGTTTGCCTTAGAGACAAACAGAGATCATTCTGTCATTTTGAGACTGCATCCAAGTACTGCTTTTCGGACTCTTTTGTTGACCATGATGGCTACTTCATTTCTTCTGAGGGATTCCTGCCCACAGTAGTAGATATAATGGTCATCTGAGTTAAATTCACCTTCCAGTCCATTTGAGTTTGCTGATTCCTAGAATGTCGACGATCACTCTTGCCATCTCCTGTTTGACCACTTCCAATTTGCCTTGATTCATGGACCTGACATTCCACTGAAAAGTACTTATGGGCAAAGTTATATTGAATAATGTATGCCTAGAAAATGAGCCATATAGATGAATTGTTTTCCTCAACAATCTACTCATCATTAGCATCTTCAATGATTGATCAAATATGAAAGTATATCTATTCTGCATTTAAAACCTTCACAATCCTTGACATGGGTCTTGACAATGATTTTTTTTTTTTTTTGGATGTGATATTTAAAGCACAAGACAGCAAAAGTAAATTTGAACAAATGGGGCTACACCAAACTGAAAAGCTTCTGCACAACAAAATAATCGATGAATGAAGACAAGCTACTTAATGGGAGTAAACTAAATATCTGATAAAGATTAATATCAAAATATATAAAAACTCCTACAACTCAATAGCAGAACCCCGAATAATCCATTTAAAAATAGGCAAAAGAACTGAATAGACATTTTTCTAAAGAAGATACACAAAAGACCAACAAGTACATGGAAAGATGCTCAACATCATTAGTTGTTCAGTTCAGTTCAGTTCAGTCGCTCAGTCGTGTCTGACTGCTTGTGACCCCATGAATCGCAGCACTCCAGGCCTCCCTGTCCATCACCATCTCCCGGAGTTCACTCAGTTCACGTCCATGGAGTCAGTGATGCCATCCAGCCATCTCATCCTCTGTCGTCCCCTTCTCCTCCTGCCCCCAATCCCTCCCAGCATCACAGTCTTTTCCAGTGAGTCAACTCTTCACATGAGGTAGCCAAAGTACTGGAGCTTCAGCTTTAGCATCATTCCTTCCAAAGAAATCCCAGGGTTGATCTCCTTCAGAATGGACTGGTTGGATCTCCTTGCAGTCCAAGGGACTCTCAAGAGTCTTCTCCAACACCACAGTTCAAAAGCATCAATTCTTCGGCGCTCAGCTTTCTTCACAGTCCAACTCTCACATCCATACACGACTACTGAAGAAAACCATAGCCTTGACTAGATGGACCTTAGTCTGCAAAGTAATGTCTCTGCTTTTGAATATGCTATCTAGGTTGGTCATAACTTTTCTTCCAAGGAGTAAGCGTCTTTTAATTTCATGGCTGCAGTCACCATCTGCAGTGATCTTGGAGCCCAAAAAAATAAAGTCTGACACTGTTTCCACTGTTTCCCCATCTATAGTTGTTAGGGAAATGCAAATCAAAACCATGAAAAGATATCACTTCATACCTGTTAGGATCATTAAAAAGATAAGAGATAGCAAAAATGCTAATGAGGATGTGGAGAAAAAGGAACCCTTGTGCACTGTTGATGGGATTATAAACTGGTACAGACACTATGAAAAACAATATGGAGGATCCTTTAAAAATTAGGGGCTTCCCTTGTGGCTCAGACAGTAAAGAATCTGTGTGCAATGCCAGAGACTTGAGTTCAATCCCTGGGTCGGGAAGCTCCCTTGGAGAAAGGAATGGCAATCCACTTCAGTATTCTTGCCTGGAGAATTCCATTGAGTTTCAGCTTCAACATCAGTCCTTCCAATGAACACCCAGGACTATCTCCTTTAAGATCGACTGGTTGGATCTCCTTACAGTTCAAGGGACTCTCAAGAGTCTTCTCCAACACCACAGTTCAAAAGCATCAATTCTTCGGCACTCAGTTTTCTTTATAGTCCAACTCACACATCCATGCATGACTACTGGAAAAACCAAAGTCTTGACTAGATGGATCTTTGTTGACAAAAGAACTACCATATGATTTAATAATTCTACCTCTAGGAATATATACAAAGGAAATAAAACATTTGCTCAAAAAATATCTGTGGCCCTGTGTTCATGGAAGCATTATTTCTAGTAACAAGGACATGGAAAGAGCTTAAGTATCCATCAATGAATGAATGGATATAAAAGCTGTGATATGTATACACACACACACACACACACAATGGAATGTTATTCAGCCACAGAAAACTAGGAAATCCTGCTATTTGTGACATCAATGGACCTTAAAGGCACTGTGCAAAGTAAAATATGTTAGAGAAAGACAAATGTTGTATGAGCTCACTTGTCCATGGAATCTTAAAAACAAAAGGCCAAAGAGCAAAAAACATTTAACAAAGAAAAGAGAGAGAGAGAGAGCAATCAGATTTATAGTTACCAAAGGCAGGGGTTGGGAGTGGGATAGATAGGAGATTGTCAAGCAGGACAAATTTCTAGTTAGAAGGTAAATTAATATAAGGAATGCAATGTCCAACATGATGACCTTAGTCAACAGTACTGTATGATATATATGAAAGTTAATGGAGTATGTCCTAAAAGTTCTTATCACAAGGACAATTTTTTTTGATGTTTTGTTTGTTTGTTTTTGATGTTACCTATGTGAGATGGTAGCTATTAACTAAGCTCATTGTGGTAATAATTTTACAAGACATGTAAGTCAAACTATTATGCTGTATGCTTTAAATTTATGCAGTGGTGAATGTCAGTTAAACCTCAGTAGACCTGGATAAACTAAATGTAATTTGTTAGATAAAAAGAAGATTCAGGGCAGCATCCTTAATATGCTAGGAGCAGTGCTATTATAAACAATAAATAAAAAGTCTACTGGTCTCTGTTTCTCATTCCTTTCACATTACTTTTATATATTAATATATTTATGAGATTTTTTATCTTGATGATAGCACTGATTTATCTTACTATCTTGCTGTTCTTATAATTGGAAGCATCAAATATATCATGCATTTTGCAAGAGGAGAAGATGTTTACAACCTTTATGTTGTGACTATGATTCTGAAATACATATGCAATAGGAGCTCCTGAATGCATTTCATGTAAGTCATGAAATGAAATTGTATTCTGTTTCTGGACACTCTTTGGACTGTATATGATAGAGCCTTGTGCTTTCTGTTCATACAGAGAGGAAGAACTGCTGGAGAAAATGCAATAAGTGGGCTTTGCCTCTATAGTTTCATGTGCACAAAGCCCTTTGCAGGCATGGTCATAACTTTTTTTCTCCTAAAAAAATGGTATCAGGGTCCATCTAACAGGGTTACAAAAACTGGATGCTGACAGCTTTCAGTGCTTTATAATCCTCTGCAAAACAGGAGAACCCACTTCTGCCAGCCTTAATAAAAGCACCAGATTGCTACTGCTTATAAAATAAAGAAAACAAAATAAAATCTTCTGGTCTTAAAGGGCATGATTCTGAAGAAAGCAAACATTTTGGGGTTTTTTTTTTTTTCAATGCACAATTTAAAGTGACAGTGGCCACTTTATAATCACTGTGGATTATATCTTATTTGTTTAATTTTCTGCTTTCTCACTACTATCTCCTTACTCTACTCAAATATTTCCATTTATCAGACAAGTCTTTATCTCCAAAGCATATAGAGTTTCCTGTCACTTCAGAGACATGAAAATTATTTTTGCCTTTTTCCCGTGCAGTTACTGTTTAAAGTAAATGAATAAAACAAATGCATTACTTATCTTCTGGATGAATAGACAGGGGCCAGAGAGCATGTTGGTGCCTATGGCTTCAGCTTGCCCCTGCAAAGAGTGGAAATGAGGGAGGAAACCCAAAGCCCACCACATCCCTTCTTGTCCCCCTGCCACTCCATCCCCTGACACACCCCAGAACTAACTGCAGGAGGACTTCATCCAAGTTTTCCAGAGATTTCCAGCCTCAAGACTTCCTTTTGTTGGGGGAGTCTGTAATTTCCTCAGTTCTGTCTCACCGCAGCAAAAATTTGAAGTGACTGACAAATCAGTGTTACAGCTCAGTTTTATTGGCTAGCAAAGGAAAATACATCTTCAAGGTATGAGGGCAGGCAGACCCAAAAAACGGGAAGAGAAGAGAAGCCTCAATCCTTCTAGGCTTCCTCCTTTTATACTTTTGTCTCCTCCCCACCCCCACCACCCTCTATGTAAATTGGGCTATCCAGGAAGGCTGTTTGTTTTATCTGAGGTCCTCACTCCAGTCCTTGGACCTTCCTTTGTTCTATTTTCCCAGGCTTTTCCCTTCTTTGTCTTTTAGCCACTGCCATTTTGGACTCTGTTTTCCAATTCTAACTACCTAACTTTCCTCTCTCAAGAGATGGGAGGCCCAATTCTTTGGGAGTAGGGGCATCGAGTTCTCTCTGGCTACTTCCTGCTGAACTGGGATGGTGAGAGGCATTGGGCTAGTCTCAAGCCTCAGAGTCCTTACAGTGGGGAGTGATATTTTCTGTGGTCAGCAGTAGCTTTATACATCCTTGTTGAACTGGCACTGCATGTTGTAGCCTGTTGACCTGGGCAGAGACAAAACAGGCTAGATAATTGATAATACATGGAGCAATCATAAGCAGCATCAATATGGTGAATATAGGGATTAGTAGGGGCATTAGCCAACTCCAAATTCCCCCTTGCCAGGAGAAGGATCCCCCAAAGAGAGATTGTAGCTACCCTGAGAACTCTCCAGCTGGTTCTTTGAGATCCTGTAGGAACTGGAATGCTTTCCTTGAGGACTGTGAGATTTTCTTTAACTTAGCTGGAGGTATTTACCTGGAACCAAAACATCTCATTCAAGATGGCTCAAGTCTCTCCTTGTTCAGGATCAGAACTATCTCTTATCTGTTTTGAAGTACAACCCCTGCCAAGCTGTGTTGGCTCTTTAGAGCTATCTTGAGAAATCTTATCCCCAGAAACTTAATTTTGGGGGTGTTCATTAGAATGGCACTCATCTGTAGTTCTGAATAGGCATCTGAGATCTCCCAGGGGCTCACAGGTGGATTGAGTGTCCTCTTCTGTTTTCTCCCACAGCTTTACTTGTGAGTAGTGAATCCAGGACTCATGTCCTGGAACCTTGACTGCTGTGGGTAGAAAGTATTACAGGGTAGAGGCCCTTCCATGCAGCCTGGAGTTGAGTGTTTAGGGACCCATCTTTCCAGACTTCAATTACGACTTGAGTCCTGGAGCATATAGTGGTGGCTCTTCAGAATCTTTTGGCTCCCGGTTGACACCCCACAAAGATATGTCCTGTTGGAATTGCCCAATGGCCATGGTATAAGAACGAAGGGTCTGAGCCTCTGGACCTAGGAAGAGGTCATTGACATAAACAAAAGGTCTTCCATGTAAGATCTCGTAAGGACTAAGACCAACCTGTTTCTTAGGGGCAATACAGGTGCTGCTGCTGCTGCTGCTAAATCGCTTCAGTCATGTCCGACTCTGTGTGACCCCATAGATGGCAGCCCACCAGACTCCCCGTCCCTGGGATTCTCCAGGCAAGAACACTGGAGTGCGTTGCCATTTCCTTCTCCAATGCATGAAAGTGAAAAGTGAAAGTGAAGTCGCTCAGTCATATCCGACTCTTAGTGACCCCATGGAGGAGCCCACCAGGATCCTCCATCTATGGGTTTTTCCAGGCAAGAGTACTGGAGTGGGGTGTCATTGCCTTTTCCCAATATGGATGCAGAGGAGAGCTATTGGTAAAGCCTCCTTCTGTCCCAGGGTGGTCTCCTGGATTATCTTTTTTACCACTGATTTTAAGAATTGGTTGACTCTTTCTACTTTTCCTGAAGACTGAGGCCTCCAGGCACAATGCTTTAGAGACCCCTTGGGTGACCTTAGAAGTAAATGACGTACCATTGTCACTTTGTAATGACCTGCGTAGACCAAATCTCAGAATGACTTCATGGAGCAGTTTTTTGTTGTTGTTTTTTTTTTTACCACCTCCTCAGCCTTTTCAGTCCTGGTGGGAAAGACTACCATCTATCCTGTGAATGTATCTATCATGACTAATAGATATTTATACCCTTGAGAAACTGGCATCTGGGTGAAGTTCATCTGCCAATCCTCTCCTGAGTAGGTCCCATGTCATTGGACGGGTTGAGCCGACTGGGGTCTTTGAGCTCCTTGGGGGTTGTTTAATTGGCAAGGGACAAGAGGAGACCACTTGCCTTATAGTCGTTTGGAGACCTGTTCCTCTGAAGGACCTTTTTAGTAATCTTTGGAAGGCTTTCTTCCTTAAATGAGTAGCGGCATGTAAGGAGTTAATCAACTTCCACTGGAGGTTCCCAGGCAGAAAAGGGAGTCCCTCCTTTTGGAACCACCCCATATGATCTTCTTGAAAGCCCTCACTCTTAGCTTTAATAGTCTCACCTTCAGTATATGAAGGAGTTTCTGACAATTAGTCTGTGGGACTAAGGTGGCAACCCCTGTTAGGTCATTGTTCTGTAATGCTGCTCTCTTAACTGCCTGATCAACTGCCATTTCCATGCTCCCTTTTTGGTGTCCTTTACAATGGGAGACTGGAACCTCAGTGGGCAGATGAACTGCTTCCAAGAGCCTAAGGATTTGATCACCATATGCGATTGGGGACCCTCGGGTGGTTAAGTGGCCTCTTTCTTTCCAAATAGTAACATGTGCCTGTAGCACCAGAAAGGCATACAAGGAGTCAGTGTAAATGGCTACTCTTTTCCTTTTCCTAGCTTGAGTCAGGACTATGAGCTCAGCTAATTGGGCTGAAGTACCTGGGGGCAGAAGTTTAGCCGCTATGGTCTCAAAATTGGAGACTACAGCAATACCCAGCTCTTCTTTATCCATCAAGACAAAGCTGCTTCCATCAGTGTACCAGATTTACTCAGGATTAGTAAGAGGATCTTCTGACAATCCCTCTCAGGGTTTTGTTCAGTGGTCCAAGGTTTCTAGGCAAGATTGAAAGGGCAAAGAGCCCTCGGAGGTAAACAGGAGGGTAGCTGGGTTAAGAACCTCACAAACGGTTATAGTCAGGCCTGGGTTTTCCATCAGTACTACTTGATATCTGAGGATCCTTTGATCAGACATCCATAAATGGCCTCTTCCATTTAGGAGTTGTTTCATTTGGTCGCTGGTAAAATACGTTTGCCCCTAAGGAAGCGTTTTAAAGCATCTTCTCTTATCACTGCAATAGCTGCAAGATTTCATAGGCAGGGAAAGATCTTTTCCCAATAAGGAAGTAGGACACTCAGGGACCACCTGAAACTGGTGGGAAAATATTTGCCCATCCCAGAAACAAAGAAGTGCTCAGGTGAAAATTTTTGTAGTTCTTCCTGTAGCACCCAAAATAGTACAGGTTTGGGGGGAGAAGGCTCCAGAGGAGAAGGCTCCAGAGGAGAAGGCCACAACAGAGTACGTAGCCCCTATGTCAACAAAGAAATTCCTGGCCCTACCTGCCACATCCATTTGCACCCTTGGCTCCAGCCCCGTGATGTTTATCTGTGACAGGTGGGCTGGCATGAGTGGGCCACTTCAGTCCTGTTGAACCATTGTGAGAGAAGGTTAGGTGCTTGACCTTGAGGCTCTTGAGTCCTGAGGGCAGGGTGCCACCCAATGTCCCAATTGATGGCATTTGTAGCAAGCCATTTGAGGAGACTTGTCACAGTTTGAACACTCTTTGGCCCAATATCCCACCTGTCTACAGATTAGGCATTTGGTTTGTGCCTTGTCCTTTAAAGACTTGGGGTTTGCCATAGGGCTTCCCTGGAGGGCGGCCAGCATCTGGACATGACTTGTCTCTTTCCTTTTCTCCCTTTCCTGGGCCTTGGCCTCCCTCTCCTGCTCTCTGCTATGAAAGTTATTGGTAGCTGTCTGGACCATCTCATCTGAAGGGGAAGCAGAGTCCTGCTGCTGTAGCTGTTGTAATTTTATCCTGATGTCTGACGCACACTAGGACAGGAATTTGTCCTTTAAAATCACCTGTCCCTTGTAAGAGTCTAAGTCCAGATTGGTAAACTTTTGGAGGGCCTCTTAGCCTTTCCAGAAAGGCAATGGGGCTCTCATTAGACTCCTGAGTTATTGCTGAGACTGGGCACAGTCCCACAGCTAATAGGCTTCCTTCTATTTCCATGGGTGGACTTCCTTAGGGGTGAGTCTTTCTGAAGCTTATCCTACCCAGTACTGTTGCAACCTGAGAGCTGGGCATCCCCAGGTCAGGGTGAAGATCCCCAGGCAGGCTGAGGTGTGACAGCCTCCTGGAGATGGAATCCCTGGGCAGGTCAAGGCATGTCAACCTCCTGGGACTCCTGGACTGATGGATCCCTGAGCAGACTGAGGTGTGACAACCTGCCAGGGACTGGATCCCTAAAGGCAGGTCGACTTCCTGGCATCCCCAGGCTGGAGTTGGGTGTCCCCCTGGTCTCCAGCATGATCAGTGCTGGGTAGGATTAAGGTATTGTAATCTTAATTCATTGCTGGTTTGTCCACCGTGGATGGGATTAGATACCATGATGTAAAGCAATCCAAATCTGTGCCCTGAGACTGGGAACCTGGTGAAATAGCATAAGCCTTATCCTCTTATTGCTCTGAGGGAATGTAAGTTACTGATTTCCTCCCCAAGTCCTCCATAAGAGCAGTTTAGGGTGTTTCCAATGGTAGACAGCTCATTGTCATAGATCCACTTTAGGTAATAATGGAAGTAATGACAAAGAAGTGGGTTATCTGGTCCTATTAGGGGCTTTAACAGTATTTTAATAATAAGCAGGGTGGAGCGATGTTGCCTACAAGAGAGGAGGGTCCTGGTTGTAGGAGTTAGTAAGTGGCTCAAGAACAAATTGGTAAGAGGCAACAAACCAGATGTTCCATGAAAGTGGAGTGGAGATTTGATCCAGGGGTATGTTCATAACTTTAGGAGAAGGGTGGTAAGGGTTTGGGCCCAAACAGCCTGCAAGGCTAACTCCCAAAGTGGCAAACATTATCTTTGCAAGCCCAATTGCCCTTGAAGGGATGCCAACAGATGGAGTTCTAGCAGGCATTGTGTGCCTGTCACCTGTCCTAGCAGGTTCACTGAGAGATGCTGTTGTTGCACATGTTGTAGGAAACATGGAAAAGGCCTGAATATCTAGAGGGACTGGATATTATACAGCATTTCTCTCCCAAAGGCCAGCTATTTTCTGGTTGTCCCTCCAGAAGATTGTAGAGGCAACACTGTGGACCTGGAAGGGGCTCAGGAGAAGAGCCTGAGCACAACTTTTAAAAGAATGACATAGCCCAAGGGCATAACATGAGCCTATTCAAATCAAATGGGTCCAAGATGACAAGTCAAATTCAATTAAACCTTGATCCTCAATCTTTAAGCTAAACGACACACCCAGAGGTGCCAGGACAGTTCCAAGGCACCAAGGAGTGGGTGGTTCCCCAATTGTTGGGATGATCCTCCCACTCATTAGCATATGAAGTCACCCAGCTCACAAAAACTAACCACATCACATTCCATGGCTGCCAAACTCACCCTCTGCAATGGCCTACACCGGGTGGAATGTGCTTCTCTCTGAATCAGAACAAATCCACCTCTTACCTGTTGCTGTGTCTCTCACTGAATGGTTTTCAATGAGACATCAAGAACCTGAGCTTCATTAGGTCCTGAAGCCAGGCACCAGGGGTTCTGGCCAGGCCCAAGTCCCAGGAGGGAGGAGCTGAAGGATGGGAGGAAAAAGTAGTGAGAAAAACGTGCCAAGGAATCCCCTTCATAACCTGCCAGAAAATCTGCTAAATGCCTGACCTGTGCTCACAGTTTTCATTGACCTGATCCTTACCATAAAGAAGATTAAGGACAGAAGGACCCCCACCCGCTTGGGCAACAGCTACTAGGGCACTGCAGATGGTGGAGCCTTTGGGACACACTAGGTCACCCACTGCTGCTTGCCTGTTCACAGGGGGTTTGGAGTTTGTAAAGAAATTATGATTTTGTTAGCCATAGGAGTGAGGCCTTCCTACCCTAACTGAAGGTCTCCTAGAATCTGAGACTGAGCCACGTGAGCTTTCTGCTGAGTTTCTTTCTGCTGTCCCAGTTTCCAGCACAGTAGGCTTCTTGTCACTTCCACTGCGCTGGGTTTTCTTTGCATTGTTCTTCCACCATGGGAACTTTCACCGAGTTGGGCTTCTGCTGCACTTGGCCTCTGCCTTGCAGGGCCCAAGCAGAGGTTGTTTCAGCTGGGTTAAATTCGAGAAATGGCACTATATGAGCCATCTTGAATGAGACTTGTTGTTTCTGGGTAAATACCTCTAGCTAAGTTAAAGAAAGTCTAGAAACATTCAGATCCTACAGGATCTCAAAGAACAAGCTAGAGAGTTCTCAGGGTGGCTACAATCTCTCTTTGGGGGATCTTTCTCCTGGCGAGGGGGAGTTTGGAGTTGGTTAATGCCCCTACTAATCCTTGTTATCACCATATTGATGCTGCTTATGATTGCTCCATGTATTATCAATTATCTAACCTGTTTTGTCTCTGCCCAGGTCAACAGGCTACAACATGCAGTGCCAGTTCAACAAGGATATATAAAACTACAGCTGACCACAGAAAATATCACTCCCCTTAGATGGACACCACTGTAAGGACTCTGAGGGAGTCCCTTAGCAAAAAGGGAAGGCCCAATGCCCCTCACCATCCCAGTACAGCAGGAAGTAGCCAGAGAGAACTCGATGCCCCTACTCCCAAAGAATTGGGCCTCCCATCTCTTGAGAGAGGAAAGTTAGGTAGTTAGAATTGGAAAACAGAGTCCAAAATGGCAGTGGCTAAAAGACAAAGAAAGGGAAAGCCTGAGAAAGTAAAACAAAGGAAGGTCCAAGGACTGGAGTGAGGACCTCAGGTATAACAAACAGCCTTCCTGGATAGCCCAGTTTACATAGGGCAGGCTTGGGGTTGGGGGAGGAGGAGACAAAAGTATAAAAGGAGGAAGCCTAGAAGGATTGGGGCCTCTCTTCTCTCTGTCTTTTGGGTTGGCCAGCCCTCACACCTCAAGGATGTATTTTCCTTTACTTGCCAATAAAACTGAGTTATAACACTGGTCTGTCCATCGCTTAAATTTTTTGCTGTGGTGAGACAGAACCAAGGAAATTACAAACTCCCCCCAACACTTTGAATATGGAAAGTTAAACCAACAAAAGTAACTTTTGTTGGACTGCTCCTAGGTAGCCTTTTTCAGAACGTTTGAGCTCACTCCTGATGTCAGCAAGTAGATAAACATTTCCTACTCATTACAATCTTTGGGAAGACTGGCATGCTGTTGAAGGAGGAATATTTAATACAAGTCTTCAGGCTCTTCTATGCCCATCTGTTTATGATCTTCAGAGACACAGATCTAAGGCAACTTCCATTTTACGGTGGCCTGAAGTTTCCCACCACCCTCAACCTCCTGCAATTTAAACTCCTGCCCTAAGGAAGAGACTCAATCATGTCAGTTTTAACAGTGCTGATTTTCTTTGTTTTAAGTGCTCATTGTTCTGCAAAAATATTGTGGTCAGAGGGTCAAAGAAACTAAACTTCTGAAAAGCAAGAAGAGTTACCTCAGTGTTTGCCTTCTCCACCAGGAACCTGTGGTCCTCTGAAATGGTTTATTCAGAACCTTAACACAGATGGTCCTGGTCTTATGAGGGTTTGACTTGCAATTTTTGACTTTACGTGGGTGCAAAAGAGATACACATTCAATAGAAATCCTACTTCAGATTTTGAATTTTGATCTTTTCCTGGGTGAGTGCTATGTCTTTGATCCTTTATCTCAGTTAGCCTTGTGACTACAAGTGTAAACAACTGATACACTTACAACCATTCCATACCCACACAACCATCCTGTGTTTCACTTTCAGTCCAGTATGTTGTAAATTACATGAGATAGTCAGCAGTTTACCACAAAATAGACTCTGCATTAGATGATTTTGCTCAACTGCAGGCTAATGTAATTGCTCTGAACACAGTTAAGGAATGGTTCGACTGAGCTATGATGTTCAGTAGGTTAGGTGTATTAAATGCAATTTTAACATGGTATATTTTTTTTAAATTTCAGAGGGTATTATTAGGTTGTAACTGCATCATAAGTTGAGGAAGATCAGTATATGAGATGTGTTGCGTGGAGTTGCTTTGTGGCAGAGGACTGGGCCATGGCAGGAGGAGGGGGAAGACAGCCATACCTCTGCCTTGAGTGAAAATGAATCTTTCAGGTGCTCAGTGAGGAAGCAGTCACTACACTGGTCAGAAACTCTAATGGCACAGGATTGTTAACCATTCCCTTCTTTAGTTTTTTTAAGCACTGGAACTTTTTCCAAGCAATATATGTTGCTTATTTTTTCAGCGCTTAATCCATAATCTAGCATTGGTGACTACTGAAAGACTTCCGATATGTCTCTGCTTTGCTTTTCTATGCTCATTCTTCAGTCCAGCTTCAGTTTTGCTCCTCGACAACTTTTTATTAAAGAACACAAGAAATGACTAGGAGGCACTATGGGATAGAGGCATTCTTGAACTGTGTTTCCCATTGAGGAACACTGCGAATACAGATTTGAGCCTAGAAACCTGCTGAGGTGGTTGTTGTTGTTTAGTCGCTAAGTCATGTCATGTCCAACTCTTTGCCAGGCTCCTCTGTCCATGGGATTTCCCAGGCAAGAATACTGGAGTGGGTTACCATTTCCTTCTCCAGGGGCTCTTCCTGACTTGATCAAATTTGTGTCTACTGTGTTGCAGGCATATTCTTTACCCCTGAGCCACTGGGAAAGCCAGGAGAGAAGCAAGGCCTTGTTCAAACAGGCCTGGGGCTACAAGGAACATTTTAGTAGAGCAGGTAATAAAGAAAGAGGTAGAGAGGGCACAGCTGTGTGTTGTTCTCAACCAGCTTTGCCAGATTTAGCAAAAAGAAAGCAAAAAAGTTAGGAAGGAGGGAAGAAAGATGGTGGGAAAGGAAGGAAAAAGAAAATAATAAAAGGGAAATACAAAGAAAAGGACACCATTGGACATACTTATACTTAAAAAAAATCATTGTTTATCTGAAATTCAAATTTAGCTGGACATCCTTATTTGACCTGGCACCCTAACTTCCGCTTTTCTCTGCCCTCGCACTGGAGCAGCATCCATTATCCATTTCATAAACTGAAGTTCTACATAAAATTGCTTTCAAGGGGGTTTTGAGCCTTTAAAAATATTTAAGTTATTTTCTCCCATTCAGAAGGCTGTCTTTTCACCTTGCTTATATTTTCCTTTGTTGTGCAGAAGCTTTTAATTTTAATAGACGTTTCTCCGAAGAAGACATACGGATGGCTAACAAACACATGAAAAGATGCTCACCATCACTCATTATTAGAGAAATGCAAATCAAAACCACAATGAGGTACCACTTCACACCAGTCAGAATGGCTGCGATCCAAAAATCTGCAAGCAATAAATGCTGGAGAGGGTGTGGAGAAAGGGAACCCTCCTACACTGTTGGTGGGAATGCAAACTAGTACAGCCACTATGGAGAACAGTGTGGAGATTCCTTAAAAATTGCAAATAGAACTACCTTATGACCCAGCAATCCCACTTCTGGGCATACACACCGAGGAAACCAGAATTGAAAGAGACACATGTACCCCAATGTTCATCGCAGCACTGTTTATAATAGCCAGGACATGGAAACAACCTAGATGTCCATCAGCAGATGAATGGATAAGAAAGCTGTGGTACATATACACAATGGAGTATTACTCAGCCGTTAAAAGAATTCATTTGAATCAGTTCTGATGAGATGGATGAAACTGGAGCCGATTATACAGAGTGAAGTAAGCCAGAAAGAAAAACACCAATACAGTATACTAACACATATATATGGAATTTAGAAAGATGGCAATGACGACCCTGTATGCAAGACAGGAAAGAGACACAGATGTGTATAACGGACTTTTGGACACAGAGGAGAGGGAGAGGTGGGATGATTTGGGAGAATGACATTCTAACATGTATACTATCATGTGAATTGAATCGCCAGTCTATGTCTGACGCAGGATGCAGCATGCTTGGGGCTGGTGCATGGGGATGACCCAGAAAGATGTTATGGGGAGGGAGGTGGGAGAGGGTTCATGTTTGGGAATGCATGTAAGAATTAAAGATTTTAAAATTTAAAAAAAAAAAAAAAGAAATACAAGTTTGAATGCGATGGTTTTAACGCATGTTGGCCAAATCACTGTAATATTTTTAAGGAAAATCCTGAAGGGACAATAAATTAAGCAAGATGAAAAAAAAAAAAAATATTTAAGTGAGGGAATAGATGAAAATCACCAGTACACTCTGACAAATGAGTTTATCTCTGAGTATTTTTAAAAATTTTATTTTATTTTTATTTATTTATTTATTTTTGGCTGCACTAGGTCTTTGTTGCTGGCTGTCTCTAGTTGCAGTGAGTCGGGGCTACTCTTCATTTTGATGCTCGAGCTTCTCTTGTTGCAAAGCACAAGATCTAGAGCTCAGGGGCTTCAGTAGTTCTGGCACATGGACTTAGTTTCTCTGGGCAAGTGGGATCTTCCCAGACCAGGAATCAAACCTGTGCCCCCTGCATTGACAGGTGGACTCTCAAAGACTGAACTGGACCACCAGGGAAGTCCCTATCTCTAGGTATTTAGGAAAAGAGAAGTGTGTACATATGCTATAACTTCAGGGTAAGAAATTTTAAATTTTACTTTATTATAATTTGACACACTTTAAGAAAACCTGCATCTGGTAGATTGTACAAACAGCTTCGCTACTTCAGACTTTTCTGTATCCATATCTGTTGCCCTATGTTTTAACAGTTCCTCCCACTAGAGGCAGAATGTTCTTCCCTGCCCATGACTTGGGTTTGGTAGCATGTCTGCTTTGGGCAATGGGATATGACTTGATGTTAGCATGATTAGGCTCATGCTCTGGCCCTTGGCATTACCACAAGAAGAACATGGGGTTAGTCTAACTGTCCTAGAAAAATGAGATATTTGTAACAGATCTAAATTGAACCCATGGCCTTGAGTCAAACCCAGCTGAGCCCAGACAAGTTGAGTCATGTATTCATGAGCTAGAAATAGATACTTTTTGCTGTATTTTGTGGTTTGTTATGAAGCATTACCATGTCCAAAACTGACCTATACATTCCACCTCATCACTTTCAGGGTATCTATCAAGGCTGCCAATTCCTCTAGGAGCTGAGATTTACAATAACATGCATGACACAGACTTTCCTACTTAGGTAAGAAATTTTTGAGCAGAAAGTTTAGGAGCAATGAATAATAAAATTGCCAAAGATTCACAGAGAAGTCACCTACTAAAGGGAAATTGCCATCCAGATTGTTAATAAGATTATCACTAATCTGCTGAGTTTAAAACTAAATGTTCTTTCCAAGATTTTTAAAAAGTAGTTCAAAGATGGAAATGAGGACGAGTCACCATGAGAAACTGTAAAACTGAACAGCTGTGCAGGCAATTCATTTATTAGAGTAAACATTTAAGCAGGCAGGAGTTGGTGATTGTTATTCCCCCTTCAATGTATTTTAGATTCAGGATGTATAGTTCATTAGACTTGGTATTTGCAAGAGAGCTCCAATGTGTAGCAGATGGGAAAGCTGGAGAATCATTTTTCATTTTAGTTAGTGGATTCCCTGGAGATGCTGGCCACCAAATCTGCTACCAAACCCTTTAGCTCCCTCCTTGAAAAAATATGTCAAAACCCCATTTCAATTTCTATGCTATTTGCCTCCTACAATAATACTTTCAATGTGATAAAGCCAAACACCAGCACTAATATTTCCAAATACTGTTAAAGGAATTGGAGCTCTTCAAAAATCACACTGTAAACTCTATTATGAAAATTTCCCACATTTGAAAACCAAAATGAATTCTTCAATGAGGTCCTTGTGTCAAAGACTGCATTGAGAAAAACACCAAGGAGCCACTGTAAATGAGGAAACAATCATTTTTAAACATTAACTGTAAGAGTATGAAAGATCAAGTTATGTTTATCAAAAGTACAGTGTGTTTCTAAAACTACAGTGTGGTTTTCAGAAGTCAGGGCACAGGAGTTTAGAATCTTGTTTAAACATGATACTACGCACCTTTAAGTAAAGGATGGTAGATAATTAAATTAGAATAATGATTCTCAAACATTTTTACTAAAAATATTCTTTTAGACAGAGTGAAAAGGACTTCAATTAATCTGATATCAGTTTATACTGACCTGGTTGACTGCAAGTTAGGTGCTTTATTGACAAAATTCATAATTTTTGTATTTTATTTCATAATATATCCAAGTGGTTTAATATAAAAATACCATTTTCAATTACCATCAGGGAAAAGAAACAAATTTCTTTAAGGCTCACTGGTTAAATAATGAAAGATATGTAACAGTGGATCTATCAAACTTCAAAAATTGAATTGCATCCAAGAGCCCTAAATCTGCATTATGGTTAAAATAACTCTGATGTGGTGTCACAGATTTTGAGAATGTACAACCATCTAAATACCAAGATCAAATAGTACCTTTCTCCTTTAAAAATCCCTCTGAGCAAAGAGGTAATGACAACCATTTAGGTCCAATTGGCCTCCAGTCACTTTTTCACCTATTCTACCTGAAAGTCCCACAGTTCATGGATTCAAACTAAGGAGATCATTCCTTCCAGTGCATATCTCCCTGGGACTTTGTAGGTAAAGCCCTGACTTTAGGAGTCGCATGGTGTGATGAGAGTGAAAGTGGTGATAATTGTGGGTTCTTTTGGTGTCTAAACAGAGATGAGACACACTCACTAATTATACTTTGTCTTGAGTTCTTCCCCAGTATGCATTACCCTTAAGGAAACATGCATATGCGGGATTGGGCTAAGACTTTAGAAAACAAAAAGATATGTCCATAGAAAATTCCACATTAAATGTCTAGACAATCTATCAAAACCAAGCAAAAGGATGAAAATCAAAGGACATGAGAATATGCCAATATTTAACAGTTGGAAGATATAGATGCCATTTTTTTTTCCTCATCCAATTTTTTGGAACTATAACTCACATATATGCAGAGTACATCATGAGAAATGCTGGGCTGGATGAAGCACAAGTTAGAATCAAGAATGCTGGGAGAAATATCAATAACCTCAGATATGCAGATGACACAACACTTATGGCAGAAAGTGAAGAACTTAAAGAGACTTTTGATGAAAGTGAAACAGAAGCGTGAAAAAGTTGACTTAAAACTCAACATACAGAAAACTAAGATTATGGCATCTAGTCCCATCACTTCATGGCAAATGGATGGGGAAGCAATGGAAACAATGAGAGACTTTATTTTTCTGGGCTCCAAAATCACTGCAGATGGTGAATGCAGCCATGAAATTGAAAGACACTTGCTCCTTGTAAGAAAAGCTATGACCAACCTAGACAACATATTAAAAAGCAGAGACATTACTTTGCCAACAAAAGTCCATCTAATCAAAACTATGGTTTCTCCAGTAGTCTTGTATGGATGTGAGAGTTGTGCCATAAAGAAAGCTGAGCACCAAAGAATTGATGTTTTTAAAGTGTGGTGTTGGAGAAGACTCTTGAGAGTCCCTTGGACTGCAAGGAGATCCAACCAGTCCATCCTAAAGGCGATCAGTCCTGAGTGTTCATTGGAAGGACTGATGTTGAAGCTGAAACTCCAATACTTTGGCCACCTGATGCAAAGAACTGACTCATTTGAAAAAAACCCTAATGCTGGGAAAGATTGAAGGTGGGAGGAGAAGGGGATGACAGATGATGAGATGGCTGGATGGCATCACCAACTCAATGGACATGAGTTTGAGTAAACTCTGGGAGTTGGTGATGGACAGGGAGGCCTGGGGTGCTGCAGCCCATGGGGTTGTAAAGAGTCAGACACAACTGAGCAACTGAACTGAATGGATAACTCACATACAATAAAATCACCCTTTTAAAGTGTACAGTTCAGTGGTTTTTAGCATGTTCACAAAGTTGTGCAGCAATTAACTCTATCTTTTTCCAGAATGTTTTCATTATTCCCTCCCCCTACGCAGAGAAAACTCATCCATTAGCAGTCACTCCTCATCTCCTCCTCCCACAATCCCTGGCACCCAATTCTGTCTCTATGAATTTCTTATTCTGGACATTCCATATGAGTGGAATCAAGTAATATGCAGCCTTTTCTGTCTGGCTTCTTTCATTCACTTAACCTTATGTTTTCAAAGTTCATCCATGTTACAGCATGTATCTGCACTCATCCCTTTTATATGGATGAATGATATTCCATTGTATGGATATACCACATTATTTACTCATTCAACATTTGAGTTGTCTCCATTTCTTACTATTATAAAAAATGGCATTGTTAATATTCGTACGTTTTTATGTGGATATGTTTTCAGTTTTCTTAGGTATATACTTAAGGAATAGAATTGCTGGAATACATGTCAACTTTATCTTTAATTCTTTGAGAAACTGCCAGGCTTTTTCTGAAGTGGATAAACCATTTCAAATTCTTACCAACAATGTATTAGGGCTCCGATTTCTTCATATCTTTGTCAACACTTTTTACTGTCCCTTAGATTACCCGTTCTAGTGGGTGTGAGGTGTATTTCATTGTGGTTTTAATAATGTTGAGGGTTTTTTTATGTGTTTACTGGTTATTTATATATCTTTCTTGGAAAACAGTCTATTCAGATCTTTTTTCCTTGTTTAAATTGGATGTTTGTCTTTTTATCATTGAATTGTAAATGTCCTTTCAACTCTGTATGCTCAGTCCTTATCAGATTTGATTTTCAAATATTTTCTCCCATTCTGTGCATTGTCTTTTCACCTTACCAGTGGTGTCCTTTGTAGTACAAAAATTTTAAATTTTGATGAAGTCCAGTTTACCCACTTTTTCCCCTCGGTAGCTTATGCCTTTGGTGTCATAACTAAGAAATAATTGCCCAATCCAAGGGATCAAAGATATACACATATCTTTTCTTCTAAGATTTATATAATTTTAGTTTTTACATTTAGGTTTATGATCCATTTTGAGTTAGTTTTTGTATATAGTATAAAGTCCAAATTCATTCTATTTGGAGATACAATTGTTCCAGTACTATTTGTTGAAAAAACTATTGTCTCCCCAGGTTGTCTCAGTATCCTTGCTGAAGACAAATTAACCCTGGATATATGGGTTTACTTTTTTCTAGTTTTTATAAATAAACTTTTGTTGGTAAATAATTGTCCCAGTTTGTTTACATATTGTCTATTGCTGCTTTCATGGTGCAAGGACAAGTTTGAGTAGTTGCAACTAACTGCAGACTGTAAAATCTATAACATTTACTATTTGGTACTTTAAAGAAAATACTTGCTGACCCTGATTTCCATAATTATCTGTGGCTCACACTTTTCACTTAACTCTTCTTGGTGTTTGTCCTCTCATTTTAAAAAAATTTTTGTTTTAAAATTTTTTCAATTTTGTCTTGGTTTCTGCCATACAGTAATGTGAATTAGGGATATATGGGTTTATTTATGAATTCTCAATTCTATTCCATTCAGTAACATGTCTGCTCTTATATCAGTAGCACACAGCCTTTACTACTATAGTTTTGTAATGAATTATGGTATTAAGAAGTGTGAGTCCTTCAGCTTTGTTCTTATTTTCTGAGATTATTTGGCTATTTTTGATGCCTTGCATTTCATTTTACTTTTAGGATCAGCTCATCAATTTCTTCAAAAAAAGGAAAAACAGGATTTTGATAGTCAAAATTTGGGGAATATTGCCATCCTGACAATCTTAAATCTTCCAATTCAGAAAAACAAGAAATAAATATCTTCCCATTTATTATGCATTTTCCTTCAGTGATGTTCAAGTTTTTCACTTCTTTTCTTAAATTTATTCCTATCTATTTTTTAATTTTGATACTTTTGTATGGGATTTTCTTCTTATTTAATTTTTGGATTGTTCATTTCTAGTGTATAGAAACACAACCAGTTTATGTATATTGATTTTTATACCCACAACCTTGCTGAACCTGTTTATCACTAGGATTTTCTATGTACATGATCATGTTATCAGCAAATAAAAAGTTTTACTTTCTCCTTTCCAGTCTGGAACTCCTTTATTTCATTTTATTGTCACAATGTGCCGGTTAGAACCTCCAATAAAATGTTGAATAAAAATGGTAATAGTTGATGTAAGTGGCAATAATTGTCTTGTTCCTGATGTCAGAAGGAAAACTTTTAATCTTTTACCATTAAGTAAGATGCTAGCTCTGAGTTTTTCATTGAGATCCTTTATCAGGTGAGAAAAGTCCTCTTCTATTTCTTATATTTTGAAGAATTTTCTCATAAGAAGGTGTTCAGTTCAGCTCAGTTCAGTTGGTCAGTCGTGTCTGACTCTTTGTGACCCCATGAATCGCAGCACACCACACCTCCCTGTCCATCACCAACTCCCAGAGTTCACTCAAACTCATGTCCATCGAGTCAGTGATACCATCCAGCCATCTCATCCTTTGTCATCCCCTTCTCCTCCTGTCCCCAATCCCTCCCAGCATCAGGGTCTTTTCCAATGAGTCAACTCTTCACATGAGGTGGCCAAAGTATTGGAGTTTCAACTTTAGCATCAGTCCTTCCAATGAACACCCAGGACTGATCTCCTTTAGAATGAACTGGTTGGATCTCCCTGTATTCCAAGGGACTCTCAAGAGTCTTCTCCAACACCACAGTTCAAAAGCATCAATTCTTCAGTGCTCAGCCTTCTTCACAGTCCAACTCTCACATCCATACATGACCACAGGAAAAACCATAGCCTTGACTAGACAGACTTTTGTTGGCAAAGTAATATCTCTGCTTTTTGATATGCTATCTAGGTTGGTCATAACTTTCCTTCCAAGGAGTAAGCGTCTTTTAATTTCATGTCTGCAATCACCATCTGCAGTGATTTTGAAGCCCAATAAAACAGTGATGGAATTCCAGTTGAGCTATTTCAAATCCAGCAAAGAATGCTCAAACTCAAGAAGATGTTAACGTTTTTCAAATGCTTTCTTTGGGTCTATTAAGACTATTATAGAGGGTTTTTTTTTTTTCTGTTAATATGGTTTATTATAGTGGTTGATTTTCAGATGTTGAAACAACCTTGTACTGCCAAGATAAATTCACTCAGTCATTGTGTATAATCATTTTTATATATTACTGGTCTTGGTTTGATAGTACTGTATTGAGGACTTCTTCATTTATATTCATAACAGATAAACTCATCTCTAGTTTTCTTTGGTTGTGATGTCTTTGCACAGTTTTTGTATTAGGAGAATACTAGAAGGAATAAGGGAACATTTCATGCAAAGATGGGCTCGATAAAAGACAGAAATGGTATGGACCTAACAGAAGCAGAAGATATTAAGAAGAGGTGGCAAGAATACACAGAAGAACTGTACAAAAAGATCTTCATGACCCAGACATTCATGATGGTGTGATCACTAATCTAGAGTCAGACATCCTGGAATGTGAAGTCAAGTGGGCCTTAGAAAGCATCACTACAAACAAAGCTAGTGGAGGTGATGGAATTCCAATTGAGCTATTTCAAATCCTGAAAGATGATGCTGTGAAAGTGCTGCATTCAATATGCCAGCAAATGTGGAAAACTCAGCAGTGGCCACAGGACTGGAAAAGGTCAGTTTTCATTCCAATCCCAAAGAAAGGCAATGCCAAAGGATGCTCAGACTACCGCACAATTGCACTCATCTCACATGCTAGTAAAGTAATGCTCAAAATTTTCCAAGCCAGGCTTTAGCAATACATGAACCGTGAACTTCCTGATGTTCAAGCTGGCTTTAGAAAAGGCAGAGAAACCAGAGATCAAATTGCCAACATCCGCTGGATCATGGAAAAAGCAAGAGAGTTCCAGAAAAACATCTATTTCTGCTTTCTTGACTATGCCAAAGCCTTTGACCGTGTGGATCACAATAAACTGTGGAAAATTCTGAAAGAGATGGGAATACCAGACCACCTAACCTGCCTCTTGAGAAATCTGTATGCAGGTCAGGAAGCAAGAGTTAGAACTGGACATGGAACAACAGACTGGCTCTAAATAGGAAAAGGAGTACATCAAGGCTGTATATTGTCACCCTGCTTATTTAACTTATATGCAGAATACATCATGAGAAACACTGGACTGGAAGAAACACAAGCTGGAATCAAGATTGCTGGGAGAAATATCAATAAGCTCAGATATGCAGATGACACCACCCTTATGGCAGAAAGTGAAGAGGAGCTAAAAAGCCTCTTGATGAAAGTGAAAGTGGAGAAGGAAAAAGTTGGCTTAAAGCTCAACATTCAGAAAATGAAAATCATGGCATCCGGTCCCAACACTTCCTGGGAAATAGATGGGGAAACAGTGGAAATGGTGTCAGACTTTATTTTGGGGGTCTCCAAAATCACTGCAGATGGTGATTGCAGCCATGAAATTAAAAGATGCTTACTCCTTGGAAGAAAAGTTATGACCAACCTAGATAGTATATTCAAAAGCAGAGACATCACTTTGCCGACTAAGGTCCGTCTAGTCAAGGCTCTGGTTTTTCCAGTGGTCATGTATGGATGTGAGAGTTGGACTGTGAAGAAGACTGAGCGCCAAAGAATTGATGCTTTTGAACTGTGGTGTTGGAGAAGACTCTTGAGAGTCCCTTGGACTGCAAGGAGATCCAACTAGTCCATTCTGAAGGAGATCAGCCCTGGGATTTCTTTGGAAGAAATGATGCTGAAGCTGAAACTCCAGTACTTTGGCCACCTCACGCAAAGAGTTGACTCATTGGAAAAGACTCTGATGCTGGAAGGGACTGGGGGCAGGAGGAGAAGGGGACAACCGAGGATGAGATGGCTGGATGGCATCACTGACTCGATGGACGTGAGTCTGAGTGAACTCCGGGAGTTGGTGATGGACAGGGAGGCCTGGCATGCTGCGATTCATGGGGTCGCAAAGAGTCGGACACGACTGAGCAACTGAAATGAACTGAACTGAACTGAGAATGAATAATACTTATTCTAAATAATGAATGTATAATGTTTGGGAACGCATGTAAGAATTAAAGATTTTAAAATTTTAAAAAATAAAAAACTAAAAAAAAAAAAAAGAATAAATGATACTTATAGAATAAAATGTGTTCCCTACCATTTTTTTTTTTAAGAATAGAAATAAGTGTTTTAGAGAAGATGGATTTGATGTACTGCTTTTTATTCCTTGTGCTCAGTGCAAATAGAAGCCCTGGGTAGTATACTTAAAGCAAACATAAGAAGATTGTGAGACAGACTTGCTAGGACCTCAGTGTCCAAGGAATAACACAGTGGTGAGTTTCCTGGGGTTGTTTTGTTTATTTTTTATTTGTTTGCTTCAAATGTCTCATATTTGGGGCTCAGAGATATGCAGAAATATTTTCAAAATCTAACATTTATGTCAGTAGTATCTGAGGAAAGAGAGAAGTGGGGCAGGACTGAATAAGTACTCAAATAAATAAAGACAGTATACTTCCCAAACATAACATAAATAAATAGATAAATAAATACCCATCAAAATCCCAGCAAGATGTTCTATAGTTATAGAGTCCATTGGTACATTTAACACAAGACTATGCATAAATCCATACATAAAACCAAATCCAATAGTGTGTAAAGAAGACGGTATGTCCTGAACATGTTGGATTTAACTTATCTGGTATATTCACTCAATGAAATATTATGTTGCAGTGAAAATGAACTACAGCTACCTGAAACAATGCACTTGTATGTATTTTTTTTTGTTTGTTTTTTGTTTTATTTTTGTTTTTGTTTTTTTGTTTTTTTGTTTTTTTGTTTTTTTTTTTTTGTATGTATTTTTAAAGCAAGGACTGAATAACCCCTGAATTCAAGAAGGAATAGATAAGAGCTCATTGGTATAAGTAGGACATTAATAAGGTTCTGGTTCTTTAAATGGTGATGAGTTTATAGGTGTTCACATTATTTAAAATATTTTATAATAAATCACATAAAAGTGGTTTATGGGTAAATTAAAGATAACAGTATGACATGAAACAGGCAGATAATTCACCAATATTGCACCCTTGAGGTCCATTTAGGAAAAATAAACTCTGATACATACTTTCTCTTGGCTAAGCCAGCTTATGTCTGTGCAGTACAGCCAGCTGTACTGAAAAATTCATTTTTAAAAGTTGAGAATTTTAATCAATTTATGACTTTTTAGAAAAGTCATAATTTTATAGCCTCCACCCCCACTGAACACTCTGAGAAAGTGGCAGTTTCTGAGGTCTTGGTAAAAGATCCAGTGGATGCTGATCTTTTCCTGGGTGTACTAACAGTCTTAGTGTGAGGCATTCCTCTTCTCAGCTTTGCCTTTCCAGATTTACTCCATCTGTGCACATGGCCAAGCTTTTATTTTTATTTTTTCATAAATGATACAGTGCCTGCTAAATACCTCATACATCTTGTTGAGAATGTCTTCACCAGTTATTTTGCCAAAAGTCCTTTTTAAATGAACACCTTCAAGGACAACATAACTGTAAATAGGGTAACCTGTGGCAAATAGTGTTCAGTTACTCAGTTGTGTCCAAACTCTGTGAGACCCATAGACTGTAGCCCGCCAGGCTCCACTGTCCATGGAATTTCCCAGGCAAGGAATACTGGAGCTGGTTACTATTTCCTACTCCAGGGGATCCTCCTGACCCAGGGATAGAACCCGCATCTCCTCTGGCAGGCAGAAACCTTTACCACTAGCACACTTGGGAAGCCTATAGAACAAGCATATTATTCATGCCTAAGTCTTCAGATATCTGTAATGGAAGGGACAAGATCAACTGCAATCACCAAATAGCTGTTTCAATATGTCTGTTGAACACATTAAAGTGTATCATACGAAAGTGTCGCTTAATAATTGCCTCCATTAACCTAGGTAGCCATTTCAGACCCAACACAGATTCAAGGTTTCCTCCAATGGTCTCCTTTTAGGTGAGTGGAATCTAGAGATAAGTGCTGCAGCTGACTTTATTGGAAGCTTCAAAACACTTTTTAAAATGTTTATTTAATGCTACTTCTTATTGGATTGTCTAACCTACATCTACCATTTTCACTTGCAGGTATTTTATTCTAAATTAACATTATTAAATTTTTGTACTATGGGTTTGATGCCATCAGTGCAATAGGTTCTTACATGGCATCCCCACAAAAATGAAAGTCTTCTGTATCAGCTTCTACCATGACTATTGATTCTCTGGAGCGGTTCAGGGGTGCTCTCATTTGCAGGTGAGCCGTGGGGAGCTCCCCTGATGATACCTGACCAAGTATGATCTTGCACATTCCTCCTGTAGTCAAACTAATGCCTCTAACTTCCTGCTTTTAGCCATAATTGTATACCCCCATCTGAAAACAGAATTTTCAGTTATTTCCCTTTTAGAAGATAAATAGTGCCACCAATTTGTGAAAAAATAAAATTCAGGGGGAGGAGAAGGAGATCTTACAGTATTGGCAAAATCCGTGAATTTTGTCAACTAAATGGTTAATTGTAATCAAGGCAAAACATACTGACTTATGGTAGCTGATGGCTTTGGGATCTAATTGTATGCTTAAAAATAATTTCTTGGTATGGTGAAAAGTACATTGAGACAAACAAATAAGCAAAAAGCAAGCCTTACCTTGCCAGCCTCCATTATCTCTGGTAATGCTGGCACTGCAGCACCTGCTCTCTGGCAATACCCAGCATGCTGCGTGAGCATCATTTCTTCTCATAGCTCTTTTGTTACCAGGAGGGCTAAGAGCACCAGGGTTCCTGCAATTTCAAAACAGCCACATTTTCCACCCACTTGCTCCCCTTGAATCGTCCAGCACATGTAAGTTGCAGTCTGATGGATTTACCTGCATTTTGTATTTATTTTGCAAAATATTTCAATGTCAGAAGAATTCAAATCTTCATTTCCCCAAATGGTCAGATGAAATGACTTCTCCAGGACTGTATACCATTTCCATCCTTTGTTTTTAGCCACCCTTGATGAAACCAGTATGAGATATGCCAGATTAAAGAACCTGTGCTTATATTCACAAAAGGCTCTTGGGAAATATAAATAAAATAGAAGTTTCCAAAGAAAAATATTTTTTAAAGCTCTGAAAATCCTAATGTTTAGATCTTAAGACAAGTAACCTCACCTTATATTTATCTATCTATTTATATATGTTACTGAATAAATTTTAAATTTAATTTTGATAAAATCTTATTTTGAACGTTCAAGAGATATCACCCTTTAACGAACAGGGCTTCCCTGTTGGCTCAGATGGTAAAGAATCTGCCTTCAATGCAGAGACCAGGGATCAATTCCTGGGTCAAACGATGCCCTGGAGGAAGAAATGGCAACCCACTCCAGCATTCTTGCCTGGTGAATTCCATGGACAGAGGAACCTGGAGGGCTTAGTCAAAACAATGAATACTTAGGAAACCAAACCAATCACAGCACACTATCATGGGATTGATTATCTATGACCGTTAACAGTATTACAAAATTTAGTGATTTCAAACAATACCATTTATTATTTTACAGTTTCTGTGAGCCATGAATCTGGGCACAGATTAGGTAGGCCTCCTACTACAGAGACCCACAAAGGCTGCAACCAAGGTGTCACTGGGATCATGATTTAATCAAAGAGTTGGACAGTTATACATCCCTGAAATAATACAATTGAAATTTAACTGCTCCTCTCCCCTAATCAGCTGCTCTTTCTGCATCTTCCCCATTACAGTTGATTATAATTACTCTGACCAAACATGTTGGAGTTATCTTTGACTCCTCCCTTTCTTTTATACCCTTCATTCAATCTATGACCAAATCCCGATGACTCCACCTTCAAAATGTACCCAGCATCTGACCACCTTTCACCACCTCCCCTACTACTACTCTGATCCAAGCCACGTGCATCTCTCAGGGGAATTATTGCAACAATCTTCTAATTGATCTCCTAGAATATGTCCTTGCCCTTTGCAGTCTATTCTTTATATAGAGGCCCCACTATGATCCTGTTAAAATATTAGTCATTTCTGCTCAAAATCTTCTAATACTTTTCCATCTTACTCAGATTAAAAGCCAGTGTTCTAACATAACTGACAATGTCCTACATTTTCTATTTCTCACTTGTGGGTTACAACTCTGACTTATGTTCCACAACTGCCCCCTTGCCCACTCTCCTTTCTAGAGAACACTGGCCTCCTGGCCATTTATTAACCCCACCACAGATCTATGCCCGCAGCAGGATTCCTGGGTCCTCTTCCCCTCAGACAGTCCATGGGTCTCCCCTCTCCTCTTCTGGATATTTTGCAGAGGCTATTAGTCAAATTAGATACAGAATAAAGGGAAGAACAAAGATTTGACAGTGGAGTCTGTTAAGATGGAACATAATTATTAGATACCTTGTTAGATGAAATTTCAATGAAACGGTGGTTGGGATCAACAGCTCTATTGGGGTGAAATGAGACAGGGCTATGAAAAAGATAAGACAGCTGACAGTCAAATCTCACAAAAAGTTTTACTGTAAAATGAGCAGAAAAAAATGGGTAATAGGTGGAGAAACATATGGATTCAAAGTCTGTTTTTTTTTAAAAAAGGAAGATATGAAGGTGTATTTATCTAATAACAGAAATGTTCACGAAGAAAGGAAAAACATAATATTGCAGAAGGGGAACTGTGGGGTAAATTGGAGAATAAAATTCTTGAGAATGGAAGGTAAGTAGGATCCAAAGTACAAATGAAGAGGCTGGCTTTCGGTAAAAATAAGATGCATCTTCCAGTGCAACTGATTTAAAAGCAAAGCAAAGGGCACAGATGCTGGTGAGCTGCTGGACTGTTTGGTGGCAAGATGCAGGATTAAAATTTGAGTACTTCTATTTTGAGAACTGAGCGAGAGGCTTAGAGACTCAGAGAAAAAAAATTACAGAAAGTTGAATGAGGAAGGTATGCTAGGATTTTCTGACAGCATTGAACATCTTTATGAAATTTATGACAATAAATTAAAACTTTTTAATTTTCTTCTGAAATCTTTAGCTGTTCAAAATCCACCTGTCAACACAGGAGATGTGGATTCAATCCCTGGGCTGGGAAGATCCCGTGGAAGAGGAAATGGGATCTCACACCAGTGTTCTTGGCAGGGAAATCCCATGGAAATCCCATGGATTTCTGGGCTCCCAGAGGAGCCTGGCAGGCTACAGTGCATGATATTACAAAGAGTTGGACATGACTTAGTGACTAAACAACAACAGGTACACCCACTGGGTGGGTGGATAGTTATACAAAATCAGAATTGGAAATTTTCCAAATTCTCGTTTTTTTTTTTTCACTTGGAGGGAGAAAGAGACAAAGGAATAGAGAACAGATGTCAGAAATTGATGTGGCTAAGCTGTAGTGTCTCACAGGGCAAGATGCGAAGTAAAGATGTGAGGAGAGAGAAGTGGGGGGAAAAGCAGTGGTGTCAATGGACTGGAGGTCCCCATGCTTGAGAGAGGTCTGGGGCAGGGATCCTAGAGAATGTGGGCAGAGTGGTTAAGTGATAGCAGTCAGAGAGCAGGATGCTTTATATCAAAATGAATCACCTGGAGAGTCTATTAAAAATATAAATTATTGAGTCAAACTTAGAGAATCTGATTCCATAGATCTGGGATATGACCTGACAGTCTATAGTTTTCATAAGAGACCAAATTGATTCTGAGAGAGCGTGTCCTAAAAAGGACATGTGGGAACCGTTGAGAGGAATCGAATATCCGAGTGCTCATAAAAGGATACGATCACTTGGGGCTCAGGTGATCAAGAAAGCATTCCAAGAAGAGGGAAACAAGAGAGTAGGACCTACTGACCAGCTTACTTATTCTAGGAAATACAATCTTTGGTTATTGGAGCACACAAATTTCTTCAGGGCTGGAGAGAAAAAAAATCAGTACAATACCAATAAAGGCTAAGAAAGTTGGCCAAATTTCCACAAAGGGGAAAATATGAAATCATTTGCCAACGGTGGAAAGGACAATTACCGCTGGAAAACAACTTAAAAGATACTGAACAAGAGTCAAAATATCTAAGGAAAGCACAGAAAATTTGTCCCGTTTGAGATTAAAGACAAATGCTTTCCTCTCTATGAAGCAATTTCCTTCCTCGGTATTCAGAAGTCATGAAACGCTTACCATACCTATGGTTCTTCTGCCTTACTGGGCTTATTGTTAATGGTGAATACCATTGAGAAAACAGAAGATAAGCAGCTTTTCACTCGCTGCCAGTTGAAGTTGGGAAATATTTTTTCTGACTCCAAGTATATACTTCAAACTACCAGGTTATCAGAAGGGCCAGGTCAATTTGAGAAAATGGTGTGGTACAGAGTGCTGACTTAATAGTGTCTAAAAGAGGAAAGCTGAATGCCAGCAGCATTTGAAAAAAATAAACAGGTGTTGTCACTGCAGAGAAAGTATTAACCCTGGAGTTATCAGTATTGGCCACTTCAGGCTATTATGAATGGGGATACACAATTTTAGAGGGATTAAATAATATGAGAAACACACCAGAAAATGAATAAGTCATTTATTTTCCATAACTGTCTAGTACACTAATTTTTCCAGTGACAATAGGGACAGGTTATAACAAGAGAGGTAGTAAAATCTGCTGAAGAACTCAGACTTGGTGAGTTTAATTCAGGCTGTGACTTATTGGCTGTAGAGTATTGGTTAAAAGATCTATTCACTGCATCTCTCAGGTTACTCATCTAGAGAAGGTTGATGGTCATCATACTTTGTTCATAGGATTGTTTTAAAAAAGAAATGAGTTAATATATAACAGTTCTTAGCACAGTTACTGGCTCAGAGTAAATGTTCAATATATGCTAAGTATTTGTTGTTGTCATTCAGTTGCTTAGTTGTGTCCATGTAATGCTAAGTCTAATGAGATTATTATCCAGTTTAGTAACAATCTCACAGAGCAGTTCCAAGCACATCACAGCAAATTGTGACATCCATGTACAGGAGAAGTGTAGACAAATGCTTTATCTAAGATTCGTTAAGGAAAATGTTTGTTTGTGCTAGAAGACATCAAGGCCAAGACAGAAAGGTAAATAACATGCAATACAAGCAAGAGAAAGATTTTTTAAGAAATGAGAACAAAATGTACTGCAGAGTTTTTGATTCAGTAAGTGTCCATATTATCAACTGTATTTCAATGACATAGAGTTCCCTCAAGTCAGGTGCCCTTCTTATCATCTAATTCATGTTTTAGTAGCAATCATATTCCAACTCTCCCTAAGTTGTTGTCTCAAAAACTGTAGAGAACTCAATAAAGAGGGAGATGGGATATAAATGGACTTCCCGGGTAGCTCAATGGTAAAGAATCTACCTGTGATTCAGAAGACTCAGGAGACACCACAGATTCTACCCCTGGATCGGGAAGATCCCCTGGAGGAGGGCATGGCAACCCACTCCAGTATTCTTGCCTTGGAGAATCCCATGAACGGAGGAGGCTATCAGGCTACAGTCCATAGGGCCACACATAGTCAGATATGACTGAAGTGACTGAGCATGAATGTGGATATAAATAAAAGAAAACAAGAGAATATATTAGCCAGAAGCATATACATATAGTGGATTCTGGGTCATATTGAAATTGGACAACTCAGCTTTTTTAGGTTTCTATTTCCTACATCTATAAAATGGGGATAATAATAGCACTTACCTCTATAAATTTTTTATAATGAATGGATGAGATGATAAATACAATGCATTTGTTACACTGGTGGTTGTTATTGTTAACTGGAGAAGGAAATGGCAACCCACTCCAGTATTCTTGCCTGGAAAATCTCATGGACAGAGGAGCCTGGTGGGCTACAGTCTGTAGGGTCTCAAAGAGTTGGACACAACTGAGCAACTAAACGATTATTGTTAATATTCATAAAAGAACATTCCTTGCCCCAAAGTTAGGGCAAGCGTAATTGGAGGATTGACGGCAAGGAGAACTAGCACACAGATGACTACAGCATTAATTCATCCAATAAACATTATGTTAGGAGCTGATGATATGATGGTATTAATAAATAAATTCTTAAGGTAGTTTTAAGTTTATCAAAAAAGATAAATTAATAAGACAATGCGGTAAGTGCTAAGATAGGGCTGGAATGGGGAATATTTAAGAGAAGCTCCTAACCAGATGTTGTTATTTAGTCACTAAGCCGTGTCCAACCCTTGCAATCCTCTGCACTGTAGCTTGCCAGGCTCCTCTGTCCATGGGATTTCCCAGGCAAGAATACTGGAGTGAGATGCCATTTTCTTCTCCAGGGGATCTTCCCAACCTAAGGATCAAACCAAAATCTCTTGCACTGCAGATATATTCTTTACTACTGAGCCACCAGGGAAGCCCGAACAGATATTAGGTAAGTCTAAATTAAAGTCAAATTTAAGCTGAAAAACATGAGGGAGATAAAGAGAAGTCACCCACTGGGGTTTGAAACACTAACATTAAATCTTTAAAACAAGAAAAGAAAAAGCTTTTATGTAATGATCAGAAACTAATGGACATTCAACAATCAATCGTTTCTACTGAAACATTTTAATACATTGGCTGTAGAATGATATTATTATCTCTTAATAAATAAAATATATTTCTAAACAAGAGATGATATCATAATTGGCAACATAAGATGAAAAGATAATATCTATTAAAATGAGAAGGAAAGCAAAGATGTCCACTATCACCTTAACTCCAGACGTTCTCTCCAAGGTCACAAGTCATGAAACAGAAAAGAGAAAATGGTAAATTGTTATTATTTATCTGGAAAAAAACAGAAGTATAGCTGAATTTGATGAGCTCTATAAAGTGGATGGATAAAAGACAGCCTGCCCAGAGAAACCCACTTCCTCACTACACAAAATGACAGTTCACATGATTTCCTTTCTCTTTAAATCTCCCAGGCCCTTCCCCCACTTCCAACTGATGACTCACCTCACAATCACACCTGAAGAGCCTCACATTCTGAATAACTTGGCAAGCCACCTCATCTGTAGCCACATATTCTGACTTTTCTCCCGTCCCAGAGAAGAAAACCTCCTGTCCTTTCCAGGTCAACTCCCTGATGTGTGCTCAGCACACACACCTCCATCTGCCCCAGGAGGCTGCTCTGACAAACCTCCCGCCCTCTCTCCTGCACCATCAGTGTCTTCTTGTCACCAGATCGCTCCTACTGGCATGTAAATATGCCTTCTCCTCACCTATCTTTAAAGAAAAAGCCCTCTGTGGATTGTTTCCCCTTCAAGCTACCACTCTTATTTCTCTGCTCCCTTTGAGAAAAATGTTCCTTGAAATCGTTGATGATGCTTGTGCTCTTCACCTTCTGATTTCTCCTCGGCCCACCCCAGCTCTCTGAATGAATTTTCCTATGTCACCCCACCCAAACAAAGCCCCTGGTCCATCAGTCCTCTGTGGCTAGTCACCGGCTCTTGCCTGGGCATTAGACCCAGTTGACAACTATCTCCTCAGTAAACATTGAACACCTTGAACGTCCTGTGACCTCCTCTCCCTGTTTTCTTTCCAACTCACTGGCCCTGACCCTACCGGCTCCTTTGCTGAGTATTCTCTTTCTGACTTCTCTACCCACCTTCCCTCTGTCATCTAATTTTAAATACTGTCAACATGGTATTGAGTCCCAAAGAGTCAGGACTAGGGTAAGGCAAGTGAAGCACTGGCCTGAAGCTTAAAATATAAGGGATAGTGATAAATAATATTTACTATTAATATTTTATATTCAATATTTTGATGAATAATATTTTAAAAAAAAACAAAATTAACATCCCCTCAAATGCATCTTGAATAAAATATCAACACTTTAAATGAAGACCGATCAGCGTTACTGATTTTTCCTTCTGCCTCAGGCCCCAACATGGCTCAGCACTACACTGCATCTCAAGTCAGACGTCAATCACAAGTGGTAGGTCCCCAGGTTATCCATAACTTCTGTGCTCAGTTCAGTCCGGTCGCTCAGGCATGTTCAACTCTTTGCAACCCCATGGGCTGCAGTACGCCAGGCTTCCCCATCCATCACCAACTCCTGGAGCTTCTGTCCTACTTGGCTATAAATTGGGGGACTCCATGATGCCTTTTCTGGTTCTTGAATTTGTTAAAGGAGCTCATAGAACTCAGGGAAACATTTCCTTACATTTACCAGTTTACTATGAAAGGATGTGCTAAAGGCTACAGATGAACATCCAGATGGAAGAGATGTTTAGGACCTGAATGTGAGAAGATGTGTGGGGCTTCCAAGCCCTCTCTGGGCATGTCACGCCCAGCATTTACATTTCTTCACCAACCCGGAAGTTCTGCAAACTTTTAGAATTTTGTGGAGGCTTCATGGCCAAGGCCTGACGCATCGCTGACTCTATTTTCAGCCCTTTTCCCTTCTCAAGAGAAAGGGGATAGGAAGCCTGAAAATTCCAAGCTTCTAATCATGGCCTGGTCTTTCTGGTGACCAACTCTCACCCAGGAGCCATGCAGCAGCCCACCCAGAGTTGCCTCATTAGAGCAAAGGACACCCTATCATCCAAGAAATTCCAAGGATTTCTAAAGGGTGTCAGGAATCAGTGTCAAAGACAAGATATTAGAACAAAATGCTAATATTAGAACAAGATGCTAACAGTACTCTTGTCACTCAGGAAATTCCAAGAGTCACAGTAGTTCTGTGCCAGGAACTGGTGGCAGAAACCAATACATATTTTCTATTATTTCATAATTTGCATCTCACATGTCTTTATATGTGGTTTAGTTGTAAGTAAATTTTAAATATAAAAGAGGCAGCTGATAATTTGTAACAGCCTTTGAGAGCATTCCTGATCAATTCTTTGGCTAATGCAGACTCAATGGCTGTTTTCTCCTGCCATGTTTCCCAAATTAATCATGTAATATTAGAAGTTGAAGGCAAAAGAAATCAAGTTCCTCCTGTCCTCCCCAAAAGAAATGGTTACATAATTGCTGACAAGTAGAAGACCACAGGAGAAGTAATCTCTGGCTTCTTTATCCTAATGCAGCATTGAAATACTCCATATTCTCTGAGTTCCAGGATAATACCTCTATAAATCGACATGGATAAATTTCAAAGCACAATGTTAAGAGAGAAAAAAAAAAAAAGTTGCCGAAGAGCTTGACAATGTCATTTACATGAAGTTCAAAACCAGACAAAAGTAAACCATACCATTTGGTATAATTACATGGTATTAAAATTTTTAAAAATTAAAAGTAAACAATAAAGATAGAATCCAGTAAAGAGACTGGGGAAGGCAGAGAAAAGGATGCATTTATGTAGACCAAGAAAAAGACCCTTCACAGTATTGATAATGTCATAGCTCAAGTTGGGTGTTGAGAATAGAATTTTTTGTTCAATTATAATGCTTAATAGTTGGGATATTTATTATATTCCATGATGCTTACTTTCTAGGTATAATTTACATATAGTAACTGCAGATCTCAAATCTCAAGTTTATAGACTGGCAAATTTTCACGTGTGTATATATTCATACCATATTCTTTTCGCATCAAATATTTCATGATACAATGAAAAGAAAATTGATTCTGAAGTTAATCTATAATTTGGACTTTTTTTTACTATGTTCATTAATGGTAGATCCATTGCCACTTAATTCTTCACTCTAAGGATGTGACTGCTGTAAAAAGAAATCCAAAAATTATGTTAAAATTTCAGTATCATTTGAGAATTATGAGCTCAAAAGTGACTTTCTCTGAAAGGAAAACTTTTTCATCTTAAAATAAAAGTCGTCTACAGTACACATCCTTTTATAAATGATCTTGCTCTGGAATTGATGCAGAGGGAGTTATAACAAGGCTACACTGCAGACCACATAAGGAAAAGCACTCCAGTGGCCGAACCCAGTGGACTCTGCAAGGACTATTGAGTTTCAGTTTCCTCCCGTATGCTTCACATATCCTCTGTGGATGGGCAGGCAGGCTTTCTAAATCTCACACACATTCTTAACCCAGCACATAGCCATTTAAGGAAGATTACCAACCATTTAAAAAGATTACCTACCATTTAAAATACACCAACTTTAGCAAAAGTCTAATTTAAAATATTTTAATCTGTGTATTTCTTGAGGGAAAATTGAGTAAACTTTACCCCAAACCTCCCATCCACATTAAACCTGGATTCCATAATTATTACCATGTTGCCCTTGGCCAGAAAAACAGGCCATAACCCAAGCAACCTTAGAGCCCACAAGACTTGAAGGAAAAAGCAGACCATCCACATAGTTTCTTGGCAGCTATGGAAACCATGCAATGTACAGAATCAGTGGGAGCTAAGAGTAAGTTATTCATTTTTCCAGTGAAATGTTTGTCTCATATGTCAATTGATTCTGCATATATATAAGCCCATCCAATCTTGGACATTTTTGTGTTGGAGAAAAATAGGTTTTTGTCCAAATGTTAAAGAATAAAATATGTCGCCCTAATTTTACCATGTTGAAATGAGGGCAAACCTCCTGGAAGCTTTAAGACCACACACTATTCATATCTTTAATTCAGAGAATTTTTGTAAATATTGTCTTCCTATGAAATTAAGCTATTTAATAAGTTTGCATAGTAATGTGCAAATACATTGAGTTCAAGCCCATATTTCCTTGCATTTCCACATCACATAAAAGACTGCTTTTTACATAATGTGTGCTTAACAAATATCTTGTTAATCCATTGGAACACGGAAGTTGTAAAAGATGTCTGCTGAGGGATAAAACGCAAATCCCATTTTTGTCTTAACAGAACAAGAGCAGGACAAAAGTGTGAGGAGGAAGAAAAGGAAGCTGATCTGTTTTGTCAGAAACAGGCATCATATGAGGCTTTTTATTTTCTTTGCAATTAATTCACACAAATGCAATATGAAGTTAGTATTATCCCCTTTATGAGCATTGTTATGACTCTCGTTCTTGCTCTACCTGATGAGTAAATAGATATCCAGGGAAGTTAAGTTAATTACTTGAGGTCACAGTATCACTAAATTCAAACCATGATTTTCAGGCTCCAAATCTTATGCTTTTGTTTTATTTTTCACACTAAAATATTGCCTATTTTTTTCCATGTATTTCAAATAGTGTGCATCAGACAACTATTCAAACTCTATTTTTCTCTAGTTTTACCTACATTGGTTAAGAGCAGGAGATGGTATGGAATTGTGTTGTTGTTGTTGTTCAGTAGCTAAGTCATGTCTGACTTTGCAACCCCATGGACTGTAGCCTGCCCAGTTCCTCTGTCCATGGGATTTCCCAGGTAAGACTACTGGAGTGGGTTGCTATTTCCTTCTGCAGGAGATCTTCCTGACCCAAGGATCGAATCTGTGTCTCCTGCAATGCAGGCGGATTCTTTACTACTGAGCCACCAAGGAAGCCAGTATGGAATTTGATATTTGACAAATAAATAATCAAATTCTAGAAGCTTATAATTATCCTAAAAGAACAGAGATGAGATTGAATTTCTTAAAAAGATGAAAGCAATTACATCTAACAGCAGTTCTCAAAGTGTGATTGATGGATGCCTAGTGATCCCCACGATCCTTCAGGAGGTCTGTGAGGTCAAAATTATTTTTATGGTATTTTCTATAACATATTCACCTTTTTCACTGTGCCGACATTTGCACTGATGGTAGGCAAAACTGCCGGTACCTTAGGATGAACCAAGGTGATGTCTCCACACCATCCCAGCAGTTACTCTTCTTCCCTCCCAAGCACACACAGAAGAAGAAAGGTCAGTGTCCCTTAGGAATATCTATTTTAAAAAAGCAGTAAAATCATGCTAATTTTGTTAACTCGTGAAAACATATTTCTTTAATATTTCTTGTGATGAAATGGGAACTACACATAGTGTACTTCTGAGGCACAGTGTAATTTCACAGTTGTCTTGCAGAAAAGCACCAGTGAATTGTTTCATTGTGAGCCAATCTACCCACTTTTCTCACTGAATACTATTTTTACCTGAAAGAACAACTGACAGAAAATAGGCAAACTATATTGTTCAGACTTGGATATTTAAGGACTATTTATTTAAAATCAACAAAGTACACCAGGGCCTTCAAGGAAAACAACTGATAGTATTTGCTGCCAATGATAAAATTCAAGTTCTGAAATTAAACCTGTAATTGTTCATTCTTTAGTTTGTCACTGAAACAGATCTGTGTGTTAAAGAGCAAAAAGATAGTATTAAGGTAATAGCTTAATGTCTGGGACTTTCCAGGTGGCACTAGTGGTAAAAGAACCTGCCTGCCAGTGTAGGAGATTTAAGAGACTCAGATTCAATCCCGGGGTCAGGAAGATCCTCTGGAGGAGGGCATGGGAATCCACTTCAGTATTCTTGTCTGGAGAAACCCATGGACAGAGGAGCTGGCAGGTTATAATTCATAGGGTCACAAAGAGTCAACAGGGCTGAAGTGACATAGCACAGATTCACCTCTGAGAAGGTAAAATCAGATATATGAAGTTTTTTTACTAGATATTGAAGACAAGGGAAATGTCACTTGAAAGGATCTGACACCAAGTGTTTTAAAGATATTGATGGCCTGTACCATGCCCTTGAGAAGTTTTTAATCCTCAAAAAAAGTTCAAGGTCAGTTATTTTCTCTCCAGTCTGGCAATAAAAGCATCAGCAAATGAAGAATGTTGGTATTTTGGTTGGCTTCCCACTTAGCATCTATTCTTTTTTACCATCCTTTTTTTGGCTGAGGCAGTAATTTTGGGCAAGCCAACCATGAAAGTTTGCTGATAATGAAAATTACCAAATGGCAGCTCTAGTATATTTTCTGACAAAGGCGTTTCCTAGGACTTGGCTTCATGAGTAAGAGAGAATTGCAGAGAATGCTGTTCCTGGATATCTTCCAGTTTTACAAAGCACCAGCAAGCATCACAGACTTCCAACTGTGTGGAAATGGTACAAGGTGTTTATTTCTCAGATCATTTATTAGTTCAACTTCAGTGGGAATTTGGCAGGACAGAATTGACTGGGATTGAAGAATTTCAGTTTGTCAATAAAAGTAATTACAGTTAAATCAAATGTTATACAACTTTTAGCCCAATTTTCTTCCATATGTGGAGAATGTATACATGTACACACTTGGGGAAAAAAGAGAAATAAGCAATTTAAAACATTTCTGCCTCACCTTCCAAATACAGATCTTTACAGTCTTTACTCTGTCTTAGAAGGAGAAAATTTTCATTTTTATTTCTAACATTTGTAGTTTTTCATATGTGGAAACTTCATTTTTGGAAATCTTCCATCAATTTGCCTAATTTCTAATCCTTCTACAGCATAGATTCTGTGTCTCTTCCAAGACCCATTTCAAGAAAGCCTTTCTTGACTTTTCACTATAAGTCACGTTTGGCCTCTGCACGTTACCTTCGTGGCACTGAGGATATTTGTCATGGAGCAATTAATCCTGTAAGTGTGTTGCTTAATGTCTGGCTCTCTGACAGAATGTAATCCCTGAAAGGCAGAGACATCTCTCTCTTATTTACCACTGAATCCAAATACTTTTCACATAATAGACACCATCAATATTTAGGGCAATCTTGAGTATGAGCCCAAACTTTCAATGAAATTAACTACTGTACATAGAACATTTCAGTCCACAAACTGGAGAATAGTGAATCCTCAAAAAATGTTAACTTACTGCCTTACATAATCCCTGGGAAATACATAAGGAAGGTATCATATAACTTCTCAATTTTCAAGTAAGGAAATACAGTCAGAGGGCATGTTACTTGCCCAAGACACACCACTTGTAACAAGTGGAGGCCAGATGGGAACGAAAACCTTCTCAGTCCCTATTCCACATTCTTTCTAATGAATCAGACTTTAGAGAGAGTACACCTGGGATGCTGAAGGAGCCTGTGCTTTGACAACATCTACTAAACTGAGAGTGCACTGAAAGACCAAGTGCTTTCAGCTCTGGTCCAGAAGTAAGTATTGACGCAACTTTCTTTTTTCAGCATTGCATCAGGGGCTGCTTATTTCCCATTCAACATCTATTCTCCATCTTCTTCAATTTTTATTCACGTAGCAATGCACTCTTGTAGGAAAATATATTAATCGCAGCTTTCCTTATATCAAGGTGAAGATATTTCATTAAGTTCTGATCATGAAATAAGTGTGATGAATGTGTCCCAGGGAAGCTACTTAAAGAGCACCCTGTTGTATCATACCAAGAAGCAGGCCTGGTGACTGGCACCCCAGCAGCCATTCTGAATGACGCGGTGGCCTTGAGGTTGGAAATGGTGTGCTGAGGATGGTAAAACAGCATGGTGCCTATTGACTGGTCATCCCTGACTGTGAAGCCACCATGGCAGACTAGATGACCTACGTCAGGATTTATTTTGTGTGTGAGAGAAATGCACTTTTCATACATGTAAGCTTCTGTTAATATTTTTATGCAGCTAAATATAATCTTACTGATATAATCATTTACAGAGCTGTAGGGGGAAAGTAGTAGTTTGGCTCGTTATTATTTTTGATCCTCCAAGTGAGAACCTGAGACAATGTATGGTTCATTATGAAATGTATTTTTTCAGCTTATTGAGTTATAACTGACAAAACAAAGTTGTAAGACATTGAAGGTATACACTGTGATAACATGATACACATGTACATTGTGAGAGGACTCCTCCCGCCCTCCATCTACTTAATTGTCATCACGTCTATCTCATATATTTGTCTTTTTCAGTGGTAACATCTACGTTCTAGTATTTTAGCAAATTTTAGTTATCAACTCTACAACGTTATCAACTATAATCACCATGTTTTACATTAGACTCTCAGGTCTTATCTTATAGCTGAAAGTTTGTGCCCTTAATCAATGAAACCACTGTTCTATTCTCTGTTTCTATGGGTTGATTTAAAAGAATTTTTTTCAGATTCTACATGCAAGTGATACCTTGAAGTATTTGTCTTTCTCTGTCTAGCTTATTTCACTTTGCATAATGTCCTCAAGCTGTAGATACTGTTGCACGTGTGCACACACACACACATATATTTGTGCACCTATATAGTGCTTTCCAGGTGGCGCTAGTGGTAAAGAACCTGCCTGCCAATGCAGGAGGCATAAGAGACATGGGTTTGATCTCTGGGTCGGGAAGATCCCCTGGAAGAGGACATGGCAACCCACTCCGGTATTCTTGTCTGGAGAATCTCATGAACAGAGGAGCCTGGTGGGCCACAGTCCATAGGGTCACAAAGAGCCGGACACAAATGAAGCAACTTAGCATGCACACCTACATATATACACATATATGCAAGTGTGTATACATGTATGCAACACACACACACACATATGTATATATAACAACTTCTTTAACCATTAATTTGTTGATTGATACTTATGTTGCTTCCATATCTTGGCTATTGTGAATAGTCTTGTAATAAATATGCAAGTTCAGATTATCTCTTAAATATCTGTTTTCATTTCCTTTTTTTAATGAACTTAGAAGGGAGGTTGCTAAGTTGTATGGTAGCTCTATTTTTAATTTTTTAATACTGTTTTACAACTGCTGCAGCCACAGTGGAAAACAGTGGTTTTCCTTTGGTCTGTGGTTGTCTAGAATACCTTGCTTATTCTAAGTGGCTCCCAGTAATTGAAGGTATGCCACGACCTGTCAGTGTCAGGGGCTTCCGTGGTGTCTCAGATGGTAAAGAATTGCCTGCAATAAGGGAGACCTGGGTTTGATCCCTGGGTTGGGAAGATGCTCTGGAGGAGTGTCAGGGGAGGACTGCAGTTAGCATCTAGATGCAAGATGACTGGAAGCAGACCCTCAGGTGACAGCTGAGAGAGTGTGGCTAGGGTCCTTGGGGGTGGGAGGGACTGGGAGGTGGGCGTTTTGGCCCGTTCCCTCCGCACTGGATTAGGATGTAAAGCCACAGGGCATGGGGATGCTCCTGTGCCCATTAAGAACTGATTTGCTTTTTTATGTGCTAAAGTCTTGAGGGACTTCTGAACCCAAGCCCCATTTGCTCTCAGAGTCAGATGATCCAGGGACCCATCCTTTGGGTGGCAGCTGCAAAAGTTAAACTACTTGATATGTATAAAAGCTTCTACTAGAGAGAGATGGCAATTTGCAGTGGGCTAGTGGGAGACAACTGAGGGGTTGTCTGCTGTCTTCCCTGCCTCTGAAGATCACTGTCAAACCTCTAGTTGCATGCTAAATTAGAAGCTTGACTCAGGCACCAGCTTTTAAAATATGCAAACAGACATCTCTCCAGGAAAGACTGGGAGACTGGCATTTTGTGACTGCTCCCTCTCTGCTAAGTCCTGGGTCCTAGCCACAGTGAGTCCTTGTGAGCCAATTAAGAACTATTTCTTAGACTGAAATAGCTTTATGCATCTTATAGAGGCAAGTCTTACTGGCTTTCAGAGCTCACCGTTTGAAAGCTCCTCAGGTAAGAGTCTTAAAGGTTGGAGTGCTAGATGTGAGGTTTAAACCCTTTGCTCCTTGGGGAAAAACTGGGAGTGGGAGTTCCCTCCTGATTATATGGCATCTGACCTGGGGTGTGGTTTATAGATAGAGTGTGTCTCAGTCCTTCTTACCCATTTCTATGGGGGTATTTTCTCATTTGCCCAATATATAGGAATCCATGTCTAGTTTCTGGATTACTTTCAGAGGAAATGCTCTATGTGCAGTGTAGATTGTGTGTCCATGGGAGGAGGGGAGTTAAGGAGACTCCAATATTCCCTTCTTGGACTGGAACCATGAAGTGTATTTTAAATCAATAGCTTGAAATTTTGAATTGCAAATATTTCAACATGTAGGCATCACTAAGTCTGTGTGAAGTATGCTATTTCTGAACTCATTAGGGTAAGATTTATGAGATAATTTGGGGTCACATTTGTCTGTTTCAAGCTTTCGATCAGCAGCATTTCTGGAAAGATTATCAGAACAGTAAGTGATAGAATTTGAGACAGTTTCTTCACTTGTAGAAGTTATGAATATAGAATTTTAAAGTGGGAAGATGCCTTAGAAATCACTTAGTCCATCTTTTTTTACACACCAAAAAAAAAAAAAATGGGGAATAATCATTATAAAGAACATTCTACAGCTTTCTCACAGCTTTACTTTGCCATTCTCCAAGTCACTGATATGGCCTCTTCATTAGAGTATAGTGTTATTAACAAGTCATTAATAGCCACTGTGAACTCTGAACCAATAAATTAGGTCAAGAGACTATCTCTTCTGTCTCTTCTTTGAACTTTTTTTTCTGATGAAGCTATGTGTTCATGAACTTGAACATGAACTTGATCATGAACTTGATCATGAACTTGATTTATGAGCTGGTATGGCCTGTGTGCCTACCTGACTGCAGGCAGTATAAAGGCTTCCTTTACTATGGGAACCTGAGGATAGTAAGATCTCAGTTTCTGTTCAGCCATAAGGCAAAGAAGGTCACAATTTAAACTTCATTCTGTAACCCAGCTCTTACCAGTCATCACCAGAAGCACTGGGTGCTGACTTAGCACCTTGCACCTTAGCGCCTTGCTTCGTACTTGGTTGCTGTTTCTTAAGTATAAGTCCTAAGCCCAGGGAGCTGCAGCAAGTGTGGATGAGGAGAGGCAGAGAGGGGCAGGGAGGGGCAGGGAGGGGCAGTGAGGGGCAGGGGGGTAGAGTAGCAATCACTAGCTAGCCAAGGTTTGAGCTATTTACAGTCCTTAATCACAGTATCACGAAACCTTTTTGGTACTCTGTTATTATCTCCCAAATTGTGGTCAGCATATCTGACTGCATGATATTTCATCATTTGAACAGGTCAGGCTAAGCAGAAATTGACTGAAATAAATGGATATAAACTGAAATTGACTGAAACAGAAGAATATTTTTAAACACTGCATATTTTCTTCTTGCTTCTTCTAACCTCCCCTTTCATTAATAATGCAGAGATGAGAAAGGAAACTGAGCCAGATTCAATGATTCCCTTCAGTGTTCACTTCTTTTCTTCCTCATCCCATACTTCCTTTTTACAATCCTCTTTTCTTTCTTTTGTTCTTTGTTCTCCCAAAGAGAGAACTTTGGATTGCTAATTGAGCTAATTGCATTGCTACACCTCAATACACACTCTGAAGCTTCAGCACAGACTCTTTGTGACCCCATGGACTGCAGCACACCAGGCTTTCCTGTCCTTCACCATTTCCCAGAGTTTGCTCAAACTCATGTCCATTGCATACTGTACATAAACAGGGCCAGATCTGGCCTGTGAGCCATTGTTTGCTGACCTTGGATATGCATGATATCCTTTGGTAGTCTTTTTAAATACAGTTTCCTTTTTCTTATAAAACAGACTTTTAGAAAGTCACACACATTATTCCTACCCTTTTGCTCATATGATATCATCAGTTCAATAGGCTTATAAGGCAACTCAAATTAGTTCTTGAGCAAAGGGGAATATAAATAAAATACTATAAGTAGATTCATTCTGTGAAGAAGAGTCACTAAATTTAAAGTTCCCATCATGTAAATTTTGTGCACAGATATTCATCTTGAAGATTTCCATCAACAAAACTGAGGCACACATTGGTCATAGCATGCCTCTGTCTTGCTCCCTGCTAGTGTCAAATCAGGTGCTATTCTTTTAGTTTCTTTTAAAAATGCTGTTTAATTTCAACATGTCAAAATCTTTATGGGCTTCAGTATATATCTCCCTTCCCACCTCCTTCCTGGTAGTAAAGAAACACTAAAGTAGTGCTCAGATCTTGGAGAAATGCCCTGTGGAAACAGATTATATGGTAGGCCATTGACATTCACTAGGAATACTTGCCAAGGCCTTCAAAAATCCTAAATACATAAATAACACTAAATCATATATTTCCCTACAAAATTTAATAATGAATTATTGAAAAATTTAAATGATTCTTTTCAATCCTTTAATACTTAATAAAAATAGGGCCGAAGTCATGTATAAGGCTATTTACTCTTTTTATAAGACTTACTGTGAACATAAACAGGAGAAAAAAATCAAGTGAATGCTGACTTTCTGGATATGCCCACTTACTACTTAAGAGAATCAATTCTACAGACCAGCCTAGCGGAAAATATTACTCAAGTTGATGGTCTAATAAAATTATGAGTTCAGTCATTTCATGAATATTTGAGGACTGTGGCAATAGAAATGGAAATTGCTGATGTTAAATTTATGAATGCTAATGTTCTGCTTTATTTGGGCAGTCAAAAACGAAGTAATGCTTGTAATTGGTTAAGTTATAGAGTGTGTATAAAAAGTCATAGAAAAGTGGAATCCACTGCCTAGAGACTATATAGGCTGCCTTCCAAAACACTGACCATTTGATTGAACAATGAAGAGAAGATCCAGGAACCTTCTCAAATATTCTTAGGATGGAAAAAACCATTCACATAAAATCTTCTCCATGAAATCCTAAGGATAGACTAGGATTTAGAAAATGATAGACTAGATGGTTTATAAGAATCCTTCCAACTTTAAGATTTTGTGATTGGTAATATTTTATGATATGCGATAAAATAGAGGAATTGTATCAAAAGAATTTAACCAATTCTGGAGTGGCTTGAAATGCTCCTAATTTGCTTACTCATTTCCAGACCTTGATCTGGGATATAGGTACTAAGAATGGACAAAGAATGGCTGGTCTTCAGCAAAACTGTGGAGTAGGCAAAGTCTGTGAAGCTCAGAAGTCAGCTCTTGGGAAGCTTGTCCTTTATTTCTAAGGAAAACATGGCTTAAAGTCAGCATCCATTTCAATATCCACAAGATTTGGGAAAGATGGAAGACTGAGTGAGAGATGTTGCTCCCAGATATTTATGCACCACAGGATATCAAAAAGAAGAGAAACATCACAAAGGACTTGGAATTCTCTTTTGGGAAAATGGTTAGTACATTTTCCATTGAATGTAAAATTGTTGTATCAAGTTAGGAGGAAGGATGGTCTTGTTATTGTCTTTATTTGGAGATTAAGTGTAGTTTAAGGAGATATGTATGGATGCCAAAGTGACAAGGGGTGGACTTGCGATGGTTAATTTTATTTGGCTAGGCCATGGTGCCCAAAAGTTGGTCAATACTAGTCTATATGTCTCTGTGAAGGTATTTTCAGATGAGATTAACATTTAAATCAGTAGACTTTGGATAAAGCAGATTATCCACTACCATATGAAAGGGTATCATTAAGCCAATCGAAGGCCTTAAAACTGCCAGGTCCCTTGAAGAAGAGGAAATTCTGCCTCAAGATGGCCCTCAAATTCAAACTGCAACATGAACACGAACATAATAGTCTTCACCCTGCTGGCTGACTGCAGATTTCAGATTCACCAGTCCCAGTTATGTGAGTCTATTACTTAAATCTCTCTACATGTGTCAATATCATATTGGTTCTTTTCTAGAGAACACGGGCTAATAATATACCACCCCACCCAGCTCTCTCTAAAAACTTCACCTCAGCCCCACTCCAGCATGTGCAGTTTCTATTCTGTGCCACACTGATTGCATTCCTGCTCAGTCACTAAGTCATATCTGATTCTTTGCGACCCCATGGACTGCAGCTTGCCAGCCTGCCCTGTCCATGGGGTTTTCCAGGTAAGAATACTGGAGTGGGTCACCATTTCCTTCTCCAGAGTATCTTCCTAACCCAGGGATCAAACCGGTGTCTCCTGCTTGGCAAGTAGATTCTTTACCACTGAGCCACCAAGGAAGCCCACATTGATACACCAGCCACAAACACAGGCTATTGCCCCAGTCACTTCATGGCCCAAACTGCCATCAGCCCAAATCTGTGTGTGCACAGCGTACATTTCAAAAGACTTGAGTTAATGGGCTTGAAGAAGAGGTGGCAAGAATACACAGAATAACTGTACAAAAAAAGATCTTCACGACCCAGATATTCATGATGATGTGATCACTAATCTAGAGCTAGACATCTTGGAATGTGAAGTCAAGTGGGCCTTAGAAAGCATCACTACAAACAAAGCTAGTGGAGGTGATAAAATTCCAGTTGAGCTATTTCAAATCCTGAAAGATATGCTGTGAAAGTGCTGCACTCAATATGCCAGCAAATTTGGAAAACTCAGCAGTGGCCACAGGACTGGAAAAGGTCAGTTTTCATTCCAATCCCAAAGAAAGGCAACGCCAAAGAATACTCAAACTACCGCACAATTGCACTCATCTCACATGCTAGTAAAGTAATGCTCAAAATTCTCCAAGCCCGGCTTCAGCATTATGTGAACCGTGAACTTCCTGATGTTCAAGCTGGTTTTAGAAAAGGCAGAGAAACCAGAGGTCAAATTGCCAACATCCACTGGATCATGGAAAAAGCAAGAGAGTTCCAGAAAAACATCTATTTCTGCTTTATTGACTATGCTAAAGCCTTTGACTGTGTGGATCACAATAAACTGTGGAAAATTCTGAAAGAGATGGGAATACCAGACCACCTAACCTGCCTCTTGAGAAACCTATATGCAGGTCAGGAAGCAACAGTTAGAACTGGACATGGAACAACAGACTGGTTCCAAATAGGAAAAGGAGTATGTCAAGGCTGTATATTATCACCCTGCTTATTTAACTTATATGCAGAGTACATCATGGGAAATGCTGGACTGGAAGAAACACAAGCTGGAATCAAGATTGTCGGGAGAAATATCAATAAACTCAGATATGCAGATGACACCACCCTTATGGCAGAAAGTGAAGAGGAACTCAAAAGCCTCCTGATGAAAGTGAAAGAGGAGAGTGGAAACGTTGGCTTAAAGCTCAACATTCAGGAAACGAAGATCATGGCATCCGGTCCCATCACTTCATGGGAAATAGATGGAGAAACAGTAGAAACAGTGTCAGACTTTATTTTGGGGGGGGCTCCAAAATCACTGCAGATGGTGATTGCAGACATGAAATTAAAAGACACTTACTCCTTGGAAGAAAAGTTATGACCAACCTAGATAGCATATTCAAAAGCAGAGACATTACTTTGCAGACTAAGGTCCGTCTAGTCAAGGCTATGGTTTTCCTGTGGTCATGTATGGATGTGAGAGTTGGACTGTGAAGAAGGCTGAGTGCCGAAGAATTGATGCTTTTGAACTGTGGTGTTGGAGAAGACTCTTGAGAGTCCCTTGGACTGCAAGGAGATCCAACCAGTCCATCCTAAAGGAGATCAGCCCTGGGTGTTCTTTGGAAGGAATGATGCTAAAGCTGAAACTCCAGTACTTTGGCCACCTCATGCAAAGAGTTGACTCATTGGAAAAGACTCTGATGCTGGGAGGGATTGGGGGCAGGAGGAGAAGGGGATGACCGAGGATGAGATGGCTGGATGGCATCAGGGACTCAATGGGCGTGAGTCTGAGTGAACTCTGGGAGTTGGTGATGGACAGGGAGGCCTGGTGTGCTGCAATCCATGGTGTCGCAAAGAGTTGGACACAACTGAGCGACTAAACTGAACTGAACTGAAGAGTGAGCAAAATGATACACCCTGGCAAAGCAAAAACATAATGAAAACAAATAACAAACAGTGTTAGATATGCATTTTCTTATAAGTCTTTTAGCCATAATCATAACTGGGGGATTATGTTTTGGCTACCTCTGCCTGTATTATTTGGTTACTCGTTTATCCCAATATACACATCTCAATAAATTTTAAAAAGTAGAACAAAAACAGGCCAGACTCACTGACTGCTGAGCAATGACATTAAAATTCAGTAACAGAAAAGTTTAAGGGAAGAAAGCCATATACTTTGAAATTTTTAAACACTACCAAAACAAGAAATAAAAGTATAAATTATATACCATTTTTTCTTAATATATAATTTATTGAAGTATAGTTGACTTACAATGTTTCAGGTGCACAGCAAGGTGATTCAGTTACTCATATACACACACATTATTTTTCAGATTATTTTCCATTATAGGTTATTACAAGATACTGAGTATACAGTAAACCTTTGTTGCTTGTTTCATATTTATTTTTTTGAATTAGAAATCTAGCATTGTATTCATACTAAGGCAAGCAAGTAGAATCAAAATGTCATAAAATTTTATTTAGAAAATCCTATGAAAAACAGCCAAAGAAGTATTTGTAGGACTAAATATTATCATAAAATGTTTTTTAAGGAAATATAATAAAAATGAATGAATTGATATTCAACTCAAGAAGCTAGAAAGTGAACCACAAAATAGCCCTTCAAGAAAGTAGAAGGAAAGGATCAATGAAGATAACAGGGAGATAAATGAACTCATTTAATTAAAAAACACATCATTAAAAGCAAAAGCAGTTTCTTTGTAAAGGCCAGTAAATAAAAAAACCTTATGACAGATCTGTCTAGGAAGAAAGAAACAAAAACAAAAAAGCAGGGTTTAAAATGGAGAAAATGCATGAACTACAAGTAGGAAGGAATTTTTCAAGTATGGGAAAATATTAAATAAAAATTTATAAAACTACATTTTGACAATCTTCAGGAAATGTATAATTTTTCATAAAAGTATAAGTAGTCAAAACTTACTGAATATGTGAAGAAACCTATAAATATCATTATGCACAGAGTAAATTATAAATTAACCAAAAATAGAAGGAATTTTTTCTCATTTTTAAGTGCATCTGCCAGAAAACATCATAACATGAGGCAAAACATAAAAGAAACTTCATAAAAGTCAGAATAAGGCAAAGCTTCTATCAATCTTATTATTCAAAATTGTTCTAGGAATCCTGGCTAGTGTACTAAGATAAGAAGAATAAATAGAGACAAACTTATTTGCAGTTATTATAAGGACATTTTCAATAGAAGAATGTTTTGAAAATCATTTGGTGCATGATCTTTATACTAATTGATAAAGGGCAGGAAGGGATAGAAATTATATTTTTATCTTGGAAAAAGAATGTAGTGATAGTTAACTTCTAACATGCAAATAGGATTAGTGTTCTTTTGGACAGAAAAAGTAGAATGTTTTCCTATGATTATAAAGCCATGACAAGCAAAAAAAACCAGACAAACAGTAATGGAAGGCAAATGTCAAAGAAATCTTTATCCAAGGAAAGGGATTCAAGGGATCAAAGTCAGCAAACATTGTCTCAGCATTTCCCTCTGGACAAGGAAAGGGAGAGATGTATAATACTTTTGAGGATAAAATTGGTTCTCCTGTCTCTAGCTCCCCATTTGGTACTCAGAGAGGAGTTCCTTTCTTAGGTTGTCCCCATATCATGATAGGATTCAAACACATCAAAGCAAATTGAAGATACATGCCAAGTGAGGAACTGACATCTAACTTTCACAGGCCACCATCAATTCCCATTTCACTGAGAGCCTAGAGCCCTGTGAACTGAGAGCAGAGGCTAGACCATCAAGCCAGATTCAGGACCAAACCAGGGGGACAATGTATGTTCTCTTGGTGTGTCACTGTAGTGTGTCAGTTAAATCTCTCAGTCAGGTCCAACTCTTTGTAACCCATGGACTGCAGCACACTAGGCTTCCCTGTCTGTTACCAACTCCTGGAGTTTGCTCAAATGCATGTCCATTGAGTAGGTGATGCCATCCAACCATCTCATCCTCTGTCATCCCCTTCTCCTCCTGCCTTTAATCTTTCCCAGCATCAGGGTCTTTTCTAATGAGTCAGCTCTTTGCATCAGGTTTGGTCCCTTAGAATTTGGGAGTTTGAGGATACTGATTTTCAGTGCATCCTAACGTATTTAGTGGTCTTAAAGGTAACTTTTTGAGGGTAAGAAATAGAAAGGCAGCTCCCAATTTCTGTTTTTCCTGACTCTTGGTCATAGAGTTTATCCAAATCACTTAAGCAGCCATGATAATTTGTCATGTAGAACATCAGAGAGCTTACCTCCAAACACTCAGAGTGAAAATGTTACTTTCTATCCAACTGCCAGCAGATGAGAAGCATTCAAGACTTTAACAGAATAGGAAGAGAAACTTGTCACAGCCAACCTATATTGACCAATTTTCTTAACTGCTTTTCCCCCACAGTTGAGAGAAATATATCTAGCCTCTTCTGAGTGTAGCTCGATGAATAACCTATTATCCGCCAAGGTAGAAAATCTATTTCATTCAAAGGTTATCTGAGGATGCCTATATTTCTATATGTATGGTAGATAGGGGAGAATAGTGTTACCTGAAGAATCCCATGGACAGAGGAGCCTGGTGAGGTACAGTCCATAGGGTCACAAAGAGTTGGACACAACTGAAGTGACTTAATACACACACACACACACACACAAAATAAAATTTTCTGTTTATCTGAAATTCAAATTCAACTTAATATTCTGTATTTTTACTTACAAAACATGACAATCCTAAATATGATATCATAGCTGGGAAACTGACTCTGGAACAATGCTGAAAACTAGGTTCTATTCCGTTTTCACCATTTACAATATATATTCATTTGTATGTGAACACATAGCTTGCTTTTTTTTTTCCCAAATTTCAAAAACAAGAACCAAAAGAATCTGAGGACTTTGCAAAGCAGAACCCAGCACAGCTGTGACTAGTCACTGCCTGGTTTGCCATGGAGCTGGTGGCTCGCCCAACAGCCTGGCTGAGTTAACAGGCTATGAGCAGCAGAAGTGGAAGAAATCAATGGGTTTGGTTTTGCTCTATTATAGAGGTCTCAATTAGCTCTCCATCTACCTGGGAAAGGTCTTCCGCTTGAATTTCCTTTGTTTCTTATTGTCCCTAGACCATGATTTCCTCTGTGAATAGCCAGTTTCATGCTTTATAACAAGAGAGCCTAATTCCTTCTTTTGGGCTATAATTTATATTCTGCAACTATCGATTTGATATTCAATCTTTTGGGTGATTATCTTTATTTTCTTTGTGAACAGCAGTGCTAAAAATAAGAAAGAAAAGTGATGTGGGGGAAACAAATCAAACCCCATACTGCCTGTGCCATGCTAATCATGTGGCTTTCAGGACTACTGGCTGGATCCACACTGGGCATCAGCAGCCAAAACTACCAAATGAAGCCAGGAAATAACTTGTTCCATTTAGAGACTCACATCCCCACTTGTAGGACCTCTATCAGGCTATTTCAGCCTCTTGAAACACTTTCAATGGAAGTAGTATTGCTTGCCTTTCAAAGAGTTAATAAAAGGAAATTTTTATGAAAGATGTATGTGTGTGTGTATGTGTTAGTAGTGCAACTGATCCAACTCTTCATGACCTCATGGCCTGTAACCATCCACGCTCTTGTCTCCATGGAATTCTCCAAGCAAGAATACTGGAGTTGGTAGCCATTCCCCTCTCCAGGGGATCTTCCCAACCCCGGGTCACCTGCATTGCAAGCAGATTCTTTACCATCTGAGCCACCAGGTAAACCATACATAGCTGAGGAGATGAGCTAAGTCTTCTCAGGAACCACGCCTAGACCCTTTTCTTAAGTGAAGACTTTTTCTAGTTATTCCTCAGACTGTCAAAGTCAATGACATTTTCACAGGTACCATTAATGAATGAGGAAAATAAGAAGTCAGCAATTTATTTTCCATAGATTTAAATATTTCAGCTTAAAGAAATGCCCTTTATTATAAAATGTATTTTTTCTGTTTTTAGTAATAAGATGTTATATCTAGTATAAGATGATGATAATAATAACAAGAACTTTGCTGTCCTTGTTTGATAAATAAAAGAAAATGTTGACTAGATCTTTCAGTTGTAAGCACAATAATTCTATGTAACAGGCTATCCCAAAACTCAGTGACAAGTAGAAATAAGCATTTGTTTCTTGGACACCTGTCTGAAGGGCTTCCCTTATGGCTCAGATGTTAAAGAATCTTCCTGCAGTGTGGAAGACTGGGATTTGATCTGGGTCAAGAAGATCCCCTCAAGAATGAAACGACAACTCACTCCAATATTCTTGCCTGGAGAATTCCATGGAAAGGAGCCGGGCAGGCTACAGCCCATGAGGTCACACCCAGTTGGACACAACTGAGCCACTAACATTTTCACTTTCACCTGTCTAAGATTGGCTGGGGTGGCTCTGCTGCAGGTGTCCTTCATTTTCCTGGGGCTACTCTGTTGCAGCCTGCCAGAGCAGAGACCAGAACCTTCCCCATGACTCGAGGGTACAGCAACTGCGCCTTTGTGATTGTCCTAGTAAGCATGCCAAACAGACATACCTGGGGCCGGGCATGCTCTCTGCACCGCTTCACTGCCCACCCCTGCGTCGGTCACCATGGAAACAAAACAAAATGTTCCTAATCAACAGCAGAGCCTTAACTTTACTCCCTCTTTGTGGTTTGCTGATCAAACTCCCCAGTATAGCTGTTTCCTACAATCTCACGTGACTTCTGGCGACAAAAGTGCGGGCTGAAAGGAGCCATTTTTTTTCCTGCCATGGAGAGCAGGAGGGCCCCCTGACTCCCCACTTGCCAAATTATATATGTGTCTGTCTTTTCATTACGTGCTCACACCGGCTCCCCTGCCACCCCGTTTCAGGTCTTTGTTACCCACTGTGCTGGACGTGGCACTACTGGGCTATTGAGATATGATCTTCCCAAGACAATGGCATAGAAGCGAAAAAGCAAATCCAACCATACCTTTCACTAAAGGGTATCATGTGGTTGAGGCCCAAAACAAGGGAACACTCTGCTCTCCGTGGGGCCAGTGTTGTGAAAACAGAACCACACTACAGGGGAGGGGAGAGCTGTGAATTACGGTTCAGTCTGCCAGGCAGTGGTTCTTATGTCAGCCTTCATTTTTTTCCTGATATTTGCTGACCTGGATGTGGAACAAAGGGCTGGTTCAAAATTGCGAAAGGAGTAAGACAAGGCTATATATCCTCACCCTGCTTATTTAACTTATATGCAAGAGTATATATCATGCAAAAATGCTGGGCAGGATGAAACACAAGCTGAAGTCAAGATTGCCAGGAGAAATATCAATAACCTCAGATATGCAGATGACACCACTCTTATAGCAGAAAGCAAAGAGGAATTTTAAAAGCCTCTTGATGAAAGTGAAAGAGGAGAGTGGAAAAGCTGGCTTAAAACTCAACATTCAAAAAACTAGGATCATGGCATTCAGTCCCATCACTTCATGGCAGACAGATGGGGAAACAGTGGCAACAGGGACAGACTTTATTTTCTTGCGCTTCAAAATCACAGCAAATCGTGACTGCAGCCATGAAATTAAAAGATGCTTGCTCCTTGGAAGAAAAGTTATGACCAAACTAGAGAGCATATTAAAAAGCAGAGATATTACTTTGCCAAGAAAGGTCCTTCTAGTCAAAGCTATCGTTTTTCCAGTGGTCATGTATGGATGCGAGAGTTGGGCCATTAGGAAAGCTGAGCATAGAAGAATTGATGGTTTTGAACTGTGGCGTTGGAGAAGACTTTTGGGAGTCCCTTGGACTGCAAGGAGATCAAACCATTCAATCCTAAAGGAAATCAATCCTGAATATTCAAGGACTGATGTTGAAGCTGAAACTCCAATACTTTGGCCACCTGATGCAAATAACTGACTCATTGGGAAAGACCCTGATGCTGGGAAAGATTGAAGCCAAGAGGAGAAGAGGACAAGAGAGGATGAAATGGTTGGATGTAACACCTACTCAATGGACATGCATTTGAGCGAGCTCCAGGAGTTGGTGATGGACAGGGAAGCCTGGCGTGCTGCAGTCCATGGGGCCTGCAGAGAGTCAGACACAGCTGAGCGACTGAACTGACTGACTGGTTGAGAAATGCAACAGTGAGAACTCAGCTTCAAAGAGCATCTTTAATTAGGGGGGGAAAAATCATTAAACAGCAGTTTGAAAAAACCAGAGGTTGGAAGTACATGATTAGAACTTAGCATGATCAAAGCTATCGGTCCTCTTTAGGCCCTGGTTATCCCAGCTCTCATTTTGTAAAATATACTAATCCAAGGCAATTTGCAATGATTTTACTGTGCCTGCCACGTTTTTAAGGCATCTTTGATTGAGTAGTTAGGTGTTTTGTTATGACTATTGGAAAGAAATGTACTAATCAGAATTCTGTGTGAGATCACAGATAATTGATTCATTCACCTTCTACAGCTTTCCCTGTGCACATGCAATGGATCCAATTTCCATCCTAGAGAGTTAATATCCTTTGTTCATTACTAATTCATCATCCAAACTGTCCCTTCATGACAGATTATACTCTAATGATAAAGCCTATGCAGAGTCAGCTTTGCCAATGAAATATTCAGTGCTTTTTTAACTTTAAAAAAATTCATGAACTTTTTAAATAATGTTATTTTTCTCTTTAAAAATTTATAATTTTGTTAATAAAAAAGAAATCCTAGAAGTCTATTACCATGGCCTCCAGTCAGAAAGTTTAATAAAAAAAAAAATCAAAAATGCCAAGAAATGGTTAGGGCATTTTGAAAATTATCTACTCAGTTGCACAGTTTTCCTAGCAAAGTCAGGATCTCTAGGAGAGTCAGCTGAGACAAAGGGCCTAAACATTGTTCCAGAACCCGACCCTGACTTGTGACTTTATAGCTGCTTAAGTCTCTGCTCCTCTGGTTCTGTATTTACAAAGTAGGTTATGGGGTGGGATTTAAATATGTGGAAATTAGTCCTGAATATTCATTGGAAGGACTGATGCTGAAGCTGAAACTCCAATACTTTTGCCACCTGATGCGAAGAATTGACTCATTGGAAAAGACCCTGACACTGGGAAAGATTGGAGGCAGGAGAAAGGGACAACAGAGGATAAGATGGTTGGATGGCATCACCGACCCTATGGACATGAGTTTGAGCAGGCTCCAGGAGTTGGTGATGAGCAGGGAAAACTAGCGTGCTGCAGTCCATGGGGGTTGCAGAGAGTCAGACACAACTGAGCCACTGAACTGAATTGAATTGTGGGTCTGTTTCAGAGCTCTTTGGAGGGAAAATGTTACAAACCTAGAGATCATCTCATAGTCCAAAGGCAGGATGCTGCTAAAGCCTCAGCACAAAGTCAGGGAGGATAGTCTTCCTCTTAGCAGCGACCCCAAATATCCCAGTTTTGCCTTCTCAAAAAAAAAGCATTAAACACATGACCAGCCATTTATTTCTCATCTATCATACTTCCCTGGAGAAGGCAATGGCACCCCACTCCAGTACCCTTGCCTGGAAACTCCCATGGATGGAGGAGCCCTGGTAGGCTGTAGTCCATGGGGTCGCTAAGAGTCGGATGCGACTGAGTGACTTCACTTTCACTTTTCACTTTCATGCATTAGAGAAGGAAATGGCAACCCACTCCAGTGTTCTTGCCTCGAGAATCCCAGGGATGGGGGAGCCTAGTGGGCTGCTGTCTATGCGGTCACACAGAGTTGGACACGACTGACGTGACTTAGCAGCAGCAGCAGCATACTTCCCAGGTGGCTTAGTGGTAAAGAATCTGCCTGCCAATGCAAGAGGCATAAGTCATATCCCTGGGTTGGAAAGATCCTCTGGTAAAGGAAACGGCAACCCATTCCAGTATTCTGGTCTGGAAAATCCCATGAACAGAGGAGCCTGGGAGGCTATAGTCCATGGGGTGGAGGAAGAGACAGACACAACTGAGAGACTGAACGGCAAGGCTCTTGTGCAGTCACATAGCAGGAGACAATGGCCTTTTGTTTTCCAAGCAGCTGCCTTGGCCCACAGGTCTGTGAGAGAGCTCTGCACACCAGTGTGTGCACACATACTGGGCTAAGGTGTGAGTGTGCTGCACAGCCGTGCTTCCTGGGTTCATTATTTTATAGGATCCAGGGATCGTGTCCCTTAAGAACAGGTCGTCTGGACACGATAACATTCTCCACTTTCACCATGGCTCAGTTCTGAAAGAGTTTGCTCAGTTTGCATCAGGCAAAAGCATGTTTGCGGGCCAAGAGGGACACTAAGAGCAGAGGGGCAGAGTGAGAGGGAGTGGGGACTCCTGCCGCTCTGTGGCTATGAGTTCTGTTCTGTTGACCACCACAGCCAGGTGAAGTGAGTTCCTCTCATCAGTAGACCTGGCATTTCACACAGGGCTTCCCTAGTAGCTCAGCTGGTAAAGAATCCACCTCCAATGCAAGAGACCTGGGTTCCATTCCTGGGTTAGAAAGATTCCCTGGAGGAGGGCATGGCAACCCACTCCGGTATTCTTGCCTGGAGAATCCCATGGATAGAGGAGCCTGGCAGACTACAGTCCATGGGGTCACAAAGAGTCGGACATGACTGAGTAGCTAAGCACATATACACATTGTGTAGCTCAAGCACTCAGCTGAGCAGCCTAGTGAAGCTTTAGCCCAGACGCCTCATCTCCGAGCAAAGCAAAAATGGCTCTTTCCCAAGAAAGACTGACAGTAGGAAACTGAAATTCTCTGGCCCCATTGAAGGACATAGAAAAGGAGAAGAAACCGTACCAAAATCTGAAAGCTGGGAAACAGATGGATGAATGGTGATGATGTAGAAGTCTTGAGAAAGCTGAAGAGGAGAAAGCAAAGAAGCCACAGGATTTACTGCATGAGCTCTGCAGAGCTCAGGAATTGGCAGCTCTGAGTATGTCGAGTGTGGTGATTGTGAGGCTGAAGCAAGAGGGCCAAGGTCTCTGCAAAAATCTAGAACCTCATGTATTCCCCCAACTCTGGTTAGCCAGGCTAACCTGGGGCCCCTCCTGAATTCAGAAAAACCACCAGACATTTCTTCTCTGATAGTGTAAAACTAAGAGTCTCTGGACTTAGGGACACACAGGCAATGGTATAGGTTGGGGTCCCATAATAAAAACTTATGGGGGCTTATGTGAAAATTTTGCTTATTCTATTTGGAAAACTTCCCTCAACACTTCCCCTGCACTTTTCCTCCCCTTTTCTGAAAGCAAGCAGCTGATTGATATCCTCCAGGCAAGATACTTGAAATGACTTCTTGGGAGAATCTGATTTCCCAAGTGAAGAAATTTTCAGATGCTAACATGGAGCACTACTCAGTGACACAGATCACCAATCATCGTACAGAAGTGAGGTCGCTCAGACATGTCTGACTCTTTGCGACCCCATGGACTATATAGCCTACCATGCTCTCCATCCATGGGATCTTCCAGGCAAGAGTACTGGAGTGGGTTGCCATTTCCTTCTCCAGAGGATCTTCCTGACTCTGGGATCCAACCCATGTCTCTTGCATTGGCAGGTGGGTTCTTTACCACTGAGCCACCAGGGAAGCCCACAAAGTACATACAAGTAGGCGATGCTCCTCCACACACAGAGCCTCCAGTCTTAAAATGCATGAGTACACAGCAGAGACTCACCATATGTTAGAGTAAAAACTTCTAATAGGAAAGGCAGAAGCCAAACACAGTAAAAGTGTGCAGGCAATTTGAGAAAATGACATGCAGGGGGAACACTTGCAAACAGTTGTTTTTCCACCAGCTGAAGGGGGAAAGGGTGGATTGTTTAGTACATTATGTTGGAAAAAATCTACTTAGGGTTTTGAGAATTTGAACTTGAATCACTACTTAATGCTACAAATAAAGGAAATGCTAAAAGGATTAAAAGCCTAAAATTGGAAGGGGAAGGTATAATTTTAATATAATAGGAGACTATCTCCATGATCTAGAGGCATGAAAGGACCTTTGTAAACAAAATTCAGAAACAATGCCATATGCAGAACTTTCAAAAAATAGGAATTCTTCAAGAATGAAGAATGTTAAGGACTGGTAACAGAATGAGAGAAGGTATTTCCAACATGTAGAACCAATGCATTTATGTTCAGAATACAGAAAGCGGTGGTGGCTTGTCTGAGCTCAGTCACATCCGACTCTTGGGTGTCATGGACTGTGGACTGTAGCCTGCCGGGCTCCTCTGTCGATGGGATTTCCCAGGCAAAGATACTGGAGAGGGTTGCCATTTTCTTCTCCGAGAGCTCTTCTCAGCCCAGGGATCAAGCCCACATTTCTTGTGTCTCCGGCATTGGCAGGTGGATTCTTTACCACTGCACTACCTGGAAATAAGAAAGCAACTCCATCAAATCAACAAGCAGCCGGCAGCAACCCCACACATTCTCTCACCTAGTCAAGAGCATCTCTGCGGCATGGATACCTTTTCCCTCTGGTACTATCAATGTTTCCCTCTCAGTGGTATCATTCCCATCAGCGTATGCACATCCTTTTTTTCATTATTCAGTTTTAAAAACACCCTTTCTTAACCCCACTTCAGCTATATTTTTCTGTTCCTTTTCATAGAAGCAGCTCCCCAAATTGTTGTCTGGACTACTTGTTTCCAATTCATCTCATTCTCAATTTTTTATCATGAAATATTTCATTAGTGAAAATACATGTAAGTTACAAAACATTAAAAGCTGAACACCAGTGAAACCTCTACTCCTCTTGAAAACCGGAACGTTTCCAGCTTCACTGCATCAGCCTACATGTTCTTCCTCTGTGCTATCACTCTGCCCTTTCTCCCCCAAATGGAGAGGCCACTTCCTTAAATTTTGTGTGCATTATTTTATTTTACTTTATAAACTTTAATCATATATATCTGTATTCTTAAGCAAAACATACTAAAATCTGGGGAAGATCATGTTTCCCTTAGTTTTCCCTCCATATTTTGACACATTCCAAATTTAACAGGTGCAGATGGAAACTCCTGACCTCGCACCTCCCACAGTCTTCACAGTCTCACAGTATCATCCTTCTAGTGGCTCGGACAAAATTATTTCGGTCACTTCTGACTCCTCTCTTTCTCTTGTAGCACCTATCCAATCTATCAGTAAATTCTGTTGGTTCTACCTGCAAAACGCATACAGAATCCAACTGCTTCCCATCTCTACTCCTTTCACCCAGGTGCAAGCCACTGTCATCTTTCATCTTGATGACAGAAAGGTCCACGTATCTGTATCCTTGCTTTTGCCCTTGCCCGCATCTCCACCCACAGTCTATTCACAGCACAGCAGAGTGATTATTTGAAAATCCATGTCAGATCACATTACTCTTCAGCTGAACACTCTGCAGCAGCTTCTATGTCAGGCAGAGTGAGCATCTACAAGGCATGCCATGCTCCGGACAGACCCCCAGACCTCACACTGCACTGTCCATTTCCTTTCCCACAATCTGCCTCGTGTCCACTCCCACCTACTTCCATCAACAAGTCAGAATCCTCCTGTCCCAGGGCCTTTGTCCTCTATCTGGGATGAAGCTCTTTTCTGAGAATATCCCCTCTTCCCAAATGGCAGGCTTTCCCTCACCTCCTTTACTCCTTAAATATCATCTAATCAGTGAGACTGAAACTCCAGCACTTTGGCCACCTCAGGCAAAGAGTTGACTCATTGGAAAAAACTCTGATGCTGGGAGGGATTGGGGGCAGGAGGAGAAGGGGACGACAGAGGATGAGATGGCTGGATGGCATCACTGACTCGATGGACGCGAGTCTGAGTGAACTCCGGAAGTTGGTGATGGACAGGGAGGCCTGGCGTGCTGTGATTCATGGTGTCGCAAAGAGTCGGACACGACTGAGCGACTGAACGGAACTGAACTGAATCAGTAAGACTTTCTCTAAGACTCTACTTAAAATAGCATTTGAACCATTAGCACTTTTTATCCTGCTTTCCTGCTTTTTTTTCTCTACAACTCATCACATTCTGATAGGTATGTCTTTTTTGCTTGCTTGTTTACTCTCTAACTACTTTTCACTAAAATACATGCTCCATGAAGGCAAGAGTTTCTGTCTGTATTGTTCAGTGCTCTGTCCCCAGCAATGCCTAGAACACACTACATCTCAATAAATATTTATTGAATGACTAAATGGATGGATAAATAAGTGAGTGAATGAATGAATGAATGCAATGATTTTCCCCTTACCTCACTTTCACCAGCTACAACTATCCTACTCCAGATCTTACCACCCACTACCTAACCCTAATCAAACTCCAGGCCAAAGCAAATTGGTGGTTAGCCCCCTACCCAGTGACTCCTAGATGGTAGTTACAGATTCTCTCTTTTCCTCCTTTCAGAGCCATCAGAGGCATTCCCCACAGCTTTTGCCTATTTCTCCTTTAGCAATCCCAAAGGCTGTCAGAACACTGAAAGCTTTAAAATGCATTCTTCCACAACTGAAGGTAGAATGCTATTTCTCTGGAAGTCATTACCTATTTGTCTTCTACCACTGACATAAGCCCATTGTCCATTTTAAGGATAGCAAAGCCTAAAGCCTAACAGCCTGTGAGCAAAACATCCAGTTTTTCAGTTTTAAGAGGTGGCATATTTGGGTTTAAATTACACTTAGAAAAATAAAAAGCAATAGACCAGATTTCACTTAGTCTACATCCTTCCTCTTTCTTGGAAAAATCTTAGATCAGATCAGAAAAACCTAAATTACATGAAATTTACAAAATTAGCTGCCTCATGAATAAATGGATTTATTATTCAAGATGTTGGGGAGTACACTTTATTACTCAGTATCCTTGGAACAAAATATTTGAAATGTGAGATGAAATATTTTCAAGCTTCTTCACTAAATTAAGGCAGACGAAAAAGAACACCTGCACATTAACATAAAACATTCATCAGGAGGTCTGTCACAATGTAGAGGAAAATGGCCAATTTTTTTTTTTCTAATAATTTCCATTAAATGTGTGGCTCGTGACCATTTTTACTCTACTGCATTCTGGAACTTACTTCATGTAATGGAAGCTACATCCAAAGAGCTCGTAAACTATTCACTACAAAGAAATAGAAACTTCCAGAAGTTTCCTTAATGATCAAGGAGATATGAATGACCAAATAACCTACAAATCAACTGGGTTCGTTTCATGTGTAGCTCAAGAGCTGAAGTTCAATATTTGTAGAACTCATGAACTTTTAACAAACGTAGCCAATGAGGAACAATGTTTTCAATTTTCAATTAAACTGTTCAATTCAAATTTTCAGGCTTATCTCTGCGTTCCCCTCATCTTCTCCCTCTGAGTCTGTTTCTGATGCACTGTTTCATCAAGGTCAAATCCCAAATGCTATTCACCTGCCTCTTAATATTTTCAATAAATATTGGACACTTAGGTTCTTAAGAGAAACGCAACATATATTTTTCTAAGTTTACTTTAGAGAAAACTTGCAAGAGTTTCATGTACTACTAATTTTAGAACTAAGTAGGACTTCCCTGGTGGCTCAGACGGTAAAGTGTCTGCCTACAATGCAGGAGACCTGGGTTCAATCCCTGAGTCGGGAAGATCTTCTGGAGAAGGAAATGGCAACCCACTCCATTATTCTTGGCTGGAAAATCCCATGGATGGAGGAGCCTGGTAGGCTACAGTCCATGGGGTCACAAAGGGTCGGACATGACTGGGCAAATTCACTCTCACTCTCAGTATGAAGGGGAATAGCTTAGAATAATAGAATACTCAAGCTGGAAGAAACTTGAAATTTTCTAGTTAATCTTCTCCTTTCACAAGGAAACTAGGGATAAATTATTTTCCTGGAGTCCAGAAGCCAGTTCATTGCAGCACTGAAGTTGGAATGGAAGTCCCTGCTAGTCAGCCAGCCCTGGTTTTCATCACTATCTTCTGAAGTCACTATCTGCATAGTTTACCTATGTCTTCTTTATCCCTGCATCCAGTCAGACACCAAATCCCAGGCTTTGACCTTAGAAATTTCTTCATTTTCTGGTCTCTCCTCTGCATTCACTTGTCCCTGTCTTGATCCGGCCTCTCGCTGTCTCCTGCCTGGACTGCTAGATGGTCCTTCTGTCCAGCTGTTCTGCTACCCTCCCACCAGCTTGCATTGGCTTCCTGTTGTTTCTGAAATCAAACCCAAGCTCTTCACCCTCGGGTACAAAGTTTTTTTGTAATTGTTTGGAGTCCTATCTCCCCACATCCTAATCCCATCAACTCTACTTTAGTCCCAGGGACTATTAGACATCACTTTCTTCTGCCCAAAATGACTTTTAATGTTCCTTATCATCTGGCAAGGGACTTCCCAGGTGGCACTAGGGGTAAAGAACCCGCCTGCCAATGCAGGAGACACAGGAGATGGAGTGTCAATCCCTGGTTCAGGAAGATCCCCTGGAAGAGAGCATGGCAACCCACTCAAGTATTCTTGCTTGGGAAATCCCATGGACAAAGGAGCCTGGTGGGCTACAGTCCATGGGATCGTGAAAGAGTCAAACACAACTGAGTGACTAAGCACGTAAACACGCACATTACCTGACAATAAATCCTGTCTGTTTGATTATTGGGCAACTCCTAGTCATCCTTCAAAAGCAATTCAAACATCACCAAGCATGGACCTACCTTGGTCCTTTAATCACCTCCGTCAGTCTGCAGTCCGCCTCCCCACATATAACCTCATCAGCCTCTTCCACAGTTTAGGCCTTGCCCTTGATTCCAAATTTGGCCTTCCACTTCTCTCATCCTGATTGTGCCCCTCTTCAAAACTCAGACTTTTGATTTCCAGATTTTCACACCTGTCTTTTCTTTCTTTACGTGTGTGTGTGCTCGGTCGTGTCCAACTTTTTGCGACCCCAGGAATTGCAGACTTCCAGGGTCCTCTGTCCAGGGAATTTTCCAGGCAAGAATACTGTAGTGGGTTGCCATTTCCTTCTGCAGAGGATCCTCCTGACTCAGACGTCGAACCCTCATCTCTTGCATCTCCTGCATTATCAAGCAGGTTCTTTATCAATTGAGCCACCAGGGTCTCCAAAGATACGTCTCTCCACAGACTAATGAATTAGATCTTAGGACCCCTCCTCATTTTCCACCTCAGTCCAGGGTCTTAGGTGACCTACACCAGGATTCTGCCCCCAAAGACAGCTCACAGCAGGCATGACCCAGTCCCCCAGGAGGACCAAACACTAGAAAGATTTACATAGAACTTCTCACAGTGAAATGGTGTAAGTAGCTTACATGTTTGACTGCCTCTTTAAATTGTGTATTACTCCAGGTGAGGAATTGTCTTTTTTTCTTTAATTGCTGATGCCTAAGTAAGGCTGATATAGACTTGGCATTTAATAAATATATGCTGCTGATGCTGCTAAGTCGCTTTAGTCGTGTCTGACTCTGTGCAACCCCAGAGACGGCAGCCCACCAGGCTCTGCCATCCCTGGGATTCTCCAGGTAAGAACATCGGAGTGGGTTGCCATTTTCTTCTCCAATGCATGAAAGTGAAAAGTGAAAGTGAAGTCGCTCAGTCATGTCGACTCTGTGCAACCACATCGACTACAGCCTACCAGGCTCCTCCGTCCATGGGGTTTTCCAGGCAAGAACACTAGAGTGAGTTGCCTTTTCCAAATAAATATATGAATGAGCAATAAATATGTGAATGATTCTTTTTAAATTAATTTTTGTTGATCTGTCAGGATCAGCAGGATTATGCTGTGATGACAAATCCCAGACCTCAGTGGCTTAAGTTCAGTTCAGTTCAGTTCAGTCGCTCAGTCATGTCCGACTCTTTGCGACCCCATGAATCGCAGCACACCAGGCCTCCCTGTCCATCACCATCTCCTGGAGTTCACTCAGACTCACGTCCATTGAGTCTGTGATGGCATCCAGCCATCTCATCCTCGGTTGTCCCCTTCTCCTCCTGCCCCCAATCCCTCCCAGAATCAAAGTCTTTTCCAATGAGTCAACTCTTCACATGAGGTGGCCAAAGTACTGGAGCTTCAGCTTTAGCATCATTCCTTCCAAAGAAATCCCAGGGCTGATCTCCTTCAGAATGGACTGGTTGGATCTCCTTGCAGTCCAAGAGACTCTCAAGAGTCTTCTCCAACACCACAGTTCAAAAGCATCAATTCTTCGGCACTCAGCCTTCTTCACAGTCCAACTCTCACATCCATACATGACCACAGGAAAAACCATAGCCTTGACGAGATGGACCTTAGTCGGCAAAGTAATGTCTCTGCTTTTGAATATACTATCTAGATCGGTCATAACTTTTCTTCCAAGGAGTAAGTGTCTTTTAATTTCATGTCTGCAATCACCATCTGCAGTGATCCTGGAGCCCCAAAAAATAAAGTCTGACACTGTTTCCACTGTTTCCCCATCTATTTGCCATGAAGTGATGGGACCAGATGCCATAATCTTCATTTTCTGAATGTTGAGCTTTAAGCCAACTTTTTCACTCTCCACTTTCACTTTCATCAAGAGGCTTTTTAGCTCCTCTTTACTTTCTGCCATAAGGGTGGTATCATCTGCATATCTGAGGTTCTTGATATTTCTCCCGGCAATCTTGATTCCAGCTTGTGTTTCTTCCAGCCCAGCGTTTCTCATGATGTACTATGCATAGAAGTTAAATAAGCAGGGTGACAATATACAGCCTTGACACACTCCTTTCCCTATTTGGATGCAGTCTGTTGTTCCATGTCCAATTCTAACTGTTGCTTCCTGACCTGTATACAGATTTCTCAAGAGGCAGGTCAGGTGGTCTGGTATTCCCATTTCTTTCAGAATTTTCCACAGTTTATTGTGATCCACACAGTCAAAGGCTTTGGCAATAGTCAATAAAGCAGAAATAGATGTTTTTCTGAAACTCTCTTGCTTTTTCCATGATCCAGCGGATGTTGTTAATTTGATCTCTGGTTCCTCTGCCTTTTCTAAAACCAGCTTGAACATCAGGGAGTTCACAGTTCACGAATTGCTGAAGCCTGGCTTGGAGAATTTTGAGCATTACTTTACTAGCATGTGAGATGAGTGCAATTGTGTGGTAGTTTGAACATTCTTTTGCATTGCCTTTCTTTGGAATTGGAATGAAAACTGACCTTTTCCAGTCCTGTGGCCACTGCTGAGTTTTCCAAATTTGCTGGCATATTGAGTGCAGCACTTTTACAGCATCATCTTTCAGGATTTGAAACAGCTCAACTGGAATTCCATCACCTCCACTAGCTTTTTTCGTAGTGATGCTTGCTAAGGCCTACTTGACTTCACATTCCAAGATGTCTGGCTCTAGATTAGTGATCACATCATCATGATTATCTTGGTCGCGAAGATCCTTTTTGTACAGTTCTTCCGTGTATTCTTGCCACCTCTTCTTAATATCTTCTGCTTCTGTTAGGTCCAGACCATTTCTGTCCTTTATCGAGCTCATCTTTGCATGAAATGTTCCCTTGGTATCTCTAATTTTCTTGAAGAGATCTCTAGTCTTTCTCATTCTGTTCTTTTCCTCTATTTCTTTGCACTTATCACTGAAGAAGGCTTTCTTATCTCTCCTTGCTATTCTTTGGAACTCTGCATTCAGATGCTTATATCTTTCTTTTACTCCTTTGCTTTTCACCTCTCTTCTTTTCACAGCTATTTGTAAGGCCTCCTCAGACATCCATTTTGCTTTTTTGCATTTCATTTCCATGGGGATGGTCTTGATCCCTGTCTCCTGTACAGTGTCACGAACCTCATTCCATAGTTCATCAGGCACGCTATCTATCAGATCTAGACCCTTAAATCTATTTCTCACTTCCACTGTATAATCATAAGGGATTTGATTTGGGTCATACCTGAATGGTCTAGTGGTTTTCCCTACTTTCTTCAATTTAAGTCTGAATTTGACAATAAGGAGTTCATGATCTGAGCCACAGTCAGCTCCCAGTCTTGTTTTTGTTGACTGTATAGAGCTTCTCCATCTTTGGCTGCAAAGAATGTAATCAATCTGATTTTGGTGTTGACCATCTGGTGATGTCCATGTGTAGAGTCTTCTCTTGTGTTGTTGGAAGAGGGTGTTTGCTATGACCAGTGCATTTTCTTGGCAAAACTCTATTAGTCTTTGCCCTGCTTCATTCCGCATTCCAAGGCCAAATTTGCCTGTTACTCCAGGTGTTTCTTGACTTCCTACTTTTGCATTCCAGTCCCCTATAATGAAAAAGACATCTCTTTTGGGTGTTACTTCTAAAAGACCTTGTAGGTCTTCATAAAACTGTTCAACTTCAGTTTCTTCAGCATTACTGGTTGGGGCATAAACTTGGATAACTGTGATATTGAATGGTTTGCCTTGGAAACGAACAGAGATCATTCTAGCAAGGATTTACTTGCATTTCTAATATGGAGATAAGGGAGCACTGATGTGCTCAAAGCAACAGATGTTTATTGTCTCACAGTTTTGGACAATAGACCGTGAAGTGACAGTGTCAGCAGAGTCCTGTTCTCTCTGAAACCTATAGGGGAGAACCTTTTTTTGCCTCTTCATAGCTTCTGGTGGTTTGCCAGTGATCCAGAACGTTCCTTGGCTTGCAGCAGAGAGCACTTCTGTTGCTGCCTCTGTTTCATGCCATCACATGGCACTCTCCTCTCACATCTGCTTCTTCTCCTTTTCTTAAAGAGACACCAGTCATATTGGTTTCAGGTCCACCTTAATCCAGTGTGGTCTTATCTTAGTTTGATTCTATCTGTAAAGATCCTATTTCCAAGTAAGGTTATATTCACAGGCACCAGAGGTTAGGGCTCCAACACATATTTTTAGGAGAACACAACTCAACCAATAAAACCATTTACCTCTCCAAAACCCTCCTATAGACAGAGTTACCCATTTCCCAGAAGTCATGAATTTTTACCTCACTGCTATCACTGATTGGTAATTTTATGCTGACTTCCTTGGGAAGGGTATTTATGTATTGTACAAGGAGGAAAGACAGTGAACCAAATATTTTGATGTCTAGAATGGTGGAATATGGTAGACATTAGAGATCCTAGTATTTAAGCAAAGATACTTCCAGTTATCTTCCAACCAAACAGTTGGATGATACTTCCCTGCTTCCATGAAACTAGCTGTGAAATTATGTAACTTTCTTTAAGCCAGTGAAATGTGAGCAGACTAGATATGTGTTATTTCCAGATACTAAAATTTAATGAGCCAAAGCACAATTTTTCACCTTTCTTTTTATCTTCCAGGTTGAAAGTAACTTTCCAGGTAGTGAAAATTTTGGAATGAAAGCCCTGGTATAAAGGACAGCATGAAGTAAAAACTCCATCACACAGACCTGTAGTTAGTATGTATCATATCCTACGATACATCAATTTATATTATATATACATATGTATTTGTATATACATATGTGAAAAATTCCTGTACCTATTCATCAGAGAAATATATACAAGTATTTTTAATAGAATTGTTGCAGGAAAAAATGGGAGTCAATCTAAATACTTATCAGTTGTAGGTTGAAATAAATAAATAGCTACATCCATAATCTGAATAATATATAAAAATGAAAATGAGTGAATTACAGCTATAAAAATCAATATAACTTTTCAAAACATAATTTTAATCAGTCATAATAGAAGACATAGTTATGACTGCAATTCTATAATACAGTGAGAATTAATCAGTACTTATATAGGGGTATAAAAATGTCTAATAACAGTGAAGAAAAACAAGGGAACAAAATTCAGCTAAATAACTACTTTTAACAGATACTGAATATAATGTGACTGGAGAAGGCACACAGAGCTCCTAGGGTATGAAAATTCTTTTTCTGGCATGACTGTTGGGCACATGCTGTTCATTTTATTATTGGTCTTTAAGCTTTACTTTGTACTCTTTATACAATCTGTATTTCACAACTATTGAAAAAGTAAATCTTGGACATATATATGAAGGACGCAAGTTATAGAAATAATACCATTTTCCCCCTGTGATTCCTTTTTCTTTTTTAATTAATTTTTGTTGGAGTAGAGTTGCTTTACAACATTCTGTTAATTTCTACTGTACAGCAAAGTGAATCAGCTATGTGTGTGAGATAAGTTGCTTCAGCTGGTCCAACTCTTTACGACATTAGGAACTGCAGCTGGCCAGGCTCCTCTGTCCCTGGGATTCTCCAGGCAAGAGTGGGTTGCCATGCCCTCCTCCAGGAGATCTTCCCATCCCAGGGATCAAACCCAGGTCTCCTATGTCTCCTGCATTGTAAGTGGGTTCTTTGCCACTAGTGCCACCTGGTAATCAACTATACATGTACTATGTGTACATATATCCCCCATTTTTTGGTTTTGCTTCCCATTTAGGTCACCACACAGCACTGAGTAGAGTTTCCTGGGCTATACAGAAGGTTCTCATTAATTGAGTTCTCAGGAGGCCCTAGTGGTAAAAATCCACCTGCCAAAGCAGGTAGCCATTTAAGAGATGTGGGTTCGATCCCTGGGTCAGGAAGATCCTCTGGAGAAGGGCATGGCAATCAACTCCAGTATTCTTGCCTGGAGAATCCCATGGACAGAGAAGTTATCTGTCCATTAGTTATCTATTTTATGCATAGCACCAATAGTGTATATATGTCAATCCCAATCTCCCAATTTATTCCATTCCCCTTTTCCCCCTTTGGTATCCATATCTTTGTTCTCTACATCTTTATTTCTATTTTGCAATATACCATTTTTCTAAATTTCTTATATATACATTAATATATGATAACCAGTTTTCTCTTTCTGACTTACTTCATTCTGTATGACAGCCTCTAGGTCCATCCATGGCTCTGCAAATGATCCAACTTCATTCCTTTTTATGCCTAATAGTCTATTGTGTATATATATGAACCATATCTTCTTTATCCATTCCTCTATTGATGAACATTTAGATTACTTCCATGTCCTAGCTATTGTAAATATTGTTGCAGTGAAAATTTGGGCACAAATGCCTTTTTGAATCATTGCCTTCTCTGGGTACATGCCCAGTAATGGGATTGCTGGGTCATATGTTAGTTCTATTTTTAGTTTTTTAAGGAACTTCCAAACTGTTCTCCATAGTGGCTGTATCAATTTACATTCCTGCCAACAGTGCAAGAGGGTTCCCTTTTCTCCACACTTTCTTTAGCATTTATTGTTTATAGATTTTTTGATGTTGGCTGTCCTGACCTGTGTGAGATAATACCTCATAGTAGTTTTGATTTGCATAAGTGTCAAGCCTTACATTCCTTAATCCATTTTGAGTTTATTTCTGTGTATGGTATCAGGGAACATTCTAATTTAATTATTTTACTGTAGCTGTCCAGTCTTCCCAGCACCCTTATTGAGGAGACTGTCTCTTCTCCACTGTATATTCGTGACTCCTTTGTCATAGATTAGGTGACCATAGGTCCATGCGTTTATCTCTGGGCTTTCTATTCTGTCCCATTGATCTATACTTCTGGTTTTCTGCCAGTAACATACTGCCTTGATTACTGTAGTTTTCCAATGTAGTCTGAGCTCAGGGAGCCTGATTCCTCCAGCTACCTTTTCCTGTCTTAAGATTGCTTTCACTATTTGAGGTCTTTTGTGTTTCTATACAAATTGTAAGATGTTCCATTCTAGTTCTGTGAAAAATGCCATTGGTAATTTGATAGGAATTCCATTTAATCTGTAGATTGTTTTGGATAGTATAGTCTTTTCCACAGTATTGATTCTTTCAATCCAAAAACATGGTAGATCTCTCCATCTGTTTGTGTCATCTTTGATTTCTTTCATCAGTATCTTATAGTTTTCTGTATACAGATATCTTGCCTCCTTAGGTAGGTTTACTCCTAGGTATTTAATTCTTTTTTTTTTTCACAATAGTAAATGAAATTGTTCCTTATTTCGCTTTCTGATCTTTCATTGTGAGGGTATAGAAATGCAAGAGATTTTTGTGTATTAATTTTGTAATATGCAACTTTACCATATTTATCAATTAGCTCTAGTGCTTTTCTAGTGGCATTTTTATGATTTTCTATGTATAGTATGTCATCTGCAAACAGTGATAGTTTTAACTCTTCTTTTCCAAATTAGATTCCTTTTATTTCTTTTTCTTCTCTGATTGCTGTGGCTAGAACTTCCAAGACTATGTTGACTAATAGTGGTGAGAGTGGACACCCTTCTCTTGTTCCTGATATTAGAGGAAATGATTTTAGTTTTTCAACATTGAGAATAATGCCTGCTGTGCCTTGTCATATATGGCCTTTATTATGTGGCGGTGATTTCCCTCTATGCCCATTTTCTGGAGAGTTTTCGTCATGAATTGTGTTCAATTTCATCAAAAGTTTTTCTGCATCTATCGAAATGATTATGTGGTTTTTATTATTTAATTTGTTAATATAGTGTATCACATTGATCAATTTGTGTACTTGCTGCCAGACATTCACAAAGCAGGATTTGGCCTCATAGACTTGGTACCAGTTCTTAGAGCTGGTCTTAAAGACCATCTTTTAGCCAGTCTGCTGTAAGGATTGTGAGATAGAATCTTTTTAACTCTCAGGGTGGAGAAGCATATACAGGGCAGATGTCTGGGAATTAAAAAGTTGTCATGAAATTTATCATCTGTGGCACTCTTACATATCAGTAAGAAGGATGAGTGATTAAAGGAAAAATTTACTCAGGCAACCAAGGCTTTTGAAAACATCATGATTTGTAATCTACATACATATACTTCTGATTTTTCTAGCTTAGAACTTCTATAGGAGCAGAAAGAGCCCCAATGAATAGTTCTTTGCTTAAAAGGAATTAGTTTCTTTACCTCCATGTCCAAGGTTAATAACAAGCATTATAGGTTTCATTCTTTCATAACATAACTGTTTAATTGAAAGAAAATCTGTATAACTCAAGTTTTGGTATTTTTAATGAAAACTTTAAAAGAAAAATGGTGTTGGCCCAAAGATTTTTGATAATTCAGTAATGAGGCCGTCATGACTTTTTACATACAGTTCAAGGGGAAAGTTTAGTTCTTCCCAAAGTAAGTTTAGTGAGCAGAAGTTCATCGTCAAGTCAAACAAAGACAAATATCGTATGGTATGCTTATATGTGGAAGCTAAAAAAAATGGTCTGAATGAACCTATTTATGAAACAGAAACAGAATCACAGGTGTAGAAAACAAACTTATGGTTCCTGGGGGAAACAAGGGCAACAAAGGATGAATTGGGAAGACTGGGATTGACATATACACAATACTACATATAAAATAACTGATAAGAACCTACTCTATAGCATAGGGAACTTTAATCAAAACTCTGTAATGGCTTGCATGAGAAAAGAATCTAAAAATATGTATAACTGACTCACTTTCCTGTACATCTGAAAGTAACACAACATTGTAAATCAACTAACCGCCAATACAAACTAATTAAAACAAGAAAACAACTCAGCATCAACCTAAGAACGAAGCCTCGACTTGGTTACAGCTTTAGGATATGGAGTGCCAGGCAATTTGGGGGCATAGAGCTCTGTTATATCTACCTAGCATCAGCACATTAATTAATTCAAACAAAAAGATTGAAAATAAAAGCCAAATTGATTATTTTGTTCCATGTAGATGATAACTAACTTACTATTCTTCATATTAACTAATGGCAGGTATGATGTTCTGTTCTTAGATCAATAGATTTGCTGATGATCATGATGTACGAATGTACCTTCTTTTAGCCCCAGTAATATCTTTCCCAGTGATAAAGACTTTTCTGACATTCAGCACCTGACAGATTGTTTTCTAGTTACCAATTCAGGACACAACACATCCTGCTTTAATCCCACTGTGTATCCAAATGGCCCATTCAGTTTGTGTGCATCTCTCTTCTACTAAAAATTTAATTAATCCAGATGCTCAGGGTCTTTTAGCTAATTTAGTGTTCTGATTAACTCAGGATTAAACAAAGAATTTCTTTTTTTCCAAGCTATGTTATTAAAAACATTACTAAACTGTGTTATCTTGCATTCTTGCTTAAATACTAAGACTTATAAAAACCCTGCCCTGAAAATAATCTTTCTTTTTGGCATTCCAAAAAGAGAAAGTTCCAATTCAGGCTTCAGCAGGGTGACTCCTTTTCTGAAGATCTATTTTTGAGTAGGGGTGCTGTTCAGTGCTGAAAATTTGAATGCTGTTGATCAGTCCTGGGTGTTCATTGGAAGGACTGATGCTGAAGCTGAAACTCCAATACTTTGGCCACCTGATGCAAAGAGCTGACTCATTTGAAAAGACCCTGATGGTGGGAAAGATTGAGGGTGGAAAAAGAAGGGGACAACAGAAGATGAGATGGTTGGATGGCATCACCGACTAAATGGACATGGGTTCGGGTGAACTCCAGGAGTTGGTGATGGACAGGGAGGCCTGGGGTGCTGCGGTTCACGGGGTTGCAAAGAGTCGACGTGACTGAGCAACTGAACTGAACCGAACTGTCCAAGACTTTATTCAGCTTTAAATATATAACTCGAAACTTTATTAATTCATTCTCCCCACTCCTTTCCCAGCATTACACCCTTGCCACCTTTTAGTTCTTGTCTCTTTTGGATCTATTTATGCAGCAACCTTGCCTAAAATACTGTTGATAAGGAAATGTCAAGTCAGACAAATCTGGCCTTTTGAGTTTTTTCCCCTTTGCATCCTGTCCATAAACATAGGCTTAGGTATGTCAAACAATGTATAAATGGGAGAGTGGAGTTTACTGAAGTTCATATAGAGACAGATCTAATTATTTTAAGTGAAGAATACAAAACTATAGGAAAACAATTAGTCTGAAGGTAGGAGACTTAATTTCTTGTCCCAGCTACTTATTAGGTTTAGGATATTGCACAAGTTATTTAACATAAATCTTTAAGTTTCCTGATATAGAAAGGAAGGGGTTTATGATTGCCTTGATGTTCCTTTTTGTCCCCTTCTTCCTTTTTGTGAACCCATGAACTGCTTCAGTGTTCAATCAAATGGGAAAATAGATTTCTGGTTAAGACAAATTTCCAGGAATGATTTTAGTCTTTCCCAAACTAGTGTCTTATCTTAAACACATAACACATTCAAAAATGTATTCCTCTCTTACTTCAACCAGTGGCATCTTGTCAACCAACCACTAGAGTCAGCAACTTCAAAAATCCTAGTGATCAGAGAGACAATTTTTCTAGAAAGTAAAAGTTAGAGCACGTCATCCTTCATGTATAAAACATTCATTAATGTTGACAAAAATGTAATTGGATTTGAACAGAGCCTAAATGGCAGATTTCACTGAGTGCTGTTCTGAGTGGTGAGAATCCGAAATCATGTACACTGCATCTGTCTGGGAGAATCAATAGACAAATAGAAGATCCATTTTTAAGTTACTGAAAAGCAAAGCTCATTAAAAATTATTTTGGAGCATAAACATGAAGTTATTATTTTTCAGTCCAATCCATGAATTTAGAAAATTCATAAATCAGAAGATAATAGCATTTCTATTCACTGGATGGATAATAATGATTCAATGCCATAACCATTACATTCCTTAGAAAAATAATTTTCACCATCATTTTCATCTTGGATCAGAATGTGGTGATTTGTTATTAGTTAACTGGGATGATAAATGCTCCAAAAGAATATCTAGACTATACAGACTATAATGAGTAAATGATAGGAAGCCCAAATGTTTGTTTTCTAATTAGTATTTTGGATCATTTTGGTTTAAATCCTCACATTTAATGACATTTTATGGGATAGTTACATTCACAGTGTCACACAGTGATTTGGTGGCCAGAATTCAACATTATACTCCTCCAAAGGGTGTTAACATTTTTCAAAAGAAGATTCCTGGTAACAAAATTTAACTCCAGTCCTCAGTCACACACATGAACACAGACACACACAATTGGTGGTGGTGGTGGTTTAGCCACTAAGTCATGTCCAACTCTTGTGACCCCATGGACTGTAGCCCACCAGTGTCCTCTGTCCATGGGACTTCCCAGGCAAGACTACTGGAGTGGATTGCTATTTCCTACTCCAGGGGATCTTCCTGTCCCATAGATCAAACCTGGGTCTTCTGCATTGCAGGTGGATACTTTACCAACTGAACCACCAGGGGAGTCCCCCCCACACACAATTCATCACTCTTATATCCACCTTTCACATCTGCATAAAGATATCACTTAGTTCAACAAAAATGTTACTGGATCATGATTTCAAGTCACTCCACCAAACTGGAGCAAGGACAGAAAATGTATGAAATATCGCTCAGGTTAACTTTCATTTATATTCAGCTTTCTTCTTTAGAATACTTCACATTGTTTCATTTTGTTTTGCAATTTTCTTAAGGTATTTTAAATTGAAGAAGTTCAAATCTTCTTTTTCCATTAATAGATATTACTTCCATTATATGTCTGCTTCTTTCTTCATTCTCAAATATGATCTTTTACATAAAAGTGGGTCACAGAAAATTGTTAATGTCAAGTCATTCCAGATCCATTAATCTACCTTTCAGGGCTGAAGAAGCAATATGTGATGTTACCAGGAAACAATTTCAGGTAGACTACACTGCTATTTCTTGTGTTCTTCCCTAAGGAAATATCTTTGTTAGAAGAAAATGGGTAATTTTAAATACTGCATTTGTTTTCAATGACTTAAAACTCTTCAAATTTTAAGCTCAAAGGATTAAGCAAAAATAAAACCTCATTATATTACATGTTATCTGATGAACAATTTTACAAACTACTTTTTAAAAACTTTTCACACCCAGAGCAGTGTGAGGAAGCATAAAGAATACTGAGCTCAGAGTCAGAATATCTAGGGTTGATACTTGATATACCATCAACAAGCTATGATGGGTGCGTAGTTATTGGCTGTACTCTCCTATTTGCAAGAAAGATCTTTTAGCTTCCATATGCTTCCCTTGTAGCTCAGCTTGTAAAGAATCCGCCTGCAAGGCAGGAGACCCTGATTCGATTCCCGGGTTGGGAAGATGCACTAGAAAAGGGGTAGGCTACCCACTCCAGTATTCTTGGGCTTCTCTGGTGGCTCAGTTGGTAAAGAATCCACCTGCCATGTGGGAGACCTAAGTTCAATCCCTGGGTTGGGAAGATCCTTTGAAGAAGGGAACGGCTACCCACTTCCATATGATTCTTTGACATTTCTAAAATTCTCACCACTTCATTCAATCCTTACACATGTACTAAATTCTGAGTTTGTGCCAGGGCTTGTCCCAGGGGCTGGAGAGATCACAGATGACAAGGTACAGCCTTGACCACTGAAGGGCCTGATGGAGCAGAACAGGAGGTGCGTCCATATGAGTATACTCTGGGGTACGGCTGCATCGGCCTAGTATTTTCACCACATCCAGCTCCTATCATTCTCCTCACCTTGCTACACACATATGTACCTTCACACACACATATACCCACTCAAGCAGTTTCCCCATCACAAAAATATAGCTTTTAATCCAATTCAGTGAGTCAACATCCATAGTACTCTAATTTGCATGGTTAAAATGTATCTTTTTGAATGACTGAATTCTTCAGTATGTCCTGGTTGTTAGAAATGTGAATGGGTGACTGAAAATTTTCTAGCATGCCTATAGAAAAGAAAGTAATTTCAAAATTATGTCCAAGTCTATGTTCAAAAGGAGAGATATTCCTGTTGTGACCCCTTCTGGAATAACATAACCAACTTGCACTAAATATTCCTTCTGTTAATTTCTCATATTATCTGAAATTCAAATGTCAAGCATTTACCGCATTGATTTAAGGTGCTTCTTGTTGTTGTTCAGTTGCTATGTCATGTCCAGCTCTTTGCAGCTCCATGGACTGCAGCACGTCACTCTTTCCGGTCCTTCACCATCTCCTGGAGTTTGCTCAAACTCTTGCCCATTGAATCAGCAATGTCATCCAACCATCTCATCCTTTCATTTCCTTCTTCTCCTGCCTTCGAGCTTTCCCAGCATCAGAGTCTTTTCCAATGAGTCAGCTCTTCACATCAGGTAGTCAAAGTATTGGAGCTTCAGCTTCAGCACCAGTCCTTCTTTAGCTTCTGTTAAAAGGTGATCTCCCTGATGTAGATTATATGCTGTGTCTTTTCCAGTCATGTTGCTTGGTGAGAGTTAGCTTCTCTGTTTCTATTTTATAGTGAATTGAGAGTAAAATGCAGGTTAAAATTTCTAAACCATTCTGGTATAAGTGGGAGCTGTCAGTACCGACCTTGGCAGAGGTTTTGGCACAGGGCTGAACTTAGGACTCCACTAGGCAGAGGGCTGTGGAGAATGCACCCTAGAGAGAATCAGAGTTGGTATCTAGAAGCAAAGTTATAGCAAGACTCAAGAATAAGAAGCATTAATTCAAAACAACTGGAAAGGAAAACAGAAACCATGAAACTAGACAAAAGGAGTCTAAAGAAACCATAACACAAATTAAGCTTAGAAAAGAGGTTGAGTGTGGCATTTAAGAAATTTTCTAAGATACCAGAATATAAAGCCACAGGAAACTTTTGTACTTCCCAACCCAGGGACTGAACTTAGGTCTCCTGGATTGCAGGCAGATTCTTTACCAGCTGAACCACCAGGGAAGCCCAAGAACACTGGAGTGAATAACCTATCCCTTCTCCAGTGGATCTTCCTGACCCAGGAATCAAACTGGGGTCTCCTGCGTTGCAGGTGGATTCATTCCCAGCTGAGCTACCAGGGAATCCTGTAGAAAGCCATAAAGAGGTCCAAATCCAGAAAGGAGTGTGGCATGGGAGAAACAAATTAAAATCAAAGAAGGGAAGAGAAACTGACCAAAGTTTAAGGTAGTGTCTTGAAAATGAGCTAGAAATGTTTTAATCACTTTGAACTCCCCTGAAGAAGGTGGAAAGGAAGAAATATATCAGCAAACTCTTGCTTTTAGCCAACAGCTGATTTAGTCCAAAATTACATTACTTCATGTTACGTATGGCTACAACTCCAATTTCTGCCAGAGGAGATAGTTAACCCAAAATATCCCCTTTTCAGGGATTTAACTGTCAAATTCAATGAAGTGAATGCAGAGTATGTACTGACAAATCTTTTGCTCAACTGATTAAGAAAAACAGAGAGGAGACATGGGCACCCCTTTATGTCAGGAAAAAATGGTGGTGCCTCTGTTCCACAGGCAACTCTGGCAAAGGCTGTGTGTTTTGAAACTTGGTGCCAAGAGCCAGTGTATTATCTGTAAACACTGATCTTGTTCTCCGGAAGCCCTAGCAGTTATCTTCAATTTGGTCACTTCTCTTTCATCAAAACATTTCAGTTTCCTTATCTTCGAAATAATCCATTATGGCTATTTTCTATTTTGGAGGAAGGAACAGGAAAGATGACTTATCTTTATAAATGTGCTTCCAAAAGGACCTGGGCCAGCTCACACATTTGACACATAGCACAAAGGCACAATAGGACAATTAGAGCAAAAAGGAATCCATGAAAGAGAAAGAGTTGGTGTTAGTCAATGAACAGCTGAATAAATTTCTACACTTGGGAAATTATTATGGATCTAACATTTCTAGCTAGTAAGGCAAGAGAGAGGAAGAGAACAAGATGGTGGAGGAGTGGGTGGACACGGAGTACATCTCTCTCCACGGATACATCAGTTATACACCTTCTGACACAGAAGCGCATGCAGAACACCAGCTGAGAGCGGACAGGAGTACCGACCAGTGGAAAAGAATATATAGAACCACACAAAACTCAGTAGGACAAAGGAACTAGGGGGAAGAACAGGAGTGTCAGTAGGACTGGACCTGCCCTCGGCTGGTGGGGGAACTGAAGAAAGGTGAGAGGGAAATAATGTTGTGTTTATCTGCTTTGGTTTTATAACATCACACAGTTCGTAAATTTCAGAAATGCAATTATTCAGAGCTTCCCTGGTGGCTCAGTGATGAAGAATGGGCTGCCAGTGCAGGAGATACAGGTTCAATCCCTGGATCAGGAAGATCCAACTAAGCCTGTGTGCCGCAACTACTGAAACGTGTGCACCCAGAGCCTGTGCTCCATGAGAAACCACCACAAGAAGGAGCCTGAGCACCACAGCTAGAGAGTAGCCCATGGAGCAACAGAGACCCAACACAGCCAAAAACAAATAAATAAATAAAACTAATTTTTTAATGCAATTATTCTTGAGACAACAGAGATCCCTTCAGAAAACAGCACTTCCCTCCATCTAAGTTACTTGATACAGAAGATCGCAGATTCTTTGAATCACTTCCGCAGTGAGAACTAACATAGGGGTGTCCCCTGTAAGCTCTCTTTCACTCACTGACTCAGCAGAGCCAGATCTCCCAGGGAAAGGGGAAGAAATGCCAGTTTTCCACAATGAATGGCCACCAAGTCACTGAGGAAGTCACCGTCTCTAGGCTTCCAAAGAGCCAGAGGGCTTGTGGCCCAGGTCACCAAAACCAAAAAGAGAAGAGAAAGATGAGCAGAGCCTCAATAGAGGAGAAACATCAAAAAACACAAGCTAGGCTTCCTAGATTTTTTTTCCAACTCTATTAAGAAAGTACTGGCAACCCAATGAGTCACTGAAATGCACCTTCTCTACCTGTTGACTTGCTGTTGTTCAGTCTCAGTCGTGTCCGACTCTTTACGGCTACATCGACTGCAGCATGCTACTCTTCCCTGTTCCTCAATATCTCCCAGAACTTGCTCAAACTCATGTCCATTGAGTCGATGATGCTATCCAACCATCTCTTCCTTTGTCTCCCCCTTTTTCTGCTGCCTTCAATCTTTCCCAGCATCAGGATCTTTTCCATTGAGTGGGCTCTTCCCATCAGGTGGCTAAAATATAGGAGCTTCAGCATTCGTCCTTCCAATGAATATTCAGGGTTGATTTCCTTTAGGATTGACTAGTTTGATCTCCTTGTTGTTCAAAGGACTCTCAAGAGTCTTCTCCAACACAACATTTTGAAAGCATCAATTCTTTGGTGCTCAGCCATCTTTATCGTCCAACTCTCACACATGTACATGACTACTGGAGAATAGTGTTGACTATATGGGCCTTTGTCTTAATACTTAAAGCAATAAATGCCTCTTGGGATGGCCACCCCAGATTTCCTCTTCTATGGGGGCAGCCCCTTAGCTATCGACCTCCAATAGCTTCTTCTATCTCCCCTATTCTGAAGCAGGCACAGCTGGTTACTCATATTCCCTTTCTTGTGAATCTGAAACTTAGAATGAAGAATCATCAAGCTGGAAATTGTGCTTTAGGGGACAAAGAGGTCTGTGAACTTTTACTCCTGAATACGCTGAAGCTCTCACAGGATCATCTCTTCCCTGGATCCAGCTTGATTATCTTTTTCTTGGATTATGTGGGCTGCACAAGTCTTCTAAATTTTCCTTTTTTCCCACCCTCTTTTTCCTTTACTTGGCCAGAATTGATTTCTATTTCTTAACTTATAATACACATATGAGTCCCTGCATAAGATTCTTACAAATAACACTAAGAGATACAAGAGGGAAAAAAATTAGCCTTGATTATCAGTAAGAAATATAATCATATACAATGAAATTAGAAAGGGAGAACAAGAATGGAGGGTGGTGGTATATGGAATTATCATGGCTCCAAATGAAAATAGGAATTGTCACAAGCCTAGTTATCTAGAAGCAAATGCTGAGAAAGAGTTTGGGTGCAAGATGTTCACAAGGAATCAACACCTGCAAATGGAACAGAGAAGAAAATTGAACTGTGGTGCCCATCCAGAAACTCCTTGCAGTCAGGAGCCCAGGAACCAGACGCTGAAGCAGCCCTTGGGATGAGCAGACCCCTGGAGGCCACCTTCTTGTCACCCCCCACAGCAAGTCGTACCGTAAAGGGAGACGTGAGCAGCACGTCTCTGTGTCTATCAGAGTCCACCCTTGGTGTCATTTGGACCCACTTCTCCATATACAATCAGGGAGCATCTCCTCCCAGTTTCCAGTGGGAAACTTAGAAGAAGAAGGTTAGTTGGTGGGAAGAATTACCTCTCCTCTCCTGCAGTCAATCTCAGGCTGCAGCTGATACTCATCATCTCCCTCCTTCACCAGCTATTTGAGATTACCATCAGCATTAGCTTCATCTCTGCTGGCCTTACATAGCAGTTGTTGAAGGCAAAAGCGCATCGTGCAGAGCCATGAGTCCAGGGGCTGCTGTCACCACACACACAGCTGCTGCAGCTTCACCCTGGGCTTCCTGCAGCAGCTTCGCTGGGCAGCGACCACGCCCCACCGAGATAAAGATGCAAGGCAGAAATAATGGCTGTGTTTGGAAGCTTCAGCCTCTCCACTTGAAATGGTTGTTCTCCAAGACTTGGCTTAGTTCTTTCTGAGTATAGGTCTTGCCGGGGAAGGAGCAGATGCTTTATATTTACTATAAAACAGAAACTGTGGGAGATAGTCCTCTTAGCAGCGAAATTTTACTCCCAGAAGCTTGGCAACATGGATTATTAATCTCTATGACTTTCATCCTACTTTCTCTCTCTAAAATAATAATTAAAGAAAAAAAAAAAGAATCTCATTGTTGAAAAAAAAAAAAGAATTCTCAGGCTGAGATTGTGGGCATTGTTGTGTCTACCCATTTATAGTCACAATTATAGAAGAGAGTACCAAGAAGGACCCAAGTGGATCATCTGGGTTCAATACATAGTCCTCCTTCTCCCCATTACACAACAGCAGGTTTAACTTCTCTGGACTCAGGGTCAAGGCAATAACACCTCTTCTTTCCTGCCCATGACACAAGTTGCCTAGACCACTCAGGTGGTGGCCACATTTTATAATTCAATAGGAATCTCGCTGTGGCCCTCAGCAAAGTATGCCCAAAGGGAACCTCTCACACAGTGGACTGCAGAGTTACAAGGACAGAAAGGACAAGTCATCCAGCGAATTTCTGGGAGTGATATAACTCTCATTAACAACTACTGAAACTATAGTGACCAGCCCAAAAGCAGCGGGGGCCGTTCACTGGGCACGTGTTAGGAACCAGGTTCTGAGTGTGAGTGATTTCACTTGATCCTCACACAGTCCAGTGACGCGATTACCCTCATAATCTCTATGTTGCACTTGAGGAGAAGGAGGCTTGCAAAAGGGAAATTGCTGGCTCAGGGTCATGCGGCTAATAAACGCAGAGCTAGAACACCTTTGCTCTCATTATTTTGTAGCATCACATGAAATAATTAAAATCTAGCTACAAAGCCAAAGATAAATGAGCAAACTCATGTTAATAGAAGAAATAACTTTGTCATGCTTTGTGTTTGCTTGCTGATTGATAAGCGAAGAACTAGTGTAGCTTTATCATTTTTATTATCAGTTAATTACTCTTCATATGTTCATGTTTCAGAATGGCCCTGAATCTTTTCTTATTATCAATATTCAATTAGAAACGATGCCCCAGTTTCTATCCTTCAATAAATCCTGGAGTGGTGTCTGTTAAATATATGTATGTGTAAAAGAATGATAAGACAACCCCTTATTCTAAAAATATATTGAAGCAGGAGAAAGAGGCTGCGCATTAATTTTTTTTCTAAAGAAGCTCAAAATGGCATCTCTCTCAGCTCATTAACTCTAGAAACATTCCTATGAGGATGGCTACCAAGGAGCTTTCTTGTTTCAGAACGAAGGAGCCCTAAGTAGATGGAAAAAATAGAACTCAAAACTTTAGGAAGAGCCGTTTTATTAGAAACTAAGTGTGTCTGCTATGAAGGAGCTAAAATCAGATCTTAATTCAGAGCTGTAGTCAGGAGATGATGTCTCCCTTTGGGGAGCATGAACGAAAGGGCACTAGGAAGTATTTTTAGAGATGACTTGTTTTGAATCCAGAAAGAATAATTTTTAGATACATGGGTATTTATTATATTATTATTCCTACTTTCCTGTATTTTTTTTCAAACTTTTAAAGCAAAAGAATTTTTTAGAGAAATCCAGAAAGAAAGAAAAGGGGATGGAGGGAAGGAGAAAGAAAAGTAAAGAAAGAGAATTCATTTTCCTACACGCAGATTCTCTTGTTCAGAAGCAATTTATAAAAATAGTCATCCCCAGCTTTTCCTTCTGTTCTACCTACCACATTTTAAAACAACTATGAAGAGCAACATCCTCACCAACCACAGAGTAATAAACTTGAAAAAACCTTGAACTTTAAGAATACTTTGACCTGATAGTCTTATTCTTTAGGAACAATGAAATGACTGACAACAAGCAGTGGGAAATACTGTGCACTGGGGCAGTATGTGAACCTCCATTGGCACCAAAATTATCTCTATTGAATCTGCCACTCTTTCATTTACGAGTGGTGCGGGTTGGGCAGATTATTCAACCTCTCAGCACCTTACCTTTCTTATCTGCATTATGAGGATAAGAAAACTTAGCTCCTAGCGTTTTCTTAGGACTAAATGAGATGATTTAGATGCCTGGTATAAGATAGCAGCCATTAGTAAACCTTCCTGCCCACCCATCTTTCACAACCAAACCAGTTTAAGAAGGAAGCTTTGTCTGTCTGAGCTGAGCTCTTCAGGTGATTTTCAGGTGCAGCACTTTCCACGTGAGCCCTTCTCTGCAAATGAGCCAAGATGAGTTTATTCCACCAGTGTGATGACCAGTTTTATGGTAGTAACCAGGAGTCTCTCTTCCTTAAGGGTGGCATGCATACACTGTCTCCTGACTCCCTCACAAGCCTCTAACTTGCTCGGCTCTGGGCCTGTTTGTTTTCTCTGATCTGATGGTCCCTGAAGCAACTCTGAAGACAGGGACACAAAGGGTGGGCTAAGGAGCGGTGAGCAGGCACAGGGACTGGGAGAGGAGAGGTCAGATTCAGAGAAAACAGAAAAAGCAAGGAAGCAATCTGCCAAGGTGATTAGAGGCCGCCTTCCCCAGGGTGTAACTCAACACAAAGTCGATTTTCCTTCTGACAGCAGTTTTCATATCCTGCAAGGTTTGCCATGAGCAGAATTGAAGAGAGTAAGCCCTGCTATCTGAAAGGAGGGAAGAAAGACAAATTTTATATATGCTCAAAAGTCTCAGAAATACTCCTGGAGAAAAGGATAAAAAGCTTTTAAACATGACTGTTTGACCCACTCAGCTGTGCATGGCTCTACTCTCCAGGAAAAGGAGAAAAGCTGCTCTGTCTAAAGCAGGCTCCTTTCTTGGGGCTTCCTTGGTGGTCCAGTAGTTAAGACTCCATGCTGCTTCCACTGCAGGGAGTGAGGGGGGTAGGCACTGGTTTGATCCTGATGGGGAACTCAGATTCCACATGCCTGGAGGCAAGGCTAAAAAAAAAAAATCAGATTCCTCTCAAAGAGCTCTAGGGCTCCAGTCTCTCCTACCTGCTCAGCAAGTTGAGCACAAGTGGCTCCAAGTGGCAGTCAAACCCTTGTCCAATCTGACTCCAATTCCATATTTTCAATTTGGTCTCCCATCAAGATCCTCTTCCCGAGACCAAACTGGGACATTTTATTTACCTCTAAATACCTGTAAATAAAATTTACCTCTAAAGTCCCTTGGACTGCCAGGAGATCCAACCAGTCCATCGTATAGGAAATCGGTCCTGAATATTCATTGGAAGGACTGATGCTGAAGCTGAAACTCCAATACTTTGGCCACCTGATTTGAAGAACTGACTTATTGGAAAAGACTCTGATACTGGGAAAGACTGAAGGCGGGAAGAGAAGGGGACGGCAGAGGATGAGATGGTTGAATGGCGTCACTGACTCTATGGACATGAGTTTGAGTGAACTCCGGGAGTTGGTGATGGACAGGGAGGCACTGTGTGCTGCAGTCCATGGGGTCACAAAGAGTCAGACACGACTGAGCAACTGAACTGAACTGAACTGAAAATACCTGTGATTTTCTTTCACAGACATTACACATTCTTTGTGCAATGGTTTGTTTAAAAAGTATTTAACCAAATGCTGATCAGGCAAATTTATTTTCTTTTCTACCCACTTACATTTATTCAGGGCTTCCCAGTTAGCTCAGTGGTAAAGAATCCACCTGCCAATGCAGAAGATGGGGGTTTGTCTCCTGGGTCAGAAAGATCCCCTGGAGGAAGGTATGGCAACCCACTCCAACATTCTTGCCTAAAGAATCCCATAAACAGAGGAGCCTGGTGGTCTACAGTCCATGGGGTCACAAAGAGTCGAACACGACTGAGAGATTAACTCTTTCAGTTTTCATGGCACTTATTCTATGGAGGTCCTTTTCTTCACCCCAAATGAAAATTCAGGCAGTCACATTTTCTTAGCTAATCATTTTGGCAGCAAAAGATCCTCTGAAAAATGCTAGATTAAAAGGATCAGTCTTAAACCCAGGCTGTCTTTCCCCACCTCAGGACTACTGCAAGCAGGAAGGCTGCCACAGAGGAGAGGAAATCTGGTTGGATGATTCTCTTTCTCCTTTTCCTATCCTTCCTCCTCCACATCGATTCCCTGTATTTCCAATGCTTCCAGTGTACGAGATGGAGGACAGAGAAGAGATGAGGGGAACAGAAAAGTTGCTACCTAAACAGTGTTTTCTGGACTTCATCCTTGTATCTTCAGAGACTACCAGTATCAGCCAGAGCCTCTCCATGGAGACAAGAACAATGCTTCTCTGACTGGTTGCTTACTCCTTTCTTGAGCACAGCACTTCTCAAGGCGGGTCCAGGGATCCCAGAGAATTCTTGGGACCCTTTCAGGGAGGCTGCAAGGCGAAAACAACTTTCATCATGATACTAAGATGTGCTGTACCTTTTTCACTTTCTTTCTCCCACGGGTGTACAGTATGTTTTAAAGAGGCTATAGTATGTATTCATAATTATGTGAGAAGGCTATTTGGATATTCCTCCCTTTTCCAACTAGTGCACATCTGCGTGAGGTTGAACTTTCTTCTCTTACTTCAACCAAAACAACGCTAAATGCAGAACCACAGACCAAATGCCAAAGCAGAATCCTGTAGTCTTCCATTAAACCAGACATTAAAGGGATTTGCAAAATTGTAAAACAGCACCACTCTCCTCTCTAAATTGGTTTTCTATTTTAGAAAATATCTTCTATCCATATAAAAATATTATTCATTGTTGTTGTTCAGTCGCTAAGTCATGTCCAACTCTTTTGCAACCCCATGGACTGTAACCCAGCAGGCCCCTCTGTCCATGGCAGTATTTGCCAGGCAAAAATACTGGAGTGAGCTGCCATTTCCTTCTCCAGGGGATCATCCAGAAAAAGGGATCAAATCTGTGTTTCCTGCATTGGCAGGCAGGTTCTTTACCACTGAGCCACCAGGGGGAGGGATTTAAGAACACCATAATCCTCAACCTTCAAATCTGTCTCTTTTGAACTCCTTTATTATATATTGATGTTGATTATCATATATTGATGTCCTATATTTTATATATATATAATATGTTGATGTTGATTATATTCTTATTATGATTTTGTGATATTATTTGCTTACAGTTGTTCATGGCCATATGGTCACATACAAAACCTGACCAACAAGAATGTGAGCTACTTCAAGGTCTGATTTATTCATCTTTTAATCCCCAGTTCTTAGAATAGTAGGAGGAAGTAAACGACAACCCACTCCAGTATTTTTGCTGGAGAATTCTGTGGACAGAGGAGCCTGGCAGGTTATAGTCCATGGGGTCACAAAGAGTCGGACATGACTGAGCGACTAGTACCCACTCACTTAGAAGAGAAATGCTGATTACATATCAGTCGAATTTATAGAGCATCAGAAGGGAGGATCACTCTAAGACTGAATTCTTGCCTTTTTTTTTTTTTTTTTTTTGGCATCTGTTCCTTTAGATCTCTTCTATACTGTTGGTAAGGAAATTGAAGCGATATTACAGGAAAGATAAATCAGAGCCTGCCTGGGATGAAAGCCCAATCCTTAAAGACTTCGTGAGGCTCTCAAATGAGGCTCTGGTGATTTAGGAACATCACGAGCCTTTCCAGGGGAGGCAGCTGTTCAAGATAAATTATTGACTCTGCCCATTCCTGTCACCCTTCAAAGCACCCCAGAAACAGTGACACCATTATCTCCAATTTTGCACACAGAAGTGGGCAGTTCATAGAATTGTTGAACGTTTGTACAAGTACGAACCTTCAGACATTTTCTCATTTGCAAATGAGTTATGTAAATTATTCAAGTCCACCGGGGCCAACTAACGGTGGAGTCCTTTATGACATCTTTATGACCCTTTCAACTCCACTGATTATAAATGCACATGGCTATAATACAGGAACACATCATGACAGAAGGAGAGATCAAGTCTTACTAGGCAGAGAAACTTCAAAGGAAGATTTATAGAGGGAGGAAGAGACCGGAGAGAAACGAAGGGAGAGAGTAGGGGAAAGAGGAACCGAATGCAGACAAGGATGCAAAAAACTAACACGAAGTTTACTGTTTTAAAGGAACAAAACAAAGCAAACAAAGCCCCTGCCACTTCCCATGATTCTTCCACTAGAAGGCTGTGGAGATTTCGTTTTCTACTACTGCATAGCAAATTAACACAAACAGGAGCTTAAAACAGCTCTCACTGATTATCTCACTGTTCCATAGGTCAGAAATTCTGGTGCTACCCCGACCGACTTCTCAGCTCAGACGTCACAAGGCTGCAGTCTTGTGTCTCAGGGTCGGTCAGGCTGTGTTCTTATCTGGACCTCGGGGCCCTTTCCAAGTTCATTCAGATTATTGAGAGAGTTCAATTCATTGTGGTTGCAGGACTCATGGCAACTTGCCTCTTCAAAGCCAGCGAGAGAATGTCTCTACTACTATGACTCTTTCTGACATCAGCAGATGCCTAGCACCATGCCTTTTAAGGAGTCACCTGGTTAGGTCAGGCCCAGCAAAGATAATCTCCTTTTTTTATTAACTCAGTCAACTGATTAGTAACCTAATCACGGGAGTAATGTCCCGTCATATTCTCTAGCTCCAGCTTCACGCAAGACAAGAAGACTAGACACTGTGGCACAAAAAGAGGTGGAAGTTTGAGGGACCAGAGTAAAATCCTGCCTCTTATGGCCTATCCTCTGGTCCAGTGATTTATCTTTTACAAAATACAGTCACTTCCTGCCAACGTTCTGGACTCTTATCCCATTATAGCATCAGTTCAAAGCCCCAAATCTAGGTTTACTTTTCATTCAATGATTTTCTAAAGATGAAAGCAACAGTTCTAGCCACCTGTAAGTTAAACAAAAGTTGATTTTACACTTTAAGATAAGAAAACATGTATTATCCAGGAATACGCTATCCATCCTCAAATGATTACTTCTGGTTTGCAGATCAGATATGATTTACTAATTTTGCACAGTCACTAGAGGTTTGGAATTACCCAAAGTACGAAAAAAAAAGAACATAAGAGGTTCTCTGGGCGACACGCACATTAAGTCGATAGCACTGTAATTCTACCAGGTTACTTTGGTTTGGCTTCATAATCTGTGGAACTAAAAAGATGTCACTACTATGGTCTTTTATTCATTGGCTAATCTAAGTTTGAGACATAGTAGTTTCTCCAGTTCCTCCTATCCAAAGGCAGCACTTTTTTTTTTTTTTAAACTCTGCTGCTGCTGCTGCTGAGTTGCTTCAGTTGTGTCCGACTCTGTGCGACCCCACAGAAGGCAGCCCACCAGGCTGCCCCGTCCCTGGGATTCTCCAGGCGAGAGCACTGGAGTGGGTTGCCATTTCCTTCTCCAATGCATGAAAGTGAAAAGTGAAAGTGAAGATGCTCAGTCCTATCTGACTGTTAGCAACTCCATGGACTGCAGCCTACCAGGCTCCTCCGTCCATGGGATTTTCCAGGCAAGAGTACTGGAGTAGGTTGCCATTTAACTTTTATGGTTGCTCCATTTTGCTCTTAGGATTACGTCTAAAATCTTTGGACTTGTCTGTTTGTTTTTTAATTCATTAATTTCTGCATTTTTCTGTTTTACTTACATTTGTCAGTCTTCAAACAGAGCAAGACTCCTGCCTCCAGTTTCCATGTCCCTGAATGCCAAAGGGCAAATCTGAACAGTTGCTAATCAGGAAAGGGAGGGGACAGGAGGGAAAGAAGGAAGGAGCAGTCAGGAAACAATAGTGCAGCCTTGGGCAGGATTCTGGTTCTGCCTCAAGGGATACACATATTAATAACAATATCTTTGAACACTTTACAAAACTAAAAAAAAAAACCAACAAATCTTCATTCCAGATTAGGGGAACCAGTGGTGGTTGTGGTTTAGTTGCTAAGTTCGGTCCGACTCTTGCGACTCCGTGGGCTGTAGCCTGCCAGCCTCCTCCGTCCATGGGGATTCTCTAGGCAAGAATACTGGATTGGGTTGCCAGTTCCTCCTCCAGGGGATCTTCCCAACTCAGGAATCGAACCCAGGTCTCCTGCATTGCAGGCAGATTCTTTACCAACTGAGCTATGAGAGAAACTGGAGGAGCTCATAAAGATTAGACCACCTGAAGCCCAATTCTAGGAGTGCAGGTCCTGCATACATCCTATCTTGTCAGCAACCCTGTCCTTCAGTCATTGCTCTAAAAACTCCTCACCAATCCTCCCATGTTGGGACACACAGTTTTCAAGGGAATGAGCCCACTGTGTCCCCCTTCACCTGGTAAAGTAATAAAGCTATTCTTTCTTACTTCACCCAAAACTCTGTCTCTGAGACAAAATTTGGCATCCTCTGAAAAGGGCTTCCCTGGTGGCTCAGATGCTAAAGAATCCAACTGCAATGGGGGAAACCTGGGTTTAATCCCTGGTTTGGGAAGATCCCCTGGAGGAGGGCATGGCAACCCACTCCAGTATGCTTGCCTGGAGAACCCCACAGACAGAGGAGCCTGGCCGGCTACAATCCACAGGGTCGCAAAGCTTCAGACACAACTGAGTGACTAAGCATAGCACAGCACAGAGCTATTTAAAATCCTAAAAGGTGATGCTGATAAAGAACTGCACTCAATTTGTCAGTAAATTTGGAAAACTCAGTAATGGCCACAGGACTGGAGATGGTCAGTTTTCATTCCAATTCCAAAGAAAGGCAATGCCAAAGAATGTTAAAAACTACCACACAATTGAACTCATTTCGCATGCTGCTGCTGCTGCTGCTAAGTCACTTCAATCGTGTCCGACTCTGTGCGACCCCATAGACATCAGCCCACCAGACTCCGCCGCCCCTGGGATTCTCCAGGATAGCATCGACTGAAAAAAGATGTACAATTTGAGAGTTGTGAGTTAAGTTTCATTTGGGGCAAAATGAGGACTGCAGCCTGGGAGGCAGCATCTCAGATAGCTCTGAGAGACTGCTCCAAAGCGGCAGTGGTAGAACGGCAATATATAAGGTTTTGGTGAAGGGGGAGTTCAATACCATGAAGCACCCATTTTACAAAAGGTTTTTGTTAGTCATGAGGGTCTGATGTTACCATGAAGGGATTTAGTGCTTCTTTAGACATGAGGAGATGCAAGGATTGAGATCATAAAATCTGTTTCTTAAAGCATCCAACTGTCTAAAGACCTGTCCCACCAGATTCCCTAGAGCACAGGGTGCCTCGCTCCACCCTGAACTCCCTCAGGGATTGTTACAGGTCAGCAGCTATAGCAGCACGGCGTTCAGTCTCCTTAGAGGCAGACAGCAAATGCCTTTGTTGTTCAGTCATTGGTAAGTGCCAATTTGTAGTTGACAATAGTAAAATTATGCTCAAAATCCTTCAAACTGGCCTTCAGCAGTACATGAACCAAGAACTTCCAGAGGTGCAAGCTGAATTTAGGAAGCGCAGAGAAACCAGAGACCAATTTGCCAACAATTCCTGGGATCATAGAGAAAGCGAGGGAAGTCCAGAAAAACAACTACTTCTGCTTTAGTGAGTACTCTAAAGCCTTTGACTGTGTGGATCACAACAAACTGTGGAAAATTCTTAAAGTGATGGGAATACCAGATCACTTTACCTGTCTCCTGAGAAATCTGTATGCAGGTCAAGAAGCAACAGTTAGAACCTTACATGAAACAATTGACTAGTTCAAAATTGGGAAAGGAGTATGACAAAGCTATATATTGTCTCCCTGCTTATTTAACTTGGGTTTTACTGGTAGCTCAGATGGTAAAAAATCTGCCTGCAATGCAGGAGACCCAGGTTTGATCCCTGGGTCAGGAAGATTTCCTGGAGAAGGGAATTAGCTATGTCTCTTTTAGACAACATATTGCTAAATGTGTGTTTTTAAATCCATTCTAAGAGCTTTTATCTTTCAACAGTTAAGTTCACTCCCTTCTGCTGTTCAAACAAATATGCTTAGATTTGGTTTTATTTTATAGTTTACATTTATTTATTCTAATGTCTTTTTGTTAGTATTTTATTTTTGTTTATAGTATTTTATATAGTCTTTGATTTTTTATTTAGATTTTGAAGTTATATTCTGCCTTGGATTCTACATGGGTTTAGCTTTACAATTTTAAATTATATGCCTGAAGCTATGTGACTCAGTGCCTCCACTTCTAATAGAAGAAAAGAAACAAGAAATATTAAACACAAAATTCAGGAGAGCAATTGTCTTTGTGAGGTAGGCAATAGGATGGAATCAGAATGGAGAATATAGATACAAAATATGAATATGTGATCAAGACCTAACGTCGGTGGTGTTACCATTGTGTTTTTATGCTTTATGGCTTACATATATTTTTTATATTGTCATGTATACACCAAATATTATTTTAAAACTAAAGATTCATAAGTATCAACTTTCTCTACCTTTCTTGCTTTTTCTTCTACCAGGACCCTCCCCAGTTCTCAGCATTTTGTGTTTTGTTGCTATCTTTTTTACTTCTTACTCATTTTGTTTTAAGTAGACTATTATTTTGACAATATGTGGTTTTTAGTTAAAAATTATGAAAAGCAAAATGGCATTCGTACGATGCTTTCCACAGTACCAGGAAAAATACTTACAGATCACATGAACAAGGACTAAAGAATAAGACACAAAAATGAAAATATTTTACCTTAGTGTTGTGGGATTATGTACAACAATTCCTCCCTAGAATTGTTCTTTGCCACCTCATCATTTCAATCAAAACACTAAAAAGAAACAACAAACACAGCAATATAGTCTTATATATGTGGTAATAAAAATATATTACAAAACTTTTTACATTTTGTATATTGTATTGTTTTCTGAAGTGTTTTAAAATTTCAAAACAAAATAGGAAACAATCTCTTTAGATGAAGGCTTTAGTAGATTATAAAAAGCCTAATATGGAGAAGGAAATAGCAATAGTCTCCAGTATTCTTGCCTGGGAAATCTGGTGGACATAGGGGCCTGGTGGGTTACAGTCCATGGGGTCGCAAAGAGTGGGACATGACTAAGGGAAGGAAATAGTCCCAGAAAGTTGAGGTGCTCACCAAAGACCCCAGAGATTTTGATGGCGGACCTGGAACTGTGGCTGAGGACTCCCAGCTCCCAGGCCTCTTGATCCTGGCCTCTCTCACCAGATACACATGGAGAAAACTAGAATCTAAAATATGCCTGAGGCCGCACCCTAGAGCCCATGCCCTATAAGAGAAGCCACTGAAATCAGAAGCCTGGACACCACAACTAGAGAGTAGCCCCTGCTCGCCTTAGCTAGAGAAAAGCCCATGTAGCGATGAACACCCTACACAGCCAAAATTAAATAAAATCATTAAAAAAAAAAAAAAAAAAAAAGCCTATCACTGCTGGTAAACTTGCACCTCAAAAAGTAATTTGATGCTTATGTGAAAGTCGCTCAGTCATGTCCGACTCTGCAACCCTATGGACTGTAGGCCGCCAGGCACCTCTGTCCACCAGATTCTCCAGGCAAGAATACTGGAGTGGGTTGCCATTCTCTTCAAGAGATCTTCCCAACCCAGGAATTGAACCTGGGTCTCCTGCATTGCAAGCAGATTCTTTCATCTGAGCCACCAAGAATAACTCCCAGTTTGATGCTAATTTAGCTATTTAAACATGCAGAAGGTGGGTGAAATGGAGGAATAGAAGGGAAATTGGACCTGCCTCAACAGCAACAACACACAGGAATACAGAAACCTCAGAGAGCTGGGGAACTGAAGTATTCCTCCATCTCCTCACAGAGCAAAAGGGCGAAAATACTCAGGCATCTTCGTACCAATAGTGTCGAAAACCTATGTTTGAAAGAGCTTATCTACGAAGAAACTGTATTTTTAAAATTAGCTCACAGTTTACCAGTCAAGTTCGAATTAGCATAAGTGTTCCTACCTTATGTGGATCTGATTTCAATTTAAAGGAAAAAAACACCTGACATTTTAGTTAGCCTGCACAGTCTGACAAGGGTAAACATGTAAGTTCCTTCAGGACTATTGAGATATGAAAAACAGCCCTGGACCCCAGAGCCCAGGGTTGGAACCAGAGCTTTGCAAATCAAACTTCCATCAGCAATAGCAAACGTTACATAGACCCCAAGCCCCCTGAGAGAGCTGAGTGCATATGGCTGACATTATTTTTACCTGAACCCCCTCTCTAAATACCAATGGCCACCTGGGGAGGTGCCAAAATAACTCCTTATAAAAAAGCTTAGGTCATTTTTGTCACTGTGTTCAGCGTCAGAAATGTAAAAGCCCCCTTCTTTCTGAGCGTCTTCATCCTCCTTGAGACTCAGGGTCACCTTCTCTTTCTTCCCAGAATAACTCTGCTCAAGAGTTAACAGGGCAGAACAGAGCAGGACATAGGGATCTGGCTTTGGCTTGCTTTCTCACACCTTTTCCTCCCTCCCAAAGGGCAGGATTGTGTCAACGTTCTGACATTTCTAATGCGCCTTTGACTCAGTGCCTTTTCTTCCATTGTTAGTTGTGGAAACACTGCCTCAGTTTTGACATCACCCATGTTTGTGCTCACACCCTTGGTCCCTGTTGTCTGTCTCCCACAGCCAAGGAGTGTGTCCCTTGATGTTGCCACACCTCTGGGACCATGCACATTCGTAGCATTCTTGTCACATTCTCTTATTGAACACCTGCTAGACACAAGGCAGTGCTAGGAATTTTAAGGTGCAAAATAGGCAAAAAAGGAATAATCTCCACATAAAGTGGATAATGAAGAGATGGTTAAAGAAACTACTCTGGGCTCATAGAAAAAGAAAGAGATCAGCGCATGGGGAAACAGTGAACTTCCATGTAGGAAGCTCTATTTTAGATTAGGAAGGACTCAGAGAAATAGAACATTGATGGATGTTTTCCAAGGAAGTATAAAAGTGAGAATTCTCAGGATGTGACTGAGAAAGGATGAGCAGCCTGGCTTAGCTAAAGTATAGGGAGATCATTGGGAAAAAGAAAAACAATGAAAGGAATATAGCAAAAATTTTGCAGTGGTCTGTTTTCTACACCTTCCAAGGAATACAGTTAGGCAGTTGGTCCCATGGGAATTCTAAGCTACTTTTGCCCTTTATCTAAACAGTGCCACTTTTCCAGGGTCTAATTTTTATATTCTTCAAAAGAAATGACAACTGTGGAAATGATCGGTCAGCTTGTAAGGATGCTGTGTGACTCACTCTCACTCAATGGACTTGACTTAATTTAATTTAGCACTCTTCTTTGGTCACTCTCCAACTCTGATGGATTAAATTGACCCCTTTAGAGGAGATAATGCAATATGCAGAGCTGAACTCCAGAATGATTACATTATTAACTGCCCTCACAACAAAAATTAAAAAACAGACCAGTCATAAGGAAGAGTGATGGTGCAGGCTGACCTGTGGAAATATTCATAAAATATTATTCAGTGTGAGCACAAAGTATGCACTTGAAGAACGCTGCTGCTGCTGCTTCTGCTAAGTCGCTTCAGTCATGGGGTCGACTCTGTGCGACCCCAAAGATGGCAGCCCACCAGGCTCCTCTGTCCCTGGGATTCTCCAGGCAAGAATACTGGAATGGGTTACCATTTCCTTCTCTATGAAGAACACTAGTCCCACACAAACAGTGAGGCTTCCCTTAATAGAGGGGGAAATTACTGCTTCAGTAATAGAACTGGGGAGGTAATACGAAAATGGAAAACAGTTTTAAAAAGCTGCTTGGGAAATGATAGCAACTGAGACATGTGAATGGGCTGCATCATGAAAAAAAATCTGAAAAGATTCTACTTGTAGTACGTTAATTCTCTTTCTCTTGAAAGACATAAAAATTGGCTGAATTATTTCCATTCATTATTGGGTATTTGTAAAGTATTAATAATAATGAAATTTTAAAATTTTTCTCTAGAGAAAGAGGAATGCTGACAGCTTTTTAAAAATACTTTCCTATGCTAAGGATGGTGGTGACCAATTCATTTATTCATACCACATGGATTTATAGAACCTGCATTTGCTAGGCATTAAAAACATAAAGCTAAGTAAAAAAATGTCCCTTCCTTGCTGTACAGCAGGAAAATACCCAATCAGAAGACTGAACAATACAGAGTGCCAAGTGGCATGATAAAAATATATAACATATAAGATATTCTAAGAGCATGAAAAATATTTAATCTGTGGTGGTGGGAAAGCAATGAGATGAGACTTCCAGATAAAGTGTGTCCTAGGCCAAGTGTTAAGGGGTAGGTGGAAGTTATTCATGCAAAATGAAAAAGAGTACTTTCCAGGTATATCGTTACAAAAGATACCCACAGTGCTCATGAAATCACCAGTAGCTGAGTAAGCCTGAGAAAACTGGGCAAAGAAAGATTGCAGCAGGAGGTCTTCAATGTCATGGCCAGAAGTTTGGACTTAGCCAATGGCCATGAGGAACCAACCAACAACTTGAAAAAGAAACATCATGGTCATAAGTGTCTCAGGTAAAATTTGTAGAACCCAGAGAATGTACCAGAGAAATTCAAAGACACACTTAGAAAAACACAGTAGGAGGCAAATGGTAATCCTAACAAGAGATGAACTATGTTCGTGGCAGTGAAGATAGAGAGAAAAAGAATACATTTAAGAAATATAAAAGTGGTAAGTCTAGAGGACTTGGTTTGCACATGGAGATTAGCAGAAAGGAACTTGGGATCGGGGAATAATTGATGGTGGTGTGACTCATCACCTATGAGTGATCCTCAACACAGCTATCACTGGATTTCTCAGCAGAAACCTTTCAGCAAAACTGATATATTTAAAGCATTGAAAGAAGAAAACTGTCAAACAAGAACTTCATATCTGCAAAACTGCCCTTCAAAAATGAGGGAGAGATTAAGACATTCTCAGTCAAACAAAAACTGAGAGAGCTTGTTAGTGTTATATTAGACCTGCCCTACAAGAAAGGTTATGAGAGTCCTTCAGGTTGAAATGAATGGGGAGTTATATTGTTTATTGCGTATAGTGTTTCTGTTTCAAATGAAAAGGATAGTGGTGATAGTTGCAGATAATTTTAAATATACTTAATGTCACTGACATTGTACAGTTGGCAGTTAAAATGGTGAATTTTATGTATTTTACTAATTTTACTACAAGAAAAAAGAACCCATGGAGGGTTTATTACTTGTACCTAAACCTTGAGTGCTATACAAATCAACTAGTTGATTATCTTAATTCAGTCAAATAAACCATCATTCATTTCATCTTTTTAACTCTATCAATGGCCTGAATAACCCATTACTGCTCTTGTATTTCTGGGTACACAAAGTCTGCATGTACCAGTGAGATGCCATCAATATTCAAAAAATTCTTTAATAAGATTACTCTAAATGACCTTATGCCCCTGTAAGGCTTAAATATCCAAATAGGCCACATTCTTTTTTTTTTTTTTTTAGCAGTTTTCACAGTACCATTGACAAATTACAGCCCAACTCACCCAACTGTAAGAGTTACAAATGCCAGTTCTTTATGTGACATGATTTTAAGGAGTCTCTCTTAAAACTATTGCCTCCTGTCTGCCTCATGGTCAACACTTTGTACCTTTAGAAGTACTCTGGGGTCATGGGCATTTTTAGTTATGTTAGGACCTCATGTTCTCTCACTGTATATAAATTGTTCTATTTAGGCATTAATATCAACTATTGCATGGCACCAGGTAGGGACCTAAGGATTCAGGCAAGTAAAATATGTTTCCTAGAGGTAGGAACATGGAAGAACCAAGAAGCCCCAGGGGAGGGCCCCTATGGGAAAGGCATAAGCTAGAAAGGAAATGGGAAAGTATTAAGACAAAATTTTGCCTGAGATACCGAATAAACAACCAGGACTTAGTGCTGTGAACATGACCAACATCTTCAACTTTTGGAACAAAAAACTTTAGAGGTCTCATGCTTCAACCTCAGATTCACTGTGGATATCTCCTCTCCTGCCTTCCCGAAAGGAATATACACATTCTCAAAAAACACTGGGAGCCTACTGGAGCCACACACTCTTCCAGGGGCTGAGGATTCCACAATGAACAAAAGAAAATCCCTGCTCTCATGGAGCTTACAGTCTAGTTGTTATCTACAGTTGCTCAGTCGAATCTTTTGGGATCCCAGGCTAACCCTCCAGGCTCCTCTGTCCATGGGATTTCCCAGGCAAGAATACTGAGTGGGCTGCCATTTCCTTCTCCAGGAGATCTTTCCCTCCCAGGGATCGCATCTGCCTCTCCTGTATTGGCAGGAGGAGTCTTTACCACTGAGCCCCTTACAGTCTAGTAGGGGAGATAATGAGAGTAAGAAAATACATGCATCTCAAGAGATGATGAGTGCAGGGAGGAAAAATATTTTGAATTGACAGAATGATAGGAATCAGTAAGCTGAGCCAAGACAGGAAAAGGAATTGAGCCACAAAGACTTGCTGAAATAGTTATCAAGAGGGTCTAGCTGAATCCGTGAAAGTGAAGTCGCTCAGTCGAGTCCGAGTCTTTGCGACCCCATGGAAGGTAACCTATGAGGCTCCGCGATCCGTAGGATTTTCCAGGCAAGACTACTGGAGTGGACTGCCATTTCCTTCTCCAGGGGATCTTTCCAACCCAGGGATCGAACCTGGGTCTCCCGCATTGCAGACAGACGCTTTACCATCTAAGCCACTAGGGAAGCCCAGCTGAATCAGGTACAGTCCTAAATCCTCATGAATATCACATGCTGTAGGAGCTGTCATGATCTTCATTTTGCAGATAAGGAAACAAGTGCTAAATTACAACTACCTTTTAACTAAAAGCTAAATAACTTGCCACTATCTAGCAAGTGGTAGCAGTATGGATAGAACCCAGGCAAGCTCCTCAAGGCCATGTGCTAACACTCCAGACCACACCACTCTGAGGACATGGGATTTCAAGAAGAGGGGACCTGAGTGGAAGCAAAGACTGTGGTGAGGAGAAGGCTGGCCATATTCTAGGAACAGCCGTAGAGTAAGAGAGGGAAGCTTTCCAGAGCTAAAATCAGGGCGATGGCAGGGCCAGGAACTGTAGGGTCCTGAGGACACTATCAGTCTCTGGAGTACTCAGAGTGAGACTGAGGCCATTGAGGGTTTTGTGCAGAAATGCATCATGACCTATCCAAGCTTTGCAAAAGTCCCCTCTGGCTGTCAGGTGGAAAATACTCACAGTGCGTGTGCGTTTTCAGGCGTGTCCAACTTTTTGCAAGTCCATGGACTGTAGCCAACCAGGCTCCTCCATCCAAGGGACTGCTCAGGCAAGAATACTGGAGAGGGTTATCATTTCCTTCTCCAGGGAATCTTTCCGACCCAGGAATTCAACCTGCATTGGCAGGTGGATTCTGTACCATTGTACTACCTGGGAGGCCCTAAGATGAGTGTTTTAGTTTACTGCTGCTCTAACACATTACCCAAAACTTAGTGGCTTAAGACAACAAGAATTCTTCATCTTATAGTTCTGTCAGCAAAAATTTCAACACAGGTCTCACTGGTTTAAAATCAAGGTGCAGGCAGTACTGCATTCCTTTATGAAGAGTTCTAGGGGGCAATCCATTTTCTTCCTTTACTGGCTTCTACAGGCTACCGAATTTCTTAGCTCCCAGTGCTCCTCCTCCATCTTCAGAGACAGCAATAGTAGGTAGAATCCTGACATCTCATGGTTCCAACCCTTCCTCTGTCTCCCTCTTCCACTTTTAAGGACCCATGTGATTACATGAGACCCACCCAAATAATCCAGAAAAATCTCCCCATCTCAAGATCCTCAACTTGTCACATCTGCTGGATCCCTTTTGCCATAGGTAAAAGGTAACATATTCATAAACTCTAAGGATTATAAGCTATTACATACAATAGTGCAGCTGCTGCTGCTGCTGCTGCTGCTAAGTCGCTTCAGTCGTGTCTGACTCTGTGCGACCCCATAGACGGCAGCCCACCAAGCTCCCCTGTCCCTGGGATTCTCCAGGCAAGAACACCGGAGTGGGCTGCCATTTCCTTTTCCAAGGCATGAAAGTGAAAAGTGAAAGTGAAGTCGCTCAGTCGTGTCCGACTCTTAGCGACCCCATGGACTGCCGCCCACCAGGCTCCTCCGTCCATTGGATTTTCCAGGCAAGATTGCTGGGGTGGGGTGCCATTGCCTTCCCCTAGTGCAGCTGATAGTACCTGAATAATTATCTTGGACATTTATTCTTCAATAATGCACATTCTGTACTTCCTTATATCATTCAAATCTTATAACAATTCCAAGTCAGAATAACCATCATCTCTACTTTACAGTGGGAAAAACCAAGAGCTTCAGCTTGCCCTAAATCAGGTGGCTTCTATGTCAGATAGCTGGTCTTTGCATGCAGGCCAGCTTGCCTCCTTATCCCTGTGCCTTTTCTACTGCACGGTATGACTACAATAATAGAAGCAAGGGCAAAAAGTAATAATTTTTTTAAATTTTTTAACTCTTTATTTTGTATTGGGGTAGAGTCGATTGACAATATTGTGATAGTTTCGGGTGGAGAGTGAACGGACACAGCCATACATATACATGTATGCATTGTCCCCCAAACCCCCCTCCCATCCCGGCTGCCACGTAACATTGAGCAGAGTTCCCTGTGCTGTACAGTAGGTCCTTGTTGGTTATCCATTTTTTAAGTGTGTGTGTGTGTGTGTGTGTGTGTGTGTGCGTGTGTGTGTTTTAACCTGTTAGGGTAGTGTGTATGGTGGACGGTGGGACAGCCTGGAAGTCTTCACAGAGGAGCTAACTTTTCAGCAAGATTTGAAGTCAGATGTAAGAATTCCCACATAGATATTAGCCTGATTCCCAGCACACAACACTTCCAAACATTTCTGTCAAGTTGAAAGCCATTATCTACAAACATCAGTGTTATTTGTGTTAATGCTCTAATGGTAATAAATCGCAGAGTTAAAGTTTTCTGGATGACAAGCTGGACACGAAGGAAGGATAGAGAGTGAATATATAAATATATTTTTTCCTTGACCTATTTCTCACAAGCCATTTATAGATAATTTCAATAGAAAACGCATTAAGGATTTTCTTTCCCAACAGACCTTTTCCATTTCCTTCTTTCTGCCTAGGCTCCCCTGTTACTCTAATTCACTGCTGCTTAACATGTGCAGGCTTCAGACTGAAGCAATACACAAATCAGATCAAGCAATGCCTCAATCATTCATTTTCGAAACTTTCCCAATTAGGACACTTATCTCCTCTGCACAGAAATGCACCATTAGCAGACTTGTTTCTTTTCCCATTGAGTAAGCAACACAGGTGAGTCTGTGTGCTAGGGGTCCTGCAGGGCTGGCTCCCCATGCGCTTGGTGCAGCAGTGATGTGTGTGTGTGTGTGTGTGTGTGTGTGTGTGTGTTGTTGTTGTTTTGGGAGGACTCGGGAACAAGGGCATTTTATCTTCTTCTGTTTTGCTTTGTTGTGTGTTACTGCTTATGCTGTGGGCAGAGAGCACACAGTCCATTTGCAGCCCAGCCTGATGCTGCTCTTCATTTACATCTTTCCACCCCAAAAGAAGGGCTTCCTAAATGGCTCAGTGGTAAAGAATCCACCTGCCAATGCAGGAGACATGGGTTCAATCCCTGGGTCAGGAAAATCCCCTGGAGGAGGAAATGCAACCCCCTCCAGTATTCTTGCCTGAAGAATCCCATGGACAGAGGAGTCTGGTGGGCTACAGTTCATGGGGTCACAAAGAATGGGATCTGACTGAGCGTGCAGGCACCCCAAAAGGAGTTTGGGTGGGAGGGGATGAGGTGCTATCTGCATGTCAGGGGTAGGCCTTCTGTGGTTTGAGAACCCCCTGTGAATATGCTAAGCAACCTCCATTTCTACTATAGAGTCCTTATCATTCCTGAAAATTAGATGCCAGCCTGAGGACATTCATGAGGTTGGGCTCTTTTTGGGGTGTGTGTGTGTGTGTGTGTGTGTGTGTATGTGTGTGTGTGTGTATGATTAATAAAGTTTTATTAAAGCACAAAAGAGATAGAGAAAGCTTCTAACATAGACATCAGAGGAAAGGGCAGAAAGAGTGCCCCCCCTGCTAGTCTTTAGCCAAGGTTGGACTCTTTAAGGATTTCTTTGACAGGTGTTGGGTCAATATTGGCCATTCTTTTCTGTTCTCTTTTGAGGGCCATTTGCAAAGTCTCCCAGTCACAGCCAGAGAGGAGAAGAAAGCTTCCAGAACTAGCACCCACAAAGTGGCCACACAGAGTCCACCACTCCTTACCCTGGGCTGCCTCCTTCTTCGGTCACAGAAGATGCCTCTGAAGCTCAAGGTGGGGAGATGTTGAAATTCACTACCTTCCCCCACAGTAAACCCAATGCTGGGAAAGAGTTTCCAAGTTTAACTCAGACCAAACTATAAACAAAAGATGTCTGCTTTTAGGTCTAAGAAAATCAAGAACTGCAACCGAACAGAAAGCTTAGGAGACCAAGGAGCTCCATTCTGTGTGTCTGAGGAGAAACCCTAAGCTCACGCTCATTGGAATACAATGGATTGCTTTGGATTCTCCCTTCTCTTGTTCACTGGACTGAAAGAGTGAAAAGAAAGGTAATTGCTTCACGGAGGCCTGTGCTTGAAAGGACGGAACTCTGTCACCTGAGGTCTGGCAGAAGCCAGCAGGAGGCTGCATCTATTAACATATTTTAGGCACAGGAGATTCCTTCCTAGAGGGAGAGCACGTGGAAAGGTGTTTTAACTTTTCATTTTTTAATATATTACCAGTTTCCATGGAGACCAAGGTAAAGCTGTTGCACAGACTTTTCTTGTAGAAGCCAGAGTGACATTGTCAAGCCTGAGGAGGAACTCATGCCTCTGTCTTCCTGCCCCCTTTGCAGCCCACTGCCCTTTGTTACCCCTTCCAGGGAGCAAGTGCTGTGTTAGAAGCTCAAGATTCAGACACCAGGCTAGCCTGACTGTGGATCGCAAAGAAAATACAAAACAATGCTGCTGCTCAAATTAGTCTCTGGCATCAGCAGCATCAGAACCTGAAAAGTGTGGTGGTGGTGGTGGTTTCATCACTAAGTCGTGTCTGAATCTTATGACCCCATGGACTGTATCCTACCAGGTTTCTCTGTCCCCAGGATTTCGCAGGCAAGAATACTGGAGTGGGTTGCCATTTCCTTTTCCAGGGGATCATCTCCATCCAAGGATCGAAACTGTGCCTCCTGCATTGCAAGCATTCTTTACCACTGAGTCACCAGGGAAGCCCCCAAAGTATATAGTTTCAATCAAAACAATGTTCAAGTGAAGTTTCTTCCAAGTAAACCTGCTACACAATCTAATCACTAAATAAATGTCTTTTCTCCTTTGATTTGCAGTGTGAGCAAAAGTTGCTCGGTCTTAAACCATTAGTTAATTCATGCAAAACTTAAGCTCTTCAGTGGCACTAAGTCAGTAAGGTGGGTTGTTTGGGTCCCTCCTTTCATGACAAAGGCTGATCAACTGCATGGTTCACATTTATACTAATTGTAGAGACCTCATGTAGACACAGCTGAAGATTGTCCTTTGCTAATATCCCTCTTGGCTGGCAATGCCTCCAGAATACTAAAACCTGCTTCTAAGAAATCAGTATTGAAAACTGAAAAGAGCAGAATGCATTCCCCTCACACAGCTCCTGATCAGAGGGAAGGTAGACTTGAAATTTGATCATCTTCTTAAAGAGTATCTTTGGCCACTCAGCTTCCCTAGATAATGATTCTTTCTGAAGTCATGGGAGAGACCACTGTAAGAATACTTCCTACCAATTTGGCAACAAAGATTGGCAGTTTTATTCTTTAAATGAAAGAGAGCTATGCTGTCTGCCAAGTATGTGCTATGGGAGTTAAAGGTGGGGTGAGCAGGGCATAAGAAAATTTGTGTTTGGCGTGTTCAGAGACTAAGTGGTGTTTGACTCTTCATGACCCTATGGGCTGTAGACCTCCAGGCTCCTCTGTCCATGGAATTTCCCAGACAAGAATATTGGAGTGAGTTGCCATTTCCTTTTCCAAGGGATCTTCCCCACCTAGGGGTCAGACCCTCCTTGCAGAGGATTCTTTTCCTCTGAGCCACCAGGGAAGCCCAAGGAAGTTTGGAGTTCAGACAGGGGAAGAAAAAAAAAAAAAAAACCTCAGGTAAACTTTTTTTCTTTGCTTTGATGATAAAATTGTGTAGTGGGCCAGAGAAACAATTATTCATGAAATGTTTTTTTATGTTACTATTAGCACAGGTTTACATTTTTAGGTAGAATAGTGACTTCTTTTGCACCTCTGTGCTTGTTCTTGGAGAAGAGGAAATCAGTAGTTGGCTGTCAAAATTCTAGCCATAATTTTGCTCATTATGCTATAAGATTTGACCTTCTTTCACCTATCTACTGACTTAGAACTGAAATTAATGGGAAGCAGAAACTCACCATAAAAAGAGAAGCTTATTTTTTACAGCATGATTTTCCTACACTCCCCCAAAGAATGAAAGTTATTATCTCAGTAAATTTCTGCAGTTTGGTTTTAGTATTAAATATTAAATAAATATTATGAATTTGCAAATACTGATTTTGGCAGAATCTTCCACAGCCTCATTCTTAGCTTGTATTAATCAAATCAGCTGGTTTTGCTATGAATTTGTTCTTTTGGAGCATAATGTTACGTAACTACATTAACTCTATTTCTGGGCTTATAGTAGCAGCTCAAATTAATTAAGGATTTATTTTATTATCCTGCCAACAGCTGTTAGATTTTTTCACCTACTCAGTGCTTGAATGTTACCCCAAATCCTCTTCCAGTTTCCTAAACTTACTATTGCTTTCTGGGCAATAAAGAGGGCTCATTCTTTTAACAAATATGTATTGGATACCTACTATGTGGCAGGTACTATTTTAGACACTGTAGGATATACAAGGATGAATAGAATATGTTAAAGTCTGCTATATTCTAGTGAAGGAAGATGAGATAAACCAGTAAACAAATTTGTTAATTTCAGATAGTCATAAATGCTTTGGAAAAAATAATACACAGTGATACCAGTAGTGATTCTCCAGTGGGTTCACATGATGATATGTATAAAACTTGATGGCATCTGCAGAATACTGGAAGAGTGAGACACCCATGGCGGTCCAGTGGTTGAGACTTTGCCTTCCAGTGTAGGGAGAGCGGGTTAAAATTGTACTGTCTTCAGCTTGTTCCCATGGCACCTCCTTCTTTCAGGTGATGCTGTGTCAATTTGGTAGTTTCAGTCCGTTCCCAGTTGACCATGAGCTTCTGGTGGGCAGAGATGATTCATCTTCATGGTCATGGGAACATGCTAAAGGAGAAATCAATTCAGTGTGGGTAAGTCAAGAAAATCCCCTCAGGGAAGGTGGTAAGAGAGGGTGGCTCTAACTGTGGGACTGAGGAAAGCATAGACGTTTACCAGGTGGAAATACAGAGATGGAAAGGGAACAAGCACTGACTGCTAACTGTCAATATAGGGCCCTAGGCATTCGCACCCCCCTCAATTCCAGCATTAGACCAAGCTCCACGTGCTCCCCATCAAGGGTCTGCACTTGGCTTATTCTCTGTTCATTAAGAATCACACATCTGGCTTTTCAGGAAATCCCTTAGTTAAGCAAAAGAGTCCTGCCTCACCCACAAGGCCACCAGGCTATTTGGTTTTAGTTCTTCCCTCTTCTAGCTCAAAATAAAACAAAGCTGTTCTGAAAGCATCATGTTCTTCACTATACAATTTCCCTTGTTGAAAGACAATCACCCAAACACCAAAGATTTATAGGAAACAACAGAAACATCATCTCAGTCAGTGATACGTGTGAGCCATTACTCTCACAGCAGTAATCACACTAGCTCAGGCAAAAATAAGCGACATTTAAATGTAATTAATATGATCTTCTCTTTTTGTTCAGAATCACTAGTACAGGTTCAGTAACCAACTAATATCATACAGGAGACCACCCATGACCAGGGAGTCAAATTCTAAGACAACAGTTCTCAACACTGACTCCACAATAAACCACCCAGGGAGCTCTTCACTGAAAGAACTGACATTGCAGAGCAATGGAAACCAGGGTCTTAAGGTGAGAAAGCTGGTCCTCAGGCAAGTGGGGAACTACTGGCCTCAAAGATTGCTGGCCCTGGGGTGAAAAGACCAGCAACCCATTGCTCATGGACTGAGAATGACTAGATTCTTCCTCTCTGCTACTGAACACCGGTTTCCTGATCTGTAAAATGGGAAAACCCTGATGGTTCACAATATTTTAGTCTGACTCATGGGTGATAGGTTGGGTATAAATCCTTTAACACTGTCAAGAATCCTTTAGAGAAAAGGGAAGGCTGTTCATCAGTAGCAACTCTTTTAATTTGTGTATTGGGTTTGGGGGACATTAATTATCATGTTCCTATTCTAGCAGTTGTTTACTTCAAACATCTTGGAAGGAAATGGTCCACTAATAAAAATGATCAATGCAGAGGAACACGTTCACAGAGGCAGTTAGACTTCAATTTTCATATATATATAATGTTATTTATTTATTTCTCTGTGGCTCTGCTGGGTCTTTGTTGCTGGGCAGGCTTTTCTCTAGCTGTGCTGTGCAGGTTTCTTATTGTGGTGGCTTCTCTTGTTGCAGGGCGTCGCTCTAGGGTGGGCAGGCGTTAGTTGTGGTGTGTGGTCTCAGTAGTTTCAGCTCCTGGGTTCAAGAGAATGGGTTCAGTAGTGGCACATGGGCTTACTTGCTCAGTGGCATGTAGGACCTTCCAGGATCAGGGATCGAACCCTCATCTCCTGCATTGGCAGGCAGATTCTTTACCACTGAACCACCAGGGAAGCCCAGACTTCAAGTTTCATCTGTTAATTTTGAAGTACAGGAAGAGAGGCTAACCAGGCATTCAGACAGGCAGACTGCAGCTTGAGAGAGATTAAGGATAAAAATATAGGTGTAGGGGTCAATATCTGTGTAGAATTTGGATTAAGACTGTTATTTGTACCCGCAAGTCTGCTGTCTAGATGTCTTCTAAATCCACCTGTAATAGTTAAGGAAAATAACTCAAGTTTCCATCTCATATACTGTGGACTCAGGAAGCACTCAGATTTCTGTAGGTTCCCAAGAAATGAGGGTTGGTGGGGTGCAGATTACATTTTTTATTATACCTTTACTTTCCATTGGATTTTCTATGACCCACATAATTAGCTCCTTCTGATTTCCCAAAGCACCACTAACACAATGTTCCATACTTTTACTGCATGTGGCAGTAATGGAGGAAAATAAAGTCAAGACCAGAAGCAACTTCATCTTGTAAATTGTACATTCCACCCCACCTCCATCACAGGGAATTTTCCTGTGGGTGGGTTGTTCTTCAACCTTGTCTGGTTCCCTGTTGCTAGCTTGCTCTTCCACCTCCACCTACAGACTCCAGTCAGAGCTCTGCCATTCTTTGCATATCCTGCTGTTTTTTCACTCCTCTTTTCTGGATTACCCACCGAATCTCAAACGTTTTATTCCTTCACTGTGCAAATAAATTCAGTCTTAACTTGTACTTAATGTTGCCCAAACAGTCTATGGTAAAGGTGGCTTCCTTTTCCACCCATAAAAGTTTCCTCAAGCTCCATCAAGGTATATTCTTACATAGGGAAAAATCTACCCATAAGACAAAGTATGCTATTCTTGTAGATAACAAAAGCAACAACAGCTGTCTTTGAAAAGATATTTTCTCTTCCTACTACATAAAGAAAGAAGAGAAGGCTGGCATTATTAATAATTATGTTAGCCATATTTTTAAAGTGTATTCCATGTGATGAGCTAAGAATTATGATAAGTGGTTTAGATGCATACCACTATTTAATTCCTACAGCAAGCCTATTCTAAAGACAAGGAAACTAAAGTGCAGGGAGATTGGGCATCTCACCCAAGGTGAGATAGTTATTAATCAGAGGCTCAGAGCCTGCCGTATCGTTTTCCTGTGGCTAAACCTATGCTGCTGCTGCTGCTGCTAAGTCGCTTCAGCCGTGTCCAACTCTGTGTGACCCCAAAGATGGCAGCCCACTTAATGAGTGGATCTACAGGAAAAAAATCTCTGCTTTGTACGGCTTACCAATTTCCATGGTGAAAATACTCCCACCAAGGCTGACTTCAAGCTAATATAACATCACTGGATACAGAGTTGGGAAGAGGATACGACTCTATAGTAATTCTACCAATGGACCAATAATTTCAAGAGCACAGATAAGAGTAGTAAAAGGTAATAATTATGAAGTGATGTTTTACATATTTATTACCTGTTTTAAATATACTATTTCATTGTAATTTAAATAATTTAAGTTTTGAAATTAATTAATTAATTTTAATTGAAGAATAATTACAATATTGTAATGGTTTTTGCCATACATTAATATGAATCAACCGTAGGTATACATGTGTCCCCTCCATCCAGACACTCTCTAACATAAATCACAGCAAGATCCTCTATGACCCACCTCCCAGAGTAATGGAAATAAAAACAAAAATAAACAAATGGGACCTAGTTAAACTTAACAGCTTTTGCAAAACAAAAGAAACTATAAGCAAGGTGAAAAGACAGCCCTCAGAATGGGAGAAGATAATAGCAAATGAAACAACTGACAAGAATTAATCTCTAAAATATACAAGCAGCTCATGCAGCTCAATAGCAGAAAAACAAACAACCCAATCAAAACATGGGCAAAAGACCTAAACAGACATTTCTCCGAAGAAGACATACAGATGGCTAATAAACACATGAAAAAATGCTCAGATCGCTTATCATTAGAGAAATGTGAATCAAAACTATAATGAAGTATCATCTCACACCAATAATTTAAGTTTTAATAATGATTGATTTAATACCTAGCTTGCAAAATTCTTCAAAATTTAACAGGTGAGTCCAGCAAGCCAGTATGAACTCCCTCTGAGACACATACAATTGCTTCTTAAGTATACCTTAAATATAACCCAGACTTAAAGAAACTAGGGAAAGAAATAGATCAAGATGAAAAGAAAATCAGAAATGTGTTCCATGGTGAAAGTTAAAAAATTCAAGAAGCTGAGGTTTCTTATAGTTCTGGAGATTGGGGAAGGCAAGCATTTGCTGTTAAATAATATGATAACCTAGACAGCATATTAAAAAGCAGAGACATTACTTTGCCAACAAAGGTCCATCTAGTCAAGGCTATGGTTTTTCCAGTGGTCATGTATGGATGTGAGAGTTGGACTATAAAGAAAGCTGAGCACCAAAGAATTAATGCTTTTGAAGTGTAGTGTTGGAGAAGACTCTTGAGAGTCCCTTGGACAGCAAGGAGATGCAACCAACCCACCCTAAAGGAGATCGGTCCTGAATATTCATTGGAAGGACTGATGCTGAAGCTGAAATTTCAATACTTTGGCCACCTGATGTGAAGGACTGATTCACTGGAAAAGACCCTGATGCTGGGAAAGACTGAAGGCAGGAGGAGAAGGGGACGACAAGTTGAGATGGTTGGATAGCATCACCAACTCAATGGACATGAGTTTGAGTAAACTCTGGGAGTTGGTGATGGACAGGGAGGCCTGGTGTGCTGCAGTCCATGCGGTCGCAAACAGTCGAACACAACTGAGCAACTGAACTGAACTGAACTAATATGATAATGTTTGGAGTTCAGGCACATTTGTCATGAGTCTCAGACTTGGTTCAATAGATAAAATGATTAGGGGAAACCATGTGTGCTTATTGATTACTGTGAAGTTTTTAGCAAAGTGTGAGCCTGATGACATCTTAAAAAAGGAAAGAAGACAATAATGAATGCTATTAGTCTGGATTTAGGAAACGTTTGGCTTGGTTTTGGGGAATAGAAAGATATCAAGTCAACTCCAGGTATCTTTTAATTCATTATCAATTTTAAAATATTTTCATATTGGAACATTCATACAATGATTTAACAGCAGCTAAAGACAATAATTCTCTGAAACTATTCACATCAGTCCCCATAGGTGTGGGAGTAGGAACAAGCTGCCACAGCTGCAGCTCCTGTCCTGTCTTGTAGAATAGGTCAGGTTCAGATACATGAGCTCTGGGTTCCAGCCTCTGCTTTTCACTTACTGGCTTTTTAACTTTAGGTTAGTTGACTTTTTCCTGCCTCAGTTTGTTGTTGTTGCTCAGTTGCTAAGTTGTGTTGACTCTTTGAACCCCATGGACTGCAGCACACCAGGCTTTCCTGTCCTTCACTGTCTCGCAGAGTTTGCTCAAACTCATGTCCATTGAGTTGGTGATGCCATCCAGCAATCTCATCCTTTGTCACCTCTTCTCCTCCTACCCTCAATCACATTGATAGTTGTACCTGCCCTATCCGGCCATTTATTTGTAAATAGTGATTACAATGGGAATACAAGCCAAAGTTCTTGGAATCCAACTCACCTTGAGAAATACTGGTTGAGCAGAAAACCTTTTTGCAAGGCACTGGCACTACAATAATGAACAAACAGGCAAGGTCTCTGCCCATAAAGAACATTCAGTCTACTGGTAGAAACAAAGAGTGCCTAGAGAATTAAAATCTATAAAATGTATGCATTTCTGTTGTCCTTTCTTATTCAAGAACATTCATTGGCAAAGCCGAGAAATTTTTTTTTTTTAATCTATGAACATGCAGAACTTGCAGAGTTTTCTACACAGCCTCTTCACATCTATTCAATGCTACACCCTCAGACTGGATGAGCTGTGTTTATTTAATTAAAAGAAAGAGACAAAGTTACACTGAGATAATGATCTTCATAATAAGAAGACTTACAATCAGTAACAGTTCCAAATGCAAGACAACTTCTACTTCCTGACAATTTTTTAAAGATACTAAATAGATAGTTTCCTTACAGATAGAAAGCATCTAGAAGGTAATGATATGGTGAAAAAAGTCAAGATAAATGCCTGATAGACTTTCCATCCTCTCTTGCAAGGCTGATGTTGGTGGTAAGGTTAGTTTTAAGTGCGATGCTTGGTATTTAACCTTGAATGTCTGGTTTTCATTTGCATAGCAATAAGTTCTGGTTATTGTACACTCCATCCAAAAATCTAAAAATACATTATGTCTTGACTTAATAGCCTGTGTAACCTAATTTAAAATGAGAAAGTGAACTTCAGGTTTTCTCTCTTCAGTTTACTGTGAAGTAAGCATTAGCATATTACTGCCCTTTGCTATCATTTATCACTTAGGCTTTCTTCCAATAAGAAGAACCTGCCACATCACAGTGATTGGTTTAAAGGTAGCTGTTTATACATGCTCAGAGGAGCACGAGGGAACACAACAGACTGTAGATGGAGAGATTGTAGGCTTGAAAAGGAACAGAAATTTCTATTTTAATCTAAGTTCTACATCTCACTGATGACTCAATGTGACCTTGAACACATAATCTAATATATCTGAGGTTTACTTAGTTGCCTCGTCTGTAAAACGGGGATACTGACTACAGTAGGCAGCTCCTATGGGGTCTGTCTTCTCTGTCAAGACAGCGATATGGGTTCCATTGTCTGTACCAAATAATCTTCTCACCTCTGCCCCAACCAACTTATCCCAGAGTGACACCCAGCTCAATATAGGCAGCTCAGTTCTCTTCCTTGGAAATCGATGTTTGCACAAAGACATAGAAACCTGGAAGTCTCTGGTAATAATAATGATAAAGCAAACACAGATGGGGTTTACTGTGTACATGACACTGTTCTAAGCTCTCTCTACATATGTTTACATCCTCAGAACCAATCTGTGCACACGTATTATACTATTATCACCTCCATTTAACAGAGGAGGAAACTAAGATGCAGAGAGGTAACCGTATGGGGAGAAGATGGATAAAATTCAGCTTCTCAGGACTTTATAGTTTTATCTCAGCTATCCAGGTCAACCAGCCCCTGGAATATAGATACAACGCTATCACTGCTAATAGTCGTTGAAAGACTGCCCTGTGCCTGGCACTGTGCCATGGGCTTTGTTTACATTATTTCCATCTGATCTTGGGGAATTACCTGTGAGACAAACACTTTCATTGTCTTTATTGTACCTGTGGAAGGATGCAGTTCTAGCTCATTTCATATCCCTCCCCTTCCTCTTCCTCACCCCTGAGAAGAAGGAAGATCTGACAGTGTAAATAGCCAGAGCTTCTGAATATGTTACTGTCTGAGGAGCTGACCAATGTCAGCGAGAAAAAAGTTGTCTTGTCTTGCAGATGCTACAATTTACAGAATGCGACAACCCCTAGAGCCACGCACACCTAGGGTATCTAAAGCTAGAAACACTGCTCCAGTGCTCAGACTGGAGGCAACCACCTGAGGGAGAGGGGGCACTGAAATGGATGGAGGGGATGGAGGATAAGAGAAGAGGGTGGGGCAGGTTTCAGGGAGAGAAGGGGCTGCCCAACACTGCGCAAGCCCAACCTGGGGACTCAGTGAGGAAAACAGGGGCATTGTCTGGATGCTGGAGTAGCTGCCATCAGCTAAAGCCAAGATGGTCATGAATGCGCAGGACCTAGGAGATGATGTGAGCAGTGCTGAGGGTTTCCGTACAAATGAGGACACTTCAGCTGAGAGAAGCAAAGTAATCTGCTCAAAATCACCAAGCAGGAGGGGCAGAGGCAGAAGAGGAACCCTGGCTGTCAGATTCTGGGGACACATGCTCTTATCCCCTTACTTCATATTGTGTCTTCTCTTGCTGTATAGAATTACAGATTCTTCTAGGTTTTATACGGTTTGGGGTTTTTCTTGGACTGCACTTGTTCATATCCATTCCCAAAGCCTCATTCAGAAACCAGGCTCAGCCTTCAAAGCCCGACATAAATGTCATCTCTTTCCATGCTAAGCTTCTCCTAGCCTCAACAGCCTTGGTATTCTCTCTTCCTGATCACCCAGAGCACTTTACCTATATATACATACAAAATGGATTCTGTCTGGCATGAAAGCTGGGTAGGCATGTCCAATCTCTTCCACTAATTGAGGACCTCAAGGCCAGAGGTATTTTATACGTCATCTGCTTTCCCCTATTCCATCCAATCAGGATATTACCTTGCAGGAGCACTCAAGTAATATGCATCATGAATAAGTTCTGAGGATCCAATGTACAGCGTGATGACTATAAGTTCCACTTTGTTGCTGTTTAGTTGCTAAGTCATATCTGACTCTTTGCCACCCCATGGACTACAGCCCCTTAGTCTCCTCTGTCCATGGGATTTCCCAGGCAAGCTTATTGGGGTGGGTTCCTATTTCCTTCTTCAAGGTAACCTCTCAACTCAGGGATCAAACCCATGTCTTCTGCATTGGCAGGCAGATTCTTTACCATTGAGCCACCAGGGAAGCCCACAGGTACTAACAGCATATTATATACTTGAAATTTGCTAAAGAGAGTAAGTAGATGTTAAGTGTGCTCACCACAAACAAATAAAAGCTTATTGGCTGTGGTAATCATTTCACAGTGTAGACATATATCAAATCATCATGCATATCTGAAATGCAATTTTTATTTACTTTATTTGTTGAAGTCAGTTATACCTCAATAAAGCTGGGGGAAAGAAAGAAATATGTATTGCAGGAGGCAGACATTCAGAGGATTCAAACAACAACAAACACAACAGAGCCTCAGAGAAAATGTCAGCAGTGAGTATCTGCTCTAAGCCCATCCTTCAGGCTGAAAGGCCAGCTTGAGTGTTTGAGTCAATCAGTTTGAGAAAGCTTCTTCCAAAAATGGGGATATGGTGTCATATAAATAAGTCATCTGCTAAATCCATACAGGAAGAGATAATTTGTTATCTAATTTAAATGCAAAAAAGAAAGAAAGAAATTCAAAGGAAAACAGGATCTGTGATCCCCAAGTGGAATCAATAGAATTTACCACATTTACTCCAGTGCCAATTTGGTGCAGGAAATACGTTCAGAATGGGCTTCCCAGGTGGCTTAGCAGTAAAGAATCCTCCTGCCAAAGCAGGAAACGCTGGTTTGATCCCTGGGTAGGAAGATCCCCTGGAGAAGAAAATGGCAACCCACTCCAGTATTCTTGCCAGGAGAATCCCGTGGACAGAGGAGCCTGGCAGGCCACAGTCCGTGGAACTGCAAAGAGTCCAACACAGTTTAGCAACTAAACGACAAAAACTAAGCAATAGCAATACTTTAAGAATTTCACATGCCTCCCAGCTCAGGGCCTGCGGTTGTCAGTACCCAGCTCCCCTTCCTGGCCACCCTGGGAAGCAGCTCCATAGCCGCGGCAGGATGTTACTGCAGCTTCTCAGTGTGCCACACTCTTGAGCCTCAGACGTGAGCAATCTTCCTAGTTTGGAAGTAAAATATCTCACAAAAGGAGTGTGGAGGAAGACTACACCATAAAGCTTAACTCAGACCACCAGAAATTCTCGTTGATGAGCTGCCAATGCCGTGTCTCAGAGAGTCTGTCCCACTAGCCTGAACGACCAGCGTGGGAGCGACCTCAGCCTCAGTTTGCACCTTTACCTGTGCTGCTGTTCGGTTCACATGCCCATTTGTGGGGGGTGATTGCAAAACTGCAAAGCAAGAGGCAGCAAGGAAGTGGTGTGAGCCTTCTCCCTGGTGGCCGGGGCTGGGTTTTTACAAGGGCAACAGTATCCAGGGGAAAGTCAAAATGGTTGGGTGAGCTTATCCTTCCTCCTCTGCAAATCTCCCTAGCCCACAGACTAAACTGAAGTATCTGTTGTTGTTGGGGTTGTTATTTTCTGAGAGCTTTAATGAAACATTTCTGGGCTCAAGGGTCTTCAGACGGATTCTATTATTTCACTTTCCTCCCACTTATTTCATATCTGGTGGAGGCAGATTTACTGCAGAGATTAAACCCTTGTGCTTTTACGTGCTTAGAGATTTCAGAAGATAAGCTGCCCTCTTCAACTCATGTGACTGCTTGTTGTTGTTTATTCGCTAAGTTGTGTTTGACTCTTTGCGACCCCATGGACTGTGCCCCGCCCCCCCCCCCCCCCCCCCCCCCCCCGGCTCCTCTGTCTATGGGATTTTCCAGGCAAGAATACTGGAGTGGGTTGCCATTTCCTTCTCCAGGGGATCTACCTGGACCACGTCTTTTGCATCACAGGAACATTCTTTACCTCTGAGCCACCAGGGAAACCCGCATGGTTGTTAATCTATTAATCCACAGATTCCAAATAAAACAACTCTGTATTTCATATCTCTTTTGAGCTCTACCCAAAAAAAAGAAAAATCACCCAAAGGCCCAGTATCTGATCCTTCACTTCTTTGAAAGAGCATTTTTCATAGCCTACTCTCAGCATTATCAAGAAACAATCTCTCAAATTTAAGATTAGCTACAGGCAGACCTCATTTTATTATGCTTCACTGTATTGTACTTTGCTGATACTGTTTTATGCAAATTGAAGCTTTGTGGCAACACTGCCTCCAACAAGTCTATTGCCACCATTTTTATAACTGTATTTTCTCACTTCAGATTTTTGTGTCACATTTGGTAATTGCAGCAATATTTTGAGCTTTTTCATTATATTTGTTATAGTGATCTGTGATCCATGGTCTTCGATGTTGCTACTGTAATTGTTCTCAAGACTATGAAACTCATGCATTAAAGTGATTAACTTGAGATATTGTATGTGTTCCAACTGCTTCAGTGACTGGCTATTCCTGGGACTCTCTCCTGCTCCTCCAGCCTTCCTATCTCCTGAGACACAACAATGTAAGAATTAAGCCACTTTACAAACACGATGGCCTCCAAGTAAAAGAAGAGTCACACGTCTCTCACTTTAAATCAAAAACTAGAAATGATTATGCTTAGTGAAGAAGGCGTACAGAAAGCCAAGATAGTCTGAAAGCTACAGCTTGTGTGCCAAACAGTTAAGTCAAGTTGTGAATGTAAAGGAAAAGTTCTTGAAGGAAATTAAAAGTGCTACTTCAGTGAACACACAAAGGATACAAAAGCAAAACAGCCTTACTTCTGATACAGGGTAAGTTTTAGCGATCTGAACGGAAGATTAGCCAACACCAACATTACCTTAAGACAAAGCCTAATCCAGATCAAGGCTCTAACACTCTTTAATTCTACAAAGGCTAAGAGAGGTAAAGAAGGTGAAGAAGAAAAGTTTGTAGCTAAGAGGTGATTCATGATGTTTAAGGAAATAAGCTGTTTGCATAACAGCAGTTGCTGATGTAGAAACTAGAGCGAGTTAACCAGAAGATCTAGCTAAGGCAATTATAATGAATGTGACCACGCTAAACAACAGATTTTCAGTGTAAAATGAAACAACCTTCTATTGGAAGAAGATGCCCTCTAGGACTTTCATAGCTAGAGAGAAGAAGTCAATGCCTTGGCTTCAAAGCTTCAAAGGGCAGGCTGACTCTCCTGTTAGGGCCTAATGCAGCAGATAACTTTCAGTAGAAGCCAGTGCTTAGTTAGTCAAACCCATAAGAGTTATACAAATTCATATCTGCCTGTGCTCTGTCAGCGGAACAATAAAGGCTGGGTGACAGCACGTCCGTTTACAGTATGGTTTACTAAATATTTTAAGCTCACTTTTTGAGACTTACTGCTCAGAAAAAAAAAAAAAAAATTGTTTTCAAAGTATTTCACCTCCCTGACAGCACACCTGGCCACCCAGGAGCTCTAATAGAGATGTACAAGATTAAAGATTTTTTCATGCCTACTAACAACAACATCCATTCTGTAGCCCATAGATCAAGGAGTTATTTCAACTTTCAAGTCTTATTATTGAATAAATACATTTCATAAGGCTACAAATGCCTCAGTGATTCCTCTGCTGGATCTGGGAAAAGTTATCTGAAGCTCTTCTGGAAGAGACCCTCCATTCTAGATGCCATTAAAATGTTTGTGATTCATGGGAAGAGGTGAAAATATTAACACTAACAGAAGTTTGAAGGAAACTGATTGCACACTTCATGGATGACTTTGAGAGGTTCAAGACTTCAGCAAGGGAAGTAGCTGTAGATGTGGTGGAAGTTCCAAGAAAATGAGAATTAAAAGTGGAAGCTGAGGCTGTGGTTAAATTGCTGCAATCTCATGGTAAAACTTGAATGAATTAAGAAGTTGCTTTTTATGAATAGGCAAAAAAAGTGGCTTCTTGAGATGGAATCTACTCTTGGTAAAGATGCTATAAAGACTGTTGACACAACAATTTAGAATATCACGTAAACTTAGTTGATACACCAGCAGAAGGGCTTGAGAGCATTGACTCCAATTTTGAAAGAAGTTCGGCTTTGGTAAAATGCAATCAAAGAGCACTGTGTGCTACAGAGAAATCATTCGTTAAAGGAATAGTCAATCGATGTGGCAAACTTCACTGTTGTCTTATTCTAAGAAATTGTCACAGCCACCCCAGCTTCCAGCAACCACCTCTGTGATCAGTCAGCAGCCATCAACACTGAGACAACCCTACACTCTTAGTAAGATTATGACTCATAGAATGCTCAGATGATAGTTGGCATTTTTTAGTGATAAAGCGTTTTTAAATTAGGGTATGTACATTTTTTAGATAATGCTATACTTAAGAGACTATAGTATAGTATAAACAGAGCTTCCACATGCACCAGGAAACAAACAAACAAACAAAAAGATGTGACTTGCTTTTTTGTGATATCAGCTCTATTGCAGTGGTCTGGAACCAAAGCCACAATATCTCCAAGGCCTGCCTGTACTGAGGGGATTTTCCTGCATTTGCAGCAGTCTTGAGTAATCAGTCTAAGATACCAGTATCTACCTTGCGTCAAGTCTTCTACTAAGGAGAAAGAAAGCAAAGCCAGGTGTAATTATGGTATATGGTTCAAATCAGCCATAAGAAGCACTAAGCGGCAGGCTCTAGGGGCTGCAGACTTTAGTCAAGAAAGGGAAATAAATGAAGTCAAGTAGTCAGGCACACGGGTGGAAGAGCGGACTCAAGCTGGAACTGGAAGGATGGATAAGCAATAGACAACAGAACAGCATGTGTGCCTGCGAGCTAAGTGGCTTCAGTCATGTCTGACTCTTTGCAACCCCATGGACTGTAGCCCACCAGGTTCTTCTGTCCATGGGATTCTCCAGGTAAGGCTACTAGAGTGGGTTGCCATTCCCTCCTCCCAGGGATCTCCCCGACCCAGGGATGGAATCCGTGTCTCTTATGTCTCTTGAACTGGCCAGCAGGGCTCTTTACTACCAGCACCACCTGGGAAGCAGAACAGCAAGAGAAAAGACCCTGCTAGGAGACAGGGAGACATGAAGACGGAAATGAGCCCAAGGAGTTCATGAGGCTATGAGAACTACTCAGTGAAAGTTGAAGAGAATATTGCTCCATTGTAGAGGACAAATTTTAGAAAAGGAGCAAGATAGCAGAAAGGATTTTTGAAAATGTTGAAAGTGTTCTTGGTGATTTAAAGCTGATGTGTAGAGTTTTCAAAGATTCCTCACCTCTCTGCCCAAGTGGACTAGCTAGCTACTTCTTGCATTTTCAGATGCATCTTTTACTTAAGTACCAGATGCCTAACTAAAGCTTTACCAAGCATTTACTGAGTGTCAGCTGTGCCAGGTGCCCTGATGAGGGCTGGAGATTCATAGATGAAAGTTTTCATCACATGCTTAATGTCTTAGGTGTATGCAGGAGACGGCACCCCTCAGGTACAATCAGTGGCTGTCTTTTTGCGGTGAAATTATGGAGGCTTTCATTTTCTTATTTGTAATTTTCTAATTTTTTTTCCAACTTTCTCCAAGGAGAAAAGATTACGCTGTGATTAAAATAGCATTAATGTCTATATAAAACATGATATACAAGGTATATGACAGAGGTAAGAAACAAGTGTTTGGGGAAAGAAATTAGATTTCCTTGTGCCAAGAAAAAAATAAAAGCTGAAACATCTAAACCAAACTACTTTGTGGATAACATGACTGTCAAATGTATTCACAGAGAATCACTCCACAGGTGGGTCCTAAAGTCACCCAAGCAAAAATGACTAGGGTGGAAGTTCTAAATAAACAGGCCATTCCTGTTTGACACAGTGCCCCGGGATCAGCCATATGAAACATACAATTCTTCAGGCCTCTTTCTTCGCCCTGAGAACAGCATCTGAAGCCAGAGACTCAGTCTTAGTTCCCTCTCTTCTCTTAGCGGTGGCTCCCTGCATCCATCTGCCCTCTTACAGCAATCTGAGAGCAGAGCTGTATGAATCACATCAGCCGCAATAACCCCGTAGGCAACACCTAGAGGGTCAGAAGGTAGAAGCAACCTTCAGAGAGCATCTCATGGGCTCCCTCTTGTCTGTGGCCCACTCCCTTCACTCTTTTCTCTCACTTGCTCTTTTAGAGGCAGCAAAGAGGAGTGATCAGGGGCTCTGGGGTTAGAGTCAGACTGCTTTCTGGCTCCTTTCTCTGCTGGCTTTGTGACCTCGATGGCTTATTAACCTCTCTAAGTCTCCTAAGCCTCATTGTCACCTTCTGTAAAATGGACGTATGAGTAGATGGATAGACTGACAGATAAAAATATATTCCAAACTTACTCCTAGTTAGTATCCATGCCTCCAACTGCTATCTTTAAGCTCATTTTAAATTTTATCAAAACTATTCTTGCACATTTTCTTGGGCTTCAAAATTACTGTGGGCATTGAGTGCAGCCATGAAATTAAAAAACACTTGCTCCTTAGAAGGAAAGCTATGACAAACCTAGACAATGTATTCAAAAGCAAAGACATAACTTTGCTGACAAAGATCCATATGGTCAAAATATGGTTGGTCCAGTAGTCATATATAGTTGTGAGTTTTGGACCATAAGGAAGGCTGTGTGCCAAATAATTGATGCTTTCAAATTGTGGTGCTGGAGAAGACTCTTGAGAGTCCCTTGGACAGCAAGGAGATCAAACCAGTCAATCCTAAAGGAAATCGACTCTGAATATTCATTTGAAAGACTGATGCTGAAGCTGAAGCTCTAATACTTTGGCCACCTTATGCAAAGAGCTGACTCACTGGAAAAGATCCTGATGCTGGGAAAGATTGAGAGCAGGAGAAGGGGGTGAAAGAAGATAAGAAGGTTGGATGGCATCACAGACTCAATGGCCATGAGTTTGAGCAAACTCAGGGAGACAGTTAAGGACAGAGAAGCCCGGTGTGCTGCAGTCCTTGGGGTCGCAAAGAGCTGGACAGGACTTAGAAACTGAACGACAACAACTATCTTGATCTGTTGTCTTTACCTTCAAATCTCTAAATAGATCATGATTGGTCAGTTTTAGGCATTAACTACTGACTTTCCAAGGTGGAGAATGAAGATGTGGTTCTCATATGCTCCCTTCCTTTGTCTACACATTCTGTAGACACTCAGTCTTTGCAATTAAATTTTCAATTGAATTTGGTTTCAATTTTTGTCTGATTTATAATTAACATTTACATTATTTTACATTTACATCATTACAACTCTGTATTTTGGTGATTTTCAACTGGCTCAGTAATACCCTTTAAAAGGAAATTTGAAATGTGGGACAGCATTTGATTTGTCAGTGTTCGAGGGTGGGTGGGAGGGGATGGGCCAGTGGCATTTAGTGGATGAGGGCCAGTGGATGCTAGAAGTCCTGCAACGGGCAGGACATGGCTTCACAACAATGCCTAAGGTATTAAGAAGCCCTCCTGAGAAGCAGTAAACACTGCTAACTACTAAGCCATGAAGTGTACCATAGTTACTTTCTTTCTTGGGCATATTTTAATTTTTATTTTGCCTTGTTGTTTTTCAGTAGCTAAGTCTGATTCTTTGCAACCTTTTTGCAATGGAATGTAGCCTGCCAGGCTCCTCTGTCCATGGAACTTCCCAGAAATATTGGAGTGGTCTCCCTTTTTGTTTCTCCAGGGCATCTTCCTAACTCAGGGATTGAAGTCACACCTCCTGCTTTGGCAGGTAGGTTCCTTATCACTGAGCCACCAAGGAAGCCCACATTCTAGCATTATATTCTCTGATGTGGAAATATTCTTTCCTGATGACCCAGGTATGACCATGTCTGTTTTCTACAGGAGGTTCAAGTTCTTCAAGTCTACCAGGGAAAAAGGCACAGGGAAGTACCTCCTGTGCCTTCTCCCTTGACCAGCACTCTATCCTCAGAATTTATTCCAGCACTCTGTGGTTAGTTGTCTATTCCTTTGTCTCCCACACTAGACAGTGAGCCCCTGAGGACACAGGCTGTGCCTTATTCATTGTCATGTCCCAAGTAAATGTTTCAGAATTCATTAATAATCAACTGCCAAAATGAACCCAGGCACTAATCATCATAAAACTAGGGAAAATAAAACTCTGGGCTATCTGGAAATAAAAAAGCAGTAAACAGAGTCAACTATTTTATTCATTTTTAGCAATAATAGGTAGCTTTTAAGCAATTTTAGCAGTCTTGTGCTAGGCACAGAATGGGAAATTGAAATAACATACAGTGCATTTTATTAAAAATTGCTTTAGAACTTTCAGAACTACTAGTGAACATGAGATTGGAAAAAAATACTGGGACAGCCATGAATTCACTGAGGTTCTGCTCTGCTGTATCAGCCTCCCCAGTGGTAGTCCCACACACATTTGAACCACAGTAAACAGCAACATGGGTCTCCCTGTTGGTTCAGAGGAATCCACCTGCCAATGGAAGAGACAAGGGTTCTATCCCTGGGTTGTGAAGATTCCCTGGAGAATGAAATGACAACCCACTCCAGTATTCTTACCTGGGAAATCCTGTGGACAGAGGAGCCTGGCGGGCTGCAGTCCATGGGTCACAAAAGAGTCTGACACGACTTAGCAACTAAACAACAACAAACAGTCACACGTTTGGAAGGCCTGCAATTATTTTGTGATCTCTTCCTAGCTCCCCCTTCCCCACACAACACACAAACTAATTAGAAGAGATAATCCTCACTTTGGCTACATCAAGTGTTGGGCAATCGTTGTGCTGTTCATGGCTCCTGTGCTGCTCGTGTCCCACTTAATGGCAAACGAGTTAATGTGCACCCTTCTCCCTGGTAACTCCTAATTCAGGGCATACTTTCTTCAGTTGCCAGAAGTAAAAATGTTTTCCATTTTAAAAATTTGAGAAGTTTCTCATTTTAGAATCTGCACATTTCACAAAGAAATTGCTGATAGTTATTCAAAAAGAATGCCCTATTTTCCCAACTACTTACTGTTTCTAAGGCACTTTCGCAGACTTGAAGGTTCAATGCCATCCATCATTAGGTGACATGCAATCAAACTGGAAATCCATGGGAATGTTAGAAAAGTACAGTTTGGGACATATCAGCTCCTACCTTGAGCCTGGAGTTTACAAATCTTATCTGGTTCAGGCAGCTGAGAACTTTCAAAGGAATGATTTAATTTGATATCCAGTCTCCAGGTACAGATTCTGTGTGTAAAGACAGTCTCTTCTGTATTGCCGATAAGGCTTTGCCTTCTATTTTGACAGGAAAATAAGATCACTAGACTTGAACCAGAAGAGCAATGGTGTAGACTTCAGAGCACACCTTCCAGCTCATGTGTTTCCTAAAGTCTGTCCAGGCCAAGCCTGGCACATTTCAGCTTACACAGAGTAGAAGTAGAGCCTCTCGGTGTGCAAGTTTCCCTAGGAGAAGTAAGTGAGGCAGCGTGCACACAGCAGCTCACACCCATGTGGGGAGCCAGACTTCTCTAGTCCTGCTGCTTGTTACTGCTCTTCATCCACACACATGAAGCATGGAAGTCAGCAATACTTCTGTCAGAACTCTGGCACGTGTTTCCAGTTCTACTCCCCAGAACATTTCACCTAGCTTGACTAAGCAAGATGTGGCATTCTTTTCCTCTCCCTCAACTTTTCCTCACTGGTGCTAGCAAATTCAAAAAGAGCCCAAAGGTGGGCTGGTAGAAGGAAATAGAGGGGGGGAAAGTTCAAATGAGAGTAGCTGGTTTTGGTTCCTCTAAAAATTTACTCTCAATGAATGTAAACACTAAATGACTAGGAGAAATAAACGAGGCAGAATGCACATAGCAGCCTCCCTGGAGGCTTGATCGATAAAGAATCCGCCTGCAACGCAGGAGATCCAGGTTTGAACCCAGGGGTGGGAAGATCCCCTGGAGAAGGGAATGGCAACCCACTGCATATTCTGGCCTAAAGAATCCCATGGACAGAGGAGCATGGCAGGCTACAGTCCATGGGGTCGCAAAGAGTCAGACATGACTGAGCAACTAACACTTTCACTTTCACTACATGACTTCACACTCATGAACTGACTGCTCCTTCCTTGTCATCTTCCTTAGGAGACCTCAACTGACATTTCAATCTGTGATCTGCACAGATCTATGCTGGATTCCTACTGCTGCTCTTTCTCAGGGAAAGATCCCCAGTCAGAGAAATTTGACCATAAGCAAGAGATGGCAGGTCAGAAAATCATCTTCAATCAAGTGAGCTTTCTAAAATTGGCCTAGGCTCTCCTAATGTGGATTTCAACTTGGACTGAAGTTTTCTTACCCACTTTGAGGAGAATAAGCAGGGAAACTAGGGAGAGCAGTCTGCCTCCTCTGTTTATGTGAAATTAAAGCCCCAACCTCTAACTGCTATGCAGAGGCATCCAGAATGTCACGGAATGCCCAGAAGGAGTTTGTTTGTAGAGAAAGATATATTTACTTTGGCCAAGGGGGAAAAAGAGTTCTCTTTACAGAACTTGCAATTTGAAGGCTAATTTGGTGCTTGAGACACAGAAGACAATCACTCAATAAATAGCATTGACTGGCTGATGGGAAGATAACTTGAAAAACAGTCTGAGATAACAGATATCTTCTGATAGGAAGATAACTTGAAAAACTCATGGAATTGACAGTTTCTTAAACCTTTTTATACTATCTTCAGCTTAGCACTTGAAGCATCATTGTCAGTGTTTCTGTTTTAAAGAATTGAGTCATTATGGATTCTTTTAGATCCTTAATATGCTTCATAATTTTATTGATCTCAAATGCTTGGGGTTAGTCCACTTAAGATGACTAACGTAAATGAAGGAGTCATGCCTTCTAAGACTTAAACAATTCTTCTTCAAATTGCAGTGAAAGTCATCACAAAGTATACAGATAACTAAACTCCCCTTTCCCTACTTCCAACTGATATTTTGGCTGCACTGGTAAGTGGAAGATTCCAGAAAGCACAGAGTGGTGCTCACTTTCTCTTCCCACAAGACTTAACCTGTCACCTCTAATCTTTAAATATATTCTGAAGGCCTTCCCTGGTGACTCAGGGGTAAAGAATCCGCCTGCCAATGCAGGAGACACAGGTTCAATCCCTGAGTCAGGAAGATCTCACATGCCGTGGAGTAGCTAAGCCCATACAACTACTGTGCCCGTGCTCTAGAGCCCAGGAGCTGCAACTAGTGAAGCCTGCATGCCCGAGAGCCTGTGCTCCACAACAAGGAAAGCCGCTGCAATGAAAAGCCTGCCCACCACAACTAGAGAGTAGCCCCCACTTGCCTCAACTAGAGGAAAGTCCACACAGCAATGAAGATCCCAGCACAGCCTAAAATAAATAAATAAATAAAATTATCTTCTAAATGTTTAAATATGTTGAGCAAGATGACCAGAAAAAATTATAACCTCATACCTTCTTTTGTTGTTAAAGGTAATTATGTTTTTGTGATCTTTCTTGCATAGAAGCAGGGTGATGTGCGAAAAGGAGAATTAAAAGTAATTAAAATGAGCTGAGCTGAATTAAAAGTTATTAAAATGAGTACAGACTACACACAGAAGATGAGACGAGAGGGAAAAAACAGGAGCCACCAGAGGGGATTAGAAAGAGAATTTTAGGAGGTAAGGAGGGATGAGTTCAGATAAGAGAAGAGGGAGTTATTTGGGTAGTTGTCATGTTCTTGAGTTGCTGAGAAAGAGAGGCAAGAGGGAAAGAGATTTTAATAAGCTTGGTTGGTATTAAGAATGCTTTGAGAAATTATTCATAATTTTTAAATTGCTTTTCAACTATTGTTGGATGTCAGCCTAATGTTCCCTTGAACACCACACTGCACTGAGCCTGGGCCACCAGGGAGCTCGGCTTTATATGAATTAAATAGGTTGTTACAGTTTTATGTAAATCTATGCTACCAGTTGAAAATGTATTTAAATGCACCATGCAGTTTTACTTGTCTCAACACTGGCTAAAAAGAAGCTCCTCCTTAAATATTATTTCCATAGAATCCAAGCATTTGGCAACATTTTCAAGGAAATCTAATCTAGTCCTATAGATTTGACTTATTTTTTTAATTGAAGGAGAAAAACGTCTGTGATTTCTAACGGTTTCATTGGTTAATTTAAAACTTGGGTATATACTTTATCTATTTATTTATTTATGTAATAGGCTTTATTCTAATCCTCAAGCTCTCAAGTTATCAATTCATTCTCCCTTTTTGGGTAACAGTTTTATTGAGATAAAATTCACATACCATTAATTTCGAGTGTACAACTGAATCATTTTTAGTTGATTTTCAGAGTTGGGCAACTATCACCCCAGTTTTAGGACATTTTTGTTACTCTAGAAAGAAAACCAGACTCTTAAGTTATCACTCCAAAACTCCCCCATTGCCCTTACCCACAGGCAACCACAAATCTACTTTTTGTCTCTACAAATTTATTAATAGCTATTCTGGACATTTCATATAAGAGCAACCATAATATGTAGTCCTCCATGACTTATATCTTACACTTAGCATGATGTTTCCATTGCTCATTCATGCTATAACACTTATGAGTAATTTGCTCATTCATACATTGGAGAAGGAAATGGCAACCCACTCCAGTGTTCTTGCCTAGAGAATCCCAGGGATGGGGGAGCCTGGTGGGCTGCTGTCTATGGGGTCGCACAGAGTCGGGCATGACTGAAGTGACTTAGCAGCAGCAGCACTCACTCCAGTATTCTTGCCTGGAGAATACCATGGACAGATGAGCCTGGCAGGCTATGGTTGATGGGGTCATAAAGAGTTAGACCCAACTGAGCGACTAACACTTCACTTACAGGAACATATGCAAATTTTGTACTCTGGTTCCTGTGGGCTTGATTTAGCATGTAGTAAAAAATGACCCCCTCACACACACTCATACTTTCTTCTTCTCTCCCTTTCTCTCTCTCTTCTCTTTAAACTATGCCCATGATCCCTTACCCTACTGCCCTATTGATACCTACTCTTTGAATCTAATACAGAATTCTAAAAAATATGGGTACATTTTCTAAAATAATCCCTACTACTGTGTAAACTAGCAAATGTGTCTTCTTCTTTAAATGTCTCAGCTTTGAGAAGTGTTGAGAACTGCAGTCTCTGTGGCACAGGGTAAGTATTCTTGGGTCTGTGGAGAGTGTCAAGGGCTTTCCCTATCACTTTAATTACTGCATTTTGACCAGCAAATGACCTAAATCAAATCTTTTATGATTATACAGTGGACGTGACAAATAGATTCAAGGGATTAGATCTGACAGAGTGCCTGAAGAACTATGGACAGAGGTTTATGACATTCTACAGGAGGCAGTGATCAAGATCATCCCCAAGAAAAAGAAAGGTAAAAAGGCAAAATGGTTGTCTCAGGAGGCCTTACAAATAGCTGTGAAAAGAAGAGAAGTGAAAGGCAAAGCAGAAAAGGAAAGATATATCCATTTGAATGCAGAGTTCCAAAGAAGAGCAAGGAGAGATAAGAAAGACTTCCTCAGTAATCTGTGCAAAGAAATAGAGGAAAAGAATAGAATTGGAAAGACTAGGTATCTCTTCAAGAAAATTAGAGATACCAAGGAAACATTTCATGTAAAGAAGGGCACAATAAAGGACAGAAATGGTATGGACCTAAGAGAAGCAAAAGATAAAAAGAAGAGGTGGCAAGAATACACAAAAGAACTATACAAAAAAAGATCTTCATGACCCAGATAATCATGATGGTGTGATCATTCACCTAGAGCCAGACATCCTGGAATGCAAAGTCAAGTGGGCCTTAGGAAGCATTGCTACAAATAAAGCTACTGGAGATGATGGAATTCCAGTTGAACTATTTCAAATCCTAAAAGATGATGCTGTGAAAGTGCTGCATTCATTATGCCAGCAAATTTGGAAAACTCAGCAGTGGCCACAGGACTGGAAAAGGTCCATTTTCATTCCAATCCCAAAGAAAGGCAATGCCAAAGAATGCTCAAACTACCGCACAATTGCACTCATCTCACACGCTAGCAAAGTAATGCTCAAAATTCTCCAAGCCAGGCTTCAATAGTATGTGAACTGAGAACTTCCAGATGTACAAGCTGGTTTTAGAAAAGGCAGAGGAACCAGAGATCAAATTGCAAACTTCCACTGGATCATCAAAAAAAAAAAAAAAAAAAACGAGAGAGTTCCAGAAAAACATATACTTCTGCTTTATTGACTATGCCAAACCTTTGATTGTGTGGATCACAACAAACTGTGGAAAATTCTTCAAGAGATGGGAATACCAGACCACTTGACCTGTCTCTTGAGGAATCTGTATGCAGGTCAGGAAGCAACAGTTAGAACTGGACATGGAACAACAAACTGGTTCCAAATTGGAAAAGGAGTACGTCAAGGCTGTATATTGTCACCCTGCTTATTTAACTTATATGCAGAATACATCATGAGAAACTCTGGGCTGGATTAAGCACAAGCTGGAATCAAGATTGCCAGGAGAAATATCAATAACCTCAGATATGCAGATGATCCCACCCTTATGGAAGAAAGTGAAGAAAAACTGAAGAGCCTCTTGATGAAAGTGAAAGAGGAGAGTGAAAAAGTTGGCTTAAAACTCAACATTCAGAAAACTAAGATCATGGCATCTGGTCCCATCACTTCATGGGAAATGGATCGGGAAACAATGAAAACAGTGAGAGACTTTATTTTGGGGGGCTCTAAAATCACTGCAGATGGTAACTGCAGCCATGAAATTAAAAGATGCTTTCTCCTTGGAAGAAAAGTTATGACCAACCTAGACAGCATATTAAAAAGCAGAGACATGACTTTGCCAACAAAGATCCATCTAGTCAATTTTTCCAGTAGTCATGTATGGGTGTGAGAGTTGGACTATAAAGCTGAGTGCTGAAGAATTGGTGCTTTTGAACTGTGGTGTTGGAGAAGACTCTTGAGAGTCCCTTGGAGAGCAAGGAGATAGAACCAGTCCATCCTAAGGAAATCAGTCCAGAATATTCATTGGATGACTGATGCTGAAGCTGAAAGTCCAATAATTTGTCTACCTGATGCAAAGAACTGACTCATTTGAAAAGACCCTGATGCTAGGAAAGATTGATGGTGGGAGGAGAAGGGGACGACAGAGGATGAGATGGTTGGATGGCATCACTGACTAATGGACATAAGTTTGAGTAATTCTGGGAGTTGGTGATGGACAGGGAAGCCTGGCCTGCTGCAGTCCACGGGGTCACGAAGAGTCAGTTGTGACTGAGTGACTGAACTGAACTGAACTGACCTGAAAACAGGATAGCTTCCCTGGTGGCTCAGTAGTAAAGAACTTGCCTGTCACTGGAGCAGATGCAGATTCAATCTGGGTCAGGAAGATCCCCTGGATAAGGAAGTGGCAACCCACTCCAGTATTCTTGCCTGGGAAATCCCCTGGAGAGAGAAGCCTGGTGGGCTACAGACCATGGGGTCACAAAGAGTTGGAGACAACTAAACAGTTGAAAACAACAGCAAGAAATAGAAGTGAGTTCAGTCCCCAAATGCCACATGATCCTCTTCAACAGATAGTTAATGCTGTAAGTCAAGTCTATACCAGCTGGTATTATCATCAGTATCTAACAATAGTACTAATAGCTGAATCTTCAGAAGTTAGCTCTGAACAAGGAGCAAATCTTTAAAGCTTTGACTACTCAGGTCTCTAGTGTTCACAGTCATAGAACTGGCATAATTCCTTTTCTCATAATACATTTATTCCTTGCCACCCACAAGTGGCTCAGAGGTTAAAGCATCTGCCTGCAATGTGGGAGACCTGGGTTCGATCCCTGGGTTGGGAAGATCCCCTGGAAAAGGAAATGGCAACCCACTCCAGTATTCTTGCCTGGAGAATCCCATGGAGGGAGGAGCCTGGTAGGCTGCAGTCCATGGGGTTGCAAAGTTGGACACGACTGAATGACTTCACTTCACTCACCCACAAACATATTTTGACCACTTAATTTTATGTACTATGCCAAATAATTATTTAAAAAATAAGCTTAGAAGAGATTCTTTTTCTCCGAGAGTCAAGACTTGGTCAGGAACTCCTAGTCCCATAGAGTGTGTAGGACAGGGTGCTTGCTCCTAGATTAAACCCCTTGGGCAACTTGAGAATCTTCTAGAAACCCTTAAAATGGCCCAAAGTTATGAGACACTTTTCAAGCTTCAATACAATGTGACCAATGTAAGACTATAAGCAGAAACATTTCCAGGAAATATCTATATACTCTGGAATTCCATAATAAACTGAATAAATATCCGTGAGCACCTCTATGTGCCAAGCACTGTGCCAAGTGTTGGAATACAACATTAAACAAGACAGGATCCCTTTCCTTGTGTGTGTGTGTGTTAGTCACTCAGTCATGTCCGACCCTTTGTAAACCCTTGGACTCTAGCCCACAAGGTTCCTCTATCCATAGGACTTTCCAGGCAAGAGTTCTAGAGTAGGTAGCCATTCCCTTCTCCAGGGAATCTTCCCAACCCAGAGATAGAATCTGGATCTCCTGCATTGCAGTCAGATTCTTTACCATCTGAACCACCAGGGAAGCCCAATCCATTTCTTTAGAATGGAATGAATGCAATTCAGTAGCCAAATAAGTAGCCTGTCAAAAGCGATCAACTTCTAAAAGAGCTAAAGAAAACTGTAAACAAAAGCCACGACTGTTATAAAACACTCAAAACCTCATGCAAGGTACAACTTACTAATTAACAGTGTTCTTTAGAGACTCTAGGTCTCTGGCATTCCCCAAACCAAGTGTCAGATGACTCTCTTGATCGATCTGTTTCTTTTTTAACCTAAAGCATGATTAGAAAGACATCTTCTCCAGATCCCTGTAGCACAAGCCATTCAATATTTTATAATAAGGCAGAAAATAATGTAAAATAAATCCCCCTTTGGGCCAAAACATATACTTATTTTTATTGTTGTTGTTTCTCCCCTGACTTAGACCATTTGTCCTAACATTTACCATGTACTTACCCTGTGGTGATGGTGCGGGTTTGGAAATGCTGAGGGTTTGGAAAGACCAAGAAAAACAGCTAAATGAAGAGGTCTCAGTCTTGGGTGATGTGTACGATGCTTCAATCCTGAATAGTGACCCTAGGAGCTTACAATCTAGGATGGGAGTGAAGATATAGCCATAATCAAATAACAGTTTAGGTTGAAAGTCAAGTGCTGAGTAAGCTCTATTAGGGCTGGGAACTAACAAAGGAAGATATAAGAAATGTTGTTGTTGTTGTTCAGTTGCTAAGTCATGTGTGACTCTTTGTGACCCTGTGAACCACAGCAAGTCAGTCTTCTCTGTCTTTCACTATCCCCCTGAATTTGCTCAAACTCATGTCCTTTGGATCAGCCAACTATCTCATCCTTGTCACTCCCTTCTCCTCTTGATGGATTTTCCTTCTCCTAAAAGATGGATTTTCATAGAGTCGCGAATGTGCTCTTATTATTTGAGAATCCCATCTCATATGTGAAAAGGCTATAAGAAAAAAAAAGATGTTAGGATATACAATATTAGCCACTCAGGAATATACACACATATTCTTAGGGATGTTGGAAGAATTGCACCATCTGAAATTCAAGCCAGACACAATCTTGGCAGGGAAGAGGTTCATGAAGGACACCTAGACCAGAAAACATATCCTCTAGAGAGGAATAGGTAGAATTATAGTTTATCAAACAGGAAAAGCATCCTGCAATGTTAATGATAATCTCTTTCTCTTTTTTTTAAGATTTTCTTTTTCGGTATTTTATTTATTTTCTGACTGTGCTGGATCTTCACTGATGCACACAGACTTTCTCTAGCTGTGGTCTGTTCAGCACTCTGTGCCAGTACCTATAATATGCAGTAGGGTGTCAAAAGATATCTGATGATTAAATAATAGGTTTGAAGTCTAAGAGAAATTAAATTATTTTCATATATCAGAGCTAAATCCAATTGAAAGAATATTATTCCAAAGCTATAAATAAGAAATGTTTATTTCCTTTTTATAATTTTAATCTAAATTATATTCATAAAATGCTAATTATAAGTGCATTTCCTAAATATGTATCTTTACACTAAGAAATTATCATGTCTATAAGTAATGAGCTCTCAGTCACCTGACGTGTCTAAAAGGAAGCAAAACAATCACTTTGATTCTAGAAACAAGATTTGTTGAGCATCTTCAACATGTCTTGTACCTCACTAACTGTTGAATAAATGAGATAATGTTCCTCATCTCAAGAGTACCTTGTTAAAGTACATTCCTAGAGGAAGCATTTAGACTAGAAGATCCATGATAATACAGATGGGAATTTGTTGATAAGTTGATTGTATTTACCTAGCAAACTCCATTTCTTCTCAGGGATTCCTGCCTGCAGTAGTAGATATAATGGTCATCTGAGTTAAATTCACCCATTCCAGTCCATTTGAGTTCGCTGATTCCTAGAATGTCAACCTTCACTGTTGCCATCTCCTGTTTGACCACTTCCCATTTGGCTTGATTCATGGATTTGACATTCCAGGTTCCTATGCAATATTGCTCTTTACAGCATCAGACCTTGCTTCTATCAGCAGTCACATCCACAGCTGGGTATTATTTTTGCTTTGGCCCCATCCCTTCATTCTTTCTGGAGTTATTTCTCCACCGATCTCCAGTAGCATATTGGGCACCTACCGACCTGGGGAGTTCATCTTTCAGTATCCTATCATTTCGCCTTTTCATACTGTTCATGGAGTTCTCAAGGCAAGAATACTGAAGTGGTTTGCCATTCCCTTCTCCAGTGGACCACATTCTGTCAGACCTCTCCACCATGACCTGCCTGTCTTGGGTGGCCCCACAGGGCATGGCTTAGTTTCATTGATTTAGATAAGGCTGTGGTCCTAGTGTGATTAGATTGACTAATTTTCTGTGAGTATGGTTTCAGTGTGTCTGCCCTCTGATGCCCTCTTGCAACACCTACCGTCTTACTTGGGTTTCTCTTACCTTGGAAGTGGGGTATCTCTTCATGGCTGCTCAAGCAAAGTGCAAGCGCTGCTCCTTACCTTGGACGAAGGGAATCTCCTCACCACCACCCCTCCTGACCTTGAACATGGAGTAGCTCCTCTCGGCCCTCTTGCGCGCACGCAGCAAACGCTCCCTGGACTGGGGTTGCACCTCCTGGCTGCCACCCCTGGCCTCCCATAGCCAGTAACGCTGAAGAAGCTGAAGTTGAACGGTTCTATGAAGACCTACAAGACCTTTTAGAAATGACACCCCCAAAAGATGTCCTATTCATTATAGGGGATTGGAATGCAAAAGTAGGAAGGTAAGAAACACCTGGAGTAACAGGTAAATTTGGCCTTGGAATACAGAATGAAGCAGGGCAAAGGCTACTAGAGTTTTGCCAAGAGAATGCACTGGTCATAGCAAAAACTCTCTTCCAACAACACAAGAGAAGACTCTACACGTGGATATCACCAGATGGTCAACACCGAAATCAGATTGATTATATTCTTTGCAGCCAAGGATGGAGAAGCTCTATACAGTCAGCAAAAACAAGACCAGGAGCGGACTGTGGCTCAGATCATGAACTCCTTGTTGCCAACTTCAGACTTAAATTGAAGAAAGTAGGAAAACCACTAGACCATTCAGGTATGACCTAAATCAAATCCCTTATGATTATACAGTGGAAGTGAGAAATAGATTTAAGGGACTAGATCTGATAGATAGAGTGCCTGATGAACTATGGAATGAGGTTCGTGACATTGTACAGAAGACAGGGATCAAGACCATCCCCATGGAAAAGAAATGCAAAAAAGCAAAATGGATGTCTGAGGAGGCCATACAAATAGCTGTGAAAAGAAGAGAAGCAAAAACCAAAGGAGAAAAGGAAAGATATAAACATCTGAATGCAGAGTTCCAAAGAATAGCAAGGAGAGATAAGAAAGCCTTCCTCAGCGATCAATGCAAAGAAATAGAGGAAAAGAACAGAATGGGAAAGACTAGAGATCTCTTCAAGAAAATTAGAGATACCAAGGGAACATTTCATGCAAAGATGAGCTCGATAAAGGACAGAAATGGTATGGACCTAACAGAAGTAGAAGATATTAAGAAGAGGTGGCAAGAATACACAGAAGAACTGTACAAAAAAGATCTTCACAACCCAGATAATCAGGATGGTGTGATCACTCACCTAGTGGAGGTGATGGAATTCCAGTTGAGCTCTTTCAAATCCTGAAAGATGATGCTGTGAGGGTACGCTTCAGCGATACATGAATCATAAAATTCCAGATGTTCAAGCTGGTTTTAGAAAAGGCAGAGGGACCAGAGATCAAGTGCCAACATTCGCTGGATCATGGAAAAACAAAGAGAGTTCCAGAAAAAAAGATCTATTTCTGCTTTATTGACTATGCTAAAGCCTTTGACTGTGTGGATCACAATTAACTGTGGGAAAATTCTGAAAGAGATGGGAATACCAGACCACCTGACCTGCCTCTTGAGAAACCTATATGCAGGTCAGGAAGCAACAGTTAGAACTGGACATGGGAAACAACAGACTGGTTCCAAATAGGAAAAGGAGTACCTCAAGGCTGTATATTGTCACCCTGCTTATTTAACTTCTATGCAGAGTACATCATGGGAAACGCTGGACTGGAAGAAACACAAGCTGGAATCAAGATTGCCAGGAGAAATATCAATAAGCTCAGATATGCAGATGACACCACCCTTATGGCAGAAAGTGAAGAGGAGCTAAAAGCCTCTTGATGAAAGTGAAAGTGGAGAGTAAAAAAGTTGGCTTACAGCTCAACATTCAGAAAACAAAGATCATGGCATCCGGTCCCATCACTTCATGGGAAATAGATTGGGAAACCGTGGAAACAATGTCAGACTTTATTTTGGGGGGCTCCAAAATTACTGCAGATGGTGACTGCAGCCATGAAATTAAAAGACGCTTACTCCTTGGGAGAAAAGTTATGACCAACCTAGTTAGCATATTCAAAAGCAGAGACATTACTTTGCCAGCTAAGGTCTGTCTAGTCAAGGCTATGGTTTTTCCCATGGTCATGTATGGATGTGAGAGTTGGACTGTGAAGAAGGCTGAGCGCTAAAGAATTGATGCTTTTGAACTGTGGTGTTGGAGAAGACTCTTGAGAGTCCCTTGGACTGCAAAGAGATCCAACCAGTCCATTCTGAAGGAGATCAGCCCTGGGATTTCTTTGGAAGGAATGATGCTAAAGCTGAAACTCCAGTACTTTGGCCACCTCATGCAGAGTTGACTCAATGGAAAGACTCTGATGCTGGGAGGGATTGGGGGCAGGAGGAGAAGGGGACGATAGAGGATGAGATGGCTGGATGGCATCTCTGTCTCAATGGACGTGAGTCTGAGTGAACTCCGGGAGTTGGTGATGGACAGGGAGGCCTGGCGTGCTGCGATTCATGGGGTCGCAAAGAGTCGGACACGACTGAGGGACTGAACTGAACTGAACTGAATCCCAAATTGCCTCTGCTTTGGAACTTGCCTAGTCTCTTGTCTTCCCCTCCACTCCTTGCAATATTGTTTTTCTTGCCTCTTTAACATTGTTGTTGTTCAGTTACTAAGTTGTGTCCACCTGTTTTCAATCCCATGGACTGCAGCATTCCAGGCTTCCCTGCAATTCTCTGTCTCCTGGGGCTTGCTCAAATTCGTGTTCATTGATTCAACTCATGTCCATTGAATCAACTATCAGTCAGTTCAGCTGCTCAGTCGTGTCCGACTCTGCATCCCCATGAATCGCAGCACTCCAGGCCTCCCTGTTCATCACCATCTCCCGGAGTTGACTGACTCACATCCACTGAATCAGTGATGCCATCCAGCCATCTCATCCTCGGTTGTCCCCTTCTCCTCCTGCCCTCAATCCCTCCCAGCATCAGAGTCTTTTCCAATGAGTCAACTCTGCATGAGGTGGCCAAAGTACTGGAGTTTCAGCTTTAGCATCATTCCTTCCAAAGAAATCCCAGGGCTGATCTCCTTCAGAATGGACTGGTTGGATCTCTTTGCAGTCCAAGGGACTCTCAAGAGTCTTCTCCAACACCACAGTTCAAAAGCATCAATTCTTCGGCGCTCAGCCTTCTTCACAGTCCAACTCTCACATCCATACATGACCATGGGAAAAACCATAGCCTTGACTAGACAGACCTTAGTTGGCAAAGTAATGTCTCTGCTTTTGAATATGCTATCTAGGTTGGTCATAACTTTTCTTCCAAGGAGTAAGCGTCTTTTAATTTCATGGCTGCAGTCACCATCTGCAGTGATTTTGGAGCCCCCCCCCCAAAAAATGTCTGACACTGTTTCCACTGTTTCCCCATCTATTTCCCTTGAAGTGATGGGACCGGATGCCATGATCTTCATTTTCCGAATGTTGAGCTGTAAGCCAACTTTTCTACTCTCCTCTTTCACTTTCATCAAGAGGATTTTTAGCTCCTCTTCACTTTCTGCCATAAGGGTGGTGTCATCTGCATATCTGGTTATTGATATTTCTCCTGGCAATCTTGATTCCAGCTTGTGTTTCTTCCAGTCCAGTGTTTCCCATGATGTACTCTGCATAGAAGTTAAATAAGCAGGGTGACAATATACAGTCTTGATGTACTCCTTTTCCTATTTGGAACCAGTCTGTTGTTCCATGTCCAGTTCTAACTGTTGCTTCCTGACCTGCATACAGATTTCTCAAGAGCAGGTCAGGTGGTCTGGTATTCCCATCTCTTTCAGAATTTTCCCACAGTTAATTGTGATCCACACAGTCAAAGGCTTTGGCATAGTCAATAAAGCAGAAATAGATGTTTTTCTGGAACTCACTTGCTATTTCCATGATCCAGCAGATGTTAGTAATTTGATCTCTGGTTCCTCTGCCTTTTCTAAAACCAGCTTGAACATCTGGAAGTTCATGGTTCATGTATTGCTGAAGCCTGGCTTGGAGAATTTTGAGCATTACTTTACCAGCATGTGAGATGAGTGCAATTGTGCGGTAGTTTGAGCATTCTTTGGCATTGCCTTTCTTTGGGATTGGAATGAAAACTGATCTTTTCCAGTCCTGTGGCCACCTCTGAGTTTTCCAAATTTGCTGGCATACTGAGTGCAGCACTTTCATAGCATCATCATTCAGGATTTGAAAGAGCTCAACTGGAATTCCATCACCTCCACTAGCTTTGTTCATAGTGATGCTTTCTAAGGCCCACTTGACTTCACTTTCCACGATGTCTGGCTTTAGATTAGTGATCACATCATCATGATTATCTTGGTCGTGAAGATCTTTTTGTACAGTTCTTCTGTGTATTCTTGCCACCTCTTCTTAATATCTTCTGCTTCTGTTAGGTCCATACCATTTCTGTCCTTTATCGAGCTCATCTTTGCATGAAATGTTCCCTTGGTATCTCTAATTTTCTTGAAGAGATCTCTAGTCTTTCCCATTCTGTTCTTTTCCTCTATTTCTTTGCATTGATCACTGAAGAAGGCTTTCTTATCTCTCCTTGCTATTCTTTGGAACTCTGCATTCAGATGCTTATATCTCCTTTTCTCCTTGGCTTTTCACCTCTCTTCTTTTCACAGCTACTTGTAAGGCCTCCCCAGACAGCCATTTTGCTTTTTTGCATTTCTTTTCCATGGGGATGGTCTTGATCCCTGTCTCCTGTACAATGTCACGAACCTCATTCCATAGTTCATCAGGCACTCTATCTATCAGATCTAGTCCCTTAAATCTATTTCTCACTTCCACTGTATAATCATAAGGGATTTGATTTAGGTCATACCTGAATGGTCTAGTGGTTTTCCCTACTTTCTTCAATTTCAGTCTGAATTTGTTAATAAGGAGTTCATGATCTGAGCCACAGTCCGCTCCTGATCTTGTTTTTGCTGACTGTATAGAGCTTCTCCATCTTTGGCTGCAAAGAATAATCAATCTGATTTCAGTGTTGACCATCTGGTGATATCCACGTGTAGAGTCTTCTCTTGTGTTGTTGGAAGAGAGTTTTTGCTATGACCAGTGCATTCTCTTGGCAAAACTCTAGTAGCCTTTGCCCTGCTTCATTCCGTATTCCAAGGCCAAATTGGCCTGTTACTCCAGGTGTTTCTTGACTTCCTACTTTTGCATTCTAGTCCCCTATAATGAAAAGGACATCTTTTTGGGGCATTAGTTCTAAAAGGTCTTGTAGGTCTTCATAAAACCGTTCAACTTCAGTTTCTTCAGTGTTACTGGTTGGGGCATAGCCTTGGATAACTGTGATATTGAATGGTTTGCCTTGGAGACGAACAGAGATCATTCTGTCATTTTTGAGATTGCATCCAAGTACTGCATTTCAGACTCTTTTGTTGACCATGATGGCTACTCCTTTTCTTCTGAGGGATTCCTGCCCGCAGTAGCAGATATAATGGTCATCTGAGTTAAATTCACCCATTCCAGTCCATTTGAGTTCGCTGATTCCTAGAATGTTGATGTTCACTCTTGCCTTCTCTTGTTTGACCACTTCCAATTTGCCTTGATTCATGGAACTGACATTCCAGGTTCCTATGCAATATTGCTCTTTACAGCATCGGATCTTGCTTCTATCACCAGTCACATCCACAACTGGTATTGGTTTTGCTTTGGCTCCATCCCTATGCCATCCAACAATCTCATATTCGGTCACCCCCTTCTCCTGCTCTTAATTTTTCCCAGAATGAGGATCCTTTCCAGTAAGTTGGGTCTTCACATCAAGCGGCCAAAGTATTGGAGCTTCAGCTTCAGCACAAATCCTTCCAGTGAATATTCAGGGTTGATTTCCTTTAGGATTGACTAGTTTGATCTCCTTTCTGTTCAAGGGACTCTCAAGAGTCTTCTCCAGCACCACAGTTTGAAAACATCAATTCTTTGGCGCTCAGCTTTCTATATGGTCCAAATCTCACATCTCTATACTACTACAGGAGAAACCATAGCTTTGACTATATGGACCCCTTTTACTTATATGACTAAATCCCTTCCCCTCTTAAATCTATGTAACCTTAAACCAATGACTCCAGATGATCAGAAGTAAACAACAGAAATGCTAAGGTCTGTCTGTGCCTTGATCAAGAGTTCTTTGTTTTTGGACCCTCAATGGGCCAGAAAATAGTGGGTTATTAGAGCTTGGAGGAATATGCATGTGATTGTCATTTACTGAAGATCATATCCCACTGTGTTGTCAATGAGAGAGAGGTTCAGTCTCTTTCCAACCCTAATTTAATTCAAATACTTTCATGCTCTAGTTCAGTTGAATGCATGCTACTTTCTCACATCTGGGGGGGAGAATTGGGTCCTTCAGATAAGCCAGGACATTTGCTTTCAATTTATTCCAGCAATCTTTGACAAAAACCTATCATCAGGTACCAACCACTTTAAACTCCTACTTACTCTTTGTAGACCATGACTCTCAACAATGAATTTCAATAATAAAGAGCTGTCCTCATAAGGTATGAAATGGAGGATTAATAATGTGCAGAACACAATTACTAGTTATAATTATTTATTTTTAACTTAAGTGTTCCTTTCATTATCTGAGTGTTCAGTTCATTCTCTCAGTTGTGTGAGACTCTTTGCAACTTCATGAATGCAGCATGCCAGGCTTCCCTCTCCATCACCAGTTCCCAGAGCTTGCTCAAACTCATGTCCTTCAAGTTGGTGATGCTATCCAACCATCTCATTCTCTGTCATCCCCTTCTCCTCCTGCCTTCAGTCTTTCCCAGCATCAGGGTCTTTTCCAGTGAATCAGTCCTTCACATCAGGCGGCCAAAGTATTGGAGCTTTCAGCTTCAGCATCAGCCCTTCCAATGAAGAGTCAGGACTGATTTTCTTTAGGACTGAGAGTCCAAGTGACTCAAGAGTCTTCTCCAACACCACAGTTCAAAACCATCAATTCTTCAGCACTCAGCTTTCCTTATGGCCCAACTCTCACATCCATACATGACTCCTGGAAAAACCATAGCTTTGACTATATGGATCTTTGTCAGCAAAGTAATGTCTCCGCTTTTTAATATGCTGTCTAGGTTTGTCATAGCCTTTCTTCCAAGGAGCATGTGTCTTTTAATCTCATGGCTGCAGTCCCCATCTGCAATGATTTTGGAGCCCAAGAAAATAAACTGTGGGCTCTATATATCTGAGTGTGGGCTCAGGAAAATAATGGGATTCAAGAGATAGAGAGAATATATGTGGCTAAGATTATACCATACCATCCTAATAAGGAAATGAAACAGTGAAACTCCCTGGTATTTAAAATCTAGAAGGACAACTAGCAATCTCAACTAGCTTGAGAAATTCCCTTTGGAGTTGGTAACATGTCTATGAACTTGGGCACTCATGTACATTTTATTATGACTAGAATGGTTTACTTATACACTGAGAAAATAGACTGTACATACATGCTGGATGCAGGGTAAAACTGGGAAAATAAATCTACTTGTATTTGCCTTTTTGAGTGAAATGGAAGCTCTCAGGAGAGTCGCTGATTAGTTTTCAGGATTTTGTTTTTATTTTGCATCATTGTTTTAATCTCAAAGAAAAGAGAAAGGAAGTAAAGCAAAGTCCAAGACCCTTTGAGAGATCATAGGACCCTAGGAATGATTTTTTCCCTTGGATAAATATATTTTTATACAAGGAAGTACTCCTGAGTTTGGACTTTATTAGGAAATGTATCCAACAACTTGTTCACTAACCAGAAAGCATAGAATAAATGGTTAAAAACCTGACCCATGTATTTTCAAGGTACATGCATGTTCATTTGCTCTGTCGTGTCTGACTCTTTGTGATCCGTGGACTGTAGCTCACCAGGCTCCTCTGTCCATGGAATTTCGCAGGCAAGAATGCTAGAGTGGTATGCCATTTCCTGCTCTAGGGGATCTTCCTGACCCAGGGACTGAACCTGTATCTTCTGCCTTGGTAGGCAGATTCTTTACCACTGAGCCACCTGGGAAGCCCCTATTTTCAAGGTACCTTAAAAAAAAAAAGTCTCTTGAAAGATACTCAGTTCTAGGTAATGGTCCAATTTAGCTGTTTAATATCTTTTTCCATGAACCATCTTTCAGCGGTGGTCAGAGTAGTAGCATTCAGTGACGTTAAGGGAGCCCTTCAGGGACTTCCCCTCTGATTTGTAAGTGCAAACTCACAAGAGAATGTCACTCCCACTCCAACAACCACAACAGGTCATAGAGTCTACACAAGAATAACATTTTTCAGCCTCTCAGAGAGTAGAGATTGTAAATGAAAATCTTGCTTCTGTAAGGGGAGAAGGGCATACAATTCTTTCACTTCTGGTTGGCAGGCCAGAAGTAGAGACAATCAACAGAGAAGTGAAGAGGATAATCTGGTAGACGTCATCAAGATATTTTTAATTCTGATCAAGATTTTTAAAATGTCTATAGTCATTTGACATTTGTTCACTGAAAATAGTTAATGTTTGGCAGCTTATGTGCCAAAGTTTGTCTGCTTTTTACCTTTCGATTCTTGAATTAATCAGTAAGCAAAGCTGTTTTATAGACAGGAAATCAAAGCTTGGCAAAAGTGAAATCATTCTTGGGACTTCCCTGATGGCTCAGTGGTAAAGAACCCACCTGCCAATGCAGAGGACATAGGTTCGATCCCTGGTCCAGGAAGATTCCACGTGCTGTGGGATAACTAAACCTATGCCCCATAACTACTGAGCCTGCATGTGAGAGCCCAGGAGCTGCAAGAAGAGGAATGACTGCAGAGAGAAGCCGATGCACTGAAACTAGAGAGCAGCCCCTGAAGAAATGAAGACCCAGAACAGCTAAATAAATCAACATAGTAAAAAATTTGTAAGTGAAATAATTCTCACAGTGGAATCCAGGTCTGCTGTTCTACAGTGCCTGAGTCTTTGGATCATAACACTCTCCCCTTGGTGCTTATGAACAGAATGAAAATCAGAGGTGGTTTATATTGCTAAAATTTTCTGAATATCTGTAGCATATATTCTTTTAAGTTCTAAGAAATCATTGTGACAATCTGAGAAGAATGAAAAAAAATGAAGGTTTTTAAAATATGTATTTGGCGGTTCGTTTCTTACATGATAGTATCCATGTTTCAATGCCATTCTGAATTGCCAGTCTAGGTTCGATACAGGATACAGGATGCTTGGGGTTGGTGCACTGGGATGACCCAGAGAGATGATATGGGGAGAGAGGTGGGAGGGGGGTTCAGGATTGGGAACTCATGTACACCCGTGGCGGATTCATGTCAATGTATGGCAAAACCAATACAGTATTGTAAAGTAAAATAAAAATAAATAAATAAAAATAAAATAAAATATGTATTTGTTAACTGTCTAAAATCATCTGAACCAATTATTTGAGCTCTTAAAGGAATAGTGCAGGGAAATTAAAGATACATGAAGACTAAACTTTCCTTAAAATGAACATTTGGATGCCTAAGCTGCTTATTGCATCATCGCTTTCATCTTTTTTTCCTGAGGTGATATATTTCTAACTATTATTAAAGTGTGTGTGTGTGTGTGTGTGTTCACTCTGTCATGTCTGATTCTTTGCAGCCACATGGACTGTAGCCCACCAGGCTCCTCTGTCCATGGGATTTTCCAGGCAAGAATACTGGAGTGGTTTGCCATTTCCTATTTCAGGGAATCTTCCCAACCCAGGGATCAAACCCAAGTCTCTTTTGTCTCCTGCATTGGCAGGCAGATTCTTTACCACTAGCACCACCTAGGAAGCCCATTATTAAAGTAGGTAGAAGTCAAAATGTAAGTATTCACTCCATGCATGCATTTTTCAGGAATATTACAAATATTTATCACAAGAATAACCTATAATAGCAATGGTACCAGCAACACATCACTGATAAAATTTGAATATTTAGGATTTAACTAAATTTCTGTTTTAGTAAAGATCAGAGTGGTATTTCCTGCCTTTCTCACTTAAACTATTGTAAAACTATTCAAAAAGAGAAAAAATATTTCGTAATGTATATACATAATGCTCATTTTGTGCCTCTTTTGAATTATTGTGATTGCCTAGCAGCTACCTATTTCCATTAGTTTAATAACTATTTCCCATTGTTTATTGGAAATCAAGGACTCATACGACTTGACTGGGAGTTACTCATAATACGAGCATTCCCCACCACTGACAAGAAAGATTATATTGATGGTAATGAACATGATCATTGATAATTATTAACAGAACTTCTGATTTAATAGTCACAATGGCTTTATGAGAGGTATTATTATTATGGCTTCCCTGGTGGTTCAGGGGAGCTTCCCTGATAGCTCAGTTGGTAAAGAATCCAGCTGCAATGCAGGAAACCCTGATTCAATTCCTGGGTCAGGAAGATCCACTGGAGAAGGGGTAGGCTACCCATTCTAATGTTCTTGGACTTCCCTGGTGATGGTAAAAAAAAAGAAAAGAAAAAAAAATCCACCTGCCAATGCAGGAGACGACAGTTTGATCCTTGGGTAGGGAAGATCCTCTGGAGAAGGCAATGGCATCCCACTGCAGTGTTCTTGCCTGGGAAATCCCATGGACAGATGAGCCTGGCTACAGTCCACAAGGTCTCAAAAGAGTAGGACGTGACTTAGTGACTAAACAACCACAGCATTATTATTGTTACTATTCCAATTTTACAGGTGAAGAAACAGAGCCAAAAGAACCTAAATGATTCGCTTAAGATCTCACAATTAGAAAGTGATGATCCAGAAGGCAAACCCAATTCAGGTTCTGAAGCCATGTCTTTCCTTTGCTATGTCTCTGAGCCACCAGAGCTCACCATGATGGATACAATCTCTGGAATTCCTTGTCTTAAGCTGTCAAATGAGATCCTTGGACTGGCTAAAGGATCTGGAATCCTAGCAATGTTCCATCATAAAAATAAAGTATATGAATAGGTGAGATGCATTAGAATTGGAATACTCCTGGGTCCTCCACCCAGTCAATCCATTGATTAACAAGTACTTATTGCATGGTGACAGCCTTGAGCTGGGTCTTGGGGAATGCTCCTGATCCAGGTATTTAGCATCTGCTTAGAAATAACCATCTTACTTTTGTTGTTGTTCTTGTTTAGTCACTAAGTTATGTCTGACTCTTTTGCAACTTCGTGGACTATAGGCCTGCCAAGCTCCTCTGTCCATTGGATTTCCCAGGCAAGAACACTGGCGTGGGTTGCCATTTCTTTCTCCAGAGGATCTTCCTGGCCCAGGGATCAAACCCGTGTCTCCTGCATTGACAGGTAGATTCTTTACCACTGAGCCACTTGGGAAGCCAAACCATCTTACTGTTGCTGCTGCTGCTGCTGCTAAGTCGCTTCAGTCGTGTCCGACTCTGTACAACCCCATAGATAGCAGCCCACCAGGCTCCCCCGTCCCTGGGGTTCTCCAGGCAAGAGCACTGGAGTGGGTTGCCATTTCCTTCTCCAGTGCATGAAAGTGAAAAGCTTAAGTGAAGTCGCTCAGTCGTATCCGACTCTTAGCGACCCCATGGACTGCAGCCTACCAGGCTCCTCTGCCCATGGGATTTTCCAGGCAAGAGTACTGGACTGGGTAACCATCTTACTATTATCTTGCAAATGGGAAGTTACTTGGAGATACTTGCTGAAGAATCTTCATGCCATCAAACAGTAATCAAGTACTCAGATCACCAATGTCAGAAAAGCATTCAAGAAAACATGAAAACGTTCTTTAAAATAAAAAAGTTAAATAGTTACCAACTGATGTCTGATGTCAGTTCATATCCTCACTTACTTTAAGCTGCCCTGGCCTTGATCATTTTGAAGCAAATTTAAGATACTAAATCATTTTACTTGTAAGTCTTTCAGCATGTGATAATGAGTCAAGAAAAAAACCCGCAGACTGAATCTCATTATCACACTTAATAATAGCTTATTAATGTCATCAAATATTCAATCAATATTCAATTTTCTCTGATTGACTCCTAATTTTTAATAGTTGGTTTGAATAACATTTTTCTTTGTAGTAATTATAAATCATAATTTTCCAAATTACCTTCCCTGAGACTCTGATGTTATATAGCTTTTAAAAGATATTTTGAGCCAGGAAGGAAAACACCAATATAGTATACTAACACATATATATGGGATTTAGAAAGATGGTAATGATAACCCTGTATGCGAGACAGTAAAAGAGACACAGATGTATAGAACAGACTTTTGGACTCTGTGGGAGAGGGAGAGGGTGGGATGATTTGGGAGAATGGCATTGAAACATGTATACTATCATGTAAGAAACAAATTGCCAGTCTAGGTTCAATACAGGATACAGGAGGCTTGGGGCTGGTGCACTGGGATGACCCAGAGAGATGATATATGAGAGAGGTGGGAGGGGGGTTCAGGATTGGGAACTCGTGTACACCCGTGGCGGATTCATGTCAATGTATGCCAAAACCAATATAGTATTGTAAAGTAAAATAAAAATAAATTAAGAAAAGAAAAATAAATAAATAAATAAAAGACATTTTGTGGGCCAATAAATTTAGCTAACACTGAATTAAACAAAGTTAAACAGATTTCTTTACTTCAGGGCCTTTCTAAACCTTCAGTATGTTACTGTGCATTGAGGCCTTCAAAAAGAAGGATCTAATGTGTAGTTTTCTCAAATCTGTTGGAATACTGATCTCTTTTCTCTGATACACATCTTAGGAAACACTACCAGAAGTAAGTTACTTAATTTTTTGTGTCAATATTCTTTCCCCTGTGTCAAATTTAACGGACTTGGTATTGGACTCCCAGAAATCTTAATGAGGATCAACATGGTCCCTTCAAAGCCTAAATTCTGTTAATAAAATGAATTTCAAGACTATGGTTATTAACTATGGTTATTAAGAGAGGTCTCATGTGGGTGCAGCAATGGCCACCACATGTTTGGAAACAAAAATTTAATATGTGCTGAACTGATCAAGGGTCAAAATACAAGGGCTAGCAAAGGTGTATAAAATGTAAACCAACACTCTTCTGGGAACTCAGAGCATGAAGTCAGACTCTGAAAAATCAAAGCTGTTTTATATCAGGAAAGCAATCTATTCCTGCTTTGCAACAGTGTTCATAGTGACAAGACTTTTCAAAAACTAATAGAACCTAGTGTGTAAGAATCTGAGAGTTGGACCATAAAGAAGGCTGAACACCAAAGAACTAACGCCTTTGAATTGTGATGCTGGAGAAAACTCTTGAGAGTCTCTTGGACAGCAAGGAAATTAAATCAGTCAATCCTAAAGGAAATCAACCCTGAATATTCATTGGAAGGACTTAGGCTGAAGCTGAAGCTCCAACACTTTGGCCACCTGATGCAAAGAGCCAACTCATTAGAAAAGACCCTGATGCTGGAAAAGATTGAGAGTAAGAGAAGGGGGCAACAGAGGATGAAATGGTAGGATGGCATCAATGACTCAATGGGCATGAGTCTGAGCAAACTCTGGAAGACAGTGAAGGACAGGCGTGTTGCAGTCCATGGCATTGCAGAGTCAGACACGACTTAGCTACTGAACAGTGACAATATCTGAGAAAAACAGATTCAAATTGGAGACAAAAAAAAAAAAACCAGGACATTTAATCAGTTTACAGAAATAATAACACAGTACCTTTGAAATTAGGAGTTTCTAAGAGATTTGAGACATGCCATCTATCTATGAATGAAGGAAGACTGCATAGATTTGTCTAGGCCAAGCACTTACTTTTCTGTTTCTCTTAAGGTACACATTATATTTCTAGCATTCACTCCATAGTCCTAAAAACAATATCGTACAGAAAAAAACAAGACTCTTGTTTCCAGGTGAAGAAAGCTACACTGACAGAGGGACCATTCTTTTCCTTCTCCTGGCATCAGGTATCAAGAAAAGAATGAAAAATTTAGAAGAATTTTAGATTAGGATTGCTCTTAGTTGGCCCAGGTGACCCTGATGTTTTTGTAAAATCCCCAGGAACTCACCCTCCACCTAGGCTAGTGTAAGAAATGCCCCTTATGTATTTGAATGGTGCATATATGCCAAGAAACTTTCCCCCCAAAATCTGTGTCTTTTAGAACGAAAAAAATTCAGCACCCCAGGGGTTATGTTTTGTTTCAGGATGTTACTTAGCTGACATACTTCAGCTTAGGCAGAAGCAGTAATCAACATACTGAGTAATGCTAACAGGGATGCTGGTTGATTCCTGTTTTCTTTTGCACTGAGGACTCTGGGAGCAAAGTTAAAAAAGTTTGTTTTTCTGTTAGTCATCAGGAACATGGCTGCAATTACCACCCACTCATTTTCCAAGCTAGAGCTATAAAGAGTGAAGGATGTCATATTTCCTTCCACTTTAGCAACATTTTCAGAGCTGCTAGTCTGTGTGAATTCCTTTATTGCCTCCTGGTGAATGATTAGACATCTGTATTGAGGCATCACTGCCAGAAACCTTCAAGGTTCTGGGCACTGGGCTTGGTACAGGAGCCTGACAGGTACAAATTAAGCCCTAGACCTTCAGCGTTTGCAGTCTAATTGCAGAGACAAAGTTAGAATTTTAAATCACAGAGCTTTTAATCCCTTTTCTTTCCAAGTTTTTTATAATGAAAAATGTCAACAGTCACAGAAACTGGAATAGTAATACAGACTGAGCATCCGCACACATATTTATCACCTGTATTTAAAAACTAGCATCTTCCATTACATTATTTGTGTTGTCTTTGTGTGTATATATGTGCAAGAAAGAGATTGTTGAACAACTTGAAAGAATTTGGGGGTATCATGAGACTTAAAGTCCCTAAATAATTCAGCTGCAGCTCTTAAAAATGAGAACATTCTCCTCTATTTAACTACAATATGAATATTATATCTAAGAAATTTTGTAATAATTTCCTAATACTATCTAAAATCCAGTGTATATTCAAATATCCCAACTTATTTCAAAAGTGTCTTCTAGAGCTGTTTTGTTTCATTCTAAGTCCAGTCTAATTAAGATTTACCCATTAGATTTGGTGGTTATTTTTTTTAAGTATCTTTTAATCTAAAATATCCTCCATTAACCTTTTCTCAGGACATTGACTCATTGAAGTTTTGAAGAGATCAATTAGAGAATGTCTCACTTTTTGGATTTTTCTGATTGTTTCCTCATGGTATCCATTAACTTTTTTATCTGTCAATGTTTGCTCTAAATTGAAAGTTAAGCCTAAAGTTTGACCGAACATGTTAGACAAAACTTCCTATTTTCATACCTTGCTTGTGGGAATGTAAGATGGTGCAACCACTTAGGAAAACAGTCTAGCAGTTCCTTAAAATATTAAATGTTTTGGGAACAAGACAAGAATGTTCCCTCTCAACATTCCCTTTTTACTGTTGTACTAGAAACCATAGGTAATGAAATAAGGAAAGGGAATAAAAAGTACACAGACTGGGAAGGAAGAAATAAAACTGTTTTTGTTTTCTAATGATGTAGTAATCTATATAGAAAAGCCAAGAGAATTAGCAACAATGACAACAGCAAAAAACCCTCCTGGAACTAATAAGCAATTATAGCAAAGTTGCAGGACATTGAGTTTTAACACACAAAAATCTGTTGCTTTCCTATATATCAGCAATGGGACAAGTGGAATTTGAAATTAAAAAAAAAAACCATTATTTACATTATTACTCCCCCAAAAAGAAATACTTAAGTATAAATCTAACAAAACATATATGATGTATATGAGGAAAACTATTAAACTCTGATGAATGAAATCAAAGAACTAAATAAATGGAGACATATTTCATGTTCATAGATAAAAAGACTCAATATTATCAGTTCTTCCTAACTTGATTTATAGATTCAATGAAATCCCAGTTAAAATCATAGCAAGTTATTTTGTGGATGTTAGCAAACCAATTCTAAAATTCATGTGCATGCTAAGTCGCTTCAGTCATATCTGACTCTCTGTGAGCCCATGAACAGTAGCCCACCAGTCTCCTCTGTCCATGGGATTCTCCAGGCAAGAGTGGGTTGCCATGCCCTGCTCCAGAGGATCTTTCTGACCAGGGATTGAACTCACGAAGCAAAAGACCAAGAATAATGAACACACTATTGAAGAAGAAGAGCAAAATTGGAGGATTAATTCTACTCAACTTAAATACTTACTATAAAGCTATAGTAATCAAGACAGTGTGGTATTTGTGATAAACCAGACATGTATCAGTGGAATAGAATAGAGAGCCCCAAAGTAGACACATATAAATATATAGCCAACTGACCTTTGACAAAGGAGCAAAAGCAATACAATGGAGCAAAGATAGTCATTTTAACAAATGGTGCTGGAACAACTGGAGGTACGCACTGTGCGCTTAATCACTCAGTCGTGTCCCATTCTTATGACCCCATAGACTAGCCTGCCATGTTCCTCTGTGCATGGGATTCTCCAGGCAAGAATACTGGAGTGGGTTTCCATTTCCTTCTCCAGGGGATCTTCCCAACCCAGGAATTGAACCCAGATCTCCTGCATTGCAGTCAGACTCTACTGAGTGAGCTATGAGGCTGGATATTTGCATGCAAAAAAATGAATCTAGACACAGACTTTACACGCTTCAAAAAAATTAACTCAAAATCAATTTTAAGCCTAAAAGTAAAACACAAAACTATAAAACTCCTGGAAGATAACAGGAGCAAACTAGATGAACTTTGGCATAGTGATACCTTTTTCGATACAATACCTAAGGTATGATTCGTGAAAGAAATAACTGATAAACTGTACTTCATCAAAATTTAAAATTTCTGCTTCATAAAAAAAAAAAAACAATGTCAAGAGAATGAGAAGACAAGTCAGAGACTGGGAGAAAATATTTGTAAAAGATACCTCTATCAGAAGACTGTTATCCAAAACCTGCAAAGAATTCTTAAAACTTAACAAGCAAAAAACTAAAAACACTCAATTAAAAAGTGGTCCAAAGACCTTTACAGTCACTGCACCAAAGAAGATATGCAAATGACAAATAAGCATATGAAAAGATGTTCCAATTCATGTATCAGGGAAATGGCAGTTAAAATAATAAAGTCTCACTATATACCTATTAGAATGGCCAAAATCCAGAACACTGACACCACCATATATTACCAAGGTTGTGGAACAACAGAAACTTTCACTTATTATGGGTGAGAATGCAAAATTGTATAGCCACTTCTAATGAAAAGAATAAATCAAACATTTAATTTCAGATCATAAAAGAGCCATGCTTCCTCCTCACTCATTTTCCATTGACTCACTCACTCTGGGTGAAATGAGCTGACATGTCATGAGTAGCCCTATGGCAAGAGCCACATGATGAGGAACTGAGGCCTTCAGACAGCAGTCATGTGACTGTGTGATCTTGAAATCAGATCCTCCAACCACAGTCAAGCCTTCACATGACTGTAGGCCCCAGCCAATATCTTGTCTGCAACCTCATGAGAGACCCTGAGCCAGAATCACTCTGCTAAGCCAGTCCCAGATTCCTGACCTTCAGAAACAGTGAGATAATGAGTGACTGGTGTTGTAAGCCACCAAGTTTTAGAATAATTTGTTACTTAGTATTAGGTAACTAATACAGATGCTTAAATTAAATAAATAACAAGTGTGTTGTATATATCACTTTTCACTTTCATGCACTGGAGAAGGAAATGGCAACCCACTCCAGTGTTCTTGCCTGGAGAATCCCAGGGACGGGGGAGCCTGGTGGGCTGCCGTCTATGGGGTCTCACAGAGTCGGACACGACTGAAGCGACTTAGCAGCAGCAGCAGCAGCAGCAGTGTTGTATATATATGAATCAGAGACATGTCAATATTCAGACATCTCTCTTTTTTCTTTTGAATTCTCCAACTTATTCTCCAATTTTTAGAATAATTTGTTATTTAGTATTAGGTAACTAATACAGATGCTTAAATTGAATGAATAGCAAATGTGTTGCATGTATACGAACCAGAGACATGTCAATATTCAGACATCTTTCTTTTCCTCTTTTGAATTCTCCAATTTATGCCTTATTTGATTTTGTTTTTCTTTGATTTGACTGAAATCTGTGGGTTATTTTGTGTCAGGAATGTCAAAAGTGACAATAAAACTATAATGAAACATGATGTGATAAAGATCAAGTTAGGGATGTGGAAAGCCAAGCTAACTGGATAAAAAGCCCTGAAAAATCACACTGAACACAGACGAAACACTTTTCCTTCTTTGTCTTTTCCATACTCATACGGAAGCTTCTAGTCCTCTTTCCCTTCTCTGCGTTAGGAGTAAAGTTGCTTCCTGATCCTCTTTTTGCTTACAAAAAAAAAGAAAAATCAAGCTGTAGATTTTTAACAGCAGCAACCAGCTGTAGAGTAAGCCATGTTATCTAAGAGAAACAGGAACATTTCAATCAAGGCTAAAATGATTTCTTCAAGGATAAGGAGCCAAATATATTTCAAATGGAATTTTCCAAGAGAGGAACATATTGTGAGTCTAGCTCCCAAGTGATTGTCTAGCAGACTAAGAAGCCAGGATTACTGGTTGTACTTTTATCAGTCTGGTTTGGCTAGTTTGGTTGGCATCAACGTACTGTAAATAAATCCCAACTTCTGAGTTCATTGCAGCAGTAGTAAGTCCAACTGATTCAACAACAAAAAATTAACCTCAAAATGTGTAATGGCTTAAACATAATAGAAACTTATCTCTCACATTCATGAAGTCTGAAATACATGTTCCTGAACAACCAGAGGCTTTCTTCTGACCCGGGACCCCACCTCTTCCATCCTGTGGCTACATCTGCCAACACGTGGCTTCCAGTTCACTGCCTGTGTCTGTATCTAGCCCACAGATGGAGGAAGCACACGAAGAGTTGCATGTCAGAGCATTAGTGGTCTGGGCCTGAAAGTAACACTCATGACTTCTGTTCATATTTTATTGGCTGAAATTCAGTCATATGGCCTCCTGACCGCAAGTAGGGCTGGTGTGCCCAGGAAGGAGGAGAGAAAAGTTCTTGAACAACCAGCCACTGTCTGTCACAGTAACTAATGGTACCACTTACCTTTGCATAGCCGCAGATCACTTCCTTAGCTGACTCTCTTCCTAGGTCTACGCACAACTTTAACTGAACATCCAGTGCAAGATAGCTTAAACCTCCTTCCTCTGTGCCTCTAGAGAACCGAGCATCTGTCTCTACTGTATTAATTATCGCCCAGTTTCCACTGTTCGTGGATCTGTCCTTTCACTTCATTAGCATCTGGAGAGCAGAGAACATGTCTTTTTGTTTGTGCGTCCACAGTATCTGGCAAAGAATAGGGATTCGTTTTGAGCAATAAGTGGGTAGATTGAAGAATGAATAAAATGTTACTCATAATTAGATGGAGTAAAAGCGTAAAGATGGCTGTATGTGGTGACCACTCTTTAACCAAATGTGAAAAGGAAATAGAAATACCTCCATGCCGTGTTTATAAAGGGCAGCATTTCTGGTTCTTTAACCTATCTGTGGAGTACTTAGAAGTGCTAAGAAACAGACAGGAATTCTATTATTTATTAAAGTCTGATAATGGACAATGTGAACTCTCATTTCAACACACATGTTTTTAAAGGATCCAGTATTTATTGCTGAGGCCATGCCAGAGAGAAAGTTAGATTCACAGGGAGGTGGCCTTTGACATGATTAAGAAAGGAAAAAGACCCTGGAATTAATGCCATGTGCTCAGAAGTTCTACTGCGGGTTCTACCCTTGACTACTGGTATATCCTTGGGTAGATCATTTAATCTTTCTGTGCCTTAGATTCCTTGCTGTGTGATAATGAGACTGAACTAACTGTGCTCTTATATTTCAAATTTTTGGATTCCTTGAACTAAAGCTTCCCCTCAAGATGACTTATGAGGTAGTTAGCTCCTCATCACTGCAAGTATTTGAACAAAGATGACAAATAATAACAATAATGTGTGTGTTAGTCACTCAGTCGTGTCTGACTCTTTGTGACCCCATGGACTGTGGCCTGCCAGGCTTTTCTGTCCATGGGACTCTCCAGGCAAGAATACTGGAGTAGGTTGCCATTCTCTTCTCCAGAGGAACTTCCCAACCCAGGGATCGAACCCTGGTCTCTTGCATCGCAGGCAGGCTCTTTACCATTTGAGCTACAGGGAAGTCCAATAACAATAATAGGTGCCTTTATTGAATGCTTACTATGTTCCTGGCAGTGTACTAAGTACCTGTTAACATATTTCCTCTTAAGAATATGAAAAGCTGGTTATCAGAATTATCCCCATTTTACAGATAAGGAAATCAGTGCTTACAGAAGTTAAATACTTCCTGAAAGTCATCCTGCTGCTGAGTGGTGGTGCCAGGATGTGGGCCCAGGCAAGCACTCTAGCTCTGCAGGCAGGATTTCCATGCTTGGATTAGAAGTACAACTGAATGATCTTGTGGGGATTCCTCCTTCTTAAAGATTTTATACAGTTAGAACTTGAGTAACCAGCCTGGAGATGAGAAAGGGGAAACCCGTTACCAAAATCTACCCTCACATTTCTCATATTTTGTTTAGGATCTCAGAGCTTCCAATTGTGTTTCAGATATCAGGTACGGAGGGCCCTCATGGGTCCAGGAAAGCTGTCTGAGCTTGGAGAAGTTGTTCTGTCTCTCCACCAAAATAAACCACTAGTGCTTTCTAAGGTCCTCTGCTCAGCAACAGTGTGTGAAGCAGCCGAGGTTTAATTTAACTGATGTAAAACAAGTAGAGAACTCTAGGGGCTCTCTCTCAGTGGGCTACTTTCCGATTCTTTTGCTTGTTTGTTCTTGTAATGAATGAAATTGCTGTTTGAAGGAGTTCCAGAAAGGTGATGTAACAACATAACCCATGAAGCATCCTTGACCCAATGCCTCCCCAAGCTTCCAAATCCCCAGCACATATAAGCAACTGTACAAAGGAAGGCAGGGTCTTGTGAGGAGCATAGTTCTGGTAGACACTCGAACTGTTGTCTTGACCATGCGCTTTGGGGCATGTGACCTATCCTCTTGGTATCTTACCTCCCCCACATGCAATATAGGAATAGTGACAGGACCTGCCTCATTGGGGTTGCTGTGCAGATGACAAGAATTAAAACATGTAAGGTGCTGGCAACAGTGGTTAGCACAAAATAAATATTAAATATTTATTAATAAACCATTTGTTAATATACCATTTATTTAAGGTACAAGGTGGTCTTGGTTAGTTTATTCTTTTTTTGCAATCAGGGATCAAGGATTCAGGAAATAAATTTATCTCCAAGTCATAAAGAAAAAGAATGACAGAAGTGGGCAGGCAAGAACTAAATCAGCACCATAGATGTGACCCTGAAATCCAGGATTAGTCCATAGTCATCCAAACTTGGTTTCATAGGAATCACGAGACTAGACAGCCCTGTACTTGGCTGAGCCTGGATTCTAGGATAGCCCTCCCAAATAGCCTCTGCCTTATGAAGCAGCTTACAATTCAGCAGAGAGTCTTTTGTTTTTTAAATCTACCTCCAACTGGATATACAGCATCACTGTTTTCCTTACCTTATGGAAGTACAAGAAAGCCTTGGGACATATTAATAAATACAGAGTTGACAGGCACATAGCTATAAACAAATGTCAGGTATTATCGATATAAAACAATGGAAGCAGAATTCTAGGCACAGACAGAGAATGTTCTCAAAGGGAGCTGACCCACTATAATATTTTTATACAGCTTCAAAAGTTATTTATTTCTCAGATATGGTATAAAATAATATTTTATTCTTTCAACTATAACCAGACATAGAGTCATCCTATTTCCAAAGCAACACAAACAAATAACCCTGTAAACAACAAACGGGAATATATTCTCTTCTCTCCTGGCCTTCCTTTGTGGATCAGAATTAGAGGATTCTTCCAAGAATAGGCTTTGCTCTCTTGGACCACATCCCAAATCCCTAAGGGAAACATGATGAGACCAACTCTCCCAGGTATTTCAAAATTGGGGGTCTTTTAATTCACAAGATTTAATAAAAGGACTCAATAAAGACTGTGCTAACATGACATTCAACTGCTTAGATCTTTGAAAACTCAATAGAGATGATTATCCTACATGATGCAAACCAAGCATTTTGATGACTGACTTGGTTATGCAAATGTTGATCTGTATGCTTTGATGTCAAAAAAGCTTAAGACAGTTACATTTAAGCTAAGTGCTGCTTCATTTCTAAGCTATACTTTTTGTGTGGGCAAGAGTTTCTGAGGGTATCTGAACTTTTTGTACCCACAACTGAGGAGAAAGTGCAGCAATGACCTGACATTTGTGGAAATATCCCTGTGGCCTGGCCTTACTGGAATTTTTTCAGTTCATTTTATAAAATCCATTCTATTGACTGAACACAAAAGAAGTCAGATGATGTGTTCATGAAAACAAATTATTTCCCAAATGGGCAAGGTAGGTCAGTGGAAGCAAACATGGAATTTTAATCCCTTGTTCACCTCATCACCCAACCAAACACACACACACAAGAAATAATATTGATGTCACATGTCATACACTATGCTCACATAGAGATGCAAAGAACTTTAGCATATGCTCCCTACAGGTGCTCTTTTCACTGGATTAGACACTGAGATGTCTGAGTCTGATAGGCATCCTCTGTAATGCACTTTAAGTAACTGAATCAATAATTTGATACATAGCTTTTGATAAGATTCCAATATTCCTTGAAACATCATTGAAAAATTCATACTTTTGGACCCCTGATGTAACCCTATTGTTCACAACCAATACTGGTTCTCTGGCAAGAAGACCAACGGCAGCTCTATAAGCTATTCCTCACTGATTGTCTTATATTTTTCAGCAGCCAGAAAGATTTGAATAAAAAGCAGATCTGTGACCCTACACCCAGAACTAGGTGCTATCACAGGCACTGTCTTTCCTAGGAAAGACTAGGAAAATCTCCAGATCTCAGTGTTGAGGCCTTCTTTCTTCCAATGTTCCTACTGCTCCCATCCCATGTGTCCCTGGGTAAAATCTCCTGTATCTTGAGAGATTCCAGTCCGGGTTCAATCACCTCCCGACTGCCTCCATCCTAGAGAGTAGAAAAACTGTCAGCTGGTGATGACAAGTTCCTTTAGGTCCTACTGACAAGGGCTTAATTTCCAAAATATACAAACTGCCCATACAACTCAGTATCAAAAACAAACAGTTCAGTCCAAAAATGGGCAGAAGACCTAAATCAACACTTCTCCAAAGAAGACATACAGATGGCCAACAGGCACATGAAAATATGTTCAACATCGCTAATTATTAGAGAGATGCAAATCAAAACCACGATGAGATACCATCTCACACTGGTCAGGTGGCCATCATCAAAAAGTCTACAAATAATAAATGCCAGAGAGGATGTGGAGAAAAGGGAAATGCTCTACACTGTCGGTGGGAATGCAAATTGGTCCAGCCAGTATAGAAGACAGTATGGAGGTTTCTTACAAAACTAAAAATAGAGTTACCATATGATCCAGCAAGCTCACTCCTCGGCATATATCTGGGAAGGGGATGAAAATTTTTAATTTGAAGAGACACAAGCATCTGTACGCTCATAGCAGCCAAGACATGGGAGCAACCTAAATGTCCATCAACAGATGAATAGATAAAGAAGATGTGATTTTATAGGGAGAGAAAGAATGGAAGATTACTCAGTCACATTCATTATTTCAAGAATGAAATAATGCCATTTGCAGCAACATGTATGGACCTAGAGATTATCGTACTAAGTGAAGCAAGTCAAAGACAAATACTATATGATTTCACTTATATGGGCAATCTAAAAATATTATATCAATGAACTTATTTACAAAAGAGAAATAGACTTACAGACATAGGAAACAAACTTATAGTTACCAAAGGGAAAAAGTGGGAGGGGTAAATTAAAAGTTTGGGATTAACAGATATACACTACTGTACATAAAACAGATAAACAACAAGGACCTACTGTAGAGCACAAGTAACTATATTCAATGTCTTGCGATATCATATAATGGAAAGACTCTGAAAAGAAGATATAGATAGATCTGAATCACTTTGCTTTACACTTGAAACTAACACAATATTGTAAATCAACTACACTTACATAAAAAAATGAAGAAAAAAAAAAGTACATTACATAAACCTACTCTCCCCTCCTCAAAATTCCCTTTAGGCCCTAAAGTTTAGGGGGAAGCATCCATATTTTGCCTTCCTCACTGTCATTCCACACGATGGTTATTTGAAACAATCCAGTTTCAAGCACTGACAGACCTTCCTCCGTGGAAACACCAAAAACAATTTCCAAAGTGCAGGCTTCACGGCTGCTAAATGGAAGGAGCTTCAAAGCCTCACACGGAATCAGTGGTATAGCTTTCACTCCCAGCGTTAGCTCTGTCCCAGGCTGTCAAGGACAGTTTCAACCCCCCATTTCCTGGCTGTTTAGATGTATATAAAGTCTGATCACCACTTAGGAGGTTGCCCCTAATTAGGGTTTCAGAGCTTCATTTTTGTCTCATCTAATTACATTTACCCAGTAGAAATAGCCTCTGTCCTGTAGGTTTACTCTCTCTGGAAATTTGTCTCAGCTCAAATAAAGGTGAGAGAAGGTGAGAGACTAATCTCTCTCTATGCAATGAGATGCAGATGGTTAGACCCCTGTTGGAATCCCCTCCTGAACCGAAAGAGCACACAGCACTGTGGGCTTCGGGCTACTGTGGTCTATTCCAGCTCCAGCATGTGGCCCAGAGAACAAAGGCTCCTCGCGGTCAGGTTACTTCTGCTTAATCCTTTTCATAAAGTCTAACCTCAGTGTCAGCCCCCGGACAGCCAGCTGCATCATCGCCCCTGCAGGACTGGAATGGTCTCAACCTGCAGCTCTCTCTCCTGGGAAACAAAGCACAGCCTCTCATCTGCCATCAACCCCTGTGCTTCAGGCTCGCTGGCTATTCGCTTTGTGCAGCCTGGTTGGGGGTGGATTATCTTGAGCTTTTAAGAGTTTGAGTGAAATGACCTCTGACAGAGGGAAAGGGCTTTAATAAAAGAGGCTCCCTTACCCTCGGTTGGGTCTGAATGCAACTGCTCACTTCGACTTTGGATTTCAAAAGAAATTTCTGTTTTGCTCTGGGTTTGGATATAGGTGGTAATTGCAGGTGGTTAGAGGAAACTGGGCCTGTTGCAACAGCTGGGCACTCAGAGGTGCATGGCTGATACGGCTACAGTGAGACAGGGCATGGTGTGGGGAAGCCACAGGGATTGCGCAAACAAGGCACCTTATCACAGCTGCAGGAGCTGACCCACAAGGTCGGAACATCAGACAGAGTACTGTGGGCTTGAGTCATAACAGTTTCGGGGAGAGCCCAAATTTCACAAGAAAAATAAGTGGACATTTGCTGCCTGGGGTCACTGAGCATCCATTTATCTTACTTCTGAGAAAAGCCTACAATTTTCATTTGGAAACGCAAGCGCTCCCTGCCCCATTCCCACCTTAGTCCATGTTCTTGAAAGCTAACCACCACTACACCATTGTCAATCAGAAGCACCCATTCCCCTGAAACTTGAGATTGCCTCAAGGATGCACAGGTGACCCCATTAGAGCCAGAGACAGCCTAATTTCAGCCTTGAGCTTTCTACTGGGTTTCTATCTGATAGGGTATAAGACCTAGAGCCTCTGCAGCCATTCTGTGAACACAGGATCAATCCTTCCTGAGAATGAAACCAACATAGAGTAAACAAGTGAGGAGATAGAGAAAAACAGGACATGTGCCCTGGATCAAGCCATACCTGAAGGCAGTAGATTCCTGAACTTCTACAACTTTGTTTTTGTTTAAATTATTTTGGGTTGAGTTTTTGTTCCTTTGTAAGTAAAAGTGCACTCACTAATCATATAAGAAATGCAAGATAAGTTTCAGAGCCTTAGAAATAGGGAGTTCCCAGTACCAGAGTCCAGGCCAGCTAGGGAAGGAAAGAGGCAGCACCTGAGAGGTCTGCATTCAGTATTCAAGCCCTGGATCAGTGGTGCTCAAACGTGAATGTGCAGAAGAATCACTTGGAGAACTTAAAACAGCGTAGATTCCCAAGCATTCCAACAGCCAATTCTCATCCATAAGTAGTTTGACCCAGAGATCTGATTTCTAACCAGGATCCAGGCACACTGGAGGCCAGTGATGCAGGGAACACACTTTGAGAAACATTACTTTACACTTTGGGCTGGGACTGTTGGTGAGAATGTAAATTGATATAGCCACTATGGAGAACAGTATGGAGAGTCCTTTAAAAATTAGGAATAAAACTACCATATGACCCAGAAATCCCACTCCTGGGCATAAACCCTGAGAAAACCATAATTGAAAAAGACACATGTACCCCAGTATTCATTGTAGCACTATTTACAATAACCAGGACATGGAAGCAATCTAAATGTTCATCAACAGATGAATGGATAAAGAAGGGACTGTACATATATACAATAGAATATTATTCAGCCATTAAAAGGAATCCATTTGAGTTAGTTCTAGTGAGGTGGATAAAGCTAGAGCCTGTTATACAGAGTGAAGTAAGTCAGAAAAAGAAAAATGAATATCATACATTAACACACATATATGGGTACATGCTCTGTTTTTCCTCTATCTCCTCACTAGGCTATTCTCCTCACTTGCAATCTAGAAAAAATGGTACCGATGAACCTATTTTCAGGGCAAGAACAGAGACGCAGACATAGAGAACAGATTTGTGGGCACAGCGGAGGAAGAAGAGGGTGGGGTGAATGAAGAGAGTAGCGTTGAAACATATACATTACCATACATAAAACAGATAGCTAATGGAAAGCTACTGATAACACAGGGAACTCAACCCAGTACTCTGTGACAACCTAGAGGGGTGGCATGGAGTGGCGGGTGTGAGGGAGGTTCAAAAGAGAACGGACATTTATATACTTATAGCTGGTTCACAGATGGTGTGGCAGAAACCAACACAATATTGTAAAGTAATTGTCTTCCATTTAAAAATAAAATTTTTAAAAAAGGGTTCCGATCCTGGTGTGAGGCAGTGACCGGAGCCACATAGAGGAGAAGAATAGTATTAGGCCACAGCTTAGAACAGGACTGTGGACACAAGTATGGCAGCAGCATCTCAGTGGGTGACTTGTGGCATGCAGTGAGCCACAATTTTGGAGCTGGAACATCAGCACTAGTTAGAGAAGCAGGAACAAAGGTTTGATCAGCAGTATCACATGAGCACGTCCAAGTTTGCAAATGCTCCTGTGGGTTCATCCAAGCTCTCTGGCAGCCAGAGATTAGGAAACCAAAACTCAGAGTGTGTAAACTTCATGCACAAAGCGGCACAGCTAATTAGCCTGGTAGCCTAGACCTGAGTTCCACGCCAGCCCCCACACTACTTCAGCTGGTGCTCAAGAAAGGTCAGCCTCCCAGCTGTGAGAACAAAGGGGCGCAGAGGGTGGTGATCAGTGAGAAGATCAGATTGAGAGAACCCAGCTTAAGGAGGGACAGTTTTCATGTTGGAGGTTTCATCGAATCATGCTCAAAATATCCTGGCCCAGCTTGGGGATGAAGAATGGGGGAAGGCAGGATAGCCAGCCTTTTGGAGAAAAGCAGGTGATTATTTTATCACTCTGAGTCAGCCCCTCACATTGGGCTGAGCCCCCTTGTTCTGACTATTCCCTTGAGATAAGAAAAATGGATTCTGCCCTTGGTAGGGTTGGAGGCCATCCCAGTCCTTAACAACACTGAGTACTTATAGCTTTCTTTTTTGAGATGGAAAATACAAAAAAAAAAAATGCAGATTCAACATTAGAAAGAAATAATAATATTTTCAAAAATTTCATCCCCTGAACTACTGTCAATATTTTGGTATAAATCCTTCCAGAATCCTTAAAAATGCAAATATATCATATGAACCATATTTATAAATTGCCTTTCAGATTATTTACTATAAGGATGCTGGGCTTCACAGGTGGCACTAGTGGTGAATTACCTGCCTGCGAATGCAGGACACATAAGAGATGTAGGTTTATATCCTTGGGTTGAGAAGATCCCCTGGAGGAGGGCATAGCAACCCACTCCAGTGTTCCTACCTGGAGAATCCCATGGACAGAGATTTGCAGGCTGCAAGTCCATAGGGTTGCAAAGAGTTGAACATGACTGAAGCAACTTAGCATCCACTATAAGCGTATTTCCATGTTAAATATTGAATGCAAAAGAACATTAATGCTTGAATAATACCTCATTTATCATTAAACAATCCCTTATTGTTAAATATTTAGATTATTTCCAATTTTAGATTGCCCATTATCTTTGTACATTAATTAAATCCTTAAAAAGAAATTAATCCTTAAAAGAAATCCCTAGAAATGTTATCCTGGGGTCAACTGGCTTGGACATTTTTTACAATCCTGATATATATTGGGAAATTGCTTTCAGAAAGATTGGGAAATTGCTTTCAGAAAGATTGGGAAATTGTTTTCCAGAAAGGTTATGGCAATTTACCTGTTCTCAACAGCAGAAAACTCTGGGAAATAGAGAGTATTTAATATTGAACTTTGATAGATGTGAACTTTTATTTTCTTTTTCACTCAAAATATTGTCTCCTACTCACTGTCTCTTCACACAGATAAGACAGTCGGTAAATGCTAACACTTCACACTTTGCAAAACAAGTTTTTTATTTTTTTGTAAAACACTTACATATTTTTAATTCTCCTAACACCTGTGAGAAATAGGACTTAGTATTATAATCCTCTTTGCAAATGAGGCCCCAAGAAGTTGAGTGATTTCTCTAAGATCTCACGGTCAAGAGACACTGGTAATGAGATAAAAACCAAGTTCACTTATCTTTCAAGCCCAGTTTCTTTGTGAATGGTGGTTTTCCACTTAGGCTACCATTTGGATTTAATATCAGCAGTGACTCCGACTTAATTCACTCGGGGGTGTCTGTGATAAGTGAACACTTTCAGGATGTTTGAGAATCTAACGGAAACGATAGATCCTCTTCCCAGCAAAAAGGCACATATACGCACATGCACAAAAAGTGAAAGTGTTAGCCCCTCAGTCATGTCCAGCTCTTTTCAACACCATGGACTGTAGGCAGAGGAACCAGAGATCAAATTTCCAACATCTGCTGGACCATCAAAAAAGCAAAAGTGTTCTAGAATAACATCTACTTTTGCTTTATTGACTACACCAAAGCCTTTGACTGTGTAGATCACAACAAACTGTGGAAAATTCTTCAAGAGATGGGAACACCAGACCACCTGACCTGCCTCTTGAGAAATCTGTATGCAGGTCAAGAAACAACAGTTAGAACTGGACATGGAACAACAGACTGGTTCCAAATTGGGAAAGGCTGTATATTGTTACCCTGCTTCTTTAACTTATATGCAAAGTACATCATGCGAAATGCCAGGCTAGATGAAGTACAAGCTGGAATCAAGATTGCTGGGAGAAATATTAATAACCTCAGACATGCAGATGACACCACCCTTTGGCAGAAAGAGAAGAAGAACTGAAGAGCCTCTTGGTGAAAGTGAAAGAGGAGAGTGAAAAAGTTGGCTTAAAGCTCAACATTCAGAAAACGAAGATCATGACATCTGGTCCCATCACTTCATGGCAAATAGATGAGGAAACAATGGACTGTAGCCACGGTTGGATGGCATCACCAACTCGATGGAAATGAGTTTGAGTAAGCTCTGGGAGTTGGTGATGAACAGGGAAGCCTGGCATGCTGCAGTCCATGGGGTCACAAAGAGGCAGACACAACTGAGTGACTAAACTGAAATAGCCTATTAACAATTGTGACAGTTTCAGGTGAACAGCAAAATAACTTAGCCATACATATACATGTATTCATTTTCCCCAAAACCCCCCTCCCGTCCAGGCTGGCACGTAACGTTGAGTGGAATTCCATCTGCTATACAATATAACCTCCTGTTTTTTGAGTGTGGCAAGAACCTATGTAGGCTTCCCAGGTGGCTCAGTGGGAATCCGCCTGCCAATGCAGGAGACGTGGGTTCAATCCCTGGGTTGGGAAGATCCCCTGGAGAAGGAAATAGAGACCCACTCCAGTGTTCTTGCCTGGAGAATTCCGTGGACAGAGGAGCCTGGAGGGCTACAGTCCATGGGGTCACAAAATATTCAGACACAACTTAGAGACTAAACTCCACCAAGAACCTATGGAACAATCACAGGTTTCACTATGGCAAAAGAGATTTTCCTGGATGGGTCTGACCTAATCACGTGAGTCCTTTAAATCTAAGCCTAGATGTGAGAGACCAGAGACATTTGTGCAAACCTGAGAGCAATTCAATTCAAGAGACATTCTCCTGCTGCCTTTGAAGATGGATGGGCTCTTACGGTAAGAATCTGAGAGTGGCCCTTAGGAGCTATTGACTTAAGTACTTTGCCAGTTATTTCTCCAGCTGAAAAGGGTTTATTTGGGGAAAGCAGAAAATTGCAATTAGAAGTCTGTAACCACCGTGAGCCACATGTAAGTGCCTGCATAACAAGGAGAGAATTCTTTTACAGAGAAAAAAGGAAGTTGGGAGAGATACAGCAAACAAAGAGTTCATGGTTTTTCATTGGTTGGGTTCTTACCAGGAAAAAAGAGGAGTCTACTAATGTTACAAGGAATGAAAACTCCCCTTTATCATCTCCCAACTCTATGCAACTGAGGTTTCTGTTTATTAAAATTTTTACATTTTGATCAAGATCTCTCTCTGAAAGTATACCTGATCAAGTCAGGTTTTCTGGTTTCAGGGGCATTTTGTCTCTAAATGTCTCTAAATATCAGATGGATCTGGATGACTACATTGGCCTCTTGCCAAAAGGAAAGTGAACAGATTGGAAACCTACTGAGGTCATATTCAAGTAACAAGGAGGAGTAAGAGGAACTCTCAGGTGCTTTTAACCTAAAGAAGCCACTAGAAAACTACTAGAGCTTATCAATGTTCATTGCAGCACTATTTACAATAGCCAGGACATGTAAGCAACCTAAATTTCCATCAACAGTGAAATGGATGAAGAAAGTGTGGTACGCATACACAATAGAATATTACTCAGCTATAAAAAAGAACAAAACCGTGCCATTTGCAGAGGTATGGATAGACCTAGAGACTGTCATACAGAGAGAATTGAGTCAGAAAGAGAAAAACAAGGATCAGACAATATCTAGAAAAATGGTACAGATGAACTTATTTGCAAAAAAAATCTCTTGTATGTGGAATCTAGAAAAATGAACTTATTTTCAGAAATAGAAACACACAAAGTTGTAGAGAACAAATTTATGGATACCAAAGAGGTTATGGGGGGGCAGGATGAATTGGGACACTGGAATTCACATATATACGCTACTATGTATGAAATAGATAACTAATGAGAACCTACCATATAGCAAGGGAACTCTACTCAATGGTCTATGGTGACCTAAAGGAGCACACTCCGGGAGATGGTGAAGGACAGGAAGCCTGGCATGCTGCAATCCATGGGGTCACAAAGACTCGGACACGACTGAGCAACTGAGCAACAAAATGGGAAGGAACTCTAAAAAGGAAGAGATATATGTATATTTATTACATTTAATTTGCTAGTTAGCAGAAACTAGCACAATATTGTAAAGCAACTATATTCCAGTAAAATTTTTTTAAATAAAAGTTGAAAAAATGTTCAAATAAAGTTCATATATTATCAAGATCACAGACATTAGAGATCATCTGAAGTGTTATGTCATCATCAACGGTTTGGAAACAGACTTCCAACAGGTCTTGTCCAGATATCCTGGGAAAGCTGTCTCATCAGATGCTGTCTCTTTAATTCAAAAATTGTTATTTCGGGTTCTCAGATGATTTGTAGATCCAGGCATGTTTCTATGCTTTCTTTAGGTGTGTCATGTGAGTCAAAGAGTCTATTCCTTACAGCCTAGTGGTGCAAGGGTTGGTTAGCAGTATTTGATAGGGGCCTTTCCACTGAGGTTGAAGAGATTCCTTCTGGATGTGTCCTTCCCAACAGACAAAGGTGCAAGGTGTGATGCTTGAGGTCTTCATCTCCTACGCATGCAATGCAATATGATGGCCCTCCCAAAACATAGTTATTTCAATAGAAGCAATTAAACCTTTTAAATATTAGAATATCTCTCCTTTTATTAATAATGGGTCAAAAGAATCAGGAGTCAAGTGTATTGGGCATCCTGTGACTGTCACAATGGGTAAGAGTTCATGAGTTCCAAAAGGGCTACCCAGGAAGTTTATAAGGACCAATGACAATGATTTTAAGCAAAAGTGTTTGCAGACCCTCTACAAATTTTGCTAATTGAGTATTAATAATGCCATTACTGAATCTAACTAAATCAGAGGATTGGGATAGTAAGTACAGTGAAAGTGCTATAAAACTGGCAAACAACACAGACTTGTGAAAGTGCTGGGTTCAATCCCTGGGCTGGGAATATCCATTGGAGGAGGGCACGGCAACCTACTCTAGTATTCTTGCCTGGAGAATCCCATGGACAGAGGAGACTGGCGGGCTACAGTCCATGGGGTTGCAAAGAGTCGGACACGACCGAGCAACTAAGCACACAACAGTACAGTAATGCTTTCCCACCAATATTGATTCATGGAAGCTATCATTTTGTCAATAGATTGATGGTAATACATGTATAGTGGTAAGGAATGGGAATTTTAGGGTCTCTGTTAAGATTGGGTTGTTACTTAGTCCATACCAGATGATTGAGGGTGGTAAGCTTGTTGTTTTTATCAAACCAAAACTTATTGGATTTCCCAACTTGTTTTTCCTTGTTTTTCCTGAGGCCAATTACTGGGTCTATCTAGTCAGCTTTTCTAAATTATCATTTGGAGAAATATCCCTTTGGGCCATGACAGAAGTTTGGCTGCTGTTCATCCTTTAAGGGCAGCATTCCTTGTAGAACTGTCGGCAAGGTGATTTCTTTAATTTTTAGAGAGTCAAGATTATAATGTGCTAGAATCTTAATAATACTTAATTGTCTGGTTAAAGTATTACATTCAATAATTCCTAAACATTGGAGTCATTTTTAATTTTATTTCCAATGGAAGTAAGAAAGCCACATTACTTCAACAACATTCCAAAATCATGAGCTACTCTGAAAGTATATATGCTTATCTAAATATTGGCAGTTTTGTCCTTGGCTAAAGCGCAAGCCTGTGTATTATTCAGCATCGTTAGGCTAAAGTAACCATAGGTAAAGATGCTGCCTCAATAACATCAAAAGAAGTTGTAATAACACACCCAGCATAATATCTGTCACTGTTGTCTTTTAGATAAGGACCATGAGAAGTCAATATTACCTAGTGGAATTTCCTGTAGATTGTTATGGGGAATCAGGAGGTGGTCCATCAGCATTCATCAGTTGTGAGGTACTTCATCAGTGATGGAGAGGAGAAGAGTAGTTAGGCTAAGAAAGTGAAAGCGAAAGTTGCTCAGTCATGTCTGACTCTTTGTGACCCCATGGACTATACAGTCCATGGAATTTTCCAGGCCAGAATACTGGAGTGGGTAGCCTTTCCCTTCTCCAGGGGATCTTCCCAATTATTACATAATAAGAGTTATGTGAGGGGCAGTTAATAAAAGGACTTCACAGGAGGTGAGGCCGCTGGGTATGATGAGAATATAGGAGAGCTCCTACTGCATGAGGTATAAAAATGGCTAAAGAGAATCCCACAGTAATTTTCTCAGAGGCCTTAACCTAAAGGGCAGTGGCTGTAATGACTCTTAGGCAATGAGGGTGAACCTGTGCCATAGGGTCCAGTTGCTGGCTGTAATACCCTATGGGTCAGAGGCAATCCCCATATTTGGGAGTAAGTACCCTAAGACCATTCCATCCCTTCCCATATATAAAAAAGAAAAAGGGGATCTGATCATTGGGATCCCAAGAACAAATGGATTCATCAGACTCTCCTTTAAGGCCATGAACCCTATGTTGTCTGGTTCTTCCTATAAAACTGGGTCAAGGTCAGAGGGATGGATAAAACAAATGTGGCATACATACACAATGGGATATTACTCAGTCATTAAACAGAACAAAATAATGCCATTTGCAGCAACACGGATGAACCTAGAGAGTGTCCTACTGAGTAAAGTAAGTCAGACAGAGAAGGAGAAATATTGCATGACATCCTTATTACATGTGGAATCTAAAAAGAAAGAACATAAATTAATTTATGTAAAAAACAGAAAGACTCACAGACTTATAAAACAAACTTATGGTTGCCAGGGGGAAGGGATGGTTTGGGAGTTTGGGATGGTCATGCACATACTGCTATATTTTAAATGGATAACCAACAAAGACCTACTGTACAGCACATGGAACTCTACTCAATATTATGTGGCAACCTGATGAGAGGGGGGTTAGGAAGGGAATGGATACATGTATATGTACAACTGAGTCCCTTCACTATTCACCTGAAACTGTCACAACATTGTTAATTGGCTGTACTCCAATACAAAATAAAAATTTTTTAAAAACTGAGGCAAGGTGGTTAATATTGAGTAAAGAATACAGAGGTTTGGCCATAAGAGAAACATTTGGAATCCAGTTTCAGCAGTAACCAACTGGCCTTAGTAAAGCTCATAGTCAGCACTTAGCTTTAAGTTTTGAAAAACTCAGGACTCTGAACTCCGTCTGGGCCTAGGTATAGTCCTTTTTCTGTATCAGATACCCTACATATGAAACCTGGGTTTGAGCAAACTGCAATTTTTCTTTGGCAACGCTGTGTCCCTTTATTGCAAAAAGCTTTAGTAAGTGGATTCTGTTTTCCTGTGAGGAAGCTTGAGAAGAGGAGAAAGAAGCAAATAGAATCATCCGGATATTGCAACAAAGTGGAACTCCCAGGGAATCTTACATCATCCAGATCAGCCTTCAGGATTTGTGAGAAACAGGAAGACATTTCAGTAAAACCTTGGGGCATTAATTGCTCAGTTGTCCTGGATGAAACTCAGTGTTCTCTCCCTGGTAAAATAGGAGTAATTCAGGAGCTAGCACAAAGGATAATGAGGTATTGAGTCTTGTAACATTCTATTGTGGAGACTTCCCTGGTGGTGCATCATAAGAACAGATAAGAATCTGCCTGCCAAGGCAGGGACATGGGTTTGATCCCTGGTGCAGGAAGAATCCACATGCTGCCAAGTAACTAAGCCCATGTGCCATAACTACTGAGCCTGCACTCTACAGCCTGGGAGCCGCGACCCCTGAGCCCACATGTACTGAAGCCTGGGTGCCTACAGCCCATGCTCAGCAACAAGAGGAGCCACCACACTAAGAAGCCCACACACCACAATGAAGAGTGGCCCCCACTCACCCAACCAGAAAAAGCCCCCACGGCAACAAAGACCCAGCACAACCAAAGATTAGTTAATTAATAAAAAAAAAATCCTGTTATGGGCTTTATGCCTTGAAGAGTTTCTTTACCTACAGGATATTGATCGACTCTGGGAAGAGGTTTGGGGGTTTCTATTTGAGTCTTGATGGGAAGCATGCTTGACTTTTGCTGGCATCAGTGGGAGATTTATTTAGCCCATAAGGAAAGTGGTAGCTGTTTCAATAGGGACAAATGATTGATGCCAATAACTTAACAAAAGATGTTAGAGGGTCATTTAATTCACCTGATGGGTTACTTGATGACTACTGTCAAATTCTAGAATTATTTGGGAGAAAGAAAGTCTGACATGACACTTTTCTAAGAAGTCTCAGCCTAGCAAATGGGTAGAGACAAAGGAACTAAGGGGAAAAGAGTATCTCTCAAAGAGCCTAAACAAAAGGGAAGAGGTTCAGAGGCAGAGATCTCTTCATGTTCATCAGAGATCTCCACTACTTGAACTATTTTAGTACTCCAAGGCAGAGGATGTTTTGTAGTAGTGGGATTGAACACTGAGAAAGTCATTTCCAATCTGGAGAAATGTTTTTCCAAGCCAATTAAGAGGGAGGATTGGAAAGAGCCCATCACTGAGAATTGTGGGGTTGTTGGAAAGGCTGGTTAGAGGGCTGGAGGCACCTAACGTGCTTCAATTCGTATCAGTCTCTTTCCCAATATCCTGGCCATTTGCAATAGTGGCAGAAACCAGGAGGGCTTTGGTTTTGTTTAGGAGCTTTCAATTTAGGAGCTTTGCTGTAGTTGAAAATTAAGAATTTGGGAGGTCTTCCTTTGAGTCACTCATCTAGAGTACAAGAGAGCTGGTTTGCCAAATTAAGTAAATCTAGAGTAGATATAGTTTCTCATTTACCGTCCTCTTTGAAAGTGAAAGTCTCTCAGTTGTGTCCGACTCTTTGCAACCCCATAGACTATAGTCCATGGAATTCTCCTGGCCAGAATACTGGAGTGGGTAGCCATTCCCTTCTCCAGGCCATCTTCCCAACCTGGGGATTGAACCCAGGTCTCCCACGTTGCAGGCAGATTCTTTACCGGGTAAGCCATGAAGAAAGCCCAAAAATACTGGCGTGGGTAGCCTATCTCTTCTCCAGGGGATCTTCCTGATGCAGAAATTGAACTGGTGTCTCCTGCATTGCAGGCAGATTCTTTACCAGCTGAGCTACCAGGTGAAAGTGAAAGTGGAAGTTGCTCAGTTGTGTCCAATTCTTTGCAACCCCATGGACTATACAGTCCTTGGAATTATCCAGGCCAGAATACTGGAGTGGGTAGCTGTTCCCTTCTCTAGGCGATCAGCAAAACCCAGGGATCGAACCCAGGTCTCCCGCATTGCAGGTGAATTCTTTACCAGCTGAGCCAATTACTAGAATGTAAGGGTCCCAGTTCAGTCCATTAATAAGCATAGAATTAAAGGCTACCCAGAAAGAATCAACTTCTGAAGGAAGACCAGAATTTTCTTTAAAAAATAATCAAGTTGCCTTGAGCAATTCATCAGATTTTTGTGTGCAAGTCTGAATTTTGTTCCCATCAACAAGCTTTAAAAAATGCCCTAGGAATTGCTTGATGAATTCTCCAAGCAATTGCCTGAGACTGACCACCTAATAAATTAGCAGACTGGTCTCCCAGTTTTTAGTCTAGAGACATTTCAAGATTCCAGTTAGTGGTTTTCATCCAACAACATCCCGGCCTTCACCAACAAGAATATAAACTAACTGATATAAGTCAGAGAAACTAGGTTGATAAGTTTGATTAACTATACTTAATGCCTCAGCAAATCTGTGAGGATCTTTGATTACTGTGGGAACATCTTTGACAACGGCTTACAGTTCAGTTATGTCTAGAGACTATAAGAAATTGTTTCACCTCTTGGATTCTCAGAAGGCTTAACTTTACAGGGACAGGTTCTGATAAGTTCAGAGGAAATGAACTAGAGAGAGGTTCAGAGAAAAAGGAAAGTTTGGTGAGAGCTTTAGGGTGGGAGAACTGAGGGTCGGTATATGGGAGCTATAGGCTGCATAGAAAGCAGGGAGGTGGAGTCTGAGACAAAGAAGCCAAGGAAGAAGAGCCATTTCATCTTTCCTTAATCATGTATTTGCTTCAGTCAATCTTAAAATCTTATTCTGCAAGAAAAAAGTCACTTTAGGCTCTGGATAATGTTTAGAAGCCCCAAATATAAACCAAAATAAGCAGTCCATTTTTTTTTCTGGAAAATTTGGAGCTATTGTAGTCCAATTTAGCTTTCAGAAAATTGAGTTTGGGTGTTTCAAAATTTCCCCATAATGGCAACTGATTATCTAAAAATGCCTTTGGTTGGGTCAGCTCATTTAATTAGAAATACATATGAGGAAGGACAACAGTTTTTAAACATAAAAAAATCTGCTGGGGCCTCTTTTGCAGGAGACAGCAGTCCTCAAACTATTTAGATAACTGAGATCTTGTTTCCCAGAAGATTTTCTGTACAGTAAAAGAACAGTTTTCAAACAGCTCAAGCAGCTAGCAATTCGAACAGTCTAAACAGTTCAAATATCTCAAACGGCTTGCAACTCAATAGCCAGCAGGCCTAATAACAGCCAGTTTTAAGGGAAAAGCTTGATCCTGGAGGAGACAGGCCACAAGTTTCCAACGAGTTCCCATAGAACAGTTGTTATGACAAATGAATGGGCTGATGGCTAAACTGGCACAGTTTTAGTGAAGCAGCCTCTGTTCCCAAAGGGAAGGGCTAGAGGCTTCTCAGCCAATTTCAGTGAAACACTCTAATTCCCAAAATCAAACCAAGTACCAAATGGACACCTGTATACAGAACAAGACCTTAACCAGAAAGACAAAACCTTTAACTAGATCCTGAATAAAGCCTGGAAAGGATTCAGATGCAAAGAGGACATGACCTTGGGGTAACTTCAAACTCCAGGGTCAGTCAAAAAATCAGTGAGCGCACAGGTTCAGCTTGTGGATGCAAGCACCTATTTGCTCACCAGAGTTGTTGAGTCTTCTCATCCCCATACAGGCCACCAAAACATTGACCTAAGTCAAACAGATTTCCAGTTATTTCTCCAGCACCGCCCCCCCCCAAAAAAAGGACAGGTTTATTCAGAATGAGCAGAGAATTGAAATTCAATTTTCTGCAACCATGGTGAACTAACATTCAAGTCCCCACATGGTAAGTGAAGGAGAATGCTTTCATTGAGAAGAAAAAGCACTTGGGAGGGCAAATTAAGCGAAGAGTCCATGACTTTTCATTGGCTGAGTCTTTGCCAGGAAAGAAGAGAAATCTTCTTCTTCCCGTTCGGCTCCACTGCTGTCACAGATGTGAAAGCTCCTTCCCTGGCCCCCTGACTCTATTTAATTGAAGTTTCTGTTTATTAGTTTTTTTGATAGAGCTGAGAGCAATCCTTGGTTGACAGCCAGAAATAAATTTTCTCAGTCCTATAACTACAGGAAATGAATTCTACCAACAAACATAGGAAATGAGCTTGGACAAGGACCACTGGGTCCCCAGGGGAAACCTCCTTGTCATTTTTTAAACTGCTTTGCAACCAGAAGCCCTGCCAACAGGTGAAACAGCAACTGCAGGAGTTCAGAAAGAGCTTTCCCAAAATGTGCCACTTTTGCATGAGAATTATTTTGAACTGAATCTAATCAAGACTCTGCAGTGTCAAGAGAAACTACTGCCCCTGCCTTAACTACCTAGAATAATTTAACTTGGAAGGTTTTCCCAGAAAAGAGTTATTATTGGAAATAAATTTTGTCCAAATGGCCCCATCTATACGGCAAGGCAAGCATCTAATTACCAAATATCTGCTTTTCTCTGTATTGTCCAATAAATGACCCTCCTGTCCTTGGGAACCCCAGGCCCCTGCCCCATTTCTTAGCTCAGGAGGGCATCTACACCTCATTTTACATTTCTGTCTCTGAACCTCTCATGTATATGGGATTAACATTGTATGAAGCTAAATTTTATTTTCTACTGTTAGCCTGTCTTATGTCAATTTAAATCCTAGACCAACCAGAAGAACCTAGAAGGGTAGAGGCAAGCTTTTACTTCTCCAACACAACCGTAGCATGGTCTAATCACTCAGGTGTGACACATATTTTAATTACTGTCATGCTGTCTCCATTGAGATTCTCACTTATAAATGCTGATTTCTTAGCATGAATTTTATCTGAACAACAATTATTACTGATTCCTTTCAGAGTTAGCGAACCCTTTTGAGTCTGCAGTCACAGTTCGGAAGCCAAGTAGGTGCCTCTGTGAGAGGCGAGGGGCCGCGATGACTTCCTGGGAGTTGCCCTCGGATTCCCTTGCAGGACCAGAGTTGTGATGTCACATTCACTGCCTCTGGATGCATGATTAAGCTATTGGCTGCCTCCAGCACCACTTCTTCCAGCAGCTTTGTCTGTCACTGTGTCCTCTGCTCTTTGCCAAAGACCTTGAGACAAAGAGAGTGCAGGTGTTTCTGTGAAGTCCTCCTGATTCTCCAGGACAGAGTTAAGCACTGCATGTGGATGAGTGATGTAGTGTGAGAGATTGCACAGCTGATAGACATCAAACAAAATATGAAAGCTGTGTCTTCTTCATAGCCACTGCTGCCACAGGAGATGTATTTTTTTAATTATTACTTTCTATGTCCCTCCCGCTGGAATATAAACTCCCTGAAAACAAGGACTTTGTTTCTTTGTGTTCAAAGAGTCTGGCACAGGGTAGGTACTCAATAAATGTTTGAGATAGACAGGGAGAGAGGAGATAGGCAGGAAGGAAAGGGTGAGCATGTAGACCATGGAATTAGATCAACCTAGGTTTAAATCCTTTCTGTAGCAATTCTAACTGTGCAAAACACACGGGTGGGTTATTTCCTTTCTTCATGTCCCTCTCTTCAACACAATACCAATTAGCAGAATGGGGTTAAAGATCAAGAATACCATGTATAAGCCTGCTGGCACTATTAGGAAACCAAAACATTGGAATCAATTATATACTTAGATTGTTTGTAATATTATTACTACTTTTAAGTAAATTTCTGAACATGAATAAAGATATGACTATAGGCCCCTAGTCAGAGCTTATTGGATAAGGGATATTCCCATTTTTGCCTCTGCTTGTTGTGTTAAGGTCGCCTTTTATCCAGCCATACTCTTCTGTTTTCCAAATTTAGTGAAAATTTTCATTCTTTTAGTCACTCTCATCATTCCTACTTTGTCTCCTCTACTATGGATCCCAACCTTCCTTATAATATGGGTATCTCCCCACCCCCACATCAGGCCCTGGTCAAGGACACTTACATCTGGGAATGAACTTTAAGTCAATCATGATAAACAAAAGCCTGATTCTATCCTTTGTGCTTCTGACCAGGTGACTGATCTGACAGTTCTCATAGAACTTTCTGCAGCCTGTTTGGTTAAGTTGTCAAAGTATAATTTTCATAAAATTAAAACACAATTATCATATAAACACAGACTGAATATGTGTCAAAGATTTATGCTCTTCACAGAAGACAGAATCAAAGAATAGTAAGCTCTTTCAAAGGAGAATTTGAAGAACAAAGATTTATATAGACCATCCGGAATGGAATACTGAAATAAGTTTGCTAATTTAGAGACCAAATTGGTTTAAGTCTTAGAGGGCAATAAAATCATTTTTTAAAAAAGAAATCATTTGCATGTCTACCAGAATAAAATTAAAATGTAAGACTTCCCTGGTGGTCCAGTGGTAAAGAATCCACCTGCCAATGCAGGGGACAGGGGTTTGATCCCTGGTCCAGGAAGATTTCACACGCTGGAGGGCATCTAAGCCCATGCACCAAACTACTGAGCCCGTGCATCTAGACCCTGTGCTCGCCAACAAGAGAAGCCACTGCAGTGAGAAGCCCGTGCTGCAACAAAGAGTAGCCACTCACCCCAACTAGAGAAAGCCTGCCTGGGCCAGGGATACACATCTGAACTGGAGAGGCAGATACCCTCTTCTGGCTGTTAGGAGTTGGGAGACTGGGGAGTTGAGCTGGAAGATTCTGCTGACTCAAGTGATTGGACTGCCATTTTAGAAGAACTTTGAGGGCCCTAAAAAGAAATCAGACTGCAGAAAGAAAAAAAAAAAGAGAGAGAGAGAAAAAAGGAAGCACAGAGAAAAAAGAGATTAAAGATGGATAGTGAGATGGAGGGAGAAGCTGCATGGTGAGATCTTGGGTTCCTGCTCTGCTGGTGATAAAGCAGCTTCTCCAAGAAGATGAACAGACTGGAATAGAGATAGTGCAAAGACAGAGGGAAGAAAACAAGCTATAAAAGAAAGAGAACTGCCTAGTCTTGAGAGAGCCCCGTTTTAAAGACTCCTCCTCCTCAAATTTGTCCAGGAGAGGACATGTGTGAGCTGAGTGGACAGAGAGCCTTGAAGAGCCTTCTTTGTGCTTCTTGGCACTCACAGGGGCAGGTTGGCCTCCATCTGCCCAGTGTGGCAGAGTAAGTGAGTTCACCTAAGTGAGAATCCTTATGTGCCTGATCCTGTAGGCTCATCACCACGACGTCTTATAGACCTGATGTGGAAACCACCATTGAGAGGATTATAAGAAAAAGGATATTTGGGGAAAGAGCAGTGAATACAGTTACATCCATTTGGCTCTGTCCCCTGTGAGCCTCAGTGTCCAGCACTTTACCAGTAGCCTTTTTATTCTAGTATAGCTAATGGATCTATTTTGAGTAAGGATATGTATGAAGCCTTTTGAGAGTCCAAGGAGATGAGAGGTACAAAGCATAATTAAAGAATTATCATTGTCACCATTATCTTCAATCAGCACATCATTCACAGCGACAGTATATGAGCTTTCTGTGAGGAAAGTGTCACTTCTAGTACAAATGAAGAGCCACCAGTACTGTTCCTAGGCCCCCTTCTGGATTACTGATACAAGTCATCATCTAGACCCTGGAGTCCCCTGATGAGGAGGGTGCATCATTTCCAGTTGCTAAATAGAAGAAACGAAGCACTATGAGATGAGACTAGGACAATGACAACCGGTCTCAAGTTCAATATCAAAGAAAAGCTGAGTAAACTTGAATGCCTTGTGGTCAACACACAAAATAGAACCACAAAAAGAACTCAAAGCAAAAGGAGAAGATGGTTTAATTCCCATGAGAGTTCTTTCTTATTTAGCGAGATATCACTTAATCCATGCAACTCATTTTCAAAGTATCTGCCATTTCTGATATCAATGTATATAAAATGGATGACCACCTCACCCATTCCTCACCTCTATGCTGTTCTGAGATACAAGCTCTTTGCAGGTCAGAAATGGCATGGGAGAGGCAGTAGTAAAGTGGAGAAGACCTGTGTTAGTCAGAGTCCTCCAAAGTAATAGAACCAATATATATAGGGATATGTATAAGAGGGGATTTATTACAGAAATTGGCTCATGAGGTTATAAGGGTTGAGAAGTCTCAAGGTATGCCATATGTAAACTAGAGAATCCGAAAATCTAGTGATATAATTCAGTCTGAATCTGAAGGCCTGAGAACCAAGGAAGCCATTGGTATAAACCCTAGTCTGAGGTCAAAGACCTGAGAACTTCAAGGCCACTGGCATAAGTCCTGGAACCCTAAGGCCCAAGAACAGGAGCTCCCATGTCTGACGGCATGAAAACATGGGTGTCCCAGCTCAAGAAGAGAGAGGGAGAATTTTCCTCCCTTTGCCTTTTTGTTTTATTAGGGCAGTCAGTGGATTGGATAGTGCCAACCCACATTGAGGAGGATGGATGGCTTTACTCAGCCTACTGAATCAAACGTTAATCTCCTTCAGAAACACCCTCAAGGACCCACATGGAAATGTTTTAGGTAGACAGCCCTTAATCCAGTCAACCTGACAATCCATCCCAAGACCTAAGGGTTTAGGGACAGTCAAACCTGAGCTCACATACAGATTCTACCATTTACTAGCTGTGGGAGAAACTTGCTTAATTACTTTAAGTCTCCCTATTCCTTATATAAAAAAACATCTGTGTTGAGATGTTACCATAAAGATCCAGTGAAATTAAATGACATAATACACCTAAAGGACTTATCAAGAACCAAGTGGATAATAAACAGTTAATAAATGGTGGCTATCTCTAGAGTCAGCCTCTAAGGGGACAGCAAATGTTCATCCCCAAGAAGAATTTTGTGGAAAGGGCTACTCTCAGTCTACCATCTTTCCAAATTCCTTAATTGTGATTTGAGGGAAGGATGATGCAAGAGACAAGGAAAAAAATGAGAGGGAGCATGAAATAACACAGGTCTTCTAACACTCTGTGTCTGTTTTTTCCCATTTCAATAATTTAAACTTGGACTTGTTGTCCACTTTATACTCCGATCATTCTGTACATACCACTGGCAGTATTTATGAGATACACTATGCTCATGAGGTGTTTACTAAGATATAGGTGGGGGCTTCCCCAGTGGCTCAGTGGTAAAAGAATCCACCTGCCAACGTAGGAGACAAGGTTTGATCCCTGGGTTGGGAAGATCCCCTGGAGAAGGAAATGGAAACCCACTCCAGTATTCTTGCCTGGGACAGAAGAGCCTGGAGGGCTACAGTCCATGAGAAGGACATGACTGACTGACTAAATAACAGGAACAGGGATAGAGATGTGTCCTCCTATTAGATTAAGAGCTCTCAGAGGACGGGATAGTGTTTTATTCATCTTCTCTCCCCAGTTTCCAGCTTAGTATCTGGATAATGTTTATTACCAGGTAGTAAATATTTGTTGAATAAATGAACAAAGAAAGGTAGGGAATGTATGAAGAAGGAGATGCAGGTCCCAACCAGTAGAACTCTTTGCCCACCTGAATGCAAAATCAAACTCCCAGAGAATGCTACCTTTCCCCTTGGCTCTACAGACTGGACACAACAAAAGGGTGGACGACTTCTTCAGGCCCTCCTTGAGCTGGCCTGGCTGCAGGCAGAGTAGGGCTGAGCTTGGAGAGAGCAGACCCAGGGGCTGCTGACTCAGCTGGCAATAAACACATCCTTCTTCCAAGACTGATCAGCTCCTGCCCTAAGTTGCCATTTGATTTTCAAATATGAGTTGCTACAGCCATGTTTTCAAATACTGTTCCAAAGAGGCCTAAGTACCTCTGAGGAGCAGCACAGCTTGTGACCAAGCCCCTCTCCACAGCCCAGTCCACTTTTTCAGGCATGACAACTCTTATCTTGCATGTGGGCATGCTAAGTCGATTCAGTCATGCAACCCTGTGGCCTATAGCCCATTAGGCTCCACTATCCATGGCATTCTCCACAAGAATACTGGAGTGGGTTTCCATGTCCTCCTCCAGGGGGATCTTTCCAACCCAGGAATCAAACCAAGTCTCTTACATCTCCTGCATTGGCAGGCAGGTTCTTTTACCATAGCACCATCTGGGGAGCCCCAACTCCTATCTTATAAGCTCCAATGCTTTGGCCACCTGATGTGAAGAGCTGACTCCTTGGAAAGACCCTGATGCTGGGGAAGTTTGAAGGCAGAGGAGAAGATGGTGACCGAGGATGGCATGGTTGGATGGCTTCACTTATTCAATGGACATGAACTTGGGCAAGCTCCAGGAGATGATGAGGGACAGGGAAACCTGGTATGCTGCAATCCATGGGGTCATGAAGAATCAGACATGGCTTAGTGACTGAACAACAACACCTATGACTTCATTAAGGAAAGGAGTGCTGATATTTTCATTGTCTTTTTTAACCACTGCACTAAGAAAGTGGCTCAGACAGGAAAGAATCTGCCCTGCAATGTGGGAGACCTGGGTTCAATCCTGGGGTTGGGAAGATCTCCTGGAAGAGGGCAACCCAATCCAGTATTCTTGCCTGGAGAATCCCCATGAACAGAGGAACTTGGCAGGCTACAGTCCACGGGGTTGCAAAGAGTCGGACATGACTGAGCAACTAAGCACAGCACAGCAAGAAAGGGTCATCTCACACTCTTCAGTAAGCTGAAACCCAAAGCTGCAAAGACACTCAAAATAACAGATGCTATTCGTCGGCCACCAACTGCACTTCCTGTCCCTCCATCCTCATAATAGTTTCTTGAGACAGGCATAAATATCCCTATGTTCAGGTGAGAAAACCAAGGCATAGAGGTTAAGGTTATTTCAAGCTCAAGTGTGCTTCAGTCAATATATGGTCTATAGAGCTGGTATTTGCATGCAGGCCTGAAACAAATAGGACTGAGGGGATGCGAAAGAAGAGGAAAGACATTCTTGTCTACAAAATATGCAGCAGGACTTTTAAGAAATCTGGTTTGTGGCTATGGATGAAATCTTTGAATTCTCTTTACTTCTTAATGAATGACTTAGAAGTCATTCTAAGAAAAGAAGAACTTAAGTAAAAACCAAGACATACTTTTTGACTAATAGAGAAAGATTGAAGGCAAAAGAATAGGGCTGCAGAAGATAAAATGGTTAGATAGTATTACCAACTCAATGGACATGAATTTGAGCAAACTCTGGGAGATAGTGAACAACAGGGAAGCTTGGCGTGCTGCAGTTCATGCAGTTGCAAAGAGTCAGACATGACTTAGTAACTGAATAACAACTGTCTGAGCGAAAAACAAATTTTGCAAATAGAACATTACAGAGACTCAGTTCAAGGAAAGTGATAGGCGTTCAAATCTCACCTGTTGTCTAGTAACCTCTACATGATTTTAAGATGGTTTGCAATATTATATTTAAAATCAGTGTGGCCGAGGTATGAAATTGCTTCTACCTAAAGCTTCCCTGCAGCCTAAAGAGTAGCTGTTACCATAGCTGTGACACGGGACGCTTGAATTTAAAGCATACTGCCCATTCACAAGATACTTTACAAATCCTCCTCAGGATGTCTTAGCAATAGAAGTGCACTTAATCGTATTGAAGCCAAATATGGCCTCTGTAACACTGACACCAAATTAAATTTCTGAGACAGAGTTTTGGGTAAAGTAGAAAAGAAGAGCTTTATTGCTTGGCCAGGCAAAGGGGGCCACAGTGGACTAATGCTCTCAAAACTGTGTCCTGATCTGGAGGGGGTAGTGAGGAGCTGGATAATAATGGTTAAAAAGGGCATGATCAGCTCATGGCATTCTTCTGATGGTCTGGTGATGAGGAAAGTGGGAGTCAGCAACATCAATCTGGTTCTAACCTTCCAGCCTGGGGTCTACGTGTTTGTGGGCAGTGTACCATCATTAACCAGTTAACTGTTAACTTCTCCCACCTGTTGAGGGTTTCAGTATCTACAAAACAGCTCAGAGATATTGCTGTGTGTATCCCTAGACAGGGAACCAGGACCTTGCCCCCAGGTAACACTATTGTTTCTCTTAAGGATTTGTTCCTCCCTTGGCCCTCATCCCCTCCCTTTCCTAATTAACAACTGCTTGAACCTACCCACTGGACCTCAGGGAAGGTCGTTGAAGCTGAGTGAGGACTATTTCCTATAACCAAAGAAATGCAGGATACGGAAAGGCTTTTGTGCCCAGGAAGCCAACAGGGCCCTGCTGGATATCTATTCTCTTCACTTTTGATTGCCAAACAGGACTTTGGATGCCTGCTGCCCTAAGTATGGAACATTCAAAATGGTGTTTTTTCCTTTAACTCTCTTACCTAAACCAAAATGGACAAAAGTTAAGAATTTTTTCTAGAATGAGACTTGATCGTTTAATACAATAAGGTGACAGATATTTCTGATATAAAACTGAGTCCTTTTTCTTTGAAGGTATTTTCTCTCAAACTGCTTTGCATGGAATGTAAGTTCTACTAAGCACTCCATAAAAAGAAAATTATGTGATCTAATGAATTTGTAAAATTAGAAAATACTTCTCTTAGATATTTGCAATAGTAGCCACTCAGATTATTACAGACTGTATGAACACTGCAATATTGGTCTGTTTTTGTGATATGTACTAACGTGCTGGTAATGGGTAGTTTATATAATGCACTTTGGGAAAACCTGTTGTTAAAGAAAATTCTGAAACATGAAAGCTATTTGCAATAAACCCATTCACAAAATCCCACTAAATATCTGAAATCCCACCAAAAGCTCATAAGAATATGTTGAAGTGCCCACTTCAGAAATAAGGTGATCCTTTTCTAATAGACTACTGTTCAGTCAGTACTTCTGAGTCCTGAGAACTAGCTCACAAAATAGGCATAGTTCTTTTCATTAAACGGGTGAGAAGAGACTCAGGTTAAGGAACTCATTCAAGGTCATGCTACTCATTCAAGGAAGGGAACAGAATCAAACTTTTTAATGTAAGCTCAAAGCTTAAGCTCTTAAAGGCTATACTGTTGTCCAACTCTCCCTGTTGGACCAGACCCTCCCTTGTCCAAGAGAATAGCTCTTCCTTGGAAAGCCTGGCAGTGCCTTCATCCCAGGAGAGCTGTGGAATACAGACAGACGGGAGCCCTCATGGATATCCAGGCAAAGCGGAGCCTAGGAGCCCCCAAGTCTTCCCACAATTCCCCGTCTCGTGGTCAGTCCACAGTCAGGAACCACGGTCAGCTCCTTGCCAGTGAGAAACAAACAAAAGACTTAAACTGGCCTCTGTGCCGTGATGGGGATCAAATCAACACACCCAAGCTGCAAGTGAGGCCCGGAGATTTCAGTACACAGCCTGGCTCAGGGCCTTGCTTAGAACTGCTGAATTCTTAAACGCTCATTGTATTTATACCAAAGTCTCTGTTTCCCTGTCCTTCTGACCAGGGGAAGCTGAACTTGCCAGTCTTCATCATGCACTGCTGAGAGACATTTCCCCCCACCCTTCCTGAGTTCTTGGGCTGGTCTTATAACTAAACCAATGAAAGACAGATTAACAGGAGAAAAAAGCTAATTTAATTGGTACATACAAAGATCTCATAGAAATAGCCAAGGCTGATAGCTTTTATACTTTTTAGACAATACATTTGTGAGCAACTGACAGGATAAAGGAACTTAGGCCTTGGGTGCTTGATTAGTGAAGAATCTAAAGTGTAATAAAAAATTTGTAAAGAAATAACAAAGTTGGTTGTCAGACTTCTTGGCCCTGAATTCCCTACCTGGGGTGTTAGGAATGCTTTTCTCTCTGTCTCTTGGTGCAGGGAAGTACCTTTCAGACGGGAAACTTTGTTCCTTCTTTCAGGGTGGGCAGTAGGGCAGTGAACAGAGAGAAGGGTCAGACTGCTCTTCTTGCACTGGCCATTTCTCAAGTAAGTTTAATTGAAAATAATCAATATGCCACTTTGGCATATTTGGAGGCAGCCTGCCCTGAGCTCCAGAAGCACTCAATATTTAATGAGCCCCTACTATATGCCAGGCATTATGGTAGTTGTGGGAACTGTAACAGATGCGACAGGAAAAGTCCCTGTCCTCACAGGATTCTTTTCAAGTAGGGGGACACAATTAAAATGAGACTATAATGTCAGGTAGTAATGAAGACTTAAAAAATGGAGCCGGGGTTGCTGTAGGGTGCTCAGGGCAAGGTTTTACAGGCAGGCTACTTGTTTGTACTGAGCAACCCGAATGGAGAGAAGGAGAAGCAAGCAGGAGAGGCTGAAGGAAGAAAGCGCGGGCTGCCTGCCTGGTGGACAGCGCGGCACTGCCCTCTGGGGGCGGGCTCGGGCAGGCGCCACGCCTGGGGAAGGAGGCTCGTCTGGGGGCAGTTTTCAAGTACAAGGATACGATTAAAATGAGAATATAAGGCATAATTGCTTCTGGATCTGGCGTTCTGCTTGTTTGGGAGTGAGGCTAAGGTTAGAGGGAAGCTCAGTTTGAACTCAGTTTATCCTTTTTAACTTCCTGCCATGTTGTCAGCATCTATGTTCTTTGGGTTGGGTTGATCCCAGAGCCAGACACTCTCCTTTGAGTTTCAGCCACATCACCTGCTAGGTTAGTAATGCTGAGCAAGTTACTTAACCTCTCTGTACCTTGCTCCCTCATCTGGTGAAGAAAAAGAAATAGTATCTACTTAACAAACTAATATATGTGAACTGTTTAGAGCAGTGCCTGATATATAAAAACTTCTCAAAAAATACTTTTATTAATATTCTTTGTGCCTGAATCTGAGTGTGTGGGGTGGTGTGTGCGTGTGTGAGACAGAGTGAGAGAGTGAAAGTGAGAGGGGGGGATAGGCGAACAACCTCTAAAGTCTCTTCCGGCATTAAAAAAATGTATTACATATACTGTCTGACTCCTCAGAGGAGGCTATCAGAGGCTATCAATAAGGCCTATTCGTAGGTCCTATGCCCATTTTCCTAACCAATCTTGTAGGAAAGAAACTGAGACAAAGTAAGGACTTAGGACTCAATGAAAGTCACTCAGTCGTATCTGATTCTTTGTGACCCCAGGAACTACACAGTCCATGGAATTCTCCAGGCAAGAATACTGGAGTGGGTAGCCATTCCCTTCTCCAGGGGATCTTCCCAACCCAGGGATCAAACTGGGGTCTCCTGCATTGCAGGCAGATTATTTACCAACTGAGCTATGAAGGAAGCCCCTCAATAATTATCTTAGTAACCACTAGGATTATCTAGATGGCAGCATCAGGACAAATTTGAAGTCACTGGAAATACAGAAGAGTGATTTCCCACAGTTAAAACGAAGCTCTCTTTATTTGCTTCTTCTAATTAAAAAAATCAGAGCTAAAGACCCCTAAACATTACAGTTAAAATGGCATGGCTCTATACTGGCATAATGAATTCCCTTATGAAATCAACTCTAAAATATCATCCCTCATGAATCATGAAACAGAATCTTTCTTGTTCTCTTATGAGCTTTCCAGTTAATCCTCAAAATTCATGTTTACCTTCTGTTGTATAAGTTGTGTTCTGTTCTGTAGGTTGGCCAGAAAAAAATAAACTTATGGCTCTCTGACTTATATGTGTGCTACCTTCAACCAGAAAATAATATTTATTTAAAACTCAAAATTATTGGTGGTTTCAATTTTAAGTCCACTCCTGACATCTTTAGATGCAGCCCTCTATGCAAAATTGCCCATCAGAATTCTCCATATGAATGCCTCCTGCATGAACATTTAAAGAACCAAACTCATTATCTTTCATTCCAAATTTAATTTCCTCTGCCCCAGAATTCTTCATCCCTAGGACCGACACCACTCTCCACCCAGTTTCCTCATGCAATCAGGTCCTTCCAATTTTGCCTTTTTAATATCTCTAAAATCTTTGAAACTATTTTCTTTTGCCACTTGCCACATTTCTAAGCTTACCTTCAACTTTAAATAATCACTATATTAGCCTTCCAAATGGGTTTCCTGCCTCCAGAATTGCCATTTTTAAATCCATTCTCCACATGGATGCAAATTGTTGTTGTTGAGGAGCTAAGTTGTGTCCCATTCTTTGCAACCCCATGGACTGTATCCCTCCAGGCTGCTCAGTCCATGGGATTTCCAGGTATGAATACTGGAGTGGGTTGCCATTTCCTCCTCCAGGGGATCTTCCTGGCCCATGTTCTTTACCACTGAGCCACCAGGGAAACCCGTATGGATGCTAATATCACTTTATGAAATGAAAATTTGACCAGGTTATGTTCTTGCCTAAATCCTTCTATAGCTGTTCATAGGATTAAGTCTAAACTCTTGACCATGGACCATAAAGGCTTATGTTCTGGTCACTGCCTATTTAGGCTTTATTTGTAACCAATACCAGTTCAACATCTATACTGTACTAACCAAGTACTAACATGAATAGGATTTAGGTGTTTCTGTCTCTAAAAGGCATTAAGCTTTTCAACTATCTATTGCTGTACAATTGATATCCCCAAACTCACCACATTATTTTTTGTCTGGTTTCCCTCATTGTTTTGACTGTGTACAGTGGAAGCATTTACTGGGCCATCAGGTCCAAGATGGCCTCATTCATATTACTGGCAAATGACTGAGAATCTTGATTCTCTTCCAATGACCTCTCATCTTCCAGTAGGTTAGTGGTATCAGAGAAGCATTCAAAGACAGTAAAAGCAGAAGTTCCAAGGCCTCTTATAATCCAACCTTGAAAGTCCCACAATATTGTTTTCTCCATATTTTACTGGCAAAACAAATTGCAGGGTCTGTCCAGATTCCACTAAATAGTCTCCTCTACTAAGTCGCCTCTATTAGGATGGAGTGGTGAAGTCACATTATGTGCCCCTGCAATGGGACATGCAGACCAGATAAGAGGATTAAGTGACTGTATTTTGCAGTCAGTGACATGTACATAAGTGTACATAAATGTTTTCTTCTGGAGGTACAAGGAGAAACAAAAGGAAACTTGACCTCTTCACTGGCCCTGATGAAACCCCAGGAGGCCTAGGAGCGAAGCTAGCCTGATCAGAGAGAGGGTCAGTTGCTGGAGAAGAGGGAGCTGAATGTTCCACTTATGAGAGGTACACGGTTACCTTTATACCCACCATTCTCAGAACTTTATGAGCCAAGGCAGCTGCTAGGAGTGGTAAAAAGGCAGTAAACAGGACACCCATCCATTCTCTGAACTTGTTTATTTGATCACATGGAATACTTTTGTGTTTAAAATTCCCAAGGGTTAAGAAGTGAGAACACATGTCAAAATTAACTCCATTTTATTTGCCTGAGGTGGTGGGCTTTCCTGGTAGCTCAGACAGTAGAGAATCTGCAATATAGGAGACCTGGGCTGAATCCCTGGGTCAGGAAGATACCCTGGAAAAGGGAATGGCTATCCACTTCAGTATTCTTGCTTGGAGAATTCCATGGAGAGAGAAGCCTGGCTGGCTATAGTCCATGGAGTCCCAAAGAGTTGGACACAACTGAGTGACTAACACTTTCACTACTTTTCACTTTTCCTGGTTGACTCAGTGGTAAAGAATCACCTGCCAACCCAGGAGACTGTCCAAGGGTCTGATATGACTTAGTGACTGAGTAAACACTTTTTGCTTGGAGTATTCAGCCTAGACTTTTACTCATCAGATACAAAAGCACCCCTAATAACACCAGCAACATGACAAGGAGGGGCAACTTCTGAACAGCATCATGTATTTTATTGATACATGCCCATTGCAGAAAGTGCAGCTGAATCTAAAAAAGAAAATAAATGTCCCTCTTAATCCCATAGTCCAGGGCTAACCACTCTAAAGAGTCTGGCATGATTTTAACTTGTAGTCCAGGTTCATTAGAGGTTCTCAGTCTTCCTGTGTCCCAACAGGAAACATCCAGCATCTCTAGCTTTGCCAGGGCTGTGGGTTTCTTGGCCTATAGTATCTGCCCTAAGTCAACACCAAAGTCAACTTGGAGCCAGTCTCAAGGATGGAGGGTCCAAAACCCAGAGGACAAGGGGTGAGCAACTCTTCCAAGGTGACTCAAGGACATATCAAGCAAGCAAATTCACAGGAGGCATGAACACCAGTCACGGTTCTGTTAGTTGCTCGGTTAATTAATGGGGAGGCATGGTGGGAGAGCATCCCAAATGCCAGAGAGGGCTTGTCTGCAGAGCCTCAGAGCTTCCTACTGCTCAAAAGCTAGCGGGGAGGACAGTGGGAATTAGTCACTTCTCCTGGCTAGACTGTGGCCCCCCTCAGTTTTGAGCACAATGACAGACAGCTTCACAAATAAGCTGACATCAAACCAGAAAGTGTAATAAATGCCAGGAGATTTATAAGCCCCAGGAAAATGCAAACTGCCAGTGAGGAGAAAAAAAATAACTCACGGTGATCTTTCATGTGCGTCCTTTGCTGACTGGAAATTGAGATTTCCATGGAGACGATATGGTCATCAGATTGATGAAGGTAAAAGGGAGAGAGCCCCTGAAGACAGCGCTGCACTCGCTGGAGAAAGGAGGAGCATGAGGCATGTGTGCCAGGAGATGGGTGCTGGGCTTCAGAGCGTGTCCACTTTGCCCCCACTAGGTAGTAATGAAGAGGTGACTTCCTTAGTCACTGCTAGTATGAGAAATCAATACTTTATATAGAGCAGTTGGAGAAACAAGCAAGGTATAACCACAGTGAGTTATAAAAAATGGCTTTTCAAACTGAGTGATAAATTAGTTCAAGCAGCCGTTCTGAAGGGCAGAAAGGGACTTCACACTTCAGGGTGCAGGTCAGCACTCCTGTTCACAATGGGTTGAGCATGACCCACCAAAGTCACCACACTGGGCTCAGAGCATATATTTCAAAAGACTGACATGAAACTACAGACTTAAGGAATAAATGAGTTTGTTTTAGTTATTACCACTTTAATTTTTTAAACATCACAGCAGTTAAAGATTCCAAAGGCTAAGAGGGTAGAGATGAGTTTGCTTTTACTTCATCTCTCTAAAGAGAAAGTAGGTTGGTAGACCAAACCCTGAAGAAAGCAAAGTTGCCAACATGAGTGACACTTCCTGAGCTGGGAGTAGGGCTGGGGAGTGCAGGGTGGTGTGCATATGTGTGTCAGGACAAGGTGATAAGGGGCAATAAAAAAGTAAGAACGCTCAGTCCAAGGCCATCTGCTGAACAGATGGTAAGTTATAAGGAAGACTAGTGTTGGCAGTGAATTCCTGGCAGTCCAGTGGTTAGGCCTCAGCACCTTCATTGCCCTGGCCTGGGGTTCAATCCCTGATTGGGGAACTAAGAGCCTACAGGACACATAGCATGGCCAAAATGTGGGGGGAAAGTTATATTTTTCTAATGACCCCTTTGCTTCGTGTCACCTTTTAGGTTCCTCCAGGCTAAAAACCCACAAGTGCTAACTACATGTCACAATTTTCAGGAATAATGCCAACTACAAGTTGTTTTCTGAAGGAACATGACTGTATATAGATGATACTTAAACTACTGCCTTATTTAGTCAATTTAGCAAAAAATTAGACCATATCCTTGTTTAGAGACATATTGATTTCACTAACAACTTGTTTCCAATTTTCCTACAAATTATTTAATACAGAATTAAATAGAATTGTGTTGACACCTCAAATGTCTTTGTCTCAGTTATCTAAAATGTAAATAAAATTTTTCCTTTAATCCATCTCTTCTTCAAATTTTAACCTTACTTCTCAGCGTTTCGTTTTATTTATTGAGGAAATTGAGTTCATCAGTAAGAACTCCACATTCCCATCATGTCATGATTCCAAAGTAAACCTTTTTAAGAAAATTTCTTTCCACTCAAGTGCTTCCTTTCTGAGGTGGGCATATCAGAAAATCACGCAAAGGGAATGCAGTGATCTTTATAAGACAAGTGATTAATATAAATGTGTGGCACATGTGATTGTGGAATTGACAGGGCTAGCTCTTCTTCCAGAAACATGGTGGGATTACACTTCTATACCATCCTTGAAGTTAGTCAGGATCATGGGAGTATTCTAGATAGATTTGACAGAAAGGGATTTGTTTTAATGTACGAGTGGGGATGCCCAAAGAAGTGACAAAAAATTGGAGAACAAGTCAAAACAAAAGGATTTCCCCTCAGGGCTGGCTCAGATGGTAAAGCGTCTGTCTCCAATGTGGGAGACCCGGGTTCGAGCCCTGGGTTGGGAAGATTCCCCTGGAGAAGGGAATGGAAATCCACTCCAGTATTCTTGCCTGGAAAATCCCATGGACAGAGGAGCCTGGTAGGCTACAGTCTATGGGGTCACAAAGAGTCGGACACGACTGAGAGACTTCACTTTCACTTTCAGGAACATTCTAGTCTACTTGCACCTGTGGAGCAAGACTGTCCATCTCCCATTCACTGTTCAAAGTCCCATAAAAACTCTCAAAGAAGACAAAACTAAGTCACGTGCTGTCACCCATACCAGTGAAACTGTCTACAGTGAAGAATTCCTAACGAAGGGACACTGTGGTGCTAATAGGAAATGTGTGGATGCTTCACAGCCAAAATGCAACAAATATGCTCTACAGTGGCAGAAGCAGAAGCCCTTGGAGTGCTTTGCATCACTTGCACTAGCATTTAGGCAAGAATTTAGGCAACTAAATCCCCAAGACTGCTGATCTCCTACTATCCCACCCTTCTATGACAGAAGAAACTCCTGAGTTGCTCCCTGAACCAGGGGTTTCCCTCAGAACCCTTATCCTACCAAACAGCTTCTTGAATTGGCCACACTCATTTTTGTTTCCTTCTGTTATTGCTGCTAACTCATTCCAGCTTTCAAAAATTACTCACTATCCAAGAATCTCCTCTCTGGAAAGGTGATGCGAGTGCTCTTGGAAGGCTACGTGGCCATCTGTATTCTTCCAGCCACAATCAGGAGACTGACTGCAGCAGAAGAGAGGAATTTCAGTTATTAAGAAGTGGCAGGTTAGGATACTGAGGTGATTGTCTTCGTAAAATGTGATTTTCTGTTGGTATTTACTTCTGCTCTAGTGGCATTTAGTGAATATCATTGACTGAATTTGACTAAATGTAGCTGTGCTCATGGACTGTAGCCCACTGGGCTCCTCTGTCCATGGGATTCTGCAGGCAAGAGTACTGGAGTGGGTTGTCATACCCTCCTCCAGAGGTTCTTGTCAACCCCAGGATTGAGCCTGGGTCTCCTGCACTGCAGAGAGAGTCTTTACCTTCTGAGCCACCAGGGAAGCCCTCATAAACAAAGGATCTCCAAAGCTGAGAGAGGTTCTATTTCTGGCATCTCTGGCATAAGAAAATACCTTAAGGCAGAGCTGTCTTAATCTCTCTTGATAAAAGTGAAAGAGGAGAGTGAAAAAGCTGTCTTAAAACTCAACATTCAAAAAACTAAGACCATGGCATCCGGTCCCATCACTTCATGGCAAACAGATGGGGAAACAATGGAAACAGTGACAGACTTTGTTTTCTTGGGCTCCAAAATCACTGCAGATGGTGACTGCAGCCATGAAATTCAAAGATGCTTGCTCCTTTGAAGAAAAGCTAGGACCAACCTAGACATATTAAAAAGCAGAGACATTACTTTGCCAACAAAGGTCCATCTAGTCAAGGCTATGGTTTTTCCAGTAGTCACGTATGGAGGTGAGAGTTGGACCATAAAGAAAGTAGAGCACTGAAGAATTGATGCTTTTGAACTGTGGTGCTGGAGAAGACTCTTGAGAGTCCCTTGGACTGCAAGGAGATCAAACCAGTTAATCCTAAAGTAAATCAGTCCTAAATATTCATTAGAAGGACTGATGCTGAAGCTGAAGCTCGAATACTTTGGCCACCTGATGCGAAAGACTGATTCACTGGAAAAGACCCTGATGCTGGGAAAATTGAAGGCAGGAGGAGAAGTGGACGACAGAGGATGAGATGGTTGGGTAGCATCACCAATCAATGGACATGAGTTTGAACAAGCTCCGGGAGTTGGTGATGGACAGGGAAGCCTGGTGTGCTGCAGTCCATGCGGTCGCAGAGTCGGATACAGCTGAGGAACTGAACTGAATCACTATCAGCATAAGAAAAACACCCTGATGTGCCTTCCTATTAGTATTAATTGATAGTAATAGACTTTCTAAAATTCAGATATAAATGAGCTTCTGTGTATCTGTCTATGTCTTATAATTAAGACTTGTTTATTTTATTTTACTTTACTTTGAGAAAAATGGCCCCAAGGTCCAAACAGAAAAGCTAAGTGCCGCTGTGGCAGCCTCAGTAGCCCCAGGATTGCTTTTATAGCCGTTCCTCAGGCTCCATGTAGGCATTATGTCATTTAGTCTTTGAAATTATTTTCTGTGCAAAATCTGAAAAAATGGCATATCTTCAACACCAGCGTTCTCAGCTGAGATGAGCAGTTAGCAAATTCATAAATTAAGTGCTTGCTTGCTTTTCTTTAGTCATATATAAACAGTTGTTTAAATATACTTTTCTTTAAAATTTTTCTCCCAGGAAATAAACAGATGTTTGAATATCTGCATTGCTGCTTGAATATCACACCATTTCGTCGTGTCAGCACCCAGATTCAGTTACAGACTTTCATATGATAGTGAGCATTGGTTAATAAGCCAATATGAACTTGAAGTGGGGAATTTGGTGGAGTGCCACAGGGTTCTCCCCTTGCTTACACATGGTCCATGCTTTTAATGGAACGTGCACAGTAATGAAAAAGAGCAAGTTGGCAGATTACCATCATAAGAGTTGTCTTAGTGAATTCATAGTTTTACATTCTCTCAACCATATATATATGTATATATATATACAAAAGCCAATTTACTCACAATTGAGATAGGATGAGTGTTTCTGAAAGTGAATTCATTATGCTAGTTAAGCACACAAAATAATGTATAGAACCAAGGTGCCAAGTTACCAAATTATGTTGCAATGTTTGTAGTGACATGGGTTGGAGTGTTTAGCATTGTCATGCCTAATATATTTTCTCCCTGCAGATGGAATTTTATGGGATGTTGAATCATAATCAGAATAATGTTTGGTGAGCAAGAAACCACAACAAAGGAAGTTAATTGGATGCATTTTTAGAAACATGCCTCAGCCAAAATAGCTTGAGGCAGTCTCCCTCACGATGGGAATAATCTAGCCCAGTGAAGTGGTAAGATTGAATACACTAGGAATGGCGACCCTACTTTGAATGGTTTCTGAATTTGCACAGTCCATTAGCCTTCTCTTAGGTTTCATGGAAGACTAGAAATCAACTTATCATTTTAAGGTGACTTTCTGTATCTCTTCTCTAACTCTGTGACTCACAAAGGTTTAAGACCCTGAAATGAGGAAGATGGTTCCTAGAGGGATAGCTGTCCGTGGTTCTGAACCACTATCAGCAACCCTGAGATCCTTCTGATTCCTAATCAATTTTATCTCTAAAATATTAAACCTGTGGGCTTCCCAGGTGGATCAGTGATTAAGAATCCACCTGCCAATGCAGGAGACGCAGTTTCAATCCCTGGGTCGGGAAGATCCCCTAGAGAAGGAAATGGCAATGCAGTCCAGTATATTTGCCTGGGAAATCCCATGGACAGAGGAGCCTGGACAGAGGAGTCTGGTGGGCCACAGTTCATGGGATCACAAAAGAGTCTACATGACCTAGTGATTAAACAACAACAAAAATGTTAAACCTGTGCCATTAACACCAGGCCAAGCAAAATCAAGGGGGAGAAAAGATCTCTTTATAAAAGGTAAAATCCAAATATTATACACAAAAACTGTATGTGCACTGTTTTATGGATAAAATTTTCATGAAGAGAAAACTTCAGGAAATGCAAAGAGATACAGAAAGAAAAATGGTGGTGAGACTTTAGCTTACCCTCTCATCTCATGATAAAGAAAGAAGACAACAAAGAAAATATATAAAGGCCTTAATACAAGCACATTAAATTGTATTAGCAAATTGTATAGCCTATAACCAGAAAACGTACACGGAATTGTTGAATTGTTATGTGTCAATGATATATTTACAAAAGAGAACATGTTAGGCCATCTGAAAAAAATCTGAGTGAAGTAAAAAGGTATAAATGTGGTACAAATGCTATTACAAATACAGATAATATTCTCTGATTATAATGCAATAAAACTAGAAATCACAACATGGGAACATAAAAGTTTTCTCAAATAATTCTTTTGTCAAAAAGAAACCTAATAACATTTGTAGACTATCTAGAAAATAGTGATAAATAAAAATAGTAAATATGAAAAATAGAGCAGAATGAAAATAAAAACACTAAGTATTAGAAAAAAATAGTAAAAGAGGAATAATTACTCCTAGGAAAGCAGAAATAATGCATTAGTAAACAAGAAACAAGAAAACAGCATATTAGAAAACAGAAACATAGAACTAATTAATAAAGTATATCTCTTGGTAAGAGGGAGGAAAAATTTTGAATTAGGGGAGGGAGGAGATGGTTGGGACAGAGACTAGAGAAGGCAGAGAGAGCCCAATGAATAAAGACAACAGGAGAAGCAAAGCAGAAACCCAAAGCGAGATGTTCAATTAACCATCTTTTCAGATGACTAATGTTCCCAATGAAATTATTGTCGTCTCTGCAGGAAGTTTGAGGGTCAGTTCATTTGTCTACTATACTGCCCTCCCCTCCCCCTCCCCCACACACATACACATACACACACGATCCATATTCCTCCCATTCTATACTTAGATCTTGAATGGTATTCTTAGTTGGCTTATTTCTTTGGGGGTTAGCTTACCTTTCTCTCCTGCATACAAAGCTATCATTTATTGAAGGCTTATCATGGACCAAGTAAGACATAAGAGCTTTAAAGACTTTTTTAGTTAAATTCACACCAAATTTTTCAGGTATTATGTTTATCTTATAGATTAAGAAATGAAGTTCACACAGTAATTCCAGCCTAACTCAACCCCAAAGTTGATTTTTCCTCATGATGCTCTACTGCCTCTCCATGGATAGCAAGAGAGATCACATAGTAATAAAACGTACACAATTAGCAAATTGTTGTGAGGAAAGGCTAAGATCACTAACAAAATCAAGATCCAAATGATCTCAATCATCTGAAATGATTGGCTGACCCCAACATAAAGAACTCCTTGAGAGCTAAGTTCAAAATACTATATTTGGGAGCTAAAAAAAAGTTCTACACAAAACAGAATCAGGAAGATCTGTTCTGGTGCAGTTCATTTGAAAAATGTCCCAGTATTTTAGTGCCTGTATGCTCCTTGCGGGAGAAGGAAATGGCATCCCACTCCAGTATTCTTGCCTAGAGAATTCCGTGGACAGAGGAGCCTGGTGGGCTGCTGTCCATGGGGTCACAAAGAGTCGGACACAACTGAAGCAACTTAGTATGCATGCATGTGTTGGCTTCCCTGGTGGCTCAAATGGTGAAGCATCTGCCCGCAATGCGGGAGACCTGGGTTCAATTCCTGGGTTGGGAAGATCCCCTGGAGAAGGCAATGGCACTCCACTCCAGAACTCTTGCCTGGAAAATCCCATGGATGGAGGAGCCTGGTAGGCTACAGTCCACAGCGTCGCAAAGAGTCGGACATGACTGACCGATTGCACTTCACTTCACTTAATGCATTGAGAAAGAAATGGCAACCCACTCCAGTATTCTTGTCTGGAGAATCCCAGGGACAGAGGAGCCTGGTGGGCTGCCGTCTATGGGGTCACACAGAGTCGGACATGCCTGAAGTGAGTTAGCAGCAGCAGCATGCTCCTTATACCCTGTGTACTGTGCCAGCATGCTTAGTCATGTCCAACTCTTCGCCACCTTTGGACTGTAGCCTGTCAGGCTCCTCTGTCCATGGGGTTTTCCAGGCAAGAATACTGGAGTGGGTTGCCATTTCCTCCAGGGGATCTTTCTGACCCAGGGAACAAACCCACATCTCCTGTGTCTTCTGCATTCCAGGAAGATTCTTTACCCACTGAGCCATCAGGGAATGTCTGACTCTTTGTGACCCCCATGGACTATACAGTCCACGGAATTCTCCAGGTCAGAGTACTGAAGTGGATAGCCATTCCCTTCTCCAGGGGATCTTCCCAATCCAAGGATCGAACCCAGGTCTCCTGCACTGCAGGTGTATTCTTTACCAGGGAAGCCCCCAGGGAAGCCCAAGAATACCTTCCTGACCCAGGAATTGAACTAAGGTCTCCTGCATTGCAGGCAGATTCTTTCCCAGCTGAGCTACTAGGGAAGCCCATACCATCTGTATCCCAGCAGAAAATGGTGGCACTGTCAAAGAGTTTAACTGAGAAGAGTTTAATAAAGGAACTGTTTACAGGATTAAGGCAACTAACTAGTAACAGTGGATCACCCAAGGACTGGCACCGTAATGCCCAGCAGGAGGTGAGGCCATAGGTAAGACACATTCATTGTTCTTTTAAAAAATGGTTCAATACCTTCTTACTCTTACCCTCAAAATTCCTGCTGAGGCCAAGTCCAATCAGAAGCTAGAGAGCCGGGCCAGCTGAGAGGTACATTCAGTAGAGGTCAGACTCTTAGGGAATCTTTCAGGGAGGACCAAGTGGAGAAACTACCTGTTGGGGAAGCAAACAGAATAAGCAGCATATTCACACTTATTCTCATCCCACAGAGTGACACCGATGCCAAAACAACAGAAAAGGGGACTTTAGTCTCAGTCTATATATGCTAGGTCTTGATCATAAGAGTTCCCGGTGCTACTGAGACCTCTGCTACACAGACCAGAACTTGGAGATCACCTTCAATCTGAATGACTCAGAGAGTAGAAATGTACCAGGAGGGCATCCTAAGAAAGCCAGCTGGCATGTCAACCGTTACATCAGGTAGGATGTTCACGTTAGGGTGAAAAAGACTCAGGGGAGACAAGTGTGAAGACTAATGCAGAATAGACCAATTTGTGGTCAAGAGAGTAGATGTTAGATACAGGCAGGAGAGTTATTAAGAAGCAGAAACTTGTTTAACATAAGCAATAAATTCCTCTTCTCTAGAACTATTCATTAATGACTTGGATTGCAACTGGCAGAGTAATCCTTTATGAAATTCAATCCTAGTCTAGGCTGCCATCTGCTGCTGGGGCTGCTGTAGAAGGGATTCTGCACTTGGCAAAATTCTGACTTAAACTTGATGCCAGCACTAAACACTCTAGTTAGTCCTACTGAAATAAATGATTATCCTTCACACTAAGGATAATATAGGTAAATCTGAATTTGTGCTGATGTCTTTCCTGCTACTGAAATGTAGGCATTAAATTATCAGTCCTTCCATAAACAATCTTTTGAGTTTTGTCACTTCTTGGAGAGGCTAAGGGATGATAACGAAATAGTGTATATCTTGAAATATCATGCTTCTAAATCATCTCAAAAGAATAAAATGCCAAAACAGAGCAGTTCTGCACTTAACATTAGGCATCATCTTATATCCCCTTTCTTTGTCATAACTACATTCAAACAGATCTTCCCAACAGAATAAAGGCCTGTTGAAAGTATAGGGTCTCCAGATAGAGGAGAAAGGGCCTGATTCTAAGTCTTCAGGAAAAATCTACAGTAATAACATAGGTAACTGTTCATAATCTATTCAGTGAGGAAAAGGTTATATAACAGTTTATGTAAGTATTAATATATATCTAAATATGTATATATATAAATGTACTCTGCGTGTATATGGTCTTCCCTGGTAGCTCAATGGTTAAGAATTTGTCTGCCAATGCAGGAAACTCTGGTTCAATCCCTGGGTTGGGAAGAGCCTCTGAGAAAGGAAATGGCAACCCACTCCAGTATCCTTGCCTGGGAATCCCATGGACAGAGGAGCCTGGCGGGCTACAGTCCTTGAGGCTGCAGAGTCAGATACAGCTTAGTGACTCAACAGCAGTAACAACTGTGTGTGTGTATGTGTATAGATGTATGCAGTCTATACAGAGCTGAAAGTATACATACACCTGAAGAAATAATAGCTGTCTCTAAGTAGTGGAATTAAGAGTTGCCTTCTGTTTTCTTCTTTGGGGCTTGCTGTATTTTCCCATAATAAACAGATAAGTCTAGGGAAAAAATACTTTGTGTTGTGCTTTTTTATTTTCTTTGTTTAATAGATGGGAAAGTGAAAGCGAAGTCGCTCAGTCGGTCCAACTCTTTGCGACCCCATGGACTATAGCTCACCAGGCTCCTCCATCCATGGGATTCTCCAGGCAAGAATACTGGAGTGGGTTGCCATTTCCTTCTCCAAGGGATCTTCCCCACCCAGGGATCGAACCCAGATCTCCCACATTGCTGGCAGATGCTTTAACCTCTGAGCCACCAGGGAAGCCCTTTAATGGGGAGGGTGGGGGGGAACTATGTAATTACTTAGCTAGGTAGACTTTTAGAAGACTTGACTAACTTGTAAAGTTGATATATTCCTATTTCTCCCATAGTTTGGATTCTGACCTAGAGGGGACATGAAAATTTGCTTTGAACACTGGATGGGTATGTTGTTTCACTGCTAACATATTTTCATGGATCATGAACTGCAGAAGTGACTTCAGCAATAAACATCCTGAAAAGCGGACTGTACAAGTGATCCAAAACAGATGACACAGATCAAAGAGCAAGTAAGGGAAAGCAGTGGCCTTTAAAAAGCACAGTTAATTGCCTTTGGGAATTAAGCTGCAATCCACTCTGCTCCCCAAAATCCCTTATGTAAGAGTAATTTTAAATGACTTATTTTATAAAACTCCAAGGTCTTCAGTGACATACTAAGGACAGACTGGAGGGAATGGTCAGTCCCCTGGAAGCAAGAAGGCATTGCCTGTAGAGAATGTTCAGCTCAGTTCAGATCAGTCGCTCAGTCGTGTCTGACTCTTTGCGACCCCATGAATCGCAGCATGCCAGGCCTCCCTGTCCATCACCAACTCCCGGAGTTCACTCAGACTCACACCCATCGAGTCCATGATGCCATCCAGCCATCTCATCCTCTGTCATCCCCTTCTCCTCCTGCCCCCAGTCCCTCCCAGCATCACAGTCTTTTCCAATGAGTCAACTCTTCGCATGAGGTGGCCAAAGTACTGGAGCTTCAGCTTTAGCATCATTCCTTCCAAAGAAATCCCAGGGCTGATCTCCTTCAGAATGGACTGGTTGGATCTCCTTGCAGTCCAAGGGACTCTCAAGAGTCTTCTCCAATACCACACTTCAAAAGCATCAATTCTTCGGCACTCAGCCTTCTTCAGAGCCCAACTCTCACATCCATACATGACCACTGGAAAAACCATAGCCCTTGATTAAATGACTTTTGTTGGCAAAGTAATGTCTCTGCTTTTGAATATGCTATCTAGGTTGGTCATAACTTTCCTTCCAAGGAGTAAGCGTTTTTTAATTTCATGGCTGCAATCACCATCTGCAGTGATTTCAGAGCCCCAAAAAGTAGAGAATGTAAAAACATTAGTAAAACTAACTAAAAAAGTGTCTGCCTATAAAAATCACTGTGCATCAGCATAAAGAATCCACCTGCAATGCAGGAGACCCTGGTTCAATTTCTGGGTCAGGAAGATCCACTGGAGAAGGAATAGGTTACCCACTCCAGTATTCTTGGGCTTCCCTGATAGCTCAGTTGGTAAAGAATCTGCCTGCAATGCGGGAGACCTGGGTTTAATCCCTAGATTGTGAAGATCCCCTGGAGAAGGGAAAGGCTACCCACTCCAGTACTCTGGCCTGGAGAATTCCATGGAATGTATAGTTCATGGGGTCTCAAAGAAGGACACGACTGAGCAACTTTCACTTTCATGGAGATTTATGGTTTTTTCATGCACCAGCAATGCCACCCTACCTTTTGCACTTTGTGGCTCAGTGATTAAGAATTTGTCTATCAATGCACGAGACACAAGAGACATGGATTCTATCCCTGGGTCAGGAAGATCCCCTGGAGTAGGCAATGGCAACCCGCTCCATTATTCTTGCCTTGAAAATTCCATGGACAGCCTGGCGGGCTATAGTCCGTGGGGCTGCAAATAGTCAGACACGACTGAGCATGCATGCATACATGCTGTATATTGTCTTCCAGGTGTCTTATATTTTTATGGCGTAAAAATTGTCACCTTGATAATGCAGTGCTAAGCACTTGCTCTATAACACCCCCAATTGTGTGAGGTTAATACGCCTACAAATTTCACAAGAATTGAAATACCTTCAAAAGTGTGCACTTTCAGTTTTTATTCATATAATAGTTGTAGTTCTGAAACTCTTTGCAGGTAAGTTTGAATCCCAGGTACAGAGGAAGTAAACTAAAAGAGAAATTATATTACTATAATCTTTTTGTTTTAGTTCAACCAGATTTATTTTATTTTAGTCACAGTGAAATTGAGACAGAAGAGAGTATTTTTGATTTATAGACTTGTATCAACTCCAGAATTCCAACATTACGCAAATAGCAATGGGAAAGACCGAGGCATTAAAAATGCTAGAATCTGAGTTTCACTGGACCTGGTTTTAACTCATTTTAAAAATAAATTTTGGACTTCCCTGGTAGTCCAGTGGTTAAGAATCCACCTACCAAAGCAGGAGACATGGGTTCCATTCCTGGTCCAGGAAGATCCCACATGTCGCAGAGCAACTAAGCCCGTGCTCCACAACTTCTGAGCCCATGCACCCTAGAGCGTGTGCCCTGCAACAAGCGAAGCCCCACAGTAAGAAGCCAGCGCTAGAGAGTGGCCCTCGCTCACTGCAACTGGAGAAAACCCCAGCACAGGCACAAAGGCACAGCACAGTCAGAACTAGATACATTTTTAAAAATCTTTTTAAAAATAAACTGTTATAGTATCTTTTCTTCCAGTATTTTCTGTAGATGATGAGCTGAAATGCCTCGGGATCCAATGTATCACCAGGAAGTAGGGAAAGTGTTGCCAAGAGGTGTGCTAGCAGAGACCTCTAGGGCTCTGTCATGCCTCTCTCAGCTTAGCTTATTTATGAAAACTGCTAGTGGAGTGGGAACTCTAAAATTTTCCTCAAACTATTATGTTTAGTACAGTTTCATTTTTGTGAATTTTTATCCAAGAAGTAAATCAATTAACATTAGTGACAAAAGCCTCATCTCTGTTTTGACACTACTATATCCCTTTACACAGACAAGTACAGATACACTCTAATCATAAAAATGTAACTACTATAAAATTAATAAGTACTACTTATTAGCTACATACTATGGGCCAGACACTGTGATAACCACATTTTATATGCTATCATATTTGTCTCACAATAATTCTGGGAGGTAAAGATCATTGAGTCATTTAATGGATGAGAAAAATGAGGCCCTTCTATCCAAGGGAACACACTTTAACAATAAAAGTTAATATTTCCTTTACGTCCAAAATGTCTACCATTAAACCTATTTTATATAATCTGACAAAGTAGACATAGACTGCTGCTGCTGCTGCTAAGTCGCTTCAGTTGTGTCCGACTCTGTGCGACCCCATAGACGGCAGCCCACCAGGCTCCCCCGTCCCTGGGATTCTCCAGGCAAGAACACTGGAGTGGGTTGCCATTTCCTTCCCCAATGCATGAAAATGAAAAGTGAAAGTGAAGTCATTCAGTTGTGTCGACTCCTAGCAACCCCATGGACTAGAGCCCACCAGGCTCCTCTGCCCATGGGATTCTCCAGGCAAGAATGGAGTGGACTCAGTTCAGTTCAGTTCAGTCGCTCAGTCATGTCCGACTCTTTGCGACCCCATGAATCGCAGCACGCCAGGCCTCCCTGTCCATCACCAACTCCCAGAGTTCTCTCAGACTCACGTCCATCAAGTCAGTGATGCCATCCAGCCATCTCATCCTCTGTCGTCCCCTTCTCCTCCTGCCCACAATCCCTCCCAGCATCAAAGTCTTTTCCAGTGAGTCAACTCTTCACATGAGGTGGCCAAAGTACTGGAGCTTCAGCTTTAGCATCATTCCTTCCAAAGAAATCCCAGGGTTGATCTCCTTCAGAATGGATTGGTTGGATCTCTTTGCAGTCCAAGGGACTCTCAAGAGTCTTCTCCAACACCACAGTTCAAAAGCGTCAATTCTTCGGCACTCAGCCTTCTTCACAGTCCAACTCTCACATCCATACATGACCACAGGAAAAACCATAGCCTTGACTAGACGGACCTTTGTTGGCAAAGTAATGTCTCTGCTTTTGAATATGCTGTCTAGGTTGGTCATAACTTTTCTTCCAAGGAGTAAGCGTCTTTTAATTTCATGGCTGCAGTCACCATCTGCAGTGATTTTGGAGCCCCCAAAAATAAAGTCTGACACTGTTTCCACTGTTAGTACCCCTCAAAAATGATGATGTGTTTATTTGGTTTTTTATATTTTTGTTTATTTGTTTATCTTTAGTCCTAGAGAGAAATTGTCTTATTCACTTTCTAGACTTAGAAACTCCTCTTAATATAGTCAATTTTTTTCAATTACCAATAAAGAGACAGTCATATAGACATTTCAAATGACTTTCCCAAATGTTACAAAGCAGATCAACAGCCAAAATTGGAACACAATGCACATTTCTTTACATTTTACCCTGTTTTGCAAGCATTCAAAGGAGTACTATTTATTTGAGAAGTATGCAACTATTAAAAAAGACTTTTGGATATAGTGCCTTAAAACTGTGATTAATAGACATATCTTGTCTAATTCATAAATGTTGCAAAGAAATAATATTCCAGAATGCATCAAGAAATCCTCATGTGAATTTTTACTTTTTAAACCACAGTGGCAAAAGCTGCTACTTGCCTCCCAATATCCATTCTGTCCGTTTTTCCTGCTAACAGAACACTCACCTTCGCACACTGACACCTGGAATTAAAGACTTTCCCAAGATCCTTTAGTGGTAGGTGAGGTCATTTGAATAAGTTCTGACTAATGACATGTAAGTAGAAGTGTTGTGAGGGACATCCAGGTAATCTTCTTCTTTAAGGATCTCTCTCATCTAGAGGGTCAGCATTTATTCTTTATTGAAGTACAGTTGATTTACAATGTTGCGTTAATTACTATTATACAGCAAAGTGATTTAGTTATACTTATGTATGTATTCTGTTTAATATTCCTTTCCATTATGGTTCATCATAGGATACTGAATACAGCTCTCTGTGCTATACAGTTGGATCTTGTTTAGGGGGGTCATCGTTAATGACGATAACACATTATGACACCTTGAACAAAGTAGGGATTCATGACACCATGATAACATAAATAATAAACGAATACATTGAAATTTTGAGGGGGAATGAAATATTTACATAGTCTTTGGGTGGTTGTTGTTGTTGTGTCTAAATCTTTTATCACCCTGTGGACTGTAGCCCACCAGACTCCTCTGTCCATGAGATTTTCCAGGCAAGAGTGGGTTGCCATTTCCTTCTCCACAGATTTTCCCGAGTGAGGGATTGAACCCAAGCCTCTGACACTGGCAAGTGACTTATTTACTTCTGTGCCACCAGGGAAGTCTTTTGGTACCCACTGACAAATTATGTACTAACTACTCAGGAGAAAGTGCAGCTTTATAGGTGGGAAGACTGGGAGGATTACCTTAACCAGGAGATCAAGACAGGAGACAATGAGAAAATGAAGGATTGCTCTTGTGACACCCCTACCAAAGATACATACTCTGAATCCAATGAGAAAACATTAGACAAACGCAAACTGAGAGACATTCCACAAAGCAATGCTTGTAATCCTCTGAAGTGTCAAACTTGCGAAAACCAAGGGAAAATTCAATGGATGGAAAGTTGTCCTAGACTAAAGGAGACTCCTGAAAGTCCCCTGGACAGCAAGGAGATCAAGCCCGTCAAACTTAAGGGAGATTAACCCTGAATATTCACTGAAAGGACTCATGCTGAAGCTGAAGTTCCAGTATTTTGGTCATCTGATGTGAACAGACAACTCACTGGAAAAGTCCCTGGTGCTGGGAAAGATTGACAGCAGAAGGATAAGAGGGCGTCAGAGGATGAGATGGCTGGATGGCATCACCGATGCAATGAACACGAACTTGGGCAAGCTCTGGGAGATGGTGAGGGACAGGGGGTCCTGGCATGCTGCAGTCCATGGGGTCACAAAGCATTGGACATGACTGGGCGACTGAACAACGAGAGCAGCAAAGGAGACTAAAGACACATGACATTTAAGTGCAGGGTTCTGGGCTCGATCTTTCTGATATAGAAGACATGATTGGGACTACTGATGAACTTTGAATGGAATCTGAGGTTTAAATGGTAGTAGTAAGCTACAGTTAATTTCCTGATTGTGATGATTGCACTGTGGTTTCATAGAATATTCTTGTTCGCAGGTAGTACATATTAAACTATCCAAGAGTTATGGAGCATCATGTTGGCAGCTCAATCTTCACAACTGAGAGAAAAAAAAACTTTTTATGATTATTGAAAATTTCTGTACGTTTGAGTTTGTTTCCCAAAAAGTGAGAATTTTTCAAAACAAATGAAAGATATCATCAAGCCACAGATTTTTAAAAAAGCTATAAAAAGCATGATGAGTACATAGAAAGCACACTTGGATATATCATAATGAAATCTGACCTCAAGTCCCTTCTGAGCTCCCAGAAGTCATTTTCCCCACCCTACCACTAACAGGAATCACCAAATGTTTCTGCACCTTAGAGTGCAGCTCCAATGAAACATTTCACTCTGTCAGTAGAAAAATATACTTCCCTACCCCTTACCAAAGCCTTCTTCCTTAGTTGCTTCAGAGTTTTAATGGACAGCACATCCATTTTATTCAGGGTACCTCCTAGCCTACAGTCCTGAGATCCAGACAACTCAGTCACAGAAGTACGCTGTAGAGGTCCAAAGGCTGGGGGGCAGGTAGGGTCTCCAACATTTCTTCCTTTATGACTCCCAGTATACAGAGCTGCACCAAATTCAATTCCATTCTTTATCACAGGGTTTCCGCCCCTCCTCTTAAGTTAAAGAGAAGATCAGACCTTCTTGCTATGTTTCAACTTGTTGTGCACCATGAGCAAATTTGTAGGTTAGACAAAGGCATGGCCCTTAAACTGACACCCAAGTAATACCAACTCAGATACAGGTAAGACAATCATTTATCTCAGTTTGCCCAGGACACTTCTAATTTGCACCTGTGTTATCCCAGCACCACCTTTCATTCTCAAAGTGGCCTTGATTTGGACTGTAAATTGGGGACAGTGTAGATTAAAACAAAACTTTGAGGGAAAATTCTGTATGTAGTTCAGTTCAGTTCAGTCGCTCAGTCATGTCTGACTCTTTGCGACCCCATGAATCACAGCGCGCCAGGCCTCCCTGTCCATCACCAACTCCTGGAGTTCACTCAGACTCACGTCCATTGAGTCAGTGATGCCATCCAGCCATCTCATCCTCTGTTGTCCCCTTCTCCTCCTGCCCCCAATCCCTCCCAGCACCAGGGTCTTTTCCAATGAGTCAACTCTTTGCATGAGGTGGCCAGTACTGGAGTTTCAGCTTTAGCATCATTCCTTCCAAAGAAATCCCAGGGCTGATCTCCTTCAGAATGGACTGGTTGGATCTCCTTGCAGTCCAAGGGACTCTCAAGAGTCTTTTCCAACACCACAGTTCAAAAGCATCAATTCTTCGGCGCTCAGCTTTCTTCACAGTCCAACTCTCAAATACATAGATGACCACTGAAAAAACCATAGCCTTGACTAGACAGACATTTGTTGGCAAAGTAATGTCTCTGCTTCTCAATGTGCTATCTAGGTTGGTCATAACTTTTCTTCCAAGGAGTAAGTGTCTTTTAATTTCATGGCTGCAGTCACCATCTGCAGTGATTTTGGAGCCTCCCAAAATAAAGTCTGAAACTGTTTCCACTGTTTCCCCATCTATTTCCCATGAAGTGATGGGACCAGATGCCATGATCTTCGTTTTCTGAATGTTGAGCTTTAAGCCAACTTTTTCACTCTCCACTTTCACTTTCATCAAGAGGCTTTTTAGTTCTTTTTCACTTTCTGCCATAAGGGTGGTGTCATCTGCATATCTGAGGTTATTGATATTTCTCCCAGCAATCTTGATTCCAGCTTGTGCTTCATCCAGCCCAAAGTTTCTCATGATATACTCTGGATAGAAGTTCAATAAGCAGGGTGACAATATACAGCCTTGACGTACTCCTTTTCCTATTTGGAACCAGTCTGTTATTCCATGTCCAGTTCTAACTGTTGCTTCCTGACCTGCATATAGGTTTCTCAAGAGGCAGGTCAGGTGGTCTGTATTCCCATCTCTTTCAGAATTTTGCATATGTATGTAGTAGATGCTTGATATTTTAAGTTCATTGGCTGGTTGGTAAGTTGTCATATCTGGGAAAGCCACGATCCTGTGGGTCTTAGAGGAAAACAGGACATAGGCAGTCAACTGTGCTCATGACCTAAACTTGGACATTCTAGAGTGCTTTCCAGAGCTTCGAATCAGAAGCTAATGACAAGGAAGCGTTAGCAGACCTAATTCTGGGGGTGAATGGTGACTTCCAGTGACTACCATCCAGAGTAGTGGGGGCAGAAGTGCTTGGGTTCACTGGGAGCCATGGTTTCCCAGGCAGGGTGTTCTGTGTCATGACCTGTGTCTGTTGTCAACTGTAAAAACTTTCCTTAGCTCTTGGGTATTTATAGCCTCAGTCCAGCTCTCCAATATTTTCATCAATTCCATGAGCCATTTGATGTTCTAATTTCTTTTCTTCTGATGCTCACAAGACTTGGTTTCTACTATTTGTACCAAGAATATGAATATATCCAGCTTAGGATACTAAACAGAACCTATTCTTCAAAAAAAAAAAAAAAGCTTTCCCAAAGATGAAGCAAATTCTCCTGTTTTGGTTCAGAACACTGATAGAAACTCCTAAATGGCAGTCACATGAATTTTTTAAAAATCTCATTCTCAACTAAGTACATTATTTCACAAATATAATATCTTGAGAATTGCTAGTGGTTGCTGAAGGCAATGGCACCCCACTCCAGTACTCTTGCCTGGAAAATCCCATGGACGGAGGAGCCTGGTAGGCTGCAGTCCATGGGGTCGCTGGGAGTCAAACACGACTGAGTGACTTCACTTTCACGTTTCACTTTCATGCACTGGAGGAGGAAATGGCAGCCCACTCCAGTATTCTTGCCTGCAGAATCCCAGGGACAGTGGAGCCTGGTGGGCTGCCATCTACGGGGTCGCACAGAGTCGGACACGGATAACGTGACTTAGCAGCAGCAGCAGCAATATACTAAGCACATATGAAACTGCATCAGGATAGAATTGAGTTGCTTTGCTTTGTCATTTGATTTCATACATTTGATGTTGCTTGTTGAGTCTTTGCTAAAATATCCATTAGAAAAAGGGAACAACTCTTTCACACTAAGGAAATAAATACAGACAATGACCTTCCTCCCCCATATGTTGTATATTCCCAGACACATATATGCACACAGAAGCACATGCACAACATTTTTAAAAGATACTCTGACTTAGGTATAGTTAGTTAATTTGCCTTAGGCAAGTTCTTACATTTCTTTGAGCTGAAATCATTGTCCCAGGCAACAGTTACACCCTCTCTATGAAACACTGAAATGTCAGAAGTGCAGAGGACTTTGAATTCAAAGCCTGACACCACCCCCGCCCCAGGAAATCCTCTCCAAGGCCAATAAAAACAGGGTGGATGGGCACTCTTTATGGGCTGGCATTACTCCCATGTCACAGGCTTAACCTGATAATTCTAAATTAATGTTCTGAGATGCATTGGCCATCATAGGCCACTTCATTAATCAAATGTCTCTCAAGCTCTCCATTTGTTCCTGGTCTACTGAAGATACTCTGAGAATTTCTCACTTGCAAATTACTGAGGAAATCTAAGTTCACTTTGAAATATGGAAACTTCTGTTTTGGGGTGTTCATGACATTCAGAGAACTCAAAAGACAAGGCTATTTTTCCACATTTTATTTCATTTTATTTTCCTCTCTGTCCTCATGCTCACATCATTCCTGCTGGCAGCCCATTACAGCTGGAATGCAGTGCTCAGTATCTCTGTGTGCAGTGGAGTCAGACAGTACAGTGAAGTCATATTCTTTCCTCCTTATCATATTGACAGCAGGTATGAGATCTAGATTCTTCTGGGATCCTGATTCCAGAGTGCAAACAGGTCTTCTTCCTGCCTTCCACTCTTCTATCACCTCATACTAGAAAACAAATAGGGCTTCCCTGGTGGCTCAATGGTAAAGAATCATCCTGCCAATGAAGGAGACATGGGTTTGATCCCTGATCCAGGAAGATCCCATATGCTGCGGAGCAACTAAGCCTGTGCACCACAACTATTGAGCCTGTGCTCTAGAGCCCAGGAACTGCCCAGGAACTGAAGCCCACATGCCCAGGAGCCACTGCTCAGCAACAAGAGAAGCCACCACAATGAGAAGCCTGCATTCTGCAATTAGAAAGTAGCCCCTGCTCGCTGCAATTAAAGAAAAACCTGCATAGCTACAAAGATCTAGCACAGGCATGAATAAATAAATACAATTATTTTTTAAATGATGCCATTTTTTAAAAAGGAAGCATAACACTGAGAAGGAAGGAAAATTTAAAAAAAGCAATTCCTATATCAGCATTCACTAGGTGTCATATATCTTTTGGCTATACGATCATACAATAGTATTATATTTATTTAGCAACTATTCTGTGCCAAGCACCCTACAAAGTTCGTTTTATGTGTTATGTCAGTCAGTTCAGTTCAGTTGCTCAGTCATGTATGACTCTTTGCTACCCAATGAACTGCAGCACGCCAGGCTTCCCTGTCCATCACCAACTCCCGGAGCTTACTCAGACTCATGTCTATCAAGTCAGTGATACCATCCGACCATCTCATCCTCTGATATCCCCTTCTCCTCCTCCCTTCAATCTTTCCCAGCATCAGGGGCTTTTCCAATGAGTCAGTTCTTTGCATCAGGTGGCCAAAGTATTGGAGTTTCAGCTTCAGCATCAGTCCTCCCAATGAATATTCAGGACTGATTTCTTTAGGATTGACTGATCAGATCTCCTTGCAGTCCAAGGGACTTTCAAGAGTCTTCTCCAACACCACAGCTCAAAAGCATCAATTCTTCTGTCCTCAGTTTTCTTTAGAGTCCAACTCACATTCATATATAACTACTGGAAAAACAATAGCTTTGACTAGATGGACCTTTGTTGACAAGGTAATATCTCTGCTTTTTAATATGCTGTCTAAGTTGGTCATAACTTTTCTTCCAAGGAGTAAGCGTCTTTTAATTTCATGGCTGCAGTCACTATCTGCAGTGATTTTGGAGCCCAGGAAAATAAAGTCTCTCACTGCTTCGATTGTTTCCCCATCTATTTGCCATGAAGTGATGAGACCGGATGCCATGATCTTCATTTCCTGAATGTTGAGTTTTAAGCTAAATTTTTCACTCTCCTCTTTCATTTTCATCAAGAGGCTCTTTAGTTTTTCATTGATTTCTGCCATAAGGGTAGTATCATGTGCATATCTGAGGTTATTGATATTTCTCCCGGCAATCTTGATTCCAGCTTGTGCTTCATCCAGCCCAAAGTTTCTCATGATGTACTCTGCATATAAGTTAAATCAGCAGGGTGACAATATACAGCCTTGATGTACTCCTTTCCCAATTTGGAACCAGTCTGTTGTTCCATGTCCAGTTCTAACTGTTGCTTCCTTACCTGCATATAGGTTTCTCAAGAAGCAGGTCAGGTGGTCTGGTATTCCCATCTCTTGAAGAATTTTCCACAGTTTCTTGTGATCCACACAGTCAAAGGCTTTGGCATAGTCAATAAAGCAGAAATACATGTTTTTTTGGAACTCTCTTGCTTTTTCCATGATTCAGAGGATGTTGGCAATTTGATCTCTGGTTCCTCTGCCTTTTCTAAAACCAGCTTGAACATCTGGAAGTTCATGGTTCACGTATTGCTGAAGCCTGGCTTGGAGAATTTTGAGCATGACTTTACTAGCATGTGAGATGCGTGCAATTGTGCGGTAGTTTGAGCATTCTTTGGCATTGCCTTTCTTTGAGATTGGAATGAAAACGGACATTTTCCAGTCCTGTAGCCACTGCTGAGTTTTCCAAATTTGCTGGCATATTGAGTGCAGCACTTTCACAGCATCATCTTTCAGGATTTGAAACAGCTCAACTGGAATTCCATCACTTCCACTAGCTTTGTTTGTAGTGATGCTTCCTAAGGCCCATTTGACTTTGCATTCCAGGATGTCTGGCTCTAAGTGACTGATCACACCATCGTAGTTTTCTGGGTCATGAGATGTTTTTTGTATAGTTCTTTTGTATATTCTTGCCACCTCGTCTTAATATCTTCTGCTTCTGTTAGGTCCATACCATTTCTGCCCTTTATTGTGCCCATCTTGGCATGAAATATTCCATAATTTTGGTATTAGGGAACAGTTGCTATATCTAATTTTCTCAAAGAGATCTCTAATCTTTCCCATTCTATTGTTTTACTCTATTTTTGCATTGATCACTAAGGAAGGCATTTTTTTATCTCTCCTTGCTATTCTTTGGAACTCTGCATTCAAATGGGTATAGCTTTCCTTTTCCCCTTTGCCTTTCATGCCTCTTCTTTTCTCAGTTATTAGTAAGGCCTCCTCAGACAACCATTTTGCCTTTTTGCATTTCTTTTTCTTGGAGATGGTTTTGATTACTGCCTCCTGTACAATGTCACAAACTTCCATCCATAATTCTTCAGGCACTCTTGTCTATCAGATCTAATCCCTTGAATGTTTGTCACTTCCACTGTATAATCATAAGGGATTTTACTTAGGTCATACCTGATTGGTCTAAATTTGGTCTTATTGCCAAATTCAGACTGAAATTGAAGAAAGTAGGGAAAACAACTAGACCATTCAGGTATGACCTAAATCAAATCCCTAATGATTATAGTGTGGAAGTGAGAAATAGATTTAAGGGACTAGATCTGATAGATAGAGTGCCTGATGAACTATGAACGGAGCTTCATGACATTGTACAGGAGACAGGGATCAAGACCATCCCCATGGAAAAAAATGCAAAAAAGCAAAATGGCTGTCTGGGGAATCCTTACAAACAGCTGTGAAAAGAAGAGAAGCGAAAAGCAAAGGAGAAAAGGAGAGATATAAGCATCTGAATGCAGAGTTCCAAAGAATAGCAAGAAGAGATAAGAAAGCCTTCCTCAGCGATCAATGCAAAGAAATAGAGGAAAACAAAAGAATGGGAAAGACTAGAGATCTCTTCAAGAAAATTAGACACACAAAGAGTACATTTCATGCAAAGATGGGCTCGATAAAGGACAGAAATTGTATGGACTTGACAGAAGCAAAAGATATTAAGAAGAAGTGGCAAGAATACATAGAAGAACTGTACAAAAATGATCTTCAAAATCAAGATCACCTAGAGCCAGACATCCTGGAATGTGAAGTCAAGTGGGCCTTAGAAAACATCACTATGAACAAAGCTAGTGGAGGTGATGGAATTCCAGTTGAGCTCTTTCAAATCCTGAAAAATGATGCTGTGAAAGTGCTGCACTCAATATGCCAGCAAATTTGGAAAACTCAGCGGTGGCTACAGGACTGGAAAATGTCCGTTTTCATTCCAATCTCAAAGAAAGGCAATGCCAAAGAATGCTCAAACTACCGCACAATTGCACTCATCTCACATGCTAGTAAAGTCATGCTCAAAATTCTCCAAGCCAGGCTTCAGCAATACGTGAACCATGAACTTCCAGATGTTCAAGCTGGTTTTAGAAAAGGCAGAGGAACCAGAGATCAAATTGCCAACATCCTCTGAATCATGGAAAAAGCAAGAGAGTTCCAAAAAAACATGTATTTCTGCTTTATTGACTATGCCAAAGCCTTTGACTGTGTGGATCACAAGAAACTGTGGAAAATTCTTCAAGAGATGGGAATACCAGACCACCTGACCTGCTTCTTGAGAAACCTATATGCAGGTAAGGAAGCAACAGTTAGAACTGGACATGGAACAACAGACTGGTTCCAAATTGGGAAAGGAGTACATCAAGGCTGTATATTGTCACCCTGCTGATTTAACTTATATGCAGAGTACATCATGAGAAACTCTGGGCAGGATGAAGCACAAGCTGGAATCAAGATTGCCGGGAGAAATATCAATAACCTCAGATATGCAGATGACACCACCTTTATGGCAGACAGTGAAGAGGAACTAACAAGCTTCTTGATGAAAGTGAAAGTGGAGAGTGAAAAAGTTGGCTTACAGCTCAACATTCAGAAAAGGAAAATCATGGCATCTGGTCCCATCACTTCATGGCAAATAGATGGGGAAACAGTAGAAACAGTGTCAGACTTTATTTTGGGGGCTCCAAAATCACTGCAGATGGTGACTGCAGCCATGAAATTAAAAGACGCTTACTCCTTGGAAGAAAAGTTATGACCAACCTAGACAGCATATTCAAAAGCAGAGACATTACTTTGCCAACAAATGTCCGTCTAGTCAAGGCTATGGTTTTTCCAGTGGCCATGTATGGATGTGAGAGTTGGACTGTGAAGAAAGCTGAGCACTGAAGAACAGATGCTTTTGAACTGTGGTGTTGGAGAAGACTCTTGAGAGTCCCTTGGACTGCAAGGAGATCCAACCGGTCCATTCTGAAGGAGATCAGTCCTGGGATCTCTTTGGAAGGAATGATGCTGAAGCTGAAACTCCAGTACTTTGGCCACCTCATGCGAAGAGTTGACTCATTGGAAAAGACTCTGATGCTGGGAGGGATTGGGGGCAGGAGGAGAATGGGACGACTGCCGGGAGCCAGTGTGAGGAATCCCGCCCGTGACAAGGTCATGAGGAAGGAAGCTGACATACGCAAGGCGTGCTCAGACTTCAGGGACCCTCTGGAAATTCCTAAGCATGTACCCCAATAAAAATCTGCTGGCTTTTGTGCTCTGCTTTTCCACTCTTTTGACATTTTCTAGAAAAAGTCAATTCAGGGCTTTAGTCTTCTGCATTTGAAAGAGTGTTTCAATCCAAAAACCCCTCTGATGGCTTTCTAGCCTGCCTGCAGGACTCGCACAGCTGCAGGTGTGATTGAGGCCTCCTGACCGCAGGAGGCACAGGAAGCTTAAAACATCCTAAGAATGTAGGAGCTTCCGAGGAGTCAAAATCTTTAGAATAGGACTGATTAAAAGTTTCATTTGTTGAGTCAATGCTTGCTGCCAAATTTTCATATCCTTTATTTTTAGATACAGTTGGTATATAGAAATGCAAGTAGTAGACCTGGTATTAGCAACATTAGATCTTTAAGTACCTTCTTTGTTATATCCCACTGCACCTTTGTTCTATAGAGATGTAACTTTAATGCTTTAAGGAGATGTAGATTAAAGAAAAACACTTCAGGGGAAACAAAATTAACATTCATTAAGGAAGAGAGCCAAAAAGTGTTAACAAGCCTCTTGGCCAGGAGATAATGTAAATCACCTGAGACCTTTTGTATACAAAATGATATACGGAAAGAATCTGGGTTGTGAACACTACATAATTTTGTGTTACCCATTGATCTCCATGTTTTATCAAAAGTATAAAAGGCCTTCTGAACGATAAAGGATGGGGCCAGCTTCTCGGACCAGTTTCTCGAACTAGTCTCTCAGCCTGGTTTCTTGGGAATCTGGCTCCCCCCGTGTCTTTCTCTCTCTCTTCTTCTCTCCCTTTCCCTCTCTCTGCTCTTTACTTTAATTTCAGGCTGAATCTCCACCCGGGCGCGGAGGCTCGCCAGGTCTACTTATTTGCCCTGGCTGTTAAGACCCGCACGAAAGGGAGCTTAAGGCGAGGCACCCTTAGATATTCAAGCGGGTGCCGGTGGCCCAACGTAGATGATGCAAATTCCTTGTCTGGAATTTTATTGGCCTTCCGTGTAAACCAAGCTATTCAGCCCTCTTCCTCCACTTAATCTTCTTACTACACTATAGTTTCTTAATCTAATCTTTTATCAATCAATAAACAAGTCTTTCCACGTCAACGCCGTCCACCCTTCGAATTCCCTGGATCCACCGGGGCTGGACCCCGGCAGACGACAGAGGATGAGATGGCTGGATGGCATCACTGACTCGATGGACGTGAGCCTGAGTGAACTTCGGGAGTTGGTGATGGACAGGGAGGCCTGGCGTGCTGCAATTCACGGGGTCGCAAAGAGTTGGACACGACTGAGCGACTGAACTGAACTGAGTGATTGGTCTAGTGGTTTCCCCTACTTTCTTTAATTTAAGTCTGATTTTGGCAATAAGGGGATTATGATCTGAGCCACAGTCAGCTCCTGGTCTTGTTTTTGCTGACTGTATAGTTTCTCCATCTTTGGCTGCAAAGAATATAGTCAATTTTATTTCTATACTGACAGTCTGGTGATGTCCAGAAATTAACTGTAGAAACCTAATAGTAAGCAAATAATTTCTGTCCCGAGGAAGTTCAGTTGGCTTCCCTTCCCTTATTTTGGAAGAAGCCAGTTCATTTTTTTAAATTTGCCTAATGTAAATACATTTCAACATTTTTAATGGTCTATAATTGTGTCTGCTCTTTTGATTCTCTTTTGAATCATTTATAACAACTTTCTTTTTCCCTCATGCATTAATAACTTAAAGAAAGTCTTTGCTGTGTGCTCATTTTATATTTGAATGAGAATCACGACATTATTCTTGCTTAAAACCAATTATTTGCATCCTTGATTATCTCTAGTTTCAAATTGCCCCATTAAAAGAGTTATACCTGACCCACCCACATCATCATTTCTTCCTAGTATCATGGGGAGTAGGCACTCTGCTGTAAAACTTCTGTATCTGGGAAGAAGGACAAGATGAAGTAGAGAAAGTGCTGTGCTTAGTTGTTCCGTCTTGTCTGACTCCTTGTGACCTCATAGACTGCAGCCAGGCTCCTCTGTCCATGGGGATTCTCCAGGCAAGAATACTGGAGTGGGTTGCCATGCCCTTCTCCAGGGGATCTTCCCAACCCAGGGATCGAACCCAGATCTCCTGCCTTGCAGGTGGATTCTTTAATAACTGAGCCACTAGGGAAGCCTAAGAATACTGGAGTGGGTAGCCTATCCCTTCTCCAGGGGACTTTCCTGATCCAGGAATCAAACTGGGGTCTCTTGCATTGCAGCAGAGTCCTTACCCACTGAGCTACCAGGAAAAGAGAAAATGAACCTTGCCCTTTTCCCTTGGTGAAAAAGGGAAAAGATAAAGGAGACGGATTAAGCCTAATGAGGGGATGGAGCTGAAAAATAAGTGAGGCAGGTATGAAAGCACTCAAGCATACCAGCTCATAGGGTGGAGAGACCCATGACTCTCTTGGAAATCCCAAGCTCAGTTTCTCAAAGATGTTAGGGAGTGCTACTGGGAGGGGGAGAATGGTGTTCCATCTGTGCATGGTGAGCAAGGGACCCAGAATTCCCTGTACCCCCACGAGGGTATGTGCAGTGCTGTGGGATTGCCAGCTGAAATACAGGAGGCCTGGTTAAGCTTAAATTTCACATAAATTACAAATAATTTTTACAAAATTTTTTAGTCCCATACTTACAAAAAGTCTGGAAATGAGAGTGAAAGTGTTAGTTGCTCAGCCGTGTCTGACTATTTGCAACGCCATGGACTGTAGCCACCAGGCTCCTCTGTCCATGAGATTCTCCAGGCAAGAATATTGGAGTTGAGCAAGAATACTAAAGTGGGTAGCCATTCCCTTCTCCAGGGGATCTTCCCAACCCAGGGATGGAACCCGGTCTCCTGAGTTGCAGGCAGATTCTTAGCATCTGAGCCACTAGGGAAGCCCTGTAATAAGTCTAAATTGTTGTTTACGTGAAATTAAGATCTAACTGGGTGTCCTGTATTTTTGTTTGCTGATTCTGACCACCTCAACCGAGAAGATACCCTCAGTCTTTGAAAGGCCAGAGGGTAAAACAGAGCAACCCCTCAAGGCAGAGATCAATAAGGATCCAAGGCTTCCTTATGCATGGACCCTGATCCTCCTTGTGCTCTTCATCATGGATGTCTCAGAAACACACATCAGACTCCCTCCAGGAGGCAGATGGAGCAGAAACCAAAATGCCAGCGTGACCCAAACAGGATCACCCAAACTGAAAGAGATTTTGTTATCTTCACTTACCAGATTTAAAGTTGTTGTTCCCATCCCTCCTACAGGGAGAGACCTTTGTAAAAGATTAATTAGTTATTAATATTTTAAAATAAGCTATGTTTTTCTTTGCACTTCTAAACAGTGTGAGTGTTAAAGTTTTGACCCTGCTACTCCAGCAGATGTTTGGAATATAGGCAGATGGACAATTTCTAGCACCAAGGGCCAAATTTAGCACCCTGAGAGAAGAGCTTGAAGTGTTGCAGGAAGGGGGACCCCTTCCAGAGCCCAAGAGTGGGCTCTTGTCTAACACTGAGAAATGTTCGAGGAGACACATGTGCTGGCAAAGCAAGAGACTATCGGGAAGGGGTGCCTGGATGGAGAGCAGCAGGGTAAGGGAACCCAGGAGAACTGCTCTGCCAACCTAGAGCTCACAGCCACAGCTTTTATGGTAATGGGATTAGTTTCCCAGTAGTCTTTGGCCAATCATTGTCCAAAGGACCCTAACTCAGGGTTCTTCCTGGGGGCACACACATTGCTCAGCCAAGATGGGTTCCAGGAAGAGGATTCTGGGAGGTTGGTAGGACAACCTCCTCTCTCATTTCGAATTTTCCTAAATTCCTCCAGTAGATGGTAACTTGTTAGTTCCACATTCCTTACCAGGACCTCCTATTGTAACATGACTCATGAAGTGATTACTATGGGGCCTGGCCAGGGTGGGCAATTTTGGTCAGTGTTTCCTCCAACAAAAATTCAAGTTACACTTCAAGACTGGGGCAAGTGCCACACACTAATTCCTACTTGTACCTGTTAGGGTACTCAGTCACATGCGACTTCCCCACTTTCTATCATAAAATGGTGAGGATTTGGCCTCTGGTTTTGTACACACAGTGCTTTTGCTGATGGCACATTTAGAGGACCCCAGGGAATTTCACAAATGACTAACTGAGCAATTAAGTTAAATGCAGCAAGTAAAATTTCCCTTACATGAAAACACCAGAGGTCTTCTCCCCAGGAAAGAATCATGCTTAATACTTCACAAAGCTTTTCTGAAAATTAATAAATTGTTGTTTTCAAAGGTGTTAGAGCACTCTGAATAATAGTGTCTACACTGCATGTTTTAGAAATTTATGAAGATTTGCATTAATATTTACTTTTAACAAATAGAGCACCCACTCCCCCCAAAGAAACCAAAACAAAAGAACATAAAGGTAATTTCCTGCCACCTGTGGATATTGAGCACTTAAAATGTAACTAGTATGACTAAAGAATTGAATTTTGAACTGTGCTTAATTTTAACTAATTTAAATTTAAATAACCACATATAGCTGGTGGCCACATATTTCACAGGGCAGCATTACAACAATGATAAAATAGAAACAGTCAACATTTAAAGTAAGACCCTAATTATAGTAACAATCATGGTGCTTATTACATAAACATTTTTCCATCAGAGCTTCCAGAATTGATTTTGCAAATAACACTTTTCTCTCAGGAAATATTGTTTAGTAAAATGCTTAATTAAACAAAAGTAAATAATATTCGTCAGATCCTTTCATGTTAATACATACTGTACATGGCCAGGAATAGGACATTGTATGCAGGCTTTGCACTTCCCTGGTGGCTCAGATGGTAAAGAACATGCCTGCAACACAGGAGACATGGGTTTGATCCCCGGGTCAGGAGGATCCCCTGGAAGAGGGAATGGCAACCCACTCTAGTATTCTTGCCTGGAGAATTCCACAGACAGAGGAGCTTGGAGGACTACAGTCCATGGGGTCACAGAGAGCCAGAAATGTCTGAGCAGCTAGCACTGACTGACTGACTGATGCAGGCTTTATCAAAGTTTCTTCCAAACTTATTTGTTCCCCAAATCAATTTTGCCCAATTAACACCTGAAACACTGTTTAGAAAATCCCACTGTGGAGAAAAGGGACCCGGTAAAATCAAGATCTTGGACCTACAGAGCCCTGCTTCTGAAACGTGCCTGTGTCCAGACACAGTGTTACAACTTGGTACAACGATTCATTATTTTGAGTTGATGTCCTTGAGCTGTCACTGTGCTTACCTCATTCCTTGTTCCTCAGCTGCCCTACTCTGTATTCTTTAATGACTTTTGCTATGAAACAGTTTCCATGACAGAAACTAAGACAGTTGTTTTTTAACCTCTTTTAAGCATAGGAGCATGCTTTCAAAATGAATTCTTATAGAAAAACACTATAGTCTCTCCATATAACAGATAAAAGTAGTATCTCATTAGTGTAAAGTGTGTTTTAGACATATACATCTACATTGATTTGTCAAAATAATTAATATAACTGATAATAAAATCAAATTTCAAATTGGGGGCTAAATGGATATTAATGTCCATCTCACATTATTATAATTCCTGGCATTTAGCTGACTTTTGTGTTTTTTTCTGGTTGTAAAAGTATTAATAAGTCATGACTTATCCACATAACTAATTATATTGGTAATAGGGTTTTTTGTGTATTTTAATTTTTTTAGTAGCTGACTTGCTTGACAAGATACTCTTAGGCTAAACAGACTTAACAGAAAAAAAAATTATTTCAAAATTGGCCTACAAATTTGAGGTTTCCACTTCCAGCCAAGATACGCTAACAGAGACTAGATTTATCCTTCCTAAACAACTTGAAACTAGGTGAAAATTCAGAAATCAGACATCAGGCAGTATAGGAAAAGAATGAGTCCTACAATTGCCCCAACCTACTACCTGCAGCCGTGAAATTAAAAGACACTTGCTTCTTGAAAGGAAAGCTATGACGAACCTAGTTGTTGTTGTTGCTTATTCACTAAGTCTCATCCAACTCTTTGTGACTCCATGGACTATAGCCTGCACTAGCCTGGCAGAGTCCTCTGTTCATGGGATTTCCCAGGCAAGAATACTGAAGTGGGTTACTATTTTCTTCTCCAGGGGATCTTCCCAACCCAGGGATCAAACCTCCGTTGCCTGCATTTGCAGGCAGATTCTTTACCACTGAGCCACAAACCTAGACAGTGAACATATTAGAAAGCAGATATATCACTTTGCCAACAAAGATTCATATAGTCAAAGCTGTGGGTTTTTTCCAGTAGTCATGTATGGATGTGAAAGTTGATCCAAAAAGAAAGCTGAGTGCTGAAGAACTGATGCTGTCTAATTGTATTGCTGGAGAACACTCTTGAGAATTCTTTGGACGGCAAGGAGATCAAACGAGTTAATCCTAAAGGAAATCAACCCTGACTGTTCATTGGATGGACTGTTGCTGAAGCTGAAGCTCCAATACTTTGGTTACCTGATGTGAAGAACTCATTGGAAAAGACCCTGATGTTGAGAAAGACTGAAGGCAAAAGTAGAAAGGGGGCAACAGAGGATGAGATGGTTGGATAGCATCTCATGATGGACATGAATCTGAGCAAACTCTGGGAAATAGTGAAGGACAGGGAAGCCCGGCACACTGCAGTCCATGGGGTCATAAAGAGTTGGACACGACTTATTTAACTGAACACATAGTCTCAAAGTTCATTCGTGTTGTTGCAAATGGCAAAATGTTATTCTTTTTTGGCTAAGTATTATTCCATTGTGTATATATATATATATATACATATCTTACACCTTCTTTATCCATTCATTTGTTGATGGACACTTAGCTTGCTTTCATATCTCCATGATTGTAAATAATGCTGCTGTGAACAACGGGATACATGTATCTTTTTAAATTTTCTTCAGATACATATGCAGGAGTGAAATTGCTGGATCGCAAGGTAGTTCTCAGCTTCCCGGTGATGCAGTGCTAAAGAATCCACCTGTCAATGTAGGAAACCCAAGAGATGCAGCTTCAGTCCCTGGGTTAGGAAGATCCCTGGAATAGGAAATGGCAACCCACCCCAGTATCCTTACCTGGGAAGTCCCATGAACAGAAGAGTCTGGTGGGCTACAGTCCATGGGGTCACAAAGAGTCAGACACACAACAACTTGGTAGTCCTAATTTAACAATTTACCACCAACAGTGTAGGAAAGTTCCCTTTTCTCCATATCCTCACCAACATTTGTTATTTGTGGTCTTTTTAGATGATAACTCTTTCAGCAGGTGGAGGTGATATCTTATGGCGGTTTTGATTTGCATTTCTCTGATGATTAATGATGCTGAACATCTTTTCATATGCCTGTTGCCCATCTGTACATCTTTGGAAAAAGGTTTGATCAAGTGTTTGACTCATTTTCTAACCAGGTTCTTTGTTTTCTTGATTTTGTATAAGCTATTCCTATATTTTGGTCATTAACCCCTTACTGAGCATAGCATTTGCAAGTGCTTCCTCGCATTCAGTAGACAGTCTTTTCAATTTGTTGACAGCATAATCCTTGCCCTCAAGAAAGGTCCAGTCTCACCTGAGGGCCCTGTTACTTCACAATGAGATACTTCTGACTGGGAGGAGATTACCGAGTCCCCGGCTCTCAGACTCCAGTATCAGTTCCTGACTCATTTCAAGCATCCAGTAGTAATAAATGTAAACAGTGACTGCCATAGTGAAAACAGAGAAATCTAGTGAAAGACTTACAGTAATTCTTACTAAAGTATGAGCTTTAGTTCTAACTTTAGCAATAATGTTTATATATATACATACATACTTTTAATTTTTAAAACTTAACAACAAAAGTTCACCTAAAATATCCCTTTAAATGGGCAGTTCTCAAAAGGTTGCATAAGATTCACAATTAGAAATGTGATTTTTATTTTCTTCTAAAATTCATAATCCTCAAAGATTCTGATTCACTGTATCTGTGACAGGACACCTGGATATATATTTTTCATATCCCCCATTCCTTTGGCCCTTGAAATTGTGTCTGTGTTTGGTGGCTCGGTCATGTCCGACTCTTTGTGACCCAATGGACTGTAGCCCACCAGGCTTCTCTGTCCATGAGATTTCCTGGGTAAGAATATTGGAGTAGGTTGCCATTTCCTTCTCCAGGGACTCTTTCTGATCTAGGGATTGAACCCACGTCTTCTACCTGGCAGGTGGATTCTTTACCACTGAGCCACCAGGGAAGCCCAATTTAGGATGCTGTGAATCTACAAGCCACTATTTGAAAAACCCTGCTCAAACTGCATGCTTCTTGGAGACATTGAAAGGGTAATTTGAGGCTGTGTTGGACTAACATATTGACACTGAGATCCTGCCCTATACCGCTGTGAATATATTTTCACATCCCAAACCAATCTTCAAGTGGAGGACTGGCCAGAGGTGATTAGGTTTGAGGGAAATAGTGGAGTGGGATACAGCCTTGGGTAGGAGAGTGAGGTAAGACCATAAATCATGGTCACAACCTAAGGCACAAACACCCTGAAGCCTGTGGGCCTTAAATTAGTTGTAATCTCTGTAAAGTTCCCCATTTACCTCATGCTCTCCCCTTGGAAGAAACCAAGACAGCCAGTTAACTTTTATTAATTTTATTCAGTAAATACATAGAATTTTTATATACTGGAGATTGAGGAAACCGCAGGGAGACGTGTTTCTCTTCTTGCCCTCACTGCCCTTGCATCAGGGCATCTGAAGGGAAGCATGACATAGGTGTGGAATGTGGCTTGCCACGTGTCCATCCCAGGACCCACGCTGCTGGCCAATGAGTCCACCCTGCTCTCATGTAGGTAGGGAACTCTAGCACAGTGTCACTGTGACAGCCCAATATGGGCGTGAAGGCCCTGGAAGCCAGCTTGGAGCAGGTCTTCCTGAAGCAGATGCTCATATCTTGGTGGTCTAGAAGCCCGGTGCTGTAGGCAGGCTCAGTCCTGTCCATTTTGCTGATGGCCACGATCATCTACTTCACACCCAGGACGGAGGCCAGCAGGCCCGCTCACAGGTCTGCCAGTTCTTGGAGATGCTCACCTCGAACTTACCCACACCAGTGGCCACGAAGAGCACCATGTAGTCAGCCTGCCCTGCAGGGCAGGGACATCAGGGACACAGGCGCTAGTTAGGGGAGGGGATGCCAGATGGGCTGGGCAGCCATCTAGAGCTCTGGGCAGTCCCAGACCCCTTTATAAAGCTCCAGGATGCACCCCAGAAGTTTACAAATTCAGGGACTCCCTGGCTGCTATGCACAGAGGTCTTATCTCCCAGTTAAACTTTCACTTAGTCCCATAAATGAGTTTTTAGTTCCTTCCTTGCAGACCCCAAGTGATCTGCTTTTCTGGGTGCCAGAAATCTAGGTTGCTATGCCAGTCTGAAAGGATGACAGCATCTGAGCCTCATTAGAGTTTGTCGTCCAATTCTTTCAGAATTGATGATTGGTCTTGGTCTGGGCTTGCCCCATGGTTCAGTGGGCAAAGAATCTGCCTGCAATGCAGGAGACACAGGAGACTCAGGTTTGATCCCTGAGTGGGGAAGATCTCCTGGAGAAGGAATTGGCTACCCACTCCAGTATTCTTCCCTGGACAATTCCATGGACAGAAGAGCTTGGTAGGCTACAGCTCAAAGGGTCACAAAGAGTCAGACATCACTGAGTGATTAAACAAACACGCTGGATAAGGAAAACCTTCTGAGGCTGATAATACCATCCTTCACCAAGTCCTGGAAATAAAGCCTGTTTTTCCTTCCTTCTCCACCTCCCCCAATAGGTCAGCCACTAGCAACATGGGCTGCTTTATCTGGGAGGTGCCCATAATCATGTTTTTAAAAAAAGACAAAATGAATAAGGGGTAATTGGACATGAATCTACATGGACCTTAAGTGTCTTATTGGCAGATCTCCAGCCAGTTCCTAAACTTCTAGGAGCTAACTTGCTCCATGCTTTCTGTCATCCCATCGTGTTTCCTGATCCCTGCCTCATGATCTGAGCAACCTGGACTCTGGACACTGTTTTGCACTTAGTAGATCTTCCATCAATTTTTTTTTTTTTTTTAATGAACCATGTGCTCGCCATCTGCCTGGATACAGACCCCTGACTGCAGCTCCTTGCTCAGCTGACTCCTGTGGATGGATCTGAGCTCTGGCCTGATGATGTGAGCAACCTACTCTTATCTATCCATATCTACGCTCTGAATCCTCTTTGCTCCCTCATGCTCCTCCTCTCCCATCATGTGCTCTTCTATGGTCCACGAACACTCAGGGATGGCACCTTGAACTTTTTGTTAAATAGGATCTAAAGCCAGAGAACGATCAGACCCCAGACCAGACCCTTTCTCTTATGAGACTGGTCTGAACTTTCACAGATTCAACACATCTTCAGTAGGAAGAGGGGTGAAGGAAGCTGAAAACTGATTTATGCCTGTAAATGACTGGCCACCTGTGAATAGGCCAAGACAAAGCAGAATCAAATGTCATTTCAGAAATGTCACCAGTTTCAGTGCTGCAGACATGTTTACAATACAGATCTAAGTCATTTAGAATTATTGAAGAGCAATCCAGAATATGGAGCTGCTGGCTGTTTAATAGAGATCAATAAATAATTCCAGCATCTAGCAAAATTAAAACTGCATTGCCATCTGGAACTTGGTATTCACAGGCTGATGAGAAACCAGCTACCTGAGGTAATTATATTTCTCCCTTGCCTGTTTTAAAATCATTTCACAATATCCCAGAGCATGAAAAAATTTAAAAAAAAAATACTTGAGAAAGAGATTCAAGTTCGGCTTGCCTGTTTTTCTCAGACTTAGGAGAGGAATTTGTTTTGTTTTTTTTTGTTTGTTTGTTTGTTTGTTTTTATAACTGGAATTCTTTAGTAACCCCCCAGCCCTGGGATTCTGACTTTTTAATGCTGCTGCTGCTGCTGCTGCTAAGTCACTTCAGTCGTGTCCGACTCTGTGCGACCCCACAGATGACAGCCCACTAGGCTCCTCTGTCCCTGGGATTCTCCAGGCAAAAATACTGGAGTGGGTTCCCATTTCCTTCTCTAATGCATGAAAGGGAAAAGTGAAAGTGAAGTCGCTCAGTCATGTCTGGCTCTGTGCAACCCCATGGACTGCAGCCTACCAGGCTCCTCCGTCCATGGGATTTTCCAGGCAAGAGTACTGGAGTAGGGTGCCATTGCCTTCTCCGTTTTTAATGCTACTTAACATTAATTATTAAACTCAGTTTGAGGACAAATTTAAAAAAGTTATAAGGTGATATATTTTACCCAATAAATACATGGCCAAAGAGTTGCTTGTAAATTCAGTTGTAGGAGATCAAATGAAAGTTTTAATTCAATGAAGCACACTACCATGCAGAGGAATCCTATGGCAAATTCTTTTGTAAAACCAAAAATCCTTTAATAACATATAAACGATAGTTATTCTTTATATTTTTTGGTGGAATTTCATATGAATGCCCAGAACACTTTTCTATACCTTTCTACAGTTTTCTTTTAATTTTTTTAATTGAAGGATAATTGCTTTACAGAATTTTGTTGTTTTCTGTCAAACCTCAGCATGAATCAGCCATAAGTATACACATATCCCCTCCCTTTTGAACCTCCCTCCCATTTCCTTCCTCATCCCACCCCTCTAGATTGATACAGAGAGCCTGTTTGAGTTTCCTCAGCCATACAGCAAATTCCCGTTGGCTATCTATTTTACATATGATAATATGTTTCCATGTTACTCTTTCCATACATCTCACCCTCTCCTTCCCTCTTCCCATGTCCATAAGTCTATTCTCTTATGTGTTTTTCGTCACTGAAAGTGAAAAAAAAAGAAAGTGAAAGTCGGTCAGTCATGTCTGACTCTTTGCAACCACATGAACTGTCCATGGAATTCTCCAGGCCAGAATACTGGAGTGGGTAGCCTTTCCCTTCTCCAGGGGATCTTCCCAACCCAGGAATCGAACCCAGGTCTCCTACATTGCAGGAAGAGTCTTTACCAGCTGAGCCACAAGGGACGCCCTTTTCATCATTGTTATGACTGAGTAGTATTCCATTGTGTATATGTACCACAACTTCTTTATCCATTCATCTGTCAATGGGCATCTAGGCTGCTTCCGTGTTCTAGCTATTGTAAATAGTGCTGCAGTGGGATACATGTGTCTTTTTCAGTTTTGATTTCCTCAGGGTATATGCCTAGGAGTGGGATTGCTGGGTCATATGGTGGTTTTATTCCTAGTTTTTGAAGAAGTCTCCATACAGTCTTCCAAGGTGGCTGTATCAATTTACATTCCCACCAACAGTGCAAGAGCATTCCCTTTTCTTCACACCCTCTCCAGCATTTATTGTTGGTAGACTTTTTATGATTGCCATTCTGACTGGTATGAGGTGATATCTCATTGCAGTATTGATTTGCATTTCTCTAATAATTAGCGCTATTGAGCATCTTTTCATGGGTTTGTTAGCCAACTGTATGTCTTCTTTGGAGAAATGTCTGTTTACATCTTTTCCCCACTTTTTGATTGGGTTGCTTGTTTTTCTGGCATTGAGTTGTATGAGCTGCTTGTATATTTTGGAAATTAATCCTTTGTCAGCTGTTTCATTTGCTACTATTTTCTCCTATTCTGAGATTTGTGTTTTTACCTTGCTTATAGCTTCCTTTGCTGTGCAAATCTTTTAAGTTTAATCAGGTCCCACTTGTTTACTTTGGTTTTTATTTTCTTTATTCTAGGAAGTGGGTCATACAGGATCTTGCTTTGATTTATGTCATCGAGTGTTCTGCCTATGTTTTCTTCTAAGAGTTTTATAGTTTCTGGTCTTACATTTAGGTCTTTAATCCATTTTGAGTTTATCTTTGTGTGTGGTGTTAGGAAGTGTTCTAATTTCATTCATTTACATGTATCTGTCCAGTTTTCCCAGCACTATTTATTGAAGAGATTGTCTTTGCCCCATTGTATATTCTTGCCTCCTTTGTCAAAAATATAGTACCCATAGGGGCATGGGTTTATTTTTCGGTTTTCTGTCTTGTTCCATTGGTCTGTATTTCTGTTTTTGTGCCACCAGCATACTGTCTTGATGACTGGAGCTTTGTAGGATAATCTGAAGTCAGGAAGGTTGATTCCTTCAGCTCCATTCTTCTTTCTCAGGATTGCTTTGGCTAATTTGGGGTCTTTTGTGTTTCCATATGAATTGTGAAATCTTTTGTTCTAGTTCTGTGAAAAATGTCATTGGTAATTTGATAGGGATTGCATTGAATCTGTAGACTGCATTTGGTAGAATAGTCATCTTCACAATATTGATTCTTCTTACCCAAGAACTTGAAATATCTCTCCATCTGTTTATGTCATCTTTGATTTCTTTCATCAGTGTCATAATTTTCTGTGTACAGTTCTTTTGTCTCCTTAGTTAAGTTTATTCCTAGATATTTAATTCTTTTTGTTGCAGTGGGGAATGGGATTGATTCCTTAATTTCTATTTCTGATTTTTCACTGTTAGTATATAGAAATGCAAGTGATTTCTGGGTATTGATTTTGTATCCTGCAACTTTGCTAAATTCACTGATTAGCTCTAGTAATTTTCTGATACTATCTTTAGGGTTTTCTATGGACAGTATCATGTCATCTGCAAACAGTGAGAGTTTTACTTTTTTTCCGATCTAGATTCCTGTTATTTCTTTTTCTTCTCTGATTGCTACAACTAGGCCTTCCAGAACTATGTTGAGTAATAGTGGTGAAAGTGGACACCCTTGTCTTGTTCCTGATCTTAGGGGGAATGTTTTCAGTTTTTCACCATTGAGAATAATCTTTGCTGTAGGCTTATCATATATGGCCTTTACTATGTTGAGGTAGGTTCTTTCTATTCCCATTTTTTGAAGAGTTTCAATCATAAATGGGTGCTGAATTTTGTCAAAGGCTTTTTCTGCATCTATTGAGATGATCATATGGTTTTTATCTTTCAATTTGCTAATATGGTGTATCACATTGATTGATGTGTGTATATTGAAGAATCCTTTGCATTCCTGGAATAAACCCAACTTGATCATGGTGTATGAGCTTTTTGATGTTTTGCTGAATTCTGTTTGCTAAAATTTTGTTCAGGATTTTTGCATCTATGTTTATGAGTGATATTGGCCCGTAGTTTTCTTTTTTTGTGTTGTCTTTGTCTGGTGTTGATATCAGGGTGACGTTGGCCTCGTAGAATAAGTTTAGAAGTGTTCCTTCCTCTGCAATATTTTTGAAAGAGTTTTAGAAGGATAGGCATTAGCTCGTCTCTAAATGTTTGACAGAATTCTCCTGTGAAAGGTCCTGGGCTTTTGCTTTTTGGGAGATTTTTTATCACAGCTTCAGTTTCAGTGCTTGTAATTGGGTTGTTCATACTTTCTGTTTCTTCCGGGTTCAGTCTTGGAAGACTGAACTTTTCTAAGAACCTGTCCATTTCTTCCAGGTTATCCCTTTTTTGCCATATAGTTGTTCACAATCGTCTCTTATAATCCTTCATATTTCTGCATTGTCTGTTGTAACCTCTCCTCTTTTATTTCTAATTTTGTTGATTCTTCTCTTTTTTTCTTGATGAGTTGGGCTAAAGGTTTGTCAATTTTTTTTATCTTCTCGAAGAACCAGCTTTCAGTTTTATTAATCTTTACTATTCTCTCTTTTTCATTTATTTCTGTTCAGATCTTTATGATTTCTTTCTATTAATTTTTTTTTCTTCTTTTTCCAGTTGTTTTAGGTGTAAAGTTAGGCTGTCTATTTGATGCTTTTCTTATTTCTTGAGGTAGGATTGTATTGCTATAAATTTCCCTCTTAGAACTGCTTTTGCTGCATCCCATAGGTTTTGAGTTGTCGTGTTTTCATTGTCACTTGTTTCTAGAAACTTTTTATTTCCCTTTTGACTTCTTCAGGAACCTGTTGGTTATTTAGAAATGTGTGGTTTTGTCTCCATGTGTTTGTGTTTCTTACAGTTTTTTTCTTGTAATTGATATCTCATCTCATGGTGTTGGGGTCAGAGAAGATGCTTGATATGGTTTCAATTTTCTTAAATTTACTGTTTTGACTTGTGACCCAAGATGTGGACTCTCCTGGAGAATGTTCCATGTGCACTTGAGAAGAAAGTGTATTCTTCTGCATTTGAATGGAATGTCCTGAAGATATCAATGAGATCCATCTCATCTAATGGATCATTTAAGGCTTGTTCTTATCAATTTTCTGTTTTGATGATCTGTCCATTGGTGTGAGTGGGGTGTTAATGTCTCCTGCTTTTATTGTGTTACTGTCAATTTCTCCTTTTATGTCTGTCAGTGTTTGTCTTATGTATTGAGGTGCTCCTATGTTGGGTGCATAGATATTTACAATTGTTATGTCTTCCTCTTGGATTGATCCCTTGATCACTATGTAGTGTCCTTCCTTATCTCTTGTAATCTTCTTTAAGGTCTATTTTGGTTCAAAGTTTGTTTTCAAACCATGGTTCTGCCACTTCAAGTTGATTGACATTGGTGAAGTGAACTCCTGTCTCTGAGTCTCATTTTCTCATTTATAACAAGGGCTAGCAATCACCATAGCTATCCTACGTGGGAGTTTTTTAATAAGCAGTAACAATTTTTACCTTTCTGTGCCAGCCTAGAAGTGCAGACAAATATAGTGCAATTTTTAGGACAATAAAATATTTATATTATTTGGCATTTTCACAAACATTAAAAACTATGACAGAGGACCCCAGGGATCCATCGGGGATATTCCTGGGGGTCTCAAGTGTGCCCTCTGTGGTTTTTACTTTTCCATAGTAGGAAATGCAGAAGAGGAGAGACAGTGGTCTGACACAGTTAATGGTCTGATCAGGTGGGAGTTGATCATCAGTTTAGTAACCATCTCTGAAGCCAGACTGGAAGTCTCATGGCACCTGATGTTGTTAAACTCCTGGGACCAAGGTGAGAATTAACAGACATGAGTAAAAGTGATTCTGATTGGAGCTGTGTTTCTTAAGTGAACTTATTACTTCTTTGAAAATAAAAATATTTCAAACCTTTTCAAGAATACAAAAACAAAAGAATTAGGAGGGATGTGTCTTGAATTTTGTAATTTAAATAAAGTCGTTAACTTATAAGGGCTTTCCCATGTATTTGAGCACCAACTATGGGCCAGCCCTTATAAGTTAAGCTGGTGTATAAATATAAATTATTCACAATCTCTGCCCTTGCAAAACTCACATCCCAGTCAGGAGAGAAGCAAATAAACATATAAGTACAATACAGGGAATAAATCTGTAACATATACATGACAGTGCAAGGGTCTGTTGGGAAAATTAAGTACACTTATTAGAAAAAGAATCACAGGTTTCCTCCTTCTGTTTTGAGCTTTGTAGCAGTGAACCCACACTGATGTAAATAACCTGTGAGTCAAAGTTGTCATTATCCTATGTTGTGGTTTTAGGATACTTAACATATTTACTACATTCAAACATGTGACTAAAAACACACTTTTTCTTTGTCCTGTCAGGTAACTTTTTTTTTAAGTCAAAATTTTTTTCCACAAGTTAGAGAAAAACTACCTTAATTTTAAACCTCATGCTGCCGTCTATGGGGTCACACAGAGTCGGACATGAATGAAGCGACTTAGCAGCAGCAGCAGCAGCATGCTATTCTTTGAGAAATGTATCCCCTTTACAGGAAAAATGAGAAGCATTGACTAAACGGGACTTAACAGGCAAGCAAAACTTTCTCACTAATACAGAAAGAATCCACTATTATATAAAATATGTATTTTCTTTGCTAACCTATTATAGTTAAATTTTCATAAGCATTCTTTATAGAATGCTCACCAATATGTGAAATAAGGCTCCACAAGACAGATGGAAATAGGTCATCCATGGCAAGAGCCCAGACTTTCACTAAAACCGAATAAATTGTTCAGAGGCAAGAGAGGGATAGCTTGATGGAGAGTAGAAGTTCTGTCAACATTTTCAAAAATGGATCAGCACGGAAACCGTCAAGGTCATGAAAAAGAAGCAAAGACCAAGGCACTGCTGAAGACCTGAGCCAGCTAAGAGGCTGTGACTCAGGATCAAGATTTCTTCCTGGCCCGGAACAGAAAGAAGTCATGAATGGAAAAGCTGGCGAAATCCAAGTAAACTCTGAAACTTCACTAACAACAGAGGAAACGAAGTGAGGAGGCTAAGAATTATCTGTACTATCTTTGTACCTTTTAAAATAATTCTAAAACTCTTCCAAAATAATACAGTGGTTTTTTTTTAATGGATCAGTAACAATCATGAGAGGAAAATAACACTTTCTCCTTCAGCTACTCAGAAACACAAAAACTCAGTTCATTCATTTCTCTCTCTCTGTGCTCTGTGTGCATTAACTGCCAATGCACTAATTACTGTTACAGGCACTAGACACACAGCAGTGAATCGAACAAAAATTGTGTTCTCTTGGAGCATGCATTTTAGTTGAGGGAGAGATTATAGACCATATACTGTGCTATGCTTAGTCTCTCAGTCATATCTGACTCTTTGTGACCCCATGGACTGTAACCCACCAGGCTCCTCTGTCCATGGGATTCTCCAGGCATGAATACTGGAGTGGGTTGCCTTGTCCTTCTCCAGGGCATCTTTCCAACCCAGGGATCAAATCCTGGTCTCCCATATTGCAGGTGGATTATTTTCCTAGACACCAGGGAAGCCCAGACAATATACTAGTAAGTAAATAAATAAGTGCATGTCAGGGGATGATAAATACTATAAAGAATGTTAATGTCAATCCCTGAAAAGTAATAGGGCATGAGTGGCTATCTCAGAGGGTGTTCAGAGAAGGTCTATCTGAGGAACCGAAATCTGAGCTGAATGTAATGAAAGAATGCACCAAAGCATGATAACTGGGCAAGAATGGTCTCAGATGAAGAAACAGTGATGCAAAGGCCTGGTACCCAGGGTATGTCTGGAGTCTTAAAAAAGCTGCTAAGAAACATGTTATAATCCACATGATCATAACATGTATTTTTGTTTTAGTTAAGACAAACATTATTTGAGTCTTTTAGGTATTCTCACTACTGTTAGTTGTTTGGAAATAAAAAAGTGAAGAGCCATATTTCCTCTCCAAGTAAAATATTCCAATTCTTTCCACACTTTTAACTTTCTGCCTCCATTTCTTCACCACCACCCAAATAAAGTTGAACCTGAAGCAATGTGGCCTGACTTACATAATGTATCTGAAATAGTTCCAGTTTAAAAAAGGAACTATTCCAACTTTACTATTTTCACTTGATTGTTCTATCAAAGATTACTAATGATCACCTAGGCACTGTTGACTGTAAGCTGTCGTAAAATTCTTAGTCCTACTCACTACTCAGTCCTTCTCTTGCTTCTATCTGCTTTGGAGATGTTTCTACCTGCATAATACAGATAGCATAACATGTACTAGTGTGTTAAGGTTTTATGTACATTATAATTTATTCATTAGCCCTATGAACTGGGTGTTACTAGCTGCACCTTAGAGGAATGAAAAACTCAATCTCAGAAAGACTACCCAACTTGCTTAAGATTTCATATGTAGTAACTAGAGATTTTCTTTTTTTTTTTTTTGGCTTCTCTGAATCTTAGTTGTGGCATGTGGGATCTTTAGTTATGGCATACAAACTCCTAGCGGCAGCATGTGGGATTTAGTTCCCTAACCAGGGATCAAACTTGGGCCTCCTGCACTGGGGGCGTGGAGTCTTCGACACTGAAACACCAGGGAAGTCCCGAGAACAAATTGAGACACACGCCCACCAAATTCTAAAAATCCACTCTTTTTACCATTTCTTCCTACTAGCTCTGACCTGTGCTCACACCTTCCTCCCAGAAATCTTTGTGAATAGACTCCTATCAATGCCTGAACTCTTTCAAGAATTTCCATCTTTTTAGCCAGCACTCACTCACTGTTTAACATTCAAAACTCTAAAAAATATTATATCATCTTCCCACATTTACATCTCTTCAACTAGTCTTAATTCTGTTGATTATTGGGTTGGCCAAAAAGTCCCTTCAGTTTTAAATAAAAATAAGAGACACACTTTTCATCTTCACTGAGAACTTTATTGAACAATGTAATGACTGTTTTGTCCCACTGTCTTCTGACATTTCCCAGGCAACTTCATAATTCCATCTTCCCAAAACTTTTTATCATTTTGAGCGAAGAACTTTTCCAGGTGCCTTTTACAATCTTCCAGGGAATTGAAATTTTTTCCATTAAGAATTCTTGAAGGTCAAAACAAACGCATAACCAAAGGTGCAATGTCTGGTGAACACCACACACACACACAGAGAGATATGTATAGATAATATATAAGATCTAAAATTTTTATATATGCATTATGTCTATGTATACATATATATATTATGTGTATATATTTGTGCATATATATAAAATTAAAACATTTACACATTTCTTCCTTTCAAATTTGGCAGAAATTTTCTTATTCAGAGAAAATCCAACAGCCCCTACCCTCATAGTTGGCATAGGAGGCCCTCTTATAATTGATTATAAGGTTTAGACTGTGTTATCTTTTTCTGGGAGGAAAGAGCAGCTCTTGCTGCACTTCATTCATGTTTTGTCTCTAATAAAGCTCCAGGGTCATTCCCTGTTGGTTCAAAGGGTATTTCCTTCTCACCAGTTTGCCTTGAAGTATTGTAATGAATAGCTTGAGGCAGCTCTCTAGCCACAGGTCTGATATGGACTCACTAGAGACAGCAATTCCATATTTGCATCCCTGGGTTTTATATCTTTAAAACCAAGAGTAGAGCAAGAGTCATCTCATAACTTGGCATGGTTCTTGAATAGCATTCTTCCTAAAGAACTCAATATCCAGATTTCTAGGAGACAGTTCATAATCTCTTTCAAGGGATGTGTGTTCCAGGTAAGGAAGGCATTCAAATGACATTTGGTCATTGCTTGTTACCATTGAAGAAGTTTATTAGGATTCTCAGCTCAATGAATTCTACGCCAAAGTACAGGAAGGACCCAATGACCTCCTCAAACTTGTGGTCACTGTCCTGAGACAAAGCACTGAAGAAAAGGAACAGGGCACTAGCTTATCCAGGCTGTACAAGTTGTTTGCTGGGTAAAGAGCCAGCAGAGGGTGGTCAAAAAGAATTTGGATTTTCAAGTTAAAGTTGTTGCTGTTGTTCACTCAGTTGTGTCTCTTTGTGACCACATGGACTGCAGCACGCCAGGCTTCCCTGTCCATCACCATCTCCCAGAACCTGCTCAGACTCATGTTCATTGAGTTGGTGATGCCATCCAACCATCTTGTCCTCTGTTTTCAAGTTAAAGAGATCTTGATTACATCCCAACTGGGCTGCTGAATACACTTCTTAACCTCCGGAAGCCTCAGTTCCTTTAACATATGAATAATGTTTTCTTATTATGTGGTTCTTTTTTTTGAGGATTAAAAGATATAATACATGTAAGTATTTAATATACTGGCTCGAAACATAATAATCCCTCACTCAGCACGAGTTATTTGTTTCAGCCTCAAACTTCAAATATGGATGAGGTAGTTGAGCTACATAATGTCTAACATTTTGAGATCTAATTATACCATGCCTGAAAATTCAAAGAATTTTCATACTTCAGTTTAAGATTAGACCTCATAGTAGTAGTAAGAGAAATAAAGTTGTAATAGTAATAACTCTGAAAAGACCACAATCAATTAACAAAAGCTTGTTGAACATTTTAGTGTGTATACGGATACCAAAAAAAGAATGCCAAATATTCAACAAAAATCAGTTCCAGGTAGTGAAATGTGCTAGACAGAGTGAGTGGGGCCAGCATGCAGCTTTTCCTTATGGTGAAGATGCAAGAAAAGGGAGGTATGAAGCTAACACACCACACCTGGAAGAAAGGGAGGGAGTAGGGAACAGAAAGGCCAGAAACATGTTAACCAAGTCTGAATTGAGGACAAGAGAGTTCTGATATTCCTTTACTGGACTGCCAATGTTCTGGTCAATCCAACATCCAAATAAAGCAAACGTGGATTTCTCTAAATTGAGGAAGTGCCTTGAAATAATTTCTTCAAGAACTTGCCTGCAACTTCAGCTAGAATTCATCAGCTGTAAGAAAGCCTTCTTCAGCGATCAATGCAAAGAAACAGAGGAAAACAACAGAATGGGAAAGACTAGAGATCTCTTCAAGAAAATTAGAGATACCAAGGGAACATTTCATGCAAAATGGTAAGGACCTAACAGAAGCAGAAGATATTAAGAAGAGATGGCAAGAATACATGGAAGAACTGTACAAAAAGATCTTCACGACCCAGATAATCATGATGATGTGATCACTAATCTAGAGCCAGACATCTTGGAAACTGAAGTCAAGTGGGCCTTAGAAAGCATCACTACGAACAAAGCTAGTGGAGGTGACGGAATTTCAGTTGAGCTGTTTCAAATCCTGAAAGAGGATGCTGTGAAAGTGCTGCACTCAATATGCCAGCAAATTTGGAAAACTCAGCAGTGGCTACAGGACTGGAAAAGGTCCGTTTTCATTCCAATCTCAAAGAAAGGCAATGCCAAAGAATGCTCAAACTACCACACAATTGCACTCATCTCACATGCTAGTAAAGTCACGCTCAAAATTCTCCAAGCCAGGCTTCAGCAATACATGAACCGTGAACTTCCAGATGTTCAAGCTGGTTTTGGAAAAGGCAGAGGAACCAGAGATCAAATTGCCAACATCTGCATGGAAAAAGCAAGAGAGTTCCAGAAAAACATCTATTTCTGCTTTATTGACTATGCCAAAGCCTTTGACTGTGTGGATCACAAGAAACTGTGGAAAACTCTGAAAGAGATGGGAATACCAGAACACCTGACCTGCCTCTTGAGAAATCTGTATGCAGGTCAGGAAACAACAGTTAGAACTGGACATGGAACAACAGACTGGCTCCAAATAGGAAAAGGAGTACATCAAGGCTGTATATTGTCACCCTGCTGATTTAACTTCTATGCAGAGTACATCATGAGAAACGCTGGGCTGGAAGAAGCACAAGCTAGAATCAAAATTGCCGGGAGAAATATCAATAACCTCAGATATGCAGATGACACCACCCTTATGGCAGAAAGTGAAGAGGAGCTAAAAAGCCTCTTGATGACAGTGTAAGTGGAGAGCGAAAAAGTTGGCTTAAAGCTCAACATTCAGAAAACGAAGATCATGGCATCTGGTCCCATCACTTCATGGGAAATAGATGGGGAAACAGTGGAAACAGTGTCAGACTTTATTTTTGGGGGGCTCCAAAATCACTGCAGATGGTGACTGCAGCCATGAAATTAAAAGACGCTTACTCCTTGGAAGAAAAGTTATGACCAACCTAGATAGCATATTCAAAAGCAGAGACATTACTTTGACGACAAATGTCCGTCTAGTCAAGGCTATGGTTTTTCCTGTGGTCATGTATGGATGTGAGAGTTGGACTGTGAAGAAAGCTGAGCACCGAAGAATTGATGCTTTTGAAGACTCTTGAGAATCCCTTGAACTGCAAAGAGATCTAACCAGTCCATTCTGAAGGAGATTAACCCTGGGATTTCTTTGGAAGGAATGATGCTGAAGCTGAAGCTCCAGTACTTTGGCCACCTCATGCGAAGAGTTGTCTCATTGGAAAAGACCCTGATGCTGGGAGGGATTGGGGGCAGGAGGAGAAGGGGATGACAGAGGATGAGATGGCTGGATGGCATCAGGGACTTAACGGACTGAGTCTGAGTGAACTCCGGGAGATGGTGATGGACAGGGAGGCCTGGCGTGCTGCGATCCATGGGGTCGCAAAGAGTTGGACACGACTGAGCGACTGAACTGAACTGAACTGAATGGGGTCCCTCTGGGATCCAGCAGCAAAAGCACAGCACTGAAGAAGCTGCCTCACACCTATCCAAAATCCAGTGTTAAATTGTGTGATATAATGAAAGTGACTTTCATGTAAATTAAGACTTTCTGGGCCTCTGGGAGCGAGCATTTTTAGGATTTTCTATGTATGATGATGCCACCAGAAAACTACTAGAGCTCATCAATGAATCTGGTAAAGCTGCAGAATACAAAATTAATGGACAGAAATCTCCTGCATTCCTATATACCAGCAATGAAAGGTCAGAAAGAGAAATTATGCAAACTACTTCATTTACCATTGCAACAAACAGAATGAAATACTAAGGAGTAAACCTACCTAAGGAGATAAAAGACCTGTACTCAGAAAATTATAAGATACTGATGAAAGAAATAAAAGATGACACAAACAGAGAAATATACCATGTTATTGGACTGGAAGAACACTGCGAAAATGACTAAACTACCCAAAGCAATCTACAGTTTCAATGCAAACCCTATCAAATTACCAGTGGCATTTTTCATAGAATTAGAACAAAATTTTACAATTTTATGGAAACACAAACGACCATGAACAGCCCAAGCAATCTTCAGAAATAAAAAAATGAGCTGGGGGAAAATAAGCTCCTTGGCTTCAGACTATACTACAGAGCTACAGTCATTAAAACAGTATGATACTGGCACAAAATCAGAAATATAGATCAGTGGAACTATATAGAAAGCCAAGAAATAAACCCATTCACCTATGGTCAATTAATCTGTGACAAAGAAGGTGTAACTATACAATGGAGAAAAGATAGTTTCTTTTATGAAAAACTGGACAGCTACATGTAAAATAATGAAATTAGAACACTCCTCAACACCACAAGGAAAAATAAACTCAAAATGGACTAAAGACCTAAATGTAAGATCAGATACATTTTCACAGATCATCTATAAAACTCTCAGAGGAAAACATGGGTAGAACACTAACATAAACTGCAGCAAGATCTTTTTTTTTTTTGATCCACTTCCTAGAATAAAAATTAAAAATAAAATAAACAAATGGGGTCTGCTGCTGCTGCTGCTAAGTCGCTTTAGTCGTGTCCAACTCTGTGCGACCCCATAGACGGCAGCCCAACAGGCTCCATCGTCCCTGGGATTCTCCAGGCAAGAACACTGGAGCGGGTTGCCATTTCCTTCTCCAATGCGTGAAAGTGAAAAGTGAAAGTGAAGTTGCTCAGTCAAGTCCGACTCTTTGCGACTCCATGGACTGCAGCCTACCAGGCTCCTCCATCCATGGGATTTTCCAGGCAAGAGTACTGGAGTGGGTTGACATTGGGTCTAGTTAAACATAAAAGATTTTGCACAGCAAATGAAACCATAACAGAAAAACAACCCTCAAAATGGGAGAAAATATTTGCAAATGAAGCAACTGACAAAGGATTAATCTCCAAAATATACAAACAGCTCATGTAGCTCAATACAGACAAAAAACAACCCAATCAAATAATGGGTGGAACATCTAGATAGATATTTCTCCAAAGAAGACATACTCATACCCCCAAATCACATGAAAAGATACTCCACATTACTATTAGAAAATTATAAATCAAATGAGCTATCACCTCACATTGGTCAGAATGCCATCATCAAAAAGTATCCAAACATTTCACGGCTGTTCCTTTCACTGCATGGAGTCTTAGGTGGTGGTATTACAATCCATCATATATCTAAGCTGACATGTCTTCCCTCAGGGCACCATGAGGATGGTTTGGCTGTTTTGTAGTGCCTTAGGATTTTTGTGGAGTCACACAGTTCAAGAAAAAAAATCTACAAACAATAAATCCTGGAGGGGATATGGAGAAAAGAGAACCCTCCCTACACTGTTGGTGAAAACGTAAATTGCTACAGCCTCTATGCAGAACAGTACAGAGGTTCCTTAAAAAACTAAAAACAGAACTACCATATGATATGACTCAGCAATCCCACTAGTAGGCATATGCCTGGAAAAAACCATAATTCAGAAAGATACATGCATCCCAGTGTTCACTGCCGCATGATTTACAACAGCCAGAACATGGAAGCAAACTAAATGTCCATTGACCGAGGAATGGATAAAGATGTGGTATATACAGACAATGAAATATTACTCAGCCACAAAAAAAGAACAAAATAATGCCATTTGCAGCAACACTGATGGACCCAGAGATAATAAAATTGAGTGAAATCAGACACAGAAAGAAAATATCATACGATATCACTTGTATGTAAAATCAAAAAAAAAGGTACAAAAGAACTTAATTCACAAAACAAGCAGAGTCACAGATGTAGAGAACAAACTTATGGTTACTAGGGGATAAGGAGGGGGACAGAGAAACCGGGAGGCTGGGGAGGACAGACACATTTCTGTACATAACATAGATACCTGAGAACCTACTATATAGCACAGGGATCTCTACTCCATACTCGGTAATGGCCTATATGGGAAAAGAGTCTTAGGAACGCATGTAAGAATTAAAGATTTTAAAATTTAAAAAATAAAAAACTAAAAAAAAAATTAAAAAAATTAAAAAAATAAAATATTTAAAAAAAAAGAAAAACAGTGGGATATGTATGTGTACAACTGATTCACTTTACTGTACACTTGAAAGTAACACAACACTGTAAATCAAATATACTTCAGTAAAAGAGAGACTATGGGTCTTACTACAGCAAAAGGGGAACTAAGGAAAAACATGGAGGGTGAAAGTCATATCACAAAATCTTCCCCAAAACAAAAAGTATTTAACTAAATCATTTGTTGAGCAGCATGCAATTTTAAGAAACTAGGGAGAGAGCAATATAAATAATCCACTGGGAGGATAAAGGAGAATGTGATTACTCCATCTGATATCATTAACTAATTTTTAGTTCCTACTATCTGTTCCCCTACTCCAGAATAGGTCTGTGAAGGCAATCATTTATTTGTTTACCTACAGTAACCTCAGTGCCTAGTACACAGTTGTTGAATAAATATGACCTGGAGTATTTTTCTGAAGAAAAACAGGATGGATAACTATTTTGAAGTCATAGACCACTTGGGTTGGAAGAGATTTCTTGGGATATTAAGACGCTTTCCTCCTGCAGATCAGAAGACAGAGGAACACATTTTTAGCTAGTGAGGAAAGGGTCTGGATCCTAAGCTTCTCTTTTCCTTTCAAAAGTCAGGATCCTGTCAGGCAGAGACATAGATGACAAGCAAAACCAAAGACAGACAAAGCAAAACACACAGACATTTTAAAGTACAGTTTATCCAGGAAATAAAGATTATTAATTTAGAAGGAAGAAAACTGTGTGTATATAATGGGAAAGGGAAGGGGAAAATGTAAGTATGACACAACCCTTTACTATGGCCCAGTCAAGTGAGGGAAGCTTTATGAAGAGTTAGTGAAACTCTGAAGAACGGAAGGGAATGTGCCTAAGCAGGAAGGAAGGGGATGAAGCAGCTCCAGACTGTCTCAGGGTGGAGAGTCTGTATTAGCTGTACACAGACACACAAGGAAAGAGCCAGATTATGGAAAGCCTAAAAAAGGTGAGAAACAGAGTAATAGTAACAGGGAGATATTTAAGACTCTTGGGTACAATTGAGTACAAATAGACAGTTCTTAAATTTAAGATGTATTTTAAATTTCTTCTTTGTTCCCCAAATATATCAGTTATAAAGCTTCCTGATGATTCCATGCCAGCAACAAAGAAAGGCTGCATGTGTATAAATATCTATGTGTGCGTGTGTGCTAAGTTGCTTAAGTCATGTCGGACTCTTTGTGACCCTATGGACTGTAGCCTATCAGACTCCTCTGTCCATAGAATTGTCATGCCCTCCTCCGGGGGATCTTTCTGACCCAGATATCAAACTCATGCCTCATGTCTCCTGTGTTGGCAGACCCGTTCTTCACCGCTAATGTCACCCATCGGGTGCCCTGGGCTACTGTCCATGGGGTCGCAAAGAGTCGACCAGGCTTCTCTGTCGATGGAATTCTCCAGGCAAGAATACTGGAGTTGCCATTCCCTTTCCCAGGGGATCTTCCTGACCCAGGAATCAAATACAAATATAAATATCTTTCTATATATACATTAGATTATTAAGCTAAGAGAATTGTATTTACTATAATTTGCTAAGAAAATATTTTCTTCTTTCGCTCAAAAGAGTACGAGTTTTACAGTTATCACATATTAAGTAAACTGAAGAACTATTTTTGCTTAACCTTGGAAAATGATATAGTTATTTGATAAACTGATGAAGTAGTAGCATAAAATGTACAATCAATTGCATAAAGTTCCAGAAACACTTTATTTAAAAATGGAGTTGTAAATGCATAACAAAATAACATAAGTAATAAAGGTAACAAAAATAAATAAGGAGAATAATGTATTCATACAAAATAAAAATAACATAGTAAAAGGCCAAATGTTTGTAATTGAACAAAACTGTGTAAACACTTAAATGATAATGTAAGTAGAATAGATGCTAATATTTTCCTAAACAACTCCTTACCTTCGACTTCCATATTGATATCATCAGTACCCAAACATTAAACAAAGATGAAACAGTGGTGATTAATTTTTTCTACTCTTTCTTCAAATGGATCAACCATGTTTTAACATTTCATTTATTCCTTCAAAGCATTGGTATCTTTCCATTCATGCTCGTTAAAACCATTTTTGCAGTCTTCCTTTATTAGACAGAATGGGGAATTTAGCTTTACAAGGAGAACAGTTCATTTGCTCTTTTTTTTTTAATTTAAAGAAAAATAATGAGATCCATTATACAACAGACTTTTGTTTCTATGTCTCTAAAAACAGGTTTTGGTTTTTTGGGTTTTTTTTTGCATCTTTATTAACTGGCCCAACATTGCAGGATTTTAAAAAATCCTGTAAATTTTTGAGTTGAACAGAGTTACTTTCTTAAAATAAATGTAGCAAAGGATTATTGCTGAAATATTAAAGACTATTTCATGAAACTTGCAAAAGTTGCAGCTTTAACCTTTATAAACTGATGGATCAAGGGTTTCAAAAATCCAGTCTACTAATAATATTTAATTGAATTAAGAATTACCCAAAATTATAGTGTTCTGGAAACATAAAGATAATTACTTTCTTTTTAAACTTATCCAAATGTGAACTTACTGAAAAGAGAAAAAACAAGTTAATAGAAGATACTTTTCGTAAGCTTCCTGTTTAGCATAGGCCCAAAGCCTTGGTCGTTATCTTGTAGGGTCCTTATAAATGTATACGACTGAGACAGGATTTACTATTGGGTCCTACAGGGAAACACACAGAAGCAATTCATTGCTTGGGAGTGAAACTATCTACTAATCTTATGACTACTGGTTCTCCAAGTTTCCTAATGCCCCAAATTTTAATCTCATGATCATTTCAAGGGAAAAATTTTTTCAACTGTCACATACAAACTTGGTAACACAGGACCTGTATACATGTTCTTAGTTTTAAAAATAGACTCCACCTATAACCTATCTGTCTAGTTTAATCCTTCTACTTATCATTTGCCCTAAAATGAGACAAAATCTTACTTTCACTAAAAAAAAAAAAAAAAAAAAAGGGAAAAAAGTGCCAAATTGATCTTTTTGAAAGTGGAGTAAAACACTGTGGGGTTAAAACAAATACAATTATCAATCTCCTATATACAAAAACCGATGGTTAGTCCTTATTGATATATAGATATGTCCACCTACCACTCCCAGCAAATCTTAGTGCAAACATAATAGTTCATTTCCATAAACCCTAAGACAATTTACGCAGCAACAAAGTTATATAAATCACATATATGTTGGAAAATTTTAGAACACAAGAAGGACTGTTCTGAAAGGTCAGTTTGACTGTGGAGAGCAATGTCATTGTATCCAATGGTAATGAATACTAATATAAATCCTATTATTAAGAAGCAAATATAAGTGTTTAACAAATCTGTACAGACGAACAGCAAGTCCATTTCAGGGAGCAGCTTGGCACAGGAGACATGGGGGTCAGAAAGGTTGGGTTTTTAGTTTGCTTGTAGGTCACAGCATGGCTTAAAGAAAAAAAAAAACAAAGATCTATGAAGGGAAAGGATGCAATTATCTAATTCAATTTGAAAATCATAAAAACCACAAAATGTGAAAGTTTCACAATCTAGATTTTCCTCTATGTGCATCAAATGGTCATCTCAATGGTTCGAAAGGATTACTATGGCTCCATGTTATAGATAAAAAATAAATAAATAAAATTAAGAAGACAGAGATAACAAGATTGCAGTTGACCAAGCTGTCTTATTTTCTCTAAAAGTCAACACTACGCTGTTTCCAATAATTCTAGTCATTCCACAGGTAAATATTTTAACAAGCAAGAGAAAGTCATTCCTGTACTGTAACGTCCTCCTCTTCCCCATCGGGGTTGAACCTATTGAAATGTATACTGAAATCAGCCTCAGACTCGGCATTCTCAAATTCAGCTGAGACCGCACCAGCAGCAGGATGAAGAACCCTAGCTTCTGGTTGGCAAAGTGCCGGTGTCTGACCCGGGCTGCTGTGGTCATTCACAGGACTGGACTTCTGTTTTGGTGGAGATGGCAAGATAGCACTGGGAAATCCCATGTTGTTCAGAGCCTCCAAAGTTCCATCCGGGTCAATCATAGCATTGATAGCTGAAAGAAAGGAAAGGAATAGAGGGAAAAAGACATAACTACAGATGCAGCTAAATTTGGATATGAATATTGCTTATGATTTGGATAATATTTCAATTACTAATGCTTATATGAGCTTTAATTTGGTTAATCCTTCCAATTCTGGATTTAAAACCCCACTTTCAGTAATTCTGGGGCTCATCTATATCATAGATTATAAAAACCTCAAAGCTTTCTATGGTCCCTTGAGTAGGCTACTTACAGGCATCTGAACCTGCTGGAAGATAAGGATTTGGAGATGTGGCATTCAGGAAAGGTCTCTTTGAAATATGCTTTAATCATTACAAGAGGATGATGAAAATACCGGTTAGGACTGAAAGAAATTACTCCTGGCTTTATTACTCAGATTGGAGAAGGCGATGGCACCCCACTCCAGTATTCTTGCCTGGAGAATCCCATGGACGGAGGAGCCTGGTAGGCTGCAGTCCATGGGGTCGTGAAGAGTCAGACACGACTGAGCGACTTCACTTTCACTTTTCACTTTCATGCAATGGAGAAGGAAATGGCAACCCACTCCAGTGTTCTTGCCTGGAGAATCCCAGGGACAGGGGAGCCTAGTGGGCTGCCGTCTATGGGGTCGCACAGAGTCGGACACGACTGAAGCAACTTAGCAGTAGCAGTTATTACTCAGATAATTGGGATTAGTTGCTAAGATGGGGTTCAGAGTAACATGAAAGTTGAGGAGGCAAATAGCAAGCACACTCTGAAGCTATCATAGCATGTTGTCATTCATCCTGGTGAGGATGCTAGGGTATCTGCCATGCACAAGTATATATTTGTGGACCACTGAGCCATAAAAATCCTTCACAGTCTAGATATTCATATTCTATGGCAACCCCAGCAGGCCAAATAGACCTTGCATTCTCCATGGCAAGGGCCAGATAAAGACCAGCTTTCAATCCAAAAGATCCTTGAGTGGACAAGGGAAAGTCTTCAGCAGTGATTTTCAACGTGGTATTGGGTAGAGTGGAGAGTTGAGGAAAAGAAGCCTCACAGACAGAAGAATTATTTAAGAGGTCCTTTTAAAAGCATACTCCCTCCTGCCAGCTAACAATCATGTAAACAAGCCACTTTGCCTCATGGGGGTATACGCTTCGGTGTGCTGAGGCTAAGATTCAGAACCCCTGAGCCAGGACCAACACATCATGCCTATGATAATTCAAATACTGAGTAAAATTAGCAACCGACTCTGGAATCTGCCTGTTTTACCACTGGGGACTTCTAGGTCAAAACACACATAGGCATAAGTGCATAATTAAAGGTCTGACACAACCAAAAACAATGTCCCTGTTAAAGTTTAGGAGGCCAACAGTCTCTTTTTCTTCCCTACTCCCTCTTCTGGTCCCTGTGTCCAATGTGCACTCATTTCTTGTACATCCAAATGATTATTATGACTTATAAAATCGTTATTAGTTCATATGGGTTGTACCACAAATATAATTTAAGAATTATCAAATCAAGTAAACAAAGCTAATTGTCAAAAAGAATTTTCAGTGGCATATACATATTTTAATATATTATTTTACATATTTTTCATATACTATAATTTATGAATATATATAAATAATAGATACTATATTGTATAGAGATACAATATAATCTATATTGTATCTATTATATAGAAACAAATAATAGATACTATATAATACTACGAATTATATTTTTAATTATTTATGCTTTCTTTTTATGAGTAATTTGAATATGTAGAACTTTATATCTTTATTCATACATCACTACACTTAACCAAATAGTGTTCAAATAATTAACAGTATTTTAGAAATATCACTTAGGATGTACTTGTTCTAAAATTGGTAGCTTTTTATACTTAATCAGTAGTAAATTCACCTTGTAGCTGCTTTTCAACTCTTTTTAGCTCTTGTAAGATAGAAGAAATCTCCTGTAGGGAAAGCAATGACAAGAATTAGCTTACTTTAATTAAAACATTTTCATTTGATAAGCAACGAACCTTATACTAATTTTATTTGATATCCTTAATATTACTGACATGGCTCCAATCTGTAGCAACAGGATATGAAATAATTATGATATTCAGTAAAAAGACTAGAATTTTAAAATCTTTAATACTGAAATAATTCTTTTCAGTGAGATAGTAATAGAAGATGAAAAGTTAGACAATAATACTGTATATGCAAAGATATATTGATCAATCTTGCAACAACTGTAAAAAGCACTTCAGGATTTTCTAGGGAAAATGTACAAACTGAAACCTCAATTTTAGGATGATTTCCTGAATAATAAAAACCTGTACAAATTCTGGAGGAGACAAGCTATCTGTTAAGTAAACAGAAATGACTCATGTCAACTTATATTTGAGTTTGCTCTTATTTCAAAATTGCTTATTTACAACATACAATTATTATAAGAACAAGAGTATATTAATAGTGAGAAACATAAAAGGTTCCCCCACACCCTTTACAAGTTTGAAGCAGTCAATACTTTAAAACCCTGTGACAGACAAGTGAAACCATAAAGTTTCCCAAATTTGTGCTCTTATATCTTCTTTTACAAATGAACAGTTTAAAAATCAGCATATCATTCCTTGAACATAAAACCTTTTAAAAAATGTTTTAATATTCAAGAAAAATTACCATACCATGCTTGAGGTTTTCACAATAGGGACTTCACTTTCAGCTCTTAACTTGCTTTCTATTTCATCCCAATTCCGATCTTTGTCTTTAAATAATATTCTATAAATAAAAAATAAGCTCTTTACTTTTCATATTTTAAAAATATCACATGCTTGGGGCTGGTGCATGGGGATGACCCAGAGAGATATTATGGGGAGGGAGGTGGGAGGGGGGTTCATCTTTGGGAATGCATGTAAGAATTAAAGATATTAAAATTTAAAAAATAAAAAACTAAAAAAAAGAATAAAACAAAACAAAAAAAATAAAAATATCACATTTTTAATGATAATACAAAACAATGTATCTTTTCAAAGCTGAATAAGAATTTAAAATACCATTAAGTGTTACATGAACTGTGAATTAAACACTGAGTCAATATTAACAATAAACTCATTTATGTGAGAGATCTGTACTAAAAAAGTAACTGACTAGCTAGCTACAAATAGACACATAGAAACCCTTTAGTATTTATCTCATTCTTTATTGAGAACCAAATATAAAACAAATGTAGATGATAATATAACCCCCAAATTTTATCTAATATTTTTATATAACCACCTTTTATAACAAAAATACAACTTGTTTCATATAGAACATATGCAGTATAAATATAAGATGAAAACAGGTTGAATTAAGTATAAGCAATTGAGTCTGTTAGGACCTCTTTAAACAGGAAAAGGCTTCTTAGAATTGATCAAAGTGTGTATGCAATTTCAAAGGTTGAAAATTATAATAGAGTACTTATGCTGCTTTTCTTTAAAAATACTAATTCATGTTAGTATATTTTATATAATAACCTGTTGAGAATTAAGAAACTATCCTTTGACAAAAACAACTGTCAATAAAGATTCTATGCTTGAAATTAATTTCAGGCATCTTATAAAATAAAGTGTCACAAAATTCTGACTTGTCTTTCAAATGTGGTATCTCTCTCTTCAATCTAGACGACATGATCAGCAGCTTTAGAGAGCTGTAAATACTAGGTACCTTTTTAGTTTCTATTTGAATTTCTTCATTGGGCTGGAAATCTAGTTTAACTGCATTATACAATAACCAGTACTGTACAAGAAAGTAAAGCATTACTATTAGAAGTTGATCAGTATTTAAGTAGTAAATTAAATTACATTTTTATTTGTATTTCTTCAAAATTCAATAGGTTCAACTTATTTAAAAATATGAAATTCATCAATATCAAGCTAGTATCAAATTCATCAATGTCAAATCCCAAGTCTGGAACACCTACAATTACAAATAATCATGCTTAAAAAGGCAACAATAGATCCAGAATCCTAGAAGAGAATATTCTTCTGATTTACTGTTAAAATTTCTACACCCCGAAGACTGAGAAATTATGGTGTGCTCTCTAAAAGAGTCCTTAGAGCATTAGGATTGGTGAAAGTAAGAAAACAATGACTATTTCATGAGTCTGTGCTTAGCCATCCTGAAAACTCAGTGAATTTTGCCAGAAGATGGTTACTGAGTACAATGTTAGTGCTTTCTCAAAATGGCTTAGAAATGCTACCTGAGATTCGTAAATCTCACACACACACACACACACACACACACACACACACGCGCGTCTCTGAAATTCTAAGCCACTAAAGGGATAAAAAACTTAAAGACAATTTGTAAATACTGTGCTGCAGGTTTATAAAGCCAATCATAATTTTGGCTCCATGGAGTGAAGTGTAACACTTAAACACTAAGGAAGCAGAAAACTATATCAAGAAATCAGGCCAGATCATAATGGTTAGAATTTAAATGGTTTTGTGCAAAGGTCATTACAGATCTTTCAGAAACAATCAGGGTTTTAACTGATCTTCATATCACATAATGAATTCAAAAGAGTAGTCACACTAAACAGCAGCATGAAAATATACTGAATTTCAAAGCTAATTTCATTCAATAATTTAACTATGAAGCTAAAACTCCTTTTTGATAAAGTAGTTTAGGTAAAAAAGAGTCTTAGGCACATATTCTAAGGCCCCCACAATCTAATCTCTAGCACTGGCCCTCAATCCATGCAAATCAGGGGCTGGAAACTCGGAGTTGACCAATGCAGGGCCACACGGCACACCCTGAGGGGCACTTTCACATGGAGCCCAGTGAAAACACCACAAAACAGTTGTGTAAGTATTTTTAATTGAGTCTATAGCAAGTATTAGAATAACTTACAGGATAGTTTTAGACAGGTCTGGGTAGGCATTTCAGTTTATAACTCCTGGTACAGACCTAAAGATCAGTTATTGCTCAAACTATTCTAGTACTATCTGTGTAAAAGGCTCAGGCCTCTATCCCTCAGATTTTGCTTACCAAAAATTATATCTAGCTTTGAATATTACTTCCTCCACAAAGCCTTCCCTGACAGTCCAGGGTGAAGGTGATCCTTTCTCTGTTCTTACCTCTAACTGGGCACTAATCTATCCCATGCTGTCTTGTACCATAGTTACCTGTATATACACTGTCCCTCACCAACCAGATTATAAAACCTTAACAGTAGGGAGCATGTTTTATCTTTCTTATTGTCCTCCACAGAGCCTGCCACAGTGCTTTACACACAGCAAAACTCAACACTCAAACTGAAGGCAACAAATTAACATTAAGAAAATATTTGTTTTTTATACTTTCTAAATTCTGTCGAATTTCTGAGACAACAACATCAACCAGCCAATTAACCATCAATGTGTTCAATGGTCACAATTTTAATTAAATGTCTAAGCTACAAATTTTTTTTCTAGAGGAAACTAGGGATGAGTTAATTCAGTGCAGACTGAGGAAGATATTCTGTGGTAAGGAATTATCAATAGAAGAGAATGGTATAAGGCAGGTACTCTATGAAGATCTACTGAATGAATACATGAGACTGGATGAGGGCTCAGTTACTGGGGAAAAAAGGCACGTATTTCAGCAGGTAGGATGAAGTAATATGGGATTCCCATTTATAGGTAAGGAGGCTGCAAGCTTTTCCTGTTGCTAGGTCACATGACCACATGAAGAGACTTACATGGTGGCTTTATGGATAATACTGGTGTACTAAACAAACCAATCCCCCCAAACCAATGAAATTGATATAATTTGATAATTAAATCCCAGGCCAAGTACTATTATCAGCCACATCAGGTTTTCTCCTCCTTAATTTTATGTTTTCCTAAGTGGTATGTGTATATCCTGAGTGAGAGGCAAGATAATCAGGGAAATGGTAAAATATTAAAACTCTATATATATATACACATATATGTATATTTTTTAAAGATATGCATTTGATGTATTAACTTCCTATGGCTTTTTTACAATAAAGTCCAAACTCCTTAAGCAAGTTCTGCCCAAACTGGTCCTTCCTTCTCTCTCCAATGTCATTTCTCATTATCCTCTAGCCCGCTCACTTCACCAACTTTTTGACTACTGCCATGTAAAATTTAGGTATATAGGTCATCCTTCAAAATTTACTAGAAAGGAAAGTAACCTGCTTTTATAGAAGCAAGGATGTCTGAGTAACGACACAGTACCTGATCTTTCCAGCTGTTTTATCTATAGACTGTCTTATCTTCTTAGAGAACTGAAAGACGGATGAGAGCAACAGATTATCTCCCATGACCTGAAACATGGAAAGGGAAGAAAAGACATTAAAATACTACCACTGTATCAGATAACCACCAAGAATGGTCACAATTCATTATGCTTAAGGGCATTTCATATTTATGCTGATTTTAATAAAACTCGATAAAGGGTGTAATTAAGAGTACTATGTAACTACATTGAGAACGAGAAATAAAAATTAAGAAAGGAACTCTTTTTTGTTAAGTAACTTGTTACATTTCCATATTATTTTCATCATATAACTTTCAAAAGACAATCCATGTTATCTAATTTTTAATTACTATCATAATCCTGTCTCTCATGCTTCCAATTCAAATTATCATAATTGGGAGAATATAAGTAACTTAGAACGATATATCTGTTATCTATTTTTTCAACAAATAAGATGAACAAAGAGATCAAGATTACAATCCTTGTTCTCCACATTGGGACAGGTAAGTTTTTTAAATGTATTCAAAATAGTAAGGGTTTTTTTTTATGATTTTTTTTTAATGTGGACCATTTTTTTTAATAGTCTTTATTGAATTTGTTAAAGACTACTGCTTCTGTTTTATGCTTTGGTTTTCTGGACATGAGGCATGTGGGATCCTAGCTCCCCAACCAGGGATCAAACCCACACCCCGCCCTGTACTGGAAGGTGAAGTCTTAACCACTAGACCACTAGGGAAGTCCCCAAGAATAAGTTTTTATGTTGGAGGTTGTTATCATTCCAGTTGAACTTTATGGGCAAAAGCAGGGGTTGGCAAACCTCTGTAAAGGGCAAGAGAGTAAAGGCTGGGGCCAATGTGGTCTCTGTTACAACTACTTACCTCTCTCACTATGGCAAGAGAGGCTATATTATAGCAAAAGGAGCTGTAGCTAATAAAACTCTATTTACAAAATCAGGTGGGAGGCTGAATCTAGCCTACATCCTAAGACTAGATACGGTTCCAAAATCAGTTCCATGATTGTCAGTAACGGTGGTGAAAGTAAAGTACAATGAGGTAAAGAACAAAACCCCGTAGGAATTTGGAATGTTAGGTCCATGAATCAAGGTAAATTGGACATGGTTAAGCAGGAGATGGCAAGAGTGAATATTTAAATCTTAGCAATCAGTGAACTAAAATGGATGAGAATGGGCATATTTAATTTAGATGGTCATTAAATCTACTACTGTGGGCAAGAATCCCTTAGAAGAAATGGAGTAGCCTCAAAGTCAGCAAGAGTCTGAAATGGAGTATTTGGGTGCAATCTCAAAAATGACAGAATAATCTCAGTTTCCAAGGCAAACCATTCAGCATCACAGTAATACAAGTCTACGCCCCAACCACTAATGCTGAAGAAGCTGAAGTTGAATCATTCTATGAAGACCTATAAGATCTTCTAGAACTAACCTCCTTTTTATCATAGCTGACTGGTATGCAAAAGTAGGAAGTTAAAAGATATCTGGAATACAAGCAAGTTTGGCCTTGGAGTACAAAAATGAAGCAGGGCAAAAGTCAACAGAGTTTTGTCAAAAGAACACACTGGTCACAGCAAACACCCTCTTCTAACAACACAAGAGATGTCTCTACACAAGGACATCACTAAATGGTCAGTACTGAAAATGGACTAATTATATTCTTTGCAGCAAATGATGGAGAAGCTCTAGACAGTCAGCAAAAACAAGACTTGGAGCTGACTGCGGCTCAGATCATAAGCTCCTTACTGCAAAATTCAGGCTTAAATTAAAGAAACTAGGGAAAACCATTAGGCCATTCAGGTATTACCTAAATCAAATTTCTTATGATTATACAGTGGAGGTGACAAATAGATTGAAGGGATTAGATTTGGTAAATAGAGTGCCTGAAGAATTATCTACCAGATGGAGGTTAGTAACACTGTACAGGAGGTGGTGACCAAAACCATCACAAAGAAAAAGAAATACAAGGCAAAGTGGTTGTCTGAGGAGGCTTTACAAATAGCAGAGGAAAGAAAAGAAGCAAAAGGTAAGAGAGAAAGGGAAAGATATACCCAACTGAATGCAGAGTTCCAGAGATTAGCAAGGAAAGATAAGAAGGCCTTCGTAAATGAACAATGTAAATAAATAGAGGAAAACAAAAGAATAGGAAATAGTGGAGACGGCTTCAAGAAAACTGGAGATTATCAAGGGAACATTTCATGCAAGGATGGGCATGATAAAGGACAGAAACAGAAAGAATCTAAGAGAAACAGAAGCGATAAAGAAGTGGCAAGGATACACAGAAGAACTATACAAAAAACGCTTATGACTGGAATAACCGGGATGCTGTGGTCACTCACCTAGAAGCCAAACATCCTGGAGTGTGAAGTCGAGTGGGCCTTAGGAAGCATTAATATGAACAAAGCTAGTGGAAAAAATGGAATTTCAGCTGAGCTATTTAAAATCCTAAAAGATGATGCCTTTAAAGTGCTGCACTCAATATGTCAGCAAATTTGTAAAATTCCTCAGCGGCCACAGGACTGGAAGAGGTCAGTTTTCATTCTAATCCCAAAGAAGGGCTATGACAAAGGATGTTCAAATTACTGTACAATTGCACTCATTTCACATGCAGGCAAGGTTATAATTGAAATCCTTCAAGCTAGGCTTCAGCAGTACATGAACCAAGAAGTTCTAGATGGACAAGCTCCATTTAGAAGAGGCAGAGGAAACAGAGATCAAATTGCCAACATCTGCTGGATCATAAAGAAAGCAAGGGGATTTCAGAAAAACATTTACTTTTGCTTCATTAACTATGCTAAAACCTTTGGCTGTGTGGATCATAACAAACTGTGGAAAATTCTTAAAGACATGAAATACCAGACCACCTTACCTGTCTCCTGAGAAACCTGTATGCAGGTCAAGAAGCAACAGCTAGAACCAGACATGGAACAACAGACTGGTTCCAAATTGGGAAAAGGAGTACAACAAGGATGGATACTGTCACCCTGCTTATTTAACTTACATGCAGAGTACATCATGAGAAATGATGGGCTGGATGAATCATAAGCTAGAATCGAGAGCGCCAGGAGAAATATCAACAACCTCAGATACGGAGATGACACCACCCTGATGGCAGAAAGCGAAGTGGAACTAAGGAGCCTTTTGATGAAGGTAAAAGAGAAGAGTGAAAAAGCTGACTTAAAACTCAACATTCAAAAAACTAAGCTCATGGCATCGGGTCTCAACACTTCGTGGCAAATAGGTGGGGAAAAATGGAAACTGACATATTTTATTTTCTTGGACTCCAAAGTCAATGCAGCCATAAATTAAAAGACTCTGTTCCTTGGAAGGGAAGCTATGAAAAACTTAAGACGGTGTATTAAAAAGCAGAGACATCACTTTGTTGACAAAGGTGCATACAGTCAAAGTTATGGTTTTTCTAGTAGTCATGTCTGGATGTGAGATTTGGACCATAAAGAAGGCTGCACACCAATGAATTGAAGCTTTCAAACTGTGGTGCTCAAGAAGACCCTTGAGAATCTCTTGGACTGCAATGAGATCAACCCAGTCAATCCTAAAGGAAATCAACCCTGAATAACCACTGGAAGGACTGATGCTGAAGCTAAAGCTCCAATACTTTGGCCACCTGATGCAAACAGCTGACTCACTGGAAAAGACCCTGATGATGGGAAAGACTTAGGACAGGAGAAGAAGGGGGCAACAGAGGATGAGATGGTTGGATGGCTTTATCAACTCAATAGACATGAGTTGAGCAAACTCCAGGAGAGAGTGAAGGACAGGGAGGCCTGGCGTGCTGCAGTCCATGGGGTTGCAAAGAGTCTGACAAAACTGAGCAACTGAACAACAACAGAAAGAAACAGCTGACTAATATAATCTGCCTCTAGTCACGTGTTTTTTTTTCCATCCCATCTCCCTGTCTCCCTCCACCCAAGGTAAACAACATTCTGAATCCCATTCATCATTCCCTTGGTTTTCTTTTTATATAATTTGCTAGATCTATTTCTGTCCTAAGTATATAACATTATTAATTTGTGACAAAACACATTTTATCCGATCTTTTGAGAGTAACTTTCTTCATTTCATGTTCTATTGCTAAAATCCATCCACATTGTGGCATACAGTAGTTCATTAGTTTCGATCCCTTCATTGATTTTTCAATTTGTGCACATACCAGTTTATACATTCATTTTTCTTCAGATACAAACACTTAAAGACTGTTCCCAAGTTTTGTTACTGCCCACAGTGCTACTAGGAATATCTTCATTCATGACTTTTGCTGTCAATGAGAAAGGGTATACATGAGCAGCAAAACTGCTAGATAATGGCCTACATGTATGTTCAATTTTAGGAAATAATATCAAACTGTTTGCCAAAGTGACTCCACCAATTTAACCTTACTAGCAACAATAAGAAAACCTATGTATTCACATCTCCTATATTTAATGTTTTAAGACTTTTTAATTTGTTGCCAATTGAATGAATATAAAATAATCTCACTGTAGCCTTGAAAACTACTTCTCTGAATACTCATGAAGCTGAACATCTCTTCATAGGCCTTGGATATTTTCAGTGAAATGCTGCAAATGTTTTTTGCAGATTTTTCTTTTGGGCTGTTTGCCTTTTTAAACTGATTGTAGGAGCTCTGATATATTCTGTATTCTAATCTCGTTGCCTGTATGTTTCACATAGTCCTTTAATACACTCAAGTTTATCAATCTTTTATTTATAAGTCAAAACTTTTTGTGTCTTTTAAATCATTCCCTGCTGCAGTGCTGAAAGATATTTACCTATATTATACTAAAAACTTTAAAGTTTTGCTTTTGTTCTTTAGGAACTAAATTTAAGTGAATTCGAGTTAATTATTTGTAATTGATGTGATGTCAGGATGAAATTCTATTCTACCCATAAGGACAAGCACTTTTTTCCCAGCCCTATATACTGAACAAAACCATATAAAATTGTCCTTGTTTTACAAATGTAGTCTTTACAGGACCTGCAGTGTGGCTCCAAAAATAATACAAAACTCACCAATCTTCTACCATTCCCCAAATCTTCCCTGTTTATCTTAAGAGACTTGTAAGTATTAAACAAGGGAGTTCTCAGGTGGTGTGAGTGGTAAAGACTCTCCAATGCAGGAGACACAAGTTCAATCCTTGGGTCGGGAAGATCCTCCGGAGGAGGAATGGAAAGTCACTCCAGTATTCTCAACAGGAAAACCCTATGGACAGAGGAGCCTGGCAGGCTACATACAGTTCATGGCATTGCAAAGAGACACGACTCAGCACACACATGTATGGAACAGTTCTCCTCCTCTTTTTCCGACCAATGGGGCATGCATCCTCTGCCATTTGTTGAAGTTTATAGTTTACTCACTTCATCCCTGCTCCAGGTTCTCCGCCTTGTAATTGTTAAGTGATCAGGAGGCTCTGCTGGTTGAGGTCTTGGGTCACTAGACCGACAGTTGTTTCCTTCTGGTGTTTTAGAATGAACTAATGGAGGGATCTTTCGGAAGTTGAGGCTTTCATCAAAAACACGATCAACTAACTAACAGGACAAAAGCAAATCCTCATGAGCATAGAGTAATTTGGAAAAACACAGATACTGGCATTATAGTTTTTATAGTTAGAAGTTATTCCATTCTCAGGTAGTAACAGAAGCATGGTATCTTCAATAAACCAATTACTCTCTCTTTTTATAAGTACTTCAAAGATGTCCATTTTATAAAATAGATGTTCATCTACATAGATTTTATTTTCAAAATCCAAAATATATATAATAACTATGTTAAATTTGATTCTCCCATGGATAGTTTCCCCCAATGGAAAACACAGATGGTAAATAGAAAAAGCTGAGCCATGTAGATGGACAAGGCATTCATTTTACTCACATTGCCTTACCAGTGTAAAATAATGTTTCTTTTTCTTTTAGTTTCCTATCTTGTTTTTTCCTTTTTTTCTCCCCAAATCCAGGTGCCAAATTTCTTCACAGATACATAAATTACAAATTATAATTAAGTTTACAAAAGAAAAAAAATGTTTTTAATTCACAAAGTATTTTTATCTTAGATAAACTTTTAGCAGTAATGCTACAGAAATGACATATTCCAGTACGAGTGATATACTGCCATCTGCAGTGCAAATTATGCACATATAGTACAAAGTAACTCAGGTTTACTGAAGAAGGAATAAACTCTAGTATAGTAATAAGAAAGGAAGCCAAAAAGAAAAAATGGAATTCTACTTAATGAAATGTTTGAAAACTTTACTGAGTCTGAGTGAATGTACAATCACGTTAGGTATAATTTAGTTAGACAGCTGAGAAAATAATATCTTCATCATTCAAAATGTATCAGGAAGAATTGTGTATGTCTTGCCACCAAGAAGATCCTTTTGTTTTTCACCAATAAGGATGAATTTTTATACACATTTACAATTGATCAGTGTGGTAACAAAACTACACAGACTGATGAAACATTATATACCAAATTAGAGGACACATAACGGGGAAAAATACAACGAAATTATGACCATTAAAGAATAAAATTATAACTGTGACAAAAAGCAACTGAAGAAAATTTTAGTAGAAGAGCTTACCAGAATTAAATGTGTCAAAAAGGCTACCCATTTTCGGCTACTATTGAGAACATTACTTTATAAAACTAAGGAAGTAAAATGAATCATCAATATTAGGGGCTGGCAAATTTTTGCTGTAACGGGCCAAATGATAAATATTTTAGGCTGTGCAGTCTTACAATATCTGTTCAACTACTCAATTCTGACATTATAGCATAAAATAGTCAGAGGATAATAAAACAAACCAGTGTGGCTTTGTCCTAATAAAACTGTAACTCATTCTTTCAAAATGTCTTTTTTTGGTATCTCTGCACCAAATCAAGAAACCCAACATGGCCAGAATACCATTATTTTTATATTATATTTTAAAGTTAACTTCTGAAAAAAAAAATAAAATAAAGTTAACTTCTAGAGCCATCTATGTTCGTGGTGTCCCCTGGAGGGGGAGAGCAGGAGGCTCTGGTTTGGGGCAATAGTCTGTATATGCTAACTTACATCACACAGTTCACAAGAATGTTTTAAAACAATACATATATTTGAATGAGTATGTATATGTATGTATATTTCAATTTTTGAAGAATCTTTGTGCACATATATATATATGTATATATTCATCAACAGAATTAAAGTAGTAAAAACTATAGACTTTTTCTTGCTACTAGAGATAATTTCTAGTTAAGAACCTATGTAAGATTTACAGAAATTTTATATAATGATTTATTATTTATATAATTATTTACCAAATTTGGATGTGCTTTTTAGGTACCATTTATTTTTGTATTTTACAAAGTACTTATTTTAAATAATTTTACAGCTTCATGCTAATAGTAGACCAAATGTTAGCCTTTACTAGTTTTGTTACAAGAAAAGAAATTTGTTAAAGCAAAGTTGGAAAATGCAGAGCTTCATGCAAATAGGGAGGATGGATGTAACAAAAAAAAAAAAAAAAACTAAGCAAAAAGCTAAAAGCAAAAGAAATAAAGAAAAGAAAGAACCTTATGCATCTCTCCATGAAGATCTCCTACCTCTTCTCTAGTGTCTATGGCAGAGCCGGGGGTGGTGGCGGCAGTGCTTACTGTGGTACTAGGGGCAGTGCCTGAGGAGGTCACTGAATCTATCTCTCCTGCTACATCGTTGATTTCCCGAGCAATGAGAGCGAGATCTTGGCTGATCCTGGCGATAATTTTAGAAAAGAAGTTTAATTCTTTCACACAACAGGTCTACAGACAATCATTTCGATAGAATCAGTTTTATAAGTTGTATATTTAAAGATTTGTCCTCAAAACTTCAGATTTTCTACACGTGCCATTAACTATTTTGATATTGGAAGAATTTAAATGTTAATTCCAATATGAATCAAACTAAACCACACATAATTTACAAGTTGTCACTTTCAAACAGATGTGTTAAATGCCTGAAGTAGTGATATGTATCTTTTAAAAACACACTGTTAATGGTAATTACTAGCATTAATATATTACAGCAGTTCTTAAATTTGGGCACGGTAAACAATTCAAAGGCCTGTGAACTTGAATGAGAAAAGCAATTATAGCTTTATTTTCATTAACCCTCTAAATGAAACTAGCATTTCTTTGAATTACAAAGATAAGCAACAAACAACAGTGGTATTAGCAGTACTGGTGATTTCTGTCAGCAAAACAAATCACATTCTAGTTTCTATGAGTATATCAAAACATTTAGTCATCACTACTTCAAAGGGTGTTCACTGGAGGGACTGATGCTAAAGCTGAAACTCCAATACTTTGGCCACCTCACGTGAAGAGCTGACTCACTGGAAAAGACCCTGATGCTGGGAGGGACTGGGGGCAGGAGAAGGAGACGACAGAGGATGAGATGGCTGGATGGCATCACTGACTCGATGGACGTGAGTCTGAGTGAACTCCGGGAGATGGTGATGGACAGGGAGGCCTGGTGTGCTGCAATTCATGGCGTCGCAAAGAGTGGGACATGACTGAGCGACTGGACTGACTTCAAAACGACTTCATTATACCCACAGCAATAACATTACACTTACTATGTTAACGAAGAATCATATACTACTATATCATTTTAAAAATATTTTAAAAACTGTATTTCAATATAATTGTTTCTAATGTTTATACATTTCTGACAGGAGCTCCCTAAGCTTCTCCAGATGGCCCAAGGGGTGTATGGTACCAAAGAAGTGAGGAGCTCTGACACAGAATAGCATTTTATGCTATCTACCATACTTTATAGTACATCACATGTCATTTCAGGGTCACAAGGTAGAAGTAGACTTATCTAACTGATTGATTATGAAGAGAGATGCATTTTAAGAGAAAATTACTGGCTTGCTCATGACCACACAACTTAAAAGTAGCTGAGACAGGGCCAGATTCCATGTTTTCAGTTCATGTCCCTAAAGTCATTTATTTGTATTTTCAGCCACACGGACTGAAGAACTAAGTAACTGTTATCAGTGATAACTGAACATTTGCTAAGTTATGCAGCCACTGCACAGGATCTCAATTTGGTTACTTCTACAGTAAACAAAAGCTTTGGCATGACAGAATATTTGTAAAGTACCTGAATAGGCTTTCCAACTCTAAAATCCAAAGAGCAAAGTAACAGCAACTTTTTAACTTATGCAAAATGTGAGCTTGAAAGGCTTTCACAGAATGGAGTAACTGCATAGAAACTTAACCACAGATTTAAAAAGAGAAGCTAACTTGAAGCTTATGGCCCAACAGAAGCAATCGACTGTCAATTTCTTTTTATTTACCAGTAAATACTTAATGATCTGGTCACTGTGCTAGGTCCTAAGGGCTGCAATGGTGAAGAAGCAGAACCTATCACAACATTAACAGGCTATTTCAGTTCAGTCGCTCAGTCGTGTCCGACACTTTGTGACCCAATGAACTGCAACACGTCCATCATCAACTCCCACAGTTCACTCAAACTCATGTCCATCAGGTTGGTGATACCATCCAACCATCTCATCCTCTGTCACCCCTTCTCTTCCCACCTTCAATCTTTCCCAGCATCAGGGTCTTTTCCAAGGAGTCAGTTCTTTGTATCAGGTGGCCAAAGTACTGGAGTTTCAGTTTCAGCATCAGTCCTTCCAATGAATATTCAGAACTGATTTCCTTTAGGATTGACTGCTTGGAACTCCTTTCAGTCCAAGGGACTCTCAAGAGTCTTCTCCAACACCACAGTTCAAAAGTATCAATTCTTTGGTGCTCAGCTTTCTTTATAGTTCAACTCTCACATCCATACATGACTACTGGAAACACCATAGCTTTGACTAGACAGACCTTTGTTGGCAAAGTAATGTCTCTGCTTTTTAATATGCTGTCTAGGTTGGTAATAGGTTTCCTTCTAAGGAGCAAATCTTTTACATGGCTCCAGGTCACCATCTGCAGTGATTTTGGAGCCTAAGAAAATGAAGTCTTAAACTGCTTCCATTTTCCCCCCATGTATTTGCCATGAAGTGATGGGACCAGATGCCCCGATCATCATTTTCTGAATGTTGAGTTTTAAGCCAACTTTTTCACTCTGCTCTTTCACTTTCATCAAGAGTTTAGTTCCTGTTTTCACTTTCTGCCATAAGGGTTGGGTCATCTGTATATCTGAGGTTATTGATATTTCTCCCAGCAGTCTTGATTCCAACTTGTGCTTCATCCAGCCTGGCATTTTGCATGATGTACTCTGCATATAAGTTAAAGAAGCAGGGTGACAATATAGCCTTGATGTACTCCTTCCCCTATTTGGAACCAGTCTATTGTTCCATGTCCAGTTCTAACTGTTGCTTCTTGACCTGTGTACAGATTTCTCAGTAGGCAGGTCAGTGGTTTGTATTCCCATCTCTTAAAGAATTTGCACAGTTTATTGTGATTCACACAGTCAAAGGCTTTGGCATAATCAACAAAGCAGAAGTAGAGGTTTTTCTGGAACTCTCTTGCTTTTTCTATGATTCAACAGATGTTGGAAATTTGATCTCTGGTTCCTCTGCCTTTTCTAAATCCAGTTTGAACATCTGGAAGTTCAAGATTTACATACTGTTGAAGCCTAGCTTGGAGAACTTTGAGCATTACTTTGCTAGCATGTGAGATGAGTGCAACTGGGCGGTAGTTTGAACATTCTTTGGCATTGCCTTTCTTTGGGACTGGAATGAAAACGGACCTTTTCCAGTCCTGTGGCCACTGCTGAGTTTTCCAAATTTGCTGGCATATTGAGTGCAGCACTTTCACAGCATCATCTTTTAGGATTTGAAATAGCTCAACTGGAATTCTATCGCCTCCACTAGCTTTGTTTGCAGTGATGTTTCCTAAGGTCCACTTGACTTTGCATTAAGGTCTCCTCTGACAACCATTTTGCTTTCTTGCATTTCTTTTCCATGGGGATGGTCTTGATCACTGCCTCTTACACAATGTCACAAACTTCCGTCCATAGTTCTTCAGCCATTCTGTTTATCAGATCTAATGCCTTGAATCTATTTCTCACTTCCACTGTATGATCATAAGGGATTTGATTTAGGTACATCTGAATGGTCTAGTGGTTTCCCCTACTTTCTTCAATTTAAGTCTGAACTTGGCAATAAGGAGTTCATGATCTGAACCACAGTCAGCTCCTGGTCTTGTTATTGCTGCCTGTATAGAGCTTCTCCACCTCTGGCTGCAAAGAATATAATCAATCTGATTTCAGTGTTGACCATCTGGTGATGTCCATGTGCAGAGTCTTCTCTTGTGTTGTTGGAAGAAAGTGTTTGTTACGACCAGTGCATTGTCATGGCAAAACTCTGGTAGCTTTTGACCTGCTTTGTTTTGTACTCCAAGGCCAAATTTGCCTGTTACTCTAGGTATCTCTTGACTTCCTACTTTTGCAATGATTCATTACATTGCTTTATATATTATAAGGACTTCCCCAGTTGCTCAGGGGTAAAGAATCCACCTTCAATGCTGGAGACATGCATTCAGTTCCTGGATAGGGAAGATTAGGGCATGGCAACCTACTCCAGTATTCTTGCTTGGAAAATCCCATGGACAGAGAAGCCTGGCAGGCTATAGACCATAGTGTGTATGGACAGACTTCAGGTTTGTCTGCAAAGAGTCAGACATGAGTGAAAAAACTAAGCGTGCATATTAAAAGGAAACCCATATCACTTAATTCTGGCCACTAAATTAAATTGGCTCTTCCCAAAAATATAAAAAAAGTTGTAATAAAATGTACTAAAATTATAATTTGTTTTTTTGCCATTAAGATTACTATGCATTTGTAATTTTAATTACAAATATTGAGCCTTGAAAAATATAAACCATCATTGTATTTTAAAATATTAAAAAAATACAGGTATACTTATTTGAATTTCTCTAATTAAAAATACTATATGTAAAAGATTCAGTAATAAAGCCTCTTTCCTCTTGACCCGAAGTGTCAGATGACTACTTTGCTGCTGCTGCTGCTAAGTCGCTTCAGTCATGTCTGACTCTGTGCGATCCCACAGATGGCAGCCCACCAGGCTCCCCCATCCCTGGGATTCTCCAGGCAAGAATACTGGAGTGGGTTGCCATTGGGGTCAATCAAATCAGGGAATAAGACTCATTAGGTAGGTGTTCTATGACACATTTATTTAATGATCATTTCAGTATTAAAAATAGACTACTTATATATCAGAATTATTATTCTTAGGAAAAAAGAACATTTTAAAACAATGTTTGAAATGAAAATCTGAATGAAACTTTGGTTGAGATTCTTAGGTTTCCTATTAGTACAGGATAAGCCTTAATAAAATATTTTAGCATTACTTTGCCAACAAAGGTCTGTCTAGTCAAGGCTATGCTTTTTCCAATGGTCATGTATGGATATGAGAGTTGGACTATAAAGAAAGCTGAGCGCCAAAGAATTGATGCTTTTGAACTGTGGTGTTGGAGAAGACTCTTGAGAGTCCATTGGACTGCAAGGAGATCCAACCAGTCCATCCTAAAGGAGATCAGTCCCGGGTGTTCATTGGAAGGACTGATGTTGAAGCTGAAACTCCAATACTTTGGCCACCTGATGCAAAGAGCTGACTCATTGGAAAAGACCCTGATGCTAGGAAAGATTGAGGGCAGGAGGAGAAGGGGACAAGAGATGATGAGATGGTTGGATGGCATCACTGACTCAAAGGACATGAGTTTGGGTAAACTCCCGGAGCTGATAATGGACAGGGAGGCCTGGCATGCTGCAGTTCATGGGGTCGCAAAGAGTCAGACACGACTGAGCGACTGAACTGAACTGAAGAATATAACATTGATTCTGAAACTCCAATTATATCTGGAGTCTCATAAATTTAATATTTATCAAATATACAGAAAACTGAATGCTCACAATTAAGTTATAAATACAATCATGTTTGAGTATATACACACACCACTGTTTTCTCTGCACTCCATTTAAATATAACTAACATTTGATAGCTTACTATATGTCAAGTCCTAGGTTATGCACATGCCTTGGTTTGTCAACTCTTTCAAGGTGACACTATTATTTTGTCCATTTTATACATAAAACTAGTGCACAGTTACTTACTTAACTTGTCTAGGGTCTTACAGACCACATGGCAGAATTGGGTTTGAATTGAGAAGGTCTGATCCCAGAGTCCATGATTTTGATCATTCAGCTATACTGAATCCTTATAATTTAGGTTATCCCTCAGAGTTCAATACTTCCTGGCAATGTCTATGATCACAGCTTCAATTATTTTCTTTTTGTCTGACTTCCAAAACGATGATTCTAACTCTCATGAGCTTCCTATGCTGCAGAGCTATACTCCTTCACATGTCTGTTCCAAAAGTACCTACCGATACCTAAGTCAGCATGCCTAAACAGAGCTTATCTTTCTTTTTGTCTTTTCTTTCTGAAGACATCCATTTGTAAGTCACCTTTACCAGTCACTCATGCTAAAAACTATATTCTGCTCATGGGAATTCTTAACAATATTCATTTGAACAACCATGGAGTTATTCTGGCAATCGTCAGACTCTGTCAAATGGTACACGTCCATATCTCCATTTATACCGTCACTAACACTATCTTAACTTAGGCCTTCAATGCCTTGCACATTAACTTCTAGAACAGATCACTAGTTAATCTCTAGGTTCTCTGCTCTCTCAAACAATTCTACAAATTGCCCTTAAGGTAATCTTCTTTTAATATAGATCTTATCCTTTTCAAAAATCTAAAACATAAGTCTTATATATAAAATAATATGTACACTTCTTAGCTGGCATTCAACGTCTCCTATTTTTTAGCTGGCTTAGGATTATCTTCAATTTGGTCATCCATTAACTATATACTTTTATATCTTAGACTCAGACAAACTTAACCCACCCCTTTTTTTTTTTTCATGCTATTTCTTTTCTCTTTTCAACCTCCAGTAAATTCCTGTTGCAGACACCCTTTAAAAAATTATTTATTTATTTATTTATTTGGCTGTGTCAGGCCTTAGGTACAGTAAGCAGGTTCTTCCAGTTGCAGTGTTGGGATCTAGTTCCCTGACCAAGGATCAAACCCAGGCCCCCTGCACTGGAAGCATGGAGTCCTAGCCACTGGACTACCAGGGAAGTTCAAACTTCACCCTTTCTACAACCCTTCTACCACTCTGCCTGATAGCAGCTCATGCAACACCTTTGCTTCTTTCCTCTGACTCTGAACTCTCTGAGGACACTCATGTCTAAGTCGTCTTTACACTTCACTCATGCTAAATACTACGTTCTACTCATACGAGTAGCTTAGGAGTTCTTTGTTGAGTGGATGGGAATTACATGTGGAGGGGGATTATACAATACATGAAAAAAACTTATGCAAACATAAACTTGATCCAAAACAAAACTGCAGAGGTGTAAAGGTGCTGGTTTAGTAATATAGCTCTAAAATCTAAGCAAAAAGAGTATGACAAAGCATAAAACATTTTGTAATCAACTAAAACCACTATTATGCTGTTCAAATTTCTTAAGTGAAAGTGGTAGCCAATTTACAGAAATAAAACATGTACTTCTCACATTCTATTTAGTTATTTGAAAATAAATTTCTGTACATTAAGAAAAGGTCAGTATTCTATAGGAACATTAAACATCAACATTAACTTTCTTTCCTCCTATACTTCCTATCCTTCCCTCTTACTTTTTTTAATATCTTAATAAACAAAAATAAAAATACTTTCTCTTCCTGTGAGATGTATGGGTGGAAAATATACCTTGAAAAATTAAATCCCAACAGCAAGTTTTATTAACATAATGCTACTAACAAACTGGAGGAAAAAGGCATAGAATCATTAGGTGTTAAATAGGCTAGCCTGAGAATACTACTATAGATAATAAAATATATACAGACAATATACACATTACAAGGGTAATAAAATACACATACTAACAAAATAAAACCAAGTGAAAACATAACAGACAGTTCTTAGTCACTTTCCCCTTTGTATCATAATTTTTTTCTGTTTAGGGACAGGGAAGTGGGTTTGGCCCAGAGAAGGTGTTCAGTGTTCTAGTTTAGGGTAGAGAGCTTAAGAGGCAAAGCCTCCTAAGAAAAAGCAGAACACTCTAGTTCCCTCGTGTACCCCTTGTGTTCATGTGGTGAGACTTCTCCATGGGGAAGAAAAAAAATGAGACAAGAGCAAGGCCTGTTGTTGCCAGCTGTGCCCACAAGAAAAAAATGTAGTATCAAGATTGTCTCATTGCAGGAGTTTTGTGGGCCCATAATAATACGTGGAGTGGCTTCCCAGGTGAGGCTAGTGGTAAAGAATCTGCCCGCCAATGCAGGACACATAAGAGATGCAGGTTTGATCCCTAGGTCGGGAAAGTCCCCTGGATGAGGGGATGGCAATGCACTCCAGTATTCTTGCCTGGAGAATCCCATGGACAGAGAAGCCTGGTGGGCTACAGTCCATGCGGTTGCACAGAGTCGGACATGACTGAAGCGACTTAGCACAACGCACACTAATGCGTGGATCCCAAAGCACATACATGCCCATACTCTAATCAGAACTGGCTTACAATGCTTCAACAATTATTGTCATTTACATGGCCAAAAAGTAATGTTTAAGCAACACAATGAGATTAGAAGTGCATGTTCTGCAAGAACTAAAAGCAACCACAAGTGCATAGTCATTGAACAACAACAAAAAACTAAACAATAAACTAATGATCCAGGAAAAAAAGAAACAATTCACAGAAGTCCACAAAGTAAAAAAAGATAAACATCATAAAATCATCATAAAAAATTTTTAAGGAATTTATGAATTAATTTCTTTAATAAATGTTGTCAAGTATAAGAAAATTAGAACCTCTAACTAAAGGCAGAAATAATTTTAGCATGTACACAGTGAAAATGTTTAGGTAACATGTGGCATACTGCAGTAAAATTTAATAACTTACAAACTTACCAAAAAACCCTTAACTACTATAGCATATATTTGAATAGAGCCTCTATTTAATGGTCAACTGCAATGTTAGGGGTTAAAACTCACATCTGCAGCATGAATTATACTTTTAATTATGTAATCTTAAGTTTATTATAAACATATTTAATATTTAAAATAATATTCTCATTTAATTATTAAAGGACTGTACTAACTCAATCTAATGAACTCATAAAAGTACAAGTAATAATCTGCCTACTCTAATTCTCCCTAGAGAACATTAGCAACATCTCTAGCAAGTACATCTCTTTGGAAGGTAAAAAAATAAAAAATGTATCTGCACAATTCTCAATTATGTAGAGCTGATACTGACTACCTTTCAAAATTATATTAATTCATCAGCGTTTCTACTGGAAATAAGAAAGGGGAGTTTACCAAAATAAATTCTTTAATATGTAAGTAACACTTGCATAAAAAAAAAAGGGTAATGAGTAATACTATCAACAAAACTAAAGTTCTTAGTTCTCTGTGGATTTCATTTCTTGGTACAAACAAAGTAAAAGCTAAATTTATTATCAAGTTGAAACTAACAAATAATTTCAACTCTTAGAGATAACAGATTAAAACCAACCTGGCTATTTCTTCTCGATGGGCAGTCCAATCTCGGATGTAGTCTTCCTGTTCTTTTATCCGGTGTTTGAATGAAGAACTAGTAGGCATTGCTGACCCAGAGCTCTGCAATCGAGTCGTTTTCAGGGCTGGAGAAGTACGTAGACGGGTATGTTTAGGGGAATTACGGTTTGATCCAAATTCATCTTCTGAGGTGGAAGCATAATCAGTAGGAAAGCGCCTCCATCTTGAATTTACTAAATTAGTTTAATTATTAAAAAAAGAATTATTATGTTATCTTTTAAAAGAGAGAAAATAAAAATCATGATTTCAAAAACACCATGAGACCACACACAGCACAATTTTCAAAAACTGACATACACATAGTTTACAAAACCATTAAGTCTACTACTCCTTAAAGATAGAAACATCATACTTTGGTGAATTAAAAACAATGAAGAATTAAGAACAATAGAAAGATCACATTTTCTGTAGCATGGTGAGTAAACAAACATTCAGATGAAAAACTGACTAATGACAAACAACTAAGCAAGCTCTATTCATAAATGTTTAACTCAGGTACTATTTAATTGCAAATATTTCTCATTTAAGTGACGTTATGGATTTTTTTTTTAATGACAGCAACAACAACAAAAAAAACAAAATAAGGGAAAAGATTTCCTCATGCCACATGGACTTTTTAACATGGAGATGGTAAAAACCCTCTTTTCCCAACAAACAAATATGCATAATTCCTACTGTGGAAATTATGCCTTTACGGCAGAAAAAAAAAACATTACCTCTGTCATTCAACATCCTGTTATGCTATGATTGGAAAAAATCTTTTTACACGGTAAAAACACAACAAAGCATCTTCAGTACAACTCTGCTGCTTTGACATTGAAAGCATACAGGTGAAAATAGACAATGGCAATAAAACCTACAAGGAGTGAAAACCTACAAAGGTATTCTCACAACCATTAACATTTATGGCACAGGAGATACTGACAATAGTCACATTAAAGAAAGTGGTAATCACTTTCTTATTTAAGGTTAGTAAAAGATTTTAAAAATGGTTTTGCAGACACATTTGAAAATTAGAAGACAAATTAATGTAGACAGATCACTACTACTGTTAATAATTAAACATGCAAATAAAGTGTGAAGCATAAAGAGGTAAAAAATAGGGGAAAAATGGCTAATCTATGGAAAACTTCACAAGGGCAGGAATTATGCCTGCTTAATCCATTAACAGGTTCCTAGCACTTAGCAGTATGTGGCTAACAAATGTTTAATAAATATGTTTAAATAAATGAATTAATTCCTAGATACTGACCATTTCCTTCCTCAAAATAGGAAAACCTAATAAAAAGGTATGAGACATTTTTGGTGGCTAAACCTTAGCTTCTGTTATAAGTTCCAACTGCTGTTACTATCAAGAGCTTTCTTTATCTTTCTCTTTTATAAAACAGAAGCTGACTCTAGGCTGGGTATTGGTGAAGTCTAGAATTCCCTTATCCTACTCCACTTGAATTTTATGCCTTTCTTGTTTTTCTTTTCTTTCATAAACTTCATTTCTACGTAAGGCTCTGTAAGGCTGAGCTGGCATTCAAATAAGATTGATAATCATTGTTCCCAGAACTGCTTTAAGAACAGAAAAATCTATAATCAGGACTATATCATAAATCAGTGCCTACCCATTCATCTGGATTTAAACTCTTATTTGAGAGAATGAAAAAACAGGCCAAAACTTCATGGCTTTCTGTAAAAGTATACACAAACACATATGTGGAACTCCAGGTAATTAATCAGTTTTTTTTGAAGGGGTTATTAAAAATAATTTCTGATTTTAACATTAGAAGATAATTTATTAACACAAAATAATACTTTTACCATGGTGGAAATTTACTAATTTCTAGACATTTGAACTGACCTTGAGACTTGAAAACAGCTTTAGGAAAAGTTAAGGAACAAGAGTAAATAAGTTTTTGTTTTTTTTTTAAAGAAACACAGCAAGGCAATTAGATATACAGCAAACAAATCAGTACCTTTTAATAAAGGTATTTCATTAAATGCTAAATGTTTTTATTTTGCTACCCTAGAATATGATTCATAAAAGGAAATCCATAAATAAAAAAGATCTTTTGTTAGATTAAATTTCCTGATTTTTGACTTGAAAACTATGTAACCATACCTATAACTGAAAATTGGAGAGGAGACAAAACCAGTAACAAAGAGTTTTAACAAACTGCAGAAGGTATGAAAACAGGTATTATAGAACTCAGGTTGTTAATATGGAGGTAATTTAGAGAGAATGGCATCAATAACTGAGAGATTCCTTGAATGGCAGAGCACATGAAAGCAGAATGAGAAAGTGAGAAACAAGGGCTAAATGTCAGGTGACGTAAGTTACCAGGTGACAATATATTAGCTGAGCCCCGTTAGAATTTAAATTGTGCAATCTAAGTCTCCAGGTCAGAAAATCATTACCTTTTGGAGAAAAGGATAAAAGAAAAACTTCTTTTTCAAATGAAATTCATAAACTTTCCACCTGTTTTTTATAAGTCTATCTAGAATCCAACAAAAACACTGAAGTTTCTAAGAGTAACTTTTATAAGAGGAGAAGCAATATTGGAGCCAGGTGGGAGGTACACTATCACGGGTGTAAGATGAGCTCAAGGATCGGGGAGACAGCCAATATTTTGGAATAACTATAACTAAAAAGTAACCTTTAAAATTGCATAAAAAATGAAAAATATAAGGAAGGAGAGAAGGAAAATATAAAATAGATAGGACATGGCAGAAAATAAAAATATGATTACTAAGTCTTCAAATAACTAAAGGTTATCTCTACCAGTGGGAAGTATATCATACATGGTGTGCTATGAAGCAAAGCTTAATTTAATCTCTGAATGAAAAATGAGACAGGAAATGATGACTATTGGTGAAAAAGGGACTGTGAATGGGAGTTAAAGCCAGGACCTCTAACCTATTATTTGTCGAAGAAGTTCTCTCAATACCTTTGTGTTTTTAATCTTTGCTTCCAAACTATAGCAGCAATATATTTTATCTGAAGAAAAAAATCCCTGTAATCTAACTAGCTTTTGTAGAGGAAACCTCAAGTAAAAATGTTTTTAACTTTCCCCAGTGCCTACTTATTTCATAGAATTTTAGAATAAAATGACTTTGGACATGAGCTAGTTTAAATTCTTCAATCTATACATAAAAATTGGGCCCAGAAAGGTCCTGTGACTTGCTTAAATCAAAGTTTAAGACAGATCTACAGACTCTCAGAGTGCAAAGCTCATTCCAATTGTTTTAAAATTAAATAAATATTTTACTTAAAAAAATTTCAAGTTAGACTAATTAAAAAAAAAAAAGACATCCTAGAATTCTCATAGAATGATTGTTTTATGATTTTTACAGGGCTGAAAAATTTTTTTACTTTCTTCTTGAATTTTACCCTGCTTAGATAAAATTATTTAGAAAATCAAATGTAGCTTTATATTATTAGGCTCATTTGATATACTGGTACTAATAAGGCATTTCAGATAAATGTTTAAATTGAAAATCTGTGTTGAAGGTATCTAAACTGCCAATCTTTAAGAAGCTTCTTGGGTTGATGAGGTGCTGGACAGCACATATAATAAAACGAGAAAAAGTTCTAAGATGGGCTTAATTATTTTGTAGCTAACTTGAAAATTATTCTAGTTATGTTAGTTAAACAGGCTCATTTTAGCTATAAAATTATACAACACTCCCTCTTGTGGAAGTAATAAACTACTACATTCATCAAGAAAATATAATATTCATGATGTCTAAATAATTTAAAAGGGGAAAAAGAGTTATTAGGATCACTTATCTGGGAGTGCTTTGATTTCTTTTACTGTTAACCAAAACTTTGCTGACATCAAAACACATCATTATCTACAGATGTAACAAATTTCAGAAGACAAAACACTACATTTTTATACCTAGATAAAAATATTTTTGTGGGAAATTAAGACACAAACACGTTTAATATGTATGAGCATGTAACAATAAGATCGTGGTGTTCTGAACTGGTCTTTGACTTGAGAAGAAATTAACTCAACCCATGCATGTCCAAGAGTTAACATCATCATCTATAAATTTTGAGGATTAGAATAAAAATGGGAAAGCAAAGAGTCTAAAAAATTTTTAAGGACATTAACATGATTTTTGAAAATTTTAGAATGTATACTTAAAACATAATGAAAACCAACTGCCTTACTTTGACAGTTCAGGGTGAAAGTGAAAATCAGTCACACAGTTGTGTTCAACTATTTGCAACCCCATGGACTGTAGCCTGCCCAGCTCCTCTGTCCATGAAATTCTCCAGTCAAGAATACTGCAGTGGGTTGTCATTTGCTTCTCCAGTGGATCTTCCTGACCAAGGGATCAATACAGGTCTCCTGTACTGCAGGCAGATTCTTTACCTACTGAGCCATTGGGGAAGCCTTACTTTGGTAATTCAGGGTACTTAGTTTTAAATATATCTTATTAAAATAAATCTGGATATTTTAATATAACTTCATATTGAAGGATCATTGAAAAAAATTTTGAAGGGTTGGGTGGAGGGGTGGACTAAACTCCTAAAAGCATATTACATCAGAATTAAAGAAGCATAGAAGAAATCTTAATATTAATTTTGCCAAATACGAGATTTCCATTCTATTTTTATCATATTCATTTCTTGGAAAAGCTTTTCCTAACACAGACTAAAATATATAATTTGAAGCTCTACAGAATTATTTTTATGTATTATAGTTTGGATAATTTCACAGGTTCCAGGGTCAGGCATTTTTAAGATTTTTAAAAGTTTAAAGTATGCTTAGCAACACTGACAAGGATGGTTTCACATTCTTTTAAATATTTCAAAAGCTAGGAATTTTTATTTCCTTTCTCCATTTAAGATTTATAATTGTACTATGTAGAAATGTTGTATGTAATTACTATTTACCACATGTAACTATTTTAGTATGTTACCACTGACTGAAAGATCCATGTCATTGTCCTAGAATATAAAACTGGAAATAGGCATCTTAAAGGAATCTGAATATACAATCCAGGACCACAATGTGGCTTTAGGCTCAAAAAGGTGGGTGAGAGAACATGAACTTGGTAAAACGTCATAATTAAAAGATTATAGTGAATAATACCAAAATATTTATATTGTATATTGGTTGTATATATACTCCTGATAATAATCCAATAGTTTAGCTGTCCTCTGGAAGTCTGCATGTAAGTGGAGTCTGTTTCTCAGAGCCAGACTGATTGTGGTAGAAAAAGCAATAGGCTGGGAATTAAATGCCTTGGATTCACAACCTGTTCTTGATATATCTATGTGACCAGGCAGGTTATTCCATCTCTTGGCTTTAGTTCTCTAAACTGAATAACCCTTCAAACTATTAAATTCAATGATGTTAATTATTTAATATACTGCTAGTAAGTTTGAAGAAGGCCAAAGTCACATACCTCAATTTGCCCTAGGAAATTTCATTAAGTAATTCAAGGTACTTTTTGGACACAGAAAGATGCATGTTTATCAAGTTCTGTATTCAAAGAAGAAGAAAACAAAAAATAGGCTAAAATATAGAATTTGAAGACATATTTAAAGACATATACACATATATATAAGGACATATATATTATATATATATATATAGCATCTTATAGCTGTTTCTTAGACTTACTAGAAATAATCATTTGGTTTGCATCTCAAATAAGTCCCTCTGTTAAACATTGAGAATAAAATCAGATTACTCATGTGTTAAGAGCTAGACAACTAGTATAGAAGGAAAAGTTATCAAGAGTTTCATGCTACATGGTAATGTGCAACTTATGTTAAGACAGGAGAGCACGTAGACATTTTCATGTACTTAAATAGACTTGCGGTGAGGAAACAAGCACTGTGGCAGAAGACACCGAATCAGAGTACACACGGCAGAATACAGCACAAAGGAAATGTGAACTGAATAAGCAGAGCCACGTGGAACAGCAGGTAACAGTGGGTTAGCATAAATCAAGTGAGAGTAGTTTTAAATACTTGGCAACAGACCCATTATCCACCAACCAAAGTCTGAAGTGTAGAAACAAGGAGAACAGGAGTAATAAAGGAAATGTCACCTATTCTTTTGAAATCTAGACTTTATGTTATCTATCCTCAGCTACACCCATGATGATTACCATCACCTCACCCACAGACCAGGAGATGGGAATGTGAATGGAGTGGAGGAAAGCAGCCGTGAAGAGAGTAGGAACAGAAAATGAAAAAAATAACACATCCAAAGTACCACTGGTTTGGGGTTTTGTAGGCTGAATTGTGACCGAAGTAAAAAGTTTAAAAGAAAAGACTGCATACCAGCTTTCCCTTTACTCTCCACTCAAGACTTAGGGCTCACTTAGGTAACCGACAAAAATGAATCTTTAAGTCCTTTGACAGCTGGTTTCCCCTCAACTGTCCTTTTTCAGCCACACCCACATAAGGCTGATTATGAAGCAACAAGACCACGTTTACAGGATACACACAAATATCTGTCTTGCTACTCTTTGGTCCCACACGTATTCTCACAGGCTACAACTCTGAAAATGAAGTATATACACAGACGAATATGACTGAGGCAGTTAATTCTGGTGGGAAGAAAGTAGCTCTTGTAATGATCACAATCAGTGACAGCTAATTACTACAGTTAAATGACAGGATGGCACATTATGAGGTAATGCCCATAACCAGTTAAATTTCTATAGCCCAATTTTGCCCATGTGCTTAGTGACTGTCTCACAAATCCATCTTCTTCCACTGAAATAAATTCAAGTATTAGTTTCCGCCCACCCCAATCATAAATCGATTTAACTTAATAAAAATTAGACGTTTCAAAATAAACAGGAAAAGAGTAAAACTCATTTTTCATTTAGTTCTGAAAGGAGCAACAAAAAGTATACTACTGTTCTTCAGATTCATAAGAACTTAGAATTATGTTAGGATATTTAAAAGTTGAACATGTTTTCAGAAGCACAATATTCATTTTTATTATATAGACCAGATAATTCCTAATCTAATTCTGACACACAAAACAAAATATCTCACCAAGTAGACAATTAAAATTCTCAAATTGGTTCAATATACTTCAAATTTTGAATTCACTATTTTGTACCAGGACTTTAAATGGAAGTGTATATAACTTCTGAATTTTCCTCCTGGTGGCCCAGAAGGTAAAAAATCTACCTGTATTGCAGGAGACCCGAGTTTGATCCCTGGGTCAGGAAATCCCCTGGAGAAGGGAACGGCAACCCACTCCAGTATTCTTGCCTGGAGAATTCTATGGATAGAGGAGCCTGGTGGGCTACAGTCCATGGGATCGCAGAGAGTTGGACACAACTGAGCAACTGACACTTTCACTTCACTTTCAAGCTAACTAAGGTGACTTTTTAAGGAACAAAACCCTCTACAGTATGATCTTTCTGCTGAAAATTTTGGGAATCGACACTAACAATTTTTCAAAGAAGAAGTCCCAAAACATAAAAGAAATACACTAATATAAAAAGTCTGGATCCAATTTACCTGAAGGAGAGCCATGTGCTGAGGTCATACTTTTGACCTTGGAGTCGGATAGTCGAGAGATACTGTTAGCTCTAATTCTAGGAGAAAATTTATCTGAAGGTACTAATCTGGCTCCACTTCTAATGATGGCTTCTGCGGTCCGTGAAGAGGCACTACTTCTAGAGATCGTTGCTTCAGAGTCACTGCGAGCCGATAATGAGCCAAGCCTTGTTCTACGAGGCTGAGCCAACAAATCAATCCTAGAAATGTTACGCCTTCCTGTGGGAGGTTTGGATGTCGAACTTGTTGTGGACACTTCAGAAGCAACAGATGCTTTGTCAGCATCAGCAAGTTCACTGTCCGAAGCTTCACCGAGTCGGGCTCTGCGCAAGAGGGAAGTCCTGGTAGGTCGTGGCCTTGGTAGAGTGGTGGATTTACTGGACGAACCAGGTGCTCCAGGAGAAGTCTTGGATTTAGTTACTTTACTTCCTTCTAGTTTGGAATGTGCGTGCTCATCAGTTGAGGTAAGTGGAGTCCTTCCATGAGATTTACAAGAGTAAGTTTCCTGGTCAGATGACATAACATCAGAGATGGCCGAGTGAGGTACACTAGAGGTTTGGTCATCATCTGTTAAATCTACTGAAGGCTGCCTTATTCTTCCACTGGACTGCACAAATTTACGACCCTCTGCCCGAGAACCTATATCTGCAGAACGACTTTTTGTTTTTTTTTCAATTTTCTCCCTAGCACCCGACGATGACGACTTTGTAACATCTTTGGAAGGAGAACCTGTGGAACACCTATCTTTATAGAGACTAGTGAAACTCTTTCGCTTTTGGGTTGACTTTCTTTCAGTCTCTCCAGTAACCAGACTGATGGTACTAGCTGTGTCCACATCAGATTCGGGTGAAATGGAGTTGTCTCTGTTATAACTGGGAGTATCTGGGCCTTCATCAGTTTTAGTATCTTCACGCAGTTTAGCTTCTAGAAAAGCCATTACTGCTTCTGTGTCTTTTAGAATAAGGGTCGTGTCCATACTAGAATCAGTATCCATAGAATCACTTCTTTCTCTTATTCTGCTGGCTGTTGTTAATGCTAAGGAAGGGGGTGTTGATAAAGGCTGTTTATTTATATGGGGGATAAGTTCTATGGGTATGTTGGGGCTAGGTTTTTCTATAGTGAAGCTTCCTTGTCGCACTAACGACTTGGAGGATTCCTTCTTGTCTCCTCCCTTTGAGGTCTGACTTTTCAGAATTTCCTCAGCTTTTCTTCTCTTACCCTCATTTTGTATTGCTCTTTCTCCTTTGCCTGCAGAAAGTCCTGGAATTTTTTCTTGAGGCTGTGACTCCTGCTTAAAAGACTCCTCCCTACATCTATCTATCTGACCCGCAATGGTTTTTGAAGAAGATAATTTAGTAGGTGTCCACTGTGCCTGTTCCTTTTGTTCTTGTTGCTGGATTTTAGCTAATGTTTGCTTTACCAAAGAAGCTTCCTTATCAGTTTCACTTTTCTCCTTCCCAGAGTAAGAGCTGCCTAAGTGAAGCAGGGCTTTACTATCTCCACCATTTTTAAGAGTCTCACCATTTACTGCCCTGTTCATTTTACTCAAGGCTCTGTCAGTGTCTTGTTTATCTTTCTGGTATACCTGGGCAGGTGCTTCTTTCTCCTGAAGCTCCGTGTCTTGCTTTTCTCCTATCTCTGACCTCTGTGCTATAACCTTTGTTCTGGAGCTCTCAAGAGACTTTTCTTCACTTGGAAGCTGGGGAAGGGTTCGTCTCCTTCTCTCTCCCTGACTAGCCAAGGAAGCTGCTGAGCCAGTACTTCTCAGTGAAATGCCAGATTCACTGATGTCTGTATCTATAAAAGAAAACAACAAAAAAGGAACTTACTGGGGCAAAAATGTGAAAATAAAACAAATGTCATATTACCTTAGATTTTGAAGTTAAGAAATGGCTTAAGTATAAAGTAAAACTTTGAAGAAATAAGCCAACATTTTGACAGTATAATTGAAAAAGAAAATGCAACACTGAGATGCACAAATAGGAGAGCAAATTTTATGAGATGAAAATTAGGGTCATCTTATCTTAAACCTACATCTGTTGCTCTCTTTTTCTTTTAATGTCATTAATGGAAGAGAAGTTCACATTCTTGCTTTTGTGACTTGTCCCATCTGTGAATTTCACTCACAAAAAATGGACTCTGCATAGTATATACAGAAGTGTAAAAATAATGTCTAATAAACAGTTTATATGCTATACTTTGAATTACATAGTAAAGAATAATAATATACCTAAATTTTAACAAGCATATTATCTACTGAAACAATGACAAGTCTGGATTTCCTAATAAAACAGAAAACGTAGAACTTTAACAATGTTTTCTCTTTATTTAATTTTTTTTAAACAATGTTTTCTAAAAGAAAAAATTCAAAGTTAATTAAAAGATTTTTAATAATTGTAAGAAAGGAAAAAGGTGACAGGACTTGTCATAATTTCACAAACTGAGTTATTTTTAAATTATGATCTTCTGGTATATTAAAGCCTCAAACTGAGAAGTTGATGGGAAAATATAAAACTTCAACGTTTCCATGTGAGAGACTTTGAGAATATTACTTAAGGAGTACTTTCCTGTTTATAAATGAAATGTATTTCTGAGAAAAGGGATCTTTTTAGGGAAATATAAATTGACATATAAAGCATTTAAACCTTTTGGGTATAAGTGGAAAAAAGATACTAGATATAGCTTCTGTGGTCATCCCTTTATAATTCTAAAATTTTAGCATCTAAATTTCATAGCTATACTACGGCTATAATGTAGAAAAATACTTAATGACTTACTAATGTAACTTTAATTTAGCAAATGATCGTGTTATTTGGTTATGTCTTATCTCCACAGTACTACTTGAAGCACTAAACTTATTTAGTTATAGCTATTTTATCTTTTTGTACTTTTCTAGCATTTCTCACACTGTCCTGGCTCGTAACACACACTCAATGAATATTTGACAAGAACATTTTAAGTAGATTTATCAGCTTATCTAAGTAAGCTCATTTAGAACATGATGAAACAGGAATAAAATAATGAAAGCCAAGTATTATTAATTTTTATAACAAGGGTAGAATTTTGCTTTCCACAGCTAATAATACTTTTATAATGATTCTTTATAAATTTCTCTAGCCTGACTTGCTTTTTTGTTCCCCAAACAGTAATCAGTTTATGTGAACCAATCTGAAAATTATGCTATCTTTCCAAAGATTTTTGGTAATATTAAAAATTACTTATAATTTTTATGACAAATTATACAGCTTTTCTAGTACACTGCTGTGTACCTTGCTCAAATACTTGCTGACTAATGTTTACGAAATTCCTAAAAAGATTTTTGGTTGCCACAATAAACACAAAATAAATTTCGATTTCAACTTCCAGCAATAACACATCTAAGAAAATAGATTAAAAAACCACATACAAATTCTCCTGAGGGTTTTATTCTTTAATGAAGAAAATGTAATGAACTGAATCTAATAATAAAATCATTAAGAGGCATCATAATTTCTGTTTTTTCAAAGAGATTCTATATTTCAGTTCACAGTAGTAAAAAGGTAGTAATAAAAATCATATTATACATTTGCAAAAGATGTATTTAGTAAATTAAGTTGTATTACATAAATTTTCTCCATTGAACATATGGAAAAAAGTGGCATTTAAATACTTGATGTGTTAGTGAATGGGAGAGTTTGGAACTATATTAGTCTTATTTTTAAATTTTCACATGTATATATGTTATATACATATAGTCATATATAAGTTTTTGTGAGTACACACACACACATGCTTCATCTACAAATTACCTCTATTTCCAGTTAGGGTTACATTAATGACATCTGCAGTTTTAGTGAAAATAAAATCTATATATAGTAGCTTGAGACTATGTGAATATATTTATTTAGGTTTAATTCACTTCTCACTACACAGACTTAGCTTATAGTATTTTAAAAACTGATGTATGGTTCACAAAAGAAAAAAAAAAGAAGGAAAGAAAATACCATGCTCTAAAGGAACAGGTACAGACAACTCCATTATTCTTTCTTCTTGATCATGCCTTGTATGATTGGCAGCCAAACTAGCCCATTGTGAAACCCAACGCTTGTTTCCAGACGAAGATGTACCTTCCTAAAGGAGAGAAATAAAAGAATGAAATGCTAGTCTGTCAAGTCTGTTCTCATGTTCAGAGAATTTCATTTAGTCATTAAATTCCCTTTAACATATCATATAAAGCAATATTTAAACCTCACATTGATATATTATCATTTGTTATATTTCCTTATATATAAAGATTTTCTAGGGCATCTCTTTTAACTACAAGATTATTACTGTGAATGTAGTAAAATTTTCTGTACTTATTAAGTACTAACAATGGTACTAAAATAAACTCTTAGAGCTTAAAATTTACTGCTGCTAAATAAACTCATGTGTACTACAATAGCTTCATGGCTACCACAGAAAAGTTAGTCCTACTCCATTCTATAGAACAGAGAGTCTAAGACCTATTTCTAAGTTGTTCTTTGGTCCGTTAAATGATTCCATAAATCAGACTGGTTCTACACTCTCAGGGCATATTAAAATCTACCAGGTCATGTCTTCAGGGATTTCAAGTACAAGCCCAAAGCTTTAGGCTTCTTTCTACAATACTTAAGTGTTTTCAGAAGAAGCTAGAAATCACTCAAATCTTTAAGAACTTTTGTATAACCAGTCTGAACATAGACCTCTCCGATCTAAATCTGTCTTTAAGGCAAATGATTAGTCAAGTGTGAAACAGAATTTAATTTGTGATATGGTTCCATATATATGGATTATTTATCGGTAATCCTTAAGCCCAGGTCAGTCTATGTATTTAAGATGGAAGATCTAGGTGTATAAAAAAAAATGTTTCCTCACTAGAAACTTAAGTCAATGCTCAGTACTGAATCTGTAATAATAACTAAGAATTGGAAAGCTCTGATCAAATTTTATTCTGAATTATTTCAGAAAGCATTTTATTAAAAGTGTCAAATGACAGTCTAAAAACTGATAAATATTTCATAAGACTACATACTATATGATTTCAAAAACAATGGATTAAAATAGTAAGTTGCATACAAGTGACGTACATACAATAAAGCCTAAAAATACCAAAGCCTGCTGAATCTCTGAATTCTTGCCAAGATTTTGTGGGAGTTGTTCACAGTTCTGAGACTGAAGGAGGTACCAGAGCCATTCACATCATTCTAGGAATACCCACAACAGAAGGGGTTTCAAAGACACACATTTATGTAGACCCATTCTGTGAAGACTGTTCTAATGGCTAGTTTAGGTAGTTCCTTCAAAGGCAGGTACATACTTGGGCTATATATAAATTTACTTGGCATGGGCTGAGGGGATAAAGAGGAGAAGAGGGAGTCCAACAAGTTCACAGTCACCAGCACCCTTTCTAAATTAATCAGAATACCAAAACACTGCTTTGAGTAAGTATCACTTGTTTTCAATAAGTAAATTAAGCATCTTGACAAATATCAAAATGAAATTGTTTTGAGTTTTCAGGAAATAGCAGACCATAAAGGGAAAAATTTTATATTAATAAGCAAATATATATCTGAATTTAGTTGACTATAAAGAATACATTTCACACAAATACTTCATTTATATTTATTTATACCTTAGGATTTAATTTATATTTAATATATATTTACTATTTGTATATTTTAAATTAACTCATTTTTTGGTAATATAATGAATTACCTGAATGATAATGAAAGGTAATATAATGAATAAGAGAAAGGGTTAACACATCAAAGCTCTTTAAGGTTCAAATTCTGGCCTTACAAGGTATGAGTTTCAAGACCTTGACCAAGTTAATTTCTACAGACTTCAGTTTCATTATTTGTAAAATGGTATGCAGAAAGCTTCTACTGAATGTTAGATCTTGTTAGTTGAATAAATTATAATACTTATCAGTCATATATATATTTTTTTACATTTCTTCCAATATATTAGTGTACAATGAAATTCTAAGAACATTTCTAGAAAAGGGATAAACATTTGTTGACTACAGAAATCTAAGACAATTACTCTGCTGGGTACTTTCTATCCTTCATATCCTTCCCTGTAAATAGGTTTTAGAAAAATACCACTTGCATAGATAAGAAAACTGAAGATGAGAAGAGAGGAAACGATTGATTCAAAGGTACCCTGTTAGATGTGGCAGTTCTAGGATTTGCACTCAGGTCTTAGAAGCTCTACTATGCTACACTGACTCTAACTATCAACCAAGCCACCCTTTCTAGTTGCATCCTGGGATGCACTACCAGGGCACTTATTTAGGTTTTTAAGCTGTATGTATCAGGCACAACCTTGCATGATAGATCTTTTCATTCTGAATACATGACCTTCTAGAAAGTGTATGCAGTGTGTATATATATATATACACACACATACACACACTTTATCTCAATGTCAGAGATAGTGAGCATATAGCTCATTAACTGCTAACTGAAATTTAACATTTTCACTGACTGCCAAAAGAAATATTACAGTGTTTTAAAAGAGGATATATTAACTGCTTAAAATACTATACAGCTGACCCTTGAAAAAAGTGAAGGCCGAGGGGGAATGAGAGCTCCAACCCACTGTGAAGTCAAAACTCCATATATAATTTTGCAGGTGGCCCTCGGTATCCATGGTTCCCAATCCTTGGATTCAACCATGGATCGTGTACTACTGTAGTATGTATTTAGTGAAAAATCAAATCTGTGTGACAGTGGAACTGCGCAGTTCAAACCCGTGTGGTTCAGGGGTCAGCTGTAATTAACAAATGATAAAAATTTATATTTTGCGCATGTAAAAAATGTGAGGAAGATGTGTATACCTCTGAGATGTGAAATCCAGGTGTACTCAGTGGTTTTCTTTCTTCCATGACTACTGCAGCAGAACTGAGAGCCCAATCTTTTATCAGATCTTTATGTTTTTCATTGATAATAGGCCTATTATAATCTTGATTGTCATCTACTCCAAATACCTAGGAGGAGAAAATTATTTTATAAATGAGATTCTGAGTAGCAGATTAATATGTGAGCACTGTCAGTAACTTCAGAGGCAAAAAACAGGATTTTAATTTCATAGGTAAGTTCAACAATGAGGGAAACCTGTTTAATGACAGGATAACATCCAATAGGAGTAACAGCTGGAGATGAAAACAGAGCAGTGGTAGCTCATGTAAATGTAACTAACCTTTTTAAACATTTAGCAAATGCACCATTTGATAAATAAGAGATATTCAGGATATTACATTTGCTTTGTTAGAAGATGTTAATAATGTCAAGCATTTTAAGATGCCAAGTGTTAGGATGGAGTACCATACCGCTTCAGCTTGTCTCTGCTTTTGAGAAGCATGCTGGAAGCTTAAAGCTTATGGTTGACTTTATCTGTTCCTTCCCTAACAAGTGCTTAATATTTACATACATGATTTAAATTTATACATATAATTTTCTCAGGTACTAAATAACAGACTTTATTGTGTGATCTTTGTATAAAATATACTATAATTCTTAAACTTTGTGTAGAGTAGAACATAATTTTTAAACTTAAAGGCCTTTGTTTGAAATGCAGATTCCTGAGTCTGTTCACACAGGTTAGCATTTTCAATAAGAAGGCTGTCTGTAGTCAACACTTCTGAAATATTCTAAACATAGAGACCAACAATCAATCATGAACCTTTAAGGGCAGTTACCTGAGTCTTACTCATTTATTGGCATAACTAAGGCTTTGAATTGACTGGGAAAAGTTTATATAAACTTTAACACTGTTTTACTCTTAAGTCTACTTGGTTGCCAATGGTTATTATTTATAGGTATTAGTTGTGGTTCTAATTATTAAAATGAAGAATGGTAACATGTGCTTGAATTAGCACTTTGTAGAAGAGAGCTTTAGAATAAAATCAAAGAGCCTTCATTTTCTACAAAAGTGGAAAAAATCTTTAAGTTAAACTATTTTCTAGAAAACTTTTTAATGATATGGTACTTTTTAATGATAGCTGATAAACTCTGAAGTCTACATTTAGTAAAGCAAATATCAAATTTTCAAAATTCACTGAACTTGGAAATGTTACCACTAGATGTCATTACTTAATATTTAATTCAAATATGACTGTACAGTTCTCAAGAATTATGATTTAATATTCTGTTGAACCACTCAGTATTCAAATATTCAAATATTCTTTGCTTTAAGAGAAAGCTGGGTATTATTGTTTGACTATTAAATCAAATATGATTTTTTTTTTAGTATACAGAAGGGAAAAACAAACCCATTTCATTTTGCCAAAGAGTAGAATTAGCAAGTTTAACAAGAACAGCAGTAAGACATACTAAATATATCTTTCCATGTGCTCTGCCTTCAACTTCACTTGTAAAGAAAGAAATCAGAACTACTAAGTTATGCGTGACTACCTTAAAATTTTAAAATTATCTCTAACTCAAGTCACTGAACTCCACATTTACTGAAGCTTATTTCCTTATGTGCATAATCACACACAAAAAATTACAACTCAAGTTTTTGAGAAAAAGATAAAAATAATCACATGTGATTACTTGTATGTTGTATCTCTCTGGCACATTAATATAAAATTTACCTTCAGTTAATTTCTGATTTGATGATATTTAATTCTATTCCATACTCGAAATGGACTTCCAAAACTTTGATTTCCTTAAATATCTAAGCATCAGCAGTTCTGAATCTATTAAATCTCTTGAAATTGCTTCTGACGCTATTTTGAAATAATAATGAAAGACACACACACACACAGAGAACTAATGTTTTTAGGGAAGGGGACTGAAACTGTACAGAAAGTGTAGTCACATGACTTCCTACAGATTCCTCTTAAAACATCAGAGCTATTAACAGCTATACACATATCTGTCAGAGAAGTAGCAATGTATTGATATTTTCCCAACAAGTAATACAGCCTGAAGTAGTGCTTGCCATATGAGCAAGGAAGCCTTCAAAGTTCATACCTACATTTTTGATAACTTTTGAAAAATTAATGATACGAATAACTAGTTCAGCTTGAAATCTAAATTGTCATTTTCATGTCTCAGTATAAAAAATCTACAACTTTCATGTGAAAACAAAGCAGACAGAAACAGCTATACTCTGTGTACTTTAAAGCTATAGTACTTTGCACATCTAAAAAAGTACATACAATCTGACATGCATACAATAAGTTAAACACAATTTGAAGGCTCTTCAAAGCAGAGACCAAGCTTGCTAGATTTTCTCATCTTTTCATTCTAGATTTTGTCCCCAAGTGATCGTCACTGAAATCACTAACTGCAAACAGTTATTCAACCTATCTGTACTTCCTCCTCCTAGATGGCTCAGTGATATTACACACATACTATGCTAACCTAGGCTCATTAATCTTTTCTCTTCCCCACTATGCAGGGCTCAATTAAACCCCCAAACTTGATAAAGTACAAAATCAGGGTGCCTCTCATTCAGCTAGAAACTTTAGATTAGAAGTTTAAAGTGAGAAAGAAAGAGCAGATATCTGTCCAACTTGTATATTTCCTAAGTAGAATCCTCCTCCTAAGTTCGTCAGTTTTTAATTTTTCCAAAGGGCATGCGGAAGGAGCAGGAGTGGTATGGGAACAGAAATTTTCTTTCTGAACTTGTACTCTCTGTGCTCTCTGGTACTGGCAGTTTAAAAATTATTTATTTACCTTAGGGGCTGGGAGTGTTTTCATGTATTCTTCCCTATAATTCCCTTGATCCAGACAGATGCATCTCTATATGGGGGAGTGACCTGTGACTCCTCTAGGAGCCTCTAGGTTTAGGGTAGGAAGATAGAATTAGGGAACATGTTCTCAATCTTTTCCTTTGAATACATATATGTGATATGTAGCATCTCACTTTGGGATTTCACAGCTATATCTCATTGGTTACTTTAAATAGTCTTAACAACCTGCTACTGAGGTATGGTAACATTATTTGTAGGTTGTGGGTTCACCATAGGGCATTTAAGAAATAAACAAACAAACTGTATATAAGCTCAGTTGCTCAGTTGTGTCCAACTCTTTGCGACCCCCTGGACTTTAGCCCACTAGGTCCCTCTTCCATGGTATTATCCTGGCAAGAATATTGGAGTGGGTTGCCACCTCCTACTCATATATATATATATATATATATATATATATATATATATATATATATATATATAGTTGTTGTTGTTGTTGTTGTTGTTGTCCTTGCTCTCAAGGAGCTGAGGTTTAAATCAGGAGCTTAGGGGAAAAGAAAAACAAAAAAAACAGAATGCCATCTGAACTAAGCAGAGGTATTCTGTAATTAAAACAAAAAAGAACTAGGCAATATTTTTAGATTTTAGTTTTAAATTTAAATAAACTAAACATTCTTCGGGATGATAAAAGACTAGCATGTATAACACAAAGTGAGCCTGTGAAAAGTTTGACCTAGATTTTTCACCACCATATTATCACTATAGTCATAATTAGTTAAAGGTTCAGACTATATTGAGAATGTCCAGTGTCTAATTCTGAAATTGGAAGTTGGAGAAGGGGGAATAACGGTATATCAAACCCAAGATTAACTTTCATGGGGGTAAATATTACACCTACTGAATACTTGAAAGAGGGATCAAATTACATTTGGTAACCTCAGACATAGGTTGCTCACTTCTTGTGACAGAAAGCTGAGAGAAGAGTGAAAAGGGGTAGAGGAAAGGAGAAGACTTAGGCATACAAACGTGATAATACTAATACAGAGCAAAATAGCAATAGTCCTCAATGTATTAGTTTAAAATTTTTCCAAATCAGTTGAAATTCGTAATTTATTCTCCCACAGAAATGGAAATGAGGCTTCCCTAGTGGCTCAGACGGTAAAGAATCTGCCAGTCTCTACTAGTCCAAATCAACAGTAGTTTCGCATGGGTTATGGAAATCACTTGACACATAACAGTTCAAGAATTATGCAGAATGCTCGCCACTAACATCAGGGAACAAAATCAGGAAAATTTAATAGAAGGTGAACTTGCAGTTTTCCAAGAAAATCTAATTTCATTTTTAAAATGCAAAAGCTGACAAATTCAGTGGAATAAACGGTTCTAAACATTTAACACTGTTATTTCTATTACATATTTTTAACCAATTTTAAAATTTAAAATCAGACAAAGTTATAAAGGAAGAGCTCAGAATGGGGATACGAGATATATATTATAATTCAGCATGATATACAAATAAACACAAGTACATGCATGTTCATGGAGCGTTATTCACAATAGCCGAAAGGTAGAAACAACCCAAATGTCCATTAATGAGTGAACAGATTAAAAAATTTGGTATATCCACACATCATTATTATTTTTTTATTATTCAGTCAAAAAAAGGAATGAAGTATTGATGCATGCTACAGCATGGACAACACTGAAAAGACTATACAAAGAGAAAAGTAGCAAGTCATAGAAGGCCACATGCTATGAGATCCCATTTATATGACACGGCCAGAAGCAGCAAAGCCACAGATGCAGGAATCAGACTGGTGGCTGCCAGGAGCCTGAGGACAGAGTGACTGCTTAATAGGCATGGGATTTCTGCATCAGGTGATGAAAATGTCCTGGAGCTACAGAGTGTTGATGGTTGCACAACAGCGTGAATTTACTAAAATCAATAAACTGTACACTTCAAATGGCTAATACAGTAAATGTTACGTGAACTTTGTTGTTTAGTCACTAAGTCGTGTCTGACTCTTTTGTGACTCAATGAACTGCAGCCTGTCAGGCTCCTCTGTCCATGGGATTTTCCAGGCAAGAATACTGGAGTGGGTTGCCACTTCCTTCTCCAGGGAACCTTCCCAACCCAGAGATCGAACCCACATCTCCTGCATTGGCAGGTGAATTCTTTACCACTGAGCCACCTACCTGTTTATTTTTAAAGGCACCATCTAGAGTTCCAGAAAAACATCTATTTCTGCTTTACTGACTATGTCAAAGTCTTTGACTGTGTAGATCACAACAAACTTGGACAATTCTGAAAGAGATGGAATACCAGACCACATGACCTGCCTCTTGAGAAACGTGTATGCAGGCCAGGAAGCAACAGTCACAACCGGACATGGAACAACAGACTGGTTCCAAATAGGAAAAGGAGTAGATCAAGGCTGTATATTGTCACCCTGCTTATTTAACTTCTATGCAGAGTACAGCATGAGAAATGCTGGACTGGAAGAAGTACAAGCTGGAATCAAGATTGCAGGGAGAAATATCAATAACCTCAGACATGCAGATGATACCACCCTTATGGCAGAAAGTGAAGAAGAACTAAAAAGCTTCTTGATGAAAGTGAAAGAGGAGAGTGAAAAAGTTGGCTTAAAGCTCAACATTCAGAAAACGAAGATCATGGCATCTGGTCCCATCACTTCATGGGAAGTAGATGGGGAAACAGTGGAAGTAGTGGCTGACTTTATTTTTCTGGGCTCCTAAATCACTGCAGATGGTGACTGAAGCCATGAAATTAAAAGACGCTCAATCCTTGGAAGGAAAAGTTGTGACCAACCTAGACAGCATATTAAAAAGCACAGACATTACTTTGTCAACAAAGGTCTGTCTAGTCAAGGCTATGGTTTTTCCAGTGGTCATGTATGGATGTGAGAGTTGGACTATAAAGAAAGCCGAGCACTGAAGAATTGATGCTTTTGAACTGTGGTGTTGGAGAAGACTCTCGAGAGTCCCTTGGACTGCAAGGAGATCCAACCAGTCCATCCTAAAGGAGATCAGTCCTGGGTGTTCATTTGAAGCACCGATGTTGAAGCTGAAACTCCAATATTTTGGCCACCTGATGCAAAGAGCTGACTCCTTTGAAAAGACCCTGATGCTGGGAAAGACTGAGGGCAGGAGGAGAAGGGGACGACAGAGGATGAGATGGCTGGATGACATCAGACTCAACGGACATGGGTTTGGGTGGACTCTGGCAGTTGGTGATAGACAGGGAAGCCTGGCATGCTTGGTTCATGGGGTCACAAAGAGTCGGACACGACCGAGTGACTGAACTGAACTCAAAGGAACCATCTGACCTTACCTTCTTCCTTTTCATCTGTCTGGGTAAATCTCTGTCCTTTCCCAGAACCTATCCTACATCCTTGAGTCTTCCTATTCTTTTGGACTCTTATAGCCACCTTCTTTTCCTTTTTCATCACTGTTTAGCATTCTCTCTTTATTAGTTCCTCTTTTTGTATATTCAAATCACACTCAGTTCTTATCTAATGCTTCTATAGTTAAAATATCCAGTTTCTCTCCTTTTAATAGCTTAATTCATTGTCATGCATTCTTTTCTTTCATACCTAAAATCTGGCTGCTCATCAATTACTATCTTATGCTTTCTTTGCCAAACAGATTTTTAAGCATTAAGTGCCTAAGTGGGTATTAATAGAAACTGAAAAGTATTTCTAGATTTCTATTAATCAAAGCAATCCCCCTGAAACTCACACATTTCTTCTGATGCAACCAAGTCTTTTGCAGCTTTCATATTTCTCATTACAAAGAAAAACTTACAAAACACAGATTTTAAATTATACATTTTAACAAGTTATTTTGGACTCAAGATATAAACAAATTTAAGCACATAAAATATAGGAATATCTGTGGAGGCCTTACTGCATTTAATCAATCTATAAATTCACTGAAATAAATTAGCTAACATATAACTAACCACATATAAATATTGATAAACATAAAAATCAAGTCAATATTTTTTCTTTCTCATTTATCCATTCACAAGATAATTACTGAGTGTCTACTACATACCAGGCACTGCTCTAGTCACAAGAAATACAAACATGATGAATACAAATGAGATCATTCTAGAAAGGACAGAGAGAAAATAAACTAGCTAGAGGTAAGTTCTATAAAGAAATCACGGTAGTATTACAGGAGGGTAATGCTGGGGCTATTTTATAGATCGAGTGGTTAAAGAAAGCCTCTGAAAGTAAATTATAAGAAGGAGGTAGGCATGCAAAACTAAACCAAAAAACCACACAGGGAAGAGCTTATTAGACTAGGGCACAGTAAGTGAAAATCCCCTAAAAACCAGGAAAATAAGTAAGATCTCTTACAGTGGTAGAAAAAGGAAAATCGGGGCAAACCTAATAAATCTTAAGCTTTTAACTGAAAAAAAGGTGAGGGTTTCCTTATGAAGCTTTGGGGGTTAATACAGCAGTAAAGAGTTTCTTGTACCTAAGAAGGACATGGAGTGTTAAAAGGGGGAGAGGAGCATCAACAGAGTGACCAAAACTGAATTCTCCTGATACAAAATTGTTTTTTAAATTGTTCAGTGAAGAGACAGCAGGAAAGAAGATTAACATAAAAGAAAAAAAATCAAGCTGTCAGAATTTACCTGTTAAGAACCACTATTTGCTTCAGCCCTTTTATTAACTCAGATTATTTCTGGATTAATAGCAATTAGAAAAAAAAATATTAAGTCAAATTCCAAATGCAGCCTCTATTATCAAGGTCCTCTTCTACTACTCAAGGCTCTTGTCTGATCTCTTTTCCTTTAGTTCCCAGACACCTGACTGGGTATATGAGTGGACTCTGCACATACCTCCCTCCTCTGTTCTAACAGGCTCTCTTTACCTAGATTTTGACTCCACTTTATCACAGTTCCCTGGCTCTGACTTGAACCTAGTCTAGAATCTTGCTGTGAATGTCATAGAGTTTGGAATATCTTCATTCCAAATTGCTTATACCTGGATCCAAGTTCTCAGCACTGACTTCCTTTGGGATGTCTCACTGCTGTCAATGTTCCTCATTTTGTGTTTCCAGTCCTGTATAGTTCTCCTGGTTCTGGATTCTTCCCTACCACCTGTTGCCTACAGAATCAGCACTGATAGATACAAAGCCCCATGAAGGGAGACGATATGCTAACAAGACACATTGGGGGAATCAAAACTCAGGAAAGAAGTATCTGGTAGAACTGGTCCATGGTATGAAATTTATGGAGAAGAAAAATACTTTTTTCAAAAGAAACTTCAGCCCTCTACAAAGGCCAATAATTTTTCTTTTCATTTAATATTTGGCTTTCTGTTTTCACTACCAGTCTTTCTCATTTAGCCTAAAAGTCTATAAAGTAGCCCTGACAGTATCCTCCTCTTCCCTTAGCAGTGTTTTGGACGAAGGAGTGGGGAAAAGAAACTGGTACTATGATGGGTTCTCTAGGTTATTATAGGGAAGTCAAAGGAGGGAGGTCTAGGGGAGGCTATCATTGCAGCGGAAGATAATTACCTTTAATCCAGGCAGTTACCAGCACTTTCTTATTATAGCACATCTCCATGTAAGCTTAGATGTAAAACTTAAGAGTTCTTCATGAATAACAGACATGTGCGTTAATATTATAAAAAGTAAATTTGGGGACAAAGCATACAATAAGTGTTATCTACTGACAAACACACGACACAGAAGTATAAACCAAAATGCTGTCATCCCGTAACTTGGAGGTTGGGGCAGAGATATCTCAGTGCCCTTGAACTACGTAATAGTACAACTGACACAGAAAAAGATAATGGCATTATAGCTTGATCATCTCTTTAAAGAGATCCTACTTTGACAGTATGCAACTTCTCCTGAGTTGCCAGGCAAGTATACGTTCTGCTTTATCGTCTCTAGACACAGAAATACAATGTACTTTGGGGAAAAACTGAAAAGGCATTCTAGCGCTTATCATATTTAATGCCAGTGTATCATATGAAACTGCTGCTTACTCACTTTTATTATTCTGTCTTTGATTCCAAGGTGCTATTGTTCTTTTGGTTTTCTCTTACTCTTACGTTTGATTCTCCTTTACTCACTTTTCTTCCTTTGTCCACCTATACTGGTGTTGCTAAGAATTTCGTACTTTGCCTCTTCTCACTTTTATACTCTTTCCAGATGATCTCGTCTGTATTTTGCATTCACAGCTACCCTCTCATAATCCCCAAAATGTTATTTTAGCCCAGATCTCTTACCTAAGATCCAGACATTTATATTTAACTGACTACTGGACATGTCAGTAGCTTTTTAATCACCTTTTCTGCTTCCAGCCTTTCCAAGTTTCAATGCATTCTTCACACTTACTACAGTTGATTTGCATGTCACTGCCAGATTTAAAAGTGTTCAATGATTCACAACTGCATTCAGCATTAAAAGAATAACAAAAACACTAAAGTCCTTAATACGATATGGAGAGGCCGTCAATGTCTAGTCCAACCTCATCTCTCTGAAAGTAACTGTGGTCCTCTGAACAAGGCCTCTACCCTCCTGGGCTTTTGAAAAGATTGCTCCATATTTTTGAAAAACTCTCCTTGACCATGCCTATTATGGGAGTAATCCCATATGTTTCAAAACGAGCTCGGTTGGCAATTAAGTTCGGTATTTACTAAGGACATTTTATATGCCAGGCACTAAGTTCCTACAGTCATGGAGTTTATATTCTTGCACATGTGTGTATTTGTGTGTGTATTATAGGGGAGCGGAGAGGCAAATAAATAAATAGGAAACTATCAAATGGTGAAAAAGCTTATGATTAAAATGAAACAAGCTGATTTGACAGTACGGGGGTGGAGGAGGGGTGTTTCCTTAGATTGGACAGCTAAAGACTTCTCTGACGAAAAGATATTTAACCTGAGATCTCATGGAAGCTATTGGTACCCTTACTTGAATAGTTTGCTCATCAAAACATCCACCATACTATTTTTAATGCATATGTTTTCACTTGTGTATTTCCATGCCTCCATATACTTAGTTCCTGAGGGGAAGAATGCTCTCTTTCCCATTTCAATCTCTCTCCTAACACAAAGCTGGGCACATGGCAGATGCTGAATAAAGGTTGAGAAAAAAATTAATGAAATAAACCAGCTCTCAAATGAGGGAGTAAAAAAGGAAAGAGACCACACTGAAGTTTTCAGGCCCAAATAACAATTAAATTCAGATGGACAACAGCTGATGGTCCCCACTTCCATCCCACACACCCCAACTTTAAAAGGGAGAAAACGGATGACAAAGCTTACCCAACAACTTGATATGATGTCTGAATCTCCTCCCATCCGCCCAAAGTCCTTCTTACACTCTGATTCTGACTATTTGGGGTCTTTGTTTTCTTCATGCTCACAGGTTACTTCATTTTCTTCAGACATTTGTTTCCCCAGAGCCTGACTTTAGTCAGCCTGAATCTGACCTCTAGCTTTAACCACAGCCAGTAGAATCTCAGCACTTTTTCTTTGGCATTCACAACATAATGTAGTGACTCCTGTTTTTCCCTACAGTTATGGCCTTAGCTTTGTTTTCTGGTTTATACAAACTAAGAATGACTGAATTATCTACTCAGTCACATTCTGACATTATTCCCTTAAATGAATCCTGGTTTAGATTCTTGGTTTTCTTTATCCATAGTGTGACCAAATAATTTGTCACTGAAATTGGGACTCTTTTTGAAAATGAAAAAAAGGATGCTTATTATGGACAGCAGGTATACACGAGGTTTTATGGTCCTTCTCTTCATCCAGCAGTTTACTTTTCAAGAGTCTCAACTGCCAACAATGACTTCCTTCTTGACTTTCTGTTGTTGTGGCCAGGCTATTTCCTTGCACTTTTAACTTCCATTTGAGTTTCAGATTTGACCTTTTCAATGCTGAAGAACTTTTCAGGATTTATCAAAACCTAGTGTAGAGATTCATACATGGAAACTACTCACAAGGTTAATAACACAGCTAATATTTATAGACCTTTTATCATAAGATAGCATTATAATAATAAGCCTCATATATTTTATTGAATTCTTTTTGCAATCTAGTGTTCACTCAGTGTACTTATATCTGGTACATCTAGTACAGATCTGTCTGTCTACAAGTGTTCATGTTTTTAAACTATTACAATATAATCTCCCACTGAAAGATCTTTTAATAGAGAAACACCAATAAACTACAAATGAAATATACATAAATCAAACAAAACTACACTAGAATAAAATTAATCTGAATTTTAACACTTAATAGCTTTTTTTCCCCAAAATCTATCCTTTTATTTTCTACTTGACAGTATCTTAAATAGCAATATACTAACTTTAATCTGAAAGTAATGTCATTATTGATTCAGTGATGAAAATAATTAGAAATGACTGAGTCATTTTCTATTGCTACAACTGTGTTCTTAGCTTTCCTTTACTATTATTAGAAATATTACTTTATCTGTTTGTTAATTTTTAAAAACTTCTCTTTTTTTTATTTACTTCTCTTATTAACAACTATCATAATATCTATTTCCTAAATTAATGGGTTTCCGAAAGTCTGGAGTGCTATACCCCAACACTGAAAAATTCTGAGCATTTGCTCCTCAACTGACGGATGTTAGAAATTTTATATATATATACATACACACACTGTATACACTATAGAACACACTCTTAAACAGAAATAAAAACTATGAAATTAAAAATAAATATAAGTCCTAATAATCTCCTGCTTCCCAAAGGGTTACCTTGTCTATTCTCTAAAAGACCACTGTTTAAGCTCATCATCTGAACTAGTGTATCTCAAATGTTAATCTGCATATGAGCCCTACTTTTAAGGCAGATTCCTTTTCACTATATTTAAGGTGGACTGGAGATTTTGTATTTCTAACAGGCTCTCTAGTGATGCTAATGCTGCTCACATGCTAAGTAACAAGAACCGAAACAAGAGATTAATGCTTAGCCAAATTTATGTTTCTGTCTTCCAGGGGATAAAATATACAGCAGATTCTAAAGTCAATCTTTCATTACTGGGGGCAAAACTACTTTTTAAACCATATAACAATCATTATACACATTAATCAAAAACATCAAAAATAAAATCTGTAATGTAAATAACTATCATAACTAGGTATACCCTTGCTTAAACTCAGAGTATCATAAACACACTGATTTTGTTTTTATACATTTCTTTTCTATCACCACAGACAGCAGTGAATAGAAATTAAGAGAAGAAACTAAGGAGAAAGAATAAAATGGATTAAAACATGTCTTTTCATCTGCTTCAAAAATAAAATTAAAAAAATAAAAACTCTGTTTAACTATTTTTAACTGAAGCTCATGTTTATATTAATGGAGTCAACAGTAATCTGGTTTTCTTTGATTTTTAGTTTTTAAATGCAAAGTGAGCATGGTCAAGATGTAGCATTTAAAAAGTCAAACTTAAATTATTACAACTTTAACAGGTCCAAACAGCTTATATGTATAGAACTTTACATATGAAACTCAGGCAAATTCAGAATATAGTAGAACAAAATCAGAAAGCATTTTGGTCTTATTGTTAGGTTTCCAGTTCCCTAATAAAATCCTAAAGTTTTAATACACTACCTACATGAAAACATTTGATATCCTCTAATAATTTCCAACAGTTAAATATACCACGAGAAAACTAATACCAATTATTTACCTTGTCAATCATTTTTCTTGCTTCCACTTCCTCACTGTTGGGATTCTCTAACTCAATGGTATAAGTACCCTTGTCACTTTGGTCATCATCATTATCCTTTTCAGAAGCAGCGGAAGTAGCTTGATTTTTTAACATTTTATCCATCTCCTGGCTTGGTCTGTGCCCAAGACTCCCTGAACTTCTTAATAATGCAGTTTGTAGGAAGGGAATTGACACCGATGGCTCCTCTGATTTCTGTTTTAACAATTTCCCATGTGGAACACCATGCCCCCCTCTGTGGTGCGCAGAGCTAGTCTGTAAAGACAAAGAAACCACTTTGGCATCTGCTGTTGGAGATTTTGTTTTTTCAAGTTTTGTATGTGGTGCTGAATAAGTAGTTTCCTGACACAAGATTCCCGTACTCTGAGTGAAAGAATATGACCTTCTTTTTCTGGGATTGTCTTCATCAAAGAATGCAATCATAAAAGCAGTTTGACTTACAACAGCTTGGTCTTGATGCTTTTCAGTAGCCTGGGCCTTCTGTAGTTTTTTCTGTTCTGAATGGTGGCGCCTTAAGTGTTCCTCAAGAGTTGCACGCTTGCTACAGCGCCTGTGAGCCCCAGCATTTTCTGAGTCGCTTTGTGTACCATCATCATGTTTGTTTCCTGGACACAGAAAAGAAACCGCATAATAGAGACGGGAAAAAATCCTATGTAGAAAATCAAAGCATATACAAAAGTGCTGCTTGTTCTGCCCCTCCCCCCTTTCAATCCAAAGTCATATGTTCTTTTCAGTAACAGGCTCTGCAAACTTCCCTCAATTGCAATGCTTACATTCAAATTTCATCAACCAACAATGAGTCCTTTATAAACACTTGAATAGGATTACTTTTCTTTCTCCAAATTTTGACTTTATAATGGTTCATCAGTGCCTTAAAAGATAAGCAGTGCTACATCTATGATAGTCTGTATTTGTAACATTAAATATTAATCCTGCCTTTAAACCTTATACCTTATTTAAACAATCAAAAACTTATCTTTAGCATTAGAAGGGAAAAGACAGAAAAAAGTGTGATCCCACCAAAATGCTTATCATTACACAGGAGAAGAGAATGCAAATGCAATAAAAAAGTGTAATGAATCATTAATTTCAGTGATGTTCAAAACTTTCAAAAGTACCCCATTCCTTTCCTTTTTAATATATGAAAATGCAAATTTGCAGTTTCCACCAATTACTATACAATTCTTTACAAACATCTTTCTAGCTATAATTTTTGCAATTTTGTATGTGTGCTCAGTTAAACTCTGGTGGCTTCAAGTTAAATAAAGCATGCTAAAAGGTCTAGCATGGAAAAAGCATAGACTATGAAATCCTATATAAACCTACCAGACAAATGGCATGTTGCTAAATATAACGAGATAAAAATATATTTTCTCTATTAAGCATATAGAGTCAAGACAGAATACTGCAGTTGAATTTTGAAAACATCAGCTTCCTAACAGGCTTTTTGTTACTCTTCATGGCTCTATTAAGGACTAAGTGTGAAACTTTATTAAAACTACTTGATTTTTCACTGATTTAGAATTCTTATCATGTAAACATTAAGTACATTAGAGGAAATAATCAAATGGCAATTATTATATTCTTATAGCATGAATTTAATGGGAAGTTGAGTTATTCTATGTGTGTTTTAGACTGAGTCACAAATGAAGGCTTAAAAGATAGTTATTTAGAAGAAAGCTTAAATGAATCTAGTCAACCAGGTGTATGTCAATACTTCCAAAACTAAATCTGAAAATCTTCCTTCAAATTAGCAACTACTGAAAATACAATACGAAAAGAAAAAAAAATAAAATGGTGTTTAGTTTAATTAATGGAATTCCTGCCTGGGTAATTAATCTAGGGATAAAGGATAGGCAGATGGAATGCAGAAGCAAACAAAACCACTAGTTCAAATACAAAACTCAGGAAAATTGGACATTGTACAACCTATTTCATATTGCACTGGATATACTGCAAAGAAATCCAGTTTGTAAGAGCTGTAAATAACTAAACTCCCATATTTCATGTGTAATGGGACCAGATAACCCATATTACAAACATACACAATATGACGGACTTCCCTGGTGGCTCAGATGGTAAAGCGTCTGTCTATGATGCAGGAGACCCAGGTTCGATCCCTGGGTTGGGAAGATCCCTTGGAGAAGGAAATGGCAATCCACTCCAGTACTATTGCCTGGAAAATCTCATGGACAGAAGAGCCTGGTAGGCTACAGTCCATGGGGACTCGCAAAGAGTCGGACATGACTGAGTGACTTAATGAAAACACGACCTTTACAGACTTCAGTTCTTGTTCAGTTCAGTGGCTCAGTTGTGCCTGACTCTGCCACCCCATGGACTGCAACATGCCAGGCTTCCCTGTCCATCACCAACTCCCGGAACTTTCTCAAACTCATGTCCATAGAGTCAGTGTTAGTTATATTATTTCTTATAACAAGTTATATAACATAGTTATATATGTTATAACACATATATAACATATAGTCATATGTTATGACATACTTATACAATAATTCTTGTAACAACATATAAAATTTGGTGCTTATCTGGTGTCAGGTCTTTTCAGTATCTTTTAAGTTACAGGTTAAAAGAGTATAGATTAGCTATTTTCTTTGTAGAAAATTATTCTTCTTTTTCATTTCCCAGTGTTATACAAGATAACATATCTGATCAGATGAAAAAACTGCAATTTTTGTTTTTAGTTAACAGAAACAACATTAGGAACTGTTAAGATTTTTTCTGTTTTGTCTATCATTAATCATGCATTAATATATTGAAGTTCTTCTAGTATTTTTTAGGATAGATATGACTATAACTAATCAGTAGCTGTGGCCAAAAGAAGCTTCAACTCTCCTAATGAGTAAAGTGTACGGACTTTGTGAACATTATTATCTTCACTGTCCCAAAGCACATGCATTTCACTCTTGCAGGAGCAAAGTTGTTTTGTTTTGCCTACTTTCAAGTTTTTTACTGATCTAAGCAGTTGCTGAATGTCTAATTATTGTAAAATAGTTTCTATTTGCTATACTGACATTTATTTAGAGACTGGGTATATACTTTTGATCTCTTAAATTGTGGAAAATCTTTATCTAATAATGGCAGCTCTAACTTTGGGGGAAAGTAAAATGTCATTTGTAAATACATCTGAAAAAATAAAATGGATAAATATTGGATCAAAAATGAGGCATATTCACAAAGACATTTTCTTAGATGGTTTGTAAAATGTCTTGAAGGCAAATTTAAAAGTAGGGTTCTATGCAATGGCAACATACCAGAATGTATATCTACCTATAAATCAACTCTGATGGATAATAATAATTTGCATAATTTCTGGTAAGGATTTTCAAAATCTAACATAATATATGAATACAGTCTGAATGTGAACATTAATGCCTCTAACAGGAATCAAAATAACAGCTAAAACAGAAAATAGTCATTATAAGTAAAATTATAGTTACAATAAAAGGGTGTAGTAAAGTTTTTTTTTTTTTTTTTGGCCATACCACATGGTATGGAGGATCTTAGTTCCCTAATTAGAGGTGAAACCTGTGCCTCTTGCAGTGGAAGCAGAGTCTTAATCACTGGAATGTCAGGAAAGTTCCATAAAGGTATTTTTTAATGGTGATTTACATCTTAGCTCATTTGTGTACATTTATTAAGGATGGTCTAAAGAACATGTTATTTCTAAATTTTCAAAGTTTACACTACTTTTTACATTATACTAGGATATCAGTCTTATTTTACCCAATCCATAAAAAATGATCAGTTTACAAATGGGTAGCTTTTATATGTAAGCTTTAACCTATATATATATATATCAATATACATATAGGTCTCAATTTATGTTATTATCTAGCAGGAGTAAAGTTAACAATTATATGTCAAAAGTTCATATGCCAGGTCTTATGATAATTAAATACGGTAATAGGCCCTGACAAAGAATTAGGTAATCACACCATCTCACAATCTTGAAATGCCTTAGAAGCAAATAGGAAATAGGTATTTTTTCCATTAGGTGAAGAGAATCCCAAACCATAAAAGTACAGGTTAAACCAGGGTCAGTTTTGTCAATGATAATGAAGTCATTCATTGATTATTCAAATTACTGAGTACCTATCACATACTCAAGTCCCAGGAAAGAGCTAGAGATATAAGGTAATATACACTCTCACCTCAACAAGTATTCTTTTAAAGCTCTTTAACTTTTTGTATAGTAACAGAATGATCAGATTAACATGTAATCATTTCCCTTACAGTAAGCTTGTTATATAAAATCAAGATATAGTAACATAAATCTGTATTCAGCAAATTCTAAATTAAAATTTAACTAGCAAAACCAATGGGGGGAAAATGATTAGTTGATACTCTGATGTATTTGGTCAAGTATTTTTAATAAAACATTGAAAATTATTTCAAAAATAAACATTTAACTGCAATTTTCACTAGTGAAAAAATTCTTAATTCAATGAATTCCTAGTATCTCTAAATAAAATTTGTTTCATGATATGAGTATCTTGAGAACAGTCTGAAACACTCCACCAACAATGTGACTATACTGCCAAAGTAGAACTCTAAGCCCATAATTCAGTAACTTAAAATGTTTAAAATCTACATGTTGACATTTTACAGGAAGCACACAGTAGAGAATAGAATTAAACATGTATTTTCCTTAAATCAGGAAAATGATGAGAACTGTCTTCTAAGGAATTCCACTGGTGAAATGAATGAATATTTCCACAGGAAAAAGAAACATATGTAATGGCACACATTTTCCAGGCAAGAATACTGGAGTGGGTTGTCATTTCCTTCTCCAGAGGTTCTTCTTGACCCAGGGATCGAACTTGGCTCTCCCGCATTGTAGGCAGACACTTTACCGTCTGAGCCACCAGGAAGTCTCAATGGCATACATATAAATTTACGAAACCAATTTGGTTTTGGCAAGAAAATGAAGGCAGACTGTTTTGAATGAGTAAGCTGGATATGGGCAGAATGGCTGGCTTTTGAACTTTAAGATCAAATAAACCTTCAAAAAAGCAGAAGCAGCATCTTTATATCATATAATTATTTTTCTAATCATAGTTTGGTAACTGAAGACTGAAATTAACCATAAAAAAGGAAGTTCTGAAAAGTTACCTTTCAACCTTTTCAAGTAAACTGGAACATCACTTTTAATACTTTTGGAATCCTCTTCTGTTCTTTCCCATACCATCTGAGGAGGGTTGTTCTGTGCTAGCCAGTCAGCTACTTTGTTTTCAGGTGCCATCATTCCAGTTTGAATCCCTGGCAGGTCTTGAGTTCCAGGAGAAGACTTCTTTGACTTGTGGCGCTGATCAGAAGTAAATTTTGTCACGTGATCTCTAATAGTTACTTTCCCTGGGGTACTGTCATCAAATTCAATGGTAAATGAAGCATGCCCTGCACCTGTTGTATGAGAACTTGGTGTGTCTTTTGTTGGGATTTCATGAATAGTGCTCTCTGTTATTTGTGATGGTTGCTGAAATTCTTTTGTAGGGATTTCAAAATAACTTGGTTCCCTACAGAAAGGAAAAAGTACTTCTTCACTTGCAGCTGCAGATTGTTCTTCAACTTGCTTGGCATCTATGCTGCACCCTAATAAGAAAAATAAGAGAAAATTCAAAATATTTGGGAGCTTCTAGAACTTGAAGGAGTATAGTAATGGCCACTTCCATTACTCCATGGGAATCAGAAGGCAGATCGCTGCTTAGATGAAAAAGAATGACAAATGTCTTAAAAGAGAAATAATTTTGATTATAAACATGGCATTCCTGTTACCAATAGGAGATGCAAGAGAAGCAGCAGTGCAAAGGATAGCAAAGCAGTTAAGAGATGGGATTTTGCATGACTAGGTCTACATTGTCTCCAATGTGGATTCAGAAATCATCAAAAGTACAAAGAAATGAAATCAAATGTAGATGGAGATGCATGTTCAATGTACATATCTAGAGAGACAGAAAAAATATGAATTTCCTTATCAAGTAAGGAGGATGAAATATTGCAAAAACAAGCAAATTCCTAAAGGAGAACAAGTGTTCAAATGAAGAAAGAAACATGAGGTTAATACATAAGCAACATTCTGGACAGGATGATTTTACTTACCATTCTTCACCATCACAATTCAGAGTCATTACTTTCAGAATGACAAAAATAATATTACTAATGTGTGATCCTTACAAGAAGACAGATAACATTTTATAAAGAAAAGAATGAGTAAAGACATGTGGTTTGCTTGTAAAATGCAATCCAAGCAGCAGTGTGAAAGAAGTAAGTTAAAAATAGAAAATTCAGTTGCCAGCCAATTAATTCCAAAAGAAAATTCATGTACATTTCTATACAGCAGAATATGCCCAACTGTCAAAAATCCTTAGAGGAAAGGTGAATTATAAATCTCAGATCACCAACAAGAGTTGGCATAAGCAAGTAACTCTGGAACACTATTCCTCTGCTGCCTCAGAGACAAATAAGAAGGTATGAAAATAAATGCATCTCTATATAAAATATGTGAAAGCATATAAATGAAAATGATAACTGAAATGTTTTAAATCTGTTATCAGATATTATAAATGCAAAAAAAATTAAGATTAAACTGCTTTGGTTTTCAGGAAGCAAAAGAACTATTATAAAGATGGTAAAGAATGAATTCAAATAAAAACTCTTTCCCTAAAGCTCAAAAGAGCATTCCTTTTAAAAACACACTGATAGAAAAATCATTTACAGATAATTTATTAGGAAAGAATATATGAGGGACAAAGTTGTTTATAGTAATTTTCTAATTAAGTAAAGCATTTTGTCTCTTGAAACATTTTTCCAAATATTAAATACTGATGGAATTCTTCAGGTGCTATAATCAGTTTCTTAGCAACACTCTGAATATGAAACAGTCATAAAACTGTTTGCTTTTAGATTATACAAGAACGGAATAGCAACATCTCTACAGTCCAGTGTATGGCACAAGGTATTGCATGCGTGCTAAGTCACTTCAGTCATGTCTGACTTTTTGTGATCCAAGAGAGGGTTGCCTTTCCCTTCTCTAGGGGATCTTCCCGACACAGGAATCAAACTCACGTCTCTTATGTCTCCTGCATTGGCAGGCGGGTTCTTTACCATTAGCGCCACCTGAGAAGTTCTAAATTAAGAATCACCTCCAGTGTAAAACACAACCAACAAGGAGGGCAAACAATTCACCTGCAATGCAGGTGAACCCGGTTTGATTCCTGGGTTGGGAAGATCCCCTGGAGAAGTGATAGGCTACCCACTCCAGTATTTAGGGCTTTCCTGGTGGCTCAGATGGTAAAGAGTCCACCTGCAATGTGGGAGACCTGGGTTCGATCCCTGGGTTGTGAAGATCCCTGGAGGAGGGCACAGCGCATTAAAGACCCCAAGCTCCACTTCCAGAAATTTTAAAAAAAAGTGAAAAATATTATACAGACAGTAAACAGAATATATAACAAAAACAATTTTTAACAGAAAAATTATCCTTGTCAAGTCTACTTAGTTTTTCCTCACCAATGAAAATTTAAAAACTGTATCAGAAAAACTCTATACTGTCAAAGCAGTAATTCTACACACTACCCAGAAGAGGATATACAAGATTCTTAATAAGCTAAGTAATGTTCCAAAAACTTCTTTATTAAAGAGCTTATTTATTTTTTTCCTTAATATTAAAATGTCCACTTGAATGTTTACTTTGAAGGCCTGTCAATAAGAATTACCATGAGTAAAACGCATTGTCTGCTCTCTATATATTGATAAAATCACTGATGTTTTTATTTTTCCATACACTGGTTTATTTACTAATGTAATAATGTACTGTGCCTGATCAATTTCATATAGAACTATCCTTCCTATCTACCTGACCTCATTCATTCGTTTTCTGCATCCTCACAGGTAACAGAGAAACACTGAAGACAGAAAGCGGCAGTCTCCTACCCCCACTACCTGAATGCTCAAAGACGTGACTAAACTATAAAGCAATAACTGCAACAAGCTGGCCCAGGGGTATAGCATTTACCATCTACTTGTCACTAATGATTCAAATGAATATGTTCTCAATTTTCCTCCCTTGAGAAGAAAAACTTTACATACTTTTAACATGCTTTCACTTTTTAACACATTAAAAAGCAGAGGTCACCAACTGCACGTAACTATTTTTAAGGTTATTATTTCCTAAGTTATTCCTACTTCAAAACTGAGTTTCCTCTAAAGATTAGAATCTGAGACTTCTATAGGCTAACACCCAATTTATCCAGTAATCAGTTATCTAACAATGTCAAGTAGCACAACAGAGTAGAAAGACAGACAGCATTTATGATCCGATGATTACAGTCAAACAGCCTGGTTCAGCAGAAAGCAGGAAGAAGATTTCAAATCAGCTAAGTCCTACCTCTATCACAGTTCTTAATTCTCATTTTTCTCATTGTAAAATGAGAAAATAATACCCATCCATAAGATTGTTGTGAAGATTCAGTGAGGTATGTATTAACTGAGATAGCGTAAGTCACCCAGAAAAAGTCGGCCACAAAGTAGGCACACAAATAAATGTTTCTCTTACTTTTTCTCCCCCAACTCTCCAACACAGCTAACTAGGAAAACAAGAAACTAAAACCAAACATCTAACTCTAAAAAACCCAAGACAGATATGGCAATACCCATATCCTCATATCTGTGATCTTTACTACGAGCAAAGTCCCTCATTGAGAACCCTTTTTTTTTTTTTTTTGACTATTTACTCAGCTTACATGTGACAAATCTGGAGGGTATGTAAAAGCAAGGATTAATGTCAGATATACTACACTAAGAAAACGAGTCAACTGGTTGAGATAAGTCAAAAAACAATAAAGAGCAGACATGTGGCTCAAAAACACAGCAGTTCAGAACCATTCAGTATACAGGGAAACAGTCTTACATCAAGTCTCCCAAGGACATTACTGTAACATATAGTTCAATTACTGATATTCATAATGAGGCTTCTGAGTCATAAAGTAAACATTTTAATTATATTCAGCCTTCTTTGCTTAAGGAAATAACATGAGTAAATAGAAATTTAGGGAAGGGTTAAACTTAAAAAAAAAACAAAATTGCAATTGTAAAAGTGAAGTTCGGTCATCTGGAAAATTCATTAGTAGAGGAAATCATTTTGCCAAAGATGATAAAACCAGATCAAGGGTGGGCCTACTATACTTGGGATTGTAGGCCCACTAGAGAAATTATTAAGGGTCTTCTAAATTAATATAGAAAAATAAAGGAGCTTTCCTTTCTCAGTACTGGTAAAAATCATTCTGAAATTTATGAATTTAACATGAATTTGCCTTCAAAACCTGTTTTATTTATACTAAAGTAAACTCAGTCATGCCCAACTCTTTGTGACCCCTAAGGACTGTAGCCCTCCAGGCTCCTCCGACCATGGAATTCCCCAGACAAGAATACTGGAGTGGGTAGCCATTCCCTTCTCCAGGGACCCTCCCAACCCAGGGATTGAACCCAGGTCTCCTGCATTGCTGGCAGGTTCTTTTCCCATTTCAGCTATAAGGGAAACCCTAAATACTCTTAATGAGATTAATAATGAAACATTGGTATGAATAAAATATTATTAAAATAATTTTAATTCATACTAATACTTAATTATTAATCTCAACTAAGAGTATTTAATAAATGATCATGGTTGAATCAATTATGGTTATCTAAACCAGAAGAGCAATATCCTTAAGTTCTTAAGGCATTTTATGATTGTGTCACTTTCCAGGGAATCTCATGATATACATAATCTAGAAAAAAATGTTCCCTTCCTTTTTCTGTACTAAATTAATTACATGAAATATTAAGCTATTTCAAGGTGCTTACAAAGACTTTAATTATGAAGGCAAATTCTACTTAAGATATCCATCCAACCTAGTACATTCAAGTACTTCAAATTACAAAGACTGGGAAACTCCTTTTACCAAAAAGGAATTACAACTCTAAAGTTTTTAAATTTAGTTCAATTAGATTAAAAAATCAGTGAAAAAGAGCCAAAAATCTACTCTTCACAGTTGTATGCAACCTTTTCAAAATGTATGCAACACTTTAAAGCCTTTAATTGTAACTTAAAAAATGTTTAAACCATGTTAGCAGGTTGGAGAACACATCTGAACTAAATAGAGGACAAGTTCTCTTTTAATAGGACTCAAAATATTCACACTACTTCAGGAGAACTTGACTGCTCTAATATTTGCTTCCAGGGTTTTGGGGAATTTAAGGTAAATCGGTAGGAGATTCTGGATACACATGGACCCACAGAAAGGGACATAAGTTACTAGGGAGCAGATACTCTAGTCTCCTTTCTGGAATGCTCACTTTTCAAAATAAGTACTGGACTCTTGAGAGTCCCTTGGACAGTAAGGAGATCAGACAAGGCAATTTTAAAGAAAATCAACCTTAAATATTTGGATGGACTGATGTTGAAGCTGAAACCCCAATACTTTGGCCACCTGATATAGAGAGCGAACTCACTGGAAAAGAAAGACCCTAATGCTGGCAAAGATTGAGGGCAGGAGGGCAGAAGGAGAAGGGGGTGACAGAGGATGAGATGGTTGGATGGAATCACTGATTCAGTGGACGTGAGTTTGAGCAAACTCTGGGAGACAATGAAGGACAGGGGAGTCTGGTGCGCTGCAGTCCATGGGGTTACAAAGAGTCGGACATGACTTAGGAACTAAAGGACAATAACGAAGATTCTACATTCTAAAAACTGGTAATGAAGAAGCAAATCACTTTCTGTTTTTACCAGAAAAGCATACTTAGAGCACAAATAAACTAATCATTTATATTTCACAATTTTAAACATTAAAAAAGAAAACTTAATTTCACAATGACCGAATGAAATAGCATTTAATTTTCAAACTTCACTCTACTATACGTGCTGGCATCATAAATTATATCAGACTTGTAAACTGTTTCCCTCATTCTATAGTAGTTTAAAAAACTACAAATGATGAATCTGAAACAATCACATCCTGATGCTAATATATGAAAGTAAATGAGACTCTCATTAAAGCTTTTAATCAGCTGAATCTGACAGAGTGCTTTAAGCTTCTTAACAAAAGATGTAAATCACTAAATTCCTTCCAACTCAAAAATAATCCCACGATTATGAAGCAGCTTTTGTCATCTGGCAGAAAAGATACTCAATGAGATAGGCCACACAAGCTGGTAATCATTTAAGAATTTACTTTCATTCACATAGATGAAATTACTACCGGACACTTCACAGCTTGAAATTCATTTTATTATGCTGAGGCATGAGGGATTGATTTTTATGTCAATTTGTTTTTGGGGTGTTTGTTTTAGACTTTATACTCTACAAAGTATATTCTTTTGGAATGATTTTGAATGTGTGTGGGTGGGTGTGTAATGACCGCTGAAAAGTTAACTGTGGGTAACAGCATGGACTCTATAAGTTAGGTCACCTGGCTTAGAATCGCAGCTACACTTTTTGCTAGCTGAGTGACCTTGTGAATAAAACTCACATCACTGCGCTGCCACTTCCTTATCTATAAAATGGGTATGATAACAGTAACTACTTTCAGGTACAGCTGTGAGGATTAAATGATTAAATATACACAGGGCACTCAGAAGAGTGTCTGGATAAAGTAAGCACCACTGAAGTATTATCTACTGTTAATAAATCATAGTTCTGTCTCCAGTACAAAAATTACAATTATACTTCACTGTGTTCCACAAGATATTTATTTCAGATTTCAGACATTGTTTTGGGTAGAAGGATCTTTAATGGCTAGATAAACTCACTATCACAATTATTTTCAGAATCTGGGAACATTAAATTATGCTATATTTCATTTAGCTCCCTAATAATTAGTACATTTTTTTCTCACTCTTCTCTCTTTTCCTTCCTCCTTTTCTCCCTCCCTCTCTCTCTCCTAGGTTGCTCTAGTACACATGATAATATAACATGTGATCCTTGAAGTAAGAAATGTGCAGTTAAGATAAGGAATACACACAAAATACTAAATAAAAGTGTTACGATACACATACACAGATATATCCTTTAGAATTTTATACTACTGGATTTATGTGTATATACTCCTGTGGGAGAAGAGAAGGCAGTAATTAGTCTAATTTTTGTGGGAATGAACTGGGAGAGCACTAAACAACTGTAGTGGGATACAAGGCCAAGGAAAGTGGGATACAGTTAGAAACTCTGACATAAAATCTATGTGAAAATATAAAATCTTCACATAAAGTCTTTGTTAAGCAAAGGAAATAAAGGACAGCTTAGATTTATTGCACAAATTGAACTGCAGAAAGGTTGAAACTGGAAATAGTTCAGTTATGATTCAATGGGGGAAAAAAGGACAAGAGAAGTAGGCAATATAACAGATGAAGTGAAAGGAAGGGAAGACACAAAAATTTCAAATAAAGCAGACATTCTTGACTGTCTTCCAAAATCCATTTCCTATTTCTCCCTCCAAAAAGAACTCCAACGTTCCCAGGTATCTGCTCATCCCTGATACAACTCATGTGCCTTGAGGGAAAATTAACCCCACATTCAGCTTCAGGATGGGGAAGACTGGCTTAAGGATAATCTCAAAACCCTTGCCAGGGATTGGTTCAGAAATAAGCATGTGATCTACTCCTGAACCCATGAGAGATCAATGAAATGACAGATGCATTAAAAACTTTGGGGAAAGTTTCCAGGGGGTCTTTTAGAAGCAACCTTTGCTACTTCTGACTGGATGTAATCAAAGCAGCATGCACCCCAACTGCTACTGGCAAACAGCCTCTGAGTATTAGGGGAAACTTCCTTAGTATGCAGCCACTGAACAGAAGGGCTGAGAGTCCGAGAGAAAACACTAGCTGATGATGCCACTGAGATGCTGCATTAACCAATTCTAAAGAGGTTCATTATTTAAGCTGGTACATTTCCGTCCTGTTTGGTTATCAGGTGGCATTTCTGTTATTTGCATCTGAGGGTATGATAAATAATATTAAGCTTCTGAGCTTGAACATGAAGAAAAAGTTGTGCTGGCCACAGAAATAAGAAAACTGAGATGGGACTTCATTTGCAGAGTTGACAACTTTAGTTTGGGGCACTTTAAGAGCAAGTTGATAAGGCCAGCTTTCTTAGACCTGTATCCTGGTAAAATTAGAGTATATTTATGAATAAGAACCAGTGTTCTTATTCTCCAGCTAAGAAAAATGTCTTATTTATCTTGTAGAATTATAGTGAAAGGTAGAAAGTTGACATGAGTGCTGATGAAATCTATCCTTGGCTCAGAGTCACAGTTGGCTTTACATACTGCTCCCTGGTGCCTCTATTTAATTCCTTCAGTTCTGATCCTTATCTGCCATTATCAAGGAAACCGGCTGCTCCATCCACCAGTGTTGATGTCCATGCCAAGTCCTTATGTAACAGGCAACTGATACCTCCATTTATTTCCTGGAAATCTTGATTTTCTGGCTTTTGACTTAGTTTATTACTAAATTTCTCCAGCAACAAAAGAATATGTTCCTTGACTATTAATCTGAATATGTGATTCAGAATTATTTCTTCACTCTCGCTGCTTAACAGCTAATCTTGTTGCAATCATACCCCCCAAAATTAGGCACACTGAGATTCTAAAGAAGTTTTAACCTCATACATTTTGAACATAATAAAAATTTTTCATTTAAAAATATGATTATATGCTTGTCAATCTAGTAAAAACACACAAAGTTAGTCTGCATTTACTATTTTGGTCTAGTTAGAACATTTTAATAATTATTTCAAAATGCCCAACCATATTATTAAACTACATCATTTAAATAATAGGAGATACCACTTTTAAGAATAAATAGATTTTTGTTTTGATAGCATGTTCTTCCTTAAAACCATTTAATGTCATAGTCTGAGATTTTTTTACCTGATGTTCCAGTTTCGTGATTTTTCTCTTCGGGTTTGCCATTTGACTTGAAAGGTCTTTGTTCATCTGCCTCATCATCCCCCCACCATGAAGGCTGCCCATATAATGGAGTACCACGGGGCATGGCAGAAGTATCTGTAAAGAAGTGGGGAAAATCTGTCTAAAGCACATGAAACAGGAAAACAAACAAACAAACATGCTTTTGGAGAATGCTAGAATTGTCCAGTTGATTTAATGAGAAAACAAAGTACAGGTGACCCTTGAACAACGCAGAGTTTAGGAGCCTCCACCTTCTCTTCTCACCTCAAGCACAGTGTAACTTATAGTCAGCCTGCTCCCCTGGTGGCTCAAATGGTAGAGAATCTGCCTGCAATGCGGAAGACCCAGGTTCGATCCCTAGAGCAGAACACTTATTCAACAACTTTCACTTCCAAATCCACGGTTCCTGTGTGTTAATCACTCAGTCATGTCCAACTCTTTGTGACTCCATGGACTCTAGCCCACCAGGGTCATCTGTCCATGGGATTCTTCAGGCAAGAATACTGGAGTGGGTTGCCAGTTGCTTTTCCAGGGGATCTTTCTGACCCAGGGATCGAACCTGGGTCTCCCACATTGCAGGCAGACTCTTTACCATTTGAATCACAAGGGAAGCAGTTTTGTATTCATGGATTCAACTAATGTGGTAGTATTAACTATTGAAAAAAATCTGCATTTTTTAAAAAATAGTGCTGCTCAACACGGAGAAGGCAATGGCAACCCACTCCAGTACTCTTGCCTGGAAAATCCCATGGATGGAGGAGCCTGGTAGCCTGTAGTCCATGGGGTTGGTAAGAGTCAGATGCGACTGCAACTTCACTTTCACTTTTCACTTCATGCACTGGAGAAGGAAATGGCAACCCACTCGGGTGTTCTTGCCTGGAAGAATCCTGGGGATGGGGGAGCCTGGTGGGCTGCCATCTATGGGGTGGCACAGAGTCGGACACGACTGAAGCGACTTAGCAGCAGCAGCAGCAGCTGCTCAACGGTTCAAACCAGTTTGTTCAAGGGTTAACTGCATAGTCTAGATAGCAGAAAATACTCTAAGTTGAATAGTATTTGTGGATCTCATTCAATATTGAACACGAGAAACGAATTTTGCACTGGCTAATATCTAAGTAATATAAACTGCTAGAGTCCAGTAGCTTTTAGTTAAAGCGCAACTTGTTCGCTGGCACACAGAAATGTCTCATAAGCCTAAACATAAAAGACAAAACTAAATTTTGGTGTAAGTGACTGTTTTAAAAAAATTTCAAAGCCTAAGGACACTGCACAGTAACTAAATTTAAACTAGTTGTTAACTGGACTAAAAAGCTTATATCTGAGCAATTTGGTAATTCCTAGCAGTTTTAAAAATTGCTTTTGTATGACTGGGATTATGTATATAAAATATTCTTAAAGCTCCTACTATAATATGATACATATCATAATAATTATGATAATGTAGCCATTATTGGACATTTCCTTTTCATTCATTTCAGTTATAATCTAGGTGGAAAAAAGCAGACAAACATGAAATAATAAAAATACTATAAGGTAAATTATATTTACTTTCCTCAAATAAATATACTAAATACACCTACATACAACTGCCATACAATTATGTTCTACACTGCTTTCTAAGAAGCACTGGCTGCATTAAAACCCACTCTGAAATTGTCATTATCATTAACTATTTTTATAAGGACATGGACAATTTTCTGAGAACAAAGCATGCAATTTCTTCCTAATCAAGAATAAACATGGTATTTTCAAAGAAGTTAACTTACCAACAACTTTCTCCTCAGATTTTAGTGCTTCTGTAGGTTTGTGCTGCACTTCTGTTGCAGAATCTGCTACCTTTGAATCTATGCTTTTGGCACATGCAGATTTTGATAATTCTGATTCTGAAGATTTTTGGGACAACTGAAGCTGAATGGTAAATTTCTCATGCTACAAAACAGTTTAAAATGGAAGTGAAATATCCATGAGTGAAATCAACCCTACTAAATGGCAGGTTTACAAAAGAAGTAAGTAAAAATGTTTACCTTGAGAGCTTCTTCAGGGACCCTCATTTCTCCTCGTACTACAGTGAAAAGATTTGTATGTAAACAGGGCTAAGGAAGAATATAATTTCAAAACTCTGATAAGCTTAAAATAACCAAAGATAATACATAAATTGTCCTATTTTCAAGAAGCAATTATAATAAGAGAATGACCATATTTCCCTTAAGAGTTAAATGTTAAAAAAAGTTTAAATGTTAAATTATGTTCACAAATATAAAACTTTTTAATACTAAACAAAATCTTAAAAAGTCTAGCAAGTAATTCCAAACTTAGGTAATAATCATGGCCTTCAAGAAGCAAACAACTGTGTGATTAACCTAAGCACAAAAGACATTTTCAGTTCTAACAGTAACATGACCACAAAGAAGAAAAGCACCTGGGTCAAATGATATTGACAGCTAATCACAAAAATCTAAAAAGAAGTGTCATCAGGGATTGCTGCTGCTAAGTTGCTTCAGTTGTGTCTGACTCTGTGCGATCCCATAGCCGGCAGCCCACCAGGCTCCCCCGTCCCTGGGATTCTCCAGGCAAGAACACTGGAGTGGGTTGCCATTTCCTTCTCCAATGCAGGAAAGTGAAAAGTGAAAGTGAAGTCGCTCAGTCGTGTCTGACTCTTCGAGACCCCATGGACTGCAGCCTACCAGGCTCCTCCATCCATGGGATTTTCCAGGCAAGAGTACTGGGGTGGGGTGCCATTGCCTTCTCCATCAGGGATTACCAAACAGTAAATCCTGAAGAAATTCAATTATTCCTACTTCACAAGCACTGATAAAAATGAAATTCATCTTGAAAGTGCAAAAGAAATGCTATAATTAGGGTCTTTACAGCAACTGCAACCACTCCTTCCCCCATGAATTGCAATCAGGGTCAAATTACATTATCAAACAACTGATTCTATACAGATTAGAACCAAGTGCTAGATATAATGAATGCTTTCATTATTATGCCTAAAAGAACAATGGCTCTGTATGTTAAAAAGATCTTTCACTAAACAACAGAGGTCACATTTCTCACCATTACTTAACCCCTTAATGAAAGGACTTTTGTAACCACACAGTAAATTCTAGTCGTCTTTATCAGTTCAGAGCACCCATGACTTCAAGGGTAAAAAGCTATAATTATCATGACCACTTGGGAGAAAAATAGACTTCCCATGCATAACAAGCAGTAAACTTGTTTACAAGTATTTGATCTATAGTTCTACTCATTAAAATAATAAAAACTCAGAATTTTCTAGAATTGTAAAGTGCTTTGGGAATACCTATTCAATTCCATTAAACCACCTTCCCATTCTATCCACGTGGAACTTGAGGACTAGAGAGGCAGAACCCAAGATAATAATCTAGTCAACTGAATATTAGTCCAGGGCTTTCTTATCACTTTACATTGCTTCCAGTAACTGTGAAATAATAAAAAATTTCCTTTTTTATTATGTATATATGCTGATTACTGGTATATATGACTATATATAGTTCACAGTTAAGTACTTAATTAAGTAAAAATTCTAGTAAGCTTTTGTTTTACTCCCAAAAAACTCATTAACAGCTGCAGAAGATTCACTGCATTCCTACATTTACAGTGGAAAACACCATCTTAAAAATACTGAAAGTCATTTCTATTTTTCAATGGGAAACAAATGATTTTAGCCTGCTGTGAGTGCTTTCTGCTGCTTCAAGTTTCTCCTGGGAGTGCTTTAATTAAGTCTATTCCTCAAAGTTAGTCTAGGGCATCCTCTTACACTTTTTTAGGATCAAGGAAAACTTATAAAGAGGGTATAACTCAAGATTCACATACTTTGCCTTACCAAAAACCTTTTGTGTGGGAGACCAAAGAATTCAAGATTTCTCTTATTTAAGTTATGAATTTACCTGAGAATTCTAGTATGACTATGAGATTTTTGAGACTGCTCTGACTCCAGCTTTCACCTTCAAAGCTACTATCTTGCTGGTGGTACAGACCCAGGTAACTGTTTTTAGCTTGCTTAATTCAGAAAAGTGACAATCTAAGGTACAATTACTTATGATGTCAAGTTACAAAATACACAATACAGTCATATTAACTACAGCTGTATGTCAATTATATCTCAAAAAAGTTTAGAAAAAGTTATATGCTTACTTAAATCTTATTTACTAAAAATCATTAATATTTATAAATTATTTCCACACTTCTTTGAATAAGAAACAACTGAAAAACAGAAAAAAATAGGTGAAACAATGGTTTGCAAAGACAATCAATACCAGGTAGCAAAAGACAGTGATTCCTGAGCGAAGAGGAACAAATCAAGGGGAGCGTAATCACTGCCCTAACTCAGTATATTTAGAGAGCTTCCAAGTCACACTGGAGGGAGGGGTAAGCAAGGCCAAACCTGCCAGACTCTAAGCTGTGAGGAAAAGAGGGTTGAGTCTGGGCAGACCAAGATGACCACAGTTCAGAAAGCTGCACAGAAACAGTATTCCGGAGATTGTTACAGGGGCTGGCTCAAGTATTCAGCTGGCTACTGATCAGTACATTAATTTGAGAAAACTTATACCTATGGCTGGGACAAGACCCACCTGAAAGAATTCGAGGTAATAGTGCCCCTTACTCAGAGAGGGCCAGGAATAGTGTCTAATCACAACAGCCAAGCTGGAAAACCTCATGTATAACGGGCCACTGGATAAAGCAGGGGTCGGCAAATTGTTTATCTATTGAGGGCCAGACAGTAAACTTTTTAGGTTTTAGAAGCCATATGATTTCTGTTTAAACCACTCAGCTCTGCTATGATAGTGCAAAAGCAGCTAAAGAAAGATGTAAATGAGTAGATATGCCTGTGTACGAATAAAACTTTATTTATAAACACAGGCTGAGAGCCAGATTTATCAGGGGGCTTGCTGACCCCTAAAGCAGAGTATACAGAAAGGTCTTGCTTCTGTAATGGGGAATTAATTAGCCCCAGACTAATCTTAGAAGTTCAAAAAATTTTAGGAAAGCAAGACTCAACATGATAAAACTATTTCAAAGTAACCTGTGTCCCAGAACCAAGCTCAAAAATATTTATAGGAATCCAAAAGTATGCATACAATACTCAACAAGGTAAAAAAATTCACAATGTCTGTCATTCAGTCAAAACATTGAATGTAAAAATCAATCAAAACTCACCCAGAACTGACACAATTGTCAACAAACATTTTAACACAGTTAATATCACTGTATTTCATATGTTTAAAAAATATGTAAAGACTTGAAAGATATAAAAGACAAAATCCAAATTTTAGAGCTGAAAACTCTACTGGATAGGGAAACTGCATGTTAGACACAGCCAAAGAAAAGTTTCGTAAACCTGAAGACAATGCAACAATAATAACAACCCAAAGTGAAACCCACAGAGAACAGATACTCATTAAAAAAATGATAAATAGAGCCTCAGTAAGCTAGGAGATGACTTCAAGTAGCCTAATATACATTTAAATGAAGTCCTTGGATAAAAAGTGGGGAAAACAGAAAAAAGAATTTAAAAAAATAATGGCTGAATTTTTTTCTAAATCTGATTAAAAGTATAAACCCACAGATCCAACATGCTCAAAAACCCCTAAGCACAAGAGACATGAAGAAAACTGCATAAAGGCACATTAAAATCAAACTGCTCAAAACCAGAGGAAAAGGGAACCAATGCAAGTGAGAACAACAAATTTAAAGTACTTAAAAGAAACGTCATCTAGAATTCTATGTCCAGCAACAATAACTTCTAATAACTAACCTGAAATGCTTTTCCAGACACACGAAAGCTGAAAGAATTATCATTAGCAGAGCTGTACTATAAGAAATATTAAAAGAAATTCTTTACACAATAAGAAAATGAAACTAGATGAAAATGTAGATCTATCAATATAAAAAAGGATGAAAAGTACAAGACATGGTAATTACAGTGGTTTAAGATATGAATACAATGGCCATAAAAATCTATTTTTCTTATTATTTAAACCTCTTTAAAAGATAACTGATGCTTTACTGATATCAATGTAGAATGCAATTTGTAACATATATAGAAATAAAATGTATGACAATCACAACACAATGATCAGGACAGAAAAAAATGAAAGTATACCACTGTAACATTCTTATACTGTATGTGAAGTAGCATAATTTGAAGATACAGCTTAAAATTAAAGATAAAATTATAAAATCTTAACCACTATTTTTATAAAAAGGGTAACAGTAATAAAATAACAAAGAAGACAAAATGAAATCATAAAAAAGCTCAATAATCCAAAATAAATTAGGAGAAAAAGAGAAAAAACTGATGGGGCAAATACAGCATGAATATCAATACGACAGATTTAATAACCACATCATCAAATGAATGCTCTAAATCCCCAGTTGAAGGCAGAAATGATCAAACTGAATAAAAACTAAGACCAACTATGTGCTGCCTACTTCAAATGTAAAGACAATAATAAGCTAAAAGTAAAAGAATGCAAGTGATATACCATGCTAACACCAATCCAAAACTAATGTCCAGACAAACCAGATTTCAGCATAAAAAATGTTATCACAGATAAAGCAAAGCATTTTATAACTATAAAGGGGGTCAATTCATCAAGAAGACACAATAATCCTAAATGTTTACACTTCTAGAAACAGTGTTTCAAATTACATGAAGCCAATACTTCTGCAAGGAGAAACCAACCCAGAGTCTGAAATTTTGATACTGCTTTCTCAATAACTGACACAACAACTGGACAACAAATCAGTAAATACAGAAAATGTGAGCAACACTACAACTAAGTTGACCTAATAGAATACTCCACCCCAAACCAGAAGAATGCACATTCTTTTCAAGTACACAGAGCATATTTACCGAGACAGAGTAGATACACCATGCGTGACAGGACAGGATTTGAAATACACGAAGTATGCTTCTGACCACTATGGATAAATTGGAAAGTAATAACAGGAGGTCCCTTGGAAAAATTCCAAATATTTAGAAACTAAGTAACAAAGACAACTCAAACAAAGATCAAAAGAGAAACTAGAAAGTATCTTCCATGTTAAAGCAGCACAGGCATACTGATTGTACTTCCCTTTACTGTACTCTGCAGACACTGTGTTTCATACAAATTGAAGGTTTGTGGCAACCCTGCACCTAGCAAGTCTATCGGAGCCAGTTTTCCAATGTCATTTGCTCACTTTGTGTCTCTGTACGGTAATTTGCACATTTCAAACGTTTTCATTATTTTTATATTTGTTATGGGGATCTGTGATCAGTGATCTTTTTAAAAAGTTATTTTTGGCTGTGTCGGGTCTTAGCTGCAGCACGCGGGGTCTTTGCTACAGTATGTGGGATCTTTTGTTGTGGTCCGTGGGTTTGTGGCACATGGGCTCTCTATTGAGGTGCCCAGACTCAGTAGCTGTGATGCACGGTTCCCAGCCAGGGATCGACTCTGAGTCCCCTGCATTGGAAGGTGAACTCTTAACCACCGGGCCACCAGGGAAGTCCCTGATCGGTGACCTCTGATGTTACTATTGTAATTGTTCTGGGTCACCATGAACTTCACCCATGTATGTCGATGAACTTAACTGATAGATGTTGTGCACGTTCTGACTGGCCTACCAACTGGCCGTTCTTTCTCTCTCTCTCCTCTGGCCTACCTATTCCCTAAAACATGACGACGTTAATGTTAGGCCAATTAATAACCCCACAACAGCCTCTAAACATTTAAGTGAGATGAGGAGTCACACATCTTGTACTTCAAGTTAAAAGATAGAAATGACTAAACTTAGTGAGGAAGGCATGTCAAAAGCCAAGATGGCAAAATATTTTTGGTGTTAAAAAAAGAGAGAGAGAGAGAGATGGAGGGACATTTGAGGAAAAAAAAAAGCCAAGACGGGACCAAAGATAGGCCTTATTTGACAGCCAAATTGTGAATGGAAAGAAAAAGTTCTTGAGGGAAATTAAAAGTGCTATTTTAGTGACACATGCATGGTAAGAAAGCTAAACAGATTTAATGTAAACGCAGAGCTAGTTTAGTGATCTGAATAGAAGACCAAACCAGCCGCAACATTCCCTTAAGCCAAAGCCTAATGCAGAGCAAGGCCCTCTCTTCAATGAAGGCTGAGAGAGCTGAGGAAGCTGCAAAAGAAACGCCTGAAGCTTACAGAGAATGGTTTATGAAGCTCAGGAAAGGAAGCCATTTCCATAACATAAAAGTGCGAAGTGAAGCAGCAATTACTGATGCAGAAGCTATAGCAAATTATCCAGAAGACCTAGCTAAGATAATTATAATGAAGGTGACTACACTAAACAACAGATTTTCAATGTAGAAAAAACAGTCTTCTTTGGAAGAAGACACCCTTTCATAGCTAGAGAAGAGAAGTCAATGACCTCACTTCAAAGGGCAAGCTGAATCTTTTGTTAGGGGGGATAATACAGGTAGTGACTTTTAAGTTGAAGCCAATGCTTACTTACCATTCTGAATATCTTAGGGCCCTTAGGAATTACGATAAATCTACTCTGCCTGTACTCTGCCAATGAAATAATAAAGCCTGAGTGACTGGACATCTGTTCACAACACTGTTTTTACTAAATATTTTAAGCCCACTGTTTGAGACCTACTGCCTGGCACGTTACAGTCCATGAGGTTGCAAAGAGTGGGACACGACTGAAGAGACTTAGCATGCACGTACGCTCAGAAAAAAAGATTCTTTTCAAAGTATTTCTGCTCACTGACCATGCACCTTGTCACCCATGAGCTCTGATGGAGATGTACAAAATTAATGCCTGCTAACAACAACAACATCCATTCTGCAACCCATGAATTGAGGAGACATTTTGACTTTAAAGACTTATTATTTAAAAAAAAAAAAAAACGTTTTATTTATTTGGCTGTGCCAGGACTTCGTTGCAGCATGTGGGATCTATTTCCCTGACCAAAGATTGAGTCTGCACCCCCAATATTGGGAGTGTGAAGGCCTAGCCACTGGACCACCAGGGAAGTACCTCAAGTCTTATTACTGAACAAATACATTTCATAAGATTACAGCTGCCACAGTGATTCTTCAGCTGGATCTGGGAAGTTATTTGAAAACCTTCTGGAAAAGATTCACCACTCTAGTTGCCATTAGAACATTCAAGATTTACGGAAAGGTCAACTATCAATAGTAACAGGAGTTTGGAAAAAGTTGATTCCAAACCTCATGAATGACATTGAGGGGTTCAAGACTTCAGTGCGGGAAGTAACTGCTGAGATAGTAGAAATAGCAAGAGAACTAGAATTAAAAGCGGAGCCTGAAGATGTGGTTAAACTGCTGCAATCTCATGATAAAACTATAATGAATAAGAAGTTTCTTACAAATGAGCAAAGAAAGCAGTTTCTTGAAATGGAATCTACTCCTGGTAAAGATGCTGTGAAGACTGTTGGCATGACAACAAAGGATCTAGAGCATTGCATAAACTTAGCTGATAAAGCAGCAGTAAGGTTTGAGAGACTGACTCTAGTACTGAAAGAAGTTCTGCTTTGGATAAGATGCAATCAAAGAGCACTGTGTGTTACAGAGAAATCACTCATGAAAGGAAGAGTCAATTGATGTGGCAAACTTCACTGTTGTGTTATTTTAAGAAACAGCCACAGCCACGCCAACTTCCAGCAACCACCTCCCTGGTCAGTCAGCAGCCATCAACACTGAGGCAAGATCCTGCATCTTTAATAAGATTATGACTCATAGAATGCTCAGATGATAGCTAGCAGTTTTTAGTAATAAAGCATTTTTTTGATCAAGGTATATACAAATTTTTTTAGACATAATGCTATCACACACCTAATAGACTACAATGTCATTTAAACATTAACTTTCGTATGCACTGGGAAACCAAAAAATTTGTGTGGCTGGCTTCTTACAATGCTACAGTGGTCCGGAACTGAATGCACAATATCTGTAAGGTATGTTTGTACTGGGCGGGGGCGGGGGGCAGGGGTATGGATTTTATAGCACTAAATGCCTATATTAGAAAAGAAAGGTCTCAAATGATCTCAGCTTTCACTGGAAGAAGTTAATAATGACAGTAGAAGTCAAACAGAAAACATTAACAATTGAAAAATTCAATTAAACCAAATTCAATTATATCAAATTTTAATGGATCTGGGGGGAAGATTCTTCCCATTTTCTCCACAGTATCTGCTCTACCTACAGAATATGCTGTCAGTTAATGGCGACTCCATTTTTCTAATTGTTTACATCAACTGTACAATTTTGGATTCATCCCTGACTCTTTTCTCTCTCTTAGTCCATATCCAGTCTAATCAGGAATATTACTGGCTCCATCTACAAGACATGTACAGATCCTATCATTTCTCACTACCTCTGCTATCACCCTGGTCCAAACCTCCATTATTTCTCACCTGGAGCTATTGCAACTACCATAACAACCTTCTAACTGGTCTCCCTCTTACCACTCCTGCCCACTCCCATCCTTAAGTCTTTGAACAAGAGTAACCAGAGGATTCTTTTAAACACGTAAGTCATTATCACCTCACTCCTCTGATCAAACCCCCTAAATCACTCCCTGTTTCACTTAAAAGCCAAAATTCTTACAGTGGCCTATTAAAGGTGATACATTCTGGTTCCCCATATGCTCTGACCTTTCACTGGCTCCAGCCACACTGACTTTTTTTCAAGGCTGTTCCTCAAATATGGCAAACAGGTTTTTGGTTTAAATCTTGCATTTAACTCTCTATCTGCCTGAAGAGCAATTTCTCCAGATATATCCATAAGGTCAGCATCTTCACCTTCTCCCTATCTTTGCTCCAATGTTGGCTTCTCAGTGAAGACTTCAGGAACAGCCTTTTTAAAGTGCCTTTCTCATGCACCACCACTAGCTCTCTGTATCCCATTCACATTTTTTCTCGTTAGAATTTATCACCCTCTATCGTTCTTTTTGTGTGTGCTGTCAGCTACCTCCAACCCCATTAAAGTGTAAGCTCTAGGAGGACAGAGACTGTGGTCTGTTTTATTAGTACTGTATCCCTAGACTGGGGCTCTCTGGTGGCTCAGTGGTAAAGAACTCACCTATAATGCAGGAGACGTGGGTTCGATACTTGGGTCGGGAAAAACCCTTGGAGAGGGAATGGCTACTCATTCCAGTATTCTTGTCCAGGAAATCCTATGGAAGGAGCCTGGCAGAAGGAGCCTGGCAGGCTACAGTCCATGGGGTTACAAAAGAGTTGAATACAACTTCATGACTAAACAACAATAAAACATCCCCATACTGTGGGGACTGTGTCTGGCACATGGGAGACATTCAATAAATAATTATAAAATAAATAAACTTAGGCTTACTTATCTGCTACATAGCTAGCCACCTGGAGATACAGTACCTGTTTCTAAAGTGTAGCATTTCACTATACTTTCTGAGTTTACAGTCATTTCTTAAACTTGGATATTTCACTACTTGCTTTTCCAAATCACTTAATTACTCTGATTAGGGGAAAAAAATACTTTTGGCAGATAAATTGTATTCCAGTTTCAACTCATGGTAAATGTTCTTTCCAGTCTTAATTCACAGTAAATGTTCTTTCTGTTGCTGTGGCATATTAATTAAACAATTTTCAACTACAAGGTATAACAATCTGCAGACTAGTTAACTATTAAACTTAATTTTACTATGAATAAGGCACAATAATGGCTTCAGTCTGGTATATGGAATACGCAAAAATTTGTTTTAAAAATTTCATCCTATATAATACAATTTCTGCCACTGTAACAGCACAGTGCTCATTCATAGATTGTGCTCCAAAATCATGAGCAATATGAGATGTTATTTTTAAATAATGAAATCAACTGAGTTTAACCTGAGGGACTGGATAGTCTGGCTTAACACTGATTTACAACAATGAAAAAGTCCTTTGGAACAAAACATTTGTCCCAGAAATTTTTGACAGACATACTGTGAGCAAGTATATAAGGAAATATTAGCTCACTATTAAGAAACGATTATACAATCTATAAAAGCATGAGTAGCTTCTCAATAGTTTCTTAATTTAAAATTCAAAGTAAACTTTATAGAGTTTTATTGAAACCCATTTCCTACTGTTTTCTCATGTTTTCAAACAGCTAATGTCAAATGAATGAAGGAGCTATTTAAATTCAAAATATATTTGTATTTATTTTTGGATGAAACTTATGTTGGTGGAAAACAAACCATCAATCAAGGCTTTAATGTTAATTCCTAATCATTGTGCTCAATATATATGTATACATTTTTAAGGATTTAAAACATACAACTCAAAAGTATTAATGATTAATGCTGGTTTGGCTACACAAGTATAAAGATTATATATGATATGCTACAGAATTATTTTTTTCATAAATTTTAAGTTAAATTTAAAAAACTAATTATGCTCTAGGAACAATTTTAAAGTGTTAGTACATTTAAGTATCAACTCTCCTTAGCTGAAACATTTTCTCTGCTAGAGTGATAAAAGTCCATCCAGTTGCCAGTACATTTGATATAGTCCTTAATATCAATGTGCAGATTAAAAAAAATTCAGTATAATATGTAATATCTGTATTTTAATTAAATAAATCAAATTCTTTAATTAATTCTAAATTAATTAAATTACTTTTACAAAGCTTTCCACCCTGTATTAATATAATTGATTTTATTCTTGTTCATCCAGTTAGGTCCCTTCTCTTCACTAGTGATTCTTTACTGGGAGAAGACCATCATGTCCTTATTCAGTTCTTAGAATCCTATTTTCAAACAAAAGAATTTTACATATATGCTAAATGCATACTGTACTTAATCACGGAGCATAGGTCTCAAAAGACATAGGATATGGAAAAATTTGAATTAAACAGGCAACAGAGATGGAATGTATAAAATGGAGTAAAAATGGAGACAGAAGGAAAGACAGCATTAATTTCTTTCCATGCCTCCTGGAGGTTGACCTGGCCATTATCATGTAACCAGGAAAAATAAATCCCTAGACTTGGCTATTATTACACACTCTGTCTTCTACCCAGTTACATTCTTTCATACCCAAAGTGCATATGTAATGGCACTGCAGGAATATTTCTGCTGAAAGTATAATACAGAGTGAGGAGGAAAAAAAAAGAGTCCATCAACTTTTCCAGCATTGTTTTTAGGAACAGGCATAATAAGCAGAAAGAAAATGTATTACTTTTAAACATGTATTTTAATTTGGAAGGGCAAAGAGACTTCCAGCATGCTTATATTATGAATTCTTATGTCTGAAGAAATGTTTAATTTATACCAGAATAAAGATTTTTGAATAAATTTAATAAATGCACAAAATCATATAAGGATATCATATCCAAATCTCAACTTATCTTCAAGTTTCAAGGTGATGTAAGTCTGTTCTGGAATTCTAACATCATTCACAAAAGTCTACAAGAGAAAAAAAAGATGTTAATATTTGAAGAATTATTGTATTTTAGACAAGCAAATATTCAAACCTTATACTGTATAGATCGAAAGGTGGCTAATAGAGCTTGTGTACCATCATAAAATGCATCTTGTAATAAATGATTTCATACTAAGCCCTTTATTACTATTACAAGTAACACACAAAGAACCAACTTGCAGTTCCTCTAAGTCTACTATGCTGCCAAGGCAAATTCAGGCATCTAAAAATGGTGCCAAGAAAAGATCCTACTTGAAGTTAGAAATTGTAAAGGGTCAAATATTTAGCTCTAGATATAATATCAGGGTCCACTGGACTCAATTTTAACTTTTCTGGACAGTTTTAATTATTGGTAAAGGGTTGAGGTTCTTCCTAGAAGTCTTTTAAAGAAGAAAAAGAAAATTTACTTAAAAAACTGAGTAAAACTCATTCTATTTTACAATTGCCATATGAGTCCTTTGGATGCTTTTAAGAACTTAAGATACATAACAAGACCCTTACATGAATCTAAGATACATTATAGAAGCATTATTTTTCCTGTATCTCAAAATACTGTTTCATCAACATCATCATCCCATAATTATTTCATTTTACCAATTATTTCTTACTGTGGAAATGACCAAAATAGTAACAGAAGAATAGAATTACCTAGAACACATACTAGGTATACTATTAAATTTTCTAGCAGGTGAAAAGAGGTGAAATTAATTTTCATAAAATATTTTAGTTAACATACACATCCAAAATAGTACATTTTAACAAATAATGAATATAAAAATTAAGAAGGAATTTTACATTCTTTCTTTTGTACCTGGTTTTTTAGACTAGTCACATTTCAAGTGCTCAATAGCCACACATGGATAGTGGGGTGAATATCAAACAGAGCTAGATGGATGATGCAATCATGAAATATTGTACAACCTTTCGGTTTCTTACTACATTATCCAAAATATTGCATCATTTTCCCAGGAAGATGTAAAAGACATCTGAAGACAGCACCTCTGCCCTTTTACAAAAAGCTATTAAACAGCAAAATTGAGAATTCAGCATTTTTTATTTAACATCCATAAAGGCAAAGAAGAAAATTTTAAACTGTCAAAAATCTTATAAATAATGCATTTTGATAATTCAAGAGCAAGAAAAAGCAGAAATAACAGTAAACTAGAACTAGCGAAAGATGTACTTGAAATCTGAGTCAGCATCTATAAAATGGATATATATCCCACAGAATGCATGACAACTGACGCATTCCTGGCTCTCAAAGAACAATACTCATTCTGTGTGTTACATATCTTTCAAAACCAGGAAAATATGGAATAAAAATTGTAGTTTGTCAGGTGGCACTAGGGGTAAAGAACTCACCTGCCAACGCAGGAGACAAAAGACATGTGGGTTTGATCCCTGAGTCGAGAAGATCCCCTGGAGAAGGAAATGGCAACCCACTCCAGTATTCTTGCCTGGAGAATCCCATGGACAGAGGAGCCTGACGGGTTACAGTCCATGGGCCACAAGAGTTGGACACGACTGAAGCGACTTACAACGCACACACACGTCTCATTTTTTAATAAAAGTTCTAGTTGTTCTCTCATCTTTTAATTCTTACTTGTGTAAACTATTTGTAAAAAGACTCAAAGGGTCCACTGGACACAAGATGGTAAATGGTGATGATTATTTTTCCTGACAAACTAGAAGTTAGTTAAAGACCTAGAATCCACCTGATTTATAAAACACAGAACAATGTTATACTTAACTGCCTGGAATGCGGACATCGTATAAGTGCCCAATGCTTTCCTTTGATAAGCTGAAACTAAAACTTACTCTTTCTGTTTGAATCTTATTTTTCCTGTTCTTTATTTTATTGGATTTGAGATGGCCATCATACCTTGCTTGTGAAGGTTCCCTCCATAATGAATAAGTTTAGAATGTTAGAAAGTAAAATACATAAAGGGGTTGTGTTATTATGATCATATTCTCAAATTCCTTTCCATAGCTGGCACTTTGTAGTATGTCACAGAATACCAGTTTCTAAGTCTACCAAAAACAAACAAACAAAAATAGAAGCTGCAATCTTATTCCTGATATAAGGAGACAGCAGAATACTGCTAAACTCAAGATCACATATTAGTATGACTTATGAATAATCCTAGACAGTAAGCTTCTAACATGTTTCACGGAAAGGAGGAAAATTTAATTCAAAGAAAATTCAAAGGTTCAGGCATTTATAAACTCTAATTTCAGGCTCATTTCCAATATGCACATTTTAGAGTGTCTTAAGAATTATATTTTGAGTTTACCAACATATTCTATATTAATTACAAAAGAGAAAAGCTGAGGAGCATGATGAAGGAGAAAAGAATAAAAGAAAATATTAATTAACAGATGTCTGATATGCAGAAGATACACAGTATAAGAGAAATGCCTCAGCTCTAAACCAATTTTATTTAAAACCATCTCATCCTAAAATACCATATTTACTTAAAAGACCTAAGATGACCTATAAGATCTGCTCAAAGCTCACTGCTTAACTCTCTTAAATATTAAACCCTTATTGTTTTTGACAAATGTACTAGGAACTTTCCGAGATTAAAAAACATAATTTTAACATGCTAGCATTTATGACAGAAATATTCCCTAAGGTCTAAAAACAGGCTGAGGAAATATGAGCCAGACACAAAGTTTCATCTCACAAAATGTAATTGAGAACACCTGGGGAGCAAAAAGTCTTCTGATGGTTTAAAATTATAAAAGGGGAGAAAAATTTCAAAGAGCAAAAGGAAAAAAAATCATTTATATAAATCAACTATGAAGCATTTTAACAAATTAGATATGGAAAGAAAAACAGGTTTTTTTTCTTATGCCAACATCATTTGATCATACCTCTACCTGGTAGGCAGGACAGGTGAGGACAACGAGGCACACAGCATGAAGTAACAATCAAGATTTGAGTTCAGAAGTAGAACTACTGGGATTCAAAATCAGGTCTCTGAACTACAAATCCCACATTCACTGCACATCAAGAAAGCTTGGGTGATCAAGCCAAGTCAGCTCCCCAAACTCTGCCATCCAAACCACTACCCTTAGAGAAGCCAACTGATCCAGATAAACATCTGTTTAATTTAAATGTGAATATATTACATAACTGACAGTATGAAATCATATAATGACCAGGTACTGCAGTAATGCTCTGGGAAATCTGAAGGAAGTGGCCAGCAGCACAACACCTCAATCATGTTGCCAGCGAGTAAGGTGTCCTCTTCCTCCCTAACTACTTTCCTACTTGCTCATTCTGTGCTATACTGGTCTGATGCTGCAGCATATACAGGGTGAAAGAGGACACAGCAAGGGCTGGGACACAGGGAGCTGAGGCAGAATGGGATGGGAGTGGTATGGCAAAAGCCAATGGTGGCTATCAGAGGTGCAGGTGCTCCAGAGCACTGAGGAAGCAGCAAGAACTGGAGGCAAACAAGGGCTCTCACAGAAAAGAGAAGCCTCAAGGAGCTTGCAGGGAAACAGCTCACTATCAAATTGCCAACATCCACTGGATCATGGAAAAAGCAAGAGAGTTCCAGAAAAACATCTATTTCTGCTTTATTGACTATGCCAAAGCCTTTGACTGTGTGGATCACAATAAACTGTGGAAAATTCTGAAAGAGATGGGAACACCAGACCACCTGACCTGCCTCTTGAGAAATCTGTATGCAGGCCAGGAAGCAACAGTTAGAACTGGACATGGAACAACAGACTGGTTCCAAATAGGGAAAGGGGTATGTCAAGGCTGTATATTGTCACCCTGCTGATTTAACTTCTATGCAGAGTACATCATGAGAAACGCTGGGCTGGAAGAAACACAAGCTGGAATCAAGATTGCCAGGAGAAATATCAATAACCTCAGATATGCAGATGGTGATATGCACTTTCCCTTATGGCAGAAAGTGAAGAGGAACTAAAAAGCCTCTTGATGAAAGTAAAAGAGGAGAGTGAAAAAGTTGGCTTAAGGCTCAACATTCAGAAAACGAAGATCATGGCATCTGGTCCCATCACTTCATGGGAAATAGATGGAGAAACAGTGGAGACAGTGTCAGACTTTATTTTGGGGGGGCTCCAAAATCACTGCAGATGGTGACTGTAGCCATGAAATTAAAAGACACTTACTCCTTGGAAGAAAAGTTATGACCAACTTAGATAGCACATTCAAAAGCAGAGACATTACTTTGCCGACTAAGGTCCCTCTAGTCAAGGCTATGGTTTTTCCTGTGGTCGTGTATGGATGTGAGAGTTGGACTGTGAAGAAGGCAGAGCGCCAAAGAATTGATGCTTTTGAACTGTGGTGTTGGAGAAGACTCTTGAGTCCCTTGGACAGCAAGGAGGTCCAACCAGTCCATTCTGAAGGAGATCAACCCTGGGATTTCTTTGGAAGGAATGATGCTAAAGCTGAAACTCCAGTACTTTGGCCACCTCATGCGAGGAGTTGACTCACTGGAAAAGACTCTGATGCTGGGAGGGATTGTGGGCAAGAGGAGAAGGGGACGACAGAGGATGAGATGGCTGGATGGCATCACTGACTCGATGGACGTGAGCCTGAGTGAACTCCGGGAGTTGGTGATGGACAGGGAGGCCTGGCATGCTGTGATTCATGGGGTCGCAAAGAGTCGGACATGACTGAGTGAGTGACTGAACTGAACTGAACTGAACATAAGCTACAGAAGCAGTTCCAGCTTCCTCAAGTGGAACAGCCTCATTTCTGGTAGTAATAACATTAAGTGTGGACCTAGGTAACTTGGAAGTGTATTTTAGGGTCGGGTGAAAGGAAGTAGAAGTGAAAGTAGTCACAGGTAGTTATTTATGAATTAAGTTGATAGTGCTTTAAAAAAAATTTAACTACATATGTATTCACTAACAAGTAGGTAGCCTACAGGATGCCAAACTTGTTTTAACTGCTTTTCTTATCATAACAACAGTAACTAACACTTGTGTATGTGTGTGTGTGTGTGCTCAGTCATGTCCAACTCTTTGTGACCCCATGGACTGGAGCCTACCAGGCTCCTCTGTCCATGGGATTCTGCAGGCAAGAATACTGGAGTGGGTTGCTGTTTTCTCCTCCAGAGGATCGTCCTAACTCAGGGATAGAATTTGCCGTCTCCTGCATTGGCAGGCAGATTCTTTACCACTGAATCACTGGGGAACTCCAGTAACTAACACTTACTGAATGCTTATTACATACTGTTCTAGGTGTTTAAAACTATTAACTTATTCACAGCAAACTGAGAGGAGTACCACTTTACTACTTCTATTTTTTAAAAATTGAGGAACAGAAAAATTAAGCGACGTGTCCAGCATCACACCACTAGTGAGAATTCAAGCTGGGCTCATACCACTACACTGCGCCTTCTCTGAAATTACTACTTTTAACCTGATGCTCACATTTCCAGAATTCTATGAATGTTAAGTTACCTAGGTCCATACTTAACGTTATTACTACCATAAATGAAGCTGTTCTGCTTAGGAAGCTGGAACTGTTTCTGTAGCTTATGTTAGTGGGCTGTTTCCCTGCAAGCTCCTTGAGGCTTCTCTTTTCTATGAGAGCCCTTGTTTGCCTCTAGTTCTTCCTGCTTCCTCCGTGCTCTGGAGCACCTGCACCTCTGATAGCCAAGTTTCTATGAATCAAATGCAGCATGACAGCTGGTAGCTCACAGACTTTGGCTACCTGAGTCCATTCTGGCATATTTCCTAGGCTATTCATCAGGGTAACAGTGCACTTATTATTTGTGTAATGTCTTAAAGTTCTCTAACAGACACATGCTCACATATATCGTCACACTTAATCTTCACAACACTACTATAAAGCAAGAACTATGGTGTCACTATCCTAAAAATGAAGGCAGGTAACTAAATTTTGTGTTGAGTCTTCACATTCATAAACTTCAACTCATTCAGTTCCTTTGCCCAGAAGTGTCTGACTCTTTGTGACCTCATGAACCACAACTCACTGCATTGGTACAACTCTGAATATATATGAGGAAATGGAATTTCAGAGGGTTTAAGTAATTTGTTCAATGTTATAATGCTCATAAGTTACAGATTGAGATTCAAATCTAGGTCCTGATTTCAAGTTCAAAATGAAGATGTAACTCTCTATGAGTTACTGTATTTCAGAAAATTACTGAATACAATCAAATTACAAGAAAGGTCAGCCTTGGTAAACTTAGAAGTTAATATTTCACCTGATTTTTTATAACCTACATCAATAATTTTTATATTTGGTCACAATGTTTTAAAAGACTAAAACACGAATGTAATTCTCACTTACTATTTTCCAAGATATATTGTAAAGACACCTAAGGTGAGTGCTGTGGTCAAGATGAAATTTTCTAGTTTTAAAAGCAGAATATAACATTTTAAAAACATTCCACATATGGAAGTGGATTAAACATTTCTCTATAAAGTCTTTCATATAGAAAATTCATTCAATTCCATTCAAAAAGATTTACTGGGTTCAGGCACTGTACAGAGCCTTGTGCGAGGCACTGTGGTGTGTTTACCGAAGCAAAAGGCCCATGAACTGTTCAGAAGAACACAAAGTCTAGCACGGTGGCAGATATTCACAAGTAGATTATTAAACCTTGCATAAGCAAGGCTGATAAAGCACCTAAGACAGAGATTAAAACAGAAGTCTGCAGCTGTGGACAAGGAAGAGAATAACTGTAAACAGCACCTCAGAATCCAAATTGCGTACTTACATGCCCTGTGTTAGAACAATTTCTACCTCATCTGCCTATTTCCTCTGTCTTAATCATTCAACATGTTAACTACATCAACGACTTAATATTCTTCAATACCTTTTTTTGCTGCCTTCAGGAGGATGTGGAATGTATGGTAAAAACCACCACAATATTGTAAAGTAATCTGCCTCCAATTAAAATTTAAAAAGAAAGAAAGAAAGAAAGAAAATACGACATATGACAAGGCACATGCAAGAATGACTAGGCTGCAGAAAATCTAACAAATTATTTGCAGAAGGAGACAGCATCGTAGGAAAACTACTATTTTGGAGGCATGGTAAGGAAAACGTGATGGACCATAAATCTGGAAAAGTGGGTGACGCCGAATATGAGGTGTTTCAGTTCAAACATGAGGAATTAACACTTAATTATTTATGTGTCATAGGAAACAAAGAAAGGTGTGAATAAAACTAAGAGAAAAATATGCTTCCAAAAATGTATCTCAATGAATAAACATAAAAGTCCTTCAGGAGCAGGCCAATTCAGAAAAGAAAAAAAAGTACCATATTTGCCAAATTTCTGCATATTTTTCCACATAATGTTTAATGGTATATTTTGAAAAGCAGTACCAATTAGAAGAAGTATAGACACATTTAATTCTGTGAAATTCTTTCAAAGAATTTCAAAGCACAGATCTCAACAAAATTATATTTTTGTTACTAAAGCCATGAGAAAACTGAGAAGAAATAAGATAAATTATTCAACATCTCAGCATTCTCTTACTCTGTAGCTACTTACATTCTGCCAATGTGGAAAAATCAATTGAAGAATTAGGGGAAAAAATTCACTGTAATAACACAAAAATGTTCAATGTAGGAGTGCAAAGAAGCAGCAACAGACACTAGAGTCTAGACAACACACCACACTTGTTAAGGTGAACGAATGTGTTTCACTTCTTTTTACTCTAACATAGAAGATTCTTCAACGACCTAACACTGAACCATATTTGCATCTTTCTTCTTTCGCCTAAAGTTAACCCACAACACGCATGACGATTATGTCTCTCAAAGACTGCTTTTCTGAATTCTTACTATCATGACTTACCACTCTTTTCTCACACATAAATTCAAGTTATTCAGTAAAGACAAGCCTTCCTCTTACTTCCTTCAAGAAGCCTTTTTTTTTTTTTTAACCATTAGATAATAACAACCAACAACCATCTGAATTCCTTTAAGTATTAACCACCAAGAGGGTTTCTTGGGAACACAAGTCACATTCATATTCTAGCATAAGGTCCTCAAAGTGCTATGTACCTAGTAAGCACTTAAAAGCAGGTGCATACTGAAGAAGAGGAAATAAAACACAAACAGGATTTTGTGTTTTTATCTGACTTCTTACATTATTAAACAAAAATTCAAATAAGACAAAAAGCAAACTCTTAACTTACCCCATTTAGACTGCCCAAATCTTTCACCAAATGTTCATCAGTAGAGGCATCATAATTGATTACAGCATGTTGCTTATCCACACTACGAGACTGAAAGAAAAAATTTTAAGTTAAAAAAAGAAACGCAAGAAAATGCCAGAATAAATAACCAAAACAATGATTTTTGGCTAAATACTTTAATAAGATTGTAAATATAGGAAAATACCAAAGTAAAACTAGATTAAATGAGATTTAAACTGTTACTATCCAATAGAAATTTGGCATCACTTTTCAAAGAGGAAAGCTGCCACAATTTTAAGACATTCTTTTCTACCAAACTCACACGTTCTACTTTTGAGAATTTAAATCAGCTGACTGTGTTGAATGTATCAAATGACCATACTTTTTAAAAAATAATATGAAACTCTTAAATGGAAATCATGTACAACTTCATAAGTTATGTACCTCACTGCAAGAAAAACCACCATACAGGATTTTCATCTTTCATGTGATATGTTCCTGAATATAAAAGTATCCTCCCTTAGAATATGGGTTCTAAACTCATGGGAGGGTTCTAAGAAAGAGAAAGTTAAAAAAAATGAAAGGAATTAGAATGGCAAACAGATTTATGAAAATTGCTCTTGAGTCTCTTTTAAAGTACACACACACACTCTTTCTCTTAGAGCTTAGTGAGTTATCTATAGATGAAAGTAACTCAGAGATGAACTATAAGCCTTTGGAAATTTGCACCCAAAGGAAATAACAGTACACCCACATGAAGAAATAATCTGAGAACCACTGAATATGAACTCAACAACCATTTACTACTGGGTTATTATGTTATCCTTGGAATATTGAAAGCAAAGGAACCATCCAAAATGGGGAGGAGGTATCATTTTCAGTTTTCAGTCCAGCATGTACAAGTCACTGACATAACGGACATAGGTTTGAGTGGGCTCCGGGAGTTGTGATGGACAGGGAAGCCTGGCATGCTGCAGTCCATGGGGTTGCAAAGAGTCAGACACAACTGAGCAACTGAACTGATGCACACAGTTTGGAAGTCATTAAGTCTAACTGCTTATATCAATTCTGATCTCTAATCCTAGTGGTTTAAAGCAGCAGTCCCCAACTTTTCTGGCACCAGGAACTGGTTTTGAGAAAGATAGTTTTTCCATGACCAGAGGGAGAGTGTGGTTTCAGGACGATTCAAGGGCACTCATTTCTTGTGTTAATGTTAATCTGTATTTGCAGCCACTCCCCACTGGAGCTAGAGCTAGCATCACTGCCTGGGTTCCACCTCAGATCATCAGGCATTAGATTCTCAAAAGGAGAACACACTCTATTACAGATCCCTCACACGCACAGTTCATAGTAGGGTTTCAGCTCCTATAAGAATCTAATGCCGCCACTGATTTGACAGGAGGTGGAGCTCAGGTAGTAACACCAGCGACAGGAAGCATCTGTAAATACGGATAAAGGTTCGCTGGCCTGCCACTCACCTCCTCCAATGTGGCCAGGTTCCTAGAAGGCCATGGACTGGTAGCAGTCTGTGGTCTGGGAGTTGAGGACCCCTGGTTTAAAGTACAGATTCTGGAGTCAAAAAGAACTGGTTGCCAACTGCCTATTGTGGAACCCTGGTAAAATTACTCATCTTCGTATTAATCATTCTATCAAAAAGTTCACCTAGCTCATATTTTTTTGTGTGTGTGATGACTAAACACATGGGAGACATTTGTAAAGGTAATACTGCCCTGCTTGAAAAGTCCTCAATCCTCTTACTGGCTAAGTTAAAAGACACCAAATCTTTAATACAGTACACAGGGTCTGCCAAGATCTGGTGTCTTCTAATGCCTAAGGCTTTCTCTCTCTAAATGCTTGTGTTCACATCCTATATACAAACTACAAGGAACTATTAAAAACAGATACCGAATGCCACTCTATCTTCAATGCCACACACTCAACCACATTCTAACTTTCCAGAAACCACTTATTCATCTTTTAAGATAATTCAGCTCAAGCCATCTCCTCTAAGAAGTCTTTCCAGATTCCTCATCCCCACATTTTCTCACAGGCAGAAGTGACCAATCTCTTTTTTGTGTACCCCACACCAACTCCCATCACTGTCTTGTGTTATACTTACTTATTTACATACACATCTCCTTCTACTAGAGCTACACCCTAAGGACAGAGGAACCCCATCTGTACACACAATGATACCTCAGCACTCAGCATGTGTGCTAAGTCGGCTTCAGTCATGTCCAACTATGTGCAGCCCCAAGGATTGTAGCCTTCCAGGCTCCTCTGTCTATGGGATTCTTCAGGCAAGAATACTAGAGTAGGTTGCCATTCTCTTCTCCAAGGGATCTTTCTGACTCAGGGATTGAACCCAGGTCACCTGATTCCTTACTGTCTGAACCACCAGGGAAACACCAGCATGCAGCGTAGGGCCTACCTAGAATATGTTTTAAAAGGTTTGATGGAAAGAAAATCCACGCTATTTGGCCAATCTCATTTCATAAATGATGGAGGTAGAGACGTTTTCTTACATATAAAATTTATGAAGTATAGAAGTTACAGGTGCTTCCCTGGTGGCTCAGAGACCTTGGTTCGATCCCTGGGTCAGAAAGATCCCCTGGAGAAGGAAATAGCAATCCACTCCAGTATTCTTGCCTGGAGAATCCCATGGACAGAGGAGCCTGGTGGGCTACAGTCCATGGGATCGCAAAGAGTCAGACATGACTGAGTGACTTCACTTCAACTTCACAGAAGTTACAAAGTTCAGGCCAAATTTTAAGAAGCCGACAAACAAGATGGCTTGAAACAACACAACACACCAAAACAAAACAATTCTGGCTCTCAGATAATTATAAAACTAGAAAATTTTGGAAAATAAGAGTATCAAGATGAAGCAATAATACTTTTCTTAAAAAGAAATACTTCCTTTCATGCAATAAACAAATAAGAAAAAGCCTGCCATTGAATAAAGTCAAAACATAAAAAACAATTTCAGGCCAGGCACAACAAAAAAGCATCAGAGACTCACACTGACTAATCTGTAACTAAAAACCAACATATGAAATGGTACAAATGACTACTCGATATATGTCATACATGCTTTGGGTACGAAACAGCTATTGATCCACATTATTATTTTTCTCACTAAAATCTAAGACAGCAAAAGAGACAGAGAAATACATGGAAAACATGCTAAGAAAAAACTAAAAAGAGAAAAGACTGACACTGTATGTCACCATCACTTAAAAAATTTAAAACATATTGTAGTTGAAAGGTTCTTTAAACATCCAGTTGCATTTTTTAAATCACAGTAATAGTGATTTATCCTTTGCTATCCTTTGCTCCAAAGAATAGATGAAAATTAGTAAACTATGAGCTTCAAAATATATTTCATCATTAATACATCATATAAAATTATTAAATAGTGAATCAAATATAATTTTATTATATTTACTATTATGCATTGGAAAAAAATGTTTAATTAATATGATGATGATTCTCCAAACAGAGAAAACTTCATGCATTTGGGGCAATTAAAAAATTTTATGAAGATAAAAATCAGAATTTTGAAAACTCTTTTCAAAAGGCAACTCATTTGCATACAGAGGAATCTAATACATTACAATAAAACCCAGTCACTAAATCTTTCTAAATCTTAATTTTATCATTTGCAAAGTGCAGGTAATTACATCTTTCAAAAATTGTTGAGGAACAACTGAAACAACATAAATGAATAATGATAACAAGAGAAAGTGTTATTCAACGGCATAGTGCTTTTAACAGTAATACTGTCTGTCACTCAAAGCAAAGCAAATATAATCTTTATCCTTAATCATACTTTATACCTTGCATTCATGGCTCTTTAAGATTTGTTTTACATAACATGTCTTAGGGAACATAGTATAATCATCCTTCAAGACAAGCACAGCAAATTAATTTGTTAAAGGCTTCCAAGATTAAGTGGTAGAAACAGAATTGTTCATTTCAAAATCACCTACTCATTAACATCCAAGCACACTTTCTTCTTAAGGACCACATGTTTTATACTACCTTTTTTGGAGTGAGATGAACCCCCCTCAAAAAAAAACCCAACCAAACGTTTTTTTGGTCATAATTAACAACAACAACAACAACAAAATTAACTGTAACCAAACAGATCATATAACCTCATGGGATCATTTGGTCCCTTTTTGCAGTAGGTTTTAAGCTACGTTGTCATCAAAGTATTGTTGCGAGTAAATCTAATTACAGGTAAGAAACTGTTGCAACTATCTAGCAGAGATTCTAAAACCTAGCAACTAACCAGTTATTTCCTGTAGGTTAAAAATGAAGGGTTTTTAAACCATAGATGCTAATTAGGCTAACAAAATCTGAAAAGATCTTTTACTCATTAAAAAGCAATCAAATAGTACTACTTTTATTTCTAATAATTTCAATTATCAAACCAACTGATCTAACCAATGCAGAAACATTTATGTAATATCTTAAGATGAAAACATAACTTCATAAACTCAAGAGCTCTCATTTTCCAATACAAATATAGCTCATATTTATATACTTGCAAGTATTCACTTTTCAAAAGTATAAGCCATATATGAGCTTAGTTCACTTTTCAGAAATAATATAAAAAAAGTTTTAAATAATCCATTTATTTTACTAATATACTATGAAAGATTAAATCACTTAAAAACTAAACACAATTTGTAAAAATACTTGTTCTTAGTTTCATACGCAAGATGTGTCTCTCTGTACTAAGAAGTTCCATTAATTTATAGCACTGATTCTGATTACCAGATAAGCATTATGCTGATCAACTCATGGGCTTTTTTCAGAGAATACACTGTGTCTAGCCCAGTGCTAAAAAGAGTATGCTCCCATTAGATAAATGGCATAAGTATGTATCTTTAGAGGTGGAGTCTGAGGAATAGGTAAAAACTGGGTTTTTTCTCACTTGATCACTGAGTTTTCTCATCAACTTTATAGTTTTAAAATAAAGCATACATTTACAAAATAGCCATGAGTAGAAGAGGTGTCCACATTAGACACGTTGCTGCTGCTGCTGCTGCTAAGTTGCTTCAGTCGTATCCGACTCTGTGCGACCCTAGAGATGGCAGCCCACCAGGCTCCCCTGTCCCTGGGATTCTTCAGGCAAGAACACTGGAGTGGGTTGCCATTTCCTTCTCCAATGCATGAAAATGAAAAGTGAAAGTGAAGTTGCTCAGTCATGTCCAAGTCTTAGCAACCCCATGGACTGAAGCCTACCAGACTCCTCCATCCATGGGATTTTCCAGGCAAGAGTACTGGAGTGGGGTGCCATTGCCTTCTCCATTAGACACGGTGATGAACTTTAAATACATCTGTTGATTTTTGACTTCTTACACTGGTAAAATTGCTTTCAGCTCTTTAAAAATTATTGATTTTGTTTTAAATTTGTTATAGAGGCATTGTTTCAATTATAATACCTGAATCAAAGATATTTTAAAATTTTGTTGCCACTTATTTATTTACTGTGGTAAAATATATGTAACGTATCATCTATCATTTTAAACTTTTTAAGAGTATGATTCAGTGGCATTAATTAAATTTACAATGTTGTGCAAACATCACTGTTGCACGATACTGGATTCTAAAACCTCTTCGTCACCCCAAACAGAACTCTGTTACTGTAAAGCAGTAACTCCCAAGTCTCCTTCCCCCAGCCACTGGTAATCACCAATCTACTCTGCATCTCTGTGAATTTGCCTGTTTTAGATATTTCATGTCCAGAATATATACTTATAGATGTGCATTTTTTTCCTTTTATTTTGGCTACACTGGGTCTTTGTTGCTGTACTCAGGCCTTCTCTAGTTGCGGAAAGCGGGGCTACTCTCTAGCCCTGGGGCATAGGGTTCTCTTGGCGGTGGCTCCTCTTGTGAACACAGGCTATAGGGAACATGGGCTTCAGTAGTTCTGGTGCATGTGCTCAACAGTTGTGGGTGAGGACTCCAGGGCACAGACTCAGTCACTGTAGCACATGGGCTTAGCTGCCCCATGGCATGTGGAATCATCCTGGATTAGGGATCAAACTCCTGTTTCAGGCATCACAAGGTGGGCTCTTAACCACTGACCACCACAGAGAAGCCCCTTGATTTGCTTTTTTAAATGACAAATGATGTTAAGCATCTTTCACATGCTTATCAGCCATATTTATATCTTCTTTGGAGAAATGTGTCTTTTGTCCACTTTTTTAAAGGGGGTTATTTGTGTATCTGCTGTGGAGTTGTAGGAGTTCTTTACATATGTCGGATATTAAATTCTTATAAGATATACAAGGTTTTATAAATATTTTCTCCCATTCTATGAGTTGTCCTTTCATTCTCTTGATAGTATCCTTAGATGCACAAGGTTTTCATCTTCATGAAGTCCAATTTATCTACTTTCTGCTTTCTCTGTTTGTACTACTGGTATCACGAATCTACTGCCAAATCCAAGGTCAGAAAGATTTATCCCTATGATTTATTCTAAAGGTTTTATGGCTTTAGCTTTTATATTCAGGTCATTGATCCATTTTGAGTTAATTTTTATGTATGTTGTGAAGTAGGGGACCAAACTCACTGTTTTTTTTTTTTAATGTGGAAGTACAGTTGTCCCAGTTTTATCTGCTGGAAAGACCATTCTTTACTGAAAGGACTCGGCTCCCTTCTCAAACACCCAGTGTCCTCGGGCTGCCACAACAAAGCACCATAAATCAGTCGGTAGAATCAGTTAAAAATAATACAAGTTTCTTCTCTCAAAGTTCTAGACTCCGGAAGTCCAAATTCAAGGAGTTGCTAGGACTCTGTTTACTCTAAAACTTTTAGGGAAAAATCTTCCCTTGTCTCTTCCAGTTTCTCATAACCCATGTTTCCTGAGCTCTGGCAGCGTATCTCCAATCTCTGCTTCTATTTTTACATGGCTGTCTTCTCTCTGGGTCTGTCTTTTCCTCATCTGATGACATCAGTTATACTGGCTTAGAATCCGCCCTATAACTCCATCTTGAAAGACCCTATTTCCAAATAGGGTCACATTCGTAAGTATGGGGTATTAAGACTTTTATACATCTTTTGGGGGAACACAATTCAAAACATAACAGCCATAGGTATATGGGCTTATTTCTGAACTCTCCATTCTGTTCCATTTGTCTGTATGTCTACCCTTATTCCGGTATTGCTAGCTTTATAATAAATTTGAAACTTGAGAAGCGTGAGTCATTCAACTTTATTCTTCTTTTTGAAGGTTGCTTTGCCATTTTTAAATTTTGCCAACTTTGCCAAACTATTTAGAAACAAATACTCTTTAATCAATCTTTTTTATGGGTTCCATTTTCCTGATTCTTTACAGGCCTAGTAATTTTTTACTGGTTACCAGACACTGGGAATTTTACCTTTTTGGATGATGGATATTTCTATATTCCTATAAATATTCTTGAACTTTGCTCTGAGACACAGCTAAATTACTTCTTTTAAAAAGTGACCCTTTTGTTTTTAATATTTTTATTTTTTTATTTATTTTTTTTAGTTTTTTATTTTTAAATTTTAAAATCTTTAATTCTTACATGCGTTCCCAAACATGAACCCCCCTCCCACCTCCCTCCCCATAACATCTCTCTGGGTCATCCCCATGCACCAGCCCCAAGCATGCTGCATCCTGCGTCAGACATAGACTGGCGATTCAATTCTTACATGATAGTATACATGTTAGAATGTCATTCTCCCAAATCATCCCACCCTCTCCCTCTCCCTCTGAGTCTAAAAGTCCGTTATACACATCTGTGTCTCTTTCCCTGTCTTGCATACAGGGTCGTCATTGCCATCTTCCTAAATTCCATATATATGTGTTAGTATACTGTATTGGTGTTTTTCTTTCTGGCTTACTTCACTCTGTATAATCGGCTCCAGTTTCATCCATCTCATCAGAACTGATTCAAATGAATTCTTTTTTAACGGCTGAGTAATACTCCATTGTGTATATGTACCACAGCTTTCTTATCCATTCATCTGCTGATGGACATCTAGGTTGTTTCCATGTCCTGGCTATTATAAACAGTGCTGCGATGAACATTGGGGTACATGTGTCTCTTTCAATTCTGGTTTCCTCGGTGTGTATGCCCAGAAGTGGGATTGCTGGGTCATAAGGCAGCTCTATTTGCAATTTTTAAGGAATCTCCACACTTTTCTCCATACTGGCTGTACTAGTTTGCATTCCCACCAACAGTGTAGGAGGGTTCCCTTTTCTCCACACCCTCTCCAGCATTTATTGCTTGCAGATTTTTGGATCGCAGCCATTCTGACTGGTGTGAAGTGGTACCTCATTGTGGTTTTGATTTGCATTTCTCTAATAATGAGTGATGTTGAGCATCTTTTCATGTGTTTGTTAGCCATCCGTATGTCTTCTTTGGAGAAATGTCTATTTAGTTCTTTGGCCCATTTTTTGATTGGGTCGTTTATTTTTCTGGAATTGAGCTGCATAAGTTGCTTGTATATTTTTGAGATTAGTTGTTTTTAATATTTTTAGATAAGAGTAGAACTCAGACTAACATTAATTATTTCCCCAATACAGAGGGGTAGAGACCAATGCCCTGTGAATTATGAGGATCTCCAATCTGGCTGTTAGAAATAGGAATCATTTCTAACCCTGTTAGTGCCAACTACTGTTAACTCTAAACTTTTTGAGTTTTGTTTCCCCTGCCCTTGGGGAGTTTCTTCACACATGTGTGCTGATCAGTACTCAATCACATGTGTGTGCGTTTAGTCGCTCAGTCCTGTCTGATTTGTGACCCTTTGGACTGCAGTCTACCAGGCTCCTCTATCCATGGAATTTCTCAGGCAAGAATACTGGAGTGGGTTGCCATTTCTTCCTCCAGGGGATCTTCCTGACCCAGGGAATGAACCTATGTCTCCTGTGTCTCCTGTACTGCAGGCGGATTCTTCACCCAGTGAGCCATCAGAGAAGTCCCACTCAATCACACACTCAAGGGTAATTCTCTGCAGAGTTCTTTCTCTGTGTGGCTCTTTCCTCTCTGATACTGGATCGTGCCTTGGTCTCCTTGGACTCTCAGTTTCCTCCCTCCACCTGACTAATTGTCAGATAACCTACATTTGTTACATGTAAACCAAGACACAGACACCTCACCAGTCATGTCTTTTAATCTTATCTCCATGTAAGTGTAAGAAGAGATTTATCCTGTACGTTCCTAAACAGCGATTCCCATATTTCTTAAGATATTGCTATGCTGGTTCAAGACAAATGCCACATAGAAACAACCTCTTCCACTCTCTAAAGAATGAGTTCTACCCAATTTGAACCTTAAGTATGTTTCAGTTACAAGTGGCCTATATCCAAACAGAATCATTACTGCCTTCTTCTTAGTTGCTAGTCTCACCACTCCATCGCACTGAGAAGCCCAGAAAATCTTTGTACTGTTCTATTTCTCTCACTAAATTTGTTTAATTAAGGTATCATTAAACATGTGATTCATATAGCTCTATAGTGCCTTTACTTTTACTGTCTCAAAACTATAAAATAAATTCTTAAAGTAAAAATGTATACATAAAAATGTATATAAATATATGCAAATCTGACTTTTCTGGGGATAATGAAGGTTTTCTCAGTCTCAGCACTACTGATATTTTTGAGCAAATAATTTTTTGTTGTGTGTGTTCAGTGGTAACAGAGGAGGTATGAAGAAGTACTTCATATACTGTAGGATGTTTAGCAAACCCCCTTGACCTTTGCCTACTGAATGTCAGCAGCGATCACTTCCAATCCTCCACCATGGATGACAATCAAAATGTCTCCAAATATTGCGAATATCTTTTGGAAAAGTTAGGAGAGGCAGGATCATCCCAATTGAGAACCACTGGGTTAACACAATAAACATCTCTATTCTAAGCACTTGTTTACAGTTTTTAATCCATAAAAGCAGGGAGAGCAATTGGATAAGACTTTATTCTAGACTGTCAGGATCTATTAAATTAACAAAGTTCTCAAAAACTTGGGGATCATTTTCGCTAATTACTTTGCTCAAAAATATCTTAAAAATGTGTTTGAAAAGTAACTGCTTTAAAATGGGGCTCCCCAAGTGTCACAGTGGTAAAGAATCTGTCTGACAATGCAGGAGACCTAAGAGACATGTTTTTGATTCCTGCGTCGGGAAGATCCCTTGGAAAAGGAAATGGCAACCCACTCCAGTATTCTTGCCCGGAAAATTTCCATGGACAGAGGAGTCTGGTGGGCTATAGTCTATGGGGTTGCAGAGTTGGGACATGACTGAGCATGCGCACACCTTTAAACATAATTCAGTTTTAAATACCAACAACCTGCATGCTCAAACTACTAGAAGATATAATGAATAAACATGAATATCTCTAAAAGAAACAGATTACTTCCAGTATCAATCAACTACCCAGGAATAAAATTCAGTTTTACTTCACGCTATGCTAATTTTATGAATTAGTACACTTACATGGAGATAAAATTATCACTTGCGTGTTAAGAGTGCATAATGTGAAACTTCTTAAAAATAAAAGTTCTCATTTTTTAATATATAATCTCCAAGACTTAGAACTTATTTTTAAATGGTACAAGAGGAAGAAAATTAAACTAGTAGCTAGAGTTTAAAGAGGGAGAGTTGGAAAGTTCGAAGTTCAAAGTAGGAAAGTAGTGTTGCTGTTCAAAGGAGTAGAAAAATACTTCATAACAATTTCAGGTTTTGAGTAGACATAGAAGGTGGATGCAATTACCTGCAACATGAGCTCACAGTCATCTCTTCCAACAAAAATCATTTCTCGTGGCAGCCTGTGGCGAGTGCCTCCACTGCTCACCAAAAACCAGGATGTTAAGCTCATTTTCTGTTTAGCTTCTAAGTCTTTGGGAAAGCTACGTCATCCTGAAGAGAGAGATTTAGAAAAGCACACATTCAGATATTTTTGATTTCGGTATCTATTCACCAAACCCTGTAAGTAGGCCTTGGAATAGAATTGCACTCAACATTTACACCTGACTAAATAAATAGACAGTCCACAGTTCCCAGGAAGAAAACATATCTAATATATTCTCAAAAGTCCACAAACTCCAATAAGAGGTCAGTTAAAAAAAACAACAACAGTCAATTAGGCAGTAAACTAGTAACATTTATCATACGTCTGAAAGGCTTTGAGCATAGCTTATAAAGGTCTACAATTCTCAAGTAAATGATCACATTTGTATAATGTTAACCTCAGTAAATGCTAGCAATATTACAATATTATACAAATAAGTGTCTAAATTACAAATGATTTGAGAAAGACAGACTCAATTCAAATGAATATATTTGATAACTAAGAGCTAACAAGGGACAACAAAGAAACTGCTTCACTATCAGTGTAGACCATTCAATGCTCTTTCAAAAGTATGCAATTTATGTACTGTATTTTTACCACTCTAATGGCAGAAAGAGAAGAGGAACCAAAAAGCCTCTTGATGAGGGTGAAAGAGGAGAGTGAAAAAGCTAGCTTGAAGCTTAACATTAAAAAACTAAAGATGATGGCATCTGGTCCAATCATTTCATAGCAAACAGAAGGGGGAAAAGTAGAAACAATGACAGATTTTATTTTCTTGGGCTCTGAAATCACTGTGGACAGTGGCTACATCCATGAAATTCAAAGATGTTTGCTCCTTGGAAGGAAAGCTATGACAAACCTGTGCTGTGCTTAGTCGCTCCAACTCTTTGCAACCCCATGGACTGCAGGCCGCCAGGCTCCTCTGTCCATGGGATTCTCCAAGCAAGAATACTGGAGGGGGCTGCCCTCCTCCAGAGGATCTTCCCCCAAAGGGATAAAACCCAGGTCTCCTGTACTGCAGGCAGATTTTTTTACCATCTGAGCCACCAAAGAAGCCCTAGATAGCATACTAAAAAGCAGAGACATCACTTTGCCAACAAAGGTCCATATAGTAAAAACTATGGTTTATTCCAGTAGTCATGTACAGATGTGAAAGCTGGACCATAAAGAGAAGGTTGAACATTAAAGAATTGATGGTTTTGAATTGTAGTGCTGGAGAAGACTATTGAGAGTCCCTTGGACTGCAAGATCAAACCAGTCAATCTTAAAGGAAATCAACTCTGAATATTCACTGGAAGGACTGATGCTGAAACTGAAACTCCAATACTTTGGCCACCTGATGCAAAGAGCTGACTCTTTGGAAAAGAACCTGATGCTGGGAAAGACTAAAGGCAACAGGAGAAGGGGGTGGCAGAGGATGAGATGATTAGACAGCATCACCTACTCAAAGGACATGAGTTTGAGCAAACTCTAAGAGACAGTGGAGGACAAAGCAGCTTGGTATGCTTCAGTCCATGGTGACTGAAAAACAACTTTCTAAACATTTTTCCTAGAGCAGCAGTTCCTAAACTTTTTGTCCTTGAGATTCTTCTACACTCAGGAAAAAAAAAAGACCCTAAAGAACATTTTGTTTACATGGATTAGATATATTAATATTCATCATATTAGAAATAAAAATGGAGAAACTGGTATGAATTAATTCATTTTAAAATTACTGATAAATCAATTTTACAGAACAATAGCTAATATTTTATGAAGACTAATTATACTTCCCCCCAAATTAGTGAGAATAATACCATTATACATTTTTTAAAATCAAATCTTTAAGGTCTGATTTAATAGAAGATTTTCATATCTGCTCTGAATTCAATCTGTTTAACTTGAAATATTTAAAAACTTAACTTCATACTTAATCCCAGATAACTAGTGGGAAATGGTAAATTTAATAGTCTTTCTAAATAACTGAAGACGGTTTTCTTCAATACTACAACAAAACTTCCCAGGTGGTAATTTCTTGAATGTTATTTACAATATGGAATCTGAAACTGCCCATACATTTTAACATGAGAATCCATTTTCTGCTTTGAAGGGATTTTGTAACTTCATGCATTGATCACTTGAAAAACACTGGTTCCCTAAGTTACACAGATCTTCCAAGTGATGATACATTTTACTATACTATTTAAAAATATCACATTCGTTTAATATCATCATTCATCTCATCAGAAAAGTCCCTAGGTTCTGGGCAGTTGTGAAGCAGCAGAATCAAGTTCCTAAAAATCTAATTTTCTCTTGAAAGCCTAATTTTCCTGTCAAAAACCACTTAATTCTTCTCCTTAAAGTGACAGGTTTATACTGTCTACCAAATACTCAAGTCTGCAAAACCGTAATTTGTCTGCCAGTCATTATTTCAAGTAAAACTAGTGTTCTGTGAAACAACTGGCTAGTTCAGCTCACAACTCAGACAATAACACAAATGCTTTTCTTGGGACAACCATGGCACTTGGTACACAGAAAAAAAGTGCTTTACGTGTAGTTCCATTCAGTCACACAGAACATTAAAAAGATGATGATTCAAAGGTCAAGATTTATTAGACTTGATATTTTTTAACACTTTATCCAGGACTTTCTTTAGTGAAACCGGCTTTTTTTTCTTACTTTCCAGTGCATGGCAGTGAAGAATATGACTGCTATTAGCACAGTAGGATGCCAATGCCTTCACTAAGGAAGTAGCAGCCTTAGCCAGCATTGTTTTTCATATCAATTCAAAGGTCCATACAATAAAAAAGGCAAATAATGCTTTGATAATATTAAGAAAACAGTTTTGACTTCACGACCCTTGAAATGGTTTCAGGGACTCCCAGAGGCCTATTGACTGAGCTTCAGTAACTACTGTCTTGGAGGATGTGACTATGTCATTAAGAGCATAAATTTCAGAGTCAGACACTCCTGGTTCTACAGTTATTTCTGCATGACCTTGGGCAAGTTACTTACTCCGTGTCCCTTAGTTTCCTCTTGCGTAAAATTGAAACAAGGATAGTGTCTACATGACAGCTTTTTTCTTATGGATCAAAGACTACTACTTATAAATATTTTTCCTGTGAAATGATACATTCTCGTATAATTTCAGTTCAGTTCAGTCACTCAGTCGTGTCCGACTCTTTGTGACCCCATGAATCGCAGCACGCCAGGCCTCCCTGTCCAACACCAACTCCCGGAGTTCACTCAGATTCACGATTTAATGAGCAACAAACCTTATGGCTCAGCTGGTAAAGAATCCGCCTACAATGAGGGAGACCTGGTTCGATCCCTGGGTTGGGAAGATTCCCTGCAGAAGGGAAAGGCTACCCACTCTAGTATTCTGACCTTACAGTTCATGGGGTCGCAAAGAGTTGGACCCAACTGAGTGACTTTTACTTTCACTTTATACCACAAAACAATGAAATGAAACATTCTGCAATAAGAAACGCATCTATATATTAAAAGAAAATCCTTTAAAATGTGGACTTTTATGTTAAAGTAAAAACCTTGTTATGTTATGAATTTGTCTACTCATACATGAAACCATGCGTTTCATCAAAATAAGCAAACAATTTTCTGCAAAGTGAAAACTATTAAGTCCTATTCTCCTTTGAGTTTATTAAATTAATATGGTCAATTTATGTGGATTCTTAAACCTTCCATTCCCCTAACTCCTTGATGCAGATGTTGCTGGTAGTCTTCTATTCATCTGTCTGCATGCGTGCAAGCTCAGCTGTCAAGTTGTGGCCAACTCTTTGTGATTCCATGAACTGTAGCCCTCAGGACCCTCTGTCCATGGAATTTCCCAGGCAAGAATACCAGAGTGGGCTGCCATTTCCTTCTCCAAGAGATCCTGCTGATCCAGGTATCACACCTGCATCTCCTGCATTGGCAGGCAGGTTCTTTACCACTGAGCCAGCAGGAAGCATTCATCTGTGTACTTTCTCTCAAAATGGTTTTTAGCATTTCATATGTCAAGCGTTAGTCACTAGTCGTGTCCAACTCTTGCGACTTCATAGACTGCAGCCCACCAGGCTCCTTGGTCCATGGGATTTCCCAGGCAAGAACACTGGAGTGGGTTGCCATTCCCTTCTCAAGGGGATGTTCCCAACCCAAGGACTGAACCTCGGTCTCCTGAATTGAAGGCAGATTCTCTACTGCCTGAGCCACTGGGGAAGCCCAGGTAAGTACATAACTATATAAAATAAAATTTTATATAAATCTGAAAAACTCAGCAGTGGCCACAGGATTGCAAAAGGTCAGTTTTCATTTCAATCCCAAAGAAGAGTAATGCCAAAGAATGTCCAAACTACCGCACAATCACATTCATTTCACATGCTAGCAAGGTAACACCCAAAATCCTTCAAGCCAGGCTTCAACAGAATGTGAAAAAGAACTTCCAGATGTACAAGCTGGATTTAGAAAAGGCAGAGGAACTAGAGATCAAATTGCCAGCATCCACTGGGTCATAGAAAAAGCAAGGGAATTCCAGAAAAACATCTACTTCTGCTTCATTGACTATGCAAAAGACTTTGGCTGTGTGGATCACAACAAACTACGGAAAATTCTTAAAGAGATGGGACTACCAGGCCATCTAACCTGCCTCCTGAGAAAAATGTATGCAGGTCAAGAAGCAACAGTTAGAACTGGACATGGAACAATGGACTGGTTCAAAATTGGGAACAAGTACTTCAAGCAGGGTGTATATTGTTACCCTGCTTTATTTAACTTATATGCAGAGTACATCATGCATAATGCCAGGCTGAAAAGAGCACAAGCTGGAAATAAGATTGCCAGGAGAAATATCAATAACCTCAGATATGCAGATGACACCACCCTTATGGCAGAAAGCGAAGAGGAACTAAAGAGCCTCTTGGTAAAGGTGAAAGGAGAGAGTGAAAAAGCTGGCTTAAACCGTGACATTCAAAAAAAGAAGATTATGGCATCTGGTCCCATCAATTCATGGCAAATAGGTGGGGAACCAATGGCAACAGTGACAGACTTCTTTCTTGGGCTCCAAAATCACTGTACACAGTGACTGCAGCCATGAAACTAAAAGATGCTTACTTCTTGGAAGAAAAGCTACGACAAACCTAGATAGTGTATTAAAAAGCAGAAACACTACTTTGCTGACAAAAGTCCGTATAATCAAATCTATGGTTTTTCCAGTAGTCGCGTATAGATGTGATCAGTTCAGTTCGGTTCAGTTGCTCAGTCATGTCCGACTCTTTGTGACCTCATGGACGGCAGCACGCCAGGCTTTCCTGTCCATCACCAACTCCTGAAGCTTACTCAAACTCATGTCCATCAAGTTGGTGATGCCATAAACCATCTTATCCTCTGTCATCCCCTTCTCTTCCTGCCTTCAATCCTTTCCAGCAGCAAGGTCTTTTTCAACGAGTCAGTTCTTCTCATCAGCTGGCCAAAGTATAGGAGTTTCAGCTTCACATTCAGTCCTTTCAATGAATATTCAGGATTGATTTCCTTTAGGATGGACTAACTGGATCTCCTTGCAGTCCAAGGGACTCTCAAGAGTCTTCTCCAACACCACAGTTCAAAACGATCAATTCTTCAGTGCTCTCTTCTTTATGATCCAACTCTCACATCCATACATGACTACTGGGAAAACCGTAGCTTTGACTAGACAGACCTTCGTCAGCAAAGTAATGTCTCTGCTTTTTAAATATGCTGTTTACATTGATCATACTTTTTCTCCCAAGGAGCAAGCGTCTTTTCATTTCATAGCTGCAGTCACCATGTGCAGTGATTTTGGAGCCCAATAAAATAAAGTCTCTCCTATTTCCATTGTTTCTCCATCTATTTGCCATGAAGTGATGGGACCAGATACCATGATCTTTGTTTTTTGAATGTTGAGCTTTAAGGCAGCTTTGTCACTCTCCTCTTTCACTTTCATCAAGAGGCTCTTTAGTTCCTCTTCACGTTCTACCATAAGGGTGGTGTCATCTGCATATCTGAGGTTATTGATATTTCTCCCAGCAATCTTGATTCCATCTTGTGCCTCTCATACACCATAGCATTTCTCATTATATACTCTGCATATAAGTTAAATAAGCGGAGTTACAATATACAGCCTTGACATACTCCTTTACCAATTTTGAACTAGTCCATTGTTCCATGTCTGGTTTTAACTGTTGATGCTTGACCTGCATACATATTTCTCAGGAGGCAGGTATGGTGGTCTGGTATCAGCCAGACCCATCATCAGATCCACCCATTATCAAAATACATCAACTAAACAATAATCATACATTGCATATCTTTCATGTCAATGCTCTAAAATTACTCACTTAAAGAAACATTTTAGGGAAAAATTATGGCAATATAAAATGCCTTGTAACTTATTCATAAAATCAAAAATACTACAACCTTTAATTCATACATATTTCAATTCTGAAGAGTCCATTTAATGGATCACTGATTAAACTTCCTGAAACACTTTCTCAAAGCACAGTCTTTAGGTCATACTGGAAATCTAAAGACTCAATAGTATGGAGGACCACTGACCTTCACAAAGATTATAGTCCCAGACCTTCTTACATACTCAAGTCCAACCATAAACTATAACCTTTGCTCTATGACTTTATAATTCCTCCAGTTAAAGGTGGTGATAAGGATAGAATAGGATAGATACACAGGTACTTACTGAAGTCCCAGCAAAGGACTACAGACAGAGAGGGAAACCTAGGAAACTTTGGGAGACCACTGTACGTTAATGATCACTCAAGAAAGCTACTGGAACATCATGGGAGGAAGCAGCCTTACTTAACTATAAAGCCATAAATAAAAGCACAAGATGTGCCCAGGCCATCAGGTGAGAGAAAAATGTCACCACTCTTCTACTGATCCGAATAAATGCTGTGATAATCCTAGCTGAGCTCACAGGGTCAGACCCTCTCCTGCCCAAAATGAAGGAGGCGCTGGTGATGTGAGTCTGATATCTTCTTGAAGAAGGTGGTCTTTGTCCTCTCTTTAACTTTCCTTTGATTATAAAATTTTAGTCTTCTTGATCCTCGGGACAGAGCTTCCTCACCTGCCCACTTGTATCTCTCACAAGTGCTTTATGTTAATAAAACTACTTCTTGCCTATCACTTGTGTGCTGAGACACAATGAACCTGAGCCTCAGTAAGTCCAGATGCAAGGTGACTGATTCTGATTAACTGACCATGGGTTCAAGTTTTTATTAGGGTTTTGCCTGGGAATTTGAGTCCCAGCATGTGGGTTCAAGGCCTAATCTGAGGTGCACTGTTTCAGTTATAATTTCCCTCTCTATAACTCTGGGCTATGCTTCATAACTTGTTTTGGCCAATGGGGTGATGTTAACAGCTGTGATGCAAATGAAGACTAAAATATGCGTGGGCAACTGGATTTGATCTCTTGTACCTCTGCCTTCACCAGAAAAAGAACATGCCCTGGCTAGCCCATTGGTTCAGGAAGAATGAAAGACATGTAGAACAGATACAGATCCAACACGGAACTTGAAGCACGCCCTCAAGTGTATCATTCAACCACCAAGAGCAGATACATGAACAATACTAAAATTACTGTCGTTTTGAGTCATTGAGACATTTGCAGATTGACTATAATGCACAAAAGATGAGTATAATTTACTGAAATAAAAGGTCTTTCAACAGTAGAATGACAACCCAATACATTTATTTCTAAAAATACGCAAATGAAATTTTTGTTGAAGTTGTTCCCTTTCCCCAGTTTCTTCATCTCAGAATGGTAACATCTATTTGTATAATTAAACCTAAGGCTGTGATGTATTACAGAACTACAAACTGTAGGTAAAGGGAGCTTATTTTAACAAAAATACAAAAATGAGAGAATCCAGAAATAGAAGAAGAAAGACGCTTACTCCTTGGGAGAAAAGCTATGACCAACCTAGATAGCATATTCAAAAGCAGAGACATTACTTTGCCAACTAAGGTCCGTCTAGTCAAGGCTATGGTTTTTCCTGTGGTCGTGTATGGATGTGAGAGCTGGACTGTGAAGAAGGCTGAGCACTGAAGAACTGATGCTTTTGAACCGTGGTGTTGGAGAAGACTCTTGAGAGTCCCTTGGACTGCAAGGAGATCCAACCAGTCCATTCTGAAGGAGATCAGCCCTGGGATTTCTTTGGAAAGAATGATGCTGAAGCTGAAGCTCCAGTACTTTGGCCACCTCATGCGAAGAGTTGACTCATTGGGAAAGACTCTGATGCTGGAAGGGATTGGAGGCAGGAGGAGAAGGGGACGACCGAGGATGAGATGGCTGGATGGCATCACTGACTCGATGGACGTGAGTCTGAGTGAACTCCGGGAGATGGTGATGGACAGGGAGGCCTGGCGTGCTGCGATTCATGGGGTCACAAAGAGTCAGACATGACTGAGCAACTGAACTGAACTGAACTGAACTGAAGCTCACTTTTTTGGGTGGAAAGGGTCAACATCTACAGTTTACTTTTCCACCATCTGGAACAGTTCGGTTTACCCACAGGAGAATCATCCAATCTCCTCTCATAGTGGGCAAAAACACACTGATGATGTTGCAGAAGTCAAGTTGACAGAAATGAGGGGGAAGAATCTCACCATTCTGTGTGAAGAGTGTCTGTGTTATCTGCCTGTTTAAGCACAGCACTTTACCCTACCCTTGAATATGCCTGATGGTCACATGTTTGGAGTCTCTCTGATACAGTATCTTGAGATAATAAACCTCTCAACTTCTAAGGGAATGGGGGTTTGGGCAATAAGCCCTGATAGTTTTTTATATGAACTTTCAACAAATTTCCTTGTTTTCAGTCCACCCTGCCTACTAAGATACAAGGCAGGTCACATTCCCCAGCCTTTCCAAGATTCTAAAAGAATTCATTTGTTTATTTAGTTCTTCCTCCCACAGTTCCCCTTCTTCCAAAACTTTCTCAACTTCTCTTCCTCTCCTCTTTGTATTAGTGAGGATGGGAAGTGAGAAAATTTCAGGGGTCCTATTCAAAATACTTCTTGAAAACTGTTTCTTTTAGCATACAATTTTGAAATAACACTCAACTGCAGATTGACTCGAGAAATTTAGCTACTCTTAAGTGAATTTCCCATGAAAATATCTGTTCTCCATATCTGTAGTTTGGTTATTTCATTCTAATTGCACTGAGTTCAGATTTCAAGTTAGGTACTATTACTATTACAAGTAATAGCTGTGATTCAATAGAAGCTAAAAAGTAAGAGGGAAAAGACTCCACGACTATGTTAATTTAACTGTGGATATGCCTCCAGACAATCCCTAGACAAATGAGGATAATAGTTCATCAAACAACATATAATCAGTTCAGTTCAGTTCAATCGCTCATTTGTGTCCGACTCTTTGCGACCCCATGAATCGCAGCACACCAGGCCTCCCTATCCATCACCAACTCCCAGAGTTCACTCAGACTCGCGTCCATTGAGTCAGTGATGCCATCCAGCCATCTCATTCTCAGTCGTCTCCTTCTTCTCCTGCCCCCAATCCCTCCCAACAACATATGATATGCTAATATATTTCCGTACTCTTAAACGAAATGGCTAAAAAATATTCTTTGTAACTTTATGAATTTGGAAAGAAGCTACTACAAGGAAAACTTCAAACACATATGTATTTCAAAGTGTTTCCTAATAAAACCTATGTATTAAATTCTCCTACAAAAATGAAGAAAATAGTAGACTGGATAAAATAAAAGGGTCCATCTTCATGCCTTCTATGAGAGAATCTGCCAGTGTAAGGAACACACAATAAAGAAATTACATGCAAATAGTAATCAAAACAAAGCTGAGAGGACTATGTCAATGTCAGATAAGAACATTATATATTGATAAAAGGTTCAATATATCAATAGGATATAAAAACTGGAAGCATACACACCTAACAACAGAACACTGAAATAGATGAAGCAAAAACAGATAAAATTAAAAGAAAAAATAGACAGTAGAACAATAACAGCTGAAGACTACAATACTCCACTTTCAACCATGGAAAACAACTAGACAGAAGAAAGGATTTTACAACACCAGAAACCAATCTGATGCAGCACTTCACTCTTCACATTTTCTCAAGTGCACGAAGAACATTTTCAGGACACAATGTTAGGAGTACAACAAGTCTTAATGAACTTAAAGAGATGGAAAACGTATGAAACAACTTGTCTAATCACAGTCGAATGGAATCATTCATCAGTAGTGGAAGTAAAACTGGAAAATTCTCAATAGGCAAAAATTAAATGACACACTTTGACAATGCGTAGTAAAGCAGCAATCATAAAAGAATTAAAAAGAAAAAGCAAATGAAAACACCACAGAATAAAAAGCGAATAAGATTTGTTCAAAACTAGTCCTAATAAGGAAGGTTACAATTACAGTTATAGCTGTAACCACTGTAAAAAGCAAAAAAAAAAAGATCTCAAATCAATAATCTAAGTGCACACTTTAAGGAAACCAAAACCAAAGCTAACTGAAGAGAAGAAGACAATAAAGATTACTATTTCCAACTGTGGCCTTTTCTTTTTTGCTTAAAGGAATCACTTAAGTTCTTGTAAAGCTGGTTTGGTGGTGCTCAATTCTTTTAGCTTTTGCTTGTTTGTAAAATTTTGATCTATCAAATCTCAATTAGAATCTTGTCTGGTAGATTTTTCTGAGTTGTAGATTTTTCCCTTTCATCCCTTTAAATGTACTGTGTCACTTTCTTCTCACCTGCAGAAGCTCAGTTCCTTGTATGTAACTGTTGTTGATCCCCTTGCTGCTTTTAATAGTCTCTTTATTTTTAAATTTTTGCTGTTTTAATTACAATATATATTGATGTAGGCCACTTTGGGTGATCCTCTTTGGAAACACTGTATGTCCTGGACCTAGATGTCTGCTTCCTTTCCCAGGTTAGGGAAGTTTTCTGCTACAGTATCTTCAAATATGTTCTTTGTCCCTTTCTCTCTTCTCCTTTTAAGAAGCCTATAATGTGAATGTCTTTACACCTGACTTTGTGCCAGTGGTCTCTTAAACTATCCTCAATTTAAATTTAAATTATTTTCTGTTAATCTTGTGTGACTGCCACTACTCTGTCTGCCAGTATGCTGACTATTCCTCTGTATCATATAACCTGCTGCCAAGTTGTTCTAATGGATTTTAAATTTTCAGTTATACATACTTCAGCTGTGTTTCTTTTTTTTATATTTTCTAATTTTTTACTAATCACTCCACTTAAATCAATGAACAGTCATTCACTCAACAAATCAATAAGGAGATATTAACCTTAAACGATATATTAGACTGGGTGAACTTAATAGCAACATATGAAACACTCCATCCAAAAGCAACAGAATACAGATTCTTTTCAAGTATATATGGAATATACTTCAGGATAGATCACATGCTAGGCCACAAAACAAGATTCAGTAATTCTGAGGAAATGGAAACCATATGAAGCCACTTTTCCACCAAAACAATATCGTATTAGGGATCAACTACAAGGGGGAAAAAATATACAGAACCCAAATTAATGGAGGTTTCACAAAGTGCTACTGAACAACCAACGGATCACTGAAAAAATTAAAGAAGAAACCCCCAAATACCTGCAGACAGTGAGAATGAAAACACAATGATCCAAAATGTTTCAGTTGCAGCAAAAGCAGTTCAAAGATGGGAATTTATAGTGACACAAGTTTATCTCAGGAAACACAAAAGATCTCAAACAACCTAACGTTATGCCTAAAGCAACTATCAAAAAAAAAAAAAGCCAGCAAAACAAAACCCAAAGTTAGGAGAAGAAAAGAAATCATAAAGATCACAGCAGAAACAAAAAGAGACTTTAAAAAAAAAAAAAGAAAAGAAAAGATTAATGAAACTAAAAGCTAGTTCTTTGAAAAGATAAACAAAATTGATAAACCTATAACCAAACTCATCAAGAAAAAAGAGGGCATGAATTATAAAATCAGAAATGAGAAAGAAGTTACAGTCAATAATGCAGAAACTCAAAGAATTATAAGAGATTACTGTGAACAATTCAGACTTAAATTGAAGAAAGTAGGGAAAACAACTAGACCATTCAGGTATGACATATATCAAATCCGTTATGATTATACAGTGGAAGTGAGAAATAGATTTAAGGGACTACATTGGATAGAGTGCCTGATGAACTATGGATGGAGGTTCGTGACATTGTACAGGGGACAGGGATCAAGACCATCCCCAAGAAAAAGAAATGCAAAAAAGGAAAATGACTGTCTGAGGAGGCCTTACAAATGGCTGTGTAAAGAAGAGAAGCCAAAAGCAAAGGAGAAAAGGAAAAAGATGTAAGCATCTGAATCCAGAGTTCCAAAAAATAGCAAGAAGAGATAAGACAGCCTTCCTCATCGATCAATGCAAAGAAATAGAAGAAAACAACAGAATGGGAAAGACAAGAGATCTCTTCAAGAAAATTAGAGATACCAAGGGAACATTTCATGCAAAATGGGCTCAATAAAGGACAGAAATGGTATGGACCTAACAGAAGCAGAAGATATTAAGAAGAGGTGGCAAGAATACACAGAACTGTACAAAAAAGATCTTCACAACCTGGATAATCACCATGGTGTGATCACTCACCTAGAGCCAGACATCCTGGAATGTGAAGTCAAGTGGGCCTTAGAAAACATCACTATGAACAAAGCTAGTGGAGGTGATGGAATTCCAGTGGAGCTATTTCAAATCCTGGAAGATGATGCTATGAAAGTGCTGCACTCAATATGCCAGCAAATTTGGAAAACTCAGCAGTGGCCACAGGACTGGAAAAGGTCCATTTTCATTCAAATCCCAAAGAAAGGGAATGCCAAAGAATGCTCAAACTACCACACAATTGCACTCACCTCACACGCTAGTAAAGTAATGCTCAAAATTCTCCAAACCAGGCTTCAGCAATACGTGAAACGTGAGCTTCCAGATGTTCAAGATGGTTTTAGAAAAGGCAGAGGAACCAGAGATCAAATTGCCAGTATCCGCTGGATCATGGAAAAAGCAAGAGAGTTCCAGAAAAACATCTACTTCTGCTTTCTTGACTATGCCAAAGCCTTTGACTGTGTGGATCACAATAAACTGTGGAAAATTCTGAAAGAGATGGGAATACCAGACCACCTGACTGACCTCTTGAGAAACCAACAAAGGTCCGTCTAATCAAGGCTAAGGTTTTTCCAGTGGTCATGTATGGATGTGAAAGTTGGACTGTGAAGAAAGCTGAGCACCAAAGAATTGATGCTTTTGAACTGTGGTGTTGGAGAAGACTCTTGAGAGTCCCTTGGACTGCAAGGAGATCCAACCAGTCCATTCTGAAGGAGATCAGCCCTGGGATTTCTTTGGAAGGAATGATGCTGAAGCTGAAGCTCCAGTACTTTGGCCACCTCATGCAAAGAGTTGACTCATCGGAAAAGACTCTGATGCTGGGAGGGATTGAGGGCAGGAGGAGAAGGGGACAACAGAGGGTGAGATGGCTGGATGGCATCACTGACTCGATGGACATGAGTTTGAGTGAACTCCAGATGGTGATGGACAGGGAGGTCTGGCGTGCTGCGATTCATGGGGTCGCAAAAGTTGGACACGACTGAGCGATTTAACTGCACTGAATGGTAGTTCTATTTTGAGTTTTTAGAGGAACTTCCATACTGTTTTACCAAGTAAAACAGTTCCCTTTTCTCAATGTCTGTGCTGAGTTCCCTTTTCTTAACATCTTTGCCATCATTTGCTATTTTTGGTCTTTTTGATAAGAGCCATTCTTTTGTGTGTGTGTGTGGCTTGGAATCTTAGTTCCCAACCAGGGATCAAACCTGTGTGCACTGCACTGGGAGCATGGAGTCTTCACCAGTGGACCACCAGGAAGGTCCCCTGAGGATAGTCTGGTGTGAGGCTGACAGGTGTGAGGTATCTTATTGTGGTTTCACTTTCCCTTTTTTTTTTTTTTGGTGGTTAGCAGCGTTCAGCATCTTTCATGTTCCTGTTGATGTCGAATTGCATGAAATCTTAGAGTGTTTTTGCCTATTATCACATACATAATTTGGATATTAAACCTTTATCATGTACATAATTTGCAAATATCTTGTCCCATTCAGCAGGCTGCCTTTTCTTTTTGTTGATAGCTTTCTTCATAGTGCAACAACATTTTAGTTTGATATAATCACACTTGTTTATTTTTTTGTTTTGCTTCCCTTACTTGAGGAGAGATATCCAAAAAGACATTGCTAAGTCCATGTCACAGTGTAATACGTATGTTTTCCAGGGATTTTATGGCTTCAGTCTTTACAATTAAGTCTTTAATCCATTTGCAGTTTATTTTTGTATATGATGTGAGAGAGTAATCCAATTTGAATGCTTTGCATGTAGCCATCCAGGTTATCAACATTTATTGAAGAGGGAATTTTTCTCTCGTGTACATTGTTGCCTACTTTGTCATAGATTAATTCACCATATAAACGTGGGCTAATTTCTGGACTCTTTATCGTTTTCCACTGATGTATGTGTCTCTCTTTAGGCCAGTGCCATACTGTTTTGATTACTGCAGCCTTATAGTATGATCTGAAAATGAGGACTGCCCGCTTTGTTCTTTACCAGTATTTTTTTTGGGCTATTGAGTGTCCTTTGTGTTTCCACACAATTTTTAGATTTGTTCTAGTTATTATTTTCTTTTGGTGTTATGGACACTTTAATAGTATTAATTCTTACAATCCATGAACACAGCATGTATTTCCATTTTCAATTTCTTTCTTCCATATTTTATAGTTTTCTGATTATCAGTCTTTCACCTCCTTAAATTTATTCCAAAGTACTTAATTCTTTTTGATACAATGAAAAATAAGCTTGTTTTCTTAACTTGTCTTTCTGATCGTTCATCATTAGTATATAGAAATGTTGCAGATTTCTGTATACTGATTTTGTATACTGCAGTTTCACCAAATTCAGTAATAAACTTCAGTAGTTTTCTGGTGACATCTTTAGGATTTTCTGTGTGTACTATCACTTTATCTACAAACAGTGACAGTTTTACTTCTCCCTTTCTGGTTTGTGTTCCCTGTATTTCTTTTTCTTCCCTGATGGCTGTGGCTAAGACTTTCAATACTATGTTAGGTAAAAGTGTTGAGAGTGGGAACCTTTGTATTATTCCTGATCTTAACAGAAATGCATTTTGCTTTTCTCCATTGAGTATGATGTTAGCTGTAGGTTTATCGTATATGGCCTTCATTATGATGAGGTATTTTCCTTCTGTGCCCACCTCCTGAAGGGCCTTTATCATAAACAACTGATTGTCAGATATTGAAAAGTCTTGCATCCCTTGGGGTGAATCCCATTTAATCATTGAAAATCTTTTTGATATATTGTTGAGTTTGGTTTGCTACTAACTTGTTTAAAAGTTTTGCATCCCGGTTCATCAGTGATACTGGCCTGCAGTTTTCTTTATTTTGGATTGTCTTTGTCTAGTTTTGCTATTGCGGTGTTGTGGCTTCATAAAATGGGTTTGAAGAGCTCCTTCCTCTGCACTTTTTTGGAATACTTTAAGAATATGTTAACTCTCCTCTAAATATTTGTTAGAATTCACCTGTGAAGCCATCTGGGCCTGAACTTTTGTTTGTTTGGAGTTTGTTTGTTTGTTTAAATTACTGATTCAGTTTCATCTAGTAATTGGTCCGATACTGTTTTCTGTTTCTTCCCAGTTCAGTATTGAGACGACTGTGTATTTCTGGGAATTTGTCCATTTCTTCTGGGTTGTCCATTTTATTTGCATAATATTGTTCACACTTAGTTCAGTTCAGTCGCTGAGTTGTGTCTGACGCTTTGCGACCCCATGAATCGCAGCACGCCAGGCCTCCCTGTCCATCACCAACTCCTGGAGTTCACTCAGACTCACGTCCATCGAGTCAGTGATGCCATCCAGCCATCTCATCCTCTGTCGTCCCCTTCTCCTCCTGCCCCCAATCCCTCCAACATCAGAGTCTTTTCCAATGAGTCAACTCTTTGCATGAGGTGGCCAAAGTACTGGAGCTTCAGCTTCAGCATCATTCCTTCCAAAGAAATCCCAGAGCTGATCTCCTTTAGAACGGACTGGTTGGATCTCCTTGCAGTCCAAGGGACTCGCAAGAGTCTTCTCCAACACCACAGTTCAAAAGCATCAATTCTTCGGTGCTCAGCTTTCTTCACACTCCAACTCTCACATCCATACATGACCACTAGCCTCGAAAACCCTAGCCTCGACTAGATGGACCTTTGTCATCAAAGTAATGTCTCTGCTTTTGAATATGCTGTCTAGGTTGGTCATAACTTTTCTTCCAAAGAGTAAGCGTCTTTTAATTTCATGGCTGCAGTTACCATCTGCAGTGATTTTGGAGCCCCAAAAAATAAAGTCTGACACTGTTTCCACTGTTTCCCCATCTATTTCCCATGAAGCGATGGGACCAGATGCCATGATCTTCGTTTTCTGAATGTTGAGCTTTAAGCCAACTTTTTCACTCTCCTCTTTTACTTTCATCAAGAGGCTTTTTAGTTTCTCTTCACTTTCTGCCATAAGGGTGGTGTCATCTGCATATCTGAGGTTATTGATATTTCTCCTGGCAATCTTGATTCCAGTTCATGCTTCTTCCAGCCCAGCGTTTCTCATGATGTACTCTGCATATAAGTTAAATCAGCAGGGTGACAATATACAGCCTTGACGTACTCCTTTTCCTATTTGGAACCAGTCTGTTGTTCCAAGTCCAGTTCTAACTGTTGCTTCCTGACCTGCATATAGGTTTCTCAAGAGGCATCTTCACGACCAAGATAATCATGATGGCATGATCACTCACCTAGAGCCAGACATCCTGGAATGTGAAGTCAAGTGGGCCTTAGAAAACATCACTACGAACAAAGCTAGTGGAGGTGATGGGATTCCAGTGGAGCTGTTTCAAATTCTAAAAGATGATGCTGTGAAAGTGCTGCACTCAATATGCCAGCAAATTTGGAAAACTCAGCAGTGGCCACAGGACTGGAAAAGGTCAGTTTTCATTCAAATCCCAAAGAAAGGCAAAGGCAAAGAATGCTCAAACTACCGCACAATTGCACTCATCTCACACGCTAGTAAAGTAATGCTCAAAATTCTCCAAGCCAGGCTTCAGCAATACATGAACTGTGAGCTTCCAGATGTTCAAGCTGGTTTTAGAAAAGGCAGAGGAAGCAGAGATGAAATTGCCAACATTCGCTGGATCATCGAAAAAGCAAGAGAGTTCTAAAAAAACTTCTATTTCTGCTTTATTGACTATGCCAAAGCCTTTGATTGTGTGGATCACAATAAACTGTGGAGAACTACCATAGGCTCCAGCAATCCCATTCCTGAGTATATATCAGAAGGAAATAAAAACACTAATTCCAAAAGATATATTAAATATATACCTCAATGTTCAGAGCAGCATTACTTATAGTGCTTCAGATATGGAAGTAATCTAAGAGTCCATCCATCAATAGATGAACGAATAAAAGATGTGGGATATATACTTATATAGAATGAAATATTACTTGAGCCATTACAAAGAATAAAATTTTGCCATTTTCACCAGCATGGATGGACCTGGAAGATATTATGCGAAGTGAAATAAGTCAGTGAAAGACATCTGCATACTGTATGATATCACATATATATATAATCTAAATACAAAACAAACTAGTGAATATAACAGAAAAGAGACTCACAGATATAGTAGTTACCAGTGAGAGGGAAGAAAGAGGGAAGGGTAGGAAATGGGGAGGGGATTAAGAAGCATGAACTACTATGTATAATATAAACACGTCTCAAGGATATACTGTACACATCAGGAATATTATACAAAATAATGTATAATCTATAAAAATTCTGAATCATTATGTTGTACAGCTGAAACTAACTGTAAATCAACTACTCGAGGATGATCCCCTGGAGGAGGGCACGGTGACCCATGCCAGCATTCTTGTTTGGAGAATGCCATGGACATAGGAATCTGGCGGGCTACAGTCCATGGGGTCACACAGAGTCGGACACAACCAAAGCAACTTACCACAAATCAACTATACCTCAATTTACAAAAAAGAATTAATACTAATTCTTTACAGACTCTTACAAAAATTGAAGAGGGAAGACATCCTAATCCATTCCATGTGGGCAGCATTATGATGCCAAAGGTAAACAAAGTAACTACAAGAAAACAAAACTAATATATTATTTGATGTAACTATCTTCAACAAAATACTGGCAAACTGAATTCACCAGCATATCAAAAAGATTATATACCAAGGCTACACAGGATTTATTCCTGGAATTAAAAGATGGGTCGACATATAAGGATGTATCACTGTAATAGAGTTTAATACTAAAATGAAAGAAAAAGTCATCAGAAAGGCATCAGTTAACTAATTATGCAGATTGATGCAAAAAAACTATTTGACAACACGCAAAATCCTCTCGTGATAAGTTCTTTGAGTTAAAAAGAAAGGAATCTGATACATCCAGGGCATTAATACATATTATCTGATAAACTGGAAGAATTTTATTTTATCTAAAGAGGAATTTATCCAGAAATATAAATGACCCAATCAAAAATGGGCCAAAGAACTAAACAGACATTTCTCCAAAGAAGACATACAGATGGTTAACAAACACATGAAAAGATGCTCAACATCACTCATTATCAGAGAAATGCATATCAAAACCACAGTGAGGTACCATTTCACGCCAGTTAGAATAGTGGCTATGCAAAAATGTACAAGCAATAAATGCTAGAGAGGGTGTGGACAAAAGGGAACCCTCTTACACTGTTGGTGGGAATGCAAACTAGTACAGCCACTATGGAGAATAGTGTGGAGATTCCTTAAAAAACTGGAAATAGAACTGCCTTATGACCCAGCAATCCCACTGCTGGGCATACACACCAAGGAAACCAGAACTGAGAGACACGTGTACCCCAATGTTCATCACAGCACTGTTTATAATAGCCAGGACATGGAAGCAACCTAGATGTCCATCAGCAGACGAATGGATAAGAAAGCTGTGGAACGTATACACAATGGAGTATTACTCAGTCATTAAAAAGAATACATTTGAATCAGTTCTAATGAGGTGGATGAAACTGGAGCCGATTATACAGAGTGAAGTAAGCCAGAAAGAAAAACACCAATACAGTATACTAACGCAATATATGTAATTTAGAAAGATGGTGACGATAACCCTGTATGCGAGACAGCAAAAGAGACACAGATGTATAGAACAGTCTTTTGGACTCTGTGGGAGAGGGTGAGGATGGGATGATTTGGGAGAATGGCATTGAAACATGTATATTATCATACGTAAAACGAATCACCAGTCCAGATTAGATGCATGATACAGGATGCTTGGGGCTGGTGCACTGGGATGAACCAGAGGGATGGTACGGGGAGGGAGGTGGGAGGGTGGTTCAGGATGGGGAACACATGTACACCCATGGCAGATTCATGTCAATGTATGGCAAAACCAATACAATATTGTAGAATATTTAGCCTCTAATTAAAATAAATAAATTTAAATTAAAAATAAATAAAGAGGAATTTAACAGATTAAAATATTAGCTCAGAAACTTACTAATATAGTTTCAGAGATTAGACCATATGGAATATGCTCACCCATTAGTCACGAACATATAATTAACATGTGTATGGCTTAAGTTTAAATTTAACAAGCTATACAGATTCCGGGTCCCTAGAGTTTTATACATCATTCTTAAAAAGAAAAATGAAAAAAACTCTTAAATATATACTTGTGTGTGTGTGTGTGTGTGTGTGTGTGTGTGTGTTGTGTGTTTTGGGTATGAGAAGAGGTAAGGGCTTTAACCACAAAATGTAAAAAAAAAAAAAAAGTAACTCAAGAATTACAAATATTAAAGCCTATTATTGAGAAATGAACACGTTTTCTTGCTTCATTTAAAGTGATTAACAATATAACTAAAATACAACCCCAAACTTCCATTTCCCATAGCATCAATTTCTAACACTGGAATAACTTAGTTAAAGAAGTTTATTAAGAAGTTAAGAAGCCTGCAATCTTAGATATGTTGCAGACTGACTTCCCTGGTGGCTCAGATGGTTAAGCGTCTGTCTACAATGTGGGAGACCTGGGTTCAATCCCTGGGTCAGCAAGATCCCCTGGAGAAGGAAATGGCAATCCACTCCAGCACTCTTGCCTGGAAAATCCCATGGACAGAGGAGCCTGGTAGGCTACAGTCCATGGGGTCGCAAGAGTCAGACACGACTGAGCAACTTCACTTCACACATAATACAAAACTGTATTAGTCTCTACTTTCTGTGCTTCTTAATTTCAGCATTTAAGATATACCACAGCATGATAAAGAGTGGTATTAACAGATGCTGCCTGTCTATAAGTCTTTCCCCATGGCGGAATAATACACTGTACTCTACAGCCCTACAAAACTTAGTTCAAACATCTATCATGCTATCATTTAAACTATAACTTACAGCGTTACTGATATCTGCGATATTATTATATGATTATGTTCTCTATATTGCAATGTTACCGTATGTTTCTAGTTGGTGACCTCTTTGAAGGTAGGCAAAGTCTATACTCCTCTACACGCCTTCTTTCAGGAAATGCTCATAAGAAACCTACCAAATTCAGGCACTCTGAGAATTCAAGGTGCACAAAGAAAAAAACAAAAAGAAAAACCTGCCCCAGGAACTGAATCCATAGGGAATGCTGGTCAGTAGATGCCAATACAGAGATAAGCCTAAAGTGATACTAGAACAAACAAGCCATTACCCCAGGCTGGGATGGGAACACTGAGGGGAGTAGGACTGCAGTCAGTACGGAGCTGAGAGGCTTTCCATCATCTCTGTATTCCCAGAGCTGAGTACAGTATTTTGCCTCTAGTGTGAGTGCCAAGATATTTCTAATGAATGAATGAGTAGCTCTATAGAGCTGCTACAACTCTTCTTGAGTTGAGAATAATCTGGAAATCTGCAAGCATAATGGGTGAGAAATTAATCATTTAACCTTTGCTACAATTAAATCTAGCCTTTAAATCCTGGTTAACTGCCCCCATCTCCACCACCTCCCTGCCTTCAATTGTCTCCCTCTTATTCTCTGTCTTGTCAGATAAGGTGTTTTGGCACCAGCTGCCAAAGTTTAAAGCTCTGACATTTGGAGGTCACAGGGAGGAGGTAAACACTGACCTAGCCACAGTCCCATTTCCAAGTTCCTGGTAGCTACAGTCAGCTTTAAAAACTGACTCTCCTATTAGATCAGAGCTCATTTCAGGATCTAATGGGTTACAAATGTGGTATACAGCTTTAAATATTAAAAAAAAAAAAAAACAGAAACTCTGCAAATGTTCACCACAGAACACATTCTCATTACACTTTTAAGTTTCAACATTATATACATTTTACTGCTTTTGTTTATATATTTTTTTAAAAAAAGTTGCCTGTCACAGTTCAAATTGAGGACCGACAGCAAGAAGAGAATGTGATTTTTAAGTACTGTAACGATAGAGCCTTGTGATAGGTAAAAACAGTATACCTGATATACAATAACATTACGAAAGAAATTTGAAACAATGCATCACATAACCCACAGTGAAGAACTAGTTTAGTTGGATTATTAGGTTTGAGCGGAAAAATAAAACTATTACACAAATGATCATCAGTGTATTCAACTACTTGAGCTAAAAAAACATGTTCAGGAAAGTCTATCCTTATGCTCTGGCAATCACTTGGCTGATTATCACCAGATGGCTTTATAGAGAATGAACTTCCTCTCATAACCCTCAATTCCTACAGTAAGAAATAACTGCTGTAGGAAACATCAGCACTATCAATCTACACAGCTGAAAATGCTTTCCTCAACTGATATAATCCTTATTTTAATAAAACCCTATCACCCATGTGACAACTTTTCTTCTGGTATTAGCAGGCATGAAAGGGTGACAATGGTCTCCATGGGCTTGGTCCAGTATCCAGCTGTTTCCTGAATGAATAAACAGTAGGAGAAAGGAAAAAGAAAACTTACAACAAAAAAACGTGATTAAGTTCACCTCCTGAAACTGTCATCTGAATGAGCAGTAAAGCCTGTAAATTAAATGAACTAAATCGATGCATCAGCTGCTCAACTAGGCCTTTATAACTTGTACTATGTCTTTAAAAATTACTTTTAATTAAGACACTATTTTAGAACACTTTAAGGTTCACAATGAAACTGAGTGGGGAAGGTACAGAGATTTCCCAATACTCCCAACCACCAAACATGTAGAGCTTCCCCCATTATCAGCATCCCCCACCAAGAGTGATACTTTTTTTTTTTTTAACAATTCTTGAACCTACACTGACACATCAGTATCAAAGTACCTAGCTTATATTAGGGTTCACCCTTGGTATTCCACATTCTGTGGGTTTTGACATATATACGACTGCATGTATCCTCTGGGCTCCTCTTACTCAACCCTCTTGCACCAAACCTGGCAACCACTGCTCTTTTTACTGTGTCTACACTTTCCTACAATGTCATAGAATTAGAAGTCTTTCAGACTGGCTTCCTTCATTTAGTGATAGGCATTTAAGTTCCTCCACATCTTTTCACAGCTTGATAGCTCATTTCTTTTTAACGCTGAATAATATTCCGTTCTCTGGATGAGTGACAGTTTATTCATCCACTTGTGAAAGGACATCTTAATTGTTTCCAAGTTTTGAAAGTTATGAATAAAGCTGCTATAAATATCATGTCTTTTTATTCTATCATATCAAGTACCTAAAAGATAAGCGGCTAAATTTTAAATAAATGTATAAATTCAGGACTACTACTTCACATTTCCCCCCTACTAAAACCCTAATTGAAAATATCCTCAATACTGCAAGCTCTGCCTCTGCCTCTGCCACCTTATATTTCTGAAAATGAGGAAAACATTAGGGCTGCATTTCAGCTAAGGACCCAGGATCAAATAAGGGGCAGACATGATTGACCATTTGTTACAAAGGCAAACACATACTTTTCTATAATCTTTTACTTACAATAATAGATGTGCTATGTATGCTGTGCTGTGCTTAGCTGCTCAGTCATGTCTGACTTTTTGCGACCCCATGGACTGTAGCCTGCCAGAGCACCTCTGTCCATGGAGATTCTCCCGGCAAGGATACTGGAGTGGGTTGCCATGCCCTCCTCCTCTTTCCCAACCTGGGATTGAACCCAGGTCTCCCGCATTGCGGGTGGATTCTTTATTGTCTGAGTCACCAGGAAAGCACATGCCAGACAGTTTTAAGAACTTCATACACACACATTCACATAGTTGTTTTTAACAACAAAAATGACGGAAGGTTTAGGAAGTGTACAAACATACAACAGTTACACTGGAGAACTCCCATTTTACCGAGTACTATAAAATGAATTAATCTATTTTTCTTCATTCATAAAGTTACTTAAGTATGACCCACTAATAAGAGGGAGAGAGTGTTAAGACAGAAAGAGTTCACAACCTCACAGAAGCAAAAATAGACAAACAAAAGCTAAGTAAAAGAATAAGACAATTTCAGTGACAGTGGGAAGATAGGAACGTGAAAAACAAGACTAGCATAATGTGTTAGGGTGGTGCTGTTTAGGCTGGGTGGTCTGGGAAACATCTCTGAAAAAGTGATATATTCAAGAAAGAACATATTCAAAAATTCAGCTTTGCTGTATAATTAACTTGAGATGAGGGAGATAATGAAATACACTCCTGGGAAAAATGTATTCCTTTTAAAATCCCCAACCTCATTTGAAATAGTACAGTTAATCCAAAAAATTAAATCCACAGCTGTGCTTATTTTGGATACCTACCAAGATACTTGTTCCATGATCATGTGAACAAAATCTGTACTGGAAAAACTTTTGCTTTCATATACTCTTGATTATTTTGGAACAACTACTCCAAATTTTACTTTATAATCTGCCATATACACTATTAATTAAACCTTGAAAAACAACAAGCAAATACATGTTGGAAAAAAACCCAATTTATAATACAACTTTTGCCTAAAACAGCATTAAAGAGTAAAAAACTTTTCATTAAGAAAAATGAAGATGACATTTCAAATATCAATAGTCATATATTCTATATCTGAGTTTACTATATATCTTCAAAAGACTTAGATTTGATGACAGACTTTTCTATACATTGTCTCGGCAGTAAAGGTTACTGCTAAGTTTTCTCTGCCAGTTTATGAAAAATGTAAAGGCTGATTTGCTTGCTTTTGTAGAACTGTACGACTTTGTTAAAACATAATTTTGTTTCACACCAACAAATCAATTAAGACTCAGATTCAAAGATTTATCAGGTATGTCCTTTGTTCCAGTAACTGTTCTAGGTGCTTATGCTTTCACACCAGCATGAGTGAAACAAAACAAGCACGCGAGAAACATGTTTCCCTGGAAGAAAGTTGAAGCTAAGTGACTTAAGCAAGGTCACAAATCTAACAGTAGCAGACAGAAGCTATCTGAATTCAAACCTGGACTTTCACATACCAAGTTTCTTCCACAACTACTCTCTTTGTATTTTTCTCAAGTATTCCTTAAAATGATGCTAGTGATGTCAATTCCTACAGCTTAAGATTTGGCTGAAGAGTTTGAATATGACTGAAAGAATGTATTTTTACCTACTAACATGTTTTGTGACACTGTTTTTGCACAATAAACACTGACAGGTCATGCAAAATTCAATCTATTTTTAATCTACCTCTTACCTTCCTGCTGGCTACCAGTAGGTTCCAACCTTTTCTCCCTAAGAAGTCCATAGACAAGAAAGAATCAGTCAATTTATCTTAAAATCAGAGACCAGAAATCAACTGACCCATCTAGAGGAATGGTATAAATTCAATAAACTAACACAGATCAGAAATCCAGAATTAGAAAGGACAGTAAACTATTCTAGTGCTCAATGCATAACTGTGAATCTGAAAACCTTTGTCAAATATCACTAGAAGCAGAAAAAGGTGCACCAAGTTGTCTCAGAGAACTGAAAACAGAACCTACAGGACGGAGTGATGAAGAAAGCAGCTTGAGTTAAGGCTTTATAAGAGCCTGGAGCCCAAATGTTTTTGATTCATCTTTTTTAGTTCACTCTATGACAACAACTTCTCTTGTTTCTGTCATTCTTCTGTAATGAATTTCAGCATGTAACCGCCTAACTGTAATATGCCCTTTAAAAATGACTTCTACTCTAATTCAAAAAAACACAAAAACCCTAATGTTCATTCACAGCAGCACTATTTACAACAGCCAAGACATGGAACCAACCTAAACGCCCATCAACAGAGGAATGGATAAAGATGTGGTGTATATAGATATTACACACACACACACACACACACACACACACACACACACACACACACACACACAGGAATACTACTCAGTCATAAAAAAGAATGAAATAATGCTATCTGCAGCAACATGGATGGATTTAAGGATTAGCATAGTGAGTGAAGTCAGTCAGAATGACAAATACCATATGATATCTATTATATGTATAATCTAAAATATGATACAAATAAACATTTATGAAACAGAAACAGACTCACAAACAGAAGAGAAATGTATCGTTACCAAAGGGGAAAGGTGGTGGAGGAGGGATAAATTAGGAAGCTGGAGTTAGCAGATTCATACTATTATGTATAAAGCAGATAAACAACAAGGTCTATTATACAACACAGAGCACTATATTCAATATTCTGTGATAAATCATGATGAAAAAGAATATGAAAAACAGTATATATGTGTATAACTGAATTACTTTTCTATACACCAGAAACTAACACAACATTGTAAATCAACTATACTTCAATTAAAAAAACAAACAAACAACTTTTTCTGCTTATCATCACTACCTTTTCTCCTCTAATTCACTATAAATAAACTGTTTGGGAGGTGGTATAATAGTATCAGTACAATAGATGAAAACTGAAATCAAAAAAATTATTTAAAAGTTTCAAAATAGGTTTTAGACAAGGATACATTTCGTGAATGCATCAGAGAGACACTCACTATTTAATAAGTTGCTACTTGCTAGCCTGAATTATGCAGTATTTCTTTTTACCTTCATGTTAAATTATAATGCTAATAAATATACCAGTACTGTGCAAAAGAACTATGATGATAGAAGAGTTCTGTATTAACGTCTACACTGTCCAATACCTGAGCCACAGGCCACAATGGGAACTACTAAGCACTTAAAATATGGCAAATGTATTTGAGAAGATTTTTTGTTTAATTTTTATTAATTTAAATGCAAATATTCACCTACTGCTAGTGGGTACCCTAGCTAGATCAGCTTTATATACACAGGAATCACAGATTATTTACATTAAGGATGACTTCACTTAAATACTTCATACCTTTAGAATAGAAGCACACAGAATGGGAGGAGGAAAATAATTTATGTTGGAAAGAGAAAATTCTGGTCTGATCAAATGAGCATGGTATTTTCAATGATAAAGATATATAGAATTCATTCATACAAATTGGTAAATTATATAAGCAATGAAGCCTATCTTTGACCAAAAATTGTCAATAGTTGCTTCAACTGTTACTATGTCCATAAGTTTGTTCTTTCACATATTATAATTCATTAAACAATTGATGCTTACAAAATTAGGTTTTTCATTATCAGAATATCATTTCAAAGAATACATTTAATACATTTTAAAGAGTGATTTTGATCATTATATTTGAACACTATCAAATGGTAAACTTACTTTGTAAGAGCATATGGTATATATACATATCAAAAAAAAAAGATAGAAAGCAGTTTTATAGCAGAACTCAGTATGTATATTAGTAAATTTGGATTTCCAAGGCCAAAGTAACTTTTGGATTTTGAGCATGATACCCTTAGACAGCAGCTTATTTTAAAAATCTAGTTCTGACAACTAGCTTCTTATATACTAGCAAAGCTGGAATATAAGTGAATCTAAGAATATCTTACCTTTCAGAACCTATGTCCTAAAATTAACTTTCAAATAAAGGGATAAATATATTATCATATGTCCTAAGAGCTTATTCTTTTTTAAATGTAAGTTTTTACATCTTGAAAATTTGTTGTACAAAAAAATTGTTTAAAAATGATTAGAAAGTATGAAAAAAAATTTAAAAACCTTGAAAAAGAAAATAAAGTACAAACAGTATATAGTTCACCTAAGAGTGCTTTCCTTCCTTGTTTCTGGTGCTAGGCTTTAAAAAACAGTCTGTTTTAGCTAACCAACTTCCTTACCTTTCAAACATTCTTGAATATCTTCTGACAGTTTACTGAATTTCTGTCCTCTCTCTTCCTCTCAACTGCCTTACTGAATCATGGTCAAAAATATCCTTATAACTCTAAACCCAATGATCTTTAACGTCCCTATTACATCACCTCGTAATATCTCTGACCATTCTTACCTTCTGGAAACATTACTTGGCTTCTCAGACTTCTGTGGTCAGTCTCTACTTTCTCTTTAAATCTTTATTTTTTAGGAGGTTAGTTCCCAGTATATGTTCTGTTTGAGACTTCAATGAAGCCACTGGAACCCCAGGATCCCAAACCCCTGGCCAATGGACAGGTACTGTCTGTAGCATGTTAGGAACCGGGCAGCGCAGCAGGAAGTGAGCAGTGCAGGAATGATGACGCTTCATCTGTATTTACAGCCGCTCCCCACTGCTCACATTACTGCCTCCTGTCAGGTCAGCAGAAGCACTAGATTCTCACAGGATGGGAAACCCCACTGTGAGGGATCTAGGTTGCCACACAAAAATTGTCTAAAATTGCCTTTCATGAAAACAGTCCTTGGTGCCAAAAAGATTGGGGACAGATGCACTGGACTTCAAATACAATTTATTAAGTGACACATCTAAATTTCAAGCCAAAACCTCTCTTATAAGATATAGACCTGATCTCTAAGTACTTGTAAATCATTTTCATTTCCATTTCCAAGTCCCCATCCACCTGTCAGAATTAATCTGGAAAAAAAAAACAAACCTGTCATCTTTCCATCCTCTGACAAAATCTGCCTTTCCTTCTGTTCTATCTTGATAAATGGCAGTATCAACCACCCAGGTACTCTCTCTCCCAATCTTCCTTTATTTAGATAAATCATATGTGTACACGAAAACATGTATTTTCTAGTACTTCAAAAAGACCCCTTCAACTTGGATTGACTGGACTGACAACATGGCAGAGAAGGGAATGGGCTGTAATTTAATAAAGAGAAAGAAATTTACAAAGTACTAGTGCACAAGAATTTTTTAAGAATAGATGCCTTTTGAACTGTGGTGTTGGAGAAGACTTTGGAGAGTCCCTTGGACTGCAAGGACTTCAAACCAGTCCATCCTAAAAGAAATCAGTCCTGAATATTCACTGGAAGGACTGATGTTGAAGCTGAAACTCCAATACTTTGGCCACCTGATGTGAAGAACTGACTCACTGGAAAAGACTCTGATGATGGGAAAGACTGAAGGCAGGAGAAGAAGGGGACAACAGAGGATGAGATGGATGGTATCACCAACTGGATGGACATGAGTTTGAGCAAGCTCCTGGAGTTGGTGATGGACAGGGAAGCCTGGCGTGCTGCATTCCATGGGGTTGCAAAGAGTCAGACACGACTGAGTGACTGAACTGAAACTTAGCACACAGGAAATACACCATGTTTTGATTTAGAATGCTGAGACTGGAGGAAAAAACTACAAATTGCACCCAGGAAAAAAGAGAGAACAGGAAGAGCAAGTCAGAGATTAGAAATCCTAGTGACAAAACTAGACACTTGAAAATTTAAAAAAAGAAATGGTCGTCGGATAGTATCCTTTGATGAAACATCCATCTTATACAAACTGCATCATATCTTTGGTGAACAACACTTATGAACTTGTAATTAACCTAAAATCCATTAGCAAAACAGTGCCAGATTCTATTAATGAATTATGTTCTGAATGTTATTAACAATAAACTTAAAAGCCCATTCTCTTGTCCTCAGGCCACCCTCCCCAAATAAATGTCTAAATTTTACTTTGTTTACCGTTCATTTAATTGCATTCTATTTGTTCCCACCTCTCCAATTTACAAATTTTAAATTCTTTATTCCATATAGTAGATCCTTAACATTCTGGAATCTGTTACAGGAACCACTTAAAATCTTAATGTGGAACCGTGCTCTTTCACCACAAGCAAAGGCTCTTATATTTAGTGAATGGCCCAACAGAATTTTTCACATAAAAGAAGGGTAGGGGAATAGTGGAAGTGCAAGGTAGTAAGGTACTGAACTGAGAAGAAATATTTCATTTCATTTCTGGATTTGTGACTGAAGGAAATAGTAGAATCACTGGATTAGAGAATCAGTGTATTCTACGGCCATAGCACCCTGAATATGCCCAATCTCATTTGATCTCAGAAGCTAAGCAGGGTCGGACATTGTTAGTACTTGGATGGGAGAAACAGTATATGTTTCCTTCAATAGCTCTTCAGCTTAAACAAAAACAAAAACCAAACTATCTACCATTCCTCTTCAAAAGCACACACACACATGAACACACAAACAATGAATATCTTGTCTTCCTGTATGACTGGTGTCAATTTTGTCAGCTAGCTATTTATAGAAAAACTGAATTCAGTAACACTCTGCTTAGTCGCTCAGTCGTATCCGACTGTTTGAGACCCCATGCACTGTACCCCGCCAGGCTCCTCTGTCCATGGGGATTCTCCAGGCTAGAATACTGGAATGGGTTGCCATGCCCTCCTCCAGGGGATCTTCCCAACCCAGGGATTGAACCCAGGTCTCCCGTACTGCAGGTGGATTCTTTACAGTCTGAGCCACGAGGGAAGCACAAGAATACTAGAGTGGGTAGCCTATCCCTTCTCCAGGAAGACCTCTCAACCTAGGAATCAAACTGGGATCTCCAGCATTGTAGGCAGATTCTTTACCAGCTGAGCTACCCAGGAAGCCCTAAGACTGGAGTGGGCTGCCATGCCCTCCTCCAGGGGACCTTTCTAGCCCAGGGATAGAACCCAGGTCTCCCATATTGCAGGCAGATTCTTTACCATTTGAGCCACCAGGGAATACTGTGTATCCCCATGGATACTGGAGTGGGTAGCCTATCCCTTCTCCAGGGATCTTCCCGACCCAGGAATCAAACAGGGGTCTCCTGCATTACAGGTGGATTTTTACCAGCTGAGCCACCAGGGAAGCCCTCAGTAATACCACTGGAATAGAAAACAGTGTACTTCATTTTTAAACTGTTTAATATGACAGTGGTTACTACAAGATATTTCAAAAGTATATTCAGAAAACTTAAATCTGAAACAATTTCAAATTATTTAAGAACGCTTTTGTGAAAGACATACCTCTACAGTTTACTCTGAAATGGATCAATGTAAGAGGGACTGGTGAACAGACAAAGGTTTATGGCCAGATACGTGATAAAACTAACTAATTCTGCCATAATGTCGATGGCAGAATCAAGATGGTAGGTATGTGAGTAGTCACTATGAAACTATTTCAGTTCCCTTGTATATCTTTAATAATTTCCATTAAAAATAATAGGAAAAAATCCAGAAGAACGATAATAAATCACATACACACAGGCTCTGTATTTTACAACAAAAACTTATCTCATGAATTTACTCTGGTGAAAATGAATAAAATGAATAATTTAAAAAGTAGAAACTCTGAGACCAGTATATATAAAATCTAAGGAATGTAACCAAAGGTGTACTGATAAAAATATTTACAGGCTTGTGTTTTCTCTGAACTAAAAAAATAAACAGATCATTCAATAATTAGTAGAGATAAATATTAAAGATTTTTTTAAAATAATAAATTTAAAACATTAAAATAAAAATAACAGATGAAAAAAGTTCATTCCTTAAAAAGTACTAAAACCCTTGGCAGATTTTTTTTTTCATTCATTACAGATATTTTGGGCTTGATGGAACTTGAACCGAAACATTTCTTCAAATCTAATATTATCAAATGATACCACACTTGTGGCGCTGGGAAGTGGATCACTAAATGTAATTACAGCTTTCATGTCTTTTATATCTAATGAGTTTTTCAAAATAAACCTCTGAGGTAGCTGGACTATTTGCCAGCTTTATTTTATAAACAAAGAAACTGAACTTCTGAAATTAAGTGACATACCTTGTTCCTGTGGCTGTTTAGTCACTAAGTCGTGACAAGCTCAAGATCACGCAAGTAATGCCTCTGAGGCAATTCCTGATAACACATTCTTCTCACTGCAACTGTCTCTCCTGTTCAAACCTCAGTAGCAGCAGTGGTCACATCCATCCACCTAGGAAAGATCTTGCTGTTGTTCAGTCTCTAAGTCGTGTCTGGCTCTTTGCAACCCCATGGACAGCAGCAAGCCGAGACTACACTATCTCTCGGAGTTTGCTCAAATTCACGTCCATCGAGTTGATGACGCTATCTAACCATCTCATCCTCTGCTATTTCCTTCTCCTTTTGCCTTCAATCTTTTCCAGCATCAGGGTCTTTTGCAATGAGTCAGCTCTTCGCATCAGGAGGCCTAGTATTGGAGTTTTAGGTTCAGCAACAGTCCTTTTAATGAATATTCAGGGTTGATTTCCTCTAAGATTGACTGGTTTGAACTCCTTGCAGTCCAAAGGACTCTCAAGAGTCTAGTCCAGTACCACAATTCAAAAGCATCAATTCTTCGGCTTAGCCTTCTTTATGGTCCAACTCTCACATCTATATATGACTACTGGAAAACCACTTTGCTATATGGACCTTTGTTGGCAAAGTGATGACTCTGCTTTTTAATACACTGTCTAGTTTTGACAGGGGCTTCCCAGGTGGCACTAATGGTAAAGATCCGCAAATGCAAGAGACATAAGAGAGCCAGGTTCTGTCCCTAAGTAGGGAAGATCCCCTGCAGGAGGGCGTGGCAACCCTCGCCAATATTTTTGCCTGGGGAATCCCATGGACAGAGGAGCCTAGTGGGCTACAGTCCACAGAGTCACAGAGAGACATGACTGAAATGACTTAGGACAGGTTTGTCATTGCTTTCCTTCCAAGGAGCAAGCATCTTTTAACTTCATGGCTGCAGTTACTTTCTCAAAGAATGATATTACCTAAACAGTCTCTAAAATAGTAGCTCTCAAGATGCAGAATATTGTATAAAGACACTATCTTTGTGTAAAAGAGGGTAAATAGTATAAAAACATACACAGTATTTACTTAAATTGAAAAAAATTCACTGCAAGGATACATTAAAAAGTTACCTATTAGATTGGCAGAAGTGGTTAAGTCAGCAGATAAGGCGGATGGGTGAGAGGATTTTTCACATTATTTTTCTAATAGTTTGACTTTTTTGGACCATTTTAATGTGCCATGTGAATGACTACTTAAGAATAAATTAAAAATAGCAGTCCATCAGTCTCTATCCTTTTACTCTGATTTACTTTTATTCACAGCATCTATGCTTAACTTTATATAATTATATAATTATCCATATCCATACCAGACAGTAAGCTTCAACCAACTCCCTTAGTATTGGAGGATATAATGATTTTCTCTTTAATTAAAAACAAACAAACAAAACATTCAAATGGTTTTCATAATCCTTGTTGACACACAGACAAAGGTGACCTTCTTCCTCCAGCACACTTTATGTAACTTTTTTTCTATTTATAAATTTGCATGGTACGTCCTTGGCTATATCCAATACATGCACAGGATAAAGATATAAGAGGGCTTGCTTGTTAAATTTATTAATGTCAAAAAGCCAGGAAGAGAAGCTAATCCCTTGGATGACAGAATCATTATTCAAGAAGATCTCAAGTTTTAACTACCTTCAATTAGATGATATTTAAAAGGGCTAAAGGTAAACATTGTTTAAAAACATTATCTACATGTATATTCAGAATGGGAAAGATCCTAACATAAAAAAGGTGCATGTTTATATTGACCACATCAGTGATTTCCAGACAAATTTTTCTAAGAAACAGAATGGGAAATAACAGAAGGCCAACTTTTTATTGTTTATTTAAGAACACGAAAACAAAACCGAAAGATTAATATCAAAAGAAACTTACTACCTATCAACATTATCATTTCATAAAAAAAGGTCATTTTAACACCAGAAAAATAGAAATACAGAATATAAAAAAGAAAATAATCCCTTGAATTGGATAAATATAACTTGAAAAGCCACATAGCATTTTTCTGCTTAGAACTGGTAAGATATTACTGTTGCTGGAGTTAACACAATTTTAGACTGTAAACACAACTGAATGGCTGGAATTAAGGAAAGGGATAATTTCACTACACTGCGTTCAGACCACAACTGCAGAACTAAATGTGGAAGCAGAATCAGAACAGAAAAGAACAGCACTGACGAAACTGACTGACAGCTATCTAGTGATAGAGATGAGGAAGGTAAAGGAAACTGCATCATGTGAAGTTGCAGAGGTTGCAGATTTAACTTAGAAAAGGGAAAACCTGGCAGAGAACCACTATATTGAGAAAAACCTTACTGTATCTCACAAAAGAACTATACCCAATAGAATAACTTACATAGGAAAGCAGATGCTAGCTCAGTTTAAATAAGGGCTTTCTATTATAATTTTCAAAAGCCAAATTAGCCATCCTATGGCTGTTTGTTCTTGGAAGTGTTGCTCATGGAGAAGGTGGGCTCAGTAAGATCTCAGGGATTAGTAATAAATGGCACATCGTTTGAGATGACTTCTAAAGTCTCCTCTGATTCTAAAATAATGTGAATTAGGAGGAAATGAATGTTATTTTTTTAAACTTACTGAAAAAAGATGAATGAAAACAATTTTGGCTTCAGTCAAAAAGACAAAGGTTCAGTTAATAGGCTTTACCACTGAGTAATGAATCACACAGAGGCAAAATTATTCACTAACTCAGGACCTCAAGTATTTTCAACTTTAAGTATAAAATAATACCTTACTTATACAAGGTTGCATGAATTACACAGAGACACACAAAATGCCTGGCACTTCGTAGGTACTCAATACACAGTAAGTATTACTCATTGCCTGGAGAATCCCATGAAAAGAGGAGCCTGGCAGGCTATAGTCCACGGGTTGCAGAGTCAGGACACAACTGAACAGCTAAGCACACACATACGTTACTCATGTATTCAGTAAATATTATGTTCCAAAGGGTAGTATTTTCTATATTATTTGTTAGCCACCAATACACTTAAATAATAACTTGTTCTCTGCTGTGTTTTGTTTTCTGTTTTTCAAACCTATGCAATGCATGCTTGGAATTCAATTCTATGTCTATGCCTCGAATAACCTCTATTGGATGAAAGAAATTTCTATAACCTTGGTTTTGTTGGTTTCCTTTCTACCTCTGAATAGGAGTGGGGTTTACTTTAGTACATACCAGCTATGTCATTCATTTTGCCCAAGAAATATAATATACTGTTGCACAATCATTTCAACTAAACTGGACTATATATCCAATTTAATCAAGCATACTAGAGGGCAAGGAGATCAAACCAGTCAATCCTAAAGGAAATCAGTTCTGAATACTCACTAGAAGGACTGATGCTGAAATTGAAGTTCCAATACTCTGGATACCTGATTCGAAGAGCTAAATCATTGGAAAAGACTCTGATGCTGGGAAAGATGGAGGGCAGGAGGAGAAGAGGCCGACAGAGGATGAGATGGTTGGATGGCATCACCAACTCAATGGACATGAGTTTGAACAAACTCCGGGAGATAGTGAAGGACAGGGAAGCCTGGCATGCTGCAGTCCATACAGTCTCAAAGAGTCAGACATGACTTAGCAACCAAACAACAACTACTGACAGATGTTTTCTTACTCTTTTAGACGGCCTACACTGGCTACTCATTGCTGAGCACTTCCCTCGAGAAATATTTGAGTAAATAAAGACCCATTTCACCAAGGGTAGTTATTAGAAATCTTAGTTATTAACAAAAGTTTATGAAATATAAATAGTCTGAGGTTTCTCCCCATTAGAGGAAACTCATTTTTTACTGAAACACATAACACTTAATGCTTCAGTCAATAATATTTATCCACCAAATTTTTTTCAGACAGTATGCAATTCTTTTTTATATACTTGCAGAATAATTCACAACTATACAGATATTTCAGTTGGCAGTTTAATATCATGCTGTCTGTTAAGATATTTATAAGGACAGTATACTGGTTATCCCCCCAATGTTCATGATAAAGAAGAAAAGAAAATCACTACACATTAATTAAAATACCAAGTTATTTACCAAGTTATTTTTCAGGGACAGAATTTTGTTGAGTAAAAACCATACTGACAACAAGTTTAAACATTTACAGTATTTAGTACTAGATGAGTGACAGCTGGTCACTATCAGATGCAACAATAAAACTAGTTTCGGGAGGCTTTTGGGTTTTTTTTAAGAGATAAAAGGAAACAAGAAACTGATACTTGGAACAAATAAAACAAATCCTTAAGCAATAGGGTTTTTTAAATCACCTAGATATTCATACTAATTGACACTATGTATGATAATTTTATAGCGTAAATTTGAAAAGCATGCAGAGTTATTTACTTCCATAATAAAGTAATTTTAGCACATCATTAAATTTAAAAGTAGAATACATTTCAAGTTTGATTTAATTCCACATGATGAATTTAATTACAGATTATTTTTAAGTAAGACGAAATTTAAGAGACATACTAATTCTCTTTTAAAAGTCTATCAAAATACAATGTAGAACTAAAGGATTAAAAAGTATAAGACAATAAAACCACTTTCTGGCAAAATCAACTGAATAAAAGAGCATAATTTTAATTAAAAAGTTCAATGTGAATTTTCTTCCCTCAAACAGTAAGCTCTTGTTTAACTTGAATATAACAAAATTCACTGAATTTAAGAACGATGAACTTCATGAGCTCCTATAACAGTTTATAGAGTTGATCATACTATAAAATAGTATTGAATAGCAAAAGATAACATTAAAATATGGTTACTAATATGAAGTAGGGGGAAAATTCCAACAGTTTCTGTTTTTACGAAAAGCCCACTTTAAGGCATCTTTTCCTGTATCAGAAAGTTAACTTATAAAACTAAAGTTCCTCTTCATTAGTATTGCTTTTACATCAAAAGAAAAAGACTAGATAATACGACTATGAGGTATTAATAAACTTGACTGTCACAGACAAAGAGCATGCAGAAAAGCATTCCACAATTTTGACAGGGTAGGGGGACTAAGGGACACAGATGAAATAGCACATTGGAAAAAAGACCTTGGTTTTATCTGACTCTGCCTTTCATTAGCAGTTGGGCTTGGACAGACAAATCAGTTGACTTTCCAAGTTTTAATATCTTCCTCTGTCTCTGTCAAGTGCATTTAGATTTTTCAGTTTTAAAACAAAAAAAAAATTCTACAAAATTTATAAAGTTAGGAAAAAGTAAAAGCAGCACTGGTTTTACTATTTAAAGAAACTGCAGAAAAATACAAAATGGTTTGTAACGTGCAATGTAGTATTTCCAGAGTAGAATTCCTATATCATTGCACATGCCCCGCTAAGGTTATATTAGTGAAGATCTGGATACTGTATTCATAATGTAACTCTCTCCTTTCACATCATTCCTCCACCGGGTCCTCCCCTTCCTGCTTCAATCTCTTTTGCTGGTTTTAATGCCAGCAAACGACTGTATGCACTGTAAGCTTAACAATAAAATCATTTTAAGCAATGCATTTTCAATCAAGTGCATCATCTACTTCACTAAATTTCTCCCAAGCGGGTAAATTTTCATTAAGAGAATAAAAACATGCATTTAAAAATTCAGAAACAGAAATGTACCAGGCCTATTTTTAATTCTGAGTGCTTAAAAAACAAAACGGAAAGATGTATCCTACCCTATTCCCTTAGGAACGTGAATGCGTTACCCACCCAATGAAAAAACATTCTGCTTGTTCATCTTCCTGCTACACAAACAGCTTTGTCGTCAGGCCCTTCCTAGTCCTTTCTTCATCGTGATCTAGTAATTTTACATGGATCACCTTGGCAATGCTTGGACAGGCACTGTCCCTGTCTTCCTGGAGCTTACATTTTCAAAAAAAAAAACTCCGCTAAACACTAAAAAAAAAAACAAAAGCCCAGAGATTTTATGACTTAGGATCCAAATCCCACATCTTCCCGCCCCTGGTTAGGCAGCTGCTAATTCTTCTTCCCCTGGCAATGAGGGGACCCATACCAAAGCCCACATTTGAATCTCAGGACAATGAAGTCGACAGGAAGCCACTCTCTCCTCCCCCGGGTTACTACGGAGCCACAGCCTGCGCGGGTGCTGTGGCCCGGCGGGCTGAGTGACACCACATCTTCCACGCCCTCCCACCACGTCCAAAACGCTCTTCGCCAGACCTCTCCATACCGCCCCACACCCCAAAACCAACCACACAAAAAGGGTCGACACCGGGAGCTGCTCAGACCGGGAAAAACCCCTTCTCCAGCTGCAGCGCAGCCATTCCCTCCACTGCTCCGCCCGCACCCCTGCAAACAGCTCGGGCGGAGGGGGCTGCACAAAGCCAGGACAGCCAAAGACGACTCAATACGTGGACACTAGCAGGGGAAGCCGGGCCGCTGGACCAGGGGACGCGGGGTTGGGGTGGGGGGTGGGGGGGGACTCTGGGGGGATGGGCGTCCCCGCCGAGTCCCAGGTCCGGGGGAGGGGGCGGCGCGCGGAGCCTCGGGGAAGCGCCCCTCGCCGCTGGCCCTCACCCTCGCCCGCTGCGGGCCGCGCCCGAGCCCCCGCTGCAAACCCGAGGAGCAGGGTGTGGAAAGGCGGCGGCGACGGCATCAGAGCGCATCACTTACCCCTCACTGCTGAGAGGCACCGGACGGGGGGGCGGGGCGCGCCGCGTCCCGTGAGTCTTTCGCAAGCGTCCTCCCCCACCCTGTCGTCGTCGCCGCCGCCGCCGCTGTCGAGCTCTGGGCCCCTCGGCGCTGCTGGGCAATAACGTTATTCCACACACGCTCCGCACATAGCGGTAACGGCAAGGAGCGGCCGCTCAGTGCGCAGGCGCCTGGGGAGAGGGCGAGGAGCCCGGCCCTACCCCTTCTCCGGCCCAGTCCCGGCGAACTCCTACTGCGCAGGCGCCGAGCACAGACAATGAAAAGGAGTTGTGCGGAGGGTCTCAACCACAGGCCTTTCCAGCTGCTGACTGCGCAGGCGTACGCCGAAGACCTGCTTCAACAATGAACAGGACCCGGGCTTTAGCTGGGACCGCAACGGGCTGGGACTACAGTTCCCAGCGGGCAGTGCGCCAACACTAAGCTGCTGTCGGGTCGCTGGGCTTGATAAGATTGCGTGTCAGCCGCTTTCACGATCTACGCCGTTTGGGAAATTCAGAGCTTCTTTTTCCTGAAAATTTATTTAGCAGTGTTGAGAGATGTTGAGGCTGAAGGGTGTAGGAGCTCGTTATTTGCGTTCTTGAGAATCCTCAAGAATCAACTGCATATTAGTGAATTTAGAAGAATAAATAAAGCCTTTCAACGAGCCCTTTCTGTCAGTTAGGTGGTCCAGACAGTAGGATGGGATGAAGGCAGGACTAAGCCTGACTAGGCTACAGAAATGGGCGGAGCCTCCAAGCAGTCTCTTGGCAACCGGATCTGGTCGCCAAACCGCCAGAGCGTGAGCTTCGAGCGCGTTGCCCTCTGGGAATTGTAGTCTTTGGGCGGGTTCGTAGGAACTTCGAGACTGTAGACTTAGACACTGAGGACTACAGCTTCCGACGTCCACCACGAGGCCCCGAGGGTGGAAAAAGGCCCGAAATCTCCGGGATTCCTTGATCCCCTGTGACAGCAGCTGCAGGAAGCAGGCGGGCGCATCCTAGGGGCTGAGGCCTCTTATTCTTGGAGGGGAGGACACTGGACACTTCCGCACGCAACACCCATCTCTGGCCCCCGAGTGTGTGCATGGCGAAGTCCCCGGAGAACTCTACCCTGGAGGAGATTCTGGGGCAGTGTCAACGTAGTCTCCGGGGTGAGTTTCTCCGAACCTCTGTGCCCTAGCTCCTTGATACCGGGACCTCGTGGCTGGGAGTTGACCTGGTGCGATTCTTGACACCTTGGTCCAGCCTTTGCCAGACTGCAGAGAAAGAAGATGGATGTTGCTGTGGAAGGATTAAATAGTTGTGTTTGTTTTTACGTTTAAGCAGCGTTGTTTCCCTTGATTCCCATAGTGACCTGAACCAACTCCCTGATTGTCTTGGGCATCTTTTTTACCCGAGGCCCGCAGAAACTCTTGGATGGCTATATGCCTGTTCTGTCCAGCTCTCATACCTCTCTTTATAATCCAGTAAATTCCTGATGCTCTCTTTACACATTCATATTATGTGTAAAATTGAATGTGGTTTATTGGACCCGGGGCAGGGGAGGGGGGTCGGGTGACCACTAATAATTATTTTAATCGCAACAGCTTCTATTTAGTGGTCTAGGCTATTTACATATATTAAATCACTTAAAACTTACAACCTTATGACTGTCCTTCTACACATGGGGAAATAGAGGTCGAAAAGGTTAAGTTAGGCCAAAGCCAACATAGCTGGTTAGTGGAAGAGCCAGGTATTAAATTCAGTTAGACTTGTCTGCCTTGAAACCCTGTTTGTCTTTATTAATCATGTCTCAGTTACTATTACTGAAACTTTATTTAGTTAATTCAGATTTTCTTACTATAGTACCCAATGAGTAGCATAAGAAAATCTGAATTAACTAAAGTTTCACTAATAGTAATCGTGATATCATTAATAAAAGTGACGTAGATAGTCTATCATCTTGAACATCCCATATAACATCTAGAAAACCTCATTTCTCTTATTTTAAGGTAGAAGTTATGATATTATCTACATGGTTCTTGTGAGGAGCAAATGAAATAATTCAAATAAAGCAGTGATTCTTCAGACTTTTTGTTAACTCTTAGCCGTAAGTAAAAATATATTTTATATGAGTCATATATATAGGCTAGGGGCTTCCCAGGTGACTTAGTGGTAAAGAACTTGCCTGCCAATGCATAATACACAGGAGACAGGAGTTCAATACCTGGGTGGGAATGGTTCCCTGGAGGAGGAAATGGCAACCCAGTTTTCTTGCCTGGGAAATCTCAAGGACAGAGGAGTTTGGCGGGCTACAATCCATACAGTCGCAAAGAGTTGGCCACGACTTAACCACTGAGCATGCGCGCATGCATACAGACTAAAACAAAAGTTTCATTAAAGAATATTTATTCTACTAGAAGTAATTCACTCCACTTTCTGTTCCTTTGCCTTTTCTTAACCCTTTAGGTCATGACCAACAGCTTTACAAATATTTAAAGCATTTAAAACGTTGACTCATTCATTAATTTAGTGCCTACTATGCATTAGACATACCACATGCTGAGAATATCATAAGGAACTACACAAAGTGACTGTCCTCAGGAAGATTTTGGATTAATGCAGTGAAGGACAGTAAAATAGCTACAGATTATCACGATTAAAAAAAGAAGAAGGGTAAAGATCAGTACTTGACACATAAGCCCTTGTTAAATGTTAGCTGTAATTTATAATTGGTACTTGTGGCAAAGTGAAGATTTTTTGAGGGGATAAGAGACTTGAATCTAGTGAGTCTAGACTTTGAAAGGTTATTACCTATTGTTTCCATCTGTCAGCAGTGTTATAAACTGTCAACATTCTCAGTATTCTAACTGCAAGAGTAAAATCACTAGTCTGGATGAACATCTTCATCAGCCTACTGATGTTTCAAGAGGTGTTAGATACAGAAATAACCACTTCTAACTTTTCATTTGAAAACAAGAAAATACTGTGCAGAATGATAGTACCAGTGGCATTTAATTTTTGAGGTTGGTTAAAAAAAAATTCTGTTTTCCATTATGTTCCTCCTAGTTCTTCTCCTTTAACCTTAGTATGAACCTTTATTTAAACATTTGAGACTATTTAATATTAGGCATTTTGATGCAGTTAATTTCAAACTGTTGTAGTCGTGTCCGACTATTTGCGACCCCATGGGCTGTAGCCTACCAGGCTCCTCTGTCCATGAGATTTTCCAGGCAATAGTACTGGAGTGGATTGCCATTTCCTTCTCCAGGGGATTGAACCCGGCTCTCCTGCATTGTAGACAGACACTTTACCGTCTGAGCCACCAGGGAATTCATGTATTTAATACCCACAATACTGCTTTCAGTAATTATAGAGTGAAGAGTTCTTATTCAAAGATAAGATATTTTAAAATGAAATAAAAATTTAGTGTTATAACAATATAAGATAGTGAAAACATAATCAAGAGCAAACAAAGCAGAGAAAAGTTTGTTATTAATTTTTAGTGATAGTTTTAACAATAAATTGAGAAATGCAACTAGGAAATTTTCATCGGTTTTCAGCACTTATCATTTATTTAGTAGCATTTTAATTTTTATGTTTATTTATGAAATAGTTTATATAACAGCTTATGGAAGGAAACAAAACAGAACTAATACTGAAGAGAAGCACAATCAGAAGTTCTTCACTTCACACATTATCAATGACCATTTTTAGATAGAATAATTCCCGTTTAAAGTTAAAATGTGTGTTTCTGAATAAACACAGTATGATGGCATTATTTTGTATATGAAACTTCGTTATTTTAAGCATTTGTGTCTGACAACTCTAGAATTGTGTTGCTATACAATCAGATAAAATGCAAAATGTAAAGTTCTTTTGTTTTTTCCTACTCACCATTACTTTCCCAAAATGTCTTGTCTAGTTCATTCTTAAAGAAAAGGTCATAGATGTTCTTGATCTTTCCTCACAAGTTATTTCTCTGGTTAACTCAATAACTATACATGTAATCATTACTAATTCTTTCCTTTGTATCTAGCCAGGAAGTAGACATGTAAAAATGCAAAATGGTTTTACAATTTCCCCATGATAGTTTCTTGTTTTTATAGCTTTCCCTCATTTCTTTACTTTAAATATAATTTTTTGAACTATTGTTAATAGTATATGAAGAATCTGAAGTTCTGATGTAAAAAGCAGAGTCAGTGTTGCTTTCTTGCTTTTGAAACTTCAGTGAATTCTTGCCTCTCTTGAGTCTAATGACCCCATGGCAGCCGTGGAAATAGAGCCATCTACAGACTCCATACTCACCACTCATTCTTTCCCTGACGCCTTTCACATGGGGTCACCCTCTGGGCGTAACTCTTGCTTTGGATTGTCTGTGCCCTCACTGAGAATTGGAATGGTATAAAGACTCTTCTTCAACGTAACAGTTCTGGCAGACAAGCTAGAAAGCTTCATTGCCCTGCAGATCTGTAATGTGCGCCTACATAGGAGATGATCTCAAAGTTTGTTTTCAGTGGTGAGCATATCCTAGGTATCCTGGGAGTCACAGTTTAATCTAGAGCAAAAAGTGACTTGCCCAAGTATGGTTAGGTGTTCATTCACTCTTCAGGCATCTAAAATTCGAGACCCACAGAATTATATTGCTAATTGTGAAGTATAGCAAATACCCCTCCTCTAAATTTAACACATCATAGTACAAGGTCATGAGGTGTAAAATAAACTAGTTCTGTTATAGTATAACAGAAGATTCAGGCTGTTTAAATTCTGTACGCTTGAATGTAGGAATATGATGTTAGAAAGAAGGCAAGAACTTGTCAGAAATTCAGTGTCCCAGCCTTAACAACTGAATCATGTTTCGAATGTTGCTGCAGTGTTAGCTGTGATTCAGTTTTATGCCTGTATACATTACTCACCTACTCTCCAACTTCCTGGCCACCTTTGATTGAGTGGGCATAAAGAAATGGAACAAACGTACTGAAACAGAAATGCATCATTTACTTTCTGTATGCATTTTATATGGTAATTCCTCCTTTTTCTTTCAACGTTTTGTTATTTTAGGCTCTAGATTGAATTTATGGAAGAATATGATGGAGTCAGAGAAAAGAATGCGAAACTAGGATCCAAGTTCCAATTCTAACTGTTGCTTTTCTAATAACCATCTGTGTTACCTTAGGCAAGTTAATAAACTGTTCTTGGATTCTTGTTTCCTCATCTGGAATATGAAAAGTTTGGACTAGGAGGTAGGATTATTGCCAGTAGGAACCAAGGAGATGACAAAATATGTGATGAAGTCAGTGGAAGACACTGGGGAATAGTGAGGCTATGGCCAAACTGGGCAGTTTATGCTTTTTCTGAAAACATTGCAATTACTTTCTTGCTCTTTCCCTCTTTTCTTCCTTCCCTTTCTTTTATTCTTTTCCCTTCATCCTATTCTATGTGGGTCAAGCACATAGAAAGCTTGGTTCCCCTTCAGCCACTATCTCAGATCTCTAGATCTGTAATGTCCCTTTTATCAACACTGGATTGGACCACATGAATGATAAAAAGTTGTGTTTCCTTATGAGATTAAGGAACTAGGTTCATGGAAAGTGAGAAGTTGAATATGGGAAGAAAATATAAAATCTGGGGGGGATGATCTTTTCCTTGTAAGTTGATTTAGTTTGATAAAACTGAAAATAATACTGATGTGCCAATTTTACATAAGTAAAATATAAACAAGTGTTTGGTTTTTTTTTTTCATTCCAAAGAAGGATACATATGTAGAAAGCTGATGTTAATCTTATTAGTCCATAATTTGGTCACTGAATTAACCAGTAGTGATATCATCTGGACCTTTGGCATACTTAAGGAAACATGTATATAACTTAAGTAAAAGTTCCTCTTTTTCTGTTTTACTCATCAAACTTGTATTTCTTCTTCTTTTTTGTTTTTGCTGTTCTTAAATGTGTTCTAAAATTTTAAAATAGTGTGACTACTATAAGCCAGCAGTTATCAATCAGGGTTACTTTTTTTTCCATCCTTTAGGCACACACTCACACACATTGTCTATGGCTAATGTTTGCTTATTTAACTATCAGCTTCACTGAGACCAAGACAGGCAACAATGTAAGAAAGGCCCTGGAAGCATTCATTATGAAAATAAAGAAATACAATGATTTGGCTATTAATAAGTAAGGATTGGTAATGCAAATGAAAATTTTCAAACATTTAAATTGACATTTTTGCTAATAAAATTTAAATTACGTATATTCATTTTTTGTTTTATATACTTATATGGCTGTTCTTAGTAGTTTTAACTTTTATGACTCTTTCTTTTACCAGAATACCAAAAAGTAGTAGCATTTCCATTTTCTCCTCCCTAAAACTAATGAGGTAAAATAAACAAAACACAAGATTTCGCAGCCCCCAAAGCATGTTTTATAAGTAAATAATCATCCATGAAATAATGCAGAACCAAAACAGTGGTTTGGTGCTACAAGATTATAAGGGCATTTTCACTTCTTAGACATGTTTGTGCAGAAAAGAAGAGACCAGTTTGTTTCTCAAGCTTTTGAGATTTTTTTTTAAGAGACTTAACCTCTGATCATTTCACCAGTTTATGCTAAGGTTTTCCAAGTTTTCACTTAGTGATACTCCTCTGAGAGACAAAAGGGAGGAAAGGTAGCTTGAAACATGCTTGTGTGCTTGCTAAAGCAGCCTTTTTTTGGAGAGCTTCATCAAAGCCCACTGGAACATTTAAAGACATGATTACTAAAGAAGCTCTAAAAAATAGCCTTAGAGTATGACTATTGCTTCATGTATTAGGCCTGGAAACAAAATGGAACTAAAGATGAATTTCAAGTTCTTGATCACAGTAGGTATAACAGCTCCTGACACCTGGATCAGAAGTGCCTCATGTTGGTGGTGATGGCAATGGGTTGTGTGTGCTGCCTACCACAGTGGTAGAATAGCTCAATGTCCTGACCTCTTTTCATCAAGTTGTGCCTGTGGTTCCGGTGTAGCAGTGTGGGTAGTCTCTCCTCAAAACTAAGCACTGCCTATCTTGTTTTCTTACTATCAGCCAGCAGTTAGCAATCAGGGTTACTTTTTTTTTCCATCCAGAAGACATTTGGTAATGTCTGGAGGCACTTTAGATTGTCATAACTGGCAGGGAGAGTTTTACCAGTATCTAGTGGGTAGAGGCCCGGGATGCTGCTGTACAAACGCAACATATCCCCTTACAGTTAAGAATTACCAAGTCCAAATATCAATAGTGCTGAGACTGAGAACCACGATCTAGAAGTAGAAAGGTTATTACTCACAGCATTTGTTTTGTGAGAACCGTGCTTGAGACTAATTACAATTAAGGATACAGATTGTTTTGGCTGATAATTGTACCTAAGTTCTGCCAGTCTGGCTAGGATAACTTCTTTAATAGGAAAGTGACAGATGCATAAGTCTTCTCAGTTGGTACAAAAAAGAAAAGAACCAGGTGTATCCCTCGTAATGCGTATAGTCAATCTTCTTGATTTCCCAACATCCATTCATCATTAATGATCTTCCAGACACTGCTCGTAAAGATGTTTACATTCTTATTTGGATTATCTTTCACTTCTGATACCAACCAGTTTTAACACATTTTTTCAGCTATTAGAGTCTTGCGATAGTAATTTTTTTTGTGATTTTGTAGTTTCTGCATACAACTTTTAGTCTCTTTAATCATTGTAACTGCCAATTACAAAACTGGTTTTTCTAATTTTGGATTAATGCTGTTTTCATCTTGGTCACACTAATTGTCAGTCCCCCAATAGACAGTGACAGCAGTCCCATGAACTAGCTGAGGCCCCATCAAGTGTGGATGGACACACGCATCTCTTATCTGGCTGTGGTTTCATTTTCTGCTTGTCTGCCCCGATCTAAGCTTGTTTTGAGAATTGCAGCTCGCTTCATGCTTAGCCTGGGGAAGTATGGTTCATTGCATGTCTTCTCAGAGACAGCTGGGCACTTCATTGGGTGTGGTTCTGCCTCCTTGTCACCAGGATAATTCTCATTCACATCTCCCAGTACAGATGGAGAATGTAGACATTAATAATTCACAGTATGTATGTAAGTGATGATCCTTGGTACAGAGGGACGTATTTTCCTTATTGTTCAAAAACATCTTGAAGAGAGGCTCGGTGTTGAACTAGGAGTTGGCAAGTAGAGCAACTAGATTATAAAAATGAATGAAACAGACAAATTTGTTGGCAGTCAGCAGCTTAAAAACCTTTTCAGTGCTCATTGTATTGACTGATATTTGGATAGTGGACTAGCAGAAATATTATTTACTTGCATTTATATTCATGCGATTTTGTAGGACTCAGAGGTTGTATTTCTGTTTGTATTTGTAATTAAGTTGGTATTCAGCCTGTGGTTGATGCTGGGAAGAAGAAATCAGGATGTATTGTGAAATCTGTTACTATTGTCCCAGGAGAGAAGAGGAACTGAGTATTCTTCCCCACTCTTGGTTATAGATAGATAAAGCTATGCCTATTAACAGTGGGATAGGAAACCCTAACTGGAACCTCCTATCTAATCTGGTTTCCTTACATGTAAGCAGAATGGGGTTAGGGCTTCCCTGGTGGCTCAGTGGTAAAGAATGCGCCTGCCAATGCAGGAGATGCAGGTTCTATTTTGGGTCAGGAAGATCCCCTGGTGAAGGACATGGCAACCCACTCCACTATTCTTCCCTGGGAAATCCCATCCTTGGAAGGCTACTGTCCATGGGGTCGCAAAAGAGTTAGAAATGACTTGGCAACTAAACAACAACAAGAAGCAGCAGTTAATGGCATCTGGGGAGTAGTGTTCTTAATAAGGGTTGTGAGACCAGTTGCAATGGCTCCAGTTGAAAAGCAGTGGGGTTTCGTCTGTCTTGAAAGATCTGAGTGTTGTTATTCCAAGGGATTAATTCTGTTTGTCTGTTGCAGTGTATATAATTACATTAGTATGTATGTATTTGAAAAGCGTTTAGCATGTTTTAAAATGTACTCTTGAAATGACTTTAAAATATCCCTTACCTCCTTAGTTTGTTTCAGGATACATTTCTTGAAAATTCCTTCTCTTCGTCTCTGATCCTAGCAACTGAAGTCATTCATTGCAAAAAAAACCCAGACCTTGTGTAATCACTAAGAAAAGTGGGATAGTTGTTGAGCTCAATGTATTAGTATTTCACATAATACTATTTTCATAGTACAGTTTAACACATAGTCTTTAAATGATAAAAATTCTAAAAGATTAAACAGGAATATCAGGAAAGGGATTAAATGGTCTCATAAAACTCTCCCATTATTGTAAGCTAATGAAAGAACTCTACCTGTAGGAATTTTCAAGTACACATCTTTTTTTTCAGCTTTCCTTTTCCTAATATAGCTTGTTAGCTTTTAGTTAGATTAAGTATAAATAAGTAATTATCCTTTGTCTTATAGATGAAGTCATTTGATGGCTCCACAGAGCCTACTTTTAGAGTAATTCAAACCCTCTGTTTCCTTTTAATGGATGCAGTAAAGATAAGTGCTTTATTCATAGGTATCAGTGCAGAAGTCTAAAACTGTAACACTTGGATATTTCCTTTTCCTTTAACGAGTCTCTTTAGAAAATACTGAGTTATTTAAAAAAAAACTATTGCTGCTTCTCATTTTACTGGAACCAGGAATACATCTTATCTAGACGTTTTAAAACTCATGAGGAATAAATGGAGGCCAGGCTTGGTTAGTTATCAATACCAAATTCCTGTCAGAGAAAGGTCTGTGTGGAAATAGGATTGGTGTGGAGAAAACTGCAGTGATAAATTTATTGGGTCTCTTGTGTAGATTATCGAACCCTGACCTAAAAGACCTATTTTTGTTAGTTTACTCAAGGGGAAAATGAGTTGCTGTAAGTGAAGGACCTATATTAGAGATTTTGTAAGATAGAGAGTATTTTTTTCCATTAAGGTATGGTTATTTTTGTCTGTTTCACACATTCAAATTAATGAGCTTAAAGGAAATAGAATCTATTATTCAAGGTCCTGCAGAATACATATTTATAAATATATTTTCATCCATGATTGGTAATGGAAAGATTTTTCATTTTTATAGGTTTCTTAGGATTCTCTTATAGGTATTAAAGAAGAGGAGCTTTTCTCCTGAATACAGAAGAAGAAGTAGGTCTAACTTGTCAAGAAAGGGCCTAGATCAGAACAAAGAACTTCATTGGTGTTATTATTATGCATTGCTCTGAATTAAGAAAAGATTTTACTTAGAAAGGTCTCCTCTGAAGATGTTAAGAATTATTTTGATGGAATCCATTTGAGATAGATAATAGCAGTACATGAACTTGCATGAGAATTCACCTTTTTCTAACATAAATTTCTATGTTAGCTATATATAAATATTTAATAAATACATGAATTAACAATAACTTTCAAATACAGATGGCAACATTTAAAAATGATGACTGAAACCTGGGTCTCAGCTCTAATGTAAAAGGAACATTTTTTGTTACAGTTAATGTTTCTAGATTGGAACTGGAGACTTAATTATAAGAGATTAGCAGAAGTAACAAGTTTAAACCTGAAAAAGTGTCTGGTCTTTAACGAATGAAATTACCTATATTGCCTGATTCTCCAGTTGTCATACATGTAAAAAAATTCCATGAAACAGGATAGAGTTATTAGTAATGTCATGTCTAGTGTCGTTAGTATATTATAGTATTAACATATAACGCAGTATCATTACTGGGGTTTCCCCAGCGGCTCAGCTGTAAGAATCTGCCTGCAATGCAGTAGATGCAAGTTTGGTCTTGGGTGGGGAAGATCCCCTGGAGGAGGGCATGGCAACCCACTCCAGTATTCTTGCCTGGAGAATTCCATGGACAGAGGAGCCTGGAGGGCTATGGTCCATAGGGTCACGGAAGAGACACGACTGTAGCGGCTGAGCATGCATGCACAGTATCATTACTATATTAGTATTAATGTAAGACTTGGATCCTTTGCTAAAGATGTGTTTGGGTGAGTATTTCACTGAATAGTTATTTCAGTTACCTTTTGTTGCTTATCAAGCACAACCCACTCCAGTATTCTTGCCCAGAGAATTTCCATGGACAGAGGAGCCTGGAGGCTACAGTCCATGGGATCGCAAAGAGTTGGACATGACTGAGTGATTAAGCACACACATACACACATATACACACACACACAAGTCACTCTAAAGCTTGATGGCAGAAACCAACAACCAAAAGCATTTTTAGTGTCTCTCACAGATCTGTGGTTTTACCAGACTCCAGCTGGGCAGTTTTCAAGTCTCTTTCATGCATTGTGGGTAGATGACCTCTGGCACTGGAGTCATCAGGAAACTCTGCCAGACTTTTAGTGGGGTTGGGCTTCTTTCCTTCTCCTTGTGGTCATCTCAGGGGCTCTCCTTTCCATATGGCCTCTTAGTCTCTCTAGCAGGGTAGCCAGACTTCCTACTTAGTGGCTTGAGGCTCACAAAAGCCAACATTCCAAGAGGGTAGAAGCAGCAGCTACCAAACATTTTAAGGATGTGACGGGTCAGGCATTGTGTTCCTTCCAGTGCATTCTCTTGGTGAGTGTAGGTTACAGATCCACTAAGTTTCAACCTGGGAGAGTACAAGGATGTAAGGGTGGGTTCTTTGGGGGCTGTTTTTAGAGATGAACTACTAGAGTAATAGACCTTAAAATACTTAATTTAAGACTTATTATGTTAAGTCTGTGGTAGTGAGTTTAAACTTCAATTCTAAGGGTAATTAAGCATAGTAACCAAGAATTTCTACGTAAGATGTAGTCAGCCAGCAGTATATAAGTACAACTATACTAAGTACAGTATATAAATACAACTATACTGCTCTAAGCACATCAGCTATTCAAATCTTGATCAGAACTAGGCCAGGTGGTCAGCTGTCTCTTAATGCTAGAGGGCCATGTGGCCCACAGAGACAAGGAGGCTTCTTTGGGTAGGAACTTGATGTGGTGGAATCCCTTTTGCCAGTCTTGCCTATCTACACCGTGCCAAAAGTTGTAGGGGAGTCTTTAGGCATTGAGGAGTCAGGATAGTGCCTCCTCTGTGAGATTATTGTTTGGGAATGTGAAGAGGGGAAAAGCTCTCCCATTCAGTCCTCCTTGGCAGTAGAGCTATGTGCAGTGAATGTCAATCACAGTGGTGTCAGGGAGCTTAGAGATCATTAAGTCTAACCTCTACCCCATGAACTTAATCTCACGTTTCCTCTGGCATGTTCCTCACCAAGCTAGAAGTAAAGCTGTGCTTTTTTTTCTCCCACAAAGTATCAGAAATGCTTGCTTTTCCTTTAGAAAAATGCTTGCTTTTCCTTTAGTCTTCTCAAGTCCATGTTCATTTGGTCACCCAGATTTCACTGGCTCTGATTTTCATCATGCTATTGCAGAATGTGCGAATAGAAGCATTCACCAGTTGAAATGTGCCCTGAGAGAAGGTGGCGTCACTGTTGGAGAAGATATGCCAGATCCTTCTTTTAATACCAGTGTAGGAAATGAGGATGCTGGAAATGCCTGGTGTGGACTACAACACAGCCGCGCCGGTGAGTGTGAATGTCAGTCCTAACCCAAATGACACACAGTGAATTCTTAAAACTCCATCTAGTAACAACGCCAGTCTGTCCTCTAGTGCTAGGATTTTAGCCAAGAAACACAAAGCAGCTAATCTAGTTCCATTTCTTTTTTTTTACCCCCTTTGACTTTCCTATGCCTATAGGATGTCAAAGCAGTGATTTCTTAAGGTAATTCCAAGCTGCCTCTCCAGCCTCATTCTTCTATCTTCCTCAAGCCATGTTCTACTCATGCCACCCTATGGCCGTGCTTCTCTGCTTTGCACGAGCCATGTGTTCCAACTGGTGTTTTCTCACCCTTTTCTGCATGGTGATCTCCTATACATCCTTCACACTCTCTTCTCTGTGAAAACAGGCACAGTTACTTGCTTCCTCTTCTTAGAGCATTATAGGCAGACCTAGAGCTTCTTTAGGTAGACTTAGAGCTTATAGTCTTGTTTTATATCTGTTAGTTCTATAGCTCTTGCTCAGTGGATTCTTATCTCTTAAATGATAGAGATTTTCTCATGTTTGTTTTTGTGTCTATCAATAGCACATTTTGTGATGCATAATACACAAATATTTCTTGGACTGATGCAAGGATAGATGAGTGATGATAAACTATGGATTTAAAATAAGGTGAATAAACCCATTGCTTTTGCTCCATAGTTAATCAACTCAAAGCTTTGTTGTGCCAACAAGCAGCTAAGGAAAGTGAGGTATCTCTAAGAAGACAAGAAACATCCCCTTCGGTAAGTATTGCCATTTACAACCCGACAAAAGCATTATTTTTCTATGTTTTAATTTTGTGTATCATTTTAGTAGTACATGTGTTAAACAGATTTTGAGCTGGGCATGCTAATAGTGGAAAGCATTAAAAGAAATGGTCTTCCCTCTGATAATTATTTTGGCCGAAGAAGAGACTTCCATAGCAGAGGGGATTCTGAGTTTTTTAAATTTATTATTCACTTGAAAAATGTGAGTGAGTAACTAGTTTGGGAATTTACTTTGCAACTGTTAGCAAATATTTTTTTAAAAAGGAACAATATATGGAAAAGATTAACCATTGCCTTTTTTAGAATTTATTATTATTATTATTATTATTTATTTTTGGCTGCTTCGGGTCTTAGCTGTGGCATGCAGGGTCTTTGCTGAAGTAAGCAGGATCTTTCATTCGGTGTGCAGGCTTCTTTCTAGTTGTGGCGTGTGAGGGCTCAGTATTTGTGGCACGTGGGCTTAGCTGCCCAGGGCCATGTGGGATCTTAGTTCCCCTTCCAGGGATCGAACTAGCATCCTTTGTATTGAAAGGCAGATTCTCCTAGAATCCGGTACCAATGATCCTGCATACAGGAGCAAAGGAGACACAGACATAAAAAGCAGATTTCTGGACTCAGTGAGAGAAGAGGAGGGCGGGAGGGTTTGAGAGAACAGCACTGAGACATGTGCATTACCGAATGCCAGATGCAGAATGGATGACCAGTGTGAGTTCAACGCATGAAGCAGGCCCGGGGTTCTGTGACGACCTGGAGGAGTGGGCTGGTGAGGTAGGTGGGAGGGGGTTTCAGGATGAGGGGAACATATGTATAGCTATGGCTGATTCATGTTGATGTATGGCAAAAGCCATCACAGTATTGTCAAGTAATTATCCTTCAATTAAAATAAATAAATACGTTTTTAAAGAAAGAAAGAAAGAAAGAAAGAAAGAAAGAAAGAAGGACGGATTCTTAACCACTGGACCACCAAGTCCCTAACCATTGCTTTTATAGAGGGGCATATCTGTATTTTTATTATTTTTAGAATTTACTTTCTAATTCTAGCCGTCTTTCATTTATGTTAAATGTTAAATTTGAAGTATGTAATCTTTTTCTACATTTAAAAATATATAGTTATAAAATTGTATGAGAAACTGTACTCTGTTTCTTCTGCAGCTGTTTTCTACTGCTGTTGCTTTAATGGAGCATATTATTTCTGAGTGAAGCAGTGTGATATAAAGCCTGAGACAGGTGTGAAGGAAGGGTGGAAGTGAGGGAGCGTACTGTGAGGGAAGCGTATATGTGAGGAGAAGATGGGTTGGAGGAAAGAGTGCTATAGAGAAAGGGTACTGTGAAGCAAGGACTGGGCCAGGTTTAAATGGGCAAAATGATAGTCTATGCTTTAGGGTGATCTAGGGCCTATCATGTACTCTCTCACCCGCTCTCTCACCAGGTTTTTATAGTAATAAGGTAAGATCACATATTCAAAATTCTTTGGAAACCTATGAAGTATGGCACAAATAGAAAATGTCATGGCAACAATAACCACCTTGCATTTTCAATGTCTGTGACTGTTGGATACCCAGGCTACATGCTGAAAACTTGAAGACATGTCAGTTTCCTTTACTCACAGCTGAAATGTCCTAAGAGTACCCCCATATTAACACTTCATTCCAGCCTGACACAGACTTTCATGCTCAATTTCCACTTTAGAGAAATGGACTACATGTTCCTATTCAATGTTTATAGATATAAACTATAATTTTGATAAAATATTTCATCATTCAGTGAATTTATTACTGTTTACACCTAGTTTCTAGAATGCTCTTAAGCATATATGGGTGGAGTACTTTTAAGTCTAGTAGATTAAGTTGCTATATCTGTTGAATGCTCTGACATGCTTCTTAGCATTTTTAAGTTAATACTGAGCAGTGATATTGCAAAACTGATTAACTTTAGATGAGCAAGAAGACTCATCATGATGATCAGTTCAATATATACAGTATATACCAATACATAGGTCTATTTATATTGGCTCTCTGTGAAAGAATGGAACTTAGTCCCTTAATGTATACAACCTACATATGATGATTATAAGCCATAATAATAAGTAGCTTTTGAAGACTGTACCCTTAGAATGCAGTTTCATAGCCAGTATGACATATGAGAAATATGTGGCTGTATTAAGAGTGAAATGAGGCAGTGTTGAGGTAGAAAATATGTCTAAACATTATTACTTGTTATTTTAAAATATGAACATTCAAACTATGATAAACATACAAGTGATTGTATATGAACATTTTCTACATGATACTAGCTTGTTTTTAATTTCCACATTGATTTTGCCCTATGTATACACATAGTAATAATTTATATTTCTCTATGCACCAAACCCCTTTCCATTAATGTTAATCATTATAATTAGTTGCTTTCTACTTACCACAGATAATTCATTTAATTAACATGTCTTTTGGTTTTAAATTTATTAAATGTGGCCAGAAGCAAAGCTCTACTTAATTATTCTGCCACGAGAGCTGGTACTTCACCATTTGTAGGAATTTCTATTAAATTGAAAAACAAAATGATTGTGTGTCTCATCTCAAACTTTCCTCTGGATTCATCTAACTGGTAGACCCTCATTCTCCCTTTCCCTAACTCTCTCTCTTCTTTAAATAATACCATGGTAATAGTAATAGTTGTAGTAGTAGTGTTAGTTGCTCAGTCATGTCTGACTTTTTGCGACCCCGTGGACTGTGGCCCACCAGACTGTACTGTCCATGGGATTCTCCAGGCAAGAATACTGGAATGGATGATATATGATTTATAAACCATTTTATAATCATTTTAGGATAAGGTCAGATGGATATTAAAAATCAATTATAGGACTGCTGCAATAGTAAAGAGAATTAACATTTGTTTTCTAAAGTCCTCAGTGCAATGTCTCACTTTCATGTATATCTGCTTTAGCACTCTAGTACTGGAGGCTCCAGAACAGCATAGCCTCCATTTGCCTTAAGTATTAGGGTCAAAAATGAAAAACCAGGTTTTGCTAATGTACTTCTTTTAGATAAAATTTTACCTCAGTGACACACATTTGGCATCAGACACTTGTCTAAAGAATCCTTTCTTCAGGCAGCTGTTCTGCAGTTTTAGCTAGCAGCCCTCTTCTATGGTGATTTCTTAAAAAGCTGTCCTTTCATCTCAAAATTACTGAATAGCACGTCACATTTCCAGATGGCTCAAATGGGTGGTTCATCCTAAGCCAAGTTATACTACTTGAGCATTTTTCCATTGCTGTGTGCTTTTTACAACCATTTTCCTTTTCCCTCTTTAAAAAATAGTTTTCATATTCCTGAATCTTATCTATTTATAGAATTTATAAGATGAAATAATACTGTTAGCCGCACTGTGATTTAGTCTATTTTTATTCTGTGTTTATATGACATAAGTGCTAAATCGAGTATGGAGATAGTATTAACTGATTCTTTGCTAAATCCAAACATGCTTCATTTGTTTTCATTTTTGCCTTAGAGGTCATCAGAATGTGAGGAAACCAATATGCCTACTGTCCACAATCTTGTTCCTATCATCAATGACCAGTCTCAGTACATTTATCATTTAGAGGCAGAAGTCAAGTTCTGGAAGGTAAGTATCCCATTAAAAATTTAAGCCAGACTATATTGTTATTAATAATAATATCTTGTTGAAAAATTGCTATTAATTAGTCTTCATGTTTATAGCAACACCTTGATGGTTGCCATCTTTCTGTGATTGAAAAGTCTGATGTGTAATCAGAGCTTCTCAAGCTCGGGAATGGTACTCCTGACCATGCCATTTCTGAGTACTTAATTTCCCAGTAGTTTACAGTTATATAGTAGTCTATTATATTTTGATAATATTCTCTGATGTTTTGGAATTTTTCCTTTCTACTCTGTTTGCTTTAGCCCAGCTGCTGCTGCTGCTAAGTCGCTTCAGTCGTGTCCGACTCTGTGACCCCATAGACGGCAGCCCACCAGGCTCTGCCATCCCTGGGATTCTCTAGGCAAGAACACTGGAGTGGGTTGCCATTTCCTTCTCCAATGCATGAAAGTGAAAGTGAAGTCACTGAGTCGTGTCCAACTCTCAGCGACCCCATGGACTGCAGCCTACCAGGCTCTTCCGTCCATAGGAGTTTCCAGGCAAGAGTACTGGAGTGGGGTGCCATTGCCTTCTCTGTGCTTTAGCCCAGCTTATGGCAAATGCTTTGGAATAGTAATACCAGTCATTCTCCCACTCTTGTCAACCTGTTGAAACTGTAGTGCAGCAAACAGGGATTCTAAGCTGGTAGACTATATCTACCCCTTGTCAGTATAAAGATTCGTACTGTAACTTTGAATGAAGATAACTCATGGGAGTACTGATACTTAAAATCAAGAAACCAAATGTTGTCACTTATGGCTTATAACACTAGATGTTATATATTGCATGACTGTATGAGGTTTAGTAATGTTTTTAATGCCTTCCCAAAGTATGTTAGTGTCTTCTTTTTTTTTTTTAATATTAATACATCAGATTATGTGACATTTTTATAGAACTTAGTGATATCTTTTGTATCATGTATTATCTTTTCAACTTATGGTTCCCAAAGTGTAAGTCTGATATGTAGCTTAAGAAACCTTTAAATATTTCATTGTCAGCTTTTCAAGGGAGTTTCCTGATCTTAGCATGTCATTGCTCCTTGTTCTTAGAGGATACATTCATTATTATACAGGTGTTCTTGGATTACTAGAAAAGCTGAAATAGTGTCCTAGGACTCATTCCATTAATAAGCTTTTATTAATCGCTAAAATGCTGTGAGTAAAACCTGAAAGATATTGTAGGGGAGATAAAACATTGGCTCTGCCCTTTTAGTGTCTTTGTTTGGGCCTTTGAATTAAACTGACATAAGCTAGATTAACAGGATAAAAGGATACACATTTATTTAATGTAAGATTTATGTGACATGGGAGCCTTCGTAAGGAAATGAAGACCTGAAGAAGTGGTGAAACCTAAGTGCTTTTGTACTTGGTTGAACAAAGAGAAGCAGCTGTGGAAATGTACCGAATATGTGGGGAGGCTAAAGAAGATGAGTTCTTTTAACAGGGTCTGTTTGTACAGATTTCTCTCAGTCTCTACTCCCTGTCTCTGGTGATAAGACTGTTCTTTCTTCCTGGTGTAGGGAGGACATCGTTCACATGGGAGTTTTAGTCCTGCTTTCTGGAAGAAAAGGGGAAGTCAGAGCAGACTTGTGCCTGCTGTTTTTCACGAGCCCTTAGCTCAAGATAATTCTTCCAGAGTGGCATATTTTGAGATGGCAGGTTCTTCCACTGTGTAATAAAAATCGTAATAAACTTACCGTCTAGTTGAGAGCACTATTACCTGTGAGAATCACAGCAACACGATAGTAAAGATACAGTGTGTTCCTTTATTTTGTGGTATGAACTATAGTCATAATAAGAGAAGAAGGTTACTAAAAGCTCACTGTCTTTGAGGATGTTTTCATGGGAGAGAAAAATCTTAAGGTGTAGGATGGTTAGATCAGCAGAAGGGAGATGAAAGAATTTAAAGGAAAAACAGCAACAGTGGAAGAAAATATTCAGGATGAATATGATTTATTTATGGGGGTCATGAGGCATCTAGTCTACATTCCTTCAATGGAAGATATCTCTTAGAAATTTTTAAAATAACGCTGAACTGGTTAAATAGAAGATTACAAAATCCTTGAAAGTCAGACAGAGTATACATTTGATACATGTTAACAAGGAAGCAGGATATTGAAAGTAATGTTTGAGGGTTTAGAAACCTGATCAGTTTGCTTAATTAACAGATTTTGTTTTTTAGATCAGCTTTAGGTTTACAGAAAAAGTGGATGGAAAATACATAGAATTATCCTGTATTCCCATGTACTTTATAGTTCCCCAGCAGCTTCCCTGCTGTTTACATCATGCATCACTGTAGTATGTTTGTTACAGTTTTTGAGCTAACACTGTTACATTATTATTTAGTAAATTCCTCAGTTTACATTAGCCTTCACTCTGTTTTACATTCTGTAAGTTTTTTAAAATGTGAAATGGTATATATCTACCATTACAGTATCATAGAGAATAGTTTCACTGCTTTAAAAATCTTCTGTGCTCTGCTTATTTATCCTTCTTTTCCTATCCACTAAACCCCTGGCAACCACTGGTCTTTTTACTGTCTCCGTAGTTTTGCCTTTTCCAGAGTGTTGTATAGTTAGAGTCATACTGTTTGTAGCCTTTTCAGATTAGCTTTATTGCCTTAACAATATACATTTAAGCCTCCTTAATGTTTTTTCATGGCTCAATAGCTTATTTCTATCATTGAGTAATATTCCATTGTCTGGATATAGGATTTTTTTTTTAACTACTCACCAATTGAAGGAAATCCCACTTGCCTCCAAGTTGTGGCAACTAGAAATAAATCTACTGGGGTTTTTTTCACTCATTTGGGTAAGTACCATGAAGCAAAATTGCTGGATCACCTGTAAGAGTATGTTTATTTTTATAACTGGCATACTGTCTTCCAGAATGGCTGTGCCATTTTACTTTCCCTCCAGCAGTGAATGAAAGCTTATGACGTGGAACAGTCCTTGTGAGAATTTGGTATTGTCAGTGTTTTGAATTTTATTGTATTAGAAATATGTGATGCTATCTTGTTTTAATTTCAATTCCCCGATGACATACAATGTTGAGTATTTTTTCATATGCTTATTTTCCACTTATATACTGTCTTTAATGAGGTGTCTGTTCGGGTCTCTTGCCCATTTTTTAATTGAGTTGTACATTTTCTAATTGTTGAAATTCAAAATTTCTTTATATATTTTGGATACCAGTCATTTATCACATATATCTTTTGTAATTCTTTTTTCTCAATTTTGGCTTGTCTTACAGCATCATAGAGCAGAAGCTTCTAATTTTAATCAAGTCCAGCTTATTAATTTTTTTCTTCCATGGACTATGCCTTTGGCATTAAATCTTAAAATATTACCCAACCCAAGCTCACCAATATTTTCTCCAATTCTTTTTCTAGCTTTTCGATAGTTTTGTGTTTTGCATTTAGGTCTGTGCTCCATTTTTAGTTAATATTTTTGAAGGTATAGGATCTGTATCTAGACATTAAAATTTTTTTTGCATATCGATATCCATTTGTTCAACACCACTTGTTGAAAAGACTATCAACATTGAGTTACCCTTATTCCATTTTTTAATTAATTTTATTGGAGTATAGCTCCTTTAAAATGTTGTGTTAGTTTCTACTGTACAGCAAAGTGAATCAGCTATATGTATATATATATCCCCTCTTTTTTATTTCCTTTCCATTTAGGTCACCACAAAGCATTGAATAGAGTTTGCTGAGCTATACAGTAGACTCCCATTAGTTGTCTATTTTATACATAGTATCAGTAGTGTGCATTTGTCAATCCCAATCTCTCAATTTATCCCCCTCCTCCTTCCATCCTTGGTATCCATATGTTTGTTCTCTATCCATTGTTAAAGATCCGTTGACTGTATTTGTGTGCGTCTGTTTCTGGGCTCACTATTCTGTTTCATTGATATGTTGGTCAGTTCTGTCACAAACATCACACTGTCTTGATTATTGGAGCTTTATAGTAGGTCTTAAAGTCTGTCATTGTCGATCTTCCAATTTTGGTCTTTTCCTTCAGTATCATATTGATGATTTTAGATCTTTTGCCTCTTTATATAAGCTCCAAAGCAGTTTGTAAATATCTACAAGGTAACATGCTGGAATTTTGACTGAGGTTGTGTTGAATCTCTCAAGTTAGGAGGAACTGATATTTTGACAATATTGAATCTTCCTATCCATGTACATGGAATATCTCTCCATTTATTTAGATATTCCTTGATGTCTTCATCAGCGTTTTGCAATTTTGTTCTTACAGATCTGATGCATATTTTATGTAATTTATACCTGAGTATTTAATTTTGTTGGTGTTAATGTAAATGGTACTGTGTTCTTAATTTCAAATACCAATTACTTATTGCTAATATATAGGAAAATAATTGACTTTTGTATATTAACCTTGTAATGTGCAACCTTGCTTAATGATTTATTTTAGCAGCTTTTTTTGATTCTTTGAGGTTTTCTTCATAGACAATCATGTCATCTATGACAAATATAGCTATCTTTTAAAGAATTTCTTCTTTTATAGCTTTTATTTCTGTTTCTTGCCTTATTGTTTTAGTTAGGACTTTTAATATAATGTTGAATAGAAGCGATAAGAGGTGACCTCCTTGTCTTAATCTTAGTGGGAAACTACCTGTTGTCTCACAGTGAAGTACAGTGTTAGCTATAGGTTATTTGTAGATGTTTTTTTTTACTAAACTGAAGATTTTTTTCTTTATTCCTAGTTCATTGAGGTTTTTACCTTGAATGGCTCCTGGATTTTGTCTCTTGCTTTTTTTTACATCTATTGATAGGATCATTTTATTTTTTTCTAGCATGTTGAATTATTTTGATTTTGAAATATTGAGCCAGACTTGCATAGGTAGATTAAATTCCATTTGGTCCTGTTGTATGATTCTTTTTATACATTGTGGGATTTGATTCACTAATGTTTTGATTTTTCATCTATATTCATGGGATATATTGATCTGCCATTTTTCAGCCCTGTAGTCGCTTCATCTAGTTAGGTTAGGATAAAGTGGACTTCCTAGAATGAGCTATAAAGTATTCTCTCTGGTATTTTATAAAATATATTTTAGAGAATTGATCTAATTTCTTCTTAAGATGTTTATCAAAATTCACCAGTGAACCAATATTAGGACTGGTACTTCCTGTTTTAAAAGAGGATCAATTATTTATTCAATTTCTTTAATACAAGTAGGCCTATTCAGGACTTCCCTAATGGCTCAGACAATAAAGAGTCTGCCTGCAATACTGGAGACCTGGGTTCAGTCTCTGGGTTGGGAAGATCCCCTGAAGAAGGAAATGGCAACTCACTCTAGTATTCTTACCTGGAAAATCGCATGGACAGAGGAGCCTGGCAGGCTACAGTCCCTGGGGTCTCAGAGTCGGACACAACTAAGTGACTTCACTAGGCCTATTCAGATTAACTGCCTTTCCCTTAAGGGGTTTTGGTAGATTGTGTCTTTCAAGGGACTGGTTCATTTCCTCTAGGGTGATCAAATTATGGGCTTTGCTCATAGTATTCCTTTATTATCCTTTTAATGTCCATAGAGTCTGTGCATGTGTGCTAAGCTGCTTCAGTCATGTCTGTTTTTGTGCAACCCTATGAACTCCTCTGTCCATGATTCTCCAGGTAAGAATACTGGAGTGGGTTGCCATGCCCTTCTCCAGGGGAATCTTCCTGACCTAGGGATCAAGCCTGCATCTCTTGTGTCTCCTACACTGGCAGGCGAGTTCTTTACCACTAGCGCCACCTGGAAAGCCCCATAGAATCTGTAGTGGTATCATTTCTGAGATTAGTCATCTGTGTCTACTCTCTTTTTGTCTTGATTAGCCTGGCTAGACTCTAATCAATTTCATTGATCATTTCAAAGACCAATCTTTTGGTTTTGTTGCTTTTCTGTCTTGATTTTCTGTTTTTAATTTCATGTGTTTCTACCCTAATTTTTATCATCTTTTCTTTTACTTACTATTGATTTAATTTCTTTTGTTGTTTGTTTTAGTTTCCTGAAATTATTGTCTTGAAATCTGTGTTCTTTTTAATGTTTCCCCTGATTTAGTTGCATCTCACAAATTTTGATGTGGTATTTTCATTTTTGTTTAGTTCAAAATAATTTAAATTCTTTTCTTAAAACTTATCCTTGACCTGTATATATTTAGAAGAGTATTATTTAATCACCACATATTTTAGAAGTATTCCAGCTATCTTTCTGTTATTGATTTATAGTTTAATTTCATTGTGGTCTGACTCGATGGATGTGAGTTTGAGTGAACTCCGGGAGATGGTGATAGACAGGGAGGCCTGGCGAGCTGCGATTCATGGGGTCGCAAATAGTCAGACATGACTGAGCAACTGAACTGAACATACTTTTTGTGATTTTCATTCTTTTTAATTTGTTGATATATGGTTTTAGACCACAGAATATGATGTGTTTTGGTGAATGTTATGTGTTAGCTTGAGAAGAGTGTATATTTTGTTGTTGTTGGATGAAGTAGTATATAATGTCAATTAGACCCAAGTGATTAACGGTGGTGTTCAGTTCAGCTATGTGCATACTGATATTTTGCCAGTCTGCGAGATCAGTCAATGACTGATAGAGGGATGTTGAAATCTCTAACTGAAGTAGTAGATACATCTATTTCTCCTTGCAGTTCTATCAGTTTTTACTTCATATATTTTAATGCTCTGTTTTTAGGCACATATACATTAGGATTATTATGTCTTCTTGGAAAATTGAACTTTTTATCATGTCATGCCTCTTTATTATGCCTGATGTTTTTTTCCTTACTATGAAATCTGAAATTAATATAGCTACTCTAATTTTCTTTTTTTAATTGTTCTTATGTCTTTCTTTTTAAAAATATCTATATTTTATTGAAGTATGGTTGACTTACAGTGTTTCAGGTGCATAGCAGGGTAATTTAGTTATACAAATACACATATATTATTTTTGAAATTATTTTCCATCATAGATTATTACAAGATATTGACTATAGTTCCCTATGCTATACAGTAAACCTTTGTTGCTTATTGCATATCTATTTGTTTAATTAGAAATCTAGCATTCTATTCATATTAAATCAAACAAGTGAAATAATACTGTCATAATTTTTAGTTATGCATAAATTCATAAGCTTTCTAAAATGTATATATTGCACATATTTATATATATGTATACAAAAGCTTTTCTGCTACACTTGATAAAGGCTGAGAAAGAACATCAAAAAAAAAAGAGATGAAGAAATTGAAGAACATAAACTAAATGAAATGAGCACTGAATATGAGATAGAAAAAGTGAAACAAACTAGATAAAAGTAAAAGATCATCATATAATCCAGTTGTTTTTAAACATGATTGATTGCTCATTAGAAACATATCTGGAGCTCTGGAGAAAAGAATATGCAAATGCTCAGTAGCTTTCTTTTGATTTATGTTAGCATGGCATATGTTTCTCCATTACTTTGTGTGTCTTTAGATTTAAAGAAGGCTTCTTGTAGACAGTGTGTACTTGGGTCTTGTCGTTTATTTACTCTGGCAGTCTGTCTTTTAATTGATATAGTCAGAGCATGGATGTTTAAAGTGGTTATTGACACAGTCGGCTATCTATGATACCTGCCATATTTTTTACTGTTTTCTATTCATTGCCCTTGTTCTTTCTGCTTTTTTTTTTCTTTTTTTATACCATCTCCGGTTTTGAGTTAGCAGGTTATTTGATTGTAATTTTCTCCTCTCTTAGCATGTCAATTGAATTTCTTAAAAAAAAAAAAAAACTTGTAAGTGGTTGTCCTTGAGTTTACAGTTACCTTTACAACTAACCTAAGTGTATTTTCAATAAACACTTCAGGGGTTGGAAAAATTCCTTTAAACAGAGTGTTCCCAGTTCCTCCCTCCTGACCCTGATGCATTTTTGTCATTCATTTCAGTTATCCACAAGCTATGATCACTATATCAGTTAAGTTCAGTCGCTCAGTCGTGTCCGACTCTGTGACCCCATGGACTGCAGCACGCCAGACCTCCCTGTCCATCACCAACTCCTGGAGTTTACTCAAACTCATGTCCATTGTGATGCCTTCCAACCATCTCTTCCTCTGTTGTCCCCTTCTCCTGCCTTCAATCTTTCCCAGCATCAGGGTCTTTTCAAATGAGTCAGCTTTTTGTATTAGGTGGCCAAAGTATTGGAGTTTCAGCTTCAGCATCTGTCCTTCCAATGAATATTCAGGACTGATTTCCTTTAGGATATACTTGTTGAATCTATATACACTATTGCTAATATGATACTGAGCAAATTGTTATCTGTTATATCAGCTAACATTAAGAAAAATAAAAGATTATACTCATCTCTATATGCCTCCTTAGACTGCTTTTTCTTTCTTTATGTAGATCTGAGTTTATAACCTAAATAAATTTCCTACTTCTTGAAGAACTTCCTTTTAACATTTCTCGTAAGGCAGGTCTACCAGAAACAGATTTTCTAATTTTGGTTATCTGAAAAAGTCTTTGTTTTTCCCTCACTTTTGAAGGTTGGTATCACTGACTACAGAATTCTAGCTTGTTGAGGCTCTTTTCATTCAAAACTTTAAATATTCTGTTATACTTTGTCCATGCCTGCATGATTTCTAAAGAGTACCTCATGTAATTCTTATCATTGCTTCTCTATAGATAAGGTTTTTTCCTTTGACGTCTTAAAAAAATTTTTTTTTCTCTTTGTCTTTGATTTTCTGCAGTCTGAATATGCTATACCTGGGTGTAGATTTTTTCAGTTTTATCTTGCCTGGTGTTCTCTGAGCTTCTTGGATCTGTGGTTTGGCACTTATAATTAATTTGGGGCAATTCTCAATCATTATTCTTTTAAATATTTCTTCTCCTCCTTTCTGTCTTTCTTCATCTTTATTATTGTTCCACAATTCTTGGATATTCTGTTCTGTCTGTATCATTCTTTTTGTTCTTTGCATTTCAGTTAGAGAAGTTTCTGTTAACACTTATTCAAGCTTACTAATTCTTTGTATGTGTCCAGTCTATTAATGACCCCTTCAAAGGCAATCTTCATTTCCTCTGCAGTGTTTTTGATTTCCAGCATTTTGCTTTTTTTCTTAGTTTCTATCTCTGCTTATATTATCCATCTGTTCTTGCATGTGAACCACTTTTTCCCATTTGACCCTTTAACATGCTAATCATAATTATTTTAAACTCTCCATCTGATAATTCCAGCATCTTTGCTATATCTAAGTCTGGTTCTGTGTTTGCTTAGTTTCTTGCAACTGTGTTTTAAGTTTTTTAGGATGCCTTCTAATTTTTTGTTGAATTCTGGACATGATGGATTGAATAAAAGGAACTGAGGGAAATATACATTTAGTGTAAGGTTTTTTTATTTGTTGTAGAAGTTAGACTGTTTATTATTTGCTGTTACTGTATGTGTCAGAGGCTAAAATTTCCTCTAGAGTTCTGGTTTTGTCTCTATTGTTGTCTTTGGATTTCCCTCAAGAATTCTTAAATATATACTGAGATGTGCAGTTATTTCAGTGTCTTCCCTTGTTATGATACAAGAGTACTTTTGATGTGGTGGTAGGGTATGGGAGTAGGGGGAGCATTTAGCAATCCTATGATCATGTCGCAGTCTTCTAGTGACTCTGTATATCCTTCAGAAGTGTTTCTCAGTCTCCCTCTCCCCTTAAGTGAGACGAGAAGGCTAGGAAGCTGGAGTTGGGTTTCTGCTCGCTTCCCCCAGGTCACTTAGGTTCTGGGGAAAAAAGCAAACACCAGTTTCTTAGGCTCTGGTAAAATAGTTTCTCTTGAGGCAGCCCTGGTTAAAAAGAACAGAATGCTTTTGGGTTACTTTTCCTCTCCTACTGGAGGAAACAGGAGTGGGCTTTCCTCTAGTCTTTGCTATTAGAATCTGCTCGTGTCCTGGAGATAAAGCTCATAAAAGTGTAGGAGACACCTTCCCCTCCAGAGACTGGGTTCTTCTGGAGTTTTTAACTCAAACTGGTCTATACTAAGCTTCCAGCATTTCATCAATTATTTTTATCTTTTTCTACCACACCACTGGGTCCTCCAGAAGTTTCTGCTCTGCTGGGTTGAGGTTCTCAGGAGTACTTGTCTTTCTTTCCATTCTTAGGGATAATAGTTCTCCCTGTGACCTTAATTCTCTGATGGGTCTAAGAAGAGTAGTTTATTTTTAAGCTTGTTCAGCTCTTTTTCTAGTTATGAAGATGGGAGTGATGTCTTCCAAGCTTCTTATATGTCAGACCAGAAATTGGAAGTCTGCAATATTTGTTTAATTATGGTTTTCAATTACAGCTTTGATTTTTTTCTGAATAAAATGAATGGGGTGGAATTTTTATACGCTGTGCAATAGTTGTTTATTATAACAGTAATGAAGATTAAGTATTATACCCTCAATATATCAGTATTTTTTATATTTTTTCAGGGGGAGATGCTACTTAATAGCTATACAAATTGTTATATACCTATAATTCTTTATATTACTCCCTGCGCAGCCAAGGAAACACTCTTTAAGAACTATCCATCAGACTTTTTTCACTCATAATTTCCTTCCATCTGGCTACCAGTTCATAGTCATTGTAACTTTCCTCACCTTTCTGCCTCAGTGTCCTTTATTATCTATATAGACCTCTGTCAGTTTTCAATGTTATTGGCATTTGAGCATGAGTAATAATATATCTTACTTTATTTGTTTAGGGGTGTATCTACCTCATGTTTAAAAGTCTTTTAGATAAGCCCTTTAATTAAAGAATTTATATAAGTCTGTTGAATAAAATTGTCAGAAACCACACAGTCCTGTGGTATGGCCATTAGCAGGCCATCTACTGTCTTCCCCCAGCCTTCTCTTTGTTAGCTAATGCTTGAGTTTCTTGTTTGTCAAAATATGATTATAATATTTCAGAAAATGGATAGAGAGCATCAATCTTCCATGCTTCATATCATGTTGGATCGTCTAGTAATCAACAAAATAAAAGCACTACTTAAGATTGCTTAATGTATGCAGTCTGCAAGTGGCATTTCTTAAAAAGAAAAAAAAAGGAAAGAAAAAATGCTTAATGTATTTGGTATTTGTTTCTGCTTTTTATAGGAGGAACTCTCTGGAATGAAAAATAGGGTACAAGTAGTTGTGCTTGAAAATGAAAGGCTCCAACAAGAGCTGAAATCTCGAGGACAAGAAGAAATGAGGGAGCAAACACTTCTGGATGCATCTGTGAGCATTTATTTAAATCATTAAACTAAAATATATATAGTCTGAATGTTGCTTCCTACCCTCTCCCTCAGCCTTCTCAACTGCTTCAATTTTTTTCTTGAAGTTTGGCAGAAGTGCTGTTCTGGTATTTACTTGGGGCTGCAGAAATTAAAATTTGCTGTGGTGGTATGAATCCTCAAATTAAACGATGTAGTGGTGCCTAGCAGCCACTCCAGTTTCCTCTCTGAGCATTACCATTTGTGTTTTTTCCATACGAAAGAGCAAGCCTGAAAGCAGGAAGTATGTCATATAGGAAGTATGTTAACAGAGCTGGACTTTGTTAAATCCAGCAACTGTTCAGAATTGTAGTTTAGATTTCTGTTGTATTTCTCTAAATCGTCTTTGAACTTTGAGTTCCAATAAGTCTAATTAGCATGGTGTAGGAGTAGGCTGCAGTCCATGGGGTCGCTAAGAGTCGGACACGACTGAGCACGCTGAGCGACTTCCCTTTCACTTTTCACTTTCATGCATTGGAGAAGGAAATGGCAACCCACTCCAGTGTTCTTGCCTGGAGAATCCCAGGGACAGGGGAGCCTGGTGGGCTGCCGTCTATGGGGTCACACAGAGTCGGACACAACTGAAGTGACTTAGCAGCAGCAGCAGTAGCAGGAGAAAGAACACTGACATGTGTGTCCAAGATTCAACATGTTTATCTTCCCATTGTCCCTAACAAGCTGGATGTTTGGCAAGTAATTTTATAGGACTTTCAGGCTTGGCTTCACCTTGTAGGTCCTCTGTTTATTGGAAATTTGAGAAATTCACCAATATTAGCTGTCCTTAGTCTTTAATGTGAATGGGGTTTGGGATACTTACTGACAGTGCAGATCCTGGGCTTTATCCCTGAGAACTGGTCTGGGTTAGTCTTTGAGCAAGTTGCCAGAGTGAATCTAATATCGGTGGAATACATTTTGAGGAACAGAGAATTGTATGATCTCTATAATTCTGTGACATAAAATTTTTATGATGATATTTAAATAGTTTAAATTTAATTTCTCCTTATGAGTTGTCAGAGATACTTTTGCCTTCAAAATAGTTTTTACTCTTTTGCTATGGGGTAGTTGATAATAGTTGTTCTGCTTTTCGAGACAAAACTCAATTTTCTGTGGGAAAGTTTTGGTACTTGCCTGTTTTGGCTTTACTTTGCAGTGTATTTTGGTGCTTTTGACTTAGTCATTATTAGTAAGTAAGTTCTGTTTAGGAAAAAACACAGCTGTTTTAATGTTTTACCTAAGTGTCCTCTAATTTTTGAAGTTTTTTTTCTTAACCTGACCTGATGTTTCATTTGTAATCCTAGAGTTCTATGTGTTAGAATTTGCTATTGTATCTAGATATGTTAAGTCTGAATAATAAAGTGAGCTGATTAGCATTTTAGTTTATTTTTCTGCAATTACACATCACTTTGTGATCAGCTATTTTCTTCATTATATAACTTTTTCTGAATGTTTATAGTATTGTATTATTAATATTAGTGTTTAAAATTTTTTGTCTTAGTTCCTATTATTTTGGGTCAATTTGAAAATGATTCATAAAAAGTACTTACAAGTAAGCTCATTTTTAAAATATTCTTTTGATTTTCCTCCAAATATGCAGTGAACAGTGACTCAGTTATTCATAGTCTTTGATATTTATACAATGCAAAGAAGTGGAAGATGGGGAAGTGAAATGAGAAAGGAAATAAGGCAGACAAGTGAATCAGGGGGCAAGAGAAGTGAGTAATGCAAAAGGGGAAGGAAATGATGGTAAAAGCACACATGCTTTGCCTTATGAACAAAGGAAACTTGCTTAAGAAAACTGCAGATAGACAGATTATAGAAAGGATAGAGTTGTAGAGAGCTTTTTTAAAAAAAAAAAATTCACATGAGCTAAAACATAATGCAGATATTAAAATGGTTGTTAGGTATGTCAGGTGACCTTGATACCTGTTTTAATGTTAGTCTTCTGTGTTATTTTGTTGTTACAGAGTTATTTCTCCCACTTGCTACTTGTGGAGGTGAATTGAGGCATTTTGGCAAACCTATGAATAGTGTTGTATTGAGAGTTTTGATGTAAATAAAGCTATTTAGAATATCTTAAATATAAACAGATCGAGAGATATCATCTTCCTTTTTTCCTAAACTCTTTTTAATGAGCCTATTACCATGTTGATGGTAAATCTTGCCAAAGCTATTGGCAGATTTGACTATATATTTTCAGTGTTTCTCAATGCCTTCTTTGGAAAAACAACTGAAATATGTATATAGTAATAATTAATAGCTATTGATGACTGCATGGTTATGATGTTCCAGGTATTGTATCAAATACTTTGTTTACATTATATCATTTCAGTCTTATGATAGCTGCATAAGGCAGGTGTTGTTACATCAACTTTCAGATGATTAAATTAAGATATACAGCAATTAAGTAACCTACAAAGCTAGAACTCAAACACAGCACTGTCTGACTCCCTTGATCCATCCACCTGGCCTTGAATTATGCTGCCTTTCTGAGTAGATTAGGAATAGCTTATCAATATTGAACCAAACCATCTTTGCCATGGACTGGAACTTTGATGGTAGCCTACACAACTTATAGCTTTTAGCTTAGTTTTTGACTTAACAGTTGAAGAAGCAAGCAGATTATTTTTAAATAACTAAAACCATTTAAAGAATATTTCATTTGCATCTTCATTTTTTATCATATTCCTTCTCAGGGGGCTTTTCTTGAGAGTTCAAAAATTGTATTAAAATACTCTTTTTATTAGGATTTTTTTTTAGGTGGAAAATTTCTGAGCTATTTCTTTCCATGTCTGTTCATCCCTTCCATTCCAACCCCTCCCCTCAATTAAGAAATCAGAGGTCTTCAGTGATCTTCAGGGATATAAATGTAATTTGACTTTTTATATCTTGATCAAATATCATTCAAGTTTTTTGCAAGCTATCTGTGAAAGAACATGTCAATCAGAGTAGCACTTATTTCCAAACAATATATCATAAATCAGTGATCTATAGTCTACATACATCCTCCAATTTCTCCATAGGAAATTTGTACCACTTTCCTTCGTTGCTCTGCAAGACTGTTTGTAATACAATCAAATCTTAGAAGATTTTTCCCTACTTACAGAATCAAGTTCAAGCTTATTAGCATGGCATACTTTACTTTCCAGATCCTTGTTTAATTCTCTGGCTTCTCCTTGGTTTTTTTCCCCCACTTTCCCTGGTGGCTCAGACAATAAAGAATCTGCCTGAAGTGTGGGAGATCTGGGTTCCATTCCTGAGTCAGGAAGATCCCCTGAAGAAGGGAATGGCTACCCACTCCAGTATTCTTGCCTGGAGAATTCCATAGACAGAGGAGGCTGGTGGGCTACAGTCCATGAGGGTCACATAGAATTAGACATGACTAAGCAACTAACCGGAGAAGGCAATGGCACCCCGCTCCAGTACTCTTGCCTGGAAAATCCCATGGACGGAGGAGCCTGGTAGGCTGCAGTCCATGAGGTCGCTAAGAGTCGGACACGACTGAGCAACTTCACTTTCACTTTTCCTTTTCATGCATTGGAGAAGGAAATGGCAACCCACTCCAGTGTTCTTGCTTAGAGAATCCCAGGGACGGGGAAGCCTGGTGGGCTGCCGTCTATGGGGTTGCACAGAGTCGGACACGACTGAAGCGACTTAGCAGTAGCAGCAGCAAGCAACTAACACACACACTTTCATAATTGATTTACAATGCCATGCCAATCTCTGCTGTACAGCAAAATAGCTCAGTTATACACATATTTGCATTCTTTTTTATATTCTTTTCCCTTATGGTTTATCACAAGATATTGAATATATCAAATAGTTCCCTGTGTTATACATTAAGACCTAGTTTATTGATTCTAAGTGTAATAGTTTACATCTACCAACAGCAAGCTCCCAGTTTATCCTTCTCTCTTCTCCCTTACCCCTTGCCAACTGCAAATCTGTTCTTTATGTCTATGAGCCAGTTTCTGTTTTGTATGTAGATTAATTTCTGCCATATTTTAGGTACAAATATGGCACATGAAAAGTGATATCCTATGGTATTTGTCTTTCTCTTTCTGACCTACTTCACTTAGTATGATCTTCTTTAGTTGCATCCATGTTGCTGCAAATGGCATTATTTCATTTTTCATGACTGAGTAGTATTCCATTGTGTATGTGTACCACGTCTTCTTTATTTATTCATCTGCAAGTGGACGTTTAGGTTGTTTCCATGCTTTGGCTATCATAAACAGTTCTACTTTCATCTTCTGACATTATTGCCTTGTACATCAACCTTTAATAATACTGAATTTCCTAAAAGCCTCTGGGAAGCACCATGTTATTTCTCATCTCTGTGAGTTTTCTCATGGTGTGGTGTTCTCTCTTCTTGGCATCTAACTTATTTTTTTTCATCCTTCAAGATATCACACCAGTGTCAAAACTTCTCCAGAAACTTTCCTTGAATCTTCAGTTGCTCTTAGTATACCTCTTCTGTCTGGCCTTGTCCTGACACGCACACTTATGGCTTTACTAAATGGAAATTACCTGCTTAGGTTTTTCTCTTCTTCATTAGCCTATACACTCCTCAACGTTAAGATTGGTCTTGGTCATTTTTACCGCCTACCACTGGCCACCAAGCTTTTAGCACAATGCATGAACATAGTCAGTATTATACAAGTTCTTTGAACGTCCCAAAGAATATGGAATAGAATCTCAGAATACTACTTTGAATGAATACAATTTACCGCATTCTAACATGATATGACACCACAGTATAGTTCTGTGTTTGGGGACATATCCTTGCTTATGAATACTACTGTGTCCCTTGGCCCTTAATACGAGTTCATTAATTACTTGTTGGATAAATTAAATAAGTAATTTAGTTCTTGATTCACACATAAATCACCCAGATTTTGAGCTGCTTATTACACTGAATGCTGAGAGAATGCCAAAGTTTGCCAACTGTCAATGGGTGCCCCAAATTCAGTCTATAGACATGTTTTGTCTGTTTGAAAAACTGACTCGGTATTTAACAGTGTTTCAGTTGAAGAGCCAGATATCTGCCTGATCTTTTTAAAAATCTAAAGATTTTTGGGGGTAATATGAGATGGCATTCACACATGGCAGCAGTTGACTGGAACTGAGTAGTGGCTTCTTTCTTGGGTTGCTCTGTCTTGATCCCTATGACTACTTTTTGGATCCTTGACAGGCAAGCTGCATGTCAGTTCTGTTTATCACCGTGCACTGTTTTTCACATTGAAGATAAATAATTTTCCAAAAAGGCAGAAGAGCATAGTGGTTTAGGACTCGGGAGCTAGATTGCCAGGGTTCAGATCCTAGCTTTGCCACTCATTAGTCACTTTCTACCTCTGTGACTTTTTGCAGTTACTCTCCGTAACGCAGTTTCCTCATCTATAAAATGGAGATAACAGTGAAACTTGTCCCATAGGATTATTGTAATGATTAGCTAAGTTAATATATGTGGAGGATGTAAAAGAGTGTCTGGCACATAGTAAACCTTATATGTAGTAATTCTTATTATTAGTCATATCTTTATGAAATGTGGAAAATGGAAAACAAACCAAGAGAGGTTTATGTGCTTCAAGAGTATATGTCTCCAAAGAGGTAAAGAGAGAATTTCATTTGTTCAATACACTGATATACGGCCCTCTTTGTTCATTTACATTATTGCCTGTACCTGTAGGAGTTCAACTTTGTAACACATGTTTGGAATATGCCCCTAACAGCTTGAAAATGCAAAATAATTGTTGATTTGTATATAGAAGCATCTGCTATTTTTCTTATTCCTTTCATCACAGATAATCAGTATTCCATTTGTAAAATCTGTATATTGATTTAGAAGTTAAAAGTCGATTGCAAGTACTTTCACATTTTATTTTAGGGAAACATGCAGAATTCTTGGATTACAACAGGTGAAGACTCTAGGGTGGATGAAGCTGCAAAGAGATCATTTTCATGTGGCAATGCCGATACTATCAAAGTTGCTTCTGCTGGTGAGGCTGAAAAATGGAAACTAGAACTGGTGAGTATTTGGGTACTTATATGCATCTACATTTTTGGTACTTTTTTATTGTGGTAAATATATATAGCACAAAATTTTCTATTTTAACTATTTAAAATTTTAAGTGTACAATTATTTACACTAAGTACATTCACAGTGTTGTTCAACCATAAACAGTACTCATTTCCAGAACATTTTCATAGTCCCAAACAAAAACTCTACCAATTAAATAATAACTTCCATTCCCCTCTTCCCACAACCCTGGGTAACATTTTCTGCTTTATGTCTTTATATGAGTTTGTCTATTCCAGATATTTCACTTAAGTGTTTCTCATTTTGTCTGGCTTATTTCATTGAGCATAGAGTTTTCAAGTTTCATCCATGTTGTAATGTGTATCATAATTTCATGTCTTTATAAGGGTGAATAATATTCCCCTGTACATATATGCCACACTTTGGTTTTCCTTTTATCTGTTAATAGATTTTGGGGGAGTTTCAACCTATTGGCTGTTGTGAGTAAGGCTGATATGAATATTGATGTACAAGTATCTGTTTGAGGTCCTACTTTCAAATATAATTAGAAAAGCAATTGTTGGATCATTTGGTAATTCTTCATTTTTTTTTTCTGCTTCTCAGATTCAATTATTTCAATTGTTCTATCTTCAAATTTTCAGATTCTTTCTTCTGCTGCCCAAATCTCTAAAATCTCTTTAGTGAATTTTTTATTTCAGTTTTTGTCGTTTTCAGCTCCAGAATTTGTTTGGTTCTTTTCTATAATTTGTTTTCCTGACTCCCTTTTTTTCTTTGTTCATATTTTCTCTTAGCATTCTGAGTGTTCCTAGGCAGTCCTTTTAAAGTTTTTGTCTAGGAAGTCTGATGTCTGCAGTTTCATAAGCATGGTTCCTGCCAGTTTATTCTGTTTAATTGAGTGAGCCATGTTTTCCTCTTTCTTTGTATGCCTACTGATTTTTTGTTGTTGAAAACTGGGCATTAAACTGTTATATATGATAACTCTGGAAATCAGATACCCTATTTTTTTAAGGTTTGATATCTTTTTTATTGTTGAAGGCTGTCATAGTCCTTTAAAGAATTTTCCAAACGATTTCTGTAAAAACTATTCCTTGTGTGTGATCACTGAGATCTCTGTTCCATTAGCTCATTTACAGCTGATGTTTGAGACATTTCCTTGACTGCCAGCAGCTGAAACAAAGAACAAGAACAGCAAAAAGCCCCCCAAATATAGAACAACCAACTCTCCAAGTCTTTGCACTTTGACTGTGCTGAACTTTACCTTACAGTTAGGCCTGCTCTGAGCCTAGAGATCAGCCTGAAGTGAAAGCTTCAGGTCTTCTTAGGACTTTTCTGAGAATGCATTTTCCCTGGGCATGTTTGTGGCTTTCTAAACTCCCCATATACAGAGATGCGTCTGAATGTCCCAATTTCCTGAGGAGTCTAAAATAATTATATTTTAAGATCAAATGATACTTTTAAATACTTTGATCTGGGTGAAAATAATGGAATGATGGAACCAAAAATGGAATGTTCCAGGGGAAGATATAATGAATCATAGTTCCACTCTCATTATTATCCACAGGTTTTGTTGTTAAATTTTTCTAAAGGCTCTTTCTGGCCCAAATTTCCTTGCTCCTTCTCATTCTCTAATCCAAGCTTTTTTCTAATATTTAGGAAAGAGTTCCTTTCTTTAAAAAAAATCAGAAAGACTAAGTAAATTATACGGTTTTTTCCAATTAAATAAGCTATGATAGCTGCTTAATACCCATAGGATTAAGACCAGTCTCCCAAGCCATCTGCTATTTTCTTCAAACTGCATTTCCAGACTCGCTTCTCATTCTTCTGTCTTTCTCACAAGTATTGGCTATAAGCACGCACACCACTCCTTGCTACTTCATAAGCTTATTTCCCAGTTCCATTTCTCTTTGAAGAATTGACTTTGGCTTATGCAATAATCCCTGCCTAAAATGCTTCCTTCTTATCCTCTACCTATTGAAATGTTTACCTACCAAACTTAGTTCAAATGTCCCATCCCATCCTACCTTCCCTAATTACATGCTTCCATTCCTCCTTTTCCCACATTAGAATTAGTTTCCCTCTTATGTCTTCTCTTAGTGTTCCATTTATAACTGTTATAGATTCACTTGTTTATCCTGTTTATGTCAAAGGTCAGTCTCTGCTTCTGTGAGCTTTATGTTCCAAGTCTTCCTCACTTCTTTCAAGGATTTCACTCTTGTACATATCTCCTCTTGCTCTTGTACCTTTTATCCCTCTTAACTGGGTTTTTAGCAAAATATGTACTATACTAGCTACTGTCTTAAAGCAAATAAACACAAAATATATTCTCTTCATCTTACATTCCCTTTGAACTATCACCCAGCTACTCCCCTTCATACCAAAGGCTTTCAAAGCAGTTGTCTATACTCACGCCTCTGCTCCTCACCGCCCATTCTCTCTTCAGCATACTTTATTTGAGCTTCCCCCCGCCATATCCCCCTAAACCATTTCTTTTCAAGGTCATTAATAACCTCCACGTATCAGTCTTCATCTTCCTTCCTCATCTCAGAGCAGCATTCTATAATATGTACATTAGTTGGTCATGTCATCCTTTGATATTTCTAATGACACAATTTAACATAAATTCAGAAAAGTATGCAAAACAAAAATGTACAGCTTTAGGACTTATCTCCAAAGGAACAACCATGTAACTGTCCCTGTAAGATGTCTAACATTACCATGTCCCACGAGCCCTCTCCATGCCCACTCCCAATCACCACCTCTCATTCTCTTAAAGCTAAACACTAGCTTGACTTTTATGAAAATTGATCCCTAAGCATGATCCCCAAACACTCAAATTGATTTCTGCCTGGTTTTTACAATATTACATAAATTGAATCACATAGTACTTATTCTTTTTTGTGTAGCTATTTTTCAGTATTATATTTGATAGAGTCATATAGATTTTTAGTTGCATGTGTTAGAAATTTATTCATTTTCATTGATAGAACTACCATATGAATATAACATAATTATGTATTTATGTATTGTTGACAGATATTTGTATTTTTCCAGTTTGGGGATATTGTGATTCTTGCTGCTATGAGCATTCTTTTACATGTCTGTTGGTGTGCATTGTACACGTTTATGTTGGGTATGTACCTTGGAGTGTCATTGTTGGTCATAGTGTATGTATATGCTCAATGTGAGTACATAAGGGCAAACTTTTCCAAGGTGATTTTTTTACTAGTTGACACTTCTGACAGCAGCATGAGTGATACCATAGCTCCATTTCCTTGCCAGCACTTGATATTCTGTTTTTCTGGTGGTCTTGGAGTGTTCTCATTGTGATTTTTATTTTCATTTCTCTGATTTCTCATGTGATTGAGTATTTTCTCATATATCTATTGGCCATTTGATGTCCTTTTTTGTGACATGCCTGTTCAAATGTCCTACTTATTTTTTTGAATTATCTGACTGTTTTTTTAAAGCTCTTAATATGAGTATAAGGCCATTATTGGTAACCTCTGTTGGAACATATTTTCCTATATTTTGTGGTTTGTCTTGGAACTCTCTTGATAGTTTCTTTTTTCTCTTTCTTTCTTGATTAGAATTTCTTAATTTTAATGTGGTCCAATTTACCAGTGTTTTCCCTTTATTTTTTAGTATCTTTTGTGTCCTATATAAAAAAGTGTTTCCCTACCCCCAAGGCCATTAGATACTCTGAAGATATTCTCCTATGTTATCTTTCAGAAACCTTATAATCTTTCTTTTTACATTTAGAACTACAGTGTACATGGAATTTGTTTTTGTATCTGATGGGAAGTGTAGGGGGTTACTTTTCTTATCAGGTTATTTATATATCCCAGCATCATCTGTTGAGAAGACAATCATTTGCCTGACACCTTTGTTATAAATCAAGTGTACATATATGTGTGAGTCTGTTTCTGGGCTTTGTGTTTTAATTCCTTGGTGTCTGTGTTACTACTTCTTTGTGCTATCACCATTCTGTCTTGATTCTTATAACCTTGTATCTGGTAGACCAAGTCTTCCAACATTTTTCTTAGAGCTAAAGCATGTCCTATTTCTTGCCTTTTGTATTTCCAAATACATTTATAATTAGTTAGCTTTCAAAAAGCCATTAAGTAGTTTTGATTGAGATTACATTAAAGGTATAGGTCATTTGTGAGGGGAAAATTGATATCTTATGATAATATATTGTCCAATAGTAAAATTACATATCACTCTATTTTGTTGCTGAGTCACTTCAGTCATGTCTAACTCTGTGTGACCCCATAGATGGCAGCCCACCAGGCTTCCCCATCCCTGGGATCCTCCAGGCAAGAACACTGGAGTGGGTTGCCATTTCCTTCTCCAATGCATGAAAATGAAAAGCGAAAGTGAAGCCGCTCAGTCATATCCAACTTAGCGACCCCATGGACTGCAGCCTACCAGGCTCCTCCATCCATGGGACTTTCCAGGCAAGAGTACTGGAGTGCGTTGCCATTGCCTTCTCCGATCACTTTATTTAGGTCATCTTTAATTTTTGTCAGTTTTTTATAGTTTCTGAATAAATGCCTTACACATCGTTCTTTAGAATTAACCTCTAGATTTTTTATGGTATTATCATAAGCAATATACATATTTAAAATTTTCATTTTCTTATTCTTCAGTGCTAGTATAGAGAAAAGCCCATGGTTTTTGTATTTTGCCTGACTCCTACTTGCTTTTGATTAGTGTTATCATTGTATTTTTTCCCTATTGTTTTACTTTTAACATACTTATGTCTTCATATTTAATATGGGTTTCTTATGGACAGCAGATAGTTGAGTTTTGCTTTCTTTATCCAATCTGACAATATCTGTCCTTTAAACGTGATTATGTGTATACTTGGCTTTAAATCTACTATCTTGTTATGTCTTTTTTTTCCCTTCTGCTATTTCTTCACCTTTTCTTTTTTTTCCTTTCCTGCCTTCTTTTGAATTAGTTGAACATTTTAATGGTTCCATTTTATTTCCTTTTCTCACTCTGGAAAAATCTTTAGCACCAGCATTCACCTGGTTTTATTCAAGCCAACAACCCAGGGTTATTTTTAATGTCTTTTTCTTCCCCACATCTATTCAGTCATAAAATTCAGTCAGTTTTACATGAGTAGATAGAACTCCTATAGAGGAACATAAGCAAATCATTCTCTGACATAAATCTTAGTGATATTGTCTTAGATTGGTATCACAAGGCAAAAGAAATAAAAGTGAAAATAAATAAGTGGGACCTAAAAACTTTTGCTATGCAAAGGAAACCAACAACAAAACCTATAGCATAGTAGAAAATATCAGCAAACTATGTGACCAACAAAGGGTTAATATCCAAAGATAGAAATATCCCATAACTCAATACCAGACAAAAACAGACAACCCAATAAAAAATGGACAGAGGACCCAGATAGACACTTTTCCAAAGAAGATATATAGATGACCAACAGGCACATAAAAAGAGATTATTAGAGAAATGCAAATCAAAGCCTTAGTGAGGTATCAGTTCATACTAGTCAGAATGGCTATCATCAAAAACTATACAAATAATAAATGCTAGAGAGATGTGGAGAGATGGGAACCCTTGTGCCCTGTTAGTTGGAATGTACATAGGTGCAGCCTCTATGGGAAATAATATGGAGGTTCCCTGAAAAACTCAAAATAGAGCTACCATATGATACCCGCTCCTGAGTATTTATCCTCCCAAAACATGAAACCTCCTATTAGAGAAGACTCATGCCCCCCAGTGTCCATAGCATCATTATTTACAATAGCCAAGACATGGAAGCAACTCGTGTCCATCAGCAGACAATTGCCTTAAAATATATTGTTTATATATATATGATGGAATATTACTCTGCCATAAAAAGAAGGAAATATTGTCATTTGTAGCAACGTGGATGGGCCGATAAAATATAATACTTAGTGAAGAAAGAAAAATACAAATTCTATATGATATCACTTTTACATGAAATCTAAAAAATAATACAAATAAATCTATATACAAAACAGAAACAGACTCACAGACATAGAAAACAAATTATGGTTGACAAAGGAGAGAGGGAGTGAAGGAGGGACAAATTAGGAGTATGGGATTAACAGATACAAGCTACTATGCATAAAATAGGCAACAAGGATTTACTGTGTAACACAGGGAATTATATTCAGTATCTAATAATAACCTATAATGGAACATATTTGGAAAACTCAGCAGTGGTCACAGGAATGGAAAAAGTCAGTTTTCATTCCAATCCCAAAAGAGGGCAATGCCAAAAAATGTTCAAACTACTGCATAATTGCACTCGTTTCATATGCTAGCAAAGTAATGCTCAAAATTCTCCAAGCACTGCTTCAGCAGTGCGTGAACCATGAACTTCCAGATGTTCAAGCTGGATTTAGAAAAGGCAGAGGAACCAGCGATCAAATTGCCAACATATGCTGGATCACTGAAAAAGCAAGAGAATTCCAGAAAAACATTTATTTCTGCTTTATTGATTAAACCAAAGCTTTTGACTGTGTAGATCACAACAATCTGGAAAATTCTTCAAGAGATGGGAATACCAGACCACCTTACCTGCCTCCTGAGAAATCTGTATGCAGGTCAAGAAGCAACAGTTAGAACTGGACATGGAACAACAGACTGGTTCCTAATCAGGAAAGGAGTACATCAAGGCTGTATACTGTCACCCTGATTATTTAACTTATATACAGAGTACATCATCGGAATGCTGGGCTGGAAGAAGCACAAGCTGGAATCAAGACTGCCGGGAGAAATATCAATAACCTCAGATATGCAGATGACACCACTTTCATGGCAGAAAGTGAAGAGGAACTAAAGAGCCTCTGATGAAATTGTAAGGGAAGAGTGAAAAAGCTGGCTTAAAACTCAGCATTCAAAAAAAGAAGATCATGGCATCTGGTCCCACCACTTCATGACAAATAGATGGGGAAACAATGGAAACAGTGACAGACTTTATTTTCTTGGACTCCAAAATCACTGCAGATAGTGACCTCAGCCATGAAATTCAAAGACGTTTGCTCCTTGGAAGAAAAGCTATGACCAACCTAGACAGTATATATATATATATATATATATATATATATATATATATATATATATATATATATATATATATGTATATATAAAAGCAGTATATACATATTAAAAAGCAGAGACATTACTTTGCTGACAAAGGTCCATCTTGTCAAAGCTAGGGTTTTTCCAGTAGTCATGAATGGATGTAGAGTTGTACTATAAAGAAATCCGAGCAGCAAAGAATTGATGCTTTTGAACTGTGATGTTGGAGAAGGCTCTTGAGAGTCTTCATCCAGGTGGCCGCATAATGTTGAGCAGAGTTCCCTGTGCTACGCAGTAGGTCCTTGTAGGTTATCCATTTTAAAAATAACAGTGTGCACATGTCGGTCCAAGCTCTATATCTTTCCCCCCATTCTTCCCCCTAATGGCAAACATTAGTTCATTCTCTAAGTCTGTGAGTCTGTTTCTGTTTTGTAAGTAGCTACTTCATGACTCTTGTTCATCAGCTTATCTGCTATCTATTTGCAATGTCTTCATTTGTGATGATCTCTTTTACATATCCTTCAGTGTAATATAAGATTCAGTGCTGATAAAAAGATTTCAATATTCATCCAGTGCTTCAGCTATGTAGAGGCTTTTATTTAGTTGTAGGTACTAAATAAAAGTCTTCATATATTCATTCTTCTCACTGACCACCTTACCTAATCAGCTCATCTCTATCTACTCTCCCATGTAGCATTCTACCTTCTAGTGATACCGAACTACTTATTGACCAGATATATAGCACACTTTCTCCAGTCACTGATCCTTTTGCTCTATTGGAAATTATCCAAGTCTTAGCATCTCTTCTAATGAAGCCTTCTCTACTTCTCTTCAGCTAAATTATAAGTTCCTGCCTTTTCTATTTCATTTTACCTTCTGTATTTTCACTAGTGTAAACTGTATATAATTATATTTGTTCATCTGTCTTGCTATTTCTGCTAGAATATAAGCTCTTGGAGGTAGCAGTGTTTTTATCTTAGAATTAAAGAAAAACTGGATATCAGCTGAGGCTTGTGGATTATATATCACTTTGGTCTATCATACTATGATTTATAACTTTTATCATTCATCCAACACATATTAATATTTTTTGGTGCTTCAGCTATGCAGCAATCACAATGGGAGATTCCAGGAAGATTTGATCCTTGCCCTCATGGACTTTTTGGGCTATAATTGGTTTTGCCCAGAGTCATACTTTTAAAAATAAGAACTGGTTTATGCAGTTTGGAAAAAAAACTTTTTTATTAGTAATCACCATTTTATGACTCAGTAGTTCTTTGCAGGCTTTCACTCAATAAAAATAAAGTGTTTGGAGTGGATAAAGGAAAGTGATTCCAGAGAGAGCACATTGATTTTCCTCCTGGATAAAAAGAAATAACTGATTTTAATATTAATAATTAAAACACAGGACATGGAAAAAATGCACATTTTTTTTTTCTTTTCTAAAGGAGAGACTAAAACTTACTTATGAGGAAAAGAGTGAAATCCTGGAATCTCAATTGACGTTTTTGAGGTAAAGTATTATCATCTACTTAAAGTCATTGGCAAAATCATAATGATCTTAAAAATATGTTTGAATGTTTACTGAAATTTCAGTTTTAGTCAATATAGAAATTGCTTGATATTATTTTATATACACTACATGAAATTTCCTCAGATTAGTGAAGGCTAAAGGGATTTGTGAGCTCCTTTTTCAAATCCTGTGTCAAAGAAATGTGAGCTAAATTATAAAATTTATCTATCCCTTCATCAGTTATAAAATATTATGTTTTCGTATAGAAAAAGGAATTAGTAGCTCATCTTATAGAAATTATACTTTTAAAATAAAATAATATAAATAAAGCACTGTAATTTTCAAATTACAAGCAAGTATTTTTTTTTTCTTCTGTAGGAGGTCTTCATCTAATTTTAAAATTGCAACAGTAGTATAATAGTTTGAGTTTTTATATCCTTGGCAGATTTGAGTATATACAAATTTTCATGTACTTTTTGATATGTTTTCAAAAATCCCAATAGACCCTATATATTATAGATTAACCATTAGTGATTTGTTCTATATTACGAGTAGGAAAAGATACAGGAATTAATTTTTTAAGTTAAGGGTTAATTGAAATAGTGGTAATGAAATCTTTTCTAACGAAATAACGTTTAAAATATTTTTCGAATTTTATTTTAGTGAATTTTATTTTTGAAATAAAATTTAACATTAAATTTTTCAGGCCATGTATTGTCTAGAGCTGTAACTAAAGTACTACCAAGAACCAGAACTCATGGCTTTTTGCTACAAATGTAGTTATTCATTTATTTTAATATATTCTTAGGCCTTTCATGCCTTATAAGGTTGAGGATTTCTGTAGAGACTCTTGATTTTTCATGAAGAAACCTAAACTTTTATAAAATGGTCTATTTTTTGCTTTCTTGCTTTGCTATAGTTTGATTTCTATTGTGTTTTGGTTCTTCAGTATTTAGTGATATATTTCTAGCTCACTATTTTATGGGAATATGACTTATTTTGTTCCATTCACAATTCAACTCTGCAGTCTTGCATTGCACTAAAATATCACCTTGCAATGGACCAGACTTTGTTCCCTGCATTCTTCTGTTTCTTCATTTTTTTTTTTAGCATAACTTAAGATTATTTAAAGAAACATTTTCTTAAAGAAAGAAATAAAATCACTGCTCTTGGAAACTCTAGTTTTATGTTACCTATTTTTTAAATTTTCTGTTTGCCTCTTCATGTAACTAAATCTACTTGAGTGTTTTGATTTTGAAGCTGACAGAAATAGTAGTGGAGACTCTGACTTTGGAATCTACTTCTGAAGTTCTTTTTATAAAGCTTTCGAAAGTCAGACTGTGTTGTTGTTCAGTCACTAAGTCGTGTCCAGCTCTTGGTGACCCCTTGGACTGCAGTGTGCCAGGCTTCTCTGTCCTTCACCATGTCCCATAGTTGGCTCTGACTCATGTCCATTGAGTTGGTGATGCCATCCAACCATCAGACTTTTTCTACATGATACTTAAAAGGAAACATTATATTGTAGATATTATCTTGGGAAAAAGATATAAACAGCTCCTTTTTTTCTGCTTCAGAGTGTCATTAGACTTGCCTTTTTTTTTTTAACTTTTAGATGGCCCGTAGATCTTTCCATCTCTTCCAGCCTGTCTGAAAGCCCCCCAAATCCCAAGAGTCGACGAAGTGTGTAACAGCCAGATGTTTGACTGTTGGCTTCTCCTTTGTGATAGGGAGCAAATTAGGATGGCTATAGATCCCTGAATTTATCTATAGAGAGTAGCCTGAGCCAAAGATAAAGTGCCTGCCTTCTGCAGTCTTAAGAATTTAAGAACAATTTCTTTAAGTTAGGACTTAAAAAAAAAATACAATATGAAAGGGATACGTGTGCAAGGAAGCTCAGTTACCTAAGTTGACTTTACCAAAGCATTTTAGGGATGGGGAAGGAAAATACAATCCATATACTGGTCATTTAATCCTTAACAGATCAACATAGAGAAAAACCTTATCCAGGAACTAACCCATTAAAACAAACAAACAAACGAAGAACACAAACATACAGTTCCTCTGCCCTTTCATTATCAAGCTGTATATTTCCAGCCAATAGCTGCTGCTTGTGAAATCATATGTCTGTCAAATTCTGACTTCTTTCTGTAGCCCACTCTCAGTCCTTTGTAGAACTTTGTGGTTAGTTGATTTTTTTACTGAAGAAAAATGGGCAGCAATAAATTACACATGCATAAAATCCATATCCTTTTTGCAATCTTTTAAGGTTCTCTTTATAGATTTTAAAAAGTTAACACTTGAAATAGGATATTTCCCTCAATTTAAGGATATTGTGTTATCCCTTTATTGAGAAAAATTATTTAGGATTTGTATTTTGGGAAGAGATGGGATCCCTTGAAAAGAGAGCCAGTATTGGAGGCACACTAGTCTGTGTTAAAATCTTAAAACAACTTTAATATTTTCAAGTCTCACTTTATTCAAAGGGTCAATTCGGATAATCACATCTACATCTCTGGGTTGTGGTAAGAATTAATAAGGTATTGTATAAAAAGCACCTAAATAAGGTAAATACCAGTAAATGATAGTAGTTATCACTGTGATGATACATTTACAAGTAGTATACTTTTACCGGGACATTTTTAAAAAATTTTAATCAGATGATAATTGCTTTACTATGTTATATTGGTTTCTGCCTCACAACAATGTGAATCATTCACATCGAGTCTCCCCTTCCTTCCTCTTGAGTCTCCCCGTCCCCAATCCCACCCCTCTAGGTTGTCACAGAGCTCTAGGTTGGGCTCCCTGTGTTAGATAGCAGCTTTCCACTATCTATCTATTTTCTATTTTACACATGATAGTATATATATGTCGGGCTTCCCTGGTGGCTCAGAGGTTAAAGTGTCTGCCTCCAATGAGGGAGACCCGGGTTCAATCCCTGGGTCGGGAAGATCCCCTGGAGAAGGAAATGGTAAACCACTCCAGTACTCTTGCCATCATAGTATATATATGTCAGTGCTACTTTTTCAGTTTATGCTAACTTCGTCCCCTGCTATGTCCACTTGCTAAAGCTTTTTTCCCTTCTTTTTAGGAAAGACTTAGCTGAATATCAGAAAAACTGTGAAGATCTTAAAGAGCGACTAAAGCATAAAGAGTCTCTTCTTGCTGCTAATATTTCTAACCGTGTTGGTGGTCTTTGTTTGAAATGTGCTCAGCATGAAGCTGTTCTTTCCCAAACCCATAATAACGTTCACGTACAAACCATTGAAAGACTGACTAAGTAAGTATGCTTCTGTATGTGGGGTTGTTGGTAACAGGGAAACCCACATCTTTAAATGGGCATTATAGTTTTTTTTTATCTCCATGCTAAATCACATGTGATTAATGTTAAGCTTCAAATAAAATGAATTTTCTAAGGTCCCTTCATTGTAGCTATATTAAAGAGAGAATATGTAGGTTCTGCCAACTGTGTATAATCTAGTCATTTTAGACAAATAATTTTATCATTGTTGGTTTCAGTCTCATCTTTAAATGAGAGGATTGAAGTAGATAGCCTTTATAATTCTGTTCATTTCTATGACTCTGTAATTGAAGATCCAGCACTATTCATAACAGCACTGAGTTTGAGAGAAATTCTCTTGATTTTGGCCGATTTCAGATTTCCCTGCTGTAGTATAAAGTGAGCTTTTTTTTTTCAAGTCTTTAATATGTGCTTATCATGAAGAATATTATGAGTACACTGGAAGAAGGATCCACTGTATCCCATTTGTTAATATTTGAGGATTGATCAGGGACAAATTACAAGTGAGTTTTTATGGAGCCAAAGTTTTCATCTAGGCTGAAATATTACAGTTTTCTGGGTACATCTTTTTTGTTTTGTTTTCACAATTCCAGAGGAAGCCTTTTCCTATGAAAATTTTATTCTGTAGAAGTTTAGGATTATTATTTAATATAGTATCCAGTGATGATTTATAGTTGGTATTCTCTCTCACATGCCCTCTGCTTTTTTCTGTGCTCAGGGTCACCTTTTTCTGTCTTCTTGGGTTCATTTAAATAGCCCAAACATCACTTCCTCATAGAAATATTCTCTCACCAGCCTTACCCCATTTTGTCCTCAATTGACTTAGCCTCCTTCCTTCTGTAACTTTATAATGTATTGTGTATACTTGCAGGTAGCAACTGTGTTTTATTTCTATATCCCTGACTTCTAGAAGAGTACCTGGGCTGTAGCAGACACTCAGTGAATTGCTGTTTATATGGGTGTTTATTGTTAATATCAGTTCAGTTCAGTCACTCAATCGTGTCTGACTCTTTGTGATCCCATGGACTGCAGCACACCAGGCCTCCCTGTCCATCATCAGCTCCCAGAGTTTGCTCAAACTCATGTCCATTAAGTTGGTGATACCATCCAACCATCTCATCCTCTGTCATCCCCTCCTCCTCCCACCTTCAATCTTTCCCAGCATCAGGGTCTTTTCAAATGAGTCAGTTCTTTGAATCAGGTGGCCAAAGTATTGGAGTTTCAGCTTCAGCATCAGTCCGTCCAATGAATATTCTGGACTGATTTCCCTTAGGATGGACTGGTTGGATCTCCTTGCAGTCCGAGGGATTCTCAAGAGTCTTCTCCATCACCACAGTTCAAAAGCATCAATTCTTCGGAGCTCAGCTTTCTTAATAGTCCAACTCTCACATCCATACATGACTACCGGAAAAACCTTGACTAGACAGACCTTTGTTGGCAAAGTAATGTCTCTGCTTTTTAATACGTTGTCTAGGTTGGTCATAACTTTGTTAACATCAGAGATCCTCTAATTGGAACTGGTGTCAAGAATGAAAAGACTTGGTCATTAAAGTCAGTTTTGACCTTTGGATGAAAGAATTTACTTCCCTGAGTTTGAAGTCTTCCTTTGTTTTGGTGAATGATATTCAATACCACCTCTTGGAATATTATGGATGCAGCTTAGCCTTGTGACTCGAGTGTTAGCTTTTGAGTCAAACTGCCTGGATCCGTACTTTGGTTCTACTAACAGCTTACTTTGTTTAAGGCTTTCCTGGTGGCTCAGTTGGTAAAGAATCTGACTGTAGTACAGGAGACCACCTGCAATGCAGGAGACCTGGGTTCAATCCTCTCATGCCTCAATTCCCTGACTTAAAAATGGAGGTAAAAGTGCCTAATAGTATTATTTTTGAGGGAACATCGAATGCATACCTACATATTGCTTCAAACCTTTCCTGCCATATTATAAATGCTCTATAAATATTAAAACCCATCTGTACCTCCTATACTTGGAAGTAGTAAAAATGTCCCACAGCTATGGTTTCTACATGTGACTAATTTATTGGTTGTTATATAAAAACTAAATTTCTCCACTGGTACTTTTCATGATCTGCACTGATGGCCTTGCTTTTCGTTAAATATTATACTAATTATTAAATATAGTATTAACTTATTCCTATTTATTACATATCGGCTTCCCAGGTGGCTTAGTGATAAAGAATCCACCTGCCAATGCAGGAGATGCAGGTTGGGTCAGAAAGATCCCCTAGAGGAGGAAATGGCAACCCACTCCAGTATTCTTGCCTGGAAAATTCCATGGACAAAGGAGCCTGGCAGGCTACAGTCCATGGGGTTGCAAAGGATCAGACGTGACTGAGCATGCACACTAGTATTTCATATAGTGACAATTTATTAAATGTATGTTAAATATATTTTCAGATACAACTGATGTGTAAAAACATTTCTAATATACCTAGGATTGTACCAGGAAATTTAAAATGTAATGTCTTTTAATCTTAGTAAAACATTGATGAGGTAAGTAGATTGCCATCATTCTACAACTAAGGAAACTGAGACTCAGAGAAGTTAAAAATTTGCTTGTTTATATTTGAAAAAAGAATGGAATCATACTTCACAAAAGTAGATTCAAGATGGTTTAAAGACCTAGATATGACTTCTAGACTACAAAAGTATTAGGAGAAAATATAGAAAAACCTCTTTATGGGCTTGGGCTAATTAAAGTTCTGAGCATGATGAGGAAAGTAAGCCAAAAGGGGAAATAAAATGTTACATTTGACTCCACTAACACAAAAACTTACTTATGATACAATATTGCAAACTAAACTAAAAGATAGGAAAATATTTATATTTTATAAAAATAAATTTTTGGTACAATGTATAAATAATTTCTTTGAAAAGAAACAGAAAAGAGAAACTTCCCAGTTGCAAAGTAGGTATAGGTTAGGAATTGGTAAGCAATAAAAGAGGATGATAATGCACAAGTTAAGTGTTCATTCATTTTTTTTTTATTGAAGTGTAATTGACCCACAATACCATTTTAGTCCCAGGTGTACAACATAGTGATTTGATAATTCTATACATTACGAAATGATCACCACAATAAATCTAGTTATACCTGTCACCATGTAAAATTATTACAGTATTATTAACTGTATTTCCCACGCTCTACATTTCATCCTTTTGACTTGTTTTAAGTTACAAAATAAATAATCTTAATCTCATTTACTTATTTTACTCATCTTCCCAAAACCCTCCCCTCTGGCAACCCCTTGTTTGTATCTGATTCTGTTTCTGTTCTGTTACATTAGTTCATTTGTTTTGTTATTCAGATTCTCCAAACATAAATGAAATCATATTTTATTGTCTGACTAATTTTACTTAGCATAATACCTTCTAAGTCCATCCATGTTGTTGCATATGGCAAGATTTCATTTCATTTCATTCAGCCATTGTATTGCTGAGCGATATTTCATTGTTTATGCATGTGTATTTATACACATATACCTCATCCTCTTTAATCCGTTATTTGATGGACATGTATGTTGCTTCTGTATAATGGCTATTCGAAATAAGGCTGCAGTGAACATAGGGGCGTCTACATCCTTCTGGATTTCTGTTTCTGTTTTCTTCTGAAAACTACCCAGAAGTGGATTTTCTGGATTGTATGGTAGTTCTTTTGATAATTTTAATTTTTCGAGGAACTTTCATACTGTTTTACCTAACAGCTTACTAATTTACATTTCTCCCAACAGTGCTCTAGAGTTGCCTTTTCTTCCATCTTTGCCAACATTTGTTATTTGTTGTCATTTTGCCATTTAAGCTATTCATTCTGTTATTATTCAAGAAAATGGTGGTGGTGGTATTATTTAAGAAAATGGTGGTCGCTAAGTTGTGTCCAACTTTTGCAACCCCATGGACTATAATCCACCAGGCTCCTCTGTCCATGGGATTTTTCAGGCAAGAATACTAGAATCTGTTGCCATCTCCTTCTCCAGAGGATCTTCCTGACACAGGGATCAAACCTGCATCTCCTGTATTACACGTGAATTCTTTACTGCTGAGTCACCAACAAAGCCTCATTCAAATACTGAAAATACAAGTTTAAAAATACCAGTTTAAAAATGCCAACTATCAAACTGGTGAAAATTTTAAAAAGACTAGTGGTCTCAAGAATTGATGAGGCTATGAATAAGTCTGTATTTTCATACACTGCTAGTGGAACTATAGATTGACACTGCTTTTGAGGGTGATTTAGTACTGTTCATTAATATTTAAATTGTGTATTACATGTTTCAAAATCTACACTAGAGAATGTTTGTGTATAATAATAGGGCATTTGTAGGAAACTCTATTTGCAGCATTATTTGTAATGCTGTTGTGATACTGTCATTTGATAAGAAATACATATTTTTGTCTTTATTTCCCATTCTTTGCATAGAACTCCTGAAACTTCTGTATTTTTCTAAGTGGTAAAAGCAATAAGTATGTATTTTATACTAACATTTGTGTTTTGTCCTCTGCTTCTGCGATAGGTTGTTATTGTTAAGCCCATGAGTTTATATTAAGTAGATGACTTTTAACTAAGGATGAGAATGCTGATTGCCACAGAAACCGTACATGTAATTAGAAGACTGGAATTTTCAGTCTCTACTTCCCAACCTTTAGGAAGGGAAAGAGCTGGAGATGGAGTCCAGGCATCAGTGGCCAATGATTTAATCAATCATGCCTATGGAACTTCTATACAAACTCTAAACAATGGAGTTTAGGGAGCTTCTGGATTGGTCAACACATTGAGTACTAGAATGTGACACCAGACAGGATGTGGAAGCTCCACACACCTTCCCACATACCTTTGTCTAGTGATCTCTTCTATTATCTGTTCATGAGTTGAATTTTTTATAAGTGAGCAATATTTAAGGAAAACACTTTCCTGAGTTCCGTGAGCTGTTTTAGTAAATTATTTTGTACTGGAAAGGATCATGGAAATCTATGGTTTTGGGTCAGAAGAGATACAAGGTACCTGGGACTTACAATTGGAACCTAAAGTTGAGATTGTTTTGTGGGACTGAGCCATAACCTGCAGGGTTTGTGTCAATTCCAGGCAGTTAGTATCAGAATGGAGTTAGTAGCCACTCAGAATTAGAGAATTGCTGTGTGTGGAAAATCTACAAATGTGGTAGCAGAAGTATTGTGAGTATAGAAACTATAGAAGAAAACGATAGGTTTTCCTTTTAGATGTAAACAACCTAAATATCCCTCAAAGAAGAATAAGGGGACTTCAGTTTAGATAAAGTAAGAAATTTTATGTACAAAAAAGAAAAAAAAGAATGAAGTAGATCTGTATGTACTGATGTTCAACTAAGCTCTAAAATATGTTATTGAAGAAAAAAATGAAAAAAGATGAGAAAGACATACCTGGCAGGAAACTATTTGTATTTTTTTAGAGGCTCACTCACAACCAGGTGAATACATGTGCATAGAAAAAGATGTAAAAGAATAATCACAATATTTAACAGTGTACCACTGGAGAAGTAGAAGAAGGCATTGAAACTGACAGTGTTTGTTAAGCAGTCTCTAACCACTGTTGTTGTTCAGTTGCTAAGTTGTGTCTGACTATTTGTGACCCAATGGACTGCAGCACGCCAGGCTCTCCCGTCCTTCACTATCTCCCACAGTGTGCTCAGATTCCTGCCCATTGAGTCTGTAATGCTTTCTAACCATCTCGTCCTCTGCTGCCCTCTTCTCCTCCTGCACTCAGTCTTTCCCAGCATCAGGGTCTTTTCCACTGAGTCAGCTCTCCACATCAGGTGGCCAAATTTTTGGAGCTTCAGCGTCAGTCCTTCCAATGAATACTCAGGATTGATTTCCTTTAGGATTGACTGGTTTGATCTCTTTGCAGTCCAAGAGACTCTTAAGAGTATTCCCTAGCACCACAATTCAAAGCATCAATTCTTTGGCACTCAGCCTTCTTTATGGTCCAGCTCTCACATCTGTACATAACTCCTGGAAAAGCCATAGCTTTACTATATGGACTTTGTTGGCAAAGTGATGTCTCTGCTTTTTAATACATTGAAATTTTAATTACCAATTTTAACCATATTGGTAATTAATTTATTATGAGAAGAATGTAATGAAAGATTAATTTTAAAATGGAAAAAGCGTATTCAAAGTCATGCAGATGAAGCGGATATTCTAAGATAAACTAGTCAGACAAAACAAGTCAGCAAATAAAAAGCAGTGTTTCTTTTTCCTATTATACTGATTTCATATTATCCATCTGGGTTATAAGTAAAATGTCTTAAAAGGAAGCTACAATGTTTACATTGATTCCAAGCCTGGCAGTCATTTAGAAATTAGATTCTTGCCCAGTTACATATTCCTTTGTCTCTATCCTCTATTTCAGCTCTTAGTCTCTTAGAATAAATGTCAACCTTTTCAGTTCAATTTTCAGCTTTGTCAGCATGTCATTGACTCATATTCTACTTTAATAACAGTATACTGTGGAAGGCTTCTACTTTTACTGTCAATGAAAATCATTGTCTGTATTATTCCCATGGCCTAAGCTGGTATTCAGTTTCTTTCAATTTACTAATGCAGAAAGCTAAATATTGAATGTTATGCTGACTTTGAAGAGTGGCCAAAACTTTTTAGGTTTGATTTCTAGTTTTAAGCATAATTAAGAAGCCTGAACCCTCAATGAACTGTACTGTAGTATTTCCTGCATGACTCTAGTGTGAAATTTTTGAAGTTGTATCCCAAATATGATAAATTAAAAGTGTGTCTTGGTCTCTATTGAAAACTGTAGTATTGTGGTACCAATTTCAAGCTACTTTGTTGATTTTTTAGCTTGTAATATATGATATATATATGTAATATATGATATATATATATGTGTAATATATGATATATATATGTAATATATGATATATATGACACAACACTAGTGAAAATAGTGAAAGTGTTAGTTGCTCAGTCGTGTCTGACTCTTTGTGACCCCATGGACTGTAGCCCACCAGGCTTCTCTGTCCATGAAGTTTTCTAGGCAAGAATACTGGAATGTATTGCCATTTCCTTCTCCAGGGGATCTTCCAAACCCAGGAATCAAACCCAGGTCTCCTGCATTGCAGGCAGATTCTTTACTATCTGAGCCACCAGGGAGGCCCCCATGATACAACATTGGATAGCTGAAAAGGAGAGGATCAGGCACAACTTGAAGACCAGACTGCCCGTGTTTACAGTGTTTTATTAGGACCCTTGAAACTTTTTGGAGAGAAAATTTAACAGCTTTTGAGTTCATTGGATATATTTTAAAAGATAGCTTGAAGTCCTTATAGTATTTCTTAATTTCTGCCTTTCACTTAGTCCTCAGTATGTCATGAAGTAGGTAAGAACAACAATAACCTTTCTTTCTTAATGATCAAAGTATTTACAAATGGGAATCAAGATGGAACTGCTTTGTATTAAATTCCTGTCTGTAGCTCACAGTGCCTTGAAGGAACCTCAGTGTATTTTTCAGAAATGATTACTACTGTACTGATCCCGGGACTTCAGTCCAGCTTGTGATTTGGGAATGGGTGATTGGCAATCTTCTGTGTAGCTTGCTTTGCAACTATATTTCAGTTTTTAAAAAAGAAAATTAATAAACTAAGACTAACTGCTTAAGAATAAAAGAGAATTCATTATCTCTCTTACACACATACACAGAAAACCAAAAGAAAAAGAAAGACTGTAGTGGGAACTTCCCAGAAATGAGGAACAAGGAAATGTTGTAGTCAGCCTTCTAGACTTTCTTTTAAAAACAGTGATGTTTAATAAATCTTAAAACTGCTAATAACTGTGGAATAGCTTAGGAATTGAAGGAATTAAATATGGAGTACGCCATATTTCAAGATGAAGCTCATGTATATATCAGAGCAACTTGTCTCTTTTCCTTATTATAAACATTGGCCAAGATTAGTCAGAGACTTTCTCAGTCCTTTTTGCGCTGATTGTTGCTCTAGGTTCCTTAAATACTAGTTTCCTTAAATACTACATGATTATTAGTTCATCCTAGAACGACACCCCTGCTTCTTACTTCATTTTCTGCCTCAGCTGCTCTATCATCTGCATCGTGGCATGTTGCAGGATTAATGCTGTATTGCTTGCTTTGTTTGAAAAAACTCCTTGATCACACTCATCAAAACATTCCCATGGTGTTTTTAAGCAGTTAAAGAACTTTTGCCACGGGAGATGGCCCTCTCACTCTCACACTGATGTATCATGTGAGTTTGTACGACTTCCCATTGTAAGACGCTTGCTCAGGCCTGGCTTTGGGCTGGCACTGTGGACTAGGAGCTGCACTGCAGCTGACTGAGTAGTTAATCTGGGTAGCCAGAATTGACCATTTCTGAAGGACAGATAATGAGTAGTAGCATGGGGCTGAAGTAGAGGAGAAAAAAACTCAAGAAGATGTCAGCCAGAATATAGAAATATAGACATATAGAAATGGGACAGGAAGCAGGGCCTTATGTTGCCCGCATGTTCATTCACTTCAGTCAGGTCCAGCTCTCTGCAACCCCATGGACTGTAGCCTGCTAGTCTTCTCTGTCCATGGAATTCTCCAGGCAAGAATACTGGATTTAGTTGCCATGCTCTTCTCCAGGGGATCTTCCCACCCCAGGGATCAGATCTTCCTCTCCTGCATCTTGTATGTTACAGGCAGATTCTTTACCTAGTGAGCCCCATGGGAAGCCTTATATTGAGGACAGGGCTAATATACCCAGAGTTGTTTTTTCAAGTGCTTGCTATTTGATATGTGGGCTGGCTAAGTTGAAACAAAACAAATAAAAAATGCAGTGACTGAGTAGATGGTCCTGTGTGTTAGTCTCTCAGTCATGTCCCACTCTTTTGCAACCCCATGGACTATATAGCGTGCCAGGCTCCTCCGTCCATGGAATTATCCAGGCAAGAATACTGTGAGCAGGTAGGCATTCCCTTCTCCAGGGGAATCTTCCAGATCCAGGGATTGAACCCAGGTCTCCCACATTGCAGGCAGATTCTTTACCATCTGAGCCACCAGGGAAGCCCTAAGTTGCCAAATTTAGATAGTCCTAAATTGCCAAAATTGCTAGTGGCACCTGTAAGCATATGTGTAATTTAAGTATCTCTCCTGAACTTTTCAGATGGTCTGAGGACCATCTTGAAGCATATATTACATTTCTTTTACAGAAAATTGGAATGTGTCAGTCCAGTGGTTGCACGAATTTTTAGTACAGTTCTTTTACAGATTCACTGTTGAATGGTGACCTTAACAAAACATCAGTGTGTGTGTGTGTGTGTGTGTGTGTGTGTGTGTGTGTTGCTCAGTCGTGTCTGACTCTTTGTGACCCCATGGAGCACAGCCCTGCAGGTGCCTCTGTCCATGGAATTTCCCAGGCAAGAATACTGGAGTGGGTTACCATTTCCTTCTCCAGGAGATCTTCCTGACCCAGTGATTGAACCTGGTTCTCCTGCATTGCAAGCAGATTGTTTGTCTGAGTCACCACAGTTTTTGAGGGTTTATCTCTGATGATTTTTTGTCATTCAGTAGTCTGAAATTGGTGAGCTTATGTCCTGAAAATTTTTTGATCCAGAGCAATTAAACTCTTTTGTTTCCAGTTCTAAATATAGTCTGTGAAGCTGTGAAGCTCGCTCAGTCGTGTCCGACTCTTTGCAACTCCATGGACTGTAGCCTACCATGCTCCTCCATCCGTGGGATTCTCCAGGCAAGAATACTGGAGTGGGTTGCCATTTCCTTCTCCAGGAGATCTTCCCAACCCAGGGATCGAACCCAGGTCTCCCACATTGCAGGCAGATGCTTTACCATCTGAGCCACCAGGGAAGCTCTCTAAATAGTCTAGTGACTTTTTAAATTTAGACATAGGAGACTTCCCTGGTAGTCCTGTGGTTAAGACTCCACACGTTCCCCAAAGGGGACATGGGTTCGATCCCTGGTGGGGGAACTATAAACATTTTAACTGTAAAATATTAGAACTGGGACAGAATTTTGCTTAACCTCTTTGAGGCCCTTCTGTAGCAAAGTCATTATTCATTCATTTGTTCTTTTGTCATTTGTTTCATTGAGTATGTACTGTGTGACAGACTACTCTTAGCAAGAGGATATACTAGAAATGGTTTAAATATATTAAGTGTAAGTCTTCTGTAAGAAGCAAATTTGTTAGAAACTTGATCCTATTGTGGCCTGTTTGTTACTATATATTCTGAGGTTTTTTGTTAATCTTTTTATTTGTAACTTCAGGTTTGATGGTGGTATAGTATTAGGAACAGGTAAGAGTATCATTGAATAGAGACTTTGGTTTCTTAGTAGGTCTAGAACTTTAGGAAAGGTAGCTATATGATGTTGACCTGTTATCCTTAAGAGTGAAATTTTATTTTCTACTTGGAGACATAGGTTCTAGTTGGGTTGCATATTCTCAATGAAGCTAGTCCCTTTTATGTTAGAGCCTTTTCTGAAATGCAAATAAATATGAATTTGATTTTGTTTGCATTTTACTTAATATTTTTTACTCAACCAGAATAATCTTGCTTTGTTTCTTCCACGTTTTCACATAATTATTGTGTTTGATTATATTTGATCAAAATAATTCATTCCTTTTTCATTTCCTTTAGACAAAAAAATTATTTTTCTCAATTGAAAATAAGTGAATCAGGAAATTCTAAAATGAAGATCACTATGCTCCCACAAGTTTTATGATACTTCCAGCAATTTATTTTTTTAACAAAAAGAGCTTTTATGAAACTATTAATAATGTAACTTTGTTCAGTATTACATATTTTTAAAAATATGACTATTTTCCAAATGCCACAAATAGTTTAAATTACTTTATTTTTAAGAAAATTTTTTAATCAAGACACTGGTCAATTTTGAAAGTAATTCAAACTCAGAGATTTAATCTTTTAAGTTAGGACTCCTTAAAATTTACTCTTTATTAATAGTTTACACAGTTGACTAGCAATGGTTCAGAACTTGGCAATGAAAAGGAAGCTACAGCAGTTACTTCAACTGAATTTGAAATCACAGTTTAAAACTTGAGCTCTTTAACAAAGTATGGAATAGCATAAGTAACAGTCCAACTTACTTTTTTTGTTTGTTTTGTGTTAATAGAAAGTTTCCCACCTCACTTTTGGGGGGATCTATTGATCATTTTTATCCAGTGGATGAGTTCCAGATATCCTGAAATCTTTTATGTGGAATTTGCTTAAATTAATCCATGAGATTGGAACCTTGGTGCTGTTTTACATGCCAAAGCATTTTGGCATTCAGTTCAGTTCTGTCCCCAAGAAATAGCTTAGCTTTATGAGAATTGCTGAGAAGGGGGTAGAGCTAGGCAATGATCAAACCTAGGGGGGTAAGATTTTGTAAAATAACGAGTATTATGTGTAATCAAGGCATTTGAGTAATCCAACAGTACTACACATTGAAAGAAGAAATACTTTCACAAGTAGGTGAAAGTTTTTCATTTGTAAGTGAAGCCGCTTAGTCATGTCCGACTCTGAGAATCCATGGGCTGAACCTACCAGGCTCCTCTGACCATGGGATTTTCCAGGCAAGAATACTGGAGTGGGTTGCTATTTCCTTTTCCAGGGAATCTTCCTGACCCAGGGATCAGACCCGAGTCTCCTGAATTGCAGGCAAACGCTTTACCATCTGAGCCACCAGGGAAGCCAAGAAGTATCAAAAAGAGCGTTGTGAAGGAAGACGAAAAGAAAAAAAAAACAAGTTCGTTCTAGTAGAGCAGAGAGCAAATAGTGCAAACAAAACCTCAGTAGTCCCTTCTTACCATGGTTACTTCTACTTTGAGGTACGATTCCCACCTTCCCTGACAGCTCAGTTGGTAGAGAATCTACTTGCAATGCAGGAGACCCCAGTTCAATTCCTGAGTGGGGAAGATCCACTTGAGAGGGGATAGGCTACCCACTGCAGTATTCTGGCCTGGAAAATTCCATGGATGGTATCATCCATAGGGTCACAGTCTGACACAACTGAGTGACCTTCATTCACACTTCCACAACTTTATCAGTTTTTTCTCCTTTTCTGCCACCTACACTTAGCTTTTTAACTTAATTTCCTCTTTTCTGGGCTTTCCTCTGCAGCCCTAGTGTGCCAGTCCTCTCCACAGTAGGTTGTTATCCCACGCGGATGCAGTCCTGCCATGAATGCTCCCTGCTCTCTGGCCGTTCTGCCTGCCCCTCGCCAAGTGAGAACAGAGAGTCTTTCTCTGGGGTGTGCTTGCACATGTGCTGGGCTGGGCCGGCCTGCCCTGGCTCTTCTTCTAATACGTATCAATGCTTTTTCCTCCCTGACTTATGAATACTTGACCATTTGATCATATCTTGTTTTCAATGTTCTTTTTGTGCTGACAGAGAAAGAGACGACTTAATGTCTGCACTAGTTTCCGTGAGGAACAGCTTGACAGAGGTGCAGCAAAGAGAAGCAAGTGCTTATAAGCAGGTGAAACAAGCTGTGAAAATGACTGAAGAAGCCAGTTTTGAAAAAACCAAGGCAAGTCTAATAAGATTAAAATGAAAGCATGCCTTAATTCCTTTTTTTTTTCTTTTCTGAATACTTATTTGGTTATTCTCCATAACTAAACTTTTTTTCCAAACACACAAAGTGGAAACCAACTTGTTAGTATTGAATTTCTAAATTAAACAAATTTGCTCTTTGGAGAATTCTTATTCCTCTGCAAATTCTCTTGCTATATCACTATTGAAAGAACAGTACGATGTAATATGGTACTTTGAGAGAGCTGTATGCTTAACCTTTTCATTTGCCGATAGTTTTTAATGCTAAGTGAAACTATTAACACCCATAGTGACCCATTTTTGTATGTTCATATATGACTGAAGACAGATATTTTTTCTCTGTCCCTGGGAAATTTTGAGAACGTTCAAATATACCACAATAATAATATATGTGTATTTAATAGCATCTTTAGCTGTGAATTGGTATCCTTTGTGTGCTTAAGTCAAACACATTTAATGGTAATGATAATGTCAGTAATAGTTAACACAGTGATTAGGCAGTGTTCTAAGCACTTTGAATAGTAGGAGGTTACTGTTGATTCATTGCTTTTGGGGGCCACACCTTAAACCATTCAAGTTGCTGTGTGTTTTCTGTAGACACACTAGCCACACTTGAAGTACCTAGTAGCCACATGTAGCTGGTGATTACTGTATTAGTCAGTGCAATATAGGACATTTCCATTATCACAAAAAATGCTCTTAGATGGCATTGGTCTAAGCCATATAGTAGCATCACTATTTTATTGGGCTAACCAACTTCATATTAAACTCCTCCTCAGTCATTGCTTTATCCATTTTTCTCTGTCCAGTTCATCTTTAACTCTTCCTAGACCATTTGACCTTCATAGTGCCCCTGTACCTTTTGAAAGTAATGTTCATTCTGACCAAATGCCCTAATATATTTTATTGTTTCTTCAAACACTCTTACTTCTTCATTTGTAATGAACTCTTGCTGCCCCTTGCTGGTATTATCACCCTCAAAACCCCCAGTGAAGCCCTTTGCTATTCATCTCATCTCATTTGGCTATGATGGAGGAGGTTAGCATTCATATCACTCCATATTGCCATTTCCAGGCCCCTGTTATGGTTCAGTTCAGTTCAGTCACTCACTCGTGTCCAACTCTTTGCGACCCCATGAATCGCAGCATGCCAGGCCTCCCTGTCCATCACCAACTCCCGGAGTTCACCTAAACTCATGTCCATCAAGTCAGTGATGCCATCCAGCCATCTCATCCTCTGTCGTCCCCTTCTCCTCCTGCCCCCAACCCCTCCCAGCATCAGAGTCTCTTCCAATGAGTCAACTCTTCGCATGAGGTGGCCAAAGTATTGCAGTTTCAGCTTCAGCATCAGTCCTACCAGTGAACACCCAGGAGTGATCTCCTTTAGAATGGACTGGTTGGATCTCCTTGCAGTCCAACGGACTCTCAAGAGTCTTCCAACACCACAGTTCAAAAGCATCAATTCTTTGGTGCTCAGCTTTCTTTACAGTCCAACTTTCATATCCATACATGACCACTGGAAAAACCATAGCCTTGACTAGATGGACCTTTGTTGGCAAAGTAACGTCTCTGCTTTTGAATATGCTATCTAGGTTGGTCATAACTTTCCTTCCAAGGAGTTCAGTTCAATTCAGTTCAGTCACTCAGTCGTGTCCAACTCTTTGCAACCCCATGAATCACAGCACGCCAGGCCTCCCTGTCCATCACCAACTCCTGGAGTTCACTCAGACTCACATCCATCGAGTCAGTGATGCCATCCAGCCATCTCATCCTCTGTCATCCCCTTCTCCTTCTGCCCCCAATCCCTCCCAGCATCAGAGTCTTTTCCAATGAGTCAACTCTTCTCATGAGGTGGCCAAAGTACTGGAGCTTCAGCTTCAGCATCATTCCTTCCAAAGAAATCCCAGGGCTTATCTCCTTCAGAATGGACTGGTTGGATCTCCTTGCAGTCCAAGGGACTCTCAAAGAGTCTTCTCCAACACCGCAGTTCAAAAGCTTCAATTCTTCAGTGCTCAGCTTTCTTCACAGTCCAACTCTCACATCCATATATGACCACTGGAAAAACCATAGCCTTGTAAGCGTCTTTTAATCTCATGGCTGCAGTCACCATCTGCAGTGATTTTGGGGCCCCCAAAATTAAAGTCTGACACTGTTTCCGCTGTTTCCCCATGTATTTCCCAGGAAGTGATGGGACCAGATGCACCTACACCTTATTCCTCTTTTTTAAAAAATAGGTTTTTTTCTACTTTTATTATATATATCTTCATATATATATATCTATGTATATATATATATGTATATATATAACTTCTTTTGCCTGTGCTTGCTGTGGTACACAGACTCTTTACTGTGGCTCATGGTCTTCTCTAGTGGTGGTGTGTGTGCTCTAGACTGGGTGGGCTTGGTAGTTGCAGCAGACAGGCTTAATTGCACTATGTGGGAATCTTAGTTCCCTGGCCAGGGATCAAACCCAGGCCCCCTGTATTGGGAGTGTGGAGTATTATCTACTAAACTACCAGGAAGTCCTGCTTACTTCTTTTGAAATTAGGTTACCACTTCTCTTTGAATCACCATTGATTCTCCCCTCTCTAGTTTTATTGTTTTTTTTTTAATACAAATCTTTTATTGCATATATGATTTGCAAACATTTTCTTACTGTCTCTTCATTTTCCTGTGTCTTTTTTTTTAATTTTTATTTTTACTTTATTTTACTTTTACAATACTGTATTGGTTTTGCCATACATTGACGTGAATCCACCATGGGTGTACATGCGATCCCAAACATGAACCCCCCTCCCACCGCCCTCCCCACAACATCCCTCTGGGTCATCCCCGTGCACCAACCTCAAGCATGCTGTATCCTGCATTGGACATAGACTGGCGATTCGATTCTTACATGATAGTATACATGTTTCAGTGCCCTTCTCCCAAATCATCCCACCCTCTCCCTCTCCCTCAGAGTCCAAAAGTCCGCTATACACATCTGTATCTTTTTTGCTGTCTTGCATACAGGGTCATCATTGCCATCTTTCTAAATTCCATATATATGTGTTAGTATACTGTATTGGTGTTTTTCTTTTTAATTGACTCAGTATAGAAGACACTATTTGACACATTTTTTTAAAAAATCATCCATTTTATACTTGGATTTATAAAATAGTTGTAAGATCTTTGACACTTTTTAACAGCTTTAACCTCTGACCCTTTTTGTCTCTTGTCCAAGTCTTTTCAGGCTGCCATAACGAAAATACCATAGACACGGTGGCTAAAACAACAAACATTTATTTCTCACAGTTCTGGAAGTTCAAGATCGTGGCACCAGCAGGTTCGGTGTTTGGTCAGCGCTCACTGTCTGTCTTCTCACTGTGTCTTCACATGGTGGAAGGGGCAAGAGAACTCTTTCGCATCTATTTTCTAAGGGCACTAATCCCATTCATGAGGACTCTGCTTTCATGAGAGAAAGTCCTTTCATCACCTCCCATGGGGCCCACTATCTAAGCCCATCATATTAGGGTTAGGTTTCAACATATGAATTTTGGAAAAGCACAAACATTCAGTTCATAGCATCCTCCACTCTCTCCTTTCATCATTCTGAAAGGTTTCAACATTCATGCTGTTAACATATGCAACATCTTTGTCCAACGCACTTTGTCTTCCTTAACTCTAAGATTTTTTTCTATTCTGCTGTAACTCCCACAGGAACTGAAGTGTCCATGAAATCTCAAACTCTAAAACTGATCTCTCTGACCAGAGCCTTTTCTCTTCTTCCCTATCTCAGTTAAATCTATTCAGTGTTCTCTTCTACCTCCTCGCATACCTCATTTTCTCTATTATCTCCAGGCTCTCCCTCTTCCCTTTCCATTTAGATGTGAATTTTACAATTTCAAGCTAAACTCATTATATTCACTCCATCAAGATAGCTGTGTTCTTTACCTACTGAATGGCACTTTTGTCCACTGCCTTGTCCTAATTGGAAACCTGGATGTCATCCTCTCTTTTATACCTGGCTTCCAATCAATCACTAATTGCAAGTTTTTTCATTAAAGATTTATTTGTTGACTTAACAAACAATTTCTACTTTCTTCATTTTCCCAGCTTAGCACCTCACTTTCATAGCTGACCTCCTATACTGAGATCACAACCAACAGACAAGAGGCTCTTCAAACCTTAGCATCTCTCAAACGTGTCTTCTCATTTTTTTCTTGCTTATCTGGTCCTCTTACTTTCCAAGATGAATCTCTCCAAGTTCTTGATATCTCCTACTCCCAAGGTTTCAGGGACCCTAAACCATTTGTTATCATATCTTTCTTATATCTTCCATCCTTCCTTCTCCATTGTTTTTACCTTTGTAGCTTTCCATTCACTTCTGAACACATTGCAGTCAAGCTTTTAACAAATTGTAGTCTGATTTCATACTACTGAATTGGTCACTTTATGGTCACCAGCCACATCCTGTTTACTAAACCCAGTGAAACATCTTAGTCCTCATGTGACTCAACTCAGGAAGCCATTAATTGTCCTAGTATAACATTATATTTTCTCCTTGATTAGTTTGGTATTTCACTCTGTGGGTCATCTTTGCATTGCTCTTCTCTACTCTTCCACATGCCTTTTAACTTGTTTTCCACAAGCCTAGAATGCATCTTTCTTTCTAGACTTCCACCCATGTTGCCCTAATTTCCAGGCCTTTGTGTCTTCCTCTCACTGAACACTTCTACATTGTGTCTTTAGCTCTAACAGCTCTGCTGTGCCCCAGACCTACATTTGTAGCTGCTGCTAGATCTCTTTATATGGATGATATGCCATTAGCATCTGAAACTCCACACTACCAAAATGTTAATTCTCTCCTCCTTACTGTCTGTCACTCCTTTTCCTTCTACAATTTTCCATATTATCTTCTTTCAGATAATGGTATTATCATCTTACCAACAGTTCTGGCCTAGATCCTTTAAGATACTTTGGCTCCTCCCCATTCGTCACTCTCAACATCCAATCAGTTACCAAACTTGCACCTTCTCCTCAAAGACCCTAAGTTATCCCGGCAACTTCCATTGGTGTAACTTTGCCCTGGTTCAAGTCTTCACATACTCTTATGCAACCTTTGTGGCCTTTTGGAATAGCCTTGCCTCAGGTCTCTTTCAGTTCAGTTCAGTCGCTCAGTCGTGTCCGACTCTTTGCGACCCCATGAATCCCAGCACACCAGGCCTCCCTGTCCATCACCATCTCCCAGAGTTCACCCAAACTCATGTCCATCGAGTTGGTGATGCCATCCAGCCATCTCATCCTCTGTCATCCCCTTCTCCTCCTGCCCCCAATCCCTCCCAGCATCAGAGTCTTATCCAGTGAATCGACTCTTTGCATGAGGTGGCCAAAGTACTGGGGTTTCAGCTTTAGCATCAGTCCTTCCAAAGAAATCCCAGGGCTGATCTCCTTTAGAATGGACTGGTTGGATCTCCTTGCAGTCCAAGGGACTCTCAAGAGTCTTCTCCAACACCATAGTTCAAAAGCATCAATTCTTCGGTGCTCAGCCTTCTTCACAGTCCAACTTTCACATCCATACATGACAACTGGAAAACCATAGCCTTGATCAGACAGACCTTTGTTGGCAAAGTAATGTCTCTACTTTTGAATATGCTATCTAGGTTGGTCATAACTTTCCTTCCAAGGAGTAAGCGTCTTTTAATTTCATGGCTGCAATCACCATCTTCAGTGATTTTGGAGCCCAAAAAAATAAAGTCTGATACTGCTCCCACTGTTTCCCCATGTATTTCCCATGAAGTGATGGGACCAGATGCCATGATCTTCATTTTCTGAATGTTGAGCTTTAAGCCAACTTTTTCCCTCTCCTCTTTCACTTTTATCAAGAGGCTTTTTAGTTCCCTCTTCACTTTCTGCCATAAGGGTGGTATCATCTGCATATCTGAGGTTATTGACATTTCTTCCGGCAATCTTGATTCCAGCTTGTGTTTCTTCCAGCCCAGCGTTTCTCACGATGTACTCTGCATATAAGTTAAATAAGCAGGGTGACAATATACAGCCTTGACATACTCCTTTTTCTATTTGGAACCAGTCTGTTGTTCCACGTCCAGTTCTAACTGTTGCTTCCTGACCTGCATATAAGTTTCTCAAGAGGCAGGTCAGGTGGTCTGTATTCCCATCTCTTTCAGAATTTTCCACAGTTGATTATGATCCACAAAGTCAAAGGCTTTGGCATAGTCAATAAAGCAGAAATAGATATGCAGATGATATCACCCTTATGGCAGAAAGTGAAGAGAAACTAAAAAGCCTCTTGATGAAAGTGAAAGTGGAGAGTGAAAAAATTAGCTTAAAGCTCAACATTCAGAAAATGAAGATCATGGCATCTGGTCCCATCAATTCATGGGAAATAGATGGGGAAACAGTGGGAACAGTATCAGACTTTATTTTTGGGGGCTCCAAAATCACTGCAGATGGTGACTGCAGCCATGAAATTAAAAGACGCTTACTCCTTGGAAGAAAAGTTATGACCAACCTAGATAGCATATTCAAAAGCAGAGACATTACTTTGCCAACAAACGTCCATCTAGTCAAGGCTATGGTTTTCCAGTGGTCATGTATGGATGTGAGAGTTGGACTGTGAAGAAAGCTGAGCACCAAAGAATCGATGCTTTTGAACTGTGGTGTTGGAGAAGACTCTTGAGAGTCCCTTGGACTGCAAGGAGATCCAACCAGTCCATTCTAAAGGAGATCAGCCTTGGGATTTCTTTGGAAGGACTGATGCTAAAGCTGAAACTCCAGTACTTTGGCTACCTCATGCAAAGAGTTGACTCATTGGAAAAGACTCTGATGCTGGGAAGGATTGGGGGCAGGAGGAGAAGGGGACGGCAGAGGATGAGATGGGTGGATGGCATCACTGACTCGATGGACATGAGTCTGAGTGAACTCCGGGAGTTGGTGATAAACAGGGAGGCCTGGTGTGCTGTGATTCATGGGGTCACAAAGAGTCGGACATGACTGAGTGACTGACCTGAACTGGACTGAACTGAACTAAATGGTCTAGTGGTTTTCCCTACTTTCTTCAATTTAAGTCTGAATTTGGCAATAAGGAGTTCATGATTCCCCAGTATATCTTTCACTTTGCTGCCAAAGTCTTCCTAAATTGTAAATCTGCCTGTTTGGGCAGCTCTCCCCTTGCAGTAGAATAAAAGACAAATCCTTAGCATAACCTTCCAGATCTTTCACAATGTGGTCCCACTCTAACTTTTCTAGCCTTATCTTTTACTACACATTTAATATAACTTGTGCTGTTTCTGTAATGTGACCTATATCAACTCTTTCCATGAATTTGCTCATGTTGTACTTTTCTGCACTGTATTCATCTGTGAAATACCTATTCAATCTATGAGAGTTAGCTCAGGTGGCAGTCTTCCCCAGAGTTTTTTCCAACCCCTTCTTGTTTCAATTAATCTCTTCCTTTTCTGTATTCCTAATGAGCTGTGTATAATTTTTGTGGATATGTACATAGTTCTCTCCATGAAAAGACCTTAAAAACCAGGCCTGTGACATCTATCACTGTATTCTTCACAATGGCTATTTACATATTAATTGTACCATAAATGTTTGTTGAGTTGAAATAAAGTTAGCTATTAACTTTAAATATTAGTATGAATTTTTATAAATAATTTTTTTGATGTAATATTTCAGTAGTTAAGAACTGGAAAGGCTATTGTGTATCGTGAATCTATTTTTCACTGAGTTAGTATTTATGCCAGGATTGATTTCTAAGCAGTTTACAAAATGCAGTGCAAGTATAATCGTTATTATTTTCAAGATATAGTGAAACATATTAGGAAATTTGCTTTTTGAGAGTAAAAATCAAAACAGCATATATACTTTAATTTTAAAATCAACTACTTTATTACTGCGTTATGAAATGGTTACTTTGTTCTTATAGTTTCTTAACATTTGTTGCCATCTAGTGTTATATTTTGCATATTGCATGCTAAATAAGTGGAAGCAATTACATTTCATAAATACTATGTCAGTGTTCGACGGAACTTTCCTCAGTGTTATGTGGTAGCCTAGATGGGAAGGGAGTTGGAGGGAGAATGGGTATGTGTATATATATGGCTGAGTCCCTTCACTGTTCACCTGAAACTATTACAGCATTGTTAATCGGCTATACCTCAATACAAAATAATAAGTTTAAGAAAAAAGGCAAATACCATATGATATCACTTGTATGTGGAATCTAAAACGACACAAATGAACTTATCTACAAAACAGAAATAGACTCGCAGACATAGAGAACAGACTTTGTGATTGCCCGAAAAGAATGTGAATAAAGGATGTATGTGTGTCTATATAGTTGTTGTTGTTGTTGTTGTTGTTGTTCAGTCACTAAGTTGTGTCAGACTCTTTTCAGCCCCATGGACTGCAGCACACCAGACTTCCTTGTCCTTCACTATCTCCCAGAGTTTCTGTGTGGGTTTCCCCCGGTAGGAAGTGACTCAGTTGTAAAGAATCCACCTGCAATGCAGGAGCCTCAGGAGATGGAGGTTTGATCCCTGAGTCAGAAGATCCTCTGGAGGAGGGCATGGCACCCACTCCAGTATTCTTGCCTGGAGACTCCCCGTTGACAGAGGAGCCTGGCAGGCTACAGTCTATGGGGTTGCAGAGTCAGACACGACTGAAGTGACTTGGCATGCACACAGGTTTCCCATCTAGGTCACTGCATTTTAGGTCATTTTTAACAAAAACTGAAATAAGATGCATTAGCCTTTATTTGAATTTTGAATACCTCAAACCAAGGGTGCAAAAGGAAGAGGGTTGTCTAAGTCCCCAGCTCCCCAAGACCTACAGCCATTTCCACCAAGAAAGGGGTTGTGCTCAGGGGAAAGAAGGAGCTATGACCTTGGGAACTACTAAGAGAAATGGCAGCTGCAGATCCTAAATTAACATGGTCACCTGTGAAGATCTATCAGTTAATTGTAGCTGGCCATTCCTTGACCTAGTCATTGAGGATTCAGTTATATGCCTTTACTAAATGGTTATATAAAGTATAATCAAGGAGTACTGAATCATCTAGGATTCTGAAAACTAGTACAGGAGTCTTAGAATTTAAAGACAAAGCTTTAATGGAAAGAAAAAAGTGAAAGTGAAAGTCGCTCAGTCGCGTCTGACTCTTTGCAACCCCGTGAACCATACAGTCCATGGAATTCTTCAGGCCAGAATACTGGAGTGGGTAGCCTTTCCCTTCTCCAGGGGATCTTCCCAACCCAGAGATCGTACCCAGGTTTCCCTCATTGCAGGCAGATTCTTTACCAGCTGAGCCACAAGGGAAACCCAAGAATACTGGAGTGGGTAGCCTATCCCTTCTCCAGGGGATCTTCCCAACCCAGGAATCAATCCAGGGTCTCCTGCATTGCAGGCAGATTCTTAACCAACTGAGCTATGAGGGAAGCCCTAATGGAAAGAATGTATACGTTTATTTAGTAGAACCAAATCTTGTATATGAGGTCTGTTGCAGGATTAAATGACTTTTCTAGTTCCAAGTGTTAGTTAATATATCCTTCACTGTGACCAGGAATATATATTAAAATGAAAACAATAAAACTAAAAGCTATTTTTATATGGGATCATTGGTTACAAACCAAGAGTGATCAATAGCCAGTTTTTAACCTACTATTTTTATTCAGTGTTTCATTACTGCTTTCATACTCATCATCACCTTTCAGTGGTAGCTACTTCTCATAGAAGGCTATCCACAAAACCAAGTCTCCAGCAACATATTTTGTTTATGTGATTTACAGCTTCCCACTTGTGTTTATATCATTCTGGCTCTAGGCCTTTTACCTGTCAGGATCATTTACTGTTCCTTGTTGCTGAACTGATTAAATTCTCTGAATTGACTCTTTCTTTGTTCTTCATGTTAGCCTAATCTTCAGCAGTTCCTTCCACTGTTCCTGTACCTACTAAGATTGATTCCTGAGTTCTTATTCAAGGAAAAACCTTCTAATTAGATACACTAGTTTATATTCCATAATCATTTTATTCTTTCATGATAGTCATGTGCCAGTGAACATTATGAATGTTTTGATTAGGTTCTTAAAAAATACTTTACACCAGAGCAATTGTGTTCCAAAGCACACAAATCTCTAATTAGTAATATTTCAAGCTCCAATGGTTTAAATTATAGAAAAAATATGCTTTTCCATTTCCTTGAAAATCTAATGTAAAATTTCATCTTCAAACATTTTCAGCTAGAATTGGATTTGGGACTAATGCCCTAGGAGAATCTGTTTTTAGGCATTGTATTTGCTTATCAATTAATCTGAGACAATTGCATTTTATCCTCATATTTTATGCCTAGGAGTATTGAACATTTCCAGAAGAGTTTGAAAGAAGTTAGAGTTTAATGAGTTCATGATACAAGGAAGAAAATTCACATATCCTAGGTATTTATTGTCTGTATTTACTATAGCTTTCACCAGAGGGAAGCATAACAATGCATAAAACTGCAGTGCTTACTGAGACTACTTCCATCTCCATTAATAACTGTGACTATCAAATTATAAGCATACAGTATATAAGTCATATAAAGCTTCAGTTTCTTTCTCTCAATTCAAGGGACAACATAGAGGTTGAGAGAGGAGGATAGTGTGAGGAGACATGAGGTAAGACTAAGAAACCATAGTATGACTTAGGTTTTTCTCTTAATAAGTCAAGCACCGTAATTGTATTTTTTTTTCTTGAGAGTTTGAACTCAATTTATTATTGAGTGTTATACATAAACATATTCTGAATATAGCCAGAAGGAAATTAGAGAGTTTTTATTTCTGGAAACACAGAATTTAGTATAAATTCTGGAAATTTAGTCTAAAGGACAATTACCAACTTTTAAATTGGCAAAATGAAATATGAGACTTCTCATTTTGTAAAACTAGGTAGTAACTGCTGTTTTGAGTCTTTCCTTACCGAAATTTGATTATTATCTAATTTTTACTTTAGCTATTTGTGTAAGGAGAGTGAACCAAATCTTATCTTACGTATATTTAAGGAAACTTGAATACTATATGTTAAATAATAGATGCCTTTATGTAATGACAAACACATCTCATCTTAAAATTTTGATGTTATCATTTAAAGTACAAATAATTTTTAACCATGTCCAAATGAAAAATCAGTTAAATTAGATACTTATATATTTTTAGAGTATAAACATGATATATAATTGAAAATACTAGAACATTTTCTGATCCCCTTTTATAAAATTCAAACTCCTCTGTGGCCTTTATCATGGTTTGTTGCTTGGATTTTCTTAGTTGATTAGTTAATATAGCCTTAATTGTGAAAACAAATATGTGAATAACTGTAACTTTTGAATTTATATAATATTTGAATCACCAAGTGGTATTGACAAACAAATATAAAAATATTCTTTTCTTTGACTTTGCATTAAGTTGTAACTATTTTAAGTATTATTAAAGCTTAATTGTCTCATTTCCCCCATATTTCTTCTAAATTAGATGGTTCCATTTCACTGTCTTATTCTGGCAGGCTTTGATCCAATGCAAACAGTTGAAGAATGAGCTGGAGAGGCAGACAGACCGACTTGAGAAAGAACTTGCATCTCAGCAAGAAAAAAGAGCCTTTGAGAAAGAGATGCTGAAAAAAGAAATAACAAAAGAAAGAGAAGAGATGGGCTCAAAGGTACTTAAGAGTTCAATTTGTTATCCACATTGCAGAGGAAATGTTTTTGTGATGTAAGTGATGAGTCTGCAGTCTGCAATTCTTGAATGATCTTTAAATATTTAAATCTTTTAAGTATTCAAGTTGCTTATTAATTCGAGTTCATAAAATTTATCTATTCTCAATGTATTTCTAAATAAAAGTTATATTCTCTGACCTTTCCAAAGAAAATAATTAGATGTCATGATAGGAAATTGTGAAATATACTCTAATGCTGTCATTCTGTTTGAGTCCCTCTCTGTTTGTCAGAGGAGAGCAGGTGCCCTGCAGATATCCATATTTTAGTTCAACCTTGGTTAAATTAAGGAGAGATTACCCTTTCATTTCATCCCCCCACTCCCAAATTAGACATTGAGAAGATAAACTGCTTGTAAGAAATCAAGTAGCCAAAAAAGTGATGATATGCTTTGTATAAAATAGGTTCTAACAAATTACAAAAAAATGAGATGGTTGGATATCATCACCAACTCGATGGACATGAATTTGAGCAAGCTCCAGGAGTTTGCAATGGACAGGGAAGTCTGGCGTGCTGCAGTCCACGGGGTCGCAAAGAGTCAGACATGATTGAGTGACTGAACTGAACTGAACTGAACTGAACAAATTACATGATGAATAAGTGGAAGAGGGAAATTAGAGGCAAAAGGAACAGATAATATGAGATGGGCAGTGTTTGAAAAACAGTAACAAACTGGAATATAGAGTTTAGTGGAATCTAGTTTTAAAATTGCTATAGTAGAGCAAAACTGAACAAGATGTGGCCCTTGAAGTAACCCAAACAGTGGTTACATGTTCTGTTTGTTCAAAGCAGCCTCACAGCTTATACTGTAAGTTCTGTCTTATAATATTCCAAGATTTGAAAATTAACTCATTCAGCAGATATCTACTGATTATCTGCTGTGTGCACGGCAACATGTAAGCCTGAGGCTATATAAAGAGAAAAATCACAAATTCTGCCCAGTGAGTTTTAAGTCATACAGGTATGTGAGGCAATGTAAACTCCCTTGTTTTCTTACCTGTTTTTAAAAGAATTGTACCTGTCAAAACTTAACTTAAAGGTCAGTCTAACTGTCTCCCTTCTATGACTTGGATTGATGATCTCAGCTGGTGAAGAAAAATGCTACAATCTTGCAGATGACACCACCATACCCTTATGGTCTTTGGTGTCCATGGTTCTTTCGGTGCTTTCTAGCAGTCCTCCTATACATTCCTCTCTCTCCTGTTCATTCAGGGATTCAGCAGGTACTAACTGGAGGCCCTGGGAATGTCATCATCACAGGACCAGTGCACTCCCCCCATGGAGTTTATAGGCTAGTGGGAGAGGTAGACATTAAGCACATACTTCCACAAATGAGTTTTTACCACTGCGATAAAAGCATGAAGGTACAGTATAGAGCTACCATGAAAATGCATAACAGGCAAGTATAACTTAGTCTACACAGTCATGAAAGATTTTCCTAAGCATGAGATTTTACAAGTGAGACTCAAAGCAGTTGAGTAGGAAGTGGTCAGGGGAAGAGTTGAGGGGAAGTTTCAGACCCAGAAAAACAATACTCCCAAGGCTCGGAAGCTACAAAGCATAACCCTTTTTGGGAATTTAGAGAGAGTTTAAGTGACTGGAGCATAGGCAGTAAGAGACAGAGTAATGGAAGATGAGTTTGAAGAAATATGCAGGGACCAAATCATGAATGGTCTTAAAATCCATGTGAAAGATTTTAAATGTTATCCAAAAAGTGATGGTAAACCATTGAAGAATTGGTGCTTCCAAATTGTGGTGCTGAAGAAGACTCTTGAGAGTCCCGTGGACAGAAAGGAGATCATACCAGTCATTCCTAAAGGAAATCAACCCTGAGTATTCATTGGAAGGGCTGATGCTAAAGCTGAAGCTCCAATACTCTGGCCACCTGATGCAAAGAGCTGACTCATTGGAAAAGACTCCGATGCTGGGAAAGATTGAGGGCAGGGGGAGAAGTGGGGGACAGAGGATGAGATGGCTGGATGGCATCACCAACTCAATGGACATGAGCTTGAGCAAACTTTGGGAGATAGTGAATGACAAGGAAACCTGGCATGCTGCAGCCATGGAGTCGCAAAATGTCCGACATAACTTAGCAACTGAGCAACAACAATAACAAACCATTGAATGGCTTTAAATTGGGCAGGTCATGATGCCATTTATATTTGAGAAAAATCATCTGTCCATAGATTTGAAGGGGGACCAGAATAAACCTCTTAGACCAAGTGGGAACTAATTACAGTAGTCCAGGTGTGAAATGATGGTATCTAAGACCCATTTTTCAAGGACTATTTCAAATCACTTTAATTCTTCTCAGGTTCTCTACCATACTACCCTTCCCCTCATTCTCAGCGGAGAGCCTCTACTTACCTAACTGACAAAGAAAGTTGGCACCATTAGATGGGAACCACTTCAACTTATTTATTTTTCCCCTCACTACAGCCTAAAGTAAAATTTCACCTGCACTGCAACCCTGCCAGATGGGAGTGACTTCATCCTTTCCTCTTGCTCTGGATCCCAGGCCCCTCAACCACCTCAGGGACCTACTTCCATTTGTTCCCCACTCTCTTCTGAATCTTCAGCCTTTACTTCACTATAGCCTTTTCCTTATCATCAGGAAAATAGTCTCTTTCTTCTAATCCAGTCATTCTCAATCTTAGCTACGTAGAAGTTCCAAAACTCTCATTCACCCAGGCTGAATCTCAGATGAATTATGGGAGAATAGTTGAGGGTAGGATCCAGGTGTCAGTATTTTAAAAAATTGTCCAGGTGGTTCCAGTGTGCAGCCAAGGCTGGAAACCACCTTAGTAATTCCATATCCCTCCTTACTCTTTCCTTTAACAGTCAAATTTCTTGAAAGATTTGTCCATACATATTGTCTTTTGGGGGCTTCCTCTATGGCTTAGTGGTAAAGAACCCACCTGCCAGTGCAGGAGACACAGGAGATGCAGGTTTGATCCCTGGGTCAGGAAGATCTCCTGGAGTAAGAAATGGCAACCCACTCCAGTATTCTTGCCTGGAAAATCCCATGGACAGAGGATCCTGGTGGACTACAGTCCAGGGGGATGCAAAGAGTCAGACACGACTAAGCATGCATTGCCTTTTTCTCACCACTCATCAGTCCACTGCATTTCAGCTTCTGTGCCCATAGTCAGTGAAATTACCATTTCTATGTTCACTGGAGACCTCCTAATGCTATTTTTCATGAATTATTTTTTTATTCTTATTCTCTTTAAAAGTTTCTCTTTCTGTGATTTCTCTGACTCAATATTCTTGATTTGGTAAAATGATGATGTGTGCCTTTTAGGTTAGTCTGAGTTTAAGGTGCCTTTGAGGTAATGAAAGAGACACATCCAGAAAGCACCTTAATAGGAGGTTCTAGAGTTTAGCAGAGAGGTTTAGACTTAGATGTCTCTAGCACTACTGTGGCTTAAAATTTTTTAAAATTTATCTACTTATTATTTTGGTTGTGCTGGATCTTCGTTACTGTACTGTAGCACTGGTGGGCTGTTGTCTCTGGGGTCGCACAGAGTCGGACACAACTGAAGCGACTTAGCAGCAGCAACAGCAGAACTACTGTGGCTTTAATTTCATATACATTGTGCATGAGTGCACGCTCAGTCATGTCCAACTCTTTGCAACCCCATGGACTGTAGTCCACCAGGGTCCTCTGTCCATAAGATTTTCCAAGCATGAATACTGGAATGGGCTGCCATTTCCTTCTTCAGGGGATCTTCCTGACTCGAGGCTTGAACCTGTCTCTCCTGTATCGGCAGATGGATTCTTTTACCACTGAGCCACCTGGGAAGCCCCATATATATGGTATTGATTCCTAAATCTTTAGCTCTCTAGTGAGCTCCCAAACCAGCTTCACTTCCTACCTTCCCTTTCATAGTAGAACTACTGTTCATTCATACAGCTGCCCAACTCAGAAATCTTGCTGTCATCCTTGTCTCCTCCTTCTCCCTCACCCTGTAGATCATTAAGTTACCCAGTTCCAGAGATTCAGATCCCTACCAATGTTGCCCTGTCTCTCCATCCCACTGCTCTCCATATCTTACCCTTGGATGATTCCTACAGCCCCACGTGGTCTCTTTGCTTCCAGTCTCACCTCCTTCTCATTTGTTCTCTTACCCAAAGATCCAAGGATGCTATTTCTAAAATGAATCCATCAATAAATCAGTCTCTTTCTTTAAAATCCTTTCATGTCTCTCGTTAACCCCATGGATGAAAGTTAAGCTCTCTCTCTTTTTTTAAGATTAATTTATGTATTTTAATTGGAGGCTAATTACTTTACAATATTGTAGTGGTTTTTGCCATACACTGACATGAATCAGCCATGGGTGTACATGTGTTCCCCATCCTCAACCCCCCTCCCCCTTCCCTCCCCATCCCATCTCTCAGGGTCATTCCAGTGCACCAGCCCTGAGCACCCTGTCACATGCATTGAACCTGGACTGGAGATCTGTTTTACATATGATAATGTACATGTTTCAATGCTATTCTCTCACAGAATAGCATTTGCTGTCTCGCATATAGGGTCATCATTACCATCTTTCTAAATTCCATATATATGCATTAGTATACTGTATTGGTGTTTTTCTTTCTGACTTACTTCACTCTGTATAATAGGCTCTAGTTTCATCCACCTCATTAGAACTGATTCAAATACATTCTATTTAATGGCTGAGTAATATTCCATTGTGTATATGTACCACAGCTTTCTTATCTATTCATCTGCCGATGGACATCTAGATTGCTTCCTTGTCCTGGCTATTGTAAACAGTGCTACAATGAACATTGGGGTACATGTGTCTCTTTCAGTTCTGGTTTCCTTGGTGGGTATGCCTAGCAGTGGGATTGCTGGGTCATAAGGCAGTTCTATTTACATTTTTTAAAGGAATTTCCACACTGTTCTCCATAGTGGCTGTACTAGTTTGCATTCCCACCAACAGTGTAACAGGACTCCCCTTTCTCCCCACCCTCTCCAGTATTTATTGTTTGTAGACTTTTTGATAGCAGCCATTCTGACCAGCGTGAGATGGTACCTCATTGTGGTTTTGATTTGCATTTCTCTGATAATGAGTGATGTTGAGCATCTTTTCATGTGTTTGTTAGCCATGTGTGTGTCTTCTTTGGAGAAATGTCTGTTTAGTTCTTTGGCCCATATTTTGATTGGGTCATTTATTTTTCTGAAATTGAGCTGCAAGAGCTGCTTATATATTTTTGAGATTAGTTGTTTGTCAGTTGCTTCATTTGCTATTATTTTCTCCCATTCTGAAGGCTGTCTTTTCATCTTGCTTATAGTTTCCTTCATTGTGCAAAAGCTTTTAAGTGTAATTAGGTCCCACTTGTTTATTTTTGCTTTTATTTCCACTACTCTGGGAGGTGGGTCATAGAGGATCCTGCTGTGATTTATGTCAGAGTGTTTTGCCTATGTTTTCCTCTAGGAGTTTTATAGTTTCTGGTCTTATGTTTAGATCTTTAATCCATTTTGAGTTTATTTTTATGTATGGTGTTAAAAAGTATTCTAGTTTCATTCTTTACAGGTGGTTGACCAGTTTTCCCAGCACCACTTGTTAAAGAGATTGTCTTTTTTCCATTGTGTATTCTTGCCTCCTTTGTCAAAGATAAGATGTCAGTAGGTGTGTGGATTTATCTCTGGGCTTTCTAGTTTGTTCCATTGATCTATATTTCTGTCTTTGTGCCAGTACCATCCTGCCTTGATGACTGTAGCTTTGTAGAATAGCCTGAAGTCAGTGGGTTGATTCCTCCAGTTCCATTCTTCTTTCTCGAGATTGGGTTGGCTGTTCAAGGTTTTTTTATATTTCCATACAAATTGTGAAATTATTTATTTATTGCTTTGGGTAGTATACTTATTTTCACTATATTGATTCTTCCATTCCATGAACATAGTATATTTCTCCATCTATCTGTGTCATCTTTGATTTCTTTTATCAGTGTTTTATAGTTTTCTATATATAGGTCTTTTGTTTCTTTAGGTAGATTTATTCCTAAGTATTTTATTCTTTTCATTGCAATGATGAATGGAATTGTTTCCTTAATTTCTCTTTCTGTTTTCTCATTGTTAGTGTGTAGGAATGCAAGGGATTTCTATGTGTTAATTTTATATCCTGCAACTTTACTATATTCGTTGATTAGCTCTAGTAATTTTCTGGTGGAATCTATAGGGTTTTCTATGTAGAGGATCATGTTAGCTGCAAACAGTGAGAGTTTTACTTCTTTTCCAATCTGGATTCCTTTTATTTCTTTTTCTTCTCTGATTGCTGTGGCTAAAACTTCCAAAATTATGTTGACTAGTAGTGGTGAGAGTGGTCACCCCTGTCCTGTTCCTGATTTTAGGGGAAATGCTTTCAATTTTTCACCATTGAGGATAATGTTTGCTATGGTTTATCATATATGGCTTTTATTATGTTGAGGTATGTTTCTTCTACGGAGAAGGCAATGGCAACCCACTCCAGTACTCTTGCCTGAAAAATCCCATGGATGGAGGAGCCTAGTAGGCTGCAGTCCATGGGGTCGCTAAGAGTTGGACATGACTGAGCAACTTCACTTTCACTTTTCACTTTCCGGCATTGGAGAAGGAAATGGCAACCCACTCCAGTGTTCTTGCCTGGAGAATCCTTCTATGGCTGCTTTCTGGAGGGTTTTTATCATAAATGGATGTTAAATTTCATCAAAGGCTTTCTCTGCATCTACTGAGATAATCATATGGTTTTAATCTTTCAACTTGTTAGTGTGGTGTATCACATTGATTGATTTGTGGGTATTAAAGAATCCTGGCATCCCTGGGATAAAGCCTATTTGGTCATGATGTATGATCTTTTTAATATGTTGTTGTAGTATTCTGTTTGTTAGAATTTTGTTAAAAATTTTTGCATCTGTGTTCATCAGTGATATTTGCCTGTAGTTTTTTTTCTGTGGCATCTTTTTAAGCTCTTTCACTATAATGTAAAGATTGTACATTTTTTCCCCCTCTCTGTTTCTTCAGTCTCATCTCCCTTCTTTTTTCTGTCTTACATTACCGCCATACTAACCTACTTGCACCTTCTCAAATGTGCAGACTTGCTAGTCTGCCGTACCAATTCTTCATTTCAGAATTTTGCAGGGCTTTGCCCCTCCTCTCCCATCCCTGCACCCCTTACCCACCATTGCCTAGAGGACTCTTCTTCCAGCCTCTCTGACTGATGGTTTAGAGTTCTTGACACCATATCTTCTCATAGTCTCCCAATGATGAATTTTTGGGAGCCCCTCCTATGGGCTTCTATATCTCAATTTATTGCAAAATCTTATTGAATTATCTCCCCTAATTTACTGTGATTCCCCTGCATGTATGGTTTGTTAACATCCTAATTGCTTGACACATTCCTCCCACATAAAATGTGCTCAATATATATTTATTGAATGAATACAAGGGGAATACAAGTGGAAGAAAGAAGGCCCCAGGCCATTGGAAAGGCATGCGTGCATGCCTGCTCAATTGTGTCCAACTCTAGTGACCCTATGGACAGTAGCCCTCCAGGCTTCTCTGTCCATAGGATTCCCCAGGCAAGAAGAACACTGGAGTGGGTTGCCATTTCCCTCTCCGGGAAAGGTATAACTAAAATGCTAAGAGTTCAGAGAATCAGAACAGATTTCTGTCTGCAAGAGATCATGGAAAACTTTGTGGAGAAGATGGCATTTTAACTGAGCGTCAAAAAAAAAGGCAGGATTTAGAAATGCAGTATGAGGGGCAGATATACCAATGTGAGTAAGGTGTGGAGGAAGGTAAAGTTGTGAGCTGAGCTTATGTGAGAGAGAGAATGGCATCAAGAACAAAGATCAGCCACTAATTATGCCTAGGAAACTTTTTTCCTGGGTTGTTTAGTGGCAACTTTTGCCTTGCTGAGTACTTTTACTATGTAAAAATATGTTGATGAGAATTCCTGAAAAGAAGAAATGAAGTCTGAAATGTGCCAGGCAATATTCCAGGTGCTTTTATGTATAATTTTCTTAAACTGGTAATTATTTTATAAACAAAAGTGGCCACAGAAATACAGTGCATTTCTGATTTTTTTTGTCCCCATTAAGCCTTATTTGACAATCTCAAGATCCTGCCCCCAAATAAAGATGTATGAGTAAAGAGTTGAAAGCAATCCTAGCAGTGAAGGCAGTACTCTCACAGGAAATGGCAGAATCTTTGAAGTAAAAGGCTTTAGTGTTGAATCCAATTTGACCTTTTTGTGACCTTGAATAATTCATTTACTCTCCAAATTTCAGAGTAGTAAATGACAGATTTGATCTACTTAAAGAATTGATAGAATTAAATAAAATAACGTTTTGAAGTACCTAACAAACTACCTGGCTTAGGGTGGACATTACAAAAATTTTAGTTTGTGGCTATTATCCTTCTCTAGTGAAAGAGTTAGGTCTATTGGGTAGCTTTCTTGGACCTTTGTGTTAGTAAAAGCTGACACATTTTATTATAAAGTCCAGCTCTATTTTTTTATTTATTAGCTTAAATGAATTTGGGAAAATTCTTAGTTTTCATTTTTTTCAATAGAAAGTTAATCCAATACATTCCTTTTCCAAGGGGATTAAAAAAGAATATTATCACACTGCCTAGCACGAGAAGTTACTTTAGTAGGAAGTCTCAACAACCACAACATTTTAAGTTCTCATGGTTAGTGTTGGAGCAAGTGTCCCTGCTTTCCTTGTGGTGGGCTTGCTTCTGAGACTTGTATATTCTTTCTCTCTTTTTATTGTTTTTCTTCTTCCCTGTCTTCCTACTGCTTTAAAAATTTCATTTATGTGGGAAGCTCTAGAAGAGCAGATGCCTTCCACCTAGACAGATTTTGAATCATTCCTCCATGAACAGTTCTTGCTGTGAGTTTGCCTGTTGGCATCAGTAATGGTCTTTGGTTGCCCTAAGACACCAAGTTTATTAGTTCAATCAGTTCTTCAGTCTTCTATTTATTGAATGCCCCTGTGGTTTGTGACTTTTCTCAGTTGGTTTCTTGATAATAGCCCGTTGCTAGAGTCCCTAATGCTTGTGCCTTTTTTTATGAGGAATGCCATTTTATACTGTGTTCAATTCACCAGGGACTGCTTCATTGTAGAAATTTCTATCAAGCTCTCCCGTCCTGGGTGTCCTTGTCTCTTGCTTGCCCCTGTCAAAGTTTAAAGGACTTTCCTGATGTCAACACCCTGGCCCTCCAACAGTGTTGCAGCTGTCTGTGTTACTTCTGCCTCTGCAACAGATGTGGGTGGAGAAGTTCCTGCAGTGTAATGTTGACTTCCAGATGGTGGGCATGGGGAAAAAGAAGGTGTGTCAATAGGAGGGGAGGCTCCGGGAAGTGGGTGACAGAAGGGAGCAGACAGGTAGTGGGTAGAGGAAACAAGTGATGGGTGGCAGAGGGAGGGAATCATGTGGAACGTGCACGATTTGTCACATGCTATAGAAACTGACTCGGAATTTTCCACTAGCAAAATAAATGTCTGCATATTTACTTCAAAAAAGCCACACAATGTTAATACATTTGCCATAAGATTCACATAAATAATACATGAATTTTTTAGTAGCTGGTAATTAAAGTTTGTTGTTATTGTAAGGTTCCAGAAAAGCTATAATTACATATTCATAATATGCTTCCTCATGCACTTGAATTTTTAAATTAAGGAAATTTTGTTAGTATTTTTGATTTGTTACAGTTAACTTCTTTTGACCTTTAATTTTTGTTTCAGATTGTAATCTGCATAAGGATAGTTCATAGCTTGGTATTAATAAAAGAAATTTTACGTGCAATTTAGATTTGTAGCCAATTTCTTGATGATAAATGTACAATTCCCCACAATCCCGAGACAAGTTAAATAATACCTCTACTGTCTAAATTAGAAAATAGCTACCTGAGCTCATTATTTTGATATTTTCAATTTTAGTTAGTTGCCAAAGGCAATCTTGACTTTTATTACAAACTTTATAGGTACTGATTTCTGTTGTAAAACTGAATTCACACCCATGTTAGTGTACAGTGGTAGATTTTAAATATTATATCAAATATTATGTCAAAATTGTTGTCAGTTTTTGTTTTGGCTGATTAAAAACGAATAACTATGTTTTGATCTGGGGGCAAGGTAGCATTTCTTCATCACTTTAAAAGTGCTAATACAAATGAGAAACTGATTGCCTAGAAAAGTTTGACTCACCAGAGCAGAAGTTAAAATGTAATTGCAAACTGAAAACTATAAAGGTTAAATCTAAGGTCTGGAAGGCATTTCTAACCCTTAGAAGAAAAACTAAGCACCTGCTATCATAGAGTCCCTCAGAAAAGCCATTTATTCTAATGATTCAAATTCATCAAACATTAATCATATGCCTCTTAAGGAATATGTTGTTGAGGAACTTCTAGACTAATGAAGAAACAGACAGCAAAAAATATGACGTCTTAAGCACTATGCATGTAAATAATTTTAGTTGATAAAGAATATATCAATAAAATTTTAAATATAGTTTAACATGGAGGATAAATTCAGCACCTTTATTCTTGTGTCTGCCTTAATACAAAATTACTAAAATACTTAGTGTTTTTAAAAAATACTAATTCTTATTGAATTTTTCGGATATTAGATATGTCTTTCTAAAGTGCTTAGAAATTCATAAACTCTGGTATTAGAGACTTAGTGTAGCATATGGAAGTTTCTCAAAAAATGTCTGCTCACTGATTCTATTTTTAATATTTAAAAAGCATGGTGGGGCTTCCCTGGTGATCCAATGGCTAAGACTCTGGTGTTCCCAATACAGGAGGACAGGGTTCCATTCCTGATCAGGTAAATAGATGCCACATGCTGTAACCAAAGATCCAGCATGCTGTAACTAAGACCTGGTACAACCACATAAATACGTACATACATATCTTTTAAAAGTAAAAAACATGGTGACTCTAAGTAACAATACTGCATTGTATATTTGAAAGCTGCTAAGAGAGTAAATCTTAAAAGTTTAGGGGAAAAAAGTAATTATGTGAGGTTATAGTCAAGGGAGATTGATGAATTGAGAATGCAGAGTCATGGAGATACCCTATCCACAGGGAAATGACTTGAGTCCAGTGGCCATGCTGAGACTGTTAACTCAAGATGTTTTAAATATTTATTTTGTCAAATGACATTATCATTCCTAAATGATAAAATAAAATAAAAGTCCTACTTTTATTTCCTATTATAGATGTTGACCCTATCTCAGAATATTGCCCAACTGGAGGCTGAGGTGGAAAAGATTACAAGAGAGAAGATATCAGCTGTTCATCAACTTGAGGAAATTCAAAACCAGCTTGCTTCCCGGGAAATGGATGTCACAGAGGTACAAAGAGAGATTTTATTTACTAATTATGTAAATCTTTTCTCTGAAAATTTTTTCCTAGTCTGTAAATCTCAGGAAGAAGTCTGGAGTAGAAAATTTTTTTTGTTGTTTTGAAACAGTAAAGATCCACATAATGGTCATTCAGCAAGCATTTATTTATTAGCATCAGGCCCTTTGCTAGGTGCTGCAAATATGAAGATGGGTTAGACACAAACAATGTCCTCAAAGAACTTAAGGGTTAAGTTGTTGAGACAAACTTGTAAATAGGCAAATTTTATTACTTTAATTATTAAGTATTTGATAAAACTTGTATTTCTAAATTAGTCAGTTAGGGGTAATTTTTTCCCCAGAGATGGTGTAAGTTTGGTCTTCTCAATAATACTAAAAGACATACATTTATTTACAACATAAAGGTGCGTTTAACATAAAAAAATTCTCTACCTCTCATTCGTTTCAGACCTGTTCTTTAAAATCAAGATTCTAATACTACAACTTCTTATTCTATTGGTCCTTAAATTTATGCTTTACACTATGCTATCACAATGTCTGCGCTGTGGGCATCCGCACACTTGTGAACCAGGAACTGAAATGTTTAATGGTCATTAAGTGGCTAAGGTACCTGTTTAAGAAACACTAGAGGTCTATGTAGACTTCAGTAATCATTGGTTTAAGATGAAGTAACTCAATAGGGAAATGCATGGTGTAATAAATTAAATCAATTTGTTTTTCATCAACACATACCAGATAATTTTGTTAAAATGCACACTCATTTCATATTGTATTTTATTTCTCAACATATTTTCCCAAATTCTGACACATTTTTAATGCCATTATTGCTTTATAACTCAGTAATTTGAATTATCTTTAATATATACTAGGAAAGGAAGCCTAATTTTTCTTTTTTTCCCTTGAATTTATATAGTTCTTCATTTGCTTTCTAAAATTCCAGCTAGTTCATGCAAAGCTTAAAATATCATATTTGCCAGTATGATTGATGTGTTTGTGTGGAAGTGGGGGGTAGAAGTAAGAGAATTGGTGCAGAGGGATAGAAATGGTTGACCTGGATGATAGGTGAGAGCTACATGAGGATTTGTAGTTCATTATAAGGAGAGAACTTTCTGTTGAAATATGGACAGTAAAGAATGATTACTCTGTCTTTAGAACTGTTCAAAAGGACTCAAACATCAGGGGAGTGCCTTGTGATTGCTTCCAACTCTGTGATAATATAATCCTAGTTAAATTTAATTTGCTGATTTATTTTAGATGAAACTGAAGTGTTACAAATAAATTTAACAAATGCATTTTAAACCGAAATTAGTGAGGCAGGGAAACTTTAAAAATAAACTTAAGGGATACAATTATTTTAAATAGGACTTAATGCTTAGATAGTTATTATATATAATAATTTTGTACTGATACTGAGTTTTAAGCACCATGGCTGTGTAGTTGTTATGTGTTGGTATTATAATTTGGATTTTTAAATTATATTCTTATATGTAAATCAAATAGATTCAAATAGTGAAGGAAGACAATTAGGGCTCCTCTCATGTTTTTCTGTAGTTCTTGATTTTTAAATTTTACTTAGCTTTGACTAGTAATTTTGTGCATTATTAATATTTTTTAAATTGAAAGGATCAGCTCTCACATATTGAAGATATCTGAATTTCAAATACAGTTTTTAGTAATTTTATTCATTTTTTAAAAACTCTTTGAGGGCCACTGGGTAGAAACTTAGTTTTTCTTCTATCTTGTCACTATAATTTTCAAACACAGACTAGTTTAGTCTTAAGGTATTTTTTATTTAAACATAGGAAATGCATATAGATTTTACAAGATTCTAAAGCTTCAATAATGATGAAACTAATCTCTAAAATTCTAATAATCACTTTGGAGAACTACCAAAATTAAAAAGTTTCAGGTAGAATAGTCATTGGATGATACCTAATTTTTAAAATCTCATATTTGTAACTTAGAAACTGACTTAGCAGACATGTATTATTTGATCTCCCTACAAGTTCTCAGTTGTCTCAGAAGTTTGTAACTTCTTTATTTAGATTTGTCTGCTAGTTGCATTTTCTAAATGTATTTGTCTGTATGGAGATACCCTGGATTGAAAGAATATGTAAAGGATGATACATAATTTTTAGATACTACATGTGTTTATTATTTAATACTGTATTAAAATCATTTCACTTACATGTATATTTTCCTTTAATGTTAAATGCCATAGTTATTTTAAAAGCAGAGTGGACTTAGTTGCAGTCTATGATTTTTAATTTTATTAACTTGAATACATAGTATTCTGCATGGTAAGACTGACACTATCTACAAAGCCTACAGTAAATACTGGCTGGGTTCTACTCTAAACATAAATATTAATAATATAGTCTATTAACAGAGAGAAGAATTCCTTTATTAATTTCCTTAAATAAGAGCCTAACTGAGAAATAGTTTCAAGGTAAGTTTTAATATAGAAAAAACTATATTAATTTTTAATATATTTTTTAAAATAACATAGCTTAATATTTTAATTAAAAATTTTACCTATTCACAGTGAGATGATAGTGCATTTTAGAAGATCATATGCAATTGAAGCTCTTATTTTACGTGAAAAATTCTTGTGTATATTACCAGAGTTCCCTGGTTATGCTTTGCTTTATCTGTAATTTGAAGTTGCAAGACTCAATAATAGCTGATATTGCCTCCACATCTTAACAATATATTGAATACGCAAATAGCAAATGCCATTCCTAGAAAACTTGTTTTATTTATTCATATGACCTCTAGGGGGCACCAAAAGATCTAATTGCAGGCATTGAATAGTAGATTCCAGTAGCTATTGATCTAGTTTTTGTAATCTAACAGGTGTGTGGAGAAATGCGCTATCAATTGAATAAAACCAAAATGGAGAAGGATGAGGCCGAAAAGGAGCACAGAGAGTACAGAACAAAAACTAAAAGGGATCTTGAAATTAAAGATCAGGTAAGATTTGATACAAATGTAGTACCTGCAGCAATTAAAGATATAACTAATGTTTTTTTCCTGAAATCTTTGTGATTTTATTCCTAAGTCATTTATTTCTATTATATTCTTTCTAATTAATGGAATGATCCAATTTATACTATTAAAAGAATTTCATATACAGTTGCCTAAAATTATTCACATGAAGTTGTAAGAATACAACTGCATGCATATGAAATTCCACTCTGACGGGTCATAAATATACATTTGGGTATATGTATCTATTACTTAAAAAAGTTAAAAAAAATGTTCTAATGCACATTTTGAACCTAAAATATATGTAAATAAAGTTCTTGAAATATGCCAACTTGAATCCAATTTTAAGTGAAAAAGTTTAAAATTTGTGAGATGAGATGAGTTGATATGTAAACATGTCAATCAAATTGATTGTTGGCAGAGTGGAACCAGTTTTAGCTAAGACTATCATGAATACGTTTGTTCAGGAAACCTAAATACAGTAAAACTGGAAATGTTAGGGAAAAAAATGTTACTTACTTCAATTTAAGTTTGAACAGATGTTTTACATTATATCTTTGTTGAGATCATGTAGATACTTCAATTTTAATTGACAACATGGATAAAGTTTTTAGTGAGGCAGTTCCAAATATACTGACTTTTGATTTTCTTAGTTTTGTGTGACAGAACATTGAAAGCTTTCATTCTTTATATTCAGTGAAAGCAGGTTGATAAATCTATTCAATTAAAATAAAACTGAATTCTCAGTGTCATTATTTTAAAGAAATCACTATGGTTTAAAAGGGGGTAGCCCAAAGTAAATTTTTTGAAATATGTTTTAGTTCAACATTTTTACCAAATTTTACAACATATTTGTTTTTCAGCCCAATCAGCTCTCTATGCAAATAATGCAAAGACAATCGGGAAAAGTATTGAAAATGAAAGTGATAATGAAATTTAGTACAAAAAGTTTTTCAGGTGGTGGCTGAAATTCCTAGTACTGAAATAAAATCCAAACAGCCAAAATCAAATTCTGCTTTTGCACCACTACATTCATAGTGTTATAATGAGTTTTACATTTTCAAAAGAATTTTCATTATTAACAAGTAACATACATTTCATTATGTTCAAATAATGACGCTATTTTATTCTATCCAGTTGGGGGCGTGCCTGATAGTGGAATTAAAAATCCTTTATATCAGAAACTGAAGGTCTAGTATTACCAACCAACATGGAACTTTCCTTTTCTGATGTATCATAGCTTTTTTAAAAAGGTATCATATTGTCATGTTCCCTAGCATTATTATATGCCTTTCCTATTATTCTGTAGCATCTGCTAGCATAACATTTTAGACTAACTGAAATAAGGTAGAGTCTCCAAGCTATTTAAAAATTACATTTTAATGTTCTAGAGAGAAAAAAATACTATAGGAGCAATAAGATTATAATATATCTTAAAAATGAATAACATGCAGAAGTATTTGTAATATTTTTCTTTTCTCACTATATCTCAGTTTAATTAACTACTAATGATGTGGAGGCTAAATTCTGCAGGATTTTTAAAAGGAGCAGTTTTCATTTGTAAATATTACCTGCTAAATAGTAAAACATGAATAGTTTTTATAATGATTTCAATGTTGTTTTTAGATAGAGGTATGCCTTTTTAGGAAGTCAGAGTTAGGAATAAACTCTCCTAATAGTTTTCCAAGATGTTTCTAATGTGATGTGCATACTGTTTTTTTCTCAGACAGAATTTGAGGGCATCTTCTAGGTACTCTGTGTAACTATTCTGAATTGAACAGACAGTTGCCAAACAAGAAAGTAGTGGTGTCTCATTCCATGGATGGTCTGGAGTAGCAAGGCAGCAATTGTTCTTTGGTCTTTCAGCCATGACCTGACCTTCTGTCTTTAGGACTGAAGAAGCTACTTTGCTTGGCCACCATCTGCACTCAGGAGAGAAATTTACATTTAACTTTTAAAAGCTGGGCTGTTGAACATATATCTAAAATACCTATAAAATAATATACAACGATTTAACTTTTAAAGTGTTACATATCATGCAATTCGGAAAAACAGGAAGGCTATCTCTATGTTTACAAACAAGATGTTCCTTGTAATATGGTCCTTTTATTTATATTTTTGTTAATCTGGCCTCTTGATACATTTTTAAAGTAGGTGGGAAACTGTCAGATTGGAATGTGGTGAGAACAAGAGCTTTTTTGATGTATACAAAACAGGGCAAATGGTTGAGCACCAAAGTCATTTTCCTTGTGACCCAAGCCTTGACTCTGGCATAATTAGAAGGGAAGGTTAGGAGAAAAACAATGACCATCTCTTCCTCCCATTTTCTCCTTTTCTCTTTTTTTATTGTGTCAGGAACTGATGGGCAGATTATCCTTCCCATCAACTAACTCGTTTGTATCTCTTCAGTTAGAGCTCCTGCCAGCCTCAGAGGATGCTTCTAGCACCAAAAAAAAAAAAAAAAAGGACATTTGGTATGTAGAAGAATGAAAAATCTGTGCCCTGATTTTTTATTAGAAAATTTTTATAGGCAACAGTTAGACACATACACACACTCCACTATGGGGATTTTAAAATATTTGTGAAGGTAAAGAGACTATTACAATGAAATCCCACATCTCCATCACACAGGTTCCTCATTTTGCAATTCTGTTCCTTCGACTTCACATTTTATCTTCCCGTCTTCATTGTCATCTTCACCTTCCTTGTCACCTTTATCATCCTTTTCTTCTTCACCTTCTCTTCCTCTCCTGTCGTTTTCCTTCTCTTCTGCTTTTGAAATATATAAAGTCATGTCATTTTACCCATAATAAATGCAGATGTACACAGATGTAAACTCTGTATACATCTATGAAGAATTTTTTCACAGTCACTATGTCATCACACCTAACAATATTAACAGTAATTCTTTAATATCCTATAATGCACAACCCATATTCGATTTTTTCTGACCATCTCTACAATGACTGTAGTCAGCTTATTCAAATCAGGAAGATAGTTATATTTTTGTATGTTAGAATGTTGTGGTGTTATCTTCTTTAATAGAAAATAAAGGGAAATCTTAGAAAAATTTTGCTTTTCCCTGTCTGTTGTTATCAGTAAGTTTCAAGCATAATGTCTTGAATAGTGCTTTATATTTGTAAGGTACTTCGAAGGAAATATGAATTAATCCTGTAGCAAACTATCTGAAGGAAATGGCTACCTTGCAGCAACCCCCATCATCATATTCTGAAAGGAGCCTGTTAGTCTGACATTCAAAATATATAATTAATTTCAGAGCCTTACATTTAGGATTTAGGAAGGTGGCAGGAAGCCCTGGCAGCACGAAGGGTAGCTGACTCTGAAATGAGCGATATATAGTGAAGTTTTCTGTATTAGCTTCCATTTGGGGGGATGAGTCTCAGAGGTGATTCTTTACAGCCCTGAATCTTTGATTAGGGCCTAATACAAAATGAAAAATACAAAGTTCTTTGTTCCTCAGAACAGGAAAAAAGTGATGTTAAAGGGAATAAATTATGAAACATTTTCCTTTCTCCTGCAGTCGGCTTCTCTCCTCTCTCTCCCCTTTCTCCTTTCCCTCTTCCTCCATCCTCCTGCATGTCATTTATTTGCTATTTAGTGTTGGACCCCCTCCAGCATGGGAGACTCATGGTGGGAGCTGCAGACCCCCATAGGTGCCCCATGACTGGTTATACAGATGGGTCCAGTTTCCAGGTTTCCCATGCCACCAGCTAAAAAACCTGTAATACCACGCCCCATTGGGGAAGAGAGACAGTCAGTCTTCATCCCAGGGTGGGTCAGCTGGGCAGCCTCCACGTGCTGGGATCAGGGTGGGCAGAGGCTCCACGCTGAGTCCACTGAGTGTGCTGTAGTGCCGTCAGGCAGGAGCAGGGGTCGTCAACTCCATGTCCCACCCTCAGATGTCAGGGATGTACATACTCAACCCAGCCTTTCTCAGACTCAAATCCAGGCTCCCACCAGATGTAAAGGATAATAGCAGAACTCGGGTGCATGCCTGCATGCTCAGTTGCTTCAGTTGTGTCCAACACTTTGCGACACTATGGACTGTAGCCTGCCAGGCTCCTCAGTCCATGGGATTCTCCAGGCAAGAATGCTGGAGTGGATTGTCATGCCCTCCTCCAGGAGATCTTCCTGACCCAGGGATCGAAACTGGGTCTCCTGCATTACAGGTGGATTCTCAGCCACCAGTGAAGCCCAGCAGAACATGTTCCTCCCCCTAATACTGCTGTGACCTGGTCCCATCCATGGTGGAGGGCAGCACGGTCCCAAGGCAGGGGCCAGGAAGAGGAAACTAAAAGGGAACAAGTGTCCAAGCCGTGAGGCAGTAGACAGACAAGACCACAGATGTAAGTGGGGCTTCCATTGGTGCCATCAGACTTCACCAGTAAAACCCAGATTCCAACATAAAATCATTGAGAAGAATTTTAAAACGTTGACCACAGAGCATTAAACTGCAAGTGCAGAGCCCTTCTAAACACAGGTCCCTATGTGAGCACACTGATCACACGCCCATGAAGCCACCATAGCTATGGGGATAAGCAGACAGAGATTTGGTATGCTAATGCAGGGGTCCCCAATCCCTGGGACTGGTAGTGGTCCCAGGCCTTCGGGAACTGGCCACACAGCAAGAGGTGAGCAGCGGGCGAGTGTGGGAAGCTTCATCTGCCACTCCCTATTGGCTGCATTATCTCCGGAACCATCGCCCCACCACTTCCTTCCGTGGAAAAACTGTCTGCCACCAGCACAACACTGTAAAGCAATTTTCCTCCAATTAAAAAATAAAAAATAAATTTAAAAATCGTCTTCCACAAAACTGTCCATGGTGCCAAAAAGGTTTGGGGCCACCGTGCTAATGCACATAGATACATGCCTACTTATAGAGATATGAGCATATGTTTACGCACAGGTGCCCTGTAGCTGTAGAAGAGGGCTAGCAAATGACCGCCCACGGGCAGCTCTGACCTGCAGGCAGTTGTTAGAAATCAGATTGTCACAGAGCACGGTGACACTCGCTTGTTACTGTACTGCCTATGGCTGCTTTCCTGCCACGAGGCAGAGTTGAGAAGCTGTGGCATAGCCCACCACAACTGAAATACTTGCTCTCTGAGCCTCTACTGAAAATGCTTGCCAACCCCTGCCCTGAGGAAAAGATAAAACTTTTGTTTCCCCTGCCCTCTAGAATGTGGAGCTTTGAGATTGAAGACTCACCAATCTTGAAGTATAACGTAACAGCTTTAGAGCATTTCGCAGTATAGGAAATGTGCCTGATGCCTGAGCTCTTAGTCATCTAGCGGTATCAGCAGATGGGTAAAGGACTGGTCACTGTGTTAGGGTCTGATTAGAGGCATGTGACTTAATAATGGCTTGGATGGGGGTACAAATATAAATACATAAATTGTTTTGTAATAATAGTACAAAATGTTTAGGTTAGTTTAATTTCTGTCAAAGATAAGACTTTCTTATCAGTATGGTGTAAGTTAGAATTCTGGAGTTGTGGCTAACATTGCATAGGAAGTGTTGAAGTTCAAAATTACCTGAGTGGGGTAATCAAAGAAAATATTTAAGGATAAAGCACATATACAAAAGAAGTAAATCTGCAAATTTTTACTAGAAAATTAGGGCAAAAAAAAGGATTTGAGGGTTGTTTATATCTACAGCAGCACGACTCCACACTTTAATGCTGACATTAAAAAACGTAGACTGTGTCAACACAAGAGTTATAAGTTCAGTTGAATTCATTAGATTGTTGGGAGTAGTACATCTGTTTTGTATGGCTGTGTAGAGAGGAAGCCCTATGTGTCCTAAAGTACGACCTACTTAAGGCCTGAGAAATAAAAGCAATAAAGGAAAGTTGAAGAATTGTACCTTTCTACTTAGAGAAGACTAAAACTGCTTCACTTGTCTTTCTGGACTTGACATAATTTTAAGGAGAAAGCTAAACACTTGTTCTTGATCTTTAGTAAGGAAAGAATAAGAACAAAGAGATTTAATCACAGCAACTGGAAATTATAGTAGCCCAAAATAAGAATTTTCTGACAGCAAGATGATTGAAATAGATTGCTGTAACAGATCATGGAACTTTTAGCTTTAAACAGACACTAAAGGATCTCTGAGGTCCATTGTCTCTTATTTGATTCTGGAAACATCCTAGGAACATTTCATTGTCTGTATTAATGTGGCTACTAAGGGTATTAATATTTGTCTTTTCTATAATTTAGGGCTTCCCTAGTGGCTCAGATGGTAAAGAATCTGCCTGCAATGCAGGAGACCCAGGTTTGATCCCTGGGTGATGAAGATCCCCTGGAGAAGGAAATGGCAACCCACTCCAGTATTCTTGCCTGGAGAGTTCCATGGACAGAGGAACCTGAGGGGCTACTGTTCCTGGGGTCTCAAAGGGTCATACATGACTGAGTGACTAACACTTACACTATCATTCATAATTTAGCACTTACAGATTAAAATAAAATCCTGTTCGGCTCTATTCTCTCTTATGTGTCTGTAATGCTATATACTCTCTTTAGGGGGCTTTTGGGGAATATACTGAGATAATGGATGGCTTCTGAGAGCTAGGCTTCAGAGACTATCCACCTACCACCTGCAGCCTCACTTCTAGCTCTGAAAAATGACTGGGAGGGGCCACTTGGGCACGCCGTTCGTACATGTAATCACTTGGTCCTGGTGATGACAGAGTTGCTCTCCAGTGTTCTTCACACCCTCTTTCAGTGATGGAGGTTTAGCACATTCCCCTCCCTGCTCCTCACTTAGACTGTAGCCATTCCAGAGGGCTTGGCCTGCCCACACCAGCTACACCAGACACTGTGGGGTGATAACTGGAAGACCCAGGTCCTGCCCTTAGGGGGTTTATATTCTAGTTTAAGAGCCAGAGTACACATTTGAACATGCCTAAAAAATACTTGTAAAGTAGCATATCGACAAGTGCAAATTAATGTAGTGTGAACTTCATGCTGGCTACAGCCCATGAGAGGAGAATCTGGTTCCATGTGTGTGATGCAATAAAGCTTTCTTATTTTTTTAAATAGCATCTTCCCTAAGTATGCCCTAAAGCATTGTTCAGTATACTTAGATAAATTTGTGTTCTTATCACAGCCCAACCAAGAATTCTGAGAAAAATTTTCACCCTGGTGTATGTCTAATAAATCGGCTTCTTTTGTTCTTGTGCTGTGGGATGCTTGAATGGGATAAATAGGATTAATGTGAATAATTTAAAATATCTCCATTTAATAAAATATTACCAATTTGTTATTTTTCTGAAATACCAGATAAAGTTAATTTCTTCATTTAAAATCATAATTACATTCATAAGATCAGAAAATTAGCAATAAAAAAAGTAAGTTTGAATTTTGAACAAAGAAACAGTTCGACATCAATCCAGGGAAGAATATCAAGTTGCAGGTCCTTGGGGCATTTAGCATGAATAACTTTAATAATGATTTGGGCAGTGGTTTTACGTGGCAATATATGTATATCTCATTCATAAAAACACTACAGAAATTCATACAGTCATAAAAGTCATTTGATTTTCTAGAAAAGATGATAATGCTATTCACCATAATAATACATCTTTAAAAAAATCAAATGTGTAAGCAGAAACAATGTATATGAAAGTAACAATTCAGGGCTATTTAGCAGTAATGGTACAAATAAGAAACAAAACAAGCCCTTTTAGAAATAATCTGTGTTAAGGGATAAACATTTAGATAAATGCTTACCTCTGGAAAGGAATATAAAACTGTAAAGAGAAGTCAAAAAACATTTTTGTGTTTAAGGAAGTCATAAGATTGATTCATCAAAATATTGATTCTAAAGAAATGTAATTTTTGCGGTATTTCAGTTTCAGTGAATGATACATATTTTGGTCCTTAAAAATTTGGGGCATACTTATTTTGACTTTAAAAGTTGATCCAACCTTCTAACATTATAGATTATCTGCTCTAGCTACAAAGTCAAAAATTCTGGTGACTACCAGGTGCAGCAGCTCTTTGAATGTGTTTGCATGTGTGCTGGCAAACTGGATGATATTAGACATAGGACAGCTACAGCCGCTTTATTTATAGTCCAGAAATATTAGTACCAATATCCAGTATAAATACTACTAATTACTACATATGTATACATTTAAAAACAATATTTACTGTATAAACAGAAGCACATTCACAGAAGCCAATGATTCTATCACTCAATAGAGCAAATTGTTTTCATTTTTCTGTTTTACCTTCCGCTTTTTGTCCATATGCATATATATTATTTTCAAGTAGTAAATACAGCCTAGATATAATTTTGTTTTTTACTTTTTTCACTTAACAGTGTCTTAAGCTTTTTATGTTTTGCTGCCTTCTCTTCATAGATCACTTTACTGTGGTCATTTACATGGATTGGATTAGCCAGAAAGTTCATTTGGATTCAAAACCCAAATGAACTTTCTGGTCAACCCAGTGCTTTCAAAAGAAAAGTGATACGTCATATTTTGAAGAGAACAGATGCTGTTATAAATTTAGAATCCTTTTGCCCTAGACTTCACTTGTTTCTTTAATTCAGCAACCATATATTGCATGCACTATCCTGACCTAGAATAACCTTCTGTTCTTTTTTGTTGTTTTTTGGGGTGTAGTAGCATTACAATGTTATGTTAGTTTCTGCTACACAAGGAAGTGAACCAGCTCTATGCATATATCCCCTTCCTCCTACTCTCTCACCCCACCCCTCTAGGTCACCTCTAGAGCACCAAGCTGAGCTCCCTATTCAGCAGTGAACTTCTGTTCTTAAAAAGGGGAGTATGTATCAATAAGATAGGTTTCCAAATAAGTATATGTCAAAGACCATAATAACTGTCATTAGCAAACCACAAAAGGGTATGCAGACTTAGAAGGAGAGAGGACAGAGTTGAAGGATGGTAAGGATGTTGCCCACCATGGGCGGAAGATGAAGGCATGTAGGTTGAAATAAGGCAGATTGAACAAAGAAATGGAGATGGGCCTGTAGGGGAAAGAGGAAGTAAGTATTCAAGGAATATATGTATCTTTTGATTCCATAGCATACTTGTATCACTGACCTCAGTATTTCAAGTGCCACGTCCCTGTTCTAAAAGATTGCCCATAGAAAAAAAGGCTTATATCAGTCTCAGAATCCCCGTGTAATTGCCTGCTTACAATATTCTGCATGTCCTACTACCAGGCACGGAAGTCATGTTTTATTTTGGGAATATTTGTATGAGTTTTTCATTTCTTTTTCAGTGTTTTCTATGTAATGAGACAATTTTATGATTTTCAAACTTCAGAGGACCTACAACAAAATGACATTTTATTTAAGTGTTTGGGCACTTCCCTGGTGGTTCAATGGCTAAGATTCCATGCTCCCAATGCCAGTGGCCTGGGTTCCATCCCTGGTCAGGGAACTAGAGCCCACATGCTGATTAAATACTAGTTAATGATCCGAATAATTGATACTTTTGAACTGTGGTGTTGGAGAAGACTCTTAAGAGTCCCTTGGACAGCAAGGAGATCCAACCAGTCAATCGTAAAGGAAATCAGTCCTGAACATTCATTGGAAGGACTAATTCTAAAGCTGAAACTCCAATACCTTGGCCACCTGATGCAAAGAACTGACTCATTTGGAAAGACTCTGATGCTGGGAAAGATTGAAGGTGGAAGGAGAGGGGGACAACAGAGGATGAGATGACTGGATGGTATCATCGACTCAATGGATGTGGGTTGAGCAGGCTCCGGGAGTTGGTGATGGACAGGGAAGCCTGGTGTGCTACAGTCCATGGGGTCATAGAGTCAGACACTACTGAGCGACTGAACTGAACTGAATCTGCAATGAGGACTAAAGTCCTACTCTGAATTAAGAATGAAGTTCTATTGGAAAGATTTTAGGCCACAGCAAACTTCTCAAGATAGTGTTTTGGATAATAGAATTTGTATGCTGTAACTAAATATCCTGCATGCTGCAATTAATACCTGGCACAGCCAAATATTGGAGAAGGAAACGGCAATCCACTCCAGTATTCTGACCTGGAGAATTCCATGGACTCTGTAGTCCATGGGGTTGCAAAGGGTCAGACATGACTGAGCGACTTTCAGTTCACTTTACTACAGCCAAATATAAATAAATAAAAAGTATTTTTTTAAAATCAAAGTATATTCCTACTTTAAAAATAAAGTGTTAGACCTGAGTAGGATGAGTTGTCTAGAAATAAGAGAACTGGCAGTTACCTTAATGATTTGTAGAACATTTCCACATGACTGATAATGGAAGGCGAAACACAGAGTGTGCAGCACATTACTTTAGCTATGGAGTGTGAGTCCAAAGACTTGATTGACTTCTTGATTTAACTTTTCAGCTAGCTTCCTGAGCAAACCTCTGAGAGACTCGTTTTCTTTCCCAGTAAAGTAAGAAGCTTGGCTAAGTGAAAGTTAAATTTTCTTTGTGTCTTGAATGCCCATGTTTCCAGAAACATAAATATATTTCTGCTATTCTTAATTATGAATTAAGTATTAATAAAATCAATAAAATTATGTGCAGTCTCAAGTGTTATTCCAAACTTGCCATTCTCTCTGATTTATAAAAATGACATTTCTGTTACAATAAGAATGAACTTTTACTACTATCGGCCTCAGGTTATATTCTTTTCATTATGGTGAATGCTAGAGCAATAAAATGTCTAGCCTTTAAACAGTTGAATTAAGTTACAAGATAGACATCAGTTAACCTGCGATAAGAATTAAAGATCTACTCTGAATTAAGAATGAAGTTCTATAGGAAAGATATTAGGCAATAGCAAACTTCTCAACAGTCTTTTGGCAGAGAAGTCACTCTTCAGGAAGCCCGCAGAATTAAATACTCTCAGCCAGGGCTTTGTATCTATGTGAACCCCTGATCCTCAGAAATGAATTGGTGACTCCTTGAGACACGGCAGTAATAGTTGATGCCTTAAGTTTCAGTTTTTCCTTGGTGCTGTCTCGTAAACAGAGCCCTGGAATGAAATGTGGTATCACTGGATCTTGATGACCTAGAATATGATATTTTTTGTACTTTGATTTTTTAATCATCAGAACAAGAACAGATTTTTAATTCTGTTAGAGAATTCACATATCCCTAGCATGTTTCCCTGACCCTTATTAGAGTCCAGCCTGAGAGACTGCCCTAGACAGAGATCCTAAATGTAACTAACTGCAGAGTGCTCATGACTATTTATACACTGCAAGGTGTTTAGATTTTCATGTTGCTATTCTAAGGAGATGGTCAAGGTAATTTAACCTTTTTTTGTTGTTATGATCTGTATTTAAGTGGATCACTTACACTGACATTCAGATTTTAGGGAACAGACAAGAAAACAGAAGTGTCCTAATTTCTAGCCTGCTTTATACTTCCCTGGGAATTTTTGGCATTCCCTGTGGGAAATAGAAAATTCTTTTGTGTAAGACTGTCTCCACTCACAACTGAAGTTCTGATATTCATTCATACTCATCCTCTCTCTCTTGCTCTCTTCTTCCCCCATCCGGTGGTAATAAAAATGCAAGTAATAGCATTAACCTGGCTTCAGAAATCATGAATCAAGTTGTGGTTGAAAGGTCCCCATAAAATGCAAGGCAATGCTCCTATCTTAGAGAGAGTGGCAACCAAGGAAGACAGGGATGTAGAAGCTTTTAGCGAAATTTTAAGAAGATGGAGGAGAAAGAATTACTGAATTGCTTGACATGAAAGTTTGTCCCATCATTGCAAGTACTACCTTTTCTTTTGGGCCCTTCTTTCACTTGCTCAGAATTTTCTGCATAGAAATCTGAAAATACCCATTTTAAAAAAATTATTGAAATTAGTTGATTTACAATGTTACGATAGTTTCAGGTCCCTAGCAAAGTGATTCAGTTATATCTATATATAGATATGTATAGAGTCTTTCCATTATAGGTTATTATACAAGATATTGTGTATAGTTTCCTATGCATCACAGTGATTTTTGTCGGTCATCTGTTTTATATGTAGTAGTATCTACATTTTTATTCCAAATGCCAAATTTATCCCTATGTCATTTCCCATTGGGGCTTCCCTGATGGCTTAGCAGGTAAAGAATCTACTTGCAATGCAGGAGATATAAGAGACATGGGTTCGAAGTCTTCTTTGAACCCACTGAAGTATTCTTACCTGAAAAATCCCATGGACGGAGGAGCTTGGCGGGCTACAGTCCAAAAGGTCACAAAGAGTCGGATACAACTAAACCAGTGAGCACACACTCACCTTTCCCCTTTGGCAATTATAAATTTGTTTTCTATGTCCATGAATCTATTTTGTAAATAAGTTCACTTGTATCATGTTTTTAAATTCCATGTTTAAATGGTATAATATTTATCTTTCTCTGTCTGACTTACTTAATGTAGTAATCTCATACTGAGAGGTAACTGTCATATCCTAATTTGAATGAGAAAATTCAGGCTGTCATTTTCAACTTATCTCTACGCTTAAGTTTATCACAGAAAAATAGGGCTGGGTCAGTATTTCTTCCCTAAATAACTGAAAGTCCGCTATGTACATAGTAATTGAAGCTGTTTAAGGGTTTATATATCAAGAGCCAGATATATTTTGATTTAAAAGGGGAGTTAAGGTAAATGAATGGATCAAATATCTATTTATGTATTAAAAATCTATAAATATATATCTTTGTGTGTGTGTATAGGTACATGTATGAGTATATGTGTCTATTATATATATATATTATATATATATATATTTATCACTAATATGTAATACAGGAAGTATGACTTGCTGATAAACAGGGTTTTCTTGTGTGTGTGTATAGGTACATGTACGAGTATATGTGTCTATTATATATATACATTATATATATATTTATCACTAATATGTAATACAGGAAGTATGACTTGCTGATAAACAGGGTTTTCTTGAGCAGAGCCTGAAGTCTCTAAATGCTGAATTTAGGATATCTTTGACTTACCTCATCAGCCAGGAAAGAACAAAGGAACCTTGAGTTGTTCCAGTTATAAAAACAAGAAGAAAAGAGGAAAAGAAAAACTAAGCAGGAAGAGAAAATGAGAAGGATTTTACAAGGCATTCTAAAGTCATACTAAGAGTAACTGGGCTTCACCTCTACTTACTTACCTCTACTTAGTTTCACATTCAACTATAACTCAGAAGGGGCCAACATGAGCACAGATCCATCATTATATTCCATCAGTATTTTCAGGAGGGATCCAAATCATGGATTTTTTAAAACTGTAACTGCTATAGTTCTTCTCCACCCGCATCTCCCTCAACCATTGCTGATTGTTGAGAGTAAGTTCATATAGATTGGCATTTTTCAGACCATGCTTTCTAACCACGTAGCAATAAAATTCATGAAGGTATTTTTTATCTTTTGTCTCCCTTGTTTCAGTGGCTACATATGAAGGATCAAAGGGAGGACATCAGATAATAAAGGGCAATAGTTTGATGAGCACTGAGAATCAATGACTTAGTCTGGCCCCTTCATTTCATAAATGATTAGGCTGTGAGTGAGCTGAGAGTGAATGCCTCATTTTAATGAATCCATTTATTTAACTATTAGTTACTAGTAACCTATTAGGTGTCACTAACAAATAGGCACTGGGGTTGAATTGAAAAACAAAATATATTTATTATTCACACAACTCTTATAGTCTGGTGAGACCATTAAATGTGATGAGATAAGGGCCGAGTGGAAGGGTAGCTTACTGTGGTGGGAGAGGGTTCAAAAATATTTTACACAATAGTCAGTCAGTTTTCAACATGGATAATACAAAAATTCAATGGATGAAACAATAAATGATGCTGGGAAAACTGGATATCCAGATGTAAAAGAAAACGTTTGGGCCCCTACCTTTTATTATAGTCGTGTCTGCCTCTTTGCGACCCCATGGACTGTAGCCTACTAGGCTCCTCAGTCCACGGAATTTTCCAGGCAAGAGTAATGGAGTGGGTTGTCATTTCCTTCTCCAGGGGATCTTCCCAACCCAGGGATCTAACCTGGGTCTCTTGCACTGCAGGCAGATGCTTTACTGTCTGAGCCACCAGGGAAGCCTTACCTTTTATTATATGTAAAAGCAAATTCAAAGTAGATGAAAAACCTGAATGTAAGAGCTAAACTTATAAAATTCTTGCAAGAAGACATTGACGTAAATCTTTGTGAACTTGGACTAGGCAATGACTTTTTGGATAGGACACTAAAAACATAAGCAACAGCAGAAAAAAATAGATAAACTGTATATCATCAAAATTAAAAGCTTCTGTGCTTCAGAGGACATCATCAAGATAGTGGCAAGAAAACCCACAGAATGGGAGAAAATTTTTACAAATCACCTAATCTGATAAGAGACTTGTTTCTAGAATGTATAAAGCAGGCTTACAATTTAATAATAAAAACCCAATTCAAAATCAGGCAAAGCATCTTAATAGATATTTTTCCAAAGAAGATGGACAAATGGCAAATAAACACATGAAAAGATGCTCATCATCATTAGCTGTCAGAGAAATGCAAATCAAACCAAAAGTGAGATACTACTTCACACTTGCTAGGATGGCCATAATCAAAAAGACAGATAATAACAAGTGTCAACAAGGATGTGGACAAATTGGAGCATCGTATATTACTGGCAGGACTATAAGCTATGCAGGTGCTTTGGGAAATAGTCTGATGGTTTCTCAAAAGTTTCAACTTAAAGTTTCCATATGACCAGTAATTCTGCTACTACGTATATACCCCATAGAAATGAAACATGTCCAGACAAAACATATTCATGAGTGTTCATAGTAGCATTACTCATAATAGCCACAAACTAATAACCCAAATGTTTTTCAACTAATAAAGGGATAAATAAAATATGATTATCTATATCTATACAGCTATATGTTAGCAATAAAAAAGAATGAGGTGCTGATACATTCTATAACATGGTTGAACCCTGAAAATATTCCACTTAGTAGAAGAAGTTAGTCACAAAAGACAGCATATTGTATGATTCCATTTCCCCAAAATGTTCAGAATAGGCACATCTATAGAGAAAGATTAGTAGATGCTTGGATTGAGGGCAGATGGGGAGTACTGTTAATGGGTATGGACTTTCTTTTGGTGTGAAAAAATGTTCTAAAATTGGTCAAGGTGATGGTTGCCCACCTCTATGAATACACTAAAACACATTCAATGATATACTTTAATGGAGGAATTATATGTGAATTATGTCAATAAACTTGTTATAATAGAGATTCTACCATAAAATTCATATTTTAACATAGTCTGGAGGAGAAAAAAAGAGGGTGGGAATGGAAGGCCATTCAGCAAAATGGATAGAACGTGCAAAGACACTGTTTGTCCTATATATACCTGAGGGCAAACGGGGCCATAAGAGATGAGGAGAGAACATTGAGTCCTGGAAAACTATCAATTGCCAGAAATGTCTGTAAACTACAAAGTCAGAGTCCATGTCTTATTCATCATTGTATCTCTAGTATCCAGCACAAAGAGGGCCTACTACAAGTTTTATCTGTTAGTTGAATGATTGAATAAATTAATGCCTAAATGAGCTAAAGAATTTTAAATAATTAATGTGTGCATGCTAAATCACTTCAGTCGTGTCTGGGTCTTTGCCACCCTATGGTCTGTAGCCCACCAGGCTCCTCTGTCCATGGGCTACTCCATGCAAAAATACTCAAGTGGGTTGCCATGCCCGCCTCCAGGGGATCTTCCTGACCCAGGTATCAAACCCACGTTTCATGTCTCCTGCATTGGCAGGCAGTTTCTTTACGACCAGCGCCACCTGGGAAGCCCAAATAATTAATAATTGTCCCTAAACTAGTTGACAGATCCTCTAACTCCTAGTTCATCTTTGTTGTGCTATATCAGGCAAAAAGTTTTTTTAATACAATTTCAAAAGGTTGCTTCCCATTTACAGTTATCACAAAATACTGGCTTCATTTCCCATGTTGTACAACACTTCCTTGAGCCTATCTTACATTCAGTAGTTTGTACCTCCCACTCCCCTATTCCTATGTTGCTCCCCACTACTGGCAACCACTTTTTTATTCTCTAGTGGTGTATTGTCTGTGAGTCTGATCCTTTTATGTTATACTCATTAGTTATATTTTTCAGATTCCACATATAAGTGATATCATACAGTACTTGTCTTCTCTATGTTATTTTACTTAGCATAGTGCTCTATAGAGAGAGTCCATCAAATTTCATTCTTTTTTATGACTGAGTAGTATTCCATTGTATATGTACACCACATCTTCTCTATCTTTTCATCTATTAATGGACACTTAAGTTGTTCTCATGTCTTGGCAATTGTAAATAATGCTTCTGTGGATGTTGGGGTACATATATCTTTTCAAGTTAGTGTGTTTCTATTCTTATTTTTTGGATATATACTCAGGAGTGGAGTTGCTGAATCATATGGTAGTTCCAGCTTAAGCTTTTTGAGAAACCTCCATACTGTTTTCCTTAGTGCCTCTGCCAACTTACACTCCCACCATCCAGTATACAAGGGTTCCCTTTGCTCCATATGATTGGTAGTATTTGCTATTTGTAGACTTTTTGATTATAGCCATTCTGACAGGTGTAAGGTGATATCTCATGGTGGTTTTGATTTGCATTTCCATGATGATTAGCAATGTTGAGCATCTTTTCATGTGCTTCTTGGCCATCTGCATTTCCTCTCTGGAAAATGTCTATTAGGTTCTGCCCATTTTTTAATTCTGTTGTCTCTTTGTTTTGACGTTGAGTTGTGTGAACTATTTGTATATGTTGGATATTAATGTCATATTTGTCATACCATTTCCAAATATTCAGTAGCTTGTCTTTTCATTTTGTCAATGATTTCTTTTGCTTTTCAAAAGCTTTTAAGTTTAATTGTGTCCAGTTGCTCAGTCGTGTCCAACTCTTTGCAACCCCATGACTGCAGCACACCAGGCTTCCCTGTCCATCACCAACTCCCAGAGCTTGCTCATTCATGTCCATCGAGTCGGTGATGCCATCCAACCATCTTGTCCTCTGTCATCCCCTTCTCCTTCCTTCAATCTTTCCCAGCGTCAGGGTCTTTTCTAATGAGCTGGCTTTTTGTATCTGGTGAACAAAGTATTAGAGCTTCAGCATCAGTCCTTCTGATGATATTCAGGATTGATTACCTTTAAGACTGACAGGTTTGATCTGCTTGCAGTCCAAGGGACTCTCAAGAGTCTTCTCAACACTGCAGTTCAAAACCATCAATTTTTTGGCACTCAGCTTTCTTTATGGTCCAACTCTCACATCCATACATGACTACTGGAAAAACCATAGCTTTGACTATATGGACTTTTGTCAGCAAAGTAATGTCTCTACTTTTTAATAAACTGTCTACATTGTCATACCTTTTCTTCCAAGGAACAAGCATCTTTTAATTTCATGGCTGCAATCACTGTCTGCAGTGATTTTGGAGCCCAAGAAAATAAAGTCTCTCAATGTTTCCTTTGTTTCCCCATCTATTTGCTATGAAGTGATGGGACCAGGTGCCATGATCTAAGTGTTTTGAATGTTGAGTTTTAAGCCAGCTTTTTCATGCTCCTCTTTCACTTTCACCAAGAGGTCCTTCAGTTCCTCTTTGCTTTCTATCATAAGGGTGATATCATCTTCATACCTGAGGTTATTGATATTTCTCCTAGAAATCTTGATTCTAGCTCGTGCTTTATCCAGCCCAGCATTTTCCCATGATGCAATCTGCATATAAGTTAAATAAGCAGGGAGATAATATGCAGCCTTAAGGTATTCCTTTCCCAATTTGAAGCCAGTCCGTGGTTCCATGTCTGGTTCTAACTGTTTCTTCTTGAGCTGCATACAGGTTTCTCAGGAGGCTGGTAAGGTGGTCTGGTATTCCCATCTCTTGAAGAATTTTCCACAGTTTGTTGTGATCCACACAGTCAAAGTCATACTCAATGAAACAAGTAGATGTTTTTCTGAAATTCTCTTGCTTTTTCTATGATCCAACGGATGTTGGCAATTTGATCTCTGGTTCCTCAGCCTTTTCTAAATCCAGCTTGAACATCTGGAAGTTCTTACTTCATGTACGTACTATTGAAGCCTGGCTTGGAGAATTTTGAGCTTTACTTTGCTGGCATGTAAAATGAGTACTACTGTATAGTAGTTGGAACATTCTTTGGCATTTTCTTTCTTTGGGATTGGAATGAAAACTGACCATTGTAGTCTTGTGGCCACTGCTAACTTTTCCAAATTTGCTGGCATATCAAATGCTGCACTTTTCCAGCATCACCTTTTAGGATTTGAAATAGCTCCACTGGAATTCCATCACCTCCACTAGTTTTGTTTGTAGTGATGCTTCCTAAGGCCCATTTGAATTTGCACTCCAGAATGTCTAGCTCTAGGTGAGTGATCACACCAGCGTGATTAGTGGTGGTTTAGTCGCTAAGTCATGTACAAGTCTTGTGACCTCATGGATTGTAGCCTGCCAGGCTCCTCTGTCCATGATATTCTCCAGGCAAGAATACTGTGGTTATCTGGGTCATTGAGATCTTTTTTGTATTGTTCTTCTGTGTATTCTTGCCATCTCTTCTTAATATATCTTCTGCTTATGGTAGTTCCATACTGTTTCTGTCCTGTATTGTGCCCATCTTTGCATGATATGTTCCCTTGGTATCTCTAATTTTCTTGAAGAGATAAGTTTAATTCAGTTCAGTTCAGTTCAGTTGCTCAGTAGTGTCCAACTCTTTGCAACCCCATGAACTGGAGCATGCCAGGCCTCCCTGTCCATCACCAACTCCCAGAGTTCAACTCAAACTCACGTCCATCGAGACAGTGATGCCATCCAGCCATCTCATCCTCTGTCATCCCCTTCTCCTCCTGCCCCCAATCCCTCCCAGCATCAGTCTTTTCCAGTGAGTCAACTCTTCACATGAGGTGGCCAAAGTACTGGAGTTTCAGCTTTAGCATCATTCCTTCCAAAGAACACCCAGGACTGATCTTCTTTAGAATGGACTGGTTGGATCTCCTTGCAGTCCAAGGAACTCTCAAGAGTCTTCTCCAATACCACAGTTCAAAAGCATCAATTCTTCGGCACTCAGCTTTCTTCACAGTCCAATTCTCACATCCATACATGACTACTGGAAAAACCATAGCCTTGACTAGATGGACCTTTGTTGGCAAAGTAATGTCTCTGCTTTTGAATATGCTATCTAGGTTGGTCATAACTTTTGCTAAGTCATGTCCAAGTCTTGTGACCTCATGAATTGTAGCCTGCCAGGCTCCTCTGTCCATGATATTCTCCAGGCAAGAATACTGTGGTTATCTGGGTCATCGAGATCTTTTTTGTATTGTATTTGTATTACTCCAAGGAGTAACCGTCTTTTAATTTCATGGCTACAATCACCATCTGCAGTGATTTTGGAGCCCCAAAAATAAAGTCTGACACTGTTTCCACTGTTTCCCCATCTACTTCCCATGATGTGATGGGACCAGGTGCTATGATCTTAGTTTTCTGAATGTTGAGCTTTAAGCCACCTTTTTCACTCTCCTCTTTCACTTTCATCAAGAGGCTTTTTAGTTCCTCATCACTTTCTGCCATAACGGTGGTATCATCTGCATATCTGAGGTTATTGATATTTCTCCTGGCAGTCTTGATTCCAACTTGTGCTTCATCCAGCCTGGCATTTCACATGATATGCTCTGCATATAAGTTAAATAAGCAGGGTGACAATATACACCCTTGACGTACTCCTTTCCCAATTTGTAACCAGTTTGTTGTTCCATGTCCATCTTTACAGGTGTTATTGAAGTAATGTCCTAATCGGCTTCCTTTTTTTCCTGCTTCAACTCATTGTAGTCCCTTTATGGACAGAGAGATCTGTTAAAATCTGTGTCAAATATTGTCCCTCTTCTGATTGCAACTACCAGTGATTCCCTACCTCAGATATGGAAAGGCAAAGTTTCCACATTTGATCTATAAGATGCTGCAAGTCCATCCCTCCAGTTAACCCCTCTGCCCCTCATCTCCTATTTTTCTCCTCCATTGCTCTGCTCTAGTCACGCTGGCTTCCTTGCTGTTCCTCAGACACATCAGATACACAATCCCATTCAGGGCCTTTGTCTTCCTATTCCCTTTGCCTGGACCACTGTTCTGCCTGATGACCTTATGGATCACTAGCTTAATCACTGCCCAGCAAATAATTGCTCTGATATCATCTCCTCTGTAAGCCCATCCCTGACCACCTTATTTTAAATTGTATACCATTCCCCCAGTACTCTCTTTCCCCTTTTTGCTTTATTGTACTCTATATCTTATTTATTGTGTTTGTTATCTGTTTTTTCCTTGCCACAATATTAGTTTTATGAAGTCATTCCCTTTCAATATATATATAACACATTAGCAAAGACAAACTGTGAATTAAATCAGTGTTCTTCCATTTAACAGATTGAGATATTTTCCCATTTGCATTTAGAAACATAATTCCAAACTCTTTTTTTTTAATAGTTTACCAGACCCTGTGTAATCTGATCACCAACTGTCTTAATACCTACCCTTATCTATTCTTCCTGTCTCCATTCACTCGAGCCTCATAGTTTTCTTTTAGTTTCTCAAAGATGTCAAGGCCTTTGGACAAATGTTGACCTTTTCTGTTCTTTTTCACTCTTTCTGTGCTTAACCAACTCTTTCTCTTTCTTTGGTTCCCATTTAAATGTCTTCACTTCTCTATTAACATATATCCTGTTGCACACCACCCCATTATTCTCTCATAGTACCTTGTTTGTTTCCTTCATGAAACTTACAACTTTTTATAATTTTTTTTTCTACTTAAAAAAATCTTTCTCTTTCATTGGAATGTAAGTTTAAAGTCAGATTCTCTTACTTGTCACATCCTCTTTTGTATTCTGGTGGGTCAGTGCCTAGCATGCAGTTAGGGTCACTGTAACTGGATAGGTGGGTGGTTAGGTAGCCAGAAGTTCAGACCCTGAAAGTAGATAGCCTAAAGTCAAAGTCTTACTTTAATATCTATAATACTATCTGGTGAACTTGGTCAAATTATTAATACTTACTCTGTCCAAGCCTTTTTGTCTTATCTGTAAAATGAGGATAGATAAAATTACCACTTTGGGGGGTTTTGTAAAACCCTTGAGGTAATCTCATAGCCCAGGACATGACATTAGTAAATGATCTATGGTTGTTGTTTAGTTGCTAAGTTGTGTCCGACTCTTTGCAACCCCATGGATTGTAGGCTGCCAGCCTCCTCTGTCCATGGGATTCTCCTGGCAAGAATACTGGAGTGGGTTGCCATTTCCTTCTCCAGGGGATCGTCCTGACCAAGGGATTGAACCCAAGTGTCCTTTGTCTCCTGTATTGGCAGGCAGATGTACCACTGAGCCACCAGGGAAGCTCTTAAAGTGATCTCTAGATATTAATAATTATTATTTTTATACTGATGTTACTATTATTATTCACATTCTCTATTGTCAGTTCTGCCTCCTGACTGTGTATTCTATTTTAATACATGTAAGAATTAAAGATTTTAAAATTTAAAAAAAAATAAAAAATAAAATAAGAAATAAATTTTAAAAAAAATAAAAAAAAAATCATGTCTTTTTTTTTAAACTTTTTATTTTATATTGGAGTATAGCCAATTAAGTAGGAGGACATGGCAACCCACTCCAGTATTCTTGCCTGGAGAATCCCCATGGACAAAGATACCTGGAGGGCTACAGCCCATAGGGTCACACAGAGCCAGAAACGACTGAAGCAACTTAGCACGTCCATAGCCAACTAATAATGCTGTGATAGTTTCAGGTGGACAGCAAATGGATACATGCATCCATTCTTCCCCACATTCCCCTCCCATCCAGGCTGCCACATAACATTAAGCAGAGTTTTCTGTGCTATGCAGTAGGCCCTTGTTATTCTTTTTTATCTAGTTGCTTTACAGAGCCATGATGGTAACTAAATATGATACTTTGAGTATGACCTCAGCAGTACATAGAATTGGAGCTATCATCTAAGCTTATATTAATCTAGCTTCAGAGCCAGTTATCATTTGGGTTATGTGTTTATCAAATGTGTCTCATAGTGAACTTTTGTGAGTTTAAATTCAATTAAAACCCCTAATAGCATAAGTGTCCTGCCCTACAGTTGGGCAGTATGTACAGATTATTTGCATTTGTCTCTTTGGAATTTGATCATTTTAGTTTGGATGAATGGTGTCAGCTTGTCTGAACCCTTTTGGATTCTGGTTTTCACATTTCACTGTAATAAATTAGTCCTCTCAGATTTATGCCGCAGGCAGATTTGATCATCATATCATTGGTGCCTTCATTAAAATCAGTGGTTTAAACAGTATAACATGAATGGCAGGGCACAGCCCTGCAGCCTGTAGCTGACGACCTCCTTGTAGATTGATATTTTCCATTCTGTCTTCTGTATGATGTGTTTGTTTTCCTGTTTAAGAACCAAACCATTTACCTTCTTCAAAGTAACTCTAGTCAACCAAAAGATATTTACTTTCATACCTACTATTTACAGTTGGTCTGCTTAGGTACTGCTGAACTATTAGGTACCATTAGGTGCCATTGACAGAAGAATATAATAATGGCTAATAGTGAAAAATTAGGCATGGGTAGCTAAGAAATCAAAGTTTTTTTTTATAAATATGGAGCAGATTTCTAGTTGGCAGGATTCAAACCTATGTTAGGACTCTCCCAATGGAAGAGGAATGGAATTCTAATTTCTTCATTTAAATAATCTGGATAAATGGATTAAATTGGAAATTTGAGGAGTTAGAGTCTACAAAAACACTTTTTTTGAGATCGTATTGATTCTATTGACCTACTCTCATCTTATAAGGCTTATTATGTCCATACACATATATCAAATCATTATGTTGTATACCTGAAAGTAATACAATGTTATGTGTCAATTATATCTCAATAAAAAAAGTGTTCTGTCTGAATCATTACCCTATATTTATCTGTTCTATACCTGTTTCATCTTTCTCTATGAAAAGGAATAAAAGCAAGAATTGTGCATTTTCTAATTGTCATAGCATATAAATTCATATACATTGGTGGTGGTTTAGTCACTAAGTCTATTCTAACTCTTGAGACCCCAAAGGACTGTGGCCTGCCAGGCTCCTCTGTCCATGGGATTTCCCAGGAAAGAATACTGGAGTGGGTTGCCATTTCCTTCTACAGGAGATCTTCCTAACCCAGGGACTGAACCCTTGTCTTCTGCGTTACAGGCTGATTCTTTACCACTGAGCCATCAGGGAGGCCCATATAAATTCAGTACTGCATATAAGTGTGTTTCATAAACTATGAAAAGCTGTGTAGAATGGAGCTTTTATGATGGAATAGACGGTCAATAAATTGAATAGATGAATTTACTCCTTTGTATGCGGATGGTGTTAATTTGAAAGAAGCATACTGAAAACATTTATTCACAAAGGCGTCTACTTTACATCAAAAGCTTCTTGCCAAAATTAGTTAGAAAATATAGGTGATTTTATAGTTAAAGCTAAGAACAACACATTCTTAAGTTCCCCAAATAGTATTTTACAGAAACATTTATATAATTCACAGCTAAAGTGAGTTTTCTAAAAACTCCCCATAAGGTGAGATCACGTATGCCATGTCTCAGTACAGAAGGATTTTTTTTTTTTTTCAATCAGTTGTGTCTCTAAAAATAAACCTAGTTTTGTTGTTAAAAATTGCTGTTTCCTCTTCACATAAGAACATCTCATTAATTTTGGTGAAACTCCTCCAACAAGATAAGGTTAAATTGTCCAGTTTTCCAGTGGAAGAGGATCCATTTTGTGTCACGAGCAGAGTAGCAGCAAAGAGGTGAGTTGAAGATAAACATGGAATATTTTGTATCCAAGCAGAAGTGTTCAGGGAAGAACCTGTAGGTCTGAATTTCTAGGTATGCTTTCAGTAATATACCACTTCTCTTTCTTTCTTCAGAATTTTAGAGCCAGAGTATCGATAGCGACATTCTCTGTAATCAGATACACTAAGGAGTAGTAGAAACTGGGTGGGTAGAAAAGAGGGGACCTCACAGAGGTCCAGTGTACTTACATGAGAAAGAAGAGGAGTGTATTCTAGCATCCATACTGCTAAGTGTCCAGACTCCTTACACTGATATTTCCTTTTCTCAGTTATTTGAAACTGATTTATTAGCACAGAATTAAAATATGATTTCCTGTAACATAAAATTATTCCACTTAAAGTGAAAGGCGGGGAGATCTTGAACAGGTTTGAGCTTTTCTTTGTTTGAGAGAAGAGAAATATTTTGTACTAAACAATAATGTTGATAAAAATAAAATCTAATAAAATATATTTTTCCCTCAATTGAGAAATGGCATATTCGGTCTTATACAACTTAGCTTTTTACAAAAGGGGGCTGAGTCTCAAATTTGTTCTGATTGCCAGAGATAGACAGGATTTAACTCATCAGAGATTCACAGAACAAAAAGAAAAGCTTTTTGTTGAATGGTAGTTGTCAGAAAGGAAACAGATGATGTGTTTTCTTTATTACATTTAAAAATTAATTATTGCAATAGAAGCTTGTTTGTACTCATAACTGACTTAGCTTTGTGGTTTGGCATTATTCCACATTTGAAGGGAACTAGGTATTGGTAGAGAGCATGAAGCCTGGATTCTAGTCCAGTTTAGTGGGCCTCAGTGGGTCATTTAACTTCACTGGACCCCAGTGTTCTTATCTGTAAAGAGAGGGAATAGATGAAGATGATACCCGTGGTGGATTCATGTTGATATATGGCAAAACCAATACAATATTGTAATTAACCTCCAATTAAAATAAATAAATTTATATTTTTTAAAAAAAGATGATAAGTAAGACTTCTATATTTAACTGTGTCCATTTTTAAAGGCCTGTGTTTTTATGAAAGAAAATCATGGTGTAAACAGAGGAGTTAAACTTCCCAAATGTTTTAGGGTCCTTTTGGTGGGAACACATTTTTTTAGAAGAAATATAGCCAGTATAATATTTAAGAAAAAGGAATTATATTTAATAAATTTAAAATGTACACTGACGTCTTGATAGTTAGGAGAAAATAACCCAAAACTTTTCTTGTATTTTCCCTTTAGGAAGCAGAATATTTAACCAATATTCTTCTGACAGCTCCTATAAAAGCTACATTGAGTATAAGAATTTTAATTTGTTCTTGTTGTAAAATAATAAAAATGTGTACATTATCTAAAAGACAAAGCAATTATGCTAGCATTCCCTGTTTTTCTAGATAAGACTAAATGGGATAATTTATTCTTGTATAGTTTTTAATAGCTGAAAAAAATAACTGGATAATCATGCTACTATTAGAATAGGAGCTGCTTTATTAAGTAGTTGTTTTTGGAAATTGTAGTTTTATAGTTCCCAGTACTTTTATATCTGTTCTAAAAGGTATGGGGCTTTGAAAGCATACTTGAATATTATATTGCTATTCCTATAACTATAGTATCCAAAAAAAAACATTACATTTGATGCATTAATGGGAAATATAGGATATTATTGAAATTTCACAATGCACTGAACTTTATGCTACAGTTCATTTAAAGTAACAGTCTCAATTTTGAAGGGAAAAAAAACTCAAAAACTATTTAATTTGGTTATAAATGACATCTTTGATGTCATTTAAATATTTTTAATCTCATAATGAGAAGCTGACATCATTGTAAATACATTTAGTAATAAAAATATTTTTTATAAATAATGAATACATAATTAACTTCACATACTTAAATTTATGTAAAATGTCCTATGGCAAAATCAAATATAACTTTAGGATTAGTAGTATTTTCAGTTCACTTAAATTTATTTATCTTTATAGACAGATAAGCATAATAAAGATATAAGAATGTCTTACTGATATCCTGAATTGCATATCCTACATTGCTGGCAGATTCTTTACCCTCTGAGCCATGAGGGACACCCTTAGGACACTGGAGTGGGTAGCCATTCCCTTCTGCAGGGGATTTTCCTGACCCAGAGATCAAACCTGGGTCTCCTGCATAGAAGGCAGATTTTCTACCATCTGAACCACCACAGAAGCCCAGTAGATAGATAAATATAATAAAGATATAAAGAATCTTACTTGAAAATGCCTTTCATTCTCTTGTTTATTATAATTGTTTTAGTCTTATTTTTTGTTTGTGTTTAGCCATATTTCTACACATAAAGAATGCTGCAGTAACAAGAACTCTGTAATTAGTATTGGGCAATATAGCCAGTTATTATAGTCATATATTCTAATGTATTTTAAATCAAATTATTCTATTGGAAAATGTTCATAACTTTAATATACAGAGCTGTAAGGAACAAATTATAGCCAAAATGTAGTAATATAATCTGAAAATTATGGTTAGACTTCATTTAATGTGAATCCTGGAGCCTTAATATTAATGCTTATAAAACATTTTCTGCTGTAAAGTTTTATAAGAACTAAGCAAGAATATGGCAGTAATTTCTCTTATTTACCATAGCTGAGATTATTATAAATTTGAGGAGAAAATGATATAATAGTTTAGATGTATCATTGGGTTTGCCTTTTTATCAAAATGATAGGAAAATTTTATTTTAATAGTAATGAAAGTACAAGAAAGACAGTGAGATGAAGAGTAGACAGATTGGATATATGTTTGTAATTTTCTGGTCATCTGGATTATATATATATACATATATAAAATCTGTGTTATATATGTAATATAAAATACACATACTATAAATATCTGGCACATGGTAGGCACATAGGTACTCAGAAATATTTATTGTATTGAACTGAGGAGTTAGGGAGAAATTGTTTAAGGGGGAATAAAGTAACAGTTTTCCTAAACTGGAATTATTTTATTTTATTTTTACTGTGGGTGATTTTCCAAACTGGCAATAAAACAATTTTCAAATGGTGATTAAAGTCAACTGCGTGAACATTCGAGTTTGGAGTAACTATCTGTAGATATTTCTCCTTTAGTCATTTTTTATATATCTTCCAGATTTTGTACTTATTAGATCGTTCCTGTTTTGTCAGAGAGAAAAGCATACCAAATAATTCTTTGGTCTTTGAAAACACCAATCTTTTTATATAAAGATGGTCCATCAGAAAAGAGACCTTCCTGTTTTTATTACAGTTTATTTTGAGAGAAAACTCCAGGCTTATTATCTTTTGAATGTACTGACTATAGCAAGCAAAATACTTTTGAAGTACCTTCAAAAGGATTGGGTTAGAGTTAGGTCTAGCTTTTTTCACATAAATTATGACTGTGAAAAAGAACTATGTGAATTTGTTAGGAAGTTCAAGTGAAACTTGCATTGGTGCATTGGTGACTCTTACCTCGGATTATCTTCACTGACCGCCTTCTTATTCCTCAGCCAAAGAATCATGGCCCCAGTTCTCAGGGAAGAATGGAAGGGATCATGGTTCATAATTTATTATTGGCCTTTAAAAAGTTAACGTCTTATTTATCTTATAACTGGAAGTTTTTACCTTTTGCCCACCTTCACCCATTTTGCCCACCTCCCTGTTCCCCAGCTCTAGCAACAACCTATCTTTTATGTGTCTGAGTTCACTTTTTTTAGGTTCCACATAAAAATGAGGTCATCCAGTATTTGTCTTTCTCTGTCTGACTTATTTTACTTAGGATAATGGTCTCAGATCCATCCATATTGTCACAAAAGGCAGAATTTCCTTTCTTACTGCTGTGTAATATTTCATCGTGTGTGTGTGTGTGTGTGTGTGTGTGTGTGCGTGCGCGCGCGCGACATTCTCTTTGTCCATTCATCTGTCAGTGGATTCTTAGGTTGTTTTTGTATTTTGGCTGTTGTAAATAATGCTGTGACAAACATAAGAATGCAGATATCTTTTCAAGATAGTAGTTCATTACCTTCAGATAAATACTCAGATGTGAAATTGCTCAGTTGTATGATAGTTCTATTTTTAATTTTTTGAGGACACTCCATACTGTTTTCCATAGTGGTTGCACCAATTCATTAATAATGTTCCCCTAAAGTCAGTTTTATATATTAACATTTTAAATGTAAAATGGTTTCTCTTTTTATCAAATTAGAATGTTAAGTACATTGCTGACAAAATTTCCTTCTAGAAAATAAGAAGCCAAACCATTATTTTTTGAGCTTTACTTTGTTTTAAAAGTTAAAGCAAAAAACGTTCTAACAAGGATGGTTGCTGCTGCTGTTGCTGCTGCTGCTAAGTCACTTCAGTCGTGTCCGACTCTGTGCGACCCCATAGACAGCAGCCCACCAGGCTCCCTCATCCCTGGGATTCTGCAGGCAAGAACACTGGAGTGGGTTGCCATTTCCTTCTCCAGTGCATGAAAGTGAAAAGTGAAAGTGAAGTCGCTCAGTCGTGTCTGACTCTTCATGACCCCGTGGACTGCAGCCTACTTGGCTCCTCTGTCCATGGGATTTTCCAGGCAAGAGTACTGGAGTGGGGTGCCATTGCCTTTTCTGAACAAGGATGGTTACAGCATATTAAAGGATTTCCTTCATGTGTACACAGAATTTAGACCTGCATTGGTCTTTTTAGTTATATTCTCTCAACAAAAACATTATAAGACTGTTTAAATGTTCCAGTGTAACATTTTAATTCTTCAAAGAAGACATAAAAATGGCCAGTAAACACATAAAAATGTGCTCAACATTGCTCATTATTATAAAAATGCAAATCAAAACTACAATGAGGTATCACCTCACACCAGTCAGAATGGCCATCATCAAAAAGTCTATAAACAGTAAGTGCTGGAGAGGATGTGAGGGAAAAGGAACCCTCTTGCACTATTGATGGAAATGTAAATTGATACAGCCTATGGAGAACAGTATGAAAAAACTGTTAAGTCTTAAAAAACTAGGAATAAATCTATCACGTAACCCACTAATCCCACTACTGGGCATATACCTTGAGAAAACCATACTTCAAAAAGGCACAGGTACCCCAGTGTTCATTGCAGCACTATTCACAGTAGCCAGGACATGGAAGCAGCATAGCTGTCCATCAACAGGTGGATAGAGAAGCTGTGGTACATATACACAATGGAGTATTACTCAGCCATGTAAAGGAAGACTTTTGACTCAGTTCTAATAAGGTGGATGAACCTAGAGCCTATTTTACAGAGTGAAGTAAGTCAGAAAGAGGAAAGCAAATATCATATATTAATGCACATATATGGAATATAGAATTATGATACTGATGAATCTATCTGCAGGGCAGCAATGGAGATGCATACATAGAAAACAGACTTGTAGACACAGTGGAGGAAGGGAAGAGTGGGATGAATTGAGAGAGTAGCATTGAGACATATACCTATATTGAAGTGAAGTGAAGTCGCTCAGTCATGTCCAACTCTTTGCGACCCCATGGACTGTAGCCTACCAGGTTCCTCCATCCATGGGATTTTCCAGGCAAGAATACTGGAGTGGGTTGTCATTTCCTTCTCCAGGAGATCTTCCCGACCCAGGGGTTGAACGAACCTAGGTCTCCCGCATTGTAGGCAGAAGCATTGTGCTCAGACCGTCTGAGCCACCGTATGTAAAATTAGATAGCCGGTGGGAATTTGCAATATGATTCAGGGAGCTCAAATCCAGTGCTTGTGACAACCTCTAGGGGTGGGATAGTATGGGAGGTGGGAGGGAAGTTCAAGAGAAAGGGGGCATACATATACCTACAACTGATTTCCATAAGCAGAAACCAATACAGTACTGTAAACCAATTGTCCTCCAAATAAAAATAAATATGTTTAAATTTTTTAAAAAGACACATGTGCCCCAGTGTTCATTGCAGCATTATTTTCAATAGCCAGGACGTGGAAGCAACCTAGATGTCCATCGACAGATGAAATAAAGAAGTTGTGGTGTATATATACAATGGAATGTTACTCAGCCACAAAAAGGAATGAATATGAATCAGTTGAACTAAGGTGGATGAACCTAGAGCCTGTTACACAGAGTGAAGTTAAGTCAGAAAGAGAAAAACAAATGTCAACGCATATATCTGGTTCCATAATCTAGAAAAATGGTACTGATGAACCTATTTAGAGAGCAATAGAGACACAGTTGCAGAGAATGGCCTTGTGGGCAGAGCAGGGGAAGGAGAGGGCAGGCTGAATTGAGAAAGTAGCACCGACGTAGGTACACTGCCACGTGTCAAATACATAGCTCTTAGAAGCTGCTGTCCTGCATTAGGAAGAGCCCCTGGAGGAGGGCATGGCATCGCACTCCGGTGTTCTGCCTGGAGAATCCCATGGACAGAGGAGCCTGGCGGGCTACAGTCCATAGGCTCACGGAGCGTTGGACACGACTGAAGCGACTTAGTACACACGCACACAGAAGCTGCTGTATAACACAGGGAGCCCAGCCTGGCACTCTGTGACGACCTAGAGGGGTGAAATGAGGGGGAGAGGGGGAAGGAGGCTCAAGATGGAGGGCATATATATTTCCTTATAGCTGATTCACGTTGTTGTACAGCAGAAACCAACACCAACATTGTAAGCAATTATCCTCCAATTAAAAAATAAACATTTTAAGACATGTGCAGTAGAATAGATAGATACCATAGGATTACCAGCTTTGTAAAGCAAGAAACTGCCAAAGATTTAACATGTTTTGCGTTTATCAACTCCATTAATATAGCTCTTAAGGTACTGCTATGAGTAAAACAGAAATATTCTCTTGGATGATAATTCAATTAGGTGAATTTGTAAATAATTAAGCAGTCATTCCAAGGAAGTTTTTATTAGATTGGAGAAAATTTTCACTGGGGTTTTTCCATAGCATCTTGTGGAAAAACCCAAGCAAACTTTTTGGCCAGCCCAGTACTTATAGATACATTAAACTTTATAGTTATCCAGTAGTCAGGCATTACTGATTCAATCAACTTGCAACTGGGAGTGGGGGGGTGGGGGTGGGGAGGAGATTAGGAGACAGTGTTAGGAAGCTGTTTTCAAGTCTTTGAAGTTACAGTCCCTTGACATTTATAGGGACAAATCCCAGGGTCTTTGCTAATGATAGCAAAGGCAATTAATTCCTGCTATTAAATATATTAATGTATTTAACTGACCCATTCACCCTCTAGAATGTTTGTAAATATAGAACTAAAATTATTTGTGAGCCCACTGAAATAAATCCTACTACTGAAATAAACTATATTTCACTATAACATAATGACATTTCAGGAGAGGGTTATGTTCTGAATTTAATTTGTAAGGTAAAATATTCCATATGGTCAAACTTAATTTTGAAAACCTTTTGAAGCATTCAAATGTACATAGTCTACATGGATTTCTATATATATTGATTTATATGTGTTTAGAACCATGTATTCCTACTACAGTTTCTCAAAAACTTTTTTTTTTTTTTTTTGGCCATGTTGCAGGTCTTATGGGAACTTAGTTCTCCAACTAACAATCAAACCTGGGCCCTTGGCAGTGAGACTGCAGAGATCTAACCATTGGACCACCAGGGCATTCCCTTAAAAACTTTAATTCATATCATTTACTTCTGATGTTGGGATAGATTACTATTTACTCAGACAGTGACCAGATATGAATGAAGACAAGGAGGAAACCAGCCCGCAAAAGTAATACTATCTTCACCTGAGCTCTTTTTTGTAAACTGACCACAGGGCTGTGATGATTCTTATTCTTGCCCATGAATTTTCTGGCATCGCCTAACAGCAGTGTGAGCTTTGCTTGACAAAAAAGGCTGCTGTATTGTCACAGTGTAACAGAATCAGCTTTGTACCAGATGTCTTAAATTCTTCTCTTGAGATCCGCTCTTGTAGAAAGTTTTGTTTTTTTTTTTTGCCATAGATCCATCTCATCTGTTTTGAAAACTTGTTTTGAGAGCTCCTTTCCAAGGAAGTGCTCCTGAGTATAAGTGATCCATTGATACCACTTCTTTTATCATTATGGAAAGAGAAAAAAAAAACTTTTAATAAAACTATTTATAGAATATTTGCTTAGAGTAAGAATTGATTTAGGAGTCAGAAATGATTAGAAAACTGAAAAGTTTTACCAACTGTTACATATTATATTGGGAAGGCTGAAAGGTCAAATGCCACTTTGACTCTCCTGCTATGTGGAGTCTTTGTGTCATAAAAGATATAAACTTTGGGACCTAAGGCTAAGCACATTCAAATTCCGCACCCTCAAGGCTACCCCTAAAATCTCTTGGGGAAATGCTTCTTCAAAGTGAATCTCAGCCAGGGCTTTGCAAATTGAGAGCCTTGTGTTAGCTAGTGTGACATTTGATCCCAGACATCTCAAGGTAATCTTCTCTCAGTGTCTGTCATTGTCTTTTACCCATGCCAAGTTGTAGTTCAAGAGGTTTTAGAATGCACATTTTGTCATTTTTCTTTTTATTTTCCGAAGTTTGTTTAGGAAGACGATATACAGTATAGTATAAAGAGTATAGGACTTGAAATCAGATTAATCCCGTTTTGAATCCCATTTCTGCCACTATATCATTTTGTATAAGTCACTAAATATCTGTGTCTGTCTTCTCATCATAAAACAAGGATAGGATATTTATGTTTACAAGATTGCCATGAACACAAAATGAGATTAAAAGTAAAAAATCTAATAGTATAAAATACTAACACAGTGCCTGACACATGAGAAATGATGGCTGGTGTCAGTGTTACTGTTAGGCCTGAAGTAAAAGCATGTTAAATCGATATTGTGTGCCCTCAATGATGATAAGCATGAACAGAACTTCTAGGATGGTATCAGCAACGTTCGGTTATCGAACTCAGGTTTGTTCAGTTTGCTTGCCACTCGAAGCCAATAAATTCAGGGGCAAGTGTCAGTAGAAAGGAAAGTGAAAGTGTCGCCCAGTTGTATCTGACTCTTTGCCACCCCGTGGACTGTAGCCTACCAGGCTTCTCCGTCCATTGGATTCTCCAGGCAAGAATACTGGAGTGGGTTACCATTTCCTTCTCCAGGGGATCTTCCCGACCCAGGGATTGAACCTGGGTCTCCCACATTGGAGGCAGATGCTTTAACCTCTGAGCCACCAGGGAAGAAAGGAAAGCTGCTTTATTCAGAAAAGCCAGCACTTCTGTCCAGGGACCAACTCTGAAGATTCTGCTTAGCTATGAGTGTTTAAAGGGAAAAAAATCATAGTTAATCATTAAAATAGGAGGTAAGATTCTTCATTCTTCCATTTCATGCAAACCTTCTGACTTCTAATCTTCCTTAGGATGCTGTCTTGCTCGTGCGATCTGCCTGTGCAGTTGGATGCTGTCTTACCCACATAGTGCGACTGCACCTGTGGGCTCTGCCTGCAGATTTACTAAGGGGAACCTAGGGGCAGAGAACCAATCATTCTTTAGCTACTTAATTCTTCATTCTTACACCTTCTAATGCAGAAAAGGCATCAACAGATGAGGCAAGGCATTGTGTACCTTCATTAAAGCAGAAATCAGAAGTTAGGTTAAACGCTGTGTCATGATCTCGTCTTTATGGTTAAGACCAGAAGGAAAGAGGAATGAACAGAAAAGGGGCAAAGGAGCTGCTTACACTTCCACATCTACTACAGTAAAGACAACCATTTTTGTCCATTTCTAAAATGACTTTGATATTGCTTATAATATCTTTTTATTTACATAGGCAAGAGTCTAGTTTGGAGGGTGAGTCTTGGTAATACATTTGGCTATTTTCTAGACCAGTGCTATCAAGTAGAATTTTCTGTGATGATGAGATATTTTATACCTGCACTGTTCACTATGGGAGCCATGATCTATCTGTGGCTACTGAGTACTATGTGATTAATGCAGTTGAGGAGCTATGTTCTCTATTTTAATTAAATTAATTTTATATACCCATAGGTAGCTAGTGCAGCTACAGACAACCTTATTAATGGTTTGGTAAAGTCATTCTTAACATCAACAAGTTAATAAAAGTGTCAATGGGTGAATACTCAATTTCAGATGAGTACATTCTTTTTATCCACACAGAACTTGATAGAAACAATTGTTTTCTTTCAAATGATATATTGTTATGTTTTATTTTTCAATATCATGTGCCACTTTATTTTTCTAAATATATTCTATGAATTCATCCATTGGGCTCTGAGTGATAAATTCACATTTTCAAATTTTGACCACTTCAAAACCACAGGTTCTTCTTTCTCATTGTGCAAGAGTTCCAGTCTTCCTAGTGTTCTGTAGTATTTTTTTTCTCCTCATTTTCTTATGTGTATAAATAAATTACCCTAGATTAATGATTATTAAATAATTTTTAATTCACGTATTTATTAGTAGGGATAAATCACTACCATTGGATTAAAATTGTTCCTATATGCTACTTTTTCATTCCAAGTAAAGTTATTCTTTGGAACTAAGATGACATAATTTTTAAAATGGGTTTTACATTCATTTCTTAAGTCTTTTTTTACTCAGGAAGTCAGGAGAAGTATATATTGAACTTATCTTAATGAAATTCTTTATTTCATTCTATTTAATTTGTATTAAAAATATAGTTTTTAATAATCATAAATATACCCTAATTTTTAAAATTAATTTTTATTGGAGTATAGCTGACTTACAATGTTGTATTAGTTTCTGTTCAGCAGCACAGTGAATCAGTTATACATATACATACATCCACTCTTTTTTAGATTCTTTTCTCATATAGGACATTACAGAATACTGACTAGAGTAACCTGGGCTATACAGTAGATTCTTATTAGTTATATATTTTATATATAGTAGTGTATTTATTTCAATCTCAAGCTCCCAATTTATCCCTCCCCCTCTTACCCTCTGGTAACCATAAGTGTTTCTACACCTGTGATTCTAGCGATGGCAACCCACTCCAGTACTCTTGCCTGGAAAATCCCATGGACGGAGGAGCCTGGTAGGCTGTAGTCCACGGGATCACTAAGAGTCAGATATGACTGAGCGACTTCACTTTCATGCACTGGAGAAGGAAATGGCAACCCACTCCAGTGTTCTTGCCTGGAGAACCTCAGGGACGGGGGGAGCCTGGCGGGCTGCCGTCTATGGGGTCGCACAGTCAGACGTGACTGAAGAGACTTAGCAGCAGCAGCAGCAGCAGCAGCAGAGTATAATTGACTTACAATATTGTATTAGTCTCAGGTAGGTCCACTGAAGTCAGGTCCCAGGACTGTAGTAATCCTGGATCTGGACCCCCTGTAGGCACTATGGAGGCAGCTCAAACTCTGGCCTGGCCCAACCCTGACATGTGTGTGCTCACAAAGTTTCCAGCTGTTAAAGCTAGATCTGTCTTACCTGGGGAGCTTGTCCATTCAGGGGTTTTGTAGGCACTGAGTTTACAAAGCCAATCATGGCAATGTCAATTCATGGTTTGTGTAGCTGCAAGGAGAGATTTTACCTTTTCTTCCTTAGTTGCATGGCCTCTGGAGTTTAGCTGTGGTTTCAGCCCCACAGGGATCTGCTCTCAAGATTGCCGCAGATCACACGAGTCTGCCCCAGCAAGAAAGGGGTACAGAAGTGGTGGTGGCTGTGGTTGCAAGAGTGCCTACTATTGAGGAGATAGAGTGAGGAGGATGAGATGCCAGCCACTGGGGCTGCAGGGGTGGGGACAGGTGCTTGGGGAAGTCTGCAGCTGCATTCACAAGAGAGCCAGCCTAGACTGGAATGAGGTGCTTTGGCCAGTGGCCATGGGCATGTGAAAGTCAGCCCTGATGGGAGTCTCCCTAATGCGCAATGAGGCAGAGGCCAGTGCATGGTGACAGGCTGCAAATGTGGCCCTTGGACATCGCAGCAATGGCGCTTTGCGTCTGTGGAGTCCAGGTTTGCTCCACAAGCATTCAGGGTTATGGGTTTCCTTACTCCTGTCCGCTCAGGCTGTCTCTTCACAGCTAACAGCAGTCCCCTTTCCGGATATGTTTCCAAACCCATGTTTCAGAACCTAGCCCCCATCTGTACCAGTGGGCACACATCTTAGGCTGGGGCACAGACCAGCTGTAAAGGTCTCACTCTGTTCTGCCCCATTGACCAGTTGTTGTGCTCTCCTCTGATAGTCCCCACTGCTCACACTCTGTCCCAACTGATCTCCCCTCTGTTGAGGAGGCTGCCTCCCTTGTAAAACCTCTTCTGTCCTTCAGCTCCCCCGCCATTGATGCCGTTCCCATCCCTCTTCCTCTCCTTTTCTTTCTCCCTTCTTCTTTCTTTCATCCCATCTGGTTAGGCCTGGGCCTTTCTTGTCCTTTTAGGGGCCTGAGACCTCTGCTAATGTTCAGCCAGTGCCCTTTGAGAACTGTTCCATTTGTAGATGCATTCTTGATGCATTTGTGGGGAGAGGTGAACTTCACTTCCTCCTTCTCCGCCATCTTGACTTCTTCACTACTTTTTAAGTTGTACTATCATAAAATCAGTTTTATGGGGTGAAACCAAAAGTTTTTCTTTTTTTTAAGGGGAATAGAATTAGAAGGAATAGGAAATATCTGAGTGCTTCAAATATAATTAGGGTTAGTATTATTTTATGATATAATAGTTACATTTATACATATGTGTGGGAGAGTGTATATGTTTCTAAACTGTGGTATAAAATGTATTTCTTACTATGGATCTTGGTTAAAAAGAAATTAAAAGCTGTTGGCTAATTTATGGTATAGTATAGAAGAGCAAAATCAGAAGATCTGGTTCAAGACTTAGATTTACTCTTTGGACAATTATTCAATGTTTTTGACCCTTAGTTTCTTTAGAATCCTTTAGAGTGTTCCTTTTGTTCCTTTAGAATGGTTTGTCAGTTATTTTATGTTGAAAAAACTCATGGCTTACAATAGCAATCATTTATGCTCATGTTTATGAATCTTCAGGTCATCTGGAATTTGACTGATTTGTGCTGCATTTGACTGGTGGTTCTGCTTCAGGTTGTGATTGTTTGAGCTATGGTTTGGGTTTGGTTCTGATCCACATGTATTTATTATGTGGTCCAGGCAAAAGAGACAGCAGCTATTCAAGGCATGCTTTTCTCATGGAGAATCACCAGAAACAAAGTCAAACTACAAAAACATGTTTATGACTTCTGCTTTCATTATCAACATGAAAATTCTATTGGCTAATTGAAATGAGATGACAAAGCCCAAAGTCACTGGGGAGATATAGTGTATCTCACTACCAGTGGAAGGAGATAGAAGTGAATATTTGCTGAAGAATAATATAAACTTTTTACATTACCTAAAAACCGTTACACCAAATCTTTGCTAAATACTTCATTCTCAAATATAAAAAGACAGCTGAGTATCACTACATATTGGAGGAGAGCCTCTTAATAACAGAGTGTCTAAAACAAATAGTAAAAAAGGAAACTGATGCAGTATTGCAGAGGAGAACATCTAAAATACTTTAATATTTTAATGGAGGCATACAATATTATATTCATATGATAAAAACAGCATGCTATATAAAAACAATGAAAAAAGAAATATCTACTGGAATGAAAGATGTGCTAAAAATTTTTTTTAATTCAGTAGAAGTTTTGGAACATGATGTCAAGGTTCTATCTTGGAAGTTAGAATCAGAAGACAAATAGATAAAATTAGGTGATCAGTGCAACAGAGCCAAAAACCAATGTCCATGAGTGCCAGGAAAAGGAATTATTAAAATATATGGCATCAGAATATTTTAAAATAAGAATGTAAGAAAAATTATTCAAACAAAAGAAAACCTCCGGATTAAAAAGGGCCTACTGAAAACCCAGCACAATGTATGAAAAAAGACCCATTCCAAGGTCTAGCATTGTAAAGTTGCAAAATTCCAGAGGAAAATTATTATAAAGGCTTTTAGCAACAAAAAAGAAATCACAGACTATTAGGAATCATAATAGCATAGGGCTTTTTAATTGTAATATTACAATCTTGAAGACAGTGTTACTGTCCCTTAAAAATCCTGAATGAAAAAAAAAAAAATCCTGAATGAAAGTTAATTTCAGCATAGGTATTATACCTAGCCAAACTATCAAGTGGGCTTCCCTGATAACTCAGTTGGTAAAGAATCTGCCTATAATGCAGGAGACCCCAGTTCGATTCCTGGGTCAGGAAGATCTGCTGGAGAAGGGATAGGCTACCCACTCCAGTATTCTTGGACTTCCCTTGTGGCTCAGCTGCTAAAGAATCCACCTGCAATGCGTGAGACCTGGGTTTGATCCCTGGGTTGGGAAGATCCCCTGGAGAAGGGAAAGGCTACCCACTCCAGTATTCTGGCCTGGAGAATTCCATGGACTGTACAATCCATGGGGTTGCAAAGAGTCAGACACAACTGAGTGACTTTCACTTTAAACTGTCAAGGATATGCATGGAATAACAACATACTCAGGCATACAGATACTTTTTGAAAATGCATTATTTGTGTACCCTTTCTTGTGAAAGTTACCTGGAGAATGTAATTCAACTACAGAAGAGGGTAAACTGAGAAACAGGATGATTTAAAACACATAAAACAAGAAACTCTAATAGGAGCATGTGTAAGAAAATCAACCAAATCAGAGATCAACCAGGCTAGACATGTCACCAAGCAGCATATATCTAGGAAAATAATTTAAAGGAACTAATGATTTACTGATATGTTTCACTGTTGAAAAAATATTATTAATGGGTATTTGACAGAACTGTTTGAACATTTGGGGGAAAAAATGTTACTTACCTAGAAAAATAAACTATTAAAAAGCAAGCAATTAATTTTATAAATAATAAAAGATTTTTACAAGAAAATTAATTTAAGCAGAATGATGCTTGTCTCAGTAATGAACAGTATTTCTATAATCATTATAATGTAAATGAACTATCGACTAATGATTTAACCAAAATTGTTACAGAGGAGGATGAGGTGGGTATATTGGGTGGTGTAAGAGAGATAAATCACTACCTTTTTTAATATAGGAAATCAACACGGTTGAGTTCTTAATCACTCAGTCGTGTCCAACTCTTTGCAATCCCATGGACTGTAGCCCGTCAGGCTCTTCTATTCATGAGATTTCCCAGGCAAGAATACTGGAGCTGGTTGCCATTTCCTTCTCCAGGGGATCTTCCCCACCCACAGATGAAATCCTCGTCTCTTCCATCTCCTGCATTGGCAGGTGGATTCTTTACCAATAGTGCCACATAGGAAATCAATAGATTAAGTTTATGTAGGAAAATCAAAGGATAGCATGATAAAAGTGAAAGTCGCCCAGTTGTATCTGACTCTTTGTGACCGCATGGACTGTAGCCCACCAGGCTCCTCTGTCCATGGAATTCTCCAGGCCAGAATACTGCAGTGGGTAACCGTTCCCTTCTCCAGGGTATCTTCCCAACCCAGGGACTGAACCCAGGTCTCCCACATTGCAGGTAGATTCTTTACCATGTGAACCACCAGGGAAGCAAGTATGTTATTTTAAAGTAGGAATATAAGTATCAGGGATGGATACTATGTGCCATTGAGGATTTGGCTTAGAGATGGGGGAGGGGAAGAGCACAGGCACTACCTTTCCTTGTTAGGAGCCACTGAGTACTATTTGACTTAAATTAGGCACATTGCTTTGATAAGAAAATCTAATAAATAATGAAAAGAAATGATTAATAAGAAAATTCTGTGCATTATAGATTATAAATGAACAGTAGTCTCTGTTTCTCCATGTCCCTCCTTGGTAGTGTTCTCCTGAGGTAGCCACTTTTAACCATTTCTACTTTTAGTTATTCAGATTTTTGGATGACATCACTGATTCAATGAACATGCACTTCGTCAAACTCCTGGAGATAGTGAGGGACAGGGAGGGCTGGTGTACTGCAGTCCATGGGGTCACAAAGAGTCAGACATGACTTGACAATTGAACAACTTCTAGTTCTTCTGGCGGTTACATTCATGACTTGAAATATACCTTTTGATAAAGCATAAAGCTATCCAGACTCGTCTTTGCCGAGTTAGCCAGCAGATGTCCATATCAAACTGCACCGTACATTGCAGGCTAATAGAGTACTTTGAGAGTGGTGTACAATTGGCCTATGACTGTTGTGGTCTTTCATCCCTGAGCTACTGTATACAGCCAAGGAATCAGCCCTGACCTAGTTGGGCAAAGCAAAGGGTTATCCTGCCAATGGGAGTATGGCATTTCTGGCAAGAGATTCCTCTTCTAACTGTTGGAGTTGGTGCCATGGCAGATTTTCCTGACTCGGGGAGTAAGTGTTGAGCCCTGGTCCAGCTGGTTCGATTATTTGTTGATTTTGATTATCTGCACCAATAAGCTGTTTCTCTGGCACAGATAATCAGAATCAGGCAGTAACTTTCCATCTTCCTAACAAAAATGCTTTTTGCATTTTGAAGTTATAATAAAGTTTTATTCAGTGTCCTCCAAAAGAGTGCTTATCCAGAAATTTTATTGAATTAAATTAAGAACTCTTTAGTGCTCAGGGATAACCATGAATCCTTAGGCAGGTCTTTTTCCTTTACTTATATTTTTGCTCTTCTTGAAAGGTAGAGAAAAATCAGCAGTAATGATACCACCTGTTTTTTATTCAGCTCTTGCTATATCCTGGGCACTCTGGTAAGTATTTGCCATCTCATTTTTGTCTTCCCAATAGTTTTAGAGCTTTCTAGAGTTAGCACTTCCATTTTATTTTATTTATTTATTTTTTTAATCTATTTGGCTGCTCTGGGTCTTAGTTGTAGCATGTGGGATCCAGCTCCCTGACCAGGGATCGAATCTGGGCCCCCTGCACTGGGAGCTCAGAGTCCTAGCCACTGGACTACCAGGGAAGTGCCAGCACTCCCATTTTAGACTGAAGAAGCTGGTAAGGGTTGAGTGACTTGTCCAAGGTGACAGAGCTGGAGAGTGCCAGAGCTGTGTCTGAGCCCTGATTTCTGTTGATTCTTGGGCCCATGTTCTTTATCTCTATGTTTGACTGGAATTCAGCACAGCGTCTGACTTTTTATTATATGAGACTAAGAAAGCAGCTACTTTATACATAAAACCTGATTACCAATATAAGGTTACATACATTATTGTTGTTGGATGGTGCTTATAAAAATTGTTACACCTTTTCTTTTGAAAGAAGTTTAGAATTTTATACATCTTCTATTTCTGTCACTGTGTAGTGTCCTCTCAACTCAAAATTCTGGAGTCATCTTTGTTATCTTCCGATATCTATCCTTTTATTTACATGTACTCATCGTGTTCTCTTTATGTTTCTGTTTTATCACTACTTCTTATATTTGGAGTATTGCAACCATCTTTTTGTGGCCTACTATTACTGCCAGTCTCAACTGTCTTAATGAGCATACACATTAATCCAGTATTTTGAAGCTCAGCTTCTCTCATGTTGCATACCTGTTTAAATCATTATTTCCTCATTATCTATAAGGAAAAATACAGCTTTATAAATCTAGAATTTAAAATGTTTGATAATTGGTCTAATCTATCATTCCATGAGTTTATGTGGCCTTACCTTCTTTCCCACTTTTCTTGCCCATGCTAGTGTATCCTTAATCTGGCCTATTGAAGCACAGATTTTCTCTAAGACTCATTTGTTGTTTTTTACATGCTTGATATTTTGGTTGTTTGTGTGTGTGTGTTTGTCTCATTTATTCAACTGAATTGCTAAGTCCTGAGTGTGGATGTGAAAACTCTGAGTCCATCATAATATTTAGCATAGTTTCTTGCACATAGCACTGTGTAAAAATATTAATGGATAAATTTTTGTAATTTCCTGGTGGTTCAGTGGTAAAGAATTCGCCTGCAACACAGGAGATGTAGGAGACTTAGGTTCGATCCTTGGGTCAAGAAGATCCCCTGGAGGAGGGCATGGCAATTCACTCCAGTGTTCTCGCCTGGAGAATCCCATGGACAGGGGAGCCTGGTGGGCTGTAGTCCATAGGGTTGCAAAGAGTCAGACTCAACTGAAGTGACTGAGCATGAGCAGGAGCAAAAAGAAAATTAATGGATACATTTTTATAATTTTAAAATTAACATATAATTCCAGTTCTACTTTGCTTTTTTGTTAATTTTGTAAATGTTAGACCGAACTTAGTAGGCTAGGCTTTTCTCTTATGTTTTTCTATCTTTTTAATTATATTGCATAATGAGATAGGAATGTACTGATAAAACTTTAACAATTTAAAGTATTTTAAACAAATTAGTTTCACTTAGTAATCTAATCTGAAAGATATAGAAAATCTGAATGAAAGCAATATGCTCATTATTACATAATTTTTTAAAAATAGCTTATATGTTGTTTTATTATATGGTAATGTACAGTTTTGATGGAGATAAACTGAATATTTGTAGTGCAATAAATGTAGAAAAATAAACAATTTATCCTGCCTGATATATTCAGTGTAGTTGTAGATTGTTCAGAATACTGAGTAATAACATGAGAAAATTTGAAATGTACTTAAATACTAAGTTTAAAGCTCACTTAGACATGGTTTTGTTTTCTAAGAGTGGACTGTATTTTTGCTTATAAAAATTGCTTCTTGCTTTCTTCTGAATTGAAAATATTTCACTCTTTACTTCCCCTATTTTGTTTTTCTTGTTTTAATGGCCTGAATATTTATCTCTATTTTCTTTTTTTTTTAATTTATGGATGTCCTATAATAAATAAATATTTGTACTGTAATGTGTAAATTATTTAAACCATGTTCTGTGTAAAGTATTTTTGCTTTGAAATATTTGAGTTTCAATAAGAAAGTATAATTTCATACTGAAACCAAAGAATAAGCTATTATAGATTTTTATATATTTTGATGTTTATATTTGTTAATCTCAGAGTGGTTTTATTGCCATTTTAATGCAATATTATTTTAGCTCAGCAATGTCATACATTCAAAATGCTTGAAATTTCTCATTTGATTTTTTCCTAAAGTATTTTTTTCCAAATAATACTGTGCATCATAGTGATGTCTTCTTTTATACCTCATATTTTTCTAAAAGATATCTTAAATTATTTTACCATTTAATTTGATTTTCAAAACATCCAAATTAAACCATACATGTCTTTTAAAATCAAGTCTCACATTTGATGTAAATCACTGCACATGTCTGATCTTATCTCACAAACAAAACTGTTATATTTTAAAAAGTAGTGACTTTTTAAGTTCGTATTATTTTTTAAAGAGACTGAGCCTTAGATTCAAAGCACAGATTATCCATTTTGTCTATCCTCATTTAATCATTTCATTTTTAAAATTAGACTGCATCTTACGATCCAAAAAATCCTCACTAATGTGCATTTCTGGCTGGGTTAATTCCCTTTGTCATAAAGTGGAAGCTAGCCTAAATTTTCTAATAATTTTTCATCATATTGAAATTCATGGCAAAAATAAAAATGAGGTAATTTTGAATTCAAGTGCATATATTTTATAGTGATACTCTTCACCCTCTTCTCTCTGCCTAAGGAAATAGAGAAATTGAGTTTAGAACTGAGTGAAAGCAAGCAGCGCTTGGAACAGCAGCAGGAGAAGGCAACCCGGGCCAGAGAGGAGTGCCTGAAACTGACAGAACTGCTGGGCGAATCCGAGCACCAACTGCACCTCACCAGGTACTGCCTAATCCCATTATGCACCATAGCACCAATTTCATTCCTCGGATTTTTGCCACAGGCTTCCAAACAGTTGTTAGAGTTAAGTCTTAGTCATTCAATTCACACACAGTTTTTAGGCATATTAAGAAAAGTGGAGATGTGGTAAGCAAAACACCCAGACATGTGAATGATAAGTGTGGCAGGGAATTACTGATAGATTACAAAACCTTTCATCTACAATGCTCAAATATTTAGGTGACTCTCTATCAATATAAGCAAAATGACATATTTCTTCTACCACAGCCACTACCTCTCCTGTTAATTTTATGTCTAATAAAAATGTTGAACTGAAGTATCTGAGGAATATATTTAGGGAAATAGTGAGATACTGTCAGTGGTGAAAGAGACAAAACAAAGATATCCTAAGATGCAAACTGAGGTGGAAGTGCTACAGAATAAGCAACCTGAGTCCTAAGGAGGTGTAAAAGTTAGAGATGAAACTGATTGACGCTGTTCATGTTTAAACCATTACTATAACCCTGCTTATACCATCGTGGTTTCAAATTACATCACTTCCATCATGAGATATTTTGATGTGAGAGCATCATTGTCATAAAACTTTAGTGAATACATAGCTCAGCCCTAAATTAAAAAATACATTTTAGGTTGTAAACATTGAGAAATTTGTTATATTGAAAACACATACAATATGCATAAATATACAGACACAGAGAAAAATTCAAACTGAGATTGTAGGTGTTTCACAGTACCATATAGATGGTTTCTTTTCCTTTCAAGTTTTAGTACAATTTTTCAGTTTTCAGATCAAGCCTTTGGGTTTGTTCAATTCTTAGAGTTTTTCAGTTTCTAGAGAGAACTTTGTCTAAATACCTACATAAGTTTATAAAATTTGGTTTATTCATAAATTAGAAAAACACTGGTCTTCTAATCATAGTAAAATGTTGAATTTAAACTATGAAAGGGGACTGATCCCTTTTACATTAAATATGACAATGTAATTCTGAGCACGGTATGATAACAGATGGAGAAAAGCACCACTTGAACAGCCTGCATTTGGAGAAAAAAAATATTCTAGAGGTTGTTGAACCTCCCAAAGTTTTTGGTTAGTGTTAAGATGCCTCTAGTTCTGTTAAAATCAAACTTTGTTAAAAAACATTTTGTTATGATAATATTCCAAATGGTTTGCCAACTTCCCTTTTAAACAATGAAAGAAAAGAGAAGAAAGGAGGAAAAAAAGAGAAAGGAAAAAAATGAAAGGAAGAGAATACATTATTTATACACGTGTGATGTCTGGAAAAATCCCAATAGTTGAAACACTTTATTGAGAAAAAAAAATTGCTTAATACTGCAGAATAATAGCCATTCTTTTAATGCCCATTTAAATTATTTCACTATAGAAGTGAGAACATAATGTTAACATAGTTCCTATGGTTATTTAATCTTAGAAGTTTCAGAATTTAGCTGGATCATGATATTTAATAGTTTTTCTTCTCTGTCAGACTTTCACTGAGAACCGACCATTTGTGTGCTAAGTACTACTAACCCACAGAAATAGGACAGCTTTTAATGTGTCAGTGTGGCTGAACTTCAATAAATAAATATTAATGCTGGTTTTGCCCACTTTGCCGTTCTGTCTTATTCAGAGAGTGAATTTCTGAAGTCAAAGTCCATAGTTTTCCTGTGCTGTATCAGTTTGTGCTGTCTGACAAGATCCATTTCTTGCAAGTAGAGCATATTAAGATGCAGCAACTGCTGAAAATGGACTGGTGGTAACTAATTCCTTTGTTCTTAAGAAAAACGGTTTTGCTTGGTTCCATAGAAAGCTTTTTCTATTGAGCTTTATTTACTACAAGTCTACAGAAATTTAACTTAGTTTTATAGAAAATAAAGCTTAATTATCCATTTTCTAAATGCAGTACTCTTTCGTAAGCATTTTACACTAAGTTTATGTTCATGTTTTATGAAATCCACCTTCATAAATTTAAAGATGACAATAAAAATGAAAGGAACTGTACATATCTCTGTTTTGCACAGAAAATGACTTGCTTGTTGGACTAAATATTTCTGATACACAATTTGGGTTTTTTTTTTAGCATTTGCTTCCCTTCACCATTCTTTATTGATTTATATACTCAAGTGTGTGGCTGAGAAATTTCATCTATTTCTTTTTAGCTGGAATGAAAAAATCTAACACAGGTAACAGTTCATTTAGCCTTAATTTAAATATTTTGAATGTCATATTCTAAACAAAGTTTAAGATTAAATATGAAAAAGATGCTATAAAATAGTGATAAAATAAGGATTTCAAATTTTCTAGGGCAAATAAAATTTTAAAAATGAGTAGAAATTTATAGGTCAATCTGTCACTTCTTTTGGAATTTCCCTTTTTTATCTAATTAGACTTAAAAACAGAAAATAGAAATTCAACATTTTTTGAAGGCCTCAATTAGTAAATATACCATCCCCTTATTTAATGAGTATTTATTGAGCACCTACTATCTTTTACGTGCATCGGTTGGCCCCGGACATCGAGAGAAAAAAATCTCAGGTCCTGTCCTTAGGTTGTTCACATTCTACAAAGGAGCCAGATCTATATATGCAATTAGAGTAGAGTGTGACAGCAGTGTGCTGAGAGAAATTAAGACTGCCGCAGAAGCACACAGGAAAGAGAACTGCCTCATTCTATTAATTGGAGGTGAAGGGGATAGGGAAAGCTTTCTGAGTTCATGACTAGGAGTCCTCAAAGTAGAGAAAGGTGGGGCAAACACCCCAAGTAGAGGGAACAATGTATGCAAAGACGTAAGGTTGGGAGAGAATGTAGACTCTACGGTTACTTTAGGTGTTTGGACCAGAGGAAGGGTGTTGTGGGCCATATTCTGGAATTTTGGCCATTCTGAGAATAAGGGATTACTCTTAATGTAATATTAAGGGCTTCTAACATGGTCAGCTTTTGGGGTTAGGATCCCGACTCAGACAGCTGTAGGGTGAACTTGGAGAGCTGATGCAGGAGACGAGAAAACCAGTTAGGACAGAGTTGGTAACTACAGCCCATAGGCCAAATCTGGTGCATCATCTGTTTCTAAAGTGATCCCTGAGCTAAGAATTTTTATATATATATATATTTTTAAATGACTGGGAGGAAAAAAGAAAAATAATATTTTATGACACACAAATATCATAAATAAAATTGTACTGGACAGAGCCGTGATTATCCTTTGTGTATTATGTGTAGCATTTCCATGGCAGAATTGAGTATGATCCTCAAAGCCTAAAATATTTATTATCTGGCCCTTCATAGAAAAAGTTTACAGCCCCTCAGTTGGGAGGCTTGTTTAACTCAAGAAGTCAAGAGAGCTTGAACTATGCTAGGATCAAATGTATATTTAAGGAAGGTAATTGAAAGGCACTGTGAAAACAGATTGTGGAAGAGATGATTGGCAGGGGCTTCAATCAGAATGTAAGTACAGTAGTAGTCCTCAGCTGTGTGTGCACCAGGAAAATGGGAAGGATACAGTGTCTTCAGGAGGCATTTAGGGCAATGATAAGAGAATTAGAGATGATTCCTGACCTAGAAGACTGGGATGGGGAGGGGGGAGGAGGGAAGGGATATGTGTATAATTATGACTGATTTGTGGTTTTGTACTGCAGAAACCAACATAAAATTGCAAAGCAATTTTCCAATTAAAAAAGTTTAAAAAGATGATCCCAAAGCTTCCAGCCTGTGTTAAGTGGATGATCCATTAATTCAACTAGGGAATGTTAAAGGAGTAGCAGAGGAAAGACTATGCTTTATTTTGGAGCTCTGATGGAGATGTCCAGTGTAGATCCAGTGTGAGGAGAAAGATCAGGACAGAGGTTTAGACCTGGATGCTTTTACATAAAGATATTGTAGCCAAAGGAGTGGGTAGAAGCACATAGAGGGAACCATGTTTTCAAGAACTGTGGAAGAATAGCCAAGGAAATGAAATGGGGCCTTCAGTGTGTAAGAAGAGAATAAAGTGTGGTTCAGGTATACTTTTGGTGAAGAAACGATTAAAACCATACACCAGCTAACAAGGGTTGGGGGGCAGGTATCCTAGGATTGAGGAAACTGAGTTTTGGTATCTTCTCACTGTCTTTGCAACTTTTGACAAATTACTTAATTACTTAATTCTTTGAACGTGCATAATCACCTGTAAAGTTAGGTTAGACGAAATGATTTCTAGGTTATCTTCCAACTCTGATAGTCAAACAACATGAGTTAAGACAATGCATTATTAAATTCCTGTTTCTGGGCATTAGGTGCTTAAATTGCTTGGAGTATCCTTTGCTCAAAATGTTTCCTTAGTTTGTGAAGTTCAGAGAGATTTCATAGAAATGCCCTTCCTACCCCCATTTACATTCATCATAATTTAGGCTCTGGTGACTTCTCTTAAGGGTTATGAAAATGCTCTCCTAACATCCTTCCAGTCTCTTTTGCCAGCCACTGCTGTGTATATTCATAAGCACTGTCTTGACTCAGTCACGGAATCCCATGAACAGAGGAGCCTGGAGGGCTACAGTCCATGCGGTCGCAAAAAGTCAGGCCTGACTGAGCGACTGAGCGCGCATGCACACATGACCGGCTCCCAGCCTTCTAATCTTATTTCCCTGCTATCAGTTCCATCCTCTCACAGGCTGCTTCCCAGCGTGTGATTTAAGCAGATGCAGACCTCCTTTGACTTTTGGTCTCTCCTCTCCATTTACTACTCTGTAAACCCAGAATACCCCTTTGAGCTTCTTCAGCCCTGTTATAATCTTATTTACCAGGTTTCCCTGAAATCTTAATTTTTCCACTGTAGTCCTCCCTGAGGACCCATGCTAGAGGGAGCACATCTCCCTCTGAATCCTCCTTCCCGCTTAGAGCTGAAGGCACTTGCTACTACTACACAAATTCCTCAAAACAGGGAAAATGAACATCAGAAAAAATAAATTCATACTCTAAAGATTTATATGTATCTGCTTGTCTTCTCTTCTGTGATGTATTGTTCTTCAAGTGGGAGGAGAGATCTTATAATATTATAGTTCTCAGGCACCTAACTTAGCTCTTTGCAAAGAGTTGGAGTTCAGTAAGTCATTATTATAAGAATGCTTAATACAAGTTTGTGACTGTTTATTCAAGCCCAGTATTGATGTGTGTGAATATATGTATATCTATGTATTCTCAGATATATCAGGTAAAAAATATGAGATGGAACAAAGATGAAAAATTTTCTTGGGAATTTTTTTCTTGTACATATTATACTATGTTATGATTTTATAACTTTTTTTCATTTTTAACTTAGTATGCACATATATGTTTAAGTATAGTCAAATCAAATGATAACCCTTCTAACAACTCAGTAGGTTTGGTAAAGTGCCTCTCACCTTACTTGAAAACCTCACATACACACAGAATTTCAAACTGGAGATCTCTATAATTAAAAGATAGTCCCTCTGAGAGTGTTTGAAACCAGTGCCTGATAAACATGATCATTAAACATACATAGCCTAGTATACATGAAAACAAAAGCAAGGGTACTCCCTTCCCACTTATGTCTTTGCTAATAGTAATCAAATAACTTCTTTCTTTTCCATAACAAACCTCCAGCTATGTTTAAAAATACATGTTCATGTATTTGCTCACTCTCCATGGAACATTTCCTGTTACAAGACACTATCCTAGGGATGGTGGGAGACATAAATATAAAATAGCTTCAGATGCTGCCCTTCAGAAGCTTATAGGCTAATGGGGGCAAAAAGAAAATACACAAAGAGTTGGTAAGATAAATGATAAGATCCAGAAAGGATTTTTCAGATTTTATGCAAACAGAGGGACAGATAATTTCTTATTATCCTTGGTAGCATTTGAATATAGGAAAATGGAAATGAAGGACATTTCATGGGAAATTCCAGGGGCCAAACTGGCATTTGGAAGGTACATGTATACATGAGAAAGTTAAATACATACAAGTAGCAGTCAGCTTCCATGATAGCTCAGTTGGTAAAGAATCTGCCTGCAATGCAGGAGACCCCAGTTTGATTCCTGGGTCAGGAAGATCCCTTGGAGAAGGGATAGGCTACCCACTCCAGTATTCTTGGGCTTCCCTTGTGGCTCAGCTGGTAAAGAATTCACCTGCAATGCGGGAAACCTGGGTTCAATCCCTGGGTTGGGACGATCCCCTGGAAAAGGGAAAGGCTACCCACTCCAGTATTCTGGCTAGAGAATTCTGTGTATGGCTTGTATAGTCCATGGGGTCACAAAGAGTCAGACATGACTGAGTGACTTTCACTTCACTTTCACTTTCATTTTCATCAGTCTCTGAGGTTAAGAATACGTTCATTTTGGGTCTGCGTGGTACCATGCCACATGCAGTGGCTTTTAAAAAAATAATAACAGAGGTGTTAGCTAAAGACAAGTGGCCATCACTTACTGAACCTCTACTGTGTTCTGGGAACTGAGCTGAATGCTTTTCATTGAGCTCTCACAATAACCGTTTAAGGTGAAGGCTATTATTTCCTTGTTTTACAGTGGATGCAACTAAGGCATAAAGAAGTAAAATGATTCATCTAAGGTCACACAACTGGTATATCTTTGAAACCCAGAAATTTGCCTGCAAAGCCTATATAGTTATCCATCAGGCTGTAGTTCTCTGTGAGTAGGTTTTCTATGTGAGTTAGTAGGGAAATGGATTAATGCGATCATTTCCAAAAGACAACCAAGAAAACCAATAACATAAATTTATAATAGAGATAAGTGTTAGCTGCTCTCTTATCAGTTCAGCTCAGTCGCTCAGTCATGTCTGACTCTTTGCGACCCCATGGACTGCAGCACACCAGGCCTCCCTGTCCATCGCCAACTCCCAGAGCTTACTCAAACTCATGTCCATTGAGTCGGTGATGCCATCCAACCATCTCATCCTCTGTCATCCCCTTCTGCTGCCTTCAGTCTTTCCCAGCATCAGGGTCTTTTCAAATGAGTCAGTTCTTCACATCAGGTGGCCAAAGTATTAGAGTTTCAGCTTCATCATCAGTCCTTCCAATGAATATTCAGGGGTGATTTCATTTAGAATTGACTGGTTGGATCTCCTTGCAGTCTAAGAGACTCTCAAGAGTCTTCTCCAACACCACAGTTCAAAAGCATCAATTCTTTGGCACTCAGCTTTTTTTATAATCCAACTCTCACATCCATACATGACTACTGGAAAAACTATAGCTTTGACTAGATGGACCTTTGTTGGCAAAGTAATGTCTCTGCTTTTTAATATGCTCCCTTATACACTGATAAAAATACCTGTTGATGAATTGTCATCTTAGCTTGTGATTTTCCTAAGAAACAGTGTCCTTTGGTGCATCATTCACCTTAGTCATTTAATGTATTATAATAAAGCTATCACGCTACTTTTTCATTTCTTTTGTACCCAAGAGAAAAGAGAGGCTTTTATTAAAAAGTGGAAATTCCTTCACATATTTGTTTTTGACATTCTAAACATCTTTAAAAAGCTATAGAATTTAAGTCCCTCTCACAAGACTACCACTTACATACATAGTGGGCAGATTATATAAAGTGATATTACATATTAAAACAACCATTTCTGAATGCTTGTGTAATTGTTATTGAATTCTGATTGAGGCAACCACTCTTCTCCATAACTATCATGCATGTATTGAAACACATTCTTTTGAATCCTGTGTCTTTTTCTTAGATCTAATCTGGAGGGAAATTACTACAGGAAGTCTTCCCTGTTTATTTTCCATAGAATTTAGAAACTGAATTGCAAGAAATGCAAAAGGGGGGCCAAACTGCCAGTAATCCTGCAGGTTCCAGCTTATATCAGCAGAGCTTCCTTTAAAATGTATATTTCCCCTTTTACATAAATAATGTTTTCAAGGATATGTACTTCGAAGAACTTCTCAGAGCAGGAATCTAAGGGCAATTCATGATGTGGGTAATTATGCGATGACATACTTTTGTGATCTAGATGGGACAGTTTAACCTTATGACCGTGAGATGTAGAAACTTGAACTTTAGAATTTGTGTCTTTTTGAGTGTGAAAAAGAGTGTAAGAGAGGAGTCACCAGGTTATCCAGTTATGATGGGTGCTTTAACTTTGGGAGGATGATTAAGTCTTCCATTCCAGAGCCTTTAGCTTCCAGGTAGTAACCGTTGGTTGGGCTTTCCCCAGTGGCTCAGTGGTAAGGAATCCGCCTGCAATCCAAGAGACACAGGAGATGTGAGTTCGATCCTTGGGTCAAGAAGATTCCCCTGGAGGAGGGCATAGCAACTCACTCCAATACTCTTGCCTGGAAAATTCCACGGACAGAGGACCCTGGAGGGCTACAGTCCCTAGGGTCTCAAAGAGTCGGACACAACTGAGCACAAGTACCTTCCTGAATTTAGTGGTTTGACTTCTCAGATTGCCAGTATGAGTGAGGACTCTTTGGTTGAGGTAAACAGAAACCCCAAAAGGGGGAATTGATTAGTTTGATGACCAGACCGTGTAAAACCCAGGTGTGGCTGGGGCCTCAGGCTTTCTTGGACCAGGGACTCAGCAGCACCGGAATGCAGTCATTTCCTGTCAGTCGCAGGGCTCGACTCCTGTCTGAATGCTGGTTCATTCTTTCAGGTGCTTCCATACTATGGGGCCACATCCCTCAATCTGAACTAAAGATAAAGGAGATGCCTTGTTTTCAAACTGTAAGGACATGATTTCTTGGCTCCTCCACTTCCAATTTGAAACCTTCAGTTCAAATTTCAAAACTGAGTCGTGTGCACACACACCATTTTGGGTCCTGGGGCTGGCAGCCTCAGCAAAACCCCAAGAGTAAGGGAAGAGAGTTGCACTAAGCAAGGGGGAGGTTGTCAGAGATCTTGACTAAATGTAAGAACAGAGGTCCCTTCTATGTCCTCTACTGTCTTTTTAGCAGTCTCGACTTTTTCCTTTGGCTAAGGGATGATTGGGAGTGGAAAGAAGAGAAAGAAAAGTACCTCTCTGTCATGTTGGCTTGAGAATGATATTCTCCACTTTCAACATAAGTCTAAGGAGGCATGATCAGTTCTCCACAGGGATGCTCTGTGGTTCTATTTAGAGAACTCTTAGAATATAAAAAGAGAGATGAAAAGGATGCATAGATGAATGTCTAGCACGTGCCAAGCACTGTGCCTGGCTTCAGATAACAGTGGTTTAGTAAATGTGGTCCATGGTGGGCTGTGTGTTACTACTCTGTGGCAAGATAAATCCAAGATGAGAGTGTTTGGAAATATTTTTATAATTTTAAATTGCCACTACATCCACGTGCAAGATCAGTATGCTCTCTCCCTCTTTTTTTTTTTTTTTTGTATCTTTATTTTTTTCCTAGTGTTTCTTTTTTTTCATTTTACAAAGTTAATGCTTTGCGAAAGATTAGGTATTATTTATAAAAATGATATTTTACATAAGAAGTTTGAAACACCCTGCTTTCTCAGTGAGAACAACAAGCCTGAAGAAGCTGAGTCTTGGAAAAGGGAACCAAAAAGTCACACAGCGGGAAGAGGGAGTGAGAATAAAGGAGGCAGAGTTTTCATTGGATCCATCAAACTCTAGAACCTGAGATCTGGAATTTGTATTCACAAATAAGTGTAAAAACATATTTGAGAGCTAAATAGGAATACTTTGGGGACTGTAAAGTGTCAGTTCATGGGCCAGGAAGCAGGCCTTTTTCCTCTCTGTGTCTTTAGCACCCAGTTGGGCAGTAGGTTGTTTGACAAGATCTCTGTAAATGCTGGATTAACATACCTTTCCTCTCTATTGTTAGTGAAAATTTGGAAGGACTAGCACTCTTTTTCAGGTGACAACAAGCTTAGGTCAAAAGACCAGGCTTTCAATATCTCTTCTTTTGAAGGGAATGGTATAACATTGACATGTATTCTTGCTATTCCATAGTGAACTGTATCTTTTTTTCCCAGATTATTGAGGAATTTTTAGCCTAAAGTTTCCATTTAAAAGTTAAGCTCATTTTTTTTCTTATACTCCTTTCATGAATAAATTAAGCAGAGAACGTGTCAAAAATAATTTTAAATGGATATATGTGCAACCAACATCTTTAAGTCTTGAAATAGACGGCCTTGGTACTGTTTTAAATTGCGTCCTCCTTTCCTTCCCTCCTCCCCACCCCCCACCACCCCCCTCCCCAGTATCAGAGGGAGCAGGCTGTCAGGGAGCCTGGAAAGACACTGCATTTCATTGTGCTGGATGCCACATTGCCTGAGTCCACTCTGCTCCACCTGTCTGACCGGCTAAGAACCCTCGTCTAGGTGTAGCCCAGGGCAAGAGAGGTTAGAGTCCGAGGCTACCAGAGAATGGTCTCTGCAGGTTCTGCTTAACGTTTGTGAAGCCCAAATGTGCGTGCAATGAACATCCACACTGGGGATGTACTCTTCTCCCTGCCACACAGGCCCACAGCCTGGAGCATGGTGGCGGTGGCTGCCAATTCATTTTCTGAGGAAGCCCAGAGGAAACCGAGAAAGTATTACCCACACCACTTGCCTGACTCAAAACACTGAACATCAACCTCAGTGAAAATAGGAGGAAGAAAAAGCAAGAGCAGAATTGTTATCCTAGTAGCCCTCAGTCTAAATATGTCTCTGCAGGAAAGATCTGCTGTCTAAAACTAATTTAAGGTAAAAGAAATATTTAAAAAATCACCAACTTAATATTAGCCATAAGCCACTTGTTATTTAACATCTCCCTGATACCCACAGAGTGGGTGAATGTATACCCACTATACCCCAGGTAAGGGTGAATATTGGTTGGTAAATCCTGGAATCAAAGCCCCTTTTAAGGATCCTGAGGAAAGACGAGGCTTGGAGTACAATCAGTCTCCCCAGTGCCTGTCTTGGGCCTTGTCTCATGGAGGACAAGGGCCCAGTTCAAGTAAGAAAAGAAAGAAAGTCAAGTCGCTCAGTTGTGTCCGACTCTGCATCCCCATGGACTGTAGCCTGCCAGGCTCCTCCGTCCATAAGGTTTTCCAGACAAGAATACTGACGTGGGTTGTCATTTCCTTCTCCAGAGGATCTTCCTGACCCAGGGATTGAACCCGGGTCTCCCACACTGCACACAGACTTTTTACCATCTGAGCCACCGGGAAGCCCAGTTTCAGTAAACAAACTTTTATTAAACTACCACTCCATTAGACAGGCCAAGCAGAGGAGACAGTGCCCTGAACTCAGGGACTCAGCATGGGAACCAGAGAGGTCAGAAAATGTGTAGAAGCAGCATGTAGAGCAGATGTCCAGCTGAGCAAAGACTGCTTCACCTTGGCTCTCTGTCACCGCTCTCCACCCAGCAAGCTCAGGTCACCTGTGGGAGGGCTGAGCGTGCCCCTCCCTGACCAGGTGGTGGAGAGGTGGAGCACAGGGAAGGCACCAGTGTCTTTTAAACTCATTCCTTTGAAACCAATGTGTGACTACCTCCAAGGAGCATATTGTAGACCAGGGGACTTAGCAAAACAAGGCACCCTGTGTTGAGAGAGTAGTTATAAATATAACTGTACCCACAAAAGAATTATATAAAATAAAGTAACAATTCACTTTTGGAATATATGCAAGAGAGAGAGGTAGGGAGCTGTTCAAGACAGGACTTTAAAAGTGGGTTTTAGCAGTGTTCAAGATTTTCTGCTGTTTCAATAGCAGATCTGAAGTGTGGTTCACCTGCCTGGACATAGTTCTGTTTCTGATTATCTTCCAACACCCTTGGGAAGTCTCTTACCACACTTTATTTCCTACAGATCTTAACTGTGATTTTATGAGGATATATATGAGTATGAAAATCATCTAAACTAATACAGGTTTCTGTAAATCTGAGGCGTTGCTTATCCATTCAGGGACTCAAATGCTGTAAGTATGAATTCATGTAAAATAAATGAATTATCAGTCACAGTGTGTTGCTCAATCTAGAAAATATTAGGGCAATGATCTCATTACTCAAGTCCTTTGTTGCAAGGTGGTGGTGTTGACAAATTAGGGATACAAAGAGAGTACATTGTTAAATAATACGACTACCTATTTTCTGAATTTTAGGTAGCCCTCTTCGTCTTTAGAGGAAAAACCATCTTGCCATTCCTGATATTAACTGTTTGTTAAACAAGATCTAGTGGAAACAGTCTCTCAACGTAGGGGATCTTCAAGCTCTGCTTTTTTGCACTGATGGTAGTTCTCTATTCTTAGCCTATTTCTGAAATAAGGCATTTATTCACAATCATTCACAATTGACGTAATCATCAATGTTTGGGTTGAGGAGAGATGATAATTATATTAAGGAATAAAATTCATCTACAGTGAAAATAGAGCTCATGGTGGAACGGTAGGTGAACCTAGACTCAGATCCTGTACTCCGGCTAATTCGCACAAAGAATTATCTGAAGAATTATCTGTTAAAAGTGGAAGAAAGAATGACAGCATGAGGCAACTCATGTAACTAATAAACTTTTTAAATGCTGTTTCATATGTTTGCTTTTCATTAAATTCAGGGACGATTGCAACTCTGTTGTTGTGATTCAGTCAACATTTATTCCTATCTGTTTTTCATATACAAAGGCTTAGGGATGCCAGAAAATAAACTGTTAACGGAGAATTAACTTCTTTGGCATGCTTTCATACTTATCTTCCAAATTAAAGAAAATGAAATGGGCAGAAACAGAGTGTAGATTACCTCCTTTTTGTCAAAAATGGTGGGAATTTGAAAATTAATAATAAAAAAGGGAACAGATGCAGTAACATGCCAGAGGGAGATTAATGTGGAGAGTAAAATCTGTGAGCAACAAAACTGAAGCAAACTGAATCAGTGGGAGGTTGTTGTACAATCAAAATCAGGATAAAAGAGAAATTACAAACAACCCTGCACTTGTCAAAGTAGTAGTAATGAAATCCTGACTCTGCCAGCAGTGAGAACCTGTGTTAGCACTTTGGGGTAAGGATGGTAGCCGGGTGCCAGGTAGGAGGGCAGTGTTAGGTTGCTGGGCAGCAGCCATCTTGTGTAGAACAGATGGCACCGAAAGCTGGCAGGGGAGGGGCTCCTTAGCAGAACTAATCAGACAGTAACAGATAGGGCAGCTGGGAAGACTGACCACAGAGAGAGAATCTGCGGGGTAGCCGAGTGCCATGATGTTTGCAGTGGTGTGCCCATTGGTCTGAGATAAGACCTTGCAATGTCTTTCCCATCTAAGGAAGAACTGAAACTTTTGTTCAAAAAGAAAAATTGAATTGAATTGCATCACAATTGGGGGTGGGGTGAGTATTGGGCAGAGATTGAGAAAGGAAGAATTGTCCATCTCAGAATGGTTGTGTGAGTTTTCAATCCCAGGTTTCACAGAACTTTAATTTTTGCAGTTTGTATGGTTCTGCCATCCTCGTGTGTATAGTGTGGCACGTGGAACAATCACCATATATATTTTATATACCAAAGAGTTTACAGTATCAAGGCTATAGTTAAAATTAGAAAAGACTTTTTGATGATTTCTATTACATGTCTTTCACTAATGCAAACCAAAAACAACCGTAAGATCCATGCCCTTGTGCTTAATAATTTCTTATAACCTGATTTAAGCCATGTTTGACTCAGAGCCACTTGCCCTTCTTTTTTCCCCTGTGTAATTGTGGATTGAACCTTAAAATGTAAGCATCATTCAAAACCTAAAACCTTAAAACAAAAATCAAAGTAAGTCATTCTGAAAGAAATGAAAGAGAAAACTGACCTGGTAAATTTCATAACTGACTAAGGAGCCCATTATTTTTTAAATATAGAAGTGGGACATTCATGTTAAAACTATTACTTTAACAAAGAAATCCAGATCGCCTACATCTGTTTTTGAGCTAGTATATTTCTTTCTTTGCAGAAGGTTTGTAGCTTGGCTCAATTTATTCATTTTGAAGGGGGAGGGGGAAACATTACCAGGATTTGAAATAGGTGGTATAACATAGCCATATGCTATTTATGCAGCAGTTTCTGCAATAAATCTAATTTGGTGCTGTCAAAAAATTAGACTTATTTGATATAGCAGCACATTAGTAAATGATTGTGGCAGATTTAAAGTTGTCATTTAGTCTCTTCTTACTTAACAGAATCTTGCAAATCCGTTTCTCCCCCTTAATCAACTCTATGAAAATGTCTCAGTTCTTTGTCCTGCAGTCCTGCAAATATTTCCACATCTGAAAGAAGGTCTTGCCTTAAGGTAATTGAGGAAGGGGGTGGCAGAATGGATATCCTCCGGTGTTAAAAGACTTCGTGAATATAAAGGTAGAAAAATCAACAAACCAGAGAAAAATAATAGTATTTTAATCACTTTCAATTCTTAGAAAAACAGAACTACATCTCCTTCAGAATGTAGGTAAATTAAGGTCAGTTCTTCGTTAAGGAGTTTAAATATTTTACCTTCCATCCTATGTCCATATGCTGCTTTAGGAAAACTGACGTTAAGGAACGTGAACGACATCAGCTCTTGGTCTTTACCTGGCAGTGCCCTTAGAAACGGCTTTCCTGTTCTCTAATGCAACCCGGCAGCATGCTTCAAAGTCTCTTTATTTTTTCTGTGACATTTGTGTTTCAGGTGTTGGTAGCAAACTGTCTGAAACTTCTTCCTAAGTGTTTTCTATTTAGAAGATAAAATAAGCATGTTATGTATTAGGCATATTAACATTGACAGTAGTCTTTGAATTTCTTAAAGTAGCCCATTTGTAGAAGTAATCATAGCATTCTTTCCCTGTTCTTTTTCTTACGTGTTTGTGGAGGGGAATAGTGTGTGTATTTGTGTGTATGCACATTCATACATCTGTGTGTGACTATAAGTGATGTTAAACTGAGTGGTTTTATTTGTTTATGTTCTTATACAAATTTTCCAAAAGAGCCCTACTAGTGTGTTTTTCAAATGCAATTTGCTAAAAATGAAGAGTTTCTTCACGGTAATTTAAGCAACCTCTATTAAACTAACATTTTGCTAATACTTATTTCTATCACATAGCAAATCAGACCACAGAAGTGATTAAATTGCCAGTATTCTTTCCATGTGATTCAGAAGCAGGGACCCAGGGAACCAAACTACCATAAAGCACAGATTACACTCAAGGGAAAAAGTAGCCAAAATAATGTTAGCAAATTTGCTGGGTAAATTAGATACTATTTTTGAAATTTTTTCCACATGAAAAGGAATTATTTAGAAATTATCTTTTAGGAAGATGAAAGAGAAAGCACCTCTAAGAATTCATATTTTGTGTTCAAAATCCATATGTTAAATTATATTATATATATATATCACAGAAGAGTGATTTATAGATATGGAGTATTTTGGATATTAGTAATAAAATTGAAATAAGAGCTAAAAAGAATGGCTCTGCACTTGGATTTTAAGCTATCATTTTTGGTTTTCATTTTTACTTTAACGTTTGGTATTAAAATAATTTTCTTAAAAGACATATAAAAATTGCTCTGATAAAGTCTTTTGAAGTAAATTACATTTAATCAGTGAAAACCTTAAGATTCCAAATTTTAATTACATTTTTTAGAATGTTTTTATTAATAAAACCTGCTTTCAATTATATAGCAATGAAAAGAATTTAATTTTTATCTTTTCTAAAAATAATTTAGTGAATTTTATAGGTTTGATTAATTTTACTTCATAAAAGCACACGTAATAAGATTAAATCTTGGAATAATTCTCCCAAATTGTAAAAGCAACATTATGAGCAAGGTGTCATTTAGCATTATATTTGTAAAAATGCTTTGGTTAAAATATATTTTCTCCTAAAAAGTGATCTCTCTTTTTCTTATAAGAAATTTGAGTCAAGTCATTGATTTGTCTTTTGCTAAAGACTATGGTTGTCTAAAATACTGGTGAATAATTCAACATAAAGTGATTTCATATTCAATTTGTGAAGGTAGGATAAGTCTTTGATAGCTGTAGATGACACAGAATAAATTTAATTGAGAGTATCATTTTCATCTAATCACCTAATTTCCATGAGTTTATTTCTTTCACAAAACCTGCCTATTGATACAACTTACATTCTTTAGATAGATGATATGTTTGGCAGCATGTATTTGAGTATTATTTAAGCAGAGTTGTTTATTTTTTTACATGATGGAGTTTAAAATATCCATGAATTGATTTGTATATCATAGGTTAAAGTTTTCAAAGCAGTAATGGAGCTGTGTGTTAATATATAGCTTATAATTGAAATGGTACATATTTGTACATTTTAAGCATTTCAGTGTAAAATTTCTTAATTGGAATACTCTTTCCCTTGGCTAATTCATTAGTGAAAATATTTATTCCTCAAGTTAATGCTATATAGTATGAAGCAATTTTTACATAGTGTAAACTTGTTTATGATATTTTGATTTCACTTTAAAACTTTTATTTTGCTTCTTATACATATAGTTCATACTCGATATAATAAGAAGTGCAGACACACATGAAGGAGATACATATCAGCTGTCTGGTTTTACAAATGATCATTAAAACACTATGTCTTACTACTTTGACTCCAAATTATTGTCTTTCCGAACCCAAAAGTAATTTTCACAAGTACATTACACAACAGAACTTCATCTTCTGCTGGTTAGCAGTAGAGGATTTAAATCCATGCCGACAGTTCATTTGACAATGACCTTGAGGGGCTTTGCTTCTTGAAGAAGAAAGCAGAAGCTTGCGGTAAACAAAGTTCACTTCTGACAGATGGATTGAATGACAGAAAGGTTGCGAGTGCCAGAATAGCCCTGGCAGAGGAGGAAATGTTCAGTGGAATCCAACAGGAGAGGAGGTGTGAACAGGTGCAGGGTTGCTGACGGAAGGGGAACCAGATGGAAGGAGCCAGAGCCAGTTTATTTAAAGGAAAAGGCAGAAAACATTGCAAGGCTGTGCGATCAGTGGCTAAAAGTGTTCATAGAGGAAGGTAAAAATTCACAAAGCAAAACTGCACAGTGGGGTAGCTAACACTTAGCATAATGGTAGTAATTTGTGAGTTTAGTTTGGAAGTTGCAATTGAAATACATTCATCTTGGCTCTTGACACCATCAAGTATAGATATCTGAAAGTTGTTTATTTTTTTTAAGTTTCTAAGCTTTTTTTATCCATCCATTAATTTAATTTCTTCCAGCCAGAAGCTCCGTTATGATAATACTAAAATTGTGTCGTCAGCTAGGAAAAGAAAAAAAAAAATTCAAAGTGAAGATTAACATTCCATTCAAATTTATCTTGTGATGCCTCAGTTTTGTTCACATATGGGAAGCGAATGCACGCACTGTTGGGTGGCATCTGTAATATCTAAGAAATTTGCAATGTTAAAATAGATGCCGTTGCTTTTGTTGTTGTAAGTCTCTGTTCATTTTGTGAAGTCCGGTTTGATTGTTTCAGTCAGAATAATGCTCTCTGAAATATATGTTTGCCTGCCACAATCTGCAGGTTAATTTCTGTTGCTGAGATTGTCCTGATTTTCATTGACTTTCAGTGACCTGCCTTCAGGCAGACACCTGCAAACTAAGTATCATTTACAATCGGAACAGTTTACAGTGGAGCTAAGAGACTTTTAAACAATTTTTCTTAGACCTGTGAAAACGAAACCTTCTCTCTGCAAACTAAAGACATCTTGCTGATCATCTGTCTGGTCACATCATGCCTTCCATTTATGTGGGCCCATGTCTTCCACTCTTGTCCTTGAAAAGTTCCTATGTTACATTATTGATAAAAAGATGCCAATAGAAGAGCAGCCTTGAGAAAGCAATCACCAGGAAAAACAGTGAAAATGCACAATTATTTGGGGATCTTAAAGATCTAATAATTTATCCACAAAAGTTTCTGCATTCTTCTCACAAAGATTAAATACTCAGAGTAAATTCAGTGAGCACTGTGTTCACATTCCCTACCTCAGAGCCACCTGGATCAGATAGATTACATCTGATTAGCTCAGGGTATTTTGGGACACTGGTTTTAGAGAAATTGTCTATAATCTATGACATGCTTTTGTCAGTGAAGAGAAATGAAATTTGATTAGCAGTTATAGAAGATGTTTACTTACGTTTATATTGTTTGTAGAGATCAACACTTTTTGTCACTTTTGAGACTGGATGAGGCTATATACAACTATCCATTTGAAGGGAAAATAGTGATTTCTTCTAATAAAAGGGAATTGATAACCTCTGTGATTTTTTAAAACCAACTCTAAAATGTACTTCTTTCTTCCAACTCATCAAGAAGTTTTCATCCAATAGATATTCTTATTAATCTAAAATTTTACATAAAATCGATTAGAAGCTACTTGCTTTCATTATAACATACTGATTTTGCCAACTCTTCTATCATAGTGACTAAATACCTTTTGATAGTAATGTTACTAGCATGGTGCTGCTGTGTAAAATAATACCATAAAACTCACTTGAATTACGGAATTCAAATTGAAAAATAGTGAACAAAAACTGCAACAATTAGTGTCATCATTTGATATGCATACTGCAAATCAATTTGCAAGCTCTTTATAGGTAGAACTAATAACTTTCCAGAAATATGTGAACTTAGTTGTACCTAGCAGAGTGTTTTACATCATAGGGGTCTTGAAATTTTTTTTGAATGAAGGGTAAAGGGTTGATTGCTGTTAAAGAGTCATTCATTCAACATTTATTCATTTTAAAATATTTGTGTATTTATTTGGCTGCACTGGGTCTTAGTTGCAGCACATGGGATCTTCAGTTGTGGCATGCAAACTCTTAATGGAGGCATGTGAGCTCTAGTTCCCTGCCCAGGGATCGAACTCAGGCCCCCTGCACTGGGAGAGCAGAGTCTTAGATCCCGGACCACCAGGGAAGGCCCTCATTGAAAACTTATTGAGTGCATATTCTATTACAGCTATAGAGGGAACATTTAAGCACTGTAAAATTTTTAAATGAAAAGAACGTGATTCTTCTTTACAGATATCCTACAACCTAGTGGACAAGGTTTATCTAACTACATACCGTGTGTGTGTGTGTGTGTGTGTGTGTGTGTGTGTGTGTGTGTAAAAGCTAGAAAACAGCATATTTAGATTTATGAACTGTCCTGAACTCAAGATCATCTTGAATGAATGAATTAATGAAACTACCCATGTAGGCCAATACTCATTATGTGAAACCTGAGATGCACAGAAGTTCAGTGACATGTCCAAGGTCAACAGTCATTTAGTGGAAGCTAGAAATAGAATCTCCATTTCTTTGCTTCTAATCTAGTGTTTTCCCCTGCTTTCCACATACTGCTCTTTTGTATTAATTGATAATATAGCTTGTCTGAATAAACACATTAAAATCTTTCTGTAGAAATCTCAGATGACCTGTGGCTGAAAGGGAAACTAATTTTCTTTGGGGGCTCAGGCATATGATTATTGGTTCTTGAAACAAAAAAGCAAGGAGTTTTAGCTTACAAACAAAAATTACAGCTTCTTGGAACTCCTCCTAGGAGTGATGGTAAAGATAGCTCCCTGGACACACTGCTTAGATGAGCACATTACTCACATGAACTCAATCTCCATGCAACCCTTCCAGGTTGATTCTGCCATGAGTCCCATTTTACAGATAAGAAAGCTGAGGTGTCTGCAGGTTAATACCTTGACCAAGGTCACAGCACCACCAAGTGGTGGAGGTGGGATTCAAGCTTAGGCAATTAGGCTCCAGAATAAGATTTTATCCATCATGCTATTTGCCTCTGATGGTAGTGGGTGGTATGAAAATATTCCTTTTGGAAAGTTGAATTAAATAGGATTCCTGACAGTAGGGCTTCTCAGAGCTTTTAATATGCTAACACATAGTATGACTCTCTTTAGAAAGGAATTTTGTTTTCCCTATTTCCCAAATTTATATGACTTAGGGAAACTTTTCTTTTAAATCTCCACATATCTCCCAGAAAACAGGTTTGGGGAAATACACAAAATAATCTAAATCACTTTGTAGCAGGACATCTGAGAATTATCACGTGGGAATTGTTTTCTTATCTCATCCGTGCCTCTGGAACTTCCCTCTCTGTCCCCACCTCCCACTCTCGTTCATGAAGAGAGCAGGGCGGTGGGTAACTTTCCCGTCAGGTGTAATCAGTGCTCTGAAATGGAGGTGAGAGAGGGGAGACGTCTTTGACCGTCACTTAAACGGTTAGCTGTGCCGGAGTCACATTATAACAAGTCCTTCCATATTTGCTCTTCCAACTTTGCCTTTATATATGTCAACGGTTCTAGAAAATAAAATAAATTTGACAAATAATTTGATGCCAGTCAGCTAATTGAGTTGATGTACCTTTCAAAGCTTGACTCTTAGAATAAGATTTCATAGAGTAAAACATGATGGGTTCTTTTGGGTATAAATTATTTTAAGCAATTTTCTTCTGGGAATTATTGGCATGTATTTAAAGTCTGGGACCCTAAGTCAAATTCTGCAATAGATTTCATTCCCCCTCAGTTCTTGGCATACTGATATTCCTTCTTTCTGTGTGTATGCTTTCCCGTATTCAGAAGAAAGGCAGCAAACTCATGGGCAGTACGCTCTAAGAGTTGAGAAGCTTAGCACTCATAATGTGTTAACGTTTCTATAAATACACTTGAAAGTGCCTAGAATTCATAAATATTTCAAGTGAGATTTTCTATAAATAATGATCTTGTAATGATATTGATGATTGGAATTATGATTCTCATGAGGGCTTATATGTGGTCCTGGCGTTCCCACTCACTCTGCTTTCCGGGTTCTCAAATAGTATTTCTTCCAACAAATAAACCCCACCAGTGTCGGTAGAGATTTGAAGCCATTCAGCGGCTTATTTGTATTTCACAAAATGGAGATAATGTTTTGCAATAAGTAAAAACTTTAAGGCAACGGATAAACTCACCAGGCAGAAGGACAGTATTACACGGGCTGATAGATGACTGACTGACTAACACTCTTGATAGACTTTGAAACTGTTAGTTTCTTACTATGGACAAGTAAAGAATGAATGATATGAGGATGATTGCCGAAGATTCAGTAAAAAAAATCTGTGAGAGAGCTGATCTTAGAGAATCTGCTATTTCCCATTTAACAATTATACAAAGGCTATTAAATGATAAAGATTTTCCAATTATACACACATTAACTTATGAGGAGCTTGTAATCCATGTATATAACTGGACATTTTTCTATGATTTGCCAACTTGGCTGTATGGAATAATTTTTAATATGCTTCATAATTTAATTTTAAATATGAATATGTATTTTGGGAGTTGCCTCAAACCAAATCTGATTTACAAAAAAAAAAAATTTAGAAAGCTTATATTGCTTACATTTGTATAATACAGTGACTACTTCAGCTTTAGCTCTTAGTTTTCTATCAGAGTTCTTCTTTGTTTCTCCTTTCAAGCAATGATGACTGGATGACACAGATCAATTTATCAAGATAAGAAAATGTTATTTTAATAATTTTTTATTTTTATAAAAATGAGATTTTATATCTGCATGATGTGCTTAAGTTAGTATGTGGTAACATGGTTTGTTTGATTTATGGAACATCAAGATTAAATATGATGCTTTGCTTTAGGGGAGAAGGAAAGGAGTTTTGTTCAAATCAGCACACTTCAGTAGAAATAAGGGAGCCACAAAATGCAAACCACATATTTGAACTTTTCAAATAGTCATATTTTAAAAGAAACAGGGAAAGCTAGTTTTAATAACATAGTTTACTTAACCCAATGTACAAAATAGTATCAACGTGTAACCAATATAAACTAATTAGATATATCTTACTCTTTTTTATCCTTAATTCTTCACAGAGGTCCAGACTTCCAGCAGGTCTCTCTTCAAACTAGCCACCGTTCAAGCGCTCAGTAGCCACGTGTGGCCAGCGGCTGTCGTCCTAACCACTGTAGCCCTTGACCTGTTGTTCCTCGCTTCTCCTGGCTTCCCCACAATGCCCGCTGTAGGTGCAGCCGTGAACCCTAGAGTCTGTGGCTACAATAGTTGGAATCATTCTGTAAAGTGAGAAAATCATGTCAGCTTTTCAAAAACACAGTTGAAACCAGTAGCTAAGACTAACTTTGGTTAATTTTTCTCTGAAGAACTGTCACTTTGAGGGGAGGAGGAAGAGAGGGAAAGCAGCTGAACAACAGCTGCAGCAGCAGCACGTTTCAATAATTTCTTCCATATCTTACCTTTACATGTGAAGAGCTGTGGAAGTTAAACTTGACAAATAATTCGATGCCAGCCAGTTATGTGAATTTAGGCACCTTTCAAATGGTGATCTGGGCTGGACATTGCTGGTCATTTTATGTAGACTACCTCACATATTCTGATACTGTCATTTTATTAAATGATGGAATGAAACTTAGGCTGAAACTCCACTCTGTTGTCACACAACTAGTGCGTGGTAGAGCCAGGGTTCAGATCTAGACACTATATGTCCAAAGTCCAAGCTCATATCCGCTGTACCACCTCCCTCCATGTGGGTTTTATCAGTAAATTGAGGAATTTTTTAATTCTTTCCCCAATGTTTTTTTGTCTTTGAGGTAATCATATTGATTGTTACACTGAGGAATCATCTTTTAGGAAATAATAATGATAATAAGACTTCCCTGGTGGCTCAGATTAGTAAAGAATCTGCCTGCCAATGCAGGAGAGCTGGGTTCATCCCTGGGTTGGGAAGATCCTGTGGAGAAGGGAATGGCAATCCACTCCAGTATTCTTGCCTGAAGAATCCCATGGACTGAGGAGCCTGGCGGGCTACAGTCCCTGGGGTCACAAGGAGTCAGATAATAATAATGGCACTAATTGATATTTTTGAACATTTAACAATGTGTAGGTGCTCTGCTAACTTTCCTAGTCTTATAAGGAGAGGTGCTGTTACTAACCCCATTTCACATTCAAGAAAACTGAATGTCAGCGTAAGTAACTCACTCACTTAGGGTACAGGCTAGTAAGTGAAGGTACTGAGACTCTGATGCCAATTGGGCGGACACCAAAGTCTGTTCCCTCATCCCTACTTCCTTGCGCAAAAAGAATAACAGCCAACCCAGCCCTGCTGGCAGTGAAGTTTATGTACTAAGGGGTAAAGGTCAAAAGTGAAACATTGTTTTTAGATATATTTTAGGATTTTAGCTGCTTATGTTCCTTTTCTCAGGGTACAAATTCTGCTGGTTTGGGTATGCTCAAAACAGGCTGCCTCCTAGAAATGAATTTGAATATAGATTTAGAATAAAGATAAAAGCAGGTTTACAGAAATAGAAAAGGCAGTTCTGTTACTATAGGAATGATGAAGATGATGGCTTAGAGATGGCTTGAGGAAGAAGAAAACCCAACAAACACTTTATGTTACTGAAGCAGAGAAAACCATTCAGGATGTAGATAAGAACAGTTGTAAGCAAGTGTTATGAACCAAATAGAAATAAGGTTAAATCACAAAATCACTGAAAAGAAAAATGTTTTGATGAGAAAAATGACCTAATTGCTATGACAAGAACAATGGTTTTCTTATCGAGAAGAGTGAGAATTATACTGGAGTAAGAATCTGAAAACTTGGCCTTGGGTCAGTTTCTTTCTTCTATAAGTGCAGTATTTTTCAGCTCCAGAGCTTTGTGCAACAATGGAGAGGTTTTAGAGCTCTCAGTCCAACTTTAAAAATGAACTGCGTTTTTGTTACCAAGCCAAGGTCAGTCAGTAGATCACAATCCTTATTTCTGTGTACAAACATACTGGGTGTTTGACCAAAGGCCACCGTGTTAGAAAAATGAAAATCCTGCTATTTTTATTACAGAACTCCCCCACTTCCTCAAGTGTAGACTTCTGGTAAATTCAGCCATTTGATATAGAGCCATGAACTGAGATATAAATTTTAAAGTACTTCTAAGAAGCAAGTAACTATCACAAAGCCCTCGTAGTTTTCTGCGTAGGATCAGTGGAACTATCTTAAACATCAGTTTTAATGTTAAAAGAATTTTGAAACATAACAAAACAAAAAGCATGGCAGCATTCATAGCAAACCAACCAATAAAAAAAATTATAAGAAGCAGATCAGTCCTTCCGTATACTTTCTGCTTCCTTAGAATAGCATCTGAGACCTTCCATGCAACAAATAGTATCGAGTGCCTGCTATTTCCAGTCACTGTGTTAGACACCTGAAGATTCAGCACCAAACAGTGGTTCCTAGGAGCTTCCGAGCAGAGGGAACGTTGCAGCAAGCAGGCATGGTTGATTACGGAGACTTTGTTATATTTGGTGTAGTTTTCTTAAGGAAGCAGAGATGTAATATATTTTAGACATATTTCTACTGCAATGGTCAGAATTCTGTGGGTCTAATACCTGGAAAAGTCTCTCTTGTGTAACTCTCCCAATATTCTAGATAAATGAAGTATTACTCTATTAGGCTTGAGAAATGACATTATGAAACATATTTAATATTTCTGACCCTTGCTATTATACTTCTGAGTAAATTTAATAGACACAGAGTAACCAGTATGCTCCCCATTTAAAAATGTTTCCTGAAAATTAATTCAAAAACATTTTCACAATAGAATAGAAACTATTTTCCGTCAGTTGTTCTAGAATTTGACAGTGATGCATATCCATTGACAGGTTACATAAATGCAATTATAATATAGATTGATCCTTCTGATATCTAATTTGAAGTTACTCATCAGAAGGGTTAATTATTGGGAATATGTAGATAAACTGATACTTTTCAAGGAGGAAAGGCAAGAGTGGGCCAATACAATCATTTACACAGAAAAGCCAGAGATAGAAATGTGAACATTTTAACAGTATGAAAATGCCAAGGGAAAATCATGGTCTAAATTCTTCCATGCAAGCATGTATTTGTTCTTATTCTTTAGTCTTTAGAACTGGGCCCCTGGTATTGTAAAACAGAGCATAGGAGGGCCTGACATTTTCCCAGGAACTCTGATCAGTGCAAGCACTTAATGCATTTGAGACCTCTGTGCTACTAAAAAAATGTCAAGGCTGAAAATCCCACAGTGTGCATTTGAGGGCTGTTCAGTCTCTTTATCCACCTGTGATATCTACTATATCTAAGAAACCATTACAGGAATTGCTCTTGCTATTGCTGTAGTAATAAGTGCTCTCCCTGCTTCTAATGTTGTCCCTTCCCCATCTGTTCCCCACACTGCCGCCAGAGTGATCTTTCTAAAGCTTGAGTGTGATCACAACACTCCCCTGCTTAAAACCCTACATTGGCTCCCTATTTCCCTGAGGATGGAGTCCTTAAAAATAGCTTCATGTTCTGGCTCCTGCCTACATCTCCAGTCTCATCTTCCTTCAGTCTCCCCTCCACCAACTGCTCGCTTCTACCCCACAGCCCATATATTCCACCCTCCACTTGTGCCAGGACTGCTTGCAGTTTTCCAAAGGCACCTGATCCTCTCTCTCATCCCTGGGCCTTTGCACCAGTTGTCCACTTCACTTGTAACAAGATCCCTGTCTTTCTTTATATGGCTAATTGTTACCCATTTTAAGCCTCTAATATTTTAAGCTGCCTGAAATCTGTCCTCACTGTGCCTAGCCACTCCCCAACTCTAGTCCTATCCACTGTAGGATAGCAGGAATTTAGCCCCCTTTTATTATTTACCTTACTATTTTAGTTGGTAAAGAATCTGCCTGAAAGGCAGGAGACCCAGGTTCGATTCCTGAGTCGGGAAGATCTCTTGGAGAAGAAAATGGCAACCCACTCCAGTATTCTTGCCTGAAGAATCCCATGGACAGAGGAGCCTGGCAGGCTACAGTTCATGGGGTCGCACGTGACTTGGCGACTAAACCACCACCACCACCACCATTTTAGTTGCTGTTTCTTGTTTGTGTTCATCACTAGACCATGATCTCTTTGAAGGGATGGTCGTGGTCTCTATCTTGTATAGCGATGCACCCCCACACTTTTGTGCCTGGCACGAAGTAGTTATTTAAGTATTTGTTGAATATTCCTCATGTAGGGCAATGCCATGGAATGGAAAGGACACCAAACTTACTGCTAGCTGTGTGATGTTGAGCAAATCTCTCAATTATCTGAGCTTGAGATGCTTCATCTGTCAAACAAGGATATCTGCTCCATCACCTTGCCTTAGAAAATTATTATGAAGAATAAAGAAGTCAATGCATCAGACTCTGCTTTGTAAAACAGAAAGCACAGACACTGTAAGATGATGAGATGGGAAGAGTCTGTGGTTTTGTCTTAAGTAAATGTGAATGATATGGAAGGTGTAATAGAAGCAGGCAATATCGAGTCTACCATACCCTCCTTGGCCTTGAAGGTTAGAGTTTTCAAATTATTTTGGAGAGACTAAAAGAGAATATTTTTGGAGGCAAAAATATTTTAAGGAAAGTTTCTGTTAATTATTTCCTCCCTCTTGTGTTTCTTCCTTTGAAAGAAATTGACCTCTTTTGTTTCTGCTTCCTTTCCTAGAAGTAACTCATGCTCTGATCTGATAATTGATCTTTCAGTGTTGTACTGAAAATTGTGATATACTTTGCAGTGAAGAAAATATAAATAATTTTCTCTCAGAAACATGCATGATGCATATTTGAGGAAGTAGGGATTGGGGCTTCCCAGGTGGTGCAAGTGGTAAAGAACACACCTGCCGATGCAGGAGATAAAAGAGATACAGGTTCAATCCCTGGGTTGGGAAGATCCCCTGAAGGAGGGCCTGGCAACCCACTCCAGTATTCTTGCCTGGAGAATCCATGGGCAGAGGAGCCTGGTGGGCTACAGTCCATAGAGTCGCAATGAGTCAGACACAACTGAAATGACTGAGCACAGCATAGGAAATAGGGATTACTGAATCCTAGTCCTTTTGCATCAGAGAAGGCAGTGGCACCCCACTCCAGTACTCTTGCCTGGAAAATCCCATGGACGGAGGAGCCTGGTAGGCTGTGGTCCATGGGGTCACTAAGAGTCGGACACGACTGAGCGACTTCACTTTCACTTTTTACTTTCATGCATTGGAGAAGGAAATGGCAACCCACTCCAGTGTTCTTGCCTGGAGAATCCCAGGGACGGGGGAGCCTGGTAGGCTGCCATCCATGGGGTTGCACAGAGTCGGACACGGCTGAAGCGACTTAGCAGCAGTAGCAGCAGCAGCAGCAATGGTTCTTTTGCATTTTCCTTTCCCTATTTGTTCTACACCAGGATTTCTCCATTTGCTCCAGTATGAGAACATAGTCCTTGTTAGTGGTAAACTAACAAGGTAAAGGATTTTGGTTCTTCACAAAAATGGAAGATAACAGGCTGTCTACTAATTTTACTATTGTTTTTATTGTTATTGTCAATAATAATAACAAAACCAAATTAAATGATTGGCTAAAATAGGGATTATTTTATCCCATTTTCTTCTTCTGATCAATAGACAGGAGGATCCTTAAACCCTTGAGGATACTTAGTATTTTATGCTCCTTAACAGTTGTTCATTCATTCATTCACTCATTAATCATTCATCAAATGTTTGTTCTACACAACTGTATTCCACGCACTATTCTAGGCTCTTGGTATAAATGAGTGAGCAAAACAGAGGTCTCTATTCTTCAGGTACTTACATTCCAATTAAGATGTGCATGTCTTATCTATCCTAGAGGTCTGTGACCAACTTGAGGCAAGAGATGTATTTATGTGCCTTTTAATGTTTTTGCACAGGTCCATTTATTTCTTTAAGAAGGATACAACTAATTGATGGTGTCATTGTAGGAAGAAGTGATCCAGTCGCATATGGGCAAATGGGAAAGAAGGAGAACTAGCTTGGAACTGGGCTATCAAGGTGGATGTACTGTGGGTATTAAATGACACACACACATATATGGATAATTGAAGTAAGACTCTTGTCTGTCACCCTTTATCTCATTTCTCTGCATTGCTGACAGAGTCAGATACTGAAACTTAGAGATTCATATGTGCACTCTAGATGTAGGTAGGCCTGAGTTTCCTGGCTGTGTCCCTTAATAACTAGGTGACTCTGAAAAAATTGTACACCCTCTCCAGGCCTCAATTTCCTCATTTATAAAGTGAGGCTAATAAGAGAACCTACCTCTTAGAGTTGTGTGAGATTAATAAAAGAATGCATAAAGAACTTAGCTTATGCTAAATATTAATAAATAACATGTTACTAAAACTATTATTAACCTTTAAAGACAGAATTTTTCCTGTCCTATTTCCATGAAGAATCTTCAGATTTAAAGAATTAGGTTACTTGTTCATGGTCACATAGGTAATAAGGAGGCAATAAAATCCTCTAGCTCTGTGAGTTTTCTGCTGTATTCCATTGCCTCTTAAGATGTGCTTTTCCCAGAATACAGAGAATCAATTGAAAAATGGTGTGTACGCTTTTTTTTTTAAAAGAAGCATCAATAGGTAGATACCACTGTATATAAAATAAAAAACAATGATTCACTGTATCACACGGGAAACTATATTCAATATACTATAGTGACTTATAATGGAAAAGAATCTAAATCACTTAGCTGTACCCCTGAAACTAACACAATATCATAAATCAATTATTATTCAACTTTTTTGGATAAAGCAAAACTATAAGGAAATATTTAATTTTAGTTACTCATAGATTTGCTTTCTATGGTAGATTTGCAACTTTGAAAGCACTTTCTGTGTATACAAAGTTCAAGGAAATGAATATGTTGAAGATAACGGATTCCAAGCCTCTCACTATTGAGAAGAATGTTACACTTAGAGAAAGAGGGAAAACTAGGTTCTATCTATGTTACTGGATTGGAATTAGAGACATCAGTTTGAATGTGTTATGTTTATATTCATATAAAGACCCATAGACAAATATTCATATCTATACATTCATATGTACTTTCATATTCATATACCGGCTCTGTCTACTAAGGTGACCTAGAAGCCAAGAGTCAGTAGCAATGATCACCACCTAGTGACACCTCTTGGATTCTCCACTAAAAGACACAAGAGCTCCTTGAGCAAATGCTGATTCCAAGCCTGGTAAAGGACAGTACAAGATTAACCTGGAACATCTTATGGAATAGAAAGCCAACAAGTGCCCAAGAATAAGATAATATCATATTATTAAAATAGGCCCCAGTAGAAGTATTTACACTGAAAATTGGTAAGCATTGCAAATGAGAGATGTCCCCACCCCGAATCAATTATTAAACATTTTCCAGGACCCAACAACATCAACCAAGTGATCAAAGATGTTATCACCATTATTGGGACAAAAGGACATCATGTATCTTAGCTCCCTGCTACTTCTCTCTCTAAGTCCATCAAGAATGGCTCTCATCTAATAGGCATGTTGTAAATGGTCTCATACATTTTATTATACCAATATGCTACTGTTACGAAGCTATGTTTTACTCTAAAAGGGAAAAACACCTTTTAACCAAAAAGGGTTATATGTCTGATACTAGAATTTCAGTCACTCATAGAAAGATGAGAATAGACATGGCAGACAGGATTGGGGCCCCAAATCACTGCCACCAGCACATCCTTCTCCTCAGGTTATACTCAAGGCTTTCATGATTCGTGACCCACACTCACCGGTGAACTGTAGGATCATCAGAAGCTTTTAGTCCTTTAATGTAACTAGTGAAATTTTTTTAAAAATCTATCTAATAAATCATCTTTGTTCTGTAACATGGATTTTTTTAAAATAGCAATGTTTAAAATAAACAACATGGAAAAGCTGTGGATTAGAAACATATAGTTAGTCCTTCAGTTCCATTTGATTCAATCTATTTTTTAAAATGGGATAGCAAATGACATTTTGAGAAGATATAATCAACCAGAATTATAATTGCATAGAAGGAGTGCCTAAACCTCTGTGTGTACTTAGTCATATCTGAGACTCCAGAGTACTGCTCCCTCCTTTTACTAATAACTCTCACTTCTTATCAAGTAAGCATCGACATGACCCGCACGGGCACGTGCTGCCACGGGTGATGTGGGTAACTTGGAGAAAATGTGGATGTTCCAATTCTAGTACATTCGCTCCTTTTTAAAGTCAGCTCTATTGAGGTTAATTTAAATATAATCAAAATCACCAATTTTAAGTTTGAAATTAAATGTGTTTTGATAAATGTGCACAGTTACGGAACTATCATAACCATGATTGAGAACGTTTCTATCAACCCCCAAGATTCCCTTATGCCCATCCCCTACCTCCAGGTCCTTGAAACACTCATCAGTCACACTGTAGATTAATTTTCTGGAATTTCATGTGAATGAAATCATAGTATATGCTTTTTGTGCCTCTTTAAGCATACTGTCTTTGAGATTCACCCAGGTGTTCTATGTAACAGTTCCCTTTTATTACTTTTTTGTTACTACCACTCCTAGCATTCCATTGTAAAGCTATAACACAGTTTATCTATTAAGCAGTTCATGGACATTTAGGTTATTTCTAGGTTTTAGTTATTGTGAATAAATCTTTCAGTATTATTTTAATAACAACCAAGAAATTCTTCTCTACTGCCGTTACTTTTATTCCAATTTGTAAAATATGTCTAACTATAAGTTTGGTTAAATGAGATTATCAGTATTTTGAGTAAGGACTGAATGAAAACCAGTAGGGAAGGACTGGCCTAGCTATCTTTCCTGAGGCTCTCACACCCAGCTGGAATTGATGCCTTGCTATGCTTTGATAGTTTTATTCCCTTTTTTATGATGTATTTCAGCTTTTATTCTGGCCGTTTTGAATTTCTTATTAGTGTAAGGACTATGCTATATTTACCTATCTTCATTTGACCTGTGCCTAGCAGAATGTCTTTCACATAATAGAGTCATGTTAAATATTAAATGAATTGTTTTGGATTCTTCTCTGATCACGTCCTTGAATGCCCAGATAACTTTTAAAAATTCTTTCAAGCCACTATTGCATTATCTAAATCAAAATATATCAAATCCCACCTCTGCCTTTATAGCATTTACAGTAACCTTTGAGCAGATTTCTAACGCTTTATGGCCCTCTTCTTTTCCCCAGCTATAATGTGAAAGGGTTTGATTAAACAAATTTGAGATTCCTTCACATTTCTAACATTTTAAAGTTGTGTTTAAAAAAGAAGAAAGAAAGAACCTCCAGGGGAAAGGGGCAACATAGAAAGAGAGGAGTATATAAAGGAGGTAAGAAAGCAAGAATATGCCTTTTTTTAAAAAATGTAATTGAAAGTAAAATGTGTAGTTTCTTAAAAAGAGTAAAAGTTGGAGAAGGAGTCAAGAAACAAAAATTGATGTGTAACAACATTGTTGGTAGAGCATCCTTTTAAATTGTTCTGTGAGGAGAACTGCAATAAGAAAGTGATTCTTTTCTCTAGGAGATCAATAATCAGGTAATTCCTCATTCTGAAAATGACTGGTGAGATTGACAACTCCTTTGTGTAAGTGAACCATAAGCCCCAGTCTACAAACAGTAGTCCCAGTTATGACTGCTTTAGTATAATTTAGTATTAATTACTAATTAATAATAATTAATACTTTTTTTTACTGCCCGTTTTTGCTCTCCAGTGGGTATTGGTTTTAAACACTGCATTTTTTGGTCACCCAGTATTGGGAGTCTCAGAATCCTAAGTCTCTGTCTTGGGGATGGTTGCTCAATGAAAGAATCCAAGGTACCCTTTTTAAGCTGACTCTTTGGGCAGCAGCAGCTCTAGCTGGCAACACCATTAGAACCATCCTCTTCTGTGCTCTTCTCTCTCTCTCTCTTTTAACATGTTTGGAAAGTTTTTGCCTCCTCATGTAAGACCTGAGCAGATTCTGCAGCTTCACTTAAAGACTGCAGCCTTCTTTCCCCCATGGCAAGTATGTAAGAACATCCATTCATTAATTGTTCACTGGCCACTTCCTATATGCCACATACTGAACTGGGCTCAGAGTATGTATAGACAAATAGGCCAAGAAGAGACAGACAAGTAAACCAACACCGAACTGTGAGAAATGTTATCTTAGTGGGATGCATGTGTACACAGGGCTTCCCAGGTGGCTCAGCAGTCAAGAAGTCACCTGCCATGGCAGGAGACACGGGTTCTATCCCTGGGGCAGCAAGCTCCCCTAGAGGAGGAAATGCCAATCCACTCTTATATCCCTGCCTGGGAAACCCCATGGACAGAGGAGCCTGGCAGGCTACAGTCCATGGGGTCGCAAAGAGTTGGATGTGACACTGAGTGAATAACACTTTCCCTTTCTTTCATGCTGATGTCACCTTGGGGAAAGAATAGCCAATTTAGGAGAAGAGGGAGAAGAGGAGGGGAATATTGAGCAGGTCCTAAAGGAGGAGCATACCTTGGGCAAGGGTGACAGGAGTTGGTGGAGGGCAGAGAAGGGTGAGGAGGGTGTGGAGACATCCCAGCAAAACACAGAGACATGCAGTTTTCCACGGCCAAAAAATATGTGGTATGACTGGAGAGGCAAAAAGCGGCCTAGCCCGACTCCGCTTGCTGCAATATGCCAGTTTGGAACTGAGTATGAGGCAAGACCTTGGAGCCGGTCCAAGGGATGTTGTTACTAAAAGTACCAGAAGGGACCTTATTTCACATTTAGCGTGGCCCCCTGATGATCCATTTGAGTGAGGTGTGGGTGTATTTTCATTCTGGAATTTTATACTACAACATTACCAACATGCATTGACCGATTTCAATACAGACTTTCCTTATGTTGCTTTATAATTAGAAGCCAGTGATTCGAAGTTCCACAGCGGTACATAGACTAGTAGTGATAGGTTTATGGGATTGTTTATTTTTAGTTTGGCAAAGACAAGACAGTAAATCTCTCAATTAGTAAACTAAAGCAGCATGGATGAGAAATGCCCACAAGGAGATTAGGAGTTAGAAATAACTAAGCCAGTTAATGGAAGAAAACTTTCATATCACCTACCCGTATTTAGAGTATAAAGAACCCACCTAATGTGTGTGTTTGCATGAGCGTGTGTGGTGTGTGTGTGTGTGCGTGCGTGCGCTTGCACTCAGCGTCAGTATCCACAGTGGTGCCCGAGATGAGATCCTTTGCATTCTTCAGGTTCTGTTTAGGAAGTTTATCTCTTTAGGAGTCACTGTGATTGGATAGGAGAAGGCAATGGCACCCCACTCCAGTACTCTTGCCTGGAAAATCCCATGGACAGAGGAGCCTGGTAGGCTGCAGTCCATGGGGTCGCGAAGAGTTGGACACAACTGAGCGACTTCACTTTCACTTTTCACTTTCATGCATTGGAGAAGGAAATGGCAACCCACTCCAGTGTTCTTGCCTGGAGAATCCCAGGGACGGGGGAGCCTGATGGGCTGCCGTCCATGGGGTCGCACAGAGTCGGACACGACTGAAGCGACTTAGCAGCAGCAGTGATTGGATATAGACCTATCCACTGGTCAATATCCAATCACAGTGGGATGAGCTCTCGTCTTTGACTACAGAAGCTTCTCATCCTGCAATTCTTTCAGTGTGACCCAAAAGGGATTTTATTATGAAGTTCTAGGAGACATTTTTCATTTTCATATTTATATTCACATTACATGGCCTAATGTATGAAAATATTTAATGAAAGCATGCATTTCTGCCTCTAGATAGAACCTCCTACATTATATTTGAGATTCCATATTAAGTTTGGGAGGAAAAGCAAGAGGTGATCCACAAAACTTAGTTTCAAGAATTTAAGTTTTGGGGTGTATTGAGTCACTCTGTATTGATCCTCTAACTTCAGGATCTTTAGGAAAGATTGACCATTCAGGAGAAAAAAGATGAATTGACAGCCGGCAACAATGAGAATGTTATAAAAAATGATGTTTGTGTTTTAAAGTTACAAAACACCATTAATTCAGTTGTCATGGTATTTTGATTTTTAAAGTTGCTTACCTTAGTCCATTTGGATTTATGGCAGGTATTAAACCTTGCTTGAAAGGTCCTTTGAATTCTCCCCTGAAAATTGAGAGTCTGTGGAAAGATTGTTGTCTGCTTATGCTGAACAGTTTACTCCATATCAGCTCTCTGAGGTCTGTAGGGGAAATGATGGGGGTTAGTGCATCTGTAGATTAAATTTCTCTCTCCTCTCTGCCTTGTAGACTGGAAAAAGATAGCATTCAGCAGAGCTTTAGCAATGAAGCAAAGGCCCAAGCCCTTCAGGCCCAGCAAAGAGAGCAGGAGCTGACACAGAAGATACAGCAAATGGAAGCCCAGCATGACAAAACTGGTAGGTGGTAGGGAAAGATTAGAGCCTGGGCACTTGCTCACAAGCCAGGCCCACGCCTTACTGTGAAATGACATCAGGAACACCTGTAACCTTTGGCTGGCCGAAGGGAGCAGATGCTAACTACACCGGAGATTCCGAATTACATATTAGTTAGCGTTTAAAAGAGAAAATGGAAAGTATTGCCCACTGTCTGTTGATTTCAGAGTGCTGCTCTCACATCTGTTGCACCATCTGGATTATGAGTTTATTTACCTGTGTTCAAGAAACGTAAAGCTGAGAGAGACCACAACAAAGTAGAAAAACAAAGGGCTTGTTTTTGGCTGGGTTTTCAGGCACACATGTTATATAAAGAAAATAGCATCAGAAGCTCTGCGGGAAATGCTCTGAGCTTACAGTTAGAGTCTCCTGAATAGCACTGAACAGTTCCCACAGTACACACATTATAGCTACTCTAAAAGCCTAATGAGTTTGCTTCAGCATCCAAACTGGAGAAAAGCTTTAGCCATTAATCGGTTCTTAATTCACTGTCGCAGCTGGATGTAATTCAGTGGCTCCAAATTGATATGTTCCTTTATTTAATCTTTGCAGCTTCGAACATTTTTAGCATTTGTATGATTATCCCACCTCCCCCAACCCAGTCTAAAGTGATGTTTAATCCTTTGCATTCTTCAAGTTCTCACAACTGCTGTTAAAATTCGCTAATACAAGGCATTGACCACAGCTGGCAGCTTGGCTAAAAATTGCCATCTTTCATCACATTGGCGCTATTCTGCAGGCTGAGTTGGCCAGTAACTCTTTACCTTTAATTTGAAAGTAAAATGCACTTTGAAAATAGGCAGTTTGGTTTGTTCAGTCAGAGCATTCTGTAGTTCCTTTCACTTTTGAGTTGTGTGTTCACAGACAGTGTTAGTCAAAACAAGACAGTGTCAGTCATTATAATTCCACACCACATATTCCAAGCTGATCGTACTATTAAAACGAAAGTTTAATTGATCCTGTCTCTTCCAGAAAAATGTTGCTTAATTTTTAGTGTCTTGATTTATTTTGCTTTGTATGCTATATGCTTTTTTGCCAGTCACTATCGAAAACTGAAGAGAAAGAAAGGGCCTGTTAAACCTTTCACCTAAAGATAATTTTCATGTAATTTAATGTATACTGTATTTGATAACCTGGTTAAAAAAAAAAGTGTTGCTTATCTTATAAGTGAAAAATTGCTAACATAAAATTCATTAAATTATTTATTTGCTAATAGGCAAATGTCATATTGATCTGCATAATTCACTTTCAGGAGAGATTTTCTTCTCACAGCGTTTGGCCAGAAGAAATGGAAATTTACAAGGCTTACTAGTTGTTTTTCCACTAAAAACAAAAGGAGGAAATTATAGGATAAATTATTGTTTGTCCCCACTACTAGGAGGATCCTAGTGATCAAGGAGTCTTTGGCAGTATCTCTGAATACTAGATAAGAGTATTAACTGAGCCACCATAAGAATACTTCCTTGTATTTTGCACAAAAATACAGACTCTCTTCAGTTTCTTTGGTCAGATCTGTACTGAAGCTCACGCTGTTGATGGAAATATAAGGAAAATTATGTGTTTTTCTTTTATAAACAGAGAAGTATATGCAAGGTGGGGGTAGTGAAATATATGAGCAAATATGAAACATAAAGCATGAATTACAGTATAGAAAGAGTTCCTCAATTATTTTAGTTTTGAATTATCTGATTGTGATAAATTTGACATTCTGTTTAGAATAAAATTTTCAAAAGAAGAGTACATTGAAAATTACAAAGATTAAAAAAATCTATGACTCCACTTGAGGTACTTGACAGTTATTAACATGTTAAAATTTACACAAAGCTGGTATGAACAGAAATGTTTCTGGTGTGTAATTATTAGGGAAGTAAATGTCTCACAAGATTCAGTGTCTTGCCAGATGAGCATTCCTTTGACCTAGGACCCTAAAAGTGATCTACAGGAAACGTGGTAGTCAGTCTTATTGCTTTTACCACTGTGCATTGCCCTGCAGAGTTACAGCCATAAACATCTGATGTTTACAGGAGGGTTTATTGTTATTTCTAGAAAATGAACAGTATTCATTGCTGACCTCCCAGAATTCATTTTTGACAAAGTTGAAGGAAGAGTGCTGCATGTTAGCCAAGAAACTGGAACAAATCTCTCAGAAAAGCAGGTGGGTAATATTATTTATGCAGTACTTTCAGAGCACTGTTTATGTGAATGCTGTAATTTTTTTCCTAAGACAGCATTTCCACTATTTTATAGTCTAATGTCAAAATTAGATAGGTATTGACAAATTCCCTGTAAAAAATATTTTCTCTCTATGAAAATCTTCTTAATTGTCCATATAGACACCTCAGTGTTTTTTTATAGTTAGGTATACATACTATTATTTGACCTTATTAATGTTCAGAATTGAAAACTATAAAATGTTAGAACACAAGGGTCAAAATGGCAATTATTCTAATAAAACATACAGGTGGGTCAAGCATTTCTAAAGTCTTATTTTAATATAGTCAACATGTTTTAGTCTATTATAGTTCTCCATGAACACATAAAAGCTATCTTTAAGTCAAATGATAATAAATAAAATATGTATGTATAAAAATTAAATAGATGACACTTTGAAATAAACCAAAACCATCTTTTCTCCTAAAATCGTTTTATTTTAATAGAACAGCCATCATTCATTTTATAGGTATATGCTCTTTTATCAACCCATTGATTGAGATCTTACTGAATTTTTTCTGTACATTGTTCAATCATATTATCACAATAAATGAATTATTTCTATTCTAAATTCTAAGAAGTCTGAGTTCTCATCTTAGCTCTGACAGTAACTGTAATCTTAGACAAATTTATTTGGCCTGTTTGAACTGTGGTTTCCTCTTGCAAATGAATGATGTTGCACAGAATCGCTTTGACTTGAACTCGAAAGAAATCATTCAGTTAACTAGCTAAAGTATCAGTTACAATATAACCTAATGGGAAAATAGTGTATCTTCTCTTTTATACTGTTTTGAAACTTGCTTATATTATCAAACAGCAAGCAGTAGGGCTCAGCAAACCAACTACTGGCTTAGGTATGTCATTCAGAATGAATTTCTAGGAGGATCAGAGCGTATCTAATCACTCTGAGCCCCATCTTGGGTTCCTGCATCAATAATCTGGCCTAGCTTGTGGAATCCCCATCCCTGAATCTTTTGGAAAATCAGAGCACTTATGAATCCAATTCATTCTGCTCACAGGAAGGCAGAAACTCCTATAACCACCCAGAAGGTGCTCTGAGCATGCACCTTCTTAGCGAATACTAATTAGATATCTTATTTGGGAAGGGAAAAGGCTCAGAGTGCCAAAACACCCAATATTTCCAGGAAATTTGACAAGGAAACCCAAATAATTTTGCCCTGAAGGAGATCCTCGTATCAACAGAAAGTATTCTAACTAGAAATATTTGACTTACTTCACATAAATACAAACACATTAATAATTTAAGAAAAAATTGGACCTTAAAAGATTGTGTTAGCTTAAGATTGCTTCGGGATTGATTACTGATTAATTATCTTGCTGTCTAATTCAGGTATAATTCAGGAAATTGAAGTATATAAAAGAGAAAGAGAAGCTATATGCTTGCTTTATATTATTTAATTCTCACAACAGCTTGAGGCGTGAATTATCTTCTTTTATGGATGAGGAAACCAATACTCAGAGCATTTAAATAGCTGATAAGTAGGCACACTAGAATTCTAACTTAGATATTTCTGGTTCCAAAGCCTACATATGACCTTTCATAAGAATAATATCTTACATCCACCACAAAAGAAAATCCAGACCAAAGTAATTAGGAGGGAAAAATTAATCTTTAAATTTCCGTGGAGCATACTTGCATATGTGAGGGTTGACTGTGAGCCTGGGTTAACCTGTGCCGTGTGTGTTAAGGCCTTCTTTTCCCTGCTCTAGGTCTAGCAGTTTACCCCGCTCTAGTGAACCTGAACCTCAGCCTCTCTCCTCTTCAACTCCTCTCACTTCTGATTCTAGGTCCTGACCACTACTTTGTAAATTGAATGTATTCCTTTATGTCTGATACAGAGCTGGTGCTGTGCTGTGCTTAGTCGCTCAGTCATGTCTGACTCTTTGCGACGCTATGGACTGTAGCCTGCCAGGCTCCTCTGTCCATGGGGATTCTCCAGGCAAGAGTGCTGGATTGAGTTGCTGTGTCCTCCTCCAGGGGATATTCCCAGCCCAGGGATCAAACCCAGGTCTCCTGCATTGCAGGTGGATTCTTTACCATCTGATCTGGTACCCAATATATATTGAATGAATGAATGAATGAAACAAACAAGCATGGTGTTACCCTTTGTATCATGATCTGACTCTGGTTCCATACTATTTCTTTATTGATGATGGGCAGTGTGCAGTAAAAAAAAACACTTGGGAATTCAGAAAGAATAAGGTTTGAATCTTCCGTTGCCACTTAGCTTCATAACCTTGGGTCTTTCGCTTAATTTCTCCAAACCTCAGCTTCTCCATTTGTAAAAACCTTTTAAAAACTATGATACAGGATTTTGGTGGGAATTAGAAATTTAGAGAGGGAGATATAGGTATACACATAGCACCTAACATCATGTTTGACACATAAAAATATACATTAGGTGTCACTGATGGCATCATTTTAAGGGTCTTGACTGGCAATGAGGATATCCCTTCACTAACAATTATTGCCTTTGCCAGGGTCTGAGTGCCATAATTTGCTGACAGACATAAAGTCTATACCACAATGGAAAACCTTTTTGAAGGCAATGCAGGATCAGGAAATTGTAGATCTGGTTGTGTTTCAGGTCCTGCTCTGAACTTTGTCTTGTAAGTCTGAAGAGTTAAAATACGCATCTATTGTAACTTTATAAGTTGATTCCAAACTAAAACCTACCGAATAATAAAGGCTAAACAAGTTGTAACTTATTATCATTACAACGTTTTAAGGCCCCTAAAATTTACAAAATATATGTTTTGTGTGTCTCACAAGAAATTAGTAGATAGGATCAGTTGTGTTTGGAGGTTTCTTATTTGTATGTTTACTCTTAATTTCTCATCTCACTCTGGCTTCCTACATGAAAGACACTCCATCTTTTGATACTATCTTTGTTTTGAAAACATCTATAAAACTTGTAGGGCTCCGAGTATTTCTTTTAAAATAAAACTATGAATTTATGAAGCCCTGTAGAAGCTCTTCAGGAGTGAGCCTCTACTTACCTTCTCCTAAACTTTTGGGATAAATAATCCCCGCCCTGTGCTTTGAGATGAGGAAATCTTGAAGTTTTTTGACTTTTCTAAGCTGTTGTCCTTGTGAAAGTGCCATCTCCAAAATCATTATTTAAACCATAGGGTAATTTAAATCCAGGTTTTCCTCAGAGTACCGCAGTAAAACTTTTTCCTGAAAGTAAGTGTATTTATTTCATGTTGATGAACAATTTAAACATTTTTTTTGGTCTGAGAATTTTATGTTATTCAAAATCCCATACTAAATATATGGATTCATGCCATTTATTTAAGCCTTTAAAAAAAAAAATCATAGATCTAGTCCTTTGACTAGAGCCCCTGTAGAATCACTGTTAGCTGAAAACGCAGGGGAACCACTCCCAGACACTCCTACTCTTTACCCCGTCCACATGCTAAGCTGCTTTGTGAAAGCGTTTAGAAATGGTTCCTCCGCCTGTGTGTATGTTAAATGTGTTTTTTCCGAAGTAGACGTAAGTCGCATTATGGCTGTGCTTATTGCTTCTGCTGTCTGCAAGCCCTCCACAGTGACAAGCCAGTACTTCCTACACACTATGCCTTCCGCACTGCTCTAGTGGTGTCTGTAACCCCAGGTTTTGTGAATGGCACATCTCATTTTAAAGCTAAAAGTGAACCGCCAATTTCAGCATTTTATGTAGCTTGTTTTTGACTATCAGACAAGAACACTAATTCCTTTTTGCTTTTAATTGGCACCAGGCAGACATTCTGGCTGATTTTAGATGAAACTCACATAAACTTTAGCTCCCTTTGTCTTTATTACCTAGGACTCTGAGAGCTTATTACAGTGATAGGCTTGTTTTCAAAGTTGGTACATGGATATATTTAAATATCTTTGGTGCAACTGTGATTTTTTTTTTTTTTCTATTAAAGAGAAGGATGTGTTCCCTCTCCCAAAGCGCTTGGATGAATCAGCACTAAAATGTTTGCAGTGCAGTTTGCAGTGAAATCTACAACATGCCTTGGGAAGAGCTCAGAAAGGTTGGGCACCGGCTAGACGGGACCCTCTGCCAGCTGCAGACTGGGGATCCAGCATGTGCTAGGTTTTCACCTCTCAGCACTTTGGCCCCACTGAAAAGAATAAGACATAGAGCATAGAACTGTCTACGTGGTTTTGCTTCTCTTTCTTTTCTATCATTGTCACTTTCTGGGTTGCTAGGCTTGTGGATTGATGTCTAACAGTACCCACTGTGTATTTGTGATTTGCGTTTTGTAATTAAGAGGAACAATGGGAGTCCACTGGGTCTCGTTATATATAATGGTTGGTTTAATTTGTTTCACTTCTATCTTGTTAATTGTAAATTGATCATTAAGATTTGAATTCTAATCTGTCACCAGGGTTGTGGGTTTTGAGGCTAAAGCAATGATCCTGGTTTTAATCACTGATGATGAGAAACAAATTTTACAATTTTGGTACATATTGCAGTTCATATATTTTAACACTGTATTTTATGGTGTTATAAATATTGTTAAATGACTTTTAGTGTAGTTTTACTGTGTGGACTATAATGTATAAATTATATTACTGTTTTGGCAACAGTAGGTATCCAACTGTGTGAGTTTAATTGAAGTAAAGAACACACACCCGGTTGAACTATTTTTTTTTTTCCGTGCATGTTTAGATGATGTTAGTTTGGGATGCTACAAAATTATATTATACAGGAAGAAACTGATATTGGCCTCTGTTAATTATTACCAAAAGTTGAATGAGTCTCTAAAAGAATAAAAAATTAAGGGGTCATGTTTTTCCTTAAAAAGCAATCACTGTAATACTAATTATAGTAGTAAAATATTATACTTCATGCAAATGTAATTACACAATATAACTGCTATATAAAAATGCAGAGAGAAGTTCATGCTTCCGTAAAGCCAGAAATTACCTAAATTTTCTATGAAAATGGATTAGAGTCAATTTTCTTTTTATATGACGCTAGGATAGTCATGCCACAAATGTAATCTCAAGCTAACATAGAAGCTCATAAGTTTACTCTAAACTTTGCAAATGGTTAGTTCTTTCAATATGTCATGGACTAAAGACAGATAAAAGATAATGAGCATATACATGTACCAAATTTTTATTGAACATTGGAAGTTGGTAGGCAAATTACTACTATAAACAAACAAGAAAACATACACATAAAATATGCAAAGCAGAAAAATACTGTAGAAATAAAATACCTGATATGTACTTTACAATTAACATCTATATTTTTGAAATTATATACATAAGATAAACTCAATATCAGGCATTTATTTTCCTGTGACATTACCATCCAGCTAACTATTATTAACTTTGGACGTATTTCTTTTCAGTCCTTTTCCATGTGTAGGTATATGTGTATGTTACCATACATTTTTATTATGACATCATAGTGTGTGTGTGTGTGTGTGTGTGTATAGTTGCATCTTGCTTTTTTATTTGATATTATCTAATGTATACTTTTCTACATCAGTAAATACTGTGGAAACATAGTTTCAACTGAATCATTTGTGTGCATAGTAATTTATCATAATTTTAAAGTATTTTTAAATGTAATGAATAATCTAATAATAATTTTATACCTAAATCTGAATTTTTTCATGCTCTTTTTAGTTGAGATGTCTGAAAGGATTGCTGGTCCAAGACTATGCACCCTTTTAAGGCTGCTAATGTGTATGACCTTGCTTAAGTACTACACTACATTCTGCTCGGTATATCTATGTGCATACCAGTATGTGACAAAAAGAAGTCAGAGATTTTTATAAAAAGAAGTGAGAGGCAGTGTTGCACAGTGGGTGGGGCGACCCCTTTAGAGTTGGCCAGAACAGTGTTTGTGTCTGGGCTTGGCTAATAACCATTTGGGTGACCTTAGGCAAATCATTAAATTTCATATTTACCCCACAGAGAAAAGGGAATAAACAGTTACCTTGTAGGATTAATTGAGATCATAATGTGAAGGATGAATTCCACAACCTGGTATAGTATAGGCATAGAATAAATGTTTGACTTTTATGAAAGCCAAATTTATCTGCTTTTATTAGGCATTTCTTTGAATAATAGGGAAATTGAATATTTTCTAAATGTTTATAGACCATTTATGTTTATTCTTCTGTGAGTATTTTTCATATCCCTTGTACTTTTTTAATTGGAATTTTGATGAAGAGTGGGGAATAGTGATTTATTATATAATGCTTCTAATATTCATTCATCTCATTGTTTATATCCCCCTTTTTTTTTTTTACTTTAGAAAATTTGTCCCCACTTCTTTTTGTTTCTTAACAACCTTTTCAGAATCAAAGTGACTTTATTTTTTGTGTTAAATACATGTTCATTGTAAAAATTCAGAAAATAAAGAAAAAGGAAAAAAGAAATTTCTAATCAGGACACCAAGAGATATTATTTTTTATTTTATAAGATAGAATTACTTTATGCTGATTTTTAATATTTTCCTTTTTTACCAGTATGTCCTGTTTTAGCTCAATATATAACACCAGTAGATAGCCATATTATCAGAACAGCATCTTGATAGTTCTTTTTTCATGTAATATAACTAATCATCTGCTGATACATTTCTGGATTAAGTTTTATTATACTAGGTTGCAGAACAAGGTTGCATCTAGAAACAGGGTTACAAGGAACATTCTCATGAAAACATGTTATTTGTGTATAAAAGCTTTATATTTTTATATTGTAAAATCTATGCTTCCTTCCTGATTTTTCTTTTAGTGACTGTTTTTTTTTTTTCCCCCTGGGAAAGTACCTGAGAATAGATAAACATTCTTCTACATTTTTTTCTAATCTGGTTTAAGGGTATTTTTGGTCCTTTAGGAATTTTAGTGCATAGTGCATATTGTGATAGAAAATGCTAACCTTGGAAGAATACTAAATTAACAGCTTTATATAACTGCTTCTAAATTCTTTTATATTATATGTGATTTTGAAAGGAAAAGGAGAGACAAGTGATTATTTACTTATTTAGACATTTCAAATATAAGTAAATTGTTATTAGAAAAAGTAAATGTAGATTGAGTTCCTGATCTGAGCTTGAAAATGAGATAATCCTTGCCCTCATGCGTAATCTAGCAAGAAGGATAAGGCAGAGAGCACAGTTCACAGGAATAAATTATAAGTTAATGTATGCATAAAAGCTAGAGGTTTCAAAAAACATGCTGACATATTGAGAACTACACGTATTAATCAGAACAAGCTTCCTTTGCGATGAAACTTGAACCAAAGTAAAAACAAAATGAGGAATAAGTTGAACTCAAGTGAGAAATTGCTTTTTTCCACGTGAAGCAGTTTGGTCCTTGAAGTAAACTCCCTTAGCAAATCCCAGTCTTTTCCAGGAAAAAAAAAAAAAAAGGAAGAAAATTAGAAAGGCTATTGCTCCTAATGGAGGAATTCTTTCTTTGGAGGGAAGTAATTTTACATCAAGTGTCTTATGGGTTGGCCAAAAAGTTTGTTTGGGTTTTTCCAAACGAGCCTTTTGGCCAACTCTATATTTAAACTTCAAGAAACAAACCAGTTGTTAACTACTCATATTTTAATATGCAAGAGTTTTAAGCTTTCAGTTCTAACCTATGAGGCAGTGCAGTATGAGGAAACGGTGTAGCGAGAAGTAATGTTTAATTAAAGCAAAAGCAAGGATATAATTTTTCTTGGATAGATGTCTTTCATATCTTCAGATTTTGAGACTTGAAATAGCCATCCAAGGCACAGAAGAGGTAGCATATCTCCTGACAGACATCAACCATCATCAAAGTAGATATCTGTAATCCCAAATGAAATTGGTGAAGACTAAAAGAAAATTGCGGGAATGGTACCTGACTTAGCAGATGGAGGAAGAGGAACCTTAAATGTCTGCAGACAAGGTTACTTGTACGTGAGGCAAGCTGATCTGCTCTGAGGATCCCAGAAAACCTTAGAAGGCAGGAGTGGAACATAGGACTGAAACCGAAGTTGAAAATTCTGCCTCCCACCCCATGCAGCCAGGGGACCATCACTCCTCCACCCAGAAAATTATGGGCTTCCTCTCTGAAGAGATTAAACCAGCAAGCACTGGTTTAAATAGCTGTACTAAAGTTAGAATAGAGGAATTAATTGAAAGTCTATATTCTGAAGGAAACTTGAGTTTGATCTCTGAGTGGGGACGATCTCCTGGAGTAGGAAATGGCAACCCACTCCAGTATTCTTACCTGGAGAATCCCAGGGAGAGAGGAGCCTGGAGGCCCACAGTCCACATGGTCTCAAAGCATCTGACAAGACTGAGTGACTGAGTGCATACAAGCATGGTTGTATTCTGAAAGGTGAGAACACCAGCCGTCTATTTCAAATCAGCTCCTAGACCACTGATGGTTAGTGTTGTACACAACAGGTAGAAAACTGGAGAATCCTTCCTTTGAGAAACAGAATGGCCACGGGGGAAAGAATTACAGATACAGATACTATTGGGAATCTCCCATCAGAAAAGATGGCTCACCGCTCAATCACTCCACACTAATGCCCATTCATTTAGGGAAAATATGTATGTATATACATGCTCAATCGTGTTCAACTCTTTGCGACCCCTTAGACTGTAGCCCATTAGGCACCTTTGTCCATGGAATTTTCCAGGTAAGAATACTGGAGTGGGTTGCCATTTCCTTCTCCAGGAGATCTTCCCAACCCAGAGATCGAACTCATGTCTTTTGTGTCTCCTGCATTGGCAGGCAGATTCTTTACCACTCATGCCACTTGCTGCTGCTACTGCTGCTAAGTTGCTTCAGTCGTGTCCGATTCTGTGCGACCCCAGAGATGGCAGCCTACCAGGCTCTTCTGTCCCTGGGATTCTCCAGGCAAGAACACTGGAGTGGGTTGCCATTTCCTTCTCCAGTGCATGAAAGTGAAAAGTGAAAGTGAAGTCGCCTTGTTAGCGACCCCATGGACTGCAGCCTACCAGGCTCCTCCGTCCATGGGATTTTCCAGGCAAGAGTACTGGAGTGGGCTGCATTGCATGTACACATGTATAGTATACTTCTTAGATAACAAGGACCGATATTTAAGTAGTTGTTATAACAGAAAACTGGTACTGCTTTAACTACAATTGAAATAGTAATTACATTGACAATCTAGACATAGGGTCAGGGAGCAGAGAACCACCATTTAAAAAAACTACATTATTTTAATCTTGTGCCATTAAATTAGTTATGTCAGTTAAAAGAAACAACTCTTTTTCATAGAAACTAGGCCCAGGGTTGTTCCTATAACAGCATGATAGCTTGCCTGTAATAGGTACTCAGTAAATATTTGGTAACTTAATGTAGTCTTTTTAAAAATGGGATTTGCAGTTCTGATGAGATGGATGAAACTGGAGCCGATTATACAGAGTGAAGTAAGCCAGAAAGAAAAACACCAATACAGTATACTAACACATATATATGGAATTTAGGAAGATGGCAATGACGACCCTGTATGCAAGACAGGGAAAGAGACACAGATGTGTATAACGGACTTTTGGACTCAGAGGGAGAGGGAGAGGGTGGGATGATTTGGGAGAATGACATTCTAACATGTATACTATCATGTGAATTGAATCGCCAGTCTATGTCTGACGCAGGATGCAGCATGCTTGGGGCTGGCGCATGGGGATGACCCAGAAAGATGTTATGGGGAGGGGAGGTGGGAGGGGGGTTCATGTTTGGGAATGCATGTAAGAATTAAAGATTTTAAAATTTAAAAAATAAAAAACTAAAAAAAAAAAAAAAACGAAAAAAAAAATAAAAATGGGATTTGATTATTATTTTTGCCTTGTACCTTGAAAAATCTCTCTATTAGAGCAAGTTGTTATTCTTTCATGTGCTACCACTTGAGTCTCTGCAGCGTGTATATCTGTCTACTAGACATTCTGTAATTTCTGCAATATTTTATTTTATATAAAATAATTTTATTGACCCATGTTTAAGTGTAGAGTTCAAGGAAATGATGAGGTTATACAATAAAAACATGCTATGGTAATAAAAACCTTTAACATCTGTTATTTCTGTTTGAAAGGGGACTTCCCTCATGGCTTAGACGGTAAAGCGTCTGCCTACAATGCGGGAGACCCGGGTTCAATCCCTGGGTCGGAACGATCCCCTGGAGAAGGAAATGGCAACCCACTCCAGTATTCTTGCTTAACATCTGTTATTTCTGTTTACATCTCTTTAGATCTGAAATAGCTCAGCTCAGTCAAGAAAAGAGGTATACATATGACAAACTGGAAAAGTTACAGAGAAGAAATGATGAATTAGAGGAGCAGTGTGTCCAGCATGGGAGACTACATGAGATAATGAAGCAAAGGTAATAAATATTTTATCATCAACTAATGTGCCACATAGTGAATGTGTTTGGTTCAGAAACAGAATGGGAATTGTTCTGGAATAAATAAATAGAATTCATGGTTACTGTGGTACTCAAGGAGCATGCTCAAAATCTAATACTTTATATATTTATATTGTCTCAATTTAGGTTGTTCTTATTATACACACAGAAGAGAGCACATTCCCTCTCTACTATTCTCTAAAGACATAGAAGTATATTTAATATAGAATACTGTAGGAAAACTGTCTACCTTTAAGGTGGACTTGGTAAAGTAATATGCAGAAATTTCAAAATTCTCTTCTAGAGATTAGGTTTTGTATGTTTTTTTGTAAGATAAAGGATGTAATAACCTAAGAAAATTAGGTGTCTTAATCAGAGGTAGTTGCTATTGTTGTTTAGTCGCTAAGTTGTGTCCAAGTCTTTTGCGACCCCATGGACTTAGCCCGCCAGGCTCCTCTGTGCATGGAATTTCCCAGGTAAGAACACTGGAGCAGATTGCCTTTTCATTCTCCAGGGGATCTTCCTGACCTCAGGATCAAACCTACATCTTCTCCATTGGCAGGCAGATTCTTTACTACTGAGCTACCAGGAAAGCAAATATATATTTATTTCAAATTAAATGCTTTTAGTTAAAATTCCCCTTTTAATCATATTATATAGAATAATGAAATAATTTTAAAATTTCTAAGGGGTTTCAAAAAACTCTGTACTTCTGTGAAGGGGATTTTTAGAATCAAAATAAATCTGGAGATACTAAAGCAGACACAGAGGCAGTGTAGGTGTCCTGAGTGTAGAGGAAGGTTGGGACATCAAGCATTGATCAGGAACTAATTTTGGACAGGAAAGAGTTACTTCCTACACTGCTGTATGTGTGGTTGAAAAAGCATGTGAACTGTTGAGTGCAGGTTTATGGATATGGTGCTGGTAAAGTAAGCTGAAGCCAGAATTTGTTTGTTGTGTATTTATTCGTCAACTATTTTGTACCAAGTCACTGTAGTTGGCCAGGTGATAGAAAAATAAAAAGGGTCTTCACCTCTGCCTCTTTCCCACAGTTGCAGGCTCCCCCTCTATTTGAGCTGGTCAAGGATATATGAGCCCAGAGTCCAGGGCAGCTGTGATGCCACCTGCCATCTGGGGGAGGTGACTTGTGGCTGCCCTGTGCCTCCTGAAACCCCAGAAGCAGAAAGGAGGGATGTTCTGGAGGACAGCCACCCTTGGCAGCCTGAGCAGGAGTTGGTGGCCTGAAGGGTTGTTTTCATTCGTTTGTTTTGATCTCCTGTTTTCTTGGTTTTGCATAAACTAAAAGTTTGTTGATATTAAATCTGGGATGTATAGTGATCAAACTTTACCCATTCCCAAGGTAATTTCTTGACTTGATCTTTCCTCATTAAGAAGAGTAATCAAAATATACACCAAAGTTCCCAGGGTAGTGATGGTCAGGAAAACTGACAGAAAATTATAAGTCATTTCTGCAGTTCTTATGGACAATGTCAAAATCTATTAAGTGAATGTTTTAGAAGTACTGCAGGGTGGTTTTAGAAGTACTGCAGGGTGGTTTTAGAAGTCAAAACAGCTTCCTGAGAATGCCGATGCATATTTCACGGGCTTCCACGCCTCGCAGAGCTCCTATGATGCTGCACAAGCACCAGTAGTTTGGCTTCCCGTGATCTGGGGGAAGGACATTTAGTTCATATTGCATTACCAGTGTTGCACTTGACTTCATCTTGCTCTTCAAATACTGCTCTTCTTAATTTTGGCTATAAAATAATCTCAGTTTAGTTTCAGGATAATTGATTTCACTTGTTGTTTGCTAACCTCTTATAATGCAATACTTCATATTTGCAACAGCAGTGTATTATTTTCTCAAGAAATATGCTTCACGTCCTGTATGAGTTGTAATTCAGAAGTGAATCATCCGTCATCTCTCTTGCTAAAGCAAATGTGTGTATAATCCCCACCTCCTATCTGTCCATCACCACCACCAGTTTTCTTTAGAGAAGTACTCCTTTGGTGATGAACTGCTTGGGAATCTGTGTGTTTAAATAACTGACAACATACTTTTAAAAGTAAATTAGCATAATTGCTGTGTTATTTTAGATTTATATGCCGTTATTTTATAATATCAAATTGTAATCACTGGTATGTAGTCCATATGTTGCTAGGAAAGAAGCTCATTTCAACTCTTTTTGAAATATTTCTTTGTTATCACTAGCTTTCATTTTGCTAGACCATGGATTAGGTAGCCTGCCTCCCCTAAGGGGTCTAAAGACAAACAATCTGAGAATATTGTGTAGAGGGAAAAAGGAAGCTACACAAACCAGAAACAGCTTAGAAAGTGTGACCCTTCCCCGCCCCCCAGATTGTACCAAATTTATGTCAGTTGGGGTCAGCAAGCAATTTCTTTAAAATCCAATTATTCTATGCATTCTTGGCAAATCCCTAAGCGGACTGGAAGGCATTTTCAGTTACATTTTGTTGGGAACACCTGAAATCAGATGCTTTCCCTCAGTAACAGAGGAAGTTCTAGCTATAGGAGTTAGATTTTGATCTGAGGGTGAATAAATTATATAAAGCAGGCTGTGCAGTTGCTATAGCTAGAACAAAACAGACAGTATCGTAACTGATCACCTGGGAGAAAATTAAATGAGAAATATACCCAACAAAAGAGAAGGAGGGAAACGTCAGACTTTCTGGTATAACTGATGCTTAGAATAGGCCCAATATCCAAGGAAAGGGAAAATAACTCTTCCACTTATTTGTGTGTGCATGCATGTTCAGTCATGTCTCACTCTTTGCAACCCTTTGGATTGTAACCTGCCAGGCTCCTCTGTCCATGGGATTTTTCAGGCAAAAATAGAGTGGGGCTCAGTCATTTCCAGCTTTTTGTGACCTGTGGACTATAGCCTGCCAAGCTCCTCTGTCCATGGAATTCTCCTGGCAGGAACACTGGAGTAGGCTGTCAAATATTTATTGAGCGTTTATTATATAGCACTGATGTGCTTGGATAAATCTGCTTGTCCTGAGGACATCCTGCCCTTATGGAGCTTCCATTCGTTTAACAACATTCTGGTTCTAGTCCTATGCTTTTTAAGACCTAAAACTGAAAGTAGAGAAACAGTATTGTCGACCTAAAACAATAAAACAGCCAGTTATTTTACTAACAAAATAGGTTAAGTTGAGAACAGCAAGGATATACAATTCAGAATATGTAATCGGTAGCACACCACAGGCAAGTCCAAATAACAAAGGAGAAGAATGTTCTTTTCTAGAAAAGGAGTTGGTGGAGCTGTTATTAAACAAAGAGTTCATTAGAGGAAACTGGGAATTTGAACTAGTGGCTTTTCATCGGCTGAGTTGTGCTAGTCTCTAAAGGGCCAGGTTGTTGCCTGGCAAGGAGTCTTTTTTTTTTTTCTTTCTTTCTTTCTTTCTTTCTTTCTCTTGCTCGGTTAAAGTAGTAACCTTATACTGGAGTGGTGGGGCTTGAGAGTTCCCCCTACTGGCCTCCCAACTCCATTTTAAATAAGATTTCTATTTACTAATTTTCACAGTATGTACAGTGGTTAAGAGCATGCACCCTAGAAGAAGGCTTTCTTCCTAGATGTGAGGTCAAAAGCAAATCCCTTAAATCATAAATTTAATCTTTATTTCCTCACTTTATCACTTTCATTATCTGAGAAACGCTACCTTATAAGGCTGTGATAATGGCCTAAAACAACCCCTGAAAACTCTTTAGAACAGGGTCTGTGTCCACAACAAATGTTTCCCACTATTAATCGTTCAGCATCCTTACCAACACCTTAACATATACACCAGGTTCTGTTCTAGATTTTGGACATCCAACAGAAACTTGAGAGGCAAAAGTTCTAGAAGGTAGTTTATTTATATTATGGGTTAAATAGGCTATTGTGAAAGCAGTCTGTAAAACAAAATACCATGTTTACATGATGTTATTTCTAAGGATAAATGCCTTCTGAGTTTTCAACAGCTGGTTTACAGAACAACATTTCAGACCATACTTGTGATATACCTATGATATTCCAAGTGTTTGTGAGCATATGAATGTATGTGTGTGTTTGTTTAGAAAAAAAGAATGTATCTCCATGCTTAAGATCCCCAAAAATGTCTTCCATGTATCCAGTGTAAGCCTCCCTGAGTCAATTCCTTCATTAAAGACAAATTTATCATTTTGGTTTTATCTTTTAGGTAGATTGAGAACTTTTGATTAGCATTTTTGTTATCCTAACTCTTATGATTTAAATTGTGATTTATGCTTTCAAGTTAAATACGATTCATTTTTCTCTTCTGTGATCCCATTTGTTGTATTGCTTTTTAAATTTCCAGTAATTTTGAACTTTGCATGTTCAATGTGAAAACTTAAACTAGATTGCTTGGTTTGTGCAATATTTTGTATTTTCTAGCTTATTACTATATCCCTGTATTTATTAACATTTATTAAGCATTGAGTGTACAAAGGCTTTGGCATAGTCAATCAAGCAGAAATAGATGTTTTTTTCTGGAACTCTTGCTTCTTCAATGATCCAATGGATGTTGGCAATTTGATCTCTGGTTCCTCTGCCTTTTCTAAAACCAGCTTGAACATCTGGAAGTTCATGGTTCACATATTGCTGAAGCCTGGCTTGGAGAATTTTAAGCATTACTTTACTACCGTGTGAGATGAGTGCAATTGTGTGGTAGTTTGAGCATTCTTTGGCATTACCTTTCTTTGAGATTGGAATGAAAACTGACCTTTTCCAGTCCTGTGGCCACTGCTGAGTTTTCCAAATTTGCTGGCATATTGAGTGCAGCACTTTCACAGCATCATCTTCCAGGATTTGAAATAGCTCAACTGGAATCCCATCACCTCCACTAGCTTTGTTTGTAGTGATGCTTCCTAAGGCCCACTTGACTTCACATTCCAGGATGTCTGGCTCTAGGTTTGTGATCACACCATCGTGATTATCTTGGTTGTGAAGATCTTTTTGTACAGTTCTTCCGTGTATTCTTGCCACCTCTTCTTAATATCTTCTGCTTCTGTTAGACCCATACCATTTCTGTCCTTTATTGAGCCCATCTTTGCATGAAATGTTACCTTGGTATCTCTAATTTTCTTGAAGAGATTTCTAATCTTTCCCATTCTATTGTTTCCCTCTATTTCTTTGCACTGATCACTGAGAAAGGCTTTTTTATCTCTCCTTGCTATTCTTTGGAACTCTGCATTCAAATGGGTATACCTTTCCTTTCTCCTTTGCTTTTCACTTCTCCTCTTTGCCCAGCTTATTTGTAAGGCCTCCTCAGACAGCCATTTTGCTTTTTTTGCATTTCTTTTTCTTGGGGATGGTCTTGATCCCTGTCTCCTGTACAATGTCATGAACCTCCATCCATAGTTCATCAAGCACTCTGTCTATCACATCTAGTCCCTTAAATCTATTTCTCATTTCCACTGTATAGTCATAGGGGATTTGATTTAGGTCGTACCTGAATGGTCTAGTGGTTTTCTCCACTTTATTCAATTTCAGTCTGAATTTGGCAATAAGGAGTTCATGATCTGAGCCAATCAGCTCCCAGTCTTATTTTTGCTGACTGTATAGAGCTTATCCATCTTTGGCTGCAAAGAATATAATCAATCTGATTTCGGTGTTGACCATCTGGTGATGTCCATGTGTAGAGTCTTCTCTTGTGGAAAATTCTGAAAGAGATGGGCATACCACACCACCTGACCTGCCTTTTGAGAAACCTGTATGCAGGTCAGAAGTAGGACATGGAACAGCAGACTGGTTCCAAATAGAAAAAGGAATATATCAAGGCTGTATATTGTCACCTTGCTTATTTAACTTATATGCAGAGTACATCATGAGAAACTCTGGGCTGGAGGAAGCACAAGCTGAAATCAAGATTGCTTGGAAACATCAATAACCTCAGATATACAGATGACACCACCCTTATGGCAGAAAGTGAAGAATAAAGAGCCTTTGATGAAAGTGAAAGAGGAGAGTGAAAAAGTTGGCTTAAAGCTCAACATTTAGAAAACTAAGATCATGGCATCTGGTCCCATCACTTCATGGGAAATAGATGGGGAAACAGTGGAAACAGTGGCTGACTTTATTTTTCTGGGCTCCAAAATCACTGCAGATTGTGATTGCAGCAATGAAATTAAAAGACGCTTACTCCTTGGAAGGAAACTTATGACCAACCTAGACAGCATATTAAAAAGCACAGACATTACTTTGCCCACAAAGGTCCCTCAAGTCAAGGCTATGGCTTTTCCAGTGGTCATATATGGATGTGAGAGTTGGAGTATAAAGAAAGCTGAGCACTGAAGAATTGATGCTTTTGAACTGTGGTGTTGCAGAAGACTCTTGAGAATCCCTTGGACTGCAAGGAGATCCTACCAGTCCATCCTAAAGGAGATCAGTCCTGGGTGTTCATTGGAAGGACTGATGTTGAAGCTGAAACACCAATACTTTGGCCACCTGATGTGAATAGCTGACTCATTTGAAAAGACCCTGATGCTGGGAAAGTTTGAGGGCAACAGGAGAAGGGGACGACAGAGGATGAGATGGTTGGATGGCATCACTGACTCGATGGACATGGGTTTGGGTAGACTCCGGGAGTTGATGATGAACAGGGAGGGCTGACGTGCTGTGGTTGATGGGGTCACAAAGAGTTGGATACGACTGAGCAAATGAACTGAACTGAACTGAGCATACAAAAGAAAAAAGGCATGATCTCTACCCTTAAGGAGTTTTCAGTTCTGCCAGGAGCACAAGGTAATCACAGGGGTGTAACATACTATGATGAGAGTGAATCAGATGTTCTGGGTCCCACCAGACTGGCAGCCAATTCAGGTTTAGAGACCCCACTGTACAATTCCTTAGAGAAATAATACCTAACTGAATCCTGAGAAGTAGAAGTAATCTTAACAGAGAAAAAGGAATAACTGTTTGAAGGTCCTGAGAGTCAACGAAGACACGGCCTCTTCAATAGCTTCACGGTGGCTTTAAAAAGGGAGATTGACAGTAGACAAGGCGAGGCAGTGCGCGGGAGTTAGATCTTCCCATCCCACTTTCTCTCTCTCCCTCTTCTGGGATTCCAGTTGTACATTGCTCAGATCATCTGATGTCCCGTAGCTCTTAGATGCACCATTCGAGTCTCTTCTCTGCCCATACTACCCCCTGCCTCCCCGCCAGCTCCTTTCTCTCTTCTTTGTGTTTAGTTTGGATAATGTCTATTGGCCAATCTCAGACTTCATGATTTTCCTTCCCTGTGTTGAATCCATTCTGTTCATAGGCCCATCAAAGAAATTCTGTAGTGTTGATGCTGGGTTTCTGTTTGTTTTTTATTTCTGGTCTTTTCCATTTGACTCTCATTGTGGTTTTGTAATGGGCACTAGGATGAGGATGGGGTTTTCTGATGCTTCCTTGGGTCGGGGAAGGGGGTGCTGGTCACTAAGTTGTGTCCAACTCTTATGACACCATGGACTATAGCCTGCCAGGCTCCTCTGTCCATGGGATTCTCTAGGCAAGAATACTGGAGTGGGTTGCCATTTTCCTTCTCCAGGGGATCTTCCTGACCCAGGAATCGAGCCTGGGTCTCCTGCACAGCAGGCAGAGTCTTTACTAGCTGAGCTACAAGGGAAGCCCGATGCCTCCTCAGGGTCAGATGCAACTGTGTGCTTGAGCTGATTGTTAAATTTTTATAAATGTGTGAGTCATCTAACATCATGCTGGTAGTTTTAAATTGGCCAAGGTAGAAATATTTACCTGGTGGCTCAGCAGTAAAGAATCCTCCTGCAATGTAGGAGATGCAGGAGACACAGGCTCTATCCCTGGGTTGGAAGATCCCCTGGAGAAGGAAATGGCAACCTGTTCCAGTATTCTTGCCTGGGAAAATCTCATGGATAGAGGACCCAGGCAGGCTACAGTCCACAGAATTGCAAAAGAGTCAGACACAACTTAGCACATACATAGATACACCCAGAGAAGGAGTCACATCACAGAGATGAGCAGACACCACAAATCAGGACTTTGTTTTCTCCCTGAGAGCTGGATTTCAAACATCTACCATCATATTGATGATGGATTTTGCTTTGGCCTGTTCCTCAGTGAAAGCTTAGCTATTCCTAGGGCCAGGTAAAGAGGCTTCCACCCCTCCCAGGAGAAGATGGCTTTTGCTTCTAATATTTCCCCGGAGGCACTGAACCCTCTCCTGGGAAGGTTTCTTTTCACTTCCCCAGAGGCTTGAGGCTTTTGCTTCATATGAAAAACTGGGGTCCAGTATGTGGGCAGAGGGCAGGGTTTTTTCTTGTGCCCTGCATGGTATGGGTACATGTCTCCTCTCCTGCTCCCAGTTTTTCTTGTGAGCATCCAGTGGAAAGAAGCCTCTGGAAAAGTGCTAAAGAATGAACGTGAGCTCTTCTTGTCCTCTTGTGTCTGGGGCTCCCAGGAGTTCTAGACAATCACACTAGATGACCACCCTCTTAAAAACTGGTTAAAATGTTGCCTGCTTTCACCTTCCCTCCTTTTATAGTGGTGGTTTCTCTTCCCATACTCTGTCAAAGGTAAAACAATTCAAGTGTTTCTGCCTCTTCTCAGAGAGGCACACTGCTTTTTGGAATTTAGTTCACCTACTTATTGTCCAACCTCAGCTCTCTGACTGGCTCGAGAATAAATATGCCTTTGTTGATTATCTGACTTTTTTCTCTCATTGTTAGGGTGGGAGTAACATTTTTGTGTGTGTCACTTTCTGCGTATTAAGAGGGCTGGTGGAGAATCCACCTGCCAATGCAGGAGACACAGGCTCAATCCCTGGGTCAGGAAGATCTCCTGGAAGAGGAAATGGCAGCCCACTTCAGTATACTTGCCCAGAACATCCCAAGAACAGAGGAACCTGGTGGGCTACAGTCCATGGGGTCACAAATAGTCAGACACGACTCAGCGACTAAACAACAACGTATTTAGAGAAAGTGAGACTCTCAGAAATTAGACCTGGAAGGGCCTTTCTCTTGAGTTATGTACAAATGTTTGAAACTTATCCTGGGCACCATGAGGAGCCGCTGAAGGATTTTAAGCAGGTAGGAGAGTGAGGATTGGAATTTCTGTGATGTTAGCCTTTTAAACATCGTGATATTTATCTCTTTTTTGGTGAGCTAGAATGGCTCCTTCAAAGCTTTCTGCTTATCAGTTCCCATCTGATTTCTGAGTTTATTGACTTTTTCACCAGTCATTTTTCTTACATAATCAGACTACTTACATTTCCATGACTTAGTATATCTTTTCATACCTGTTTTTGGATGTTTTAATTAACTGGGTAATTTCAACTATGACTTTGCCAATACCTTCACTTCTGCTGTCCCAGAACTTGAGCAAGGATTAAATGCTAATGTATATTTTAGTTGAAACCTAGGACAGTGAGAGTGAGGGAAAGGAAGGAAGGTGAGGCATGGAAGAATGCAAAATCATGTAAGGCGATGCTACTATACCGGCAACTGCCTTATAATAAGCCACAGAGTCACAGCCACACAGGCTGTTTCTGGGAAGGCTGTACAGAGAAACTGTTCCTCCAAATAGCTCACTGGAAGGAGGAAAGGAGAGGGAATTTATCTGTCCCACTTTCATCTCATGTTTCCCATGGGTCCAGAATTTTCCTCATGGGAGGCAAGTCCCCTGTACTTCATATTACATTCATCAGTCCTTTTAGCTGTTGCTTCAGAAGTCAAATCCTAAATTCTAGAAGTTGGCATGTCATTGGACTCTCAAGTGACAGGAGGAACCTGAGACTTGAGTTATATGCAGGGAGCCTTGGGTGGCAGAACCAAGAGGGTTCCAGGAACTCAAATAACTCAGTAGCCGTAGCAAGGGATTGAGCCCAGGAAAGGATGGCCCTGAGCGAATCTGATATATCTGTCATGGAGAACATTAATAACATCAAATAATGTCAACCTCAAGGCCAGCCCTTGAGAAAACCTTCTTTATGTGCATCTCCAATCACTTCAACTGCGTCACTTCTATTCCCTTCCAGAGCCATCAGTTACCATTCTCTGGTTATGAGCATTCTTGCAACTGTGTCTGCGTTAAACGTCTCTCATTTCCTTTGCTTCATTCTCCTTATGGAAACTCTGCCTTGGCTTCTGCTCTCCAAGCAAGCCTGGGCTTCACATTTCCACTGGATGCGTAAGAGGCCCCTCAGTACATGCTAACTGACACACAAACCAGAGACAGCTGCTCCATCCTCTCCAGGATCTTGGAGCAATTAGTATTCATTTCTACTTCTTCAGGTTCTTTTATTTTCCCCATTTGTGCTACTTATTGCAAGCAGGCCTCGTGTCTTCTGTGGAAACCCAGCAAATTGTAAGGAAAAGAACCCTGGATAAGGAGCAAAAGCTCACGGTTTGTGGGCCAGCCATGTCACCTGACAATGTATGATCATGGCCAAGCCAAATAAATTCTCTCAGCTTCAATTTCTTCATCCATAAAATGAGGGTTGAATACTATGCAGATTAGTAATGAGGATCTAATCAGAACGTAGATGTGAAAATATTTGGAAATCATAAGCACTATATATAGTACTGTATTAGTACAGTCAACTCTCATACCTGTGTACGTATGCTCTTTGTGCCCAGCTTTTTGCAACCCCATGGACTGTAGCCTGTCAGGCTCCTTGGTCCTTGGAATTTTCCAGGCAACAATATTGGAGTGGGTTGCCATTTCCTCCTCTACGGGATCTTCCTGCCCCAGGGATCAAACCCACATCTCTTGTGTCTCCTGCATTGGCAGGCAGATTCTTTACCACTGTGCCACCTGCGAAGCCCAGTCAACTGTCTTGTAATCACGGTATTATGAAATCGCAGTATTTCTTAGGTAGATGGGACTGTGATCTCTAACACAGCACTGCATTTTTATAATAAAAGAATCTGTAGCAGAGAGGCATTGAGTAATTGAAGCATCAGATCAATTCTATTAAGATAATGTTGTTCAGTCACTAACTCATATCTGACTCTTTGCAACCCCATGGACTCCAGGGTTCCCTGTTCTTCACTGTCTCCCAGAGTTTGCTCAGACTCACATCTACTGAGTCAGTGATGCCATCCAACCATCTCATCCATCTCATTGAGATAATATTCATCTCCTATATTTTTAGAGGGGGAGACTGAGTCTCCAAGAGATTATGTGACTTATCCACAGACACTTCCCTAATATGTTGCATCTCCAGTCTAAAAATGCAAGGTTATCTAATGCTGGAGCCCGTGTTCCCATCAGTGTGCTTCAGTACCTCTCCAAGTTTCCCCGGGAAGCCAGCATCTGAGCCGGCCCTGGGCTCCAGGTCTCCAGAGTCCCAGGTCACAGAAGCCCCCCAGCAGATTTTCCCATTCTAAGTCATGAGAGACAGTGTGGCGTCTAAGAGTCAACGTCTCCACTAGTGGCTTTTCAGGCTCATGTGCTTTAGAAATCTCCCCAGGTTATGGCAAGACTAAATGAGCTTTTAAGAAGATTCTTAAATTACTAATAGAGCATGTGGTACATAGTGGTTAAAAACATGCAGTTTCTGGAGCTTCTTGCCTGGATTCTAAGCCCAGCCCCACCAACGAACAGGCTGTGGATGTTAGGCAGGTCTCCTCATTTCTTGGTGATTCAGTCTCCTCAGCTATAAAAGGAGGGAAAATTGTTCCCATTGCCTAGGGTTATTCTGAGATTGAAGTGAGTTTAGTGTCTGCTAGTCACATAGGAAACAATGTATACTTTTGTTAAATAATAAGCTCTTGGATTTTATTTTGCAATTCAGACTTAATAGGGTATCATCATTAAATAAAACAAAACAGAAACACAATATTCATAGCAGGTCTTCCTTTAAAACAAAATAAGCTGCACTGATAGCTAGGACTGCAAAAATAGCTCACTCTTCTCCGAGAAAACTCTCTGTTTTAGGCTGCTTTAGTGGAATTTTGTTCGGAGGCAGACGTTTTCCATGTGACCTGGGAGGGGCCGTCCCTACAGAGCCCATGACCTCTCAACTCAAAGAAGAGCTGCCGGGTTTTCAGCTCTGACCAGCTGGGCACTTGGAGCTGAGGCTGCATTTGCAGCCCTGTAGGTAGTATTCCTCTTCGTGTTCTTTTAGTTCTTTCATGTTGCTCTGAAGATCAACATCTAGAATCAATAGCACCCTAACTGTGGGAGTCCATGTTGTTTTTGACATTTCTTTGATCATTTTGAACAAAATAACTTCTAAGGTGATTACATAAGGAATATAATGCCTTCAGTCCTTTTTAAAGTGTTTTCCTTTGTTTAGTTAAACATTTCAAGAGTGGGGCTGAGGAGGGCAATTTCATGCATTTTTTTGTTTGTTTGTTTTTTGCCATGTATAACATGCAGACTGCTGGGGATGGAAATTTAGTAAGACTAGAGAGAAAATTTGGTTTTATAGTATCTTGATGATAGTGATATTTTCTGGGTTTTTGTTTTCTGTAGAGTAATTGGTTTTAAAAATTACTAGTACATGAAATTGTATGTGTGTGTGTCTGTTGATGTCTGTGTGTGTCTGTATGTGTCAATAGGGGCAGAACCATTTTCTCAATATTGCCTATGGAAAATATGCAGCAATTTAAAGAGCATATATTTTTAAAGTATTTTGTAGAAATACAGAAAAGCAGCATTAAAAGGTCTTTTGAATCACTCATTTCCTTTTAATGCAAATTTTAATGTATATATGTTAGGCAAATGTCATTGAAAGAAAGGTGACATCCATGTAGCTGATGCATTGCTGACTCTGACTGCTAAGTGAAGCTTGACCAATCCCCTGCAAATGTGGGGCCAGGGCGGTGGAGGGGTATTGAGGCTCCAAACGTGCAGGTCATGCTGAGCTGTTCTCTAACGTGCAAGTGCTGCTTATCTGCTGCTGCTTCATCATCTCTTCTGTGCCTGATGCTGAGCTATAGCTTTGGCTGTGTAGTAAGAAGTTCATCATATTATACCCAGGGGTGATATTTATACCTAGCAACAGTGCTTCTTAAGGCTGAGGGTGTAAGAAAAAGATCTTATAAAGCTGACAGTTTTGGGCAGATATGTATTTATACCTCCAGCACAACTGGTTATAATTTAACTGTGAAAATGTTGCAGCTATCTAGGTAGCAAACTGGATGAGGTCTGCCTATGATTTTAAGTGTGGAGTGTACATATTTGGCCACATAGACACTAAATTTATAAATGGAGAAATGTCAAGAAGTGACTATGTGGCATACTGCTGAGATGTGTCTGCCTACAGCCAGCTTCCTGGGGCGGCCTTCTCTCAGACGCCCAAGGTTCACGTTCCAGTGTGTTGTAGTGCCCGGTGACCCAGTACGGCTAGGTCCTCTGTTGGTGCTACCTTCAGGACAAAGCCTTGATTTTTCATGGATAGTCTAATCTGTAGAAGGAAAACCATTAAAAAAAAAAAAAAGTATATCCATAAAAGTCCTTTCTACTAATAGGGCAATGAGTCCTTTCTACTCATCTTTTTTTCAGAGAGAGAGACCAAATTATAGCCTCGCTATCCAGCATCTTCTAACACTGAAAATCAACAGCTGATTTCCTCTTCATGGCGAATAGCTTACTAACTGTTCTGGACCACTTTAGGATTAATTCTTGCAACCAAGCAGTCCCTCCTGATTTATATAAATGTTTGGCTGTGTACCTCCACAGTTAGAGCTATTAGAGTTTTTTGATGATTTGTTTGGCACATGTCCAGCAAAGTAGTCCATTAAAATTCAAATGCTTTCCCAATAATTGAGACAATCAATTTACATTAAACAAGACACAATTATAATTTCATGTACAATTTAAATTCTATAGAAAATAATCTGTGTGCAATAAAGAAGGACACTTATTTTGATGCAAAGGGATGTTTTTATAGTCGGCATAAACAGATCATTCAAATTTTCAAAATAGTTCCCTCATTATCTGTGGAGTAGAGGAACTCTATTGTGTTTTATTTTGATGTAGAGACAAGCTAGCTGCATGTTTAGTGGGCACTGTGACTTTCTCTCAGTGGCAGTGGAATTTAAAGGGTTGAGGTAGATAGGTACTTGCTTGAGCTATTAGTGTGTCTTGAAATTGCTCTCATAAAGAGAGCATACAAAGAGCAGGCATGTTGAGTGAGTCCATTGCCCTTGTGCCAGCAGTAGCGGAATGCGCATCATGCATCTCTCTTTACCTTTCTGCAGCAGACCAGGTATCTATTGCTCTGCCAGGATTGAATATTAGATCCTAAGAAAATCATTCAGTGAAATTTGGGAAGGATGTATATGATGGGCGATGAATGTTCCCATGATTGTGTACCTTTGTGCTGAAAAGTTCCTGGAAAACCTGTAAACCCTAAGCGAGTAGGCTCACAGACAGCCAGACTCCATGAACATGCCCAAATCCTCCGAGACTCATTTTTAAGCTCTCAGTAAGACTGGTATTATTGGTCTGGAAATCTAGAACACTGGAGAAATCTTATTAGGAAGAATACAGTAAAAATAATGACAAGATAGGAAACAAATCCTGTCAGAGCCTGAGAATATATTTGGCTTCTGCTCGCTGTGTCTGTCTGTTTCTATAAACGGTCCAGAATAGAAACCGGATGTTTAAAATCTCTCTCCCTTTCACATGCTCTCCTCCCCCTCCTGTCTTCCTTCCTCTTCAGCATTAGTAGACTTACTATTTTTATTATTTTCTTATTTACATTCCTATTTTCAATATTTGCCATTTGTGTGGATAACACATTAATTCTTAATAAAATATTTTATATTCTTAGAATAGCTGAATCATAAAAGAAAACTTGAAATTGATATAGACTCCAAAGGAACATATAAACTGAATATTACAGTTTCTTTTCCCACTCACAAATGGCAAATGGTTATTTTAAAAGATGATGTGTACACAGATTTAAATCTCTTATCTTTGTATATGAGTCTAGTTTGTATTATTTTTGTTGCACAAAAATTGATTCAGGCATCATTCTAATTAAAATGAAAGAAATACTAAAACAATATGTTAGGCAGAACTCTCTAGCAATTTTCTTTTTATCTAGAAACACATTTTTGACAAGACTCACTGCTGTTAAAGAAACTCAGTTTTGATATAAATTGAGTCTTGAGCTTAATTTTTCATTTTAGTTCTGTTGCAGAACTAATGAGTTTAAAGAAGGCAGCATTTGTTTCTTTCGGTGTTTTATTTTTTTCCAGTCAGTGATTGTGGTTTTGCATTTGTCAAATTAAAATTAACACTGGGAATTACTGAAACAAGTTTACAGTACATGCTATTCCCAGAACTATAGCTTTGTAGTCCACTTTGGAAATATCAATTAATAAGGATAGTTTCTGCTAAAGTTTTTTATTATAGAGAGCATGGATACTTGAAGTATAACATCTTAAAGGCATTTCCCCCATTCTCAAATTATAAGGACGTTAATTATTAATTTTATATTGGCAACTTAGATCTTATTTGAATAAATTTGTATTTTCTTTTTTGTAATTAAAACTTCTAAAAATTCTAAATAATATTTGTTTTCTCAAGTAACTTTATTTACTTACTCGTGACATTAACAAAGAATTTATGTATTTTTTCCCAAATATTAGTTATATTCCAAATAAAGATTAGCAGATGTTTTGAAGAACTCTGCTTGTTCTTCAAAATTTGGGCTGACTTGCATAGAATGGCATTTTAAATAAGCAGAAGAGACCTGAAAGATTATCCAGTCCAACTCCTTCTCTTATAACCTACCTCTCATCCTCCATCCCTACAAGGACGGAGGACACTTTATAGATGAGGAAGGTGGCCCAGAGAGATAGTGATTTCTAAGACTACAGTTCAGGTAATGACTAGAATCTATGTTTTCTGCTTCTGTGTGTTCTGCTGTACCCTCTCAATAATTCATGTGTTCCCAGAAGTAAGGCAACGGCTTGGTACTAAAAATCAAAAGGAAAATATTAAGTGCAGATAAACAGATGTTGGCAGAAAGTGGCTCATCCAGTAAGCTGGAGACCAGAAGTTGGATGATTAATTGAAAAGTCAGGAAGTCATAGCAAGTGACACTATGTTTAGGCCAAGACATCTTCTTCGTGTATGAACTGCCCTATTTGGAGTTCCATATCATTTCCCTGGATAAATCATACCAAAATTGCCTCTTTTGATTCACCCAGTTTTGACTTCACTGAAACAACTGAGGACATGAAGATACTTGAGAAGCAACTTCCATGCAGAATTTGCTATTTTAATGACCCTCTTGCTCCCCTACCTTGTCTTTTACATTTATTTCGTGCACACTGAATTTGACCGGCTTCTTTTAAACTCAGCTTTGTGATTCTTTCTAAATCATTCTACTTTGTTTTCATAGAATCAGCAAACTCATTTTTTAATAATCATATTTCTGAGTTCACTAGACGTCAAGTTATACCTATGTTAGCAGCATGTACAGATTTGGGAAGAAACACAACAGACTTTGGGGAATATAACACAACTGGTGAGAACACAAACACCCAGTTGTACAGTAGGGTAGGAGCCAATGGCTGTGAGTACTGAGGGAGCCCTGGACATCATTCAGTACATTTAATAGAGAGGAAGGGAGAGTGTTGGTTCATCAGGTGGTCAGGGTAAGTGGCCTTCCATTCAGAGAGTTTCTGCTATACTTTGGAAGGAACAACTAGAGTCAGACAAGTGAAGATATACACCAGACTAGTCTTATAGGAGAAGCTGCATTGCATTCTTCATGCACAGTTTTCCCCTTTGTATTAATACCAAAGAAGAGGCAACCAACCTGGAGGCAGAAGAAAGTTAACTTTCTCCGCTCTCTTTTTCTTTCTCTTCCCCCTGAGTCTTAGGCCAGCTTCACATTGCCCAAAAGATGGGCAAATGGAGCACTCTTATACTCAGTGAATGTTCCACAACTTCTTGGCAGTAAAAGCAGTGGCCACTGTTTAGCCTAGAGAATTACCCCTCATGTACAGATTTTCAAGTGATTTGCTACTCACTTGGGGATTCTTGGGGATGTAGCCCTGCTTTCTTTAGGGAACTGATCTACTCTTTCTGTATAAAATCCTGGAAGAATTACTCTCCTAGGAAGTTGCACAGCTGAAAATAACAAGTGATTTCAAAAGTGGTTTCAATAAATTTTTTTATTAAGAACCTATGTCTGGATTTTAAAGGGTACTATGAATGCAGTAAGTCTCATTCCTAAATAATGAATGAACAAATCAACAAGTAATTAACAACTATCCTTTTTCTAAATTGGGTTATGAATGTAATCCGTCAGCTTCTCCTTTTGTCGATTTTTTTTGGTTTGTGCATCCATTCCACTTTCCTTTCCTAATTAAATCAGTCTTTATCAAGATGATGATTATATTACACACCCACTTCACAAAACACACAGATGTGCTATGTAACTGCCTCTGCACTCCCTTGCTACATTTGTTGCAGCACAGAGGGATAGAGCAGCATTTTTCAATATGTTTTCTATGGACAATCAGTTGTACAAAATGGTTTTTGAAAAAAGGAATGCTGTATGTTTTAGTCTGGGATATATTGCAAGGACTCTTTTTTCTCTGAAAAGTCAAAATACACATTAGTGTATTAAAAAGTCTTCATAAATCTGAGAAATTATTAATCATTTTTAAAGTTTAAGTTGGTTTAAAATAATATTATAAATTAAAATACTTTGCCAAAATTTAAAACTTTGCAGATGGGGGTTTGAGGGTGTGGCATAAACTGCTCTGTAGGGCTGTTTTTGGAGACATGTTAATCTACAGTTGAAAATGACCCACTATAGCACTTCATGGAGGACCTGTGTAACTTTTTCATGGCCCTTTAATCATCTTTTGTCCCTTACTTTTCCTACTCCAGACACGGGTTTTATTTTCACTTTTCCCTTCTAGACTCTAGTGTGCGGCGTGAATACCACGTCCATGCTTTCCAACCCCTAGGTAGGAAGAGCTGTGTGTCGCTGTTGCACACAGCCACACTGCCGCACAGTGGGAGTCTGTTATCCACAGGTGAAAGTTGAGGTGTGGTTATTCCAGGTTACAGAGGCCATATCAAGGAATGGATTTGGAAAAGGATAGTTCCTGGAAGTCTTGATTATCTCTATTACCACGTATCCCTGAATGTCTAACTCATGAGAAGGAGTTCCTTAAGAACAGGAACAATGTCCTAGTTATCGCTGTTTCTCTAGTACATAGCCAAGGGCCAGGCCCTCAGAAGTCACTCACTAAATGAATCCACAGTCATTTTTGTCTTCTAACTCACCTTTTTCAGTCTCCCAAAACTGTAGGAGGGGAAAAAAAAAAAAAAGAGACAAAAGCAGAGTTTGATGTGTATGTACAACTTAAAAATAATTTATAACCTCTTATCCACATCCCCACATGTGGAAAAACTGCTCAAGCTATGTGCATCTAATTACTATCATTAGGTAATATAAGTCTAAATTTTTACTGCATACTGATGCACAACCAGTGAGCACTCAGTAAATATTAATCACAACTATTAAGTATGCTTTGATCTCATTAAAACAAATGGAGCTCTCACTCTGTTTAGGCCATTTAACTACATTGTGTTATTAGTTGGTCCTTATTTTGCAAGGTTTATAGGTCATGCTTAATGAAGCTACTTGTTAAGGTTGTTAGCAGTTAAACAAATGACTTTGACTTTATAAATTTTATGACAGTTATTTGGAATGGGTTATATACATTTTCCAAGCTTTTGTTTTCCACAAATGGCCTGATACATTACAGAATGATTATTAAGATGCAACTTTTGTGACAGTTTTTTTTAATAAGCTAAAAAAATTAACATTTCACATAACGCTAGTGATTTCTGTATCATAGATGAAGGTGACAATGTAGAGTTGAGGCTGAGAAACACTTTTCTTCTTTTTACATGGCCAGGCAGAAGGGCCCTTAGAAGCTGATCCTTGGAAAGAAGTGATCATTTCTGGCTCATACCAAATATACTTAACTTCTCTATCTGTCCTACATTTAAATAATCATTTTTGTGACCTATATCTTGCAGTGCTCCAGTTTTCCCACATGGCTCTTAGAACATAGTTTTGCATTTCACAATGTCACAATACTTATTCACTCAGTCATGTCTGACTCTTTGTGACCCTCAACTGTAGCCCACTAGGCTTCTCTGTCCATGGATTTTCAGGCAAGAATACTGGAGTGGGTTGCCATTCCCTTCTCCAGGGGATCTTCCCAACCCAGGGATCGAACTGTGGTCTCCCGCATTGCAGGCAGAATCTTTACCGTCTGAACTTCTGGGAAGCCCACAGTTCTCATTTAGAATTATGCCACTGTGTTTACCTGCAAGGTTAACTCCTGCTAGGCCTGGCTGGGTCATAGCAGCCTGAACTCCTTTTGGCTTTTTGCCTAGAACAGAGAGGCTTGAATGACTGCAAATGAAGTGGCCCAGACAGCCTCCCTTCACTCATGTCTGCATTCCCATCTTGGGGTCCTGGATCTCCCACTCTTCAATGTGGAGACTAAATGACCACAAGGATAGGCTGAAAAATATGTCTGGGCCTGATCTGCGGATATCTCATATAAAACAGCTTTCAGGGAAGAATTTGGGGGTGGCTAGGGGCAGGATGAATAGAAAGTTGAGCTCTCCCTAGAAGCCAGCCAGCATTTCTCAGTTCTAGGCAGTCACTCCCTCTTATGTCCGCAGTAACTGTTTCTATTTCCTAGCTCTGAGAGCACTGTTTCATGGTGTTTTATGTTCTTCTGTCTTACTAGATTGTGAAGTCTTCAGTGTGAATCATGAGTTGGTCTCTGAAGTCTTGGTGTATAAAGCTATGTTGAATTAATGAATAATTATCTAGAAACTGATCTTTTTTGTTGTTTAAAGGCTGTTAGCCTAATGGTTAGGGTTAACATATGCTGAGTCCATTTGTGTCCTCTTTTTTTCCCACCAGTCCATTAGGATTTGAACACACCTGGCTTTATTAGGGACCTTCCCTGGGGATTCAGAAAGTAAAGAATCTGCCTGCAGTGCCAGAGACCCTGGTTCAATCCCTGGATTGGGAGATCCCCTGGAGAAGGAAATGGCTTAATTAGCTATTTTAAACCTAGGGCTTCCCAGGTGACTGAGTGGTAAAGAATCTGCCTGCAATGCAGGAGACCTGGGTTTGATCCCTGAGTCGGGAAGATCCCCTGGAGAAGAGAATGGCAACCCACTCCAGTATTCTTGCCTGGAGAATTCTATGGACAGAGGAGCCTGGTGGGCTCCTGGTGTGTCCACAGGGTCACAAAGAGTCAGACACAACTGAGCAACTAACATACGCACATAACCTTTTAAAACTACAGAATGGTTTGGTCCATTCAAAACAAAAATAAACCAACACAAACAAACATGATTCCGTGATAGGAGCCACAGGCCTTGGAGATATGTAAGATATATTGAGTAATCACTGACCTCTCTCTTGTTCTCTGGAGAAGGAGGTGCAAAGTCCTCACAAGCCCCGTATGGTAAAGACTATAGTAGAGATAGGCATGGAACAGTACAGGATCACTGAAGAAAGGTGCAAGTCCAGTCTGGAAAATGTTGGGAAACTCTTTATAGGGATGGAATGCCAAGACTTCACTTTAGAGGGTGTACAAAGCTACAGGGGCTTCCCAGGTGGCTTAGTGGTAAAGAATCTGCCTGCAGTTCAGAAGACCCAGATTCAATCCCTGGGTCAAGAAAATCCCCTGGAGGAGGAAGTGGCAACCCACTCCAGTACTCTTGCCTGGGAAATCCCATGGACAGAGGAGCCCGGCGGGCTACAGTCCACAGGGTCTCAAGGAGCTGGACACGACTCAGTGACAAAGCATCACAGCAGAACAGTGTTTAGAAGACAGCAGACACTCAAAAAGTGCAACGTTTTGAATGATTAGGCGTTATGAGGTAGAAAAGACATTTATTTTATTATCCCCACTCTTCAGAGTTGATTAAATATCATGATGTGACTTGAGAAAGTGGGAAATAATTGAAAGCATTCTGAGACTGAGGTTTATGCTGTCTTGTCACAAGAATGGTCTTGAAGCAGGGGTGGTCTTGGCACCTCACTGGACATCCATCTCCTTGTCTCTCCAGCTGGACTAGTAGTCACTTAAGCTGTTTCTGACTCGAAATTTCACTCTTGGCTGGCTCAAGGCCCCAGCCCAAGTCAGCAGGGCTCCCAAGGGTCTCCCAAGAATGTGCAGCATTCCTGAGTTTGACCTTCTCTGGGCTTCAACTTAATCTAGTTCATTTTGTTTTTGAAGATAATTCATTCCATGGAAACCAGATAAGGTGCTGTTTAAATAGTAGGCTGATGTCTCAATGTAACATATTGGCCCACTGAGATCTACAAGAGTGTGAATCACAAACCCGCCTCTGTACTTTTCTGATATAGTGTGAATGTTTTGGATGTAAGAAAATCCTGTTAAGAATGATCAGGTTATCTCATTTTGCCATCAGTTGTATCTTGTCATGTTAAGTTGGTAGGATAACTAGTGTTATTGGCTAAGTAGATTCTCTCTACTATTGCAGAATATTTTTTAAAATCAGGTAATTCAGCCTCTAATCCAAATTGTATTGAGTTTATTTTCCTCAGACTATATATATGCCTGGGACTGTGTATTTAAAGTTCAGCTCTGTGTGTGGTATTCCTGTGATAATTTCAGTACCTAAAATAAGATGCTTTCAAAAACCAACCTGAGACCAATACTATACAGCAGTTTAGCAGCAAATTTCTGCTCTGGGTATTTAACAATAATTGGGATCTTTCTATTGGCTTTATATAAACTCAGATTAGTAGTAAAATCTAAGTACCAGCCCATTTGGCAAACTCTTACACTTCAAGCAGTCACAAATTTGCTTCTGATTGTGCTTTTCATTCGCACCTAGCTCAGATTTGTGCCTGATGCTTTTTTAAATCCTCTAATTTACATACTGTGGTAAATTTAAAATGAGAACAGATGAATGCTGCTAAACTTTTCTATTTCACTGATGAATATGGTATTTTGCTTTAACTATCTAGCTGTTATATATTCAGTGACCTTTAAAACATGAAATAGATTTTTTTTTTCATATATACCGTGCAATATGGATCATTAGTATTGTCTTCCCTTTGAGACAATGAGTCTGAGACATAGAGGCCAAGTTGAGCATCTGGGAACTAATTGTAACTCGGCTAAAATTCATAGTTTCCTCTTCATGGGCTCACACATAGTCATAGTCATCTGGGCAGAGAGACCTCTTTCATGTTTGGTTTTCTTGGAGCTGTAGGAGACAACGCATCCACCCTGAATGTACTTCTTCTTGCCCTGCAGTCCCAGTATACCACAGACTATGTTATTTTATGTGTTCGGGGGTGTTAGAACATATATTTTAACTGTAAGTAAGAAACAAAGTCCACTTCCCTGGTGGCTTAGGCAGTAAAGAATCAGCTTGCAATGCAGGAGACCCAGGTTCAATCCCTGGGTCGGGAAGATCCCCTGGAGAAGGGAATGGCCACCCACTCCAGTATTCTTGCCTAGAGAATTCCATAGACAGAGGAGTCTGGCAGGCTAGAGTCCACAGGGTCACAAGAGGTCGGACACGACTGAGTGACTAACACACAGACACACATACACAAGAAAAGAAATAGTATTTTCTGAATGACTAAGAGGGATTTTGCCTCAACTAAAGCAATATTTTATTTCATTTTTAATATTGATAATAGTAATATTACTCTCCAAAGGAGCAAAATAAGTCCTAGAGAGGTATCAAAGAAACCAGAGCCTTGCAGGACCTAGAGGGGCAAGAATAGATTTTATGGAGGCATCATTGTAATGGGGGGGAGAGCTTAGTATAGAACTTGACTCAGTTTCATATACAAGGAAGAGCAGGGGCTCATAGTCAAGGGGCAGGATGCTGGTGGGGGTGGGATTGTGGAGTCGGTTGACAGAAAATACTCAGAAGAAACACCAGAGACAAGGGAGGACTCTGGCTAAATGGATCTGACAGGATTCTTCCTGAAGGCAGGCCAAGATGACCAGACATCACGCTGTGGGTGGTGAAGGGTAAGGAAATTTGATCAGATATTTAGGTTGATTAGTTATCAAGGGTCGGAGATTCTCTCTAAACTGATAATATTCTTGCTAAAACTGGCAGTGCAGGCCTGGCAAGGGCAGACAGTGAAGCCCAAGATCAAAGCCTAATTGAAAAGAGGACTTAGAGCAACCTGACTAAAGTTTGGTCAAGGAGAGACTCTTCATTTGGTGTTTAATTATTCAGTAACTGGGATTTCTAAAACCCATGCTCTTTCTGTGACCTGCACTATCTTCCTGGTTACATAGACTTCTGTTCCCCACCGGATGGTGAACTCCTTGAGAGAAATATTCTTTTTTTTTTTTTTAATTGAAGCATAGTTGATTTAAAATATTGGGTTAGTTTTAGATATATAGCAAATTTTTACAAAATATTGGCTATGGATCCCTATGCTGTACAGTAAGTCCTGGTTAGTTACCTATTTTATATATAGTAGTTTGTTTATGTTAATCCCCAAACTCCTAATTTATTCCTCCGCCTCATTTTTCCTTTGATCACCAGTAAGTTTGTTTTCTATGCCTCTGGGTCTATTTCTATTTTGTATATAAGTTCATTTATATCATTTTTTTTTTATTCCACATATAAGTGATATCACAGAAGTGGGATTGCTGGGTCATATGGTAGTTCTATTTTTAGTTTTTAAAGGAACTGTCATACTGTTCTCCACAGTAATTGTACCAATTTCTCTTTCTACCAGCTGTGAGGGTTCCTTTTTCTCCAAACCTTCTCCAGCATTTTTTATTTGTAGACTTTTTGGTGATGGTCATTATGAGGTGATACCTCATTATAGTTTTGATTTGCATTTGAGAAAGTGTTATGTTTTTCCATCTTGTGTAGTGAGCAACATAGCACTTCCTACTGGATGGGCCATTGATCTGGTCGAGATTTCAATAAACCTGACAAGTGTACCATCCACCCTGCTGGGCATCTCGGTTGGTCAGAGAAAACTTGCCAAAGGGTGTGGAGATAACAAATAGAATCCACCACATATTTGTAACACTGTTTATTTTAGTTTCAATAACCAAAATAAATATTAGTTTTAAAGTTATGTACACTACTTAGAATAAAAATTTCATAATTTCTCAGACAAGAAAAATCTGGGGCACATTTCTAAAAAAATAGTACAACAATTTTTTTTAAAAAAGGGAATCTATTTCAGAATGAAGAAATGAAAAGTTTTTTAAATTATAGCAAAAAAAATTCCTAGGGAATTTTGAGGTTCTGTTTTATCCTGACATAAAAAAAGTAGGCCAATTGCTAAATACTTAATTGGTTTACTTCTATCTGTCTTGAAAATGAAGTAAGCAAAAGTGTCAGTCACTCAGTCATGTACGACTCTTTGTGACCCCATGGACTGTAGCCCACCAGGCTCCTCTGTCCATGGAATTCTCCAGGCAAGAATACTGGAGTGGGTTGCCATTTCCTTCTCCAGGGGATCTTCCCTACCAGGGATCGAACCTGGCTCTCCTGCTTTGCAAGCTGATTCTTTACTGTCTGAGCCACCAGGGAAGCCCTCTATCTATCTTGGTCACACTCAATTATGAAAAGAGACTGGAGGCTCTGAAACTCAATAAATGACCCTAATTCAAAATATCTTCCTCCAAATTCAGCTTGATAGAAAACCAAGCTATTGTCATTATATCTCTTTTTAGGCACACCCAATATATTACATTTAATTTTGCAAAATTGATTACTTAAGTGGACATTCTTCACTTAACGTAGTTCGTTGTAGTAAGTTCTGCTTGTAATGTTTGTAAATGTGATTCAGTTTTTTAGACCCCTCCATTTCTGCAACATATCAAGGGCAGAGTGTATTTGATAATGTTACCCAAAACATTAGCAGTTTCAAATTTGTCAGAGTATTTGGTTCGGCATTGTCCTGGGTCCTGAGGAAACAAACAAAAATGAGGCAGAATGGTCTCTGCATTCCAGGCATGTGTGTTCCGGGAGCAAGGACCAGTAGAGTGGGCTGATGGCCATGCTAGGGTGTTGGGGGCCTCAGAGCACTGCTCCTATTTTGGTCTTCATCATCTTAGATTCAGAGAATGCAATGGCACCCCACTCCAGTACTCTTGCCTGGAAAATCCCATGGACGGAGGAGCCTGGTAGGCTGCAGTCCATGGGGTCGTTATGAGTCAGAAACGACTCAGTGACTTCACTTTCACCTTTTACTTTCATGCATTGGAGAAGGAAATGGCAACCCACTCCAGTGTTCTTGCCTGGAGAATCCCAGGGATGGGGGGAGCCTGGTGGCCTGCCGTCTATGGGGTCGCACAGAGTCAGACACAACTGAAGCGACTTAGCAGCAGCAGCAGCAGCATCTTAGATTTCTATCTCCTCCAACCACTTCTCCATTGAGTGAACCAGGAGCACACAGTTTATCTTGATTGAAAGCCCTGCTCCTCTGCTTCCCCTGTTGGTTTGGTTCACTGAAAGGGAAAGCCTGATGTAATTAGGTCAGAAGAGTGGTCAGATTCTGTTTTTATCCTTGATGCTTCCCTGGCCAGTGGGGAAATTCTCTTATTAACTCTGTGGCTGGCCTGGGTGACCCAAGGCCACTGAGCCATTCATGTTATTCAAAGTTAAAAGATATGAGGCATTTCAGGGGATTAGTTTAATGAACCTGCAGAAATAGTCACATGACAAGTTTGGGACTATAGTGGCAAAATAATATTCATCTTAAAAAATGGATGCCTCCATGTCTAATGAAACTAGAACGGAGAATCTACTTTAAAAAAGCAATAAAGGAAATTCAAATGAGCTGTCAGCTGTGTCTTTAATTATTTTATTGAAAATACATAAGGAAAACCAGTCTTTTAGCTTCTTTTTTTACACTAATAGGCGTAGGTCAAAGTGGCTCATTCCCAGCATTTAAAAGAATGTAGGGGAAGCAGTTTACTTGTTTGTTTCTTTTTATTTGGGGAGGCAGTCTTCTGTCTTTATCCCTTCTTTTTTAGTGCTTTTCCTAAACCCTTTGTTCTGATCTTACTTAACTCTCTCTTGCAAAATTGGGCTGGAAGAGCTAGAGTTCAGTTTCAAAGTCTTTTGGTAGATGTTGTATTTTTAATAAATACTAAATGTACTCATCATGCCTTATTTTAAACAACACTTGTTTTTTAAGGGTCTTTGTGTATTCATCTAAGGAAAAAAAAAACAACCAAATATGCTTTATTCAAACTCCATACTCTAGGGGAGCAGATTGTCTCAGAATATATAGTGATGAACCTCCCAAAAGGAAAATAGATGGAAGAATCATAGGTATTTATCACACATGTTAGAAAACATTAATGCTTTGTGAGTAACAAATGGATCTTCTATTCTTTTTTGGCTAATTCTGCTTTGTAAAACTTAGTTTATTGATTGTTTCATAATGTTCCTTTCTGGAAAGAATCTTATAAATATTTAAATTCAGCATGTGTTTATTCTGTTTGTCCTGAACACCAAAGACATGAAAGAAATTTTATTCTCAGTGTCACATCAATGGTGAAAGTTATCATAAAGCTAAAAATAATTTATTTACATGCCTACATTATTTTATAGTTGGTTTTGGACCCATGACATAGTTCTTTCCTTTAAAATTGACCATTTATAGCTGATCATTTTAAATGTAATATAGGAGACCTATAGAAAATATAGAGACAGAATCCACCCTTTTAGATAAAACTATATTTGCTGTAGTTGGCCTCTCAGTATCCTTATTTGTGACAGCTTCCCGTTGTTGAGTGGCTTCACTACATTAAGAAACAGTTTTTCAAATACAGTGTATTTATTTAACTGTCTGCTGATAGCAGTCCTTGTGCAAACCTGAAATTTGAAATGTTGATGCTTGATGTCAAAGTACAGTGTGTAAGTCCAATTTTTCATTAGTTTTATAAAGCTTTTGTCCTTAACACATGGATCTGAAGTCATTCAAAACTGATTCTTAAAAGAGAGATTATCCCTGTGTTCACATAATTGCAACAGCAAAGTGTCCCTTTTGGATTTCAGCTGGCACTCTCCAACCCTGTTAAGTGGTTACCATGGGTGGTTATTATCATTTACAATACAAGGAAACCAAGAGACAGCAATTTTTTTTTACTTACACTGTAAGACAGCATTGATGCTAGACTGTTGCAGTGTGTGCTCTTCTCTTGCCCTCTACAGTATCCAACGTATCTCTCTGTGTCAGAAATAAAATTGGCAAGTACAGTATTCTGGTATGGATAGACAGCTCCCTGTAGGAACCTTCAGGATCCATCCCAGAGTGAACACTCGGGATACACAAAACACAGTTCTATTTGATCTTGACTTTTGTGTGGGTCTGAGCAGGTTGCTAATTTTAGGACCTTACTCCTTATAAAGAAGTTTGATTATTCACCAAGGACGATATGAAGACCATTGCTTATATAAGATAAATTCATCCACACCTTTCATCTCCCTGCTCCAGGGCCCTGTATCTACTCTCGTTTTGTGCTTCATGACCCTCTCCTTGATTCCCTAGTTTCTACAGTTTGATAGCCATTGAACACGGTATTAAGCCACTTGCTATGATGTACAGATTTCCTGACACCCCTTACAATAATGATTATTATACAGTGTATAATTCACAATAGGTAATAAATACATAATATCTGTCATATTTGTCATAATTGTTATCATTGCAGCAACTAATGTAGATAGTCCTTACTATGTACCAGCCATTATTCTTACTCTAAGCCCTTCCCTTCATTAACATGCTTAATTTTTATAACAATCCTGTGAGGCAAATACTAGCATTGTCCCCATCTTACCAGTGAGGAAATTGAGGCATAATGAGGTTAAGTAACTGACTCAAGGTCACCCAGCTCCTACATGACAGAGTCTGAAGTTGATCCCAGGCAGTATTGCTCCCAAGCCTGTGAAGAAGGGATGCTGACGAGTCTTAGAAATACTTTAGCTCCCATAATAACAATTTTTAAGAAATTCCTCCTGTTATTCAAAAAAATTCAGTATTGTTTTATGTTCCCTTTCTCTGCTTTATGAGCTGGTTTCCCCATTAAACTACTACAATTGTCCCATAAGGAGCATCTGACCAGTTTCTGCATTGAGTGCCAACATACCTGTCTTAAGCTATTGCATATATATCTTAAGCATGAGTGTCCTCTTCTATATGTGAAAACTTATGTTCTGATACATGGAAGAAAGTGTGGTAGAGAGAGAGAGTAAAACGTTAACAATTGCAAATACGTTTATGTTACCTTGAAGGCAAATCAATGAATAGTGAGCAGAAAGAGAGGAGAAGCAATAGTTTGAAATAAGACGATGGCAGAAGGGCAGTTCAGTAAAATATTTTCTTGCCATAATGTCATTCCTACTTGCTGACAGTTGACTCTGCCATTACACTAGGTGCTCTGCAGCAACCCTGCAAGGTTTACTGTCAGTTCACAGGTCAAGAAGCTGAGGCTCAGAAGAAGGAAATGTGACCATAGTTGCATAGCCCATAAAAGGAGAAGCTAGAATTTAAACAGGCTTGTGTGTGTGTGTGTGTGTGTGTGTGTTAGTCACTCAGTCGTGTCTGACTCTCTGTGACCCCATGGACTGCAGCCCGTCAGGTGCCTCTGCCCATGGGATTCTCCAGGCAAGAATACTGGAGTGGGCTGCCATTTCCTTCTCCAGTGTGAATTTCAGTAGTAGTAGTTCAGTCGCCAAGTCATGTCTGGCTCTTGCTATCCCACAGACTGTAGCCTGCCAGGTTTGCCGGACTCCAAAGCCTATGCTTGTCGCACAGTAACCCACTGTCTTTTTGCTGCTAAACAGACCCAGAAAATCAGTGGCTGTTGGGGGGTTGTCAAGATGAGGTGGATAGAGGCCTGAAAAGTGTTGCCGGGAGCAGAAGTCACTGAAAAGGCAGAGGAGCTTTACAGTAAGCTTACAGTGGGCTGGGGGACGGGAGAGAGTTTCACATAAAAGGAAATAAAACATACCACCTTTTGAAAGAATGGAAGTGGAAAGTGATGGTAAAATACTGAGAAAGTTATTGTGTCTAAAACAGTGAACATGCTTTTTTGAGTATGTGAATGCTTTTCATTTATTGCCATTCAGTGGTGATGTGATAATTCCAGCTTTTTCGGAAAAGTGTGTGCCACCAAATAGTAGTCACACAATGCAGCATGTGGGATCTTAGTTTCCTGACCAGGGTTTGAACCCGTACCCCTTGCCCTGGAAACATGGAGTCTTAACCACTGGACCACCAGAGAAGTGCTGCATTTTGTAGGTTTCTTTTTAAGGCTTTCTCTGATTTTCTCCTGTCTGTTACCATGACAATGATAATGTTATTAATCTGGGTGGAATATGATGTTACTTACCACTGTGACATAAATTAGATTTATTAGAAGAAAACTATTCCATAAAACAGTTTATCAGAGGTTAATAAAATACACTTTATCAGAGGTTAGTAAAATACAGTTTATCAGAGGTTAATAAAGTGCACATTATATATGATTTGGGGGGGCTCCCAATATAGTCTTCTACTTAAGGTAATTAATATTGACTTCCCTAGTGGCTCAGATGGTAAAGCATCTGCCTACAATGCGGGAGACCCAGATTCAATCCCTCGGTCAGGAAGATCTCATGGAGAAGGAAATGGCAACCCAGTATTCTTGCCTGGAAAATCCCGTGGCTGGAGGAACCTGGTAGGCTATAGTCCACGGGGTCGCAAAGAGTCGGACACCACTGAGCAACTTCACTTTCACTTTCTTTCACTTAAGGTAATTAACACAGGGGTGAAATTTTTTCACAGAAGGTATGGTTTATTATTGTAAACACAAAGTTTGGGCAGGGTGCAGTACATTGTATAGAAGGACCTATAGGATTTTCAGTAGCGCACGTGTTAGTTTTTCCTGAGGCTGCTGGAGAGGATGGGATTGGTGTCCACAGAAATGGTCTCTCTGCACAGGCTTAACTCACAAAGTAATTGATCACCCCCTCAACAGTGTAAAAACTGGAGATTTCCTGTTTTCAGAAGTTGAAGCATATTAGTCTTGAAGAACATCTAATTGGACATTTAAAAATAGGCAAAGATGATCTGGAAAATAAATAGCCCAAGCTCTCCCATTTCAAGGTCCAGTTGATTGCCACAAAGTATGAATGATGCACAGTCATCACTAAGAGGCGGGTGGAGAGGTTAGAGGTGGGAGCTTACCTAACTTCCTTTAGCTGTGTCTTTGCCGCACAGTTAAGCTCCCAACTGCCAGTCTCCATGGATGGCTTTCCCCCCTTTTTCCTGTTTGTGTGCACTCCCACCGGCAAATCCTTGGGCTCGCTGCATTGCTCTCTAGCTTCTACCTCCCAACACACTTAAGAGGAACCATGATTCCCAGCAAGGCACTGCCTGTTGTATCTTACTGCTTAATTACTCTACCTATTTAATGCCACTTAGAACATTGTCAGCTGTTGAGAAAAGGTAATTATCACTAGTCAGATGAAAAACACTTTTTTGGCTGCCTTACGGATACACATTTTACTGGTACCTTGATACATAATGAAGCCTGATAGCAAAACTTTTGCTTGTCTCTTCTTCAAGCCACAGCTGTTTCCCTGCTAAATTCATCCCATCTGTCTTCCCTTCCGTAAAGCTGTAGGCAGTATAGCATAAGTACAGAAGCAGTTCAGTGCTATTTTGGATAAACATAGCTGAAATTTGAATCTTTGCCATTTGCGATGCACACATTTTGTTTTACTGCTGTAAAGAGAGCTGTCAAAATACAACTACATGGATAATTTACTAAAATACAGTCAAATATAAGGTTGATCAAAGAGAAAGTGTGTTGGGTCAGCCTGACTGTTCTAGTGTGTGCTCTGTAAGGCGTCCCTGACCTCGGGAGGCCATGAATTCTGGCTGGAGTGAGTGGCATCCTAAGTCTTAGCAATCTGCAGAATGGCTTTCAGGAGTCACCCGTTCCTTCTAACCGTCTGTGGCATGACTTGCAGTCTTTGAGAAGCTTTACAAGTCCACTTTCTTAGCCTCCAAAAAAGTTTGCATTTGTGGGAAACATTTTTTTCTTTCTGGCACATCCAGTCGGATTCGAGCTACATTACCATTCTACTTTATTTTGAAATTTATTGCCCTGAAGCCTTTGTTACCAGCAAGACTGTCTATTTCATTTCCATCCCCATGCTTATTTCTGGGTTATTGATATATATAAATGCACTGTTTTAAAATCAGTAATATACAGTCCTTAGAATCGATGGAGAAGCTTTCTTGAATGAATTCCTCTTCTGAATTCTAAGACCACTCACTGACGCTTGGACCATTCCCTCCTCACACGTTTACTGCTTTCTTTTTCTGACATATAAAGGTCTCTTCTAGGTCCAAATAGATTGTGACCTCTTCGAGAGGAGGGGCCAGTATCACATATTTTGGTAGGCACTAAGGCCAGAGCTCAGAAAATGTATTTGGACTTCTGTTTAGACAAAGGTAACTGAAACCCTTCATCTCTGGGATGAGACCATTAAGGAATTCCTTAATCTTAAGTTTAGATTCAACTAGCCTGCTTTCCACCAGTGAGGTTTCTCCCCTAGCACTTTCCTTGAAGCACTTTGCAAAATTCCCACAAATGTGCCATCCTGTTAACAACTACACAACCTCCTTGGGATGAAATCTTGTCTGTCTTGTTTTCCACTATTTCCAAATATCCAGGAGAGAAGACATTATAGGAGATCACTAAATAGTTGTTGAACAAATGAACGAGTGAATAATGGAACAAATGAGTATTGTGATGTTTTCTTCACGTTGCCTTAAAGCCCCTGCCTTTTAGTCGGCTAGAAAACACCAGCATCTATCATTTGTGGTCCATGAGGTCGCAAAGAGTCAGACATGTCTGAGCAACTGAACAGCAACAATAATAATAGTGTGTATGGCATTTAAACAGCCTTAGAAAAAGCATAGGACTGCTGCCAATGAAATTGTTTTCCTAGAAAGTCCCCAAGGCTTTCTCTACACCAAGACATTGCCCTCTTTCATCTAGTTTTCTTTTAGGAAAATAGAAGTCTGGGCTCTTTAGAAGGCAAAAGTAATGTGACTGCCACAAATGCCACCAGCTCTCTACTTCAACCAAAGGTAGCCATGGCGGTTTTGCCAGTGGTTCTTTGAAACCATCTATATTAAAAGGATAAACAAAGCTTTGCATTTACAGCATGATATCATCTGATCCCGGGCCAACTGGGGCTTTGGAAGCAGACTCAGGTCCTCTATGGCGCTGTCGTTACAATTCATTCTTTTACTCGACACTCACATGCGTCAGGTACTGGGCTGGGTGCAGTTGGCACCAGTAAGATTCAATCCCTGCTCGCAAGGAGCTAACGTTTCAGTGCTGGAGACAGGCAGTTGCGATGCACTGTGATAAGAGCCATCGTGGGGAACACAGAAGAAGGGAAAGGTATGAGGAAACCAGAAAATGCTCCACAGCAGAGTGATACTTGACTCCTAAGGGGATGCAGGGCATATACAGAGAAGAGAGTAAGGTACCTGCTCTAATGACGTTCTTGGGCAGAGAAGAGAGTAAGGTACCTGCTCTAATGACGTTCTTGGATTATGATCTTCTGTGGACGATCATTTGAGACTCAAGGCCCAAGATGAGAAGCAGCACATCGCTTCTGGCTGACTGCCCTTCTGTCCCCAGTACCGTGGCATGGTTCTTCACCTTCCTGGACCACCTGGTGACTCAGCCAGCGAAGCAGGAATGTTCCTGTGGCTTTTCAACCCCAAGACCGTCCTGACTCAGACCAATTCCTATAATGCCTATAATCCAATTACAGTATGAATTTATAGGCAAATTTTTATTTTGGGAGGAAAAGTAATCTACGTTACAAAAAAGTTATCTACAGTCATGTCACTCATTAAACTCACCAGTTTATGAGTTTCGCACACTTTTCAGCAATCTGTTGACACTTTCTCCCCATCTTTATGATTATTCTAGAGCTTATACTTTTGACTCTCTTTGTGTGGGAGGCACTGTTTGTCATCTGTGATAGGGCCTATAACGAGACTACTCTGCCAAATGGGCACATGCCTACACAGGCTATGTATGTAAATAGTGCTCACTCCTGGAAAGACTTGTAATTGACGTGAATTCTCGGTGTCCCCATGACAGCCAGCAGTCTGTAGGGGGGCTGTTGTCTAGAGAGAAGTTTGGAAATAGTCGTCTATTCAGAACCTCATGGAAGAAGGTTAGGCTGCCACTGTCCGGTCCCCTTGACCCTAGATTGCTGACATGGTTAACTGAAACGATGCTCACAAGGGCAACAGAAGTGGGCATCAAGAGCTAACATGGCCCTGATGACACTTGATCCTCAGAATGATATTTATTTTTGAAAATTCCAACTTGAAACATGTGGTGGCATTGGTACTTTGAAATACTTTTCTGAATGTTGTACGCTTTGGCTCTTCAGTTATGCTAATTGTTTACAATTAAGAGAGTTTACATACTTGTTCCCATCTTCTGGAGTGGGCTACTTGCTGTGTTGTGAACTTTAACCTTTGCATCTGCCTCTATTTATTTTCATAAGAAGTCACAACGTAGTGATTCTGTCTAGTATTCAAGCAAATAATGCATCATGCTTGGTGGATTCATCTAGCTAGAATTTGATTTGAAAGGCACAAAGAATTATGAATAGTTGTCTGAGCCTATACTTAATATTTCATTGTGAAAGTAAGCTTGCTTCCACTTAGTAACTGGGATGCCAGGGAATTGCTAAAAAAAAAATCCAATTAATACACATTATTCAACATATTTACACACACTGAACTATTTCGAACCAGGCAGTGCTGGAATAAAGACAAAATAATACTGTGTATTTACATAACACCATAACACCTTTCACTAGGAAAATTGCAAGCCTTTGCTAACTTACTAAGCTGCACAACACCCCGTGAGGTGTGTAGGAAGTAAGGTAGAACAATAAACAAGAAATGGATGAAGGGAGGAAGGCAAGTGCTCTTGCACAGAGTGATAAAGATTCCTATTGGCCACCCCTGGCATTCAAGGTCAGGTCACCCCCATGGGCAAGGAAACATAGATTGAAAGCACCTGTAAATAACAAGCGATAATGGATTTCAGTTTAATTCTTTACGCTGTTGTTTTGGTTGTCTTTCCGATCTGGATTGAAGTCCGTATTTTACTTGAATCAGCTGGAATGATGAACTGAAAAGATTTAGAGTTAACATCTACAGTAGACTGTGACAGTGACTCCAGTGTGGTCACTTGATCCACCGTTTAACTTTTCCTGCTGCTGCTACTGCTGCTAAGTCGCTTCAGTCGTGTCCGACTCTGTGCGACCCCATAGATAGCAGCCCACCAGGCTCCTCCATCCCTGGGATTCTCCAGGCAAGAACACTGGAGTGGGTTGCCATTTCCTTCTCCAATGCATGAAAGTGAAAAGTGAAAGTGAAGTTGCTCAGTCGTGTCCGACTCCTAGCGACCCTATGGACTGCAGCCTACCAGGCTTCTCCATCCACGGGATTTTCCAGGCAAGAGTACTAGAGTGGGGTGCCATTAACTTTTCCTAGATGCAACTAAGTAAGATTTCCTTTATTTTTCCTTAGCCAGTGTGTGACAGTCGATTCTCTGGAAATGTCTAGAGGCAGTCAGACACATGCTAGTCAGTGGGAGAGGCATTGGTAAGCCCTGGTTTCTTCTGGGAGGGTCAGGGTTGATGGTGACAAGTCTGAGCCCAAGGCCCCTCAGTGGCCGCCGTGCCCAGCATCTCCTCTGCAGGCCTGGCCCAGGACAGTCAGCACAGAGAACATCCAGGACTCCTGTGAAGCACCTGGGTCAGGCCTGGAGCTTCAGGCAATGAAGTGCCCAGAGAACCACTGTGAACAAGAAGATCACAGACCATGGGAACAGTGAATTTTGCATTTAGATTTTAAAATAGCACATATTAACATCTCTGAATGAATTTTGAGTTGCATATGCTATTGGATTTCCAAAAGGTTTAGTCCTGGAGCTTAGTACTCATCAGGTTATGCTACACAGCAGATTTACTCACCTGATCCTTTGAGACAAAAAGAACTTTTTCTAAGTCTTTCTCACTTAGAATCTTTACTATGGCTTAACCTTTCAGATTTTTGGATAATTTAGGTGTCACAGATACCCATGACAAGATAGCTTTCAGACACTATAATTTAAGTGTCTCTGAAATGTAATAAATAGAGCTTTGTCTGGGTTTTGGAAATAATGTTTTCTTCCCAAACAGCTGTTCATTTGTATTAACAATTTTCTCTGTCTCCAGAAAGGCAGTGTTTCTTTTTAGGTATATAATCTCATCATCCTTCTCATCATGTTAGCTGTGTTCAATCAATTGTTGTAGTATTGTTTTTAATATCCATGTGGACCATGGCAAGTGACAAACTGACCTCAGGGGCTTCCGGAAAGGAAGCTCTCCCTTAGTCCAGGTCATACCATCACTTCGTGTCTTAGTGGGGCTGGCTAATTTCACTGCTTGTCAGTTCACCTGAGACTGTTTTGGAAAAGGCATTTAAATACCACATGCAGTATGAACAAGTCTTTGCCCCTATCTTTAGCAAAGCAAGGGATTCTTGGTTTTTCATTTTGGGGGGGCCCAGTTATTAATAGCAGCCAACGTGGCAACTTATGAGGCTAAGATGAAGATGGTGTTGACTAAATTTGGGTTCTGGTCATGGTAGTTATCAAAATATATTAGATATATATTTGGCCTCTCCCCTCAAGGTGGTCACAACTGATTTGGGCCTAGAAAAGACCTCTAGATATAGGGTTAAAAAAAAGCAGTAAACATGGGAAAGAATATAATACATATCCTTGTGACATAGATAGGTAGGACAAGTATTGTTTAAATTATGTTTTACTTTGAAGAAACTCAGAGTCAAAAGAGGCTAAATGTCACCAAATTCCCATGACTGGTAGGCTAGGTAGGCATCATACCGTTTCCTACATAATGTCTTTGAGAGTCACTTTGAGCGAAGGGTAGTTAAGATTGTGTATCCTGAACGCAGGTGGCTTAGCATCAAATACAGGCTCTACTACTTCTGTGCTGTGTGATCTGGGGCATGGTACTTAATGTGATGGCTTCCCAGGTGGCTCAGTGGTTAAGAATCTGCCTGCCAAGCAGGAGATGCGGGTTCGATCCCTGGGTTGGGAAGATCCCCTAGAGAAGGAAATGGAAACCCACTCTAGCATTCTTGCCTGGGAAATCCCATGGACAGAGAAACCTGGCAGGCAACAGCCCGTGGGTTGCAAAGAGTCGGATATGACTGAGTGACTAAACGACAGCAGCACTTAATGTGAGGCTATTAAATTATGAGAATTGGTTAAGAGAATTGAATGAGTTATTATGCAGAAATGTTCAGAACAGTGCGTGGAGTATAGGACGTTTTCAGCAAACACGAGGTATGTGAGTTGCTAAAGTGTTCAGCACAAGGAACAAGCTGTAACGGGAAATTGAGCTTATGTTGTGCACCAGGGGATGCAAGTTCTATTGTTCCTGTTCAGAGTGGGTAAGTGGCTCAGGAAATCACACTGACGTATGACAGGGGAAGTCCATCCTACCCATATCTTTAGCAAAGTTAGAATAAAATGATATTTTTGTTCTCATGCTACAATCCAGGGCTACTGGAGCCTATGGAATTATATGAAATTAATGAAGGACATATTATTTAAAATGTCTGCTTCTGGGGCCCCTGGTCTCACTCTTGTGGGACAGTTAATATGCAGGTCTCTGTTCTTGGTAGACCCGAGTGCTGCCTCATAATAATGCATTCGAGAACACTCTTGAGAAGCCTTTGAGATTTATAACCTGTGGGGCACCTTGTACTTGCTGCTGCTGCTGCTGCTAAGTCGCTTCAGTCATGTCCAACTCTGTGCGACCCCATAGATAGCAGCCCACCAGGCTCCTCCGTCCCTGGGATTCTCCAGGCAAGAACACTGGAGTGGGTTGCCATTTCCTTCTCCAATGCATGAGAGTGAAAAGTGAAAGTGAAGTCGCTCAGCCGTGTCCGACTCTTTGCGACCCCATGGACTGCAGCCTACCAGGCTCCTCCGTCCATGAGATTTTCCAGGCAAGAGTACGGGAGTGGGTTGCCATTGCCTTCTCTGACATTGTACTTAGAAGACTCTAAATTCCAAGTAACACATCTCCGTTTACAACCCATGTGCTGGAACCCTCCCGGAAACTGCCACCGACCATCAACTAAAAATGTGATCAAATAATTTGTGTTTTGTTTTGTTTTTTTTTTTAATCCTTTTCCACTTTGAACTGAGTTGAAGTCAGTCTTGAAATTAGGAGCCTGGGAGCTCTGGTAACAGAGGAGAGAACCAGTGGGGAAACTTGACTTACAGAAATCAGTTCATGTCCAGTGAGATAAAGGGGACACAAGGAGGAAGAGAGCAGAGGGATCAAGATGAGCCTACGTGAGGTGACAGCCCCTTTCTCACTCCATCAGAAACAAGGAGGGGCTTCACGAGAGCAGCTCCATGGCTTTATTTGAAGAGGGTTGTCTGGTAAAGCACATATGGGAACCGTAAATCCAGATTTTAGTTGCATCAGTTCCCGTTTCTTCATGTAAGTATCTGGTCAGAAACCTCAGAATATCCAGTACCCCTAGCACGTAATTTTGATTTGGAAGGCTTCTGTTGATAGCTTATTTTTATTGAAAGACTATTATCTTGATAAAAAATTTTCTGACAATTTCAGTGATATTAAATTAGTTTCCAAATATATAATGACAGCTTTGTTGGCGTGTGTTTATGTGTGTGATGCATTCAAATGCACATGTCATGTCCTGCCATCTTATAAAAGAACACTGCTTTAATGTTTCACGGTGCTGTAGGGAGCCCCAGCCTTCAGGCTCTGTGTGAGTGTGCATTGTTTATGACACTTGAACCATGGACCGTATAGAATTTGTTAGCGTACAGGGAAATTTGGTAAGGACAAGGAATTTGGTACTAGGGAATTTCCTTGTCACATGTGCAGTGGCTTTAGGTAAGCCCCACCCAAGGACAATATGATTACAGACAAAAGGGCCACTGGGTTTTAAACAGAGAAATCTGGTTTTTAGTCATGCCTTCAGTGTTTTACAGCTATTGTTAGTATCATGGGTTTAGAAGACAGACCTGGGATTGTGTTCCAGCTCTGCCACTTACCAGGCAAGATATTGGCAGCATCTCTTAGCCTCACTTTCTTGTCTATAAAATGCGAATTATAAAAGTACCAGTAATATCTTCCTCAAAGCATTGCTGTTATGATTGAAAATGGCTAGAAAAGCACTTATCACGGTAACTGCATACAGAAAGGGCTCAACAAATAATTAATAATAGCTCACTTTATTGCTTTAGTTATTTTATTTTCAAATTTCGGCTATCTCATTCACTGACAGAAGAAAAACTTCTTACATTCCAGGGGTGTTTTCAGAGTTGGATGAACTAATGTATGTGAAAGCAGTTTCTATATGCTCTGAAACAATAACAATAATGATTGTATTTTCATTTCTTGAGAATCTACAAAGTACCAGACACTTTACAGGCTATCTCTAATTCTCACCACAATCCTGTGAGGTAGGCAGTATCAGTGTATATTAGACATGAAACAGGCTTAGAAGAATTCACCTTGGATCGTGTTCAGATTTCAACATATATTTTTAAAAAATTTAAACCCATCTTTCTACATAGCCATATCTCAATGATAGTAATTGAATTGTAATGATAGTTTGCTGTCCCTGTTGGTAGTAGAATTAGGCTCACTATCTTCTCTGAGCTGTTGTGTCATCATTAATTAGTACAGCATGTTGTTTAGTCGCGAAGTCATGTCTGATTCTTTGTGACCCTGTGGACTGCAGCATGCCAAGCTTCATAGACTGCATGTATTTTATTAAAACAAATGATTTTGATGAAATGTACTTAATATGCACTCACTTACAATCACTTTGTAGATTCTCAAGAAATGAAAATACAATCATTATTGTTATTGTTTCAGAGCATATAGAAACTGCCTTCACATACATTAGTTCATCCAATATGGACTCACCTACATGTGTATCCACTAAGCCCTAGGCCTTAGTGACACATACCTATGAAGGAACATAGCAGCAGGTCCTAGATGATGGCAGTGCTGAAATGTATGTGCTGTCCTCAAGGTGAATAATTTAAAAAGCATACTTTTTGACTAGATAAATTCTAATATTTTTATTAAAATGTTCGAATTTTTTTTTAGTAATGTCGTATGTTTTTGCATTTCCGTTACATGAATCTATATTCATGTTGTAAATTACAAGTAAATGGAATTTACTGTTTGGTCCCCCTGCCTGAATACTAATTGCCTGAATAACTAACTGGCGTTTTGCTCACCAGCTAAGAATGATCTGCTTAGACTGGCATACTTGACCGTGGGCATATCCATGAGGTAATGCTTGGGTGTATAACTGTATTTGCACACGTGGGCCCTATTGGTCTGTAAGTGAGACAGGCGTGGTCTTTTGAGTTTGGCAATTCCTAGCTGCATAGCTTTGCTGAAGTTTTGGGATCTTTTGCTTCTTTTTGTGTAATTCTAAGTGTTAGTCTCCTTATCTAGCTAAACTGCAATAATAATACCTACCCCTGAGAGTTTCTTGGCAGGCAAAGGGCTATTTCATGCTCAGCAATCAAAAGATGTAGTTACCCCACTCTTCCTTGACTTAAAAAAAAAGTTGTACTTCTGCAACAATGGAATATCTGCTTTGCTTTTTTCCTGCCTTATATTTACACAGACTTGGAAAACAATGTATGGGCAACTGACAAATGGGTCAGAGAGATTTACAAGAAAAACAGACCCTTAGCTTTTCTCCTGTAACTGAGATGGCGCCCTTAGCAGTGTGGTCTCAAATGCAGAGTGCCCTCCGCCCAGTGTGGTGGGAATGTCCCAGCCACCCCATGCGGCCAAGGCTACAGTAACAGCCCCTCACCCTCACTTTTCAGGGGTTTGCTCCTGAAGCCAGCACCCTGGCCTTGATCACTCAACATGTGTCTACAAGGTTTCACTTTTAGTTGAAAAGAAACCCATAAATTTCACCTGTGTCTTTGTGATTCCCAGCTTGATAGAATCTTTTAGAATGTTTTTCTAACATCCCCTCCCCCCTGCCCAACTGCTCTAAGTTGCAAATGGCCAGATTTCAGTCATCAGGAGAGTAGAAAATGTATTATTTTTTTGCAGCCTGTCTTACTGGGGGCCAGATTCCAAGGAGGCAGCCCGTGTGCTCACAGGCCAGGAGAGCCAGGATTTCAACAGTGTCAACAATCTTTGCTCATCATACCAAAAAAGCAGCGTGTGTCGGTGCCGACTCATTAGCATACAGCCGCGCGTGCTTGCTAACAAAGCAGGCTCCGGGTATCTGCTAGTTTCTCAGCTTGTCTGTCTTCCTTGACCGAAAAGAAGAGGAGAAATTGCTTCAGGCAAGGGTGCTGTCCCTCTCTCTCGACAAGAAAGCTTCGCAAGGATTCCAGGAGGGAGAGCTTTGAAGTGGTTTTTCCAATAATCACTCTTTTGGAGAAAGTGGATCATCCCTCCTTTGTTTTTCTAATCTCGATTTAAATCATTGACAAGCAAAGAGATCGCCATGTTGTCTAGTAAAACCTGATTCAGCCCTGAATAACTGCAGTCATCCCCATGATAGTTTTATTTAGTTAGAGTCCATAAAAGGAAATAAGGACACAGGCAGAGGTACACACGCATGCCCTCCTCTTGGTCTGCCTCTCTATCCTTCTTTTGTTGGGGGGATGGAGGGAAGAAGAAACGCGCAAGCAGATGTGCTGTTGATCTACAGGCTTCTGCCAACCATATGGCATCTTAAAGAAAGATGGTTGGAGCGTCTGGATTAGCAAAGAGTCGGGATGGGAAGCCATGTGTCGTGTTGGTACAGGCAGTTGTTTGAGCTCTCTCTAAATGGCTTCAGGAGATTGTGTAATGGAACAAATGGTCCTGCGAGCCCAGGAACAGCCTTGCCGCTGCTGGAGAGGCAATTGGCCCTCGGGCGCGTACTGCTTCCCTATCTCCAGCCCTCCCCCACCCCCACCCCAGTATTGTGTATTCTTCTTTTAATGTGCTCTAAACTCTGAGAATTGACTCAGAACTTTTCAGTGTCTAATTACACTCGTGAGTTCTCCTCGCCTCTGTGTCCTGCCTGAACTTTCTTCTCGCTCTCTGATCTGGTGATTAACGATGCTCGATGCTTGGGGGCTGCTCAGCGCAGCGTCCTCCGCCGCCGCCCTCCGCAGGAGTCCGGGCGCCGCACACCAGCCTCCAGTGCTGCCCGACAAAGGCCTCTCTGGGAAGGTTGCCCAGCTACTGGGGGGAATGTTTTCGACCACCAGAATTTCCAGAAACCCCCAAAGATGGAAAATGTTTCATTTCTTGGTCAGGCAGCTGCAGGTGTTGAACACACCAGAGATGCGTCCTTCACTATTTTGGCCTTCCTGTGAGACAAGAAAAAAAAAATTATATTAATTCCATAGCATTGAAGACTCAATGAAATTTGAGGTCACACATGCCATTTACCCTGCACTTTGGGACCTTAGGGTTCTATTCTGTCATACAAAGAGTAAAGGAAAGTTTAAGAATTGAGACACTCGGAATGGCAGCCTGTTGGCAGGATTTCAGCCGTGGACAAGTGCTCTGACCATTCTTGTTCTGAGAGCCTGAGGCACAAGGAGCCATGAGACCTCCCAGTGAGAGCAGAGCTTTCCAGTTGGTTCTCTTCCCCAAGCTCTTTGGACATTTCAGCTACGTTTTAGGGCAAACAGATCTTATTTGATTCTCATTCCAGGGCCATTGCACATAGGGTGCAGTATCTTTAGCTGCTAGAAAAGTTAGGCCCGCCTCCTCCAAGGGGGCTCTGAACCCTGAGGCTCTAGGTGTGTCATGGTTAATGGAAGGTGAAATGAATAGTCGATCCAGTCAAAGAACTGGTCAGTTTGTCTGACCAAATCATCAGACCGGTTTGAATGAAGTAGCTGGGTCAGTGGAGGTTGCTGGTCTGGTTGGTGCTGGTTGGTGCTGCACCCTGGGAACCAGAGGGCACTGAACAGCAATGCCTTCCCTTAGGCTTTGAGACCCCGCTCCCCTTCTCAGGGGCAGTGAGCTCAACTGCACAGGTCCCAGAAAGTGGGGTCAAGCAAGAAACATTAACATCCAGGTTAAAAATGAGTTGGCCGTGGTATACTGTAGGAAATGGGAGGCTACCTTCCTTCTACGACTTCTATCACGGGAACACTGAGCAAGGAAGACACATTCTAACTTATTTTGCTTTGTGATGATGTAGTCTTCCCCCCACTCCAAAAGCAATGAAGCCTAGAGCTTGTGTGACTGGGCTGCAGTAGAAGAAGAGGACGCAGCGATCTGACATCTGAATGTTTTCAAACTGTCATTATGTTTACGTACTTGTGGCTGAGGCATTTGATTTTTAATGTCTCGAGGTCATCAGGGAATAATTTGAAGATAGTTACCAACTTTTTCCTAAATAGCTGTTTTGCATAGGGATAATAATGTTACCCAGAAATTTCAGATGAAGTGCTATTTCATTTTTTGTGTGAATTTTTTTCATTTATACTAAAAAATTATTCCTATCTCATATACATAGATTAAAAACATTCTTTTTTTTTTCATAACTCATTTCATACTGAACACAGTATTAGGCTATTCTTACTCTGTCATCTGAATTTAGGATCAAGGGCATGGGGGTTGTCTGTGGAAAGCATAATTTTGATTATCTACCAATTGGAAGAAACTGCCACTTCAGTTCCTTTTACCATCCAAGTGTACCCTGGTCCCAAATTTGTCAGCATTAGAATTTCTTGAAACAATGCAATTAAACTGCAACATATTTCCTAACATTCTTAATTAAGACAGTAACTGGAAAATGTAGATTAACAGAAGTTACTGTTTTTATCAACATATTTTCTTTCTTTCCCTCCACCATCACATCCCCCTCCCCCCACTCTTTTTTGCTTTTAAATGTCTGATGTCAGTTTCGTCCACATGTACATTATGCACATGGCACCAAAGAAACAAAGTAAAAAATTCTCTTTTAATTCTGAGCTGCACGCCCAGCGCCACATGCACTGTCTGTTACATGTCGCTTCTTATGAGGTTCATGCTGGGAGTTTCTTTTTAAAGGCAAAGTGTTTCTGAAGGAAAGAGTTCAGGTTGGGCAGATTGTGTTAGAAAAATCTCACTGTCTCTGAGTGGAATTAATATACTGATTATTCTGTGCAGGCTCAAACTGGCAGCGTGTGCAAAGTTCAAGAGTGTCTGGGAACTGAAATATGGAGGAGAATTCGGGAGAGTGAGCAGAGACAAAGAATTGGAAGTAGGGTTTTAGAAGTGAAACTAGTGGTAACTTTGCAAGAAGGGAGAGGGAATTCAGGCATGAACAACTGTGTCATCAAGCAGGACATTTTAGGGTTGATCATAAAAGTCAGTTTAGTTATTGGATGAGAACAGGGGAAAATTAAAGACATATCATACCCAGCACCTTTTAAATTTCCATTTCTTTAAGATATTTGCCAGTTTCAGTTAAGTCACGTGAGAAGCTTAATCACTAACATAGATATTAAAATGGGTTGTAATATTTCTTCAGCGTCTCTATTAGCAAGTGTTTTTTTTGTTTGTTCAATTAAAATTTGAGTCCCCCATGATCAGCAAACTGATTAATTTTTGTTATTGTTTACAAATAAGGAATTGAATGTAAGAAAAGCAAACAATCACTCAGCACTTTCCCATCACAAGGAAACTTTTTCCACATTGCTTCTCAAGGGAAATAAATTGGGACGTGAGCTTGGAGTTAATGAAGCTTTCATCCGTTTCCCTCCTTCAACTGCCATCTCAGCTTAATCCTCTCCTTCTGCCAAAGTCCAGAGGCCTTGCGAGCCCCCGCGGAGCCTCCGGAGCCAGATGCCGGCCAGTGGGTCTCCCCCGCCCCGCCCCGCCCCGCCCGCGGCCGGCCCGCCCGAGCACGCGGCGCCCCACCGCCGGACCCGGCCGAGCCGCAGGGAGGGCGAGCCGCTAGGCTGCGCGGGGCCCACTGCGGCGGCGGCGGCGGCGGGAGCCAGAGCGGCAGGCCGCCCTGCCCTCTGCGGGCGCCTGAGCGCAGGTGTGGGGCGCCAGAGGCACTCGTGGAGCCCGGCCGACCCTTCAACCCGCAGAGATATCATTGCCCGGCACTGGGTGGGACCCGAGCAGACGGCTCCCTGAAGCGCCGTGGCCCCGGAAGGCTTTGCCTGGGCTCTTGGGACGGGCGAGGCACGGGAAAAGACTCGTCCTGGGCATGCACAGCCGCTCCTGAAGCCATCTACAGAATCTCACTAAAACTCTCTAAGATGAAGCCTTTTATTGGTGGCATCTAGGATGGGAGGGGGGGTAGGGGGACCTACCTTCTCTTTGGCAGTTGCTCTTTTCTAAAGGAGGAAATTATCTCTGGGGTTCACGACTTGGGATACAGAGTCCTCCCATCACTCTGGGGGTTAGGGTTTGGAAAGATGTCAGTATCCTGCCCACTTAGGGGTGGGATACAGCCTGAGCAGAGCAGCAGAGTAAGGCTGCAGGACCACCCCCACCTGCACCCCCCAGCACACAGCCCTGCTGTCTCTGTGTCCTGGAGCCCTTCATCCCCTCTGGTCACTGGCTGTCAGGGCAGTGATGTCTACTGCCCTTAACCTTGCTTCCCCCACCGCAACCACTAAGGAACTGCCATCTAAAGATTAAATGCTGGATGGACGATTTAGCATGTCTGGGGTTTTCTCTTAAAATCTGGGTACTGTGGGGTGTAGAGATTCCTCGTGGGACTCAGGTACAACTCTGTGCCCACTGCAAGGGGCCTGCAGTGTGCTGCCTTTTGTCACGCAGAGTACTTCTCCCCCCCACCCCCACCCCAAGGCCTCTCCTTTCCCTTTTCTTCCGCCCATCTTATTCAGGGCCCCCACCCTCTCTGAGACCATCCTGTGGTGATACCCTCAACCCTCTGAGTTGAATCCCATCTCCCTTGCTATTTCAAAGACTGCATGTTTTGTTCACACAGATGACTTCTGCTTGGAGCACCTAAAAGTTGATTGATGACAAAGAGATGGTGCTAGACATTTTTATTCCAAAGCAATCTCAGTGTCTGTTCTCTCTGCCATCTTCCTCAAGGCCACACGAGCTACATGGGGCATTTTGTTTACTTGTGCTACTTAAAAAAAAAAAAAAAAGAGTATGGAGTGTTAGAAGCCTGGACTGGTTCTCTTGCCACTTCTTAAAATTCAGAATTTTGCAGCCTGAACACGAAACAGTTGATGTAGTTGGTTCCTTCTCTCCCACGATGGTGCATAAATGGGCAGGATCTGACTTCTGTGCTGTTTGAGCCCACTAGCAACCACATGAACCCTCCGGCAAGCCTAATCACTCTGATCTGCCATGGACCTTCTAGCTGGAAGAGTTATGCCATCATATTATCCCAACACTCTTCACTGTATGGAGGATCCCCTTTTACTAAATGATTTATTACTCTTAGCAGAATTCCTTTGGCCGCACATTTTATTTCTGAGTCACTCTGTTCAGCTCAATTGGTCGCCTTCAGTTACCGTGGCAACCAGCAGATGGGGTTCTTTGACAAGGGTCAGCGGGGAGGCTGCCTCAGTATAGATGGGAGAGATGCTAAATAAAAAAGCTCTTAGCATTGACAGTTCTGTAGTGGATGGCCAGGAGTAGTTATCGAATTACTTGCATTAAAACCTAATTAAACGTGTGCCACTAAGTGGTGACTGAATCCGGTTACTTACCCGCCAGGGGCTCACTCTCATTTCATCATACCTCTGTGACCAGTCTGACTACCTCAAGGGTGGGGCTCTCCAGCGGAAGGGATCAGAAGGATCCTCACTGCAGTGTGGAATCTAACACTCCAGGACCACTCGGCCCCAGGAGGATCCCCTCAGAACAGACTCTTCCTGAAAATGCCATAAAGTGCAAGTTTTCATAAGTATGGAATGATTTCTAAATAACTAGTTTTTGAAGAGAGTGCTCAGGCTTGGGTTTAGGCCAGGTGTGGCAGGACAGGTGGTGTGGGCTTTTCTGCTGTTACTTTTAAGTGGCCCGCCTGGATTCTACTCTGCAAAGATTGTGATTTTCAACAGTTTTCAATCCCCTGTCCTGTTTTTCTTTGCACAGTGGGGTGATGCTTACCATGACCCTGCTCTTGCTTTATAAAGAACTGATTAAGGATATCTGAGACTTAAGGCAAACGGTGTTGGTTCATCAGAGTCTGAGATTCTTGCCATGTCAGCTCCTATGCCCGCTGTTTCTCTGATGTGGATTCCTTATGAGGCTCAGTCCTCCAAGGGAATTACAAGCTTAGCTGGTCAGATAGCACATGCACTTTAAGACTGCAGGGTAGCCACCCAGCAGATATTCCTAGCTGACCTGAGGGGAAACTCTGCCTCCTTTGCAGAGGCAACTGTGTTCTCAGCAGTTGGTGCAGTAGAGAGCTGGCAACACTGTCAGGGGCTCCAGGGCAATGCCAGGGCCCTTCGAGTGCTCTTCTCCGGCTTGCCCAGGGTCCTGTGGCACCAGAGCGGCCTCCAAGGAGTTTTCCAGGCTGGTTTTGGGGCCTTCAGCCTCTGGTTCCTGCCCCCTTCATGCCAGTGCCAGGCTGTGGACTAGGTCAGTGTGGGTCCCAGACCAAGGATTAAAGAACAGAGGTTGAGAGTGTTTAGAAACTGTAATCACGATTAGGTAGTACACCGGCGTTTTATTTGTCTTTCACAGAACTATCAGTCTGCAATCGAGGGGAAGTGAAAAAACAACTGCAAACCCCAATGTTCTCAGTTCTCTTCACTGAGCTAGTTAAGGAAGCACTAAGCTAGAGAATGCCTTCTTTTCCCACCCCGGTGTTAAAAAATGGTTGTGGCAGCCGTTTCTCAGTACATTGTCCAGTGTGTCACCTTCCTAAGGTCCTTGCCTAAAATCCTTATTTTTCAGTATGGAATAGAAGTCGGGCCTTTCAGAAAATGCTGAAATGGGTTTTGAAATGCTGCCGAGCACTAGATCTGGAGTCAAGAGATATGGGTTTCAGTCCCAGATTGGCTCTGGACAGTCCGTGTGACCTTGGATAAGTCACCTGTACTCTCTGGGCCCCAGATTCACCGTAATGGGCAGGACTGAATGGCCTCTAAGGCGCCTCTCAAGTCTAACACGACCTGACCCTTTTGAAGAGAAGAGCAGGGGTCTTTTCCTCACTGCTCTCCTAAGCCACCACCTGCTTTACTCCACAGGCACCGAAGGCTCACTGGAAATTAGAGAGAATGAAAAATTAAAGTGCCTGTTGTTGTTCAGTTGCTAAGTCATGCCTGACTCTTTCGAGGCTCCATGGACAGTATTCCGCTAGGTTCCTCTGTCCATGGGATTCTCCACCCCATGGAGTGCGTTGCCATTTCCTATTCTAGGGGAACTTCTCAACCTAGGGATCCAACTCGTGTCTCCTGCCCTGGCAGGCAGGTTCTTTACCACAGAGCCACCAACAAAACCAATAAGTGGGGGTCCTCACAGGAATGTAAATTGTCTTTATCAGAAATGTAAACTCTCTCCAGAATTGCATGACCATTAGAATGAATTTCTCCATTGAAACCGTTATTGAAAAGGGTAGATTTGAGCAAAGGATATTTAAACAGCAAACCAGCCATAGAAACTGCCTGAATTTTCTAAGTGAGGATAACTGGCTAGAGTGTGTTCCAGCTTGCTGAGCACACGGCTTATTCTCACTGATTCTGTACGGCCACAGTAATGAAAGAGAATTTCATAAAATGTGGCAGCAATTTTTAAGCACTGGAACAAAGTGTACAACTTTAAATTAATATGGTTTATTCACCAAATTAATTACCTAGAGCAGTAATTAGGGTAATTGGGTTTTCAAAACTTTGACTTGGGCAACCTAGGTGTACTGTTCCAACTACATAGCTGGCAGTATTTGAAGACAGGAACACAGTAAAATTCTGTAAAGTCATAGGATCATAGAAGTTTGGGAGTTCAAAGAGAACTTAGTCATCTTCTAGCCCAGGGGCTGGCAAACTTTTTTTCTAGAGGGTCAAGTGATAAATATTTTAGGCTCTATGGCCATATGGCTTCTGTCGCAAGTCCCCAGCTCTGCTGCTCCTGTGCAGAAGCAGCTGTAGACAGTACGCGAGTGGAGCGTGGCTGTGGTTCAGCGAAAGTTTATTTAGGGGAACTGGAAGTTGAATTTCATTGGATGTTCATGTCACAAAACATTGTTTTTCTTTTTATTTTTTCAGTCATTTAAAAAATATATATTAAAAATATTCTTAACGTACGGGTTGTACAAAAACAGTGGACCAGGCTGGACTTGGCCTGTGGTGTGAAGTTTGCTGATCTATTTCTAGCTTATGCTGTCATTGCATATGCGAGGAAATTGAGATCCAAAGTGATCACACGATTTCCCTAAGTTTGTATGACTGGCAGCAAAACTTAGGAGTAGACTAGGATAGTTTTCATGGGCTGATTTGATGATTAAAATTGGAGCCTCACAAAAAAAATTATTCTCCAGAAGTCATTTTGTATGTGATTGATACTGTGAATTATAGCATACCTGTGGTTCTTAAACTTGAGAATTGATCAGAATCACCCAGAAGGCTTATTGAAACATATATTGCTTGGCTGCATCCCCAGTGTTTGTGATTCAGGAGATCAGGAGGTATTCTTTGCTCAGTTTTGAAAGTGGAGAACCTGAGGTTGAGAGAGGACAAGCCTCGTGCCCAAGTAAAATCGGTAGTTTGTGATGGGATTTTGAACCTCTGCCTCCTGTTTCCAAGTCAAGTCCTCATTCATCTCTTCTAGGATTCCTTTAAGTGACAAATTTCAATAGCATGCCTAAAATTATTTGATTGACATGTGATGTTCTTACGGCAACAAAGTTATTAAATATTAAAGTGTACTCACACTGTAGATGACATTACAGTTATTACATTTGGCATAAACATTTTCTACTGGTAAGTGGTTTGCTTCTGACACATGTATCCAGCACCTTGCTAAGTGCTGGAGTTAGAGAGCTGAATAAGATCCTGTTCCTGTCCTTGAAGATATTCATTGTTCAGTGGGAGAGGCAGACCAGCAATGACTGTAGTAAGTGGGGATAAGCTGCATGGGATAGAACAAGTTGTGGAGGAATTTAGAAGGTTAGGGACTGATCAGAATCAATGTGGGCAGAGAGGAAGGAGGCAAGAAAGACTCAGAGACAGGTGAGGAGGGGTGGTCCCATCCATGTGAGGGAGCGCAGAGGGAAGAGCATGTCATTTGTGGCTCATTAATCCTGACTCTGCCCGCTTCTGGTTGTCTAGTGGTGGTGGTTTAGTCACTAAGTCATGTCCAGCTCTTGTGACCCCCATGGACAGTAGCCTTCCACTGTCCATGGGGTTCTCCAGGCAAGAATACTGGAGTCGGTTGCCATTTCCTTCTCCAGGGGATCTTCCCAACCCAGGAATCAAACCCTGGTCTCCTGCACTGCAGGCAGATTCTTTACCAACTGAGCTATGAGGGAAGCACTCTGGTTGTCTGAACTTGGGCAAATGACTAACTTCACTGTGCCTTGCTTTTCTCATGCACAAAATACAGACAACAATAATGCGTACTGTATAGGATTGTTATGAGAATTAATTTAGCTAATGAGTACAGTACTCCTTGAGTACAGTAAATATTAGAGCACTCTACTGGGGCTTCCCAGGTGGTTCAGTTGTAAAGATTCCTCCTGCCAATGCAGGAGACATGAGTTCAGTCCCTGGGTTGGGAAGATCGCCTGGAGAAGGAAATGGCAACCCACTCCAGTGTTCCTGCCTGAAAAAATCCCATTTACAGAGAAGCCTGGCGGGCTACAGTCCATGGGGTCACAAAGAGCCAGACAAGATAATGCCTAAACAACAACTGGGATGAGTAGAGAACCGAGTCACATTTTACAGTCACAGTACGTGCACCTTTGAAATTCATCTGTTAGTTGAAAAATTGCTCTTCATTTACATGAGGAAGCCCCTCTCCCAGGGAAACTGTGGGTCTGAGCCTTTTGAAAACACTCATCTCTGGTCTGAAAACATTTCAGGACAAAAGACATTTTACCATGACCACCACCGAAAACAAACAAAAAACTACCCACTGTAGTTTGGAGGGAGCTCCCAGGTTAAATGTTGAGTGAAACTCAAACCTCTGATCAAAAAACATGCATGCATGAAGTTACTGGCCACCTCTGGGGTAAGTAGGGAGCTGGGCTGGAGAAAAACATGTAGAGGGTGGCCCCATAGCACTGGCACCACGCTCACAAGTGTTCATTTGATTATTATGCCTCATAACTTATTTAGACACTGCATATATTTTGTATGTATCACATACAACATACAAAAATTTAAATATATGTATTCACTTGCTTTCACAGTATTCATAGCAAATGAGTGTCTGAAGCATAGGACCAGAGCTGGCAGCTTGCACTGCTTCTGTTTTGCATAAGATATTTTTCCCAGCCCACTCAGCTCCATAAAGTTGTTTTGTATTTCACCACTTGCTCCATCTTATCTTAAAGTCGTGCATATTTTTCTTTTAAATGTTCGTTCTGGTCATGCCTGCAGGGTGTGGCAGAGAGCACCACTGTTGGACCAACAGAAGCGTGCTTGGGCCTAGCTCATGTCCCAGGCTCCTTTCATCGTATCTGCATCCTGGGCCTTCTTGTTCCCATCGTAACTATTGCCCCTGCAATATGCAGGCTACGTCTCTTAGTCGTGTCTGACTTTTTGCGACCCTACAGACAGTAGCCTACCAGGCTCCTCTGTCCATGGGATTCTCCAGGCAAGAATACTGGATCTTCCCTGCCGAGGGATCAAATCCTCATCTCTTATGTCCCCTGCATTGGCAGGCAGGTTCTTACCACTAACGCCACCTGGGAAGCCCAACTGTGGCCCCTTTCCCTCCTCCCCAGTAATTCCCGGGGAGCCTTTGCCCAGGCAGGTGCATGCTGAGCACTCTACCCCAGCATGCGCACAACTGCTCTTCTCCTCCGAGAGGCCCCAGTCTACCCAGCGGTGGCAGGTCCTTAAGGAAATGGACCCTGTGCCCAAGATTAGGATGGTGACCCTGGCCTGGGTGCAGAGTAGCCTGGAAGTGTCCTGCCTTGTGGTCACCCTGCCCTCTGAGGCAAGGGAAGCTCCAGGGCTTCGAGGGAAGGGATAGCTTGGCCTGGCTGCAGCTCCACTGGGCACTGGGTCAGTACTGCACAGACATGGGCACATCCTGGAGGTCTCTGGGAGAGGAGGGGATTCCTGCCTGTCCTGGAGATGAGGTATAGGCAATGGGAATTGTTTACTTGGTCAGTCGTGTCCTACCCTTTGTGACCCTATGGACTGTAGCCTGCCAGGTTTCTCTGTCCATGGAATTTCCCAGGCAAGAATATTGGAGTGGGTTGCCATTTCCTTCTTCAGGGGATCTTCCCTACCCAGGGGTTGAACCCATGCCTCCTGAATTGCAGGTGGATTCCTTATCACTGAGGTACCTGGAAAGGCCAAGCCTTGAGAAAGGAGCATCCAACTTAGGGGTTGAGCTTGGAAAGCTGAAGGTGCCGCTCTCTTTCCTACTGTGTGAAACTTCTGCGTGGTTGGCAAGCTGTTGGCTTCTCCTTGGAGGAGGGGGCTTCTGGCTGAAAGGCTCCTCTGCAGGTCCCTGAGGGCAGCCCCCCTCTCTCCTTTAATTACGCCTGGTAGAGGGAATAGCTCAAAACAAGGGGCCTAAACAGAACATGAAATTGCAAACTCTCAGGACAATTATGCTGAGACTTGAACATTGAAAACCAGGCATTTCCAACCCTTTGAGATCGAAGTCCTCTGACGACTTTGAGGAGCCATAGTCCAGGCAGAGGGGCCCCCAGCTCGTGGGTGGAAGGAGCAGAGGGTGCCTGGGGGCCGCTGACCGCAGAGGCTAGAGAGGGGGTGGGACCACCCAGAGGGTAGGCCAGCGTGCCTGTGTCCACCTGAGGAGGCACCCTTCAGGCGGCCCCGCCCCAACCAGCTCCCCCACCCTGCAGAGCATCTCCCATTGAGCTGCCTCTTCTCTCAGCACTTTACCTGGGGTGGAATAAGGAGGCCACTGAGCCGGTCTCTCAGGCTCAGGCTCACCTTGCCTGTTTCCTCTGCCTCCAGGAGGAGGGCTGCCTGCTTCACTGGGTGCCTTCCTGCCTCCAAAAGCCCAGCTTCTTTTGTGCTGAAGACGTCTTTTCTCTCCTCCAGCACATCCTGCCCACTGGCTCAGGTCTCTCCATCCCCAGCTCACACTCTTGCTACCTTATGCTCAGCCTAGCTCCTGTCTAGGATAATCACCACTCTCCCGTGCCTGTAACCGGCTTCTGCCACAGCCTCCTTCTGAAGGGAGGGGACACTTACCAGCTGCCCTGCCCCTCCTGGGAGATGAGCCTCTCCCATCTCCCAGCCTTCATCCTCTCTCCCAGCACCCATCAGAGTCCTCTGGCTCCCTGCCCTCAGCCTTGACAGGAGGCTGTTCCCCAAGACCTGGGCCTGGCCATGTTTCCTCTCTCTGCAGCAGAGGTTCTCGGCCAGTAGGCAGTAGGGGCCCAACCCACTGAAACTATTGACATCATGAGAACTGCATCCCAAGGGTTGGTTGGTTTGCTGAGTCAACTCACTGAATTAACCAACCACTAACGGTGGTTAGGAACACCTGTACTCGGCCAAACTTTGCCTCCATGCCCTACCACTTATTCCCTGGTGACTTTGTGCAGGTCAGTTGAACCTGCCATTTTCAGTTTTCTCATCTGTAAAATGGGATGATGATCCTTTAACAAACTTGAACACCAGGCTTTCCCAGCACATTTATGGCCTCACCTCTCGGTGGGTTTGATTGGCACGGCTAAACATCCAGCCAGACCCTTTCTCAGACCCCAAGCTGAATCACTGCTGGGTGGGTGAGTGGGTGTCTCACAGGACCTCACCCTGACCCTGCGCCTCCTTGCCTCCTTCTCTTTTGGTAAATGGCAATGCCGTTGTCTGGAGCACAGCATCAGTATTTGTTAGTTTAGGTCAGAGTGTTACTAGGTCCAGCATTCCCTCCCTCCGAGCAGACCACAGCCTGTGGTCAAGCCACACTGCCCACCCTTGTCTTGGCAGCACCACCTCCCATGTGGAAGGCCCTGCCCTGGCCTCTGCCAGACCAACACTGTTCATCTTTGCACATCCCAGCTTGCCAGCCGAGTGACCTTGGACCGGTCCTATTTCTTGTCCTATATCCAGGACTATATCCTGATAGAGTCCTATATCCTATTTCCTATCCAAGTGACCTTGGACTAGTCCTATATAACTCAGTTTCCTCATCCTTAAAGTGGAGATAACAACGGTTCCTGTTTCATGAAGTTGTCACGAGCACTAAGAAGTTAATAAATAATAACCGCTTAGCAGGCAGTAAGCACTCAGTAGACGATGGTGATGATGGTGATCTTTCTCCTAAGTGGACACAAGCCTTCCTGGGTCTCACCCTTGCCTCTGCTGACCCTGTGCTTTTATGCCTTGGTGGTCCCCTCAGTGCAGCACCTGTTCTGTCTCCAAAATTAGTGGGGAAACTGCTAAGGCAAGGAATATTTTGAAACTCTTGATGTGTCATGAGAACTGTTTACCAAGGGTTGGTTGGTTTGCTGAATTTAACTCACTGAATTAACCAACCTTTAGTGGTGGTTCCGAACACCTACACTAGGCCTCGCTTTGCCTCCGCAGTCTGCCGTTTATTCATTGTGTGACTTCGTGCCAGTTAACTGAACCTGTCAGTTTCAGTTTTCTCACCTGTAAAATAGGATAATAATCCTGGCCGTACCTCTTAGGACTGTAGTGAGTTTTAACGGAGGGATGAGCTCAGAGGCTCAGCACATGTTAGCTGTTGTTAGTGGTGGTGGCTGCAGCTGGGATTTTGGATGAAGACGTGAACTTCGAAGGACAACAAAAATGAGAGCAGCAACCACCACAGAAAATAAAAGACAGTGTATGATGCCAGTAGGACACCCCCAAAAATCTCTTCTAACTGACAGTAATAAAGCATTTGTGAATAGTGTAGGCTGGCTTATACAGTGTTTGGGGAAAGCAGTTGCAAAAAAGAACTATTTAACTTAAAAAAAAAAATCTGTTTTCCCAATATTCAAAATAGGCCTTGAGAGGGCTACCATTGAAATATTAATATATTTCCTTAACAAAGTCCTTTTTATGTAAAATCTGGATTGTGGCTTTTTTTTTTTTTTTTCAACAAATGTGAGTTTGGGTTTGTTGTTGTTTTTACTTTTTCTGAGCTTGTGATTGACTTTATTGCTGTAGTAAAGTGGCATGATAGAGGCTGACTCTGAAAAAAGAGGGAGCATATTTTTTAAAGGGCTTCCTTAGAGGAGTTCGAGTTGAGTCACAGTGAATCCATCTTTGGCTCTTTAGCTGTGAGACTAGTGAAGCTTCAGCTTCCCGGAGGGAAGGCAGGACTTCCCCGTGGGTCTTACTCCTTTTATCAATTGTGCTTCTGCAGGAAGGAAGGTCTTCCCTGGTGGTTCATTCACTCACGAGTCTGCCTGCAGTGCAGGAGACCCACATTCAATCCCTGGGTTGGGAAGATCCCCTGGAGAAGGAAATAGCAACCCACTCCTGTATTCTTGACTGGAGAATTCCACAGACAGAGGAGCCTGGTGGGCTACAGTCCTTGGGGTCACAAAGAGTCGGACATGACTGAGTCAGTAACACTTTCACTTCCCTGCAGGAAAACCCTGGGCAGCTGGTTTCGTGCTGATGAAAGGCTCACTCCTGGGACTTGATTGATCTGGTCTGGGTGGGGCCTGGGCTCCTGCATAACTGCTGCAAGGATCCAAGGCCCACAGTTTGCAGAACACGGCCAGCTGAGCCTCATCTAGGTTCTTCTGGGGCTCCTTTGGAGGAGGGTCTAGGCAGGAACCAATCCCATTTCTGGCTGTGAGTGGTGTGGCCAGCCCATGGCTGGCTGTTTGTGCTGTGAAAACAGGCTTTGGCTCAGCCCAGAGCCCTGGATCAGGTAGCCACTCTTTTCAGGAGCCCAAAACTACACACCAAACCCATCTATTAGCCCGAATATTATCTCATTGATCAATTCACAGAGCAAGGACCTCATGGAGGGTGACCACTCCTGGAACCTTCTTGACTTTAAGCCTTGATGGTATCATCTCTTTATCACATGTTTCTGTTTCATTTGTTCTAAGCAAACATGAAGCCATGGGCTACTACCTCAGTAACTCTTAATCTGTGGCTCTCTCTACACCCAAGACTTGATTGGAAGGGGAAAGTCACCTACACCTGGTGGTTTACAGAGCTTCCCTGCAAATGAGGAGGTTTTTTGCTTGTCTGAGTTAAATCTCAAAGCATTAGATTGTTTGCTTCTCAAGGCAAAGGCTGTTCTCAACATCTCTGTATCTTCAATGGTGCCCACTTCAGTGCTGGAGAGCAGAGTCACCACTCAGATCAGCTGCTGGATGAGCCTGGGCATAGTGCCCCCCTTTCCCAGGCTCCCCACCCACTGAAGCCAGCTGGCCTGGCTTCTCTGCTTCCTGAATGTTCTTGCTTCTCCCAGCCTCCCCATGCTGAGGATGCTGTAGAGGAAAACTTCTGTTTGGTCTGATGCCAATGGGGTAGTTTTGAGACTGTGTTCTCAGGAAAAAATGCTCCACATAAGAGCATGGTCGGTGGCAGTAGGGGCAGACTGGGCTTCCCAAAGTTGCAATGCCATGGGAACTTATTTTTCTCTCCTCCCATATTAGAGGGAGAGTAATGGATGCAAGGGAGGTGGGCATTTTAATCTATATAGTACAGATGCAAGAAAGTGCTCATACATGGATGGACAGGACCAGACCGTAGCCCAGGCTCTGGGAGAGGGAGACCCTGAATCTGGTCCTAAAGTAAAAGTGAAAGTGTTAGTCGCTCAGTCGTGTCTTACCCTTTTCAACCCCACAGGCTATAGCCTGCCAGGCTCCTCTGTCCATGGAATTCTCCAGGCAAGAATACCGGAGTGGGTTGCCATGCCTGCTCCAGGGGATCTTCCCGACCCGGAGATCGAACCCACATCTCTTGCATCTCCTGCATGGGCAGGTGGGTTCTTTACCACTAGCGCCACCTGGGAAGCCCCTTTTAAGTATTTTGTGTGTTCCTTGCTCAGTCGTATCTGGCTCTTTGTGACCCTATAGACTGCAGCCTGCCAGGCTCCTCTGTCCATGGGATTCTCCAGGCAAGAATACTGGAATGGGTTGTCATTCCCTTCTCCAAAGGATCTTCATGACCCAGGGATCAAACCCAGGTCTCCTCCATTGCAGGCAGATTCTTTACCATCCGAGCCATCAGGGGAACCTGGTCCTAGGCAGCTACAAACACAGGAAGGAGTAACTAAGCCTTGTCCTTGGTCCTTGCTCTCTCCAGAAGCAGCCGTGGGCAGGGGGTGGGGCATAGGCTTGTGGGCATAGCCAGAGCTGGCTCCTACCAGAAGAGCATGTGCGGTGCCTGCTAGATGCCTGCCCCAGTATCTTCAGTTCAGACCTCTCATCCTTGCAACGTGGAATTCAGAGGAGCGGCACGGAGAGTTCTTAGGAGAGTGCAGGGATGTGGCCTGGGTTGCAGTAAGTGTGCCTGGAGGGGCAGCTTGAACAACCACCCGGAGCTCGAGAAGGGGGCGGGTCAGGCAGTAGGTGCCACCTGGGAAGTGGGGAGGGTTGCAGGCAGCAGAGGAATCTGAGGCCAGTGTGAGTCAAGTGCTAGACCACTGTTAGGTTGCCCAGGGTGCAGTTTTAGGTTTACCTGTCTCCAGATGCTGAATCACTTTTAGCAAACAAGTCTACCCATTGCTCCCTGAGTCCTAAATGTCTGTCCTCGCAGATATTCAGTTGTGCTCAAAGCACCACACCCCCCAAAACGCAGCCATCAGAGAGCTTGAACTGAGGGTGGGTTGAGCCCAGTGTCTGCAGAACAGACTTCGAATTTCTTGACTCACTGTGGGATATGTAGCCTGGAGTTTTCCTGTGAAAATAGAACTTAATTTCACTGCTGGTGCTTAATTTCACTGCTGCATGGTCCATGAGGACCATGAGGAAGGGCATATGACCTACCCAACTTCTTCACAGACCAGTTCTCGGTAGTTGTTCAAGTCTAAATTTAATCCAAGGCCTGCATTTCCACGGGTGAGTGTGCTACTGGTTGTAGGAAGCCGTCTTTGGACAAATGTGGATAATAGTTTGAGTGAATTAGCAAGTCTGGAGGGGAGAGTCCATCAGCAGAATGACAAATATAGGATCTTTAAAGACATCTGGTCAGCGATGCCGGAGCTCGTGATTGACTGAGTGATTAATAATGGAAAACCCTTAGTTCAGTGTTTCCGCCTTCCCTCGCCCACATCCCCAGCCGGGGCCGGCCGTCTGCTCCAGCCTGCCAGAGACGTTTCCCACTGAACAATGGAGGCACTCAGGCCCCCTCATCTTTGAGCTCTGTGAGTTTAAGGTTTGAGTTTTTCTTCAGTTTTATCTGTGTGCTCCCTAAATAACAACTCACTGAAAAGACTCGCAATTCCCTTCCACATTTGATAAAATTCCATTCCCCTGCAGGAGGGCGTCCAGGTGCCTCTGACCTCCAGCTTCTAGTTCACTGTCAGGAGCTTCCCTCCCACACCCAAATCAGGGGAATACAGGGAGCCAGTGAATGTCTTTGTCCCCAAGTTCTCAGAACCCGTCTCTAATTCTGTGCTGGATTTTTCTCCAGGCTGAAGCAGCTAGACAAGCACAGCCAGGCCACGGCCCAGCAGCTGGTGCAGCTCCTCAACAAGCAGAACCAGCTTCTGCTGGAGAGACAGAGCCTATCGGAAGAGGTGGGACATCTGAGATCCCAGGTACCGTGCATGGCACCTCACCCACCGGAGGACTCACTGGGGTGCACGTGGTCTTTTCCTTATCCTTTTTTAAGATTTTTATTTTTAATGGGAGGATAATTGTTTTACAATATTGCTTTGGTTTCTGCCATAATTCGGCATGAATTAACCATAAGTATACATATGTATACTGGGCTTCCCTGGTGGCTCAGATGGTAAAAAAAAAAAATCTGTCTGCAACGTAAGAGACCTGGGTTCAATCCCTGGGTTGGGAAGCTCCCCTGGAGAAGAGAATGGCTACCCACTCCAGTATTCTTGCCTGGAGAACTCCGTGGACGGAGGAGCCTGACAGGCTACAGTCCATGGGGTTGCAAAAGAGCTGGACACGATTGAGCGACTAACACTAACTAACTACACGTATGTCCCTTCCCTCTTGAACCTCCCACCTCCCACCCTTTCCCACACCTCTAGGTTGTTACAGAACCTCGGTTTGAGTTCCCCAAGTCACCCAGCTAATTTCCACTGGCGATCTCTTTTACATATGGTAGTGGTGGAGGAAAGGCATGCTCCCAATTAGGGGAGTCCTTGTGAACAGAATGTAGGAGTCTTGTTTTAAAACAGCTGATTGGTAATTGAGCTAATGCCTGGAGTGCTTGCAGAGGGTGTGGAAATGTTACGTAGATAACACACATTAACTCCCTCTATCCTTGAACACGCCTGCAAGATTGATTATTGTCTCTGTCTTACAGATAGGGAAACTGAGACTCAAACAAACGCATACAGCTAGCAAGTAGGGACACTGAAAACGGAGCTGAAGTCTGACTCCATGATCCAGACTTTCCCTGTTCAGGTTAGGTCTGTGGCCAGCGGCAGGGGCAATGGAGTTGGAGGATGGAATGAAACCATCTTTTCCCACATTGCTTCTCTTCCTGTCTAAGAGGCTGGGCTTTTTACCCCATTGAGTAGTCAGTTAGGATGAGGAGGTGGTCCACGGGCTGGCCGAGGCCTCAGCCTCTAATCAGGAGTGCGCCGGGGTGCTCCACGAGTGCCTGTGGGATGCCATGCAGGAAGTGCTCGGAATAATCAATGGGGAAAATGCATCTGGAAGTGAAAATGATGAGAAGTCGTCTCATTCTATTTCCAAAATGACCATGAGCCCAAATACCCTTTCTGGGTATTACCTTACCCTTACCGTACCCTTTCTGGGCAGGGTATTGAGGAGCCACTGTCCTCTGAGTGATTTTTCCCACTCAGCTCACCAGACCCCACCTGCAAAGTCCTCAGTGGTTCCACAGAGTGAGTGAGCACCTCCAGGAACCAGTCACTGAGCTCAGGCCCTGGGCTGGAGACACACCTGCACTGTCTGCTCCCAAGAGGCTGTTCTACACGCCCTACAGTCACACGGTCATCCAGGAACATGGGTCCCAGGGCCTCTCCCCACACACACCAGACAGCATCTCTGGGAGCAGGGCCCAGGAATCTGCATTGTAACAAGCTGTTTGGAGAATTCTGGAAGACACTAGGGATTGAGAGCCTCTGAAAGTGTTGGGAGGCAGAAAGAACAGAGAACGAGTCCAGAGTGCATCCCTGTCACTAGGGCCTGGACAAGTTGAAGTCTCTTCTAAGCCTCAGTGTCCACCTCTGCCTACCAGCCTAACTCAAAGGGACACTGGAAAGCCAACGAGGGCGGCTGTGAGGTGCGTGGCAGGCTCTCTGGCGGATTGCAGGCGAAGAAATGTCAGGGGTTTTCTTTTCCTCTCTCTTTCTCAAACTGGAGAAGGTCCCGGGAGAAGCACAGGTCGGACAGAGATCCTGTGGGGCGGCGGCCATGGAATGATGTGCACTCCTGTCACCCTGCCCCTCCGACGTGCCCGGGTACCTCGTCCTGCACTTGTGTGGCCCGACCACGACCAGAACTCAGCTTTCTGGGCAGGTCCTCATGGTGGGGTCGGGGAGTGCTGGCTGGCCCTCAAAGGAGGGGGGGCCTGGGTGGTGCCAGCCACAGGTTGGGGCCATCGGGCCTCCAGGCAGCTGGAGAAACTCAGGGCATGAGTGGAGCTCCTGGCCTCTGAGAGCCGAGAAGGACTTCAGAATGTGGGCTGTGGAGAGTCTTGCACACAAGCTCCAAGCATGTGGCAGCCTCCTCTCCACTCTGGGCCAGATCGTTATCCTCTGGGGTTTGCCTTTTTAACTCCCCATCTGCCTACCTTACAGTCCACTTAGAACTTAACACGGATCATCGATGCTTAGAAATCTCATCCAGGGCTTTAAAAAAACCCAATAATTGCCAAATGGATTGTGAAATTTCTGTAAAATGCATTTTAAAAAAGAAAAAAAGATAAATTCTTCAAAATTCTTCAGAAAAATCAGCAAAGCTTTTTTTTCTCCCTTTGCCTGAAGCAACAGAAATGATTTGACATCCTATGCTATCTGATACTGGCCCATCTGGCTCGTCTGTAAAGGGATCTTTCAGATTCAGATATTACATTTGGAGTCATTTTAACGTGGGCATGACAAAGGAAATTTGGTCAAGAAAATCCTGGCTTTCAGTAGCAAGTCCTAGTGTTCAAAGACGAGGCAGAAGCCCAGGCAGGCTTCTACTCTCTAAATCAAAGCCTACCCTTTGTACCCGAGTGTGGTGTTTGGACCTATTTTTGCCCCAAAATGAACTTGAACTGTTGTATTTAGCTTCCGATGAGGCCTTGAGGATGCTGTTTGTCCACAGCAGGTATTCAGAGGGTGCCTGCTGCCTCCTGAGGGTTCTGGAGTGACCAGACACGCCACGTCCACACTCACCTTTCTCCCAGAGAGAGTCCTCTGGTTTATCTCTGGTTCCAGGGTGGTTTAGCTAAAGGCTTCCATTTTCCCAGCCTGGATGAATTAAGCACGATAACTTAATTTTGCACGTCAGCCTCTAAAAATCTCTATCCATTGAATTCTCACAAGAGAATGGATATTTTCTGGCCTGGGCAGCTGCTCTAAAGCTGAGTCACATCCCTCCAATTTGCTCCTATGCCTCGGTCCTGTGCCGAGGCAGATGACAAGTTCGGGTTGGCCTGTGGCCTCCGACAGGAAACATCTAGCCTGTTCAGAAGGCTTTATTATTCTGAATTGTTTCTGCTGAACTTCTGGAAGATGCACAACAACACGCCTGGCCGATGGTCACAGTCCTAACTGCGGCTGTGACGTTTTCTGGCCGTGAGAGCTCCTATCTCCTCTGAAGCACTGCTGGCTTGTGGTGGCCGGTCCAGCGAGAGCTAGGACCAGTGGACATGGCTCAGTCTGCTGACCACCAAGTTCAAGGCTGCTTTTCTGACTTGTTCTCAGTTTAGGACTGATGAAAAACAAGGGCTTTATGAATCTCCTGCTTCCCTCTTGGAGAAAAAATTTCTGGAAAAGTAGCTTTTAAAACATCATGAAATGCTATGTTAGTTCTTCGGGAGAAATAAGAGACGTGAAAGCACTAACCCAGCTTTACACTGCAAACACGATTCTCCTCTGTTCTTTTCAGGGACCAGTAGAGGACTGGCTCTGTGGTAGTGCCTGTGGTCGGTGGGGGTTGTGGGGGTGTCTAGTATGTGGAACTTGGGTCCCAGAGGAGTTTTGGTAAGGGCTGACAGCTGGGAGCCGGGTCAGAGGTCTGTGACCCAGGGCCTGGGGCTCTAACATCTGGCCAGGAAGGGTGGCTCCAGCTGGTAAGGAAATTAGAGTCTTTTCTTGGGGAGAATGGCATCTGAGAGATGGGAGAGGATGGAAATTATCTGTCCACTTAGAGGATGTCATTTATACCAAGATTATTTTATTTGTATATTTCTCTGGTGGTGGATATGGTTTCAGCTGATTTGCATTCTCTGATAGCTCTGTCCCAACAGACTGCTTGACTCCATCCTCAGTGTTCAGTCTGGGAGGGATGTCTTTGTAGTCCCTTTAGATGCGTCACTTACACAGTTTAGAAAACAGCATCTGAAGCTGACTGATGGGTGATTAATCAGTTGGCCCTATGACTTTTGAGCATTTTTGGCAGTGAATTTACTTTCTAATTTGATTTAAACTTGTGTATGGATCCAGCAGACATATGTGATTATATTCAAAATCACGGACATTATCTCGCTACACCAAAGGATTCATAAAGAGAGCTGAAAACAAGCACAAGAAACAAAGACAGCAGATGACAAAGGAAGGAAAGGCCCGTTTGTGACCTGAAGGAAAGGGAGGGGGGAGCCTTCAGAAACGTGAGCTCCAGGGAGCTCGGCTCAGCTCCCTCGAGTGCCTGCAAAGCAAGCTGTAGGGTCACCCGGCAGAGACTTGGAGGTGTCCACAGAATCTGTGGTGGGCCTTCCTTGAGCCCGGGGGGGCTTCACCCAGTTAAGTCGGCACTTTCATGAAGCTAGCTACCTGCAGGACAGATGGTGCTTGATAGAACAGCAAATACACTGAATAAAATAAATTAAAAAGCCTCCTCCTGAACCAAGATTTTTTTGGAAAGAATTCTAAATAGATGAAAACAAACAATTTGATTTCAACCAAATTGTTGTTTTTTTGTTTTTATCCTGATTTTCACCCGAATTGTCAGTCTCAAAAATAAACACTGATACATTCCCAGAAAATATTTTTCAAATAAAAACTGACTCTGTTAAAGTTTGCCCTGATTCTTTCAAAACTGTGTACAAGACACTGTCAACCGAAGTGACTTGCATATTTTTTTAAATAAACTTGAACATATGCAGCTAAAATGTCATTAACTCCCTGCTGCCTGAGTGTTGTAAAAGAATGACGTAAGACCCCCTGGTGCCACATTTCTAACATAGGGGTCTTGTGACCCTCAGGGAAGCTTCCTCAAGCAACTCAGATAGCATAGTTTAACTTTTTCTTTTTTTCAACTGAAGGCCCTGTGTGTAATTAATATTGAAAAGTGCATACAGCTTTATTGAAGCCAAACTTGCTCTTCTGCTAACAGTTCACTTTGTCCAAGAGTGAATAATTTCAGAATAAGACTTATGGAAGAAAAATACATTGAATTTAACATTGCTTCAGATACATTTGCTCCACTTATTGCTTCCCGAGTCAGACATTACATTTTGCAATATAAATTCACAATCAAGATTTTAAAGGGAGCTAAATATTTTAATCCAATTAGACAAGTGAACAAAACACTGAATATTACATGTAGTGTAGATAAGTGGTTCTTGCCTTTAAAAGACTGTAATTCCGTCACATTACAACCCCAAATGTCAATGTTGTCTTTATTTTTAACGCTTTCAAACATGAGGCAGCCAGAGGCTCCACTCTCTGCTGTTGGTGACACTGTCTGTCCTTTGGGAAATTCTTAAAAATCTATTTACCATGGAAACACGGTTCGTACAAAACACAGACCCCTGCCCATGTGCAGGGGAAGTTTCTCGTGACTCATGGGATTCAAGAAAGCTGGAAGATGACAAAGTCGGGATCCCATGGACTGTGGCAGGATCCGTCGCACGTGTTCGAGTGTGCTCTGGGGAAGAGATGGCGAGCAGATGCTAGCCATTGGCCAGTGGGTCCTCCCACCTGACCACTCCTGTCTGCGCATGGGGTCCCCTGCCTTCCCCTCATGTCTCAAGTCCCAAGTCCACGTCGAGGTGCTATTTTCCAGGAAGCTAAGGAATCACTGTCTTCACCTTCTTTCTGCAAGAAAGTCTGTCCTGCCTCTACTGGTGCCATCTTCTAGCTTCTCTAGTTCTTTTCCTATGTTGGAGCCCACAGGCAGCAAACCCAGGCCCCAGAGTTCAGGGAAAATGGAGCTTGAACTCTGACTGCCACAGAGCTTTCATTGTCTGGGGCCCAGCCGGGCAGCCATGGGGGAAGAATAAAATGAGGGTCTGCGGCGACCTTGCTGTGAACTCCTGCCCATCTGGCAGCTGCGCCAGCCGGAGGGGAAGGCAGTTCAGCCAGAGCTTCGGTGACTTGTGCAGGGCAGAGGCAGGCCCCTCTTAACCTGGAGTCTGCAACCGTGAGCCCTGTGTTGGCAGAGAACTGCCTTCTAACAGGTCAGTGGTCACGTCTGAGCTGCGTGTCCACAGAGTTCCACAGAAGGACCAGGGAGGACAAGTTAATGACCATCCATAGGTCACGTGGCTTATATAGTCCAGGTTGCCTGATATATTTGACTGCTGCTTAATCCCACAAACACCAAACTTGGTGGCTCTTTCATTAAGTTGGTTGGAATAACATTAAAAAGAGCCTGGACTTTGAGGTCAAACTGCCTGCATTCAAATCTCAGTTCTGGACCACTTCAGTTAAGTTTTTAGCTTCCACATCAGTCCATCAGTCAATTTCTGGTTAAAAAAAAAAAAAAATCAGTAATAGAACCAGCTTCCTTTAAAAAGGGAGCTCTCTGCATTACCAGAGCCCAGAAGAGAGCACCTACCGGGGTGGCACTGAGGTCACTGTACGCTTGAAGATGCCACTTAGAGAAATCATTTAACATCTTTCTGCACAGGTGGAAAAATCAGGCCCAGAGAGGTGGAGTGAGTAGAGCTGGGAAATGAATGGGCAGGAGAACAAACTTCCAGAGACTGGTGTTCATTCCCTGGGCCTTGGGCTGCATGCAAGAGGGAGATGGGGGTCTTCTCTCCCAGGCAGCGCCCTGGAGCTCAACCCCAGCTGAGCAGCTACAGAGCTGTAGCCTGGCTCCCAAAGTGGGGGCAGCACGAGGCAGGTACTGGAGGCTTCCCTGGAGCTCTGTCAACTGAGGCCGAGCTCTGAAATACCCAACATGGAGGCTGGGGGAGGGAGGGGTTCTGTCCTCTTGAGTTAAAAATAGATGCTTTTCCGCCCAGAGGCTTGAGGAACAGGTTTTTTTTTTTTTTTTTAAATCCTGGTCAAACAGAGACAGAAGATGTACACATGAGCAAAGGAGGGAGCCAGAAGGGGAGATATTCCACTTGGAGGGGCTGCTAAGAGGCCACATGGAGACGCGTAGAGAAGAGACAGATGGAAACACGGGGCAGGCCGAGCTCTGAGCATCCCTGTGAGGCCTCGCTGGTGCTGCAGCATCCCTGAGCCACAGGCTTGGGAGGAAAACAGAGAAGGCTGGGTTGGACCCCAGGTGTGGGTGTTGATTGGGAAACAGTTCAGATCACCCAGAGAGACTCATTTTTTAAACTCTGATTTAAGTTAAACTTCAGTAAAAAATTAGACACACAAGTCAGGGTTTGTGGAGAGAAGGCTCCATTCGTGTTTAAAAAGAAAAATGAGTCAGTGATACTGGGCTTGCGGTTGGGGGGCATTTATGTCATCTGTGGACAACCCTTCAGAGGAGCAGCTGCCAGGGGGCTGTCAGCCCTCTGCCCTCTAGGGGGCAGCCATCAACAACTGCAGGTGTGGCCGCAGCACCCCGGGGCCACGGCAAGGGGCCCTGGCGACAAGTCTGAAGGCACCGTGATGGGAAGAGGGTGGCTGAGGGCCCCAGCCACAGTTCACGCTGGCTGTGTCCCACTGGAACACACAGCCAGACCATGACCACTGTGGTGTGGACGATGAGCCCCCTTTCTGGAACTAGGCACGGCTGACATCCTAAGTGATGGCAGATGAGTGGCTGTTGGTAGTGCAGTGTTAGCTGCTCAGTCGTATCCAACTCTTTGTGACCCCACGGACTGTAGGGCTCTTCCGTTCACAGGAATTCTCCAGGCAAGAATACTGGAGTGGGTTGCCATTTCCTTCTCCAGGGTATATTCCCAACCCAGGGATTGAACCTGGGTCTCTTGCATTGCAGGCAGATTCTTTACCACCTGAGCCAAGCAGGGAGGAGCCAGATGTTGGCAGTAACTAAAGCTTCTCTCTCTCTGGACATGGTCACGGTTAGGGGGAAGAACCAAGAAACATTCTTTGCTAAAGATCCAGCCATCCAGCCATCTGAGGGTGACACCAAGAGCTGGTTAGCAGGAAGACAATGACATTACAGGGTAAATTATTCATTCAGTCACATTTGCCGAGTGCTCGTGATGCATCAGGCAGTGAACAGGAAGTTCTGTGATATGAAAGTGGGGAGGAATACAGGGCTTTGCAAAACCAAATGAAAGAGAAAACCTTTGATTGCTCCCAGGAATCTCAGGTTGACCCCTGCAGGAGCACTAGCAGGAATGGGCCGGGTGGCGGTCAGTTCCTGGCGGGAACTGAAGAGACTCATGTGAGAAACACCTGTTTCCTGGAACCTGGGTTTGAAAAAATTCTGCAGCATGGTTGCCTTCTACTTAAGGTCTTTACTGTCCTGTGTTGTTCCCATTATAGGTGTTGTGTTTTCTACCTCAAGTTTGAAATTTTTTTTTTGAAATGTGTCTGTTGTGGTTTATACTTATCCTTGTAGTCAACGATGTCCTTGAATCTCTAAAGTTAGAAAGTAAGCCACCCTCTCCAGAGCACATGGTGGGCAGGCAGTCTGCCTAGCTAGGGGACAGGTGAGCCATTCAAGCCCATCATTCACTGATCATTTCTGTCAGGACTAGAAGGCCAGTTGGCTCATGGAGATCATGTGTTTGATGCAAATGGGCACTCTTTCTGCAGTGGCAGGGCTTTGGGGCTCCCTGGCCTCCCTGTGGCCCTCCAGGAGCCCTGTGTGCACCACAGAAGAGGGCCCATCCACTTCCCCAGCCCCCAGAGAGCCACATACAGACCCCACACACTTCCCCACCATGCCTGGGGCCTGCCGCTGTGTGTGGCTGGGGGTGCACACCTGACGCTCTAATCACCGTGTCAAAATTTATAAACTTGAGCATTAGACCTGCTCGTTAAAAAATCACGAGTGTCTCACCCTGGGAAATCTACTTGACAAGTGAACATTTTCTCTTTTTTTTTTAAAAAGGCAACTGATTATTTTTCGTATTTTTCTTGTGCAAACTAATCTTGGTTTCACTCACTGTCCTATCTTGGAAATCCTCCACAAGTAATAGTGGCTTAAGCTGGGTAGGCAGGAACCCTGTCCAGCGCAGGCAATCTTTGTTGGGGAGTGTAGAGCCCACTTGCTTCTCTTGGAGATGACTCTCACGCAGCCACACAGAGACCAGATGGGCCCAGATCCCTGCATTACCTTCCCATTTGTCTCTTGAAGTGAAAACTGGGATTCGGTAGTTATCATCTTAGCCCTCTATCTAGTCCCCATCATCCTGGTGACTTCACACTCCTAGAGGGCAAGTCATCTTCCCACACAAGGCATACATGTCTTGTGCGATGTTAATTATTTCCAGTGGTTTCTGACATGGTTTAAACTTATCTGAACAGCCAAGTCAGCCAGGACAGGCAGCAGTGTTCAGTACTTCACTAACCTGCGACTCCCTCAACCCAACCCTCATGAGCTAGTTTTGAAACATTTATTCCTGTTTAAAACCAAGAGACCACATCTACCAAGTTCCTTCTTCCAGCATGTGGGAGGTGGTTTCCATATGAAAATGCCTTTATATGTGATAAAACACACTGCATTTAAACATTTGGAGGTGTTAGCTTGTATCATTTCACCAGGAATTTCTTTGGGACACTTAGTCTACACCCTGGGATTTTTTTGGTCTAGTTTTCCTCTAATTCTGAGCAGTTTTCAGTAAACAGTTCCTGGCACAAATCCGTGTCTCCTTTCTCCTGTTCACAGGGGAAGAGATGGATCTTTGCCTATTTCCTGTCTTCAGACACACAATTGTCTGGAATATAGCTTGTTTTCACATTTAGAACATTAAAATAAGGGTCCACCTTACACACCTATAGACTTTTCATACGACTGGTTACATATAACTGTATTTTTTTGCAAAAGGATTTTCTCCAAAAACTTGGAAAGAGGTCACTAAATCAGCAAGAAGACAAATCACATTGAAGAACATGATCTATTTAAACTTACTTTTTATTATCATTTTTTTCCAGTTACCCAGCATGCCACAATCTGATTGCTGACCTGGATGAAACAGAGTGAAATAAATGATTTACAAAGAGATATTTACATTCATCTGATTTGTACGTAATATGCCACAATGCACCGCGACCTTCCCAGTGGACCCCACCTCAGACTGTGGTGGGCTGCGTCGTCGCCGCCACATTCGTTGCCAAGTGGTCCCTGCAGGATGGACGGGCTGGAGCTGAAGTCTGACACTAGATGAGGAGACCTCCCGGTGTATGTTTTCAGAAAAGGCTTGAAGTTACTATGTTTTTATATCTGCTCATTTGTATGCTCTGTTACACATACGAATTTCAATAAATGAATTTTTTGAAGACTCGAATTGAAATGTTTCCTTTATATGGAAAAAACACACCAAAAAAAGGCACATATTTTTAACTAGGCTAAAGGGTATTAAGGACCAAACCTTTTTCCTACCATACATGTTTCTTTCCCTCTTGGTGATCTATACATATTATCCTTCAACTTTATTTCCTCTTGATCAACATCTCATAAGACTCCACTGTTTATCATCGTGCTCATTTGTGCACAATCAGAAGACACCAGGAAGCACTAAGCATTATCCTCTCCACTCTGTTAACAACAAAAACAGACAAAAAGCATCTTTGGCTTGGTGGTGTCATGTTTTTCCTTCAATATGAGTAACTGAGAGGAGCCTAAAAACGTACTCAGTGAAATTACAAAATTTACTTAAGTTCTATCAAACATCTGTACACAGATCATTATTTTAGTTTAAAATAGTATTTCTACTATACACAATTAAGCCCTCGAATGCTTCAAAGTAATAAAAATGGGCACTGAAAGTGTTATGTTGTCCTTGAGGATGACAAGGCTGCAGTCGGGACAAGTCCCTAACCTCGGGCCGTTCTCCCTGGCACAGATCTATCATCACCGTCATCACATCACCATCATGGCCTCTCAGATGGATGTGGACTAGGCTCCGGAGGCGGTGGGATGATACACCCGCAAAGACCATCCGAGTCTGTTGAGCATGGACAAGGTTCAAGCCTGAAAGAACAGAACTTCTATTCAGATTCAGAAGTTTTCTTGATTTCATCAACTGTGCTAGACATAAAGGTTGTCACGTAAGATATATTAATTGTCCCTAATTCTGTTTCAGGGACAGTAAATAAATTATACAATATTCTAAAAATATAGCACCTTTAAAGAATTATAGAGGTCACTTTATGTAAGCCTCCTGGATCTGTCAACCCCAGTGGTTTTGAGAGAAGAGCACATGTTAGAATGCCCTCCAGTTTGGCTGTGTGACACACACATACATGCTTGACCAACTTTGGTCCCAAAGCCGTTCCTCTATCTGGCTTAGTCACAGGAGCAAAGCCAAGTTTCATCAATAGTAGGTTTATGAGGTAAAATCAGAAAAAGGCCCCATCCAAAATGACCCTAGGTAAATCAGACTGTAGTCCAACCATCCTACCCATCTATTATCCATTTCTATGTTGGTTAATCTGCCATGAAGTTTTAAAAATATACTCTTAAGAAAGGAAGTATGCAGAGCAACACATTATTAGGAAGACACTGCTGATGAGCTACACTCCTTAAGAATTCTGGGGTCAAACCACCTGATGTGAGGACTATTAGGGGCTTAACAAATCTCCACAAAGATCAACCTCCAGCTTCACAGATCTCTTCTAGACCCACTGCTGAGAAGTCAGCATCCCCCCTTTGGAAGCAGCCTTTTTGTACAGTTGCACTATTGCCATTTTATTGAAGTAGTAAAATAATCCTGTGTGTTTTCTGACCTACAAGAAATTTACATACTTTCCTGTTTCCTAGAATGCGGTAATACCAGGTGGACCTACTACATCTTTTCAGAAAAGAAGGATATTTAATTTTCTGAGATTACAGAACCACATCCAACGACAAGAAACAGAGAAGTAGCAGATTGACATAGTGCTTTATTTAAGCTGTCTGTACGAAGGAAAATAATGTGCGTCCCTATCATATACGTGTAAAAATACTAAGGATGTACAGTGTACAAAAACAGTTTCTTGTAGTTATTTCACATCCTTGTGGGTCATATACTTAAGGAAAGAAACAGTTTTAGTATGACCAACAGTAAGAGTAAATACAGTTTCTTGGGTTCGTAGTTGCGTCTGCTTAAAATCCTTACCCAGATGACTAGATCTTGTGCGGATCTAATGAAAGAACTAGCAAGGTCGAGAAATGTCACAAACTGTAAAGCTACAGGGAGGTAATTCCATTACCAATTTAGAGGCTTTTCTTTTTATTTAAATAAATACTTTACATTTCATGCTTGCCTGTAATGCACTACCAGGAGCAAGATAAGGAAATTCTACTGTAGACAGTACAAACAGTAGCAGCAAAGTGTGTACACTGACGTGTAAGAGAAAGACCCTGCAGTTAGTAAGGAAGGCCCTTACTATGGACTCTAAGAGAAGCAAGTGGCCCCTGCAAGAACAGTCAGCTTTGAGAAGCTGGAGATCGGGTATGGGAAATGGGAAACACTGGAATAATGCTATGAAGTTAGTGTGGAAAGCAAAGCTCTGAGCAGCCCTGCCAGAAATCCACGCAGAAACAGCCAATTTTTCTCCAAGATGGCTGCATTACGGCCAAGAGGCAGACTTCGTGAGAGTCGGTACAGGAATGAGTCTGCAAAGCCTGAACTCCCGCTATTCCAACAGAGTGACTCCAGGTTCAGGCCTTTCCATCTGCCAGAATCCAAAACTTCAACTATGGGCAGATGAGGGAAGTTTTAGAATCTCCTATATGCAGTTTCTATTTGTCTCTTGTATTTCCATGTCAGCTGACTGAGATCAGGGAATGAAAGTAAGGGATTCTCAAAATCGAAGCCAAGAAAACACCTTATGTGACACTAACGGAATCTCACAGGGGATACGAGACTAAGCCCCAGACACCAGCTGGGCCCGGAGAGCCGGCTGTACAGAGTGCCCACCCTGGAGCACAGTCGACGCTGTCATTAGTCCGTAGGAAGTGTCCTTGGCCAAGGTCACGGCAATCACCTTACGATTTGGGGGGAAAAAAAACAAAACAACCAAAAACCAGAACCATCTGTGTGCTTAGTGTATGGTATTATACGTTCCCTCTGAAGAAATGAATGCTCTGAATGCCAGCCAGTCTCAGCTTTCCTCTCTTCCTCTCGCCTGTTTCTTTTTTATATACTGGATGCAAGACAACTTACAGGACATACCTTCTAGTCTACTTCCTTGTCAAAGTGAAACATTCAACATAATTCCAAGTGGAAAAAAAAAAAAGTTGAGCTATATGTGTAAGTAAGAGTGAACTATCATTGACTGTAACTTCCTACTCAGTACTAAGGATGAACTTTACTCAGATAGAGATATGAAAAATTAGGATAAAATCTATGTTTGAATATGTCTTAGCTGCCTTAGTAAAATGCCCTTTAACCCCCTGTCAGTCCCAGTGGTCCACCCACCGCCAGCAGTGGTTTCATGTCTATAAACCCACACTTCCAGCATCAAGAGGCTAAGACATCTGCATATGAATATGATTCATCCCACTTAGAAAGTCACTTGCTCTTTCATACAATGCAATCATAACACTACGGCACGCTGTAGTCTTCCATTTGGGAGCTGTCAGATAGTTTAACTAAAATACATCTCCACGATGGCTCCATGGAGTCAGGAGGCCTCCAGCTTGCCACAAGGGCCCCCTGCCCCCTGGACTTCATAGGCTGCTTTGGAAAATGTCAGCTCCTAGCACCAAAGGGTTTAATCTGAAGATCATCATTAATGAAAGAGAAAGATGAGGTTTGCATACATGTCCCCTTTCAGTGAGAAGTGTTGGAATTTGAGGACATGAGTATATACAGAAAAAGAAAAGTCAGAGGTGTTCTTTTTTGTTTTGTTTTTCTCCCTGATGGCTTAATTCAGTGATAAATGTACCATGATCAGAATAAACACACCAGGTCCTTATCCTTTACTACCCACTTTGTAAATACTTGAGATGTGTTCATTTTGCAAAATAAAGTCCACTTCTCATCATCCAGGTCTCAATTTTCTTCATTATATTATGTTGCCAGGCCATCATAACCTTTCAGTTCTCAAAATAGCAAATATAACATCCATTTGTTTCCACCCCTTGGCATAGATAGTTGAAGGTTTCTCATTTTTAGCACCAAGGGGTTGAATGACAGCATCTCTTCTCCCAAAGCCAAATTCTAATCTATATGTACAATTTCAGAGCCTCATCAAAAATTTTTTTACACAGGAGAAAAAGTGCATGAGTCTCACCAGCGTGTACATTCCTTGCACATGGGTCAAAAGAAACTGCAGTAAGTCTATGTTATGTAAGTTGGAGCTGCATTTGCTGACATGACATACAGTTCTCATCACTACAAAATAAATACTACTGCAATATAAACAAAATCATAAAAGGACATTCGAAGTTTTAACATCTGAGAAAAAGCTATTTCACGTAAAACTGAAAGTAAAACAAATCGAAACAAATGAGGTGAACACCTGTTCACCTCGGTATACAGATTTTGGTGAAAAACAGGATCGTTACACCTGTCTACATTCTTCAGCCATCAGAGGTGATAATATCAGGAAGGGGAAGAGGTTTCCAAGCACAGGGGAAATAAAATGCTCTCTGGTGCAAATCATATCGGAGACCCTTAAGTCATCTACTCTGCTGTGCACATGCCTCCTTCCTTGGCAGAACAATGTTCCTTTGCCAATAAGAGCCTGTGAAATCTGGACATCCACGTGGAACACCAGGCTTCCTCTGCAGTACTGAACAGGAATTTAAATTTATAAATGTATCTGCCTATCTTAACAGTTGTTCAGTCCTTCTCTCAAATGCTTCCTAATGAATTCCAGCCGGATCTTACTGATACATACCTAGTTTATGCACTCAGCTGAAATGCTTTACTAAGATTCTGCATATGCACATCACCACGCTTCCACAGTTGCTTGTTCTGAATTAAAAACTAAATCTTCTTAGTCTAATTAGTTTTTGATTTATCGTCTAGAAAGTTAAAAAATGTACCTAGAATCATTTAGCCTTCACTGTTAGGGAAAAACAAAAATTAAAAGATCAAAAGATGACAGTTGGTGCACAAATGAACAATGGTGGGCTCATGACTTTCAAAGATTGTAAAATTACCTCTTAAAGTTGCTATAATAGTAAGACAGTAGCAGCAACAGCATGAGACCTTAAGACTGAGATACAATTTCATGCAAAAACAAAAATGTCGAGGGTGTCTGCGTATATGTGTATTCTCATGTGGGTGAAAGGCGGCGAGGGGTGAAGACCTTGGACTGGTCTGGGATGTCTGAAGGTGCTCCTGCATTTGTAAGAGTTAGGACTGCTGTGATGTCCAGGAATCATTTTCAGTAATAAACCTAAGATGACAGTGAAGTAGCAGAAGTAAAGAGACTTATTCTCGTCCACTTGCAGAGTAGGAAAATTGAGGGAAGTGCGGCCGCCTCTCATTGTCCATGCAGTCCATACCGTCCTCATCATCTGTGGGCAGGAAATAGCTATTTTAATTTTATGTTAATTTTTTGCAACATAATCTCTGGTCTATGTAGCTCTAACTCCAAATATAATAAAGATTAACAGAGGCTAATGCTCCCAGAAACTTGTGTCTCTCAATAGAACATACAATGGATACACTTACCTCAAAAACCATCTCATTTTCAAACATATAATCTATGAAGAAATAATACTATCAAATCATTTCCTTCGTGACACTAACATTTCAAGACTCAAAACCGTGAAAAACTATGGAAGAAAAGATTCATGTCAATGTATGGCAAAAACTACCACAATAGTGTAATTAGCCTCCAATTAAATAAATGGAAAAAATTTTTTTAAATAAAAAGGAACAGACGATCTTCAGTTACCTTTAATTTCATGATATCATGCTGGTCAAAATTATAAAGTCAAAGAATCCAATGGCACTCAAAGTTATCTGCTAATATTTTCAATATCAGTGTCTTGAAATGCTTGTATTTCTTCTTCATGGCACTTTCGGTGTGATTGCAAAATTAAGTTTATTTGTGATTCCATTTCATCTGAGCCCCTGATTACATGGTTAAGATTTTACATTCTTTACATCTAATACCTGCTCTAACTCACCGGTCCTAATTTTTCTATGATAAAACCTTAGACTAGACAGAATAAAGAGAGTGGGTCAAGGAAAGAGAGGAAAAGATGTCAGCATCGTAGGCACTAGTTCGTCAGGAAACAGACTGGAAGATTTGAAAGGCATGGAGAGACTGTTTTAAGCAGTTCCTCCCTCTGCTCCTCTCTTTTTCTTGCATTTGCAGATTACAAAGGCTCACCCAACCTTTTCCCATAACTATCTGATGATTAAAATCTTGCAGTGTCAAAATGCTCTTCCTTCTCTGGGTCATGAATTCAGTCACTTGGCCCACAACGTTCCCTGTGATCTGCTCTGGGCTCTGAACAAAGTCCCTCCTGTCCTCGGGGCTCACTGTCTGTAGGGGAGGTGCCCCATTAAATCCCTCTGTCCACTCAAAATGCCTTTGGTCATATGCTATCCTATATAAAATAAGTGAGAGTCTTTCAAATACCCAACCTTCTTTCCTTTGAGCAAAATAATTCCCTTTCCTCAAATATATATAGGAAATACGTGTTACCAATTCTTTTAATTTTCTGGCCTCTCCACAGAACGGGAGAAGGAACCCAGGCCAGACCCTGCTGTATCGTGGGCACTGACCCTGTCACACAAGAAGGATGTTGCTCTGCACTCCTCTCAAGAGTAACGAACACTGCTGCCCTTTCCTTTCCTCACCGTTCTTTTCAGAATCCTATTTTTTTTAACTAAAAGATTCTTTAAAATTCTATTTACTTATTCTTGGCTGTCCTGGGTCTCGGCTGCTGAGCAAGCTTCACTCTAGTTGCGGCGAGTGGGGGCTGCTTGTCAGCTACAGTGTAGCGGCTTCTCTTGTTGCAGAGCGTGGGCTCCGGGGGTTGTGGGCTCAGCAGTGGTGGCCCCCAGGCTCAGCAGTTGTGGCGCACGGGCTTAGTTGCTCCGAGGCATGGGGATCCTCCTGGACCAGGGATTGAACCCATCTCCTCCACTGGCAGGCAGATTCTTCACTTCTGAGCCACCAGGGAAAACCCAGCACTCTATTTTTAACAGAAGATTCTGGAGCTGGGTTCGATCCCTGGGTTGGGACGATCCCCTGGAGAAGGGAACAACTACCCACTCCAGTATTCTGATCTCAGGGTCACAAAGAGTTGGACACAACTGAGTGACTTTCACATCATCAGAAATGGGATCAAGTTGCTAACCAAAATTTGTAGCCTTGAATATCCCAGAAAATATAATTTTATTAGGTAGGACACAATCCATCAAGAAGCAGTTATGGTTTCCTGCTCCTTGTAAACCCTCCTCCTGCAAACAGACCTTTTAAACTCAGCATTTCCAGATAGCACTGTGATTTAAGGAAATCTCTGCATCCTTATAAAATAACTGGTTAGGTACCAAGCAAACCACAGGCATCTTTTAGATCAAATACCTTCCACAGTATTTTCAGATATACTAAAGACGGAAGACACGGGATGGCATATCTGTTTTGAGTCATGAACTATAAAAACTCTCTAAAGCAGTGGTCCCCAACCTCTTTGGCACCAGGGGCCAGTTTCGTGGAAGATAATTTTTCCATGGACCAGGCAGTGGGGGATGGTTTCGAGATGATTCAAGTGCATTTACTATGCACCTTATTTCTAATCTTATGACGCCACTGATCCGACAGGAGGTCCTGGTCTGTAGCCTGGAGGTTGGGGATCCCCTGCTCTAGCAGAAAGGCAGCTGAAACCTTAACATTCAGACTCTGCCAATCACATTGCAAAGAACAGTTCTCCCCACTAGCAGCTTTGTTTTGCTGGGTGTGTTTTGGCACAGTGAACAGACAGCATGTGTGGGAAGCCTGATGCTGTCTGGCCTCGGACTCAGAAGGACTTGCCCGGCTCCCTGGGTTGCAACCAGGATTTGCACCAAGGTGGGAAGGACTGGAGACCAGGGCAGTCAGGCTCCTGACAGGAGGAGGGGTTGGATTTCCTTTTCGAGGATTATTATTGCTATGAGGCAGCAAAGTTAAGAGAAACTTTTCATTCTGACACTTTAGGAACAAGTTAATCCCATTTCTGAACATTAGCATAAATCTCATGGATAACCTTGCGAGGGCCCCACATTTGGATCTTCTTTAAAGTCAGTTACATCACCTTCTCCATTTCCCTCCTTTTCTTTTGAACGTGGCATTAGTGAGAGGCAAGTCTCTGATCATGGCCCCAAGAGGAACCGTGAGTCAGGGAAGTGCTGGGACAGGAATGAGGGGTTCCCCTGAGCCCTTGGTACTGTGCACGCTAGTGGGGGGCTGAGGAAGAAGAAGCGCTCCAGGGAAGTGCCAGCTGACAGGGCAGCCAGCTGCCCCAGCCAGGCCTTCACACCCAGTCAACGCATATAAATGCATTCACACTCAGGAAGCAGGTTCAGAGGGAACAGTGATGATAATGGACATGAACTGTGCAAAAAATCCAAATAGCACACCCCTGGGAAAAAGAAACAGTGTGATCAACCCTATATTATGCAACCGAATCCCTGGATCCAGGCAGCATTAGTTGCCTGATTTCCTTAGAACATTAACTAAAGTAATTATATGGCAGCAAAAGCTCAAAGAAATCCCCTTTTTCTCTAAGAGGAAGGCAGAGGACCATTAATGGATGTAAAGCAAGAAGACACATTCCAAAATCTGCTCAATTAATTAACACCAGCGAGGACAATCTGGCATATTACTGCAGCTGTTTGTAAAAAAGGAACATTTGCCTCTCTAACTGCTGATTTGTTCTAAAAAATAACTCCATTCTGTTCTACAAAAGCAAGGTGGCAAGTGGGGAGACAATCGCTAACTTAATGGTCCTACTGTGGCCTTTTGTGAACAAAACCTCTGTGCTTTTAGCAGCTTCAGAGCTGCACTGGTCTCTCACCAGCAACACTATTCAAAGCTGCAAGAAGAAAAGATTATGTTAAATGTAATCACAGTTCACGGCTTCACAGATTTTCCTTTGATCCGCCTCTTAAGGGGATTTAGGATACACCCACGGATCACCCAAGTGAAAACACTGCCCTTGTGCCCAGAAGAAGCCAGCTGCTGCAGACTGCAAGCACTGAGGCCACGCCCTGAGGCAGGGATCCAGCCCCACGGCCTGGCCCTGGGAGCCACGCTGGGCTGAGCCGCAGAGGACAGCCTGGCTGGTGCCCACCCCTTGGCCACAGCCCACCCCACTGAACTCTCTCATCTGACTTCTCTCTCTAGAAACCTTGAATCAGAAACTAAGACAAGCAGGTGCATGGGGCCGTCCTGCCCCTAGACTGGGGTACACTCTTGTCAGTCCAGATGCTGCTGGAGGCATGTTCTGGGGCCACCTAGGGCTCAGCGTCAGGGAAGGGTCCTGCCTCACAGCCAGCATCACAGTTCAGCAGCCCCTTCCCCATGCCCCTCCACTCATGCTTGCTCTTTTTTGCTAGGGTTTTACCTATCATCACTCTTCACATAGTGGGTCACGTATCAAAGGACACTATGGTTGTGGTTAACCTGATGCTTCAATAAAATGAAAAATACGGTTATTTAAACCTATAGAACTCGGGGTGCCTTTCCTAAAGAGATGGCTTCTCAGGCACACACAGTGAGTGACCTGCCACATTCCAGAACTAGTGTGGGGTGCTGGGAGACAAAGCAGGGCCCAAGTCCAGGGCTTTTTCAACCCACCTTTCTCTTCCACACTGATATTTTCCTTGCTTTCTGGAATAAAATTTGCACTCATAGTTTTGCATTTACATGGCCTACCTATCTCTATGACTCTCAAAATAGCACATTTAGCTTGTCCTAAGAGTTAGAGTCCACGAATACCAAAAGGTCTATTTAACCTCACCAAGCTCCATGTAAAATTGCATGAGGATGTCAGCCAAACACAAATTCTGGGCTGGGATAGGCAGCAGCACTGTCTGGAGCGAGCCAGGCCTCCTCCCGGCCCAGGCCTCACTAGAGTCTGTTTCTTTACTCACTTAACACGTATTCATTGAATACGTATGCTGAGCCAGGTACCTAACTCAGAGCTGGGGCTAGCAGCGAATAAGACAAACCAAATTCTTCTCAGAGCTACCGTTGTTCAAGCTGGAGAAAGAGACAGTAAAATAAACTAACAAATTAACCAGAAGGATTCCAGCAAGTAAAGGTGTCAATGTACAGAATTAGGGGGTGGGGTGATGGGGTCTGAGGGGCTGCACTGTTTTTAAGGTAAGGAGGCTAAAGAAAGTGCTCTGATACAGTGACACGTAGAGGTCTGAAGGACAAGTGAGAATCATTCGTGCGTGTATCTGGGAAAAGAGAATTCCAGGCCGAGCACGGTAAACACACAGCCCTGAGGCACACTGTGTGTTCATAGTGGGGCTGGAACCCAGGGACTGCAGGGAAGACAGACAGGATGAGGCCAGAGAGGGGGCAGGGCCAGATCTGACAGCTGTGCAGCCAGTGTCGGCGGCTGGGTTTACAGTGCAGCTGGGAGGCTCCTGGAGGGCTTGAAGCAGGAGGATGCAGTCTGACTACAACTAAGGTTATATACAAACGAGGAGGCCCCCAAAATGCTCTCTGGTGGGAAGCACTTCTAGGCTAGTCCAACAACTCAACGGTGTTGCCCAGAATTTCAGACAATTAAATTGTACCACCAACAGCCTACACTGGGCCAGGGAAAACCTTGCCGTGGCTGTGCCCACTGCTCCCCTTCAGCTGGTCCTTAGCTGACCGCCCACCACTCCACAGGCCTTCTAACATCTTCAGCTCTCAGAGATTCTGATTCTAGCAACGAAGCCCTTCACCCACCATTGGTGACAAACTACGAGCAGGGCCTCAATATACTGCCATTTCACACTTTGACCAACTTTACCACTGGCTAAGCTGTGACTGTGGGACTTGGAAAAGCTCCTCTTCTCTCTGGGTTTTAATTTTTTCCCTTATAAAATGAAACTTAAGAGGCTCTTAAATTCTTGGAAGTCTAAAGAAAGAAAAGTATATATGCACACATAATTACATTTTTCATTTCATAGTATTTATGATCCCGCTTTTTTGTCAGCCATAGGTCTCAGATTAAAAACCCAGCCTAGACTACTCCTATTTTGCCTTTCAAAGCTGCAATCAATTGACCACATCCACCGTGGCAACAGTACTTCAATCTTCCCTCTCATGGACGCTCAGTGTAAATCAGCACTATCAGCTAGTTTGCTTTTTAAAAAGGAAAAGAGAGGAGAGGACATGTAGAGAAGGATATAAAAGAAAAAAAAAGGAGGAAAAACTAATATGATGTTATTGTGTAAGCCACAAGATGTGTGATTTGAGGAAATCTTCTAGCTATCCAAATTTGTCCCTGAAACTCAATTTTGTCCTCACTCCTAAACTAATGATGACAGATACAGGCCTTTGTCAACAGGCAAGAATGCTTATAAATTACATTTTATAAACTTTTCTTCCCATTAAGGGAAAGGTATTCATTAAAATGTGGGGTACACACTAGTACCTGTGGAATCATTTTAAGTGGTGCATGAACGTATAGTTTCAATAAATTTGTAATTTAACTTATCAAAAACTATTAGCAAACTAAATGATTTCTTCACAGATATTAATGCTTAAGACAAAGCTAAGCAAAAAAGGGTGATTCAGTTTAAAGTGGATTTTAAAAAACCGCTAAGTAAGCACAAGACCAGAATCACCAAAATCCTGAAGGCAGTGTCTGAATGAGCAGTGGGAAATAAGGGGGGTCTTCATTTCAGCATCCTTTTAGTTGAGGTCAAAATAATTTATTGGAGAATGGTAGGGAAGAATTAGCTTCCCTGGTGGCTCACTGGTAAAGAATCCACCTGCCAATGCAGCAGATGCAAGTTCGATCCCTGGGTCTGGAAGATCTCCTCGAGAAGGAAATGGCAGCCTCCTCCAGTATTCTTGCCCAGGAAATCCCATGGACAGAGGAGCCTGGCGGGCCAGTCCTTAGGGTTGCAAAGAGTGGGACACAACTTAGCGACTCAGCACACGTGCACGCAGAAAAGAGCTAGCTAGTCTAAAATTTAGCCTATAATTCTCAAGTCTACAATTTTTCCATATATAATTTTTACTCAAAAAAACTTCTCTCTTAGCTACCTGTCTTTAAGTATTTCCACTGAGAGCCCATGTTCTTAAAAGGAATAGAGTTACATCACTATGGAATTTGAATGAGAAAATTATCAGTTTTAAATGGCTGTTTTCTTCAATTATATTGGAACATTATCAACTGCCTTCTAGATTTACTTACATTTTTCAGGTGGTGTTATTGTAATAGTCTGAGCTGTAAATTCTTCATCAAAATATCTGGTGTCTGTCTCAGATGTTACTTGAGGCTTAAAAGGAGGTACAAGCTGTAAGAAGCAAAAGGGTACTATTAAGAGACTTTAATTTAGGGAAATACATTTCTAAGATAAAATTAGAGAGCGAGTACTGAATGAATAGCGTATGAGGTTAGACTTCTCAGTCACTGTACAAGGCAGATGTGTCTTTGCCTTCATGGTCAGAGGTATTTGGCTTCATGGTTAAGTCTAAACAGAACAGTAGATACTTGGTTGTTCTATGTAACATTTGAAGGGTCATGTGAAATAGAACAAATGAAAGTCAAAGAAAAAAATGGGAAGAGGATATTGAAAAGTCTGTCCCAATATTTTTCCCTAGGAAAGTACATACAAAACCAATGGATCTGGACTGCTGTCACAGAACATAGGGTCTTCCTGCTACAGGAAAAGCACTTGCTGGCTTTCTCTAGCTCTTCCAGGTGCCTGGCTGAACAGGTTATTATTAAAAATGCAACTTAATAACACAGTTATTACCTAGGTCAAAAATAGCACACCACCTCTGGACCTGGCAAAGGGGCTTGTGGCAGCCCCTGAAGTGATGTGCAAACATTTCATAGATTTGATCAGCTCCTCAAAGGGAACCATGACCCAAAAGATTAGGAGGAACTACTCTAAGGGTTGAAAGAACTGACTCATTTGCCTCCAACCTGCAGCAGGCACGCAGTGGGGGAAAAGTCCTGGGCTGCTGAAGGTTACAGAATCCCGAGCCCTGTAAATCTCTGCGTCAGTAGCCTCCACTGGCCAGTGGGACTGGAGCCAGGAGGGGGCTCCTGCTTCTCAGGGCTCCCAGCCTCACAGGCGAGAGTCTACAGGTTTCTTCAACACAGGGAGCCCAGCCCCAGAGCATACTCTTTGACGAATACCACTCTGATGAATGGTGGTATTCATTCTGATGCTCTGATTCATACCATGAAGACAGAAAGATGAAAAACAGAATGACAGAAATTACTATGTTTTATAAAAATTTTACAGAAACAAATACCCAACTGGCATCACTCAATGCACTTTCCACACTTACTGTCACCAAATTTATGTTAAAGTAAGACAAAGATCTTTAAATTATTCTCTAGATGGACTATGCTTTAATAAACCAAGGGGTAAGCAAAGTTAAAAGCATGTTTTCAAAATAAAGGACCGCATTTCAGTTTATAGCACATGTTATAAAGCATTTGAAATTTCTTTTCTTTCGAACATTCTTTCTCTATGCCCCCAATACAGAGATATTCTAAAGTTTCTATCACTAGCAAGCACTCTTTCTTGGGGGGACTGAATCAAATTCAGGTTGCACTGATCAGCTGTTGCTAAGATGTTGCTAAGATAACAACACATTTCCAGCTGCTCTGTTAGGATGACTGGACACAAGCAAGCAGTTCACACCACTGATGGAAATCGTCCCTCCTCTATTCATTCAAAAGTGCAATCTCACACTGCTTTATCCTCCTTCAAAAGACTTTTCAACATCTCACACATACACACGTGCATCACCATTACACCTCCTCCTCAATAAAATAAAAGTTCCCCGAGAACATGATTCTACAAATCCCTCAATGGCATCACAGACATACATACAAGAACACCAGTGGTGACAGTGACTGCAGAATTGGGGGTTTTCCTTCAAGAAAACAGAGGGGATATCTGCCTTTCTTGCAGGCAACTAGAAGACAGGGATTTTGGCTGTAACTTTCTTTCTGATTCACCATTCTACAAATGTTCCAAAAATAGGTCTCACCCTTCTAATAAGAAATTAAGCACAAGAAATTCTTAGAGCAGAAACGGCTTCTACTGAGAATGCAGACTAGGTTTTGCTTATCTCTGCCCACCCTTCCCATCTGTTTCCTTCTGATGGCAGAAACTTAAATCTGCCTTCACGTTAAGGGAAACATGTTATCTTTTTAGATGAGAGAGAGAATGGCCACCTGAGACTTTAAAAAAAAACTGAAACGAACTTTATGCAGTTTTCACACTACTACAGGGAGCTCAAACTAGTCTTCATTCAAATATCGTGATACCGCATTACCTGACCACCTCTCTCAAACACCTGCCCTCCCCTGCCCATCACTTTCTATCCTCACACTGCTTTCTCTTCAAAAAACTTTTCAACATCCGATGCATATCTACCTATATATACACACAGAAAAAATACAGGCTTATTGTCATCATAATTGTGTCTCCTCCCCAATAAAATACAAGTTCCATGAGAGCAAGTCCTTATAAAAAAGATTTACTGAGGTATGGTTGACATAAATTGTAAATATATCTTAATATAAGACTATACAAAAAAGTATACAATTTCATGTTTTGACATATGTCTACACCCATGCAATAAAGATAATGAACTTACTCATCACTTGTACATGTTTTCTTATAACCCTGTGTAATCCCCTCCTCTTTTCTATTCACCTGCAGACAATAGCTGATTTGCTTTCTGTCATGAATGATTTGTGTATATTTTCTCGACATCTAAGTATCTGGAATCGAATAGTATGTATTCTTCATCTGGTTGTTTTCACTTAGCATGATTATTTTGACACTCATCCACGTCACTGCATGTATTGACAGCTCATCCATTTTACTGCTGGGTAATTATTGTTGTTGTTCAGTCTCTCAGTCATGTCCTACTCTTTGCAATCCCATGGACTGCAGCAAGCCAGGCTTCCCTGTCCTTCACTATATTCTTGAATCTGCTCAAACTAACATCCATTGAGTCGATGATGCCTTGCAACCATCTCATTCCGCCTTGCAACCATCTCATTCTCTGTCGACCCCTTCTCCTCCTGCCCTCAATCTTTCCTAGCATCAGGGTTTTTCCAATGAGTCAGTTCTTCACATTAAGTAAGCAAAGTACTGGAGTTTCAGCTTTAGCATCAGTGAGTGCTTCCAATGAATATTCAGGACTGATTTCCTTTAGGAGTGACTGGTTTGATCTCCTTGCAGTCCAAGTGACTCTCAAGAGTCTTCTCCAGCACCACAGTTCGAAAGCATCAATTCTTCGGTGCTCAGCATTCTTTATACTCCCAACTCTCACATCCATACACGACTACTGGAAAAACCATAGCTTTGACTAGACGGATCTTTGTTGGCAAAGTAACGGCTCTGCTTTTTAATACGCTGTTTAGGTTGGTCACTGTTTTTCTTTCAAGGAGCAAGCGTCTTTTAATTTCATGGCTGCAGTCACCATCTGCAGTGATTTTGGGAGCCTAAGAAAATAAAATCTGTCACTGTTTCCATTTTCCCCCCATCTATTTGCCATGAAGTGATAGGACTGGATGCCATGATCTTCGTTTTGTGAATGTTGAGTTTCAAGCCAGCTTTTTCACTCTCCTTTTTCACCTTCATGAAGAGACTCTTTAGCTCCTCTTCGCTTTCGGCAGATAGCGAAGATATGATAGAATGATATCAATTGCGTATCTAAGTTACTGATATTTTTCCAAGCAATCTTGATTCCAGTTTGTGATTCATCCAGCCCGGCATTTCACATGATATACTCTGCATATAAATTAAACAAGCAGGGTGACAATATACAGCCTTGATGTACTCCTTTCGCAATTTGGAACCAGTCTGTTGTTCCATGTCCGGTTCTAACTGTTGCTTCTTGATCTGCATACAGGTTTCTCAGGAGGCAGGTAAGATGTATTCCCATTTCTTGAAGAATTTTCCACAGTTTGTTGTGATCCACACAGTCAAAGGCTTTAAGGTAGTCAATGAAGCAGAAATAGATGTTTTTCTGGAATTCGCTTATTTCTTCTATGATCCAACTGATGTTGGCAATTTGATCTCTGGTTCCTCAGCCTTTTCTAAATCCAGTGTATGAAGCCTCCTCAGACAATCATTTTGCCTTGTTGCATTTCTTTTTCTTGGGGATGGGTTCGGTCACCACTTCCTGTATAATGTTACAAACCTTCGTCCATAGTTCTTCAGGCACACTGTCTATCAGATCTAATCCCTTGAATCTAGAATGGCCTAAGGGTTTTCCCTACTTTCTTCAATTTAAATCTGAATTTTGCAATAAGGAATTCATGATCTTGAGCCACAATCAGCTCCTAGTCTTATTTTTGCCGACTTAAAGGTGACATAGATTATGGAACTTTAATTGCCATTTTAATTAAATAAATGTGGTTATCTCATACAGCATTCTGTAACGACATACATGGATCAAAAGTACTGGGAACACAGACCCTGATAGTAAAAACTGTCACCTACTAAATGCTTAGATTTGCCATAGGTACTAATCTGGTGCTATAGCTCTGCCTCTTTAAAATAACTCGAGAGTAACTAAAATTGGGCCAAGATCCTGATTTATTTAATCTCTAATTCTTCTGAAAAGCTGATTTTATGGTTTGTGAGTGTGTGCGTGCACACCTGTGTATTCCAATATACACAGGTATTGGAAAAGTGGGAATATGGAAAGAGGATTTATTTCAGACAAAACTAACAGATCTATGACAAATAAGATTTAATTATATTATCTGCCAAGCTTCTCCATGCCAATTATCCTTACAGATGACCAGAAACTCAATAACTATTTTTTCATTTTTGCAAAATTACTATACAATAGTAATTCATGTCCATAATGTTTACTTTGATTTCATAAAAAAATGCACCAAGGGATCCAAGGTATATATCACACTAATATACAATTATTATATCATAAATTGACCCCAACAAAATGACTATTTTAGCTATGACTCTTTGCGAGTCATATTATATTTTAGCTATAACACACGTTAAATATTTAATCAATACATCTGGAACTTAGAAGGGCTTTTAACTGTGGGTCTGTGGACAGGTGATACTATTCACAAGCATCCACAGGTACAAGGTATATTTGAAGATTTCAGTAATACTTGGAGAAGAGCTGCTTATAAAGGTAAAAGTGTTCTCATTAGTGAAATGAAGAGGGCCTTACTGAATGCTTCTGTGATAGTGAGGACAGGCAAACTGCACGCATTATAAATTCAGGGTTCACCAAGAGCCTGCTGAAACAATGTATTCTTTATCCCTCCTCCAGGAGATTTCATAGGTATTGTCCGGCAGCAGCAGTGTGGCAGCCACTCATTACTATTTCTGATTAGAAATGTTCAAGAACATGGGCAAAAGTTAAATGAATATGTAAACTGGGAAGAAATTTTATATATATAGGCAATTTTCAACTTATAAACCAGCCTATATGGACACTGGAGAAAACCTAAGACTTATTTCAACAGACAGAAAAGAAAAGCAAATTAAAAAATCCTATACAATGTGGCTCCCAGGCAGTAATATTAAAGTCTATTCAACCTAAAATACAAGAAAGCAATGTTAATAAGGCTACCAACCATTAATCATAATATGTTCATAGAAAAATTCATTTATATTTCTATGAAGATGACCAAGAACTTAGCTCCTTTGCTCAAGTTCCTGTAATGACAACCACACTCTCTCATTATCACACCAGATCAACTCCTTAGAAAAGAGGCAGTGATAAGAGAACTCCTAGGTTGAGGGGGACAAGGTTTTGGTGAGAAATGAAGAAAGATAAGTAGCGGATTTAAAAGTTGAGCATGAAAAGATGAAGTCTTTAATTTGTGGAAGAGAGGCAGAGAGGGCAGCACCTATGAGAGAGGTCACAGGTGGACACATACTTGTCTTTCCTAAGTTATATATTCAAGCTTCTCCTTGTAGATGTACACTAGCAGTTGAACAGCAGAATGGTAAAATTAAAAGAAATAAGAAGCAGCAGTACCACCTAACCTGGGAAGCTTTTAGTTAAACAGGACTTTAAATGATCTGAATGACTCCACAGGCATACTGTGGAGATACTACTGACTCTGGAACAGACCACCGCAATAAAGCTAAAAGAGCGGTAAGGAGAGCCACGAGAACTTTTTGGTTCCCCAGGGTGTATAAAAGTTATGTTTTCACTGTACTGTAGTCTCTAATGTGTGCAATAACATCATGTCTAAATAACACTCCTAAAAAAATATTAAGTATCATCTGAACCATCAGCGAGTTCTAATCTTTTTGCTGGTAGAGGCTTTTGTGTCCATGTGGGCTTATGTCTGCTGCTGACTGATCAGTGTGGTGGTTGCTGAAGGGTGGGGTGGCTGTGGCCATTTCTTAAAATAATTATGAAGTTTGTTGCATCAATTGACTCTTCTTTTCACAAATGACTTCTCTGTAGCACGCAATGCTGTTTAATAGCATTTTACCCACGGTAGACCATCTTTCAAAATTGAAAACAATCCTCTCAAATCTTACTGCTGCTTTATCGATCACATTTATGCAATATTCTAAACACTATGTTTTCATTTCAACAATCTTTATAGCATCTTCCTGAGATGGAGTAAACGCCATCTCAAGAAACGACTTTCTTTGTTCATCCACAAGAAGTAACTCCTCACGTGTTCAAGTTTTAAAATGAGGTTACAGCAATTCAGTCCTATCTTCAGGTTCCACTTCTAATTCTAGGTCTCCTTCTATTTTCACCACATCTGCAGTTACTTCTTCCATGGAAGTCTTGAACTTCTCAAAGTCATCCATGAAGGCTGGAATTAACTTCTTCCAAATTCCTATTAATGATGAACTTTTAACTTCTTCATGATATGTTGTTAATAGCATCTACAATGGTGTATCTTTTCCAGAAGGCTTTCAACTTACTTTGCCAGGTCCAACAGAGAAATCTGTACAGCAGCTGCACTCTTAAAAAAAATGAATTTAACTAATAAAACTTGAAAATTGAAATGATTCCTTAATTCAAGGGCTTCACAATGGATGTGTCTTCAGTTCATTCGCTCAGTTGTGTCCGACTCTTCGCAACCCCATGGTCTGCAGCACGTCAGGCCTTCCTGTCCATCACCAACTCCTGGAGTTTACTCAAACTCATGTCCATTGAGCTGGTGATGCCATCCAACCATCTCATCCTCTGTTGTTCCCTTCTCCTCCTGTCTTCAATCTTTCCCAGCATCAGGGTCTTTTCAAATGAGTCAGTTCTTTGCATCAGGTGGCCAAAGTATTGGGAGTTTCAGCCTCAGCACCAGTCCCTCGAATGAATATTCAGGACTGATTTCCTTTAGGATAGACCGGTTGGATCTCCTTGTTGTCCAAGGGACTCTCAGGAATCTTTTCCAACACCACAGTTCAAAAGCATCAATTATTTGGCACTCAGCTTTCTTTATAGTCCAACTCTCAGATCTATACATGACTACCAGAAAAACCACAGCTTTGACTACATGGACCTTTGTTGGTAAAATTATGTCTCTGCTTTTTAATATGCTGTCTAGGTTGGTCATAACTTTTCTTCCAAGGAGCAAGCATCTTTTAATTTCATGGCTGCAGTCACCATCTGCAGTGATTTTGGAGCATCCCAAAATAAAGTCTGTCACTGTTTCCATTGTTTCCCCATCTATTTGCCATGAAGTGATGGGACCAGATGCTATGATTTTAGTTTTCTAAATGTTGAGTTTTAAGCCAAGTTTTTCACTCTCCTCTTTCACTTTCATCAAGAGGCTGTTTAGTTCTTCTTTGCTTTCTGCCGTAAGTGTTGTATCATCTGCATATCTGAGGTTATTGATATTTCTCCCAGCAATCTTGATTCCAGCTTGTGCTTCATCCAGTCCAGCATTTAAAGGCAAAAAGATAGGACACTGAAAGATGAACTCCCCAGGTCAGTAGGTGCCCAATATGCTACTGGAGATCAGTGGAGAAATAACTCCAGAAAGAATGAAGAGATGCAGCCAAAGCAAAAACAATACCCAGTTGTGTATGTAACTGGTGATGGAAGTAAAGTCCGATGCTGTAAAGAGCAATATTGCATAGGAACCTGGAATGTTAGGTCCATGAATCAAGGCAAATTGGAAGTGGTCAAACAGGAGATGTCAAGAGTGAACATCAACATTTTAGGAATCTGTGAACTAAAATGGACTGCAATGGATGTGTCTTAGCAGGCAGGAAAACATTAACTTTGCTGTACATTCCCACCAGATGACTAGGTGCATGGCAATGAGCAATAGAAATATTTTGAAAGGAATCTTTTTATCTGAGCAGTAGGTCTCAACAGTAGGCTTAGAATATTCAGTAAACTATGTTGTAAACAGATGTGCTGTCATCCAGGCTTTGTTGCTCCATTTTTAAAGCACAGGCAGAGTAGACAGTATAATTCTTAAGAGCCTCAGGATGTTTGGAATGATAAAATGAATACTGGCTTCAATTTAAAATCACCAGTTGCACTGTGCATGCATGCTCAGTTGCTCAATTGTGTCTACTTCTTTGTGACCCCATGGACTACAGCCCATCAAGCTCCTCCGTCCATGGGATTCTCCAGGCAAGAATACTGGAGTGGGTTACCAATTTCCTCTTCCAGGGGATCTCTCTGGCCCAGGGATCGAACCCACGACTCCTGTGTCTCCTGCACTGGCAGGCAGATTTTTTACCACCAAGCCACCTGGGAAGCCTCACTAGCTGCATTAGCCCCTAACTCAAAAGAGTCAGTCTGTTCTTTGAAGCTTTGAAGCCAGGCACTGACTTCTCCTCTCTAGCTATGGAAGTCCTTGATGGCATCTTCTTCCAAAAGAAGGCTGTTTTAACTTCATTGAAAATCTGTTGTTTACTATAGCCACCTTTATTAATGATCTTAGCTGGATAATTTGCTGCAGCTTCTTACACAACACTTGCTCTTTCACTTTGAACTTTTATGTTATGTACGGAGACAGTTTCTTTCCTTAAACCTTGTGAAGCAACATCTAGTTTCGAGATTTTCTTCAGAACTTTCCTTACCTCTCTTGGCCTTCAAAGAATGCAAGTATCAGGGTGTGGCGCCAGATCAGGCTGTGGCCTATGGGAATGCTGTGGCTGCTTTGATCTTCTATCCAGACAATTCAAACTTTCTCTACATTAGCAATACTGCTGTTTTGCATTCTTACCATTTGTGTGTTCATTGAGTAGCACTTTTAATTTCCTTCAAGAACTTTTCCTTTGCATTCACAACTTGGCTAAATGGAGAAGAAGCCTCGTTTTGGGCTTATCTTGGCTTGCAACATATCTTCTCCACTAAGCTTAATCATTTCTAGCTTTTGATTTAAACTGGGAGACATGCAATTCTTCCTTTCCCTTGAACACTGGTAGGCCACTGTAGGGTTGTCAATCAGCCTTCTTTCAATAATGCTGTGTCTCAGGGGAACAAGGAGACTCGAGGAGGAGGAGAAAAACGGTGGAACGCCCGGTCTGTGAAGCAGTCAGAACACACAGCATCTACTGTGCATCCATTAAGTGTGGCTCATGAAGCCTCCAGACAATTAAAGTAGTAATGCTAAAAATCACTGACCACAGATCACCATAATAAATACAAAAAGAAAGAGTCTGAAATGTTTTTAAGAATTATCAAAAATGTGATAGATACATGAGGTGAGTAAACGTTTTTGGAAAAGCTGCACTGATAGACTTGATAGGCACAGGGTTGCCACAAACCTTCAATTTGCAAAAACATGCATTATCTGTGAAGAACAATAAAGTGAAGTGCAATAAAACAAGATCTGCATGTATTCCTTAAGAAGGACAAAGAAGTATGTTTGGAGGATCACTTATTAATGCATTTTAATTGAACTATAAAATATTTGCGTTGAAAAACCAAAAATGAACTTTTTGGCCAACCCAACAGAGTAAAGAAAGGATAATGTCCATGTACAAACCTAGTGGAAAAATTAAAAGACAAAAGTGGTAAAGCCATCTATATCCACCATAAGCAGGTAATAGGTATATACAACATTTAGATGTAAAATATGGTATCAAAAACAGTAGTCACGAGGGGAGGAGAGTACAAATGCAGGATTATTAAAGTACATTTGAAAGTCAGAGATCAGCAACTTAAAACAACTATATATGTATATGTATGATAGTAATCTCCTGATAACCACAAATAATCTGTAAGAGATACACATACAAAAAATAAATCCAGACTTAACACTATAGTCATCAAACCATGAGAACAAAACAAGAAGGGGGGGAAGAAAAGACCTACACAAACACCCCCAAAACAATTCTTAAAAATAGCAAAAAGAATATACTTATTGATAATTATCTTAAATGTAAATAGACTAAATCCTCAATTCAAAAGACAGAGAGTGGCTGACAGATACAAAAACAAGACCCATATATATATGCAGCCTACAGACTCACCTCAGATGTAATGACATAGAAAATGATGGGAATGGAAAACGTACTGCATGAACATGAAAATCAACAGAAAGCTGGAGTACAAATACCTAGACAAAACAGACTTTAAAGACCAATGCCAGAGACAAAGGACACTGCACAATGATCAAGGAATCAACCCAAGAAGATATCGTAACTGTACTATATATGTATGCACCCAACATAGGAGGCCTTCAATATATAGTGAACACATACATAGTGAAAGTCACTCAGTCGTGTCCGACTCTTTGTGACCCCATGGACTACACAGTCCATGGAATTCTCCAGGTCAGAATACTGGAGTGGGTAGCCTTTCCCTTCTCTAGGGATCTTCCCAACCCAGGGATGGAACCCAGGTCTCCCACATTGCAGGCAGATTCTTTACCAGCTGAGCCACAAGGGAAGCCCAAGAATACTGGAGTGGATAGCCTATTTCTTCTCCAGCGGATCTTCCTGAGCCAGGAATCAAACTGGGATCTCCTGCACTGCAGGCAGATTCTTTATCAACTGAGCTATCAGGGAAGCCCAATATATAAGGCAAATAGAAGTAGAAATTGCCAGGAACACAATAATAGAGGTGGATTTTAACACACCACTTACATCAATGGACAGATCATCCAGAGAGAAGATCAGTAAGGCTTAAAATGATGCATTAGACCAGATGGACTTATTCATTTATATATGCATGTATGTATATGTACATAACTTTATAAAATTTTATATTATATATATAACTCAAGTCCATCTGGTCTAATAAATTATTACACATAATAATTATTCTTATGTAGTTATATATAATAATATACATTATTATATAATAACTAAATTTATCCCTATTTTCTTATTTATGATGTTATTTAACATGGAATTTTCTTAAATTGCTTTTCAAATTGTTTTTATCTAATGTATAGAAATATATTTTGTGTGTGATTTTATTAGCTTTAAGAGGTTTTTTGGTGTATTCCTTAGTGTTTCCCACATATAAGATCATGTCATCTGTTAACAGAAGTAGTTTTACTACTTCCTTTTCCATCTGATTGCATTTTATTGCCTATTCTTTCTAAATACTCTGACAACAATTTCTAGTATTATGTTGAAGAGAAGAGCATCTTTTTTGTTGCTATGTTGATATGCTGAAAGTAGGCATGCTTGTCTTCTTCCTTATCTTTGGGGAAAAGCTTTCCAAGTTTCATCATTTGAGTGTGTGACAAATGGTGGGTTCACAAATGGTTTATATTATGATGAGGAAGTTTCTTTCTATTTCTAGTTTTCTAAGTATAATTTTGTTTGTTTGTTTTGGTTCTTTTACCATGAAAAGAGTGTTGAACTTTGTCAAAAGTTTTTTCTGTACCAATTGAGATCACATTTTTTTTTCTTTATTCTATTAAAGTAGGGTATTACTTTGATTGATTTTAGTATGCTGAATTTTTGCATTCCTGGAATAAAACTCACTTCATCAGGATGTATAAGCCCTTTAATATGCCACTGATTGGTTTGCTAGTACTTTCGTGGGAATTAACTGGGGATACGGCTGTGTAGTTTTGTTGCTGTGTGTCTGCATAACTTTGGAATCAGGGTAATGCTATCCTAACAGAGTCAGCAAGCATTCACTACTCTTCAATTTCTTTGAAGAATCTGAGAAGGGGTGGCATCATTTCTCCTTTCAACGCTTGAATAATTCTCTAGTGATGCCATCTGACCTTGTGTGGGCTTTTCTTTATTGGAGTTTTCGGTTTACTTTGTCCCCACCAGTCCTTATTAGTGTTTATGTCTATTCAAATTTTCTGCTGCTACTTGGGGGGGCTTCCCATGTAGCTCAGCTGGTAAAGAATATGCCTGCAATGCAGGAGACCCAGGGTCAATCCCTGGGTTGGGAAGATCCCCTGGAGAACGGCATGGCAACCCACTCCAGTACTCTGGCCTGGACAATTCAATGGACAGAGCAGAGGAGCCTAGTGGGCTGAAGTCCGTGGAGTCGCAGAGTTGAACATGACGGAGTGACTAACACACACACTTCTACTTGAGTCATTTTGGCAGTTTGTGTGTTTCCAGGAATTTTTCCACTGCATACAGGTTTATCCACTTTATTAGTATATAGCTGTTCACATTATCCTCTTAACAATCCTTTTTATTTCTGTAAAATCAATATTCATGTTTTTCTACCTGTGATTTTAATATTTTTTCTCATTTTCTTAGCCAATCTAGTTAAAAACTTGTCAATTATGATCTTTTCAAACAATCAACTATTTTTGGTTTTACTGACTTTCTCTATTCTAATATTTTCATGTACAGCCACTGCAATCTTTATGCATAAAGCTGGCTAACTTAGATGAGGTGATGAAATTCACTGAAAGAAGTTATAACAGTCTTAAAACCGGGTACACCTAAGAACAGAACAGCAAGTTTAAAGCAAAAGTGACAGAACTAAAAGAGAATTAGTCAACACCACAATTATAGGTCAGGACTTTACTTATCCTCTCTTATTAACTGATAAAAGCAAGCAGTCAATCAGTAAGGATGCAGAATACTTAAAACTATTAGCCCACTTGATCTAATTGACATTTATAAAACACTGTATATAACAAAGATACACATTATTTTCAATGTATATAAAACACTCATCAACATAAATCATTTTTCATAAAATAAACCTCAAAATTTAAAGTATTTAGAATTATAAAAGTATGTTCCTTAACAACAGAATTAGACTAGAAACCTAAACAGAAAAATAGTTAATAAATCTCCAAATATTATAAATCAAACAACATACTTCAATAATCTATAGAGTAAAAGAAGATATCATAGGGAAAATTAAAAAGCATCTTGAAGTAAAAATTAAACCATAATATGACCAAAAAAACTTACATGATGCAGCTATAGCAACGCTTAGAGGTAGTAAAAATACTACACTACAAGATAATATTATAAAAGAGGAAAGGATTCAAATGTATTAACTTTTCAATGTAACTAGCTAAAAGAAAGGGCTAATTTATAAAACAAGGTAAGAGGAATAGAAAAATAAAGCAAATAATCCATCAACTCAAGTGTCAATGAATTCAATAATAAGATAAAGTATTAAAATTCCTTGAAACACATATGAACTACAAAATCTTTTTGAAAAAAAAAAAAAACAGATAATTAGAAATGCTGAACATACACTGAATAAATTGAATTACTTTAGTCTAGGCTCAGATGACTTCACAGGACATTCTATCAACACTGAGAGAGGAAATGTAACTCTATGCAAACTCTTCCATAAAATAAAAAAGGTAACACCATTTATTTTCAGTGTCTAGTATTATTATCCTGATTCTAAAACCAGATAGTACATGAAAAGAAAAGTATAGCCCAATGCTTCCTATGAATATCAATGCAAAATCCTAAAATAAAAATACTAACAAAAATCTAGCAATATATAAAAAAGATAATATACCATGATTGTTTAGAAGTTTATTCTAGGCATGCAATATAGGTGTAATATTTGAAAATCTATGTGATTCACTATATTAATAAACTAAAGTAGAAACATTACACAATTATCTCTATGAATGCAGAAAAACGTATCTGACAAAATCCAGCATCTGTTTATAACAAAAGTGCTCAGGAAATAACAGCAGATAATTTTAACCTGAGAGATGGCAAGCGTAAAAAAACCTATACCTAATATCATAATCAGAAGGGGAAATGTAAATACCACCTCCCCCAAATCAGTAATAATTAAATGTCTATTCTCACCATCTCTATACAACATTGTTCTGGCAAGCTTAGTCAATGCAAGGAGGCAAGAAAAAAAGAGATGAAAGGCATACAAGTTGGAAACAGATGACACAATCATCTATATTATATAGACTATCACCTTAAAAAAATGGCACTAAAACTAATAAGTATGTTCAAACCTGGTAAACTAGTGAGATAGATACATGTAACACCTCCACTAAAGACCTATTTACCCCAATTTCCTCAATTTCTTTTACTCAGTACAATGTCTGACTTTCAACAAAAAAATTGCAAGACATAAAGGGATAAAAATGTGTATTTTCAAGATATAAAGCAAGCCTCAGATATGACAGAGAGAGATAGATGTTGGAATTATGAGACCAGGAATTTGAAGCAGCTATGATTATTATACTACAGGCTTTAGTAGAAAAAGTGAACTACGAGCAAGAATAGGTGAGTATTATAAGTAGATAAATGGAATCTCTAAGAAAGCATCAAAGGAAATGCTAGCAATCAAAAACACCACCACAAAATGCCTTTGACAGGTTCACCAATAGTCAGAACACAGTCAAGGAAATAACTGGTGAGCTTGAAGAAACTTTCCAAACTGAAACACAAAGAGAAACAAGAATAAAAGAGAGCAGAACATCCAAGCATTCTGAGACAACTGCAAAAGATGCAATGTACATGTAACGGGACCAAGAGAAGAGAAGGGACAGGAAGGCGCAGAGGAACGCTTGAGGCAAGAGCGGCACCCCAAAGCCGGCGCTAGACGCCGTATTACAGACCACTTGGCCTTGCAGTTAGGCCTCTAACACATTTTGAATTTGTTTTCGTGTATAGAGTTAGAGAATGTTCTAATTTCATTCCATTACATGTAACTGTCCAAGGAAGACATACAAATGGCCGAAAGGCACATGAAGAGATGCTCAACATCGCTAATTATTAGAGAAATCTGACTCAAAACCACAATGAGGTATCACCTCACATTGATCAGAATGGCCAGCATTAAAAGTCTACAAGTGATAAATGCTAGAGAGGATGTGGGGTTGGGGGGAAGGAACCCTCCCTCACTGTTGGCAGGGATGTAAAATGGTACAACCACTGTGCAGAACAGTATGGAGGTTTCTTGAAATACTAAAAATAGAACTACATATGATTCTGCAATCCCACTCCTGGGCATGTATCTGGGGAAAATCACCGTCTAAAAAGGTACACGCACTCCACTTTTCAGAGCATCACCATTTACAATATCCAAGATATGGAAGCAACCTGAATGTCCAATGACAGAGGAATGGAGAAAAAAGATGTAGCATACATATATACGGCAGAATATTGCTCAGACATAAAACAACGCCATTCGCAGCAACATAGACGGACCTAGAGATTATCACACTAAGTGAAACAAGCCGGACAGTGAAAGATAAATATCAAATGGTATCGCTTATATGAAAAACCTAAAAGAAGATACAAATGAACTTATTTCCAAACAGAAAGAAGACTCGCAGGCATAGAAAACAAACTTACAGTTACCAAATGAGAGAAGCAGTAGGAGAGAGATAAATTATGAGGTTGGTATTAACATACACACTGCTATATATAAAATAGATAACCAAGAAGGATCTACTGTAGAACACAGGGAACTATACACCGTATCTTGTAATAACCTATAAGGGAAGAGAATCTGAATACAAAGAAAAATATACATATACGTACAACTGAATCGCTGTGCTATACACCCAATACTAACAGGATATTGTAAATCCACTATACTTCGATTAAAAAAAAATCTAATGTGATCTAAGACTGTATTAATTGTAGGTTAAAAAAAAAATAAGGTGAAACCATGGTAACACCTTATGAAAAGAAACTTGGAATAGCCATATTAACTTCAGACAGAGCCAACTTTAGAGGATTGAAAGTTATCATACAGAAAGAAACATTACATAATGATAAAGGGGTTAATTCTCCAGAAAGACATAACAATGCTTAATGTGTATGCATCTAACGAGAGTTTTGAAATACAATAGCCAAAAACTGATAGAACTGTAAGGAGAAATAGATTTAATTCACTATGATAGTTGGAGACTTTTAACATCCTTTTATCAGTAATTGACAGATTTAGAAGGTGGAAAATTAGAAGGACTGAAAAGCACCATCAGCCAACTGGATGAGTTGATATTTATAGACTACCTCCTCCAACAATGGCAGAATACATATTCTACTTAAGCTCACAGAACATTTACCAAGAGAAACCATATTCCAGGTCATAAAACACATCTTAAATTTAAAAGAACAGAAATCATACAAAGGTATGCTCTCAGACCACAAAAAAATTAAACTCGCAATCAGTAAGATAAATATATCCGGAAAAATTCCAAACAGAGATCAAATTGGAGAAGGCAATGGCACCCCACTCCAGTACTCTTGCCTGGAAAATCCCATGGATGGAGGAGCCTGGTAGGCTGCAGTTCATGGGGTCGCAAAGAGTTGGACACGACTGAGCGACTTCACTTTCATGCATTGGAGAAGGAAATGGCAGCCCACTCCAGTGTTCTTGCCTGGAGAATCCCAGGGACAGAGGAGCCTGGTGGGCTGCTGTCTACGGGGTTGCACAGAGTCGGACACGACTTAAGTGACTTAGCAGCAGCAGCGGCGGCAAATATCAAATAATATAGTTCCAAATAACACATGGGTCAAATAAGACATTTCAAGAAAATTTTAAATATATTTTACAGTAAATAAAAATAAATACAACTCATCAAAGTTTGTGGGATGCAGTAAAAATAGCCTACATAGGACAACTTACAGCACTGAATCACACATTCAAAAAGAAAGTTCTAAAAGCAACCATCTATGCTTCCAGTTTAGGAAGTCAGAAATAGAAGAGCAAATAAAATCTGAAATAATAAGAAAATAAATGAGTAGAAATCCATAAATTTTAAAATTGAAAACTGATAGAGAAAATCACCAAAATCACAAGCTGCCTTTTTGAAAAGATCAAGAAAATTGATGAACCTCTGCCACATTAAAAAGAAATTGTGTTCTATCAGGCCTTCTGGCATTTATAAGAGTGTTTTGTGTATACAAAACCTATTTGGTGCAAAAATTTTAATTTTTATATTGAAGATTATACTATTGCTCATCATGCCAAAAATGACTTCTCACATTTAATATTTATATGTTGAACTCTACTGAGCTCAAAATTACTACTGTCTGTTTACTTTTTGTGACATTTGACTGTTACACCTCTGTTTATCCTCTTATTTTATCCATTTATTCTGCGTAATTTTGTTTTATGTGCGATTCTTATACAGAACATCTAGTTACATTTTGTTTTTAACCTACTTGAGGGTTTTAAAGCTTAAACCATTTGCATTTCATATCGTAACTAACATGGTTTTGACAGCTGTCTGTGTTCTTTTATATCCTCAGTGCAACGCCTCACAATCAACAGAAGAGAGTAATTTTAAAGTTAAACTGTCAGAACATTTGGTAGATATTTGTGGCTCGTTTTTCTCTGATCTGAAGTCTTAGACTGGACCACCATTTGAGTACGATAAGGAAAACGTCAATATGAAGCTACCTAGATGCATCTGTTTAGCCTCTTTCTTTTCTCTGTTGAGTATTCATGTTGTACTTGTCTAACCTTACTTGACTTAAGAAAACAACAACAATCACTAACAGTGGCATAACTGCCATGAATCACCAAAGTCTTCATGCTGAATTTTTCAATCGGAAAATAGGAAGTCATGATTCAGTCATGAAAAGTGCCAGTGTAACTTTAATACTATTTCACCACACAAAGAAAAAGATACCAGATGGAAGCATGGATCTCCATAAGGCAATGGGGAATGCTACTAGTAGTAAATATAAAGCATTGTTAGCACATTAAAATATAATTGTCTAAAGCTAAACAGAATTACGATATATTGTGATGGCTTATAATATGTGAAAGTAGAATATATGAAAGTGAAGAATGGAAGAGGAAACAGAAATATGCTTTTCAAAGTGATATATAATATTAACTGAAGGCACAGTGTGGTAAGTGGTATACACAGAAAACTCTAAAACAACTTCACGACGAAAAAACAAAGGAGAATAGCTAATGAGACAATAGCTAAGATAAAATCAAAACAAAAATATTCACAAGAAGGTAGATAAAAAGGGAATAAAACTGCAAGATGGCAGATTTAAACCCAACTATGTTAATAATTGAATTAAATTAAAATGGGCTGCACATTCCATTAGAAGACATATATTATCTAATGAATAAGGAAAAAGTCAAAGTATGGTGCAGTGAGTAAGCTTGTGTGTTCCTCTTTCTCCTCCTACCATGGAGAGAGACCCCATGATGTGCTGGCTGGTGCCAGCTCTCTCCATAATCCACCTTCCGCCTCCCCCAAACCTGCTAAGACTTAGAGAAGCCAAAAGGTGGAGTAGAAAAAGATTACTGGATGACAAGCAGTAAGAATTATAAGAGCTAAATGAGCTATTCAAACCTGTAGTTGCTGCTCAAAAACTAAGTAAAGGTACAGACTGCGAATCTGTGGTACACGCATGGGTGGAGCACTAAGGGAGCTAAGTGTGAGCTCTCTCTTGACTAGACTGCAGTGAGAAAATAGGACGTAAGCAGTGAAGAACTTGAAAAATATGCTATAGTGAATAAACCACAAGCAGTGAGAAGCACAACAAGGCCGAAAAGAAAAACTCCAAAACTGAGACTGTGCAAATACTTTCTTGAACTACTAGAAACAACAAACGTGGCTGGCTGTGGGTATGCCATGGAGGGGTAGATATCTGCATGCATCATGACACATCTCCTTCTGGATTTGTACTGTGTTGTTTCTTTTAAAGAAAGAAAAGAATGAACAGAAAATGTCCTTAAAAGATCTAATAGAGTGTTTTGCCCTAGGTCCAAATACTGCCAAAATAAGTCCAGAATCTTTCCTTATATGGAAGGAAAAAATAAGAAAAGATGGATAAGCTTGAGCAAGAAATGGAAAGAAAGACTTCAAAACAGGGTAGGCACTAGTTTTCAGTGGTTGTGAAATGTATAAATTTTGTCCTGAGCTGGCTGATGATAACAAGGAGGAAGCAGACAATACCTGTTACACCCAGGGAACAGGTGGAGATGAGGGAGACGATTCAGTGAGGGATGTAGATGAGACAGGTATTACTGTAGCCACTCTTCAAAGATTGTAGCACATATACTTCAGAAAGAGATAAAAATAAATTAAGCAAAACTTCCCTGGAGCCTCAGACACTGAAGAATCTGCCTGTAATGCAGGAGACTCAAGGTTCGACCCTGGATAGGGAGGATGCCTTGGAGAAGGAAATGGTAACCCACTCCAGTATTCTTGCTTGGAGAATTCCATGGACAGAGGAGCCTGGCAGGCTACAGTCCATGGGGTCGCATAGGGTTAGACATGACTTAGCAACTAACACTTTCACTTTTCCTCAGCTACCAACTTTAGTTAGATTTCACCAGTTTTGCCACTTAGGGCCCTTTCCTATTCCAAGATCCAATCTAGAATTCCATACGACATTTAGTCATGCCACCTTAGTCTCTTCAGTTTGTGAAAGCTCCACAGTCATTCTTTGCATTTCATGAAGCTGACACCTTTAAACCTATCTGACCAATTATTCTGAGGTATAGGTCTCTCCATGCAGGCTTCTTCAGGTTTTCTCACGATCATACTGAGGTTATTCATTTTGAAGAATACTACAAAAGTGATACAGCCTTCTCATGTTATCATATCATGGGTTACAAGGATTTTGCAACGTTTGCCAAGGTTTGTTTTTTTTTTAACTCTAAAATTACTCTTTTAAATCTTTGTAAATATATATTTTAAGAGAGATATGTAGACATGCAAATATTCTGTTTCTTTACTTTTACCCACTAATTTTAGCATTCACTGGTGAAATGCATACAGCAATTTTTATTCTGGGGTTTTAATGATAATTTTCTATTTCCCTGATTCCTTCTACCTTTATTAATTCGAATTCACCTATAATGAAGATGGGGCTTCCCTGGTGTCTCAGGTGACAAAGAATCTGCCTGCAACGTGGGAGACCTGGGTACAATCCCTGAGTCAGGAAGATCCCCTGGAGAAGGGAATGGCAACCCACTCCGGTATTCTTGCCTAGAGAATCCCATGGATAGAGGAGCTTGGCAGGATATAGTCCACGAGGTCTCAAAGAGTCAGACATGACTGAGCAACAATACTGCTACTATTTTAATGAAGACCTGTCTCTTCTCAATATTTTATCTATTTGTTCAATCACTAATTTTGCAGTATAGACTAACGGACATGTATCTCATTCTTTGGGTCACATACAATATTTGTTTTGCTACTAAAATTGTTCCAGCTTTCTCCACTGGAAATTACTTAAGGTTGGTTCCTGTGTTCTATTAACATGAACCTTTCCATCTACCTTCCTTGTTGTTGTTTTTTTTACTTTCTGGCACCACAAAATTCCTTGGGCTCTTCTTTTACCTTCCCCATCCCAGCTGTGAGATCAACTACTTCTCCAAATAACTTTGATTCTTTTTACTGGAGAACGGTATTTAGTAATGAATATTTCAGTGTTAGATGTGATTAATGTCCTATTTAATGGTAAACAGTGTTTTCTCCCTAGAAACAATGTTTTCTCTCCTTAGAAACAAAACCAGGATGTTAACTCTCATCATTTCTATTCCACATTGTAGAAAGGTCCCAGGCAATATAATAAAGGAAAAGAAATAAAATACATACAGATTGAAAATGAAGTAAAGCTTTTTATTTTTATAAAATATGGTCATCTATTTAGATAACCCTACATCATGTACAAAAAAACTACTAAAACTAATAGCTTGTAGGATACAAGATCCCCATACAAAAATCAATCCTATTTCTACTGGTAGCAAACAATATGAAAATAAAATTTTAAAGTATCATTCACATCAGAAGACATGAAATACTTATGGATAAATTTAACAAAATATGAATAAGAACTAAACACTGAAAATTATGAAACATTACTGAGAGTAATTAAAGAAGGCCTAAATAAATGCCAATCCTCCCCAAATTCTTCTATAAATTGAACACAGTCTCACAGAAAACTCCCAGCAGACTTTTTTGTATAAAGTTGACAAACTTGAGTATAAAACATAGAAATTTACCTAGATAAATTCATATAAAACATCCTACCAGAGAATCTGAAAGCCTGAAGACACTTCAAAGATCATAATTTCCTGTGGGTATAAAACAACTTGTCCATTTCCACACAGGAGAGAAGCAGCAGACCTAGGATGAGCACCTCCACCTTCCAGCACTGAGTTATCTACAGTGGTACATGATGATACTCACAGGTAAGCTCAATTCATTTTTAACTTTCCCTAGGAAGAGGTTTCACTTTCCCCTAAAGGTGCTCATGCTCAGGCGCTCAGTCCTGTCTGACTCTTCTGTGACCCCCTGGACTGTAGCCTGCCAGGCTCCCCTGGTCATGGGATTTTCCAGGCAAGAATGCTGGCATGGAGCGCCATTTCTTCCTCCAGAGGATCTTCCCAACCCAGAGCTCAAACCCGTGTCTCCTGCATCTTCTGCACTGGCGGGCGGATTCTTTACCACTGAGCCACTGGGGAAGCCCTTCCGCTAAACATACCAGCATCTTCACATGCACCTTCATCTGGAGAGTTTCCCATGATACACAGCAATAGGAAGATAGCCAGCAATCATGTCATAAATGCATAGAAACAGCAATTCTCCCAAAGCACATTAGTAAAACTGAAAAGCACCTGACCTTAGAGATGAAGAATAAGTTATGCATTTTAAAGATATAAGACCCCTCAAAAATGTTTGAAAACACAGGTAAATTCATGAAAATAGCTACTGTATTAGCATTCCTATAATTAATTCCTTGTTTGTTGTAATACAATACAAACCCAAATAAACCCAATCTTACTTCCACCACCTTTTAGAAAGAGTGTCAAAATTTACGCATGCTGCTATGACACTGCTCTTCTTCGGGCATATGAAGGTGACTGAAAACATCAGGGCCATGCGACAGCCCAGATACCACCCCAGCCTCCAGCAAACCTGCAGCAAGTGTCGACGAGCAGAAACTTGCGATTTTTGCAGCTGTGCTTCTTTATGCAGGATACTTAACATTTTTGCTCAAGTTAAGCAGCAACTATTTTAATGTAAACTCTAACAATTTAAATTCATTTCTTCACACGCATCATCTAAAGCTATGTTTTGGCAGCTCCTTATACTGCCCTTCTTGCTGGCTTCTCCAGTTTCATTCACCACAAGGGAGCTGCCTGGGTATCTTAACAGTACCTTCACTCTGGGCATGCTGAGCCCATGGGGCACAGACAGGATAAGCCTTGTTTCTTCACTGTGTGCTGGCTGGGTTCTCAGTGCATTCCTTTTAGTTTAGTTCAGTTCAGTCGCTCGTCGTGTCCGACTCTTAGCGACCCCATGAATCGCAGCATGCCAGGCCTCCCTGTCCACCACCAACTCCTGGAGTTCACCCTTAGGTGATGCCAAACTCCAATCTTATTAGCCTATCTGACTCTCTGAATAGGACTGAAGAAAATCCATATTTTACCCCTTCTTTAAAGTTAGCAGTGCCATACCAATGCCCCACATTTAGTCTCTTAAGGAAATTTTTCTTTCTGTTTGGTTGTTGTTAGTGGTGGTGGAGTCCTCTTTGGACAGCGTATATACCAAAGGAATATTTAGTTGTGGCTTATAACTTTGTGTGCCAAAGGAAACCTTTGATCATATATTATTTCTAGGTTCTTTTGCAGTGCACTCACATGATAAACAGCAAGTGGTACTTTACAGGCTATATATGGATGCCACTCATGAAGAATTTCATCAGTATTATAAAGTAGATATATAACTGTCTACCTGAAGTTAATAAACATTGAGATACTTAAGAATGATCACAAACTTCTCACAAGGTTTGAGAAGGATCCATACCTTAGTGCTTTATACATGGTAGGAACTCAAGAAATGTAAGTTTAATTGAAGTTTGAATAGAGGTACCGTAACATGGTGCCTCTATTTTAAACACCTAGTTATAAGAAATGCTTAAAATCATCACATTCTCTATTACTGTAACATAATACAAAAATGATGCACTTGTCTTACTTCCTCATAACTCTATGATATCACTCTATCTTTGCTTTGGGGATTAACAGAGAAGAGTATTTGGCAAAAATTAAGACACTGCATAAATGTTGCTGATAAATACATTTTAGAGAAAAACATGAAAACCTAGAATAAACTGAAATGGAAGGACTGAGTACATAAACTGACTAGGTAAGAATTACAAGCAAATGCTGAATAACATAAAAATTTCATAGTAAAATTTTCATGTGAGCATTTGAAAATCAAAATATCAAAATCATTGACTGTACTAACAGTATCTAAAGTAGTAAAACTAAAATTAAAAAGATTTAAAAGATAAGACAGACACAGTAATTTCCTATTTCTAAACTTAAGTAAACACTGCAGTATTAGAAACAAGTATAGATTAAAAATAAAATTATATGATTTGTAGCATCCATCTTGTAAGTCTTGAAGTTCTATTTCAAGTAAAAGAGAAGCCCCAAAGAAGACAAATAAACGTATTATTTTGTTAAATATTAAAACTAAACTGCTTTAAATTCCTTTTAAAAATCAGGAACTGTATAAATAAATATGAAGCATTCACTTTAAAATGAAAGGTATAGAGACAAAGTTTCAAAATTGTGATTGCTTTGCTAGTTTTCCTGAAGAATCATAACATTGGTGCCTTTATTTTTTCTGAATCAATGAAATGATGAGAAGTAAACTAACAAATTATTGTGATAATAAAGAGAAAACATCACATTGAATAAAATTTCAAAATGCATTTCAGATGTAAAAACTACCAATAATGGTTTGTGCTAAGACGTTCAATATTCAATTAAATAATAGAGTAAAAATACAATACCATGAAGATAACTGACCTTTTTATCATACACATCTTGCCAGTTTACTCCAGAAAAGAAACTGTGTCTCATAATTTCTTTTGCATCATCTGGTCCTCCACCAAGGCTGTGAGAACATAAATAAAATTAAATGATTATAGAACATTTGCATAAGCTGAATGCATAACTACAAAGCTTTTGTGAAATGTAACTTTCTGTGTGTAAATAGTTTTTGCGATAAATAGCAATAAAAATAAAAAGCTTTTGTTGTAAGATCTAGTTTTCCTAATACACTATTAATAAGAATTTGGCTTGGGACAGTACGGTATTTGAAAAAAGCACAAGTTTTGGAGACAAACCAGAGCTAGCAAGCAGCTCTAGAACTTATGAGGTGTATGACAATGAAAACTTACTTAATCTCAGTTTTCTCATCTGTATTGTGGGAATAATAATACCAGCATGGAAGATTACTGTTAAGTAATCTTAATTACAGTAAGATTAATCTTACTGCTTACAGTAGCTTACTGCTAAGCATTTAGAAATAACAAGTACCTAGCACAATAAATAACAGCTATTGTCAATTCTCAAACCAAAATTATTTTAGAATGACTTTAGTCAAAATGCACCCTTGTCAACATAAATTCTGAAAAAACTACATAACTGGTTAGAAAAAACAATTTAGAGAGCATTGCTAATAGAAGCCAATAAATCGCTTTCATATTTCAAATGAATTTTCAGAGAAGTGAGAAAGTTAATATATGAACTATCACTGTAATGGAATCTGCTATACAGGTTTCAATATAAATTAAAAATTTATGTCCCCTTCTTTGAAGATACTCTTATTCAACTGATACCTGACACAATCTGAAATTCAGGTGTTTTCTAGATTTCTCAGTTTCATACAGTACATACTAGCCACTCTGAAGAAAGGATGAGAGAAACAGAAAACAACAGAGGAGGAAGTAAGATGGGGGGAAAAGAGGGAAAAGAGAGAAATAAAGAAAGGACAGGGAAACAAGGAGGAAAATAAAACAAAGGAAATCTATTTTTAAATCTGAATTTGATAGAGCAAGTTTTATTTGATTTTACTCATTGTTAGGAATGATACATGCTGGTAAATGCTTAATAATCAGCTATCTTGGGAAATTATAAATATATAATACATACATGTATTATTAGATTTATCAACAGAAGATGTGCAGAAGCAAAACATTATACAGTGTTTCCAACCTCAAAATATATAAGTATCCTCAAAAGTACAGAGAAGAGTAACATTTAACAACATTATCAAAGAGTGAAGAGTTTTGAGTATTTTCTATCCTTGATTTTAATGTTCCTGGTTTAATTTTAAGTTCATATAATTTAATTTTTAATAATGGTTGTTTTCAACAACCAGCTCACAAAATTCTTGATATTTAACAACTGGCTATTCTAAACTGGTACATGTCAACTCCCAACACACCACTGGGTAGGAAGAAAAGCAATTATGTCATAGAAAATAAGCAATTCTACAATTTTTATGAATTCTGGTTATTATTAGGTATAAGGAATATATCACTAGGAAGAATCCAGGATCCTCTGACACACTGTCAGAATGGAAAAACAAAACAATTAGCAGATTTCTGAATATCTGTAGTGATGATCCTATAGTTCCCAGTATCCAGGTCTTTTTTTTTTTGTATCCAGGTCTTTTATATCCTAAGATCCATACAGAATAAATCACACCTCTGACTGGAACTTTTAGATTGGATCAGATCATAATAGTTATGTTCATATTTGGAACTCTCAGACTGGCAACTCTATATTTAGTTAACACTCAGCACTGGACTTCTGGCCTCATTCTTTTTCATTCTATTTCAAGTTATGTATGCCTCTCCCCTGGTAGAATGCAAATTCGTTTCAGGGGAGAGTTCAGTACTAGATTATCCAAAAAGTGTTTTAAGCCTGTGCTTAGGAAGCCAGAAAAGCAGAAACACCAAAATACTTGCTTCTGAAAGAACTATTTAACATTTCAAAGTATGCATCAAAGTAGTATGCATAAGAAAAATCAGAAGTTCATTGTATTTCCTTCTATCTATGGTATTATTTAGTTCAATACTGTTTTCAACCTAAAATATAGACAAGATGGTGAGTGAAGTAGCAGTTAAAATGGAAAACTAAAATCATTTTTAGAAATAAAAGGTTTTAATTCAGCTTCAGTCATTCATTTTTATGTCACTCCTTAGTTCTCAAGCAATATTTGGCTTTGGACATAGCCAGCATTTAATCTACATTTATCCAATACATATATAACTAAAGTATCAGCCATGAATACTATACAAAGACTAAGAATATAATCTTAGACTGCCGTTTTAGAAGTTGGTAGAGATTCTCTAACACAAGCTTCTTCAAAGTGTGAAACTGTCAAAAATTTCAATGTCAATGACTCCCTAATATACAATTTAAGACTTCAAAATAATATCAAAATATGACTTACATTAAGATATTTTTGTCTAAGAATACCAAATTCCCATATCAGAAAGCCAATCTAAAATCCTCAGCCATTATGGATTCTTCATAACTAGAAGCAACATGGGATTTACATTTTCCTTGTGTTACTGAATGCAACATGAGGTTATGATGTTCCTACAAAATTTGCATAGGACCTTACGAGAGATACTAACAGAATAATCACTAAGTAATGAAGAATAAGAAATAAAAGCAAACTGAGAGCTGACTCTTTGACAGAACTGAGAGCAATTCAGCAAGGAGTATCAGAAAAACTGAAGCACTATTTAAACAACTGAATAGGAACAATAAAGAGGTATACTATCTCTGATCATGTTTCCAAAGACTTTTCAGGTCCTTTGTTGGCTCTTTCTCTTCCTTCTACCTCCTAAACTTTTGGCACTCCCCAAGTCTCTGCCCTGGGGTGTCTTCTCTTTATATTCGACTCTTCTCGCTGTTGGCATGGCTCCAGCCATTAGATACGTACAGACCCAAAATCCACATATTCAGCTCCTGTGTTTCTGGTTTTTAGAATTAATTTTTACTGGAGTATAGTTGCTTTGCAATGCTGTGTTAGTTTCTACTGTTCAGAAGAATCAATCAGTTATATATATGCATAGCAGTTCAGTTCAGTTCAGTCGCTCAGTTGTGTCTGACTCTTTGTGACCCCATGAACCACAGTACGCCAGGCCTCCCTGTCCATCACCAAATCCCAGAGTCCACCCAAATCCATGTCCGTTGGGTCGGTGATGCCATCCTAACCATCTCATCCTCTGTTGTCCCCTTCTCCTCCTGCCCTCAATCTTTCCCAGCATCAGGGTCTTTTCAAATGAGTCAGCTCTTCACATCAGGTGGCCAAAGTATTAAGAGTTTCAGCTTCAACATCAGTCCTTCCAATGAACACCTAGGACTGATCTCCTTTAGGATGGACTGGTTGGAACTCCTTGCAGTCCAAGGGACACTCAAGAGAATTCTCCAACACCCCAGTTCAAAAGCATCAATTCTTCGGCGCTCAGCTTTCTTTATAGTCCAACTTTCACATCCGTACATGACTAATGGAAAAACCATAGCCTTGACTTGATGGACCTTTGTTGGCAAAGTAATGCCTCTGCTTTTTCTTACATTGTCTAGGTTGGTCATAACTTTCCTTCCAAGGAGGAAGTGTCTTTTAATTTCATGGCTGCAATCACCATCTGCAGTGATTTTGGAGCCCAGAAAAATAAAGTCAGCCACTGTTTCCACTGTTTCCCCATCTATTTGCCAAGAAGTGATGGGGCCAGATGCCATGATCTTCGTTTTCTCTTTTTTGATTTCCTTCCCATTTAGGTCACACAGAGCACTGACTAGGGTTCTCTGTGCTATACAGCACGTTCTCATTAGTTACCCATTTCATACATACCATTGCATATATGTCATTCCCCATCTCCCAGTTCATCTTACCTCCCTACCCTGCCTTGGTATCCATAAGTTTGTTCCCTACATCTGTGTCTTTATTTCTGCTTTGCAAATAAGCTCACCTTAGATAGGACAACTGGACAGCTACATGTAAAAGGAGGAAATTAGAACACTCTCTAACACCACAGACAAAAATAAACTCAAAATGGATTAAAGACCTAAATGTAAGCACAGACACTATAAAACTCTTAGAGGAAAACATAGGCAGAACATTCTCTGACATAAATTGCAGCAAGATCTTTTCTGACCCACCTCAGAATAACAAAAATAAAAGAAAAAATGAACAAATGGGATTTAGTTAAACTTCAAAGCTTTTGCACAGCAAAGGAAACCATAAACAAAACAAAAAGACCCTCAGAATGGAGAAAATATTTGCAAAGGAAGCAACTGACAAGGGATTAATCTCCAAAATATACAAACAACTCACGCAGCTAATAAAAAAACAAACAATGAACCAACCAACTCAGTGAAAAAATTAGCAGAAGACCTAAACAGACTTCTCTCCAGACATACGGATGGCCAACAAACAGATGAAAGGGTGCTCAACATAACTTATTAGAGAAACGCAAATTAAAAACTACAATGATGTATCACCTCACACTGACCAGAATGTCCATCATCAGAAAATCTAAAAACAATAAATACTGGAGAGGATGCAGAGAAAAGGGAACCCCCCTACACTGTTGGAAGGAGTGTAAATTGGGAGGTTCCCTATGAAGAGTATGGAGGTTCCTTAAAAAACTAAAACTAGAACTATCGTATGACCCAGCAATCCCATTCCTGGCTATATACCTGGAGGAAATCAGCTATTGTGTTTCTATAGTAAGCACTGGTACTCTTTTCAGCTGCCTGCTTGACATCTAGGTTTTCTACAGAAACCTCAGACTCAGTACAGCAAAACTAGTATCAGCATCTACCCCATCAAGCCTCCTCCTTTGCCTATACTCCCACTCTGTCAGTAATAACTCCATTCTCCAGACTAGTCATCCCAGTTGGAAACCTCAGAGGCATCCCAAAGTCCTTCCACTTTCTCATCATTTCTATTTAATCATTCACAAAGTCTACTTAGCCCTATTTACCAGTTTTGGGATGGATTCCATCTCTTGATGTGGACAATTCCATATGTATTCTTCATTACTCTGCCTACTTGCCCCTGGCCCTTCACTGTTCTAATCTATCCATGACAAAGCTGCCTGAGTTATCTTTTCATAACACAAATCTGATTACACCATCCCTTACTATTAATAATTCAGTGGCTTCTCATCTCCTTCTGAATGAAGATTAAATATTTTCTAAGAAGCATAAGGTCCTTAGAATCTAACACATGAGCATCTCCCAATGTCACCCAACTCATACTCTACGCTCCAGCTGATGAACTTCTCAAATGCTATGTTCACCTGTAATTCGAGCTGTTCTTTACATGTAAAATTCTCTGCATGAAAATCACTGCAAATTCCAACCCCTTCATAAGCCAGCTCAAGTTTTCCAATCCCCTAGATAGCTAATAATTTCAATAGCATTTGTCTGTAGTTTAGCCTGAGCATCTGTGAATATGTTTTGTACCCCACGTTATTCTATGAATCCCTAGAGCAGAGATTATCCATCTTATTCATCCTTGCATTCCTAATGTTTTAACGTAGCAGGGGAGGGGCTTGACTTATGTACCTTAAAAAGGAAAAAACAGATAGTTTAAAATAGCACACCTTCTCTTTAGACAGTGTCAACCTCTGGGTAGACAAAACTTTAAGAGCTGTCCTACATACCAGGCCACTAACATTCTAGAAATTCCCCTCACATGTATTCAACAATTACCAAGGGCTGTTCTCAGAGGGTGGGGTGAGGGTGGATGGTAGGGAAATGACAATAAAAAAATAAAGGAGACATGAAAACCAGAAGGAGAAGTCAAAAAAGATGGGTTAAAAATTCACTGCCCTAAGGCAAATATTAGACCCAAAACTCAAGTAGATAAAATAGAAATCCTAGCTCCGTTTATAAGATTACCTATAGCCAAGTACCTCTTTGTTACAACAGCTGTGAAACAATCACATCAAATGGAATACATTTTAAAACCTAAACCAAGAACATGGTGCACTGTAAAGAAGATACAAGATAAATATCAAATAGGTACATAAAAACTTGATCTCTATTCTTGTTCTACATGAATTTTCTGTGAGAACTAGGATAAATCACTTAAACCTCCCTGGGCCTCATTTTCTCCCAGTCAAATGGAAATGAGAATTATATCTATCCTTTCTATTCCACAGGCTACTAAAAAGCAAAGGAAATAAGAGATGTGTGAATGTCCCAGCAAAGAACACAAAATTACTTTATAAATACAAGGTAAAGTCTCAGTTACAGGATTCAGAAACATTTTTGAATGGTTCTTCACTAAGCAAAAAGATGGTACCTCTTTTATCATGTTTGCTTATTTCTGCCGAAGGGAAAATCATGTTCCTCACAAATTTAAAAGCTGTAAGTGTGTGATGGAAACCTTCTCCAAGGTAAACAAAGCCCACATTTTAGAACTCACTTATTCCTTCACTCATTAATTCAGTCTGTCACAAATACACACTGAGCATCAACCACTAACACAACATTTTGAAAATTATGTGAGGTGTTATAGAAAATTAAATTATGAAATGGTCTACCCTTAAGACACTTGAGGCCTGAGAGATTTTCAAAGAATGTGTGTGTGTGTGTGTGTGTGTGTGTGTATATATCTAATGGAACAATGAATTTACATGTATACACAAACACATAGATTCAGAGACATTTTATAATTAGTAGTCATTTCATGTGTGACTTATAAAATGTATGTATAAATAAATATATAAGCATGAACAAAGAATACTATAGCTCATTAAGCAAAGAACTATAGGATTTTTCAGGTCATAGCTGTAGCTATAAAAATAGAAATACAAAGTGTATAAAGACATTTTTCCCACTAGTCCTTTCAGCCATGCATGAAAAAGAATTAGCTTCAAACGACAAACAAAAAAAGTAGCTGGATATGTTAACATAGGTTAGTGTGGGAGCAGAGTATAGAGACAGTTCTATCCGTTTTACAATGTAAATGAGCAGAAATATAAAGCCCAGAGATTGAAAGGGAAAAAAAGGGATCCTCCTATCCCCACAATAGCAAGCACCATGCAAATTAGGAAATTGTTTGCTCGTAACACTCTCAAAATCCTTATTTGGTAAAATCTGTATAAAATTTCCAAGTTAGGGAAGAGTTGAGAAAAAATTTTAAATGTTCTATATTATGCAGTTAAAAATAAGTCAGTGTCTCAGTGGGAAGATGTCTGCATCAAATACATTGCTTCTTGGAGTTAGTTATACGTGAATTAATTTCCATATCACAATTTCTAACCACATTCATCAGTAACTCACTGCGTGTTATTTGTGGCTTACCGTTTATTTGGATCCTTTATCAAGAGCCCTGAAAGCAATGATTTTGCATCTGAAGAGAGTGTTCGAGGAAATTTAATATCTTCCATTAGAATTAGTTCAAAAAGTTTCTCATGATCCTGGTTATAGAAAGGTAATCTCCCACACATCATTTCATACATGACAACCCCAAGGCCCCACCAATCCACAGCTCGGCCATAGTCATTATCTTCTAACACCTAAAAGTGAAACCAGTAAAAGATTAATTTTTACATGTTAACCTTTAAAGCATTATTTATAAAACAAGATTTTTACACAAAAGTGAATCATAACTTTCAAAACCTAAGTAGGTGATTCTGAGATCTTGACATTTAAACTATGAAGAATCTTACAAAAGACATAAATCTTACAAAAGATATAAATCACATCAAATATGTGAAATGTTCAATATATAGCCAGATATAAGGGGTGAAAAAAAAAGAGGTATTGCAACCTTTTTTGCAGCCTACTGCAAGATTCTAAGTAAATGAATTAAGTGGAGAACAGAGGAGCCTAGCATGCATGCTGCAGTCCACAAGGTCAGGTCGCAAAGTGTCGGACATAACGTAGCCACTGAACAGCAAAGCAAAGTAAAGGAATACATGAGTGCCCTAAGGATACTTACACATTTTCATTTAGGCCTACTTAATTTTTCATTTTGGCCCCACTAAGGTGGTCAGTAACAACTAAGAGCTAAACTGTGTTGATTATAGAGAACATAATGTGTCTAATACCTTCTTGCACTGAGAAGAACTAACTAATACAAATCAGTGACAGATAGGAATAAACAGATGCATTGTATTAAAGAAGCATCCAGGGCATGACAATCATGAAAATACATATGAAACCTTTTGGAGGACCCTACACATTGAAACTCTTGCAGGAAATATTTAGGCAACAGAGTGAATATAAAGATTGATTGACTGAGTTGTAATAAACTTTAGTATCCAAAGTTTCAGAACCTCGCAACAATTTCTATTAAACACAAACAATAAAAATCATGGACTCAATATCTGTCTGGTATATGCCCTTAGATTTATTTCTGGAAACACATTACATGCAAAATATATTTAGTAAGAAACAATATGCAAGAATCAGTTTTGCTGTGCTAGAGCAACCTGTTCAAACGGAAACATCACTTGCCGTTTGTACCAGGAAAAATATGATTACCTTTCCACAAGGTATGTTCTTCAATCAGTGGAAATTAATCATTTGGATCTTTCAGTATTTTATTTCAAGATACTGTATTTGTATAGCAGTGTAATTTTTAAACACCAGTGACTTTTTAATCTATCCCATGGCCAATTAGCAGAATGTGCTGTCTGTAGGCCTTTATCTAATAGATGCTGGATTTTACCTAATAACAAAAATTTTAAAGTCTAAGTAAACTCTTACTGCACTCCTACAACACCAACAAAACAGTGGTACACACAAAAAAGAGCCAAATGTGGTTTTTTACCTCTTTTTTCATAAAACCATAAAAAGCATAAAAGCTGGATTAACTGCCTCCTGAACCCACATTTCACCAGCCGGGTTCTCATCCCCAGCTGGCAAAACTGGCAATCCTTTATTTTTGTTTAAATACCTGGTTTGCAGCCAGAATGGAAAGAGAGTACATAAAAAAAGGTTTTATTTTTGAAGAGAAATAAGCAACTGAAAAATAAAACTGTATTGTAAAAAAATCTGTTTGATAAAATAAAGTATATTTTATCTAGCTTCGTAAAATGAACACTGATTCTCAAGATAAGTGGTTTTGCTTCTGAATATATGAGCTTTAATTGAAACATACATCCATAATGCTACAATCAGAACTGTTTGCTGTATTACTCTGTACTGAACAAATGTGATGTAACTAACATATTATCTCAGTGACATGTAAAACTTAGGCAATGTTGAGGAGAAAATATCCGAACAACTCAGCCAGTCCTCTTTATCTGGGAGGCTTTGTCATCAATTAAAAAGAAAGATTTCTGTTCAACTCCTACCTCAAGACAGCTGGAAGATGAAATACACAGAAAATAAAACTAAAACTGATTATAATATTCTACATGTGGATATACTATAAAATACATTACCACTGTTCATACAGTATCCTTTCTCCTTACATCTAAATCAAAATATAATACTTTGAAATAACGTAGAAATTCTAACTGAAATTAACACCCACAGCCTATAATATATAAAATTTACATTCTTTAGCCTGAGAGTTGCAATTCCTTCTGATTACCTCTGATGATTTTTTCCCCTCCTAGCAAAAAGGCTAATTAACTTCATGGTTAGCACCAGGACTGATCCAAAGAGTAAGATATATGGTAATGTAGAGGTACAACAATGTTAATACATTTCAAACTCATTACAATGCAATTTATGATATAATCTGAATATATATGCAGATCAAAATCTGCTTCTAAAGAAATAATTCACTGAAAGACTTATCTTGAAGAACCAAACTAAAGACAGTGTTTTTTTTCCATGAAATCAATGTCATTAATGCTTAAACTAAAATCAAGTTAAAATATGAAGGAAGATATCTGGTATTTCCTTCTACACCTATTGTCTTCTGTAAACCTAGATGTAGCTTCATGTTTTATGAGAACATTTAACACAAATGCCCAGAGACGAAGAACAAGTGGGGATCTGAAACACTAAAAGAATGTAAATGTTAAAAAATGGTGAGAGGTCACATCGATAAACCCCAAGCAGAGCCCAAGCTCTAGGAAACACGGTGTAGTTTCAATTTTTCCACTAGGACCCAGAGATTGCTTCACTTTCTAATATAACAAAATCCAAGATTCAAGGAAGTCACTGCAGGTTATCAATTACTTTTAAATGATCTGGTAATACCTGATTAATATTTGGTTACATTTGATATACACACTTTCACTTATCAAAAACCAGCTGAGTTTTAAAAAGTCACTATGAACAGCTCTTGAATGGTTACTAATTTCAAAGAATGATATTAAATAATAAATTTTCTATTTTAAAATGATACCATCAATTAAAGTTCCTAAAGTAAATATTTATTTCATTTTGGTACTTTCAAAAGGCATATTCATTTCAATATTCTTTTACCAATTAAGATTTACTGGGAGGCTGAAGGAATACCTTTCTCAGCTTGTTTGCCAGGCCACACAAAGCACTCAAGGCAAGTAGCTATGAGGAGGTTATGTATACCCTGGAGTGGCTTACTGCTCAATCAATAATCCTGACAGAACAGATGGGGGAAAAATTAAACATCTAAACAAACTGTCTGCACACCTATGTTGTGAAAGTAAACTGCGAACTTGGATGAACCAATTTACCGCTAATTCAAAAATTTTTTTCCTCTGGTAACCTTATATTTCAGGTAACGGATAATGTGTGTTTTATATATAAACACATAGTTATATGTTATATAATCTACAGAAATCCTTTAATATTCCTAACATCAAGGAAATGTTGGTAAAAGATAACCTATAAATCTTCTAATTCAGATTCTAAAATGTATTGCAGCTACAGAACTATTACATACATTTCACAAGAATAATGAATTCCATGGTTTACTACTATTTTCTTCATAGATATATACTTTATATCCAGTTTTCAACTGCTCTAATGATTCTAAAGAGACTGACACTGTGCCATTTGCTCTGAATTAAGATGCTGCAAGTTTTACAGCTACCTCCTAGCATGCAAATACAAGTACTTGCATGCAGTTAATATCCTACTTTCAGAAGCATTCTCTGGCTAGAACAGGCAAAGCTAAATGGATACAATAGTGGTGATTCAATCATACTCACAGGTATCTTCCCAGAGATTCCTATACTTCCTTTTTATCCTGAAGCAACAGACATTATGGGGTTCTAAGAAACTGGGTCTTTGTAACCAAAGTAAAAATGGCCATTATAAAACACTATAGGCAATCACTAGTGTTCCCAGTTAGGGTTGGTTTTGTATATGTTATGTCTCAGAGAATTTAAAATTAAACTCTGCTTAAATTAGAATCATTCCAAAGTACTGAATGCAAATATTCTGATTGTTAAAATCAAAAGACCAGATAACACTCAAAAGAACTTTAGTTGAAAAATAGCTACAAAAAAACCTGACAGAACTCTAGGGAAGTAAAAGCTGCTACTTATAAATGTTGAGAGACATTAACATTGAACTAAAAATATCATTTTTGTTTATATTTAAACAATATCTAATTTGGGGACCAAGTGGGAATTTTTTTAACTAAGCAGTTTTTTATTGAACTATAGTTGATTTACAATATTGTGTTAGTTTCAGATGTACAGCAAAATGGGATGGTTTTAATATTATCCAGGAACAGTATAAATAGCCAACTCATGACAGACGTGCTTAAATTAAAATTCTAACAATAAAACAGACAACTTCTGTATGAACTAATCACTGTGCTCATTCACTTAATTTTCCCCTTAATATTGGTGGTGAGACCGTTTTAGAACCATCAAGAAGTGAAGGCTTTCAAAAGTACTTCAAGAGGACAAGTGCTACATGCATCATTAAGAATTAAATAAAATATCAGGGATGTATACAGTTTGGGAAAAGCTACTAAAATGACTTTTAAGTTTTACAAAAGCTTTGAAGTTTTAAGATTTAGTTTCATAATCTGTTAGAACTAGTAGAATTTTGTTCAAGGGTAGGCAAAATGTAACTATGTATGCTACTATTTTTATCTACAGATTAAATGTACAAATATATATATATATATATATATATACACACAACTTTGATTGCATTCATTTTTAAGATCTCAAGATAATACTGCTAAGGCCTATAAAATGATGTCTTTTTTATTTATTCTTTGTTGTATTTAAAATAAACAAAATTCCACTTAGTACACTTAAAATCAAGTTTGGTTCTACCTACTTCACCTATGTACACTATACTCCAGGCTACCAATATCTTCACCCTTAATTAATACGGTTCTCTCCACCCTTCTGAAGAAGTTAATGTATACTTTTGGCCTTTCATTTGTGCTATTATCTATAAAGAATCACAATGACTTTAAGCAAATCTTTGTATTAAAATAGTTATCAAAATATTTTCATCTATTTCAGATACTATCAAAATACATATTATAAAAGATATTGAAGCTAGTAGGCTTCAAAAGAAAAGTGAATAAAATGATACGCAGTGACTATTTTCTAAAAATGAGTTTCCAAAAACTAGAAATACATTAAAAATGCATCTTTAGCCACTGAGAAACATAGCATTTTACACATATGAAACGAAATTATACACATTTTTTTTCTGAATAGCAACCACAACTAGATACTATGTATTTTCCAACAATCAAGTCATTTTTTGCAATCGTTTTGTTAGTTCTAACTTGATTATCAAATAATTTTTATTTTTACACTATTACAGAAGTGCATTTCTCTAGGTTTCCAAAACCACCTTATTCAACCTTCCCCATCTGTCACCATCTGCTTCTTTTTAGCATGTACTTTTTGTGTGATCACATAAGCATGTGAAAAATAACTAACATTCAGATGATTATCTGCTGGTACATTTGAGGACTGGGCATAATAAAAGTGAACTGCCAAAACGTACTTAACACTTTTAATTTTGTTGGGTCTTGCATGTAAGCTACATTTGATTTTCAAACTGTTTTACAGTTGGAAAGTTGATCAGGTACTGCTAACTCAAGAGCAAAGCTGAGACTCTAAATAATTAGCACTGCATAAAAGGATGGTTTGGATTCAATGAGAGCCAAATCAAATAATAAAATTTAACAGTAAGATTTTATATATGATTTCTAATTTCTTTATATTTCTAGGCATGAGAATACAGTAGAGATGATGAAAACAAAATCCCCTCAAAACACCATAGTCCATAATATATGGCAGGTCAAATTTATTTCTTTCTAATAAAAGAAAGAGCAAAACCAGTTTAAAACTATCTATACTAATGCAGCTTTAGAGATGCAGCACACTAAACATATAGTTTATATGGCCATTAGGACTGTATCTCTGCAACATCTTTTTAAAAAGATACTTTTTCCCCCTTTAATAAAAAAGGTACACAGTTCTTCATCAAAAGAAGAGAAAAAATACTTAAAAAAATATCCTTTTTTTAACAAATGGCATTTTCATATTATAATTTTTTTTCCTGGTGATCTTTAAGAAGAAATCTAAGTTCATTTAAAACTTCAGTTCATTTAAAAATCAGGTGTAAGTCTGAGATACAGTACAGTTAATACATCGGTTTTGAACTGATTTCTAACAGTATTTTTGGAGTATTTTTTAAAATATCCTGCAACTATCTTTAAGTAGCAAAGCATTCTGACCAAGTTAAAACAGTTAAGAGAATTCCCTGGAGGCCCAGTGATTAGGACTCCCAGCTTCTACTGTAAGGGGCACAAGTTCAATCCCTCGTCAGGGAACCAAGATCCTACATCTCTTGTGGCATGGCCAAAAAAACAGAACAAACAAGCAAACAAAACCCCTTCAAAACTAGCTGAAAAGGTAAAGAATGGCCACTGCTAGACGAATGAGAGGCTGCAGAAAGATGTCTCCATAATGTGTAAACAGGTTTCCCATGTGAGGAAAAGGTAATATACTAACAAGCAGCCCTTCAAAAGAGAAGCAGTACTCAGGCACATACTCCAGGTCTGATAAACAGCTACTACTGACAAACTACCAAAAAAAGTCTGGCATCAATAATGGTATGTACCAGAAATGTCAAGGTTCAAAGAAAGTGAGAGATACCATCTGCAGTGAAGGGAAGAGGCGAGTTTAAGCTCTTGCCAATCCCTCTCTAATTCTGACCATGCATATCTGGATCATATTATTGCCCTGCTCTCAGCTCACATGATTTTCCCTTGTCCATGAGGTCAAATTTAAACTCTTTCCCATTCTGATCCTGATCTACACATCCAGGCTCCTCTCAGTCTGCTCCCTCTTTACTGCCACCAGACCCTCCCACCACCTTTCCTTTCACTGTACTGTACATAACTCTAGTAAAGCAATTATTTTCTTGGACAGTAATGATTATTCTCCACATCCTATCACCTTAGTAAATACAGCAGGCTGCTGCTGCTAAGTCGCTTCAGTCGTGTCCAACTCTGTGCGACCCCATAGACGGCAGCCCACCAGGCTCCCCCATCCCTGGGATTCGGACGACAAAAAACATTTCTATGATCTTTGTATTCCCAGCACCTAACAGAATGCATGGCACCTAATACTCAACAAATATTTCTTTAATGAATGAATCAGTGTTCTTCAGTGAAATGGTCTATACCAGAGACCAGAAGAAAGAACTTAAATTCCTGTTTTTAAAAGTAAGCATATAAAACAGTTACCCTGATTTAACAAAATGCAGTTTGACACAAATGCTTAAAATATAAAAATTGAAACTGCATGAGAAGTTTAGTTGTTTCAAGTTTTGTCATCCTCAAATAGTAACCACAATGATCACTCTCCCCTGTGAAAATAAGGTCAAGATGTTAATTATGAACTGACATCTCTCAGCCATCGGGTATATAAACTGCTTTTAAACCCTTCTGCAACATTTTTTTAAAAGGTATACAGAAAGGGTTTACCTGTATTTAAGAAGAAATTGATAATTCCCTGTGAACTATAAACTTTCTATTTAGAAACAACTGGACTCTTCTTGGATTAAAGTCCTGGTTTTGTTCTTCAGTTGATGACATTTGCATATAAAAACAATATCTTTGTTTCTTAGGAGATCATCTGCTTCTGAAATGAGATGTATTTATCTTCTACAGAAATAATTTCCCCTAATTGTGAAACAACTAATTTTGTTATTCTAAATATGGGATATCATCATCCATGGCAAATGTATAGCAGGGGCAATTGGAACTCCAGAGAAACAAAGATTTTGTTTTTCATGACATTGACAAAAATAATCCTATTCTAGAAAATGTGATCTTGTATTTGAATAAATAAGAAACATTATTCTAAACTTTTACCAAATTCAGCTACAAAAATGGAAATTTTTAAACTCCAGATTTTATAACAGAAAAAAATGTTACTTTTGGCAGACCTTGATAAAATAATATTTGGAAATTTACTGTGAAAAATACTGCTAATATTTCAAATTACTAGCATTTATTTACAAAAACTTAAAATTCTTGAAATGTAATTTTAATCTTTAATTGAAAAGAGCTATTGTAGTAATAAACTGGCATTAATTACTATACATATAAGGAATGCTAGTATCATTCTGAATATATTCCCATTTCCTAATTTTTTTGATTACTTTTCCTGTTGAGCATTTACAAAGCATCCATTTTAAAAATGGCATTACTTACATCTATAGTGGCCTTGAAACAGTGACTTTTTTTGGCTACCATGTTATGTGATTTAAAAAGTAAAAATAGTCTTTATAAGATGAACCTTGTTAGAATCCTGTTTCTATCTCTACCACCTCCTACCTGTGTACAGATTACATTAAAAAATTCTGATCCTCAGTTCCCTTACCTTTAAAAAATAAACAGGTTTGCTATCTCAAAAGGTTATTCCAAATTTGCAATGTACATATATAGCATGCGGTACATAATACATGTTCAATAAATAGTTATCATCATCCATCAAACATAAATGCCTCCCTCCTTTGCTCTAGTCACACTAACCCTGTTAAGAGTTTGAGGGAAAAACTGAACTTGTGCCTCACAGGTTTTATACTAGCTGCTCCCTGTGTTTGGAAAACTCCTCCCCTGTATTTTTGCAATAGTTGCCTCTTAGCATTCAGGTCCCTGGTTAAACATCACTTTCCCTGAACATCCTATCTGTAGAAGATTATATTTTCCAAAGAGGGCGGCAACAGTATCTCCCATGTCACACGTTTTTACCATGGAGAGGTGGGATCTATGTCACTACCCTCTTAAATATGTGCAGGCTGAGGAATGTTTCAGCATATGCAGAAATGATGTGCAATTCCTGACACAAAGTCAGAAAAGGGGATTCACAGAGAAATGTTTATAGCAGCATTATTGGCCAAAACCTGAAAGCAATCCAAATGTCCATCAGCTGCTGAATGGATAGACAAAAGGTATTATATTCATACAACAGAATATTATTTCGGCCATAAAAAGGAATGAAGTACCAAAAACATGCTAAAGCATGGATAAACCTTGAAAATAAACTAAGTAAAAGAGGCCAGACACAAGAGGCCATGTATTGCATGATTCCATTTGTATGAAATGTTTAGGATAGACACACCTATAGTGACAAAGTAGATTAGTAGTTGTCTAGCAGGAGGGGAGGTTAGGCAGGAGCTAATATGTATGGAATTTCTTTGTTGGAGTGATGAAAATATTCTGGAATTAGATAGTGGTGATGGTTGCATTGCACAACTCTGAACATACTACAAACCACTACTACACACTTGAGAAGGCTGAATTTTATGGTAAATAATCATAAAGTTTAAAAAATATACTATGAAGAGAAATTTTTTAAAAATTAATAAAACATTTCTTCATGGTTTGCTACATAAAAAAAAAAACATTGAAGCAGTTTCTAAACTGTTTCCTAGGACATTTTAGAACCCAAAGCCAAACAGTCTGGCTACTCTGAAGCCACAAGGTTATGAGGAAGCCAGGCCATATGGGGAAGCTGAGGCTTTTGAGAGCTCTGTAAGGCACCAGTTCACAGTCAGCATCAACTGTCAGACGCCTAAAGTGGGGAGTTTCCAGATTCCGGCCTCCAGCCACACAGTCACCCACCGCCGTGCCCCATGTATCACAGAGTGGTCATTCCTGCTATCCTGACTCAGAACCTTCGATCACATGAAATGGTTAGGTTTTGCAGTGGTCTGTTTTGCAGTAATAATAATGAGGACACTATGTACCACAGCCACCACAACCTCCTTTTATCTAGCTTCTTTCCCTTCATGACACATATTCATTGCATGTCTTTATGCTATATATTTATTTTTATTCTGTCTCCCTCTACCAGAAGTGAGTTCCCTGAGAGCAGGGTCCTTTGTGTCTTGTTTCTATAACCACACACCCAGAAAAATATCCAATATATAGAAGATGAATAATGTATATTTGTTGAGCAAACAAATCAATGAATCACTATGGAATTCTCAGCATGGGAGGGCACTGGCTGAAGCTTGTTTTGGTTTAGCATGATTTCCAAAATGTAGCCGCTGTCATTTCATTAAGTTTTCCAGTGAAATCCTTTCTAATAATTAACTATGAAAACCCACAAAATTACAAATACAAATTATTATTGTTTGTTTCTAAGGAAAATCCAAAATGGTTTATAAAACTGTTAACATTCTTGCTGAAGTCACTGAAATATTTAATTTTAATAAGTGAATAAAAATAGGCACAGTCAAAGAAAAAAAAAACACATGGCCAACAAGTAAAAACTGACTTAATTTGATTGCAGTTACCTGTATCTTTGTGCTGATTTATATATATTTTTGCCCTAGAATACCATGGTAAACAAGTGGGAGTAAAATAGATTTGATTCATGTTGAAATCCAGGTCAGAGTAGTAGACACTGCAGTTTTTTAAATGCTTAAATGGTTTACTTTGCAAAACGTCAGGGTTATTTTTATTTTTCTGCAGATGGAAACATAGCCTACCTCTGGTGCCAGATACTCTGGTGTACCACAGAAAGTCTTCATGGTGGCTGCATCAGTGATCCCTTCTTTGCAAAGTCCAAAATCTGTGATTTTTATGTGGCCATCTTTATCCAGCATCAAATTCTCCAACTGCATAATAAGAAAATAGTCTTCAAAAATAGGAAAATACTGTTCTGAAAAATAACTGAATGCTGAGTAAGATATTCTGGAAAGAGGACATAATTAGTCAAAGAACTTTTGATACTTACAAACCCTATAGCTGCCTAATTCATGTGTAAAAAGAAACATTTTATCAAAGTCTACAATAATAAACTGATTTTTAAACCCATGGGAGTAAGAACCATTATTGTCTATGTGCTAAGAACTAAAGCCTAAATTAACTTTCGAAAGCAAACATCAATCTTCTTTTTCCCTTTTTAAAATAAAGTTTGATCTAAACAATTTCAAAGAGACAAGTATCTTCTTCTAGATATGTACAGATGGTTTTCAGCAATTTCTCTTGGGAGTCTATTGCTATTATAAAATATTTATTTACAGAAATCTTTCTTTGGTGGTGGCTGTAAATCAAACCTAAATCTTATTTTGTAAGGTAAGGCAATATTGCAGTTATTTGTAATAAAGAAATACCAACCCTTTTAAAGTTGGAACCTCTTTAAACCCATTAATACAAAAACAACAATCTTAAAAGAGATAACCAAATAGCCTCAAGTGAAAAGTTAAGCAATATAAGGGAGAAAAGAGCTGTGCAAAGCTAATGCAATTTAAAATAGTAACAATAACTGATCTTATTCTTCTAATTTGAACCTAAACTTGATTATCACCATACAGAGATACACGTGAGTTCTGAATTGCCACTTTATAGTCATGTATATTGATGGGGCCCCTACCCCTGCTCAGTCATGTACATATACCTAAGGGAATACATAAGAAATGCATTCACAAAAAAACACATGTGAAAAAATTATACTAGCAGGATGAATGATAATTAACTTATTTAAAGAGTAGGTAATTATTCTACTCCTTAACATGATAATGTATGAAAGTGCCTACTCAAACTCTGAAGTCAATATCAAATTCAAAATAGAACTCCATATAAGAACATAAATACCAATTTTATAAAATGTTATACTGTTATATATTATCCAGTGTCTTATAAACCAGAAACTAAATACAGTTAAGCAAGCTATCCTCAGTATAGTACTTAAATATGCTGCCCAACTGAACTCAATGCTCAATACATGTTTCATGCACTGCATAGACTTTAGAGAAGTGAGTCTGTTTTGACTTGGCTACAAAGAACTGAATGAACCCTAAATACACTGTTAAACCTTTTAAAAATGAATATTCTCTTATTTTATCTAAATTTAGCTAGACTGATTCTCTACTAACTGGAACCTGAAAATCAAACCCAATGTGCACAAATGGCAATATGTCCTAAATAGTAAAACTGATCAGAAATGTCAAAAAATAATTTGTCTACTTCTCTTTCCTCTTTTCTTTTCTTCTTCATGCTTCTGATTTTCTCCCTTTTCCCTTTCTCTTGCAAACAACACTCTCTTCTTCCTCCTACTTCTATCTTGCCATAATGAGAAAGAGAAGTATATAATGGAATGTCTGCTGTGTTAAATATATGCTCTGTTCTTAATTTTTAAAAATATGCTTATTGTTCTAACATAGAAATACATTACAATATAAAAACAAAACCTTAAAATGCTATAAAGATCTTTTATAATACATAAGAATTCTTATAGAGACTTCAAATAATATATAAAAATATTGAATAAAATATGCAGTTTAATTTGTATCACGCCAATTCACTTTATATGCTTTCTATGCACTGCAAAATAAAACTCAGCATGCACTAATGTGCTAACCATCCACATTTTGACAAGACTATCTTGAAAAGCATAGATACAAAATATCAGAATATATACTGTTTTTAAAAAGAAGTATATATATATATTTTAAAATCTTGATCCATACCTAATTAGCTAATCTCATCTCCAAGATACCAAGGGTAGAGGGATGAGGAATGAAATAAGATTCAGGGGTAGGATTTGAGTGAAGAACAGGAATAGGATGAAAGTGACCAAGAATTCTCAGTCTGCCTATAACTGAGGAGGTTTACCCAGGATGAAGGATTTTTAATAAAAGTTCTATAACTGGGGAAGTTCCAGGCAAACCATGACAGCTAATCATTCCTTTGTTTTATTAATCGGCGTTACTACAATGATACAGTCAGAAATACGGTCAGCCTACAGGAGGACTGTGAGAGATGGGGTAAAGGCACGATAACGGGGACAAGGCAGCATACTGTATAGGGGGCAGTTGAGAGCAATGTGGGTAAGATTATGGAATCAAGTCAGAGAACTTAAGCGTAAATTCAAGTTCCATCCCTCACTGTGTAAGCTCGGGTATGCTATTGATATCTATGCATCTCAACTTGATCTATGACACACAGGTACAACCCACACAGTAACAATCCAATGCGGCTGTTTTGAGAATTAAATGATACTGAATGGAGAATTTAATCAACAAATGTACTGATCATTTATTAAACATGGAGAGTTTAATGGCTGATTTATACTTTATCAACATGGTATGTGTTCTTCTAGACAACACTCTATGTTAAAGGAAAGAACAAAGTTCAGAAATGGAACCCTATAAAACACTTTTATCAGCTCTAATGACCTCATTAAAAACAGTTTTTAATATGCATCAATTTCTTTTGAATAAACAACAAAACAAATATTTTACAATTTTTGAGCCAGTTACTTTATAATGGTGTCCACTTTCTTCCACCAATTACTGTTCTTCTCTCACTATCCTGAAATGTCATTTTGCTGAGCATGTCATTTTCTATCCGTATTAAAAAAATAGTCAGAAATGCATCACCTTAAAAAAATTATATCCCCAAATCTAATCTTATATAGAGATAAATCAGGGGTAATTAAATACCCTGTCTGGTTAAAAACATAAGTAATTTTATGAAGATGCATAACAAAGATTTCATTAAATATAAGAACCATTAGTGCTGCGATTCACAAAGGTGAAGGAATCACAGAATTACCTGGAAATCTTTCAAAAGCAGATCAATTGCTTAGAGATATCAAAAAACACCTGGAAATCACTTCCTTAGTGCACGTGATATTAACATAAGATTTAAGTCAAGTTATTTTTAGGAATCTCTCCACTGCGTAGAGGAGGAATAAAAATGTTTACAAATGGTCCTTCTTTGGTTCGCGCTCCTAAATCGAATGCTTTCCTTCCTCCTTTTTTTTAAACCATAAAAAGGAAAATGTACACCATAACTGCCTGTTCAGGTACTCTCTATTATAAAACATCAAATGCATCTGTTTTTTCTCCACTGTCAGTCTTAGCGTCTAGGATTGAGGTTAGGGCATTTATGATGAAACTTATTGGATACATCCACTGGCAAAAGCAATGTATGAAGTTAAATACGAAGTGTGAAAGAAAAGATTACACATTCAAAATCTGGGTATTGCTTACTATTTGTATCAGAGGGTTGTCTGTTATCTAATAGTTCATACTTTGAGGAAACAAATATATTAGACATATACATCCCAGAGTTTCCATTTTAAAAAGGCAACATTTTTTATCGAGTTAAACTGGACAAGAATTATTTGACAGAGGATCTTGATTCAGTAGGTTTTGAAATCTTTCCTCTGTGCTTCGTGAACAAGAAATGACGGCAAGAAAATACTATGCTCTTTCTGCTCTTGCTGGTGCCTAGAATAAAATTAAACTCTTGCTATTAGAGAGTTTACAAGTTTTTAACTTCTACGTTTTTAAAATCTAATATACAATTCATATATCATATATTCTAATATCTAGCTATGTAAAATACACACACATATTTATATGTATTTTAGGTCTCATTTTAATTAAATGGCTGACATTTTGTGATTAAGCAAAGGAATTATAATAGCAATTCCTAAGGGCTCTGACGGGGCTTCCATGGTGGCTCATACAGTAAAGTGTCTGCCTACAATGCGGGAGACCTGGGTTCGATCCCTGGGTCAGGAAGATCCCCTGGAAAAGGAAATGGCAATCCACTCCAGCACTCTTGCCTGGAAAATGCCATGGATGGAGGAGCCTGGTAGGCTACAGTCCATGGGGTTGCAAAGAGTCAGACATGTCTGAGCGACTTCACTTCACTTCACTTCAAGGGCTCTGACAACTATTGTAGCAACACAAACATGTCCCTTCACTCACTCTTACAATCCCACTTTAGCACAGCTACATCAGTACCAAGACTGCCTCAGACCCAAGAATACAGTGAAAAATTCCTCCCCCGCACCCTGCATATTCAGGTTTACAGGCATCAAAGTGCCAAATGTTCATATGGGTCTTATGAACTTAATGATCATGGATTAGGACAGTGCATTAAAATGCCAAAAGGAAATCTTTGAACCTTCCTAAACTGGAAAAAGAATTCACAATATACAACAGCAGAGATCACACCTAGACTGGGGTTTCAGAGTTACTACATTTAAGAATTTCCTACACTTTAGGAATACAGCCCAATAGCACATGTGAATGTTAGAGGTGGAAGGGATTCATTGCAGCAATGGCTGAACATTTTCATAAAAGAGGGAATCCAGAGTAGTTAGAAGTGGGAGTTAGGGGATGTGTCTTGAATATACTTAAAATATTCCTTATTTTTGGCAGCTTTATTCAAATTTTAGATTTACAAAGATCTCTTAGAGTTAATCCAATGCATACCCCCACCTAAAGTTCATCTCATTTCTAGAAAGGCCGACTTGTGTAATAAAAAGAACATTATACCTGGAGCTAGGAATCATGGAATCCAACAATCTTGCCCATGTCACCAATTCAGTCCATTACTTCAAGTAAATCACTTACTACGTTTCTAATCTTCAGTGACCTCAGCTGTAAATTATGGGTCAGCTCTAAATTTGTACAACTGTACCTAAAGATCTCATTCTATCATGAAACAATATGGACATAAATAACACTTGTATAAATTTTGAATGTCTGACTTTTTATGTTATCCATTTTTCTTGGTGTAAATTCCATGGATCCTGTCCAATGCGACACATTTACTTAGACCTTTACGTTAAGGCTATATTAAAATAGAAATAAATTAAGAGAGGAGAGGTCACTTAATTGTCTAGTAGTTTATGGCCTATTTATATGCTAACTACATGACTGGTATTCCTATTGGCAGGTTAATAAATTTAGTCTAATTTCATTATCAGAAAGGACAGAGCAACAAAACTCATTAAATGAGTGTCAATGTACTGATAAGTTGATTAATGAGAAATGACCAATGGAGATACTGACCAAAATCATCCCAATTATATCATTCCTTTTCAATGCTATCAATCAAGTGAGCATTCTTTTCTTTGTTTCTTTAGACTAACTCTTTGAGCTTTAAGCATTTTGGATATATTACTAAGTACTTCAATATTATTCTCCTTTTCTTAAATCCAGGAAGTCTTCCCCCTTATCTGCATAATAGGATTCATAAAATATAAAGTGGCGGGGAAGAGGGGGAAGATCAGGCAGAAAAGAGCTAACTACTTCTAAGTAAATATGGAAATAACATACAACATAAGTTCTGTCATACCATATAATTAAATTAGTTTTTAAAAATTCAGATTCAAGACATTTAAACATTATAGGATTATTTGGTCATGCAGACATCAGATACAGGGATGCTGAATTCTGCCGCTCCTGGCTATAAAACCTGCAGGCTAAAGACAATCATACTGTTGATTTATATTCATCTCTGATCTATTTTGGCACTTAGCTGATCATCTCTGATATAGATACAGTATCATAATTTTTTCTAAAAATAGAATTTCATATCTTGTTTCATAAATAACATGTTAAAATGAGAAAATAATATAAAAACTGTATGATGTTATATAGACATACACACTGTATTTCACTGTCATCATGTAAAGTAATATTTTTTGAGATAGTTACTTCTTAGGGATCATTCATAATACAGAGGTATATGATAGCAACATCTTGAAATAACTTAGACAATTGGTTAATTAGATAATTTAAGAATCACAGGTATTTGAAAGCAAGTGAATGGGAGTGAGGGGTAAGTGTGACTTCTCTCATGTGCTGTAATATGTAGCCATGCGGGAGACCCGGGTTCGATCCCTGGGTTGGGAGGATCCACTGGAGAAGGAAATGGCAACCCACTCCAGTAATCTTGCCTGGAAAATTCCATGGACTGAGGAGCCTGGTGGGCTACAGTCCTTGGGGTCGCAAAGAGTCAGACACGACTGAGCAACTTCACTTTCACCTCGTTCCCTGGTGGTTCAGATGGTAAAAGAATCTGCCTGCAATGTGGGAGACCCGGGTTCGATCTCCGGGTTGGAAAGATCCCCTGGAGAAGGAAACGGCTACCCACTCCAGTATTCTTGCCTGGAGAATTCCATGGACAGAGGAGTCTGGCAGACTACAGTCCATGGGGTCACAAAGAGTTGGATGCGTGAGCAACTAACGCACACACTCCATTTCACACAAACAGCAGTTCATAAAAGACTAATGTAACTTCTATTTCTGCAAGTAGAATTATACTTTAAATAAACTCATATTTGATAAATAAAGCAATTCTGTGTCAGACTTTAGTAAGTCAAGATTATCATATGATTTACTTTTTAAGAAAGTAAGATGGTCACATTTAGAACCTGTTCAGAGTGTGTCAGGGTACAAATCTCCTTAATGTGGCCAATCTAAATGAAAACAGTGTCGTGAGAATTACTACTATCTTTTATGAGCTACTCCAAGGGTCAGCAAAATATGGCGTGGGGGCGAAATCTTGGCTACTGCCTGTTTTTGTAATTAAGGTTTTACTGGAACACAGCCAGACATGCTCCTTTACATACTGTCCCTGGCTGCTTTCAGCCTACAACAGTAGCACTGAGGAGTTGCAAGAGCAGCAAGGCCTAGAACAGTTACTACCTGGCCTTCATGAAAGTTTGCTCCTCCTGAGCTATTCTGAGGGTCTTGTCAGAAAGAAACTTAACAGACATAAAGTCACTATCACTGATAAGACAAACACAGTGCTTTTTAGAATGGAAACTAAATAAATTGATAAAAGGCTATATTAAAGTGCTTCAGCTCTTTAAGCCCACTAAAAATTTAAAGTGAAAATCAAATATTTTCCTTACCCAAATAATCTTATCTACTATAAAAGTTTATCATAATATATCACAGGATGCTAGAATATAATAATGAAATTGATTTTAAAATATCATTTGCAAAGTGACTAGACATTGAATCAAATGTTTAACATTACTCGTTACACTAACAGAGGAGTGGAACTATTACTGGTAGGTCGTTTTGATCAGAGCAGTCAAACAGAACTCATTCTGCATGTCAAAGACTTGGACATAAAAAGAACTACACATTTACCAGTGAATGAAATTTCCTGTCAGATACAGTGAACCACATTCTTAAACTCTTGGTTTTTTTTTTTCCCCAACTAGATCTTCTTTTCTTCAAACTGTGTAACTCTGTAATTACTTTGTGTTTGTCCCTATAGCCTCTGCAGAAACAAACTCTGATTACTTTTCTTTTTTACCTTGAGATCACGGTACACAATCTTTCCAGAATGTAGATAGTCCAAGGCAGAGACAATTTCTGCACCATAGAAACGTGTGCGGTCCTCGGAGAACACCCGCTCTCTCGACAAATGGAAAAACAGCTGCAGGGTAAACAGCAGGGACAGGACTGTAATAATTACTGATTTAGTGGGGGAAATTAACACAAACATAAAACACCTCTCATCACCATATTGTGATGATAGATAGTGTACTCTCAGTGGACACTGAGCACTCTTAGACAGCAGCTGGCTTATCTTTTCCAGGTTTCCGAGGGGAGACTGAGAGCTGTTAAATCACCGCTTTAATCAATATACCAATCTTGTTTAAGGCATTCTGTTTGCTACCCATTTAACCTTCAGTTACCAGAGGAAAAAGTATGCATCATCAGAGTACATCTCCTCCTCCATATACTGTTGCTTCAACTCTTTCAAGGATTAGGTACTGAGACTTTATTAAAATGAATGAACATAAGCAGAGATGCAACATTTCTACTTAATTATCTGATTCACACTTGATTTCAAAGAAAGGACTGCAGGTTTGTGGAACCTTATTTATATGAATTTGTTAAATTCTACAACTCTTGATTCACCATGATATCTCTAGGAATGATTTCAATGTTTAAATCAATGCTTTCTACAATGAGAAATTGCGAGGCTTTACATTTTCAATTTATTTTAGTAATGCCCAAAATGTACTGAGAAGTTCCCATTATTCCCTTAATAATTCTCAATGTATAGTCTTCCAATTTCAACAATAATTACCTATGACACCAATCTTTTCACATGTAATCACTTAAAACGATAAGCCCATCCATTTCCTGTCAATCATCTAAAAAGATACTTCCAGTCATCAGTCAACAAGTATTTACTGAGTTCTCATTGTGATCAAGCATCCAGCTCTCCATTTAGACAAGCTGTTTGTTTAAGGAACTGCCTGTCTCATCTCTCAGTTCAACCATGTATATGAGAAAGGAGCCAGTCCCATGCACTATGAATTGATTACCAACCTTTCTGTTGTACTGTTTCACTGTATTAAGAAATCCGTCATGAACAAGCAAAGAGTGTTTGCAGAGCTGAGTATACTATCAGTATCACAACAGGTACTTAACACATGTCTTTGATTGAAAGTGATGAACTGGTCAATGTATCCTTGATTGCAAGATCAGAAATGAACTATAACTTCACAGGGATTACTTCTACAAACTGCTTCTACAAATTTACGATAATTATGGTTAACTAAGATTTTTTTCTCACACACCAAATCATAATTTAGGTAACAGAAAGTAGGTTCCTTATAGATTCCTTCTTCCCTTTGCCCAGAGAAGAAAATGGCAACCCACTCCAGTACTTTTGCCTGGAAAATCCCATGGACAGAGGATCCTGGTAGGCTACAGGCCATGGGATCACAAAGAGTCAGACACGACTGAGCAACTTCACTTTCTTTTCACTTTCCCCTTTCCCACTATCACTAAGATCAAAATTAATGCATAACCCATTCTCCCAATAAAGAGAAGTTAATATCATATAACTATTGCCAAAAAAGACTCGTTCAATGTTAATTACAGTAAAACTAAAATATCTGGCAGATAGTCTCTAAACTTTAATGTTCTCTACTATACTGTCATATTTCATCAAATTTAAGATGCCACTGATTGTAACTTCACTCACATTTTATATAAAGATCAACAAAGAAAAAAAATGATATGAATTAAAACTATAACATATCACCAAATATAAAAGGCCTTCTGATTGAAGAAATTATTCAATGTGTCTTATAAATGACCAAATATACTGTGTCCAAAATCATACCAATCTAAAATTGGTATGTTTATAAGGGTATGCATATAAGGGATATGCTTCAAAATTGATTCATCTTATATATGCTATTAACGGGGTTTCCCTGGTGGCTCAGATGATAATGAATCTGCCTGCAATGCTGAAGACCCAGATTTGATCCCTGGGTCAGGAAGATCCCCTGGAGAAGAGAATGGATACCCACTCCAGCAGTTGGGCCTGGAGGATTCCATGGACAGAGAAGCCTAGCAGGCTACAGTCCATGGGGTCACAAAGAGTCAGACATGACTGAGCCACTAACACTTGCACTTTTCACTTCACGCTATTAATACACTACTATTCAAACAAAGACAGGAAGCAGAAAGCAGCATGGATCATCAGTAAAACCATTCTGAAATCCTTCTAGGGCAAAATAATTTCTTTCATCCTTTAATACAAAATATGACTAATTTTGATGAAGAAACCCCTGTGATCTCTACGGTGATTTATGGCAGTCTTCTAATGAGATTAAAATAGTGGTTAGATTTCTAAACTTCCTTCATATAATGTCAAGCCTAGTACCCACTCATCTTCTATACAAAATATATAGATCCTCCCTAAATCAACATAATATATGCAGGCTTCTAGATCTTTATTTAGATCATAAATCTTCAATTTGTCTCCTAGCCAATTTCTGTAAAAATATCAGCTAAAAAAAAGCTACTTAAGGAGAAGAATCCTATTTATTTCTCAATCTGCTGTCCTCGGATGTCCATCCTTGTTACTTTATGGACCTTACTCTTTTCCAGTAGTCATGTAAGGATGTGAGAGTTAGACCATAAAGAAAGATGAGTACTGAAGAATTGGTGCTTTTGTACTGTGGTGTTAGAGAATTCTCTTGAGAGTCCTTTGGGCTGCAAGGAGATCCAACCAGTCCATCCTAAAGGAAATCAGTCCTGAATATTCATTGGAAGGACTGATGCTTAAGCTGAAACTCCAATATTTTGGCCACTTGATGCGAATAATTGACTCATTGGAAAAGACCCTGATGATAGGAAAGAATGAAGGTGGGAGGAGAAGGGGACAACAGAGGATGAAATGGTTAGATGGCATCACCGATGTGATGGACATGAGTTTGAGTAAGCTCCAGGAGTTGGTGATAGACAGGGCAGCCTGGCATGCTGCAGTCCATGGGGTAACAAAGAGTACGATATTGCTGAGCGACTGAACTGAACTTGTTAACATAACCAAAGACCTTTTATTCTGGAGCTTAGAATATCAATTATTATCCCCTTCTTCTTATAAACATTCCTTAGGTTTGATACTGCAACTTTCCTGATTTTCCTTGAATATTCCTTCTAAGTTTCTACCTTGGCTTTGAACCAACTTTCCATTTAATGAGCATCAATTACTTTAAGGTCACTGAGACGAGAAAAAGAGGGCATACAATGGTGATTAAGACATAATTAGATGTATAGATAACAAATGAGAGAGCTATGAGAAATTTTGTAATTCTGATATTAAAAATACTTTGGAGGCAAAGGATGATCAATCTTTACTGGAATGATCTGAGAAGAATTCATGGACAAGGAAGTATCTCACTTATATTTTGAAGGATGGGATTTTTCACAAATGGAGAATATAAGGGAAGCATACAAAAGGGTGCCATGCAAGTTATACCCATCTTAATGTTCTGACCACAACCTAGAATAGTAAGCACACATAGTAGGGAATTAATAAATGCATATAGAAGGAATTAACTCCATAGAAAAAAACAGTAATGGCAAAGAAACAGCATGCAGGGAGTGCACAGAGCTGAAGAACGAAGATACCCATTCATGATAATGACAGAGCTTACGCAAAAAAAAAAAAAAAAAAGAGGTCAGACTGTTTAGGACCTGGATTTCCATGATACAGTTTAGAGATTAATTCTGTAGATAGAGTGTCAAAGACATTTGGGTCAAAAATTAGCATAATTTTAAACAGACAACTCTGGCAGCAAGGAGAGAATCCATTTAAAATCTGAGGGACTTCCCTCGGGGTTCAGTGGCTAAGGCTGTGCACTCCCAATGCAGGGAGACTGAGTTCATTCTCTGGCCAGGGAACTAGATGCCACACATCACAACGAAAGACCCAAACACTGCAACTAAGACCCAGCACAGCCAAACAAATAAACAAATATTTTAAAAAGAAAGGAAAAAAAAAAAAAAACAGACTAGAGTAATCAGGTAAACAATTCACAAAGTGCAACAAAAATTACTAAACACCAATTCAGTGTTGTAAAAAGCTGCAGACACAATGGAGGAAATTGTATCAATCTGAAAGAATGTAACTATTTGGTTGAAAAACCAGACATATGCAATTACATTAAAAATACATAGTTTTAAAATAGCACACTTTAAGAAGTGAGTAAGTATCTTTGGTAGTATAAGAAGTTACCTTTGAGCCAGTAAGAGCTTCTGAGGAACCTTAACTAGAGCAGCAGTAACAGACATTTCAACAAAGTCAATATCCCAGGGGGGATTAGCATGCACCCTTTGGGCAAAGGCAGGAAGTGTTTCGAGGTTCCAGCCGTGTGTTGCGGTGTGTTGCGTTGTTGCCCATAGTGTAAAGGAAAAGAATGGGGTTGGGAACAGAGGAGCAACGGATTTTATCTTGACCTGTTGACATTTAAACAAGAACTATAGCACAGTTCAGTACTATGGGACCAAATGGTATAGAGATAAATAAGAGTCAGGATACTGTTAACATCAAGGAAGCAAAATTGTTCAGTCGCCAAGTCATGTTGGACTCTTTGCAACCCCATGGACTGCAGCATGCCAGGCCTCCCTGTTTCTCAGGATCTCCTAGAGTTTGCCCAAGTTCATGTCCATTGAATTGCTGATGACAGTCTGATGCTGGGAAGCAAGATATAGCCTAGAAATTTAGTAGGCACTGAAACAGAGTTAAGGTCAGAATTTTAGGGTATCACTACAGGGATAAGGACAGGGAAAAGAGGCAGAATAGGATATTAAGATAGAGTCCTAAAAGAAATATAAAAGAAAAAAATATATGATACTTGAAGAATAAAGGATACAAAAGTTTCACCAAGAAAATTAACATTTACCAGACAAAGGAATTGGGTCATCTGTTATCTTTCAGGAAAGGGATGTCACACTTAGGTGGGCCAAGAAGAGAACATAAACTAGAAATGGTACATGACTCCTCTAGAAAAAATGAATGAGATGAGCCAAGGTGTAACTGGAACAGATTTTTTCTCAATACATATAAATGCTTTCGAGAAAACTTTTGCCTGAAGAAATGACAGATGCTATAAGGCTACAATTCATATGGAACAGGCACTTATCTGGAGAAAAGCGGGATCTGAAAGGATGCACGCACCCCTATGCTCACCGCAGCACTGCTGACAGCAGCCAAGACGCGGGAGCAATCTCAGCGTCCACTGACTGAGGAGTGGGTAACGAAGACGTGGAGCACGGCCCAGCCATTAAAGAGGGTGAAACAACGCCATTCGCGGCAACACAGACAGACCTAGGGGCTGTCATACCAAGTGAAGCCAGTCAGTCAGTGAAGAACAGGCACTGCATGACACCCCACATATGCGGAATCTAAAAGGAAATGGTACAGGTGCATTCACTCACACAACAAGAAGACTCACAGACTTAGCAAATGAACTGTAGATTGCTGGGGGGAAGGGATAGTTAGGGACTTTGGGAAGGTCATGTACACACTGCTATATTTAAAATGGATAACCAACAAGGACCTATTGTATACACATGTCTGCCCAATGTTATGTGCCAGCCTGGATGGGAGTCAGGTTTGGGGGAGAATGGGTACATGTATATGTGTGGCTGAGTCCCTCCGCTGTTCACCTGAAACTATCACAACATTGTTAATGGGCTCCACCTCAATATAAATAAGAGGTTAAGGTTTGGGGGAAAAAAGAATTACCAATGATATCAGGCAGCCAGAACAGGTTACTTCATAAAAAGTTAAAATATGGTGAAGTTGATAATTATATATGATAAAGTATATGGGAAAAATGACCATTTAATAAATGGTGCCCACAATAGTCACTTAACTTTGTAGAAAAGTAACATTTGATTTTCACTTCACATCATAACAAAATTAATTTCATGTAATTTATAAACTAGAATATGAACCAATAGTTTCCTGATCTCAGGACACAAGAGCAAACAGAATCATAAAAGGAGGAACTGGTAGAATTAACTACATGAAATAGCAAAAAATGTAAACTGAGTATTTATGACAAATATTACAGTATATATGCATAACATAGAGAGAAATCATATTAAACAGCACTAAAACACAAGGGGAAAAAAGAGAAAGGGCAAAGACAACATAAGAGGAATACACATTATTACAGTATGTGAAAATATACCACCTTATAATAATCAATGAAGTAGAGATAAAACATATGTGAAACAATGCAACACTTCGAGAAATATTATCAGTGAAAGTGTGAAGAGATACACACTGGTAGCTAGAATGTAAACATAAACCCTTTGTAGGACAACTGGCAATAGATATCAAACTAATTTTTAAAATACAGTTGTTCCTCTTTAAAATTTCCTTAAAAAAAAAGGGCAATGTAGAAATCTCCTACACAAGGATATTCTTGCACAGTATATATGACAAAATGTGAAAACAGACTTTGAATCATGTTGAACATTTTTTAAATTAGATTTTTTTTATCTAACACCACAACAAAATAAATTTTAGATGTAACTGACAGCTAAATTTAAAATATGAAACTAACTGTAAAAAGCAGAAAACAAAAATAAAAAGTTCATGGGACTAGACTTACCCTTCTGCCTGAAGCAACTAAACACAAATATTAGAAGGAATAAATGAAAACTGAGAAGAATATACAACAGAACTCTTTTTAGATAGTGGACAACAGGCAGTGTAAGACGATGATCCCTGTGAAAACAAACGAGGTGAGTCCTAAAATCTCCTGCTTTCTGTCTGAAGGCATTTTCTAGAATGTTATACAGTAAAAAACATACCAAGCATAATACAGATGTCTCACTGTTGCAGGAATAAATATCAGATTTTGAGGTGGGTGAGATGGGTGAGGTGGGTAGCATTAGTAGGACAGAATGCCAGTGAGGAAGAAGCTGCACAATTTACATAGTTGTCTGCATCTGAAACCAAGTTACACACGTACAAGAATAAGCAGAGGAGTAGGGATCTGTATGCCAAATAATTTCCAGACCCGAGAGACATTCCATTTCTAATCAGTCATTAGAATGTCTTTATTGAACACAGAGGCATTCAGTAGATTTCAAAGAAGTCAGAGTAAAAGCTAAACCTACATTAACAAAACTAACAAACAAGACTGTAGAACATCATATTTGTAAAAAACTACTCTCCAGAGTAAGATATAATACTCTTTGAAGGAAGACAACATGATCTAAACACTTAATGTAAAATTCAAAGTATCTAGTATCCAATCAACAGTTACTAGACATGAGAAGATGCAGGAAAATATGATGCATCACCAACAAAAAACTAGTCACTAGACACAGACTAAAAAATAACAAGAGATGATGGAATTAACATACAGCAACTTTAAAGAAGCATATGAACATTATAAGAGATAATGGGAAATAGAAATAAATAGGACTTTTAAAGATGAAACATGTAATACCTGAATAAAAATGTTATTAGATGGGATAAACAACAGATTAGACACTGCAAGAGAAAAGACCAATGAACATGAAATTATAGCAGAAGAAAACTATATGAACTGTACCTAAAAAAAAAAAAAAAAAGAATTGTAGTGACCTGTTGGTCAAGCAGTCTAACATGTGAATAACACCAGATCCTGAAAGAGAGAGGGAGACATCTGCAAAATAAAGCCTGAATTTTTCTAAACTAGGGAAAAAAAAGATAAATGTACAGACTAAGTATTCCAATGAAACCCAGTGAGATGAAAACTCACAATCATGCATGAAAGCTAAGAACATAACCAACATAACCAGTCAGATCACAGTAAAATTGCTGAAAAACTAGTGATAAACAGAAAATCTTTAAAAAATTCTGAAGGGGAAACAAACAATACACACAGCAAATAGGAGACTTCTCCTCAGAAACTATATAAACAGAAGAACAATGGAAAAACATGTTCAAATTGGTAAAAGAAAAAAAAAAAAATCCCATATCCTAAAATCCTGCATCCAGTGGAAATATCTATAAAGTATAAAGGTTGGAGAGTTTGTTTTGACCATGACTGAGTAACAGATAACAGACTTATACTCCCTTCTTCAACAATTAGGAAAACATATTTAAAAAAATAAAACAAGGATATCCATACATTAAGTATCACACTTCAAGGTACACTGACCCCAAAGAAAAAGGAAACAATTAATGCTTGTTTGAGAGACCATATAGAATGTAACACAGGGAGGGAAAATCAAAAAGAACTTGTGGTATCCTTGAATTATGAATAGAGAGTTCAGAGACTGGGGAGACCAAAGGAGCTATGATTCATGAGACAGAGAACCACAGAAAGGAGAGCTCCAGAGACCTGCAATGAATTGCCTTGAGTCTTACTAATCAGCACATGTATATAAGGAAAATTCCGAGGTCAGGAAAGAGCCATTGGAAAGAATCAGGTGAAAAAAAATCATAGCTCACAGAGCTAAAAATACTTTTTGTTTTCACCAGGCAAAATGGAAAAACTGCTTAAGAAATGTGGCACCCAGTGGAGTCCTTGAACACACTGCCTCTGTAGTGCAGCAGTGTTAGTGTTAGAGGAAAGGCCACACACATGTGTCAAACTGATTTTTGACAAAGGTGTCAAGATCATTCAATGGGACTTTTCAACAAAAGATGCTGGAATAAGTAGATATCCACAGGAGATTAAAAAAAAAAAAAAAAAAGAACCTCAATTCTTAGCTTACAGCATTCATAAAAATAAAACAGATCATAAAACTAAATGTGGTAGGTACAACTATAAAAGTTATAAAAGGAAATACAGGAGAAAATATTTGTGATCCAGGATAGACAAAGATTTCTTAAACAATATTAAAAAAAAAAACAAATTGATAAACTGGATTTCAAAATTTAAAACTCGTATTGCTCAAAAATATCACTGAAACAATGAAAAGGCAAGGTACAGTCTATGATTTCCTTAAATGTGACACTGTTTATCTTCTTCATGCCATTTACTAATTACATAGCACAGTAGCTTGTAGCATGCAGTCAGTAAATAGCAATAAATAAATAAATAAAACATTTTATCAATTGAATTGAAATAACTTTCTGACTTTTCTACAATGAATATGCATTATTGTTACTTTCATAATGGGGAAAATTATATAGATTACAATTAAAATTCTATTGATTCTTTTAGCAATTTAGGCTTTTGACAATTTTTTGTTGGCAGAAGCTTAGGACAAAGATGAAGACTATACAAGTACTATATAGTTTTGCATCTTCAGCAACAAGCCTAGTATGTGGGCACATTATATGCTTAATAAATGTACTGCAGAGAATAAAGTTAAATTCAAAAATCCTTTCCAAAGAATTATTTGTAAGAAAAATAAGGCTTAAAGTCTTAAAGGTAAAGTGTTTTTCATCAGAAACATTAAAAAGACCACAACTAAATAATCTTTTTTCTGTTTTTTAAAAAAAATGAATTGTTTGCTCTTCAAGCAAGGAACACATCTTCAGAAGTTTGCTTTCCTCAGCAATGACCACATGTTTTTTTTTTTGTTGTGTTTTGTGCTTAATAATGCTGTGAAAATACAATAATGCAAATAGACTGTTTTAATGATTTAAATAAATAAGTCAAGATTTCATAACAAACCCAAAATGCTTATCTTGAAAACAAATTACTATATTTTGAAAACTATGCAAAAAACTTTCAAAAAATAAACATCTGAACTTAAACAATATTCTGAGAATTATCAATGCAATCTAAGACTTTAAACCAAACTATATTTTTCTTGCAACTCTTATCTGTATATACAAACTTTAGTCATTCTTTTGTAATGGCAAATGTTGGTTAATAGAGAAAATATGTTCAATACAAGTCAATAATTTCAATTATTACATTCATTAATCATAATATTGATGAGCTCAGAACCCGAATACTCTAAACAATTAATTAATTAGCAACAAGATGTGGCAGTCTGTGCAATAATGCTGATTAACACATCCCTTGAGTTTACAAAAAACCTCAGATGAAAAGAATGTCTCAAGCTCACATACAGGACAACTCATCAACAATACTGTCCTAGTCCATTTGGGCTGCCATAACAGATTACCATAGACTGGGTGGATTATAAAAGTGAAAGTTAAAGTCACTCAGTATGTCCGACTCTTTGAGACCCCATGGACTGTACAGTCCATGGAATTCTCCAGGCCAGAACACTGGGCCACACAAATTTATTTCTCATAATTCTGGAGGCTGAGAAATATAAGATCAATGCAATGGCAGATTGAGTGTTTATTTCCTGGTTCATAGACAGCTGTCTTTTCACTGTGTCCTCAGACTGGGGAAGGAGCAACTGAACTCTCTGAGCTGTCCTTTATGAAAGTGAAAGTGAAAGTTGCTCAGTCGTGTCCGACTCTTTGCAACCCCAAGGACGTATAGTCTATGGAATTCTTCAGGCCAGAATACTGGAGTGGGTAGCCTTTCTGTTCTCCAGGGGATCTTCCCAACCCAGGGATCGAACCCAGGTTTCCTGCGTTGCAGGCAGATTCTTTACCAGCTGAGCCACAAGGAAAGCCCAAGAATACTGAAGTGGGTAGTCTACCCCTTCTCCAGCAGATCTTCCTGACCCAGGCATCAAACCAGGGTCTCCTGCATTGCACGTGGATTCTTTACCAGCTGAGCTATCAGGGTATCCCTGAGCTGTCCATTACAGGAGCACTAATTCCATTCATGAGGGTTCCACCTTCATGACCTAATCAGTCCAAAGACTTGTTTCAAGTGCCATCACAAAGAGGATTAGGTTTTCACTTATTAGTTTGGGAGGGAAAGATTCAGTCTGTAGTAAATACTACAATCACAACTAGAATGGTATTAGTTATACAATAAGACATTTAAACATGTACTTTTATAGGATCAAATATAAGTACACCTACATTTAATAGGTAATAGATTTGTTTTCTAGATCATGTCTATTCTTTTCACAAGCTAAACTCCATAGTTTCTATGTATTTTGCATAGAAAATTTAATGTATTGCCCTCGGGGCATTCAGGCCCGGTCCTTACTATGTATGACAAACCCACAGCAAACATTATCCTCAATGGTGAAAATGTGAAAGCATTTCCCCTAAAGTTAGGAACAAGACAAGGGTGCCCACTTTCACCACTACTATTCAACATAGTTTTGGAAGTTTTGGCCACAGCAATCAGAGCAGAAAAAGAAATAAAAGGAATCCAAATTGGAAAAGAAGAAGTAAAACTCTCACCATTTGCAGATGACATGATCCTCTACATAGAAAACCCTAAAGACTCCACCAGAAAATTACTAGAGCTAATCAATGAATATACTAAAGTTGCAGGATATACAATCAACACACAGAAACCCCTTGCATTCCTATATACTAACAATGAGAAAACAGAAAGAGAAATTAAGGAAACAATTCCATTCATCATTGCACCAAAAAGAATAAAATACTTAGGAATGTATCTACCTAAAGAAACTAAAGACCTATACATAGAAAACTATAAAACACTGGTGAAAGAAATCAAAAAGGACACTAAGAGATGGAGAAATATACCATGTTCATGGATCAGAAGAATCAATATAGTGAAAATGAGTATACTGCCCAAAGCAATCTATAGATTCAATGCAATCCCTATCAAACTACCAATGGTATTTATCACAAAGCTAGAACAAATAATTTCACAATTTGTATGGAAATACAAAAAACCTTGAATAGCCAAAGCAATCTTGAGAAAGAAGACTGGAACTGGAGGAATCAACCTGCCTGAATTCAGGCTCTACTACAAAGCCACAGTCATCAAGACAGTATGGTACTGGCACAAAGACAGAAATATAGATCAATGGAACAAAATAGAAAGCCCAGAGATAAACCCATGCATCAATGGACACCTTATCTTTGACAAAGGAGGCAAGAATATACAATGGAGAAAAGACAATCTCTTTAACATGTGGTGCTGGGAAAACTGGTCAACGACTTGTAAAAGAATGAAACTAGAACACTTTCTAACAATACCATACACAAAAATAAACTCAAAATGGATTAAAGATCTAAACTTAAGACCAGAAACTATAAAACTCCTACAAGAGAACATAGGCAAAACACTCTCCGACATAAATCACAGCAGGATCCTCTATGACCCACCTCCCAGAATACTGGAAATAAAAACAAACATAAACAAATGGGACCTAATTAAACTTAAAAACTTCTGCACAACAAAGGAAACTATAAGCAAGGTGAAAAGACAGCCTTCAGAATGGGAGAAAATAATAGCAAGTGAAGCAACTGACTAACAACTAATCTCAAAAATATACAAGCAACTCCTACAGCTCAATTCCAGAAAAATAAACAACCCAATCAAAAAATGGGCCAAAGAACTCAGACATTTCTCCAAAGAAGACATACAGATGGCTAACAAACACACGAAAAAATGCTCAACATCCCTCATTATTAGAGAAGTGCAAGTCAAAGCCACAATGAGGTACCATTTCACGCCAGTCAGAATGGCTGCGATCCAAAAGTCTATAAGCCATAAATGCTGGAGAGGATGTGGAGAAAAGGGAACCCTCTTACACTGTTGGTGGGAATGCAAACTAGTACAGCCACTATGGAGAACAGTGTGGAGATTCCTTAAAAACTGGAAATAGAATTGCCTTTCGACCCAGCAATCCCACTGCTGGAGAAACCAGAATTGAAAGAGACACATGTACACCAATGTTCACTGTAGCACTGTTTATAATAGCTAGGACATGGAAGCAACCTAGATGTCCATCAGCAGATGAATGGATAAGAAAGCTGTGCTACATATACACGATGGAGTATTACTCAGCCATTAGAAAGAATACATTTGAATCAGTTCTGATGAGATGGATGAAACTGGAGCCTATTATACAGAGTGAAGTAAGCCAGGAAAAAAAACACCAATACAGTATGCTGCTGCTGCTGCCAGGTCACTTCAGTCGTGTTCGACTCTGTGCAACCCCATAGACAGCAGCCCATTCCGCATACATATGGAATTTAGAAAGATGGTAACAATAATCCTGTATGCGAGACAGCAAAAGAGACATAGATGTACAGAACAGTCTTTTGGACTCTGTGGGAGAGGGAGAGGTGGGATGATTTGGGAGAATGGCACTGAAACATGTATATCATATAAGAAATGAATCGCCAGTCCAGGTTCGATGCAGGATACAGGATGCTTGGGGCTGGTGCACTGGGATGACCCAGAGGGATGGTATGGGGAGGGAGGTGGGAGGGGGGTTCAGGATGGGGAACACGTGTACACCCATGGCGGATTCATGCCAATGTATGGCAAAACCAATCCAATATTGTAAAGTCATTAGCCTCCAATTAAAATAAATAAATTTAAATTTTTAAAAAATTTTTTAAAAAAGAAAAGAAAATTTAATGTAATGTAAATTCATATTTAGTGCTTGAAGAGTTTTTTTCAGAAAAGATAGTGATATAGACAAAAATATAAAATGTCATTTTAATAAATAGTTCAGTATTACATTTCTTAAAATTTACATTAAGCACTTAGGATGCTACAAGAGAACTAAAAGCGATCTAAGGTCAGATGGCTGGACTCTGAAATAGTTATTTGGTTAAAAATTTCCAGCTAAATTACCTCAAGCCCTAAGAAATGCAATGTTAACATTAAAAAGCAAACAAACAAAAAAAGAAATTCAAGATATTACCAGAATACAGAAGAAAAACCACATGATCATTCCAACAGATGTAGAAAAATAATCTGGCAAAACTTTACATTCTATCATTAAAAAAAAAAACCCTCAGGAAAACAGGAATAAAAAGGAACTTGTTCAACTATTCATAATACTTTAATATAAAGTCTTAACAGTGAGGGTATAAATGTATTTGCCTTAAGATCTGGTATAAGGTAAAGATGATTGCTCTTACTTTCCTATTTAACACTGTTCTGTAGGTCTTAGCTTAATAAGATAAGAAAAAGAGAGAAAACCTATCGAGGTTGAAAAAAGTGGAAGTAAAACTGTCTTTGTTTTCATATGATGTGATTATCCCAAAGAGAATCTCAACATATTTATGAACAAGCAACTAAACTTTGAGAAAGGATTTAGGATTCAAGGCTATAAGTAAATATCAACTGTATTTCTAAATGCAACAAACAACTCATTTCTGAGACTTCAAACAAATCATTTATAGTATAAGAGAACACAGAAGATAAATAAGGATAAATATAACAAGAAATGTAGGGGTCCTGTTCACTAAAAACTACATAATATTGTTGAAAAATTAAAGAAGATCTAAATAATTGGAACGATATACCATGTTCATGGATCAGAAGACAATACTGTTAACATGTCAATTCTCCCTAAATTGATCAACAGATTACAATATTAATTAAAGTCTAGTAGACCTTCATGACGGAGAACGCAATGCACCCCATTCCAGTACTCTTGCCTGGAAAATCCCATGGACAGAGGAGCCTGGTAGGCTGCAGTCCATGGGGTCGCTAAGAGTCGGACGCGAGGGAGTGACTTCACTTTCACTTTTCACTTTCATGCATTGGAAAAGGAAATGGCAACCCACTCCAGTGTTCTTGCCTGGAGAATCGCAGGGACGGGGGAGCCTGGTGGGCTGCCATCTATGGGGTCAGACAGAGTTGGACACGATTGAAGCAACTTAGCAGCAGACCTTCATGTAGAAATCAACACTCTACAATTAATATAAAATGTTAAGCAAATACAGTTGCCAAGATAATTTTTAAAAAGAAGGGTAAAATTGGAAGACTCAAAACTGCCTCATTCCAATACTCTAAGGCAAAAGTACTAAAGACAGTGAGATAAATGGATTGATGGACATAGATCAGAGGTGTCAGGGTAATTCAATGAGAGAAAAATAGTTTTTTCAACAAATACTTTTAAAAAAATTTTTGTTGTTATTTTAGTCGCTAAGTCTTATCAGACTTTTTGAGACCCCATGAACTGTAGTCCACCAGGCTCCTCAGTCCCTGAGATTTCCCAGGCAAGAATACTGGAGTGGGTTGCCATTTCCTTCTCCAGGGGATCTTCCCGACTCAGGGATCCAACCTATGACTCTTGCACTGGCAGGCAGGTTCTTTACCACTGGACCACCAGGGAAGCAAACTTTTTCGTTTACTCTATCCCTAAACCAAGGTTTATTGTAGACTTATAGAAGTCTTTCAAGACCTAAAGTTCTTGCCAATACGTAACAACATACCAAGAAAGGCCAGAACACCTGAGTTGATGCACTAAGTCACCCATCTGCACCAGCAGAAAGGATCAGTCCCTGAAGTCTTTTCTCTTTTGCCTCTTTACTGAGAATTATGAAAAAGTTAATCAGGAAAAATATTAGGCAGGCAAGATACTGCTACAAGTAAAAAGAATTTCTAGACTCACTAAATTTTTTTAAATGAATTTTAACCATGAGAGAAAAACTACAAGTCAACAGCCCCAATTTATTTTAAAGGGCAGATAGTTAGTACTTTAAATTTTGAGTTTAGGAATAAAACTGTAGTAAATATCTGGGGGTCAAGTCATGAGAAGTCACTTCATGCTCAAGTATTTGAAATCATGATGCTACTGAATGAAACCGTGTCTGATTTGTTTACATGTAATTTTATTGGACTTTGCAAACTGTCCAGAATATTTATATACTCTTAACTTTAAAAGGACAAAAAAAAAAATCTGTGCTTATCTGTTTGTATGTCTGAAATCACCCATCCTAATCCGATACAGGCTTATTTACTGGATAAACTACAAGGTTATATTTTGCCCCACAAGATCTGTTCCCGTAAAATCACATACTGCCTTATGCTGTCGTATTTTCAACAAATATTTTTTCAGTTAAATATCCAATTCCAAAAAAAAATGAACCTTGATTCTTTAATACCATAAAGAAAATTAACTTGAAGTGGATTACAGACTAAATATAATTCTAAAAACTATTAACATTTCTAGAAGAAACATAGGAGTAAATCTTAACAACGTTGGGTTAGGAAAAGATGTTTTAAATTAAATCCCATATCTGTAAACTACAAAAGAAAAACACTGATAAATTGTATTTCATCTAATTTAAAAGTTTTGTGCTTCAAAACAGAGGATGAGATGGCTGAATGGCATCACCGACTCGATGGACATGAGTTTGAGTGAACTCCAAGAGTTGGCGATGGACAGGGAGGCCTGGCGTGCTGCGATTCATGGGGTCACAAAGAGTTGGACACGACTGAGCGATGAACTGAACTAAACTGAACTGAAGTAAGAAAGCACACCAGTCGTTAGAAGGATAGGAGGTGATGGTGGAAACTGTAAAGGAGTATGAAAGACTTGTTACAATGACAGACCTGTTCTATATCGTGATTGTGGTATTGGTAAACAACACATTTGTCAAAACTCACTAATTTGTACACTTAAAAGTGGTAAATTTTACTGAATATAAATTACATATGAACAATATGACTTCTAAACAATGGATTTAAGCAAAAATAAACACAGGGAAAAAATTCCCCACTAAAAAATGAAATGGCAGAACACAGACTGGGAGAAACTATTTGCAAAACATATATACGATAAGTACTTGCAAACTGTATAAAGAAGTCTGACTACTCAATATTAAGAAAACAAACAACCCAATCAAAACATGGACCAAAGATTTTAACAGATACTTCAATAAAGAAGACACAACATGGCAAATCAGCACAGGAAAGCATGTTCAATACCATTAATAATTCAGGAAATTCAAATTAAAACTGTAAGATGCCATTACACATCCAAAAGACGAGGTAAATAAGAAAGACTAACCACGCCAAGTGAGGCAATGATGTTAAATAATATCCTAGAAATGCAAAATGGTACAATTCGGCAGTTTCTTATGAAGCTGAACATACCAAATGACACAGAAATTGTATTCCTAGATATTCACCGAAGGCAACTAAAACTATACATCCACACAAAGATGTGTACTGGAATATTCACATGAAATTTTTTCATAATAGCCCCAAACTGCAAGAAAATCAAATATCTACTAAAGATTATATAGATATGTTATAATATATCCACATAAGACCATAAGAAGAATAAACTCCTGATGTATGCAACAATATTGATGACTTTTTAAACTATTAAGTGTAAGATACGGAACACAAATGACTATATACTGTGTTTTGATATTATAGTTTTAAATATTTAAATATTATTTTGCTACACTATCCTTTTTTTTTCCCTCCTTCAAAGTTTCCAATTTATACACATATTGTGCCTTCCATTTTTACTCTCTTGAAATGTTCACTCTGGGGTAATCCAGTCTTTGTGCAAAAAGTGTGACTACTCTGAAATTGCCATCCTGTGCCATAACCACAAGGAAAAAAATTGTGAGAACAGATAAATGCCCAGTCAGCTCCTCAAGCTTCAGCTACTTCATCTGATGTTCTAGATATAAAAGTAAGCAACTTAGATGTTGAGTCTAGATGAGTCTTTGGATTATTACTTCACAAGCAGAGATATATTGGTTTACTGAAGTTGGGGAATTTAGCATTGAAATATGGGCTTCCCTGGTGGTTCAGATGGTAAAGAATCCTCCTGCAATGCGGGAGACCTAGGTTCAATCCCTGGGTTGGGAAGATCCCCTGGAGGCGGCCATGGCAACCTACTCCAGTATTCTTGCCTGGAGAGTTTCATGGACAGAGGAGCCTGGTGGGCTACAATTCATTGGGCCACAAAGAGTCAGACACGACTAAGCAACTAAGCACAGCACAGCAGCCCTGAAATATAAAATTACATAGTAAAGACATTCCCAAATGTATTTTGCCTTGAACTGTATGTATTAATGTGGATATTATAATGCATCCTTCTTGGCTTGACACTTTGTAGAAAAGCTCTGGGTGAAGACAACAGAACTCTGCTAAAACCTATGTAATATCCTAATAACTAAAATGGTTAGCAAAGAAGTCACTTGTCAGACTTCTGACAATAAAGATAGTTGTACATCTGTAAACTTAGTAAAATTTTAAAAATCACTATGAATATGAAATGATATTTTAATTTAAAAGTCACCCAAATCACACCTCCATAAATTAGTAAGTGGATCTAGAATGCTGACTGCCGGCACTTCTGTCTCATGTGAATTTAAAATGAGATCATTGAAGACAAAACGCCAGCAAGATAATGAGAATCTAAAATAAGTATGAGAGACTCTCAAGATTGGCATGAAACTAGAAGTCATATGCAAAAACTAAAATGAATTTTATCAAAGGACTTACTATAGAGTGTACAATGAACTAAAATATGGACAAAAATAGTAAACAACTGAAAATGTTAGCCTTATTTGTACCCAGATATATATAGAATATAGAAGAATGTGAAAAATTTATCAGATGACTAACACTTCTATGTAATCATTTTCCTTTCCCCACTAATCAATCTCTTATCAATCTCCAAGAGATTACAGCCTGGAGAAGGATTTATAGAGGTTTGATATATTATAGAGGTTTGTTTTACAGACCTGAAAGAAATAAGGTCATGAGTAAGGATTTTGGTAAAGAGTCTTAAGTAAAGACATTCTAAATCAAACTATACAGTTTTCAGTTTACTCCCCTCCTTGCCTCCCACCCCACCCCTCCCCCGCCAATATTTTTCTGCTTCTCGAGGGAGGTGGCAACCCACTCCAGTGTTCTTGCCTGGAGAATCCCAGGGATGGGGGAGCCTGGCGGGCTGCCGTCTATGGGGTCGCACAGAGTCGGACACAACTGAAGCGACTTAGCAGCATATAAATTTGAGACTCTGAGAGTTGGTGATGGACAGGCAGGCCTGGCATGCTGTCATTCATGGTGTCGCAGAGTCGGACATGACTGGACTGAACTGAAGTTACAGCTGGTAAAGAACCCATCTGGCAGTGCAGGAGATGCAAGAGATGTGGGTTTGATCTCTGGGTCGGGAAGATCCCCTGGAGAAGGAAATGGCAACCCACCCCAGTATTCTTGCCTGGAGAAGCCCATGGACAGAGGAGCCTGGTGGGCTATGGCCCATGGGTTTGCAGAGAGTCAGACATGATTGAGTGCATGTACACACACATCCACACAATCTACAAAAAGAGAGTGGTTTGGATATGCTAGCAGCAGGGGGATGGGTCACATTATTAGAGCGCTTTTATAATCAGTTCTCCATGTGCTGATTTACTGTCTACCAAAGATTCTACTGAACCTTCACAACCTTGTTCTACTGAGCTCCAAACCAACCCTTGTGTAGTCAAGGTACGTATCATTCATCAAGCCATAAGAAAAGAAGAATTCATGGTATTCTGCTTACGAACTAGTGAAAGTGAAAGTCCCTCAGTCGTGTCCGACTCTTTGTGACCCCATAACTATACAGTCCATGCAATTCTCTAGGCCAGAATACTTGAGTGGGTAGCCTTTCTCTTCTCTAGGGGATCTTCCCAACCCAGAGATCAAACCCAGGTCTCCTGCTTTGCAGGCAGATTCTTTACCAGCTAAGCCGCAAGGGAAGCCCAAGAATACTAGAGTGGGCAGCCTATCCCTTCTCCAGCAGAACTAGTAGTAGATGTCAAATCCAATGAATTCAATTGCTATCTTTCAGTTGTGTATCTTTACTCTTACACTCAATATACTTCCCTTAACTTCTAAGGCTTTATATAAAGACAGCTGAACACCGAAGAATTGATGCTTTTGAACGGTGCTGTTCAAAACTGTAATGCTTTTGAACTGTGGGGACTGTGGTGTTGGAGAAGACTCTTGAGAGTCTCTTAGACTGCAGGGAGATCCAACCAGTCTATCTTCAAGGAAATCAGTCCTGAATATTCACTGTAAAGACTGATGCTGAAGCTGAAACTCCAATACTTTGGCCACCTGATTCAAAGAACCAACTCACTGGGAAGACCCTGATGCTGGGAAAGATTTTAGGTGGGAGGAGAAAAGGACGACAGAGGACGAGATGGTTGGATGGCATCACAGACTTGATGAACGTAAGTTTGAGTAAGCTGCAGGAGTTGGTGATGGACAGGGAAGCCTGACGTGCTGCAGTCCAAGTCCATGGAGTTGCAGAGAGTCGGACATGACCGAGCAACTGAACTGAACCGAACTTCTAAGGCTTCTCTTGTCTGGCTGCTTCTACCCAGTATTCTCCTTAGGCTTCTCTTATCACCAATGTGTCCAATGTTGGTACCTTCAAGCACCATTCTTAGCCACTTATCTTTTGAACTACACACTATTCTCACACCGGACACCTTCCCTTCCTTGGTTTCAGCATTGCTGCTGAACTCTATTTGTATCTCTAACCTAACTCTCCCACCTCCTTCAGGTTCCCTTGCGGCACCTCACATACAGGATGATAAACTCAGAAATCATTCCTTTTACTGTTCCCTGATTTTACAAATAGCCCAGTACCCACACAAATTCTCCAAGTAGCAAATAGGAAACTGTGTGATGTTTTCCTTTCTCTCCTTTCAGTCATTAAATCCCAGAAAACCTATACCTGAACAGCATTTAGAATGTGATTCCTTCTCACTAATATTGCCTCAATTAACTACTTATCATTTTTTGAACAAGTTACCTAAACCTTCCACCTGCAGTAGCTTCTAAGCCATTTCTCTGCATCCAATTTTATCTTTTCCAATACAAGTCTCATACCGTTACCAAAGTCTCCCTTCTAAAACATTCATACAGAAATTCTTCCATGTTGCTTCACTGCATCCAGGATACAATCTAAACTGCTTGGGAGAGATCTGGCCTAACACGACCCTAACTACCTGGTCGCATGCTTCTGGCTTCTCTCTGCAGGACTCTGCGCGTCATTCATACCATGCTACATCCGGGGAGGTAGAGGAGAGCTTGCATGAGCTCCCACATTCTAAGCATTCTATTTTCTCTGCGTAGGAATGCTCTCCCTCTCATCCTTACTTATGTAACTTACAGTCAGCGTTAATACTTAGCTCAGCCAACTACTTGAAGAAGTGTTTCTGACCATGCCATTCTCCCCCTTCCTTTCTCTTCCTTTTGGACTGATTCAAATCTACATTCTCTGTATCCCACAACAACTAGTGTTTTCATAGCAATAATGACACCGAATATGCATATTTTCTTGTCTGCAATTAGATACTCATCTTCTCAAGGAAAGTACCATATTTCCCTTATTTCTACATCCTCTGGTGTCCAACTCATTGTAATTGCTCATTAAATATTTAATAGGCAAATGGATTATACTGGAGTGGGTTCTGAACTTAACATATAAACCATCAAGTAAACCAAAACCACCCTTGGAAATTCCTTAGGAAGGCATTACACTGAAGACCAATTTGCTGTCTCAACATAGTTAAGCTAGCACAGTTTTTCCTTTAGCACTGAAATACTAGTTTCTTTGGAGGACTATCCGTACTTACAACAAGATAGGTTCTCCTGAAAACACATTTTTAGCATTTCTTCTAAAGAACCTATGTACCACATTACTTTCTGTTTTTCTTCCTAATTCTCAGTAGTTCCTATTTTACCAGTTTTTAAAAAAAATTCATTTATTTGGCTGCTTCAAGTCTCAGTTGGTGCATGTGGGTTTAGTTGCCCTATGGTATGTGGGATCTTAGTTCCCCAAGAAGGAATTGAACCTGTGTCCCTTAATTGGAAGACAGAGTCTTAACCACTGGGCTACCAGGGACGTCCTCTAATTCACCACTTTTGCTAACTTATTTTACCCCTGTTCCTGGAGGGAAACTTTTCATCTATTCGCTTATTTGCTCATTCAAAACATCCAGTAAGTGTCAAGTTCCTACTATGTGTCAGGTAGTGTGCTAGGTGCCAGGGTTACACCAGTGGGTAAGTCTTTAGGGAGCTTTGAGCCTAGCAGGAAGGACAGATAAGTAAATAATTATAAAGCTATGTGCTAATTTTTATGATAGATACAAACACATGATGCTGTTTAAGAGTACTTCTATAATTTAAGAGTGCTTCTCCAACTTTCTGCCTGCAGTTTATCATTTCTCTATATAATATTCCCTCCACTGGTCATCCATCCATCCGCCTACCTATCTTTCTTCCTTCAACTTTAATATACACCTTTGATACAAAATACAAAAGATGCCCAAGAATAAAGTGAAAAATCAGACTTACTCCCATCTTTTCCCCAGTGATTGATTCAGTTTGCCTTCCTGAAGGTAAGCACTAATGTCCAGTACATAATTCAGAGATAGTCAATGTAGACACAGACGTATATGCACACATATATGGTCTTACTTTAACATGATAGTAGCATACTTTATATTCTGTCTACATCTTGCCTTTCTTATTTCATAACATATCTTAGAAAATGCATTGTCTCAGCCCATATTGGGTGACATCATTCTTTTTAATGAATATAAAGTATTTCACTGCATGAATATCTAAGTAGACCTCCTGGAAGTGAAATTGCTGGGTCCCAGAATATGTGCTTTTTTAATTTTGATAGATACTAACAGAGAGATTTCACCAATTTAAATTTCCTATAAAATAGGAAATATTCACCTCCATAACTTAAATTACAACCTTTATGGGAATGGCTCCCAAATCTGTATCCATATTCTGACCCATATTTATTCTCTGTGGTATTTCCATATACATATTTCTTGGAACCTTAGGAAAAAGCTTTTTAAAACCAACTTTATAATTTTACTCTTGACACACTCTTCCTAAGTTCACTACACATATTAATTCTCCATGATCCCAACCAAACGCTTTTCTACCCACATTCAATAAATGAACTCAATTAAGACAGATCAATCCTATATAATTCTATGACACCCATCTTCTTTTTCTCAGACAACATCTGACTGACAAGGGTTCAGTTCAGAATGCCTGGATTACTAAATTCTAACTACCCAACTTGTTCCTCTCTGCTTGTCTACCAGTGATTTTGCTCACATCATCCTCTCTGCCTGAAATAGCCTCTCAAATCAGTTCCCCTGTTGGAATTTCATTAAGCCTAATCTAAACACTAGATCCATTCATAACAAATTTTCTTTTATTAATTTATTAACACTTAGGTCTTTCACTATATTCTAATTTATAATAGTTATAAGATAAATTATAAACTCTTAACACATTTTGATAAACTCACACTGCCAAGGCACTCAAAATGTGTTTACCAAATGAATAAATGAATTTTTTGCAATGCACTAATTCCTGTAAGTCAGATAATTCAATAGGAGGAAACATGCTATAGAGGATAATTGCTTCCTCTTTCCTTACCTCTTTCCCTCTTTCCTTCCTTCCTCTCTTTCCTTCCTTCCCTCTTTTCCTCCTTTCTTCCTTCCCTCTCCCTCCTTCTTTTCTTTCAGGGAATAAGATTATTTTAAAGTCTGTGAGATACAGGCCCCTATTTAAGAATTAAATTTCAGAATACTCACAATATGAAATATGTCCAGTAAACTACATTTTCCCCTTGCACTGACTTTGATGAAAAATGGGGAAAAGGATAAAGAATAAAGGAAAAGGTGAAATATACTACTAAAATGATTGAATTTGTCTTCAAAACTAGAAAAACCATCTAAATTCAGTCAAGGTTACTCTTAACTACTATGTAGAAGAGACAACTCAACTGTAATGTACCTGTGGCCTACTGTTAAACCGAGTTTAGAATGGGTGACACAATTTTTCACAAGTTTCACAAAAACCTGCAGAAGAACTATGTAAAGCATTGCCAACCCTGTATGTCTCGTTTTCAAAATTAAAACCCGTGATTTTAAAAATCACTATCTGTAGTAAAATGTACATTTAAACAATTTAGAAAAGAGTTGATTATGCGTCCCTATACATAAAGTATTGCTAGTTAAAAAAATAAATGATCATTATATTTCATTAAAAATTATTCAGCTCTCATTTACTAAAACAGTAGAGAGCTATCAAATCTCTATCAAAAAGTAGAGAATTACTACATTATAACTTGTAAATAATTTAGAAAAACAACAATACTACCATGCAAATGCAAGTGTTGGTTATACTTGACTCACCTCTCCCCCATTAACATATTCCATCACAAAACACAAACGGTCTTTTGTCTGGAAGGAATATTTCAGGGACTTGAAATGAAAAAGAAAACATGTTATATTATAATCCTACATTTTTACAACAGTATCAAAAACAGAACACTTAGAAACAGTAAGTGTGATTGATAAATTGTTCATGTTCCTTAAGAGTCTATTTATTCCTTTAAGAACACTTAAATAAATATTTATGAGAACTATAAAACACATTTTGTGAAGATCAGCAGTGGGCATAATTTCAGGAAAAAGTAAAATTATAATTATTAGTAAACAATCCTAACTCTTAAAAGTTTCTTCCTCTTGAAAGTCTATCTGTTGTCCTTAATCTTAAAACACTTCATTGGGACCAGGAACATACAAGAACTTTGCAAATCAAAGAAAATGGCATACCTAAATAAATGTGACTGAAAATGTTATTTTTCATACTTAATTGCTACAATAAAACTCCCTTAAATATAAAATGTTATGATTATAACATCTTTCCCCTAGTCACTTACTGTTAAAAAGGGATGTCTAGTGTTCTTTAATACTCTGCTTTCAGTTAAAGTGTGTGCCACTTCATCCTACGAAAGAAAAAGGCAAATAAACTTTTAATATATGTTCTGAGCACAAATAATATAAAAATTTCGCTATTTCTCTAAGACCAGAAGAGATTAAACCCAGATACATAAAAAGATTTTAAACACATGCTCCTTTATTGCTTAGCTTCTCGTCTACCAAACAAAAAAAAAAAATCAAATTAGTGATTTAAATCAGATGGCTATCATGTATAAATGCAGTCATACTTTATCAAAGTATATCAATAATGATATAATAATAAGCAAAAATTACCAGGGATACAGAAAATGAAATAGTAAGCCTTTCCCCTTGAAGAGAATGTGCTGTAAGTTAACAGCTAGGCATGGAGTAGTTAATATTTCCATGTTTGTGTTACATTGTATTCAGGGGATACAAAGAATATATTTCAGTAAAGATCATAGAATTGGTAAGTCTTCTGCCTAAAAGAAAAATAAGTTATTGAAAAGAGGAACACAGTACACATTAAGAGGTTTAATTCTAAATTATACATTTCAGAAATAAAAATAGTATAAAACTGTATATTTTTGTTTTGTGGCTTTTTAGCATGCTTTTCTTAAAAAAAAAAAAAAAAGATCATAGCTTATTCTAGGACACTTTCTAGATCTGGATATATCTAAAGCCAAAAATACACTAAGACTGTATATCCCCAATTTTGTACATAAATTTCATCTTGACATCAAAAGTGAACTAGGGAAGATTTTCTTCAACATGGAGAACTGGAAAAATGTTTCATATCTCAAAAATGACACTATTTTAAAGAATAAACGAAAGGAAGATAAATGCTGAAACTAACACAACATCTCTGGTCTCTGCTTCTGCCAAGATCCTGAACGAAGCCCTTGCTGGATCAATTTATTAACACTGCCAGCAAATCAAGATTATAAGTAAGAAGTGGAAACTTTAGGACACTGTATTAATCTTTACAAAAGCATCTGACCTTATTTAGACTTAGAAGATAAACAAGCAACAGAATGATCAAAGATGCTAAAATCCAAAAGCCATTCCAAGAGAGTGAGACCAATTCTTTTTTTTTTAATTAATTAATTTTACTTGGAGGATAATTACTTTACAATATTGTCATGGTTTCTGTCACACATCAGTATGAATTGGCCATAGGTATACATGCGTCCCCTCCATCCTGAACTCCCCTCCTCTCTCTCTCCCCACCCTATCTCCTCCAGGTTGTCAAAGAGCACCAGCTTTAGATGCCCTGCTTCATATGTCAAACTTGCATTGACATATGGTAATGTATATGTTTCAATGCTATTCTCTCAAATCATCCCATCCTCTCCTTCTCCCATTGAGTCCAAAAGTCTGTTCTTTACGTCTGTGTCTCTTTTGCTGCTCTGTACATAAGATCATCGGTACCATCTTTCTTGGTTCCATATGTATGCATTAATATACGGTGTTTGTCTTTCTCTTTCTGACTTACTTCACTCTGTATAATAGGCTCTAGGTACATGTGTCTTTTTCAATTAAATAAAGTGTAATGACATAGTATTTAAAACCAGTGAAATAAAGTATGGGTAAGAAAACATTCAAGTCTTATTTGGTTAATAAGAACCAGGTTTAAATGCTCAAACAACATGAAAACCACGATCATATCATACCATAAATTTTAAGTTAATTAGAACACCAAACATCTTAATAAAAAATAATAAATATAAATGATATCAGAACTAATTTCTATACCCACAATGCTTACCATAATGATTAGTATACAGTAGGTAGTTGTTAAATGTTTTGTTGAACTTAACAGTTTATCATAGGAATTAATTACAAAATGTCATATATGTGGGACTTTCATTCAATCATTTATTCTTTCAATAAATATGAAACAAATACACTCTGGGTATTGTTCTATCCACTGAAGACAGGATACTGAACACCACAGACAAAAGTCCTGTCCTCCTAGAGCTATCATTCCAGTTGGTCAGCATTAATGGAAAAAACCAAGAAGACAAGGGAAGGCTAAAGTTTATAAGAATCATACAATGGAGACAAAATACATGATTAAGGATTATACAAGTGGCTATTTTATGGGCTATAAAACTGAATTCATTGATTAAAAGATGAAATCCTTGACATGCATTTACTAAATAATAACAGTGTAAGTATAAAATCATTTTTTTAAAAGACATGATTCTTTTGCTTATGGAGTTGACATGCTAGTGGAGAAGACACTGGTGCATATCAAATTGGTACAAATCCAATTTAAGAAATAATTACGAATTCTGATAAGTGATCTTATGAGAAAATGGGGTAAAGAAGGAAAATTAATGCTACTGCAAGATCACAGGTTGAGTAATATGATAGTGTAGGATTGGGGGATTGGGGCACACAACTGATTTCTGTTTTTAAATTTGCTCAGGTTCCTCTCAGAAGGACAACAAAAACAGGAGTGATCAATTAGGAGACAACTGCAGTGTAAGAGTGAAATTAGGATGGCTAGGATGACTGCAGGGGCACCAGAGCTAGATAAAGCATTTGAAATATTTTTGAGATATAAAATTAACAGTGAAAAACTAACAGCTATATGCTTTCAACAGAGGATTAAGTGGAAGTATTACTTTATATGCAGTCAGAGAAGGCAATATTTACCAGTTATGCTTTAGGATTTTAAGTGATCTGAGGCAGTAAACTAGGAAAAGACTAAAAAAAGAGAAGTATGAAACCTATTTGGAAAAGATATCCTAGCACTTCAGTTAATATTTCTGGCAGCTCTTTCATTCTATTTTGTTGAAACAAGCTCATTATATGTAATAGTTATTTTTCTGAATCACTTAGTAAGTTCCATGAAAGTTTATTTTTTTTCCTATATTCTGTAATCTGCCTAACCACATTAAAGGAGTCAAGTAAAGATGTAGGTAGGCAAAAGATACAACAGTATTTCTTTGTTATAAGAATGAAACCAGAATTAATACCATGCACATACATTTTATGTATTAAAATGTATTTTCTACCACACTTTACATCTGATCAAATTAAAATTTTCTCCTTAATGCAAATTTAATGGTACAGTATTTCACATACTAATTAGTATCTGCTATGAAGATAAGGTATGCACAAGCTAAAAAGTAAACACAGATGTCAATAATTTTTAATTACAGTTAAAAACAACATGTCAAAACAAAAAGTTATAAATAACAGTGATAAAACTTAGGGGCTAAAACAATATGATGCTTTTCTAAAAATCCATTTGTTGATCGTGATTACAAATAAAGAGTGCTTGGGTATATAAGTAAAATGTTTCCGTGAAAAAGCTTTCAAAATTTAGGTTCATATATATTCATCCATGGCAAAAGACTAATGAATTTTAAAATCTAATTTCTTTCATAGAAAGCAGCTTAGGGAGAATGGAATTTTTCACGGTTTTTTGCAAACATGACGCAGAATAGTCTTCCTCATACTCATTTTTCCAGTCCTCTCTAATTTATCACTACCCTTCACCAAACATGGTCTAAACTTCTCCTTTTCATGCCCCCCACTTATTGCTTTTTGGTAGTTGTTCTTGGCGGGAGGTGGACAAGGAGCAAATGAAGACTGAGAAATGGAAGAGAACATCTCTATCACTGTGGACACCACAGGTGTCACCTCCTTCAATCCTTGTAGTAACTGAGCACGTGTCTTTGATGATTCCTATTTTATATGAGGTAACTGAGGTTCACAGAAGTTAAACTGCTCGGATTGCAGGTGAAAAGGTCAAGACTGATCTCATCTAAGTCCAACATCAATGGTCATCTCCAACAACTCAGTAGCAACTTAACCAGGTACACTTTAACTCTGTTCACATTATTTTCTCCATTTTGACTATAAGACTCTAAAATCTGACTTCAGGAAGCTGGTTGAAATCAAGATACATGACATCTAAAGCATTTAAACAAAAATAATCCAGACCTATAAATGAGGCCTAGAGGAGGAGATGACGGAGGTGGGGAAGGAGGGAGAAGAGGGAAGAAAAGATTTTACCTTGGTATCTTTCCTCTTAATCAACCACAATGACTACAAGTGATCATTATGTACTTGCTCTGTTTTGACAAGCCATATGTCAGAAATCTATATATTTTTCCCCATAGAAAGGATGTCGGACTTGGTGTTGTTTGGTCGTTAAGTTGTATCTGATGCTTGCAACCCCATGGACTGTAGCCCGCCAGGCTCCTCTGTCCATGGGATTTCCCAGGCAAAAATAATGGAGTGGGTTACCATTTCCTTCTGCAGGAGATCTTCCCAACCCAGGGATTGAATCTATGTCTCCTGCATTGCAGGTGAATTCTTTACCAACTGAGCCACCATACTATCATTCAATCTGTCATGCAATCCTGATGGCTTTTCATCAAAATATGCCCCAGACTGAATACGTCTTACCACCTCCACTGCTAATACCCTGATGCAAGCCACTATAATCAATTATCTGGATTATTGCAGTTAACTCCTAACAAGCTCCCTGCTTCCACAGTCTATTCTCAACACTACAGCCAAGGTGATGATATTAAAATGAAAACTATATCATGATATAGTAAACTATACATGATATAGTAAAAAAAAAAAAAAAGTATAAAAACTTCCAAAGGCTGACCAGCACAATGAGTAAAAGCAATATCCTTACAGCATCTACCACCATCAAAAACAACTCTCCACTGTTTCACTCTATGCAGGCCATGCTAGACTAGATTCCTAGCTATTTTTAAAATATGCTGCTTCCTCAGTGCTTTTTTTGGTTGTGATTTCCTCTATCAGGAATATTCTTCCTCCCAAATACCTGAATGGTTTGCTTCCTCATTTCCTTCAAATGTTCACTGAAATTTCACTTTCTCAATGAGTTCTTCTGTGATCATTTAAGACAGCAAAACCCACAAAAATCACTAATACTACACAAAAACTAGTGGAACCACTAAATGAATTCAGCAAGATAGCAGGATAAAACACCAACATACACAAATCTCTTTCACTACACTAACAATGACATATCAACAAGAGGAAGTTAAAAAAAGTCCTGTTTGAAATCGCATCAAGAAAATAAAATACCAAGGAGGTGAAAAATCTATACATTGAAAACTATAAAACACTGATAAAGGAAACTGAAGACAATTCAAAAATGAAAGGGAAAGATCCCATGCCCTTGGAGAGGAACAATTAATATCATTAAAATGGCCATACTACCCAAAGCAATTTACAGATTTAATGCAATTTTTATCCAAATACCTATGACTTTATTCATAGAACTGGAACAAATATTCTTAAAATTCATATGGAACCACAAAAGACCCTGAATTGCCAAAGCAATCTTGAGACGGAAGAACAGAGCTGGAAATATGCTCCCTGACATCAGACTATATTACAGAGCTACAGTAATCAAAACAGCATGGTACTGGCACAAAAACAGATTTATAGCCCAATGGTACAGAATAGAGAGCCCATAAATAAACCCATGCACCTATAGTCAATCCATGACAAAGGAGGCAAGTATATAAAATGGAGAAAAGACAGCTTCTTCAACAAATGGTGGTGGGAGAGTTAAACAGCTGCATGTAGATGGATAAAATTAGAACACTCCCTAACACCATATACAAAAATAAACTCAAAATGCTTTAAAGACCTAAATATAAGACCTGACACAACAAAACTCCTTGAACAGAACACAGGCAAAATATTCTTGGACATAAATTAATGCAATATTTTCTTAGGTCAGTCTCTGAAAACAAAAGAAGTATAAGCAAAAATAAAACAAAAAATGGGACCTAAACAAACTTAAAACATTTTTTTGCACAGCAAAGGAAACCATCAACAAAACAAAACAAAAAACCTATGGAGTGGGAGAAAAATATTTTCAAATGATGCTACTGACAAGGAATTAATATCTAAAATATACAAGAAGCTCATAGAACTTAATTTAAAAAAAAACACCTTAAAAAATGGGCAGAAGCACTAAACAGACATTCCTCCAAAGAAGATGCTCAGCATCACTAATTATTTTTGCCGTTGTTTAGCTGCTAAGTCATATCCAACTCTTTTGCAACCCCATGGACTATAGCCCACCAGACTCCTCTGTCCACAGGAGTTTCCAGGCAAGAATACTGGAGTGGATTGCCATGGCCTCCTCCAGGGGATCTTTGTGACGCAGGGATTGAACCTGGGTCTCCTGCATTGGTATACAGATTCTTTACCGCTGAAGAAGCCCTCACTAATTATTAGAGAAAAGGAAATAAAAATCACAGCAAAGCACACTGTCACTTCAGTACCATTTCACGCTTGTCAAAATGACTATCATCAAAAAGGCTACAAATAATAAATGCTAGAGAAGATATGGAGAAAAGGGAACTCTCCTATACTGTTGGTGAGAATGTAAACTGGTGTAGCCACTATGGCAAACAGTATGGAGGTTCCTTAAAAAACTAAAAGCAGAACTACCATATGATCCACCAATCCCACTCCTGGGCATATATTCAGGAAAACCAAAAACTACATTTAACTATGGCTGGTTCATATTGATATATGGCAGAAACTAACATAATACGATAAAGCAATTGTTCTCCAGTTTAAAAAAAAAAAAAACATGAACCTCAATGTTCACAGCAGTAGTATTCACAACAGGCAAGACGTGGAAACAAGTCAAGTACCCATCAGTAGATGATTAACGTAACAAGATGCAGATGTATATAAAGACATGCGAGTGCATATACACAATGAAATATTACTCAGCCATAGAGAGAATGAGACGATGCCATTTGCAGGAACACGAAAGGACCTAGAGATCATTATAGCTAGTGACGTAAGTCAGACACAGAAACACAAATACTGTATCACTTTTTATGAGGAATCTAAAAAAAATTAAATGAATTCTATAAACAAAACAGAAAGACTCACAAACACAGGAAATAAACTTATTACCAGAAGTGATGGGCTAATTAGGCATATGGGATTAACAGATTCAAACCACTATACATAAAATAGATAAGTAACAAGGATTTATTGTGTATCTCAGAGAATTATACTTAACATGGAATATAATCTTAATATGATATATAATCACAAAAAATAACTGAATCACTAAGCTATACACCTGAAACTAAGACAATTTAGTAAACACTTTTAAAAACACTGCAAAATTCTAGTTGTGAAATAAAGAATTCCTGGGGATTTAATGTACAGAATGATAAATAGTTAATAATACTATAATGTGTATTGGAAAGATGCTAAGAAAATAAATCTTAAAAGTTCTCATGACAAGAAATAAAGTTTGTAACCATGGGTAGTGATAAATTTTAAGCAGACATACAGTAGTCATCATTTTAGTTTCAAATCTACTAAGGATGCTTTTCCATTCAACAGTTATATAAAATTTATCAGTACAAATAATCTATGTTAATAATCTATACTATTCACGACTTTAATAAAAAATTCAAACTGTTAGGGGAATATCCAAAAAATCACTAGTATAATTAGTGACACAGGTCCCAAATGTATAGTGAAAATATTCTCCCAAATGAACACAGACTAAAATTTCCTCTGAAAAGAATAAAAGACTGTACGTAATAGACAATATTATAAACTTTTGAAAAATTTAATACTATAAATATCAATATACAGATATTATGCAGCTATAGCCTATAATCAACATTTTGCTCATTTAATGGAATTTCTATAGTCTAGTCATGTGAGTGCATGAGCACACACACATGTGGACAACATAAACAAAAACTTAGTAATCAACTCTTGTATTATTACCTTGGCAATAATAACTTCTTTCTTCAGAATCTTCATAGCATAATATTTTCCACTTGCCTTCTCTCGAACCAAAATAACTTTCCCAAAAGTGCCTTTACCTAGTAGTTTCAAATAGTCAAAATCATTCATTGTCTGAAAAATACAAATTAAAATATATAATATGAAACATCTGATGAAATTTATTTGTAAACATCTATGTATATATTTGGCATTATATACTCAAAATCAAATTTTATCCATTTCTAAGAATGCTTAAGTTAATCAGAATCAGCCTGGCATCGGCTTTCCCATCCATAACCATGGATGCTGGAAATAATTTAAACAATTTTCAGATAGTGGAGATAATAATTTTGAGCAGAGAATGTCTCAACTATTAATTATTAGTAAAGTATAAGGGCAAAGGGAAAAATAAAACCAACTTTACTCACTTCCAAGTATTCAAGTTTCTAAGGATTTAGTAGTGCCACTCCCCTACATGATGAGTCAATCAAAAATGTCCTCCACAAACATTTCCAAATATATCCAAAAGAAAGGTACTTTTGAATGGAGTTTTTGAGAATGTACTCTATCAAAATAAGGATGGACTCCAAGAAAAAGAAAGATACGTGTATAAGAAACACTGAAAAGAATTCTGCAGCTCAGTTCAAAGAAAGAACAGCAGTACATCTGCTGAGAACACAAGTGGTCCAATTCAACATACGAAGTCATGAAACTCTAAAAACGTCTCTAATCTGCCCGTTTTCAATTTCATTTCTCATTCCCATCTCTAAGTAAGGTGATTACCAGGATTTTACTAAGGAGAATTACTACTTGCTCTCTACAGCTTCCTCTATGAATGCATATCCTGCTCTGCTTTATTTATCAATAAACTTCCAAAAATTTGATGATGTTTGTTCACTAAGGCCTTTCCCCCATCCAGCTTGTTCTTTCTGTGAACTTTTCCCTTTTAAAAATTCCTTTACTACCATTTTAATAGGCTTTAGATGAAAGAGGAGGTATGCTTAGTTTACAATCTTAAATTTAAATTCCATTTCAGTTCAGTTCAGTCGCTCAGTCGTGTCCGACTCTTTGCGACCCCATGAATTGCAGCACGCCAGGCCTCCCTGTCCATCACTAACTCCCAGAGTTCACTCAGACTCACATCCATCGAGTCAGTGATGCCATCCAGCCATCTCATCCTCTGTTGTCCCCTTCTCCTCCTGCCCCCAATCCCTCCCAGCATCAAAGTCTTTTCCAATGAGTCAACTCTTCACATGAGGTGGCCAAAGTACTGGAGCTTAAGCTTTAGCATTATTCTTTACAAAGAAATCCCAGGGTTGATCTCCTTCAGAATGGACTGGTTGGATCTCCTTGCAGTCCAAGGGATTCTCAAGAGTCTTCTCCAACACCACAGTTCAAAAGCATCAATTCTTCGGCACTCAGCCTTCTTCACAGTCCAACTCTCACATCCATATATGACCACAGGAAAAACCATAGCCTTGACTAGACAGACCTTAGTCGGCAAAGTAATGTCTCTGCTTTTGAATATACTATCTAGGTTGGTCATAACTTTTCTTCCAAGGAGTAAGCGTCTTGTAATTTCATAGCTGCAGTCACCATCCACAGTGATTTTGGAGCCCCCAAAAATAAAGTCTGACACTGTTTCCACTGTTTCCCCATCTATTTCCCATGAAGTGATGGGACCAGATGCCATGATCTTTGTTTTCTGAATGCTGAGCTTTAAGCCAACTTTTTCACTCTCCTCTTTCACTTTCATCAAGAGGCTTTTTAGTTCCTCTTCACTTTCTGCCATAAGGGTGGTGTCATCTGCATATCTGAGGTAATTGATATTTCTCCCGGCAATCTTGATTCCAGCTTGTGTTTCTTCCAGTCCAGCGTTTCTCAGGATGTACTCTGCATATAAGTTAAATAAGCAGGGTGACAATATACAGCCTTGACGTACTCCTTTTCCTATTTGGAACCAGTCTGTTGTTCCATGTCCAGTTCTAACTGTTGCTTCCTGACCTGCATATAAGTTTCTCAAGAGGCAGGTTAGGTGGTCTGGTATTCCCATCTCTCTCAGAATTTTCCACATATTAAAATAACAAATTGGACTTCCCTGGCAGCCCAGTGGTTAAGACTCCACACCCCACTGCAGGTGCCGGTTTGCTCTCTGGTCTGGGAACTAAGATCCTGCATGTCACACAGCATGACCAGAACAATAACAAAAACAATTTAGGAAGGTAGGGTTTTATCCTACTAACAATCAAAGGTTATTGAAAATTTTTGTGTCTTTTTAGAAGTATTTCTTTCCTCTTTACCACCCGTTTGAAGTAAATGTCAGAAATGTCTCAAAGCAATAACTTCAGCTTCTACCTTAAGAAACTACAAAAAGACCAAATTAAACTCAAAAGAACTAGGAAAAAAAAAGATCAGGGCAGAAATCAATTAGGGATGTCCCTGGCAGTCTCTCCAGTGGTTAAGAATCTGCACTTCCACTGCAGGGAGCATGGGTTCAATCCCTGATCAAGGAACTGGAATTCCACTTGCTATATAGCATGGCATGGTGTGGCGAAAAAAAAAAAAAAAATCAATTAAATTTTAAAAAGAAAGAAAAGGCGGGGAGGTCAAGATGGTGGAGGAGTTAGGAGGATGTGGGTTCACCACTCCCTACAAGAGCATCAAGAATACATTCACAAAAGAACAATTCTCAGAGAAAAGGCTGAATGCTAGCAGAGGACCTTGGACACACAGAAGGACAAGAAAGATCCCTGCAAAACCGGCTATAATGAAAGAAAGAAGAGAGAAAAGAAGAGGAGAGGTCCCACATCTCAGGAAGCCCCTCACCAGTGGAGAGATCAGTTGGCAGAGCTGGGGAGTTAGGAGGCTATCACAAAAGGACCACAACAGGTCTGTGGTAGGCAGGACAAAGTGAGACCTACACAGATAGTCCATGCCACAGCCCTGGGGCTCCAGCTTGAGACTTGTGTTCCTGGTGCAGACGGGGGCTGCAGGCAAGAACATGGGGTCTGGGGAGCAAACTGGGGAGAGGTCTGCTGTCGGTTGCTGCAAGGAGACAGCCTGAGGGGTCGGAAGTGAGGAAATCCACAAGTAGGAGTGTGTGCAGAGGAAACTCGACTGCCATAGAAGGGTCATTGTTATGTGTCAGAAGTGGAGCTGCCACTGCATCCTCTCTCCACTGCTGCCCTCACCTCCCTAGCAACCAGGAAGAGACCCCACTGGGGCTGGCTCTCCCACGCCCAGGCACTAGGAAGGGTCCCTGCTGGGTGGCTCTCTCACACCAGTTGTAAGGCGCTGGTGGGGCTGGCTCTTTCACACCTGCGGCCGGGCGCTGGGAGGAACCTCTGCAGGGGCAGACTCTGTCACACTCGCAGCTGTCGCTACCCTGGGCACTAGGTAGAGCCAGCTTCCCCACACACCTCATCAACGCCTCAGCATGCACTCTCCTGCATGAAGCAAGGTGCTGGGAAGGGCCCCCAGCACTCTGACTCTCCCGTGCCTGTGGCTGCCAGAGCCCCCACACATCCTTGCCACCAGAGCTCCACGACCCCAGCTGCCTTGCAGCTCTGTACCCCCTTCTCATCCAGGCCAACTCGTGTGTTCCAGGGCCACCTCGGGAGTAGACCCCTTCGGATGGTCCACAAGAAGAGGCTGAGGCCAAAGCCATAGCTAAGCCCGAGGGGACATGCAACTAAGGAAGAAAAGCTAGAATCTCTCCTCTCAGGTGCCCAAAAGGCGAACTGACTCTCTCGAGGCCAACCTTATAAACCCTGCACCTATAGAACATCTGAACAGACAAACAGTGAGTGCTCCCGCAGCCAAGCTTTTGCAGCTGTAGACTTTCTCAGCACATACATGTGGGGACTGGGCCAGGCTGGAGTCGGAGCTGCTCCATAGTGCCCACAATGGGTCCATACCCATGATTACTGCATTCCTGCGACCTGACATCAGTGGACCTATGCTGGTGGCCTGGTGAAAACAATCTTAGAGACACCAGGACCAACAGATGGCATACCCACAGTTGAGGCGGGGTCAAGAGCAGTGCCGCCGACAGTGTAATCTGACAGTGTAAGCTGGCACAAGGGGTGACAGGTGACACAACAGAGCACACTCACAGGTGAACAGCTACAGTGTCTTCCCTTCCAGCAGGAGTGCTCCAATCCCTCCTACCTTGCACTGCAGATCATAAGCACAAAAGCTAAGGAACAGACCTGGGGCCCTCTACACCAACAGTTAGAAAGCAGATCCCATCTGTGACAGGGCAGTGACAATCACAGAGCAATGAGGAGGCCCTGCTCAATACCCAGTGTAGGCTCTGGTCACCAAAACATCAGTCAGACTCCTATCAATGTGATAATGGCCAACAGAGAAAAGAAGTGGCGGCTGTCTACTCTAAATACAACCCTCACACAAAAAAACATTAAACCCACACAGGCTACTCAGAGATGTTACCACGCAAAACAGCCCTCCAAGACAATCTGAGGGTATGGTGTCGGACAGAAGAACACCCAGGGCAGCGCTTGAGTGCAGGAGCTCCACTGGGCTGGGGGAAACATCTTGGAGGATGTACACAGGTCTCATGCATGCTGGCACCCAGCACAAAGTGACAGCTCCGTGGAAACCTGGATTAAACCCACCTATGAGTCTTAGAGAGATTCCTGGGTAGGTGAAGGTCAACCATCGCTCACTGTGAGGGAAAGAACACTGGTAACAGCAGTCTCAGGGAGTATCAACCAATGTGAGATCTCCTGGAGGTCCGTATTTTGGCACCAAGACTTGACCCCATCCAACAACCTGCGAGCGCCAGAGCTGCAAAGCCTCAGGCCACACAACCACCAGGACAGATGGCCTAATGCATACTGAGCTCACAGCCACATCAAAACACACCCCTTGACACGACCCTGTCCATCAGAGGGACAAAGCCCAGCTTCACCTACAAGAGGGAAGGCACCAATCCCACTCGCCAAGAAGCCTACACAAGCCCGTGGACCTACATTCTCACCAGGAAGCGGACGTCAGAAAGAGGAGGAACCATGGTCCTGTGGCCTATGGGAACGGAGGCCACAAACACAGAAAGACAAAATGAGACAACAGAAATGTGCTTCAAACAAAGATACAAGACAAAAACCCACAAGAACAGCTAACTGAACAGGAGACAGAAAATCACCATGAAAAAGACACGAGATTAACGATAGGAAAGATGATCCAAAATCTCAAAACAGAGTTGGGGACACAAACTGAGAAGACACAAGAAATGTTTAATAAGGAGCTAGACGATTTAAAGAGTGAGTAAATGGAGGTGAACAAGACAATAACTAAAACAAAAAAGACGCTAGAAGGAATCAACAGCAGAATATCTGAGGCTGAAGAACAAAAGTGAGGTGGAAGACACAGTGGTGGAAATCACTACCACAGAACAGAATAAAAATGAATGAAAAGAAATTACAGTATCAGAGACCTCTAGGACAGTTAAATGCACTAACATTCAATTATAGGAGTCCCAGTGGGACAAGAAACAGAAAGGGCCTGAGAAAATGTTTGAAGAATTCAAAGAGATTATAGCTAAAAACTTCCCTAACATGAAAAAAGAAACAGTCACTTGGCTAGGAATCACAGACAGTTCTGCACAAGGTGAACCCAAGGAGGAACATTAATCAAACTGACAAAAATTAAAGGCAAATAAACATTAAAAGCCATAAGGGAAACACAACAAACAGCATATATGAGAATCCTCAAAAAGTTCTCAGCCGATTTTCCAGCAGAAACTCTGCAGGCCAGAATTAAGTGTTATGATACACTTAAAGTGATGAAAGAAAAAAGAACATTCAGCAAGGCTCTCATTTACATTTGACAGAGAAAAGCTTTACAGAAAAGCAAAAATAAGAGAATTCAGTATCACCAAATCAGAAAAAAACAACAAATCCAAAACAAAGAATAAAATGGCTATAGGAACCCACATATCTATAATTACCTTAAATGTAAATGGATTAAATGCTCCAACCAAAAGTCACAGACAGGCTAAATGGATACAAAACCAAGACCCAAATTTATGCTGTCTAGAAGAGACCCACTTCAGACCTAGAGACACATACAGACTGAAAGTGAGGGGTATTTATTATTATGCAACTTTATTTTTCACAGAAGTAGAACAAAAAAATTTTAATTCGTATGGAAACACAAAAGACCCTGAATGGCCAAAAACAATCCAGAGAAAGACAATGACACTAGAGGAATCGGAAGCCGAGACCTCAGACCATATTACAATGCTATAGGCATTAAAACAGCAGGGTGCTGTCACAAAAACAGAAACACAGATCAATGGAACTGGATAAACAGTCCAGCGATAAAGCCATGTACCTATGGTCACTTAATCTATTATAAAGGAGGCAAGACTACACAATGGAGAAAAGACAGTCTCTTCAGTAAGTGGTGCTGGGAAAACTGGACAGCTACAGGTAAACAAAAAAATTAGAACATTCACTAAAACTACACACAACAATATAGTCAAAATAGATTAAAGACCTAAATGTAAGACTGCATACTATTAAACTCTTGGGAGGAAAACAGGCAGAACATTCTCTGACATAAACTGCAGCAATCAAATTGTGGTTTTTGATCCACGTCTTGTAACTAAGCCATATGTTATGTTATTGCTCAAAGCTTCATCTGAACAGTACCTTCTCTCACTTTATATAAAAATACTGGAAAATGATACCATGTTCCATTATTAAATACTAAACATCATATAAACTGAAACTGAATTCTGGGGATAAAGATTAGAAAAGAATTTATAAACTGCTTTATGACATTTTCACCCGAAAAGCAATATATAATAATGAAATAGTACTATCTTCTTTAAGGACTGTAATTCCTAGGGACAAGGAGGTTAAAAAACGGGATGACAGCTTTAACACCAAACTTCACAGCTTCTGTCAGTTTGTCAATCTTTTTTAAAAGAAGAATTTACATGGAAATTTATGTTACTAACAAAGCATTCTACATGATTAAATCAGAAACATTTATCATATCTATTTTTAGGGGGGATTTTTTTTTTTTATTCTTAGGGTTTTTTAAATTTCTTTTTAATTGGAGGATAATTGCTTTACAGTAATGTGTTGGTCCCTGCCAGACATCAACATGAATCAGTCATAGGTATGCATATGTCCCTTCCCTCTTGAAACTCTTTCCCCTCTCCTACCCCCTCCGACCCCTATAGGTTGTCATAGAGCACCTGATTTGAGCTCCCTGCCTACATCACACAGTAAATTTCCACTGGTTATCTAATTTGCATATGGTAATATATGCATTTCCAGGCTACCCTCTCAATTCTCCCCACCCTCTCCTTCCCCCGCTGTGTCCACAATTCTGTTCTCTATGTCTGCGTCTCTACTACTGCCCTACCAATAGTTCATCATACCATCTTTCCAGATTCCATATAATGCGTTAATATACGAAATCTGTTTTTCTCTTTCTGACTTACTTCATTCTGTATAAAAGACTCTAGGTTCATCCACCTCATTAGGACTGATTCAAATGTGTTCCTTTTTACGGCTGAAAATATTCCACAACTTCTTTATCTACGCATCTCTCAAAGATATCTAGGTTGTATCAGATCCAGTTTGATAAAACTTTAGAAAAATTAAAAAGTATCCATGATAGCAAATGCTCATCTTCAGTGGAGTATACACAGTGATTATCTATTCTTTACCAAAAAAAAATGCAACTTATTTTCCTTTCTTTGGATAGTGTTAAGGGCAAAGATACAATAAGATTTTATTTAAAATTAAGAGCATGACATACTATTTACAACAGCCAAAATATGGAAGAAATCTAACTCTCCATCAACAGATGAATGGATAAATATGTGGTATGTATTAATATCTGGTCTTCCCAGGTAGCTCAGTGGTAAAGAATCTGCCTCCCAATGCAGGAGACACCAGAAACGTGGGTTTGATCTCCGGGTCGGGAAGATCCCCTGGAGTAGGAAATGGCAACCCATTCCAGTGGTGGCTCAGAGGTTAAAGTGTCTGCCTCCCATACGGGAGACCCAGGTTCGATCCCTGGGTCGAGAAGATCCCCTGGAGAAGGAAATGGTAACCCACTCCAATATTCTTGCCTGGAAAATCCCATGGACGGAGAAGCCTGGAAGGCTATAGTCCATGGGGTCGCAAAGAGTCGGACACAACTGAGCGACTTCACTGTCTTTCACTTTCCTTTCCAGTATTCCTGCTTGGAAAATTCAATGGACAGAGGAGCCTAGCAGGCTATATAATCCATGAGGTCACAAGAGTTGGACACAATTTAGCAAGTAAAACAATATGTGTTTATGTATATATGTGTATATGTACATATGTGTGTGTATATGTATACATATACACACACACATGCATACAATGAAATATTACTCAGCCATAGAAAAGAATGAAATAAAACCATCTGCAGCAACATGAATGGACCTAGAGAAGTGAAGTGAAGTAATTCAGATAGAGAAAGATAATAAATATCATTTATACGTGGAAATTTAAAAACCAGCACAAATGAATTCTTTACAGACAGAAAACAAACTATGGTTTACCAAAGGAGAAATCAACACAATATTGTAAATCAACTAACATAATTTCGTATATCAACTATATTTCAATAAAAAAATTTTAATAGCTGAAACTTCTATAAAAATACTTCAATAAAATTTTTTTTTAAATATGGGCATTAGATACTCTATAGAAAAGTAATCCTCCAAAACCTAAACCTAAGAATTTATTAGAAAATATTTTTATAGAATTATACTCTTTCCTGTACATAATCTCTGTAACATATCAATGTGGCTGTTTCAGGCTAAAAGATGCATGTGCATACACTAAGCGAGCGTGGGATGACTTGAGAGAATAGCATTGAAACATGTATATTACCATACGTGAAATACATCACCAGTCCAAGTTTGATGCATGAAACAGGGAGCTCAAAGTTGGTGCACTGGGACAACCCTGAGGGATGGGATGGGAGGGAAGTGGGAGGGGGGTTCAGGATGGGGGACACATGTACACCCATGGCTGATTAATGTCAATGTATGGCAAAAACCACTACAATATTATAATTAGCCTCTAATTAAAATAAATAAATAAATAAATTTTTAAAGTATATTCAAATCACACACTAGATTATAAGAAAAATAACTGTCCCCCAAACCCCTAAATTAGGTTACAAATATATATAAATGAAGAGGAATACAAGGAAAAGGATACAGTGGTTTTAGCAAGTTTGGCCCGAAAGATCAATTCCACATAGATTTACAATGTAAGAGATACACCAAATAAGGTCCAAGGAGTGAAAAGGAGTCTTTCAAGAAGTAAACCTCTCTACCCACATCTCTCCTCCATTCCTCCAGTGCTTTTTCCCCAACATAAGGAGAAGCTCTAATCTTATCGAGTCAGTTTCTACAACACTGATTATGCTGCTCCTCCCTCTAGGTAGGAAGTGAGAAATCACTTGATTTCAGGTCTGTTCTTTTCTTTCTCTCCTTCTCTGTATGCTAGTGACTGCTGTGAGTTATGGTAGTCAGGGATTAAATAATAAAATTCCAAGAACTGGAATCAGACATAATGGGAATATAGGAGGTACTAACTACCACACAATTGCACTCATCTCACATGCTAGTAAAGTAATGCTCAAAATTCTCCAAGCCAGGCTTCAGCAGTACATGAACCGTGAACTTCCAGATGTTCAAGCTGGTTTTAGAAAAGGCAGAGGAACCAGAGATCAAATTGCCAACATCCGCTGGATTATCAAAAAATGAAGAGAGTTCCAGAAAAACATCTATTTCTGCTTTATTGACTATGCCAAAGCCTTTGACTGTGTGGATCACAATAAACTGTGGAAAATTCTGAAAGAGATGGGAATACCAGACCACCTAACCTGCCTCTTGAGAAATCTGTATGCAGTTCAGGAAGCAACAGTTAGAACTGGACATGGAACAACAGACTGGTTCCAAATAGGAAAAGGAGTACGTCAAGGCTGTATATTGTCACCCTGCTTATTTAACTTATATGCAGAGTACATCATAAGAAACTCTGGACTGGAAGAAACACAAGCTGGAATCAAGACTGCCAGGAGAAATATCAATAACCTCAGATACGCAGATGACACCACCCCTATGGCAGAAAGTGAAGAGGAGTTAAAAACTCTTGATGAAAGTGAAAGAAGAGAGTGAAAAAGTTGGCTTAAAGCTCAACATTCAGAAAACGAAGAACATGGCATCCGGTCCCATCACTTCATGGGAAATAGATGGGGAAACAGTAGCAACAGTGTCAGACTTTATTTTTTTGGGCTCCAAAATCACTGTAGATGGTGACTGCAGCTATGAAATTAAAAGACGCTTACTCCTTGGAAGGAAAGTTATGACCAACCTAGATAGTATATTCAAAAGCAGAGATATTACTTTGCCGACTAAGGTCCATCTAGTCAAGGCTATGGTTTTTCCAGTGGTCGTGTATGGATGTGAGAGTTGGACTGTGAAGAAGGCTGAGCACTGAAGAATTGATGCGTTTGAACTGTGGTGCTGGAGAAGACTCTTGAGGGTCCCTTGGACTGCAAGGCGATCCAACCAGTCCATTCTGAAGGAGATCAACCCTGGGATTTCTTTGGAAGGAATGATGCTAAAGCTTAAGCTCCAGTACTTTGGACACCTCATGCGAAGAGCTGACTCATTGGAAAAGACTCTGATGCTGGGAGAGATTGGGGGCAGGAGGAGAAGGGGACGACCCAGGATGAGATGGCTGGATGGCATCATGGACTCGATGGACCTGAGTCTGAGTGAACTCCGGGAGATGGTGATGGACAGGGAGGCCTGGCGTGCTGCAATTCATGGGGTCGCAAAGAGTCGGACACGACTGAGCGACTGAACTGAACTGAACTGAAAATCATTGCAGATGGTAATTGCAGCCATGAAATTAAAAGACGCTTACTTCTTGGAAGGAAAGTTATGACCAACCTAGATAGTATATTGAAAAGCAGACATATTACTTTGCCAACAAAGGTCCATCTAGTCAAGGCTATAGTTTTTCCAGTGGTCATGTATGGATGTGAGAGTTGGACTGTGAAGAAAGCTGAGCACCGAAGAATTGATGCTTTTGAACTGTGGTGTTGGAGAAGATTCTTGAGAGTCCCTTGGACTGCAAGGAGATCCAATCAGTCCATTCTAAAGGAGATCAGTCCTGGGTGTTCTTTAGAAGGACTGATGCTGAGCCTGAAACTCCAATACTTTGGCCACCTCATGCGAAGAGCTGACTCACTGGAAAAGACCCTGATGCTGGAAGGGATTGGGGGCAGGAGGAGAAGGGGATGACAGAGGATGAGATGGTTGGATGGCATCACCGACTCAATGGACGTGAGTCTGAGTGAACTCCGGGAGATGGTGATGGACAGGGAGGCCTGGCGTGCTGCAATTCATGGAGTCGCAAAGAGTCAGACACGACTGAGCAACTGAACTAACTAACTATACTTTAGTACTGTAGTCCATAGGGTCGCAAGGAATCGCAGACTACTGAGTAACTGAACTATTTATACTTTACTGATTATACTTCCTAAGTCATGAGATGATAACCAAGTATGTCCAGAGAAGTCTATATTGATCACTTAAAAACTAAGCAAAAATTTTTTTTCCATTTGGCTATTTACTGTGGCCCTTTACCTACATAACAGGGTCCAGAAAGTGGCAGTTGGGCAGACCAAGGTTAGACATTTCCGAGTCTTCTAATCAAATTCCTTTGAAACATCATCTTTTAATTTAAACAAGGATCAGCACTTGAATCTGGTTGCAAGGCTGCTGCCTCTTCTCTCTACCACCATTATCTTTCCCTCTCCAAAAATCTCAATCTGAAGAGCAGACACTGGGGCAGTATTCTACCACTAAGGAAAATAACCATCTATCTGACCCAAACAAGAGAGAACAGTCAGGACAGTTCTCAGCACAGCTATCATTATCAGTAGCTATTCTCTTCCTCCTAGTATCCATTTGTCAAAAAGTGAACAAAGAAACTGTATTCCATAAATCATGAGAAGGATATTCTTATCACAGAATATTTCGGTTTACAATCTAAAATTATAAATAATCTGAATTTATACAATTCTTCTTATAAGTAACATTCACAAAAGATATACAGTTGCCTCTTGACCAACATGGGTTTGGGCTGCATGGGTCCACTTATTTGTGGGTTTTTTTCAATTGATTTTTTTTTTTTTTTTTTTGGGATCCACTATTGATTGAATCTTCAGATGCACTGCCACAGATAGATACAAAGCAACTGTGGATATGGAGGTACTGCTGCTTCAGAGGAACCACAGATAGAGAAGAACCCAGACACAGAGAGTCAACTATAAATTAAAGGCAGATTGTTAACTGTACAGAGGGTGGGCTCACCAAGCCTCTGTATTGTTCAAGTGTCAACTATAGTTTTAGAGTCATTTATCTTAAGGAAGTGATAGTAATATTTCACCCTTTTGAAGCAAGTTATTAGGATTGTTCTGGCACAGTTAGTCGGAGAAGGCAATGGCACCCCACTCCAGTACTCCTGCCTGGAAAATCCCATGGACAGAGGAGCCTGGTAGGCTGCAATCCATGGGGTTGCGAAGAGTTGGACACGACTGAGCAACTTCACTTTCACTCTTCACTTTGATGCACTGGAGAAGGATATGGCAAGCCACTCCAGTGTTCTTGCCTGGAGAATCCCAAGGACGGCAGAGCCTGGTGGGCTGCTGTCTACGGGGTTGCACAGAGTCAGACACGACTGAAGCAACTTAGCAGCAGCAGCAGCAGCACAGTTAGTGATACAAATGTTCTTTTCTGTACTCTGTTATCTCAAACTATTTTATATAATTTCATTTTAAATGAAGTATTAAAATTACAAGGAAATAAGATACAGGCCAAGTAAGAAAATGGACCCCATTCCAAAATTCAAAATAATACTTCTGACTATCAATTTTTCATTTTGGAGACTTAAGTTTCAACAAGAGAATTCTAAGAGACTCCGTTTTAAAAATATGTGAATGTTTAATTATCTTTAAGTGGATAAAGTAAAATACTATCTAATACTAGCTAATATCCACTGAGCACTTAGTATATAAACAATTTACATATACTCCCAACTATATTTTAATCCTCACAACTCTACGACGTAAATACCACTGTTTAGAAACTTCCCCCACCATAATACTCATGGTAGATCCAGGACTTGAATACAAGCAGGACAACAAAAGTTTCCCTTTCCACCAGTATTCTATAATACTGAAATTCGACTGATTTTTCCAAAAGTGCTCTAATACAAAATGAAATTAACTAATATCCAACCACTGTGTAGAAGCAACAGTACAACATACTATTTCGAGAAACAAAGTACAAAATGAGAGTCTGTCTGTATAATTTTCTAATATAGCTTGACTAGGTTATAACAATACAGAGGTTGCGGAAGCTTAAGACATGAGAATCAATAAAAAGCAGACTGCAAACTGAAGCTGCACAGTGTGTAAAGTCACTCCATTCTTGAACAAGACATTTAACTTCTCTAAATATCAGACGACTCAAGTGTGAAACGGAATAATAACGTGCCTATCCCTGTATGATTCCTATAAGGATCAAATGAGATAATACATACGAAAGTACAGCTCAGAGCCTGGCATGAAATAAGCATATAATAAATGCTTACAAGTGATAACTAGTAAAGGCGAGAAACTCTAAGACAACTGACACTGGTAACTGAAAACAGGAAAATGTATTATGCTTTAAAAATCATTTACAACCAGCCTTAACAGAAAAAGTAGTATTTTCCGTTTTTGTATCAAAGTGTTTGTCTCTCTTCACTCAAAAGTTCTGTAAATTTCCATTTTCATTTCCAAAATTTTTACACCAGTAACAGTATTTCTAGTTCAGTCAGTTCAGTTCAGTCACTCAGTCATGTCCAACCCTTTGCGACCCCATGAATCGCAACACACCAGGCCATCACCACGCCAGGACACCTCCCTGTCCATCCCCATCTCCCGGAGTTCACTCAAAGTTAAGAATGTTATAAACTTCCCAATTTCAACCTCTAGCTATTTATACAACATCTTATTATTAATCTCTGTTACTCAGAAATTCTACAGCTGGTATAGTTTGCTATTGAATGAAGTAGTTTATTACTCAAAGGATGAGACTAATCAGGATATGACTTTAAATTTATGAGCACAGTCAAATTTCAAATTAATTGTGTACATGTGAACATACACGAGCAAAATGACTTCTTTCTCTCTGAGAAGGAGGTAAAGCTAGACTGTGTTTTTCTCTTGGCAATAACTAAGGAACAAGGGCACAGGGTAGATAAGGTGACTCAAAAGAAAAGAGGGATACAGTACAGCTAACAAGCAGAGGATAAGTCTTCAAGGAAGTTACACAGGGTTCTCAAACATTTGGTTAAGATCAAGCATAGAATGTAATTCTAATTAGAACAGAAATTTCAGATAAGGAAAGGATAATTAACTAAATCTAAATTGTAATTGCAAAGCTTACCTTCACATCTTTAGCACATAGGAAAAAGAGATTTGAACTCAGGCAGTCTAACACCAAAGAGTTCTTAATCACTGTGCTAATACAAAATTACATGGATAATTACCTTAAGAATTAGCATTTTTCAACCTGAAGATTAATTTAAAATCTAATATAATAAATATATTCTAAACATAAAAAAATGGCATGTTCATCTATTTTGAACACTTATACCCTTAATCTTAAAATACCCCTTTTTGCATAGGAAGATGCTTTTCAATATTCTATAGTAATGAAAAACATAATTTACAGTTCCCATAAATACATAAATTGGTGTTTATTATTCTAGAGCACGGAGGGTAGGAAAAGTCTGTTTCCCTCACTGGCTTAGAAGCAGCCATTAAAATAAAAAGCTATAATTTCCAAGACTGCTCACTTTCCTGCTGATATTAGTGAGGCTGGGGCACCAAGCAGGAAGTTCACAGAGCCATTTAAGCTTCTGCTTTCAGGAGAACAGAGAATGCCAAATGGAAAAAGACCAAATCATTAGGGAAAACATTTTATTTCCAAGTTTCTGAAATAGTATTAAAAACAGTAAGGGAAAAATGCAAATTATAAAGTAGTATGACGGTACATCAGTCACCGCATCCTAATCAGCCCTTTCAGCATTCAGTGCTAATTGCTGAAACACTGAAATAAAGTGATGTTTCAATTATGTGGTTTTAAACAATGACAGGTTTAAGATCCACCTGATTAAAAACCATTCACACCAATGTAATGGCATATCATAAGATAACTGGCTAACAATTTTTGCAAATGGCAACTGTTGACATATTTCTTCCACACACATAAATGCCGTGCTGAAGAGGGGAATACATGTTCTTTTCTACCTTTCTCTTATGATGGGTTGTAGAAGCATCCATCTCTTCCTCTCCTATATTATCAATTTGTGAAGTTGGACTACAATTCATTCTCTCTTCTTCTTGCCTCTGGAGTCTGTCTGCTACAGCCTGGATAGCTTCTGTCCATTCTTCCCTATAAAAACGAGAAAAAAATCCCTATTAATGAAGAATCATAAATAATGCAAATATTTCTCTTCTATAAAGTATAAAGTCAACACAAAGTCTATTTCAAAATAATACATATCTCCCACCATAACTCCAAGATGAAGTTGATCCTAGAAGTATTTTACATTACAGGCCTAAAGTTTTTATCAATACTAGCATTTATTTGGAGGTAAAAAGAAGAAGAGGAGGAAGAGGAGAAGATGATGATTGTAAGAAAACTAAGTAAAAATTATTTAAAAGTATGATTAAATCTTAATTATCTGTACACATCTGTAAGTCCATCACTGACATACTCAGTTTCTCTATTAAGGTCCAATAGAGGGAAGTGATAGATGTATAATTATGGCTACTGTGTATTGTTGGACAGCAGAAACCAATACAACATTATAAAGGAATTTTCCCCCCAATTAAAATAAATTTTAAAAAAAGTTCGAAAAACTTTTCAAAGGCAAAATCTATTCCCAGATCATAGGTAAGTTTCATTTTAAAAAACTGATAGGCAGTTTGTAGCTTAAATAATAGGATTTAGTAGCAGTAACATGAGGCTTTTACTTTTTGACAGTTGTGCTATCAGATAAAGGATCATTCACTTCCATATACAATTTGTATAAAATCAGTCTATAGATTTCACGACAAATTTTGCTAGAATTCTAAGTGGAACAACATTAAATCTATAGATCAATCTGGAGGAAACTGGTAGCTTAATAAATTAAGTCTTCTAATCCATGAACATGGTATAGCTCTCCATTTATTTAGATCTTTAATTATCCAATGCAGTGTTTGTAAATTTCTGTGAAAATGTCTTGCAAACCATGAACTAAATTTATTTCTAAGTATTATTTTATGCTATTGTGGAGGTTTAAGTTTTTTTTATTTTCAAACTGTTTGGTTAGTATTTAGAAATACAATTGCTTTTGGTATGATGACCATATATTCTATAGCCTTAATAAATTCATTTACTAGTTCTAATAGCTTTTATTTTTTTGGATATTCCACACATGCAACCACATAGTCTACAAAGAAGAGCAATTTACTTTCTCCTTTCCAATGTGTTTCCCTTTTCTTTCTTTTTCTTGCCCTGTAATGGTCTAGAGCAGACCACCAGTAAGTACAACATTAGATAAAAGTGGAGAGCGCAGACATTCTTATTTTGTTCCAGATCTTAAGGGAGAAAGTATCAAGTCTTTTACCTCTGAATATTATATAAGTTGTAGTTTGTTTGTAGATACACTTAATCAAGTTGATTAAGTTCCCTTCCATTCCTAACCAGTTGAGTGTTTTTGTTATGAAAGGGTGTTGGGAGTTTTCAAACGCTTTTTCTGCACCTGTTGAAATGACCATGTCGTTTCTCTTTTCTAATATAGTGAATTTAGTTGATTTTCAGATTTAATACAACTGAATTATATGATAAACTCCATTTAGTCATAACGTATGACCTTTTTTACATATTTTCTTGAATCTGGTTTGTCAAAATTTTGTTAAGAAATTTTGCTTTCACTATTGACAAGTATACTGGGCTATAGCCCTTTCTTCATTTTCGATCAATATTTTTATTGAAGTATAGCTGATTTACAATACTAATTATTACCATACAGCAAAGTTGCTTCAGTTTTATATATATATATTTATATATGTATTTATATACACACGTTCTTTTTCAATATATTCTTTTCCATCATGGTTTATCATAGGATATTGAACCCACTTCTCTACATTGTACAGTAAGGCCATTATATATATATAAGCTGACATCTGCTACCTCTAACCTCCCATCCTATCCCTTCCCCAACTTCATCCCCTTTGGCAACCAACAGGCTGTTCTCTAGGTTCACGATTCTGTTTTTGTTTCACAGACAGGTTCATTTGTGTCCTATTTTAGATTTCACACATAAGTGACATCATAAAGCATTCGTCTTTCTCTTTCTGACTTACTTCACTTAGTATGACAATCTCTAGTTATACCCATGCTGCTGCAAATGGCATTATTTCATTCTTTTTCATGGGTGAGTTATATTCCACTGCAAAACCACACCACATCTTCTTTATGCATTCATATGTCAATGGACATTTAGCTGTTTCTCTGTTTTAGCTGCTTTGAATAGAGCTGTTATGAACATAGAGGTGTATGCATCTTTTTGAATTATAGTTTTGTTATGTATATATGCCCAGGAGTGAGATTGCTATATCATATGCTAATTCTATTTTTAGACTTCTGAGGAATCTCCATACTGTTTTCCACAGAGGCTGCAACAACTTACATTCCTACTAATAGTAGAGGAGGGCTCCCTTTTCTCCACACTCTCTCCAGCATTTGTTATTTGTACACTTTTAATGATAGCTGTTCTGACTTGAGGGAGGTAACTCACTGTAGTTTCGATTTGTTGTTTCTCTAGTGATATTGAGCATCTTCTCAAGTGCCAATTGGTCATCTGTATTTCTTCTTTGGAGAAATGTCTATTTATGTCTTCTGCTCATTCTCCAATTGGACGGTTGTTTCTCTGTTGTTGAGCTATATGAGTTGTTTCTTTATTTTGGAAATTAAGCCCTTATTGATTACATTGTTTGCAAATATTTTCTACCTGGCCTGGAGTTTGGTTTGTTGGAAAGGTTTTGTTTTTCTTACTTTGTTTTTAACTGATTCAATTTCAATCACTGGTAACTGGTCTGTTGAGTTCCAACCAGAAACTCCTTTCTGGTTGGTTCAGTCTTGGAAGAGTGCACATTTTTATTAATTGATCCATTTCTTCTGGGTTATTCATTTTACTGGTGTAAAATTGTTCATAGTAGCTCTTATGATCCTTTCTTTTACTTTGGATTTGGTTGTAATGTCTCCCCTTTCATTTCAAGTTTTATTTTGGCCTTTTCTCTTTTTTTCTTGATGAGTCTGTCTAAAGGACTTTCAATTTTGTTTACCTTTTCAAGGAACCAGCTTTTAGTTTCATTGATATTTTCTAGTTTTTTTTTTAGTCTCTAATTTATTCATTTATACTCCAGTTTTTATTGTCTCTTTCTACTAACTTCAGGTTCTGTTTATTCTTTATTCTTCTATTCCTAGTTTTGTAAAAAGCAGTGTGATATTATTGGAAGAATGGCAAACTAGATATTCTAAACCATTAAGATATGGCTTAAGTCCAGCTTTGCCAACATAAACGTCAAAATCAATCACTGTTTCAATGGGATGTTACATACAATCCACTAAGAATAATATTTCCAAAGACTATGTGTTGACATGGGAAAAGTTCCATTCATTCAGCCAGTCAACAAACATTGTGTCAGATCTTTGACTACATGCTAAAGATAAAACAATGAGCAAGGAAGATATGTTACTTGCTAGTCAAGAATCTTATAATCAAGAGAGAAAAAGGCAATCAAAGATTACAATGGAGACAAACTTGATACAGAGGATACAAGGAGATATGTAAGCATGCAACAGGGAGGGTTTTGTAAGAAATGTGACATTTTAAGCTCAGATCTGAAAGGTACAAGGTAATGGGCTCAACCATGATTATGAGTAGAGATATAAGAAAAACTGAGGATCCAACATATAGCAATGCACAGGGAAGACAGGGGTATGTGGAAAGGGAGGGCATATCAAATTTTATGTATACCAAAGACCTCTGCACATATGCAATGGGTCAGATGGAAAGTATATTAAAGAAAATATTATCAGACTCTGAGTCTGGTTATTGAATTAGAATTCTGAGTAATTTTTCATTCTTTTCTATATTTCCTAAAGTAATCACTCATACTTTATTACTATTTATCGACAAAAAAGTGTTACTAAAATAATACTTCACCACATCTGAGGAAGAGTTTTGTTTTAAATTTTAAACAAGTCTCTTAGGACCTAATTTGTTCACTTGAAAAATAAGGCTAATAACATTTAACTTCACAAAGTTTCTGATTTGGATCAAATATGGTAATGCGTAGAAAAATTATTTTGTGGTTGTTGGACTTAACTCAGTATCAAAGCTACAAGATAAAAGAATATTAAGATAGAATTCAAGGATAGTAGATCGGGAGGATGACAAGCAACCCTGGTGTTGGTATGCTAGTTACTAATATCCCTCTCTTTAGCAATGATGACATTTAATATCAATCACACCTGATGTTTTCCCTCACGGAGCTTAGCCCCAGTCTCAGAATCCTTCTCAGCATAACATTCTGGGAAGCCACTTGCATAATGGCACATTATTTGAAACCTTTTGCCATCACCAGCTCTAGAATTCCAAATAAAACCACAATCAATGACATAATTTTTAAAATGTAGTTTGGTGACCTCTTTAATTTATATTTTAAGTGTTTGGTCTTCTGTTTAAAAGTATATCTTACAGCACTTCTATAGGTTTTGATTTAATATCTTTGTAACCCTGTCAATTATTTATTATACCAGAAACAGAATAATTAATGGACTACAGACTCTGTGGATCACAATAAACTGGAAAATTCTCAGAGAGATGGGAATACCAGACCACCTGATCTGCCTCTTGAGAAACGTATATGCAGGTCAGGAAGCAACAGTTAGAACTGGACATGGAACAACAGACTGGTTCCAAATAGGAAAAGGAGTACGTCAAGGCTGTATATTGTCACCCTGCTTATTGAACTTATATGCAGAGTACATCATGAGAAATGCTAGGCTGGAGGAAGCACAAACTGGAATCAAGATTGCTGGGAGAAGTATCAATAACCTCAGATATGCAGATGACACCACCCTTATGGCAGAAAGTGAAGAAGAACTAAAGCGCCTCTTGTTGAAAGTGAAAGAGGAGAGTGAAAAAGTTGGCTTAAAGCTCAACATTCAGAAAACGAAGATCATGGCATCTGGTCCCATCACTTCATGGCAAAGAGATGGGGAAACAGTGTCAGACTTTATTTTTGGGGGCTCAAAAATCACTGCAGATGGTGACTGCAGCCATGAAATTAAAAGACGCTTTACTCCTTGGAAGGAAAGTTATGACCAACCTAGATAGCATATTCAAAAGCAGAGACATTCCTTTGTCAACAAAGGTCTGTCTAGTCAAGGCTATGGTTTTTCCAGTGGTCATGTATGGATGTGAGAGTTGGGACTATAAAGAAAGCTGAGCACTGAAGAATTGATGGTTTTGAACTGCAGTGTTGCAGAAGACTCTTGAGAGTCCCTTGGACTGCAAGGAGATCCAACCAGTCCATCCTAGAGGAGATCAGTCCTGGGTGTTCACTGGAAGGACTGATGCTGAAGCTGAAACTCCAATACTTTGGCCACCAGATGCGAAGAGCTGACTCATTTGAGAAGACCGTGATGCTGGAAAGATTGAGGGCAGGAGGAGAAGGGAACAACAGAGTATGAGATGGCTGGATGGCATCACCGACTCAATGGACATGAGTTTGGGTAAACTCCATGAGTTGGTGATGGACAGGGAGGCCTAGTGTGCTGTGGTTCATGGGGTCGCAAAGAGTCAGACACGACTGAACTGAATTGAAAACCATCTTACCAATATATTTACAAGTGGTCAAGTCAGATACGCATACATCTTTAGACTGACTGCTGCTGTTTCACAAAATAGAAAAAATGAGTTTCTTACCTTTCCTCTGGAGTATCTACGTGAAATGTTCTCTCTATGACAGTGGTCCACTGGAGACATCTGATAATAAATGTGTTTGGCTTTGGTCGTTCTGTTTTCATTAACTGGCATTCTAGAAATAAAATAAAATGTCTCTTTGAATATACTTATATTTAAACAAGTAAACAGTTGAGAACTACAGAGTTCCATTCTAAACAAACCATTGCAACTTCACAGATTTCTATGAATCTCACTCTAATGAATCTCACTCACTCACTCAAGGTTGTTCAAAACCTGACTTCAGTATTTCTTTCTAATCCTTTGCCCATTCTGGTCACATGCCCAGCTAAACTGGACTATTAAACTCTCCCTAAATACATCTTGCTCTTTCCTGTATCTACACCATTGCTCCAGCTAATACTATTATTTGGAATGTTTCCTATTTATTTTACCCCTAGGTATATCCAACTGTCTAAATACTTGTCCTCTAAGGTATCAAATTATACTCCTTCCATGAAGCCTTTTAGAAAAACCTAGTCTAGACTGACCACTCCCCACCCTATATTCTTATAACATTATCACTACATTCCCCACCCTATATTCTCATTACTTATTACTGTACCTCTCATTTTCACTTAGCATAGAGTATCTAATATTGTAATTTTTAAGATGATATCCTTATGCCTACCTAGATTATAAGCCTTTGACAGTAAAACTCTAAAGTCATCTTGGGTCAGTCAGTCAAAGAGTGATAAGTTCTGTCAAGGATTATCTATGAAGACTTCAAAGAAAAGGAGCATAGTGTAGGGGCTAAAAGCATGGATTTTTAACACTACAGAGCCTGGATATGATCTTTTTTTCCTACCCTTAACTATGCAACTTTAGACAAGTTGATTAATTTGTCTGGTCTTTAAGTATTAAATGGGGAAACAATAAGAGTACCTACATCATAAAAGTGATGTGGGGATTAATAATGAAAATGTTGGTTGCTCCGTCATGTCCAACTGTTTGTGACTCCATGGATTATAACCCATGGAGTTATAATCTCTATCTATGGAATTCTTCAGGTAACAATACTGGAGTGGGCAGCCATTCCCTTCTCCAGGGGATCTTCCCACGCCAGGGATCAAACTAGGGTCTCCTGCATTGGCAGGTTGGTTCTTTACCGTCTGGGGCATCAGGGGATTAATAGTGAGTATATATAATAGTGTAGTGTATGACACATACTAAGTTTTCAATGAATGTTAGCCGCTATTATTATGTATACACCTGAACTTCTCTGGTGACTCATACAGTAAAAAATCTGTCTGCAGTGAAGGACACCCAGGTTCGACCCTTGGTTCGGGAAGATCCCCTAATGGCTACCCACTCCAGTATTCTGCCTAAAGAATCCCATGGACAGAGAAGTCTGGTGGGCTACCATCTGGTATTGGACAACACAAGTGAATAGGATAGGGTTGTCCACTGACATTTTTCTCTTAAAAGAAACTAATTCAGCCCTAGTTGACAAACTCAACAGTGTTTTCTCAGTGCTTATCTGTTTTGCGCTAGTTTCATCATTAGCAACTATCAACTACACGGGTCTTTATAGGATAAAGTCATTAATCACACTGGACAATTCTTTACTCTTCACACTAAAAGAGCTAATTCATCGAGGGTCTCTGCTTCCTTTTTTTTTTTCCTCTCTTTTCTAACAAGTTTTTATGGTCTCAGCCAAATTTCTTTCCATCTTGAATCTCTATTTTATGATACACATGTCTAACTATACAATGGTTATTTCTACCTGGTTGAATTATTGGAACCACACCTAAAACCCAACCTACTATCTTTCCCTCTAAATCTGTTCTTAGACCTGGCTTTCCTAATTTTTCCATCATTCAAACTGAAAACACGGGTGACCTTCCTTTTTGATACTGGGAGCATATGCCATTACTTTTCCACTGATGCTACTGTGCTTCAGGCTCTCACCACCCAATGCCTAAACCTCCTCAGGTGCCATAAAACTGGATCTTCCTACTGAGAGATGTGGAAAGGTCAGATAAGTCACTTAAATATAGAAACTGTATTCTGAGAGACATCTGAACTCATTCAAAATTAAACTCCTGATTTCTCGCACTCTTGCTCCCCTTGCCAACCTCCTCACTGTAGCTTTCTCTATCTCAGACGATGGCACTTCCAGCCTTACAGCTGCTCAAGTCAAAAACCTTGGGATCATCTTTAAGTCCCTTCTTCTCTCACATCTCTCTCTGGAAATCCTGTTGACTCTGCTTTCAAGATATATTAGTATCACTTCACACTTCCTCCACTACCTTGGAACAAGCCATCATTGTCTCTGACATGAATATTCCCAAAACCCTAGAACAGTTCTCCTCTGCCCTTCTCTGCAGAGACCTACAGTCAGAAACCTTAAAATGAACAACTGCAAAAAAAATAAAAATAAAAACTGCAATGTTTTCAATTCACTGAAAACAGAAGACAAAGGCCCTCAGATGATCAGCAAGGGTCCTACACGATCTGGACCTCCAAACCATCTAACCAAAGTTTCTCACCTCTTCCCCTAGTACTCTCTTTCCGGTCACTCTGCCAACTACGCTGCCACCCTGCAATCCTCCACAATGCACTGCAGGCTCTGTCTTTAGGGTTTTTCATTTAGTCATGCCTCTGCTGGGTATTCTTTCCCTCACACAACCCCCTAGCCTACTCCCCCATTTCCTTCAAGTCTTAAATCTAAAAACCTTCACAGGGACGCCTGCCTCAACCATGATGTTCAATGCTGAAATATGTATCCTTTTCCCAGGATTCTCCAACCCCTCTCACCTGCTCTACTTTTTATTTTTCATAGCATGTTTCCATCTTTGTTCATGTGAGATGACTAACTTATTTTTTATGTTTGTTTCTTCAACTAGAATGTATTCTTAGTACCTAGAACTGTGCCTAACATATAGCAGACACTCAGTAAATATTTTCCAAGTGAGTGAATTCTGACAGTAATAATCCAACAAGAAGGTAATTTTGATGATACAGGAAAGAGGAGAAAATTTCTGGTGCAACTTCCTTATATAGTCAAGAAGGGAAAGGATTCCCTGGACAAGTATGGGGCTGGCTGTAGTCAGGAGCACAGAGAATTTAGTGGTGGAATTGGAGAGAAGATTGGGTAAAGGAGTCCAAATGCAGTTAGGGGTATAGATGAAAGTAGGAGCTAGTAGAAATTACCTGCTCCTTGCTTCCATTTTTTCCAATGAATCAGGATGTAAAGCCATCCTTAAGAATTAGGTTGGGTGAGGATACACTGGATCTTTGAGAAAATCGAAGATATGTAATAGCCTTCTAGAAGCAAATAGACAGGTAAATAAATACCCATGACTGCTAAATGGCATTAAGGGTCCAATGGAACCTAATGGGGCTTCCCAGATGGTGCTAGTGATAAAGAACCCACCTGGCAATGTAGGAGATGCAGGTTCCATTTCTTGGTCAGGAAGATCTCTTGGAATTTAAAGTATCACCGGGGATCATATTTTTCCCCGGATACATTCAACTCCACGGGTATGGGGAACACAGAGGATCGGATGTAAGCAAAGCCATAATTTAAGTAAGTTTGAGAATGCCGGAAAGTGAAACAGAATACAGGATGCAAGACAAGGGAATGGTTGCAAGTATCAACTAAGGAACTAAAAGGAGGGAAGTGAAAACTTGGTGGTGTGTAAAACAATAAAAAGGCAGCAGAATCAACAGATCATAAAATCTATTATCTCACAGTTAAATAATTAATAACAATGTTAAATACTTTCTGAAATAAGAATGTTAAAATATCAGTGTGCTAATTTATTTTTTTGTCTGAAATACAAAAGTTTTAAAACACCAAAGATATCATACAATTTATAACAATAAAGAACCACACAATTTCGCCCAATTTACTCTGCCTATAAGGTACAGACTCAATTTGATTCTCTTTGCTCCTTCCTCTTTCCTTCTTTATAAAATTTCTTTCAGTCTTCCAGCCAATGATTTACTGTACTATCTTAGAGATGTTTAAGTAATGTTAACTTGATGTTCCAGTTGGATGGATTAAATAAAAGGTTGGAATTGAGTGCACAACTCTTCCTTGCAGCATCTACAACAGTGACAGCACATAAGGGTACATAGTAAATACCTGGTGATTTTGACCAACTGGCTTTTAATGTAAAGAATGCAGAACAGACTCCTAAAAAGAGGGACAGTCCTGATGGAAAACTCAAGAGTGAACTAAGGAGTAAAGGGAGAGAGGAAGAACAGAAAAGAAAGAATGTCCAGTCTAAGGGTTACCTATTTCAGTTTCTGTTTTGTTTTCCATTGTAGTGATGTCAAGGTAACTAAGATAACAGACCTGAAAATTAGAATGCCAGATTCAAATCCAGGCTCATCACCCACTATCAGCAGTGTTATCCTAGGCAAAGTATATTATTTCTCTCAGTCCCAAGGTTTTCTATCTTTAAAAGCACTATGAGGAATTAAACTTTAGAGGAAGCATATTTTCAACACTACACCTAAATGAAGTTTAAATGCTACAATCTAAAGAACTTTTTAAGGCTATATATGTAAATGCTATTTAAAATACTACATATGACATTCTAAGTGGTTACAAACTACTGCAATTTATGAAAAGGATAAGAGAAGTGATTAAATACCATTCCCAAGCAGACCAGTAAAAAATAATTGTTTAGGAAAGACTGAAACATTTGTATTTATGTATAGGATGGTTTTGGAAAAATATTAAAATAATAATATAATGACATAAGTAGTTATACACAAGTTGTTTTGACTAAATACGCTAAGTATTTATGGACTCAACAATATATATGAAATGCCAATTATGGGCCAATCGCTATGCAAGATTCTGGGCACAGTAAGTAGAAAAATGAGTAAGAAACTCTACAAGCTTACAGCACATACCAAGCTCTATTTTTAATCATTCTGTGCAACTGTAAAGTAATATTTCACTAATAGTAAAAAGGTTTTATTCAGGTCTTCTTGAGACCTCTAGTTCAACAAAAATGTTACATGTAGTTATGGAGTTACAGAAATAAATCTATGTTATAGGTCTCAGTATTAAATACTCTACAAATGAATCAAGCTTCTAAATATTATCCATTAGACTGAAACTATAAAAGAAGTGGCTACCAAGAACCAGTCCACAATATTCAAGTGACAGGTCAACATCTGGAGAAGAGAATATTTTACCACACTTCAGGGTTTGTGGAAAATTTTGAAAGAGATGGGAATACCAGACCACCTAACCTGCCTCTTGAGAAACGTATATGCAGGTCAGGAAGCAACAGTTAGAACTGGACATGGAACAACAGACTGGTTCCAAATAGGAAAAGGAGTACGTCAAGGCTGTATATTGTCACCCTACTTATTTAACTTATATGCAGAGTACATCATGAGAAACGCTGGGCTGGAAGAAGCACAAGCTGGAATCAAGATTGCTGGGAGAAATAGCAGTAACCTCAGATATGCAGATGACACCACCCTTATGGCAGAAAGTGAAGAGGAACTAAAAGCCTCTTGATGAAAGTGAAAGAGGAGAGTGAAAAAAGTTGGCTTAAAGCTCAACATTCAGAAAATGAAGATCATGGCATCTGGTCCCATCACTTTATGGGAAATGGATGGGGAAACAGTGGAAACAGCGTCACTCTTTATTTTTTGGGCTCCAAAATCACTGCAGATGGCGACTGCAGCTATGAAATTAAAAGACGCTTACTCCTTGGAAGGAAAGTTATGACCAACCTAGATAGCATATTCAAAAGCAGAGACATTACTTTGCCTACAAAGGTCTGTCTAGTCAAGGCTATGGTTGTTCCTGTGGTCATGTATGGATGTGAGAGTTGGACTGTGAAGAAAGCTGAGTGCCGAAGAATTGATGCTTTTGAACTGTGGTGTTGGAGAAGACTCTTGAGAGTCCCTTGGACTGCAAGGAGATCCAACCAGTCCATTCTGAAGGAGGTCAGTCCTGGGTGTTCTTTGGAAGGACTGATGCTGAGGCTGAAACTCCAGTACTTTGGCCACCTCATGCGAAGAGTCGACTCATTGGAAAAGACTCTGATGCTGGAAGGGATTGGGGGGCAGGAGGAGAAGGGGACAACAGAGGATGAGATGGCTGGATGGCATCACAGACTCGATGAACGTGCGTTTGAGTGAGCTCTGGGAGCTGGTGATCGACAGGGAAGCCTGACGTGCTGCAATTCATGGGGTCGCAAAGAGTTGGACACGACTGAGCGACTGAACTGAACTGAAACATAAATGTAATTAAACAACTGACTCCAAACTTAAAACACTTGAAGCTTTAAATTACCATACCAAAACAAGTGAGCCAGTAAGTAGAAACACTTTGGGTTCTCTTATGTTAGCCGTAATATGGAAACATGAACACATCACACGATTCTCTCTACAATGAAGAAAAACAAGCCATGAAAGTTTTCAGAACACAGTGCATGTCTGAAAACACTTACTCTTTTAAAGAGGATTCTTAAAAGGGAAAGGGCTAACAAGTAAACTGGTTAATCAATACTTAGAAGAATATTTTCCTTTTAGTAAAGATTCTTAACTCAAGGTAGAACAATTTTTTTTTTTTTGAGGAAGAAATTTCGGATAGAGAGTATAAAAAGGTATTAACCAAATGATTATCTGTGACTGCTGAACAATTTAATACAGAGAAATAGACAAGCATTCTTAGATAAAATGTCAGGTAGCTAACTTTTATTATATCATAACCTATGACATTTTTCTTTTTTTCAAAAAATGTTTATATGAGAGTTGATTAACAATGATGTGTTAGTTGCAGGCATACAGCAAAGTGATTCAGTTAGACCCATAAGTATCCATTCTTTTTCAAATTCTTTTCCCATTTAGATTATTAAGGAACATTGAGCCAAGTTCCCTGTGCTACACAGTAGGTCCTTATTGGTTTGTTGTTGCTCAGTCCCTTGGTTGTGTCCAACTCTTCATGAAGCCATGAACTGCAGCACACAAGGCTTCCCTGTCCTTCATTATCTCCAGGAGTTTGCTCAAACTCATATCCATTGAGTTGGTGATGTTATCCAACCATCTCATCTATTGTCGTCCCCATCTCCTCTCAATCTTTCCCAGCATTAGGATCTAGTCCTTATTGGTTCAGTTCAGTGCAGTCGCTCAGTCGTGTCCAACTCCATGAATCACAGCACGCCAGGCCTCCCTGTCCATCACCAACTCCTGGAGTTCACTCAAACTCATGTCCATTGAGTTAGTGGTGCCATCCAGCCATCTCATCCTCGGTCGTCCCCTTCTCCTCCTACCCCCAATCCCTCCCAGCATCAGGGTCTTTTCCAATGAGGCAACTCTTCACATGAAGTGGCCAAAGTATTGGAGTTTCAGCTTCAGCATCAGTCCTTCCAATGAACACCCAGGACTGATCTCCTTTAGAATGGACTGGTTGGATCTTGCAGTCCAAGGGACTCTCAAGAGTCTTCTCCAACACCACAGTTCAAAAGCATCAATTCTTCAGTGCTCAGCTTTCTTCACAGTCCAACTCTCATATCCATACATGACCACAGGAAAAACCATAGGCTTGACTAGATGGACCTTTGTTAGCAAAGTAATGTCTCTGCTTTTCAATATGCTATCTAGGTTGGTCAAAACGTTTCTTCCAAGGAGTAAGCGTCTTTTAATTTCATGGGTGCAATCACCATCTGCAGTGATTTTAGAGCCCCCCAAAATGGTTACCTATTTTAAATTCACTGTATAGAAATGCTACAGATTTCTGAGTATTGATTTTATATCCTGAAACTTTACTGAATTGATGAGCTCTAGTAAAATGTATTCCTGGTAGCATCTTTAGGATATTCTATGTATAGTATCATGTTACATGTAAACAGTGACAGTTTTACTTCTTCTTCTCCAAGTTGGATTCCCTTAAATCTTTTTCTTCTCTTACAGCTGTGGCTAAAACTTCCAAAAATATGTTAATAAAAGCAGCAAGAGTGAACTTGTCTTGTTCTTGATCACAGACAAAATGCTTTTAGCTTTTCACTGCTTAGTATGATGTGAGGTATGGGTTTGTCATATATACTCTTTTTTATGTTGAGGTATGTTCCCTCTATGCCCACTTTCCAGAGTTATCATAAATGGATGATTTTGTCAAAAGCTTTTCTGCATCTACTGAGATAATCATATGAATTTATTCCTCAGTTTACTGATGTAGTGTATCAGACTAATTGATTTGTGGATACTGAAATACCTTTGCATCCATGGGATAAATTCCATTTGATCATGATGTATGACCCTTTTAATGCACCATTGGACTCAGATTGCTAGTATTTTGCTGAGGACTTCTGTGTCTATGTTCATCAGTGATACTGGCCTCCAATTTTCTTTTTTTGTTGTCTATCTGGTTTTCATATCAAGATGACAGTGGCCTCGTAGAATGAGTTTGAGAGTGCGCCTTCCTCTGCAAGTTTTTGGTCTGCAATTTTTTGGAAGTTTCAGAAAGATAAGTATTAACTCTTCCGATAGAGTTCGTCTGTGAGGCCATCTAGTTCTGGACTTTTGTTGGGAGTTTTCTAATCGCACTTTCAATTTCCCTATTTACGATTGGTTTGTTTACATTTTTTATTTTTTCCTGGTTCAGTCTTAGGATATTGTACATTCCAAGAATTTGTCGTTTTCTTCTAGGTTCTCCATTCTACTGGCATATAGTTGCTTAGTCTCTCATGATCCTGTGTCTTATATTTTTGTGGTGTCTGCTGTAACTACTTCTTCATTTCTAATTTTATTGATTTTAGCCCTCTCCGTTCTTTTCCCAAAGAGTCTGGCTAAGGCTTTATTAATTTTGCTTACCTTTTCAAAGAACCAGCTTGACCAAGTTAAACTAAGCTGAACCTCAAATGTTCTATCTACTTTTAGAACCACTCTGAACCACAGGTGACCAAGTTTAAATTCAAAGCTGTAATTATTCTGTAAACTTGAAAGCCAAATAAATAGAGGAACTACAAGATCCCATATAAAAAATATACATACCAAAAAAAAGTTTTTGGATATCACCTGTTCAGATTTTATTTCAAAGATTAGGTCTTATTTCAAGGGTTTTAACCATTTAAATGCTAACTATCTTCTTTTAAAAATAATTATACTAACATATGGTGTGGAAAACAAAGGAGTAATAATATATTCTATTTAATTATTAAATCACAAAATTAAATAATGCTAACTATGAGTTATAATGACCATAAAGAGAGTTTATTTTTAAAGCCCCATTTTATAATACTATTACAGATATTCTTTATAAGAGGGAAAAGAATATTTCTTTCTTTTATGTAAAGCTTTTACTGTCCAGGGAGCAGAAAATCATAGCACCCAATTAAGATTCAACTCATCAACCTTAAAGAGATTTATTCATTCCACTAAGAGGAAAATACCTTAGGTGTGGCAGGTACCATTGTAGACAGCAAGATCAGTAGAGGATATATATACTGAGATCACTATGTGCCAAGCACTGTACTCATTAGAGGTTTCTAAATATTAATTTCACCTGAAGGCCAAACCTAAGAGCTGTTTTTATCCTCCAGGTTATAAATGAGCAGACCGAGACTGAAACTAGCTAAATAACTTGCTCACAAACACACAGCTGGTTTAGCTTGTTTTAAGTAGCTATATAAGGCTTTACCCCCAGGTCTGTCTGAAACCACATTCCATTCTTATCTGGAAAGAATATACTGTTAGGAAAACTGCCTGTAAAAAGGTTACTAATCATCTGCAGAAGGAAGGCCTGGCTGTTCCCTCCTCTGCGCCTTCCCCATACCTTGCTAAGCTTGACTGCTCTCCCTTGTGTGACATCTTTTCTCCTAAAAAGAAAACCAGGATAATGTTCACTGGTAACAATGTCTAGAGAGGGAGGTAGGCCCCAATGTGTCTGCTCGTGAATCTGAGCACACCATGGGCATGAGATGGTCAGGGATGATAACTACTCTTAGTAGGACACTGGTCCTGGCATTTTTTGTTTCCCCAAGCAGGCATGTAGGGGAAAGGTGGATTCAGATGAGAAGCAGAAGGGAAAGAACGTAGCCAAGAAGGCAGCAGAGCCTCTGGATCTTTTCACTGATGGATTTTACACATTACAATACCAATAACGCTAGCTATCTAAATTTTTCAACTACTTATGATAAAAAGTGATTCCCAAACTTGCACTGGTCCAGTTGCCTGGTTCTAGCTGTTTGGGTCTGAATCATTTACCTATCACCCGGAATCAACAAACCTTTCTCCACATAAGGAAACAAAAGAGGAAAAAAAGAAAGTTGTTCTCACATTTTATTTTATAACATACAAAATTCTATAAAAGACAGGAATAAGACTAGGTTACTAACATTATATTCTACTCTATAAGAGGTTTTCACTTTATGATACATATATCAAATCCTGACATTTTCATTATCATAAACTTCACTGCTTTGTAACATGGAACACTGGTTGTAACATGGAATACTACTTGTGAAGTTAAATTGTATTTGAAATCACAACATGTTACAGTGGACCTCTCCCAATTCATTGTTCTTTAATGAATATGGTCACCATAGACACCACCATTTACCAATAATACATTTTAGAGTCAATATTTTCCCCATCAACATATTTCAATTTTGTTGGTCCACCATATCCCGCTTCTAATTAAACAAATAAACAAACACTTCAAGAGTCTTCTAGAACAACTGTTCTCTGCACACCCTGTGCATACTTGAAATTTCAGGTAAAAACACATTGTGGTCACTGTGGGACAATGATTAAGATAATGAAAATAACAAGAGGCATTTCCTAAAAGAGTTGTAATAGTCATGCAAACATCTAATATACCATTAGGCAAGCTAGTTTTGTTTCTGTTTTTTTTTTGGTTCTGTTGTTTGTTAGGCATACAATAGTCATAAGAGTTCAATAAGCTATTTTCTCTACTTATCTGTATATCTGAAAATGTTTATGATAAAAAGTCAAAAATAGAAACTCCTTCCAAAATAATATTAGATTCTTTTCACAAATATGTATCCAAATGTCCAAGGAAATTATTTTTTTAAACAAAATGTGCATTTTAATATATAAAACAAAGACTAGTAAATGAAACTCACTGAACATAAATTAAACTTCAAAATATTTCACTTCAGCATTGAAGTTTAAGTGAAGTGAAAGTTGCTCAGTCACGTTCGACTCTCTGTGAGCCCATGGACTGTAGCCCACCAGATTCCTCTGTTCATGGAATTCTCCAGGCCAGAATACTACAGTGGGTAGCCATTCCCTTCTCCAAGGGATCTTCCCAACCCAGGAAGTGAACCGAGGTCTCCCACACTGCAGGCAGATTCTTTACCATCTGAGCCACCAGGGAAAGGTATCACTATTAGAAAAATCAATTTACATTCTATTAACTCTAATTTACAACTTAAATACCTCAAGCTTCCATGTATCAATGTGACCATTTCTACTCATTTTCATAGTTGCTTATCAATGCATACCAGGGTGAACAAATAATAAATATACATATAGAGCAAGATGCATATGTACTAAATGCTCCTTTCCCTCCCTTTAAAAACCATTATTTACAAAAATGGCCTTTGTTACATATTCCTTAACCATTTACCTAAGCTGTGGTTCCTACTGGTCTCCTGAAATCTCTTCTCATCAGATATATTTTTGTTTTTCTCATTTTCATTTCTTTGCTGCCATCTGATGCGCTTGGCTCCCTATCCATGAGGCACTCCCCCAGGGTCCTGTGACACAGACTTCTGATTTTACCTGCAACTCTGACCATTCATTAATCTTTCTTAGGGCCTCTTCCTTAGAACTGAGCTGCTCCCTTATGCTGAGAACTTTGTGCTACACTTTTCTTTTATGATAGGTTTATCCTTAGTAAATTTAGACATTCATTAAACAAATATTTATTGTGCGCTTACAGTATGCCTGACAACAACCCAGGCACTGAAGATAGAGCAGTGAACAAAACAAAGTCCCTATTTTTCATAAAGCTTATCTTTTACTGAGAAGATAAGTGATCAAACAATAAACATGAAAAACAATTAGTTTATAACACAATAGGTGCTAATTAGTACTGTGAAGAAAAACTACATAGGGCAACAAGTTAGAAAAACAGGTAAAGTAGTATTATTTTAGAAAGACTAGTTAGAAAGGGTATCTCTTAGTCAAATGGACAACCAATGCAGACATCTGTGGGAAGAGTGATCTGGGCTGAAGGAACAGTAAGAACAAAGACCCACAGCTGGAGAGAGCTCAGACATGTCAGAAACTGCAAGTGCAGTGTGACTAAAGTAAGCATGTTAGGAGAAGAGATCTAAAAGACGTTCAGTGACCTGATAAGGACTCTGGATGTCACTCTGGAGAGTCTCTCACATGACTCTGCCAAAATTAAGACATGACATTCAATGACAAACCTGCACCTCTAGTGTTAGCCTTTCCATCAAGCTCCATTTCTTTACAGCAAAACTGGCAGCTCTTTTGAGGACCTATTATTTCTTCACTCTCAACGTATCTAAATGGGTATTTTTCCCTAATCTTCCAAACTGAAAATTAGCACATCAACACAATGTTTCTATTCCTTTTAAAACTATATAATCTTTTATTATTATTATTTTTACTTTATAATATTGTATTGGTTTTGCCATACATCAACATGAATCCGCCACGGGTGTACAGGTGTCCCCCATCTTGAACCCCCCTCCAACCTCCCTCCCCATACCATCCCTCTGGGTCATCCCAGTGGACCAGCCCCAAGCATCCTGTATCCTGCATAGAACCTGGACTGGCGATTCGTTTCTTATATGATATTATACATGTTTCAATGTCATTCTCCCAAATCATCCCACCCTCTCCCTCTCCCACAGAGTCCAAAAGACTGTTCTATACATCTATGTCTCTTTTGCTGGCTCGCATACAGGGTTATCGTTACCATCTTTCTAAATTCCATATATGTGTGTTAGTATACTGTATTGGTGTTTTTCTTTCTGGCTTACTTCACTCTGTATAATCAGCTCCAGTTTCCTCCACCTCATTAGAACTGATTCAAATGTATTCTTTTTAATGGCTGTGTAATACTCCATTGTGTATATGTACCACAGCTTTCTTATCCATTCATCTGCTGATGGACATCTAAAACTATATAATCTTCTTAATCATCCAAGAAACTCATCCTCAGTCATCTTTGACTGTCTTTCAACCCATGGCTAAGCCTACAACACACACTGAAACAGTTCTTTTATACTGTCTTTTGAACCCCATCCCTTCTTTTCACTGCTATATCCAACCAGAGAATTTACCAAAATCTGGACCCTAATGCGGTTTCCCAGATGGTCTCCCTTTCTCCAGTCTTCTCTCCTGTCTGAGTTGTCCTACATACTATCAGCCTGATTAGTCTTACTCAAACTTTTATTTAAAAAGCTTAAACCGCAACCACAAACAAGTCTCTGAGTATTTGCAGCAGTATAGTAAAGTCACTCTGTAGTGTCCAACTCTTTGCAACCCCATGGACTGTAGCCTGGCAGGCTCCTCCATCCATGGAATTCTCCATGCAAGAATACTGGAGTGAGTTGCCATTTCCTTCTCCATGGGATCTTCCCGACCCAGGGATCAAACCTGGGTCTCCCGCATTGGAGGCAGATGCTTTACCGTCAGAGCCACCAGGGAAGTCCTTGCAGCAGTATAAAAATACTTAATTTATAATCTAGTTTAACTGGTAAGCCAAAGGAACAGCATATGTTGGAAGAATCAGCTCATTCATCTCTAGCAGAATTGAAAAAACTTTTATCTTTGCCAATTTAAGTCAATAGGAAAACTGTTTTCCATTATATATTTCTCCAAAATTCATTCTTTTTCAATAATTAACTACTAAGTCTTTATTTTAACATGTTATTAGCAGCTTAACCATAAGATTAAGATATTACATTATGATTTCTCACTTAATTCTCCTGATAAAGTTCTAAACTATTTTCATCATTTCCATTTCACAAATAAGAAAATGAAGATTGTCTGATTTCTCAAATAAGAAAATGAAGATTGTTCAAAATCATCAAGTCATTAAGGTTGTAGAGCCGAGTCTCTAAATCCAGATTTCTAGCTCTAAGTTTTTGGATTTTCTTGTATGTCACATACTGCTTTAGGAATGTTAGCTTCTTACAAGAGAGGAAGAAATGTTTTATTTTTTATTTATAACCAGATTTATTTATATTTTATTTTCAAGTTTTCTGCAATACTAAAGTGACAGAAACAGGTGACATGCAGAATACTGACACAGTTTTAGAGAAAACTGACCAAACTTTCATTGGAAAAAGTGTCTTTCTGTCAATATTAGATTGCTGATACAAAGCTGAGAGCACATTTGAAATACTTATTGGCCCAAATATTAAAACTAACACAAATTAACATGTAACTAGAGTTGCTGGAATGGGAACTTGTTCAGGTTTGTCAATCTAAGTCAATCTTGTTGATTCCTTAATGATAAGATAATCTATCTATTAGAGTACAGAGCCATTAGAAGGAATACAACAGAAATATAAGTTCCTAAAGGCACAGAAATCCCAAAGAATTTAGGAGGTAACAGCAGAACTGTAAATAATATAGTTTAACAAAAATATTTTAACAAAATATCCTATTTCCATAGCACAACTGTAAAGCTCAAAGGAAACAATTCATATGAAATAGTGCTATGAAGAAAGTCATACATTTTAATTACTTTATAAGAATATCATATAGAGAAAGAAACTTTATCAGTGTGCTTTTGGAAGCAATAACTGTTGCTGGATGGATGATTCAATTAGCATGAACTATTCTGGCATGTTTCAAAAGCATTGCCATTTTAAAACATAAAAAATGTCTAAAAATGCAACCATAGTAATAGTGCACGGGTTGGGGGTGAGGGAGAAAGACAATGACAAATTGGTCCAAAAGGACACTGAGACTTCATAGCTGGAAGACCATTGTGCTGACAATTAGTAACAGGAAGCAGAGCACAAAACAAATGAATGAAAAAAGCTGAACTTGCAATGAAAGACCTTATTATAGTGCAGAAACATTATTGTAATAAAGGGGCAATGTACTCTCCTCCATAAAACTTTCAAACAGGCACCCTTGCCTCTTTTTTCATTCTCTGCATTTCATTTTTTCATTAGCATCTGCTTGATTATGTATTATTTCCAACCCGAAAGAATGCTTCTCTATCCTTCCTAAATTCCAAGGCTTAAAGGTCCTTCCCCTCACTGTGGCCTTGAGCCTCATTTAACTTTACTCAAAATATAACAAAAGGTTTAAAATAACAAAAATATAGGGGAAAAAAACAGAAAGGCAGTGATTCAGTACATAGTTGCTGCAAGATTTAAAAAAAATGTGTCCCTCAAGCCTAACTTATTAAAAACACAATGATCATATAATTCATACTAATATCCAGATGATTCTGTCTCTAAAACTCTTATACCTTCTTTGATAGAAGAGAAAGGCTGAAATCTTCACTTATTAAAGTAAATTTTCTGCATTTAGCTTCAGTTTCCCTAAATGGGAACATCCAAAAGCTCTGAAACATATTTTCACAAACTAGTTGAAAATGACAAGACTTGATCCATGACACTGACATATAATCTAGAGGCAAGGAAAGCCCACACCTTCTGCCTATGTTTCCTATGCTAGAAAACGTTTTACCTCAAGACCCTACAGCAGCCAGAGATAACTTTAGTTAAGCAGTGATGTGTAAAAAGCATTGGCCTTGACCCCTGAAAGCTGTGGGGTTTGCTTTAAGTCCCAAAGTTCATCAAATGCATGACCATGGGCCATTCTATGGGCCCAGTTTCCCCAGCTATAAAAGAGACATTACGTATCCTGCAAAAATATCAGCGTGACTAATAATACACATACAAAATGCATAGCTCACAGATGCTCAATGAGTGGTAAATTATTATTTGCATTAATTCTCAAAAGACTGAATGTTCTAAGAAATTATTGTCTGTGGCTCATAGGCAAATCATTGACTTCTAGAAGACTTTGGAGATTCTTCATGCCAACTCCTTCATATCACAGATAATAAAACACCAGGGATGGTGAAGTGACTGGCCCAATATTACATAATAAATTTCTATCAAATAAATTTCTATCAAATAGCCAGCCACCTGGCTACCACCTCCATGCTTGTCCCTCTGCTAAAGCATAAATAAGTATCAAGGTTACATACAATATACCTCTCAAAAACAAGAGTCTGCTACTAACCTACTGTTAATAATACTTGACATACCACAAAGTTTCTGTGGTGCTGAATAAGCATTACTTGAAGAAGAGTTATCTCTGAACTCCATTTATGATTAAATACACTCAAGCCAGGTGTGAGAAATGCATGCTTGTTCAGTTGCTTCAGATGTGTCCGATTCTTGGCAAGCCTATGGACTGTGACCCGCTAGGCTCCTCTGTCCATGGGAATTTCCAGGCAACAATACTGGAGTGGTTAGCCATTTCCTTCTCCAGGGGATCTTCCTGACCCAGGGATCGAACCCACGTTGCAGCCGGATTCTTTACCACTGAGCCACTGTGGAAGCCCCAGATATTAGACAGTCCGGTCCAAATCATTGTTAGTTTTCCCAAGTACTTGCTTTGAGAGTCTAGGAAAATTTCTTAATCTCTCAAGGCCCCAGCTTTACTAGTTTTTTTTTTTAAAGGTAATATTTATCTCATGTTTTTCTTGTCATGTTGCTGTAAATAAGGCACCATATACATAGGAGCTTAAACAATGTTACTTCTCTTCCTCTTACTTCCTTAAGTCTCTATTAATTTCACATGTATTAATTATAAGTAGGGAAGTAGATTCTTTACCAGTGAGCCACCTGGGAAGCCCAATTATAAGTAAGATGGGATTAAAGGAGCAAGTAATGGGCATATAATCATTTTTTAATTTACAATTTTGGGGGATTTTTTTTTTTTTTTTTTGGCTGCCGTGCATGGCTGGTGGGATCTTAGTTCCCTGACTAGGGATTTGACTTGAGCCCTCAGCAGTGAAAGAACAGAGTCCTAACCACTGGACTGCCAGGGTATTCCCTAATTTAAAATTTTAGAAAGTAATTACAAATAAGCCTCTACTTTCTAGAAAAGAAACTAAGTTTAAAAATAAATATTAAACATGTAAATCAGGTAGGTTTTATCTATATTTAACTTAACCAAAAACAATCTATAGATTTGATTAGGCCATAAATGAGTATACACAGAAAAGTGTATAAAAAGGATTACTGTCACTCTTCAGATATGGAACGGTATCACAGAGGAAAATTCCAGGATCAGTAATAAGAGAAACCAACAGTACAAGGATCCTTAGCACCGAAGGCTACCTGAGTGTTACGCACTTAGCAAAACTATAGCTGAAAAACGGAAGTATACTGACCTAACAGTAATTAACTTAATATTAAAAACTACGCAAAACCCCGTCGTAGCTGCTTATCATACACAGGCTGCAGGTGGTGGTCCTCATACCCGACACCCACTATTCACTCCCCAGTCACACCACCTCGGCTCTCCTACCTAAAGTCAGTCAGGTTAAACAACAGTAAACAGATGGTGTGCCCCTTTCCGAGCTAAAACCTGCAGTTCAAAATATTTTCGGCTAAAGAAAAAATATTGACTTTAAGATGGTATTTTAAAATAGAATTATTTATTTGCATCAGTAAAATAATTTTATGTTCTACTAGGAGAGAAGATGAATAGCAATGTGACGACAGAAACTCCATGTAAAAGCCAAGGCGGCAAACGGGACATGACGCCTAACCCTGGCACTGAGAAACCACACAGAGCGTCTGGTACGGTGACGGCAGTCTGCTAGATATTTCAGGTGCCGTGTTTATTCCTATCACTTGTGTTTCTTTCTCCTTCGATATCTTTCAGTCTATACAGGGACAAAGAAATAACACACCATCTGGAGGTTTCATCCATATTCTGAGGATTTCAAACCCATTTAAATTAACAATAAGAGATGCAACCAAAGTTTCTCAGAAATAATTTTTTCAAATTATGGTGATCTGTTACCTGGAATATATGTCATCTTTTGAAATCTTACTATTTTTCCAAACAATCTCAATTTCCAACGAAGCTTTTCTTGATGATCTACTCCTCAATGATACCTCCTTTTCCTAAAACTCTTACTGAATATATTAATTATAAACCTACTTCAGAACTGAACCGTCAAAATACCAATCTCAAAAAATACTAATTCCAAGGGTTTGTGGCATATTTTGCTAGCAGATTATAAATTCTTCAAATCCAAGGGCTATATCTGTGGATGAGTGAAAGGAACGCAGACTTCAAGGTTAGCATTCTGTTAGGCATGGGCTGAAATTCTGGCTCTGCCACTTGCCAGTTAGGTCACATAATCTCTCAGTCTCTTTAAAATGGAGAACATGATACTTACCTCAGAATGTTGTTGTGAAGATTAAATGAGATAACATATGTGAAAGGGCCTGGCACATAGTAAGGCTCAAAGAAAGGTTGGTTTCCTTCCTTTTTTCCTTCTCTTTTCCCTCACTACCTGGTACAATGTTGAGAACACAATAAACCCTCAATAAAAACTTTCTAAATATTCATTTGAACTTAGATTTCCTAAAAATATGTTTAAATATTAAGTGATAACGCCTATGTATCCGAGTTGTGTTACTTTAAATCATATGCAAACAAAGTAGGAAATCACAAAACAGAACAAGTGTGTGACGCTGCTACGTAAAAAGATGAGAAAAGGAAGTAAAAAAAGGAGACAGAGGAAATAGTACGTAAGAACAATTCAGTGAAAATTATTGCACACATAGTATTTTTCACACAAGTATCTCTGGATAAGCAAGAGTTGACTGCTGACCTAAGAGGAAGTTGAATGAGAGAAGGAAGGAGGGAAGGAGGAAAAGAGCAAGGCAGAGAGAAAGAGGAAGAAGAGAAGGGAGGAGGGGGAAAAGAAAAGGATGCAGGAAGGGAGGAAGGAAACTTGGTTCCCCTGGGACCTCTTTGATGTCCTCACATTGATACAGGCTATTGAAGGTGACCACTCCTTGACTACCTTCCATTAAAAACAAGTGTCACTGCACACTCCATCTTACAAAAAAGTAATTATCTAACGGAAGAACCAAATTAATGTGAAAATTTCCCCCACTGAATAGTAACCAAAGGATCCTCTTAGAACAGTCAGAAAGACATTTGGGGATGTTACTATCTTTATTAAAGAAACAAAACAATTCTGACTAGACCTTCTAATTAAAGAATTTGGTCTGCAGCCAGGTCCTCTGAGGTCAGTCCAGTGGTGCTGCCTTTTCAGCTGCAGTGATGTTCTTCATTTTCCAGAAGGAGACCATGTGCATGGTTCAGGGGTCTAGCACATGTTATTTAGTTATAAGACAGACCAATCTCTACAGACAAACTCCTTGGCATTAAATACAATTGAGACTTTTCCCCAAAACCAAATAAGAGGAGTCATTCTCAATTTCAATCTTATTGTAGATGTGTATGTTCAGTTGCTAAGCCATGTTCAACTCTTTGAGACCGCATGGACTGCAGCATGCCAGGCTTCCCTGTCCTTCACTATCTCCTGGAGTTTGCTCAGATTCATGTCCATTGAGTCAGTGATGCTAGTTGTACATAGGTTCTACTTAAAACTTGCAACATCTTTAAAGAAAACCCAATAGAGTAGTTTCCACCTTACTCCAATATAATTTAACTGGAAAGGGGGGAATGGCTGCCATTTAACTCAATTAAGCAAATAACTGCAGATGGTGATTGCAGCCATGAAATTAAAAGACGCTTACTCTTTGGAAGGAAAGCTATGACCAACCTAGACAGCATACTAAAAAACAGAGACATCACTTTGTCAACAAAGGTCTGTCTAGTCAAGGCTATGGTTTTTCCAGTGGTCTTGTATGGATGTGAGAGTTGGACTATAAAGAAAGCTGATGGCCGAAGAATTGATGCTTTTGAACTGTGGTGTTGGAGAAGATTCTTGAGAGTCCCTTGGACTGCAAGGAGATCCAACCAGTCCATCCTAAAGGAGATCAGTCCTGGGTGTTCACTGGAAGGACTGATGTTGAAGCTGAAACTCCAATCCTTTGGCCACCTGATGAGAAGAGTTGACTCATTTGAAAAGACCCTGATGCTGGGAGGGATTAAGGGCAGGAGGAGAAGGGGATGACAGAGGATGAGATGGTTGGATGGCATCACTGACTCAACGGACATGGGTTTGGGTGGACTCCGGGAATTGGTGATGGACAGGGAGGCCTGGTGTGCTGCGGTTCATGAGGTCACAAAGAGTCGGACATGACTGAGCGACTGAAGTGAAGCAAATATTACTGAGCATATTCTTTCTATCTTATGTTATTACTTTTATTTTTATTTTAGCATTTATAATTTACAAAGTGTTGTCACATATATCATCTCATTTAACCCCACCCTAATCCTGAACAGCATATAACCTCATGTTTAAAGCTGAGAAAAATGAAGATCAGGAGAGTTTTGTGATGTGCCCAAGGTCACAGAGTTAGTAAAACAGCAGAATCAAGACTCAAACTTAGGTCTTCTGATTCCAAGTCCTGTGATCTTCTAACATATCAGATCTTATAATAAACACTGGAGGACATTTTTTAAATGAGTATACACAGTGATTATGCTGTGGAAGTTTATCATTTCCCTCGATTCTACATAAGACCCCATACTAAGTTATATTCTGATGAATGAAACTGAGAAGGTAAAGACTACAACTAAATAGATTAGCTCTCAAAGTGAAGTTGCTCAGTCGTGTCCAACTGTTTGTGACCCTTACACCAGGCTCCTCCATCCATGGGATTCTCCAAGCAAGAATACTGGAGTGGGTTGCCATTTCCTTCTCCAGGGGATCTTCCTGACCCAGGGATCAAACCTAGGTCTCCTGCATTGCAGGCAGACACTTTACCCTCTGAGCCACCAGAGAAGCCCCAGATTAAATCAGAAAAGAGGAGTGAGAAATCATGAGAGCTGCTACCAGGAAAAACACATGCTCTAAGCAAACTCTGAGCAGTTCACCTGCAGTATTATAATGAAGGAAGTAGTAAAATCATGAGATTATTTAACAGGAAGCTCAAATGATACACAAATTTACATTTATAAAGGACATATAACTGATGAGATATTTCAGTGATACAGACAGTTCTCATATGTCAGGAGCTGGATTTGACATTCTAAACTGCCACAATCACATCCATTAAAATGGAATTACACATTTTCTTTTGTGCACATTTGTTGTACAGTGTAGAAAAAAGAACGAAAGAGTAGAAATTCTGTGGAAAATTTTTTAAAATCAGATTGAAGTGTGATTTCAATGAGGAGGAGGAAATATGTGACTAAATATGGCATTATTATTCTTCAAATTTTTCTAAAAACTATATCCTTTTAAAGTGATTTTTTAAAAAGGTTCTTGACATTCCTAATTCTAAACTTGGTTTACGGGTTAATGTTTGTAAATATATGAATACAGTATTCATAAAAATGAAAGACAGGAAGAAATTTTTATTAAATTTACAGTAATTAATTTTTAAGTAAGTCATACCAGGTTTCCCTGGTAGCTCAGTTGGTAAAAGAATCTGCCTGCAATGCAGGAGACCCTGGTTCAAGTCCTGGGTCAGGAAGATCTGCTGGAGAAGGGATAGGCTACACACTCCAACATTCTTGGGCTTCCCTGATGTCTCAGACAGTAAAGAATCCACTTGCAATACAGGAGACCTAGGTTCAATCACCGGGTTGGGAAGGTCCCCTGGAGAAGGAAACAGATACTAGCTCCAGTAGTCTTGTCTGGAGAATTCCATGGACTATATAGTCCATGAGGTCCCAAAGAGCTGGACACGACTGAGTGACTTTCACTTTCTTTCAAGGCATTCCTCATAGAGAGATAGATAATCCAAGTACCAGATATAACTTTCTATTTTCTTAAAAATCTGAACACAATCAGAGAAAACAAGTCTTCCAGTGATCAAGAACACAAAATAGTCTAAAAAATCACTCAAAACAAAAACAGGATTAGGAATTTCACATCCAGTTGAACTTAATAAAATCTACTAATTTGTTTCCAAAAAACATGTGGAACATTGAGGAGTAATAGAAGAAAAACAGGAATACTTACATATACACGTATAAACATAAATAAGAAAAAAATTCATCTTCCTCTTGTGAAAATGGAGAGAACTTAAGATTCTCCTGAGCAAAATGGCATTTGCCAAAGAAGATTCTTTTTGAAGATCCTATGTATTGCTTCCAAATACTCCAGAGAATACTTGAAGGCAAGAGATAATCATTATGATCATAATAATCCAACTGGACTAGGAAGGCAGCAGTTACGACTGAAAAGTACGGAAAACATGTAAGTGCCTTGCTGACTGGCTCACGTATGGTGGGAAGAGGAAGAGGACTATGCAGAAGAGGAAGAGAACTGTAACCATACAGGTTCTTTTTTTTTTTTTTTTAAATCAGGTAGTTTATTCTTTTATTGTTGAGTGTTCTCTAACAGTTCTATACCAGGTAATATCTTTGGCAAATATTTTCTCCCTGTCTGTGACTTGTCTTCTCATTTTCTTGACTAGAATTTTTTTTTTTTAATTTTACCTTATTTTACTTTACAATACTGTATTGGTTTTGCCATACATCAACATGAATCTGCCACGGGTGTACATGAGTTCCCAATCCTGAACCCCATATAGGTTCTTTTTAACTCAAATACTGATATGGATACCTAATGCTCAATGCTCAAGCCTCCAATGGTTTCCAATGGGTTTCCATTAAAAAATCAAACAGATATTCAAGATCTTTCACAGTCTGATTATAGCTTATCCAACCTTAAGAGTTTTTTCCTTCAATAAAAACTTTCTATCCATCTAGCATATTGTTTACACTATTTACAAACAAGCTACTCTTTAATTCCAGACTCCACTTTTGCTTAGGTTGTTAACCTCACTGAGAAAGCCTTCTTCCTTCCAAAAACCTAAATATCACCTGTCCTTCTAGGCGCATGTTAACTTTGCCTTATGCATAAGCTCTTTTCTAGTCATCCTCCCTTACTTCTATCTAGTCTCTCAACTTCTACAGCATTAATTTTCTTATCTCCAATAATCCTTGTGTATTTATATATTATAGGGTTAGAGTTGCTTTCTACAGACAATTTTTTATCATATATAAGACTAAGAATCAAGTCATAAGCTAAGTCTTTATCCCCATGAACAAACACAATGAAAGCATTAGTAGGAATCAATTGATTTTTCTACACATTTATTTAAAATCTCAGAGTCTGTAAGTCCCCTAACACCCTTACTTTCTTTCAAGCAGCAGAAATAGATTAGGTTAGTGAGTAAACAGGTCATTGCACTTCTAAAATTGGCCTAAGAAATGCTGACCAATTTCTTTTTCTAAAAGAGACAGAAGAAAAGTTTCAGAGAGGAAAGGGATATTGTCAGAGTGGGCCAGTATCTGCATCACAGAATAAGGCAGAATTCTAGTAGATACTCCTGGGGACACAGGCTGGCACTTTTCCCTTCCCACCATGGTGAGGAGGAAGGACTAGGTCAAAAGTATGATCAGTCTCAAGACATGGGCAATGTTCAAGTTCTCCACTAAGCAACTGCATCCACTTTTGAGTTGAGCTAATAACTGTCAACATGTCAGGAATCACGACTACTATCTGGGTAGACAAGCTATTGTGCTCAATGTACTTTGAAAAGAGCTTTGCAACAAGTCTTGTATGTATCCTATATTATTTTTCAGTCAAAATGCAATGTTTCCTATGCAAAGATAAATTTCAATCTATAATTAGTAATTTGCTACTGTTGTTCAGTTGCTAAGTAGTGTCTGACTCTTGTGCAACTCCGTGGACTGCAGCAGGCCAGGCTTCCCTGTCCTCCACTATCTCCCAGAGTTTGTTCAGATTCAGGTCCATTGAGTCAGTGATGCTATGTAACCATCTCATCCTCTGCTACCCCTTCTTTTGCTTTCAATTGTTCCCAGCATTAGAGTCTTTTCCAATGAGTCAGCTCATCGCATCAGATGGCAAAAGTATTGGAGCTTCAGCTTCAGCAACCGTCCTTCCAGTGAATACTGAGGGTTATTTTCTTTTAGGGTTGACTGGTTTGATCTCCTTGCTTTCCAAGGACTCTCAGAGTCTTCTCCAATACCACAAGTTGAAAGCATCAATTCTTTGGCACTCAGCCTTCTTTATGGTCCAGCTCTCACATCTGTGCATGACTATTGGAAAAACAGCTTTGACTATACGGACCTTTGTTGGCAAAGTGATGTCTCTGCTTTTGAATATGCTGTCTAGGTTTGTCATAGCTTTCCTTCCAAGGAGCAAGTGTTTTTTAATTTCATGGCTGCAGTCACTGTATGTAATGATTTGATTTTGGAGCCCCCCAAAATAAAATCTGTTACTGCTTCCACTTTTTCCCCTTCTGTTTACCATAAAGTGATGGGACCAGGTGCCATGATCTTGGTGTTTTGAATACTGGGAGTTAGTAATTTACCTAACCATATTTCTGATAGGATACAGTTTTCTTGGAGAAAATATTATTTTACTTACATTTCTACAGTATTATATTTAGAAGAAAATTTCCAATATAGTTCATATTTGATCCATCCAAAAAGGGATAAAGGTCAAATACTGTTATCCACATTTTATAGGCCTTGGAGAAGTTACATTATGCATGCCAAAGGATATCTAGCAATTTAACAGTTGGAATTCTGACCCAAAATCAGATCTCAAAGCTCTAGGTAGGGAAAATGTCACAGAACGGAGGTGGGAAATGGAAGAGGGGTTGGAGGAACAACCCATGGCCAGGAAAGCCTGGTGTGCTGCAGTCCATGGGGTTGCAAAGAGTCGGACATGACTGAGCGACTGAACTGAACTGGGGTAGCACGGAGTGGGAGATAACACTTAAGTGACAGCAGAGAAATATGAATTTTAATCTTGATGCTTAACTACCTGGAAAAGAAATGGCAACCCACTTCAGTATTCTTGCCCAGAGAATCCCATGGACAGAGCCTGGCTGGCTACAGTCCATGGGGTCACAAAAAGTTGGACACAACTGAGTGACTGACACACACTTAATTACCACCACCTAGTAAAGCAACCTTAAAAAGATCACTGAATTTTCTAGAAAACCCAGAGATAAATCCACGCACCTATGGACACCTTATCTTTGACAAAGGAGGCAAGAATATACAATGGAGAAAAGACAATCTCTTTAACAAGTGGTGCTGGGGAAACTGGTCAACCACTTATAAAAGAATGAAACTAGAACACTTTCTAATACCATACACAAAAAATAAACTCAAAATGGATCAAAGATCTAAAGTAAGACCAGAAACTATAAAACTCCTAGAGGAAAACATAGGCAAAACACTCTCTGACATAAATCACAGCAGGATCCTCTATGACCCACCTCCCAGAGTAATGGAAATAAAAGCAAAAATAAACAAATGGGACCTAATTAAACTTAAAAGCTTTTGCACAACAAAGGAAACTATAAGCAAGGTGAAAAAACAGCCTTCAGAATGGAAGAAAATAATAGCAAATGAAGCAACTGACACAGAATTAATCTCAAAAATATACAAGCAGCTCCTGCAGCTCAATTCCAGAAAAATAAACAACCCAATCAAAAAATGGGCCAAAGAACTAAACAGACATTTCTGCAAAGAAGACACACAGATGGCTAACAAGCACATGAAAAAATGCTCAACATCACTCATTATCAGAGAAATGCAAATCAAAACCACAATGAGGTGCCATCTCACACCAGTCAGAATGGCTGCTATCAAAAAGTCTACAAACAATAAATGCTGGAGAGGGTGCGGAGGAAAAGGAACCCTCTTACACTGTTGGTGGGAATGCAAACTAATACAGCCACTATGGAGAACTGTGTGGAAATTCCTTAAAAAACTGGAAACAGAACTGCCATACAGCCCAGCAATCCCATTGCTGGGCATACACACCGAGGAAACCAGAATTGAAAGAGACACATGTACCCCAATGTTCATCGCAGCACTGTTTACAACAGCCAGGACATGGAAGCAACCTAGATGTCCATCAGCAGATGAATGGATAAGAAAGCTGTGGTACATATACACAATGGAGTATTACTCAGCCATTAAAAAGAATGCATTTGAATCCGTTCTAATGAGGTGGATGAAACTGGACCCCATTATACAGAGTGAAGAAGTCAGAAAGAAAAACACCCATACAGTATACTATGCATATATATGGAATTTAGAAAGAAGGTAACAATGACCCTGTATGCAAGACAGCAAAAGAGACACAGACGTAAAGAACAGTCTTTTGGACTCTGTGGGAGAAGGCGAGAATAGGATGATTTGAGAGTGCAGCGTTGAAACGTGTATATTATCATATGTGAAGCAGATCGCCAGTCCAGGTTCGATGCATGAGACAGGGTGCTCAGGGCTAGTGCACTGGGATGACCCTGGGGGATGGGATGGGGAGGGAGGTGGAAGGGGGGTTCTGGATGAGGAAACACATGTGCACCTGTGGCTGATTCATGTCGATGTTTGGCAAAAACCACTACAATACTGTAAAGTAATTAGCCTCCAATTAAAATCAATTAATTTTTTTTAAAAATCACTGAATTTTCAAAGGCTTCATTTTTTTCTCATCTCAAAAGGAAAAATCTGGACTAGATATTTTCAGAAATGCATTCAAAACCCATTATTAGTGCCTAAGATATAGGCACTAAGATATGTGAGATATAAAGATCTTATAATACTAGGCTGTTTCCCCTAAAATAACTCACAGTTTACTGGATAAGACATACACATGAACAAGACAACCAAGAAACATGATTAACAACAAAAGATAACAGCTTTGTGAAGAATAGAAAGGAAGAATTTAGCAAGGAATGAGGCTGGGGACTTAAATCTGAATTGTCTTAAAGGACAAAAAAAAAAAAAAATTATTCCAGCAAATAGAAGACAGAGGGAACAGCATAAAGGCTCAGAGTAGAAATGCTATAATAGTTTATACAGGAAATTACAAACAGTTCAGTACTGCCAAAGTGTAAATGGACAGCAGAAGACAGACAAGGAGAGAGCTGAAAGCAGAGGCCAGGATGAGATCTTTGCGTGATATATTAAGGAATCTGGACTTTATCCAGCAGGATAAAATGAAGATCTAGGGCCAGGCTTTCACAGGTTAGCAGCATAGTTAGGATTTAATTTTAGAAAGATCACTTTGACATTCATGGGAAGGAAGAACATGAGTGGTAGAAACTACAGGCAGAGATCTATAGGTAAAAATGTACAGCAGAGATGATGAGGGCCTATTCTAGAGATGAGAGAGAAGGAAATACTTTCAAGGAATAAGAAGCAAGACCAGAAACATTAGAAATAAATTGGGAGTAAGATGAAGACACGAGGGGGAAAAAGGCATGAAATACACCCAGGTTTCTGCTCAAGACAGAACTGAGGCAGTGAATACGGGGGGGAAAGTTAATCAAATTATCTTTGGTTCAGCTTAAGATTTGTTGCCTCCAAAAACATCTAGGTAGAGATGTCTACAGTCAGTTGAATATAGTAAAGACAGCAATCTAATGCTCAGAAAAGAGGCTTGCCCTGAAGATACATAAGTGTGAGAGCAAGCTGTATACTAGGAGTAACTGAAACCCTAATGTGAACGTGACCATCCAGGAAGAGAGTACAAAGTGAGAATGAACCCAGCCCGATAACCAAATGCATGCAATAAGTCAACCAAGAAAACCAGGAAAGAAAAGCATCTTAGAAAACAATGAGAGATCATCCCAAGATCAAAACTATAAAATGTTCCCCAAATGTAAAGCCAGGGAAAGAACTAAAAAAAAAAAATGTCTCCTAGTCTGAGCAATTAAGGGGTCACTGGAGAACTTACTAAAAGTGGTTTTATCACGCAAATGAAAAAGTTAGACTGTGGTGGACTGAAAAGTAGAAACAACTAGTATAAAGACATCTTTGGGGAAATTTTAAACTAGAAGAAAAGGAATCTGAAACTTAATGAAGAATGGAAAGATCAATATCAAGTCCCATCTAGTTCTCTTACTTTATTATTTTCATACAAATAAAAAGCCTATTTTAGTAAAGTTCCATTAAAACTCACAAAGATTAATCTTGAAGTACCATATTTTAATTATCTAGAAAGATAGGGGCACACGGTAGCCATGAATGGAACACGTATGTACATATCACATCTCCCAACAAACCTGAGCGTGCGGCACCCGGTACTCCTGGCACCTTTCTGTCATATGTCGAAGACAGCTAGAACCAGTGGGAGACTACTGGGTATCTCTCCCTGCTCTTACTGCTCCTTAACACCTCACGAAAGCATTCCTCGTTACCCTCTGCCTGAAGTATTCTTGTCCTCTATTTTATACTAATTTCACTACCATTCACCCTTCAATAGCCTGCTCAAACTTCCCTCACAGAATCACAGAAAGCTAGAGACAAAGGGGACCTTACAAATTCATTCAGGGGTCCTCACCATGCTGATGAAGGGACTAAAGACCAGAGAGTGTGAGAACGACCTGCCCAAGGTCATACTCATGGTTTTGGGTAGAGCTTAAATTTGAACTACTTCTTCAGCTAGGGCCCTTTTCACTACACATTACTATCTCAGGTAATTATTGCAAGGAGGCTTCCCTGATAGCTCAGTTGGTAAAGAATCCGCCTGCAACGCAGGAGACCCCGGTTAGATTCCTGGGTCGGGAAGATCCGCTGGAGAAGGGATAGGCTACCCACTCTAGTATTCTTGGTCTTCCCTTGTGGCTCAGCTGCTAAAGAATCTGCCTGCAGTGCAGGAGACCTGGGTTCGATCCCTGGATTGGGAAGATCCCCTGGAGAAGGGAAAAGCTACCCACTCCAGTATTCTGGCCTGGAGAATTCCATGGACTCTACAGTCCATGGGGTTGCAAAGAGTCAGACACGACTTTGACAAAAACAAATTATTGCAAACTTATGACTGCAATAAGTCAGGCGTTAAAACCAATCAGTTTAAAACAGTTGTTTGTTTTAAGATCCATGTTATTCATATGTTTCCCAAAATTAAGGAGCTGGTCTATAACTTCACTTATTAATTTAACTATCCACAACTACTTGATTATTCAAGATTACAGATGCCAACTAATATTGATTTCATGGATAAGCTGACTGTCAGTCACTAAATAGGCTCTCTCCTCAAGAGTGTAGCATTTATTTCAGCCTCTGCCAGTGGAAGTGTCGGAGCAGATGTTGGCAGACTGTGACATACAGTATGTCTTTAAAACTTGTTGGGGTGTGAAATTTCATAAGGTCAAAAAATGCTGCATTTTGATCAGCATATACAGGAGTTCTGTACTTTATAAATTATTTCAGACAAACCAATAATAGCATTTGCTAGTAAAATAGACAAACTAAGAAACCACACTGGCTTTAGGTCAGATATGATAATGTACACTGCTAGTGTTTTAAAAGCCGATTTCTATCACTTTAAAGTAAACGCTTGCCCAAAATGTCTTTAGAAAGAAAATGTATTCGTAAGTCAATACAAAATATAAGGTATTATTTCAATTGACAACAGGATTTTTAAAATAATTTTCTACTGAGAGAAAGCTGTGTCTAATGAGCCATTTGGTAGAGACAAAAGTATTTTCTTAATACACAAATATAACAGTATCCTCACTTTTAAAAAAATGACACTCCCTATGGAAAAATCCACTTACATAAACAAGAGATTTTTTTAAGTTAAAATGATTTCACAAACTTTCTGGTTTATTGTCCTATCGTATTGTTTAAAAAAAACTGAAAGTATCCCCCCCAAAAAGACTGTGGCGCTATATAATGATAAAATCACACGTATAGCATTTGAGGATTTTTATCATTTTCAATTTTCTGATGCTGCTATATTTTTTAACTGATTTTTGCTTCAATTTTCCCTCATATCTTTCCAAATCGTGACTAACAGATAACTGCATACAATCAATGGAGAAGGCAATGGCACCCCACGCCAGTACTCTTGCCTGGAAAATCCCATGGACAGAGGAGCCTGGTAGGCTGCAGTCCATGGGGTCGCGAAGAGTCGGACACAACGGAGCGACTTCACTTTCATTTTTCACTTTTATGCACTGGAGAAGGAAATGGCAACCCGCTCCAGTGTTCTTGCCTGGAGAATCCCAGGAACAGGTGAGCCTGGTGGGCTGCTGCCTATGGGGTCGCACAGAGTCCGACACGACTGAAGCGACTTAGCAGTAGCAGCAGCATACAATCAAAATCAAAATTAAGAATGGTGTGTCTAGTTAAAGATGTTATCACAAACTCTATCTCTTATGCAAGGTTATTTTAACTTAATATTATGCTTTAAAATGTTTTACTCCTGAATTAACACAGAAAACCCCTTTCATTGATTAATCAGCAGTTAAAACAATCTGAAAGCCTTGTTATAACAATTATAATCACCATTATCATCATCATCATCATCTTTCAGTTTATTTTTGGCTATTTTCAAGAAAACATATAATTCCTAAATAAGTTTAAATTACAAACTTATTTAGAAATTTGTAAGGAAGAAATAGTGTTAGATATTTGTAAGGAAGAAAAATTTACCACAAACAAAATCTTCTCAGAAAATAATGTTTAAGGTAAATCACTTGTTTCTTATCATACAATCAATCAAAACGGTTAAGATTATGACAGGAAACTTCAATTAGAGGTGCACTAAGGACTGCAATATCTTACAACCAAGTTCAATCCAGCAGCCAAGTTCAAAGGTCTCTGTTTTCATTTTAAAGAAAAACTTGAGGTATGTACCTGGGGAACAGTTTTTATCACAAAGTTCTAACTATGAAAAAATTGTACTATTTTGGATTATATAAGACCACACATTATAATAATCCATGGAATCTTTCAGTTCCAATGCTAAGGAACTGAAATTCTATATAAACTGAAAATTTATCTGCAATTAAGAACAAACCTAAACTTTTTCATAGGCTTTTCACATATCTCAAAGTATCTGACACATACAGCCATACAAATAAATAAATACAAGGTGAATCAACAATTGTAATTAACTTACTTGCTACTGAAAAGTTGTTGAGGGGATAAGGTAAATCCACATCTTGGGGTTTCTCTTTATATCCTATGAATGAGCCATCTGTCTTCAAAAGGAAATATCTTGGCCTCCAGTTTTTTATATATTCTCCTACATGAGGAAAGCATGCATGTTAATGCTGGGGGAAAAATGAACAGCAGCTTTTATGTGAAAAAATAAATTATGGTACAATATACGTCCTACAACACTGGCCTCCAAAAATTTAGATAGGCAATTTTCTTTTAACTTAGCTTACAAAAGGAAATACATAAGCCTGCAATTAAGATTCAATAAAAACCCAAACATGTTTTGTTTCTAATGATTTCACACTTTGATAATTCATTTGCACCATTATTTCTTCAGAGAATCATTCAACTGAGTACACATTTTGTTCAGTTTTTCATATCAGATGGTTGTTAGAGCATATTTTCAGTCATCTTAAAAAGCCTTGGTAAATAAATCATACACACAGTATCAAGGAATTTCGATGAAAAACACTTATCATAAGAGAGACACGAAATAGATGTTTCTCTTCCATGTACCACAACTAATCGTGTCATTTTTTAAAAAGAAAGGGAAAACGTCTATTTTCATTGTTAAACCTTGAGCATAACTTGTTTAAACAACATTCTATTATTAAAAGGAAAATAACTGCACAAATGCTGTAAACAAGTCAAGGAAATGAAAGAACATGGGTTAATAGAGCTTAAAAACCACACACACATTCATACACATAAATGTAAGAACTAAGAACATGTGGTTAGTCCCAAGCACACAATAGTCAATAAATGTATATTCTATCAGATTTTGATACAAGCTATCAACTAGCTACCAAAATATAAATTTTTAGCATCAAGATCACCATTTGCTTACTTTACACTTCTTTTTAATTTTAAGCAACAGACGCGCTCCATGATACATTAAGAGCTGGAAGGCTCCCTGGTCTCAATTTTCACTTCTCTACTAAATATTTCTATCTGGCTTTTCAATCTCAAGTGGTTAATCACAGTACTACAAAACTCTGAAAGCAGTTCAGCTTTCCCTTCAAATCAGTTTCTCCTGACATCAGCTATCTAAGCTCAAACCTAACATTTGACTGTTCCCTCTCATCAGTAGCTAAGTCAGTACTGACTTCACAAGTCTCTCTTATTTAGACAACCTAAGATGCCCTAACACTTTACATCTGCCCTTCTGCTAATGCACTGTGACTTTTCTCCCATTCTACTCACCCCTCTTCCATCATAATGCATCTATCATCTCCAGATAATTCTAATGTCCTTATGTACTGCTTTGATGATATCACGTTTATGCTCAAAAATATTTTCCTTACTGTTTAGTATCAGTCTATTTGTATAAAATATGAGTTTTCCCATAACCTCACCCCTGACATGTATTTCAGATGTGGAATCATTCCTCTGGGTTGGCAATTCTCCAAATTCTCACCTCAGACCTCTTTACACCCTTAAATATTTTTCATACTTAAATATAGCCAATGAATTTTTCTGTATGTAGATTACAACTATAATATTTACTGTAAGAAACTGAAAAGGAGAAAATTTAGATTTTTATTACCTCCTTTAACAGTAAAAAAATAAACTCATTGCATGCAACAGTAATATTTTTATGACAATAGTTTTATTTTCTAAAACAAAAAAAATAAGGTGAAGAGCTGAATTGCTTTACATCTTTGCAAATCTTTTTAATGTTTGCCTTTAAAGAAGACAGAGTTTCATTATCTGTTCCTACATCTAAACTGTTAAAGTAATATATTTTTGATTGAAATATTTTTTAAAAATCTAGCCCAAACAGACAGGTAGTTGGAAAAGGGATGAGTATTCAGATAGTTATGGATGTCTTTCTTTGATACTACACCAGCATTTGACAAGCAGTCATTTTCTAAAAGGTTGCCTGCAATGTGGAATTTGAAACCACTATCAATGAACTTTCTGTACTTTGCTATATGAAATCCCTGGGTCTGTATTTCACACTGAATGAATCTTTTACACACTGCATGATTTTCTAACAGCACACACTGTTCATTTAGGAAACACTGGTCCACCAAGTTATATTGATCTTGCAAATTACTGACACAATTCACTACACAATACATTCAGTACCACTACAAATCCTATCAGGAAAGTAAGCAGTGGGAAGCTCTGCAGCTCATGACAGCAGATATGTTCTCCAAAATTATACTCTTTGCTTTAAAATTCAGTTTTAACCAATGGAAATAAATACTGTCACTTCATTTTTCTTAAAGTGATACACTCCAAGGGCCCAATTGAGTGCCTGCCACTTGATGATGCTCAAAAATAACTTACTAAATGAATAAGTGTATATACAAACATCTTCCCCCCCAAGTGTATAAGCATACGAGAAAAAATTAAGGGAAAGAAAAGGGAAACCTGACACCACTCATAACTTTAACTTACTCAAAAATATGGCCCTAATGTGAATAAACACAGGCCAGATTTATAAAACCAGAATGATAAACCCACAGTTCTCATTAAAAAAAGCAAACAGATCCTTTCTTAATTGTACTTATTGTTTTATTTTTCTATTCATATTTAAGTATTCCTATATAAAAATTAAAATCATGAGATGTTTTCTAATCAGTGATGTTATATTTATATTTCAAATGTTATTTTAAAACAATAGCTTGTACTGGTACAAAATGCTATAACTTTGATAAGCTAAATAGTAACAGTTTAATAACTATACCAAAGATAAAATGAAATAAATCCATTTTGTAAATTTTAAAGAAGAAAAAAATCAGGAAAACATCATTTTTTCTTACACAACATTTCTCCTTATCTTTTAAGAGTACTAAATACATTCTTTTAAAAATGTGTAATTAAAAGAAATGTCAAGTTTTCAATTCTAAGAATAATTTCCTATCAACCACTAAGAATTTCCATGTGTAGATGAAAGACACTAAATATCACCACAAAAATTTTTATCACCTTGTTAAACGAATCTTAAGAAATTAAAAATATTTATGTGGCTTATAGCAGGGCTTTTTAAGGAGAAAAGGAAAGATATAAGCATCTGAATGCAGAGTTCCAAAGAATAGCAAGAAGAGATAAGAAAGCCTTCTTCAGCAATCAATGCAAAGAAATAGAGGAAACAACAGATTGGGAAAGACTAGAGATCTCTTCAAGAAAATTAGAGATACCAAGGGAATATTTCATGCAAAGATGGGCTCGATAAAGGACAGAAATGGTATGGACCTAACAGAAGCAGAAGATATTAAGAAGAGGTGGCAAGAATACACAGAAGAACTGTACAAAAAAGAGTTTTAGGACCCAGATAATCACAATGGTGTGATCACCCACCTAGAGCCAGACATCCTGGAATGTGAAGTCAAGTGGGCCTTAGACAGCCTCACTATGAACAAAGCTAGTGGAGGTGATGGAATTCCAGTTGAGCTATGTCAAATCCTGAAACATGATGCTGTGAAAGTGCTGCACTCAATATGCCAGCAAATTTGGAAAACGCAGCAGTGGCCACAGGACTGGAAAAGGTCAGTTTTCATTCCAATCCCAAAGAAAGGCAATGCCAAAGAATGCTCAAACTACCACACAATTGCACTCATCTCACATGCTAGTAAAGTAATGCTCAAAATTCTCCAAGCCAGGCTTCAGCAGTACATGAACCGTGAAGCTCCTGATGTTCAAGCTGGTTTTAGAAAAGGCAGAGGAACCAGAGATCAAATTGCCAACATCCGCTGGATCATGGAAAAAGCAAGAGAGTTCCAGAAAACCATCTATTTCTGCTTTATTGACTATGCCAAAGCCTTTTACTGTGAGGATCACAATAAACTGTGGAAAATTCTGAGAGAGATAAGAATACCAGACCACCTGACCTGCCTCTTGGGAAATGTGTATGCAGGTCAGGAAGCAACAGTTAGAACTGGACATGGAACAACAGACTGGTTCCAAATAGGAAAACGAGTACGTCAAGGCTGTATATTGTCACCCTGCTTATTTAACTTATATGCAGAGTACATCATGAGAAACTCTGGACTGGAAGAAACACAAGCTGGAATCAAGATTGCCGGGAGAAATATCAATAACCTCAGATATGCAGATGACACCACCCTTATGGCAGAAAGTGAAGAGGAACTAAAAAGCCTCTTGATGAAAGTGAAAGAGGAGAGTGAAAAAGTTGGCTTAAAGCTCAACATTCAGAAAACGAAGATCATGGCATCTGGTCCCATCACTTCACGGCAAAGAGATGGGGAAAGAGTGGAAACAGTGTCAGACTTTATTTTTTGGGCTCCAAAATCACTGCAGATGGTGACTGCAGCCATGAAATTAAAAGATGCTTACTCCTTGGAAGAAAAGTTATGACCAACCGAGATAGCATATTGAAAAGCAGAGACATTACTTTGCCGACTAAGGTCCGTCTAGTCAAGGCTATGGTTTTCCAGTAGTCATGTACGGATGTGAGAATTGGACTGTGAAGAAGGCTGAGCACCAAAGAATTGATGCTTTTGAACTGTGGTGTTGAAGACTCTTGAGAGTCCCTTGGACTGCAAGGAGATCCAACCGGTCCATTCTGAAGGAGATCAACCCTGGGATTTCTTTGGAAGGAATGATGCTAAAGCTGAAACTCCAGTACTTTGGCCACCTCATGTGAAGAGTTGACTCATTGGAAAAGACTCTGATGCTGGGAAGGATTGGGGGCAGGAGAAGAAGGGGACGACAGAGGATGAGATGGCTGGATAGCATCACGGACTCAGATGCGAGTCTGAATGAACTCCAGAAGTTGGTGAGGGACAGGGAGGCCTGGCGTGCTGCAATTCATGGGGTCGCAAAGAGTCGGACACGACTGAGCAACTGAACTGAACTTGATTAACAAAAATTTCTTAAAAATAAGTCTATTATGCATCCCTGACACTTATTACTCGAAGAGTGTGATAGTCATTTACCCAGAAGAAAAACTGAAGTCAAAATTTCCCTTCTTCATTAGATAAACATTAAGTATTTCTGACAAAACTTTATTACTAATTTTAAATTGATTCCGTTAACCAACAACTGTACTGTCACGCTAAGCTAACAGTGTTTCCCAAACTTTCAATAAAGACTCCTGAATGTAGTTTTCATTTTATCATTTTCTATCTATAATATGAATCGACTTTCTGAGAAATTACCCTAGGTGCTAGGAACACAGTAGCAGACCAGAAATAATGGCCTCTAACTCATAAAGCTTATGTTCCAGTATTATACCAGATTTCTGGTGCCCACTAAAATCTGGAGAAGGGTTATAAGTATTTCCTGAAAGTGAATCCTTTATTATAGGCTCCTATAAACATTCTTAACTAAAGCTCATGTAATAGCATGATGTGTTGGTCTAATTAAATATTCATTTTTGAGAAATGGGCCTTACAGAGGACACAAACTCATAAGGTATCAATAAAACAAAAAAGTAAGCTTATTGCTATGTACTAAACCCAGTACAAAAGAAGGATAATATTCCTAGCTTAAAAGAATTGTTAAAAGTTACAGTTACTTTTCCCAATAGTTTGGAAAGACACTGTGCACACTGACAGCAAAGCAGAATTCTTCCTGCAGCCTTGGGACTCCCAAGAAAACCAGCTGCTCATGGAACACCTTCTTAACTGACTCAGCTTAGGCAGTTCAAATAAGGCACAACTAAGTCTGCTCTAAAAATATGGCCAAAAAGTCCTGGCTTTCATAGCGGCTAAGTTCCTAGAACGAAGTTACCCTCTCTGCCACCATTCTTTTTTAGACAGACTAAGATAAAAGGCTTCTCTGGTGGCTCAGTGGTAAAGCATCCACCTGCCAATGCAGGAGACGGGGGCTCCATCCTTGAGTCAGGAAGATCCCCTGGAGAAAGAAATGGCTGCCCATTTCAGTATTCTTGCCTGGGAAATTGCATGGACAGAGGAACCTGGTGGGGTACAATCCATGCGATCACAAAAGAGTTGGACACATCTTGGTGACTAAACAACAACAAAAGTTAATCACATCTTATCTTTTAAGCATAGCATTTACACCTAAGTTTGTACCTCCTGCATTAGAATGAAGTTGCATCATACTTTTTAAATTCATAGCCCATAGATTTCAACTAATTTAAAAGACAGCCTGGTTATAATGGGGAGAAAGTCTTATTAAATAAAGCAGCAGCATTTATGGAGTACCAAGTTTTCTGAAGAGACTGTTCAACAGATAGATACCCATCAATATAGATTCAAAATGTGTATGCACTGTCATGATTAACCTTTTAGCAAGCACCACAGTCACACCTACACAAGATGTCTATCATAACTTTCTATCTGCCTTAATGGGTGTTTCCAATTCATTCATACTCATTGGCTGGAGGCTTTGTATATTTTGAAGTATGCTGTTACCAATACCAAAACATATTTTCTAACAAAGTTTCTGATATTTTGACTTCTGTAGTAGACTGAATGGTGACCCCAAAATATATGTATACACCCTAATCCCCGGAAAAACAGCTATCTGTTTCATTAACTACACCAAAGCCTTTGACTGTATTGATCATGACACACAGTGCAAAGCTCTTATCTGGGAATACCAGACCATCTTACCTGTCTCCTGAGAAACCCGTATGCGGGTCAAGAAGCAACAGTTAGAACCCTGTATGAACAACTGATTGGTTCAAGACTGAGAAAGGAGTACAACAGGGCTGACTACTGTCACTGTGTTTGCTTAATTTATACTCTGGGTACATCATGAGAAACACCGGGCTGGATGAGTTAAAAGCCAGAATCACGATAGGCGAGAGAAACATCAACAACTTCAGATATGTTGATGATACCACTCTAATGGCAGAAAGCGAAGAGGAACCAAAGAGCCTCTTGAGGGTGAAGGAGAGTGAAAGAGCCGGCTTAAAACTCAATATTTTAAAAAAAGGTGGAAGTAGTGACAGATTTCCTCTTGTTGGGCTCCAAAATCACTGCAGACGGTGAGTAGCCATAAAATCAGAAGATGACTGCTTCTTGGAAGGGAAGTGATGACAAACCTAGACCATGTGTTGAAAAGCAGAGACATTACTCTGCTGACAAATGTCCACAGAGTCAAGGCTATGGTCTTCCCAATGGTCACATATATGGTTTTGAGAGCTGGCGAGTAAAGAAGGCAGAATGCCAAAGACTGATGCCTTCAAACTGTGGTGCTGGAGAAGACTCCTGAAAGTCCCTTGGAGAGCAAGGAGATCAAACCAGTCAATCTTAAGGGAGATCAACCCTGAATATTCACTGGAAGGACTGATGCTGAAGCTGAAGTTCCAGCTCTACTATTTTGGTCATTTGATGAGAACAGACAACTCAACAGAAAAGCCCCTGATGCTGGGAAAGATCAAGGGCAGAAGGAGAAGAAGGCATCAGAGGGTGAGATGGCTGGATGGCATCACTGATGCAATGAACATGAACTTGGGCAAACTCCAGAGATGGTGAGGGACAGAGAGGCCTGGTGTGCTGCAGTCCATGGCATCGCAGAGTCAGACACAACTGTGACTGATCAACAACAACAATCCCTGGAAACTGGGAATATTACTTTCTTTGGCAAAAGAGGTTATGAAGGTAAGGATGTGAGAAGAGGGGCTTTTCAAAAGAGAAACTCATCCTGGACAATCTGTGCATGCGTGGTCAATCACGTCCAACTTTTCCGCCAGCCAGGCTCCTCTGTCCATGGAATTCCCCAGGCAAGAATACTGGAGTGGATTTCCATTTCCTCCTCAAGGAGATCTTCCTGGCCAAGGGATCAAACCTGCATCTCCCATATCTCCTGCATTGGCAGGCAGATTCTTTACCACTGAGCCACCTGGGAAGGTCCATCCTAGACTATCCAGGTGAGCCCTAAATCCAATTACAAGTATCTCTCACAGTGAAGCAGAAGAAGGTTTGACACACAGAGAAGCGGAAGAGGCAGTGTGAAAAAAAGAGACAGAGATTGGAAAGATGCACCACAAGTAAAGGACTAACTGAAGACACAGAAGCTGGAAGAGGCAAGAAATGGACTCTCCTCTAAAGCCTTTGCAGGAAGGTTTACACCTAGATTCTAACTTATAACCACTGCTTACACCTGCCGATATAGTAATTCTAACTTCTGGCCTCCAGAACAGTCAGAAAATAAATGTCTGTTGTTTAAAGCCACCCAACTTTCTGTAATTTGTTACAGCACACCTAAAAAACAAATGAAGCTTCTCAACACTACAACCAAAGGCTTGTTTACAGAAACAAACAAAAAAACGAAAACTGAAACAACAACAAAAACCCTACTGATTAAGTTATTGGCATAAGTGTTACAGAGACTCAAAGTTAGTAACACTTTACACATACAGAGGGGAAAATCCACACCACTCTGATAAAAACAGAATCCTACTTATGAAATGCAGGGTTGGAAGAAGCTGTTTACAGGAGTTTAGTTTTACTTAGCTATGATTTTAGATTCTGGACTTTTGCCAACGTTCTTATCTTACTTAATAATTTACTTCTTGTAATCTCTTTAAAAAAATTGAAATTCTGGTTTCTGTAATAGATATAGGTGATAGAGGTTTTAAAAATACCAATGGTCACTAGTGCTTGTTATAACAGAAGCTTCAAAAGCTAGTCATTTGCTACTAATAACAAAGAGGCTCAAGGCATTCTCACATGAATATCAGGAAGGAGGCATTACTGTTTTGACTCATCATAAAGCTTAGTTTCCTAACCTGAAAAATGAGAATCAGTGCCTACCTAAAGGGTTTGGAAGGACATAAGAAGGACTTATAACATTCCCTGATATATGGCAAGTGTTAGATTATTATTGTTATTATTAAATGAAGCCACAATCATTTATTGTAGTATCATTTACAATTCAGCTACAACCTCACATTAAATAGTCTACTAATCAATATAGCGCTTATCCAGGAGTATTTACATAACCGAGGCAGCAGGGAGCAATCGGCAATAAATTTACTTCATCAACAGAAAAAAGTCTCCTTAGTTTCAGGTATATAAAACAAATCCTAGCAAGAAATAAAAAAGTTTATCCAGTGTCAAAACACAACACTGATTTAATACTTTCACTTCTTTTTTAAGATAGGGATAGGATATCACAGAAGTAACTACTCTTCCAAAGAAAAAAGCCAAAGTCTTAGGTCTCTCTGAATTATTTTTATTAAATGACAAACATAGGGCAGAGTACCATGAAAATACAAATAGTTTAAGAATTTCAAAGAAGTGCTTTAAGCCAAAAAATGATAGCTTTCAATAAAAATAAATGTACATAACTTTAAGAAACTATTAGTCTTAGATAAAAGTCTTCATGAGTCAGTTTTTACCTAAGACCAAAAGAAGTTTAATGTTTATTTCAGAATAAAATTTATTTAATTTTATGGTTCACAATATTATAAATATTCTGCTGCTTGTTGACAGATGCCAACCAAATTTACACATATGAACTACCTAAAAGAAAACACAGCAGAATTTTTTCCACTAGTGGATTTTCATAAATAAATATTAGCACTATAAACAAACAAATACTTAATATATAATTCATAATAGTGTGCTATATTATAAATATCTTATAACTAAATATAGTTACTGAAGAAACGCATGATGATAAACATAATACAATATTTGCAGTTCTTAAAATTGCCTGTTACGTTTTTACATAGCAGATCCAAGTATCACATTCCAATTAGTTCTAAGAAAAAGCCCTATTTCTATCCCTGAGGGAGTAGAAGAAATATTTCCCTCACTGAAATTATCACCATCCCATTTCATAGATGTCTTGAAAATAATCTTAAAGAATTTTTAATATTACCTACACTGCAATGAGCTAGCATAACAATTTTTCAACAAGGGATAATCTGAAATGTTAATAAATGAAAACGCTCTTGCACTTATATATGTTGACTTATTTCCTTCTCCTGCAAACCTAAATTTTTAGGTTATCTTTCCCCTTTTCATTAAGTCCTTTCCAAGGATGTTCTTTCTTTTTGCCCTTGAGCAAATTAAAACTTAAGATTCTATGGTGTCTCTATGCACTCTCTTCAAAACACAGCCATTAACCAGCTCTGGATGTTGTCAGACTCTGGAAATTAGGTGATATCTGCAAAATGTGCCTCTGTCTGCATCTGTCTGTGCTCAGTCGCATCAGACTCTTTGTGAACCCATGGCCTGTAGCCCGTCAGGCTCCTCTGTCCATGAGATTATCCTGGCAAAAATAATGGAGTGGGTTTGCCACTTCCTCCTCCAGGGGAATCTTCCCGACCCAGGGATCAAACCCCTGTCTCCTATGGCTCCTGCTTGGCAGGCAGATTCTTTACCACTGGGCCATTTGGGAAGAAATTGACAACTCCTGCCCAGCTCAGTTGTTCTGAGTTTAAAGCTACTGGCCAATGAGCATCCCAAATCAAAGAATAAGGTTCTTTAAACATTTTTATTTAACACTGGGGGAAATGGGCTTCTAATAGATCAACTCATTTAGAAATACTTAGTGTCAAAATACTTACTAAAAACAAAAGCACTGAGAATGCAGCAATGAATGATACAGGCACAGTGCCTGCCTGCATGTGGCTTTTAGTAGGCAGCTGTGGGAAGAGCTAGAGAAAAGCAGATGACTGAGCAATTAAAATTCAAAATGAAAACTTCTTCCATTTCTATAATTATTTTTAAGACTCCAGCAGGTCATAGTGAGGGATGGTAATACCTGCTATGTCTTGGTTATTTCCAAATAGAAACCTAAGTGCCCATTCAAAAAAGTGCTCAGTATTTGCTGTTTGAAGCATTACTATGGGGAAGAGACTGGGAGCAGCATATGGTCCCTGAACATTTCGCAAAAGAACTGTGCTAATCCAGGTTTGCAGCTGTGTCAATTCAAAATGAGGCCCCTTCCTCTTTGAAGCCTCATGACAATACAAGCAGAGAAGCACAGTTATATAATTATTGATACAACCTCCATCCAGCATAACCTATAACAACACCTTAGTCTTGCACATTTCAAGGCTTGTCTTTTTCTCTCATTATTTTCTGTATAGTATTGATCGATGCAGTATCTTTTTCTCTCATAATTTTCTGTATGGTATTGACTAATGAGGTCGTATTGCAAAGCATTCATATCTTTATGATCATCTCACCCAGGCTGCCTGACTATCTCACGAGGTCACATGAGAGATTTGTCTGCTCTGGTACCGGTCAACATCACCACTGTAACTGGCCAGATGGAGGATGTTTACAATTTTGGTGATTCTGCATCCTGCTTCCAAGATGCCTTAAATGCTTTCCAGATGTACCCACATTCCTGTTTTACCACATATGCTCCTTCATGATTATTTTCAAAGTATATTATAGTCAAGAAATTTTTCTTCCACTGCATAATGCATGAACTTGTCATTTTTATATTAAGCGTAGTTTTCATATCTACTTCCTAAAGAAGGCTGGGGTCCATGTTTTGCTTTGAAGCTGAAGCAATCATGAGGAAAGTCCCTAAGCACTGAATGCCGCAAGATGTTGGGATGCGAGCTTCTCTCAGCTCTCAGAATGCCAAGTCTGCCACTACTTCGTCTACTTTATAATTTTCTTTTGTTATCCAGAAAATTGCACAATTACCATCTACCTTTAACAGTCTGGTACTTGTTTCATAGTATTCTATAAATTAGTTAATCAAATCCTGGCTCCCTTTGTTTTTAGGAAACATTACACTGTAAGCCAAAAATGTGATGCTTATTATTCTTATAAATGTAAGAATATCTTAATAGAGTTATAGTATAAAGATTTAATGTGAGATAAAAGCAAGGAAAATGGGGAGGAGAGAGAAAACAAACCACATATACGAACTAGCCAACAGAAAAACAGCATCTTGGCAATTTAATGAAGAATAAACCGTGAGATTAGTTTACATAGCAGTAGATATGTTGTAGAGAATTACTCAATCTGTACTCAGCTTCCTGCTGGGTTAAATGTGAGCTAAATTATTATTTTGCTTACATTTACACCCGTGTAGATTGCAAAAGCAAAAAAAAAGCTTTCTTTTTAATCTGCTTTCTGCATTATAGGAAAAAGACTCCAACTCCACACACTACATTAAACATACAGTCATTCCTGCAGTATTTTAACAGAGTAATGAGGGCCAACAGAATTTTTAACTATTTCAAAGAAATGGACCAATTTAAAAAAGGCTTCATTGGAAATTTTTACAATTTTCTTACTGTATGTATTTTCTATTTCACCACATCATATTTTCTCTGTATTAAAATCAATGTTATATCTTGCACTGCAGTGAATAACTGTAATGAATTTCAAACATGGAAGGACTGAGCCTATTTGCAAACCTACTTACATGTACCACTGGCACCTACCACGGAGAAGGCTGGCGTTTTCCACTAACTGAATGGATGAATAAACCTACCACTATGCAGAACAGGGACTACATTCATGTCACAAGAGCTCGTTCAAATGGAAATCCCACTATAACACAACCTTGCATAGCTCAATCCATTTTTCTGTGGTAATACACCTGATGGATAGAACAGACAACAATAACAGTGTCTCACTGTGGCAGGGATAGGGAGATGGCAGAGAAGGTGGTCATGCTTGCTCATCAGGAGGAGGGCTGTATCATCTGAAAAAACCCTCATGTGATTCAACTTTCCCACCCCTGTATTAAAATCACTGCCTTATAGAACAAAACTCAACAAAATGGAATCAGGTTTTATCTTAGACTCTCGGCAATGGAGAGACTGCTACAGGAACTTTCCAATAGCATAGCATGTAACCTAAAACCTACACACATGTGAGCTCAGTCACTCAGTTGGATCTGACTCTTTGCAACCCCATGGACTGTAGCCTGGCAGGCTCCTCTGCCCATGGAATTTTCCAGGCAAGCAAACTGGAGTGGGTTGTCCTTTCCTTCTCCAGGGAATCTTCCTGACCCAAGAATTGAACCTGCATCTCTTACGTCTCTGGCACTGGCAGGCAGATTCTTTACCACTGAGCCACCTTAAGAGCCTACTTCCAATAGCATGGGACCCAAAAACTGCACTGCATCAAATCACAAACTATTATTCTGAGGGTGAATCCATGGGCTTTTTAAAGTTCTCTCTTCTCTCCTTTGCTTTCCCTAGGCGATATACTTACTAAGACTCATATCACAGTTCTAAGTGGTGAGTGTAAGGTAGGCAAGGACACTTGAATATCCTGGGCCAAGCACTGTGCTCAGGTTGAATATCCTGAGCCAACCACTGTGCTCAGGTATTAGGCACAAGAGACCTGTTCCTATAGGCAAGCACAGACTGTTGTGACGGCATCCTAACCTGACACAGATAGCCATGCTGAGGCTCTGTGACACTAGTAACAAGTACAGGACAAAGTTGAGATTTGAATAAATATCTAATGCAATCAACAAAATTCTACTCTGCCCTGCTACTCAAGCTTTCAAAACTGAGGCCAACACTCTACAGAGTACACACAGGAGTTCAAATGCCAACTCTGTCACTCTAGTTGTGTGCCTTTGGGCATGCTGTTTAATCTCTCTGTGTCTCAGCTTCCTCTTTACGAAAGTGGGGACAACAGTAGTGAAGAAGAAATAAATTGCTATTTGTAATGCACACAGAACATCTGGCTCATTGTAGGGCTTTCCTGGGGGCCTCCTCAGTGGCTCAGTAGTAAAGAATCCACCTACAATCAGGAGACACGTGAGTCGCTGGTTCGATCCCTGGGTTGGGAAGATCCCCTGGAGGAGGGCATGGCAACGCACTCCAGTATTCTTGCCTGGAGAATCCCACGGACAGAGGAGCCTGGTGGGCTATGGTCCATGGGGTCACAAAGAATCAGACATGACTGAAGCGACAGAGCACGCACGCACGCACAGGGCATCCCTGATGGCTCAGTGGTAAGGAATCTGCCGGCCAATGCAGGAGACCCAGGTTTGATCCCTGGGTTGGGAAGAGCCCCTGGAGAAGGGAGTGGCACCCATTTCAGTATTCTTGCCTGGAGAATCCCATGGACAAAGGAGCCGGACAGGCTATGGTCCATGGGGTCACAAAGAGTTGGACACAACTGAAGCAACTTAGCAAGCAGGCATGTGTGTGTATCACAATATCTACAATGGAATAATGCTCAGTCGCTCAACCTTTCTGACCCAGGGATCAAATCTGCATCTCTTATGTCTCCTGCATTGGCAGGTGGATTCGTTACCACTGTGCCACCAAGGAAGCCCACAGTGGAACGATTTGTTGTTGTTGTTCAGTTGCCAAGTTGTATCTGACTCTTTGCAACCCCATGGACTGCAAAATGCCAGGCCTCCCTATCCCTAACTCTCCCAGAATTTACCCAAGTTCATGTCCATTGAGTCACGATGCTATCCACCTATCTCATCCTCTGCCACCCTCTTCTCCTTTTGCCTTCAATCTAATACTCAGCCATAAATAAAAAATGAAATCCTGCTATTATCAACAACATGGATAGACCTTGAAGGTATGACGTTGAAGTGCAATAAGTGCAATAAGAAAGGCAAATACCATATGATTTCATTCATATGTGGAATGTAAAAAACAAACTATAAAGAGAAACAAACAAACAAAATAAAACAAAAATAAACTTATACATAAACAGAACAGATTGGCCATTACCGGAGGGGAAGTGGGGGCTTGGGGAGTGGACAAAATGGTATAGTGTATTCAGATACTGAATTATAATGCTATACAACTGGAAATGATTTTAAAAAGCCAAATGTAGGGTTTTTTCCCTGTATGGGCCACCAACATCCCCTCCCTCAAAAAACAAAACAGATAAAAAACAAACAAATTTCAATGCAGTTTGTTAATTTCATTTACATACTATCACTGTTCCACAACTGAGAAAAGCAGGTGCTGTTTTTTAGTGGATAAAGTTTCAATTTTTGTTTTTCACCTTGCTTATATCTTATTTTCATCCCCTATTGTTATTGATAATAATGAATTACATGTCATTTATTCTTTACCAACTGAAATCTCCCGTTAAAACCCAATAATTCTGTTACAGAAATAGTCTTTCTTAATTTAGTATCAAGTTAATTCTAGGGGGGAAAAAATCAAGCAGTTCATTGGATTTACTACTAAACATCTCAATGTTTCTTTCAAATTATCACCTAAGAAAGTTAAGACATACAAAAAAAAGCAAAAGGCAAAAGCATGCAACTCAGTATTTTGACATCAGGCCTTTCCCACTTCACCTTTTTATTGCATGAGTTAATTATCACTTAACCTTAAACATTCTGAATTCAGAGACATGTTAAAACATACATCAGTGTTAGGCTTTTATAAATGGAATAATAGTATATTTCAACTTTTGGTATATTTATATTTACATATAACAATTGCATTTCTAGTAAAGTGTATTATTTTTGATTTACTATATTTTAAAGTTGTGATTATGCTTCAATTTATAAAACTGAGGGGAATATAATGCTTCCATTTCAATGAATGCTACTATACAGTCAAAAGTGTGGTTCACATAATTTTGAATACCAGAATATTCACTATTAAAGAAACAAAAAGTAAAACACACCCACATACCCAGGAAAATCATCTTAACTTTCTTTTCTAGGTAATTTTCTAATCCCCATTGTAAACCAATCTAATTCGGCAGTATGTGGCCAGTCGTCTGTCACAATCTTCTGAGAAAAGAACTGAACATGCTTAGAAGCTGCCATCAAAGTGAAGTACACAGATACAGCTAGCACATTTAACGAACAGAACAAATCCAAGAGACACAACCATAAATCAAACACTATTCCATGATTCAAAGAAGTCCATTGCTCCTCCCCGAGCAAGTTTAAAGATCAGATAAACAGCCGTAAAGCTGTTTCTCAATGTTAAAAATGAATTTACTTACCTTGGCCCTCTGAGGGCAGTATTACCTAACACATAGGCAGAAAATTCAAAAACAATCTTTACCTACCATTCAAAAATAAATAAATTCTAATGAAACAACCTGTGTATCTGCTCACTGTACGTAAGGGTTTCTTTTATTGTCATTATGCATACTTCTATAAGCACAATAACATTTCCAAACGTTTCCAGTAAGTTTGAGAGGAATGGTTTTCTTAAAACTAAGGCATCATGAAGGAAAATAACTTGAAGACTCAATATCATGGAAGTTATTCAAAACATAGTAAAATGAAAAATTATATAAATGATTGCGCACTGTTTATTAAATCTATATTATAATGATCTCTGTAGAATAATTTGTTTCTTAAACACTGCAGGACATGAGAACATATAAATCTTTCAGTGAAGCACTTCAAATCAATTAACATTCAGCCCCAAACTATATAGGGGTTCCATTTTCTTCCTATAAGCAGTTAATAGCCAATAGGTTCAACTGTTATGAACCATTCATTTATTAATAAAATACAATTCAAATGACAAACTGGCACTAAAAGGTCAAAGCACCCACTTAATTTTCATACTGATTTTTAAGGTTAAAAAAATTTTTTTTAACTAAATTCCATGTCTTATTTTACTAAAACAGAAAGTACAAACAGCTATCTTCAAAGAGTGAATTGAAAACAATGCAAATGAAGAGTTGGGAAAGAAGGTCATTTTATAAAATTTTTTTCTATAATAAATATATATATATATACTTAAGTTTAAATATCTCCTCAGAAAGATGCCAGGAAACAACAGCTGCTGTTCTATGTGCTTTCACTTAAAAGTATAAAATTATGAACTCTGATGCTGTGTTCCAGTCTAAAAGCAAATAAGTGACTTGTCTAGCCAAAAAGCACATGAACTTCACGGTTTATGCCTTTGCCTTTGTATCTTAATCATCTTCTGTTCTAAAAAGTGCTACCAAGTTTACCAACATCTTTAATCAGATTTTCTTAAAACTAAACACATTAAAAATTTTAAGCCAAAACATTTAGCAAGATGCCTTAAAGAATGTCAGACTAAAATATTCTTCTGTTTTCAACAGACTGGCCAATGTTTTTAAAAATTACTATTCATGCAGGATTTTTCTGAGGCACAATTCAAATACATCTATATACCATTAAAGTTCCTAACGTTTTCTTAAAGTTATCCTGAAGACCACCAAGTACAGTTTGACTCATATGTGAAATAAATTCATCCTAATCTGTGATACATTTCATAGACTAGGAGATATTTCCACTTCTTTAGCATTATAAGTTGTTCTTGGTAAACATCATTTTTTAAAAAAAATCAGAGTATAATACTTAATTACCTGTATCTGAATTCCAAGTCTTATTTTACTAAAGCAGAAAGTACAAACAGCTATCTTAAAAGAGTGAATAGAGGCGTCATTCTTTAACGCATCTTGCTAATTCACACCCAGGTGCTATTTAATATTAAAATAGCATAGTACGAAGCTAGTATTGCTCAAACTGCAGTTCATTTAAAAACTATAACCAATTTATTCTTCAAAACTAAAGTAGAAGAGCTTACTGACCATGTGCTTAGTCACTCAGTCGTGTCCAACTCTCTGTGACGCCATGAACAGTAGCCCACCAGGCTCCTCTGTCCATAGGATTCTCCAGGCAAGGAATGAGTTGCCATTTCCTTCTCCATTAGTGACTATACCCAGTCCTATTAACCACTCTTAGAAACAGGATCAGGCAGCTGTCCCAACATCCCTTGCCTTTCATCCAAAATTACTTAGTAATATTTAGTGAAGAGAGAATACATGACAGAAACAATTAAAAAAAAAAAAAAAACCTTAAAGAACCATCAACATCTGAGTGATAACCATCCTATACTGAATTTATTGATTCCTGAAGGTCAATGAAAGCCATTTCCTCTTTACTCCTCTTAAAAAAAACACTTCTGCTTATCCCAGAACTTTCATCACTATATTCACTATATGAGCCTATTCAGTTTCTTTGTCTGCAAAATAGAATTAGAACAATCAAATAATGCTTTATAATGCCCTGAGGAGATAAAATATTCTTTTTAATGTTGTTTGTTCACTACAGTTATTACATTTATTAACTGTAAAGTGTTCAAACACCTTTATCTTAAAAATAATTATAACCCCATTACAGCTTAAGTACTGACTATAGCAGAGAAAAGGCTTCCCAAGTGGCACTAGTGGTAAAGAGCCCGCCTGCCAATGCAGGAGACGTAAGAGATGCAGGTTTGATCCCAGGTTGGGAAGATCCCCTGGAGAAGGAAATGGCAACCGAGCCCAGTACTCTTACCTGGAGAATCCCATGGGCAAAGGAGCCTGGCAGACTACAGTCTATGGGGTGGCAAAGAGTCAGCTACGACTGAGACAACTGAACATGCACCCATAGCAGAGAAAAATATGGTTCCAAAATAATGTGATTAATCTTGAATTAAGGGAATGCATACAATTTTCTGCAACCCTGTGCTAAATTTTTGAAGAAGGAAAATAATTTTATAGGATACAACATAAAATCATCATTACTAAATGACCACTGACCTCACACCCCCAAAATAGGTACAACATTCAACAACTTTATTGATATTCTCTTGAAATAACTGATTTCCCTTCAGATTTATGAAGCAATCATATAAATCACCAAATAAACGTTAGGTTATAAAAAAACAACCTTATATATCTTAGATGGTTCCCTAGAACTTTGAGCTCATTTTGCAGCAAGTAGGCATTATAAAAGCACTTCAATTACAAGTTTCAGGTCTTTAGACTTACACATCAACAAAAATAAAATATGAGTAACAGCTACTATTGCACATGTTCCAGACATTCCAAAGATACTACTATCTCATTTAGTTCTTACAAGATCCTTAAATATCAGTGGTCGTTTCCTTCTTTCAACACATAAAGAAATTCAGACATGTTAAAGGAACTTTCATAAAGTCACTCATTTAAGTTAACTGATGTTTACATCTGGTGTGAGTAACTTCAAAGACACTCTGCCTTGAATATTTCAAACACCTTGGTAAGTATATTTGCCTGCCTAAAGATTTTACAAACGGTTCTGGGGTAACACGATATGAAGAATAAAGCACGGAACTGCAAGTCCGCTTTTATACAAGCTTGCTTTTGCTCAGCCTCTCACTAACATCCCGGCCACTGTCAAACCACACTCTCAGTTTAACACCTCTACCTGGAAAATGATTTGCTGCTTCCTCCCAAGCTTAGCACGGATATCAAGACTGACTATATAAAACTATAAACATATGTACATAATTCTACATACAAAAATATGGACATATGTGTGGCTTTCCAAATCAAAGAAAAAACTAAATATACAAGACAAAGGAGAGGTCCTCTAGCCTTTTCAGCAAATACGGATTAGTCACTTGGGGAAAAACTGACATTCAAGATAAAAAGTTTTTCTAAATAGACCTGACCTCTATTTCTTTCTGAAGAGTAGAAAATAACAGATAATCTCCCTTTAGTCCTTTCAGAAAGACATTACTGTGGACATAAAGCTCTGTCAGTCTGTTTGCCTTTCAACCACATTTAAGGCTTTTTTCTTAATAATTAGGCAATAAAACCCTAAATGTTTTAGGAAAGCATGAGTTTACCAAAAGCCAAAATAAAAACCCTCTAATTCCCCACACTTTTTTTTTTTTTTTTTTGGTGATAGAAATAGAGAAAAAACGAAATAGAGAAGTCAGAGCTTCTCTTTCCATTTTCTAATAAACTCATATATGATTGGTCTTAAAGTTTTGCAAAACTTTGAGGTGTTCTACAACATAAACACCTTTCGGAAATTTTACCTAGCATCACTATTCCTTTTCAATTATTTAAGGTCAAAGTAATGAAAAAAAGTTAACTAAACATACTTAGTGCACCCTAAAGTGTTACCATAGTATTGAAAAAGATTTCAGACATATCAAATCTCTAATATCTAATGACAAGAATGAATCAGAAGGAAACAGACAACCAATGCATTACTCCATAAAGAAAATGCATTAACTGTCATTTCCAGAATCAAAGACAACCAAGAGAAAGGGTAACCAAGAAGACCAGACTGTTATACAACTTTGTTTCACAACTTGTATCCTAAGTATGATGGAATCACTTACTTAGTAAAGTGAATTTGGTAGTATCTCACCCCTAGTGGTAGGCTATAAAATCAATTCAGTGAATAGTGTCAAACTTAATATATGTGCGCATTAAGAGCAAGGTGATTCACCTGACTTATTTCCTAATCAAAATCTCCTGTTATCAGTTAGCAGCTCACACCTAATCCTAACCAAACAGATTAGCTATCATCTGTATGGAGAAATAAGGAAGGTTTTATTGCCATTTTAAGAGAAGCTGTTTTCTAAAACTAGACGTGAATAACAGAAGGAAGAGGAAGTACTAAGCCCCTAAACTAATTAACGAACTAAGGGGAAGGGGCATGCAGGAAAACAATGATAATTAGTATGTAGCCTTGGTTAACCAAATCCACACATACATTCATTCTGTATATGCACAAACATCAGCAGCATCATAAACCGTCTCAAGTTCTAGCCATTATTCAGTTCGACATCTGCACATGTTTATGCGTCTCTCCAAACAACCTCTTGAACACCCTGCTGGAGCTGTCATTTTTTTCTTCTCCCTATCTGGCAGATGGCAAGTCAACAATCGGCATCAACAGCAGCCGAATATCCCCCCCTCCATTCCACCCCCCTAAACAGACACAATAATAACTTCTTTGTGCTTCCCTACAATGCAGCTGCTTAAACCATTTCGCTACAAGGCTGCTTTGCCTTAATAAAAAAAAAAAAAAAAAAAAAATCCCTTCTGTCAAGTCTAAAAAGCAGCATAATGTTAAGCAAGCTAAAGCCACAGCACAGCTGCAAACGGGCAGACACATTGACAGCTCCTCCCTTAACAAAGCCCTGTGAATTGAAGGGGGTTCATCTGAGGCTCACACAGTAATTAGTATAAAAAAGTCCGACAGCCTCTATTATGCTAAAGGAAAAAAAAACTGGACAGAACTGGGCTGCTGTTTTGCGTCAAGAGTTCTGCTGCAGAGTAGATAAATCATGTTGGGTTTTTTCCTCTCTTTTTAAAGACAGTAATAAGGAGGATGAGAGAAGCTAATTTGAAAACTTGGACACAGTAATTGTACCATATGGTGAGCATTTATCCTTTCTGAAATGCACGCTAACAGTCACTTACATGCACACTGCTTTGTTTTACAGTTGTTATTCTCTCCACCATATTCATAAAATGGATTTGAATATCTGATACTCAAGAGAAGTTGTGTGTAATTAGCAACAGAACTGCCTGGGCTTAATTTATTGGCCTTGCACTCCAATCTAGAAAATGCAAAACAAAATTAAACAATGTGTCCACTTTGTAAAATGTTTTTTAACTGAAAAAAAAAAAAAAAGAATGAATACAGGTTCACAGGAGTGTTGCTGTTAAGGTACAGTATATTTTTGAAAATTCCAAAAGAATAAGCTATGGCTGTTAGAAAGATTTGAACAGACACATTTCAATATAGCAAATCACTAAATGACCTTCCATTAAGATCATGTCATTCAAGTCTGTATTTCATTGATGCAGATATAACTCTTCTCCATATGTATCAGTAAATCTAGACAACAGAATTTCCTTGTATGTGTCCTAAAATTTTCTTCCAGAAAATCTGTCAATTAAATAGCTTAAGTACTGTGTGCCAAGGACTATGAAAGGCACAAGAAGGATATATCCACAAGTTTTCAAAATTAAAGTTTTCTAAATTAAAATTTGAACATAAATTTTTGTTTGTCCACTTTGAAATCTATAAAAACCTACCTACCATTTTTTTTTAAAGTGTTTAATCACATTAGGACATTGCTTATAAATCCAATATATGACAGCAACATTTTTCTGACAAAGAAATATGAGTAGAAAAAAAACATAAATTAGTTTTTCCCTAATTGGAAGTAAATTCATTTTAATAACAGCTGTGTGTCTCGCTAGATAAAAAACGTAAAGTGTTTATCTTCCATGAACTATATTTTAAACACTGAACTATTCAACTAGAACTCATATGAATCACTGAAATTTCCAGTAAAGTGAAATGAAATCACAGGTCTGAATTTCTACCATTTACATGTACCCACAAGTACTGTTCCGATCAGTATTCTGGGGACACAAAAAAATAATATATTTTTAGAAACTTTCAGTTCAACGTAGAACTCAGGAGTCCCTACTAAAGCTTTAAACTGGTGTCTTACATGATAGTAAATAATGTTGATATCAGTGGTAATGATATCCCAACATTATCCTAGAAGACTGTGCTCCCACCAAGGCAGACAGGCCTAATTACATTCAGAAGGACCAGTCCATCCAAAAGTTGCACCAGTAAATTCCTACAATAAATCTCTACCTTGGAAGATATAAACTTAGAAAATAAAATCTTTATCACTAACTACTGATACTGTGGCTTCCCTTTATGCTACTAGCATTGGGCCACAAAACCAATTTACCCTAAAATTAAAATGTTTCATTTTTATATTTTGCTTTATAGTTTTCTAAACATTCCCAAATATTAAAGATTGGCCTGACTTCAAAAAAATGTGCTACAGTATTTCATCATCAATTTTCCTTAGCTAACTCTACCAACAACTTCTAATCTATCTGAAACCATTTTTGCACTATGCAATGCTAATGCAAAAAATCTGATTGTCCAAGGGGTAAATTAAGACTATTTTAAAAGTCTCTTTTAATAAGAAGTATTTGTTGACTAAAAACAATAATTTAAGAAGAATGCTTTGTGTAGTCACAATTTTGAAGACTTTTTACCTAAGGGGGGAATGGATGGCAGTGGGAAGAATAAAATTCAGTCTGAACTAAACTGTCAAGAAAATGTTTAAAAATTAGAATTACAGAACCAAATGATATTACTATGTCCAATAAGCATTTTCATTTTGGTTTACCTAACATATATCTTTTTAAGAGCTCGTGTATGCCACAGAAGTAAAAAGCTGATGTTTTCTTATTAAATGTGAATAACCAAAATCCCTATAACAGGTACCAAATACAATCTGTATTATATAGGATACCCTTAAATACCTGCATGTATTTGGCCAAAGTCAGTGACACACCACTAGGGGTCTGCTGACTCCCTAACAATGATGGCAAAACCACTCCAAGACTTAAAAAGATTCAAGACTAACGTTCATACAGACTTCTTCAGCAGAAACAAAAGCAATGCATCAGTTTACAACAAACTTCTCACGTCTATAATAAAAAGCAAATCAAGCACTGAGAATGCCTACCACAGAATTTCAAATCAAGAGGGCCTAGAAGTTAAAAAGCAATGATTCCTTAATACTTTATTACAATTACGTAGAGAAAGAATTGGAAAAAAAAAAAAAAGAGGGTACTTCTACAGTAGCAGTCAGAAGCAGGCAGGCCTCGGCCAAACACCCCTTGATATTTTGTCTCTACACTGAGCGCTCTTTTAAGGTTCTTTCAGTGGCAAGGAACAAAAACACACTTAAGCTAATACAAGTAAAGGGTTATTTGTTTTAAGAATACAAAAATATCATCCAAGGAAAAGAGCTGTAAAGGCAGAACTTAAGGCAAATTAGATCCGGAAAATGACAAACATCACTCTCCTTTGTCTTGTTCGGGGATTGTGGGTGGTCTGGTTCTGTTTCCATTTCTGGTCTTTCTTCTTTCTTGCTCCCATTTCCCCCAGGACTCCACTGCCTCCCTCTCCAAATGTCTACTACCTTCTCTCTACCCACTAGCTCTTCACCTTGCTTAGAGTTAGACGGTCAGCTCCCTTCTAAGTTACTAGCAATTCTGCTGCTGCTGCTGCTGCTGCTGCTGCTGCTGAGTCGCTTCAGTTGTGTCCGACTCTGTGCGACCCCACAGACGGCAGCTTACTAGGCTCCGCCGTCCCTGGGATTCTCCAGGCAAGAACACTGGAGTGGGTTGCCATTTCCTTCACTAATGTATGAAAGTGAAAAGCGAAAGTGAAGTCGCTCAGTCGTACGGGACTCTTAGCGACCCCATGGACTGCAGCCTACCAGGCTCCTCCGTCCATGGGATTTTCCAGGCAAGAGTGCTGGAGTGGGGTGCCACTGCCTTGTCCGACTAGCAATTCTAACCCCAACATAATGTTATGGCTTCATCTCTCCATCTCTTAACTATTTCAGTCTTTCACCTCTCCAACTCCTTGAAGGAGTTCTTGGGTCAGATGTCCACTAATCAGCTTGACTGGGGCAGGAGTGTCTATCCCAAATAACGGGAAGTGAAGGTAGAGCAGCTTTCCTTACAAAGGACTAGAGAGAGCAGTAAATCATCAGCCTCTCTAGGACATTTAGCCATTCGAGCTATGTGTACGTGTGTACCTCAAAAAACATATTTATAACTTACTGGATTAGTTTTAGTAACTGGAAAAATTAGTTAATTATAAGCTTTCAGGAATTAGTCAATGAACACAGTAAAAAACAGTAACCTACCCCAAGCCGCTTAATGTTTTGAATGACTACTAGCTGGAACTATTAACACACCCAGGCAGAACTCACTTGAGTCTGTCATCTGCTGTTAGTACATGAAACAGCCATGTTTTTATGCAAGTGGTTTTTACCCAGTGTATTCAAGAATAATACCAATCATGTGGCGAAAGTGTATGTGACTCCACATGACTACAGCTTCAGTTTGTATTATAATCTTTAGGTTACTACTACTGTGCACTGGGAATCTAAACCCCTCCCAAAGATTCTCATCCAATAGTTTTTAAATTGTGGGTCAAGATTCTTAATTTTCAGAGGTTAGGCAGCATCAAAAACATGACGGCACTAACAGACTCCATCTGACAGACAGGGTTCCAAAAGCTTACTTAATTTTTCAGACTGAAAACTTCGCTTATCATAGAAATAATTTTACTACTACAAATGACAGTTAATTCCTATACGTCATTAGTTGAAAAAGCACTATACAGTATGAATCACAAGACTTGAGATTTTTGCAGTGCTTTACTTTGCCTTCACTCCCATTATTTCATGTGATCCTCCCCTTACCTTGTGAGATAGACAGGTCCTGTATTAATATTCCAATCAGTATTTTCTGCTCCTATGAATGGCCCACAAAGAATGAGGAGACATTTTGCTCAAGAGTTTGAAAACTGTTTGACAGGAGAAGAGAATGATGTTGAGGCTTCCTATCATTGGATGGCCATGTACCAAAAATATAATAAAAGAAACCTGAGTGAAAGGTTGCTCCTTCGGTCGTTTATAACATTAAAATTTGAGGATATTATTATTTTACAGATTAGGAAACCGAGATTTACAGCTGTGAAGAGACTTGTCCATTGACCAGTTCTTCTGAAAACAAGTCCAATGCGGTTCCAGCTAACTGTCAGATTATACAGCATACGTTCACATTATACTTATAAGAAATTTTGGAAACTCAAATCACCTTTGATAGCATTTCTATTTTACAAACATTATAATGAATTCAGGACACTGAATATACAACGCGTCTATGATCTTCAACTTGCATGGGACTACGTGTAGGGTGGAAGAACAGAGCTCCATTCTTTTCTTGCTGGATGCTACGCTCAGGAAGAGAGAGGATTCCTTCAGTCAAAGGTTGCCACTGCTTCCTCAACACCACCCAAAGAGGTTAGATACTCTCCTACCACATGGATAAAAGGTAATTTCATCTGCAGCTGAGCTGCTGTGAACAGTGGGCAAGAAAATCCTCACATCTTACAGCCACAAACACAAGACTTGGGATGTTGGTATTCATAAGCCAATGAAGGCACATATTCTCCTTGTTATTTACACAGGAGATAAAAACTGGAAACATCAGGTCAGTTATGAAGTATACTTTTAACTTGTATGTGTTATTAACTCTACAATTTTAAAGCTTTTTAAAAAAAGCTATCTAAGTCACAATATTCAACCAATCTGCTTTTTTTAATTGAGTGATAAAAACCTAGTTTTGTGGCACAAAAAGGTTACATGGTATCAAATTAAAATACAAAAAATGTAAATGTTAACTGAATTGATAAATGTTCCACTTTTCAAACGTTCTGTGCAGGATCTTACATGCCTAAAACACAGAGTAAATTTCACCTACATTTAGGCATAGTAAAAATATGACATACTGTATTTTATATATGCCTAAAACATAGCCATAATTCAATTCTTTTCTTTTCATGTACCTAAGAGAATGAATGACTCATTTCAGACATGACGACTCATTTCAAAAGTAATCTAACTAATGAATCTAAATTGTAGCATACACATGTAGGTTTGCAACTCTGTTCACTTAATCATTACACTTTTCTGTGAATATCGTATTTTGTCAAGATATTCATAAACTAAATTTGCAATAAGCAAAGAAACACATTTGCAAACTGCGTACAGAATGAGACAAAATTCTCATTTTTAAAACCAATAAGTGTTTAAAATCTCATCCAACTCTGAGATTTGGTTTTCTTTTTTCACAATGTCCCCTACCCCTCCAGCTCCCAGGACTGCTCTCCTAATGTGCTCACACTATAACTTCCTGCTCTCTCCGTTTTCATCAGGTCCCTAACACATCATTCTAAATTCTTCTCACTATCCTTTATTCATCTCTCATCTCTGAGTTAGTTCCACATTGACTCCTCCTCCAACTGGAGACAAACTCAATTTCTCACTCACAGTTCCACTTTATTTTCTCGACTCCCACTTCCAATTCCTGACAAAGTGAATTAAATTGAGTAAACTAAATTATTCACTTTAACAAGTGTGTTATAAGCTACTTAAAGAGATAAACCATGGGATCTTATGGGCTTAACACAACCAAAATTTTATTTGGGGCTATGTAAAGTCAAACAAATATTCCTGATCCGTGTGTGGCTCTCCTCCAGGCAGTAATGCAAGGGCCCAGACTTCTTCCTTCTAGAGTCTCACCCATCTCATCTCCTTGGCTTCTTGATTGCCAATAGAAGAGACAAGAGAAAGAGGGGCGTTGTCAAACCGGGACGTTTACAAGCTATGCCTGGAAGCAACAAAACTTAACGCTGCCCATATTTTAGGAACCAGTACTTAAGACTATGGCCACACCTAGTATCAGACAGACAAAAAGAGAGTCTGGCTGTGTAGGGTGGGGGTGAGAGTGATATCCAAATGAATTTAGTGAACAAGCCCATCTCTGCTATACTGAACATCTAGTATATATTCTCAATAAATTCTTAACTACTTCATATTACAAGGGATACACAAAAAAAGGAAGCAAATGTACAACTAAAAATTAAAGTGGTATTAAAAGAAATAAGAGGGATGAAAGCAGTCTGTGCCACTAAGGAGCTTAAAATTTTTTTCTGTTCACACACATACACACACACACAAAACAGTTAAAAACATGTTTTAATACAAAAAGCATTAAGTCAAATATGAGCAAGTGTCAACTACAGTCTTCAATTGCTTTACCACACATACTACATAGAGCTCTATGATTTTTATCCAAATAGGGTCTCAACCTGACTGACCCTAGTTAATCATATGGTCTAAAAGATGTGAGGAGAAAAAAGCAGACTTGGTAATACCACAATATTGCCTTAATTCAAGAGTTTAACCAGTTAAAGAGGTGCTCTCTTGAAACAGAATTATCTTTCAGAATTTTAAACGCAATAAACATTGTGAATTAACGCAATTTGCATCAAATCAAAATGTAAAACACCATTTTCTTTTAAACGTCTTCCAAGCTCACAGTATATCTCTCAGAAAAAAATCAGGTAAACCATTCTTTTAAAATAGCTACTGCAACACATTCCATTGGCAAACAGAGTTATAAAAATAAGTTGTTGTTGCTTAGTCACTAAGTCAGATCAGACTCTCGTGACCCCATGGACTGTAGCCTGCCAGGTTTCTCTGTCTGTGGGATTTCCCAGGCAAGAATACTGGAGTGGATTGCCATTTCCTTTTCCAGGGGATCTTCCCAACCCAGGGATCAAACCCATATCTCAAGTACTCTTACAATTGTTATGTTTTCTTACTATTTTTTATATCATGGAGAGAAAGGGGAATTAATAACTGGAAAATTTATTATTCCAGTATAATCCTATCTATTTGGTACTTTAACAAGGTATTGATATAGCCATAGATCCCAACATGGTTAGTGCTAAAAGGAAACAGCTATTAGTGTAGTTATTAGATAACACTTTCTGTTGCTCCTGGATAACATCCTACTGATAACTTTTTTAAAAAGACTTTTAAGACTAGGAATTATGATATGTTTCAGTTTTCATATCAAATTTGAATGTCTTCATACTACATAATAAAATCTCTAAAAGAGCCAAGCTTAAAACATTCTAAATAATTTCCTAACACATTTTGGAAAGGAATAAATTCTAATTTTACAGTCACTAAAATTTACATAGCTTAAAAGGTCACAGCAGGTGTTATGTTATTCTCACAAACAAAATGTTTCACATTAAAAACAATTCATACATTTTGACACATCTGCTAAATTCATACTGCAAGTACTAGATTGCTGGCTTAAGTTTTTATTGTTTTATTAGGCTTACATTTGAACTTGTTACCATAAAAGAGAAATATGCTATAATGTAAAACTTTAGAGAAAGAGATCTGAAATAGAAATTATCTAAATTTATCATACACAATCATAATTCTATCACAAAACAAAAACTAAAAACAACAGAAAATATCAATGAAACAAAAAGCTGTTTTTTTAGTAAAGATAAACAAAACTGATAATCAACCCTTTATCCAGGCTCAGTAAGAAAAAAAAGAGAGACCCAAATAAACAAAAGTAAAAATAAGAGAAATTCTAACCAATATTACAGAAAAATAATCTTAAAAGGATACTAAAAAAAAATATGTAACAAACTGTACAAAACAGAAAAATGGATGAATTTCTAGAAACATACAATCCTCCAAGACTGAATTAGGAAGAAAAAGATAATCTGAACAAATACATTAGTAGTACTAAAATTAAATCAGTAATCAAAAAACTCCCAGCAAACAAAAGTCCATGACTGGTCAGCTTCACTGGGAAATTCAAGCAAATATATTTTAAAAAAAAAAAAGTTAATACCTATCCTTCTCAAACTATTCCAAAGAATGAAGAGGAAGGAATATTCCCATATTCATCTATGAGGCCACCATTATCCTAATACCAAAACCAGGTTAAGTGTCTGACAAAAAAAGAAAATTACAAGCCATTACCTCTGAAAAATATAGATGCAAAAATCCTCAACAGAACATTAGCAAATGTAATTCAACAATATATAAAAAGGATCATATATCATGATCAAGTGGGATTTACTTCAGGGATGCAAGGATAGTTAAATATCCACAAACCAATCAATGTAACACAATATATTAACAAAACAAAATCCCCACATGATCAACAGATGCAGAAAAATCATTTGATAAAAATGTATACTCACTCATGATTAAAAATTTAACAAAACTGGTATATAGGAAACATGTCTCAACAAGAAAAAGTCATTTGTGACAAACCCACAGCTAACATCATGCTCAACTCTGAAAAAAAATGAAAGCTTTTCCTCCAAAATCAGAAATAAGACAAGGATGCCCACACTTGCCATTTCTATTTAACATTGTAAGTCCTAGCCACAGAAATAAGACAAGAAAAAGAAATAAAAGACATCTAAATCAGATGTGACAATTAAACTGTCACTACTTGCAGGATACATGATACTGTTAATAGAAAACTCTAAAGTCTCCACCAAAATACTCTTATAACTAACAAGTGAATTCAGTAAAGTTGCAGGATACAAGATGTACAGAAATCTGTTGCTTTTCTATACACTAATAATAAACTAGCAAAATGAGAAAACATGAAAGCAACCCCAGTAACAATCACGTCAAGAAGAATAAAAAACCTAGGAATAAGCTTAACCAAGGAGGTGAAAGACCTATACTCCAAACACTATAAGACACCAATGAAGGAAGCTATAGATGACACAAGTTATGAAAAGATAACTTTTTAAAATATGTCTCCTCAGGCAAGGGAAAAAAACAAAAATAAATGGGAAATAATGAAACTTTAAATTTTTTCACAGTTAGGGAAAGAACCAACAAAATGAAAAGGCAACTTGCTAAGTGGGAGAAAATATTTGCAAATAGTATATCTGATAAAAGGTTAATATCCAAAATATATAAATAGCTCATATAACTCAATATCCAAAAACCAAATAACAATTAAAAAATGGGCAGAAGACTGGAATAGATATTTTTCCAAACAAGACATACAGATGGCCAACTGGCACACGAAAAGATGTTCAACATCACTAATCATTAGGAAAATGCAAGTCAAAACAAAATGAGATAACCAGTTTAAATGGCTATAGTAAAAAAGACAAGAAATAATGAGCACTGGTGGAAGATGTGGATCCCAGTACACTGTTAGTGGGAATGTAAACAGGTACAGCCAGTATGGAAAACAGTATGGAGGTTCCTCAAAAGGTTCCTTAAAAAGTTAAAAATAGAACTACTGCATGATCCCAAAATCCCCACTTTTGGGCATTCATTAGAAGAAAACAACAACACTAATTCAGTAAGATATATGTACCCCAATGTTCACAATAGCATTACTTACAGCTGCCAAGATACAAAAGCAACCTAAGTGTCCGTAAATAGATAAAGAACATATGGTGTTACTACACATTCAGTGGAATACCACTCAGCTATACAAAGAGAATGAAATGTTGCTATTTGCCTTAACACAGAGGGGTCTGGAGAGTATTATCCTTAGTGAAATAATTCAGACAGAAAAAGGTAGATACTAAACATTTTCACTTATATATGTCAAATCTAAAAAATAAAACAAAGGGATGAACATAACAGAAACAAACTCACAGATACGGAGGACAAATCAGCGGCTACTAGTTGGGAGAAGAATGGGGGAAGGGGCAACATAGGGGAAGAGGAAGAGGAGGTACAAACAACAAGGTATAAAAGAAATAAGACACAAGGATGATTACATACAACACAGGCAATATAGTCAATATTTTATAATAACTTTAAATGAAGTGGAACCTATAAAATATCAAATCACTATGCTGTACACCTGAAACTAATACTGTAAATCAACTGTACTTCAATTTTTAAAAAATTGTTTTTCTGTGCCATTGTACAAATGCTGTGTGAGACTGCTGGAGAAGACAGTACCCTTGTCCCTGAGGTCTTCCAAAGAAAAAGTCTATACCCAGGAAATAACTGAGAAAGTGGACAAGAATCAAGACAGAAGGGGAAAAAACACCAAGAATTCAGAGAAAGGTAAGACTAGTATTTTCTACTTTCAGTTCAGTTCAGTCGCTCAGTCGTGTCTGACTCTTTGCGACCCCATGAATCTCAGCACACCAGGCCTCCCTGTCCATCACCAACTCCCGCAGTTCACTCAGACTCATGTCCATCAAGTCAGTGATGCCATCCAGCCATCTCATCCTCGGTCGTCCCCTTCTCTTCCTGCCTCCAATCCCTCCCAGCATCAGAGTCTTTTCCAATGATTCAACTCTTCGCATGAGGTAGCCAAAGTACTGGAGTTTCAGCTTTAGCATCATTCCTTCCAAAGAAATCCCAGGGCTGATCTCCTTCAGAATGGACTGGTTGGATCTCCTTGCAGTCCAAGGGACTCTCAAGAGTCTTCTCCAACACCACAGTTCAAAAGCATCAATTCTTCAGTGCTCAGCCTTCTTCACAGTCCAACTCTCACATCCATACATGACTACTGGAAAAACCATAGCCTTGACTAACCGGACCTTTGTTGGCAAAGTAATATCTCTGCTTTTTTAATATTTACATAGCAACAAAACAGGTTGATTATACATCTGGTTTTAAGGTTTTTAAGCCTAAATACTTTTAAGCCTAATTAGAGAACTATTAAGTGAACAAATCAGTAGTCAATATGAAAAACTGAGAATCAACAAGGAAGTTAGTTTCCAAAGACAATTTCTTCAAATACAAAAACATGGAAAAATGCTCTACATTATGAAACTTACTATATCTTAAAAATTAGTTATATTTTTGACAAAATTATGTATTAAATAAACATCTACAATCTGAAATATATTTTTCTTATTGATTTTCATCATAATTTAAGACAAAGAATCCTTAATTTTAGTGAAAATATGAACTAGCAGGGGTACTTAGTATAAATATACCTATCAAGCAGGATCCCAAAACCAGACATTCTAATTACAGTTTCTGGAAAACTGCACTTTAAATAAGCATCCCAAGGATTCTAATACACAGGGACTATAACCCATACTTTAAGGAATACTAACTTACTGCTACATTTCTACTGGGAGAAGACAGTTGGCCTTTCCTAGTCTGTTCTGATTACTCTGTCGCTGGGCATTGTAACAGATCTTTAGTTTGCTGAATCTGGAGTTCAAACTGGGGGATAACCTATTTGTTTGCTAAACCTACTTCATATATTCATGAAAAGTATATGAAAAAATGAGTAGGATTTTATATGTATTAGAGTATGCTTAAATAAATTCTAGTAGTAACATCTGGAAAAATTCCCTGGATGAAAAAGTTTAGTTTTTCTAATCTATCAAAAACAGTTGTGTTAATATCATTTGACCTACCAACTAGATATAAAAATATTTTACACACAAAGTGAATTCAACTAAAGCAGATAATGACCTAAAACTATAGTAAATATTTAATACAGTCTTTTAGTAATACCTAAATTCAGTCTCTATAACTTACAAAAGTAACTTCTCAAAATACCAGAAAACAATTTTCCTGGAAAAGTTTGTATTTGCTCAACTTAGCAACCACAGTAGTCTCTTTCTCAACCCAAGAGAAAGTTCTTTCTCCGTGGAAAAGTCACCAGTCCCACAGCCCTAACAGAGTTGTCAAAACAACATGAAAAAAGCATGGACCAAAGACAAGAGGTTCCAGGCGGGTCAAAATGCTCCAGCTGAGAATCAAGCTTGTCCTCTCTTACGGTTCTCACAGCCCTTAAAAGCCAATGTGTCCTCATGAAAAAGCAGGTAATTTGGCAATGACAGGGGTACAGCGCAAAGAGGAATTCATTTTACCCAAACACCTAGCATCCTTCCACAAATACAGCCACATTAAATCAAAGCAATGCAGGTAAGGTTCTGCCAGCCCTACCCTGTCTAGGTGACTGCACAGGTGGCCTGAGCAAGGCCCCTGGCTGAGCTGAGGAGAAAACGCCAATGCTGTGCTAAAACCTGCCCCAGTGTGGGCCCACTCGGTCTTCTACAGATGACTTCCACACCCCCAGGTCATGACAGAATATGAGCAATCCACACAGTATAGATTTTTTTGGTTAATGTGAATGAATTACCATTCAAAAGGAGCCCAATCTAGATAATATACGCAGGCTGAATATACATACTACTGGTCAAAACTGGGACAAGGCAGGCCAACCTGACATTTGCTAAAGGAATAAAAAGAAAGGGCAGACAACAGACAACATTTAACCATAGGGTCAGTCTTCATAGATCAACCTACAATACCAAAGGTTTATTATTATAAGGATTCTTGCCGTTAACTGCAATTTATAGGTTGAAACATGGAAAGTTGAAGCCCTATTCTTGAAACAATGCCTTTAGGGGAATTTAGAACTCAAGAAATGAAGTTTCACATCCTCAGTCTACAGAAGAGGAACCTCCACCCTCATATTTCAAAGTATTTCTAGTAAAGAAAAAAAATTAAAGCCAAGAAAATGAAGCATCATAAATATTTTAGAGACCCTCAAAAATTTAATAGATCTGATGCTGACATGAATTTTATAATAGAATTGTAATACTGATTTGATAATTACCCATAGTAGAATGTGGATATTTTGTAAGAATTGATCTAACCATAAGGACTTCGGCTGTATCTCTTTAACGTAAGTGAAAAATCACCATTTCGACAGCTTAAAGTACAATGTTGCAGTCCTATGACATTAAGTTATTTAACAGAAAGTACCAACAGAGAGTTTGTTAAGATTCTTTGAATCCCTGATTGTTGTATCACGGCTCTTATACAATTCTAATCAAACCACATGCACGCGCATGAACACATACAGACACCCCCTATACTGGCCCACCTTAAACCAAACTTCGGTCCTCAATATGTAACAACCTGGCCTTTTCCCCTCTAAGACACTGCCAAAGCTGACCAGGTGGTATTCTCACTGCAGCAAGCGATAAACTTAGCTCTCCTATCAGCACTTCAGGAGGGAGATATCTGTGAAGTAAGCATTTGACACGATTATAAATTTTAATAATTATCAGGAAAAAGTTTAGAGAGAGTTCTTGGGAACTTTCAGCTTCTTAATGCATCATACTAGCAATTGTGAATTTTGATTATAAAGTTTACTTTACCTAAAACCTTATGAAACAAAGATAGAGAGGCAATCACAACGTTCTTAAAAACTTCTGTCATATACTTTCAATTCTTCAAGGTTTCAAAGGATAACCAGTTGAAAGAAAACTTCAAAACACTAAAATCTTAAAGCTTTCTAACATTAATGAGTTGAAGGTACATATCCTTAAAATTACAAGAATATATTTTTCCTTAATACATTTGGTCTCACCAATACTACCTACTAAGAGGCTGAACTGAAAACAGACAATGACCAGACAATATATGACGAGAACTCTGACCTCTGCAACCAGCCCAGAAAGCCAAACCACAACCTCTACAGCCCGGAACAGTCAGAACCTGGACAATGACTAGCCTTGTTAATTTTGCCCCTGCTTCTAACTTGTGACTAACCAGAGAAAGCTAAATATGCTCCCCAAACCAATCACATAAGATCCCCGCCTCTAGATTCCCCATGCCAGTAATCTCCAATCAGGGCACACCTGGAGCCTCCCTGCTTTTACTGTAAAGCTTTCCCACTCCTGTCTGCCTTGGAATATCAGGCAAAGTGAAAGTCGCTGACTCTCTTGCTGCTCAAATTCTGAGTAAATAGCCTCTACTCAGTTTCAGGAGAAGTCTGTGTTGATTTCCACACCAAAAGTTTACACAGCTGATAAGCCAACCGTAGTCTTCAATATATAAAATAAATACTTCAGTAACCAAATGTAAAATGCTCCCCCATGTACCACCTAAACAGCTCACTGTACCGGGGTCCTGGGCAGGAGACACTGTAGGAATCTCCCGAATAGGCCAACACTGTAACCTCCTCATAATCGTGTAAGAAGACAATAAACAAGCTTCTTTTCTGCGCTCCTATATGAACAAGCTTCTCCTCTATGCGACTTCTCTTTATTAACACTTCTGTATCAGAACTGGTGAAGTCCAAGGGTACTATCAGAATTTTTACGCAGGGAGGAAAAGCACACTGAGACCTATAGAACGCTAAGTTAGTGAGTGACCATCTGTCTACAACTTTATAGGAATCAGAAATGGAAGACAGAATGGATGTCAGTGTAAAAGAGAATGGGAAAGGAAAACAATTACCACAGCGTTACAGGTTTCATGGAAGGCTACCTGAAATGCCTATGACCCTTTGAATTTCAAGATATAAAATTTGAGGTCTAAATATTCCCACAACAAAGCTATTCAACAAAATGATACAAAGCTATAACATTAGGAAATAAGAGAATATATTTTGTTTCCCTGCATATAGATCTAGTCATCTGAAACTTTGTTTTGTTTTTTTTAATTGGTCTAAAAATCCTCCACTGTGGATTGAGTTTAGCTGCCCAATAAGCTTAAATGTTTTGCAATCTCTGGAATTATTAAGTATGTCTAATGTGTTAAATAATAACCTCAGACTCTCGTTGGTCTTTTTAGAAGTAGAAATTTGCTATTTAGGGTTGACTTTAAAGAGCTGCTACATAACTGGCACTAGTTCATTAAAAAGAACACGAATTTGTATACTTTTAAGTAAAACTTAAGTTCTAAAAAATGAGAACTAAATACCAATGAATAAACAAGTACCCTCAAAAACTATGTGGTAACACATCTACTGTTATGAGCTTTTTCCAATCAGTATTGTTATGGTTCTACAAAGAATCCAGTGCAGCAGACTGTAGCTAATTATGTATATTCAAGCGATTAGCAAGCACTTGTTGCCTCTTTCACACCACCCTCCAAACAGCAGCCTTTGAGAGGAGAATAGACTGCAAATTTATTGAGAGAACACTGTTAATCCTTTGGGGAGAATGTAAATGTAAACAGGACTACTCTACATCAAGGTGCTTTGACAACAACAATCATCTGCATAAACACAGGCTCAACAACAAACAGGTGTTCTATTTCACAACTAGCACCCATTTGATGCTTTCAAGTAAGCATTATGCACAAACTGTCAGAAGTACTTTGAAACCAGCTGCAATTACTATAATTAGCTGCTTTCCTACACTTTGTTTCCTTTTACCTGTTCAGTACCATGCAATGCCAACTCAATATGCTCTAAGTAAAATGACCAATTTGAGGCTTTCACTCTTAAGGTATAGACAGAGGACACACTACAGGCAATTTAAGCTAATTTAACTGGAACCTTTGGCAAAACGACCAGTCAAAAATACCAAAGGCAAAATTCAAAACTTCTGTTTTCAAGCACACGTTAATGACACAAAGGATGGTTCTTTTTCAAAAGCTATCTAAAGTTTTGACTGGAAAGAGACCCAAATTATTATAGCATTGATTAAATAGAAGTGGAAAGATGGAAATATTCTAAAAGTTTGTCAGTTAAAGAACAAGCAAACTATAGTGCTAATTATTCAACTGGAGTACTATACAGTAGTTAAAAGACCTACCAACAGCTATACTACATAGGTATGGATACAGCACAAAAATACAAATACTGAGTGAAAAAAAGAAAATTTCAGAATGCAAAGAAGTAAAAGCTAACCATCATAAAAATATCCAGTAACCAAATCATTATATATATATATATATAAAACCAATCAATAACTATAACTAAAAGTTATAGTCTAACGTCAAGATTTTCAAATATATTAACACAAAGCCTAATATCCACACAAGTCAAATATAGCAGGACCTCTGAACAAGAAAAATATATAACTAGTCTGCTCCTCCTAAAATCCAATTCAGTATAGATATACTTGAAGTCTATGACAGCAGAGACTGCATCAGCCCTGTGGTCACTCTATCTCCTGTACCTAGCTAGCACTTCCAGTAAAAGCTAAGTACCTGACCACAAACAGAACTCATAAATGAAAGAATATGAGTGAGTGAACACATGTATAATGTTCACATATAAACTAAAATGTTAGAATATTGTTTTTAAAAACTGAGCTTTGAAAAGCAAAAGTAGATCATACTATTACATTATTTTAAAGTATTTTTTAAATGCCACTTTTGTAAGATATTTAAATCTTTAACTACAGGCTAATCATACTGAAAATAATTAGTAATATGATTTTACAGCAAGAAAAGATTATTCTATATCCCCTCATAACATGTTCCTTCATTATTAGACACAATTATAGCATGCCCAGAAACAAACTTTAGCATCTGAGTGGCTAAGTCTTTCTATCATCATCTTATTTGTGGTCATCACTGTCATTATTACTAGTTTTTCCAGCTATTTCTATCCTTTTTAATTAGACTGAGCTGAAGTAAACACGCTTGACACAGTCATATGTAGAAAACAAAATTCAGTCCAATAAAAGGGTCACATTTCAGAAGCACCAGAAAGGAAGAAAATGATGGGTATGTGAGATAGTGCCATGGGAAATTAAACAGAATGGCAGAAGGAATTTGAAGTTGAAAATTAATAATTCAAATTGAAATTACTTCCCTTTGCTAGTGGTAAATGCAAAATATGTCCTAGGTAAATATTAAGTATAATGGTAATTTAGGGGGAAACACATTTAGCTGTGGTTATATTTAGTCTAAACCATCTGCCAAATATTTATTCTTTAAAATACAAATCTGTAAACAAAGGAAAATGTAAATACCAGACAGAAAGCTTCAGATAGGTAAAAAGTGTCCAGATATTTGGGTTCAAATCCTGGCTCTCCAACTTACTATCAGTGTATCATAAAAAAAAAAAATTAATCTCTCTGAAGATCTATTTCTTTCAGTATTGTGCTGGACAATAACAGTGCCTACCAAATAAAGTTGTTCCAAGGCTTAAATTACATACTATATATAAAGCATTCCAGGACTTGGACTGCAAGGAGATCCAACCAGTCAATCCTAAAGGAAATCAATCAATCCTAAAGGAAATCAGTCCTGAATATTCATTGGAAGGACTGATGCTGAAGCTGAAACTCCAATACTTAGGCCACCTAATGCAAAGAACTGACTCACTGGTGAAGACCCCGATACTGGGAAAGATCAAAGGCAGGAGGGAAAGGGGACAACAGAGGATGAGATGGTTGGATGGCATCACTGACATGATGGACATGAGTTTGAGTAGGCTCCAGGAGTTGGTAATGGACAGAGAAGCCTGGCGTGCTGCAGTCCATGGGGTCGCAAAGAGTAGGACACGACTGAGCGACTTAACTGATATATAAAGCAATCAGCATAGTGCCTGGTATATACTATACTGTGACTGATAAATGTCAGAAATTACAATCACTAACCATTATTAGATACAATAATCAGCATTCAAATTTAAAAAACAAAAAAACTGAGGTCAAGCAAAAAAGGTCTCAAATGGCTAAGCTTGATGCCCAATGTTAATGAAATTTACTAGGAAAGAAAGGTATTAGAGGAGGCTGAATGAAGTATAGTCATGAAAGAAAACAAAAAAAAGCATTCAGAAGAAAATGACTCTACAGATAAGAGGTTTAAAAGTCAGGAAAACACCAGGTGTAGAGCAATTTTGTTCTTATATTTCAAAACAAAAACAAAACAAGAATGGAGAAGACAGTAATAGAATCTTAAAGAAACTAGGAAACTTGCAAAGTGCTAAGATTAAAAAAAAAATGGAAGCCTAACTACAAAATGAGAAAGTCAAAGCATATACCAGTTTACAACAAAACAGAGCGGTACAAAGACTTTGCTCAAGATTTGTCTCCTTTAAAAACCTCAAAGACCATCTGATTTCATTCAGATGGATACTACCCATATTTTTTAACTTTCTTTCCAATTTCCCATGGATGGATAGTACCCATGTAACTGGCAACTTTGTGAATTCTTATGTGTTGAATAAATGAACTGTGGCATACTTAAACAGCATGTGAAAAATGTTATCCAAATGCAGAGTGACTCATTCTCACCAGTCCCTCCCTTATAGACCACCCTGCCCCACAGACCTACTTTCACTTCCAGCAAAGTGCCAGGTTCCATTCTGTCAGCCTTTTCCTTGGTCTGCTTCCAGTAACCTGACTCCCCTCACACTGCACAGGCAACATACTCTTCCTTCCCATCTCAATTTTACCTTCACCACCTCTAGAAAACCCTTCTCGACCTATCATGCACAAGATGTATAAGCATGCACAAGTCATTCTCCCAGCACTTACCAGGGTGTGGATTCAGTCATATTTAACTGAAGAAGATGACAGGAGAAAGAGAAAAATGAAAATAAGAAAGAAGTAGAAAGCAAAAGGAAAAATGGGCACTCGAGGCAGGGATGAACGGAGTGAAGGGCAAGAGAAACAGCAGATTCCCTTAAGAGGACATTAGTAAAACAAAACTGAACTCCTGTTTTAAGACTTTACATACCTTTGCTCTTGTACCTATGAAGGCTTTACATTAAATTAACAGTTTAAGAGTCAAGTATGGGAAGTAATTGGGTGTCAATTATGAGAATAATATTTTGCTATAAACCAGATGAAATAAAGGTCAAAAAGATTCCTCATCAAAAACCTGGGAATTAAAATCACACATAAAAACTAATCAATGCTGAAGCAGAACATAGTTGAAAATTATGAAAAGATTTCAAAATACTGTAGTACTTTAGTCTTTTAATACAAATTAGCTGTTTACTTAAAAACAATATAGAGTAGCATTCTGACCAGAGATTAAGATAAACTAATATACTCAAATTGCACCAACTACATCTATAGCCCAGCAAAGTTAAACAGAAGAAAGCAACAGTGAATAGACTCTTCACCAAAAAAGAAATGTTTGTTTTTGCAGGTTAGCTTCACCATTTTTTTCACATTTGCATCCTAATGGTTCTACTTGGTCTCCCCATTATGCAACAGTTCTTTACAATACAGCCAGCTTCCCTGACAACTGGGTTCCTCTGCCAGACTGGCTTTGTCTAAATCCTAAAGCTGTGCTTGGCTTTGCACTGAGCCCAGTGGCTGCCTGTGACCTGAATGCCAATGACGACTACAGACCCGGCTGTCTAACAAGTCAGAGACTGAAAGGTCTCTCTGGGGTCAACAAACTGTCTCGACTACTTTCATAAGCTTAAGAGACTGGAAAATGAAGCTAAAAATGCATCTTTTTCCTTAGAAGGTCAATAGGAAAAAGCATTAAATGTTTAACATTCATCAGATACTTTAGGGCTTCAACTTTAAAGACGGATCTCGGTAACCTTCACATGTAATTAAAGTGTTTAGTCTTTTAAATAGAAATAAGTTTAATCTTAAAGAAAACATGCAAATAAATGACATCAAACTGGAGGGTGTTAAGAAACATTACACACTCAAAATTATGTAAAAACCTGTGCCTCACTTGCCACGTAGTATTACTATACCATTTCCTATATCTTAAGTACTTGGAGGCTCCCTTTTTCTCTTTACAACTAGTTTGCCACCTCTCTTACTCAAATGCCAAATCCTATCAGTTTTATCTCCTAGAGAGTTCTCAGATTTATCCACCCTACCCTGATTCAGGATCATCATGATGTCTCACCTGAATTTTCCTAAGAAGTCTCCTAACTGATCTCAGGACAAAATAATTCAACAGATACATAATGCAAGCCACATATCCAATTTTAATATTTCTAAAACCACATTTTAAAAAGTAAACAGGTAAAATTATTTAAAATAATATATTTTAATCAACTAAATATTATCCAAGATACTATCATTTCAATAAGCAATCAGTAAAAACATCAAGATATTTTAATTTTTTTTCCAAAGCATGAATTAAAAATCCAGTATGTGTTTTACACGTACAACACAATTCAGTTCAGATGCTCTATTTTCAACAGTTTAAGTAAAATGTAAATCCCACCAAAACAATCACACAATCCAGTAACAAAGTTAAATACTTTTACTGCTCCCATTTTTAATTAAATTAAATTAAATTTAAAATTCAGTTCCACAGCCAAAGGAGCCACATTTCAAGTGCCTCAACAAGTACCTCCTGCCTACAGTGTGGGGCAGCGCAGCAATAGGGTTTCAGCCTTCGTCTCTTCTGATCCAAACCCAGTGTACGCATAAGTGCAAACTTTTAAGACCTTCTGTCTTAAAGCCCTTTGACAACTTCTCAGTGATCTTCGGATAAACCCAACTCTTACAGAGGCCCTGCAACAGTGGCTTCCTCTTCCTTTTCCAACCTCATCCATCTCTACTCAATGCTTCTTTCCTCTGGGCTGAAGTTGTTAGTAGTTCTACTGAACACTCTTTTCCTTCCCATGCCTATCAATGAGCATGGCCACCTCCAGCTCAAAGTTTAGGTTTCAACTTAGAGGTCATTTTCTCTCCTCAGATCCCTCCCGGCTACCTAACACAAACTCTTGTCGAGGCAGGAACCATGTCACTCGTGTTCACTGTTACATCCCTAGCATCTATCAAAATGCCTGGCACTTTCTAAGCACTCAATAAATATGAATCAGTCAACAGAGTAATCTGAGCTATCTTAAAGAATGCCCTCGTGTCAACACATGTGGCAGGAAGATAAGAGTCCTCCTGTGAGTTCATTAACACGGTTTTACTATCACTAGCCAGAAATAGACTGACTGTGAGAAACTATGCCAAAATTAACACTGACTAAGCAGCAAGACTCTCAGAGCTGAAATATTCAGTATGAAGTAACACTTTGTGCCAAACAGATTCTTGTGTGTTCACTGGAAGGGTAGTAGCCTGAAGATCCAAGGAGCACGTGCCCTTCATTTCCTATCAGAGATGCTCCTTAACATAATTCCAGAATTCTTTCTCTCCCTTTACTCACTAATTCTGGAGTAATTTATCTGGTGGATAAACTGGTATGCAAAATTTAAGCTCAGTCCTTTTTCTTCCTTTTGAAGCTAGTCTGCTGTCTCTGTTCCTATGTATAAGAAGAGATCAGCGCACTGACTACACAAGGCCTGCAGTCTTTTTCTCTAAATAAATAAAGTTTTACAGAACACAGCCGTGCCCAATAGTTTGGTATTGTGTCTGGCTGCTTTCCTGCACTACAATCAGAGTTGAGTAGCTACAGGTGTGACAGAAACCATGCAACTTGCAAAGGTATTTACTCTTTGATCCTTTATAAAAAAAAGAAAAAGAAAAAGATCCAGGTTCTACGGTGCTGTCTCATTTATACTGCTTAAAATGTGCTTGGAAACTCTGCTTAATTCTGTAATTCAGTCAGCAAGCCATTTGGCCCTCATGATAAATCTCCAATTTAATCTTCATCAGTAGTATATTTTGACCTCCATCTTTACACTTCATTTTATATCTAATTGTGTACAGAGAGCCAAATAGGAAAGAGTAATTCTTTATATTGTGCCCTCTAAAAGCAGTGAAAACTTCACTGATGTAAATTTCCTAAGCATATTTATTATATTCAAATATGAAAGTGGAGGGGAAGGACTCAGACAAGTACTTATTCAAGCTATGAAGTACCTGGAACCTGCTTCTCAAAGGAAATAATGGTTTTACATCTGGGAAACTTATGTTAGGTCTTTCATTTTATAGAAATTTATACTTGTATTTTCTGTAAAAAGTTTGTTAGTCTTTGGACATTATTGATTCTTGTTTCTTTGAATGTTTCTGTCTCTCAAAACAAATCAATATTACACAGAAAGTAGCAGTAGATCACCTATTTCCAGTTAACATTAGTGAAAAAACTACTCCAATAATTTACTGAGGAGCATTTATCTTTTTTTCTCGTACTGATGCTAGTTAAAACCTTATGGCTAGTGACAATTCTATTATACTTCCTTGCGAAACTTTACCTGTAAGAATATTAAACTTGACAATATTGCTAAGAGGTTAAACAGAGGGAATTAATATTTTCCTAAGTTTGGGCTTCCCTTGTGGCTCAGCAGGTAAAGAATCTGCCTGCAATGCAGGAGACCTGGGTTTGACTCCTGGGTTGGGAAGATCCCCTGGAGAAGGGAAAGGCTACCCACCCCAGTATTCTGGTATGGAGAATTCCATGGACTGTATAGTCCACAGGGTCACAAAGAGCTGGACACAGCAACTTTCACTTTTACTTTCTTGCACGTTTACAGAACACTGTGTTGTTGCTGTTTACTCAGTCATGTCCGACCCTTTGCGACCCCATGGACCGTAGCCTGCCAGGGTCCTCTGTCCGTGAGATTTTCCGGGCAGGAATACTGGAGTGGGTTGTCAGTTTTTTCTCCAGGGGATCTTCCCAACCCAGCAATTGAAGTCACATCTCCTGTTTGGCAGGTGGATTCTTTACCACTGGGCCACCAACAACAGTTCAGTCGCTCAGTCGTGTCCAACTCTTTGTGACTCCATGGACAGCAGCACACCAGGCTTCCCTGTCCATCACCAACTTCTGGAGCTTGCTCAAACTCATGTCCATCGAATTGGTGATGTCATTCAACCATCTCATCCTCTGTCGTTCCCTTCTCCCGCCTTCAATCTTTCCCAGCATCAGGGGCTTTTCCAATGAGTCAGTTCTTCGCATCAGGTGGCCAAAGCATTGGGAGTTTCAGCCTCAGCATCAGCCCTTCCAGTGAATATTCAGGTCTGATTTCCTTTAGGATGGACTGGTTGGATTTCCTTGCAGTCCAACACTCAACAGTCTTCTCCAGCACCACAGTTCAAAAGCATCTATTCTTCAGCACTCAGCTTTCTTTATAGTTCAACTCTCACATCCACATATGACTACTGGAAAAACCATAGCTTTGACTAGACGGGCTTTTGTTGGCAAAGTAATGTCTCTGCTATTTAATATGCTGTCTAGGTTGATCATAGCTTTTATTCCAAGGAGCAAGCGTCTTTTAATTTCATGGCTGCAGTCACCATCTGCAGTGATCTTGGAGCTCAAAAATATAAAGTCTGTCACTGTTTCCATTGTTTCCCCATCTATTTGCCATGAAGTGATGGGACTGGATGCCATGATTTTAGTTTTCTGAATGTTGAGTTTTAAGCAAACTTCTTCACTTTTCTCTTTCACTTTCATCAAGAGGTTCTTTAGTTCTTCACTTTCTGCCATGAGGATGAGCCATCAACATAGTCCAATAATAATCACAAATAAGATATTTAAATAGCCCAATATGAGTGCTACATATTTTTATCACATGCTCCTTATTCATTTCAATTTCTTAACCAATTTTGTCCAATTTAAGATCATTTCTCTGGTACTACACATCTCACATTTCCAAAGTTTTCTACTAAAGTTGCTTAAGTAATTTAATACAAGAATATTAGCAAACACATTATGGTATATAAAATACTTCTTTACCTATTACTAAGGCTTATTTTGGGTTGTTGGAAATTCTTGTTAAAACAAAAGAGTAAGAAATAAATCAGAGCTCTTCAAGGAAATCACTTTTGTGTAAAAAAGTTTTAAATAACAGAAGCTAAAAAGGATTTATTTTCCTAAATAATGTATTTTATAATCTCAATTAGGATGCTTCTTTGCATTCCCAATGTTCAGCAAAAGACTACAATATTTTTTTCACAATCCTTCAATATACTCTGACATAGACCTTTTATGAGAGCTGTCACCTTCCTAAATTGGAAAAAAAAAAAAAACCCAAAACTAGATAAAAATCACACAGAAAGAATGAGATTCCATGTAAATGATAAATATGACTCTGACAATCAGAAACAAACATCTGTCTTTATGTTTTCTTCTTATTTGGTGGGACAGAGAAACAAAAACAAACTTTTCAGTCTTTTTTATTTTTCCATCAGAAATCTATTCCTCTGCATAAACATATTCTCAGTACTATTTAAGGAAGAGAGCATTCTGTTGACAAAAACCATGGACGTAAAAACACTTCAGGGGCTTCTAAGCATATTTATTCAATGCATCGCTTACTGAATTGAAACTGCATTAGGTTACTTAACACTGACTGCTACAACAAACAAGAGCTGGCTGGCTTATGACAGAGACTCTGGAGTAGGCAGCCTTCTAAGTCACCAGAGCGTGAGAGAAAGGATCAAGGGAGGAGGTACACTGCCTCAGCCCAGAAGTGACACAGAATATTTTTCCACACAGTCTACTGACCAGAAAGGAATTATAAGTGTCCAACACAATCACACAGAAAGGTAGGAAATGCAGAAGCACATGGAAAAGTTGGTCTCTACCTCAGACACATAACTCTAAAGTACTGCTCAGAGAAATTCCAAACTTTCTGTGTTAGAACATCAGGTTGTGACTGGCCACTAAAACTAAAATTAGTTAGACAGATCAACTTTAAATTACACTCTCTACAAAGTCTAGTATTTTTCTTCTGGTGTTTAAAAAAAAAAAAAAAAGGTCTATACTGCTTGTTTAAACTACTTCATTTTGACAGTTTTTTCCAAAAAATACTATCAATAATTAGTCTTAAGAACACTTAAAAGATAAGCCTTTGAAATTAGTTTTATGGTTTGAAATGCAGACAATGTTTTATTAAGTTAGAAAAGATTTTTAAAGCACCTCACAATTTATCAACTAGAGATAGAAAAAGGGATTATGCCAAATGTTTTATATAATACCTAATTTACAATGTCTCTTCTTAATGTAAAGAAGTGTATTTTATGATACAGTGTCAAAAAATTATTTTAGTACTCCACATGAATAGCAAACACATAAGAAAAGCGTTTAACTTCAGTAGTCATCAGGGGAAAACAAATTAAAAACACAATGCCATGTCACTATACATCTAGCAGAATGACTAAAATTAAAAAGGCAATTTCAAGTGCTGGTGAAGATATAGAATAAATGAACTCATAATCTGCTGGTGCAAATGTAAAAAACAATCAAACAAACAAAAAAACTTCAGGCAAGTAACTAACAAAATCTACGGTGCAGAAGCCATCCTACTAGCTTACTGGAGGACAGTGACTAGAGCGATAGGAGGCGAAAACGCAGAAGGAACTGGTAATGATCTGTGTTTTTACACAGATGACAGTTACATGATATGCTCACTCTGTGAAAATTCATAGGGGGTGCTCTTAATCATTCTTTCACTTTTCTGTATGTATCTCATACCCTAATAAAAAACTTACCTTTAAATTAATAAAGAATTTAGTAAAGAATTTAGAAAATTGTTACCAGTAAAGAAACAGAATCTCTTAACTTACTATATTTTACACCATTATGTATTAGTTCCAGTATTCCTTACTATGTTTAATGGTAATTTTTGAAATGGCTATTCTTGTTGCCATGTGAGCATCTCATTTTTGATAACTATATATATTAGTCCTTATGAATTAAAATATATGTTTGTTATTCTCTCAAAAAAAATGTTTCCTTGCAAGTAATGGGAGAGCTTTTTCAATTTCTTGTGATAATCCTATTAAAGATTTCAGTTCTAAAACAGAAGTTTGGCACATGAAAAGATGCTCAACAGCACTCATTATCAGAGAAATGCAAGTTAAAACCACAATGACGTACCATTTCACGCCAGTCAGAATGGCTGCTATCCAAAAGTCTTCAAGCAATAAATGCTGGAGAGGGTGTGGACAAAAGGGAACCCTCTTACACTGTTGGTGGGAATGCAAACTAGTACAGCCACTATGGAGAACAGTGTGGAGATTCCTTTAAAAACTGGAAATAGAACTGCCTTTCGACCCAGCAATTCTACTGCTGGGCATACAAACCGAGGAAACCAGAATTGAAAGAGACACGTGTACCCCAATGTTCACTGCAGCACTGTTTATAATAGCCAGGACATGGAAGCAACCTAGATGTCCATCAGCAGACGAATGGATAAGAAAGCTGTGGTACATATACACAATGGAATATTACTCAGCCATTAAAAAGAATATATTTGAATCAGTTCTAATGAGGTGGATGAAACTGGAGCTGATTATACAGAGTGAAGTAAGCCAGAAAGAAAAACACTAATACAGTATACTAACACATATATACATGGAATTTAGAAAGATAGTGATGATAACCCTGTATGCGAGACAGCAAAAGAGACACGGATGTATAGAACAGTCTTTTGGACTCTGTGGGAGAGGGCGAGGATGGGATGATTTGGGAGAATGGCATTGAAACATGTAAATTATCATATGTGAAACAAACCACCAGTCCCGGTTCGATGCATGATACAGGGTGCTCAGGGCTGGTGCACTGGAATGACCCTGAGGGATGGGATGGGAAGGGAGGTGGGAGGGGGGTTCAGGAAGGGGAACACATGTACACCCATGGCAGATTCATGTCAACGTATGGCAAAACCAATACATTGGCAAAACCAATACTTTACTTTATTGTAAAGTAAAAATAAATAAAATTTTTTAAATTTAATTTGATTCAGAAAAAAAGTAAAAAATAAATAAAACAGAAGTTTAGGGCATATCTATACCATAAAATAAGACACCAAAAACACTGATTTTAAAATATTACACTATGGTAACACATGTAGGAATTTTCGAGATGACCTAGGTCAATTCCTATTATATAAAAAAAAAACAAAAACAGGCAATTTGCTCAAGGTTGAAAACCAGGTGGCAACAGATACTAGCAGTCAGCTCTCCAGGATGAGAGATTGCTCATTTTACTGCTGCACTGTCTTCCTGCCCATCTCACTGGTACGAGGAATGGAGACTTTACTATTTAACACTTCCAGGGATTTCCTAAATGATGCCTTTCAAGTTGGATTCAGTGAGTTCAAGGCATATAATAATTATATAAAATGAGTATCAACAGTACTTAGAGTATTTATCTTGAAAACAACTTTCAAAAATCAATGCATTAAACTTACTGTGTGATCATTTCACAATATATACAAATATTAAATCATTATGTCCTACACCTGACATTAATACAATGTTATGTCAATTATATCTCAATTTAAAAACCCATTATGTAGGCCTGCAAAAAACTAACTTAGCAAAATCTGCACCAACTCTGGAATATAACTTTAATACATGTTATCAACAAACTGCAAAAGCACAAATTCCCAATGTGGAACCAAACTGAAAAGATCTTTCACTGAACAATTTTTCACTTTGCTTTACTTCTATTTTCCTAGTTCAACATTTATTTTATTAAATTCAAACACAGGTAGTACTTTATATTCAAACATATTTCTCTCTGTATCTTTTTTCCCATATTTTAACATTCATCAGTTGAATGTTAAATTACTACTACTCGCCTATCAGTTCCATGTCTTTTTAGAGCTTCCCAATTACAGCTGGACAGAGAAGCCTGGCAGGCTACCGTCTGTGGGTTCGCAAAGAGTCAGACATGACTGAGAGACTACCACACACAATTATAGCTATGTTATGTATTTTCAAAATATTTTCATAATATGTGAATCATATCCTATTTAATCAATTAAATATATTCTATCTTTGTATTTCAATGGATAAACATGATTTATCTTGAGTGATTTTTTTTCCGGTCTAAAAATTACCAATACAAGCCTATAGATGATAAGCTGGTTAAAGCAAAGCAAAAAAAAAAAACTTTTAGAGACAATTTCTTGTCAACCAGTTTATCAGGGCGTTAAGTCATTAACTGCCACTTGCTTGGGTTACCTGTACTTACTTTTTTAAATAGAGAACATAATAAGAGCTGAAGAAACTTCAAGGTTTGATAACTAGACCATAGTTAGACCTGCAGATTCAATCTCTGATTCCGAACACTTTACTGAGAAGCAAAGGAATCCCATAAGTAACCTCTGGATACTTACTGCCTGTTGATATAGACATTTTTAAATTTAATAAATGAGTTAAAGCGAGTAAGGCATCACAGAAGACAGAGAGAGTAAGAGAGATCGAGAGAGTGAGAGAGGTCACAGTATCTCTCCCTTGATAATCTCCATTAAACTTTATGGATATGTTTAGAACGAAAAAGAATTAGGAGGAACAGAGGATGAAAAAGGCACCAGAAATTTTCAGCCCTATATTTTACCACTGGAGAATTCTTACTGTCTAGAAGACCATGAGCATAGGGGTGGGATGAGGCGGGGTACCAGGACAGGAAAGGCACAACTGCAAGCTGCCATGCTGAGCTTACAAACAATCATCAAAAGGGGCTTTGGGAGCTCACCAGCTGCAAAGTTTTTGTATTAGGCTGTGATTCCACTGGGAGGATGGGAGCCCCTAAATAATGATGTCAAAAGAGTTTTTACATGCCCAAGAAGCTATTTTAAGCAAACAAAAATCTACATTTGTTTCTAATGGAGGTTAAGGCCTTTAGGGATTAGAGCTAGAGAGTGTAGATGGCCATTATCTAAATAAACTTATTATTCCCAGTACAACAGAGGAGTATATTCCTAAAAAGGAATATATAGCATTTTCACTGTAAAGCTTCAAAGAAATGAAATGTCAGAAAAAAGTTTCATTTTGACAATTATTATGAAAGTGAATTTAAGAATTAAAAAGTGACTACTGGAAAATTCCCAGAATTTCATTAATGGAACATTGCTGCATCACAGTTGAATGCTTTTTTTATTACAGAGGTTATAACCATGACTAGTTCCATACAATTTTGAGAAAGTGAAATTATGATGCAACTGCTGGGAAGTTTTTACAGACCTCCTTTCCTGTTTACCATCCTACCTAGTACACCTCAGTAAGTGCAATGTTCATGTTTACCTGTCTAAAAAGCAAAATAATTTTTTTTCAAGAAAAGGAAGATATCTTCAATTAATAGACCAAAATATTACCTAAAAACATCTGGTCTTAAGAATCCATGAAAAAAATAAGTGTTTTTCCAATCAAGGAAAAATCTTTTGTAAAATTCTCAAAGCAAACTGCATTTGCATCTTCAGCCTATTTCCAGTTATTCCAAATAATGTGCTTGTTTCCTTCTTTGCAGCTTACCAACTCTATGCCAGAGGTTCTGTTCCTAGCATCTTGATGCAAAGGGCTCTCCTGATTACTACTTGTTTATAGATTATGATGATGCTAGCAAACAGGTGCCTTTCCAAAGGAAAGTATTAATATTACAAGGGGAAGTACCACAGAAAATCACCTTAAAATATAAACTGACTTTGTCCATAAACACAATGAAATTCAAGAGATAAATTTAAAATAGTGTATAGATTTTTGCAAACATGGCTAAAAATCATTTAAGATCATAACAGATCACAAGCTAACTTAAGGGTCAGCAATAAAAAGTTATATAAAAAGCATTGTGTTATATTGTTAGGCATTATCACATGCAGAAAGCATGACTACACTTTTTCTACTATAATGGTTTTCAAATTGTTTATATTAAACACTCCTCAGGCTCCTCAGTCTAATGAAGAAAAACTAACATAAATGAAAACATAAGATTATAAACAGATCCTGAAACATATATAGTGTGCCTGGGTATTGTTTACATGTTTCTGAGAAAGTCAACATGGTTTGTCAGTTTGTCTGTTTTCCCGCATGCTTGTTAAATAATTATATTGCAAAGTTGCTCAAAATTGTTCAGAGGTTTTGAAAGAACCAAGTTGAAAAGCCCTGTGGGAAGGCAGAAGTCTGATAAGCTTCCTGAACATGACTCCTTTCTTTGAACAAGAAGATAAAGAAGCAGAACTACTTGGTGATCCTATCTGGGATAGGGAACAAGAATGAGATTTTTTTTTTTTTTAAGCTGAATAGATACTAACCATTCCTTAGAGTTGAGAACAGAAAGGCCACACAAGCAAAACTTCAAGTCACAGTATGGTATAGACATGCACAATCTTGAGCACTTAGTAACAAGCAGCTTTGTTAGTCCTCTTGAAAACTCATTAGTCCCTATAAAACCACAACCAACCTGGCAAACAACTAATATAGTATTAAGAAAAGAAAATGCCTGCAAAAATCCAATATAGGATTTCAGAAAAATTTAAAGCTCACTAGAGAAATACTTCCTGGTGGCTCAGACAGTAAAGAACCTGCCTGCAATGCCAGAAATCCCAGTTTCATTCCTGGGTCGGGAAAATCCCCTGGAGAAGGGCTAAGCTACCCACTCCAGTGTTCTTGGGCTTCCCTGGTGGCTCAGACAGTAAAGAATCAGCCTGCAATGAGGGAAACCTGGGTTTGATCCCTGGGCTGGAGAGATCCCCTGGCAGAGGGTATAGCAACCCACTCCAGTGTTCTTGCCTGGAGAATCCCAGGGACAGGGGAGCCTGGTGGGCTGCCGTCTATCGGGTCACACAGAGTCGGACACGACTGAAGTGACTTAGCAGCAGCAGCAGCAACATAGTAAAAATGAATCAATAATGCAAAGACAGTATTAATCACATGGAATTTTCACGGTTTGCTTTTGTCCTAAAAGAGGTTTTCTCTGGACGTAGCTGTACAACTAAGATACCTGGATTAGAACTAATTAATCTGTGTAAACTCTGTAAAGACTGCCTATTTATTTAGGCACATCTGACTTTCAAAGCTCTGTATCTTGAGGAGAGTAGTTTAAATTTGCCATGTGAATCACAGTGACATCTAGTGGCAACTCTGTTGAACAGTACCCATTTGGTACTTCATTTTCTAAGAAACAGCAAAGAACAGTGCCCAGCAAAATGGGGCGGGGGGGGGGGGGGGGCGCTGCACTCAAATACTGCTGAAGGAATGAACTACTCTGTCGTTAGTATTTTAAGCGAATATTTCAATTTTCCTACTCCCACTGAACTTCCTCCTTCCTTTTACTTACCATTTCCAGTCCTGCAATCTCCAGTTTTCTGTCTGCAAGTTCCCTTCTATCCTTATTCACGTGTCTCCTTCTCTATAGAATCCTTGGTCAGTCTCTATTTTTCTCATCTAGTTTTTCTTTCACTGCACACATTATATCACTCTCAGTGTGCTATTCAATCTATTTTCCATGTAACTGTTCTGAGCAATGATATATTAAATCATGAAACTAAGCCAAAAACAAAAAAAACTACACTATAATTCATGTAACCCTGGGAAATTAACTCATCTCTTTCTGACTGGACCATCTATCAAGTCAAATAGATAATGATTATTTACAAAAAAGCAGACATCTTCTTTACCCTATTCAAAACTGTCTCCTCTAAATGCCAACTCTCTCATCCTGTAATGACCTTACTTCCTAGAAAATATGGAAACTGCTGAATGCAAATAATCTCAGGGCTTCCCTGGTGGCTCAGTTGGTAAAGATCTGCCTGCAATGCGGAATACCTGGGTTCGATCCCTAGTCTGGGAAGATGCCTTGGAGGAGGGCATGGCAAACCACTCAAGTAGCCCTTTTGGAGAAACCCCATGGACAGAGGAGCCTGGTGGGCTGCAGTCCATAGGGTCTCAACTTTCCATTTGAAAGAGTCTCTTTATTTGGAATGCTGTATTTCAAAGGAGGATGTATATATTCTCCTTTTCAAGGGCTATCCTCTGTTCTTCTGTTACCTATAAAAATCTTATATCAATGATTATATCTCCCTTGAATCGTCAGAATTTCCCTCTGTATTCTGACTCTTTCCCTAACCTATGAACATGCTCACCCCATTCAAGCATCATCTTTCTTGACCTGCTACAATGTTTTCTTTACTTATATCAAAAATAACTCAAAAGTAACAATGTATAATGACTTTCTCCATTTCTTCCATATCCACCTTCAACTCTCTGTAATTTATCATCACTATTCTACTGAAACTGGTCTCTACAAGGTCATTATTGAAACTGTCATTAATGACCTCTTTTCAGGCCTCATTCATAAATCCATACATGTGGATAACTGCTATTGCTTAGCTTCTATGGCACAGCAATCTTTCTAGCTTTTCCAACCTCCTTCATAACTCTCCCTGCCTACACTCCTCAGATTGTCTAAATGCAATATGGACTTCCATTTATTTCAATAGAAAGAGGCAAAGAAGTATTTCTATGAATAAAGCGGTTCAGTTACTAAACGGAAATTAATCTGCCTACGAACTCAGCCCAAATTTACACTCTGCTGATCTGCCCCACTTCTTCAAAATACTACTTTAAACCTCTTTCATTTAAATTTATCCCAATAACTTCCAATCATAATTTCATTATCTCTAATAATCCAAACTTTACACGCTACTGATACTAACATATATTTTATGTCATCTTTAGATGTGTCCTAAGTCTTCCTTATTTCACACAAGTTACTTGCAACTACTATATGCACCCCTATCCTGCCACTCTCCTTTCTTCCACCCCTCCCTTTCTTACCCTCTCTCCTGATCACACAGATACACACAGTATTTTACAAGAATAGCGAGCTTAATGCCCTTATCCTCCAATTGAGGTTATTTCTAAATATATTGTATTTTTCATGCACACACTAGGTTCTTAATACATATTATTAATTAAGGCTAGACAGCCTTAACAGTCAATTTACTACTAGGAAATAATAAAATCATATTTTTAGATAATTTTTTTTTTAAAGAAAACTTCCTTTTGTCTTAGTTGCTGGTTATAAATTAGGTACTCACAATATTAGGTTATAAACACACATAGGAAATGAGTTAATATTTTGGGGGAAAAAATTATTAATTTGGAATTCTCTGACCCAATTTACCTGTGAAAATTACATGTCATAACTCTAAATTACATCAAGCGAGACATATTTTTTTAAATGCTTCTCAAAGATAGCCTACTAAAGGAAAAAAAGAAATTCTAGAAAATTATTACTACAGAATCACAAAGAACAACACATTTTAAGTATCTATGCAACTTCTATAATGTGAAGATACTTTCCACAAGGCAAGTACAAAGACCACTCATGTTACAGAATTTTTAAAGTGCATCTAAGGCAGTGATAAGTCTGACTTGTCTACCAAATGTTTGGATTTAAGTATAAAGAAAGCTTAAATGATTAATAGTCTAAGAAATATACCTGCTGCTGCTGCTAAGTCGCTTCAGTCGTGTCCAACTCTGTGCGACCCCATAGACAGCAGCCCAAGGGCTCCTCCGTCCCTGGGATTCTCCAGGCAAGAACACTAGAGTGGGTTGCCATTTCCTTCTCCAATGCATGAAAGTGAAAAGTGAAAGTGAAGTCGCTCAGTCATGTCCGACTCCTCGCTACCCCATGGACTGTAGCCTACCAGGCTCCTCCGTCCATGGGATTTTCCAGGCAAGAGTACTGGAGTGGGTTGCCATTGCCTTCTCTAAATTTTACATATATAATACATTCTTAATTGCTTTTGGAGAGGACAGTGCTGTATTCATCTTTTAAAATGATACAGTCCTTGTTTTTGTTTTGCTGTTTTCCGCCTTAGCCTAATGAAGACAAAGACGGGATATTCTGCTATGCGCCTCACTGTCAAAGGGTGAGTGGTGCCCTAATCTGAGAGGTATATCAGGGCTCCAACTCAGAAATGCCAAACGGAGAAAGCAGGAACATTCACTGCAGAATGAACTTTTGTCTACAGGAACAGGCTTGAGATACACACGGAACAACTGAAACAGGATCCAGCCCACAGGGAACGGGGCTGGGAAGAAAAGGATATGGGAGACAGAAAAGCAGGACTGAGACGGGCAGTATGGGCTAAGCTCCTAGGTGTCAAGGAGGTCGCCTAGCCTCTAGAAACTTCAGCCAAGGGGATCTTCAACTGCCAAGCCAATCTGCTATCCACAATGATATTCCACCCAACCAAAACTCCACTGGCTCCAGGAAAAAGGGAAAGAACTTACTTATAGAAGCCTGGTTCACTAATCACAATCAGCTGCTGAGCAAGGGCTAACACTGTTTTGGGGTCTTGTAACTGCTTGCCGGTGACCTCTTTTTAATCTAATAACTATGAGCTTCTTTACTTTTGGTACAAAGCCAGAAGTCAGCATACGAACGAACATTTTCAACTAAGAAAAAAATCTACTCAATATCAGAAGGTACAAAAAAAGGTGATATTTATCCAAAATGAAGCATATAAGCACCTAAAAGGTATATCTAGTAAAGTGATATGGTATGGCATTTTAAACAGCCCTGTAATGTTGAATTAATTATAGTGACCATGAGCTGTGCTTTACAAATAGCTTTGATTCTGAAACGAATGTTCTTTGCAATTGATAATACTAATTCAGCCTTTTCTTGTAGTTGATGCTATAAATATTACAGAAATTATGTACTGCCCATGTTCATTACACGAATTTCACATAATAGGTTTGTTAATTTTTCCCTAAAATAGATAAAATAATTAATCCTTAGTAAGGATTAATTATTTGCCAAATGTAATTTTCTAAAAAACCTCATTCCAATTATACACAATATTAGATTTGGTGTTTTCAACTTTTATTTTTTCAAACTCAATAGATTTTAAACTTTAAAATAATAAAAACACTTTGCAGGTTTCTAACTGGTCTTTTACACTTTAACTTCAGGGGTAGCCTTTGGGTACCCTGACTGCTTTGTTCCAGAGAATAATGCTGTTATTAAATTTAAGGGTGTCATCACAAAGGTATATTTAACGTTGTTAAATAATCCTAATCAGACCCAGGGATCGAAACTGGGCCTTCCGCGTTGCAGGCAGATTCTTTACCACCTGAGTCACCAGGGAAGTCCCAAGAGTTTTATTCTTGTGTTTCAGCCCCTCTTGAGATACTGTGCTGTGCTGTGCTTAGTAGCTCAGTCTTGTCCGACTCTTTGAGACCCCATGGACTGTAGCCCACCAGGCTCCTCTGTCCATGGGGGTTCTCCAGGCAAAACTACTGGCATGGGTAGCCTATGCCTTCTCCAGGGGATCTTCCCAACCCATGAATAGAACTAAAGTCTCCCACACTGCAGATTCTTTACCAGTACATTACCAGGGAAGCCCTGTACCAACTAAAGCAGCCTTAAATAAAGATCCTTGGAACCAACGATGGGAAAAAGGAAGTTAAAGTTTCCATCCCTCTTCTCAGGCACAAAATTGGCAGAAAGCAAATATCTGAAATGGTTAAGTGTACCTTTGGCATATTTTCCTGCAATCTTTTCCAATACACATTTTTTCTCCGACATTCAGATATTTTTTCTATCAGTTTCAAGAAATTCCTGCCTCTTCCATCACGTTGTACCATCTCGATCTGCTGTAACTTCCCCAAATGCTCCATATTTCAAAGTTGATGATCTTCCCTTTACCAGCACCTGATGTCAGCAAGGCAAGAAGCATACAAACAGTCAAAGGAATAAGTGAAAAGCTATGCCTAAACCTTTTAAATTTTTACTGAGTTGTCCAGAAATTTGGGGTTTTTTCCCACAAAATGGCTCTAGTAGCATTCAGTTCAGTTTAGTTCAGTCGATCAGTCGTGTCCGACTATTTGCAACCCATGAATCGCAGCACGCCAGGCCTCCCTGTCCATCACCAACTCCCAGACCTCACTCAGACTCACGTCCATCGAGTCAGTGATGCCATCCAGCCATCTCATCCTCTGTCGTCCCCTTCTCCTCCTGCCCCCAATCCCTCCCAGCATCAGGGTCTTTTCCAATGAGTCAACTCTTTGCATGAGGTGGCCAAAGGATTGGAGTTTCAGCTTTAGCATCAGTCCTTCCAATGAACACCCAGGGCTGATCTTCTACAGAATGGACTGGTTGGATCTCCTTGCAGTCCGAAGGGCTCTCAAGAGTCTTCTCCAACACCACAGTTCAAAAGCATCAATTCTTCGGCACTCAGCTTTCTTCACAGTCCAACTCTCACATCCATACAAGACCACTGGAAAAACCATAGCCTTGACTAGACGGACCTTTGTTGGCAAAGTAAAGTCTCTGCTTTTCAATATGCTATCTAGGTTGGTCATAACTTTCCTTCCAAGGAGTAAGCATCTTTTAATTTCATGGCTGCAATCACCATCTGCAGTGATTTTGGAGCCCCCCAAAATAACGTTTGACACTGTTTCCACTGTTTCCCCATCTATTTGCCATGAAGTGATGGGACCAGATGCCATGATCTTCGTTTTCTGAATGTTGAGCTTTAAGCCAACTTTTTCACTCTCCTCTTTCACTTTCATCAAGAGGCTTTTAGCTCCTCTTCACTTTCTGCCATAAGGGTGGTGTCATCTGCATATCTGAGGTTATTGATATTTCTCCCGGCAATCTTGATTCCAGCTTGTGCTTCCTCCAGCCCAACGTTTCTCGTGATATACTCTGCATATAAGTTAAATAAGCTGGGTGACAATATACAGCCTTGACGTACTCCTTTTCCTATCTGGAACCAGTCTGTTGTTCCATGTCCAGTTCTAACTGTTGCTTCCTGACCTGCATATAGGTTTCTCAAGAGGCAGGTCAGGTGGTCTGTATTCCCATCTCTTTCAGAATTTTCCAGTTTATGGTGATCCACACAGTCAAAGTTCAGGTGTCTTTAATTTCAGTCAACACAATTTTGTTAGATTGTATTGTGATAGCTGTCATCTCACTGTACATCTGTTTAAAAATCAAAATTAGTGAATTTTTGAGAGCCATTTTAATATTAAAGATAGAAGAATAAAGCAACATTTTGGCATATTATGCTTTATTATCTCAAGAAAGGTAAAAATGCAACTGAAAAGCAAAAAAAAAAAAAAAAAAAGATTTGTGCAGTGTATAGAGAAGGTGCTGCCACTGATCAAAGTGTCAAAACTGGTTTGTGAAGTTTTGTGTGGGAGATTCCTAGTCGGACAATGCTCCATAGTCAGGCTATGGACCAGTTGAAGTTGACAGTGATCAAATTGATACTTTAATTGAAAACAATCCACATTATACCACATAGGAGGTAATCAATATACTCAAAATATTCAAATCAAGCATTGAAAATCACCTTCCTCAAGCTTTGTTGTGTTAATTGCTTGGATGTTTGGGTTCCACGTAAGTGAAAAAAAAAACCTTGACCGTATTTCTGCGTGAGATTCTCTACTTACAGCAACAAAAACATTCCGTTTTTAACACAAATTATGACAGGCAATGAGAAGTGGATACTGTATAATAACACAAAATGGAAGAGATCACGGGACAAGGGAAATGAACCACCGCCAACCACAACAAAGGTCAGTGTTCGGCCAAAGAAGATGATGCTGTGTTTATAGTAGGACTGGAAGGGAGTCCTCTATTATGAGCTCCTTCTGGAAAACCAAACGATCAGTTCCAAGTACTGCTCCCAGTTAGACCAGTTGAAGGCAGCACAGGACAAAAAGTGTCCAGAATTAGTCAACAGAAAATGCATACTCTTCCAACAGGATAATGCAAGATCACATGTTTCTTTGGTGGCCAAGCAAAAACTCTTCCAGCTTGGCTGGGAAGTTCTGATTCATCTGCCATATTCATCAGACATTAAACCTTCATATTTCCACTTATCTTGGTCTTTACAAAATTCCCTTAACTGAAAAAATTTCAACTCCTTCGAAGACTGTAAAAGGCACTTGGAATAATTCTTAGCTCAAAAAGATAAACTGTTTTGGGAGGATGGAATTACGAAGTTGCCTGAAAAATACCAGAAGGCAGTGAAACAAAATGGTCAATACATTATTCAATGGTGGTCCTGGTGAAAATGAAAAAAATGTATCTTTTATTTTCACTTAAAAACCAAAGAAACTTTTTGGCCAACACAGTAAATATCTTGGCTACTAGCTTAAAGTTATAGTAATAACTTATAGGGCCTTAAGTAGTATATGAAATTAAAATATAAGCAATGTTTAATTAAAAAAACAGGGAATATGAAGATAAGCTGATATAAGAATAATCCTTGGAGATTTGCTTTTTGTAAAGAGACTTACATATTGGCTTAAGAAAAATTTTTTCTTTCAGTATATATACTTGGTAGTTCACATAATATTGTTCTCTTAAAACCCAATTTTGATCCTGTGAAGGCTGGTATACAAAGGAATGGTTTCTCCCAGAACAGATAACCATTTCATCATGTTACATTCCTCATCAAGACTCCCCAGCAGGTCTCTTTTTGCTACATCAAATTCAAACTTCAACAGATTAGAAAATTATGTAGCAGAGCTGAACAGGAACAGTTGAGACATATTAGAGAGGACAGCAAGAACTTTACCCCTAGAATCCCATCTTTCTTCATGAAGCCTTCTATAAAGTCAAATGGAGAAATAACAACAAACCACTTCTTATACTAATATAAAACAAGGTGGTGTTAGTCACTCAGTCATGTCCAACTCTGCAACCCTGTGGACTATAGCCCACCAGGTTCCTCTGTCCATGGAATTCTCCAGGCAAGAATACTGGAGTGGGTAGCCATTCTCTTCTCCAGATGTTCCCAACCCAGGGACTGAACCCAGGTCTCCTGCATTGCAAGCAGGTTCTTAACCATCTGAGCCACCAGGAAAGTCCAATATCTGAAAAAGGTTAGTGCTTATTTCCTATTTCCTTGAATTATTCTCTACATGTTTCATATATTGGTCTCTTTCCTGAGTAGATTACAGAAGCTTGGAAGTAGATTATGAAGTCCTTATGTAGGATTTGCCTCATTTCTACTTATTGTTTCATCCTGGTTACTAACAGTATACTCTGATACTCCTAAAATCCTATTTTGTATAATACATTGTAGAGTCATCCTACATCTAAAGACCATGTCTAAAATTTACTTACTTACATCGAGTACCTAATATATAATGTATAAAAACTTTCACTAGTTTTCAATATGGAGTTTTCATTTTTCTTGGCTCTTTGTACTTATCGTAATTAGCATTTATCACAATGGATAACTGTATATATAAACTGAATATATTTATCATAAATAAGTATATTTACATGACTAGCTGTTTAATACCTGTGTCTATATTTGATTTTAAGTTCCGTGATCAGCAGCACTCAACCAGGAGTGGCGATTTTGCTCCTCATCCCTGGTGGATATTTGACAACAGCTAGAGAACTTCCCTGGTGGCTCAGACCATAAAGGATCTGCCTGCAATGCAGGAGATCTGGGTTTGATCCCTGGGTCAGGAAGATCCCCTGGAAAAGGGAATGGCAGGCAACCCACTCCAATATTTTTGCCTGGGAAATTCCACAGAGAGAGGCACTATAGTCCATGGGGTCACAAACAGTCAGACATGACTGAAATGACAGTACACCACGCACACACACACAAATATACATATAAATGTATATATACACATACATATACATATATATATACACACACAGACACAGATACTTCCTAACTATGTACTTAAAGGGCTTGAGAACAGTGGCACCCAATACAATGAACAAAAACAACTAGTACAAAACATTTTCAGCTCTAAATACACACAAATATGACTCCTTGGAGCATAATGATTCTAGAGCTATGGTGGGGATACAGCAAGATGATCTTAGAGTATCTTGTGCAGATAGTAAGCATGTGCTCAAAGAACAATGGAGACAATGTGAGGATTAGATGGTAGTGACTGATGTATCAATATTAATTTCTTAATAGTTCAACTCTTTTATGTATGAGAATGTCCTTGATTCTAAGAAAAATTCATCAAAGTATGCAGAGATAATAAGGTATCCTATACTCAAATGGATCAGGAAAGAAATATTCTTCTGAATTATTCTAATTCTCTGAAATATTCTTACAACTTTTCTGTTTAAAATTACTTCAAAATGTAAATTAAAAAATAAATTAAATGTGAAGGTTTTTATATTTGTATTCCCTATTTGCATTTTGATACAGATTTATTGGACAACTAAAGCTCTTAATAGTTCTAGTGATAAATTGTATTCATTTGCTAAAACTCAATAAATACTGAGTACTCCATTCTATGACAGGCACTGGGAATATAATAGGAAAGAAAAATGAACAAAAATCACTGCTCATGAGCTCTATATTTTAATGGAGGAGAAAAGAATACATAAAATGTTAAGTACTGATAAGTGCTAAGAAGAAAAACACAAAACAGTCAAGGAAGGAATATAAAGAGTTTGGAGAGGATAGGGGAGCTAAAGTTTTAGATAAGGTAAATCAGGATGGCTGCCATTGCGAAGGTGATTTTTAAGGAAAATTGAAAAGATATGAGGAAGCTAGATGGAGATATATAGGGGAACAGTTTTCTTGACATAGAGAACAATAAGCCTTCGAGATGGGAACACAGTTAAATTAAGGTGCTCCTTGAACTGCTAAGGCCTCTGAAACAACTGGCAGATACAAAATCAATTCATAATCTTCCATCTTTCTGTAAATTCATGTTTTAAGCACTGCTCTGATTGAAATATTACATTTTTAAACACAACATGGGCTTCCCTGATAGCTCAGTTGGTAAAGAATCTGCCTGCAATGCAGGAGACCCTGGTTCAGTTCCTGAGTCCAGAAAATATGCTGGAGAAAGTATAGGCTACCCACTCTAGTATTCTTGGGCTTCCCTTGTGGCTCAGCTGGTAAAGAATCTGCCTGTAATGCAGGAGACCTGGATTTGATCCCTGGGTTGGGAAAATCCCCTGGAGAGGCTGCCCACTCAAGTATTCTGGCCTGGAGAATGCCATGGACTGTATAGTCCATGGGGTCACAAAGAGTTGGACACAACTGGGTGACTTTCACTTCACTTCACTTCAAACACAATATATTTTTAAATGAGGAAAAGTATGTTAAGAGATGAGAGGGAAATGAAGTAAACGTTAACCAATAACCATAAGTCTCTATATAAAGATGCTCAATTTTATGTGTATCTTAAGAGAATCAGTTGCTATTTTATAATCACACCTATCAGCAAGGTAGCTAGACTTCTAAGATATTAAGGAACAAACCTCTATGGATTAAATATTATTTCTTTAGACAATAAATAGTGTGGTTAGAATGCATCTCCTACATTAATGAAGGCACCTCACGTTTATATCATGATACTTCTAAATAATTTACCCTGATACTCCCAAACTGCACTGTAGCTACATGATATGGTTTTACACTTAAGGAGGCCCATCCTGTTAGTTGAGAAAACACCTGATTAATAGAGGCAATAGCTTCTAACCTAGCAATATGCATCCTCAGATATGAAGGCTCATGGTTAAACTTGATTTTTCTCTATTGTCTAACATATCACGTTTTATGTATTTATCTTCTTTATTGGTTATTTCCCTCACTTGTATATGAGCTCCATGAACATACAGGTACTCAATAAATATTTGACTGAATTTAAAAAATGAACAGATGGAGAACAGCTGACTGAGGCAAGCCTCAGCTCCCACTTTGGTAAGCACTTCCCCTTTACTTACTCTAAGTACTTACTGAATCCCAAACATCAAAACTCAGAATTGACAAAAAAATCTTCCCTGGCTACTGAAAATTCAGTCAAGCAAGGAACGAAAGTTTGGAAAGATTTCCTAAAACCCTGGGGATCATGTGTCAGTCAGCTGCACTATCAATATGTACCTATGAAGGAACAGTCCCAGTTACCTACATAGGCCTAAATAACACAGATCACCCCGTGACTTTAGTCAGAGGTCTAATGATCTTGCTCCACTTGATCCTTAACATTTAAACACATAAAATGGCTTACTGCATGCAAGGTACACCTCACCATGCCTGACACATAGGAAGGATTTAACGGTAGCCACAGAGATACCATCTAATCTAGAGACAGTTTTTTCAAGGCAAATAATATGAATGCATCTTAAGGAATGGAGTAATATATATTCATTTAAGAAACATGGTATTTTATTATTGAAGACAAAGCGCACAAAATTTTAGTTCCTTTATCTCAGAATCTTTCCTGCTGCCTGAATTGGTCCAATTCAACGTCTCATAAGAAATTATGATGTTAAGATAATTTCTTAAAGTCAAAATAATAGATGTTTGTCAGTACACCTGATAACTGGAAGTGAATAAAGCATCTACAGTTTCTCCCAACTTTCAAAAGAGTTAAGTGTAGTAGCTTCATAGTAATTCTGAGTTTCTAAAATGTTCTGGCACATATTGTGAAATGGATAGATTTTAAATATGTTTATTAAAATTAGTCTTTCATTCCAGAGGCAAAAGAAAATCATTTATTCTCAGGCTAGATTGATGATCATCTGTTCTTAAAATTTTTTCATGTCAACAGAAAATACTAAAAACCATAAACAATGAATTTACTATGCATACTTTTAATTGCTGACTATGAAACTCCTTTGTAATGATGTGATCAAGCTAACACACTATTTCACAGAAGCAAGGTATTTCAGGATGGAAAGACAATGTCAAAATTATCTTTTTTATCTGACTTATGTATAATCAAAGATTCACCTCTACAGATGGCTATCAAAGCATCCAAAAAAATATTTCCATGTTAACAGAGCATATTATGCTCCACAAAATGGACTATTTTCCACACTATTAATAAGGTTCTTAATGTATTTTCCTCCAAAAATGTCTTTTTGATTGTTAAGTCTTCTCAACAGTTACTTAGTAATTTCAGAAAATAAGTAAGACAGGAATGGCTAAAACGCTGACCTCAGCACATCTGGCAACAAAAATTATGCATGGCAAGGTAAAGACTGTTAACACTGTATTTAAAATGTAAATCTCATCTTCCAAAATCATTCACTTACTGTTCCAGAAATATTTCTAGAATGAACCATAGCTTTCAGGTTTGGAGCCAAGATTTACAGTGAAATTCAATGTTGGCTTACAGATATCTGTCATTTACTTTCTTTATGACATAGAGACAGACTTATCTGAATAGAAAATATTTTAACAACTTATGAAAGCAAAAAAATTATTCAATTATGAAATGAATTAAATATCAAATTTTCCTACTGAATGAAAAACTATCATCTTTCCATCTGTCATTTAATACTGCCTATTGTTTACTAGAATTATATGGATAACTATGTATTTTTTAAATTATCCAACTTAATGTTTATTTTATTATGTTGATAATTAACAAAACAAACAGTTAATTTCTATATCATCATTTTACTGCTAGTTCTCAAAAGTGAAGCGTTTATTCACTAGGATTTTGTTTCTGGAGATTCTAATCACCATTAACAATCCTGCCAATTAAATTATTTAAAGTTCACAGGCCCAAAATAAACCTCTAAATTCATTTTTCAAACTGGTAAGCTATACACAGAAAATCCTGCTATCTTTAAGACTCAGTATTCACAGGTAACTAAATAATAATTCAAATTTTACAAAAATTTAATTAAATTAATGAGAAAGTAAGAAGTTTATTGTAAGTCACTTGAAAGTTCACCTTATTAACTTAAGGCTTAAGTTCAGAGCCCAGCTGGAGCAAAATTCTCCAGCAGTCCCCTCATGAGTATCTGTCTTTGTCACCATGGGCTAAAAAGCAAGTCAACTGACAAGGAAAACTGCAATAGATTCAGCACAGAGTTGGACACAACTGAAGCGACTTAGCAGCAGCAGCAGCAGAATAAGGAAGAATTCATAGAACAGATGTCCATACCAAAATTCTTTGTAGAATATTCAAGTTTAAATAAAAACAACTGTGGTAATATAAAAAATGTTCAGTAAATCAAGTTGGGAGGCTTCTAGAAATGCTAGATCCTCTAACTCTATGCAAATTTTAAAGTAAGATTATTAAAAGAAGAATTAAAGGGAAAGTTTCCTATATACATGAAATGACAAACTGCCAACTGCGTATCATACAATTTTCAACATATTTCAAAGACTTTTTCAGCTTTACTGAGCTATAAGTTGTATGATATTAAACTGACTTGGCATGCACAAATATATATATATATATAAAGTAATATTCTGAATAATTTCTAGATGAGAATCCTAAGGAATATTATATTTACCTCCTTTATAATTCTAGAATTTACACATCACCATAGCTCAGTTGGTAGAGAATCCGCCTGCAATGAGGAGACCCCAGATCGATTCCTGGGTAAGGAAGATCTGCTGGAGAAGGAATAGGCTACCCACTCCAGTATTCTTGGGCTTCCCTTGTGGCTCAGCTGGTAAAGAACCGCCTGCAATGCAGGAGACCTGGGTTTGATCCCTGGGTTGGAAAGACCCCCTGCAGAAGGGGAAGGACACTCACTCCAATATTCTGGCCTAGAGAATTCCACGGACTGTATAGTCCATGGTGGTCACAAAGAGTCAGACAGGACTAAGCGACTTTCAATTCACTTTCCTTTAAGGTTTAAAATCATATTCCCTCTCAATTTGTTTCATTTTAGATGCAAATACCACTTTTCATTTAGTATCAGATGACATAAAAAAGCAGAGCCTTGGAGCAGCGTCTCAGAGCTATCTGAGGTGCTATCTCCCAGGCTGCAGCCTCAGTTCAGTTCAGTTCAGTCGCTCAGTGGTGTCTGACTCTTTGCGACCCCATGAATCACAGCACGCCAGGCCTCCCTGTCCATCACCAACTCCCGGAGTTTACTCAGACTCACGTCCATTGAGTCGGTGATGCCATCCAGCCATCTCATCCTCTGTCGTCCCCTTCTCCTCCTGCCCCCAATCCCTCCCAGCATCAGAGTCTTTTGCAATGAGTCAACTCTTGCAGCCTCATTTTGCCCCAAATAAAACTTTTGCAACTCTCACATCGTGCATCTTTTCTTAGTTGACAACTGCCAAGGAACTCGCTTGGGAAATAGATTTTAATGCATACAGTTTTGTCTCCGAAGTACCATAGTGTTTTAGGAACCCAGTTATTAGTTGTCTCTTAAAATTGTGTGTGACTGCTATATTTAAAATGGATAACCACAAGGACTTATTGTATAGCACATGGAACTTTGTTCAATGTTATATCACCATCTGATGGGAAGGGAGTTTGGGGGAATATGGCTGAGTACCTTCTCTATTCTTCTGAAACTATCGTAACATTGTTAATCGACTATACTCCAGTAAAAAATAAAAAGTTTAAAAAGAGTGCACAGCCTTCACATTTATATTTCATTCCATTAACCTAACAAATCAGCAGAATACTGAGACCAAGAGAAATTAATTTGAACACTCTCCAGCGGCTGGCTCTGCAGCACAACAGAAGCATTTCCATCCTGAATTTGTTTTACTCTGCAGATTTCTGAATGATAGAAAATTTTAGATTTAGACATTAGATTATAATCATACAAATGTTGGGAAAAATCCAACTTTTAAAAGAGGGAAAACAAAAATCTCTAAGTCATTACTTGTCTCTATTTGCAAAATTCTTAACTCAAAATTTCCTCTACCAAGGTGTAAGACACTATTTTAGTAACAGAATGGTTAGTTCTTTTTTTAATCTGCTATCATAATCAAGCAGTATTCAGAGAGTAAGACTGGAAGGAAGGAAATTAGTCAAAATGCAAACACTGAATCCTTATGAGAGAAAAACACAGCTAAAGTAAAAAAACACATATCTATATGTGCTGTGCTGTGCTTAGTCATTCAGTCGTCTCCAACTCTTTGCGACCCCATGGACTGTAGTCCACCGGGCTCCTCTGTCTATGGAGATTCCCTAGGCAAGAATACTGGAATGGGTTACCATGCCCTCCTCCAGATATGTGCTGTTTATATTAATATATCAAAAGTAACCATAAAATATTTGGGGGAAATCTTCATTCAAGGGTAATCTGAGTTAAACAATGTGTACTGAGAGTATAATCCCCTAAACTCTGGATTACTTTAATCATGTTAAATATAATACATACATATGCTGAGGGGAAAAAAATGGCTGTACTTTTAAGGAAAATTTTTACTAAATATATGTCAATTTAGAAAAAAGTATTCATGATAATATTTTAAATATAAATCATTAAATCCTGAGTACTGACTTCCAGAAAGCAAACTTACTTTAAAAATACACATTAACAAAGAATGATAATAAAAGAAAAACAACCCAAAAAGTCTATATTTAACTGGCTGCTCAATCATTAGAAAGGTGCCCCATAACTACCATATGTTACCCAAATATGTTATCACACCTACAATTCCATCATATGTCTCCCAAGAAATTAATTAGCTCTAACTTTTTCAACTTTGACAAAAACGTCTGCATCAGTCAGATTACTAGCTGTTACAAACATTTCAAAATTCAAAGCTTTCTTCAGCTTATATTTAACCTTTTAATTACTATTAATTATTTAGCAACATGCAGAACCACATTCATTAGACAGATGTCTAATTTTACAATTCTGAATAATGTAAAGTCATTTATATACATATTTACTTTTGGTACACATTTGCTTAGTTAACTTTAAAAAATAAAATTAATCTAAGTTCTAAAACTATTTACCGATACATCACTTCACATCTATGTTTAGGTTAAAGAAGAAAATACCTAAAATTTTCATTTTTTTCAAAAATCTAAAAAGTCTTAACAAGTTGAGGGCATATGACTTATGGTAATAAATGAATTAAGTGATTAGAAAGTTTATATATAAATTACAAAAAAAATCTAATAGAACATGTTAATTTTATAGATTTTATAATCTATCAGTAGTAAAAAGAAAGTGGCTAAGAAGGGAATTTTCATAAATATTCTTTATCAACTGTTTTAAAAGGAGAAAAAAAATCTATTCCTGTTTGATTTTTAGATCACTATCAGTTCATGCTATCCTCAACCATATAAACCAGTTTCCATCCCCACTATTTTATTTAAACTACTCCATTAAGGCTACCAATGGATTTCATAAGTACCCATTCCACAAATATTTATAGAGCAATGAACACCACAGACAAAAATTCTGTTTTCACAGAGCTTACCTTCTAACAGGAATGAAAGAGAAAACAAAAATAAATAAATTAGTCGTATAAATAAGTCAAAAAAATGGTGTATTAATAGTGGCAAGGGCAAGTAATTTCCTAATTCCTTTGTTAACCAAACAAAAATCAAACCAACCACAAATAAGGAAAGCTTGCACTGGGTTCAGTAAAGCTACATACAACAATGCTGAATTCTCCTTTTAGTTATCTCAGCTAGCAAAATAATGGATAACCTAAAAATCATCTCTATCTAGTAAGGAACTACATTTAAATTCCAAAGTCACTACTTCTAGGTCGAAATAAATATTCAAGTCAATCAGAATGAGGGCAGCCATAGGAACAGCCAACAATTTCCTGCTGGTAGCAATAAGTCTTTTCTTAGTGATTACTGAAATTTTTTGCTACTGCCAGGGAAAATGACTCCTATGAATTATACAATTTTTGAGCTTAAAAAACCTTAGAGATATCAGAAGTCCTCTAGGGAGCTTTCCTTGACCTCAAGAGGATTTAAGCATTTCTTTCTCTTTATTCCAAAATCTCATAAAAGTAAGGAACAAAGTTCTTACTTATCTTTGTATTCCCAGAACCTATCTCAGATCTGGCAAAAGAGTTTGAATAGACATTTCAATGGCACCCCACTCCAGTATTCTTGCTTGGAAAATCCCATGGATGCAGGAGCCTGGTGGGCTGCAGTCCATGGGATCACGAAGTCGGACACGATTGAGCAACTTCACTTTTCACTCTCATGCGCTGGAGAAGGAAATGGCAACCCACTCCGATGTTCTTGCCTGGAGAATCCCAGGGACAGAAGAGCTTGGTAGGCTGCCATCTCTGGGGTCGCACAGAGTCGGACACAACTGAAGCGACTTAGCAGCAGCAGCAGCAGACATTTCACCAGTGAAAGTACTGTTTAGTCTGGGAATCCCCTGGCAACCTAGTGGTTAGGATCCGGTGCTCTCACTACTGGGTTCAATCCCTAGTCAAGGAGCTAAGATCCTACAAGCAACACAGTTGTTGTTCAAGACTTGTCCAACTGTTTCTGACTCCATGGACTGCAGCATGCCAGGCTTCCCAATCCTTCACAGCACAGAGGGGCAAAAAAAAAAAAAAAAAAAGAAAAAGACAATCAGTCCAATAACAATAAAACAGAGATTCAAGTCGAAGGTTTATAATTGTTGTGAAATTACTTGTATTATGGATAAGTACACTGCTCTCAACCAAGGAGGAAGCACATTCATTTGTATTCGCTAAGTATTTATTAAGGTCCTACCATGTGCAATGTTATGTCAAAATACATACATAAAATGTATGGAACTGTCATGGTCCCTACTATCACAGGAAATACATTCAAAGGGGGAGAAAAGTAATAAAAAAGAAAATAAACAATAATTTTAGATTTCAATAAGTTCTATGACAGATATTTACAGGGCACGTTGATAGAGACTGTACCACTTTTACTGGATTCTCAAGGAGTACTTTACATAGGATGTATTAAGACTAGACCTTAGGTAGATATTGCTAGAATACAGTAGGTAAACAGATTAGATTTCAATTAACAATGAATATTTCTGTGTCTCATGTACTATGGTCCTAGCATAAATAAAATCCAATCTCAGCCCCAAAGAGCCTGAGCTCTAATAAAGGAGCAACATACACTGCTCTGCCTATGGAGAACACACAAGGTTTATGGAATCACAGAGAGGAGCACTCAGATGACCTAAAAGTAGTTCAGCATAGAATAGGTAATAATGAAAATACAAAAAAACATACATTTTGAAGAGCCAACAGAACAAGATAATAGGTGCACAGAAGACTGAAAGAGGAGGAAGATATATATCCATGGGAACATTTTAAATAATTAACTAAAATATTAAAGATAGGTGTTTTCATTCACTAGTAGCAAATATTTGTGATTCACTAATACATACGTTTTCTGAATGTTGAGCTTTAAGCCAAATGTTTCACTCTCCTCTTTCACTTTCATCAAGAGGCTTTTTAGTTCCTCTTCACTTTCTGCCATAAGGGTGGTGTCATCTGCATATCTGAGGTTATTGATATTTCTCCCGGCAATTTTGATTCCAGCTTGTGCTTCTTCAAGCCCAGTGTTTCTCATGATATACTCTGCATATAAGTTAAATAAGCAGGGTGCCAATATACAGCCTTGATGTACTCCTTTTCCTATTTGGAACCAGTCTGTTGTTCCATGTCCAGTTCTAACTGTTGCTTCCTGACCTGCATATATGTTTCTCAAGAGAAGAGTGAAAAGGTTGGCTTAAAGCTCAACATTCAGAAAACGAAGATCATGGCATCTGGTCCCAGCACTTCCTGGGAAATAGATGGGAAACAGTGGAAACACTGTCAGACATTATTTTTGGGGCTCCAAATCACTGCAGATGGTGACTGCAGCCATGAAATTAAAAGACACTTACTCCTTGGAAGGAAAGTTATGACCAACCGAGATAGCATATTGAAAAGCAGAGACATTACTTTGCCAACAAAGGTCCGTCTAGTCAAGGCTATGGTTTTTCCAGTGGTCATGTATGGATGTGAGAGTTGGACTGTGAAGAAAGCTGAGAGCCAAAAAAATTGATGCTTTTGAACTGTGGTGTTGCAGAAGACTCTTGAGAGTCCCTTGGACTGCAAGGAGATCCAACCAGTCCATTCTAAAGGAAATCAGCCCTGGGATTTCTTTGGAAGGAATAATGCTAAAGCTGAAACTCCAGTACTGTGGCCACCTCATGCAAAGAGTTGACTCATTGGAAAAGACTCTGATGCTGGGAGGGATTGGGGGCAGGAGGAGAAAGGGATGACAGAGGATAAGATGGCTGGATGGCATCACCGACTCAATGGACGTGAGTTTGGGTGAACTCCGGGAGATGGTGATGGACAGGGAGGCCTGTCGTGCTGCGATTCATGGGGTCGCAAAGAGTCGGACACGACTGAGCAACTGAACTGAACACATACATAATGTAAGTAATAATGTCACGTTAACCTGACAGCCACGGACGGGCCTCCTTGATGGCTCAGCAGGTACAAAATTCACCTGCAGTGCAGGAGACACAGGAGATGGGGGTTCAATCCCTCGGTCAGGAAGATCCCCTGGAGAAGGAAATGGCAACCTGCTCCAATATTCCTGCCTGGAAAACCCCACTGACAGAAGAGCCTGGCGGGCTACAGTCCAAAGGGTCACAAAGAGTCGGACACAACTAAGCACGTAGGCACGGCACAGCATGACAGCAGAACTGAGAGTCTGCAGAGAGAATAAAAGAGGGTTAAGAACAGAGTAGGGATGAGATACAGTCACATGTGGTGGAAATCAAAAGACAATGTGCCAGTAAAAGAACACTTCAATACGGGCATGAACCAAGAAAGTCAAACGTCAAGGAGGCCTAAAGATGTGCATTCCTCAAGGGCTGGTAGCTCATCATGTTAAATGATACACACTTCTGTGCAAAGTAGTAAAGCCCGCTGAATATGGAAAAAGGACATCATCAGCTGTAGAGAAAAGTTTTATCATTTCTAAGCCCTAGTTAATCATAAATAATCACCACAAGGAACATAAAGACTATGAACCACATTCTCATACCATCAATTTTATGATTTTGGAACCATGCCTACTATTTATTAGAAGAAATGAACACTGTATATAAGTGAATAAAGCACTGTATAAAAGAGTAAAAATTAACTATTCATTTTCAGCAACAGATAACTTTCAAATAATTTATTTTCATATGAAAACATTCCAAGTTAAAAATGTCTCAATAATACATATTAAAAAGAAAAGAGTTCTTTTCATTAAGAGATGCATGAACATGCATAAAGAATGATGTGACTTCTGAGATCGGCTCCCAAATAATTTAGAAAGTAAAGGAATAGGTGAGTGTATAATAAAATAAAATTGGCTATGAGTTGCAAATTTTTAAAGCTGGTATTGATTGCATGGGTGTGACTATTACTCCTTTTGTACATGCTTAAAGTTTCTTCTTAATAAAAATATTTTACTACCTAAGAGCAAACAAAAACAAACATTTGTATTCATCCCAACCGCACAACAAATAATTTTTACAAGGTTCTGAAATTAACCTCAGACTGTCAAAAGGAATGAAAATACAATTTTTTATGGAGGAAGGTTGGAAACTTGGCTTATAAAATATATAAAAGGGAAAGCGGAGACAAAATCCAGCTTGAACAACTTACAGAATCTAGCTCTGATTTCATGAAAATTTAAATTTTAAAATGCTATACACTGAAATTTTTAAATATTTAGAATTAAATCATGAAAAATAAATCCTGTTTCCTCCAGAAGGTTAAGATATTTTTTTCACAATACATATTACAGGATAATTAAATTACTTAAGGTAAAAGATCTGTGACAATCTTACATAGTGACAGAGGGAGGAGACTATACCTAAATTTGCTTCAAGTCATTAATTCTGATATATTCTTTCCTGTTTCCTAATTTCCACTGTACCAGTTTTTCCATCCAAATAGTTTCAGTTCATTTCAATGTTACTTATTCCAGGAGTCTGACCCCAACTCCACACAGCAGGACAGAATGTCATACTGTAGCCTCCCACAGAACCTTTTGTTATCCCTATCATATTAAGCAGTTCATTTTAGCACCATGAAGGAAAGGATCATGTCTTTAAAAAAAAAAATTATTGAGATACAATTCATATACCATAAAAATTACCATTTTAAAGAATACATGTTTTGTTTTTAGTATATTCACAAGGTTGTGTAACCATCAGTACTAACTTCAGAACTTTTTCATCTTCCAAAAGGGAAAGCCTGAACCCATTAGCAGCCTTTAGCTCTCAATTCCCTCTTCCTCCTCGCCCTAACAATCTGCTTTCTGTCTTTTATGGATTTGCCCATTCTGGACATCTCATATAAATGGAATCATATAATACATGGCCTTTTGCATCTGACTTTTTTCACTTAGCAGAAGGTTTTCAAGGTATATCCATGGTAATAGCATGTGTATTTCATTACTTTTCCAACTAAATAATATTCCATTTTATGGATTATCCCACATTTTATTTATTCATGTAAGTTACTGGACTTTGGGTTATTTCCACTTTGGGGGCTTCTATGAATAAAGCTACCATGAACATTCATAGACAAGTTTTGTATAAACATATGATTTCAATTTTCTGGGGTATATACCTAGATATGAAACTGCTGGGTCACACAGTAACTCGGTTTAAGTTTTCAAGGAACTGCCAAACTGTTTTCCAGAACAGCTGCACCATTTTACAAACCCACAAGCAGGGTATGAGGGTTAACATGTCTTCACATTCTCACCAACACTTTTCACTGTCCATATTTTTGACTAGTGTCATCCTAATGGGTGTGAAGTGGTATCTCCCATGATTTTGCATTTCTCTGCTGGCTACTGACGTTGAGCATTTCGTCATGTATTACCGGCCATTTGTGTATCTTCTTTGAAAAAAATGTCAATTTCTATCTTTGGGCCACTTTTAATTTGGACTATAGATGATTTATAAAAATTCTTGATATACTCTGGGTGCTTTATCAGGTATATGATTTTCAAATATTTTCCCCCATCCTGTGGATCATCTTTTCACTTTCTTAAGACAGTCATTTGACACGTTTTTAATTTTGATGAGTTCCAGTTTTTCGGTTTTTCACTGGTTGCTTGTGAATTTGATACCAATTCTAAAAAACTATTGCCCAGCTCAGGATCACAAAGATGTACTCATTTCCTTCTAAGAGATGTATGGTTTAGTTGCTAAGTTGTGTCCAACTCTTTTGACTTCATGGACTGTAGCCTGCCGAGCTCCTCTGTCCACGGAATTCTCCAGAGAGAAATACTGGAATGGGTTGCCAGTTCCTTCTTCAGGGGATTTTCCCAACCCAGGAATTGAACCCGGGTCTCCTGCATTGCAGGCAGATTCTTTACCAACTGAGCTATGAGGGAAGCCCAAGAGATATATAGTTGTAGCTTTCATGTTTATGTCTTTAATCAATTTTGAGTTATTTTTTGTATACAGTATGAAGTGGGGATCTAAACTGATTCTTCTGTATGTGAAAGTCCAGTTCTCCCAGCATCATTTGTTGAAGACTATCCTCCCGCAGTGAATGGTCTTGCTACCATTGTCAAAAATTTACCATAGTTGTATAAGTTTACTTCTCAACTCTCAATTCCCTCTCATTGACCATACGTCTATCCTCCATGTGTCTTTGACTGCACCTAACACAGAACCTGAAATATGGAAGCATGCAATAAAGATTTAGTAGGTGAATAAATAGCCTTTTGTCAACAATAAAGTAATTAAAGTGTGAGCTGAACAGTACCTTAAGGAGCATTATCCTACCCCAGTATTTAAAAAGCAAGAAACTGAGACCTAAGAGAGGTTACCTGATGAGATTAAAGGAGAAAAAAAATTACTTAAGAGGCAGGGGCAGGATCAGAATTTAGTTTTCCTAACTTTTGGTGCAGGGCTGTTTCCATAATGCCATGGGAAGTGGCTTCTCAACTAAACTGAACTGCCTAAACATATGCCAATGTGTCAGCCTATAAAAACCAGCATATATTAGAGACAGAGATAGGTATGTATCCTAATCCTTAATCATAGGGGAATGCTTCATAAGCATAATTCACCAAAAAGCCTTGCAATCAAAATGGGGCAGGAAATAATTAATATACCACTGAATGCAGTGTTTCCCTCTAGGCGACTGTCCTCTATTTCACTCTCAGCTCAAGAACACAGCTAGTCACACTTTCAGTCCTTAGATTATTTTAGGCAGAAGAAAACTGTTTGTGTGACAGTAAAAATTATAAAGCAATCAGGTGACTAGTTCCAATACCCTGCTCTCTTTACCATTTCCACCATCACTGTGATGCTTCACTCACTACTAAGTGCTGTAAAGAATGCAGAAAGAGAGTGATCATCATAAAGTTAACTTTCCGTTACTATCCAGAAATTAGTCTGCCTCTTTCCAAAAAAAACAGAGAAATTTTCGGAGCTGTAGAACAGAAAAATAAAGAAAAACAAAGAAACCATTACAGGAGAAGCCTTCTGAAAGATATATGCGGGGATGTATGATTTGAGGTAAAAGGAAAACACTTAAGTGTTCAAGTCTAACACTACATGTACAGGTACAAGGAAGGAAAATGCTGTCTGTGCAAATGCTGTGTATGGAGTATGTATAAGCAGACCACGAATTGTCTTGCAGTCAAGAATACATTTGGCCTTCAGTTTAAACTACAGTTAACCTGACCTTTCATGGTATGCCCACTCCTTGTCCTACACATATCCATCACGATAATGACTACAGTGTATCTTAATAGTTACCTCATACCTTTGTCTCCCTTGTAAACTATCATTGCATTGAGGGTTGAAACCATGTGTTTTTCGTGTTGTGTTCAGTATAGAATCTAGCACTTTATAAAGCTTTGTTGAATGAACATTTTTAAAATGTTTTATAATCCTGATATACCTGTTCAAAAGCATCAGTAACAAGAAATTTACTCATTCTTGCTGTGATAATTCCCAAACATTACAGTTCACACATACACGTCACACATATACTCAGTTCTCATGTATACATCCCTATACAAATGTCACAGCTGGCCAATCTGCTAGAAAACAAACAAACCTAACTTGATACGTTTACCGCTGAATGCTGCAGTTGCTAGCTATCTCTACTAGTAAGGCAATTTTATACTCCTAGCAAGAAACACACAAAAAGTTCAAGACTCGTCCACTACAAGCAGCATGATCTAGTATGGTGACATACAGAGGAGATGGGAACCATCCCTATAGAAGCATGTAAAGGAAATTCTTGAGTGCATGATATCTTACGTTCACCAAAAAGAACTACAGGTTAAGCAATAAGATAAAATGATCATCAAATACTGGTGTTCTAGTAAATGTGAAAGGTTTGGAGTCTGAGAGCCCTAAGATGTGATTCTAAGATGCGCCTCCACTACGACCTCTTTAGGAAGGTGACTTCACGTCTCTGTGCCTCTTTCAGTACCTCTACTATAAAATGTGAGTCAGAATGCCTGTCTCACAAGCTCCCTGTGAGGATCAAACGAATATTTAAGAGACCTAGCATGGATGCTCAGACACTAGCATGTTTGAGATCTGTAACAGTGTCCATTCCATTCCTACCTGGCAACAGGGTGTGACTCAAGAAGCAGAGTCAAAAAACTCTATTTACTAAAAATCTTTCTCCTAATAGATGTCAATGTTTCTAGTTTCATCATAAGGAAATTCTGTTTGGATTTTCAAAAGCCTCATTTAAACATAAAATAATCTGCTATTCAATCTTTCAAAGATGACCTGTCAAAAAATAAAAGGAAAGAAAACAAAAACAAAAGAAACAAAGACAGCCTGTGTAGGCCCTGTGGAGAACTCCTGCAACTAAACACAGAGGCTGAAGGAGTAAGCAAATAGCGGTGAAAGGGTCCTGGAAACAAACTTTTTCTCCTTTGTAAATTGTGCAGTCAGCCTCACCTAGCTACATACCACTACATACACTCACAGAAAATTCATATATTCATCAGTGAACCAGTATGCCAACTCAAGGTTATATTATTAAGAGGTGAAATGTCTGTTTTTAAAACAAAAAAGATAAGCCCCAAACCACAATTTAATGATGTATTTTTAACCACTACTACCACAAAAAAAGATGTAGTCTGGGATAAATATTTCTATGTTCCCTCAAACTGCTGACTATGTGTTGAGTCGCAGAGTGAAGTTTGATAAAATCATACAATATGGCATGATAGCTATGCTATATAAAGCATTAATAAACTTTGTATTGAAAAAGTAAACCTTAAAACCATTCCATTCTTTACAGACCTGACCAAGACAATGTAATGTCCCAACTCAGACTTCAAACTCATTCCTGTCATTAAGGTGCAACCACTGCCACTTTTTTTTTCCCAATTTCAGCCCAAATTCTCAGTCACTCACCCGCCCGCCATCTTATGAATCCTGTGCTTCCTCTCCACCTGAGGGCTCCACCAAAGGGGACTCTATAAAGTAAATGTGGAGACAATTATTGCCAAAGGTGAAAGATTGAGAGATTCTTAATAGTTCTAGAAAGGCTAATAAGCCCTTGATTCATTGACTTAGAGAGGAAAAAGTTAATCCCACAAGCTAGAGGATAGGAGATTATAGCCCAATTCTAAACTGTCAAAATATGTCAAAGATTCAAAATGTTTGAAACAGAACTTTGGAAAATCCAGCAAAACAAATTTAGTGGTATTTGTGGATAAAGATAAAAAGGATACTTCTGCCTTCCTGGGCTCACACAAAAATTTATCCTTATCAATGAAATCAGAGAAAAGAAACAAAGATTTGAATAAAAACAATTAACAACTGTATTTAAAGGTCATACACATACAAAGAATTTTAAAGGTTCTCTTTTCTTCTACGCTTGGTATTCTGTGCTACATCTATAAACCTGCCTCTTCTCCTCTTCTCCTTGCCTCTTGATAGAGTGAATAAAGCACCTCTCATCAGCAAGCCTGCAACCCTACCCTTCTTCCTACATTTCTCTTCATGACTAATACCATCACATATTCTCCATCAATGAAGAGCAAAATCACCATTTCTAGTTTTCCTCCATTACATAATACGTAAAATTAGGCCAAGTCAAAATGATACTGATGACAACAGAATGAACAGACACATCACCTTTTATGCTAGAAGCACAGTGCTAAACGCTCTCCATTAATTATTTAATGTTCAAAACCACTGCATAAGATAGACTACCCCCCCAAAAACTTCATGTTGAAAACCTAACCCCAAATGTGATGAGGTCTTTGGGAATAAACTGAGTTTAGACAGGGTCACAAGGGTGGAGACCTCATGATGGAATTAGTTCCCTTATAAGAGACATCAGAGAGTTTGTCCTGTCTCTTTCCACCTGTGAGACACAAGGAGAAGGTAGGTATTGCCTGCAAGCCAGGAAGAGTTCTCACCAGAACCCAAAAATGGTGACACTATACTCATACTTCATAGCCTCCAGAACTGTGAGAAATAGATTTCTGCCATTGAAGCTGCCCAGTCTATGATATTTTTTCATGGCAGCCCAAGACAATTTCCCATTTTACTTTGCGACCCCATGGACTATATAGTCCATGGAATTATCCAGGCCAGAATACTGGAGTGGGTAGGCATTCCCTTCTCCAGGGGATCTTTCCAACCCAGGGATCAACCCAGGTCTCCCACACTGCAGGCAGATTCTTTACCAGCTGAGCCACAAGTAAAGTCCAAGAATACTGGAGTGTATAGCCTATCCCTTCTCCAGCAGATCTTCCCAACCAGGAATTGAATTGGGGTCTCCTGCATTGCAGGTGGATTCTTTACCAACTGAGCTATCCGAGAAGCCTAAGTTGAGAAAACTATGGCTTAAATAGGCTAAATAACTTCTCTACAGAGGACTCAGGCTACAGTGGTAGAACCAGGATGTAAATTGGGCTTTTAACTAACACTGTTCCTCTGATATCTCCATAATACTGAGTTCATAATATGTATCATCAAATATGTTATGTGCAAGAAATAAAAATAAAGTGGCCCTAAAAAACTCATACATCTAATCATATATTATAACATATGGACTGCCAAAAGTATGAATTCTTCCAGGTTTGATACCCAAGAAATGTTTACTGAAACAAACAACAATAATACAATATGACAAGTGTTAGATGAATAAAGTCAAATAAAGTAACCCAAAGGTTTCCAGAAGGAAACAATTTCAGGGGTGAGTAAGACAACTACTACGAGACAGAGTATGGATAAAAAGTCATAAATAAGTGAAATGCAGTCAGAACAGGGTACAGTTAATACATTTGGAGGGAATTTTTCAGAGGTAACTAGTAGATATTACATATAACCTGTCTCTCCAAAGATTAATAGAATCTCACTTTTGAAATAAAAGACTGTTCTAAGTTGAATGGACTAGATGGACAGAAAAACAGAGTTTGAAAATATAGCTGGGACTGTTGCTTTTCAATTCCATATTCAACACTGTAGTTTACAGTATAAAATATCCTAACAGATGCCCCTATCTCTCATTGCTTCCTTTTTCAAACCACTCTACAGAAAGTATAAAAGTAATAATCCTAAAACATATATCAGATTGGCTCCTTGTTCAAAAACATTCGATAGTCCTACTCTGCCTACAAGATACTATTTAAATTCCTCAGACTAGAATGTTAGGCCTCTCACAATCTGTCCCTGTTTTTTTTTTTTTAACTTTCCTTCCCAATTCACCTTGAGTCATGATTCCTCTACACTGAAGCTATACTTGATTATCTGCTGCTCTTGAACAGGCCCTATTACAAGGTCTCCATCCGGACTGTGGTGCATCTTAAGACCCCTGTAAAAGAACTTCTCTGGAAGTACAATCTTGCCTGTTGTCTCATTCATTACCCTCTGTCATATGTCAGTTACATTCCTGCATGAAGGTCTCCACTGACGACTACAAGCCATCTGAGAGATGGCCTCTACCCTACATGCAGAGTTATCAGGAAAAAAAAAAATCGAAGCAAATCTTTGTGTCTCTGTGTGTGGGTACTATATAAGGAGCTAATCGTTAAAAGGCAATATGGTTAGGGTAATACTAGACAAACACAGAGTATTACACAACTACCTAACTCAGCCTGCAAAGGTGCACAACAGCTTTCCAGAGAAGAAAACAAACTGATTCTCCAATGATAAATATGAGGAGACATAGGTAAAACAGACACAGTTATGAAACAGTGCCACTTGTAAGAACTACAGGACATTCAATGTTGCCAGGGTGTAAAATATGGAGCCAGAAGTGGCAAAGTATAAAGCTACAGAGGAAAAAGGCTTTACAGTGTGCTGAAAAACATTTTATGCTGTGGGCCAGTGGTTTAGTAAAAACTCTGAATTTGTACTGCACCAAAACCAGGTTTAAGTTACATTGGAAGACAGCTGAATTCAACAGGTAGTATTTTCACATGTCAAAAATCAAACAGATAAAAAGATATATAGTAAAGAGTCTCTTCATACCTCTGGGACCTGCCTGGGTCATATCCTTCTTCTTGGGGAAAACTGTTAGCTTCTTATTTTTCCTTCCAGAGTTCCTTTATACCAACAGAGCAAATAAAACTGCACAATCTATTTCCCCCCTTTACACAGAAAGTACTCTATATAAGTTCTGCATCTTACTCTTTTTCTTTTTAACTGCAGTGATTTTCCCATGATTTCCCATGTAAATATTATTCTTCCTATTCCTTTTCAACTGCATAATGTTCCACTGTACTATGGCATCATCATTAACCTATCCACTATTTATGGACATTTGAGCTTTTGTTCCACTCTATTACAATATATTGTTTTGGTTGACATATACGAAAAAAAATCAAACCTTACACATATATGAGCAGAAAAGGGAAGAAAAACAATAACAAGATTTTCTTTCAGATTATTGTGGATAATCTCCAAATCTTTTGCTATTACATACAACATCTGTATGAACAACCCTGTATATATATCATCACAAAATGTGAAAATATACCTGAAGGACACTCTCTCTGAAATGGGAATATAAATCTGTAACTTTGATATATATTATCAAACTGTCCCTAGAGAGAAGGAACTAGTATAGATTTCCTACCAACAAAGATGACCAATGACACTGACTGGTTCCTCAGGGGAAGGAAGGATCCTAGGGAAATCTACCCTTTAAAATTACAATCAAGGAAGAAGAATCCAGATGAAGCATGAGATAAATAATCAAACAGGTCAAAAGAAAAAAACAAGAATTATGAGGTTCTGGAGGACAAGTAAAAACAGATGATTCTTCTCTAGGGTGAAATATATACCAGGGAGATCTAATAATTAAATAAATAACTAAACTACAAAACTTAATTAAAGCAGTATGGTAAGTCATGGAGAAGTAGAACAAATCAAGAAAGTATAAAAACAAACAGTAATGAAGAATAAAAGACAGACAATACTATTTCCCATGAAAAGGAATCAGAACTCCTTGGGAAAATGGTTGATTCCAGACCTGGGAAACTATATGATAAGCCTGGAATATTTTATTGTGACTTCACAAATTGATGGGAACATGTCAAAATAATATAGACCTAGCTTTTCGGGGGCTTACATGGGCCAAATCTAGGATAATTTGAGAATTCAGAATTAATAATGACAGTAAAAGACTATAATCCATTGAGTAAAATCACACCCATAATAGAAAAGTTTTCTGAAATAAAGTCAATTAAAATGAAAAAGGAACAGTAAATTCGAAAATCACCATATATCATAAATAGCTGACCCAAACAAGAGCCATAATTGAATTCTGAAACTGGTGGGCCAAAGTTTGAGGAATACCTAGATATTTATACTGTCACAAAGTATCACACCACAAGATTCTTTTTAATTACAGAGGGAAAAATAAAAACCTTACAATGGAGAACAGTCTTGGTAGACACCACTGTAACCAGTGATCAAAGTTAACATCACCAGTACTGGGACAAATCAGTACCATGTGCTTCCCCTGCATGACTAAACATCATGAAGTCACATGACTCTTACATAATGATCCAAGAATTTTCTGGAGACGGAGGGCTATGAATATTATCACTGGCAATATTTGGATGATAATAGCATTGTGTCAATCTTAGTTTCTTCATTTTGATAACTGCACTTTAATTATGTAAGATCGTGTTCTAGTTTTAGAAAATAAAAGGGTCATCATGTCTCAAATGGTTCAGAAAATAAACATGTATTTGAACCTAAGTATCTTTAAAATATTTTAAGTATTTCTAATAAATATATCGACGTGGAATGAGGGACAAAGCACTGGGACAGAGAGGAAATGAGACGGAGGAGGAGAGAAAAAAGGAAAACAATGCAAATGCGGAAAAACATTAACATTTGAGCAAAGAGTGTATGGATTTCTCTGTACATCCACCTCTGTCAAACACCTGTTCATATTCTTTGTCCATTTTTCTATTTATATTTTTCTTAATGTTGTATGGACACACACTACAATAACAGCGTTAATCCTTATTTTTCCCAATATGTGATGTCTTTTGTTACAGATTTAATTTTTTAGTTAATTTATTCATTTTAATTGGAGGCTAATTACCTTTCAATATTGTGGTGCTTTTTGCCGTACACCGACATGTATACTTAAGAAATTCTTAATGCTACAATAATGGCCATGTTTGGAGGATGGGGTTATGGACACTTTATTTTTTTGAAGTTTTTCAGCTTACCTTTATTTTACAAATATTCACTAAGCAACTATTATTTTTATAATGAAAAAAGGATTATATGTTTATATTCCTTAAAATAAGTAAAATCCCAAAAGATATGTTCATAGAATCTGATTCTAAAAGTCAAACGGATTTACTCAACAGTTTCTCTCTTAACAGCCTTTGGAGACAAGAACTAAGCCAATCAGAAGAGTAAAGAGTTTGAGACTTGCCTTAGATCAGGCGGTATTGATCTATGGTACTGTAAAGTGGTATTGGCATAGGAATTATAAAACACAAGCTGAAAGAGAATACAGAGCCCTGAACAAACCCACATATAAAAAGAACAATATGATGGATTATTCAACAAATGAGACAATTACTATACTTTTAGAAGAATAATAAGATTAGGTCCCCTTCTAAACACACACACATACACCACAACATCCTCAAGGTAGACTTAAAAAAAGCCTAAATGTGAAATAACTATTAGGTATTTTATTTTAAAGCATAAGACACTCTGAGCTTCCCTGATAGCTCAGACGGTAAAGAATCGGCCTGCAATGAGAAAGACCTGGGTTGGGAAGACCCCCTGGAGGAGAACATGGAAACCCACCCCAGTATTCTTTCCTGGAGAATCCCCATGGAGAAAGGAGCCTGGTGGGTCACAGTCCGTGGGGTTGCGAAGAGTCGGACACAACTAAGTGACTAAACACACACACAAGACACTCTGCTAGCAAGGCTCCAGGACAGCCTTTGGTGATACTCTCCCCTTGGTGTTCCAATCTCAGTATAGTCTCCTCCCACAGAGAACAAGCTGAGTGATGTCTGTGACTTCAAAGGATAGATCATAAAAGACTTAAGTCCCACTGTTATCTCCTGGCTCACTCATGCAGGGAAAGTCAGCCTCCAAATTATAACTCTCAAGTGACCCTGGTAAAGGATCACATCAAGAGGAACTGAGGCCTCCCACCAAAAGCCTACACCAACTCACTGGCCATCTGAGTAGGCTATCTTTAAAAGCAAGTCCTCCAGGTGTAATTAAGCCTTCAGATGACTGAAACCCTGACCGATACCTTGACTACAATCTCACAGGAGACCAAGATCAGAATCACCCAGACACACTGCTTCAGAAGTGAAAAGGAATAATAAATATTTATTCTTTTTGGCAAATAGGTTTTGCTGGTGATTTGTTATAGTATGTGTATGTATATGTGTGCTCAGTCATTCAGTCGTGCCCAACTCTCTGCAGCCTGATGGACTGTAACCTGCCAGGCTCCTCTGCCCACGGAATTTTCCAGGGAAGAATACTGGAGTGGGGTGGCATTTCCTATTCACGGGGATATTCCCAACCCAGGAATCGAACCTGCATCTTTTCTGTCTCCTGCATTGGCAGGCAGATTCTTTACCAGTAGCACCACCTAGGGAACCCCAATTTGTTATAGAGCAACAGTGTATTAATAAAAAGACTATTATTATAACCTCAGTGTAGGAAAAGAACTTCCTAAATATGATACTAGGAGCAAATTATAAAGTAAAAGATTGTCAAATATATCTGTATTGAAAACGAAAATTTTTGGTACAAAAAAATTTTACTACACAACAACTAGAAGGACAAGCCACAAACCAAAAGGAACAAGGGGGATGGAGCAAAGAGTAGAAAAGGCAATTCAAAAGAAAAACAGGAATTAACATATAAAAAGAACTAGGACTGCCATTAATAACCAGAAAAAATCAAATTTAAAATACCAAATACCATTTCTCATACATCAGAATGACAAAAATTATGTTTGACAAGATGACTAGTCTTGGTGGAAACTGCTGGTGGAAATAAAATGCTAACTTTACAAAGTATAGAAAATCTAGTAAAGGTGAAGGCTGAGCATACCCTGTGCTGTGCTGTGCTTAGTCACTCAGCCGTGTGTGACTCTCTGCAACCCCATGGACTATAGCCCACCAGGGGCAGAGAATCCCTCTGTCCATAGGGATTCTCCAGTAAAGAATACTGGAGTGAATTGCCATGCCCTCCTCCAGAGGATCTTCCCAACCCAAGGATCAAACCCAGGTCTCCCACACTGCAGGTGGATTCTTTGCCATCTGAGTCACCAGGGAAGCCTATTAATACTGGAGTGAGTAGCCTATTTCTTCTCCAGGGGATCTATCCTAAGATCTAGCAATTTTCTACTTGCAATAAAAATTTCACATATACACAGGGCATGTACAAAAACATTTGTTACTGCTTGTAATAGGGAAAAAATTGGCAACCACTTAAAGCTCTTCAACAGAACAGTTTTTTAAAGGGTGGTTTATTCATGCAAAACCACATAGCAGTGAAAATGAAAAAAATCACAACTCCATGTATCAATATAAATACACCTTAAAAACGTAACACTAAAAAAATAAACCAGGCTGTAAAGGCTACCAACTGATTTTTCAGCAGAAACTGCAGGCCAGAAAAAAAGTGGCACAATATATTTAGAATGATTCCAGGAGAATACCAACAACCAAGTGCTCTACTCAGCAAGGCTCTCATTCAGATTCGATGAAGAAATCAAAACCTTTGAAGACAAGTAAGCTGTAGGAATTTAGCACCACCAAACCAGCTTAACAGCAAAATGTTAAAGGAACTTCCCTAGGCGAAAAAGAAAAGGCCACAACTAGAAATGAGAAAATTATGACATGAAGTATGTCACTACTAAAAGGAAATATGAGGCTTCCCTGGTGGCTCAGACAGTAAAGCATCTGCCTACAATGTGGGAGACCTGGGTTCGATCCCTGGGTTGGGAAGATTCTCTGGAGAAGGAAATGGCAACCCTCTCCAGTAGTCCTGCCTGGGGTCACAAAGAGTCAGACACGACTGAGTGACTTCACTTTCACTTTCAAAGGGAAACATGCAGTAAAGGTAGGAAGTCAAGGATACACACAAAGCTAGTAGGGAAGTTAAAAGAGAAAAAGTATTAAAATCATCTCTGTCCATAATAAGGGACACACAGAACAATTAGATGTAAATATAATGTCAAAAACAACAACTGTTAGGGGAGAAGAGTACAAATGCAGGGTTGTTAAAATACATTTGGAAGCGAGAGATGAGTAACTTAAGATAACCATGTATATACACAGACTGCTATACAAAAACCTCATGCAAACTGCAAACCAAAAGTCTATCACAGATATATATATATATATATATAAGAAAAGGGAATCCAAACATAACACTACAGATAGTCATCAAATCATAAGAGAACAAAAAAGAAAGGGGGGGGCCTATAAAAACAAATTCAAAACAACTAACGAGTCAGTTGAACTGAGGAAGGTGAACCTAGCTCCGCTTCCCTGGTGGCTCAGACGGTAAAGCGTCTGCCTACAATGCGGGAGACCTGGGTTCGATTCCTGGGTCGGGAAGATCCCCTAGAGAAGGAAATGGCAGCCCACTCCAGTACTCTTGCCTGGAAAATCCCATGGATGGAGGAGCCTGGTAGGCTACAGTCCATGTGGTCGCAAAGAGTTGGACACGACTGAGCAACCACTTCAGATGAACCTAGAGCCTGTTATACAGACTGAAGCAAGTAAGAAAGAGAAGAACAAACACCATATAGTAACTCATAAATGTGGAATCTAGAAAAACGGTTCCGATGAACCTATCTGCAGGGCAGGAACAGAGATGCAGACAGAGAAAACAGACCTGTGGACACAGCAGGGGAAGGAGAGAACGGGATGAATCCGGACTAGCACTGAAATATATACGTTACTCTATGTAAAACAGCTAGCTAGTGGAAGTTACTATATAACACACGGAGGTCAACCTTGTGCTCTGTGACAACAAAGAGAGGTGGGAAGGGGGCAGGGTGGGAGAATGGCTCAAGAGGAAGGGTACATATGTATACTCATGGATGAGTCACGTTGTTGTATGGCAGAAACCAACACAACATTGATAACTACCTTAAATGTAAATGAACTAAATGCTCTAGCCAAAAGATTCAGATTGGCTGAATGGATACAAAATTAAGACCCATATATGTGCTCCCTACAAAAGACTCACTTCAGATCTAGAAACACGGAGACTAAAAGTGAGAGGATGGAGAAAGGTATTCCAGGCAAAGAGAAATCAAAAGAAAGCTGGAGCAGCAGCACTCATATGAGACAAAATAGACTCTCAAACAAACACTATTATTTTAAAGAGACAAAGACTATTAAAGATTATTATTATAAACAAAATGGACACTTTGATGACCAAGGGATAATCCAAGAAGATATAATAATTATAAATATACATGCACCCAACATAGGAGTATCTCAATATATGAGGGAAATATTAACAGACATAAAAGGAGAAATCAACAATAATACAATAATAGTAAAAGACTTTAACACCCCCACTTATATCAGTAGACAGATCATCCAGACAGAAAAACGGTAAGGAACCACCTATTTAGATAACACAGTAAACCAAATGGACTTAACTGATATCCAGAAACACCATACAACCCAAAAGCGGCAGAATACACATTCTTTTAAATTGCACATGAACTTTTTCTAGGATGGATCACATACTAGGCCACAAAACAAGCTGTAGTGGCTTTAAAGAAACAGTAATCAAATCAAGCACCTTTCCTGACCACAACACTATAAGACTAGAAATCAACAAGAAAAAACTGCAAAAAAACCCACAAATGCATGGAGGCTAAACAGTACGTTACTACACAACCAATGAGTCATTGGAGAAATCAAAGAGGAAATCAAAACACCTAGATACAAATACAAACACAACAACCCAAAACCAATGGGACACAGAAAAAGCAGTTTTAAGAACATTCATAGTAATACAAGTTTACCTCAGGAAACAAGAGAAGTCACAAATAAACAACCTAACCTGAAGCAACTAGAGAAAGGAAAACAAAACCCAAAGGGAGGGAAAAAAATCATAAAGAGCAGAAATAAATGAAATGGAGACTGCAAAAACAGAAAAAATCAACAAAACCAAAAGCCAGTTCTCTGAAAGGACAAACAGTACCAATAAACCTTCAGCCAGAGTCATTAAGAAAAAATGAGAGTGAGCCCACATCAAACAAGGCAGAAATGAAAAAGGAGAAGCTACAAACGACACCACAGAAACACAAAGGACCATTAAGAGACGACTACAAGCAACTATACACCAATAAAATGGACAATCTAGAAGAAACGGACAAATTATTAGAAAGGTATACTCTCCCAAGAATGAATCAGGAAGGAACAGAAAATATGAACAGATCAATTACCAGTAATACAGTTCAATCAGTAATCTAAAAACACCTAACAAAAGTCCAGAACCAGATGGCTTCACAAGTAAATTCTACCAAACACTGAGAGAAGCATTAACACTTATCCTTCTGAAACTATTCCAAAAATTCACAGAAAAAGGAAAACTTTTACCCCCATTCCATGAAGCTATCATAACCCTGATACTAAAACCAGATATCACAGAAAAAGAAAATTACAGGTCAGCGTCACTAATGAACACAGATGCAAAAATTCTCAACAAAATACTGGCAAACATAATCCAACAAGACAGCAAATCCACTGCACACAAATGAGTTCAGTTCTGAGAGCACATAGTTAAGGAAGTCCAATTTGTTCCTAAGTCCAACAAAGCTGGCCTAGGTACCCAACGAACACAATGTGTTATCCCGTACTGTACTATAATAGATTTACAATGTTTTTCAACCAAATAGTATATAAAAACAAAACCAAAAAATATAGAAAGCATTTTTAATCTTACAGTACAATACCTCGAAAAGTACAGTAGCACAGTACAACAGCTGGCACACAGGGGCTGGTATCAAGTGAATAGGCAAGGAGAATTACTGACTAGAGGAAGTAGAGGAGGTGGGAGATGGTAGAGGTGAAGGACCATCAGCATTAGAAAATGGAGAGCTAGCTGCAATTTCACTCACACTTGATGTTGATGGAACACAGGTTCACAATTTTGAAAGTTCTCAACTTGAAGTTTCGCATGCACAGAATTTATTGTACCTTTAAAACATTACACACCATGATCAAGTTGCATTTGTCCCAGGGATGCAAGAATTTTTCAATATCAGCAAATCAGTCAATGTAATATACCACATTAACAAAACTGAAGAAGGAAGCAACCTAAATATCCATCAACGGAGGAATGGAAAAAGATGTGGTACGTATATGTAATGGAATGTTAATCAGCTATTAAAAAGAAAGAAAGAATGCCATTTGTAGCAACATGGATGAACCTGGGGATTATCATCTTAAGTAAAGTAAGTCAAACAGAGAAAAATAAGTATCATATGATATTGCTTACATGCAGTATCTTTAAAAAAATGATAAAGATTATCTTATCTACAATACAGAAACAAATTCACAGATTTAGAGAATGAACTTATGCTTACCAGGGAGGGGAAGAAGGGGGAAAAGGAATTTGGGGTTGACATGTACACACTGTTCTTGCCATTTTTATTCAACACAGTCCTGGAATTCCTAGCCACAGCAATCAGATGAGTATAAAAACATAATCAATCAAATTGGAAAAGAAGTAAGACTGTCACTGTTTACAGATGACATAATACTATGCATATCAATAGAAAATCCTCAAGAAGCAACCCACTACAACATATCAATAAATTAGGTAAAGTTGCAAGATACAAATTAATATACAGAAATCTGTTGCATTTCTATACCCTAACAATGAAATATCAGAATGAGAAATGAAAGAAACAATCCCATTTACCATCACATCCAAAAGAAAAAAATAGCTAGGAATAAATCTTCCTAAGGAGCCAAAAGACCCATGCCCCCATTATAGACACTAGTGAAAGAAACTGAAGATGACACAAACACAGGGAAAGATAGCATGTTTTCAGATTGGAAGAATCAATAATTGTTAAAAAGATTACATTATCCAAGGAAATCTACAGATTCAATGTAATCCCTATCAAATTACCAATGGCAATTTTCAAAGAATTAGAACAAATGATGTTCAATTTTGTATGGAAACACAAAAGACCCTAAATAGCCAAAACAATCTTGAGAAAGAAGAACTGAGCTGGAGGAATCAGGCTCCCTGACTTTGGACTACACTATAAAGCCACACTCATCAAAACAGTATGGTACTGACACAAAAACAGACATAGAGATCAAATGAAAAGGACAGAGAAACAAAAGAAAAGCTCAGCAATGAATCCCTGCACTAAGTGAAGAGGAACTAAACAGCCTTTTGATGAAAGTGAAAGAGGAGAGTGAAACAGTTGGCTTAAAGCTCAACATTCAGAAAACGAAGATCATGGCATCTGGTCCCATCAGTTCATGGGAAATAGATGGGGAAACAGTGGAAACAGTGTCAGACTTTATTTTTTGGAGCTCCAAAATCACTGCAGATGGTGACTGCAGCCATGAAATTAAAAGACGCTTACTCCTTAGAAGGAAAGTTATGACCAACCTAGATAGCATATTCAAAAGCAGAAACATTACTTTGCCAACAAAGGTCCGTCTAGTCAAAGCTATGGTTTTTCCAGTGGTCATGTATGGATGTGAGAGTTGGACTGTGAAGAAAGCTGAGTGCCGAAGAATTGATGCTTTTGAACTGTGGTGTTGGAGAAGACTCTTAAGAGTCCCTTGGACTGCAAGGAGATCCTACCAGTCCACTCTAAAGGAGATCAGTGCTGGGTGTTCATTGGAAGGACTGATGCTAAAGCTGAAACTCCAATACTTTGGCCACCTCATGCGAAGAGTTGACTCATTGGAAAAAGACTCTGATGCTGGGAGGGATTGGGGGCAGAAGAAGGGGACGACAGAGGATGAGCTGGCTGGACGACATCATCGACTCAATGGACATGAGTTTGGGTGAACTCCAGGAGTTGGTGATGGACAGAGAGGCCTGGCATGCTGTGATTCATGGGGTCACAAAGAGTTGGACACGACTGAGCGACTGAACTGAATTGAAAGTGATATGAAACACACAGAAAACAATGTATGCTGAAATACACAACTACGTAGAGGATTTATATAAAAGTCACATACATTGGTCGTTTTCTAAAATATATTCAAAAATATGAAGGATCATCCTATGTTTCTTATAAAATTTCTTCATACAGTTCATAAAATCTCTACCATAAATTAATCATGAGTATATTATCCCAATACCACTGGATAAAAGTATACTTTGCTTCCAAATTTAAGTCCATCCTCAACACACCTGAAGACACCTTTGACTCATAACAATAAAGTATTCAAAACAGAGCATCAAGTAAAAGGGCTTTGTAAAAACTGTGAAATAATATACAACAGCAAACTATTATTCCACATACTCAGTAAAGTATGTGCACCGGATGAAAAGCATATGCTTTATGCAAATAGAAGGGGAAAAAGCGGAAACAGTGACAGATTTTATTTTCTTGGGCTCCAAACCCACTGTGGACTGTGACTGTAGCCATGAAATTAAAAGATGCCTGCTCCTTGGAAGGAAAGCCATGACAAACCTACACAGCATATTAAAAAGCAGAGATCATTTTGCCAACAAAAGTTCACACAGTCAAAGCTACGGTTTTTCCAGTAGTTAAGTATGTGAGAATTAGACCATAAAGATGGCTGAGCGGAGAACTAAGGCTTTTGAACTGTGGTGCTGGAGAAGACTCCTGAGAGTCCCTTGGACAGCAAGGAGATCAAACCAGTCAATCCTAAAGAAAATCAACCATAAATATTCATTCATGTAAGGACTAATGCTAAAGCTGAAGCTCCAATACTTTGGCCATTTGATGCCAAGAGCCAACTCAGTAGAAAAGACCCAGATGCTAGTAAAGATTGAAGCCAAAAGGAGAAGTGGGCAACGGAGGACGAGATGGTTAGATAGCATCACTGACTCAATGGACAGGAATCTGAGCAAATTCCAGGAGGTGGTGAAGGACGGGGAAGCCAGGTATGCCGCAGTCCATGGGGTCACAAAAAGTCAGATATGACTTAGGAGACTGAGGAGTACAGCATAGCATGCTAATGATGAAGAAAAAGAAGTGATCAGTGAAATCTTTCCCCTTACCTCTTAATCAAATCAGGTAAAGCTAAATAGTCCCTTATTCCAGTCCCCTTCCCACAATAAGAAGAAGAGGAAGAAAAACATTATGCCACTGGGTGGGGGAAAGAACAAAACGGCCCCTCCAGGCTTCACTAGGTAGCTCAGGGCCAAATGAATCACCATGTTTATCTACTAACACAGCTGCCCTCCCTTTACAGTATTATGCACTCGAAAGGAAAAGAACTTTTTAAAAATGAAACTAATACAAATTAGAAAGTTTTTGCTTTTTGTTTCTGCAAATTTAGTTAACCTCTTTGTTTATAAAGACCAGAATTACAGAATAAATCTTTCATTGTGTCAAAATGTTTATTCCAAACTGACAAAGATTTACGAAACTTGGGCTCTAAAACATTTGATCTAAGGGTCAAGGACAGTCTGACTTCTTAGTTCTGCCAACAGTTTTTAAAAGTTGCTTCCTGTACTAGGGAATGTTCACTGTTCTTGCACAAACAATAACAAGTCATTTATACAATCACCTTGATTTTTTCCTTTCCTTTTAGATTCACTGCTTTGTAAGAGCAAAGGCTGCAGTTAATTCTATTAAGTATTTTGAGTTTTTATTTACCACTATATTTCTACTCATTTAATATTTGTTGAGAAACATGGATTTATTCATTTCCTCAAAAAATACATCCTGAATGTCAATTATGTGCCAGACATTAGAGATGAAAGTCAGCAAAAAAAATGTGGTCACTACCCTTAAAGAGCTTTCAATCCAATTGGGAAAAAAAGATATAAAGTCAGAAGTATATATATATTCAGACTATGAAAAAAACACCATGGAAACAAGATCTAACCTCGGGTGGGAGCCGAACTAAAATTAGCATAACAAACATTAAATACAATTTAAAACACACACATACACACACATCTCCCAAATCATGCTAGGAATAAGAATGTCCACAACTGTCAGGAGGAAAGGGTTTACAAGAGCAATGGTAAAATCCATATGACTTTGAAAAACATAAGGGCGATAGCTTCATGTAAACAGCACTAAGAGAGATCACTTATCTCTGTAGGAAGAAAAACAGTGGCTACTCCTGGTACATTTCCAATCAAAAATAGGTTTCATAGCCAGAACTATTTTCCAAAGAAAAAGCCAAACATCAGCTATAAGTCTGGTTACTTTCAAATAATCTCAAGTCTTCCAAACACATTATATTGAGTTTACAACAACACGTTTCCCAAGCCTTAACACCCCATAAAACACAGGTGGCAAAAAAGATAACTTCAGCCTCACAGATCACAAGGTCATATAATGTTAGAGCAGAAACAGATTTCTAGATGTCATCTTATAAAAAAACACTTTCACTTTTCAAATCAGACATGAGACCCAAAGCAGGGAAGTAACATACACAGCCATCATTCATCTAGTCCGTAAGGAAGCAGACTAGACCTTGGATTTCCTGAGTCCCATTCCTATGCTCTTTCTACAGTATTAAAATAACAAGTATATCAAGTGACAAGGAAAACATGTGTAGCAAATAAATAAGGCAAAATTTTAAAAACATAGGAATTCTTTTTAAAAAATGTTAATATACCTTCACTCGACACACACTTCCCTTAAGTCCCTCCTTAATGTTCCATCTACTACATAGCACAGAAGGGGAAAAGTGAAGGAAACTACTAATATTCACTGACTCTATAGGGTCCAGGAACTAGGTTGAGTGAGTTATCTATTTTAATTTCATTGAATCATTACAACTACCCTCTGAGCAGTATATTATTAATCTCATTTTACTGATTTAGATTCTACTTAGATTAGGAAATGGCAACCCACTCCAGTAGTCTTGCCTGGAGAATCCCATGGACGGAGGAGCCTGGCAGGTTACAGCCCATGGGGTCACAAAGAGTGGGACAGGACTGAGCCACTTCACTTTCACTTTCACTTTTTAGATTAGGAAACAATAACTTATTCAAGGTTACAAAGCATAAAAATGGCAGAGGCAGGATTTGAATTCAAGTCTTCATGATTCCAAATCCATATAGCCACCTTAGCCACAAAAAAATAATTTTTTGTAGGAAAATATTACACAAAGCAGTTCAGTCTCCTGGAGCACTCACCAATGCCCATTTAATTGTTGATTAAAGTTTAGTCTGAGAACCTAATGACCATTTATTACATCATTTTAAAAGAAAGTACCAAGTTTTAAATAACTACTTTATGAGCAAACTTTAGAACACATTCTTAGCTGAATATTGTTTGTATTTTCTTTTGAGCATCCTTTTCAATCCCATGTCAATGGCACCCAAAAAAGCATCAGCTATCCATTCCTATAAAATTATGATTCACAAACAATAGGGAGAAGGGTGCAATGCATGACCACTTAAGAGAACCACATGAAAACAAAAACTATACTTTGAGAATTCTGATTTTTCCCCTGGTGGTTAACCCATGAACAGCTTCCATCAAGAGAGAGTATCCTACTCAAAAAATAAGAACCAGTAGTGCAAATAAAGCAAAGGACATAACTGAAAGACCGATTTCTAATTGCACAACTATCCATACCACAGGACTACGTTTCTGCTTTTCCAGTTCTGCTAAATCTGCATCAGGTTCTCAGCTTCCAACAGCGGATATCCTCTGTCTGCTGTCATCTTTCATCCAGTTCTCTTCACCCTCATTACCCTCTCTTTATTCTCATGGATTTTTCTTTCATTTTCTCCATCATTTTAGTGGGAAGAGAGATGCGTATCTTCTCTGATAATACTATTAGAGGATTTTTTTTTTTTAAGGTTTTCTTTTGATCCCTATGGTGTCTGTTTTCTCCCAATACTCCAAGTATCATTTCCCTCCTCCACTTCTTAACTTGTTTGCTTATTTTGACCTTTTTTTTTAATAGAGGTTTTCCCCAAATGTCCAATGGTCTTGGATTATTAGTTCATAGTTAAGAATAAGGTTCTGAAAAAACAAAACTGAAAGATCTATGTGAGGGAACAGGGCTTGTCAACAGATGGAATTTATTGTGGGTGAGGCTACCAGTACCTGAAGACAGCTGCAGAATATGAGCTGGATAGACGAAGGGAAGCCAAGTTAAGAGTTTCAGAGTTTGGATTCAGATTTCCCTTAACGGTCCTGTTTTAAATAATCAGCCATCCACTGCCCCTGGTTTTAAAATGCAAGTACTTCTTCAATGTTATAAACAATATATCTTGGTCTACTGAGACCAGGATTAGTGGTGAAGGGAGTCACTTACCAACAGGATACAAAGGGAGAGAACCTAAGGATTCCACCTATAAGCATACATATTTTCTGACCAATCTCCCTGTTTTCTTCTCCACTTCTGATCTCGATTTTCTTAATGTCTGGAGCTTCGCAAGGCTGAGCCTTTTGGGAGCTTCAGAGAGATACCGTACAGATGACCCTTGAATCACATGAGCTGAACTGCATAGATCCATTTTGTACTACATGACCCATAGTTGGTAGACTATGTGGATATAGAACACCAGATATGGAGGGCAAGATTGTAAACTTACCTGTGAAACTGTGACTGCCTGCGGGTCCCCCGTGCTGTTAAAGGGTCAACTGCATTACACCTCTTACACGTATTGTGCACTTGCGGGTACTGTAAGCTTTCCTTTCTGCTAATCAGTTACTGCCTGTCCATCTGCTTTCTGATTTCAAAAAGTCAGCTACTTCTGATTCCTGCTGTATCTGTCATTCAGGGGGAAATGGAGTTACTGTTTTAAAGAGTACAGTCCTCCCTTGGTATCCACAGGGTTCCAGGACCCTCACAGATACCAAAGTTTGCGGATGTTCAACCCCTTATATAAAATGACAAAGTACTTGCATACAACCCATACACACCCTCCCATTTATTTAAAATCATCTGCATATTACTTACAATATTTAAAACAACATACATGCTACGCAAACAGCTGCCACCACAAGGCAAATTCAAGCTTTACTTTTAGGAACCTTCTGAAATCTTTTTTTTTCCAAAAATTTTCAGCCTGCAATTGGGCAAATACATGGACCTCTGGATACGGAAGGGGCCAACTGTACAAAGTTTCAGTTTCATAAAAGTTCTGGAGATAGATAGTGGTTATAGTTGTACAGCAATGTGAATGCACTTAATGCCACTCAACTGTATGCTTATAATGGTCAATTTTATCTTATGTAGATTTTGCCACTGTTTTAAAATATAATTTTTTAAAAGCAAGGTTTTAAAAGTTACTTCCTGAAAGATCCCTTCCAAGATCATGATCTGCAGTCATCTCTCTCCCCTACCAGGGTAACTCTCTAGTACATACCATAATTTACTTTCTTTGTAGCACTTACTGCTGATTAAATTATTCTATTTATTTACTTATTTATTATCTCTGTCCTTCAATTAGAGAGTAGGCAACAGAATCACCTTTTGACATCACTGACACACTGTGGTCATAAGAAAATGTTAGGAAAGCAGTCAATAAGCATTTGATGGATAATTAAACTAATTGGTTTCTGGGTCCCAACACAAGACCTCTTGAATGAGAATCCTGAGATTCTCAGACTAGTACTTTGGTGTACTTACTAAACAATGAAAAGGAACATATCTCTTTCTGGTTAAAAGGGGATGAGGATAATTAGAGGAAATAAATCAAATTCACCAAATTGTGTTTTGTATGACTTAAAGTTACTTCCTTTCAGTCTCTTATCTGCCATACCTCCAAGCTTCTATTCCTTTTCTTGCTTTTAACTGGCAGTATTCTCCAGAGCTCTGCCCTCCCCTCTCTTCCCTTAAGCATCTTCACAGAGCATGCTTGTGTCACAACAAAGCATAATGGCTGGTGCTTAGGACCAGTGTGCCTGCATCTGAATTCTGAGCCCATCACTTACTAGGTGTGTAATCTTAAAATCCTCTGTACCTCATCTTATTCATCTTTAAAAAAGAAAGATAATACAGTACCAACCTCACAGGGTTGTCGTGAGGACTGAGTTAATATATATCAAATGATTAGAATGCTGTCTAGCATTTAAGTGGTTCAAAAGTGTCAGCTAGAGGGGCACCATATAATTTATCATCCAAACCAGGGCACTTCTGAGAGACTATAAATAACACCACTGGAGCAACAGGGCATAAACCAGAAACTGTCCTAGCCGAACCAGGACACAGCAGTCCAATTAGTATAAGATGAACTATAAAATGCTGATATGCGTTTCTGCCCTACAAACATCACACGGTTAACCTAATATTGTTCACTTCCAATTAAACAAACCTACTAATATACTATTATCTCCAAAACTGGGTTCAGTAAGGGAGAAAAAGGGATAAAATAGGTAACAAGTTTCAGAAACACCAAATTAAACAAAGTTGAAGAAGCTTCTTTACTATCTAGACTACTTAAAAGTCACTGGTGTACTAACACCTTAATTGATCTTATAGTTGCAATTAATTTTATTTTGCAACTAGAAAGCTATTATAAAATAAAATTTAAATAAGCCACTCTTTTCTTAATAAAGTATGTTATCTATGCTCACTGTTATTTTCTTCAGTATCTAGCCCATGTGTGTGCATGCTAAGTCACTCCAGTCATATCCGACTCTTTGTGACCCCATGAACTGTGACCCCACCAGGCTCCTCTGTCCACAGGATTTCCCAGGCAAGAATACTGGAGTGGATAGCCATTCCCTTCTCCAGGGGATCTTCCCAACCCAGGGATTGAACCTGTGTCGCTTATATCTCCTGTATCAGCAGGCAGGTTCTTTACCACTAGTGCCACCTGGGAAGCCCCTACCTAGCTCATAATGAGTACTAAATAAATATCTGTTGAATGAAGATTATTAAAAATTTTCTCATGAAAAATTATTTCAGGAATCTAAAGCAAAATCAGAAAAAAATAAAATCCTAGTTTGGGATTTTGGATGCACTTCTTCAGTTTTGTGGGTTTGTTTTTTTCTATTGAAGGTTCCAGTAGAATTCTTAGATAAAAATGGCACTGGATTTTTGCATTGCTTTTGCTCTCAACTAAATATGGCTTGCTGATCATGAGGAAAAAGTACTCTTAGAAGCTAAAAACAACAATAGTAGTAACTAATGTATATGAAAAATACTATGCATAAAGGACTTACGAACTTTAGTTCCTTGGCTGTTTACAACAAGCTTCAGTTCAGTTCAGTTCAGTCTTGAGTGATATCTATTTAGCTTGATTTCGGGAATCTTAGATCTCAAGTCCACAGCTCATTTCCAACTGCCTAATCAGAATGTTCTTTTTTTTAAATGTGTATGTCCCATTTTTGCTATCATAATTTGCCCTTTACGAGGTATATTCCAATACAATCTACTACTAAGCCTAACTCTTGGCAAGATAACTAAATTAAGTGTTCAAATTCTGTTATGAAAGGGTCCATGTGAGTTCTCTACACTACATGGCTCAAAGGGAAGCATGTCACAGGCATAACGTAACTGTTATAAACATACATTTATAACCATACATTTGCAATTTACATTATTTTCCTAGATAAAGTTATTAAAGTTATAATGGGAGAAATGAATATTCACGTAGCAAAAAATAATTCCAAATATCAAATTTTGGAGCTGTAAGCAACTTTACAGAAACTAATCAAAATTTTATTGGGCATAAATCAAATGGATTTCTATCCTTAAACTTCAAATCAGGTATTATTATTATTATTATTGCCATTCTTTACATGAGGAGACAAGGTTTAGCAATTTGTCCAAGTTTACATAGCTGGTGAGTAGAAGAGTTTGAATTCAAACCCAAATCTAACCCAAGTGAAAACTAGAATCATTAATTTTCTTTACAGTATACTAAGATTCCTATTTTACATTTTTGTATAACCTGAATTATTCCATTAAAAGCAGAAGAAATTTAGAGCTTCACAAGATCTCCAATTCACCTATTTTTACAGGCTCAGTGGCGTCAAGTAGTTTTGTGTGTTATTTACACAGAATTGATTACTGAAAGTGTTAAGACTAAAACTCGGGACTTCTGTGAGACTCACATCCAGTTCTTTTCAGCATCACAAGATGTTTATTTCCACTACTACTGAAGTCAACTCATGGACGGCTGCCCCATTTTTGTGAAGGCCTGAAAATATTGTGATACACACCACAGAAAACACTTTTACTTGTAAAAAAAAGAAAAGGCTTCTACAGTATCTCTTATGAAATCATAAACTAAAAAAGCTGTTAAGACTTATTTATATAATCAAAGGCTGATTCTTTCCTAAGAAATTTGACACAAGGCATTCACTAAACTACTTGGTTTGTTACAGAGCCAACAGGCAGATACACACATACATACAAATAGAAGGAAATGTGCCAATTTTTGAGCCACCATCCCTCTAACTCATAGTTACTGTGACCTCCTTCAAGAGGTGATTACACAACCCAAGCTCAGAGTACATATATCCCTGGCTTCGGTGATAATTAGGGATGGAAAAATGACACAATCTAGATGAACTCTGGTATCTGCTATATGGGTGATGGGAAAAGGCCTACCTTACTTTTGAATAGTGAGCCATGATATTGCCCTGAGGCTTCCAGTAACCACATGCTCACTACAGAGCAGAATCCTGCTTGGAAATGAGAACATTACAGATGAAAACAGCAGAATGGAGCAGAAGAATGTTTGACATCATCACTAGGGTTCCTGGATTCAGGTATCACTGAAATAGGTCCATTCTGGATTCCTCATTTACATAATCTAATAAATCCATCCCTTCTTCTAAATTTATCCTTCACTGCTTAAGCTTGTGTTGAGTTGCTGTTGCTTAAAATCTGCGAAGTCCTAATTATTCTCATAGAGAAAAGTCCTCCTTTTTTAAAAAATGCAGCAAAATTTTAAACAATTAAAAATGATTAATAGTTTTATCAATATAAAACATACTTTGAAATTTATATACCAAAGCTTTTTTTAACACAATAATATTTAATGTTCCTAAACAAGGTTTAAACAATGATTGCATTTTTAAACAATATTAGAGCATTCTGATGTTCAGTATTTTCTTTGTACTAAAATTTTTCTAATGATAGAAAACTCAGGTGTCTACTCCTTGCCCTTTAGTTTTCTGCCATGCCACTCTCCAACTTTAGGTTATGTTGGATGGGTACTTTATCCATCAATGCTCCTGGAATACATAAATCACAGAGAAAGTTCAAAAACCAAAATGTTTGCTCTACCCAAATTCACAGAGAATGTAGTAGCATCACCTCAGTTCCTTTTCACAATCCTCTCCCTTAATAGCCTTCCCTTTCTGTTCTTCCTTCATGATCACTTCATTCCCTCTGGATCAGCTGGAGGCTCGCCTCTCCTCCTTTCCAAAGCTAATCCTCTCTCCTGTGTTTCATCCCTTCCCAACCCTTTGCTCCATCAATTATGCTCTGACAACCTGTAGCATCTCCTGTCCCACTAGCATGTTCCACTCGGCCATCATGTATGTACAGGCTTTCTCTAACTTTTAAAAACAGTTTCTCTTGACCAAATTGTATGCGTGCTGTTGCTACTCTACTTTTCACTGTAAGATTTTCCAAATAGTTTAAACCCAGTATTTAAGCATTAATCACTCTCCTTTGTCCCCAAGAAAAGTGGCTTCCAATCCCCTTCCCCAAATCACTGATACTGAATTCACAAAATGATTGTCAAATCCAACAGCCTTTTTAAAAATTGTCACTTCCTTTGTACACTCTGTTGTATGTGATACTAACCATCCTCTTGTAAAATCTCATCTGTTCTAATGACATTACTATTGTAGCTTTCTTCCTTTCTAATAAATGCTTTTAGTACATTCCTAAGGAAGACTCCTTTTCCTCTCATTCCTCAACTGTTGGTAGAGTAAGTGTTTCCTGGATTCATCCTTCAATCTACTGCTTGCCATATACCTTTCTGAAAAAGTACATGTAACATTAAAATTCAACTGTGTTGTTCTCCTGTATGTGAAAAAATTAAACTCAAAAAAGGCTGAATAATCACTTCTATCAATCTCTTCCAAATCAGAACCATTTCTGAATTTCCTGAAATGGTATCACCAGGCTCTAAAATATGCCACACACAATCACGCCTCTGGGTATTTGGGCCCATCTTCTACTGCCTAGAATACTCTTCCATTCTCAGTCGAAAAACTTCCTCCCAGACTCAAAGGCCATTTACTCTGGGAAAGACTTTCCTGTCACACATCCATCTCTGGAGCAATGTGAACTCCTAGTTCTCTCTCCTATACAACCTTGGCACTAAGTAGATACCTTTATTATAGCATTTTTTATGATCTTATGTAGCATTGGTCCCTGTGTTTTTCATCTCACACAACAGAATTTCAAGGACAATGGATATGTTTTATTCTTTTTGTTTCTTTGGTTGCTATTATACGGTAGGCACTAGATTATTATTGCAAAGCATGTTTCAAAAATCCAGGTTCAGAATGTCAACAACATCCTAAGACATTTCATATACCTGCACGGCTTGTACACATGTCAAAGTTCAAAGTGACAGTTTCCTGAACACAAAAATCATCTATTGACTATTCCAGTGATTCAGCATATATGCTTTCTTGCTGTAAATAGTCTTCTACATGCATGTGTATCTTATCTTTTCAATTTTCTGGTAAGTACTTGAGGGCTACATTTTTAATGTTAAATACATTATACTATCTGGTGTGATTCCTAATACTGTACCTGGTATTCAAAAAGTATCACACAACTGTTCAATAAGCCTCACTGTTAGGAATTCTAAAACTATCCTAAGAGATCTATTAACTTATTGTTTTAAGGTAAAGCTTTTCAAAATTATTCATTATGGAAAATAAACATACATGGAACTCAGACAATAAATGCATTCAAATCCACAGTCCAAATAATATATTTATTTTTAACAAGAAAAAACAGTGGATTCTTTCAGTGGTGACAAGGCATTTCTTTTTTTTTTTTGCAGGGAACTGCAAACATGGATCAATTATATATGGCCATTTCAAAGGAATTTTCCTACAATTCACAAGGTTAAAATTGATTCAGGCTCAATGGAAGTTTAAAACCAAAGTGAAAGGTTGTTAAGAATTATGACCACACAGGTTTGTAAATGGAAAAAAAATATTTATAGTGAAGAGTTCCAGAAGTCACTTTTTTGATCAAGTATACGTCATCTATATAGTATTTTCACCAAAAAAGGATCAACCTGGATCTACTAATAAACAAAAATTTAGACAAATCCAGAATGTGGAACATTCTACAGAGGCAACTGGAGGCATAAAATCCTCAAAGAAAATCAGATTCAATATCACAGAAAGCAATATAATGTCACATTTTTATTATTCCAGAATAAAATGGACTAGTCATTCAGTCAGTTCAGTCGCTCAGTCGTGTCCGACTCTTTGCGACCCCATGAATCGCAGCATGCCAGGCCTCCCTGTCCATCACCATCTCCCGGAGTTCACTCAGACTCATGTCCATCGAGTCAGTGATGCCATCCAGCCATCTCATCCTCTGTCCTCCCCTTCTCTTCCTGCCCTCAATCCCTCCCAGCATCAGAGTATTTTCCAATGAGTCAACTCTTCGCATGACGGGGCCAAAGTACTGGAGTTTCAGCTTTAGCATCAGTCCTTCCAAAGAAATCCCAGGGCTGATCTCCTTCAGAATGGACTGGTTGGATCTCCTTGCAGTCCAAGGGACTCTCCAGAGTCTTCTCCAACACCACAGTTCAAAAGCATCAATTCTTCGGCGCTCAGCCTTCTTCACAGTCCAACTCTCATATCCATACATGACCACAGGAAAAACCACAGCCTTGACTAGACGGACCTTAGTCAGCAAAGTAATGTCTCTGCTTTTGAATATGCTATCTAGGTTGGTCATAACTTTTCTTCCAAAGAATAAGCGTCTTTTAATTTCATGGCTGCATGGGCTAGAGACATAACCAAATATACCATATAGATTCTAGATTTTTTAAAATTATAAAAGCTTTTCTGGACTGCCATATTAGATGTGATTATTCAATGTATTACTTTTCTTGGTTGGATTAATGGTAACCATAAAAACCTTACTCTTGGAGATTTGGACTAACAGAACTTAGGGATGGACCAAAATCTGCATCTTGCTTTCAAATGATTCAACAACAACAACAAAAAAAAATAACCCCAAAGTAACATTGTAACTATGAGTGTTAATGACAATATTAAATCAGCTTAATTGTGGCAATCATTTCACAATGTATGCCCACATGCTACGTCATTTCAGTCGTGTCTGACTCTTTCAGACCCACTGGACTGCAGCCTGCCAGGCTCCTCTGTCCATGGGATTCTCCAGGCAAGAACACTGGAGTGGGATGCCATGCCCTCCTCCAGGGGATCTTCCCAACCCAGGGATTGGCCCTCATCTCTTATGTCTCCTGCACTGGCAAGGCAGGTTCTTTACCACTAGAGCCACATGGGAAGCCCATAATGTATACATACACCAAAACACTGTATTGTACACGTCAAATATATACACGTTTCAGCAAGTGCACCTCAAAGCTGGGGGTGGTGGTGGAATACATAAAGAAAATATGGTGAAACACTAAAGATTTATATGCTTATTAGCTCTGTATTAAAACTTTTAGCTTTTGTACATAATGAAAATTTTCAAAATCTTCAAGTGAAGAGTCAAAGTCATTTCCTCTTCTTTTCAGTCATTTTAAAGTAAACTGACAAGAGCTGAGTTTAGAGCCCAACTCTATCTTACATTTATTTATCTTAAATACTTTTACACCAAATAATTCTGACCTCTGAGACCTCTGAGAATATACACTATATAATCAACCTTGCTTACTAAGAAACAGGGCCAAACGGTGACACTACACATAAAATAAGCAGAGTTCTTCCCCATTTTACACATAAAGTTCAAGTTCTTAGCAATAATTAGAATTTCTTTCTCCAATATTTAACAGAACACACATTAATGAATATTCTTGACTTTACATCTTTTCCAGTGACAAGCAGTCAGTCCATGGTTCTAACCGATGAAGACCTTTGAAATCAGAGGTCTTATTCTCCCTCTGTGTTCCTGTTTTCCTCACTCCCACTGCCTGAAATGCTGGTGGGGTCCTCTCCTCAGCCTTCCAATTTCAACCTGTCACTGCATTAGTTATCTATCACTGAGTAACAGATTACCACAAAACTTAAAGCTTTCAAATAACAATAAACCTTTCACATCTTCCAGCTTCTGTGGGTCAGGAACTCAGGACCAAAGGCACAAAAGGCACAGGGAAACTACTAAAGCACTGGTGCTCGAAACAGATAAAGCAGGAGGTAAAGGGGAGTCTGAAATCCAGGGCAATAGAGTCAATTTCTGATCAGAATCCAAGGCCTGTTTTTGTCCTCCAGGCTCTTGGTCCTGCTTTCCAAATCATGCTTTCTTTTCCTTAAAGGGTAGCCCATGTTGACAGCCGTGTAGTTTTCTCAAACATGCTTCCTACATGCAGAGGTTCAGAGACTCAAAGCCTGCTTTTCATGTGCACTATCTCTGTCCCAAGTCCAGTTCATGCTGACAGTGCCGATTCATTCTCATTAGAAGAAAAAGAGGTAAAAGGGAAGAAGAGCGGAGAGAAGAAACTTCATGGGCCTCCTGACAATCTTCTGGTTTACTCCATTGTGAGACCAAGGCCATACCCATAAATCTCTTCAAGACAAGCCCTTCTTTCGTTTCTTGAGCCCCTGCTGAAGACTGCTGGAGGACAACTCTCTAAATGTTCTTAGAAACCCTATTGTTTGATTCAAGAGGTCTTCGAGGCAACACCTTGGATCTTTCTGAGGTTTTATAGGATTTTAAAGTCACATCCTCAGCTTCATTTGTAGAAGATATTTTCCTGAGAGTGTTTTGGATTTGCTGTTTTCCAGAATGTTCCTCATTTTAGCAACACCGGTCAAATGAAGAGGCTACGAATTTTCAGACTCACACATGCTTTCTGTTTAACAGTACCTTCTTTGATTGGTCTCTCTCCTTTTACATTTTATATACAAGCAGCAAGAAGAAACCAAGAGTATCCTTAATGTTCTGCTTACAAAATCTCCTTAGCTAGATCACCTAGTTTACTGTACATATTCTTCTACTTCCTATTTTACTGCAGGTGACAGAGTTCCTAAACTTCTGCCGCTAGGGAACAAGAATCTCTTCCTCAATTTGCTGATGACATTTTTCTCATTTTTCTCTAAGCTCTCACCCACAGTCTTCTCAAAGGCCATCAAACTTCTACTAACAGTCTAATCTGGCTTTTCAGGCTTTCACTGATGCCTCAAAATCTTTCTAGCTTGTGTCCACCACTGAGTTCCAATGACAGACCTCCATTTTAAGTTGTTATGGCAAAATAAAACCACTGTGATACCAAAATCTGTACAATTTTTATGTAACAAATTACCCCAAATGCTAGCTTTTCCAGTACAGTAAACTTCAGTCCCATGTCAATGGGGCAGGATGGGCTTAGCTCAGTTCTGGACCAGGATCACTCCTGAGATTGCAGGCAACATGCTGACCACAGCTGTAGTTGTCAAAAGGCTCCACTTGACTCTGGAAGACTTCACTGTCCAATATGCTATCCAGTGCTCACACGTGGCTAGTGAGCACTTGAAATGTGACCAGAATTAACTGAGAGGTTCTCAAAGTACAAAATACACACCTCATTCTGAAGACTTCAGATTGAAAAAGAATATAAAATACACTATTAATAACTTTTCATATTGACACACATTGAAATGTCACATTGTACATGTAGGCTAAATAAAATGTATTACTAAAAAAATTTTTTAAAGGCTTTGAGTTTACTTAAGTTATGCACAGGTTGAACTGCTTTCTGAACTAGCATATCAACAGCTTATCTTACCTATTTGAAATCACAAAACTTAAGAAATCTGTAATTTCACTACAATTTTATGGGTAACCAGTTGAAACCATATTTACAACATATAAAAACTCAGTAGTAATTATCAAAAGCTGAAAGTTGTCTCAATCAATAGCGGCTATCTCATCATCTTTCACCAGATCCCTAAACCAAAGATTCAGTGTCGTACTGTCAATAAAATAACCTGGTGGACACCACCCCCGTGTCCACCCCGTGTTTTTCTAACACTTCCTCTAACACAAATACCACACCTATGCCTCACAGTGGGAATAAAGATTTAAGTTCCATAAAATTAAAGATAAAAGACAAAGAAAAGTGAGAAGGTTAAAACATAGGATATATTAAAAGAAAACTAGAAAAGAAATACATATAGGCAAAGTAAAAACAAAGGCAGAACTAAAATCCACACCATCAAAAGAACAGAAATCTAAATCAGTAAAGCAGAAAAAGGTAAAACATAAAGAAAGAAACGTAAGGGATAACTAGGGAGGGCAGAAAGCAAACACCCAATGAAAATAAAGGCACGACGCTATCTATTGTAGATTAAGGGGCCACAAACCCTTTGCCACTCTTTCCATCAAGAGCGGGACTCTGTTTCCTCTTGAATCCAAGCTAGTCTTCTGACTTGTCTGACCAAAAATATGAATTATAAGAAATGCTGTGCCAGCTCTGGTTCTAGCCTTTAGGAGGGCCGGCAGTATTCACTCTCAGTAGCCAGTCACATGCTCTGAAGTTCAGGCTGTCCTGCTGAAAAAAGGCAACAGGAAGGAGAACTGAGGTACTCCCATTCAACATTCAGCACCAAGGAACCAAATACGGGAGCAAGTCCTTCTGGGATTTTCCAGCTTTGCCTCGTTACACTCTAAGTCTAGCCAGATGAGTGACCCCAATTGAGATCACCAGAAGAACCACTGAGTCAAACCACAGAATCATGACAAATAATAAATCACTGTTTTAAGCCACCAAGTGTTGGGTAATCTGTTATACAGCAGCAGATAAAAATCAATGTTGTTATACTGACCTAAAACAACACAGCACTGTTGTTTTGAGTCTAGTCTGTTGTATGAGTCTAGTCTGAAGTATATGATTCTTGCATCTCAAGTCCTTGCTAGAAAGCATTATCTTAAACTATTTGAAAACCCAGATTGTTTCAAAAGCCTGGTTGAAAATAATAGCTTTTCTATTTCTAAAATTATCCTCTATTACTTACTTACTTGCAAAAATACTCTAAAGTCTATGCCAGGACTAAGTCAGGCATAGAAGACTGGGTGACAAATTTTAACACTACATTTTCCAATTTATGGTAAAGCATCTGCCTACAATGTGGAAGACCAGGGTTCCATCCCTGGGTTGGGAAGATCCCCTGGAGAAGGAAATGGCAACCCACTCCAGTATTCTTGTCTGGAAAATTCCATGGACTGAGGAGCCTGGTAGGCTACAGTTCATGGGTTTGCAAAGAGTCGGACACGACTGAGCAACTTCGCATTTAAAATTGTGCAGTAGTTTGAGCATTCTTTTGCATTGCCTCTCTTTGGAATTGGAATGAAAACTGACCTTTTCCAGTCCTGTGGCCACTGCTGAGTTTTCCAAATTTGCTGGCATATTGAGTGCAGCACTTTCACAGCATCATCTTTCAGGATTTGAAACAGCTCAACTGAAATTCCATCACCTCCACTAGCTTTGTTTGTAGTGATGCTTTCTAAGGCCCACTTGACTTCACATTCCAGGATGTCTGGCTCTAGATTAGTGATCACATAATCATGATTATCTGGGTCGTGAAGATCTTTTTTGTACAGTTCTTCCATGTATTCTTGCCACCTCTTTTTAACATCTTCTGCTTCTGTTAGATCCATACCATTTCTGTCCTTTATTGAGCCCATCTTTGCATGAAATGTTCCCTTGGTACCTCTAATTTTCTTAAAGAGATCTCGTCTTTCCCATTCTGTTGTTTTCCTCTATTTCTTTGCATTGATCGCTGAAGAAGGCTTTCTTATCTCTCCTTGCTATTCTTTGGAACTCTGCATTCAGATGCTTATATTTTTCCTTTTCTCCTTTGCTTTTCACCTCTCTTCTTTTCACAGATATTTATAAGGCCTCCCCAGACAGCCATTTTGCTTTTTTGCATTTTTTTCCATAGGGATGGTCTTGATCCCTGTCTCCTGTACAATGTCACGAACCTCATTCCATAGTTCACCAGGCACTCTATCTATCAGATCTAGGCCCTTAAATCTATTTCTCACTTCCACTGTAAAATCATAAGGGATCTGATTTAGGTCATACCTGAATGGTCCAGCGGTTTTCCCTATTTTCTTCAATTTGAGTCTGAATTTGGTAATAAGGAGTTCATGATCTGAGCCACAGTCAGCTCCTGGTCTTGTTTTTGTTGACTGTATAGAGCTTCTCCATCTTTGGCTGCAAAGAATATAATCAATCTGATTTCGGTGTTGACCATCTGGTGATGTCCATGTGTAGAGTTCTCTTGTGTTTGCTATGACCAGTGCATTTTCTTGGCAAAACTCTGTCTTTGCCCTGCTTCATTCCGCATTCCAAGGCCAAATTTGCCTGCCTTTACTGCTAATAAAGTAATGCTCAAAATTCTCCAAGCCAGGCTTCAGCAATACGTGAACCATGAATTCCCTGATGTTCAAGCTGGTTTTAGAAAAGGTAGAGGAACCACAGATCAAATTGCCAACATCCGCTGGATCATGGAAAAAGCAAGAGAGTTCCAGAAAAACATCTACTTCTGCTTTATTGACTATGGCAAAGCCTTTGACTGTGTGGCTCACAATAAACTGTGGAAAATTCTGAAAGAGATGGGAATACCAGACCACCTCACCTGCCTCTTGAGAAATCTGTATGCAGCTCAGGAAGCAACAGTTAGAACTGGACATGGAACAACAGACTGGTTCCAAATAGGAAAACGAGTACGTCAAGGCTGTATATTGTCACCCTGCTTATTTAACTTCTATGCAGAGTACATCATGAGAAACGCTGGACTGGAAGAAGCACAAGCTGGAATCAAGATTGCCGGGAGAAATATCAATAACCTCAGATATGTAGATGACACCACCCTTATGAAAGAAACTGAAGAGGAACTAAAACGCCTCTTGATGAAAGTGAAAGAGGAGAGTGAAGAAGTTGGCTTAAAGCTCAACATTCAGAAAACGAAGATCATGGCATCCGGTCCCATCACTTCATGGGAAATAGATGGGGAAACAGTGGAAACAGTGTCAGACTTTATTTTGGGGGGCTCCAAAATCACTGCAGATGGTGACTGCAGCCATGAAATTAAAAGACGCTTACTCCTTGGAAGAAAAGTTATGACCAACCTAGATAGTATATTCAAAAGCAGAGATATTACTTTGCTGACTAAGGTCCATCTAGTCAAGGCTATGGTTTTTCAAGTGGTCATGTATGGATGTGAGAGTTGGACTGTGAAGAAGGCTGAGCGCCGAAGAATTGATGCTTTTGAACTGTGGTGTTGGAGAAGACTCTGAAGAGTCCCTTGGACTGCAAGGAGATCCAACCAGTCCATTCTGAAGGAGATCAGCCCTGGGATTTCTTTGGAGGGAATGATGCTGAAGCTGAAACTCCAGTACTTTGGCCACCTCATGCGAAGAGTTGACTCACTGGAAAAGACTCTGATGCTGGGAGGGATTGGGGGCAGGAGGAGAAGGGGAGGACAGAGAATGAGATGGCTGGATGGCATCACGGACTCGATGGACGTGAGTCTGAGTGAACTCCGGGAGATGGTGATGACAGGGAGGCCTGGCGTGCTGCAATTCATGGGGTTGCAAAGAGTCAGACACGACTGAGCGACTGAACTGAACTGGACGTTTAAAATGTTTTAAGAAAAGTTCACTGTTGCAACTTCTCTGAGTTCTTCCTTTGAGGACTGACTATGCCACTAGGCACTCAAATGGCAATGATAAACAAGGAAACTATGAAGCGGAACTGACCTCAGGTACAAATTTTATCACTTCCTCCCTTTTCCGGAAGTCCATCTTGCCTACCTAGTCTGTGCTCCCAAAGCACTTTGTGCAAATCTCTATTTGTTAATAACAATGGTAACAGCAGCTAACATTTAGGAAGCACTTACTATGTCCCTGGCATAGTTCAAAGCCTTTTACATGATTTAACTCACTTAATCCTCACAACTCTCATGAAGTAGGGAAGAACTATATGATGCCATGTTACAGATGAGGAAACTGACTCATCTTAAAGAGCCTCTTTCCCCTACTAATTTGTAAACTCCATGAAGGCAGGTGACCTGTATCTTCATATTCTTCCCAATCTCCAAAAAATATTTCTCTAATTTGATTAAAGATATTAGTTATCCAAATACTAGAAATAAATATGCTTATTTATTTTACAAGAAGAATTTGTCACTCCTCAAAAGCATATAGTAGTAACAGCTTTCTAGACTAACAAAAAATTGCTTGAGGATAAATAAGTATCTGTGGGTAACTGCTAAGAAAAATTAACCAAAAAAATAAGTTTATCAATTCATTGATAAACACAACTATAAAGATCTAAACTTTTACAAATGAGTCTAATTTGATAGTAATGTATTTTTATTCAGCACCATTTTAATGCTGAAAGCCATAAATATAACACTGAAAGCTATATAAACGTGCATTTAAAAAAAATTTTTAAGAAGTCAGTCACAAGAGGAGTAAGAAAATAAGGAGTAATATTCAGTAAAATATATGGATGAAAAAATCCAAGTAAATATAACCCCTAACATTTTGAAGGATGTAATCTGGATCTTTTCAGCTGATCCAGATGGTAGAGTTGGAAATCGGCTTCCCAGGTGGCTCAGTGGTAAAGAATTCACCTGCAATGCAGGAGACTCAGGCTCGATCCCTGGGTCTGGAAGATCCCTTGGAGAAGGAAATGGCAACTCACTCACTTATTTTTGCCTAGAAAATCCCACAGACAGAGGAACCTGGCGGGCTACAGTCCATGGAGTCTCAAAAGTGTTGGACACAACTGAGCAACTAAACAACAAAAGAGCTGGAATCATCAGCTATAAAACCTGTGACTACCAATTTCACTGCATACTCTGACTCAAAAACAAAAATGAAAACCTTTATATAATTCATTTGATACACTAAAAACTCACAATCCTCAGAAAACTGGCTGGAAACTAAAATTTGGATTCTATAAGGAAAGTCAAATCAAACTGAGGATCATTAAAAAAAAAAATGAGGATCATTTTACAAACATACTTCCTAAGTCACTATCACCTCAGAATAACAAACTATCTTTTTTAAGAAGGGAGCACAAGCCTAGAAGTCCTACAAACAGACAGATTAGCTATCCTTTAGAATAATAACAGGGATAAATTTTAGAGAATGCTACGTGCCAAACTTTCAATCTGACCTGTACAAAGGTTGGAAATTGTTTCTGCCGGAAATCTAAGAACTTCAGTACCGACATTATAACTACACACAAACACACACACATAAAAGAAAACATTTTGCGTCACACACTGTTGGTTCTTTAAAGCAGTATCTTTTCCCAGTCCCCTTAACCCTGGCCGCCTCCCACTAGAGACTGAAAGATATCTTGAAAGCTTGAATCAACAAGTGTAGGAATGAAAAGCCAGTAAGCTAAAGGTGCACAAGCAGAGAGAGCTGGAATCTTTGGTGATTTTATCCTTATCTGATAAACAACCAGTCCCTGCCGACCTTTATCCGTCTTACGGGAAAAAATAAACATGTCTTTGTTTGTTACTCTTGGCTATCTATTCTGTTATTTTTAGCAGAATACTTGTCTTACTAATACATTTAAAACATGGAGAAAATGAAAGTGAAAACTGAAAGTGAAAGTCGCGTGTCTGACTCTTTGTGACTCCATGGACTATACTGTCCATGGAATTCTCCAGGCCAGAATACTGGAGTGGGGAGCCTTTCCCTTTTCCAGGGGATCTTCCCAAATGGTTCTCTAACTTCTTTAATTTAAAAAAGTTATAGTACTTATATAAATAAAAATGTCATTCTGATGCCAGATATGACAAATTAAATGCAGACAGTCCTATGTATTTTCCCTTAATATTTTTCTGATTATAAAAGTAATAAACTCACTTTAGAAATTTTATAAAATATAGAAAAATATAATGATGGGAAAAAAAACACTACCCAGGGATAACCACTTTTAACACTGTGGTATATATTTCCTTCCAATCAATTTTTATACCTATATCAATATATAAAACTATGCTTTTTATCTTCATAAACTAGGATCATGTGGGATACAGTTTACTATTAATACCTGCAGAATGTAATAATAATTCAGTAACATATGAAAGTACTTAAGATTTAAAAAACAGTAGTGTCTCTTCTCCCATTCATACATACACCTCACACCCTCACCACTCTACTTGTGAAATACAGCCGCTTTTAACACTTCTGGCATTATGGCTCTCTTTCTTGATTTCAACTGACTTCCCACTATGAAGGAGAAAAACTGTTCCCCTTCACCTTCTTTCCCAACTTTTACTTTCTTTTTTCATTTTCATTTATCAATTGTTGCTATCACAACATTAAAAAATATAATTATGCCTCTCTTGACACATGAATTTTAGATAGAATGTTTTAGTTTGCAAATGTGGACAAAAAGGAAATTAGTGTTCTTAAATAACAAACATTTTTTGTCAACCACAAGATTAAAATGCACCTATCATTTGGCCTTACCCACTCCTGAGTACAGAAGGAAAAAAATGTTTATACTTGTTGCTGTAGCACTATTTAGAAAAAGTGAAAAGACAGCAGTATCATAACAGAATAAATACAGAAAAACAAATTTTAAAAAATGGTTACAAATAAACAGAAACTTTAAAGTGATAAAAGATAAAGATGGAGGAAGAGAGCAGCACAACATTCAGGTCAAACAGAAAAGGTATACTGAGGAACTCCTCTTTCACACTTCTATAATGCCCAAAGGTGCTGAGAAGATAGTTATCACTGAGTTCCAGGTAGCATCAATAATTTTTGAGAAATACAGAGCATCAGAAAGGTATTAAAAACAAAACAAAGCCTTGTACAGGCAAAGATCCTTATTGTTTTTATAGAAGAAAACAGTGGGTGAGGCTTAATATTAAATATCAGTAAAACTGATGTCAAATTTAGCAATGTCATATAACAAATTACTAATAATAGCAGCTATTCTATAATAGTAATAATATATAATAATAATAGCAGCTATTGCTTACTAACTACTTAGAATATCCCATGTACTGTGATAAAAACTAATCAGACATTATGATGTTTTATATGGTCTTCCCTGTGGCTCAGACGGTAAAGAATCTGCCTGCAATGCAGGAGACCTGGGTTCAATCCCTGGGTTGGGAAGATCCCCTGGCGGAAGACATGGCAACCCACTCCAGTATTCTTGCCTGGAGAATCCCATGGACAGAGGAGCCTGGTGGGCTACAGTCCATGGGGTTGCAAAGAGTCAGACATGAGGACACAACAGAGAGACTAAGCACAGAGTTCCTCTGGAAGCTCAGCAGTAAGGAACCTGCCTGCAGTGCAGCAGACGCAGGCTCGACTCCTGGGTCGGGAAGATTCCCTGGAGAAGGAAATAGCAACCCACTCCAGTATTCTTCCCCACAAAATCCTACAGATAGCGGAGCCTGGTGGACTATACAGTCCACTGGGTCACAAAGATTCAGACGTGACTTAGTGACAAAACCACCACCACCGTATGAGAGAAATTATTGTCATCTCCATCTTACAGATGCTAAATTTAGGCATGCTGAGTATTTTACCCACAGCCACTAGCAAAAGGCAAGGCAAAGACTTGAAGCTCCACTCTCTTAACCACTGGACTAAGCTGACAGTATGAGAGTACTTGACAGTGAGACAAGCAGACGAATGAGAATAGGTTCACTAAAAGCAAGTTCTGTCAGAGGAGTCATTCTTTTCTGACTACATGTTGCAACAACATAAACAAATCTCTAAGACATGCTGTTAAGTGACTATGACACCATTTATGTAAAATGAGACAAAACAGTAAGATTCAAATATTTATACAGAATAAAGCACAGAAGGTCTCATTTTTTTCATTATCCCTATTCCTGTGCCCTGCTCAATTCCTTGAATCCAAACCTTTTGACGAGACAAATATTACTTATAGTTTGGCATGTATCTTTCTGGTTCTTAAATATTTGAGGAAAAAATCTGACTTTATATTGGCACAACATACTTGATAGCAATATTTCTGAGAAGAAAAATAATAGTGCAACTCTATCTGTTGCTTTAGCCTTCTTACAAAAAGAACTCATATATTACTTCTATAACACAATTTTTTAAAATCATAATGATGCTCAAAGAAAACAAGCAAAAGTTTCCAAGTATGACCTCAATGGCATCCTTAAAAAAAGCTTGATACAGTATTAATAGAATACATAGCAGTTAAAAACCTTTACATGACAAAACTAAAGTTAAAAGGCACAAACGAATCAGGAAAAGATCTGCAGCAGCAACAAAAAGATCACCAAAATAATGCTATTCGGAATATATAAAATGTCCTTACAAACAAATAATATACACCATTTACGAACTTGACTAAAGATGCAAGTTTCATATATAAAAACTGACTAAGGATAAGAACAAGCAATTTATTGGGGGAGGGGGGAGGAACGGCTAAAAGAAATAACAAATTTAAACCTCAGTAACAAAGAGATGTAAAATAAGACAGCAATAAAATGGCAAAAACTAAAAAAGAGGAATGTTGGTGGAGGAGGGATAAACGGAGAGACTGGGATTGACATATACACACTAGTATATATAAAACAAATAACCAATAAAAAGGTTAAAAATCAAAATAATACCCAATGATGGCCATGGCATGAGGCAACACAAACGTTTACAAACTAGCAATGGGGAAAAAAATACATTCTCTCTCTTTTGTTGTTTGTTTTTAATTGGAGTATAGCTGTTTACACTGCTGCGTCAGTTTCTGCTGTACATAAAGTGAATCAGCCATACGTATACATATTTCCCGTTTGGTGGATCGTCTTTCCATTTAGGTTACCACAGAGTACTGAGTAAGAGTTCCCTGTGCTATACAGCAGGGTCCCATTACTTATCTACTTTGTATATACTAGTGTGTGTGTGTGTGTGTGTGTGCGTGCGCGCGCGTGCGTGTGTGCGTGCGTGTATATACTCGTGTCAATCTCCCAATTCGTCTCACCCTCTGCTTCCTCCTTGGTATCCATCCATCTGTTCTCCACATCTGTGTCTCTGTCTCTGTTTTGCAAATAAGATCATCTATAACACCACATTTCAGGACAAACATATCTCCGTAAGAGGACACCGAAGATCATGCACGAGAGAGCTAGAAGCCACGTCGTACAATAAACAAACTAAAGAGAACAGAACTTTTTGCTTAGAAAGAAGATTTTAGGGAAGACATTACAGTGATCTTGAATATCTGAAGGCCTTATTTGTTGCCTTAAGTTCTTTTGCCAACACCATGGACAGTAGCCCGCCAAGCTCCTGTTTACAGGATTTCCCAGACAAGAATACTTGAGTGGGTTGCCATTTCCTTCTCCAATCTGAAGGCCTATCACAGGGAAAACAGAACTTTGTTTTTTTTTTACTGCTCAGGAAGGCAAAATAAAGACTACTAGTGCTCAGAGCTATTACATAATGAAACAGCTATGCCTTATACAATGAGATTTTAGTTTCAATAAATGATCCATCAGAAACATATCAGAAAAGATTCTCCTCATAGGCTTGAAAAGTTAAGTTTCATGAATGTGGAAGCACTTCTCAGTTCTATGAGTAGAGCAAAAATTATACCTTAATATGAACAAATCTTTCAGAACTGTGATCACTACTGCATTTTTCACTACAGTGTCTCACTTACCTGGTTAAGATAACTTATATACTCACCTATTCTGGGACTATGAGGGATCTTCCCAGCCACCTCTGCCAGAAATAACCATTCAGTCAGTTCTAATTTCTACTCCATTAGTCCCTATACTGGAGAAGGCACTGGCGACCCACTCCAGTACTCTTGCCTGGAAAACCCCATGGATGGAGGAAGCTGGTGGGCTGCAGTCCACGGGGTCGCTACGAGTCAGACACAGCTGAGCTACTTCACTTTCACTTTTCACTTTCATGCATTGGAGAAGGAAATGGCAACCCACTCCAGTGTTCTTGCCTGGAGAATCCCAGGGACTGGGGAGCCTGGTGGGCTGCCATCATCTACGGGGTCACACAGAGTTAGACACGACTAAAGTGACTTAGCAGCAGCAGCAGTCCCTATACACAAAAGCACAATACAATGATTTAATGTATGAACTGATCTGGAATCCCAAAATCCTATTCTAGGAGTGTGTGTCTGTGTGTGGGGGGGACGTGTTTGTGTAGGGTGCGTGCGTGTGAGGGGTGGGGGGGCGGGGGGAGCAGCTCCTCTGTCCACGGAATTTTCCAGGCAAGACACTGGAGCAGGTTCCGTTTCCTACTCCAGGGGCCCCACGTGACCCAGGGATCGACTCCTCACCTCTTGTGTCTCCTGCACTGGCAGGCAGACTCTACCACTGTGCCGCCTGGGAAGCACATCCTAGGCACAGGCTACTTCCGTAACTGTGACTGTCTATTCTGTATTCCCTGCCCTGCCTCAGCTGTCCCAAATTGAGTTCTAAGCCCTGGTATCTGTGACATACTGATATTTGAACATCTAGAATTGTTTTTTCCTCTTCCTTATTCATTTGTCAAAGAAAGATTAAGAGCTATGTTCAAGGTACTGGTAGACCCTACGGGGGAAGAAATGTAGTTGTACTGGACAAGGGTCCTGCCCTCAGGGAATTTATTTTGGAGAAGGTAAAATAGTGTATCTATGTAGTAACTAGTCAATCAGAAGCCTAAAGCAAGACAAGGCAGGAATGTGTTAGAGACAAGAGAAGTCATTCTCACTCTCTAAGACTGTGATCGGGCAAAACATCAGGACGATATTAGAATCAAAATATCTAACAAAGACAGAAGGGAAGAAAATGCCAAGCAGAAAAACCGGCATAAGTAAAAACATATCTTTAAGAAGATACAGTAGTCGGTGCACGGCCATCACATCAGTGCCAAGTTCCCCAAGGCAGCTAACATAGGTGAGTTCAACAGAGACAGCGTCCCTGCGCTCCCCACAGGGACATGAGGTTTCCAACAGATGGAAGCTACTCCCTTTTCCATTCTTAGAGATTTTTAAAGCCTCCTGTTCTACAGTTCTTACCTACTCCCTCACCGAGTACTAATAATAGCTTTTTTAAAAAGAACTCCAGTATATTCCTAAGTGACAGGAAAGGAACAAAATATGAAGTATCATAAAACTGGCAATACAGTGGTTCCACTACTGGCCCTGCTCTGCCTCAACTCCAAAACTGACCTGTTCTTGAAACTGCAAGATAAACAGGTGTTAAGACTAGACAACTTCCAAAGACTCCTCTAGTTTAAAATTCTACAAATTTACTGGAGAAAAGGTTTAGCTATGTTTCCAGGTGACTGGAGCTCAGATGGTTTAAACCATTAGTTTCCTCAGTTATACAGATAGATGAAGTTTCTACTCCTCTTAATTTGTTATGAGTAATTAAATTAACAAATAACAAAACTTAGTGACTTACAAAGCTTAAACTTTACATCTATAAATTAAAACATACGTCTAACAGAGTTCCACTTTCATTGACTGTAGGGTGACTTATATTAAGCTAACTTTCCCATACTTAAAAGTTATAAATCCTGTACAAAATACTAAAATAAAAACTATCTGAAGGCAGTGGAAAGCACCAAAAGCAAGCAGAAACTGGGGACAGTTACCCCTGAAAGAAGAGAATTGACTGCACTGGATGAGATTTACATTTTTATATGACTTGTTGCTTGAGAGGCTCCTCCATTTCTTGAGATTAGTGTAGATAAAACTTCGACAAAAAATCACAGTCATGTTGCTTAAAGGAGTCAGATTGGAGCTCAGAGCTGCCAAAAACTTTTCATGACTAGAAAATGAGAATACCCCACAAGACAGGAAGACACAGAGGAGGAGCCCCAACACCTACATGTAAACTCTGCCCAAATTCTAGCTAACCCCTGAATAATACATGCATTTAAAAAAAAAAAAAGAGCCAAAACACAGAAAGCAAAATATTGAGGCAAAAAGCAGAGATTTTAACTGCTTTTCACAACAGAGAAAATGAAGTAAAGAAACAATAAAATTGAGGTAAGTATCAATTAAAACAAAAAGCAGCAGTCTTCAGTAGGAAATAAGAGATCAAGAGTCTGTATAACACATCAACACAATGAACTATATATCAGACATGTGAAGTAACAAGAAAATACAATCACAGACAAAGAAGAAGAGCTGTCAACAGAAATCAACTCCAGGAAAATCCTAAAGTCAGGTTAACAGACAATAAATCAATTTAGAGAAAATGAACAAATTCCTTAAAATACACAATTTAGTCAAACTTCACAAGATGAAACAAAATCTGAATATTCCTGTATCTATTAAATAAACTGAATGTATTATTTTAAAAAGCTCCAACCCAGATGGCTTCACTGACTGCAGTTTAGCAAACATATAAGGAAGAAATAAAACTCATCTTTTGCAAATTCCTTCAAATATCAAGGAGGGGATTCTCAACCTATTTTATTAGTCTAGCATAACTATTATGCAAAACTTTTATAGATCAATATTTTGATAAATGTATAAAAGGATCCTTAACAAAATATTAGTGAATCAAAATTGTTAATATATTAAAGACAGTACATCATGACCAAAAGGGTTTATTCCAGCAATCAAAGTAGTATGCCATATTAACATATTAAAACAGTAATGAGAAAAGTTAAATGGTCATTTCAACAGGTGCTGGAAAATCTCTTGAAAAAACTGAATACCCACTCATGATAAAAGTTCTCAGCAAACTAGGAATAGAAGGGAACTTTCTCAACTCAATAAAAAAAAGCAGTGAAATCCTAAGGCTAATATGAAATTTAAGAATTAAGGCAAAAATGTCCACTCTCACCAATTACACTCAACAGTGTACTAAAGGTCCTAACCAGTGAAATAAGACTAGAAAAATTAATTAAAGGCATAAAGCCTGGAAAGGGAGAAACAGAACTGTAGCTCTTTGCAGATGACTTGACTAACAACACAAAACCTTTAAAGTCAACTAATATTAAAAAGTGAATTTAATGAGACTGTAGAATACAAAGTCAATATACAAACTCAATTGTGGATTGGGAAGGCAGGTAACAGCAATTTTACACTCTAGAATGTGTATGAACTATCCAATCGTTCTCTCCATTTGGTTTCTCTCCATTTGGTTGACGTGGTTAACACTTTCAAAACAAACACACTGAAACAAGAGGAAGAACAAATCTCACATCACTGTAGATACATTAAATCTCCAAGTTTAATGCAATTAGAAAATAAATTTAACTTGTCCATGTTTCTGCTCCTCCTGTAATGTCAATAGTCAAAGTGAGCTTCTCTAATCTACCATGTGGTTTATGTAGTCACTACCACAGCTCTTCACTCTCTATGGAAAATGCTTGCTACTGACTAGTAAACAGGAAATCATGCTGTCGTCTTCTCTTTTCTTAATCACTTCATAATTTATTTCAAAAGTCACTTTGTGAATAAGATATGAACAAAATGTACATAAGTATATACAAATTAAAAGAGAAGGAAAGGCCCCTGGACTTAGAAAAGCACCCCCAAAAAGGCACTTTTGTTTTCTCTGTAATAACTTAAAATTAACTAGATCACAGCACACATTAAACCATAACCTATCTTACAATCTTTGCTACAGAGGTATACTTTGCACAGTGGGGATTAAGCTGTTTTGTAAAAAAACTCATAAACATATAAAGTTTTAGCTAAGAATCACCAAATACTAACATTCTAGTTCATCTACGCAAACCATTTCATACAGTGTAAGACAAATATCATTCAAAGTACCCAGTTTATGGACAATGGACATCCCTGAATGGAAACTATAATAATCACAAGGCAACTAGGGAAAAAGTTCTTTGAAAACACAAGCTGGTTACACACACAGAACATAACATGAAGTTCAATTTGTTAGATACTAAAACAACAAAAAGTGTAAGGAATTAACACATCATGCAGCATTTTCATCAATCAAAATGCTTTAAAACGACCTCTTATATTTGTACTAATTTCAGAACAGTAAGATGATGAATTGACTAAAAACACATTACAAATTTTAACTTGCTATCAAAGGAACTGGCTCTCCACATTAATAGACTATTTAAGTTTTTAAGAAACAGTACTATTAACCAAACAAAATTTTATAAACTACAATAAGCCCTTATGCAACATTATTAAAATATACATATTTCTAGAATTTAAACCTTTTAAGCAGGTTAAAATTTCCCATTTTATTAATACAGTTAAGTTTCTTCAGAGCCAATATTACTACTAGCTGTAATGGAAACTAAGAAAGCAAAACTTTTGACACCTAGTTTAAAGATTTTAAGTTACCCAGAGTATACCCACAGGCTGATCTTTGAAAAAGTAATTTAAGAAGTGTCTGATATATATGCAAATACCTCTTATTCTGATGTGCAGCCAAACTGCTAGGTACTCTCCTAGGACCACTAAGAAGGAAAATGCAGGTAATACTCCAGTTTGCAACTGATGTTTCTTTCATTGTAATTTCTAACACCAACAATACTAAATTAATGTGTTATCTCAATACTCATGATTTTGGATAAGTAGAGGAAAAAAGTTTTCACTACTGATATATCACTTATAGCCACAGTCAGAAAAGCATTTATCCTACATAATATCAATAATTACCTTTAAGTCTTTCTTTCCCTATTCTAAGATATTAGCTAAAGAGCAATATTAGCTTATTAGCTTGTTCACATTAAAAAGTACAAATACAATGAGACTATACCTGGACAGGAGCTAATAACTGATTCATAAATACAAACTTAAGAAAAGGGACTGACAAAGAAAGAACTATATTACAACTTTTTCTATATCTATTTATAGTTTAAGAGTCTGAAACCACTCCTCTAAATAAATTATTTTGTAATGCCTACAATCACACTGTAAGGTAAAGAAGGCAGATCACATTTATTTTCAAATGAGTACACCGAAGTTCAGGTGATAATAATCTACCCAGGGTAATAAGCAAGCAGCAAATCCTAACAATCCTTTAGAATAAATTCTCTGAACCAAAATATAGCCAAACAACAACAGACTACATGACATTTGCCTGACTAAAACAAAACATTATTATTAAGATAACACTGAAAATGTCTAAATGAATAAATTAAGGGTAGAAGAAAAATATGCCTAATTTGGTTTTTTCTAATGTTTCAACTAAACCTTTTAAGAGCACAGTTAAACACCAACATCACTAATCCCCACTGTGTAAAAAGAGAGGGCACTATCTGTAATTCTGGTCTTCAATTCAGAAGTATATACAGACAAATAAGGATGACCAGACACCTGAAGAAACAACTACCACCATCAAAAAGAACCAGAATAAACAAATTGGAAGAGTTATTCGATGAGGAGAAAAAATTTACAACCTACTTAGTGTCCTAAGATTAAAATTTGCATTATATTTATATATAAAATAAGAGCAAGTGACCATGAATGAGACAAAATTCCCAGAAATATAAAGTAATAGCTGACTTGGACTATAAAGCAAGCTGAGCGCTGAAGAATTGATACTTTTGAACTGTGGTGTTGGAGAAGACTCTTGAGAGTCCCTTGGATTGCAAGGAGAGCCAACCAGTCCATCCTAAAGGAAATCAGTCCTGAATATTCATCGGAAGGACTGATGCTAAAGCTGAAACTCCAATACTTTGACCACCTGATGCAAAGAACTGACTCATCTGAAAAGACCCTGACGCTGGGAAAGATTGAAGGTGGGAGGAGAAGGGGATGACAGAGGATGAGATGGGTGGATGGCATCACCGACTCAATGGACAGGAGTTTGAGCAACATTTGGTGATGGACAGGAAGGCCTGATGTACTGTAGTCCATGGGGTCGCAAAGAGTTGGAGGGATAAGCTGAACTTCAACTTGAGCTGAGATAAGTAATTCAATAAAGAGTTATAGAACAGTCAAGAAAATCTCTCAGAACAAATAGACAAAAAGAAACAAAGAGATGTAAAACAAAATAAACTTTAAAACAGACTTTGGTATGGAAGTTCTAGGGGAAACAATGTGGAAAGAACACAAAGAACATAGAAAGGAAAAATAATGAAAGAAATACAGAAGATTTCTCAGAACTAAAGACACAGCTCATTTTCAAAGGGTCTAACAAATGCTTTACGGAAAAAATTTAAAAGGACTATACTCATCCTCTTCAAATTTTATAATGCCAAGGATAAAAAGGCATCAACACAAAAAGCTTCCAAAATACAAATCAGGTTACCTACAAAAATACTGTTCTATAATAGCATCAAATCTCTTATCAGTAAAACATTACTAAAAGGTAATGAAACACAACCTTCAAAATGCTGAAGGACAATTATTTTAAACCTAATTTTACACCCAGCCAAGGCATGTACAGGTGCAAAAATGAAAAGGACATTTCAAACACGGTGTTGGCAAGTACCCACACACATTCTTTCTGAAAAAGTGACTTCAGGAAATACTCCAGAAAGCTGAAAATAAATCCAAAACAAAAAGAAGACAGACACGAGAGCTAAGAAAGCAAAGAATTTATCCAGGAATGCAATTAAATAATGTGACACTAGCTAAGCATCATTCCCAGAAAAGTCAGTTTATCTTAGAACTTCCACAAATAGCATGATTAAAAAGCTTGATAACCAAGTGATATGATGAAGACGGCTCTTCTACCAACAGGGGGGAAATGTGGTCACTGGAAAATCCAGAAAAAAGTGATATGCCATACTAGAAGCCAAACTAAAGTATGGGATGATCCTGAATATCAATAGAGTACAAAAATCCACCTCTTCTCTAAGGATCCCATCATACTACTTTGTTTAGCAGTAATATATACATAATCATAATATAGATTACTGCTTTTTAGAAGCAGCAACTATTATAAACCTTAAAAATATAAAATCAATGTTACAGTTGACATAAAATGGGAAGGGAATATGGAATTCAAAGGAAAAGATTGGGAGGGGTATCACTTTTTCTCAACTTATAAAGTGGCAAGTTTAGAGTCAACGTCTAAAAACTTTCTAGAATTAGTAGTGCAAAAGCTAGAAGTTTAACCACAAACACCAAAAAATTAAAAAAACGGATGGGAGAAAATAAGTATTAAAAGTTAAAATTTTTTATTTTTCTCAATGAAGATATAGTAGATTACTTAAGATTTACCAAAAATAAGGTTTAGCATATTATATATAAAACTGGGATAATAATCAGCAGAATTAAAAATAAAAAAGTTCTCTCTAAAGCGAGAAACTAGTTGGAAGAGTCAGAGTTACTTTTCATTCTATACCTTGTGTACCTCAAATTCTTATGTTTCTATGACCATTATTTCCCAAAATAAACACACACACACACACACTCGTTACAATCGTATTCACTAAACAATACAGGAAAAACACTGAGAATTCACTTTCATTTTTTCTTTATTCTGTACACCATGCACAACATACCAAACTTCTATTTTAGTATTTCAGACAAGACACAATTAAATAAGACTCAAGAACCACTCCTAATACCTTGATAAAATGCGGTGATAGTAATACCTTAAGAATTGTCAGAACACATCCACATCCACTAACTCACTTAACCCTCACAACTATCTTGTGAGAGCAGATATTTGAGATTAATAAAATAAAACTCCAAAAGGTCTAAGTGATTTGCCATCCCCCCATCCAAAAAAAGGAAAAAATATATAAATGTAACAGACAAGTTAAAAAAATTTTAAATAATTTTCATACAGCACTGAAATATGAAAATGCTTTCCAAATTTATACTATGAGAATAACATGGGAAAAATTAAACTTTAACAATACAAATAGCCACTTTGGGAAACAGTTTTTATAAAGTTAAACATATACTTACCATATGACTCTGCAATCTCATTCTTAAGTTAATACTCAAGAAAAATGAAAACACATCACACAAAGATATGTACTCAAATGATCACAGCAGCTTTATTCATAACAGCCAAAGACTCGAAACAACCCACCAACCGGTAAACAGAAAAACTGTGTTATGTCTAGATGGTGATATACTACTCAACAATAAAAAGGAATAAACTAATGATATATACAACAACACAGATGGATCTGTAAAGTATTATACTACGTAAAAGTAACCAGACCCAAAGGACTACATATTGTTATGATTCTACCTATATGAATTTCCAGAAAAGCAGAATTACAGTAACAGCAAATCAGTGGTTGCCACGGTTCAAGGACGAAGACTGACTGCATAGGGGAATGAGGGAACTTTCCGGTATAACAGGAATGTTCCACATCATGGTTGTAGCATTTGTTACACTAGTGTACAAATTTAGCAGAATTTATCACTTAAAACAGGTGAAGTTTATTATACGTAAATTACAACTCAGTAAGGCTTATTTTTAAAAAACTCATTAATATGTAATCATATTTAACTACTGACAACATCTTTTAAGCCTAAATAGTAACTACAAAGCTTCAAAGAATATTAAAAATTACAAAATTATTAAGAGGAAACCTTTAACTAGAAAACAGATATACAAGAAGTTAAAGCTCTGAAAATGGAGCCATCTTCATCCTACTGAATTTGGCCATGTGGATAAACAGTAGTTGCCTGGCAACCAGTCTAAACTCTAGTCTAGATTTCAAAATAAGCACATTAACCTCATTAGTAGGTGATCTCATGGAGGATAAACTAAGCTTTACATTCAAGAGGCTTTTTTTAGTATTAAAAAGCAATAATAATGCATTTGAATTATTTATCTAAAATACGAGTGAATAAAAAATAATAAAAGTGGGTCATGAAAAATTAAAATACAAAATTAAACATACATGGGCGGGCACAATGGTCTTTTACTTTAGGACTTTACTTATCTAACTATAGGGTTACTGAATCCATGAGTTTGTGAGAGAATACTGCCTCTACTACTTTAATCCTTTTCCCTGCCACCACCCAAAAATGGCTTAATGTAACTGAGTACTTTTATTTACTTGTCTTTAATACAAGTTAGACATTTTTCTAGACATCTAAAGACATCTCTCTGGATTGTAGAATCTGTGGACAATACAGAAAAATACAACACAAACTTTCTGTAACATATGTGCACACAACATACCAGATAAACCAAACCTTCTTAATTTGATTATAAATGATCAAAATCAAGTATTACAAAGAATTCCGAAATAACAAGCAAACTCCTAACACATGTTAAATATGGTTTCTAGATCTTAGTGGACATAGTATGCCACAGTTTACTTTGTTTCCAACATTAGAAAAAAAGATACTGACTTCCAGGACACAACTAAGTGTTAGCACACTTACCAACCATACTGTTTTCAGTTTTGTTGAACACTTACCCCTCTTCTGAACCCAACCTTCTTTCACAATGGTAACATCGCTCATGATGGCTCCCCTCTGAGCCCCCAACTTGGAGAAACGGTACTTTGTGATACCAGCTTTGGGGTTTGGATTCTCTGCTGCTGCTGCTGCCCTTCCCACTCTCTAGTGATGACTCAGCCTGGAAGGAAGTATTGAAGAAAGAATTTCTTTTTTTTCCATTCTTGCAACTCACATAGCAATAACAAACAACTAATTCTTTGTAAATGTCTTCAACTGACCTGACCTCACATAAAAGTCTAGCTCTTCAAACTGCGGAACCTATTTATTAAGTAGTTTTACAATGAATGCACTTCTCTGGTCTTGTGACAGATTTCAAATGATAGCGAAACTTTTAACCTAAGAGGTTTCAACAAAAAAAAAAAATGTATCTTAACCACTGTCATATCTACTCAAAGAGTACAGAAAATTGACTTGATGATGGGTGTTTGAGGTGAAAGGGGAAGAAAATGAAAGTGAGACAGACTAAAAGTAAATCTTCACCTATGTTTAGTTTCAAAATCTCAGTGAATTTTGAAATAGTTATGGCAAAGCAATTGTGAAAGTTTTTAATTGCTAGATTTTATGTAAAAAACAATGTGCTAAGAAACCAACACTTCTGTATGCTTACTCTGCCTTGTTCCAAGAAATATCTTAGGTAGATTACAATACATAAAATATTATAAATAATATAAAATCAATTTTTTTTAAAGTAGGTGAATTGAAACACAGGGAATATGAAAGTGGGAAAAAGTATGGAGTATTAAAGACATGTCAAGAACTGCAACATCAATTATTCCCTGGTAATCTTCACAGCAACACTATGAGGGCACGATTACATTTCGAAGATGGGGAAATTGAGGCTTACAAAGATTAAGCTGATTCCCAGATTTAAAAACAACTAATGAATGGTGGCACCAAGATCTGAACGCAATCTGATTCTGAAGCCCACATTCTTTGACTTTCGCAAAGATAAAAAGCCACCAGGGTAAAAATCTACATATTTGTGAAAGATGGACCACAAATTTAACATGAAGCTTTTAGGAAGCAATGCAAATAAGGAAATAAAATCAGTTTCATCATTTACAGTATCCATAAATATTTTTTAGAAGAAAAAATGTTGTTCAGAAGAAAATTTTTCCTGGGACAAAAATCTGAAATTTAACCCATGGATCTTTATAAGAGACCTTGTAGTATAATAAACAAAAGTCCTCAAAAATATCCTCACATACATACAGCAATGAGTTTTACAGGCTAGTTCTTGTCTCTCTCAATCTAAAAGGGAAAATGTCAAGATATAATTTGAGTTAAAGCAGCTCCACAAAAAGGGACCAAGAAACATGATACAGGAACCAAGGTATACATTTTAGATAACCAGAAAAAATGGATGGAGTATAGGATTATACTATTGGATTGGCCAAAAAGTTTGAGTTTTTCTGTAACATCTAAGGGAAAAACCCAAACAAATTTTCTGGTCAACCCAATATTTTCTAAAATATGACTTTGACAAATAGTGCATAGGAATAAGTTCAAGGTTAGACTTCCTAGCTAGTACTGAAATGAATTATAGTTCTTTTTCCAATGCACATTAACTACAGAGCCTAATCATTTAGCAGTCAGGAATTAAGACTACCATTCTCTCAAGAGAGCCTGACAAAGTTTGTGTGGCTGAACAGAAGACCACTCCTGTCATGTCAGGCTGGACCAAGACTGTCCTCAAAATCATTCCCGTCTAACTACTGCACAAAGTCAAAAGGAATATCAGAATCTTGGTGTATTTTTCCAAAACATGTCTGACAGAATAAAAGGGAAATTCCAGAAAAATAAGAAGAAAAAGAGGGTTAAAAGAAGAAAAAAAAAAATTATTTGGTCAAACAAGTTTGGGAAATTCTATAAACCATGTCATTCTCTTGAAACATCACTATTACCATATTAAAGGTATAAAATATATCATGTATAATCTTATTTATCTCAGCAAATCCTAAACTTATTTGAACACACAAGGCTTTTTTTTTCCTTTAGTAACATTCATTGAAATCCAAGGGAACACAGTGTGACAAACAGCCATAGGAAATGACCACATAATTCAAGACAAGACAGATTTCACCATTAAAAACAGGCAAAAAAAAAAACAAAAAAGCTTTTGGTAAAGAATCAAAACATCATTTTAATTTGATTTCCATAACTTCCTTAAGAACTCAACATGACCAGCTGGCTACTTAATATGGAGCTAGATAACTGAAAGGGTTAACTCCTTATACAACATAAATAATTACGATTAACCCTTGAACAACATGGGTTTGAACTGTGCAGGTCCACTTATATGTACATTTTTTTCAAAAAATATACTACTTCCATCTCCATTTTACAGATCTTCAAGTTACCCAACTGTGAAGAAAAGTTTGTGTTCAATTAGAGATCACAATATGTGGAATTAAAACAACTAAGAGTCCTTATTTTATCCAAACTGTCAGCTTCCTGCCCCTGGATGAGTCATTTATCAATTCCTTTGTTTTTGAGGCAGAGATAGCAGTAGGCAGATTTTTGACACTGGGGTTGGGGTGGGGCGCTTCGGGGTGGGGCGCTTCCCCCACCCCAGCACTGGTCAAGGGTCAACTGTATAAGGAAGTTAAATATTAGGGACACTAATGCAAAATGATGTCTTTAGAAGAACTGCACTTAGACCTTATTTGGTCATACTTATAACAAGGGGCATCACATCTATTAATGATCCTTGGTTTCTAACTATTAAACTACATACTCTGGGTAAACGAAAATTCATATCTTAATATCCTTGGGATTGGAAAAGAAGAGATCTATGACCAACACTTAGCAATAAACAAATAAGACACATCAATAAACATAAATATTTTCCTATTAGAATAATCTGCATTGTCATACCCTTACATAAAACACTAGAAAAACAAAAGTAAATTCAAAATTGATTCTGTTTTCTTAGGTGTACATTTTATTGTTAGACTCTAAGCTAGAAGGCACCTTCATTTCACAGCTAAGAAAAAAGAAGTCAAGACAAATGAAGCATCTTGCCCAACATCACACAGCTACTTTATGAGAATCAAGACGACAGAAACAGGCACACACTTTCCACTAGCACAACCTCATCAGGACAAAAAAATAGACTGAAATACTCAGATCAAGCCCAAATTAATGAATTTAGTTTTATACAGAAATTGCTTCCCAAAACGAGTTTTCTAAATAAAGATGTTTACCACTGCCTATATAGTTAAACTTTTTAAATGTATATTAAATTAATAGGACAAAATTTATCATCTTCAACAGGGCCAGTCAACCCAGGCAATACACACATGGCTTCATCCATACTACATCTTAAAATATTACCACCAGCTTCTACCCAAAATCATAATTTTCAGCTTTAACACAGCTCCTGGGTCTCTCCTGGCTATAATGACACATACTTCAAAAACAATTTAAAACTCTTTTAAAGGTATATTACTCTAGAATTATGATCAATAAGATATAAACAAACCCTGTCTTTAATACAGAACCAGTGCTACTGACTCTCATGCACTTCACCATATTCTTTGATTTACTTTCCCTGCACTGGCAACACTCTTGCACCAAGTCCAAAACGCTCTCCCACTCAAGTCTTACATGTTATTAAAAATACTAATCTGCTAAATGCTGGGCTGTACTTTAGGTTTGTAATCTGTTTCCTAAGGTAGAGTGAACTTCACCTCCTCTTACAGTAACTACCTCTCTAGCAATCTGTTCTATCCAATGAGCTATTGCAACAAAATTTGGCTTATTTTTCTTTTAAACATACTGCATATCTAATTTTTCCCATTCTTATGAAAAATTTCATTCAAAATTCTTGGTAGATTCAATTCAGAAGTTACACATATAGTTATACTAGAAGCATTTTCATAAAAAATTATCTGAGATTTTGATAATGATATTTTAAATTCATTCTACAATTTACAAAACATTTTCACATCTTTTATCTCATTCAATAGCATTATTATTTAGTAAAGCAATTTGATGCTTCCTGGCACATAAGAGATGCTTAACAAATATGGAATAAATGAATGAATGGATGGATGAGTGAAAGAAAAAAGATGCAGCTTTAGATAACAAATTAACATGAAGCAAGCTAAAATTCTAAGCTGACAAACAGAATGGTATGAAGCCACCATGAAAACAAACCTGAACTTAAACATTATAGAAGAACCTACATAAAAATGATTAAAGTTATAATAAATTTCTTCCCTCTTCATTAATAATCATTGGAAGGATTGATGCTGAAGGTGAAACTCCAGTATTTTGGCCACCTGATGCAAAGAACTGACTCACTGGAAAAGACCCTAATGCTGGGAAAGACTCAAGAAATTGTGTGTGTGTGTGTGTGTGTGTATAACACATAATAAACACACACCCCTATGTTTATTCAGCCAATAAATATGTATTGATTATCTACTCTGTGACAAGAACGAAGCTGAGTATACAAGGGCCAAGCTAAACAGAATATTAACAGAATATTTTAAAAATGTTTTCCAAACCTATAATAATTTGTTATCAAAGTGCTTTCACATACATTTTCTCAATTAACTCTAAAAACGAATATGTGCAGTAGTTACCACATCTACAATTTTGAACTTAAGACCATAACCAACCAATAATGATAACATTATTTCTTCACAGTTACCATAACAAATTAATGACAAGTAACAAGAAGCAATTCAAGTCTTCTATCAGTTTGGTATACTTTCTATAAAGTAACAAAATATGAACTCTCAAAAATATGTGCAATGTTTGTGAATAGTTCTGAACATTTTTTCTATAACTATTTCAGAAGTCCAATAAAGCATGATGTTTACAAATAAATTAAAAATTAAATATAACTACTGCATCACAGATTATAACAGAAGACAAAGAGTAGGTTAACATAAAGTTAAAAAGCACCCCTAGCAATTCTTCTTTATAAAGAATAAAATTCACAGGTTAATAGGTTGTAACACAACCTTCTACAAACTACTATATCATTGTGCTTGGGCATGCTCAGTCATGTCGACTCTCTGTGACCCTATGGACCGTAGCCCGCATGGGATTCTCCAGGCAAGAATGCTGGAGTGGGTTCCCATTCCCTTCTGCAGAGGATCTTCCTGATCCAGGGATCGAACCCGCATCTCCTGTGTCTCCTGCATCGCAAGTGGATTCTTCACTCACTGAGCCATCAGAGAAGCCCTAAAGCTACTATACATTTGGATATAATTAATACTATCCAGAATATACTTGCTCTGTACCCACATTTTTAATATACTTTAGATATGCTAGCCAAATTAAACTAATTAAGAATTGATGTCCAAACACAATAGAAAGTTTCTACTTTGAAAAACAAATGATGGTCAAGGGTAACCACAATATATTTCTATAGTATTTACTGATTCTAAGAAATAGGTGAAACTAATATATGCTGTAATAAATACATAAGACTACATGAAATATTCATAAGGATTAGAGGGAAAGGAAAAATACTGGAGTAGAAAGGAAATTCAAGGTAACCTGATGTCCTTTTCAAAAAACTCTAAACCAGTCTGTCCTTTTATGAGTTGCTATCCTGCTAAAAATATATCATATAGGGAAATGAACAATACAAACTATATACTTTGGATACCTTTCTTCTTTTCAGATTATAATATACTCTGTGGATTTTCTTTAAACTCTTTCTATATAGATATCTTCACTGTTTCACACTATGGGGAAATATCTGAATAAGCATAGGCAAGATTTCTAACTTTCACACAAAATATCAGTTATTTTAAATTGCCAATTCTTAATAATCAACTTTATAAACTTTGAAATATGTATACAAAACCATAAACCATTTCTGCCCTCTTCCTTATCCCTGTTCAGGGCATTTGAGTGTCATTTCAACCAACATATCCATTATTAATCAAATTAAAAACAGCAACCTGTACTGGGTAAACAGTCAATATTTTAATTTTAAACAACTAAGAAAATGCTTATTGAATTCCTTTGGTTCTCCTAAACCACTGAACAAGCTACTGACAAAGTCACCCCTACATTTTTAATATAAAATGTGGCTTGTCTCTATATGAAAGCACTTATATAATGACCAATGGACAGGATGAAGGTTGTTACTAAAAGAATCGCAGTTGCATGGTTGGCCATATTTTTTTAATATACATGTAAAATCCTTCTAAATTCTGACTTGGGAACCTTCCTGATTATAAAACAAAAAGCACCCACCCAAACACACACACAAAAATGCCATTAATCAGCCTGACAGATTTTACTCCTGATTAAACTGAGAATTAACCAGTAGGTATGGAATCCTGTAACAAAGTTCATCTCAGTGGTGCATTAGAAAGAGCACAGGGCAGGGTAGCAAACTTGGGTCCCTGTTCCCAACTCTGCCCCGCTCAGAGTATAAGGTCCTTTAATTCTCTGTGCCTCAGTTTCCTTAGCCATAAAAACAAAAGTGTAGCACTAGATGTAAACAGCTCTTATTTATAGTTCTTCAGATTCAAAGCTACTGAGTACCTATTTCACTTATAGATGCCATCTCAGGTGACAGTATCCTGATTATACACAGTTCCAGTCCTCAAAAGGTTAATAAAACATTCAAACATCAATTTCACTCAGACAAAATTTGGACTAAATGCCAATACTGGCAAAAATATCTTTCTCCCTCTCTCATCCCCTAGACTCCCAAATATAGTCAGAGACTTTTTCAATTAATATATAGAAAAATTCTCATTTGAAAATCTCTAAGTTATTTCTTCCAGTATTTTTTTTTTTACTTTTCTCTCTGAATATTAGAAACATATACCCATATAAAAATGTGCAATATCTGTAACTGGTGATAAACAAATATAACCAGAGAATTGAAAAGAAAAAGAACTAAGAAATCTACAGGTCAAGGAGCATACATTTATTTACCTACTGACTATTATTTGAAGATTTTCTGGTAAAGGAAATGTTTACATGTTCAAAGACTATAGTGCTTAGACTGAAACATGTAAACATCTGAGGCATTTAATTTGGCATTTGAAAAAAATGAAAAAAAATGTTGTGGATCAGTCAATATGTCTTTTTTACATATGACATGATATAAGATGATAATCAAATCATATTATCTTGATTTCTGTGTAAATTTTATTGTAATACATTAGTGAAATTTATCATTGTCACTATGAACTCTAATAATAGGTATAAACAGGTTAGGAAAACACTAAAAGAAGTGTTTCAAAACTAAGAAAGTTCAAATGAAACAAAAATTTTACAATGCAAGGAAAAGTGTTTTCTCCTGTGAAAATCTCTTTCAGAAGTGTAACCAGCTATTAGATGATTAAATGCATTTATACATGTTAAGCACATAAAACAGTGCCTGGAACATGTAAGCACTCATAAGGCACTGGCTCCTGTTAACTCTCAATTGAATCCAGCTCTTATCACACATAAAAGACCATGATGAAATATTTAAGTTATCATAAAATGATTCAGGAAACTACAGAAAAGTACATGCTGCATGAAACCGAGACTTAGAACACTGATGCACACTCTAAAACCCAGAGGGGAAAACAGAAATTTTAAGTAATTTAAATAAATACAAATCTACAAAAATTGATCATGTGCATTAATTATATTTTATATTAAAAATAAAAATCAAGTCAAACTACAGGACAGATTTGGTCTAAATTAAATGCCCTGCATTTTACGTTATTCAAAGCTAATGGTTCTAAATTAAGTATTTTTTAGTGCTTGAAACTTAATCACAGTATAAAGACTAGATCCTATCAAATCATGCTAAAAAATCCAATTAACACATCATTAACAATAACTGCCTTATCTTCACAAGGGTGAAGTCTAGTACTAAAAGCTGTAACAACAAAGTCTAACCATCTTTTCATAAACTATGCAAAGTTTAAGTAAATTCTAAACTTCCACAAAATCAATTTGTAAAACCAGTTCCTCTTTCTAAAGAAACCTAAATAGTTGAAATTTTCCATTGAGTTTTTTTGTAAGAAGGTCTCATGTTTAGAGAGCTAGAATTTAAAAAACCTTAAATCCTTACTTTTCACAAGACTCTATACTAAGTACATTTGCTCCATATGTTTAACCAAAACATGTTTAGATTTGCAGTGATTCTGAAAACAAATTCACTAATAGTAGTGATCTTCTGGATGAAATGTAAGTAGTAAAAGTTTTCGATCAAATCAGTCCCTACTACACAGTCAACACTCCAGTACTTGTTCAATGAATGAATGAAAATCTTATTTAAAATACTTTACAGCCATTAGAATCACATAAACAAAAACACCCAAAGTAATATTTTTAAACACACAACTTCAAGAGTCAAAGTAAAAATTAATTTTAGGTTGGAAAACAATTCACTAAAGTAATCATTACAGAAAGGCTAGGAGTATGGGACAAGATGAATACAAGTAATAGTTTCGTAAATTTTTTTCCAGAATGACTTTAGACACGATATTATTTTTAAAACACTCTAAGAAAACATACTACATACTGCAAATACACAATACAAACACAAAGCCAAAACTCTTTATTGGTCTCTAACTTCCAATGTTGTCTCAATCATGTGATATATCCACTTTCCTCACTACAAAATTAAAAGCTCAAACTAACCAAAGATAGTGGGGTAAACTTTAGTGAGAAAAACATAAAGCAGACCGTCAAATACAGTCTCACTGGTAAACTTTCGAAGTCTAGATTATGCATGGGCGGAAGAAAAAAAACACCTACAGTCCCGACATATACCTTACAAATAATTGTGCATTGTCGTATACTTTGGAAAACTAGTAATACTAGTAAGTAGATACGCCAATAAAAGTTGTCTTCACGTTATAGACAACTACCTCCTGGAATATTCTTATTCATTTTTACATATTTCACAATAACAAGTTCTGAAGACAGGAGTTTCCTAGACCATCTTTATAGGATTCTTTCTCCTTCGGCTTTTTCAACTGTTTTCCAACAATCTATAACCTAATTTAATGACTTTTCACCAAAACCAAAGTCCAACAGTTGTTTAATGATTTATAGTGCACTAAAAGATATTAATTATAAGACCATACTTTACCAAAGATGAAACATACATCTAAATTGATGTCAGACAGCTGACAACGTATTAACTACAAAAAAAAGTCATTATTTCACATTCTTTCGCGTCACGATGAACTAAAAAAGTGAACGTTTTATCAACACTAGTAATTATTACAGATACATAGGTTTCACTGTTGAATTTCTATTTGGAAACGTTATCAATTACAAACTACTGGGCTTTCGATCAATTACCACACTGGTGGAACGTGTTGGTGTCACTTTCATAACATTATTTTGATGCAAGTAACATGAGTATCCCAGCCTTGACTTATGGGTAAGCATTTCCTTTACTTTCAGAAGATAAACAGTAAATACCGGTATCGAAACCCTGGCCCCAAAGAAATTCAATCGAGCCTAACTGCAGATTCCCGGGAAATCCCAAACAAGGGGTGACCCCGCCTAGGAGTCTGGGTGCACACAGCAACCGGCTCCGCTTCAACTCTGGGCTCAAAACGGCCCCACCAGCATCATGGCTGATGCAAACCGATGCGCAGGAGGAGGAGGTGGACGAGGAAGAGGCTGGTTTGTTTACTTGCAGCCAGAGCCGCCGCCGCCGCCAGCAGCGACAGCATCACTGGATCCGCCAAAGCCAGCATCTTCCGCACATTTCTATTCTTAGTACACAACTCCCGAGCGGATCAAAACCCACTACTATTAAAAACACAGACAAGCACGTTCCCCACCTCCCACACACCCCCCACCCCACCAGCGCCGTCTCTTCCTGTGCGCCGGCGGCAGCGGCGGCGGGGGGGTGGGGTGGCGAACAAGACCCCGGGGAGCCGTCGCATCCCTGCCTTCCCCCACCCACGCGCAGACAGCCCCCTCCCCCCACCCAAACGCCCTGACACCGGCGCTCCCCGCGTTACATAACCCCGCCGCCACCCCAGGCCGAGCCGGGCCCCCTCCCCACGCCGCCGGCCGGCGGGGAGGGTGAGGGGCGGGAGCGAGAGTGGCGCAGAGCGAGCGAGACCGGAGGCGCCGGGCCAGGGCGGCCCAGACCCGGACCGCACCGCTAGGCCGGGAACACCCTCCCCGGCCCCCGCGCACCGCCGCCCCGGCTTCCCCCGCAAAGTGAGGGGTGCGGTCCGCCCGCGCCGGGCATCCCCGGCCTCCGCACCCGCATCCCTCACCCCAGCCCCCGGCGATCCAGCCCCACGCCCACGCCCCCGGCGCGGTGACAAGCCGGACGCCCCCACCTCATTCACCCACCGCCATCCCCGCCCGAAGGGGGCCCCGGAGGGAGTGCAGGCGCGGCGGGGAGAGGGCGAGAGTGGGGTGGGGGTGGGGGGGCGGTGGCTGTTACCTGCAAAGGCGGCGGCGGCGGCCCCGCAGCTGCTCGGGCGGCGGCGGAGGATGGAGCCGGGGGGCGGGGGGAGGAGAGGGGGCGACTCGGGGGTCCCCCTCCCTCCTCCTCCCCTCCTGTCCTCCCCCCACCCCGCAGAGCCTCTGGCCCCCCTGGAGCCCGGTGTGGCCGGCGGGAGGGCAGGCGGCGGGCTGCAGGGGAGGGAGGGAGGGAGCCGGCCGGGCCGCGGAGCTGGAGCGGGAGGCGGCGGCGGCGGCGGCGGCGGCGGCGGGAGGAGGGAGGCGGCGGGGGGGAGGGGGCGGAGACTCTACGTGGGAATCGGATCTCGGCTACAAATTCAATTCATCACCAGAAAACTCCGCTCGGGCGGGGGCCGGCTCGCGCCGGCGAGGCGAGGCGGCGGCGGGGGGAGGCTCTGAGAGGCCCTGGCGGCCAGGCGCGGGTCGGGGGTCTGCGGCCTCCTCTAGGGCCGCGCCCCGCTGGGGGGTGGGGGGGCCGCCGCCGCCTCCCCGCCCCCTCCTCCCGCTGGGGCGGCCGCGATCAGCTCTCGCCGCCGCCGCGGGCTTGTTGTTGACTTTGAGGAAAACTCCTGACGTCAGGGGCTGGCGCACGGCGACTGGCGGGAGCGGCTTCCCCGCGTCCCCAGCCGGCCCGCCGCCTCTGCCCCCTCCCCGCGGGCCCCCATCCGCGGGCTTCCCCGAGCCCCCGAGCCCGCGGCGGCCAGCGCCCCCTCTCCTCTCGCGAGAACACCCCCCAGCCGGAGCCAGTAGCGGGGCGTCGTTCCTGGGCGGGAAGTTGTGGGTTTCCCCCGCGCCCTCGTGGCGTGCGGCAGGCACCCGAGGCCCGGGAGTGGAGGCTCTTCTGCCCTCCGCGAGCAGCCGAGCCCGGGGCTTCTCCTCCCGCCCGCCGCAGCTCGGGGGGGGTCGGGCCGGGAGCTAGAGGGCCGGGACCTGAGGCCCCCGAGATGGGCCGTTCCCTGTAGGGGCGCGCCCCCGAAAACTAGCAGCGGGGCGAGAAGCGACCCCACCCCTCTGCACCTCTGGGGTCAGTACAGAGGGGAGACCTTACTGTCCAGTCCTAGAACCTCTCTCGGAAGAGCCATCCCAGCGCTTCCTGTAAGCAGTAACCGCCACATAATAGTGTACACCTTACAGTAGCATCGTAATTCAACCTTAAAATTTCACATTTTTTAGAGATAGTATACAGTTTTCATTGACTTTGAGGAGGCCATGATGTATTGCATTCACTACGAAGACAGCATTGCTTTCTTTTGAAGTTCATGGCTCCTGAGAATGTTTATAAAGGAGATGGTTTTGTTTTGGGTTTTTTTGTTTGTTTTTTCGCAAAATGGCCTTTTTTTTTTTTTACCCATACATCATACTCCAGAAAGTTATGAAAGTTTACTTTTTCTGACACCACGTATTGTTGCTTCTGGAACACTTTGAAAAAATCATATCATTTCACCATGTAATTCTAGCCTTGTTGATGTACCTGCTATTTCTTCCAATGCAAGGTTCTTGGTAGTGCTTTTGGGCTCTTTCTGTAGAAGACTTACTGCTTCTGAAGGGCACTTCCTACTGTGCTTTTTCCATTTCCTGACAACACTGGGTTGGTAATCATTCTTTTACACTATACCCCTGGTATTTACATAGGGAGTTGTATTTATACATCTGTGTCGACATCTGTTGTGAAAGGCACATCTATTGGGATTGTGGACAGGAAGGAGTATGGAACCTAACCTAATAAGAAAAGAAAGGGCTTTTAAAATCAATTTTCTCCATTTGCAAAGGAAACACTACACTTGACAGTTTCAGAATAAAATATGCTTTTTTAAGATGTACAGTCCACCCAAAAGTAAAAGTCCCCAATTGCTTCCTTTCTCCTTTTCCCATATTTCCCAGCACATGGTGAACTGATAATAAATATACACTCTATCCTTTAGGCTCTTCTGTCCATAAAATTTTCCAGGGAAAAATACTGGGTTGTCATTTTCTTCTCCAGAGGAGCTTCCTGACTCAGGGATGGAACCTGAATCTCTCAATTGCATCTCCCTCCTTGGCAGGCAGATTCTTTACCACTGAGCCACCTGGGAAGCCTCTCTATTCAGCTTATCTGTGTATTAAAAGTATATAATTTATTGCCGTAATTATCAGACCTCTAACAGTCCCTACTGGTAAAGTGATTTCATTAAAAATTTCTTGCTTAAGAGTAACAAAAATGAGTCAGATTTTTATTCTATAATAACCCAAGTCACTTTATAAGAAAATAGTCCCTATGACACCAGTGTTAAAAAGAGTATTTTGAAAGCTCTGTTAAATACTTAACTCTGAGACTTGTGATATTCTGAATTACCAGATATCTCTGATCAACTGCAATTTTATTTCCAGTTTTAACGTCGACATATTTCTGAGAATCAAATTTGTCTTATGAGCCATGGTGGTGGTTTAGTCGCTAAGTGGTTTAGTCGCTGAGTTGTGTCCGACTCTTGCAACCCGGTGGACTGTAGCCTGCCAGCCTCCTCTGTCCATGGGGATTCTCTAGGCAAGAATACTGCAGTGGGTTGCCAGTTCCTTCTCCAGGGGACCTTCCTGACCCAGGAATCAAACTCAGGTCTCCTGCATTGCAGGCAGATTCTTTAACAACTGAGCTATGAGGAAAGCTAGCCATATTGCCTCAAATTTTTTCTCAGTCTCTTCAGATTGGATTAAATCTTAACCGGATTACAACATACAAGTAAATATTGTATAAACTGCCATGGATTATGTACCCTAGGCTTCATGTATTTGAAAAGCTGTAGTTTTATTTCTTCTGTGTTTTGTTCTTCTACTATGGTAGTTTCATCCATTTCTGTAATAAAAGCATGTCAGCTTTTATTACGTAGGAATTGATTATAGCACTGTCATTTAACTAGCATTGTTCTTTCTCTTAGACTGTGCCATCGTGAGTTTTGGAGAATCTGCTGATTGTGAGATGATGGTACTCCATATAGACTGTTTTCTAGATTTCTCCTCTTCACTGTCATCACTTTCCAATAATATGGGCAACAGGAGTATGTTTATCTATGGGAATATCCCTCCTAAATTTTAGAGACATACCCTCATTCTTTACTAAGCCAGAAATTCTTAAAACTAACATCTCTCAATACTAGTTATTTATATATCTTAAGAAAAATATTTACTCTTCTTGACTGTCAATGAGTAAATAAGATACTGAGAGCTATTTGTTAGTACTTCTACCGTTGCTTGTGCTTAGTCGCTCAGTCTTGTCCGACTCTTTGCAATCCCATGGATTGCAGCCCGCCAGGCTCCTCTGCCCATGGGGATTCTCCAGGCAAGAATAGTGGAGTGGATTGCCATGCCTTCCTCCAAGCATTGCTTGGGAGTAACTTAAACTAGAAGGCACATAGAGAATTGCAGGACATCAGGTAACAAAAGTTAAGTTACTGTTTCTGTGCTTTAATAACAAAGATATCTTGTCTCCAGTATCTAGAATATAACATGACACACAGTATGCACAAAATATGTTTGATGGACAAATAAATCTGTGTCCTGTGTGCAGTTTATGCTGTACTCTTCTCTTGGGATGGCTTGTTGGAAAGATCATGAACACACATTGCATACTTGGAAATCTGAGTTCAAATCCTCTCTCTGCAGAGTTTAGGTCTCAGGCAAGTTTCTGAACTCTTCTAAGCCTTAATTTCTTCGTTGGTGCAAGGATGGTTACAACTACTTCAACAGCGTATTATGAGAATTCAATGTGACGAAATATTAGATGGTATCTAAAACATAGTGACTGATCAGCAAGCTAAAATTCCTTTACCATAAACATAAATATATCTGTTAACACTAACTGGTAAAACAAACAAATGTGAAAATCTGTCCTGCATACAACAGTAGAAATGTATTTCTCATCCACGTAAAGTTCAGAATGGCGGGCAAGCATTTATAAGAATAAAGTTTCTTCCATGTTTGAGTTATGACATGTTCAACACGTAATCATGACAGCAAGCTGGCTGAAAGGGGCAAAACATGGAGGATCACTCAAGAGAAGTTTTGTGCATTTCAATTCTATTCACATTCCACTGGCTAGAACACTCCAAAGCCAGCAAACTACAAGGCAACCCATGAAAAGGAGTCTAGCCCATAAAGAAAAAGAAATTGGTTTGATGAACAGCCAGCCAGTCTCTGCCACAGTTGGTTTCTGAAATAACCATGCTAAGTCTATAACTATAACTAATGAATATCCTAGATGATAATAGAGCAATTTTCAGAAGAGCATAGTTTAAGTCCAGGTATAAGTAGCAGAAGAGTAAGTTACAATAGTTATCAATACTAATTGTCTTTTCTCTTTTTCACAGATACTGTCTTTATAAGACATGGGGCTAGATTAGTAACACATGAGAATACCCGAGGGTTAAGTATGTCACTAATCTGATGCCACGTGCAAAGGGGATACTTAAAGTTCTCTGGAAACCTCCCCCTTGTTTTATTAGCAGACTTTTTTTCCCTACTATGTTACTAGAGGGTGAATGAAAATTTTTGCATTGATATTATCATGCTCTCTCTTAGACAGCTAAGTCTGTTAGCAACCTAATACTTATATTTAAGAACCCTTGGGTCTGAACACAAAGTTTTTAATTTTTTTTATATGTGTCATGGTGTGTGTGTGGACTTGGTCGCTCAGTCGTGTCTGACTCCCTGTGACCCCATGGATTGTAACCCGCCATGCTCCTCTGTCCATGGTATTTTTCAGGCGGGAATACTGAAGTGGGTTACCATTTCCCCCTTCAGGGATCTTCCTGACCCAAGGATGGAACCCAAATCTCCTGTCTCACCTGCATTACAGGAAGATTCTTTACCCACTGAGCCATCAAGAGAGCCCACAGAAAGTTATTGACCACAATCAAATAACTGCTTGTGGGGCGTTGACCTAGAATCCAGGTTCTGATTCCAAAGCAAGAGCATACATATTATTATTCGGATGGCAGCTAAATAAAGGTATGCAGTAATACCAATAATGCCATATTTTAATCCCACAACCTCATTTTAGGATATAATTTTGACTTCCTGAGATGATGCGCCTTTTTAGCTGTTTCAGAACCTGCTTTGAGAGGACTGAACTTTTTAACACAACAGCTAGCAGTGAAATAATGACAGTAAATTCCCAACCTTCACCTAGGTAATCACCTCAACCCCTTCCTTAGTTATCTCATGTAAATACAGTTCTGTTCCAGAAAGTTTCCCCATCTATTTTAAAACACAACTTCTGCTAATGAAAATACTTTCTGGATCAACTGGAATGATTCAAATCTATACCCACTACAAAGCCCTTCAATTGCTGTATTTGCACTATTTCATTAAATAATCCTAGTTTGCTTTTTTTATGGTAAGAGGTAATTCAGTATCAGAATTTTTCTATTCACCTTTAGTTCCTAAGTAAAACTATGGCCACTCTCAGTTGCAAATACTTCTCAGTCAAAAATTAGATTTTAATCAAAACCCTGAATTTAATTTAGAATTCAAGCCTTTTTTTAGGTTGAAAGCCTGTATGGGAAAAACAGTTCTGCTTCTCTATTTCTCCATCTCGTTTTCCTCTTGCACCCCACAAGGCAGTCTCAGGGTGAAGAGCAAAACAGTTCTTATCTAGCTTGTCTGTTGTAATCCAGTTTTGCACTCTCTTGGCCTGACATACATAACCCCCCTACCCACTAGGACTTGCAGGACCCAGTGCAAAACGGAAATTCTGGCGCCACTGTGGAACAAGAATGAAGAATTTTAAAAGAGCAAAGAAGAGCATTAAACCAAGCATAGTCTGTGTGCACAGGACTACGAAGATCACCGGCCCATGACCTGTTTGTGTTTCAGGTTGGCTCTCCAGGGGCTCTTTGGAGAGTTTCTTCCAGACTTCTCTAACTGCAACCCCTACAATGTGGGCAATGCACCTTTTCTTTTAGCTGCCTATTCCTACTCACTCTTCAGCTTCAGTTTCTTCAGCCCTATTGAAGTCTCCCTGTTGGGGTCCTCCCAGCCTCTGCGGAGGTCTCCTAGGCAGACTCAAGATGGCTCCAGCCCACTCCTTCTCTCCTGTGGTGCTTCATCTGGGCCTTGGGAAATACTCACCTGTTGACCATTCTCTCCCTTGTAGTTCTGCCATAGAAACAGTTGGGCAACCTGATTCCCAGTTTCGATGGATCCCCTCAATGCAGGGAATGAACATATCCCAAGCTCTACACTTGATCCCACGGAAGCCCATGGCTGCCCCTCTGGCATGAGCTGAAGAAGCATTCTCCATCCCTTCCCCACTGGAGATGGTGAGTTCAACCTTCCCCAGTATAGTCCATACACAGATCACCTCTGTCTCAACTATTTGATATTCTTAAAGTGAACAAGAATATCTGAGTTATAAAATAGGTTTTGAATTATTTTCTTCTTAATAGTTACCTAACTTGAAATCTCACTTCTCTTTTTTTTGTATTTGGGGCTCTCAGTTAAAATTTCAGTTTTAAATGCCTATTGAAAAGCATATTCTCTTTGTAGGATAAATATCTGCTGTTTCCTACTTACATGTGTGTTAGCCATTCAGTTGTGTCCAACTCTTTGCGACCCCACAGACTGTAGCCCGCCAGGCTTCTCTGTCCATGGAATTCTCCAGGCAAGAATACCGGAGTGGATTGCCATCCCCTTCTCCAAAGGAACTTCCCAACCCAGGGACTGAACCCTGATCTCCTGCCTAGCAGGCAGATTCTTTACCATTCGAGCTATAGGGGTGTATAAAAAATTATCAGCTGTTACCAAAAAAAAAAAAAAATGTATTGAGGTTAATAGGTGTTCAAGGCATGAAAGTGAAGTCGCTCAGTCATGTCTGACTCCTAGCGACCCCATGGACTGCAGCCCACCAGGCTCCTCCATCCATGGGATTCTCCAGGCAAGAGTACTGGAGTGGGGTGCCATTGCCTTCTCCTAAAGAGAGGTTAATGACATTTTAATTGAGCTTTAAGATGAGGTTAGGGATTCCTTGGCAGACCAGTGGATAGGACTGGACTGCATTTCTTTGCCAAAGGCCCAGGTTTGATCCCTGGTCAGAAAATTAAGTTCCCACAAGCCACATAGCCTGACCAAAACAATAAAAAATAAGTAAAATAAAATGAGGTCCAGAAATTGACAAGGCAGAAGGAAACATTCCAGGCAGTGAAAGGAACACAAAAGCAATAGAGGGTACCATCAGGAACTCCAAGGGGGAAAAAAATGGTGCAGGGAAAATTTCAGTGACATGAAAACATTTGAGCTGGGCTTGAAGAATAATCATGAGAAAACGTGAGTCTATATTTATGTAAGAGCACTGGAGAGGTAGAAGAAAGAAGAATCTCCTGATTAATTTCTGATGTAGAACCATCAGGGCAGAGTGATTAGATGGTGGGCAAAGGGATAGTATGAAAAAGAGGAATGAAGGATGATGTCCAGAATTCTGCCCTCCTGGCCCTGGGATGAGGAGTGTGTGTGTGTGTGTGTGTGTGTGTGTGTGTGTTTGTGTGTGTGTGAGCATGTACACACTATGGTTGTTAGTGCTTATTTTGGGGAGGAGGGTTGTTAAGAGGCAAGGTTATGAGAGAGAGAAGAGAAAATGGACCATTTTTAATATTAAATTTAATGTACACTTTTCAGACTTTCAGTTAGATGTGGTAATAAATACAGTGGCTAACATGATTGTGTTAAGCACTCTGTAGGAATTAGCTAATTTAATATTAGAGGCATTTGAGAATATGAAAATATGGTGGTCAGACTAGAAGACTTGGTCTGAAGCTATGGGTCTGCATCAGAGCATGGGGTAAATGACAGCAGGCAGCAGTGTGATCCTAAAAAGTGAACCTTGGCAAACGCTAATTCTTGAGGGCAGAAAAAAAAAAAAAAAGAACGGAGGGAAAAATAAATAGCCAAATGAGTAAGGAGAGAAACAGAAGTTGTAAAAGCCAAGGTTGAGAAAGTTTCGACAAGGGGGAGGGAGATGTATTTGCCAGTGGAAATGCTGTCAAGGAAGGGCAAATAAAAGAGAAAATTTGATAAGTCTCTATTGAATTTTACAACTGGGACATCATTGGTTATTTTTATGGAAGCAATTTCATGGTATAATGGGAATGATAGCTTCAAAGAGTTAATGAGGAAATGGCCAATTGAGGAAGAGGGGATAGTGGAGTAGTGGAAATAGATACTAATATTTATTGAAACCTACTATGAGCTGGACTTCCCTGGTGGCTCAGTGGTAAAGAATCTGCCTGCCAGTGCAGGAGGTGAGGGTTCAATTCCTGGGTTGGGAAGATCCCCTGGAGAAGGAACTGACAATCCACTCCAGTGCTCTGTGCCTGGAAAATTCCATGGACAGAGAGAAGCCCAGCGGGCTACAATCCCTGGGGTTGCAAAAGAATCGGACACAACTTAGCAACTAAACAACAACAACAACTGAGAACTGAGTAAGTTCCCCTCTGGCATTTTGCTTAAGTGTAGCAGGACGCTGTTTTGAAATATTCACCTTTGTTTTCTGGGTTATGACTCCCCTAGCTCTTTCTCAACATTTACAGTGCTAGATCATTGCCTCAGGAAAGAGACGGTAGAACAGATTGACAAGGAAAGGCATCCTTTCCTGGCTTTTTAGTTTCTGTGGAGAAGGAAATGGCAACCCACTCCAGTACTCTTGCCTGGAAAATCCCACGAACAGAGGAGCCTGGTAGGCTGCAGTCCATGGGGTCCCTATGAGTCGGACACGACTGAGTGACTTCACTTTCACTTTTCACTTTCATGCCTTGGAGAGGGAAATGGCAACCCACTCCAGTGTTCTTTCCTGGAGAATCCCAGGGACAGAGGAGCCTGGTAGGCTGCTGTCTATGGGGTTGCACAGAGCCGGACACAACTGAAGTGACTTAGCAGCAGCAACAGCAGCAGCAGCAGCAGCAGCAACAGCAGCAGCAGCAGCCTTTCGGCAGAAATGGAAACTCTAGGGCTTTAAACAGCAGGCTTGGGAGACTATGCAATGCCTAGAACAAGGCCTCACTCACTGTGCCACCTCTAAAATGCTCCTCAGGCTAGCAGGAGGAGATGGGTGGGTTTCTGGGGAAGGGCCAGCCCAAGTGGGAAAATGAGTAAATAACCTGACAGTCTTCAGGACTCCAAAGACAGGAGTTGTGTTTCTTTCCTTGTGAGATTCCAGATGGATGGAAAGGCCAGGGGTTGTCTCGTCCCTATGATTAATGTACGCGATCAGTCCCCACAGAGCTTCCAGGTGCGCAGCTTAACTTGGGCAGCAACACAATTCCTGTGTGACCGGGATTTCTGAGGTTTAAGAGGACATACGAGATCCCCACGCTCAACTATGAGGTAAGATTAGCACTGCAGTTCCCGCACATCAGCAAATGACACTGAGGGGACTAAGGGATAGCTCAGCAGCAAAGGGCAATTGAGATAACTGACATCTCAGAGGATGCCAGTGTGTACAGCCAAGACCAATAGCCCTTTCTCTTCTCGTGAACTGATACCATGGAAGCCAGTCTCCCCAGTGCCTTTCCTCCAGGACTTCTTGACAACCCCAGGCAGAAAGGAAGTTTCTAATTACTCACCCTAATGGAGACCCAAAATTGAAATATAGTTCGTTCTAGAAACCCTTGAATTTGGGAAATTAAATTCACACCCACCATTTCTATTCTACCGTACTCTAATCTTAACCTTCATTACAACTTCATTAAGTAGGAATTGCCATTCCCACATTACAAGTGATGAAGTAAATTCAGAGATAAATGACAAATTTCAAAACAAAATTAAGAAATTCTTCTAGCCTAGCAAGGGGCAGAACGGGGGCTCACACTGAGGTCTGCTTTACACTGAAGCCAGTGATCCGTCAGATCATTTCATGTTTTTCAAAAAGTTGGACAGAGAAGTGAAATAATAGCCAGAAGGGGATCCAGGGTGATGAGACTTCCTTTTTTTAAGAAGGAGAGAAATCAGACAATATAAATGGGAAAAGGAAAAAAGAGCTAATTGAGAGAGAGAGATTGAAAATGAAGGAAAGAGGGGATTATTGAAGAATGTTTCAAAAGGATATGGGAGGTGAATAAAGATAATAGTACCTACCTTGAATGGAAGGTAGATACTTCTCCAAGATGAGAGTGAACATGGAAAGTATTTGCATGGATAGAAAAAGTTTTGTAGACAGGTGGGGAAATTTTGCTGGCATCAGTGCTCCATGACATAGAGGAGGAAAGGCCAAGCGCAATACTTGTAGGATGCATGTAGGACGAAAACTGAATCATAACTTGCATTTTAGTGCCTTGAACAGAAGGCGGTATATGTCATGCATTTGATTGAGTTCCTTCAACACTGTAGTGGCACCATGCCCAGATCTGCAACCCCTCCTTTGAGGACTGAAGCAGACATTTCTCCAGCTGCTCAGAATGTTGGTCATTGACACTTCTTAATTAAGTCCCCTTCCTAGGAATTGTCCTCTACTGAGAGCAGCTTTATCCTAGATCACACTCCCTTCCCAATGACTACCGTCTGGGATGTAAGGGCTAGCCCCTTGCCTCAATTTAGAACAAGCCTATAGGCCCATCCATATCCCCAGATCTCTCTACTGCTCCCGCAGCACAGCACTACCCACCCCCTGCCCCCCGCAACACACACACACACACACACACACACACACACACGCGGAGGATTAGCTGAAGTCTGCATTGTGGTCGTGCTGTGCTTCACTATGCCAAATCCTGCTTCCTTCATGCCCGCATAGGAATTCCCCCCAGACTTCCTACAGGCACTTAACCCATTCTCAGGTCCTTGTGTTTGGGGTGCATGCCTGCTCCCCTTGTGCCAACAGAGAACTACTCTCCCGATGTAGCCTGTGGTTTTCTGGTTCTGGTGTGAATTATGAGCAAGCTCACTTGTCTGCAGGCTTAAATGCACATTTCTGACTTGTGCTAATGTAAAGTTGCTGTTTTCTTCTCCAATACCTACCTTTTGTATGCATTCTTCAGTTGGGATCCAAACTCAGGAGGAGAAAAAGGAGTTATTTTACTCTCTGAAACCGGTGATAAAGAAACTTTATTTTTTTTCTAGTGTTCAGGTGGCTTTGCAGGGTAAGGAACAGCAAGAATGACAAGGAATGGGAAAAATAAACATCATGTGGAACATAGGATAGAAAATGTCCATGAACTCCAAACCTGTTTGCAAAGTAGTTCCTACCTAAGAGAAGAAATGACTCACAAAGGATATCTATCCAGGCTCCCAGTCATTAGATTTAAATCATCGTTTTTTTATCCTCTAAATTTTGGGCTTAATTCAAAAGGTTCATGAAGAACCAAGAATGTTGGCGCTGTTACAAAGTAGAACTGCATCCGCTTTTTGCTAAAATCAGTTTTATCTTTAACTTAATTGCATTCTATTACCAAAAGATAAGTATGCTAAATGGATACACATATCAAAACATCTATTATAGGTTTGCCAAAGTGATGGTAAGGATGACATTATTTTAATTAATGCCTATTCTAAAATTACTTTAATTTGACCCCATTTTACCCCAAATTACCTTTTGAGATAATTTTTCAGGCTTAGTCCCAAGTTAAGGATGGCTCTGAAACTTTCTTCATAGCAAGGAATTAAATTAGGTAAGATTTTGTTTGTTTTGAGGATGAGTAAGATTAACAAGGGGTTTCCTGGGTGGCTCAGCAGTAAAGAATCTGCCTACAATGCAGGAAACATGGGTTTGATCGTAGGTGGGGAAGATGCCCTCGAGGAAGGCATGGCCACCCACTTCAGTATTCTTGCCAGAAAAATCCAAGATTAACAAACCTTTACATTTTAGACTGTTTCAGGAGTCACATGTGATAGATTTCGTATTTGATATAATTGTACTTTTGATATTCGTTTTTGTTACTCTACAAACTAACCAGGAGTAACAAGGTTTTCAGAAAAGTATGTATTTAGCTTTTCTTCTCTGTTTGGGTCAATGTTAGGATTTCCAAGATACCTTTAGTCATGGAGTTAGTCATTGGTGAAGTGAATCCACAAGCTGTTTGTTGCTTGCCAGTTGTATTGCTTATCAATAATGCTATTACCAGTTCCCTCTAAAGCATGATGATTTTTTACCAAAATGGAAGCTATGCAGTTGTAATTTTTCACCCTTTATAATAGGATTGTGGAGTGCGGGAAATGGAGCAGAGAGGTCTTCAGCTTTTCTGTCTTACTGTAATATTCCTTCACCTGTGAGGTGAAGAACGTGTAAGATAACAGAATGGCTCTGCTCTCAGAGGTGATGATGGGTTTGCTCTGAGCTATTGACACTCATACCTGGGCCTCTCGTGATCAATGACACACAATTTGGAGACGGCTGACTGGGGTTAATGGTGCAATCTGTGGCTTTGGAACAGAGTTCTTCTCTATGTGAAACTAATTGGCCCATATGGGGATTAAACTGGTAACAGTGTCCTCATTTGTCAACCCATCTATTCAGCATTTGAATCTGGTTACGTCTGAGTACTTTTCCCAATTCGACCAATGTGTTTTCAAATGATGATATAACCTCAGAAATAGGAAGAGGTAATTGCTTAAAATATACAAGCTACTTATCAACCCAAATCACCATAAGAAAGTCATTAAAAATTAAATAATTATCCTATTGCCAATTATTCTTAATTGAATATCCCAAGCTGTGGGAAACAGAACAGGAGGTAAGTCTGCTTCTCATTAAGTACCTTGTGTGTGTGTGTTCAGTCGCTCAGTCATGTCTAACTCTCTGCAGCCCCACCAGCTATAGCTAGCCAGTGTCCTCTTTCCATGGGACTTTCCAGACAAGAATTCTGGAGTGGGTAAGCCATTCCTTTCTCCAAGGGATCTTTCCAATCCAGGGATTGAACCTGAACCTCCTGCATTGCAGGTGGATTCTTTACCATCTGAGCCACCAAGGAAGCCACACTTTTCACATGAAAACAGGTCTCAAGTTGTCGAATTATGCTATGGTAGAGCCTGCAGCACAGTGGAAATAAAAAAGTTAAACCTGAAAAAAAAAATTAGAGTAAATGTTTATTCCTAGGGGTTAGAGGATGGGGGGATAAGACAAATATTATTTAAGGGTACAAACTTGCAGAAAAGTCCTAAAGATCTAGTGCACAGTGTAATGAATATAGACAACAATATTGTACTATCTTTATGTAATGCGGTAAATATTACTACAAGGGCGAGCATATTACAGCATATAAATGTATCAAAGTAACACATTATATGCCTTAAATTCACACGGTGTAATAAGTCAAGTTTATAAAATTTAAAAAACATAAAAAGGGAAAAAATATAAGAAATTGAAAAAAAAAAAAAAAAGGTTACGTAGGAGGCCCAGAGGGGGTGGATAACAATGAGCCAGGGTGTCAAAGTGACCACATTTACATGCAATAGAAAACCATTTCTAACCCTCAGTTAGTAGTTATCTTTTCCTGCCAAAAAAGATTTTTAAAATAAGTGAACTTTAAGCAGTTACAAAAATAGCAAGCCTTTCCCACAGAGAGTCATAAAGACCCAAACCTAAGCAAGTAACAGAGCAGTGGTGTCCAACAAGAGTGTGAGAAATAGAAGAGCATTCTCAGAACTTTGACAAAGAGAGAAGAGTTATGTGGATTGTACTTAAAAACTAACTTAGTTTAGCACTATTGACTAAGAGTTTTCCCTGGCTCCTTAGTGAGGAAAAATCCAAATTTAACCTCAAAACTCTGTCTATATTGGATAGGCCAAAAGGTTCCTTCAATTTTTAAGTAAAATAAAAGACACATTTTTCAGCAAGAACTTTACTGAACAATGTGTTCACTGTTTTGTTCCACTACCTTCTGCCATTTTTTTCAGGCAACTTCATAATTCCGTCTTCTCAAAACTTTTTGTCTTTTTGAGCAAAGAACTGTTCCAGGTGCCTTTTACAGTCTTTGAGGGAATTGAAATTTTTTCCACTAAAATAATATTGTAAGACTGAAATAAATGGAAATCCGAAGGTGCAATGTCTGGTGAGTATAGCAGATGAATCAGAATCTTCCAGCCAAGCTGTAACAGTTTTTGCCTGGTCATCAAAGAAATATGCATCTGGTAGTATCCTGATGGAAGATTATGCATTTTCTTTTGAGTAATTCTGGATGATTTTCATCGAGTGCTGCCTTCAGTTGGGCTCATTGGGAGCAGTACTTGTTGGAATTAATTATCTGGTTTTCCAGAAGAAGGTCATAATAGAGGACTCCCTTCCGATCCCACCATAAACACAACATCATCACCTTCTTTGGATGAAGATTGGCCTTTGGTGTGGTTGGTGGGGCTTCTTTTAGCTTGTCCCACAATCTGTTGCATTCCACTTTATTGTACAGTATCCACTTTTCATCTCCCATCACAATTTGTTTTTTAAAAAGGGAACATTTTTGTTATGTTTAAGTTGAGAATCACATGCAGAAGTATGATCAGAAAAAGAAGATTTTTCCCACTTAATTTATGTGCAACCCAAACATCCAAGCAATTAACATAACTAAGCTGGTGCAAATGATTTTCAAAGCTTAATTTGGATATTTAGAGTATGTTGGCTATCTCCCACATTGATTTTTCGCAATTAATATCTCAACTTGATAGCTATCAACTTCAACTGGGACTACCAGACCGTTGACCATGGATTCAGCAAGAAATCTCCACCACAAAACTTCACAAACCACTTTGGACACCTTGGGTCCATCACAGCAACTACACTGCACAAATCCTTTTCTGCATTTCAGTTGTATTTTTTACCTTTCTTGAAATAATAAAACATACCATGCCAAAAATATTGCTTTTTTCTTCCGTCTTCTATATTAAAATGTCTACACAAAAATTCACCAATTTTGACAAGTTTTTTTTTTTAAGCACTCTTTTATGACAGTTGTCACAATACAGTTGTTTTGAATGAAGTTAAAGGCAACTGAACACTACTAGAGCCAGCTTATGGAAAACACCAAACAAACTTTTTTGCCAACCCAATATTTATAGGACTATTTAAATCTGCTTAAGTCAACATTTGAATCTATTACTGTTTTCAAAAATTCTTAACTAAAAAGACTGCTGAGATAAATATACACATAGGATATATGCAGCCTTGTTACAGGGTTTCCCCAGCAGTAAAGAATTCACCTGCAATGCAGGAGATGCAGGAGTCATGGGTTCAATCTCTGGGTCAGGAAGATTCCTTGGAGGAGGACATGCCAACCCACTCCAGTATCCATGGGGTCACAAAGAGTCAGAGGCAAATAAGCAGCAGCAGCAACCTTGTTATAGCAATCAAAATTTTAGTTCCAAGAGGAGACAAAATCAGCTCAGTGCTTCACTCAGAAAAGAATGTATTTTTTTTAATAGTCAGTGTACAACATACTATATTTTCTTGAGAAGTAGAGAAAGAGATTGAACTAATATGTGCAAAATGAAGAGTATTCATGGCACTTTCTTTTTCATTATGTATTAATTTAATTTTTAAAATTGTGAAACACTGTTTTTGCAGAAGGTACTTAAAGCATATGTATAGATTCCATGAGCAGCAACCTTAAATCCAGTGTGCGCTTCCCCAGCTGGAGCCTCCTCCCTCAAGAATAAACACTATCCTGTCTTTCTGAGTAATCATTTCCTTGGTTTTCATTATTTCCTCCAATTTGTCAATCCACAACTAAGATTGTTTTGTTTGAGTTTCTCCTTATTCTCAGTATTATGTGTTTAAAATCCATACATATTGTTGTGAGTAGCTGTATTTTTCATTCTTATAGATTCCACTATATGAATATATCATGATTTTTTAAGGAGTTTTTTTTCATCTAAACTTTCCAAATTTAATGACATGAGGTTTTTAAAGACAATACCGTCTTACTTTCTTTTTAATGTCTGAAGAATCTCTAATGTCACCTTTTTCATTTCTGGGTTTTTTTTTTTTTTTTCTGTTTCTTTCTTGATTGATTCTTACCAGAAGTTTGTCAATTTTACCAACATTTTAAATTCATTAGATGCTGCTCTCTTTCTAATTTTCTATCTCCTAGTGTTTTGCAAGTTTTATTTCGTGGTTCTTATTCTAACTTCTTGAGATCGATGATGAAGTAATTCATTTCTAACCTTTCTTTTTTTCTAGTTATGTGTATAAGGCTATACACTTTTCTCTAAAGACTTCTTTAGTGGTATATCGTGTTTGAGATGTGATCTTTTCATAATCTTTTAGTTCAAAATAATTTTTATTTGTGTTCTGGTTTTTCTTAGACGTTTGTTTCTTAATTCTCCAAAATATGGGAACATACTTTGTATGATTTCAATTCTTTAAAAGTTATTGAGACTTGTTTTGTGTCCTGGCTTTTTTTATATCAAGATTTTTTTTTACTTCTTCTAGGTTGATTAATACTTCTAGCTGAGAAATATATTCAGAACTTTAATATAATCTTTTAGTGAGTTCCAAGTTTGTTTTCAGTTCAGTAAATCTGCAGCACATATGTGTATGCATATTTATGAGCATAACAATTTACAGATAAATTGTTATATTTGTCTTATTAATGAGTATAATTTTGCATTATTTTGCCATTTTATAAGTAACTCCTTTTCCAGTGACCCACCTTCCAATGGATAGTACGGAAAAGGAGAGTTTGTTCTGAAGATAAACTATTAATTAACTGTATAACATTTGATTCTTCTTTATCCTTTAGTTACATATGGAGGTTAGAACCTTGGCTGCCGTGTTACGCTTGTTAATAGTATGTGATATAAAGTGTAAAAGACTAATCCTGGGAGTGCAAAGCGAGGGAAATCATTAAGAAATACCTAGACAGAAACTTGGATTGAGGAGAGGCTTTAATGCAAGGAACCATTACAAAGACAGTAAATACAAAGAACTCAAGGGGAGAACGCTGACCATGTACAATTCTAAGACTGCTCTTGTCCAACAAAGGAAACAAATATATGCAGTTTGAGATCACTTGCTTATTAATTTCTTCAGAGCATTAAGGAAGGAGAGGCTTAGGATTATTAGTAAGTCTTCTAGAAAAGCCTGCAAATAAATGTATGTATATATATTAATATATATGGACAAAGGATTGAAGACTTGGAATTTTGGTTTGAGTTGCAGTTTTACTATGTACCAGCCATGTAAAATTGGGCAAATATGTAATGAGACTTCCATTTTGCAATCTGTAAAATGAAGATGATAGTAACACGTGTGAATTGGGCAAGTCCACTTATACACAGATTTTTTTTCACTGAATACATACTGCAGTACTACATGATCTGTGGTTGGTTGAATTCTGGAATGCAGGACCACGGATTAGGAGGACCAACTATAAAGTTACATGTGGATTTTTGACTGTGAGGAAGGTGGATGCCCCTAAGCTCTGAGCTATTCAAAACTCAACGATACTTAACGTCAATGGTTGACAAGAGGGACTTGTCAGTCTGTACTTGGTAAATTACAGGGCAGAATTCTGGGTTACAGATGTATCGCCTTACTTTCATATACGTACTATTCTAAAAGTTTTAACTAGCTGTCGTATTTTAAATTTTTAATTTCTAGTTTTTTTTTTATCAAGTTTATTCAAGTATGATTTATATAAAATACAATTCTCTGTTTTAAGTTTGCAGTTTCAAGAGACTTACACCCCGGTGGCTCAGATGGTAAAGCGTCTGCCTACAATGCAGGAGACCCCGGTTTGATCTCTGGGTCACGAAGATCCCCTGGAGAAGGAAATGGCTACCCACTCCAGTACTCTTGCCTGGAAAATCCCATGGATGGAGGAGCATGGTAGGCTACAGCCCATGGGGTCGCAAAGAGTTGGACCCCACTGAGCAACTTCATTTCAAGCACTATAGTCAAAATAAAGATTATTTCCATCACTGTGCAAGTTTCCTTTGTGCCTCTTGGCGGTCAGCCTCCCCACCACATTTCCGCCGTCTCAGGTAACTATCTACTTTCGGTAATTACTGCTTTGTTATGCTCTTTTCTAGAATTTCACATAAATGGAATGATACAATATGCACTCTTTTGTATCCAGCTTCTTATGCTCACCATATTGCTTTTGAATCACCTATGTTGAGTATATTGATTGTTTGTCCTGTAATACGGCTAGATGATTACCCATTGTACGGCTATAGCATGATTTGTTTATTCATCTGTTGACTGATATTGTAGTTGTTTCCAGATTTTGACTGTTATGAATGTGTACATTCCTATATAAATCTTTGGATGGACATATGTTTTCATTTCTTTCTGGTAAATATCTAGGAATGGAATAGCTGGGTCGTGTGCATAAGATGTTTAACTTTATTTAAAAAAAAAAAAAAACTCCAAACTTTTCCAAAGCAATTGTACCATCTTTATACTTCCACTAGCAATGTATGAGAATTCCAATTCCTCCACATGCACACCAATAAAGAATATATTATCAGTCATATTAATTTTTACCATTCTAGGGAGTGTATTGTGTGATCTCATGGAGGTTTTAGTTTAAATTTAATGATGTTGATCATCTTTTCATGTATTTGTTGGCTATGAATGTATCTGCCTTTGTGAAATGTCTTCTTATATCATTTCTCTGTTTTGATTAGAATGTTTGTCTTCTTGTTATTAAGTTGTAAAGTTCATTACATATTCTGGGTATAAATCCTCTGTTAGACATATGAAATTCCACTACTGTTTTCCAGCTGGTGGCCTTCCTTTTATTTTCTTAATGTGTTCTTTATTTTTATTTTTTATTGAATTATAGTTGGTTTACAATATTATATTAGTTTTAAGTGTACAGCAAAATGATTCAGTTATATATATTTATAATGTATATATTTTTCAGATTCTTTTCAACTATACATTATTATAAGATGTTGAATATTGTTCCCTGTGCTATACAGTAAATACTTGTTGTTTATCTATTTTATATAATCTTCTGGACCCAGGGATAGAACCTGCATCTCCTACGTTTCCTGCATTACAGGCAGATCCTCTGCCTGATGAGCCTCAGGGAAGCCCCATTTTTATATATTGTAGCAATATTTTTTGAAGAGGAGAATTTCTTAATTTTGATGAAATCCAATTTGTCAATATTTTTATGCGTCTCATGTAGGATATTTAACAAATCTTTGCAAAAATTTCTTCCTGTTTTCTTCTAAACATTTTATAATTTTGTCAATTGCAACTAGGTCTATGAGCTATTTGGGGAAAATTTTTGTGTATGATGTGAGGCAAGGATTGAGGCTCATTCTTTTCCTAGTATTGATATCTAGTTATTCCAGTATCTTTTGCTGAAAAGTCTATTATCTTTTCAACAGCAAAATCATGTCCATATACATGTGCATTTAGTTCTGAATTCTCTATTCTATACCATTGACTTACATTCTTTAATTATGTCAACATCATACTCTATTGATCATAGTAGTTTACTGCTGCTGCTGCTGCTAAGTCACTTCAGTTGTGTCCGACTTTGTGCGACCCCAGAGACGGCAGCCCACCAGGCTCCCCCGTCCCTGCGATTCTCCAGGCAAGAACACTGGAGTGGGTTGCCATTTCCTTCTCCAATGCATGAAAGTGAAAAGTGAAAGTGAAGTCGCTCAGTCGTACCGGACTCTTAGCGACCCCATGGACTGCAGCCTACCAGGCTCCTCTGTCCATGGGATTTTCCAGGCGAGAGTACTGGAGCGGGGTGCCATTGCCTTCTCCAAAGTTTACTAGTAAGTTTCAAAAACAAGTAGTTTGAAGGAACATTGCTCCTCTTTTTAAAAACTATCTTGTCTATTCTAGGTTATTTCTTACATAAAAATTTTAGAGTCAGCTTGTCAATTCCTGCCAATAAAGTAATACTTTGGATTCTTGATTGGAATTTTGTTGAACCTCTAGATGAAGTTGTGGAGAATTAACATCTTAAAAACACTGAATTTCCATTCACAAACCTGGCATATCTCACCACTGATTTAGGTATTTAAATTTTTTCTCAACAATTTTTAAAAATTTCAATGTACAAATCTTGCATATATTTGTTAATTTTATCCTTACATGTTTCATGGTCGTCAAAATTATTATAAATGGTTCTTTTTCATAAATTTGATTATTTGTTGCTAGCATGCAGAGATATGATTGATATTTACATATTGACCTTGTATCTTAGGACTTTGCTAAATTAGCCTATTGATTTCTAACAACTTTTGTGTAAGCTCCATATGTGTATGATGATGTCATCTATACATAAAGATTACTTTTTAATTCAAACCTGTATACTTTTTATTTCTTTTTATTGCTTTATTATACTGGTTAGGACTTTCACTGTAATATCAAATATAAGTAGTAAAAGGATGTGGGTTGTGGGGAAAATTTAGTATTTCTCTATTAAGGAAAATGTTAGGTACAAGTTTTTAATTGCTGCCCTTTATAAGACTGAGAAAATTCCTTTCTATTCTTAGTTTGTTCAGAATTTTTATCATAAATTTCTGTGAACTTTGTTGAAAGCTTTTTCTGCATCTATTGATGTACTTGTTTGCCTTCTCACCTTTGCTCTATTAATATGGTGAATTACATTTGTTTATTTTATTTTTTTTAATGTTAAACTCACCTTGTATTTCTTGGACAAATCCCACTTGGTCATATTGTGTCAACCTTTTTACATATAGCTGAAATTAATTTCTAAATTTTTAGGAAAAACTTTGAATCTCTGTTCATAAGGATATTGGTCTGTAGTATTTTTGTAATCTTTTTTAAATTGAAGTAGAGTTGATGTATATTATATATTACAGGTACAATATAAAGATTCACAATTCTTAAAGGTTTTACTCCATTTATAGTTATTATAAAATATTGGCTGTATTCCCTGTGTTGTTCAACATATCCTAGTAGCTTATTTTATTGATAGTAGTTTGTACTTTTTAATCCCCTCCCCCTATACTGCCCCTCCCCCTTATCTCTGCCCACTGGTAACCGCTAGTTTGTTCTCTTTTATCTGTGAGCCCACTTCCTTTTTGTTATATTCACTAGATTGTTGCAATTTTTAGATTCTACATATAAGTGATATGCAGGATTTGTCTTTCTTTGTCTGACTTATTTCACTTCATTTAATACCCTCCAAGTCCATTCACGGTGTTGCAAATGACACAATTGTTTTCTTTCATGGCTGAGTAGTATCCCACTGTGTGTGTGTGTGTGTGTCTGTGTACCGCATCTGCTTTACCTGTTGAGGGACCCTTGGGCTGCTTTCATGTCTTGACAGTTATAAATAATGCTTGTGTGAAAACTGGGATGCATGTATCTTTTCAAATCAGTTTTTGTTTATTGGTTTTTTAGAAATACACCCACGTGTGGAATTGTTGGGTCATACGATAGTTTTCTTAAAGGTTTTTTGAGAAATCCATGCTATTTTCCACAGTCCGCACCAATTTACATTCCCACCAACAGTGTATGAGCATTTGCTTTTCTCCACATCCTTGCCACAGTTGTTGTGTTCCTTTTGATGACAACCATTCTGACACATGTGAGGTGATATCTCATTGTGGTTTTGATTTGCATTTCCCTCATAACTAGAATGCTGAGCATCTTTTCACATGCTTGTCGGTCATCTGCATTTCTTCTTGGGAAAATTGTCTATTCAGTTCTGCCTGTCATTTAAGGCTTGTTTTCTTGATATTGAGTTGGATGAGCTGTTTATATGTGTTGACTATTGGTCATATCATTTGTAAACATTTTCTCCCATTCAGCAGGTTGTCTTTTCATTTTGTAAATGATTTCCTTTCCAGTGCAAAAGCTATTTCCATTTATTTCCTTTTTGCCTTTGTTTCTTTTGTTTTAGAAGACAGACCCCCCCAAAAAATATTCCTATGATTTATGTCAGAGTGTTCTGCCTGTGTTTTCCTCCTAGAAGCTTTATGCTTTTCAGTCTTAGATTTAGGTCTTTAATACATCTTGAGTTTATCTTCATATGGAGTGGGTTGCCATTGCCTTCTCCAATATGGTGTTATAAAAAGTTCTAAATGCACTTTTGTATGTAACTGTCTAGTTTTCCCAGCACCACTTATTGAAGAGACTGTCTTTTCTCCACTGTATATTCATGTCTCCTTAGTAGTAGATTAATTGACCATAAGTGCATAGGCTTATTTCTGGCCTCTCTATTCTGTCCTGTTGATCTATGTGCCAGTACCATTCTGTTTTGATTATTGTAGCTTTGCAGGATGGTCTGAAGTCAGGGCGCATGGCACCTTCAGCTCTTCTATCTTGAGATTCTTTTGGCTTTTCAGGGTCTTATATGGTTCCATACAAATTTTAGAATTATTTGTTCTAGTTCTTGGAGAAGTGGCATTACTTATTTTGGTTGTCAGGGTTATATTATACTACTCATAAAATGAATTAGAAAATATTTTCTTTTCCTCTGTTTCCTTCTGTAGAATTGGTATTATTTCTGTCTTAACTGTTCGATTAAAATTCAGCAGTGAAGCTATTTGGGCCTGGAGTTTTCTCTGTGAGTTTTTTTTAAAAATTCAATATGTTTAATGGATATGGGAGTATTCATATTTTCTCTTTCATCTTGTGTAAGTTTCAGCTTATATAATTTTAATGAATTTTTCTATTTCATATAAATTATTGGCATAAATTTAATCATAATATTCTTTTATATCTGTAGGTTTATAGACATAGCTTTTCCTTTGTTCTTGATATTGATAATCTGAGTCTTGTTTTTTCATCAATAAAGCTAGAAATTTATTAACTTTATTGATCTTTTCATAAAAGTAATTTTTTATCTTAATAGTTCTCTGATGCTTACATGTTTCCTATTTTATTGATTTCTGGTATTATAATTTCCTTCTAATTACTATAGTTCTTAAAATGTAAGTGTAAATTATTGATTTAGACCTTTCTTTTTGTAAAACAAGTGTTTACATTTCTCTGCAAGCACTGCTTTAGAGGCGTCACAAAGATTTTCATTATCATCAAAATATTTTATAATTCTGCATAGTTTTCTTTTTGACCATGGTTTCTTTAGATGTATATTGTTTAATTTCCACATATTTGGGGATTTTCTAGACATCTTTTCATTGATTTGCAATTTAAATCCATTACGAGTAGAGATCACACTTTGTATGCTTATAGTCCTTATAAAAGTATTGACAATTGGTTGCTCAAACAGGAAAGAGTCTACCTGCAATGCGGGAGACCTGTGTTCAATCTGGGGTTGGGAAGATTCCCTGGATGAGGAAATGGCAACTCACCTCAGTGTTCTTGCCTGGGAAGTCTCATGGATAGAAGAGCTTGTCAGGCTGCAGTCCATGGAATTACAATGAGTCAGACACAACTGAGTGACTAATAGTGACTTTTGATTCAGTATATTAATCTATCTTGTTGAATGTTCCATAATAATTTGAGAAGAATGCATATTTTGCTGTTGCTGGATATAGTGCTTTATAAATGTCAATTAAATCAGTGTTATTGCTAATGTTCAAGTCTTACATCTTTACAGATTTTCCATCTACTTGTTTTATTGATATTCTCAAGCTCAGATTCTTTCCTCAGTTATGTCTAATCTACTAATAAGCCCATCAAAAGCATTGTTTATTTCTATTACAGTGTTTATCTCCAGCATTGCTTTTTGATTCTTTCTTAGAATTTCTATGTTTCTGCTTACATTGCCCATCTGTTCTTGCGTCCTGTCTACTTTATCTATAACATATTAACATATTAATCACAGTTGTTTTAAATTTCTGATTGACTAATTTTAAGATCCCTGTCATGTATGATTCTGATGATTGCTCTGTTTCTTTAAATTGTATTTTTGGCCTTTTAGTATGCTTTGTAATTTTTTCATTCGTATTTGGAACATGATGTACTGGTGAAAGGAATTGTGAAGTGGCAGCTTGGTAATGTGCTGATGAATTATGAGGAGAGGGGAAGCGTTTTATAGTCCTATAAGTAGATATCGGTCTTTTAGTGAGTCTGCAACTCTGGACTGTGAACTTCACAAGTGTTTCGCAGCTTTTCTTTCTCCCATTGGGTTGGATAGAATGTCTAAACATGGGCTGGAGTTGGGTATTTCCCTTCCCAACTCAGGTTGGCTCTGATAATGTGTTTGTGTTAGTTGCTCAGTTGTGTCCTAGTCTTTGCAACCCTATGGGGTATAGCCCACCAGGCTCCTCTGTCCATGGGATTTTCCAGGTAAGCATACTGGAGTAGGTTGTCATTTCCTTCTCCAGGGGATCTTCCTGACCCAGAGATCAAACCGGGGTCTCCTGCATTGCAGGCAGACTCTTGAAAGTGAAAGTGAAGTCACTCAGTCGTGTCTGACTCTTTGTGACCCGCGGACTGTAGCCCACCAACCTCCTCCATCCATGGGCTTCTCCAGGCAAGAATACTGGAGTGGGTTTCCATTTCCTTCTCCAGGGGACCTTCCCGACCCAGGGATCGAACCCAGGTCTCCCACATTGCAGGCAGATGCTTTAACCTCTGCGCCACCAGGGGAGCCTCTTAAGCCCTGATAAAACCCTAGCAGATTAGGCTCTGGTTAACTAGTTTCCCCTGAGGGCAAACCGTGTTGAGAACGGAGTGTTTGATGTATTTCAAAATGGTTCCTTTTCTCCTCCCGCGGCTAGAAGCCCAAGAGGATTTTCCCTGATATTGACTGTGGGAACTAGGTCAAGCTCCTGGAGGTTGATTTCATGATGTTTTACAATGTGACTGGGTCTTCCTAAAGTTTTTAAGCCCCAGATTTGCCCACACTGAGGATCTGGCAACTTGTCAGTTACAGTTCAGCTTTCCCTATCCGTAAGCCAGTTTCTGCTCCTTCGTCTCTGCTCCAGTAACTCTGACTGTCTCCCGAATTTTGGGAACAGCGGCTTGCTCTAAATCCTTACCACTCTTATAGATCTAATAAAAGCTGTTGATTTTTCAGTCTCCTCAGTGTTTTTTCTTGTTAAAATGGAGTGGTGACGTCAAGTTCCTTGCACACAGAACTGGAAACTAGAAGTCTATTTGTTTTATCAATTGATGAGGGGGAGTGCTGAAATTTCTAAATATAATTGTGGATTTGTTCATTTCTTCTCTTAGTTCTGCCACTTTTTCTGGACATTTTTAGTATCTTTGTGTATATTTAGGACTATAATGTCTTCTTGACAAATTGATACCATGATAAAATGTCCCTTTTATTCATGCTTTTTCATGATGTCTGATGGTGGTTTAGTCATTAAGTCATGTCCAACTCTTGCGATCCCGTGGACTGTAGCCTGCCAGGCTCCTCTGTCCATGGGATTCTCCAGGCAAGAATACCCACTCCAGCTGTCTTAGGATCAGTGTTTGAGTGTTAGTTTTTTTTTAGATACCATATTGTTTGGTCTTGCTTTTTTACCCATTCTGAAAACTGTCTGACTTTTCATTGGAGAATTTAGACCAACGTATAGTCTATGGACCCCTGGAGGTACTTAAGGCCTTTCAGGGTGTGTCTGTAGGATCAAAATGGTTTTCATAATAATACTAGGATGATGTTTTGTTCACTATGGGACATTTGTATTGATTATGCAAAAACCATAGTGGGTAGAACTGCCTTAGCATGAATCAAGGCAGTGGCATCAAATGCAGTACAGTCATTGATATTCAGCATGTACTTGAAAAAAAAAAGTTTCACTTAGAAACTCCTTTATCAAGGACTACAAAGTATCAATTTTATTAAGTATATATTGTTTAAAAGTACATATAAGGTACTTCATCTACATATTGAAATATGATGCCCTGAGTAAAAGCACTTGTGGGATTGTTTGAGTTGCAAAGTGAACAAACAGCACTTTTTAAATAAAGCACTGTTTTTACTTGAAAGAACAACTCACAAAATATGGTAATTCAAACTTGAATATATGGCAGCAATTCTCCCCAAAATAAGTCTAGCTATCCAATCACGTTAAGGAAGACTACTGAAGTTTTTTTGCCTTTTTTTTTTTTTTTAAACCGATAATAACATTTATGCTTTCAAGTAAAAGTTAGAATTTGGAAAACTTGTACTTGCCGCTGTGAACTTAATAGTTTACCAGTAGATGAGATCAGTAATGATATGAACAACTGTAAGTTTTGCAATGTTGTATATTGAAATGTGCCAACATTTGCAAAGCTCAGTGAACCAATATGTTCCAAATGATTAACACATGATTGTATGTGGGTAAAGAACTATTCAAGGTGCTAGATAGACAAAGGGATTTTAATGTACTTGACAGTGAAAGTTTATTGAAATGACTTCATTTTCCATAACTTTTAAGCAACTACCACTTTTCGAGTTTTGATGTAGGATCAAAGATGAATGTCTACAATTATATGCAAAAGATATTAACATAACTTTTCCATCTACATATCCATGTGAGGCCAGATTTTCTTCATATACATCAACCAAAAGAACCTATTACAGAAGAGTGAATGTAAAAACAAGAGTATCCAACTGCCTTCTGTCAAGCCAAGCATTAAAGATGTTTCCAAAAATGTAAAACAGTGTTACTCTTCTTATTGTCTTTGTTTTAGAAAATACAGTTATCTATCATAAAAGCACATTATGCTATTTTAGATGAGTTAATATGTAAATATGTTAAACATTTCTCAATTTTAGCAACTAATATGGCATTTTTACATGGTATATGTATTATATATAAATATAATATTTTTTGATTTTTTATATATATAATGTGTGTGTATGTGTGTATCGCACATGGATAAAAGCTCTCTGGAGTCCTCAATAATCTTTTATTAGGGCAAAGTTTCTTAAGGCTACAAGTTTGGTAATTGCTAGTTTTGACTTAAGTTTGTATGATTATCCATATGGTTGGGTTTAAGATTACCACCATACTTTTTCTTTTTTTTTTTTTTTTGTACTTTTTCTTATTGTCAGTTTTTTGGTTCCTCTGTTCATTCTGTCTTTTTTAAAATTGTTACCTGTGAATTTTTAGTATCTTCTTTCTTCTCCACTGTCGCTTTATTATTTATACCTCATTGTTTTCGAATGATGTTTACCCCTTGGAATAGGGCAAATGGCTGTCTGCATCAGAAGGGGCATGGTTCCTCCTTCATGATACAGTCCTTCACTCATGTATGTTACTTGATATCTCCTGTAGGTAACGTAATTTGGATACTCTGCTGTAGAGTCTTATACCAATGTTGGTTTAGAAATGAGAATAATAATGGTGGTATTAAATCACCAATATATTTGTCCTATTTCTCTGCTAAATTGCAGCCATGACAGGTGGAATCTCTATTGCTTGAATTCTTCTTTAGGGTTTAGAAATGACTTTTACAGTTTTAATACAAGGTAGATTTAGTATATGGGCTTCCCCGGTGGTTCAGTGGTTAAAGAACCCGCCTGCAATGCAGGAGACACAGGAGACGCAGGTTTGATCCTTGGGTCAGGAAGATCCCTTGCAGGAGGGCATGGCAACCAACTCCAGTATTCTTGCCTGGCCAGTTCCATGGACTGAGGCTGCCGTCCATAGCATCTCACAGAGTCAGACAAGCCTGGAGCAACCGAGTACATACGCACGTATGCAGATTTAGTTCAGTTGCTCAGTCGTATCTGACTCTGAGATCCCCTGAACGGCAGCATGCCAGGCTTCCCTGTCCTTCATCATCTGGAGTTTGCTCAAACTCATATCCATTGAGTCGATGATGCCATCCAACCGTCTTATTCTCTGTTGCCCCCTTCTCCTCTTGCCCTCAATCTTTCCCAGCATTGGGGTCTTTTCCAGTGAGTCAGCTCTTTGCATAAGGTGGCCAAAGTATTGGAGCTTCATTCAACATCAATCCTTCCAATGAACATTAAAATTTCCTTTAGGACTGACTGATTTGATCTCCTTGCAGTCTGAGGGACTCTCAAGAGTCTTCTTCAACACCACAGTTCAAAAGCATCAATTCTTTGGCACTCAGCTTTCTTAATGGTCCAACTCTCACATCCATAATAAATGACTACTAGAAAAACCATAGTTTTGACTAGACAGACCTTTGTCAGCCAAGTGATATCTCTGCTTTTTAATATGCTGTCTAGGTTGGTCATAGCTTTTCTTCCAAGGAACAATTGTCTTTTAATTTCATGCCTTCAGTCACCATCCACAGTGATTTTGGAGTCCAAGAAAATAAAGTCTGTCACTGTTTCCATTGTTTCCCCATATATTTGCCATGAAGTGATGGCACTGGATGCCATAATCTTAGTTTTTTGAATGCTGGGTTTTAAGCCAGTTTTTTCACTCCCTTCTTTCACCTTCATCCAGAGGCTCTTTAGTTCCTCTTCGTTTCCTGTCATTAGGGTGGTGTCACCTGTATATCTGAGGTTATTGATATTTCTTCCAGCAATCTTGATTCCACCCTATGCTTTATCCAACCCAGCATTTTGCATGATGTACTCTGCATGGAAATTAAATAAGCAGGGTGACAATATACAGCCTTGATGTACTCCTTTCCCAGTTTGGAACCAGTCTGTTGTTCCATGTCCAGTTCTAACTGTTGCTTCTTGACTTGCATTCAGGTTTCTCAGGAGGCAGGTAAAGTGGTCTGATATTCCCCTCTCTTTAAGTATTTTCCGTCATTTGTCGTGATCCACACAGTCAAAAGCTTTAGCATAGTCAGTGAAGCAGATGTTTTTCTGGAATTCCCTTGCTTTTTCTATGATCCAATGGATGTTGGCAATTTGATCTCTGGTCCCTCTGCCTTTTCTAAATCCAACTTGTACATCTGGAAGTTCTTGGTTCATATACTGTTGAAGCCTAGCTTGAAGGATTTTGAGCATTACCTTGCTAGCATGTGAAATGAGCACAATTGTACGGTAGTTTGAATATTCTTTGGCATTGTCCTTCTTTGGGATTGGAATAAAACTGACCTTTTCCAGTCCTGTGGCCACTGCTGAGTTTTCCAAATTTGCTGGCATACTGAGTGCAGCACTTTCACAGCATAGTCTTTTAGGGTTGTTATAGTATATTATAATGTTACAAGTTGTAACATTTGTTCTCTTTCACTGCTTTGGTTTCCTGTCATTTGTATGTCGGCATTTTGGGTCTATCTTCTATATCTGTTTCTTTCAAGTCTTCATGATTCTTTTCTTAATTTGTTTTTTATTTTTCAAAGCTTTCTATTTTTCATACTCTACTTTTCTTAAAGCATTATCTATTGTGTGTTATTCTAGCTTTGTTTTGGAAAATATATATATTTTTAAATTCTTTCTTGAGTTCCCTCACCTGTCTTTTTAAATATTTGTTTTCAACAATCACTTGATTCCTGAATTTTTCTAATTCTGATAGATGTTTTTTCACATAATTTCTATCATTTTAATTTTTTAGTTTTTAAGTATAAAATTATAGTTTTCAATTTTATACTCTTCATGTCATGACTCTTTTGGTCTGTAAGAATCTTATTCTACTCATTCTGTTTTTTCTTATAATTTCTTATAATAATTACTTGTATGACAGTCAGCTATAATCTTTTTTCTGATGCTCACTTTTAAATGAAATGACCTTTCCTGTCCATTCAGGAGAGGGGCAGAAGATTTTTTCTTGCTTTATAGTTCTAGATTTCTTGCTTCTGTATTTTTTTTTCCCCAAAGTGACTAAAAATAATTTCTGCTGTTTGTTTCCTAACTTGCTTTCTCCCCCTCCTAACTTTTAACTGGCTTTTTTCTTTATTTGCCCTTTTAGTTCGCTCCATTTGAATTCTCCTTTCAGCAGCTTGTCCTCAGGTGGGGCTATGTCTTGTAGAGGAGATCTGTTTTAATAATTTTGAGAGCTTATTGGACCCAGGCTGCTCCATCAGACTTTATTACAGCACAATCCTCTTGAATTTACCAATGAATTTTTCTCCTCCTAGTTTCAGCTGTTGCTCTCAGATTGGCTAATGCTTTGTTGTGATCACCACATGGTGATTTGGGGGTTCTTGGTCCCAGAGCCATTAGAAGCTCATTTGTCCATGCTCTTTTTCTCCAGCACAAATGCTGATATTGCTCAAGCCTTGTAGCTGAAGGTGTTGAGTACTTGAGGGATCATAGGAATACCTGGTCATTTGGACTTATTGTAGATACTATCCATTGGTCTTTTGTTTTGCTATTATAGTTGCCCTTTACGTTTTTAGAGGAATTTAGGGAGATTAAAACTATGTTGCCTCTGCTGCTATCATCTTAGTCTATCTTTTTTCCTTCACAATCGGTGCCATTTTAAGCCAGTGAAAGTGCTTTCAATTAGGCTTCCGTGTTTTTGTTTTTTTTTTTTTCCTTTTTTGAGACGATCCTATTAGTCCTTGAGAGTTCTCTTACTTTATGGTACAAAAAGATATTCCAGTCATTTCTTGTCTCGGACTTGGAATCATTGTTTCTACAAAGGTCTTTAATTTCTTTTATCCATATTTTTTATTTTAAATATATCCATCTATTGGAGTAAGAATAGTAATTGAAACCCCCTTGGAAATAAAAACTTAAAAAGTAGTGGAATAAGTGAAAGGAAAGCAAGAAGGAAGGAAAGAAGTTGCTTCTTGAGTGTCTGTCATTTATCAGATAGAGGGTTCAGTGGTTTTGCATATGTAACCTTATTTGACCCTTGGAAAAATCCTGTAGGCATGTGAAGTAAGTATGATTATCCCAATTTTACAACTAAAAAAAAGTTCAGGGAGTTTACTCAAGATCATGCCACCAGTACATAGATTCGGTATTTTAACAGCAATATGTAAATATTCTTATCCTAAGTTAATGGCTTTAAAATTTGCTAAAAAAAGAAACAAACTAAACAGAGTACCTGATAGATGCAGCTATTTTACCAGGAAGTAGACACACACAGGGGCCGATTCCCAGGTGGCTCAGCTGTGAAGAATCCGCCTGCCGATGCAGGAGACACGGGTTTGATCCCTGTGTTGGGAAGATCCCCTGGAGAAGGGGAGGGCAACCACTCCAATATTTTTGCCTAGAAAATCCCATGGACAGAGGAGCCTGGTGGGCTGCTATCCATGGGGCTGCAAAGAGTCAGACACGACTGAGCATGCACACATGCAGACACCCACAGATACACAAACACACACACATCTATATTCAGTTTTTAAAATTTTTATCTGGGGCCTTCCCTGGTGGTCCAGTGGTTGAGAATCTGCCTGCCAATGCAGGTTACTCAAGTTCAGTCCCTAAAATCCCAAATACCATGGAGTAACTATCTTGCAAGCCACAGCTACTGAGCCATGTGCAACTGAAGCCTGCACACCCCAGAGCCTGGGCTGTGAAACCAGAGAAGCCACCACAATGAGAAAGCTGGGCACCACACTGGAGAGTAGCCCCTGCTCTCCACAACTAGGGCAAAGCCTGCATGCAGCAACAAAGATCTAGCACAGCCAAAAATAAATAATCTTAAAAAAACAAAAAACTTTTTATTTCGAAAAATTGCAGGGTCACAGCAAATTGCTAGCAAGGAGTCTATACATACACAATATAGTAAGTTTATATGTATATGTACAGTATAATAACAATACATGGAGCTCTACTATATCCTTTACCCAATTTTCCCCACTGGTTATCTCTTATATAATTATAGTACAATATCGAAACCAGGAAACTGACACTATCATAATATGCTTATATATTTGTATGTCATTTTATCCCATGTATAGATCTGTATAGCCACCATCACAATCAAGATAACAGAGATATTCCATCACCACCAAGATCTCCTTTGTGCTGTTTATAGTCACACACATCCCATCCCACCATTCATAACCCCTGTCAGTCATTAACCTGTTCTCCATCTTGACAATTTTTTTTCATTTTGAGAATGCTATATAAATGGAATTATGCAGTATGTGACCTTTTGAGATTAGCTTCATCTGACTTATTTCACTTAGCATGAGAACCTCAAGGTCTATCCAGGTTATTGCAAATGAATTCCATTTTGATTTATCTGTAGTATTTTTTAGTGACGCTTTGCCTGCTAGGTTACTTTAGTCATGTCCAGCTGGAGTGATTTGCCATGCCCGCCTCCAGGGGATCTTCCCCACCAGGGATTGAACTTGTGACTCTTACATCTCCTGCATTGACATGCAGGTTCTTTACCACTAGCGTCACCTGGGAAAAAAAATGTATCTTTACGTGTAGCTTTTTCAGTGATTGCTCTATGGGCTTCCCTGGTGGCTCAGACCATAAAGAATCCACCAATGAGGGAGACCTGGGTTCAGTCCCTGGGTTGGGAAGATCCCCTGGAAGAGGGCATGGTAACCCACTCCAGTGTTCTTACCTGGAGAATCCCCATGGACAAAGGAGCCTGGCAGGCTCCTTGGGGTCACAAAGAGTCAAACACAACTGAGTGACTAAGCACATCACAGCACTATGTATTACATTATATATACATTCACCCTCATCATCCATAAGATATCAGTCCCAGAACCTCACAGGCATCAAAATTTGTGGATGCTCAAGTCCCTAATATAAAATGGAGGACATAGATGTATAACCTGTGAAATAGGAAGTCGGACTGTATATACATAATTTATCATGGCCTATTGGTCTTGACGTTGTACTAGTTTGAATGAAGTGTAGAAATCTTACTTTCCCTTTACATTTCTTATTCCTTATACGGTAACTTTTTAAAATATTTCCTCTGCATACACTGAGAAACAAGTCAGGCAGTGTTATAAGTTTAGCTTCTTCCATCAGCTATAATTTAGAAGACCCAAAAGGAGAAGGAAAATCTATTATATTTACCATATCTTTACTCTTTCCATGATTCCTCCTTTCTGAAGTTCTAATATTCTTTCTTTTACCATTTCTTTTGTTTAAAGAGCTTCCTTCAGCCATTTATTAGAGCAAATCTTCCTGTGACAAGTTCTTTTATTTTCCTTATTCTGAAAATGTTTTGATTTTCCCTTCATTTCTTGTATTTTTCTTTTTTTGGCTGTGATGGGTATTTATTGTGGCGTGCAGACTTCTCTAGTTGTGGCACACGGGTTTTGTTGCCCTGTGGCTTGTGGGATCTTAGTTCCTAAGCCAGGGATCGAACCATGTCCGCTACATTGGCAGGCAGATTCTTAACCCCTGGGCCACAAAGGAAGTCCCTTTCCCTTCTTTCCAGAAGAAAATTTTTGCTAAGCATAGCATTTTGGTTTCACAGCTTGAAAAATATTAGGCCACTTTTTATGCCTTCGTGGTTTCTCGTGAGAATTCTCTGTCTTTTAAAATGCTTTTTTTCCTATGCATAACGTTGTCTCATTGCTTTCAAGAGTTTTTATTTCCTTTTAGTTTTCAAAAGCTTGACTATCAAGTGTCTTTACACCGATTTTTTTTTGGGGGGGGGTTCTGTTTGTTTGTTTGGGGGTTGTTCAGCTTCCTGTAGGTTTAAGTATTTTGCCAAAATTTGGAAATGTTTCAGCATTATTGTTGGAAATCCTCATTTTCTTTCCTTCTTCAGAACTTGAATAATATGAATACTAAATATTTTTTTAGTGTCTCACAGATCTTTGAGGCTCTGTTCACTTGAAAAATTTTCAGTATAGTCTTCTAGCAGTTCAGATTGATTATTTATATGACTCTACATTCAAGTTCACTGATTCTTTTCTCTGTCCTCTCTGATTTACTGTTGACTCCATCTCTGGAGTCTTTTTTCCCACTTGTTGTAATATTCTTTGGCTTGATAATCTCCATTTGTTTCTTACTTACCTATTTTTTGCCAAGATTTTTAACTCCTTTGTTGAAACTTTCTATTTTCTTTTTTTCACTTTATGGTGGAAGGATTTCTCATTACCGCTGAGTGGGATTGGGAGTTCTGGCTTCCTATGAGTCCTCTTCTGATGCCCCAGGACTAGATGGAACAGCTGTGCCTCAATATTGCTCCCCACCTGCCTCCACTGCCACTGAGGTGGGGGGAGGTTGGCCCTGTTACTGACACATTTTAGTTTGCTCAGGCGGCCATAATAAGAATACCATAGATTAGTTGGCCTAAACAACAAACATTTATTTTCTCCCAGTTCTAGAGCCCGTAAGTTCAAGCTTCCTGCAGGACTTGTTCCTGGTGGGAGCTCTTTTTCCAGCTTGCAGATGGCTACTTCCTTGCTGTGCCCTCACATGGGAAAGAGAGAAGGGGGAGGGACTGAGAGAGGACATGTTCTCTGGGTCCGTTCTCATAAGGAGGCTAGTTATGTTATATCAGGGCCCCACACTTACGACCTCATCCCTATCCCCAAGTATGGTCACATTTAGGGATGAGGGCTTTGACATAGGATTTTAGGGGGATACAGTTCAGTCCAAAGAATGACGATGGTTATGGAAGTCTTGTATCTCTTATAGGCCTCTTGTGACCCAACCCAGAGGGGAGAGGGAGAAGCCGCACGTTACTACTGAAAGGAATAGTTCTTACTGACACAGAGAAAGTGATGTGTCACAAAGGGGATGGGGATAGCCACTCTTGTGATTACCTTAGGTTGTGTAAGACTCTGCCTTATCAGAATGGAGCGAGGCTCTCCTGCTGCCCTGGAACAGGTGAAAGTTGTCATGCGAGAGGGACACGTGGCAAGGAACTATACATGAAGCAGCCCTGCTAACAGCCAGCAAAGGTGTGGATGTTAGTCCTATAGCTGCAAGAGATGGAATTCTGCCAGGAACCACAAGAGCTTGGAGAAGGGCCTTGAGCTCCAGAAAGGAAGAAGCCTGGGCGACACCTTGATTGCAGCTTAGTGAGACCCTGAGGAGAAGGCCCAGCTAAACTGGATCCAGACTCCTAACCCGCCGAAACTGTGAGATAATGAATATATGCCATTTAAAGCTGCTAAATTTGGGGTAATTTGTTATAGTTCAGTAGATAACTCCCCCATCCTACCCACTGCATCAGTGACATAAACAAACGGTAAATCTAAACATTTGGGGGCATGCTTAATGATTCGTCTACATTGAAAGCTGATAAAAAACTTGATACATTTCTTGTCATATGCGATAAGTGGGCTTATTGGAAAACAGTCTCTTCTGCCAAAAGTTGGAGGAAACAACAAAGGGTAATACAATTTAATATCAGAGGAGATGGTAACAGATGGACTGTAGGCTTAAAAAAAAAAAAAAAAAGCATGTTGGAATCTCTAAGGTGAACAGATCCTTTATGACTAAAAACGGAAGACAGGTTTTCTGTAAGCATACAGCAAAAAGAATAACCAAGCAAAGTTGAACTATCATAGAAAAGATTGAAAATAAAAAGTGAAAAGGAACAAATCTATGATTAGCATCAAAAAGTACATCTGTGCCAAAAAGTTTATCAAAGCAGAAAATAAAATAATTTTAATAAGGAAGATAGTAGTAACAAAACATCTCACATTAAGAAACACGCACCTCAAGACAAAATCGCTATGGAGCAAATAACAATGATGCTGGCATGGATGCTAAAATATCACCAAAGAAAGACGTTTTCAGTCCAGAAGCACAAACATGTCAGTCATTTCTTGCCCACTTCAAAATTCCAAGAGAACTTGGGTCCAAGATACAGCATGAGTCTCATGCTAGCCAAACATCATATTATTTTCTCCTCAATTAAGTCTTCTTGGTGAGCTACAAATGTCTTTTTTGTCGCTAACCGCTCCAGGTGGGCCTTGTTAGCTCCCTGTTCACTGCCAGATTGTTAAGCCCACTGTTCAGCTAAGTGCTGTCATTTCCTCCTCTTCCCACATTTGCTACCTCCACTCTCAAATCACACTGCTCACCACTCCCACTCTCCCTGAATACCACCACCTCCTCATGAGCCTCCACATGGCCCTGTATGGTGGAAGTGAAATCCTCTTCTGCATTTGATATCACCTTTCTCCTACATACTCTTCCAACAAAACTTACCTCTTCAAAGAAGGCAACTCTAAAGTGACTTTCATGACAAATTTAAGTAGCACAGAATCTACTAATCAAAAAAATCCATCTTTGATCTCAAGGAGATCCATACATGATCCCCTCCTCCCCTCCTTTCCATGTGTCCTTGAGTCTTCACCGCTGAGCAAGTAAGAATTAACTGGCCAAAGGGCAGAAACAAAGACTATGCTCCAAGTAATGTCTCTCTTGTTAGAGAAGAGCAGACATAATTCTTAGCTGATGGGGGAAAATCCTACTGGTAGCTTAGCCTCCAATTCTGAAAATTATGACTTAATGGATTGATTTAATGAATTCAATAAGTGATTCTTGCTCACTGATTATGTGCTGGGCAGTGCTTTGTGCTGTATGTACATTATGGGAAAACAGACCTTCTAGTGTGGGAGTTAATCAAGATTAAAAATGAAGGAAAACTACAGATTGCAGTAAACGTTTTGAAGCGAGTTTGGTTGTGGGATAAGGTAATTGTGAAAAAAAGAAAGTGAAAGCTTAGCAGCTCAGTCATGTCCAACTCTTTGCGACTGCATGGACTGTAGCCTGTCAGGCTTTTCTGTCCATGGGATTCTCCAGGCAAAAATGGGTAGCCATTTCCTTCTTGAGGGGGTCTTCCCAACTCAGGGGTCAAACCTGGGTCTCTTGCATTGCAGGCAGATTCTTTACTGTTTGAGTCACCAGGGAAGCCCTACAATTACTTCAGTGACAACATTTTTTGCTTTGTTCCTTTATTTGGCCTCTGCTCTTTGTCTGTCTGCTCTTTATGACTTTCCTTCCTCTTCCATTTTCACTCTCCTACCCACTATCAATTTTCTCTCTTTTTTACTCAGAGGCAGGTACCTACCTGCTGCTTATACCTTAAAAAAGGACTTGCATTTGCCCTTTGGGTTTTGGAGTCCAATCTACTCTGGCCTGGAATTCTTCTTTCTCCACTTACCAACTGTGTGAACATGCAAATTTCTTCTCAATTTCCTTATGTGTAAGATGGTAGTGATTTTGATTCCTATGTCCTAAAGTAGTTGAGAGGATTAACTAAAATACCACATTCAAAATAATTAATAGAGTACTTGGCATATAGCAAAAATCAGCAACATTAGCTGTTTCAATCACTTTAAACCAGGTTGTCATTACAGGGTTTCCAGGCTACAGTCCTCAGCTGCCCTATTTAAAAAGTGACTTTATTATTCTGATTTCACTATTCATCTGCTTAGATTTGTATTAAACCTACCTGGGCTTCTTACATAGCTCCTGAACTTTGGTGTTAAGTCCCTGAAGACTCCTTCATAGAACACACTATAATGCTCTCAGTCTCTGCTTTGCTACTAAAATGAATCCCTATGGATTCTTAGCATCTTTCCCTTCAGACCTCAACTTTTCAAGAAAGATTGAGGCCACATTGTTGCTATTAATCTCCATATGTTGGTTATAATATTTTTTTGCTACCTGTTTTTTTATTTTTACTATAAAGGACATTTATCTTCAGCCCAGTTCCTTCTCTTGATCTTAGCTCTTTGAAACTAAAGTTTTATAATTTCTAATTTGTGCACAGTTCACTCAGCAGCCATTTTTTATGCTTTTACAAACCGTGTCATGATGCTTCTGTATTATATCTGTCTTCATGGTCAGTTCATACTAGATGGGCCTCCCTGAACACAGAGACTGTGCCTTTTTCTTTAGTCATCATAGCACCTAGAATAGTGCCAGCACATAGTAGGTGCTTCAGGATGTTTGCTGAATAAACAAACAATGCTTAAATATGTCAAACACTTGCCGCAGTCTGCAATACGATTATTTATTTTACATAGAGCAAGACCTGGTTACACAAATCTAATTATGTGTAAAATTTGACAAGGTCTAAGAAAATAGACATATAAACGATTTCATCACTGTTTTAGTAGTTTCAGTTTAGTTCAGTCGCTCAGTCGTGTCCGACTCTTTGCGACCCCATGAATCGCAGCACTCCAGGCCTTCCTGTCCATCACCGACTCCTGAAGTTCACTCAGACTCACGTCCATCGAGTCAGTGATGCCATCCAGCCATCTCATCCTCTGTCATCCCCTTCTCCTCATGCCCTCAATCCCTCCCAGCATCAGAGTCTTTTCTAATGAGTCAACTCTTTGCATGAGGTGGCCAAAGTACTAGAGTTTCAGCTTCAGCATCATTCCCTCCAAAGAAATCCCAGGGTTGATCTCCTTCAGAATGGACTGGTTGGATCTCCTTGCAGTCCAAGGGACTCTCAAGAGCCTTCTCCAATACCACAGTTCAAAAGCATTAATTCTTTGGTGCTCAGCTTTCTTCACAGTCCAACTCTCACATCCATACATGACCACTGGAAAAACCCTAGCCTTGACTAGATGGACCTTTGTTGGCAAAGTAATGTCTCTGCTTTTCTTTTTTTTTTTTTATTTTTTTATTTTTTTATTTTTTTTTTTTAATGTCTCTGCTTTTCAATATGCTATCTAGGTTGGTCATAACTTTCCTTCCAAGGAGTAAGTGTCTTTCAATTTCATGGCTGCAGTCACCATCTGCAGTGATTTTGGAGCCCCCAAAAATAAAGTCTGACACTGTTTCCACTGTTTCCCATCTATTTCCCATGAAGTAATGGGACCAGATGCCATGATCTTCGTTTTCTGAATGTTGAGCTTTAAGCCAACTTTTTCACTCTCCTCTTTCACTTTCATCAAGAGGCTTTTAGCTCCTCTTCACTTTCTGCCGTAAGGGTAGTGTCATCTACATATCTGAGGTTATTGATATTTCTCCCGGCAATCTTGATTCCAGCTCGTGTTTCTTCCAGTCCAGCGTTTCTCATGATGTACTCTGCATATAAGTTAAATAAGCAGGATGACAATATACAGCCTTGACGTACTCCTTTTCCTATTTGGAACCAGTCTGTTGTTCCATGTCCAGTTCTAACTGTTGCTTCCTGACCTGCGTATAGGTTTCTCAAGAGGCAGGTCAGGTGGTCTGTATTCCCATCTCTTTCAGAATTTTCCACAGTTTCTTGTGATCCACACAGTCAAAGGCTTTGGCATAGTCAATAAAGCAGAAATAGATGTTTTTCTGGAACTCTCTTGCTTTTTCCATGATCCAGCGGATGTTGGCAATTTGATCTCTGGTTCCCCTGCCTTTTCTAAAACCAGCTTGAACATCTGGAAGTTCACGGTTCACGTATTGTTGAAGCCTAGGTGGTAATTAGGCTTCCCTGTTGGCTCACTGGTAAAGAATTCGCCTGCCAAAGCAGGAGACAGGGGTTCGATCCATGGACTAGGATGATCCCCTGGAGAAGGAAATGGCAACCTACTCCAGTATTCTTGCTTGGAAAATCCCATGGACAGAGGAGCCTGGTGGGCTACAGTCCGTAGTGTCACAAAGAGCTGCACACGACTTAGCAACTGAACAACCACATTGGTAATTAGATTAGGAGTGCAGAACTATTTTTCTGCCTTGAAGGTTGTGTTAAATATTGAAATGGTTCTCAAGGCTCGTGAACTACCTGTACTACTGAGTGGATCAGAATATACTGTACTGTTTGCATATCGTTATGATCTGTTAAGGTCCATTTCTTCTCTGACTCAATATTAGATTGTGCGTGTAGAAACACTATAACATACTGAATAGTTGAAACACATATGGGGAATAACTATTAACAAAATTTAGCACAAAACTAATAAATCTTAATAAATATTTTTAAAATAAAATACAGCCCATCTGGGAGAAGCATAAATTTTATTTTCATTCATTAGGGTGATCCACTCACTGACTCACAGTTCTAACTTCCTTTACTAATTTGAAAAATTAGTCACTGTATGTGGTGATATGAACATTGCAACTAAAGGTCTATTATATTTTTGATTTGCATAATTCATGAATGCTATCTATAAATACTATTATTTTCCTCAAAGTTGGAAATTATATAATGACAAAAGGAAACTCAAACCAACTATTCGTGGGATATGTATAGTTGACTTTCAAAGCTTTTAAACCGAGAGCTTTATTTGAAATGAATTCAAGAAGCAGCAGCAGCTTTTTGACTAAGCAATGCTTTCTTTAAGAACATTTTGTATCAACATCTTTTAGTAAAACTTTTACCTTTCCCCATCTCTTACTTACCCTCCTCAAAATATACTTAGTAGGGAAAAGGCTGTTCTGGAAAAGCCCTGACCTTTTCAAACTTTCCAGGGGTTTCTGTCTCCTTCTGGTAGCTCTGTGTGTGTGTGTTCCTGCTAAGTCGCTTCAGTCGTGTTCAACTCTTTTTGACCCTATGGACTGTATCCCACCAGGTTCCTCTGTCCATAGTCTTGTTCAAATAGCCCGTGATTACTCTGAAGCAGAAGAAGTAGTTTCTCATACACTTATTTTACCTCTGAATAGCTATTTCTCTTTAAGTAGCCTTACTTGGAGCAGGCGGAGTGGGATGTAGTTAGCTCTTCATATAAGACGTTCCAAAGGTTGAAATAGTTGTTCCTAAACTTTCTATCACAGATATCCCAGAATACATTTCTTGGAAATTTTAGTAAAGCTGCCAATGCTCTTGCCTCTCAGAAGCACGTCCCCTCCAGAATATGACTGTGAAATGGAACAGTGGGAGAAATGACAGGGGGCAAGTTTCACTGAGCCGCTGGGCACCAGGAGACAGTTTCCTGCCGAAAAAGGAACAGATGGAAATCATAGGCTCATCATTGCATTGCATCTTGAGGATTTGGTTCAACACAAAAGACACTGCCTGACACATGCTCATTTCTCTGCATCAAGCCTGACAGAATAATGCTTTTTCGACTCTTCTCTCAGTGGTAAAGAATCTGCCTGCCAATGCAGGAGACACAGGAGACAAGGGTTCCATTCCTAGGTTGGGAAGATCCCCTTGCGGGCGGAAATGACGACCCACTCCAGTATATCTTGCCTGGAGAATCCCATGGGCAGAGGAGCGTGACCGGCTACAACCCATGGGGTTGCAAAAGAGTCGGACACTACTTAGCAGCTAAACAACAACAACAACAATGTGTGAAGTGGTGGTACTTCAGAATCTGGAGCAAAGGACTTGTTTGCAAATCTTTTGAAAAAGCTCCGTGTTTGTAATGAGTGGCACTGGAGAGACTTTTAAGAATGTGGAACTGAACTCCAGAGCTAATTCTTTAATGCTAGCTACTTTTCTCTGCGAGGAGAGAAAATATATTGCAGAGCCATGATATGAGTTACAGTAGCTGAAAAGTCAGTTTCCAAAAAGCAACCTGCTCCAAAATTTCCTGGTCTCACTTGAGGACAGAAAGGGGTGCTTAAGATTGTATGAGTCATGAAGTGCGCTCGGTAATTTTGCCAGAACATCAGGGGTGAGGTGCTGGTGCTGCATACTGCTTGCATCTGGATGGAATTAGAGCTTTTAGTGTTTCCTCAAGAAGTCTTATTAATAGCAAAGGACGAAAGCAATAAGTGTGTGCCATGTATAGCCTTTGAGGAAATGAGCAATGCCAGAGAAGCTTTATCAGGACTTGCTGTTTGTTCTTTCTCTACCCCTGGGGAAACAGATGTATTGATCAGATTTTTAGAGAAAAACAGCCTGCAATGGGCTTACTGTGCTGAGATATGATAGACTAGGAGTGTTTTTTCATGATAGCCCAGGAAATATCCTGCCAGAAAGACTCAAAGAGCTGTTAACTTGATTGGCAAAGGGAAGGCCATAACACAGAGGGAAGATAAAAGATGTCAGGCTGATTTCTGGTTTAAATTTTCTTAGCATCTGATGGTAACATTGCTGACTTGGATATATCTTCATGATTACCTACCTTTTCCTCCCTACCCCTACCACTGAGTCTCCAGTTTTGTAAAGTAGACCTGAAATTAAAAATACTTTGTGTAGCTATGAAATTGAAAAATGAAATATACACGATTAAAGATGTCAAACTAAAACTAATGACATAAGTGGGCAGAACAGAAGTCACATGTTTATGTATGTATAAGCTGTTACATTTCTTATTTCTTTTTTTTTTTTTTTCTTGACTGAATCCATTACATAAGGAGACACACTTAAGTGGGTTTAAAAAAAGAAAAAAGAATTAATGGCTCATATAACTGAAAACTCCAGGAGCCTGGCTTTGGGTGGAGCTGGATCTAGCTGCTCAAAGGTCATCAGGATTCTTTCTCCATCTTTCAGCTCTGCCTTACTCTGCACTGACTTCATACTCAGGAATATCTCCCCATATAATGGTTCCTAGCAGTTACAGATTTATGATTTTAACTTAATAACCCTTTAAAAAAAAAAAAGCAGTTTCAGCTGAAGTCCTGGAATTGAGTCTCAGACTTGAGTCTGGGGCCCATCCCTGAACCAATTTTTTTAACTCCAATTTTGAGCCTCCTGAGTCAATTTACAAACTATAAAACTATAAAATAGACTTTGGTTTATAATTATATAACTTTTACTGGAAATGTCTAACAATATTGAAGAGATTAGCATTCTTTCCCACTGTTTGAAGTGAAGTGAAGTCACTCAGTCGTGTCAGACTCTTTGCGACCCTGTGGATTGTAGCCTACCAGGCTCCTCCCTCCATGGGATTCTCCAGGCAAGAGTACTGGAGTGGGTTGCCATTTCCTTCTCCAGGGGATCTTCCCGACCCAGGGATCGAACCCCGGTCTCCCACATTGCAGGCAGACACTTTAACCTCTGAGCCACCAGGGAAGCCCCTTCCCACTGTTTGGGGATATGCAAAACAAAATTCCAAAAAATGGAATTTAAAAAGTGATCTGAATGGAAGAATCATTGGATTAAGACTAGAACTTCCTACAGTACCTGTTTTGAAAGGAACATTACTGATTGAGTATTGAAGTCATTTTTAACCAGTTCCTTACCCTTAAAGAAACGTTGGCCTTCCTGATGCTCTGAAGAAGTGAAAGTGAAAGTGTTAGCCACTCAGTCGTGTCCAACTCTCTGCGACCCCATGGGCTCCTCTGTCCATGGAATTCTCCATGCAAAATACTGGAGTGGGTAGCCATTCCCTTCTTCAGGAAATCTTCCCGACCCAAGAATTGAATCTGGATCTCCTGCATTGCAGGCAGATTCTTTACTGTCTGAGCCACCGGAGAAGCCCCTGACATTCTGAGCATAAGTGCAAAAGGAGGCAGAACTTTTAAGAGCTTATTCCTGAGATGGGTTTGTTCGTGATTATTTGGAAGATGGATGGTTAAGTACTGAGGAGCAACTTGTCTACCACCATAAGCACTGAGAGTTCTGCGTTCCCCCATTCTCTGTAATGCCAAGATTTGAGAAGGGTGCTCCTGAGCAGATGGTTGGACAGACTAAAGCATTAGTTTGCTGAGCCTCAGTGCTTGCTAATTAATTCTTCAGTTTACTAGGATTTAAAATGATTGTTCAAAACAAGACGCTCCTTAAAATAAATGCTAGGTGAAAGTCTCAACATGGTATTGATTATTAAGATGGTTATTTTAAACAGCTGAGGATTGTTATTAAATAACAGAATTGCCTTACCTGCCCTGTTGGTTTGATTAAGCTGTTTGCAGTTTGTAAAAAGATTATCTACAGTTCTGATATTCATGTCCTCCCGGATTGTGGTTTCCAATTTTCCAGTTAAAATGGTTAATGGAATTCTATAGCAGATTTCATTTTACACTTCAGATATATAGTAAAGTTGACATTTATTACTGGGAAAGAATAATTTTCAGGACTATGACTTGAATACTCTGGGTATTAGAATTAAAAATTATAAATTCTAGTTTTGACTCAGCCATTTTCTGTGTTACCTCATGTCACTTAACTTCTGAGTATTTCTTTCTCCCTGGAAAACATGAGAATTGAATACTGAGCTACTCAGGCAGAACAGGGAGTGTGAACTAAGTGTCTATTATAAAGGATGTTGAGACCGTATAGCATTTTCACTAACAAAAGATTGTGGGGGAAAAAATCTAAGGCTTAAGATTTTTATTATACAGAATTCTTCAAATTTATTAAAAGAGCTTTGGGGTGGGTTCTTTTTATATTGGAATTCTGATATTGAAAGTGGGTATGTACAAATGTAAACCATGCAACTATTTATTCAGTAAAGGAAATCTCAAAAGCATTGTTGTAATAAGACAGAAACTCCAAGTATATACTACCCCCTCAGAATACCAAACACATTTTGAAAGAGATAACAATTTGGACAGGTTGCTAGGCTTATTGCTCTCATTTGAAAAATGGAGAACTGTAGTCCAAAAACCTGAGATTTAAAATAATTCAGGACACAATTTTAAAAAATTTAATACCAGACACATGATGAAAATAGGTTAATGGATGTAATGAAATTAAGACACATATTTTCCTTCTTTTCATATTCCATTTGTTTATTTTCATGAGCACATCTCTTAGGAGGGATCTTTAGTGGACATTTGTAAAAGCAGATTCTTATGTTCTCTTAATCTGGTGGCGTGGAGAGAGGATGCGCCAAGAATATCAAATGCCTAATTGGCGCTAGATAGAAGAATATTATCTTTATAAAACATAAAAGTTCATATAATTTTTGTAGGCTCAATAAAACTTATATGTTCTAGTAAATTATGAAAATTGTTAGACAGCTGGGTTATCAATAAACTAGCAAAGTAAGTGCTATTGTTGTGATCTGAAACACTAAATTAGTTTCTCAAATATTCAATGTTTTAAAATATAACTATATACTAAGAATAAAAATTATATAATAATTATTATATTATAGTCTATATTATAGAATTTTTTATTGAAGTAAATACATGTTGCCTTAGATTCTAGTGTATAGTAAAGGGATTCAGTTATATATTTTTATATATATGTCTATAGTTGTTCAGATTCTTTTCCATTATAGGTTATTATAAGATACTGAATATAGTTCCCTGTGCTGTACTGTTGGACCTTGTTGTTTAACCATCTTATATATACTAGTTTGTATCCACTAATCCCAAACTCCCAATCCATCTTTCCCCCACTCCCTCCCTATTTTGGCAACTACAAGCATGTTCTCTGTGACTATGAGTCTGTTTCTGTTCTATAAATAAGTTCAGTTGTATAATTTTTTTAGATTCCACGTATAAGTGATATCATGTATTTGTCTCTGTCTGACTTAGTATGATAATCATGAGGTCCGTCCATATTGCTGCAAATGGCATTATTTCATTCTTTTTTGTGGCTGAGTAATATTCCATTATGCATATATTCTATGGGCTTCCCTGGTGGCTCAGGTGGTAAAAAATATGCCTGCAATGTGAAAGACCTGGGTTCAGTCTCTGGGTTTGGGAAAATCCCTTGGAGGAGGGCATGGCAACTCACTCCAGTATTCTTGCCTGGAGAATCCCCATGGACAGAGCAGCCTGGCAGGCTACACTCCACTGGGTTGCAAGAGTCAGACACGACTGAGCATCTTAGCACAGCACATAGCCTCAGTCTCTCTTTGAAAGGCTATATTCTTTTTGCTTCTGATGTTGGAGCTTAGTGTTTATGAAGTGGGCAGCCAAGAAGGAGATATGAATGTAAAGGAAGAATAAGAGCAACCTGGAGCTCAGAAGGACGAGATGGAGCCCCTTAGGACATACGGAAACCCATATCAGATTTCATCACCTCTGACCTTGTTGGTATGGGTATCTGCCCAAGCCAGCATGCTGCCACCCATAGCTGGACCAGGAGTGGGAGGAGCTGAAGGGTGTCCAGGGGAGGGTGGAGCAGTCACTGCCTCACACAATGAGGTGATGAGCCTGCAGGTAAACGACAAGGTGTGTGATCTACAAAACGGTTGTTGCTTCACTTTGCTAAAAGATAAAGTGAGGCATACCGAATATGTTGAGAGTGTATTTGAGCATGTATCAGTTCTAACCAGGCAGTGATTAGGAACACTTTGCCAACAGGAGCCCAGGGAAAGATATTAGAAAACACTGAAAGCAAAGAAAGGACAATTTTTTGGTTGGCTATGGCTCATGGCCTATTTGGCTGTTTGTGATTGGCTGTCCTTAGTGTCTTGATTTCATAACCTTGAGGCATTTACAGGCTTAGATTTGGGTTTGCTTATATCGATCATGAAAGCATTAGAGCCACCTCAGTCTAATGGCCTCCTTGTTTAATCAGTTTCACACCTTCCCTCTTCCAGCTCTCGCACAAGGATGTCTCTTACAGCTCACAGGACAGGACACATACAAGAAAAGGAATTCTAGGAAAGGTAGTTCAGGCTGACACATTACAAAGCCACCACCCCTACACTGAATCAGTCACCAAGTCCTCATCATTCACCACCCTCCCACCCCCCTTTTTTTTTAAAGATTTTGTAATGTGGACCATTTTTGAAGTCTTTATTGGATTTGGTACAATATTGCTTCTGTTTTACGTTATATGTGTTTTTTTGGCCCCAAAGCCTATGTGATCTTAGCTCCCTGACCAGGGATCAAACCTGTATCCCCTGCATTGGAAGGCAGAGTCTTAATCACTGGACCACCAGTAAAGTCCCATTCACCCTCTTAATCTCCCAGTTATATTCGCTTCTTTCACCTCCACTGTCACCATAGCTCACCTAAGCTATTCTAATGGCCCTCCAACTTACCTTGTTGCTTCTCTTCTGTAACTGATGCTCAGGCTAATTGGTTATTAAAAATAGAATCTGATGTCCTGCTTAAAAGCCTTCCCTGCACTTAGGATAAAATGCTGCATTAATATCACGACTGAGACAGGCCGCAGTGAGTTGACCACTGCGGCCACTCCCACCTGGTTACAGCCCCCGGCTGTGGGCCCTCTGACCTCCAGCGAACTTCCTTTTTCTATGAATGCACCAAGATTCCTCTTACCTTACTGGTTTATATACGCTGCCTCCTTTTCCTCTAACATTTTCCTTTATCTTTCCCTCTTTTCTGCTTCCTGCAAAACGCTTTCCACGGAGCTCTGCTCCCTACTGGGGTCTCCTGTGAATATCACCAGGTCGAGAAGTCTTTCTCACCAGTGCTGTCGCCTCCCATGGTGCCCTGTTTCACTCTCGACACAACACCACCGCCTTTTGCTACTTAATGCTGATCTTCCTGCCAAACTCTGAGATGATGAAGTCTGCCCCTGTTTGGTTTATTGTATATTTTCAGAGTCTGCATAGGGGGCTCAATAAGTATTTGCTTAGTAAGGGACATAATTAAAGACTGTTAGGAATTACAAATGGGCTTCCCTGGTGGCTCAGACAGTAAAGAATATGACTGCAATGCAGGAGGCCTGTGTTTGACTCCTGGGTTGGGAAAATCCCCTGGAGAAGGGAATGGCAACCCACTAGAGTATTCTTTCCTGGAGAATCCCATGGGCAGAGGAGCCTGGTGGGCTACAGTCCATGGGGTCGCAAAGAGTAGGACATGACTGAGCAACTAACACCTTCAGAAATTACAAAATAAAACCCTACCTGCCCACCCCGCCCCCCTATCCTAGCTGGGGACAGAGTAGATACAGATTTGTTCATGGTAACAGTGCAGCTCATGATTGCTTTCATGGAGCTTTTATAGAAGGCACTGTCTGGGAGAAAGGAAAAGAGTTCCTGAGGAAAGGTGTGGAAGCTGAGACTTGACAAATGAGTAAATCTACCTGCTGGGATCAAGACAGAGGGAAGAGGGTCTGTGACATCATGGGCATGAGAGACCACAGCGTAGGTGAGAATTCACCTGTGCTTGGAGGCAGAGCTGAGATCCAGGTAGAAAAGGCAGGACTGGATGTCCTGATATGCTCAGGATTTGAAATATTTTTCCTGCATGGAAGGAGAAGCTATAAGGAGGTGTGAGGCAGGACTGCGCCCTCACATTTCATTTTGGAGAATCATTGCAGCCACGTAGAAGATGCAAATGAGCAGTTTTAGGCTCTTCAAAGTTTTAAGTGATAGAACTTCACTTAGTTCGTGGGGGACCATTGAGGGATTTGTGGAGAAAGTAGGGAAGACGTAACCATGTCAACCATTGCACAGCGAGACCTTGTGAAAATCAGAACAATATTGTGTGCTTGGGTGCCTGTGCTCTCCTGTTGCCCATCTGGCTTTAGGCTCGTTCTGGTGCTTCCCTGTGCATCTGTGTGTCCGCAGCCTCTCTGTGAGTCTCCTGTCTCCAAGAGGGAGGATGTGAATAGCAGCCAATTATAATCCAGTGTGGACCACTCCCACCTCTCACCCCCTTTCCCAGTTTGGGCAAGACTCTGATGCTGGACCTCCTCCTAGACTTGCAATTGGCTGCCTTTGGGTCAACTTCTTTCTTCAGCTGTGGAGATGTGGTATAACACATAAACAGTTTGATTAAAGAAACTTCCAAGAAGGGTGCTGTAAGCATGGCAGTCACTCTAAGACTACTTAGAGAAGAGAGTGATGCTAAGAAGTCCCTCTCCTGGGCCTGTGCTACAGGGCCTGGGCCAGAGATAGGAGATCAGCTTAAAAACTTTTGTACCAGTGAGAGATGGTGAGGACCAACACAAAGATAGAGGCAATGTGTATGAGGAAAGGGTGAATTAAAATATACATTGAGGAGGAAGACCTGGCAGAACTTGGTGACTTGAATGATTGGGTTAGGGGCATGAGAAAACAAGACTCCTAGTAGAAATGGGTGGCTTCCAACTAGCACTATTTAGTGTATTGGAAAGCATAGGAGAAGAAACTGACTTGCCACGAGGGAGGAAGGGAGTTGGGCTTTAGATATGTCTGCTTTTTAAGCATCTATTGGACCCCTGGATTGATTGACCCAATAGGCAGCTGACTGTGTCTGGGGAACGTCTGGGGTAACTATCCAGTCAGTGCATTCGGGAAGGTTCAAAGCAAGAAAACGGATGGATCACTTGAGGAGAGCACTCAGAATGAAAGAAAAGCAATCTGAGGAGCACCCTCAGACAGGTAAGCTGATGCAGACTGAGATGAAGTAACCAGGCAGTTCCATGCCGAGAAGCAAAGCACTAGTATTTTAGACATTTGTCAGCTAATTTATCAATGAGTCTCCCAAGTGTACTTAATAAAAATTATATTTACATCTCATTTTTCTTTCTTCTGCTTCTAGCAAGATTGGGCTGAATGTCTGAAAGCTACCACTGTATCAGATATTTACATCACCTTCATCTTCTTTTTAGGCTGCTAAAGATATAGCTTGTGGTGTGCAAGTGTAAGCAGATGTAGAACAAGAGATTAAATTCAAGTAGTGTTTAGCTGTTCATTTTTTTTTCTATATTTACTACCACTTGCAGTGTAATCAAGGTGTTTGGTTTACTGCCCTTGAGTTAATGCCCTTTGTGAAATGATACTTCATTAGATATAAGCTTATCACTTCCAGGGCAAAGACTGTTTCATGTGCTTCTGTGGTTAATATCTTTGTTAAGGTACATCAGCCTAAACACTCTAATATTATTTTAGTACTTTCTCTTGTTTTGATTTCCAATATACTTCTTGACAACTTCTTTTGGTATTATTAGCTGCATACTGACTTATCCCAGACCACTATTTTTTGAAATGCAGGTTGTAGCAAGTGAGCTGTGAAATCAGTTTAGTGAGTCATATCAGTCTTTAAAAAAATTAAAGGAAATGGAACAGAAAATATTACAGTGTGTCACATGTAGAAAGGATAAGTTTGACTTAACTGAAAATTTCATTTCAGTTGAGTATTGATTGTACGTGTGTGCACGAAGGTGTGTCTATGTGTGTTTATGAGTACAGGATCGGGATAAAAAGTTGACTTCTTACAGTGGATTGTAGTTTAAAAAAAAAAAAGCTTTTCTTTTGAGAAACATTGTCCTGACCCCTTTTGGGTTGATATGTGCTAACTTAGACCCCTGTGAACTCTTTTTACATTTTGGTAATCCTAGAATTTAGCACAGTGCTTTGCATGGGGTACACATCAAGCAAATAGTAGATGCGTGTGTGAGCATTAATGTAGTATGGGTTAATTTTCCATGAACTCATTATCCTACATTTTCTGATGTTCAGGATAGGCTGATATGGGGAGAAAATAAGGACAGGAAATCAACTTGGTCCCTCCAGGAGCTTTAAAAAAGGAAACTTGATTTGGACAGAAACAATTATTCTCTGAGGCAGAGAATATCTGAAACACTAAATGAAAAATGCTATATATCATGTGATTGCAAATATTCTTGCACAGTCACAATCTTTTTCATTCAATTTATGGGAAATACATCAGTTGTTTTTTTAAAAAAAGTCTTTGTTCTGTTAAAAAACAATTTATCCTGATTCTTGAGCTTCCATGTAAAATAGTCCAGTCTAGTAAATATCTGATTATGGCTAAGAAAAATAAAGACAGATATCTTAACATATTTTTCTCTTTTATGATGAATAAAATGCCGAGCTTTGTATTTCTCGGGTACCTGGGTCATGAGGCTTTAGCCAGTGACACCTTCCCAATGGGAGTTGTTCTCCTTGAAATGAGCTAAGTTTAGTAGTCTTCTCAGATGGAACTTGAATGCAGAGAAACTCACAGCTAATAGAAATAGAAAACGGCAGATGAATCCCACACTCCTGGCAAAGAGCAACTGAAATCACTGGTGCAACGTCCTGAGAAATTGAACCTTCCACCTGAGGGAAAATGTCAAATGTCCTCCTTTACAATATCTGAACAGCTTGTGCAACTTTAGAATAGAAAAATCTGCAATAGATTTTTGTCTAGTTTATTTTTCTCTTCCTCTTTTCCTGTTAGCTATTTAAGTGAATTCATTGTATAAGGAGGAGTAACCAGAATTAAATGATCAAAGTATCAAACCATTTTTCATCAAAACTAAATGATAGCAGAGGCTCTCAAAATTTGAAATTATCCATAGCATAACAAATAGCTGCTCACACACTCTGACCAAAAAGTATCATTTTGTGCTTGAGGAATAATAAGTAATTTTGTTTTAGTATGTTTTTGTGATCATAATATTTCAAGATTGAACAGATTCCTAAAGCACTACCAAAACTTGGCCCAACAACTGGTGCTAGGTGCAGGGGAAGTTTTTTCGGTTTGCAATAAAAGGAAAATCTAAGGACAGTAGAATAATGTTTTTCAATAAAAGAAATGCAGGATTGTTCTTTATTCTGTAATTATAACTATCTTACTTTTTTATGTGAAGATAATCCCTTTTTAAAGAAAGTAAAATTATGGTAATAATTGACTTTTTCCCCCTAAATATTGGGAAAAGGGTAGTGACCCTAAGCTAGGAACTACTGATCTAGTCTAGACTCCAGCTGGCATTCAAATCTCTTCCTCAGTTCTTCCCTGGTAATTTTACTAAGCCTTTGCTAGATCACTGCCAGAAAGAGGGAAGGTACTGTCTCCTGAAGAACATGCGTCTGAAAACAATGTTCTTAGAATGCTCTCTAATGCCTCTCAGATCTCTCTTCATTGAGGTTGCGTCTGTCTAAAAGTTGCCCTAATGGTCTCATTTGACATCCGTTGCCTGGGGGGAGGCAACTAATCAGAAACTGTCTAGAACTGCTTCATTTCTTGGTGAGACACTTTCAGATATATTCAAAATGATTTTAATGGTTCCCTTCACCATACATTATAAAGAATATTGTTAAAATGAAAAGAGCTTTGTTGAACCAAATTACTTCCATTCCCTACTAGTGAAGTTTCCAGTTTTAATTCATCCAATGGAATGAAACCCTAGAAGGAGAAAATTGAAGCATATTTTGAAGTTATTATAATAACAGTATTAACTTGTACATGGGGGGATAGGTTGACAATATAGAGTGGCTATCCTCTGAAATGTGATCTTTAATCCTGACAACTTGTACATTTCATAGTCACTGTGTTAGATTATCAGAGTTTCTAATCCCTTATGTGGTAAGGTTTTTTTTTTTACAGTTTACAAAGCTGGTTCATATCACAGTCTCACTTATTCCTTATGATAATCCTGTGAGATGGGAAACTAGGGAACAAAAATAGTAAGTCACTTGCCCAAGTTCAAGGACCTTGTAAATAATAGGGCCAGGTTTTGATCCTAGGTCCTCTGATCCCAAATCCATAACTTTCCCACCAAACCAGGAAAACCTGTATCTGAGTCCATGGATTAATACTCTTCCTCTTATTTTCAAGTTTTCAACACAGCGTCTGATGCTAAATCCACAAAAAGAAGGCACATCAAAGAATACATGATCAATGGTGAATCTCAGGTAAACAGACTTTTAGATCAATTTGTTCTATCTAAATAGACTCAAACAAACAGTAAGACTAGTCTTCTACTATTCTGTGTACATACGAGCCCTCAGTAAATATTGTTGACAGACTGCTGTGACAAAGTTAGCACAAAAAATTAAATGAGAGCTAAAAAGTCATGATACTTCTGACTTGGTACAAGCCCAATGGCATTTCAGTAAAAAGTCCTGGAGATATATATATATATATATGTACATTTTTTTTCTGTGTACATACAATGTATGTGTGTATATATATTTTCTATGCACAGTATATCTATTGTACAATGTATATATATAAAACATAGAATATATATCTATATATATTTGGTACATAGAATTTCTCCCAACTCAGCTTATGATTTTGAGTGACCAACCCAAACTAAGCTTTTCTCTCGTATTTTTTTCTTCCACAAGAGAGATTGGTTCAGAATAGTAATAGCAATTAGTATTCTGTAAGCAGCAACCCATCTTCAGCTGCAATGGCAGGGTTCAAACTGTCCAAGCCAGAACCATATGACAGGAGCTCAGTTCTTTTTATTTATTTATTCTAAACACACGTGGTCTCTGCATCTCAGTGGCTTGGGATCATGATTATAAGGGCAGGATGACAATATCGGTGAAGGAGAATGGTTATTTGCTTAGCTAAAGTTTTACGCTGCTAAGCAGACAACTATGAAATGTTGAATTAGCTTAGGCTTTTACCTGCTGGTTGTAGCAAGTCAGTTATGTTGAACCGATTCTCAAGGACAAGCGAGAATTTGTACTGGCTTTATATCAAAAAGCTAAACTCCAAATAGACAAGAGAAACAAAAGCAAGAGCAGGACCAATAGATAAATGAGCCCTTGTTAGTGGACTAAAGCGGCTGCTACAAATAGGACAGCGGAAGGAGGGGTGGGAGGGGCAGAGTGAAGCAAGGTCAATGAAGGATGATATCAATAGAGTATCTCCAAATAGCACAGAATGCAGCAAGAAGTAGCAGCAGATGTCAGTCCAGCCCAATGTCAACCCCCGTGGAGCTGTGTAGAAAGACTTGGAAAGAAACAGCATCACTGCAGTTGGTATTAGGAGTAAAGAGAGAGCAGATGATACCTTTCTCCCCATGAATTGAAAGCCACGACTTGCCACTGGCCACAGCCTCAGCTCCTTTCTGTCTGGCCCCATTCAAGCTTTCAGATTTTTTTTTCTCTTTATTTCAGATCTTTACTCCCCTCCTTTCCTTTTGATTTCCTTTCTTCTTCCAGACTCTCTTGCTGCCAATTCTGACTCTGATCCTCACCCCACTGGCTGTTTCTTGCCTATGCCACCAGGTACTCCAGTTCCAGATGCTTACCCTGGCCTCAGCAACGTTCCAGGACTGATGATGCATAACCAAGAGAATATATTTACTGCAGCACTCAGAAAATTCCCATCGTGATTTTCGACATTGCTGGCATGGATTGACTTTCATAACTGTGGAGGAAAGCCAAAAATGTATAAAGGAAGTCTGTTTTCAGAGTTCATATCCCTTAATTTTAGTGAATGGATGTGGGTGTGTTGAAAACTTTAGTTTCTTAAGAACTGCCTAAATTTCATAATTATTTCATTTTCCTCCGCTCACAGATGGCTTTGCCCTGGGTGTAAAAATTGAAGAGCCAATATAAAATGATGCTACCTTTACTCTGGCAGTTACATTTTAAATTTCAAACACTGGCTTTCAGAACCTTGGAGAGCACCGAGCTCAGCCCTCTATTTCCCTCTCTGGAGCCAGCTCAAGTGTAGGCTGATTTCTTCTGTAAAAATGTGAAATAAGAAATAATGGTACAAGTTGACACTGAAATGAGTAAATTTTGTAGCAGAAATGCCTTCCACCATAACCTGTTTTTACAGTTTAAGTTTCTGTTGTATCCTGTTGCATAGTTATTAAGGGGGTAGGTTTGGAATCAATAAGACGGGTTCTGCCAGTTCCTGGTTATGCACCCTTAGGCAATTCCCCTAAGCCTTACCTCTTGTCTTCTGTAAAATGGAACTACAAGCAGTAGCTATTTCACAGGGCGTTCTCAGGACTACACAAGATAATGCATGTAAAGCCTGTAGCACACACCAAGCACTGACTGCTTTCTCCATACTTTTAAGTGAATTGTTTCTGACCTAGTTGACAACAGCTATAGTGACAAGTGGGGTCCCCTGGTAGTTCAGCTGGTAAAGAATCTGCCTGCCATGCAGGAGACCCCAGTTCGATTCCTGGGTTGGGAAGATCCCCTGGAGGCGAGCATGACAACCCACTCCAGTATTCTTGCCTGGAAAATCCCCATGGACAGAGGAGCCTGGGAGGCTACAGTCAATGGGGTTGCAAAGGGTCAGACACGACTGACCAACTAAGCACAGCACATAGTGACCAGTACTGAGGATTTGGGGGCTCTTTCAGGCATTCTTTTCCAGGAAAATTTCTTACCTAGGAAGTACAGAAGCACCCCAGTCCCAGCTTCATCAGTTTCAGTCTTATGTTCTGAAGTAGGGCCTCCAGTTTTCCTCATTCACTGCCCAGAGCTTCAGTTGAGTGAGGATTACCTGTTTGGTCATTTCAATACTGTTATCAGCTACTGATTGTGCTTCCTTGAGCCTCTCTCAGAGACAGCTGGATTATACTTTTGTTTCTTCATTTCACACATGTTTATTGAACATCTATCTGCTTAGTGTCAGTGCTGTGTTAAATGCTTGACTAATGAGAAAAAGGAAATGACCCTTTTACTCTTTGGAGGAAATTTCTCACTGGAGGAATCTGGGTGCAGGTTGTAGCCTGCCTCCCATTATTGGTGCTAAAAGGGCCAGACTACTCACATTTCAATCTTTCTTGCAGTTGAGGCCAAGGCACATGACCTAGACTCAGTCAATTAGATTAACCTGCCCCAGACTTTTGATTGCATCTGGTGATCCAAAAAAAGTATATATCTTTCTGGTGATAGTAGTGGTAGCTGAAGCGTACAGTTTCCAGAGTTCTAAGAATGGTGGTGGTGACATCAATGTATAGTGCCCAGTGCTGGCCCTGTTGGGGCTGCAAGTTACTATGACTCATACATAATGAGACAGCACAGCAGAATTGGCCAGATGCATAACTTCCCTTGTTCTTGTCCATTTTCCTATGGTTGTTTCTGTAGCCCTCCTGGAAGTTCTATAAGGAATCTATTATTCATTTAACAAACCTTTCTTTTTGCTAAAACCAGCTACGTGTGCTCAGTTGCTTAGTCACTCAGTCATTTCTGACTCTTTGGACCCCACGGACTGTAGCCCACCAGGCTCCTCTGACCATGGGGTTTCTCCAGGCAAGAATACTAGAGTGGGTTGCCATGCTCTCCTCCAGGGGTTCTTCCCAACCCAGGGATGGAACCCAGGTCTCCTGCATTGCAGGCGGATTCTTTATTGTCTGAACCACCAGGGAAGCCCATGAATACTGGAGTGGGTAGCTAGTCAGTTTCTATTTCTGTAGTTACATACCTTGATGGCCTCACCAGAGACTCAAATCCAAATCCATACTTGAAACCTGGGTGATTTTGGGCAAGTGAGGCTTCTCCATAAGCCTCAAACTTTTTAAGTTTAACATGAAAATTATAGCAGGTGAAAGAATATACATAAAGGGTTTATTGTCCAATATGTAGAACACAGAAGATGTTAACACAATATATGTTAGCTCCTATTAACTCATATAAAAAATTAAATGATGGCATGAGGCAAAAATTGTGAGTGAAGCTCTGGACTACACCATATGCTATTCAAACATGAAAGACAATGGCCTAATTCAAATTATTCTCAGCTATTGAGAATATGATTGAGCTATAAGGAGGTAGGTAAGCTTTAAATTTAAAGAAATTTTAATTTCTTTTTGTGTTCAGAGCATTAAATGAGGTTTTTAGATTATTTATGTTTTTAAAAAAATCTCCAAAAGAGAATACATCAGAATAATTGAATTTTTAATTTCAGCTTAATATTTAAACAACACATACATACAGATTCTTATCTCTATTTATTTGAAGTTATAAGTTTCATTAAATTTACTAAAGGAAAACCACCTACAAAGACTTGTGTCTGTGTATTCATTCTAGCAAGTGGTACTCAGTATCCTAAATTCTAAAAGAAAAAAAAAGACAGTTTTTCAAAAGGTGAAGTCACTGGTTTGAAATATCTCTTTTCCTTTTCACCTACATTGTCATGGCATTTAAAACTCACAACTGGATAAGAATACAGTTTCATTTTCTACTTTCACTTTCTACTTTTAACAATGTTTAGATTCCTAGTTTCCTTTTTGTATTATCTCTTGATCTTTTCCATTCTTTTTATCTTGAGATTTCTTTTACTCAGCTGCTATCTCTTTTACTCCAAGGCTCATTTCCCCCCCTTTATTCCTGTTATTTGACATTTTTAGAAGTGTAGTTTGAAAATATTCTCTTCCTTTAGACAAATTACTTTCCTTAAACACAAAAACTTTTTCAGGGTGGTGATCTGTCAAAATAGTATGCAGGTGGTAAAAGTATGGAGGCTATTATTTATCAATGGGAAATATATGTCAACTTGTGTAGAAATATTTGAAAATTACCCTTAAAGAACAGTGGGAGTCTAAGCTGAATAGAGACATGAATCCTTGTCAGCATGGTTACTGGGGAAAAGATGCATTCAAATGCAATGCTGGCAAGAAAGAAAAAATTATGGCTTTAAAAAATACTTGGTAAGTTCTCCTTGCTTGCAATAGCCTATTGAAGTGTGGGTTAGGGAAAAAAACAAGTAACTTCATTATGCTTGTGTGTGTGCCTGTGTACTAAGTCGGTTCATTCATGTCCAACTCTTTGGGACTCCATGAACTATAGCCCGCCAGGCTCCTCTGTCCGTGGGATTCTGCAGGCAAGAATACTGGAGTGGGTTTCCATGGTCTCCTCCAGGGGATTTTCTGGATTCAGGGATTGAATCCGAGTCTCCGACAGCTCCTGCATTAAAGGAGGATTCTTTATCATTATGCTTGACATTAAATCTCAAAAATGAGGCAAAAGAGGAGCTCTATTAGGTTACTTGCTACTCTAAGTGCTTGCTTTTTAAATGGGACTTGCTTCTTTGGCAAATGAAAATGATACTGTGGAGGGCTCTGCTGTGAGTGACAGTCTGCCAGGTCACTCGGCTCTCACAACCTATAATATAGATATTGTTATCCTTGGGTACAGCTAAGAACACTGAGGCTTGAAGACCTTGGAGAAATTGCCATCCTGCAAATCTGGGAAAGAAAAGAACAAGGACTTGAATGCAGGACAACCTCCCTCCAAAATCCGTACTGTTTCTGGCCTACATTTATTTTAATAAATTGATCCTGCATTTATTTTACTTTGGCCCAAAGGGATTTTCATCTGTGCCTACAGTGTCTTTTCCCATGATTGAAACTGAATTCCAACTTTAAGTTTGTTCCATCAGGGGAATGCATTTGTCAAACCAATCTTAGGTGAGAAAGTGAAGTCTCACTGCGGAAAAGTGATGGAGCACTCTCCATGTGATGAGACAGTGCTGAGGGAAGAATTTGCACTACTTCAGTTAATCTTCAGAATAGCCACATATTAATTCATTGATGGAATATTCATTCTTTCAATACACTGCTATTGATCTATTGTGTGGTCCATATCCAGGCTCTGGGGATTCAACAGTAAATGGAACAGATGAGATCCTTGCTCTCAAGGAGCTCATGATCTAAAGAGGAGACAGACAAGAAACAAGCAAGATACATGGAAACACAAGTCGTGAAGTCGCTCAGTCGTGTCCGACTCTTTGTGACCCCATGGACTGTAGCCCACCAGGCTTCTCCATCCATGGAATTTTCTAGGCAAGAGTACTGGAGTGGGTTGCCATTTCCTTCTCCAGGGGATCTTCCCAACCCAGGGATCGAACCCAGGTCTCCTGCAGGAAACACAAGTTACAAGTGGTCAAATACGCTGTCGAAGATATTTGAGCTTCAACCTGAAGGATGTGAAAATGAAAGCTGTGTGAGCATCTGGAGGTGCAAATGAAGGCAACAACCACTGAATCCTAAAGATTAATAGTTTGGGGCACCAAGGATTGTTTACCAAAAATCCCTCATTTAACTGTCCCTTCTTTTCATAATCTCTTATTATTTCTCTCTTATTGTCCCAAATGCATTACTTTCTCCACTTCTAAACAGAATTAATGGCAATTTTCTTTCTTTTTAATTGAGATAGAATGGACTTAAAACATTACATTAGTTTTAGGTATACATCATAACGATTCAATATCTGTATACATTGAAAAATTATCACCACATTGTTTAGTTAACATGCATCACCATACATAGTTATAGAATTTCTATATGGAATTCTATGTGGTTATAGAATCTTTTTCTTACATAAAAACTTTCAAAGTTTCTCTCATAGCAACGTTCAAGTATGCAATATAATATTATTAAATATAGTCACCATGATGTATATTACATCCCTATGACTTACTTTATACCTGGGAGTTCCTAACTTTTGACGCCTTCACCCATTTGGCCTATACTGCCCATCCCTGGCAACCACAAATATGTTCTGTGTTTAATATCAGTGTATATTAGGGTTCTCCCGAAAACAGAACCAATAGGTTGTAGTTCAGATGGTAAAGAATACACCTGCAATGCTGGAGACCTAGGTTTGATACCTGGGTCAGGAAGATCCCCAGGAGAGAAGTGAATGGTCACCCAATCGAATACTCTTGCCTGGAGAATCCCATCGACAGAGGAGCCTGGTGGGCTACAGATCATGGGGTTGCAAATAGTAGGACATGACTGAGTGGCTAACATTTTCACTGACTTTCACTGGAACTTTATCTCAAGACACAAATATAATTTACATAACACTAGATAGTTTTTTTTTTAAAATTTGTTCTGTAGGTATATATTGTGGGTTAAATTGAGTCTCCCCAAAAGACAGGTTGATGTTCTAACCATTAGTGCCTCAGAATGTGACTTTATTCAGTAAAGGGTCCTTGTTGATGTAATTAGTTAAGATGCGGTCACATTGGAATAAAATATGCCCTCGATCCGATATCCAAGGAGAACAGGGGAGAAACACAAAAGGAAAAGATAGCCATGTGGCTATGGGGGCAGAGGTCAGACGGCTGCATGTGTAAGCCAGGAAAAAACCAAAACCTGCCAGCAAATGCCAGAAACTAGCAGAGGCGGGGCAGGGTCCCCCTACGGCTTCAGGTGAAGCATGGCCCACCAACACCCTAGTTTCAGATTTCTAGCCTCCAGAAGAGTGAGCAATTTCTGTTTAAGTCACCAGTTTGTGACACTTTGTTACAACAGTCCTAGGAAACAAATGTAGTATGTATTTGTGATCTTACAACACAATCACATTTTTTTTTCTTTTTAACAAATGATCTTTAAAAGGCTGATTTCAGTGACATCCATAAACTTTTAAGTGTGAGGTCATACCTCCAGAAATAGCTACTTAAATCTGTTTTACATTTTTTTTGTCTTTCCTAAATAATACTTTATGGCTAAAAATAATTGGTTCATACCCAGTAATAGGAGAGTTTTTAAGGGCACATATGTAAGAGGAATTCCTCTTTTCTGAAGGTTAATTTTGGGAGGAGGTGAAACTGCCTTATATTTGGCATCTGTGACAGAGTAAGGAAAAGCAGAGTCCCAAAGTGGTAGAGATGTGTGGTCCCTCAGCCGCTCAGTATCTCCTGGGAGCCAGTTTAAGCACTACTACTCTGAAGGAATTTGATCAGGAGAGTCAATACACAGAGCTATTCGGAGACATGAAAAACATCCGCAGTGCAGGATTGAAAAAAAAAGAATCCATCAAATGACCATTTCATTTTAAACCCAGATAGAAGCCTGGGGTGTAATATGATAACATAAAGCCAAGAGTGTAACATGATAGCGTAACTCAGCAAAGGCTTTTCTGCAGAGTACTAATTTAATGAGGTCTGTGTGCAGAGCTAATGGTCTTACTGGCGTGGAGTAGTACTGTGCTGATACCTACAGCAGCAGTGGACAGTAGGCTCCTTAGATGATCTTTTCTGAATTTCGCTGCTTCTGGATGCGCATTTGTCAAGCATCAGACAACAATCACTTTCCACTTAAATTCCCTGATGAGAGTCTAAGATCCATGTCTGAACTTTGTGTTGCTGATTGAAGGACATCCTTATGCCTGGGTACCAGACACCCATGTGGCAAGATATATGTTCCATTATGAAAGTCATAGAGCCTGAAGAGTATACTCACCCAAATTGAAGACTATCCCACTTTGAACTCAAAGGTTGCCCTCATCTAATCATTATGGGGGAAACAGAGAGATTTGGTTTTTCTTTCTTAAAAATAAACATTTTGTTTTTCTTTCTTATTCAAAATGCATAGTAGCTAAAGATATATTAGAAACAGGGACTTCTCTGGTGGTCCAACAGTTAAGACTTTGCTTTCCAATGCTGGGGGTGCAGGTTCAATCCCTGGCCGAGGAGTAGGATCCCACATGCCTTGTGGCCAAAAAATAGAAAACAGAAACAATAATGTAACAAATTCAATAAAGACTTTAAAAATGGTCCACATAAAAAAATCTTTTAAAAAAAAAGATATATTAGAAACAGAAAGCAGAAAATAAAATTCACAATCATTGGGCACTAACGTTTTGCATGCCCTCCCAGATATATTTCTAAAGAAAATTTTTCCCAAAAAAAGGCTTTGTGATATGCAGACTCTTAACATCTGCTTTTTTGCTTTTAGCAATACCTCATAAGCAGTTTTCCTTTGTATGGATTATGCAACATATTTAAACAGTCCCCTACTAATGGACATCTAAATCTGTTTCCATTCTTTCATTATTTTGAAGAGTGCTGTTTTGAGTCTTCCTCTATTAAAATTATTTGGCATATTTAAATTTATTACCTTAGGATTAAACTCTGTTACTAGAACTGCTAGATCAAAAATACATATATTTAAAGGCTTCTGCTAAGCATTTCCACATTATCTCTTAAAAGCTTACTCCAATTTTCTCTCCCACCACCAGTACATAAGATGGCACATTCTATCTCATTAGGTATTTTTTGGAAGGAGGGGCAGGTTAAAATTCAGTATCTCTTTGCTGTTTAATTTCATTTCTCTTATTACTAGTGAAGTTGAAACTTTCTCCCCACCCATGCGGCACAATTTTCTGATTAATATGTCCCCAAACCTTAATAAATCTGCTGGACTTTGTAAACTTGATTCATCGCCTTTTTGTTTTCTGAATTATTCAATGATTCCCAGGAACATAGCTAACTATCGCGGGCATTTTCCTGAATGACAAACAGATCACTTGTCAGCAAACAAGAAACCTCTGTAGACTACCCTCCTTTCATCCATCTCACTGAACATGGCTGGGACAGAGGGTTCATGTTTTTACAGCTTGGTTTTTAAGCCGCCTTCCTAGAGAGACAGACTTTTCCCATTCCCTTTAGTGCAGAAGCTGGAGCAGCTGGAAGTGGACACTTTCATTGAACCTGCGCCTTTACAGAAACCAGGCAGCTCCCATCACGGTCGCGCTGTGCTCGTGAAAACTGTGAGCCGTCTTTCCCGCTTCTCCCACCTCATCTGCTCCACTTGACTGGCGTGTGAACTCCTCGCTCTCTCCAAATGAGACAGTTGATATGGAAACATAGATGTGTTTATGTCAAGGTGACTCTCAGTTGCAGGTTACAGAAAGTTCTGCGCTAGTGACAGCCGCCGCAGCGTGTAACTTAAGTGATGAAGAACATGTATACTGAAAATTCGACTTCGCGTGCAGCGCCCCCAAGGGTTACCCTGTGCCTCAGTTTCCTCATTGGTAAAACAGATCAGCCTCGCAGTGGTGTTTGACGATTATGATTGTTAGATCAGTCACTTCCTGTAGGGCTCTTAGAGCCTGGAGCTTTGAAAGTGCTCAGTGAACCAAGAGGATGGAAAAGCAGAGGGGAACAGAGGGTGGAGGGTTTAAAAAGTGGGGGTAAATCCCAGATGGAACAAGGAAAAAGACCAGCGTGATCAAGTCTTTTCCTCTTTCCGCCGAAGCCTCACTGCGGAGGACGTGGAGAGGCAGCCCTTTCCTGCAGCGCTTTCCCGGGCCTCCCCCTTCCGCGCGGGGGCGCGGGGGCGCGGGGGCGGCGGCGCGGAGCGGGCTCGGGCGCTTTGTGAGCCGCTCTGAATGGGCGCTGTGCGAGCGCGCGGGGCCGCTCGGATTAGCCGTCCTTTCCCATGAACCACAAAAGAACGCCCGCATCCGGGATGTTTGTCATCCAGGGGCAGGCTGCTCGGGACGCGAGGTAACCAGAGCCTTTTCCCGGACTGCTGCAGTCTTTCGGGACGCGGGGTCACTCTAATCCTTCCTGTTTATATTGTGAGCGCGTACGCAGCCCGGCTTAAACCCTGCAGTGTTAAATAAAGAATCACGATGCGGGCATTCTTGAACAGCTACGTCCTCGGGGTGCTTTCACATTTTTCTTTTTTTTTCCGGAAGGGACACTGTCCCCTCACAGACAACCTTGCAGCAGCCGCTGCCCTTCTGCCCACCGAAACCCCGTTTCGTTCTGGGAAAGAGTAATGCTCTTGTTTACGCCGTCCTCTCTCTCTCTCTATTTCTTCTTTCTTCAGGCAGCCCCTTTGCTTCCCTGTTATTGGATTTCAGAAGATTTTTAGTACCTAACTGTCCATACAAGTCTCATTTAACAGTGAATTCTCAGAAAATGACAACTGGATTATGGTGTTTATGGAAATCAGGAGATAAATTTATTGGTATAACACTATCAAAATTTACTCAGAATCTCCACCCAAATTACACGTGTTTCTCTTTCATTCAAATGTGATACGTTTCAGGACCTGGAATCTCAAGTCTGCCATTTCAGGCATTTTTGGTGAAGTTTAAGTGTTGCAACCCCACTCCTGGTCAAAAGGAGATAAGATCAACCTGGGAATTGAGCCCAAAGCCAGGGCTTCTAGAAGAAGGGCCATTTCTGTGGGGCTGCAGGGCAGGAATGCAAGGTCATCTGTGATGAGGAACATGGAGGCTCCCAGCAGATACCTGAGTGCCCCAAGGACCAAACCCGTTTTAGCCTTTCATCTTCACGGATAGTGAAGCAGTTTTCCTGATCGGCAGGTTTGATTCATTTCGCAAACATAAACGAAGGATTACAATATTCTGAGTCTTATGTTAAGACTGGGAAGAGTAATGTGATGGAGATCCTGCTTTAGGGAGTTGGGATGGTTCCCCAATTTGTCTACTTTGGAATGCCTTGGGGAGGGGTGACCAAAAATTCATATTCCCTTCCCTACTGAATTAGAATTTCTGAAGGTGGGGTGTGCAGGGAACCTGTATAAAATTTAGCAAGTGCATTAGCTGACTCTGTGCGGGTCAGTTGAGCCTTCCATCTCATTTAAAGCAGAGTGACTTCGGGGTGGGGGGTGGGCAGATTGTGGTTTGAAACTGATGTAATAGCATGTGTAAGTAGAGCAGAGGTGAGAAAGACCTTATTTGGTCAGTGATGTGTAGCTAAACCATTTGTTTCTGTAACAACTCTGTGGAAAGCTTTTATTTCTATTTGTTCCTTTAGCCTGATATTTTTATTACCCTAGTAGAGATCAGTGGGGGAAAAACACATAGTACTTGATTTAGGGCCCCACTCCAACAGCAACAGCAACAGCAGTAATGCAGCAACAACAACCTGCACACAGGGCTGGAATGTATCTAGTTAGTATAATGAGAGATACCTGTTTTTATGGGGCTTGTGAAGCACCTATATAAAGTATATACAAAGTGTCATTTTTTATTTTTTTATTGAAGGATGATTGCTTTACAGAATTTTGTTTTCTGTCAAACCTCAACCTGAATCAGCCATAGGTATAACATATATCCCCTCCCTTTTGAACTTCCCTCCCATCTCCCTTTATAAACTTAGATAATAGGTAATTTCTTATTTAAAAAAAATAGACTAATATGTGAATGTTTGTTTATAAATAAATTTATTTTGCATCTACAACACTTAAAATGTATTCATAAAGGCTTTTCATACACTAGCGGTCATAGAAAAAGCTTCCAAGATGCTTCTGGGGAAAACTTATTTTACAGAGCTGAATTATAAGCAACTGACCCTCTAAGCCTTGTAGGTAGCCAATGATATAGAGTGTTGAAATAAAAGAATGAAAGGATTTATTAATGTTCTCAACGAAGGAGATATTCGAGGTTGATTTTCTGCTTCATAATTAAAACTTCAAGCCTTCTGACAGATACTAACGCAACACGTCACCTCTGGTTATTTTCACTTCGTTATCCTTAATTCATTGCTTAAGGTTTAAAGAAGTCAGTCCTTCTGTCTGTATTAACATTTAATGCCACACCTGCATGCAAAGATGTCCTTAAATCTAAACTTCCAGGTGGAGCTTTTCTAATTAAATTAAGGGTACTTGCACTCCCTCTTCAGCTCTTGGTTTTGAAGCCTTTCTTCCAGGAAGCCTTTTGGATCCCTTAGTTCCCACCCTCAGTCAGCATTTGCAATTGTTTTGAATTACCCACCATGTTGTTTCTTTTTTGTTTAATGTCTGTCTTTTTCACTCCCTTGTTCTCCTTGCAGACAGAGACCGTATATATCGGGCACAACACCACCAACTCTAGCACGTATATTTCAAATTCAACAATGTCAGAATCTAGCACCTAGTAATTGTTCAATAATACTTGTCAAGTTAGTGAATAAATATGGATTTTCCTAGATTGAAAATACCATCCTTCCGTTGACCAAGAACTTTCAGCATTATAATTTCTGAATTTCTTCACAATAATTCAATCAACTTATAGTTTCCTGTGACGGATCATCATTGTTCAAGAGGCCAGGAAATGGCACTTCTGTGTGTTCTCCCAAAGGGTATCGGGAGCTTGGCAGCCATTTGCTTTCTGTAATCAGCAAGCAGGAGTATATCTGTACTTTTTAAGTTTTTTTATACCAGAGTCTTTTGCTTTTGTGTTACTCTGTATGTGGCTCTTTCAACTGAATAGTTATCTATTTGGTATATACTGAGAGCTCAGCACCCTGCTGGTCAAAAAATGCGACATTAGATTTGGTCCCTGCCTGCAAGGAGCTTATTATTTACCTGAGGAAATGATACATAGATATCAAAATAAGCAGAAGAATGCACAATAAAATGAATGGTATGGACAAGAAATTTACGAGGGCTTCAGAGAAAAGGTAAAAATTAAGTCGTGAAATATTAGGGATGTGGAAGTTAAAATAGTCTTTGAAGAATAGATAGGACTTAGTCAGGGAGAAAGGGGTAGTATAGAAAATCTCAGAGGAAGGAATGACAGTTTGTAGCTGGACGTGAGTGAGGTGGCTGTGTGCCCAACTGGTGAAGTCTGGGTGGGAGGCTCTGCCTGAAGGCACTTCGCTTCACAAAGTCCTGAAGGAAGAAGGGGAGACCTGTTCAAACCTCTGGCCCCAGAATCATGGTTACTGAGCAGAGTGAAGACATCACAAAACTTGACGAAATGAAAATAATATCATCACCAATAGAAATTCAAGAATAGAGATGGGAGGAGGTTAATGATTCCACCTATCAATCTTTATTATCTAAAACCTGTATTTTAAAAATTAAAATAGTCTAGCTTCTTAAACATTTTATTCTCTGTTTGAAAAAATCATAGATATTTTAGGAAATAATGTCTCTTATGGTCAAGAAATGCTTGTCTAAAATTCAGAAGTTTCACTTCAAGTTATTTTTCTTGCTGATTAAAATCAAGTAAAATTAAACTTAATACTTTTAATTATTAAGAGAATAAGTACAATGTAGCCTCATTCAATTATTTCTATCTAGCTCTCCATTTCCAAATCCATCTCACATTCATAGTGATGTGTTCAATTACGATCAACAAATGTTAACAGTGGTTAGTTCTGGGCAGTGGGTTTGGGGATGATTTATCGCTCTTTTTGCTTTGTACTTTTCTGTATTGCTCATTTGAAAAAGTAATGAGCATATATCATTTTGATGAAAACAATTAAGTCACTACTTAAAAAAACAGCAACAACATATATCTGGCCAAATGAGACAGAAACCTAAAAGAGACGAATGAAATGAATTTTTCTAATGGCAATTTGCTGGTAAAAACTCCAAGCTCACACCTTCCCACCCCATTGCTATATGTAGACAATATGCTAGACATTTATTACACAGCACGGGCAATATAATTGATGGGGCTCTCACAGAGTCTTCGCCTGGAAATATTTTGAGTGATGTAACAACCACAGTTGTGTGTCTACGTTATTCTCCATTGTCCTTGTACTCAGGGAAGCGGTACTGACCCATTTCTGGTGGGCTTATTTCTGTTTGCCAGTGACTGGCTAAACATGAGAGTGTGATACAACTGCAACCAATTCAATGTGAGAAGAAGATTTCTGAGTAGTGATCTTCTATGAAACAGGGTTTTTTGCTTTTCAAAAGAAAACACCAAGAAATGTCCTCATTTTCCTACCTCTTTAAGTTACTGAATAAAATGTGTAAGGGTAAAGTGCTCTGAACTGATGCTTTTGGCCTGTGGTGCTGGAGAAGACTCTTGAGAGTCCCTTGGACTGCAAGAATATCAAACCAGTCAATCCTAAAGGAAATCAGTCCTGAATATTCATTGGAAGGATGGATGCTGAAGCTGAAACTCCAATAGTTTAGCCACCTGATACGAAGAACTGACTCACTGGAAAAGACCCTGATGCTGGGAAAGGTTGAAGGTGGGAAGAGAAGGGGATGACAGAGGATGAGATGGTTGGCTGGCATCACCGATGCAATGGACAGGAGTTTGAGCAAGCTCTGGGGGTTGCTGATGGACAGGGAAGCCTGATGTGCTGCAGTCCATGGATGGGGTCGCAAAGAGTCGGAACTGAGCAACTTTACTGAACTGAAAATGCTGTAAGCTACTACAGCTTTCTTAAGACCCCAGAACCATAAACCTGAGAACAAAAGCCACAGGGCTGGGAATGGGAGAGTAGAAAGATTCTTGGTTGCATATATCAGGTTGCAGATTAACCCTAGAACTCTTCTACCTATATAGTCTTCTTATGTGAGATGCTAAATGCTGTTTGGTTTAAGGTACATTTAGTTTGGTTTCTGTACTTGTAACTGAAAGCATCCTAGTAGATCCATGTAGCCCTGGGAAGCACAGTGACATGTACATTAGTTTGGCAACAGGAACAGAGTCTCATAATTTTTTCCTACAATAAAAGCCCAGGCAGAGTTAATGCAAAGTTCTATGTTTTGCGGTTCCCTGGGCTCCATTTTAGGCCACACCAACATGCACAGAAGTCTGCCGTTTATTGAACACTTATTCTATGCAAAGTGCTTATCAACCCATATAACAACTGTAGAACTCTTTTACCGATAAATAATCTGAAACAACAAGGGCAAGGCCCTGTTAGTAAGTGGCAGAGCCAGGATTTGAATACATGTCAAAGCTCTCTTCAAGAGATGATACTGGTTCTCAAGTGTCAGATTATTAATATTTGTTGTAAAGTATATATCTACATTTATTACCAATAGCCAAGCACCCAATTAAAATGGAATGCACAAGAGCAGATTCAAGGCTGTCTCTGCTCTTATGAATCTGTGTTCCACTGTGTTCACTTTCTGCTGGGGGAGAGAAAGTGGTGGCTCTCTCTTCAGCCCCAGGGAATTGTGCCCATCCTACCATTCACCTTTTGTGTGCCATATCCCCTGGGATTCTAGCCATTTACCCCTGTGCTAGAGGAAGAGGCCAGGAGGTTGTTGTCAGCAGGATCTTTTTTTTTTTTCAGACAACCCCAGGCTGGTCTTCTTTGCTGTTGGTAGAAGTGTAACTTGCTCTCAGTGCAGCTGGTCCTCTCTTTGCCCTGCTGCCAGCCTGAGTCAGTCTCTTCTGTTTAGATTTTCTTTTTTTTTTTTTTTTACTCTAGAAAAGCCAGATGCCAGGTCCCATTACCCCTAAATTTCAGAGGACCCACATCAAGCTGGTGGGATAGGTTTCTTGAAATCTCCTCTTCCTCAGGCTTCAAGTGAAGGGAAGGCACTCCCTTCCTCGCCCATGAGCTGCAGTAATCACCAATTACTTTCTAATACAGTCTTTGCACCTCCTCTGCCTCCCTGATAAGCCTGCAGGGAGATGAGGAGCTAATGTGGCAGAATCAGGGCCACAGTCTCCCAGGCTTTCCTGCGAAGGTGGGCTAGTGTCTGTCTCTAGGGTAGGTTTTCTCAGCCTCAGCACTGTTGCCATTTGGGGCCAGATGGTTCTCTGCTGTGAGGCCTGTCCTGTGCATGGCAGGGTCTGAGTAGCATCCCTGGCCTCTGCTTATGAGATGTCAGTAGCACCACTCCAGCTGTAATGACCAAAAATGGCTCTAGCATTGCCAAATGTCCCTGGGGACGGGGTGGTGGTGGTGCAAAACCACCCTCAGCTGAGAAGCACTTCTTTAGAGTCTTGTGTTGCTCTTGGCCTATGGCCCCCCAGAGAGCCCTCATCTTGCATTTGGTAGCAGATGGCTTCTGATATCAAAAGTGATCCTAGAGCCAGGCTGAAAGTGGACCCCCCAAAAGCAACAAATAACCACATGTGTAGTAATCTAAGTCATCTGTTGTAATCCTTTCTGTTTATTTCCCCTTTTTCTGCCTCTTTAGAAAAGCCTTACTGATATCTTGCAGCCTCACTGTGGCAGTGGACACCCAGAGGAAACTGAGAGAGGTGTCATTTGGGCCTTGGGGAGGGAGTACAGCTGCCTCCCCTGATCTTCCCCAGCAAAGCCAGGGTGGGCTGTGGTGAGGCTGGTCCTCAGAGCATTCACAGAGAACAGAACTCTAGGCTTCAAGATCCTGCTGTTCTCCCTACAAGGAAAGTCTCCCTTTGACAGACACGACTTCCTTCCTGTCTTTTTTTTCTCCCCGCAAAGTGACAGTTTTCTGATAATGTTCTATGAGGACTGGAGAAGCAACAAGAGCCACAGAGTGTGAAGCAGAGCTGACTGAGTTTGTCCTGCCTTAGGTCAGGTTTGTCGTGGAGACCTGGTGGAGAGCTGGGTCCTGCCATGGGGTGGCAGAAAGCAGCTGTTGGTGGCTACACAGTCAGACAGGAACCATTCTTTCAAAGAAGACTTGTTTTCTTCCCCAACTACACACATCTAATAGTTGGTCATGGAAGATAAACAAGCAAGGGACACTCGTAACCAGATCTGTACAGCCCAGTAGCAAAACCCCTCAGTGAATCCTGAACTCTGCCTTTGGTCTTCATGTCTGTTGCCATTGAGGGAAGCTGCCTTGCTGTTGTCAGCCCTGATCCTGGAGACTGAAGTCACAGCTTCAACAGTATAAACCCGAACAAAGGAACTACAAGTCGCCATACCTGTGTCTTTTTTTTTTGTTTTTTTTTTTTTTGTTTTTTTTTTAGTGAAATAGATGTGGATCAGTAGATGTACAAGGGGAAGGCTATTCAGACATGGGAAGTGATAGGAGAGAAGGCTCAGAGACAAACAGAAGAGGGACAGATAGATGCTGGCAGAGAAAAGAAATTATATAGCTATACTAATAGAAGAATAGAAAACAGTAGGAAAATGCTTGGAAATACAGGAAAGGAACAGATTTTCTGCAGCTATTTTACATGGGCCATTCTTCTTTTTTTTTTTTTTTAAGATTTTTTTTGATGTGGACCATTTTTTAAAAAGTCTTTATTCAATTTGTTACAATGCTTCTTCTATTTTATGGTTTGGTTTTTTGACTCTGAGACATGTGGGATCTTAGCTTCCTGATCAGGGATCGAACCCCCTACACTGGAAGATGAAGGCTTAACCATTGGACCACCTGGGAAGTCTCAAAGGCCATTCTTGATGAGATCTAAGGCCTTCTTGATGGAGGTTTTGGAGAATGGGGAGGAAGCTGGGATCTGGCCCACTGGAACAGACTGTGTTCCTTGCTTTCCCAGTAGCCATTTGCCTAGCTCTCGCCTCTACCTCGTCCCCCACCTGTCCATCGCAAGTATTGATCATAGATTTCATTCAAGGCATGAATCATGATTGGCCTGTTTTCATTTTCACTAGTGATTGATCTACAAATAGACAAGAGACCCAGTTCTACCAGTAAGATCCAATGGGAAATCTATCGAGGGCTTCCCTTCCTGAGTAAAGACAAAGGACAAAACTTGTGCCTCTGCCTTTTCTTCTTTGCTGGGATGCCAGTGAGGGAACATGATACCTGAAGTTTTGCTAGCCAACTTTGGACTTTAGCTGACAAATACCAGAATGAAAAGCCGATACATAGAGGATAACTGGAACAGAAGAATGGAAAGAGCTTGGGTCCTTGAGGGCACCTTTGAGCTGCTGAACTTCCTTGAAACCACCCACCCATCGGACTCTTGTGAGACCAACAATTGAGCCATGGCTGATTGCTTTTTTCCTCATGCTCTAACCCATGCTGAGGAATACACCAACAATTCTCATGTGTTTCCTATTCCTTTAAGTGATCTATTAAGCCAAATTCTTAGGAAATGACTTACATTAAAAAAAAACAACCAACAACTTTTTTTTTTTTTAATCCTGAGAGTTAAGCAAAAGGTTATGGAAAGATGGAATTCTTTACAAAAATAACACACTGCACACATATTTGCTTGATATTGTGAGAACCACTCAGGCTTAAAGAAACATTTTATAATGTCTGGTTTTGTTGATCTTGGACATGGTTATCTTACTCTCTGTCAACTGATGGATTCCCACTGAGAAGCAGCCGCTTACTTTTTTCCCCTCTCTCTTTTTGTTCTGATGATGCTAACGAACCCTTGGATGACAGACACAGAAAAGAATGCTGGAGACAAATGGGGGAATGCATTCAATTCACATAAGGATTTAATGAGTCAATCTAGATTACAAACCCCTCTCTGGCAAGGTTATATCTTTGTAGTGATTTGTTCTCACCTATCTCGATTATTGTTTACTTTCTCCAGCAACAATAGTCACAGTTTAGAGTGACTTATTGTTTGTCATAGAGATTTAGTGGCCTGAAGTTTTGAGCTGTGATTTTTGTTCCAGCTAGATATTTTCGTGTAGTTTAGATTAATAAAACATGAGGGAATTTCTGATAGAATGCATGTGCTCTGCTTTGCTCTTTGGTTGCATATTAATTATATGCATATATCTTCCTTCTAAGAAAAGAGAACCACATATCTCTAAGCTTTAACTTGCTGTCCAGGTTCCTTTTGATTCTTTATTTTTTTTTATTTTTTTAGTAGAAAATATGTAATAAAAATAGGAATGCACTTTGTTTGTCATTGTTGCTACTAACAGAAGATTAGTAAAGCAGCTCTTTTTCTCATCCTTCATCATGGGAAAGAGCTCTGCTAGCAACGCCTGCGACTGAAGGTCACGCAGCCTGGCTTTGTGGGGACAGATGGTCATTGCTCATCATGTTAGCAAGAAGCTTGATGCTGACTTCTGGACATCAGCTGCTCACTATGTATATTAAGTGATAATTTAGCTTCAGGTGGCACTAGCCTCGTGCTGTCTGATCTCCTGCCATCTTAATGGAAAATGTTTGGACAGCCATACCTTACTTTCTTGTATTCCATTGTGAGACAAAAGCAGACTCTTCAGTGCATCTAATAATGATCGTTGCTTCTGACCATTTGGATTTTGCTTTGCCAACTAGCTATTCTGGATTTAAAGTCCCGGGGGTAAATTTGTCAGTTATGGGGTGGGGTGGGGGAACAAACAACAAAAACCTTGTGAAAATAAAGCCACAGGAGCACTTGGGCTGAGGTGGGAGGAAGGAGCAGAGTAGGGCAGGAGTTGAGGGAAGACATCAAGAGCTAGACAGTTTCTTGATGTCAGAAAAATATTATCTATTTTGGTTGCTGTGGTTTTACTGATAAATTCTCTGCTTCAGAAGTAGCTTAAACTTCTCTGTTGTTGTTCAGTTGCTCAGTCTTATCTGACTCTCTGTGACTTCATGGACTGCAGCATGCCAGGCTTCCCTGTTCTTCACTATCTCCCGGAGTTAGCTCAAACTCATGTCCACTGAGTCGATGATGCCATCCAACCATCTCATCCTCTGTCATCCCCTTCTCCTGCCCTTAATCTTCCCCAGGATCAGAGTCTTTTCTAAAGACCCTTCCATCAGGTGGTCTCCAGAGCAGCTATATTATTAATTCTTCTTGCATACTTGTAAGTCAGTGTTTCACAGGCAAATAAAACAGCCAGGCACACAGCACAAGCAGCTCTTCTTGGGTGATGTTTATTATTGATTCCAGTTAGACAGTTATGGAAACATTAATTCATTAATCATTCTTTTATATTCCTTACCCCATCCCACAATGGGTTGGATTGAGCATCTATACTATATATTGTATACTATATATTGTATAAGGGAGAAAAAATAAATAGAGAAATCAGAGCTAGAGAAAACATGGATAGTACTGGAAGACCATAATCCAAGATAGCATGGAGATATACAGGTCATAAAATCTGACACTGCTAGCAAGACTGACAAATTTGAAAGCGAGTTTCCTCATTCAGATCCAAAAGGAGATAGGTAAAATATTCTCCTTTTCAGAATTCACATGTTTGTGGTAAACAGCATGTTACTTTTAAAAAAGATATAGTTTCCTCCTAACTTTCAGGTCTTAAACGTTCTGAAGTAAATGAATAAAAACAAATTTCTGTTGTTGAAACCACTCAGTCTAGGGTCCATTGTTATGGCCACCCTAGCAAACTGTGGCCAAGATGGAACTCTGGAAATTACAGTTCCAGCCATGTACAGAACTGTGTTAGCTCCTTTTTTCCTTTTCTGAAGGATCTCTGCTGAGCTCTCCTGACTTTTTCTCAGACACTGCCTCATAGAGCATTTTAAAAAGCAAGGGTGACTGAGGAAACCATAATTGAAAAAGACACATGTACCCCAATGTTCATCGAAGCACTTCTTACAATAGCTAAGACATGGAAGCAACCTGGATGTCCATCGACAGATGAATGGATAAAGAAGTTGTGGTACATGTATACAATGGAATATTACTCGGCCATAAAAGGGAACACATTTGAGCCAGTTCTAATGAGGTGGATAAACCTGGAACCTATGATACAGAGTGAAATAAGTCTGAAAGAGAAGAACAAATACCATATATTAAGGCATATATATGGAATTTAGAAAGATGGTTCTGATGCACCTATCTGCAGGGCAGCAATGGAAATGCGGACATGGAGAACTGACTTGTGGACTCAGTGGGGAAGGAGAGGGTGGGACGAATTGAGAGAGCAGCACTGAAACATATATATTATCATATGTAAAACAGATAGCCAGTGGGAATTTTCTGTATGAGGCAAGGAGCTCAAACCCGGTGCTCTGTGACAACCTAAAGGGGTGGGACAGGTGGGAGGAAGGTTCAGGAGGGAGGGGATATGTGTATACTTATGGCTGATTCATGTTAATGTATGGCAGACACCAACACAATTGTAAGCAATTATCTTCCAACTAAAAATAAATTAAAATTTTTTAAAAAGCAGGGGTGAGCCTGAGAATCCCACCCCCTCTCACAGTAGCTGTGGAAGTGAGACCAAGGCAGTGAATAAAGAGGTAGTTGGTGGCTTCCTAAATTCAGGCCCAACCCTTAAAAAAAAAACAAAACAGATTTCTCCCCACTCCCAACCAGGATATTAACCATGGAGTCCATATGTGCTATGCTTAGTCGCTCAGTCATGTCTGACTCTTTGCGACCCTGTGGTCTGTAGCCAACCAGGCTCCTCTGTCCATGAGGATTCTCTAGGCAAGAATACTGGAGTGGGTTGCCATGCTCTCCTCCAGAGGCTCTTTCCTACCCAAGGATTTAACCTAGGTCTCCCACATTGCAGGGAGATTCTTTACCGTCTGAGCCACCAGAGAAGCCCTGCAGTCCATATGATGTTTAGTAGTTCATTTCTAAGTTACAAGGGAATACCTGGGGGTGGGGGGGACCAACCTAAATTCAGTAGTATAGTCAACACACTGAACAAAGAAGTGGATTAGAGGGGAAGGAGGGCTTCCCAGGTAGCGTTAGTGGTAAAGAACCCACTTGCCAATGCAGGAGACTTAAGAGACTTGGGTTTGATTTCTGGATCAGGAAGATCCCCTGGAGAAAGAAATGGCAACCCACTCCAGTATTCTTGCCTGGAGAATCCCCATGGACAGAGGAGCCCTAACGAGCCACAGTCCATGGGGCTGCAAAGAGTCGGACACAACTGAACCGACTTAGCACAGCAAGCACAGAGGGGAAGGAGGCCTACTTGAAAGAGGGGCATTTTCAATGTGTAACAAATTGTGGATGTAGAAGTTCCTCGGAGAGCTAATGAATGCACTCGGGTACCCTTCTCAGGAGATATTTTTAAGGCCTCTACTCCAGGGATGGGCTAGGACTATATGAAATTATTTTACATTTTCTAACTGCCTTCTGTACTTCCCTGGTGGCTCAGACAGTAAAGAACTTGCCTGCCAATGCAGGAGACATAAGAGACTTGGGTTCCATCCCTAGGTGGGGAAGATCTCCTGGAGGAAGGCACAGCTACCCACTTCAGTATTCTTGCCTAGAGAATTCCATGGACAGAGGAGCTTAGTATAGTCCAGGGAGTCATCCAGTCCATGGGGTGGCAAAGAGTGGGACACGACTGAGTGACCAACACTTTCACTTTCAAGTACCTTCTATTTCGCAAGAGCTTCCCTTGTGACTCAGCTGGTAAAGAATCCACCTGCAGTGGGGGAGACCTGGGTTTGACCCCTGGGTTGGGAAGATCCCCTGGAGAAGGGAAAGGCTACCCACTCCAGTATTCTGGCCTGGAGAAGCCCATGGACTATACAGTCCATGGGGTGGCAAAAAGTCGGACATGACTGAGAGACTTTCACTTCACTTTCACTATTTTGCATGTATATGCAAACACATGATCTCATTTGAGTTTCACAAGATTCCTGAAAAGTCACCATTCCTGAGAAAAATACTAGGACTCAGAGATTAAGTGATTTGTCTATCTGGAGTCACAGTTTGCCTAAAACCAGGTAAATTCTCCAGGCCCTGCCCACTAGCCTGTTTTTGCAAAATAGAAAAGGAACAATGCTAAGGGAAGGTCATTTCAGCTCTGGAGCCAGACTCAGGCTCAAATCTCCTTTCAGTCAAAAGTGTGTTTAATGCCCCTTTGCTTTGGTGTCTTCATGTGCAAAATGGGAATAAGGACATTATCTATGTTAGGCAGGTGGAGTTCTGGTGAGAATAAATAATGGACCGAGCTTGAGCACTTTATATGGGGAGTGTTCCTTGATGGTTTATCATTTTTACTCCCTGGTTGTTTTTCTCTACCCTCCTGTGGATTTCTTACTTTTCCTTTCTCTCCTACAGGCCTTTTTTTTTTTTTTTTTTTAAGCCCAAATTTTACCCTGCAGCACGTCACAGACCGACAGTCATCTCGGGGCAGAAAGTTCAATCATACCTCCCCTATTCTACTCCTGTCCCCGGATGTTGGGACCAATTCTTTTCATCTTGAGCAATCAGTAAAAATGAAAAGGAGAGCTAATGGTATGGTGATGAACAGGGAGGCCTGGCGTGCTGCGATTCATGGGGTCGCAAAGTGTCGGACACGACTGAGCGACCGAACTGAACTGAACTGAATGGTAACCCTCCTGCCCCTCCCACCTCCCTCCCCCCGCGCCGGGGCCCTCTCAGCACGGATTTAGGTGTGGGTTTTGGTTGTTTGTTTTGAAAAGCAGAGCCACTTTCACTTTCAAGGGGCCCCCAACGTGTTTTCCTGTCCGGGCTCGGGCCCCAGCCCCCTTCTCCATCAGGCCCGGGATGCTGCCAGCCCACTTCCTCCGTCTCCTGGGAGCCCGTCGCCCCCCCGGGCTGGGAGGGTGGACCAGGGGCGCGCCGGCCTCTCCGCCGCCCGCCCAGCCACTGGCGCCCGAAGGGGCTTCAGGAGCGGGGCTGGGACCCACAAAGGGACAGAGTCACAGACGGCTCAGTGCCCGGCGGCGAGGGCACAAAGCGGGGATCACACGGCCCCGCTGGTGCAAGGGGGGCGGGAGGTTGATAACGGGGGGCTGTCACCCGGGGCTCTTTCCTCTCGTTCCTGCCGCGATCGCCACGGTGCGAGCGGGGGAAGCCGTGGGGCAGCCCGGACTCCAGGCGCCCTCCCTGCGCCCGCAGCGCGGGCGGGACGGAGCGCGGCGCTCACTTTGAGCTCGCCTTACGCCCTCTGGTTACACAGCACCCGGGTTGAGAAGCTGGAGGTTTAAAGGAAACTATGTGAAAAAGGTGGATGAAGGCGTGCAAAAGAGAAAATTCCAAGCGCACGCTTCAGTTCTCTGAACACGCAGATTCTGATCTGAGGGGATTGGTTTCTTCTGCAGTCGTTTCAATGGCTCATCTTAGCAGGAAAGCAGGCTTATCTATAATTTTACAGATGGGAGGATGAGAAGTTACAAACAGGAGTGGGATTAGAACTGGGTCTCTGACTTTCTATTTGTTGTTGTTCAGTCGCTCAGTGCTGTCCGACTCTTTGGAACCCCGTGGATGCAGCACGCCAGGCCTCCTTGTCCTTCTCTATCTCCCGGAGCTTGCTCACACTCATGTCCGTTGAGTCGATGATGCCGCCTACTAAAATACTGAAGGTGAAAGTTGGTTGCTGGGAGCTGTGTGAGTTCAGGTCACATTTGGTTCAGTGCAGACTTTGGTTATTCAGAATGCTGGAATGGACTATTGTGTTTGGGTGGGTGGGAGAGAGAGAAGGGATGTGTGTGTGTAAGGAATGAAGTTCTTCGCTTAACAATTTCAAGGCCTGTGAGTGGTGTGATTCTTCACATCACAATTAGATAAGTCGGTAACGTGTTTCAGTGGATCCTTTTACCTTAAAATTCCCTTGAGCTGGACATAAAGGGTAGGGCAGGAGATTGTAGGCTGTGGGCAGTAGGGAGTAGCTCCAACGGTATGGCCGAGCCAGGCTGAGACAGAACAGTGTGTGGCTGGGCAGGTGGCCTCTCCCACCCCATGCTGTGGGTGTTCACAACCCCTCCTACTGGCTCACCCCACCCAAACATCTCTGCTCTAAGCTTACAGGTAATGTGTAGAGCACTCCTACTAAAAGTAGTTGGGGTTCTAACCTCGATTTGACATCTGACCAATCAGGTGAGTAAGAATCTTTGCAGTGTCTTACTGTGGTTGCACATTACCTGCCAAATGTGTCTTTACTAATGACTGCTTGCGTGCTAAGTCGCTTCAGTCACGTCCAGCTTTTTGTGGCCCCATGGACTATAGCCTGCCAGGCTCCTCTGTCCATGGGATTCTCCAGGCAAGAATACTGGAGCAGGTTGCCATGCCCTCCTCCAGGGGATCTTCCTGACTCAGGGATCAAACCTATGTCTCTCAGGTCTGCCTGCACTGGCAGGTGGGTTCTTTACCACGAGCCCCACCTGGGAAGCACACTGATGACTGCAGTGGAAGGGTAAATCAGCTAACCTGGTTTTGTATATTTGTGTGTGTATATGTGTTAGCGGCTCAGAAATGTTGACTCTTCTGACCCCACGGACTGTAGCTCTCCAGGCTTCTCTGTCCATTCAAACAAAGCATGTATGGATTACCTAGTCTCTGCCAGACAATTCCTCTTGTAACCTTTCTGTGGAAGACATTTTGGAGGACTTGAGCTTTGTTTTGTGCTTTGGGATTAGAAGAGGCAAAACTCTAATATGCTTGTCACTTTCATACTTTCCTTACTATACCCTCTTGCTTTATTTATTAAATGTCTTTTTAAGGCTGTTCCTAAGGAATGCCATGTTTGGGAATGAGTTGAAGCATCTCAGTCTTTGGTGCTGCTGGAGGAAGGAAGCATTTTGCTGTCAATTAACATCAGTATGCAAAAAAAAAAAAAAAAAATTTAGACCACCAGGCAGAAGACTCGTGGACCACTTACCTGTATCAGTTCAGTTCAGTCGCTCAGTCATGTCCGACTCTTTGAGACCCCATGGACTATAGCCCACCAGGCTCCTTTGTCCATGGAATTCTCCAGGCAAGAGTGGGTGACCATTCCTTTCTCCAGGGGATCTTCCCTACTGAGGGACTGAACCTCTGTTCCTGCACTGTAGGCACATTCTTTACTGTCTGAACTACAAGGTAAGCCCAATAGTTGTGGAGTTTGGGCTTAGATGCCTCGAGGCAGGTGGGATCCTCCTGACCCAGGGATTGAACCAGGGTCTCCCGCACTGGCAGGTGGATTCTTTACCACTGATCCACCAGGGATGGTGCCAGGATGATTTTTTTTTTTTTTTTTTTTTTTGCTGTAAAGGAGGAGTATGCTCTGAGAATTGTAAGATTTTCACTGGAAATGAGAAATTGTCCCAAACCTAGTCCAGATTGAACTTCTCACATGATGTGTTTCTCAAGTTCCTTCTGGGAGGAAATTAATATACCTGATAAAATACTTAAGTAATTTAAAAATAAACTTTAATGAGCTTAAAGAGAGCCTGCCTCTGGGAGATTAGTTTCCTCCCAGCTCAGCTGACTGTCAGTCAAGAATCTAATGATCTTTAACCAGGGCTTCTGCTCTAGTCCCTCATTTTCTCCCTATTAATGTGTCTTTGCATGGGCGCTCAGTCATTTAGTTGTGTCCACCTCTTTGCGACCCTATGGACTATAGCCTGCCAGGCTCCTCTGTCCATGGGATTTCCCAGACAAGGATACTAGAGTGAGTAGCCATTTCCTCCTCCAGGGGATCTTCCTGACCCAAGGATTGAACCTGGGTTTCCTGCCTTACAGGCAGATTCTTTACCATCTGAGCCACCAGAGAAGCCAAGAAAGGAATCTCTGAACTGGTCTGTTTCTGAACTCTTCTTTTGAAGCAAGTGCTCACAACTCAGTTTCTGAATTTTTTTTATTTTTAATTTTCATTTTTGGAGTTCAGACTTGGTTTAGTGTAAAGAGACACTGCTGTTGATGATCGCAAGGAAAAGAAGGCATGAGAAAGTCATTAATTTGTCCCAGATTTTTAACCTGCAAGTAAGTGGGGGAACCACTGAGGTTCTGGAGGAGAGTGCTTTGGGAAGGTGGTGGTGTGTATGCCAAAAGCACACATTTATACTGTAAAAAGCACCCCACAACTGCTCATCAAAACCCTGTGGACTGGGAATCCCCTGTGGTCCAGTGGTTAAGAATCCACCTTCCAATGCAGGGGACCTAGGTTTGATCCCTGGTCTGGGGCTTCCCCTGGTGGCTAGATGAGAAAGAGTCTGCCTGCCGTGTGGAGACCCAGGTTTGATCTCCAGGTCGGGAAGTTCCCCTGGAAAAGGAAATGACAATCCACTCTAGTTTTCTTGCCTGAAGAATCTTACAGAAGAGGGGCATCTGGTGGGCTGCAGTCCATGGTGTGTATGCCCAGCAGAGGGATTGCTGGGTCATAAGACAGTTCTATTTCCAGTTTTTTAAGGAATCTCCACACTGTTCTCCATAGTGGCTGTACTAGTTTGCATTCCCACCAACAGTGTAAGAGGGTTCCCTTTTCTCATGACTGTTACTTTTCAATGTCTGCAGGTGCAATCAGGGTTGATGACCACTAATGTAGACACTTTTCTGCTACACTGGTCGCCTATCCATTTTTCTTTCTGGGTACAATTCCAACTGCTCCTCCCTTTGTTCAATTTCTCCTGTACTTTGTTGCTGTAAAGTTTCTTCATTGACTTGGTTGTAATATTACTCCTTTTAATTATCAATGCAATAAATATTCGTGGAACTTTTTATGCCAGGACCAAGCTAAATGAGGGCTTCTCTAGTAGCTCAGATGGTAAAGAATCTGCCTACAATGTGGGAGACCTGAGTTTGATCTCTGGGTCAGGAAGATCCCCTGGAAAAGGGAATGGGAACCCACTCCAGTATTCTGGAGAGTTAGCCTGGACACCCTGGAGAATTCCATGGACAGAGGAGCCTGCTGGGCTACAGTCCATGGGATCACAAACAGTTGGACACAACTGAGCGATTAACACACATATACATGCTAAATGGTGGCATGTCTGCACTGTTGGGGTTCAATAACAGTGTAAATAGTGTCCTCTTCCTTTCCTGACTTGGATTCCAAAGGCATTGCTCCCAGGATGTCACCACCATCACTCCCTGGAACATAGAATGCCTCGCTTGTCCCTGGAACCTTAAGCATAGTATTGTCCTGCTCTTACTCACAAATAGTCTGCTACCCAATTACGTGTGTTCCTTTAACCTTCACTGCATCTCTGTCTTGCTGGAGGCGATGGGTTAATAGGGGCAGCAAGCCTTCCCAAACAGCCCTTTACTGGGGCAAATCTCCTCTGAACTGAAACAGTCTTTGGTCCATGCAGTATACAGTAACTGGAGACTCAAAATGAACGAAATACCCACGTGAATATAGAAGGAAAACAATGCTGTAGAGATTGACTCTCAGAGCCTCTGGGCCTATATAAAATTCCTTCTTTCTTCAATCATTCCAGCGCTTTCTGCTGTCCTTCTCATGAATGAGGCACTGAGTCCCTTTCTCCTTCTCTTCTTGGGGTTGTCAGAGCCAGGAGGCACAGAGAGTGACTGGGAATATAGAATATATTTGGCTGAGTATAAAAGGGAACATACAATTTTGTGGTCAATTTATTTTCACCTCGTTCGTTCTCAGGGGTACATGGTGTTCGCCTCATTGATCTTCTGTGTTCATTGACTTGAAGCCTGCTGTGTACGGGAGGTTGCTTCATGTCTTCTCAAGCCATCTTTTTTTTTATTGTCTTGGCAACTCTCCGCCTTAAGCTTAAACTGGTTTGAACTGAACTCAGTGGTTTACGTACTTGATATGACATGTCTTTTTAGTGGAGGTATTATACTGTTTAATGTTTGTACTATAATATTAGAGTTTGAAGGGATCTTACAGATCCTTCTAGCCAACTCCTTCATTAAATATGAGGACCCTGAAGACCAGGGAGAGTGAAGAATTTGGCTAAGTAAAGCCACACAGCCAGAAGAGCAGGAGAGCTAGACTGCCTCCTTAGAATGGAAGGAAGGAAAGAAAAAAAAAAAAAAAAGAGAGGCAGGATGGGAGCAAAAGAAATGAAACAATTTTATTTCAGATATATCAGTTAGGATGTTTTTGGCTGCAAGGAACAGAATATTTGAGTCAAGTTAACTTAAATAATAAAGGCATTTATCGTGTCACACAGCAAGAAGTCCTGAGGTGGGAAGGCTCCAGGACTTCTAAGATTAGAGTTCTGGCTCCATTTCTCAGTGATTCCTGACCTAACCTGTCTCCCTGTGTTGGCTTTGTTCTCAGAATGGTTTCCTAGCAGCAACAGGGGCAATGCGGTTCCATATTCACACCCAGAGGGAAAGACAGAGAGAGAGGGAGAATGACGGAGGGAGAGGGAAAGGGACAGAGTATAAATCAGAAGACCTTGCCGTCATGCTGGTTGCGCCAACTTAGGTCACACGTGCACCCCTAGACTACTAATAGTTGCTAGAAGAAGGCTGTGAGTTTCTGTCTGTGTTCCTGAGCCATTCTCCGGCAAGGTGAATGGGCTTGCCATGATTCATTACGACCCTACATACATCAGCATCTACCTCTGGAGATAGTGTCGGGGTCAATGTCTCATGTATTGCTTAAGCATCTTGGGGGAGAGCTTAATCAGGTTTCCCTTAGAAGGAAAGGAGGGAGGAGTTGTGTAGACAACTGGAAGCATCTCTTATGCAGGAAAACTTTAGGCAGTGACTGCCACATGGGTAGCACAGGGCATGGAGCTCACAATCGGGAGACAGTAAATGACCAGCTCTTGATGCGGCTCTTCTTACTGTTTATTACAGCCTGTGACATGGGGGATGAACTATATCTGTGTTGCGGAGGGAGATGATTAAGTTGGAAGAGAAGAAGGCATGCCTGTTCCTGCCCATGGAAACTGTGTCCTGTGATGTGAATGGCTAGAGGACAGAAAACAGGCTTTCCTTCATGCTTTGAGGAGGCTACCCCATCTGGTTTGTAGAGGGGGTGCTTGGGTCAGGGTCCTACCTTAAGATACATGAGCCAAGTGGAAACTTCAGTCCACGTAGGGATCCTTGCTGCCTCCAAAGGATTTGAACTAGCATAAAACAGAAAGAAAATTTAAGGCTTCCTATGAAAATTTCCTCTTGAATTTACTATAATCATCTCGTGCTAAAAAATGATCCTTTTGAGGTGGGGTTGGTATTGGGTGTCACCCAACAGCCTTACGGGGCTCCCAACCATCCCTGTGCTTGCCCTGTTCCTATGTTGGGCTCTTTCCTTCTTTCTGAAGTTTCTATTTATTACCATCCATGAATGTTAGTCACAGGGTAGAATTCCCTCCCCACCACGATGCATTGTTTTGACTTTAGGCCATTCCTGGAACTTTTTACTATTCTGAGCACTACTCATCTCAATTTATTGTCCTGGCCATTCGTGGCTGCTCCGTTGGCTGTGTTTGATGGAGAGTGCTTTGTGGCTTGTGAAAAGCATTTTTGAGACACTTGCAGTTAGATAACATCCCTGGGTCTCAGGAATCCTTTTTTAAGCATCACCACCATCTACATTAATCATCCTGTTTTTGATGCCTAGACAAAAGATGTGAAACAGTTTCTGTAGGGCTTGGGGACTGTTTCTAGGAGCTGTTTCTTCCAGTCTGGAGAGGCAGCTTCAGTCTGAGCTGTGGGGGCGGTGTGGAAAAGCTTTTGGCTCCTGAATCACAATAAGGATTTGAATCGAGGGAGCCCACAAAGATTCTGCCCATAAAGCTGTTTCACTCTTGTTTTTCTCTTTTTAGAAGTGAGGCCCTAAGTATTAATGTTTTCCCCCACCGAATGCAATTATGCATGTGGAGTGCAAAAAAGAGGGGAGACTCAGAAATTATTCCACCTCTCTCTGTTTTTCCTAAATAACTTACTTGAGTTCTCAGAATCTTGGGGAGAGTGTGCTGATGTGTTCTGAGTCTGGCAATACTGGTTTACGAGGCTGGGAGTTTCTGTCATTCTCTCAGGCTTGTCAGCAGAGAATTGTGGCTCCTGAAGCCATTTCCTTTGGTCTGTCCAGCTGAATGTTCTGTTGTCTTAACTGGCGGGCTCAGTCCAGCCCCAAGTCCTGAGCCAGTGCTGACAGTAGGAATGTATCTGCAATTTCAGCCCTATCTACTATGCAATACCTCTGAGAACTGAAGTAAGCGCCCTGCAGACAGAGGACACCATTGCTATGCCACATGTGCTAACTTTCACACTTGCCAATGTCCTTTGCTGGCAACCAGCCCCAAGGGTAGGTCCTGACCTCTTGTATGCCCCCAGAGTTGTTGCACGCCCCAATATCCTGTGATGTTCCACCTGTCAGATGTCTGCCTTGTTCTAGCAGCCCCTATCTCCAATAGTCTCTACCAAGCAGAGTCCTGCCCTGAGCCTTAGTTTGCAGGATGGAGTTCTTCATGTCATATGAGGCTCCTTCCTCCCTGGTTCTGATCCATGCCTCCCTGCATTTGGTCAGCAGTCTCAGAATCTACCTAGTTACTGATTCTGAAGGGTATGACTACTGCCTGGGTTTGTCATTTGTTAAACAAACCCTGTTGATTCCTGTCTGGGCCATTTGACACTGTGTCTTGACTGACAGTCGAAAGATGAGCATTGTAAAGCCTAGAGGGCGGGAGATGTTCCGAGGGTTCAGGAGTCCATGTATCCATCGTGGACTGAATGTAGATTGAATGTAAACTGAATGTGGAGTGTCTTAGGTGAATACATACATTATGTTTTTAAAGTGTGTGCAGGTCCTTCTATGTATGATTTTGTTAGACATAAATCCATTTAAAAATGCCACTGAATTCATAGCATCTTTTGTCATTATGTATCTTCTAAAATCATTGGATACCAGCAATACAACACAGTAAGATGCTGAAGTCAAAGAAAGCCCTCTTTTGCAGTTGCAAAAGCCCTCTCTGCTGCACTCACCTGCTCTCTCCGCTCTGCTAACTCCTCTGGGTTGCAGTACTCTGACTGCAGGACAGAACTCCCCACAGCGCTTCATTCTGCCTCAAATGTGAGCTCTAGCTGGTGGCTTTTCCTGTCAGATACTTTGGGTAGGGGGCGTCAGGGTGGAGGCGTGCTGAGCTAGCTCCATTGTTATCTTCAGGCATGTTGACTACAGAGTTGTGCTGACCCCTGAACCTCTAAATATGATGCAGTTGCCACAAAGTTTCTGAGATATTCACAGTCAGCATCCACATAACTGTCCCATTCTGTAGAAATAAATAGAAGTAAAGGGCAGAACAGACAATTTCTAAGTTAATATTTGCCAAAACTAACTCAGATTTGATCAGACTATAAATTCTTGATGGAAGAAGCTGATATTCTGAACCTGTTCCTACCCACCCCCATCCCACTACATTCCCAACATACCCAGGTGTAAATCTGAGATACTGGATTCCAAGGGAAAATCCCTGAGTTCTGGGTCTAAGTGAAGCCTTGCCTTGAATTCAATATAACTTTCTGATGACTCTCTGAACCTCCGAAGTTATTGCAGAGGAAGAGTGGCTCAAAGCTGTAACAAAGCGCAGGAGGGGCAGGGGGCTGAATCCCAGAAAGCTTGTTTAGCACCAGAGCCCACCCTCAGGCCCAGGGCAGCTATCCTTGTTTTTGAAACAGACCATTGGCAACCATCTCTGCTGTGGGGGAGCCTTATATAAATAATGCCTGTGTCTCCTGAAACTCCATGGTCCTAAGTGGAGGGAAGTCCTAGCTGGAATTTGGTGAGGCCATTCAGTTGTGATATGGAGTTCATTACTCCTGAAAGAGAAAGTGTTAGTAACTCAGTCGTGTCTGACTCCTTGTCACCCCCCATGGACTGTAGCCCACCAGGCTCCTCTGTCCATGGCATTCTCCAGGCAAGAATACTGTAGTGGATTGCTATTTCCTTTCCCAGGGGATCTTCCCAACCTAGGGATTGAACCCTGGTCTCCCTCATTGCAGGCAGACTGATCCACCAGGGAAGCCCTTTCATTGCTCCTGGGCCACCCTTTCTGAGTCAGCGAGTGAGCACAGGAGAGCCAGCTGACTGGGGGAGTCACGGACAGGAGAGAAGAGAGACCCAGGGTATACCATCCCATCACAGTAACACCTCAGAGGACAACGCCTGAGCTCCAAGAGAGGCAGTAACAGTAACAGATTTCCCTGGTTCCTGCCATTTTGGAAGAATTCTCCCAGGAGATTGGGACAATGTTCTATAGCTCTCTTGTCTGGACCGTGAGAAAGGCCAGGACAAGCTAGATGATCTAACCTGCTGTAACAATGGCATCTGTCTTCAGACAGGGTTTTGTGCTACAAATGCAGCAGAGACAACGCTGACGTGGTGTTTACCTTCATGGAGCTTATAGCTTGAAGGAAGGTACAGGGAAAAAAAGAGAGAGAGAGAAGTAAACAAACACAGAATTCCATTTTCTGATAAGGAAGCAAAATGTGCTAGGAGAGAGGGACCGTGGACTTGCGGAAGATACAGTCATCTTTATTACTGAGTTATGAAGGATGAGAAGCAATTAGCCTACTCATGAGTGTGGGTAAGAGTGCTTTGAGCTGAGGTGAAAAGTGGGTTCAGATGTTTTGTGGCAGGAAAGAGTTTGCTCCTTTGATGAATTTAAAGAAGGCTTTTTAAGGAGATGAGGTTGTGAGAGCTGCTTCTCTAACATCACCCAAGGGCAGGGAGAAATGCCCAAGTGAAGCTGAACTAACCGAATAGCTGGAGTTAACTAGTAATCTGGAATTTAATTCCAGTTATTATTTCAAAGGGCAGTAAACATGCTCAGGAAATCTGTCTGACCTTGAATTCTGCTCCTAGTTTTATATGAAGACTTTCAGTAGGGTGATTTTTACTGCCAAATAGAATTCTATTTTATACCATGACATGTGCCTTTACAAGCAGGAGAGAACTGTATTCTCAGTAGCGGAAAAATGACCAGAAAGGGAAAGTCTTAGGAAAAACAAAAACAAAGAATTAAGCTAAGGCAGAGACAAAGCTCTTATCTGTACAACCCCAGATTCTGGTCAAGAAAAGCTCAGAGAGATCAGAGACAAGTCGTAATCTGTGATGAACAGATGGGGAGACATGGAGGACTGTGGTTGGTGAAGAGACCTAGGAAGAGCCTAAGGGATTGCATTTGGGGCATGGGATTTTCCGGGCCAAGTCAGGCTGCCTGAGAGTGTAGTCGTCTGAGAAGGGCTGTGCTTGTGCAGGGCTTTCATGTGAAACCAGGGAAGGATCCTGGTATGGCGCCCGAAGTTTAAGGAACATAAGTCTCTGTATGTATGGGTGTGTACGTGTGCACACATACAGACATTTGACAAAGACAAATGCAAAATTTCTGACAACCCTCCAAGAGCCTCAGAAGAAACATGGGCAAGAGAAAGGCCCTGAATTTTAAGCCGTATTCACTTCATGGCACCTTTGCCTGTGTGCACATCCCCTCATGCAAGTTAGGGTCTGACTTAACAAAGGAAAGAGACACCAGACTTGTCTCCTACATTGAGTCCCTGCTGTGGGAGAGGGAGAGGGAGGAGACAGAAGCAGGTGAGTCAGGGTCAGCTGTCAGAAAAGCTACAGGATGAAACCGCAATAGGCTTCTGCACAGGGACAGGTTGAAGTTGTTGTTTTGTCGCTTACTCGTGACCCCAGGGACTGCAGCACACCAGGCTTCCCTGTCCTTCACCATCTCCTGGAGTTTGCTCAAACTCAAGTCCATTGAGCTGATGATGCCATCCAACCGTCTCATCCTCTGTCGCCCCTCTTCTTCTCCTGCCTTCAATCTTTCCCAGCATTAGGGTCTTTTCCAGTGAGTGAGCTCTTTGCATCAGGTGACCCAAGTATTGCAGCTTCAGCTTCGGCATCAGTCCTTCCAATGAATATTCAGTGTTGAATTCCTTTATTATTGACTGGTTGAATCTCCTTGCTATACAAGGGACTCTCAGGAGTCTTTACCAGCACCACAGTTTCAAAACATCAATTCTTTGGCACTCAGCCTTCTTTAGGTCCAGCTCTCACATCTATACATGACTGCTGGAAAAATCACGGCTGATGTTCATGAAGAGAGAATACCAACCGTATAAGCAGTGGGTCTTCTGTCTCCTCTACTGTAGACAGCAGGATACTCTCTTGACTCAGGGCCTTGGCTTAAAATTAACTTCAACCATAGAAGGGGCTTGTTATCACTGTTGGGAATTAGTATGTGACAGGTATACCTTAGACTCCACAAAGTACAATGCATGTTGAATCCCTTCATGCTTGAACCAGACTGACCTGCTTGAAAGAACAATAGTAGGAACAGCCTTAAGTCAGTTTGGAAAGTGGAGAAATGCTTATGTCCAGGCCCTCGCTTCCTTAGCCTTGAATTCTCTGCCTACCTTCTAAAGTCCTCAGTGCTCTCAGGCAGCCCTAGCTCTTAGTTACCCCATCCCAGTCCTTCATCCTACCCTGTTGACAATTGGAATTTGCTGTTAAAACTTTACTTTTCCTAAATAGGTCCCTGAAGTCTAACTCCAATCATCCTGCTGTCCCTATGCAAACATAAGCACCCAAATCACATCTCCTGCCTTTAGTAACTTATGAAATAACTACTTTGATAAACTTCAATTCAATGAATTTATACTCAGATAGTAAGGGCAGGCCTCATGTACTTGTCTTTCTAGAAATATTTTCTCATTGAGGAAAAACTCTTCGAGTATTTACTATGTGCCAGACACTGAGTTAGACCCTGGGGGGCAAGGATGGCTAAGAGAGGACCCCTGCCTGGAAGAGACCCCTCACCCAGTGGGAAAAGACACTTAGTACAATTAGTACTAGTCAGTGCACAGAGTATTTGGAAGAAGGAGCTGGGAGAAAGCAAGGAGTGGCTTAAAAGTTGAGAATCTTACATGCTGGCTCCAGCTGGCACAGGAAATCCAATAGGATAAAGAAATCTTAGCATATCCATTAGAAGACTGAAACAGCAATACAGTATACTAACGCATATATATGGAATTTAGAAAGATGGTGACGATAACCCTGTATGCGAGACAGCAAAAGAGACACAGATGTATAGAACAGTCCTTTGGACTCTGTGGGAGAGGGAGAGGGTGGGATGATTTGGGAAAATGGCATTGAAACATGTATAATATCATATAAGAAACGAATCGCCAGTCCAGGTTCGATGCATGATACAGGATGCTTGGGGCTGGTCCACTGGTCTGACCCAGAGGGATGGTATGGGGAGGGAGGTAGGAGGGGGGTTCAGGATGGGGAACCTGTGAGGGATTCATGTTGATGTATGGCAAAACCGATACAATATTGTAAAGTAATTAACCTCCAATTAAAATAAATAAATTTAACTTAAAAAATAATAGTAAAAAAATTAAAAAAAAAAGAAGGCAACCTGTAAAAAGTCTACCTGACCAATCAAGGTGATGACCAATGTCTTGGGAGGCTTGGCTCACAAGTCTTTAGTATTTTCTGCCTGGGACCAGGTGATTGCTGGTCTCTTCCTGCTCCCAGCTGGGTATAAGCTAGATTGGAAATATTTCACAGGATCCTAGATGAATGGCAGAAAAAGTGACCATCAATTTAAACTTGAGCCCTACCTTGCTGGAAAACTGCATGGTGAGGCTGGATTTGAGAAAGCCAAAGACAGACTTGACTTGATACTGACAAAGATTCACTTTCTGACAATCCTGTTTCCCTTTAGACCTGCAGTAATATGTGTATTAGCGGGAGCTGGTGATGGACAGGGCGGCCTGGCGTGCTGCGATTCACGGTATTGCCAAGAGTGGACACGACTGAGCGACTGGACTGAACTGAACTGAACTGAGCATGCGTGTGTGTTCAGGTGTGTACGACTCTGCGACCCTATGGACTATAGCCTACCAGGTTCCTCTGTCCATGGGATTCTCCAGGCAAGAAAACTGGAGTGGGTTGCCATGCCCTTCTGTGGGGGATGTTCCTGACCCAGGGATTGAACTCACATCTCCAGTGTCTCCTGCACTGCAGGTGGGTTCTTTACCCCTGAGTCACTGGGGAAGTCTGAAGGCTAGCAATACCTGCAATTTTAGAGGGGCTATAAGGATTCGATCCCTGGGTTGGGAAGATCCTTTAGAGGAGGGCATGGCAACCCACTCAAGTATTCTTGCCTGGAAAATCACATGGACGGAGGAGCCTGGTGGGCTACAGTCCGTGGGGTTGCAAAGAGTAGGATGTGACTGAAGCAATGACACACACACACACACACACACACACACACACACACACACAAATCCATTTGTTCAAGATCCCAGTATCCTGGGGCTAATCCTCACCCTTTCAGCTCTGTGAGAAAATGATGGTTGTAAAAGTGACTATCTAGGCAGGGTGCGGTCTCAAGATGCAAAACACTGCAAATTGCTTTGAAAGCATTTTACCATGATGATCCAGATTGAAAGGTGATAGAGCAATTTGGTTTTGCTGAAAGAGGTGATTGTGTGAAAGCTAACACCTATGGTAATTCTTTTCAAAGCAGCTCGGAGTGCTGTCTTTGCTCATGTAGATCACAGATCTGGTCTGGGCATCCAGAACGAATGTCTGGTTACATGAGGCACTTCTCAGGCTTGACATGAGGACAGTTCACAAGATTGCAAATATCTGTATAACCTTGGGTTTCTGACTCTAGGTGCTGTGTTTCTGCAATGGGAGTCTCACATGTTGGAAATGACTGATAATCTCTGGAGGTGCTAAAAGCATTACTGCCAATATCTAATCTTGGGGGGCCCAAAGAATTGTTTTCACTCCCACTTTCGTGTCTGCACAGTTATCTACCTAAGTGTCACCATATGGTGTTTCTGTCTCTGCAAGTCTTCATCAATCTGATTAACACGTTTGACTTGTGTTAAAAGTTCAAAATAAAATCAAATACTGCTAATAACATTTTTAGATTTTTATATATTTTAATTTTAGGGTGTATCTTAAAATTATAATAAAATCTCTATTACATATAACTTAAAATTTTTTTTCTTAAGAAAATTTGTAGCATTCTGAGTTTATGAAAAACCATTTCTGTCTTCTTTTACTATAAAGAAGTAAAAAAGCTGCAGTTTCCTTCTGTCATGAATTATGTCTTCCAAAAAAAATGTTTTTGAGTCCTTGTTACCTGTGAATGTGACCTTATTTAGAAAGTGGGTCTTGGCAAATGTAATCAAGTTAAGATGAGGTCATACTAGATTAGGGGCAGACTCTAGACCAATGACTGGTATTCTTTTCTTTGTTTTTTTGTTGCACTGGGTCTTTGGGCTTCTATTTTTGTGAAGCATGGGCTTAGTTGCCCCACAGCCTGTGGGATTTAGTTCCCCGACCAGGGATCGAACCCACATCCCCTGCATTGGAAGGGAGATTCTTAACCACTAGACCACCAGGGAAGTCTCATGGTGTTCTTATAAGAAGAAGGACGTGTGGATAGACACACAGACTCACAAGAAGAACCACCTGAGACAACGAAGACAGGATTGGTGGTGTGCTGCCACAAATCAAGGGATGTCAAAGTCGCTGGCAACCCCTGGAAGCTACAAAGGCAAGGAAAGATCCTCCTCTAGAAACTTCTAAGGGAGCATAACTGTACAGACACCTTGAATTGGAACTGCAAGCCTCCAGAACTGTAAGAGAACACATTTATATTGTTTCAAGCCATCCAGCTTGTGGTACTTTATTGTGGCAGCCCTAGGACCTGATACATCTTCCTTGTCTGACACTCGTATATTAGGTGTTGGGTCTCTAATACAGTGTTTGCCTTCGAAGGGCTTGTGAATACCTATGCTTATTTCTGAGTCAGGTAAGTTGACTTGTATAAGTAACATCTTATCACATGGGATGCACAGAATTCCAGAGATCAGCAGCCAGAAGTCTCAGTTTTGGGGCTTCAGTGAAACAGCCTAAAGAGTGGGCTAGAGAGGAGTGCGATGTTGTTTATTATAACAGATTCAGAACTCAGTCTCCCAGACTTGTGCTGCTGTGTTGTTAATAACTTGGGGATTTCCACTACAAGGAATCTGATCAGTGTGAGAAATCTGTGAAGGATGCAAGTTCAAGTAAGTGACACCAACAAATGTGTCTCCTTGATTTGACCACGGTTTCATATGTTCTGTAAAGAAGATGGTGACATTTGATATGGTTTTATTGTTTATAATTTGTGGTTTGTAAGTTTCATCAGGTGGGAAGTTAGGGCAGGCTATCACTAGATTGCAGGTGGTTCCTTGTCTCACAGTTGAAATAATAAACCATGTGTTTTGTTCAAGGTTTATATTATAACCATATTTTATTTTAATTTTCCCCAAGTTAGTCATTATTAAAACAGATACAAATGCTGATTATAAAATAGCAGAGTGGACAATCTTACAGTAGGATCTGAGAAAATAAGCTCCCCTAAATTTGACCTTTTCGTATAATGAATTCCCAAGAATTATCCACTTATTTAAGTCTCAATCTTGACTCTATTTTTTTAACCTGTAAAAGGTAAAGTGAAAGATAGGTGAATAACTGGCTCATCTGCCCCATCCCGAACCTAATCTCTCAGAACTCTTTATTATTTAATAGCAGCAACCGTTAGTTCGAGTTGTCAAGCTAGAAACTTTTAGAGCAACTGATTCTCCCCTCTGACACTGCTCCCGTCTAAATGATCACCATATCAAGCCTACCTACCACATCTACCAACCCTTCCCTGGAAAAGGCACACACCATCTGATCTGCCTCAAGAGTGATGGCTCTGTGGTTCCTAAGTCGAGGTAATGTGGAAGAAGCGAATTCTAGAATGGCCCGAAACAGATGCTGGAGCAGTCAGCCTGAAGCGGAGTAACTGAGGAAAGAAGAGTTTGTTATTTTAAGTCATGGGCAAATCCTTTTTAGAAGCAGATGAGTGTCCATTTAAAGTAAGCTGGTCATGGAGAATGAAATGGTAACCCACTCCAGAATTCTTGCCTGGGAAATCCCATGGACAGAAGAGCCTGGTAGATTACACTCCGTGGGGTCGCTAAGTCAGCTAAGACTTAGCAACTAGACAAAACAACAACATTCAAAATGTGAGATATTTTTCAAAATGTAAAATGTTCATGGACTTTAAGTCAGCAATTTAGCTTCCAGGAATATCCTATGACTAATACAACTAGTGCTTGTAAGAAATGACACACATAAAAAGTTTTTCATGGCAGAATTGTCTGTGATAGCAAAAGATTAAAGCAACCTGAACACACATTGGCTTGACATTGATAGAAGAAGGATGATGCAAGCATACAAAAGAATATTATACAGCTACGGAAAATAATTGGCAGATCCAAATGCACAGATGTGGCAGAATCTCCAAAATCTAGTGTGAAGCGAAAAGATGTAAGGCCGTGTCTATGCTGTTCTACCAAAACATGTATACATGCAAACACACACATGTTTACAAGTGGTATTTACAGGCACACACACAAATGTTCTAACCTGTGTATTTTATAGCATGTATCTAGACAGATAGATATTTGAAATAATCATCTTCTGAAAAAAAAAATTGGGTATCGAAGGGGCAGGCCCATAGAGAACTTGCTTTTTACCGTGTACCCATGGCTCAGTGGTAAAGAACCCGCCTGCTGATGCAGGAGACATGGGTTCAGTCCCTGGGTTGGGAAGATCCCCTGGAGGAGGAAATGGCAGCCCACTCCAGGATTCTTGTCTGGGAAATCCCGTGGACAGAGGAGCCTGATGGACTACAGTTCATGGGGTCACAAAAGAGTCAGATATGACTTAGTGACTAAACAACAACAACAACTATTTTTTAACCTTTTAAATTTGGATGTTGTGCATGTGACTACTTGAAAATAAGTTGATTAAAGAAACTACAGAAAGCAGAAAAAAAAAATGAAGCAAGTTGGCATCGGCCTTGTGACACTGTGTGCACAGTGCTCTTGCGTCTGTTCTATGCCCCTGGGCCCAGGTGGAGGGGAGGGCTAGACTTGGAGGACTCGGGAGGGGAGTGGACCACCCAGCCACAAAGAGAGGAACAAGTGCAGCTCCCTGCTCCCATGCTCAATGCACCTTGTATGGTGGAGGGGGAACACCCGATGGAGTGAAAGATGGCTCCCCTGCGAGGAGAGCCCCACAAGGCCTGGTAAGTGGAGGCATTCTCTGCCCCCAGGAGGAAACAGTGGCCCTGCCTGGGGTCTGGCCTGGACTCTGTGGTCACACAGTATAATCCTAGTCAGCATAACTAGGGGAAGCCTTGATAAAAGTCGAGGTGCCCACTGTAGCACTTTTTGCTCAAACTTGTTTGTTGTTCCATCACTAAGCTGTGTCCCTGTCTTTGTGACCCCACGGACTGCAGTACCCAGGCTTCCCTGTCCTTCACCATCTCCTGGAGTTTGCTCAAACTCATGTCCATTGAGTTGGTGATGCTCAAGCTTGAGTGAGCTTCTATTGTATCATCCATGACTGAAAAGTTCTGTAACAGATGGGGCACAGCAGACTTGGGACATTCCTGGCACCAAGCGAGTTCACCAAGCTAGCTCAGGGAGCAGGCAGATGGGTGAGGCCAGCCTGGCTCCAACCCTACCTTAGGTGGTCTGGAACATCAGTACGGTGTGGGGCGCCTCTGCAGGTCAGTAGGTGCTGAATTCATCTCTTTTTATTAACTGTTCAATAGACGTTGGGCTGCAGCATATTTCGCAGAGAATATCCGGGCTGAGATAAGACCATTTCAGCCTAACACTTTTATTGGAATGAGCAACTGCTCTAAAGCCTATAAGTGAACCTCAGTGGACCCTTAAGCCACTCTTTTGAAGACACGGCATCTCTTCCCAGTGGTACCATATGTTGGCAGATGGCCTATAGTGGAATCATTTTTATTCTATAGGATAATGGTTACCTAATGCTGGCCTGTGGAAAGTCCCATCCTGCAACTAAGTTACTGACACTCCATGGAGACTAAAATAGAGACTGTGAAGAGGGTTTCTCCTTTAAGGTCAATGTATTCACTTAGTCTAGGTTATATCTTTTGTATATGTTCAGGAGTTTGAAAATGCCCTTTCTAACTGAATCTAAGTGTGAGTAAACAGACAAATCCAGAATATGGAACATTCTACAAGACAACCTGCCTGGATTCTTCAAAAGAGTCAACATAGTGAAAAACAAATAACTTTTTAAAAACACATCGTGGGGGGGATTGTTCCAGATTTAAAAAATACCAGAGAGATGTAACAATTAGACGCAATGTATGGGATAGGATTGAATCTTGGATAGGGGGAAAAAAAAGTCTTTTTATATAAAGGAGATTTTGGAAACAACTGGGAAAATTTGAATATGAATTGCTTATTAGATGATATTGAACTCAGGCTATTTTCTTAGGTGGAACAATGGTATCAAGCCTACCTACCATATCTACCAATCGTACTCTGAAAAAGTCATGCACCATCTGGTCTGCCTCAAGCGTGAAGTTTCCATGGTTCTTAAGCTGAGGTTGTGGAGAAAGTGTGGTTGTTTTGGAAAATTTCTTCTTAGAGGAGCATAACAGAGTATTTAGGGGTGAAGTGTCATGGCATCTGCAACTTTCAAATGGTTCCACAGGAAGAAAAGTTAGCATGCATGCCAAGTCACTTCAGTCATGTCCAACTCTTTGCAACCCTGTGGACCATAACCAGCCAGGTTTCTCTGTCCATGGGATTCTCCAGGCAAGAATACAGGAGAAGGTTGTCATGCCCTCCTCCAGGGGTCTTTCCGACGCAGGGATTGGACCTATGTCTCTTTTGTCTCCTGCATTGGGAGATGGGTTCTTTATCACCAGCGCCAACTGGGAAGTCAAGAAACCAAGCAAATGTGGCCAAATGTAAACAATTTGTGAAAATGGGTAAAGGGAATATGGATATTCACTGTGATATTATTTCAGTTTTTTAATAGGACTGAAATATTTCAAACTAAAAATCAGAAAGTAAGGTTCAATTTTTCTTTTTTTTTGACTTTTTTTTTCTAGTCACTTTATTTATTTATTTATTTATTTTTACTTTACAATATTGTATTGGTTTTGCCATACATCAACATGAATTTGCCATGGGTATACACATGTTCCCCATCCTGAACCCCTCTCCTACCTCCCTCCCCATATCATCCCTCTGGGTCATCCCAGTGCACCAGCCCCAAGCATCCTGTATCCTGATATTTTATTGGTACCATAAGTTTGGACTGTACTCCCTTGCATGATGTAAATACTTTAATATGAAAGTATGTTAGAAACACGCAGCTCAACAATCCCCCTTCCTTTACGAAATGATAGTCATAGGTGATAGCTGCTTTGTATTAATTTCCAAAATAAAAAATTGGGATATTAAAGAAAATAAATAAAAAAAAATTTGTCTAGAGAGTGCCCCAGTGCATGGTTTGTGCTATTCAGAGGTCTCCAGCATTCTTCATGTATGACACATGCAGAAAATGGTAATATTCACATGGCCAATGGGATGAGGCTGCCAATGTCTGAAGACGACAAGTGTAGAAACTCTGGCTACCCCCAGGATAAAGGGGCCACTGTCTTGGCACACCCATGAGCCATCTGGGCACACAAGTGTACCATTGACCACAGATTGGGAAACTCTGCTTTGATGCACAAAAGTTCTATGGACTGTTTTAGACATGACTTGAAAAGTTTGCTTGAGAAACGCTGGCTAGTGCATGTCCCACACACTGTGGATTCGTACTTATGATACTATGAATGAGGTTGAGGTTTCACTGCATATTTGTGATAGCACTAAATACCGGCGCTGTGACCTATCTCTCTAACACGCTTCCATCTGTATCATCACTCATTGCAACACTTGTTATGATGGATCTTGAGTTGTAACAAGGTTAACAACGAGGCAAACTCCTACAGGAGCATATGGAGCAAACTCAGGGGCTAATGTTCTGTCTCCGGCTTTGTGATTCAGTCCAGCTTAAATGGATTGAGATAGGCAAGAAATGAATCTGAAAACAGAAGCCCAGAAAGGAAAAGTTAGCCCAGCTTAATTCAAACCTTGCTGCTAAGTCGCTTCAGTCGCGTCCGACTCTGTGCGACCCCACAGACGGCAGCCTACCAGGCTCCCCCATCCCTGGGATTCTCCAGGCAAGAACCCTGGAGTGGGTTGCCATTTCCTTCTCCAATGCATGAAAGTGAAAAGTCAAAGTGAAGCCGCTCATTCGTGTCCGACTCTTGGCAACCCCATGGACTGCAGCCTACCAAGCTCCTCCCATGGGATTTTCCAGGGAAGAGTACTGGAGTGGGGTGCCATTGCCTTCTCCCTCAAACCTTGCTAATGAAGTAATATTTTGTGTTTAAAGTTTAATGAAGGGGGATGTGTACTAACTAACTTTATAAAACTAGTTTCTTAACCATCCTGGTGCCTGATGACTCAGAAAAAGATGCATGATTTTCATCCTCAAGAGATTCTATTTCGATTGGTCTGGCAGCCTATTTTTCAAACCCTTTTCACCCAGGTGATTCTAATGTGCCACCAAATACTGATGCCTAGAATCAAGATGATGGTAAAAAAACTGAGTGGGCTTCCCCGGTGGCTCAGTGGTAAAGAATCTGCCTGCCAGTTCAGGAGACATGGGTTTGATCCCTGGGTTGGGAAGATCCCCTGGAGAAGGAAATGGCAACCCACTCCAGTATTCTTGTATGGGAAATCCCCTGGACAGAGGAGCCTGGTGGGCTATAGTCCACAGAGTTGCAAAGAGTTGGATATGACTTAGCCACTGAACAGCAACAAAAAACTGAGAAAGGTAAAGTATTTTACAAATATGAGACATTAGCTTTATTATGTAACTACAATACTTTCCTTTCTGTCTTCTCCCAATTTCCCAACATGGTTAATGCAGTGTATTTGGAGTAGATTTGCTCTATTTTTTTCTGGAATCCCTGTGGCCTTATTCTTTCTAGTGCCTGGCAAAGACCCACATGCCCTTGGTTGGCACAAAAGAGGTAACGAGAGAGTAACACCATGAGTATATGTGAGCGTGCTACTGATTAAAAGTGTGCTTTCTCTCACAAGCCAAATAATGTTGTTTTGTGTCATTTATTGGTCTCGATTAATCATAGATTTTCTTCCTTCCATTAACGTGGGCATCTCAGACTTCTTTGCATTGACTGAGTGTCTGCACTGAGTACAAGGTAGATATAGAAATCAAGTAGTTGGGCCATTGTTTAATTCCAGACTCATTTACAACTGTTTATTTCTTAAGACAAACTTGTTAGCCAATAAAAACATGGGAATAAGATGATTTGTAGCCAAGGATAAAAGTGTGACTTGCTGAGATTTGCAAGATTGGTTAGTATGATCCTGCTAAGACACGTCAGTCATGTACGACTCTGTGCGACCCCATAGACAGCAGCCCACCAGGCTCCCCCGTCCCTGGGATTCTCCAGGCAAGAACACTGGAGTGGGTTGCCATTTCCCTCTCCAACGCATGAAAGTGAAAAGTGAAAGTGAAGCTGCTCAGTCGTGTCCTACTCGTAACGACCCCATGGACTGCAGCCTACCAGGCTCCTCCATCCATGGGATTCTCCAGGCAAGAGTACTGGAGTGGGGTGCCACTGTCTTCTACAAGTATGATCCTAGAGAAGTAAAAATCATACAGGCTCAAACATTCTAGTGAAGATAATGATGATGTTTACTATCTCTCAGACCCTGTTCTAAGTGCTTTTTACCCATTAACGCATTTAACCTTCACAGCACCTCTATGGGTTAGACGCTATCATTTACATCTCCATTTTACAGGTGAGGAACTTGGGAATAGGTTTGTTCTAGACTTGACTTCACCACTAATTAGCTGTGTGAGTTTGGTTATGTTACTTCATCTATGAGGTTCTGTTTTCTGATTGGATTAGTGAATCTCTACGGCTCCTTTCTGCTTGATGGTTCAGTAACTTCGTGAGTTATAAATTCCTAATTTGGTGCAGTGATTTATTCTTTCTACCCTTGCATAGTGTAGAAATGAGTGAGAAAATGATGAAAATGCCGGTAGTAGTATCAGTTGAGCCATGGCACCTCAGGGTACATAATTGCTATCTTTTGTAATATTTCATAAATACTGATCAAACAACTGCTAGTATACTTATGATTCAAAGAACGATACTTATGCTAATACATCTGACAATGACACAGCTACATAGTTAAGACTTTCCATTCTCCTTTCAAACTTGCAAGTGTGGACAGTGAGATTGAGATGTAGGTAGTTAAAATACCCAAGGAACTTAAGAGGACTGAAGTACACTCTTTTACTCCAAATGGCTAGAGGATTAACGGGCAGTATTCTTCTCTGGGGTGACTTACTCATTCCAGAGAAACAACATCCTAAAGGGGAGGCTATATGCAATGAAAGCCAATTTTAGAATCATTCAGGTCTTTTTTCTGCTTTACCATTGGAACCTTGAAATGTATGATTTTCTATTCTCTATCTGCAAATCTGGGTGTTCTCATGGCCATGTATTAAAAATTTATGAAAAAGAGGACAGATAGATAGTGGAAAATATTCTCAGCTGTGTATGTCTATCTGGCACTTCTAACATTCTATTCTCCATGAAACTATGAAGTTTAAGGATTCCTCCGAGTATTCCAATGACTCACATCAATGAAGGTGGTAAATATGTTGGGCCAAAACATCGGAAACATCTTTGTCAGCAGGGAGCAGAAGTTATATTAATTAAAATGTTCTGAGAAGGTACAGGGTACACTCCCAACGAGTCATGAAACTATTTTAATCCTAATTAAGGATGTTCCCTGCTGGCGTCTAGTAACATGGGAAATTAGAATAAAAAAGTCTACGGCATATCTAGAAGTAGAGTCAGTGGATTTAAGCTGAATCCCCCCAAGCTAGGAACAGGGCATATTTTGATAGAAAACCACTATCTTATTAATTGATGTTTATTTAACCTTCTTTCCATGTTCAGAGATGATTAGGGAAAGGTAGAGAGTAGGCTGCAGTCCATGGGGTTCCTAGGAGTCGGACACGACTAAGGGACTTCACTTTCACTTTCATGCACTGGAGAAGGAAATGGCAACCCACTCCAGTGTTCTTGCCTGGAGAATCCCAGGGACGGGGGAGCCCGGTGGGCTACTGTCTATGGGGTCACACAGAGCTGGACACGACTGAAGTGACTTAGCAGCAGCAGCAGCAGAGAGTGAAAAGGTCAGAAACAGGTGAAATTTGGGTAGAAGTGTGAAGGGCTTGAGCTACTGAGAAACAATCAGTGACCTTAGGAGGGAGAAATGTTATGGAATGGAGGGTGTCTCCCACTATAGGATCACTGGCCTACTCTGACACCATTGTCCATGTGGGTCTAAGAGCCTTAGTATCCAGACCTTTGGGAAGAAATGATGTCACCAGGATTTTCAGCCTATGACCTAGATAAATTCTTCTATTTTAGGATGATTTGGTGATTCACCATGAAAGCTTAGTATTTTTCTGCAGGGATTCTGAAAACCTAATAAATCTATTGGGACATTTCCTCACTGCACCTCATCATGTGTATACATATTTGGAGGTAATCATGAACTGACATCTCCATTGTCGAGAACATCATCATTAATTCTTTCAAGCATTAGTGCATAGATGGAACTTTCATTGCTGCAAAGTGTGAGTTAAATAATCCAGGCTGAAAAAAGAGGAGGTAGCATCGTGTTATCTGGACCTCACATTTCTGGTAAAGCACCAGTTTTCAAATGACAACATCTAGGCTCATCCTTCTCACTCGAAAATGATTTGAGAGGCACGAACGTGGGTTAACATTCAGAGATAGAGCGTTTGTGCTCCTTAAAAAAGGCTTTCCTGAATGGGAAAAGAGAAAAACATTACTTTTTGATTTGTGGTGATACAGAATAATGATTTTGTGAATTTGAAGACACTTCTTTTTTCAACTTTAAAGCTGAAAGAGCATTCTTATTCATTGAATGGTTTCTGTTGGTACTGGTAGAACTGACTGACCTTCGAGAGAGGGAGGAGAAACTAGCTTCTGGTCAGAGGACAAGCTCCTGAGCTTGCTTAGTTCTACCAGGAAGGAGTAAGCGCAGTATTTCTGGCCCTACCACCCATGTGTACCCTTGGTTAGTAGTCTGCAGAGCAGAACCCACAGACTGGGAGTGTATGACATTCACATTAATCCGCACGTGTAACTGTCAGTTATAAGAGCACTAACAGGCAGCCTGATAGAACACTATGCCGCAGATGACTCTAATCGGCACAACATATTGGTTTTCGAGCATTCTCAATTTGTTTCTCAGGACGAAGTTGATTCTTTTTTAATGACTTTGCCAGTTTACTGTTGTTTTCCATGGCTTTTGCAACATTTTCTTCTACATGGCTTTACCATGTGTGGGAAAGGCCCTACCACAATTAATGCTGAACTGGTTATCACAAACTGGTTTAATAGGATCGAGACGACATGGACCGACTTGAATGCTGTCAGATAAAAAAGTTGTGGCAGCAAAAGATGGATAGATGGATGTAAAAATCATTGTAAGGGCGATTTTTGCCTGGATTCAGTCTAAATACATATCAAAAAATTGTAAAATAGAATCTACCAGCTAAAACTAATGAGCACAAAACTGCATTGATTTGGCCCAGGGTGGACAAATAGAACATCTGGCATATTTGGCACCAATGACACAGCTGGCATTGTTGGAAACGTTTCTGCAGAAGGTACAGATGCAGAAATGGGAGAATTGGTACAAACAGTGCAGATGGAACAGTTGGAACAGATGACAGTGGGCAGAGCTGGCGATGCTGGCACAGGTGTCATAACCTCAACAGCTGGCACAAGTTGTGACAATCCTGGGATTTCTTAGTACAAGGCACATGTTCATTTTGGCTTTGGCTGCAGAGAGATAAGAGCATTTTATAATTAGTAAATGTGCCATTTAAAAAAGAACTTTTCCCCCCCATCCTTAAGGACATCCGCCTCCAACTGTTAAAGCGTGGAATGTGCAGCTTTTTTTTTTCAAATTAGAATTTCCCTGAGAAAGCCATAATTGATAAATACAGATTTCAAAGAAGAGCCAATTAGAAAATGTTGTTCTGATATAGATAAAATTTATGAATGGAATTTCTTCATAGGAGCTTTGTGAGAAATAAAGGTCAAATTCTTGGAGATAAAAATGCACTTTGCATTTAAACCAAAATTTGTTATCAAATTGGAGGGTTATTTGTTTCTGAAATATAATGACTATTTCCCAATGATATGAAATTTCCTGCAGAATCACACTTGAAGACATGGTACAGAATTGGAAAACTGTCTACAGAACAGGTTGGGAAAGGAGAAAAAAAAATGCTGGAATACATAATATGGAGAAATCATGATATTGCCACTTTCAAATACCAATGGGACTTGGCTCTAATCTCATCTAAAATGCTATAATTTGGACTCAAATTAAAAATACAATATAGTCGAATCTTTTGGGTAATGACATTTAATATCAGCTAAAAAGTTGAGAGAACAAAACAACTTGTTTGTTGGTAGCTAGAAATCACTGTTCTCTTGTAATATTTTTATTGTAACAAAGGTCTGTTCCTATTATGGGAAAGCCACAAACTGTTATCTACTTATAAAATAATAACAAAGGGTTAAGAAATGGGTTCTTAAATCTATATGAACAGTTTCTTGAACATAGTATAAGTTCTTATAGAATGTTCTTGTTGAGAACATCTAAATTCATGTTGAATAAACGAAATAGCAATGTTCAGAATTTTTTAAGAAATCAATGATTGCCTTCCAATTAACCACTAATTTTCTACTAGGAAGAAACAAAGAGCATCAGGTCTCAGTTCTCCCTAAAGCCTCAAACTTGACACGTAGATTTTAATCAACTTCCTTCCCACAAAGTGAACCATTGATGAAAAAGTTTAGTTGGATGGCATCCACTCTGTGTCCTCAAGTAAATCCAAAATCCTTTCGGTTCCCAGTTTACCTTGAACTAAAAATCAGTGTCATCAGCTTCTATTGATAATCAATATAATGCAGTGACTGCTTTATATGTGTTTTGAGACTTTTGAAAACTACAATGAGGGTTATTTACTTCTCATTGGATGTCAAGTTCTTGACCATTAAAACATAATGTTGTTGTTTCCAGATGGTTCTGCACATTGCAGCTATATTTAATAAAGAAACTGTTTAAACTTGTTTAAATGTTTGATTTCAATTTCTCCTTTACTTCTACTTCGTTATAACCTCATTTTGAACCCAACTCAACTATTCTTATTATTCAGAACTTTAATTCTATCACTTACGTTTAGTTCATTTTTTCAACTGAGATGACAAAAGATGTTTCTGATTAAAACTGATGAAGTACCTTAATTTGTTAACTGTGCTTTTGTGACAGTGCAATGAAGAGATAGAAGAGGAGGTAAGAGGGCTTACTCTTCTTTCAAGACACAAAAAAGATGGTTTTTGTGGCTGAAACTCACATGAACATTGTTTTTAGTCAGTAAATGCTTTATGAAAAGTGATCAACTTATTTTTGAATTCAAAAGCCTGGGTCTTTCCAGGCTTTGGCATTTGAGGGGTCGGCAAAAGTTTTTCTGAAAGATGAAGATGAGGATGAGTCATTCTTTTGAGCCTCTGCCTTTCCCAGGAATTAAATGAAAATGAAACATGAAAAATGCAATCTGCTGCAGCAGTGTGATTCCTCTATCATTGTCCCAGCCACTATCTATTTCTAAGCACATTGAACTTTCCAATTCACTGGCGTCTCCTCTTATGTAAATATCCCTTTCCTTCTCTAACTCCAAGACATCAGCACTTGCTTTCATTCCATCCTTCAAACAGTTGCTCTACATTATGCCTCTCTTCTGTCCCTGGGGCAGCTTCTTGTTTCTGCACATGGCAACCTGGGATATATATTTTTTCCTAGGCTTAAAAAAATTCATTATGTTGGAGCGGTGGTGAACAAAAATAAAGCAAATCATCTAAAATAAAAAACCATTTAGGATGTTAAACAGAAATTCCAGAGAAAATTATATATTAATGTCAAGAATTGAGAAATTTTTATATTAAACCATCACCTTCTTCCACTTTCCCTGCATTCATTTTCCTCTTGCATCAGCTACATGTCCCCAACCAGACCTCAGCCCCAGCTGCTCCCTGGGGTCATGAGCATCAACTGCTGCCCTAAGTACACTACCAAGGTTTTTTTGTGAGAAGACAGTGTTTTCTCTCCCTAGCCCCATCACAGAAGGCTGTATTCTACTGATCAAGATGCAATGACACGTCTGTATAATGACCCACTCTGCTCAGTCTGTTGGAAGTGGGAAAGGAGAGAAGGACAGACAGATAAAAATTAAGTGGAATTTTTTTTTGAGGGGAACACAAGAGTAGGTCTGTATGGAGACTGTTGGGCTATTTTTTCATTGCAGTTTAGAAATGAGCTTATTTTTAGTGATTTGTGATCTAGAACTTTCAGACCAGCCAAGAAGCTACAGTCTAGTCCCCAAAACTATTGTGCTGGTATCTATCATTGTGTTATGCGGAATAATTCACTGAAGTGTGGATCACTTCCTTTTAAAAAATGTTTTAATATGAGAAACATAACCCATACAAAAGAAGTAAATAGTCTAGAATACTGAGATCTCAGGTACCCATTACCCGGACTTAACAATTACTAATATTGTCAATTTTAACACAATGACCCTCATGTAATAGCTATTTCTTCAGTATCGTCTAATTTCTAGTCTCTTTAAGGTCTCCTGCTTATGCCAAGGATATGTTCATGTGGTTAGTTTATTCCAGTAAGGACCCAAACAAGGTTCTGATTATGTCTCTTAAGTTTGTTTTATTCTCTCCTCTTCATTCCATTGATTAGTGAGATAAACGAGATCAATCGTCTTTAGAATGTTCTGAGCCTGAATTTGTATCCTCTATCTTTGTATTTCCTGTAAACTAGTGTTTACAGCTCTAAGCTTGATTGGACTCAGGTTCAAGTTTTTGGAACATTTCATAATTTGTGTTTCCCCCACAATATCTCCCATCAGGACGCTCCCATAACCCTCTTATCCTTATCTGTCAGAGGGCAGACAGAATGAAAACCACAATCACAGAAAACTAATCAAACTGATAACACGGAGCACAGCTTTGTCTAACTCAGTGAAACTATGAGCCATGCCGTGTAGGGCCACCCAAAATGGATGGGTCATGGTGGAGAGTTCTGACAAAATGTGGTCCACTGGAGAAGGGAATGGCAAACCACTTCAGTATTCTTGCCTTGAGAACCCCATGAACAGTATGAAGAGGCCAAAAGCTATGACACTGAAAGATGAACTCCCCAGGTCTGTAGGTGCCCAATATGTTACTGGAGAAGAATCGAGAAATAACTCCAGAAAGAATGAAGAGACGGAGCCCAGTTGTGGGTGTGACTGGTGATGGAAATAAAGTTCAATGCTGTAAAGAACAATATTGCATAAGAACCTGGAATGTTAGGTCCATGAATCAAGGTAAATCGCAAGTGGTCAAACAATAGATGGCAAGAGTGAACATAGACATTTTAAGAATCAGTGAACTAAAATGGACTGGAATGGGCGAATTTAATTCAAATGACCATTATATCTACTACTGTGGGAAAGAATCCCTTAGAAGAAATGGAGTAGCCCTCATAGTCACCAAAAGATTCTGAAATGCAGTGCACCCAATTGCAATTGAGTGCAATCTCAAAGATGACAGAATGATCTGTGTTCGTTTCCAAGGCAAACCATTCAACCACAGTAATCTAAGTCTATGAAGGAAATGACAACCCACACCAATATTCTTGCCTGGAGAATCCCATGGACAGAGGAGCCTGACAGGCTACAGTCCATGGGATCACAAGAGTCAGACACCACTTAGCAACTAAAGAGAGAGAGATGCCCCAACCAGTAGTGCTGAAGAAGCTGAAGTTGAACAGTTCTATGAAGACCTACAAGACTTTCTAGAGCTAACACCCCCCAAAAAGATGTCCTTTTCATTATAGGGGACTGGAATGCAAAAATAGGAAGTCAAGAGATACCTGGAGTAACAGGCAAGTTTAGCCTTGGAGTGCAAATGAAGCAGGGCAAAGGCTAATAGAGTTTTGCAAAGAGAATCCGCTGGTCATAGCAAACATCCTCTTCCAATAACACAGGAGAAGACTCTACACATGGACATCACCAGATGGTCAACACCAAAATCAGATTGATTATATTCTTTGCGGCCAAAGATGGAGAAGCTCTATATAGTCAACAAAAACAAGACCGGGAGTGACTATGGCTGAGATCATGAACTCCTTATTGCCAAATTCAGACTTAAATTGAAGAAAGTAGGGAAAACCACTGCACCATTCAGTTATGACCTAAATCAAATCCCTTAAGATTGTACAGTGGAAGTGACAAACAGATTCAAGGGATTAGATCCGATAGAGCCCCTGAAGAACTAAAGATGGAGGTTCATGACATTGTACAGGAGGCAGTGATCAAGAACATCCCCAAGAAAAAGAAGTGCAAAATGGCAAAATGTCAGAGGAGGCCTTACAAATAGTGGAGAAAAGAAGAGAAGCTAAAGGCAAAGGAGAAAAGGAAAGATATACCCATTTTAATGTAGAGTTCCAAAGAATAGTAAGGAGAGATAAGAAAGCCTTCCTCAGCAATCAATGCAAAGAAATAGAGGGAAACAACAGAATGGGAAAGGCTAGAGATCTCTTTAAGAAAATTAGAGTTACCAAAGGAACATTTCATGCAAAGATGGGCTCAGTTAAGGACAGAAATGGTAGGGACCTAACAGAAGCAGAAGATATTAAGAAGAGGTGGCAAGAATACACAGAAGAACTATACAAAAAAGATCCTCACGACCCAGATAGTCATAATGATGTGATCACTCACCTAGAGCCAGGCATCCTGGAATGTGAAGTCAAGCAGGCCTTAGGAAGCATCACTACAAAGCTAATGGAGGTGGTGGAATATCAGTTGAGCTATTTCAAATCCTAAAAGATGATTCTGTGAAAGTGCTGCACTGAATATGCCAGAAAATTTGGAAAACTCAGCAGTGGCCACAGGACTGGAAAAGGTCAGTTTTCATTCCAATCCCAAAGAAAGGCCATGCCAAAGAATGTTAAAACTACTGCACAATTGGACTCATCACACATGCTAGCAAAGTGATGCTCAAAATTCTCCAAGCCAGGCTTTAACCGTACATGAACTGTAAACTTCCAGATGTTCAAGGTGGATTTAGAAAAGGCAGAGGAACCAGAGATCAAAATGCCAACATCTGTTGGATCATCAAAACAGCAAGAAAGTGCCAGCAAAACATCTACTTCCTCTTTATTGACCACGCCAAAGCCTTTGACTGTGTAGATCACAACAACTGTGCAAAATTCTTCAGGAGATGAGAATACCAAACCATCTTACTTGCCTCTTGAGAAATCCGTATGCAGGTCAAGAAGCAACAGTTAGAATTGAGTATGGAACAACAGACTGGTTCCAAATCGGGAAAGGAGTACATCAAGGCTGTATTTTGTCACCCTGCTTATTTAACTTATATGCAGAGTACATCAGGTGATACGCTGGGCTGGATGAAGCACAAGCTGGGATCAAGACTGCCGGGAGAAATATCAATAACCTCAGATATGCAGATGACACCACCCTTATGGCAGAAAGCAAAGAAGAACTAATGAGCCTCTTGATGAAAGTGAAAGAGGAGAGTGAAAAAGTCGGCTTAAAGCTCAACATTCAGAAAACTAAGACCATGGCATCCAGTCCCATCACGTCATGGCAAATAGATGGGGAAAAAATGGAAACAGTGACAGACTATTATTTTGGGCTCCAAAATCACTGCAGATGGTGATTGCAGCCATGAAATTAAAAGACGTTTGCTCCTTGGAAGAAAAGCTATGACCAGCCTAAATAGCATACTAAAAAGCAGAGATATTACTTTGCCAACAAAGATTCGTCTAGTCAAAGCTATGGTTTCTCCAGTAGTCATGTATGGATGTGAAAGTTGAACAATAAAGAAAAGCTGAGTGCCGAAGAATTGATGCCTTTGAACTGTGGTGGTGGACAAAACTCTTGACAGTCCCTCGGACTGCAAGGAGATCCAACCAGTTCATCCTAAAGGAAATAAGTCCTGAATATTCATTGGAAGGACTGATGTGAATCTGAAACTCCAGTACTTTGGCCACCTGATGTGAAGAACTGACTCACTGGAAAAGACCCTGATGCTAGGAAAGACTAAAGGTCGGAAGAGAAGGGGTTGACAGACAATGGGATGGTTGGATGGCATCACTGACTCAATGGACATGAGTTTGAGTAAGCTCCAGGAGTTGGTGATGGACTGGGAATCCTGGAGTGCTGCAGTCCATGGGTTCACAAATATTCAGACATGACTGAATGACTGAACTAAACTGATATGGAATATATATTATATATGTATTAATATAAGAGATTTATTTTTCTCTGACTCCACTTTGTATAACAGGCTCTAGGTTCATCCACCTCACTAGAACCGACTCAAACGCATTACTTTTTATGGCTGAGTAATATTGCATTGAATATATGTACCACAACTTCTTTATCCGTTCATTTGTTGATGGACGTCTAGGTTGCTTTCAAGTCCTAGCTATTGTAAATAGTGCTGCAATGAAGATAGTGTATATACTCTTGATCCTTTAGACTGTATTCATCTATTCTCAAGCTTCTTTTCATTTATCAATATATCTTTATCTTTGTACAATCTCCAGAGAGTCCTTCAATTGTTAGCAAAAATTCTTTGATATTCATTTATTGTGCATGCTCAGTCCCTTCAGTTGCATCCAACCCTTTGTGATCCCGTGGACTGTAGCCCACCAAGCTCCTCTGTTCATGAGATTCTCCAGGCAAAAAGACTGGAGTGGATTGCCATGCCCTCCTCCAGTGTATCTTCCCAACCCAGGGATCAAACCCACATCTCCTGGATCTCCAGCATTGACAGGCAGATTCTTTACCACTGAGCCACCAGTGAAGCCCCTAAAATTTTAAATTCTTATCTAGTTTTTTGGTCCGCTTGAAAACAAAAAGTTTTGATATTACCGGTCTAAGACTAGTGAATATAAAACAGAATGTTTTCCAGGAGCAGTTAACAGTAAATATAAACACCCTTAGTAACAATAAAACATTCCAGTTTTTATGAAACCTTAAGAAAAACATCTAATTTCCGTGTAAAGTTTGATGTTTAACTTCCATGATTTCATTTGATCATTACTACTACCCTGTGGGGGAGGATATTTGAACAGAGGAGAAAGCTGATACAGGGAGAGATCAAATGACTTAAGCAGGGCTGCACAACCAGAAAAGGACAAAGCCAGCAATCAGGATCCCTGCTACATCCAATTTAGAGTTATTGCACTCTGCTTTAGACAGAAAATATTTAACTTCCTTCTGCCTGTGAAATTGCAGCCCTGTGCAAGGTGTTATGGAAACTTCCAGTTTGAGCATGCTCCTTCAGGGGTCCAGTAAGATTCACAATCTATTTTCTGTTTGCCTGCCAGAGGACGTTTGACTGCCTTCCTAATTCTCATCTCTCTCTTGGACATCTCCCATCTGAAAACCTTTTCCTCCTTTTTGTATTTGCTGAGAGAGAGCTGGACTTTTATGTGGTCCCCTCTTCCTTTTCCTTCTTTTACAAGGACAGAAAAAAAGTTGGAGAGGAATAAGGTATAAGACTTTTGTCAAATATTCATCAGATCCTCTAATGAGATTTTTCTCCCTTCTGCCCCCAAATATGAAAAAGTTTTTCCGGGTAGCCATTCTTTTAGATCATTTTTTTTCTCCTTTCTGGTGAATGTCCAACCTGCACTGGGAAGAATTTCTTTATTAAACTCCTCTAGTTTTTGACATGATTTCTTCCATCGACACGTTTTAAAAAATTGCCTTTCTTGTTCTCTGGCTCTTGTAATAAAACATACATTAAATTGTATATCAATCTAATTAAATTCAAATGTAAATAGAGATACATATTATTTTTCTTATGATGTTTTTATGATAACACTGTAACCATTCAAGTTGAGACACAGTACTCACTCATTGATTAGTGTCTTATTTTTAGGTCTTTTCACTGGTAACGAAGAAGGTATATGGTGCTTTTGAGATAATTGCCAAAATTATGTTAGGGAAATTTCAAGAACTTAGAATTACTGAGCCCAAAGAAGACACCATGACTGACCATCTCTTCAAAGTTCTACAGTTTGTGATCATTGTAAAAAAGATCCAGTCAGTCATTGTATTCACTTTAAAAATCCAAGTGAAATATATTTAAATGATAAAAAAAATAGTTAAAGACATAAGGAAGTAACTTAAGAGTAATTGTTTAAATATCAGAGCATCATTGTAAGGAACTCTTGTAATCTGTAAGAACAACAACAGAAAGCAATCATGATATTCAGCAATCATGACTAGACCACAAAATGAACTGGATACTTGCTGAAAAAGCAGGTCTGCACTTTTGCCTCCTCAAACCTAGGAGTCTCTTTGCTTTTCAGAGTTCCCCTGAATATGCCCACTCCCACAGTAGGGCTGAGGTCTCTTTTTTTTATCATCTGACTCTAGCTTTGGGCCATTTCTTCTTTTTCCTTCTCTCAACCTCCATCTTCACAATGACACACTGCGTTCAGTAATTGCTGTCTTTTGCAATTGTTCTAGCTCCAAACTGGCTGATGAGTGGAGAGACCCAGCAGTCCGTCAAAATGGTGCAGAGTGCCTGAAGCAGCCATGCCCTGAGCTGGAGAAAGTGAACTGCACTTTCTGGGGCTGTTCCAGTAGGAGAGGTGCTAGTAGAGGAAATCTACAAACACTATGTTTTTTTTTTTTTTCCCCTAAGCAGGTCCATTCATAAGCCAGAAAAAAATGTAAACAGCATGCTAATTATATTTACAGTTGAAATTAAATCAAGAAGCCCTGGAAACACTCGAGTGAATAAAGTGAAATGCTCCTCAAGGTTTCAGAGGTTAAAGTATGAGAAAGGATCACATAAAATGAGAATTAAGGCAGACAGGTATAACCCCAGTGCTTTGGAGGGGAAAAAAAACAAGCTATAGAAGTAAGCAGCAAGAGAGGAAAAATCCAGAAAACAGTAATTCCAGAGAGATCAAGAGAGAGTGGACAACAAATGAGATATGTTTGCAATATGCCATGGAAGCTAATGTGATTTGGGGCTGTGTGTGTGGAGACGTCACATCACGAGGGAGAGGTGGTGTAATTTAGTGCATTTGACAGAAACACACCTGGAATATTGTGTTCCTGGGAGCAGACAGCTATAGAGGAACTAGAGGGAAATCAGCATAGAGCAACAACAGTGATTCACAAGTGATCCGCTGATTTATGAGAAAAACGGGCTGTGTGATCTGGCTTACAAGAGTAGCAACAGTGGAGCATTTAACTTACTTTAAGGGTGTTTTCCTGGGCCTTTTACCTATGAGTCAAGAATGATTAAATTGTAATTAGCATAAAAGTATATACTACAAAATGGAGGACTGCCATTTACAAGAAGGAAAAATTCTTGGGAAGAACAGCTATGAGATTATTTAAGTAACTTTTTAGGAGAGTAGAAGGAGGGCACGGCTGGAAAAATATGAGTTACATTGTGATCATACTTTTCATTCCCAAGCGGCTAGATTTACCCTGGCCGTGACCCTTCAGTACTGAAGACTTGAGTGGACCTGCTCATCTGTCAGAACCTAGAAAATTCCCTGGATGTCTGTTCTTCTGCCAAGTTCCACTCAGAGGTGATCGTTTTTAAATCTGGTTTTAGTGTACTCCCTACATAAGTGCTTATGGCAGATGGCTTATCTTTTCCATCCTTTTGGGTGCTCCTAGTTATCTGCAAAGGCAGTGACTGAAAGCGACAATTGATCTGCCATATTCTGTATGTAAGGCTGGAGGTTGTCCCTTCATCTGAAGATTGGGTTCTAAAGGCAAAGGAGAGATTAATCTGATTTTTAAAAAAATATCTCGAAATGATTGCTGGAGGAGCAGCATTTTGTACTAGCTAATGAGGCTAATTTGTTCTTTAAATACAAGTTACTGTGCTTCCTAAATTAAAATTCACTTCTGATGTAAATAAAGAAGATATAAATATGGAGAAGAGATGTATGCTGTATTTTTTATTTTGCACTTTGGAGCCCATTCTAAGAGGAACTGTTAGAAAAGAGATTTTATTCTCTAAATCTGGGGAGATCTTTGCTTCCTGGCTTCAAATACATGGAAGGACAATGAATAGCATTCGTTTTACAAAAAAGAGAGGAAGGTGTGATGACTTTCTCTCAGCTAGAGATTGTAAAGTGCATGGTTCTGGATATTATTTCCTAAACTGTTGTAAGTCTTAACATTCTCATCCAGAAAATGAATGTGGGGAGTATATTGCTTTCAAAGTAATCACATAGTCCACTGACAAATGCTTTATTACCATTTAGCTATTTAATTAAATCTGTCATTTAAGAGGAAGTTCTTATTCCTAAATCAAGGGGTTTCCCTTCTGTTCACTGTGGTGAGGAGAGTGCTAGTTCTCATGTGACCTTGCTATAGAAGGTTTTCTTATTCTTTGTATTTTGAGTGTTACAGAGAGCAGAGCAGAGCTTTAGATAAATTAAAGCAAACAATACAAGGAAAGGCCTTAAAAGTAAATGACATTAATTTTATAAATATTGTTTGGTTAGCTCTCTAAAATAAGAGTTTGGACAACATTCTATAAGAAATAGATATTGTCTTAATGGTGCAACAACTTTTAATGCTTAAACTAACAAATTTTACAGAGCAATTATCTGAAGCATCATTTAATATGTAGTTTATCTGAGGGATTTACATTACACTTGTATGTTAGGTTTTCTTCCTGAACACTGGATTCTGACTTTTTGGCTCATAACTAAGAATTTGGCTGCCCTTTTCTTATCTCATTTTAAGTTCAGATTCAGGAACCAGGAGAAAGCTATGTTATTTATCTGATTTAATTGATGACTTATGTCTGGGATTTTGAATGGGTTTATAACATAAACGTTGCCCTTTCTGATACCAGTGATTTACTTTAAAACAATTGAAACTGTTACCTAATGGAACTTAAATTGCTGTTCACTGGCCAGGCTATGCAACAGACCAGATGAGAGCCACTGCAGCTTTAAACACAGGCACACCCAGACTAAAGATTTATTTTCTTCCCTTTCCATGCCAGATTTGGCAAAGTTTCTCTGAAACTTGCTTCCTTCCTATGCTTTTTCTTCTTTACTTTAGCACTGCTGAAAAATTTGGTGTAACAAATGGCTGTTAAAGTTGGAGGAAGAGTATGCCCGATCAAAGGAAAGATCTCTGTGTGGGGCCTAGTGTGCGGTACGAGCCCCTAGCATGCCAGAGGTACTTTCACCGTCAAATGCAAACTCTTTATCATGGTCCCCAAGGCCCTGCGGCTCTGGTTCCTGTCTACACCTGCACTCTTAGGCTGACCCGCTCTCTTCCTGCTTTATGGCATGCTTTCTGTGGCTTGAGGAGCATGTCCTTTTCTGTCATGGGGACTTTGCACTTGCTGCTCCTTCTTCTTAGAAGACCCTTCCTCCGAGTCTAAGTAGCTAGCTCTCCTCTTTTAGGTCTCAACTTAAGTGTCACCACTTTAGAAAGGACTTTCTCTCATCCTCAACCTCAGATAGCCCTGGCGCTGTCACCTTTTCTACAACTTGCTGTTGCTGCTCAGCCCTAAGTCGTGTCTGACTCTTTGCGGTCCCAGGGTCTGCAGCCCGCCAGGCTCCTCTGTCCATGGGATTTCCCAGGCAAGAATACTGGAGTGGATTGCCATTTCCTTTTTCCAGGGGATCTTCCTGACCCAGGGATTGAACCCACATCTCCTGCATTGGCAGGTGGATTCTTAACCACTTAGTAACTTACTCTCTGTTGTATTACCTGGTCCTCTTTGCCCCTCTCCTTTCTCCTCCTCTGCCCCTTCTTCCTTTTTCTTCATAGTACTTTACTGACATTGTCCCGATTGTTTAGTGCCTGTTTATTGACTGTTTACTTCCCTAGAAAGCATGTTTCATGAGAACAGAGGACTTGTATTTTCCTCTGGTGCTGAGAACAACACTTGGCCCATCAGGGTGGGTCAATGTTTCTTAAATATTGGGCAAGATATTACAGAAATATTTCATTACACATTTTCAAATCTTTTCACTGGTATAAATGGAGAAAAAAAGAAACATTAAAAATGATTGTCTTAACATATGCTCAGGCATGCCTCTTAACTACAGCTATCAGGATATAATAAATGTTGCCAACATCAGCAAACTCTTCTAATATATACACAGATGCTAGGGTACCACCATCAGAAAGGCATTCTTGTAGATGTAAAGGAAACTGGAAGACTGATGAAAGGATCAGGCTGAAAGGTTCTTGAAGTCAAGCTCCTTCATTTCAGTGATTCGTTTGGCTCCTCTGAAACTATTGTGGGACATAGGACACAACCACAGCCTGAAATGGGCTGAAATAAAATGGAATGTTGTAATAGATGCCAGTGCAAAGGAAGTGAGAGAGTCCATTCCTAGGCAGGTTGATAAGAAGTCCGGGGCCCCAGAGGAGAAAGGGGTCTGGAATTCTCAAGGAGGAGGAAAGGACAAACATTTTTTTTCTTCTCTACATTCCTTAGTCTTAGTCACATAAAACGTTTTTTTCTTTAAGCCTGGAACTGATGATTATACAACAAACAACTCAGTTTAAACTCTGTGCTAAGGATTATATGGAGAACTCCTTGGAGAAGGAAATGGCAACCCACTCCAATACTCTTGCCTGGAAAATCCCATGGATGGAGAAGCCTGGTAGGCTACAGTCCACGTGGTCTCAGAGTTGGACACAACTGAGCGACTGAGGACTCTGCAACTGAGCGAACCAGCGAGAAGGATTATATAACAACAATGCATCTTGCTTGAGGACAGTTTCTCCTTCCTGAAAAACTTCAGGCTAATCCTGTGATCTTAAAATGTAAATTATGGGAGTGGGTCTGGTAAGATCTTTACAACCTTGAGACATTCTTTTGATTTATTGTAATAACCGATTAAGAAAGTATTTAACTCCCTCGCTTAGACTAGCAATGGGGGCACTCTCTGTCCCCCTTCTCATGTCTGCGTCAGAAGCTTTCTCTGCCCCTTTTTCACTTTAACGAAACTCTGCTATGCATGAGACAAGGTGCTCAGGGCTGGAGCACTGGGATGACCCTGAGGGATGGGATGGGAGGGAAGTGGGAGGGGGGTTCAGGATGGGGAACACGTGTACACCTATGGCTGATTCATCCCGATGTATGGCAAAAACCACTACAATATTGTAAAGTAATTAGCCTCCAATTAAAATAAATAAATTAAAACAAACAAACAAACTCTACTATACAAAAGCTCTTGAGTGACCAAGTCTGGTCCCTGGTCCCAAAGCTAAATCTTCTTCTTTGGAGATAACCGACACCATTACTCGTAAGCAATCAGAAGTGAGGTAGGTTACATTCCCAAACTAAAGATCATTACCAGCATAAGGCATCTAGCACTGCCCCTTGCCTTTCCCAACAAGCAGAAGTCTGAAATGAGGAATAAATCTATGGGTACAAAAGAAGGAACCCAGGCCTCCTTCCAAGGTGTATCAAGCAGAAAATAAGAACTGCATCTCTTAGGTTCTCATAAAGGCTCCCGGTCAGCCAAGCCGTGGTTCTAGGGGAAGCAAGGAAATCTCTCCCAGGATCATTGTCACAGGCAAAGCAAAAATCTGCCTTCGTGGCAGCAGTAGCTAGAAGCCCTTTCTAAGGGTCAGGTATCACCTAAATGCTGTGTGTCTATTACCTCATTATATCTGCACCACGACCCTGTGTAATGTGTACTGTTATTATTTTCAGTTTTACATATGAAGAGACCAAGACACAGAAAAGGGAAATAATTTGCCCCCAATTAATCAGCTAGTAAGTGGCAGAGCCATATTTGAACTTGGACAGGCTGGCTCCACTGCCTGTGGAGACTAAGAGCTCTGAAGCTCTTCAATCTGTGACCTTGGTTTTGGGTAGGGAGGATTTTTACAGCCCTCTTGTCTCTGGAAACAGGAAACCCAGAGCCAGATATTAAGGAGTAACTGAAGGCTAGCTAATGGTACATTATGATGACTGAGAAACATGATGGAAAGAATGTGTTGTGATCCTGCTGTACTCAGCAAGCTCCTAAGCGGTTTGATGGAAGGGAGGCTTGCTTCTTCCTGCAAGTGTCCCTGCGTTATGTGCAGAGAAGAGAGGAGAGCATTTATGACTGTCTGAACAGGGTCCCCTTGGCTTTCTCCTTTGCTGCATCCAAATGGTGCCTGATGGCCTCGCACGTCCCACTGGACCTGCGCTAACTCAGAGAGACAGCACGGCAGAGCAGAAAGGACTTGGACCCTGGGAAGAGGCCACCCTGGACTTAAATCCTGGCTCTGTCACTTGTTAGCTGCATGACTGCTGGCAAGTTTCTGAACCTCTCTTTGCCTCAGCTTTCTCATCCACAAGATGAGGCTAATATTAGTCACTTTTCAGAGCTATTGTGAGCATAATCAATGAAATAAGACCTGTGAAAATGTCTAGCACATAGAAGGCACTCAGTAAACATTACCTCCCTCTTCCCCTCCCATATTCTTACCTAGAGAATTTCATGGACAAAGGAGCCTAGCAGGCTATAGTCCATGGGATCACAAAAAGTCAGACATGACTGAGCAACTGACACTTTTCACTCTTCCAAAGCCAGAACAAATCCTCACCTGTGGACTCTCAGAACTACATTTCAGATCGTGTGTGGTGCCAGAGTGAGTATGTCAGCAAGGGATATGCGATACAGCAAATTAGTTTACATTTTCTGTTTATGTTCTGGGAATGGAGAGCATTGAGCACAACTTGAATTATAAGTCACTGGTTTTCTTGTTGAAGGTTTAGACCTAGGCTGCGTGGTAGAGGCAGGTGATGAGGGGTGATGGAAAATAACGTTTACCCTGATCTCGACGGGTGAGTTAAGGCAATCAACTGGAGTTTACTCTGCCAGAGTCTAACACCTGTTTCTCCAAGTACAGTGAGTTACAGAGATAGCACGTCTTGTAAAAATAATGAAAATAACTCTGTGAACAGCACGGAAGTAAGTTGGGGCTACTTCCACCCACACAGAGATGAATTTTATGTGCAGAAACCCAGTGGAATATAAATGAACTGCTGTATATGAGAAAGAAGAAAGAAAAGGCTGGGACTTTAAGATGTATCTCAGGAAGAAACCTGCATGGTCTTTCCTCTGTCTCTGCAAAGCAGGATCATGAACACAGAATCCCCTTCTTGCAAGAGTATAGCTGGTTGTAATAAAATGTCATGCACAGTATGACGGAAAGCTTGTGTTCGGAGGCACTCAGTCTCAAGAGCCCCTGGCTGTTATCACAAACTCTCTAGATGCTCTTTTTTCTATGTGCCCTTATTCAGGGCACGATTTACTGGCAGCAGGTATTTGTTCATTCTGACAAATGTCAGCTTCTTAACTTTCACTTTGGAGAGGGAAGGGTGACAGGCACCATCCTGCCTGTGTTGAATTGAAGGCCTTCCCACAGTGCTTGCTGGAGGGCAAGTAGTGTGTACACGTTAGCGCCTCATGGCTGGAGCTGGCCCAGTCTCCTCTCCCCTTGTCAGGTAGGGTGACTCAGCATCAGCAGACTTGCTCCAGATGTCTTGCCAGCATCTGATTGATGTACAACCTGGGGAGCCCCCAGTCTCCCATGATGTACAAGGAGACAGGAAGCCCACAGCCTCCAAGTGGTGCCCTGGGGGTTTCTAAAGTGCACTAATGCACTAATTGAGCATCACTGTTCTGCTGTCTGCCATGCTGCTTCCACCCCTGTCCATTTCTCATTTTTCAGTTGTTTGCTTTCTAGAGGCTCACTTAATCAAATAGCCCACTCAGTTCATCAAATGACTGTTGAAGCATACAACTTGCCAAGGCGCTGTCCAAGGTACCACACCCTACGGTTAGTTAAAGGAAATGGCAACCCACTCCAGTATTCTTGCCTGGGAAATCCCACGGACAGAGGAGCCTGGTGGGCTGCAGTCCTTGGGGTTGCAAAGAGTCGGACACGACTGAGGGACTGAGCTCACAAGCTTCCCAATATTTACTTAAACTTTGAGAGAACATCAAATTGAGATGTATCCAACAAAATCCTCCTTAATAAATCATTAGTTATTGACTTACTATCTTCTCTGTCACAATATGCTTGTTAGTCTTGAGAAGAATTTAGAAATGTTTGGACATGACTCAAGCTTTCAGGAAGCTTACCATAAGTCTAGTTAGGAAGATATAATAAATAATGTATACATGGTAAATAATCTAAGAAGTATACAATTAAGAGGTAAATTTTTAAGGAAACAATAACTAAAAATGCTTTATTTTTCAAGCTCTTTAGACTTAAACATGATCTTGGTTAAAATAAAATTGTATTTTTCCCTGAACTTTTTCTTGAGATAAATTTACACATAACATTTATCATAAAAATTTACCATTTTTAAGGGTACAATTCTGTGACATCATGGTAAAATTTGTAGCACAAACTATAATGACAGAGGAATTGAAAAAGATGAAAGATTACAAAAATCTGATGCTTTTAAAGTAAATGTGACTTGAGCTCTTATTCAAAAAAGATAGATAGGACTGGAATAGATAGGGGGGAACAATGAAAATATGTCTGTGGCACACCAACAAGATTTACCTGAATGTCTCCATATAAATTAGAGTTTATGTAAAATGTTTATTCTTGTCTTTTGTGGCCATTTGAAAGTGAAACTACAAGTTTATAACTTCATAGTTCTGATAAGTGTGGAAGTTTAGAATTAAGAAATCTTATTTTAAACAAATTAAGAACTTGAGGGTCATTTTGCAATCTGATTACAGCTTTTGTTTGAACACCTTCAATAAAAATATTTCCCCAGAGGCTAAGTCTCAAGAAAAAGCTGTCAGTGAAAAATGGTTTCAATCTTTTAATTTCTCTAAGTAATAAATGTCCTACTTCTGTAAAGGTGACAGTCGCTGTATCATCTATATGCAACTGGCATGGCCCTGGAAACTTCTGATTTTTTTCAAAACTAAAATTTTCTAATGAATTTGTCTTTCTAACAGCAGAGATGACCCACTGACAAATATGCCATGACACTTCAAAGGATACCAGACATCACCACACCTGGGAAAATGCAGAGCAAACAAAATAGAGCAGAAATAAAAACAAATTCCATGACCACATCCAGAACTTATAATCAGAGTTTATTTTAAAACACATCAGACTAAAGCATAAACAAAGAGTCAAACACCTAGATTCTAGTTCAGGCACTTAATCAGCTTGGCAAAGAAATGCTAGCGAGCTTCAGTCCACTTATCTAGGCTATCATCTGAGCAATACACCCATCTCTCTTTTAAATGTGTGATGAACTTATATATAAAGAAGAGATACCTGTTCCTCCTAATTTGTATGATTTTGTTAAGTATCAAAACGGATCATGATATGATAATAAGATGGAAGATGTAATTAATATAGAAGCCATTCTGAGTAATGGCACAGATGGATCCAATCAGGAGTGTGGGAGTCATTCTCGAGGCACATTTGGATCACAGAGGTGAAGACCAGACTCTCAGTGTTAATTCTGGGCACTATTTAAAACCTTCCATCCATATGACTTTGGACTTGTTTTGTATCTACTAGAAAGCTTGTTTATATGTGTGTTTTAACCGCGGCACTCCCGTTATCTTTCTCCATGCAAGGCCCCTTAGGTGGTGTTTGCATTTAGTGGAGCGATTTTTGTTTTCAAAGAGGGAAATTTTATAAATTGTGCTTCACTTTTATTTCAGCTTGAGCTGTTTTCTCCTGGGAAAACAGCTTTTTGCTTGGCAAAAATGGATGTGAAGCATTGGCGAAAACGAAAGGCCGTTTTTATTGCAAAGAAAACTGCCTTTTGCTTTTGCCAAAAAAAGCAAAACATATGAGACAAAACTACAAATATTTCCCTGTTTGCCAACCCTGTGAAAACGTGATTTTTCACCAGTGGTGAGAATATTTTCCCACACCACTCTTTCCATTTCTAAAAATTATTATTTCAATGGTAAAAGTCATAGTTTATACCTGCAACACCTCATGACTGTAACAGAATATCATGAATATTATTATTAAATATGTTGAATATATTTTATCTTCAAGGTAGTATTGGAAGACATACAGCCCTCACCCAGCAAGATTAAGATCGCAACAAAGTATAACGGAAAAGTCACCAAGGAATGTTTCACTGATGCAGACCAAGAACACTTGAAAAGGAAGTGTATTCGGGTTGAACTTGGATGTAATGTGGAGTATGCTGCTGCTGCTGCTGCTAAGTCACTTCAGTCGATGTCACTGAATAAATAAAGACTTGGGGAAACAGCAGTGAAAGAGAAGAAAAGTGTAGTAATAATATCATATGGTTGTGCCACCTTTGAAAAATCAGCTCCACTTCCTGGGGTCTCAGATTCCATTTATGAAAATGATAAGTTTTGATGAAATGACCAGAGTCCTTTCATATCTACAAATTTGCAATAACCAGATAGGAAGTAACTCTGTAAAATATAGAAATTGTCAATAACAAGGGATCTCCACTAACTGACTTGATTCCAAAATAGACCACTGAAGTCAGAAGTCTATGTGGTGCCTTTAATGATTTATGTGAAGGTATTCACATAACAAAGTCAACTGAGAATTTCTTTGTGGTCCTGGTTGCCCTCAATATGCTTTTCCTCATGCCTACACTAAGCCCCTGGGCTTCCCAGGTGGCGCTAGTGGTATTAAGCACTCGCCTGCCAATGCAGGAGATGTAAGAGACATGGGTTCAATCCCCTAGTGGGGAAGATCCCCTGGAGGAGAGCATAGCAACCTACTCCAGTATTCTTGACTGGAGAGTCCCCATGGACAGAGGAGCCTGGCGTGCTACATTCCAGAGTCGCAGAGTTGGACACGACTAAAGCGACTAAACCCACGGGCACACAAGCCCCTTATGGTGATTAAGCCAATTTCTCCTCACTTTTCGCCAGTGAAGTAGCAAGCACTCATTCACCTTTTCAATACTATTAAAATATTCAAAATATTAATACAGATGTGACCCAGTAAAAGCAATTGATTTGCTCGGGAAAGTGGGGTGTAAATAAATTTGTGATATGGGAACGCTGTTTTGAAAGATATTTAATTTTTAAAAGCAAATCTATGGATTAATTTATCTGCAAGGAAATGATAATGACTTAGTCACTCAGTTGTGTCTGACTCTTTGCAACCCCATGGACTGTAGCCCATCAGGCTCCTCTGTCCATGGGTTTCTCCAGGCAAGAATACTGGAGCGTGTTGCTATGTCTTTCTCTAGGGAATCTTCCCAACCCAGGGTTCAAACCCAGGTCTCCTACATAGCAAGCAGATTTTTTACTGTCTGAGCCACCAGGGAAGACCCATTTATCAGCAAGGAATCATTTTATTAAATAAAGATGTTTATCTCAAAGGATTTATTTTAACAAGTGTATTTCATGGATATTGTAGAAAACCTTCAGAAGTTCCTTGCACTCCTTGCTACTCTTCCTTCAAACCCGGGTCTTCTGTTTTTCTCTCCCTCTAAGGGCTGCCTTTATTGAATGGTGGTCATGAGTCAGACACGCGGCTGGACACATTCATTCTCCATCCCTGTTTCAGTTGTTTATTGATTGTGACAGTGCACCAGACGCCAATAGGCATTTGAGTATGCTTTCTTGTTCATCCCATTTGGCAAGCCCTAGGGATGAGTTATTATTGTCCTGTGTAACCAAAGTGGCCTTCTACAGGCCTTGGGTTGCTGATAAAGTTCTGTTACTCAGCACCCCAGAGACTGGGCTTGATCTGAGAACCTTCCCCTCCATGTGTCCATCTATTTTTCTTCTCAGTAGGATTTTCGTGGAACTTTGGCATGGATGGTGTGGGGGTGAGGGATCTTGATATGCCTTTTGCTACAAAAGGACCAGGCTTACTGGGAAGAAGCTTTTCTGGAAATCCTATCCAAAGTGAAAAGCTGGCAAGGTCCACAGCTCCTGAAGCAGCCACTTGTTCCAAAACTGTTCCCTCTATATTGGTAAATTTGTAGAGGGGGCTGTGCTTTCCTTGTAATAGTTGATAGAAGGACTCTAGCTAACATGCCAGGGATCTTTGAATTAGAGCGCTTTCAATCCCCTTATTCTTACTTTGTGTGGGCTCTGGATTGAACCTCCTGGCTTTGCGAAGAAGCTTTTTTAGCCCCTGTATCCATAGGGGGAGAATGTGGTGGGACAAATGTTATCCACAAAATCTCCCATGTGCCCAGGCATGGTGATGCCTACTTTGTAGAGGTGGGAAACAAACAAATAAAAAGTAAACAGAAAAACATCAGTTAATAAAGTGATACCCAAGGATGTTTAGAGCAATTGACCTTCAACTCCATCAAACACAATGCTCTTAAAACAAGTTTGTAATGCTCCAATAACCTTGCTGTGAAATTCATAGAAAATATATCTATTGATATAATTTTAAAGTGCACAGTATAATGCACTTTAAATATAAGTATGAACTGATTTTATAAATATATTTTATGTAGAAACATAAACGGGCTTCTCAGATAGCTCAAACAGTAAAGAAACTGCCCACAATGCGGGAGACCTGGGTTCGATCCCTGGGTCGGAAAGACTCCCTGGAGAAGGAAGTGGCAATCCACTCCAGTATTTTCGCCAGGAAAATCTCATCAGACAGAGGAGCTTGATGGGCTACAGTCCACGGCGTCACAAAGAGTTGGACATGACTGAGAAACTAACACTTTCAAAACAGAGGAAATGAGTATAAAATAACTTAGTCTATAGATGATAAAAAAGTTTTAATTATGTAAAATATATTTATTAAATATAAAAAGGAAATATAAGAGGAAAATAATTTATCAAAAAAGAATATGTATTGCAAATGCATGAACTCAACGACACTAGATAGTTATTTCTCTGGCAGTTGCTCCAAGCTTTAGTTATATTTCCTCTAATGTGTATTTTTCCCTATCAGTGCTTCACACATGCATATTTATGTCTTTCCCCCAAATAAGGAAAAAACTTCCTCTACCGTCTTCTCCTGGCACATTACTATTGTCTGAAGTTTTAAGTCTGAAATGGTGCAGATATTTTTTGGCGAGGGAGGTGGATCATTGTTTGTTAAATCAAAACTTTCCTAGTATCATTTTTTTATTTCAAAATTATCTTTAAAGTGTACAATTCAGTGTTTTTTTGGTTTATTCACAAGATTGTGCAACTATCACCACTACATATCCAAAATATTTTCATTGCCCCCGAAAGAAACCCTATATCCCTTAGTAGCCACTCCTCACCTCCTGCCTCAGCCCTTGGAAATCACTAATTTGCCTTCTGTTTCTGTGAATTTTCCTTTTCTGACTGTGTGGATCACAATAAACTGTGGAAAACTCTGAGAGAGACGGGAATACCAGACTACCTGACCTGCCTCTTGAGAAACCTATATGCAGGTTAGGAAGCAACAGTTAAAACTAGACATGGAACAACAGACTGGTTCCAAATAGGAAAAGGAGTACGTCAAGGCTGTATATTGTCACTCTGCTTATTGTCACTCATGCTGAGTACATCATGAGAAACGCTGGGCTGGAAGAAACACAAGCTGGAATCAAGATTGCCGGGAGAAATATCAATAACCTCAGATATGTAGATGACACCACCCTTATGGCAGAAAGTGAAGAGGAGCTAAAAAGCCTCTTGATGAAAGTGAAAGAGGAGAGTGAAAAAGTTGGCTTAAAGCTCAACATTCAGAAAACGAAGATCATGGCATCTGGTCCCATCACTTCATGGGAAATAGATGGGGAAACAGTGGAAACAGTGTCAGACTTTATTTTTTGGAGCTCCAAAGCACTGCAGATGGTGACTGCAGCCATGAAATTAAAAGATGCTTACTCCTTGGAAGAAAAGGTAGGACCAACCTAGATAGCATATTCAAAAGCACAGATATTACTCTGCCGATGAAGGTCCGTCTAGTCAAGGATATGGTTTTTCCAGTAGTCATGTATGGATGTGAGAGTTGGACTATGAAGAAGGCTGAGTGCCGAAAAATCGATGCTTTTGAACTGTGGTGTTGGAGAAGACTCTTGAGAGTCCCTTGGACTGCAAGGAGATCTAACCAGTCCATTCTGAAGGAGACCAGCCTTGGGATTTCTTTGGAAGGAATGATGCTAAAGCTGAAACTCCAGTATTTTGGCCACCTCATGCAAAGAGTTGACTCACTGGAAAAGACCCTGATGCTGGGAGGGATTGGGGGCAGGAGGAGAAGGGGAGGACAGAGGATGAGATGGCTGGATGGCATCACGGACTCGATGGACGTGAGTCTCAGTGAGGTCTGGGAGATGGTGATGGACAGGGAGGCCTGGCCTGCTGCGATTCATGGGGTCGCAAAGAGTCAGACACGACTGAGCGACTGAACTGAACTGAACATTCTGTATAAATGGATATAATATGTGGCCTTCTAAACTAACGTCTTTCACTTAGCATGTTTTCGAGGCTCAATCCTGTCATATCATATATCAATACTTCATTTCTTTTTATTTCCTAGTGTGTTGTTGCTTCTTTTTGGAGCAGTTTTCCTTTTTCTTTTTCTCCCTTTATTTATTTATTTAAGCTGGAGGATAATTGCTTTACAATGTTGTGTTGGTTTCTGCTGTACAACAACATGAATCAGTCATAATTAAATATATATCCCCTCCCTCTTGAGCCCTCCTCCCATCCCACCCCTCTAGGTCATCATGGAGTACCAGGCTGGGCTCCCTATGTTACACAGCAGCTTCCCTGTAGTTATCTGTTTTACACATGGTAGTTACATAAGTCAATGCTACTTTCTCAATTCATCCTATCCTCTCCTTCTCCCACTGTGTCTACAAGTCTGTTCTCTATGTCTGTGTCTCTATTCCTGCCCAGCAAATAGGCTCGTCAGTACCATTTTTTTAGATTCCATATATATGCATTCAGTCAGTCAGTCAGTTCAGTCGCTCAGTCGTGTCTGACTCCTTGTGACCCCATGAATCGCAGGACACCAGGCCTCCCTGTCCATCACCAACTCCCAGAGTTCACTCAGACTCATGTCCATTGAGTCGGTGATGCCATCCTGCCATCTCATCCTCTGTCGTCCCCTTCTCCTCCTGCCCCCAATCCCTCCCAGCATCAGAGTCTTTTCCAATGAGTCAACTCTTTGCATGAAATGGCCAAAGTATTGGAGTTTCAGCTTCAGCATCAGTCCTTCCAATGAACACCCAGGACTGATCTCCTTTAGGATGGACTGGTTGGATCTCCTTGTAGTCCAAGGGACTCTCAAGAGTCTTCTCCAACACCACAGTTCAAAAGCATCAATTCTTTGGCACTCAGCTTTCTTCACAGTCCAACTCTCACATTCACACATGACCACTAGAAAAATCATATTCTTGACTAGATGGACCTTTGTTGGCTAACTAATATCTCTGCTTTTCAATATGCTATCTGGGTTGGTCATAACTTTTCTTCCAAGGAGTAAGCGTCTTTTAATTTCATGGCTGCAGTCACCATCTGCAGTGCTTTTGGAGCCCCAAAAAATAAAGTCTGACACTGTTTCCACTGTTTCCCATCTATTTCCCATGAAGTGATGGGACCAGATGCCATGATCTTCGTTTTCTGAATGTTGAGCTTTAAGCCAACTTTTTCGCTCTCTTCTTTCACTTTCACCAAGAGGCTCTTTAGTTCCTCTTCACTTTCTGCCATAAGGGTGGTGTCATCTGCATATCTGAGGTTATTGATATTTCTCCAGCAATCTTGATTCCAGCTTGTGTTTCTTCCAGCCCAGCGTTTCTCATGATGTACTCTGCATATAAGTTAAATAAGCAGAGTGACAATATACAGCCTTGACGTACTCCTTTTCCTATTTGGAACCAGTCTGTTGTTCCATGTCCAGTTCTAACTGTTGCTTCCTGACCTGCATATAGGTTTCTCAAGAGGCAGGTCAGGTGGTCTGGTATTCTCATCTCTCTCAGAATTTTCCACAGTTTGTTGTAAATATATGTTTGTTTTCCTGTTTCTGATTTACTTCACTTCGTATAACAGGCTCTAGGTTCATCCACTTCAGTTCAACTGACTCACTTAATTTCCCTTCTTAAAGTTTATTTCCTAAAAAGTCTTGTAGAGAGGCATATATCTGGGGTATAAATTTTCCTTAGACCAAGTATGCTTCAGAATAGCTTCATTTTATACTCATGTTTAAATAAAAATTGACTGAATAGAAATGTTTAGGTTCAAAGTATTTCTCCAAATATTTTTCTCCTTGTTTACTTCTCTCCCTTAGAGGTCAATGGTACAGTCTTGCTTTTGTCTTCCATGCCTTTTAACTTTTCTCTTATTCTTTCTTTTCTTAATGCTTTCTTTGAGAGTTCTTTGACCTGTATTTTCCAGTTCATTAAATCTTTCTTCATCTGCATCCCTTCTGATATTTAATCTACCCATTGAATATTTTACTTGGAGAATTATATTTTTCTGTACACAACATTCCTCGTACACAATAGTCACTTGTTCCTCTTGCAGGTGTACAATACCCTCCTTAATTCTGAGGGTTCTCAATTTTGCTCATTTTAAGTTCTTGTTCTGTCTCTCCCATTAAATTTGTCTTCCCTGGGAAAGAGTTGTTTTGTGTTTCTCTGTGAGTTTATCTTTTCTTCTATGGAGATTTTCAACTGCATTGATTGCCAGGGTTTGCCTTGGAGGAGGGGAGGAAACCTTGCTGTGCTTTCCAGGCTAGTCTAGGTTTGAGGGTTGGGGCTGCTCCCGAAGGTGAGCAGACCCTTGTATCGCATCCCTGCTCATCCACTCCCTGTTTTCCCTACTTGAGATATCATCTGTTCCCCAGGGAGCTCCAAGGACTTCCGTCCCAGGAAAAGTGGTTGTGAGTGGGCGACAGGGGAAGAGGCGTGGGCTCCTGCCAGTCAGCCTGCCTGCCTTTATTCCGTCTCCTGTTCTGGCAGGCACTGACACTGCCCTCCTGTTTCCTCTCCAGTTCTACCTTTCCTAGGTGCTGTCTTAATATTGCTGCACAAAATGATCTTCGCAGGCAAATGCAAACAAGGGAAGGGGAATAAGAGAAAGGAAGGTATCTGGTGGCTCTGGCCTTTACCTCCAGACCACACTTCTCCCTTAGTACTTCTTGAGCTCAGCTTTGTAGCCCTCCAATCTCAGCCTCTTCATCTCTTCTGTGGTGTCTTCATACAGGATTAGATTCAGGGGAGAGAGTCAGCATCTCATGCTACTTTGCCATTTTTCAGCCTTAAAGTATTATCTCTTGTCTTTAAAATATGAAAGAAACATTAATTTGACTTCAAATCAAGGCTATTCTGACATTTGATTGGTAGAGCATTCAGAATAAAATGTGCAAGCCCTTGGATTTAAGTGTGTTTTAATAGCCTTTGTTTACAAAAGAGAGATCATTTAAAAACTCAATGGTCTGATTAATATTTCATCTTAATAGAAGCCCAGATACTGAGTTCAACCAACAACTCCACTCTGAGAGGGTTCAGTTGGTTGGTGTTTGGCTCTCAATTTCTAAATATAGAAAGTGGGAAGATGCTTGTAAGGACATCTGTCTGGGCAATTGCCAGCCCTGCTTTCAAAGGCAATCCATTAATACAACTATTGGAGAGGGTGGGTTTTGGAGGGGGAGTATACATTTGAATCATTTCTTCATTCAAAACATATTTATTGAAATGGCAACCCACTCCAGTATTCTTGCCTGGGAAATCCCATGGACAGGGGAGCCTGGGGGGCTCTTGCGTCCATGGGGTTGAAAGAGTCGGACATGACTGAGCAACTGAACAACAGCAATACTGTGTGCCAGACTTGATGCTAATATCTTCACAAGATAGTCTTTTATGTGAGTGATAACCAGAGTTTTAAAGTGTAAACTGATCATATAGTTCATAACATTGAACATAGAGTCTGAAGAAAGAGTTCTATTCTTGTTCTATAAAAAGTCTGGTCTGTGCTAAAGTTAGACTATGTTACTCAAGAAACTTTGTTCAATGACACTTTGACGGTTCAAGAAATACTATATCAGAGAGATGGCTCTTTCTGTAGACTATCCCTTTAGACTCTGGTGTGGAAAGTTTGGCATCCTGGTCTGCAGACATGGAGCCAAGAGCAGGGAATCAGCAGAGGGACTCCTAGGCAGATACTGGGGTTGTTTTGGCCCAGATGTAGCACAATAAATTATCTGGAAACTAGTTAAAATGTGGGTTCTAGGATCTTTCCAAGAGATATTGAACTAGTATCTCTAGGGTTGCTGGCCCTGACATCTGAAAAATTTAGGGCCTTGTCTATGTGTGGATCTCTTCTCCGTGTGTGATCCTAGGGCAGACCAGATGGGAACTGCTCACATGGAAAGAAGAAAAGGGTGGCCCCAAGGGACAGGCAACTATAGAGAGACACTGGAGTCATAGTGAAAATGAATTAATACTAGTTAGTTAAAATGCATTCATAAGAGCTGAGTTAATAAGTTCTGAGAAATAATATTATGTTCAAGATAAACATATGTGATGATAGAATTGTTCACAGTTCATTGTGTTGTGAAAGGGGAGCCTAGAGTTAGGTATAGGATGAGTAAAGCAAATTAAGATCCAGAGCACCAAAACATAGTAGAACTTAACTTTTAATTAGAACCTTGTGTCTGTTGTGATGCATGAAGACCCTGTCAAGATTCCACTGGTGGAGAGAGAGATTATTTCTCAAAGTCCTAAAGGGCTTCCCTGGTGGCTCAGATGGTAAAAAGAAAATCTGCCTGCAAAAATGTAAGAGACCTGGATTCAATCCCTGGGTGGAGAAGATCCCCTGGAGGAGAAATAGCAACCCACTCCAATCTTCTTGCCTGGAGAATCCCCAAAGGCAGAGGAGCCTGAGGGGCTGCAGTCCTCGGGGGCACAAAGAATTGGATACAACTGCGTGCGCACGCACACATACACACACACACACACACACACACACACACACATACACAGAGGTGTCGCTAGAAATAAGAGATGTAGTTTGATCACTGGATTGGGAAGATCCCCTGGAGAAGGAAATGGCAACCCACTCCAGTATTCTTGCCTGGAGAATCCCATGGACAGAGGAACCTGGAGGGTTAAAGTCCACAGGGTCGAAAAGAGTCGAGAACAACTGAAGCGACTAAGCATGCAGGCAAGGGGAAGGTGCCATACTCATTTGTCCATTCACTCACTGATTTATTCATTTGATCAAGCAGCTAGACGTGACATATTCATTACATAACAAATGTTGAGGGCCTCTTGTATGGCAGGCATTGTATAAATGTAAGACTGGAAAGGTAGGCAGGGACTAAACCACCCACGGCCAGGTATAGTTTTGTTTTTATCCTAAAAGCAAATGGAAGTCACTGAGTGATTCTAAGAATTGAAGTAACGTACTATCTGAGCATGTTGAAAGTCCATTCCCCTGCAGCGTAAGGAGAGATTGGAGGGGACAGGCATGGCTGCAGACAGGCCAGATGGGAGACCATCAGTTTCCAGATGAGAAGCAATGGTTTGGACTGGGTGCACAGAAGTAACGAGAAATGGACAGATAGATAGTTAAGAGAAAAAATTACGTTGATAGGACATGATACTAGATTGAATATGGGGAGTTGGGTCTTCCTTGCTGTACTTGGGCTTTCTCTAGTTGCGGTGACTGGGAGCTACTGTCCAGGTGTGGTGCACAGGCTTCTCATTGCAGTGGCTTCTCTTGTTATGAAGCACGGGCTCTAGAGCACAGGCTCAGTAGTCATGGCACTTGGGCTTAGTTGCCCTGCGGCATGTGGAATCTTCCTGGACCAGGTATTGAACCTGAGTCCCCTGAGTTGGCAGGGAGATTCTTAACCACTGGACCACCAGGGAAGTCCCGTGGGGAGCTTTTTAGGGAGAGGGAGATGCCAAAATCACTCCCAGACTTCTAGCTTCATTAGCTAAACAGATGATGGTGCCATTATTCACTGAGAGAGAAAACAGTGGAAGAAGTTAAGCCTGAATTACGAGGCTTAGAGTCAAGCCATGTGCTCTGGCTACCTCTGCTCCCCTCATGCCGCTAACAGACCCTTTGATTCCCCCCATAGTCCCTTCATTGACCCCTTTGGCTACCTCCACAGAGGACTGACTCATCATTATCAGGGTCATGCTCTGGAGAAAACTGTTTGCTAAACTAGTTGATGACCACCAAAGGAAGGCATTAGGTAAAATAATTGGGAGGGGACATGAAATTACCAAGCCCCACCCCAGCAATGGTGGGAAGGGAAGAACCTGGATGGTTTAGTTTGGGAAATTCTTTGATATGGTTACCAAGCCACTGGCATTCGCCTTTCTGGCTTTTGTAGGTAAACCCTTCCCCTACACATTCATCTGAGTTGGTTAACAAGCATGGCCTGTTTTGAGTGTCCTTTGTCGCCTTTTTTTTTTTTTTTCTGACTGCTCTGGAGCTTATGAATGGGAAAATGTTGAAAAGGCAGGCAGAAAACCTTATTCAGCCAGACAATATTTTATTGGTCCCACCATGTACAAAACACTCTATTAGTTTTTGAAGAGGTAAGAAAGAAACGGCTCCCAATAAAAGAAAAAGAAGAAGCAAAACAACCAGGTAATCCATAAATTGTACAATCAACTCTTAAGAAACTAAGGGAAGTGTGATAATTACCAGGAGACCCTCGGGACAAGAGCTCAGCAGAGGCAGGAGACCAAGTTTTAGTGGTTTATTTGAGGGTGGGGTGGATGCTGGCAAGCTGCTTGGAGCTATGCAGGAGTATTGAGGCTAGAATTTTATAGACTTTGGCTGTTTCTTGTCCTCTCAGTTTATTGCTGGAAAGGATCACTAAAACTCCCAACCAGGAGTAAATGAAAAGTTATAAGCCCATCTTCCTGGAAAACATACCCTCTGTATGTAATTTTCGAGAAAATGGAATTAATTCTCCCTGTTTAGTGTGTGAGGCGACCACCTAAAACTATCAAAGTGGAAAATAATATTTAGAGAATGTTACAGGGTAAAAGAAGAAAGGGTAAGCATTTCCCTGCATTTTGAGACTCAGAAATAAGAAGGGAGTCCATCCACACATGGCGGGGTGTAGGGCCTCAGGAGTTTCTGAAAAATGTCATGAAACTGTTTAGGGAACAGTGTGGGAAACTGAAGGAGTGGCTTAAATATCATTTTCTGGCTGCCTGTTGAGTACCTGAATCAGGCCCTGCAGACAGTCCTCTCAACAATCCTATCAATGGATTTTGTATCTCCACTTTTACAGAAAAGAATATGAAGGTTTGGTGATACTGTCACACAGCTAATACAGGATGGATGGATATGCATATACGCTCAGTCGTGTCCGACTCTTTGCAACTCCATGGATCATAGCCCACCAGGATCCTCTGTTCATGGAATTTTCCAGGCAAGAATACTAGAATGGGGTGCCATTTCCTTGTCCAGGGTATCTTCCCGACCCAGGGGTTGAACCCATGTCTTCTGCATTGCAGGCAGATTTTTCACTACTGCGCCACTCAGTCAGACCCAGAAGAGTTCTGCTGGATTCCATAGTCTATGACATGGTGTTGTCGTTTGTTGTGGGTGCCCTTCCCACTCCTTTGGTGTTTTCTCCAACGCTGTAGAGAATTACTCAGGCTATGAGCTGCATAAAAGGTTCCCACAGCTGCCTTGTCCCCAGGGCACCGGGCACTTAGAGCAGCGGTTCTTTCTGAGTGTGGTCCCTGGACCAGCAGCCTTGGCATCGCCTGGAACTTGTCAGATGTAAACATTCTCAAGCTCCACCCCTGAACTAATGAATAGGAAACTCTGGGGTGGGACCCAGCCATCTGTGTTGTAACAAGCCCTCCAGGGGATTCTGAGGAAACCAGTGACTTGGAGGGATTCCCTGGGGAACTTTGCCAGGGCCTCTCCAAGAAGTACTCTAGAGCAACTCAAGGAAGTAACTAAGAGTGCTCCAGGGCTCAGCTTTCCATGGGTGACAGCTCCTTTCCTAAGGGTCTACACGGGGGCCTCTGCCATCTGTAGCATGTGCCTGGCACTGTGGGAAAAGCTCCTGGAGGCTTCCTTCTCCAGCCATCTGGCCTTGACTCTCTGGGACTTATAAACCAGGCCAGCTGGTTCTCCCTTGCCATTGCAGAACAGAAAGCCACCCAGCCAGGTGGAGGCTCTCGTCACATTCCCCTCCGTGTTCACATCCTCTCCCTGGTGGAGAAGCTGGCAGCTTGGAGGAGAACAAGATGCTCTGGCCAGAGCTCCTGCAGGCTGAGGCTGGTGGGAGGAGGGCCTCATATTTGAAGGGGTTGTGATCCCACACCTGGGAAAGGTGTGTACTTCCCCAGAGAAGCAGATAGGGAGTCAAAGACGGTGTGCCAGAACAAAAAAGACTTCCAGCTGGTGCTAACTCAGAGGAGAAGGGGAGATGTGGGTGTTAAAGGGCAGCCTGTGGCAAAAGGAGTTGAACACAGAAAGCGACACATACCTGAGACCAGGAGTCACACATGGAGACCGTCCAGATTAAATGATAGGTGTTAGACGTTAGAGCCCTTCCAAGTTTCTAAAATATCCTTCGCTGGCTGATACTGATGCAGCTAGTCCATAGACCATCATCTGGAGACCATTGCTGCCTTTCACAATATGGTGAGTGCCTGCTCCAGATAAAGACCAGATAAGGATTTGTGTGAATTTTCATTAAAGTCACTTGAAACTTTGTTTTTAATTAGTTGGTACATTGGCTTGACTGTTTTTGCAGAGATGAAAAACAGAGGGCTAAATCAGGTAGAAGATTTATTTCTCTTTTACATGAAAAAGTCTGAGCTGGCTGGGCAACCAGCGTGGTGTGCTGACCAGATGTACCCACAGTGTTACCCCAGTGACCCAGGACACTTCTCTCTTGTTGTCTGCCCCCATCCACATGACCAGAACTGGCTCATCAGTGCCACAACAGTGCTCCAACCCTTGGGAAGAGGCAAAAGCGGAGGCAGAGTGCAGAGTCAGCTTGGTCTGCTGTGGCAATGTACTACAGACTGGGCAGCTTAAACAATAGATATTCATCTCTCTCAGTCAGGAGGTGGCACTTTTGAGATCAGAATGCTAGTGGGATCAGGTTCTGAGGAAGGCTCTCTTCCTGGCTTGTGAAGGGCCATCTTGCTCAATCCTCACATCGCAGAGAGAGCAAGCTTTTGGTCTCTCTCTCTCTCTTTGTCCTATACGGGCTATAATGGGCCTCCCTGGGTGGCTCAGAGAGCAAAGAGTCCACCTGCAATGCAGGAGACCTGGATTTGATCCCTGGGTCAGGAAGATCCCCTGGAGGAGGGAATGGCTACCGACTCCAGTATTCCTGCCTGGAAAATTCCATGGACAGAGGAGCCTGGTGGGCTACAGTCCATGCGGTCACAAAGAGTTGGACACGACTGGGCAACTAACAAACACACACACACACACACACACACACACACACAAGGACTGTAATCTTATCATGGGTCCCTACCTTCCTGACCTTATTTAAATGTAATTACCTCCCAAAGGTCCTACCTCCAAATATCATTACACGAGGGTTAAGACTTTCGCAGAGAAACTTTGAGGGGAAACAAACATTGAATCCACAACACAGGGCAAACAGCTTCTTGTTAATTATGTAACCCCAAAGTTACAGGCATTACTTTCACTCACATCTTATTGGTCAAAATCTGTTCGTATGACCACATCTGTTGTGAGGGAAGTGGGGGAAATAAAATCTCTGTCTGACTAGCCATTGCTCAGCTAAAATTTGGAGAGTTTTGTTATTAAGAGGCAAAGGAGAAAATGGATACTGAGAGTTAATTGATTTCTTCCCAAAGGGCTTTATCACTATACCTCTCTTTCCCAAGCCACACTTTTTATCCTTATGCTCTGTCTCTTGTCCTGTCTGCGTATGTGTGATGCCCTCCTTTGTTCATACATGAGGCCCTAGACATTGTGAAGATCTCTCAGAGGCTGTGACCAGGTCTGGACCTGCCACACAGGATGTCATATTTTAAATTGCCTAGAGAAAGGCAATGCCAAAGAATACTCAAACTACTGCACAATTGCACTCATCTCACATGCTAGTAAAGTCATGCTCACAATTCTCCAAGCCAGGCTTCAGCAATACGTGAACCGTGAACTTCCAGATGTTCAAGCTGGTTTTAGGAAAGGCAGAGGAACCAGAGATCAAATTGTCAACATCCCCTTGATCATGGAAAAAGCAAGAGAGTTCCAGAAAAACATCTATTTCTGCTTTATTGACTATGCCAAAGCCTTTGACTGTGTGGATCACAATAAACTGTGGAAAATTCTGAAAGAGATGGGAATACAGACCACCTGACCTGCCTCTTGAGAAACCTATATGCAGGTCAGGAAGCAACAGTGAGAACTGGACATGGAACAACAGACTGATTCCAAATAGGAAAAGGAGTACGTCAAGGCTATATATTGTCACCCTGTTTATTTAACTTCTGTGCAGAGTACATCATGAGAAATGCTGGGCTGGAAAAAGCAGAAGCTGGAATCAAGATTGCTGGAGAAATATCAATAACCTCGGATATTCAGATGACACCACCCTTATGGCAGAGAGTGAAGAGGAACTAAAGAGCCTCTTGGTGAAAGTGAAAGAGGAGAGTGAAAGAGTTGGCTTAAAGCTCAACATTCAGAAAACAAAGATCATGGCCTATGGTCCCATCACTTCATGGGAAATAGATGGGGAAACAGTGGAAACAGTGTTAGACTTTTTTTTGGGGGGGGGGTGGTTTCCAAAATCATTGCAGATGGTGACTGCAGCCATGAAATTAAAAGATGCTTACTCCTTGGAAAGAAAGTTATGACCAACCTAGATAGCATATTAAAAAGCAGAGATATTAGTTAGCCAACAAAGGTCCATCTAGTCAAGGATATGGTTTTTCCTGTGGTCATGTGTGAATGTGAGAGTTGGACTGTGAAGAAAGCTAAGTGCCAAAGAATTGATGCTTTTGAACTTTGGTGTTGGAGAAGACTCTTGAGAGTCCCTTGGACTGCAAGGAGATCCAACCAGTCCATTCTGAAGGAGACCAGTCCTGGGTGTTCATTGGAAGGATTGATGCTGAAGCTGAAACTCCAATACTTTGGCCATTTCATGCAAAGAGTTGACTCATTGGAAAAGACCCTGATGCTGGGAGGGATTGCGGGCAGGAGGAGAAGGGGACGACAGAGGATGAGATGGCTGGATGGCATCACCGACTCGATGGACATGAGTCTGAGTGAACTCTGGGAGTTGGTGATGGACCGGGAGGCGTGGTGTGCTGCAATTCATGGGATCACAAAGAATCAGACATGACTGAACAACTGAACTGAACTGAGATCTATGTTTCCTACAGTGAGGATTGGTGACTGAAGGTGAAGGTAAGGACTCAATAAATGACAGAGGTCTAGCGGTCCTGGACTCACTCCCTATTGTCTCAATGGAGATGAAAGTGCCCTCCAAGTGAGAAAGATTGTAGTAAAGACATCAGACATCGCTTCTGCAAGGTGCCTTGCAGATGCTGACCAAGAACCTGTGAAGTGCTTGAGGATGAATCTGTGCTTTTCACTCAGGGACACTGGCTCTTCCCAAGGTTTCCAGCTTGTGCAGGAGGTTGGACTTCTCCCTTGGTGAAAATATACATCTTATTCCCAAACTTTCTCAAGAGAAAGACAAGTCTGGCTCCCTCATGTCTGGTTTTAAAGCATATAGTTCTCACTCTAACCAAAAGTCCCAAATCTTTGCCCTAAGGCTGTGGTCAGAAATCTATTCAAGTATTAATGAAAACCAGGGCTGCCAAGATGCACTGTAGGCTTCAGATCTTTAAGAGGCAGATTAATAACCATGTTTATGTCCTTGGGGGCATTGTTGTGCACAAACTTTACAGCACATTAGAGTCATCTGGGGAATCTGTTTAAATACATGTTTTGGCCCCATTTCCAGAGATTCTGACTCAGTAGTTTTGGGGGTACAACTTGGGAAGCTACATTTCCTAAAAATCCCTTCCAGGGAATCCACAGGCTACACTTTGAGAAATGGTATTTATTTCTCCGAGTACCATTTCTGTGTGAAATTAGACAATCATAAAGAAAAGCTCTACTATTGTAATATCTCCATCCCCTTAAAGAATGCCTTTGATATGTCAACACTTAATGCTCTATGTTCAGACTTTATGAATAAACTTGGTCTAAAGCTTTTTTGTATTCGGAACATGATGAATTTCTTCTGGGATTTAGTAAAGATGGTATTTTCTCCACAAAAGATGTGTCTCTATGTTTATATTTATACATTTAGTGGGAGATGGGGAAGGAAATGCAGCTCAAATTTTGTCATCTAATGCAGGTCCCTTTTTGCTTCAGTGTCTATCAGTCCCCTCCTGTCCTCTGGTCCTCCACTGCCCCTTACTCCCAGATTCTCTGATGCATCCAAACCCAGAACTGTGTAACCCCAGCTTGGCAGGATATTAGAAACTGCTCTCTGTACTGAGGAAATCTGATGTTGCCATAACTGTGCTCCCTTGTGAGCTTTTAATTCGACCCCAAGCCTTTGCCATAGTTGGGGTTGCCATCTCCTGCCCTCCAGGGCTGGCCAGGATCAGGCCTGTCCCTGTCCTCGTCCCCAGGTCTTATCACTTGCTTCCTGCTGGCTCCTTACCCTACGCCTTGGGAGCTGGATCCTGCTCTTATTATCATTCCAATTGACTGCATTCTTAGCTCCAAAGTGAAATACAGTGATTATCTTTCCTTATAGCTGCTGCTGCTACTGCTGCTAAGTCGCTTCAGTCGTGTCTGACTCCATGCGACCCCATGGACTGCAGCCTACCAGGCTCCTCCGTCCATGGGATTTTCCAGGCAAGAATACTGGAGTGGGTTGCCATTGTCTTCTCCTGCTACCCACACCAAAATTCATGATGGCCTGAAAGTCCCAACAGAAAGTAAGAGCAGCACCTTTGCCCTCATGAATGGAAAATTTATGGGAAAATTCCACAGTCACTGCAATTTATGAGGTAACAGGCTTCCTTTGTGTCTTCAAGTTCTCTGGAGGTTATCTATCTATCTATTTATTATCTGTCTATCTGGGCTTTCCAGGTGGTGCTAGTGGTAAAGAACCTGCCTGCCTACGCAGGAGATGTGCATTCAGTTCCTGGGTTGGGAAGATCCCTGGAGTAGGAAGTGGCAACCCACTCCAGTATTCTGGCCTGGAGAATCCCATGGAGAGAGGAGCCTGGCGGGCTACAGTCCATGGCGTCACTAGAGTTGGAAACGAGTGAGCACACACATACATGCATCTATCTATCTTATCATTGACCTAGCTGCTATTAGGAACTGGCTCATGCTGTTATGAATGCTGAGAGGTTCCACCATCTGCAGTTAGTGAGCTGATCACCCAGGAGAGCTGATGGTGTAATTCAGGCCTTCAGCAGATTGGATGAGGCCCACCCGTATAAGGGAGAGCAATCTGCTTTACTCAGTCTACAAACAACGTAAGTACAGTCCTGCCCTTGGGGATTTTTACAGACTGTAGAGAAAGGCGACATTGAAAAAGCAATTTAAAGTTCCGTAAGTGCGGCCACAGTAGGGAGAGAAAAGGGATTCACAGGGACCGTTTATCTTGTCTGAGAATGAGAAAGGGAGAACTAAGTTAAGATTTGTGATATCTAGGAAAACGGGAAGAACGCGAGACATGCAAGGCGTGAAGGTGAGTCAGTTCCAGCCTGGTAGCAGAAGAGGATGAGCCTAGAGAGGCAGGCAGGAGCCGGGGGTGGGGAGCGCTGCAGACTTTGGCAATTAGAGACAATCAGAAGTACTGAAGGGATTTAAGAATAAGAGTGACACGGTCAAGTCACTCTGGAGTCAGTGTGTAATAGTCTTAAATAAAAAATGAAGGGATACTAAACATGTTCTTTCTTTTTAGTTTTTTGTTTTATATTGAAGCATAGTTGATTAACAATGTTGTGTTAGCTTCAGGTATACAGTAAAGTGATTCAGTTATACATATACTTGCATCTATTTTTCAAATTCTTTTCCCATTTAGGTTGTTACTAACACTGAGCAGAATTCCCTGTGCTGTACAGTAGGTCCTTATTGGTTATTCATTTTGAATACAGCAATATGTGTGTGTCAATTCCGTATTCCCTAAGTATTCCTTATTACACAGCCATTAAAAACAATGAAATAGTGCCGTTTGCAGCAATGTGGATGGAACTAGAAATCGTCATACTGAGTGAAGTAAGTCAGATGGAGAAAATGGAATATCATATGATATCATTTATATGCAAAATCTAAAAAAATGATACAAAGAGATACTATTTCTGAAGTCCAATTCAAGTGTTTTTTATGATATGGTAACTTTTTAGTTTCTTTTACTTATGAGTTTGTTTGGCTGCACTGAATCTTGGTTGCAGCACTTGAGATCTTTAATTGTGGCATGTGGTGGGGACTCAGTTGCAGCACGTGGGATCTAGTTCCCTGACCAGGGATGGAACCCTGCCTGCTCCTCTGCCTTGGGAGCCTGGAATCTTGGCCACTGAACGAGCAGGGAAGTCCCTGACAACTTTTAAATTTTTATTAATCATTGTATTTTATTAGTTACAATGTCAAACTGGTTACTTACATAGTTTCTAAGAATGAGAAATAATCCATGGCTAAGTGGTGAATATGTTATATTCTATTACGGCTGTTTCTAATTAACCTTTGTAACATGCAAGTCTGTTACTAAAACTCATGGGTTTTAGGTTTGAAGGGGAGTGGATACATGTACATGGATGGTTGACTCCCTTTGCCGTTTACCTGAAACTACCGCAGCATTGTTAATTGGGTATCAGCTCAGTTTCAGTTCAGTTGCTCAGTCGTGTCTGACTCTTTGCGACCCCATGAATTGCAGCATGCCAGAGGAGAAGGCAATGGCACCCCACTCCAGTGCTCTTGCCTAGAAAATCCCATGGACAGAGGAGCCTGGTAGGCTGTGGTCCATGGGGTCATGAAGAGTCGGACACGACTGAGCGACTTCCCTTTCACTTTTCACTTTCATGCATTGGAGAAGGAAATGGCAACCCACTCCAGTGTTGTTGCCTGGAGAATCCCAGGGATGGGGAAGCCTGGTGGGCTGCTGTCTATGGGGTCACAGAGTCGGACATGACTGAAGTGACTTAGCAGCAGCAGCAGGCCTCCCTGTCCATCATGAACTCCCGGAGTTCACCCAAACCCACGTCCATTGAGTCGGTGATGCCATCCAGCCATCTCATCCTCTGTCGTCCCCTTCTCCTCCTGCCCCCAATCCCTCCCAGCATCAGAGTCTTTTCCAATGAGTCAACTCTTCACATGAAATGGCTAAAGTACTGGAGTTTCAGCTTTAGCATCAGTCCTTCCAAAGAACATCCAGGACTGATCTCCTTTAGAATGGACTGGTTGGATCTCCTTGCAGTCCAAGGGACTCTCAAGAGTCTTCTCCAACACCACAGTTCAAACGCATCAATTCTTCGGTGCTCAGCTTTCTTCACAGTCCAACTGTCACATCCATACATGACCACAGGAAAAACCATAGCCTTGACTAGACGGACCTTTGTTGGCAAAGTAATGTCTCTGCTTTTCAATATGCTGTCTAGATTGGTCATAACTTTTCTTCCAAGGAGTAAGCATCTTTTAATTTCATGGCTGCAATCACCATCTGCAGTGATTTTGGAGCCCCCCAAAATAAAGTCTGACACTGTTTCCACTGTCTACCCATCTATTTCCCATGAAGTGATGGGACCAGATGCCATGATTTTATTTGGGTATACCTCAATACAAAATAAAAGGTTTAAAGTTTGGGGAAAAAAAACCCTGATGGGTTTAAAGTGATTTTATCAACATAATAAAATCCAGAGCAAGGGTTTTATAAAGGACTAGGTCATGAAGATTACATCTGACAGAGAGCGATGCAGACTCATTGAGATGTCAGTTTTGCACCTGTGACGTGTGTTTCCATCTTTCTCCCAAGCTCTCTACTAATTTCCCTCCTTTTATCCAGCCCTGCTTCCTGAATCACTGCTAGGTCTCCACAGCTTCAAGATAAACCATGTTGGGCTTCCCTGGTGGCTCAGATGGTAAAGAATCTGCCTGTAATGCAGGGGACTCGGGTTCGATCCCTGGGTCAGGAAGATCCCCCGGAGAAGGGAATGGCAATCCACTCCAGTATTCTTGCCTAGAGAATCCCATGGACAGAGGAGCCTGGCAGGCTAAGGTCCATGGGGTCTCAAAGAGTTGGGCAAGACTGAGTGCACAACACTTTCAGGACTCTTAGTTGCAAATGAGTGAAATTCCAACTCAAAATGACAGGAGCAGAGACGGGAATTCGGGCTTGTTGTTGGGTATGATGGCTGTAGGGCTCCGCTGGTCTCTTAGGAGCTCCCTCTGACCTTTCCTGTGCATCAGTTTGCTTGTAGGGAAGCACCCGCTTATGGTGGCAAATGACTGTCAGTAGGTTTGGCCTTACCTTGTCTCACCTTCTCAGGACATCCAGCAGAATTTCCCTTCTCCCACAGTTTCAGTTAAAGTCTTAGAATTGAGCCCCATGTGTTCCCATTGGCCTGGCTCACAAACCACTTCAGGAGTTTGGGCTGGGACCAGTCCCACAAAACTCAGATGGACTGAGAGTGGGGAGAGGAATTGCTACAGGAAAGGAAAACCCACTAATGTCCACATGAGCACTAAGTAAGGGCCAGGTTTGCAGCCTTCCCAAGGGCAAATCTGAGAGGATGCTCACAGGGAGTCTGCTCAGAGCCGTGCCCACACTGAGCTCTGGCTCACTCGAGCTCTCGGGAACTCCTGGCTGGGCAGCTTGGTTGACGGTTGCCATCCCAGCTCCAAACCTTTGCTTGTGATGGTTCTTTGGTTCTATTTGATGGCCCTGCTGGGGCTCTCAGGTGCCCTCCTGTTCTTCTCCACAGCTCCGGCTCCAGCAGTCACCCTTCTTCTCCCTTGACGTCTCCCAAGTTTTCACCCGCTGTCCCTGACCTGTGCACTAGAGTTTCAAATGTGGCCACTGATCACTGTGCTACATCTGTAGAATGTGTGAACGCTGCTGGTATCCAAATGCCATCCAGTGGATTCATTAAATGCCTCCATTCATCTCCATGGAGAGAAAACAAGAACAAGGCAGGGTCTTGGAGATCTGAGGGGCGCCTCACCCCACGCGCCCCTTCTCCTGGGCTCAGTGTAAGCACATCCTGCCGCTGGAGGGCCACAATGGCAAGTGTTGTCTCAGCCGCCATGACCTTCCATTATTTTTAAGTAGCTGTAGCAGAACAAAAGACAAATGAAAACTTTCTCTGCTTGATATTGAAAAAAAAAATCACTGGCATGTCATATGGTAATTCATTAAAGACTCCTCATTCATCAGAACAATTCATTTTTGTTTGAAGAGGCTGAATAAGCAGTTTCTTGCTGATTTCACTGTCAGCCTCTCTGGCCACATGTGGCTCCAGTTCATTTGCAGTGATTTTATTCCTAAATATTAAGAGTTTTCAGGGAATATGTGGAATATTTTAAATCAAATTGGGCTATTTTACTTAGATACCTCTTTTACATTCTTTCTTTTACAATTCTAATATCCAGGACTGGAATTTAATTTTTTTTTTTTCCCCTTCGAATGAAGAGATACACAACAAGTAGATTCTTTCTTTTTTCAGAAATTAAAATCTACCCAGTTGGCTTGAATCTACTGCTGAACTGAGCACAGGAAACTGATTTCTGGCTAATTTTAAAAGTTTTTTTTAAAAAAATATATAAAATAATATCTCAAACTAGGAGGAGTTGTTGTTTTGGAGTCTGTTGCATTCCTGTTGTCGATCAGTTGCTCAGTCATGCCTGACCACAGGGACTGTAACCCACCAGGCTCCTCTGTCCATGGGATTCTCCGGGCAAGAATACTGGAGTGGGTTATAGTCTTGAACCCAAATTAAACTTTGTAAATGTGTGCTTTACTAAATCCTCCTTTATCAAGCACGTCTAATTCATTTTCTATGTAGCTATGCTTTAACACCACAGAAATGCAGTTTTTGGATTTCCCCAAAATTCTTTCTCAAAAATCTTTAATCAATATCTGTAAACCTGGTTCCCTTAGTCAAGTCTCTCAGTATCTCTTTTTCTTACCTCTCATCACTGTTTCTTTTCCCCTCTGTGGTAGAATGGGGTTTGTCAGCTCAAAATACTACCTGAAGTCATGCAGCTATTTGAAATGGGTGAATAGGTTGGGAACAATAGCAGTTGTATGGGGACCCTGGGAAAGCAGAGACACCTGACTGCGGGAAGGCTGACAACATTCAGCTCCAAGAGTCCCCATGAGAGAATTCAGCATGAGATTTGCCAGGTCTTACACTTTCAAGGGAAGCCAGAAACCTAGATTTTAGTGTGAAATATTCCAATTTTTGAAATGGTCAATTATTAAAAATTTTTAAGATCATTTCTCCCCCAAACCTATAAATGTCCCATAAGCTATTAGAAATTTGTTATATCCACCCTTTAACCAATTTGTTTTCATCAACATCTGATTATACTACACTGGGTTTGCTTCTCCCCTCTCTCCCTCTGTACTCAGATCAGACTTGTGCAGTAAACTGGTGAATTATCTAGGGGCAGAGCACGTCCCCAACCTGTGGCCACTTCAGGCCCTGGGACCAGAGCTGTTTCCAGGAGCCAGAGATGCACCTGGACTCTGAACTTTGCCACAAGCCTCCCGACAATCACTGGTTAGGAGAGCGGTGCTCTGCCTGCTGAGGCTGGAAAGGAAAAAAGCAGCTGAACTCTAGTCTCCATCTGTCCAATTCTCCCTTCTTTTCACTTGTTGCTGTCCTTTCAGCCTCTATTAGTCCAGCACTTTTGCTGCCACTACCAACACCAGGGGGCTTCCCTGATAGCTCCGCAGGCGGTAAAGAATCCGCTGCAATGTGGGAGGCCTGAGTTCGGTCCCTGGGTTGGGAAGATACCCTGAAGATGGGAAGAGCTATCCACTCCAGTATTCTGGCCTGGAGAATTCCATGGACTGTATGGTCCATGGGGTCGAAGAGAGTTGGACACAACTGAACGACTTTCACTCTCACCAACACCAGGTAAGGCTGGATATAGGTTCATCTCTGTTTCTACCCATGGACACAGACACGCACAGACACACACACATCGCTGCTGTTTCCTGACTTGTTTCTTCTCGCCTGTTCTTGATATTCATTTATTTGACCTCCACTGTAAAAAATGCACAGTGTGTATGAGGTTTCCAGTGCTGTGAATGGACTAAAGAAGTGGTATATTCTTAACTATACCATCCCCCTAGTCAGTCCACTAACTTGAATAACTGGATGTTACCTGTATCAGAATAACTGCAGGTTGAATTTATTTAGTATTTAAGGTTTTAAAAGCATCTTTGGAATTGTCATTTTATTTTTATCTTTATAAATAAACCCTGTGGCTTCAGTAGTGAGATATTGTCCTCCACTTTTAATACACTGGGAAACTCTTGTCAGGCTCGTGGATCAGAAATAGGAAGGTCTGCAAAGAAATTCTGATGTCAGATATTAAAATATTAGCTGACCTGTATTTTCAGTGAATTATATCTCTTTTCCTGTGATTTCACTCTTTTCAACAAAAGTAGTTCATTACCGCTGGTATCTACCCACCTGGCTGAGTCCAATAGCATTGTTAATTTTGGGTATGACTCATCTGACCGCTGTTTGTATGATGTCTCTCAGCCAGTTAGTAGAAGGTCAGTATTTTTTTCCTGAGCAGTATGATTTTTTAAAAATAATTAAATCAAGCCAAGAAATACAGAAAGAAAAGTAAATTTGAAGTTTTTCGGCAATGTTCCTATCTGCATACTTTGTTAACATTTTAAGAAAACTATGCAGTTAACTTACGATCTAGCAAGACCTTCTTTTGAGAAGTTATATCAGTTATGACTTTTTTGGATACAACCCCCTTCCTCTGGAAACTCTACTTGAATATAGATAGAAAAACTGTATTATCTCCTGTAATGGCCAAAGTTGGAACAATTTGAGCAACAAAATAGTGTTGGATTATAGCACAAAGTATAATATAAGTATCATGAGTCCATACTGATAAAAATAACTAATTAAATAAATAGACGATGAGGGAGAAGAGACAAATCTCCTGTGCATAAGAATTCCAAATAATTTATGTAATTACTCCACCCTCGATGGGAACATTAACTCCTCACTTCTTAAGTGTGGGCTGCTCATAGTATGTCTTTCCAAAGAGGACAGTGTGGAAAGGGGTGGGGGAATACATTTATACATCTATAGTAGAGAAACTTGAGACCCTAGACAGGAGTCAAGGTTAGTATCAACAGTGTTAAGTCCTATTGATGTGATGAAAATAGTGCTTTACCCATGTGGTCTTCCTCCCCTCAAAATTTATAAGTGTAGTATAATCATGAGAACAGAAAAATCCCTATAGAGCGGCATCCTGCAAGATACTTGACCAGCACTCCTCAAAACTGTCAAGATCCTTAAAACCCAAAACCCAGGAAAATCTGAGAAACTGTCAAAGCCAGGAGGAACTTAAGGAGACATGACAACAAAATGTAATGTGGTAACTCCGCTCAATATTATATGGCAGCCTGGATGGGAGCAGGGCTTGGAGGAGAATGGATACATGTATATGTATGGCTAAATCCCTTTGCTGTCCACCTGAAACTATCACAACATCATTAATAGGTTATACTCCAATACAAAATGAAAAGCTTTAAAAAAAATGTAATGTGGTGACTTGGATGGGATCCTGGGATACAACACAGACATTAGGTAAAAACTAAAGAAATCTGAATAAACTACGGACTTCAGTTAGTAACCTTATATCAGTGTCGGTTCTTAATTGTAACATAGGTATTACACTGATACAAGCTATTAAAACCAGAGAAAACGGGGATATATAGGATATATAGGAATTCTTTGCCATCTTCCCAACTGTTCCACAAATCTAGAACTGTTCTAAAAAATAGAGTGTATTTTTTTTTTTTTAATGTCATTTCACCTGCAAAAGAGGACAGGTAGGATGGTGCAGAGTTGGCTAATTCAGCAGGTCAGACACGTCAGCAACTCAGGTTTGTTGTGTCTTTCTGCTCTGCTTCCCTGACATACGCTGACCTCCATGAGGCTGTCTCACAGCTGTGAGATGGCTGTGATGCAGGCAGACACAATAGCCGACAGAAGGAAGGAACTGGCTTTCAGTATGCTTCTTTGTAAGTGTGGAGAGTGGAGGCCTCTGGCCAGAACTGGGTGACATGTCTGCTCCTGAGCCACTCACTGAGAAAGCCGCAAAATGATCAGTGAGGCCACAGGAACCCATACTCCCCCTAGACCTCCTAGTGGGAGCACTTAACTAGCTGGGCTCTTCCCGCCCCTAAGAAGAGGCTGAGAAATAGACTACGCTCCTTCACAAGAGAAAGCAAAGCTAATGACCATATCTGTTTCCCCAGGCTGGATACACCACTCTGGTCCCTCTTAATCCCATTCTCGTTGTATGCCCATTTCTCCAACTTGCGCAAGTAATTTGAAGAGTAGTCTATAAGGATTCTATATTAAACAGCAAGTATATTGTTTTCCTCTTTTCTTTTCAGTGGCTATTGAATGGCTTTACCACTCAACTACAACTCTATTCATCCATTAGACAGAACAGGGAAAACGGCTTGGCTCTGTTTCCTGCACTGGACTAGTTTGGAGGCGCTAATATGCAGTGCTTTCCTGATAAGCTGTGATAAGGCAAAAATATTCCCCACCCTGGTTTTCATCAGAAATGTAAATGACATTGTAAATGACCTGTTTGTAACAGGTCCTCCATCAAAATCCCTAGATATCTTTCCAGTGTCTCAGTCCTGTTACTAACACATCCTGTCAAGATCAGTGTCTCCGAATGGTGTAAATGTGACTAAGATGCTCTATTTTCTAAATGGTGTCTAATAGGTTATAAAATAATTATCTGTAAATAATTATAATTATATCTGGGTCCTACAGTCTTTTTTTCAAATGTGAGTTGGGGAAAAATCCTTAAAAATAAAATATATAAATGTCTCATGTATTCAAGGGAGAACAAACATTGACAGAAACCACAGCTACTATCTCTCCTAAAACCAAGAAAAGGTAGGAAATCAGAGTGAGAATAAGAGTGGCTTGAAGATATAGGTCCTACAAGAACACTTGTAGAGAGTCATGAGTTCCAGGGTGACGTGCACTCACCAAGGCTTGAAGGTTATACTCCTCAGAAAGAGCATTTCATTCATAGGAGACTTTATTCAAGAGGAGAAAAAACCCCCAAAAAACAAAACAGAGAAAGACATTGAAAACCATACTATTGTCTGCCAAACAGTGTAAGCTAAATTTGGTGAATGAATATGGACTTCAGGAAGCCACTGGGGTAAAACTGCTTCTTCCATTCAGCCCCCCACCTCTTATTTCTCCCCTTTATCTCAATGTAGACAAAGAATAAAACAAACACATAACAAAGATTGTCTAATGATCGTTTCTGAGACTTCTGTGCTTCTCTTGCTTACCCAAATCCCTAGAGAGGCAATGGTGTGGACATGAATCTTATGATACCTGAAGGGATTCGTTCTGGGAGAGGTGTGTGTGTGCGTGCATGTGTGTGTGTGTGTGTGTGTGTGTGTGTGTGTGTGTGTGTCTGTATGTATTTGAAGATGGGAATGAGAAGCTGTAGGGACACCTGTACCCTGTCTGATTTGAAAGGAGAATGTTTTGAACAAAACACTGATGGTGGGAGTGACCTGATCCCTACCTCAACTAGAATCCACTTCAAGACCACAGGAGCCTGGGTCATCTCCACCAAGGATATGAGATGAAGACCCTTTTTTAAGGATTACTTAAAATAGTGAGAAATGCTGAGAATCAGTAGGTGCTTGATTGCCAAGGAACAGGTGAGACTAAGAATTCTGCTTCCCTCTCACCCTTTCCAGGCATCATTCCTCGGTTCTCTAATAAACCATGCACATCAATCCCTGTCTCAGAATGCATTATGTCTCAGAATGCATTATGTGACCTAAGACAGTTAAGAACAGGATGCAGGTGTAAGTGTGAGTGCATGCTCCGTCACTTAGTAATGTCCAACTCTTTGTGACCCTATGGATGGTAGTCAGCCCTTCAGGTTCCTCTGTCCATGGAATTTGCCAGGCAAGAATACTGGAGCAGGTTGCCATTTCCTCCTCCAGGGTATCTTCCCAACCCAGGGACTGAACCTGTATCTCCGGCGCCTTCTGCACTGGCAGGCGAATTCTTTACTGCTGAGTCATTGGAGGAGCTCAGGTATAAGTGCACCTACTCCGAAATGGGATTTGTGAATTAAATCACCCAGAATCCCCTGGTATGCCTAGTGGAGTTACTAGTGGTGAGTTAGGATGTTCTCAGGTGTCTGAGAAGTTTACGGTGTCGGGGAAAGTAGTAATTAAAAGCTCGATGACATCAAACAGCTCTTGCTGAGTGCTACCAGTATACTGCAGAAACACAGCGAAAGGCTATGAGTGAATAATCCCAAATTTAAGGCAAAGTGTGGGAGTTACAGGACCTTCTTGACAACATGTAAAGAGTTCTTATCTCTGTGTGTCAGAACAGAAGCAAAAAAAAAAAAAAAAAAAAGCTGAGGATCTTATCCAGGAATTAATTATAAGGTTAATGAAGCTTCAGAGAAGATGGGATTTTCAATCCTATTCAGTTTGCTAGGCTCAAATCATGGCCCTGATTGAGAGGAAGTGGGAACTTGAGACTTAAGATTTGGACATCTGGGTTGCTCACTCAAGCACCCTGAAAGCACCTGGATTGTCCTGAGTCCCGGGTCCCACAGAAGTGACCCCTGCTTCCCTGTTAAAAGACAGGATTCCTATTTCCATGAGGATGGTGTAAAGGTCCTCACCTTGCAGGGCAAGTTACGCCCCACTCCCTACCTCAGGATCTACCCCCATATCAGCTCCCTAGCAGGTCAACAGCTGTGACCAAGTCAGAACATAGCTTGACCAGGGAAGTGTTCGGCCTGGTGAGTGAGAAAGGGGACTCTATGCTGAAGAGGCTGCAGGAACCAACATGTGCTCGGAGGGTGGGGCATATGAGGATTCCAAAGCCCATCATACCGTGACTATTTAGTAAAGGACGAGAGATTGCATTGTGTACCTCCCTCCACCAAAAGGAAGTCTGTCACTTGGTAAGCCTCTTTGGTTTCTGAAGGCAGTATTTCCCCCATTGAACATGCTATTCTGACATATTTACCAACTCATGTGGAAGGCTCATAAGCTTAGAGTGGGACCCATGTCAGGAAAGAGCTCTATGTCAGGTCTAGGTTGTGATGCTGCTTGGATCATATAACTAGCAGACCCTCTGCTACTAGAGATATCTGTGGTGGAAAAAGATGCCATGTGGAGTTTATGACAAGCCCAGTAGGAGATTCACAATGTAGAACCCTAGGGTTCTGGAGCCAGGCCATGCCATCTGCAGCAGAGAATCATATACCATTTGAAAAAAGAGCTCCTGGCAGGGTAATGGGCCCCAGGTGAGATGGAGTGCCTAACCATCGGATATTGAGTGACCATGTGGCCAAAACTACCCATGAGAATCTGGGTTCTGTCGGACCCACCAAGTCATAAGACCCAGCAGACCTCAGAGCAATTCATCACAAGATAGAAGTAGAGCATCCAGGATGAGACATGAGCAAGGCAAGTGGGCAGGAGGAAGAATCACAGGCAGGTGGCCCAGACATTCATGTCACCCACCACTGTCGCACCAGCTTTTCTCCCTCAGCTCACATCTGGGATGATCACTGATATGTCCATGAAAATTTCTTGGGCCCTGGGCCCTTAGCAGTGAACTGAGAAAGGAAGAGGCAGGCTAGGCTTAGTGTATGGAAGAGTCAGGTTAGCTTGTGGACGCAAGCCAAAAACAGACAGTGGTTGCATAATCGCTTCTCTTGGGAACGGCCTTGAAAGGCAGAGAGAAGGGGAAATTCTCCATCATAAGAAGAGCTTTGGATACAGTCATCTGGATTATCTACTTTTGAAGAAAAAGAAGTAGCCCCTGCAGAGACTCATAGCAATGATAAAGGCTAGGCCAGGGGCGTGACAGAAGCAAGACAGGAAACATCAGGGGCAAGGACTCTGGGAAAGATGTGTGCATGGGAATAGGACAAACAGTGAAGTTCTTTGTATCGCCTTTTAATGCCCATCCGAACACACCTATCAGCTCACTGCAGAGGAGGGCCTAAATGACTAAAAGAAGATAAGTCACTGGTCAATGCTAGCTACCTGCATCAATGGCTGGCACAGCTGGTGCATAAACACAGTAGCTACCACCTCAGGGATGGAGGCGATGTATGGGCTCAGCAGCATGGGCATCTCACTCATCAAGGCTGGCTCAGTCACTGCCACTGCCAAGCGTCCAACCTGTGAGCCACAGAGACAAATGCTGAGCCCTAGACGGAGCACCATCCCTCAGAGAGACAAAACTGCCACTTACTGGGAGCTTAGTTACATGGTACTTTTTCCACCCAGAAGGGGAAGTGATTTATCTTCATTAGAATTGACACATAATCCAAGTATGGGTTAGTTTTTCTGCCTACAAGGCCTAAGCCACTGCCTGAAGGTCTACAGAGTGTTTGTTCCACTGACACGGGTGTCCATAGGTTATTGCATTTGACCAAACAATCCACTTTACAGCAAAGGAGAGGCAGCAGGAAGCATCTGACCATGTGTCCACAGGGGCTTCCAGGTGGCCCAGTGGTTAAGAATCCACCTGCCAATGTAGGAGACATAAGAGATGCAGGCTTGATCCCTGGGTCGGGAAGATCCGCTGGAGGAGGAAATGGCAACCCACTCCAGTATTCTTGCCTGGGAAATCCCAGGGACAGAGGGGTCTGGTGGGCAACAGTCTATGCGGTTGCAAAGAGTCAGACATCACTGAGTCATCATCATCAAAGTGCCCACCTAGAGTGGGAGAGAGATGGCACTGGCAGGTAAAAAGAGCAGTCACTGGCTTGGAGATAATTCCTTTTAAATACAGACACCATACTTTAGAGCCTTAAGTCGAAGACCGTTATATGGTATTGTGTCCCCTGCAGATAGGATATGCAGGTCTAGGAACCATAAAGAGAAAGGAAATAGCTCCCAGTGGCCCAGTTGGGAAATGGATACCTCAAATCCCTTCTGTGCTGGGTTCTTCAGGGTTAGAGGTTTTGGTTCGAAGGAAGGGAATGCTTCCACCAGGGGGCACAGCAAGAGTCTCACTAAACGTTAAGGTACCGCTGCCACGGGCTTTTCCAGGATCTTCATGCCTGGAGACTATCAGGCAAGGAAAAGGGTCGAAAGCAACCCCGTCATCGAGGGGAGGAAGGGTTGCTGTCACACAGGACAGCGGGGGAGAATTTGCTTACCATCCAGGTGACCTATGGTGGTGTGAGTGCTCCCCTGGCAAATACCGACGGTAGGCACGCACAGCACGCACAGCCTGAGAAGTGCAGGGCGAGCAGGGGGTAAAACATGGGCGCAGGTGGTTGTCACCAGTTAGCCGTCTGCACTGGCAGAGGTGCCGGCTGACAGTGAGGGGAACACAGGGTGGGTAGCGAGGGCAGGTGGAGACCAACTACCGCTATTGTCCCTCACACTCACCTTCCTCTTGAAGTTTCTGCAGAGAAAGAGACCAATAGGACTGCTGGAGGCCTGGTTCCCAGAGGGAGTGAAGATATTACAGAATGCAGACCCGAGGGTGTGAGGAGTGCACGTGCTGATTCACCACCAAGGTCCCTGCTCAGGGCCTAGGCACTCATCTCTCCAGCCGCCAGGAGCAGTGACTGCAATCAGTGCCTGGAAACCACCACCCTCTTCCCCTCCACCCCCCCAACCCCTCAGCTCCCTCCCCCACCCCCAACACCCCCACCTCCCTCCTCCCACTCCCCAAACCCCATGCCGCCAAAGGGAGTTGCCTCACCCAGGCCTGTGCCTCCCGCCAGGGGCAGCCCACACCTGATCCTGATGCCTGCCTGAGATGGGGATGGAAACTGAGGTCTCCTGCCTCAATTCAGTCAACTAAAGGGACACCCCAGCTTCCAAGCACCCCAAGCAGTTGGCTGAGGCCTCTGTTGTGACTGCACCCAAAGTCAGCCCCTCTGCCCAGTCTCATTCCTCCCCCACTCCCTGAGGTATGGGCCCCCCACCTTCCACGCACCCCCACAAACTCCTTGCAGGCACATCTCTGCCTCCTGGGAGTCTGTTTCCCGAGGAACCCTAAGCTAAGACAGCCTGAGACTGGCTACAAGTGATAACCAACAAAAACATCATAAACATAGCTGGCTCAATCAGAACATTGTAAGATTTTCAGGGCTGTCCCTCCTTAAGTTGGAACATTCAGGTGAATGACATTTGTAGTTTGACACTGGACAAAATTCTTCTAACTCAGGCCCAGACATCTCTCGCCTGCCCTTTCCCCAGCCTTGCCATCCCGTACCCACCCCCCTGTGTATAAGAGTCATTTAATATTAACAGAATAAACAGCTTTGGTTTGGCAGTTCACTTATGCTGCACCAAAGCAACAGAAATAAAACAAGCAATCAAAACCTCAGAAACCAAACATATGAAACCCAAAAACACCCGCATACGGCAGTGTTACCTGTCCAGCCAGTCACGTAAACATCCATGACTAACTCATCTCTTTTTGTAGATGTTAGAGCAAACTCTCTGAAAACTTAAAGGAAAGGCCCAAATTCCACTTTCATCAAACTTGTGTCCAATTTAATCTTCTGTGATTTTGACAGAAATTAAATGTCGGGGAGAAGAGAGAAAAGAAATATTATTCAGCTTATATGATAGGCTCAATGTGAGCAGGTGTTTAAAATTCACTGTTAGGTAAACTAGGCTCCGACGCAAAACTGCACTTTTGTTGGGTGATGCATGTTTCAAACTTTAACCCCCCCCCCTTTTTTTTTTTTTTTGCTGACAGAACCTTGTTTTTTTCCCTTCTTTTTTTTTCCCCCAGCAGGAAGGCACAATCATTTACAATACTGCCAAATATAACAAACATCTACAGATGGGTTGGTCTGCAGCTGGAGGCTTTAACTTCATAGTATTTATTTGAAATACCCAAGCCAGCAGAGCAGGGCTTAAGCACAGTGGGCACAATTCACAATGTTTTGGCTCTGGAGCAAATAGCAGTTCAACTTAGTTTTTTCAGCGAAAATGGAATTTATGCAGATGTGCTTTGCACTAAATTCATTAAACAATTACATCCTGGTGCAGTTTTCACATTTTTGTAAAGGATCCACATAAGCACTAATTAGATCTAAAACAATGTTACTGGGCAAATTACAGTGCCGATTGTCTGCCTCGTCTTGCGATCCGCATCTGCTTGGCAATGATGATGATAATTTAGGTGCAAGCGATACAAATGTTGGTTTTTGTTACATTTAATAGAAATATTTATTTAAAACACACTATGGATTAATTGATAATGTAACCAGCGTTAAAGAGCCTCCAAATGTTTTCTCACGGACTTTTAGTGGTAAAACTGAATATGTGAAAATACAGTAGCTGAAACTTCTCACCATCGCTAACTGGCATTTCCTCAGTGAGGTTCGCTATTGAAAGGCAAGTTTGCATTTCATTTGGCTTCAAGTGCAAGCTGGGTAGCTGAATTACAGCAGTGCCTTTCAGAGTGCCGCATTTGAGCATTCGACGCAAAGGCAGAAATGCTTTCCTCCACAGCTCCCAGCCATGACTCCCCACGCTGCCTCTTCTTCGGTCCTTGGTTTAAAAGGACAGCTCAGTGTTAGAGAGGTATTCCATTCTTAAGTATTTCAGACATCAGGGTATGTTTTCTTTTGTCCATATTCATCTGTTTTCTATTTCATATATCATTCAATGTAAGAAGGCTTATTAACATTTAACCATCAAATCAGTTCTGCAGAAGTGAGGACATTCAGACGGGGTTTCTATGGCAACTTTGAATGTACCAACTTAATTCAGGGCTTGCTCTAGGCTGGTCACCTCCATTATTGCTCTCATCCTAGACATTCTTTAACTCGCTTGACCAGCCATGCAGTCGAGAATCCTGAGTGTTACCATTCTGCTCTCACCCAGGACAACCGCCACCACAACTACCTAGCCTTGCTTTATCCCTGGGAAGGAGGCCAATGTGGTGAATCAGTTTGGCTGCTGGTTTCCTAAAAACCACTCCTGTCGTTTGACTTCTCAAATGGTTACTTTATTGTTCAGAGCTAGTCATAAAAGAGCAAGCTCAGTGCCACCGCCAACAAAGATTAAGGGGCAAAATTAAACTCCAAATGTAATCATTGCCAAAGTCCATGTTTGGAAATATCTCCTCTCCAGGCAGGAATACTAATTATTAATGCAAAGCACAGCAAATAATAATGATGCTCTCAACATTCAGCATCCAGTTTCCTTTTCTTTCCTGGCTTGCTTCCCTAACGTTTGTGTGGGCCTTGCTGTTTGATTCTGCAGTTTTGCTAGGTAAGACACTGTAACTAGAAGGGTGATAATTCATTCAACAGACCTAATTGATAGGCCTGAAAATGCTGTGCTGGTTAAATATGAAATTATATCCTCCTTGAAAGAAAACACAACTTAGCACTAGTTTAGAGCTTGGAATAGTTCAGAGAGAAAATGTTGTTAGGTCTGTGTCAAAAGGCAAAGTAAAATTTGTAACAGAAAATGTATTTTTGAAGATTCTGAAAAAGTGAATCATTAATATTTCATAACTTGAAACTCAAATTCTTGTTGTTTCACCTTGGGAAGATATTTGATTCTATAATTTACTCCTATTTAGAATTTTAAAGGGAAAATATGATTTAATTTTTATTAGATTAAAAATAACAGAAGAGTTGTTCTCAAATTTTCAAAAGTTGCCTTTGGATTGATAGCAAATGGAGAAAATGCTAAACAAAGGGCTGTAATTTTAGAAAGTTATGAACAACTGGAAAAGGGTTGTTATGACAACCTTTTTAATTATAAGTGTTAATTGCTTCTATAGCCAATAAAATGTACTATAGTCTATGCAACTTCTGAAGAGATAATTAAATGTAACAATGGAGCTTTTGGTAAAACCAATTTAATTCAACTATTGTACCTTTTTACCCTGGAGGTGAGTGAGTAAGTGAAAGTCACTTCTCCAGGCTCCTTGAACCAGGGAATGAATCCAGGTCTCCTGCACTGTAGGCAGATTCTTTACCGTCTGAGCCAAGAAGGAGGAGGAGGAGGAAATGGCAGCCCACTCCAGTAGAAAAGTCCATGGACAGAGAAGCCTGGTGGGCTACAGTCCATGGGGTCGCAAGGAGTTGGATGTGACTTAGCAACTGAGCACGCATGCACCTTTTACCAATCAGATTCCATTTGTATTTGGTTGGCATGGATGATACCACTTACTGTTTCTAACTTTATAAGTCCTTGGGTAGTGAATATCTTTGGCCCTGAGACAATTCTTGGTTCTATTGTATCATTCTTCCTTCCTGGGCTTTTTCCTTCTCCTATTCAACAAGTTCTGGATTCTTCCTCTGGGCGAAGAAACATGTTAGGCATCATAGGTCCAGAGAGGGCTGAGGCCCAGGCCCTGCCTTCATGCCATTCACAGTGCGGTGGGGAAGAGCTGTGCATCTTTATCCAACATGGCACACACTTGCTGCTCCTGATTATCTGAGGCTGTGTACTAGAAAACAAATAAACAAACAACCCAGAAGTTGGTATCAGGTGGCTACAGTCATTAGGGAGCAACCTAACTATCTCCATACAGCCTTGTCTCTCTATACAGCTGACCATTTTTATTGCCAGCATTAAAATTTCCTCTTGAATCCTCTTCAAGAAGCTTTTGTCTTTAACCAGTTTCACTTTACAGTGACCAGATTAAGTCATCAGGACTCTCGAATACTTCTGCTAGAAATTTGTTATCGTCTAGATTTTGCTTCTGTACTGAGCAAGGGGGTAATTCACTAGCTGAGGTAGCATCATCCGTGTATCCCAGACAGCAAGAGCTCTTTATTTGTATATGAGAGGAAATTTTTACATTTGAACTTCTGTAGCAGGAAGGATGATGCTATGGAAAAAGGAACATGGGCTACATTTTAGGATATAAAATGTTAAATTAATTTTTGCTTAATCAGAAAGGAATTAACTTATTAATAAAATCATTTCAACAGAAAGGAGAAGATATTGTGATGGAGAGGGAGCCAGGAGCCCTTGGGTAGCTAGAACGATGCTAAGTATCTGAAGACTGGAGGCCTCACAAAGTGCTAGAGAAAACTGAAAGGGTGGAGCATGCCTGAGGGACACTAGCTAACATCTTCCCTTTGCTCCTTAGCTCCAATTCCTCCTTTAAAATGCGCACCAGAACACGTGGTAAGAAGTTTGGTACTGGGCTAGGCTGTTGTTTCTCTATGTGTTAGAATCTGGCTGGTTTGGCATTTTTAATCACAGGGATTAAGGACAGGGAAACCTGGTGTGCTATAGTCCATGGGGTCATAAAAAGCTGGACAGGACTGAATAACAATTTGTTAAGAATGTGCTGTTTTGAAGTGAAAGAGACTGCTGCTGCTGCTGCTGCTGCTGCTGCTGCTGCTGCTGCTGCTGTTGTTAAGTCGCTTCAGTCGTGTCCGACTCTGTGCAACCCCATAGACGGCAGCCCATCAGGCTCCTCCTTCCCTGGAATTCTCCAGACAAGAACACTGGAGTGGGTTGCCATTTCCTTCTCCAATGCATGATAGTGAAAAGTGAAGCTGAAGTTGCTCAGTCATGTCCGACTCTCCGTGACCCCATGGACTGCAGCCTACCTGGCTTCTCCGTCCATGGGATTTTCACTAGAGATATAATTACTCCCTGTTTTCAAATTCTTCTTAATTGGGGGCAGGGACTATTATTTTGTCATTTCTCCTTATGCCCTCAAAGCATAACATGGTATCACACACATCATGTTTTCTCCTTATCAGTGGAGACAGACCCCTAAACAGATAATTTCAATCAAAACAGTAGGTACAGAAGAAATGAAAGGCCATAGGAGAAGGCTCCAGCCCAACCCCTTTGAGTACTAAAAGATTAATACATGTTGGCCTGCCAAGAAAACTGGAGAGGGCTCCCAACAGAAGAAAAGGCATGCATTCGTGCATGCTCACTCGCTTCAGTGCTGTCAGACTCTTTGCGACCCTATGGACTGTAGCCAGTGAGGCTCCTCCGTCCTTGGGGTTCTTTAGGCAAGAATATTAGAGTGGGTTGCCATTTCCTTCTCCAGGGGATTTTCCTGACTCAGGGATAGAACTCACGCCTCTTATATCTCCTGCATTGGCCGGCAGGTTCTTTACCACTAGTACCAAATGTGAAGCCCAGAAAGGCACGAGCAAGTTGTAGAAAAACAAAACAACATGGTGTTTGGAAAACTACATACACACCGCATGGGTTAATGAAGCTGATGCTTAGGGGGATCACAGAGAGAGAAAACTTGAGCATTAAATACAGACAAGACTTATGCCCTGTGGCCCACACTGAGGACATTGGGTTGGGCAAAGTCTGGGAGATGGTGAAGGACAGGGAAACCTGGTGTGCTATAGTCCATGGGGTCATAAAAAGTTGGACAGGACTGAATAACAACAGTGACTGAATAACAACAATGAGAAGCCGTTTCAAGAGTTTTAAGCATAAATCATACTTATGTACAGTATCTCACCCTCTACACATTAATGTTATTGTGTACTGGATGCTTACTATCTGTCAGACGCACATCTAAGTACTTTTCTCATTTTACAGAAGAGAGAACCTCAACTCAGAGAGATTAGGTAACTTACCAAAATCACGCTTGTAAATGCAGAATTTGTACTTGAACCTAGGTCTTAGACACTGCAGTGAGAGTCTGCAGGATTTCACAAAGATGTATTATAACACTATGGATTTTGACTTTTCTCTTTTCCTTGAAGCTAACACTAGATTTTCAACCTCATGTTTCTCTAGAATTTACAACTCTTTTTACTCTCTCATTCACATTTCTATCTTTCTTAGAGAGTACAGAGGGACCATTAAACTGTGAATTCCTTTTTTCTTCTAACATCTCTGTGATGATTATGGAAATAGACATTAATTGGATCATCTCATATGCTGAATTTGCTCTTTTTATGAATCATTTAAAACTGGGAAAAAATAAAAGTGGAAAAAAAGGTGGAAATATCTTTTTTTCCTGTCTTATTTCCCTCCAGTCCACAACTGTAAATACCTAGTGGTTGCTTTACTGAGAAATCTAGAGCAACTCTGTCCAGTAGAACTTTCTGTGTTGCTGGAAATATTCTATACTTGTGGTATCTAGTATTAGACATATATGGCTAATGAGCATTTGAAATGTGGCTAGTGTGACTGAGGAACTGAAATTCAAGTTTCATTTAATTATTTTAAATTTAAACATTCACATATGACCAGGGCCTACTATTTTGGAAAAGACAGATATAAAACATTTCCACCTATCATAGGACGTTGTATTGAATAGTGTTGCTTTGAAGCATAATTTTACCTTTTCTAAATGGCAGTCAGCACCTTCAATCCTAATATTACTCAAAAGGAGAGCACCTTCCATCATGACATATCAGTTTTTATCTTAGAGTTTGCATTGTTGGTTTTCAGATTTTTGTCACCTTTTCAATAGATTTTGGGTCTCATGTCTACAAAGGCATTCAATTATTTTCTAAAGCAAATTTCATGAAGTAAATGATTCTTCTATAAAATCAAGAAGCTTTAAAGTTCTTATCCAAAAATATCCATGAAAAGATAAACAAAAAACCTCCCATAATCCAAAGAAAGGCAACGCCAAAGAATGTTCAAAATACTGCAGTTGCACTCATCTCACACACTATCAAAGTAATGCTCAAAATTCTCCAAGCTAGGCATCAACAGCATGTGAACCGTGACCTTCCAGATGTTCAAGCTGGATTTAGAAAAGGCAGAAGAACCAGAAATCAAATTGCCAACATCCATTGGATCATAGAAAAAGCAAAAGAATTCCAGAAAAGCATCGACTTCTGCTTTATTGACTACGCCAAAGCCTTTGACTGTGTGGATCACAACAAACTGTGGAAAATTCTTAAAAAGATGGGAATATCAGACCACCTTACCTGCCTCCTGAGAAATCTGTATGCAGGTCAAGAAGCAATGGTTAGAACCAGACATGGAACAACAAACTGGTTCCAAATTAGGAAAGTAGTACATCAAGGCTGTATATTGTCACTCTGCTTATTTGTCTTATATGCAGAGTACATCATGCAAAGTACCAGACTGGATGAAGCACAAGCTGGAATCAAGACTGCTGGGAGAAATATCAGTAAACTCAGATATGCAGATGACACTACCCTTATGGCAGAAAGCGAAGAGGAACTAAAGAGCCTCTTGATGAAAGTGAAAGAGGAGAGTGAAAAGCTGGCTTAAAGCTCAACATTCAAAAAACTAAGATCATGACATCTAGTCCCATCAGTTCATGGCCAATAGATGGAAAAATAGTGGAAACAGTGACAGACTTTATTTTGGGGGGCTCCAAAATCACTGCAGATGATGACTGCAGCCATGAAATTGAAAGATGCTTGCTCCTTGGAAGAAAAGCTATGACCAGCTGAGACCGTATACTAAAAAGCAGAGACATTACTTTGCCGGCAAAGGTCCATCTAGTCAAAGCTATGGTTTTTCCAATAGTCATGTATGGATGTGAGAATTGGACCATAAAGAAATCTGAGCACCAAAGAATTGATGCTTTTGAACTGTGGTGTTGGAGAAGACTCTTGAGAGTCTCTTGGACTGAAATGAGATCAAACCAATCAATCCTAAAGGAAATCAGTCCTGAATATTCACTGGAAGGACTGATGCTGAAGCTGAAACTCCAATACTTTGGCCACATGATGTGAAGAACTGACTTACTGGAAAAGATGCTGATGCTGGCAAAGATTGAAGGCAGGAGGAGAAGGGGATGACAGAGGATGGGATGGTTGGATGGCATCACCAACACTATGGACATGAGTTTTAGCAAGCTCTGGGAGTTGGTGATGGACAGGGAAGCCTGGCATGCTTCAGTCCATGGGGTTGCAAAGAGTCAGACATGACTAAGTAACTGAACTGAGTAAACAGTAGTTCAGTTCAGTTCAGTCGCTCAGTCATGTCCGACTGAACCCCCATGAACAGTGTGAAAAGGCAAAAAGATAGGACACTGAAAGATGAACTCCCCAGGTAGGGAGGTGCCCAATATGCTACTGGAGATCAGTGGAGAAATAACTCCAGAAAGAAAGAAGAGACACAGCCAAAGCAAAAACAACACCCAGTTGTGGGTGTGACTGGTGATGGAAGTACAGTCTGATGTTGTAAAAAGCAATGTTGCATAGGAACCTGGAATGTTAGGTCCATGAATCAAGGCAAATTGGAGGTGGTCAAACAGGAGATGGTGAGAGTGAACATCAACATTTTAGGAATCAGCAAACTAAAATGGACTGGAATGGGTGAATTTAACTCAGATGACCATTATATCTACTACTGTGGGCAAGAATCCCTTAGAAGAAATGGAGTAGCCATCATGGTCAACAAAAGAGTCCAAAATGCAGTACTTGGATGCAATCTCAAAAATGACAGAATGATCTCTGTTCGTCTCCAAGGCAAACCATTCAATATTACAGTAATCCAAGTCTATGCCCTGACTAGTAATGCTGAAGAAGCTGAAGTTGAATGGTTCTATGAAGACCTACAAGACCTTCTAGAACTAACACCCAGAAAAGATGTCCTTTTCATTATAAGGGATTGGAATCAAAAGTAGGAAGTCAAGAAAAACCTGGAGTAACAGGCAAATTTGGCCTTGGAGTACAGAATGAAGCAGGGCAAAGGCCAATATAATTTTTCCAAGAGAACCCACTGGTCATAGCAAACATCCTCTTCCAACAACACAAGAGAAGACTCTACACATGGACATCACCAGACAGTCAATACCAAAATCAGATTGATTATATTCTTTGCAGCCAAAGGTGGAGAAGTTCTACACAGTCAGCAAAACCCAGACAAGGAGCTGACTACAGAGCAGACCATGAATTCCCTATTGCCAAATTCAGACTTGAATTTAAGAAAGTAGGGAAAACCACTAGACCATTCAAGTATGATCTCAATCAAATCCCCTATGATTTTATAGTGAAAGTGACAGATTTAAGGGATTAGATCTGATAGACCGAGTCCCTGCAGAACTATGGACAGAGGTTCGTGACATTGTACAGGAGACAGGGATCAAGACCATCCCCAAGGAAAAGAAATGCAAAAAGGCAAAACGGTTGTCTGAGAAGGCCTTACAAATAGCTGTGAATAGAAGAGAAGCAAAAGGCAAAGGAGAAAAGGAAAGATATACCCATTTGAATGCAGAGTTCCAAAGAACAGCAAGGAGAGATAAGAAAGCTTTCCTCAGCGATCAATGCTTAGAAATAGAGGAAAACAATAGAATGGGAAAGTCTAGAGATCTCTTCAAGAAAATTAGAGATACCAAGGGAACATTTCACGCAAAGATGGGCTCAATAAAGGACAGAAATGGTATGGACCTAACAGAAGATATTAGATATAACAGTAGATATTAAGAAGAGGTGGCAAGAATACACAGAAGAACTATACAAAAAAGATCTTCACATTCCAGATAATCATGATGGTGTGATCATCAGCCTAGAGCCAGATGTCCTGGAATGTGAAGTCAAGGGGGCCTTAGGAAGCATCACTATAAACAAAGCTAGTGGAGGTGATAGAATTCCAGTTGAGCTATTTCAATTCCTAAAAGATGATGCTGTGAAAGTGCTACATTCAATAAGCTAGCAAATTTGGAAAACTCAGCAGTGGCCACAGGACTGGAAAAGGTCAGTTTTCATTCCAATCCCAAAGAAAGGCAATGCCAAAAAATGGTCAAACTACCACACAATTGCACTCATCTCACATGCTAGTAAAGTAATGCTCAAAATTCTCCAAGCTAGGGTTCAACAGTACATGAACCATGAACTTCCAGATGTCCAAGCTGGTTTTAGAAAAGGCAGAGGAATGAGAGATCAAATTGCCAACATCCATTGGATCATTGAAAAGCAGAGAGTTACAGAAAAACATCTACTTCTGCTTTATTGACTATGCCAAAGCCTTTGACCGTGTGGACCACAATAAGAATAAATTGAAAGAACTAACAAATAAACTGAGCAAGGTTGTAGGATACAAGATCAATACACAAAAATCAATTGTATATCTATATACTTGCAACAGACAAAAAAGTCCAAAAATGCAATTAAGAAAATTATTTAATTCACAATAGTGTTTAAGAGAATAAATATACTTAGGAATAGATTTGACAAAAAGTGCAAAATTCATACTCTGAAAATTACAAAACATATCTGAAAGAAATTAAAGATCTAAATTAATGGGGAAAATCCCCCATATTCAAGAATCAGAGGACTTAATATTAAAATGACAATATTCTTCAAAATAATCTGTAGATTCAAAGAAATCTTTATCAACATCTTGCTGAATTCTTTGTCAAAAATGACAAATTAATTCTGAATTTATGTGGAATTGCAAGAGACTTAGAATACTTAAAACAATTCTGATACAGAGAAAGTAGAAAGACTCACATTTCCTGATTTTAAAACTTATTACAAAGCAACAGTAATCAAGACAGTGTAGTACTGGCTCAAGGATAGACATATAGATCAATGGAAGAGAACTGAAAGTCCATAAATAATCCATACATCTCTGGTCAACTGATTTTAAACAAGTATGTCAAGGCTCTTCAATGAGGAAAAAACAGTCTTTTCAACAAATGGTGCTGGAAAAACTGAATAGGCACATGAAAAAGAATGAAATTGGACATTTTCTTCACATTAGGTAACAAAAATTAACTAGAACTAGATCCAAGACCTAAATGTAAGCACTAAACTATAAAACTCTTAGAAGAAATCTTCATGACTCTGGATTTGGCAAATGATTCTTAGATATAACACCAAAAGCACAAGTAACAACAACAAAAAATAGATAAGTTGGACTTTATCAAAATTTAAAACTTTTATGCCTCAAAGGACCTCATCAAGAAAATGAGAAGAAAATCTACAGATGGAAAAAAATATTAAAATCACATATTTGATTTGTATCAAGTGATCTGTATCTAGAGTATATAAATAACTCATATAGTTTAATAATAAAAAGGCTAACAATCCAATTTCAAAATGGGCAAAGGATTGAATAGACATTTCTCCAAGGAGGATATAAAAATAGTCAATATACACTTGAAAAGATGCTCTACAACATTAGTCATCAGGGAAGTGCAAATCATGACCCTGAGATACTACTTCATACCCATAAAGATGGCTAGAATAAAAAGTCAGACAATAACAAGTGTTGGAAAGATGTAGAAAAATCAGAACTTTATATACTGCTAGTGGGAATATAAAATGGTTCAGCTGCTTTGGAAAGCTGCCTGGCATTTCTTCACGTGACTGAAATATAGAGTTACTATCAGTTCAGTTCAGTCACTCAGTCATTCCGATTCTCTGCGACCCCATGAATCGCAGCACACCAGGCCTCCCTGTCCATCACCAATTCCCGGAGTTCACTCAAACTCATGTACATCGAGTCGGTGATGCCATCCAGCCAGCTCATCCTCTGTCATCCCCTTCTCCTCCTGCCCCCAATCCCTCCCAGCATCAGAGTCTTTTCCAATGAGTCAACTCTTCACATGAAATGGCTAAAGTACTGGAGTTTCAGCTTTAGCATCAGTCCTTCCAAAGAACATCCAGGACTGATCTCCTTTAGAATGGACTGGTTGGATCTCCTTGCAGTCCAAGGGACTCTCAAGAGTCTTCTCCAACACCACAGTTCAAAAGCATCAATTTTTTGGTGCTCAGCTTTCTTCACAGTCCAACTGTCACATCCATACATGACCACAGGAAAAACCATAGCCTTGACTAGACGGACCTTTGTTGGCAAAGTAACGTCTCTGCTTTTCAATATGCTATCTAGAATGGTCACAACTTTCCTTCCAAGGAGTAAGCGTCATTTAATTTCATGGCTGCAGTCACCATCTGCAGTGCTTTTGGAGCCCCCCCCCCCAAATAAAGTCTGACTGTTTCTGCTGTTTCTCCATCTATTTCCCATGAAGTGATGGGACCAGATGCCATGATCTTCGTTTTCTGAATGTTGAGCTTTAAGCCAACTCTTTCACTGTCCTCTTTCACTTTCATCAAGAGGCTTTTAGTTCCTCTTCACTTTCTGCCATAAGGGTGGTATCATCTGCATATCTGAGCTTATTGATATTTCTCCCGGCAATCTTGATTCCAGCTTGTGCTTCTTCCAGCCCAGCATTTCTCATGATGTACTCTGCATATAAGTTAAACAAGCAGGGTGACAATATACAGCCTTGATGTACTCCTTTTCCTATTTGGAACCAGTCTGTTGTTCCATGTTGTTCTATGCTTCCTGACCTACATATAGGTTTCTCAAGAGGCAGGTCAGGTGGTCTGGTATTCCCATCTCTTTCAGAATTTTCCACAGTTTGTTGTGATCCACACAGTCAAAGGCTTTGGCATAGTCAATAAAGCAGAAATAGACGTTTTTCTGGAACTCTCTTGCTTTTTTGATGATCCAGTGGATGTTGGCAATTTAATCTCTGACCCAGCAATTCTACTCCTTGGTATATAACCAAGAGAAACAAAAACATGTCCCCACAAAAATTTGTGCCTGAATGTTTATAACAGCATTATTCATAATAATCAAAAGGTGGGTGCCCATCAATGGACAAATGAATAAACAAAATGTGGTATACTTATACAATGGAATTTTAACATGGCCATAAAAAGGAATGAAGCGTTGATGCATGCTACAACATGAATAAACCTCAAGAACATTTTATGCTAAATGAAAGCAACTATGGACAAAAGACCACATACTGCATGATCCCATTTACTTGAAGGTCCATAATAGGGAAATTAATCAAGACAGAGTGAGATTAGAGGTTTCTTTGGGCTGGGAGGGAATGGAGGATACAGGGTGATGGTTAAAAAGTATAAAATTTCTTTACAAGATTATAAAAATACTCTAAAACTGACTATGATGATGGTAACACAGATATGTGAATGTCCTAAAATGAGTTGTACACTTTAAATGGGTGAATTTTATGAAAGGTAAATTATATCTCAATAAAGCTATTTTTTTAAAAAGAAGCTTTAAAGGTCTCTGAAAGGAGTCATATTAGAAAGATCCCATTAGTCAACAAATTTTTAATCCTCCTCAAATGTGTCAACTTGATTTGGAAGGTGTTTTTCTTAGCAAGATCCACCAAAAGGTAGGCTCAAGTAGGAGTCAGATTGTTGTTGTTATTTAGTCGCTTTTGTGACCCCATGGACTCTAGCCTGCCAGGTTCCTCTGCTCATGGGATTTCCCAGGCAAGAATACTGCAGTGGGTTGCCATTTCCTACTCCAAAGCATCTCCTCCACCCAGGGGTTGAAATCCAGTCTCCTGCACTGCGGGTGTATTCTTTACCATCTGAAGCCCTAGGAGTCAGATTACTTGGCTTTAAATTTTAGCTTTACGGCTTTATAACACTGAGCAAGATATTTAAGCTCTTTAAGCATCCTTTTCCTTAACTGTCTAATGGAAATGACAACATTGAGTATCCACCTGGCAGGGTTGCTGTGAGGCATGAATGGTTGTGTGGCACTCAACACAATGCCTGACCTCCAGTCGGGGCTCAGTGCATTAGGTGTTATTATTTATAGTAGCTGATGATACCATAGATTATAGTATCAAATACAACCAATAACTCAGTAAGATAGTCCCTGCAGATTCCAACAAAATAAATAGTTAAATCAGCTTTTAGAAAATCAAACTGTATGGTTTGCATTTGACTTTTTTTCATGGACACAGAAAACAGTGGTTCCTCAGATCCATTATGATGGCTGCTGTAAAAAGCAAGCAAACAAACAAACTGCTACTACTGCTGCTGAGTCGCTTCAGTCGTGTCCAACTCTGTGTGACCCCAGGAACGGCAGCCCACCAGGCTCCCCCGTCCCTGGGATTCTCCAGGCAAGAACCCTGGAGTGGGTTGCCATTTCCTTCTCCAGTGCATGAAAGTGAAAAGTGAAAGTGAAGTCACTCAGTCGTGTTCGACTCTTCGCGACCCCATGGACTGCAGCCCACCAGGCTCCTCCGTTCATGGGATTTTCCAGGCAAGAGTACTGGAGTGGGGTGCCATTGCCTCAAAACCCCCAGAAAATAGCAAGTGATGATGAGGATGTGGAGAAAGTGGAACTCTTGTACACTTTTGATGAGAATATAAAATGGTGCAGCCATTGTGGAACACACTGTGGCAGTTCCTCAAAAAATTAAAATAGAATTAACATGTGATTCAGCAGCTTCACTTCTGAATAAAAGAGAATTGAAAGCAGGGATTCAAAGAGATATTTGTACACTCATGTTCATAGGAGTATTATTTGCAATAGAGGAAAGGTAGAAGCAATCCAACTGTCCAGTGACAGATGAATAGATAAGAGAAATGTGATATAAACATGCAATGGGATATTATACAGCCTTGAAAAGGAAGAAAATTCTCACACATGCTACAACATGGATGAATTCTGGGGACATGATGTTAAGTGAAATAAGGCAAATACTATTACGATTCCATTTACAGGAAAGACTTAGAATAAGAAAATTTATAGAGACAGAAAGGGGAACTGTGGTTGCCAGGAGAAGGGGGAGAGAGAAATGAGGTATTGTTTACTGGGTACAGAGTTTTGTTTTTGCAAGATGAGAGGAGTTCTGAAGATTGCACACCAGTGTGAATGTACTCAGCACAACTGAACTATATACTTAAAAAGTAAAGTAAATTTTTTATTATATATATTTTATCAGAATTTTAAAAATGATTTCCTATATTATTAATTCGGCATCTGACAAGTAATGAAGAGTCGTGGCGAAGTGCAGACTTTGGACTACTGCAGACCTGGGTCTGGATCTTAGCTTCACTGCATATTGACAGGGTAACCCTGGTTCTCCATACTCTGTTTCCCTAAGATGGGAACTCCATAAGGTTAAGAAGGATCTTTGCACCTGGCTGTGCAATGAGAACTAAAGAAGACTGCCTGTGCTCTCTTTCTTTCTTTTTCTATGAGTGCTAATTCAAAAAAATGTATATATGGCATATACAACCCAATGACTACACAATCAGGATTGCCAGATAAAATACAGGATACACAGTTAAAATTGAATTTAACACAAACAATAAAAATTGTTAAAGACTTTTTAGTATACTATGTTCTGATATTACATTACATTCCATGCAATAATTTGGATATACTTTAACTGAAAAAGTCATTTATTATCTGTAATTCAAATTTAACTGAATGTCCTGTATTTTATTTGCTAACTCTAACAACCCTACATCTAACATTGTTTTTTAATCATTCAGATAAGTGACAAAGTTTAGCTCTATGGGGTAGAAAAAACTTTTCCCAGAATCCCAATTCATCTCTCTTGTTCCAGTTCTTGTGTTTAACTACTATCAAAGAGGCACAATGGACACATGACTTAATGAATACAATGACAACCGATAATGAGTCTAACTTATTACATTTCTATTTTGTCTCCTAATTACAACTGATTTGAGACAAACAAAAATATGAATAGACTAAATGTTTTCCTGCTTTATTTTCTTTTCTGCCTCTTATTTCATGAAGCATCAGGAATATCCTTTACTCTGTGCTGTGCGCCCCCATTTCCCTCAAAAAGAATTTTGTCTGAGAAACTGGTGGCCCTTAATCATGCTACAGAAGCCTGGCTTTGATAAAAATTAATAATGGTTAAGACAGCCATCTAACAAAATTTTAATTAGGGAATTCTCTTTCCGTCTTGTACTGTCTATGATGTCTAATGTGATTTAAATACTGTTGGCCCTACTTGCACTCACCAGACAGTCTCCTGCTGGGGACAGTGCTGTGTCATTAAAATGGAATCCAGTGAGAGAGACAATAGTCGCATTCACTGAATAGAAGCACTAAAGCTATGACAAGTACTTTTCAGGCCTTATTTCAGGATACCAATGTAATATGTGCTCAGGAATTTATTCAGTTTGCTAGTTTGGACCCTTCTGCTTTTCCATTAAAGTCTGTGTTTGATTCTACAGACCATGGAATGTGCTGGTGACATTAGAACAAGGAATCAGGAGGCACAGAACTTAGTTCAGGTTCTGTTGCCCCATCCTGGGATTTGGGTGTATGCTATAGACTGAACGCTCTGTTCCCCCAAAATTCTTAGGTTAAAACCTAATCCCCAATGTGATGGGGGCCTTGAGATGAGGCCTTTCAGATATGTTTAGATCATGAGTGTGGAAGCGTCATAAGTGGGATTAGTGAATGCCCTTTAAAACAGACTCCAAAGAGCTCCCTTGTCTCTTTCGCCATGTGAGGATGCAGTGAGTAGAAGGCCATTCATGAGTCAGAAAATGGGCTCTTACCAGACACCAAAGCTGCCATTGCCAGGACCTGAGACGTCCTAGCTTCCAAAACCATGAGACATAAGTGCTTGTTGGTTAAACCACCAGGCTATGATGCTTTTGTTGCTATTGTTTAGTCACCAAGTAGTGTCCAAATTTTTGCAACCCCATGGACTGTAGCCTGCCAGGCTCCTCTGTCTATGGGATTTCCCAGGCAAGAGTACTGAAGTGGGTTGCCATTTCCTTCTCCAGCGGATCTTCCCAACACAGGGATCGAACCTGCATCTCCTGCCTTGCAGGCGGATTCTTTAGTACTGAGCCACCAGGGAAGCCTGTGATATTTTTGTTACAGCAGGTCAAGTGGACAAAAATGGCATGTTCTGAGCCTCACAGAGCTTCAGTGGCCACAGCTGTGAGGTTGGAGCTAATAAGTGCTTGAGCGCAGATGAGACAGTGCCCACAGAAGAGCTCTGAGGGCAATGCCATGCCTCCGTGTGTGTGGAAAGGGCACTTTTGATAAAGCTCATTTCAGTTTTCTGGACTCCAGCCCCCTTTAAGTTTGAGGAGAGTTGGGCTTGGATAGCCAACCTTCCTCCACTCCCCACTCCTCCCTGCCCCACTGGCCCCCTGCCTTTCCTCCCTGTGGCATCACCAAGCCATCATTCACGCTGGAAACTTCCTGACCAAGGCCTTCTTTGATTAACTCAGCCATGTGGAGGCCCAGTGGGGAACTGTCATAGATACTTAGAGCGCTGAGAAGCTGCCTAGCCAGTCCTCTTCAAGGAACACAATAGACCTGGGGGGTTAAATTAGCATTCAGCTTACTAAAATTACACATTTAAAAGCCCAGTTTCCTAAAGCCTTTAAGTTTATGGTACAAATCTAGTTCTTCTGTTTATAGATTTAGTACCTCTTGTATAAAATAAAAAGAGACATCTTTAATTAGTTTTTGGCTGACTCAAGTTGAAAGGACTATTCCCCATAATCTATTAGTGCCATTTACATTAACTATTAGTTGGCCTTAAAATGCAGCAATCAATTTAGCATTTAATTTTTCTTTCTAAGCAACTTTAAACACCTGACCTAGCAAGTTACTGACTTTGACAAGCAAAACCTTCCAATGATTTTAAAGTTTTTTCCACTTAGTAAGTTGGGAGTTTTAATATTATGACCTTTAAGTTCTATCAGACATTTGAATAGTGTTTACAAACATAAACACAAAATTTCCAGTATAAGTCTTGAAATTACTTTTAAACTTATAGTTGGCAGGGCATGGTGACTGGCAGGATGTAGGCCTGGGAGGCCCAAGACCAAAGAAGATCGGGGTTCTGCGTTAATAGAGACCATGGCCCCAGAGCAGCAGGTGAGGGCACCTAGAAAGGTGGGCAGGGCTGGGAGGGGAAGGTGAGCCCCAGCAGACAGCTGGGGAGGTAGGCTGAAGGTTGGAGAAAAGATTCGATTGCTAGAAGAGAGAGTAGGGAGAGAAAAGCACAAAAGCCCCACTGAGCCCACTGAAACATTGGAGACCCAACAGAAGCCAAGGACAGACCCAGAGGAGGAAAAAGGAGGATGAATCTGCTAGTCTGTGGTTTTCTGCTCTTAGCTTCTAAAGCTGAAAGGCAGTCTTTCAGGAGTTGTGGGCTCCCCTGCATTGCCATGGTCTTACAGTGCATCTGTGATGAATCTCTAGCTTTGTGACTTAAATTTCCCTATCTCTCAGATTGTGATATAATAATAGTTCCTATAATGGAAGAGGGGAAAAGAAATTACTATTGAATGCCCAAATGACTTCTAAGGAAAGTGGCTTTTTGGAAATAGAAGTTGATGATTCACTTTTTGCTGTACAGCAGAAACTTAGCAGCAGCAGAAACTAACACAGCATTACAACTATCAGTCAGTTCAGCTCATTTCAGTCCCTTAGTTGAGCCCAACTCTTTGTGACCCCACGGACTGCAGCACGCCAGGCTTCCGGGTCCGTCACCAACTCCTGGAGTTTGCTAAAACTCATGTCCATTGAGTCGGTGATGCCATCCAACCATCTCATCCTCTGTCATCCCCTTCTCCTCCTGCTTGCAATCTTTCCCTGCATCAGAGTCTTCCAGTGAGTCAGTTCTTCGCATCAGGTGGCCACAGTATTGGAGTTTCAGCTTCAGCATCAGTCCTCCCAATGAATATTCATGACTGATGTCCCTTAGGATTGACTGGTTTGATCTCCTTGCAGTCCAAGGGACTATCAAGAGTCTTCTCCAAACCATAGTTCAAAAGCATCAATTCTTCAGTGCTCGGCTTTCTTTATAGCCCAACTATTACAACCATACATGACTACTGGAAAAACCATAGCTTTGACTAGACGGACCTTTGCCGGCAAAGTCATGTCTCTGCATTTTAGTATGCTATCTCGGCTGTCATAGCTTTTCTTCCAAGGAGCAAGCATCTTTTATTTTCATGGCTGCAGTCATCATCTGCAGTGATTTTGGAGCCCCAAAGAATAAAGTCTGAGTACTTGAAATGTAGTGATCTTGAATTGAGATGTGCCCTTGATACTGACTGTGTTTCTTGACCTTCCTCCACCAATAGAAATTGATAAGAGGCCAGTCAAGGAATTCAGGCAAAGCTTTATTGGGACCCCTGCTGTAGCAGGAGGGAGCAAAAACAAGTAACAGATTCCCTTGCTTTGTCCCCAAGCGGGGGTGAGTTGGTTCCTTATATGGGATGAGGGTGGGGTGTGTCCAGGACTCAGGCTGGAGGTGTGGCTAGGGTGGTTTGCCCATCCCTTTGGTGCTGTTGAGTGCAGGGGGCATGCACTTCTACTCTGGACACTGTTTTTGCTCCCAGCTCTTCAGAAGTGGCAGTTGGGCTTTTTTGGTCTTTTTGTATCTTATTGCCATTAATTTGCCTCAATTGCGCATGAACACAGTTATTTTTAGTCTCTTATAGTTTCTTTGTGTTTTGTTGCTTGAGGAGTTATTTGTCCAGGTATAAGCACTGCAGCAAAGGGTCCAGGTCCCAGGTCGCAGCCTGTCTCAAGACTGGAGAACTGAGTGATTGGATGGGAACACAAAGGAGGCTTGGGTTGCAGTGGAGCCTTTCTGTTAGTCCTCCGTGTGGTCTTTGTCTTGCTGATATTCCCCTCAAACACATCCCCGGAGTGGCCCTTTTACTCCTTTGGGCAGACTCACTGCTCATGGCCTCCTAAGGAGGGTATAGTGCTGCTGCTGCTGAGTGTCTTGGGTCTGATATCTGTGCTTTCTATGTCCTGATCCTTATCCTGCCACTCCTTGTAAACCTCTACAGCAGAACTCCCTGCATCAGTTCCAGGAGACAAGACTTCCAGGGTGAGTTTAATAATTTGTCAAAGACTCTCTCTCATTGTTTTTCCCACCTTCTGGCTTTAAGGAAGCAAGAGAAAAGATCCCACGGTGCTCACATCTCAGCACTGGAGAGAGCCTATAGTAGTATGGGAATGGCCCATTTCAAACTGAGAGCATCACCAGTGAGAAGGTCTGGGTCCATATCCCTTACCTGAGATCCTTGGAACTCAGGACTTTTCAGATTTTAGGAAGATAACAGAGTGCATAAGTAATATAACATCTCAGCAAGGTCTGGGGAAATACCCATAAAAAGATGTGTTATTGTTTCTGTGGCGAAACATGTGAAGATTCACACTAAGGGATATACAAAGACTCCAAAGGGCCTCATCTTCATTCAGAATGAGTTCTGATGCTAAGTGACTCTGCATTTCGCTTATTAAACACAAACAGGACTTCCCTGGGGTCCAGTGGTTGAGAATCCACCTGCCAGTGTAAGGGACATGGGTTCGATCCCTGATCTGGAAGGAACATGCCTATGTGCCACAGCTACTGAGCCTGTGCTCTAGAGTCTGAGAGCCACAACACTGAAGCCCTTGTGCCTAGGGCCTGTGCTCCACTACAAGAGAAGCCACAGCAGTGAGAAGCCCACGCTCTGCAACCAGAGAGAAGCTCCTGTAACCGCAACTAGAGAAAGCCCGTGCACGGTACGAAGACCCCAGTGCAGCCAAAAGTCAATCAATTAATTTAAAAAGCAAATAGACAAGGTTTGGTTGTCAGAGCTTTCTGGACTCTGTAACTGCAGGTATGTGAGTGTGGACCTCCACTCCCAATGCCAGGACCCACGAGCCCACGTGCTGGGCTTAGAGTTCACCTCCACCAGTGTCCCAGTAGCCCCTGTTAGCCCTGGGAAGTCTTGAGTCCAACTTTGGCATATTTGAGGGAATAATTCACCCTTATATAATTACCCAAAGTCTGAGAGTCCTCTGAATTTGAATTCTCCAAACAGCCAGTTGCTATCCGTTTTGCTTTTTGATGGCCATTACGGATGTTAGCATGAGAAACTTCTCTGCATTCAAATTTGGATTATTATAGAGAACCAAGGATTGGTAATTTTCACCATTTTTCTACTTCACAGCTAGTTTATGAATTCGCTTTTATTCAATAAACCCTGTAATTACATGTACTATATCAGGTACCATTTTAAAGTAGGGACAATTATAACCTGCATTTTACAATTAGGATGAGGCGCTGGAGGGTTAAAGAACTTGGTCAGAGTCACACAGATAGTTAAGTGGCAAAAGAGGAATTAAAACCTACTTTAACTTCAGAGTCTATGGTCTTAACCACTATACCACAGTCCCCTTTAAATATTGGGCTTATAGTGGGTTAAAACATATTACACACAGGAAGAAAGGCATTTAATTTTTTTAACAAGAAATACATGTGATTTGCTTCTTCCAGGGTGTTAAACCATGCCCTGAAAGTATTAATTTTCCATCTGTGGTCACTTTTCTCTCACCCAAAGTAAGATTCAATATTGTTTTATTCTGAAAGAATTATCAATTAAATATAGAGCTTGTTGCCCCAACAATTATATATCTCAATGGAAGAATTTCAAATTAAGTAATGTTTATAAGGGTAAACTGAATTTTGAGCGCTTAGGAATAATTTACATTATAAAGAACTTCCTTACTCTCCTCTGTGTATGAATAGGCTTAAAATATGGTGATGACTATTATTGTTCCCAATACTATAGTCATTACTTGGAACATACAAAATGCTTTAAAACCACAAATTAATTATTAAGGAGACTATTGCTCTTGAAATTATATTTTTCATAAGGAATATGATTGTTCCATAGAAAGGAGCGTGTCTTACGTTGTCACAATTTGGGGTGAATAAATAAAACTAGCATCTGGCCAAGTCATGAGGCCTTTCAGATCTGCCCTTTTCTGTTTCAGGTTGGTTTCATCTAAATGGATTCAGGATACAGGATCAAAAACTGTCTCACCAATGCTTTGGAGGATCAAATACACTTTGATTAAGAACCTATACTCAAGGCCTTCTCCGGTGGCTCAGTGGTAAAGAATCCATGGGCCACTACAGGAGACACAGATTTGATCCCTGGTCTAGGAAGATCCCACATGCTGCAGAGAAACTAAGCCTGTGTGCCACAGCTACTGAGCTGAAACTACAACTGTCGAAGTCCCACACGCCTGGAGTCCATGCTATGCAACAAGAGAAGCCACCACGAGAAGCCTAAGCACCAAGCTGGAGAGTAGCCTCTGCTCACTGCAACTAGAGAAAAGCCCTCACAGCAACAAAGACCCAGCACAGCCAAAAATAAGTAAAATTATATTAAAAAATAAATAGCAAATCCATCTAATTCTATATATTTTAACTTAATTTATCTTCATTCCTTAGCAACAAATTTTCACTTACCAAAACCCAGTACAGGCTTCCTTAGTGGCTCAGATGGTCAAGAATCTGCCTGTAATGCTGGAGACCCAAGTTTGATCCCTTTGTTGGGACGATACCCTGGAGAAGGGAATGGCTAACCACTCCAGTATTCTTGCCTGGAGAATTCCATGCATGAGGAGCCTGGTGAACTACAGTCCGTGGGGTGGCAAAGAGTCAAACACACACATAAAGCCCACTATTACCTCTACTAAATTTAGATGAAAAGAGATACGAAGACACTGAGGCTAGAATACCTGGAGGTATCTGGGTGCCCAAGACACCAGGCATGAGGGAGACAACAGTTGTCACAATCTAGCATCTTGGGAAGTGTCAGTGTGACTGAGATTGATTAAGGTAGGAAAAACACATAGGGAGAAATTGTTATTTTTCCTTTGGGAGATCTATCTGCCCTAGGTGAGTCTATTATTAATCCATAAAGTTCCTTTCATTTCTACAGAGTCAGTGATTTCTTGTCTCATCTAAATTTAAATCCTAGGCAAAACATTTATTAGAGGGTTATATTGCAGGGAAAAACAGCCCCCAAGTCACACAGAGTTAATTTCAAAAAGGTCTGTTTCTCACTCAGGACGTCCACTGTGGGCTGGATGACCCTCTCAGGCGTTTGTTCACATGCTATAGCTTGACAATTAAGGCTGCTCTGGCATCTCTGTCATCCCCTTGTGAGTCCTCCTTGACTGTCTGAGTAAGAGAAAAGACAGCTGGAGGACTGAGCATGGCTGCTTCTGAGTTTCAACCTGTAAGAGTGACCTAAAGGAAATCAACCCTGAATACTCATTGGAAGGACTGATGCTGAAGCTGAAGCTCCAATACTCTGGCCACTTGATGCGAAGAGCTGACTCACTGGAAAAGACCCTGGTGCTGAGAAAGATTGAGGGCAGGAGGAGAAGGGCACGACAGAGGATGAGACGGTTGGATGGCATCAGCGACTCAGTGGACATGAGTTTGAGCAAACTCCGGGAGATAGTGAAGAACAGGAAAGCCTGGCATGCTGCAGTCCATGGGGTCACAAAGAGTCAGAAATGACTGAGTGATTGAACAACAGCAACAAAAAAGTGACATATTCACAGCCGATCAGACAGAACTGGTCACACGGTTCCACCTAAGAACAGCCATCAACCCTGTTTCTGCTACACTCGCTGAAATAAGAATCATTATCCAAAAATAACTAGCAATGACAAGTATAAGGAGATATTTCTCCCTTCCCCTTTCAGGGGACTCAAGGAACGGTAGTCGTTGTGTGCACTATTTGTTTACATCACGACGACAATGATGATGGTGATTTGTCAATGACAGTATGAATAAATAGGCTAAAAGGCAGGGTGTGTACACATCTTGTGGAAAGAGGTCAACAAAGCTTTATTGAACAATAAATGCATGAATGAGGCACTCCACATAACTTCACACGGCATTTCTTATTGCTACTCTTTCCCAGCAGTCCCAAGTTACATCACATTGAAAAGGCATGCTATAGAATGTCTTATAAGCCTGAAATAGCTTCTGACTTGCCATAATTCATCTTGATGAGAACTGGATGCTATGGTCTTGCTGCTCTGGTAGCAGTTATGAAACAATAGGAACTCAGTAAATTGCATTTCAGTTTTAGATGTAATGGCTGCTGTTGTGTGCCCCTTACCTAAATCTCTTTCCTAAGAAACAAATTAGTCTTCAGATAAATTTTGCAGGTTAGCCCCCTTAGCCAAGTCTTAGCCAAACCAATCTGTAAGCCATTCTTTGAATATAAAAATGCTCTGACCACCACCGGCCTTTACACTTGTGGTTGTTTTTCTCCTCCTAGTAATGGGCCTGTGTTAACCACACATTGTCTTTCATCTAGTTTCCCATGCAGTCGACGGCACTCGCCTTGTGAGGTGGTTTGGCCCAGCAACCACTACCCAGATAAAGGCCTGTCTTGCTATTTTGGCTCTGGCCTTCTTAGAACCCACTCATGAATGAGCAAATGGCCCTTGGCTAGACTCCTAAAATTCACTTGTTTTGTGCTGCCTCGACATCTGACTGCAAAGTTGGTGATATGTATTATTAAGTAAATGTGAATTTAGCAAAAATGTGCTGTGGTTTACGCACAGTTAATCTTACGCTGTGGTTTGAAACAATGCCTGGATTTCTACCGACTCTTTTGAGTTTACATATGAGCTTAGATATACCCAAGTACAGGGTTCTTTTACTTCTCCAAGTGAAATCTTTTATGCAGGTTTTAGTTTTCTCCTCGAAGCCTAGTGCCATGCAACAAAAACTGTACACATGCCTGGTCATATTTTCATCTGTGTGCAGGCTGCCCCCTTGGGGTTTGAACATTAGTATTTACTGATTTTTCCTGCCATATGTATTTAAATGAAAGAGTTTTCTTTAGATGCAAAAAAGCCTGGAGGTTTGAGGGGGTGTAATTTTTCAATAACGAGCTTAGTATGTATAAGAAGGTAATGGGCCCTTTTCTATGGACTATTTATAAACTATTGAAGGGGAAAAAAAGCACACTCCATTCTTGTCATTAGGATAAGGCAAACTACACAAGAAGACTCTGTTCATTCAAGTTTAACTGATTTATATCAAAAGACTCAAAATAGATGGCAATCAGTGTTTCAAAAAGACAGCAAGCTAAATAAAAAATGCCCTACAACATAATCCCAGGTAGTCCTTTTCCTTTTCTTTCTGCAGTTTATTATAGTGCTGGCAATAATAAAAGGATCCTGGAAAATGGTGATGGAGATTCCCCCTCCCCCCCTTTTTTTTTAGTTATTTGATACTCTCATAATCAAAATCCACTATTTAGACTTTGGCTTCTTGTTTGAAAGTATCTTTGGTTATAGAGCAGATTGCTCTTAACTAGATATAATCTACTTTCTTGATTTTCTAAATGAAGAAAATCATATTTCATCGTACTCTAGTATCTTATTTACATATGATGAAGTGCATTAATTATTTTAATAGTATTAAATTTGAGTATCCAGACTGTCAGTTATGGTTTTATAATTGTTAATAGTTCACCTACTATTGAAAGATGTATTGAAAGATGTATTCAATCTTTCTTTTTTCTAGGGCTCATATGTCCATAAGAACGCAGTCCAAATGGTTAGGAGTTAGATAGGTAAGTGGTAAGTGTTTCACACATGGTACAACAAGAAGATGCCCCTGATAGGTGGAGGTAGAGAGTGCAACAAGGTTCGAATTTTGCTCATGATCACAACCACTGATGAGTAAGAAAATGGATTTAGTCCTTGTATACCAAGCTGGTGCCCAAAAGCTGTGACAATTGCATTCAAAACCCCAATTAATGCTGAGTTTCATGTAACTACAGAGGTGAGGCAGACCAGGGTTTTGCAGTCTTTGACAAGTAACAGACTCAACAGGGAAGGCTTTTTTAAGGCATACACACCCAAATCTCATGTCCAGACCCTCTTGGAGATTTGGACTAAGTAAGTCTGAGGTAGAACCCTGGTGACAGTATTTTGGGAAAAGCCCCCAGATAGTTTAATGAGTACTAAACATTGTGAATTAGTGACCTATGCCTGTAGCCAGATTTTTAAACCTGAATATGTGGGAAAGGATTTGGGAGAAAAAGGATTAGTTCAGTTCTGGCTCCACACCAAAAAGAACCGGAAGGCTGAAGAATTCCTGATGGTTTTCCTAAACCTCAGAGGTTTAGAGCCGAGAAATCTCTCCTTCCATAAGCCACACAACCTTGGCAAATGCTTGGTGATTTCCTTGTGGTAGATAAGAGTGGAATGCTCACTCTATTCACACCAGAAACTTGACTCACCGCATCATGTTAGAGACGCTGGAGTCCCATTTATCTGGGAGTGCTTCCTGCTGGGCTTGCAGGACTGGGTATCCTTGGAGGTCCTCTCATTTCTCACTGAAGGCGGAGACTACCCCAACTCTTGTTTCTCTATTCTCCTAGAACTCTGGGGACAGAGGCATTCATACATTGTACATTCATTCAAAATCTATTTGCATGCCTACTATGTGCCGGGCTTGTTAGATGTGTTATTCTAAATCCAACAATCCTAAATTGGGGCTTCCCTGAAAGATGCAGAAATCGATAAAAAGTCTTTTCATTTTTAACTTAAAGTTAACTTCCTGGTTTTACAGAAGCATTTTTATACCAATTTCCTGTCTTATTCTCTATGAACATCAATGCTTCAGATTTCTTCTGTTAACACAAAAATTCAAAATTCACCCTGATGTTTCCAGAAAACAAACCATTAAAATTTCTTTATATGTCACCTGGGAAATAGACAGATACTCTAAAATTTACTTTCTGCCTATCAAATGCCTCAACCCCTGGAAGAGAGCTGAACTACAAAATCAAACCATGAAAGGAAGTAATGATTAATAGTAATAACATCTTGAGGGCAGTTCTAGAAAAGGAAGTTTCAAACTTCGAATAAATTTTTTAAAGGATTTTCAAAATAAAGTGTAATAAAATAACTTTTCCTATTAATCAGGCTTTGCAAGTTAAGTCACTTCCGTTGTGTCTGACCCTGTGAGACCCCGTGGACTGTAGCCCACCAGGCTCCTCTGTCCATGGGATTCTCCAGGCAAGAATACTGGAGTGGGTTGCTATGTCCCCCTCCAGGGGCTCTTCCGGACCCAGGGATCGAACCCAGGCAGGTTCTTTATCACTAGCGCCACCTTTGGAAGCCCATTATGCAGGCCACGACTAGTAATTCTGAAGAAAGGGAATCTTGGACGTTATTCCTCTTGAATCTATTATTCTTTATCCCAACCATTTCCCTCAAATGGGTTATCATAAATAATTATTACCCAGAATTTGAGGAAAATGTTGGTTCAGTAAAACCATCTTGATTAATCTTGCAAGGAAAAAGATTTTTTTTTCTTTACTGTATATCTATTCATCTGCCCACATACTCATCTGTCTACTCATCTGCCCACCCACTCACCTAGCCCTGTCGATCTACCTATTTCTCTATCTATCATCTCTCTCTCAGTATGTTTTTGGAGGGTCTAATCATATTAAAAGTATTCTAAATGATCTTTTTTTACACAAGTTAGCACATAACCACAAAGCCGACAAAATATACAACAGCAGTGTAAGAGGAAATGAAGAGGCTCTGTCTTAATGATCCATTGTTATCTCCAGCATCATATTCCCAGACCATCACTTAAAATGCATGTTTAACTGTTTTGCCCAGCAATACAAAGGCTATGGAGACTTTCCTTAACGTCTTCCATAGATGTTAAAGAATTACCCCCTCATCAGAAGAAAAGCACTTGAACAAGGAAGGAGAAAGAGCCATCAGTTCAGTTCAGTTCAATAAAAGGAATCAAAAGAGCAGTAGTGGCCAGGGCTTGTGAATGAAGCTTCACTGTTTGCGGACCTCATCTTCCATAATAAGACATCTTTGACTGTTAGATGTTTCAGCATCAAAGTGACCTCTGAAGGATATTTTGCTACACAAGCAACTGTGCAGTCCTTGTTTAATTTGGTCTCTAGAATGTAAGTCCAAAGTGGGGATATTATTTTCTGTGTATGTTTTAGGTAAAGGCAGAGCTAGTGCCCTTGTTTCTTCTCTTCTTCCTGGGAACACAGATACATTACATTTCTGGCTCTCTTGTAGTTAGTTTCGGACCATTTGAGTTCTGGCTAATGGAATGTGAGCGTGCCAAATGCCACTCCAAGCTTATACCATTAAAAATTTCCTATGTCTGATCCTACACACTCTCTTTCTATCTGTTGAGTCAAGGGAGATCATGTATACACAATGGCACAGGCTTTGGTGGTTAAGGTAGAAAAAGCCTTGGCGTCAGAATACCTGCATGGAACAGGGGTTCCATGTCTGTCCTCCAACCCCTCCAGTCAACAGTACCCTAGTATGTCAGAAATTAACTTTTAAAAAATTAAGCCAATGTAGTTGGGGAATTGGTTCTTTCAATATACATCCTACCTTCCATGGTGCCTTAGGAAAAGGCATACATAAAGCATCAGCGAGAATAAGATCCAGCTACATGCGAAGAAACTCTCAATAACCAGACCTTAGACAAGATAAACATGATTTCTCTCTTATAGAAACAAAGTTGAGAAGTAAGCAGTCATGGGCTGATATGCTTACTTTAACAAATCATTAAATTCAGAAGATTCTCCAGCTCACCTCTACACCCTCCCTGTAGTGTGGCTCTCATTTTCATGGCCCGTTATATCAACCTGAGTGCCAGCCATCACATCCACTTTCCAAGCAATAGAAAGGGACAAAGGAGAATGGGGTCAGAAGAGAGAATGACTAAGGGGCTTCTTATAAACTGCCACAAAACACTTCTACTTATATTTCATTGTCCCAAACTTATCACATAGATGGATTTAGCTGCAAAGGATGCTGGAAAGTGTAGTTTTCATTTTGAGCTGCCATGTACCTAGTAAAAGTTGAGAGTTTTATTGCTAAAGAAAAAAGGAAGAACAAGCTATTGGGATAGACCTCAAAAAATCTTTACTACCTTTAATAAGTACAAGCTTCTTACTGGGAAGGAGGAATTGACTTGCACAAAATGCAATTCTAGATATACATCTGTGGACATATGCATAATTTTTCCAATATATTTTAAGAATATGAGGTTCATATAGTTTATCATTTCCACCCTAATCTCAGCACATCAGAATTCCTCTGGAGTCAGTGAGTTAACTATTCTCCAACATTTTGGACAGAAACATAACTGCATCAGACAACAACGGAGGAATGAGGATTCTTTACGTTTGTGTATAAAGATGCATTGGAATGAGTAATTACGTGCACATAAAAGTAACAAGCTCTGCAATTGTTTCGGTTGTTTCAATACCAGCAGTGCTATTGTTGTGATACTGATTTATGGGTAGAAACTCTCTCTTCTGAGTCTATGTCTGTCCATGTGTTTGAGGGAACAACAAGAGCTTGCTGGCCTCCATTTCTAGATTGCCCACTGCTGCTGCTACTGCTGCTAAGTCGCTTCAGTCGTGTCCGACTCTGTGCGACCCCATAGATGGCAGCCTACCAGGCTCCCCTGTTCCTGGGATTCTCAAGGCAAGAACGCTAGAGTGGGTTGCCATTTCCTTCTCCAATGCATGAAAGTGAAAAGTGAAAGTGAAGTCACTCAGTCACGTCCGACTCTTAGCGACCCATGGACTGCAGCCTACCAGGCTCCTCCGCCAATGGGATTTTCCAGGCAAGAGTACTGGAGTGGGATACTGTATTAAATCGTGGAGAAAGTCTGGCAGAACAAATACATATAAAATAGATAACTCTTTAAATTCGATATGCAGTAGACACCTTTTGTCATCACATTTCCTTTCTGTGTACTCTATTTTACAGGCATATGACACGCACACCAGATTTCCCCCGGATTTCCTGTGACATTGGTGACACTCTTCCCCCATGTAACACTGTGTATTTGTGTTTTTTTTTTAAGATTTTTTTTTTTAATGCATACCATTTTTAAGTTTTTATTGACTTTGTTACAATACTGCTTCTGTTCTGTGTTTTGGTTTTTTGGCTACATGGTATGTGGGATTTTAGCGTCCTGACCAGGAATCAAACCTGCACCCCCTGCACTGAAAGGTGAAGTCTTAACTATACAGGACCGCCAGGGAAGTCCCTGTGTATTTGGTTTTCAAATTGTATCCACTTCTTCCTCATTCCCCATGCACCCATGTATATTCCAAAATTCTATTTCCTCCCTACTACCTCCTGATGAAACAGAGGAAGAAATGTTTCACACCAAAGATTTGAAGTTTTGTGTGCTGGGAAAGTCCAAAAAGGGACTCCTAGGAAATGAGGACTAATTAACTGCCTGCCAGGTACCGTCCAGATGCTTTACAAAGATCTCTTTAATCCCCTCACTAGCTCTATAGTGAAGGTACATGGTATTATTATTATTATCTCTGTTCTTATTACATGTTTTTAAAACACACTAAGGCTTGGACACATTAAAGTAACTTAGTTACAGTTACATAGCTAGGAGCAGCCAGTCATCTGGTGCAAATGGTCTGCCCCCAAACCCCACACTAGTAACCACTCTGTCATGCTGCCTCCACTGTGGCCCCTCCCCATATCCCTGACCCCATAGTGCTAACTGCACTAACTGAAGTGCACTTGTGGAGGGCTGTCTGATGTGGAGGAATCTCTCTGAGAAAGCTTGCAGTTGAATTATGAAAATAACATAATACTATAAAATGACACGAATATCAGTATCCTACCCATCAGCATACATTAATCTCAAGTCTGAAGCAGCCTCATGACTGCAGAAGAATGACACATTCCACTCCATGGCTGCTAACCTCCTTTTGTGGACCATTTTGCCTTCCTCTGACAGAAGCACTAGTTTGAGGGAAAGGTTTTGTGAACATTTTCCTTCAGGCAAATTTTGTCTTACCGTGAATTAACCACCAACCATGTTCATTTTGCGCTCCCTTATTTACTCCCCCATCTTTTAATTGCAATCAGATTCACATATTCTGGGCATTGCAAGTCGGTTCAGTTAACAAGGAAGAAGGAAACTGATAAAGATATTGTTAATGGATCTCTTTGTGCATAAAAAGAACTCACATCTTCCCTCCCACATGCTGTCCTGAATTCCCCTTTTCCTCCTTCTCAAAGTTTTACTTTTTCTCAGAATGTCTGTGTGTGCCATATGACAGTGATTTTCTGTGGTAATTGCTTTATTCTTCGATAAGAACCTTTACAATAGTGAACTCCTACAACACTTATGTGTAAATTAGGGCTGTTCCAAGATAAAAATCGGAACTTTGACTATAAATGTGCACAGTTTTTCCCTCCCCTTGAATGTAATTGTGTGTGAGTGTGAATTTTAGACTGGGACCAAAAAAAAAAAAAAAAAAAAACCCAACCAAAACACATTTTCTCCTTAAAAGAAAAAATCGTTCTTTTTCTAAATCTATAGTCTCATGTGTTTGGGTTTACAATACAGGCTCTCAGAGAAGACAGATCATTAACTCATTTCAAAACAGTCAGCTCACCAAGAAAGAGTGTATTTCATTTTGTTGTATACCAAAGTGCCCTGGAATTCTATATAAATGCAATTTTAACATTCCAGGGCTCTCAGGCTGACTAACAATGGTCATGAGCAGGCTGATTACAGGGTAGAGAGTGGCTGAGTCCCCACGTGGCAGGCCTGGACATGAAGAAAAGCAACACACCTTATCAGAGGGTCTTCCAAGAAATGATCGTGGTGGCGGTAGCTGTATTTTGCTCACTTGCAATAGCAACAACAAAATGATGCCACAGACGAACACTGTCACGTCCCACCCACGCCATCTGTCCTGTGCTGTGCACCCACAGATCCCCTCATTCTACAAATTAATCTTTCACACATTTTTTAACAAAAAAAGTGTTAATGTTATAAAAGAAAAAAACAAGGAAAACAGAAAAGGCTGTGTAGAAAATAAATTAAATTTAGATTTGATAGCAGTTATGACTTTTTTTATTGACTATAAGAGCAAACAGTCACATCAAATTGGTGCCACTGGCATATTATTAAAACTACAGGGCACCCTTAATGATCTCTGACAATGACCGCGTGTGTGTTTTTTTAAATATAGCACGCACATTTTGTCCAATTTGGGCTCTTTTTTCCTGTTGCTTTTGTCCTCTTTCTGAGTGGATATTATTCATGAACTGAGTCTTTATTATCTGTTTGGCCATCTGTGTAGCATTGGCCATAGTCCCCTGTATTGTAATTTTGAGTGAAAATAAGGACTATTGGAGATTGCAATACTAAAAATAATAATAATAATATGCTCTAAGAATTCAGAAATAAAAGACTGAAAAGAAAAATATTTGTGATGAGGTGAAGTTTGAAGGCATATAGCATGAAGATGGGAGAAAAGCACAAATCAATCCTTTCACCCACCTAGGATAACAAAATCTGGACCAAACTAACATCTAGTTGCCTTGATAACAGGCAGTTCAGAAAGTGATGCTTCTTCATGCTGGAATGCCTTTCAATGGAAAACTTTGTTTTGTGTTCTTACTCGTTTCTCTCCTGTTTCAGAAGTCCACACACCTCTCAGTGGAGTGGCAATCCAGAGCAGCAGAGCCCTTTTAGCTGTCAAGATTTTAGAATTTGACTACGCTAGTGTACCAAGCATTAAGTGATTGTTTTTAGTTTAGTAAAGGGAGATTTTCTTTTAGATTAAAATAATAAAGGATAACTTTTCAAATAAAAATTATATATTGGGAAAAATGAATTAACCACAAACTTGCATAATTGTCTTATTCCTAAAACTTTCCCCAATTTTATTTGGTTTTCTCCATTCTCCTTTGTTTTTCTCCCCTTTGGATCTTTTCTTTCTTTTTGAAATTCTCTTAATCAGGGTTAGCTTACCACTTATTTTCCTTTCTACTTGTCAGATTTTCCCTGCAGCCACTAGAAGGCCATGAAAATCCACTGATTGAAAGGTGAATGTAGATTAGTGATGAAACATCTCCCCAACAAGAGTAAATACACAAGGTTATAATACATTTATGACAATGACATTTTAACTTCAAATGAAAATGTATAATATCTTACTTGTTTTTAATGTTTCTTTTTTTCCTTGTAGTTGTTTCCTATTAAACTTGAAGAATATGCAATTAAATCTATGCTTGTGCATATGTGTGTGCGTGCATGCACACATACACACACGCACACACACAAACTGCGTGGGCTTATACCAAAGCAAGATTAAGTCTATCAATTATCTTATTACATAGAAGATGAATTATTTACTTGCATTTAGTAGTGTTTTAGAATAACTTAAAAAAATTCATATTTCCCCTCCAGATTGGTGCATGTATATATGTCGTGACATCCTAAATGGCATAAAATTTTCAAATCTGGAAAGTGAGACCTGATCACTTTTAATAATCATATTAATTTATTTAAAAATAACAAAGAATTTTTTAAATCAAGAGGAGTAACCCAGTTTCAAAAATAGCTACTTGCTCATGGTGGATAAAATTTAGGCCACATGTTTTTATTTATTTTCATACTTTTGCAACTTACATGGAGAAGGTGAGCTATTTGCTTAAAATGATTGTTAATTCTTTTATTTTCAAGAATTACAAATACAAATTACAAATATTTCAATAACCCAGAAATATTAATCATTTCTATCTAATTGGATGGCATGTAATTATAATGAACACTATAAGATGTATGTGTACATATCAGTATTTATATATACTACCTCTATGAGATCTGCAGAGAACAAAGCTATAATGTTATTTTACACAGCTGTTCTAAGACATATAGCTCCATTTTCACTCAATTGGTGTGATAATCATTGATATTTTAAAATTTTATCTAAAATACATTTGATAATATAGTGAAAACTTCTCTTTAACAAACTATATTTCAGATCCTATTTAAAAAAAGAACAAATCCAAACATCATTCCCCAAAACAGAAAAATCTGCAGTCTTTTGCAATGAGCAGTCACAACTGAGAGCCAAAGTTTTCATTCCTACAACAAAACATGAGTAAAGTGATTAAAAATCCTGAATTTAAAAATCTTATTTTAGAAATGTAATCTAATAGAGATACTTTTAATAATATCAAACAACACATGCCTCAACCTTGCTTTTATATTGCCCTCCTTTTGCTGGGCCCCCTCCCCCACAAAGTATTATCTTGCACTAAACATCATCTGAAAGCTAAATATTATTTCTTATGGCTTACAATTGCTCTGAGGCTTCCCTGAGTCTAACTAGGAGTTCTGAGTCAGGATAAAGAACAGGGCCTCTCTCTCCACTCACTTTCATTCTGTGGGAGTTTTAGAGTTGTTTAGAGAAGCGGGATCGGAGACATGAAGTACTAATGTGCTTAGGTAACCTATTGCTTATTCTTGGATATTTCTCTAGCTGTTTTTAAGTGTTGATGATTGATTGTCTCAGAAGCTGTGAAAGGAGAAAGGATCTCAACCCAGTTTCTAACCAGATCCCTCCTTATGGCCATGAGAGCTTGATTTTCATTTAAACAACAGTAAATATAGACATAAGGGTTTGAGATGAATTATGTAAGCCCTTTAGCCATAACTATTACGTTCTGCCACCAAACGAGCTGCTGTTCTCACTTTGTTTTATGGGCTCTGCGTAGCCTGTGTTATTGTATCTGCCAAATAAAAGCCAGCAAACCATGCAAATGAAAATATAATCTTGTATCTTTCATAGTCACAGGATGCACCCATATAAACAGTTTTATAGATATCTCTGCACCAGATTTACTGTTATTAGGACCCTACCATCTTAATAGGATGTCCAAAAGGGAAAATATCTCTTCCTTGGAAGCATCTTCATTTATATCCACCAATGGCATGTGTCTTTAGTTGAAGTTACCCTTGAAAAGTCAGAAATAACTTTGTTCCTTATATTTTTAGCTTGTCTGTGTGGTTCAATTGGGATCATGGACTTTTTCATTAAGGAGAAAGACCTGATAGGTTGTATTTTTTCAAAGCTAGTAGATTTAAATTTGTTTAAAAACAGGGGAGGTTTTTCTTTTAGTTTCAATGAAGAGAAGTGACCTAAGGAATTGATGACTAGCCCTGCAATGTGTCCATCTTAATTTGAGGCCTTCGATAAGCCATTCTGTATCAATATTCTCCTTCAAGTAACAAAAATTACAACACATCCCACGTCTGGAAGAGATGTGTTGAGGAGTAACTCACTTCTAAAATGCCTTACAGAGGGAATAGTCTTTACATGTGCTGGATGATTCTACCAAGAGTAAGGTCTACCATATCCACCTGGGTTATTTCTATACTGGGTTAGTGTACTTCTAAGAAAGTAAATGGACATTTTCCCAGTAGTCCATGGAACAAGCTTTTCCTGACATTGAAGGGAACAGTTGAACACTATTATTTCCTCCAGCCTCTGGAAAAATGCAGTTATAAGCCATTTCTTTCCATCTCTCCCTTCCTCCTTTCCTTGTCCCCTCCATCCCTCCTTTCCTGCCTATAAATCTTTCTTGAACTCTTATTATGTGCCAACTACCATTCCAGGTGCTTTGAAGGTACAGTTATTAATGTCATAGAAGAAGTTCTCATCCTGGAGGTGTTCTCGTCAAGGAAGATAGTAAACAAAAATAGAGTCAGTATCGTAGATCATGAGAATTTTTTTCTTTGTTGAAGTCATTCAACCCTCTTTTTTTCCATTGCTAATTTCTGCACCTGGTTATGATGCAGGTCAGATGTCTTATATGGGCTCTATCTGGGCTTATATGCCCAGTACCAGGCCCCATGTATGTTATGACTGTTGAATGAATGAAATATGATTAGTTAGGTTAATGAATAGGTTGCATTTCTCAATGAAATGTCTGTGCACTCCCACAATTTTTTTAATAAGATCAACCTAAATTTATGTAATGAGAGTGCTGTGAAGTTCTAACCCTGTATTAAGAAAACTTTGTTTATACCAAGCAGGTATCTCATCAGAAAAACAGGCCAAACCAATGATCTAGATGCACATGAGGGTGCATGAGCATGCGTGCACACATACACACACACACACATGCAGCTGCCTTGATTGTAGCAGCTCAATGTCTGGGCTTCCCTGGTGGCTCAGATGGTAAAGAATCTGCCTGCAACACAGGAGACCTGGGTTCGATCCCTGGCTCGAGAAAATCCCATGGAGAAGGAAATAGCAACCCACTCCAGTATTCACGCCTGGGAAATCCCATGGACAGAGGACACTGGTGGGCTACAGTCCAAAGGGGTCGCACAGAGTCAGACATGACTGAGTGACTAATACTTTCTTTCAACATCTGTAGAGTTAAATGCCAAGTGTATTCTATCCTCTTTATTTTGGGGGCTAGATATTTCATAAAGCATTATTTAAGGAAAATGGGCAAGATATGATTTAACAAATAATAGTGGCATAGGATCAGCAGAGCCCAGGAAGAAATATTGACCTCTTGGCTGTATTCACATTTCTGCTGCCCCCACCTCCACCGGCACCATCTCCACCGCCCAGGCCTGTATCACACACTTCCTGTGGGGACTGCTCCTTCTCTTTACCTCTCTTCAATCATGCTTCTCCACCACCACAGCTTCTCACTTTCCTTTTACATCCTGCCTCTCCTTTCTAAGGTTATTGTTCCTTAGATTGCTTGTCTGTCATTTGTCTATGTCAAAAACGCTCTCCTGTGCATGTGTCTTCGTTACAAAGACTTTTATTGCTGTTCTTCTTTAGTCGAAGCCTCTGTTCCTGCATCTGTTCCACGTTCCAAGTGCTAAGGCATGGTTTGGCAAGTAGATCAGCTGTCAGGTTTTTACCCTCTTTTTTTCTTTTGCCCTGATCTTACTGAACTGCCTTAGTTTTCTAAAACAATTTCAGAGCAATGGGTTCTCAGTTAAACAGGCACCAAAACATTAAGGTATGGAGTCAGAGGAACAAAGAAATCTTTAAGACACCTTGAAGGAATTTGAAATCTGTTTCTGAGTTCATATTCAAGAACTGCTTTTCCTATTGTCTCCCATAAAGTCATTACTGCAGCTTCAACTCAAAATGCTTTTTTTTTTTTTTCTGCTGAGTTTAATTTAGATACACATTTGCATTGTAAAATGGGTACTTTAAAAATAATCATTTTAGTCTTAAGCATAAATGCTAGTTCTTTGTAAGGGAAGTAACTTCCTGAGTTGCATGTTATCGCTAAGGGCGAAGTAAATTTCTGGAGTGAGATTTAACCTTCTGTCTGCTCTTATTACCAGGAATAGTTTGAATTCGGTATGTATCAAGACTTTTGTGTTAAGTTCATAAGAATTCTTTTATAAGGAAGGGTTTTATTAGGACAATTTTATATTATTCTGATAGGGTTTGTATGCACTTATTAGCCATGAATGAAAAATGAGATGCTATCTTTGTCCAGGGGCTTCAGAATGACTTTTATGTATAATGAAGTCCTAAATAGGAAGGGGGAAGCTCCATATTTCTCCTATGCATTTGTCAGTTCTCAGTAAATAATATTTGGATATATCATTTTCTTTCTGCCAATTTCAAGTCCAAGAATGTTCTGCTTTTGAGGGTGGAGCAGGCCTAAAAAGAAGGAAAAATTGATCCTTGTTTTGGGATGCAGACAGAAATTTCTGTCTTTTGGTCAGAAACACAACACTTGTCATCTAGTAGGCATATGGTGCCAATTCTGGTAATCTCTCTTACTTCACTTTTTCTGAGTTCATTTGCACCCAAATTTGAGCAACTGAATATAATCAAGAACATTTAAACATCTGGAAGTTTTATTCTTTAATTTTGACAAAAACAAATTACCTCACTTTATACATATTTTACAGAATTTGAGAACAATCACTACTCAAAGATTTATGTTATTTTAAAAATGGGGCCTGAATATCATGGGTTCACATTCAATCTTTCTTTAACAGAATCTGTTCATCTGGAAATGTCGTTTCTTCAGATTATTTTTTAAAATTAAATCTAAAAAATCCACAGATAAAATGAATGCATCTTTTAATTAATATAACTTCCAAAACAATAGAACAATTCTAACATTTGGATTCTGGAGGAACTGTGTGATTTTCTTAAGGGTGGTAGACTTGTCTATACAAATTTATTTTGTTTAGGATAGTATTTAAGTACTTTTTAACTGACTGAGCTCACATCAGTGGATGGCAGGAAGGCATTCTGTGTAGGAAGGAAGACAGCCAACCTGGGGTTGGAACACTACCTGGGATCATATACCAATAGAATAATGAATGCATTTTAGCACTAAGTGAACTACAAAAAGTGTCACTACAGGCCTTTTCCCTCCCATATATGCATAAGGCATAATGTATTTAATGGAGGGATGGAGGGAGAGAGAGAGAAAGAGGGAAAGAGCTGTGGTTTGGGTGACTCTGCTTGCTTTCTAAGTTCTCTGAAGTGGCCAGTCTTGGTCTCAACCAAGCCAGAGCTATCAGCCTCCTTCAGCCATTATGCTGTCTGGATTTATGGTGGTCATGTAAAAGCCCTGATTTACAGTAAGCAACTGAAAACTGGCTATACAGGAAAAACAGTTCTGGGAAGGCTGTATCTTTTGTTCTTCTTTGCCATTTAACAGACCTCAAACAGGTTTGAATTACTGGTGTAATTCAACTCTGCTTCCAGTATAGGGGGTCTATTCCCAACGCCCTGCGTAAATCTGCTAAGGATGTTTTCTCAAGTGTTTTTGATAACATTTCTGTTATTAGGGCTAAGAATCAGGATGTATTCTCTCCTATTTATGACTTATCATAGTTCAGGAATTTAATAGATTTAAGTACTGTAGAATCTGTAGCCCAAGAAATGATTTGGTATATAATGTGCTAGGGATTATTTTATCTATGTGTATGTATATAAACTATGCTTTAGGGAATATGCTCCTTCATTTCATTATAGTGGTGAGTATTGCAGTTTGCTCATCTCTCCTTTTTTTTTTTTTTTTTTTTTACCATCGTCTCAGGTGTGCCTGTGTCTTCTCTTCTCTTTATGCCATTTCAACCTGTTCATTTCTAAAGGCAAGAAGAGAAAAGAGAGACAGAAGGAGAGAGAGGTTCGAAATAAGTTACCAGAGTTTAACATGTACTATGATATTGAAAGTGGGCTTAACAGAAGCTTCAACAGCTTTTTCATTGTAGTGTATTTTTTCTCTAGATTCCAAACCAGGTTAATTTCTACCCACATTTTGTCACACTTTATAGTTCTGATATTTAAAACATTACATGTTGGAGTACCTGTTCTTTTATTATTAATGCTTGCTTCCCTATTTTTTTTAAGAAAAAATTCCAATTATACATGAAGCTTATAAAAAGTCAATATTCAAAAATTAACTTCACAGATAACCTTTTCAACATGGCCTATTGCACAAAGTGTAATAAGAACATACCCCCGCCCCCACCCCCCGCCCAGAGATTTGACCTGTGGTTCACATTTAAAAATCAGACATTCACTTTATGGAGCTGCTCATCAAATTAAATTTTATTTGGTATGTTAATGTTTGAGAGTGTTAAATTGTTATCAGTCAAGATGCACGTTAGTAAAACATAACATCTTTTTCTCTGACAAGAAGTCTAACCATAAGTGGTTAGCTTGACTGGTATTACTTTGAATTTCAGGACTCCCAGAAAAGTGTGGATTAACTGGGATTGTACAGGACTAGGATTCCCCCAGAGGGAAGCAATTTTATATTTTTCTAATAGTTTAGAGACTGTATATACTTTCTGCTTTTTTTTCCATTGTGGGAGAGAAAAAAAAAAAGATTATTGGCTCTCTAACTCTGTCAAGTAGCTCTGTATCTTGCTAATTTGCTAAACCTGTTGTATAGAAGTAAACAGTCCCTTACTTTGAGGGGCTTACTTGAAAGGGTGCTTTATAGTGTGACTTACCTTCTATGGTTTCAATTGGTGGCCAATAAAAATAGCTATCACTCTGTATTATGATACCTCTGAAATCAGTCCTATTTATTTACAGTTGATATGCTGATGACTTTCCAAACATGATTACAAGTATCATTTTTACAGTGTTTAAGACATTTCAAAAAATGTCACCTAAAATTTTTTTTTTAACATAAAAAAAGGGCAGAGAAAATGCAACAGCAATCAGAGACCAGGGACAAGACAGTTATAAAAATTTAATATCACATTTAGCTCTGACATTCACATCTTATTATATTGTTATTTAGTTTTTCCATTGGTTCTGATTTTTACACATGTATGCCATTTTTTCCCCAACTAATTTTAAACCCTAAGGAGAGAAAGTGTCACATGCTTTTTTGTTGTCTTCTGTATCCCATCAGAGTATCTTTCTTGAACACAATAAATACTTCAGAAATGCTTTATTAATTGAGTGTATGAATATTTCATGCAATTCATGAATTTAGAAAATATTTTAAATAACTGAGGGTCTATAAACTTGCTTCCTTAAATCTCTATTTAATCTACATGTCCTCAGCCCTCAAAATGGATCCTAGTGACGATTCTTATATCTAAAAAACAATGTTCATAACTTTTCATGCATCATTGTCCACCCCTGCACATCGCCGGGGCTATTATTCTCCTTGTAGGTGGCTTTTGTAAAGGCTTTTGTTAAGAGTTGTGACTTTACATGCTACAGAGCTGAGTTTCCAAACTTTTTGTGGATAATTTTAATGTTCTAATTTCTCATGAACTTATTATTTAATATGTTGACACTATTAATTACTTTGTCTTTTTATCCAGAGATGTTACTTTCCTTAAAGTTTCAGTAGGTGAGAAACAACTCTGAGAACGCAAATATTTCTTTCCAATTTTTTCCCAAGTTTGTTGGCAAAGCACGTACTTCTTTCCACCTGTTTTTTCTTGAGTGTATTTCCTTTATCAAGAATATTTATAAACTCCCTAACTTTTAACAAGTCAACTGAAATTTGGCCTTTTGTCAACAGACTAAAAGATCCAGAAGTCAGCAAAAGCACAAATAGAATACATTTCATGGAATAAAAAACTCTGGTTGTCACAGAATGGCCTTGACCTCAGTTATCAATCTCATGGGCACATGAAAGGTTGAGGAAAGAGTAGAGAATATCACCATTGTTTCTAATAGGATATTCCAATAGCATTTCAGCTTCAGGAATCCCGAGTGCTCCTGTTTTTTACTTCATTAGTAATTCAATGGCTGATTGCCTAAACAATACTTTCAACTTGGTTTACCCATCTGACCTGGAACAAAGTGAGAGCACATTTTGCCCAGTTGAAAGGTCTCCTGGCAAGTTGGTTAGCAACAGGCTTGCCAGTCTCAGTTCAGTTAGCAAAGAATAAACACATTTCCTTGACAATTACAAGGGTACTAACTTCCTCACTCTGCAGTTTTCTACATTCGTAAACCATTTTCTGCCCTGTTATTCAACTTTTTACTTGTAAGTCTTGCCTCAAGAAGATTTTCAACTTCTTGAAGTTTCTACTTTTCTTGGTGGCCGTGAAGAACAGATTGCAAAGAATTGCAAAGAATGGGAATCAAATAAAAATTTATTTGAAGGAAGGGAGTAAACGATCCAACAGTCTTACATCTTCCCTCCGTAATTTGATTTTGTGGCTTGAAGACGTACAAATTAAGAAATCAGGGTATGGCTTCTACAAGCATTACTTTCACTGTAGTTCTCTAGAATTTGGTCACTTGGGAATGGCTACTTGTAACAGTACAATACACGTGACATGAGGGTTCTGCGAGAAATACAGGCGCTCTGCCGTGCCTGTGACAAGATGCCCTGAGAATGACGCTCAGAAACTGCACGTCGGAGCCAGTGGCGTCCGCTGAGCCTGGCGCGCACCTGCACCTGCTGACGGGGCAGCGCCAAACGGAGCGAGGACGTCCCTTAGTTCTACCCTCTGCGCTCTTGGACACGAGGGCCTGGGCGTCGCCACCCACAGCAGCCAGAGTAGAGGAAGCCACCTAATGCCGGACTTAGGTCCTGTGTGTCCCGGGCGCCCTGCCTCCGCGGATACCTCCGTAACTTCAAGCAGCCCAGCCCCACTTCGCTTAAAAGTGTATTTACGGTTGTCAAGGCGCACACCGAAAAGCTAGCTCCGCTTGCCCAGAGCGCGCGAGGCCTCCTAGCCTGGAAACAAGCCCCTCCCAGCGCAGCTGTCGCCGCCGCCCGCGGGCTCCTTTCACTTTCTCACGGCCAAGTCCCCCAGAGGGGCGCCGCTGCCGCCACCGGCGCTGCGCCCGCCCGACGACTCCGCCTGCACCGTCTTGCTACCAGCCCCGCCCGGACCCGCCCATCCCAACAGTTTCTGTCTGCGATTGGCACGCGCGAGCGGCAGCTTCAGTTCGCCTTTCCCATTGGCTAGGCCCTCTTGCCAGTCTGACGATTGCCCGCCACTGCCTCCGCCCTCCTGAAAAGCCGCCCTCCTATTGGAGGAGACTGCGTGCTGGAGGCGGGCGGGGAACCCGGTCCGGCCGCTTTCGGTCAATCGCAGCAGCCCAGCGCCGGGAGGGAGGGAGGCGCGCGGGTGGTTGGGGGGAACATCTGGCCGGCGCCGCCGCGTGCGTGCGTGGTGCGTCCCCCGCCCCTCCCCCTTGGCCCCCCCCCGCCCGCCCCCCGGCCCGGGCTCCGCGCTCGCTCCGCGCTCGCTCGCTCCCTCGCTGTGTCTGGCAGGCTGCGGCCGCCGCTGGGCTGCTGCCATGGGGAGCCGTTGAGAGTGGGGCCTCTTCGCTCCGCCGCGCTCCTCCGACTGCCAGAGGGGGTGGGCGGGAGGGAGGGAGGGGGCAGGGGGAGCGGGCGACGGAGCCGGGATTGGGGGGCGGGGGGGCCGGGAGGGAGGGAGGGGGGGGCCCGCGGAGGAGGAAGCCCACCAAGTCCGGCAGCGGCGGCAGCGGCGGCCGGGAGGCGGAGGACACGGCGGCGGCGGGGACGCGGTGACTTAGGGCCGCTCCGTGTGAGTCCCGGCGCCGGCCCCCGGCCCCGACCCGGCGCCCCCTCCGCGCCCGGGGCCCTGGCGGGCGGGGCGCCGGCTGTGCGGCCCCGGCCGGCGGGGCAGTGCGGGCAGGCGGGAGGGCGACCGGGCCCCGCGAGTGGAGTTAGTTTGTGCGGGTGGAGCTAGGGGTGGCGGGGGGCACCGCCGCAGCAGGGGCCGGGTGCGGGGCCGGGCCGCCGCAGCTGCGGGTCGGGCGGGGTGCGGCCGGTGCAGCTGCGGCGCGGGGCGCGCTCCGGCCGGTGCAGCTGCGGCGGCGCCTCTCGGGGGCGGGGGGCGCGGGGCGGGGGCTTGGGAGCGGTGCAGCTGCACGGCGCCGGGACGGCCGCGGCTCCGGGGACCCTTGCAGCTGCGGCGGCGCCCGCGGGGAGGCCCCTCCCGGGCCGGGGCAGTTGCCGGGGGCTCTCGCCGTGGCGGCAGGGAAGCGGTAGCAGCCACCCTCCCCCGGCTTCTTACGACTTTTCTTTTGTTGTTGCCGTGACCCGGGTCTGTTTTCTCGTCTGTTGTTTAAGGTGTTTTCCTGCTGCACCGGCTCTACGCCCTCCACCTCCTTCCCTGTGGTTTAACCTTCCTCTTTCCCCTAGTGTTTTATGCACAGCCAACTACGTAAAAATTTGCATTGCTTCCCACCCCCACCCCCGCCGCCTCCCTGCTCCGCACCCCTGCCCCCACCTCCTTGAAAAACAAAACCCGGCCTCACAAAACCCTCTCCGGACCTGCGGCTGCGAGGCGCAAAGAGGTTGATTTGTGGAGTGGGAGTCGCTGGCCCATTGCGGTGCTCGGGACTCATTAAACTGTCACTCTCCCCCCCCACCACCCCACTGGGTAAATGGGGTGATTAATGTCTGATATATGGGAATGAGGCGAGGGCATTTGTGCAGAATAGGTGGTGTGGCTGAGGAATTTTATCTCCAAAGAGTGCCTCCTGAAATAAGCATTCATAATTATGTCATTCATCGCGAAGTTAGAGAAAGTTGGGTTTGTGACTTTGGGAAAGCAAGAAGCACGGGAGAGAGAAACTTGGCCTTTGTTACTCTTTCTTTAACTCTTGGCCATGGTTTTTCTAATGAGAACAGAGTGGTTATCACCAGGACTGTGACACTTGGCGCCTCAGGCCCCAGAGCCTTTTCTGTTCCTCACCCCCACAGGAGCCTGTGCAGACGTATTTGACATTCACAGATGTCGCAGCCCCTTTCAGGGCACCGGTCTGGCCAGCCCATGTTGCTTTCCAATTTCATCAGCCATTCGAAAAGACCCGCACATGTAGCTAAAAAACTTACTAACTTGCTAGACCTAGGTTCCCCCACCCCTTCCCCCTTTCTCCCTGAAAGGTTTTCTTGTGATCATGAATGTTACAGAGTGACCCAAAAAAAGATTGTTATGGGACACAGATCAAGGGGAAGACAAAGTTCTGCTCTGAGGGGAAAGTCGGATCAGATACCCAGATGCAGCATTCATTTTAGGTGGCTGTAGCAGGTTATCAGTTCATTAATTTGTCTCATTGAAGTACTTTCCAGGATTTCAGAAAGTGCAGTTTCAGCTTGTCGATACTGAGAGTTGAAATTTGCATTAACTGGCAGTGTGAGAAATTTTACGGAGAAGGTAGTTTTAGATAAGTAGTTATGTAAGGGTGAAATAATGAGAACCAGGTTGAAGTCATAGTTCTGAATAGTCTTCCAACATCCTGAGACATGTATACCATTCTCTCCGCAGAGAAAAAGAAATTAAAGTGCCGTAATAATGTTGAAATGGGACTGGAGATGTCAAATGGGTTGGTTTAAAAATATCCCTAAGCTGCCTTTGAAACTAAATGTTGGAGTTGAATAAAAGTGAATCTGGATTTCCTGAATAGCACCGTGGCAAGAGTGTGCTGTCAGTATGTAAGCCAGTCCACCAACTTAAGACAGAAGTGTTGCTATTCCATAAATACAGTAGAACTCCATATGCTGAGTTTTTCAATTTCTTCTGTTAGAAAGTTTGGGGGGAAAAAAGGGAGACTTTGAAGTATTTTGTTTATACTAACAGAAGAGAAAAGTTCTCCTAAGAAAAAGCTGGTGGCAGGAGTGTAGAGGAGTAGCATATGGCATTAAAAGGAGCACAGCTGGAGGTAGCATTTCCATCTGAACATGATGTCAGAGCAGCTGACAGCCTGCCATCCCTCAGCCTTTTATTCTAACACACAGACAGGGAGTTAGTGTGTGCGGATCTGTGGTGGAGAAGGTATCTCATTCCTCTCTAACATCATCTCCACTTTGCATCTGTCTCTCTTAGTCTGCTTTTTTTCCACCGATGTAACAGACCTGGAGCCAGCGAGACTCAGAGGAAAAGACTTAATCAGGTTTATGTGTCCTAAAGGTAGGAGTAGCAAGAGATTAGATTGAGCATATTTCTGTTTTGGTGTTTTGTATATTTAATTTAAAAAAAAAATCACATTACTTTTCTAATCCAGTTTAGGAGTAAAATGTGGAATTGAGTATTAAATGAACATCTTATTGGCATTGAAAGTCTTGGGCTTGTCTAGTTTTAATTTTTATCCCATTTTGCTTGAGCGGTAAAGAACTTTACAGAATATTTCAAGTTTTGAGATGTTAAGAAAGGCTTTGAAATACTTCTTTTTGAGATCACTTCGGATTAAAATGCTTTTTTGTTGTTGTTCACTGCTATTTAGATTCCTTTTGCTTTTGGAGTCGGGGTGGGGGGGGAGAGAAACAGTAAACTGTTTGGAATCCAGCATTCAAACTTATATGAGAAGATTATTCTAGTTAAGAAGCTAGATTGTTGTGTAATTAATTCCACTGTGAAACTTTATTCTTCAAAACATTCAGCAGCACTACTCACTGAAACATACAGCTGTAGTGCTTTTGAAACCAAAGGTTTTTTTTAAAAGAAAAAAAAAAAAAAAAAACTTTTGTCCCCAAGAGAATAGTTTGACTGGTTTCCTCATTTCTCTCTCAAATATATACTTAAGAGATCTTTTATTTCAGCATAACGATAATTATTTGCAGGAGTTTTTGTGTTAGCGACTAATTTAGAACTTGTAGATTTGAGCTGCCTGAATTGGCCAGACAGCTGTAATCGCACTCCTCTATTCTTAATCTCTTTATCTGGGCAGCAGCTGCCATATGGCCACAGTCAGCTGGATCAGATGTTTATAAGCTTCCTTCTTCGTCCCTCTCTGTCCTCTCAGCCTCCTAATTTGATCACGGCTACCTTGTGAGCTGCCCTCCAATCTTTATTTTTAGCCCTCTCAAGGATTAGGATTGATGTTAGCTGTGGGGCACTTAAAGTGATTGTATTGTAAATCTTGGTTTATTCTAGCAGTGGCATCTTGCAGAATGTATTGGGTTAGGCTGAAAGTTTTAGTCCATCTTGGGCAAAGTGTAGAAGCAGCAGGGGAGTAATTTTTAAATACTAAATTAATATGTATCCATTCCCCAAATGCACTTTTTGAGCTGGGTGATGTGGAACCTTGGTTCTAGTCATAGGAAAGGGGAAGTCGGGCTTTCTTTATTTTTAGGGAGTTGAATTTTGCAGTTGAATTTTGACCCTTTGTACATCTGCGTCTCCCCACCCTCCATTTTACCCTTTTTCACCAGAAACTAAGGGCAGCGATGCACATTTGAAAGAATAAAGGCTATTGGGAAAACAGAATATATCAAGTTATGTTGAAACAAAGTATTTTCTGTTGACTGAGGTATGGCAGAGTAAAAAAAAAAAATAGTTTCTCTTTTACTAGCAAGGCTTTTTTTGGTATGTCGAACCTGTACAGCTTTTGAGTTTCATTTAAATGTAATATGCCTCTACTTAAAAGTTTGTATTAATTTTAATATAGAACTCATTTTGGTATGCAACAGATCAAAGTTAAGATGAGAATTTTCAGAGTTAAGTAAAGCCCTTCTGGTTTTTAATATTCTAAATGTACAGATTTTACAAAGAAATACAATCATTTCTTTTCTTAATTCATAAAAAAAATTTTGGATTTGTTCATAGTAAGGATGATCTTTTCCATCTGTTCGTGTAGTTCCTTCTGATCTCGTACATGTGTGCTATACCTGCAAATCTTAAGGCATTAACATCTGTTTTTATACACAAGGCTTTTGTTGTTTTAACACTCTGACTTTAAAAGTAAGTTGTTTGCTGATTTCTGGACTAATTATGCGATTTCTTTTTTTTTTCCTTGATTCAGCCAAATGTGTGTGTTTAAATCGTGCTTTCTAAGTGCAGTCAGGTATCAAAAGTAATAAAAAAGGATGGTTGAACAAGTTTTCTGAATCTTCCAGAATGTGTTTGCGACTTTTCTTTGTTCATTATTTGAGTTGTTCCCTTTGAGAATAAAACTATTTTGTAGGTTTTGTAGGACATAATTTGATGATTAGAGTTAGTTAAATTTCTTCTGAAAGAGACCTAAATTCGTACTCTCAGTAAGACTGTATTGAAATGAAGACTTTTAAAACTTGACTAAAAGTTCAGGGAAGGTGGAGACGCATCAGAGACTGTTTGGCTGGAGTAAGAAGTTTCGAAAGCGTACATTTTTCTTCTCACACTTGGTTTTGTGTGTGTATGTGTGATTTGGTAGTGCTTGGGTCATAAGCCTGATTAAAATTCAGGGACATGTACCTCCGAGGCCCAAGCTGATTTTTTTTTTTTAAGTGGGGACTAGAGCATTGAAAAGTTGTTCCTAACCAGACTCTCATGAGAAATTTCTCTCTTCCCAGGTTATGAAGACAGTATGGAGTTTCCAGACCATAGTAGACATTTGCTGCAGTGTCTGAGCGAGCAGAGACATCAGGGTTTTCTTTGTGACTGCACTGTTCTGGTGGGAGATGCCCAGTTCCGAGCGCACCGAGCTGTACTGGCTTCATGCAGCATGTATTTCCACCTCTTTTACAAGGACCAGCTGGACAAAAGAGACATTGTTCATCTGAACAGCGACATTGTTACAGCCCCAGCCTTCGCTCTCCTGCTTGAATTCATGTATGAAGGGAAACTCCAGTTCAAAGACTTGCCCATTGAAGACGTGCTAGCAGCTGCCAGTTATCTCCACATGTATGACATTGTCAAAGTCTGCAAAAAGAAGCTGAAAGAGAAAGCCACCACGGAGGCAGACAGCACCAAAAAGGAAGAAGATGCTTCAAGTTGTTCGGACAAAGTCGAGAGCCTCTCGGATGGCAGCAGCCACATGGCAGGCGATTTGCCCAGTGATGAAGATGAAGGGGAAGATGAGAAACTGAACATCTTGCCCAGCAAAAGGGACTTGGCGGCCGAGCCTGGGAACATGTGGATGCGATTGCCCTCGGACTCAGCAGGCATCCCCCAGGCTGGCGGAGAGGCAGAGCCACACGCCACAGCAGCTGGAAAAACAGTAGCCAGCCCCTGCAGCTCAACAGAGTCTTTGTCCCAGAGGTCTGTCACCTCCGTGAGGGATTCGGCAGATGTTGACTGTGTGCTGGACCTGTCTGTCAAGTCCAGCCTTTCAGGAGTTGAAAATCTGAACAGCTCTTATTTCTCTTCACAGGACGTGCTGAGAAGCAACCTGGTGCAGGTGAAGGTGGAGAAAGAGGCTTCCTGTGATGAGAGTGATGTTGGCACTAATGACTATGACATGGAACATAGCACTGTGAAAGAGAGTGTGAGCACTAATAACAGGGTACAGTATGAGCCGGCCCATCTGGCTCCTCTGAGGGAGGACTCGGTCCTGAGGGAGCTGGAGCGGGAGGACAAAGCCAGCGACGATGAGATGATGACCCCCGAGAGCGAGCGGGTCCAGGTGGAGGGCGGCATGGAGAGCAGCCTGCTGCCCTATGTCTCCAACATCCTGAGCCCGGCCGGCCAGATCTTCATGTGCCCCCTGTGCAACAAGGTCTTCCCCAGCCCGCACATCCTGCAGATCCACCTGAGCACGCACTTCCGCGAGCAGGACGGCCTGCGCAGCAAGCCGGCCGCCGACGTCAACGTGCCCACCTGCTCGCTGTGCGGGAAGACATTCTCCTGCATGTACACCCTGAAGCGCCACGAGAGGACTCACTCGGGCGAGAAGCCCTACACGTGCACGCAGTGCGGCAAGAGCTTCCAGTACTCGCACAACCTGAGCCGCCACGCCGTGGTGCACACGCGCGAGAAGCCGCACGCCTGCAAGTGGTGTGAGCGCAGGTTCACGCAGTCCGGGGACCTGTACCGGCACATCCGCAAGTTCCACTGTGAGTTGGTGAACTCCTTGTCGGTCAAAAGCGAGGCGCTGAGCCTGCCCGCGGTCAGAGACTGGACCTTAGAAGATAGCTCTCAAGAACTCTGGAAATAATTTTATATATATATATATAAATAATATATATATACCTATATATAAATAGATCTCTATATAGTTGTGGTACGGTCTAAAAGCAGTCTCGTTTCCTGGAACTGAAAGGTTGGGATATTAACTTGTTTTTGCACTTTAGAATAGCATGAGAATCTCACTAATTTAGCATCCTGATTAAAGAAACTTTAGAGCAAGTCGGAGAATAGAGAGGTGTTTTTTTCTTCCTTTCTTTCGAGGGGGTAGGGGAAGTAAGCCAATAAGAACCTTTGAAACAAATCGTCCTATCACAAAATGCTTTCATAGGGTCTGTTTTGTCAGCACTGCGGTGTCTTTTGAGCTCTCTCCTTTTTCCCACTTTTTCTTTTTTTTAAAAGGAGAAATTCCCTCCAGTTTTATTAGCCTCTTTATATGTCTCAAATTGCATGAATCTTTTCTGGCTGTTGGAAACCTGAATGCTTTTAGACCCAAATGGAAAATTTCTGAAATGCTGGATTATCTATTTTTAAACAAGCAGTTGACTTAAAACTTTCTGTGGCAACTTCTGGTTTTCTGACGGTTCCCAATGAGAGAAATTCTGAAAGTACACTGGGATCACTGGGACGCTGTCTTTGTGAAGGTTTGCTTGGGATGAAAAAGGATATTGCAGCTTCAGCAGTGTTGAACTGTGTGTTGAAAAATGTGAATTACTGTTATTGTATACTGTAATTGATTACATGGGCTGGGGGGGTGTCAAAGGACTTGACAGGTTGTGTTGATGCTCTTAGTTGAGTCTTGAAAAGTAAATATTAACGCTACAGAAATGCATGAGTTTCAATATATTTTTTGTCTTTGTTTGCATTGTATAACTTTAACGAGTGAGTTTAAAATTATTTAATTTCCTTAGAGAAATAGCACCATTTGAAAAAAAAAAAAACCCTGGTGTTATGAAGAACGTTAATGCACTGTTTTTATTTTTATTTTATATAATTTAAATTGACTTTCCCACTGTCTTTAAGTTGAAACTGTTAAGCTGAATAAAAACTTAAGCTGCAAATTGATAACTTCGCTACATAACAAGGAAAATATAAATGTTTACAAATGGCTTAAAGATCTGCATGTGCAGTGTGCATTTATAACAAAACTTCTGATTGCACAAAACCCAGGCCAGCTCAAAGTTTAGATGTACACATTTACCCAGTTGAGCGTTTTTAGAGTAACTACTGCACAAATTGACAATAGGTCATTCTTTTTTTTTTTTTCCTCCCCTTTTCTTTTTCTCTCCTTCCTTTCCCCTCCCTTCCTCCCTCCATCCCTTACCCCCCATCCCCTCCCCCATCCCCCCCACACCCCCAACTCATGAAAAGATTCTATGGACTGAAAAAGCCCCAGGCTGAATGGACTGGACTGCCTTGATTGACACGGGGAAGGGGGTTAGTAGACTATGTGTATCGCGGCAGCAGAGGCTGCAGCCCAACGTGTGGTTTTAATGACCTGCACGCAGGGCAAAAGCATTTTGCACAGTGTTTGTTTTCCTGTCTTGCACTTACAAATAAGGTCTATGGGAGTAGCATGGAAAACGTTTGCTGTTTTTCCCTTTTTTTTTTTTTTAAATTGCTTTTGTTTAAAATTTGATCGCCTTAACTACTGTAAACATAGCCTATTTTTGTGCTTAAGATACTGAATGGAAAACTCCATTGTGTGTTGCTGGACTGTTTTGGAAATATTTGGTCAAATGTGTGTTAATTTGGCTGTAATGGCATTTAAAGCAAACAAACAAACAAAAAAAGCTGTGAAAATGGCCTTGGAGCATTATCTTTAGTTACTTGAAGAGTTTCTAGTTTTTTTAAAGTACAGTTTATGTTAAGATAATTTTTATTAATTTAGAGAAGACAATCAATGTCTGTGAGAAAACGGACTTTCTTTTGGATTTTCTTTTTGTGGTCATTGTGAGTGATTGCTTTTTCCTTTTATTAGTTTCACATTCTTCCTTTGTTCTAAAACTTAGACTGACATCTAGCTTTGACAATCATAGTATGTTTTATTTTCCTGAGGGGGGAATAACTTATAATGCTGTTTAGTTTTGTACTATTGGTGTGTTGGTGAATTTTTAAACTGTGTGCTAACTGCAATAAATTATATGAACTGAGAATTTTTGTGTGTTTTCAAAATTATGATTATGTACTATATAGATCCTAAATATGTATCATACATGGCATCTTTATTTTTAATATTAATTCTATTCAGAGTTTATGAATTATTAGATTACTTTAAATCACTCAGATAGAAGTGTTCAGACATTTTGCTTCTAGTCATTTAAGAAGATACTAAATGCACATTTAAAAAAATGTGACCCATTTTCTACAACCTGGATCAGGAACGTGAAGATGGCAGCATAGATTTTTCATAATACACTGTACAACTACTAATCCATACCCCATAAGTCATATTTTCATGGGTAATCTTAAGTTGATTGGTCAAATCTATTTTTCTATGTTCTGGCTTAAGTGGAAAATTGTAGGAGACCGGATGTCTTAATTTGGAAAACTGCTTGGCTAATGACTGGAATTTTAGGCAATTGAATTAGCAGGCATTTGATTGTTCAAGAATAGCTGTATACATCCTCTTTGTTGCTGGGAGAAGTCAAAAGTTCTCAGGTTTTAATTCTTAAGGTTTAACTTTAAAATGTGATTAAGTACATGCAACCATTTAAAAAACTGTTCCCTAATTTTTGTGATCGTCCCAGCTTCATGCTTGCCTGATGGGTCTTGTCAGGGTGAGAAACATTTGCTGGCTGACCTAAAGAATCGACAGAACACTAACTCACACATGCTGAGGGTCCAGTTGTCTTTAAGTGTGAGCAAGGCTGGCACCAACCTGAGAGTTTTTACAAATTCTGGAATCTATAATTGTCCATACTCTTCCAGGATATCCTTAAAGGTACCTATGAAAATACAGTTTTACATGATTATTGTCAAAATTAAATACATTTATATTAAATGACCCATAGTAAGGTTAATATTCTTAATTTCAATAGAAATAATATATAAGGTCTGGAGCTTGAAAGTGTACCATATGTAAGTTCCCTGTTGTCTTTGGATGGGAATCCCAAAAGATTATAAAGCACCATCGGTAATTATTCTACTTGGGATCCTACCTTTCCCTTTTATTTTGGTTGACACAGGATTTCAGTTACATGAAACTCACTTGGTTTTAACCAACCAAACATTGACATGAAAGGAGAATATACATTTGAATTTCTTGGGCAGTTAGTTACGGGGTGGGAGGGTGAGTAGGACCTGTGTCTTCAGTTCCTATGCTATCTGGTCAGAGTGTCTCGAAGCTTTCAGAAGATGTTGAGAGTTATAATTTAGTTCCACAGACTAGCATCTAATTTTAAATGAGCATTATTTTAAACTTAGCTGGATGCACTTACAAAAAGTATTTTGACATGAAATTTGGAAGAAGTAACTCCTTAAAACACTTCTTGCAACATGGACAAATTACACAAATCACCATGTTTGATAAGTGAAGGAATCAGTTGTTCATTCACTACATTTTTAAAAAAGGAAATTAATTGGTCATGTAATCACATTGGAAACCATTCAAATTGATCTCACCTTTGACATTGGGCTGACATATAAGTATACTTTAAATATGGGGTTTCATTTACTTTTGAAAACATCTGTTTCGTTCAGATAATTATTCCCTAGATTAATGTGGGCCCAGCTTTGTGTGTAAGGTGTACCCTAGGGAATATCCCAGAGCTATCCAGTGTTAAGGATACTGGTTTTGGATTTCCTTTCTAGTTAATTATGCTATCAGATTAATAGGTGAATCAAATAGAGTTTTTTTTTTTCCAATAGACATGATCTACAAACAAGTATTGGAAGATTAGGAAAAGGTGAACATTTTATTAAAATTATATAATAGCTCACATTAAAATGGCTGAAATACTCCTTTTCTTCCAGGTAAAACAAAAATTTTGAACTGTTATTAAAGAAATAATCGGTTTTCTTAACCTCAGAAGTAATACAACTTAAAGAATCTTGAATCTCCCAAGTTTGATCAATAGAACACAAAACATAAAAACTTGACTTTAAAAGTCCTATTGTACCAGATAAGAATTTTTTAAAAGAATCTTACCATCTCAAAATTTATTGTATGACTACATTTTATTCTTATAAAAGCTTAAAACATTCTTTCATTTCTAATATGAGGGAAACTCACATACATCTGGATAGGAAACTCAAATTTTAGTTTTAATTTGTAGATACTGATCTAAATTTTCATTGTAATTATTTAAATGTTTGAAACTTACTAATAAGGCGCAGTGATCGAGGAAGTGTGAATTTTGAAATCCTGGACTGGAAGACTCGATCCTTTTATTTAATGTCATTTGACATGAAAACACTAGAAATAATACCATTTTTATTTTAAAAAGAAAGCAATTATTTTTTAAAAGCAAATAAAGTTTTAGGAGTTTCATTGTGGCTAATAGCCCAAATTTATTACACTGATAGGATTTTGTCCCTTTTGTTAAACACGTCCTACTCTGACCTGCTGAAACATGGCAAAATATCTTTGTAGGTGATCCTTTGGTCCAAAATGTAGAACCACTTATCTTTTGACTGTGTCAGTGTAGTTACGTAGACAGAAGCATTGTATGTTTCTAGCCTTCCCAACTCAGATTTTTTTTAATATAAAAGGAGGGCTAAAGCAATCAGATCATACTGATGACACCGAAGGTTTTTAGAAATATTAGTTTATTTACAGAGACATTTTAGAAGTGAAACTGTCAACATTTTGCAAACTGATCGGTTAAAAATCTTAGTGTTTGTAATTCCTTGTGAAAAACTGAACTCCATATATAAAACATTGTAACAAGGAACTGAGGTCATAGAAATGAAACTTGAAAAGTTGCTCCTTTAAGCCCAATTAAAAGTATCTGCTTACACTAAATAATTTGTTGATGTAATTGTCTAGATAATTCAGGCTCATAGAATCCTAAATATTCAAGCACCTGAAAGAAAGCTGATTTTTTTTGAGAGAAATAAACTAGTTGACTTTCCTGGTTCTATTCGAACATTTACTGTTAATCACGATCCCTGGGTTTATGTGAAGGGTAGTTTGCAAAATGATTCTGTCAAAACTAAAATTGTCTTGAATTTCAGGTTCTTGTCCCTGCCCCCTACCCTTTCTAATTGTCTTCAGAAATGGGTTTGCAGTTGAGCTCGAATTTTGCTATAGGAGGCAATTCTCTCTAGTTCGTTTGGCATGAGAGGAGCAAAAACCCAATTTGGCTTTAAAATGTAGCACATTAGTCAGTAACAGTTTCAGTGAGGATATTTAGAGTGGCTTTGAGAGGCCGTGTGACACAGATAGAGAGTCCATTCACGGAAGTGATTTATTTACAGTTTATTATAATCTCTGTAGTTAATCATTAAATCAAGTAGCTTTTACTCAATGTCAACATGCATGCTTAACATGACTATATAGGAATTTTTAAAAAGACATATTGGCCTAAATATTCACATTTGTAGAAAGTTTATTTGTAGTTAATATGAAGTGGTACGTGAAAAATGTATTTGAATATTTGTAAACTTTTATAGGCTATAGTAACTCGTTGCTTGAATACATAATCATGTAAGTACAATGGTACTGAGCTTGAAAGAATAGTGTAACCTTATTTATGTGTGCTGTGACAAATCAGAGCTAACTTTTGATGTGAAAGAGCTTAAGAGAATAAAACTTAACCATGTAGAATTTTAAAAGAGATTACTTGAAACTATGTGTAAATAAGGGCATATTCACCTCATTAAAAAAAAAATCATTCCCTGGTTCAGTGTACACTTCACCTTTGAGGGGATTACAAAACACCCTGACATTTAGTTATATATGTCTATTGCTCTGAAATGATCTGTGATCAAAGTAGGAGCATTTAAGCTTTTAATCTAAATCTCTTAAACACAGAAAAATTATATGCATATTATATGTATGTACATATGTACCTTTTTTTGTGGATCATTTATTTGGAACTGTGTTGTGCAAACGAGCTCTTTGGTAATGCTGAAATGCCTATTGCATGTTTACTAGACAGGCAACAAGGCTTCCTAGAGTATCTATTTGGGTAAGTTTTAGAAAAGCACAATGATACAATAATAGACAATTAAAAACATTTAAGAAAAACATTTATTGTTTGTGAACCATAGCCACAGAAGTTTATGCCATCTATTCATTTTTAGGGGGAAAAAATCCATTTCTTCTCATTTATAGCTGTTTCTCTGTGTACTTAAAATCCTCATTGACTAGAAGAAATTTGAGCATAAAGCCGTATTCCAAGAAAATAATTTATAAGGTTATTTCTATAACTAACTGCCTTTGAGAAAGAGGGTCTCTTAAGTGTGACAGGAGGGAGAAATGGTACAGGTTTATATTCAAAGCATAGACATTATACACATGCTTTTATTGCAGAATTTAAGGTCTCTTCAGTATCCCCAAGATCTTGCAATTGAATAAATGAAAAAGAAACTAAAGGCTGGCAGATGGACTACCCTTTAGGTTTTTATTTTTGTTGAGATACAAACTAAAATTCATATTTTATAGTCTGCTCTGTTTTTCTCAGTGTCCTTTATTCATTATAAGAGGGCAAATTTTATGCATTGAGTAATTTTGGACACCGTTGCCATGGACCTTTTTCAACCAAGTTGTTTTTGTGTGTGAATTTCTACCATTTTGAAAAAATTGAAGTACATTTGAATGAAAACTACATATGAGGTTGGCCCTATTTACCTCTCTGCACCAGCAACCCACAGACATATATCCAAGGTCAGAGCCTGTGCACCCAGGGGCTGAGGCATTTTCAGTTGCTCAGTGTAATAAACCACACTGAACTCTATGAAATCCTTAGGTTAAGAGAAAAAAATGAGAGGATATGTTGAGGCACAATGAAGTTTTGTTTTTCATACTAAGTGTGAAGTCTAGAAAACGTAATTTCTCACATTCTATTTATGTTATTTGACTTGAGGGATGCCTCAAAGCAGTACTGGAGTCACTTATGTGCAAAATGGGGAGGGAGGATGGGTTTGTCATCTATTTAATTTGCTTTGTAAAGGTGCTTATCTTGCAGTAAAAATAATACTTTAGTCAAAATACAGGCGGTTTGTAGGCTTGACCAGCATGGAAGAATTTTAAATGATTGAAGTGTTTCTGTTTAAAAGTCAGTCAAACAACGCCCTCAAAGTATGAGGCAATCAATCCTCATATTGTTATTCTTATTTAATGATACATGTATAATTTTTTCTCTCTCCTAAAATAACATAACTCTTAAGTCGTATAAACAAAAACATTTCCCAGCTTACATCTGTATCCTAAATTTTAAAATTTGCATTCTGGACTGGTTGCTTTTAAAATAATGAATTAATTTGGTTATTCAAATTGCAAAAATCTAATGGCCAGAATGGCCCAATTATTGCCCATTATTTGAAGACCTGCGTTATGTGTCTGATATTCTCCCCTTACAAACTGCTGTATCACATGTCCTTCCTAAAAATCACAGAAACTTAGAGCTGGACAGGGCAAAAGTGATTTCCAGTTTGTTTATCCTAAAAGTGGAAGAGCAGGTACCAGGTGAGGCCATAAGAGAAGGGAAGAGGGTCCAGACTACTTTGCAAACATTTCATACATTCCCCATACATTTCATACATTCTAAAACGATAGTTATCTATCGTTTTAGACATGAGGGTTTTTAAAATTTTTTTCCTCGTTAGAGGCACATGGAGGCTGAATTCCTTGTTTAGGGCACATCTTTGATCAAGTCTGAATCTGATCTCAACATTCTGGTTATGTCCAAATGGTAACTGCAATATGTTAATAGATATTTACCATGATTGCACTTACCATTGTCTGCTATATATAGTTACAAGTTGAACCTAAGATTGGAATTATGCTATTTCTCTTCCTGACTTAGATCCTATCAACCATTCAGAAAATTATCACAGTAGAGCACTCTCTCCTGAGAGTGCGGAGGACATGTCTTGGCACCTCTACCTTGGGCTCCCCAAGAACTGAGACGCTGGCAGGATTCTTCCCACTGACACACCCTCCCTCTCTACTCCCAGTCATGAAAGGGGTTGCTTAGGTTCCCAAACATGTTACCAGTTCAACCGCGGCGCTGCTACTTGCAGGCTAGTAAATGCAGGGCTGACAGAACTGTTGCTGGATGTGCAAGAGGAAGAGAAGAAACCTGGATGCGCGACAGAGGGTGGCAGCCAGACAGGAACCTCAAAACTTGTTTGCTGCTGAAAGGGGAAAATTGAATAATTTCCCACGTATCTGAAAACTGGCCTTGGTTACTTGGAATGTTTTTCACCCCTGTCTCCCAGTATCATCTGCTTTAGAGAAAGAAGGCTTAAGAGAAAGTTAATGAAGTTATACTGGCCCCACCCTGATTTCTCCATGTGTAAGAAAGACCAGAAAAATAATACCCTTATCATCTCCTTCCTTAGAATAGTGTGCAAATGAATTTGCAAAGGTATTAAGCTCTCAAAAAACATATGCTATATGCATTTGCAGTGACTTCACTATTATAATGATTATAATTTTTTATGCCAAGGTGAAGTTTCCTTATCATAAAGCCTTCTTATCAATGTGGGTTTTTAAAATGTGAATTTTTATGATTTAAGTTCATTGGTCACTAACAGTCTCAACTTTGTTCTGGTTTTAAGCAGGCCCTGAGGAAAGCAAGTTCTACATGATATGTGAAAGTCCAAGCACCATAGGAATGAAAAAGATCCTACAGTCTCAGGTAGGTAGGTATGCCCTAACCCTCGTAGAACTTACATCATACTTTTGGTTCCTTTGGACGAATGTCCCAAGCCCTTTCAACTCTCTATCTGATTAATCTAAAAACCTAAGCTGAAGATGTATTTTTCTCTTAAGGCTGGAAAGACCAAGACTGAAAGCTTCAGCTTATATTTAATCTTGCATCATAAAATGTTAAAAAAGCATGATTAATATATATAATGATAAGGAACAAGTACAACTCCCCAGGGAGTCACACATATTGAAATGATTTCCCCAGAGAGTTGAATGATTTACTGATCTCACCAGGAGAAGATGGCACACGCCAGATCAGAGCTCAGAGCATCTCAGTCTCAGGCCTCACATCCCTGATGTGCTATTTTCTGTGTTGCTAGAGCCACATTGTGGTACACTGCAAATCTGTGGCCAAACTGCCTCCTTGCGACTACTTCCGTTAGGAGGAAGATGCACCTGGTGAAAATCCACGACTTGCTGGCATGCAGTGCTCTGTGCCTTATAAGAAGACTTTGAGTAAATATTGCCCAGATCAAGCTTACAATCCAACTTTTCCACGTAATAGGCTTCAAAACCCCCATTCAGAGAGTCCACTTCGCTCTTTGATGCAGTGCCACTCACAAAAGCATTCGTGCCACGGTCATCTGCTTCTCTTTCCCTTCTTGCTCTCCCAGATACAATGACACAGATCTCCCTGTTTATAATTTTCGTAGATTTTTTTTTTTTACAAGGCGATGACTTTAACAGTACGTGTTTGGTAAAAACAGTCCTTTGGGTTGCACTATTGAAGAGTTTGGTTTTAAAAAAGTTAAAAAAAACAACAACAAGAACCAAAAACAAACAACCCCCCCCCCCCCAACCTCTCTCTGCTTGGTGCCATAGACTTGAGTCCAAAGGACATTAGCTGCTCCATTGCACACATTGGAAGGGAGAGTTTGCTGTGAGCTCAGTCCTTCTAATAGACTGGCAATTTTGTAAAAGGTTTAGAGGATTTTGTTTAACCATTTCTGCATGTGTTTTTAATGAGCTTGAGACGGTCGATAACAAAGGCCAAGTTGTGTGTTCAGAGGCATTTTCAGACCCGATCCCTCCCTGCTGACCTGAGGAATGGGCACCTGTGCTCCTCGGCTGGCTCACCTATGGGAATCAAGGTGGTGGGGCCATCTCCGGCCTGTCTTCATGCCAGGGATGAATCATGCAGTAGGCAGAGCGGAAGGAGTCTCTTTGTTGACAGCTTTCCATCTGGACTTTGGATACGGCTGATGGTTCACGTAGCGCGTGGGTTAGCTGGAAGGGACTACGAGAGTCAGCGCCTCCATAAGGGCATGGGAGTGTATAAAACATCAGCAAAAGAACGGCCCAACAAAACTCAGAGGAGCATGCCTGTCCCTGAGTTTCAGGTCCCTGGGTTTGTGAGTATGGATGACTGCAGCTTGGACCAGCCGGCATTTCATAGTCAATAGGGTCCTTTGGAGCCTCATTCAGATAATCCAACTGGAGCACACCTGAATAAATACATCAAGCTCAGGTGGCTGAAAGTAACCCCCTTTGAGTTTAATAATTAAAATAAGCAGAGCTATTAAGATGAATTTCAGATTGTCATGTATAAATGTAACAGGCTCCATAAAGCACGGTGTTTTGTGATTCATATAGGAATATGATGGATATATGATACGTTTTCCACAGCTATTTAAGAAAAAAAAGATTATCTTAGTCATGGGGTAAAGTTATGTGATGCATTGCACCATCCAGGCTGTGTCTGGGCCAGTAGAGATTCTTTTTTTTTTTTTTTTTGTCAAAGATTACTTCTTGGCAAACAAGATATGCAAACGCCAGAATACAGTAAAACCACATTTAATTGGACCTACTTGCCAACTTCTTGAACACAGCTTGGATTATTCCACTGGAGGCTGCTTCTGTTAAAAGCTGGGGGAGGAGGAAGTGGCATATTGACAAGGCTTCAGATAATTTTTTTTTTCACTCGAAGTACAATTATGCAATGAGCCAAGTTTGGAAGTATTTTACTATGTTTAATAATTATTATTAAAGATATTGTAAAACATATGCATTTGTTAAGTGGAATGTAATGGGAGCAAAATCATGTCATAAATTTTACTTTGGATTTATTTTCCTATTTTGTTTTTTATTTGACAGCCTTCCAAATTGATTCTAGCCAAAACCATGCACTCTAATACATATCATACTTGATATTAAAGTGAGAATATGAGTAATTTATAGAACCCGAGTGAGAACAGTTTTCTTCTCTAAGCCAACCTATATGAAACTGCCACCTCTGTTCAGGTAGCAGCTGACACACAAACCATACACAGAGAGGGGAATAATAGGGATGGAGAAATACTATAAGTTCTTCTACCAAAAGAAGCACCAAACCCCACATTGTCCTGGGAACATATCTATTGTTCAATAGGAGATCAGGGCCAAGGAAACTGATAACTATTTCTCTGTGTGTGTGTGTGTGTGTGTGTGTGTGTCTAGAAGAATCAGACTCATCTCTAGAAGTGTGGTTGGGGATTCACTGACAATTCCTAATTCTACTCAGGTGAATTTTGGCTTCAGGTGATGCTAAATTACACCGTCATCACTAACTCAGAAAGCTGAGAAAGCATGGCATCCGGTTTGTTTCACGTCTTGAGCTTAAACAAATTAATATTGTTTTTACAGTCTCTTTTACAGGGGGGAAAAAAAGTGCCCCTGGAATTGCACTTCTGAGAACCGAACAAAGGTGCCATCTCCAGTGATGGGCAAGACCCTATACATTTGCAGTGAACTCCACCTGCTCTGTGAAAACCCCACGGTTTTCTCACGACCCCACTCGAGCTGCTTAGCCATTGGACCCTCTCTTCCGAGTGTGTAGATGCGTCAGTCTGTCTTCTGTCTGCCCCGCAGGTTCATTGTTTTCTCCGCCGCCACAGGGAGCGACCAGGAAAGGAAGGCGGCCAGCAGGGGAGACGACTGACCTTCGCAGCCATCCTGCCGCCCCTGCATCATCCACCCGCCCGCCCGGCGGGATCCCTAGGTGTGTTCCGAAGCTGCTCGGGGGCTTGCGGGAGCAGAGGCGGCCGTGCGCCCGCGCGGGGTGGACTGCAGCAGGCAGCCCCAGCGTCTGCAGAGGGGACGTGAGGACATCTGGCCCGTGTCCCTGCGAGCAGGGCTCCGCCGCAGGCCTTTGAAAATCCTCCGCACCGGCCCCCAGCGCCTTGGAACTTTCTCCCTGGAGAATTTAGAAGAGGCGGTGCCCTTGCTTTCTTGGCCATCTAGGCCTCGGGCGCGTGCAGAGCGGTCCGCGAGCAGCGCGATGCGGAAGGCGTTCGGTTCTCAGAGCCTGGAGCCGGCAGGGCTGATGCGCTGCTGCTCTCCAGCCCTCTGCTCCCTGGCTGTGCTTCTTGAAAAACAAGTGACTGTATCTCTCTGGGCTTCTTTTTCTTCATCTTTAAAATAAACTATTGGCCAAATGACCCTGAGGTTCTTTCCAGCTCTGAATTCCTCGGGCATTTTTAACCTGTTTAACTGAAATGCTGATTAAACTTGGACGGATAACAAGGAAATATTTCCCAATGAGAGTAGAGACGTGACTAATTTGCCACTCAGGTTTCTGAAGCTTATGGTGGTCCAAGGAACACCCACTTAGACAAGGGACGGCATGGGCAAGGCTGGTGAGCACTTCCACCTGCCTTTGGATTTTGAATATCAGGTTATGCTTTCCCACGCACATGCCAGACACATGCCTCTTGTCTTTGGTCAAGCCCAGTGGGTTTGGGACTAATTTTTTTTTTTTTTTTCCATAGGGGAACCCTGAGAGAGCCTAGTTAGATATCAGGCAAGAGCTTCTTTAGTTCTACACACACCTTTGGGAAAGTGAATGGGGATGGTATCAGATTCGTTGTTGACATTTGTTATTTTAACTAGCAGTGCACAAGCGTTGAGGGCTCCTGGCTAAGGCAACATTGCTGTTAGTCCTGGAGAGGTTTTGTGCTTGTTCAGCTTCTCTACAGAGTCTTGATTGGACAGCTCCCTGCCACCTTCTTAGGACAGGCCTTGTAAAGGCTAATTCTGCCTTCCATAGGAAGGACCCCACCACAGACCATTGCTGTGGGCATGGTTCACCAAATTTGGAGTGTCCAAGGGGACTGATGATAGGTCTACAGATCAGAGGTCATTTGAGTTAGGAAGATCATCAGAAGAGAACACACAGTACTCACAAATGGACTCAAATTAGGAAAGACCAAATTCTTAGTGACTGTCATAAAAATCCCATGTTTTGTCATTGACAGCTAGACCATTGACCTACTCATTCCCCTGTGTGTCTAGCTTGTAATTAATCCATTCCAGTACAGAGGAAAACACTACCAGACTGTTGTGTGGGGAAAAAAAAAAAAAAAGTCCAAGAGAATGATGGCGGACTAATTTGTACCAGAGTCTAACTCAAATATTTTCACTTTTATTTTTTTCATCCTTGAAGTCACAAAGTAAAACAGTTAAGGAATTCAAGATTAGCATGTAAGTGAGACTGAAATAGGACTGCATTCTTATATTAGTTAAAACTCTTTGGTTGCAAGGAACAGAAATCCAACTTAAGCTAGTTTAAGCCAAGCAAGAATTTTATTATAAGGCTACATGGATTCAATGAAATCCAAAAGAGGAATATGGACAGGCCTTGGGAGCAGCAAGAAGTGGGAGCTCAGAGGCTGTCAGGATTTGTTCTCCTTTTCTTGCCTCTGAACTCTTTCTGCTGATTGGCATTTTCTATTCCTCAGTCCACATGGTGGGACAAGACTGCCAACTGCTTCTGCATTTACATGTCTTCATTTTCAGACACCCAGGGAAAGGCTGACTTCTTTTGTCAGTTGCAGTTCCCAGATCCTGGGGAAGAATTCTGATTGGCCTATTTAGGTTGGGTGCCCACTGCTGGACCAATGGGCTATGCCAAGGCCACGCCCATTGCACCAATCTGCAGTCTCTTGTGGTGGCCGTATGCACATGGGGAGCACAGACTGTGGGAAGGACAAGGGCATGGGGGACGGGGAGATAGTTCCCTGAAATGAGGCTGCTGCTGAACTGACAAAATCACAGGGCCCGTTACATTTCTCTACTGAAATTAGAGGGAAACGATGAAAACATGTTATTTATCTGCAAGTGAGAACGATATATTCTTTCTCATGGTCTAACATCAGTTTCTGTCTAACCCATGGTCAAGTAGTTAAAGGAAATAATCTATGCTTTTTACAGTACTATAAAACACAAGTTAATTTTCATTTAACTTAATTCACCTAATGTCCCTCCAGTTATCTACCATTTGTAATCTTGGAGCATGTTCATACATATTTTAATGAAATCCTTACCTGACTCATTCTGGTGAGGCCGCAAAACTTGATTGCTGGCCTTTGTTGTGGTTTAGTCACTAAGTTGTGTCTGATTCTTTTCGACCCCAAGGACTGCAGCAGGCCAGGCTCCTCTGTCCACCACTATCTCAGGGAGTTTGCTCAAACTCATGTCCATTGAGTCAGTGATGTTATCTAACCATCCCATCTTCTGCTGCCTCCTTCTCCTAGCTGGCCTTGCCTCTCAGCTATTGACATTTAACAGTGATCCAGGTGTTCCATGGGGGGTGGGGGGTGGGATTGGGGAACAGAGCCCAATGGAAAGAGAAGATGCTTCTCCCTTTCTCCTTGCTCAGGATGTAGGAAAGAGGTGGAGCAACAAAGAGCTCTACAGTAGGCAAGAGTCATGTGTTCTCAGTCAGGGACACAGGAATCCATGGGTGCAGAGCATAACGGGGCCGGGGGAAGTGGGGGGCAATATTGGCCACTGTGAATGAGGCCCTCTGGGCCTGGGTGTTGTCTTCTAGCAAAGCTTCAGGGCTTCACCTGTCACAGTGTCATAGCTGGGAGGTCCATCTGCCTGTTGGAAGGAAAGAGTGAGCCCCAGGGAGACATGACTCCTCGTCCTGAGGTAGCAGAAACATTCAGATTGTTTTAAGTGGCAGACCTAGGTTGGACATATGGCTCGTCACTCTGTCCATGGGGATTCTCCAGGCAAGAATACTGGAGTGGGTTGCCATGCCCTCCTCCAGGGGATCTTCCCAATCCAGGGTCAAACCCAGATCTCTCGCATTGCAGGTGGATTCTTTACCATCCGAGCCACCAGGGAAGCCCCGAGTACTCAATACCTCCTCCCTAAAGATGCGAAACAATCAGAGTTTGAATTAGGTCCTCTGGTTAGAGTTAGGTCCTCAAGATCAAGATGGAGAGGCATAAGGCTAATTAACTCAGGGTGTCATAGACTTGTTCGTGTGTCATATGAGTGTTTTAGAGCACCTTGGGTTATGTTGTCGCTCTTTTTGCTCAAATTATTGTGACTTGCATTGGGGCAACTTTGGGGATGGACAAAGATATTATTATCTTATTTCCAGCCTTTCCTGACCTTGTCCTCCTGCCTGCCTGTGAAGGCACCTGGGAAGAAAGGATAGGAGAAGGGTTTGTACTTTGAAGGCAGGCAGAGCCGTGTTGTGGCTGTACACTTGGGCAGGCATTCACTCTCCCGAACAGAAGTTTCTGCCTCTCCCCCTTAGAAGGGCCGCGTGGACTGGTGGTATGGAACCTTTCAGGCGGCAGGGACATTGCATCTGGCAGGACCACTTCCGTCTCAGGTGACAGGAAGGGAACTCAGACCAGCTTGACAAAAGAAGGGAATTCACTAACATTTGAGGATGTCTGGGGGTGGCCTCGGGAATGACCAGGCACAAGGACTCAGATGACAATGACATTCAGCTCTCTTTCCTTCCCCACCCACTCCTGCGTTTACTTCCGTTTTTATACCTGAAAATGGGCTTTCTTCACATGGAGGGCATCGGACATGAACAAAGATGGTAGCTGGCCTTGTCCCAGCCAGTGACCCCAAAAGGAAGAGGATGGCATCCTCTGAACATCTGTGTTTAACTTTCTAGAAAAGAACTCAAACCTTACCCAGACTACGTGCTTATCTACAAGCTAATCACCGTGACCCAAGGAAGGGGGTACTATGCTTGGGCAGGCTTGGGGCCAGATAAGGGCTTTCTTTGCCATGCCCCACAGCTTGTGGGATCTCAGTTCCCCAACCAGGGACTGGCAGTGAAAGCCCAGAATCATAACCACTAGGCCACCAAGGAACTCCCAGTGACTCTGTATAGCCACTTTATGAGCATTAGTTTAAGCATTAATTCTTCATTCCCAGAGCTGGAAGTAGAACTGTAGAAAGTCTTGAGGGGCCCAGACACAGGAGAGGAAGACTGTACCAGGGAGCCAAGGATAGAGATAATTTCTATTCATGGGTCCCTGCCTAGGAAGGCTAATTTGAGTTGGGTGAGGGAGGGAAAGAAAAAGTGATACGGGACAGGGCAAATATTTACGAAGTGACAACTATGTATGGGAGGGTACACCTGCCTTCATGGAACTTACTGGTTAATGGAACAACTAAACAAAAAATTATGGTGAAGTTATCATACATGCTATGAAAAGAGGCGTGTGTGGTGAGTAGAAACCCACAGTAAGGGCCATCCAGCCCGGCTGACATGTCGCAGAAGAGTTTTCGGCAGAAGTGAGTTAGTCATGCAATAAGTGGGTGGAAGAGTGTTTGGAGCAGAGGGATCAGCATGTAAAAATGCCAAAAAAGAGAACCAGGCGGCTTTCAGGAGCGTTAGTTAGTTCTTTCTCAGGACAGTGAGTAAATGACTAGAGTACCATGGAGGAAAGTACATGACTGTCCCTGGGCAGCCAAAGCAAGTTACCATGAACTAGGTGGCTTTACTCTGGCCTCTGCATGCAAAGAGCTGACTCACTGGAACAGACCCTGATGCCGGGAGGGATTGAGGGCAGGAGGAGAAAGGGACGACAGAGGATGAGATGGCTGGATGACATCACGGACTCGATGGACATGAGTTTGAGTGAACTCCAGGAGTTGGTGATGGACAGGGAGCCTGGCGTGCTGCGATTCATGGGGTCGCAAAGAGTCAGACACGACTGAGCGACTGAACTGAAATGAACTGAAGTGGCTTCAAACCACAGAAATTTATTCTTCCATAGTTCTGAAGGTTGGAAGTCCAAAGTCAAGATGTCAGCGGGGCCTCACTCCTTCCTTCAGTCTTAAAGTCCAGCCTCTGCTGGCTCCAGGCATTCCCTGTGGCTATCTCCAGTCTCTGCCTCTATTTGCACATGGCTTTCTACCCCACCTCCGTGTCTTCGTCTCTTGTGCTTCTTATAAGGACACTTGTCCTTGAGTTTATGGCCCACCTAGGTAATCCAGGCTGATCTCCTCATCTCAGGATCCTTAACTTGATTACATCTGTCAAGATGTTAATATTTACATGATCGGGGTGTTAGGATGCGGGGGTATCTTTTTTTTGGCGGTGGTGCCATCCAGTCCAGTACAGAGCGGGGAGTAGGGAGGGATACTCTGGACTGACTGGCAAAGCCAGGTCCTAGATTCATCTAGATTCATCCTAGAGCAGACCAGTGATATTTCCATTTGTTTTCTGGAAAAGCCACTGCTTGTTCCTTGGGAGTGGGCTGTGGGTGCACAGTGTGTTTGAAGCTGGTGGCCATTCTTCAGGAGACTTGCTGTGGTTCAGGTGAGAGTGAGGGAAGCTGGGCTAAGGCAGTGGCTGAGCAAGGGATGACAATGGATCTTAGATCCACTCAAGAGAGCAGGTCAAGAGGACTGATTGGCTGTAGGATGGAGGCCGAGGGATCCTCACGGACAATGTGCACGGTTATGCTCTGTCTTCTCCAGGAGACAGCGCTGGAAGAGGGAAGGAATGTTGACTTTGGAATTGGCTAATCAGTGGGCTTTCCCAGGTGGCTCAGTGGTAAAGAACCTGCCTGCCAGTACAGGAGATACAGGAGACTTGCATTGAATCCCTGGGTTGGGAAGATTGGGAAGATCCCCTGGAGAAGGAAATGGCAACCATTCCAGTATTCTTGCCTGAAAAACCCCATGAACAGAGGGGCCTGGTGGGCGTCAGTCCATGGGGTGATAAAGAAGTGAGACACGACTGAGCAACCAGCCCACATGCACAAACCTGGGTTCAAATCCCAACACTTCCACTCCCCAGCTTCTTCACCTTTGTTATGTTTCTTATTTTCTCTGAGCTTAAGTTTTCTCCTCAATAAAAACAGAGATGATATACTGACTTCACAGGGCTCTGGTGGTGGAGGGGTGACTAGATGACAACATACACCACGTGGATGCCCCAAATGTTCGGATTCCCCCCTCTCCCCCTCCTTGACCACCCCTTCCTGCTGGGACTTCCCCCAGGCTTCAGCTGCACCCCCTTCTCCCCCATCTACTTCCTGGGCAGCTGGCCCCCCACCTGCAACTCTTCTCCCCAGGGACCAGCCCATGACCACCTTCTCCACTGTCCCGGAACCTTCAACAAATATTCTCTTGCTTGCCCTTCCTAAGCAGCACAAGGTATGAAATGGTGGTCTTAGCTCCCTTGAAAAGGGACCTGAAATACTTGCTTAGTATTAGAAGTATTAGTATTAGAAGATCCCCTGAAGGAAATGGCAACCCACTCCAGTATTCTTGCCTGGGAAATCCCATGGGCTGGGGAGTCTGGTGAGCTACAGTCCACGGGGTTGCAGAAGAGTCGGACATGACTTAGCGATTGAACAATGACAACTCTAAGACTTGCAAATATTATGAGAGACCTTAAGTCTGCCATCTCAAAGAGGAAGGGAGAAATGAATTCTGGGAAAGAAGGCCAAATCTTAGGGAAGAACCAAAGAATAATTTCATTAACTGATTAATTCATTTATATTGCTCAGCATCATACAAAACACTGTGGGCTTTACCAAGGAGGAGAAGAAATTTGCCCCTATCCTGAAAAACCTAAAAGAGATTTGGGAGGAAAAAAAAAAACAAATACACATGCATGTGTCTTGCTTTAGGACTGGCACAATAATGAATTTAATGGACACCTCATGTTTAACAGATTCTGTATCACCAATATAAATCCCTGCTAATCTCTCTAACAGTGTTTCCAGAAAAGTATAAACACTCATTTTACAGACAAGGAAACTGAAGTTCAGAGAGTAACCCCTTCAGGAACCAGGGTTCCACCCCAGTTCTGGTGACTTCAAATTCCATTAAATCCTTTCGTAAAAATTCAAGTTAAAAGACAGATGCAAGGGAATTTGGGGCATTATAGAAATGTTCTGTCTTTTGTAGATGAATTTAGTTCTTTAGTCTTTTTAATTTTGAGTGCTTCTAGAACTTTCATGATACAGCTTTTATTCATCTGACTTACCACCACAGTTTTAGGAACACCCGAAGTGGGTTGCATGAGGCCTTGCTGACAGAGGTGTTTGTTGCTCAGTCTGGAAGTGTTATGTAGCCACAGAGTCTTTATTTTATTTTAATGGAGTATGATTGCTTTACACTGCTGTGTCACTTTCTGCTGTATAGAAAAGTGAATCAGCTACGTGTATACATATATCCAGTCTTTTTTGGATTTCCTTTCCCTTTAGGTCATCACAGAGCATCAGGTAGAGTTCCTTGTGCTATACAGTAGGTTCTCAATAGTCATCTACTCCATACATAGTGCATATATCAATCCCAGTCTCCCAGTTCATCTCCCATACCCTCCCCCCTGGTATCCATACATTTGTTCTCTATGTTGCCACAGCTTCTTTAGGTGGCATTTGCTGATTCAAAAAGTCAATATGAGAAGTCCTAAAAAAGAGAATTTAGAGCCAGAAGGGAACTTTGATTCTTTCAGTCAAATCCCTCTCTCTCAAGTATGGAAATTGAGACCCAGAGAGGTTAAGTGACTGGCCCAAGGCCACACAGCTGGTTCGCAGTGTGGAGATGAAACTTGGTTTTGCCTGGTGTTCCTTCTGCCATCTGAGCTACTCGACACAGTAAAGGAGACGGCTTTACCCAAATCGTCTGTGGCTGATAGAAGTGCTGCGAATGAGCGCAGTCGTCTATCCGTTGATGGAGCAAACTGCAGAGCAATTATTATAACAGCTTACATGCTCTGGAATGCCCACAGTCAATCTATATGTACCCTCTGCCAGGAGCTAGGCTTCCCTGGTGCCACATGGGTGAAACCCAGTGAGCAACCTTGGCCCTGTTTCAAGTTGGCTTTGCATTAAAGGATTAGTTTACGTTTAATTGAAGTTTGGCACATTCTGAGCAGGAGTGGCCTTGCTCTGGCTTTCTGAAAAAAGCATATGACTTTGGCCCAGCACTTGAAGTTTCATATGGCAGGTTCCAGTACCTGAGGGAACTGGCCCATTACTTTCTAGGGTCTTTCTGAGTTGAACATAAGTCTGTGCGTTGGCCTTCTTTGTTCCCTTCTCAGAAGCTTTACTTCCTCAGATTTCAAGGAGGTGTGGCTGGGAGAGACAAGGTCTGTGGGGACTGGGTGCTTCCACTTGAGCACTTTGACAGCCCCGTTGCTGTCTCTGTCTCCGTGCTCATGGTCTGTTAGAGCAGCAGCACCCTCATCCCGCCCTCCCTTGGAGTACAGGAGGATGTGGGAAAGGGCAGTGGGCTGGGTGTCTGGCCCACGGCAACCCCCCCTATGAACCCAGCCCTTACTACTGCTGCAGTCCCTGCCACTCATGACTTCTGCATCCTCTGCGCTAAACCAGTGCCCGCTCTCCTGGGACCACAGGGGCCCGCCGCTGAGTGAACAGGAGGGAGGGATACAAGTGATGAGTGTGAAGGTTAGGGAGGGAATGAAACAGCCCCCAGCCCTGCAGTGCTCAGCACCGCCTCCTGCCTGCATTCTACAATCCTTCCTCATGTCTCTGCTTCTGCAGATTCTGACCGCCCCTCTGGCCCCCCCACTCCCCAGATCTACACCACCGACCGATGCGTGGAGTGCCTGTAACTGAGTCCTCTCCTCACTTGCTGCCTCCTCTGGGGCCACACCATGCCCTTGGCTGCTGAAGCCCTCCTACGAGTCAGGCCCTTGGCACTGAACATCTCTTTTGCTTCTCACATCGGCCGCCTGCAGTGGAGGTTTCCTCATTGTGACAGATGAGGAAATTGGGTTCACAGGAGCTAAGTGACTTGTCCAAGGTCACCCATGTTATGACAGTGCAGAGAAGCAGGCTCAGGTCCACTTACCCCAGCATCTGCTATTGGGGCAGCCACTGCCCACACTAAGGTAAGATGTAGCCACTGAACTTTAACTGCTGGGGGGGGGGGGGGGGATGTGGATGGTTTTAAAAGTAGAAACATCACTTTGCTAACAAAAGTCTGTATAGGCAAAGCTATGGTTTTTCCAATAGTCAAGTATGGTTTTGAGAGTTGAAACTGTAGAGAAGGCTGAGTGCCGAAGAATTGGTGCTTTCAAACTGTGGTGCTGGAGAAGACTCTGGAGAGTCCCTAGGACAGCAAGGAGATCAAACCAGTCCATCCTAAAGGAAATCAGTCCTGAATATTCATTTGAAGGAGTGATGCTGAAGCTGAAGTTCTAGTACTCTGGCCACCTGATGGGAAGAGCCAACTCACTGGAAAAGACCCTGATGCTGGGAAAGATTGAAGGCAGGAGGAGAAGGGGATGACAGAGGATGAGATGGTTGGATGGCATCATTGACTCGATGGACATGGATTTGAGCAAGCTCCAGGAGATGGTGATGTACAGGGAAGTGTGCTGTGCTTCCAGTCTACGGGGTTGCAAAGAGTCGGACATGACTTAGAGACTAAACAACAACAGCAACACCTCTCTCTTTTCCAATTTGTTTCAAAAGAGCTTGCATTTCTCATGCGAGTAAAAATAGCATTAGTGAGGGAAGAACAAGATGGCAGAGGAGTAGGTGGATGCGGAGAACATCTCTCTCCACGGATACATTAAGAATACACCTTCAGACCCAGACGTGCACGCAGAACACCAGCTGAGAGAGGACAGGAGTACCTCACCAGAAGAAACGAATGCACAGAGCCACGCAAAACTCTACAGGACAAAGGAACTAGGGGGAAAGACAGGAGGATTAGTAGGACTGGACCTGCCCTCTGCAGATGGGGGAACTGAGGCAGGGGTCCAGTCCCCACATCGGGGCAACTGTCTGAGTCAAACGTGAAACATTTAAGACTGAAAGTGAAACAGCTGAGCTGCGGCAGCCTAAATGGAATGAGAATCAGACTGTCCTTGCCACAGCTGTACATACTCCAGACAGGGACGAGGGTCCCCTGGTAGGCCCAGTGGCTGGGAGCTGGAGTTTGGGGAGTGTGGAGCAATCCCAGGGCGAGGGATGCTGTTGACTGCAGAGAGACAGATGGAGGGGAGGTGACGGAGGAGATTGTGATGGGAAATGCCCGCGAAAGAAAGCTGGGCAGACTTAGAAGCAAGGTGATACTGCTGAGTCACGTGTAGGGGGTGGAGCCATCACCATAGCCTCTCTCTCCCCACATGTCAGCATCGGCAGCTGAACAATAGAGGGGCTGGCCCATGAAACTCCTGCAGGACCCCACCTAGGGTGTTCCTTTAAGTGACTGATGCACCCATCTACAGAGTAGGACCCCAGCCAGGGGGGCCCTTCTATGTCCATGACACACCAAACAACAGAGAAGGACCCCAGGCAAGGGAGCCTTCTAAGTGCCTGAATGGGCAGAGCTGTGGAGAAAGACTGGCCAAAGAGGCCTTCTGATGGGCAGCTATTAAGAGGCTCAAAGAAAGATTCTGATAAGGCCATAACTCCTGCAGCAGAGGCAGCCGTGTCCCTGCACACTTGGCGCCACCAGCGTCCCCACAAGCCAAGTGGCTGCACCACTTTCACACTCAACTCTCACTGGGGCAAAGCTGCCATAGGCAAAAAAGTCTTGCATCTACATGCTCAAGGTTGTGTCCGACTCTTTATGACCCTGTAGACTGTGGCCTGCCAGGTTCTCTGTCAGAGATGGGGGTTCTCCACACAAGAATACTGGAGTGTATTGTCAAATACTGGTTGCCATACCCTTCTAGAGCACTATAGTTCCTGCTGCCCTAGCCGCCAACCCCCCTGAGTACCTGATGCTGCCAGAACCCCTGCAACCCAAGCAGCTGCACCACCTCCATACCTGGCCCTCACAGGGGCAAACCCAAGCCCTCCAGGGCAGACTCAGGAGCAAACCCCAATAGGCGACCCACATGAAGAAGTGGAAATAAAACCACAGTTGAAACCCAGGGGCAGTGTGGCTAAGGAAGAAGACCCAGAACCTTCCCACCAGCTGTACAAGCTGCAGATTCAATCCACACAATCAACTAGACAGACTCTGTGTCTAGGGAATACATAAAAAGTCAGTGAGAGCTCGCACAGAAGAAAACACATAAGTTCTGATAGCTGCGGACATTGGAGGCAAGAAAACACAGGAGTAGGACCAGATTAGAATCTGAGCTGCCCCCACAGCAGGTCCAGAGATGAGCACAGTTTTGGAGGGCATCCTAGGGAGGTGAGGAGGACTGTGACTCCCAGTGAGGGAAAGGACTCTGACAGCAAAACACAACAGTCAAAACACAAACATTTATTATTCTTATGTTTTGACTTGCTCTCAATACTCTTGCCTGGAAAAATCCCATGGACACAGGAGCCTGGTAGACTGCAGTCCATGGGGTCGCCAAGAATTGGACATGACTGAGCGACTTCACTTTCACTTTTCACTCTCATGCATTGGAGAAGGAAATGGCAGCCCACTCCAGCGTTCTTGTCTGGAGAATCCAAGGGACGGGGGAGCCTGGTGGGCTGCTGTCTACGGGGTTGCACAGAGTCGGACATGACTGAAGTGACTTAGCAGAGATTCTTTTGCATTATTTTTTCTTTTCTTTTTTCTTCCCCCATCACCCTGTTGTAGTTGTCAATTTTTTTGGCACTATGAAATCCAATTAAGGTTTTGAGCTTTTTTTTCCCCCTCAGTCACATTTTTTATTGCTGTTGTAAACCTCTGCTTCTATGTTGGGCTTGTGCACATCTGTGGAGTTTTCCTTATTTTTCTTTTCTCTTAAAAATTTTTTTAAACCTATTGTTATTTTTTCTACATTTATTCCTTTGTTTTCTTTTCCTACTGTTCTTTCCCCCTTGCAGTTAATCTTGAATGTATATAAATCTTCTTTATCTACTTCTATTTAACTTTGCATATCTATTCTTTCTTTCCTTTCCTTTCAACATATTTGCTGGTTTTATTTTCTTTACTTTATCCCCCAATTGCCACCTTGCTTTCGTTTTGTTTTCCAGCTTGTGCTTTAGTTTAGTTTTGTTCTGGTAGATATAATTTTTGGTTTCCTTTGTTTGCTGGGTCGATCTATGGTACTTTATTTTTGTTGGACTGTCCTGGTTTTGCTTATGGGTGTATATGTATATGTGTATATTTAGTCACACTTTTTATTGTTGTTATAAACCTCTGCCTCTACTCTGGGCTTTTGCAGTTCTGTGAAGTTTTCATTTTTTCCCTTTTTTATTTCTTTTTTTTTCTTTTTTATAATTTTAATTTTAAATTTTTTCAAAAACCTATTATATCTTTTCTACAGTTATTCCTTTCTTTGCTTTTCCTAATGTTCTTTTTTCCCTTTGCACAGTGAATAGATGTTTAAACAATTGGCACCTTGCTTCAGTTTTGTTTTCCAGTTTATGCTTTAGTTAGTTTTGCTCTTAACTGGTAAATATAATTTTTGATTTACTTTGTTCACTGGGTCAATCTACTGTAATTTATTTTTGTTGAACTATTTTCACTTTGCTCATGGGTGTATATGTATATGTGTATTTCTATTGTTTTAATTATTATTTGCCTGATTTTGTAACTACCATTTGTCTGGGGTTCATCTTTGGCTTGGGGTATTTGTTTTAATCTCACTTAATGCCATAACAAACCACTTGTGGAATCTTCGTTCCTGACCAGAGATCAAGCCCTGAGCCTTTGGAGTGGGAGCACTGACTCCAAGACCCTAGACTACTAACCCTCAGTTCAGTCCAGTTCAGTCGCTCAGTCGTGTCCCACTCTTTGCGACCCCATGAATCGCAGCACACTAGGCCTCCCTGTCCATCACCAACTCCCGGAGTTCACTCAGACTCACATCCATTGAGTCCGTGATGCCATCCAGCCATCTCATCCTCTGTAGTCCCCTTCTCCTCCTGCCCCCAATCCCTCCCAGCATCAGAGTCTTTTCCAATGAGTCAACTCTTCGCATGAGGTGACCAAAGTACTGGAGTTTCAGCTTTAGCATCATTCCTTCCAAAGAAATCCCAGGGTTGATCTCCTTCAGAATGGACTGGTTGGATCTCCTTGCAGTCCAAGGGACTCTCAAGAGTCTTCTCCAACACCACAGTTCAAACACATCAATTCTTCGGTGCTCAGCCTTCTTCACAGTCCAACTCTCACATCCATACACGACTACTGGAAAAACCATAGCCTTGACTAGACGGACCTTAGTCGGCAAAGTAATGTCTCTGCTTTTGAATATGCTATCTAGGTTGGTCCTACCTTTTCTTCCAAGGAGTAAGCGTCTTTTAATTTCATGGCTGCAGTCACCATCTGCAGTGATTTTGGAGCCCCCCAAAATAAAGTCTGACACTGTTTCCACTGTTTCCCCATCTATTTCCCATGAAGTGGTGGGACCAGATGCCGTGATCTTCGTTTTCTGAATGTTGAGCTTTAGACTAACTTTTTCACTCTCCTCTTTCCCTTTCATCAAGAGGCTTTTTAGTTCCTCTTCATTTTCTGCCATAAGGGTGGTGTCATCTGCATATCTGAGGTTATTGATATTTCTCCAGGCAATCTTGATTCCAGCTTGTGTTTCTTCCAGCCCAGCATTTCTCATGGTGTGCTCTGCATAGAAGTTAAATAAGCAGGGTGACAATATACAGCCTTGATGTACTCCTTTTCCTATTTGGAACCAGTCTGTTGTTCCATGTCCAGTTCTAACTGTTGCTTCCTGACCTGCATACAGATTTCTCAAGAGGCAGGTCAGGTGGTCTGGTATTCCCATCTCTCTCAGAGTTTTCCACAGTTTGGGAGTATCAAATGGTGAGAACTCACACCCACTTGAATACAAGACCACCAGTGGCACCCTGTGCAGGATGACTCATATAAACAACAAACAAAACAAAAATACAAACCCAGTCATCAGCAGACAGGATTACCACCTCTCTCAGCCTTGCTCATCAGAGGGAAAACAAACAAACAAACAAAAGCTCAGCACAAATATCACCCTATATGAAGCTTACACAAACCACTGGACCAACTTAGGAGGGCAGAAACCAAAAGGAGGAAAGAATTCAACCTTGAAGCCTGGGAGAAGGAGACCTCAATCACAATAAGTTAAAAAAAAAATTATGAAAAGGCAGAGAAATACTACACTAATGAAGGAACAAACTAGAAACACAGAAGTCCAAATAAATGAAGAAGAAATAAGAAAACTACCTGGAAAAGAATTCAGAATGATGATAGTAAAGTGATCAAAAACCTTGAAAACAAAATGGACAAAATGCAAGAATCAATTAACAAAGACCTAGGAGAATTAAAGAATTAAAGAATAAACATACAGAGACCAACAACACAATTACTGAAATTAAAAATACTCTAGAAGGAATCAATAGCAGAATATCTGAAGCAGAAGAATGAGTCAGTGAGCTGCAAGATAAAATATTGGAAATAACTTCTGAAGTGCAGAATAAAGTTAAAAGAAAAAAAAGAATTGAGGATAGTCTCAGAGACTTCTGGGACAATAACAAATGTACCAACATTCAAATTATAGGAGTCCCAGAAGAAGAAGAGAAAAAGAAAGGGTATGAGAAAATTTTTGAAGAGATTACATTTGAAAATTTTCCCAACATGGAAAAGGAAATAGTCAATCGAGTCCAAGAGGCAGGAAGAGTCCCATATAAGATAAACCCAAGAAGAAACACATCACGACACATACTAATCAAGCTAGCAAAGACTAAACACAAAGAAAGAATATTAAAAGCAACAAGGGAGAAGCAACAAGTAACATACAACGTTACGTTATGTTACAGCAAGTTACAACAAGTAACATACATACAACATATGCTTAACAACTGATCTTTCAGCAGAAACTCTGCAGGCCGGAAGGGAATGGCAGGATACATTTAAAGTATTGAAAGGGAAAAATCTATAATCAAGATTACAGTACCCAGCAAGGATCTCATTCAAAACGGATGGAGAAATAAGCTTTTCAGACAAGCAAAAGTTAAGAGAATTCAGTACCACCAAACCAGCTTTACAACAAATGTTAAAGGGACTAATATAGTCAAGAAATAAAGAGAAGAAAACAGATCTACAAAATCAACCTCAAACAATTAAGAAAATGGCAATAGGAACAGATACGTCAATAATTACTTTAAATGTAAATGGATTAAATGCTCCAACCAAAAGACACAAAGTAGCTGAATGGATACAAAAACAAGACCCATATATTTGCTGTCTTCAAGAAACCCACTTCAGACCTAATGACACAGAGAGACTGAAAGTGAGAGGATCGAAAAATATATTTCATGCAAATGGGAAGCAAAAGAAGGCTGGAGTAGCAATCCTCATATCAGACAAAATGAAAGTGAAAGTAAAGTTGCTCAGTCGTGTCCGACTCTTTGCGACCCCGTGAACTGTAGCCCTCCGGGCTCCTCTGTCCATAGGATTCTCCAGGCAAGGATACTGGAGTCGGTTGCCATTTCCTTCTCCAGGGGATCTTCCAGAAATAGACCTTAAAATAAAGATGATTACAAGAGATAAGGAATAACGCTACATAATGATCAAGGGATCAATCCAAGAGGAAGACATAACAATTGTAAATATCTATGCACCCAACATAGGAGCACCTCAATACATTAGACAACACTAACAGACATAAAAGGAGAAATTGACAGTAACACAATAATAGTAGGAGACTTTAACACCCCACACACACCAATGGACAGATCATCAAAACAGAAAATTAATAAGGAAACACAAGTCTTAAATGATACATTAGATGAGATGGATCTCACTGATATCTTCAGAACATTCCATCCAAATGCAGAAGAATGCACTTCTCAAGTGCACGTGGAACATTCTCCAGGATAGGCCATATCTTGGGTCACAGATCACACCTCAATAAATTTAACAAAATTGAAATCGTATGAAGCATCTTCTCTGACCACAATGTTATGAGATGAGACATTAATTACAAGGAAAAAAAAACTGTAAGAAGCAGAAACACATGGAGATTAAACAACACATTTCTAAATAACTAACGGGTTACTGAAGAAATCAAAAGGGAAATAAAAAAGATTCTAGAAACAAATGACAATGAAAATACCACAACTCAAAACCTATGGGATGCAGCAAAAGCAGTTCTAAGAGGGAAGTTTATAGCAGTACAATCCTACCACAAGAAAGAATAAAAACATTGAATAGACAACCTAACTTTACATCTAAAACAACTGGAAAAAGAAGAACAAAAAATCCCAAAAATAGTAGAAGGAAAGAGATCATAAAGAGCTGAGCAGAAATAAATGAAAAAGAAATGAAAGAAACAATAGTGAAGACTAATAAAACTAAAAGCTGGTTCTTTGAGATGATAAACAAAATTGACAAAACTTTCACCAGACTCATCAAGAAAAAAAACAGAAGAATCAAATCAACAAAATTAGAAAAGAAAAAGGAGAGATTACAACAGACAATGCAGAAATATGAAGGATTATAAGAGACTATTATGAACAATTATATGGCAATAAAAGGGATAACCTGGAAGAAATGGACAGATTCTTAGAAGAGTTCAATCTTCCAAGACTGAACCAGGAAGAAACAGAAATTATGAACAACCCAATTACAAGCACTCAAATTGAAGCTGTGACAAAAAGTCTCCCAAAAAAACAAAATCCCAGGACCAGAGGGCTTCACAGGAGAATTCTGTCAAACATTTAAAGAAGAGTTAATGCCTATCCTTCTAAATTCTTTTAAAAAGTTGCAGAGGAAGGAACACTTACAAACTCATTCTACGAGGCCACAATAACCCTGATATGAAAACCAGACAAAGAGAACACAAAAAAGAAAACTACAGGCCAATATCACTGATGAACATAGATGCAAAATCCTCAACAAAACTTTAGCAAATAGAATTCAGCAACACATCAAAAACTCATACACTATGATCAAGTTGGGTTTATTCTAGGAATGCAAGGATTATTCAATATATGCAAATCAATCAATGTGATACACTATATTAGCAAATTGAAAGATAAAAACCAAACCATATGATCATCTCAATAGATGCAGAAAAAGCCTTTGACAAAATTCAGCATCCATTTATGATTCAAACTCTTCAAAAAATGGTCATAGAAGGAACCTACCTCAACATAGTAAAGGCCATATGTGATAAGCCTACAGCAAACATTATTCTCAATGGTGAAAAACTGAAAGCATTCTCCCTAAGGTCAGGAACAAGACAAGGGTGTCCACTTTCACCACTATTATTCAACATAGTTCTGGAAGTCCTAGCTACAGCAATCAGAGAAGAAAAAGAAATAAAAGGAATCCAGATCAGAAAAGAAGTAAAGCTCTCACTGTTTGCAGATGACATGATACTGTTGATGGAAAACCCTAAAGATAGTATCAGAAAATCACTAGAGCTAATCAGTGAATTTATCAAAGTTGCAGGATACGAAATCAATACACAGAAATAACTTGCATTTCTATATACTAATAATGAAAAATCAGAAAGAGGAATTAAGAAACCAATCCATTCACCATTATAACAAAAAGAATTAAATATCTAGGAATAAACTTACCTAAGGAGACAAAAGGACTGTACACAGAAAATTATAAGACACTAATGAACTAAATCAAAGACAACATAAACTGATGGAGAGATATTCTGTGTTCCTGGATAGGAAGAATCCATATTGTGAAAATGACTATACTGCCAAATGTAATCTACAGATTCAATGTGATCCCTATCAAATTACCAATGACATTTGTAACAGAACTAGAACAAAAAATTTCGCAATTCATATGGAAACACAAAAGACCCTGAACAGCCAAAGCAGTCTTGAGAAAGAAGAATGGAGCTGGAGGAATCAACCTTCCTAACTTCAGATTATACTACAAAGTTACAGTCATCAAGACAGTACGATACTGGCACAAAAACAGAAATATAGACCAATGGAACAAGGTAGAAAGCCCAGAAATAAATCATGCACCTATGGGTACCTTAGTTTTCACAAAGGAGGCAAGAATATACAATGGGGCAAAGACAGCCTCTTCAATAAATGGTGCTGGGAAAACTGGACACCTACATGTAAAAGAATGAAATTAGAACACTTCTTAACACCATACACAATGATAAACTCAAAATGGATTAAAGACCTAAATGTAGGCCAGAAACTATAAAACTGTTAGTGGAAAACATAGGCAGAACACTTGGTGACATAAATCAAAGCAAGATCTTCTATGACCCACTTCCTAGAGTAACAGAAATAAAAACAAAAGTATACAGGTGGGTCCTGATTAAACTTAAAAGCTTTTGCACAGCAAAGGAAACTACAAGCAAGGTGAAAAGACAATCCTCAGAGTGGGAGAAAATAATAGCAAATGAAACAACTGACAAAAGATTAATTTCCAAAACATACAAGCAGCTCATACAACTCAATGCCAGAAAAACAAACAACCCAATCAAAAAGTGGGAAAAAGACTTAAGCAGACATTTCTCCAAAGAAGACATACAGATGGCTAACAAACACATGAAAAGATGCTCAACATTGCTCATTATTAGAGAAATGCAAATCAAAACTACAAAGAGATATCACCTCACACTGGTCAGAATAGCCATCATTGGAAAGTCTACAAACAATAAATGCTGGAGAGGATGTGGGGAAAAGGGAACACTCTTTCACTGTTGGTGGGAATGTTAATTGATACAGCTACTATGGAAGACGGTATGGAGATTCCTTAAAAAACTAGCAATAAAACCACCATATGACCCAGCAATCCCACTCCTAGGCAAATACCCTGAGGAACCAAAATTGAAAAAGACACATGTATCCCATTGTACATTGCAGCATTATTTACAATAGCTAGAACATGGAAGCAACCTAGATATTCATCAACAGATCAATGAATGAAGAAGTTGTGGTACATGTATACAATTGAATATTCAGTTCAGTTCAGTCGCTCAGTCATGTCCGACTCTTTGCAACCCCATGAATCACACCACGCCAGGCCTCCCCGTCCATCATCAACTCCTGGAGTTCACTCAGATTCATGTCCATAGAGTCAGTGATACCATCCAGCCATCTCATCCTCTGTAGTCCCCTTCTCCTCCTGCCCCCAATCCCTCCCAGCATCAGAGTCTTTTCCAATGAGTCAACTCTTTGCATGAGGTGGCCAAAGTACTGGAGTTTCAGCTTTAGCATCATTCCTTCCAAAGAACACCCAGGGCTGATCTCCTTCAGAATGGACTGGTTGGATCTCCTTGCAGTCCAAGGGACTCTCAAGAGTCTTCTCCAACACCACAGTTCAAACGCATCAATTCTTCGGCGCTCAGCCTTCTTCACAGTCCAACTCTCACATCCATACACGACTACTGGAAAAACCATAGCCTTGACTAGACGGACCTTAGTCGGCAAAGTAATGTCTGTGCTTTTGAATATGCTGTCTAGGTTGGTCCTACCTTTTCTTCCAAGGAGTAAGCGTCTTTTAATTTCATGGCTGCAGTCACCATCTGCAGTGATTTTGGAGCCCCCCAAAATAAAGTCTGACACTGTTTCCACTGTTTCCCCATCTATTTCCCATGAAGTGGTGGGACCAGATGCCGTGATCTTCGTTTTCTGAATGTTGAGCTTTAGACTAACTTTTTCACCCTCCTCTTTCCCTTTCATCAAGAGGCTTTTTAGTTCCTCTTCACTTTCTGCCATAAGGGTGGTGTCCTCTGCATATCTGAGGTTATTGATATTTCTCCCGGAAATCTTGATTCCAGCTTCTGTTTCTTCCAGTCCAGCATTTCTCATGATGTACTCTGCATAGAAGTTAAATAAGCAGGGTGACAATATACAGCCTTGACGTACTTCTTTTCCTATTTGGAACCAGTCTGTTGTTCCATGGCCAGTTCTAACTGTTGCTTCCTGAGCTGCATACAGATTTCTCAAGAGGCAGGTCAGGTGGTCTGGTATTCCCATCTCTTTCAGAATTTTCCACAGTTGATTGTGATCCACACAGTCAAAGGCTTTGGCATAGTCAATAAAGCAGAAATAGATGTTTTTCTGGAACTCTCTTGCTTTTTCCATGATCCAGCGGATGTTGGCAATTTGATCTCTGGTTCCTCTGTCTTTTCTAAAAACAGCTTGAATATCAGGAATTTCACAGTTCACATATTGCTGAAGCCTGGTTTGGAGAATTTTGAGCATGACTTTACTAGCATGTGAGATGAGTGCAATTGTGCAGTAGTTTGAGCATTCTTTTGCATTGCCTTTCTTTGGGATTGGAATGAAAACTGACCTTTTCCAGTCCTGTGGCCACTGCTGAGGTTTCCAAATTTGCTGGCATATTGAGTGCAGCACCTTCACAGCATCATCTTTCAGGATTTGAAATAGCTCTACTGGAATTCCATCACCTCCACTAGCTTTGTTCATAGTGATGCTTTCTAAGGCCCACTTGACTTCACATTCCAGCATGTCTGGCTCTAGATGAGTGATCACACCATCATGAATTGAATATTACTCAGCCATAAAAAGGAATGCCTTTGAGTCAGTTCTGATAAGGTGGATGAACCTGGAGCCTATTATACAGAGTGAAGTGAGTCAGAAAGAAAAAGATAAATATTGTATTCTAACATATGTATATATATGGAATCTAGAAAAATGGTACTGGAGAATTTATTTATAGGGCAGCAATGGAGAAGGAGACTTAGAGAACAGACTTATGGACATGGGGAGGGGGAGGAGAGGGTGAGATGTATAGAAAGAGTAACATGGAAACTTACATTACCATATATAAAATCGACAGCCAATGGGAATTTGTTGTATGGCTCAGGGAACTCAAACAGGGGCCCTGTATCTCTCTAGAGGGGTAGGATGGGATGGGAGATGGGAGGGAGGTTTAAAAGGAGGGGATATATGTATAGCTATGGTTGATTCATTTGAGGTTTGACAGAAAGCAACAAAATTCTGTAAAGCAATTATCCTTCAATAAAAATAAATGAAAAATAGCATTAGTGATTGCTGGCAGTGCACAAGTTCATGTGCTGTCTCATTCATTCTTCACACGGCCCTGGGGTAGGGGGGTCCAGTGATTGTCATTCTTGCTTTCTAGGGGAGGAAACCAAGATGTAGGAATGTTCGGTAACTTGTCCACAGACTCGCAGTCGAAAGTCCCTGCCTGAAGGAGCTTACTTACTGCTTCCAAGGGGAAATTGAAACTTTGTCTTAGGAATAAAAGAAGCATTCCATTTAATATGAAATGCCCAGAATAAGTGAATCCATAGAAACGGAGAGCAGATTAGTGGTTACCAGGCGCTGGAGTGGGGGTGATGAATGGCTAATGTGTATGGGCTTTCCTTCTGGGTGATGAAATGTTCTGGGGCTTGAGAGTGGTGACCGTTGAAAATACTGTAAATGTACTAAAAGTCACTAGTGGTAAATTTTATATTTGTAATTTTACCACAATTTTTCCAAACATAAAAAAAGACTAGAAAAGAAATATTATTACTAATCACTTCTAGGAGCAATTACATTTTGGAAGCTCTTTTTAAGAAGGAATATAAATTCATGAATTAAAAAAAATAATAATAAGAAGAAGCCCTTGTGGATGGGGAACCAAAAAGACCCAGAAAGGGAATCCAATGGCCAATAGGATTATTTATTCTACTGAAGGGGTCAGCATGTTGACAAATGTCACTGTCTAAGTGCTGAATGCTACGTGCTTTATGTAGATAGTATCATATATTGTTTGCAATAGCCCTGGACATTGTTACTTTTTTCCCTTCCATTTCACAGATGGGAAAACTGAGGTGTAGGAGAATGACTTACCAAGGTCCAGATACCAGTAAATCCAAGCTGGGCTTTGATTCCAGGTGGTCTGACCTCCAGGTCCACAGTCTCCACTGTCAACATCATAGACCCGCATGTCCTGGGCTGTGATCAGTAAGTACACACAGGGCAGTGGAACTCAGTGAAAACATTGCTGTCTTTAGCCTTCCTGCTTTCATCAGTAATAGCCTTGTCCAGCAGGAATAAGTGCTTCAGGAATACTGAGCTTGGTGAATCTGTTGAACATGGAAACCTCAGCAAGGCTGTGCTGGATGATGACAATTCATGTTCAAATTAACCTATGCCTTGAAGTTTGCATTTGGTGGGAAACAGAGGAGAAGACATGAGCTCCTTGCCAATTCCACCTGATGGAAAGCCTGCTGTGGGGCTTCCTGACTGCCGTCCAGTTGCTGGGAGGCATGGTGGTGTCTGTCTTAGCTCTGGCTGTGGCTTAGGGCCTACATGCTGATGGCCACTGCCACTGCCTAGAAAAGGTAAACAGGGAGACAGCTCCACTGAGGTGGGCTGAGCAGAGCATTGAAAGATCGAAAAGCAAAATAAAATGCCAAACCCATAATCCTCTGCCATAGACAATCTTTACAGCCCAGGCAGGGCTGAGGGCATGCTGAGGGCATGCTCTCTGACATCAGTACAAGCCATTGTCTATTTCACAATTCAAGTTCAGTTTGGATAAATAACAAGAAAAACAGCAATGAAACCCCATGCATGCATGCTAAGTCACTTCAGTCGTGTCTGACTCTTGTGACTCTTTGGACTGTAACCCACCAGGCTCCTCTGTCCATGGGATTCTCCAGGCAAGAATACTGGAGTGGGCTGCTATGCCCTCCTCCAGGGGACCTTCCCAACCTAGGGATCAAACTCATGTTTCTTAAGTCTTCTGCACTGGCAGGTGAATTCTTCACCAGTAGCACCACCTGGGAATCCCCACAATAAAACCCCAATGCTGTGCAAATGTCTGCTCTACATATAAGAGTTTAGGGCAGAAACATGAAGTCTCAGACCCTGAAACTTCAGAGGACAAAGAGAATAGGTCTCAGGTCACCTGGTCACCCGGATTCCCTCAGCCCCAGGCTGATCAGTTGATGGAGTCCATTAATGTGATCTTTGCATGGTTTCTCCTCTTTGCTGCCCTCTCCCTGTCTGTGCGCATGCTTGGCTACTTCCTGCCTGGACCTTCTCAAGGCCTTGGGAACTGGGCTTCTTGCTTTGGGAGTCGTCTGTTGTTATGAAGCCTCCAACCACTAACCCATCAGAGTGAACTTCCTAAAGCACAGGTCAGGTCATCAATCTCCCTTGTTCCAAACCCTGCACTGGCCCCAGGTGCCTCACAAAATAAAACCCAAACTCCCCCACCTGGCACTCAGTGCGCATGGGCACCTAGCTCCCTCCACCATTTCATTCATTACCTCCTCAACACATATTTATTTCACCATGTGCCAGGCACTGGGCTCACCACGGTGGATACAAAAGAACAAAGTCCTGGAGCCTTCTCCCAAGGATTTGAGAGTGTGCTGGTGTCCACCAGCCAGGTGCTGTGGAACTCCGTAGCCTGAGTGCTAATCCAGTCCCAGGAGGTCAGTGAAGGTTTCCTGTCCAAAGTCATTTGCCATCACCGGAAGAAGGCATGTGAGAGAGTCAGGTAACCCCCAGGCTGGGGAGTGTGTGGAGCAGGAAAATGGAGGGAGCGTAGGTAGTGCAAAGCCAGAGGTAAGAGAATATGAGCAGTGCAGTCGGGCTGTAGTCCATGAGAGGAACGTGGCGACAGGAGATGGCATCCCCACTGTGAAAGGTCTGAATACCCTGGTGGAGTTCAGACTCAGTCCTGAGAGCAGCAGGAGGCTGCTGAGGGATGTAAGCAAAAGAGTAATGTGAATAGATCTGCGTTCTACGAAGTCTATTCTGTCTGTGGTTTGGAGAAATGGTTGTGAGGAAGGGGATGGAGGTCTAGTGGGGTGAGGAGAGCCAGGAATTCAGGCAAGAATCATGGTATTGGGGTAGATGGAAGGGGATCGAAGGTGAGAATGATCTGAGATGCCAAGGGCCAGTCTGCACAATGATCTGAGGTGCAGGGTCAGAGAGAGGTAGGCGACAAGCCCCTTCCATGGCTTTCTGGCCTGGGCAGCTTATAGACAATGGTGCCTTGCCTGGGCCAGAGTATCAGACGGGCAGCTCTCAGGTCTGGGTAGGGCTGGATGGGGATGTGAGATGCTGAGTTCAGCTTCAGAGAGTCAAGGCCTGTGACACAGAGGAGAGAGATTTATCATGACTGGAGGCAAGCAGAAGAGCACTGTTCAAGGCTGGACTCGGGAAGGAGAACCTGCCATAGAGGCGGAGAGGGAGGGGGCCCAGAGGCAGGAAGAAAGCCTGGGAGCTGGTCCTGAGTCAGAATGCCAAGGGAAATGAGCACCAAAGAGCGCGCGCTTGTTGTTGTCTCAGCAAGGAGGTTGTTGATGAGCTTGGCAGGAGCACTTTCCACCGAGGAGGAATTGGTGCTGGTGGGGGAGAAGCCAGACTGCAGTGGGCCGAGACGTCATCTGAGCTGAGACAATGGAAACAGTAGGTGAAGATGATTTCTGTCAAGAACGTTGGCCAAGGATGGGGAGAAAAAGAAAGGACTGAGTTTGGAGAGGAAAAGCCTTTTAAAGAGGTATTTCTTTCCTTCCTCCGTTCTCTCTCCCTCCCTCGGTAGGAACCATGAGCACATTCTACTGGGAAGGGACCAGTGGAGCAGGGGCCGGTGAAGACCCTGGAGGGAGGGGAATGCTCCACAGAGAAAGTTGTCGGGGAGGGACTCTGAGCCTGGGTGTGGAGACTGGCCCTGGGGAAGAGAGGTCCCTCTTTCATTGTTGTCAAGAGGAGGGCAGGAGGGGGCAGATGCAGGGCTGGGTGGAGCCATCATTTCTTCCTTTCTAGACTTGCCTGGAATTGCCCCTGCCCAGAAAGGGCCACACACACTCCTCCCACGTGTGCCTGACCTTTCTCCACCTCACTGCATTTGTCAACAGTTTCCTTTTTTTTTTTCCACAAGCCCTTCATACTGTTTTTAAATGCTGTGGTGTGTCCAGATTTTGTGGGACCTGAAGGGCACACATTTGAGACACCCTCTTTAAGAATAATGCTAAATTACATTGGCAAATCTTCCAAAAACGTGAACACTTGTCTATGGCTCCTCCTAGGAGTCTGTGAAAAGATCTCATGAAAACTTGGGTCCTTGAAGGTCAAGCTTCTTCAGCTTTCTGTTAAATTCTCCTAGATTCAAATGTTAAAATCATGGGTAAACCTCCAACTTGAACAACAGCACCAACAATAAACAAAACAAGCAAAAACAAACAAACAAAAAGCCAAAACAAACCCAGAGAAACAGAAAACTCCTTCCATGAAGCCCTTCCATGGAAGGAAGGAAGGAGAGCCTGGTTTCCTCATCTATAAAACAGAGTTAAAAGCATCTATCTCCCTATTGTGAAGATTAAATAAGGTAACATGTGGGAGAGAACCTGTCATAGTTCTTTACTCGTATCTGGGAATCAGTAAGTGATTGCTGAAGAAATGAAAGAACATGATCCCAGCTCCGTCTTCTCACTTATCTCACTTGGACTTGCACATTAGTTATTTACTTGTATGCTCACCCTATTCTTCTCAACAGACTCCAAATATATGTCTTGTTGCTTGAGTCCTTTACAAGGTCCATCAGTGTAACTCGGGCATTCCATACATTTGTTGAATGAATGGATGAATGTATAAACTGTGGTGTATGAATCACTTCCTTAAGAAGGAAGTTCATCATTAGGAGATTTGCCTAGAACTCCACCTAAATGAGTTTTCCAGTTGAAGTTGTCAATTCTTGGTGCTCACGCTGGTGATCAGTTAACAAAGACCAGGAAGGACTGCAGCTATGTCTTGGAAGATAACTCATGTTTGACTGAGGAAGCAGAAAGTGGAGAAGGCAAGGATCTGAGGCTTCCACCGACTTTCAAAGCTTAGCTGGCAGAATCGAGAACCTCTAAGAAAAAATAGTGTGGAGCACTGCCTGGGCTAAACATAATAAGTTAGAACCCCTCAAATTAAGCAATACCTGTCAAATGAAACTCAGAAAGACAAGTCTAATGAATTTGTAGTATAATATGGGAAGATTTCTTTACTCATTTTGAATATATTGCTGTTTAGAGAGCTCATTTCCCAGAGCTACCTGCGTGGGGAGAAAGAGTGTTACTGTTTACTTCTCAAAGGGTTGCTGTGAAGATTAAATTTAAAAATTATTTAAAAGTGTTTAGTAAACTGCAATGCCTCTCAAGTGTATTTTATTGTTGTTATTATTACTGTCCCTCTGGTCTGATCTCTTGGTGCCCACTCTCCTCCTTCCCTCTATTCTGGTAAATTTATATCCTACCAACTTCATTGAAATATCACCTTTCTTCAAATGCTGGAGTGTATTTCTAGGGCTCACTGCTCCTCATGACCAGGGTAGCCTGCCCACATACATGCCTGCCTATTCCCTGGATTCTGAGGTCTTTGAGAACAGAGATGATACCCAAGTCATTTTTATCCCTTAGTCCCTAGAACAAATGGACTGGTTCAAAATTGGGCAAGGAGTACATTGAGGCTGCATATTGTCACCCTGCTTATTTAACTTATATGCAGAGTATATTATGGGAAATGCCAGGTTGGATGAAGCACAAGATGGAATCAAGATTTCCTGGAGAAATATCAATATCCTCAGATATGCAGATGATACCACCATTACGGGAGAAACTGAAGAGGAACTAAAGAGCCTCTTGATGAAGGTGAAAGAGGAGAGTGAAAAAGCTGGCTTAAAGCTCAACACTGAGAAAATGAAGATCATGGCATCTGGTCCCATCACTTCATGGCAAATAGGGAGACAATGGAAACAGTGAGAGACTTTATTTGGGGGGGGGGGGGGCCCCAAAGTCACTGCAGATGGTGACTGCAGCCATGAAATTAAGACACTTGCTCCTTGAAGAAAAGCTATGACTAATCTAGACAGCATATTAAAAAGCAGAGTCATTGCTTTGCCAACAAAGGCCTGTATAGCCAAACCTATGGTTTTTCCAGTAGTCGTGTATGGATGTGAGAGTTGGACCATAAAGGTTGAACACTGAAGAATTGATGCTTTTTAAAAATTATCATTATTTTATTACTTTTTTTTTTTACTTTACAATACTGTATTGGTTTTGCCATACATTGACATGAATCTGCCACGGGTTCCCAATCCTGAACCCCCCTCCCACCATTCTCCCCATATCATCTCAAACCGTGGTGTTGGAGAAGACTCGAGAGTCCCTTGGAGAGCAAGGAGATCAAACCATTCAATCCTAAAGTAAATCAACCCTGAATATTCATTGGAAGCACTGATGCTGAAGCTGAAGTTGCAATACTTTGGCCACCTGATGTGAAGAGATGACTCATTAGAAAAGACCATGATGCTAGGAAAGATTGAAGGCAGGAGAAGGGGACAACAGAGGACGAGATGGTTGGAAGGCATCACCGACTCAATGGACATGAGTTTCAGCAAACTCTGGGAGATGGTAAAGGACAGGGAAGCATGGCATGTTGCAGTCCATGGAGTCACAAAGAGTCGGACATGATTGAGCAACTGAACAGCAACAACCTCCCTAGAACAATCCATGGCACATAGTAGGAGCTCAGTTAATGTTCACTGGAGAGATGATGCTTTAAGATGATGGGAAAATAGTTCTTGTGTATTTTCATCTGAGTCATTTGGGTGTATGACCTTCTCAAGGAAGGCAAATTTATTTCCCAAGACAACAGCTTGCTTCATTATTCCTAAGAAAACAAGGCTGTAAATATTTCCTGTTACTCTACAAATCTTGGAGAAAAGAAATGTTCTGTTTCCTTCTGGAAGCTGTGATATTCCTGTTCTCATATAATTTCTAAACCACTATTGATGTCACTTGGAGGGAGGCAGCTCTTTGTAGTGGAAAATTCTCCAACAAGATGCCTAAGGATGAAGGGTTTAAATCCATGTGAACTTTTCTAAAATCCTTGACTTTTCGGAGTTAAGTTTCCTCTTGTGTAAAGTGAAGATGATGATGCTGTCCTGCTTTCCTGTTGAGGCTGTTTTCAAGATGAATAAACAATGCGTGCATCTACCAAAGCCCCACACCCTTATGCTCCCTCCTTTCAGGATAATCCTTTTAGATGGAGCCTGGGCATCCCTGGTGGCTCAGACAGTAAAGAATCTGCCTGTAATGCAGGAGACCTGGGCTTGATCCCTGGGTCAGTAAGATCCGCTGGAAAAGGAAATGGCAACCCACTCCAGTATTCTTGCCTGGAGAATTCCATGGACAGAGGAGCTGGCAGGCTACAGTCCACAGGCTCGCAAAGAGTTGGATATGACTAAGTGACTAACTCTTTCACTTTGTGTAGACACAAAAGACAGTTATTGATGAACATTGACAAAGGGTCACAAATGGAAGGGAAATACTAGGAAAATGTGGAACCGCAGATCTCCCTGGGGCAGATTGGTGGTAGTGGCTCCCAAGTGGCCGTCCTGAGACTGGCAAATGGGACCATTCAGTGGAAGAACAAGGGCACAGAGCACAGAGGAATCACTGTGGGACCTGCTGTCGTCTGCTTGTCCTTCCTGCCTCTTACAACAGAGAAGCTCATCCAAGGAAGCCGTTCCTTTCTGTCTCCTCAGGATCCTGCATTTTGCTGGTCACTTGGGTTTCCCTGGTAGCTCAGTTGGTAAAGAATCCACCTGCAATGCAGGAGACCTCGGTTGGATTCCTGAGTCGGGAAGATCGCCTGGAGAAGGGATAGGCTGCCCACTCCAATATTCTTGGGCTTCCCTTGTGGCTCAGCTGGTAAAGAACCTGCCTGCAATGCTGGAGACCTGGGTTTGATTCCTGGGTTGGGAAGATCCCCTGGAGAAGGGAAAGGCTACCCACTCCAGTACTGGCCTGGAGAATTCCTTGGACTACAATCCATGGGCTTTCAAAGAGTCAGACATGACTGAACATCTTTCACTTAACTCCACATTCAACACCTCCCTCAAAACCAAGTCTTTCCCAACTCTGCCATCTTAAAAAAATATCCTCGCTCAACCCCATAAACCTTTGCTTCTCTCTCTTTCTTCCCTTTCACTGTCCAGCATCTTGACAGAGTTGAATGCTCACTAGTTCCATTTCCTCACCTCATATTCACTGCTGTTATGCTTCTTTTTCTGCACAGAATCGCTTCTTGGTGAGAACCACATTGTCCACGTTTCTAAATCCAACGCATGGTCTTAATTTCATTTATGATGATCACTTCCTCCTCCTCAGAGCGCTGCTTTGAGGGACTTCCCTGGTGGTCTAGTGGTGAGGATTCCCTGCTCCTGATACAGGGGGCTTGGGTTCCATCCCTTGCCATGAAACTAGATCCCACGTGCTACAGCTAAGAGTTCACATACCACGACTAAAGCTTGGCACAACCAAATAAATAAATAAATAAATACTTTTTTTTTTTTTACTAAAAGCACCACTCTGAGTGGAAGGTAGGTGTCCATGACAATGCTGTCTTCAGGTTTTCTTATCTATGGCTGTTTTTTTTTTTTTTTTTCAGTCTCTATTGAGGTTGAATTATGTCCCCTGAGAAGATATGTTCAAGTCTTAACTTCCACAGAATGTGAGCTTATTGGGAAATAAGTTCTTTACACAAGTAATCAAATTAATGAAGTCATTAGGGTGGCTTCTAATCCAAAGCCTGATTCCTTGTACGAAGAGGGAAATTTGGACCCAGACACGAACAGAGGGAAGATAGCCATGTGATGATGGAGGCAGAGAGATGTTAGTGATGCCTTCACAAAACAAGGAAACCCAAGGATTGCCAGGAGTCACCAGAAGCTAGGAAAAGGCAAGGAGAGACCCTCCTCTAGAGCCTTCAGAGAAAGTATGCCCCTGTTGACACCTTGACTTTGGACTTTTGGCCTACAGAACTAAGAGAGAGCACATTTCTACTGTTTAAAGCCACTAAGTTTGTAGTACTTTGTTACAACAGCCTGAGAAACTAATGTGTTCTTTTAGGCTCTTCCTTGGTTTGATGTAGGTTTTCCTAAACACTTAGTTTTAGGCTTCTTTTTATTTCTCTATGTAGCCACCTCCCTGGGTGACCTTCCTTGCATCTACACTTCAGCTGTTGCATCTCTGTCTGTAATTCCTACCTATCTTTCAGCATTCAGCTCAGACCTGACTCCCACAAGAAGCCTTCTGCAGTAGTTGCTCTCGGAGCACCCCAACAGCCCTTGGCATGCCTCGAGATCAGGTCAGACTCTTAACTGTGAACTGCTGCTCTCTGCCTACATGCTCTTCTCGCAGGGCAGAACATAGGAGAGTGAAGCCCTCCAGGAACCATCCTCCAACACTGATGGATGGGAGCTGGAGAAGAGGCAGCTCAGCTTCCTCACTCTGCAGTGAGCTAAGGCATCTCCCAGAGGCCCCAGCAGACTAAACCTCACTGGCCAATGGAGTAACTTGTCCATTAACTGGCTTTCTAATGGTTTTTTTCTTTGTCATGTGTCTCTACTCTCTTACCATGCTCCCTGGGGTAACCTCCCAAATAGACTGTTACACTCAAATCCTTTCTCAGGGTTTGCTTCTAGGGAAATCTATCCAAGACCCTGTAAATGAATGACCAGCTTGGGACAGGTTCTTATCCTTTCTAATAGCATCATGAGCATTGGCTGCGCATTAACTATCACAGTTTATATGCACATATTTCATTTTTTGGTTATTTGAATAATGTTTCTTATGCTAGAGCTGCTGCTGCTGCTGCTAAGTCGCTTCAGCTGTGTCCGACTCTGTGCAATCGCATGGACGGCAGCCCACCAGACTCCCCCTGTCCCTGGGATTCTTCAGGCAAGAACACTGGAGTGGGTTGCCGTTTCCTTCTCCAATGCAGGGGACAGCAAACAACAGCCCTCAGGCCAAATCAGGCGTGACTACTTATTTACATATTGTTTGTAGCTTGTTTTGCGTTATAATAGTGGAGCTCAGTAGTTTCCATCATGACCTGTGGCTTGCAAAGCCAAAATATTGACCATTTAACCCTCTGCAGAAGAAGTCTGGTGAGCCCTGCACTAGGCTCTAAACTTGTATCAGTTAGCTCTGGCTCTACAAGAGGCCAACCTAAAACTTAACTGTTTAAAACAGCTGCCACTGGGAATTCTCTGGCAGTCCAGTGGTTGAGACTTTGCCTCCCAGTGTGGGGGAGCTGGGATACCCCATGCCTCTCAGGAAAAAAACAACAACAAAAACTAGAAATATAAAGCAGAGGTGGTGGTATGGCAGATTCAGTGTGTGTGTGCGCCTAGTTGCTCAGTCATATCTGACTCTATGCAACCTCATGGACTATAGCCCTCCAGGTTCCTCTGTCCATGGGGATTCTCTAGGCAAGAATATTGGAATGGGTTGCCATGCCCTCCTCCAGGGGATCGTCCCAACCCAGGGATTGAACCCAGGTCTCCCACACTGCAGGCGGATTCTTTACCATCTGAACCACCAGGGCAGACTCAATGGAGACTTAAAAAATGGCCCATGTTAAAAAAAAAAAAAAAACTTGAACAAAAAATGAAACAACTGCCATTTATTTAGCTCACAAATCTATGAGCTGGCTGGGTGGCTTTTCTGGTCTGCTCCTGATCAGCTGACTTCTGCCTGCACTCCTGTTTCCCTGTGGTTGGTTGGTGGGTCAATGGGAGGCAAAGATCCTAGGATGGCCTCACTCACACTTTAGAAGCTGGCAGCTGTTATACAAGGAGATAGCAACAATTGGCCTATGTCTCTCAACATCCAGCAGACTAGCTTGGGCTTCTTTACATGGTGGTGATCACAGGGGTTCTAAGAGCAGCTAGATAGGATGAAGCACAAGCGTTTTTACAAGATTCTGCTTGTATCATGTTGGCTAACATTTCATTGGCCAAAACAAGTCATATGGCCAAGTTTAGCATCAAAGAGGGAAGGTACTCAAAGGGCACGGTGGGAGTGTGGATACAAGGAGGGAAAGTGTCTGTGGCTACTTTTACAATTCTCCATGAAGCTCTGTGAGAGCCCACACCCTATATGTATTTACTCACCATTCTATGTTGATGGGTAAAGCATTGTGCCTGGCATGCTCTAGGTGCTAAATAGATATTTATTGAGTAAATAAATGAGTTTTAACTGCTTGAATAACAATTATCTTTTATTGGACCTTTGCTATATAATAGGTGCTGATTTAAATATTTCACATATATAATCTAATGCGTATCATATAAGGTAGCCTTTAGTGGTACCACTTTACAGGGCTTCCCAGGTGGTGCTACTGATAAAGAACCGGCCTGCCAATACAGGGGACATTAGAGACACCCATGGTTCAATCCCTGGGTTGAGAAGATCCCCTGGAGGAGGACATGGCAACCCACTCCAGTATTCTTGCCTGGAGAATCCCATGGACAGAGGAACCTGGCAGGCTACAGTCCATAGGGTTGCAAAGAGTTGGACACCACAGAAGCAACTTCGCACACACGCACAGACAAGAACACTGAGGCTCAGGATTGTTACTTGCCCTATATAACCCAGGTAGTGAGTGAGGAACTAGAATTGGAAACAAGCTTGTTTAACTCCAAAGCCCATGTTGTCTAACCACTACTCTCAGATGCTCTTATTATCATTGTTGTTGTTGTTTAGTTGCTAAGTCATGTCTGACTCTTTGAGACCCCATGGACTGTAGCCTGCCAGACTCCTCTGTCCATGGAATTTCCCAGGCAAGAATACTGGAGTGGGTTGCCATTTCCTTCTCCAGGGGATCTTCCTGACCCAGGGATCAAAACCACGTCTCCTGAACTGGCAGGCGGATTCTTCACCATTGAGCCACCAGGGAAGCCCATTATTACTGCTGATTTTTTACTGAAAGTTTTACATTTTTTATAGCTTAAAATTTCTTCCTTTATTTTACTACTTTAATTTTTAAAGCTGGGAACAGGGTAGCCTGTTTCTGATGGCCTCCCTGCCCCTCCTTCTTGGAGGTCCAGAGGGCCTGTGAACTCCTCATGACAGGTTTCCCATTCCACTCACTGCCAGATGGCACTTTTGAGTTAAAAAGTAAGTTTGTGGGGGCAATTGACAGCCCTACACCTAAAATCACTGCTCTTGACATCTCAGCAAAGTTGAGAGCTAACATTTCAACCAAGAAGGCAATGAATCCAGGCCCAAAGAAAGCTGCTGAGAGGTGCTGAAACAGCCTTGTATGTCTTATCTCTTGACCTTTCGGTCCCTCCATGAGGAAATCCATGGATCAAAATCAAAATGGTTTCTAGTAAACATAGACTTCTAATCACCATCATTAATTCAGAAGTCAATAGCTATTTAACTCCATAAACATTTATTTAACACTTACTGTATTCCAGGTGTTATGCTATTTACCATAGGGGAACATAAGTGTTTCTCTATCAAGATGGCCATCTAAACACAACTATTTGACACTGTATTGGGTATAGTGGTGGAGACTTGCCCCCAAAATACAGAGCTCAGTTTGAGTAGTGGAGGTTGAAGGGAAAAACAGGGGATTATTCACCTTTTAGAATCCAATTCAAGGTAAAACAAAAGTGGGGTTCCATAACAATATAATTGAGTGATCAAGTTCATGGACTGAGGTGTCAAACAGACTTGGGTTAGTATGCTGTTTCTGCCATTTGTTAGGTATGCAGTTTTGGAAAAAATAACTTCTCTAATGGGTTAAGAATAGCATCTGCCTTATAAGGTTTTGTAAGAATTAAAAAATACATATGTCAAGTACTTAGCACAATTTTTAGCAGATAGCAAATGTCCCAAAAGTGATGGGTGTTATTACTGGTTGAGGTAGTGGTGCTGGTAGTACATCATTAACTCTGTTCTTCATTCCTTAATTCATTCAACAAATACTTGCTAAGTGTCTGCCATATGTCAGACTCTATGGGAGATACAAAAATGACAAGATACGCATCGTATCATGCTATCAGAAGGCTGACAGCTCAGTGTAGAGAAGACATATGTTAAAATAGCTACTCTCTTGTCCAGATCTAGGCTAGCACCCAATAAGAATAAGACCAGAATTCCCCTGCATGTGAAAAATAGTTTCTCCATAGCACACCATTCTCTTGAACCATTCTGAATCTTTTTGATTTCAGATTTCTCTCCCCTTTTTCATTTGTAGTCTCCCCTTTGTCTCTTTCCCTTGGTAGTTGGTACAACTCTTTTTGTACTGACCTCCGGCTTTCATTTTTGGCTAGGGTTGATGTTCTCTCTTTGGATTATGTGGGTTGGGGGCCACTTCGGGCAAATATTTTACCTAATTTGGCCTGAGCAGGAGACTGACGCAAGCTTAGTCATCAGAGGTTGACCAGATGGCAAATGTAAGGTAGAGCTTGAAAAGAATCTTAAGGGAGGAATGTAAAAGTGCCACAGAGAGCCCAAGTGAAAGTCAGCATAGCTTGGACTTCTTCACATCAGCTTCATGGGCAAGAAGCAGCCAACCCCTATGGTGTGGTTCATTTTGTGCAACACAGAGCTCATCCTTGCAGCCTCATAACTGACCTTGTGTGCCTCTGTGTGTGTGTGCGTATATATGTATATATGTATATATGTATATATATATAATGTATATGCATATGTATATGTACATATAAGTATGTGTCAGTCATTCAGTCGTGTCTGACTCTTTTTGACCTCATGGACTGTAGCCTGCCAGGCTCCTCTGTCCATGGACTTCTCCAGACAAGAATACTGGAGTTGCCATTTCCTTCTCCAGGGGATACTCCTGCCTCAGGAATCAAACCTGGGTCTCCTGCATTGCAAGCAGATTCTTTGCCATCTGAGCTACCAGGGAAGCCCACATATATGGGTATGTATACGTACAAACATAAATACATGTATATATATATATAAATATATTGTTAGCATTCATATAGGGCCTTCAGACACTTGATTGTAACTTGACATTTTCTAAAATTCATCAATTTATTAATTTTAGCAAACTTAGTTATACCCTTAGGAAATTAAGAGTTAATTTTTCAATAAACCATGTCTCCAGGGATAGTTCATGAAATCAAAGAGGAATATACCTGGTCAATCTAATTCATTATCACAATCAAATGATGTTAAAAGGTTATTTGTGGAATAACCTTAAATTAGGAAATTATACTAACAGATATAATCATTATTGATTATTGCATTATCAGCCACTTAAAACTTGTCTTCAGTTTCAAGGTTTTAAATCGTGTTGAGATTTATACCATCCTTCTTTAATTCACTCTACCGTGTAACAAGATGCATCGCAATATTGTTGAATGAGCAGTGGACTTACCTGGATTCATGCCCTAACTCTTTCATTTAATGGCAGCCTGGGGCAAGTCAGCTATTCTTCCTGAGTATTGAGGTCCTTATTCATGAATAGGAAAAATAATACAAGTTTTGTAGAGCTAACATAGGGATTAAATGAGATTGTATTTATGAAAGCACTGTCTAACAATAATAGCTAAGGTTTATTGAGTGTTCATCATGTGCTAGGAACATGTATGAGCTCTTAACACATAATGGTATATTATATTTATTGACTTATTTCATCTTCATACAACACTGTGAAGGAATTATTCCCATTTTACAATAGGGAAACAGAGGTACTGGGATGGTTAAGACTTTGGTTGATGTTCTCACGATGCATAGACACTGCAGCAGGACTTTGAGTCCCGCTAACGGGGTCAGGAAGACCCCCCTGGTGGAGGGAATGGTAACCCTCTCCAATATTCTTGTCTGGAGAATCCCATGGATAGAGGAGCCTTGTGGGCTATGGTCCATAGTGTCGCAAAGAGTCAGACACAACTGAAGTGACTTAACACGCAAGCAAGGAGGCTCCAGGGCCTACACATTAGCTACCACAATCCGTGCTTAACCATTAGGCAGCATTGCCTCTTAGCGCCTTCCAAACCTGGTATTCAGGGCATAGTGGTACTCAGTAACCATCAATGTAGCCAACTACTGGAGTCTTCACCAGACCATAAGCTCCTCTGAAGACAGCTCAGCATCTTATTCACCTCTGTATCTGTCTTTTGCAATGTTAGCACTGGACTTGGAATAATAGAAACTCAATTGTGTGTGTGTGTGTGTGTGTGTGTATGTGTGTGTTTGTATTATTTAATTTGAAGGACTGGGGGAAGGGGTACAAAAGCCCAAGATTTTGCTAATTCTATAAGCAACCTGAGTTTAAAGATGTTACATTCTCCACTAGGAGTCTTTTGGGGAAAGATCATCTTTAATGCACACCAGTATGTGTTATCAGAGCCAGGCTAAACTCTGCCTGTTGTTGGTGTTGTACAGTCACTGTCATGCCCGACATTTTTGTAATCCCATGGACTGTAGCCCACCAGGCTCCTCTTTCCATGGGATTCTCCAGGGAAGAAAACTGGAGTGAGAAGCCATTCTCTTCTCCAGGGGACCTTCCCGACCCAGGTCTCCTGCATCGCAGGTGGATACTTTACTGCTGAGCCACCTGGGAAGACCAAACTCTGCCTAGATTACTTCAGGTCTGAGAAATCAAGCCTGGACACACTTTCTTGGAGAAATACTGGTGGGTAACAGAGAAATAAAGTCAGAACAGTTGGTGCATTAATATCTGAAATATAATTCAGATGAAGTCATATCTAGACTCTGCCAATTTTCAATTGCTTCCAGCATCTTAAACACACATGCCAAAACCTTCTATCCACCTCACTCACCAAATACCTCTGTTTCCCAGTCACTGGGGCTCACAATCTCCATCTTTCAATCCCCCTTCTCTCTGTTTACCCTCACCTCCATGGGCCCCCTTCTCCAGGGCCACAGACTCAAACTCTGCCATGTCATTTCTCCAGAGCTATGTTCCTCATTGCTCCCTGCTGTTGCCAAAGCCTCCTCTCTGGTCTCGCTCCCTGTTCCTGTATTTCTCCAAGCATCTATGCATCATTGTTGCACTTATTTTCTAGTTGCACTTCTCAGTAACTTATTCCCCTGCTGGAAGATGCTCAGTGGGTCCCCACTGCCTGATGGAGTGCATACTCTTCCTTGAATTCTTGGGCCTTTATCATATGATTCAATCGAGTAACTTGGGGCTGTTTTTTCTTATTGAAGGATAATTGCTTTACAGAATTTTGTTGTTTTCTGTCAAACCTCAACATGAATCAGCCATAGGTATACATGTATCTCCTCCCTTTTGAACCTCCCTCTCATCTCCCTCTCCATCCCACCCCTCTGGGTTGATACAGAGACCCCTTTGAGTTTCCTGAGCCATACAGCCAATTCCCGTTGGCTGTCTATTTCACATATGGTAATATAAGTTTCCATGTTACTCTTTTAGTCCATCTCACCCTCGCCTCCCCTCCCCCCATGTCCGTAAGTCTACTTTCTATGTCTGTTCTCCATTGCTGCCCTGTAAATAGATTCTTCAGTACCATTTTTCTAGATTCTGTATATATGCATTAGAATCCAATATTTATCTTTCTCTTTCTGACTTACTTCACTCTGTATGATAGGTTCTAGGTTAATCTATCTCATTAGAACTGACTCAAAAGTGTTCCTTTTTATGGCTAAGTATGGCTAAATAATATTCCATTGTGCGCATTTACTGCAAATTTTCTCTCTGTTGATGGGCATCTAGGTTGCTTCCATGTTCTAGCTATTGTGTATGGTGCTGCAATGAACAATGGGATACATGTGTCTTTTTCAATTTTGGTTTCCTCGGGGTATATGCCTAGGAGTGGGATTGCTGGGTTGTATGGTGGGTGGCTCTGGTTTTATTCCCTCCTCTCCTCTCACAGTTAACTTCACTCTCTGCACTCTGACCCAAGTGTGCTATTTATAGTTTCACATCTTCCTTCCAGGCCTTTCAGACTACTCTTCTCTTCAGCTGGAACCTCCTCTTTCTCACCTTACTTTCATTTCAAGTAACCTTGTTGCTGTTTACTAAAGAGACATGTCATAAAGGTGGTGAAGATCTTTTAATTCCTCTTTTCAAAAGGCACATTGTCTAACACCTTATGCTCACCAACTGTCAGGACACATCAATAATTTCTTCATGACCTGCTGTGCTTCTATGCTTGTTCCACTGGTAGTTTATCAATCAAATCTGAACCTCATCTTTCTTGTGGGCAGGGCTGTCTCAGCCATACTTGTTTACTTAGTGGTCGGTGCTGATTATTTCTGAAGCAGCCTATCAAACTATGGACATACTTCTGAAGAAGGAAAGGCTGATTTAAGTGAGGAGCCAGATCTAGCAGCCAGGGTCAAGAGCCCAGAACCCAGAGCGCATGGGAGGGGGTGCGTGGGAGCAGTAACTGGGTCCCGGGACCAGGTGTTGACTTATTTTGACTGCTTTAGATACACATTATTCTTCAAACACAAAGAATAAAATGGTTAAGTCAAATCGTTTTCCTCCCAAGGAAAATCAGGATAGATATCAGAAGATTTTGGCCTCAGCCAATTGAAAATGCATGTTTTTCAGATTTGGAGATGGGCTCATCTATGATAAAACAGGCATTATTACCATTATGCTATTGATAGTGGCTTCCCTTGTGGCTCAGGCATCAAAGCATCTGCCTACAATGCGGGAGACCTGGGTTCGATCCCTGGGTCGGGAAGATCCCCTGGAGAAGGAAATGGCAACCCACTCCAGTATTTTTGCCTGGAAAATCCCATGGACAGAGGAGCCCAGGAGGCTACAGTCCATGGGGTCGCAAAGAGTTGGACATGACTGAGCCACTTCACTTTATACTTCATTGACAAATAAGCAAATTATTTCATCCACTTCTGCATTCTGCAGACTCTAGGGCACTCCCAACACAGAATCCAGTAGCCTTATCTTCTTTAAACAGTTGATAAATATATCAGTTCAGTTCAGTCACTCAGTCGTGTCCGACTCTTTGCAGCCCCATGAATCGCAGCACGCCAGGCCTCCCTGTCCATCACCATCTCCCGGAGTTCACTCAGACTCACGTCCATCGAGTCTGTGATGCCATCCAGCCATCTCATCCTCGGTCGTCCCCTTCTCCTCCTGCCCCCAATCCCTCCTGGCATCAAAGTCTTTTCCAATGAGTCAACTCTTCGCATGAGGTGGCCAAAGTACTGGAGTTTCAGCTTTAGCATCATTCCTTCCAAAGAACACCCAGGGCTGATCTCCTTCAGAATGGACTGGTTGGATCTCCTTGCAGTCCAAGGGACTCTCAAGAGTCTTCTCCAACACCACAGTTCAAATGCATCAATTCTTCGGCGCTCAGCCTTCTTCACAGTCCAACTCTCACATCCATACACGACTATGGAAAAACCATAGCCTTGACTAGACGGACCTTAGTCGGCAAAGTAATGTCTCTGCTTTTGAATATGCTGTCTAGGTTGGTCATAACTTTTCTTCCAAGGAGTAAGTGTCTTTTAATTTCATGGCTGCAGTCACCATCTGCAGTGATTTTGGAGCCCCAAAAAATAAAGTCTGACACTGTTTCCACTGTTTCCCTATCTATTTTCCATGAAGTGATGGGACCGGATGCCATGATCTTCGTTTTCTGAATGTTGAGCTTTAAGCCAACTTTTTCACTCTCCTCTTTCCCTTTCATCAAGAGGCTTTTTAGTTCCTCTTCACTTTCTGCCATAAGGGTGATGTCATCTGCATATCTGAGGTTATTGATATTTCTCCTGGCAATCTTGATTCCAGCTTGTGCTTCTTCCCGTCCAGCATTTCTCATGATGTACTCTGCATAGAAGTTAAATAAGCAGGGTGACAATATACAGCCTTGACATACTCCTTTTCCTATTTGGAACCAGTCTGTTGTTCCATGTCCAGTTCTAACTGTTGCTTCCTGAGCTGCATACAGATTTCTCAAGAGGCAGGTCAGGTGGTCTGGTATTCCCATCTCTTTCAGAATTTTCCACAGTTGATTGTGATCCACACAGTCAAAGGCTTTGGCATAGTCAATAAAGCAGAAATAGATGTTTTTCTGGAACTCTCTTGCTTTTCCCATGATCCAGCGGATGTTGGCAATTTGATCTCTGGTTCCTCTGCCTTTTCTAAAACCAGCTTGAACATCAGGGAATTCACGGTTCACGTATTGCTGAAGCCTGGTTTGGAGAATTTTGAGCATGACTTTACTAGCATGTGAGATGAGTGCAATTATGCGGTAGTCTGAGCATTCTTTGCATTGCCTTTCTTTGGGATTGGAATGAAAACTGACCTTTTCCAGTCCTGTGGCCACTGCTGAGGTTTCCAAATTTGCTGGCATATTGAGTGCAGCACTTTCACAGCATCATCTTTCAGGATTTGAAACAGCTCAACTGGAATTCCATCACCTCCACTGGCTTTGTTTGTAGTGATGCTTTCTAAGGCCCACTTGACTTCACATTCCAAGATGTCTGGCTCGAGATTAGTGATCACATCATCATGATTATCTGGGTCATGAAGATCTTTTTTGTACAGTTCTTCCATGTATTCTTGCCACCCCTTCTTAATATCTTCTGCTTCTGTTAGGTCCATACCATTTCTGTCCTTTATCGAGCCCATCTTTGCATGAAATGTTCCCTTGGTATCTCTGATTTTCTTGAAGAGAGCTCTAGTCTTTCCCATTCTGTTGCTTTCCTCTATTTCTTTGCATTGATTGCTGAAGAAGGCTTTCTTATCTCTTCTTGCTATTCTTTGGAACTCTGCATTCAGATGCTTATATCTTTCCTTTTCTCCTTGGCTTTTCGCCTCTCTTCTTTTCACAGCTATTTGTAAGGCCTCCCCAGACAGCCATTTTGCTTTTTTGCATTTCTTTTCCATGGGGATGGTCTTATATCACTTATTCTAGAAGTCTTTAACCAAATAGTGTGTGCCATTCTTGCCAGTCTGTTTCGGCTGTGTATGTGAGCTTAAATCTCATTCATGTATGACTCTTTGCAACCCCATGGACTGTAGCCCACCAGGCTCATCTGTCCATGAGATTCTATAAGCAAGAATACTGGAGTGGGTAGCCACTCCCTTCTCCAGGGTAATCTTCCCAACCCAGGGATTGAACCTGGTTCTCCTGCATTGCAGGCAGATTCTTTGCCATCTGGACCACCAGGAAAGCCCTTTATTTATTTCAGCTAATCTCTTATAAACAGTTCACTATATCCAAAATTGTTTTTCTGAGAATAGAAACTCCTTACTTTGTTATGCATCCCTTTAGAACTCTATGACAACTTCTTTCTTGACAAATTTCAAGTTTATGTCCTCAATATTCTGTCTGAAGATTATGAAGAATTTAGGTGTTTTCATCGATGATCATTCACTGCTGTACTCTTTCATTTCACCAAGGAAAAAAATTGAGAGTAATTGATAACTTTCACTGCGTGGGATAGTCTTTCATGTAACCACAATATCCCAAGGAGAATTTGATTTCACAGGGGACCAGCAGTAAAACCTCAGAGTTGACAATTGGCTGTTAATGTTTCTTCAAAGTCAAGACCATAACTTAATTCAGTTCGCTTTTTTGAATACCACTGTACTAGGCGCTGGTGGGGGAAGGGCAAACATGACAATGGAAAATGAGAAAATGAATAAAATAGGGTCACTTACTTTAAAGGGTGATGTTGTTCTGTTGTTCAGTGTGTCCTATTCTTTGCAACCCCATGGACTTCAGCACGCCAGGCCTCCCTGCCCTTCACTATCTCCTGGAGTTTGCTCAAACTTGTGTCCATTGAGTCAATGATGCTATCCAACCATCTCATCCTATGTCGTCCCCTTCTCCTCCTGCCCTTAATCTTTCCCAGCATGAAGGTATTTTCCAATAAGTCAGCTCTTTGCATCAGGCGGCCAAAGTATTGGAGCTTCAGCTTCAGTATCAGTCTTCCCAATGAATATTCAGGATTGATTTCCTGTAGGATTGACTGGTTTGATCTCTTTGCAGTTCAAGGGACTCTCAAGAGTCTTCTACAGCACCACAATTCAAAAGCATCAGTTAGAGACAATTCTCTTTATTAGCAGTACTTATATTCTACAAAGCCACAGCAAAAACTGAATTAAGCGAATACTGAACCATTTCTCCAAAGGGAATAGAGGGTCAGGTTCTTGTGAGCCTTTGGTCACAACATTTTTGTCCATCAGCCAATACAAAAATCATGTTTTATGTGTGTTTTTGTTTAAAGACACCATTAAACATTATAAGCTGCTTCAATAGTGTCCGACTCTTTGCGACCCTAGGGACTGTAGCCTGACAGGCTCCTCTGTCCATGGGATTCCCTAGGCAAGAGTACTGGAGTGGGTCGCCATTTCCTTCCCCAGGGGGCTCTTCCCGACCCAGGGATCAAAGCTTGGTCTCCTGCAGCTCCTGCATTATAAGTGGATTTTTTTTTTATTTAAACCACTGAGACACTGGGGAAGCCTCAAAGACACCTAATTTAATAGCTATTGTTGAGTTATTAACACTGAACTCATGGCCAACAACACTGTAACTTACACCTAAATGATGCTGGTCTGACGCACATTTTTCCTCCACAAAGGCACATCACAGCATTCTTGCTCTTAGGACACTAGACAGCACTCTAGTACCACCTTTTGGGCCATTTTAAACAGTGGAATCACCAACAAAAATCAGAAAAATTAGACAAACATGTCACCAAATAGGCTGTGAGAAAAGGGTGCTTGCTTACAGTGTGAGCTGAAACAAGAAGTCAGGGAGTCCCCTGTCCCACTTCAGCTGGAAATGTGTTATGTTGGGCCACTTCATGCATGTCTGTGAATGACTGGGCCAGTGCTATGAGTATGGATTTGGGATTACAAATAAATTCATCGAGTAGGCAAATTTGCAGTTATGGAATCCATGAATAATAAGGATCGACTGTGTTTCTTAAAGGCATGTTAACAGCAAATTACAAAATTTTCAAGGCAGAATTAAGGCAAAAGCAAAATATAACCAGGGCCAGCTGTATAACTTCTAAGGCCCAATTCAGGAAGAAAATACAGGATTCCTTGCTCAAAAAGACAGCAGCAACATTAGACCAAGCATTAAGCCAAGTGAGGGGCCTTTGTGAGCATGGGGCCCTTTCCAGTTGTACAGGTCCTATGCCCACGAAGCTGGCCCTGAACGTAACACGGAGATTACTACAGGCTGGGGAGCAGGGCTTGGGAATGGACCAAGAGGAGCTTTACAATGGTGGTAGCACTTGAGATGAGCCTTGGATGGCTTGTAAAAGTGGCTCAGTAAATAACCGAATACTACCAGTTCACCTAATGCCTACTGTATTTACAAACAGAGCAGTCAGACTCCACAGGACAAAGACTGGGTAACATTTATTGACTGTGACCCTGTGCCAGGTGTGTGCCCCATGACCAACAGGCATTCCCTCATTTAATCATCACCATGACTCCATGAGGGGCAATGTCTTTATCATCCCTCATCTTACAGTTGAGGAAAGGGAGGCTTGAAAGTGAAAGTGAAAGTGACTCAGTTATGTCCAACTCTTTGTAACCCCATGGGCTGTACAGTCCATGGAATTCTCCAGGTCAGAATATGGGAGTGGGTAGCCTTTCCCTTCTGCAGCGGCTCTTCCCCACCCAGGAATCGAACCAGGGTCTCCTGCACTATAGGCAGATTCCTTACCAACTGAGCTATCAGGGAAGCCCTCGGGGGAGGCTAAATGAATTTAAATAAATTGCCCAGCATTGCATGGAAGGAGCCGAGAAAGATTTTGAACCCAGCCTCTCTGGTTCCCAAACTCCTACACCTAATCTGAACCATAACATTTCCTCATTTACTGTGAAATATCCATCACTCCGGGAGATGGCAGGGCACAGGGAGGCCTGGCATGCTGCAGTTCACGGGGTCTCAATGAGTCAGACCTGACTTAGTGACTGAATAATGACAACAACAATCCATTGCCCTGTTTTTCACAGACTTCCTTGACAATCTCAGCCCCGGAGGGACGCAGTAAGCAGACACCAATTATAGAAGGGATGACGGAGCCTGAGAGGGTACCTCTTTCCCGGACTTCCTACATCCTGTAGGTTTTCACTCCAAGGATGAAGACCTAGCTGTGCGCAGCCCCTTAGAGTTTACAAGGTGTTTCACCTTTGTTATCTCCTGTGTTCTCGTACCAGTCTCGTGAATTCCTTCCTCAAACTTGACAGTCAGGGAAACAGTGAAGAGAGACGACTGACCTGCCCCCGGCGCAGGTGAGGAGGGGGGGCAGAGGCTGGAATCCAGGTCTTCTGGTCCCCAGCTCAGCCCCATCGTCCTTGCCCAGGACTGTCAGGTGGTGAGCAGTTTAAAGCTCAGCGGCTCTCCATCTTTCCCACTGGCAGCCCCTCTCTGACAGGGCGCCTGAGTTCAGGTTTTGCAGCAAATGCATTCTTTCGATTCAGTTCTTTAATAGTGAGGCAGAATGTTAGTAGTATAATTAATACTCCGAATAGTCTGCCTGACAGGAATCTGCTGGCAATTCAGGCTCAATTTGTGGACTGCTCGACTAAGGGAGTTCTCTAGATTCTCGGAAGAACCGGGTAATTAAGCAGAGTTGCTGGAGGGCACTTCCCTTGGTCTGGGAGAAGGAACGCAGAGCAGTGTCTGCAGACTCAGATGCAGACTGGCATCCTTGCCCAGCTCTGGAAGGCTCTTCGGATGGAAAGAGGAGCGAGCCCTTCTCGCATCTTGCCGCCTGGGCTGCCGTCCCTCTGTCTCAAAGCTGGTTCTCTGGGGCCTTCTGGGCCTTCTGTCCTTTCTCTTTCCAGCAGTGGCAGAAGGAGGAGGGCCCAGGTCCTTCCTATCCCATGCTGAGCCAGGTCATGCGGGGAGGGAAGGAATAGAAAAAGAGACTCTGGCTCCGCTTTCCAGAATTAATGGTTAGCGTCTGCTGAGGCTATTTGCACTGAAAACAACAGCAAACAGCAAAAAGCAGGGATGAAGCAAAAAAGCCCAAATGATCAAGAAACATTCTGGTGATGGGTGTAAAACTCACTTTCTGTCAGCAGCAGAGGTCCACGTTGTGCAGACCCACTGGGAAGATGAATTGCTGAAGAGAAGCCCCATGTAGTCACTTTTTGTCAGGGACACACAGGCGAAGGGAGGCATTTCCAAAGGTGCACAGCGGCCTGCTGCCCTCAGAAGTAGCACACGCCTGCCTCGTAAGTTACTGGAAATTTTGTGAAAATTATCAAAAGGGGTGGGTAGAAATTCAGCAGTTTTATTTTGTGAAGTAAGGAATCATTCTGTGTAAGCTAACCATCCTTCTGTCTCATCAAGAGATTTTGTGGAAGACTCGTTCTATGGAAGGTTTTCTCTACAGTTTTCCATCTGTTGTGATAATCGTTATTAATCAAGCTGCTGTCATACCATCTTGGGCTGTGATTTTTGTCAACTTTCTGGTGCGAGGTAGGGTCGGTCCTGGGGAAGAAAGATGTACCTGAAGGACACAGAGGGAGCATGCTCCCGCATCATGAGTGAAATCTCTGGGCCATTACATGCCATTTTCTAAAAGAAACGTAAGACGGAGACTGCAAACCTGTTTCCTAAGACTCACCCAGCAGATTTGCTCAAGATCGTATTTAACCTGGGAAGTCAGCTTCCTATCCCACAGGTGTTTACACTTAGTTTACCCCAGTCTTGGGCTTCCCCGGTGCCTCAGATGGTGAAGAATCCGCCTGCAGTGCAGGAGACCCGGGTTCAGTCACTGAGTGGGGAAGATCCCCTGGAGAAGGGAATGGGTACCCACTCCAGTATTCTGGCCTGGGAAATTGTAGCCTGGTGGGCTGCAGTACAAGCTGTTGCGGAGTCAGACACGACTGAGCAACTAAAAACACTTGCACTTTGCCCAAGTCCCTGATTCCACAGAAAACTTCCTTTCCACTGTTAACTCCATGACGCTGCTTCCCTGGCCCTACTGAGCACGAACATGCTCACCTCCATTCTCAGGGGGCAGTCAGCTGATCTGGAGCTGCCCTGAGATGGTGGCCCACAAAAGTTAGGCTGTGTGCTTTACAACTTTCTTTGTCTACCTTGTTTTTGTATTATTTTTTAGAAAGTAATATGGGCTAAACAATATTTTAAAAATAATTTGAAAATTTCATACTTTGTTTGAGTTAACAGGCCACATGTGGAATTATTTTAAAAACTAGAACCTCAGTGTTGAGAGACAGACATAAAATAGAAAGTGGTCATGGATTTCCATTTTATGTTAGGATAATTACAAAAGATGTTCAAATATAAGTACATATAAAGTCATATAAAGCATATATGACTTTGTGCCTAAATATGCTCTATTTGGTCATGTTGGAAATATCAAAGAAAATTAACCTATCTCTCTCTAATCCTGAACTGGTCAAATTCTCCCTCCCCTTCTGTCTCATCTAACCCATCACCCTATACTTTCCATTTTAAAGGCAGAGACTATTGAGCTTTCTAGGAAAATAAGTTTATAATAGCAATAAATGACATGGAAACATACTTGGACTAATGGATAGATCTTATATCCCCTCATATAGAGTGGAAATTATAATCATAAAACAGCTAAGATTTATTAAGTGCTTATTGTATTAATTATCCATTGTCTTAGTTCATCCTCATGACAATCTTATAAATAAGTTACTGTCATGGTCTCCGTTATAAGACAAATTTTAAGCAACTTGTCTCTGACTAGTTATATAACCATAACTAGTTAGATAACCATAACTCCTACAACTAGGAAGCACAGAGGTAGCATCTGAACTCAAATGTGTATGACTCCAGAGTCCAAACTCTTAAATACTACACCCAACTAAAGAAAATGGGATTTTACAAAAAAATAAGGATTGAAGTTCATGCTAACTTGAAGTCAACAAGAATTCTTCCTTCTTTAAAGAGATTATTAACTGCATTAATAACTGCATTATTAAATAGTTGTGCTTATGCAGACAGTTGAGGGTTTCCAGGTTGTGCTTATCCAGTTCAGGTAACTGAAAGATGACATTGCCAAATAATTTAGAGTAAGATTTAAATTCCTTTTGAATGCTTAAAAAAAAAATTGTTCCTTGACTTCCAAATTTACACATCTAGGTATCTAGATGTCACTTCCGGTGGTGTTTCCCATGGTACTTCAAATTTTTTGACTTTTGTGTACCTCACACTTTTATCTTAGTGCCAAAGTCATTCTTGTCTTTGCTTGGAAGATTTTCTTCTTTCTACATCTTGACTTCCCTTTTACATATTTTTCTCTGCATGAGCCAAGAAGCTCTCTGGAAGAAGGCAGGTGCAATTCTTATTGCCTATTCTCTGTTTCCTTGCTCTGCACTAGACTAACTGTATTGTTTTAAACCCTCTCTCGCTTTGCATCCCACTGCCATTATTACTTTCGTTAATTCCTTTTCCCTTTTCCTCTCTTTTTCTCTAAACCAGCTCTCTTCACTGAGGAAAGCAGTCCCTCCAAGAAAGGGGAGATTCGGGGGGCTTTCCAAATTGCCAATTCAGCATGGCAGTGGAGGAGGCAACAGAGAAGCATACATTTAAAATTGCTGATAGGCATAGAAAAACCTTGTGGGGTGGTTGGAAACGGTGGAATCCATAAATTTTCTGGGGCCGCGTTCATTACTCATCGAACTTTGGCAGGTTGAAGCCTGCTCGCCCCTCCCGGAGGATGACTGCTCCGGCTAATGGAATTCTTCTGTTTTCCTATGGCTCTGTTTTGTTATCTTTAGGCACTGAGTCAAGTGGCATGTGCCAGTGGGGGCGGCAGCTGCCCCTGCTGTCGCTGTCCTGGCATGGCTATGACCCTTCTTTCTGTATCAGCATCAAGAGGAAGCCGTCATGCCACGGCGCCCAGCAGAGTCCTCCGCCCCACCTCGCAAAGCACCAGGTTGCCTCCAAATCCTCCCCTTTTGCCATTAACTGTGAAATATCCAGCACAGGAGAGGAAGGTGAAAAGACCAATAAATGGACACATTTCTGCATCCTGATGGTGAATTTTTTTAAATTTGGGGATGTCTCTTTTGCTGACTACAGTTTCAAATTCTAATGTTACTGTAACTAATTGCTGGCAGATGATAGATTTTTAAAGTATAATTAAATTAAAGCAGACTTGGCTTTTGGTAAACTATTTTTAGTAAAAATGTATAGGATAAAAAAAATCAACCCCACACTAAAAACATGCTCAATCTGGATGTGAAAGCACGTTGTTCACTGAAAACCCTTATACATATTTCATTATCATTTAAGAAATGAACTGGCTTATTGGTCTAATAGAAATTTAACCTTGGATAAATAAGTATGAATACATGGCAGGGCATCTGAAAAATCTAATTTATATATACTCGAATGAAAGATTTTAAACTATTACAAATGCTAATATGCTTGTAGACAAGCCATTTGATTTGCATAAAATAGGATACAGGGAGCCACTGTATAAAAGATGCTAAGATGTGGAATCTAAAGCATATAGGCTCAGAAAACATCTAAGCACTCATTGAGTGAGCATCTCCAATTTTAAAGTTAACTTTAAGTCATATAAACACTGTACACCCATTTTCTGGCAAATGTAGCGTGGTTGGGAATTCAAATGCTTAGCAAAGACTGAAATGGCAGAAGGCCTTTCATCAGAGGTCGACTTTAAAATGAGCAGTGTTTACCCCCAATTGGTTCATGATATAAATGATCCTAAAGTTTCTCTCTCTTTTTTTCCCCTCTTTTCCACTGAAGAGAATTATTAGTGAGAAAATGCAACCCACTGAGAAGCAAATCCTCACTGCAAACCCAATGGTTGGAATCCCTGACTTGATTTATTGCCCTGACACACTCCTTTCTCCCTGGCAGGAGCATCCTCGCCCTTGCTCAGGACCACAGAGCCATCTCCTCTGCACTGCTCACAGGCCCCACCATCCATTATCCCCTCCACTCAACAGCTGTTTCCTGCTTGCTCTTCATGCAACACGAAACGCTTTGAAATCTTTCTTTTTTAAAGATGTCTATATACGTTCCGTGAGTTCCTTTTTGAGGATCTAACTAAATGTTCTTCTTTCTTTCTCCCCAGCTACTTTACTTGACACCATAAAAACCAAGAATCGGGACATCACAAGCTTAATATCTCCATGAAGTGGACAGGTGGATGGGAGTTCCAGGGGCCACGGGCCTAGCAGCTTGTCCCGCGGAGTCAGCTCCATGGCGCCGCTGCCGCTGGAGGCTCAGTGGAGGGTGGGAGTCAAAGAGTCTGTGCCTGGCTCCTGGGGCTCTGAGTACCTGAGAACCCAGACAGCGTCAGGCTCCCACTGCAAAACAGGCTGCTGCCTTCTTTTCCTTCCAAGCAATAACGTAATGGGAGCTAGAGGATTCTTAAAAGGAAAACGAACAGCAGAAAGGTTGATACCTTTGCTATTTCCAGCAGGCTGAACAGCCTACACAGAGAATCCTCAGGATGGGCAAACTTGCAGAGCCAAAATGCAAAGTCTTTTACATCAACAATAAAGTTTCCCTTATAATCAAAAGCAAATCTCATTATCTTGTAGCAGGCCTTTGTATTTCAGCAAGAGGCGATTCGTTTTTTTAAATTATTCTTGTCACAGTTTACCTGAAAGGTAAATAGTTGGCTATTGTAATTCCCATCTTATTTCCAGCAAAATTAGAACACAGAGGAATAAAATAACTTCTGTCAGCCACACAATTAGTCAGGGGTACAATCTAAATTAGAACTCAATGCCTTTTCGGTTCTCCACTTTCATTTTGTCCATTGAGCCACAAAACAATAGCATCCAATAGCCTAGGCAACACGCACTGCCACACTGCACATTCTACCGTCTTATAAATCTTTCAGGAAATTCTTGAAACATCATAAACCATAAAGTCATATTTTGAGTAGTTTGTCACCAGATCTTCCTGGTCAAGATATTTTCTGAATTTCCTTGTGGGCTCTTTTTCATATTTTATAACCCCAAGTCATTATTTTTTATTGTACTTTGGGAAATAATCATTAATTTGTATTTGCCACAAAACTAGAATTACAGCGTATGCATACAATATGTATGCCTTTGGGATTGTGTACCTTTTGCTTCATATGGGACCTGTCAAAAATCACCTCCTAACCCTGCCTCGTCTACAAATAAATTTTATAGCTGTCTGAAGGTTTGAAGCAATACAGATTGTCTGAGCCAATAAGTTGGTTTGGTGAGAGCAATGCTAATGAGTCTTTGATCCGTGCAGAGGCCAGTGAGCTCTAGCACAGCCTCAGCCTGCACCCCTCACCCTGCCAGCTGTCTCGCGAATGCCTGCCATTGGTCACAGGGGGGACCAGGCAAGCTGGGAGTGGGATGGAGCAGCGCAAATCCATCATCTTTCCAAAGGCATCACTCAAGTGCCGGTCCTCCAAAAGACGAGCCAGCAGTGGTCTCTTTCTGCACAGAGCTGGGCACGTTGCAATACAGAAATGTTCTTTAACACTATCAGTGTTGTTTTTAAGGGAGTCTTTTCTGTGTGTGCTGAAAATAAATGCAGGCTGGCATTTAGCTGCATGACTTGAGTTTTTAATGGTATCGTGGATGGTGTTGTTGCGGGTAGGGAGAAGTACAGGCTGGGACTTAGAGACTGATGGCCCTGGCGAGTGAGGTCGGGCACACCACGAAGGCAGTGTGAAGCAGCTGGGCTCCAGCGGGGAGGCCGAAACAACCTGTGGCAGCTGGACAAACGCACGGGGTCAGGCAGTGTTTGTGGATGCTAACTTCTCCCAGAGCCTCCCTGGATGGTAGGAGACATCAAAGCCCATCACTCAGGAATAAGACCTGGTCGCTTTTCTGTATGTAAACCCCTCCCAAGATGCTGACCCAGGAGACACAGATCTTCTGTTAGCTCCAGGCCCTTAGAGATGGTGTCACATTCCTCCTGCGCAAGCTATTTCTGGAAGTAGGTTGGACGATGGAGGAGAAAATAACTCACGGTACAGTTGTTTTGGGGAGGTAAAGTGAAAAATAGTTTTCCTTTGCTATCCACTTTCTTTATTGATGAAAATGCTTTAACCTTCAGCAAATTTGTACTAAGCACGTATAGTACTCCAGGCATCCAGGACAAGGGTAATAACACAGATTCTTACTTGGGCTGAGCTATCATGGATCTCCATATGAGCTCCATGCTATGCCCTGTTTCTTCTTACTTTTAAGGTTTGGGTATATGTGATATGGTAGAATAGGCTTCCCAGGTGGCTCAGTGGTAAAGAATTTGTCTGCCAATGCAGGAGATGCACAGTTCTATCCCTGGGTTGGGAAGATGCCCTGGGAAAGGAAATGGCAACCCACTCTAGTACTCTTGTCTGGGAAATCCCATGGACAGAGGAGCCTGGTGGACTACAGTCCATGGTGTTGCAAAAGAGCCAGACTAAACAACAATAACATGAATATGGAAAAATGTAAGAAATTCTTTTATTAGCCAAAAGCTAATTAGTGTAAAAACTAGTGAAAAAAAAAAAAAAAAGACAAGAAAGCATAGCCTTTCAGATCTAGGAGTGAGGATCACTATGCTTTTATACTGTTGATATTGAAATGGGTGGAAATGTCTAGAGAACACATCCTTCCCCGGTAAGAGAAGGAGGCTTGGTAAGCTGGCAGATATCATGCAAAGGTTTAAAAGAGCCATTTTGTACAAGAGAATGTTCCAGGTTTGGAGCATTTGTACAGAAAGTGCTTAAACCCAAGATGGGACAGAGTTGTTTCCAGCCCATTTTGTATGAGCTCTAATGGCAAGCTCCCATTTGAAAGTGATCTGGGCTCCAAAAACTCATTTGGAAGTCTCTCATATGGAATTTGCAATGCTCTCCTTCATAAGAACATACAGAATTTTCACCATGGCGAGGTTCCTATGTTGCTGTGTGCTAAGTCGCTCAGTAGTGTCTGATTCTTTGTGAACCCATGAACTGTAGCCAGTCAGGCTCCTCTGTCCTTGGGATTCCCCAGGCAAGAATACTGGAATGGGTTGCCATGCCCTCCTCCAGGGGATCTTCCTGACCCTGGGATCAAACCGGTTTCTCTATGTCTCCTGCATCGACAGCCAGGTTCTTTACCACTAGTGCCACCTGAAAAGCCTGTGAGGGTCCTAAAACCCTGGAAATGTTCTTTTTCTCAACAGTGGCCTCAAGACACATTACCCACCCACCCACCCCACCCCCACCCCCCCGCCCCCGCCTCCGCCACCAGCATCTCTTGGGCAGCCTGGACACTGTTCTCCCCAAGCTGTTCCGGCCATATCGGTGGCATGGCTGCTCTTAGATCTTGCAGGAGCTCCTCTCTCCTCAGGATTTACACTGGTTCTTTCTGCCTGGAAAGTTGGCCCCCATCTCTGTGGGGCTCCAACCCCTCTTCCTCAAAGGTGCCTTCCTGGGCCACAGTCATCTCACCTGTCACATTCTGAATCACCCTTGTCCGCTTCACTTTCCTTGAGTCCTTTCAGCTTCTTAAATATGACATAAGACACTTCTTCACCTTGTCCCTCCCACTGGAAGGTAGACTGACCCGGGCAGGGACGTTTGTCAGTTTTTTTCACTGCACCTACAAAAGCGCCTGGCCTGAAGTTGGTGCCCAATGACCATTGGTTGAAAGCCTGTTATTATGATAAAGACGTTTACCTCTTTAAGAATAGTCCGCCTCTACTTTGCAGAGGTGGACTCGGAGTATAGAAGTGACCGTGAATAAGCAGCTCACCCCAAGGCTGCTTTCTCACCTGGGATGTTTGCTCCTTCAGCTCACCTCACAGCACCGCTGGGATGAACAAACGAAGCACTGCTTGTGAAATGATTTGATTTCTCTAAGTCACTTTTTTTTTTTTAATCTTTAAAATCAGACTGTCATATTAGCTTTTCTTTAAGATGGTTTGTAGCTTTAACGTCAGTAATGATGGAGACAAAATCCTCTTTCATGTTGCTTAGTGCTTCCTGGGGTGACTTCTCACACCTGACAGTGTGAGAAAACAGACTTGGGGAGAGCTGTGAATAACATTCTGACCAAGGTTTCTCTGGGGGCCTCCTCCTCATCTTCCCTGGTGTCCTATATGGGCAGTGGGAACCACCTTGAGTAACTGCTCTGATGCTGAGGTCTACCTTCTATCCCTGCTAGAACGTAACTGAGGGACTTCTCGGATCCTAACATAGAAAGATGAAGGCATTCTCCCACCAACATCTACTGCAAAGCATTTCCACAGGCAGAAGTGTGGCTATTTATAGTGGGGACGGATGGGGCTTCTCAGGTGGTACAGTGGTAAACAATCTGCCTGCAGTGCAGGAGACCTGGGTTTGATCCCTGGGTTGGAAAGATCTGGAGAAGGAAACAGCAATCCACTCCAGTATTCTTGCCTGGAGAATTCCATGGACAGAGGAGCCTGGGGGGCTACAGTCCATGGGGTCACGAAGAGCAGGACACGACTAAGCATGCACGCACGTGCCCACACACATTCTCCAAGGACTGGGGGAGAGAATGCATTGGTGAGTGGCAGAGACATCGTCATTTCCTACCATAGTTTCTAAGCAGTGTCATCCCCACAAGCCTGAACACAAATATCTGCCTTTGAATGCCACGACAGAAAAAGAGAGCCTCCCCCCCCCAACTGGCCCCCGCTGCACCATTACCTGGAGTTCCCTTTAGAGGCCATCTAGTTTTGCTCTCTAACTTTTCGGTGTCTATCTCTGATTTCAAAACTGTATCATAGCCTTAAGCATACACCAAAATGTAAATTTCTAAGATTTATTTTAAATTTCCTTTACGTATATCAAGCAGACTTTTCCTTTACAAATCCTGAAATCACCTTTGAAATTTTAGACAAGGGCAGATGTCACTAAATGTGACTGGCAAGTGTTCCACACGCCATTTGTTGCGTGTGGTCGTTGTTTTCCCTTTCGCTTCTTTTTTTCCTCCTTTAAGAAAAAAAAAATCACCATCAGACTGTAAACCCAATTAGAGCAAACTTTTCAAAGACTCTTTTTCCGTGGCTGAGCTATTCCAACCTCTGACTTTTTCTGCAGCACAAGATAAGACTTTCTGATTAACTGGGGGTGGGATGTTTATTCAATCTGTTCATTTTATACATTATGGATACTGCTTTTTAATTTTTATGCCATGTCAGTGACATACACTTTCTGAAATTAATAAATACAATACATACCATCAATGTGTGAAAGTAAAAAAAACATATTTCCATAGTTTGACATACAAAAATGTACTCACACACTTTTGAAATCTACTGTCAAATCATTTCACATCTGTACCTAAAGCAAACAGACATAATGCTAACAGCTTGTTAGAATTCAGAAATGCCACCCGCTAATCAGCCCACCTGTGGCATTCTCAGTCCATCTTGCAAGCTGCATAGCCTGCTGCCAAGAAGCTTGACAAGAAAATGTATATTAAATTATTGAATAAGATTGGAAATATTGTACAGTGTGGGATACAGAGAATGCACAACGTGTGGCCAATGACATACTGTACCTTTTCATTCTAATGCCTGCCTGGAGGTGACCTAGCTTCATTCCCATTTGCCATAAATTAGAAGCTACTGCTAAATCTCTGGATGTAAAATCAGCAGCGAGGGTTTCATTGTTTCTGTCGGGTTTTGCTGTATGTGTAGTCAGCATTGGCTAAAACAAAAACCAAGGAAGCAAAGCAGAAAGCAAATTTTGAACCAAATTTGAAGGAAACAACCCCATTTTCACACAGTCCCATCCTGTGGTACAGAGTAAAACAAAGGAAATTTTCTGACATTCCTGATACTCTTTAGAAACCATATCAGCAAGGATGTTAACCAAATCTACGCATTAAGTATTATTTAAAATCCTAGGAAAATGATCTTTTGATCACTCTCAGCAAAAAGTCAAGTAAAATGCAAAAGTGAAATAAAGCTATTTAAGATCCTGGAGCAAAAATGGGGCAGCAGATCATGGAACAAACCATGGGCTCTGCCTATGCCTGGAAGCTCGAGAAACTGGGGTAAGCGTGACATTGTACACCACAATTACATTCTACTAATTATTAATTTCTATAGAACAGAAACTAACGTGCTCACAGAACTATCTTCTCTGGGGGTCTGTGAGGAAGAAATGTGATTTTAGCATCTGTTCTTTTAAGGCTATTTGCTCTGGGAAGGCAGTGTGTTTTGCCATAAATCTAGGTCATTAATTTGTATCTGTTCTTTGTTTATTTAAGAAACAGGACAAAAGGGCAGCTGCTGAAACATTTGGCTGTGCCGAGGGGTAGTGGGCTCAACATGCTGGAGTTCTGCACATGACCAGCTTGAGTTTGTATCCACAGCTACAGGACAGGACTTTATGGAGACACTTTGCCAAGCCATGTGGTGTTCGGCTTCCCTTTGCATCAATACCCTTTTAATTACCTGATCCTGAGGGGGGAAAAGTTAGAGAAAAGTGTCAGTGCAAAAGCCTAGTAACCTGTGGAGAATCAGATTTAAAAAAAAAACCAACAAAACACCATGACACAATGCCTGGCAATTATTCTACAGAATATCAGTGTAAATCCTGCAACTGGCCTGCATAAGTAACGCTGCAACCTATATAATTTGATATAATTTGGTATTTATAAACTGAAGCACAATAATATCCAGGAAATTGATTGTTAGCATCATTTAATGCTCTGAAATTGGCCATTAAGTAGAGAATCATTTGAAAGGCATTATTGTTATTATGGAGCATTACAGAGGTTTTATTTATTATCATAAACCTAATGGACTCAGTAAATTAGGTGTATTTACAAAGGTCATTGGCTGCTTGTTGATACTGAATCCTAAGCGCTTCAGTTCAAAGGAACCACAAAACGCAGAAGTGTTTTGAAGGATGATCTAGCTGTAGCTATTCCAAACAACATGGAAGCATAGTTCCTTGGATTTGGAAATAATAATAATAACAACAATAACAGTAAAATTGATCACTGTTAGAACTGCTTACAAGGTTATATTTGAAAAAAAAAAAAAACATGAGTTCTCTGCTCATGGCTACTTATTAGAAGTAAAAGAAAAAAGTTAAATTCATCAAAAGTGAATTTTAAGACACAAAGAAAAAGTTTTGCTATAGAATAGTACCTTCTTTTGAATGAGACATAATGTCACCTTGGCATTTTTCTAGAAACCCCTCAATGTGAGAGAGTGTGACCACTGAATATATCTCAGGAGTTTGTTTGCCTCAACCTAGGGTCTGTTGGATGAGGCATAAATGACTTAGGTTCCAAAAAGACACCTGTGCTGGTGATGAGTTTGTCGAATGTGTAGTGGAAATTTATACTTGTCTGGATAGAAATTTAAATTTTTAAATCTGCTAAATGTATCTTCCTGTGAATAGAGATGGTTTTGCTTTTTCAAAGTCTCTCTTTTGAGAACGTCTTAACTGAGAATCCAGTCAGACCAGGGAATGCTCTTTCAAAGCAAGATCATGCCCTTTCCTGGGTCACTCTGGAAACCTGAGGAATGTGGTAGGCACTTGTGTTTGCCGAACTCTCCTGTCGGCAGCGGGCAGTTGTCCTAGAGGGGACCCCGACAGTCTGCCTTTAGAGACAAGGATCTAAGACACTTAGGAAGGGACAAGACCTGTCTTTTATTTCATCTTAGACTATCTATGCAGTCCTCATTAGGGTACCCTGGAGGCTTCTGCAGTCTCACTCTCAGGATAAATTTGAACTTGGTCCCAAGAACAACTATGCTCTTTCCCACCATTGCATCGTTTTGTGATCAGGTGATGCAGAGAGGAACTAGCTGAAAGACTCTTCTCTCAACATCAGTGAAAAAAAGAAAAGCAAAATCAGTTAGGTATTAGATCTGATAGATTTCTTTTACTTAGACTGCATTTAGGGAAGAAAGCAAATGAAGGATTCATCCTGAATATGCACATGCCAGCAACTTGGGTTCACACAGGTGCTACTGCTTTCAGTTCATTAACAAACCATTAAATTGTTAATAAACCAATATCTATTCAGCCCCTATTACAGGTGAAGAAATATCTCTAAAAAGGCATATCTGGAATTTTGGTGTACTATGTAGAATACCTAGACTTATTCTGCAGGCTTAGATTAATTTAAAGATGCATTTTTGATAAAATAAAGGAAATTGAATTGAGATAATTCTAAAACAAAGGAGGGAAATCCTCAGTTTTGTTTTGTTTTTTGTTTTCTTTTTTTTAAAGAAAACTGATCACCGGTTCACTGCTGAGCCAGGCACAAAACACTTTGCACTTGTCCCATCCGGCCATTATGTTTCAGCTCCATTCATGTCTTGATGTTTTTTCTTTTTGTCTGACCCCATTCAGACTCCTTTATTCTCCCACACTGTCCCCCACTCCCCAAGGGTTTAATGGATGAAAAATGCACACATGGAAAAATGCTGCATTCCCAACCCCCTAGGATAGCCCAGAGATATCTGTTTAGTTCTCTATTGGGCTCTCAGTGAATATAAAGAATAAATATTTTGTATCTGTTAGAGAGAATATTATATTTATATCAGATAGAGGTGATTTGAGCTTCTCTTCTGCTACCCGTAGCACTTCCATTCTCAAGTCTTGTTCACTTTTCAATTCTATTCCATCGTCCCTAGGCTGCTAAATTCCTCAACTTTTCCCTGTGTCTTTCTCCTGAACCCAATTCAGATGCTCTCCATCTGATCATCTTCCCCAGGGTGGTGGTGGCCTTTGGGATGCAGTCTAGGTGTTAAATGAATGATTATTCATTGTGATCTCCAAGCATGAACACTCTCTTCTCCTTATAGAGGCTCTACTCCCTAGAGAACGCTTTGGCAGCATTTTTCTCAAAGTGGAATTAAAAAAATGCATCACACTTATATAAAAAAAGACCCACATGGCATCTCCCAGGAGGCTCTCAATGCAGGTTCCATTTCTGTCAAAAGAAGATGCATGTTGTAGTGGAAAAAGCATTGAACTGGGATTCAAGAGATCCCTGTACCTACAGTCCTGGCTCTGCTAATTACTAACTATGGGATCTTGTACAAGTCACTTACCTCTCTGGAGGTCTTAGATTCCAGTGTGAAACTAAAAGCTGGAACCAGGGAACAACCAAGTTCTTCCCAGCTCTGGTACTCCCTGAATCCAGGAAATAGGATCCTGGGACATTAAAAGAAGACTTTCTCAAAATTAGGATTTGATACCTCTCGACTATGTAACTCAAGCTTCTCCCATTTTGAAATTTTACTTTCTAATCAAAGTAACTTCACCCCCTTAGCCAAGGTTTCTCTAGGAAGAACATCTAATAATTATTGAGAGTACAATTTATCTTCAGAAATGAATTTTTTTGAAAGTTTGAAACCAACATTCTTTCCTTCAGGCAACAACTGTAGAGTAGATGAAAGAGATTTTTAAAATGATCAGCTTCATAATTTTGTCTAATTTATTGTTGAATACTACAAAGTATAAGGCTTATTCTGAGAAATTGCTTTAAAAAAGAAAAGGTTTTTTTCTGATTTGAGAGTTACAGCTAGGTCAACCCATAATTCTTTCTATCTACCTACCTATCCATATACACGCAGATTATACCATTTTAAAAACAAAGTTAGGAAACCTTCCTTTCATCAACTGTATTTGTATATATCTGAGCAGGATCCATGATCCCTGTTTTGGGGTCTGACTCTGTTACTACTCCTGAACTCAGATACTGCACATTAAAAGTATTGTGCTCTAGAGATTTACAGCAAATTCCCATTGGCTATATATTTTACATATGGTAATGTAAGTTTCCATGTTATTCTTTCCATACATCTCACTCTCTCCTCCCCATCCCCATGTCCATAAGTCTATTCTTTATGTATGTTTCTCCATTTTTGCCCTGTAAATAAATTCTTTAGTACTATTTTTCTAGATTCCATATATATGTGTTAGAACATGGTATTTATCTTTCTCTTTCTGACTCACTTCACTCTGTATAATAGGTTCTAGATTCATCCACCTCATCAGAACTGACTCAAATGTGTTCCTTTTTATGGCTGAGTAATATTCTGTTGTGTATATATACCATACCTTCTTTATCCATTCATCTGTCGATGGACATCTAGGTTGCTTCCAAACTCAAACAGGGGCACTGTATCAACCTAGAAGAGTGGGATGGGGAGGGAGATGGGAGGGAGGTTCAAAAGGGAGGGATATATGTATACCTATGGCTGATTCATGTTGAGATTTGACAGAAAACAACAAAATTAAGTAAAGCAATTATCCTTTAATAAAAAATAATTTTTAAAAAGTTCAGTTCAGTTCAGTTCAGTCACTCAGTCGTGTCCGACTCTTTGCGACCCCATGAATCACAGCACGCCAGGCCTCCCTGTCCATCACCAACTCCCGGAGTTCACTCAGACTCATGTCCATCGAGTCCGTGATGCCATCCAGCCAGCTCATCCTCTGTCGTCCCCTTCTCCTCCTGCCCCCAATCCCTCCCAGCATCAGAGTCTTTTCCAATGAGTCAACTCTTCGCATGAGGTGGCCAAAGTACTGGAGCTTCAGCTTTAGCATCATTCCTTCCAAAAGAACACCCAGGGCTGATCTCCTTCAGAATGGACTGGTTGGATCTCCTTGCAGTCCAAGGGACTCTCAAGAGTCTTCTCCAACACCACAGTTCAAAAGCATCAATTCTTTTTAAAAAGTGCTGTGCTCCAATTACATGAAGTACTCTAAAACACCTTTTGAAAAGTATCATTTAGGACTTCCCTGGTGGTCCAGTGATTGGGAGGCCACCTGCCAATGCAGGGGACACGGGTTCGCTACCTGGTCCGGAATGATTCCTCGTGCCACAGGCGACTGAGTCTACGAGCTACAACCACTGAGCCCATGCACCACGACTACTGAAGCCTGAGCACCCTTGACCTGTGCTCTGCAGCAAGAGAAGCCACAGCAGTAAGAAGCCCATGCACCCCATTTAGAGAGTAGCTCCTAGGACTTGCTGCAACTAGAGAAAGCCCATGCACAGCAGTGAAGACCCAGCATAGCCAAATAAATAAATACTTTAAAAGCATCATTTGATAGTAAATGCTTTGGAACGTTCATTTAGTCCAGTGTTTTCCTTATCTCCACCTCCATACACATTAGTCTTCTCTGAGATATGAGTATAAGCCAAGATTTTCCCAACCCAAAGGAAGCCTGCAACCATGTTTCCGAGGCTTTCTCATATTCCATCTGTTGGTCAAACCACCTTTCTGACTGCCCTCCCTGGGTTCGATCTCTGGGTTGGGATGATTCCCTGGAGAAGGGAATGGCTGCTACCCACTCCAGTATTCTTGCCTGGAGAATTCCATGGACAGAGGAGCCTGGTGAGCTACAGTCCATGGTGTCTCAAAGAGTCAGACATGACTGAGTGACTTTCACTCCCCCCTCCCCCACAATCAAGACTCAGCTCACAGTCAGGCTGCTTGTAGCAGTCAATCTTACCTTCTTCTTGGACCCCATCTCATTATAACCACACTCCCTGCCACATCAATCCCTTCTTCACACTTCACATTTAACTACATCTTGGAAGTCTCTTTTCTTTCCCTTCTTTGCCACTTGATTTGGTCAGGGACTCTCTCTCATCTTACCTTCCCCTAGATTAGGTGAAAGAAAATGTTAGCATCTGTCAGTAAATAAAATAAACATTTGCAAAGTGCTTGGCTGGTCTCAAGAGCCCCAAAACTGCCTGCAAGTTAAGTTAAATTCAATATAGATGGGCCATGTCTTAGATCTCTTAGATCATGTCTGCTCAAAACTTTCCAAAGTACTAGGATACTGTTGGTGCTTATTTGCTATTATGATGTTATTATGGAGCAGTTTAGAATCACTTGATGTGGACCAATAGTAAATCTCAAGCTGGATATCATTTGGGTCTTGAATATACATAAGGAGGCTGACTTTTCAGCCCATGATAATTTCTTACATTTGCAAAAACTCAACATCTAAATCTATACATTTGACAGCCAAGCATATTAATTATTGAAGTGATATTAATGATCAGTCATTGAGTACTTATTGTGTTCTGGGCAGTGTTCTAAGCATTTTCTGTGTGTTATCTCACTGCGTTTTCTCAACAAACTTCCATGGAAAGTGCTATTAGTCCCACTGTAATAAGCAATTTGCCCAAGATCACACAGCTAATAAAATCACAGTCAGAATAGGAACTATGTCCTGACACCTAGAACAGTACTTTCAATCATTATGTTAAACTTGAAAACCCTCTCCAGCATTTATCCTTAGTAGATTCGATTTCTTAACCTGTTAACCATGGAATATAGACTTTGAAGCACAGCACTCATAATGGGAGCATTTGAGTAGGACTTTGAGGGGAGATCCCACTGCAGCCTCTTTGATCCTTGTCTTCCTGGCAGGATAATCTCACATGGAGGATGGTAACATGTTATTCTTAAATTGGAGAGAAATAAATGAACACTTGCTGAAATACAAAGGATTCAGATTAGATGTATAAAATATTTTCCCACAGTAGAGAGCTGTGAGAAGTATGAATGTGTCTTTTTAAAATTAATTTTTATTGGAGTATAGGTGCCTTATAATGTTAGTTTCTGCTGTATAGCAAACTGAATCAGATATACGTATACATATAACCCCTCTCTCTTGGATTTCCTTTCCATTTAGGTCACCGCAGAGCGTGGAGTAGAGGTTCCTGTGCTATACTCTAGGTTCTCATTAGTTATCTGTTTTATATATAGTAGTATATATATGTCAATCCATCCTATCGGCCCCTCACCCCCGCAACTTGGTGTCCATACGTTTGTTCTCTGTGTCTGTGTCTCTGTTTCTGCTTTGCAAACAGGTTCATCTGTATCATTTTTCTAGATTCCGCATATAAGTGCTATAAGACAGTATTTGCTTTTCTCTTTCTGGCTTACTTCACTCTGTATGATAGTCCCTAGGTGCATTCACAGCTTTGCAGAATGGCACAATGTCATTCCTTTTTATGGCTGAGTAGTATTCCATTGTGTATACATTCCACACCTTCTTTATCCATTCCTCTGTTAATGGACATTTAGATTGCTTCCGTGTCCTGGCTATTGTGAATAGTACTATGAGCAGGGGGCAGGGGGCGCGTGCACCTTTTTGAATTATGGTTTCCTCTAGTATATGCCCAGGAGTGGGATTGCTGGATCATACAGTAGTTCTATTTTGAGTTTTTAAGGAATCTCCATATTGCTCTCTGTAGTGGCTGTATCAATATACATTCCCATCAACAGTGGAAGGGGATGTACACCCTCTCCAGCATTTATCCTTAGTAGATGTGTTTGATGGTGGCCATTCTGACTGGTATGAGGTAATACCTCATCATAGTTTTGATTTGCATTTTTCTCCAAAATCACTGAGGACAGTGACTGCAGCCATGAAATTACTAAAAGATGCTTGCTCCTTGGAAGGAAAGCTATGACAAACCTAGACAGTGTTTTAAAAAACAAAGAAATCATTAGGCCAACTAAGGGCTATATAGTCAAAGCTATGGTTTTTCCATTAGTCATGTTTGGATGTGAGAGTTGGACCATCAGGAAGGCTGAGCATCAAAGAATTGATGCTTTTCAACTATGGTGCTGAAGAAGACTCTTGAGAGTCCCTTGTACAACAAGGAGATCAAACCAGTCAATCCTAAAGAAAATCAACCCTGAATATTCATTGGAAGGACTGATACTGAAGCTGAAGCTCTAATACTTTGCCACCTGATGGGGAAGAGCCAATTCACTGGAAAAAAAAATCCTAATGCTAGGAAAGATTGAAGGCAGAAGGAGAAGGGGGCAGCAGAGAATAAAATGATTACATATTAATACCACCACTGACTCAATGGACATGAAATTGAGCAAACTTTGGGAAGCAGTGGAGGACAGAGGAGGCTGGCATGCTGCAGTCTATGGGGTCACAAAGAGTCAGATATGGCTTAGCAACTGAACAACAACAAACAACAACAATAATTAGCGATGCTGAGCATCTTTTCATGGGCCTCTTGTCCATCTGTATGGCTCCTTTGGAGAAATGTCTATTTAGGTCTTTTTCCCATTTTTGGACTGGGTTGTTTGGTTTTTTGATGCTGAGTTGCAAAGGTTGTTTGTGTATTTTGGAGATTAATCTCTTGTCAGTTGTGTCATTTGCAAATATTTTCTCCCATTCTGAGGGCTGTCTTTTCATCTTGTTTATGATTTCCTGTGCTGTGCAAAAGCCTTTAAGTTTAATTAAGTCTCATTTGTTTATTTTTGTTTTTATTTTCATTACTCTAAGAGGTGGGTCAAAAAAGATCTTGCTGCATTTCATATCAAAGAGTGTTCTGCCTATGCTTTTCTCTAGGAGTTTTATAGTGTCTGGCCTCACAGTTCTTTAATGCATTTTGAGTTTATTCTTTTGTATGGAGTTAAGGAGTGTTTTAATTTCATCCTTTTTCAGTTTTCTCAGAACAACTTATTGAAAAACCTGTCTTTTCTCCGTTGTATATTCTTGCCTCCTTTGTCATAGATTAGGTAACCATAAGTGCATGGGTTTATCTCTGGGCTTTCTATCATGTTCCATTGATCTATAATTTCTGTTTTTGTTCCAGTACCATACTGTTTTGATTACCATAGCTTAATAGCATAGTCTGAAGTCAGGGAGCCTGATTCTTCCAGCTCTGTTTAGGAATATGTCTTAAAGGAAAGTGACAGAATCTACTTCACTGTAGGATAGACTTTCCTTTGAACAGAAGTAGAGACAATTCAAAGGCATGGTCCACCTTTCTTTTGCTTTAGAAATCTGAAATCATCACACAATTCTAAATAGTCTCCTGACTTAACATTTTTTAGTAACAAGTGACTTGAGATCATGGTAAGCAAATGTATGAAGACCTCATAAAAGTCAAAATTGGATGAGATTCCATCATTCTGAATCTTAAAATGACAGTTTAGATGGGATATGAGTCACTGCTGAAGGAAGGGCATTAATTCAGTAAGAGGATTTTTTCCTGATTTAATATTTGTTAATTAAATACAATTAGATCAGCCTCTTTCCTGTTCTTCAGCTACAAGATTCAATCCTATATTGCCATTTAAAACAGAAAAATCCTTCCTTTTCATTGCTCCTATAAGGGAGGCAAATTTTTAAATCTTTGATTGGCCCTTAAATTTGTAGGTCACTTCTACTCTGAAAGTTTAAGAAATAAAATGATAGCTTTTTGAAACAATAAAGGCTTTAAGTTTTCTCTTCTTAAAGTAGCTGATCATTAATAAAGAAAAAGTTTCTATGCATGTGATAGTTGAACCAGGAATTTGAGATCTACTCAACAAACATCTGTAGAAGCTGTTAGTCCGCTTGAGCAAACGATCTACTATAACTTGTAAGCTTCATAGGTGCGGGTATTCTTGGAGACATGAGAGAACATGTCAGAGACAAATCAGTCTGTAGGAAGTAAGAATTTTAACAGAATTTCGAACTCTGATCCAAAGAATTGTTTCTTGGTGATATCTCAAGGCTCTGATGGCTTACTCTTATCAGATGTGTCATTATTTTGACACTAACAAATGTGGGAAAACCTGGGGAAATTTAGTGGGCTGGAAATTGCCTGAGGACTAGGTCTAGCTTTTAAAACTAATTTACTGGAAAAGATAATCACTGTCTTTTTTCTTTCAATCATAGAAAAAATTATTTCCTTTGTGCTATTAAGTGTGCTAGTCTAATCTTTTAAGGAAGTAACAACAGTAAAATTTCCTAATGCCCAAACACACTTCAACGCATTATTTTAAGAGAAATATACATGAGCTATGGATTTGAGCAAAATCCATATTTAATCCAGATTATGAATTCCATAGCGGTTTAAGAGTGTTTATTTTCATTACTCAACTCTCCATTATGTCACTTGGACTCTCTTCAGAGGTTCTGATTTGCATGTACCTTTTCAATTGTTTTCTTTATTGATTTAATCTTATAATTTGAGGTTTGTTCCTGATTATCCAGCTTTTTATACAGCAGTACAATTTTTTTTTTTTCTCTGCTTAACACATCGCAGAGAACTGAGTGTCAGGTTTCCATCTCATATGTTCCATAATTCTGTGTTCTGGTGTGATGCCGGCATAACTGGTATAATTTGAGACAAATAGTGATCCTTCCAAGTTTCATAAAATAAATGCTTGTAATTTATAGGAATTAGAAATGCAAATATTGAATTGCTTTAGAATAGCACATGGTTACATTTTTTTTTTAAATTTCAAAGGCACAGAGAACTAGATACACTGACCTGCTCCCCCCTGCAAGCTACAGCTAGCATTCTAGATTGTTCAAGAATAAGTAGAATGAGTCCTTTAGAAGGAGGATGGAGTAAAAGAAAACAACTGTCACCCTGTCATGTTGTCTATTTCTCATTTAGGAAGATGAGCACAGTGCCCACATGGCCAGGCACGCTTGTTCATATGTCCATTCAATACTGGAAAATACAGCAACATTTAGGTGGATGTAAGCATCATTCTGTCAGTTGTTGAAGTCTCCACTGTTATGCCAATTGTGTTTTCCCAAATGTCTTAAAAATCTGTTTAAATAAAAATGTCAAACACTCACATGATTTCTAAAGTTGTGGGGGCATTTAAGGTGATCTACATAGTCGAGGACAACGTCTTAATTATCTGTCTCCCGCAATGCCTAGCACAGGGCTTTGCTCAATAATTACATAAATAACAATGGAGTAATTGAATGGATCTAGTTCAACCAATATCCCAACACAGACGCTGCTGCTTTGCATCCCTGAATACCTCCCTCATCAACTTTCATCTATTGTTTTATACCTCTAAGTTTTCAAAAATTCCCGTGATGCTGAGCCAAAGTTTGTCTGGCTGTACTACCCACCCACCAATCCTGATCTGTACTTTGTGGGGAGTCTTTTCTATTTCCTTTACTACAGGAAAATCTCCCTAATATTTTAAGGCAGTTATCATGTCTTTCTGCAGACATTGCCAGAGTATTTCCCAGTTCCTTCTACTGCTTGTTAAGTGAGGCAGTGTAATGAAGAGGCAATTGGCATGAGTGCATAGCGAACTTGCATTTATGTCCCATTGATTTGACATTTGGTGGGCCACTTAATCTCTCTGGGCATTCATAGATTCATGTATAAAACACAAACTATATTAATTACAAATTAATATTTGTCAGGGCTTCCCAGGTGGTGCTAGTGGTAAAGAACACATCTGCCAGTGCAGGAGACTTAAGAGATGTGGGTTCCATCCCTGGGTCAGGAAGATCCCTGGAGGAGGGCATGGCAACCCACTCCAGTATTCTTGCCTGGAGAATCCCATGGACAGAGGAGCCTGGAGGGCTGTAGTCAGACACGACTGAAGTGACTTAACACACACCCCCAGTATTTGTCAGCTGACCTCAAAGTATTGTTTTAGAGATCAAATCCTCTGAAAATTACAAGCTGTTAAAGGAATGTAAGATAGTATTATTACAATAAGACATTGTTTCCTGTTACTTCACCAATCTGGTATCCATTCTCTGGCTATACCTATAGTTTGTCACTGTGTCCCTTAAAATGTAGTGACAAACATTAAATCCATTGTTCCACCCATGACTGGCCTTGCGCAAAGTACAACAGAAATTAAAGGAGGAGAAAGAAGTCAACTCACATTATTTATAGCTTATCATGGCCCAAGTCCTCATTCTTAACTTATTTTTTCATAATAACCCTTTCAGGTATATATTGTAGAGGTAAATAAAGAAGATCTTAGGGGGAGGTGGGAGGGAGGTTTGAAAGGGAGGGAATATATATGTATACTTATGGCTGATTCACATTGTATGGCAGAACCAGCACAACATTGTAAAGTAATTATCCTCCAACTAAAAATAAATTAAAAAAAAAACAGAAATTTTCAATAATTTGCTCATGTCACCTAGGTCAACTTGACTCATGGGTTTTTGTTCTCTGCCCTGTTGCCTATCATTTCCATTACCCCCATAATTGGGACAGTGCTACTGTGACCGGCGCACTAGACATTAGCATTAGCTGAGGACATGTTCATCTGGCTGGAATGTGATGCTCCCCTGTGTTAAGCTTGCAGTAGGCTCAGGGCCTCAAAACTGTGAGAGAGAGACGTTTCAGTTGTTTGGCGCCAACAAGTTGGTGACTGTAGCAGCCACAGGAAACTGATACACTCCCTTACGTCATTCTTATGTGTTCCTGAAACTCTTGTAATCTCCTTGGGGCATATGCTCCATCTTCCATTTTTTTCTGTATATGTTCTATTCATGTTTAGATGCACCATTCTCCATGTGTTTTCTTCTAACATCTGAACTTGCCAAACTGCTCTCCATGCTCCACGCTGGCTTCTTTAAATGTCATCATTTAGAGGGCAGAAGATATAAAACATTGTTTGGACATACACGTGATGATTTTCAAATGTCTTTCTTCTTGGCTCTTCAAAACATTGATGGAGCAAGAATGTTTACCATTTATTTTTAAAATAGAACTTTTGTTCAGTAAATTAAGAATTTTGTGCTAGAAGCTCTACTGATGCCAGTATACCCAGTGAGCTAATGCTACCTGTGGGGAGAGACCCTACTGGGAAGAGAAAGGGGTCACACAGATCACGGAGAGCCCTTTCTGCAGTCAGCCCTGCCCTCCAGCATCCTGAGGGAACTTGGCTAAATCTGCTGCCTCTTACACAGGACAGACAGCTTAACCAGTCTTAATAACCCCATCAGAACTTGGTAGTGCAGTGGGTCCCAATGAAGCAGCAACAGAGAATTCTTGTTTACTTATATCTCTTTCCCTATTCGTTTTTAGTTGGAATACGGTGGCACTGGTGGGAAAGAGCCCAGGCAGGAGACGCAAGAGAAGCTGGTTTGATCCCTGGATTGGGAAGATGCCCTGAAGGAGGCCATGGCTATCCATTCCAGCATTCTTGCCTGGAGAATCCCATGGACCGAGAATTGGACATGACTAAGCATATTCTTTTTTTAGTTGAAATATATATATATTTATATATATATACATATTTGCTACTTGTCTGATGTTCAAAATAATCAAATCCTAGAGGAGTTACTGTATTTTACAAGTGCCTGGAATAGCCTTATATATAATCTATGTGTTTGCTCTGCATGAAAATCTACATCAAAATTATTTAGAAAGGGAGAAATAATTCATTGCCACCAAATTTACTCCATTTAGCTAAAGCTAGTAACCATATCTGGCTATGTGACGGGTGATTTGGGAGGGAGAGGAGAGGAAAGCAAGTGGAAAGGGAAGCAAGTGAGGAGGAGGTGGGCCAGAAAGGGAAGGAGGCCCAGAGAAAGGAAGCAGGTTTGACCTAGATTCCCAGCTGCCCATTCTTTGAATATCAGAACTCAATTAAATGCTGTTTGGGGGGAAGGGCAAAGCACAGAACTTTCAGAAGTATGAAGTTAAAGAGCCCAAATATCTAATTTTTTTCACTTTCAAAACAGTGTCACTCAAGGCCTGTCCAACGTTGAAAGCCTCACTCTTGGATTTCTGGTCTTGTCTTCCAATGTGGTATGTCTTCTTTCTTTAGTGAGATGAAACTAATTTATTCTGCCACATGCCTCAGAAATACTTAAGCTTGTTATTTGATAGTGGTGTGTTTTCCAGCTGAGGTGGGAGGAGCTGTTCTGACTCTTTTTCACCATAAAAGAGATGGACTGAATTGCAAGTGTCTCTGGCAGTTGGGAGGAGCAGTTTGGGAACTGACTAACCGGAGGGGTCCCTGAACAACCCAGGGGCAGCTCAGACTCACCCTCAAGCAACCACACCATAAGAATGGTGCCAAGGCCCGCTTTGTTTTTCTATTTATGGAAAAGAATTCTTCCAGAATTCTTGATGAGATAAACCTAACCTATTCACAGATAACAGTGGAGAATGTGAGGATTTTTTTGTTTGTTTCTCTGATGTTCCCTGAAACCAACATTCCTATTATTGCATCTTGCTATCTTAGCTGGAGTTTCAATCACAGCCCAGCTCTTACATTCTGTGATGTTCATGGATCTTTATTAACCATCCACCGGATGAAGGGGAGGGTATTTAGTCCTGTGAAAAGCACAGCATAGGAGCCTTGGTCCTAGAAGGGTACCAAGTACCCCAAACCTGCAAATGACAAGCGCTCCTGCACGGCAACATATAACCACCATGCATTTGACAGCAGGCAAGTGTTCCATCAAGGGGACTCCCAGCATGGAAAGTCTGTGTCAAGTTTGCCCTGCCTGAGGACCAGCGTGGGGGACAAGGAAACCGCCCTGCAGGGCTGGGACAAGGGCAAGATGAGTGAGGAATCTGCCGCTGGTGCCAAATGTAAAGGAGTGCCAAAAACTTAGTAATCAAGATAAAGAATATTTTAATGCAATATTTTTTTAAAAATCACAATTGATATTAAAATTAAACTTGGGTAATATATAATGAATAGTGAACAAGAGACACAGGATCAATATTACTGATTTTTCCTTTTCTCTTGGATTCTGATGTGACTCTTCACAGTGCGATCACTGAGCCTGTAAGTGAGGAAGGAGAGTAGATGGGGGCAGCATTAGTCATAGGTGCAAAGGTTCTGAAAAAGTGAAAGTTGATCATTCAGTCCTGTCTGACTCTTTGCAACTCCATGGACTGTAGCCTACCAGGCTCCTCTGGCATGGAATTCTCCAGGCAAGAGGACTGAAGTGGGTTGTCATTTCCTTCTCCAGGGGATCTTCCCCACCCAGGGATTAAACCCAGCCACCAGGAAAGCCCTGCAAAGGTTCTGAGGAAGGAGTAAAAAACTCACACGGTACTCTTAAGCAAATAAGCTTAACTGGGACAGAGGGTCTAAACAAGGGGACAGTAAAAGATACAGGGTGAAAAGGAGAAAGATATATGACAGTCATTGAGTGTGGGATGAAGAGGCGCAGTGAGAACTAAGGGGCAGGATTTGTCTTGTAGATTATCAAAACAGGTGGGGAGTGGTCCATAAAAATAACTGTAGCAATAGGTTATAGGTTGGATGGTAAAGGACAAGGGTTGCCTTAGGGAAGGCAGTTAGGATAGATGTGGGGTAAATACAGGTGTCTGCTAAGGGATTGCTGTGGCAATGGAAAAGAAACATTTCCAAAAGACATTATAGATAAAAAGAACTGGCAGACTCAATTATTTGGATGTGAGAAGAAAGAAGAAGTAAAGACTAGCCATCTGCAAGGCTGCTGTGTGGATCTTTGTTGGAACTGCCCTTGAGGACATCTTCAGCGGCAACTGTGTGAAGGGCTGGGGGAGCCCCGAGGCACAAAGTGGAAGAGACAGTCTTGAGGGTCTTATGTGTATGTGGGAGATCTGATCCCAGTTGAAGCAAAGTGCTCAAGGGTAGGGGCTCAGAAATAATAATTGAAAGTCAAGAACTTGGTTTTTGCACTGTTTCCTCAAAGTGGAAGCACTATTTGCATAACACCTTTGTCCTGTGGACCTGTTCTGTGTATACCAGAGAATTAGCATTCTTGCTTCTCTCCCCTCCCAACCTCCCTCCCAATAAAGGCCAGTAGCACTTCACTGGACAATAGGAAGGGGCTCTACATATATCCCAGTTCTCCCGAGGATAGGGTTCCTGACCCTGCAATCCATTGAGAACCCCTCCGGAATAGAAGATCTAAATTCAGAGACAGTGTTGTCCAAGAGATACCAAGAGATAATAGTGTGGGAGAAAGTCCAAATGCAAAAAGGTTCCCAAAAGGAGGGTAATTAGTAGTGTCAAACGTAACAGAAAGACCAATGAAAATGGACACCTTGAAAAACAAAAGACAAATGGGGTGTTGATTCTTGTAACACTGTTAGCTATTCCAAAACAATTACGTGTTGTCCTACATGATAAGTAATCAGACAACTGCATTTTTTCAGGCATGGTTCAATTTTTATGCTTCATTGTTACAATCACCTTCATAGAGTTAAACAATCTGAAAATCTAACTCTGTTAAAAAATATACATATGTTTGTATATGTACATGTTAAATGGCCTGATTCATAGGAACAGTATGGCTTTTATAATAAAAAATCTTATCTCATTGTTGTTATATATCCATTAATGCCATCTGGGTAGCTATCTATAGGATGACAATATGCAAATATCAGGAAACTTTGCTAAAATTTTCCTTTTAGTTCTTTCTAAATGTAAAAAGAATTTTGTGAGTGTGTGTGGAAACAAAATGTCAATACCACCGTTTGAAAATGAGCTTTTCCAACTACAATGATTTTTTAAAATTGAAACCGCGTACATTTTTAAAACTTTATTTTATTGAAGTATAGTTTCTTTACAACATTGTGTTAATTTTTGCTGTACAGCAAAGTAATTCACTTACATGCACACACACACATGCATTTTTTTTACATGGTCATGATAATTTTTGTAATTAAATGCAGCTAAGAAGCTGATAATGGCATCTTTCTTATCGATCATGCACCTTCAAAGATGCTTGAGCTCTTGACCTGCATTTTTTTTTTTGTATATATAGTTTATCCTTGAAGTTGCACAAAGGTTTTGTCATTGTTTTATCTTTTGGAATATTCTCTCTTGGAAGTAAAATGGAGAAGGTCATTTTTATGTATTATTTTTCTTTCTCTTTATTCAACTCCTGCGTTTGAGTACTTTGTTTGGCATATGGTCTTTGAAATGATTACGGTTGTCCATTTCCACTGAGTTTTGTTGGTTATACTGAATCACATCAGATAAAATTTGTGAATATCTCCTTAGTGTTCTATCAAAGTCATCTCTAAATTGTTGGTTCAGGAGAACTGTATTCCTCCTTCAGTTCTAGCCACCTTGTTCCCCCAAGATTGGAAAAGGAACTAGGGAATAATATTTCTAAACATAAAATACTACTATTTTAAAGGTCTTAAATTCCTTTTTCCAAATCTCGTATTGTCAACAAAGGTCTTTTTTCCTCCTCATAATGTTCACAGTGATCTGCCCTTTTATGAATGCCTTGAGACTATCACACAAAGCTAACGGTGAGGGAGCAGATGCCTCATTCAATTCCAAATAGAAGGAAATCTGTTGTCTCAAATAATCCCTAAATTCAGACACTTTCAGACAGCTATTATCAAGAGACCACATTCTAAGAGCAGATGTGTTATTAAGGCTGAGAAATGTTATGAGGACTTCGTGATCTGACAAGTGATTTCAATCTATCCAACATTCCAACATTTCATCTTTTAATAAATTAGAGATTAAAATATCCATCTTGGGGAGACAAGTTGTATAAGGTAGTTGGGAACTGGAATTGTAACTGATAGTTCATTTCCATGCAAAACCTTCTTTAAATTATGCTTATAGATGCCTCTTTTATATAAAATCTGTTCATTTGACTAAAACAATTATGATGTATTTTAATCTCCACATTCAATCCTGTGGATCCTTCCCACAGCTATGAAACACAACTCCTGCCTTTCAGTGAGGTAGGAAAAACAAATACCTCCAGGCTTCAGTTGTCCCACCTAAATGTGCTCAATCATTCCTCTATCCCATTAAGTTTACTGCTGTGTGATTACTCTGTTTAGAGCCTTTTCAGTGAGGCAATTACTGGAAATTCAGCTGAGGGCTAGTACTCTCCTTTTCTTGTCTGCTACTACACCTCTTTTCTCTCCCTCTCTCTCTCTCTCTTAAAGTACAGTAGAGTTCTTACACTCCTTGGATAATAGACTCTTCTTTTTGCATTCAAGTGAATGTTTTTCAACCAGCCCTATTCAGAATCACAAAGTGTACTATCCATAACAAAATGTACATTCCTCAGCATTCGCAAACTGCTTTATATCCAGGGGCTGTACTTTGATCTCCCCAAAATACCAGTGGTGCTGTGAAATTTTTACATAATCCTATCATTGTCAAATATAATAAAACTTAGATCCAGGTGAGTATCTATCACTGTGAATAACCTGAACAGCAGCAAAGGTGCCCAAATTCTCTTCAGCTAAGATATCTCCAACTGTATCCTGTTTGAAATTTATGTTCTACCTGGATTTACAGAAAGTGGATAATGAAATGGTCTTGACTGGTTTTCTTTCACTGTCTGGAATTGCTCTCCTGGCTCCACATCTGAAGGTGCTTCTTCAGTAGGAAATTTGGGAGCAGAAAGTAAATCATTTCCTAATATTGTCCTTTGGCAGGTAATAATTTTATCTTAGATCTTAAGGGTCAGAATTTGGCAACCAAATTCAGTAAATAGACGTTACACTGTAATTTTAAAATACATTAAGTTGTCAAAATTTTCAGTATGGAAATGTGGTACAACCAAAAGAATGGAACCTGACAGCTGGGCAGATGGGCAGCTCTTCTCTTTCTCAACAGGCTTGTAGCCTCATCTTGGTCTCCTGTGGGATTCCCTCTACCAAAACACTTCTGATTTTTCTGCATTTAACAAATTTAAGTTTTATGATTGTTGTTATCCAAAACTTGTTGTTTATTCATTCATTGGTTCAATGTTTATCTAGTTCTTACTAAGTGAGACGTAAAATAAACATGTTTGAAAAGTCTTTGGAAAATAGACATTAAATAAAGCTTGCTACAGACCACAAAAGTGATATAATTTTGAACTCGTTGCAGTGAATTTTCTAAGAATACAGATTTCCACAAGAAGTTGAATGAGAACAAAAATTAGTGACAACTTTGCAATTTATCAGCTCTGTATCTAAGAGCATCCTACCTCAGAGTCCTAATCTCTCTAAAGTGGCAGTGACTAAGTAAGCACTGACTGTATACAGGCATGTTTAGGGCACTTTGGGGAATACAAAGATAAGTCAGACACAGATTCTGACCTTGTTTAGCTTCCAGTAGTTATGAGAACAGACAGGCATGTAATTACAGGACAGAGAAGAGATGCTTGTGGCGAGAGAGGCACAAGTCTACAGGCAAATTCAAGAAAACAAGTCACTGTTTGCATCTGGGGATATGCGGAAGGAAAAGGTATTTGGTTTGGGTCTTAAGGAATGCGCGAAATTTGGATGTACAGAAATAGGTAGGATTTTATGCCAGGCGGATGGAGCATGAAGAGAAAACCCAGAGGTGGGATGAAGCACAAGCCCCAGGCTCAAGTTCAAAGGCAGTGCCTTGTTTGCTTCCTTGCTTGTTTGTTTTTGGTGAAGAACACTCTTGATTTTATTTCTAGGCTCAGGGGCATTTGTCCAAGAAAATATTGTAAAGGTGGTTTGGGGGAGGGGTGGGAAAACAATGGCATAGAGTCCTGGATCAGGTGTGGGGCACAGGGCCAAGGGGAGGGACACCGGAGAGAAAGAAGGTGAGGTGGAGCCAAGAACGAGTGTGTGCAGAGGTTCAGGCAGGGCTCGGGGGAGCTGGGAGGCCATACCTAATGGCATCTGTGTTCTCTATGACAGGTTGGCATCTGTTGAGTCGAAGGAGCCAGGGGTGGAGGCTGAGAAGACTGATGAAGATTTAGAAGCTCTGATGAAATGGATGGGGAAAGGGGCCAACTATGGTTATATAGAAGAATTGCTGAGCGGTCCTGAGGGCCCAACTGAAATCGGAACCACACGCTCGCAGTGGAACCAGACAGGATGTGTTTTCCTCTAAACACCCGAGTGTGGGAAGATCCAGGAAAAGGAAACATGAAAGATAGAAGGCACAAAGAGGAAACACAAGAAACCTGATGAAGCCAGGTCACAGGGTGAGCAGGAGGATCAGGGATCAGTAGCGCAGCGCAGTAAGTAGCAGGATGGAGGCCAGTGTTGGTTTTGAGGGAGGGCTTGGAGAACCTATTTTCTCTGATTAACAGGCAGGGAGGAGTTTCAGCAAATTTTCTTTTTCTGAGGGTTGACTTTGTCAGGTCCCATTAAAACTGACAAATAAGTAAAATTTCAGGACATATATTGTGAACATTCAAAAATAACAGCAAGGAAGCATGCAAGTGAAGCTCTGTGCTCCCTTAATGTGAATTCATTCCTAGCGTAGGCACTATATGGGAAACCATCTAACTCGAGAAAGGCAAGTAGGCTTAAACTGATAGACCAGCTCCGCCTGCTTGATGGTGGCTGCTTGGGGTGTTGTGTTAACAGTTCTGAGGATCAGTGTGCAACAGCATTGTGATCAATTTATGACGGCCAGCAAGGTCACAGAAAAGGAGAGTGGGGAATATACACCACAAACTTGCCATTCATGCAGTGGATAGAACACAAAAGGTTTTTATTTTCTCATGTATTGTTACTAAAGCAGTACAAAATTGTGCTCAAGTCACTTAATTTGCTATTATTGGTTAACCTAAAATGAAAGATAATATTTACGTGTATCTAAATGCATTGCAAGTATTTTTATTTGCAAAGCCCTCTGAGCATAGGAGATGACACATAATTACAAATTATGATAATGTGAGCAATGTGCTTTGTCAAATACAGGCTTATCTTTTATCTGAACTACATTACTAATAGGAGACATGTTTGGTTTAAGTGAACTTCGTCCATGGATATATGATTCTAATATCTTTCCATCGCTGGAAACTTTAAAGACATTTGTACTTTAACAGGCTGACAAAAATAAGAGAAATGCAATGGTTGTTTTATTTATTGAGGACAAGAAGAGAACTGTGCTCACAGTGACCTCTTTAAGGTTCTGCATGTGTGTCCTCGTTTGGCTAACCCGCCAAGCTGGGGAACTGGAGGAATACTGAGGGGGGCGGTAATCTGCAGGAGGCAAATAGCTCACCAGGCGAAGGCAGAGATCAGACCTAGTCTTGAGACTTCTAGTCCGGGGTCTTCCCATCACCAGGAAAGAAGCAGGGTGTTATCTTCTCTGCACATGGATAACATATTTGAGCTAAAAATAAATGTTAAAAATGCTATCAATTTTGCACATCATATGAGTTAGAAATCATGATCACTGCAATGCTGGAAATGTACATTTTAAATGGCTTCTACCTTTTTTTATCAGCAGAAAGAGATATTTTCCAAATGCATCTATCGAGTTTTGCTTTAGAAACCGATGAGAAAGGAAGGCAAAATTGTACTAGTGGAGGTTGTCAACTGAAACTTACTGAACTTCCGAGAGTGTGAACCAGAGTCGAGTGACCTTTGATAACACTCATCTCACCCTGCTTGGTTCCTTTTCTCTTGTGTTATTAGAGCCTAAGTATGGATTATGTTGTTTGCTCATAACCTTTTTGGTCAAAGCTTGGTGCCCGTCCAGGAGAGCCAGGGCCACACTAGCCAGCTGAGCGCTGTAGAGGTATTGATGAAGTAATAGACAAAAGTAGCAAGTGAAGCTGGTCCTCTGAAAATCCAAAGGCAATGCCAGCTTGCATTCCTACAAAGGGGCTTCTGGGGTTCAAATAAAAATAGTTTTTCTAACTAAAAAACAAATCTAACATATTAAGTGTTTCATTGAAGGCCCCAATTATGTCTAGAGTTTTGCACTGAGTTTATTTTAAAATGTATCTGGAAAAGCTGGTGTCCAAATTTTCCCATAGACTTACACATGATGAGAATCTGTCTCCTTATATTTAGCTGCAGGCCACCTAACAAGTTCTTAGGCGAAACACATTATTTTGCTGGTACAAGAAGAATAAATACTGTATTTGGAAAGTTCCAGTGTTCTTTAAAATGTTACTGTTTCCATAGCAATAACATAATGTACTAAAGAGTAGAATAGTGTTTCTTTAGAAACCACGTGTGTATGGATGCATGTTTCCACGAAGGGTTTTGAAGCTTCTCACCTGCTTGAGGTCCCAAAATGGAACAACAGGGGTTAATGGAATCAATTGTCATCTTATGAAATGGAACTGGGGCAGTATTTTTACTGCCTGGTTGTATGTCAGCCTTCTGCTTTTGGTCATGTGTACACATATGTAGTTTCTTAGGCTCTGTGCTCTTAGATGGTGAGAATAGACTTACATTCATTCATCACACTGAGTCAACAAATATTTATGAGGCATCTAAATGCCACGTATATTTCTAGGCACTGAGAACTCAGAGATATTATGAAGTGTATATGTGTGTGTGTATATATATATATATATATATATATAAAATACATATATATATTTAGAGAAACCTTACAGTTTTTGTCTGGAAACAGAAGGCTTCGTGGGGCAAATGGAGAATTACACAGGAATGGAGCTTACATTCTAATGGAGAAAACAAGGAAATTCTCTTTAAACAAAAAATGTCACATCCTGTACAAATGTGCATATGAAAGTGCTCCTTGATGATATTCGTGATGTTTTCAATGCTTTGCAAGAACACAACATCAAAGAATAGAATATTAATAAGGTAAGGAATAAGGGAAAAGAAGAGAGAAGGAGAGAGTGTGCTTAGTCACTCAGTCGTGTCTGACTCTTTGTGATCCTTTGGACTGTAGCCTGCTAGGCTCTTCTTTCCATGGGATTTTCAGGCAAGAATACTGGAGTGGCTTGTCATCTCCTCCTCCAGGCAATCTTCCCAGCCCACAGAGTGAACCCACATCTCCCGTGTCTCCCGTACTGCAGGCGGATTCTTTACCCCCTGAGCCATCAGGGAACCCAACATCAAAGAATAGCATATTAGTAAGGCAAGGAATAAGAGGAAATAAGAGAAAAGGAGACAGGGCTGGGAAGAACTGTAATTGATACAGTGACTCCCAGGTTGTTCTTCCAGGGAACACACCTAGGATGAGCCTCAGTGTATTTAAGGTAGCACAGGTGTTTTAGGATGGGCACAGTTAAGGCGTTACAAAGACATGTAAAGACTGGGGAGTGAGGGAATGCTCTTGGAGAAGATGCAGCAGGGAGGAGTGTTCCTTAGGATGTGACTGTGATCTTTACACCTCACAGTAACTCGGAAGACTCTTTCTGAATATCTGCCTCCTCTTTATTCTGGCTTCAAGTCCAGTGCCTCTGCCTTCGCACAACCCTCCAAATTTGTCTCCTGTGCTGATTTGTGCCCTGATGAGCCCCACTTTGCTCTTTACTCCTGGCTTCAACTCCCAAAGCTGAGAGAATGGACCGGTGGAAGGAATGTCACTGGTTAACTAATGGCCCTCCGGCATCTGGCAAGGAGGATGCGGGTCACAAATGTCTCCATGCTGGGTCATCACTATTCAGAGAGAGAACAGAAAAGGAGCAGGGTGTCCACACGCCCTCCCCGAGGCCACACATCTTTGTCTCTTACACAAGGCTCTGCTTGTGCTTTCAGTAGCCAGACCTCGAAATAGTTAACATCTTAAGAAGCCTGTGTCTATCTGCCATGTGCATGGTCCTTTTGTGCTGCAGTCTTGCGGGTGCCCTGGTCAGAAGCAAGCAGCAACCTCTCTGCTCTCCCAGACTTTAAGGTTTGGCTAACTGTCTGCATTGCTCCACACAGCTCTTGGCTACAGACACGTCTCAAGCCGCCATGGGAGGAGAAAGAGCTTCGTGGGCCAGATGCAGGGTCACGGAGTCAAAAAGGCTCCCAGGGTGGCCACCCTTTCTTCAGAATTAGACAAGTTGACCAGCTACCCCAGATCCCTTCTTAGACCCTGCTAATAAATCAGTAAGCAGCCAGGTCACAAAAAAAGAGTGCTGAAATGTAAGCACATATTTTCCAGTGAAGCATTTCAACGTTTTCCTTTTGCTCCCAGCAGGGTCAGAAGTCCCAAAGGAAGGCGGTGGGGGCAGAGGGGGGAAAGGAATCTAACTCTATCAAGAAAGAGAATTTTTGGTTGCCAACCACTCAGTTCTTTCAACCACTGTGATTCTACCCAGATGTTCATTCTTAAATGCAAAGGCATCATTTTCTTGCCAAGAGGTGGAATGATTGATCAAACCTTCTTTAAATCATTTCATCTTATCCATTCCCATCTGAAAGAGCAGATATTGCATTAATATTAATATTCTTATTGTCTCCTTTGAGAGAAAAATGCCCCTGTAACCCCCCTCCCAATTACTGCCAGCACCATGGGGATATGAAGTTCGAGAAGGAAGCTACCAATGCAGGGACTGCAGTTGTTTTATTAGCAACAGCTGGTGGCAGTCTCCTGCCCACTTTTTTTTTAATGCTATGCTTGTCAGATCCAGCTTCTTGAGACTGGATGGCAAAGGGTAAAACAAGAACATGGCATAATTCAGCTTTACTTGCAGAAAAAGGGATTTATGCTAAAGAGGATGCAGGCAATATTCAGAAGCTGATTAAGAAATGTAACAAAAAAGTATCTGAACTCAATATTGTGGAGGTAAATTTTGAGCAATTAGACAAACATACTGAGTAACTGAAACCACCTGCAGGATTTGAAAAAACGCTCTTTCCTTCTCGTTTGTCCAAGGTCCCTTTATAGGAATGAAAATGTGGGCTGCATATGTCTTACATTTATCCTCATTGTAACTTTATGTTTGTGATCAAGGGTGGAGTTTGCAACACCAAGGCTCCTTCTAACTGTGTTGGAAACAGTTGACCATCAAAAGGAAATCTGTGCCATTTGCCCAGCAGAGAAATAAATCTTCCATTACTCACTTTTGCCCTGATTTTTATCTGAGAAGCCCAAATGGACACTGTTTCATCTTATTTCATGTTTGGAATTCAAGGTAGCATTTTCAAGTATATTAAATTCGCATGTGGAATGTATATTTAACAAAAACTTTGGCTGGTTAAATGAGTCCTTTGTAACGGTAGCTTTTTCATTTGTTTTTCCTAATCTGATCAAATCACATGAATGTCATGTATATTTCAAATATAAAATTATATATATATATATATAATTTCATATGTGTATATATATGTATGTATGTGCGACATGGTGGTGAAGAATCTGCTGCTAATATGGGAGACATAAGAGATGTGGGTTTGATCCCTGGGTCAGGAAGATCACCCGGAGTAGAAAATGGCAACCCACTCCAGCATTCTTGCCTGGAAAACTCTGGAAAATTCCACAGGCAGGGGAGCCTGGTGGGCTATAGTCCCTGTGGTTGCAAAGAGCTGGACATGACTGAGGCACTAAGCACTGCACATCTATAATTAATGAACAAAGACCATACTGTCAGAGTTATGCAACCACTCTAATTTTATAAAATACTAATTACATATCACACAAATAAGAACACTTATGAATTCACATGTGAAAACACATGACAAGTATTTGTAGAAAAGGGGCATGGTTAAGAAATGCACTTCTTGGTCAAGTCCGTAAATAATGACTGTTGGGGGGAAAACGGTTAACATAAACCAGAATGCGGATCTATGATGTGCCTGCCTCTGGGGGAGAAAGACTAGAATAATGCCAAATGGAAAGAAATATTGGCCACCCTCCCAATCTCTTTCATGTGTAACAAATTTAAGACATACATTTCTTCCCTATGGATCAAATATTCTTGAAAATAAAAAATTCTAAAAATAACATTCAGAAAACTAAGATCATGGCACCTGGTCCCATCACTTCATGAGAAATAGATGGGGAAACAGTGGACACAGTGGCTGACTTTATTTTTTTGGGCTCCAAAATCACTGAAGATGGTGATTGCAGCCATGGAATTAAAAGACACTTGCTCCTTGGAAGGAAAGTTATGACCAACCTAGACAGCATAATAAAAAGCAGAGATGTTACTTTGCCAACAAAGGTCCGTCTAGTCAAGGCTATGGTTTTTCCAGTGGTCATATACGGATGAGAGAGTTGGACGATAAAGAAGGCTGAGTGCCGAAGAACTGATGCTTTTGAACTGTGGTGTTGGAGCAGACTCTTGAGAGTCCCTTGAACTGCAAGGAGATCCAACCAGTTCATCCTAAAGGAGATCAGTCCTGTGTGTTCATTGGAGGGACTGATGTTGAAGCTGAAACTCCAATACTTTGGCCACCTGATGAGAAGAGCTGACTCATTGGAAAAGACCCTGATGCTGGGAAAGATTGAGGGCAGGAGGAGAAGGGGACGACAGAGGATGAGATGGTTGGATGGCATCACCGACTTGATGGACATGGGTTTGGGTGGACTCCGGGAGTTGGTGATGGACAGGGAGGCCTGGTGTGCTGCAGTTAATGGGGTCACAAAGAATCAGACGTGACTGAGCGACTGAACTGAAATATAACAATGAACACTTACAGGACTAGTGCTTGATCCTGTGATGGGATCTTACAGACAGCCACACTAATACTACTATGACATGCACAGTCCCCCTCTCGATAGTGCTGCTTCATGGGCTGTGCACTCCTTGCTCTTGTTTTTATGGTCAGAGCAGAGAAAAGTTCACTGCAAAGAAAGCACTCCTGACATTGGAACCATGGTCTGTTTTAAGTATAGTTTACCTGTATATGATAGTTCAGTGGGTACAATCCTGGGGATTCATTTGCTTCTTAAAACTTATAAAACACATTTTTTTTTCAGGAGGAAGAAGACACTGCATGCTAAATGAATGTTGGAACATTATTTTTAGACACTCTAAAAATTGTTGTGGTAGGCAGAATTATGGTCCCCAAAGATGCCCACTTCCTAATGCCTAAAACTGTGACAATGTTACCTTACATGGCAAAAAGAGATTTTGCAGATGTAAGTCAAGGGTTTTGAGATGGGGAGGTTATCCTGGATTGTTCAGGTGACCCAAAGTAATACCAAGAGTCCTTAAAGATGGAAGAGGGAGGCAGAGGAATAATCAGTGGGAGATGTGACCCGAGAAAAAGGGTCAGAGAGGTTGTGATATGAGGATTAGACCGCCGTTACTGGCTTTGAAAAAGGATAAAGGGGGTAATTATTCCAGGAATGCAGCAACCGTCAGAAACTGAAAAGTGAAAGGAAGTGGACTGTCCACTAAAGCACCCATAAGTGATAGAACTCCGTGGGCACCACGATTTTCGTTCACTAAGACCTGGGTGAGCTTCCCTCCTGGCTCAATGGTAAGGAATATGCACGCAGTGCAGAGGATGCAGGTTCCATCCCTGGGTTGGGAAGGGCCACTGGAGAAGGGAATGGCAACCCACCCCAGTACTCTTGCCTGGGAAATCCCATGGGCGGAGGAGCCTGGCGAGCTAGAATCCATGGGGTCACTAAAGAGTCGGATACGACTTAGCAACTAAACAACAACAAGAAGACCTGGGTGAAACTTCAGTTCTCCAGAACAGCGAGGAGATAGTTGTTTTAAAGCCCTGAGTTTGTGGTAACTTACGCCAGCAGCAATAAGAAACTGTCAATAATATACTTGTGATACCTGCTTTTTTGTGCGTTTGTTTCTGAGGATTCTATTTGGAATTAACGACTCACTGGCTCCAGAATGTAGTACCAGAACAAGCCACCAAGACAAACCCAGACAGAGAAGGAAATGGATGTGGAAGGATGAGATTGCCCCCAAAGAGTAAATGTAACAAAACTATTTATCATTTCAATTATATTTTCTGGCAGCCCCTTAGAGGAAGCTGTGATTTTAGTTTCAAGAAATGATACACCTTGGGTTGGCATTACTGACATAGGGCTTTATTTAGAATTTAAAAAGAATGAAAACATGCTCTCATGTTAATGATTTAGCCAGTAGCAATACAAAATCTGAATTTTAATGCCTCCGTTTTTTGTTAATATGTTTATCTCACAACAAACTAAAGTGACAACAGCAAAATCAATATCTTTGATGTTATTCAAGGGTTATCTTTTAAATCTGTGGGAGAAGTCTTGATCAAACAGTTCCTCTTCGTTTCATTCTCTTTCATCAAGGAAGTTAGAGGTAGAAAACATTCAATAGATCATAAATTAATGAACCTGTGTTAGTGCAGGTGTCCTTGCTAATTAATAAAGGAAAATAAAATGTGAAGCTTGAATACATCTAAATTCATTTCAGTCTTGGAAAAAGATTAAAAATTCTTTTCCTTATACCTAGACAAAATTTGCTCGTTTTACACTAAAAGTAGATTTATAAAACCCTGACCCTAAAGCTTAATCTCACTGATTCTTTTTAAACAGATTTTCTCCTAAAGAGAGAAACAGGCAGAATTGGGCAGTCAGGAAATTCCCACAATGCCGTGTCGCTAGGCAGCATCCCCAAGCCAAGTCACTTGCTGAAGCTACCTTTTGTCTGTCCCAAGCCCCTTTACTTGTTACTGACTTCCTTCTAGTGGATTGCAGGTATCTAATACATTAGAGCTATAAACCTCAGAAAAGATGTGCCTCCTAAATGGGTGTGTAATGTTACGAAATAGCACACCTAGCTTCCCTGGTAGCTCAGTTGGTAAAGAATCTGCCTGCAATGCAGGAGACCCTGGTTTGATTCCTGAGTTGGGAAGATCTGCTGAAGAAGGGATAGGCTACCCACTCCAGTATTCTGGCCTGGAGAATTCCAAGGACTGTATAGACTGTGGGGTCACAAAGAGTCGGACACGACTTAGTGCCTCTCACTTTCACTTTCACACTTAGACATGGAAGTGGATAAGAATCAACATCAATAAATAAGAAAGCTGAATTTCTTTCATCACTTAGCCTCAGAAATTACACACCAACATATCTGTAATGTATTGATTTCACGGATCACCTTTTCTTATTGTAGGAAGTGGCTACACAAAGGCGTGAAAACTAGGAGGTGACCCTTAAGGAGAACCACGTTTTTAAGTTTTTATTTTGTATTGGTGTGTAACCAGTTAACAAACAATGTTGTGATAGATTCAGGTGAACAGTGAAGGGACTCAGTCATGCATGTACGTGTATCCATTTTCCCGGAAATTCCCCTCTCATCCAGGCTGCCACCATAACGCTGAGCAGAGTTCCCCGTGCTTGTTGTACAGTAGGTCCTTGTTGGTTATCCATTTTAAATATAGCAGCATGTACATGTCAATCCCAAACTCCCCACCTAACCCTCCCCCTCATCCTGTCCCTGCCTAGCAACTATAAGTTTGTTCAAGAGGGCCATTTTGGAGGCTAACCACTACACAACAGATTATCTTCCTTCAAACACATTAGTTACTTTTGGCCCTTTTAACTCCAACCTACAGAGAAGCACATCCCCCAGAACTGGAAGTTTACCTAATTGTCTGCCTTTATCCCCTTCTTCCAGAGTAGTAGCACCCGTATGATGACTACAGGGCTTTGACTCCAAAGACTGATGCAGTTACTAAGAAAAAAAATTATCTGCCAAGTAAGTCAAGCCCATGAATAATGTTTTCTATGCTCTGAGAGAAAGCTTTTCTTTCTTCTCAGTGCAAACAAGCAAACAACAAAAAAATAGCTTCTGCCTGAGTATCAACCAAATACTTCAAGACTTGACTTTTGGGGAGTCACTGAATTCACATGGATGAAGGAAGAACGTCATACTTTTTTACTTCCATGGCAAAATATCTTGAATACTAACTCTTCTCCATTATCCATAGTTAATGGAAAATTCAAGACTCTGAATCTGATAGAAGTGACAAATTCTACACAGCAGTGGACGTCATTTCAAAATTGTTGGCCAAGTCTTAGATGTGAGTACATGCCAAGGTCAAACGCAATGAGACACGATGGTATGTTGTGCTTTTCTAGGTTGCTATAGCAAAGTACCACAGACTGTGTGGGCTGACCACAGAAATTTCTCTCTCACATTTCTGAAGGCTGGAAGTCTTGAGATCAGTGCATCAATATGGTCAGGCGTCAGCTGGTCAGGTTTTGGGGAGAGGCTTAGCAAGTAGGTGGTGCTAGTGGTGAAGAACCTGCCTGCTACTACAGGAGACATAAGAGACTCAAGTTCAGTCCCTGGGTCAGGAAGAGCCCATGGAGGAGGGTATGGCAACCTACTCCAGTATTCTTGCTTGGAGAATCCCATGGATAGAGGAGCCTGGTGGGCTCTGTCCCCAGGGTTGGGAAGAGTCAGACACAACTAAAGCAACGTAGCACACATGCACACAATACGAAATCTGAATTTTAACCCAGTCAGGTCTGGATGAGACTTAAGAATTTGTCTGAGAATTGGATCTAGTTTTTTAAATCTGGTTACCATCTAGGTCACCACTCTGAGTGTGCATGGGTGTAAAATTTTTCTAAGTCAATTTGTTACTACCTAATTTAAGCAGCATTTCTGAAAATGTGCATAAGAATAACAAATGAGGTTGGGTGTTTTTTTTTTTTTTTTTTTTGTCCTAATAGTATTAATGGAGAGTTCTCCAGACTGGAGTTAGCTTGCTGCTGACCTTTCGGGTTTATCTTAAAGATTGTTCTTAGCTTCACAGCTTCCTTCTTGTGACTTTCTTGATTGACAAGAGAAGAGTACCACAGGGTCCTATTAGTGGTGGTGGGCAGGTGATTTATCTTCCGCTCCAACCTAGGAAACACAAAGCTGCTATAGTGCAATTGAAAGATATTTATATTTATCAATGGCCTATTCTCATTTTCCTCTTTGTTTTCTCTTATTTATTTAACTCTTGCTAAAAGCCCGGCAGGTCGTTTGTCAAGAACCTACGTGCAAATCTACTGAAAATATTCTTCTATGTAACTTACTTTCATTTTCAGTCTGTTACTAGCCTTCTCAATGCCCAGGATTCTGATGGACATTGACCTCTAATAGGCACTCAGCACAGTAGCAAATGTGTTGTTCTGAGAGGGAGAAGGAAAGAAGCCCTTCAAGTGTAGCTTCCTAATGGAGTCATTCTGGGAGACACTGACCTAGCTAATGGCCCCAGTGTATTCACTGTCAATGTCCATCTCTAAACAGCCACACACAAATTCTATAAATTCACAGAAGTGCAAGATGTTTAAAGGACATAAGGGAGTAGGAAGACAGTGGTTGAATATTCAAGAGAATCCAGCTGACAAAGCCTGCAGTTCAAGAAGCAAGCTCCAGGTGGTGGTGGGTGGAGCTCAGATCTGTTGAGCTTGAAAGTCACATCCAAGATTGTCTGCTCACTGCTTCCATTGTTAGTGTTATTTTTGCCAGCTCAGTGTTAGATGCAGCATCAAAACTTGGAACTGACATTCCACATTCTCCATCACTAGTCCATCTTTGGCTCTCCATCATAACATTGGCATCAATCCCTTTAGAACTTTACCTCATAGAGGCAAGACTTTGAGACAATTGCAAGGTCCACAGAGTTATTTCTTTTTAATTTTACTTATTTATTTGGCCATGTCATGGCCTGTGGAATCTGACTTCCCCAACCAGGGGAAGCATGTACCCTGAAGCATGTACCCTGAAGCATGGAGCCTCAACCACAGGACCACATGGAAGTCTCCACAGAGTTATTTCTGACTCTCTTCTCCCCTTTTCCTACTCAGTGATACTCTTTCTTATTATTCATAAGGAGATGACCCATACAAATGCTATCATGCAAGAGTGCTAATAAATCAAGCTGCACTTCCAGAATATTAGTTCATATTTTGTTGCTCCCATCTGGTTCCAGCTGGTTTTCCCATTTTGCCAACAAGGTGAATGGAAGGGGAGCAGATCATAGGGAGCTCAGGGGCAGATTCAGAAGCACCTTGTCTTATCACTTGCTTTCGTTGGGATGGTTACCATCCCAACAGACGACCTGCCCATCTTCCTTAGTTGCCAAGGCAATGACTAACAGGGTCTCCAGTTAGACACAAGGGCTTTCACCAGTTCAAACAAAGCAATGGGAAAATATGTTTTCTTGACCCTTCACAGGAAATCCTGCCCAACACATGCAAGAATGTACCATTTCCTGGACCATCAGTTGCTCAGGTCCAGCCATCAAGGATAGCCTTGCATAAACCTGGAAAAAGATGCTCAAATTCTCATTGAATGAGAAAACCCAAAGTCGACCCAAAGTTGTTACCCAAGTTTAAACAAGCCAACATGCAGCAAAATCCAAGCATGAATTAGCTGGGCCTCTGGGATAAAAATTGGCATGTATGTTTCAAAATAGACTAAAAGAAGGGGAAAGATAGACATTTGATCCTGATATTGCTGATTTTCTCTGCTTAGTTTTTGACTTCTTACAGAGTTTCTACCCACTAAGAGGAACAGGGAAAGGTATTGGTCTGAAAGAAAAGAAATTGTCTCATGATAATAGAAACAAACAATGACTTAGTTTCTTTATTATAAAAACCATGGCCTCATGTGAAATAGATGACCAGCACGTTTGATGCGTGAAGCACGGTACTCAAAGCTCTGGGACAAGCCGGAGGGATGGGGTGGGGAGGGAGGTGGAAGGGGGTTCAAGATGGGGGGACTCACGTGCACTTGTGGCTGATTCATGTCAATATATGGCAAAAACCATCACAATATTGTAAGCTAGCTATTCTCCAATTAAAATTAATTAATTTAAAAAAACAAAAAAACAAAAACTGTGGCCTCGAAATTAAGAGGCAAGCTGCAGTTTCCTTCCCTGTGTCCTGGGGAAGTCACAAGAATAGTTAATGCACAGCTGTCTTGCTCTGCACTGGCCTTCTCAGATGGTGACATATCAGACCAGCAGTGGTGTCTGCAAATAAAATAATGAGAGAAACATCTGTCTTACTGTTCCTCTCTTACCCAGGCAAATGACATTTAAGATTCTCATCTTGGACTTGCAACTGCCCTCATTACCACCCCACCCTGTGAAAGGCTGCTTCTGTGTTAACCATATCTCCTTTCGTTGAATCACTTTTTCCTTTAGTAGTATTTTAAGATAGTTTAAAAATGAAGAAGGCAACAGCAAACTGCATATATATCACTGACACTACCAGCTTAAGAAAAAAGAGATGAAGAATCCAAAGAAGGGGTTACTGAGGTGCAGATAGCTTTTTCTTCCTTCCTAAGAAATTAGGAGAGGTGGTTCTTTGGAAAAGTTTGTACCTAAAATACTATAGAGGTCTGCAAGTTACAGTCAATCGGATGACAAATGGCATGGTGTTGGGAGGGCTGCCCTCTTATGGTCAGGATAATAGTCCATCTGTGAATCTCTCTCTTTCTGTCTCTCCCATACTTACACACTCTGGCCCATCCACAACTAGACTCCCTGACACAAGGTGTGCAGACAATGTATCCCACAGTAAAGGATAGGGGAATTGGTGTCTAAGGCAGCAAGCTGGAAACACAGGCCTTGTGCTTTCCTGCTGGGTTATCTAGAACATATGCAGAAGTGAAAGTGAAGTCGCTCAGTCGTGTCCGACTCTTGGCGACCCCATGGACTGTAGCCTACCAGGCTCCTCTGCCCATGGGATTTTCCAGGCAAGAGTACTGGAGTGGGGTGCCATTTCCTTCTCCAGGGATCTTCCCAACCCAGGGATTGAACTCAGGTCTCCCGCATTGCAGGCAGACACTTTAAGGAGATACCATTTTTCCTTTGTTTTGGCTTCACACAGAATCAAGATAATTTAGAGCTGGAAGGAATTTCAAAAACTAAGCAATTCAGCACCTAAATGTTTCTCATGAAGGAGCCAAGGCTCAGCACAATGCCCTGGCTCGGCAGAGGGGTGGCAGGACCCCGGGCCCTCAGCCTCTCCTTCTAGACTCTCCTCTCCACCTCCTCAGCCATCTCAGATCCACCTTCTCCAAGCAGCCCGCTGCCTCTTCCCAAAGTACTCTGCTGCTGTTATTTAGAAGGAAAAGAGCACAGAGGTAACATATTTCTGCTGGTATTTTGGTGCATAGACTTGCTGCTTACGACTAACAAGAGGGCCACTCCTGGCTCACCAAGGGCAATGCCAGCTCCGTCTTATTTAGGCCAAAGGAGCCCCACCCTGCCCTTTTTTCATTTGTAAACTAAAACATTTCTGAAAAGGTTCATAACTGTTTTTTAAAAGTTAATTACATGGATTAGTTAATTAAAATAGATTTAATGATTATGAGGTAATGAATCAGATTAAAGACTGCCTACAAGGAAGGCAGGCTTCCCTGGCAGCTCGGTGGTAAAGAATCTGCCTGCCAATGCAGGAGATGTAGGTTTGATCCCTGGATCTGGAGGATCCCCTGGAGTAGGAAAGGGCAACCCACTCCAGTATTGTTGCCTGGAAAATTCCATGGGCAGAGGAACTTGGAGGGCTACAGTCCACGGGGTCTCAAAGAGTGGGACACGACTTAGTGACTAAATAATAGCAACAACAACAAAAAGGAAGGCAGAAGAATAGACCAGTGTAAATTCAAATTTATTCTGGGTTTGGTTAGTATCACAAGTTGATGTTCCATCCATCCATCCAACCAACAAAAGTTTATTCAACCAACATTTCATTCAGAATACCTTTTTGCACATGTTCTAAGTGCTAGTTGAGTATACAAAGTCACATGAAGCACAGTCTAGTTAGGGAGAAAGAAAAGTGTAAGTCGTGATTACACTATGGTATAATAGATATACAACGTACCCATATATTTAACATCATGTACTGTTGACAAAGGTTTCTGCACGGCTGTTTTTAAAATATTTATTTATCTATTTGGCTGCACTGAGTCTTAGCTGCAGCAAGTGGGATTTTCGTTGCATCACACGGGGTCTTTTATTGTTCCTGGGCTTAGTTGCTCTGCAGCATGTGGGATCTTAGTTTCCTGATCAGGGATCAAACCAATGTCCTCTACGTTGGAAGGCAGATTTCTTAACCACTGGACCACCAGGGAGAGCTTCCCTAGTAGCTCAGACTAAAGCATCTGCTTGCAATGCAGGAGACCAGGGTTCAATCCCTACATTGGGAAGATCCCCTGGAGAAGAGGATGGCAGCCTACTCAAGTATTCTTTCCTGAAGAATTCCAAGAACAGAGGAGCCTGGTAGGCTTACAATCCATGGGGTCACAGAGAGTCGGACACGACTGAGGGACTAACACACACACACGACAGGAAGGTCCCCTATGCAAGGCTCTTGGTTGAATGCTATAAAAGACACAATAATAATAGTTCCTGCCCATTAGGAACTTTAATTAGATAGAAACCATAAGACATAAAAAATTCTAATGCAAAGTAGAATGTAGTATCATTTACTCTAATTACTCTATAATTTACAGCATTTTAAAAATTAGGGACAGAAGCTCCCTATAAATACAAAAAAGATGTAGAGTGGCTATTATTATTTTGGAGTAGAATAGAAAAAGATCTTGAGGGTCAGAGTATCTCCTGGGTTAAAGATAATAGTCAGCAAAGAGCCCAGCAGCTTATACAAAGAACTTGACTTTTGGATGCCCAAATAAAATGAGTTCAGCAAATATAAATCATAAGGGAATCAGTGCTCTCTAAACTAGGATTGGTCTTCATGACTTAAGGAAAAATTGGAAGAAATAGAGACATTTCATTTCACAAAGGAAAATAAAGAGAGGGTTTCTAATAAAGGCTAAAGTAACACACTACTTCACAGACTGAAGGAAAGACGGATGCATGCTTTTTAAAATGCATCTATTTTTATTGGACTGTAATTGCTTTACAATGTTGTATTAGTTTCTGCTGTACAACAGTGTGTATCAGCTATATGTGCACATATATCCCTTCCCTCTTGAGCCTTTATCCCACCGGCCTTATCCTACTCCTCTAGGTCGTCACAGCACTGAGCTGAGCTGCCTGTGTTTTACGACAGCTTCCCACTCTATTTTACGCATGGTAGTGTATATAAGTCAATGCTACTCTCTTAATTTGTCCCATCCTCTGCTTTCCCTCCATGTCTACAAGTCTGTTCTCTACATCTGCATCTCTATTCCTGTCCTACAAATAGATTAATCAGTACCATTTTCCTAGATTCCATATATATGCCTTGATATACTATATTTGATGTTCTCTTTCTGACTTTCTTCACTCTATATGACAAACTCTAGGTCCATCCGCATTACTACAAAAGACTCGATTTCATCTCTTTTTATGGCCAAGTAATACTCCACTGGGCTTCCCAGGTGGCGCTAGTAGTAAAGAATCTGCCTGCCCGTCCAGGAGATGCAAGAGATGTGGATTCAGTCCCTGGGTTGGGAAGACCCTCTGGAGAAGAAAATGGTGACCTTCTCCAGTATTCTCGCCTGGAGAATCCCACAGACAGAAGAGCCTGGTGGGCTACAGTCCATGAGGCTGCAGGAAGTCAGACACAGCTGAGTGAGTGAACAAGCAATGTGCCATTGTATATATGTACTGTATTTCTTTATCCGTTCATCAAGACAGATACATTCTTATTACTAAGTCATAGAGGAGACGTCAATGAGGAACTTAAGAGTCCCTTCCTGATACCAACTCTTCTTGTCCTTCTTGTAGATTTTTAAAAGGAGGAAGGCATCATCAGCTGAGTGAACTGAGTTTGGATGTGGTCCTTCCTGGTCATTAGGAGACTGACTTCTTAGGTGATTTTCTCCTTCCATTTTTATTTCAGTGTTATTAAACACTCTAACTGATCCTCCTGTAATTGTTTTTCATTTCACCATGTGAAGAAGAGGACAACAATTATCACCAGGTTTTCCCTTGTCCTTCTTTTGAAATTAGCCTTTCCAATGCCTACATTGTAGTTCCTTGAAGGAGACTCACTACTCTGGGCTTACTTACCAATGAAACCAAATCGCTGGGTATCAGTCTTTCTCTGTCCCCATGTACTGTCTTAAAAAGAGTCATCAAGAATTCTCAATTTTCACCTGACCATCAGTTAAGAGACTGAATGCTCTCTCTACCAACTTCTTCAAACCCTTTCCTTTTTGAAATAAACTAATAAAAATAAAGGCAACAATAAAGTGGGAAATAAAAATTCTTCAAGCTAGAAACATAGTAAAGCTTTGGTTATAATCCTGTTTTCCATTTTTCCACATTCCACAGAACCTAATTTTAATAATATCTCAATTGATTGATTTTGAAATGTTTGTTTATTTCTGTTCTTAATTTTGGCCCACAATCAGTTCTCTAAGTGAATACTTTTCTCCAAATTGTGTTAAGAAAGCGGCTTGACAGGAAGATGAAAATAAAATTTCAAATTTGAACTTAAAATAATTTTGAATTATTTTAAATAATTTAACACTACTTAAGGCATTAAAGATCACATAGGGAGTCATAAAAGTTTTTAAAATGTATAATTTAAAAAACATGTACATTGCCATGATGAAGCAGTGAAAGCCGGATGATAGAAACAGCACTTAAAAAGCGGAAACTGACTTCCACATGTGGAAGCATCTGAACCGAGCAAAACTACCCTTCTCAAACTGTGCTCTTAGCATTTTTTTTGTTTTCCTTGACTCATCCCCATAGCTCATAGGATCTTTGTTCCTAGACTAGAGATTGAACCCAGCCCCTTGGCAGTGAAAGTAGGGAGTCTTAAGCACTGGACCTCCACTGGAAATTCCCTGGACTTCCGCTGGGAATTCCCTGATCTCATCAGTTATCTAAGGGGTCATGAATAGATCATGAAGAAAATACACTTGTGGTGGTTTTAAAACATGGGGGCCAATACCTTGGTACTCCTCCCATTGAGAGATGGAGCTTAATTCTCTTCCCTTTGGGTTGTCCTTATTGATTGGGGCTTCCCTTGTGGCTCAGCTAGTAAAGAATCTGCTTGCCATGCAGGAGACCCAGGTTTGATCCCTGGGTCAGGAAGATGCCCTGGAGAAGGAAATGGCTACCCATTCTAGTATTCTTGACTGGGAAATCCCACGGACAGAACAGCCTGGAGGGCTACAGTCTGTGGGCTCGCTCACCGATTAGCTTCCAACAAAGGAAGTGTGACAGAAGGATTGCTGAGAGGCTTCTGAGACTCAGTAAGAGGGGTGGTGCTGCTGCCGCCATCTACCTCTCTCCCGGAAGTCTCATCCTCACACCGGAACTGCCATTATGTAAGGAAGCCCAAGCTACATGGAGATGACCCGGGTAGCCAATCTGGCTGATGGCTAGGGTCTGATTTTAAATGCCTAGAATTTATTTTAACCAGCTGTGGTAAGACTTGCAGACACAAAAACGAGTCACTTCATGACTTCACAGCTCCTTGTAAACAGAAGGTATGACATATCTCACAGGATAGCATGGAGGTCCCAGGAGGCGGAAGGAGTGAGGGGATCATGTGGGCAATGGTGCAGTGGCCTCCACAAGAAGGAGCAGATGAGATGGGGCAAACAGGCTTAGTGGGGCAAACTGGCTAGTTTGAGGACTTTGACGGGTTCTGAGATGTAGGACTTGCCTCTAGTTGTCTAATACTTGGCCCTGGGTGACTAAGGCATGTAGCTCGGGGCCCAGGGTATGAGAGCCCATAAAGGAGGTGGTTGGCTTGCATATGAAAGTCATTTACTCTCTAGGAACCAGCTGACTCTGGGAGGGGCAGTCCCTCTAGAGGCAGCAAGGCTCTGGATGTCAAAGCATCAGAATAAGAGATCTGCTTAACACGTCAGCTGACAGCCAACATCAACTACCAGACCTGTGAGTGAGGAAGACTTTGAGATGCTCCAGTCACCGTTGTCTGATCACAGTCACAGGAGAGACCTTGAGTGAGCACTGTCTTCCTGAGCCTGGAAGGATCTTTGTTCCTAGACCACGGATTGAACCCAGGCCCTTGGCAGTGAAAGTAGGGAGTCTTAAGCACTGGACTGCCACTGGAAATTCCCTGGACTTCCACTGGGGATTCCCTGATCTCATTAGTTATTTAAGGAGTCATGAATAGATCATGAAGAAAATACACTTGTGGTGGTTTTAAAACATGGCTGCCCATACCTTGGTACTCCTCCCATTGAGAGATGGAGCTTAATTCTCTTCTTCACGCTTTATGTCACTAACGGGTGGTTTGTTAGGTAGCCGTGGATAACCAGAATGTCCTGTTTAAGAAACTGATATATATGTGAAATAGATCGCCAGTTGAGGTTTAATGCATGAGACAGGGTGCTCAGGGCTGGTGCACTGGAATGACCCTGAGGGCTGGGATGGGGAGGGAGGTGGGAGGGGGTTCAGGATGGGAACACGTGTATACCCATGGCTGATTCATGTCAATGTATGGCAAAACCCTCTAAAATATTGTAAAGTCATTAGCCTCCAACTAAAATAAATACATTAACTAAAAAAAAAAAGAAATTGATATTATTGCAAAAGGGTTTCCCAGGTGGTACTAGTGGTAAAGAATGCACCTGCCAATGCAGAAGACGCAAGAGATGCAGGTCTGATTCCTGGGTTGGGAAGATCCCCTGCAGAAGGGCTCAGGAACCCACCCTAGTGTTCCTGTCTGGAGACTCCCATGGACAGAGGAGCCTTGCAGGGTTCAGTCCATAGGGTCACACAGAGTCAGACATGACTGAAGCGACTTAGTACGCATGCATGAATTAGTGCATAAATCACTTTTAGAGGCTATTACTTATACTTGAGACATTGGAAAGAAATGTATATACATGACTAATGTTATATATTCTCATATATAAGACAATCTCCCATGCAAGACATTTTTAAAGCATAATTATGACACTTCGAGAATGATTTAAGCACATATATTGTCCTATCAATCAAAACTTCCATTTTGAAGCAAATCACTCTCATCAGTTAGTACACACAAATAAAAACATTCCTTTCAGTGATGTTCACTTTAACTAAGGACCAGTGAATATGAGAACACGTCCACTTGAAGATACTAAAATTCTAGAGCGAAAGCTTTGTTTGGGCTCCTACTTTCAGGTTTAGAAGAGGTTATTGTAGTACCCTTGGGAGAGCAGCACAGATTGCAACATTCTTACCTGGGCTTGCTGAGATATAAGCGAAGCTAAAGTCTGTCTGTAATCAGATACTTACTTATTCACTATTACAAAGAGCAGTCTCTGTGGCTTTGGGACCCATTCATCAGTCTGTTTCTGCTCTTAGCTATTCTGCTAGCAGCACAGAGAGGCCTGATCCTGGAAACAAAATTCTTCAGCTCACCCTCAATAAGAAAGTGCACTCTTTGAGTTGATGGTGCTGAAGTGTGCAATGGTTACAAAACAGCAGGTCTTCAGAGGGTCAGGTTGCTAACAACCATCAAACACTTCACCAGAATCAAGAAGGATAGCTGCTCTCTTACAAAAAAGAAAAAGGAGAGGGAACTACCTATTTTCCTCCTGTCTTCCTCTTTAAACATCTCTGGATGACAAGTTCCGAGACAAACCAGGTGTGGATGCTACAGAGTACCCCGGTCCTCCTTCCAGCTCTTCAGTTTCCCCTCTTTCCAGGTTCCTTCCCCCATCCCCATCACTGGGCACCCCTCACCCAGTCTTACTGTTCTGTGGATATCTTTTTAAAGATTTATTTATTTATTCATTTATTCATTTTGGTTGTGGTAGATCTCTGTTGCTGTGCAAGGGTTTTCTCTAATTGTGGCGAGCAGGGACTACTCTTTGTTGTGGTGTGTGGGATTCTCACTGTGGTGGCTTCTCTTGTTGCAGAGCAGAGGCTCTAGGGCGCTTGGGCTTCAGGGGTTATCGTGCACAGGCTTAGCTGCCTGGTGGCATGAGGGATCCTCCCCAACCAGGGATGGAACTGGTGTTTCTTGCATTGCAAGGCAGATTCTTAACCACTGGACCACCGGAGAAGTCCTAGATTTCTTATTTAAAAGGGAACTCGTGATATCATCTCAGGCTCTGACACCCAAACTTGTGATGTTCCAGGGATGAAAAGACAGATGAGAGTTGAGGGTTTAGAGACTAGAATCTCTTCAAATCAGACCAGACTGGCTCTCAGCAGCCCCGAGCTCTATGAGGCTGGCCTGCGTTGTGGGAGTACCTCAAGAGAAATCCCAGTTCCATTTCTACGATGTCAAAAGACTACCTAGGGAAATGTAACTCAAAGCATTTCAGGGAACATAATTTTAAATGCCATAAGCCAGAGGGTAAACAGGGGTTTTTCAAATCCTGTGACTCTGAAATTAACATTTTAATAAGTTGTTATGCATACATTTTCAAAATAAGATCTGGAATTAACAGTGAAGGCATAAAGGAAATCTCTTTGGAAGCAACACATGGAGATTTCCTTTGAGTCTGTCTAAATGGCCTTGACTGTCTAGCTTTTAAGTGTCTGCATCATCTTGTATCCCCAATTCCTAGCTACACTGTCGTTCTTTAGTTGCTAACTCATGCATAACTCCTTTGCCTCCCTGTGCACTGTAACTCTCTCGGCTCCTCTGTCCATGGGATTTCCCGGGCAAGAATACTTGAGTGGGATGCCATGTCCTCCTCCAGGGGATCTTCCCGACCCAGGAATCAAACCCATATCTCCTATCTATACAGTGGTGCTTATTGTTGAGTGAGTGAGTGAATGAATAGAAGGGAAAAGGAAAGCAGAGAAGTAACTTATGTACTTAACCAAACAGACCAAGAATGATTGATACTTCTTTTAACACCAAATACTGGAATGAAGAACTATTTGAGACAGGATCTATACTACTAATTAAATTGACAGCAGTAGCCAATTGCGCCTGAATCTGGCTGCTCTGTGATCAACAACTTCCACCCCCACCACACACACACAACGTCCTGCCAAGTGAATAATCTTCTCATTAATTCAATTAAGCTGTTTAGAAATTGGTGTCTTGTTAGATGCAGGGTCTGATTTTCTAGGAAGCTTCATTACTTGGCTATATATACTCTTTATTCCAATACAGGTTAGGATTTCAGTCGAAGGCAAGCCAAACATTTGGATGGCTACCTTGATTGCATCTTATCTTTAAATTTATGAATTCAGCATTTGCTACTTGTATGTAAATTTGGAAATTTTTCTTTGATGCTCTTACTGCTATTCTTTATGAGTCTATAACTTACCACAGACTAAAATATTGTCCTTTGAACAATTTGCATCTATATTAAGTGAAAATACTAGGATATATAAATGTATTTATAAATAATTCACTCAAACAAAATAATTTATTCAGTCAGTAACACTACTGAAGAATCTGGACTATAAAATCAGGAAAAAACGAGTGTATGTAAATGTGTCCAGTCAGCTAAAAAAATGCACAGTAAAGTATGGGTACTGCATATATGTCCTAAAAACCAACACTTTCAAAAAAAGGAAGAAAGGAAATAAGTCAATACAGAGGCCTGACCTATACAATGTCTTCTAGGCTCATCTGTATTAGGTTTTGAAAAGGCTACTTAATTGCTTATATATCATGGGCATCATTAAAAAGAGAGTAGAGGATTTCAGCAATTTTTAATAAAAGTAGAGGTACGATATTACCTCAAACCATTAACAGAAATCAGAGAGAAAAATAGCAATAGCGAAGAAGAGGGAGAAGATTAGGTCAAGAAATCCTGTCAAGAAAAGCCATACCATCTAAGCACAGAGGTTGGTTCTGAATTTGCTAGCAGTTTCCATGTATGCCTGTATACATGGTCGTTTAACAGTGGTGAGATATCTCAGGTGGCCAAAAGAAAGGAACAGGCTTCCCTGGGGGCTCAGATGGTAAAGAGTCTGCTTGCCAATTCAGGAGATGTGGGTTCGATCCCTGGGTCAGGAAGTTCCCCTGGAGAAGAAAATGGCAAACCACGCCAGTATTCTTGGCTGGAAAATCCCATGGACAGAGGAGCCTGGTGGGCTACAGTCCACGGGGTCACAAAGAGTTGGACACAACTGAGTGACTAACACCCACACACAGGAAAGGAAGAATGGTACACTGATCTTTCACCATATATGTATTGAACACCCAAAACAGTGGAGAGCAACTCATTCAAAGTGTCCTTCATCACAGTCACAGAATTTTAAAACTTCCATGAGACGTTGCAATCAAGTGTCAGAAAACTTCTCTCCGAGGCACCTGAAGTACATAGATAACATGAGGAACTTAGTGGTTCCTCGGATGGTGAGAATTAGTTTCCTACTTTGAAGGGTAGAAAATCCACAGCTGAGGAACTTAAGATCTGTAGGAAAAAAATAGGATTACTGGGACAGAGGTCACAGATAGAATTTATAAAAGCTTTGGACATATTTTTATATCCTCTAAAATAGCACAACGAATGATAAGCATTATTGGTATTTTTCTTTGCTCAAACCAGTAATAATGAACACTATACAATTAGTTTTTGGATATAATGCTTTGTTTGCTAGGATTTCCTTCTCAAACATTTAATCAGATGGCTTTATTTTCATATCTCCTTACAAGTAATGATGATACTCATTCTATAGTTAATTCTCCATTCAAATACTCAAAATACTTTAAATTGTATAATTTTTATTCCCACATTCCAGATTTTGCAGTGTTTCTAGAAATTAGGATTTTTGAACTAGAAAAGGCCTTATGCAAGTTGCAGTAACACATCTGGTAATAGGGTCATAATACTGACTATGAAATCCTCCCAACCTCATTGACACAGCTTGTTTCTCTCCTCTCCCACAAAGAAGTCAAATTTTAAGAACCTGGTTTCCTTTCTCTTAGCTGATTTTATTTCCTAAAGTTTGGTTGCAAAATCTCTACTCTTGTATCTTTGTTTTCAATTTCTAAACTTTCCTTCTTTTCCAGTTATCCTCTAACAAATGACTCATAATTTTAATGTATTAGAATCAAACTCTTACAAACATTAAAAAGACATTCAGAGAAAAAAAAAGAAAAAGACTCATATGCTGGAATCATTTAAGAGGAATTTGCTCTGAGCATGGTGGACTCTATTGTTTGCCAATATTAAGAGCTCTGGAAGTTGGTGGGGATGGAATAAGCATGTATTTTTAATTACCAACCATGAACCAGACACTGTTCTAAGCACTTATACATGTTATTTCCTATCATCATTGCAAGTCTTTCAGTTATTTGACATCCACTATACAGAAGAAAAGGGCTTCCCAGATTGCTCAGATGTTAAAGAATACAGCTGCAATGCAGGAGACCCAGGTTTGATCACTGCCATTCCCTGGAGAAGGGAATGGTAATCCACTCTAGTATTCTTGCCTGGAGAATCCCATGGATAGAGGAGCCTGGCGGGCTATAGTCCATGAGATCACAAGTAGTTGGATATGACTGAGCAATTAATACTTTCACACACTTTCACATGCAGAAGAAAAATGAAGGCTCGAAAGTTCAAGTACGTTTGTTATTGAGTCCAAGCTTGTACTGTTCACCGCACAACAGTGTAATAAATTGAGAGATGTGTTGTTGGACAAAGCCAGGAGACCAAGAAGATGGTGGACTTGTGTCTCAAAGAAACATCTTGCCTGAGTTAGAATTCAGCCTTCTTTTATACTGAAAGAGGAGGGAAAGTCAAATAGTTCCTGGTTCCCGTCAGCCTCTGGAGGGGATGCATTAATTTCTTCCTTGCTGCAGGCATTCACACAAAGTAGGCCTGGTCAGGATGTTTCCTGTGAGCCAAAAAAAGATAGTTCAGCTTAACACTCATTACCTGGGAGGCAGAGTTCCCAGAGAAGGGCCATTATGTATAATTTCAGCATGATAGGCAACATACCTTTAGTGATTAACTTGTATTAGAATACAAAGGTTCTTCTCTATTACCCGTGCTCCAACGTCTTGCTGCTGGTTAGGAGAGCGGCAATTCAGCAGTACTTTTCTCTGGTCCCAAGTTTCCTGAGATTTCTATGGAATCTTTTTCTTTAATACACATTAAGTTTTGTCTTAAAGTATTTGCTGCATCAAAATGGGCACATGTGCCAACAAAACCACTCTTAAATGCTTTTCTCAGCTATTTACCTTAATTAATTAAACTATATAGACTAGTCAACCAAATTTATGACCATTTGGAAAAGGTAAAAATATAGAATTGACAGTTTTTTCATAGACATGAAAAATTCAGTGCCATTCCACCTGAGTGTTTCATTAGTCACTATTTTAGTGCCCGTCTTTGGCATGAAGGAACAGGACAGCATTGAGAAGTGTAGCTTGCTGGGATTATTTACTAGCTGTGTGACCTTGGCCACATTTCTTTAACCTCTTTTGCCTAAGTTCCTTTTCATAAAACATGGATAATAATAGTACCTATGTTACAGAAGTGTTAAGAAAACAAATAAGTTAATATATTCCAAATGCTTAGAACAGTGTATGACACATAATAAGTTCTGTCTGGGTCTCTCCTAAATTAGAAAAAAAAAACATTGTTCAATGATCATGTAAATTCCCACAGTAATCCTTAGAAAAAAAAGAATCATAAAACTAGACTAAAATCTTTTTAAACATGTATCCAGGTTGTTGTTAAGAAAGGGAAAATGTAGATCATTTTGGTCACAAGAATGTAGAATGGTACTCTTACAAAGTTCTCATTTGACAAAGCATGTTGAAATCCATCTATATTAGGAACCAAGTTCTTGTTTTATTTCAATGCAGTAAACGTTTGGGAAAGTCACCTTCATTGTTATGATGCCAATATTTGACCTACAAAAACTGGATGATTGAAATGGTTCCACATAATATTAGTGGATAAGAAAGAACAGTGCTCATTAGAAACTAAACAACTTTTCAGCTTGCACTTTGCTGAGAATGAAAGCATCTGGATGCTTTAGACACTGGACGACTTAGGGGAAGTTGTGAGAATTTTCCTCTGTGTCTTTCAATCTTGAATAATGGGAAACTCCCCCCTCCCCACTAGATTTAGCCACAGTGTTTCCTGGTGTTTCAGACAAAATAGAATTTTTTCCACTGGTCTTTACTTTGTAGGCTCAAGAATGTCAAACCAGCTAGTCAGTACAGGAATAGACTCCATAAATGATAACCACAGAATTTTAAATAAGTTTGACAAGGGAGGTGGTGGAGGAATGGACTGGGAGTTTGGGGTTAGCAAATAGGTGCAAACAATTATATAGAGCATGGATAAACAACAAGGTCCTACTGTGTAGCACAGGGAACTATATTCAACATACTGTAATAAACCATAATAGAAAAGAATATGAGAAAGAATGTATGTGTATATATATATATATATGTCTGTATAACTGAACTGCTTTGCTGGGCAGCAGAAATTAGCATAACATTGTAAATTAACTATACTTGAATAAAATAAATTTTTAGAAGAGTTCAACAAACATTTATTGATTGCTTCCTATAAGCCAAAGCCTAAGAATATAAACATCGAAGCCTTGCAAACATCAGCAGCATTTGACCAGGGACATTCCGTGAGAGCTACATGCCAATCACCGTGTTCAGTACTTTTGCATAAATACCTCTTAAAAAACCTTGGGAAGTGGGAAGGAACTTGGCAACCCAGAGAGGGAACCAGACAATCAACCATAAAGTCACATGATGGGCTGTCTCCCTGTAAGATTCTTCCAGATCCTCCCTTCAGAACCCATCTGAACCTAAGCCCAGCTACTTCTAGACGTTGCTTAGGCCACTCTGTGTGTCTTCTCCAGAGGAAATCAGCTCCCACAGAAGAGCAGGAGTTGGTGCTTTATTATGAACAAGGCCTCACTGAAATCCTGAGAGGTAAATTCCCAAGGTGCATTAAGAATGCACAGTAAACCCAGGGACTTTCCTGACAGTCAGTGGGCTTCTGAGGTGGTATTAGTGGTAAAGAACCCACCTGCCAATACAGGAAACATAAGAGATCCCTGGGTCAGGAAGATTCCCCAGAGGAGGCCATGGCAATCCACCCCAGTATCCTTGCCTGGAGAATTCCATGGACAGAGGAGCTTGGCAGGCTACAAGGACACAGGGTCCCACAGAGTTGGATACAACTGAGTGACTTAGCATGCATGCACGCACCAGTGCTTAAGATTCCTCACTCCCAATACAGAGTATATGGGTTTGATCCCTATACTGGGAGCTGAGATCCCATATGCTACATGGTGTGGTCAAAAAGGAAAAAAAGAATGTATAGTAAATCCAGATCTTCCTATCCTAGCTAGATCTTGATTCCCAGTTTAGGCCACAAGATATATACAGACAAAGGTCAGATGACAAATAAGAAATTAAAACCCCTCTACATTTCAACTGCAGCATTGGGTGAGCACAGTCATAATCCTAATTAGCTATCCCTTATCAAATGGGCTTCCCTGGTGCCTCAGATGGTAAAGCGTCTGCCCTCAGTGAGGGAGACCTGGGTTCGATCCCTGGGTTGGGAAGATCCCCTGGAGAAGGAAATGGTAACCCACTCCAGTATTCTTGCCTGGAAAATCCCATGGATGGAGGAGCCTGGCAGGCTACAGTCCATGGAATCTCAAAGAGTCAGACATGACTGAGCAACTTCACTATCAAATGCCAACAGTGTACTAGGGCCTCTGCCTCTATGGGGCTTCATCTAAATAACAATACTCTGATATGGGCACCATTGTCATTTTTACTCTATCAACAGAGAAAACGAGGGGTAGCGCAGTCAAGTCAGTGCCGCATGGGAGTTTGAAACCAAGTCTGTCTCATCCTAAAGCCCATGGTGTCCATAAGACATTGAGTCCCTCTAGCTTGGGTACAGGGCTTTCCAGGTAGCTCAGTGGTAAGAAAACTCCTGCCAGTGCAGGAGATGCGGGTTGAGTCCCTGGGTTGGGAAGATCCCCTGGAGAAGGAAATGGTAACCCACTCCAGTATTCTTGCCTGGAAAATCCCATGGACAGAGGAGCCTGGCGGGCTACAGCCCACTAGGTCGCAAAGGGTCAGACACGACTGAGAACACATGCCCACAGCTGGGAACAGTTATGTTTTCTGCCTCTCTTGGTCTGAAATCTTCCCATTTTCTCTACTGTTTCAGCCTCTCCTTTGCTGTCATTTCAGCCTGTCACTGGCTTCCAAAGGCAGTTGCAGCAACGGCCCTGTCTGGCCAGAGAGGCCCAAGAATGGAGTAGTAAGATGAGGTTTTATCCAGAAGTGGGATGAGGCATTTATGCGGAGGAACTAAGAGAACACAAGGAGGTTTCATGTCCTGGAGCCCTTCCACATCCTCTCAGGGGCAGGCGACAGAGCACTGAGCCCTCCCATCCATCAGTTCAACAGCAACACGTTTCTAATATCTACCAGCTGTGCAGCCCTTCCTCCCCTTTTACAGATGTGGACACTGAAGCAGAAGGAATGGCAAGAGGCTGACCTAGGGTCACAGGCAGCCCAGCAGGGATTAAAACCCGCAAACTTTGAATTTCTAGCCTATGACTTCGCCTGTCAATCTACCACACATGCTAACATGCACGGTCGGCATCGTATCTTGCTTGATGGAGTGTGACTGTACTCAATCTGCTCTGAGTCACCCTTCAGAGAGGCAGCAGTGGAGAGAGCTTGGGCTCTGCCTTTACCTCCAAAGTGCCTGGGAAAGCCTCGCAGGGGGCAGATGTAACCAAATGTAAATTCAGGAGTCACCCCGCCCTCAAGACCCAGCAGGCTGTGTGGGTTTTCTGTGCCTTGTTTCATTATCCAAGTATCCACAGACACGCTGATTTCCTCCAGAGAGTCAGAGACTCAGGTGGGGATTCTAGCTGAACACATTCATCTCAGAACCAGCTCTGCTTATCCAAAGTCTGTGCTGCACGAATGAGAACCACACCCACTCCACCGAGGCCATGTTCTGACATTTCAAAACCCAACTCCTCTTCAGTATGACTAAAGAAAGATACATGCATGACAGTGACTCGAACGCCTTATCTTTGGAAAGCCCACACATCTAAGGAAATGGCAAATAGGTCTCCCTTCTCCTTAGGCTGTGAATGCCATGAGTAGGGAACATCACATATTCTGAACTCCGTCTGCTTTTCCACATGGCAAGTGGGGATGGCCATGGGTTTTCGTTCGCATCTTGGGCTGAATTAATAATGACCTCTGTGTAGCGTACATGCAAGCCACAACTTTCACATTTGGAGGTGCTTTTCCCGCTGGGCCCCTCACCCAGCTGGAAAGGGAATAATGCACAACAAGCCCCAGACTAAAGGAGACACTTTCTGTCCCTGGCCCTACTTGCTCACCATCTTACTTCCTGCCACTCCAGCGAGGCTCTACAATACTGGGGACTCAATATGTGATCTGTGGATGGCCACTGACTCCAGGTTTTGGTTTGCTCAGTGTTTGTAATAATATAGGAATATGATTTATGGAATTAGTCATTTTCTTATATCTACTTAATTAAAAGACATGGCCCCTCATTATTGTCTCATATGAAGTAATAGTACTGTATCAATAAATTCTGATGATATCAGTTGCTTTGAAAGGTCAGTGATTATTGGTGAAGCAGATGTCCCATGGATTCTTTGCTCATGGGTCATAAAATTTTCAGAAGCACAGAAATAAATACTAAAGCACAAAATTAATGTGATCATAAGTAAACAAGATGATTATGATAAAAACCAGAATGTTGTATATAACTTCCAGTTACTATAAATCAGAGCACCATAAAAATCATAAATCTGGCAATAAACTTCAGAGGACATGTTCAGACTAAAGTTAAGAATTTGGAGTCCCTGGTGATATCAACCATGTTTATACAATTTGTATTTTTTTAAGTGTTACTAAAAACCAGAGTATAATAACCTGGTAATAAATTTGAGAAGCTACTTTTCATGTAAGTCTTGGAATCAGAATTCCCCGGTGATAAAAAAATTTTTTTTCCTACAATTTGTGTTTTTTTAAATACGATGCAAAAGTAGTTATGCTGAATGTGACAAGTGTTTACATGAACCATTGGGGTTAAATTACTCATAGGCCCTACATTATATTATCATTTAAAATGTTTCCAACTAGTATTATTTTTAATCATTTTGATAACATAATTCACAAAGGAATTACTTTTCTTCTGACTGTTTTGAGAGCTGCATGTAATGTTCTAAGAGCTGCCTAGGCTCTCAGGTCTAAAGGCTGCCCTCTCCAGTCTCCTTCTTCATATTTATTTTAACTTTTAAACTGACGCCTTTGCTTTTATTCAGGAGGTTCTATATACATTTTTGTGTATAAGACAAAGTAAGATAAAGGAGAATACCGAACTGCTGATTTTGAGGTACATGCTTAGCCTAAAATTATTTCATATACAATCCTCTATAAAACTGAATGCACACATACCATACCGTAATTATTCCCATTTTTACAAATGAGAAAGCTAAAGTGTAAGATTAAATGAGTTATTTGAGATCTCCCAGTTTATTCATGGTAAAATGTGGCCCAGTGCATGATCTGTCTGATGCTGAAGTCAAGGCTTTTAACCACTTCCATGCCCTCCTTTTCTCAAGCTCTACACATGCTTGCGAAAACTCCAGAGCATCTCCACCTTCAGGGACCTATGTTGCCTGTTACTTTAACTTGTTAATTCATTCAGTCATTCCTATAGTCTTATACTCATTCATCGATTCAACAAATAGTTACTGAGCATGTTTTCAGTGGTGGACACTGTGCTAGGAGCTGGGGAAAAGAAGAAAGATAGGCACAGTCTGGTTCTCATAGAGTGAGAGAGACATTTTCCAAGCAATCACAGGAATGTGTGCAAACACGCATGCTTCTCATTTGTGATTCATATGATTCAAGGAAGACACGAAGAGTGTGCGAAAGTGTGTGAAAAGGACCCTCAGCGAGTGTGAAAAAAATAGGAAAGCCCTTGTTGAAGAAGTGGCCTTTAAGCTAAAGGAGATGACCTTCAGAAGGAGTGAGAGTACAAGTCTGACTCTTGAATGTTTGTAACAAAATGACAGCTTCATCCTCCTACCCACCCCAATACAGCTGTCATTCAGAAATTTTTGCTCTCACTTCAAACAACAACATAGAACATCATACTTGTAAAATTCAGCCCAAAGTCAACAGTTTTTGAAGCTTGCTTAAAAGATTGGCAACTGAATACCTTCGATTGCTCTTGTTTACCCTCCAATCCATCACCAACTTGTGAATTTTACTTCTTGAATCTAGGTATTCACCTCCTCATTTGCGTATAACTTCTCGTAGCCTGGTATCATCTCTCACCAGGAGTTTTGCGATCACCTCCCTGCCTTTCGTCTTGTATGAATTGTCCCCATTGCTGCCAGAGTGTTCTCTCTAAAACCTGACTTTCCCAAGGATGTTTCCATTCTGACTGTGCTAGCTCCTGTCTGTCAGTCTGAGTTAGTAGACCTCAGCCATCGCTCGACCAGTGCCTTGGTTGTGTCCCTTTGCTGCCATTAGCATGGTGGTGGCTGCACACACAGAGTCATGCAGGCAAAGACTTAGAAGATTCAAGATCCATTAAGATGATTTCCACATACCTAAAAAGGGTCCAAGAAACACATACAATGGAGGTAGTGGAGGAAATCAGTTATATCTTGGTGGAAGTTGCAGATTTTCCAAAGTAGACAGAAAACTAAGTAGTGGTAGAATTTGAGTCTTGGGACATGGGCAGGAGACCAATCCCTTTACCAAGTTTTGAGGTACCTTTTATAGTGACAACAAAGAGATCTCAACGAGTTGCCTCAGGACTGGAGCAAGAATCAAGCCCATGATCTGACAAAGGGCATCTCTAGGTCTTTAGGATACCTGAATATATTTGCTTGGGTTGGGAATGATAAAGCTGTTACTTTAGTTAGTTGTTCTGCTTTGTTTTTTTAATCCTGAGAAGATATAGAATTAAATATTTAAATGTTGAAATAAATAAAATATAATAAGATTTTAGCTAAATTTGGAAATAATTATGTATATTTGCTGTATTGAATATTTGGAATGTTTAAGAGCAATAGGCACATTTCAATATGTAACAGAATGTCATTCTAATTTCACACTTCATTTTAAAACATGAAATTTTGCTAATTAATTTGAATTATGATTTTTAAGTTGAAAAGTATAACAGAATATTACCAAAGTTCTAAACAATATGGGTAATAGTTTATAAGAACTTAAGATTTATCATGGGATTTATCATATGTATAAGCTTTCTTTTTACTAGATTTCAAAGAGCAATGTAGGTACTTGGGAAATTTTTGTTCATTAATCAGATAATTGAGCACTAACTGAATATATAATTTTAATAAATACTGTTTAGAATATTTAAGAGCATTTAGTTAAATAGTAAAAGTTTTCTTAAAAGTGGTTGTAAAATGTGGTTGATGTATAAAAAGATTTTAGCTGAGCCTAAAAGCTTAAAATTAGGTTTTAGAATTTGTGAATTTTTAATTTTAACAAATCAAATATTAATTGTCCCTGCAAGGGCAGGAAAATTCAAATTGAGAACTGTAATTATCAATGATTTATCATATTTTTCTTTTTGCTGTGAGTACCTTGAAGATAAGGGTCAACAGTGACTAAATGATAATTTTTTATTAATTTTTTTCATCAATTTTTTCACCTTTTTATAACTGGATAACCTTTCTAATATGCATGTATACAGTTCAGGATTGAATATTAAGTTAACATTAGTTTTTTTATTTTATTCAGGCAGGTTTTTATGACACCAATGGTCTTGAATTTAGCTTGTTTTAAAAACTTATATCCAAGCACGGAAATTGATACTGTAATCAGAAATCTTCCAGCAAACAAAAGCCCAGGTCCAGATGGCTTCACAGCTGAATTCTACCAAAAATTTCGAGAAGAGCTAACACCTACCCTACTCAAACTCTTCCAGAAATTGCAGAGGAAGGTAAACTTCCAAACTCATTCTATGAGGCCACCATCACCCTAATACCAAAACCTGACAAAGATGTCACAAAAAAGAAAACTACAGGCCAATATCTCTGATGAACATAGATGCAAAAATCCTCAACAAAATTCTAGCAATCAGAATCCAACAACACATTAAAAAGATCATACACCATGACCAAGTGGGCTTTATCCCAGGGATGCAAGGATTCTTCAATATCCGCAAATCAATCAATGTAATTCACCACATTAACAAATTGAAAATAAAAACCATATGATTATCTCAATAGATGCAGAGAAGGCCTTTGACAAAATTCAACATCCATTTATGATAAAAACTCTCCAGAAAGCAGGAATAGAAGGAACATACCTCAACATAATAAAAGCTATCTATGACAAACCCACAGCAAACATTATCCTCAGTGGTGAAAAATTGAAAGCATTTCCCTAAAGTCAGGAACAAGACAAGGGTGTCCACTTTCACCGCTACTATTCAACATAGTTCTGGAAGTTTTGGCCACAGCAATCAGAGCAGAAAAAGAAATAAAAGGAATCCAAATTGGAAAAGAAGAAGTAAACTCTCACTCTTGCAGATGACATGATCCTCTACATGGAAAACCCTAAAGACTCCACCAGAAAATTACTAGAGATCATCAATGAATATAGTAAAGTTGCAGGATATAAAATCAACACACAGAAATCCCTTGCATTCCTATACACGAATAATGAGAAAGTAGAAAAGAAATTAAGGAAACAATTCCATTCACCATTGCAACGAAAAGAATAAAATACTTAGGAATATATCTACCTAAAGAAACTAAAGACCTATATATAGAAAACTATAAAACACTGATGAAAGAAATCAAAGAGGACACTAATAGATGGAGAAATATACCATGTTCATGGATTGGAAGAATCAATATAGTGAAAATGAGTATACTACCCAAAGCAATTTACAAATTCAATGCAATCCCTATCAAGCTACCAGCCACATTTTCACAGAACTAGAACAAATAATTTCAAGATTTGTATGGAAATACAAAAACCTCGAATAGCCAAAAGCAATCTTGAGAAAGAAGAATGGAACTGGAGGAATCAACTTGCCTGACTTCAGGCTCTACTACAAAGCCACAGTCATCAAGACAGTATGGTACTGGCACAAAGACAGACATATAGATCAATGGAACAAAATAGAAAGCCCAGAGATAAATCCACACACATATGGACACCTTATCTTTGACAAAGGAAGCAAGAATATACAATGGAGTAAAGACAATCTCTTTAACAAGTGGTGCTGGAAACTGGTCAACCACTTGTAAAAGAATGAAACTAGATCACTTTCTAACACCGCACACAAAAATAAACTCAAAATGGATTAAAGATCTAAATGTAAGATCAGAAACTATAAAACTCCTAGAGGAGAACATAGGCAAAACACTCTCAGACATAAATCACAGCAGGATCCTCTATGATCCACCTCCCAGAATTCTGGAAATAAAAGCAAAAATAAACAAATGGGATCTAATTAAAATTAAAAGCTTCTGCACAACAAAGGAAAATATAAGCAAGGTGAAAAGACAGCCTTCTGAATGGGAGAAAATAATAGCAAATGAAGCAACTGACAAACAACTAATCTCAAAAATATACAAGCAACTTCTGCAGCTCAACTCCAGAAAATAAACGACCCAATCAAAAAATGGGCCAAAGAACTAAATAGACATTTCTCCAAAGAAGACATACGGATGGCTAACAAACACATGAAAAGATGCTCAACATCACTCATTATTAGAGAAATGCAAATCAAAACCACAATGAGGTACCACTTCACACCAGTCAGAATGGCTGCGATCCAAAAATCTGCAAGCAATAAATGCTGGCGAGGGTGTGGAGAAAGGAACCTCCTACACTGTTGGTGGGAATGCAAACTAGTACAGCCACTATGGAAAACAGTGTGGAGATTCCTTAAAAATTGCAAATAGAACTACCTTATGACCCAGCAATCCCACTCTGGGCATACACACCGAGGAAACCAGAATTGAAAGAGACACATGTACCCCAATGTTCATCGCAGCACTGTTTATAATAGCCAGGACATGGAAACAACCTAGATGTCCATCAGCAGATGAATGGATAAGAAAGCTGTGGTACATATACACAATGGAGTATTACTCAGCCGTTAAAAAGAATTCATTTGAATCAGTTCTGATGAGATGGATGAAACTGGAGCCGATTATACAGAGTGAAGTAAGCCAGAAAGAAAAACACCAATACAGTATACTAACACATATATATGGAATTTAGGAAGATGGCAATGACGACCCTGTATGCAAGACAGGGAAAGAGACACAGATGTGTATAACGGACTTTTGGACTCAGAGGAGAGGAGAGGTGGGATGATTTGGGAGAATGACATTCTAACATGTATACTATCATGTGAATTGAATCGCCAGTCTATGTCTGACGCAGGATGCAGCATGCTTGGGGCTGGTGCATGGGGATGACCCAGAAAGATGTTATGGGGAGGGAGGTGGGAGGGGGGTTCATGTTTGGGAATGCATGAAAAAAAATAAATAAATAAATAAATAAATAAAATAAATAAAATCTAAAAAAAAAAAAAAAAAACTTATATCCCAAACTTTAGGAAAATATTTTAGTTTTCTTTTTTTCAGCTTTACTGAGATGCAATTGATATATGTGTAAGTTTAAGGTGTAAAATGTGATGATTTGATATGTGTATATATTGTGAAATGATTACCACAATAGGTTAACTTGAATGTTGTTACACTTTTTTAGTTGTGCTGAAGACTTTCAAGACCTACTCTCTTGAGAGAGCAACTTTCAAATATACCATACAGTGTTTTTGACTATAGTCACCATTTTGTACATATGTACCTTATTCATCTTACAACTAAGATTTTCATCCCTGCCCTGATCTGCCCCTGGCAGCAACTACCAATCTTCTCTCTGTTTCTATGAGTCTGGGTTTTTGTTTTGTTTTGTTTTTAAGATTCCACATACAAGTGAGATAATACAATGTCTTTCTCTGTCAAATTTATTTCACTTAACAAAATGCCCTCAAGATTCATCCATTTTAATATTTTGAAGACTTCTTTTCCCCAAGTATTCTTGGCTCCCTTGTTAAATATTAGTTGAACAGATACACATGGGTTTGTTTCTGGTTGTCGATTCAATTTCCATTTGTCTATATGTCTGTTTTTATGCTGAAATGATGCTGTTTTGATTACTATAGCTTTGTAATACTGTTTAAAATAAGGAAATGCTTTGCCTCCAGCTTTGTTCTTCTTTCTCAGGATTGCCTTATCTATTTGGGGTCTTTTGTGGTTTCATATAAACTTGATTTTTTTATGTTTCTTTTTAAAAATGCTATTGGAATCATGGTAGGGATTACATTGACTCCATAGACGGCTTTGGGTAGTATGAATGTTTTTACAATATTAATTCTTCATTTATCTTCAAATTTTTTCATCAAACTCTTATAGTTTTCAGTGTGCAGATCTTTAATCTTGTTTAAATTCATTTCTAAGTATTTTCTTATTTTTGATGCTATTATGAATGAGATTTTTAAAAAATTTATTTATCAAATGTCCCACTGTTAATGTATAGAAACACAACTGATTTCTGGATATTGATTTTGTATCCTGTAACTTTAATGAATTTGTTGATTATTACTCACGGTATTTTTTTGGTGGAATCTTTAGAATCATCTGCAAAGTCAATTTTACATCTTCCCTTCTGTTTTGGATCACTTTATTTTTTGGCTGATTGCTCTGGCTAGGGTTTCTGGTACTATGTTGAATAGGAATGGTGAGAGTAGGCACCCTTGTCTTGTTCTTGATCACAAAATAATTTTTTTCAGTGTTTCACCACTGAATATTATGTTAGCTGTGTGCTTGCCATATATATATATATATATATGACTTTTACAATTTTGAGTTATCTTCCTTCTATACCCAAGTTGTTAAGAATTTTTATCATGAACCTATATTGAATTTTGTCAAATGCCTTTTTTGCATCTATTGAGATGATCATGTGATTTTTACCTTTTTTTTTTTTAAGGTAACATATTAATTGGTTTGCATATGTTGAAACATTCTTATATCCAAATGATGAATTCCATTTGATCCTGGTGTATGATCCTTTTACCTTTTAATGTGTTACTGAATTTAGTTTGCCCTGGTGGGCAGGACCATGTCAAGGAGTATGTCTAGAGGAGGTGATGGGTTCAGGAAGTCCTTAGGCAGATTGTCTGCTGATGGACTATGTTCTTGCCCTGTTGTTTGGCCTGAGGTGTCCAAGTATTGAAGCCTACAGGCTGTTGGGCAGGACTAGGTTTTGGTATTGATGATCCAAGCAAGATGTCTGCCTCTTCAACAATCATATAGCTGAACACTTCCCCATATCTTCACCACAGTGTCCATATCCCCAGGGAGAGCCATAGCCACACCCTGCCTCCCCGGGAGTCCCTCCAAGACCAGCATGTAGGTTTGGCCCAGGCTTTTATGAAGACAGCACCTTTGGCCTGGGTCCTGGTATGTGTGAGACCTTGTGTGTGTCCTGAAAGACTGGAGTCTCTATTTCCCCTAGTCCCATGGAGCTCCTGCAATGGAGACCTGCTGGCCTTCAAAGCCAAATGCTATGGGGGCTCCTCCCCTGATGCCAGAACCCCAGCTGGGGAGCCTGGCATAGGGCTCAGGACTCATTCCTGTGGGAGAATGCCTGTGATAGAATTAGTCTTCCGTTTGTGGGTTGCCCACTCAGAGGGTATGGGATTTGATTATATTGTGAGTGTACCTCTCCTATCATCTTGTTTTCATTTCTTCTTTATATCCTTGAATGTAGAATATCTTTTTTGGTAGGTTCCAATCTTTTTACTGATGGCTGCTCAGTAGTCATGCTTTTGGTGTGCTCATGAGAGGAGGTGAGTCTAAGGTCCTTCTACTCTGCCATCTTGGTTTTTGCCTCTTGGGGCTTCACAGTTGGATGGAACCTCAAGTTGTGTTCTGCATTTAATTGGGGTTTCAGGCTGTATCTTGAAGTCGAGCAGGGCTGCAGGCTGGGCTCTGTGGTTGAGAGGGGGCTCCAGTTTTACCCCTCAATTGGGAGGGGCTAGAGACCATGCTCCACAGTTGGGCAAGGTCACTCTCCAGGCTCCCTGCCTGAGCCAGGCCACAGGTTGTGTTCAGTAATTCAACATGGCCATAGGCTATGTTCTATGGCTGGATGCTTCCAAAGGCCATATTGCAAGGCTGCCCAGGGTCACTGTTCAGGCTCCCTGGCTATGCAGGGCCAGACCAGAAATCATATTAACAGTTGGGCAGGGCTGCTGGCTTTGATTCCTGCCAAAGCACGGCTGTAGAATGGGCTACACAGCTCTCTGGATTCTTTGACAAGGATTCTTGGTCAAGCAGTGCTGGAAGCTACATGCAACAATTGAGTGGTGCTTCAAATTTGATTCCCTATCTGGCTGGAACCATAGAACAGGCTCCATGGCCAGCACATCTCATTAGCTAGGGACCCAAATCAGAGTCCAAGTTCTTTGGCTGTATGGAGCCACTGGTTGGGATCTTTGTTTAGGGGTCACTGCAAGCAGGAATGTGATCTGCCAAGATCTGAGTGCTGGTTTCTATAAGCTCTGCCTCTGTCTCTATCTGACCCCTCATAGTCAAGCTTTTCAGGCTTCCCTAGTAATCCCCAATAGGAAAGATCTAAGAGGGCTTCCTTGGAAGCATCCTGTAATGATCAGTTCAGTTCAGTTCAGTTCAATTCAGTCACTTAGTTGTGTCCAACTCTTTGTAACCCCAAGGACTGCAGCACGCCAGGCTTCCCTGTCCATCACCAACTCCTGGCACTCACTCAAACTCATGTCCATTGAGTCAGTGATGCCATCCAACCATCTCATCCTCTGTGTCCTCCCACCTTCAATCTTTCCCAGCATCAAGGTCTTTTCCAATGAGTCAGTTCTTTGCCTCAGGTGGCCAAAGGATTGGAGTTTCAGCTTCAGCATCATTCCCTCCAAAGAAATCCCAGGGCTGATCTCCTTCAGAATTGACTGGTTGGATCTCCTTGCAGTCCAAGGGACTCTCAAGAGTCTTCTCCAACACCACAGTTCAAAAGCATCAATTCTTCGGCACTCAGCTTTCTTCATAGTCCAACTCTCACATCCATTCATGACTACTGGAAAAACCATAGCTTTGACTAGACGGACCTTTGTGGGCAAGGTAATGTCTCTGCTTTTCAATATGCTGTCTAGGTTGGTCATAACTTTTCTTCCAAGGAGCAAGCATCTTTTAATTTCATGGCTGCAATCACCAACAGCAGTGATTTTGGAGCCCCAAAATATAAAGTCTCTCACTTTAAACATAAAGTGAATATAAAGTCTTAAAGAAATATAAAGTCTTTCCCCATCTATTTGCCATGAAGTGATGGGACTGGATGCCATGGTCTTAGTTTTCTGAATGTTGAGCTTTAAGTCAACTTTTTCACTCTCTTTTTCTTCTTTCACTTTCATCAACAGGCTCTTTAGTTCTTCTGTGCTTTCTGCCATAAGAGTGGTATCATCTGCATATCTGAGGTTATTGATACTTCTCCCAGCAATCTTGATTCCAGCTTGTGCTTCATCCAGCCCAGCGTATCTCATGATGTACTCTACATACAAGTTAAATAAGCAGGGTGACAATATGCAGCCTTGACATACTCCTTTCCTGATTTGGATCCAGTCCAGTTCTAACTGTTGCTTCCTGACCTGCATATAGATTTCTCAAGAGGCAGGTCAGGTGGTCTGGTACTCCCATCTCTTTAAGAATTTTCCACAGTTGGTTGTGATCCACACAAAGGCTTTGGCATAGCCAATAAAGCAGAAGCAGATCTTTTTCTGGAACTCTCTTGCTTTTTCTATGATCCAATGAATGTTGGCAATTTGATCTCTGGTTCCTCTGCCTTTTCTAAATCCAGCTTGAACATCTGGAAGTTCACGGTTCACATACTGTTGAAGCCTGGCTTGGAGAATTTTGATCAGGGAGCTGGATGTCTACTCTAAGAGGCTCTGTTTTTCACATGGGAGAAAGTGAGGCCCAGGAAATCCCTCTTGTTGCAGCACTGTGCTGCCCTGGGGAAGGGGCAATGCAGTCAGGGTGTAGTTGACCCTCTTACCCTTCTAATGTGGTCCAGTCTCTGTGGTCCAGGGGAGGTGCTTCTGCCTCACTTGTGAGTTCTGGCATTTTCACAATGCTGCCTTGCCTAAGGATAGTGGATAAGTTGGTCCTTCTTCAAGGGGAACTGATGCCAGAATGACCTATGTTGTCATCTTGATAGTGTCACACTCTCTGAGGAAATATTTTTAATTAAATATACCAGAAATGTACTTCTTAATCCTTGAGACAACCCTGTAGGAACAGTATATATCCTGAGGTCCATAAGAGATATAGAGTTCATGGAGATTATTTTTACCTAATTCATCACTTCAGTCCATTATTCTAAATCAGTTAAAAATTGAGCACCACCAAAGATCAACACGGAGGTGGTGAGGCCAACATGCTCCTTAGTGGGATTCCTACCAGCCCACTGCTCACAGGAGGAACATTTTGAGTTGTTTTTGCAGCAGGAGTGACACCTTCATCGGCTTGACCATATTCTCTTGACCAATCTCTGCAATCAGGAACTTACAATCATGAGGTTCCTGGTGAGTTGAACCTTATGGAGTTACAGCAAGTATGGGCAGCTAACCAGCTCACATAGACATCAGACTCATGGCCTGGGCCTAGGCAATGCTAAACAACTGGCAGAAAGGTAGCTGCAAGTGCTGGACATTAGGCATGGTCACAGTGGGCAGCAGGGTGCGGCTTAGGCAGCCTCCCAGAACTGAAGGGTACTCAGCCCAGGCTGGGTTCTGTGGGCAGGATGTGTGCAGGGGCTCAGCAGCTGCTCTGTGCCAGCACAGGTGGCACAGCTGCAATGAATGGGCCAAAGAGCCACCTCAAAGGCACACTGTGCCCAACTTCAAACACATGGCCTTGCTCTGGACAGCTGAGAAACAGCAGCAGCAGTGGCAGCAGCAGTAGCAACAAACAGACCGCCTGACCCAGGCCGTGGTGGGGAGGGACAGAATGACTCCCTATTGTGCAGAGCAGGCCAGCAGGCAGAATCTCATAAAGCTCTGTCAATAGCAGCTGCAGCCACGAGCCAAGAATTATCTTTTCATGTGAATAATTTGGACAGGGCTGTGGGTCATGCAAGAGTTCTTTCTCAGCTCGGTCATAAAAAATTCATCTGCCAATGTAGGAGACACAGGTTCGATCCCTGGGTCAGGCAGATCCCCTGGAGGAGGGCATGGCAACCCACTCTAGTATTCTTGCCTGGAGAATCCCCATGGACAGAGGAGCCTGGTGGGATATAGCCCATGGGGTCACAAGAGAGTTGGACATGACTTAGCAACTAAACAACAACCACAGACTCTGTGCCCAAACCCAGGACCACTACTGTCTGTATTCCTGGCTCTGGATCCATATAGTAGAATCATATACTGACTAGAATTTTATAACTATTAATACAATAATTAACATTATTGAGCTATAATGTCCCAGGCACTATTTTATAGCACTTCACAGTAATTCCACTGGAAATCTATATTATTTGCATAGCTAATTTTATTAGTGAGGAAACCGAGGCTAGTCAAGATTGAGATATTGGTGGTTACGAAAGGCAAAGGTAAAATCCAAGCCAGACATGTCTCCCTCCAGAGCATGCTACCCCAGCCCATGTGCTTCACTGTGGTGGGGGAACCAACTCCGTGGCTTTGTCTAGTCTGAGGGCCATGGGTCCATGGATGTCTCGAAAGCTGCCTCTTCCCGATACCCTCTCTCCTCATGTTGAGGTCCCCGAACTCCTAGTGAAATGATGAACCTACTCACCAGAGAGTGTTCATTCTTGTTTTACACCAACACATTTCTGGCCTCGATTCTTGTCAGATGAATGCCAATCTTTCCAAGTTTTCTTGATCCTGAGGGCTTCCTCTTGGTCCATTAGCTCTAACAGAATTCCTACTATGCAGAGCAACCCTACTAGGTGCTGTGAAGGGAACCCACACTGTGACAGTCCTCACTCACTTTAGTGCCTGGCATGTAGCATTTCCTGAATGAACATATCCCTCATTCTAGAAATCACCTTAAAAAAAATTGGATGTGCAGCTGAATGGAACCCTTGGGTTGAGAGAAACCACACTTCTTCATAAACTTTCTTGATCCCCAAAGTCCCTTTCCTCAGCCTGCCCCCAAAACTTTGCTGAAATCCAAAATGACCACTTATGTCTCATTCTCTGCCTCCCTCTCTGTCCATCTATTTGGAGCATCAGGTTAAGAAACCCATGCATATGCTCACTCATTTCAGTCATATCTGACTGTTTGTGACCCTATGGACTGTAACCCACCAGGCTCCTCCGTCCATGGGCTTCTCCAGGCAAGGATACTGGAGTGGGCTGCCTTCTCTAGGGGATCTTCCCAATCCAGGGATCAAACCCACGTCTCTTACGTCTCCTGAATTGGCAGATGGGTTCTTTACCCCTAATGCCACCTGGGAAGCCCCGAAAAGCCCATAGAAAGGACTTACAAACTGCTGAAGTTTCACCACACTCTTCATGCATTGAATATTTTTAACTATGAAATAACAAAAAGACAGTCACAAAATCAGTTTCCCTGCACTCATAGAGCCTAGGTTGTGGGAGCAGTTTCTGCCTTGTGTATGCATGCCCATGAGTGTGACTAAAGCAGGGGCAGTGAAGTTATTACCTAGCATTTGCACTCCACATACATTTGCAGGTGAATTTTGTCTCCTCCTGGAGTTGGAGGGAGAACCTCGTATCAGGGATAAGGTAGTTGCTTTGACCTACAGCCCGGTGGGTGGCTTGAGTGGGGACCAGGACGGGGGAATAAAGAGGTAGGTAGGAACCTAGACTGAACTTAAGCTCAAGGTCCTCCAGAAAGGGCCCCCTGAAGCGTATTTCTTCCTCGGGTAATTAAGCATGGACAAGGAATATGGGAAAATGTGTGGCAATTGAGCGGCCATTTTCCATTTTTTCTTACCTATGGCCATGGCTCAAGAATGTGGTGGGAGCAAGGAGTCCATAAATAGTCTGGCTCTAGTTTAACAGGGACAGCTCCTTTCACCATCACAGCTTTAGCATGTGTTAAAAATGACAATGCCATCCAGTGTCAACAGTTCCAGAGAGACCCTTCACTCCTAGTTACCGCAATGAAATCACTGGTGGGTGGTCCCGCTATTGGCCGTCTTCATTACCATCTCATTGTGTGAGGCCCAGGGCACTTTGGAATGCTCAGGCATTTTAAAAGCCTTTCATGCATCAGAATGGCTTGACATTCATATTTATATATGTCACTTGCAGGGCAGCAGAATCCCCTTTCTTGAGATCCTCATCCTTTGTGCATTCAACGTCACACCCTATTTAAGTGGGAATTGTAATATACCCTGAGAATGCCAAGCCAGCATAACTCAACTCTGCAAGCCAGAGTCCTCTTGGGTACTCAGAGCTCCCTGCCTCTTGATTAAAAGTCAAAGTGAAACCTAGAATAAGCTTGTCCAATCAAAGTATTTGGGTTTACCTTAGAAACTTTATAATGTTTGGGAACTTTGTGAACTTTTATTTATTTTATTTTATTTTTTAATTTTTATTTTTACTTTATTTTACTTTACAATACTGTATTGTTTTTGGCATACATTGACATGAATCCGCCATGGGTGTACATGAGCTCCCAAACATGAACTCCCCTCCCACCTCCCACCCCACATCATCCCTCTGGATCATCCCTGTGACTGTCTCCTTTAAAAAATATCCCTCAAAGGTACATTTCTAAGCAAAGTGGGCTTCTCTAAATCAGAAACCTGGGCATCAAAGCCAATTCCTCTTCCCTCTTTCTACTGTAAGTAATCAGTTGCAGCACTTCTAGTCATGAAGTATCTTCCAATCTCACATTTTCATCTTCATCCTAAATCTCTAGTCTTGTTTCTCTCTATTCTGTCCCTATACGCTACCAGGATAAATTTTCTAAAATATAAGCCCAATCATACCAGGTTCCTCACAGGTTTCAAATTTAACAACAACTTTCTTAGGACAGCTTAGGTGGCTCCGTGGTAAAGAATAAACCCACCAATGCAGGAGACGTGGGTTCGATCCCTGGGTTGGGAAGATCTCCTGGAAAAGGAAATGGCAACCCACTCCAGTATTCTTGCCTGGGAAATCCCTTGGACAGAGGAGTCTGGAGGGCTATAGTCCATGGGGTCGCAAAAGACTCAGATACGACTTAGTGGCTAAACAACAACAACAACCTCAGCTTCTCCAGGTGCTGCCACACCATCTTCCCCTCCAACCGGATCTCTGAAAGGGCTTTGCTCCCTCACATTCCCAAACCCCAGCACTGGCTCTTCCTGGGCATGGGGATAACTTCTATTTCTCGTTGAAACCTCAGCTTAAGCACCCTTACCTTTACCCTGACCTGTGCCCCCATGACATACTGTGTGCATCTCATAGACAGTATGGCCCATGGAATAATCATCATGCTAGGCTGTGATGACCATGAGCTCCTTGAGAGCCAGAACTGTATCTCTTCTTTCTTTGCATCCCAGGGATTCCATAAGGCTGGCCCATAGAGAGTGGACAAATGATTGTTGAATCAAATCAGTTTTGCTAAATCACACTGGAAATAATGTTTCAAGCTGACAGCCTATGTTAAGAGTCTGAACAAATAGCTTCTTAGCACTCCTTGACATTAAATGAGGAACAACTGAACTTCTAAACGAGAGGCTGTGAGAAGTGGACATGGGAAGAACCTTGAAAGGCCAGGTGAGGTGAGGCACGAGGCACGTGCTGCTTCTCCTCCACATCCCCCTGCTGCCCCACCCCGGTGCTATTTGCCCAAGCTCACGGGAGCTGGTTTGCTTGCTTTCATGGTCAGTTTGCCATTTCCTCCTAAGGAGATAAGGGTGGCATTGGGAACCTTCTCTCCTCCAAGGCCACCAACAGTTTACAAGAGAATTTCATACCAAATGGCAGAATGAGTCACCAGAACCCCAGGGCCAGGAGGAAATGAGATATTCAGGATTTATTCATTAAATAGCACTCCCCAGCATTCACGGAGGTATTTTAGTTGATAACTTTGTGAAATGAAAAGGGGTTCTTCCTCTGTTTCTGAGAGCCACTTTGAGATGAGGTTGGAGCAAACATTCTGAGAATAGAGACTTGAGTAGAATGTGCTGAAAGCAGGTTGGGCGATCTCACAGGAGAGTTCCCCACTCTGCTTGTGGCCTCCCAGGCACACAGCTGGCAGCTTCCAGGCTGCCCTTTCTCATCTTTGAGTGGCCTTTGTTTAAGCTTTAGATGGATGTGTGCAAGGTCATTTAAGTGATCTCCCACAGTTTATTTCAAGCATTTACAGGAGGGTGGCTTCAGGAATTTAAGTACACTGTAGACCACAGATCACCTCCCTAGATGCGCTGTGTCCAGCATTAGTTCTACATTTTAAAAGATGGAATAAGGCATAGTTCTTGAACCACTGCCAATGTCCCAGAAAGGTCCTGGGTACACGGGAAATGCCTTCAAGGGCCCCTCCTAGGGCTGTTCAGAAGGTTGTCACTCAGTGTGGCCCCCAACTTTCTCTCCCCTCCACAACCGGATTCTCCTTAAAACCCTTCCCAAGGCCTCTTTTCGAGAATTCAATGACAGAATCTGAAAAAAATCTGAGAATTTCTTAAAGCCCAAGGATATAAACTAAGCCTCTTACAAAGTACGATTGTCCTCCTTCTCCAGCACTGTAAGCAAGCTCTGACTCACTTCCCCTCCTAGATAGGATTTCCTCCCGTATGTACTCCTGGTGCAAAGGGATTCTTTGAATGCCTTTGCCATTACCCTTGCTTCTACAGTTTGTTTCTAGGTCCAGCCACAGGACAGCATCTCCAAAGTTTTTGGTAGTACCCAAACTGGCCTTGCTTCTGGGTTAGTCCCTGGGGATTAGTCACCCAGCACCTTCCGTAGGCATCACTGGGTGCAGATTGAGTTGTCCCACGCCTACAGAACCTCCGTCATTAGGACTCAGGCTCCCCCTGGTCTAGCCAGATAGGTCTGCAGCAACTCCCACTGTGTTTTCAGGAAGTATCAGTTACAATCGACCATCCATGTGCTTAATTGCTCAGTCATGTCCAACTCTTTGCAACTCCATGGACTATAGCCCACCAGGCTCCTCTGTCCATGGGATTCTCCAGGCAAGAATACTGGAGTAGGTAGCCATTCCCTTCTCCAGGTGTCTTCCCGACTCAGGGATTGGAACCAGGTCTCCTGCATTGCAGGTGGATTCTTTACCATCTGAGCCACCAGAGAAGCCCCCCATAACCACAAGGAATTGGCCCCAGGACCCATCACAGATACCAAAATCTGCAGATACTCAAGTCTCTGATAGAAAATAAGAGTCTCTTATAATCACATATAATCTTTTATATATAATACTGCAGTATTTGCATATAATTTACATACATCCTCTCCTGTACTGCAAACCATCTCTAGATTACTTATAATACCTGACATAATGTACAAGCTGTGTAAATGTAAGTGCTATGTAAATAGCTGCTTGTGTGCATCAAATTCAAGGTGTGCCTTTTGGAACTTTCTGGAATTTAAAAAAATATTTTCCATCAATGACTGGTTAAATTTGTGGGTGCTGGACTTGTGGACATGAAGGGACAGCTGTGGATTTAGTGTCAGTTCAAACAAAAGCTACAATTTAGCAAGTGAGCAAATCAGACTTACAGGAGTTCACAGGACATACCCATCCTAATTGTGTGCTTGAAGTATTCTCACATGATTGAGGCTAAACTATGCATATGTGTTCAGTGGTGTCTCACTCTGTAACCCCATGTACTGTAGCCCTCCAGGCTCCTCTGACCATGGGATTATCCCAGGAAGAGTACTGGAGTGGCTTGCCACTTCCTACTCCAGGAGATCTTCCGGACCCAGGGACTGAACCCGGGTCTCCTGCAGCCCCTGCATTGCCAGGTGGATTCTATACCACTGAGCCACCTGGGAAGCCCAAAGACCCTACTAAAGCCTTTCAGGGAGGTAGTCACTACTCGGCAACATCTGTTCTTGCCAATTAATCATCATGAAATACAAAAGATGTCAATTATACATATAAAGGTATGTCCTTGATCTATTCATATTTCACCCTGAGTATTGTAGGGTAGTACATGGGGTGTTTTTGATGTTTTCGTGAATGTAAGAATTGCTGATGAGAATGATCACATTAAAGAAGTACATTCATTTTATTAAGCCTTACATTTTTTTCTGTGATAAATGAAAAGAAACAATTTCAGTTTAGTTTGTCAGAAATCTTACATTCTCATTGGTGAACACAGGGAACAAACACACACAAAAACCAAACAAATGCGATCATTTCAGGTAGTTCTAAGTGCCCTGAGATAAAATGAGGCACAATAGGAGAAAGCACTGGGGGTTGGGGTTGGACGGTGGCGCACTGCTTGAGCAAGAGCATGAAGATGTCTCCTCCAAGGAACCATTTGAGCTGAGGCCCAAATGATACAGGGCTTCCTCAGTGGCTCAGTGGTAAAGAATTCACCTGCAGTACAGGAGCCACAGGAGATGTGGGTTCGATCCCTGGATTGGGAAGATTCCCCTGAAGGAGGGCATGGCAACCCACTCTAATGTTCCTGCCTTGAGAATCCCATAGACAGAGGAGCCTGGCAGGCTACGGTCTATGAGGTCGCAAAGAGTCAGAAACAACTGAAGCGACTTAGCATGCATATACACCAAATGAGACAGAGGTTGGTACACAAAGATCTGAGAGAAGAGTCCTCCAGACAGTCAGGACAGCAGGAGCAGTGGTCTCAAGACTGAGGGTGGTTGAGAGGCCAGTGAGGCTAGAGGGCAAAAAGCAATAGGATGAGGGTTTCAGGGGAGATACGGGGGAAGGCAGGGTCCAGATAGTGGTGGCCTTTTTGAACTTCATTTTAAGCATAATTAAAAGACATAAGATAGTTTAGTATGGAGGGTGACATAAATCTGATTTATGCTTTAGAAAAACTGCTTCATCTGCTCTGTGCAAGATAGACAATAGGGTTCAGGGAAGCAATTCAGATGAGAGGAGATGGGACCTTGGACCACAATGGGAGGTATAGTTTAGAAGATGTACCACAGACTGGATGTAGAGTTTGAGGGAAGGAGAAGAATCAATAATGACTCCAGGGTTTACAGTCAGAGGAACTGAGTGGATCACAATGTCATATATGGAAAGGGGAAAAGTCTGGTCATGATGGAAAGGACATCATCTAAAGGAAGGGAAAAATCCAAGTTCAGTGTTGGCATGACACTGCTGATTGTCAGGTGCTTTTTTGTCATCTGAGTGAGGATGTTGAGATGAGTACTTGAACCTGTAGCTCAAAACAGTGTTAGAGGCGGATAAATAAGAGCAATGGTCAACAGCAAAAGGTAAGTCTTAAATCTATAAAACTGGATGAGGTCACCTTGGGAGAACTTAAATTAATTAGAAAGTCAAGAACGGAATCCTGGGGCACCCCAACAACAGCTTGAGAGAAGCGGAAACAAGGAGCCATGAGAGGAGCTGAACACAAAGCTACAAGAGTAGGGGCACAGCCAAGCTAATGAGGCGTCCTGGAGGTTCAGGGAAGAGAGTGCTTCCTGGGGGAGGGGCAGCCACTCACACCAAACGCTGCTGATTGCTCTCATGGGAGGAAGCAGAGGTTCCTGGCTTTGGCACTGGGAACCTTGATCAAAGCCATTCCAGTGCAATGAAGGGGACAAAAGATATGATTGGACTGGTTTTGAAAGATACTGAGATGTGAGGAAAGGGAAACAATGAGTCATCACAATCATTCCAAAGATTTTCCTCTGAAGGGAAGCACAGAAATGAGGCTGGGTGTGGAATGGGAAGAGGTGTCCAGAGACTGTTTTTAACGTGAATGCAATGGGCTTCCTAGTGGCTCAGATGGTAAAGAATCTGCCTGCAATGCAGGAGCCCTGAGTTTGATCCCTGGGTAGGGAAGATCCTCTGGAGGGGGAAATGGCTACCCACTCCAGTATTCTTGCCTGGAGAATTTCATGGACAGAGACTATAGTCCATGGGGTCACAAAGAGTCAGACATGACTGAGTGACTAAGACACACAATGGATTCTTATTTGCTAGCTGATGTAAATGAATAAAAGACAGAGAGAAATTAAGGAAGAAAGACATAGAGGAAATAATTGCAGGAGCAAAGTCCTTGAAACAAGTACAAGGGATGAAATTCAGGTCATAAGTGGAGGAGTTGGCCTTAGAGAGAAGCAGGTGTACACTTCCACTTAAAAGGAAGCAAAATGATTTCAGTTCAGTAACTTTCAGCGCTCGAGTCCCAGCAAAGAATAAGCGGATAGGTAGGTTGAGCATGTATGGGAAGTTTAATAAGCATGCATGATCAAGGAAGACAGAGGCACAGTTGTTAAGGGCATTTGCAAAAGAGTGTTTATACTGCTCAGCTAGGAATCTCGGCTAAGAAAGGAAGTGAGAATGTGTGTGTGTGGGAGGTGGTGGTGGTGGTGGTGGTGATGAATAGTGAAAAAGTCGAGGTGGGCCAATAGGTTGTCAGTCATGCTAGAGCCACAGTACTATCCGAGGGGGATAACAGAACATTAACAGGAAGAATAGGATGCCTGAACTTGAGATTTTGGAAGTTATGCAATTGCCGTTAATGACAAGGTCTCGAGCATGACCACGGAGTGTGTAGCCAGCCTCTAGAAGATGAGATCTTTGAAGCAAAGGAGATTAAAGAAATTAGGTTGAAGTCACCATGAATGATGTTAGTGGGAGAGGAGGTCAGGAAGCAAGGTGCCTGAGCTGCATGACTGAGAGAAATTGGGAGGTCAGTATGTTGAGAAATGAGGAGGAGTAATTGAGTAATGAATGGGGGTTTCCAGGTAGCTTACTGATAAAGAATCTGCTTGCCAATTTAGAAGACGTGGGTTCAATCACTGGGTCGAGAAGTTTCTCTGGAGAAGGAAATAGCAACCCACTCCAGTATCCTTGCCTGGAGAATACCATGGACAGAGGAGCCTGGTGGGTTACTGTCCATGCGGTTGCAAAAGAGTAGGGTATGACTGAGCAGCTGAACAGCGCAGCAGCAATGAGTAATGAAGTCTGATGACACTTATTTCAAAGAAAGATTTTGAAGAAGAAAAGAGGAAACAGCAAAGGGAGCAAGACAGCCACTGTACCTCTAAAGCCTGTGATATGTAGGGTGTAGAATAAACATAGCTTCTTCTTGTGAGAACTTCCAGGAAAGCAGGATCTTCAGAACAACACCGGATGTCAATGAAAGCAACAAGGTGATGGGAATTTTCAGGTGCTGAAAGAGGAGAGGAAACTTCAACAAGTTACTTAATGTTTGTTAGTGTTCAGTGGGACAGCTAAGATACACTCCAACCTTTTGTTCCAGTCTCATCAGGGTTATTTACCTGGGAGCCACAAACCTTTACAGTATTTCATAGAGCCTGCTGTGTTTGTGTTGAGTGGTCCTAGAACTAAGGACCACACTATAGAGATGGTCTGTCCAGGAGATTAAATGACTCTGAAAGATTTATAGTTGTAAACAGTGCCACAAGGCTGCCTACAAAATGCTATAAGGTGGGACTCACATGACACGTGGTGTAACCCAAACAGAGGCTGCCTGCAGTGAAGGGAAGGGCCCTGTGGAATGCTGGGGGTCCTGACAGCTCCCTCTCTGGCCAGACTTCTCTCTTAGAACTGATCCTAGTCATCTGAACTCAAATACCATGTTTTCAAAGAACTCCATATGTAAAGGAAGAAACCCAGAAGCTATTAGATTTGAGACCAGAAAAGCTAAAAGTTCTAGGAAGGTTCTGAGCAATTTAGCAAAAGAACACTTCAGTCTTCAAGACCATCCCCCTTCTGGTTTTGTGGTGTTAATATAAGAGTAGGAATAGTCACTGCTCATGCCCAAATGAGGAATCTCAAGGACATTATGCCTGGACCCTAGTATCTGTGATCGTAAGGCTGTGAAACTAGCTATTAATATACTTCAATAATAAATTGTAGGGAAGATCTCATAGTACTTTAAAGTGACATAACATTTTTAACTGACAGAATACAAGTAGCAGAATTTTAAAAACGTATTTGCTCCTAGATAGAGCATACAAACTTTCAGTATTAGGGAAAATCTTTTGTCCAAAAGCATTAGTTTAAAAATGAAATTCAGATGAAAGTGATTTCAATACTATGATTGAGCATATATACATAATTGGTTCTGTTTTATTGATTAAATTACATTCAGACAAATGACCTGTGAATTCTGTCAAATACCGAATTTTTTAAAAATTCTGTTACTTCAGGTCAAAGGATTTGATGATTTGAGTCCAGATGAATGCATCATCTTGGTCAAGACGTCTACTTGCTTCTTAGGGAAAAAAACTTAATTGGATTAGACTGATTTAGAGGAATTGGGGGAGGGTTGAAGAATTGATGCTTTTGAACTGTGGTGCTGGAGAAGACTCTTGAGAGTCCCTTGGGCAGCAAGGAGATCCAACCAGTCCATTCTGAAGGAGATCAGCCCTGGGATTTCTTTGGAAGGAATGATGCTAAAGCTGAAACTCCAGTACTTTGGCTACCTCATGTGAAGAGTTGACTCATTGGAAAAGACTCTGATGCTGGGAGGGATTGGGGGCAGGAGGAGAAGGGGACAACAGAGGATGAGGTGGCTGGATGGCATCACAGACTCGATGGACGTGTGTCTGAGTGAACTCCGGGAGTTGGTGATGGACAGGGAGGCCTGGCGTGCTGCAATTCATGGGGTCGCAAAGAGTCGGACAGGACTGAGCAACTGAACAGAACTGAATGTAAGTTTATAAGAACAAACTTCTACTATTATAGAAAGTGATAAGAAACCAGAATTGGGAACCAATATAAAAGTAACAGCAACTGACATTTGTAATGATTTAAAACAGAGGGAAAAAAAGAATTGGGGAAGGTAACGAAGTAGAGTGGTGATCTGAGAACAATGTTCTTTGGTCCAAGGTTAGCACAGATGTGACAGTCTGGTGGCAAGTGAGACACAACGCTGCACTGCAGATGCCCCCGTTCTTAGTCATGTCTTGGTGGTAGTGATGTTCTTATTGTTGTTTTGTTTTTTGTTACATGTGCAACCAATAGACTACAGTCAATACTCATATTTGCTGACAGAGCCCTTTTCTACTTCTTGGTATTTCGAACTTAACTTTTCTCAAATCTCCAGAAACTTTCAACTCAAATAAATAGATAACTTTGGTGACTAAAAGAGATGTGAAATATACCACTTGATAATTCAGGGAAAGAAATTCTCCTTTTCCATGCTCCATGGGTTTACTAAGAGGCATTCAAAGAGCCACTGGAATTTAGGGATGAAGGAAAAAGTGATGTGAAGTCTTCCAGAAAACCCAGCTTTCTGTAATAGAAGCAGAATCTCCTTCACCATTCTTAGAATTGCACAAAAAGCTACCCTAAGTCTTGATTAACTGCTTGCTGTCTAAATTCTTTGTGCTTTCTGAGAGCAATCTGCCACAATTTTTTAAAATCCCAATTAGAGTTTGTGAAAGAAATGTTCATTTTATTGGTAAGGCTTTGGTATCTAAACATATTCTTTTTACCGGTATATCTTTCTCATTTGAAGGCATACCACAAAAAGTAAAATAATGGGTTTTCTACTAGGGTTTGATTTCATAGCACAAGGAGGCAGCATGCCTACCTGACTTAGACATTTATAGGTTGAAATCCTTTGTTTTTAAAAACCTGTTATATAGGGAAGGTAATTTGTAAGTCAGAGGCCTTTTTTGAGGATCACCTAATATAAAGGAGGACCAGTCCCAAAAACACAGTAAGCACTTAGTAAATGCAGGTATTACTAGCACTATTATCTGAAGCCATCTGTCACACTATTGCGACAACCGTCCAACTGGTTCACTGTTTCCACCCTTCCTCCTCTTTACAGTCACCAGAGTAACATTTTGTTTGGGGTGCACCTCACAGCATTCAGGATCTTGGTTCCCCTGACCAGGGATGGAGCCCCCACCCCCTGCAGTGGTGGATTCACAGGGTCTTAGCCACTGGACCACGAGGGGAATCCCACGAGTAACTTTTAAACATACAAATAAGACCACGCCATTTCTCCCGATAAAGCTTCCAGTGGCTGCCCATTGCTCTTAGGAAAAATGCAAGCACTTTGCGTCGCCCACAGTGGGGCAGCACTTTCTCCGTGATCCGGCTCCTACTCGGCTCTCTCACAGGCTCTCTCGCCACTCACTCTCCTCTTCACTCTCTGCTGTGGCCTCTAACATCTCTCTGTCCCTCCGATGTGCCAAGGCCATTCCCACCCTGCTGCTGTTGCCCGCGTGTTCCCTCTGCCAGGCCACTGTTCTCTCAGATTCACTGGCTCCTTTTCCCTGTCATTTAGTTCTTAGATCTGATGTTGCTTCCTTGAATGATCCTTCCAATCAGTCTTAAGGAGCTCTCCTCTTACTCCACAAATACTCTTCATCCAGCGACTCTTACTTCCCTCATTGCACTCTCACTATCTAAAATTATCTTGGTAACTGATTTAATTATTGCTTTATTTCCCAGCTTCCTCCGTAGAATATAAACTCCATGAGAAATATTTTCTGTTTAGCAAATAATAAATGTTCAATAAATAGCTGCTAACAAAGGAATCACTGTGGGAGTGAATGCACTCATGAAATTCTTATCATCCTTAAAACAAAAATAACTTATGTTTTAATTAAGCTATGGGTGTGTTTGCATGTGCAGGACATAAAGATTTTTAGTGGATTGGTATGGTTATAAAAATCAATAGTGACAGGGCTTTGTGGTGCTAAGAAAATTCAATAGTCTTTCCCTAGAGACCAAAGTCTCAGGGAACACTGATGGAAATGATCTGGCTTTGATTTGTGTGCTTAATTCAGACTTAAGACTTACTATTCAACCTTTCTAGTCATGGTAGAATCTCATACTCATATGGGCAATAATATGGAACAGGAACAAAGATGAGAGGACCTCCATCATGCGTGTTTATTTCCTCGGAGTCTGATTCATTGAAAAACAAGAGAAATGGGAGGTTTCACTTCGCTGAGGGAGTCTGAGCTCTCCTATGCTTCTGTCTTTCCAGGTAACCACACAGTCTCACCCTGGGGAACGGAGAGATGATAACACATAACTGGCTTCTCTCCAAGCACCTTAGGATAGAAGTTCATAGAAAGGCACACAGACATGTGTAGACCCAACTTGAGCATGCCGTGTCTCTTGTCCAGATACACATTGACCTCTGCCTTTTCAAAGGCAAAATTTGATCCATTAATGTTCTCCAGTGTTGGTTTCATAAAGCATTTGGATGGGCCCTTCTTCACAAATGAATAAAAATGAGTAAAGTCCTCAGAATCAAAGGAAAGCCAGGACTGGCTTCCAGAAGCACGAGGCAACCCAGAGAGTCCATCTGCAGCCAAACCATGCAACAGACCCAGACACAGCTTAGAGGCTGGCAACAAGTCTGCCTGCAGGATCTGCCAAGGAGCCAGATGCTGTTGCTTCCAAACCTTGGCATCAGGGCCCCTGATTGCCATCCAACAAAGAGGAAAAATAGGAATGATATAATGTGGTGGGATAAAACACATCCCACCTCAACCTTTTTTATTACTCACTGGAAAAAAATATGGAAGATATTTATGGGAAAGTACCAATGTTTTTGGAAATATTGTACATACATTAGCTACAACACTATTTTTGCCAAATGGGAAATATATTTAAAATATGCAGTCTGCGTCTGTCTAAAAATAAATTGTCATCTTTTCTGATCAATGTATATGTCCAGGATATGGAAATGACTCTGCTAATTGAGGATGCTGTCAACTAGTGCACTTGTAAGTTACCAAGAAGTAAAGTTGTGAAGAAGTCTGTCTGTGTTATGTGCATAAAATAGCAATTAATGTTGTTGTCATATGAAGGGAGTTTAAGAAAGATTGGGCTTTGAAAAAGAAGAACCATCCAATGAAGGTGGAGTGTTGAATTTCATGGTTATATAAAGTATTAGGAGTTATGTTAGGTTGGATGAGATAAGATGTTTATGAAAAAGTAGAATGTGGTGAAGAATTGTGTTTGCCAAGGCTCCAGGGTGGTATTAATAACCCACTATATATGACAAAGTACTGTGCGAAGTACTGGTACACAGTGAAAATTCATTGTCATTCCTCTTCATCTGCTTAAATTAGCAGATTAATATCACTTTTGATAATCCTTGTGAAATTTCTATTGTTTTGAGAATCACTCAGAATTCTACATCTGAAAATTTAAAACACCAGACAGAAAAGGGATTGTACCTTCTTTGCCAGGTGAGACTGAGGTTCCACTTTTCCCTGGATTCATGTTCACCTGAAATTCTGCCCTCGAAGTCACTGCAGGCTTGAGTAGCACAAGTGGAGTTGATTCCAGGAGGCTTCAGTTAAAATTCATATTGCCTCAGCACATTATCACAGGCAAATCTGTCATCTTAGCTTGTTGACAGGCATTTGAAAACAAGGGACAATCTGCAGGTGAGGAAGGACGTGACGAGGGCATCAGGTAAGGCAAGCCTGGCACCCAGTGCTGACTGAGGGTCATAGGGTCCAGTGCTCTAAACAGGTGCAACCCTGGGGAAAATTCACTCTCATCACTGCTTGGCCATGTTGGAGCATCATTTCATATTCTGTCTCAAAACTGAGAATCTACGATAAATACCCAAAGAAACAAGTTTTTGGTATAAATTGCAGCTGTTTTCTTGCTAGGGGGCTTCCCTGGTAGCTCAGCTGGTAAAGAATCCACCTGCAATGCAGCAGACACCGGTTCAATCCCTAGGTAGGGAAGATCCCCTGGAGAAGGGAAGGGCAACCCACTCCAGTATTCTTGGCTGGAGAAGTCCATGGACAGAGGAGCCTGGCAGGCTACAGTCCATAGCATGGCAAAGAGTCGGACATGACTGAGCAACTTTCACTTTTCTAGAATTTCTAAGTCCTCCATCTAAATGTAATCATTGCGTCTTAAATATTATTTCTTAACCCAAGATCCGTGGGTTTCTCAAATGAATGAAAAGAGGCAATCAATTAGAATATGAAAGATTATTCCAGATAGGGAAGACTTTATTTTTTGGTATTTCATACTGTTCTAACAATTTATAGAAAGAAAAGTGATCCGAAAGAAATACAGCATTTTTGTGTAGAACCTCCATAAAGACCTTCTCAACCCCCCAGATCATGTTTCAGAGAAGATCATGGCTTTAAAGGAAAGCCTGAAAAGACCTGGATTCAAATTCCTTCTCCATTCTTGGAACAAGTGTACACACACAGACAAAATCACTCGTCCACTTCAGCCCACATATGTTTGTGCCTGCGTGCTCAGTCATGTCTGAATCTTTGCAACCCTGTGGACTCTAGCCAGCCAGACTCCTCTGTCCATGGAATTTTCCAAGCAAGAATACTGGAGCGGCTTGCCATTTCCTTCTCCAGGAGATCTTCTTGACCCAGGGACTGAACTTGCATCTGTTGCATCTCCTGCGCTGGCAGGCAGGTTCTTTACCAGCTGAACTACTGGAGAAACCCACTAGAACCCACACACCCTTTTTCAGATTTTGAAAGATCAAGCTATCAAAGTTCTCTTCCACTTTACAAGGATGTTGACTGCTGGAACAAGGCAAGTCTGCACTGATCTTTTACTCACTATAGTATTTGTGCTAAAAGGATAACAGGTCAAGGAAAACTGAGAAAATATTTTTAATTTCAGATTTGACCTTCTCACTAGTTATTGATTCTCATTAGTCCTCCAAAAAGGTAGAAAAGAGGATAAGACTATCATACCAGTAAAATTAAAGAGATTTTCAAAAATTCATGTTTGATACATTTCCAAACTGGAGCAGGGGGTCAGGTTTAGCTCAGGTTAAAGCTGTTAGGATATAAACACAAATTCATCACCGTTACAGTCGGCAGAGCATACGTACATTCCAGAGTGTCAGGCAGAGGCCCATGATTTGTGTCACTGCAGAGAATGATAAATCACTGTTGAAGACATAACAACCAGAATCACCGCCACCATGTAATAGATCATGATGCACCCCAATCTCTTCCAAACGTTATTTACAGTTATCAGGGGCTGAAGATGGCAAAGCGCAAATGGATATTAATCTTTACACTCCCAGGCCTCGGCCGGCTCAGGGTTGCTGCCTCTTAGCGTCTGCCCATGATTTCCAGCAAAGTGATAAGCTCTAGTTATGTGCAGTCTGTCCAAAAGGGATCAGATATAAATATTTCCAAAAAGAAAGAGTGTTTCAAATCGCATCAATCAAAGCTTTTGAGAACTCTGTCACTGTAGCATTCTGGAAGAGATTGCTAGGTGAGAATTTGTTCCAGAAAGAAGTGACTGAAGCAATGAATGAGGCCATGTTATAGAAAGGAGAGTGGGGTGGAGGTAAGATGGGAGCTGGGCAGAGTCACCACACAGGAAACAGCAGCAGAGAGACTCTCCTATCAAGAACCCTGGTGCTTGAACTGGAGCCCTTTTCTCTAAAGCCTGTGATGTAACTGTTATTTTATCTTTATATACCTTGGCTTCCTAACTACAGATTAAATGGGTGTTTATCCCCGTGACATCCAACATATGGCCTCAGGTTAGGGCTACATTCACATCTTCTTAATTCCTAGATTTATTTCTGAAGATTCCAAACCCCACTCTATACCACCCATATTAAAATGTACCAACATCCCACACTAGAAAGCACTTTTATGCTATAAAAATAAAATTTCAAATTATAATTTTGCTTTTGAAATTATATGGCTATGAGTAATTTAAATCATTAAATTACTTCAGTGATGGTTTCTGGGCAGTTCTTGAGTCTACACAGGAATTCTTGTAAAGAGAAAACCTGTACATTGTTTTCAAGCTCAGCGTAATTTTTATTAATACTAAATTTGGCGATTGAAGAGGTAGTGGTGATCAGGTCATGTTGTACAAATTAAGGACTTATTAATTTCAGTTTTATAGTTTTCCTTTGAGACAATGCATTTTTCAGTTCTCAAATATTTGCTTGGTCCCTAAATACCTATTCGAGTGGTTAATAACTGGAATGAGCTGTCCCATGTCCTGAAGAGTAAAACCGTCACATGAGGGGATTCCATCCATTAACTCTGCAGCCCAGTGTCCTAAGTTCCCCCCGAGCTCTGGTTTCTCTGCAGGTCTCTGACAACAGAGTACACAAAACCCACTTAGGTGCCCAAAGAAACTGCCCTGTGGGGGAGGGAATACCACGGCAGGAGGCAGACCACTGTAGCAGTCTATCACAAGGACGGGTCCAAAGACTCCAAGAACAAGATGGTCCCTTTTGTGATCTCGATTTTTAAATATCCTTTTCAATAGACTTACAGGTCACTCAGGAGTAAAGAATCCACCTGCAATGCAGGAGACTCGGGTTCAATCCCTGGGTCAGGAAGATCCCCTGCAGAAGGAAATGGCAACCCACTCCAACATTCTTGCCAGGAGAATTTCATGGACAGAGGAGCCTGGTGGGCTACAGTCCATGAGGTTGCAAAGAGTTGAACATGACTGAGCAACTAAACAACAAACCTTGAGATAACGGCTTCTTCTGGCAGAGGCTTCATCCTTTGTCTTTCTAGGCCCAAGGCATGCTTCTGAATTTATATTCTGTCTATTGGTTCTGCAGTGAGTTTCCTTAGGCTTAAGGCTCTAGGTACAACATTTCCAACATTTCTAACCTTGGTAAAAACTCAGAGAATGTGCCAACAACTCCTTCTCAGCTCAATTCGGGGGAGTATCTCTCTGATTTGTCTGCCTAATTTATTCTGCTTTTAGAACAGTGCAGAGAGATACCGCCTGAGATGTATATTTTAACTACTCCCTCAGATAAAATAGACAGAACTGGGAGTTCTTCCTTCTGCCTCTTTCTTTCCTCTGGTCACACTGACGGGCTCCATGCTCCTCTTCTGTACTGTGGAGGCCCCATCTTGGATCAGGCCCATCCTTCTTGCCTTAAGGGCTGTTCATTTGGGTGTGACTCTCATCACGCAGATTTATCTCACAAGTCTTCCAGTGTTACACGGCAACTCTTTCTGACTTTGAAGCAATCTACCTCCTGGGTTTCGCCACACTCTGCCCAATAGCTAGCTCACCTTTCCCCTCTCAGCACACAGATTCACACTCACAAATCTAGTTCCCGATGATCAAATCACACTAAGCTTCTTAAGGGCAACCTCCAGTGATTCCTGGGCTTCCCAGGTGGTGCTAGTGGTAAAGAACCTGCCTGTCAAGGCAGGAGACATAGGAGAATCGGATTCAATCCCATGGAGAGAGGAGCCTGGATGGCTACAGTCCACAGGATGGTGAGGAGTCGGACACCATGAAACGATTAGGCATGCATGCGCAGTGATTTCTACTTGGACTTTTAAACACTCAAGACAACATTTTTATATTTCAGTTTCTCTTGGTTTTCTCCTTACTTCTCTGGTCATTCCTAATAGGTCTCTTGTCAAGCTGGAGCTGTCACATTCTTAGGAGGCCCACCTTGACATCCTACATACAACTGCAACCTTTTCCCCTACCCTCCCAGTATTTCTGTTCCAACCTGGTTCTGTTTTATATTCTTTAAAGCCCCTGCCACATTTTAACCTACGATACGATTTACTTATTTTGATGGTTTTTTTTTTGGCACAACTAAAAAATCTCCTCACCAGAATGTAAGCCTCGTGAAGGAAAGGATTTTTGTCCATTTGTTCTCTGATTTAACACAAATATCTAATAACATCACATGGCACATAAGAGATAGTCAATGAATATTTGTTGAACAAATCAATAACAAATAATACTTCTTCCATCCCCTAAGGTGGGGGAGTTGATAAAAATTCTCCCAACACGTGCTATAATGTCTTGATTACCATTTTGGTTTTGGCTGCACTTCGTTTTGGCTGGGTCTTCGTTTCTGCGAATAGGCTTTCTCTAGTAGTGGTGAGCAGGGGCTACACTCTAGTTGCAGTGTGTGGGCCTTTCACTGCAGCGGCTTCTCTTGTTGTGGAGCAATAGCTCTAGGCGTGCAGGCTTCAGGAGCTGTGATGCACAGGCTAAGTTGCCCCAAGGCACATGGGATCTACCCAGGTCGAGGATCAAACAAACCCATGTCCCCTGCACAAACAGGTGGATTCTCAGCCACTGGACCACCAAGGAAGCCCCCCTTGATTAACATTGATAAACATATCCAAGGTATCCCATCTGAGAGCCTTTTGGGAATCCCAGATCTTTGACTTCCTAGTCAGACTGAAAACGCAGCCACCTCATTAGCTGTGTAAACACTGCAGATGGGACAGAAGCCGTCATCTAGGCAGGATTTGGGGATGTGCGCTGCAGACCTTGTGTTACCTGTGTCTCAGATAGCTATGAATATATTGGACTTCCATACCCAATAGGTTTCTGACTTCATTGGAACATGTTTGGTTTGTTTAATTGGGACTTCACTAATAGCATTCCAGTATTCTTGCCTGGAAAATCCCATGAACAGAGGAACCTGGTAGGCTACAGTCCATGGAGTGACAGAGTTGGACACGACTGAGTGACTTCACTTTCTTTCACTTTTCACTAATAGCAGGATTGACCACAACAAATGTAATAATACATTTATTTTTTCCAGTGTGCTTTTCAACATGTGCCTCAAAAAAAAAAAAAAAACAGAAAAAGAAAAGAAAGAAAGTGAAGTCTCTCAGTTGTGTCCGACTCTTTGTGACCCCGTGGACTGTAGCTTACCAGGCTCCTCTGTCCATGGGATTCTCCAGGCAAGAGTACTGGAGTGGGTTGCCATTTCCTTCTCCAGGGGATCTTCCCAACCCAGGGATTGAACCCAGGTCTCCCACATTGGAGGCAGATGCTTTAACCTCTGAGCCACCAGGGAAGCCCCCCAAAACAGAAATGGCTGTAAAAGAGAAGTCAAACTAAAGAGTAGAAATCCCATCTATTTGGCTTTGCTTCAAAAGACAGGTGGTGCTAATGGTAAAGAACCCACCTGCCAAATACAGGAAACATAAGAGACGTGGGTTTGATCCCTGGGTCGGGAAGATCCCCTGGAGGAGGGCATGGCAACCCACTCCAGTATTCTTGCCTGGAGAATCCCATGGACAGAGGACCCTGGTGGGCCACAGTCCACAGGATCGCAAAGAGTAGGACACGACGGAAACGACTTAGAACGCAGAACAAGACCAATCAATAGTCAGATATCACAGAAAGGTGTGTGACTATAAGGGAAAAGGTTCTAATGATTAGACCTATTAAGATACAAAATAGTTGCCTTGAACATGGAGGGCTCCTGTTACTGGAAAAGTTTACACAGGGACTGCCCACGACATGTCGTGGACCCTGTGAGAGCATTCCTCTAATGACTGAAGGGTCAGACAGAGTGATCTTGGAGGTCCCTCTTGGGCTGAGAGTCTGAGATCATGGGTTATAATGGTCAGTTCCATCATTCACTCATTTTAGAGGACAAGGAATGGAACATTACCTTAGTAGGTCACCCGAGTAAACTGAGGTACACACACAAAATGAACAGATGACCCACATTTTCAGAGTGAAAATTCATGAAAAGAACACCCATATTTCTGAATCCCATTTTCCCTTCACATCAGATATAATTAGCTTTCAAAGTGAAAAGTATCAATCAAATGTGAAGGGCAAGGCAGATATGTTTCCATATTCTTTCCACTTGGATAAAAAGGAAACAGCTCCTAGCAATCAAAATTCACTTCACAGAACTTAAAAGTAAGTTGAGATCACCTGTGGGGGAAATAATCAACAATTTTTAGTTGCCTTTCAGAGAAGTCGAGTTCCGATAGAGAATCAGTTCAGTTCAGTTCAGTTCAGTCGCTCAGTCGTGTCTGACTCTTTGCAGCCCCATGAATCGCACCACGCCAGGCCTCCCTGTCCATCACCAACTCCCGCGGACTTCACTCAGACTCGCGTCCACTGAGTCCGTGATGCCATCCAGCCATCTCATCCTCTGTCGTCCCCTTCTCCTCCTGCCCCCAATCCCTCCCAACATCAAAGTTTTTTCCAATGAGTCAACTCTTCGCATGAGGTGGCCAAAGTACTGGAGTTTCAGTTTTAGCATCATTCCTTCCAAAGAAATCCCAGGGTTGATCTCCTTCAGAATGGACTGGTTGGATCTCCTTGCAGTCCAAGGGACTCTCAAGAGTCTTCTCCAACACCACAGTTCAAAAGCATCAATTCTTCAAAGCTCAGCCTTCTTCACAGTCCAACTCTCACATCCATACATGACCACAGGAAAAACCATAGCCTTGACTAGACGGACCTTAGTCGGCAAAGTAATGTCTCTGCTTTTGAATATGCTATAGGGAACCAATAAAGTGAGTGATTCAGTGGTAAAGAATCCCCTGCCAATGCAAAAGATGAGGTTTGATCCCTGGGTTGGGAAGATCCCCTGGAGAAGGAAATGGCAACCCAATTTAGTATTCTTTCTTGGGAAGTCCCATGGAGAGAAGAGTCTGGCAGTCTGTGAGGTCACAAAAGAGTGGGACACAACTTAGCAACTAAACAATTCAAAAGTGAGTATCAGAGGGGCTCACATGAGCAGTATAGATTCAAACAAGCTTCAAACTGGAGGGACTGCTGTCTCTGGGCATGAAAAGAGTTGATTTGAAAGCTTAGAGTTATATCCAATACAATCAGCATTATGCCTCTCAGTTAGGTGTTTGTAATAGTAGCAATCAGCAGTCCCTTACTCTACAAATTCTTTAAAGAGTCATGCAAACTTATTTGTTTTGAACCTATCTACAAATTATACTTGTGTTCCACGAAGTGGTACATCTAGGGAACCTTAAAATCAGTTCCAAAATACCCAATACCACAGATGCCGTCGCCACTCACCCAGCTGCTGTTAGATGTGGTGACCAGGGTTGGAAGATTCAAGGAGGGCTGAGTGTCTTCCAGGCTCCAAAAACTCTTACTGATCTCCAAGACAGGAAAACAAGAAGTTGGGAGAGACTGGAATTCTATAGACTTTAACTTTCAGAATTGGAAAGAGCCAGTAAGATTTCTCTCTACTACTTTTCACATTCTGGACATTTTCAAGTGAATCAAACACCATAAGACTGTGACTCTTTTCTCTTAAAAAACCCCAAGTCTTAAATTTTTGAAGGGCTTTCTTCTTATGAAGTAGAGGGATTATGATCTACGAGAAAGACGTAAATTCTAAAGACAAAAAGATGCCATTAAAAAAAACCTCACTGCTTTGGAGATTCATCCCACAAAAGATCCTAAGATTCCAAACTGAAAATGCACATAAACCCATCACTGAAAAGTCTTGAGGAAAGGAGCTTTTCTCCTTCTATGAAATATACAACTGTACTGAGTAAAGGACTTCCTGGGTTCACACTACTTCTTCCATCTCTGCTTCCTGACTGCCCTTCTTGCCCACATGGAGTGAGGTTTGACTTGACCTGACACCCTCAAGCCTTTGAGTGAAACATTTTAAATTTATTTTAGTTTTATACAATTTTTAAAGGCTGCTTTCCATTTACAGTTTTCAAAGAATCAGCTCTGTCACCTGTGCCATACCGTACATCCTTGAGCGTATGTTACACCCCAGAGTTGGCACCTCTCACTTCCTCTTCCTTATAGAGCCCCTCCCTCTCCACTGATAACCATAGCTTGTTCTTTGTATCTGTGAGTCTGCTTCCATTCAACTGTGGATGGGTGCTTAGGTTATTTCCATGTCTTGGCAGTTATAAATAATGCTACTATGAACACACTGGGTGTATCTCTTCAAATTAGTATTTTTGTGTTTTCATATGTATCGGTTTGGCCAAAAATTGGTTTGACATCTTATGGAAAAACCCAAATGAACTTTTTGGCCAATCTAGTATATCCAGGAGTGGAATCGCTGTGCCATATATTAGTTCTGCGTTTAGTTTTTTTGAGAAACCTCTATACTACTCTCCACAGTGTCTGCACCGATTTACATTCCCACCAACAGTGCACAAAGCTTCCCCTTTCTCCATATCCTTGAGTGAGTTTTTTTTTTAAACCCATTTGCCCTTGAGATGGTAAGGGATATGATACTGGGGAACAATCATCTACCTGTTTCAACTCTTCAATCAACTATAATCTGAACCCCTTCTAAAATTAAGAGGCTTACTAGAGGTAAATTAGAAGACTGACATGCATTTCCCTATAATTGGACATCACCCCTCATTAATGATTCTCTTTGAGCTCGAAAGTACTAATTGTCAGGATTGTCTCTCCTTGCTCTTTCTCTCCTCAAATGATCTTTTTGTTCTAGTGCACAAAGTTGGCATCCTGCTTCTTTTTTCTCTTTGATGGATGCAGCTCAGGGGCTTGACTGTTCCCAGTGCCTTGAATTTTGGAAGACAGTGTTCTGTCCAGCAAACTATCAATCACAGGCACTAAACTGTGATGATTTCCCTACCATGGAGGGCATGTTTGAAAAGAGAAATATCTAGAGCAGGGGTCAGCAAACTGTGTCTCCTGGACCAAATCCAACCTGCCACTTGATTTTTTAAAATGAAGTTTTGGTGGACATTTGTCCATGGAGTGCAAGTGGCTGCTTCAGAGCAACAACAGCAGAGTTAAGTAGTGGCCACAGAGGCTGTAGGTGTGTGTGTGTGGGTGTGTGTGTGTGTGTGTGTGTGTGTGCCTGCTCAGTTGTGTATGACTCTTTGGGACCCCATAGGCTGTAGCCTGCCAGACTCTTCTGTCCATGGAATCTCTAGGCAAGAATACTGGAGTGGGTTACCATTTCCTACTCCTAGGCATCTTTCCAACCCAGGGACTGAACTCAAGTCTCCTGCATTGCAGGTGGATTCTTTACCACTGCTCCACCTGGGAAGCCAGAGTCTTTACAGAGGTAATCAATTAAAATGAGGTTATTAGGATGCTTATGACAGATTAAGTAAATCTAATACAGTAATTCCAGCTATTGCCACTCAGACAGCTTCAAGTTATTTCCTGCCTCCAGGAACATAGGTCAGAGCTCTGATTCTCCATACCCTCTCCTTAAATAAATGAACAGAAACCAGAAGTCAACAAAACAAAACTCAAAATTATCCTTCCATCAAGAATCTCAGTTTTGCTGGTTGATCCCTCCATGGAAATTCTCTAGTTGAACTGTTTTGCCCAAGTTTGCATGGGCCAGTTATATGATCATCAGTGGAACAGCTGACTAAACTCTCTTGTCTATCTTTGGGGAACCTCTGCTCCATGAGTTCAAATACTAACTGGGTCCTGAACTAACTGTGAGATCTGGCATGGGTTAGTTAACCCCTCTGGGTTTCAAGTTGCTCCACATGCAAGGTGGAGATAACATGCTCCCTTGAAGCCATGTTTGAAGACTGCTAACAATAGATATAAGATGTCCAAGATGGAGCAGGTACTCACAAAAGTATTCTTTATAATGAGATTTCCTTTCTGAAAAATACTTCCTCCAGCTAGTTGTTATCACCCACTCCCCACATTTCCTCCTTGCTGGTGAAAGGCCTGGGTGTGCCAACTTCCATGTCCTCCTCCTCTCTGAGGTCCTCAGGGACTAGGAGAACTGGGAAAGTCCGGGCACAAGTTACCAGGAGAAGCAGGGAGCTGGATTCCCATCCACTCTGACTGCAACTCCTTTCGCCTCTCTGAAGTCACAGAGAAGTATAAGGACAGTCACTTCATGGGGCAGCAACCACGGACAATTTCCTTAATTATTTTATTGGCTTAATTGACTTATGAAGTAAGTAGTATCAGCCCTCTCTTCTGACTCTAATAGTGGTCCACAGATCCTTGCTTAGTTATTTTCTTGCTAAGACTGATTTTTGCTTTTGACCGCCAAGATGAAACAGTCTAGAAAGTCCTGGAGGGAGGTACTGTGTCTTATTCATATTTGTGCTGCATATATGGTGCCTGGCACAGGATCTGACATGCAGTTGGGGGCTAGTAAATGATGTCTGATTAATGGTTGAATTAATAAAAATGAATCAGTTAATTGACTGGATATTAGGGTGGACGATCCTTGAATATTCAGCCTCGTCCTTTGTGTAAGACGAGGATGAAAACAGAAGGAAAGATAAGGGGACCTAAAGGGAAACAATTCTGAAAAGCAAAAATGGCATCCAGCAAAAGCCAGAACGAGCAGCATCCCAAAGTGGCCCAACTGTGAACAGTCCAATTGTCCAACTCTGGGGCTCTCGGCGCCAAACCCCAATCTCTGCACAGCCAGGCCTCCCCGGGCTCGGTGTCAGAAGGCATGCTGCTGCCGGGAGCAGTCATGCGTGTTCCCTCGGCAGGCCGGGCCTCGCGGAGCCGTGCCAATCTACCTTCCATGACCAGGGCCAAGTCACTTCATCCAGCAACTCTCCAGACCCCTGTCCCTCTCTGACATTCGGGGGATGGCAGCTCCCAGCCCACAGTGAGCAGTTTCAAGGAAAAATGCAAAAACCATTTCTTCTCTTTTGGCTCAGGGAGTCCCCAACTGTGTCAGGGCTACTAGCTGACGATTGATGCCTCGGAGTTATTAACAGTTTCTGCCTGTGCTTCTGTGTCTTGCAGGGCTCTCTCTTCTCTCTTAGGGACACCACACAGGCCCACGGGCCGCTATACCTATCTCGTGGCACTAACACTTACATCTACGCATTGTTATAAGAATCCAATGAGTCCTGCAAATATAAATGCTCTGGGAACAGCACAAAGCTACACAATGCTCTGTGGTGTTTGGTGATTGGGTAATATAGTCTGTGTGGGTGACTGGGTGCTTGGGCCACTGCAGGGCCTGCCCTAAGAGCCTGGGCACACCCTGTAATGCTGAACCATGGCACCCATTTCTGGGGTGCTGCCCATGCCACTGTTGCCTTTTGAGAAGCCCCAAACCCTGTCATCTGGGGCTAGGCAGGGACCATACTTCCCTTGTTCATTCTCACTTATTCTGGTTCAGCTTGAACTGTTCTGCTCCTTTCTGCTCTGGGGGTGCTCAGGGCTGAAGGTCACAAACCCTTCCCATACGTGGGGCCAGTTCCTGTATCAGCCTGTCCCACCTCTGTGGGGAGGTGTTGCCCTGATTTGGGGGAGAGGGGCAACTCTGACATCAACTTCAAAGAAGCAAGCAGACCCTTCAGAAGCCATGTGATAACCGTGATCACGTGCGTCTTCTCCTCTCCTTGGAGATGTGTGCAATTAATGGTTAAGGTCTAACATCAGACCATCTGGGTTGAAATCTTGCCTCTGCAGCTTACCAGTGTTGTAATCTTGACCATGCCACTGTTTTCTCTGCACCTCAGTTTTCTCACCTGAAAAATGGTGAGGATGGTGCCCACTTCACAGGGTTGCGGTGGGAATCAGATGAGTTTATATCTGACACATTAATGCTTAAGCAAGGTTAGCTGTTATAATGATCCCAGGCCACTACAGTGTCACAGACCTGGTCCTGATCCTTGCTGTTGACTTCTTACAGGAAATACTAAATGTCCTGATCTTGGCTTTGCCTCTGTGTGATCAAGGAGAGAGAGCATGGCTGCTTTGTTTCCCTGATGGTTCAGACAGTAAAGAATCTGCCTGCAATGCAGGAGACCTAGGTTTGATCCCTGGGTCGGAAAAATCCCCTGGAGAAAAAAATGGCAAACCACTCCAGTATTCTTGTCTAGGAAATCCTATGGACAGAGGAGCCTGGTGGGCTATATACAGTCCATGAGGTCACAGAAAGTTGGACACAACTGAGAGACTAACACTTTCACTTTTTCACTTCACTTTTTCTATAAATGCACTAATACCTTTATCTACACATTATTATAAGGATCCAATGAGTACTGCAAATATAAATTCTCTGGGAACAGCACAAAGCTACACAATGCTATGTGGTATTTGGTGATTAGTTGATATAGCATAGACAAGGTGATTGGTCTGTTCTTTCTTTAAAAGTCTCCTTGGAGAGAGATTCCAACATTTTCTCCTGGTATGGTCTGATGCTACACTACCCTAATAGTGGGTAAGTCCTTTTCTAAAACATGGAGTTGTAATTGACATATGACATTATTTTAATTTGATGTATAATATAATGATCAATATTTTATATATTGTGAAATATATCTATGAAATGATCACCACGTAGGTCTAGTTGACATCCACCACCATGCACAGTCACAAAATACAAGTTCTTCATGTTGCTTTAATGTCTCAAAAATGTCCCTATTAAGCTTGGGCAAGAATTAGTCATCAGTGCTTCATAAGACAGGCTAAGAGGAAAAAGCCCAGCCTGGAGGCAGAAGGCCTGACTCTGATCCAGGTGTCTGGTGAAGTACGCTTGTCCCTGGTACCAGCTGCTGAACTTTCCCTTACCAAAGTCTCCTCACTAAAGCGAGGACAATAAGCACATCTTTGTTAACTCACTTGCTCAACAGTTTATCACACCTGCTTCTACTGTCTGGGCTGCACAGGGTATGTAGTGTGGTGGGCAGATCCGACAAGGCGAATACAGAGAAGATGAAACCCTGGAGCACTGCTCTAGCCCCAACTCTGCAGGTCCAACATCAGCCACTTGGTCTCCTTTGGAAAGCTACTACTTTGGAAATTTTTCCTAAAGCTCCCACAAATTCAATTGCTCAGACTCACTTTTATGGACGTTATCATAAGCCCACAGTTCAGTTCAGTTCAGTTCAGTCGCTCAGTCGTATCCGACTCTTTGCGACCCCGTGAACCACAGCACGCCAGGCCTCCCTGTGCATCACCAGCTCCCGGAGTTCACCCAAACTCATAAGCCCACAGTTACAGACAAATACATGGTACTGACAGCTACCAAGGATCCTGGCTATGCCATGTCTCAGGTATTTGTTTTTCTTTATTTTATCAGTGCCTGCTCCTTGGTTGAATCTGAAAGTGATTAACTCTATGAGTGAGGGACTGCGTGGTGGATCTAGAATCCCAGGAGGGCACCACATTGCACGATATCTCTGATTTGAGTGCTCTCTCCATAGTCCTCCTCCATGTGAAATAAAACACCCTGCTGTACATTTTCAGTCCTGCAGAATGTATGAGGAACTGCCTGTCCCTGTTTGTCTCAATGGGAGCTGTGCGCCTGCTTCTGCCGGGCACTGGGGTCTTTTCTGAGCAGTGAACCATGGGGCAGCCAGACGCCTCTGGAAATCATGTCACTCCTGCCCCTCGTCTTCCCACATCCAGAAAGCTCAGCCAGGGGACCCGAGCCATGGTCAGTGCCTCACCTCCTACCTCATCAGCTCACCAACTACACCCTGAGGGTGAATTTAGGAAAGCGTCCAGCGCGGAGCAGAAGTGACAAGGCCTTCTTGCCTGACAACTCTGCATCTGGAGGCCTCGCTTTAGGTGTGGTTGTTGAACTGGCAGCCACTTAGTTGAGGCCAGTCTTCTGGGCAGCTGGTGTTACACCAGCTGTTTGCCAAATGCACAGGCTGCTAAATGACACGTTGTGAAGACAGGAGACAGGATACACATGAGGCGGGTCGGAAAATATGACTGTCTGGGAGAAAAGGCAACTAGAACAAAAAACAGATATGGAAGACGGCAGCCTTCCCAAAAGCACATGAAAAATGATCAAAACCTGCGCCGGTCCTTCATTTACACAGTTAGCAACACTATAATGCTGAACACTGAATAACTGGTCTTTTTAAACTGTGGTGTTGGAGAAGACTCTTGAGAGTCCTTTGAACTGCAAGCAGATCAAACCGGTCAATCCTAAAGGAAATCAGTCCTGAATATTCATTGGAAGGACTGATGCCAAAGCTGAAACTCCAATACTTTGACTACCTGACCCAAAGAGCCGACTCATTAGAAAAAAACCCTGATGCTGGAAAAGATTGAAGGCAGGAGGAGAAGGGGACGACAGACGATGGCATGGTTGGATCGCATCACTGACTCAATGGACATGAGTTTGAACAAGCTCCAGGAGATGGTGAAGGGAAGCGTGGCAAGCTGCAGTCCACGGGGTCGCAGAGTCAGATTCAACTGAATGACCGAACAACAACAAATACTATGCATCAGGATTTGACTTCTGTTTCTTGGAGAACTGAGTGGTAGTAGGTAATATGGATTGTGAAAGATCTATATTTTTGACCTGGTAGCTGACTCTCTAAGGATATAACCCAGAGGAGTGATGTAAAAGAAAAAGACTATCTTTCCTTTAAAAAACAAAAAGAAATTTTAAAAAATACATATGTTAATAAATAAATGTATATATATATATATGCGTGTGTGTGAATATATACATGTTCTCAGTCTCTCAGTCGTGTCTGACTCTTTGCGACTCCCTGGATTGTAGCCTGCCGGGCTCCTCTGTCCATGGAATTTTCCAGGCAAGAATACTGGAGTGGGTTGCCATTTCCTCCTCCATGGGATCTTCCTGACTCAGAGATCAAATCCCTGTCTCCTGCATTGGCAGATGAATTCTTTACAACCGAGCTGAGAAAGAACTCTATATCGGGGGCTCTAGAGTCTCCAAGAGACTGCACCCTGCATTTCACTGCTCCATCTCTTTCAGCACAAGTTTGTGAAGGAAAGGAAGGCATAGCCCACAAGCCCCAGAGTCCAAATTTGCCACTGGCAGCAGGTCTCAAAACCCCAGGTCCAACAATGGACTCCCCTGGTCCAGCCGCAAAACATTTATAACCTCTCCAAGCAGTCCTCTGGCAGAGAAAAGCAAACTGTGAGCTCAGGAAGCTAATGACCTCGAAACTATCCATTTATCTTGGCCTTTCCCCTCTGTGTGAGATGCCACAAAAAGTGCCAGTCTCTCTCTTTCTCTCTGAAGAAGAATGGATGTAGCCAGAAAACCATGCATGTTTCACCTTGGCTGTTCCTCCTGGGCCAAGCCCAGGGCTGGGCTACCAATGGGAACCAGAGGGGTAAAGGGAATCATTCTTGATCATCCAAACCGGCTTCCCGAATCCTCCACCTAGGGGAGAGAGCTCACCTGAGTTCTGCTTCGCAGCCTAATGTTCATCAGCTTCTCCATAAATCTTCATAAAGAGACAATGCTGATTCCTAACAAACCTCCCGTTTGAAGCCAGAAGCTGGTGATGATTCTCCCAACTTGAGCTGCGCTGGCAGCCAGTGGTGGGCAACACAGCTCCCAGCTACCTCCGCCTTCCCACCAGAGGGAGGGGGTGGGCGGCTGCCCTGAGGAATCTGAGAGACTGAAATCAATAGTTCTTCTCAGTTGCCCAGCATCTGCTTCAGTGGCTGCCCTCACCCTGGCACAGGGACTCCAGCTCCCCGCTGGGCCCAGCCCAAGCCAAGAGTTGGCACAGCGAGGCTCCCCTTTGTTTATGGTGCGGGCCACTTGGGTGTGAGATGTTTCCTCTTCTCTTTCCTGCAACTCTCAATTGGATTTGGGTTAAACAACAAATTCAGGGACTGTGGCTGGGTTGAGAAGGCAACTTGTCTCAAGCTGAAACACAAGCAAACAAACCAACAAGACCAAAATCCACAAGGAAAAAATATAATCACTGTGTTTGGAAAAGGCAAAGCTGGCCTGATGATCATTCCCCCCCATGACCCATTCCCCCAGTATCCATATCCTTCATTTTGTGAAATCTCCATTTTCTCGACAACTTACCTTTTCTTTTTCTCCCACCAAAATTATATTTTTCTCCTTTACTTGGATCACACCAGGGCCATGAATGTTCTTTTGGATCAAAACATGCCAAGTCTCCTTTGCACTTTGTTTCCTTCCAGGGGGCAAAGTGAAGGAAGGACATTTGGGGAAAACATCTTGAGGAGGGAGGAGGAGAACTGAGGTAATCTTTTCAGTCAAATTGCGAATTTGAACTCTTTCTCTTTAGGTTGTATTTCCCACCCACCCCCCCCCCCCAGGTTTGGCTTTAAGGATGAAAATATATTATTTTCAGGTAAATCCACAGTTGCATTTAAAATTCCCAGGCTGCCTCTGATACACGAAAAGGTAGTTGAGTTTGTTTGCTGCTATATTAATGTGTGAAGTAGCTAAATTAATCCTTCCATATGATGTCTGAATAGGTTATTATAAGGTGCTTAGAGATTTGGCAGGCTGAGCCCCATCTTTCTTTCAAGATGTTAAGAAAATAAATGTAAATGCAGGAAACACTGCATGTGGGGATCCGCTGTCCAACTTTACGATTTGAATGTCAGTGTAGTATTTAGGAAAAGTTAACCACAGTAGCAAGGGCACAAGATTCTCACTAGGGTGGATCCTTCCTCTGAACCTTTGTTTAGTTACGTTCAGTCCTGAGGGACTCAAGACTGGGTCACTTTCCAGTTTCCCAGCCCTGTTGTCTTAGTTAAGACTCTTCTGTTTTCTGCCTTACAAAACCCATCTTGACCTAGTTTGAACCAAGAGGGGGGTTTTATTAAGAAGCTCCTGGGATATCTCACAGAAGCCAAAGGCAGTGGGACTCCTCAAGGAGCATGAAATAGGAATGGGGAAAGAAACTGGAAATACAGCTGTGCTCTTGTTCCATCTTTTTCTGTGCCTGCTGTTTACTTTCCCACTCTTCGCTAAAGGTTGACTTTCTTTCATGCTGCTTTCCCCGGGGGTAGATAGTAAACCCAGACCCTGAGTTTTAAAATGTTTCTTAATTCCATGCCACAGAGAGGAAAGGGCCAGCTCCTAACCAGAATTTTACTTTGCAATCACACGGCTAACACACCAGCGCTTTCTTGCCTCTGTTGCACTGTTTCTCCATTTGCTTTGTTCCTTTTTCAAAGCATTCTGTTCTTGTTATGTGAATTTCATACTTTACATCTCACCTAGAACATTCTATCATGTTTTATTTGCTTTTCAATTTTCTTTCGTTGTTGTTGTTCAGTGGTTCAGTTGTATCTGACTCTTTGCAACCCCATGGACTGCAGCACGCCAGGCTTCCCTGTCCTTTACCATGCTCAAACTCATGTCCATCGAGTTGGTTATGCCATCCAGCCATCTCATCTTCTGTCACCCCCTTCTTCTCCTGCCCTCAATCTTTCCCAGCATCAGGGTGTTTTTCAAAGAGTTGGCACTTCACATCAGGTGGCCAAAGTATTGGAGCTTCTGCTTCAGCGTCAGTCCTTCTAATGAATATTCAGGATTGATTTACTTTAGGATTGACTGGTTGGATCTCCTTGCTGTCCATGGGACTCTCAAGACTCTTCTCCAGCACCACAGTTTGAAAGCATCAATTCTTTGGCACTCAGTCTTCTTTAGTCCAGCTTTCACATCCATACATGACTAGACAGAACTTTGTCAGCAAAGTGATGTCTCTGATTACTGGTACACTGTCTAGGTCTATCATAGCTTTTCTTTCAAGAAGCAAGCATTTTTTAATTTCATGGCTGCAGTCACTGTCTGCAGTGATTTGGAGCCCAAGAAAAGTATTTCTGCCTGGAGAACTCCAGAGACAGAAGAGTCTGGTGGACTACAGTCCATGGGGTAGCAAAGAGACATGACTGAAGGACTAGCACTTTCACTTTCACTTTTCAGCACATCATCAGCTAATTGGAAGCTGTTATGTGGTCTTAGCCAACAAAGTTGGTTAAATCCATTAAGATTCTTTGGTTACAAGCAACAGAACCAAACCACAGCTAGATGAAGCACAAAGAGAAATTCACTGGGAAGACCCTGAGATAGATTACGGAATCCAAGGAAGAACTGAATGTCCAGGACTTGGGAAGAACCAGCATTGCTCTGGTGACTTCAGAAACAGCATTTTCTGGACCCTCTCTCCAGACTTCTCTCATTTTTGTGACTTGACTCATTCATTCCCAGTTTCTGACTCTGGTAGAAATTCCTGAGAGAGAATCTGATTGCCCTCATTCAGGTGTCCTCACCTGGTGAATAACAGCTCTAATTTGACTTAAGTGATGTTTAGCAAAAACATTCCTTCTTGGAGTACAGGACTTGCTAAATAATTTGTAGGGTTCAGGGCAAAATGAAAATGTAGGGTTCCTTGTTCAAGAATTATCAAGCATTTCAAGATGGTATATCAGAACATTAAACCAAGTATAGGGCCCTGTGAGACTTCACAGGTCCTATGCCCATGAAGCTGGTTCTGCCTAGGAGCTCAGCCCTGTGGTCAAATTGTGGCTGCTAGTCTTGGATTTTCTCTTGAATTGCTCACCTGCAGGATGTTATAAGGCAATTCCATGGAGAGCGCAGCTGGCAAGGATGGAGGCTTGCCAATCACCGTATTAGTGAGCTTGGAAGTAAATAACTTGCCTTTCCTGTCCCCATCCCAGCAAGCCTTCAGATGACACTGTAGCCCAGGATGGTATTTCAACCTTATGAGAGACTGTGAAGCAAAGTCACCTTATGAATTCAAGTCTGGAATTCTGATACACAGAAACTACAGGACAATAAATCTTTTAAGACTCTAAGTCTGGGGTTTTTTTTAGATTTTTTAATGTGGATCATTTTTTTAAAGTCTTTATTGAATTTGTTACATTATTGTTCCTGTTTTATGTTTTGGTTTTTCTGGCCATGAGGCCTATGGGATCTTAGCTCCCAGACCAGGGATTGAACCCAGACCCCTTGCATGTGAAAGCGAAATCTTAACCACTGGACCACCAGGGAAGTCTCTAAGCCACCAAGTGTTTGAGGGCCCTTGGAAAAGATAGCTAATATAGTGTTACTCATTATGCTGATCTATTGACATGTATTGTAATTTACACATGGGCAACTGAGCGAGGTTATGGACTATACAATCCAGTTTTATCTAAATTCATTCTCATAAAAAAATGGACAAATATTTTTAAAAAATTCCTGCAAAGAAACTAGAGACTGATGTTAATGCTGATAACACAAACTGATCCCAAGAAAATGGCTCTTCATGTAAAGGAAAAAAATAATGATAACTAATCAGATCTGTCAAGATGGTGACCACAAAGTGAACATTTTTAAAATATGGGTTTACTTCCACTTGAGATGTTAGCTTAAAATGTATAAAAATTATAAATAAGTAAATATTTACACATTCATGCAAGCCCCAAAATACCTCTCTGATAAGTTGCAAGATCAAAAAGATTGGTGACTGTGTGGAGAGCACCTGGTCCCCTGTGTTGAAGCCACTTGGTTACAGCATCATCATTGCAAGGATGGGCAGGGGTCAGGTAGCAGGTACAGCCCTGGGCAGCATTTTGGAATGAGACAACACTTATAATGACCAGCAGACTGAAAGCATTTCATGAATCCTAGCCCTAACTCTAACCCTATAGTCACACATGCTGGAAATATTCTGATTCGATTATTCAAGGAAAGAGTAATTTCAGAGGACAGAAAATCCTTGGAAACACACAAATTATACATACAATTTTTAAAAATTCGTCTTGATATTCATTCAAAAAAAAAAAACTTTAACATAGGTACAATTCAACACAACATAATAAAGTGAACCCAATGCACCTGCCACCTGGGCCAAGAATCTGAATGTTGCCAGATGTCTGAAAACCCTCCAGACACCCTTCACCAACAATATCCCTCTTCTCTACCCTAGAAAGAGCTGCTGTTGTGACTTTTGTAATAACCCTTTTCTGGCTTTATTTGATAGTTTTACCACTTTGATATGTCTCCATTAACAATACGGTTTGGTTTTACCCATTTTAAAATTTTATGAATAGAAACCCGCTTGCATGTTTTCTTTCATTTTATGTCTTGGGTCAACACTATTTGAGAGCCATTTATTGCAAATAGTTGCATCTGTTTTTACTGATATCTGATCTTCTTTTGTATTAACATCCCAATTTATCTATCCATTCTTTGCAGAAGGTTATTTGGCTTATTTCCAATTTTGAGTAATTGCAAGCAATTCTACCTTAAATATTCTGGCATACATCATCCTGGTGTGCACCTACATGAGTTTCTCTAGGACACATGTAGTGGTAGAAGCACTGAATTGTAATCTGTGTACATCTTCAACTGTAGTGAATAATGCCACATTGTCTTCTGAAGCAGCTATACCAATTTATACTCCACCCTCCTCCCCCAGCTGTTTGAGACTTCTCGTTATTACACTGTTGTTCAGTCATTAAGTCACGTCCGACTCTTTGCAACCCCACGGACTGCAGCACGCCAGGCTCCTCTGTCCTCCACTGTCTCCTAGAGTTTGCTCAAATTCATATCATTGAATCAGTGATGCTATCTAACCATCTCATCCTCTTATTCATTATTACACATCTTTGCCAATACTTGGTATCATCAAACTTTTTAATTCTTGCCAATATGACAGATATATAGTGTTATCTCTTTCTGCTTTCAATTTGCATTTCTCTCATTACTACTAAAATGTTTTATATATATTTATTGGCCATTTGGATTTATTCTCTTGTAATTTGTGGAGTTTGCCCATTTGGGGGGGGGGGAGTTGAGTTTTTCTTATTGATATGGTGCAGTCTTTTATATATACTGTTAATTTATTACCAGCTATGTTTTACAAATATCTTAACATTTATATCTTCCCACCCTAAAGTTTGACCTTTCATTATTTTTAGGGTATCCTTTGATAAACACAAGTGTTTTATTTTAATGTAGCTGACTCTTTGTGACTCCATGGACTGTAACTCACCAGACTCTTCTGTCCATGGAATTCTCCAGGCAAGCCATTCTTTTCTCCAGGGGATCTTCCCAACCCAGGGATTGAACCTGGGTCTCCTGCATTGCAGCAGATTCTTTATTCTCTGAGCTACCAGGGAAGCCCTTAATGTAGCCAAAGTAATAAAGCTTTCATTTTAAAATCTTATTCAAGGGGATATTGTTTATATTCCTTGTACAAAAATATTCTGTTAGTTGTTGTTTAGTCACTAAGTCATGTCTGACTCTTTGCAACCCCACAGAGCCAGGCTCCTCTGTCCATGGAATTTTCCAGGCGAGAATAATGAGTGGGTTGCCTTGTCCTTCCCCAGGAGATCTTCTCAACCCAGAGATGGAACCCACGGCTCCTGCTGCATCTCCTGCACTGCGGGCAGAGTCTTTACCACTGAGCCACCAGGGAAGCCCTACCTTATGACCTAAAGTGTAGTTTTACCTTCCACATTTAGACTTTTAACCCACTTGGAATTCATCATTGAACAGGCATTCCTTCCCTCACTGAGCTGTCATGTGCGTCTATCAGATATCAAGTGCCCACACATATGCATATTCTTTTTTGTTCTTTTTGGCTTCATTGGGCTGTTTGTCTGCTGCTGCTGCTGCTAAGTTGCTTCAGTCGTGTCCGACTCTGTGCGACCCCACAGACAGCAGCCCACCAGGTTCCCTCATCCCTGGGATTCTCCAGGCAAGAACACTGGAGTGGGTTGCCATTTCCTTCTCCAATGCATGAAAGTGAAAAGTGAAAGTGAAGTCGCTCAGTCATGCCCGACTCTTAGCGACCCCATGGACTGCAGCCTACCAGGCTCCTCCGTCCGTGGGATTTTCCAGGCAAGAGTGCTGGAGTGGGGTGCCATTGCCTTCTCCGGGCTGTTTGTCTGTCTCTGTGCTAATACCACATTGCTTCTACTGTTGTTGTTCAGTCGCTAAGTCGTGTCCAGTTCTTTGAGACCCCATGGACCTTAGCACATCAGGCTTCTCTTTCCTTCACCATCTCCCGGAGTTTGCTCAAACTCATGTCCACTGAGTCAGTGATACCATCCAACCATCTCATCCTCTGTCACCCCCTTCTCCTGCCTTCAATCTTTCCCAGCATCAGGGTCTTTTCCAGTGAGTTGGCTCTTCATATCAGGTGCCCAAAGTATCAGAGCTTCAGTTTCAGCATCAGTCCCTCCAATGAGTATTCAGGGTTGATTTCCTTTAGAATTGACTGGTTTGATCTCCTTGCAGTCCAGGCAACTTTCAAGAGTCTTCTCCAGTGCCACAATTCAAAAGCATCAATTCTTCAGCACTTGGCCTTTTTTAATGGTCCAACTCTCACATCCATACACAACTATTGGAAAAACCATAGCTTTGATTATATGGACTTTTGTCAGCGAAGTGATGTTTCTGTTTTTTACTATGCTGTTTAATCTGTCATAGCTTTTCTTCCAAGGAGCAAGTGTCTTTTAATTTCAGGGCTGCAGCCACTATCTGCAGTAATTTTGTAGTCCAAGACTGTATCTTAAATCTAGTGTCTTGCAAATCCCCTCACTTCATTCTTTTCCTTTGAGAGAGTGAGGTACTTTTTTTAGAGTTTAAGTTTTAGAATCAACTTGTCAAATTCTACAAAAAAAAAAAAAAAAAAAAAAGACTTGCTTAGATTTTGACTAGGATTAAGATTACATGGTGGTGGTGGTTTAGTTGCTAAGTCGTGCCAGACTCTTGTGACCTCTTGGACTGTAGTCTGCCAGGCTCCTCTGTTCATGGGATTCTCCAGGCAAGAATACTGGAGTGGGTTGCCATTTCCTTCTCCAGGAATCTTCCCAACCCAGGAATCGAACCTGGGTCTCCTACATTGCAGGCAGATTCTTTACCAACTGAGCTACAAGGGAAGCCCAAGATTACATAGAATCCATAAAGCAATTTGGGGAAATTAGTATCTTTTCAATATTGGGTATTCCCATCCATGATATGGCATATTTCTCAATTTTTTAAGATTTTCTTTAATATCTCTCAACAGTTTTACAATTTTGTCCATAGAGTTCTTGCATATATTTAAAAGTATTTACATTAGTTGCTTCATTTTTCTACATTTTTTGCTGACTTATACAAATACAACTGAGTTTTGTGTATTGCTATTGTATCTAGCTATTGGTAAAGCTCTTTATTAGTTCTAATAATGTATCTGTAGGTTTGGATTTCCTGTGAACATACACTTACCTCCCACTCCCCTTTTTTGCCTTTGTGCACAGTCTAGGTCCTCCAGGAAAATGTTCAATATTATAACTTACATGCATGTATCTTGTACCTTTGTGATTCTGTAAGCTCAATGAGGAGTGGATCATTGCACAAAGGGGGTGTTGAATAAGCATTTGTTGAATGAATAATTGAATGAACGAGCTATTCTATCGTCCAAGTGGCTAACCATAGCATAAAGCATAGGTTGCCACAGAGGCTGGGGACAAAGTGAAAAAAATTAGATTAGGAATCAAAATCAGAACCGACAGGACACAATACACTCCCTGAGGCCAAGACAAAGTTGCAAAGTACATAGATTATTAGCCTAGTAAAATGACTTAAGCTTAGAATAGAAAGAGAGTGACTGATTTTTTTTTTTTTTAATCCCAGGCACAGTGCTAGGCACGTTTGAATTCATAATTCCCCTCCCCAAATTCCTTTATCTTTATTTTTTTAATACGTTATTATGCTTCTATTGCTCTTATCTTAAAGTCCAAATCTTATGTGATCTAGTTCCTGCCTGCTCCTCCAGCCCTGGTCTTAAGACAGTAACCCTCCTGGTTACGTTTTTCAGTTCTTAGAAAACATAAAGCTCCCTCACCTAGTAATGCCTTCATATCTTTTCCTTCTGCCTGGAATGCGCTTTCCACCATGTCTCCTGGCTGGCCTCTCTATTCAACTGTCAGATCTCTGCTCCAGTGTCACCTTCTCAGGGAAACCTGTCCTTACTTTTAACAAATAGCTTTGCTTCCCCCACAAAGTATATTCTTAAAGCACTTGTACTTTTCCTTAAAACCTCTTACCAAAATAGCAAGTTAATCCCTGTGTTATTTGATTACCATCTCCCACTTGATTGTAAACTCCAAAAAGGTGATGAATGTCTAGCTTATTCATTTCTGGATTCCCAAACACCTGGCCAGCATCTGGTACACGCATGGCAGGTGATAGCTACTCCCTGAACTGAAAACTGTGGCTCTTCACTACTGACTTTCCTTCGCACTGCCAAATCTGAGTTTTTCCCGTGGCTCCCACGTGCTCTGAGATGCTCCCTTCTTGTTCCCAAAGCCTTGTGTCCTTAAATCTATTAAACCGCTTAACCAGGTTTAACTCAGTTTACCTCCACTTTATTCTCTGAGCACCAGCACAGGTGCCAGGCCCATAGTAGGTGCTAATATACATTAGCTTGAGGAAATCAATGAGCACAAATGAACAATACATAATGAATAGGTTGTATATGTGTATACAACAAGTATTTCAGCCTTTCTTACCATGGGGCAGTCTCTTTGATGAAGCTAACTATCTGCAAGTTCTTTATGATAATTCAAGCAATTAGCCTCCCTATGAGAGGCTCTAAGAGAGAAATACTTTATACTGAATTACAGTCAGTAGTGAATACTGTTACAGAGAGGGTCTGGTGTACCGTATACATATGTGGATAGAATATAATATATATATATATATACATATATTTCTTTCTAAAAAAAACTTACAAAAATAAAGAAAATGTCAAAGCCTTTTAAAGGGCGTGATCACGCTGAGTAATACAACCCTTCCTTCATTTTTACATTATTTCGGTATGAGATGTTTTTATGGCTCTTGCTAAAAATAAAAGACATTTCAGACTTTCTCAGTAAATGAAGCACTGCAGACTTTCCAGTTTTGTTGTTTCCCCTAAAATTAATATAATTAATTAAAACCCAATGTTAGTCTGATTTACAATCTGTGAGTCAATGAGTCACAGACTCTTATGCTAATAGGGCAGTTTTCTGAGCTTTTCACAAAAAAAAAAACCCACAACTGTGTCCCAGCACAGGGCCAGCAGAATAGGCATGACAGAGACCCAGCAAGAAAGACCTTCCTAACCTACCATAGTATATTTATACTGTGTTTGGAGTAGAAGAGTCTAAGAATAATTTAGAAAGACAACTGCTTTTATCAAGTGTAAGAAATTAGTTTAACTGAATTTAAATGTAATTGCAGGAGCAGCTGGTGAAGGCTAATTTCTGTTCACAGCCTGCTTTCTCGGGAACTGCACCCCCATTCTGTTCCCTAGGAAAGGATCAAGTTTCAAGCTGTGTATTGCTGATACCAACTCTTACAGGCTGCTCTTGAACTGGGGTCAATGCCAGGAGCCACAGAGGAGATCACCCCTTTCCCCGTGTTTACGGTCACATGCTCCTCACCCTCCTTTGAAAAGACACTGCCAGGTTTAAGTATCAGGTTGACTTACTCTGAAAGGCTTGAGGAACTCTCAGGTCCATTCTGATGGGACCTCTGTCTATATGCACCTGATCCAGGTGCTTAGCAGCTTCTCCAGGTTCAGAATGACAGATCCCACCTGATGGGGAAAACTGTTGACTTCAAGAGCTGCAGAGTTCTTACACGTCATCCGCCTGGACCTGCTCGCTCACTTGACAGATCTGGAATGGAGAGCCTGAGAGGGAGGCAGTCTGACTGCCAGTCCAGTCCAGCACCCCACACGACACAACCACACCCCCAAGATGCTGTGCCCGCTCCTTTCACATAAGATTCAACGTCCGCCCCCCACACCCCAATCCAGGCCAATACACAAACCTGTGTATCTTCTCAAATGCTCTAAACTGAACACACAGGTGTTCAGGTCTTTTTATTTGACCCGTCAATATTTCCTTCCGTGGAGTCAAGGTTTTGCTCTTAAACTATCAGCCCTTCTGGAATATGTAAGCTTTCTCTATCATTTACACTCAGGATAAAGGAAGTTACAAAATTATTTATAGGAGATAAGACTTCCATAGACAGAATGAAGTAAGGAAACTGGAAAACTGAGGAAGTCTGAGGAAGCCAAGCCGAGGAAGCAGGGCGGGGGGCTCCAGGTCAGTGCTCAGCCCATCCCTCTCCTGAGCGACTCAGGAGCGCTCCTTGAAGCGTCAGCGGTGAAGTCATAGCTTCCCAGGGGTCACCTGGCTCCAGCTCCAGACCAGTGCGTCCAGCTGGGCCTCGGGTTTCCTTCCTCATGCGCAACTGTCCTGGAGCCTCTGCATGACAGAAATGCTGTTGCGAGGTTTCTGATTTCTCCCTCAGAGAATCCCCAGACAAGGGCATCCAGCCCACAAGGGTGTTGAGTTTCCGGTGGCTCAAAGCTTTGTTCTCCAACCACAGCACACACCCCAAGGCTCCTGGTACTTGTCAGACTGCCAGACACCTCCAGGCGGAAGCCAGCATGACGAGAGCACCAGGCTCTGTGCTCACACAGAACCTGCCCAGCAGAGAACATTCTCCAAGGCCTTGACCTGGCTGGCCTCTTCTTCACCCCCACTCACCTCGTCTGTGTGCTTCTCCTTGCTGGGTTGGGGTGCAGGGCAGCTCTGCCCATCCTCTCCCGCCTGTTGGGCACCTCCCTGGGGTCAGAACCTGGCCACTTCCCAGCAGCACACACACACACGAGCACGTGGAGGCCTGGCACCCACGGCCGTGTCCTAGGGCTGCAAGGCCACCCGCCACCCCATACATCCCTCCCCTCCTTAGGAGACTCCTCAAGCTCCTGTCACTCTCCTGTCTGCAGGACCCTACTGCCCGCCCCTGCTGGTACAACTCTCCTTAGCCCCAACAGGACAATCCCCGAGGGTCCTCCGACTATCCCTTTATCTTTAGTCTTATTCCTGGATTGACGAAGCCTCCTAAGGGCCCTTTCAGTTCAGTTCAGTTCAGTTCAGTTCAGTCGCTCAGTCGTGTCCGACTCTTTGCGACCCCATGAATCGCAGCACACCAGTCTTCCCTGTCCATCACCATCTCCCAGAGTTCACTCAGACTCACGTCCATCGAGTCAGTGATGCCATCCAGCCATCTCATCCTCTGTTGTCCCCTTCTTCTCCTGCCCCAATCCCTCCCAGCATCAAAGTCTTTTCCAATCAGTCAACTCTTCCCTTTACTTTAGGCCAAATGTATTCTCAACACACCTAAATATGTATTTGTGAAGACCAGAGGATTGGTGTCACAGGATTAACAATATTGAACCAAAGTTCCCAGTCCTGTTCTTGAAAGTTTGTTGCCCACAATCTGGAGTTCAGATCTGTGAAGCTCACCATTCCCTTTATGGGACTTGACTATCCTTTTTCTCTTCCGTGATTTGCATATCACTGGGCCTTTCTCAATTATTGACAGGGATGGGAGGGGAAGAGAGGGCCCAAAAACATATTGCAAACATTGATAAAGTTTAATAAAATCTGTGGGCTTCCCTGGTGGCTCAGAGGTAAAGAATCCACCTGCAATGCAGGAGACCCAAGAGATGCAAGTTCAGTCCCCAGGTCAGGAAGATCCCCTGGAGGAGCGCATTGCAACCCACTCCAGTATTCTTGCTTGGAAAATCCCATGGACAGAGGAGTCTGATGAGCTACAGACCATAGTGTCGCAAAGAGTCAGACATGACTGAAGTGACTTAGAACACACAATGAAATTTGTGGGGGATTTCCATGATACACACCAAATACTCATGCATGCCTGAGCTCACTAAAGGGAGAGGGTTGGCTGAGTAATGGTAAGATCCTGGTCCAGTTCTCCGAGTCTGATGTTATTTATAGCACCTGCCAGTCACTGAAAAGTTACTAGTCACTGAAATGTTGGGGCATTTTAGGTGAAAAAAAAAAAAAAAAGTAGCTGCGGTCTTTAATCTTAGAGGGCTGCATGCATGCATGCTCAGTTGCTTCAGCTGTGTCTGACTCTGCAACTCTAAGGGCTGTAGCCCATCAGGCTCCTTTGTCCATGGGATTCTCCAAGCAAGAATACCAGAGTGGGTTGCCATTCCCTTCTCTAGAAGATCTTCCTGACCCAGGGATCCGAACCCTGGTCTCCCATATTGTAGGCAGATTCTTTACTATCTGAGCCGCCAGAAAAGCCCAGACAGAGGGTGTGCTAAGTCGCTTCAATCATATTTGACTCTTTGTGACCCCAAGGACTGTTGCCTGCCAGGTAAGAAAACTGAAGTGGGCTGCCATGTCCTCCTCCAGGGGCTCTTCCCCACCCAAGGATCGGGACTACTTGGCTATTGAGCAAATCTTACTGAAATCCTTCCCTTCCTGGTTCAAGTCATGGAGCCTGAGTCCTCGGCTGGAAGAGCTGATGGCCTCCATCAGAGAGCACTCTTACCCTTGACCTTCTCTTTTCTAAACTATTTTTCCTTATATGAAATTGTCTTTCTTTGTAAAGTCATTTGGTTCAACCCCTGCTAAATCTATTGTGACTCACATTCCTTCAGGAAGTGCACACAAGAAAACAGATGGTGAGTGGGGGAGCGAGGTGGGCGTGGGGTGGGGATGGAGTTATGGTCTGCAGCACAACTGTGAGACACCTCAGGGTCTGCTGGAAGGGTCAGCTGGCCAAGGAACTTAAAGTTCGATGCTCAAAGGCCTGCAGGCGGCTGAGCTCCTGCACAGGACTGGACAGGAGGAGCCCTGTGGACCAGATAGGAGAGAGTGCTGTTCTCTGAGAATCGGCCTGCAACTCAGCCCATGTGAGGGCTGTTCACCGAGGTGTCTCGGCCAGGTGGCAGATTTCTCCTGTTGTCCTGTAACTTGGCTTGAAGCGGAAGATGACCCATGTCACCTGGCGCCCTGATAACGGAGAGCAAATTCCAGCAAAAAGTGCCCATGCCTATGCTGGCCATCTCGTGCCCAGCAGGCAGCTCCCTGCCATCTGGCCACCTTAGAGAGCTCACAGCCGCTCTGCTCCTCACCCACCTGGCTTCAGCTGCTCCAACCCCAGTGACAGGGACAGCGTGGCCAACACTGGGCACAAACCAGGCTCTGATTTACCTGCTCTCCTGCTTCAGGGACCAGGTCCCCTGATGCTGTTGTGCCCTAGTTTTCCACAGAATTGATGCCCCATCCCTTGGGGTAAGAAAGCTTTCAACCTTATTCGCAAATATTGAAAAATTCAAAGCTCAAATACATTTGTGGCATTCACTGTTGTCAGAGGATGTTAGCAGAAATTTCCTAAGGCATTAAGTGAAGAAAAAAAGTACCAGGTAGATGGGAATTCCAAGGGAAATTGTGTAACCCACATGTATGTCTAGGCGGTCTCTTTCTAACATAATCTAACAGGAGATCCAGCAAATGACCTGTCATAATATCGTCATGTTTCTTTTAAAAAGTTTTCTAAATTTACTTTTGATTGGAGGATAATTGCTTTACAATGCTGCGTTGGTTTCTGCTGTACAACTTGAATCAGCTGTAAGTAGAGAAACGTCCCCTCCCTCTTGAACCTCCCTCCCTCCCAGCCCCCATCCCACCCCCTCAGGGTGTCACAGAGCGCCAGGCCAAGCTCCCTGTGTTATGCAGCAGCTTCCCACTAGCTACCTATTTGCACATGGCCGTGTACACGCTTCAAGGCTACTCTCTCAACTCGGCCCACTCTCTCCTTCCCCATAGTGTTCACAAAACCGTTCTCTACACCTGAGTCTCTATTCCTGCTCTGTAAGTAGGTTCATCAGTACCATTTTTCCACATAAAATGTTTGTTAAAGGGCCAGGTAATTGCTTGTGATAATCCAACAAATCTGAACACTTTATTGCTTTATTTACACACTGACTTATTTTATGAGTGGATTACAGGAATTTATGTAATGAAATTTAAAAATATCTAGAGATACACGAAAAATCAGAGCCCAAATGCTTAGGGGTAGGAGGGAAAATCTGGCATGCAGATGTACAGATGACCAGGTTATCCCGACAATAGAGCTGAGCCGATAGCTAAGGATGGATAATTTCTGAGCTCTTCTCGTCACGGGTGTTGACGGCATCAGCATTGACACCTGTGTGGGCAAGGTGCTGACTCCACGCGGGCTAAGACGTGCTCCTGCCTACAAGAAGCTCAGGGGTCTGTAGTGAACAATGGGGATTCCTCCTCTAAATCCTTATCCAAATGGGGTTGTGACACAGATTTTTGAAGAAAAGAAGGCTGAGGTCAGCAACATGTCTTGAGCACCTGTGGGAATCATGCTAGAGATAGACTCCGCACCTGCTGATCTGCTCAGCGCTCCCCCTGCCACACACACACTCTCCTGTCCTGCCGGCAGCCCCAGTTCTCCCTGGCTCAGAACCTCTCCAGGGATCCATCCAGACTGCAGCAGAGCAGCACCCCAAAACCGTCCCCTACCAGCTCTCCCTCGTCTATAAAAGGCTCAGCATCAGTAGTACATCTAAGGATGGAAGCAACTCCTGTTTTAACATTTAATAGCGACTTGCTAAGGATCTGCATGGATTTGTTTATCTGACAAAATCTGTCCCCAAAGAAAGGTTTGGAGTCTGATGACGGGGTTAGAAGCCTGAAGCAAGGGCGAAGTGTTCCATCAGTGAGGCTTTGAGATCTCCATCAGCAACCTCAGCACTTGAACCTCAGTGAAGGGAAGACTGAACGCTGAAATAGGAAGAATAAAAAGGAAGCTTCCCCCACCTAGTGATTTTGCTAATGCGCCGGTGCTGAGGGCAATGATGGTCTGTCTACGACAGGCTTTGTCTTCACTTTAAGTTACTACCATCTCATTTTGCTTCCCTGGTGGCTCAGTGGTAAAGAATCTACCTGTCAAAAGAGGACATATGGATTTGATCCCTGGGTTGAGAAGAATCCCTGGAGGAGGAAATGGCAACCCACTTGCCATTCTTGCCTGGGAAATCCCATGGACAGAGGAGCCGGGTGGGCTACAGTTGGTGGTGTCCCAAAGAGTCAGACATGATTTACTCAGTAAAGAGCAAGCATAACATCTCATTCGCACTCATGCACTGATTTGCTTTCCTCAAGTGAAATAGTCTGGATTTGGTCTGTCCCCATCCCTAAACTGTATTTTAGCACTCCAGCCTCATTCTGGACTTTTCTTGGTGGATCCTCACCCCTCAGCCCCCAAAGGTCTCATCTGTCCATTGGATAGTCAATCTCTTCCTAAAACAGACCATAAAAGTGTTCAGTTAACTTTTTTCCCCATCTCAAGAGTCATCAATTAAATTAGCTTAACATGACTCCCAATCTTTATTTACAAAAATGATACAGAGAATAAAATTTAAGAAAATACATATTCTTAGATCCAATTCTATACTTTTATGTTATATTTAATTAATTTAGGCACTTGATTTAATGTCATACTCTTTTTTTTTTTTTTTTTTAGTATTGTATTACTCAGAATTTTTCTTTTTGAGTCAAAATCCTGATGGAGAACAGCAAGTTCTATCTCCAACTTTGTTCCCAGGGTTTGTCACTTCAAGGTGTCTTGGCATCAGGCTCTAGTTTGGAGCTTTTGCCTGTCCTTGGGTCTCGCTGCAGCAGACCAAAGGTCAGTGAGGGAAAAGGCCAGAAACATGGAAAGGCTGAGCTCTTGGTCCTCAGAAAGCACTGAGCTCAAATTTTGGCACAACAATTCAGTCACTGTCTTGATGTTCTCATTTGCAAAAATTAGATTCATAACACTTACCACACAGGCATTTTATAAAAATTAAATAAAATAATAAATGTGAAAAGCTTAGCAGGGTGCCTGGCACATAGTATTTAAACTAGTCATCACCATCACCCACTTCACATTCTCCTCTTTATCATCACTTTCTCAATCATCCCCAGTTCTTGTAACTCTTTGACGAACAAGTCATACTTTTTCTTTAAATTTCTCATCACTAGTGACCCTGTGAGGGAATCTGTGTCTCTCCTGGCTCTCAGTCCTGGTTCTGCCATCTTGGACAATTTGCTTGGTCCCCCCAAGTCCCACCACTTCACGTGTAAGCGTATAATGCGGGGAAACCAGCTGTTTCCTCACGGGGCTGCTGGGAGGGTTAATGCGATGTGTAGACAACATGTCTACATGTCTGACTTACTTGGAATAGGTTCCCCCTCCTTTCATTATTTCTTCTTTCCCTGTGATGAGATAGTAGAAGAAATCACATCCAAATGAGATGCCACACATCTACCTAAAAACCTCATAATGGCACAGGCAAAATATTTAGTCTCATTTCATCAGACTCTATTCACTTCGGGCTCTGTTAGTTCACAATAGGTATTAATCACTTAATCATACAAGCTAATTTATACTCAGCTGTTAATCAGTTAATGGCTCCTCCAGAAGGATTTACATAATGCCTTTATCCAGAAAAAAAGCACAGTCTCCTAAAAGCTCTAAGAAGGGCCTCTGTGGTGACAGGGGCCACCTTGAGAGGGACCTTCTTCCATAACGCCCAGCAGCAGCCTCCCTGCCTGGGCATGGACCCAGGTCTGCCTGACTTGATGAGATCCCCATTGGTTTGCACACATCTGCTGAATCGCCTGTCCTTTGTTGGCTGGGTTTCTTCCCATGCCCGGATGCACAGGGCAATATACACTTCCTAGCTACAGCTGTCCTTTTAGTGGACTGGGACTGGATGAAGAGACAGCCAGGAACAGGGAAACTTACATCTTCCAAACCTGGACACTTCTATTTGTGATAAATGCAAGCCTGGACAGGGTGACGCTGGGACAACTGGCATAAACCAGGATAAATGGTCACTTTAGCAAGAAGTCTATGTTCTTTGTAAAACAGCTTTGAGAATAAGAGCTGAATGACTTATTCCATGGCATATTATGGCTGGTGTGCAAGCCTCTTCAGGATGCGGGGTGCCCATGTTGCCCTGTTGTGATTGAATAGATGTCACTATCTGCACCTGGGTGACAGCTCAGCTTTGGTCAGTCCCCAGGGAAGGGATGTTAACCCTTTCAATGATGGAGACTTGTTCGGTTCTCTCTAATCACGTTTCCAGACAACCATTCTGGAAACAAACCACGTCATGTTCTGAAGGAGGAGAGGTGAATGGAATCTAAAAGAAGGTAGGTCAAAGACTGACACAGTCACCAGGGAATGACTGACGGAAAATGCGGGGGAACCTTGGATAGGTCAAGTGATTCTGCTTTTATTAAGTCGTAAACTTCAGATTAGTGCTGGGGCTTGGATGTCTGGCTGCAGTATATATTGGAAGAAGCATCAGTGAGAGCAGCCACTGCTCTTCTAGTGTCTGTGCTGAATAATGTTGACATGAGGTGATTCAGCAATTACTATAAAGCGAGTTTGGACTGGGGAAGCCGAGGACCTCTCAGCCAGGTCAAATCCTGAAAAGTTAACTCAGTTTCACACAGTCTTCAGCTTTGGTGCTTGCTGCTGCTGCTGGGGCCACAGAAAAGGTAGCCAAGGGCCTGTATGGTCTCCAATCATTTCCAGCCACTGGTTTCGGAAGTGGGCTTTGGATTCCAAGGACGCCTCCATGGCTGGCCATCTGGTTAGTGCTCATCTCTCATGTGGGATGCAAACAGGGAACATACTTCAAGGCAGAATCAATAATCTGACAGAGGAGGGAGTTCACAGCTTCTCAAATGAGCTCCTTAGCATTAATTAATTTATTCATTAATTCAATAATAATTTATTAAGGGCATATAATGTGATGAACAATGTGGGAGGCTTGGTTGGAAGATGGGAGCGAGGGAAGATACAATTATAAAGACATGTAAAAATATACCCCCTTCTTTTTATAGAGCCCACATCTGGAGAGCAAGATAGCCATTGCTATTGTTTAGTTACTCAGTCATGTCCTACTCTTTGAGATCCCATGGACTGTAGCCTGCCAGGCTTCTCTGCCCATGGAATTTCCCAGGCAAAGAACAGTGGAGTGGGTGGCCATTTCTTTCTCCAGGGGATTCTCCCAATCCAAGAATCGAACCCACGTCTCCTGCATTGGTAGGTTACCATTGAGCCAACAGGGAAGCCCCCATGTAGGCATATTATTAAAATACAACTTTACTAAACACTGTTTTTGTAGGTATTTTTGTAGATATATTCACAGTAGGTGCCATGCACAGAGTATTACAAGTGCTTCCCAAGTGGCGCAATGGTAAAGAATCCGCCTGCCAACACGGGTGCCGCAGGAGATGCAGATTCAGTCCCTGGATGGAGAAGATCCCCTGGAGCAGGAAATAGCAACCCACTCCAGGGTTCTTTGCCTGGAAAATTCCATGGACAGAGGAGCCTGGCGGGCTACAATCCATGTGGTCACAAAGAGCTGGACAGACTGAGCAACTGAACACAGATAGGCAGAGTATTACACGACTATCAGGAAATACCATTATCTGAGGAAATCTCCAAAGGCTTCACAGAGGAAATGATATTCGGGCTGCTCCTAGAAGAGTAACTGGAAATTTCTAGAGGAAGGGAAAAAGAGAAAGTGACAGACTTTAAAATCGGAACTACATTCTAGCCCTAGATCTAATTGTGAAGACTTGGGTTCATTATGTAACTGGTGGACCTCTCTTTCTCCATCTGCAAAGTGAAAATAATAATACCTTCCTTGCAGAATTGTTATAAGAATTAGAGATAATCTATGTTAAGTATTTGGCAAGAGAATGGGTACAAAGTAAGTAGTGGCTTTATTAAGTGAAACAGCTGTGAAGAGGGGGATTTCGGATAGAGGGTATACTGTATGTAAAAACAGACATGTGAAAAGGAAGAGTATTTTTTGGCATACTACTAGTTTACATATTAGTTGGCATATTAGTAGTTTACTGCTCTCGGAAAGCAGGTCTTGAGAGGAGGGAATAATAGATAAGACTGGACAGGTTGGCTAGGTCCATTTATATTGGGCCAGTGTTGTTTCTGTGAAGAGAAGGCCAACATCCTTCAGGCTTACTTGTGATCACTCTGCTGGGGCACTCTCTGTGTCAACTTTCACAGGGAGATCCAGCTTAGTCTGCCTCCTTCTTTCTCCTTATCGCCCCTTCTCTGCCCATCATACTTGGAGTCACCACACTATTTCCATGGTTCCTATCCTCAGCTTAGCCATATGTCATCCCTCCTGATGCTTTAGCAGTCGCATCTATTTAAAGATCCACTGAAAGTCATTTCTATCATCTCTCCTGCAGGTGCATTCTGTTCTAAGAATACTGAACAACAAAAATCAAAACATGCAAAGAAAGAAATGACAGAGAGATCTTGATAGTACCAATGATTCATTGCTCCATGGACTTCAGTGTCTTCAAGAGTTAACTGGAGGTAACAATGGCACCAACTTCACATGATTAAATGAGATAATCCTGTGATGCACATAGTACCTGTTTGAACATGTTAGGTGTTATTATTATCGGCTTTACAAAGTAATTTACCATTCAATACATGCATGTTCGGTTGCACCCGAGTCTTTGCAAACCCATGGACTACAGCCTGCCAGGCTCCTCTGTCCATGGGATTCTCCAGGCAAGAATACTGGAGTGGGCTGTCAAGCCCTTCTTCAGGGGATCTTCCCGACCCAGGGACTGAACCTGCATCTATTCATGCCTGCCTGCATTGGCAGGCAGGTTCTTTACCACTAGCGCCACCTGGGAAGCCCCTACTGTTCAATACATTTGAGTGCTTATTATGTGCAAAATATCAAAGAATTCCTTCACAAGCACGTAATTCACCTACAACTTTTCAGGCAGATATACTCTGCATAGAAGAAGGCACAAACATATGGGAGAAGTGTAATTTAATCATCACCTAATTAGCCAAACTATTTAAAACAGGGCTCACAATGAGGATGAAAACATTCTCACTTCTAAATGCCGGAAGCTGCGTCTTCCCGTAATTCTCTCCCTTGGAAAACTGTGAGCGGAGTGACTCTTGGCTCAGTGCTGAAGCTTCCTCTCTGTTACATTTAGACCTCCCTGATTCTAGTCATTTCCTTTCTTTGTCATTAGATGAAACAAGGACTGCTTCTGTCATCTTTCTTCATTCTCTTGATGTTTCCCCAGAAGTGATTGTTTTTTTGCCTGGATGGGTGTGCCTGAGATAGTAATAATACAAGCTAATATTTATTAAGACAAACTTCCCAATGGCCCTATGAGATTGATACCATCACTGTCTCCATTCACTCAGAGCCAAAGCTCTGAGTGGTTAAGTTAACCTGCTCAATACCTTTCAGCTAGTAGGAAGAGCAGCCAAGACCCACTCCCAGGCAGTCTGCTTCCTGCTTGCCTAAGAAAATCCAAGAATAGTAGAAGCCTTGGAGATAAGATGAGGTAGTTGCTAAGAGCTAACCCAGTTCTTACCTTTTGTCTCCTAATCAATCCAAAGCTTCTGTTAATGAGAACCATGTTTTCAGATTGTCCAGCAGTAAAATTATGAATACCCAAGCCAGGTAATTAAATGTTCAATAAAATATTTCTCTAAACAGATGATTTATAAAAATGTGCTATGATTTTTCTAAAAAGCTATAGAAACTTAATACTGGCATTAAGAAAGGCCACAGTCTTTAAAGATGAATCAAAAAGGGGGAAAAAAAACCTCACCAATGGAGACTAAGATGTAGGAAGAGTGGCAGGTAAGTTTAAGAGAGGATTAAAGCACTCAACAGATAGTTGAGCTAGATGATTTTTAAGGAGCTTTCTAAACCCAGTGCTGCACTTAGTATGTCAGCAAATTTGGAAGACTCAGCAGTGGCCACAGGACTGGAAAAGGTCAGTTTTCATTCCAATCCCAAAGAAAGGAAATGCCAGAGAATGCTCAAACTATTGCACAACTACACTTATCTCACACGCTTATAAAGTAATGCTCAAGATTCTCCAAGCCAGGCTTCAGCAAACGTGAACTGTGAACTTCCAGATGTTCAAGCTGGTTTTAGAAAAGGCAGAGGAACCAGAGCCAACATCCGCTGGATCATGGGAAAAGCAAGAGAGTTCCAGAAAAACATCTATTTCTGCTTTATTGACTATGCCAAAGCCTTTGACTGTGTGGATCACAATAAACTGTGGAAAATTCTGAAAGAGATGGGAATACCAGACAACCTAACCTGTCTGTTGAGAAACCTGTATGCAGGTGGTCAGGAAGCAACAGTTAGAACTGTAATAGACTGGTTCCAAATAGGAAAAGGAGTACGTCAAGGCTGTATATTGTCACCTTGCTTATTTAACTTATATGCAGAGTACATCATGAGAAACATTGGGCTGAAGGAAGCACAAGCTGGAATCAAGATTGCCAGGAGAAATATCAATAACCTCAGATATCCAGATGACACCACCCTTATGGCAGAAAGTGAAGAACTAAAGGGCCTCTTGATGAAAGTAAAAGAGGAGAGTGAAAAGTTGGCTTAAAGCTCAACATTCAGAAAACTAAGATCATAGTATCTGGTCCCATCACTTCATGGCAAATAGATGGGGAAACAATGGAAACAGAGGCTGACTTTATTTGGGAGGGGGGGGCTTCAAAATCACTGCAGATGGTGATTGCAGCCGTGAAATTAAAAGATACTTACTCAATGTTATGGGGAGGGAGGTGGGAGGGGGGTTCATGTTTGGGAACGCATGTAAGAATTAAAGATTTTAAAATTAAAAAAAATAAAAAACTAAAAAAATAATTAATTAATTAATTTAAAAAAGATACTTACTCAGAAGGAAAGTTATGACCAAACTAGACAGCATATTGAAAAGCAGAGACATTACTTTGTCAACAAAGGTCCGTCTAGTCAAGGCTATGGTTTTTCCTGTGGTCATGTATGGATGTGACAGTTGGACTATAAAGAAAGCTGAGTGCCAAAGAATTGATGCTTTTGAACTATGGTGTTGGAGAAGACTCTTGAGAGTCCCTTGGACTGCAAGGAGATCCAACCAGTCCATCCTAAAGGAGATCAGTCCTGGTTGTTCATTGGAAGGACTGATTTTGAAGCTGAAACTCCAATACTTTGGCCACCAGATGTGAAGAACTGACTCATCTGAAAAGACCCTGATACTGGGAAAGATTGAGGGCAGGAGGAGAAGGGAATGACAGAGGATGAGATGGTTAGATGGCATCACCGACTCAATGGACATGAGTTTGGGTAGGCTCCAGGAGTTGGTGAAGGACAGGGAGACTTGGCATGCTGCCATTCACTGGGTTACAAAGGGTCAGACACGACTGAGCGACTGAACTGAACTGAGCTAAACCCAGAGATGCCCTCATTCAATCATCAACAGAATTGTTTAAGTCCCCAGTTTTAATGTCTTTAGTTTCATGGAATAACTCACAGCAGATCAGTAGTTTTGTGCTTCTATCTGCCTCCCAAATAATTCCACATCCGAATTTTGCTGTGCCTCAATCTCTAAGCACCCCAAACCCAACATGTTGACTTGATTAGTGACTCCTTTCCGTGTGCCTGATCTCAGTTTAATGGCCTCACCATTGCCAGTTGCCTTGATCTGATGTTCAGAGTCCTCTTAACTGTTCCCACCTCATCAAGGTTCCACATCCAACTGGTGTCCTTCAGTCGTGTTTGACTCTTTTCAACCACATGAACTGTAGCCCACCAGGCTCCTCTGTCCATGGGATTTCCCAGGCAAGAATACTGGAGTGTGTTGCCATTTCCTCCTACAGGGGATCTTCCTGACCCAGGGATTGAACCCGGGTCCCCCACATTGCAGGCACTCTGCCATCTGAGCCACCAGGGAAGCCTCCAGTAAGTACTATCAGTATCTAAAATGTCTTCTTTATCCCTTCTTTCCAATCCCACTGCTCCCCTATCAGCACAAGTAAATCATTCTACCACATTTATTATGGACCAAAAGACACAAAGATGAAGGTCATAGCCCTTCCCCTCAAAGAACCCTCCTTTGAGGCAAGCACATGAACAGACAACTCAAGAAATTGTGGCAAGAAGCAAAATGGAGGTAAAGTAAATGATACAATAGGTCGATGTGCATAAAGTAACACATTGTAACAAGTTTCCTAGCCCACAAGCCCTCTCTATCATACCCTCATCCAGTCCATTAGGCATACTGCTGCCATAACAATCTTCCTCTTTTTGTGCTACTTAGCGCCCTGAAGTTTGGGTGGCTTCCTCTTGTCCATAGAGAGGTCAGTGTGAAGGGTAGATTGCTGACCTGGGGTTGAAGTGACAGGAGCTTGTGAGCTTGTTCAGAGGAAGTATCTAGAGTAAGAAGAGAGAAACATGAGAATAGAAAGCTGGGAAAACTGGCATTAAAAGATCAGCAAAACGTCTATTAAGAGACTCAAAAAAGAGTACTTACAGAGGTGTGATGGGCCAGAAAGGAGAAAACAGACAGGGAGGATAGTGTAGCGAGAAGTTGAAAACAAGTCAACAGTAGTGAATGCTTCTAAAATTTTCAGCAAGAAAAGGACTGAAGGTAGCCTAGTCATTGCCTGTTGGTTCTTGAAAGTTTACTGTCAGTTGACTGGTGGGATTAGAAATTGGGCTTCACTGATTTAGATTTGAATATGAAGTACAGGAAGTACTGCAAGAAACATAGCATTCCCTTTTTAAAAGGTTGGGAGTGGAAAATGATGTATTTAAAGCACTCAGTATTGTATTCAATTTATTTGAGTCCAAGGCATTGGTTGGGCTTCCCAGGTGGCTTAGTGATATAGAACCCACCTGCCCATGCAGGAGTCATAAGATATGTGGGTTCAGTCTCTGGGTTGGGAAGATGCCCTGGAGGAAGGCATGGCAACCCACTCCAGTATTCTTGCCTAGAGAATCCCATGGACAGAGGAGCCTGAGGGCTACAGTCCATAGGGTCACAAAGAGTAGGACATGACTGAAAAACTTAGCACACACACAAAGCATTGGTTATTTAAATGCTGAGAGCAGAAACTGACTTGTTCATCTTTAAATGCCTCTCATAGAACCAGCAAAATGTTCAATGCGTGTTTGTTTATTTAGGACAATGGTAATTTTTCTGTAATTAGTTCTTCTAAAAATATTTGTAGTTGCTTGGAAATAGTTTCTTTCATCAAGGATTTCAGACATTGTTCATTGGGGGTTTTTGGGTGTTGTTCTATTAGTTTGCATTCTCTGTGAAGAAGAGCTAGCTAAGTAGACAAAGATAAACTTTCACAAATCATATTTGAGTTATCAAAAGTTCTGAACTTATAACAGGCCAAATTAAGATTTATTTTTGTAACTTTGGCAGTCTATGCATTTGAAATGTAAATCAACAAGAAAATGAGATTTACCTTGTTCAATTCAGTTCAGTTCAGTTCAGTCGCTCAGTCGTGTCTGACTCTTTGCGACCCCATGAACCACAGCATGCCAGGCCTCCCTGCCCATCACCAACTCCTGGAGTTCCCCCAAACTCATGTCTGTTGAGTCGGTGAAGCCATCCAACCATCTCATCTTCTGTCGTCCCCTTCCCTTCCTGCCCTCAATCTTTCCCAGCATCAGGGTCTTTTCAAATGAGTCAGCTCTTCACATCAGGTGGCCAAATTATTGGAGTTTCAGCTTCAACATCAGTCCTTCCAATGAACAACCAGGACTGATCTCCTTTAGGATGGACTGGTTGGATCTCCTTGTAGTCCAAGGGACTCTCAAGAGTCTTCTCCAATACCACAGTTCAAAAGCATCAGTTCTTTGGTGCTCAGCTTTCTTTATACCACCACCCAAAAGAAACTTTGATGGAAACTCCTATTATGTGAAGTAAAGTGCCACCAGTATACCATATCTGGTCAGTTATTGGAACTAACTTTCCATTTGATCCTATTTCCTCGATGAACGGTGCCTGATACTAAATGTCCTTTTTAAAACTGCCTTAGCATACAGGTACCAGCATTATGATTCTCCTGAAAGCACTAGATCCCAAGCCTGCCCGTTGGCTCTGCACACAAAACCATTTATAATATGTATCAGTAACATGATTGCATGTGTGTTTTTCACATAGAGGAAATAAATTACTAAATTTCCAATGAAAGCATCAAAAGCTCCCTCCCTCGCCATTCCGAGAGCAATTCTCCAGCAGTTCTCCCTTAGGCTAGCCCCAGGATATTCTGGAATTCTACTTATAATTCTGCTGCCGGCCTCCTATGTCTATGAAGTTCACCAAATCCTCATGGCAGAGAAGCATGGATTCTCAGAAGCTGACTTGAACCTTGCCGATTTCTTCCAACCCCTCCTCAGCTTTTCTAAAATGGAGGGCTCTCCCATCCTGCCCAGAGCCCAGGTCGATCAAGCCTTATCTGCTCTGCTGAGAGTTGGCATCCCAGGCTCGGATGCTGCCACTCCAGGTCCAGCCAGCAGTGCCAGGCACTTAGCACCGGGGGCCTAAATGTACAGGCCCCACCCCCCCCCCCCCCCCCCCCCCCCCCGCCCCCCCCCTCTGCATCTCTGGGGCAGGTAGAGAGAAAACACTCAAGCAAACACCAGGTCAGCAAGCCCTATTATTATTCATGGACAGAGAGAAAGCAGTGGAGCTGAAAGAGTGGACCCAGTCCTGATGGAGGGTGGAGGGAGTGTGGAATAAGTGGGACTCCCCTCCCTCACCACAGTACCCCCTGACTTTCTCCAGGCTTCATTGCAGGTCACAAATCACCACTGTGCCTCCATAGGGCAACATGCTACCTGAGCATGCAAGCACAGACCTTTCAGCCTCTGTGGAAGAAAGTCATCTTAATATGTCTCTTTTATGCCACAAACACTGCCTTGATGTTCTGAAAGGTGGGTTAACCCTTCAGGAGGCACACCTCTGCACAAATGCTTGCAAACACGAAGGGTGCTAATCAAGCCAAACTCCTTTGGTAACCAAATACTCCTGTAAAAAGAAGTTTGTAAAGAGAGATATGCTTAGCCTCTTAAAGGGGTGCCAGACTTTTTCACTGACATCTAAAACAAGTAATTGCTTGGATCCATTGTGAACTTGAAGAGATTCGATCCTGCTTCCTTTTAGCCAAAGAGGCACTTAGTCATTTCTCCTCTTTGTCTATCAAAACACACTGCATCCAAGACATGGCCCAACTCAAATCCTGTAATTCCCTCTAAGTCCATCACAACCTTCCAAAATAAGCTTGTTAGTTTAAAATAGCCTTGTAAATAGCACTCACCAACTCACACAGAGCAAATAATGATTTATACCTGAAAAAGGGAAAAACTGTCAGGATTTAGTTCATCCGGAGGAAAGAATGATGTACATGCAGGCTACTGTTTCAGTCATATTTACTTTAAAACATAAAACTTTACCTATTTTTATTACAAGAATGAAACATGTCCAGTAGGGAAAGTTTAGAAAACACACCTGAGCAAAAACAAATAAGGAAATTGATTAATGAAATGAACCATAATTCCACAACAAAGAGGTAACTTCTAACATTTTGGTTTGCATTCTTGCAAATCGCTCTCTCTTTCTTTCTCAAGTCTGCCCTCCAAATGGGATCGTAATCCTTATTTGTGAGGTGATTTTAGAGGGTGAAATCTGTGTCAAGAAATAACTATGAGCACACTGGACAGTTTTAGCTGCTGAAACCCAACAAGCCTGGTGGAGCGTTGGGTGCTGCCCACTAGTTTTAAACCATAACAGCTTCATTGGGTTCCCAGTCTCACACTAATTCCACGCCACAGCTCTCTGCACCAGGCAGGATTGGGGAAGAGGGTAGCCAAGGACTTACTGGAAGTCAACATGTTTGTTCATCCTGGACCAGTAGCTCAGCCCGAGGACAGGAGTGCCTTGCAAGGCGGACGGCGGACGAAGCGCGAGGATGTGGCGCCAGAACACAGCGCAGTCGCACTGCGCTTGCCTTGTTCCCGGGGGAGAAAACCTGGGGTCCTTTCCATCCGCAGAGGGCACAGCAGTCAGCGTCCCTTACGCCCTGCAGGGCTGGGATTGTGTGAGAAGAGGGTCCTCTCCCAGCGGGAGAGTTGTTTATTTGGCATGTAACTAAAGGCAGTAGGGCTGCTTTCAGAAACATTTAATCAGAGCCCAGAATTTTAGCATGCGCTGTGGAGAAAGGAGGTCATTTAAAAGAAAGTTTTGATAAAACAACAGCAACAACCACAAACCAGCCCCTCGAAGGGGCAAAGACGTGAGTGCGGTGTTTCTAGGGAAAGGACACTGACCCTATTTCCATTCTAGGGAAGGGACACTGACCTGATTGAATACAGACAAAAAAACTCATCAAAGGAGCTCACCAAACCCAGCCATTCACAAGCATGAAAGAGGGCCTCATGCCTCCGCATTCTGGCCACGAACCAAAGGCTCCATCAGCTTCGACACAATTAGTCCTATTAATATGGAGAGGCCTTAGAACTGCAGCAAATTCTGCAGGGCAGCCAACTTGCCTTAAATTATCTACCAAGGCCAATCCAAGAGATGTTTGCCCTAGAGTTGGAAAATATCAATACTTGGTGGAGGGATGGGGAATGGAACATTTCCTGAACTCTTACTAACTACAGAATATTCCGTATTTCCCCATACCATCCTCACAATAGCCCTAGAAGGCTCAAGTTTACTGTTCCCATTTCACAGATGAGAAAGTTGAGGTTGAGACTGGTTAAGGGACTTGCCCAGGATCCCACAAGAAAGTGACAGGGTTGGCACTGGGAGTCTTGTCTACTAGTACCAGAACTCATGTTCTTATCTCCACGCTGTTCTGATCTCAGCCCCCTTCACAGTGTTCTTTCTGCTCTACCGTTGAGTCTATCTTCCTTTTCATAAGCAGAATGTTGAACTTTTATAGGTGATTCTAACACATGTGAAAGCTTAGTTTTTCATAGACTTACACGTCATGCAGGAAAGAATCTGAAGTCGGGATGGGGTGATTTTTTTGTATTCCTCTGCTGTAGCTTAATTAGCAAGAAAACACAAGTACATGAAGATGCTTTAATGCATTTAACATTTAATAATTATCCAACACTTAGCCAGTATTCCAGAAGAGACAAAGAGGAGAATCAAGAACAAAAAGGCAGGGACAGGGAGTGAGGCTTAGATAAGGCACTTAAAGGAGAAGATGAGGTTTGCGGTCCTGTGCATTCTTAGTGTTGTTCCATTGCCCAAAGCCTCGCCAACGACCACTGTTTTCCTTCAACTAAAACAGCCGTGCTGCCCTGGGCAGGGAGCTGGCCGCCGAGCTCACTAGGGGAGCCCTGTCCGCAGGACACAGATTCCGCTTGCGGTTTTCCAGGGGTGGGACCAATGGCCCTGGGCCATCTGTGCTCTCTGCCGGACCCCACAAGGGCTGACCGTGACAGCTGAGGGGGGCTAGGGTTGCAGCCTTCAGCACTCTGGAAAAAAACAGCTGCTGCGGTTCCTTTGCTCCCTGGCCTGTTCTCCATTGGCCAGTGGGACATTACAGTCTTTGTTATTCACGCAGCAGTTGGAATCTCTGCCCATTTAAGGAAGGAAGCCGCAGGGTAATCCAGCCCTGGCTGTGCCATTGACGAGTGACTCACTCCTTTCTGCCACGTGAACTGTGGATGAACCCGGGCCGTGGTGGCTCAGGCCTTTCTCAGACGTGGTCGTAGCCTGTGCTGGGGTAGACTTAATGGATTCCTGCAGAATACGTGCACTCTTATATATGAAGTCAAAACAAGCCCTGTGCATCGTAAACGATGCTTTGTGTTTGTTCTATTAACTTTACAGAATAGGAAGGCAAGACGTTCAAGAAGTCTGGGGAAAAAGCAAGGGCTCAGCCACATTGGTTCACTCCTGAGACTCCATCCAAGCCAGCAGGTACCTGGAAGGTGGAGGTGGTGGGTAGTGGTCTCATCCCTGGGGCTCCTGGACCAGGAAAGGCCAAGGGCCAGCACAGAGTAGAGCAGTCCTTGGAGAAAGGAAGCACCGGATTCCATCCTAACCCTGGGCAGCCAACTAATATCTCCTGTCCTCAGTTTCTTCATCTGTATAATAGCCCATTCTTGCTTCACAAAGATGGCCTGCAAATAGGGTCTAGCACAGTGCCAGGGCACATTCAAGCACTGATAAGAGAGGAATGGACACACACATGTATATGTATGTATATACATATGTATGCATGTATGTGTGCGTGCATGTATACATTAATGCACACACATATATACACGAGTGTTTATGTAATATATATCAGCTTATATATATATATATATATATATATATGATGTTTCTATTGGCATTCATATATACGTGCCTTCATATATACATCCTGATATGGGCCACCAAACAGCTGGGAGGCTAGGCAGTGTTGGCAGAGGGGACACGGCAAGAGGGAGGCTGCTGTCGGCAGAGGAAGGAATGTGATCCCGAGAGTCCACACCCACCTGGACAAAGAAAAGAGGCCCCTAGCAGCAGCTGCAGTGGTAGGAAGCTGATGTTTATCAGGTGGCCCCTTATCACAGAAGCACTGTCCTTTCATGTTGCTTTTGCCGTTTCTAAAAACAGAAACTAGAGACTGTAACTGCTGCCAAGATTCTTTAAGGGGAGCCTCCATCAGGACCCAGTGGCTAAAGGGCTCAAGCAGCAACCTCCATAAGTTGCCCTTGACCTCTGGCCAGAGGGCAGTGTGGAACCTGAGTCAGGAGGCATCCTGTGTGGCCCAGGGGGCAGTCACGAGTCGAGGACAGATGCCTGCTTCTGGGTCTTTCTCTCCCTGACCCCAAGAATTATGCTCCCAGGCTCTCAGGAGGCAAGCAGCTTGAGCTGTCAAAAGCAGGAGAAGTGGGGTTTCTTCCTAGCAATGACCCTGTCCCTACTATGAGCCAGACCCGAATATGCACTGGCAATTTTGTCCCATAATTCAGTACATGACATAGTTCTCTGTGCAGCTGTCCTTAGTGATTTCTCACTATTTTCCACTTTTCTTCCCTTCTTATCTTGGCTGCTCAATTATAAAGAAGGTTCCAGAAGCACAAGACCTGGTCAAAAAGAGTTAGATGAACCAACAAGAGCTGGAGTTTTTTATGGTACGTCTGCTCTAACTTCAGAAGGCACTTTGGACTCCTTAACTCCAGAAAACCTCAGTGTACCCATTTGAAAGTGAAAACAAGGGCACTCACTCTGTGGGGATCCAGTGAGATTATGTGTGTGTGTGTGTGTAAATCAATAAAACATTGCACGCATGGACCTCTTTCAGGGGTTTACACACTTCAGGGACTCCAACAAGGCATCTTGTATTTTTGCCACTCCCCCAGGAGCAACATTAAAACACAAAACCTGCGTGCTATGGGCTGAATTGTGTCTTCCCCCAAATGGTAAAGAGCCCGCCAGCCAATGCAGCAGATGCAAGCTTGATCTCTGGGTCGGAAGAGCCCCTGGAGGAAGGCATGGCAACCCGCTGCAGTATTCTTCCCTGGAGAATCCCATGGACAGAGGAACCTGGCAGGCTATGGTCCACAGGGTCTCAGAGTCAGACACGACTGAAGTGACTTAGCGCTCAAATTCATCTCTTGAAGCCCCACCTTGCAGTATGATGGTATTTAGACATGGCGTCTTTGGGAGGTGATTTGGTTGATGTGAGTTCATGAAGGTGGGGCACCCACGCTGGGATTAACATCCTTGGAAGAAGAGATACCAGACAGCTCGCTCTCCCCCCATCAGGTGAGCACACAGCAGGGTAGCAGCCACCCACAAGCCAGGAAGAGAGCTCTCATCAGAACCTGACCATGTTGGTACTTTGATGTTGGACTTCCAGTTTCTAGAACTGTGAGAAAATAAAAGTCTGTTGTTTCAGCTCCCCAGGCTGCGGCATTTTGTTATGGCGGCCTAGCAGACGGAAACGCTGCACATCTCAGACCTGTAACAGACAGGCTAAGGATTCAGAAGCCACAAGCTGAGGTCCATCTCTGCCCTCCGGGGGGACAAATGCCCAGCCTTGGACTCATGATCCCAGTGGACCGAGGGGTCTAGTTCTGATGGGACAGGCGCTGAAATTCTCAGAAGCTTTCAGAATCAGTTTTGTTTTATTTTGGTTTTGAAATTTGAATGGTTCCAAAAAAAGATGCAATTAAGTGTGGGATGGATGTTGACAGAAATAACATACAGTGATACATGTTCTGTATAGTGTTGAAGTGAATACCATACAGCACTCTTTGGAGCATGGGGGCAGGTGCAGGGGGGAGAGGAGTTTGGGGAGTAGCACAGAACATCACAGGGCCACGGAGCAGGGAATGAGGGCGCCCAGGCACACTGAGATATCAGCAGCACATTTGCACGCAGCCTTCTTCACATCTAGTTAATGGATATTTCACAGTGAAGATGTTAATCCTTCTGGTCAATAGCTCTTAGCCAAATAATCAAGATAAAATAAATCACTCATCACCAAGAAAAAAAAAAAACAAAAAAACAAAACATGTAACTGTATGGTGACAGATGTTAACTAGACTTATTTGGGGTGATTATTTTGGAATATGCACAAATATAAAATCATTATGTTTACACCTGAAACTAATATGATGCTATACATCAATTGCATTTCAATAAATGAATAAATAAGTAACAGCCATGCATGGACTACCCTGCCCCTGACCTTGTCAGCCACCACCTCCTTCTAGTCTTTTTGTTAGCGCTGTGACAGCAGAAACCTCCTCTGTCTCTCCCTACCCAGGGGTGGCACTGACCTTGCCCTCGGAGGAGAAATCCTTGGCAGGGTTGAGTGGGGAGGCTCCAGTGTGGCTGGAATGGACCAAGGCCCCTTCCCAGGAGACCATGTGGCTATCGACTCCACCTGCCAATTGTCTGGAGGGATAGTGAACGCCTTCCCCAGGGGATGCACAAAGCACCAACTGTGAGAGGTGCCTCTTGGGCCACACTGACCTGTTAGGGGATGACAGTGCATGCCTTTGTGAGTGGAGGTTGAATGTAGCTCGGGTCGGGAGGGAGGAGCCAGGAGACCCAGGCTGGAAGAATCATTATAGTAAATACTCTTTCAGCCTGTTGCACATCAGGAGACAGGCAGCATTAGCAGCACTCAGAATCTTCATCAAATTGAAGGTAGGCCAGGGGATGGCAGAAGCAGAATCACTATGGAAAAAACTACAGAATGCTTTCACCTGCACTGCTATACCTGGGTAGAGGGAGAAAGAGAAAAGGGGAAATTGTTAGTCGCTTAGCTGTGTCTGATTCTTGCGACCCCATGGACTTGTAGCCTGCCAGGTTCCTCTGTCCGTGGGATTCTCCAGGCAAGAATACTGGAGTGGGTAGTCATTCCCTTCTCCAGGGGGCCTTCCCGAGCCAGGGATGAAACCCAGGTCTCCTGCATTGCAGGCAGATTCTTTACAGTTTGAGCCACTCAGGGAAGGGCAGAGTGAGAAGATCTTGCCAAAAAGGAAAAAGGAAAGAGAGGAAGTTCCTCTTTCTCAGTTTGTTCATCTCCAATTGTCAAAAGTTGCTATGCTACCGGGGCATTTCCCAGGAAAACAGAAATTCTGTTGGAATTTTTACTTCCCTTCATATACAGAAAGAAGGGCTTCCCAGATGGGCTAGTGGTAAAGAACCTGCCTGCCAATGCAGGAGACATAAGGAATACAGGTTTGATCCCTGGGTCAGGAAGATCTCCTGGAGAAGGAAATGGCAATCCACTCCAGTATTCTTGCCTGGAAAATCCCATGGACAGAGGAGCCTGGAGGGCTATAGTCCATAGGGTCGCAAAAGGGTCAGACATGACTGAAGCAACTGAGCATGCACGCACACATATATAGAATGAAATAGTCCCAACAAATCTAGCTTTGAGGAAGAATACCCGTTTTCCCCCGAGCTCCCCAGGCAGACTTGGTGCTCATCTCCTTGTCTTGGATAGAAATGAGCAGGAACAAGCCCAGGAGGGGGAGTGGGACTGAGGAATGGCAGAATTAAAGAACACTCATATTGCCAGTTTCGAGGTCTGACTCTAGGACTCCCGCAGAGGAGTGGGTGGTCACTGCTTGCATACAGGTCTGTCCCGGCCTGTGGCTCCTGCCCTTCCTTGGCCCAACCACCATCTCCCCATGACCCTTGCCTAGCTGGCTCCAGCTCTCATCCCAGGGCCGGGACTCACTCTGTAGGACCTCTTACCCTAAACTGCCTTGCCTGGAGGTACTCGAATGTTTGTTTTATTGCCTCTTCTAAATGTCGAACTCCTTGAGAGCAGGAACTCTATCTTAGGCATTTTGGGTTCCACCGAAGTTTCGCACTCAGCGTCTTGTGAATGGCTGACATTCAAAACGTGCGTTCGGTTGAGAAGGAATGGGAATATGGTACGCAAATAGCCGCCAAGCTGCTCGCCCACCCATCTCGCACAAAATTACTGGGTGCTGGAGTAAAACAGAATCCTGAGAAAGAGCTTACAAAGAAGCATGGAGACCACTAACCAGCCCCCCTGGGGAAATGAGGTCCCAGGTTTTCTGGGGTTCAGGGCCCACGCTGCTTGTGAACAGACACAGCTCAGTGCCAGGGTCTGAGGTGGCAGCTGAGGGAATGGGGGCCCCAAGGACCAGGAGAGGAAGGGGTTGGGGGTGGGGAAGAGGCCACTCCAGGGTGGAGACACAGCTTCCTGGGGGTGGGGACAAGCAGGGACAGAGCTGGGCTGGGGACAAGCAGCACCTCCAGAAACAGGAACCTCATGGGCGCTAGGTTGGGAGGTGGAGCTCACCAGGCTGCTGAGTCCAGTGCTTCCTGCATCCTCAACCAAGGAAAGGGAGAAACCGGTGGCAAGGTGCTGAGCCCACAGAAGCCACTCCTTTCGGAAACTCGATGGCGAGGGGCAACTTTCTGCCTAGAAGATGGAGAGGAGCCCAGCCGCTGGGCTGCTTCACAGGGTCCCCCGTGTGCAGGGCATGCTGGTGGGACCCCCGCTTGTGTGGAGTGGAGAACACAGGTGTCTGCTAACGCCTGTGCCCAGGGAACCACTAGGACCACAGCTCCTGTCCCCCTGTCACGGGCCTGCCTCCTCACACTCCCTGTCCGGGAAAAGGGGACTATCTCCAGGCACCTGGCACCACGCACAGACGACAGTCTTGTCTGCTCTGAGGCCACAGTGAGAGAGAGACCAGGCGGGCAGGAAGGTTCTGTTTCCTGCTGAAGGCAGAAGTGCCCCCCAGGTGGCCCCCCTGCCAGGCTGTGGGGGCCAGTCCTTCCCTCAGATGAGCTCTTTATTTCTTCTCACCCCACATGAAGGGGGAAAAGGGGCATTTAAGGGGAGAAGGAAAGGCAGCAAGGGGGCATTTTTTAGTTTCATCGTTGAAAATAAATCCACCGGGCGATAACGGGGGTTCAGCATCATGCTTGTCCTCCCTTCTCCCCTCCCACCCCCTCCACTATCACTTCAGTACAGAGATGATTGTGCTCCTTCAGACTCAAGACTGAGGTTGATCAAGAGCCTCCTGAACAGCCAGGGAGCGCTGAGGGCCTGAAGTCGCCTGTGTGCCACAGGAGATGCAATTCTGTTCACCGGTTCCATTAAAATCCAGGATTTGGGGCACGAGCCTTACCCCAGTGTGGTAGGAGCCCTTCGGCGGGAGGTCCAGGTTCGGCTCTTACACGCCAGATGAAGAGGGCCTGACACAGCCGTCAATCAGGTGGTTTGGAAAAGCTCAGATAATGTGGGAATCATTGGAATACTGAAGCCAGCGTGTTTACGTAAGCAGAGATTAACATTCCTGAATCCCCAGTTCCCACGAAATGTCACACTCTTCCCCCAAACAGCCTCTCCCTGAACAAGGAGGCGGCCAGAGGTTCTCTCGCCTGCCGTCCAGTTAAACTGAAACCAGACAAGAGAAGAGAATGGTGTGGAGGAGAGCTGTGAAAGGGAGCCTTGTTCCAGCTCCTAAGCTGCGAAGGAGGAAGGTGAGGGGACCAACTGGTCAGGCGGGGCTGCTGCTGGGGACAGACCCTCCTCTGCATCCCGAGCAGCTTCCGGTAGCTGAGCCCGCCCCACCCTCCCGGCCACGCTTGGGTCTGCCTGACTATGGCCAGATCCGGCGCTGCCTCAGCCCTGCCTCCCCACGGTAACTGCCCAACAGAAACGCATCTGGTTTCAACGTCGCAGCTCCAACTGCTTGATCCTTCTTACTGCCCGTCCACATCACCACTCTTTGACCCGCTAGGCAAGCGGCGGTGCACAGCTCAGAGCAAGGAGAAAAATTGCAAGCATCTGTGGACTCAGGAATCACAGAGGTTTTTATAGAGAGAAAAGACATAACATTGGTAAAGATTAAGTGGAAACCCAGATACTGAGTGTAAGCAAAGTCAGTGCCCTTGATGGAAAGTTCTCTGAATTTCCCAGGAGAGTCTGCCTCCAGAAGCCACCAAAGTGCTCCAGCCCATCTTCTTCTTCTTCTTCTTTTTTAAATTTTATTTTGTTGGATTATAGTTGATTTAAAATGTTGTGTTGGTTTCTACTGTACAGCCAGGTTACATCAGTTACATATATATCATATATTCACTCTGTTTTTAGATTCTTTTCCCATATAGCTCATTACAGAGTACTGAGTAGAGTGGCCTGTGCTAGACAGTAGGTCCTTATTAGTTATCTATTTTGTATATTTTGCTAAGTCATTTCAGTTGTGTCCAACTCTGTGTGACCCAGTGAGCTGTAGCCCTCCAGGCTCCTCTGTCCATGGATTCTGCAGGCAAGAAAAACGAAGTGGGTTGCCATGCCTTTCTCCAGGGGATCTTCCTGACTCAGGAATTGAACCTCCATGTCTTATGTTTCCTGCATTGGCAGGTGAGTTCTTACCACTAGCACCACCTGGGAAGCCTGTTTTATATATCACAGTGTATACGTCAACCTCAATCTCCCAATTTATCCTTCTCCCCTTCCTCTCTGGTAACCATAAGTTTGTTTTCTACATCTGTGACTCTATTTCTGTTTCGTAAATAAGTTCATTTGTACCTTTTTTTAGGTTCCACATACAAGCAATATCATATGATATTTGTCTCTGTCTGACTTACTTCATTAAGTAGGACAATCTCTATGTCCATCCATATTGCTGCAAATGGCATTATTTCATTCTTTTCTATATCTCCAGCCCTTCTGATATTTCAGGGCATCTAAACCTCTCTCAGACGGTCTCTCACTTTGGCCACACAAAATCTTTGTGAATAGTGTCTATTCTTATTTGGAATCCGTGGTCCCTGTTGCTGAGGGCAATGAGAGTCAACTTGTACCTGAGGAGGAGGAAAATGGGATAAGCCTGAGCTGAGTAGTCGCCAGTGATGGAATCTCTCAGCAGAAAGAAGGATGTGAGGGGAAGCCTGAGATGTGAGACTGAGTGTGTGTGCCTGAGGCCACATGGAGGCAGCGTACTGAGAGGAGGAGAGCATGGGGGCTGGTTTGTGGGCAGATAATGAAGAAGCTGAAATGTCCAGCCTTGGGGCATGGACTGGACGTTTTAGGCCAGTGTTGGCCAGATGCCATTCTGGAAAACCTAGTGTTCTCCAGATGTTAACAGATGTTCCATGGAGGGGAAATTTGTGCCCAGTGTCCACCCTCCACCCTCTTCTCTGCCTTCCTCTGTGCCCTGTAAGGTTGACTTCTAACAGCTGTATGGTTTGGACTCTGTGCCCTTTGGCTTCTGTTTGAGTTCAGATGATGGGAGATTTGACAGGTGATTGGAATGGAAGGAGAAGGAGGTGGGGTGTTTATCCCCCCTACATGTGGGTTTGGAAGTGGCCGAGCCTAAAGAGGTTTCTGCTCTGGTCGGGCAGTATCTCTCCAAGCCCATACCTGTCCTGGGCTCTGCTCTCTTCCTTATCCCAAATTCCCTCTGTTGCTAGTTCCAGGGTACTCCATCATCCCCTTGTTGGTTTCCTTAATCTGTTCACACTTTTGCTAATAGTCCCTGCAATTACTCCTTTGAATGAGCCATCTGTTTCCTGCCAGGATCCCAGTCAAGTAAATTTGGGGGAAATGCTTGAAAATTTGCAATGCTTATTAGCATCTTAAGGCTCCAAAAAGTCCTGCTGTAAAGAAACTCTTTAATTTTGTTTTGTCTACAAAATCCCTTTTTCATGGGGTGCTTATTAATCCTTACAGAACTTAAGAAAAGCTGCTATAAACTAATGGTCATTTGAGGAGAGGAGTGGCATACACAAAGCAACGCTTAAGAAAAGTAGTTTGACCAGTGGGAAGAGAGCATTGAAAAGAACCGGAGCAGGAAGATTTGGAGGGAACACAGTAATAGTCTCAGTTTGAAGGTGCAGTTTGGGTCGTGAGAGTGGGAAGGAGGGAATGCGACAGCTGACACGTGCTCTATGTCCCTCCAACCAGGCCCATGAGGCTGGGCAACCGCTGTCACCATCAGTGAGAATGAAGCCTCTGCTAATGGAAAGTTCCATAATTCAGCACCCAGATTCTCTTTGAGAATTCTGATTAAGGACGTTTGTAGAATACTATCTACTATCCCGCCAAATTGACAAGACCATTTCTTTCTCCCTGTGGTTATATAAGTAAAAAACAGAAGCATTTTCAATAAGACATCTGCAGATTCAAATAATCATGATGAAGTTATTATGAAAGAGGAATTGGGATGCTGAATTAGACGCTTTGGAGGGCAGTTAATAGGCCAGAACTTGGTCTCGTATTAATGCAGAACTGCTTTTTTCTCAAGAATCTCCGTGGTCAAAGATGAGGATTTGTGAGGTTTTATGTCACTAGAATATTCACCACATCCTCCAGCAAAATTATTCAAGGGAAGAAGAGCACTGCTTCATTCTCCTGAATACCTACAAACTCTGTGGACCACGGATGCCCCAGAATTTCCTCTTTTCCTTACTTAGGTGTTGTATCATGACCCAAGAGACCTTATCTGTTGCAGGAAGGCAGACCCCTTCCAGGGCCTGAAACTGGACTCTTGTCTAACACTCGGAAATTAATTGTCTGAGGAGACACATGTGCTGACAAAGCAAGAGACTTTATTGGGAAAGGGCACCTGGGTGGAGAGCAGTAGGGTAAGGGAACCCAGGAGAACTGCTCTGCCACGTGGCTCGCAGTCTCGGGTTTTATGGTGATGGGATTAGTTTCCGGGTGGTCTCTGGCCAATCATTCTAATACAGAGTCTTTCCTGGTGGCGAACACATCGCTCAGCCAAGATGCATGCTAGCGAGAGGGGTTCTGGGAAGTGGACGGACATGCGGTGTCTCCTTTCGACCTTTCCCAAACTCTTCCTGTTGGCAGTGGCTTATTAGTTCCATATTCCTTATCAGGATCTCCTATCATAAAACAACTCATGCAAATGGTTACTATGGTACCTGGCCTGGGTGGGCGGTTTCAATCAGTGTATTTCCCCTAACTGCTTTTTTCTCAAGAATCTCCGTGGTCAAAGATGAGGATTTGTGAGGTTTTATGTCACTAGAATATTCGCCACATCCTCCAGCAAAATTATTCAAGGGAAGAAGAGCACTGCTTCATTCTCCTGACTACCTACAAACTCTGTGGACCACGGATGCCCCAGAATTTCCTCTTTTCCTTACTTAGGTGTTGCATCATGACCCAAGAAAACTTATCCGCTTCCGTCTTCCTGCATTCACATCTCTGCGGCATACTTTTAACTCCACTGAATTTTTCTGAGCACCCCAGGTCTCCAAATGGGGCATTGTTCAGGTGGTAGAATCAACTCTCAGTTATTTGCAATGAGGAAAGGACACAATAGAGTTGATGGGTGCGCAGGGCAGGAAGTCTGCTCAGTAAGGCTGCAACCCCAGCAGAGAACTTCCAGAGCCAGCTGCACGCCCTGCCAGCAGGAAGAGCCCTTGGTCAGGAAGAAAGCTGGAGGGAGCCCTCTCTAAGTGGTTTGGGCTCAGTGGATGACAGCCTTCCAGAAGAGCACACGGGTTTTCAGGACACACAATGACTGTCTCCAATACCCAGAGGCAGCGATGTTGGGGGAGGCGGGCTCATTCTCTGTAGCTCTGCAGAGTGGACCTAAATCAAGCAATCAAATGATAGATGCAAGCTTAGTTTTGATTGAACTGAAGGACCCTTCTTTGGATATTTGTGGCAATTCTCAAAGTCAATAATCATAATTGTACAGATCTGACTATCACTGGGAATTGATTGCAAATCAATTCTACCTGTACTTCAATAGAGAGCAGTCAGCAAAAAGAGAGTAGACCTCTCCACTGATCTCAGATACATAACATGGCAAACTCTAGAGTAGAAACCAAGACACACAAATTCTTTTTGAGAAAAGTCTTCTATGCCTGAGTGTGTTTGACACATTCCCTTGACATAGAAACTGTGGAGAGGAAGTTTCCCCCATCTCAGGGGAAGAACAGGTTAGTTTCCAAATTCTGAATCTTCCTGTTCTAAGAGGCTGAGTGAAACCAAAAATCTGATCCTCACAAAGCCCTTCTCATTGTGAGCTGGCAAGGGCCCAAGTAATGAGAGGCATGTATGTCATGTAAGTCAGTATGTCATTTGTTGTTTAGAATCATCAATTGCCCCATTATAATTAGAGGTAAAGAATCCATGTGTCAATGAAGGAGATAAAAGACCCAGGTTCAATCCCTGGGTCGGGAAAAATCCCCTGGAGGAGGAAAATCCCATGGACAGAGGAGCTTGGTGGACTATAGCCCAAGGGGTTGCAGAGTCAGATACAACTGAGCATCTGAGCCATATGTACACACACACATATCCTTCTTAAAAGAAGGAAGGATCTGTAAACAGACTTCTAGAGCTCTTTCTGGCTACTTACACACCACAAAGATCAGACCATATTGGCCAGATGCAGAAGGCAGAGGAAAAAAAAAAAAAAACAAAACACCAAAACAGCAATTTTTCTTGCAAATCTCCAGATCAGGAGGGCTAAAATGACATATCAGATGGTTGCTTAAACTTGAGCTGATTTCAGAATATGCTGGGTTGTGGGATAGATAGCCTGCCATCACTCCTTCCTGCCTTAAGACCTCATGAGACTTCCCTGTCCCACCCCCACTCCCATCTAAAAGTCATCAACAGTAAAGACAGCCCTTGGAGTTATGGAGAAACATCCAAAGGAAAATTGATGGCAACAGAGGAATTGCTGAGACAGGTGACCAAGCAGCCCTTCTGTCTTTCAATTCAGAAGTGTGACACTTTGGGAAATCCATTTGTCTTTAGAGTGAAGTCCAATTTACAGATGTGGACATTGAGACTTATAAAGGAGAAAGATTACTAAGAGTTGAAGTGTGAACAAGCATCCACACCAAGAAGAGACAGGTGCCCTGAGAGGCTAAAGCTGTGTTAGAAGTCAAACAGCCACTCAAGGTCTTGGAAACAAGAAAACTGGACCAGATGTTCTGTGTCCTGTGGGCATAGCCAGCCAGAGTGTTAATGTTTTGTTTTCCCACCAAATAAAGAAGCATTATCGGAGAAGGCAATGGCACCCCACTCCAGCACTCTTGCCTGGAAAATCCCATGGACGGAGGAGCCTGGTAGGCTGTAGTCCATGGGGTCGCGAAGAGTCGGACACTACTGAGCGACTTCACTTTCACTTTTCACTTTCATGCATTGGAGAAGGAAATGGCAACCCACTCCAGTGTTGCTGCCTGAAGAATCCCAGGGGCGGGGAAGCCTTGTGGGCTGCCGTCTATGGGGTCGCACAGAGTCGGACACGACTGAAGCAACTTAGCAGCAGCAGCAGCAAAGAAGGATCATGGGTGGGTGGGTGCAATGTGCTTAGTCACTCAGTCGTGTCCGACTCTTTGTGACCCTAAGGACTGTAGCTCCTCTGTCCCTATGGATTCTCCGGACAAGAATACTGGAATGGGTTGCCATACCTTCCTCCAGGGGATCTTCCCAACCCAGGTATTGAACCCAGGTCTCCCGCATTGCAGGCAGATTCTTTACCATCTGAGCCATCAGGGAAGCCCATGTGGGTGGGGCGGGGCTGCGGGGGGGAGACTAAATCAGCTAAGGTCACTCCATGGTCTTCTGGCAATGGGGGACCCTTCTCCCTGCCTGAGTCTCCCTGTTCCCTTCCCGGGACTGAATTGTAATCCGACTGGGAGCCTGGGTCCTTGGAAGTCAAGACTGTAAACTGGAGAAACTGGTGGGGAGGATCAGCTGTATTCTTGAATCTTTGCCGTCCAAGAGTGGCTGGGGGAGAGAACACATCTGCCCATGTGTGCCAGGCTTGGCTGCATGCCCCACTGAGAAAAGATGAGTTTGGGGACTGCTGCCCCTTTCTAGGGTTCCACAGAAAACATCTCATGGTTTCCTTTTATGCAGCCCCCAAATAACTCATCAATAGGAAAAGGTGAGCTAACCTTCCCATATTTCCTTCTGGCTAGGTTACATCTTGGAAAGAACAAAAATCAATAGAGATCTGATGTCCAGCTTGCCTGAAGCAACTCTGGAGGAAGTTTCAGAATGTGGCAGGAAAGTAGTCTTTGCAGCTTTCGTTGGATGAGGAGGAAGAACGAAGTGAAGTGTCCTTTTTCTACCCCAGCAGACACCACAGTTTTCAGGGAAGGAGGGGTGGGCTGAGGAAGTCTGAGCTGGTTCCCTTGCTTCTCTCTGGTCTGTGTCCTGTCACGTCACCAAAGGGGCTCTGCAGCCTGTGACAGAGAGAGAATCCTCCTGGACTAAGTCAAGGAAGTAAAGGAGCTGTTCTCTGTGATTTCAAGAGCAAAGCAGAAATGTGATAGAAAACACGGGCAGCGTGTCTCATAAACAGGAACAGAGGAAGGGCCTGAGGAGAGAGAATGGCGATTAGCCGTCTGGGTCTTGCCAATTATTATAAGCTCTGTTTATGTTTTCAACAAGTGATTTTCCATTGCTGCAGGAGTGGCGCGTGTGAAGGTCACTGAGACAATCCTTTAGGCACCAGGAAAAATACAGACCGAAACAGACCCAGCCTTGCCACACTGGTGGGCTAGTGCCAAGACTGCACTCACTCCGTTCTGGTGTGGATTTTTCCCTCCCTCTTGCTTGTTCCTCCCTTCAGAGCTGGACATGAGGAGCTGGCTGAGGCCTCCGCCGCACACATCTGTCTGAAATGGCACATTCAGGCACTGCTCCCTGTGGTGGTGGGATGTTGTCCTCACATGAAGCTTCTGCCCTGTGAGATCCTTGTCTGGCTGAGTATTGTCTCAAATACTCTCAAACATGGGAGTATTGTCTCCTTTTCAGAGAAGCCTCCCTTGCTTCTTCACAGCACTTAATACAATTATAATCATCCAGCTAATCATGTGCTTATCCATTTAGCATTTTCCTCTCAACTTACTATAAGCTCTTGGAGGGGAATTCTGTCAATCAACTTTACCACTTTATCTCGGGTGGCACTAGTGGTAAGGAACCTGTCTGCCGATGCAGGAGACACACAGGTTTGACCCCTGGGTTGGGAAGTTTCCTCAGAGGAGGAAATGGCCACCCACTCCAGTATTCTTGCCTAGAGAATCCCTTGGACAGAGGAACCTGATGAGATACTGTCCATAGCGTCTCAAAGAGCACAACAAGACTGCAGCAACTTAGCATGCACCAGAACAGAGCCCAGTACACAGTAGGTGCTTAACACCTACTTGTTGGGTGAATGACTGAATGAATGAACGCCATCATCACCCAAAAAGACACTGGTACCTGGAAAGAAAGGATACAGGCCCATGGCCCATGGATATTAGCTCATACAGATGAATTACTGTATGAGGTTGCTTAAAACAGTGAGTGGATGGGATGAGCAAAGGCAGAGGCATCCCACAGACTGGGATTCAAACCCCAGTCTTACCCACTTACCAACTTTGTGATGAGAAAGTTCTATGACCTCTGTTCCTCAGTTTTCTTACCTGTAAAGTGGGGAGAGTGATTACAGCTACCTCGGTGACATGCTGATTATAAAGTGTTTAACACGGTGCCTGGCACATAACAGGTGTGAAGTAAACATACTTCTTTCTTCATAGTTCTCATACTTGACAACACAGAGGGGTAGCTGAGAGGTTTCAGCCCAAGAGACGGGGCCTTCAGGGAGAGACATCTTAGCTGGCACAGGTCAAGTTTGAATGAGACTCAAATGTGGGGGACTATGGCAAGAGGGATCCAGCCTGCCCCATCTTGCTAGGAGAGGAGCCAGCTCCTTGAAAGAAATGGGACAAGTAAGGGACAGAGAACAGAGTCTGCAGTCTCCAGGAGGCACACTCAGAAAGGTAGCATTAGCCCCATGTCCAAACACAGAGCTGGATGTGGCCTCTGCCCAGGATCCCCATCACTCGCTTCCTCCTGCAGTCTCTTGCAGACCCAGGCATTCCCACCTGCCAGTCTCAGGAGACAGAGAGAAGTGTTGGGAGAAGAGGAGAGAGCAGGTCGGAGGGCCAGGAGTGATGGGGGGCTGGACACGTGGCCACAGCTCCATCCTTTGAGCATGTTTCTCATCCTTAAAAGAGGGATGATATGGAAGCAACCTAAGTATCCATCAACAGATGAGTGGACAAGGAAGATGTGGTATATACACGAGAGAATACTACTCAGCCATGAAAAAATAGGAAATTTTGCCATTTGCAACAACATGGATAGACTTGGGGTTGGGGGGAGTTTCCTTGATAGCTCAGTTGGTAAAGAATCTGCCTGCAATGCAGAAGACCCTCGTTCAATCCCTGGGTCGGGAAGACCCACTGAAGAAGTGACAGGCTACCCACTCCAGTATTCTGGCCTGGAGAATTCTGTGGACTGTGCTATCCATGGGTTGCAAAGAGTTGGACGTGACTTGAGTGACTTTCAGACTTGGAGAGTACTCTGCTAAGTGAAATCTGTCAGACAGAGGAAGACAAATACTGGATGATATTACTTAAAAATACAATAAACTCTTGAATATAATAAAAAAGAATAGACTCGTAGATTTAGGGAACAAACTAGTGGTTACCATTAGGGAGAGGGACAGGGGAGGGGCAAGATAGGGGAAGGAGACAAGAGATATAAACTATTATGTATAAAATAAATAAGCTATTTATATATTTTGGGGATTAATCCCTTGTCAATCGCTTTGTTTGCAAACATTTTTTCCCACTCTGTGCATTGTCTTTTTTTGTTTGTTTGTTTATGGTTTCCTTTGCTGTGCAGAAGCTTTTAAGTTTAATTAGGCTCCATTTGTTTATTTTTTATTTTATTTTCATTACTCTAGAAGGTGGATCAAAAAAGATATTACTGCAATTTACATCAAAGGGTTTCTGCCTATGTTTTCCTAAGAGTTTTACAGTATTCGACCTTCCATTTAGGTCTTTGATCCATTTCAAGTGGTTTTTTAATGTATGGTGTTAGAGAATGTTTTAATTTCATTTTTTTAAAACATGTAGCTGTCCAGTGTTCCCAGCACCACTTGGACAGTAGATTATCACTCAGACATTAAAAAATAATGAAATAATGTCATTTGCAGCCCCATGGATGGACCTAGAGGTTATTATACTAAGGGAAGTAAATCAGACAGAGAAAATCAAATATCATGAATCACTTAAATGTGGAGTCTAAGAAAATGATACAAATGAACTTATTTACAAAGCAGAAATAGAGCCACAGACAGAAAAAACAAAGTTATGGTTACTGGTGGGGAGGAACATTGAGGGAGGGATAAATTGGGAGATTGGGATTGATGTATACACATAACTATACATAAAATAGGTAACTAATGGGACTTCCCTGGTGGACCAGTGGATAAAAATCTGCCATCCAATGCAAGGGTTGCAAGGCTCAACCCCTGGTCAGGGAACTGAGATCCCTCATGCCGTGGGCAACTAAGCTCAAGCGCCACTACGAGAGAAGTCCGTATGCCACAACTACTGAGCCTGCACCCTCTAAAGTCTCCACAGCAGGAGAAGGCCTTGTGCCACAGCGAGAGAAGTATGCATGTCGCAATGAAGACCCAGGGCAGCCAAAATTTTTAAAAGTTAAAAAAAAATGAAGCAAATAAAATAAAATGGATAGCTAATAAGAACCTACCATATATAGCACAGGGACCGCTACTCAGCACTCTGTAGTGACCTATATGGGAAAAGACTCTTGAAAAGGAGTAGGTGTGTGCAATACACGCATGTGTATAACTGATCCACTTTGCTGCACGACAGAAACCAACACAACATTGCAAATCAACTGTACTTCAACAGAAATTCTTAAAAACAACAAACTGAAAATACATTGTACAGCAAAGGGAATATAGCCAATATTTTTATAATAACTGCAAGTGGAGTATCCCTGGAGAAGGAAACGGCAACCCACTCCAGTATTCTTGCCTGGGAAATCCCATGGACAGAGGAACCTGGTGGGCTACAGTCTACGGGGTTGCAAGAGTCAGACACGACTTAGCAACTAAACCACTACCGCCACCATAAATGGAGTATAACCTTTAAATATTGTGAACAACTATGTTGTACACCCCAAACTTATATAATATTGTACACTAACTATACTTCAATAAAAAATAGATTAAAAAGAGGGATGAGAGAGGCAGAGGCAGTGAAGGCAACGTTCCACTCACCCGCCCACGCAGGCCTTTGCTCCTGCAACAAAAGTTTAGCCAGCCTTACTGTCTACAGGAAACATGCTGGAGCAGAATGGCGGGCAAAGTAGACACGGCCCACGGCCTGCAGAGTCCAGTAGGAAAGAGATCTCCATGAGTGCTGAGCTCTGGGTCGGGGGTGGGGATGGGGCAGAGGTGAGAAATCCAGATCCAAATTCCCCTGCTTTGCTTTTCTTCAATGACTTTAGTTTTCTGAGCCCACAACCATCTTCCTCCCCGAGGAAGGAAAAAGAGCAAAAGCCCAGTGATCTGTGTCGGCACACTGGGGGCACCTGGGCCAGACCATCCACGCTGAGACAGAACTGCTGGGCGAGGCTCGCTTGACAGGGATGAGGGCATCTCCTGGAGGGTGAGCGCCCTGACCCACCTTCCAGGTGGGGATAGCAGGAACAGGGCTGCCTCCTCAGACACATACTGTCTCACGGGATCCTTACCCAGGGCCCACGGACTAGGTGCTCTATGCTCCAGTTTATAGATTAACAAACTGAGGCTGAGACAGGTTAAGAAAGCTGGGTGAGATTTCACAATTACTCAGAGGTGGAGTCTAGACCTGAACTGACCAACCCAAGAGCCGAGGGGCTTATTCTCCCTCGGCTCTCTGCCTCCTAACTGGCCTTCCTGTGGCCCTGGCCAGCTGGCTGGAGGCGTCCTGGTCACCCTACTCCCCCTCCTGTGCAGCCACAGCCCCCACCCCAGGACAGCAAGTGGGCAGAGGCCCGGGACCCCCAGAAGCAAGCCCTGACTCCTACACTGAGCACCCGCCCCATGGCAGGAATTTCCAGCCCTCTCCTCCCTTTTGGCAGCAACAAGTGTTAGAGTTTCCCCCTCCTCCCGGCCCCATCCAGAGAAACAGGGCACTGCCGAGCAGCTGGCAAACCCAGAACCAAACACCTGTGGCCAGATATTACAGCTGCATGTGTGAAATGCGATCTGTCTACAGCGCCTGTCACATGCCAGGTCCAGTTGTTGTACTGGGCAGGTTGGAAGGGGATCCACTGAAGAGGCCTTTCCGGGGCAGAATTTCAAAGCACAGGCACCCACCCCTTCCTTTCTCCCACCCCCAGAATTTCACTTGCTCCTCTCCTTTGCACTAGGCATTTCCGGCTAGGTTTGCCCTTCACCAGCCCAAGCAGAGCAGGGACCATGTGGAATCTGCATGATCTGGACAGTAATAAAGGGGCTCCATGCACTCCCGTGGCTTTTCATCTTCAAAGCAGTTGTTTGATTTCTTGTTCCAGGGGCTGCACATCTGGCTGAAACTGTGGATGCCAGGCAGATGGGTTACCTTCAAAGCTGGTCCTGGGAGACCCCAGAGGCAGCTGCAGTTTGGCTCAGCACCCGCCTGGGGTGGTCACCTCACCCTCATCCCCGAGGCTGCAGACACCCGCCACCCCAAAGTCCGGCTCCTCTGCTTCACAGAGACCTGCTCACTTCACGCCAGTCACTCTCAGGGCTTTGGTTGATATTCACAACCAGCCTGCATACAAAAAAGAGGAAAGATAGGACATTTCACAGGCGCTAAAGAGGATGGAGAGAGGAGGCAGAAAGAGAAGAATGAAGTGCTTCTGAATATTATTAATAACTCACAGTGTCTGTCACTGGTGGAGATGGACTGGGGCGGGTGGGTAGCAGTTTACACTCACAACCGATGCTGACAAATTTACCTGATGGAACATAAAGAGGAAGCAAAATCCAAAACGGCAGCACGTGCCTTCAGTTGGTCCACCTGCCCTGAATGCAATGAATTCCGTGAAGCTTCACACGCCTTCTGGGGCTGGCCCGGCTTTCATGGGACATGCTGATTGCATGCAATGGACACCTTTATCAAACCCAAATACTTTACTTAGATCATCTTGTTTATTCGTTGTCAGTCAACTAATATTTCCTAAATCAATCCTCACTGCAACTTTATGCTGTAGTTTCTAATCTATCCCCGATCCACAGATGAAAAAAACTGAGGCTCAGTAAAGTACTTTTCAAAAGGGCATCTGGGTAGTCAGCGGTAGAACAAGATCTGGGCTTATGGCTGTCCGGGCCTCAAAGCGAGTGAATAAAGGTGGACCCTGGGCAACTGCTTTCCCCATCCTCAAGTACCAGGCTTGGAGGAGGTCAAAAGTCAAGTGTGGATCTGACCTACTCCCAATGCACTGAAAGGAGAAACTGGAAACTCAGTTTCCAAAGTTCTTCTCACTTTGGTCTCTTTCTTCAACTTTCTTTCCAACTGAAAAAAAAAAAATGTTTTAATTCCAGAAATCATTTTCAGTGGATCAAAAATTAGTTGTCGCTCGGCCATGTTGAAAGATTCCACAGAGACTGTGTGTGTGCCCTGTGCTACATGCCACTCCAGCATCAGCCTTGTCACCACTCAAGGTGGCACTTTCTTGGTTCTGTACAGAATGTAATTTTCACTTGGCCCTGAAAAATCAATATGGAAAGACTCTAATTCCCCAGATTTCAATTTTTCAATAAAAAAGTGAAAATGAAACTCTGCGGGACTGCAGCCAAAATGGTGCCCCTGAGCCAACTGCAGTCTGGAGGGAAACTCACCGAGGGTTTCAGAGCAAAGCACCAACTTTTGACTTTGCTCGCCTCAGATGACATGGCAGCTGGGAAAGGAAGCAAATGGGGCTGATGAGTCCCCGTGAGGGTGAGCAGCAGTCCATCACAGGAAGATGTCTCACTCCAAAGAGATTTACTGCAGAATTCAGGCCATCCTGGGGTGCTGTTGACGGGCAACGTGGTAACAAGCAAAGAGCTGAACTTTGGACTTAAGACATAAATGCATTAAAACCCTACCTCCATCATGTAATAGCTTCTTTCCACTTAGCAGCTCTGATCAGCCTATCCTTTTATCCCCAAAGAGGAAGAAGAGTCAGAGTTTCTGACTGGGTTCTCGAGGGGAAGTGGAGACAGTAGCTGTGAGAGCAGCAGCGTGATGCCTGGCTCAGAGCAGACTTTCAGTAGGGTTAGTTTCCCTTAGGCTGCCTGGCCTCCTCTTTCCCTAAAACTTTATAACTGGGGCTGAACAGCTGATAACCTTCAGTATGTGGTGTTGTCAGTGGAGGGCCACAGTCAACTATTGAGTTACCCAGCCTGGGACCTCCCAATCTACCCGTGCCGATGACAGGCCTAAGAAAGATGTCACCGCCCATCTCCAGAGACCCTCTAAAATGAGACCACCAGGGTTCCTCACCTCCTCCAGCCATGGTTGTTTGACACTGAGCCAAGAACAAGAAGAGCAGCCCACCCCAAGGCGTGCGGCCTGGTCCTGTAACATGAGCTGACCCTTGTGCCCGCTGGCTGTTCTGCCTGAGCTCAGGGCAGGTTGACCAGCAGAAGCTGGAGTCCTGGGCCTCTGGGGCACTGCCACATGATCCTGGGCGGGTCATGCAACTCAAGTGCTTCTGACCCTCAGCTGTCCAAGAGGTTAATAATAGTGGGGCATGCTTGGATCCAGAGCAGCAGGGTTTTGCAAAGAAAAGTCACCATAACTAGTGCAATGCCAGGACATAATGAGAGAACACTTTTTAAAAGCCCACCCTACACTGAGATGTATTATTTCCAGGCTTTGCTCTTCTCCACATTCAGAAACAAAGCAGATAGTGGAGGCCATCGTGATAACACCCACTTCTCCCTAGGAGGTACCTTCATATCCCCACTGAAGATAGATCAGTCCTGTGCGGGGGCTCTTGTGCCAACCTCAGTAGCTTCCAGACCTGTACCTGAAGGCTGTGGCGGGTGGAAGGGCAGAGGGAAGAATGGAAGAAGAGGCTAACTGCTTCACATACTGGGTTTTAGTGACTGGCCCACCTGCCCCACCCCCAGGTCCATCGGGACAATTCCCAGCAGAAGTTCCCACTGTTCCTGGGAACTGTGGTTAGCAGAACGTGAGGGGATGGAGTTGGAGACAGGCAAAAACAGCTGAGGCCAGAAACAATAGAAAAGTATTCTGAATTTTTTTAGGAAATCAAAATAAGTACAAAAGCCTTCCTCCAAACATGGTTCAGTTCAGTTCAGTTCAGTTGCTCAGTCGTGTCTGACTCTGTGACCCCATGAATCGCAGCACACCAGGCCTCTCTGTCCATCACCAACTCCCAGAGTTTATGGTAGATGGACTAAATAGAGACTATTTGGTTGATGTTAAGAATTGGGCTTGGGGAGCTTTTAAGACAGTATTTAGGGGCTGGGCATAGGGAGGTGGACCACTGACCCAGGGTGATAACAGATTTCCAGAGTGAAAATGCCATGGATGACTGACAGTTCGTTGGGACAAGAGCTGCCTAGAATGTGCCCACAAAGTAGTTTATATATAAACAATCTCATCTAATTACAAAGAGTCAGAAACAACCTAAATACATAACAATGGAGAACTGGCTACGTGCAATTGAATAACATTATTCTTTTCAATTCAGTCCTGTCACTCAAATGTGTCCTGGCATCCGACAGCACGCCAGGCCTCCCTGTCCATCACCAACTCACGGAGACTGCTCAAGCTCATGTCCATTGAGTCAGTGATGCCATCCAACCATCTCATCCTCTGTCGTCCCCTTCTCCTCCTGCACCCAGTCTTTCCCAGCATCAGGGTCTTTTCCAATAGGTCAGTTCTTTTCATTAGATGGCCAAAGTATTGGAGTTTCAGCTTTAGCATCACTCCTTCCAATGAATACCCAGGACTGATCTCCTTTAGGATGGACTGGTTGGATCTCCTTGTAGTCCAAGGGACTGTCAAGAGTCTTCTCCAATACCACAGTTCAAAATCATCAATTCTTCAGGACTCAGCTTTCTTTATAGCCCAACTCTCACATCCATACATGACTACTGGAAAAACCGTAGCTTTGACTAAATGGACTTTGTTGGCAAAGTAATGTTTCTGCTTTTTAATATGCTGTCTAGGTTGGTCATAACTTTTCTTCCAAGGAGCAAGCATCTTTTAATTTCATGGCTGCAGTCACCATCTGCAGTGATTTTGGAGCCCCCCAAAATAGTCTCTCACTGTTTTCATTGTTTCCTCATTTATTTGCCATGAAGTGATGGGACCAGATGCCATGATCTTCATTTTTTGAATGTTGAGTTTTAAGCCAACTTTTTCACTCTCCTCTTTCATTTTCATCAAGAGGCTTTTTAGTTCTTCTTTACTTTCTGCCATAAGGGTGGTGTCATCTGCGTATCTGAGATTATTGGTATTTCTCCCAGCAATTTTGAGTCCACCTTGTGCTTCATCCAGCCCGGCATTTTGCTTGATGTTCTCTGCATATAAGTTAAATAAGCAGGGTGACAATATACAGCCTTGACATACTCCTTTCCCTATTTGGAACCAGTCTGTTGTTCCATGTCCAGTTCTAACTGTTGCTTCTTGATCTGCATACAGATTTCTCAGGAAGCAGGTCAGATTGTCTGGTATTTCCATCTCTTGAAGAATTTTCCACATTTTGTTGTGATCCACACAGTCAAAAGCTTTGGCATAGTCAATAAAGCAGAAATAGATATTTTTCTGGAACTCTCTTGCTTTTTCTATGATCCAACGGATGTTGGCAATTTGATCTCTGGTTCCTCTGTCTTTTCTAAATTCAGCTTGAACATCTGGAAATTCATGGTTCGTGTACTGTTGAAGCCTGGCTTGGAGAATTTTGAGCTTTACTTTGCTAGGATGTGAGATGAGTGCAATTATGTGGCAGTTTTAACATTCTTTGGCATTATTCCTTTAAATAATTCCTTAATAAATAAATTAAATAATGTATATAAAATTTTATATATTTTATTATTAATTTATGTAAACAAATTAAAGGACCATTATTCCTTTAAAGGCTATTAAATTGAATGCTATTTTTTAAAGGCTAGTAAAAATGATGTTAAACATTTACATACCTTGATATAAAAAAGTGTCCTCAAAATATAGTATTGGGTGAAGAAAGTAGCTTCTGTAAAATGTATAATATGAGCCCATTTATGTAGAAGGAAATCCATGAATCAAGTGTGAAGTGAAAGTCGCTCAGCTGTGTCTGACTCTTTGTGACCCCATGGACTGTAGCCTGCCATCCTCCTCTGTCCATGGAATTCTCCAGACAAGAATACTGGAGTGGGTAACCATTCCCTTCTCCAGGAGATCAAACCCGGGTCTCTTGCATTACAGGCAGATTCTTTATCATCTGGGCCACCAGGAAGGCCCCCACGCATCAAGTGGTATCCTGAAACACAATCACGAAAATGTTACCTGTGGTGTTCATCAGGGGATGAGATCTTGAGTGGCCATTTTTCTTTCTTCCTTGTTCACTTGTGTATTATTTGTTTTTATTACTCAAAGCATTTACTTAAAATACAAAAGCACTATAAAAAATCCATCTCTGTAAAAAATAAAATTCACCTTTTTCATATTAGTGAAAATTTATGATTAAGCTGTGAGAAGGGCATTGAACATTCTCTTATTTTCCAGGACATACCACGATTAACAGAGTAAAGCTCTCTGACTTCCTAATATCATAAACACGCTGAGGAGAAGAAACAGAGAATAAGATGCCATCCAAACCTCTCTCGTGGTTCTAACAAATCACCATTCTCAACCTTCTTGCAAACAAAACTGACACATATCTCATAAGGTCTATTTTTACATAGTCATTTCCTCCCTTTTTTCTTTAGCACTTTTCATTTAAACGTGTATGGGTATCACCCACTGTGCAAAAATTTGCTTTTATGAAAGACCAACATTATTATCCATTTTTCCCAACTGAAAGAAATCTGAAGAGGACTTTTGATTTTTATGAGAATAGTACTCAGCATATATTTTGCAGAGAGCCGTTAGAGAGTCAGGGTACATCTGAAGCTGCAAGAGTGGCTCCCAAGCTCCTTCCCCAGGAACCACACTCAGCAGCTCAACATCCAGCCGTCAAAGCTTTGAACTGTGTCTGTGAATGTCTATACTTTATCTTGATTTATTTTGTGCATCCATTGGCAAGATGTGTCTTACAATAAATGCTTCTTCAATTTACAAGCCGTTCTGGCTTTTGAAAGTTTTCACAGGAACGCTGTAGTTTCAGGAAGGGGTGGGAGTAGAGGGAACCTGTATTAAGTTTGTGCTATATGTAAGACCTTCTATCTGGAAGCCATCCCTTCATCTGTTTGCTATACTTTGCCACAGGCCAATTACTCAAAATAGTCACTGAGACCACAGTGGAAGGAGGAACCCATCCATCTGAGTCGTTTGAATTGAACGACTGAATTGACCCTGGCTTTGGGGCACCTGAAGCTCATAATGAAGAGGGTTTGCGAAAGTGGCTATTCCTCCATGCTCATGTGCAAAGTTGAAGAATCATGTAGTCCTGGCTCACTCAATATTCATTCATTCAGTATTTACTGAGTGCCCACTGTGTGTCAGGATAGAGTGAGATTCTGGGCCCCCAGCAGTGAACAAAATAAAAGTCTCTGCCCTTGGGGAGCTTATATTCCCGTGGGAGAAGTCAGACAGCCAAACAACACATTTCAGGCTGTAGCAAATGCCGTGCTAAAAGACAAAGCAGGGTGAAGGGGACAGAGGGACCGTGTTTTAGATGGGGTTCTCAGGAAAAGTCCTCTCTGGTAAGATGAGCGGCCCGAGGGAAGTGAGGTGAGAGCCATGAGGACACCTGAAGGAAGGGCATTCCAGGCAGGGGCACGGGATGTGCAAAGGCCCTGTGGCAGAGCTGGCATAGCATATTCCAGGAACTAGAAGTAAGTCAGTGTAGCTGGGACCCAGCAACCACGAGGAGCAGGAGGAACAGAGGCGAGTGAGGAAGGAGAGGTGAGGCTCTGCAGCTCCGGGGGCCACTGTCAGGACCGGGATTACATCTGAGAGGAATGGAAAAGCTTGGAAGAGCTTAAGCAGAGTTCCATGAGCTAACACAGTAGAGGCTGCACTTTTTTTTTCTTTTCAGAAACAGAATAGAGAAAAGAAGATACCAAAAGAACAAAAAGAGGCAGAGTTTTTAAGAAAAGGAAATGAGAAAGTATGCCTCCCAAAAGGACTGCGAGCACGTCATAGGTCCTTCCTTTGCATAATAACAATTAACGTCCTATGGATCTAATGTCTTTCCCTAAAAAGCTCATAAATAATAGTCAGTCAATGGTCTTGGACAACAGAACTTGTCACAGGACAGCAATAGGAGCTTTCAGCAAAGCAGGGAGTCCCTTGGGGTCACAGAGGACTTGTCCCTGCTTTGCCAGAGTTGAGGGCATTCCCCTCCTTTCTCTGCATCCAAGGTACACCCTGGGCATGTGCAAAGGATAACAAGCTGCATCTTTCTCTTATGCAGGTCAAAACCCATAGTCTTGTCATGTTTTATCTTCAGTACTAAATTAATTTAAATATGGTAATAATAAAAGTATTGATAAAATGAAGCAAAGCTAATATTTGGGGTTCCCTGATGGTTTAGTGCTAAAGAATCTGCCTGCAATGCATGAGGTTCAGGAGACACGGGTTCTATCCTTAGGTTGGGAAGAGCCCCAGGAGGAGGGCCCCGGCAACCCACTCCAGTATTCTTGCCTGGAGAATTCCATGGACAGAGGAGCCTGGTGGGCTAAGTTGCAGAGAGTCAGACACAACTTAGCAACTGAGCCACCACCAAGGCACTATCCGTGCATGCTAAGTCGCTTCAGTCATGTCTGATTCTTTGTGACCCTATGGACCATAGCCCTCCAGGCTCCTCTGTCCATGGGAATCTCCAGGCAAGAATACTGGAGTGGGTTGCCATGCCCTCCTCCAGGGGATTGTCCCCACCCAGGGATCAAACCCACGTCTCTTATGTCTCCTGCATTGGCAGGCAGGATCTTTTGCCACTAAGCGCCATAGCCAATGTCTTAGTTGTGATGGATACTTTGTAATTTCCAGGCCTTTAAAGTTGGAGTTTTTCCTTTTTCCATCAGGACCCACTTTTCTGTGTTACCCTTAAGGAGACGGTCCTTATTACATGCATTAGCTCAAAGGAAAGCTGGTACTTAAAATTCCCACTCTTGGATCTCAGGGTAGGATAAGCATTATGGTGTGAGAGGAAGAGGAGAGGAGAAACGTGGATATTTTTAAAGAGGGTGGGAAGACGGGGGAGGGAGAATGCTCTCGCAGGCACTGAAAGTCAGGGCACAGAGTGTGCAGAGCCGGCCTCCTACCTCCAGCAGTGTACACAGAACACACTGGAGAGAGGTTTGAGCCTGCCTCCCCATCTGAAGTCCTGCCACTGTTTATAGAACCACCTTGTAAAGTCACTCTCAGAACAAAGCTCTTGCTGAAGGCGGCCCATGCCCTGAAGCTGGCCAGTTGTGTTCAAGGCAGGGTTTCCCGGCAGAGCTGCTGATGCCATGTGGGCTGCAGCTGTATCCAGGACCCCCACGGAGGGTCTCTCTGCCTGCTGCCCCACTCTCCTCACTTGGGTCTTGTGTGCTTGGCTGCTCTTGGCACGCGTCCACCCCAGCAGGCCGGTGTCAGATCGGGAAACTTCAGCGCAGGCAGGTGGGCTCAGCTCTCCAGGCTCTGCCTGTGGGACTCATCGCACGGCTGCGGAGATGGTGGGGGATGGAAACCCAGCAAGAAGGTGGAAAACAATGCTTCAGTCGTCTGGACACACAACCAGAAAGAGCCCTTAACTCATGCACGATCCTGCCCTGGGGTACCATGGCACTTCAACTTTCAGCCTTAGAAACGCATCCCGCAATCATGGATTGAGCAGCTACAAGTCTCCTTTTTTTTTTTTTTTTTTTTTAAGAAAAGCAAGAATGATATTTGTTACATCTTGATAAATGTGAAAGCCTCTTCTCTGTTCGCGTTGGTGCGTGACCTTGTTCACTATGACAGGGTATCTGGAAATGGCCATTTGTTCGAGTCATAACTCAAACCAATCCGAAAACTTAAAAAGTTTCCTGCCCACTGGAGAAGCCCACAGATACAATCCCTTTTGTGCAAAATGGACCCACTACATCATCAAGGGGCATTCCAAAAGATGGCCGCCCAAATATCACCCATGGTTGTCTCTGAAGGGCAAGACCTTGAGTGATTTTTTTCCTTTTATCCTTGTTCTCCTCTGTATTATTTGGGAAGAGGCCAGCAAGAGAAAGACCAACAGCACACAGCTCTCTCCTTGAAGAGAGACCAACCCAAAGACCACACAGAGCTCTGTGCCCCACAAAAATGGTCATCTACTTACCACTCTCGAAACTTTTCCACCAGAGCGTTTCTGCACAATTGGAGGACAGTGAAGCTGAGCGCCTGACATAACCCACCAATGGTGCTGACTTCTTAAAAGCCTGTGTTTCTCCCTAAAATTCATGCAAACTTTGTGTTATACTTCACAATATATTGTTGAAGTATAAAAATGTCCTTGGTGGTCTATCATGAAGCAAAATTAATGGTCCAAGAACATGCTCCAGGTTTATCCTGTGCCTCTCTATTTGCCCAAGCTTTCCAAGTGTTACGCTGGTAAAGAATCCACCTGCCAGTGCAAGAGACCCAAGTTCAACCCCTGGGTGGGGAAGATCCTCTGGAGTAGGCAATGGCAACCGACTCCAGTATTCTTGCCTGGAGAATCTCATGAACAGAGGAGCCTGGTGGGCTACAGTCCATGGGGTTGCTAAGAGTCAGACACGACTGAGCAGCAAAGCACTTTATGTGCCCAGGGTGACTATCAGGATTTCCAGGATGAGGGCCTCTTAGAGCAGCAAGGAGGTAACAGTGGATCCAGATCTGGGCTCCACAGACTTTAGATTCTCTGCTAGTCTCCTTCCCCTAGGGAGGGTTCCCTGGTTGAGTAACGCAGGGCTCTTTAAGTCTGAAGTGCTGGTCAGGTGAGCTTAAAATGGGCTTACCTGAAATGTATCAGAATCCTTACACTAGAATTGCTTATGAAACAACTTGCAGGCTCCAAAAACTTCAGCTGCATCAGTAATTCCTCACCAATCCTCGGTGAGATCCTATGGATATCCTGGACATGGCTTTGACCCCTTGGACTGGGATTTACACTTGTTGGCTTTTATTCTATTTTCAGGCTTTTTCTGGACCTGCAAAACCTGTTTGACCACAGCTCTTAAGCCTTTATGACTGAGATGAGCCACCTTGACTAACAGCTGACACCACTGGCAGACACAGCACTTCAGCTTTCCTCAAACGTACAGTCAACACTTAGCACCACAGTGCAGGCTTCCCGAAGCACTTGAGGAGAAGCCACCTGCAGTCTGTCTTCTGGTGACGCTCATTTCGTTTTAAGGCTATTCTCGTGGTCAATAAAGATGAAGAGCTTAAGCAAGTCCATAGAAACATTCTGGTACACTTTCTGGTTCTCATCTTGGACCGGACAGCAAGCTTTAATCATTTAGGCGGAAAAAGACGAGTTCTGGCCATTTACACTGGAGAATGGATCGTGCCAGTTATCGTGGATTTCGGACAAATCTTATGCCAATGAACTGAGCCTTAAGCTGTTGTCTTAGGAGCGTCTTAGGACAAGCACACTTCCCCTGGGAAAGATCAAGCAGCTGTGACAGCCCCGAAACATACATTACGTCTGGTCTGTTCTTTAACCTCTCCTATCTGACCTGTGGCCAAGGCGGTGCTGTAAAAATCAAAGTTTTCTGTTGTTGTTTGGTCGCTCTTTTGAAACTCCCTGGACAGTAGCTCACCAGGCTCCTCTGTCCATGAGATTCTCCAGGCAAGAATACTGGAATGGATTGCCGTTTTCTCTTCCAGGGGAATCTTCCCAACCCAGGAATCAAACCCATGTCTCCTGCATTGACAAGAGGATTCTTTACCACTGAGCCACTAGGGATGCCCATAAATTAAAGTACTAAGACTTATTTAACCCCTGACAAGAGGGTTTTGTCAGCAATGGAGAGAGTAAATAAACTAAACAGAAATGTTGCAATCAGCTTTTTTTTTTTCATCAAGATGGTGATAACAGAACAATGAAGTCACACGGTGTCAGAATCTCAAAACTGCTGCTCCTTACACACTTGAGATATTATTGATACTTGGAAGCAACTAGTCTGAAAAGGAAAAAAAATGGAAGTTTTTCCTTCATATTGGATTTTTAGGGCTGGAAATGCACTGTTTGCTAAAACAAAACACCAGCTACTAAATTGCTAAATGACTTCAGGCAGGTCAGACTTTTTGGAAGAACTTTTGTTCAGATCTGTATCCTTTACGAGTGAAGTTGGCTATGAGTATCAGAAAACACTGCTATAGTGGCTTAAAGTAATAGGCTTTTATTCCTCTCTTAGGACAAGGTTTGGAGGTGGCAGTCCAGGGCAGCTGTGGTGTCTCAATGATGTGCCCAGGGACCAGATCCCTCCCATCTTTCTGCTTCTCACTCCATTCTTAACCTGGCCAGGCTTCCATTCTTATCTGCTGACTGACACCTGGGCCTTTGACATCTACCTCCTGGAAGTGAGGTGGGAATAAAGAGTAAAAGAGGCTTTCTCCTCGTAAACCTCAGCCTTTTTGTTTATAAAGGACACTCTCCCAAGGACTTCTTCCCACTGCTCACTGGCCAGACTATGCTAAGTGGACTCCATCAGCTGCATGTGGAATGACAGTGTTGTTGGTCAGCCATATTGCTGCCCCAAAATGAAATTGGGGCTCTCTAAGACAGGAAGTCTGAGGAAGTCCTAGATGGTAGGCAAACAGTGAGAAGTATCTGCCACCGTGACTGGGACCTCGCAAAGAATTTTGCAACCTCTATATGAGTCAGGATCCATCCTACCAAAAATGTCAACAGTTGTCTACCAGATGCACAGCCAGTCTGTGGCTACAGGGAATGGCACCTGACTGAAAGCAAGCGTCCCAAGGACTATGATGCCTGTGGCCTTAAACAAGGGGAAAGAATGAGATTACACATATCTTCTTCTTCCATTCTAATGGTGCACAGCAAAATCATCACCAGATGTTACCAGTTAGGCAGTTCATTCATATGGCTCATGTTTGAACACACAATTTTCCTTTATGGCTAAGAAAGTGATTCCTTTCTCTCTCATTCACTCTTCTTTTTCTTCATGTTGACTATTAGACAAGGCTACTTAAATTCCCCTTTTCCAATGATTTGAACAGTTGATTATACCTCTCAGCACTTTCTACAATTGTGCCCTGGCATTGCTTGTCACCCTCTTCCTTAAGGAGGTTCCTGCCCAGCACCAGCTGACTCAGTAAATTTCTGAACAATGCCAATAGGTTAGGTTTAAACTTAAATATTTACATCTTTCAAAATTATTCACAGTTCATGACTTGCTAATAGCTAGTGATATTATTTTGAATATATGACCTATGGTACAGTATTACTTATAAATCCAAGTAGCAAGATTTATACATGCTGGGTTACTTGCTAAATAACATCTTTACACAATCAAATTGTATTTGGCTTATGCTTGGTTATGACCTTCAGATCATATATTTTTTAAAAAAAGCTCTTCTGTATAACCAGTTATTTTTCTCTCTCAAACCTGGGATTCCATGGAGTTTTATTCTAAGTACTCAAACTCCACAGGCAAGAAAAAAACATGTCTATTAAAAGAAGGGGCCATGAAAACTGAGTTCCTTCTACTAAAACTAAAGAAGTCAGGCAGTTAAGAACACGTAGCAGGAAACACATCGCCTTCTTATATTAATATTCACCCTCAGGTAGTAGTTGTGATGTTTCTTCATTTCATAAGTATGTGATTCACTCCTTCCTTGCGAAGGCCACCTTTTGCCAGGACAAATGTAAATACCTTCACAAAGGCACAAATTTAAGAGAGCAGCATATTTGAAAGGCTGTCTCCTCGCTGCCCTAGAGCAGGGGAACCAGCAGCACGTGGTGAAAGCAAGCTTTGAGCCCAGGTACTCTCGCTCCAGAGCCCATGTCTCCATTACTGCGCACCGTCGAGCCCCACCCTGCAACACCACCGGCCAACACTCTGGCCCGAGGGGACCCTGTGGATTTCATACATTGAGGGGGGAAAACCCTCACCCCAGTTCTTAGGAAAAAGGGGAAGAATTATTTGAACTGGGAAGCCCGGAGCACCCAAGCCAGAGCAGTGAGAGTGTGCCCCACCCAGCAATGTGGGATTGAAGGAGAAATAGAGGAACAGCAACAGCACAAACGCTAAGTGTAAAAAGGCCAATTGATGAAGTTGCTTTCTCATGTGCAAGCAACAGAGCTATAAAAAGAACTTTTCAGCTTTTCAGTCAAACCTTTGTGGTATCTCCACCCCAGAAACAGCCTCAAAATTAAACTCTCAACTTCTTATTTAGAGGCCAGTTTTCATTTGAATGTGTCCTTATTTACCTCCTCTTAGGTCAGAATGACCCTGCCCCCAGCCCCCAGCCAAGCTCAGCTGGACAACCCAATGTACGCTCAGAGCTCAAGAAATTAAAAAAAAAAAAAAAAAAGAAGCCCCATCACCAGCCTGTATTTCAGAAGTAGCAATCACATATCCAGCCAAAGTGAAATTAAGAAATTTGCATGTCATTTATTAATATCTTTCCTGTCTGTCAAGCAGCCTTCAAAAACATGTTTTCCTCCTTTAGAAAGAAGTAGATCGGAATGAGCACATCACACAAAGGCCCTGAGACCAGGCTACATTTTTCCAGGGGGCAAGGGAACACCTGGAACATCCTTTCCTACCTAGAGCCACTCGTATCTTATCTTCAGAATGGTCTCCTCCCCAGCTCAGTCTATTTTGAAGTCAAAAGAGTCATTTAAAATACTCTAAGAAAGCTAGATTAGGGACTTGTTGATTCATTAGGAAGGATATGGTGCTTCTGGGAAAAAATGTGCTTATGTTTCAGAGGTACATAGCAAAGCATTTGGGGAAGAAGTATAATATTTCTAAGTTACTTTAAAATACTTCAGTAAAAATTTTTTTAAACAGAAAATAAACATAGCAAAATGTTAACCAGTTTCATATCCAGATAAGAGTCAACTCATTAGAAAAGACCCTTATGCTGGGGAAAATTGAAGACAAAAGAAGTGAGCACTACAGGATGAGATGATTAGACAGCATCACCAACTCAGGACATGAATTTGAGAAAACTCCAGGATGTAGTGAAGGGCTGTGAGCTGCAGTCCATGGGATCACAAAGAGTCAGGCACATCTTAGCAACCGAACAGCAGCAGTAAAGTGTCCATTGTACATTTCTCTCCACTGTTTTGTGTGTTTGAAGATGTTCATGACAAAAATCCCCAAAACTCCCAGATGGAACTTGCCCGAAATCCCTGCCCCTCTTGGCCTCCCATGCTGCTGGTCCTCACTGTAGGCTCTGAGTCAGTGTTGCCAAGGAGCTGGACACTCACAGCCAGAAGGGAGATTCAGCAGTGACTGTAACTATAATACCATTCAGGACACTTTTTCCATGTGCCAGGCACCGTTCGAAGCACTTCATATGAATTACATTACTGAATCTGCACAGTACCCTATGCAGAGGCTGAATTAGTGACTCTGACCCCATCTTACTGAGAAGGAAAGGGACACCTAGAGGTGTTAGCATGGCCTAGGCCACTCAGCTAGTAAGTGGCACAGCCAGAACTTCAACCCAGGCAGTTACATTATTAGGGTAAATCACTTATTTGATTATTTGGCCATGGGTGGACGCATTCTCTCCTTACTTTCCCCAAAATGGGTTCAGATTATATGGTCTCAGAAAATCATTGGTTAATATATTCTCAAGTTCATTTTCCAAGTACTGGCTCACAGAAGATTGGCAGCAGACACTGGGAGGATGTAAGAAGCAGATCATCACCTTGGGCAAGCAAGACTCCCCCCCCCACACCACCCCCGCCAAAAAAAAGATCAGACAGGAGTCGCTAAAGCCCATTTTGACCTCCTTCCAAAGCCCACAGGTCAGATTATCCAACACTGAATGGCCCAGTCACTGGATGGTGAAGGCTTTTCCAGGAGAAGCCCAAAGCTAAGGCCAGACTCCTCAGGTAGCTGGTGAAGCCCTTCAGTTGAAGAGTGTATTTGCTCTCACTGTCATCTGCCTCAGGAAGAAGTCTGTATGAACATTGGAGTGAGCACCTAAAAGGCGGGCCTTGGACTCAAGGAAGGTGGTCACTCATTCTCTGGATCCTAAAGAGTGAAGTCCAGACTCTGGGCAGGGACGGACAGGCCCAAGGGTTCTCCCAGTAAGCTAAGACCTAACTTACCAGTGTCCAGGGAGCAAGAGAGAGATTTCCAAGGAGGAGGGTCTCGATAGAAGGCCGTGGCTTCTGACAGCGATAAAGCATAACACAGACAGGTCAGAAGACCACATGCGCTTTCCTGGGGCTTGCTAGGGAGCTGCCCTGGCTGAAACACCCAGCTTTTCTGGCCGCACAACTGGTCTACCACCTTCTGTGTAACCTCACAACCTGGGAAGGGGTGGGAATTTGTTTGCATTAGCCTGCCTGCCCAGAGAAAGCAGTGGCAATCCACTCCAGTACTCTTGTTTGGAAAATCCCATGGGCAGAGGAGCCTGGTAGGCTGCAGTCCATGGGGTCTCGAAGAGTCAGACACCAATGAGCGACGTCACTTTCACTTTTCATTTTCATGCATTGGAGAAGGAAATGGCAACCCACTCCAGTGTTCTTGCCTGGAGAATCCCAGGGACGGGGGAGCCTGGTGGGCTGACGTCTATGGGGTCGCACAGAGTCGGACACGACTGAAGCGACTCAGCAGCAGCAGCAGCAGCAGCAGCCTGCCTGCCCAGCTGTTCTAAATCCTGTGCCTTGCGTCTCACAGAAGTACTCAGCAGCCTTCAAGTGGTTTAAAGCACATATTTCTGTTGCTTTCTCACAAGTATTTCAAATCACTGGTAATCAGAGAAATGCAGATTAAAACAACAATGTAACAGCCTTTTTCTACCCTCAGGTTTGAAAAAGTTTAAAAGAATAACAGCCAATGTTGGCATAGGTTGAGTTACTCTTTTATCCTACCCCAAGCCCTAAAAAACGCCTGAGATGGAGAAATAGAATAACTAGGCCCTAGTTACAGTGTTTTGGGTAATAAGCATGTCCTCAGCATCAATCAGGGCTGTGAGGACTTTGGAATAGAAAACCGTCTGATTGTCTGATTGAAGCACTTATTAACTCATTCATTCAGGAGATATGTGTTGAATATCTAAGAAGCACAAAGAGTACCTAAGAAGCACAAAGGAAAGTAAAAACATCTACTGCTGAGTGTGGGGAACCCTGAGCCAGGCTGTTGATGAATTATTCTGTGAGGTTGGGCAACAAGATTCCTTTTTTATGGAAGGTAAATCAGTCATCGATAGTTATCCAGCTAATGAAAACTTTGCTAGAGGCTCTGTGAGAAAGATGCAGAATGTCCCCTGCCCTTTGTACTAGCACCCAGATAGCCCCAACACAAGCACACAGAGTCCTGAACCTGGGGTCATTCGGGCCATGCAGACTCCAGGGAATTCGAGAAGAGAGAATTTGGGAGCACATGAAGCTGTGCTCCAAAGGCTTCTCTGAGAAATAATGGAACTGAATCTTTTAGGATGAGTCATGTTAACAAACAGATGCAGGCAGGGAAGTGAGATAAGCAGAATACTCTAGAGGGAGAGGTTTGCTTGGGCACATCAGTGAAAAAGAAAGGCCAAGGTATTCTCAGGAAAAACTGCCACTAAAGAAAAAAAGTAAACAAGCAAGCCCAAACATAAATTTACATGGCCCTTCAAAAATTCAGGTGGAGTGAAACTGGTTCTAGTTCACAAAAGAGATGCACAGAAGACCCTGAGGAGGAGACACAGCTACGGAGGGTGTCCACCGGACCTGAGGGTGTGAGTCTGAAAACGAGTTCTGGATGCAGCAGAGCTGGGGGACAGTCTCATAGTCTTTCCAGTGGCTGGGAATGCTTCGAGGGGGAGAGACTGTACCGAGTAAAGAGAAGACAGACAGAATTCCACATGCCTGTTACCAAGTGCAGCCAAAGGAATGATGGAGACGGAGGCTGGAGAGGAAAGCGGCTCCCTAAAGCTGGCACTTTTACTCCCCCCTGTCCACAGCACATTTCCAGATGTTCAAGCTGGATTTAGAAAAGTCAGAGGAACCAGAGATCAAATTGCCAACATCCATTGGATCATAGAAAAAGCAGGAGAGTTCCAGAAAAACTTCTATTTCTGCTTTATTGACTATGCCAAAGCTTTTGACTGTGTGGATCACAATAAACTGTGGAAAATTTTTCCAGAGATGCGAATACCAGACCATCTGACCTGCCTCCTGAGAAATCTGTATGCAGATCAAGAAGCAACAGTTAGAACTGGACATGGAACAACAGACTGGTTCCAAATAGGGAAAGGGGTACGTCAAGGCTGTATATTGTCACCCTGCTTATTTAACTTATATGCAGAGTACATCATGTGAAATCCCGGGCTGAATGAAACACAAACTGGAATCAAGATTGCTGGGAGAAATATCAATAATCTCAGATATGCAGATGACACCACCCTTATGGCAGAAAGTGAAGAAGAACTAAAAAGCCTCTTGATGAAAGTGAAAGAGGAGAGTGAAAAAGTTGGCTTAAAACTCAACATTCAGAAAACGAAGATCATGGCATCTGGTCCCATCACTTCATGGGAAATAGATGGGGAAACAGGAGAAACAGTGAGAGACTTTATTTTTCTGGGCTCCAAAATCACTGCAGATGGTGACTGCAGCCATGAAATTAAAAGATGCTTGCTCCTTGGAAGAAAAGTTATGACCAACCTAGAGAGCATATTCAAAAGTAGAGACATTACTTTGCCAACAAAGGTCTGTCTAGTCAAAGCTATGGTTTTTCCAGTTGTCATGTATGGATGTGAGAGTTGGATTATAAAGAAAGCTGAGCACCATAGAATTGATGCGTGTGAACTGTGGTGTTGGAGAAGACTCTTGAGAGTCCCTTGGACTGCAAGGAGATCCAAGCAGTCCATCCTAAAGGAAATCAGTCCTGGGTGTTCATTGGAAGGACTGATGCTGAAGCTGAAACTCCAATACTTTGGCCACCTGATGCGAAGAACTGACTCATTGGAAAAGACCCTGATGCTGGGAAAGATTGAAGGCGGGAGGAGAAGGGGATGACAAAGGATGAGGTGGTTGGATGGCATCACCAACTCAATGGACATGGGTAAACTCTGGGAGTTGGTGACAGACAGGGAGGCCTGGTGTGCTGCAGTCCATGGGGTCGCAAAGAGTTGGACACAAATTAGTGACTGACCTAAACTACACAGCACCCTGCCTCTTCCAGGTGAGGCGCTCAACAACTGTGTAGAATGAATAAAAAAAATTAACCCAGGCCAGAAACCCAAATACTTGTTGTGAGTGAGCACAGGCCCAGTACTAAAAATAGCCAGAGGGAATAAAGTGATCTCTCTAAGACAGTCATGAGCTCAAGTCCCCTGAGTGCTGTTTGCTTGTGCACAGGAAGAGGTTATTTACAAAAGGAGCCACAAGAACCTAAGGGAATGAGTGTGGGTGCCAGAACCTTCTTCCTAATGTGATCAAGACCAGTAACTACATATTGAGAATTCTAAATTTGTCCAGGATGCCACGTTTCACTAAAGCCTCAGAGTGTGTCCAATTATCTCAAGAGAAGAATGTCATGAAATTCTCAATACTGAGGTCACGTTAATTCACATTCATCTTATGTGAATGGAATGCAGGTGCTGACCACGCAGCATCTTGAGGGAAACTATCAACCAGAACTGAATAAAGGTTAGGGAATAATAACAGCTACAGTGATTTAAGCACTTATCATGCTCCGGATAGAGAGCTGCGTGCTTTAACATCCAGTATTGATGCCTCCTCTGTTCCAGGTGCTCAGGAAAAGACACATGCTCTGACGCCTCATTTCGTACACATTTTCTCATCTAATCCTCACAATGATCCTACTGCTAACCCTATCTTATAGTTGAGATTGAATCATGTAATTTGCCCAATATCGTGCATCTGTAAGTGGAAAAAAGGATTCAAATTCACTGAGTCTGATTCTGGAAACCACATCCTTACCCCACACTCTAGGACTTGGTAGGATTCTGCATGCAAAGGCATCTCTTGAGTTCTCAGGACTGTGTAGCCACCTGAGGGGATGCATGCAGGGGAATGACATTATTTGGGAGAACCATCCCTGAAAGGACAGAGTAGCCTGGAGGCCCAGGGAAGTCTGCTCCCCATCACTTTGGATTACAGCCTGTGTCGCATTCCAGTGTTGTGTTTCCAAGGCCTCATGGCCTCAAGACAGGCAGCAGGAAGCAATTCCAGTTTCTGGCCCAGACCTTGAGTCCTTTAAACCCTTCTATCTAACTACACTTCCACTGGCTTTCATTTCTGCAACCCTTCTTACAGAAATACTCTATTGAAAGTAAGTAAGTGAGAGGGGAACTGATTGAGCTGACTGAGAATTTACTTAATTTCTACATCCAATTCCTATGACTAATGTGCTGGGGAAAGGGCAAAGTCTGTCTAGGTATGATTGTGTTTTGCATAAACTTTTATGCATGAAGTGGCTCTATTTGCAACTAGATCGGATCCAAATTTCAGAATCATTCTAATGATTGACTGCAGTAAAGGTCTGTTTTAAAAAGAGAGAGAGAAAGCAAAGTCACGTCAGCTTTGGCCTGCATTATAAAAGCCCTGGAGTGGACATTCCTACTTTGAAGCTTTCTCCTCTGTCAAAGCTGCTGAAGGCACTGCAGACGTGGACCACCCAGGAACTCTGGGAGCTCAAGGAGTGCCTGGTTCAAAAGGTGAGCAGAATGAGCATCACCTCCTTCACTCAGTCCGCCTCTGACCTTGAACCACAGTCTTGTGTTTGCATCCCTGATTGGGATACCAGTGCGGTGTCCAGGCCTGCTACCTTCCTTGTGGTATTAACCCAGGCAGGCTGGTTGCCTGTTCTGGTCATGCTGCCGTGAGCGGGAAGTCCTTTTTGGAAAGCTCCTTCAAAGTCATTGCCCTGCCTTTCTCCTCTGGCCCAGCTGTTTCCAAGCGCAATGTACATGAGACTCACAGAGGAACTTGCTGAACTGCAGGCTCTGATTCAGTAGGGCGGGGACGGATCTTGAGAGTCTGCATTTCTAACAAGCTCCCAGGGTTGGTTTTGGGAACAATTAAAGGTTAATCAGTGTCAAGAATGCTGACCAAAGCAGATGAGACAGCCACTGGCCACTACTATTTTTGCCTTCCCAGAGCATGTGCTTTGCTTGCTTTTTGAATTTGTTCTTCTGGTAACAAATCTTTCCCTCCTAGCCACAGTCATGGACGTGCAGACTCAGTCTGGGACAAAGAGAGTCCTGCCTGGGATTGATATGAGAACAATGGTGGGAAGAGGGAAGTGAGGATTAGCGGGGAGCAGGCTGTCCTTTCCTAGGGGTTACTAAACTGGGATGACGTAGTCTTGGGGTAGCCATCCTGCTTGGCGCATATAGGAAGTCAACTGCAATGACAGAAAATGAGGTGAATTTACAGAGAGAACTGCAAGAGGCAGAGATTTGACAATACCATTTAAGCCCCTAAATCCGGTCAGAACTGATGCTGATTTGCTCCAGCCTTTCCAGTTATGGGAACCAATAAATTTGCTTTTTTCACTTAAATTGAGTTAATCCCTGTCACTTACAAATAAAAGTAGGTGAGGCAATTGGGGTCAAAACAAAGTATACAGTGAAGATGGTTTCATGGAGTGATTTCAAAAACAGTTACTAAAGGCCAGTTCCTGAAATGTCTGAGCAATGGTGATTTCTCTGGAGTAATTGCTTAGCCTCCCTTGGCCACTAGGAGAAGGATAGCCCTCGTTTAGAATATTTTTTAGTATATAACCTTATTTATTTTTTCATTTGTTTCTGGCTGTGCTGGGTCTTCGTGGCTGTGCAGGCTTTCTCTAGTTGCAGAGAGTGGGGGCTACTCTCTGGCTGTGGTACGCAGGCTTCTCTTTGCAGTGGCTTCTCTTGTTGTGGAGCACAAGCTCTAGGCCATGCAGGCTTAAGCAATTGCAGCATATGGGCACAGTTGAATTGTGGCTCCAAGATTCTAGACCACAGGCTCAATAGTTGTGGCACGCTGGCTTAGTGGCACCACAGCATGGGGGATCTTCCTGGATCAGGGATCAAACTCATGTTTCCTGCATTGGCAGGTGGATTCTTTACCACTGAGCCACCTGGGAAGCCCTGGAATGTTCTTAAATGATCTTATAACTAACTTCATTGCAACGTCTCTTGGGAACCCCGAATTCTCTGGAATGAAGTTGAACCATTACTTAAACCATCTCGGTACCCTGGATAGCAGAGACCAGGGAAGAGGATACTGCCAACAGAGCTTTGAAAATGTGATCAAGCCTGGCTTTCCTAAGGGCCTGATCTCCAAGGACAGATAATGCTGTAAAAGAAACCCGAAATCCTTCCCCAGGGAATGTTTGGGTCACACCTTTCATGATGGTATTAAAACATTTTGTAGAAGTTCCACCTGGGCAGTTACTTCTTCCTGGATTTTTAGTTATATAGGAACTTAATTAGCACAAGATCTTGATTCAAAACCAGATTCATAAATGGCTTCATTTTTAGTTAGAGCCCTTGATGTCATGTCTCAAAGAGTCATCATTCCAGCCCCTTAGGGGCTTACTGAGACCTCTGCATCAGAGCTAACATGCAGATCTGTGAAAAGCAAAGAGCATGCATGCAAATTAGATTGAGACTTATGTATGTGAGTTGCTGGAAGATTAGCACGTCTGTGGTCAATAGAGAGGGAAGAGGAGGTTCCTGCTTTTCTGTGACTTCCCTATTTCAGGTAATGGCAGTACCACCCTTCTGAGCATCTGTGGTCAAAACCTCAGAGTCTCTTGACTGCTTTTTCCCCTTTTCATTTTCTTCTTCATCGCCTGCATGGGACTGACCCTACTCCAATGTCTGCTGCTCGACTTTCCCTTTTCTCCATTCATTATTTCAGCCTGAATCATCGTGTCCATGGCCTTGCAGATGTTCTTCTCAGATCTGTCTTTCACACTCCTACCTGATCTAGTCAAAAAGTTCAAGGACTTAACATTATTGCCTCACCCTGTGGCAAATTGTATTTTCCAAAGAGTCTATAACAATAGCTCCCATTTCACGTGTTCGTACAATGTGATCTTGACGCTCCTCCCTTTAAGAGGTGGAGTCTGTTTCCTCCTCTTGAACTTGGAGGGTCTTGAGACTCACAGCAGTGATGTGATGTGGCTCCCAAGGTTGGGACCATAAAAGTGTTACAGTTTTTGCCTGGTTCTCTCAGGAAACTTGCCTTCAGACCCTTGGTTGCCATACAATAAAGGCCACTGCTTCCCAGGTAGCGCTAGTGGTAAAGAACCCCCCTGCCAATGGAGGAGGCATGAGACACAGATTTGATCCCTGGGTTGAGAATATTTCCTGGAGGAGGAAATGGCAACCCACTCAGTACACTTGCCCGGAGAAGCCCATGGACAGAGGAGCCTGGCGGGTGGCAAAGAGTTGGACACAACTGAAGTGACATAGCATGGCCGTGCTGTGAGGAAGCCCAAGCCACATGGAGCTGCCTTGTGTGAGTGCTCATAATGTGAGGCCCCCCTGGGCAGGGAACATGAGTGAAGATACCTACACAAGATTTCTTCTCCCAGCCTTGAGTTCTCCCAGCTGAGGCCATAGTATCATGGAGCTATGCTCTTTTTGAATTCCTGACCTACAGAATCTGTGAGCACAGTGAAATGGTTGTTTCAAACTGTAAGATTGGGGGTGGGGGTGGGGGGTGGGGTGGAGGGTAATTTGTTATACAGCCAAAAGATAACCAATATTTTATTTTAAAACTCCTTAATCTTCACATAAAACCTGTATCAATCATCTGGCTCCAACTTTCAAGAATCTACTTACAAGAGAGGTGAGATTTCAGGAACTGTCAGAGAGGAAAAGAAGAGGAGGAAACTGAGAATCCCTATGCATTTTTTTTCAGTACCTACACATCCCAGCCCTTATCTTATCCAAATCTTCACCATCATGGTCATGAGGTAGATATGAATTATCTTCCTTAAGAGATGCAGATATTGAAGCTCAGAGCGGAAACAAATTTCTCTGATCTCCTGGATATCAGTGGCAAAACAGGAATTCAAACCCAGGACCTGATGGTATGAGAGCCTTGACAGTCCTCACATGCTTCCCAAAGAACTGAACCTAAAAAGAGAAGACACAGACGAGCACTTGGCACAACTTTGAGCTCCTACCTTTCTCAGGACATCACTGAAATAACTTCCCTCTTTGGAGTAAAGGAAAACAAAGCAGTCTGGTTTAGCCAGAGAAAGCCCCCAGCAACAATGTTGAACAAGCCAGGAGTAATTTGTTTCTCTTTTTCTCCATGTGACTGCCGGAGGTTATCCTGGTTTTTATTAGCCAAACTTCCCCTTTTCAAAAGATAATTCTTTGAAATCTTCTGGGAAATTAACATGGCTCAGTCTGGCTCTGGGCTGGCCACCACATGCTCTCAGAATTAAGAGAACCTGGGTTTTTAACCCCTTGTAGTCACATATATAGACACACAAAATTGAATGTGCCTCTATATTGCATTAACAGGCTCTAAAGAGACAATTTACACTGAACCAGCTGTTTTGTTCAGCTTTATCCTAGAAAAAAAAATTGATCTATATTTTTCCAATTAAAGAGTTCTATGCCATGTACCAATTTAGTTATAATTCAAACTCACTAGAAAATTTTAATTTAAGAAATCTCATGAACCAATTAATATACAAGCTAGATCATTTAAATATGCAATTTTTCAAATATTCTGTAAGCAAAATTCATTAGCAACAAGTAATATAAAATAACTATAGCAGAACATTTTAATTCCAATTCCCCATATCCTAGTTATTTATACTTAAAAAGTTTATAATGTTTCTTCATTTTTATTTTCTAACTGGGAATTTTTGAGATTTTTTTTTAAACATAAGATTTTTTTATGAAATTAACATGAGATTTTTTTATCATAAGAAACATAAAAATGTGACACTATGCAGGCAACTAATGGCTTATTCTTTCAATATTTCCATGTCTATGTTTCTGGCCATTAAGAAATTGTTTTTCTCTGGAAAGTTTGGTAGAGCAGAGCAAGGTGGAGAAGAAGCTTGTTCTCCACACCTCTCTTTCCTTCATGACCACCCAACAGGGAAGGCTTAAGGCCTTTGCAGCTGACATCTCCTTTTCCAGGCAAAGTTCCCCGAGAGATAGTGCAGAAAACCCTTTGGGATCTGACAGTAGAAGGAGTCTTCTGCTATCACCCAGGTCCAGCATCAAGGCCATATCCAGAACTATGCGACCAAAAGGGTGACATTGACTAGAAGAAGAATGCGGACTAATTCAATCAGGATAGAACCCCGATCAAGTCAGTTCAGTAAGTTCATGCTGTGTCTCACACCCCCTTTGCTGCAAAGGCATAGTAATGTCAGGTAAGAAACAAAACAGAAGCAAAATAATTGGCCTCTTGCTAATGGTCAAAAATCTGCCTGCTAATGCAGGAGACGTTAGAGACGCAGGTTTTATCCTTGGGTTGGGAAAATCCCCTGGAGAAGGAAATGGCAATTCACCCCAGTATTCTAGCCTGGGAAATTCCATGGACAGAGGAGCTTGGCGGGCTTACAGTCCATGGGGTCGCAAAGAGTCGGACATGACTGAGCTTCTGAGCACAATGGAAACAAAAGGTGGTGAGCAGCAGCTGAAACCACAGGCCTACAGGTAGCAACGATCTAGAATTTCTCTCCTGCAAATTGAGGGGATTACTAGCGCTCTGTGTGAGAGGGGAACTAGAGTCATTTTCACTGAGAAAAGCAAGAGCTGGGATGAAAGAAATCTGAAAAATTGAGCTGCTGACAAGATAGTGTTTGGGGCTTTGGCTAGGGAAGACAGAAAGACAGAAAAAGGCTTTACAATAAAGAACCTCAATCAAATTTAGTAACTGTGAACATGATATTCCCAATATTACAATGAAAAGAAAGCCTTGAAATAGTGGAAATGGCTAAGGATTAGCGGCAGGATCACAACAGCTCTGAACAACTGTAAGATCACTATGGGTGTGTGTGTGCATATTCAGTTATCTCTGACTCTTTGCGACCCCGTGGACTGTAGCCCACCAGGCTCCTCTGCCCAGGGGATTTCCCAGGCAAGAATACTAGAGTAGGTTGCCACTTCACCCTCCAGAGGATCTTCCAGACTCAGGGATAAAACCCTCATCTCCTGCATTGCAGGTGGATTCATTACCACTGAGCCACCTGGGAAGCCCCAAAATCACTAGAGGAAGAGGAAAATATGGGGAGGGATACGGTGGAGAGAGAAAGAGAAAACATAAGCAAAACTTTCCCACTCACAATAAGTACACAAACCCAAATCCCAAGCCAAAGGAGAAATCCAATGAGAATGAAATCAGGATATAAATGGGAATTCATTTATTATTAAATCAAAGCTATGAAATAGCCTATAAAAGATTTTTTTTAATTTAAACATATATGTTTACAATGCAAAAAGACATAAATTAAATAATAATATTCATTTTAAAAGACCAGGGAAATGTGAAGAGGGAAGAAATAAAAGAAGAACAGGAATATATGAAAAAGAGTTAACTTTCTAAGGCTCAGGATACAAAAAATATTAATTTAAGAAACTCATTATATAAGACCAACTCTATCACTTCATGGGAAATAGATGGGGAAACAGTAGAAATGGTGTCAGATTTTATTTTGGGGGGCTCCAAAAATCACTGCAAGTGGTGACTGCAGCCATGAAATTAAAACATACTTACTCCTTGGAAGGAAAGTTATGACCAACCTAGATAGCATATTCAAAAGCAGAGACATTACTTTGCCAACTAAGGTCTGTCTGGTCAAGGCTCTGGTTTTTCCTGTGGTCATGCATGGATGTGAGAATTGGACTGTGAAGAAGGCTGAGCGCTGAAGAATTGATGCGTTTGACCTGTGGTGTTGGAGAAGACTCCTGAGGGTCCCTTGGACTGCAAGGAGATCCAACCAGTCCATTCTGAAGGAGATCAGCCCTGGGATTTCTTTGGAAGGAATGATGCTAAAGCTGAAGCTCCAGTACTTTGGCCACCTCATGCGAAGAGTTGACTCATTGGAAAAGACTCTGATGCTGGGAGGGATTAGGGGTGGGAGGAGAAGGGGACGACCAAGGATAAGATGGCTGGATGGCATCACGGACTCGATGGACGTGAGTCTGAGTGAACTCTGGGAGTTGGTGATGGACAGGGAGGCCTGGCGTGCTGCCATTCATGAGGGTGCAAAGAGTCGTACACGACTGAGCGACTGAACTGAACTGAGACTGGATACTATAAAAAATGCTAATTAGAAAGCAATATGGAGTAATTTACCTATAACACACAGAGGAAAAGTATATGTACATATACAATAAAGAAAGAATATTACCATAAAGAAAGTCTCAAAAAATGTGAAGGCACAGAAGTCATATAAAGCATATTCTCTGACTGTAGTAAAATTAAACTAAACATCAATTACATAAAACTAAAAATCTCTACATATATTTAGGAGTTAAGTAATAAACTGCTACATTATTTGAGTCAAAGAAGAAATCTTAATAGAAATTAGAAAGTATTTTGAAATTATGATGAATACTGTATGGAAAGCTGCTAAAGTTGTGTTTTAAAAAAATTATAGCCTTCAGTTTAGTTCAGTTCAGTCGCTCAGTGGTGTCTGACTCTTTGTGACCCCGTGATTCGCAGCATGCTAGGCCTCCCTGTCCATCACAAACTCCCATAGTTCACTCAAACTCATGTCCATCAAGACGGTGATGCCATCCAGCCTTCTCATCCTCCGTCGTCCCTTTCTCCTCCTCTCCCAATCCCTCCCAGCATCAGAGTCTTTTCCAGGGAGTCAACTCTTCGAATGAGGTGGCCAAAGTACTGGAGCTTCAGCTTTAGCATCATTCCTTCCAAAGAAATCCCAGGGCTGATCTCCTTCAGAATGGACTGGTTGGATCTCTTTGCAGTCCAAGGGACTCTCAAGAGTCTTCTCCAACACCATAGTTCAAAAGTATCAGTTCTTTGGCGCTCAGCCTTCTTCACAGTCCAACTCTCACATCCACACATGACCACAGGAAAAACCATAGCCTTGACTAGACAGACCTTTGTTGGCAAAGTAATGTCTCTGCTTTTTAATAACCTATAATTATAGCCTTAAAAGTATTTATTAGAAAAGAAAAAAAGGCTGAAAATCAATGTTCTTAGAATTAATCTTGAGAAGTTAAGAAAAGAAAAAGAGCAGCAAATTAAATCCAAAGAAAGCAAAAAGGAGAAATTAAAAACAGAAAAATAGGAGTTAAAAAAACCAGAAGCAAATATGTAGAACAGAAACAGCATGACCAAAGTTGGTTATTTAAAAAGTAATAAAATTAATAGCAACCCCACATCCAAGGAGCGGTGGCTGCATGGGCGAAGGAGGGCCCAGAGAAGCTACTCCACATTCAAAGTCAGGAGGGGTGGCTGTGAGGAGATACCTCTCATCCAACGTAAGGAGCAGTGGCTGCACTTTGCTGGAGAAGCCATGAACAGATACCCCATGTCCAAGGTAAGAGAAACCCAAAGAAGATGGTAGGTGTTGTGAGAGGCATCAGAGGGTAGACACACAAACCATAACCACAGAAAACTAGTCAGTCTAATCACACGGACCACAGCCTTGTCTAACTCAGTGAAACTAAGCCATGCCATGTGGGGCCACCCAAGACAGGTGGGTCATGGTGGAGACATCTGACAGAATGTGGTCCACTGGAGAAGGGAATGGCAAACCACTTCAGTATTCTTGCCTTGAGAACCCCATGAACAGTATGAAAAGGCAAAATGATAGGATACTGAAAGAGGAACTCCCCAGGTCAGTAGGTGCCCAATATGCTACTGGAGATCGGTAAAGAAATAACTCCAGAAAGAATGAAAGGATGGAGCCAAAGCAAAAACAATATCCAGTTTTGGATGTGACTGGAGATAGAAGCAAGGTCCGATGATGTAAAGAGCAATATTGCATAGGAACCTGGAATGTTAGGTCCATGAATCAAGGCAAATTGGAAGTAGTCAAACAGGAAATGGCAAAAGTGAATGTCGATATTCTAGGAATCAGTGAACTAAAATGGACTGGAATGGGTGAATTTAACTCAAATGACCATTATATCTACTACTGTGGGCAGGAATCCCTTAGAAGAAATGGAATAGCCATCATGGTCAACAAAAGAGTCCAAAATGCAGTACTTGGATGCAATCTCAAAAACGACAGAATGATCTCTGTTTGTTTCCAAGGCAAATCATTCAATATTACAGTAATCCAAGTCTATGCCCCAACCAGTAACGCTGAAGAAGCTGAAGTTGAATGGTTCTATGAAGACCTACAAGACCTTTTAGAACTAACACCCAAAAAAGATGTCCTTTTTTGGACTGGAATGCAAAAGTAGGAAATCAAGAAACACCTGGGGTAACAGGCAAATTTGGCCTTGGAATGTGGAATGGAGCAGGGCAGAGGCTAATAGAGTTTTGCCAAGAGAATGAACTGGTCACAGCAAACACCATCTTCCAACAACACAAGAGAAGACTCTACACATGGACATCACCAGATGGTCAACATCGAAATCAGATTGATTATATCCTTTGCAGCCAAAAATGGAACAGCTCTATACAGTCAGCAAAAACAAGACCAGGAAATGACTGTGGCTCAGATCATAAACTCCTTATTGCCAAATTCAGACTTAAATTGAAGAAAGTAGGGAAAACCACAAGACCATTCAGGTATGACCTCAATCAAATGCCTTATGATTATACAGTGGAAGTGAAAAATAGATTTAAGGGACTAGATCTGATAAGTAGAGCACCTGATGAGCTATGGACGAAGGTTTGTGACATTGTACAGGAGACAGGAATCAAGACCATCCCCATGGAAAAGAAATGCAAAAAAGCAAAATGGCTGTCTGGGAAGGCCTTACAAATAGCTGTGAAAAGAAGAGAAGTGAAAAGCAAAGGAGAACAGGAAAGATATAAGCATCTGAATGCAGAGTTCCAAAGAATAGCAAGGAGAGATAAGAAAGCCTTCCTCAGTGATCAATGCAAAGAAATAGAGGAAAACAACAGAATGGGAAAGACTAGAGATCTCTGCAAGAAAATTAGAGATATCAAGGGAACATTTCATGCAAAGATGGGCTCGATAAAGGACAGAAATGGTATGGACATAACAGAAGCAGAAGAGATTAAGAAGAGGTGGCAAAAATACACAGAAGAACTGTACAAAAAAGATCTTCATGACCCAGGTAATCACAATGGTGTGATCACTCACCTAGAGCCAGACATCCTGGAATGTGAAGTCAAGTGGGCCTTAGAAAGCATCACTACAAACAAAGCTAGTGGAGGTGATGGAATTCCAGTTGCTCTATTTCAAATCCTACAAGATGATGCTGTGAAAGTGTCACACTCAACAGACCAGCAAATTTGGAAAATTCAGCAGTGGCCACAGGACTGGAAAAGGTCAGTTTTCACTCTGATCCCAAAGAAAAGCAATACCAAAGAATGCTCAAACTACTGCACAATTGCACTCATCTCACATGCTAGTAAAGTAATACTCAAAATTCTCCAAGCCAGGCTTCAGCAGTACATGAACCGTGAACTTCCAGATGTTCAAGCTGGTTTTAGAAAAGGCAGAGGAACCAGAGATCAAATTGTCAACATCTGCTGGATCACGGAAAAAGCAAGAGAGTTCCAGAAAAACATCTATTTCTGCTTTATTGACTATGACAAAGCCTTTGACTGTGTGAATCACAATAAACTGTGGAAAATTCTGAAAGAGATGGGAATACAGACCACCTGACCTGCCTCTTGAGAAACCTATATGCAGGTCAGGAGCAACAGTTAGAACTGGACATGGAACAACAGACTGGTTCCAAATAGGAAAAGGAGTACATCAAGGCTGTATATTGTCACCCTGCTTATTTAATTTATATGCAGAGTACATCATGAGAAATGCTGGACTGAAAGAAGCACAAGCTGGAATCAAGATTGCCGGGAGAAATATCAATAACCTCAGATATGCAGATGACACCACCCTTATGGCAGAAAGTGAAGAGGAACAAAAAAGCTTCTTGATGAAAGTGAAAGAGGAGAGTGAAAAAGTTGGCTTAAGGCTCAACATTCAGAAACCCATCACTTCATGGGAAATAGATGGGGAAACAGTAGAAGCAGTGTCAGACTTTTTTAGGGGGGCTCCAAAATCACTGCAGGTGGTGACTGCAGCCATGAAATTAAAACATACTTACTCCTTGGAAGGAAAGTTATGACCAACCAAGATAGCACATTCAAAGGCAGAGACATTACTTTGCCAACAAAGGTCCATCTAGTCAAGGCTATGGTTTTTCCTGTGGTCATGTATGGATGTGAGAGTTGTACTGTGAAGAAAGCTGAGCACTGAAGAATTGATGCTTTTGAACTGTGGTGTTGGAGAACACTCTTGAGAGTCCTTTGGACTGCAAAGAGATCCAAGCAGTCCATTCTAAAGGAGATCAGTCCTGGGTGTTCTTTAGAAGGACTGATACTAAAGCTGAAACTCCAATACTTTGGCCCCCTCATGTGAAGAGTTGAATCATTGGAAAAGACTCTGATGCTGGGAGGGATTGGGAGAGAAGGAGAAAGGGACGACAGAGGATGAGATGGCTGGATGGCATCACCGACTCGATGGACATGACTCTGAGTGAACTCCGGGAGTTTGTGATGGACAGGGAGGCCTGGTGTGCTGCAATTCATGGGGTCGCAAAGAATCGGACATGACTGAGTGACTGGATTGAACTGAACTGAAAATTAATAAGTCATAGTAAGACTAATCAAGGGAGAGGAAAGAGAGAAGGCAGAAATAAAAATATAGGCATGAAAATGAGGACATAATTATATATCCTCATATATTTAAAAGACAATAGATAACATTATGAGCAACTTTATGCCAATAAACTAGAAAATTAGATTAAATGACAATTTAAAAATAATTTACTAAATGGACACAAAGATAGAGAAAATCTAGTCTTGTATCTACTAAACTGAATCCCAAATTTAAAACCTTCTCTCTTATTCAAGGTTGAATTCTTCATAAAAGTTAACCAAGAAATAGTATCAATTGTTTACAACTCTTTCAGGGAATGGAAAAAAAAAAAGAGAATACTTCCCAACTTTTTAAGACTGAGCAAGAAGATATTTACAGGCCCAAGTTCTCTCATAAATACATGGTTTTTTTTAAGCCAATAAAATCCAATGACATATGGATAATGAGGACAAAATGTCACATTGTATTGGTTTATTCCAAGAATGCAAGGTTAGTTTAACATTCACACATAGGAATAGTCATGGATCAGCGCTTAATTTCCTAACTTGATTAATGAACTTCAGTTATATAAAAGAATGTCTTTGTTCTTAACAAATATATGCTGAAAGTATTTAGGGGTAAAGTTTCACCATATCTCTAATCTAGTCTAGAATGGTTCAGAAAAATAAGTAAAATATTTATGTATATGAATATATAGAATGATAAAGCGAATGAAGCAGAATGCGAGCCACTGGGTATGTGTGTGTGTACATCTAGGTGAAGTTATGAGTAATCCTTGTACGAACAAATTTTTTATGTAAGTTTTAAATCTCACCAAAATTCAAAGTTACAAGTAATAAAATCAATTTAATTCACCTGTAAACAGAATAAAGGAGGAAAACATACAATTACTTCAATAACTATAGAAAATAATTTTATAAGATTCAACATCCACTCCTGATTAAAAGAAAACAAAACAACCCATGGCAACTTAGAAGGTCTAATACAAGGTATCTACCAAAAACCTGTAGGAAACATCACAGTGGGGAAAAAAAAAATGTGGAAGCTTTTTCTCTGATGTCAGCAATGAGAGAAGGATGCTATTGCCACAACTGATATTCAATGGAACTTTCAGCGAAAAACAGCCTGCCTTGGAGGAACAAGAAAATTGCCTGCTCACTACAGGCTTCTTATTCCCTGAAAGTAAACAGGATAGAGCTGAACTGAGTTAGTCTTTGCAAATTTGACACCCGATGAGTCAATGCAACTCTCCCAGGTGAAGTGGGTGAAAGAAGAAAGTCTGCTTGGGGAAAATTCTTCCTCACAGAAATCACGATCAAAGTGCATGTTTCCCCTCTAACAATGTTCAAGATCCTTTGAAGAAAGTTACAGAATGTTATCAAAAGGCATAAAAGGAAGCCTGAATAGAGAATTAGATCACATTCATGGATGAGAAGACCACATACCATGACTATGTCAATTATGCACAGATTGTCTACATTTCTCTGTACCTTGTGGGTTTAGGTCAAAAAGTGCGTGTGGAAGAACGAAAAGCCGAGAACAGCTACAGTCAGTTTTGAAAACAAAGAACAAGGAACAGCAACAAGCCTATCAAATATTTTAAATGTTTATTGACCTACAGTTCTGGACTTGGTAAAAACCGGAAAAGGAACAGACAGAGGTTGGAAAACAGGTCCAGGCATATTTGTAAACTTAGTATATGATACAAATGGCATTTTGAATCTGTAAGGAAAAAATAGACTATTTAATAAATGATAGTCAATAGGTTATCTCATTTGGAAAAACAAAAGAAAAGCAGATCCTTAATATAAAAATTTTTAAGTAATTACGCATGGATTAAATACCGAAGTGAAAAATATATCAAAACTTTTAGAAGGGAGTAGTTTTACATTTTCAGAGTAGGGAAGGATTTCCAAACTAGGTACAAAAAAAAAAAAAAACAAGTCATAAAGAAAAAGATTGATAAATTTGACTATATTGTTATTAATAACTTTTATAAAAAAAAAAAAAAACTCAAGCAAAGTCAGAAGGGAAATTGCAGACCATGAAGGCAAGCAAAGATATTTGTGATCCGTACAAGTGAGAAAGGATGAAAATCTAGAATATTTGAAGAACACTTACAAGTCAGTGAGAAAAACACTCTAGTTGAAAAAATGGACAAGAGGTGAGGATGCACCTTTCATAAGAGGACACCCAGTGGCTAATGCGCATGCATAAAGATGCTTAACCAAGCCAGTAATCAGGAAATTGCCAATTAAGTCCCCACTGAAATACCATTTCCCACCAAGCAGACTGACAAACAGGAGAAAGCTAACAATATTGAGTGCTGGTGAAGAGGCAGAGAAAAGAAATGGCCTTTCCCAAGCTGCAGGGGGAGTGAACATTGGTATAAGCCCTTTGAAGAACAGGGCTAGTGTGTTAGAGACACACATCTGATACAGGAATTCCACTCCTAGAGATGCACAGAAATGTACTGCTTATAACAGGGGGAAAATGGAGACAACTTAAACCCACTGATGAGATGACGGATAAAGAAACCGTGCTTCAACAGAACACTGCACAATAGTTAAAATGAATAGACTAGAGCTAAATACACTAACACAGAGAACCCTCAAAGATACCACGTCAAATTTTTTAAAAAAGAAGAAAAACTACTGCCTGAGGATATGTACAGTATGATAACATATAGATACAGCTTTAAACATGAAAACCAGTATTATATATTATTATGCATATAAATAACATTAAAATATTTGTGGAAGTGATAAGCAAATTCAGAATAAGCTACTCTGAGCCAGCGGAAATGGAATGTGAAAGAATGCATAGAGGGCTTCACCTGTTTTTATTTTTTCTTAAAAAAAAAAATCTCAAATCAGAGTTGAAATCAAAGTGCTCTGATCAAATCTGCTTATTCTCACAAAGAAACAGAAATTCCGCATGTTATATATATTCATTGCTTTTCAAAGCAAAATTTTAGCGATAACATTTTTTAAAGGAACAATCTAGAATGGTCACCTGTGCGAACAGCGAAAACAAGATGCAGTGACAACTCCGACAACTCCACGTGCTGATGGAGCTGTGGGGAGACTGAGGCACGCACACACGGAGCGGCAGCTCTACTGCTCTGCACCTTCATATCCTCGCTGCACTATGAGATGTGCTTGTGTCTCGTTGCGATTTGGACGGGCCAATTCTGGCATCAACTTGTATGTAGTGGCCATGCACCTTTCCTCCTTTGCAAAATGTCTGTAGTCCATTTTCTTGTTAGATTAGCTTATCCTCTGTCTCTTCTTGATTTGTAGGACTTCTGTTTGCTGTTTTTAATAAATACTGGATGAATCCTTTTCATCTCCTACTCTGTGTGTCCTCTTCTTATTCTCATGTGTGTATTTAAAAAGAAGAAGGGCTGTTCCCACCAGCTTGTACATGCACAGAATATCTCTGGAAGGATGCACAAGAATGTGGTACCTGGGACTGCTTCTGAAGAGGGAAAGTAAAGGACCGGGGGAAAGAATGTTTGGGAGGTGAGTCTATGTGCCCAGTCTCTCAGTGTTGTCCAACTCTTTGCCGCCCTATGTACTGTAGCCCCCAGGCTCCTCTGTCCATGGAATTTTCCAGGCTAGAGTACCAGAGTCAGTGGCCATTTCCTCCTCCAGGGGATCTTCCCGACTCAGGGATTGAACCTGTGTCTTCTGAGGCCCCTGCATTGGCAGGTGGATTATTTACCACTGAGCCATGTGGGAAGCCCCATGGGGGACATGTACCCTTCTCCATTATCCTCTTACACTCTTTTTTTTGAAAATCATTATTAGGTCCATGTATTTAAGATTTTAACATAAAACCTATTATAACTAAGCTAATGAAAGCTTTCCCTCTGTTCATTTCCCAAAGGAGATGCCAGCCCGAGTCAGACTTTCCCCATGCAGCCCACACCCGCTGGCCCTAAGTACAGGAGCCCGTCCACTCTGCCTTCTAACTGGGAGGCAGGAGAGCAGAGCAAGGCTGAGAGCAACCTGGCAGCCAGACTACCAGGCTGTCCCCCAGCTCCTCCACTGCCACTTGTACAACTGAGCAGAGTTTCTTATCCTCTCTAGACCTCAGCTGAGCAGCAGTGATTCCTACAGTGACCAGCAGCCTTGAAGTCAGCAGGCCCCGTTGCTCCCACCTCAAGTGGCAGAGGTGATGGGCTCTTACTTCCAAGTTCAGTTCAGTTCAGTTCAGGCGCTCAGTCGTGTCCAACTCTTTGTGACCCCATGAATCGCAGCATGCCAGGCCTCCCTGTCCATCCAAACTGAGGTGCAAAAGACCTGTGCTTCTGTTTGGACACAGCTTCTCTTACTCGCTTGCTCTAAAGGAAGTCAGTTCTCATGTTATATTCCACATTGGGAGCTGCCCTGTGGGAAAGGCTCTCAGAGCAAGGAATTAATGCTTCCAGCCACCAGCCAGTGAGAACCAGAATCCTGCCAGCAAGTCCCACTCACAGCCAGTGAGTGAGCTTGAAAACTGGTCCTCCCCCAGGGTAAGACGATGCAGCCTGGGGAGACCTGGAGCCAGAGAAACCCAGCTAAGTCATGCTCAGATTCCTGCCCCACAGAGATTGTGAAATAATCAACATTTGTTGTTTGAAAGAGAAGCAGAGAGACTAGGCAACATTTCTCCTGAAAAATGTATCAGTAGCCTGCAAGAGGCCAGACAGAACAAAAGATTGTGTAGAATCCCTTCCGGTGCTGGGAGCCTAAATCTCCAAATAATACGGTAAATCCTTGATTTTAAACAAATATTTCAGGAAATAGGTGATTTGCTGAATTTAATTTCCTGGTTAATTGGAATAACTTTTTTTTTTTTTTAATAGAATCACAGGGCTTAAATGTATCTCATAGATCATGTATTCAGATGATGCAGCTGAAACCGAGAATAAGCAGTTTCTGAAAGTTCTGAAGCTTTGCTATGACAAACCCTAGAACAGTACCTGTCACACCAAGGACACTCAATAAATAACTGTTGAAAAAAAGAAGGAAGAAGAGTAGGTGGCAGGGAGGAAGGAAGAAGGAGGTGCTCACCCTCTTCGTGGCTTTGACGTGCTGAAACTCCTCGTGCTGAAACTCCTCCTGGTCCTGGCCTCAGGGGCCAGGAGAGCTCAGAGTTGGACGTGGGCAGATCTGAATTGAAGCCCCAGGCCACATTTAGTTGTGTGAGTCTAGGCGGTCCCTGGACCTCACCCCTTATGCCTTACATCTCACCTTTTCGGGGGTAAAATTTTAAAAAGAGTAAGTTCAGGTGCCATAGAGTCACTGTGAGGTCAAATATGTTCCATACGGGAATGCACTTTCTAACCAGAGAGGGGCATGCCCATTTTGCCATCCTTAACTTTAGAAAGTACTGTCCACTGTGCTGACTTAGAAAGCAGGCTATAAACTAAAACATCCCCTCTCCCCAACACATGTGAAAGGGTTGCTGTTGGGAAAATCAGCTCTTTTGGGGAAGGAAATCCATTTGGATCCTCATCTCACACCATTCACTGACACAAAAGATGAATTTAAAAGTCAATTGTAAATTACAGTACATGTATAATATGTAATACCATGCAATTTAAAAGAATAAGGTATAGCTCTGTGCACTGGCATGGAAAGGTCTCCAAGAGCTAGTGTTGTGTGAAGAAAACCAAGCTGTATACGTGTGTGTGTGTGTGTGTGTGTGTTACTTATGTAAAAATAAATGCCACGTACACATGCACGCGCATATGCCACAAACTTAAAGAAAGTTGAAAGAATTCACACATCAATTGTTAATAGTAGTTGCCTCTGGGGAAGGTAATGGGACTGGATGTAAATGTGGCATTTTAATTTCTCGTGAAAATTATATATACACACACACACACTAGTTGAATTTTTTAATGTGTATATATTAATTTTTTAAATTTTAAAAATAAAGGTAATATTTTAAAACTTAAATGTAAAGAATAAAACCATTAAAAATAATACATGAGTGTTTGGTCTCTGTATGAAAAGGAAAAAATCTTTGAAAACAATATAAAAAAATCACGAAAAGTATTTCTAGAATTAACTACATTAATTGCTTCTTTTGTTAAAAAAAAAATCAAAAGGTAAACCAAAACCTGGGCTTCCCAGGTGGCACTAGTGGTAAAGAACCTACCTGCCAATGCAGGAGACATAAGAGATGCAAGTTCAATTCCTGGGTCGGGAAGATCCCCTGGAGGAGGACGTGGCAACCCACTCCAGTATCCTTGCCTGGAGAATCTCCTGGTCATGGATGGAGGAGCCTGACAGGGTACAGTCCATAGGGTCACAAACAGCCAGACACGACTGAAGCTACTTCTCTCCAAACCAAAAGTGGATAATAACGTAGCACCCAATATGACAAAGAATTAATTCTTTCTATTAAAAAATGGTCAGAACTGATTATTAAATAAGATCATTACCTCCCCACCCTCAGAAAAGCTCTGACTCTCCAAGCACTCAGCCTCAGACTCTTTTGAAACTATCATCCCACGTGCTTATTTTACAGACAGAAAGCCTTAAAGATGGTGAGTCTGTTGAGGGGTTAGGGGGAAGGGGGTGGCAGAGCGGGAAGCTACAGCTCCTCTCAGCAGGGAGCCGGCCCTCCTGAAAGGAGAGGCTGGAATGTGCAGTTTCCTGCAGCTCAGAAATATACCACTCTCATCCTCCATCCCTGCCCCTGACAAAATCTGAAAATAGCGAATCCTCCAAATCTTGTCAGAACCCAAGTCCCCCTCTCTTCCTATTTCAGATTCCCCTTGAGGATGAACTGAGGTCTGGTCCCCAGATGGAGAGTTGAAAATGAAAAGACATCTTGGGAGTTTGTCACCCAAGGCGGCCCTAGATCAGAGGGAACCCCTGACTGCTACCTGAAATGCTGCGACCAACTCCCCCCCCAACCCCAAGGCTTCTCACAGACAACATGAAATGGCTTGGCTGCCCTTATCCTGTAATGAGATGGGGTCCTGGGAATGCCTGGGCCCGCCCCAGGAGGAGAATGAAACTGCCACCAGGGAGCCCATTTCTCCAAAGTCACGTGACAGGCCACAGCTCTCAACACCAGCAGCACTGGTCTGAAGAGCCCATGTCTGTCAGAGAATGGCTAACCTGGCCACCCATTTTGACAAAGCATATATCTTTGATATTCTGGGTGTCACTTCCTGTTTCCATCTGTGACTTTCCTCTGCCCACTCAGGGTTGTTGTTTAGTTGACTGCTAGGTCATGTCCAACTCTTTCGTGACTCCATGGACTGTAGCCCACCAGGCTTCTCTATCCATGGAATTCTCCTGGCAAGGACACTAGAGTGGGTTAACATGTCCTCCTCCAGGGTATCTTCCTGACCCAGGGATCAAACCCAAGTCGCAGCTCCTGCATTGACTGGTGTGTTCTTCACCGCTGAGCCACTGGTGGGAACTTGGAAGGAACTGGAAGCCCTGCTCCCAGCCATCTCCTCCCACAGCCAGGCACCCCCAGCAGGGGCTACAGCCTGGGGTGGGTGCTGGGGGTGAGGTGGCTCCTCCACTCCCACCGCCCATTCCTGACATTTCCTGGTAAAGGGAAAATTCTGCACTTAATAACTCAGAGCTGGGGTCAAGTCATTGTGGGCCTGCAACTGCAGATAATTATTCTTAAAAAAAACTTTGCTGGGCTTCCCTGGTGGTTCAATGGTTAAGAATCTGCCTTGTAATGCATGGCACACTGATTCAATCCCTGGTCTAGGAAGATCCCACATGCCGTGCAGGGCAGCTAAGCCTATGAGCTGTAACTACTGGGCCCACACGCAGCAACTACTGAAGCCCGAGTGTTCTAGAGCCCGTGCTCCACAACAACAGAAGCTCCTACAACGGGAATAGCCTGTGCACCACACCTAGAGAGTAGCCCCTGCTCGCTGCAACTAGAGAAAGCCCCTGCACAGCAACGAAGACCCAGTGCAGCCAAAAATAAATAAATGTATATATTTTAAAAAAGAACATTGTTGTTGTCGTTGTTTAGTCCCTTGATCATATCCGACTCTTTTGCGACCCCATGGACTGTGGCCTGCCAGGCTTCTCAGTTCATAGGATTTTCCAGGCAAGAATATTGGAATGGGTTGCGTTTCCTCTTCCAGGGGATATTCCACCCCTGCCCCCAGGGATCGAACTGCATTTCCTGCATTGGCAGGCAGGTTCTTAACCACTGAGCCATCAGGGAAGCCTAAAGAACAGGAGATAAACAATTGCAAGGAAAAGATCTTGTCATCCCATCAAAACCTTATTCAACATTCTACAAATATTTACTGAGCACTACAGAAGTGTGCTCAGATATAAGCATCTGAATGCCGAGTTCCAAAGAATAGCAAGGAGAGATAAAAAGCCTTCCTCAGTGATCAATGCAAAGAAATAGAGGAAAACAACAGAATGGGAAAGACTGGAGATCTCTTCAAGAAAATTAGAGATACCAAGGGAACATTTCATGGAAAGATGGGCTTGATAAAGGACAGAAATGGTAAGGACCTAACAGAAGCAGAAGATATTAAGAAGAGGTGGTAAGAATACACAGAAGAACTGTACAAAAAAGATCTTCATGACCCGGATAATCACAATGGTGTGATCACTCATCTAGAGCCAGACATCCTGGAATGTGAAGTCAAGTGGGCCTTAGAAAGCATCACTACGAACAAAGCTAGTGGAGGTGATGGAATTCCAGTAGAGCTGTTTCAAATCCTGGAAGATGATGCTGTGAAAGTGCTGCATTCAATATGCCAGCAAATTTGGAAAACTCAGCAGTGGCCACAAGACTGGAAAAGGTCAGTTTTCATTCCAATCCCAAAGAAAAGCAATACCAAAGAATGCTCAAACTACTGCACAATTGCACTCATCTCACATGCTAGTAAAGTAATGCTCAAAATTCTCCAAGCCAGTCTTCAGCAAAATGTGAACCGTGAACTTCCAGATGTTCAAGCTGGTTTTAGAAAAGGCAGAGGAACCAGAGATCAAATTGCCAACATCCGCTGGATCATGGGAAAAGCAAGAGAGTTCCAGAAAAACATCTATTTCTGCTTTATTGACTATGCCAAAGTCTTTGACTGTGTGGATCACAATAAACTGTGGAAAATTCTTCCAGAGATGGGAATACCAGACCACCTGACCTGCCTCTTGATAAATCTGTATGCAGGTCAGGAAGCAACAGTTAGAACTGGACATGGAACAACAGACTGGTTCCAAATAGGAAAAGGAGTATGTCAAGGCTGTATATTGTCACCCTGCTTATTTAACTTCTATGCAGAGTACATCATAAGAAATGTGGACTGGAAGAAACACAAGCTGGAATCAAGATTGCCGGGAGAAATATCAATAACCTCAGATATACAGACGACACCACCCTTATGGCAGAAAGTGAAGAGGAACTAAAAGCCTCTTGATGAACGTGAAAGAGGAGAGTGAAAAAGTTGGCTTAAGGCTCAACATTCAGAAAACGAAGATCATGGCATCCGGTCCCATCACTTCATGGGAAATAGATGGGGAAACAGTGGAAATAGTGTCAGACTTTTTTGGGGGGTGCTCCAAAATCACTGCAGATGGTGACTGCAGCCATGAAATTAAAAGACACTTACTCCTTGGAAGAAAAGTTATGACCAACCTAGATAGCATATTCAAAAGCAGAGACATTACTTTGCCGACTAAGGTCCATCTAGTCAAGGATATGGTTTTTACTGCGGTCATGTATGGATATGAGAGTTGGACTGTGAAGAAGGCTGAGTGCCGAAGGATTGATGCTTTTGAACTGTGGTGTTGGAGAAGACTCTTGAGAGTCCCTTGGACTGCAAGGAGATCAAACCAGTCCATTCTGAAGGAGATCAGCCCTGGGATTTCTTTGGAAGGAATGATGCTAAAGCTGAAATTCCAGTACTTTGGCCACCTCATGTGAAGAGTTGACTCACTGGAAAAGACTCTGATGCTGGGAAGCCTCCTGGTGGCTCAGAGGTTAAAGCGTTTGCCTGCAATGCAGGAGACCTGGGTTTGATCCCTGTGTTGGGAAGATCCCCTGGAGAAGGAAATGGCAACCCACTCCAGTATTCTTGCCTGAAGAATCCCATGGACAGAGGAGCCTGGTGGGCTACAGTCCATGGGGTCGCAAAGAGTCGGACATGACTGAGCGACTTCCCTTCACTTCACTTCACTTCTGATGCTGGGAGGGATTGGGGGCAGGAGGAGAAGGGGATGACAGAAGATGAGATGGCTGGATGGCATCACTGACTCAATGGACGTGAGTCTGAGTGAACTCCGGGAGTTGGTGATGGACAGGGAGGCCTGGCATGCTGTGATTCATGGGGTCGCGAAGAGTCAGACACGACTGAGCGACTGAACTGAACTGAACGGAAGTGCCGGAGTTAAGCGTGTAAAGATTATGAGTATGCCGTCCTCGCCCTAAACAGGTGATTATTCCTTAGCATTGAGCATTCAGTGTGGTACAGGGGAAACTCTGCTGCTTACTAGAATAGACTGGAGCACTTAATCTTCCTGAGGATCTGTGTATAAAATTGGCGTAGTAGTAAAAATCTCCAGGATCTTGGGAGGATTAAATGAGATGCTGTGGGACAGTGCCTGGCATAACACAGCCCTAGGCGCACTATAGACAAAGAAGAATTTAGGCTCCAATTCCCAAGCCCCCCTCCCCTCAGTTTCTTCATCTCTGAAGTTTGTTACCTTGTTGGCTTGACTGACCTACCTTACAGGCTCAAACTGCACGATATATCAACACAAGTTCAGTTCAGTTCAGTCACTCAGCCGTGTCTGATTCTTTGCAACCCCATGAATTACAGCACACCAGGCCTCCCTGTCCATCACCAACTCCCGGAGTTCACTCAGACTCACGTCCATCGAGTCAGTGATGCCATCCAGCCATCTCATCCTCTGTCGTCCCCTTCTCCTCCTGCCCCCAATCCCTCCCAGCATCAGAGTCTTTTCCAGGGAGTCAACTCTTCGCATGAGGTGGCCAAAGTACTGGAACTTCAGCTTTAGCATCATTCCTTCCAAAGAAATCCAGGGCTGATCTCCTTCAGAATGGACTGGTTGGATCTCCTTGCAGTCCAAGGGACTCTCAAGAGTCTTCTCCAATACCACACTTCAAAAGCATCAATTCTTTGGCGCTCAGCCTTCTTCCAACTCTCACATCCACATATGACCACAGGAAAAACCATAGCCTTGACTAGACGGACCTTAGAGGGCAAAGTAATGTCTCTGCTTTTGAATATGCTCTCTAGGTTGGTCATAACCACACAAATCATTCGCCTTATTGGGACTATCGAGTCTCAGTTGGAAATATTCATTCTATTTATTAAGGTGGGTGGAGACAACCGAATGTCAATATATTCTGCCAAGATGAATAAAATCCCTTTGCTTAGATCTGGAATGTGCTGCAGAAGGGTAAGTTGGAGACCAAGTTTTCTCTGGCAGTGTTGGGTTGTTTTAGTCCCTCAGTTGTGTCCATCTCTTTGGGACCCCACGAACTGTAGCCCGCCAGGCTCTTCTGTCCATGAAATTCTCCAGGCAAGAATACTGAAGTGGGTAGTCATTCCCTTCTCCAGGACATCTTCCCAACCCAGGGATCGAACCAGAGTCTCCTGAATTACAGGCAGATTTTTTGTTTTTTACTGTCTGAGCCACCAGGGAAGCCTTCTCTTGCAGAAGGACAGCAAATTTGGGCCCACAAGCCAAATCTGTCCCACCTCACCCCCACTCCCCACCCCTGCCCGTTCTTAAAAGTTATATCACATCACAGCCATGCTCATTCATCTGCAAATCCTCTTTGGCTGTTTTCATGCCAGAACCACAAAACTGAATCACTGTAACAGAAAATGTATGGCCCATGAAGCCTAAAATATTTACAATCTGGCCCCTTACAGAAAAAAACAAAAACAAAAAAACGAGAGAGAGAGAGGTTGTCAACCTCTGCTCTATTGAATACCTTCTGTTCCTCTATTGCAAATATCAATAAATCTGAAGCTGAATGGTGGAAATTAAACTTGTTAGCTCTCGAGTCAGTTGATGTTCACAAGGCCCAGTGGTTGAAATTGAGACTCAAATGAATCTGAAGTTTAGAAATAAGAAGGACTCTCTCCAGGTTACATCTGGCTTGTTACTGTGTAGTCCTGAAGCAAACTGTAGGTTAAAATAAGGCTTTAAAATTATTGTGGGGGTTTTCTTCTGTCTACCATTCCCCCCCAACAAAATCCTACAGCCCAAAGCAACTAGTAATTAAGTGAATATTTTCCAACTGTAAATATATAAAATTTTTTTCATGTTACCTATTGATTTTCTATGACATGAATGATTATTGAGCTCCTACATCACCTTATGTTGCTTCTAAAAAAATACACATTCATCTCCCCCATCCACCCAATATAATTATATCAAAAATTGTATTAAAACATTTTTATTTAGATCAATAGTTGATATTTCCTATATTACAATTACATAAACATTGTTTACTACAGAAAAAAAAATATTGTGGGGGTTTGCAGATGGAGAAAGCAAGATGGAGTAGAAGCAGCAGTAACCTGAATGTTGGCAGCTGTATTCCAGCCCCAATTAGGAGTGTGATTGGGGCCATGGCTGCCCTTCCAGGAGCCGTTACTTTATTTGCGAAAAAAGGGGCTCATCATCCACCATCTTTGAACCACTCCTGGGAGGGAACTTGCCAACACAGATATGGAAATTTTGGCCGTGTCATCTCTAAGATACTTTTCCAGCTTTCCAGCTTAATGTAAAGTGAGACTTGACATTGTGAGACCGTGGCCTTGGGGACGGTTATGTGAGAAGCAGTGAATTTACATGCATGGGATGCTTCCAGTTCTACCGTGTCTTAATGACATTCACCACGGTCATAATTCATCAAGCTTACCTCTTTCCAAATAGACACCATGCTAGGGTAAGTCCAGTCCATCTGTAGAGAGAGACAGTAGCTCCTGGACAGCTTCGGAGAGGCCCTCCACCTTGAATTATGTGGCAGCAGTCACATAATTGGCCCTCTGAATTATGCCTTCTAGACGGGCATCAGCATGAGTTTACCTGCCCAAAACTAGCACCGGCAGACACGGTTAAGGATGGCTTTATCCCTAGAGCAATTAGTCCATGTTGTAAAGGGATCCTAAGGATGCTGCCAGCTATCTTGGGATAATTGGGACCTGACAGCAAATAAATCCTGCAGAATTAGGACTAGTTTTCTTATCCCAAAGCCCCAAAGTGAGGACCACCTTCCAAAGGCTCAGAATCCAAAGTCTGTTATCCCCTTTGTGGATAGCGCCTGTCCTGGACTGCACGCCCTACACTCCTCCCCCGGAGTACCCATGCAGGCCAGAGACCCCAGCTGGCAGCATGGTGCCACATGGACAGCGGTCAAAGAACACCCAGATGCACACTGCAGCTGAGGGCCAGACCTTTCGGGTCAGTGGCTGCTGTGCTCAGTTCTCTCCCTGCCTCCTCAAGTTCAAATGCCAGCCTGATTTCTATCTGGAAGCCTCCCAGCCCAAACATGGAACAAAAGTTCCCTCTGACAAGCCCATTCTGGGTTCCAAAGTATGTTTTTATGTTTGTTGGCAAATGGAAGTGTCACCAACAACAATAACAACACTGTTTCCCCTCCGCTGGAGCTACTTCATTTCTTCACATTTGTTCCAGAGCTGGAGCTGGAGAGATGAATAATGCAGGCTAGGCGGCTGGCCCGAGCCCTGACCTCGTGCCTCCAAAAGCAAACACGGTGGTGAACGTGGAGACTTGTTTGTTTGAACTCTCACTGGCTAACTTAAAATAGGAAAAGAAAGAAAAAAGAAAAAAAACACCTACCACCATCCCATTTCATCAGTGTAGCCACTGAAGTTTTATTGTTTTGCTTTTTCTTTTTCTGTTTTCATTTCTCACTTTTTGAAACAAGGAGCTACAGCCCTCTACTGGTGCAAGAGACGACACCAATTCACCAATCGTCAAGGCTACCCTGCCATCTTGTGGCCATCTTACCAATGTGCAAGTTTAGAGACAACCAACTGCCCAACACCTTAAAACACAGGTTGCTTGAAGGAATCTTCCAAATATTTAGACAGGCTTTCATTGCAGACACCTTGAGAAGACAGATCTGATTATTTGGGGAGGATATAGATTGGGTTTGGAGTCAGAATGTCGTTCTGTATCTCAGCGCCCGTCCACCTCTCGAGGCATCACGCTTGAGCAAATAATTTCATTTTTATGAAGTTGTTTTTTCATCTGTAAAGTAGAGGTCATAATAAATGTTTGATTCTTGAGTTTTGTGAAGCTTAGATAAGACTGCCTATAAAAAGTGACTTGTAAACTTTATACACAAATACACATAAATATGAGCTTCCCAGGTGGCTCAGTGGGTAAAGAACCGACCTGCAATGCAGGAGACACAGGGAAAATCCACTGGAGGAGGGCATGGCAACCGGCTCCAGTATTCTTGCCTGGAGAATCCCATGGACAGAGCAGCCTAGCGGGCTACAGTCCATTGGGGTCACAAAGAGATAGACACAACTGAAGTGACTGTGTAGGCACACATAAATATATGTTAATATCTCTAAAGAAGTAGATTATCTCACTATACTTGGTAAGACTTTTTTCAGAGACTCAAAGCCTGTTTCGCTACCTGACCTTTAGGATAAAGCCTGAGCCTTAGGCTTAAAGGGAGAAGGACTTCACATTGTTCCATGCTTTTCTAAATGCACACCGTCAAATTCCTTAGCTTTCACTTTCCTGATGCAAGTAAAACCAGTTTCTTCAGCCTTTCTTCATAGGGCCAGCAAATCAGTCATGGGGAACAAGGAACATCAGTGAGCTTTTGGAGGTTAAACTCTGCTTACCTGGAGTCACAGAGTGCCCATTAACGCCTGAGCTTGAGTACTTGGCTACCTTGTCTTCTGGAAAAAGCCTGAGCCAGATGCAGCTGCTGAGGAAGCACCCGTAGAGGCCTGAGTGGCACAGGGCTGACGCGGGATGACTCATCAAACACAAGATGGGTTTGGCCGCTGCTTCTGTGCAGCTGTTTAGAGGAAGCCAAGAATTTCTGGTGCCTCGCTCTGGACTTGGTGAACAAACCCAAGTGTTGCAGTCCTCACTTTGTGCTAAAATTTCTGCCCGGCCTGGGTTGGCAGATTAGCCGGCGCTGGGTCTACTGATAAGAATGTCCAAGGCCCTATCCTGAGCTCAGAGGTTTCCCACCCATGGACTGGCCCTTTTCGTCCTCCAGTTACAGTTTATCACACGTCTCATTGATGCAGGAGGCAGGCTTAGGGCACATTTGGCAGCAGGATCAATAGTTTTGCAGAGAGAAAATAGCATGCCAGCCAAAAGGACATCAAATCCTTGGGTGAGTGGTGAGGAGCTGTGACTCAGATTTCCAGGCCATCTGCCCCCCAGGCTGGGCTCCGCTTCCACCTGTTTCCAAGTTTTGTTCATCCAGGCCTGTCCTCAGGAAGCCACCTTCAGATTCCTGAATGTTACCGGTGTGTTAGCAGGTGAGGGGACCAAGGAAGGTCCTGTGGCAGGTGAGGGGGATGGGGAGAAGGTCATGCTCCTGTCCTGCCCAGTGAGGGTCTCCTTCTCAAGGCCGAGCCACACCTCCACAGCCAGAGAGGCCACTCATTCCCCTTCTAGTCCTCACTGGGCTGCCCCAGAATCTCTCACAGAGACCAGCCTGTGGAAGAGCCTTTCTCCACAGTCACCCCTACAGAGGTGATTCTTCCTTCTGCTGCAACTATGAGGGGCAGCAGTCAAGGTCTTTCTGTCTGGAAGCTATAAGAGAGTCAGGTTTTTCTTCAGAGTTTTCCTCACTTTATAAACTATTTATATCAGCCAAATGAGAGTAGGAACCAAAGGTATGGTGGCCAAACGTTCTGAGCTGAAGTTCATATGACTTGACAAAGCAAAGGCGATCGTCAGCGCACTGAGACTGCTGACAACATTATTAGTTTTTGTTGTGTGTTGGTAAAGATGGATTTTGGAAATTCAAGCACGTAGGTTTGAGTGCCAGCAATGTGCAAGAGGCAGCCAGATATCAGAGTGTGGGGGTGTCAGAACGCACTCGGGACTGGGTGCTCTCACATTCACACGCTCAACTGTGATCGGTGGCGTGGAAGCAGGGGCACTATCAGCTTTAAATATGACATATATGGCTACTATATATACACACACACTATATATGTAATGTAATGTGTATTACACGTGTGCTGTGCTCAGTCATGTCCAACTCTGACTCATGTGAGCCCATGGACTGTAGCCCACCAGACCCCTCTGTCCATGGGATTTTCCAGGCAAGAAGACTGGAGCGGGTGGCCATTTCCTACTCCAGGGGATCTTCCCCACCCAGGAATAGAACCCAAGTCTCTTGCACCTCTTGCACTGGCAGGCAGATTCTTTACCAACAGTGCCACCAGGGAAGCCTCTCTACAGATTATGGCTACAGTAAAGATTTTGACTGGCCTTTGTCCCTGTTCACCTCTAAACCCTTGGACTTCCTGGAGTCACAGGAGTCTTATTATTCATGGTGGCCCCTCAGACCACCTCTGAGTTTATGCTAATGAGGTGACAGGTGGTGGATTCCTAGATAGTTTCAGGATAGGGTCTGGCAGAGCTGAAAAGACCCACATGTGATTAGAGTTGGACTTTTGAGCCATGTGATGTCAGCCCCGCCTCTGGGGAGGGGAGTTGGGGCTCAGTCTCTGTGGCCGACCATTCAATGGATCATCCCTGCACAACTAAAACTCAGTAAAAACTCTGGCCACCCAGGCTTCCCTGGGTGGTGGTGACACTGACGTGCCAACACAGTAACAAATCCTGAGGACACGGGCAGAGCATATTCAGGCCCCTCCTGGCCTTGCCCTGGCTGGTCCCCATTTGTATCCTTTCCAGTGAACTGTGTCATAAAGTACAGCACTTCCCTGGGTTCTGTGAGTCATCCCCACAAATTGTGGAACCTGAAGTGGTGCTTGGAATGCCCCTAGATTTTAGCCAGCTGGTCAGAGGACAAGGCCTGGGAACCCCCACCCCAGAAGCTGACTTCTGAAGTGAGGGAAGTCATGTGGAGGGTGTGCCTTAATTCGTGAGTTACACTGCACATTGGAAGAAACTACAGAGAGCCCTGGGGAAATCAGGGCCCTGGTGTGGGCCCTAATGTTTGTTCACGTTCGCCTCCCTCGTTACGGAAGAAACATCCAATAATGCGTGTGGGTTGAAGGAGTAAGTTAATTCTGTAACAGAGGATTCACTGCCCATTGCCCAGCATGGGGTGTGGATCATGCCTCATCTGACCTCCCAAACCAGCCCCATCCCCACCCGTACTCTTCTAAGTGTCTTTTCTGTCCTGGAGCTGACAAGGGCCCTGGGAGGATCTCTCTGTCCATCCGTCTGTCTCTTCACCTTTATACTCAAATCCCCTTACATGAACTCTCATTAGCTTGTTTTCTCCCACAGTCTGGTCCTTAAGAACTTAGTGGCACTTTATACCAGAGTCCAAAAACCAATAATAACACGAAGCTAGTTGTCTTCCCTGGAAAGGGAAAGGAACTGCTAAAGAGGAATCTGATATGTTTTAAGAGACTCTTCCTTTGAACTGGAAGTTTCACTCTTTTTTTAAATTGAGATATAATTGACATTTAACACTGGGATTTGTTTTAGGTGTACAACATAATATTTTTTTTGTTTACAACGTAATATTTTATATTTGTATAAATTGTTAGATGATTATCAGAATAAGTTTCGTTAACATCCTTCACCACACATTTACAGACTTACAATTTTTTGTGTGTGTAGATTTTTAAGACCTACTCTCTTAACAGCTTTCAAATATATGAGGCAGTGTTATTAACTACAGTTAGCATGCCATACACTACATCTCAGAACTTATTTGTAACTGGAAGTTTACACCTTTTTCCCACCTTCATCCATTTCCCCTGCCACCTTGTCCCCACCTCTGGCAACCACCAATCTGCTCTGTATCTATGAGTTTGGCTTTTTGTAGATTCCACTTACAGATGATATCATATAGTATTTGTCTTTCTATGTCTGACTTATTTCACTTAGCATAATGCCCTCAAGGCCCATCCATGCTGCTGCAAATGGTAGGAGTTCCTTCTTTTATTGCTGGATACCATTCCGCTGAATATATACAACACATCTTCTTTGTCCATTCATCCCTCAGTGGACACTTAGGCTCTATGTCTTATTGTTATAAACAGTGCACCAGTGAACATGAGAGTACAGATATCATTCCCAGAAGTGGAATTGCTGGATCACGATAGTTTTATTTTCATTATTTTGAGGAAACTCCACACTGTTTCCCCTAGTAGCTGCACCAATTTACATTCCCACAACAGTGTACACACGAGGTTTCCCTTCTCTCCACATCCTCACCAAAACGTGTTTTCTCCTGTCTTTTTTCTTTTTTTTTTATGATAGCCATTCTGACAGGTGTGAGGTGATAGCTCCTGTGGTTTTGATTTGCATTTCCCTGATGATTAATGATGCTGAGCACCTTTCCTGTGAATTGGGAATTTAGGCTGTTCTACAGGGAGATTTGTTGATGATAATCATCAGAAAAAAATCCCTAAACAATATTTTTAGAAAGACATTTTTTAAAATCACAAGCACACAAGGAAACCAAGGGTATGCTCATAAAGACTTAGAAATTACGCCAAATCCTCAAAGCCCAGGTGGCAGGTAAGGATGGAATTAAAAGAGGAAGCTACAGCACAAGGCAGGAAGGTGAGAAGATAGTGCCCTCGGGCGGAGCCCCCTGTGGGTGCTGCCCGCCAAGTGCACAGGGCAGGCTTGGGGAGCCATCGCTGAGACTGCCTTGGGGCAGCCTTGGGGGACTCATGAGCTGGGACATTTAGGTTTGAAAGGTGTACCGCTGAAAAGGAGGGAGCCCTTTTGACACATCGCCTCACAGCCTGCCTCCCTCCCTGCAGTCCCCAGTCCCAGGCAAGCATGAGGAAATCCTGAGTGCAGTTTTGACCCCCATCAGGAGACACCAACTACATGAGAAAAAACCAACCCCGTGGGAAATAGACATCAAGCTCAACCAACAGAACTGATACTGGTGGACCCCAATGAGGCAGCCTTTGCAGGAGACAAAGGCCTGGGCAGCTGACATTCAAGAAAAGAACCAGGGTGGGCCAGGGAGGCCTGCTGCCTCCACTTTGCATCAGTTATTTCTGATGTTTCCACGGAACATTTCCTGCCCCACCCAGTTGGGTTCCTTTTCTGTGTCCCAGAGTTGGCCTCAGAATGCTCGAGTCCTCAGGACCTACAGGCTCCACAATTTCTTCATGAATGAGGTCCCCATCGTGTGTCTTTTCCCCTGGGATTTGTCTGGGTTCCAGTCTTTGAGTGTTTTTGTCCTTAAAAACTTTTACTGGTCTCACAGGGTCTCTGAGGTCTGGAAACACGTCTGAACCTTCATAAATACCTTCTAAATGAAGTGCACTACTTAGGCACTTAAGGGCGCCTCTTGAGTTCCATCCTTGCCTCCAGAAGGTTCATTCTGCCAGCCTTCACCGTTTTGCAATTGAGCAACTGAACTCATAATTTTCTAGAGGTTCATCTTTAATTTTTAAGATTGCTGTTTAGTCTCTAGGTCATGTCCAACACTTCTTATAACCCCGTGGACTGTAACCTGCCAGGCTGTTCTGTCCATGGAATTTTCCAGGCAAGAATACTAGAGTGGGTTGCCATTTCCTTTTCCAGGGGATCTTCCCAACCCAGGGATTGAACTCACATCTCCTGCATTGTCACACAGATTCTTTACCACTGAGCCACCAGGGAAGCCCAATAAATAAGTAAATAAACATAAATATTTAAAAAAGCAAAACTTAGTATGATGAACTATCCAGTCATTCCATAGTTCATATCCATTTTAATACATTTATCAGTCACAGAAGTAACAGATTTCTAGAAGCATCTACAGCTGGTCCTACAGCTGCACTAATAGGTGGTTCTGGAGAGAAGAGTTGAGGCACACCAGTAGCGTGATGCCCTGCCAAGTCACCTGGGCAAGGCTGGGGGCAGGGGACAGGGGAGAGGGCTGAAGGTTAAGGGCATGGTTTAGGAGGAGAAGAGAATCTCTACTGATTTTTCATTTTCTAATCATTTCTAATGAATCATTCTCCGGTTATTTATAGGCAAATGGATAGCCCAGGCCTAGGCCCTTAGACTAAGTCAGCTGTTCACATTAAAATGGTGACTTTCAAGTCTGGCAATGTAAACAAATGCTTGTGTTGTCATTTATATTCTTTTTGTTGTTTCTGAAACTAATAGCTGGCTCTTTATTTTTATTTTTTGGCAATTTCTTATTAAGTACTGTGGATGTATATTATGCAAGTTTCAGGTGTACAACATAGTGATTCATAATTTTTAAAGGTTATATTCCATTTATAGTTATTATAAAATATTGGCTATAGTCCCTGTGTTGTACAATATGTCCTTGTAGTTTATTTACTTTATAGAGTAGTTTGTACCTCTTAATCCCCAATGCATATGTCCTACCCCCTCCCATCTTCTTACTGGTAACCACTAGTTTGTTTTCTGTATTGTGAGTCTGTTCCTTTTTTCAATACTCACTCAGTTCAGGTCAGTCGCTCAGTCGTGACCACCTCTCTGTGATCCCATGGACTGTAGCACGCTAGGCCTCCCTGTCCATCACCAACTCACAGAATTTACTAAACTCATGTCCACTGAGTCGGTGATGCCATCCAACCATCTCATCCTCTGTTGTCCCCTTCTCCTCCTGACTTCAATCTTTCCCAGCATCAGGGTCTTTTCCAATGAGTCAGCTCTTCACATCAGGTGGCCAAAGTACTGGAGTTTCAGCTTCAGCATCAGTCCTTCCAATGAACACTCAGGACTGATCTCCTTTAGGGTGGACTGGTTGGATCTCCTTGCTGTCCAAGGGTCTCTCAAGAGTATTCTCCAACACCACAGTTCAAAAGCATCGATTCTTCAGCGCTCAGCTTTCTTTATAGTTCAACTCTCACATCCATACATGACCACAGGAAAAACCATAGCCTTGACTAGACGGAATTTATACTCACTAGTTTGTTGTATTTTTTAGATTCCACTTATAAGTGATATCATGCAGTACTTGTCTTTCCTGTCTGACTTATTTCACTTAACATATTCCAATCCCAAAGAAAGGCAATGCCAAAGAATGCTCAGACTACCGCACAATTGCACTCATCTCACATGCTAGTAAAGTAATGCTCAAAATTCTCCAAGCCAGGCTTCAGCAGTACGTGAATCGTGAACTTCCAGATGTTCAAGCTGGTTTTAGAAAAGGCAGAGGAACCAGAGATCAAATTGCCGACATCTGCTGGATCATGGAAAAGCAAGAGAGTTCCAGAAAAACATCTATTTTTGCTTTATTGACTATGCCAAACCCTTTGACTGTGTGGATCACAATAAACTGTGGAAAATTCTGAGAGAGATGGGAATACCAGACCATCTGACCTCCATCTTGAGAAATCTGTATGTAGGTCAGGAAGCAACAGTTAGAACTGGACATGGAACAACAGACTGGTTTCAAATAGGAAAAGGAGTGCGTCAAGGCTGTATATTGTCACTCTGCTTATTTAACTTATATGCAGAGTACATCATGAGAAACGCTGGATTGGGAGAAACACAAGCTGGAATCAAGATTGCTCAGAGAAATATCAATAACCTCAGACATGCAAATGACACCACCCTTATGGCAGAAGTGAAGAGGAACAAAAAAGCTTCTTGATGAAAGTGAAAAGGAGAGTGAAAAAGTTGGCTTAAAGCTCAACATTCAGAAAACGAAGATCATGGCATCTGGTCCCATCACTTCATGAGAAATAGATGGGGAAACAGTGGAAACAGTGCCAGACTTTATTTTTTGGGGGGCTCCAAAATCACTGCAGATGGTGATTTGATTGAGCCATGAAATTAAAAGACGCTTACTCCTTGGAAGAAAAGTTATGACCAACCTAGATGGTATATTCAAAAGCAGAGACATTACTTTGCCGACTAAGGTCCATCTAGTCAAGGATATGGTTTTTCCAGTGGTCATGTATGGATGTGAGAGGTGGACTGTGAAGAAGGCTGAGCGCCGAAGAATTGATGCTTTTGAAATGTGGTATTGGAGAAGACTCTTGAGAGTCCCTTGGACTACAAGGAGATCCAACCAGTGGATTCTGAAGGAGATCAGCCCTGGGATTTCTTTGAAAGGAATGATGCTAAAGCTGAAACTCCAGTACTTTGACCATCTCATGCGAAGAGTTGACTCATTGGAAAAGACTCTGATGCTGGGAGGGATTGGGGGCAGGAGGAGAAGGGGACGACCGAGGATGAGATGGCTGGATGGCATCACTGACTCGATGGACGTGAGTTTGAGTGAACTCCGGGAGTTGGTGATGGACAGGGAGGCCTGGCGTCCTGCAATTCATGGCGTCGCAAAGAGTCGGACACGACTGAGCGACTGAACTGAACACCTTCAAAGTCCATCCATGTTATCACAAATGACAGAATCTCTTTCTTTTTTGGCTGAGTTGTATTCCATTGTATGATATGCATATGTATACATACATATATACACATATCCATATCATGTCTTCTTTGGCCATTCATCTGTTGATGGATACTTAGATTGCTTCCGTATCTTGGCAATTGTAAATAATGCTGCTCTGAACATTGGGTTCATGTATCTTTTCAAATTATTTTTTTCATTCATTTTTCAGATATATACCCAGGAGTGGAATTGCTTGGTCATATGGCAGCTCTATTTTTAGTTTTTTGAGTAAATTCCATGCTGCTTACCACAGTGGCTATACCAATTTACATTCATACCAACAGTGTATGAAGGTTCCCTTTTCTCCACAGCCTCACCAACATTTGCTGTATTCTTTTTGATGATAGCCACTCTGACTGGTGTGATGTGATATCTTGTTCCTGTTTTAATGTCTATGATGATTAACAATGTGGACAATCTTTTCATGTGCCTGTTGGCCATCTGTATGTGTTTGGGAAAATGGCTACACAGGTCTTCTGCCCATTTTTAAAGTTGTAGTTTTTTTTTTAAATTGAGTTGTATAGCTTTTTACATATTTGGATATTAACCCTTCATTGGTCAGATCATTTGCAAATGCTTTCTCCCATTCAGTAGGTGGTCTTTTGTTTTGTCGATGTTTTCCTTTGCTGTGCAAAAGCTTTTAAGTTTAATTAGGTCCCATTTGTTTATTTTTGCTTTTAGTCCCTTTGATTTAAGAGACAGATCCCAAAATATATAGCTTTGATGTATGTCAAAGAGTGTTCTGCCCATGTTTTTCTCTAGGGGCTTTATGGGCGCCAGACTTGCATTTGGTTTCTAATCCAACTGGAGCTTATTTTTGTCTATGACTTCAGAGAATGTCCTAATCTCACTCTTGTACGCGTGGTTCTCCAGTTCTCACAGACACACTTTTTGAAGAGATGGTCATTTCTCAATTGTATATTCTTGCCTCCTTTGTTGTAGAGTAATTTACCATGAGTACATGAGTTTATCTATGGGCTCTTTATCTTGTTCCCTTGGTCTATATTTCTGTTTCCATGCCGGTACCATGCTGCTTTATTACTGTAGTTTTGTAGTGTGGTCTAAAGTTGGGGGGTGTGATTCCTCCAGCTTGATTCTTCATTTTCAAGATATTTTTGCTGTTTGAAGTCTTTAGTGATTCCATGGAGAAGGCAATGGCACCCCACTCCAGTACTCTCGCCTGGAAAATCCCATGGATGGAGAAGCCTGGTAGGCTGCAGTCCATGGGGTCGTTAAGAGTTGGACATGACTGAGCGACTTCACTTTCACTTTTCACTTTCGTGCATTGGAGAGGGAAATGGCAACCCACTCCAGCGTTCTTGCTGGGAGAGTCCCAGGGACGGGGGAGCCTGGTGGGCTGCCATCTACGGGGTCGCACAGAGTCGGACACGACTGAAGCAACTTAGCAGCAGCAGCAGCAGCAGTGATTCCATACAAATTTTAAAATGACTTTTTCTAGTTCTATGTTATTTATATTTATTATCCCACATCTAGTTCTAGGCTTTAAACATCTTTCAATGCCTACTTTTTATACCATTCAACTGTCATTCCCCTGGAACATTCCAATCTCTTCTACATATAAGAATTCACTGTTGGCACTAGAATTCCTCTAAGGCTGAGAAATGTCTTTGCTGAGATGAGTACTTAGCTAGAAGATGAGCCCCACTCTTAAGGGGCTGGGTATTAGGTGGCCTCGTGCCACACCAATGATAGTAAGGCCACAGCACTGCATGACAGAAAGGAAAGACTGGATATTCCAGGAAGAACAGGATAAGGAACGAGGGGAAGGACAGCCCAGTGGCCCCATCAGGGACCCCCAAATCTTCAGCAATATCTTCTAAACACGTCACAGTTTTGTTTAAGTGATTTTCTCTTGTGAAAACCAGAGAAGGAGCTGAGTCCCTTGTCAGGGTAAATGTGGTCAGGACTAAGGCAGCCCAGAGGAAGGCCAGGCCTGGAACAGAGGAGGCCAGGGGACCCAGGTCAGCCCCCTACCCCGCAGTTAGCAGCAACCTCGATGATGTCTTCAGCTTCCACTAGCTTCAGAATTAGCAGTTTTCAGACCATTTCACCTGGACAGCCTCTACAGTCCAGGTGATATCTGAGATGTCCATGATGTCTGAGATGTGGATAGGAATTTGTGTGCAAGGATGATAATCACCAGATTACATATAATACTGGGAAGTTGGAAACTTGAATATACAATAGGAATCTGGTTATAGAAACAAAGAGAGAGCTAAGTGAGGAAATAATTTACAGACCTTAAAAATTATATTTTCAAAGCCTATTTAATCACACGGAAAAGTTCCTGCTCTAATATCAGAAAAGAAAAAAAATCCAAAATGTCATTGTTGGTATTAGTTTGAGTTTGTGTTTTGTTTTAATAAGTGATCTTTGAAAAAAAAGGACTGAAATTTTAACACAGATTGTTCCAGAGTTTGTTGGATTACAAGTGACTTTTGTCACTCTCTTTGTTTTATTTCTACATGATTTTCAGACTCTCCATAATGAGCAAAGTAATGTCACAATCAGAAAAAAATCAACATCACTTTTGAAGCGTGGGAGTAGAGTTTGTTTGCATTAAGCGGTTTACTTGGCAGACACAAGAGAGATGAGCGAGAGGAATGCTGCCCTTAAGTGATGCTTGGTCTTGATTTATTTATTTTGGGTTAGGTAGAGACAGCATTTGTTTAACAGAGATGAGAGGGACCTAGCCGCTTTTAGGAGAGCTTCAGGGTTGTCAGGAAACACACACACACACACACACACACACACAGAAAAGAAGACACCACAGTAACTCCAGGTTCCATCCCTGGGTCAGGAAGAACCCCTGGAGAAGGAAATGGCAACCCGCTCCAGTATTCTTGCCTGGGAAATCCCATGGACAGAGTAGCCTCGTGGGCTACAGTCCATGGGGTCACAAAGAGTCAAACACGACTTAACGAAAGAGCCTGATGAACCATTTAGGGATCCTAGGTTATACTGAATGTAATAACCAAGTAAGAAATGACTGGCTGTCCCGTTGCTCTTCAGCTGTGAGACTTTGGGCAAGTCACCAATACTCTCCAGGCCTGAGTTCCCACTTGTGTTATATAAAATAAAGGGATTAGGAAAGGTGATGTCTCAGCCCTTGCCTCTCTGGAGAGCCTGGATTGGCCCTAAACCATCTGCCCTAACAGGGCGCATCTTAATTCTAGAGACAAGATCTTGTTGAGCAGGCTCTGCGTTCACCTTCCGCGACTTCTCTGAGTTTCCTTCCTCCTGGCATCAGCCTGGTTTGGCCTCCTCCTGCCGATGCGTGTGGCTCGGCGACGGCAGCTGAGCCGGGAGCAGAGCTTCGTGCCAGCCGCCACCTTCCAAGAGGCCATGTCTTGCCCGACTGCTTCCTGGGCTGCCCGCTGACCTCGCTCCACGGCGGCCTCCACCGCGCAGTCCTCCCGGGAGTCCTCATCATGACCGCAGGTGAGGCCTGCCACCCGCCCTCCCCACCGGGCTCTCAGACCTCTCAGGAGGCGTCAGCTGGCCCTGGCGCCTTTGCCTTTGGGAGTCCTGGCACCTGCCCTTCAGAGCGCAGCGCGCTGTCATGCCCTGAGGCCTTCAAAGGTGCCTCGCCCAGATGAGTCCCACTGGGCGGATAATCTCACCTCTTTCCACAAATGGGGAGCTGCGGTGGAGAAACTGCCTTGTCTTCCAAGAGGGAACAAAGACAGTGGATTCAGCCAGGGCAGAAGTGAAGCCTCGGCACTCTCCCAGAGCAGAGTAGGCTTTCATAATCGGTCATGCGTCTTTTACCTTTTGAAACTTTGTCGGATTTATATATAGCCTCCATCTTGTCCCTCCGAACTCGGCAGGGCTCACCATCAGTCACTGGGCTGAACACCTGGAACTCTGTGGGGATTATCATTAGAAGGATGCGAGGCCAGGTGTGGTTTTGGACCGGAGACCTATTGGAAGAGAGAGGATTTCTCACTTTCCAAGTTTGCTCTGCTCAAGTTAAAACAATTAACCTCCTTTCCCCTTCAAACAACTGTTCTCCGCGGCTCTGTACTAGCAAGATGCAAGCCGAAGACACTGTCAAAAGTGGACTGTGTGCCCTTCAAAATCTTCAGATAAAAAGGTAGATTGGATTGTCCCCAGGGCTTCTTCCTGTCGCCACTGCCCTCTTTTCTCCACTAATCTCACCACTCCCTTCTGGACCTTACACCTCCTGAAAACAGGAATTTTTTCTAATGCTTCGGTGGTGAAGAGATTGTAGCTGAGGGGAGTCTGGCCAAAGTTAGGCCCCCACATCGGGCCCCACACTCACCTCTCAGAGTTTGCCAGGCCTGCCCGCAGGGAGGAAGGACAGATGGCAAGGTTATTCCCACCCACCTGGGGTCTTAGCTCTCTTAACTGATGTAGCTGTCAGCACACTGTTCCCCTTCTTCGGCTGCAAAATCTCCCAGGACACACACACACTCAAAAACTCTTGGTAATAGTAATATTTTCAGGAAATCACACACCTCCTTCTTCATTATGCTGATATTATATTACATAGCTAGCATGAATTCAATGCTTATTCCATTCTGGGCACTGTGCTGGCTGATTTTTATGCCCTAATGACTTCATTTAATCCTCACGATAATCCTATGAGGAGGTTTGTGGGATGAATCTAAGGCTTGTGAACTGAAGTGAATTATCCATGTCACCCAGCTAGGGAGGAGCAAAACCAGGACTTGAAACCCGGTCTCATCTGACAAGTGAGCTTTTCAGCCATCATCCAAGATCCTCTCCATGAGGCAGGGGCTCAACTGCAGGTGTCAAGGCGTTGCAGGTCTGGTGAGGTAGTCCTAGCAAGTCTTGGCATTTCCATCCCCAAGAGGGAAGCTCACCCTCACCCCTCTCACACAAACGTGGCCTTTTCCTGAGCTTACAGACCAGGACATGAAGATCCACCACTCTCTCAAACACTTCCCAGTTCTGGGCTTTCAGATTATGCGAAATAATTCATCACAGAAAATTAACTCATCATCTTTCAGAAGTGATCCAACTTAGTCATTCCCTGGTGGCTCAGATGCTAAAGAATCGGCCTGCAATGCAGGAGACCTGGGTTCGATCCCTGGGTTGGGAAGACCCCTTGGAGGAGGGCATGGCAATCCACTCCAGTATTCTTACCTGGAGAATCCCCATAAACAGACGAATCTGGCAGGCTGCAGTCCATGGGGTCACAAAGAGATGGACACGACAAAGCAACTAAGCACAGCACACACAGTCATTTTCAAATTTGGCAGCACAAGTCACAACTGGGGAAACTTTTTAAATCCTGCAGACCAGGCTGTACCCCATACCAATTAAACCAACTTTAAATTGGAACCAGCTAGCATTTTTAATATTTTTTCAAATAAGTACAAATTTACAAAACAGTTGGAAGGTGCTCTGGACTGAATGTTTGTGTCCCCTCAAATTCAGCTGTTGAAATCCTAATCCCCCAGTGTGATGGTAATCACGGGGTGGGACTTTTGGGGAAATTAGGTCATGAGGGTGTAGCCTTCATGAATGGGATTAGTGCCCTTATAAGAAGAGACATGTGGACTTGTTTCCTCTTTCTGCTCTCTGTGACATGAGGATCCAGTCACCTGCCAACCGGAAAGCAAGCCTTCACCAAGAACTTGACAGTGCTGGCACCCTGGCCCTGGACTTCCAGCCTCCAGAACTGTGAGAAATGGATTTCTGTTGATTAATCTGCCCAGTCTGTGGTATCTTATCATAGCAGCCTGAACTAAGATACAAACACATACAAAAAATTCCTTCCTGAACCAAGTGAGAGTAATTTGCCAACCTCATGCACCATCTTCCCCAAACATTTTAGTGTCTGTTTCCCGCAAAGACTTTGTCCTATATAACCTCAATAGTGAAGTGAAGTGAAGTCGCTCAGTCGTGTCCGACTCAATAGAAAACCCTAAATCAGGATATTAATGTTGTTATAGCTCTACTAACTAGTCCTCAGATTTCATTCACATTTCACGAGTTGTCCTAATAACATTCTTTACAGGAAAGCGTCCAATTCGGAATCATGAATTACAGCTATTGGTCAGGTGTCTTTAGTCTTCTTCAGTCTGGAAAATTCCTCAGCCTTTCCTTGACTTTCATGACCTTGACACTTCTGAAGATTATTTTGTAGAATGTCTTTCAGCTTGGGTCTGTCCAACATTTCCTTATGAAGGGATCCGGTTCGTTCTTCTTTGACAAGAATATCACAGAAATGATGCTGTGTTCTCATTGTATCCTTTTGGGTGGTCCACTGTTTATTTTCCTGTTGCTGATGACATTTACTTTGATCATTTAATTAAGATGGTGTCTGCCAGACTTCTCTGTTGTAAAAGGACTCGTTTTCCTTTTGTAAATTAATTAGTGTTTTGTGATGAGAGGCAAGAGGTGAGCTGCATATTGAAAGACTGACTAACCATCAATTACTTTTACATCTCCTCAGGTGATTTCAGAATACAGCCAGCTTGGAAAATCAGTGGCCTAACTTCCTCCTATGAATAAAGCATCAGCAAAGACATGGGGCCTTTGTGACATGAGTTAATGCTAAGAAGAGCCAACCGTATTAGTTAACACTTATTGAGGTCTATGTGCCATCCACTGTGCTAGTTACTTTATAAGCATCATCACCATCATTATAGCAGCTTATGGTTATTATTATCCATTCATTCAATAAATTCCTACTGAGCACTAAGTGTGAGCCAAACACTCTTCTAGGTTCTGCAGATATAGCTGTGCACAAAAGACACAAAAATCTCTTTTCTCATGGAGTCTACATTCTACTAGAGCAAACACTGTGATGCTTACTTTATACTCACAGTTTATGACAGTGATGATACCTTGCCTCTCCTGAGCACAAACTGTGGGCCAGATTCTTAGATCAGCCTTACAACAACACTGTGAGGCAGGCACTTTTATCATGAACTTATAAACTGTATGTCAGGAAAAGAAAGACTGTAAGCCATGTAGAAATACACTTACCACAACACTTGATACATTATGTTCCCTTGAGTCCTAGCAAAGATGATGATGGATACTAGGATTTGGGGAGAATCATACTGAGTCAATAAAATGCCACTTTATACACATCAAGTTGGCAAAATGAGAAAGCCAGACTATATCAAATACTGGCAAAGGATGTGGGGAAATGTGACCTTTGAGCATAGTTGGTTCAAGGGTAGCTGGCGAGCCATTTCCAAGGGCATTTTCTACATGTATCCCCAGAACCCCAGAAAGCCACCTTTGGGTTTATACACTGGAGAAACCATCACGAGTTCCCAAAGAGACATGTATGTGAAGAGCTTCACACAGACTTGGATGCTGTCACAGAGCTGGAGGCAACCAGGGGCCCTTACCAGGGAAATGAACAAGCAACATATGTTACAGGTATTTGGTGAAATACTTTGCAGTAGACAGAAGCAATTACCCAGACTGCATAAACCATGTATAACTCTCAAAATCATACTGTTAAGCTCAAAATGAAAGAAACAATATTTATAGCACAACACTTATGAGAATTTTAAAACAGCACACAAAACAACACTCTGTATTATCAAGGATGTCTCCACACACATATGTGTGATGGAAGGGGGACTGGAAGGAGATGCATTAAATATACGTCTAGGTATGCACAGAGGGGCAGGGGAGGAGGAGGAGAAGGGCAATGGGATTGGAGCTGGGAGACTGACTGAGAAAATAACTAATTAAACAATAGAAGAGACTTGCCAGGATAATTCCTTACATCTTGTGAATTTATGAGTGTGATCAGTTTGATTCTGTGGCTGACTTTATTCTGCCTGGAAGCAGAATAAAAGCCAGTGCATGAGTGTCTTTCAAAAATGTTATATAAGCACTCCAGAAAGAGCTCGCTTACACTCAACCCGCTTCAAACCCATCCTCACAGAAGAAGCAGAGTCTCTGAAACAGACTGACATCCTTTTGCATCAAGCTGACCACATGAAATCAGGCCTGCATCAGTGCTCACCCTGAAGCACCCCAGGACCCCTGATGCATGTTTTCCATGATGCCCTCCTTCAGTGACAGAGGGCCAGGAAAGAAAAGAGAGTTGCCCAGATCAGGAAACTGGCCTTGGCTCTGCAACTTACTGGCTGTGCGAGCTCGATCACGATGTTCATCATCTTCAGCTAGTTCCTCATCTCTCAAAATGGGAATCACACCAGCTATCTGAAAGGGCTGTTTTCAGAAATTAAAGGAGATTCTGTATGAAGGAACGCAGCCGTGGCCCCCCTGCCTCCCTCTGGAGAACCTCAGTGGGACCTGAAGTCTCTTGTCCATAATTCTAAACATTCTCCAAATGCTGGGCTTACAGTTGGAGGTGATGGGGATACACTCCCTCATCTCCTCACTCTGGGCCATGTGGAGGACAGAGCAATGGCCATCCACACGTGGCAGAGTGGTGGTTCCATCATGCCTGGACTCGAGGTAGGTGCGGACAGTGAGCTCCCAGAGGACTGCTCAGGGTGGCAGAGCCTTTTCTGAGCTGTTTGTCCCAAATGACTGGGCATTTTCTTTCCTGCATCTCCCTCGAAATAAATGGCACTGCTTTTTACCTGTGCTGGAAGGCCTCTTGAGTTCTTCCTCCTGCCTCACTCCAAGTCTAGTCACCAGCTCAGTCCTGTTCATTCTTCCCCCGAGAGCCTCTCCAAGCCACCTGGACCCCTTCCTGGGGACCTGTGAACTGGCAAGCTCTCAGCATCTTTTCTCCAGGAAGGCTGCAGTAGTGTCTTGTTTTATCTCCCTACCTCCTCCAGCCCCATCCTCCAGGCAAGAAGGAACCTTCTGACACGTGGTCTAATGTCTTCTTTACTACTCCAAATTCTCACAGGTTGCTCTAGACGAGCTCAGTTCACATCACTGCCTTCCGTCTCCCCTGCCCCAGTATCGCTGGATTTCTTCCACTGGGAACTTGCCAAGGCCCTGGGCTCCACCCACCCATCATGTGCAGGCTCTCCAGCTCACTTTGTGCAGGTGGTCCCTGTTGGCTTTGGGAGCTCAGCTCTGCTCTGCAGACTGGCCTTCTAAGGCCTCCTTACCACCCCTACTGATTCGCATGGATGCCCCTGCTCATGGCTTTCAGGATATTTATCACAATCCTAGTTTGCTTGTGGCCTTTAGTTCCTTTTTTTACAGAACTTCTTCCTCCAGAACCTGGCAGGGTGCCAGAGACATAGTAAACCCTTGTGGGTGCACGCGCTTAGTCATGTCACTCTTTGCAACACCATAGACTATAGCCCACCATGTTTCTCTGTCCATGATATTTCCCAGGCAAGAATACCGGAGTGGGTTGCCATTTCCTATCCCAGGGATCTTCCCAACCCAGGGATCAAGCCCCCATCTCCTATGTCTCCTGCTTTGGCAGGCAGATTCTTTTCCACTGAAAGTGAAAGTGAAGTCGCTCAGTTGTGTCCAACTCTTTGCGACCCCATGGACTGTAGCCTACCTGGTTCCTCCATCCATGGAATTTTCTAGGCAAGAGTTCTGGAGTGGGTTGCCATTGTCTTCTCCAGGGGATCTTCCCAACCCAGGGATCAAACCCGGGTCTCCCTCATTGCAGGCGGACACTTTACCATCTGAGCCACCAGGCAATCCCACTCTTTACCACTGGTGCCACCTCAAAAGACCGACATGGCCTCCTCAAACTCATGTCCACCTGGAACCTCAGAATGTGACTTTATTGGTCAAATCCACCCCACTTGTCTTCACTAATCAAGGTCATTTTACGACTTGCACGTCCTCCAGGTATCCCATAGTCTAAACAACAAGACGTTTGCCCAAGGGACTTCCCGGGTGGTCCAGTGCCTAAGGCTCCACGCTCCCATTATGCAGGGGACCCAGACTGGACCACTGGTCTGGGAATTACATCCCACATGCCACAACGAAGAACCTGTTTACCACCACTGAGACCTGGCACAGCCACATAAAGTTTAGAATATATATATTTTTAAAAAAGATGTTTGCCCAAGTTGTTATCTAGGGCCTTAGAGTCAGCAGCATGTAGTTGGAGCTGAGCTGGTTGAGACTGGATAGAACCATCGATCCTTCAACTGGGCGTGTGCAACTTGGTGCCCCTGTGAGTGTGCGTGAGCAGAATGATCACCCCTTTATCCAGTCACCTTTCCCACACTTCAGGCTGCCCTGCTTCTTTACTCCTTGTCCCATAAGCACCCCAAGTTCCTTGCCTCCAGGGAGGTAAATTTGAGGTGTTTTCTCCCATCTCCTCACACGGCTGCCTTACAAATAAACTCTCTTTGCTGTAAACCTCAATGTCTCTGTGTCTTGGTTTGCTGCGCCTTGGGCCAAATGAACCTGGTTCAGTAACACTTGTCTATATCCAGTCTGGGATCTTAGTCTTTTTGCACCAGGTCTGGTGAGCCTTTGTATTAGTTTTCCAGGGTGGCTGCAACAAATTGTCATTAATTCAACAGCTCTAAACTACACAAATCTGTCCTAGTTCTGTTGGTTAGAATTTTAACTCAGGTCTCACTGGATGAGAATCAATCATTGGCTGGGCACGTCTCTAGGACAAACTCTATTGCTTGCCTTTTCCTGTATTTCTTGCCTCGTGATCCCTCTTTTTTCAACCAGGAAGGGTCTGCTGGATCCTCCTCATATTGTATTCCTCTGACACTAACACTCCTGCCTCCCTCTTCCACTTGCAAGGACCCACCCAGATAGTTCAGGATAATGATCCTATTTTAAAAGTCAGTCAATTAGTAGCCTTAATCATATCTGCTACCTCAATTCCCCTCTGCCACTTAACAGTAATATGTTTAGTTTCCAGCGATTAGGGGGTGGACACCCTCAGGAAGCCGTTCATTATTGTGCCTACCACACCCGGGAAACCAGATCAAATGGGAATGCCAGCTATACTGCCAGGCAACTTTGCTTATGTTAAAATTGTCCGCTGATTGGTAAATCACCTAAGGACTAGGAGGAGCTATGAACCGATTATAAACACCTGAGGTGGGCATCATATCTTGGGCAAAGGGGGAATCCATTTCCTTGCCTTCCCCGGTATCTAGAGGTCACCACACGTCTTCAAGGCAAGCAGCGTGGCATCTCTCTGACCACAGCTGGGAGGGGACCGTTATTCTGCCTACACCTATAGCCTTCCAATACCTCATGCCACCTCTGTGGTCCAGAAGTGGAGGAGGCAGACCACGGCTCGCCCACACTGCTGGCTTCTGAGAGGACGTTAAGGTATACTCCCCTCCCTGCACTGGGTGCCAGTCTGTGGCTCCTGGGCAGCCATGACCTCTGGCCATCCTCAGTGCTTCCGGTTACCTGTGGAGGAGGTAGCCCCCCGGGAAGCCAGGTTTCCATTCTAGCCTTCAAGGGAGGGAGAAAAGTCTCTTATGACCCCAACAGCAACAATATCCGCAAGGCTTCCCCTGACTTTTCGTCTAGATTTCCAGATTTCAGAACATGTTCTACAGCCTGGGGAACCACGCTAAACTCAGAGATCTGGTGGTCACCTACCTTCTCCCTAATGCACCTTTCCTGCCCCACCTTTCAGACCTGCCTTGTTTGTAAAGCCATCACTGGTATCATGAATCTTTCTTCTTGACAACGCACTTGGGGTCCGAGCCTCTGTTTCCTGGTGCTAAACACCCACTCACCATTGACCTGAGCCCCAGGACTCCGGACTCCCAGGAATCCATCCATCCACCAGTGCATTCTGTCACTTCTTAACAAGTATTTCTGAGTATGAAGTCACAGCCAGGCACCACACAGAACAGAGCAGGTACCAACGCAACATGGAGCTTACAGTCTAGTCGGGGAAAGGTTGTGAAACTAACACAAGAAAAATAGAATTACTAAAGGTGAGGAGCTGTATGAAGCCAGTAAAGGGTGCCATAAGAAAAAGAAAGAACGGGAAGAATCTGCCTGCAACACAGGAGACCTGATTTCTATCCCTGGGTTGGCAAGATCCCCTGGAGGAAGGAACGGCTACCCACTCCAGTACTCTGGCCTGGAGAATTTCATGGACTGTATGGTCCATGGGATCACGAAGAGTCAGACACGACTGAGCGACTTTCACTTTCAAAGGAGAAAGAGATGGCATCTCTGAGGAAAGGACACTGACGCTGAGACAGAGGGCTGTGAATAAACTGACGGGAAAAGAGAGAGAAAAGCAAGTGCAAAGGCCAGATCCCTCAGTCTTTCTCAACCAGGTTAAGCGTCTTGGATTTCATCCTAAGTACAGGAAAGTCATTGTGAGGTTATTAAGCCAAGAAGAGGAAGAACATTATCTCATTCATAGTTTACAAAGATCGATAGAGCTGACTGCGGGTGGCAGTGGAACCGGGGGTCCCTTCTGTAACCCCAGGATAACGGGAGGTGACTTCACAGCTGCATTTGCGGGTTTTATGCCTTCATCCATCTTCATTTTGCTTTGTGATAGTGTTGAAAAGCACTAAGTTTCTTCTCAGGTTAAAAAAGGCAGGGACAGAAGTATGAACCCACTTCCCATTAATGGTCTGAACAGTTGCTGAAACACCTCCGACTACAGTAAAGATTCCAACCAAGCTGTGAAAAGGTGAGACCATCTTTTCTGACCCAGTGAATGGTAATTTCAGTAGGTTCGCATTAACTCACTTAACGGGCAAGAGTCTAGTAGTGGGAGGGTCAAAGGGCCGAACAAAGGCTCCAGAAGAGGAACTTGGCACAGCTACGAGTTTGTTCAACCAGTGAATTTATTAGGATGACTTCGCAACTAAATCTGTGTTTCTACACAACAGGGGAGCCTCTTAAACTCCATGAAATCCTCTTTGGGTTTTAGAAGCACTTTTTTCTAGGACTTATGTGTGACCTTTCTGATCACAAAGACCCTGAGCCGGGGCCCTGGTGTGCTATTCCTCACCTACAGACTCACACGTGTCCAGCCCCCAGAGCACAACAGTCGACCTCATTGAAAAATGGGGTCCAAACTGGAGGTACAAGCTCTCTTCTGGCCTGTAAGTCTGGACATAGACGTGGCACTTTTGGAGACTGGCTTTGCCAGACAGAGGCTCTGGTTGGCTCTCCTGTCCCACCCATGAGCGCCGTGGAGCCCAGCACAGTCTTAATGACCATCTACTGGTTACTGAAACTCCAGTACTTTGGCCACCTCATGCGCAGAGCTGCCTCATTGGAAAAGACTCTGATGCTGGGAGGGATTGGGGGCAGGAGGAGAAGGGGACGACAAAGGATGAGATGGCTGGATGGCATCACCGACTCGATGGACGTGAGTTTGAGTGAACTCCGGGAGTTGGTGATGGATAGGGAGGCCTGGCGTGCTGCAATTCATGGGGTCGCAAAAAGTTGGACATGACTGAGCAACTGAACTGAACTGGTTATTTATCATAGCTGCATATTAGATCTTTTAAATTATCCATATGAGATTCTGAAAAAGGAATAACTATGGGCACAGTAAAAAGATCATTGGTTGCCTGGAGTTCAAGGGGAGGTAAGGATGAATAGTGGAACACAGAAGATTTTTAAGGTGAAACTACTTTGTGTGATACTATGATGATGGATACATGTCCATCATCTATACATTTGTTCAAATGCATAGAACATACACCAGCAAGAGTGAACCCTGATGGACGCCATGGACTCAGTGATTATGATGTGCCTCCGTAGGTCCATCAACTGTAATAAATGTACCATCTGGTGGGGGTGTTAATGGTAGGGGAGGCTATGCATGTGTGGGGGCAGGAGGATACAGGATAACTCTGTACCTTCCTCTCAATTTTGCTGTGGACCTAAAACTGTTCCCAAAAATAAGTTCTAGTTTTTAAAAAGTACTTTAAAAACTATTCATGCTTATTATATGGTATATCTAGATGATGCAATATTTTGTGTGTGTGTGTGTGTGTGTGTGTGTGTGTGTGTTTGGAGTCACCCAGACATGTCTGTTTGTGATCTCATAGACTGTAGCCCTCCAGGTTCCTCTGTCCATGGAATTCTTCAAGCAAGAATACTGGAGTGGGTTGCCATGCCCTTCTCCAGAGGATCTTCCCAACCCAGGGATCGAACTCACATTTCCTGCATTGCACGTGGATTCCTTACTGACACATGCTACAACATGGAAAATACTTGAAACCTTTATGCTAGGAGAAAGAAGCCAATCACAAAGGGCCACGTATTATATGATTTCGTTTATGAAATGTCCAGGAAAAGCAAATCTATAGAGACAGAAAGTAGATTATTAGTTGCTTAGGGCTTAGTGGAGGGGAAATAAGAGTGACTGCTAATGGGTATATGGGTTTCTCTTGGGGGTGAAAAATGTTATAAAATTAAAGCTGGTTATACAATGCTGTTGGAGAAGGCAATGGCACCCCACTCCAGTACTCTCGCCTGGAAAATCCCATGGAAAGAGGAGCCTGGTGGGCTGCAGTCCATGGGGTCGCTAAGAGTCAGACACGACTGAGCGACTTCACTTTCACTTTTCGCTTTCATGCATTGGAGAAGGAAATGGCAACCCACTCCGGTGTTCTTGCCTGGAGAATCCCAGGGACAGAGGAGCCTGGTAGGCTGCCATCTATGGGGTCGCACAGAGTCGGACACAACTGAAGCGACTTAGCAGCAGCATACAATGCTGTGCATATCCTAAAACCCACCGAATCATACACTTTCAAAGGGTAGATTTTTGGGGGGCATATGTACGATATCTCCATAAAGTTGTTAAAATACATTCACAGCTGTGCCCTGTCCTGTCCCATTACTTCAGACTGTCTGGAGATGAAGCCCAGGCAGCATTGGATTTTTAAAACTCCCTCAGTTCAGTTCAGTTCAGTTGCTCAGTCGTGTCCTACTCTTTGCGACCCCATGAATTGCAGCGCGCCAGGCCTCCCTGTCCATCACCAACTCCCGGAGTTCACCCAAACCCACGTCCATTGAGTCGATGATGCCATCCAGCCATCTCATCCTCTGTCGTCCCCTTCTCCTCCTGCCCCCAATCCCTCCCAGCATCAGAGTCTTTTCCAATGAGTCAACTCTTCGCATGAGGTGGCCAAAGTACTGGAGTTTCAGCTGTAGCATCATTCCTTCCAAAGAACACCTGATCTCCTTTAGAATGGACGGGTTGGATATCCTTGCTGTCCAAGGGACTGTCAAGAGTCTTCTCCAGTACCACAGTTCGAAAGCACCAATTCTTCAGTGCTCAGCTTTCTTCACAGTCCAACTCTCACATTCACACATGACCACTGGAAAAACCATAGCCTTGACTAGACGGACCTTTGTTGGCAAAGTAATGTCTCTGCTTTTGAATATGCTATCTAGGTTGGTCATAACTTTCCTTCCAAGGGGTAAGAGTCTTTTAATTTCATGGCTGCAATCACCATCTGCAGTGACTTTGGAGCCCAAAAAAAAATAAAGTCTGACACTGTTTCCACCATCTATTTGCCATGAAGTGATGGGACCAGATGCCATGATCTTCGTTTTCTGAATGTTGAGCTTTAAGCCAACTTTTTCACTCTCTTCTTTCACTTTCATCAAGAGGCTTTTTAGTTCCTCTTTGCCCTAGATGATTCTAATTTCTAGTAAAAGCTGAGAACCACTGGCCTAGCCTAACCCTCTAGGAAGCAGCCGAGGACACTGGGGTCATGACTCACACTCTCACTTTGCCAGGTCAGCAGTAGGACCTAGGCGGGGCAAACAGCCCTCCTCTGTGCTCAGCCTCCAGGTTGAATGCAGAACAGACGAGGGTCTGCCTGACATTCCAGCCTCACTGCTCCCTGGCCTTCCTCACCCTCACAATGGCTCTTAAATCAGTCTCTTTCCAAAGTACCGAAACTGCCTCATTTGTCAGTATTTCTCTTCCCATCCACTGCCGCCTCCTTGGCTCTGATTTCTGGGTCATTTCTCTAGCTGCCCTGCAGACCTCACAGCTCCCTGTTCTGAAGCCCTACTTGTCCCGTTGCCTTCCAGTTAATTTTCTACCTATTCTGAATTTGCATGTACATTTAACACAGAGGATCATTTCTGTCTTCAGCTGTGAGGTTCTATCCATTCTACTTTACAGTCAGAGAGGTGAAGCTATTCATCACAGGGGTCCCATTTGGCAACCAAGTGTAATCGGCTATTCATAATTTCCATTTTGAGCTAGATAACTGATTAAACTTTAAGGGATCTTCACTACAAGTTAACATCCAGGGTGAGAATATAAAAAGCTTATAGCATGTCATTTTTAGGAATCACTACTGTTAGGAAATTAGGAATGTGTTGCAAGCAAGGCTTTATCAGATAGCTTAAGAGAAAAAATAAAAAAGGCAAAGTCAAGCATTTTCAAAAAGAGGGTTTTTAAAAGTTTTTTAAGTGTACAATTTTGTATACAATTTGATCGATGAAATGTGTGGACTTTCGTGTTTTCTGAGCACTAAGATACTTGTAATACTTCTCAGTTGAAGAAAGTAAGGGGGTTATTTTCATTTATATTTGTATCCTTTCTCCCCTTTTAGATTTTTAAAGGTCAAGGGTCCTCTCATTCATCTGTTCATCTGACGCCCGGCCCCCCACATCCCCCACTGGAATCTGGCATGGAATTGGGCTCAACGTGTTTCAAACAAGCTCAGAGCTGTGACCCTCAAATGGAAACAGGGAAGTCGGTGAAACAGCACAATCAACCTATTTCTTATTGTTATATTACAAACTATATCTACTCAACAAATATCTACTGAGTTCTTACTCCGTACCAAGAACAGTTGTAGGATCAAGCTGGACAAAACTGTCAAATCTCTGGAGACACTTTCACTCTATTGAAAGTAAATCTCCCCATGTGAGCTGGTGGGGACGTGAGGAATGAATGCGGGGGAAAATCAGAGAAATAAAAATAAAGATACTTGTGCCATTTTCGTCACTCCCTCCACACTAAATTCATGGTTTCCTTTTTCTCTGGAAATTGAGACCAGAAAAAATATCGAGGAAAAAATTTCTAGAATCTGAATGGTCACATGAAGTTCCCATCTCAATTTCACATAATTTACATCATTTAATCTCACAGCCCCGAGGAATAGATGCATTATTCCCCATCGTAGGTAAAGAAGGCAAGACTCAGAGAGGACATGTGATGTGCCCACAGTCACACAGCAGATGACACCCAGGTTCCCAAGGAAGCACAGAAGCCTGGGGGAGTTGGAGGTGTGGGAAAGGGTAATGTATCTTGGCCTGAACACTGGAGCATTGCTCTCAGAAGTGGGAGTGAGAGTAAATATGACTGCAAAAGCAGGCCAGAGCGTGGCCACCCAGGCCTTGAGGATGGCCTAGCGCTCATCTCGAGGAGAGTGTGCACTTAGATCAGTTGCCCCAGCATAAATATTAGGAGCATCTCTTTCACCATCAGAAGCGTCAGGGACTTCCCTGGCGGTCCAGTGGTTGGGAGTCCACCTGCCAATGCAGGGGACACAGGTTCAGTCCCTGCTCTGGGAAGATTCCACACGCCAAGGGCAAGTAAGCCTGTGTGCCACAACGACCAAGCCTGCGCCCTGGAGCCCGTGCTCCACCACAAGAGAAGCCACTGGAATGAGAAGCCCGTGCACTGCAAGGAGGAGGAGCTCCCGCTTGCTGCAGCTAGAGAAAGCCCACAAGCAGTAGTGAAAACCCAGCACAGCCAAAAATAAAGTTACTCTCATTTCTCCCGCTGCCCCCAACTCTGGAGAGCCCAGAGGTAGTAGAGTGAGCTGAGCAACGGGAGAGGTAGTAGAGTGAGCTGAGCAACGGGAGAACCGGGAGCTTCCCCTAAGGCTGCTAGTCAGGCCTCAGTTTTGCATCGGCTGGAAGATGAAGCTCTGACTTTACATTCAAAACTGAAACTACCCCAATTCCTGAAAGCCTGGGACTTTTCAAGACTGAAGAAGTTATAGGCTTTGCCCAAGAGACTGTCCAGGAGTAGAAAAAAGAATATCTGACCAAATGTATTTGAGTGCAGTGACAGGAAAAAAATAATAATAGTTTTACTTCTGGTCATAAAATAGCAAGTGTCTAGAAAAGGGGAAAAGGATGTTCTTGAGTTACTTTAGTAAAAAATAACAACCAAAAAACCATCCAGTATGATAATGTGTATGGCCATTGCTATGGTCTAAATGTCTGTGTCCCCCCAAAATGCACATGTTGAAATGCTAACCCCTAAAGTGATGGCGTTAGGAGATGGGGCCTTAGGTCATGAGGGTGGAGCCTTCAAGGGTGGGATTAGTGCCCTTACAGGAGAGCTCCCACTCTTCCTTCTACCATGGGATAACACAGTGAGAAGCCATCAGCTATGAACCAGGAAGTGGGGTCTCAACCCCACTCAACCATGCTGGTGCCTTAACCTTGGACTTCCAGCTCCAGAATTGTGGGAAATAAGTTTCTGCTGTGTATAAGCCTCCCAGTCTGTGGTATTTTGCTCTCCCTGCTAGAACACACTAAGACAACCACTCTGTCTCTCAGCATGGAGGTGGGAATGAGACCTCAGCAACAGTCCTAACCCTGTTTCACTGGCTCTTGCCCTGACACCCTTAATTAGAGGCTATCTGACTTTGCAAAAGCCTCTCCAAGTTTGTAGGGTCGTTGGAGTTTATGCGTTCACAGGGTCCCCTCATGTCCTTTGGCCCTGGCCCTGTATTGTTTGCTGCCCATGAAGGTCGGTGAGGGCTGCTACCAGACGCTGTCACAGGTGGTGTGCGTGCCTGGAGGTATACACCATCACCCCCAACCCCCTCAGCCTGTGTCACATTTCATTACCTGCACAGTGAGTCCTGAGTCTTTCGTGAAAGTAGAGCCTGCAATTTCTGCCTGCAGCGCCCTTCTGCAAAGACACAAAGACATGGTCATCAGGGCTTCCTCCTCACGCTCATTGTTTTTGTTGCTTCAACTCTTTCCCCCAGACTTAGCCAACCTCCTCCGTCTACTCTAGCCTCTTCCATCATCCTGCTTGCTCAGACAAGACTGAATCTCAGCTTGATCTCAAGCCCAGACCACTGACAGTCTGGCTTTATTCAGCAGACAACAGGAAGCCTCTGATGGGCTTTGAGCAGAGAAGAAACCTCATCATTAAGAAGATTCATCTTGGCAGTAGTTCCGCAAATGAACTCGTGGGGGAGAGAAACTATTCTTGCTTCTATCCCAGGGCGGATCCGCTTCAGGATGACGGCACTCTGGTGCCACCTGGAGGCAGCCAGCCTCAATTACAGAAGCAGTTTGCTGAGAGCTGAGTTCTGAAGCCAGATTTGCATATCAGAAAGTCACAAAGCAACTTTTCAGTGCTGCCTGGAAATAGGCCTGTTGGTACAGACCAGGCTAAAAGGAACAAAGCGTCAAGGAGGAGGTTATGCTGGAGGCTCTACGAGCCACCTAGGCCTCCATGCCTTCCTCCAAGGAGGTTGATTTATAAGGAGATTCTTGAGTTACTTCAGTGCTGAAGCCTCCCAGGATGGGCTGTAGACACACACCCCCAGCCCCTTACAACAGATTTGCAAATCAGCATCTTTGCCAAAATAAAGGGTGGTCCTTGCTCAGAGGAAGGAAGAGGACTCACTCCTGTTTCAAGTGACACGTTCATTCCAGGTGGCTGGGCTCACTTCCTTTAGAAGTCCTCACCCACACTGGAAAGAGAAAGTGTGTCTTGGACAGACAGTAGAGAGGCTGTTATGGGGAGGGTGTTAGTCAAGAGCCCTCCCTATGAGCCTGCGCAGGTTTTTCCAGTAACTGGTTTTTTTTCCCCTAATGGCCCTGTGATTGATTTACAGCACAACCCAGGAAGTAAGAAACAAAGAGGGATACTAGGATTGTAATGAAGCAGTTTTGAGAAGGGAGACTAGACCTAAATCTTTGAATCCCGCATTCTTTCTGCCAGAACCCACTGAATTACATACTTCAGTGTATAATTTTTATAATATTATGTAATTTGTTTCTCCTCTCTTTCAAAACAATTTCTTATTCCTTATCAATTTTCTCCAGGTTACTGAGCCATGGAAGTTTGTTACGGCTGAAATTTCTTTTGCTATTAGCTCCATCTCCTTTTTCATAGCAATGTTTTCTTAAGAAAGTGTTTCATTGTAGACAAACAAGGTCATTTCTCTGAGTCTTTGCCAAGACTGCACTGGACTTTGGCTTCTGAACGAATAGGAACTTACAAGCAGCCTAAAACCAGTCATCCTGATTTGTGCAAGGAGAAAAGGAATGCTAAATTACTCACATAACACTCAAGCAGCCCTGTAAGGTTCATATTGTCATGTGCATTTTAAAGGTGATGAAATAGATACTCAGAGATACTCAAAGTATCTTTGCCCAAAGACACAAAGCTAGACAGTTGAAGAAGTAGGATTTTTACTTCTAGGGCTGCCTGATTTCAGAGCCAACTTGTTATCTACAGCACAGGAGTTTAGGCAGAGGAAATCCCAAAGTGCTAAAGACGGCAGTGTGAATCCTAAGGACGAAAGGAAAATGCGTTGGGTCTCAGGGCCCACGGGGAGGGGCTATGTTGAGGGAACCCCAGTGCTGGTGGTCCAAGAGAAGAGGTATTGGGGACAAAGAAAGGCTGGGCCCAGGAGGGGTAACAGTCAGATCTGGGGTGGCCCCAATGCCAGATGATGAGGAAGAAGCCCTGGGAAGGAATTTTGCCTCCAGCGTCAGTGCCTTATGTCTGCCACTGAGGTTCTCTCCACCCCTTTCTTCTTTTTTCTTCTCTCTGGTCTCCCACCAGCCCACTTTCTTCTTCTATCAGTTTTACTTAATTGTGGATATCATGGTGGAGTCAGGGGAAATTCAGGCCTCTTCTTCCGACTGAGCATAACGTAATGCCTTTCACTTCCTCCTTTCATTAAGGGCAAAACGTGTACTATAAAATCAAAGTTCACCTTCTGCAACTGGCTTCCAGGAGAGTTATCTTTTCCGTGTTTTTCTTTCAAACTGCTTTCAAGCTTTCTCTTCCCTCCTGTCCTCTCTCAGAGGCCTTAGTATAGAGGGACTGAGCTGCATGGAGGTGGGGGGAAGGGAGGTATCCCCCATGGAGGCCATGATGAGCTTGGAATGGGTTACACTGAGCAAATAAGTAACTTGAGCAAGTGAGTAAATGTAGGGAGGGCAGTGAGAACCAGGCTGGAGAAATGATGGGAGGTGAAAAGGAAAGACTGAAAAGGCTCTTGTATTGTTGAGGTATTGGATTATAAGTACAGAATAAGTTAATAGTTTTAAAATATATAAACATAAAAATATAAACCTGCATACATAGATATAGATGATATATACAGATATATAGAGAGAGATACACAAAGGCATATAGACAAACTCTAGCCCTATCAGCTGAGAGGGCCCAGAAATTATAACATCCCAGTAGCTGTGAGCATATGGACCATCTAACATTGGTTTCTCCCTACCATTCTTTACTAAAAGGAACCAGGAATAAAATAAGCCTGGCAATCTTCTTATGCCAGAAAGTAATGAGATGCTTAAAGAATGACTAGGACGTGTCAAAAGGACACAGGAACAAGCTGAAGGAGATCCCACTGGCTAAATCTGGGACCTAAACATCAAAATGACATGATAATATCTTACTTTCATTTACTAAATGAAATAAGAATCTGTATTGATAAATGAATAAATAAGTTAATGGGATGTGTGTGTGAAAGCTCTTTCTTATAGTAGACTGCCAAGCTGTAAATGGAAACAAAATGATGAAGATAGAAAACCATCCTACGACACCATTGCCGTGATTTATTCAGGTAAGGGTCCACAATGAATGCAAAATGATTAGTGGAGGTTGATAAGAACTAGGATCTTGGGATCTCAATCTCCCCACGAAATGCTTACCTTTGCCAAGGAGAAAGTAGTAACTTGATGAGAAATCTGGAAGATGCCTGCACAACCAAGCTATCAGATCAATGTCCCATGGCTAGACAGGATGACATCTTACGCCATATGTAAAGCCCAGCTTCTTTTCCATGGTGTTGCTGCCAAGAATGAATAGTGAGGTCTGACCAAAAGGAAATATCAAACAGAGCCATACCTGTGGTCATCTTACAGAATAAAAGGCCTGTGCTCTTTAAAACCAAAGGGCATTATCAACAGAGGAATGGATACGGAAGATGTGGTTCATATATACAGTGAAATATTACTCAGCCTTTAAAAAGAATGAAATAATGCCATTTGCAGCAACATGGACGGACCTAGGGATTGTCCTACTGAGTGAAGTAAGCCAGAGAAGGAGAAACACTGCATGACATCCTTATACGTGGAATCTAAAAAAATATAATACAAATGAGCTTATAACAGAAAGAGACTCACAGACCCAGAGAAAGAACTTATGGTTGCTGGAGGGAAGGATGGGGGGAAGGGATATGTAGGGAGTTTGGGATGGATATGTACACATTGCTGCATTTAAAAGGAATAACCAACAAGGACTTACTGTATAGCACGGGGAACTCTGCTCATTGTTCTGTGGCAGCCTGGATGGGAGGGGAGTTTGGGGGAGAATGGATACATATATACATATGGTTCAGTCCCTTCACTCTTCACCTGAAACTATCCAACATTGTTTGTTAATCAGCTATACCCCAATACAAAACAAAATTTTTTAAAAATCTAAAGGACATTAACGACAGAAAAACTCTGAGAAATTACTCCAAGTTGAAGGAGATTGAAATGATGTGGCCATTGAATGCACTGTGTGTTCCTGGATTGACTGGATCCTGAACCAAAAGGGAAAGAGAGTTGGCTGAGCTGGCAAACTTTGAAGGAGGTCTTGAACTGGATGTTAATGTTGTGCCCTTGTTAGTTCCTCATTTGAAGGGTTTGCATTAGCTTCCTAGGACTACCATCACAAATTACCACAAGTGGAGCTTAAAATGAGAGAAATCTATTCACTGGAGTGGGTGTGTTCAGTCGCTCAGTCATGTCCAACTCTTTGCAACCCCAGGGACGGTAGCCCGCTCGGCTTCTCGTCCATGGGATTTCCCAAGCAAGAATACACAGCGGGTTGCCATTTCCTACTCTAGGGGCTCTTCCTGACCCAGGGCTCAAACCTGCGCCTCCTGCATCTCCTGTGTATCCTGTATTTTGCAGGCCGATCCTTTACCACTAGCACCACCCAGAAGCTAAATTCAAAATTGAGATGTCAGTCAGGGTTCACTTCTGAAGACCGGGGGCAAAACTGCCCCATGCCTTTCTGCTAGCTTCTGAAGGGTGCCGGCAATCCCTGCCATTCCCAGGCCTGTGGCAGCATCACTTTAGTGAGGCTTCCATCTTCACGTGGCCTTCTCCTCTGTATGTCTCTGGGTCCCTCTTTGCCCTCTCCTCTCACTATAAGAGCATCAGTCTACTGGATTTAGGGACCACACTAATCCCGTGATCTCATGTCGAGACCTTCAGTTCCATCAGTCTATTTTCAAATAAGACCACATTCTGAGTGAGGGAACACTATTCAACCCACAATAGGGTTTTATCCGGAAACACACGCTGGAGTGTTAGGGATGGCAGGGTGTTGTGAATGCAGCTTGCTCTCAAAAAGTTCAGATAGTGATAACGAGGGACTCAAGAATTCTTTGTGGAACATTCTCACAACTTTCTATACAGTTGAAATTATTTACAAATGAATCATTTACATTTTTTAAAACCTGCTTTTGACCTTTATTGAAGGTTTTCAGGGGGCAATATTCAAGAAACAATAAGGCAAGATGTTCAAGCTTCCACAGGTTCGGCCACCATTTGTCATCTTGTTTGAGGGTCTCAAAGTTTGGGGACAACCCTCCTTGACCGGGTAGGAAAGAGCATGAGAACCCCCATTCCTCTCAATGTCTTGCCCTTTCACATTTTCAGCATTTTCCAGGGCTTGAAATATTGTTTTGGGGTCAAGGAGATCAAATTTCAGAGGGAACTGATTTAGAATTTGGTCATAACCATGAGAAGTTTGGGGTTTCCCTGGTGACTCAGATGGTAAAGAATCTGCTTGCAATTCAGGACACTGGGGTTCGATCCCTGGGTCCAGAAGATTCCCCTAGACTAGGGAATGGCTACCCACTCTGGTATTCTTGTCTCAAGAATTCCATGGACTGAGGAGCTTGGAGGGCTACCGTCCATGGGGTCACAAAGGGTGAGACGTGACTGAGCAACCAACACACATGAGAGGGTTTGTTCTAGCAAAACCTGAGAGAGTAGGGGCTCATCTGGTTCCTAAGACTGGGTGCTGAGCCCTTGCCTCCAGGGCTGGGCACCCAAGCATTGGCCCAAGGATCACCCAGCGCCACATGTGCTGCGTGCCTTCAGTGTTTATTTTTAATCTGACTTTAGACTCATGTTTAGCCTTTTTGCTCTCACTTTTTCTTTCCTGATTTTCTTTTCTTTTTATTCCTATCAAAGAAAAGTGAATGTCACTCAGTCGTGTCCAACTCTTTGCGACCCAGAACTCTCTGAATTCTCCAGGCCAGAATACTGGAGTGGGTAGCCATTCCCTTCTCCAGTGGATCTTCCTGACCCAGGAATCAAACAGGCATCTCTTGGATTGTAGGCAGAGTATTTACCAGCTGAGCTACCAGGGAAGCTCCTATCAAAGAAAGAGAAATACAATTCCTTTTTGCCCATGTTTTTACTCTCAGTCTAAAATCTATCTCTGCGTGTTTTTAACCTTTTAATCTAGCCCATAAAAGGGCTTTGCCTTTTATTTTTCTGCTTGAAATCTCAGACACTTTACCCTTTATTGTTTTTCGTTACCTTTCAGATTTAGTGGGTTGTTGGTTGCTCTTGTTTTATTTTTCTTACGTTTACTTTTTACCTTTAATCTTTCAAACTTCCATTGGCCCTTTATCATCCTGCCCTAATTTTCCTTCGTTTCCTTTTCTTTCTCTTCCTTGCAATGACTGGCTTTGACAGTGACTGTTAAGAGGATAGTCCCTAGGGTATGAGGCATTTAGAGCAGTGACCGTGCAGGCTGTCTTCCCCATCTGTCTCTCAAGCCTCTAGTCTAGTTCCCACCATAGTCCTCACAGAATCCTTGCCCTGTCTTCAGAAATTTCATGCACTCCAGGGCTATGATTCTCTTAAAAATATTGTTTACATCTCACATAATCCAATCATCTGTGTTTTAAAGTCAGTGATCTTTAATATCTACCCAAACCTTGAACAAAACCTGCTGGTAAAAATCTGTGACATTTTACAAGGCGAAAGGACGGGGTCAAGGAGGTCACAGCAGCCTGGCTGGATGTGGTTGACCCACTTGGCCCTGAGCCCTGGACAGGAATTCTACAGAAGTACAGTCATCAGGCCCATACAAGACTTGTTTTCCTGTCTGTTTCCAATATGCTTATTTCCGAGGTGTGTCACCTTCCTTCCAGGCTGGCCAGGAAAGGTTGCTGGGTGTGTGGTCCTCCAGGCTTCCCTCCAAAGACAGTACTGGAAAAACTGGCCAATGTGGAGATTATTCTGAATGAGTTTTTAAAATAACAACGCAGTTCTCTCCAAGGTGAACCTCTATTATCAGGATCCATTCTGTACCTCCCAGATGCACTTGGAAAATCTTAACAAGAGATGAATGGGAGTCTCATTTTCTCTCCATATCATAAAACATCTCTCATTCCCTACCCCTGCATCTCTGTTCTGACTTTTGCCATTTCCTCCAGGATGGAATGGCCTTTCCTGGTGGCTCAGTGGTAAAGAATCTGCCTGCCGTGCAGAAGATGCAGAAGACGCGGTTTCGATCCCTGGGTAAGGAAGATGCCCTGGAGGAGGGCATGACAACCCGCTCCAGTATTCTTGCCTGGAGAGTTCCATGGACAGAGGAGCCTGATGGGCTACAGTGTACAGGTTCACAAAGAGCCAGACCTGACTAAGGAGACTGAGTGTGTACTTCAGGACAGAGTATTGGTTTTGTTTTACTGTCTTCACTAATCCAGGGAAGAAGAGGAGAGTTCCAAAGACTCCTTCTCTTCCTGCATAACTATACTAGCTATTATCTCAAAGACCAAGGAAGCAATGCCGGGGTAAAACCAGCACCAAGTATGTCCATCATGATTGTACATTCAGGTCCTGGGGAAAGGACCACCAGATAGATCAGTGAGCCCAGTGGACTCCCTATAAGCCAGACTCAGGCCAGAATACCATTTATTACCTGGTCCTAATATGTCTCCATTCAAACAGGGGTGCCATGATCCTCTAACTCTGAGGGTGATCAATGTCATTATGCAAGAAAATAACCACAACAATCACTGTAGAAAGCCTAGGACAAACATTACTACATACAATTGTGATGTTGTGGAGTTTTCCTTGAAATAATCCAGCTTCTTCTTCAGTCAGTGGGTCTGAAAACTATCTCAGGACCAGAAAATGGGAAAAGGATTGTGACTTTTAATTGTGGCAGCTGCCCCTGTCTGTCCTTTACTTTTCTGATTGTTAATATTGCCCGTGTTTGATGCCCATCTATAGTGTCTTAGCAACACGTGTTCTATTAACCGTCTCCATAACTGTGTAGATTTGGTTCCTTGGCTGACCAACTGACCTGCCCGTCACCTCCTATCTCCTGAAGCATGTGGTCATTGGGGTGGGTTTTCCAGTCTTATACTGTACAGATATATTATGGCCCTCTTTTCTGACCTTTCCCTCCACACCCTGCCACAGCATTTCTGGCACATCTACTTGATTGAACACGGGCCATTGCTTCCTCCAATCTTCTGGGAGCTATCTTTGCTCTGTCACCTGGGATCTTTGCCAGAGAGTTAAATCTTATATCCCAGGAGAAGGCTCCAGTATCTATAAAATTTCCCTTATCCAACTGTATTTTCTATCTCATAATATAAATATATACCCAGAATTTGTCTAAATGGGTTTGGTAAGACAGCAGACATGGAAATGGTTGTTAGGAAGGAAGACATTTATACTCACAGATACCCAGACACAGGAGGCACGACACCCATGCAGAACCACATGGGGAAAGAGAAGGAATGGCTTTGAGTCAGAAGAAGGAAGAGGAGAGTGTGACCCAGAGCCTTTGGAGGGTTTTCTTGGAAAGGAATAAGTGAGGCAGGTACTATTAGGGGAGACACAGACTGAAACTGCCCACCCTGGCAAGGTACCATAGTAACCATTTGTTTAAGTATTTTACAGTGGGAGATCCTGGTAAGGAACACAGAACTAACAAGCTACCACCAACCAGAAAATTCAGGAAAGGTCCAAAGGAGATGCCACATGTCCTACCAACCTCTCAGAATCCTCCTTTTTGGAATCTATCTTGACTGAGCAATGTGTGTACCACCAGGAAAGACCCTGAATCAGAATGATTGGTCAGAGACAAGCTAGAAACTAATCCCATTGCCATAAAACCCAAGACTGTGAGCCATGTGGCAGAGCACTTTTCCTGGGTTCCCTCACCCTGCTGCTGGCCACCTGGGCGCCCCCTCCCAGTAAAGTCTTTTGCTTTGTCTCCTCAGACGATTCGCTTCTGAGTGTTAGACAAGAGCCCACTCTCAGGCCTTGGAAGGGCCCCCCCCACTTCCTGTAACAGTATTCTGAGTAGATTTAAGACACACAGTTTGAATAATTTCCCCAGGTTCTGGACTATAAGAGTGTCCGCAGTTGTCCCATACCCAGCCCTGGGGTGATACTGGCTTGGTGTGTGGGAGTCTCTTAAAGGAGACAGCTGAGGAATATGGGGTTAGGATGGGTTGGTGTGCATATGAGAAGTGCACTCTCATGAGAGTTATTTGCTCTCTCTAGGAATGAGAGTAGCAGTCTCTTCAGAATCAAAGACCCAGATGCCAGAGCACTAAGAAAACAGAGAATAAGAAAATATAGTCAATACATCCCCCACTCTCCCCCTACCCCCCATTCTTAGACTCAGCACTCTGAGAACCTGGCCTCTCTGTACACTGCTGGCTCCTTCCAGGAGATGTTGGCCAGGCCCTGCAGCCCCTTCAGTGTATAATTCCTTTTCTCCCTTAGCAAATTTAGCTCTTTCCCAGCTGGAGAATGGTCTCTCTTCATGCTAGTTATTGGCCTACCAACCAAGAGGACAGGTGAGGGCAGACCCTGATGAAGGTGCCTGCTGTCACACAAGGGAGTGGCCTCTAAAGTGTCTCAAGGCTTGTCGGGATAGACATTAGACCTTAATATGGAGAAGGGAGCTGATTCTGTGGACAGAAGAATCAGGAGCATCAACCCAGACATCTGAACTTTGTATTTCCAGATCCCATTCTTTACTCATGAGAGTCCTGACTTGGACAGAGCAAACCTTTCTAGGCTGAGTGTTCCACACTCTAGAGCTCAGCTACTCCTTCAGTTATAAATCCTGGGCTGGTCTTCAGCTTTTCTGCCCTTTGGCTACAGGGGCTACAGATTCCTTTATATGCTGCCAAGAAAGCCTCTGACTTTTGTAACTACCTCGTAATCTATGCAATCACTGTCAGCCTTTCATTTTCCAAAGCATCAATTGCCTCCCAGAAATAGTCATCTAAATCCATCGTCCTTCTAATTCCTTTTCCCCCTCATTTCTTAAATGTGTAATACATTTCACCTATGAGTGCATTTCATTTCACTGGCATATCATCCCAGTTCACTACTGGTCAAAGCTTTATCATTTGCACTGCTACCTTCTACCAGGGCTAAGATGGTCCACAACTACCAATTATGAAGTTAACTTTGCCAACTGGACAACAGGTGCTTCAGCTGCACAATCCCATCTTAGCGTCCTCTTCTTGGACTATTGCTGATAGCAACAGATACAGGTTGAGTCCCTAGGAAACAGACTGTGAGATGGAGATCAACATGCAGGAAGCTTATTAGAGAGTGTGTTCTTGGGATTAACCTCCCTGGAGAAAGAGAGGGAAATGACTGCAAGGAGAAGTTGGGCTGTGCTGTGTTCTCAACAAAAGCCTCAGCTGACCCCATGGGGAACTTTAATACCGGGTTGCCCCTTCAGAGTTGTCATGATTTGGGGCAAGGCATGTGAGGCATTATACCCTCACAAATAACAGTCATTGGATACAGGCTACCCCAAGAAGAGGATGTGACCTTGAGCAGGATGGACCTCTGTAGCCAAGGGTAATTTCTGCAGAAGGCAAACAGCTCAGGTCTCTCAGGCAGCAGCACTCCTGGAGTCCTTCAGATCTTCAGGGGACCACGGATGGGCTAGACCGTCCTGCATCTTGCAGTCTGGACATGAGCTATCATTTTTTAAAGGTTTGTTTTTTTTTTAATTTTTAATGTTGTTATTGTTGTTCAGTCTATCAGTCATGTCTGACTCTATGCAACCCCATTTATTGCAACACACCAGGCTTCTCTATCTTTTGCTATCTCACGGGGTACACTCAAACTCATGTCCACTGAGTTGATGATGCCATCCAACCATCTCATCCTGTCACCCCCTTCTCCTCCTGCCTTCAGTCTTTCCCATCATCAGGGTCTTTTCCAGTGAGTCAGCTCTTCTCATCAGATGGCCAAAGTATTGGAAATTCAGCTTCAGCATCAGCCTTTGCAATGTATATTCAGAGTTGATTTCTTTCAGGACTGACTGGTTTGATCTCCTTGCTGTCCAATGGACTCTCAAGAGTCTTCTTCACCACCACAGTTTGAAAACATCAGTTCTTCAGTACTCACCCTTCTTTACAGTCCAACCCTCAAACTTTGTAATATGCTGTCTAAGTTTGTTGTAGCTTTTCTTCCAGGGAGCAAGCATCTTTTAATTTTATGTGGACAATTTTTAAAGTCTTATTGAATTTGTTGCAATATTGCTTCTGTTTTACGTTTTGGTTTTTTGGCCCTGAAGCATAAGGGATCTTAGTTCCCTGGGATGGAACCTTTACCTCCTGCATTGGAAGCTGAAGTCTTAACCACTGAACCACCAGGGAAGTCGCTGGACGTAATTTATTTCAACATCCTTATTCCCCCTCAAGGTGCATGCTATCTGCTTACACAGATGGTCTCTCTCTTATGATTATATAACTCGTATTTACATTTCCTTCTCCATGACAGAATTAGTTAATTTTCGGACTTTAACTACCTGGATTTGTAATACATCTAAACAGCAAGGAATAGAAATGGGAGCATCGATTTCCTATGGGTAACTTCTCTGGAAACAGATGTGTTAACATAAATCAAATATTTCTCACATTTATTTAAAGAGCAGGATCTGGAAACTCAGAATACAGAAGACTAATAATTTTGCTTTGAAGTACTTGAAAGAGGTTGTTGGAAATGCTATCCCCCAAGATTCTGCTTTCTGCTATGAGAACAGTGTGACGTTACATTAACAGCTCGCCTGCATAGATACAAGAATCGTTTGCTAAGTTAATTGCCATTTGAGGTTTTGAAAGTAGGCAAAATGTGAATGAAACCACCCTTTGAACATTCTGGTTGTTTTCTTTGAAAGAGTTTTGTGAGGAGAAGTATTCCCTCTTGACACAGAGGTCATTTATTACAAAACGTTTCTCTATGTAAGAAGATCACTGGCTACGTCCCGAAGAAATTTTTCACAGGAAGTCTTGCCACAAAGGAATTTGACCTATGTTTCCATAGCCACTGATCAGTGTCAAGGTTGTTTGGTTTTTCTGGAGCTAGGCCAACTCAGGTGGGAATAAAAAGAAATTGTTTCAAGTTCAGACTAAACACAAGGACTGAGAAGCCAGCAGGAGTTCCCTATGACTCCCAAGAGTGAAATGATACGTGTATGGTGGCCATGCTATGTGCATGGTCCACAGGACCTGGTGATGGTTCAGAGGTGCTCAAAGACTCTGGGTTCAGTTCAGTCCAGTTGCTCAGTCATGTCCGACTCTTTGCAACCCATGAATCACAGCACGCCAGGCCTCCCTGTCCATCACCAACTCCCGGAGTTCACTCAGACTCACGTCCATCGAGTCAGTGATGCCATCCAGCCATCTCATCCTCTGTTGTCCCCTTCTCCTCCTGCCCCCAATCCGTCCCAGCATCAGGGTCTTTTCCAATGAGTCAGCTCTTCGCATGAGGTGGCCAAAGTACTGGAGTTTCAGGCTCAGCATCAGTCCTTCCAATGAACACCCAGGACTGGTCTCCTTTAGGATGGACTGATTGGATCTCCTCGCAGTACAAGGGACTCTTCAAGAGTCTTCTCCAGCACCACAGTTCAAAAGCATCAATTCTTCGGTGCTCAGCTTTCTTCACAGTCCAACTCTCACATCCATACATGACCCCAGGAAAAACCATAGCCTTGACTAGACAGACCTTTGTTGGCAAAGTAATATCTCTACTTTTTAATATGCTGTCTAGGTTGGTCATAACTTTCCTTCCAAGGAGTAAGCGTCTTTTAATTTCATGGCTGCAGTCACCATCTGCAGTGATTTTGGAGCCCAAAAAAATAAAGTCTGACACTGTTTCCACTGTTTCCCCATCTATTTCCCAGTGATGGGAAAAGTGATGGGACCAGATGCCATGATCTTCGTTTTCTGAATGTTGAGCTTTAAGCCAACTTTTTCACTCTCCTCTTTCACTTTCATCAAGAGGCTTTTTAGCTCCTCTTCACTTTCTGCCAGAAGGGTGGTGGCATCTTCATATCTGAGGTTATTGATATTTCTCCCAGCAATCTTGATTCCAGCTTGTGCTTCTTCCAGCCCAGCATGTCTCATGGTGTACTCTGCATAGAAGTTGAATAAGCAGGGTGACAATATACAGCCTTGACATACTCCTTTTCCTATTTGGAACCAGTCTATTGTTCCATGTCCGGTTCTAACTGTTGCTTCCTGACTTGTGTATAGGTTTCTCAAGAGGCATGTCAGGTGGTCTGGTATTCCTATCTCTTGAAGAATTTTCCACAGCTTATTGTGATCCACACAGTCAAAGGCTTTGGCATAGTCAATAAAGCAGAAATAGATGTTTTTCTGGAACTCTCTTGCTTTTCCCATGATCCAGCAGATGTTGGCAATTTGATCTCTGGTTTCTCTACCTTTTCTAAAGCCAGCTTGAACATCTGGAAGTTCACGGTTCACGTATTGCTGAAGCCTGGCTTGGAGAATTTTGAGCATGACTTTACTAGCATGTGAGATGAGTGCAATTGTGTGGTAGTTTGAGCATTCTTTAGCATTGCCTTTCTTTGGGATTGGAATGAAAACTGACCTTTTCCAGTCCTGTGGCCACTGCTGAATTTTCCAAATTTGCTAGCATATTGAGTGCAGCACTTTCACAGCTTCATCTTCAGGATTTGGAATTCCATCACCTCCACTAGCTTTGTTCATAGTGATGCTTCCTAAGGCCCACTTGACTTCACATTCCAGGATGTCTGGCTCTAGGTGAGTGATCACACCATCGTGATTATCTGGGTCATGAAGATCTTTTTTGTACAGTTCTTCTGTATATTCTTGCCACCTCTTCTTAATATCTTCTGCTTCTGTTAGGTCCATACCATTTCTGTCCTTTATCGAGCCCATCTTTGCATGAAATGATACGTGTATGGTGGCCATAGTATGTTCATGGTCCACAGGAACTGGTGATGGTTCAGAGGTGCTCAGAGACAGTGGGTAGGAGAGCCCAAAGAGAAGGCCTGAGTTTATGGGGTTCTTTTTTGCTTTTATCATTTTTCTTTTCAGTTAAAAGAAAAATAAATCAATTTGCAATTAAATTTTATTATTCATATCAACAGTGTAACAATAAACTATGTTTGGGTTTATCTTGTTGTACCCCATCCCCTGCTTACAACACAGACACCAGAATTCTTAACAGTGAAAAGACAGTGGTTTTTGGAGATAGAGAAGTAAAGGGAGGCCAGTTCATGAGTTGGATCTGGGCCCCACTTGTTTATGTCTCAGATGCACAGAGGTTTTTATGGTGGTAAGATTAAGCAAATAAACATGCAGATGGCCAGTTAAATTTTCTCTTGCTTTTGGCTGCACTGGGTCTTCATTGCTTTCTCTAGTTACTGTGTGTGGGCTTCTCATTGTGGTGGCTTCTCTTGAGGATCACGGGTTCTAGGGTGTGGACTCAGTAGTTGTGGTGCACAGGCTTAAGATTCCGAGGCATATGGAATCTTCCCAAACCAGGAACTGAACCTGTGTCCCCTGAACTGCCAGGCAGATTCTTAAGAACTGGATGACCAAGGAAGACAAACCCAGTTAAATTTGAATTTCAGATAAATAATAAATACTTTTTCATACAAGTATATCCCAAATGTTGCACAGTTCAGTTCAGTTGCTCAGTCGTGTCCGACTCTTTGCGACCCCATGAATTGCAGCACGCCAGGCCTCCCTGTCCATCACCATCTCCCGGAGTTCACTCAGATTCACGTCCATCGAGTCAGTGATGCCATCCAGCCATCTCATCCTCTGTCATCCCCTTCTCCCCCTGCCCCCAATCCCTCCCAGGATCAGAGTCTTTTCCAATGAGTCAACTCTTCGCATGAGGTGGCCAAAGTACTGGAGTTTCAGCTTCAGCATCAGTACTTCCAATGAATAGTCAAGACTGATTTCCTTTAGGATGGACTGGTTGGATCTCCTTGCAGTCCATGGGACTCTCAAGAGTCTTCTCCAACACCACAGTTCAAAGCATCAATTCTTCGGCACTCAGCTTTCTTCACAGTCCAACTCTCACATCCATACATGACCACTGGAAAAACCATAGCTTTGACTAGACGGACCTTAGTTGGCAAAGCAATGTCTCTGCTTTTGAATATGCTATCTAGGTTGGTCATAACTTTCCTTTCAAGGAGTAAGCGTCTTTTAATTTCATGGCTGCAATCACCATCTGCTGTGATTCTGGAGCCCCCCCAAAAAAAGTCTGACACTGTTTCCACTGTTTCCCCATCTATTTCCCATGAATTTGCATAGTACCCTATAAATCATATCCCATTGTATCCTGTATTTTGGGCTTCCCCGTTGGCACTAGTGTTAAAGAACCTGCCTGCCAATGTAAGAAACAAAAGAGACACAGGTTCAATCCCTAGGTCAGGAAGATACCCTGGAGAAGAGCATGGCAACCCATTCCATTATTCTTGCCTAGAGATTGCCATGGACACAGGAGCCTGGCAGGCCCATAGGACTGCAAAGAATCAGACATGACTGAAGCAAGTGAGCACACACGCACACATCCTGTGTTTTACCTGGCAACCATACTGCATTTTCAAGTGAAAACTGTTAGGCTATGCTTGGGGATTTGCAAGGTGAATAGGACCAACAATGTGACTGCCCATGACAAAAGAAAGGAAATGAGCTGAGCCATGAAAGAAGTGACAAAGAGGAAACTAAAACTGAGTTAGACAGCCAAACAAAATCAGGCTGTCCAATTAAATAAAAATAAATGCTTACTGGATCTTACACGCCAAAATAGATCAGCAGACTTGGCTTGGCAAACAAGTGAGACCAATAGCAAATAGCTGCTGCAATGAGCATGTACTGGTTTGCAGTCCAAGAGGAGTAGGGGTGTGGCATGATGGCAGTTGCCATGCGTATTTCCAGTGAGAAATGAATGCTAATGTTGACCTGTGGTTTTAGAGTTTTAAGAGGTAGGGCAAGCCTCCACTGTGATTAACTCACTCTCCATGGAGAGATCTGGCAGGAAAATTTTTTGGCCATTGTCAAACCAGAACAACAAAGCAGCCAGGGATTCTTTGGGGGTCCTTTGCACTGAAGATCAGTGCCAAAGTTCAGATGCCCACAGGTCTCTCAGGGCAACAAATTATGTCTCTACTTGCCCATTCAGGTAATTAAGGGGTCCCTAAAGCTACTAGACAGCATATTCAAAAGCAGAGATATTACTTTGCCAACTAAGGTCTGTCTAGTCAAGGCTATGGTTTTCCCAGTGATCATGTATGGATGTGAGAGTTGGACTGTGAAGAAGGCTGAGTGCCGAAGAATTGATGCTTTTGAACTGTGGTGTTGGAGAAGACTCTTGAGAGTCCCTTGGACTGAAAGGAGATCCAACCAGTCCATTCTGAAGATCAGTCCTGGGATTTCTTTGGAAGGAATGATGCTAAAGCTGAAACTCCAGTACTTTGGCCACCTCATGCAAAGAGTTGACTCATTGGAAAAGACTTTGATGCTGGGAGGGATTAGGGGCAGGAGGAGAAGGGGACAACAGAGGATGAGATGGCTGGATGGCATCACTGACTCAATGGACTTGAATCTGAGTGAACTCCGGGAGTTGGTGATGGACAGGGAGGCCTGGCGTGCTGCAGTTCATGGGGTCACAAAGAGTCGGACACAACTGAGCGACTGAACTGAACTGAACTGAAAGCTACAATAATTAAAATTGTGTGCAACAGTTGCAGAATTGAGAGATGAAAGAAATAGTATTAAAAGTCTTTGTCACTTTCTGTGATGTGATCGTATGATAAAAGTAAAGCATAAAGTGTTCACTCAATGACAGTGGGACAATTGGCTCACCATTTGAACGAAAATAATTGAAATTGATTCCCTTGAGGAGGATTAACATAATTGTCTTTTACTTGGTCATCTAAAATAAGAGCAGTTATCTTTCTCAAAACAAAAAACTCTCCCAATGGGCACTGGGTCCTAGAAGGGACTTCTAGAGAGTCCACTTTCCCCAGCATTTCTCCTAACTAGATTCAGGGCCACCTTTAGATTTGATGCTTCAAGAGCAGAGGGAGGTGACTCCATGAAGTGGGGAGATGAGGGGGGGAATATAAGAGACATGTATGGAATTGACAGCCCTGAAGAAAGCAATCACGAAATTCAACCTACAAACACTTAGAGATTCAAACTTGCCTTCCTAAGCCAGTATATAGCCATTGCATATTTAAATACATCAAGAGTTTCCCTGATTTCTAAATCCCTCAAAGGCTCAAGAGTGTCCCCAGCTCTGACAAATTTCTAATGAGAAAATGATATATAAACATGTTATTTTTAAAAAAGCAATACCTTACACCCCAGCTTTTGTTGTTTGTAAATCTGTACCCCACCATCACATGTAATCACAGACATTCAATACATAAAAGAGTATGGAGCTTGTTTCAGCAGATTAAGCTCTGAGACCTTGACAGGTTACTGCTGTTTCCTTGAATTCTGTCTCTTCTAAGATGCAAGGGATGCACCGGGGGCTCTCTGAGATTGCTTCTAACATGTGACTCTGTGATTCTATAATCACTAAAAGTGCATTGTTTGATGGGCTAGTTGACATTTAGACAGGGCTGCTCAATCTTTTTGTTTAAAACACTGTCATTATCATTAACATACTTGGGTAACGTTACTGAGTCTGGAAAAACAGAACAAAAAACAAAAGTCTTAATATGAATAGTTTTGATCTTTTTTCACCAGATTTTCTGTCTCTAGTTGGACTTTTTTAGGTTTTGGAAGCAATTCAAAAAGACAAATGTAAAGCCACAGCCCTTACATCAGTAATCAGAGCGGGGGAAAATGATCAGGAAAAAAAGAAACCAATCATTCACTTGATTCTCTTCCTTTTCCCTCTTGCACTGAGGCCATCGAACTGGTTTGCCCAGCTTTGGAGTAACTAGTAAATTTTGTATTGTTTCTTACGAAGACACTAAAAGAGTGGTCCCAAGACAGATTGGGGAAGACAGTACAAGACCAACTTAAGTGTAAAGAATATCCAGTGTACCAACTCTGCTATAAACAGAATAACCATTTTCAAGTGAACTATTCAAAGATCGTGAGTTGGGGATGACCTATAACTACAGAAGAACATTTAGTTTACTCAAACATTTTCTTGGTGCCTTCAAAAACAACGTTTGTTTTCTTGGAGAGCATAGCATAGCTGTGACTCAGTCTTGACTCAAAATTCCCTGACCAGTTGAAGAAGAGAAAAAACAATTCAGTTCTCAAGAGAAAAACAACAATTCAGTCTGGTTTAGGAGGAGTCATCTTGAGCCAGCTTCCAGAAACGTGATTAAGCAGCTTTCCTGCCCCACAGAGAATGTCACTTTTCTTCAAAATGTCACCTGTCCTCCAGTTTGGAGGAATTGGGGGCAAGTCTCACAGTTGAGCAAAGAATGCTCTCTGTGCCTCAATTTCTGTGCCTGTTAAGCCTAAGATATGATTTCTACTTCTCCTGCTGGCCTACCTTTATCACCAGGACTGATGTGGACTAAGCATTAACTTGGTGACAGGCACATTACTTACCCCATGTATTCATCATAGTAATTCTAAGATACTTTTTTCGCCATCTTATAGAATTGGAGAATGAGCTGTCAGAAGGTCAACAGCTTTCCTAGGCCCCACACCCAATGAGTCAAACCAGAATTTTTGTGGGCAAAGTCTTGTACAAGCACTTTTTAAATGTCTGTTTTCCTTTAATCAAGGTATTATATACAAAAAATATTCATCTATCTTAAGTGAGAAATTTGATAAGCTTTAATAATGATATGAAAGCTGGTAACCATCACCACTGTCTAGGTATATAGTAGTTCTCTCTCTTCAAAAACTGCCTTGTATCATCTTTACAGTTGATCCCCTCTCCTTACCTCAGTCACTGATCACTTTCTCTCACTGTAAATAAAGGAAATAAATACCTTTTATTTTTTAAAAGGCAATAAAATACCTTTTATTTCCTTTCTCATCTTACTGCCTTCCCTAGGACTTCAAATACCGTATTGAAAAAAGTTAGTGGGCTTCCCTTGTGGCTCAGCTGGTAAAGAATCTGCCTGTAATGCGGAAGACCTGGGTTTGATCCCTGGGTTGGGAAGATCCCCTGGAGAAGGGAAAGGCTACCCACTCCAGTATTCTGGCCTGGAGAATTCCATGGACTGTATAGTCCACAGGGTTGCAAAGAGTAGGACATAACTGAGCGACTTCACTTTCACTTTTCACTTTCATGCATTGGAGAAGGAAATGGCAACCCACTCCAGTGTTCTTGCTGGAGAATCCTAGGGATGGGGGAGCCTGGTGGGCTGCCATCTATGGGGTCACACAGAGTCGGACACAACTGAAGCGACTTAGCAGCAGCAGCACATGCTAGCAAAGAAATGCTCAGAATTCTCCAAATCAGGGTTCACAGTATGTGAACCATGAACTTCCAGATGTTCAAGCTGGATTTAGAAAAGGCAGAGGAACAAGAGATCAAATTGCCAACATCCTCTGGCTCATCCAAAAAGCAAGGGAATTGCAGAAAAGCATCTACTTCTGCTTTATTGGCTATGCCAGAGCCTTTGACTGTGTGGATCACAACAAACTGTGGAAAATTCTTAAAGAGATGGGAATACCAGATGCACACCTTACCTGCCTCTTGAGAAACCTGTGTGTAGGTCAAGAAGCAACAGTTAGAACTGGACATGGGACAACAGACTGCTTCCAAATTGGGAAAGGAATATGTCAAGGTTGTATACTGTCTTATATACAATAGGGTTATATTGCATACAGAGTATATTGTCTTATATACCCTGCTTATTTAACTTCTATGCAGAATATATCATGTGAAATGCCAGGCTGGATGAAGATTGCTGAAATCAATGAAGCAATGAAACCAAGAAGATTGCTGGAAGAAGATTGCTGGGAGAAATATCAATAACCTCAGATACACAGATGACATCACCTTTATGGCAGAAAGCGAAGAAGAACTAAGGAGCCTCTGGATGAAAGTGAAAGAGGAGAGTGAAAAATCTGGCTTAAAACTCAACATTTGGAAAACTAAGATCATGGCATCTGGTCCCATCACTTCATGGCAAATAGATGGGAAAACAATGGAAACAATGAGAGACTTTATTTTTTTTTGAGCTCCAAAATCACTGTAGATGGTGACTGCAGCCATGAAATTCAAGGACACTTGCTCCTTGGAAGAAAAGCTATGACCAACCTAGACAGCATAATAAAAAGCAGAGACATTGCCAACAAAGGTCCATCTAATCAAAGCTATGATTTTTCCAGTAGTCATTATGGATGTGAGAGTTGGACCATAAACAAAGCTGAGCGCCAAAGAATTGAGGCTTTGAACTGTGGTGTTGGAGAAAACTCTTGAGAGTCCCTTGGACTGCAAGGAGATCCAACCAGTCCATCCTAAAGTAAATCAATCCTGAATGTTTATTGGAAAGACTGAAACTCCAATACTTTGTCCACCTGATGCGAAGAACTGATTCACTGGAAAAGACCCTGATGCTGGGAAAGACTGAAGGCAGGAGAAGGGGACAACAGAGGATGAGATGGTTGGATGGCATCACTGACACGATGGACATGAGTTTTAGCAAGCTCTGGCAGTTGGTGATGGACAGGGAGGCCTTGCATGTTGCAGTCCATGTGGTTGCAAAGAGTCAGACACAACTGAGTGACTGAACTGAACTGAAGTGATAATTACATTACTTGACTTTCAAATGTTGAATCAGACTAACATATCTGGGATAAATCTCACTTGATCATGGTACATAATTCTTTTTATACAGTGTTGGATTCAATTTACTTGTATTTTGTTGAGGAGTTTTGCACCTATGTTCATGATAGATAATTGGTTGGTAGTTTTCTTTCTCATAATGTCTTTCGTTTTGATATAAGGGCAATGCTGACCTCATAAGATGGATTAGAAAGAATTCCTTTTAATAGGTTATGGAAGATATAGAGAGTTAGTCTGATTTGTTCATTCATTGTGTGGTGGAATTTAGCAGTGAATTCATCTGGGTCTGATGCTTTCTGTTTTGGAAGGCACAAAAATTGATTCCATTTCTTTAATAGACATGAAGAAGTGAAATGAAAGTCACTTGGTCGTGTCCGACTCTTAGCGACCCCATGGACTGTAGCTCACCAGGCTCCTCTGTCCATGGGATTCTCCAGGCAAGAATACTGCAGTGGGTTGCCATGCCCTCCTTCAGGGGATCTTCCCAACCCAGGGATCGAGCCCAGGGATCAAACCCAGCTCTGTGGCATCACAGGCAGATTCTTTACCGTCTGAGTCACCAGGGAAGCCCAAGAATACTGGAATGGGTAGCCTATCCCTTATCCAGGGGAACTTCCTGACCCAGGAATCAAACCCTTGTCTCCTGCATTGCAGGCGGATTCTTCACCAGCTGAGCTAATAGATATAAACCTATTCAAATTGTCTGTTATTTTGTGTGTAAATTTGGCAGGTTGTGCCTTTCAAGGAACTGGTCCATTTCATCTAGGTTTTCGAATTTGTGGGTATAGAGTTGTTCATAGTATTATTATTATTATTACCTGATATTAGTAACCTGTGTTCTCTCTCTTTGATTTCTTTTTAACTTGCCTAAAGGTTGATCAATTTTATTAATCTTTTCTGAGAACTAGCTTTTGAATTTATTGATTTTCTCTGTTGATTTTCTGATTTCAGTTTTATTGATTTCTGCTCTAAATTTTACTATTTCTTTTCTTCTGCTTACTTTGGATTTAATTTGCTCTTTTTCTATATTCCTGAGGAGAAAACTTAGATTCTTGATTTTAAATATTTCTTCTTTTCAATATATGCATTTACAGCCAAAAATTTTCCTTTAAGCTCTGCTCTCATTGCATCTCATGGATTTTAAGTTCTATTTTCATTTTCATTTAGTTCAAAATATGTTTTAATTTCTCTTGAGGTTCCTTCTTTGATGAATGTGTTATTTACAAATGTACTATTCAATCTCCATGTACTGGGGAGATTTTCCAGCTATCATTCTGTTATTGGTTTCTAGATTAATTCCACTGTGGTCTGACAGGAGATATTGTATGACTTCCGTTCTTTTAAATTTGCTAAGGTGTGTTTTATGGCCCTGAATGTGACCTATTTTGGTGAGTGTTTCATGTAAGCTTCAGAAGAATGTATATTCTTCTGAATATACAGAAGAATGTTGTTGGATAAAGCAATCTACAGATGTCCATTCCATCCAGTTGATTGATGGTGTTGTTGAGTTCAACTATGTATTTATTGATTTTCTGCCTGCTGTATCTGTACATTTCTGATAGAGGGGTATTGAGACCTCCAATTACAATAATGGAGACATCTATTTTTCATTGCAGTTCTGTTAGTTTTTTTTTTTGACTTATGTAGTTTGACACTCTGCTATTAGACACATACACATTAAGAATTGTTATGTCTTCTTTGAAAATTGACCCCTTTATCATTATGTAATGCCCCTATTTAGCCCTAATAATCCTCCTTTCTTTGAATCCTGCTTTGATTCAAATACAGGTAGTCTCACTTTATTTTTATTAGTCTTAACAGGTATATCTTTCTCCATTCATTTGCTTCTAATTTATATGTGACTTTAAAGTGGGTTTCTTATAGACAACGTATAGCTGGGTCTTGTTTTTGCCCTGTCTTTCATTTGGGGTGTTTAGACTAAAGACATTAGAAGTGAGTTTGGATATAGCCTTCTCTTGTGGCTCAGTTGGTAAAGAACATACCTGCAGTAGAGCAGACATGAGTTTAGCCCCTGGGTAAGGAAGGTGCCCCGGAGAAGGAAATGGCAACCCATTCCAGTATTCTTGCCTGGGAAATCCCATGGACAGAGGAGCCTGGTGGGCTACAGTCCATGGGGTTGCCAGAGTTGAACACAACTTAGCGACCAGACCGCCATGGATAGAGCTGGATCATTATCTAACATGACTTTTACTCTTTTCTATGGGTTGCCCTTGTTCTTTGTTCCTATTATTGTCCTTCACTCTTTTTATCTACTTTTGCGGTTTTAACTGGGCATTTTATAAGATTCCATTGTCTCTCTTTCTTGGCATCTCAGTTATACTTCTTTATAAAAAATGTTTTAGTGGTTGCTGTATAGTTTGAATATACATTTTCAAATATCCCAACTCTACTTCCAAATAACACTATATAACTTCAGGGTGAGACCAAGTACCTGGTAATAACAGCATAATCCTAATTCCTCCCTCCATCCCTTGTGTCATTGCTGCCATTTATTTCACTTATATATAAGCACATATAAGCATATGTACATAAACTTAAGCATGTGTAGGCGTATATAATTGAGTACATTTTTTGCTATTATTATTTTGAACAAACTGTTCAAAATAGTGTTACATCAATAAAAAATAAGAAAAGTAAGTATTTGTATTTTACCTTCACTTATTCCTTCTCTAATGCTCTTTCTTTATGTAGGTCTAATTTTCTGATCTATATAATTTTCCTTCTCTCTAAAGAACTTCTTTTAACATTTCTTGCAAGGCAAGAAATTCCTCAGTTTTGTTAGAAAAAATTTACTTACTTCTCCTTCACTTTTAAAGGAAAATTTTAGAGGGCACATATTTTTAGGTTGGACTTTTTCTCTCAATACTTTAAATACATCACTCCACTTTTTTCTTGCTTACATAATTTTTGAGAATTTGCGTGTGATTCTTATCTTTGCTCTTCTATAGGTAAAGTGTTTCCCACCCCCTGACCCCCCACTGGCTTTTTCTTTATCTTGTAATTTTTTCTCCCCTTTAACTTTGATTTTCTGTAATTTGAATATCTGTCTATGTGTAGTTTTTTGGCAGCTATCTTGCATGGTGTTCTCTGAACTTTCTGGATCTGTGGTTTGGTATCTGACATAAATTTGGGAAGTTTCTCAATCAGCTTGCAAATACTTCTGTCCTTTTCTTTTTTCCTTCTCCTTCTGATGTTCTAATTACATATATATTACCTTTTACAATCGTCCAACCGTTCTTGAATGTTCTCTTCTGCTTTTTTCAGACTTCTTCCTCTTTGCTGTTTAGTCTTGAAGGTTTCTACTGCTATATCCTCAAGCTCAGAGGTTCTTTTAGACACATCTGGTCTACTGATAAGTCCATCAAAGGCGTTCTTCATTTCAGTTATAGGGCTTTTGATTGCCAGGATTTCCTTTTGGTTCTTTTTCAAAATTTCTACTTCTCTGCTTATATTGCCCATCTGTTGTTTAATGCTCTCAACTTTATCCATTAGAGCCCTTAACACAGTAACTATAGTTGTTTTGAATTCCTAGTCTGATCATTCTAATAGCTTTGCCATGTCTGAGTTTTCAGTGTTTCTGATACTAGTTCAGTTTCCTCAGAGTGTGTTTTTTGACTTTTAATATGTTTTGTCATTTTTTCCCTTGACATCTGATATGATATACCAGTTAAAAGAAGCTGCTGTAAGTATTTGGTCGTGTGGTGAAGTGTGGGGCAGGGGGAGGCGGTCTAAAGCCCTGCGGTTGGTCTCAGGAGTGGCAGTGAGCCCGTGTTGCTGGATTATGAACTTCACCAGCGCTTCTCAGTCCCTCCCTCTCAGGTGGCACAGGATGGCTAGAGTGGGCTGGAGTTGGGTACTTCCCTTCCTCTAGGTCACTTAGGCTCCAGTAATATCCCAGCAGGTTGGAGTCTGCTAAAATAGTTTTTCCAGCCTTGCTAAGAAGAACAAAATGCTCTGGTGCATTTCAAATATTTCCTTTTCCCATCCCCCTGCCAAAAGCATGAGGGGATCTTTCTCTTATTTTCACAAAAGTGTGGGACCCCTTTATGATTGGGTCCCCCTGGAGTTTTTGCCTCTGCCACTCGTCCACACTGAGCCTTCAGTGATTTATCAATAACATTTTAGCTTTTCCTACCCTAGCACTGGTTCTCACGCAGTTTCTTCTCCTGAGTTTCTGCTCCAGTAAGTAGTGATTCTCTGTATTCATCTTTCTGTCTCTCCCGTTTTGGAGGCGGCAGTCCGGTGACTTCACGTCTCTTGCATATCTACGAAGTCACGTTTTCAATTTGTTCAGCTTTTCACTTGATGTCACAGTGGAGTGAGTGGCAATTTCCAAGCACCTTACATATGGAATCAGAAACTCAAAGTCCTTAACTGATTGTTCTTACTTTCATTAATCCCCTGAGCTCAATTTAGGCAATCTCCGGACAACGGTCTCTGGCTTTAATGACTGGAGTGAGTGTGCCCTCTTCGTGCCTTCCCGGAACCGTGTGCTTCCTCTTGCCCAGCCATTCAGTCCTCTGTCCAATAAATGTCTACTGAATAACCAAACCCCCAAGTACTGAAATAGCCACTATGAATTTTAAAAGTCTCCTCACTTGAGAAGCCTAGAGCCTAGGTGGGGGAAATTAGGCAATTACCATGATAACTACGGTGCATGACCCAACCATTCCTGGTCATTAAAAGCTTTCCAGTGGACAGGAATATAGAAGCCCTGAGGGAAATGATGAGTTAGCCAAGTGGAGGGAGCATAGAGCTCATTTATTTCTCTGTCTGTTTCCCTTTTTTGATTCTAAACTTTTGCAAGACAAGGTCTAGTTCTTTTTCATATTACATTTGTAGTTCCAATGCACAATAATCATTTAAAGAAGCAAATAATTGAAATTTAATAACTGGACAATGAAGCAAGGGGCATATCAGGTTGGTGCAATTAAAGCACTGAAGTAAACTTTATGAAGAGTTCAGGGAACTGCAAATAGTCTAGGGAGATTAGAGCATGATGTCTGTGTGGAGAGCTGGCCTAAATGAGATGGTGGCTGGTTGATGCAGGACCAGGAATGTCAGATAAAGGAGTTTGGTCCTTATTCAGTAGACAGTGAAGGGCTCAAAATAGATGTTGAAATGATAGAAGCAGGTCAGTTAAAGAAGAAGTCCTCTCTAAGCACCCACTGCTTCTTGTAAGGAGTGACTATAAGCAAGTAAGTCCCAAATTTTTAGTGTTCCTAAATTCCACATCTGCAGTTAAAAGTTATTTTAAAAATTGTACTCTTAGCTTCACAAATAAAGAATGAGTGCTGCTAAGTCACTTCAGTCATGTATGACTCTTTGTGACCCTATGGACCATAGTCCACCTGGCTCCTCCGTCCATGGGATTCTCCAGGCAAGAAAACTGAAGTGGGTTGCATGCTCTTTTCCAGAGGATCTTCCTGACCCAGGGATTGAACCTGCATCTCTTACTTCCCCTGAGTTGGCAGGTGGGTTCTTTACCACTAGCGCCACCTGGAGAATGTTTAAAATCCTTGATGCCCTGGACAAGACCCATTCTTTGGCTTGACTGATGAGGCCACACCTATTCCCCAGGACCACCTCTCCTGGGGCACCAGAGAACCCACCACATCCTAACCCTGGGCACCCTGGGGGTTCACCTGGGAGTGCCAGTCTCCAGAGGCAGAGAGAAAGCTCTGAAGCTGAAGTTTCCTTGTCTCTTTTCATAAAGAGAGCTGCCTGGGACACACTCTCGTTGCCAAAGAGGCAATGCGGGAGCCTGGGGAGAACAGACCAGGGAAGGACAACACTGCTCACAGGAGCCTGAGTCCCAGTCAGGCAGGCTCTCCCTGGGATGTGAGGCCCCGCATCTTCAGCTGTTGAAAGCACCCCCAGTGTACCCTCTGGAATGGCTTCAGCTAATGGAGTTCTACCATTAAATTAAAATGTCCGTTTACAGCACAGTGAATAATTAATTTGAGGACCTTTGTTAAAGCAAAGAATATGAAGAAGGAGATTAAAACAGAGGAGAGGTCATCTGTTTTACTTTGACTCATGTCAGTAGTTTCTTTAATTTTGAGATTCACAGGGGCGAGAACAAGAATGAAAGGCTAATATGATAAATTCAACCGCATGCTTTGTTCAGCTTGCGCAGGGTACTGGAAGTCAGAAACATTCCATTAGAAATCTGTTTTCTCTGAAAACTCCGGAAGACCTGTGTTCCCTGGGTCCACCCTCCTACAACAGCAGCTGTGGTGGGGGGCTGAGCAGCAATCACCCCCTGCAGGATGGGGAGCCCTCCATACCCACAGCTCCTCTGTCCTTAGGCTCCTGAGGGCTTCCACCCACTTCTGCCCATCTGTCAGCTTCTCCCTGTTAGGGTTCTGTGTCTTCTGACCCCTGTTTCACAGATTCTTTAACTCTTCTCAAACCTTCTTATATTTCCAAGAAGGTTTCTCTTGGTCTCTTTCCAAGCTCTTCACTCAGAGCAGACAAAAGTGAGTGCTAGTTAAGCAGTCATGTCTGATTCTTTGCCTCTTGTCCTCTAGTCCTGAGAATCTCATTAAATTACTTCTACAAAACACCTTAGATAGAACTCTCAGGGGGCTTGCTGGCCTTCCCATGGGTTATGAAAAAGTAAAGACACAGTTAAGAGAAATGAGGACTTTCTCGAGATCTGCCTGCAGCCTATTTTGTAACCATAGTACGCTTGGTAACTGGGCTTCCCTGGTGGCTCAGATGGTAAAGAATCTGCCCACAATGCAGGAGACCTCGGTTTGATCCCTGATCAGGAAGATCCCCTGGAGAAGGGAATGGCAACTGACTCCAGTTCTTGCCTAGAGAATCCCATGGCAGGGGAGCCTAGTTGGCTACAGTCCCTGCTGTTGCAGAGTCAGACATAACTGAGCAACTAACACTTTCACTTTACACTTGATAACTAGCACCATGCCCAGCACACACTAGGTGCTCCAGTAAGAAGCTTCAAACGAATGAACAAGCCTTACTATGGTCTTAATCAGTTACCTCACTTAACCAGATGGTCTCCAAGGTTCATTGAGCTCAACTTTCTGTGATTCTGTGAGGGCAAAGGAAAGTTTCAGGTGGCTTCATATGGCTGAAAGACAGGATGATGGGCACAGACCCTAAAGTCTGCCAAATGTTAATCCCAGTTGACTGGAGCCTGTAAACATTTGTTGCTTCTGTGCTAAATCTAGATATACAAGATTTATGAGATGCAGAGTCTGCCTTCCTTATGATGGCAACCTCCTGCCACTAGAGAATAAGGATATCAGTTGTTGAGACAGTAAGGCTCACTAGGATGATCCCCCCCAACCCTCCCTCTGTCTTGCAGCCCCCTGGGCCACCACCACCTGTGCTCTTTCGTCTTCTGCCCTCCTCTCTGGGAAGCTACTAGCAGCTCTCTAAGACAGAGCCTCACGGTCTCCTGGCTAAGCACGTCTGCCGGTGGTTAGATGAGTGATGCCTCTGTAATTATGTGGGTTAAAATTGGAGAAGCTAAAATGCTCATTCTTCCGAGAGAGGCAAGCCAAACCTCAGATTACATTAGGATCCAGATGATAAATATCAGCTCCTTTCCTGGGTGCTGACCTTGGTCAGAGGAGTGAGGAAGAAAGCAAGGGAAGGCAGTGGAGAGTTAGGTCATTGTCGGCAAGGTCAGGGAGGCTCCTGTCTATAACTCTCAACTCCTCTTGCGAAGGTACTTATGGCATCAGCTGTACTGTTATGTAGTTTTATCTCTATATTACTATATTGTATTGAAAATGCTGGCTTTCTGGAAGAGAGGTCAAAGTTCAATCAGACAAGACAAGTGATTGTCCCAGCCAAGCTGGTGAAGGTGGTAGCCTGCAACCATGGAGCCCTGCCCCTGACTCAGTACTCCCCTCTATCACAGTTGTCATTTCTCTGCTACAAGAACTGAGGCTAGAGGAAAACAGGACCCAGGCCCACGCAGCTGGTTTCCTGATGTGCGAGACTGCCCAGCCCCACTGCTTAGCATCTCCCCGTCCCCCAAAGCTAAGCCATTTAGTGTCACACACAGGCCCCAGGATGTACTCTGACCTGAAGCAGGAGGGCTTCGAACTCAACTGCCAGACTCAACATGAAGTCTGATGTCCTTGCTGTCCACATTGGTCTGGTCCTGGAGACCAGGCATCATGGTTTTGTTCCTAGACTCTCTTCCTCCCCAACACATGATCTAGTTCTTACCACAGGCTCCTGGATATTTTTAATTAATCTGGCAACTGCCCAGAACACCCTCCCTATCACCACCACCACGCATGCTCAGATCCCAGATCTGAGCTGGGATCCCTTCTGGAAAGAGGAGGGATGAGCTAACATTTGCTGATGGCTTTCCTGTGCCTGCATTATCCCTTTCTGTCCTCACAGCACTTGTGCAAAACTGATCTAGTCCCCAAATATAGATGAAGAGCGTTGAAGTCACTGAAACTTAGACACAATAAGGACATTTCCCAAGGTCGCCTGGCTTCTAAATGGAGGAACAGAGGTTGAAGTACGGTCAGCTTGGCTTGAAAGCTTAATGTTCTTACCCCTCCACCCTGGAGGCTCCCAGTGACTGAAGTGGAGCTCTAAACGCAGCTGTCTGGCCTGACCTGCCAGCCCCCTCTCTGACACCCAGCAACTTCTAAGTGTTATTCACCTTAGATTTGCCACAGATTTGCACTCTGTCCACTCCCTGGCTTGGGGTTCCCCGCTGTGGTACCTTGACTTCATGCTGTTAACCAGCCTTTGGGAAAAAACCAAACTCTGGAGTCACATCTGGACTCGGCCACTTCATAGCTTTCTCTGTGACCCTGAGCAAGTTTCTTGACTACTCTGAGCCTCAGTTTCCTCATATGTAAGGTATGATGTTAAAACTCACCTCAAAGAACAGTTGTACAGATGCGAATCTGACTACCCTTTAAAGTCCTAAATTTAAAAGCTTGCTTCGCTGTCCATGAGTCTGGACTCATTATTTTAAAATCTTTGTTTTAAAGCTGAGTTAAGGGAAAAAAAAAATAAAAGATGACACTTGCAGAGAACTTCACAGATGATTTTGCTATTGAAATGACTAAATTGCACTGTAGACAAAATAGGATATAATAATGTCTTTCTGGCATTTATTAAGAATACAGCCATTAGGCAACAAAGGCAGAAGAAAATTGCAGCGTTCTGTAAGCATCTCTTGTAACAATGCCTCTTTTTAGGAGGGGCCTCCATGACCACTGCTGACAATTTTCTTTAGGCTCCATCAATGTTTTTCGTTGTTTAAAGACACACATTAATTTAAAGTCTCCTCCCATTTTCTGTGCAAATTACAGCATTCAGATGAAGTGGCAGCTGCTGTAATTAAGACACAGTTAATTGCCTATCTCCTTAATTGCAATGATAGGATTTTGACAGTTCGGTAAATAAGAATTGTTTCGTTTCCTCTGGCAACTTCAGCCTTGTTTCCTATCGCAAGTGCTGAGTCACTCACGTCCAAGACAAGGGCTTGTGGTCCAAGGAAGCCGGAGTGGGAGAGGAATCATAATTTACCTGCAGTTCCTTTTCTTCCTGCAGGAACCTCCCAATGGAACCACCCAGGCCATTGCCCAATAAAATCCTTCCAGAAGTTTTATCCACATTACTCAGTCATCACATGAGAGAAAATGGGAAATCACAGAAACAGAAGGATGGGGTTGTGGGACAATGATTTGCTGCTGCTGCTGGGCACAAGATGCTGTTAGATGAGAAATCAGAAGTCCAGAGTATTTAAACATCCAAAATCAGGGTGCTACTGAGTGCCAAGCCAGGTCTTCTGACCCACTCTTCCCACTGTGCTCACAGGATGCTCAATGGAAGCATAGAAAAATGATGGTTCAAAGCCAGACCATTGGGGTCATGCGGACCTGGGTTCAAAGACTGCCTTTACTGCTTGTGTAACTATGGGCGAGTTACTGATGGTTTCCAGGCCTCACTGGCTTCCACTGTAAAATAAATTTTGCATTCCTCACCTTGTATCATTGTGAGAATTAAGAAAAATAATCTTACAAAGTCCTTTACAACCTGTCAGGCTTGAGGTATGTTCTCAACAAATGGAAGTTACAGAGAAAATATGACTCGTTCTCCAAAATCTACAGAAACAAACACTTTTTTTTTTTTGCATTTCTTTCTTTTCCATAAACTTAATTTTGACTGTGGCTTATGTTCTAGGTTCCCATCTGAGGCATTTCTCTCTAGGATCTTGCCACTTTCCAATGGAGCCACAGTCCAAATGATTAACATCAGAAACATCAGACATAGTGTTCAAAGCCTTGTAGGAGACAAGGAGAAATATTTACACTCGTCTGCCATACTCTGTGGAGTTGCAAAGAAAGGAAGAGAAACAAAACAAATTTCCACAAGAAAACAGTACAGATACTCATATCCTACCACGGTTATTGTTAGCTCTGAAAACATGACCGTAAACTTTGTGTTGTGACAACTGTGTTATTGGTCAATCTTTGCTTCCTACCCCCCACACTAGACTCGGGAACTAAAAAAGGATGTTAGTCATAATAACCACTTAGTTTTTCCCAGTGCCCTTGTGTTTGTACTCAAAATCCTGTCCTTTCCTAAGTATGAAGTGAAGGAAGTATTAGTATATAAAACGTAACACATTTCAAAGAATGAAGAGGAGTGAGTGGGTGAGAAACTTCTATTTAAAAACAAGATTACCTTTGAGGAAGATGTTTCTTGTCCTGCTCAGTACATATGTGGCTTTAGCTGTGATGAGATGAACTTTAAAAAGACATTACAACCTGTCAGGCTTGTGGTAAGTTCTCGACAAGCGGAAGTTACAGAGAAAATATGACTCTTTTTCCAAAATCTACATAAACAAACACTTTTTTTTTTTTTTTTGCATTTCTTTCTTTTCCATAAACTTAATTTTGACTGTGGCTTATGTTCTAGGTTCCCATCTGAGGCATTTCTCTCTAGGATCTTGCCACTTTCCAGTGACACTATAGCAAGGAGCCAAAGTCCAACTGGCTCCTGGTGGTCCAGTGGTTAAGAATCCACCTGCCAATACAGGAGACATGGGTTCAATCCCTGGCCCAGGAAGTTTCCACATGTTGTGGGGCAACTAAGCTCATGCACCGCAACTACTGAGCTCATGTGCCCTCGAGCCATGCTCTGCAACAGGAGAAGCCACTGCAATGATAAGCCTGTGCACTGAGTAGAGAGTAGTCCCCCTTCTCTGCAGCCAGAGAAAGTTCGCATGCAGCAGCAAAGATCCAGCACAGCAAAAAATAAATAAATGAATAAACAAAATTTTTTAAAAAGGCAGAACCCCCATGTGCTTTCACCTAAACAAAGTCCAAACTCAAGGGTTGTTCACTCGCTCCAAAATCATGAAGGAGTGAGCTGCTTCAGACTTACTGTTCCATCTTCCTAGATGCATCGCTTCCATCCTGTGGTCCCAGGGCTGCTGAATCTTGAGAGGGCTTTGCACTTCCGCATGGAACAATACTGTGGGTTTCAGGAAATCTTATCTAGATTCTAAGTGGCCAGACCACCAGTGACATCTGGATGTAACTGAGTGATGCGTACATACTTGTCACTCACTACACAGCCAGCGACAGCGGCAAGACATTGAGCCCAAGACATTAGCAAAGCATTTGCGTCTTTAACTCCCTGCAGTCCATTAAAAAGAGCACCGGACTTGGAGCCAGGAGTTCAGAATTGAATTAAGAATCAGAGCTCAGCCATCCTGTGAGTGATTTTGGACAGGTACCAGAACAGAAATATCAGCAGTAATTAATGCACTAGGTACCTGCTACACATTTTATGTGCATTTCTTGACCCTCCACAAAAACCTTCTGATACACATAAGATGATTATTGCCACTTTCCAAACTACAGAAAGAGATTAAGAGATGAACTCGTAAAGTAGCACAGTGAGAATTTGAACTCAAGGCTTTGAAAGGTCAGATTTCTCACTCTGACTATCTTCTCACAAAGAGAAGATAAATGCCAACATCAGGCACATAGAGGCTGAGAGGCAAGTAAATGGTACATAGTGACCAGGTGCCTTCGAGGTCAAGTGCATGGCGGGGGCTCCCTAGAGGAAGAATGAATAGAAATCGGCCAGGCAGACAAACAGAGACAAGTGTTCTAGACCCAGGAGCCAACAGATGCTCTGGCACAGCCTTCATTGACCACAAAGTGGCTGCTGGGCTCCAGACATGTGCTTTCCCTCAGGAAGGGTGGGTGGGAAAAGATGTCTCATTGATTAGTGAGGAAAATACTGCTCAGCAACTGCCCGACAGACTCTGTTATGTCCCACTGGCCAGACCATGTCATAAGACTACTGCAAGCCATGGGGAAGGACAGAGAAGTCACACTGCCTGTGGTTAGTCATGCATCATCCGCTGGGGCTGGGCCCACGGCAGCACTGACAGAGCTGAGGTTGTGTTGGCCAAGAAGGAAGCAGCGATGGGAGGCGGGGAGGCAGGCAGCGCCTAGACTCGGGTCCCCTTTCTTCACACTGAAGTCCAGGGGGAGCTGAGAACAGCACAGGAAGAAGAGTCAGAGGAAGAGCTGAAATCATTTAGTGAGATACCAGAGGTGAGATTTATGGCTTGGGTGACTGGGCTGTCAGTGACTAAATTAATCAGGGAGCAGAGGGTTATAGCTGGAAGGCAAACTAATAAAATGCATTGTTTTAGTCAGCCCAGACTGCCATAATAAAGCACCACAAATAGGGCAGCTTTTTTTTTGGTCTTTTTTCAACAATTTATTTATTTTTAATTGGAGGATAACTGCCTTACAATTTTGTGTTGGTTTCTGCCATACATCAACATGAATCAGCCATAGGTATACATATGTCCCCTTCCTCTTGAACCTCCCTCCCACCCCATCCTACCCCTCTAGTTTATCACAGATCTCTGAATTGAGCTCCCTGCACCATAGAGCAAATTCTCCCTGGCTATGTATTTGGCAGCCATTTTACTTTTTTGCATTTTTTTTTTTTCCATGAGGATGGTCTTAATCCCTGTCTCCTATACAATGTCACGAACCTCATTCCATAGTTCATCAGGCACTCTATCTATCAGATCTAGGCCCTTAAGTCTATTTCTCACTTCCACTGTATAATCATAAGGGATTTGATTTAGGTCATCAAATCCTCGACCTGAATGGTCTAGTGGTTTTCCCTGCTTTCTTCAATTTCAGTCTGAATTTGGTAATAAGGAGTTCATGATCTGAGCCACAGTCAGCCACTTCATGCGATTAGTTGACTCATTGGAAAAGATTTTGATGCTGGGAGGGATTGGGGGCAGGAGGAGAAGGGGACAACCGAGGATGAGATGGCTGGATGGCATCACTGACTCAATGGATGTGAGTCTGAGTGAACTCCAGGAGTTGGTGATGGACAGGGAGGCCTGGCGTGCTGCGATTCATGGGGTCGCAAAGAGTTGGGCACGACTGAGTGACTGAACTGAACTGATGTATTTGACACATGGAAATAGATGGGGAAACAGTGGCTGACTTTAATTTTAGAGGCTCCAAAATCACTGCAGATGGTGACTGCAGCCATGAAATTAAAAGACACTTCCTCCTTGGAAGGAAAGTTATGACCAACCTAGACAACGTAAGAAAAAGCAGAGGCATTACTTTGCCAACAAAGGTCCGTCTAGTCAAGGCTATGGTTTTTCCTGTGGTCATGTATGAGTGTGAGAGTTGGACTGTGAAGAAGGCTGAGCACTGAAGAATTGATGCTTTTGAACTGTGGTGTTGGAGAAGACTCTTGAGAGTCTCTTGGACTGCAAGGAGATCCAACCAGTCCATTCTGAAGGAGATCAGTCCTGGCTGTTCTTTGGAAGGAATGATGCTAAAGCTGAAACTCCAGTACTTTGGCCACCTCATGTGAAGAGTTGACTCACTGGAAAAGACTCTGATGCTGGGAGGGATTGGGGGCAGGAGGAGAAGGGGACGACAGAGGATGAGATGGCTGGATGGCATCACGGACTCGATGGAAGTGAGTCTGAGTGAACTCCGGGAGTTGGTGATGGACAGGGAGGCCTGGCGAGCTGCAATTCATGGGGTCGCAAAGAGTCAGACACAACTGAGCAACTGAACTGAACTGAACTGAACTGGATGTATATGTTCAATGCTATGCTCTCAATGTGCCTCACCCTCTTGTTCCCTCACTGTCCACAAGTCTCTCTATGTAACAGGGCAGCTAAACCAATAGAAATTTATTTCTCACAGTTCTGGAAGCTAAAAAAATCCAAGATCAAGGTGCTGGCTAATTTGTTCCTCGAGGAAAGCTCTCTTCTTGACTTGCCTTCTCACTATGTCTTTACATGGCTTTTCCTTCATGCACATGCAGAGTTTCTCTCTCTGTCTTCATGTTCTTAAGAGGACATTATATTCATCAAATAGAAACCGTGAGAGATTTTATTTTCTTGGGCTCCAAAATCACTGCAGAGGTGACTGTAGCCGTGAAATTAAAAGAGGCTTGCTCCTTTGAAGAAACAAAGCTAGACAGCCTATTAAAAAGCAGAGACATTACTTTGCCAACAAAATCCAAAGCTATGGTTTTTCCAGTAGTCATGTACGGATGTGAGAGTTGGACTATAAAGAAAGCTGAGCACTGAAGAATTGATGCTTTTGAACTGGGGTGTTGGAGAAGACTCTTGAGAGTCTTTTGGACTGCAGGGAGATCAAACAAATCAATCCTAAAAGAAATCAACTATGAATATTCATTGGAAGGACTGATTCTAAAGCTGAAACTCCAATACTTTGGTCACCTCATTAGAAAAGACCCTGATGCTGGGAAAGATTGAAGGCAGGAGGAGAAGGGGATGACAGAGGACAAGATGGTTGGATGGCATCACAATTGAATGGATGTGAGTTTGAGCAAGCTTCGGAAGTTGGTGATGGACAGGGAAGCCTGGAGTGCTGCAGTCCATGGGGTTGTGAACAGTTGGATACAACTGAGAGATGGAACAACAAAATGTTCATCAAAGGGGCCCCATTCTCAATTGAACTCTAATTACCTCTCAAGGCCCCACACCGCAAATACCATCACACTGGGGAATACGGTTTTTTTCTACATATACATTTTTCAGGTGGCACATTCATTCAGTCTGTAGCAGGCATAAAATGATTTTATGACTCAGGAGACATTCTATTGCTTTGGGACTCTTCACAGACTTTCCTATCTCTTGGTCTGATGGAACAATCAAACAATTAAAGCAAGTAAAAGCATTTTTTACGTAAGCTTTGTATAACAGTAAATTGTATCATGTAAACAGAAGGTAGTTGGAGTGGCTGCCTGATCCTATTTTCCTAGTGGCTCTGAACAGGCTATGTGATCCTATCCTCTGACAGATGGGCTATGTCACTGCCATATCAATTTCAGCACCCAGTGGACCAGGACCCCCTGCTCCTGGAATCCAAAGACCTGTCCTAATGCTTGCCTTCCTGAGGCTTAGTGATTCTCATCCTTCCTTCAGTTTTTAAAAAATCATTATTTATTATTTCATTTTTGACTGCTCTGGGTCTTTGCTGCTCCCGTAGACTTTCTCTAGCTGTGGCAAGCAGGGGCTACTCTTTGCTGCCGTGGCTTTTCATTGCGGGGGCTTCTCTTGCTGTGGAACACAGGTTCTAGGTGTGTGGGCAGCAGTAGATGCGGCTCACGGGCTCAGTGGTTGTGGCACAAGGGTATACCTGCCCTGCAGCATTTGCACTCTTATTTCCTGGACCAGGGATTGAACCCACATCCCCTGCATTGGAAGGCAGATTCTTAGCCTCTGGACCACCAGGGAAGTCCCCCTCCCTTTCATTTTATAGTCTACACTAATAGCCTTCCAAGAAGTTAATATTTTCCATTAATCATAATCGTTTTTGCAACCTACAAGCAAAAGAACTATCCAACTTTTTGGTAGGGTCTTTTTTTAAAATCACTTTATTGAAGTATGATTGACATACATCTTGAGCAAGTCTTTAAAAGTATATAATATGCTGCAATATTCGATATGTGACAGTCTTGCCAAAAATGTTTACATAAAATTTAATTATGAGGACATGGGTTTGGGTGAACTCCGGGAGTTGGTGAATGGACAGGGAGGCCTGGCGTGCTGCGGTTCATGGGGTTGCAGAGTTGGACACGACTGAGCGACTGAACTGAGCTGAGCTGAATTATGAGGAAATGAGAAAATAATGGACTGAGACATATTATGAGACGATTAGTGTGGCCCCTTAGAGCAAATCATTATCATAAAAAGTCAACAAAATTCTGAGGGCTTCTGTTGTAGATTAGCAGAAACCAGAGACGTAACAGCCAAATATGATGTGTTAACTTTGGGTTTGGGTTTTGTTTGTTTGTTTTGACAGTAAGTTTAAGCCTGCTTTTTACTCTCCTCTTTCACCCTCATCAAGAGGCTTTTTAGCTCCTCTTCACTTTCTACGATTAGAGTGATATTGTCTGTGTCTGCGGTTGTTGATATTTCTCCCAGGAGTCTTCTTGATTCCAGCTTGTGATTCAAGTCTTGATGTGGGGAAAGGTGCAAAATATGGGATGCTTCATGAATTTGCATGTCATCCTTGCACAAGGGCCAGGCTAATCTTCTCTGTTTCTTTCCAATTTTAGTATATGTGCTGCTGAAGCCAGCACTAACTTCAGGTTTCGAATTATTTATAAAAAATCAGCTTTCAAAAACAATTCTGAGTCAATTTAGACTGGAAATGAGTAAATACTATAGAATTTTTAGGGTCACTTATGTGAGACAACGTACCGAAGTTGACCTGAAACAGACAGAGTTATTTCTCCAGAAAAGATGATTTATTCAAGATCAGTGAGAGTTCCATTTCTGGGTCTGCAGCCATGGGAAGCCACATAAGTCACCCCACGACAAGGGAAGGAGAATGCTTTTATAGTGGGGAAAGGGAAGTTGGGAGGGCTACAAATTGTCCATGGCTTTCTTTGGCTGAGTCCTTGCCAGGAAAGAAGAGGTGTTTTTCTTTTTCCTCTGCTAGGCTCTGCTACCCTAGAAGGGAGTGAGAGCTTCCCCTTCTAGTGCTTTGACTCTAACTGAGATTTTTTATTCATTCGTTTTTTACAATAGAAAATAATTTTATTCTTAGGAAACACATACTGCAATGTTCAGTTGGGTCATGTCATCTACTTTCAAATGACTCACAAAAGAATTTATATGACTTCAATAATTATTTTAAAACTTCCCCAATTAGGTAAAAGATATATAGATGCTAATTGTACTGTTCTTTCAACTTTATGAGTTTGCAGTTTTTCTAAATAAAATATCTGAAAAAGTGTACTATAGGCAATTGTCCTAAAGGACAGATTCATGAGTCAGAGTGAAACAGGTCTACACTGCCCTATATAATTATAACGAACCTTTACAAACTAACAAGCTGCTGCCACAGGCATCATCTCCTATAAACCTAATGTGAATGACCCTTATGTGGTAGGTTGTTTTTGTTTTTTTTTTTTAATCCAACTTTGCAGCAAAAGTGCAGAATTGACCAGCAGAGCTGCAGTTTTGGCCTGGGTTTGATTCTGATTCTCCTAGGCTTTCCTCACTCCCTGCGGCCAGTGCAGTAATGAGCACCTGGCAGGTTCTTCTTGAACATTCATGTAGGATTTACTAGATAAAGAGAAATTTTTTAATTGTTAATTTAAAATTAGAAGTATTGTGTTAGATAGTTCTCAAAGTTTTAGATTTTTTAGTAGATTTCATGACACCAGAAACTTGAGAATAACTTTTTTAATCAGGGAAGAAAGTTTTTTCTTTCTTTTCTTCTTCTAAGCTTTCTTTAAATGGAATACAGTTTAGTCACTACTTCCTCCTCCCCTCCCCAGCACTGGACTGGAAACAGATGGAGAAAGCAGGAATTGTGGCTCTTTAAAAGAGAGAGGTCTTTTAGCTCTGAGTGGGTCTCCCACATAAAGTTTCCTGGAAAACACTCTGTGATAGAAATTTGCTTAGCGGAGATTTGGGGGTATGTTCCTGTAGAAATGGCTTCCCACGTGGCTCAGTGGTAAAGAATCCACCTGCCAATGGAGGAGATGCAGGAGACGCAGGTTCAGTCCTTGGGTGGGGATGATCCCCTAGAGGAGGAAATGGCAACCTGCTCCAATATTCTTGCCTGGGAAATCCCATGGACAGAAGGAGCCAGCGGGCTATGGTCCATGCAGTCACAAACCATTGGGCCCAACTGAGGACACATACACCTGTAGCAACAGGATCTGGCAAAAGGGTCAGCTGAACTGCACGTCATTTGCATCAGAGGCCTCAGCCAATGCCACGGAGAGCTCCAAAGCTAGAATGGAGTTTCAGAGACGTCCCAAATTGGAGCCAGGAGACTGGACTTCTGTATATCCATGTTAAGCAGCCCCTGGAGGTGGTCTGCCTCAGGAACCACTCTTTTCAGTCATGGGAAATTCTCAGGGAAGGACTGAATACTTTCAGTTGGGACTCCAGCAGGTGGAGTCTGGGTGGGCTGCAGAGCCCTTTTACAACCTGGGCCAGGATCCACTCCAAGATTACAGAGTGCTTTTATTTGTCTTATCTCTTTAGGCTTTCAATCTGGAAGAGTGTCTTAGCATTTTTTTTTTTTAATCTTCCTTTGTCATTTTTAAAGAGTTCAAACCAGTTATTTTGTAGAAATATTTCAGCTTATCTAAACTTTCCTTATGATTAGAATTCAGGTTATATTTTTTTGACTCATAATTTCTTTCCTCTCTAAGCAGGTCCAGCACTTCCCTGCAGGTTACACTGTTACTTGGTCTAAGTATTGTCTGATGGTCAGAAGAGGAAAAGTGGGTAGATTCTAAAGAGGGAAGATGGACTCTGCATGATCTTCAAGCAAGAGAGGAACAATAACCCTTTAAAGAGAGGAGTAGTTCACTTCTGCAGGTCCAGAAATTCATATAAGTCTGTTTTCAAGGTTCCCAAGTACATTGACCTCTTCTTCCTCATCCCAAATCTTAAGTTGCCACTCCTCTCCAATCATGGCCTTGACATTGGCATGGCAAATTTGTTGACTATTCTCTGGAACTTCACTACACTTATGCCTAAGTCCTGAGACTGATTCTCATCAGTTTCCACCTTCCTGCCACAACAAATGAGAGTCTTTCTATGTGCTACAAAGGGAGGTCCTCAGCTTCACATTCTGCCTAAGTTAATGCTTAATCATCCTCATATTCTCTATCTTGTTGCAAAGCACAGTGGTACTCATCAAAAGCCATCTAATTCCATTGCTCTAATAATTACTTCTTTCTCCAGCTTTTCCAATGCCTGAGGAACTGCACCTGCCCATGGATTCCTTCCTTTCATGTCCTCTAAGTCTTAACAGTTGCTCTGCTATAGAATGCCAGCGGCTCTCCCTGCTCACCTGCCACCGGTGGCAATGTGCTCACCAGTAGTCTTGGGTGATGCAATTCCAAAATTCAGGTCAGTCTATTTCCTCAGACAACTCACAGAACCAACTCTTTTAAGATTCACTGAGAAACAGACAACTCTGAGACAGAACTGTATGAAGGTGCTTTATTGGGAAACAGTCTCAGGAACTAACTCTGTAATAAAACAAAGTGAGCTGGATTGGATAGAAGGAGAACTCGAGCTCAAACACAGCAATTCAGTCTCAGCCAATTGGTTCCACAGGGCCCATGGAGCTGGGCTGCTTGTAATCTGTGGACCTGTCATTACCACTTTTGGCCAAAGGCTGTTGAATGGGATGTCCTTCTCTAAGCAATATTTCTGTACCTCAGGGATAAAGTGGTGGGAAAACCAGACCTGGAAAATGGCTTGTGTAACCCAGTCTCTGGGGGACTCTTCCATTTAAGGGCGCTTGGGTTCTCTGAATGGTAACGAAGAAAGGCTTCACCTTTGTATCACCGGAAGCATTGCCACCAAACAACAGAAGTAGCCCGTCCTTTGCCACTTTATAGGCTGGCATCAACTTGTCCGCCTCACTGATGTAACTTTGGTCTGGCATCCTCTTCCATTACAGTCATGTCTTATCCACATAAAAAACCTGTTTGTCTAGGGTAAGAAATGGCTTTCCACTCCAGTTTTCTTGTCTGGAAGATCCCATGGACAGAGGAGTCTGGGAGGCAGCAGACCGTGGTGTTGTGAAGAGTTCACGACTGAGCAACTGAGCACACACACATTCACAGGCCGTTCAGTGGTGAAGACACCAAGCTTCCACTCGAGGGGGCATGGGTTCGATCCTTGGCTGGGGAACTAAGACTGCGCATGTTGCACAGTGCAGCCAAAAAATAGAGAGAAAAAAGAAACAAAGCAAGCAGGGACGTTTTTGTAGTCCTGTCACATGCAAATGCAGATTTGTAGTGACTTTTGGACCTAAATTACAGGGACCTTTGAGAATTTTCCAGTGTCTTTCAGTGACAGAGCTAAGAATCCAGGTGGTAGGAAGTCTGTGGATCTTGATAGATTTTCTAAGAAAATGGAGTCAATAGCAATAAATGTGAGGGAAGGAAAGCTTTAAAGAGGAAATTAATGCTTCATTCCTTGCATGGTTTCAAAAGTATCCATTTTGTGCATCTGTGTCTGATCAGGAGGAACAGTTGGCTCAGAACTGTTTCATACCCTTCTGTGATATCCTTGACACAGGTGGTCATACCTCACCCCCAGTTGGTCTTCATACGTGTAGTCTGTGTTCATGTCATCAGTTGCTGGGGAAAGAGGTGATGTTATTATTTTGGAGTCACCGATTCCAATCTTGGCTGGTTGGCTGCACAGCATCAGAGAAGCCCATGAACCTCTCTGTGCCTTAGTTTCTTATCTCATGGAAGAGCTTGTTGCCAGACCCAGAGACTACCTCAAGGGCATTAGCGAGGACATGTGAGATTAGGAAGGCTGGAGAACCCTGAGGACCGAATTTCTCAATGCCAACAATTTGCTGGAGTCATTTGGGATGTTTTTAAACAATGTTGGTATCCACACCTTCCTCCTCCCCCACCGCTGGCCCATTAAGTTAGAACCTCGGGCATCAGCATGCTTTGAGATGCCGTGAACCACTGCTTGAAAAGGAAGGACAGATACATTACTACCTTGGAAAAATCCAATAAGGTTTAGGAATTTTTAAAAAATTCCTTTTGGAAGGCCAGGCATTTCTTTAAGGATGGCCAGATGCTGAAGAGATACAGTGAATTCTGTCCAATCAAGTTCTCTTTTCGCTCCACACTACAGCCTTTGGAAACTCAGCTGTGCTTTCATCTACTTAAATGCTTTGTGAAGCCTTGTTTTCAAATATAACAAACATTTATAAATCTGCTAAACATGCATTAAGGTTATGAATGAATTATTGAGAGGAAAGCCCCTTCCATCTCACTGGATTCCTGTGATGACCATAAACTCCATTTCCCCAGGAAAAAAACAAAAAAAACCCTGCTAGATAAGTACAAGCCTTTATCAATAATTTCTCAAAGCATTTCAGGAAATTCCCAGGCAGCTACAATATCTGCATATATATGATATATATGATAAACTGCCATATATGGTAAACCCACAGCTAACATATACTCAATTGTGAAAAGCTGAAAGCAAGAATAAGACAAGAATGCCCACTCCTGCCACTTTTATTCAAAGTATTAGGATTTTATTCATAGCATTAGTTGCCCTGGCTGTAACAGTTAGACAACAAAAAGAATGAAATGTATCCAAATTGGGGAAAAGAAGTAAAACTGTCATTATTTGCAGATGGCATAATAATATATATAGAAATGATCATTTTATATATATATAATATACAAAACTATTAGAACTAATCAATGTATTCAGTGAAGCTACAGGATACAATACAAAGAAATCTGTTGCTTTTCCATACACCAATAATGAACTGTCAGAAAGAGAAAGAAGACAAACTCATTTAAAATTGCATCAAAAAGAATAAAATACCTAGGAATAAACAACCAAGGAGGTAAAAGACCTATACTCTGAAAAACTATAAAATATTCATGAAAGATTTGAGAATGATATAAATAAATAGAAAGATATCTCGTGTTCTTGGATTGGAAGAATGAATGTTGTTAAAATGTCCATACCACCCAAAACAGTCTATAGATTTAACCCAGTTCCTATCAAACTACCAATGGTATTTTTCACAGACCTAAAGCAAACAATCCTAAAATTTGGGTGGGATCACAAAAGACCCTGAATAGTCAAAATAATTTTGAGAAAGAAGGAAAAAACTTGGAGGTATTATACTCCATGATCTCAAACTATGCAAAACTATGGTAATCAAAACCATATTGGTACTGGACAAAATTACAGACACAGAGATCAATGGAACAAAATAGAGAGCTCAAAAATAAACTCATCAACATCACTAATCATCAGGAAAATGCAGATCAAAGCCATAATCAGATACCAATTCATAGCCCTCAAAATGACTACAGGCATACCTCAGAGATATTGTAGGTTTAGTCTTAATCTACAGCAAAGAAGGCAAGAATACACGTGGGGAAGAGATAGTATCTTTTAAAAAAATGGTGCCAGGAAAATTGGACAGCTACATATGATAAAATAAATCTAGGCTATGTTCTTACCCCATATTCAAAGATTGAAATGGATTATATACTTAAATGTAAGGTCTGAAACCATAAAACTCCTAGCAGAAAACATAGCAGCATGCTCTTTGATGTCAGTCTTAGCAATATTTTTCTGGATCCTCAGGCAAGGGCGACAAAAGCACAAATACATAAATGACAGTAAATTAAACCAAAAAGTTTTTGCACAATGAAAGAAACTGTCAATAAAATGTAAAGGCAGCCTACCGAATGGGAGAAGTTATTTGTAAATGGTATGTTTGGTAAGAGGTTAATAGCCAAATATACATTAAAAATTTGTATGACACATTAGCTAAAAAACTAACACACTGATTAGAAAATGGACAGAGAACTTGAAGAAATATTTTTCCAAAGAAGACATACAGAGGACCAATTAACCGTCTCCTTTGATACCTTCAGTAGTAGCAGGATGGCGCCTAATCTAGTCTTGGACCAAGCAGAGCTAGACTCATTTGTTCCAGGGGCCAACCCCTCAGTTCAGTTCAGCTCAGTTCAGTTCAGTCGCTCAGTCCTGTCCGACTCTTTGCGACCTCATGAATCGCAGCACACCAGGTCTCCCTGTCCATCACCAACTCCCGGAGTTCACTCAGACTCATGTCCATCAAGTCCATGATGCCATCCAGCCATCTCATCCTCAGTCGTCCCCTTCTCCTCCTGCCCCCAATCCCTCCCAGCATCAGAGTCTTTTCCAATGAGTCAACTCTTCACATGAGGTGGCCAAAGTACTGGAGTTTCGGCTTTAGCATCATTCTTTCCAAAGAAATCCCAAGGTTGATCTCCTTCAGAATGGACTGGTTGGATCTCCTTGCTGTCCAAGGGACTCTCAAGAGTCTTCTCCAACACCACAGTTCAAAAGCATCAATTCTTCGGCACTCAGCCTTCTTCACAGTCCAACTCTCACATCCATACATGACCACTGGAAAACCATAGCCTTGACTAGACGGACCTTAGTCGGCAAAGTACTCTGCTTTTGAATATACTATCTAGGTTGGTCATAACTTTTCCTCCAAGGAGTAAGCGTCTTTTAATTTCATGGCTGCAGTCAGCATCTGCAGTGATTTTGGAGCCCAAAAAAATAAAGTCTGACACTGTTTCCACTGTTTCCCCATCTATTTCCCATGAAGTGATGGGACCAGATGCCATGATCTTCGTTTTCTGAATGTTGAGCTTTAAGCCAACTTTTTCACTCTCCTCTTTCACTTTCATCAAGAGGCTTTTTAGCTCCTCTTCACTTTCTGCCATAAGGATGGTGTCATCTGCATATCTGAGGTTACTGACATTTCTCCCGGCAATCTTGATTCCAGCTTGTGTTTCTTCCAGCCCAGCGTTTCTCATGATGTACTCTGCATATAAGTTATCCTCAATTTTAGCTTGCAAAGAAAGTGCTTGCAGTACAGCACCTCTCAGATCTTTGATCTTATGTTGTCTTTGAAATAATCTTTATAGAAAATTCTAGTGATTAAATAGTCCAGGTTACTTGCCACATGATTTTCCTTTCCACACCAATTTTTATCCTTTCTTTCATATACAGCTGGGCTCTCATGGAGACCAAAGGTCTCTATTTTTAATAAGTCCAAGACTTGAAAGGCATTACCTACCAAAAGTTTCTAACTCACAGTGCATCACAATACCCTTTAAATGATGTAAAAAAGATCAAGTCCTATAACTCTGCAGTGAGCCTTGGCAGTACTTGGAGACAGCTAAAATAACTGCTGTCCTTAGAGGACTGCTTTTAAGAACAAGGAGGTCTCGACCCATTTCAGCCTAAGCAGGTAACACCAGTTACTGCCCAAACCTTTCTCTTCTCACTTAGTGGTTGCATTACTGAATAGGTGATTGCATTTTGAATGCTCTAGGGACAAGAGCTCCCAATATAAAGAAACTTTGTGGCAAACCATTTTGTAAAGTGAAGAATTCTTTTGGAAACTGAATATTCGTATCTCAGTTTTGAATTGTTTGAAGAGCTTTTTCTAGATCAACATTTTTTTCTTAGAAATGGGATATACCTATGTTAAGGCAACTGGCTCTTTATGATACAGGAAGAACAAAGTTTAAAACCTATTAACTAGATTGCCAGATTACTGAGTGGGCTGACTGACTGATTCTTTCATTTATTTATTCATTCTGAAGTATGCAGTGAGCACTTCCTTGGATGGGGAACAGTTTGCAAGACAGTGAGGTAGGAGGACAAGGAGAGGGAAGATAAAGACCGTCAAAACAACGTGGTTCTGGGATTTCCCTGGTGGTTCAGTGTCTAAGACTCCACAGTGCCAACACAGGGGGCCCGGGTTCAATCCCTGGTCAGAGAACTAGATCCTGCATGCCACAACTACAACCCAGCACAAATTTATTAATTGAAAAAGTAAACATGGTTGCAGCATCCAGGAGCTTACATGACTTTAGCTGAGAGGCAAGACATTGTATGAAACTATCATCTTACTCGAAGAATCCCTAGAGCTTTATTCAAGGCCAGGCACAAAACTGCCACTCATTAAACGTGTTCTTAAATGATGAATAAATGAGTTCAGAAATCAATGAACCGATAAGAACCAAAGTGCATCATAGAATTAACCAAGGGCTCTGGGAATTCAGGGGCAGACAAGAGACCATTTGGAACTCAGAGTCCTAGTAAAAGATTATAAAGGGTGGAATTTAGATTAGAAAAGGAGGAAGGAAACAACATTCAGGCAGCAAAATTCATGGTAGGATTTTGGGGGTTGGGTGCAGGAATGTGGAAGGGCAAGAGAGCAAGTGGGCAACCAACCTTCTTGAACTGGGAACCCTGGCTTCCTGAGGAAACAGAAGCAAGTAACTCAGTTACTCAAAACCATTTTCTAAATGTCCTCTTATGACACATATGCTCAAAAGCAGCTGGGAGCAATTGCCTTGGCCACAGAGTACTCTGCAGTCAGCGAGGCTACTGTCATGCTCCTAGCAAGGGCGGGTCGTAGGAATTCTGAGAGAGCCGGCCGTCCCACATACCTTCTGTGCGCTGTCAGATTACGAGGACCTGGCTTGCTCCAGGGGCCCAACTTCCCCTGGTACAGAATACAGATGCCACACCTTCAAGGAAAGGGGACACCCAGGACTCTGGTGTTACGCAGTACATTTCGAAAGCAAATTGTTGCCATGTGTATACCGGATTCTATGCCACTCCCTTCTATTTCCCAAAATTACCGGATAAACAACATCAGAAACTAGGGACCCTGACACTAATATCCTGCCTCTGCCCTTCTTTGGACAGATGAATTAAATGATAATTTGCTGTGCTCTGCTGTGCTTAATTGCATCTGACTCTTTGCAATCCCCATGGACTGTAGCCCACCAGGCTCCTCTGTCCATAGAATTCCCCAGACAAGAATACTGGAGTGGATTGCCATGCCTCCTTCAGGGGATCTTCCCAACCCCAGGTCTTCCACATTGCAGGCAGATTCTTAAGCACAGGGAAGCCCAAGAATACTGGAGTGGGTAGCCTTATCCCTTCTCCAGAGGATTTTCCCAACCCAGGAATCAAACCAGGGTCTCCTGCACTGCAGATGGTTCGTTACCAGCTGTCCTATCAGGGAAGCCTGATAACTTGCTATTTATCATGTATTAATGCTTCAGGTCCACAAGCTGATTAACTTACTAGGTAATTGCTGCTGGATCCATTTGACATCGTAAACCTTTGATTTAGCAAATCTTATTTTTAACTCTTTCCTACCATAAAAGTTGGTGTCAGTTTTTACAAACTTTTTCTCAATCTCGGAAAGCCCATCTCCAAGAGGAGAGCTTCTCGAATGTTTCCTATCAGGGAAAATGTCCTGAAGCAAATGTGACTTATCCATTCTTAGAGTCTTCTCCTTTAGAACTCTGAAAAAGGGGAGGAGGGACGCAGCCCCTCAACTACCTAAAAGCTAACGTCAGAGGATTCTATTTCAGCAATTACTGAGCTTCAATTTTACATTGCCTTGTGCGACTCTTCATTTGTATCTGACTTCATCTCCTCTACCACATAGCAGGAGAGCAAAACCACATACTTTTGGCTAAATGCTTTTTCCCAGTACCTGGTACAATGCCACGGGAAGGTAGTTGATCATTAAATGTTTGCTGAGTAAATCAATGAATCAGTGGCCCTAGAGGAGAAGGCAGACAGGCTTCGGAATCAGGCACATCTGGATTTTTGTTGTTTACTGGCTGTGCTTAGTATATGTGTGTGTGTGTTTAGTCACTCAGTAATGTCTGACTCTTTGAGACCCCAGGGACTGAGCCTTTGTCCATAGGTTTTCCCTGGCAAGAACACTGGAGTGGGTTGTCATTTCCTGCTCTAGGGGATCTTTCTGACCCAGGGATCAAACCTGCATCTCCTGCATTACAAGTGGATTTTTACCGACTGAGCTACTGGGGACTATATGACCTTAAACATGTAATTTAACATCTTCTACAAATTCAGGATACCAATAAACAACTCTCAGTACTCTTTGAAGACCGAGTGAAATAACACATGTGAAATGTCTAGTTGATAATAGATGTGAGCTGAGGTCTAGTTTTTTCCCATTCCCTTTTCTACCAAAGCATGATTGCTCTTTTTCAAAATTACTTCAGCTATTTTATTAATATTTCCCTTGCATTTCCAAAGAAACTTTAGAAAAAAATTTGTCTATATCTATTACCAAAAATATTGCTGGGAAGTTCAACCAGAGAAATCAAATCAATTTGGGGAGAATTGTCATCTTTACAATGTTGAGTCTTCCAATCCAGGAACACGGTGTCTCTCAGGTCTTTAATTTCTTTCATTAGTTTTTTGTACTTTTTGGCATATAGAACCTGAACATGTCTTGTTAGATTTATACATAGTATTAAATAGTATTTTTTTCTTTCTTTCTTTTTTTTTTTGTGCTATTGTAAATAGTTGTGTTATAAATTGGTTTTTTTGTACTTAAAGTATATTTATTTTTTATGTGTTTATGATCTTATTAAAAACAGTTATTAGTTTAAGACTTTGTTTGTAGATTCCTTGAGATTTTCTACAGAGACAATTATGTCATTTGCAAATAGGGACAGTTTTCTTTCCTTCCAGTCTGTATGCCTTTTATTTCATTTTTTGCCTTATTGCACTTAAGACTTCCAGCAGCATGTTGAGTAGAGAGGCAAGAGTAACATCCTGTTTTGTTCTCGATTTTAAGAAGAAATCAGCCTTTTGCCATTAAGTATGATATTAGCTGTAGGTTTTTATGGATGTTTCTTATCAGGCTGAGAAAGTTCCTTCATGACTTGCTAAGAAATATTACCATAAATGGGCAGACTTTATCAGGCTTTTTGTTGCCATTATATTTTACAAAATTTTGATTGATCCATAATATACAATACCAGAAAGTTGCCAAAATATATCCTGAAGTCAGCATGTTGGATATCTTGAATATTAACTTTGAGGAAGCTTGTTGAAATGTGCATCTCATATATATTTACCTTAGTTCACCTCCTGAACATCAGCATGAAAAAAAATTCTATTATTAAATTTTAATTTCTAGGCCTTAGGGGTCTATCCATAATGATTTAGGTACCAAAATTAATTATTGAAAGTGACTAAAATCCTCCTAAGAAAGAGCCATGAAGATGCCCAAACCTTGACTCACTTCTAGGAACGTATCCTCAGAAGTTAATTCAACTGCATGAAACATATAAAAGCTCAGCATGACCAAAATGTCCAACATTAGGGAGCTGGGTTTCATAAATTATAGCACATTCAGTTGTTCAAAGCATATTTGTTAAGTGTCTACCAAGTGTCAGTTATCATCTTTGGTCCTAGATATACAGCCATGAACACAACATTCAAAGCTCTCTTTCCAATGGGGAAGACACACATAAACAAGATACCTAAGTAAACACACAATATGGCAGGTGGTGATGAGTATTTTGGAGAAAAATCAAGCATAGAACATGGATGAGGAGTGCAGGGAGTGAAGAGGATACTGTTTTAAATAGAGTAATAGGTGAGCCTTACTAAACAACACAAAAGAATATTAAATATTAGAATTAAGAATATTCTGTAGCAGTGTAGACAATTTTAATATATTGTATTAATTTTAACATAATATATTGTTAAATGAAAACCAAAAAATGTGAAACAGAATGCCTGCTGTGTTTTCAAGTTTTTAAGTATATATGCTGTCTATGTTGTTGTTCAGTTGCTAAGTCATGCCCAACTTGTTTGCAACCCCATGGACTGCAGCATGCCAGGCTTCCCTGTCCTTTACTATCTCCCGGAGTTTGCTCAAACTCATGTCCATTCAGTTGATGATGCCATCTAATCATCTCATCCTCTGTCACCCCTTTCTCCTCCTGCCTTCAATCTTTCCCAGGATCAGGGTTTTTTCCAATGAGTCATCTCTTCAAATCAGGTGGCCAAAGTCCTGGAGGTTCAGCTTCAGCATCAGTCCTTCCAAAGAATATTCAGGGTTGAGTTCCTTTAGGATTGACTAGTTGGATCTCCTTGTTGTCCAAGGGACTCTCAAGAGTCTTTTCCAGCACCACAGTTCAAAAGCATCAATTCTTTGGCACTCAGCCTTCTTTATGATCCAACTCTCACATCCATACATGACTGCTGGAAAAACCATAGCTCTTACTGTGGTTTTTAGCTTAACCTTTGTTGGCAAAGTGAAGTCTCTGCTTTTTAACACACTGTCTAGGTTTGTCATGGCTTTCCTTCCAAGGAGCAAACATTTTTTAATTTCATGGCTGCAGTCAGCATCCGCAGTGATTTTGGAGCCCAAGAAAATAATATTCACATTTTTTGTTGGTCAGTCACCAAGTCATGTCTGACTCTTTTGTGATCGCATGGATTGTAGCCCAACAGGCTCCTCTGTCCATAGAGTTTTCCAGGCAAAAATACTGGAATGGGTTGCCATTTCCTCCTCCAGGCGATCTTCCCAATGCAAGGATACAGCCTGCTTCTCCTGCTTACAGGGACACTGTACCACTGAGCCACCTGGGAAGCCCCACATATACACATATGAATGTATATATATGTGCATACATGAAATATAAAAATTCAAAATAGTTGTTTATGGGTGGTTTTAATACTATTTTATAGCATTATTCAGTCTGAGCATATTGTATTTCAGTTTTTTAAAAAAAGAAAAAGGCTTAAGGTTTTGTAGAATTAATGTGAGTTTGAATGAAAGGTAGGATGACAGTATAGGCAGAACTCATATTTGTTCTGGAAGAATTTTACTACGGGCACATCAGAAGGAGAATCTATTAAGGTAACTAAGAAATTATACATTTTAAAGGTGATAAAAGATATGTTGTTCGTGGTGCCTCTAACAACAGCTGTGCAGTGTTGGCTGTGAGTTTGTAAATGATGGCAAGTTTAACATATGTTCATACCTAAGTCACATTCTGATTTGGTGGGTGACTCTGTTTTTTAAGATTAACTAAAATAAAATGCACTGACATATCTATTGCAAGCTACATTTTCTTATGTGTTCAAGAGATGATAACTAATCACACAAAATGTGATTTGGTACCCTATACGCATGGTAGTGGAGAAGGCAATGGCACCCCGCTCCAGTACTCTTGCCTGGAAAATCCCATGGAGGGAGAAGCCTGGCAGGCTGCAGTCCGTGGGGTTGCTAAGAGTCGGATACGACTGAGTGACTTCACTTTCAGTTTTCACTTTCATGCATTGGAGAAGGAAATGGCAACCCACTCCAGTGTTCTTGTCTAGAGAATCCCAGGGACGGGGGAGTCTGGTGGGCTGCCGTCTATGGGGTCGCACAGAGTTGGACACGGCTGAAGCGACTTAGCAGCACACAGGGTAGAGGCATTCTCTAAAGATGTAGAATGGCAAGGTCACCCTCCCAGACAAGGTCTTCTGATTATTCTGGAAGCTTAGGCTTAGACTCAAAGTGAGTTAATGTGTTCCTCTGAAAGGATTTCTACCACATAACCAAGTCTCAGCCACCCAGGACTGATGTTCCCTGTGGTGCTGATTCAGAATTTCTAGGCACTGAGCAATCACTCCACCATCAAAGGCACACTTGGTGTTGTCTTGGTTAGGAGCACAAATGTCCTAAATATCTTGCATTCTTCTCCGGCATGTCACTTCTAGTGAATTGAAATCCCAGCATTGATGTTTTCTGAGTTTAAAAGAGAGCTCAATTGTGTTTGCTCAGATTCTCTCTTTCATTCTTTCTGCCTTCTTTTTTCCTTTTTTAAAATAAACACACCAGTGCTGAAAGTAAAAACACACTTTGTAATGAACAGATTCTGTTGGATAGCTGAACTGTTCTATCAGGATCTTGTTTGAAACTTTTCAAGTTGCTTGAAAAACATAGAGGTAAAGTAAAGCAACCAGCTGGCCTGTGGACAGAAGTCAACAAGTTATACAAGAAAAAGAGTGAGGTATCACACTCTTTTCCCCCAGTTCTTTCTTCCTCCTGGTTACTGCTTCTTATGTATTATCCCAGCTTTGTTTTGGCTGATGGTCAGGGTGCCCCGTGTTTGTTCCGACACAGCACTGTGTTAAGACAACTGTTTCTGGAGCTAGGGAGTCTAACCATGGATCCTCAGAAGCTACTTTACTTCTCAGAATTTCAGTTTTCTGTCAGTAATGTGTAGTGATAAACACTTAATAGGATTACTGGGAGGCTGATAGGAGTTAATACATGTTGGTGGTGGTGGCAGTTAGTTACTAAGTCATGTCTGACTCTTTCGTGACCCCATGGACTGTAGCCCACCAAGCCCCTCTGTCCATGCAATTTCCCAGGCAAGAATATTGGAGTGGGCTGCCATTTCTTTCTCCAGGGTGTCTTCCCAACCCAGGGATCGAACCCGTATCTTCTGCATTGGCAGGCAGATTCTTTACCACTGAGCCACCAAGAAAGCTCCTTAATATGTGTTACTGTACACATAATACAGTATGTGTATCCAACATGATTTTTAGGTTAGAAAACACACATGCATCATTGACTCACATAACTCTCCAGAAAGATATTATAATCAGCAACGTGCTTAGCTGGTGCCTGAGTCCTGCTGTAACAAGCTTCAGAGGCTGAGTGGCTTGTACACAGTAGAAGTTTCTTTCCCACGTTTCTGGAGGCTGAAGTCAAAGATTGGGGTGCCAGCATGGTAGGGTTCGGATGAGACCCTCTTCCAGGTTGTAGGCTGCAGACTTCTTGTATTCTCATATGGCAGAAAGAAAGCCAGGGAACACTCTGAGGTCTCCTTCATAAGAGCACTAGTTCCATTCACGAGGGCTCCATGCCCATGAGAAAATTACCTCCCAAAGGCTCCCCCTCCAAATCCCATCACATTGGGATTAGAGTTTCAATATGTGACTTTCAGGGAGGACACAACTGTTCACACACAGTTCCACTCTAGCGAGGCAAAGACTGACCACAAGTCACATGGGTCTCAGTACAATGTTCTCTGGCTACCCCGTGTTGATGCACGTTGGAGTCCCAGCTGTCTTTGTATATGCATAATATATACACCTTGTACAAAATTCACAAGGTACACCAAAGGTAAACTAGAAAAGTAAGGCTTTCTCCCACCTCTGTCCTCCCAGGCACTTAGTGTCCTCCCCGTTGTAGATTCTTTCTTAAGTGAATACTTGGATGCAGTGGTTTACTATGGCAAGTCCTCTCCAGTACATAAGCAGATGCAAAATGAAATTTTAGACTAGAAAGAGTACTGGGGTGGGGTGCCATTGCCTTCTCCGAGAAACACTATATATTATAGGTTTAAACTGAAGCCAGCATATGAACAGAAAAGAGTTCAGTGTAGATAATGAGATGGTTATAAAATTATTGGAAGTGTTGGAAGAGTAGGCTCTGAGGAAGGCCTCCAGGAAGCTTCTAGAACATCTTCACAAAACTGACCCATCATAAGAGCAGCTACCTGTGCCCTGATCAGGAAGTTGCTTCCAGACAACTGACTTCAAGAACCTGGTCCCAAAGCTAGCAGCACTGCCACTCCAGCTGCCTCTCTGCCCTCAAGAAGCCGGTGCTTGGACACTAAACACAGCACTCAGCATTGCTTCAACACGATTGCCTCTTACACCCTCAAAGCCGGAGACTGGACACTGGCATTCTGCTGCAGAAAGAAACATCACATTGTCTGAACCAGTTTTACCAGTAGAAAAAGGCAAAGAAGTGGAAATCAGCCCCTGTCTCATTTTCACCTTCCAAATCTCACTCAATTACATCTGATTTGAGGATCCTAACCCATTTCCAGAACTCTAGTTATGAGGGCATGTGGAAGACGCAGTGCTTAGCCTACACGCGGGCGCAGTAGGAAGACACCTCAAGAAGCGTGACAAAGGAGGCTACGTCCCCAACTCACACAGTACTTTTTGCTGCTAAAGAACAGCATGCCTCTGTGTACTGGCTTATGCTTTCCATTTCTTTTTGCTTCTTTTAGAGTTTATTTCCTGGGGCTTCCCAGGTGGCTCATTGGTAAAGAATCTGCCTGCCAATGCGGAAGACACAGATTTGGTCCCTGATCCCGGAAGATCCCACGTGCTGCAGGGCAACTAAGCCCAAGTGCCGCAACTACTGAGCCTGAGCTCTACAGTCTAGAAGTCACAACCACTGAGCCCACGTGCCGCAACAAATGAAGCTCGAGCATCCAAGAGCCCATGCTCAGCAACAAGAGAAGCCACCACAGTGAGAAGCCAGCGCAGCACAATGAAGAGTAGCCCCTGCTCACCACAACTGAAGAAAGCCAGAAATAAACAGATAAATCAATAATTCTTTTAAAGAGTCTGTTTCCTTCCCTAAATAGTCTAGCAGAAGCTATGAATGCTCCTTCTACTTTCAAGACAGACTTTGTAGTACTAGGTAGTCATGCCTGGGAAATGTGTATAAACTCGCAATAAGAAACTTCACTTTAATTTTTTTTTCAGAATCTTATCCATCATGACTGCCATCCGGCTACGAGAATTTATTGACCGCCGTCCAGCAATCCCACCCAGGTAATGGTCTTCCAAATGCAGACACCTCCAGAGCTGCAGCATGAAAGATAGACATCTGGGGGACTAGAATTATTCGCCCTGCTGCTTGCTCCCTGATTTAGAGATAACTGCTGCCAGAGGTTCTACTGACATTTCTTTGGGCTTAGAAAAAGCTGTTTAAAACAAAAAAAAATCCTACATTTATGGCAGCATCCAAGCGAACTGGCAACTCCAAATTTTAGTATTTAGTTATTTTCCACAATGTTTAGTCATCAAAGATATGTCCTTTTGCTTCCAGAAATCACTGAAGGAGGAAGGGAAGGATGCTTTGTTCTTAAAAAGATGTTCTTTCTCTAAAAAAAAAAAAGTCCTATTTTACAGAAAGTATAGTGCCTATCCTTCCCTCCCTGAAACGCACATGCGGAGGAAGGAGGGTGTAGAGAAAGGGGTGGGTTCCAGAATTACTTGATTTCTGCCTCCCCACATGCCCTTGGCTTTCCATGTGTGTGTTTGAGATTTTTGCCCACCACTGTCGGGCCTGTTTAATTGTGGTCTCATCTCCTGGGGAAAATGGAGACAATCCTCCATTGGCTGCTGCCGCCTGGAGCTAAATGGAGCCAAGTCAGAATCACTGGACCTGACTTAAGGCAGCCCATGGGGAGCTGGAGGGCTGGGGTGGAACACAGAGCAGAAGGCACCGGGCTGCTGACGTCCTCAGGCTGGGCTGCATCCAGCTCTCTTGGGCTCATCCATCAGAGAGGCACACTGTGCCTGCACTAGACGGGGCCCCCACTCGCCACCTGAGTGCTCCCTGTGGGGCAGGTCTTTGTCTATTTTGTGTCTCTCCTGCCTTGCAGCATAGTGGACCAGTCCATCAGCAGGTTCCTCAATTCTGCCTCTGGGGTCTATCTCCATCAGACTGTTTTTCTTTATCTCCACGGCCTCAACCTGGTCCAGACCACCACTGCCTCTCCCCTGTTCCCCTACAACAAGGGCCACTCTGGTCCTCCTCCAATCCATTCTCCAGAGAGAACCCCATAAAACATAAATGGGATCACAGCCTTCAATTGCATAAAACCGTGCAATCTGGGACCTCTCTTGTGGTCCAGCGGTTGAGAACCCACCTTCCAATGCAGCAGACACAGATTTTATCCCTGGTCAGAGAACTAGAATCCCACATGCTGCAGGTCAACTAAGTCTGAACTTCACAGCTAGGGATCCTAAGTGCCGCAACAAAGACCTAGCATAGTCAAAAAAATAAAACCAAACCCTGCAATTATTGCATTTTGCATGAAGCCTCCATACTTGCCAGGGCCTGCAGAGCCCTACATAAACAGACCCTGCTGATCTCTCCAACCTCCTCTTAACTCCAGCCCTGTGATCTTTCTTCTGTTGCTTCAGTAGGGCCCGCACTCTTTCATGTCTCAGGATTTCAGGACATGTTCCTTTCCCCTGCATCATTGCCTTCTCAACTCTCTGCTAATCTTCTTACTCAGTTCAACCAGCCCCCTTTCACTCAGCATGCCTCCACTGTTATCAGCTGCTCAGTGAGCAGAAGATGGTACCATCCTGGCTGGGGGAGGTCTCCTTTCACCTATCTCATCTCCTCTGTGAGTTCTCTTTCTCACACCTTTTTTGGTTTCCTGTATGTCTCTGCTCATAACTTTCAATTATTTTCTCTTTCTTTATTTCCTGTCTAGATCACCCACTGGAATAATAGTTAACACTTATACAGCCCTTAATATGTGGCAGGCACTGTTCTAAGTGTATATTAACTCATTTAATCTTCACAGTGACTGGAAGGAAATTGAGGCAAGGACTGGTTAAGTGACTGTCCTGAGATTCCACAATAGTGAACTAGCAGAAGGAGGATTTGAACCTGCTGGTCCGGAGCCAACATCTGCGCTCTTGGTCACTGCCCTTGACATCTCCAGGTCAGCCCCCAGGGCGGGTCTTGTTTCATAGGCCACTCTGCCTAGCAGATTGCCACAGTTGGTAGGACCTCTGTGCACCTTTGTTGGAAAACTGAAAATGAATGAATCAATGAGAAAAACTCATTCTGGCATGTGTTTGAGGTTTGGCCTCCTGGTGATTGACTGTATCCACAGAAGGTCTGCCCTCTGCTGCTCCTCTCTGTAAGCATTTACCCAATTAATTCATCCTTAAATGCCTAACCCTTGGTCTATAGTAGGGAAAACTGAATTACAAACGAGTAGGGGCATCTCATAAAGTTAAATATTAAGTGATTCACAAGTAGTGGTGACCACATAAAATTCTCATAAAAGAATTACATTAGATACAAATTATCTTAGCCTTATTACTCAGGGTCAGGGCTGAGTATTGTGTTGACTTGTGGGGCCTAGAATGCTCCTGGAAAGATCACTGTAGATTAAATTCACTGTGGTGTGCAAAAGACAAAGAATTTGTTTTGGGCTTCAGTGAACTTTAAAAACATCAACTGAAATGATCTCTGAGACATCAAGGGGCAGCTGTGAAGGTCAGATCATCCTGTCTTGAATGATAGATGGCAACACCAATGGGATACTTCAGTCACCGAGGACGTTCACACGTCTTGTTGACTCTCATGTAGTCATTAACGGAGATAGCATCACCGCCACTTTATTTATTTCTATAATTTTTTAAAATGTCATTTATCTATTTGTTTATTATTGGCTGTGCTGGGGGTTTGTTGCTATGCAGGCTTCTCTCTAGTTGTGGCAAGTGGGGGCTACTTGCTAGCTGCAGTGCCCAGACTTCTCATTACCATGGCTGGTTCTGTTGCAGAGCACGGGCTCTAGGGCACGGGGGCTGCAGTCATTGCAGCACGTGGGCTCAGCAGTTGTGGCCCGAGGGCTCAGCAGTTGCTCTGCAGCATGTGGGATCTCTCCAGATCAGGGACCACACCTGTGCTTCCTGCCCTGGCAAGTAGACTCTTTATGACGAGACACCAGGGAAGCCCTCCCCAACCCCATTTTATTGGGGAAACTGAGGCTCCCTCTTCCTTGAGGAGATTTGTGAAGCTAGTAGAGTCTGGGGAATGAAAGCATGAGGATGTGGGAATGGTGGTCTCCCATCTTCTGTACTTACCAGCTCCTGTCCTTAGTAAGAGACTTATTCCCCTTGAGCCTTTGTTTCCTGACTGGAGCAGCACTTACCGCGCTCTATATGATTAGGCCTGAGGAGGGTTTTCCTTACCTGATTATGAACTCGCAGGTGGAAAGACAGTGTTTCTCATTACGGTAGCCCTGGCATCTAGCACACTTCAGAGCCTGCAATAAGCACTTGTTTTATTGAGCTGAAAGCAGCCTCCAGTTACACTGCTGGGTCTATCTCTCCTCCTATTGCTCTGGTACAGGACATCTACTTCCTGTCTGCCCACAATGAATCACAGAGTTCACACAAAAGTAACGCTGAACTCTTCTGAAAAAGAAGTCATCGCACCAACACAGAGATGACTCTGGATGCGATATGGAGTTCGGAGAACTGGGTTTGACTCATGCCTCTGGCATTTATCAGCTGGGTGTTATTTAGAAAGCCCACTTAACCTCTGTGAGCTTTGGTCTCCTTCTCTGTAACGGATGTTAACGATGTTTACCTAGCAACAGGACTGTGAGAGTTAGATGAGGTCATCTCTGCGAAGCTTGGTAACAATGAGGCCCAGCACAGACGCAGCGCAGCAGCTTCACAGTGGCCCCAGAGGGATCCTCCCCTTTGGGTGTTGAGTTTTGCCTGCGGGGAAGCCCAGATCCTGCTCTGGTTACAGTCACCCTCCCGGGAACAGGTTTGCTCCTGTCTAGACTGAATGTGTTACCTCAAAGAGCCACGCTGTCAGGGACTGGTAAATACTGTGCCCAGACTCCTACTCCCGCCCAGGGAGGAGAAAAGGCCTTTCCACGGCTGACTCAAGAGTCTTACAAGCCAAGTCAGTAAAGTGGGTCTAAGCAGAGTCCAGGGCAGGGCTCCCAAACCAGGTCTGGAGGCCAGCCCTGCTTTCCTCCTCATGAATCGATCTTTTCCTCACACCCAGCTCCTCCTCGGGAGAGGCCGGGTACTGTGAAGCCTCTGGGAGGACTGAGTGCCAGGCCAAGCCAGGCATTATCTCTTAGGAGATAAACATTCTCTTCCAAACCGCTGACATGTTACCCCATTCATCTAGAGCTTTCTCCTCTCCGAGGTGAAGACCACGTGGGGGAACTTGGAAAGTCTACCCAAAGAGTTGGAAGAAAAGCATACCACGCCTTCATTCCTCAAACTTCTCCATGACCCCACCCAGCCCTGCCTCCAACACCCACCTGCTTACACACTTTCCTACTCTCTCCACTTCAAAAGCTACCCGGAGAGGGACTTCCCTGGGGGTCTGGGGGTTAAGACTCTCCGCTTCCACTGCAGGGGCTGCGGGTGGGATCCCTGGTCAGGGTACTAAGATCCCACATGCCACGTGTTGCAGCCAAAATAAAACAAATTTAAAAAATGAAAAAGCTACCCAGGGAGACTCCCGAGGGACTTGGGGTGGGCACGTTACCTGGTGCTGGTGAGGGGCTTCTCCAGTCTCAGACAGCTTGTACAGACCGTTTCTAGGAGCAAGGCTTAGGCTGCTCACTCGGACTCATGCCAGGGAGGAACCCAGAGTCAAAACACAGCCTAGTGCAAATGGTATAGCAACCGTGAGAAATCAGTGTTGTTCTGGAACTCCAGGTGGATGCTTCACAGAGCATCCAGTGAGAAAATCTTCCCAAGGTGGGGCTTGGAAACTGGACAGGCACCTAAGAAGGCTGTGTCTCCCACTCCCCTGCCCTCAGGAATGTAATTTGTTCCCTATTATTGTGCCAGCTCCTCTTTCTTCTTATGACCTAATCCCCTGCTGTTATTTACTGTTCAGGGCTCAGTCATATTATCCTAGCCACTGGGCAGGCCCAGACACACTGTGGTTTTTCTGAAAATCCGAGCTCCCTGAGGTCCTGTTTGCATAGACAGGCAGACCCGCCCTGCTGACAGCACTTGCCTTTTGCACCAGCTAGACAGCAAAGTCCCCACTGGGCCTCACACACTCCACTCTGATCACAACTCTGTCTGAGAGATGGGTTCTATCATCCCCTCACCTGGAATCTCTTCCCTCTCTTACTGACTTGCTCAAACCCTAGACAGCCCTCCCTCTTTTGTGCCCCACTGACCCTTTATTCAGGTCATGATTTCGGCACATAAAGAGCATGATGAGGACAAGGACTGCTTTTGAGTCAGCTTTGTATCTGCAGAACCCAGTACTGTGCAGGGCACATTGTTGTCATTATTCAGTCGCCTAGTCATGTCCGACTCTTTGCAACCCCATGGGCTGCAGCACACCAGGCCTCCTGGTCCCTCACCTTCTCCCGAAATTTGTCCAAGTTCATGTCCACTGCATGGTGATGCCATCCAGCCGTCTCATCCTCTGACGCCCTCTTCTCCTTCTGCCCTCAATCTTTCCCAGCATCAGGGACTTTTCCAATGTGTCAGTTGTTTGTATCAGATGACCACAATACTGAAGCTTCAGCTTCAGCATCAGTCCTTCCAACGAGCATTCAGGGTTGATTTCCCTTAAGACTGACTGGTTCGATCTCCTTGCTATCCAAGGGACTCTCAAGAGTCTTCTCCAGCACTACAGTTCGAAGGCATCAATTCTTTGTGGCTCTGCCTTCTTTACTATCCTCCTCTTACAACCATCCATGACTACTGGGAAGACCATAGCTTGACTATACGGACTTTGTCGGCAGAATTATGTCTCTGCTTTTCAACACACTGTCTAGGTTTGTCATAGCTGTTCTGCCAAGAAGCAATGTCTTCTGATTTCATGGCTGCAGTCACCATCCACAATGATTTTATAGCCCAAGAAGAGGGTATCTGTCACTACTTTCACCGGTATTTGCCATGAAGTAATGGCAAATGATCTTAGTTTTTTTAATATTTAGTTTTAAGCCGGCTCTTTCACTCTCATCCTTCACCATCATCAAGAGGCTCTTTAGTTTCTTTGCTTTCTGCCATTGGAGTGGTATCATTCACATATCTGAGGCTGTTGATGTTTCTCCCGCCTATCTTGATTCCAGCTTGTCACTCATCCAGGCCAGCATTTTTCATGATGTGCTCAGCAGATAGGTTAAACAAACAGGGTGACAGCAGACAGCCCTGTCATACTCCTTTCTCAATATTGAACTAGTCATTTGTTCCATACAGGGTTCTAACTGTTACTTCTTGACCCGCATACAGGATTCTCAGGAGACAGGTAAGATGGTCTGCTATTTCCATCACCTCAAGACCTTTCCACAGTTCATAACGATCCACACAGTCAAAGGTTTTGGCGTAGTTGATGAAACAGAGGTAGATGTTTTCTGGAATTCCCTAGCTTTCTTTATGATTCAGCAAATGTTGGCAATTTGATCTCTGCTTCCTTTTCTTTTCTAAGCCCAGCTTGGACATCAGGAAGTTCTTGGTTCACATAATGCTAAAGCCTAGAATACAAGATTTTATGCACGACCTTACTAGCATGGGAGATGAGTGCAATTGTGTGATGGTTAGCACATTCTTGGCCACCACCCGTCTTGGGAATTGGGTTGAGGATTGACCTTTTCCAGTCCTGTGGCCACTGCTGGGTCTTCCAGATTTGCTGACATATTGAATGCAATACCTTCATCCTTTAGGGTTTTGAATAGTTCTATTGGAATTCCATCGCATCCACTAGATTTATTAACATTAGTACTTCCTAAGGCCCACTTGACTTTGCTCTCCGGAAAGTCTGGCTATGGGTGACTGACCACACCACTGTAGTAATCCGCTTCATTAAGATCTTTTTTCTTACAGTTCTTCCATGTACTCTTTCCATCTCTTCTTGATCTCTTCAGCATCTACTAGGTCTCTGCCATTTCTGGGCGAAATATTCCCTTGATATCTCCAATTTTCCTGGAGAGTCTTTCCTCTAGTCTTTTCCCTTCCACTGTTTTCTTCTAGTTCTATGCACTGTTCACTGAAGAAGGCCTTCTTGTCTCTCTGCTGTTCTTTGGAACTCTGCGTTTAGTTGGATATACCTTTTCCTTTTTCCCTTGCTTTTTGCTTCTCTTCTTTCTTCAGCTATTTGTAAAGCCTCCTCAGATAACCACTGTGCCTTCTTGCTTTTCTTTTTCTTTGGGATGGTTTTGTTGGCTGTAGTATACATTATGCATGGTTAATAAATTCTGGTCAAACTGGAGGCATAGCTTCAGTTTCCATTCATCATTCAACACGTACTTGATGAGCTACTCCATGCAAAGCTATGTACTACCTTCTGTTGACTCTTCTTGAAATCTTATGGCACCTACGGAGTAAGAACCTATGGAAGGTCCCCAAAGACCCCACATACCACAGACTCTACAGTCATCATCTCAAGCAGGGTCACTTTCCTGCGTTCTGTCCCCTGGTGAGTGGCAGCCTGTGTCCCAGTGTCTGAAGCCTCGTCTCGATGTCCTCCTTCTTCTTCATCCTCAACCCTCTCTCCTAGCAGTCATCTTAGCCAGGCCTCTCCTCCCCATGTGAACTTTCCACCACAGAGTTCAAAGCTGCCTTACGTCCCACATACATTACTATGATTACCTCCTGACCAATCTTTGTACTTCTAGCCAGATTGTCATCAGATTTGTTTTCCACATTGCCACCAGCAGAATCTCTCTTTAACAAAAATCGCATTCATCATGGTTTTTCTTTAAAATCCTACAAAGATTCCCTATTACCTATATCAGTGGTTCTCAGTTTTTTCAGATGACACTCTCCCTTGGTTTATAATAAATATTTCGTAATGTCCCTGATACTCTCCTGAAACAAAATCTGTAAATAACAGAATACAACTACATATCATTTTAAGATGCTGGTGTAATGCTGTACGGCTTCTCTGGTGGCTCAGTGGTGAAGGATCCACTTGCCAGTGCAGGATACACGGGTTTCATCCCTGGGTTGGGAAGATCCTCTGGAGGAGAAAATGGGAACCCACTCCAGTATTCTTGCCTGGGAAATCCCATGGACAGAGGAGCCTGGTGAGCTACAGCCCATGGGGTCAAAAAAGAGTTGGATACAACTTATCAGCTAAACAACAACAACATAATGCTATAACTATGGTCTAAAAGAACAGTAACTAATTATAAAGAAGATGTATTTCAAAATGTGAGATCTGGGCACCATGAGCCCTCGGCTCCTCCTGAAACTGCTGTGTTTCAGCTGCAAACACCCAGCTCATCTCGTGCCCCAGAAGATTTCCCCCGACTCTCCACCTTATCACTTATGCTTGTGCTTCCAAACATCCTCACAGCCCAACCCACCCAGGCAAGGCTGGAACCCCTCCTCCAGGCTTACAAGTAACTTGTGCTTTGACCTTCACAGTGCTTCTTTATTTTTAGCCCCTAAGTATTTAATTATTAGACTTTCTTTTTAAACACTGTGAAAGTTCATAAAAATATCAAAAGTAGAAAAAAATAGTATAAAGAATCTCCATTTATCCATTTCCATCTTTCAATAATTATCAACAGTTGTCCCACTGGCCTTATATATTCTCTTATTTTTTTCTTGATATTTTGAAACTAATACCTGACAAGTCAAATATTTCTTTATGAATCCTAAAAATTGGATAACAAAAGACACTCCTATTAAGAGATTCCAAGGGTTTTAGGGCCTTTGTGCCAGGAACTGAGGATAGAGACTGAATATATTTTTTTACTATACCACAGCTGGTTTTCCTCTGTAAAGAGCTAATCATATTAATTCCTTTTGTCTCTCTCTCCTTCCTGTCCCCACTAGTATATTCATTGTTCACCAGGGAAAGGATCTCCATGGTTATTACACTGGGCAGCTGGCAAGAGTCCATTATGATTATAGTGTGAAGAGATCTCCCAGGTAAGACACTTTCCTAAATCTTAATGTACTAAAGTTGGACTAATAAATGAAAAACTGGGAATCACAATTTGCAGCGATGATAACAATAATAATTATATGGATGGAAAAATTTGGAAGGAAATACACCAAACTATTGACACTGGTTTTTCATGAATAGTGAGATTATTGATATTTGTATTTCATTTTTTATCTTTTTCTTTATTTTCCAGATTTTCTATGATGAATATATACTACTTTTACAATTAGCAATAAATATAAAATTATTTAAATCATCAAAGGAATGTAAGAAATACCATTAGTTTAACATTTTAACTCAATCAAATAACTTAATCTTCCTGACACTCATTTTCCTTCTCAATAAAATCACAAATTTGGCCTAACCAGTTTCTGCCTTTCTGCAGTGATTTTAACAGGAAGGGGAAAAAAGCAGGCACTTCATTGCTGTTTTCTAGTTTGGGGAGGCTGTTCAGTTCAGTTCCGTTCCGTCACTCAGTTGTGTCCGACTCTTTGCGACCCCACGAACCACAGCACACCAGGCCTCCCTGTCCATCACCAACTCCCAGAGTTCACTCAGACTCATGTCCATTGAGTCGGTGATGCCATCTAACCATCTCATCCTCTGTCATCCCCTTCTCCTCCCGCCCTCAATCTTTCCCAGAATCAGGGTCTTTTCAAATGAGTCAGCTGTTCACATCAGGTGGCCAAAGTATTGGAGTTTCAGCTTCAACATCAGTCCTTCCAATGAATATTCAGGACTGATTTCCTTTAGGATGGACTGGTTGGATCTCCTTGAAGTCCAAGGGTCTCTCCAAAGTCTTCTCCACACCACAGTTCAAAAGCATCAATTCTTCTGCACTCACCTTTCTTTATAGTCCAACTCTCACATCCATACATGACCACTGGAAAACCATAGCCTTGACTAGATGGACCTTTGTTGACAAAGTAATGTCTCTGTTTTTTAATATGCTGTCTAGGTTGGTCATAACTTTCCTTCCAAGGAGTAAGCGTCTTTTAATTTCATGGCTGCAATCACCATCTGCAGTGATTTTGGAGCCCCCAAAAATAAAGTCTGATACTGTTTCCCCATCTATTTCCCATGAAGTGATGGGACCAGATGCCATGATCTTAGCTTTCTGAATGATGAGCTTTAAGCCAACTTTTTCACTCTCCTCTTTCACTTTCATCAAGAGGCTTTTTAGTTCCTCTCCACTTTCTGCCATAAGGGTGGTGTCATCTGCATATCTGAGGTTATTGATATTTCTCCTGGCAATCTTGATTCCAGCTTGTGCTTCTTCCAGCCCAGCGTTTCTCATGATGTACTCTGCATATAAGTTAAATAAGCACAGTGAAAATACACAGCCCTGATGTACTCCTTTTCCTATTTGGAACCAGTCTGTTGTTCCATGTCCAGTTCTAACTGTTGCTTCCTGACCTGCATACAGATTTCTCAAGAGGCAGGTCAGGTGGTCTGTATTCCCATCTCTTGAAGAATTTTCCACAGTTTATTGTGATCCACACAGTCAAAGGCTTTGGCATAGTCAATGAAGCAGAAATAGATGTTTTTCTGGCACTCTCTTGCTTTTTCAATGATCCAGTTAGAAACATCAATTTGAATAACTTATGAAATATTTGATTTTAGGCAGTTTCCATCCTTTCTGAGTATCAATATGCATATCTGTTAAATAAAATAATTGATGTAAAATTCCAGAACATACTAAGTACTCAAAATATGATTGCTATTATTTTGAGTTCATCATCATAGTATATTTTAGAAACCACTTTTCTTCTCTTAATTGCCTTTGATATAGTCAACTCCTGACTATTGTTCAAGAAAAGAAAAGGGAGCCGTAGCAACGACAGAATAGCACACAGACCAAACTTAATAGATGATCAAACTGGAAGTAGCTTTAGCTTTTTAAATTCTGATTCTGTTTGATAACTAAGATGTAGCCAGAGAAATGACATGTCTTGCCTGACATGTAGCTGGGTGGTGTAAAAGCTGAGTTGTGAACTGATCCACACTTTCTGATTCACGGTTCAAGGTTCTTTGTTCTAATTCAAATACATTCTTATATCAAAATCTTGTTAGGAACATGATCTCTGCCAGAGGATAAACAAGGAAGGAAACAACTGAAACACTCTCCCAGAAGCCAGCTCCACAGGGCACTCTCCACGTGTGTTCTGTGGACTCTGACCATTCCCTCGGCTGCGTTATCTGCCCCTCCTCTTACCACAGGACGCTCAGGCAAAGGGAACCTTGGCTCTGACAAGACCTGAGCCTGCCTGAGATTAGTCTTAGGGGAAAAACTTAGTCAATGTTTTGTCAACCAATGACTTTCTTTAAACTTCTGGTTAAGAATAAGGAAAAGACAAGCAAAAATGAAACAAACAAACAAGACAGGAAATTATGCAATTATTAGGACCAGGCCTAACTTCTTTATACTCATAATTTAAACAGACAGATGCCTATGGCTTACCTTCCCCAGATGTATTCTCCCAGCAATGTGATATTTTCAGAATTAGAGTCCCCCTTTTGAGTAAAAGTCTTGTCTCCAGAACACCATCAGTATTCTTGAAAATGGAGATGATTCTGGTTCCATAGAAACATCCAGGGCAAAGTCAGAACAGGCTGCCAGTCTAGCAGGGGTGGGTGTAGGAGCACTCACCAGGATCCAGTTCGGGAGCCATCCATGGCTGTCAATGGCACAGAAGCGACCAGATAACAGTAACAGGCAGAACACAAACTCATAGGAGACTGACCCATTCATCAGAAGGCAAATGTTTTGCTTCACAGCAGGAGACCAGCTTTCATAGGAAAAGAAGTGCTCCCGCCCACCATGTAAGGGACCCACTTTCTAGGACCAAGAACCTTCTAACCACAAAACAAAAGCAAGTAGAGGTGAGAAGGAATTCTTGGTGCTTCTCCACACCTGTCTTCAACAGAACATCTCCCGCCCATCTAGCATCGCTCCACTGTCCAGAACCACACACACAGTCAGAGTCTTGCTCTTTCTTTTCCTGAACTTCAGGCGGAGGCATCCCATTTCTGCTAACAAACTCTTCTCTTTAAAGAAGGCACATCACAATCAAGTTTTACCCAAGTATATAAACATAATGCATTATGATTAAATAATGTCAGTCACCCGTTTCAGTGTGATTAATCACAGTTATACAATCAAGTAAGATGACATCCTACTCAAAATGATTGGATTAAGATGTTCTTAAATCTCAGTTCAGTTCAGTTGCTCAGTCATGTTTTGAACTGTGGTGTTGGAGAAGACTCTTGGGAGTCCCTTGGACTGCAGGGAGATCCAGCCAGTCCATTCTAAAGGAAATCAGTCTGGGGTGTTCATTGGAAGGACTGATGTTGAAGCTGAAACTCCAATACTTTGGCCACCTCAGGCAAAGAGTTGACTCATTGGAAAAGACTCTGATGCTGGGGAGGGATTGGGGGCAGGAGGAGAAGGGGATGACCGAGGATGAGATGGCTGGATGGCATCACAGACTCGATGGACGTGAGTCTGAGTGAACTCCGGGAGTTGGTGATGGACAAGGAGGCCTGGCGTGCTGCGATTCATGGGGTCTTAAATCTCACCCGACATTTAATCTTTTTCACACATTTGGTAGCTCACCTTCTCTACTTTACAGTTCAAAAATACATGTGTTCATTAGAACATTTGAAAACACTGATAATCATAAATTTTTTAATTATCCATAATGTCATTACCCAGAGATAGATAATATGTAGAACCCTCCAGATAGACACAAAATAGAATGAGATGGCATTTTGAACCCCTATTTTGCCCAGTCTTATTGAGATATAGTTTATATATAACATTTTATTAGTTTAAGGTATGCAGCATAGTGCTTTTGTATATGTTATTGTTGCTGTTTGGTTGTTAAGTTGTGTCCAAACTTTTGGGACCCCATGGACTGTAGCCCGCCAGGTTCCTCTGTCCATGGGATTCTCCAGGCCAGAATACTGGAGCGGGTGGCCGTTTCCTCCTCCAAGGGATCTTCCCAACCCAAGAACTGAACCCACATCTCCTGCATTGGCAGGCTGATTCTTTACAGCTGAGCCACCAGGGAAGCCTGTACGTACTGCAAAATGATTAATATAATGTTTATAAATATCCGTCACCTCATATAGTTACAATTTTTTTCTTGTGGGTAGAACTTTTAAGATCTATTTCTCTTAGCAACTTTCAAACATACAATATAGCATTGTTGACTATAGTCACCATGTGGTACATTACATTCCCACAACTTATTTACTTTATATCTGGAAGTTTGTATCTTTTGACCATTTTCATCCATTTCCCCCAGGCCCCAAACCTCACCTCTAGCAATCACTATGCTGTTTTCTGTTTTTATGAGTTCAGTGTTTTAGATTCCAGATAAAAGTGAGATCATACGGTATTCATCTTTCTTAACCTCTTAGCATAATGTCCTCAAGGCTCATCTGTGTTGTCACAAATGGCAGGCTATTCACCTTTTTTAGGCTGAATAGTATTTCATAGTATATACGTCTCACACATTTTTTTCCATTCATTCATCAGTGGACATTTAGATTATTTCAATGTCTTGGCCATTATAAATAATGCTGTAGTGAAGATGGGAGAGCAGATATCCTTTTTGAGATAGTGATTTTGTTTCCTTTGGATAAACACACAGAAGTGGAATTGCTGGATCATATGGTGTTCTATTTTTAGGGTTTTTTTTTGAGGAATCTCCATACAGCTTTTCACAGCAGATGCAACCAGTTTTCATTCCCATCAACAGTGCATGAAGACTTTTTTTTTCTCCACATCCTTGCTACTACCTGTCAGTTTTAGTCTTTTTGATGATAGCCTTTTTGACAGGTATGAGGTGATATCTTATTGCAGTTTTGATTTGCATTTCTCTAATGATTAGAGATATTACTTTGCCAACAAAGGTCCGTCTAGTCAAGGCTATGGTTTTTCCATTGGTCATGTATGGATGTGAGAGTTGGACTGTGAAGAAAGCTGAGCACCGAAGAATTGATGCTTTTGAACTGTGGTGTTGGAGAAGACTCTTAAGAGTCCCTTGGACTGCAAGGAGATCCAACCAGTTCATCCTAAAGGAGATCAGTTCTGGGTGTTCATTGGAAGGACTGATGCTGAAGCTGAAACTCCAGTACTTTGGCCACCTCATGAGAAAAGTTGACTCATTGGAAAAGACCCTGATGCTGGGAGGGATTGGGGGCAGGAGGAGAAGGGGACGACAGAGGATGAGATGGCCCGAAGGCATCACCGACTCAATGGACATGAGTCTGAGTGAACTCTGGGAGTTGGTGATGGACAGGGAGGCCTGGTGTGCTGTGATTCATGGGGTCGCAAAGAGTCAGACACAACTGAGCAACTGAACTGAATGATTAGTGATGTTGAGCACCATGATTAAAGCTTTCAACAAACTGGGCATAAAGGGAACATACTTCAACATAATAAATTCGACAATGACAAGCCCACAGCTCACATTATACTCATCTGGAGGTACAGGAAGGTTATAACCAATTTTGGGGTCATCAAACACCAGTATGCACCATAGTGGTTAGTCTGGTCAAAATAAAGCACTAGCACCTTGAGGGAACTAGATATGCGTACAAAAATTACATTTCAAAAGGGCACTGGGAAGTAGCTGTGCCTGAACAGATCTAGAGAAAGTTTTGATGCAGGTCACCTTCTGTGACCTGTGATTAGAAAGGAGGAGGGATGCTAAAGGGAAGAACAAGGGTCTGGAATCCTTGAACCGTCTACTGACAAGTTTGCTAGGGCTAACCTTGGAGTTACAGAGTCTTGTCAATACTATGTTAGTAGCCATCGGGCCACTTTTAGGGAATGGATTTCAGCTGATGAGAAAATGAAATGCTTTTCTTCTACTCCGTGGGCATTTAACAAGCTGTTTCTATTTTCATTTAGACCTCTCATAGACTTGGAAATTCCATCTAAGAAGAAACGTCAGTATCAGCCTCAATTAGACCAACAAACTCTCATTCGGTACATCTGTTTTCAAAGATGTTCAAAGCCTGCCGAACCATGGTATAAAGAAACCTCTTACCAAAGAGACTATTCTTTGCCATTTTACAAGATGGGTAAGTCAGATCAAGGGTTCTTATTCTCTGAGAGCAACTTTGCCTGGGTCACATTTGAGCATCTCCTGTGGGCTTGCTGTCTTGGGGAGCATGTCTGGGACCAGTCACACTGGCAGGGAGGGGTATTCACTTGTGTCTGGTGCAGGAAGAAGAATTTAGAGAGCTGCCCCTGGGCTACATCCTGCTTTCCTAGCTCCTCGTACAGGAGACTTTAAGGCTGAAAATTCATAAATGTCCTTGGTAGAAAGCAAGCTCAAGTCTGACCACTCCTCGGAGCCCCTTGTCACTTGACAAATTTGTTATTGTGCCATACTGTTGAAGGATCTTCCTCTCCTCATTCATTTTAAATGGATTTATGACAATTATTTAATATTTGCAGGTACGTTTCAAAAATTTTAAGTTCCCTCTGTAGTATTTCTCCATGCTGCAGCCCGTGTGTGAGTGCTGAGGGGCCAAGGCCCCCCACAGATATGACCCTGGGGAGTACACGTGGATAGGACCTTAAACTTGACTATATTCCTGTAATCACTGACACTTTGGATTTTAGTCACAGTATCGATTGCTCTATTGACAGACTTTCTAAATGAGTAAACCCCAGTACTTCTGGGGCTCTTACACGGTGGCAAGCATATATTTGGTCCTAACAGCTCTCTGCAGTAAATACTATTATTTCCCCCACTTTACAGTGACCAAGTTGCAGAGACAGCCCCAAGTCACAGAAAATAGGAGAAGCAAAACCCAGACCCAGGCCATTTCAGACACAGAATTCAGCCCTAGCCCAAGGTCTGCGCTGGACATTTAAGCTATTTTACCTCTGTCACAGCTGAGCATCACTTGAACTACTATCTATTCAACAGTTTTCTTTAAAATGAGCCATTTTTAAAAAAATCTTGAAATTAAAAATAACAAAACCAGTATAAGTATAGTGAGAGGAATAGGATGGGGAATGGGAAGAATCTACCCCTCTTTTTTTCCCCCCTGAACAAAGAGCTGCAGCCTGGAGGGAATGCCAGAGCAGGGCTGAGACTCAGTCCCAAGGGGACAGGAAAAAATAGCAATTGGGAAGAGCGGGAACCCAGCAGAACCAGGCAGATCTTGGGGAGTGGAGCCAGGCATAGGGTTGGTGATGGATGAAGCTGGGATTGGGGCCAGAGAGTAACAGGGCGAGTTGGGATAAGAAGCTGCAAGCACGCTAATCTGGGTTCTGGGAGGTGAGAGAAGTTTGGAGCCTGAGAAGAGAGGGAGCTGAGGGGATAGGGAGGAGGGTGAGGGCTGAGATAGGTCATTAGAGGAGGAGGTATGGAGTGGTAGGAATCAGGGCACCTTGGGAGTGTTGTGTTAAAGTCGGTTCCAGGTGGAGGACACCACCTGGGGCTGAGGTGGGATTAGAAAAGAGAAGGGGTGTTTGGGAAGCATCAGTGGGGCTCCCATCCTTGTAGAAGCAGTTTTTGGAGGCTGAGTGAGTGTGAAATCTATTTCCTTTGTATGAGGGAATCTAGGTGACCTCTAGTTTCCAAAGTGATGGTAAACACTTCTTTACCATTTCTCTGCTATAAGGAAGTCTTGTTAGACAGGCACAAGAGGTTTCTCTCTTGCTTATGTCAAAAGACAATTCCTAATTCTTTCGAAACCTATAGAATCAGGTGAATGCTTAGCAAAGAAAATACCCAGGCTAAGTGCCATGAGAGGAGCTAAAAGAAAGTCCAGACTATGATCTCAGCCTCAGGAAGCTCACAATCTAACTGGGAAGATGAGGCAATAATGAACCTATCAGAGGCTGCTGCTGCTACTGTTGAGTCACTAAGTCATATCTGACTCTTTGCAACCGCATGGACTGTAGCCCACACGGCCTCTCTGTCCATGGGATTTTCCCGGCAAAAAGACTGGGATGGGTTGCTGTTTCCTTCTCCAGGGGATCTTCCTGACCCAGGGATCAAACCTGAGTCTCCTGCATTGGCAGGCAGATTCTTTACCACTGAGCCCCCTGGGAAAAAGTACCAAGTAGAGGAGCAGCAGCTGAAAGATGAGATCACTGGGGCCTGGAGCAGCCAGAGCAGAATGCACCCTTGGGGACCTAAGCTTGATCTCGATGGATAAGACTTGCAGGTAGCAAAAGAAACAAGGGGACATACCAGAGGCAGTGGATGAGAAGAAGGGGGAGGTTTGTTGGGGGGCAGGGTAGCAGAGCAGGGAGGAACCCCAAGAGGACCAGGCCTGATTGAGCAAGATAGAACAGAAGTGGGAAGCCAAATGCAGATTGGCAGAGTGGGCGAGAGTGACTGGAACTGAAGAGGAACTACAGGAACCGGGAAAGTTGAATCTGCATAATCAGAGCCATTATAGGCTCAGAGTCAAGGGGGCAACCCAGTCAGCTTCAGAGGATGTTAGCTTAGCTTCCTCTGTCGGATGATTAGCTTAGCGTCAGCCTGTTGGACTGCTTAGCACGGGCAGAAGACACAGCCAGCAGGTGAGAAGAGCAGCTGGGAGGCGGTGGCAGATCCATGGATGGAGCAGTGCGAGGCAGTGAGCAGAACTCAGGCCTTAGAGTGCTACAGGCCTGGCACATTCTAGCTGTGGGGTCAGGCAGGACACTTGACTTTTCTGAACATTTCTGTCTATAAAACAGAGATTCAAAGTCTGCATTTTAGGATAGTTGTTAAAATTTAAAGTATTTGTCATGTGCCCAAAGTGCACTAACTGATTTACTCATACGTGTATCACACTCACCGTTGCAATGAGTCGTACTGTCCCCACAAAGTAGGTATTTTTACCAACTCCATTTAGCAGAAGAGGAAACAGAGGCTTAGAGACCTAAAAACCTGTTCAAGCAAGCAGCTGCTAAGTCATCAGTCTAGGTCATGTGCAGAGATATTACACTCCCAAAACTTGCTCTTAAACTGAACTGAGGAAGTTTCATGGGAAATGGGAAGAAGACTCATACTGCAGAGCCTCAGGAGAGAGAAAAGACAGTACCGAATAAAGAATTCACAGGAGAGCAATTAAAGCTAATTGCACAGCGTCCCACTTGTACTGCAAGATTGTTAAAGCCTCTGATAGAAATATGGAAAATATGGCACTTGAAAGTGTGGCCTAGGATCATTTCCTGCTTAGTGAGGTTTGAAGCCTGACCGATTCAAGAGATAATTTATGTTGAAATATTCAGGGCTCCGTTTATCACTCATTGAGGTATGTTAGTTTTCTATTGTGGAGTAACAAATAATTCCCAAACCCAGTGACCTAAAACATCAGTAATGATGATTTTTATTAATACCTCTCATCGTTTCAGTGGGTTAGGGTTTGAGAACTGCTCAGGCGGGCAGTTCTTGCTCAGAGTCTCTCTCAAGGTAGCAGTCTATGACAGTGAAAGCTTCATCGTGTGAAGGCTCAACGGGGGCTGAAGGATCCACCCTCAAGGTGGGTCACTCATATAGCTGTCAAGTCTGACGGCTCACGTGGTTGTCACAGGCTGGTTGGGGGCTGGAGTCTTGATGTCTTTCCATGCTGAGCATCCTGATGGTGTGACAGTTATCTTCCCCTAGAATGAGTAATCTGAGATGACGGTGGGAACTGCAATGTCTTTTATGGCTTAAATTTGAAGGTCATATTACAGTCAGCCCTGAAACGGTATGGGAGGGGAGTCGGACCCAAGGGCATGGATACCACCAGAGGGCAAGAATCATTGGGATCCATCTTGGAAGCTGGCAGCTATAAGATGATTCAGTTACTAGTTGACCACCCAGTACAAACTATCTGTCTGCTGGGAGTACGGTGACCAGGATAAACAAGACATCTGCTTTCATGGACCTGACATGCTAATGGGGGATATGGAGCATGAGCTAAGTCACTTCAGTCGTGTCTGACTCTTTGCTACCCAATGGACCATAGCTGGCCAGGCTCCTCTGTCCATGGGATTCTCCAGGCAAGAATACTGGAGTGGGTTGCCGTGCCCTCCTCCAGGGGATCTTCCCCACCTAGGGATTGAACCCATTGTCTCTTACGTCTCCTGCATCGGCAGGCAGGCGGTGTTTTTGTTTGTTTGTTTTACCACTGACACCACCTGGAAAGCCCATACGGAGCATAACCAAGTACATTTTAAAAAGAACTTCAGACTGTAGTAGTGCTGTTAGGGAAGTAAACAGAGATGAATGTAGCCAAGGGAGATTACTTTTAATACTGCAGTCAGGGAATATCTGTATATAATTTTAGCTGAGCCCTGGAAAATAACAATGAATCATATAAACAGCAGTAAGTGCTAAAGCCTGAAGGTTGGAAAGGGCTTGCATGTTTGAGGAACAGAAACGAGGCCAGTGTAGTTCGGTGGGTAGTCAGTGAGGGTGAGAGTGGTAAGATGCTTGGATTCTATTCTGAGAACAATGGAAAGACCTGGAATAGTTTTGAACAGAGGAGTAGCATATTATTTGGGTTTTAAAAGGATCAGTCTGCCTGCTGTTAGGACACTGGAGAGGAATAAGAGGAAGGGTCTGCAGATCAGTGAGGAGACTGTTTAGTAGTTGAGACCAGAAATGATGGTGACTTGGACCACCAGGCAAGACAAAAAGGAATAAATGGGTCCTGGAGATATTTTGGAGCTGACATCAGTTGAACTTGGTGATCGATCTGATGTGAAGCGTATTTTCATTTGTTCATACATATTCCTTCAGTAACTAATTCGAGAGTATAACTATAGGCCAGTGTGAAAGGTTTTAGCAACACCATGTGAAGCAGCAGTAGACCCAAAGTTTCTACATTCAAGGAGCTTCAGGGGGGGAACCAGCATAGAAATAAGCATAAAATTTCACTGGCCATAAGTCTTATGAAGCAGTTTATGTGGTATTACAAGAGCATAGAACGGTCAGAAAAATGACGAGTTGACAGCTGAAAGATGAGCTAAAAGTTAACTAGGCAAGAAATGGGAGAAGAGCTTCACTAGGCACAGTGTGTGCAAAGGCACTGTGGTAAGAGCACGGCATGGTTGAAGAACTAAAAACTAAATGTGTTGGAGCCCAGAAGTCAAGAAGGATGTGGCTAAAGAGATGACAAGGTCAGGGAGGGCTTGGGGACCTCCTTGGTGGTTCAGTGACTATAACTCTGCACTCCCATGCAGGGGGCCTGGGTTCAGTCCCTGGTCAAGGAACTAAATCCCACATGATGCAAGTAAGAGTTTGCATGCCTCCGCTGAAAATCCCACATGGCACAAGGAAGACTGAAGATCTCACTTGCTGCAACTAAGACCCAACGAAGCCAAATAAATAAATACTTTAAAAAAGAAGAACAAGGAGGGCTTTATGAGCCATTTTCAGGTTTGGGGTCTCTAGCTTGAGATTACTGGGAAAGTTTTGGAAAAGTTTTAAGGGGTTCATGCAGAGTCACTTCAGTCGTGTCAAACTCTTTGCAACCTTGTGGACTGTAGCCCACCAGGCTCCCCTGTCCATGGGATTCTTTAGATAGAATACTGGAATGGGTTGCCTTCTCCAGGGGATTTTCCTGACCCAGAAATCAAATCTGTGTCTCTTATGTCTCCTGCATCGGCAGGCAGGTTCTTTACCACTAGGGCCACCTGGGAAGCCCCCACGTTTTAAGGGGGAGGTGACACAGTTACAATTGCAGTTTGAAAAGATTACTCCAACCATGGAGAAGAAAAAGGGACAGGATGGGGAGTAGAGTGGAACCAAGATGGAATAAGAAGGGTCAGGAGATGACTGCAGGGGTTAGGCTGAAGGTTTTTAACTTCGGCTACACCACTTTTAAAAATCCAGATGCCAAGGGTATATCCAATACCAATTAAGTCAGAATCTCCTGGTGGGAGGAAGAAGGTCCCAGGCATCAGTAATTTGTGAAACTCCCCAGATAATTCCGTGTACAGCCGAGTTGGGAACCAGTGCTTCAGGCAGCTGATGATGGCAGGCAGTGAAACTGACCAGGGTACTAGGCCTTCCCCAAGCAATAGAAATTGACTAGAGGCCAGACAAGAAATTCAGGCAAGGTTTGTATTGGTGCTCCTGTGCTAGCTGCAGGAAGGAGCAAGAACAAGTAACAGGTACCCTTGTTTGGTAGATGGTAGAGCTGGTTCCTTTTATGGGATGTGAGTAGAGGTGTGCTCAGGGATCGGGCTTAGGTGTTTTGCCCACCTCTTTGGTGGTGGTGTGTGCAGGGGGCATGTGCAGTGCCAAAGCTCCTGAGATGCTCTTTTTGCTTCCAGCTCCTCAAAAGTAGCAAGTTGGGATTTTTGCTCTTTTTGTATCTTGTCCATAATTTCCCCCAACTGCCTGCATGCGGTTATTTTTAGTCCCTTTTCATTTCTTTGTACTAATATTTTGTTACTGGAGAAGTTTTTCCAGGTGTAAGCATTATAGCACTGCAGCAAAGGGTCCCAGGTGCCCAGTCTGTCTAGCAGCAGCACAGAATGCATGCGTCCCTGTATGCTAAGTCGCTTCAGTTGTGTCCAATTCTGTGACGCCATGGACCGTAGCCTGCCAGGCTCCTCTGCCCACAGGATTCTTCAGCAAGAATACTGGAGTGGGTTGCCATGCCCTCCTCCAGAGGATCTTCCCAACCCAAGGATTGAACTCATGTCCCCTGCCTTGGCAGGGGGGTTCTTAGTCACTAGCACCACCTTAAAGCCAGAGGAACCAGAGATCAAATTGCCAACAGCCGCTGGATCATGGAAAAAGCAAGAGAGTTCCAGAAAAACATCTATTTCTGTTTTATTGACTATGTCAAAGCCTTTGACTGTGTGGATGATAATAAACTGTGGAAAATTCTGAAAGAGGTGGGAATACCAGACCACCTGACCTGCTCCTTGAGACATCTGTATGTAGGTCAGGAAGCAACAGTTAGAACTGGACATAAAACAACAGACTGGTTCCAAATAGGGAAAGGAGTATGTCAAGGCTGTATATTTGCACCGTGCTTATTTAACTTATATGCAGAGTACATCATGAGAAATGTTGGGCTAGATGAAGCACAAGCTGGAATCAAGATTGCTAGGAGAAATATCAGTAACCTCAGATATGCAGATGACACCAACCTTAATGGCAGAAAGCAAAGAAGAACTAAAGAGCCTCTTGATGAAAGTGAAAGAGGTGAGTGAAAAAGTTGGCTTAAAGCTCAGCATTCAGAAAGCTAAGATCATGGCATCTGGTCCCATCACTTCATGGCAAATAGATGGGGAAACAGTGGAAATAGTGTCAGACTTTATTTTGGGGGGCTCCAAAATCACTGCAGATGGTGATTGCAGCCATGAAATTGAAAGACGCTTACTCCTTGGAAGAAAAGTTATGACCAACCTAGATAGCATATTCAAAAGCAGAGACATTACTTTGCCGACTAAGGTCCGTCTAGTCAAGGCTATGGTTTTCCATTGGTCATGTATGGATGTGAGAGTTGGACTGTGAAGAAAGGTGAGTGCCAAAGAATTGAGCTTTTGAACTGAGGTGTTGAAGAAGACTGTTGAGTCCCTTGGACTACAAGGAGGTCCAACCAGTCAATCCTAAAGGAGATCAGTCCTGGGTGTTCATTGGAAGGACTATGTTAAAGCTCAAACTCCAATACTTTGGCCACTTGATGCGAAGAGCTGACTTGTTTGAAAAGACCCTGATGTTGGGAAAGATTGAAGGCAGGAGGAAAAGGAGATGACACAGGATGAGATGGTTGGATGGCATCACCAACTCAATGAACATGAGTTTAGGTAAACTCTGGGAGTTGGTGATGGACAGGGAGGCCTGGTGTGCTGTAGTCCATGGGGTCACAAAGAGTCGAACACGACTGAGCGATTGAACTGAACTGAACCACCTTACATGGATTTTAGAGATACTTACATGGCAATTATTTTATAAACAACTATCAGGCAGGCAAAGGGCTGGTTTGCAAGAGACCTAACAGAGAATTATTACGAAGCTGAGCACTGATTGAATCGGGCTTTTGTTTAATTCAAGAAACTGACTCCTTGAAGGAGTATTTGGGGAAAGGCCTTTCACAGAATAAGAGAAAGTACTATTACAGTGTTTATCAAGGTGTAAGACTGTTTTTAAATCTTATCCATTTGACCAGTCTTTGTCATCAGACTTTGAGGGCCAAGTTCATGTCTAGATTAGCAATTTGCATTTCATGTTCAGTTCTTACCTCTTATTTGGGAACAACTGAAGAACAGATTACATACAGACCATGACAGATTATGGTTATTGACTAAGAAATTCCTCCTCAGTAAAAGTTCTTTCTCAGCACATAGGGGTCCATTTATTTGGGAAATATTTATTAAGCATTGACTATGTGCAAGACACAGTAGTAGCACAGTAGAAGAGAAGATTCTGTTCTCAGGGAATTTATAGCCTGGGAGGGTGAGATGGCCCCTCAGATGAAAGTTGCCCTTGTTTTATGCACCTTGGTGCCAAATAATTAAAAAACCTCATTCTTCCAAAATAAAATATATTCTTTTAGAAGCAGTGTGACACTTAGATTCTGACCTTCAGTTTTCTCACATGCAAAAAGGATAAAAATAGTATCTACCTAATATAATTGAAATACCTATATAAATAATTTAGCATCATGCCTGTACATAACATTAAGAAACCTCCAAAACTGTTAGCTATTACTAATGATCAAGAACAAACATGTGCCACAATAAATGTTTGTTTTTTTTTTAAAATAACTAATACACTGGAATGACATCTTTCACTGGGATTAATTTCTAAAACTAGAGCATAAAGTAATAATCATATATAATCAAGGTTATCCTTTAATAAAATTTAATTGCCCAAAGTGATAATATTAAATAATACTAAATCACTAAATCATTTGGAATACATGGGATTCTTCAGCAAGTTGGTTAAATTTTCTCTGTAGTTCTTAACTAATTTTTCACTTCATTTTTCAGCAATGCATTTAAAAGCAGTCATCACACACAAATCCACATGAACAATAATTTGACTTTGTCAAATGATATAGAAGTCTAAAAAATCATTTTAGTTCTTTCCATAATATTCCCCACCCCCAAATCTGTATAGTATATTTCAGACTTGATAGCACCCACCGTCAGAAGGCATATATACACACTAAGTGGAATAGCAGGAGAAATACCCCCCAAATGTTGCTGTGTTCTTAAAACATTTGCTCCCGAGTTTTCCTGGTTAAATGTACCTAATTCAGCTCCATCATAATTCTCATAACAAAGATCACTAAGGCTATCAAGTAGGATTCCTAACACTTCTAAACATCATTAATATATTTCCCTGGAATACAATGTAATCCTTAAGAAGGTCAGAGTTTTTATTTAATACAATAGTAAGCTTTGAGAAGTCATATGGTTACCAACTACGGACAGCATCACATTTAGTTAAATCTGATTTTTAAAATCTTCCAGAGATGGCATTTCCTGCTATATTTCCTGAATAAATGAAATGTTATTCATTCTTAATATTAAGAAATGTTTTATTTCTTTAAATGCTATTGAAGTGCTATGGAAGGTGGAGAGAACAATGAAAAGATTAGGGACTTTGGGGCCTGATAATCCTGGGTCAAATGTGGGCTCCTCCTCTCACAAGCCCTATAAACTTGGGAAAGTTCATTGGTCTCTTTGAGGTAGTGATAGTATCAGTGGGCCTCTGAGGATCTGTGAATTTTGGGAATAGCACTGTACCTGATAAAGTTTTTTACACTATCATGAAACATTCCAGTCTTTGGTCCATTAGGTGTAGATGTAATGATTGCAGTATTCAACCCAAACTCCTTGAACCCATACCTTTAGATAAGCAGAACTGCTGGTGACTGTAGCCAAGGGCATATAAAACATGAGGGCACTCCAATGGGTCTGTATTTAGGGATGGTAGCAACTACATTTTGATACAAACATGATACAAAGTGACCTATTAGGGCTTAAAGGGCCAAGGGAGTATCTAGAATTAGAATGTAAGAATACGAACTTATGCAATTTATTTCATTTTATTTACATTTTGGAATAATCTAATAACATGCCTCAATCAGAGACTGGACCACAAAAACAACCTTTTGATTAAGCCCTTTTCCCCCCCACATCTTTTAAATATATTCCTTGTTTTAAACCTTATAAATCACTTTGTTATTGTACACAATTGTTGCTGAAAAGACAGTGTGTTAAAACTGAGTAGGTCTTAAAATAAACCATTAATTTGTTTTATTTTCCAGATTGGGACCAGAAATTAGCCACAGTTTCATCGAATCCTAGACCACTCAATTCACTGCCAGAGCACTACTGTTGTGAAGGGAGGTGGCTTTGAAAGAAAGGCTTTTAAACTAAAGTAACCATGCCATTTTGAACAAAACATTTGGCATTCTTAAGTGGCTCCTTTAGACTAAAATGATGGTTAACAGAATTACCTTTAAGTGTGTATCCTGATGGCTACAGTCCTAAAAATATTTACGTGCTGCAAATTCTCTTCCAATCAGTTGGCCAGCCTAGGGCAGGGAATCAAGATCAGCCTTAAAGAGTTTGTCACCTGCATCTTAAGGCCCTACTACCAGTCTTGTTGCTAATGTTGCCAAACCATCTCACATTTAGTCCAGTGGTTACATGTGGGACCAGCTAAGGAGATAATTACATTTGTTCAATAACTGTATCACTGTTAGGAAAAAAAAAAAAAAAGAAAGAACCTAAAGATGTAGCCAAGGAGGAAGATTCCTGGCATCACAGACCCTGAAGGTGCTTTGGATGCAGAACCCAGTATGGCAGAGGGCTACTGTGAGAGGGTTAACTGAAAGTCTCCATACAGAACAATTAATATCCCTATACTGACAAGAAGAAAGCCTGACAACTAGGGATCAGCTCCCTAGGCAAGATGATAGAGGTTCTCTAAAGAAATGCTCCCATAGAAAAGAATCTTAAACATTCTGTTCCTTAGGGACTCCCCAAGCATAGCAGTTGGTCCCCCACTCATCACCCCAAGGTGAAGTCTATCAGTTAATAAACCACCCCCAAGAACAGTTATATATACACACATATATATGTATATATACACACAAATGTATTAATATACATACATCTCTACTGCCTTAGTCTTAAGTTGTGAAAAAATAAATCAGGTCCATCATCTAAATAATAAGCATGCCACAGACAAAACGATAAACATTAGAGGTATTTTTCAAAGAAATATTTCACAGAACTTAAGACAAGAAGCCTCCCAAATGAAAGCTTTGCTTATCTTTCTACTGGTTGTCAGTGGTCTATTTGTTGCAGTTTTTTCTGTTTTAGGGATATATGCTGACTTTTTCTAAACTTTTATTTTTCTCAGTTGTTTTTTAAAAATTTTGTTTATAGTGTTTTTAAAATTTTAATTTGGTCAAATCTCTACATTTTTTCCTTCAGGGTTTCCAAGTTTCCTGTTTTTCTTTAGAAGGCTCTAAGAGTATATATTTTCTGATATTACTTTTATTACTTAAAACTTTATAATTTAATTTTTATTCTATTATAAATTTCTATTCTATGTTGAGATTGTTTTGCTATCATTCTTTTTAATGTATTCTTTTCCCAGTGAAATGGAGTGCTTACATTACGTTCCCACATATGTTGCATCTATTTCTGGAACGTCTAGTCCACTTCCCTTACATATCTGTTCTTTCCCATGTCAGTATCACATACTTTGAGTTTAGTAGCTTTATACTGCTTTAATATCTGGTGAGTAAAAACCTCCTCTCTCAACACATTCCTTTTTCAAAAATATCTTAGACACTCTCACATATTCATTTTTTTCACCTAAGTTTCAATAATTTTTGTCCAGTTACAAGGAACACCATGGTGATTCTGGTTGGGATGGCATTAAATTCATATACTCATTTGTGAAGGGAAGGCATCCCCACTTAACTGTAGTAATACATAAAAACATATATACTAGGCAGGTCCTCTCCACACTGAAATATCTTGTTCTGTCGTTTATTTCCCTTCTACTAAGTTTTACAATTCAGAGTTTTGTTTCAGCAGTTGTTCTGTGCAGTCATTATGCCTCCTGAAACATATACATATTAGGCTACAGTCCTCATATAAAACACGGTTTGGCTGTTTGGCTTTACCTTCCTCTGGTTTTTCTTGCCAGCCTCAGCAGCCTCACCAGTCCCTTGCTGTTCTGTTCAGCTGCTCAAACTTTCCAAATTATTTCGAGCCTCTAGGTCTTTGCATATTGACTACTTTGTACTCCAGCCACTTATCTTTTTGGTCTGTTTAAATGCTATTTCTACTAAAGGCCTTCTCTGACCTTTCCCAAATTTAGATTAGGTTCTCCTGCATAGCGCTCTGGAACTTTTCCATCCTAGCATATGTTTGTTTAGCATGCTCTCCCCACTACAATAAACTTTAGGAAGACTGTGTACTTACTTATCACATACCTAATACCCATCATATATACTTGATCAACAAAAGATTATTTTAATACAGTTGCCTATGATTTTAAAGACTTAACTGTATCTGAAGAACATCTTCTCTCAACCAATTTAATTAATAACAGCTCACTTTTTTTTTAACTTTTTGGCTGCACTGCTCAGCCTGTGGCATCTTAGTTCCCTGACCAGGGACTGAACCTGCACCCACTGCCGTAGACATGCAGAATCACTGGACCACCAGGGAAGTCCACAAACAGCTCACTGTATTTGCTTCTGGGCCATTACTAAAAACACGTTTTAATAATGTGAAGCTTATAGCCCAGATAACGGACTCTAAAAACTATCTAAATACATTTAGTAAAGATAAAAGCCACTTAGATCCTTTCAAAGATTCTGTTGTTGAGTTTTCCTCACTTTACCCCACAGACTATAAAGGTAAAACTCTGTCTTATATGTACTAGTAGTATTACTATTATTTCTCTTATCAGAACAAAAACACAATACACAAAACATACTAGAAATAGTTGGTTCTTTTTAATCAGCTATTGATGGTATAATAAAATAAATTTAAGTGGCACCTAATTTAAACATTTAAAATAGTTCATTGAAGGATAATCTACAATGCAGTATGTTAAGCCAAATAGTCAAAATAACACCCTTTTTTTTTCAAGAAAGAAGAAATAAAGGCATGATCAAAATTACGACCAACAAGTTGGTTTCATTTGGACACTTATAGATGACTCTGTAGGCATACTGGCAGGCACGATGTTCAAATATCAACCCATCTGACTTCAGAAATAATGGTAAGAAAGCTATACATTTCAGAATTAATGTCTGAAATTAAAGAAAAATATCCACCAAATATCACAACAGATCTTTTAATGACTAAGTTTTTTAACATTACAATTGTTATTTTAGGGAACAATTTTTTTTTCTTTGAACATTTACCCAAATGCTCAATATGTTAAATAATTTACACAAGAGAAATAAGTTTTGTGTTCTGTACAAATTAGAGGACTCATGAATATAATCCCTTCCTACCACCAAAGCTCAAATTTGCAATGGTCTCAGCAGAAAATAAACAGTTCACAATTTAAACAGAATTTATAGCATTACAAAAATTTACAGGACTCCTCTCTTATCATTTTCTTTCGAACAACAAAGGTTACAGTGACAGAAATGAATGATCAGAATGTAAAAATATTTGTGCAAAACTGCATTAATTGTTCTTACCATTCAATAGAGGTAAAACCTATGAACACACAATAACAATAATGAAGAAAACTACACTGAAAGTAATTCTATTTTAGATTTCAAACAACATTGATTATATTATTACTAAACATTCAAAGAAAACGTGGCACCATGAGCAGCAGGAGCAACAAATGATTTGGCAATTATGCCAGCTAAGGAAGCTGACACTGGAAAATGCCAAAGTGTATCTCCACACCAGCCATCCATCTCAAAGACTGGAAACAACTGTAGGGCTTAAAACTCACTTCAATGTCTTTATTCTTGGAATTTGCAGATCATAAACGAAATACTTAAGAAAGTCCTTTCCCCGCCTCTCCAGGAGTGTTTCTTGCATCACTGGAAATCCTTAGAAGAGCTGAATCATAGATTCTCTGGATTTACCTACACCAATCCATTTAACTGGGAGGCAGAAAAAGAGGATAAGAATAGCATTAGTCCACGTATAATGTTCAATCTTTGGGATTAACAGATCCCCCACTTTTCTCAGTGTTACCATTTAACTTTCCCCCCATGTCTTTTGCTATCTTTTTCCTCTAATAGCAGATTATGCCAATTTCTAAACAGAATGTGCAGTCAACATCCAGGACAGGGCAGTATGCCTTAAACTTTTCCTGTATCAATTGTACAATATTTACCACTCTTCAGTTCCTAGTGATTAGTAAAATACTGGCCCAAACCAGCAGAGACCTAAAGAACCTTTAATCAGGTTCCTAATTAACTAGAAAAGATAGGCATCTTTAATAAATAGATGACAGCAAGAGGACACTGAAGTGACACTGTAACGTCCATATCTCACAACAAGTAGAAATATCTGGAAGAGAATACTATTTAATTTGCACAGCCTGAGAATCTGGCTACTGTACCAGTCTAGGGGAATCTCTCCTCATCGGCACGACATGGGCAAACCGTTATGGCGTTTTATAGATGTCACTGTTAAACTCACTGCTTTTTATATTTCAGAAGACACTGACGAAGTACAATGAGCAAACATGCTTACAAGATTTAATATCAAGCTGGGAGACACAGCTAGCAATATGGAAAACAAGATTCATGTTTGGAGATGAACCACAAATATAATCAGCAATATAAAATCAGGTTAAGTGAACAACAGATTTTATACAGAGGATATTTTCCACTCTACCTTTTGTCTCTGAAGTCTCAAACAGTACCAAAGGGAAAAAAGCAATGTTTTAAAAGACAGATTTCACATTACTAGTTCATAGCCATGATTTAGTTATGTCTAACTCCTTGGCCAGCTTATTTTCTTTTTAATAAAGAAGTTTTATTCTTTATTCTTTTGTTTTTTTCAAGTTGGATTTCCTATCTTCTGCATCTATTATTTCCTAAAATCTAGTCAAGAAACTTCACCAACTCTCAAGGGTGGCTTAACCTCAAATGGAAAAGAAATCACAAACCAGTTTTGATGGTAGTCAAGACAAAAGGATTTATTACTAAGAGGGAGAAAGAAATAAGAATGAATGTCACAGGGCAAAAAGAAAAAAAAAAGACTAACAAAGAATTAAAAACAGGGTCAAAAAGGGTGAGAGGTAATATATTGTCTTGAGGCATGTGAAGGATTACAGAAAGATATTTTATCCTTTCCTGGGCATCTGTGCAAATCATAAGTACTCTACAGAGGAATAATCTGTTTTATCCTATTTCAAAGATAGTTGAAATCAAAAGTAGAAAAAATAGTTGTTCATTAAGTATATTTACCTGGAATTTGAAGTTCATCTTCAATAAATCGAACATAGTTTTGTGCATTAATAGGTAGTTCCTTAAAAGTCCTTGCATTTGATATGTCTGTGTTCCATCCTGGGAGAGTCTTATACTGAACTTCAACTTTATTTAAGACTTCTTGGTTTGCTGAAAGTTAAAGAATAAATATATTTGCCCATGGTGTACACTGCCTACTGTCAAATGAGTTTTTAATACATCATAGGTTCACTATCTCTTACACTGAGCCAAATAATGTTTTGAAATCTATAATTTTTCAGAATTTAGGGAGGTAGAACAGTATACTATCTAGTATTTCATAATCAAACATATTTCTGCAGCAATAGGATTATTCACCCTAAGTGGATAGTGTTATTAATTCTAACATCAGTTCAAGTCAGGTTTTGCTGTCAAATGAGTTTCGGTGCCAAACTTACAACTTTCCGTTTTCAGAGCTTTTTAGACTTCCATACTATGGATTGGGGGCTATGGATCCATATAACGGCAGCAATGTCACAGAAAGAAGGTTTGCATACGCGCTCTCACCTGGGAAATCCTCTATTGTTTTTGTGACTGTATACAAAGACTTAGCTGAAAAATTTCTTCATTATCTCACATAACCAGTTTCTCTGTACTCCCTAATAGAAGCCGAAAATGTACTAAAACAAGAACAGTGTCTTTGACCAGAGGCTGTATAGTGGATGCTATGGTACACTGTCCAGACTTCCTCTTCAGGAGTCACACGCTAATCCCCCAGCTATGGGCGTACTGCCTGCTGAGAAGGCACAGTTCAGAATCGCCTCAGCGGTATCCCTGGAGCAGCCCATACCAATGACTAATCAAAATGAGGATATGAAGGACCTGCCTATTTATGTTAACTTGGGACTACTCTGGAGGACTATTCTAGTCCCAGAGTTTCCCATGGGACCAACTGAGGGTTTTTCATGGAACTTCTTGGCAGTTCAACTTCTGCTTAATCCTGCTACTTCTTTCCCCCTCCCTTACAGACATTGTTGCTCAGAGCGCTTGCGAACAAACTACCTACACATACATCTCTGTAACATAGACTGTTTCCCAGGGAACCAAAAGTAAGACAATTGGTGCCAGGAGTGGTCTGAGGAAGAAGGCTCTAGAATGGGGTGTGGAAGCTGGATTGTTGCCAGCAGGCTGGCAATGAGGATGATTGCTAGTGGTAGAGAGAGTACAGCCTTTGGCATGTTCTAGTAGTGCAACTGTTCACAGAAGGTGAACTGGGATGCATGGTGGGAGGTAAGGCACTGGCAATAGCTGACGTACTGAGAAATGAGCACAAGGGAAACAGCTCTGGATGGATGCCATTCATGAACTGGACAAAGACAATCAAAGGTTAATGGAAACACCTAGAGAGAATCTCATCTCCTACAGTGGAGAGCAGGAAGAGCTGAGGATCAGGCTTAGGACTCAATCATATAGATGGCAGAGCTCCAGAGAAAGCTGAACTCTCAAATCCAGCGAATCTGCTATGACAAGGCCAGATCCTGTTTGAGAAAAAAGTGGGACCCTGAGACTTTTGAGACATTTGGCTGAATCCTTCTACAGATTCGCTGATGGCCTGCAGATGGGCTGAGGCTTCCCCTGGCTTGAGGATGATGCAGAAGTCTCTCAGGGCCTCCTCTCCTGACATGCAAACATAAGTTGGCCAAGGAGTCACGGGGCCTGCTAAAGGAGGAGAGGAAATATATTCTGAAGGATCTGTGGGACTGAGCCAGTATTTACTAGTAGGAGCGAAAGGAATATGTACAGAACTGGATCCTAAAGGTACAGGATGAAAGGATTCTGCAAGTGGTGGAATAAAAAGTTTAATAAGAATATATGGATACACAAGTTCTCTCCTATGATCCATGGTACAATGAGAATGCATCACGTTAGGAACGTTCGTGGACATCTAGAGAAAGTGAGGGACCACACTAAGTCGCACTGCTTGAGACAGACCATAGAAAAAGAAATCAAGAGACTCAGTGGGGCTTCTCCTTTTAGCCATGATGGAGTATATGGTTCTAGACGAACTTTTCTAGCATAAATAACTGTAAAACTGGACAAAATACATGACAGCTCTTTCCAGGTAGCGGTCAATAGGTAGCACAAACTGTGGTCTCTGAGAGGAAGAAAACTCAAGCAATTCCTGAAACTACTTAACTCTCTGCCAGGGACAATTTCTTGATCAAGCAAAGTCAGGACACTGGAGTCAGTAGGGAATGGTGGTCCCACTGACCTGAGAACACAGATATCAGATTTCAGGAAAGCTGAAGCAGCTAGAATCATCAAGGGCAAGCATCAGAGAGAAGAGAGCTATATAGAGAGGGTGTTCCTCCGCCAGAAATGGGTATGAAGGTACCATGGCTAAAGCTCAACTATACATACACGGTCCCATGGGAGGCTTACCGGATAGCAGCTGTCACACAGCTGAGTGGGACAAAGATTCTAGAGGTCAAGCAGTGCTGGTGAAAGGGAAGGGACAGGGTATATGGGAGCTCCAGCACTGCCAGATTGGAAAGATCTCTTTACACCTTGTTAACTCTCCTGGCATCCAGCTGAGACAACAGAAAGGCTGTTCACTAAAAGTAAAAACCAAACTTTAGCTTGAAATCTACTACAGACTCTCCCTCACCCTGCCCGCTCCCCCACCCCCCACATCTACCCCTCAACAAGGCCTAAACCTAAGCTCTGCCAAGACCCACAGAGACAACTTGGAGACTGTCTCACACTAGGTTAGAGAGATTTGGGAAACACCTTGCATTCTCCATATACTATATGAACAAAGTATAAAAAAAACCAAGCTATACAAGGTTCAGGATGACAAGCCAGTAATTCAACTGTCCCCTAAAATACGAACCAATACTCTTCAGAGTAAGATAACAGAATCCAAGTCTCTACAACATATTATGCCCAATGTCCAATATTCAACCAAAAGTCATGAGACACAGACACGGTGATCCACAATCAAGGAAAAAAATAGTCAGAAGAAGCCAAACTGGAGATGGCCCAGATGTCAGCTAACAAATAATGACTTTAAACATGCTTCTAAGAACTCACAGTTCTCAATTCCCAAGGACTGGTCAAAAACCTACCAGTCTACCAAGTTCCATTAAGCTAGTCAATATTTCTTCATTTGACGTATTCTTGGTCTTCCAGGATGACTAAACAATTTAACAGTTTCTATTTCTGGAAAATGGAAACATTTTTGGAACTTCCTGAGTAACTGAAGAACTCATATAACTAAAGATATGCCTGAAGAAACTCACTGGCTCTAGTAGGAAATCTCCTTACATCCATCTACTTTAGACACATAAGTTAGAAAAAAATCATTCCTGTAGCTTGACGGACACAGTGGGTTAATGTATTAAGAGCCTGCTTACCCTGATAAGCAGGGCTCTTTTCTCCTATCTCACATTTCTCAAGGAATGCCTACAGAGAGGTTACTTTCAAAGTAGGAAAGATAAGATTCAGGAGCAGCATAACTGGGCCCAGTGGTACCATGTCTCTTCTTTCCTATTTCAAGTATGAACACAAGTTTGTCATGACACAGCACCCAAATCCATAGCAACTATGAAACAAATGCTAGTGAGTATACCTGTATTGTTCACAAAGGGCATTTCAAGTCTGTGGCTGTATATCATAAATTATACAGAAGAGTTTTATGAATTGTTCTGATACATACACCTAATAAAAGAGTACCTGGAAAATGAGGTATAATTTCACCATCTAATTTGTATGCAACTCCAACTTTGATTTCCGTAAACATGTCCAAAATATCCAATTTGGTAAGCGCCAACCTAATTTTGGAAGAAAAGGAGATGTCAACAACTTGATGAAGGAGTAAAGGAGAATTCATACAAAGCTAAAAGTTCCAAAGCAATTCTGAAAACTGGTTAGAATTATATTTTAAAGCATACCACACATAAAACACTACAGGCCAATATATGGATATATTTTCCTCTATTAAAAACAATGACTTAACTGATCACTTTTCTAATAACTTTAACAGATTTTCACTGATTGATAGATCCACAACCTCTCGCTCAGTTTCTCAGGATCAAATAATACATATCCAGAGAGGGCGGCCTGGAGTAAAGGATGCATTCTGTGGCTGACACAGCAAAACTGACTATTCCACATGAAGGACAAAATATGTGTACGATACATACACATATGCGATCAAGCCTCATTTCTTCATTCTCCTTTAACACTACCCTTCTGGTCAGAAATTGTCAAAGGAGAGTGAGGATTTCTTCATAACACATCAAAATCTCCCAATAAATTGACTGGAAAACAGTTTTCTAGGAAAATCTATAGAAATTAGATAAAACACTAGGTCCGAGATTCTTGTCCACAGATTATTTTTTTATCCTTTATTCTAATATTTGCTAAAAGTTAAGCCTGAATAATACAAACATGAATACATTTTTATATTTATTATGTGTATGCAATATTAATAGCAACTTTTGCTGAGCATTTTTAGTGTGCCAGGCAGCATGCTATATACTCTCATCTAGATTTCAAAATACCCGTTTGATGTAGACAGTACTATTATTTAGATTTTAAAGATGATGAAAAAGTCATAGAAAGATTATCTTACCCTAAGTCACATGGCATAATGTATGGATCTGATATCTGAATCCAGAAGTCAGATGTCAATCAAGCCTATCCACTGAATCAGTTACGTTGCCTCCCCTCTGATATACACACTCTATGTTGCTCCATCTACCTACTCACCTTTCCACCTGCCTGTCTTACCTCCCTCTGAACTTATCTGCATGTAAGAGCATCAAGATTTTCTCTCCCAACCTTGGATGTCTAGGGAGAACAACTAGGCTCTCTCTCCTTATGCACCCCTCCCCTGTATTTTGGTCCACTTCTGAACTGCAATTTCATTTGGAGTCTAAAGAGTGAAATTTTTGTATTAGTGTACTACCTCAAGTTTGCACTCCACAAAATTTAACCTGTAGTCATGAACTGTCATTTATGAAGTACGTGTTTCTAAGAATACTCACGCGGTAAAGCCATTAATCATATGAGCATATTTGAGCAAAACAAGGTCCAACCAGCCACATCTTCTTTTCCTTCCTGTCGTTACACCAAACTCTCTACCCCTTGTTTGTAATAATTCTCCAATTTCCTAAAGAACAGAAAATAAAACTTTAGGATTAGAATACCAATACTCTAAATCTAGTAGATCACGTAACATGTTATAGATCATATAACAAGGCATGAAGTTTCTTAGAGATAAACATCTTTCAGAAAAAATAACTAAATTGGAAGGTATAATTTCACAGAGATAGATTTTATGTGAAGGAGGCATTATTTGAAATACATTCACTTTTGACTTTATTTTTTAACCACTATTTTAAAGACCAACATTTTTTTTCTATTATACACATAACTTCTAAAAATTTAGTTTAACATATATAAATATTGCATATTAAAAACTAAGCTGCTAATAAATATTTACTAAAATAGGTATGTTAGTCCAATTTGTTCTAAGAACTGTAGTTTGATGATTTTCCTGAAAACCATAAGGCAAATTCCCATCTAGTAGTTGCTACCACAATGTCCTTTCGAAGAAAATTAAGATTTAAAACAATGCTCAAAGTTCTAAGCTACAGCCACTCCCTACAACCTAATTTTCCCATCTATCATCTATCTATTCCTTAATTTACACCTTTCTGATTAAAGCCATCATTTCATCATCACACACATTCTCACGGAATTACAACTAAAAGACTGCTTTGTCAGGTTTGAATTTCAGTCTTGTTTATCTGTGTGGCCTGGGGCAGTTCCTTCAGTTCTCCAAGCCTCAGTTTCCCCATATGTAGAATGAGGATGGTAACAGCACCCAGCTCCCAGAGTTGCTGTGAGGATACAAAGAGCTTCTAAGTTTACAGCAATTAAACAGTGGCTGGCCTGAGGTCACCACCAAGTAAACAGTGGGCTATGATTAGACAATGTCTGGAGATCACTTTCCTCAACCTTGACTCCTAATAAGCTCTTGGTGAAAGATACCTGTCACTTTTAAATTCTCCCTCCTCTACTATCTTAATCCCCTTCGTAACCCACCTTCACTTGCCTGCAATTACAGTTACCTTTAAGTGCCCACTCCCTGGTGGCTCAGACGGTAAAGTGTCTGTCTACAATGCAGGAGACCAGGGTTCAATCCCTGGTTTGGGAAGATCCCCTGGAGAAGGAAATGGCAATCCACTCTAGTACTATTGCTTGGAAAATCCCATGGACAAAGGAGCCTGGTAGGGTACAGTCCATGGGGTCGCAAAGCGTTGGACACAACTGAGTGACTTCACTTTCACTTAAGTGCCCACTAATCTCTCCCCTTTTGTTGCCAATCTGTTGCCACTAACAATAAAGGTATATGTAATTTTCTTTAAAGTTGTGCTGATTAATCTTGCAAATTAAGTAAAATGCATAAAAAACAATAATTCATTAAGAAAAAAGGCATGATTTTTCATTTTCAAACTTTTGAATCAGATTTAGCTGAGAAACAGGCTTACATTGTCTTGCTCTGTAGGAAAGGCACCAATACCAACTCTAGTTGTATAAGCTTTCACAACTCCATACACTTCTCCAACGTTTTGAGGGGGCATACCCAAGCCAGTACACACACCTCCAACTGTACAGTTCGAAGAGGTCACAAAAGGATAAGTTCCTAAGAACAGAAACAAACAGTAAAATATACACAAATGATAGACGTTATTTTTTTAAATTCTGCATTTGAGTATATTCTAGGTATTTGACAGACTTATGGAACCACCCTTTCAAAGCCTCGATGTTTTATTCCTGATTCTTTTTGTCTGTAGAGATAAAAACATAGGTGGTTAAGCTATAGCTATAGTGCTATACTACAGACGCTCCTTGAGTACATGCAATTACTCGGTTCTGTCCAGTAGGTACTCACCTAATTTAATGCCAAAACTCTGGTGTTATCCTACTATGTAGATTTATATTTTATACTTTCCTGTTAATTTAAAACAGGAGTAAATTTATTTTACTCCCTTGATACAGATACCCCAGCTGCCTGGAGTGACAAAAGTACACCAAGAATTCTGTGGTATTCCACAGTTTATGAGCTTTTGATGTCTCTTCAGGGAATAAACCCCAGAAATGACAAGAGTAATCAAAGGTGTACTTCCTACCCTCCTCAACCCTGACCCCAAGATGCTCTTCATACTTGAATTATCCCCTATGCTAATTAGACACTGCTTTCTTCCAGATTGGATAGGCATATTATGATATCAAGAATATATATCTACTGTACAGAAATACACTTTAATTGGCTTACTTGGAGTCAAAAGTCAATGAAATGTTAGTAACAACTAAGAACAGTCATATACTGAGAGATCATGTTTAGCTTGAAAGGCCAACAAAGGCAGTAGTTTGAAGATAAGCATCAAATTTTTAAACTCAGAATCTCACATCCAGGCAGTTAATTAAACAGACTTCCAGAGATCTTAGGATGTGCATGCTTAGTAACAATGTATATTATTAGCTCTTGATAGTTTTTAAAAGGTTGAATTATAGGTTCTTGCACAGAATCCATCTAATCATCTTTCAGTTCCAAGGAAATACAGTCTGGAATTGCTATAAACCAAACAACAACAAAAATCCCATTGACCCAAAGAGTGATTCCATTTTTCTAATGAACTGCAAAACACAAAATATTCCCTTTTTTAAAAAAGGGTTAGGATAAGATGACAAACTTTCATCATTTCTGAATATACAAGCAAAAAGCCTTATTCTAAAATCCTTTAATGCTAACATTAATCATGCATATCTTAAGCAATTTAGGATTCAAGTTATGCTCCCCGTAAACTGTATCTCACTTACCAAAATCAATATCCAGTAGTGCTGCATTTGCACCTTCTACCAAGATTTTCTTTGGTGGTCCATGGAGAGCTTCATACAGGAAATAAACTCCATCTCTCACCATTGGTTTAATCCTTTCCATATAACCCTATATACAAAGACAAAAACCAAGCTCAATGTATACTAATAAATTTACAATGTAAACTATCTGAGTAAAAATTACCCAACTTTTGACGATGAAAACTGACAACTGGAAAGGAGAAAGGGATTGGTGACAATGCTCACCCTATTGCAACATTTGGATTGGCTTTGGTCTCTCATGCTGATTTTCCAGAACCAGAAAAGAGACACTATTTGAAGAGAAGCAGTACTCTTGCCTGGAAAATTCCATGGACGGAGGAGCCTGGTGGGCTGCAGTCCATGGGGTCGCAACTGAGCAACTTCACTTTCACTTTTCACTTTCCTGCACTGGAGAAGGAAATGGCAACCCACTCTTGCCTGGAGAATCCCTGGGATGGGGGGAGCCTGTTGGGCTGCCGTCTATGGGGTCGTACAGAGTCGGACACGACTGAAGCAACTTAGCAGCAGCAGCAACAGAAATACAATGAAACTCAAAGGTTCTACTTCAACCTCACTGCAAATAATGATAACAATTTTCTGAACAGCCCAGTACTCATACTTCATATACCAGCTTTTAGGAAAATAAAAAGAACTGAATATTGTGCGTTTATATTTTGTAGGTATTAAAAAAGCAGCACTTAAGAGTCCATATAACCATAAGCGCATCAAAGTCTTTCTCAAAATGTTGTGAGGGCCACCAGTGACACTGCCAAGCAAGCAAGTATCAATAATTGATTACTAATATTCTTTTCCCACTGTACTGCATTACAGTAAAATACCTTAGCAGTATTACTAGTAATATCAATACTAACTCACATAAACATGATAAAACTTTCTCAAAACATGTTTAAAGTATAATAATGCTGCTTAATTCTAGAGATTCAATTAACAATATAAATAAGAGTTCCCCCAAAGCCTATAGTATAACTGCAATAAAATTTAGTTTCAACCATGTTTAGCCAGACCAGTATGGAAATTCCAAGATCCACTCATGAACTCACTGAGTATGTTATACCAATTGATGGACACATAATCCCCCTCTGGTTCTAGCAGCCAGTCTCATGCTTCTTCCTGTTTTAGTCCTTTATTTTTAATGCTGGAATGACTGTACCATTCATCATGTTCCTTAAAGTCCTGGTTCAACATACAGCAGTCCCCCCACATATCCTAGCGGAATATGTTCCAAGACCCCCAGCGGATGCCTGAAACCACAGACCATACCCAACTCTACATACACTGTTTTCTATATCCATACACACCTTTGATAATATTTAAGTTATAAATGAGGCACATCAAGAGATCAATAACCAATAATCAAATAGAACACTTATGTCAATATACTATAATAATATAATTGTGTAAAACACTGTTATACTTTTGCAACAGCAAAACTAGCACAAATTTCTTTTTCCTTCTTTACAATTTCATGGAAAGAAGACTTATTCTTACTGGAGACCTTAGCAACCACAGCGTATTTTTCTCTTTCCTTAATAAGTCAAGAACTTTCACTGTATGGTTTCTCTTTGGTGTATCCAAATTGCCAGCATTACTGCTCTTGTACCTTGGGGGCATTAGTAAGTTAAACGGGTCACTTGAATATAAGCACTGTGATAACAGGACAGTCAATCTGGCAAGGGAAATGGCTGGTCAGCGACTAATGGGCAGGATGCACTGGACAAAGGGATGACTGATGTCTTGGGAAGGACGGAGCAGGACAGCAAGAGGTTTCATCACGCTACTCAGAAGGTCTCAAATTTAAAACTTAAAGAGTTGTCTCACACTTGACCACAGGAAACTGAAACCACAAAAAGCAAAACCAAGGATAAGGGGAGAATACCGCTCAACGCCTATTAAGAATCCTCTTAACTAATTCTGGTCATTATTATTCATATCCTTTACATTCATATGGAATATGTATAGAATAGAATTGAAAAAATACACCTGTATATTAGCATGTAAATATTTTCAAATTGCTACTAATAAATTTAAAATATTTGTTGCATGACAGAATGAAAACAAAGTGGCAGTCTATTCTAAGCAATATACTGAAATCCAAATACCTAACATTCACAATGTCCCTTGAAGGTCACTTTTTCAGAAGAAATTCAGTGAGTAGGTAGACCTAAGATCTGCTACAACTCTAAAATGACATATAAGGCATGTAAATTCTTAATTCAGTTCTGGAACTGATGTCATACTTATTCACAGGAAAGAAAGAATAACAGTCAGCAGCTTGAAACTCCGAAGATTTTGGAGGAAGGGAAGGGTGGAGAGGATAGGCAACTTGATTACCGACCAACTTAGGCACCAACTGTGGTCCTAATTTTTGGTCAATAACCTTCTGTGTCTCTAAAGAGTACAGTGCTTTAGAGCTGTCCCTTTAACAGACCCTTTGGGGTATCAATCCTAAATGTGCTGGTTAGCTTTAAAAGTTATCATCTCTCATTTGTCCCTTAGTTGATCTATCCTCCAAATGCTTATGAGTGATTTTTATATAATACAAAGTTAGTCCTTTTTTTCTGCTCAAAATTATTGAGTAGCTAACCTTCCTATTACTGCATATAACATCAACGTAAGACTTATGATTTGGTTCCCACTATGTCTAACTTTTTGTGATCTCATTCACTGTAGCCTGTCAGACTCCTTTTCAAGTACTTTACTCTTGCTCCCTGGTTCCCACTGGATGTTTTGTTAAAGCCACATCATGTAAAGTTACTCAAACATGCCACGTCCTTTTAGGCCTATATGCTTTCAGACTTACCTTCAGTTTTTGTAATTCACCTTCAATGTCTATTTCCAAAGTAGGGTATATAGATTTGTACTGGTTAGCCAGAACTTTGAACCTGAGAAAAAACAGATAAATCAAGACTTTAGCTCTGTTTTAAAATATTCTGAATAATTTTATTCCATTCAAGTGATTTCTGGAGTTAAGTGGTCTTAATAACAATCCCCAAAATGAAGTTACACTCTGAGAAACAGAATCTAATTAAGGTCAGTCATATGAATAAATGATACATTCAAAATATGTTTTGCTGATATGAATATCAACAATATAATTAAGGTGATGTGTGAGGGGCAGGAAGAGCAGGGAATGACTCAAATCTGTAACCACAAGACTTAAATCTGAATTAATTATATTATACTCTGTGAAAGACAAAAGGGGATGGTCTAAAATAATGCTTTTAGGAGAGTCAGCGGCAGACATTAGCAACTTGTCTCCAATATTCTCACTGGAGGTGCCCTAACAATGCAGACAGACAAACTGCTGACTGAAAATGGATACACCGAGTGATCTTTGAGGCTGTTATTAGATGCAACCAACTAACTCATCATTGAGACACCATATAGTTTACTGATGATTATTAGGTTTCCCATGGAGATTTTTCTACAGTGATTAAATGTCAAGGTGGCATTCCTACTTTTCAAGCTGAGCTTGATACATGTTAGTTCACAAATACTTGATAACCTAATTATTTCTAGGTGAAAGGATACAGCAATGTCTTTGAACTTGAAAATCTAAGGATCAAGACCCTAGGATATGAAGACCCCACCATAGCACTGCCACATCCCCCAGGAAACATGTCTATTTCTCAGTAAAGCATTCTAAATTCCAATCCTTAAATATAATTTTGGCTTTGTCTTTCTGGGGGTACTCATATGATATCGACATCATGTTATTTTCATGAAGTTAATCTCAAATTAAGGACCAATTCAAATGTAATAAAAAATAACTTTAGTATTTCAAAAGAAACAAAAAAGCCAACCACCACGAATCAACTAGAATACAGATTTTTATCAATTTGCATATTGAGTTTTAAGAATTCTAAAAATCCATTTGCTCTTTCCATTTCGAAATACAAGATAGTTACCTCTCAGAGAAGCCATCAAAGTCAGAAACAAGATCGCACATCCTGAGTCCACTCCGAGCAGCTTTGGAAGAATAAACTGGGCCAATGCCCTTTTTTGTGGTACCCAAACTTAAAAACAGATCAAAACAAGCTCTGAGTTAGAAAAGAAAGATCCAGTTCTTAATGGTCAGCTGACCACAAAGAATTCAGTTACTATGAGTGTTTTCTATTTATGCTATTTGCTTTATGTTTATTTTCATGATCTTACTAATTTTCTCTGAAATCTAAACAGGATAGTCTAATAGCTATTTTTCTTAAACTTCTGGCCTAGAATTGAAACAAAAAAAGACTAGATATGCTTAAAACTGCACACACACACCCACCCACAAAAACCCACAAAAAACAGAACATACTTTTTTCCCGCTTGTTCTTGTCTCTGTTGTTCCTGGATACCATCAGCTGCCTGATGAAAATCAAATACTGAGGGAGAAAAAACAAAATCAGCTGTCATTGACTCAAAAGTAATGTAGGAAAGCAAAATGTATTTTGTTTTAAATTACTTAAGTTACAAATCCCATCAGCCTAGCTTCTTTATGACAAATACAATCCTAACTGGTATATTATTATGAACATATACCTGATCATTCATTCCTATTTACTGCAATCTATCATATTTTTACAAATGAGTCCTTAAGATAATAATTTTGGAATACCCTACCCTACAATTCTATAAAGCTCATTTTACTAAGATATTCTCTGCAAGTTTTGTACTCTAGAATAATTTGGGGGTTATGTTGATCACCTCCCTCTTCTCTTCCTCATAAGCTAATAGTGGAGGTAATATTAAAAAAATCAAATCCCAGAGAAATCAGGAGAGAAGAAAAAAGAACAAATAGAAAACAAAGAGTAAATATAAATTCAACCATACCACTAATTATACTAAAAGTAAATAGTTTAGATACTCCAATTAAAAAGAACATTATCACAATGAATAGAAAGCAAAGTCTCAATAACTCGTTGACAATAAATGAGCCATAAATATAAAGATATAAATAGGTTAATAATATGTGCAAATAAATAATATATGCAAATTTGAAATCATTTATTTTCAAATAGAAGTAGCAAAGCCTCTTGAAATACTACTTATTCATTTGACTAGCTAATTCTTCAGAAGTAGGTAATCTTAACCTAGTCCTTATCAGAAACAGAAAAAAAATTTAACAATATTTCATGTACTTAAACTCAATTCATCCTACTTAGTTTTCAATAAAATTAAAGATCAAATCATCTATTAAACGCTTTCATATGTTTCTGATAAAAAGACAGTTATATATAAATATACTGCATCCCCTTACCAATATGAGCTCTGTCAGATATGATAAGCCTTTTCTCCCAGCCTTCCAGACCTAGAAGGAAGGGAAGAATAGACATGCTTAATTGAACATTTGTATAATAATTTTTAAATCTTAATTTCCTTAGAAATACAATGTTTAAAAGTGTTTTTCACTGAAGTAATCATTTTAGTATCTTTTCTTCTGTATAGGAAATATATTTAACAAGAATTTTCTCATCTGTCATTATACAAACTCATTCACAAATTCTATCTTTCTAAATGTTTTGCTCTAAAGCTGTTCCAAACTCAAGCCAACCATAGCCACATAAAATACTTTTAAGCATCCAAAAACACAAATGGTACAAAATATCATTTTGTCAGCGGTGGGGAGTGAGGAGCAGAGCATGGGCAGAATTTTGAGAAAAGGGAGATAATTTTGGGAATAGTGCCCCTTCTCAAGACAATTACAAAAAATGTGATTAAACAAAATAATAAAATGTTCTCACTAATTCTTCCAAAGTACTATCAATTACTGTACTTATCACACTGAATTATAAGAAGATCTATGTATCTTCCCATTTAAGTGTAAATGCCTGAGAGTAGGAGTTATGAGTTTTCATGACACGGGGCCTGGCATCCAATAAATGTTCAAAGAAAATGACTATTGAATGAATAAATAAATGAATTTAAATATTTTTCTTTAAAGACAGAACCTTAGGTTATATGTATTCTAAGGATTAGCCACCCAGCCCAGGTTATATGTATTCTAAGGATAAGCCACCAAATACTAATTTTGAAAATTAGCATTTGAATAGTAAAAATTAATTACTTTTGATAACATTCAAAGATTTGTTTTAAAAATATTCCTTATAAAGAAGATATTAAGCCCTCCCATAGTTGTTGACATATAAACACATATGTATTCTAAAGTTAGCTTAGGCAATTTTACAAAGTAAATATTACAGAGAAATTCAGTAAGGTGATTCAGCTGGGTTAGGTAGGGCAGAAGGAAAAACAGGAGGGCAAAACTGTAAAGGGGGATGAAGACCAGCGGAGAGCAGCATGGGAACCTCGACCTGACCAATTAAAGACAGCAGACACACAAACAGGTAAAATTTCAGGGAAGACTGCAGAGAGAGAAGCAAGACAGGATTCTTTTAAGTCAGATTTAGTTGTCAGGAACACTTAAGGATGGATGGACTGCTACTTCTATGCATGAAAGATAAACTTTAAAAATTTAATAGGACTTAGTGTATTAAACATGAGTTAAGGGGAAACTACACTAATGATTTTTCTCAATTATGTTTTATTTGTACTGTCACAGTCCCCTCAAACCCTAGAAAGGCAGCCAAACTGAATGTAAACGGACTTTCAAAACTCCAGAAACGTAAGAGAAGGCAGGAAATCAAGTCTCTCTCTTTTTTTTTTTAGATGGAAGTGGATACACTGCATAGAAGAGTTTACCTCACTTGGAGGGAGGGATCTAAACAACCCTCTTTTGTCCTGGGTTGTAGTAACCAAGGGACTTCCAGATCGTCTCGGAAATGAGGCTAATGGTGTACAAAATGGGCTAAGTGGCTTCCTGAAACTGCCTTAAGCTAATTTTGGTTTGTGCAGAAGAGGATGCTAGCAAGCACAAGTGACATAATGAGCTTGTTTCCTAGAGTCGTGCCACAAACATATAGTAATTCTAGCTACCTAAAGATAAGGTTTGCAGACTACCAATGTGTAAAAAATCAGGACTTACACAATGAATTTGCTATGCTTGTCTTTTGTTTAGAACACTGATTATAATGAATATAATAAAAATTAAAATAAATAAAAATTATGACATAAAAATTATGTCCTACAATAACCTGCAATTTTAAAGTAGAAGATAAAAATGTGACTTTTTTCTGGAATGAGAGTCCCTTTAAAACTTTACCCTCGCCCATCCCCCCAAAAAAACAAATAACTGGTTACCAGACAAAGCAGACTCATTCTTTCATACCTTTTCCTTTTTGAACATTTTTTTCTGCCTCCTCAAACAATCCAGGTAGATGAATCACCACACCATTTCCTTAAAAAAAAAAATGCACACAAATAAACCCCAACTTTAGACATCTATATTTGTAATACATAATGATATTTAAACAAAGACATTTATAATAATCCTTATCTAGAACAGTAGAAGAGTGATACACTTTGATTAGTAGAACATTCTAATTTATCAGGGAGTTACCACGGAAATGACTCCAAGTCTTAAAAAGTAGTAAAACGTAAATACACAATAGAACATAATACACATAATATAAAACACTTAAAACGGCACTCAATAAGCTTTGAAATTTCTTTGAAATGAAGTGAAACTGTTATTTTGAAAGGAACCAGTTATATAGTTTTAGGCAAACTGAACCAGATCACAGTCTTTTCAACTTGGGGACTCAAACCAATTTGTGGCCATAAAATCAATTTACTGGGTTGTGATTAGCATTTTTAAAAATAAAAGACTAGAAGAGAAAATGTCAGATTGCATCTTATGTTACAAGCATTCAGAATCCACCCATGAAACACAGACTTCTCGCTTTTCTTACTATGCTTCATCGTGCTTGGAAACCTGATTTGATGATCCAACACTTTGCTACACAGTTAAGAATGCCAATAAGAAATAAATGCAAAGTAATCATTCCAAAAAGGATTAGGGCTAAAAGATCTAAAAGATGTGTTAAACAGTGAAAGTAAGGTATATTCCAGGAGGTACCACTGTCAGGATTAATAAACAATCAATAAATCATTTGATTAGAGATTAAATAAGCTTAATGAAAAATAAACACTATTATCAACTGGGGGAAGAAAATCCCTAAGTTCAGTTTACATACTTACCAATGAATGCAGTAACATTCGGGTTAATTATTCCACTGGGTAAAAGGTGAAAATCATATTCCACAGAATCTACAACAACTGTATGGCCAGCATTATTTCCTCCCTGAAATACAAGATTGGGAAAACTAAACCTAACAATGAATATGACAAGCAATATAATTCCTTCCAAAGTGAATTAATGATTTCCTACTAAAATGACAATGTTACTTGAGGCAACCCAAGTATCTGCCTTGAATACTTATTCTCTAGAGGCTTACAACAGTTTGGCCATCCTCTCTCCTTTCCCTACTTGAGTGATTATTCCTAACAGGATCTAGAAATTGGAGAATTCAGATTTCTGGAAAACTGAAAGACATATTCCATCTTAAAAAGAGAGAAAAAAATGAACAAAGTACAGGGAAGAATCAGCTTGTTATTCCATTTCTGGCACCATGTGGAACATGTAGCAATCTACTTAATTATCCGTGACACTGATCTTTAAAATATCCTTAAAGCTGAAAAAGTAATCTATCCTAACTTGATAGAAATATTCATATAATTCTCATTGTCCTAAAAGTGTGACAAGCAACTCTGACCTAAAATTATTATCCTTATATTGATTTATCAACTAGGATATCTCCCAAGCAATTCCCTCAACTATTAGTTATCCTGAAGACTAATTTTTAAATTTTAAAATCAGTCTTGTGAGCTTGGTTAGTGACCAGTTCCTTGAATCTGCTTGTCTCTGGCTAAAGTAATACACTGGGTCAAGGAACTTCTAAAGCTGAGCATCATAGTAAAAATCCATGGTGAAATTTCTACTCTATGAAACAAAATGTGAAACTGAATTATAAAAATCAGGTACAAAAAAAAAATCAGGTACAAATGAGATAGTATTAAGTGATCAGACAATTTTTCTAATTTCTAAGCTTAAAAAGCATGAGGAAAAGACACAAATCATGTTATGTTTAAACATCTACAGAACACTAACAATAATTTAAAAATAAACAACAAAACTAGGAATATATCTGAACAAATAAAAAGTTTAACAACATCTTTGCAGGACGTGACTGGTTTAACTAGATCACAAGGCTACCAAATTTACGTGCTTTTACCATCATCATGAATTCACAAAAATGCCAGAAGTCCTGCAAAAAAAATTTTCAACTAAGCAAATACTTATTTACAGTGTTTTGCACTGTACAAAGAATTCCTTGCTTAAAGACTAGAGTTATGTCATGTATGTTTAAAAGAAAAAAAAAAAAAAAAAGACTTGGCAGTGGTAGCCTGAAGTCCACCAGATAACAGGTAGGTGACAAGACACAGGAAGACAGAAGCAGGGATTTAAGCAATACCTCCTTCACTTGATACCATCAAAGGAACAGGTGAATATTTTTTTTTTACTGTTTACTTATTTGTAGGCAACATCTGCAAATGGATATAAAAGGCACAGTAGGATGTACAGTAAAAAGTGAAGTCTCTCTCGTACTCTTCTCTCCCCTTCCCTGCTACAAGGCTGCTGTTTCCACCTGCTTTTTGTGTCCTTCCCTAAGTAATTCTGCATACACAAACACATATTTGCATATTCCACTTATGCAAATAATAGCAAAGATATATACCTGGGCAAATTGCTTTTCTACCTAACAAATCTTAAAGCTCATTCTCTCTAACCTTGCAAAGGGAAAACCTCATTCTTTCAACAGCTGCACTGTATTCTTTTTTATAAGGACACATACATTTACTAAACTGGTCCCACAGAAAGGCATTTGGGTTGTTTCCAACCTTTCGTCTTTATTAACAATGTTGCAATATACTTCCTGGTACATACTTTGTTATTATTTTACCCTGGGCAAGTTTATCACCAACTCTGACAGAATCCTAAAACATTACATAAACTAAAGAATATACTGGAAAAAAAAAAAAGAACATATTGATCTTAGTCTTTCTTAAATAACCCACAGGACAATTCTTACTTGGTTTTTATGGGTTTTCTTTCATTCTATCCCTCATACCAATATTAGCCTTTTTATCACAACTTTCTGTGATTTAGGAAACTTCCAAGTTTCAGGAAAAATATTTTCAGAGTATGAAAACTCATTAAAATTTCTTCAAATCTTAGGAAAATGTTAATTTGTTATTATAACTATTTACTCTAAATTGTTATAAAACACTAAATTTAATGAATTCATATTAAACTGTTATAAAGTACTAGTGACTTTGAAACAATCAATAAAATGTTATTATTTAAGCAGAACCGGTTTTCTTTTTAATTCATTTGCTTAATATAAAACAAACTACTTTGTAATTTTGACATAGACTTTTAAAATAAGTCTCTTTACTCATTTTTTTTTTACACAGTTGTTTTTAAAGATATACTAATATAGTCATTTGGATAAATAATTTTTAACTCAGTTGTTCTTGTGTATAACAAAGCCTAGTACTCTCTTAGATAATATCTTACTAAGACAGGACGTAATGATGGAAAGATAGTGGCTGATATATGTTTGTTTGAAACAGGTCATTGTGATTGGTGATAAATGACTTTCGGGCAATATATACTCTGAGTTCTTCCAAGTTTACACACAGGTGGTGGTTCAGGCTGGAAAAGTTCAGCTGCAAAAGGCTTGAAATTACATTTTCGTGAACAGCTTGCTCATTCAAACATTAAACAAGATTGTTCAATAATCAATGCCTTAGTAAGGATTACTGTATGGTTTAAATCCCACTTAAATTGTTTGATTGAGTAGGAAAATATGGTTAAATATATTCAAGAATAACCCTAAATTATCCTGCTGAGGAGTTAAGGGAGAAAATGTGTGTATTAGCTAGTATGTTTGGTCACTAGTGCCCTACAAGGGTTGGGGTGTAAAAGCTTCTAATCTTGAAACACTTGCTGTGCAGAAGAGTCCTAAGGTGAACTGAGACGGAGCCACTCATAAGGCATTTTTTGACAAATCTATATATGATAAAACTTTTAGTATAGGGTCATTTCACAAAAAGCCTCAGATGAAGCTTCAAATTTCAACTGCCTGTTTGGATGCCAACCTAAAATATGTGTAAGTTTTGTGTGCAATGTGCTTAGTCACTCAGTCGTGTCCAGCTCTTTGTGACCCCATGGACTGTAGCTCCTCTGTCCATGTGGATTCTACAGGCAAGAATACTGGAGTGGACTGCCATGCCCTCCTCCAGGGGATCTTCCCAATCCAGGTATCGAACCCAGGTCTCCTGCATTGCAGGCAGATTCTTTACCATCTGAGCCACCAGGGAAGCCCATAAATTGTGTGGAATATAGAAAATTCTTCTTGGGAGCTGAGGAAATTGTTCTGAAACACAGGTCCAAGCAGGGGTCACATGTTAGCAGCAGACAGCAAAAACAAAGAGGTTTCAGTAGAACTACCATTGCCAGTCTCACCCAACCACCAACATCCATGACCACTTTACCAGGGCAGATAGTCCTCCTTCTGTATCCACAGGAGATTGGTGCCAGGACCCCCAGAGACATTAAAATCCACAAGTGTTTAAGTCCCTTGTATAGTGCAACATTTGCATATGACTTATGCAAACCCTCAGGGATACTTTAAATCATCTCCAAATTACTTATAATACCCAATACAACATAAATGCTATGTAAATAGTTGCCAGCATAGCAAATTCAAGTTTTGCTTTTTGGAACTTTCTGGATTTTTTTTTTCAATTTATTTTTGATTGACAGTTGAATCCTTGGATACAGAACCCATGGATATGGAGGGCCAACTGTACTCTAAACTGCAGACTCCCACATTTGCGATGAACAGCTTCTCACATGGGCAACTCTGTGCAGTATGTACCTAGATAAGTAGCAAGGACATATATGTTTAATTACGTTTAATGTTTCTCCTAACTAGCACTGGGAAGGCCAGATAAATGATAGAAGATAAATATATCTTTCATTCTACTTTTAACAGATACCTCAAAGCAAATTTGGAAAAGTATCCTCCCAGATACAACATTAACCACATATTTATATTAATAGCTATATGTAAACTACCTCTTGTTGCTTTGCTAAATTCCCATAACACTTATGATCCCACTCATTCATGCAGCATTTAACAAATACTTCTAAATATCACAGCTGTATATTTTATACTACTTAACTAAAAAACAGAATATGTTCAATTGTTATAGAAACAAGGAGCTGTGGAACAGTAATTAATGCTGTTTTGCAGATCAACCATATCAATCGAGAAAATATTTCTTTATGAATCTTAGATGTCTTCACTTTTGAACATTTTTAATTTTGAAATATACCATCTAAAACCCCATTAAACAAATGAGTGGGGCTCAAAGGTGGCTGCATATTGTGTGGCAAGTCTCTTTGAGGAAAAACGTAAGTTTATAATGCCTTATATATTTTTCTTACATTAAATAACAAGAACAAATGTAAAATTCAGCGGGGATATAAGATGACAAATATAAACTCTTTAAATACAAGGGCTCAATACTTTGCTTCCCCCACAGTGACCAATAAAGTTCTAGATACTGTTAGTACTTATTTGATATGGACTAATTAATGAGAGAGTTGATATGGACTAATTAGTGAGATGGTTAGATAGCATTACCAATTCAATAGACATGAACTTAAGCAAACCCCGGGAGATAGTGGAGGACAGGGAAGCCTAGTGTGCTTAGGGTCAAAAACAGTTGGACAAGAGTTTGTAACTGAACAACAACAATGATAATTTTAGAAAAGTAAAACTCTACAATTCTTTGAAAATAAAGCCATTCTACCACCTCTTCAAAACAAAAGGAAATTAACAATATTAAAGTGAAGAATATTTAAAGGAAAAAATCCAGTCATCCAATCAGCACTCACCACAATCACAAAAACATCCTCTAATTTGGTGTTTATTTTACTGATTTTCTTTGACCATTATTTTTACATTAAAATTGAATATAAATATCAAACAAGCTTCTTAATGACCAAAAAAACACAGCTGTACCTCACTGAAATAAATTAGAATATTATTATGATGGAGGTGGGGGAGAGCAGAACTAAAATTCTATGTTCTCCAAGATGAAGAGCAAAATTTCTTGTATGTACTTTTAGGGCTTAAAAACCAATACAGCTAAGTCTCATTATTTTAATTATAGTTAAAATAATAAAAACCTATTTAACACCACACATTTTCCCTCCAGAAAAGCACCAAAGGTCTACAATACATTAGAAAACAACTTACAAATGAGAATAACCCTGAATTGTTTCCTCATTTCTTATCTTCCCATGAACTGAAGGTCAGTTACACCTTCAGTACATTGAGTTCCTCTGCCTCCCCTCCCCCTTACCATTTACTTCATAAACCATAATGTGTAATCATCCCCTCTGGCCTCAGTAATTGATCCAGAGGAGGAAACCTGATCCAGGCCTGAGCCAATCAAGCTTCCCTTGGGAATTTGATTGTGCGAGATGCCTATCACCTAAGAGAGCATCCTAAAGAGAAAAACCGCCAGTTCTGCCTGCTGAGATCCAAGGAGCTGCCTAAGGCCAGGCCATTCCAAGGTTTAGCCATCTAGGTATTCTTTTAAACATAGCCCCATTTTGCTTAAGACAGTCTCTTTTCCATTGTTTGTAAAGAATCCAGATTATTCACAAAGCAAAGTCCCTGCAAGACGGTATGTATACAGCCCATTCTCTAAATTCACATCCTGCACTAGTAATAACTGAATATAAGATGATTAACTTATGTACACCTGAAACTAATACTTGTAAATCAACTATACTTCAATTAAAAACTAATTTAAAAAAAAAATTAATTTCTAAATTTTAATATCCGTGCCGTCAAGAATAAACCTCTAAAACATGGTACTGGAGGACACAGGGATAATATAATATTATTTAGTTGTTTTGTAACTGTTCTCTTAAATATCATAAAAGCCATTATAAACTTATGATTTTCCTCAAAGAGACTTGCCACTCAATATGAAGCCACTTTGGGGCTCCACTGGTTGGTTTCTTGGGGTTTTAGACTGTATATTTCAAAATAAGAATATTTAGCTCTTTTATACTGCTTTCATGTACACTTTTTTCCCCAATTTGATTTTAAACTTAATAAAGTCAGATGACAAGTGTTTTAAATTTTCTTCCCATAGCTCCTCAGAACCAGAGGCTATCAAGCCCAACTCTATATAAAAGTTTGGATCAGGAAATGTTGTTATACGTAAGTTTCTAAGAAGGTCCAAGAGAGGAAAGAGAAGAAAAAGGAAAGGAAAAGAAAAAAACCAAACTTTTTTTTAGAATGGAATGAAATGACACTAGTCGGCAAAAGTGACTCCTGAGTCTTGACTTAGTTTGCTACTAGGTCTTCCTCTTTCCAAAATCACTCCAACTAAGTGAATTTCTGCTGTGAGAGGAGATGGAAACAGTCAATGTTACAAGCCTGAAAGAATGGTATCTCTTTTCTATCTAATAGCAAGAGTGTTAAGGGCTAACAATTTCATGTACATAGCACAGAGGCATTACTCAGGCCACTTAGTTTGGCCTCCAAAATAGTCTGTATTTTCTCTTTGTCCTTGTTCCTCTGAATACATGAATACTACACTGTAATCATAGAGCTCAAAATGAACACCAATCAAGAAAAAGCCAGAATAAACACTACGGATTACAGCAGAGAGTAGCAATGCCTCAGACCCATACCTTTGAACTATTCTAGCAACCAAAAAAGGGTTTCCACTTCATATCTAGTCTTCAAGCTCCTCAGAAACCTAACAGTCTTGTTTTGAATTGGTGCTGATTACCTGTGCTGATGTTCTTGGTAAAGACCCTTCCACAGCCCGTGTCCTGTTGTTGATTTCACTATTTGCCAATACTAAAACACAGCAATCCGCAGCAATTAAGGAATTATAAACAAAGATGACTGTTCTTTTATAAAAACACTCAAATGACTGCAATTAGCTTGTGATTCCACAGTAGAGCAGGTTTAAGTTACTAGCAGTAAGCTGATCAAATTAAACTATTTGACAGTAACCAGACACACTAGCTAGGAAAACATATACAGGGTATCTGAATTTCTTTTTAGCAAAGACATCCAAGTGCACTGCTCAGTTATCTCTTAAAGGCTTAAGACATCTGCTTTACCTTACAGGATTACATTTACCTTCCAGTCTCATACACAGATAAGTGTCACATGGATGACAAAAATCTCAGGTATCTTGTATTTTGTACCTTAAACTACAGTATAAAACAACTCACAAGGAAAATGGGAGGAGGAATAGACTTGGAGGATCTCAGGTTTCTGACTAAGAAGCTCCAGATTCTAGGTGCACGTGTGTGCTCTAATATACACACTTAACAAGGGTCAGAGATGACCACAGTCATAGATAGAAGGATCAGACATGCAACCAAAAAAATGCATAAACCAATGTTACGCCGCTCTTTATAAATGCCAGATAAAAACTCCCCTAATCATTAAAACATTTATGGAGATATTTTCTTAAAACACACTGACATTGAACTGCAGATTTCAAGTCAAAAAAAATTTCTCTCATGAATAAAACCCTTCCTTTAAATGGGTTTTCAAAATATAATATAGACAGAAGACCCATTTTTAAAAATGTCATGGATCTCCCATTTTTTAAAGATAATTTTATTACATTGAATTCAATATAATTAAAAGTTGGTTCAATGTAAAGAACCATCCATCTTGGAGCCAGAGTAGCCATGGGAACTGTCCTCTATTAACTGTCCCCCCCCTTCTTTTTAACTGAAGCATACAACAAACTGCGGGAAATTCTTAGAGAGATGGGACTGGCAGACCCCCTTCCCAGCCACCTGAGAAACCTGTGTGCAGGTCAGGAAGCAACAGTTAGAACTGGACATGGAACAACGGACTGGTTCCAAACTGGGAAGGAGTACATCAAGGCTGTATACTAACCCCCTGCTTATTTAACTTCTATGCAGAGTATATCATGCAAAATGCTGGGCTGGATGAATCACAAGCTGAAATCTTCAACCCTGAATATTCATTGGAAGGACTGATGCTGAAGCTAACGCTCCAATACTTTGGCCACCTGAGGCCAAGAGCTGACTCATTGGAAAAGACCCTGATACTGGGAAAGATTGAGGGCGCAAGGAGTAGGGGGTGACAGAGGATGAGATGGTTGGATGGCATCACTGACTCAATGGGCATGAGTTTGAGCAAACTCCTGGAGATAGTGAAGGACAGGGAAGCCTGGCGTGCTGCAGTTAATGGGATCACAAAGAGTTGGACATGACTTAGCAACTGAACAACAATACATAGTTGATTTACAATGTTGTGTTCGTTTCAGGTAGACAGTGAAGTGATTCGTTATACACATATATATACTTTTTCAGATTCTTTTCCCTTATAGGTTATTATAAAACATTGTGTTCCCTGTGCTATACACACTTTACTGTTCTTTTCAAATGCTTTCCCCAGACAATACTGAATACCTCAACGTCCCTTTTTCAACTGATAAAAAGTACTCTAACATCACCAATCTTCACTTACTGTTATGCAGCTAATCCACATTAATCTTTGGTGTCAGTACTGACTTAGTCCCCAAAACATACGTAGATTTGTATCCAATTACTGTTTAGTAAGCTATCAAGTATATTATCAATTTACAAGTTCACTCTAGATTTGTTCTAGGCAACAATTTTTCCTAAAGATACTTAAAACTACCAAACTAATCCACCCTTTCTCACCAAAATTAAAGAAACAGAATAATATTGGTCAGATTACTGAAGATAAGTTCATATAATTTAAAAATTTATGCCTCAGAAATAAAGATAATGCCATATTATCTATACTAATACAGTAAGCTTAAATAGTGAACAACTTAGAGATCTACTGCCCTCAGCAAAGAAAAACTGTTTAATAGAAACACATGGCAGTCAACTGAAATTTGTTGAGGAAATGCACAAAAGTTATACAATTATCAGTTACCTATTTTCTCATAGATAAAGGAGATAAAACTTTAAAGGAGTAAAGCCTTTGAACTTAATAGTACAACATAAAAAATACTAGCTAAAAATACTATGCAACAATTGTTAATCCCAGGAATGCTGGGGATTCCACATTAAGCTCACATCAATAGTCAATTAAACTGCCCAGGAATATATTAAAAATAATAAGGCTTCCCCAGTGGCTCAGTGGCAAAGAATTCGCCTGCAATGCAGGAGACACAGAAGATGTGGGCTCAATCCCTGGGCGGGGAAGATCCCCTGGAGGAGGGCATGGCAACCCACTCCAGTATCCCATGAACAGAGGAGTCTTGTGGGCTATTGCTCATAGGGTCACAGTCAGACACAACTGAAGCGACTGAGCACGTATTAAAATAATACAGGAAAGGGCTAAACTACAGAATTCAAAGAAATTTCTAAGGGTGATCCAGGTCACACAACATATATTTGTTAAGTATTTACTTCCTCTCTGCCTCACATGGCTTCCCTAGTGGCTCAGATGGTAAAGAATCTGCCTGCAATGCAGGAGACCTGGGTTCGATCCCCGGGTTGGAAAGGATCCCCTGGAAGAGGGCATGGCAACTCACTCCAGTATTCTTGCCTGGAGAATCCCATGGAGAGAGGAGCCTAGTGGGCTACAGTCCATGGGGTCGCAAAGAGTCGATACAACTGAGTGACTAAGCACACACTGCCTCATGTAGTACTGGGTGCTATGGATGAAAACAAAAAGGGAATGAGTCCTCTTTCTGAGAAACCTACATTCTAATAGTACTAAATCACTTCAGTTGTGTCCCACTCTGCATTGGCAGGTGGGTTCTTAGCACTAGCGCCACCTGGAAAGCAGCATATTAGGGAAAGCACAATAATCCAAGAAAGAAAGATTTAACCAAGTACACCACACAGTGGTAATCACTTATGCACAATCTTGGAAAATACCATATATATAAAACAATCCTGATATGAGACAAAGAAACAGCAATTGTTATAAAACTGGAAGAATGGCTTACCTTAAATGCTAATTCTCCACCAGCTTCAAAATTATGGAAGGTGGTTTAGAAGATAATTTTAGCTGTATAAGGTCAAGGCATTAAAAAAACACTGAAGTTATTTTCTTTTAAATTATCTCTCAACCTTTCTGAGTATTTCAAGGAGAAAGTCTCAGTTGCTGCTGGTACGTCTTTTGCATTTCTTCATCACTTGCAAATAGCTGGTTTCAGACCCTTCAGCAGATACCCACATCTAGCTACATTTTTTTCATTGTGCTTAGTTTTATGGCCAACTTTACATATAGCATGTGACAGGACACACTTTCCCTTTATAATTAATTTTACTTAGTATTTCCTCTTTATTAACATTAAAACCCTGGGGAAAAAACACAAAGAAAGGAAATACTGTTCTACCTACCCTGATCACAAGCAACTAACCTCATGCCTGTCATAGCCAAGACTACCAAGCTTTACTTTCACCAGAACAATAAACAAACCCATGCTTAAGGCCTGATATAAAGTACAATAGTCAAAATCTCTGTAGTTTCTATTCGACGAAATAAAGAAAATAGAGACTAATTTACTTTGAGGGAATTGGGGTGGGGGGACAGTAATAGACCTTCTAATAAAACTATTTTTGAGTTGCCAGGAAGGGGCCTTCCTATTCCCATATTTTAACCTTTTGAAAAACCCATACTAACACCCTTCTCCATCCCCACCCTGGCAATGCTTTTCTAAGTAACAGTTGTCCACCAGACTATAAACGCCTTGTGAGCACAAGCCCTGCCTTTGTCAGCTAAAACTCTGGGGTTAAGTGGTCCCCTATAGATACTTATTATGTGATTGTTGGATGAATGAACTATGCCAGAAATTGGTCCTATACTTAATTCTTCTTCTCTTTTTCTTACAAGACCTATTGAATTAAGTCATCCATCCATGCAAGTCCTACACACTTATTTAAGGATCTAAAGTATAAGTATCTAACAAGTTATAACTTCCTATTAAGTCCCAAATCTAAAATGATGATGAAAATGCCACAAGCTTTGCACCTATTCTTTCCAAAAAGACATTTTATATTTAAAATAAATAGTTAAATGCAATGTCAGCTTTTCTTTAAAAAACTGTATTTTTATTGGGAGAAATTCCTTATTTTATGATTCCATTAGAGACACATTATGTGTATACCACTTCTGGAGAAACACTATAAAAGTCTGAGTTTATGGCACGAATATGACAAAATATACTGATTAAACTCTAAAAAGTGCATATTATTTTCAATAATACACAAAACTTAAATCATCAAACAGAGCAATTCAAGTCCAAAATGTCCTTCCAAAAGTTGACTTTTCCCAGCTCTCTATACATCTTAAGAATTTCAACAGTTCATAACTATCAATTTTATAAGTCAGGAGAACTTCACTAAGAGATGTCAGCTTACTGGGACTGACCAAATAATATAGTTACCAAAGTGAATCACAACGGATATTCTTAAATCTATTCATTACTTATCTACCAGCATTAACAAGAAATAAGAATCCTTTGGGTTCTTAAAACACTAGAAGAATATAAATTTTTAAATTATATAAGGAAGGTAGTAAGCCAAAATTTTACAGGTGAGTCAAGCCTAACAAGTTTGCTCATACATGTCTCCTCTATCTTCAGCTAACATTCTAAAGCCAAACTTGGCTCCTTCTCAATCATTTCTCTCCAGACTTTCCAAGGGCATCAGATCAGATCAGCCCCATGACCTCCTTTCAAGACTACTTTCTACAGTAACATGGTAATACCCTCTCCAACCAACAAGCAAGTTCTACTTCTTTTCAAAGTGATTATTAAAATAGAGGATCTTTTAGAATAAATGCAAAGTGGTTACATCCCCCCAAACTTCTTACAATCTATATTTATTCTGTTATTTATGTTAGCTCTTTCTGTATAAAAGAATTTGCCTGCAATGCAGGAGACCCGGGTTTGATTCTTGGGTTGGGAAGATCCCCTGGAGAAGGAAATGGCAACCCACTGGAGTATTCTTGCCTGGAGAATCCCATGGACAAAGGAGCCCAGTGGGCTACAGTCCATGGGTTTGCAACAGTCAGACAGGACTTAGCAACTAAAACACAACCATTTCTGTATTAGGAAGATATCAGAAATGACAGTGAAGTAGATAAAGGGGCCTCAACCTCTCCTCCTGCCCAGAAAGAGTTAGGTATTCCCATACTTTGCCATAGCACAGCAATCTAGGATCTTAAGAGAAAAGGAAGGTGATGGTCAGTCTTCTGGCGCAGCTCCTACAGTAGTGTGAGGCAAGACCTTTAGGGGTGTCATGAAGTAACCTCCTATGTTACTTACGTGTGTAGCCAGAGAGGTGGAAGAATAGAAGATAAGTGGTGGCAGTGTTAGTGGTAATACTAAGAAGCAATTGGTGCAACAGCGATCTTAACCCAGAAACGGGCAGGATGGATTTCCTCAAGCAAAAAACAAGATTTTCTCATTTAACTTTTGATGTACTTATGATTACTTTTTTCTGCCTGCCAAAATGGTATTCAACTTCAGGTAGAACACTTCTAATCGAGCAGGCCTACGAACTTGTTAGAATGCACACAGCACTATTATGCCATGTACACAGCTCATGAAGAAGAAACATTCTTCCAACCTAAACAGCAGTTAACTTCAGACATTACAGTACCATTCGTTCTGAAAGGGCTTATTGCTCAACTATTTCGAATTTTGAAATTCGTAACAGTTACCTATGAGCCTTTAGAAAGGCCTAGTCTCTTGGCTGCTTCAAAGCAAACGACAAATAGGAAGAAGGTTTATACTGAAAACCACGTGTCTCCCGGTAGGAAGTATATTATTACTATTCCATTTCCCGAAAGTTCACTCTAGGTGTGAGCGTTAACAATGTGAATATTTCTAAATACTAGATTTGACACTTGTGGTGTTCTTTCATTTGCCTCACTCGTAAAAGAGCTGGGATGCCCACCTTTAGGACCAACAAGTAAAATTAATCTTCCTTAGTATACCGGGTACCGAGTAAAAAACGGGGCCATTACACGGTTATAAACCGCCCTTAAGCCCAAAAGTGGGTTCTCCTGTCAACAGAGTGGACCCGATGAGGCAAAGCTCTGCAAGCTCGGGCCTGCAGGTGGGGGACTGGCGAGTCTGGCTTTCCGGGCGTTTCGGCCCACTTGGTATCCCCTGGGCGGATGGGTGATGACGGGGACGATTTTGCGGCCCCCTAGGGTCTCTGCGCGGAGTCGCCAGCAGGCCTCGGGCGGTAGCTCCTCAAACTCGAGCGGTCTCCCATCTCCACCCCGGCCCCAGTCCTGGGTTTGAGCACTGGTCCTCGGACCGAACACTGCAACTCCCCAGGCATCGCGCATCTCAAAGGCTCTCAGAGTCAAGCCGCATTTTCCTCCTGAGCCATCTCGAGCCCGCAGCCCGAGACCCAGGTCAGGGGTCTCCGACCTCCCGCCATTTCTCCACGTCGCCGCAGCTCGTAGTAAGAGGAAAGAACCTCAAGGTGACACCTTATTTCGGACGGTGGATGCGAGTTCTGGGCCCGAGCTAAGGGGCCGGCTTCCCGTCAGAGCCCTGCCGCCTCACCTGGCAGCGGCACACGATGTCGGCGTCCTGCGCCAGCAGATCCACCACCTTCCCCTTGCCTTCATCGCCCCACTGCGCGCCGAGCACCACCGTCACCCGGTTCCCTCCAGGCCGCGCCCTGGGGCGGCCGCAGTCGCCGTTGGGCAAGGAGGATGCCGCCGGGTTGGTCTCGGCAAACGCCATGGCTCCGGAGACACGAGGAGAGCCCGAAGGGGACGCGAGAAGCTTGGAGTGCGCGAACTGAACTGCCCTACGGCCGCCAGCCACATGCGGAGGAAGAAGGAGCCAGAGCCAGCCCGCCCCCGCCCCGCCTGCCGGGTCGCCACCCTCCCGCCAGGCCCGCCCCGCGCTCCCGCCGCCTTCTCAGAGGGGCACCAGGACCTCCCCGCGCACGCCGGCCTTGGCAGCACCGCCCGAGGAAAAAGCCACGCCCCTTCCGCGGCCGGGCGCGCCCCTCCAGTACGAACTCAGAACGGGAAGGATGGGGGCGGGGCTTCGAGCGTGCTTCACCCTCAACGCCCCGCCCACCAGCCCTTTCTCGGGCTTTTCAAACTGGAGAGGCGGGGAGGTACGTGCCAGTGCGTCAGACTACAACTCCCGGCAGCGCTCTGGTCAAAGCGGTGTATTCCGGTGATTTGGTGTCTGCCATGTGCACGTTTCAGTTTGTGAAAATGTTTAAGTTGTTTCTTAATTTGCTTTTATTAAGGAATGAGATAGTGTATACAAAATATGAAGGGTGGAATTTCAAAATACAAATGGGATGAAATTGGAACATACTATAGATTTAGAATTGGAAAGTAAAGGTCTGAAAGTAAGAGATGCGAACGGGCATCAGAAAAGGGCAAACTCGAATGTAAAGCAGTAATGTAGAGGTCATTAGGCCTGAAAATCTACAGAATACGCAGAGTCCTGTATCTTCTTATTAGAATTAAATGCCAATGTCATTGTAATGTATGCCAGAATACAGTAACAACCCTATGAGGTAGGTAACACTATCTTATCCTTATTTTACAGGATTTAAAAGTTAGTTAACTACCTCTAGTGAGGAGTGAATTGGTGCCTAGATGGTCAGTCCAGAGCCCAAGTCCTTTGTGTAGTGTTTAGTGTTTCAGTTCAGTTCAGTTGCTCAGTCGTGTCCGACTCTTTGCGACCCCATGAATCACAGCACGCCAGGCCTCCCTGTCCATCACCATCTCCCGTTTCAGTTGCCATTAAAGCTCATTTTAAACGGAATCAGGAAGCCCCAAAGGGGAAAGCTCTCATGCGGGTACCACTCCGAGCAGATTGCCTAACAAGGAAGAAGGAAGATAAGAATATTACTTTTCTTTTAGGATAAGGGAAGACAGTTTTCACATAGGAATTTTATCTCCTGCTTTTAAAAAATGGAAGGCAGTTTCCTCCTTTGCCCCAGCAACAATGCTCTAACCTTTGAAATCTTTTTGTCACTTTAGTTAAATGAATAAATATTATTTTATAATGATCTGTGATCCAATTTAGTCACGTCCAAAATTTTTGATATTTTTGAAAATCTTCCCCCAAATCAAGCTATAATTGAAGTCTTTTTGACCTTAAACTAACTTTGGGATTTTTTTGGAGGGCCCCTGGAGCATCTCAGAGGATCTGTTCTCTCTGTTCATAAAAAGGGAGATATTAAACTAATTGGACTTATTTGGGAAAGTGCATGGGAAGCATTGTCAAGTAAATAATACTAAGCCTTCTTTATATTGCATCTGTGTTATAAATGCTTCATAAATATAACATTCCTTGAAATCTGATATTTCTGGTGTATTATTACCACTCATAAGGGCTCCCCAGGTGGTACTAGTGGTAAAGAAGTTGCCTGCTAGTGCAGGAGACATGTTCTGCCCCTCGGTTGGGAAGAGTCCCTGGAGGAAGACACAGTAACTCACTTCAGCATCCTTGCCTGGAGAATCCCATGTACAGAGGAGCCTTGTGGGCTATAGTCCATAGAATCACAAAGTGTCAGACACAACTTAGCACATACACATACATGCACCATTCATAATCCTAGTTATTATCTTATAATGTGTATCATAGAACTTACCAAATTCCCTTGTCCATCCTACTATAATGAGCTCCTATTGGATCTCTAATAATGGACATTTAAGGCTTTTGTCACCATAGAGAGTTACTGTTTTACTCTGATGCTTTGCAAAAATATTCCTATAAAAATGCTTCATCTTCAAGGAGAATTGTGGAAAAGACCCCTGCCCCAAAATAATTAGAATGCAGATTTCTGATAACTTTAAGATCATAACACTGAACTAGGTAAAAACTTATAAAGCTTTAATGGAAAATTGATTGATTCATAAAGCCACTAACCCAAGATTAACAAGAATTACAGGAGATGGAATGAACAAATGAGAATGACTATAATTCATATGATTTTTTATGCTGGTTCCCTAATGTTCTACTTTTCCTGAATGAAGTCTTTTAGAGGATGATTATAATCTTTATGACTTCTTATGCTAGTCTCCTAATTTTTACTTTTCCACATCTAAGGAAATTTTTCTCTTAAGCATCTGTCACAGTAGTTGTAAACAAAGATGAAATACTCATCTTTTCCTACATGATCCCTTCAGAATTTGGGAACTCTTAAATATTCTTTTCCTGACAGTACTGTTAGTTATTTACATGAATTCAGTGAGAACCTGTTCTTGTAATAGTATACAACAGGAAATATTAACTACATTGCCAAGGCTTTGACTGGAATGTCATATTTGAGAGAGAGATACATAGACTCGGATATGACCAATTTTAAGGAATTGCTTGGAAAAACTAAGCCTAGCACCTTGCTTGTAAGGTTCCAGCACAGTAATCTTAAAAAGAACTATGGTCAATTACTATTCTTGCTACATTTATGTAAATAATCAGGCCAAATATAATACAAAAAAATTAGTTTTACTATGATTTTTTTGATAAAAGGGAGAAAATTATGGGGAGAGAAATTATGTTTGCACCTTTGTAGATATTAGATTCTTGTCCTGTTTTCTTTAAAGTTTTGTTATATACCTATAAGCTGGACTAGATCCTAAAGTCTTCTTTTTTCCTCAAATATCTGATTACAAATCTCCAAATTAACATTTCCAACTTTTTCCAACCCTTCTGGTTTGGAATCAATAAGAATAAAATTTATGAATTTCCTTGGACACAGAGGTCCTTCTCACTACCCAGATGTGCCAAAACAACAGAAACTTGAACCTTGGGTAAACATCTCACAAGGAAATGGCGACCCACTCCAGTATTTCTGCCTGGGAAATCCCATGGACAGAGGAGCCTGGCAGGCTACAGTCCTTGGGGTTGCAAGAGTCCAACACGACTTAGCGACTAAACGACAGTAACCATCTCACAGCTAAAGAAGACCCCACCTGGCATCCCATCCTATAACAAGCTCTGAAGACCACTGAATCAAACTGATCAGGAACTGAAGTAGATAACAGCTGAAGGACACATCTTTTTTCCCAAGATGACGGGACCAGACTTGCGTAACTTTTTCCTCTATTATTATTGCCTTATCCTCTCCCTCTTCTTGGAAAGACAATGCTCTTGTCCACATTTTCAATCTACTACAAAAGGGGGAAACTTACCTAATTGTTGGGTTTGCCCCTAGAGACATCAATCTATTCACAACAATGGTGACCCTTTCGTCCATCCTGTAACACATTTTTTCACTTGTCTCAAGCACTATTGCTAATTTCACTCATCCATCACTTGACATCAGCTGTAGAGTAAAACATTTGAAGCTTTGCATTCATTCACCTCTTAAAAGAAGCCTACTTGACTCTGACTCTGCCTCCATAGGGAGAGACTTTCTCCTCTAGATCAGAATAAGTTCCAGTGAAAGCATGATTCAAACTCCCTAACATTAGGAGAGCTAGTCAATTCCACAGCCAAAGCATAGCAGCCCAGCAACGATCACCTGACTCATTAGCTAAAGTAGTTTTGGAAAATTGCATATCCCCTCATTACCTACATGCTGAACAAGAAGGCATTTTTTTCAGTAGCAAATACTACCTGTTACACATAGTTAAATGCCTCTGGAGAGATTAAAAACTCAATCATAAAGATTAGGAAACTAGCCCATTGGTTACAATAAATTTCACCTGATGATCCCGGGTTTTTTTGTTTTGTTTTTGTTTGTTTTAAACCTATTTAGTGTTACCTTTACATTTGGGCTCATGGTTTAGAACCATAATACAAACTGAACTTATATTACTCTTAACTCTGCATAATCATTTTTGTGCTCGTTAAACCTTTGTAAGAATGACATATACCCAGCGTAACTGAGCAGGACCCTATGAGGCCTTCTGGGGTAGATCTCACCCTTGCATGTCCTCCACTTGCCTTCCCTAAGTTTCAAAGAATAAATTTAATCATAGAAGTGAGAAAATGCACAAAGAAAGAAAAACAATCAAGTAAGACAAAATAATAACAGTTTAGCCATAAAGTCAAGAATCTTTAGCTCCTCAAGGGCTATAGCTAATATTCTGAGCTATATCCCTTTGAGTTGTTCTGCAGCTAATGAAAGCCCCTCCAAGTGGATGAAATTAGCTATATGTTGCTCATAAGCACATAGAAACCAAGCCAGGTGGGAACCAACAGATTGATGATGTTGACTCCCAATTAGCTTACCACCAACCAATCAGAAGAATTTCCATGAGCTGAGCATGCACCCCACAACTCCCCTCCCTCAGCTTATCTTTAAAGACCTTCCCCTGAAAGCCATCAGGAAGTTCGGATCTTTTAAGCACCAGCGAAATGGCAACCCACTCCAGTGTTCTTGCCTGGAGAATCCCAGGGATGGGGGAGCCTGGTGGGCTGCCGTCTATGGGGTCGCACAAAGTCGGACACGACTGAAGTGACTTAGCTTCCTGGACTCCTTGTTTGGTGCCCTGCAATAAGCATTACACTTTCCTCCACCACAATCGGGTGTCAGTAGATGAGCTTTATTGTGCATGGGTGAGTAGACCCAAGTTTGCTAGGGTATAATAGCCTACCAGTTCATGATCTCCAGTGTTTACGGCCTTGATAAGACATAGACTTTAGATGGGAAATGCCTGATAGTTATCCCTCCTACTTTTCTTTGTTCCTCAAATGTGGCCTCAATGATTTTCAATCTGCACTTTCCCTCCGGCACGGGGCACAGCCACCAATAAAGCTCCTCCCTGGCACCAAGGACCAAAACCTCTAGATCTGGAAAACCTGACTCTTGGTCAAGCATGCTCTCAAAGGAAGATGGTGACCAAAGGGGGAAATATGAAAAGAAAGGAACCGTTATCTTCAATGGAGTCAGAAAGCCCTAAAGAGGGAGCTCTCACCCACCTGCCACTTGTTGCAATCTGCATAACCAGCAGCAAGGAGGAAGAAAAGAATGTCAATTTTTTTCTGGTATAGGGGAGGACATTGTTCACAGAGCCATTTTATCTCCTGCTTTTTTTTTTTTTAAAGATTTGTTTATTTTGGGGGGGCGTGTCAAGTCTTAATTGCAGCACGCAAGATCTTCATTGTGTCAAGTGGCTTTTTTGTTGTGGTGTGTGTGCTCTTTAGTTGTGGTGATTAAGCTTAGTTGCTCCAAGACATATGGGATCTTAGTTCCCCTACCAGGGATCAAAACCACATCCCCTGCATTGCAAGGCAGTTCTTAATCCCTATCTCTTGCTCTTAAAAAAAGGAAAGAAAATCCTTCCCTCACTCAGAAAAAATGCATTAACTCCCACTTGCATCCAATGAGAAACTGCCACAGCCTCCGACTCTGGCTCTTCTCCAATGAATGTTTGTTCAAAACAACTCTAGCAATTTCCTTCTAAAACCTAACAGAAGCAAAACCTTCTTTGTTCTCTAGACTTACCCATGATTCACCATAAACTTGCCTGTCCTGAATTGTAGTTCTCTGCTATTCCCAAATAAACTCATTTTGTTGGTAAAATAACTGACTTTTATTTTTGAGGTTGACAGGTGATATAAAGAAAAGGAGAAGGAAAAGCTAGAAACAAAAGTATAGGGACTTTCCTGGTGGTCCAGTGGCTAAGATTCCATGCTGCCAATGCAGGGGGCCTGAGGTCGATCCCTGGGCAGGGAACTAGATTCATATGCCACAACTAAAGAACTTGCGTGCCACAGAGAAGATCAAAGATCCCACATGCCACAGCTAAAGACCCGGCATGGCCAAATAAATAAATTTTTAAAATTACTATGGCAAAAGAAAAAAATTACTGTAGGACTTTCCTGGTGGTCTAGTAGCTAAGAATCCACCTGCCAATTCAGGGCCCAGGGGTTTACTCCCTGGTCTGGGAAAATTCCACATGCCCTGGGGCAACTAAGCTGTGTGCCACAACAACAGAAGCCTATGCACCTAAGTCTCGTGCTCCACAACGAGCGAAGCCACTATGATGAGAAGCCCACACACCACGATGAAGAGTAGTCCCTGCTCACTGCAACTAGAGGAAGCTCATGGCCGCAACAAAGACCCAGCACAGTCAAATAGAAAAAGTAATAAATAAGTTTCTGAATTACTATTAGAAAATCTTATCAGGCATTAAAAAAAAATCTATGGAATTCCCTGGTGGTCTAGTGGTTGGGACTTAGTGCTTCCACTGCCAGGAGCCCTGGTTCAATCCCTAGTCAGGGCACTAAGATCCTGCAGTCTGCAGGGTGCAGCCAAAACAGAGTTTCCCTGATAGCTCAGTTGGTAAAAAAATCTGCCTACAATGCAGGAGACCCCAGTCCAATTCCTGGGTCAGGAAGATCCGCTGGAGAAGGGATAGGCTACCCACTCCAGTATTCTTGGGCTTCCCTGGTGGTTCAACTGGTGAAGAATCTGCCTGCAATGCAGGAGATCTGGGCTCGATCCCTGGGTTGGGAAGATCTCCTGGAGAAGGGAAAGACTACCCACTCCAGTGTTCTTGCCTGGAGAATTTCATGGACTGTATATCCATGGGGTTGCAAAGAGTCACCAAAACAAACAAACAAAAGAAAGACAAGTCTAAACTTGGAAGCAATTTAGATAAAAGAAATAAATATAAATACCTTGTAAAAGGACTAATTTTAATAGGTGTGATGTAAAGAAAAACATATTTACATCAAGAAAGGAGGTTTTGTGATGTATGACAGAAATCAAGCCAGTATTGTAAAACAATCATCAATCAATTAAAAATAGATAAATATTACATAACAAATAAATAAATAAATCTAACAAGAAAAAACAGAAAGAAGGGTTTGTGTAATTTCCACAAAATAACACTAAGGATGCCACTGTTTCAGATATATTTATAATCCCTTGGTTAGAGTACAGTCTCTTCAATGGAGGGGTGGAAGGACATTTGTAACTGGCTGACTCTGCTAGCAGGTGGAGTGTATGCCCAATGAGGAAAGGCAAGGAAGAGAAAATGGTCTTGAGTTCAGCTTTTTTAGTTTATGGCCAGATAGCTTCATTTTCATCATTGGTATGCCCACCTTCAATAGAACACAACGTTCGAGTTGTTTCGTTTGGGGCAGTGACAGGCAATGAATAACATGACTTAGCTTTGTACATACAAGGGTTTTCAAAGTACTTTCTTGAATATTCACTTTCATCTTATCCCTTCACCAGAGGCATCCAGTTTAGAGCTGGCAACCTCATAAAACCCAAGGGTTGAGACCAAAGAACAGCTTTCAGAGTTCCAAAGTTAACCTTTGCACCTTGGACTTAAACCTCTTTTGCCACCTGAGCATTAAGTTTAAAAATATTTCAGGATACAGTTAGTTCCTTACATATGAACCTTAGGTTGTGAACTTTCCAAGTTATGAACACACATTCCCATGTCTGATCACATAAGTCAGTTCACGTGTCTGGCATACATTGTCATGTATGTACAAATCCTCTGCGAGTGGTTGTGCTCTTGTGTCCTTACAGTACTGTATAGAGTACAGTAGACAGTATCAAGTCCAGGTTGTCCGGAACCAAGAGTGAAAGCAGCGGTGATTTATCTAGAACTGCTAGTGAACAGCTGTTGCATTCCCAGGTGGCGCTAGTGGTAAAGACCACTCCTAGCGACCCCACGGACTGCAGCCCACCAGGCTCCTCCATCCATGGGATTTGCCAGGCAAGAGTACTGGAGTAGGTTGCCATTGCCTTCTCCAGCGGTAAAGAACCTGCCTGCTAATGCAGGAGACATAAGATATGTCTGGGTCATCTTCCTGTTTTCCTGGGTCAGGAAGATCTCCTGGAGGAGGGCGTGGCAACCCACTTCAGTTGCCACTCTTGCCTGGAGAATCCCCATGGACCAAGGAGCCTGGTGGGCTACAGTCCACGGGGTCACAAAGAGTCAGACACGACTGAAGCGATTTAACATGCACTGTACTTCTCAAGGTACCTTACTGTAATATTAAAAATGCTTTCTTTATTTTTAATGTTTGCTTATTTTTTTTGTATTCTTTTGTGTGAAAAGTATTATAAACCTATTACATTACAGCCTGGCCTTTGGCATAGGGGAATAAGCCCCTACTCTGGACACTGGTCCTGGCCCCTGACCACGGATTTGTTAATTCAGATAACTGCTCCAAGGGTCACAAAAGAAGCAGAAAATTCACCCTACCTGTCAACTGTCCTCACTGAGGTAGCTCCTATGATGGACAGACTCCCCAGACTTCTGTTCCTCCACCCCAATCCACCCTAGACTTTCCTAGATGCAGAGGGGAGTCTTCTAGAATATTGGCAACAGTTTCACAGTTCAGTTTAGTTAGGAACAGTCCTCCAAGACAGCCCCAGAGCCTCCACAGGGGTTCAGGCCAGAGGTGGGGATCCTGAGATTCTGGGAGGTACTGGGGCCTGTGTCCACACACAGCCCTTGGTGCAGATGAGCTTGTAAAGTGTTCTAACTCCAGAATCTCTGCCTCCATGAACCCACAGACCTTAACTCCATCTTCTGCCTCCTCAGGGTGTGGAGAACGCAGAGTCCCAGCCCTGGAGACTCGTTCCCCTAGGGCTCCAGGGCTCCAGGGTGCCCCAACTTTGCATGTGGGGCTCTGCACCTTCCCAAATCACCCCAGCCAGCAAGGCAGGGCACTGGGCAGTGGGGTTTGGCTGCTTGGTATTGACTTTCTCTAGAAGATCTAGGCTTTAGCCACCTTTGTTCTCTTTTAATATATACATATATATTTACAAATGCTTTATTCTCTTCTTTACTAAAAAAAAAAAAAAAAAAAAACCCACATCAGTATTCTAAAAGTAGAAATGGCTCTGGAGCCAAGTAGCCCTGTCTGAGCATCTCCTACACCAGCCTCCCATCACACAGGCGGGGGAAACATCCTGACTTCACTCCCTTGTGATTGGCAGCCAAACAGCAGACTCTTGGAAGTTTCCATATTTGTTGAGTGCCAGCCGTGCCAGAAGTGTTGCCTTGCCAGGTGCCCCAAGGAGTAGACTCTCCTCACTCTACCGATTTTGTAACTCCTTCCCCCCAACCCACAGCTGCCAACAGCCCAGCTAACCAGAAGTCAAAGAAGATGCTCCTGAATCTTGCACCCTTCTCCAATCTCCCCTTTCCAAAAATCTATCAGCGTGGATCCCATTCCCTCGTGGAAAAGTGTCCAGTCTTCAGTGGGGGTATGCTCAGGGACCTCCAACCAACCCCCATCTCCCCCCACATTCCAGAATGAGCCAGGAGCAACTTTCCTTGAACCCTGGAGGTGAGGACTGTGGTGTGGGGAGCCCAGAGCTGGGTCCCAAACTGGCAAGGAGATTTTTACATTATGTGGATAGCAAGTGGGTTTTTATAGCATGCGAGTGGATGTGGGATCTTCCGGTCCTGCTGTGACTTGTCTCCAGTGGGCCAGAGAAGATGTCGTGTGACTCCCAAAGCCATCAGACCTGTGATGCGCCAGGTTCTGGGTACTGGAGATCCAACAGTGAGCCACTGCCCTCCTAGAGGTGATTGCATTCTGGCTGGGCAGGCCTCGTTGATGCTGTAAGATTCGGGGGAAGCGTGGTCCAGGAGGGCACAGACTAAAGGGGAGAGAAGTGGTGTGTCTGGGGTTCTTTTCACCAGGAGGCTGCCACCTTTGTTCTCAAAGCCCTGAGTAAATGAAGAGAAAACGAGGGCCTTGTGAAGTGTAAGAAGGCCTGAAAGGGCAGCCAGTAAAGGGAACTGGGTAATGCACTACTAGGTTTCAGCCTCAGGGAAGCAAAGATAAAGCGGTGTTCCCAGGAAAGGCTTTTGAAACCCCCCTCCCTTCTCAGATCATACCACTGCTCTGCTTCCCCAATAGCATGAGTGTGACTCTACCCCTGTGGGCCAGGCTGGGGTGCAGATGGGCAGTGCCTGCTGGGAACTCGACTGCCAGGAGCACAGATGGCACTATGCCCAGCAACTAGGGAGCTAGTAGTGACTCTTTTGACACCATCAGTGATACAGGGCTGGCAAGCACTGGGGAGTTCCCCACTCCCAGCCCATATTTTTCACGATCCCCAAAATCTGCTGGGGGCGCTGCTTAGGGGAAAAACCTCTTGTACTGCAGGCAGTCACCCAGCAAGAACAGCAATGAGGTCTGTTGCTTTCATCTAGACTGTCTTCCAGGAGGGGTCCTGGGGGCTTCCTGTGCTGAGGGGGAGATTAGTCAAAGAGCTCTGCCTGGGAAACTGCTAAATATTTGAGTCAAGGGTCAGACTTAGAAAGAGGATTGCAGAAGAGAGTGAATATTAAAGCAGAAACTTTAAACCACCCTTTCCCTACCCTCAGGCTCTCAGAGATAACAATTAAGTTTAACTGAAAAGTGAAAGTCGCTCAGTTGGTTCCAACTCTTTGCAACCCCATGGTCTCTTCAGTCCATGGAATTCTCCAGGCCAGAATACTGGAGCGGATAGCCTTTCCCTTCTCCAGGGGATCTTCCAACCCAAGCATCGAACTGAGTTCTACTCACATTACAGGCAGATTCTTTACCAGCTGAGCCACAAGGGAAGCCCGAGAATACTGGAGTGGGTAGCCTATCCCTTCTCCAGCAGATCTTCCCGACCCAGGAATCGAACTGGGGTCTCCTGCATTGCAGGCGAATTCTTTACCAACTGAGATATCAGGAAAGCCCTTAACTGAAATGGGTTCCTTAACAGGATGTGGACCTGTGTGAACTTGGCTGTTGTTGGCTCCCAGGGATTCTCTGCGTCTGGATTTCCTATTTCTTGTTCTTGACAACATTGCCCCTCCCCCGTCTTCCTAAAGACATGTTGTAGATATTAAACTGTGGATGGGGTTTTCTTCATTAGTCTGTGTTCTTATCTGAATCAAAAGTCAAACGAGATTCCCCTAAACACACCTCTGATTCCTCACTAAGCAGAATGAAATGGCTATGATGGGACAGGACTGGAAAAGGGACCCCATAACTTTCCCCCTCACAGTTCAGGTGTGTGCATGCTAAATTGCTTCAGTCATATCCGACTCTGGGAGACCCTATGGACTGCAGCCCACCAGACTCCTCTGTCCATGGGATTCTCCAGGCAAGGATACTGGAGTGGGTAGCCATGCCTTCCTCCAGGAGATCTTTCCCACCCAGGGACTGAACCTGCGTCTTAAATCTCCTGAATTGGCAGGTGGGTTCTTTACCAATAGGGCCACCTGGGACGCCTCACAGCTCAGGTAAGACCGGGCTTTAGAAGCGGTTCTCGGGAGTGCCGTGTGCCTCTCACGCCCTGCTCTCCAGCTCTACCGGGGGGAACTGAGCAGAAAGGGTCCTAGGGCCCGTGTCCCCATGGGAGAGGAGACCTTTCCTCCCCACGGGGTGGGGTGAAACTGGCAGGTATTGGCGGCTCTTCCTGAGCAGCTGATATCTGACAAGGAAGATGCTGTCAGCCGTGCTGCCAGAGGCCACTACACTGTGTGGAAGGAGATCCCTATCCCGCGCTGGACTGGATCCAAAAGCTGGTGAGCAGACCACGTGCCCTTGGCACCTGCAGATCAATGCATTCTTAACAGTATTCTTGGAGTATATCCTGGATGATTCCATGGACAGAGGAGCTTGGCAGGCTACAGTTCATGGGGTCACAAAGAGTCGGACACGACTGCGTGACTGACACACACACAACCTCTTCTCTGGGCTGGAGTATGGACGTGCGGAAGGGGAACCACAGGCCTGAGGCTGGTGCTGGTTTCTCTGGCCTGTCTGTCCACTTGGCTTCCTCTAGGGGGAGCTGCATGTCCTGAGTGTGGATCTAGAGTTAGAAGCCTGAGAAGCCTGCTCTGCCTTGAGTCTGTGGGCTCGGGCTTCCACCTTGCAGGTTCCTTGCTTTGCCAAGCCTGACAGTCTGATCCAAACCTGTTTTGATCTTTTATGCATCTCTAGCCCCAGCAGATGGAAGGAAGCTGCCTCAGCAGTTCGGTTTGTTGTTCTTAGACTCCTAAGCAGGGCTTTCCTGCTGGGAGAGGCTCCTGTTTAGCTTTAGCCACTCTTCCAGCTTACTCTAATCTTTGCCTGAGGCCAAGAATGCCAGGACTGAGGCCAGCCAGGAGCCAGTACATTGTCACTGGCCTTCTAGACTAGAGGGACTGTCCAGATATGCTTTCTGCTGCTCAGAGACAGAGAATTTGCTGGAGATCTGAAGAATGGGGTTCTGTGTGAAAGTAAAACAAAGTATTCACTAAGTTTAGAGCCTTCTTAAAAGGAGAATTTTTTAAGTGGTCAATTTACATAAAGCCTAATTCTTTTATCTTTTAAATAATTTATTATATATTTGTTGTTGTTGTTCAGTTGCTCGGTCATGTCCAACTCTTTGTGACCCCATGGACTTCAGCACCATCAACCTCAGTCCTATCCTCCTGCAACTAGGTGGCAAAGCTACAAAGCTGAGAGGGCTCAGCTCTCTGACTACAAATCCTGTGTCCACCTGACCCTCATCTCCCCTCTCCATACCCCCACCACTTCATACACACAGCACTGCCCTTCTAGGTCATCTGTCTCCCCAGAACTCCAAGCCCCTTCTACGTTTTCGCTTCCCACATCTCTAGAGGTGAAGCAACAGAGCATGAGAGAACTTTCTGGAGTGATGGAAACTTCTATATTTTGATTAGTTTGATACTTCTATAGGTATATACATTTGTCAAATCATTCATTGTATATACAATAGTATGTATATACTTAAGTATAAATTATGCTTGAAAGTTTGTGTTTTGTGAAATTATGCTTGAAAGTTTTGTGTTTAAGTACAAAAGTGAATACAGTTGTAGTTAGGTCACAACAGTTTTGTAGACAGGAAATCATTCTGTCAAGAGAAGAGGGCTGGAGAGAGATGATAATGCCACCCACATCCTTAACACTGTTATTTCCTGATCTTCTATAGCTTTGAGGGGGACACTGGCTCTGTATCCTGCTGATGGATTGGCTTTCTGTTGCTATGACAAGAAATGCATGTTGGAGTTTGCTATCTACACAGCCTCTCAAGTGTCCAAAGCAGTGGGTAACTCCATCCTTACCACCATTCCACTCTGAAGCACTTGGACAGTGTCTTCATGTGGACAATGAAGCCATCTATGGTATCTCTCACTGTAACCGGGACATCAAGTACCCGACCTACACCCGCCTCAACTGGCTCATTAGCCAGATTGTCCTTTGATTGCCTCCCTACATTTGGATAGTGCCCTCAATGTGAACTTCACAGAGTCCAAGACCAATCTGGCGCCTACCCCCACATCCACTTTCCCTTGGTGACCCACTCACACGTTGTCTCAGCCGAGAAAGACCATCATGAGCGTCTCTTGGTGTCAGGGGTTACTAATGTCTGCTCCAAAGCCCCCAGTCAGATGGTCAAGGGTGACCCTCACTGTGGCAAATGATGGCCAGTTCTACCATGGAGATGTGGTACCCAAGCATGTGAATGCTGCCGTTGCCACTCTGAAGACCAGGTGCATCATCTGGTTTCTGGGCTGATGTCCCATGTGTTTCAAGGCAAGCTGGGGGGAAAGGGAGGGATTAGCATGCTTTCTGCGTACCCACTGAGAGGTGTGATTCCTGTAGAGCTTCAGGCACTAGGGATGGGAGAATCAGGCAAATAACAGCCTTAGATGCTGTCTTTAACTTAATAGATCTCAACTTGTCTAGAACATCTGAAATAATTTTTGAAGTGCCAAAGAGCCTTTTAGACAAGAAGATCAATAAATTCTACTCTTAAAGGGGTCTCTAATAAGAAAGGAACTATTCTTCCAGGGTCTAACCATATATAGTTTTAGAGATCAGTGCATTAGTCAGCCAAAGTGCATAGCAGTAGCTAAGGGCTAAACTGGATGGCCCTTTCCAGCTCAGCTCAGATTCAAGGAGACTTCTCTGCAATGTGTTTGAAAAGCCCTCAGCCAGGTAGGAGGGCATACTTGTGCTCTTGAAGAGGAGGGAATCTCATGGGGCCAGGCTCTGCCTTTGGCAAGCCTGAGCAGAACCCAGCCCAGCCCCCACCAGAGGAGGAAGGCTCATTCTCTTGACCTGGTTTTACCCACTTTGATGTTCAGATATTCAGCTCTAGCATATATAACTCGGAAATGTGCGTCTGCTTTTTTTAGGCTCCAGTGAGCCTTGGGGCTGCCTGGAAATGTTACTCATGGCCTAGCTTTGAGTTCAGGGAACAAGTTATTAGCATTAATCTAGGAGCTGATCCCCAACATCTGTGAGCCCTGCTTGATTGACCCCAAGGAGGGGTTTGCTGAGAGAATGGTGTCCTAGAGCCCACTAGTGTGGTGCCTGGGCCCATGGGTTTGACCCCTACCATGGAGCTGCACGCATTTAATAGAGGCTATGGGCCTATGCGACTGTCAGTGTCCTGGTGATGGGTCTCTTTCTCTGGCTTCCCATTTTCCTCTGTCATTGCAATTCCGAGTGTAGAGGTCTGACAGTCTCCTACTTGGTTTTCCCCCACTGTTACTCAGTCCTTAGAGTTCCAAGAATACGAGGCCCTCAACCTACTTTATTGGGTTGTCTTAATTCCTTCAAAGCTCTAACATTGGTATATGTCTTTCCTATTGTACCTCCTTCCTTCCATTTCAAGCAGCACAGGTCTCCCTAGTAGTAACTGTTCCTGGCAGACTCTTAACCTCCTGGCTCCTCTAGGACTCAAAGGGCTTGGGTTAGAGATGGAGTTAAGGAAGGGAAGGAGATTACAAAAATCTGCCTGGTGCCTCATGGATCTGGACCTGTATGTATTTGGCAAGTACGTCTAGCTTGCGCTTCTGTTCTTTTATTTTATTTTAACTTAAAAAAAAGTTATTTTCTTTCTTTTTTTAGTTTTTTTTTTTTTCCCCCTTTCTTAGCCGATTTTTCTGGAATTATAAACTCCTCTCCCTTTTCTTTGTGTTTCTTAAAAGATCTGAAAGAATCTTTGTTAAATCTATGCCTGGGCTCAGCTTCCTCCCTTACTCCCATCTCCAAGCCCCAGACAGAGTCATCTCAAAAGCTTTCTCGCTTACTTGTCTGCCTGTGGACTGGGAAGATTTTAACAGTCTCCGCATGGTAGCCTTAGAGTAGCCAGAGTTCTTACATAGTAGCTCAGGGCTCCCAGAGAAAGTGTTTCAAGAGAAACTACCAAGAATGTCCTGGCCTTTTCTGACTTGGCCTGTCACTCCCACCACATTATGTTTTATCAAGGGAGTCACAGTGGCTGCCTGGGCTCAAGGGGAAAGGCATGGACTCTATCTCTTGGTGGAAGGACAGTCAAAGACTTTGTGGACATTTTAAAACCACCAAAGGTACTTATGGGCGGTGGCAGGGGGGAATTATGAATAAGCTAACAGAAGTTTTCTCTCTATTGTAATAGTTTTTATTCTCATCTGTAGTATAGCATGCTTGTAAAGTTTTCTATGATTATAATGTATTTTTACAAAGAGAAAAATATTTCATTTTTAAAAGGGTACTGTTAACTGTTCTTGAAAAACCAAAGAGGTTTCCACTAAGACTTCCATAGCATGTCACTGCGTTGTGGTTTTTTACACAGTTCTGAGGAGCCAGTTCAGGATTAGGTTGGGGTCCTAAAAACCAAGATAATCAGACAGTCAGTCAGTTCAGTCCCTCAGTTGTGTCTGACTCTTTGAGACCTCATGAACTGCAGCACACCAGGCTTCGCTGTCCATCACCAACTCCCAGAGCTTGCTCAAACTCTGTACATCCAACCATCTCATCCTCTGTCTTCCCCTTCTCCTCCCACCGTCAATCTTTCCCAGCATCAGGGCCTTTTCAAATGAATCAGTTCTTCGCATCAGGTGGCCAAAGTATTGGAGTTTCAGCTTCAGCATCAGTCCTTCCAACAAATATTCCGGACTGATTTCCTTTAGGATTGACTGCTTGGATCTCCTTGAAGTCCAAGTGACTCTCAAGAGTCTTCCCCAACACCACACTTCAAAAGTATCTATTCTTCAGTGCTCGGCTTTCTTTATAGTCCAACTCTCACATGACTACTGGAAAAACCATAGCTTTGACTAGACGGACTTTTGTTGGCAAAGTAATATCTGCTTTTTAATATGCTGTCTAGATTGGTCATAGCTTTTCTTCCAAGGAGCAAGCGTCTTTTAATTTTGTGGCTGCAGTCACCATCTGCAGTGATTCTGGAGCCCAAGAAAATAAAGTCACTAGTCAGGTGAGACTACAAAAGTGGTGTTTTGCACTGTACATGGGAACAGGGCAAGGGAAGCTGGTGTTCCTTTGTTGGATGCTTCTGGAGGGCAAATGCTTAAGTAATTTTTGAGTTTTTATCCTTATATTTTACTCTGCTTACATTTAGTTTAGATATGACTTCACACCTACCATATAGGGGATAGGCCAGAAATATTTTTAGGGAAACATGTCCATGGAAAGCTACAGTTGATACTGAAATTCAGGTTTCCTGGTTCCTGAGTTTTGATTTTTATTTGTTTTTGCCTCTGCCTACTCCCATTTTCAATTAGGGTAAAACAAATCATTAGAGACTCATTTAACCATCAGTTGAGGCAAAAAAAAAAAAAGTGACTGAAATGACAATATAACAGGAAGAGAGACTATCATATTTTTTTATGTCCTCAGATGACATTTCAGGGGACACAGCAAACGATAGTGTTCAGATATATGTTTTATTAAGCCAAGTGCTGGTAGGATGGGCAGTGGCTATGTTCTGGATTAGTGCTCTCTCCCTGTCAGCAATACCCACCTCTGTCAGGGACACCCTATAGACTACAGTATGCCCAAGAGTTCAGAAGTGCAAATTCCAAGGAATTTAATACAAGCTAGCAGTTGGTGGCGCTAGTGGTGGCTGTCTAGTGGCGCTGGGTAAACCTCCCTGCCAATGGAGAAGACATAAGAGACGCTGGTTCAATGCATGGTTTGGGAAGATCCCCTGGAGAAGAGCATAGCAACCCACTCCAGTATTCCTACCTGGAGAATCCCATGGACAGAGGAGCCTGGAGGGTTACAGTCCATGGGTCACAAAGAGTTGGGCACGACTGAAGCAACATGTGTGCACAGCAGTTCTCATGGATATGCCTGCTAACATTTGGAGAGAGGCTTACTCATCCTGACGGAAGCATTTACCTTTTTGGACCAATGTCAATCCAATTTTTTTTAATTAAAAAATAATTACTTTTATTCTGACTGCCAATGCCAGACTAGCACATTGAGGCCATCCTATTAGAGTCTGAGGATGCATTGGCAGTGCATCAGGAAGTGGGAAATGGCAAGTATATTGGCAGCAGCCCCAATGATGAAGAGTAGAGTGATACCAAAACTTGCTGGCATTGTATTTTGTAGTATTCTGGGGGCAGTTAAACGTGTATGAGCCAACCATGTGGAAGAAATTAAAGGTATCGTGTGTGTGTGTGTGTGTGTGTGTGTGTGTGTGTGTGTGTGTGTGTGTGATTAGTGGGTGCAAGGATCCTAGGATAACAGTCCAAATTCTAGAACAACATTTTCCTTTTTAATGTTCCTTTTATAAGACAAATCCAGCATATTCACAATAGTGATGGAATGGAGCAGAGCCAGATATCTTGTATTTATTCTTTTAACAAATACTTGAGTTCTCATTTTGTGTCAGTTGCTGTTCCAGGCACTGGGAATATAGTAATGAACAGGAAAGGTAAGTTCCAGGGCTTTACTTTTTAGTGGAGGAAATGGTAAAGAACTAAGCCAATAAACAAGAAGATCATTTCCAAGAATATTGAGTAAAATAAGGGAGTATCATAAGGAAACTTATAGGATGAAGAATATGCTTATAATCTTGATTATAGTAATGCTTTATCGGTATACATAGATGCCAAAACAAAATGTATAAAATTGTACACTGTAAGTATATGCAGCATATGTATCCATTAGGCCTCAGTAAAGTCATTTTAAAAAATAAAAATACAACGGGCAGTGTGGGAAGCTAATTCAGATTGTTTGTTGGGGAAACCCTCCTGAGGAGGTTACATTTACACTGAATATCATGAAGGAGCTGACCTCACCAAGAACTGAGGGCCGAGCAGATTTACCTTGCTTGAAGAAGCCAAGAAGGCCAGTGTGGCTGGGGCAGAATGAGCCAGGGGGAGATTAGGAACAGTTAGGGCCTTATGGACCACATTAAGGATAACTATGAAGCCCATGTTACCAGAGCAAGCAGTCAAAGCTCCTCTTTCATCTCTTAAGAATCAGGGCATGGACCAGAGGCAACACAGGAGCCTCTCAGCATCCTTGTCTTTAATTTAATGATAGGGTTCCTTGATTTATTCTTATTCCAAGAAACTGCTAGGGAACTGTGGAAAGAATAAGTAGAATGAGGATGATCATATGACTGGGCCAGGTCAGTTTTTATATTCTTGATATTCTCTTCACCGCAGCTTTTCCTGCCTTCCATGAGAAAGAAGTCAGCTCCGGCTAATGGCAGCAGTCCTGATGGCGACCTCCCCAGGAATACTGGCTGTTTGATGACATGTTCATCTTTCAGAATATGGATTTCACTAAGGTTGTGGGCAACAGGTTTCTGGTCTGTGTAGACTGTGAAATTGGACCAATTGGCTGCCATTGCCTCGATGACAAGAACAGTTTCTATGTATCCCTGGAATGGGTTTCCCATGACTAACCAAGGAGAAGAGAATCAGCTCCACACTCATCTGTAAAAGCTGCTCCCTGCAAGAACTGGCATTTAACTGGTATAACTCTTCAGCCACTGCCTTTTCTGTGTTACTGTAAATTATGAGTATCAAGATGTCCGGTTGAACACACAGAGGGCTGATCCTGCTTCTTTAAAGCCTCAAGTGCATGCCTCTTGCTTAGTTTGCTTTGCATCACAACATTTCCCAATTTCCCTCCCTCCTCCTCAGTTTTGGGACCTATTCTCCTGCCTAAGATTCTGCCTGGGGTCTCTTTTACCCAGGAGCTCCCTTGTTTCTTGCTCTAGAACAGCAGCAGTCAACCTTTTAGCCACAGTGACATATGAAAAATAATGCTCATGCTAACAGTTGAAAGTCCACCTTTTTCTCTCTCATTTAAGAAAGCATCTGAGTGTCTGAGAATGACTCTTTCATGTGGCTGACTTTATCTACAGTAATTTATTCTTTTTAAAAGTAAAGCATTAACAAACTTCAGTATGTAACTGCTAATCAGAAACATATTACCTTGGACACACCCCTAACATCATGTTCAAGCACCTCTACTCCAGGTTGACTGTAACTTTTTATTGTGAAGATGAGCATGTGAAGATGTGAAGATTTTCTTCCCATCAAATCTTGTTTTAAAATTTTATTTTTTTTAAAGAAGTTTTGGCTGTGCTGGGTCCTTGTTGTGGCAAGCAGGCTTTCTCTTGTGGCGAGTGGGGGCTACTCTTTGTTGAAGTGTTTGGGCTGCTCACTGGGGTGGCCTTCCTTATTGTGTAGTGGGCTCTAGGGGGAATGGGCTTCAGTAGTTGCAAAGCCCGGGCTCTAGAGCATAGGCTCAGTAGTTGTGGTGCATGGGCTTAGCTGCCACATGGCATGTGGGATCTTTCTGGCCCAGGGATCAAACCTGTGTCTTCTGTATTGGCAAGTGGATTCTTTACCACCAAGCCACCAGTGAAGTCCTCAAATCTTGATATGGTTTTTTCTTTAGGTTAGCTCCTTACTGCCATATCCTATAAGTTGAGAATCAGAATTTCAACCCTATCTGGCAGCAACCCCAAGGAAAATTCAGCCCTGGTCGCTTTCCCAGGATGTCTTGTAATCAGAGTAGAGGGTGTGGGACATAGAAGGGATAGGTGTTTGCCATATTATATATATAAGTTTGTCTTATCCGGACAAGTAACTCTTCATTTGCTCTTAGGAAAGACTCCCTTAATGGATAGTGTCGTCATCTACTGAGCCTACCAACAATGGTCCTCTCTGAGTTTTGGTTCAGTTGGAATCTCTGTATCAATTCAGAGTACAAACTTTCTGTCAAATGCCTCTCTTTATAGCTGTGGGGTTGCTCTAACCGTTTGATGTTAGCATCAGTTTGATGTTCAATATAATTTTCAGTTGTTCTGTCTTTTCTTTTCTGAAATGACTCACCATCTTAGAGGGAATCTACATAATCAGGTTTCAGGTATCCTTCCATCATCCCTACCTCTAAGATTCAAGAAACCTAGAGAAAGGAGGACTAACTAGAGACCTTACGATCTGTGGTCCATTCCTTGCATCTGTTTTCTGGTTGCTTTCTCCTTCCTCTCCACAGAACTTACACTTAAGACTCCCCAGTTAAAATATGGGCCTTTTGCAACAAAACCATTCCCCTGGAAAGGTGACTTCCTTCCCCAATCAGGCACAAATATCTCTAGTAGAAAATGAGAGAGCTGTCATCCTTAATTATGGTATTTGCAAGAAAACAAACAAACTGAGATTTATCCAGGTCAGAAGCAGCAAGACCAAGTAGATGCCTGTAGGGGCATATGGTTTCTCATATCACAAGCCAAAACCTAAGCAAAGCATTTTTTAAAATTAGGATTTGACTTTTCCTTCCTTTTTAAAAAACAGAGGTAAATACACATTCATTTAAATGAGTATAAATATAAAGTGGGTAAAGATATGTTTTTAATCACTCATTTCCACTATCCAGAGACTGCCAATGGCAACATGATATATATCCTCAATGTTTTTCTATATGTACTGTATATAAACTTGTATGATCTTTTAAAACAAATATAAGATTACACTCTTTTATAACTTGCATTTTCCATTTAACAAAATTCTGACTTCCCATGTCTGTAGATGGATGGACTTCCCTGGTGGTTCAGATGGTAAAGAATCTGCCTGCAGTGCAGGAGACCCCGGTTTGATCCCTGGGTCAGGAAGATCCCCTGGAGAAGGGAATGGCAACCCACTCCAGTATTCTAGTCCAAAGAATTCTATAGACAGAGGAGGCCGGTAGGCTACAGTCCAGAGGTGGTGAAGAATTGGATACGACTGATTGACTAACACTTTTCATGTCTGTAGATATCCATTTGTTTTCAATATTTCATTGTATTTCTGTACTATAATTTATTTAAACAATCCACTATTAGATTGTCTCCAGTTTCTAATAAACAATGTGATATCACATGCGATGTTAGAGCTAAATCTGTTTAAAGTGAAGTCACTCAGTTGTGTCCGACTCTTTGGGACCCCATGGACTGCCTATCAGGTTCCTCCATCCATGGGATTTTCCAAGCAAAGATACTGGAGTGGGTTGCCATTTCACTCTTAATTATTTCCTAAGCTACATCATTAAAAGTGAGTTGCAGGGTATGCACATTTTCAAGGCTTTGCTGTATTGACACATATTCCTCAAAAACCACTGTGCTAATTTATTCTCCTCCAGCAGTATAAGACAGCATTTCTCTGAACCTTTCCTAACACTGTGCATTTATTATGACTAAAAGAATATTTTGTCACTTTGATTTTAAAAAATAGCATCTCACTATTTAATTGGATTTATTTTATTTCTAATGAAAAGTTGTATACTTGTTGGTCATTATTTTTTTGAAAATTACTAAACATTATTATCCAGTAGCCAAAAATACAAAGTTGTTATTCTGCTTTTTCAGTTTTATATGAGAGAAATAAAGGCATTTAAACAGTGGAAATTAGATTCTTGCAAGTCCCTAGGAAGAGTATATAATCTGGAAAAGCAGAAGAGAGCTGAAAGCTGAAACTTAGGGTTTATCTTGAGATTTGTCAAGTAATTAATTAGTCACTTAGTTCTGCTATAAAGTAAGACTGTCATCTCTTCATTCCCCTCACATACAATAGCCTCTCAATAAAGATGTGTGAATCAGTTAACTGCTATTTGCTGTAGGTAGATAGAGGTAACCCATGCTTGCTGCTGTAAGTATAAAAGCCTGCAGTTCCTATTGAGGACAGCAACTGATTTTTCCAAGGCCTGATTGCTTCTACAAAAAAATTTTTTTAACAGGGAATCAAAGATGAACAATGGTGTACTGACATTTTACATATTGTTACTATGCTGTGTATGAATGAGGCTATTCAGGTAAATCTAACATATAACTAATGAGGACTTTTGCTCTTGTAATAATGGATAGGAAAATTGGGCTGACCATCCCACTTAAGGCAACTAGAAAGGGTGGAAAATATTTTAAAAATCCAAAGGCATCAGCGAGCACATGAGTATTTTTTTTAAGAATAAATAGACCAGGATCACTGAGAAGATGGAGGCCCTAGGAGGTGGACTTAATGTTTTGGGCCACTGCACTCATCAAACTTGATGAGTTTCCTGCACTCATCAAACTTGAAGGAAGCACTTCAGAGGCTGATGGGTATTTTGACAGCCTTCCAGAAGTAGGGGACAGAGCCTGTCTAAGGGGAGTAGACCTGGTGAATGCCCCTCACTTTGGTTTGAAGCCCTCTACACCCCAGGAATAGGGGTGAACAAGAAGTAGGAAAGAGAAAGACTTTCCTAGGGGATTGCAGCTCAGCTTCCAATTATCAGAATCACTGCAAATGGTGACTGCAGCCATGAAATTAAAAGACATTTGCTCCTTGGAAGAACAGCTATGACCAACCTAGACAGCATATTAAAAAGCAGAGACATTACTTTTCCAACAAAGGTCCATCTAGTCAAACCTATGGTTTTTCCAGTAGTCATGTATGGATGACTGAGTTGGACTGTAAAGAAAGCTAACTGATGCTTTTGAACTGTGGTGCTGGAGAAGACTCTTGAGAGTCCCTTGGACTGCAAGAAGATTCAACCAGTCCATCCTAAAGGAAATCAGTCCTGAATATTCATTGGAAGGACTGATGCTGAAGCTGAAACTCCAATACTTTGGCCACCTGATGCAAAGAACTGACTCATTTGAAAAGGCCTTGATGCTGAGAAAGATTGAAGGTGGGAAGAGCAGGGGACAACAGAGGATGAGATGGTTGGATGGCATCACCAACTCAATGGACATGACTTTGAGTAAGCTCTGGGAGTTGATGATGGACAGGGAAGCCTGGCATGCTGCAGTCCACAGGGTTGCAAAGTGTTGGACACGACTGAGTGACTGAACTGAACTGATCCTAGATGGGGGGCTTCCTCAAACCCTTGGCATAAGCAATCAAAAACCCTCTCTACATGAAAATATCATCCTAAACTTGAAATTGTTTCTACAAACAACTTTGCTACTGTAATATCTTGACTACAATAAAATATAATCAAGCACACAAAACAACGGAAAACCAGAAAAAAGACAATGGAACAGTCCCATAGAGGATGGTGACATTGAAGTTTTCAGACATAGACTATAAAGTAACTCCTTTTTCTGTTCAAGGAGATATACACGGTTTGGAAATTTCAGCAGATACCTGAACATATGAAAAAACAAGTGAATTCTAGAATTTTTTTAAAAGTCCAATAACTAAAATTAAGAATTCAATGGAAAGGATAACTAACAGATATGTAAGACTGCAACCCCAAACCTTATACAACATTACTGATAAAAATTAAAAGAAAATAAATTTATTAAATTTATTGGGCCATAAAACTGCAGTCCATAGACAAAATCCATTCAAAACAACTTCTGATTTATTGAGATTCAGGAGTCTGCAAGCCAAGAATGGTTCTCACCTTTTAAAATGGCTGTATAATTGTCTACATAATAGCCTCAGTTTTTCCTCTAAGAAACAAAGCCTGAAATATGTATTATCTGGTCTTTTAGGAAAAAAGTTTGCCTACTATTGGCTAATACTGTAAAGATGTCAACTTTTCTCTAAATTGAGATATAAATTTAATAAAATCTCAATAAAACCCCAACGTTTAAATTTTTTTTGCAAAGTTAAACAAACAGATTCTAAAAGTTATATGAAAATGCAAAGGACTAAGAACAGCCAAAGGTATCATGGAGACAAACAAGAGGGGAGAATTCTTCTATTAGACAGATATCACAGCTTGTCACACGGATAGATGAATGACTAACAGAACAAAATAGCTCAGAAATAGACCCACGTGTATGGATGCTTGATTCATGACAAAAGTGGGAGTCATGATTTTGGCATAAGGAGAGCTTATGCAATGCTGATAATGTTCCACTTTTTAAAAATTTGCATAGCAATTATGTAACAAATTATTAAGTATCATACACATCTTTTGTGCACTTTCCTGAATATATGTTTTTATAATAAAACGGATTTTAGAAAAATGTAACCAATGAATGACCTTATTTAAAAAAAAGCTTATCTTCCTAAACATTAGATTCTTAGATCCTTCAAAATTAGATTACATTTCTTGTCTATTATCTACTAAACCTATATACATTTAAAAACTAAACCCTTGATTCTGCTTGCTCACCTCCAAGGAAGGTAAGTTCTATAAGTGTAGGGACCAAGAATATTCTGCTTACTATTACAAGTTTTATGCCTGGCTCAATGTCTGCCGCATTTTAATAGTTTGATAAATACTTGTTAAGGGAATTCAAACTTCATTGGATGTTATGCTATTTTAAGGAGACTAATTAAAAGTATTCATGAAAATTTTAAAAATGGCTGGAGATTAGAATGAATGATATTTCTGATGCAGGAATAGTGGGTTAGAAATTAGGTATTACACTTTTTGACAAAGACATGAAAACAGACGTGGTACAAGATCATGCAGACTGTAAATCAATGTGGCCATGATTTTTGGCTAAGTCCTCTGAGGGTAAGAAAGTAAAGGTGTTAACATCAGTGGTACCAATCTTTCAATTGTAATCAAGGATTCCTGAATGTGTCTAAATGTCAGAATTTAGGGTTAAGTGACAGAAGTGTCCACTTCATTCACTTCACTTGAAATGTATTTTGCTTCATATGGAAACAATGTTATCCATGAGTAGTTTGTAGCCTATGACATAAACTATATGAACCCCAAACACGAGATTATGACAAACAATTCTAATTTGATATGCTAGGAATATGTCCTCTGCCACAATTAGTGCAGGGTCCTGAGAGAATCATTTCCTAGGCAGGTTGATAAGAAGTCTAGGGGTCCCCAAGGAGAGAAGAGTCTGGAATTCTCAAGGAGGAAGAAAGGACAAACTTTTTTTCCTTCTCTACATTCCTTAGGACTATATAACAACAATGTATTCTGCCTGAGGACAGTCTCTGGATTAAACCTGGCTAATTCTGTTATCTTAAAATGTAAATTATGGGAGTAGGTCTTGTGAGGACTTTAAAACCTCCAGACATTCTTTGGATTTACTGGAGAGTATATAACTCCATTGCTAACACTAACAAGCGGGTACTCTTTCTGCCCCCTTCTGATGCCTATGTCAGAAGCTTTCTCTACCTCCTTTATACTTTAATAAAACTTTATTACACAAAAGCTCTGAGCGATCAAGCCTCGTCTCTGGCCCCAGATTGAATTCTTCTCCTCCGGGGGCCAAGAATCCCAGCGTCGTGATTCAACAACAACCTTTCAGTCCCTAGTGACCCCAGACAATCTATTTCAGATTAGGGGCCAGGATGGAACCGTGACCTGGGGAACTGGTGAGGATATGAAATGTGGGCTGGAGACGTATGGCTGTAAGGAGGTGAGGGGGGAGTGATCAGTTCCCACAGGTTTATACATTATCTTTTCCTCCCACTTTGTCCTGAACAAGCTCTGGTATGAGATGTGAAATAGGGGTTGGGTGGCTATGGGAGTTCCGTTTTAGGGAGAAGTTGCCCCAGTCAAAGGGGAGGTAAAGTTCAAGATAAAACAATAGGGCTTTCAACAGAAAGTGAGCTCACCCAAATTGGGCAACTCTAATAAGGCAACCACCAATTGTAAGTAATCAGTCATTTGAAAGCAGGCCTTGGCACTGGCTCAAGAACAAATAGCTGAGGCATGGTCCTGGTGTCTCTCTACCTTGATTCTTTACTGCTGCAAGAGCAGGATATTCTTGTTCCCACAAAGCCACTCCATCTTATTTTGTGTGCTCCCCCCCACCCCTCACCTCACTCCTCTTGCCCAGCAATTCCATGTCATTTAATTGCTGTGTGGTGGGGAAAATCGTATATATGGAAAGGATGCAGACTTACCAGATTCCTTAGATTGCTTCAAAATTAGAGTTAACCATGGACCTTTCCTTCTGAACTTTGATGTGTCTACAACAGTGCTGGAGTTGAGGTATGAAAATAAACGAGGGTGTGTATGAAAATAAATACAGGAAATGTCATTTTAAATGGAGTCAGGAAGTCTTGAAAAGGGAGCTCTCACCCACTTGCCACTTATTGCAGTCTGAATAACCAGCAGCAAGAAGGAAGATAAGAATATTACTTTTCTTCTGGTATAAGGGAAGATATTTTTCACAGAGCAATTTTATCTCCTGCTTTTAAGAGAAAGGAAGGAAGACCCCTCCCTGACTTACTGGCAATGCATTACCACTTACACCCAAAGAGAAACTGCATAACATCCGACCCTGGCTCTTCTCCAGTGAACGTTTGTTCAAAACAACTCAAGCATTTCCTCCTAAAACCTAATAAAAGCAGGTCCCTTCCCCTTTGTTCTCCAAATTTGTCTATGATTCACCAAAGTTTGCCTGTCCCCAATTGCAATTCTCTGCTATTCCCAAACAAACCCATTTTGCTGATTAAATAATTGGCTGCTTTATTTTCGTGTTTGAGGATACCAGCTGCTGATCAAATGCTCTTTCCACTGCAATACATATTAACTATGACATCTAGTTCTGATATAAATTTGCTTCGCAAGAAATGGAATAAAATCGCATAAAATGTAATATCTCTCAAATCATTTGTATATAGACAATCCCATTCTCTAATAGTCCCTGGAACAAATTTTACAACTTTTATTCAGTGATTCATTAAGTCAGTAAACACTGAGAACCTACTAGAAAACAGGATTATGCTGGGCACGATAAAATAAAGACGACTAAAGATAACAGCTGTCGTCCTCAAGGACATAAATTATTTGGGGTACAAGTAAACAGATTATAATACTATGTGATAGCTTTGTTGTTTATTTTGGCTTTACTGCAAGATTGCAAATCCCTTTGCAAATCAGAATGCTACCCTATTTCTTTGTACTCAAGTGCACGAGGTAGTGTTGGGCATAAAGCAGATGTTCAATAAGCACACGTTACTATTCATTTCTGTTCAATTTTAAAACCACTTATCGAGTGCCTGCTTCCTGGAACAGAGAGGGTACTGCTAGGTACGTAATAGCTATCGCAGCGATTATATGCTGTCACAATGAAGATTTGGGCTAACCGATACACTAGCTTAAAAGTTTCACCTTCATCCAATCAATTCACATTTTCCTAAGTGGTTATGCTACTTCATTCCATAAAAACACAGTTTTGCTTTTCCTAAAATCTGATTTACATTTTCTCCAGCAGCTAACTGGGGAGCCTCGGCGTGCGCTTGCACGCATGCGCACACGCCAGCGCCTGGCGAAGAGCCCCCGCCCGCGAGCACCCCCAGCCACCCGCATCCGTTGCACGGCCGTTGGGTAGTGGCGAGCCGGCACCATGTCCGCCGCGGGAGTGGCGTTGTTGTTGTCCTGCCTGAGCTGTTGCGGCTCGGCCCTGTGGAGGTAGAGAGACGGCAGTCGCGGGAAGGGGCGTCCCTGGGGCTGGGCAGGCGGGGCCATATCCTTGCGCCTTAGCGTCGCGTGGCCTGGGGCTCCGGTGGACCGCAGCCTCGTTCCCCAGTTCTGGCGCCAACACCAGCTCCCCGCCGCCCGTTCAGTGTTTTCAGTGAATGAGGGCGGGAAATGAGGGCACGCAATTGGAGAAGGGAACGGCAACCTAATGGCAACCACTTCAGTCTTATTGCCTGGGGAATCCCATGGACAGAGGAGCCTGATGGGTTATAGTCCATGGGGTCGCAAATAGTCGGACACGACTTAGCGACTAAACAACAAACAACAACAAGTTAGGGTTTAGCTGTCTCCCCAAGTTCCCGCCGTAGTTTCGCGTTACTTCCACGTGTCGGTTTCCTGGATAGCGGGTCCCACTCTGAACCCCTTTGGCAGAGAGAAGCACAGAGAGGACCAAAAAGTCTCCACCGGGAATGAGGGTGGGGGCACTTCACTAGGGTAACTAGGTAGTTGATAGTTTATGTAGTTGTGGTTGAATGATTTGTGAGAGGGTGCTTTTAAAATGTGCACAAAGTAAGAATATGTAATACCCGCAGAAAGTGGGTTGATAATGAGGAAGGAAAACTTTAAAGTTCTGAGGGATCCTCCATGTAAGTTTTTTGGTCAGCATTAGGTGGCTGCTGGATTGGAAGGTGTATCAAAATATTTTTCATTTTCATCACAGGTTAAAATACAGATAGTTAACTGGAAAAATCACATTTTGTGAATATTCTGTTTATTACCTTCTAAGCCAGGTGGCGATAGTAGTAAAGGACCCACCTGCTAACACAGGAGACGTAAAAGACTCGGATTCTATCCCTGGGTTGGGAAGATCCCTGGAGGAGGACCTGGCAACCCACTCCAGTATTCTTGCCTGGAGAATCCCGTGGACAGAGGAGCCTGAAGGGCTACAGTCCACAGGGTCGCACAGAGTCAGACATGACTGAAGTGACTTAGTGCACATTAAAATGTTAGGATACCAACAATAAAACTGTTATAGAGGTTTCAGAGCGAAGGGATCCATGGCATCTCAGTGAACAGATGGAGAAGTCAAACAGAGTAAAAGCAGTGGTTGGAAAGTCACTGAAGTACTGAGAAAAAAATTAAAACATAGCATTCTGACAGAACTCTTAAAAATTAATATTCTTTCAGTTCAGTTCAGTTGAGTCACTCAGTGGTGTCTGGCTCTTAATGGACTGGTTGGATCTCCTTGCAGTCCAAGGGACTCTCAAGAATCTTCTCCAACACCACAGTTCAAAAGCATCAATTCTGTGGTGCTCAGCTTTCTTCACAGTCCAACTCTCACATCCATACATGACTACTGGAAAAACCATAGCCTAGACTAGAGGGACCTTAGTTGGCAAAGTAATGTCTCTGCTTTTCAATATGCTGTTTAGGTTGGTCATAACTTTTTTCCAAGGAGTAAGCGTCTTTTAATTTCATGGCTGCAGTCACCATCTGCAGTGATTTTGGAGCCCAAAAAATAAAGTCTGACACTGTTTCCACTGTTTCCCCATCTATTTCCCATTAAGTGATGGGACCGGATGCCATGATCTTCGTTTTCTGAATGTTGAGCCTTAAGCCAACTTTTTCACTCTCCTCTTTCACTTTCATCAAGAAGCTTTTTTGTTCCTCTTCACTTTCTGCCATAAGGGTGGTGTCATCTGCATATCTGAGGTTATTGATATTTCTCCCGGCAATCTTGATTCCAGCTTGTGCTTCTTCCAGCCCAGTGTTTCTCATGATGTATTCTGCATAGAAGTTAAATAAGCAGGGTGACAATATACAGCCTTGACGTACCCGTTTTCCTATTTGGAGCCAGTCTGTTGTTCCATGTCCAGTTCTAAGTGTTGCTTCCTGACCTGCATACAGGTTTCTCAAGAGGCAGGTCAGGTGGTCTGGTATTCCTATCTCTTGAAGAATTTTCCAGTTTATTGTGATCCACACAATCAAAGGCTTTGGCAGAGTCAATAAAGCAGAAATAGGTGTTTTTCTGGAACTCTCTTGCTTTTTCCATGATCCAGCGGATGTTGGCAATTTGATCTCTGGTTCCTCTGCCTTTTCTAAAGCCAGCTTGAACATCTGAAAGTTCACGATTCACATATTGCTGAAGGCTTGCTTGGAGAATTTTGAGCATTACTTTACTAGCATGTGAAATGAGTGCAATTGTGCAGTAGTTTGAGCATTCTTTGGTATTGCTTTTCTTTGGGATTGGAATGAAAACTGACCTTTTCCAGTCTTGTGGCCACTGCTGAGTTTTCCAAATTTGCTGGCATATTGAGTGCAGCACTTTCACAGCATCATCTTTCAGGATTTGAAATAGCTCAACTGGAATTCCATCACTTCCACTAGCTTTGTTCATAGTGATACTTTCTAAGGCCCACTTGACTTCACATTCCAGGATGTCTGGCTCTAGGTGAATGATCACACCATCATTATTATCTGTGTCCTGAAGACTTTTTTGGACAATTCTGTGTATTCTTGCCACCTCTTCTTAATATCTTCTGCTTTTGTTAGGTCCAGACCATTTCTGTCCTTTATCGAGCCCATCTTTGCATGAAATATTCCCTTGGTATCTCTAATCTTTTTGAAGAGATCTCTAGTCTTTCCCATTCTGTTGTTTTCCTCTATTTCTTTGCATTGATTGCTGAAGAAGGCTTTCTTATCTCTTCTTGCTATTCTTTGGAACTCTGCATTCAGATGCTTATATCTTTCCTTTTCTCCTTTGCTTTTCACTTCTCTTCTTTTCACAGCTATTTGTAAGGCCTCCCCAGACAGCCATTTTGCTTTTTTGCATTTCTTTTCCATGGGGATGGTCTTGATCCCTGTCTCCTGTACAATGTCACGAACCTCAGTCCGTAGTTCATCAGGCACTCTATCTATCAGATCTAGGCCCTTAAATCTATTTCTCACTTCCACTGTATAATCATAAGGGATTTGATTGAGGTCATACCTGAATGGTCTAGCGGTTTTCTCTAGTTTCTTCAATTTAAGTCTGAATTTGGCAATAAGGAGCTCATGATCTGAGCCACAGTCAGCTCCTTGTCTTGTTTTTACTGACTGTATAGAGCTTCTCCATCTTTGGCTGCAAAGAATATAATCAGTCTGATTTTGATGTTGACCATCTGGTGATGTACATGCATAGAGTCTTCTCCTGTGTTGTTGGAAGAGGGTGTTTGCTATGACCAGTGCATTTTCTTGGCAATACTCTTTATAATATTCTTTATAAAATGAAATAATAAAACCTATCATGGTTTTGTGAGGCATGAAAACCATGATATATTTCAAACTTTTAAATCATGTATCAATAAATTATGGTAGTTTATATTATTTAGGTTCACCTGTGAGCTAAGGAAGTATATAATGTTTGCTATGTTGTATACCAGCGATCACCAAGCTTTAGTGTAAAGAATTAGATATTAAATATTTTAGGCTTTTTAAGCAATGCTATATGTTTTAGCTACTCTGCCATAGTAGGGGACAACAGTAAGAAACAGTAGTAAGCCAACAGTGGTAAACAAATAGTGTGGCTCTGTACAAATAAAAGTCGACTTACAGAACACAAATGAAATTTGGCCCAAAGAACATAGTTTTCCAATTCCTGGTGTACATTCATAATTGAAGGAAATGCTCAGTTTAAATTAGAGGTTAGAGAAGACAGAAAAGGTTGTTGTTTTTTTTTGTGTGTGTGGTGGTCAGACTCCCTGAATTTTAGTTCTTAATAAGGTGTGCTTTTAAAGGAGGAGCTTTCTTGAACTTAATGGATTTTTATTTTATTGTTAGCCTTTTGGAAGGGGAAGTTGAGAAATCCAGGGTAGATGTTTTTATTTAAGAATCTTTTCCTGCCCCTAGGTCCAAGAGGTATTTATCTAAACTTTCTACCGCTGTTACCAAACTTGGGTCTGCTTGCTGTTGCTCAGTAAAGTCGATTTGCTGATGCTGGGTTTTTATGAAGGAAAGTTAGGGTTTATTCCAAGTGCAAGGAGTATGGGTGGCTAATGCTCAAAAGACCTGAGCTCCCTGATGGATTTCAGGGAAGAGTTTCATAAAACAGTTTGAGGGGAAGGGTCTCAGGATATACGATTAGCTTGGACATAGTTCTCTCATTGGTTGACGGTGAAGTAACAGGGTGGTATTTTGGGAATCTCAATAATCAACCTTCTGGCTCCAACCAGTGGTCAGCATACAGCTCACTTCTGCTTCTGGTTGGGGTTTTACTATCTGCATAACAACTCGGGAATGTGCATTAGACGGTTATCTATGGTTTTCAGGGAGGAACTGAAGATTCTGTGACTGCTATGTGGCTGATCTGTTATTTAAACTGTTACTTGCTCTCAGGGCCCAGCTGCTGTTTTTTGTTAGTACATGTTCACATTCTTTCATTCTTTTTATTTTTTAAAATTTATTTATTTTAAATGAAACAAAGATGAATATTTTTAATGATAAAAGGTACTATTTACAAAGAAGATAGATATCATAAACCATTAGACACCTTAACAAAGAAATAAAGATACATAAAGCAAAAACCAGAAGAAATATAAGGGAAAAGAAAAATATATAATCATAGTAAGACATATTAACATTTCTCTGAGAATATTTTATCAAGTGCTGAAAAATAATAGGAGCATCTTGAATGATGGCATTAATAACTGAAATATAATAGGTTTACATTTATATTAATTATATCATACACAAATATATTTAAAATTTTGTATCTCATATGTTGTTATTAGATGTCCATAGGACATTTAGAAAAACTGGCAAAAAGATAAACATTACTAAATTTCACACACTACAATTCTTTTACATGTGTTTATGATTCAGTTATACATATGCACGTATGTTAGTTTTGAAATTATTTTCCATTATAGGTTATTACAAGATATTGATTATAGTTCCCTGTGCTATACAGTAAACCTTTGTTGCATATCTGTTTTTTTTAATTAGAAATCTAGCATTCTGTTCATACTAAGTTAAACAAGTGGAATCAATATGTCAAAAATTTTTTTGTTAGGCAAAAATTCATGGGTTTTCTACAATGTTATATTATTTATATATATGTATACAAAAGCTTTTATACTGCACTTGATAAAGGCTTGAGAAAGAACATCCATTAAAAAAAGAATAGATGGTGAAATTGGAAAACATAAGCTAAATGAAATGGGAACACTGAATATGAATAATAAAAGTGAAACAAACTAGATAAAAGATCTTCATATAGTCCCGTTGTTTTTAAACATGGCTGCTCGTTAGAAACATATCTGGAGCACTGGCCAAAAAAAAAAAAAAAAAGCAATACCTGGGCATTTATAGTTTTCAAAAATTCCAAGATAATTCTGATATGCATATGGACTTTAAAAAAGTGATTACAGGTTTTTCTATCAAATGATAGCTTTGGTGATATAGAATTCTATAGAATTCTATTAACTTTTCTGTTGACCAAGCATGGTACAGTGTTATTAAGTGAGTAATAGTTACATAATCACAATAGTAAAATATGTTTATCAGTTTTCACAATCAATAGCCTGACAAAAAATAAAAGATAATTACAATTGTAAGCCATAATGGGAACATGATTAACCTAACAATATAAAATAATTACACACAATTTGGGGGGGGGGTCAAGCAGAATGATGTGGTAAGTGGAAGTGCATACAGGCACATGTTTTCACCTGCCCAGCGGACTATGTCTTTTTGGTTGGTGCATTTAATCCACTTACATTTAAGGTAATTATCGATATGTGTGATCCTGTTACTGTTTTCTTTATTGTTTTGTGTTTTATTTTCTGTAAGTCTTTTTCTTCTGTTGTGTTTCCTGTCTAGAGAAGTTCCTTTAGCATTTGTTGTAAAGCTGGTTTGGTGGTGCTGAATTCTTTTATCTTTTGTTTGTCTGGAAACCTTTTGAGTTCTCCATCAAATCTGGATAGTCTTGCTGGGTAGAGTATTCTTGTTTGTAGTTTCTTACTTTTCATCACTTTAAATATATCATGCTATTCCCTTCTGGCTTGTAGTTTCTGTTGAGAAATCAGCTTGATAGTCTGATGGGAGTTCCCTTGTATGTTATTTGTTATTTTTTCCTTGTTGCTTTTAATATTTTATCTCTGTCTTTAATCTTTGTCAGTTTGATTACAGTGTTACTTTCTGTGCTTCCTGGATTTGGTTGATTATTTCCTTTCCCGTGTTAGGGAAGTTTTTAGCTATAACCTCTTCAAATATTTTCTCAGGTCCTTTCTCTCTTTTCTCCTTCTGGGACCCCTATAATGTGAATGCTTCTGCATTTAATGTTGTTTCAGAGGTCTCTCAGGCTGTCTTCATTTCTTTTCATTCTTTTTTCTGTATTCTGTTCTGTGGCAGTGATTTCCACCATTCTGTCCTCCAGGTCATTTATCTGTGCTTCTGTCTCAGTTATTCTGCTATGGATTCCTTCTAGAGTATTATTCATCTCTCTTTGTTTGTTCTTTAGTTCTTGTAGGTCTTTGGTAACACTTCTTAGATCTTCTCAATCTTTGCTGCCGTTCTTTTCCGAGATCCTGAATCATATTCACTATCATTATTCTGAACTCTTTTTCTGGACAGTTACCTATCTCCATCCTAGTTCTTTTTCCTGAGGTTTTATCTTTTTTTATTTTTGTTTTAATTTTTAATTTTTATTTTTACTTTATTTTACTTTATAATACTGTATTGGTTTTGCCATACATTGACATGAATCCACCATGGGTGTACATGCGTTCCCAAACATGAACCCCCTCTCACTTCCCTCCCCACAACATCCCTCTGGGTCATCCCCGTGCACCAGCCCCAAGCATGCTGTGTCCTGCATCGGACATAGACTGGCGATTCGATTCTTACATGATAGTATACATGTTTCAATGCCATTCTCCCAAATTATCCCACCCTCTCCCTCTCCCTCTGAGTCCAAAAGTCCGCTATACACATCTGTGTCTTTTTGCTGAGGTTTTATCTTGTCCCTTCATCTGGGATGTAGCTTTCTGCTGTTTCATGCTGACTAACTCTCTGTAATGTGGTTTTAGCTCCTGTGGGATTGTGGTTCTTCTTGCCTGTTCTGTCTGCCCTCTGATGGATGAGGCTAAGAGGCTTATATAAACTTCCTGATGGGAGGGATTGATGGTGGGAACAACTGGGTCTTGCTCTGTTGGACAGGGCCTTGCTCAGTAAAGCTTTAGTACAGTTATCTGCTGATGGGTGAGGTTATACTCCCTCCCTGGTAGTTTTTTGGCCTGAGATGACCCAGCTCTGGGGTCTTGGGGCTCTATGGTTGGGTTAATGGCAACCTCCAAGAGAATTTACATCAAAGGGGACCTTCCCAGACAACTGCTGCCAGTCCCATCCCTGTGGTGAGTCCTTGCTGACCCATGACTCAGGAGACCCTTCAACAGTAGCAGGTAGTTTTGGTTTAGTTTCCTGTGGAGTCAGCTGCTCTTTTCCTTTGAATCTTGGTGCACACAAGGTTTTTTTTTTATGCCCTCCAAGCCTGGAGACTCTTGTATCCTCCAGTCCTGTGGAAGTCTTATAATCAAATCCTGGGGCCTTCAAGGTCAGATTCCCTGCGGATTCCCAGTCCCTTTGTCAGGTTCCCAGGCTGGGAAGCCTAACGCGGGGTTCCAAACCTTCATAGCAATGGGAGAACTTCTTTGGTATTATTGTTCTCCAGTTTGTGGGTTCCCAGTGGGTATGAGATTTTATTTTATTGTGATTGTGGCCCTCCTACCATCTTGCTGTGGCTTCTTTGTCTTTGGACGTGGGATATCTTTTTTGGTAGGTTCCAGCATCCTCCTGTTGATGGTTGTTCAACAACTAGTTGTGACTTTGGTGCTCTCGCAGAAGGAGATGAGCGCATGTCCTTCTACTCCACCATCTTGAACTGGAAGTTCTCTTTCATTAATTCTTAAGCTAGCCTTTTGAGACAGAGGGGAGACATGGGAGACTAAACCGTTACAATAAGTGAGGCAAAGCAGAGGACATAGGGGACAGAGATCTGTTCCAGGAGGGTCCTGCTTGGTTGTTGTTCAGTTGCTCAGTCATGTCCAACTCTTTGTGACCCCAGGAACTGCAGCATGCCAGGCTTCCCTGTCATTCATAGTCTCCCAGAGCTTCCTCAAACTCATTCAGTACCTAGTGATGCCATCCAACAGTCCATCCTCTGTCATCCCCTTCTCCTCTTGCCTTCAATCTTTTCCAGCCTCAGGGTCTTTTCCAGTGAGTTGGCTCTGTACAAATGAGGTTGCTTTTGAATAAAATATATTATTAGAAGCAATTTTACTTGTTTTTTATTTTTAGTGTGGCCACCAGGAAAATTTCAATTATATAGGTGACTCACATTGTATTTTTATTGTCTATATTTCATATAGACAGAAATGAAAGTACCCTGAGTAATAGAAATGATAATCACTAGAACTCAAAAAATTTGCTCTTTACTTCAGTGTTTCAAATAAGAAATACTGGTTTTGTTTTTTTTTCAATCTGTATTCATTTTATTTGAACTCAGTTTATAGGTGAAGGAGCTAGAGCCAATATTCTTCAACAGTTTTTATTCTAAAACAAAGACAAGATGCAAAGTATTTACTCCTCACTATTGTGTCTTCAGATATTAAGTAACCTTGAACACACCTTGAGTTGAGGGTTGATGTCACTGATGTCCCCAGTTTTAGCTCTGACTACACTTTCTAAGAAGGAACATGAGCAGAAATGTAAAGCTCATGGCAGCCCACAAGGGTTAGGCTTGCTCTAACCATATATTGTTGTTTAGTCATTCGATTGTGTCTGACTCTTTACAACCCCATGGATTGTAGCCCACCAGTCTGCCCTGTTCATGGGATTTCCTAGGCAAGAATACTGGAGTGAGTTGCCATTTCCTTCTCCAGGGGATCTTCCCAGTCCAGGGATCAAATGCTTGTCTCCTCCACTGGCAGACAAATTCTTTACTGATGAGCCACCAGGGGCACTCTTGACCATGTATTAAAATCCCTTTTATTTGGAGGAGACGTAGTTTTAATATTCACGTTTGACATTTTCCTCTGCAGGTATTACAGTAACAGCCCAAACTACAACGTTTTTAGTACCAGAAGTACTGTAAGTGTTTAATTTTTTTAAACTATAGTTAAGTATTAATATTTTTTACTTCTCAGCAGAGAGCAAAGTTCATCGTACTCAGGTGCATGGTGCAGTGTCATTCTTTTATTTCCTCATCCTGTTTATCTTCCTAATACATTTCCCTCCTCCAATAAATATCTTGAAATATGTATGTAGCAAAAAATAGATAGTGTTGTTTCAAGTGTTTTTGTAAGTCAACATTCACAAAATGGTGTTATGATACAGATAGGATGACCATATAATGTATTGTCTCAACTACTGAGAATGAAAGATAGTGCTATTAATAGTTATGCTGGGACAACAGGTATAAATTGGGAGTGTCTAGACAAACCAGGACACATGATCATCCAGCTATATATTTCATTCTCTACATTACTTTTTAAACTCAATACTATGTCTAGTTCATTTCTTAAGGCTACCCGATCACTAGTGTGTGTATTTTATCTACCTATCCCCTCAACCAATGATGGATAAATGGCTTCTTACCACCACAAACAGCATTGTGATGAATGGCCTTCTACATGTCATTTTATGAATCTGTGCAATAATTTTTTAGCTGTGATTGCTAGGACATAGGGAAACAGACACCTAATTTAACTAAATTCTGTAAGATTTTTTCCAAACTGGCAATCACAATTTATATTCTTACTCAGTGAGCATCTCCACCAATGTTTGGTACTGTAGATTTTCCCGTTTTTCACCAATCTCATTACCACATACAAGTAGTTTATGCTGTTATTATTTTCAATTCTCTGATGAGTAGTGATTTTTGAACCTTTTTTTCCATATTTATGCAGGGCTCTCCTTCTCTGAACAGCGTGCTCACTTTGCTCATTTTCCATTTAATTTTCTGCTCCTTTTTTAGCATACAGAGTGTTATCTACATTGTACTCTATATATTAGTCAAATGTTGATTTTAAATATTTTGGTTATCATTTCATAACCTCTTATCTACTCATCTAACAATTGACTTTGTCCACGGATATATAATTTTGTTTAAAAAGGATGACTTTTGTCAAGTCATCTGCTCCTTTGTTTAACCTTAAAATTTATACTTTTTTGGGGACTTCCCTTTCAGTCCAGTGATTGGGACTTTGCCTTCTAATGCAGAGGGGGTGTGGGGGCAGTACGGGGGCAGCACATTCCCTGGTTGGGGAGCTGTGATCCCACATGCCTTGTGATCAAAACACCAGAACAGAAACAGTACTGTAACAAGTTCAATGAAGACTTTAAAGATGATCCACATCAAAGAAAAAATCTTAAAAGAAAAAAAGTTTATACTTTTTTAGAATTTTAAGAAAAAATTTTGTCTACCTAGAGTTGCAAAGATTTTTATCCTACATTTTCTATTATATGCTTTATATTATTACCTTTCAGATAAAGATCATAAATAATATCTGGAGTCCAACTTGTATATAATATAAGATAGGTCTTTACATTACTTTCTCCACAGAATGAACCAGCAGGTATTAACACAATTTATTGTTTCTGTATTATTTTTTGGTATCATCTTTGCTCTATATATTTTGTTGTTGTTAAGTTGCTCTGCTGCTGCTGCTGCTAAGGCGCTTCAGTCGTGTCCGACTCTGTGCGACCCCATAGACGGCAGCCCACCAGGTTCAGCCATCCCTGGAATTCTTCAGGCAAGAACACTGGAGTGGGTTGCCATTTCCTTCTCCAATGCATGTCATGTCCAGTTCTTTGCAACCCCATGGACTGCAGCATACCAGGCTTCCCTGAGCTTTGCTATCTCTCCCGGAGCTTGCTCAAACTCATGTCCATCAAGTCAGTGATGCCATCCAACCATCTTGTCCTCTGTCTTCCCCTTTCCCTCTTGCTCTCAATCTTCCCTGAATCAGGGTCTCTTCTAATGAGTTAGTTCTTTGCATCAGGTGGCCAAAATATTGGAGCTTCAGCTTCAGCATCAGTCTTTCCAGTGAATACTCAGGGTTGATTTCCTTAAGGATTGACTGATTTGATCTCCTTGCAGTCCAATGGACTCTCAAGAATCTTCTCTAGCACCATAGTTGGAAAGAATTTTTCCGCACTCAGCCTTCTTTAGGGTCCAACTCTCATGTTCCTACCTGACTACTGGAAAACCATAGCTTGGACTATATGGACCTAGCTTGGACTATATGGACTTTTACTGGCAAAGTGATATCTCCACTTTTTAATACACTGTCTAGTTTTGTCACAGCTTTTCTTCCAAGGAGCAGGCATCTTTTAATTTCATGGCTGTAGTCACTGTCCACAGTGATTTTGGCACCCAAGAAAATAAAGTCTGTCACTGTTTCCAATTTTCCCCACCTATTTAGCGTGAAGTGATGGGACCATGATCTTCGTTTTTTTGAATGTTGAGTTTTAAGCCAGCTTTTCACTCTCTCCTTTCACTTTCATCAAGAGGCTCTTTAGTTCCTCTTCACTTTCTGCCATAGGGGTGGCGTCATCTGCATATCTGAGGTTATTGATATTTCTCCCTGCAATTTTGTTTCCAGCTTGTGCTTCATCCAGCCCAGGGTTTCTCATGATGTACTCTGCATATAAGTTAAATAAGCAGGGTGACAATATACAGCCTTGATGTACTCCATTCCCAATTTTGAACCAGTCTGTTGTCCCATGTCTGGTTCTAACTGTTGCTTCTTGACCTGCATACAGGTTTCTCAGGAGGTAGATAAGGTGGTCTGGTATTCCTGTCTCTCTGTAAGAATATTCCACAGTTTATTGTGATCCACACAAAAGCTTTAGCGTAGTCAGTGAAGCAGAAATAGATTTTTTTTTTTAAATTCCTTTGCTTTTTCTATGATCCAGCAGATACTGGCAATTTGATCTCTGGTTCTTCTCCCTTTTCTAAATCCAACTTCTACATCTGGAAGTTCTCTGTTCACGTACAGTTGAAGCCTAGCTTGAAGGATTTTGAGCATTACTTTGCTAGCATGTGAAATTGTATCATGGTTTGAACATTCTTTGGCATTGCCTTTCTTTGGGATTGGAATGAAAACTGACCTTTTCAAAGTAGTCCTGTGGCCACTGCTGAGTTTTCCCAATTTGCTGGCATATTGAGTGCAACACTTTCACAGCATCATTTTTTAAGATTTGAACTAGCTCACCTTGAATTCCATCACCTCCATTAGCTTTGTTCCTAGTAGTACTTCCTAAGGCCCATTTAACTTCACACTTCAGGATCTCTGGCTCTAGGTGAGTGATCATACCATCATGGTTATCCGGGTCATTAAGACCTTTTTGGTACAGTTCTTCTGTGTTTTCTTGCCACCTCTTCTTAATCCCTTATGCTTCTGTTAGGTCCATACTGTTTCTTTATTGTGCCCATCTTTGCATGAAATGTTCCTTGGTATCTGTCATTTTCTTGAAGCAATCTCTAGTCTTTGCCATTCTGTTGTTTTCCTCAATTTCTTTGCATTGTTCACTTAAGGCTTTCTTATCTCTCCTTGCTGTTCTTTGGAACACTGCATTCAGATGGTTATGTCTTTCCTTTCCTCCTTTGCCTTTTGTTTCTCTTCTTTTCTCAGCTATTTGTTCTATATATGGATATGTTAATTTCTGAACTTAATTATTTCCTATTGATATATTTGATGTATCCTATCTGCCACATATTTCGTGTAGTTGGAGTTTCAATTCTCTATAGTCTTCCCTTGAATTAACACAAGACAGTATGTGTATCATTCTACTCTAGATAAACAATTCAGTAGTGTCCATCTTTGGTCTGCTGTGATTAGGGCTGCTCTGAACATTCTTTTACCGATCTTCTGGTTAACATATGCATGTATTTCTGCTGGGTATGTACCTAAGAGTGGAATAAGTCATAGGGCAAGTGCGTATGTTCAGCTTTGGTAGATGGTGCCAAGAGATTTTACAAAGTAATTTCTCAGTTAACATTTATATTCTATTTACATATATTGTTGTATTTATATTATTCAAAATCAGGCAAAAGGAATCTATGAAAACTGTATCTTCTTTTCTAAAAATACTCATTTTATATTAAAGTAGAATTGATTAACACTGTTGCATTAATTTCAGGTGTACAGCAAAGTGATTCAGTTACACATATACATGTATCTATCCTTTTTCAAATTCTTTTCCCAATTAAATTATTAAAACTTTATTTCCTTATAAAACATGCAGTTATCCTCAAATTTATCTATTTCTTTATAATCTTTACATGCCATTTGAATTTTTATTTGTAATTATTTTATTTCTCTAATATTATTTGTTTATGTACTTCATCTTTTTTTCTTGAACAGCTTTGTTATATGACTGACCATTTTATTAGTCTTTTAAACAAAATTATCCCTTTTTCTCTCTACTGTTCCTTTATCACTTTTATGTAGGTGACAGAAATGTTTTATTTTTAACTGATGGCTGGTCACCAAAACAATGCAGTTATGTCATTTCAGAAATGCAGATTAGGAGCCAGAGTTCGATTATCAGAGAAGAAGGCTGATAAAAGTCAAGAGAGTAAATGATAAAACCAGTGGTATTATGCTTGCTCAAAATCCATATTTACAGAAAGAAAGAAAATAAAGCGTATATAAGATACTTTGGGGATTAAATATTCCATGAGTCTTCTTGATGGAAAACATTTTGAAAAGTCCATTTCCATCTGCTCTTCCTAGAGGTTCAACTTGCAGAAGTCCCTCAAGACAATATATATTTGCACATTTTAAAATCTACTGCCTGAGGATCTGGATGCTAATCAACATGAATCTAAGAGGTGATAGATTCTCCCCCTTGGGGTCACTGATAAATCTTGGCACATCCTTAACTAGTAGGAACTGTTAAAGTACAATAGGTTGCTTCGACATTCACAAAGAGAGATAACGAAGGGTTTAGAGGACAGACCCAGGGAGAGGTACTGGTGTTGGCTTCCTGGAGACAGCCTGAGGGGCTGGAGTGTGGTGTAGCTGCAGCTGGGCTGTTTACAGAAGAATCCAGGGCCACCACAGAAGCAAAACTCCGTTGTTAGATTGTGCAGGAAGGGAGGAGCAGATCTCCATAGCAGTTTTTTTCTCTGAGCATCCAGCCTTCACCTCCATGCAACAGCCCCTCCTCACCCCTCCCTCCACCTCCCTGGGTTCCCGGAGTGGAGTGCATGCTCCATCCACCACCCTAAAAGCTCCTGCCTGGCAGAATCCCACTCCCTGGCCGCTGCCAGGGTGGGCTTGCAAGCGCCAGCCACCCATCTATTTGCCATGAAGTAATGGGACCAGATGCCATGATCTTAGTTTTCTGAATGTTGAGTTTTAACTTTTTCACTCTCCTAATTCCTGGAATTAATATTATTAATTCCTAGAATATATATTTGGAGAAGGCAATGGCACCTCACTCCAGTACTCTTGCCTGGAAAATCCCATGGATGGAGGAGCCTGGTAGGCTGCAGTCCATGGGGTTGCTGAGGGTCGGACACGACTGAGCAACTTCACTTTCACTTTTCACTTTCATGCATTGGAGAAAGAAATGGCAACCCACTCCAGTGTTCTTGCCTGGAGAATCCCAGGGGTGGGGGAGCCTGGTGGGCAGCCATCTATGGGGTCTCACAGAGTTGGACATGACTGATGTGACTTAGCAGCAGCAGCAGAATATATATTATTAATTTCTGGAATATATTAATTCCTGGAATATAATTAATTCCTGGAAGAATTAATGTTATTCAAATGTCCAAACTGCCCAAAGCAATCTACATTTAAATGATATTACTATCAAAATTCCACTGGTATTTTTCACATAAATAAACAATTGTAAAATTTGTATGAAACCAAAAAGATTCCAAACAGCCAAAAAACCTTAAGAAAGAATAAAGCTAGAGGGGATCACATTTCCTGATTAATATTACAAAGCCATAGTAATAAAAATTGTGTGGTACTGGCATAAAAACAGATATAGATCAATCGAACAGAACAGACTCCAGAAATAAACCCATGAATATATAGCCAAATAATTTACAATAAAATATCCAAGAGTATAAAAAGGGAAAGAACAGTCTCTTTTAAAAATGGTGCTGGGAAAACTGGACAGCCACATGCAAAGAATGAAACTAGACTATTATGTTATACCATACACAAAAGTTAGCTTAAAATGGATTAAAGACTTGAAGGCAAGACCTGAAATAATTTAAAAAATAGGCAAGTAAACTCCTTGATGTATGCCTTGGTGATGATTTTTTTTTTGATTTGACACCAAAAGTAAAAGCAACAAAAATAAACAAATGAGACAATATCAAACCAAAAAGCTTCTGCACAAAAAGGAAACCATCAACAAAACGAGAAGGCAGCCTACTGAATGGCAAATCATATATATAATAAGGGGTTAATATAGAAAATAAGCTCATACAACTCAATACCAAAAAATAAACAATTTCATTTAAAAATGGGCAGAGTATCTGAATTTACAGTTTTCCAAAGACATACAGATGACCAATAGGTACATGAAAAGGTGCTCAACATCTCTAATACTCAGGGAAATGCAAGTCAAAACCATAATGAGATATCATGTTGCGCTTGTTAGAATGGCTTTTATCAGAAAGCCAAGAAATAACAAGTGTTGCAAGGATGTGGAGAAAAGGAAAATTGTGTTCACTGTTACTGAGAATGCTAATTAGTATAGCTACTATGAAAAAACATTACAGAGGTCTCTCAAAAAATTAAAATTGAACTACTGTATGATCCAGTGATTTTATTCCTAGATATTTATCCAAATAAATGAAAACACTAACTTGGAAGAGATATATCCCCATGTCCATTGTAGTATTATTTACAATAACCAAGATATGGAAACAACCTAAGTCCCTCATCACTGGATGAACTGATAAAGAAAATGTGTATATACACAGTGAAATACTGTTAAGTCATAATATAATGAAATGTTGACATTTATGACCTTGAGGGAATTATGATAAGTGAAATAAGTCAAAGACAAGTACTATATGATTTCACTTATATGTAGAATCAGTTTTGAAACAGCTCATATACACAAAGAACAAAGTGATGGTTTCCAGGGGTGGGGCTTGGAGGAGTGTGAAATTGGTGAAGCAGGGGTCAAACGGTACAAACTTCCAATTATAAGATAGGCCACGGGAATGTAATATACAGAATAGTGATTATAGTTAGCGATACTATATTGCATATTTTAAGTAAAATCTGATGCTGTAAAGAGCAGTATTGCATAGGAACCTGGAAGATTAGGTCCATGAGTCAAGGCAAATTGGAAATGGTCAAACAGGAGATGGCAAGCCTGAACATCAACATTTGAGGAATAAGTGAACTAAAATGGGCTGGAATGGGTGAATTTAACTCAGATAACCATTATATCTACTACTGTGGGCAAGAATCCCTTAGAAGAAATGGAGTAGCCATCATAGTCAACAAAAGAGTCTGAAATGCAGTTCATGGATGCAATCTCAAAAATGACAGAATGATCTCTGTTCATTTCCAAAGCAAACCATTCAATATCACAGTAATCCAAGTCTACACCCCTACCAGTAATACTGAAGAAGCTGAAGTTGAACAGTTGCATGAAGACCTACAAGACTTTTTAGAACTAAACCCCAAAAGATGTCCTTTTCTTTATAGGGGACTGGAATGCAAAAGTAGGACATCAAGAGATACCTGGAGTAACAGGAAAATTTGGCCTTGGAGTACAAAACAAAGCAGGTCAAAGGCTAACAGAATTTTGCCAAGAGAACGCAATGGTCATAGCAAACACTCTCTTCCAACAGCACAAGACTCTACACATGGACATCACCATATGGTCAGTACTGAAATCAGATTGATTATATTCTTTGCAGCAAAGATGGAGAAGCTCATACAGTCAGCAAAACAAGACTGGGAGCTGACTGTGGCTCAGATCATGAAACAATGGAAACAGTAAGAGACTTTATTTGGGGGGGCTCCAAAGTCACTGCAGATGGTGACTGCAGCCATGAAATTAAAAGATGCTTGCTCCTTTGAAGAAAAGCTATGACCAATATAGACGGTATATTAATAAGCAGAGACATTACCTTGCCAACAAAGATCCGTCTAGTGAAATCTGTGGTTTTTCCAGCAGTCATGTATGAATGTGAGAGGTTGCTATAAAGAAAGCAGAGGGCTGAAGAATTGATGCTTTTGAGCTATGGTGTTGGAGAAGACTCCTGAGAGTCTCTTGGACTGCAAGGAGATGCAACCAGTCCATCCTAAAGGAAATCAGTCCTGAATACTCATTGGAAGGACTGATGCTGAAGCTGAAACTCCAATACTTTGGCTACCTGATGCAAAGAACTGACCTATTGGAAAAGACCCTGATGCTGGGAAGAATTGAAGGCAGGGGAAGGCATTACTGACTCTAAGAACATGAGTTTGAGCAAGCTCCGGGAGTTGGTGATGGATAGGGAAGCATGGAGTGCTGCAGTCCATGGGGTCACAAAGGGTTGGTCACGACTGAGTGACTGAACTGACTGATCTCTATTTGTATATGACAGGACCTTCTAAATAGAAAGCTCTAAGAAATCCATTTAAAAAACTATTAAAACTACCAGCTGAGTGTTATTTTATGTGAAATATCACAGGGAAATTCAAGAGAACTGGAATAGGCAAAACAATCTTGGAAAAGAGCAAGAAGTCTTATTGGAACACTCACAATTCCTGACTTCAAGGGTTACTACAAAACGTCTGCAGTTGAGACCGTGTTGGATAGATTTGTGGAATAGAAGAGTCCAAAAATTAAAACCTCATTGATTTTTTTACAACTACTTCAAGAAAATTCCATGGAAAAATAATGGAAAATTCCATTTATTTTCAACAAATAGTTCTGGGACAGTGAGATATCTACATGAAAAGAATGAAGATGGCCTCCTACCTCAGACTCCACTTAAAGTGGAGAAAAGACCTTATTATAAGAGTTAAAACTATAAAAATCATTGAAAAAATCATATGAAGAAATCCTCATGATCTTGGATTAGATAATAGTTTAGATATGACACCAAACGCACAAGGAACAAAAGGAAAAACTTAAATTGGACGTCATCAAAATTAAAACCTGTAGTGCTGCTAAAGACACCACGAAGAAAGTGAAGACAGGAGAAAATTTTTGCAAGTTAAATATCTGATAAGGGACCTGTACCAAGAATATTTGAATATATGAAGAACTATTATAATTCAATAATAAAAAGATAAACCAAATATAACTATTCTTTTCCTGTTGTTTTGCTTTTCAACTTCACAGATTCCAATTATACAAGTGTTGGATTTTTTATTTTTTTGTTTGCCTTCCATATCAATTTCCATGTCAATCGTTTTCTCTCTGGTTCTTTACTTCTTTCATTTATATTCTCTGGTTGCTTTTCTGTCTTCCTTCAATGCCTTTTATTCAATTTTTGTTCAAACATAATCTCCCGTTATTTTAACTTTATAGTTATCTATTTCATTTCCTAGTTCAGTCAACTCATTTCTGTTTGTGGTTCATTCTTTCCCTAGTTTGTGAATTTATAATTCATAATTTTTCATTCTCACCATTAAATACTTGTTTGAGAATATTTAGTTCAGAATGTTAGTTTGCAGTTTTCTTCTGCTTTGTGTGTGTGTGTTTTCTTAAGGCAGTTTTATTAACCGAAATGTTTTTATTTTCATTTTCTGTCCTCATATAGACAGCTTATATCTATGAATTACATGGACAGGTTAGCAGCTTGGTTGGTTTTAAGAGACTTCTAATTAGTTTGCTTTCTTAGCTCATTGTAGCAAAGTGCAGTTTCTTTAATTGATGTCTCTTATTGAGGGTGCTGTGTTTACTTTGAGGTTTGTTTGTTTGTTTTAGCTTTTAATATCCTACATTTCTCTTTCTTGCTTCTCTTTCCCTTCACCACTCACTTTCCACAGAGTGTCTCTCCTTTATCTTCTCTCCAAAAGTGATGCCTTTCTGAGGCTCCTGCCTCAACTCTCACACACTTTTAATTCTTTTCCTCATAATCAGTACTCTGATCTTCAGTACTCTGATCTTCCAGGAGTCTTTTTGCAGTGTTTTTCTTTTCTTTCTTTCTTTCTTTTTTTTTTTTTTTTTTACAGTGTACTTTCTTTGAAAGTAAAGTCGCTCAGCCATGTCTGACTCTTTGCGACCCCATGGACTGTAGCCTACCAGGCTCCTCCCTCCATGGGATTCTCCAGGCAAGAGTACTAGAGTGGGTTGCCATTTCCTTCTCCAGGGGATCTTCCCAACCCAGGGATCGAACCCTGGTCTCCTGCATTCCAGGCAGACACTTTAACCTCTGAGCCGCCAGGGAAGTCCTTTTGTTCCTCTTTTCTGCAGTTTTTCAGAAGCTCTTTTACTGTATACAAAGGATTATGACAGGGACTTGAATGAGAGCTCTGCTAAAAGTTTTTGTTAATTTTTTTACCTAGAGGTTTCTTGAAGTATGTATTGTACTTTGTCTTCTAGTTATACTGTAATATAGAATTTTTCTTGGTTTTATTTTTTGATCTGTGTATTTTTTCTCTTTTTAAAAAAATTTCTGTTTTGACCTGCGTATTTTGAGGGGAAATGTATGGATAGAATTGAACGTATTGGACCACTATTACCTAGGCTAACGATAATTCAACTACCACTCATATGCTGATACATTGTCAGAGTATTGTCATTAACTGCTATATTCCTTTTTTAATAGCCACCATGTAGACATATTTCTGCAGAATAATTCCTATTTAATACCTAACACCAGTCCTTATGTCGATGTCTCTGCAGTCATTTTGGGGATCTGAATCTCTTTTTCTGGTGGTTTCCTCAGGAAGGGCTCATAAGAGCAGTATTTCTTGAGTTGTTTTATGGTCATAACACCTTATCTGTGAACTTTTATCTAAAAGTTTGTGTATCTGGATACAAAAATTATGGCTAATTTTTGTGTCCTTTTATATATCTTACTTTTGTTTTCTTTGACATAAAGTGTTGCTTCTGAAAAGTCTACTGGAAATCTAATTTTCTTTCCCTTGTGAATAAATTGTTCTTTTTGTCAGGATCCCCAAAAGGTTTCTTATCAACTTCAATGCTTTTATTAATATAGGTCCTAGGTTGGTCTTTTTTTAAAAAAAATCATTCTTAATTGCTTTTCATAGGTATGAGTTTTGCCCTTTCAGTACATTGTTTTGAGTTATTTTTCTTCATATATTATTCTTGAGTTATTGTTAATGCTATTTTTCTGTCTCAATCGCTTAGGTTTTCTTCTTCCCAAGTATGTATATATTGGATTTTCTTTGCCTGTCTCTAATATTTGTCACTTATTCTTGAGTCACTTTTTATCTCTTTATTTTTTTAAAGGCTTCTATTTTCTCAAAACCTTGTTTATTAGGTTTATTCTGCTGCTGCTAAGTCACTTCAGTCGTGTCCAACTCTGTGCAATCCCATAGACGGCAGCCCACCAGGCTCCCCCATCCCTGGGATTCTCCAGGCAAGAATACTGGAGTTGGGTTGCCATTTCCTTCTCCAATGCGTGAAAGTGAAAAGTGAAAGGGAAGTCGCTCAGTCGTGTCCAACTCTTAGCGACCCCATGGACCGCAGCCTACCAGGCTCCTCTGTCCATGGGATTTTCCAGGCAAGAGTACTGGAGTAGGGTGCCATCACCTTCTCTGAGGTTTATTCACAGTTGTGCTAATTTAGTTTTTTTCTAAATTGATTTTTTACTTGTACTTTTTCCTGAGTTTAGCTTATGAGTTTTAAATTCTGATTTATATTTTTCTTTCATAATTTCTATCATCTTTTATTTATTTTGCCTCGTTTTGAAATGGGCATATCAGTCATAACTCTCCAGAGGAACAGAACCAATAGAATTTATACATATTTATTTTAGATTTATGTTAAGAAATTGGCTCATGTGATTGTGGGAACTGACAAATCTGAATCTTTAGGCCAGGCCAGAGAGTGGAAATTCAGGCAAGAGATTGATGTTGTAGTCTTCTAGCAGAATTTTTTCTCTAGGAAACCTTCGTTTTTGCTCTGAAGGCTTCCAACTGATCAAAAGGGGCCTCACTCACATCATCAAAGTATTCTCTTTTATGTGAAGTCAACCGATTGTAGATGTAAACCACATCTATAAAATACCTTCATATAAAAACCTATATTAGAATTTGATTAAATAACTAGTTACTACAATCTAGCCAAATTGACACATAAAACTAACCCTTATATTAAGTTATGAAAGGGAAAGTGAAATTGCTCAGTCATGTCCGATTCTTTGTGACCCCATGGACTGTAGCCTACCAGGCTCCTCTGTCCATGGGATTTTCCAGGCAAGAGTACTGGAGTGGGTTGCCATTTCCTTCTGCAGAGGATCTTCCTGATCAGGGATCAAACCCAGGTCTCCCACATTGCAGGCACACGCTTTACCATCTGAGCCACCAGGGACCTGTGGTAGTTTTAATTTATTTATTGAGGGGAATTTCCTGGAGATCCCAGTGATTAGGACTTCACACTTCCACTACAGGGGGTACAAGTTTGATCCCTGGTTAGGGAACTAAGATCCTGCAAGCCACATGGTGTGACCAAACCAAAAAAAAAATATTTACTGAGTGTGATCTTACAGAGGTGTTTTTCTTCTTTTTATTCTCTTCTTTTTCTTATTATAATTGTGTGTGATTTGAGCATGATCCTCTTTCTGTTGCTCAGTTTTCTAAAGCATGAAATTAGTTTTCCTGCTCTTTAAGGAAGAAGTGGTGGGTCAAAATAACTTTTCTAACCTCATGGCTTTAGAGTTACCACTTATGTTGTTCCATAGAGTGTCCAGAAATAAAGCTAATACTTTCTGAGCTTCCCAGATTCTGTTTCCCCCACTCATTTATCTGTTGTTTCCCTTTCCTTTCTTCTTATTGTCCCTTTCCAGCTCAGTTGGTATTTTTTTCCTTGTATTTTGATTATGGATCTTTATTCTAGAAGAGGTCTTTGGCTCATTGATTTTGGAGTTCATGGGTCCCGCCTCCTCTTGCCCTTTCAGACATTATCAGAGACTTATGTAGAAACTGAAAAATATAAAAATCCCTCTGGTTATATCCTCAAATTGTCCCCTACAGTGTCTACTGAATACCTATAATGATTTAGGTGTTTTCTTCTAAGGTCTACCGTAGTTGCTTTCTTATGCTGATATCACACGAATCTGCTAGTTTTACCTAGTTTGTTCCATCCCAATTTTATTTTGGGGTTTTGAGGGATACCTTGTCACTGAATTCTATTGTTGATGCTGTCCAGTTGTTTTGTTTTGTTTTTTTTTGCTGCTATACTAATTGTTCTTTCTGTGTTTATAAGAAATTTGAGTAGATGGAAACATTACTTCACCAGTAACCCATCCTAATTTATTTTCTTTTGTAAATTCCCATTTTTCTTCTCTCTTATATCTTTCTTTTTACTTTTGGGGGTTCTCTGATAGGTTATTGTATTAGCATCTTATACTGAAAACTGAGTTTATTCACTTTCAAACCACCTTATTTCTTTTAAGGGTATTCATTTTCATTAGGACCTATTTACATGCTTCAAGTCTTGATAACATCAATGCTTTTATTTTTTCATAAGTATTGTGTAATTTTCATTGTTATTTCTACTTATTCCATGAATAATTCAGAATATAGTTTTTTTAAAGATTACAAATATCCTAAGATATTTTTCTGATTCACTTTATAAGAAATTTTATTTCACTAGTATCAAAGGTTTAGTATGTATCATAATAATACTTTGAGACTGGCTAGCACTTCCCTTGTAAATGTGGTCAGTTTTGGTAAATGATCTATGTGAGAAAAGAATGTATTTTTTATTGGTCAATTTTAGAAATACCCACACACACACACAGAGATTGACCCTTGAACAATATAGGTTTGAGCTCTACTGGCCCACTTATACAAAGATTTTTTTCAATAGTAAGTACTGAAGTACTACACAATCCAAAGTTGATTAAACCTGTGGATGTAGAATCATAGGTACTGAAGAACTGCATATATACAAGCCTAACTATAAATTATAAGCAGATTTCCCTGTGTGGAGTATCAGTGCCCCTAACTCCCGAATTGTTCAAGGGTCAACTATGATTATCTTTTTTTTCAAGTTTAATCTATGGCTTTAATCTATGTGTGTTAAAAGTCCTCTATATATATGACTTAAAATATCTTCTAGTAACTCTATCTAATTTTGCGTTATATACTTTAGGGTTGTGTCCAATTTTCTGGTGAACCTCATTTTTCTTCTTATACACTGTCATTAATCCTATAACATCAAATCTATGAGATAGCTGGTATTATAATTCCCATTTTACAAGTAAAAACAATGAAGCAGTATTTATGTATGTATATATCTACATAATGATGTATACATATGTACATAATTTTTCTGTAACAATATTAGAAGGTGAAATTGGGCTCCAGATCTGGCTGAAGAGGAGGACCAGTGTTGAGACTAAGACTGATGATGTTAGGGAATGTGTGATATACTTCCAGGAAGAAAGAACTTATAAATGAAAGAATGTAGAAACAGGAAAAAAAAGCAGAAGTAAGGAAATAAAGAAACTGCAATTGAAGAAAATTATGATACTAAACACCTTCTAGACACTTAACAGATTATTTTTGAAGTAAAATAAAATAAAAATATTACAGTTTGGGGGAGACTATTGAAGTGGCATAAAGAAGTTACTTTTCCCTTGTCATAATACTTGTATAATTTAAAAGGAATTTAATTTTAGTTATTCTTTCTTTGAACAATAAGAGACTCAGAAAAATTGAACTCTACATCTAAAATTTGAGATACAAAATTTTGGAGCAGATTTTTTTGTTTGAGCTATTTTACCTTCTTTTTCAGATTAAGTTAGAGTATGAAGGAACATTATTTTCTGAGTGGAGTGTTCCAGCAGCTTGTTCTATAAAAAATAAAAGGTAAGATTTTTTGCTGTGAAAATCAATGTATGTATAAAAAAGCATTCATATAGTATGGACATTTAGATTTAAGGCTGTGATTTAATGTAAATTTCTTTTCATTAAATAGATGTGAAAGAAAGACAAAAATCACTTTGAAAATAGAAGTAAAATGTTGCTATATTTTTTATTTTTCTTATTAGCATACAATGGAAGTTTTTAGGCTTAAGAAGTTGTAGGGGAATCTCGTATGCATCTGTACTTATTTCTCCTTTCTCATTTTTTTTTTTTAAATGCTAGATTACCCAAGACAGAACTACGATGTTCTTCTCCTGGTATTTATGCTATAAAACCAATTGTTTCAGGCCCGGTAAGTTGATTTAAATGATAAATTAGTAAATCTTGAATAGTCATCCCTGTTACATTTTATTTTGCCTTTTTTTGAGGTTTTTGACTTAATTTAACCCATTTTAAATGGTAAAGTTGTAATTATGAATGAAGTATTTAAAAATTATTATCAGTATATCATTAATTTTTAGAAATATCTCATAGCAAATTGTTAAGTTATGAACTAATACAGTGGTCCCCTGCTTATCTGTGATTATACCTTCTGTGCTCTCAGTTAGCCATGGTCACCTATAGTCTGAAATATTTATATGAGAAATTCCAGAAATAGACAATTCACAAGCTTTAAAATGCAGTTATTCTGAGTGGCATGATGAATTATCTTGTGGTCCCACTCCATCTCTCTGAGATATGGATCATTTCTTTGTCCAGCATGTCCTACCCATTAGTTACTTAATAGCTTTCCCAGTTATCACACCTATTAATTGCAATATTGTACTCCTTGTGTTTAAGTAACCCTAATTTTACTTAATAATGACCCCAAAGTACAAGAACAGTTATGCTGGCAATTCAAATATGCCGAAGAGAAGCCATAAAGTACTTCCTTTAAGTGAAAAGGTGAAAGTTTTTGACTTAATGAGAAAAGAAGAAAGATCATATTGAAGTAGTTATTTTATTATTAATTATAATCAATATTTTGCTGGGCTTACTTTACAAATCAAACTTTATGTTAGGTACGTATGTACAGAAAAAGCAGTATATATAGGGTTGGATTGGTACTATCTACAATTTCAGTCATCCTCTGGGGGTCTTAGAATACATATCCCACAGATAAGAAGGGACTGTCATATGTGATTTTTACATTAGCTTTTTTATTAGTAAATATATTAAAGCCCCAGTTAACCATCATAATGATAATAGTATTCCCAGCTAAGTGGGACTAATATCATATACTCCTATGACAATACTCAGAAGTAAGAGCCATTTCTAGCAGGTTTAGTTGTATTCTACTACATTTTCTTCAATTCAAGAAAGCTGTGTGGATGCAAATAAATGAGTGTTGTTGAATCCTCTCTAGTTTACAATAATAATAATAATGAATTTTAAGCATTGACACTGTACTAATTAGTAACAAAGTACTAATAGCTGAAGTTCCCACACAAGCGTATCTAAAGTCATTGCTGTGTGGAGACTTCATGTGACAAATCTTGCCTTTACCTTGGGACTTGTGCCTTCTTTTTACTTTTTTTTTTTTTCATAAGTTAATAATTTCCCTGAGTTCTTTTGCTTTCTTTTTACTTAATAATCTTTATTTTCAGGGAAAAGGTAGACAGGGTGATGTGGGAGAGGCCAGATGAATATAGTAATTCATTCTTCAATCCCTGTAGATTGAAAAATACTTGAATTTGGCTTTTTGAGTTGAGTGCTTGCCAGTTTCATGACACAATTCCTAAAGAAGTAAAGGATTTCTTTCCTTTTTGTTATGTTTTGGAAGTCTACATAAATGTGTAATACATGTAAAAAGTATGCACACACAAATACATATATATATATATATATGTATATATATATATATATATATATAGGAATATCTTTGTCATTACTCTTTAAGGATATACATGTGACTTAATGGGGCTTCCCTGGTGGCTCAGATGGTAAAGAATCTGCCTGCAATGCAGGAGACCAGGTTCAATCCCTGGGTAGGGAAGATCTCCTGGAGAAGGGAATGGCAACCCACACCAGTAGTCTTGGCTGGAGAATTCCATGGACAGAGCAGCCTGACCGGCTACAGTTGCAAAGAGTTGGACACAACTGAATGACTAACACACACACACACACACACACACACACACACACACACACACACACACACACACACACTGACTTAATGTACTCAACAGTCCTCAGTTATAACAACCTAAAATATCTCCAGGCATTGTCAGACATCTCCTTGCAAGCAAATTCATCTCTGGTTGAGAACCATTAAACAGAAAATTAATCAAATTGTATTTCATTGAGGAAGACTGCCTAGGAAAACTCACTGTTTTCCTTTGTATATTCACAGAGAACAATTCTGTGACCAGATCATAGCAGGGAGGGGTTCTACATGGACCAATTCTCCTGTACCAGCTGGGTGTCTTACCATTTAAAGTTCTGGAACCATCTACCTAGAGTTAATGTCACATCCTACAAGTTAACGGCCCAGTTCCACAAGACTCCCCTCACTTCAGATGCTAATTGCAAGTCACTGGTTGTCACCTACACTTCTGACTGCCTGATGATGGTGGGTGGTAAATTCAGGTTCCCATAACCTTTTCCTTAGTTTTGATAATTTGCTAAACAGCTTGCAGAATTCAGGGAAACACATTTACAGTTAAAATGAAGGATATTGTAAAAAGATCCAGATGAACAGCCAGGTCAAGAAGTATACAAGGCAAGGTTCAGAAGGGTTCTGAGTGCAGGAACTTTTGTCACTGTGGAGTTGGGTACATCACCTACTGGCATCAACCTAGAAGCTCTCTGACTCTCATATTTTAGGGATTTTTGTGGAGATTTCATCAAGTAGGCATGATTGATTATTAGCTCATTTTCTACCCCTTCTCCCCTCTCCATAGAATGGGAGGCTGAATTGAAAGTTCCAAGCTGTTGATCGTGGATTGGTCTTTCTAGTGATCAGTTCCCAACCAGGAGCCCACCAAGAGTTTACATCATTAGAACAAAAGGAATTTAGGAGCTCTGTGTGAGACATTCCTATTACTCAGAATTACAAAAGTGTTAGGAGCAAGTGTCAGGAACAAGGGTTCAAGACCAAATATTAGCAGGTACTAGGGCAAATATATGTGTGTGTGTGTGTGTGTGTGTGTGTGTGTGTGTATACACAATATATATATAATTTCACAAAAACAAACATAATAGAACCAGTCATCTAAATTTATCATAGTTTCTTTTCTTTTTTTTTTAGGATTTAGAGGAAGAACGCTATTTATATGTGGACAGATCTCATATTTGCTTTCTGTGGTATTATAAGGCTATGTAAGTAATGCGAAAGAAAGGTAATTAATGCATTTTAAGAGTATTTAGCTTTCAGTTCCTTCGCTCAGTCATGTCCGACTCTTTGTGACCCCATGAGCTGCAGCACGTCAGGCTTCCCTGTCCATCACCAACTCCCAGAGCTTTCTCAAAGTCAGGTCCATTGAGTTGGTGATGCCATCCAACCAGCTCATCCTCTGTCGTCCCCTTCTCCTCCTGCCTTCAGTCTTTCTCAGCATCAGAGTCTTTTCAAATGAATCAGTTGTTTGCATCAGGTGGCTAAAGTATGGGAGCTTCAGCTTCAGCGTCAGTCCTTCCAATGAATATTTAGGACCGATTTCCTTTAGGATGGATTGGTTGGATCTCCTTGATGTCCAAGGGACTCTCAAGAGTCTTCTCCAACACCACAGTTCAAAAACATAAATTCTTTGGTGCTCAGTCCAACTCTCACATCCATAGGAAGCTTGTCACCCAGATGGTAGAGCATTTGCCTATAATGCGGGAGACCCAGGTTCAGTCCCTGGGTTGGGAAGATTCCCTGCAGAAGGAAATAGCAATCCACTCCAGTACCCTTGCCTGGAAAATCCCATGGATGGAAGAGCCTGGTAGGCTACAGTGCATGGGGTCACAAAGAGTTGGACACGACTGAACAACTTCACTCTCACATCCATACATGACTACTGGAAAAACCATAGCTTTGACCAGACAGACCTTTGTCAGTAATGTCTCTGCTTTATAATATGCTCTCTAGGTTGGTCATAGCTTTTCTTCCAAGGAGCAAGCATCTTTAATTTCATGGAGGCAGTTACCATCTGAAGTGATTTTGGAGCCTCTCAAAATGAAGTCTCTCACTGTTTCCATTGTTTCCCCATCTATTTGCCATGAAGTGATGGGACTGGATACCATGATCTTAGTTTTTTGACTGTTGAGCTTTAAGCCAACTTTTTCACTCTCCTCTTTCACTTTCATTAAGAGGCTCTTTAGTTATTCTTCGTTTTCTGCCATAAGGGTGGTGTCATCTGCATATCTGAGGTTATTGATATTTCTCCCGGCAATATTGATTCTAGCCTTCATCCAGACCAGAATTTCTCATGATGTACTCTGCGTATAAGTTAAATAAGCAGCCTTGACAATATACAGCCTTGATGTACTCCTTTCCCAATTTGGAACCAGTCTGTTGTTCCATGTCTGATTCTAACTGTTGTTTCTTGACCTATATACAGATTTCTCAGGAGGCAGGTCAGGTGGTCTGATATGTCCATCTCTTTACGAATTTTGCACAGTTTGTTGTGATCCACACAGTCAAAGGCTTAGCTTTAATTAACCACAAATGAATTATCTACATTATAGTTTCCATATAAGTTTTTATTTACTGATTAAGTTATCCTCTGGACTTCCCTGGTGGCTCAGATGGTAAAGCATCTGCCTGCAATGCAGGAGACCCAGGTTCGATACCTGGGTTGGGAAGATACCTTGGTGAAGGAAATGGCAACCCACTCTAGTACTCTTCCCTGGAAAATCCCATGGACAGAGGAGCCTGGTGGGCTCCTTTCACTTTAAGTTATCCTCAAATGTACTGCTGCTGCTGCTGCTGCTGCTGCTAAGTCACTCCAGTCGTGTCCAACTCTGTGCGACCCCATAGACAGCAGCCCATCAGGCTCCACTGTCCCTGGGATTCTCTAGGCAAGAACACTGGAATGGGTCGCCATTTCCTTCTCCAATGCATGAAAGTGAAAAGTGAAAGTGAAGTTGCTCAGTCGTGTCCGACTCTTAGCGACCCCATGGACTGCAGCCTACCAGGCTCCTCCGTCCATGGGATTTTCCAGGCAAGAGTACTGGAGTGGGGTGCCATTGCCTTCTCCTCAAATGTACTACCCAACTAATATTGAAGAACAAACAGTAAAAATAACAATGTGTGTATGTGTAAGCTGTCATGTCTGACTCTTTGAGACCCCATGGACTGTAGCCCACCAGGCTCCTCTGTTTATGGAATTTTCTAGGCAAGAATACTGGAGTGGATTGCCACTTCCTTCTCCAAAAAATAACAATAGCAACCACTATCTGAACATATACTGCTTCTACTTGGTCATACTTCATGTAAATCAGCTTTGTCAATTTTCATAATAACCAGTTAAATGTCAGCATTACAATCTTTATTATAAATGGGGAAATGTAAGCTTGGGTAGGTTAAATAATTTGGAAAAATATATGTAGCTACTAAAAGATAGCATTGGAAATTGGCTCTGGTTTTTCAGATTACAGGCCTCTTTTGTTTCCACTATACATATTATATTCCAAAAGGAGTCTCTTAGTTTCTCAGATAGCTCTTCAAACCCTTTTTAACATGATGATGAATGATATAACTAAGAAAGAAAAACTGGTACAAGAAAAAATAATTAATTGCATTATAAAATCATTCAATAACTAAAATGTATCAATGAATCAGAGTTTTGTTTTGTTTTGTTTTTTTAGTATCATAGTTAAAGCATATCCTAGTACTGGATAGGGTATGAGGAACTGTCTTATATGGTCCCTGCTTTCCAGATGACTGTAATGTACTTAATTCTTCTTATCTGCTTAATATCGCTTTCTTTGAGGGAAATATCCCTCCTCTATTTTGTAGTGATGGAGAAGGCAATGGCAACCCACTCTAGTACTCTTGCCTGGAAAATCCCATGGGCGGAGGAGCCTGGTGGGCTGCAGTCCATGGGGTCACGAAGAGTTGGACACGACTGGGCAACTTCACTTTCACTTTTCACTTTCATGCATTGGAGAAGGAAATGGTGACCCACTCCAGTGTTCTTGCCTGGAGAATGCCAGAGACAGGGGAGCCTGGTGGGCTGCCATCGATGGGGTCGCACAGGGTCAGACACGACTGAAGTGACTTAGCAGCAGCAGCAGCATTTTGTGGTGAAATTATTAATTTCATTTTATTTATGTGGTATTACCTTTACAACCAGGCTTTCCTGTAGCTCAGCTGGTGAAGAATCCACCTGCAATGTAGGAGACCCTAGTTTGATTCCTGGGTCGGGAAGATTTCCCTGTAGAAGGGAAAGGCTCCCACTCCATTTTCTTGGGGTTCCCTGGTGGCTGAGTCAGTAAAGAATCCACCTGCAATGTGGGAGACCTGGGTTCAATCCCTGGGTTGGGAAGGTCCTCTGGAGGAGCCTGGTAGGCTGCAGTCCATGGGGTCACAAAGAGTTGGACACGACTGGGCAACTTCACTTTCACTTTTCACTTTCATGCATTGGAGAAGGAAATGGCAACCCACTCCAATGTTCTTGCCTGGAGAATCCCCATGGACAGAAGAGCCTGGCGGACTACAGTCCATGGGGTCTCAAAGATTCAGACACGACTGAGTGACTAAGCACAGCACAGCACCTTTACAACCCCATATTTCATTGACCACAGAGAATATTGAGTATTGGCATATGACCGAAACCTAACCTATCAGAATATTTATGTCTTTGGCAAAGCATGGTTTTGGCTGATAGTTTGATTATTCTGGTTCACATGTCCCTTAATGTCAGATGGCCCTGAAGTTTATGTATAATCTTTGAACTGAACGATCTGATCACTAGATTTCAGCAAGCCCCACCAACAGGACACATTTACCCATTCTTCTCTAATTTATGGCCACTCTCCCGGAGTCTTACCAAGAAACAAGAATTAAGTCTCTGCTACTAATGAAACTGGCAGGCTTTTGTCCCTGTTGGGAATTTCAGACATGCCAATCACCAGCTTTCCCTCTGTCGGTTTTGAACCAACTTAGAAACAGAAAAGGGAAAATTCGGAAATAAAAATCCATGGTAACACTTCATTGGAAGTGCCTCTGTAACCAAAAGGCTACTTTCTCTTTCCCCTAAGAGGAGATCATAGGAACCATCAGTGACTAATACCCATGTATCTATCACGCAAGTGAACAAATAGAACATTACCAGCATGTTAGAATCTGCTTAGGCTTCCCTGGTGGCTCAGAGAGTAAAGAGTCGGCCTGCAATTCAAGAGACCCAGGTTCAGTCCCTGGGACTAGAAGATCCCCTGGAGAAGAGAATGGCAACCCACTCCAGTATTCTTGCCTGGAAAATTCCATGGACAGAGGAGCCTGGTGGGCTACATACAGTCCATTGGGTCGCAAAGAGTCAGACACGACTCAGTGACTTTCAGTTTCTTTCTTATGCCCTTACTGATCACATCCTATCCCTCAAGAGTTAACTGCTATCCTGAAAACTGTATAATAGATTCTTCACTTTTTATAGTTTACCAACAATATATAATGGTAATAAATTGTTTAGTTTTGTTTTTGAATGTTATTTAAATTGATCATATTATAAGCATTCATCTGTGACTTGCTTCTTTCTCTAAACATCACAGATTTTGACACTCATCCATCTTTAAACAAGAATCTTTAGTTCTTACATTGTTCCTGCTTGATGGTACTTCATTATATAACTATTTTTGCTTATTCTCCTGCTGATGCATTTATTTGCGAGATAGTGCCTTGTTCCTCAAAAGGTGGTCCAAGGACTAGCAGCACTAGTGTCATCTGGGAACTTGTTAGAAATAATCTCAGCTTCGTTTCAAACCTTATGGATCATAATCTGCATTTTGACAAGATCCTGCAGTCATTTGTATGTACATTATTTGGAAATAATAATTTGGAAAGTACCAATCTAATGTACATAAATAACGTTTTTCTAGGGAATAGACCTAAAAGTAAAATTACCTAAATGTAGGATATACATTTGTTCCACTTTACTAGGTCATGCTTGTGTGTGTGTGTTCAGTTGCTCAGTCGTATCTGAATCTTTGCGACTCCATAGACTGTAGCCCGCTAGGCTCCTCTGTCCATGGGATTTTTCAGGCAATAATACTGGAGTGAGTTGCTATTTCCCACTCTAGGGAATCTTCCTGATTCAAGGATCGAACCCACATCTCTTGTGTCTCCTGCATTAGCAGGCCGATACTTTACCACTGTGCCACCTGGGAAGCCTCTAAATGATTTTTAAAAGATTGTCCAAATTTACATCTATACTGGCAGTGGATGAAGTCCCCATTGTGTTATATCTTACAACACTTAATATCTGACTTTTAAATTATTTTCAATCTAGTAGGTGTGAAATCACATCATTGTTCTTTTATCTGCATTTCCTTGATTACTATGGAGCATGTTTTCATTTATTCATGAGGAATTTTTCTTCTGTATTAAATTAGCATTTTAACCCATTTTATTTCTTGGTTTCATAATAATCTGTAAGGTTTCACTAAATTCTGTATAGTTTTGCTTTCTACAATTAAATCTTTAATCCACTTGGAATTAGGTTTTGTATATGCTTCAAGATAGAACTACAACTTTATTTTTTGTGTATGAATAATTGATTTTTTAGATTCATTTATTGAATGATCTGGGGCTTCCCTTCTAACTCAGCTGGTAAAGAATCCGCCTACAATAAAGGAGACCTGGGCTCGATCCCTGGGTTAGGAAGATTCCCTGGAGAAAGGAAAGGCTACCCACTCCAGTATTCTGCCTGGAGAATTCCATGGACTGTATAGTCCATGGGGTCCCAAAGAGTCGGACTTTCATTTCACTTCACTTCATTGAATGATATTTCCACAAAACCAGTTCTGCCATAGATCAAGTTTCTGTGTATGCATGGGTTTCATCCTGGATTAGCTATTCTGTTTAGCTTATCTATTTGTATATACTTGAACAAATTATATTATCTGTATTATTATAAGTTTATTTTTTAAATCTTGAGAAGTGATAGCACAAATACCTGCCTCACACTGAACCCAATTCTTGTCCTCTTCTAGGAACTTCTTAGCTTTATCTTGGGCCTGTTTCTCTTTCCTATAAATTTTTGAAATTGGTTTGTCAATTCTACAAAAAAACCTTAGTTGGGTTTTTTATAGTATGTCTATATATTTTAATCAATTTGAGAAGCCTTTCTACTCCTGACTAATATATAACCCTCCATTTGCTTAAGTTTTTTTTACATATCTGCCAATAAGATTTTATAATTTTTAATAATAAAAGTATCAGGACATTTTCCTTAGGATCAAAACCACCCCCAAGAAAAAGAAATGCAAAAAGGCAAAATGGTTGTCTGAGGAGGCCTTACAAATAGCTGAGAAAAGAAGACAAGTGAAAGACAAAGGAGAAAAGGAAAAATATGGCTATTTGAATGCAGAGCTCCAAAGAATAGCAAGGAGAGATAAGAAAGCCTTCCTCAGTGATCAATACAAAGAAAGATGAAAACAATAGAATGGGAAAGACTGGAGATCTCTTCAAGAAAATGAGAGATACCAAGGGAACATTTCATGCAAAGACGGGCATAATAAAGGACAGAAATGGTATGGACCTAACAGAAGCAGAAGATATTAAGAAGAGGTGTGAAGAATGCACAGAAAAACTATGCAAAAAAGATCTTCAGGACCCAGATAATCACGATGGTATCATCACTCACCTAGAGCCAGACATCCTGGAATGCAAAGTCAAGAGGGCCTTAGGAAGCATCACTGTGAACAAAGCTAGTGGAGGTGATGGAATTCCAGTTGAACTACTTCAAATCCTAAAAGATGATGCTCTGAAAGTGCTGCACTCATTATGTCAGCAAATTTGGAAAACTCAGCAGTGGCCACAGGACTGGAAAGGGTGAGTTTTCATTCCAATCCCTAAGAAAGGCAATGTCAAAGAATGCTCAAACTACTGCACAATTGCACTCATCTCACATGCTAGCAAAGTAATGCTCAAAATTCTCAAGCCAGGCTTTAGCAGTACGGGAACCATGAACTTCCAGATGTTCAAGCTGGCTTTAGAAAAGGCAGAGGAACCAGAGATCAAATTGCCAACATCCACTGGATCACTGAAAAAGCAAAAGTTCCAGAAAAACATCTATTTCTGCTTTATTGACTATGCCAAAGCCTAGTGTGTGTGGATCACACTGTGGACTGTGTGGATCACAGCAAACTGTGATCTGTAAGAGTTGGATATACCAGACCACCTGACCTGGCTCTTAAGAAATCTGTATGCAGGTCAAGAAGGAACAGTTAGAACTGGACATGGAACAACAGACTGGTTCCAAATAGGAAAAAGAATACATCAAGGCTATATATTGTCACCCTGCTTGTTTAACTTATATGCAGAACACATCATGAGAAATGCTGGGCTGGATGAAGCACAAGCTGGAATCAAGTTGGCTGGGAGAAATATCAATAACCTCAGATATGCAGATGATACCACCCTTATGGCAGAAAGTGAAGAAGAACTAAAGAGCCTCTTGATGAAAGTGAAAGAGGAGAGTGAAAAAGTTGGCTTAAAACTCAACATTCAGAAAATTAAGATCATGGTATCTGGTCCCATCACTTCATGGTAAATAGATGGGGAAACAGTGAAAAGAGTGAGAGATTTCACTTTGGGGGGCTCCAAAATCACTGCGGATGTTGACTACAGCCATGAAATTAAAAGACGCTTGCTCCTTGAAAGAAAAGTTATGACCAACCTAGACAGAATATTAAAAAGTAGAGACATTACTTTGCCAACAAAGGTCTGTCTAGTTAAAGCTATGGTTTTTCCAGTAATCATGTATGGATGTGAAAGTTGGACTATAAAGAAAGCTGAGCACCGAAGAACTGATGCTTTTGAACTGTGGTGTTGGAGAACTCTTGAGAGTCTCTTGGACAGCAAGGAGATCCAACCAGTCCATCCTAAAGGAAATCAGTCCTGAATATTCATTGGGAGGACTGATGCTGAAGCTGAAACTCCAATACTTTGGCCACCTGATGCGAAGAACCGATTAATTTGAAAAGCCCCTGGTGCTGAGAAAGATTGCAGGCAGGAGAAGGGGACAACAGAGTATGAGATGGCTGGATGGCATCACCGACACAATGGACGTGAGTTTGAGTAAACTCTGGGAGTTGGTGATGGACAAGGAGCCTGGTGTGCTGCAGTCCATGGGGTCACAAAGAGTCGGACATGACTAAGCAACTGAACTGAACTGAACTGAATTCTTAGGTAGTTTATATTTTTGTTTCTCTTATAAATAATCAAATTTTTAAAATTATAATTCCTAACCAGCTCTTCCTGTTGTATAGAATACACTTTACTTTTGACTGTTGATTTTTGCATTCAGCAATATTGCTAAATTATGATTATTTATGTATTCTGTTGGATGGAATTTAATAAAATCAGATTATCCACCTATAATGATGATTTTGTTTTTCTTTCTTATAAGTATGCCTTCTATTCCTTTTATTCTTACATGTCTAGAATATCAAATACAATCCTTTTTAGAAGGGTGATAGCAGCGCTTCTTATTTTATTCACCATCTCAAAAGGAAGACTCTCATCATTTCACTATTTTGCATAATATCTGTTACCGGTTATGAGTTAAACTTTACCTGATTAAGGAAGGTCCTTTTTATTCCAAGCTGGCCGTGAATTCTTTTTATGACTTGTTAAATATTCAAATGTTTTTCTGCTTCCACATAAATGTTTGTATAGTTTTTCTCTTTTTACTATGTAAATCTGATAGATAATAGTTATTAATATTTCCATATTAATAAACTTGTATTTCTAGAATAAGCTAACTTGGTCTTGATGAATTATCTTTCATACACATTTATAGATTACATTTGCTAATGTTGTTTAGGTTTTTATGTGTGTGAATATACATGAGTGGGAGCGGCCTGTGGTTTTACTCCCCTTGTATATCCTTTAATACATTTGATACCAAGACTATGCTAGACTCATCGTGTAAGTTAGGATTAGTCTTTCTTTTCTGTTCTCTTCGCTTGTGGCTCAACTGGTAAAGAATCTGCCTGCAATGCGGAGACCTGGGTTTGATCCCTGGAGAAGGGAAAGGCTACTCACTCCAGTTATTCTGGCCTGGAGAATTCCACGGACTGTATAGTCCGTGGGGGCACAAAGAGTTGGACACAACCGAACAACTTTCACTTTACTTCTATTTTCTGAGAGATTTTATTTAAGATTGGAAATATATGTTCCTTGAATATTTGATGGTAACTTGCATAGAAATCTACCTGGATCTGGACTTTTTGAGTGTGTGGGGGAAGATTTTATAACTACTAATTCAATTTCTTTAATGGTTAAAATGCTACTTTGGAGTTCTAATTCTTGTAAAATTCATTTCTGTAGTATTTTTCCAGAAATTCTTCCGTGTCTTCAGTTAGCAATGTTAGTATCAATTTTTATGTCATAAAATTTCCCATAATATCCTCTTATATTTTTGTTTAATCTTTGCAGTAGTTGTAGGTATGCCACTGTTTTATCATTTCTAATATTTTTATTTGTGCCTTCCTTTTGTTTTCTTATTTTTTTTTCCTAGAGATATTTTTATTTTATTAGTCTTTTCAAAGAACTATATTTCGGCTTTATTGAGTTTTTCTACTGTTGTCTACTTTATCTCAATTTGTTTTTTATATTATTTCTTTTTTTGAGTTTGTTTTTCTGAAACTTACTAATCTAATATTTAGTCTATTACATAGATCTAAGACTTCCTTTTTATCAAGTGTATGTTTAAGGAAGTAAAATTTTTTCTAAATACCTCTATATTGGAATATATCATAGTCGTAATATTTCGTTACTGCTCGGAAATAATAGTCTAAGAGCCACTATAATTTGTTTGGCAAATATGCTGTATAGGAATGCATTTTAAATTTACAGACATGAGTCCTTTCAATTATTATTTTGTTACTGAATTCTAACCTAATTTTATTATTATCACAGAAGTATTAGAATCAAATCTTTGGCCTAGCATGTAGTCAGAGTTTATAAACATCTCACGAGTACCTAAAGAAAATTTATTTTCCTATTGTTGGATAGCATATGCTATTTATGTCCAGTAGGTCAGTTGTGTTAAGTGTACTGTTCAAATCTTTTGTACTTATTTGACTCATGAGTTGATAATTGGCTAAAATTTCCCACTATGGTGGTAGACATGTCACTTTTGCATGTAGGTGCCTAATTTTTTGCTTTATGCTTTGAGGGTATCTTTTAGGTGCACATAACTTTGAATTATTAAGATTTTTTTGAAGAACTGAAACTTTGTAGTGACCGTGTTTATCACTTGTAATGCTTTTCTCCTTTTGTTCAGTTTTGTGTTATATTAATACACAATCTCTTGTGGTGCCATGTAAGTTCTAGGATTATTTGTTCTAGTTCTGTGAAAAAAAATCATGTGTATTTTGATAGGGATTGCACTAAATCTGTAGATTGCTTTGAGTAGTATAGCCATTTTAACAATTTAAGAATTAACAATTAAGTTAAAAATTAAAAACTAAGTTAACAATTAACTCTTCCCCTGCAAGAAGATGAGATCTTTCCATTCCTTTAAATTATCTTCAGTTTACTTTATCAAGGTTTTACAGTTTTCCAGTGTACAGATCTTTCACCTCCTTGGTTAAGTTTAATTCCTTTTTTTTCTGGATGAGATTTTCAACAGGATTTTTAAAATTTTCTCTTTCTGATATTTCATTGTTAGTCTAAAAATTCAATGGATTTCTGTGTATTAATCTTTCTATTCTGCTAGCTTATTGAGTTCCTTTATTAGTTCTAATAGTTTTTGTGTGGAGACTTCAGGGTTCTTTACATAGAGTATCGTGTCATCTGCAAATAGTTTTACCTCTTCCCTTCCAATGTGAATAACTCTTATTTATTTCTCTTGTCTAATTGCTGTGAAGCTCTCTTATAAATTCTTCCCTTCCAAAATCTTCCTTATGTTTCAGTCTCTTTTTGAATTTCTTATTTTGTTCTTATACTGTTTTTCTAATTTCTTTAAATTGTTTTGTTGTTGTTGTTGTTGTTGTTCTCTCATAGCTCTCTGAGCATCTTTAGAACCATATTTTGAATTCTTTGTCAGGCTATTCATGTAATCCACTTCCTTAGGATTCCTTGCTTGAGTTTCCTGTGTTCCCTAAGTGGTGTCATGTTTCCCTGATTCTTCACTGTCCTTGTAGCCTGTGTAGGTGTCTGCACATTTGAAGAAGCAGTCACCACTTCCAGACATCATAGACTGACCTCACGAAGAGAAGACCTCCACCTGTGGTTGTGCATGCTGGAGCGTGCTGTGACCACCAGTCTAGTGGTATGGGGTGTCATGTGGAGGGGCATGTGCTGGCTCTGGATCCGGTGTGGTCCAATGTCTCATCAGTTTAGCCCACTAAGGTCCAGAACATTGACAGTTGCATGGTGTTTACCAAATGCTGCAGGGTGTCCACAGTGACTGCAAGGGCTATCGTAGTCCTCAGCAGTGCCTCCAGGTACAGTAGATAGGGACCAGGGCAGGCAGTAGTGGTGGCCCAAGCCAGGACTCTCTGCATCCTCAGCTTCAAAGGTTAGTTTTAGGTGCCTGTGTGCTGACAGGGGATGTTTTTGAAAAACTTCATACTTTTTGAACTTCGGACATATCGCCTATCAAGATTTTTAGTACTTAGTTTCAGTAGCTTTCTCATATATCAGATTGGACATATGAAATATTATTTTCATCATATGGTCTTAGGAACTTACTGCATGTACCTTTACTGATTCCCAAGACATCTTCATTTTATTTTGTACTTAATGATGTACTAAGCACTATGAAAAATTGATGCTTTTGAACTGTGGTGTTGGAGAAGACTCTTGAGAGTCCCTTTGACTGCAAAGAGATCCATCCAGTCCATTCTAAAGGAGATCAGTCCTGGGTATTCTTTGGAAGGACTGATGCTAAAGCTGAAACTCCAATATTTTGGCCACCTCATGTGAAGAGTTGACTCATTGGAAAAGACCCTGATGCTGGGAGGGACTGGGGGCAGGAGGAGAAGGGGACGACAGAGGATGAGATGGCTGGATGGTATCACTGACTCGATGGACTTTGAGTCTGAGTGAACTCCAGGAGTTGGTGATGGACAGGGAGGCCTGGCGTGCTGCAATTCATGGGGTTGCAAAAGGTCGGAGCTACTGAGCGACTGAACTGAACTGAAGTACTACGCACAAAAGAAATCACAATCCTGAGTCATTGATTTTTAGAGGTTATGTGATTTTAAAAATAACAGCTATCTTTACAGTGAAAAATTACTTTCTAAACAACATATAAATAAATATACAAGTAAATTTTCTTCTTTCAGAAAATTTACACTGAAAGGCTATAAATGAAACATTTGCAGTGCTAACTGATAAATTTTATCTTGACATAAATTAAAACATGTAAACTCTATAGGTTTTTTGTTTTTTTTTTTTTTGGCCTTGCCATGTGGCATGCAGAATCTTAGTTCCTGGAGCATGGATTGAACCTGTGCCCCCTGTAGTGGAAACAGGAGTCTTAACCATTGGGCCATCAGGGAAGTCCCTAAACTATGGACTTTTTAATGTGCATTGATCATGTCAAATTAGCTTACAGTATTATTCAGGAAGAAGTATATAGATTCATGCCCCTCAGCAAAAATTATATTTAATTATGGACATGAGCTTTTTTTTTAACATTTAGTATTTAATCATTTATATGTCCATAATGGAATATAAGGGCTTCCCAAGTGGCTTAGTGGGTAAAGAACCCACCTGTCATTGCGGGAGATGTAAGAGACACAGGTTAGATCCCTGGGTTAGATCCCTCCTCCCCACAGAGAGAGGAGCCTGGCAGGCTACAGTCCACAGGGTCACAAAGAGTTGCAAACAACTGAAGTGACTTACACACAGTGGACTATAAACAGAATATTCTTACTCTTTGGGAGAAAAGTTATGACCAACCTAGACAGCATATTAAAAAGTAGAGACGTTACTTTGCCAACAAAGGTCCATCTAGTCAAGGCTATGGTTTTTCCAGTAATCATATATGGATGTGAGAGTTGGACTATAAAGAAAGCTGAGCACCTAAAAATTGATGCTTTTGAACTGTGGTGTTGGAGAAGACTTTGGAGAGACCCTTGGACTGCAAGGAGATCCAAGCAGTCCATCCTAAAGGAAATCAGTCCTGAATATTCATCGGAAGGACTGATGTTGAAACTGAAACTCCAATACTTTGGCCACCTGTTGCGAAAAGCTGACTCATTTGAAAAGCCCCTGATGCTGGGAAAGATTGAAGGAGGGAGGAGAAGGGGATGACAGAGGATGAGATGGCTGGAGATGGCATCACCAACACAATGGACATGAGTGTGAGTAAACTCCAGGAGTTGGTGATGGACAGGGAGGCCTGGCATGCCAGTCCATAGGGTCACAAAGAGTCAGACATGACTGAGCAACTGAACTGAACTGATGTTGAAAGTAGATTATTTAACTGAATATTTAGGATTCTGTTTACTAAAATATGATTTTTCTTTTTCCCAACAGAAATTTTGTTCACAATTTAACCCAGGTAATACTTTTTTTAAAGTTTTTGTATACTTCTTCACATATTACCACTGTATTATTTCTCTCTTCCATATTTACCAGACAAGGAATTTTCAAAACTAATTCTCAACATAATTTACTTAGAGCAGAGGTTACTCAAGGTATGGACTGAGATCCCCTAGGTCTTCACAAGCCTTTTGAGGAGGTCCGCGAGGTCTACACTTTTCCAACTATGTATCTGTCTGAATAGATTTCCCCCCATATACTTCCACCAGAATACCATATACCAACAGCTCGAATGTAGAAGAACTGATGATAATCCAGCTGTCTCTTATTAAGCCAAATATTAAAGAGATTTCACAATGTAAAACAACCATTCTTCTTACTATTCTTTATCTTGGAAAATAATTATTTTTTTCATAATCATGTTGCCATTTCCTACTCCAGGGGATCTTCCTGATTCAGGGATCAAACCCATATCTGCTATGTCTTCTGCACTGGCAGGTGGGTTCTTTACCACTAAGCCACAGAGGAAGTCCCCATAAACATGTTAATTAATATTAATATATAATGGGTTTATTGTAGATGTTCAAATAAATTAATAAATATCTTTAAATAGTCTCAATTTTTATTTGTTATACGGTAATAAATACTGATAGGGCTAACTGACATAAAACAAAAGCTCTGTGGAAGTCTCAATAATTTTCAAGCCTATGAAAGAGTCTTTGAGATCTAAAAATTTTGACATGTGGGTTAAAGGCTGATTTTAAGTATGACAGAGAGATGTATTCCAAAATTTGAAAACTGAAATAAGGTGGTAATATTTGGACATTAAATCTCCATAAATATTTTCATATTTTCAAAGCAATGATATAATGGAAAGAAGAGGCAGAAAGAAAATAATGATAAATAAAACTTCCTATATTCGATCAAGATAGTTGAATGAGCTCATGTGTCCGTATGTATCCCTATCCAAACCCAACTGACATTATAGGATTATTTATTAAAGCTATAACAATGCAAAAAGAAGAAAGTATTATCAGTAGATAATGAATTTTAAGCTAGAAAATAGAAACTTCTAAAAGTAAAATTTTTATTATAGACCCAAATAATGCAGAATAGCCTCCATCTTACTCAAAACATATAGAAATGCCATTACAAAATATGTGTGTGTGTATAATATCAGTGCAGACTTTTACATTAATATTGGTATATGTGCATGTATAGAATGTAAAATCAATTAAAGGAATTTCCTAGTTGTCACAAGTCACTAAAGAACTAAAATCCAGAGTTAGATAAGGTTGAATTCTGAAGTAAGTTTATTATACAAAATATAAGCCCTGGTAGACAAAGGGTGATGTTTTAACATGTGTATGAGAATAGAAAATGAAGTTTCCGACATATGGGAGAAAGAGATGCTGAAATTAACCTCCCTATATGAAGCTAGGATTTATTAAAGATTTGTGAAATGAAAACTAGTAAAGCTCCACTCTCTGGCTAATTGCAAATAAATGATGATACACCCTTTTGGGGACTGTAAACAGACAAGGAGTTACCGTCACAGAGTTTCAGATGAATGTCCAAGTTAAACTGCTCTCAAGAGGTTGGAGAACCTAGAGCCAACTAGTAAACTCAAAAATGCAAGTAGTGAAACACATAGGGCCTAGGCAGAGGTGATTATAAAACTCATTTAATAACCAAGAGTGTATAAGACTGTCTTAGCAAATAAATGCTCTGAAAATAATCTCAAAATAAAAGGCATAAACCACAGGAAAAGACATACTGCCTGGAATATATACATATAAACTGCAGAAAGTTTATACTTTTCAAAACAAAAGATGAGGACCATTTGAAGAATTCTTTTTCTCCAATAATTATGGAGAATTCTCCAGGGCTTCCTTGATAGCTCAGTTGGTAAAGAATCTGTCTGCAATGCAGGGGACCCCAGTTCGATTCCTGGGTCAAGAAGATCTGCTGGGGAAGGGATAGGCTACCCACTCCAGTATTCTTGGGCTTCCCTTGTGGCTTAGCTGGTAAAGAATCTGCCTGCAATATGAGAGACCTGGGTTTGATCCCAGGGTTGGGAGTATCCTCTGGAGAAGGGAAAGGCTACCCATTCCAGTATTCTGGCCTGGAAAATTCCATGGACTGTATAGTCCATGGGTCACAAAGAGTGGGACATGACTGAACGACTTTCATTTTCACTTATGATGTTTTCTCCACAGTTCAAGACATGAGTTCTCAGACTGAAAAACTGAAGTACCAGATGCAGTAAATAATGAACAAATGAACTATTTAATATGCTGATACATCTAAATAAGTATTGACAGTCAAATATTTAAATAATGACTAATTTTTTTAACAAAATGACATTAAAATAATAGCTAACAAAAATAGAGAAAATGAAGGAGAATTTAGATTTGCAGCATCATATCCTTCCAGATGTTCAAGCTGGTTTTAGAAAAGGCAGAGGAACCAGAGATCAAATTGCCAACATCCGCTGGATCATGGAAAAAGCAGGAGAGTTCCAGAAAAACATCTATTTCTGCTTTATTGAGTATGCCAAAGCCTTTGACTGTGTGGATCACAATCAACTGGGGAAAATTCTGAAAGAGATGGGAATACCAGACCACCTGACATGCCTCTTGAGAAATCTGTATGCAGGTCAGGAAGCAACACTTAGAACTGGACATGGAACAACAGACTGGTTCCAAATAGGAAAAAGAGTATGTCAAGGCTGTATATTGTCACCCTGCTTATTTAACTTCTATGCAGAGTACATCATGAGACATGCTGGACTGGAAGAAACAGAAGCTGGAATCAAGATTGCTGGGAGAAATATCAATAACCTCAGATACTCAGATGACACCACCCTTATGGCAGAAAGTGAAGAGGAACTAAAAAGCTTCTTGATGAAAGTGAAAGAGGAGAGTGAAAAAGTTGGCGTAAAGCTCAACATTCAGAACATGAAGATCATGGCATCCGGTCCTATCACTCCATGGGAAATAGATGGAGAAACAGTGGAAACTGTGTCAGACTTTATTTTGGGGGCTTCAAAATCACTGCAGATGATGATTGCAGCCATGAAATTAAAAGACGCTTACTCCTTGGAAGAAAAGTTATGACCAACCTAGATAGTATATTCAAAAGCAGAGACATTACTTTGCCAACTAAGGTCCGTCTGGTCAAGGCTATGGTTTTTCCAGTGGTCATGTATGGATGTGAGAGTTGGACTGTGAAGAAGGCTGAGCGCCAAAGAATTGATGCTTTTGAACTGTGGTGTTGGAGAAGACTCTTGAGAGTCCCTTGGACTGCAAGGAGATCCAACCAGTCCATTCTGAAGGAGATCAGCCCTGGGATTTCTTTGGAAAGAATGATGCTAAAGCTGAAACTCCAGTACTTTGGCCATGTCATGCAAAGAGTTGACTCACTGGAAAAGACTCTGATGCTGGGATGGATTGGGGGCAGGAGGAGAAGGGGATGACAGAGGATGAGATGGCTGGATGACATCACGGATTCGATGGTCATGAGTCTGAGTGAACTCCGGGAGTTGATGATGGACAGGGAGGCCTGGCATGCTGCGATTCATGGGGTCACAAAGAGTCGGACATGATTGAGTGACTGAACTGAACGGATATATATATATGTATATATACCCTTTGGGTCAATAATCCCACTCCTGGGAATCTAATGAACAGAAATATTAATAAAACCTCTAGTATATACTGCTATATGGAAAATGATCCATATTTTGTAGCATTGTAATGTGGTAAAGCAAACCAAACCTGGAGCCACAGTAAATCTTCATTATTATAGAAATTGATCTGTAAATTACAGTATAACTATATCATAAAATATTGTCCAGTCACTATGAGTTGACACTGGAGAAATTCAATGATGTATATTTGAGTGAATGAAAAGAATGTGGAAAGTATGTATAATGTGATCCAATTTTTTTTAAAGAACATGTTAAGATGCTTCTTTTTAAAAATACATGTACACATGTGTGTATATATATCTCTGCAAATTCATAGCATGGAGAAAAATAGGGAAAAATAAAAACTAGTTGTTAAATTATGTAGGTTGAGAGAAGGTAAAGGGAAGATAAAAGGGAGGTGGGGAGGGAGGGCAGGAAAAGGGGAAGGAGAAAGAAAGGAAGGAAGGGCAGCAATATATGGGGATAATAAAGAATCTAAGGCAAACATGTTTTCATGTGTACACACATATGTCTATGCAACTACCACACAGATCAAGATGTAGAAGATATAGAATGTTCCTTAGGTTAAAAACTTCTATAAATTAGTAAATAAAAGACTAATAACCCAATGGGGCTTTCCTGGTGGCTCAGCAGTTTAGGAATCCCCCTCCAATGCAGGAGATTCGGGTTCAGTCCCTGGGTTATAAGATCCCCTGGAAAAGGAAATGGCAACCCACTCCAGTATTCTTGCCTTGGAAATCCCATGGACAGAGAAGCCTGGCAGGATACAGTCATGCGGTCACGAAGAGTCAGACATGACTTAGTGTCTAAACGACCACCACCACAACAACCCAATAGAAACTGAGCAAAGGAAATGGATAGATAGTTCACCAGACAGGAAACAGAAATAGAATACAAATATATGGAAAGATGCAGATTAAAACTGCATCAAAAACCATTTTTCATCCATCAGGCTGACAATATTCAAATGTATGACAATACATCACATTGGGAAAGCTGTGAAGAAAAGAGGAAATCTCATACATTGCTGATGAGAAGGTATATTGTTAAAACTTCAATGGAGAAATAATTTAGCAGAATCCTTAAAAACTACAAATGCATATTCTCTGTGACTCATCAATTCTCCTTTTAGGAATACTCCAAGGTACAAAGTAATATACGTTCAGAGCTGCTCATTCCAACTTTGATTGTAATGGAAAATGATGTAAACAAATATTTATTAGTAGGTTACTTGTTAAATTATGGTTCCTCCATAATTTTTAATAATATGTAAAATAGTATGAAATATTCATGAGAGCATTTAAAGATCGAAGATATAACTTTAAGTGAATATAATGTTCAAAAATGCATTTAATATACTAGTATTTACATAAAATGGAGAAAAGTAACATTGGGTATGGACAAAAATTGTATGGAAATATAGAAGAAACCTTATCAATAGTAGTCACTTGCAGGGTGTGGGAAGTAAGTGACAAAGCATAAGGCGGGAGAGAAAATTTTTGCCGTATTTGTCATATAATTTACTTTTATAATAGAATAAAATGTCTATTCAAGAAGAAAATAATAAAATAATTAGATCTACATCTATTGAGATGACTGTGGTATATCAAGTGACAAAAGCAAACTATGAATGTGTGTGTGCTTAGTTGCTCAGTCATGTCTGACTCTTTGTGACCCCATGGACTGTAGCCCACCAGGCTCCTCTGTCCATGGGGATTCTCCAGGCAAGAATACTGGAGTGGGTTGCCATGCCCTCCACCAAGACCAGTGTAATTTCATTTTTGTAAAAAGTGTATGAGTGTGTGGGGAGGCTGCTGTGTCTATTTGTGGGTGCAGAAAATGACATATAGGCATTCATATAAAGCTTTAATATTACTTACCTCAGGAGTGTAGAGGATGTTATTAATTCTTTGGATTGTTTCTCTTGTTAAAAACAACACACACTAATTTTGATTTTTTAAATTGAGGTATTTGAAAATTTAAAAACAAATTAAAACATTTTTATAGTTATATTTTGCCACAGCTAAAAATGAAATTTGTCCAAAATGTAAAGAAATGCGAACACATTTTTATTTTGTAGATTGTCATTTTATGGATATATGATCCGGAAAACGCGGACCCCAGCGAGTTGCTATGGAATGCCAGTGAACCTTCCCTAGTAGGTGAAAACATTATTATTTTCATAGATAAAACAATATGCTACATTTCTTTTTTAAGAGCTGTGAATAATTTAAGTAGCCTAAAACTAAATACATTTTAATTATCCACTAAATTTAGTTTACTCATTATAGTGATTTTGAACTTGTGCTCAATCACTACAATTATAAATCTTTCTTTAGAATTCTTATGGAGCATTCTCCATATTTTCTGTGAACCTCATTATCCACAAAGGGGCTGACCATTAAAATGCTTTAAAGGTGTTCCTTGAGCATCTACTTTGAAGTCATCCTTCAGAAATCTGTCTAGTTCTTTATTGAATGCTTTACCACTGGAGATTAATAAAGTACAAAACAGTGCATAAATAAGTCCTTCCTTTTATCTGTTACAAATTTACCTCTTTCAAGATTCAAGTTTTTTCTTCTGTTACAATTAAAATGTACAGAAGAGAAACATAAAATGAAAAGTTTTCGTAGAGGATTCTCTATGTCTTAATTAGTCTAGATCTGAGTTTTTCATAGCATGTTGTTATGACTCATGGTAATTAAATTCATAAGAGATAGACTGGTAAATCAGAATGACAACCAGTCAGTTGTTTTATTTGACAATGACTTCAGAGGGAATAAAATAAATTAATGGTAATTAAACACCTGGAGTAACAGGCAGATTTGGCCTTGGAGTATGGAATGAAGCAGGGCAAAGGCTAATAAAGTTTTGCCAAGAGAACGCACTGGTCATAGCAAACACCCTCTTCCGACAACACAAGAGAAGACTCTACACATGGACGTCACCAGATGGTCAACACCGAAATCAGATTGATTATATTTTTTGCAGCCAAAGATGGAGAAGCTCTATACAGTCAGCAAAAACAAGACCAGGAGCTGCCTGTGGCCCAGATCATGAACTCCTTGTTGCCAAATTCAGACTGAAATTGAAGAAAGTAGGGAAAACCACTAGACCATTCAGTTCAGTTCAGTTCAGTTCAGTTGCTCAGTCATGTCCGACTCTTTGCGACCCCATGAATCGCAGCACGCCAAGCCTCCCTGTCCATCACCAACTCCCGGAGTTCACTCAGACTCACGTCCATTGAGTCCGTGATGCCATCCAGCCATCTCATCCTCTGTCATCCCCTTCTCCTCCTGCCCCCAATCCCTCCCAGCATCAGAGTCTTTTCCAATGAGTCAACTCTTCTCATGAGGTGGCCAAAGTACTGGAGTTTCAGCTTTAGCATCTTCCCTTCCAAAGAAATCCCAGTGTTGATCTCCTTCAGAATGGACTGGTTGGATCTCCTTTCAGTCCAAGGAACTCTCAAAAGTCTTCTCCAACACCATTCAGGTATGACCTAAATCAAATCCCTTATGATTATACAGTGGAAATGAGAAATAGATTTAAGGGACTAGGTCTCATAGCCTGATGAACTATTGATGGAGGTTTGTGACATTGTACAGGAGACAGGGATCAAGACCATCCCCAAGAAAAAGAAATGTAAAAAAGCAAAATGGCTGTCTGGGGAGGCCTTACAAATAATTGTGAAAAGAAGAGAAGTGAAAAGCAAAGGAGAAAAGGAAAGATAAAGCATCTGAATGTAGAGTTCCAAAGAATAGCAAGGAGAGATAAGAAAGCCTTCCTCAGCGATCAATGCAAAGAAATAGAGGAAAACCATAGAAATAGGAAAGACTAGAGATCTCTTTAAGAAAATTATTATTATTTTTTTAAACAAGAAAAATTTATTTATTTATTTATTTTTAAACCAACCATACTTCAATTTATTTTTTTATTTTTTTAAATTTTAAAATCTTTAATTCTTACATGCGTTCCCAAACATGAACCTCCCTCCCACCTCCCTCCCCGTAACATCTCTCTGGGTCATCCCCATGCACCAGCCCCAAGCATGCTGCATCCTGCATCAGACATAGACTGGCGATTCAATTCTTACATGATAGTATACATGTTAGAATGTCATTCTCCCAAATCATCCCACCCTCTCCCTCTCCCTCTGAGTCCAAAAGTCCGTTATACACATCTGTGTCTCTTTCCCTGTCTTGCATACAGGGTCGTCATTGCCATCTTCCTAAATTCCATATATATGTGTTAGTATACTGTATTGGTGTTTTTCTTTCTGGCTTACTTCGCTCTGTAAATCTTTAAGAAAATTAGAGATACCAAGGGAACATTTCATGCAAAGATGGGCTCAATAAAGGACAGAAATGGTCTGGACCTAACAGAAGCAGAAGATATTAAGAAGAGGTGGTGAGAATACACAGAAGAATTATACAAAAAAGATCTTCACGACCCAGATAATCATGATGGTGTGATCACTCACCTAGAGCCAGACATCCTGGAATGTGAAGTCAAGTGGGCCTTAGGAAGCATCACTACGAACAAAGCTAGTGGAGGTGATGGAATTCTAGTTGAGCTATTTAAAATCCTAAAAGATGATGCTGTGAAAGTGCTGCACTCAATCTCTTTCTGATTTACTTCACTTAGTATGATAATCTCTAGGTCCATTCATGGGGCTGCAGATGGCCTTATTACATTTTTATGACTTAATAATATTCCACTATGTATATGTACCATACCTTCTTTATAGAATTTTTCTTAGAGCTTCCAGATATATTTGAAATATGCTTTCTAAAGGATGTGTTGTTTTGAAGGTAGGCTTATATAGAAAAAATTCTAAAGATTAGTTTTGGAAACTCCATTACATATTTCATTGATATTAAAACTAAGAGTATTTAAGAGCCTCCATAATCTCAGTTTATTCAGGACTCTGTACATAGTATTTTCAACATGTTATAAATTATATTATGATATTTATAATTCATAAAGTTCTACTGGCGAGGAGACCATATATACTAGGGAAAAAGTAAAGCTGAATCTTGAGAATGCGGTAAATTTATAAATGTAAGCAATGTTTTAACTAAAATAATAAATTTAATATATCATGGTGTAATTTCAGGATAACTTTGGCTATGAAAAGAGTAAAGAGAGAAACCTTTTTTTTTTTTTTTTTTGCAGTATTCCTCAGTACTTAGCAAGCAGTTTGCGGCTTTGGGACAGAAGCCTTTCATATATACAATTCTGAAGAGAAAAGTTTATTTTCCACAAGAAACAATGGAGGATGGGTATTTAATTTTTTAATTTAAGATGTTAAATTTATCTTTAAAATTCAGTAAAATTATTATCAGAACTTCAAGATATTTAAAAACCCCAGTGGAATTTCATGGAGTATCTTCTATGTAATTTCTAAGTAGCTTCTTTTAACACATAAAAATTGTAATAATCAGAACTGGTTACCAACTCAGAAAATACCAGTCCCAGTCCTGGATTAGGTTCACAATTTGTTTAAATAGCTAAAGGTCAATGAAAAAGTCTCATTCAGGATAGTAGCAAATCTTGACAATACTGCAAAATGTTTTCTGCTGGTTCTTTAAAATGAGCCACGGTGGTATGACTGATAGCACAGTTATTACCATTATTTCAGTGCAGGGGCATACACACAAACACACATCTGAAAAGTAAAACTGGTTATTATTCAAGTTAGTAGGTGCTCATGGGGTTTAAACAAACTTTTTTGAAATTTTATTTTATTGAAGTATAGTTGGTTTACAATGTTGTGTTAATTCTACTGTATAGCAAAGTGATTCAGTTATACACACACACACACACACACACACACACACACACACACATTCTTTTCATGTTCTTTTCCATTATGGTTTGTCAAAAGATACTGAATATAATTCCCTGTGCTACGCAATAGGACCTTGTTGTTTATCCATCCTATATATACTGGTTTGCATCTGTTAATCTCAGTCTCCCAGTCTATCCCTCCTCATTCCTCCCTTCCTTGGCAACTACAAGTCTGTTCTTTATGTCTGTAAGTCTGCTTCTATTTTGTAGATAAGTTCATTTGTGTCATATTTTAGATTGCACATATACGTGATAGCATATGGTATTTATCTTTCTCTTTCTCACTTACTTCACTTAGTATGATAATCTCTAGGTCCATTCATGTTGCTGCAGATGGCCTTATTGCATTCTTTTTATGACTTAATAATATTCCATTGTGTATATGTACCATACCACTTTATCCATTCATCTGTTGATGGACACTTATGTTCTTTCCATGTCTTGGCTATTGTAAATAGTGCTGCAGTGAACACTGGGATGCGTGTATCTTTTCAAACTGTAGTTTTGTCCAGATATATGCCCAGGAATGGGATTGCAGGGTCATACTGTAACTCTGTTTTTCATTTCTTGAGGAACCTCCATACTGTTTTTCATAGTGGCTGCACCAATTTACATTCCTACCGACAGTGTAGGAGGGTTCCCTTTTCTCCATACCCTCTCCAGCATTTATTATTTATAAACATTTTTAATGATGGCCATTCTGATTGGTTTGAGGTGATACCTCATTGTAGTTTTGATTTGCATTTCTATAATAATTAGCAATAAGAACATCTTTTCATGTGTTTATTAGCCATCTGTATGTTTTCTTTGGAGAAATGTCTGTTTAGATCTTCTGCCCATCTTTTCATTGGGTTGTTCAGGGTTTCTTGCTATTGTATGAGCTATATATAGATTTTGGAACTTAATCCCTTGTGGATCACATAATCTGAAAATATTTTCCCCCAGTCTGTAAGTTGTCTTTTCATTTTGTTTATGGTTTCCTTTGCTATATAAAAGCTTTTAAGTTTGGTTAGGTCCCATTTGTTTATTTTTGCTTTTATTTCTACTGCCTTGGAAGACTGACCTAAAATAACACTGGTACAATTTATGTCAGAGAATGTTTTGCCTATGTTCTCATCTAAGAGTTTTATGGTGTCACGTTTTAAAGTCTTTAAGCCAGTTTGAGTTTATTTTTGTAAAGCTTGTAAGGATTTGTTCTAACTTCATTGATTTATATACAGATAGCCAGGCTTCCGTAATCAATCAAGCACCTAGGCTTGATTGATAATCCAAGGCTGTATATTTTCACCCTGCTTATTTAACTTATATGCAGAATATATCATGAGAAATGCCAGACTGGATAAAGCACAAGCTGGAATCAAGATTGCCAGGAGAAATAGCAATAACCTCAGATATGCAGATGACACCACCATTATGGCAGAAAGCAAAGAAGAACTAAAGAGCCTCTTGATAAAAGTGAAAGAGGAGAGTGGAAAAGTTGGCTTAAAACTCAACATTCAGAAAACTAAGATCATAGCATTTGTCCCATCACTTCATGGCAAATAGATGGGGAAACAGTGGAAACAGTGACAGACTTTATTTTGGGGGGGCTCCAAAATCACTGCAGATGGTGACTGCACCCATGAAATTAAAAGACAATTTCTTCTGGGAAGAAAAGTTATGACCAACCTAGACAGCAGATTAAAAAGCAGAGACATTACTTTGCCAACAAAGGTCCATCTAGTCAAGGCTATGGTTTTTCCATTAGTCATGTATGGATGTGAGAGTTGGACTATAAAGAAAGGTGAGCACCAAAGAACCGATGCTTTTGAACTATGGTGTTGGAGAAGACTCTTGAGAGTCCCTTGGACTGCAAGGAGATCCAAGCAGTCCATCCTAAAGGAAATCAGTCCTGAATATTCATTGGAAGGACTGATGCTGAAGCTGAAACTCCAATACTTTGTCCACCTGATGCCAAGAACTGACTCACTGGAAAAGACCCTGATGCTGGGAAAGATCAAAGGTAGGAGGAGAAGAGGGTGACTGTGGATGAGATGGTTGGAATGCATCACTGACTCAATGGACATGAGTTTGAGCAAGCTCCAGGAGTTAGTGATAGACAGGGAAGCCTGGTGTGCTACATTCCATGGGGTCACAAAGAGTCAGACATGACTGAGTTACTGAGCTGAATTGAACTGAGGCAAAGGGCAAGGTGCTTATAACTAAAATATTTAGTACTTCCAGACAACAACCTTATAGTTTAGTGGGCAAGACAAGTAAACAAATAGATGCTGTGATAGAAGTGAACCCAAGGTGAAGTGGAATATATAGAAGGTGTACCAACTGAGGCTTGGAAGGTGCACTAAGGCTCAGAGAGGACTTTCCTAAAGAGATGACATCTGCATTACTGAAAGAAAATAAAAGTCAGCCAACTGAAGGAGCCTTTCAAACAGTGGGGCAACATATAGGAGGGCCTTCAAACAGAGACCTGAGAGAGCAGATTCATTCTAGGAGATCAAAATTCAATTTATGGTTAAAGTGAAGGGTGATTTTAGAACATGCTCAAACAATTTAGAACATGCATCCACTTAAAATAAGCTGCTGTATACATAGATTGTTATATAAGAACCTCATGGTAACCACAAACCAAAAGCCAATAGAGTCACCAAAAATAAAGGGAAAGGAATGCAGGTATTGCACTAAAGTCATCAAAATAGAAGCAGAGATAGTAAGAGAAGAAGAAGGTAACAGAGAACAACAACAGCAACATAAGTAACCAGAAGACAATTAACAAAATGTCATGTATATCAATGCCATTTTGTTTGTTTTTAAGTATATATATATCAATAATTACTTCAAATGTAAATGAACTAAATGCTCCCATCAAAAGATACAGGGTGATGAATGGATTGAAAAACAAGACCCATATACATGCTGCCTATAACAGACTCACTTCAGATCCAAAGACATACACACAGACTGCAAGTGAAAGGGTGGAAAAAGATACAGGCATACCTTATTTTATTGTGCTTTACTTTATAATTGAAGGCTTTTAACACCTCTGCATCTGTCAATACTCTCAGTACCATTGTTATAACAGCAGTTGTTCATTTTGTGTCTCTATGCCACATTTTGTAATTCTTGCAATATTTCAAACTTTTTGTTATTGTTTATGTTATTATATTATATTTTATGTAATAATAATATTAATGACTATAGCCATGAAATTAGAACATGCTTGCTTCTTGCATGGAAAGCTATGACAAGCCTAGACAGCAGACAGAATATTGAAAAGCAGAGACATCACTTTGCTGACAAAGGTCCATATAGTCAATGCTACGGTCTTTCCAGTAGTCAGGTATGAATGTGAGAGTTGGACCACAAGGAAGACAAAGTGCCAAAGAATTGATGCTTTCGAATTGTGGTGCTGGAGAAGACTCTTGGGAGTCCTTTGTACAAACCAATCAATCCTGAAGGAAATCAATCCTGAATATTCATTGGAAGGACTGATGCTGAAGCTGAAGCTCCAACAGTTTGGCCACCTGATGCAAGGTGCCTGATGCTAAGAAAGACTGAGGGCAAGAGGAGAAGGGGGCAACAGAAGATGACATAGTTGGATGGCGTCACAGACTCAATGGGCATGAGTTTGAGCAAACTCTAGGAGATAGTGAGGGAGAGGGAAGGAAGCCTGGTGTGCTGTGGTCCATGGGGTCACAAAGAGTCAGACATGACTTTGTGACTGAAGAACAAGTATTAATGGTGGTCTATGATCAGTGATCTTTGATACTACTATTGCAAAATGATCACAATTAGCTGAAGACTCAAATTTTGGTTAGTATTTTTTACCAATAAAGTCTTTTTGATAAAGTTATATATGTTTTTCTTTTAGACAGTTGGACACTCAATAGACTACAGCATGTACACCTAATATTTCTATGCACTGGAAAACAAAAACAATCATGTGACTTGCTTTACCTCAATATGTGCTTTATGCGATGGTCTGGAACTGAACCCATAATATCGCCAAAGAATGCCTGTATTCCATGAAAATGAAAGCAAAAATACAGCTGGGGTAGCAATATTTATATTGGACAAAACAGACTTTAAGATGAACTGTAATGAAAGACAAATTGGAACATAAATAATGATAAAGAGATCAATCCAAGAAGAATATATAACACTTGTAAATATATAAGTACCCAACTTAGGAATACCTAAATACATAAAGGAAATATTAACAGACATAACAGGAGAAGTTGACAGTAATACAAAACAACAGGGTCCTTTAAACCCCACTTATATAAATGGGCAGATAATCTATACAGAAAACCAATAAGGAAACACTGGCATTAAATGACATATTAAAACAGATGACCTTATGAGATGCATACAGAGCATTTCACTCCAAAACTTCAGAATACACATTCTTTTAGGTACACATGGAGTATTCTCCAGGATAGGTTACATGTAAGAACACAAATGAGTCTCAATAAATTTAAAAAGATTGAAATCATATTGAGCATTTTTTCCAGTCATAATGGTTCAGTTCAGTTCAGTGACTCAGTCGTGTCTGACTCTTTACAACCCCATGAATTGTAGCACGCCAGACCTCCCTGTCCATCACCAACTCCCGGAGTTCACTCAAACTCATGTCCATCAAGTCAGTGATGCCATCCAGCCATCTCATCCTCTGTCGTCCCCTTCTCCTCCTGCCCTCAATCCCTCCCAGCATCAGAGTCTTTTTCAGTGAGTCAACTCTTCGCATGAGGTGGCCAAGGTACTGGAGTTTCAGCTTTAGCATCATTCCTTCCAAAGAAATCCCAGTGTTGATCTCCTTCAGAATGGACTGGTTGGATCCCCTTGCAGTCCAAGGGACTCTCAAGAGTCTTCTCCAACACCACAGTTCGAAAACATCAATTCTTCGGCGCTCAGCTTTCTTCACAGTACAACTCTCATATCCAAACATGACCACTGGAAAACGACAGTCTTGACTAGACAGACCTTTGTTAGTAAAGTAATGTCTCTGCTTTTGAATATGCTATCTAGGTTGGTCATAACTTTCCTTCCAAGGAGTAAGCATCTTTTAATTTCATGGCTGCAGTCACCATCTGCAGTGATTTTGGAGCCCCCCAAAAATAAAGTCTGACACTGTTTCCACTGTTTCCTCAGCAATACATGAACCGTGAACTTCCAGTTGTTCAAGCTGGTTTTAGAAAAGGCAGAGGAACCAGAGATCAAATTGCTGACATCTGCTGGATCATGGAAAAAGCAAGAGAGTTCCAGAAAAACATCTATTTCTGCTTTATTGACTATGCTAAAGCCTCTGACTGTGTGGATCAGATAAACTGGAAAATTCTGAAAGAGATGGGAATACCAGACCACCTGACCTGCCTCTTGAGAAACCTATATGCAGGTCAGGAAGCAACAGTTAGAACTGGACATGGAACAACAGACTGGTTCCAAATAGGGAAAGGGGTACATCAAGGCTGTATATTGTCACCCTGCTTATTTAACTTATATGCAGAGTACATCATGAGAAACACTGGGCTGGAAGAACCACAAGCTGGAATCAAGATTGCCGGGAGAAATATCAATAACCTCAGATATGCAGAAGACACCACCCTTATGGCAGAAAGTGAAGAGGAACTAAAAGCCTCTTGATGAAGGGGAAAGAGGAGAGTGAAAAAGTTGGCTTAAAGCTCAACATTCAGAAAATGAAGATCATGGCATCCAATCCCATCACTTCCTGGCAAATAGATGGGGAAACAGTGGAATCAGTGTCATAATGGTATGAGACTAGAAATCAGCTACAAGAAGAAACTAGGTAAAAGCACAAGTGCATGGAATCTATACAACCATTGGTGGTCACTGTAAATATCAAAAAGAAAATAAACTAACACCTTGAGACAAATGAAAGTGGAAATATAACATTCTAAAGTCTATGGGATGCAAGAAAGGCAATTCTAAGAGAGAAATTTATAGCAATACAGATTACATCAGGAAAGAAGAAAATTACAAATAATCTAAACTTATACCTAAAGGAACTAGAAAAAGAATAAATGAAGTCCAAGCTAGTAGAAGGAAAGAAATAATGAAATCATAGTGAAAACAAATGAAACAAAGAGAGAAAGAGGGAAGGAAGGGTGAATGAAGAGTTTGTTCTTTGAAAAGATAAACAAAGTTGATAAAACACTAGCCAGACACATCAAGAAAAAAGAGATTTGGCCCAGATAAATAAACTCAGAAGTGAAAGAGAAGTTAAAATGGACACCATAGAAATACAAATATAAGAAATTACTTATGAAAAATTATACACCAACAAATAGGACAAACCAGAGAAATGGAAGGATTCCTAGAAACATACAATCTTCTAAGACTGAATCCGGAAGAAACAGAAAATCTGCACAGACCAATTATTAGTGAGTAAATTGAATCAGTCATCAAAAAATTCTAACCAACCAAAGTCCAGGACTAGATGCCTTTACATGTGAATTCTACTGAACATTTAATGAAGACTTAATAATTATTCTTCTTAAACTATCCCCCCAAAAACTGAACAGAAACTCATTCTATGAGGCTGGCATCACCTTGGTACTAAAACCAGACAGAGACACTATGAAGAAGAAAATTACAAGCCAATATCACTAATGAACACAGAGGCAAAATTACTCAACAACATATTAACAAACCAAATTCAACAATTCATTAAAAAAAAATCATATACCATAATCAAGTGAGATTTATCCCAGGGAAAGAAGGGTGAATGAATATCCACAAATCAATCACTGTGATAGACCACATTAACTAAATAAAAGATAAAAATCATGGGATTATCTCAATAGATGCACAAAAAGACTTTTCACAAATTCAGCATCCATTTATGATGGATGCCCTCAACAAAGTGCGCACAAAGGGAATTTGTATGTGCTCAGTCTTAGTTGTTTCTGACTCTTTATGACCCCATGGACTGTAGCCCGCCAGGCTCCTCTGTCCCTGGGATTCTCCAGCCAAGAACACTGGAGTGGGTTGCCATTTCCTCCTACAGGGGATATTCTAACCCAGGGATCAAACATATGTTTCCTGCATTGGCAGGCAGATTCTTTACCACTGAGCCACCTAGGAAGCCCAAATGAACATATCTGAACATAAAAAGGCCACATATGATAAACCCACAGCTAATATTATACTTAATGGTGAAAGGCTGAAAGCATTTCCCTATGATCACAAACAAGACAAGGATGTCCACTCTCTCCACTTTCATTAACATAGTGCCGGAAGCCAGTGTGAGGAATCCCGCCCGTGACAAGGTCATGAGGAAGGAAGCTGACATACGCAAGGCGTGTTCAGACTTCAGGGGCCCCTCTGGAAATTCCTAAGCATGTACCCCAACAAAAAATCTGCCGGCTTTTGTGCTCTGCTTTTCCACTTTTCTGATATTCTCTGGAAAAAAGTCAATTCAGGGCTTTAGTCTTCCGCATTTGAAAGGGATGTTTCAGTTAAACCCCTCTGATAGCTCTCTAGCCTGCCTAACAGGTTCCCCAGACCTCTTACAGCTTGTGAATTGCTTACAGCCCCCCAACCGCAGGAAGCACAAAGCTTAAAAGCATCTTAAAGATACAGAGCCTTTTCTAAGAGTTAAAAATCATACTGGTGATTGGTTTTCACTGTTGACTCAATGATTGCTGCCAGGCCTCCATATTCTTTTATCTTTTAGGCACCTGGGAGGATGTTAATCAATGTATACGGGATATGGAAAAGGATATATAGTAGTTTTGATGTTAGCAACACTAGACTTTTGAGTTAATTGCTTTTCTCTTTGTTATGTATCACTGCACTCCTCTTGTATCCTTGCTATGTAAGAATGTAACTTTATTTAGAGCTTTCTGAGAGTGGCACCAGACCTTGGGAAGATCAACACAAATAAGTCTTCTGGTTGACAAACCCTTATCAGAAAAAAGGCTGTAAAATGTTAATTGGCCCTTTTGGCTGGAAGATGATGTAAATTACCTAAGACTTGTGTATACAATTAGGTATGCAGAGAGAAAAGCCTGGTTTTGGTAAGAGTCTGGACTGCTAACGCTGCATAACTTTGTGTTACCCATTGTTCTCCATGTTTTATCAAAAGTATAAAAGGCCTTCTGAACAATAAAGGATTGGACCAGTTTCTCGGACTAGTCTCTGGGCCTGGTTTCTTGGGAATCTGGCTCCCCCCGTATCTCTCTCTCTCTTCTTCTCTCCCTTTCCCTCCCTCTGCTCTTTACTCTAATTTCAGGCTGAATTTCCATCTGGGGCACGGAGGCTCGCCAAGTCTACTTACTTGCCCTGGCTGTTAAGTCCTGTGCGAAAGGGAGCCTAAGGCAAGGCACCCTTAGCTATTCGAGCGAGCGCTGGTGGCCCAATGTAGATGGTGCAAATTTCTTGTCTGGAATTTCATTGGTCTTCCGCGTAATCCAAGCTATTCAGCCCTCTTGTTCCACTTAATTTTCCTACTACACTGATGTTTCTTAATCTAATCTTATGTCGATAAATAAATAAGTCTTTCTCATGCCAGCGCCATCCACGCTTCGAATTCCCTGGATCCACCGGGGCTGGACCCCGGCAACATAGTATAAAAATTTTCATCCACAGCAATCAGACATTAAAAAATAAATAAATGAATCCATATTGGAAAGGAAAAAGTAAAACTGTTTTCAGATGACATGGTATTATATATTATAAATCCTATTGATCCTACCAAAATACTATTAGAACTAAAAAAAAAAAGTAAAGTTGCAGAAATAAAATTAGCATATAGAAATCTGTTGCATTTCTATATGCTAGTAACAAAACTATGACAGAGAGAAATTAAGAAAACCCACTTACAATTGCATCAAAAAGAATAAAATACATAGGAATAAATTTAACCAAGGAGGTTAAAAACCTGTATTCTGAAAAGTATAAGACACTAATAAAGGAAACTGAAGAAGACACAAATAAATGGAAACATATTACTTGCTCATAAACTGGAAAAACTAATATTGTTATATGCCCATACTACCCAAATCAATCTACAGATTCAGTGCATTTCCTATCAAAATACCAATGGCATTTTTTAAAGAGCTAAAATAATCCTACAACATGTATGAAAATACAAAAGATCCTGAATATTAAAGCAACCTTGAAAAAGAAGAACATAGCAGGAGGACTCACAATCTAATTGAAACTATACAACAGCATTATAGTAACAGTAATTTCATAGTTATAGTCATTTAAAAGTATGATACTGGTGCAAAAATAGACACATAGGTCAATGGAACAGAATAGAGAACCCAGGAATATACCCACATTTATATGGTCAATTAATCTACAGTGAAGGAGACAAGAATATACAATAGAGAAAAGAATAAAACTGGGCCAATTTCTTGCAACATATATAAAAATAAACTCAGAATGGATTAAAGACTAAAGTATAACCTCTGGAGTGATGAAACTCCTAGAAGAAAACGCAATCTCTGTGCTCTTTGATGTTGGTATTGATAGTGTTTTTCTGGTTTGGTCTCAGGCAAGGACAACAAAAGCAAATATAAACAAATGGACTGCATCAAAAGCTTTTTTTTTTTTTTTTTTTGGCCAGGGAGGGAAGAGGCATGCCACCCAATTTATAGGATCTTAGTTTCCCCAACCAGGGATTGAATCTGGGCCTATAGCAGTGAAAGCACCAAGTCCTAACCACTTAACCACTTGACCACTAGGTAATTGCCAAACTAAAACACTATCGCACAGAGAAGGACACCATCAGTAAAATGGAAAGGCAAACTCCTGATTGGAGAGGATATTAGCAAATGTTGTGTCTAATAAGCTAATATCTAGATGGGATAACCCTTTGCATAGAAAAGCAAATAATCAATAATATCTAGATTGTATAAAGAAGTCATACAAATCAATGTCAAGTAAAATCCAATTTAAAGATGGGAAGATGATGTGAAAAGACATTTCTCCAAAGAATGCATATAAATGACCAATAGACATATGAAAAGATGCTCAATATGACTAATACTCAGGGAAACACAAATCAAAACCACAGTGAGATACCATCTTTTTGATGATCAAAAAGATAACAAAATAACAAATGTTGGCAAGGATATGGAGAAAAAGGAACCCTGACACACTGCATATAATAAATATATGTAGTACACTCCATGTAGTACATGACCCCAGTAGTTATTTATGGGTATGAGAGTTGAAGGTTGAGCGGAGAAGAATTTATGCTTTTGAACTGTGGTGCTGGAGAAGACACTTGAGACTCTTGAGAGTCCCTTGGACAGGAAGGAGATCAGACCAGTCAATTCTAAGGGAAATCAACACTGAATATTCATTGGAAGGACTGATACTGAAGTTGAAGCTCCAATACTTTGGCCACCCGATGTGAAGAACCGACTCACTGGAGAACACTGTGGTGCTGGGAATGATAGAGGAGAGTGGGGCCACAGAGGATGAGATGGTTGGATGGCATCATGGACTTAATGGACGTGAGTTTGAGCAAACTCCAGCAAAGAGTAAAAGACAGGGAAGCCTGGTGTGCTGCAGTCCATGGAGTCACAAAGAGTCGGATACTACCGAGCAACTAAACAACACGCACTCTTGGTGGGAATGTTAATTGGCATAGCCACTATGGAAGAACTTCCTCAAGAAATTAAAAATAGAACTACCATGCTGCTGCTGCTGCTGCTAAGGCACTTCAGTCGTGTCCGACTCTGTGCGACCCCATAGACGGCAGCCCACCAGGCTCCCCCGTCCCCGGGATTCTCCAGGCAAGAACGCTGGAGTGGGTTGCCATTTCCTTCTCCAAAGAACTACCATATGATCTAGCAATTCCACTGCTGGATATTTGCCCTAAGAAAATAAAAACACTAAATTGAAAAGATAGATGTGTTCACTGCAGCATTATTTACAATGGCCAAGAAGCAACCTAAATATCCATCAGTAGATGAACCAATAAAGATGGGATACACACACAGACACAGTGAACTATTACTCAGGCATAAAAAATAATGAAATCCTGCTATTTACAACATGAATGGACCTAGAGAGTATTATGGTAAATGAAGTAGGTCAGACAAAGAAAGAAAAATACTATATGACCTCACTTGTATGTAAAATCTAAAAGTCAAACAAAGTAAAATAGAAACAGATGTAGTTACAGAGAACAAACTGGTGGCTGAAATAAGTGAAGGGAATTAAGAGGTACAAACCTGTAATTACACAAGGATAATAATAATTCACAGGGATATAATATACAGTATAGGAATATAGCAATAATACTGTAATAATTTTGTGTGGTAACAAATGATTACTAAATTTATCATGATGATCACTGTGTTATTACTTTGATTGTCAAATCACTATGTTGTACACCTGAAATGAACATAATATTGTATGTCAACTGTACTTTAATAAAATAAAATAAGTTATATGGCAAGCTAATTAAAAAAGAAATTCAACTTTATGGTAACTAATACAGAACAAGTATAGATTTAACTTAGTTTTTTTGCAACATGTATATCGGTGGTTTTTCACAATTAATTCAGCAAATGTTTGTTGTACATCTGCTAATCAAGCTACTGTTAGAAACTAGGGGTACAGTCAAGGTCCCTACCTTCTATATTCAAATTTTAATTGGGAATTCAAGAATTCAAATTATTCTAACTTAGGAAATGGATAATTAACAAGTAAATATGTAAATAACATATTGTATCAAGAACTATGAAAAACTATACTAAATGATAATACAGAGAGAAATATATTTAGATACCATCTTAGAGGTGGCATTGAGTTGAGATAAAAGGGTTTATATGAACCAGAAATGTGAAAAAATGTGGAAAGACTAATCTACATTCTTAAAAAGGAAAAAAGATTAGTGATGGAACAGATACATAAACAATTATAGACCAATACATCTGAAAACTTAAAGAAAAAGCATTCTAGAAAATAGTTTTTCAAACATGACTCTAAAGGAAATACAGGAGTTGAGCAATATTTTAACTATGAAGAAACTTAATCAGTATTTAACAGTCTTTAAGGAGGGTGAGAGAGCACTAGCACAGAAAATTTCCATCCTAACTTGCAAAATGAAGTTATCAAGTTTGCATATACCAATTCGGGCAAGGTATATGGGGTTCTTTTACAAGGGCATTAATCCCACTTATGAGAGCTCTACCCTCATGAATTACCTCTCTAAGGCCTCACTGCTGCTGCTGCTGCTGCTAAGTCACTTCAGTCATGTCCGACTCTGTGCGACCCCATAGACGGCAGCCCACCAGGCTTTGGGATTCTCTAGGCAAGAACACTGGAGTGGGTTGCCATTTCCTTCTCCAATGCACAAAAGTGAAAAGTGAAAGGGAAGTCGCTCAGTCGCGTCCGACGCTTTGCGACCCCATAGACTGCAGCCTACCAGGCTCCTCCGTCCATGGGATTTTCCAGGCAAGAGTACTGGAGTGGGGTGTCATCACCTTCTCCAAAGGCCTCACTATTACCATCATATTGGGCATTAAGATTTCAATATATGAATACTAAGCAAACGCAGACATTCACACCATAGCAATGTGCAACAATGGGAACACTTACATATATTGCTAGCAGAAGTATAAATTGGCACAAGCAATTTGAAAGATATTTTTACATTGTCAGACAAAGTTGAAGATGCATATATCTTGAGCAATTCAACAACCTGTGGTTACCTTAGAGAAACCCATGCACAGGTGAATCAAGAGATATGTGAAAGTATATCTGTAGCATCATTTTTCTGAAAGGAAAAAATTTGAAACTCTAATTTCCTTTCATAGAGGAATGGATAAACATTCTCTTGCATAATTACACTATAGAAATAATACATTATACAGCTGTGAGAGAAATAAACACAGCAACACAAATCAACATGAATGTATTTCACAAGCATAATATTGAAGGAAAAAGGAATGGCAAACGACTTCTACATTCTTGCCTTAAGAACCCCATGCACAGTATAAAAATGCAGAAAGATGTGACACTGAGAGATGAACTCCCCAGGTCGGAAGCTGTCCAAAATGCTCGTGGAGAAGAGTGGAGAAATAGCTCCAGAATGAATGAAAAGTCTGAGTCAAAGTGGAAAAAATGTCCAGTTGTGGATGTGTCTGGTGGTAAAAGTAAAGTCCAATCCTGTAAAGAACAGTATTGCATAGATCCCTGGAATGTTAGGTCCATGAATCAAGGTAAATTGGAAGTGGTCAAACAGGAAATGGCAAGAATGAACATCATTTTAGAAATCGGTGAACTAAAATGGACTGGAATGGGCAACAATCCCTTAGAAGAAACGGAGTAGCCCCCATGTCAACAAAGTCTCAAAAACGACAGAATGATCTCGCTTCATTTCCAAGGCAAACCATTCAGTATCACAGTAATCCAAGTCTATGCCCCAACCACTAATGCCAAAGAAGCTGAACAGTTCTATGAAGACCTACAGGACCTTCTAGAACTAACAGCAAAAAAAGATATATTTTCATCACAGGGGATTGGAATGCAAAAGTAAGAAGTCAAGAGATACCTGGAGTAACAGGCTAGTTTGGCCATGGAGTACAAAATGAATCAGGGAAAAGGCTAACAGAGTTTTGCCAAGAGAACACACTAGTCAGAGCAAACACCCTCTTCCAACAACATGAGAGATGACTCTGCACGTGAACATCACCAGATGGTCAACACTGAAATCAGATTGATTACATTCCTTGCAGCCAGAGAGGAAGAAGCTCTATACAGTCAGCAAAAACAAGACCAGGAGCTGACTGTGGCTCAGATTATGAACTCCTAATTGCCAAATTCAGACTTAAACTGAAGAAAGTAGGGAAAACCACTAGACCATTTAGATATGACCTAAATCAAATCCCTTATGATTATAGAGTGGAAATGACAAATAGATTCCAGGGATTAGATTTGATAGAGTACCTGAAGAACTATGGATGGAAGTTCATAATATTGTACCAGAGGTGGTGATCAAGACCATCCCCAAGAAAAAGGAATGCAAAAAGGCAAAATGGTAGTCTGAGGAGGCCTTACAGATAGCTGAGAAAAGAAGAGAAATGAAAAGCAAAGGAGAAAAGGAAAGATAAACCCATCTGAATACAGAGTTCACAGAATAGCAAGGAGAGACAAGAAAGCCTTCCTAAGTGAACAGTGCAAAGAAACAGAGCGGGGGTGGGCGGGGGGGGGGGGGATAAAAAAAACAGAATGGGGAAAGACTAGAGATCTCGTCAAGAAAATCAGAGATACAAAGGGAATATTTCATGGAAAGATGGGCACAGTAAAGGATAAAAATGGTATGGACCTAACACAAGCAGAAGAGGTGGAAAGAATACACAGAACTATACAAAAAAGATCTTAATGATGCAGATAGCCATGGTGGTGTGATTGCTCACCTAGAGCCAGACATTTTGTAGTAAGAGGTCAAGGGGCCCTTAGCATCACTACAAACAAGCTAATGGAGGTGATGGAATTCCAGTTGAGCTATTTCAAATCCTAAAAGATGATGCTGTGATAGTGCTGCGCTCAATATGCCAGCAAATTTGGAAAATTCAGCAATGGCCACAGAACTGGAAAAGGTCTGTTTTCATTCCAATCCAAAGAGAGGCAACACCAAAGAATGCTCAAACTACCACACAATTGCACTCATTTCACACACTAACGAAGTGATGCTCAAAATTCTCCAAGACAGGCTTCAACAGTACGTGAACTGAGAACTTCCAGATGTTCCAGCCAGCTTTAGAAAAGGCAGAGGAACCGACATCAAGTTGCCAACATCTGCAACAAGAGAATTTTAGAAAAACACCTGCTTCTGCTTTATTGACTATGCCAGAGCCTTTCACTGTGTGGATCACAATAAACTGGAAAATTCTTCAAGAGATAGGAATACCAGACCACCTGATCTGCCTCTTGAGAAACCTGTATGCAGGTCAGGAAGCAACAGTTAGAACTGGACATGGAACAACGGACTGGTTCCAAATTGGGAAAGAAGTACGTCAAGGCTATATATTGTCACCCTGTTTATTTAATATATGCAGAGCACATCATGCGAAATGCCATGCTGGATGAAGCACAAGTGGGAATCAAGATTGCCAGGAGAAATAGCAATAACCTCAGATATGCAGATGACACCACCCTTATGACAGAAAGCAAAGAAACAGAATCTCGTGATGAAAGTAAAAGAGGAGAGTGAAAAAGTTGGCTTAAAACTCAGCATTAAAAAAACAAAGATCATGGCATCTGGTCTCATCACTTCATGGCAAACAGACGGGGAAACAATGAAACAATGACAGACTTTATTTTCTTGGATTCAAAAATCACTGCAGATTGTGACTACAGCCATGAAATTAAAAGACGGTTTCTCCTAGGAAGAAAACCTATGATAAACTCACATAATGTCTTAAAAAGCAGAGACATTCTTTTGCCAACAAAGGTCCATCTAGGCAAAGTTATGGTTTTTCCAGTAGTCATGCATGGATGTGAGAATTGGACCATAAAGAAGGCTGAGAACCAAAGAATTGATGCTTTTGAACTGTGGTGTTGGAGAAGACTCTTGAGAGTCCCTTGGACTGCAAGGAGGTCAATCCAATCCATTCTAAAGGGAATCAACCCTGAATATTTATTGGAAGCACTGATACTGAAGCTGAAGCTCCAATACTTTGGCCACCCGATATGAAGAGCTGACTCATTGGAACAGACCCTGATGCTGGGAAAGATTGAAGGCAGGAAGAGAAGGGGATGACAAAGGATGAGCTGGTTGGATGGCATCACCAACTCGATGGACATGAATTTGAGAAAACTCCAAGAGATGGTGAAAGACAGGGAAGCCTGCCATGCTGCAGTCAACGGAGTAGCAAAAAGTTGGGCACAACTGAGACTGAACAAGAACACCTGAAATATAATATGGCATGTGAAACTGAATAGGGGGAAAAATTAAGATTCCATTAAAGTACTGGAATAGTTTGAACTTTTTCCTGAAGATAATGTATGGGCCACTGAATTTTCTAAGTAGTTTTTAAGCAAGCACAGAAAATACAAAGCAGAGAGAGAAACTGGTAACTGACTTCATAGAGCACAGAAATTCTGCTAATTGAGAGCTTGCAGAAGGGAATTCTGAATAGAAATTCCCTAGGGGCAGGAGGAGAGGGGGACGACAGAGGATGAGATGGCTGGATGGCATCACTGACTCGATGGACTTGAGTCTGAGTGAACTCCAGGAGTTGGAGATGGACAGGGAGGCCTGGCGTGCTGTGATTTATGGGGTCGCAAAGAGTTGGACACGACTGAGCAACTGAACTGAACTGAACTGAGGGTACCTGCAATCATGCTTCCTGAATATGGAAACCTAGCATATCTCCTCCTGAAAGCATTTGAATTAACAAATTATAGCTACTTAAGAGTTTTGCCAAGAAAATGCACTGGTCATAGCAAACACCTTCTTCCAACAACACAAGAGAAGACTCTACACATGGACATCACCAGATGGTCAACACCGAAATCAGATTGATTATATTCTATGCAGCCAAAGATGGAGAAGCTCTATACAGTCAGCAAAAACAAGACCAGGAGCTGACTGTGGCTCAGATCATGAACTCTTCATTACCAAATTCAGACTTAAACTGAAGAAAGGGGAAATTGCTAGACCATTCAGGTATGACCTAAATCAAATCCCTTACGATTATACAGTGGAAGTGAGAAATAGATTTAAGGGCCTAGATCTGATAGATAGAGAGCCTGATGAACTATGGACTGAGGTTCGTGACATTGTACAGGAGACAGGGATCAAGACCACCCCCATGGAAAAGAAATGCAAAAAAGCAAAATGGCTGTCTGGGGAGGCCTTACAAATAGCTGTGAAAAGAAGAGAGGCGAAAAGCCAAGGAGAAAAGGAAAGATATAAGCATCTGAATGCAGAGTTCCAAAGAATAGCAAGAAGAGATAAGAAAGCCTTCTTCAGGGATCAATGCAAAGAAATAGAGGAAAACAACAGAATGGGAAAGACTGGAGATCTCTTCAAGAAAATTAGAGATACCAAGGGAACATTTCATGCAAAGATGGGCTCAATAAAGGACAGAAATGGTCTGGACCTAACAGAAGCAGAAGATATTAAGAAGAGGTGGCAAGAATACACAGAAGAACTGTGCAAAAAAGATCTTCATGACCCAGATAATCATGATGATGTGATCACTAATCTAGAGCCAGACATCTTGGAAAGTGAAGTCAAGTGGGCCTTAGAAAGCATCACTACAAACAAAGCTAGTGGAGTGGAGATGATGGAATTCCAGTTGAGCTAGTTCAAATCCTGAAAGACGATGCTGTGAAAGTGCTGCACTCAATATGCCAGCATATTGGAAAACTCAGCAGTGGCCACAGGACTGGAAAAGGTCAGTTTTCATTCCAATTCCAAAGAAAGGCAATGCCAAAGAATGCTCAAACTACTGCACAATTGCACTCATCTCACATGCTAATAAAGTAATGCTCAAAATTCTCCAAGCCAGGCTTCAGCAATATGTGAATCGTGAACTCCCTGATGTTCAAGCTGGTTTTAGAAAAGGCAGAGGAACCAGAGATCAAATTGCCAACATCCGCTGGATCATGGAAAAAGCAAGAGAGTTCCAGAAAAACATCTATTTCTGCTTTATTGACTATGCCAAAGCCTTTGACTGTGTGGATCACAATAAACTGGGGAAAATTCTGAAAGAGATGGGAATACCAGACCACCTGACTTGCCTCTTGAGAAATCTGTATGCAGGTCAGGAAGCAACAGTTAGAACTGGACATGGAACAACAGACTGGTTCCAAATAGGAAAAGGAGTATGTCAAGGCTGTATATTGTCACCCTGCTTATTTAACTTCTATGCAGAGTACATCATGAGACATGCTGGACTGGAAGAAACAGAAGCTGGAATCAAGATTGCCGGGAGAAATATCAATAACCTCAGATACTCAGATGACACCACCCTTATGGCAGAAAGTGAAGAGGAGCTAAAAGCCTCTTGATGAAAGTGAAAGAGGAGAGTGAAAAAGTTGGCTTAAAGCTCACCATTCAGAAAACGAAGATCATGGCATCCAGTCCCATCACTTCATGGGAAATAGATGGGGAAACAGTGGAAACAGTGTGAGACTTTATTTTTTGGGGCTCCAAAATCACTGCAGATGGTGATTGCAGCCATGAAATTAAAAGATGCTTACTCCTTGGAAGAAAAGTTATGACCAACCTAGATAGTATATTCAAAAGCAGAGACATTACTTTGCCGACTAAGGTCTGTCTAGTCAAGGCTATGGTTTTTCCTGTGGTCATGTATGGATGTGAGAGCTGGACTGTGAAGAAGGCTGAGCGCCAAAGAATTGATGCTTTTGAACTGTGGTGTTGGAGAAGACTCTTGAGAGTCCCTTGGACTGCAAGGAGATCCAACCAGTCCATTCTGAAGATCAGCTCTGGGATTTCTTTAGAAGGCGTGATGCTGAGGCTGAAACTCCAGTACTTTGGCCACCTCATGCGAAGAGTTGACTCATTGGAAAAGACTCTGATGCTGGGAGGGATTGGGGGCAGGAGGAGAAGGGGACGACAGAGGATGAGATGGCTGGATGGCATCATGGACTCGATGGACGTGAGTCTGAGTGAACTCTGGGAGATGGTGATGAACAGGGAGGCCTGGCGTGCTGCAATTCATGGGACCGCAAAGAGTCGGACATGACTGAGTGACTGAACTGAACTGAACTGAACTGAACTACTTAAGATAACTTAAATTTGGAATCAGGAGGGGAGAAGCAGAGTGAGGCACAATAGGAAAAAGAGGTATACCTCAGAGGTATCACACAACTTGTTTCTGCTTCTCCCTTAAATATTAAAGGACCACCAGTTACAGAAAGCTTTGAACAGATTCAGAGACTTAAATCAATAAACAGAACAACTCAATTCAGAGGACATAGCACACAGCAGGAAGCAAAAGAAAGTTCACAAAAAAATATACTGTGTACACAGAAATAAGAGACGATATTATACACATAAAAGGTGACTAAGATGCTATAAAATGAGAAAGAAGAAAGGAATTTGAAACGTGTATAAATGTAGTCACAATTTTTTAAAAAAAATCAGAGGTTTGAAAGCAAAATGATAGACATGGAAAACTGAAAATCTCAGTATGCTTGGCCAAGCCTTCAGTCCTGGGTCCTTCCTAGATCTTGTAGATAACCAACTATCCAATCAAACAAAATAGTCACCAATACATAATTGTTCTGTGGCTGCTTATATGAGATTATTATATAGTCAGTGGACAATAACAAAATGATACTGATGATTTGAAAAGACCAACTGGTGCTTGAAACCAATGTTAGAGTCAGTGGTGTGGCTTGCCCAAAGCAGTAATTGGATCAAGTTTGATGGTGCCATGGTTTAGGGCATAGAAGTTTGATGACATCCCTTCAATTGCCCCAGCATGGGGTTTCCTTCACCTGGCAGGATCTCATTCTGAGTGGGCAGAATGCCATCACCACCAACCAAGTGTATATTCATTGAGGAAATAGGAAACTCAAGAAGCGTTTACTGAACATCCTATAAACTGATCTCTCCTGAATTGCCCTGCTGAGAAATTCTTAGAATTTCTCCTGAGTTTTAAGATACATATCAGAGTGCTTGTTTTCACAAATACATTTGTGTGTCCACTTCAAAAAATAGACCCAGCCCTGTCAAATTTTATAATACGAAGAAAAAAAGTGATGATTTAAAAAACCTATAGAAAGGCACCTCATTTAAATAATAAGAGTCAATGTGTCATCTGACTTCCCATTAGTAAAACTGAATACACAAGGCTGGAGAAAATGCCTTCAAAATTTTGAAGTCTCTATCTAGCCAAATTATCTAGCTGGTTAATGTAAAATAAAGATATTTTGGGGTATTCAGAGTCTCAAAAATTTTATGTTCACACACCCTTCAACAAAGAGGTACTAAAAAATGTGTTTTTAACAAAACAAGAAAGATCAAAGCATTGGACCCAGTAAATGGTGACTTCAACCCAGGGAATAAAGAAAGAAAATTTCAGGAAACAAGTACTAGGTTACCTCTGCATTTACCACAAGGAAAATATTATGGAGCACCATTTTAATTACCTACTGGAAAACTTAGAAAACTGAGCACATTTTTAAAGTGAAATTATTAACTTTATGGGAAATATTGTAAATATACATATAGGAAAACTTGATTATAACTTTCTCAGTAGTTAACAACATGTATATATTAAATAACAATATAAATACTATAAATTTAGCTAAACACTATGATATTAACTTGAAAAAAGAGATGTACAGGTAGGTATACTATGTGGCAGAAATAGTTTCATGTGTCATATAAGAAGCCAATAATGAACAAAATTACATATTAAGAGAGCAGTATAAGAATATTTATTTGAGATAATGGAGACATTTCAGAACAAAGAGCTGCAAAAATCAAAACTGTTTTCTTTTGGTAACTAAAGTGAGGAATGAGGAGAAATGGGGCCATGGTGGCGTTGTAATATTATTTGTTTTGTTTTACCCGACTTATGTTGATAAAAATAAAAATTTTTATAAAAGATGATAAATGAGATGGACGAACCTAGAGCCTGTTATACAGAGTGAAGTAAGTCAGAAAGAAATATTAATGCATATATATGGAATCTAGAAAAATAGTACTGATGAAACTATTTACAGAGAAGAATTGGAGATGCAATTGTAGATAATGGTCTGGTGGACACAGTAGGGGACTGAGAGGGTAGGACAAACTGAGAAAGCAGCACTAACGTATATACACTATCATATATAAAATATGTAAAATGTAAAATAGAAAACTAGTGGGAAGCTCCTGTATAACACAGGGAGCTCAACCTGGTGCTCTGTGATGACCTAGGGGGGTGGAATGGGGGAGGGGGTGGAGGGAGGCTCAAGAAGGAAGGGATAATATATATAATTATGACTGATTTGCACTGATGTATGGCAGAGGCCACCACAACATTGTAAAGCAATTATTCTCCAATAAAAGAATAAGAAATTTTTAAAAAGATAATGTCAGCACCATGCAAGATGGATGAGAAGAAGGAGGAGGTGCATTTTACTTTTATATTTTCTATTTTTCTCTTCTTAGGAAATGGTATATCTCGGTACCAATGACAGAAAATGACGCGCTGAAAGAGGTTAGAGGAAATCGAGCGGCTTTTCTAGACTGCTTTGTTGCAAATAGTCTTTTCCTGCTGACTTTTCCTTTGTTGACAATACCTGAGATTCCTGGGTTTTTACCAATATCTTCACCGCGGGGTAGTCAGTTAATAGCAAATTGGCCTGCTTGTTTTCCTTCATTTATTGTGGTCGTAGCTGACATGGAGACCTTTCAGACAAATGATTCATTCCTTACTTGGACCAGAATCAGAGTGCCTCCAAATATTCTGACTGAAGATGAAAGACACAATGTGTCTGATGTGATCCTATCACAGGATGGAATATTTTTTTTAATAAATGGTATTCTCTACTTTAAAAATTATGATACATTTACAAGACTGGGAAGCAATGCAAGTCTTCCTGATGGTGGAATTATTGGCATTACATCAAGAAAATGGTGTTGGATCAACTATTTTTTAAAGGTTAGTAAAAGATTACATATATATGTATATTACACCTGCACATTTAGATGTATTTACCGAACTGTTTAATCTTCCCAGGTGGCCTAGAGGTAAAGAATTTGCCTGCCAATGCAGGAGATGCGGGTTCAATCCCTGGGTCGGGAAGATCCCCTGGAGAAGGAAATGGCAACCCACTCTAGTATTCTTGTCTGAGAAATCCCATGGACAGAGGAACCTGGTGGGCTACAGTCTGTGGGGTTGCAAAAGAGTTGGACGTGACTTAGCGACTAAATAACAGCAGCAGCTATTTTTGGTTGTAGGTTTTTTTCTTTTATCTCTTTATTTACATTGTGCCACTCCTTCTGGCCTGTAGAGTTTATCCTGAAAAGTCAGATAATTCTCTTATGGTAGTTCCCCTATATATAACTGGTTGCTTTTCTCTTGTTGCTCTTAAGATTCTCTCTTTATCTTTAATTTTTTTTTTTTGTCACTTTAATTATATTTTGTCTCTGTGTTCATCTTGTTTGGCAACCCTCTGTGCTTCCTGGACCTGGATATCTGTTTCTTTTCTCAGGTTAGTGAAGTTTTCAGCTCTTATTTCTTCAAATGAATTCTCTGCCCCTTTCTTTCTCTCTTCTCCTTTCTTTTATCTTCTCCCCAATAATGCAAATGTTAGTATGATGTTGCATTGATATGGTCCCAAAGGGAGATGGTTTTCACTACTCTGTCTTCCTGACCACTGATTAATTTCTCTGTATCATCTAATCTTATTGTCAATACCTTCTACGATGTTTTTCATTTTAGCTTTTATATTCCTTTGCTCTAGCTCTTTTTATATATTTTCTAACTCTGTTGAAATTCTTACTATATTCATTCATTCTCCCAAATTCATTGAGCATTTTGTGTTCATTATCTTGATCTTTTTATCAGATATATTGCTTATCTCCACTTTGCTAAATTCTTTTTCTGGGATTTTGTCTTGTTTCTTCATTTGGAACATAATCATCTGCCTCATTTTCCCAGTTCTTTACTGTTTACTTCTATGTGTTAGATAGGTCAGCTGTGTCTCCTGAACTTTTAGAAGTAGCTTTACATAGGAGGCAGTCTGTGAGGCCCAGCAGCACACCCCTTTAGTTATGAGAACTATATTCTTTAGTGGTACCGCTGACGTGGATGGTGGGGCTGATTAATGGGCATGCTGATCAGTGAGGCTGGCACCTGGCCTAGCTGGCTGTGAGGCTGCCCTTTGGGTGGTGGCTGTGTGCCCGCTGGAGAGCAGGGTAGGCTTTCTGCTTGGTTGGTTGTGTGGCCCAGCAGATATGGGGCTTCTGCAACCCCTTGGAGGACAGGGCTGGATTTCTGTGTAGCTGTCTGCATGGATCAGGTGGCCTCTTGGCTGGTGTGAACCTGTTGCAGAATGGGGCCAAGTCAAACAACTCTGAATACAAAGTTAAAACAAATTAATGCAAGCTACCAGAGCTTCCCTAAGATGACGTATGTAACAGCTACACCCCCATATCAATTAAATAAATTGAATTTGTTATTTAAAAACCTTACCACAGAGAAAACTTCACGCCAAGAGTATTTCACCAGTGAATTCTATGATATATTTTTAAAATAAATGCCACAATTTCTAAAATCTTTCAGAAAACTGAACAAGGAGGATACTTCCTGATTTATTCAGCAAGGCCAGCATTATGTGATACCACAACCAAGAATAACACATGACAAGCATATAAAACTGAAAACCAATATATCTTACTAACAAATATTTAAAACCTATGAACAAAGTGTTAGTAAACCAGATCTAAAAATATATAAAAGGAAAATACATCATGACCAAGTGGGTTTATATTAGGAATAAAAGAGTGACTTGCAATAGAAAATCAATCAACATAATTCACCTTATTAGGAAATAATTTTTAAAACCCATATGATCATCTCAGTAGGTACATATAAAAGCATTTGACAAAATGTAGTATACACAATTGATTTTAAAAAATCAGCAGATTAAGAATAAAAGAGAACTTCCTCAACCTAACACAGAACATTTATGAGAAACTTTAAGCTAACATTGTCCAGTGGTAAGAGACTGTTATTTACTCTGCTCAGATTTTATGTAAAAATGCTGTTGTTGGTTAAACTTACCATTTGGAGTTCATTTTTTATTAACACCATTTGCTCCTTTGTTCCTTTCTTCCATTTCTTGCTTAAAATAAGGAAAAAAGGTGAGAATGTTTGCCGACACCACATCTATTCAACATTGTATTGACAGTTCTAGCAGGTGCAATGAGTTAAGAAGTGAATAAAAAGAATCTGTATTGAAAAGGAGACTGTCTTTATTCAAACACCTTTAAATATAGAAAAGATTATGAAATCTATTTTTTTTTAAGTTACAGGGCTAATAAATGTGTTTACCAGGTTGCAGTATGTTAATATCAATATAAAAAAATCAACTGCATATTTATATAGCAATTTAATTTTGTATATGAAAGATATAAACATATAAATGAGCAATCAGAAATAAAAGGAATCCAAATTGGAAAAGAAGAAGTAAAACTCTCACTGTTTCCAGATGACATGATCCTCTATATCGAAAACCCTAAAGACTCCACCAGAAAATTACTAGAGCTAATCAATGAATACAGTAAAGTTGCAGGATATAAAATCAACACACAGAAATCCCTTGCATTCCTATACACTAACAATAAGAAAGTAGAAAAAGAAATTAAGGAAACCATTCACCATTGCAACGAAAAGAATAAAGTACTCAGGAATATATCTACCTAAAGAAACTAAAGACCTATATATAGAAAACTATAAAACACTGGTGAAAGAAATCAAAGGGGACACTAATAGATGGAGAAATATACCATGTTCATGGATCAGAAGAATCAATATAGTGAAAATGAGTATACTTCCCAAAGCAATCTACAGATTCAATGTAATCCCTATCAAGCTACCAGCGGTATTTTTCACAGAGCTAATGGAAAAAGCAAGAGAGTTCCAGAAAGACATCTATTTCTGCTTTATTGACTATGCCAAGTCCTTTGACTGTGTGGATCGCAATAAACTGGAAAATTCTGAAAGAGATGGGAATACCAGACCACCTGACATGCCTCTTGAGAAATCTGTATGCAGGTCAGGAAGCAACACTTAGAACTGGATATAGAACAACAGACTGCATCCAAATAGGGAAAGGAGTATGTCAAGGCTGTATATTGTCACCCTGCTTATTCAACTTATATGCAGAGTACATCATGAGAAATGCTGGACTGGGAGAAACAGAAGCTGGAATCAAGATTGCCCAGAGAAATATCAATAACCTCAGATATGCAGATGACACCACCCTTATGGCAGAAAGTGAAGAGGAGCTAAAAGCCTCTTGATGAAAGTGAAAGAGGAGAGTGAAAAAGTTGGCCTAAAGCTCAGCATTCAGAAAGCTAAGATCATGGCATCCGGTCCCATCACTTCATGGGAAATAGATGGGGAAACAGTGGAAACAGTGTGAGACTTTATTTTTTGGGGGCTCCAAAATCACTGCAGATGGTGATTGCAGCCATGAAATTAAAAGATGCTTACTCCTTGAAAGAAAAGTTATGACCAACCTAGATAGTATATTCAAAAGCAGAGACATTACTTTGCCGACTAAGATCCGTCTAGTCAAGGCTATGGTTTTTCCTGTGGTCATGTATGGATGTGAGAGTTGTACTGTGAAGAAGGCTGAGTGCTGAAGAATTGATGCTTTTGAACTGTGGTGTTGGAGAAGACTCTTGAGAGTCCCTTGGACTGAAAGGAGATCCAACCAGTCCATTCTGAAGGAGATCAAGCCTGGGATTTCTTTGGAAGGAATGATGCTAAAGCTGAAGCTCCAGTACTTTGGCCACCTCATGCGAAGAGTTGACTCATTGGAAAAGACTCTGATGCTGGGAGGGATTGGGGGCAGGAGGAGAAGGGGACGACAGAGGATGAGATGGCTGGATGGCATCACGGACTCGATGGACGTGAGTCTGAGTGAACTCTGGGAGTTGGTGATGGACAGGGAGGCCTGGCGTGCTGCAATTCATGGGACCGCAAAGAGTCGGACATGACTGAGTGACTGAACTGAACTCAGAACAAATAATTTCACAATTTGTATGGAAATACAAGAAACCTCAAATAGTCAAAGCAATCTTGAGAAAGAAGAATGGAACTGGAGGAATCAACCTGCCTGACTTCAGGCTCTACTACAAAATCACAGTCATCAAAACAGTATGGTACCGGCACAAAGACAGAAATATAGATCCATGGAACAAAATAGAAAGCCCAGAGATAAATCCATGCACCTATGGACACCTTATCTTCAACAAAGGAGGCAAGAATATGCAATGGATTAAAGACAATCTCTTTAACAAGTGGTGCTGGGAAAACTGGTCAACCACTTGTAAAAGAATGAAACTAGAACACTTTCTAACACCATACACAAAAATAAACTAAAAATGGATTAAAGATCTAAACTTAAGACCAGAAACTATAAAATTCCTAGAGGAGAACATAGGCAAAACACTCTCAGACATAAATCACAGCAGGATCCTCTATGATCCACCTCCCAGAATACTGGAAATAAAAGCAAAAATAAACAAATGGGACCTAATTAAAATTAAAAGCTTCTGCACAACAAAGGAAACTATAGGCAAGGTGAAAAGACAGCCTTCAGAATGGGAGAAAATAATAGCAAATGAAACAACTGACAAACAACTAATCTCAAAAATATACAAGCAACTTATGCAGCTCAATTCCAGAAAAATAAACTACCCAATCAAAAAATGGGCCAAAAAACTAAATAGACATTTCTCCAAAGAAGACATACAGATGGCTAACAAACACATGAAAAGATGCTCAACATCACTCATTATTAGAGAAATGCAAATCAAAACCACAATGAGGTACCACTTCACACCAGTCAGAATGGCTGCGATCCAAAAATCTGCAAGCAATAAATGCTGGAGAGGGTGTGGAGAAAAGGGAACCCTCCTACACTGTTGCTGGGAATGCAAACTAGTACAGCCACTTTGGAGAACAGTGTGGAGATTCCCTAGAAAACTGGAAATAGAACTGCCATATGACCCAGCAATCCCACTGCTGGGCATACACACCGAGGAAACCAGAATTGAAAGAGACACGTGTACCCTAATGTTCATCACAGCACTGTTTATAATAGCCAGGTCATGGAAGCAACCTAGATGTCCATCAGCAGATGAGTGGATAAGAAAACTGTGGTACATATACACAGTGGAGTATTACTCAGCCATTAAAAGGAATATATTTGAATCCGTTCTAATGAAGTGGATGAAACTGGAGCCAATTATACAGAGTGAAGTAAGCCAGAAAGAAAAATACCAATACGTTTACTAACACATATAATTTAGAAAAATGGTAATGATAACCCTGTATACAAGATGGCAAAAGAGACACAGATGTATAGAACAGACTTTTGGACTCTGTGGGAGAAGGAGAGGGTGGGATGATTTGGGAGAATGGCATTGAAATATGTATACTATCATGTAAGAAATCGCCAGTCTAGGTTCGATACAGGATACAGGATGCTTGGGGTCGGTGCACTGGGATGACCCAGAGAGATGATATGGAGAGAGAGGTGGGAGGGAGGTTCAGGACTGGGAACTCATGTACACCCGTGGCAGATTCATGTCAATGTATGGCAACACCAATATAGTATTGTAAAGTAAAATAAAAATAATGAATTAAAAAAAAAGAAATAAAGAAATTTAAAAATACTGTTTAAAGAGAATTTAAAATATTAAATACTCAGGAATAAACCTGATAAAAGACATGGCAAATATATACACTTTAAAACTACAAATATCATTGAGTAAAGTAAAAGACATGTAAAATGTATCATAGGTTGAAATGTATGAAAATGTAGTTTGTTCATAGGTGGAAAAAATGTAATATTGTTACAATGAGAATTCTTGAGAAAAGCAGCACTTCAATTAGAATCCTATTGGCTTTCATAGAAATTAAGAAGCTGATTATATCAGTATGGAACAAAAAAAAATCTAGAAATAAACGCCACTAAAAATGTAGATCTTGGTTGGAATGCAGAATATTTTAAAAGTTTTGAATTCTTCCTAAGCTTATCAACATGGACAGTATGAAAAGGCAAAAAGAGAGGACACTGAAAGAGGAACTCCCAGTTCAGTAGATGCCCAATATGCTACTGGAGATCAGTGGAGAAATAACTCCAGAAAGAATGAAGAGATGGAGCCAAAGCAAAAACAACACCCAGTTGTTGATATGACTGGTGATGGAAGTAAAGTTCAATGCTATAAAGAGCAATATTGCAAAGGAACCTGGAATGTTAGGTCCATGAATCAAGGCAAACTGGAAGTGGTCAAACAGGAGATGGCAAGAATGAATGTTGACATTTTAGGGATCAGCGAACTAAAATGGACTGGAATGGGTGAATTTAACTCAGATGACCATTATATCTACTACTGTTGGCAAGAATACCTTAGAAGAAATGGAGTAGCCATCATAGTCAACAAAAGAGCCCAAATGCAGTACTTGAATGCAATCTCCAAAACGACAGAATGATCTCTGTTCGTTTCCAAGTCAAACCATTCACTGTCACAGTAATCCAAGTCTATGCCCTGACCAGTAATGCTGAAGAAGCTGAAGTTGAATGGTTCTATGAAGACCTACAAGACCTTCTAGAACTAACACCAAAAAAGATATCCTTTTCCTTACGAGGGACTGGAATGCAAAAGTACGCATCAAGAAATACCTGGAGTAACAGGCACATTTGGCCTTGGAGTACAGAATGAAGTAGGGCAAAGGCTCATAGAGTTTTGCCAAAAGAATGCACTGATCATCGCAAACAGCCTCTTCCAACAACATAAGAGAAGACTCTACACATGGACATCACCAGATGGTCAACAATGAAATCAGATTGATTATATTCTTTGCAGCCAAAGATGGAGAAGCTCTATACAGTCAGCAAAAACTAGACCAGGAGCTGACTGTGGCTCAGATCATGAACTCCTTATTGCCAAATTCAGGCTTAAATTGAAGAAAGTAAGGAAAACCACTAGACCATTCAGGTATGACCTAAATCAAATCCCTTATGATCATACAGTGGAAGTGACAAATAGATTCAAAGGACTAGATCTGATAGACAGAGTGCCTGAAGAACTATGGATGGAGGTTCATGACATTCTACAGGAGCCAGCAATCAAGTCCATCCTTAAGAAAAATAAATGCAAAAACGCAAAATGGCTGTCTGAGGAGGCTTACAAACACCTGTGGAAAGAAGCGGAGTGAAAGGCAAAGGAGAAAAGGAAAGATATACCCATCTAAATTCAGAGTTCCAAAGAACAGCAAGGAGAGATAAGAAAGCCTGCCTCAGTGATAAATGCAAAGAAATGGAGGAAAATAATGGAATGGCAAAGACTAGACATCTCTTCAAGAAAGTTAGAGACACGAAGGAAATATTTCATGCAAAGATGGGCACAATAAAGGACAGAAATGGTCTGGACCTAACAGAAGCAGAAGATATTAAGAAGAGGTGGCAAGAATACACAGAAGAATTATACAAAAAGATCTTCAGGACCCAGATAATCATGATGGTGTGATCATTCACCTAGAACCAGACATCCTAAAATGTGACATCAAGTGGGCCTTAGGAAGCATCACTACAAACAAAGCTAGTGGAGGTGATGGAATTTCAGTTGAGCTATTTCAAATCCTAAAAGATGATGCTGTGAAAGTGCTGCACTCAATATGCCAACAAATTGGGGAAACTCAGCAGTGGCCATAGGACTGTAAAAGGTCAGTTTTCATTCCAATCCCAAAGAAAGACAATGCCAAAGAATGCTCAAACTACCTTACAATTGCACTCATCTCACACGCTAGTAAAGTAATGCTCAAAATTCTCCAAGCCAGGCTTCAACAATATGTGAACTGTGAACTTTCAGATGTTCAAGCTGGTTTTAGAAAAGGCAGAGGGACCAGAGATCAAATTGCCAATATCTGTTGGATCATCAAAAAAGAGAGTTCCAGAAAAACATCTATTTCTGCTTTGTTGACTATGCCAAAGCCTTTACAAACTGGAAAATTCTTCAAGAGATGGGAATACCAGACCACCTGACATGCCTCTTGAGAAATCTGTGTGCGGGTCAGGAAGCAACAGTTAGAACTGGACATGGAACAACAGACTGCATCCAAATAGGGAACGCAGTATGTCAAGGCTGTATATTGTTACTCTGCTTATTTAACTTATATGCAGAGTACATCATGTGAAATGCTGGACTGGAAGAAGCACAAGTTGGAATCAAGATTGCCAGGAGAAATATCAATAACCTCAGATATGTAGATGACACCACCCTGATGGCAGAAAGTGAAGAGGAACTAAAAAGCCTCTTGATGAAGGGGAAAGAGGAGAGTGAAAAAGTTGGCTTAAAGCTTATCATTCAGAAAGCTAAGATCATGGCATCTGGTCCCATCACTTCATGGGAAATAGATGGGGAAACAGTATCAGACTTTATTTTTGGGGGCTCCAAAATCACTGCAGATGGTGATTGCAGCCATGAAATTAAAAGACGTTTACTCCTTGGAAGAAAAGTTATGGCCAACCTAGACAGCATATTAAAAAGCAGAGACATTACTATGCCAACAAAGGTCTATATAATCAAGGCTATGGTTTTTCCAGTAGTTGTGTATGGATGTGAGAATTGGACTATAAAGAAAGTTGAGCTCCAAAGAATTGATGCTTTTGAACTATGGTGTTGGAGAAGACTCTTGAGAGCCCCTCGGACTGCAAGGAGATCCAGCCAGTCCATCCTAAAGGAGATCAGTCCTGAATATTCATTGAAAGGACTGATACTGAAGCTGAAACTCCAATACTTTGGCCACCTGATGCGAAGAGCTGACTCATTGGAAAAGACCCTGATGCTGAGAAAGATTGAAATCAGGAAGAGAAGGGGACAACAGAGGATGAGATGGTTGGATGGCATCGCCGACTCAATGGACATGAATTGGAGTAAACTCCAAGAGATGGTGAAGGACAGGGAAGCCTGGCATGCTGCCGCCCAGGGGGTCACAAAGAGTCAGACACGACTTAGCGACTGAACAGAACAGAACAGAACAGAAAGTGTCTTTATTTTTGCCTTCATTTCCACCAAATACAGAATTATATAATGATAGGTAGGTTTTGTTGTTTTTCAGTTGTTTTTAAAGCAATTTACAAAGACATTTGGTTATCTTATGGCTTTCATCATTTTTGTTAAGAAGTGAGCCATTATTCCAGTCGTTCTCAAGTACATAATGTGTCTTTATTACTTGTTTAAATCCTTCATTTTATCTTTGGTTTTCAGCATTTTTATTATGAGCTTATGTGTAATTTCCTTTGTATTTATCCTGTTTGAGGTTCAGTTGAGCTTCTTGGATTTCTGGGATTATGTCTTTCTTTAATTTTTGGATGTTCTTAAGCATTATTTCTTCAAACACTTCTTCTGCACCAGTCTCTTTTTCCTCTTCTAGGATTCCAGAAACATATATATGAGACTGTTTAATATGGGCAGATGTCCTGATTTTTTTTCTTTGTGTTTCAGTTAGGATACATGCTATTAACCTGTCATCAAAGTCACTGCTCTTTTACTCTTGCTATTCTCAGTTAACTCTTAAATCCATCTAGTAATTTCTTTATTCCTGGTATCGTATCTTTAATTTCTACAATTTCTGTTCTGTTTTTTTCTTTTAAATTTATTTTTGGCTGCACTGGGTCTTAGTTGCTGCATGTGGGCTTTCTCTAGTTGTGGTGAGCAGGGGCTACTCTGTATTTGCAGAGCTCAAGCTTCTCATTGAAGTGGCTTCTGTTGATGCAGAGCACAGCTCTAGGTATGTGGGCTTCAGTAGTTGCAGCACGCAGGCTCAGTAGTTGTGGCACACAGGCTTAGTTGCTCTGCAGCATGTGGGATCTTCCCGAGCCAGGGACAGGATCTATGTGCCTTGCATTGGCAAGTGGATTCTTAAGCACTGAACCACCAGGGAAGTCCCCTATTCTGTTTGTTTGTTTGTTTTTTTAATCATCTACATATCTTAGCTGTAATTCCCCATCTCTGCATTCTTGCTTGTCTTTCCACTAGATTTTCGGTGTTTCATCATAGCAGTTTTCTTTTTTGCTGTGCCTGGAGTCTTAGCACTGACGAGATTCCAGAGATCTCTTCATACTTTGTAACTGAGTCACCAGCTTTCCAAATCCTAAGAGAGCTGTCTCTGCTGCCAACCTTTGTTTGTTTGTTTTTTTAATCACTGAGGATTTCTCTTTCCTTTCTCATCAGCCCCAGGATTTTCTTGCCTTAGGAGATTTCTCTCTCTTCTGCTTCCCTGCCCCCTAATCCTTGCGTGAAGACTGCTTTTTACTCTCAGTGAAGACCATGTGTATCTCAGAAGGAGAGCTTGTCTTAGCTCTCTTATCCACTTCCTGTATATGGTAACGGAGCATCCAGAATGCTGACAGATGTCTTTCAACTTTGTTGCCCTGGTGCCTGTCCCCTCCCTGTCCTTAGAAGGTTACTGCTTTATATTTGGGAGAGGCCATGAATGCATCAGAGGGATTGCTCCACTTTCCTGCCTTGCCCCAAGACCTTGGCTTACTATACCCAAGTGAAGATCTATAGGAAAGAGTTTTGGGCAGGTATAATCTCATTACATGGCTGGGGCTCACTGGAGTTCCCATCTATTATGTTTATGACCAATTCCCATTCCCCTCCCTCTGCCAAGAATAGTGAGAATAACTGAGTCTTTTCTATAAAAGGCTCATCATTTTGCTTCTAATCTATTTCCTTCTTGAGAATTGTTTTGCACTCATTTTCAGCAACAGAAGTTCTAGGTTTTAAATTGGATCTTCATTTGGTAAAATGTCTTTTTACCCCAAATGGTCTCTCTCTCTCTCTCTTTTTTTTTATTATCAGTTCGATTTCTTTCTACATACTGTTTGAGTATAGACTAAATATTTGTACATTAAATAAATGTACAAATTTCTTTATTGGGGGAGACAAGATATGCACAAAAGACTCTGTTGATTGTCATGGACATAGAACTTCCATTTTAAGTAAAAATCTTTAAAAATTAGAACCAGTTGGGGGAGGGGAGACAGGGGAAAGGGGGTACTTGGCTCCCTAAATGAAATTACACCCACTGAATCTCACACATAGCAACTCTGGGTGGTTTTCCCCTCTTACAGTGTCCATCAAAGGGTAGTACTGATTTGTCTCAGGTTTTAAGTTCTCTCTTCTCTTTAGCAAAGGAAGTTGGAATTCCAAAAATAACGTTTGAAATATCCTTATTTCTTGACCTTAGTAAACATCAAAGTCTAAGGGACACTCTTGGTCAGAGTAGATAAATACATAAGAAAAGAGAAGGCTAATGCTCTTTGAGGATTTAAAAGGGAATTTAAATTAATTATTTCTATTGATATACAAAAGAATAAAATTATTGGAATAATTTATTTTTATACCTATGTGTAATAGATTTCAGTGTAACTTCTATGTCTGAAATATTGTTCAGAAATACAGTACAAATTAAACCTTAGTAGGTAGTTACTGTGTTTTATTTTTAAATGTTGCAAAATAGAAGACAGGAATTGTTAGCACCCTCTCTAAAATCAAAGGTATTCTAATTGTTTTCTATTTTGTCACAGGATAAAGAAAGAAGAAGCTACATGGCAATCTGGACAGAAAATGAAGTTTATCTTGGATATGCTTTTCTTAAATTTGTTAAAATATTAACTACTGAAAAACTAAAAGGACGTCTAAAGATGTCACCAACTGCTACTCTGACTGTACACAATGTTGAGTATACAGGACACCCTTTGGAACTTGCCTTGTTATTAAATTACTGCATTATATGTAACACCTCCAAAACAATTTACCTAGTGATATACAATGAAGATACAATACAATGGGTATTCCAAGACTTTGCATTAGATGTCACTATAGACACTTTTTTAATTCCCTATTTCTTATATTCAGCAATGCCAGAATTATTACTATGGGACAAACATAGGATCTACTATTATTACCATAATTTCAGAGATACTGGAGTTATACAAACAACTACAGAATTTGGAAATCTATCAAGGTTATCACAAAACAGCATTATTCATAATGTTCTTATGGGTAAGTTATCTTCAATCTGCAAAAATTATTCTAGAATTCATAGATATCTTCCTTATGAAGATGTACAATTTTAATGCATTAATATATGGTGTTTTTGGTAAAGATGTTTAGATGTTTTACCATCTAAAAATGGTTATCTTTAAAATTATCTTAATGCTAACTAGGATCTCATAAGGGACTTCCCTGGTGGCTCAGATGGTAAAGAATCTGCCTGCAATGCAGGCTGCCCACTGTGATATTCTTGCCTGGAGAATTCCATATACAGAAGAGTCTCGTGGGCTACAGTCCATGGGGTCGAAAAGAGTCGGACATGACTGAGAGACTAACACTTTGACTTTTTTTTCAGGATCTCATAAAGCAAAATGGCAAACTCAGGTTCTTTTTTCAGAGGTTCATTCTGATCAGTCAGCAGATACACATGCAACTTATCTATGTGTTTTCAGTGTAGGAGGTGATGTGTGGTTATATTCACTTCCTAGGACTTAGGGCTCCCATAACAAAAGTACCACGAACTGGTACAAACTTAAAGCCTCAGAAATTTATTTTCTCAGTTTGAGAGGCTAGAATTCCACATTTAAAGTGTTGGCAGGGCCATACTGCCTCTGAAATCTGGAGGAATCTTTCTTAGCTTCTGTGACTTGCTGGCAAACCTTGCCATTCCTTCCCTGCAGCTGCAACATTCCAGTCACTGCCTGCGGCATCACATAGCATTCTTCCTGTCTCCATACACTATCTTGTTATAAGGACACCAGGGCCAACCGTAGCCCAGAATGATCTCATCTTAACTAATTACATCTGTAATGACTCTGTTTCCAAATATAGTCATGTTCTGAAGCAGCATTTGGAGTTAGAAGTTCAACATAACTTTTTTGAGGGAACACAATTCAATGAAACTGAATTCTATAACAGGTGTTGTAGAGTTAATCCCATCTGTTTTCAAGTCTATAAAAATGTCATTTAACGTTTCCAAACCTCAGTTTTCTAATCTAAAATATATTAATAGGACTGTCACATTGACTAGATAAGGGATTGTATATAAAATGCTTAGAATAATACTTAGCAAGTGGTAAGCCTTTAACTAATAGTAGTTATTCTTGGGCTTCCCTGGTGGTTCAGGGGTAAAGAATCCACTGGTCAATGCAGGAGACACGGGTTCTATCCCTAATCAGGAAGGATCCCACATGCCTCGGAGCAACTAAGCCTGTATGCGCCACTATTGCACCTGTTCTCTAGAGCCTGGGAGCCGTAATTACTGAAACCTGCATGCCTTAGAACCCGTGCTCCACGAGAGGATCCGCATCATGAGAAACGCACACACCACAACTAGAGCAGCTCCTGCTCTCCACAGCTAAAGAAAAGTCAGCACAGCGACGAGGACCCAGCACAGCCAAAAATAAATAAATTTGTTAATCCAATGGCCAATTTCCAGTCATCTTTTGTGATCTGGCAGCAGCATTTGAAACAATTCAACATGGCCTTTTTCCTGAAACACCTTTTCCCAAAAGACTTTTGAGGGTATTTTGATTTTGCTCCTACTTCACCAGCCGCAGCCTCTTCCATTCTCATCTTCTTAATACCTAAATGGAGAAGTCTGAACTCTGTTTACACTGATTCTTTGCCCTCCAGCCATGATCCCTAGCCTGAACTCCAAACTGCTATTTCTTACTACCTCTTGATACTTTCACTCAGATGACTAGTGGGCATCTCAGACTAACATATCCAAAACTGAATCCTTGAGTCCCTCACCCACACTGCAGCCTGCTTCTTCCCTTGTCATCCCTTATCAAATAAACAGCTCTTCATTTCTTCCAACCACAAACCTTGACCTCATCCTTGAATTCTCCCCTTTTACATCTCATAGCAAGCCATTATCAAATCCTGCTGGCTATGTGTAAAAAGTATATCTAAAACCTAGCCTTTTTGCACCATTCCCACTCCAGTCCAAGACCCTATCCTCTCTAGCCCATAAGTATAAGAGTTTTTTCAGTGGTCTCTCATCTTTTATCCATGTGTCCCTATCATCAACCAGGTTAGGGTACACCTAGCAGCCAGAGTGAGCCTTTGAAAATATATGCAAAATCATATTCCTCTGCTTAAAACCCTCACTTGGCTTCTTATATCGCTCAGAATACAATGTAAAACCTTTAGCATAACCTGAAACACAGTATGAGATCTGGCCCTAGACTCTGATGTGGTCTCTATCACTTGACTCTTTGTTCACTGTTACCGAACCAGACTGGCCTCTTTGCTATTTCTTGGATACCTACTGCCAAGAATATTCTTCACTTTGATATCAACATAACTCTTCTACTTAATTCAGGCTAAAGTCCAAGTATTTTTTTATGTGTGACTTCTCTGATAATGTCATAATATGAAAGGACTTTCCAATTGTTAGAAATATTGTCATATATTTTCCGTTAATAATTTAACTTTGGGAGTTCCCTGGTGATCCAGTGGTTAAGAATCTGCCTTACAGTGCAGGGACACAGGTTCGATCCCTGGTTGGGAAACTGGGATCCCACATGCACCACAGCTAGAGGGTCCATGCACTGCAAATGGAGAGTCCGTGCACCACAACGGAAGATCCTCTGTGATTCAATGAAAATCCCATGTGCAACTAAGACCCGAGGCAGTCAAATAAATCCTAAAATAAAATTTTTAAATATTTTAAAACTAGTTTAACATTATAATTCTTATGTTTCAATCTTTAATTCATCTATAGTATTTGGTATAAGTTAGAAACCTAATTTTATTTATTTTTCCTCTGAAACCTGGCATTGCCTTCAGATCAGTCTTCTGTTAAGCAAAGCTTGCCCCACAGATCTGAAATGCCAATTTTAGCATGTATTTATTCCTCATGTTAAGCGAGTTCAGTTTTAGGCTATTCCCTCCCACTCATCTGTCTTCACAAGATCTATATTGTTTTGATCACTGCAGCTTTAATCACCTAACACACTAAGTGTGTGTGTTTAGTCACCAAGTGTGTGTGTCCAACTCTTTGCGACACTATGAACTGTAGCCCACCAGGCTCCTCTGTTTATGAGATTTCTCAAGCAAGAATACTGGAGTGGGTTGCCATTTCCTTCTCCAGGGGATCTTCCCTACCCAGGGGTTGAATTCACATCCTTTGCATTGGCAGATGGATTCTTTGCCACTAAGTCACCAGGAATGCCCCTAACACACTATATAATTTACTTATTTTATGTTTATTGGTTGCCTTCCCTAAAGGAATGTAAGCTACAAAGGAAAAAAATCTTTTATTTTCTTACTAATGTGTCCTCCCAACTATCTAGAGTGGTGTGTAGCTATAGTTGAGCATTCAATAAATATGTAATGAATAGACGATTGCATATTTGCCATAGATTCCCAATCAGGAATGTTATATGTCTTCATTATTTTTATTTTCTTTAATTGGTCTATTAAATTTTTTCATCTCTTCTTCAGTCAGTTTTAGATGTTTGTTGGCAAAGACTTCACATTTTAATGTTCAAGTTTGTTACATATCTGTATTTATATTCTCTTGTTCATATATAATATTGTTTATGTCCCCACTTGCTAGTTTGCAAGATATTTATTATTTTTAGAGGTTTTTTGGGTTTTGTTTTCCTTTCCTTTGAAAAGAACTGCTTTATTTATCAACTCTACATCCTTTTTTATTTAATTCCTTAACTTCTGCTTTTATCATTAATGATTCTTTTATATAGAGTGTTATATAAAAATTATACAAACTTTTATATACAGTGTTCTTATTCTCATTATTTTAAAAAATAATTTCTAATTTTCATCTTAACTTCATGTTTAATCCAAAATTCACTTAATAGTGTTTTAATGAGCGGTGTGATAGGAAAATAGGAGTATGTTGACACTTACTATAATATTCTGATCCTAAAAAACAGCATTTCTGATTTGAGTTTGATTAGAATATAATTTATGGCATTTTGTGAAAATGTTATTTAATTATTTAGATTCCAAACGTAAGGTGCAAAAGCACAAAACACTCTGAATCTCCCTAACTCTTTTATTCACCTTTCTCCTTTCAACTAGTCCTTTCTAAGTATTGTTTTTGAAAATTAAAGAAAGTATAATCCTGGGAGCTGTACACAGAGTGTCGTATCTGAAAAGAAAGCTATGAAACCAACTAGTCCATCTGTTCATTTTATAGATATGGTTATAGGATCAAAGAGGTTAAGAAATGTACTCTTTATGAACGTCTATAACTTAGTTATAATACTCTATTAAGGGGAGAAAGTTGATTATTATTTATAGAGCGAGCCTGAAAAGGTGCTAGCTTCTTCACTACCACATTTTCTTCATTCCAACTGCATTAGCCTACTATTGCTGCTGGGCTTCCTAAGGTGGCTCAGTGGTAAAAAGAACCTGCCTGCCAATGCAGGAGATGCTGGAGACACAGGTTCGCTCCCTGGGCCAGGAAGATCCCCTGAAGGAGGACATGGCAACCCACTTCAGTATTCTTGCCTGGAAAACTCCGTGGACAGAGGAGCCTGGCAAGCTAAAGTCCATGGGGTCACAAAGAGGTGGACACAACTGAGTGACTAAGCATGCACACACTATGGCTGCCATAAAAAAATATCACAGACCAGGTGGCTTAAAGAATAGAAACTTATTTTTTCACAATTCTGGAGGCTAGAAGTTCAAGATCAAGATGCCACGAAGGTTGGTTTCTGACCGGCTTAGAGACAGTGCCCACTTTCTCACTGTGCCCTCACATAGCCTTTTTTCTTTGTGCCAGCAGAGAGAGAAAGAGATCTCTGGTGTATCTTCCTCCCCTGATAAAGACATCAGTCATATTGGATTAGGGCCCCATCCTTCTGACCTCATTTAACCTTAATTACCTCGTTAGAGCCTCTACATTCAAATACAGTCACAATGAGAGTTAGGGCTTCAACACAGGCATTTTGAGGGGACATAATTTGGTCCATATCACAGTACTTCCTAATAAATTCATTCCTGTCATACTCATCCTCATTATTATTTAATGCACTAATTCAAGCTCTTTCTTGTATGTTAATGTGATTATAAAAGTCATACAGTGAATGCAAGAAGAAAGGTATGCAGAAAAAACAACATGCTCTGCTATGAAGTGGGAGAGCAGCTCTCAAACATCATGTAAAGTTATGCGTTTGTGTCTGCACACCTTGATTTTCTCAAAGTATATAAATATCATTACGAAAGAAATTATTTTGGTTAATAGTGCACTTAAGTAGGGGCTTCCCTGGTGGCTCAGGTGGTAAAGAATCTACCTGCAATGTGGGAGACCCAGGTTCGATCCCTGGGCTGTGAAGATCCCCTGGAGAAGGGAATGGCTACCCATTCCAACATTCTTGCCTGGAGAATCCCATGGACAGAGTAGCCTGGCCGGCTACAGTCCATGTCAGCATGGATTTATGTTAACTTAGAGTAACAAAAATTTTCCTCTTTTTTTTTCCAGATTATTATGGAAATATTGTGGTAAAAATGGAAAACAATGTAATGTTTTATTTCAAGATTAAAATCAAAGATGCAATAAAGCTACATCTATGGACAAATAGCACAGTAAAATCATTAATGTCTTTTAAACCATCTGGTCATGTGTATCTCATATATGTTTTTGAAAATGGCAAAATATATGCAGAAGAATATCCCTTAAAACTGGAAGCACAAAGTATAACTTTCAAGACAAAAGAAAAGTGCCCCTACGTGGCATTTCATAATGATATTTTTAGTTTTTTTTACTTTTTGGACAAGGGACAAAACCTGTCCCTCTGGGCTCAAATAGTCTATTCAGAAAATATTGGTCTATATATTGTTGTAGAATCATATGGCCCCAAAATATTAGAAATAAAAGATCAGGTTCAGTATGAAGTTACCTCAAGATATTACAGTAAAACCACGGTAAGTTAATATTTTGAAATTCTTTTATTTTAAATAAATGTAAAATTATAATATTAATATTTTTAAAAAAACAAATTTCTCTTCAAATTTAGCTTTGAAATATTGAGAAATATGTATGTTTTTAATGAGTAATGATATGATAACTCATTAACTTCTGAGTGACAGTTTTTACTTTCAATATCCAGGGCCTCTTTGCCACGTAAAAGCACATTCCTATAGAACTCTTTTACTGTCAATTGTATTGTTCACTTCCCTTTTAAAAAAAATAGTATGTGACTGTTTTGTGGAGTTCTATCTGCTATCTATTGCACTGTAACACCACCATAAACATAACACCTTCGAACAACAAGTTCTGTGAGGCAACAATTTGGGTTATGAGTAGATGGGCAGGACAGCTAGTTTCATCTTGGGTTTACTCATGAGGCTGTAGTCATCTGGTGGTTTGCCTGGGACAGGATAATGTAAGATGGCTTCATCTGTATGTCAAATATTTGGCGCAAGCACTGGCATTAGTATAGGAGGCCTCAGGTGGAGCACTTGTCTCTGTCCCATGTGTCCTCTATCCTCCAGGCTGGACCTGGCTTCTTCTCATGGCAGTCTGAGGACAGTGTTCCACAATGGTGAAAATGGAAGCCACAAGGCCTTTCAAGTCCAACATTTGGCTACAGTTATATTTGCCAAATCAATTCACAAGGTCTGCTCAGATGGGTGCCCCTCCAAATGCCCATACAGGCAAGGGGCTGGTGGGTGGAAAAGGGCCTTGCAATGGGGGCTCTGCCCTTTGTGTGCCACTCAACAATGGCACTTGCTCCTATGGTGACCCAGGCTTCTTCCCTCAAACTTTCCAGTTTGTGGAGCTCCTTACTCCAGGAGATGTTGCTTCACAGCCAACAGCTGTCCCCTCCCCGGGTATGCTCTCCAAACCCCACTTTCCAGCACCCAGCCCTGCTCTGTACCAGGAGACACACAACTCAGGCTGGGGTGTGCAGGGGTGCAGCATGGACCATGAGCACAGTTCTTACTTTGTTCTGCCTTCCACAGATCAGTTGTGTTCCCCTCTGATCATGAAAGGTCCCTTTCTGTCCCAGTGGGTTTCCCTACTGGGAGGGCGCTTCTTTGAGTTGCAGGACCCTCTCCTCAGCCTCAGCTCCCCTCCAGGGGTGCTGGTCCCTTCCCATTTCCTCTTTTCTTTCTTTCTTTTCTTTCTTTTGTCCTACCCAGTTGCATGGGAACCTTTCTTGTCCTTTTAGGTGTCCAGGATCTTCCACTAGTGTTCAGCAGGTGCTTTGTGAGAACTGTTCCATTTGTAGATATATCCTTGATGCGCTTGTGAGGAGACGTGAATTCTGCCTTCCCCTAGTCTGCCATCTTGACTCCTCCTCCCGTTGGGTTAAATTTATTCCTGTGTCCTTTATTCTTTCTGGTGCAACTGTGAATGGAATCGTTTTCTTTTTTGAAGACTTATTTTTCAGTTTCATTTCACTTCTTTGGCTGTGGTGAGTCTTCACAGCTGCATGTGGGCATTCTCCAGTTGTGAGGAGTGGGGGTTACTCTTGTCCTCTCTGGTTGCTGTGAGTGGGCTCCTCGTTGCCGTGGCTTCTCTTGTTGCAGAGCACAGGCTCTAGCAAGTGGGCTTCAGTAGTTGCAGTGCATGGGCTCAGTAGTTGTGGCTCGTAGGCTCTAGAATGCAAGTTCAGTAGTTGTGGCTCATGGGCTTTAGTTGTTCCATAGCATGTGGGATCTTCCTGGACCAGGGATCAGACTTGTGTCCGTGGCACTGCAAGTTCGATTCTTACCCACTGAACCACCAGGGAAGCCCTGGAATTATTTTCTTGATTTGTCTTTCTGACAGACCCTTATTAGTGTATAAAAATGCACCAGATTTTTATATATTGATCATAAATTCTGTACCTATATTGATTTGTCTTTTTGGTGAAGTCTTTAGGACTTCTTTACATATTGATATAATATCAAGTCATCTTCAAGTAGTGACAGTTTTATTTTTTCCTCTTTAATTTGGATGCCTTTTATTTGTTTGCTTGCCTAATTACTCTAGCTAGAACTTGAATAAAAGTGGTGAGTCTTGGTCCAATCTTAGAGGAAAAGCTTTCAGCTTTTTGCCATTGAGTATGATGTTAGCTATGGGGTTATCGTGTATCAGCTTTATAACGTTGAGGTTTGTTCCTCTATAAACACTTTGTTGAGAGTTTTTATCATAAATGGGTGGTGAATATTGTCAAATGCTTTTTCTGCATCTATTGAGATAATCATATGATTTGTATCCTTCATTTTCTTAATGTGCTGTATCACATTGACTGATTTGTACATGTTGAACCATCTGTGCATTCCTGGAGTAAATTCTACTTGATCATGATGTATAACCCTTTTAGTGTACTGATGAATTTATTTTCCTAAATTTTGGTGAGAATTTTTGCATCTGTGTTCATCAGGGATATTGACCCATGATATCCTTTTCTGGTGGTATATTTATCTGGCTTTGGTATCAGAGTAATCCTGGCATTGTAAAATTAGTTCTGAAATGTTTCCTTCTCTATATTTGTGGAAGATTTTGAAAAGGATTGAAATTGATTCTTCTATAAATATTGGTAGAATTTACTAGTGAAGCCATTTTGGTCATGGAGTTTTTTGGGAGGTTTTTGGTTACTGATTCAATCTTCTCACTAGTAATTTGTCTATTTGGATTTTCTACTTCTTAGTGATTCAATCTTGTAGGTTACAGGTTTCTAGGAATTTATGCATTTCTTCTAGGTTTCCCAATTTGTTGGCATATAATTATTCATAGTAATCTGTTATGATCTTTTTTATGTCTATAGTATCAGTTGTAATGTCTTCTCTTTCATATCTGTTTTTATGTGTTTGAGTCCTATCTCTTTTTTCTCAGTGAGTCTAACTAAAGGTTTGTCAATATTGTTTATACTTTTAAAAAATCAACTCTTATTTTCATTGATCTTTTCTATTGTCATTTTGGTCTCCACTTATTTCTGCTCTGACCTTCATTATTTCTTTCCTTCTACTGACCTTAGGCTTGTTTAGGCTTTGTTTTTTCTTGTTTTTCTAATTCTTTGAGGTATTAAATTAGATTTTTTGCCAACAATTCTTATTTCTTGATGTAGGCCATTTATCACTATGAGCTATCCTCTTAGAACTGCTCTGGTGCATCTCATAAATTTTGATATGTTGATATATCAAACATATTCCATGATATGTTGGCTTTCCATTTTCATTTGTCTCAGAAATTTTTATTTCTCCTTTGACCCATTGTTTGTTCAGCAAAATCTCTGAATTTTCCAGTTTTCTTCTTATAATTGATTTCTAGCTTCATATCATGTGGTCAGAAAAGATTCTGATTTAAATCTTCTTACATTTATTAGGACTTGTTTTGTGGCCTAATATATAATCTATCCTGGAGAATATTCCATGTGCTTTGGAGAAGAATTCTTTTGCTTTTGGATGGAATGTTCTTGATATGTCTGTTAAGTCATTCTGGTATAAGATGTTGTTTAAGGCCAATGTTTCCTTGTTGGTTTTCCATCTGGATGATCTATCTATTGATTCAAGTTGGGAACTGAAGTTACCTGCTATTATTGTATTGCTATTTCTCATTTTAGCTCTGTTTATATTTGCTCTATATATTTAGGTGCTCCTATGTTAGGTGCATAAGTATTATATCATTTTGGATTGATTTTTTGTCATTATATAATGACCTCCTTTGTCTATATTATAGTCTTTCTTTTAAAGTATGTTTTGTCTGATAATTATGGCTATCCCATTTTTCTTTTGATTTCCATTTGCGTAAGATATCTTTTTCTATCTCTTCAGTTTCAGTCTGTGTGTATTTTTACATCTGAAGTGAGTCTCTTATAAGCAGAATACAGAGTTTTTTTTTTTATTCTAAGTTGCTTCGCTCATGTCCGATTCTTTGCATCCCTGTGGACCATAGTCCTCCAGGCTCCTCTGTCCATGGGATTCTTCAGGCAAGAATACTGGAGCGGGTTGCAACACCCTCCTCCAGAGGACCTTCCCCACCCCGGGGTCAAACCCATGTCTCTTATGTCTCCTGCAGTGGCAGGCGGGTACTTGACCACATGCCACCTGGGAAGCCCTCTGCATACACATGGGTTGTTTCACCCATTTAGCCGTTCTATATCTTTTAATTAGTTATTGATGCATATGTACTGCCATTTTGTTAACTGTTCCTAACTTTTTTGTAGTTCTTCTGTGTTCCTTTCATCTTTTCTGATCTCTTCCCTTCTGGTTTAACAACTTTTTTAGTGGTTTGCTTTAATTCATGTCTCTTTATCTTTTGTGTATCTCATTTAAGTTTTTACTTTGTGGTTACTATGTGGCTTACATACAAAAACTTATATTTATAATAGTCTATTTTAAGTTGATAACAACTTACATTTCATTGTAGTCTAAAGCTCTACATTTTTACACCCCTTCCTGCGTTTTACATTTTGATGTCACAAGTTACATCTTTTTCTCTTGTGTATCTATGAACAATTATAGCTATTTTTACTAATTTTGTCTTTAACTTTCAAATAGCTTTATACCTGATTAATTACCACATTCATATATTAGACTGTTCTGAATTTTACTATATATTTACCTTTGCCAGTTGGGTTTATACTTTCATATTTCCTGTTACTGATAGCACCCTTTCATTTCAACTTAAGAAGTCTCTTTAATATTTCTTTTAAGTAAAGTTTAGTGATGATGAACTCCTTTTGATTTTGCTTGTCTGAAAAACGATATCTCCTTCAGTTCTGAAAAGCAGTTTTTTACTTTAAGCATTTTGAATATATCATACCACTCTCTTCCATCCTGCAAAGTTATTACTGAAAAATCTACTGGTAGTCTTATGGGGGTTCCCTTGTACACAACAAGATGCTTTTTAAACTTTCTCCTTGTCTTTAACTTTTGATATTTAATTATGATGTGTCTTGGTATGGTCTTTTGGAATTTATCTTATTTGGAATTCTCTGAACTTTTTGGATCTGGATGTCTGTTTCCTCTCCCAAGTTAAGAAAGTTTTTTTCAGTCATTATTTCTTCAAACAGTTTTTAAGTCTCTTTCTCCCTCGCTTCTCCTTCTGGGACCCCTGTAATGCAAATGTTGGTCCCCCTAATGTTCCATAAGTCCTTGAAGCTGTCTTCACTTTGCTTTTTCCTGCTCTGATTTGGTGAATTCTACTGTCATCTTTGAGTTCACTCATCCTTTCTTCCACTTCATCTGTTCTGCTGTTGAACTCTCCTATTGTATGTGTCAGTTTAGTTAATGTATTCTTCAGCTCTATGACTTCTATTTGACACATTCTTATATTTTCAGTCTCTGTTGAAATTCTCACTTTGTTCATCCATTCTTCTTCTGAGCTCAGTGGCCACTATTATAACTGTTATTTTGAACTCTACCAGATAAATTACTTACTACTATTGTACTAAGGCTTTTTTTATGTGATGTTATCTTTTTCTTTCATTTAGAAATATTTCTGCTTCTTCATTTTCCTATACTCTCTGTGTTAGTTTCTAAGCAGTAAATAAAACAGCTGCTTCTTCCAGTCTAGAAGGAGGTGAAACTTACTATTCAACTCTGCCCAAGCTCTTGGTTGCCTCTCAAGCATTTGTGATTGTCCAAGCCACTTACTTTATTCTTAGTGGCTCTCAGTATTTTAGGGTGTGCTAAGACCTGTCAGTCTTTCAAGGGGGTTGGGGAGAGTATCTCAGTACCCAAATGCAAGTTGATTCGAAGCCAGACACTCAGGGGACAGATTTTAAGCTGTGCAAATATACTGCTTTCAGGGAGTTGGCATTTCCATCTGCTACTTAAGTGCTGAGTCTCGGGCTGATAGCCAGCTGACAAATGTTTGTTTGTTTGCTGCCATCCCATCAAACCTGTAAGAACAAGCTCTGCTGGCCAACGGAGCCAGACTATTGAGGGATGTGTTCTCTATTCTCTGAGTGGCCAGCGCAAAAGCTGTGTTAATAGCTACTGCACCAGATGTGTTAATAGCTACTTTCTCTGAGATACTGACAACCTGGAGTGGGGCAAAAGGAGAGTGCAATACTGGTGCACCTGTCAGTCTCACCATTCTCAGGAGAGAATTGTAGTCAGTACCTAGATGTTTAATTAGAAGCCTGCCCCATAAGCCACACTATGGAAATAAGCTAATAAGCCTCTTTCACAGAAGGACTTGGGATGCATTTTAGTCTACTGTCTCTGCGCTGTTCCCTGGAAGGAACAGTCAGTTAAGAACTGTAATGTTTCCGCATACTGTGAAATAATAGAATCCCTTTCCCATTTAGCAAAGAACTTAATACCATGTTCAAGGCCAAGGACACAATGAAATCAATCCCAGAGATTCCCATCTTTGTGGGTTGGTTTCTTGACACTACTCCTGTATCCGTAAGCCTCTAGCCAGGAAAACAGAAACAAACCAATTGGCTTAGTAAAAGTGATTTAATATAAAGAATTAGTAGAACTGGATGTATGAGAGAAATGAAAAGAAAAAAAGGAACTGAGATTTTACTGAGCTAGTAACTACAAAAAGTGAGTTGCCACACCAGGTTAGCAATACCTCTCTTTCAAGGTGTGGGTTCGAGGTCTGTGGAACCCCTAACCTAACTTACTAGTTTGTAACAACCCAGATTTCTTCCCTCTGTTCCCTCCATTCCAGTCCTAGAGGTGAATAGCCATTTCTTGTAGTTACTAGCTTTTAAGATTTTATTCTCTGCTTTCTGCACTTTTACCATGATGTGTCTAAATGTATGTTTCTTTATTTTTATCTAGTTGGGATTTACTGGGCCTCTTGAATCTCTCAGTCATTGTCTTCAGCAGGTATTTTGTCAAACACTATCTGTGCCTCTTTATCTTTTCTTTTTCTGATTAAAAATAGGTTAAATTTTCTCAGTCTATCCCTTATGAGTTTTTAACTGTCTTCTTTATTTTCATTCATTTCTGTCTCTGGCATACATTCTTATAATATTTCTGATCTATCTTCCACCTCACTATTCCCGTTTTTGTCATGTCTAACCTGACGTCAAAATTATGTACTATGTGTTTGATTGTTGTATTTTTAATTTCTAGAAGTTTTAGTTCTTTTTTAAAGCACACTTACAAATTTTATAGTTTCTTTCATACTGTAGATATTTTCCAGCTCTGGTCACTTATTTCCATAAAACTAGTAAACATATCTTTTATAATCTGCATCTATTAGTTTCATATCTGAAGTATGAGCATGTGTATTTCATCTGTTTCTTCTCTCCATCATTGTTTATTCTGGTTATTACTCACACATGCCTTATTTTGGGGTGGGGGTTAGTTATTGTTGACTGTGTGCTATTGATTATACTTGAAAAAGTATTTATAAGAATTCTCTGAAGTCTAGGAAGAATAATGCTTCAATCTTGAGATGATCTGTGTTTGCCAGTGTCAGATATCTAAGGTACCACTGCTCTGAGACTTCTTCAAGTCCCCTGGATCATCAAGGAAACAATTCTAGGATATAAAGCCATGCAAGTACCTGCTCACAGCCACAAATTGTTAGGACAATTATTTTTTCTTGCTTTTTCTGATCACTCAGTGACTGAAGACACTGGATGGTTAAAGAGAAGGCAAATTTAATCTTAATTTACCTTACCCAGAAAGCATAGTCTTCTGATAACACAGGTTAATACAGAGAGAGTATCCAGTTTGATTCTCTATCTTGAATTATCCCTGTTCTAAGTTGATAAATACTTTTAGGAGAAAGTAGATTATGGGCTCTGGTGTTCTGCTTTACTCCTAGACTCTTAAGTCCCTCTGTTCAAGTATGTGGACTGACAATTCCTTACTTTTTTGTCAGTTACTTAATGCTTTTATGATAACTTTTTAAATGGCCAATGATTTTACGGTTTTTGATTTGTCTCTTTTTAGGGGAATTTGTCCATATAACCTAGCCCACCACTAGTAGAAATGAAAGTTCCCTAATTATTCTTTAATCATTTATAATGAAGTCATTTTTAAATAGATGATCACATTCACAAAGTGTATTTTTAAGTAGTACCATGGTGTGTATATTTTCAGTGTTTATAATTCAAAATAACATACATATATGTTGGTTGAGTTACAGACCCAACTTAAAGCATCATTTAAATGACAACTAGTAAGTAAAGTTTGGAGAATATGCTTCCATTTCACAAAGGATAACATTAAACTTTTTAAATCTAATTATGTCCAGGAAAATTCTTGTAAAATAATGTTTATCATTATATATGAAGAAAAAGGCGGCAGACAGAAGAATACAGGTGCAAATTTGACAGTTAGTTCCTATCTTTGAACATGAAACTAGATTTTTTCTTCTTTTTTTGCTCTGTATTTTTTAAAGTTTTTATTGGAGTACATCCAATTAACAATATTGTGATAGTTTCAGATAGACAGCAAAGGGACTCAGTCATACCATATACATGCATCCATTCCCCCCCAAACTCCCCTCCCATCCAGGCTGTCACATAACACTGAGCAGAGTTCCCTGTGCTATACAGTAGGACCCTGTTGGTATTCATTTTACATATAGCAGTGTGTACATATACATCCCAAACTCCCTAATAATCCATTTTCCCCAGTCTTCCCTTCTGGCAACCATAAGTTCATTCTCTAAGTCCGTGAGTCTCTTTCTGTTTTGTAAGTTCATTTATATCATTTCATTTTAGATTCTGCATATAAGGGATGTCCTGTGATATTTTTCCTCCTTTGTCAGATTTACTTCACTAAGCATGACACTCTCTAGGTGCATCCATGTTGCTGCAAATGGCATTATTTTATTCTTCTCAATGGCTGAGTAATATTCTATTGCATATATGTATCCCATCTTCTTTATCTATTCCTCTGTTGATGGGAATTTAAGTTGCTTCCATGTCTTGACTATTGTAAATAGTGCTGCAGTGAACATAGAATGCATGTATTCTTTCAGACGATGTTTTTCTCCAGGTATATGCCCAGGAGTAGGATTGCAGGGTCATCTGGTAGCTCTATTTTTAATTTTTTTAAGGAAACTTCACACTGTTCTCCATAGTGGCTATACCAATTTACATTCCTACCAACAATGAGGGTTCTCCTCTCTCTACACCTTCTCCAGCATTTATTGTGGATTTTTTGATGATAGCCAGTGAGGCAATATCTCGTTGAAGTGAAGCTAGATTTATTTTTAGTGTGATTACTTTCATAGCCTCAATGTTATCATAAAAAATTGCATATTTTATGTCATTCAACTTAGTATCCAGCATACAAGTAAATAAACTTTGTTTAAGAAATAAGGTTTTTCACTAAGGTTTTTAAAATATTTATTTGGCTGCACAAGGTCTTAGTTGCAGCATGTGGGATCTACTAGTTGCAGGGATCAAACCCAGGCCCCCTGCATTAGGAGTGTGAAGTCTTAGCCACTGGACCACCAGAGAAGTCCCTCACTAAGACTATATTACAGACACAAAGTCTGTTATCACAACAGATCAACCAGAACCAAACTGACCTCTCTGAGGAGATCAGTATATATATGACAAAGAACTATCAGAACGTAATTTAAGGATGTAGAAATTATAGCTTCCATACTTCAAAAATGTGAAATTATAATTTTCTGCCTTTGTTATCATATATGTTCTGTAAATGGCTTTACCCTGAGATGATAGCAACCATATAGGATACTGAAAACTGAGATGAAACATGGTTCAGAGGGGAGAAAATATGCAAAAGGCAAATGGACATTTTTAAAAATTACTCAAAAACAACAGAGGAAAGATCAAGCAAATAACTCCCCATAGTCTCAAAAACTATAGAGCATATGATATCTGTAATCATTTAAAAACCTCAAAGAAGAATTTAGAAGATCCCAGAGACAGGTTATTAGAAAACAGAAGAAAGTGAAAGCTTGCTATGCTGATATAAATGAAAAATAAAAATAAGGACATTCCAACAACAAAAGTTAAATGAGGAGAGAAAAACAATGTAAATAAAGGAGCTATGATAATATAAAAAGTAAAATAAGGTAATATAACAAGGAAAGTCAAATATCTACATAATTGGAGTTTCTGAGATAGACAACAAATTAGAAAAATGCTAAATATTATTTTTCTTACCTAGAGAAAGATTTAAATCTGTCTTGAAAGTATCGATTGTGCCCATTCCCAATTTTCCTGCTTTACATAAGCTTTTTATTTTCTTTTTCAGACATTGACATTTTCTCAGAATATAAATTATGAAACAGTAGATGATTACTTCAAGTTGCAGTAAGTATGACTTTTAAAAGAGTCTACTCAATATTAAATATGCTATTCAGGTTATTGATTTGCACATATTGTTTTATTTAAATGGCCTCATATCCTTTTAAATATCCAGATTTCAAACTCATTCGGTGATGAGTTCATAAATTCGATGATGCCATCCAACCATCTCAACCTCGGTAGCCCCCTTCATTTCCTGCCTTCAGTCTTTCCCAGCATCAGGGTCTTTTCCAGTTAGTGAGTTCTTTGCATCAGGTGGCCAAAGTATTGGAGCTTCAGCTTCAGATGATCTATTGTATAGTGATTTAAAAAATACAAAAATGTGCTATTTGTATCTTCACTTATTTAGCATATTTTATATATATGAGAAATAGGAAAATACAATGAATACTGAAAGGAAAAGAACATTTGTTTGTGGTTAGTTTGTGTTTGTTTTATCCCAGTTTTTTCAATAAGTAAAAACCTTAGCAGGGGCAAGAAATTAATAAAAACTTTTCTCCTGTAATTTTTGAAACCTCCTATTTTGCCTGAGCAGAAATGATCCATGTGCTTTTCCTAATCTACAAAGGCATGATGTCTGGTCTGCCTTTTGCTTCCAGTCAGATCATGTTGTGCAGCATAATGAGGTTCAGAAAACTAATTTCATAACTTAGTATCTATTTTTTCAAAGGCATTATCGGTAGAGGCTAGAGAAGGAATCTATGCAATGGCTTGTGGTTATTGTTTAGCCACTCAGTCGTGTCTGATTCTTACAACCCCATGGACTGTAGCTCACCAGGCTCCTCTGTCTATGGGATTTCCCAGGCAAGAATACTGGAGATAGATCGTCATACCCAGGTATCGAACCCACGTCTCCTGAGTCTCCTGCATTGGCAGGCAGATTCTTTACCACTGAGTCACCAGGGAAGCTATGGCTGTGAAATACCATCAGGAAGCAGGCAACAATGTTAGCAACAAAGTCCCATCCTCAGGAGACTAAGGGTGTTAATGAAACAGAAGGGCTGAAATTCTGATAGAAGTTCATTTTATTTCCCATTGTGCTGATCTATCCTGGCCAAAATATGGGATACATTTCATGACTTTAGGATATGACCATAATGCACCTTAGCAGAAGCAGCAAGCAGTCACCACCACCACTAGGCCTCTAGGATTCCTCAGTTCAGTTCAGTTCAGTTCAGTCACTCAGTCATGTCCAACTCTTTGCGATCCCATGAAATGCAGCACGCCAGGCCTCCCTGTCCATCACCAACTCCCGGAGTTCACTCAGACTCGCATCCATCGAGTCAGTGATGCCATCCAGCCATCTCATCCTCTGTTGTCCCCTTCTCCTCCTGCCCCCAATCCCTCCCAGCATCAAAGTCTTTTCCAATGAGTCAACTCTTCACATGAGGTGGCCAAAGTACTGGAGTTTCAGCCTCAGCATCATGCCTTCCAAAGAAATCCCAGGGTTGATCTCCTTCAGAATGGACTGGTTGGATCTCCTTTCAATCCAAGGGACTCTCAAGAGTCTTCTCCAACACCACAGTTCAAAAGCATCAATTCTTCAGCACTCAGCCTTCTTCACAGTCCAACTCTCACATCCATACATGACCACAGGGAAAACCATAGCCTTGACTAGACAGACCTTAGTCGGCAAAGTAATGTCTCTGCTTTTGAATATACTATCTAGGTTGGTCATAACTTTTCTTCCAAGGAGTAAGAATCTTTTAATTTCATGGCTGCAGTCACCATCTGCAGTGATTTTGAAGCCCCAAAATATAAAGTCTGACACTGTTTCCACTGTTTCTCCATCTATTTCCCATGGAGTGATAGGACCGGATGCCACAATCTTTGTTTTCTGAATGTTGAGCTTTAAGCCAACTTTTTCGCTCTCCTCTTTCACTTTCATCAAGAAGCTTTTTAGTTGCTCTTCACTTTCTGCCATTAGGGTGGTGTCATCTGCATATCTGAGGTTATTGATATTTCTTCCAGCAATCTTGATTCCAGCTTCTGTTTCTCCCAGTCCAGCATTTCTCATGATGTACTCTGCATATAAGTTGAATAAGCAGGGTGACAATATACAGCTTTGACATACTCCTTTTCCTATTTGGAAACAGTCTGTTGTTCCATGGCCAGTTCTAACTGTTGCTTCCTGACCTGCATACAGATTTCTCAAGAGGCAGGTCAGGTGGTCTGTATTCCCATCTCTTTCAGAATTTTCCCCAGTTGATTGTGATCCACACAGTCAAAGGCTTTGGCATAGTCAATAAAGCAGAAATAGATGTTTTTCTGGAACTCTCCTGCTTTTTCCATGATCCAGCGGATGTTGGCAATTTGATCTCTGGTTCCTCTGCCTTTTCTAAAACCAGCTTGAACATCAGGGAGTTCACGATTCACATATTGCTGAAGCCTGGCTTGGAGAATTTTGAGCATTACTTTACTAGCGTGTGAGATGAATGCAATTGTGTGGTAATTTGAGCATTCCTTGGCATTGCCTTTCTTTGGGATTGGAATGAAAACTGACCTTTTGCAGTCCTGTGGCCACTGCTGAGTTTTCCAAATTTGCTGGCATATTGAGTGCAGCACTTTCACAGCATCATCTGGAATTCCGTCACCTCCACTAGCTTTGTTTGTAGTGATGCTTTCTAAGGCCCACTTGACTTCACATTCCAGGATGTCTGGCTCTAGAAGAGTGGTCACACCGTCGTGATTATCCGTGTCATGAAGATCCTTTTTGTACAGTTCTTCTGTGTATTCTTGCCACCTCTTCTTAATCTCTTCTGCTTCTGTTAGGTCCATACCGTTTCTGTCCTTTATTGAGCCCATCTTTGCATGAAATGTTCCCTTGGTATCTCTAATTTTCTTGAAGAGATCTCTAGTCTTTCCCATTCTGTTGTTTTCCTCTACTTCTTTGCATTGATCCCTGAAGAAGGTTTTCTTATCTCTTCTTGCTATTCTTTGGAACTCTGCATTCAGATGCTTATATCTTTCCTTTTCTCCTTGGCTTTTCGCCTCTCTTCTTTTCACAGCTATTTGTAAGGCCTCCCCAGACAGCCATTTTGCTTTTTTGTATTTCTTTTCCATGGGGATGGTCTTGATCCCTGTCTCCTGTACAATGTCACGAACCTCATTCCATAGTTCATCAGGCACTCTATCTGTCAGATCTAGGCCCTTAAATCTATTTGTCACTTCCACTGTATAATCATAAGGGATTTGATTGAGGTCATACCTGAATGGTCTAGCGATTTTCCCTGTTTTCTTCAATTTCAGTCTGAATTTGGTAATAAGGAGTTCATGATCTGAGCCAAACCACTTCAGTATTCTTGCCTTGAGAACCCCATGAACAGTATGAAAAGGCAAAATGATAGGATACTGAAAGAGGTACTCCCCAGGTCAGTAGGTGCCCAGTATGCTAGTGGAGGTCAATGGAGAAATAACTCCAGAAAGAATGAAGGGTTGGAGCCAAAGAAAAAACAATACCCAGCTGTGGATGTGACTGGTGATAGAAGCAAGGTCCGATGCTGTAAAGAGCAATATTGCATAGGAACCTGGAATGTCAGGTCCATGAATCAAGGTAAATTGGAAGTGGTCAAACAGGAGATGGCAAGAGTGAACGTCAACATTCTAGGAATCAGTGAACTAAAATGGACTGGAATGGGTGAATTTAACTCAGATGACCATTATATCTACTACTGTGGGCAGGAATCCCTCAGAAGAAATGGAGTAGCCATCATGGTCAACAGAAGAGTCTGAAATGCAGTACTTGGATGCAGTCTCAAAAATGACAGAATGATCTCTGTTTCCAAGGCAAACCATTCAATATCACAGTAATCCAAGTCTATGCTCCAACCAGTAACACTGAAGAAGCTGAAGTTGAACGGTTCTATGAAGACCTACAAGACCTTTTAGAACTAACGCCCAGAAAAGATGTCCTTTGCATTATAAGGGACTGGAATGCAAAAGTAGGAAGTCAAGAAACGCCTGGAGTAACAGGCAAATTTGGCCTTGGAATGTGGGATGAAGCAGGGCAAAGACTAGTAGAGCTTTGCCAAGAAAATGCACTGGTCATAGCAAACACCCTCTTCCAACAACACAAGAGAAGACTCTACACATGGACATCACCAGATGGTCAACATCGAAATCAGATTGATTATATTCTCTGCAGCAAAAGATGGAGAAGCTCGATACAGTCAACAAAATCAAGACCAGGAGCTGACTGTGGCTCAGATCATGAACTCCTTATTACCAAGGATTCCTCAGTAGGGGGTTCAATCACATCTTGAAAATGGGACTTTCATCTGTTCTACACAAAGCAGAATCATTATTCTGATTCTACAGTCATTTGTATGTGTTGTTTCTCCTAGATATGAGAACACAGGTATTCTGCTTGTCGAAGTGAGACCCAGTGAACTTGCAAAAACATGTGCAGTATCCCACAAGGTAAGTAACAGAGTAGAAGATCAAAAATTTTTCTTCAATAAGACACAGGTGGTAAACTAAATAATACACATTAACTCCATTCAATACCACTCCCCCTAACATGTAGCAACATTCTGTAATATTTCACTGTAGAGACAGCATTATTTTACTTTGGAAAGAGAAGATTATATTACTTACTGCCTTCCATGAATTTACATCAGAAAATAAACATGTGTAAAGATGTAAAATTAATTTTTAAATGTATTTATGTATTTATATAAATAAAACTGTGTAGAGGAAAACTGAAATTAATGAGAACATCCAAATTTGGATACGGTTTGCCAGAGAAGATTGCTAGTCATGTCCATATCAATGCTGCATTTATTTATTTTAAAAAATGGACCATTTCTTTGTTTAAAAAATTGTATTGCATGCCTACTGTGTGTCTGTGTTTCAGCCTGTGTGCTAAGTAATGGGAATTACCAAAATGGAAAGAGTCCTTTCTGAAGGGGAAAACATAAACTAGTGTAAGAGAATGTGAAATATACAATTTTCAAATAGCCCAGAGGAAAGAGTGAGGAATTTTGTTTGGGAGGGGAAAAGTGGAAAGAAGATACACGAAATGACTGTTGAAGGGCAAGTAGAAGCTGAGCAGGAAGATGCAAGGGGAATTCAAGGAAGGGGCATACAGAAAAGCACAGCAATGTTGTGTAGCAGCAGGGTGTCAGATAACTACCCACTACCACCTCCTTTGAGTGTTTGTTCCCCACTGAGGGATGACTCCTCTCTTTATTCTTTCTCATTCCAACTAATAATCAATAAATATGTATTGAGCACCCACTACATACCAGGCAGAACACAGTGGGGCATACCCACATGAAGAATTCAAAGTTAAATGAGACATAGGCTCTGCTCTTCAGGACCTCGGCGCCAAGAGCCTGTTCCTATCAGGGCAGGATTCCATGAATTTAGAGGGAGCCTTGAACTAAGGCAGACGTGATCCACCCTTGAGCACAGCTGAAACACACTGCTTCCCCAGGAAATGCATACTGACCATTCCCCCTGTTTACCCACCATGCTGCCTACCCAGCTTAATCTGCTGAAGAAGCAAAAACCTGCCACCTAGCGAGTTCTTGCCCCACCCTCCGTCTGCCTTCTCTATCTTTAGCTTCACTTTATTCCATATAAGTTGCCTCCCTGAAGCACCATGATTTCCTCCATCTCTTTCCCTGTCTAATTTAGAGGTATGCCCCCTCTCCTGCCCAGCCCAGGCATTACAAAACATATTAATCTAGAGTGAAAGTGTTAGTCACTAAGCCATGTCTGACTCTTTGCAACCCCATGGACTGTAGCCCACCAGGCTCCTCTGTCCATGGAATTCTCCAGGCAAGAATACTGGAGTAGGTAACTATTCCTTTCTCCAGGGGCTCTTCCTGACCCAAAGATCGAACCTGGGTCTCCTGCATTGCAGGTGGATTCTTTACTGCCTGAGCCACCAGGGAAGCCCAGTGTTAATGTAAGTGAAAGTGAAAGTTTAGTCGCTCAGTCATGTCCAACTCTTTACGACCCCATGGACTGTAGCCTACCAGGCTCCTCCTTCCATTGGATTTTCCAGGCAAGAGTACTGGAGTGGGTTGCCATTTCCTTCTCCAGAGGATCTTCCTGACCCATGGATCAAACCCAGGTCTGCCACATTGTAGGCAGGTGCTTTACTGTCTAACCAGAGTTCAAATGCAAGCTCTGCCACCTATTGACTTCAAGAAGCTCCTAAGCACTCTGAGTCTTGGCTGCCTCGTTCATAAAAGGGGAAATATAATATCCATCTCACAGTATTTACCTACTTTGTCGAGAGTATTAAATGAGATAATTTATGTAAAATGCCCAGAATAGTACTTGTCACAGAATAATTACCTAATATTACTGGTTTCTTCCTTGGCACACCCCAAGACATGGACTATTCAAATCTAACCACCATCTGTGCCCATTTCGGGTAGTTTGTATTAACCTACCCACTGAAATAGAATGGAGAATAGACCATATAGTAGATGATGGAATATGCCAGAGTCCTTTGGGCAATAGGAAAATGTGGCAAGAAAACATATACCAGGCAGAGCACAATGGGGCATACCCACATGAAGAATTCAAAGTTAATTGAATTAACTAGCTAGCCAAGAAAATAAAAACTAGTACACAACTGCAAGGTATGCTCTAAACCACAGGGACCCCTTTTTGTGCTCCCATCCCCACTGGTAAGCAAGTCATCAGCCTGCCAGATAAGTACTATAGACAGAGGGCCCACAGACTTCTTCTATGGTTGGATGAAGTTCAGTTCAGTTCAGTCACTCAGCCGTGTCTGACTCTTTGCAACCCCATGAATTGCAGCACGCCAGGCCTCCCTGTCCATCACCAACTCCTGGAGTTCACTCAGACTCGCGTCCATCGAGTCCGTGATGCCATCCAGCCGTCTCATCCTCTGTCGTCCCCTTATCCTCCTGCCCCCAATCCCTCCCAGCATCAGAGTCTTTTCCAATGAGTCCACTCTTCGCATGAGGTGGCCAAAGTACTGGAGTTTCAGCCTCAGCATCATTCCTTCCAACGTAATCCCAGGGCTGATCTCCTTCAGAATGGACTGGTTGGATCTCCCTGCAGTCCAAGGGACTCCCAAGAGTCTTCTCCAACACCACAGTTCAAAAGCATCAATTCTTCTGCGCTCAGCCTTCTTCACAGTCCAACTCTCACATCCATACATGACCACAGGAAAAACCATAGCCTTGACTAGACGGACCTTAGTCGGCAAAGTAAGATAAACCTACTGGAGCAAATGGCTCATGGGGTGAGCAATTTGAAAACGAGCCTGCCATCTTTGCCACTGAGTCTTCATAGCCTGCAGCAGAGCAGCAAATAGAACTGGCAGCCCCAACAAGGCTTCATCTCAGTTTTTTAACCATACACCAAGAACCAGAATGCAGTGAGGCCACCCTAGTAAGCCAGGCTGCAGAAGGACAAAATAATTCCTTCCAAAGTGAAATTTCCCAGGGAGAGATGACTACACTGACTAATATGTTGTCTTCCAACATTTCTATGTTGAAAGCCTTTACAATTCCTGTCTCAGTTCCTGTCTCAGTTCAGTTGTTCTGTCCAGTTAGAGGGGAATATGCTGTGTCTGATCTGAGCTAAGGGAGGAGGAGTTCTGCCCTGTACTTGAGAGAATGATAAAGAAATATTTCTTAATAAAGAAACCCAATACACTCATCATTCTCATTTGGGCTATACGTCAGAATTTCTCTATTGGATGACCAGTCCCAGGAAGGATGTGTCAGTCCTCCAGCAGTGGGTACCCTGCACAACAGGCTTATTCATGCTTCCCACATTCTGCACCCATGCTCTTGTTGAAGAGCTACCTCCAGGTCAGCTCATATTTTTAATCTTAGTCATGATTGTTAATTCTGACGTTAGGGATGACTTTAGTGAACTAAGACCCTGAAAAGAAGAGATGTTACAAATAATATCATCAAGTGATAGTGTGTTGTAACTATGAAAAACTTGAGGACCTCTGCCAACCATGTACCTTATATGGGTAACTCAGTAAAGATAAAGGGCAGACCCCTGCTTCTAAATACATTTGATGGGAAAAGATTTAGTGATGATAGATAGCAAGAACTGTGGGTAGAGTTGTTGAGAGAACAAATCAGGTCCTATGGGTGAGATCAGGTGGTTCAAGGAATAAAATCCATAAACTCCTGCTGTGAAGTATGCCTTTCTAATGAAGCCAAAAAGGGCTTAGTAGGTGCAACTCTCTAAATCCATCAAGCTTGACTGGACATCATTCTCTAACCCTTCCCTCTTGATTCCTAAAGGTTTTCTTTTTTAGATTTGCCTTGTGAAAATATGCAACATGTAAGGCGTGTTTATAATAGATGGCAAGTGTCTAGATCCCACTTAGAAAGCCTGCGGTAGAGGATGGGAAGATGGGCAGGGTATACAGCAATGAGCAAGGTGTCCTGGAGTCAAGTAGAAATAGAAGTTGCTTATCCCAGTTGAGGAAGAACGAGGACTCTAGTTCTAAAATGAAGTCAAATTCATAGTTAAATGTATTACAGAAACCTTCCAGGTGAGTCAGGTGCAAGCTGGAACCACAGAGTTGATAGTCATGATTGTAGAGGTGCTAGTGAAAAATGACATCAAATTGGTTCTCTGATATAGAAGTAAGAAAGCAGAGACTTGACCTTTGAGCTTGTGAGCCCCAAGGGTGAAAGAAAGCAAAGAAAGAAAAAAAAAAAAACTGTCAAAGGAGGAAACAGCACAGAGCAGAATAACCAAACTCTACATTTAAAGGGTTATTTCAGATCTAAAATGCAATTGTTTTTAGCTGTAGTAATATTTTAGACTATGTGATTTAGAACCACTAAACTCATCACCTAAATTACTTTACTTTAGGTGTTCCAAATATCTGTTGGCTGTGATGCTAGTAAATTCATTGCTGTTAAAGGGCAAGTATGTTTGCACTTGATTTGTCTTACTCTTTATGTTTTAAAACAAATGTTAAATTAAATGTAATTACTAGTTATATTAGCCTAATGACTGACATGTCCATGTGAAATCCATAATAAACTGACAGTTTGTTCAAACCAGACTTTTTTTTTAACTTTTTGCCAAGTCAGATATTACATTTGGCTTCCCTGGTGGCTCAGAGGTTAAAGCGTCTGCCTGGAATGTGGGAGATCTGGGTTCGATCCCTGGGTCAGGAAGATCCCCTGGAGAAGGAAATGGCAACCCACTCCAGTACCCTTGCCTGGAAAATCCCATGGAGGGAGGAGCCTGGTAGGCTACAGTCCATGGGGTCGCAAAAAGTTGGACACGACTGAGCGACTTAACAAAACGAAAAGAGAAAAAGATTTAAACTCTTTCTTTGTTATTAGCATTTTTCTCTGTCTTCCCTTTTCATAAGCCAGTTTCCATCTTTTGCATCACCTCTGTCAGCTCTTCAGTGTAAATTCATTTCCAGAGAAATGAGAGGGAGAAACACTTAACCTCTGTTGTCCATCCTACTCAAACCAGTTATAATTGCATTTCTGTCAGAGGATGGCTCATAACCACATGAGAGAAGCCTATTTCCTTCTCCTTTTTCCATGGATGAAAGCAAGTCACTTCATACATAGATTCAAATATTTTTCCATGAGAAAGTTTTCTGAAGCAAACCTAACAGAACCGCCAGTGTTTCCTCCAGAGAATTCCAAGATGTGGCTTTTATTGACTTTATTGCGGTTCACAGTGAAGCACTCTGGGACTTGTGTCATCCACAGTCCTTTCTTCTACATGGGAGAGAATAAAGGTCGGTGTACACAAAAATTAAGCAGCTGAGTCAGAATGTAAAATGGAGACAGAAGCCTATTGCAGTTCCTTTCCTGTGGTTATGGTGAGGGTGGAGTGACACTGACACTTATCTAAATCTATTTATAAAGTGATATGTTCTTATCCAAAACAAAAGTCTATTCATCCATCATTCTAATAATCTTTTGAGTACTGAATTGTCATGGTTAGTTGCCAGATAGATAATTAAATATTCCCATCTCATTTAGCAAGGAGTTGCATCTCCCATAAACCCTTTTCCAGAAAACACAAAAGCTAACTGATTATAAAGCCTAAAGCATCTTGTTTCTGGAATGGTCTACATCCTTCTCCTCAGAGTATAATCTATGGAGCAGCACCGGCATCACCTGGGAACTTACTAGAAAAGCAGAACCTCAGGTTTCGCTGCTGAACCAGAATCTCTATTGTAACTAAATTTCCAGATTAGTAGGGGCATTAAAATTTGAGAATAACTGCTCTAGGCAATATATATATATAAAGTCACTCAGCCGTGTCCAACTCTCTGCAACCCAATGGACTATAGCATACCAGGCTTCTGTGTCCATTGGATTTTCCAGGCAAGGGTACTGGAGTGGGTTGCCATTTTCTTCTCCAGAGGATTTCCTGACCCAGGGATCAAAACCCAGGTCTCCCGCGTTGCAGGCAGACGCTTTACCACCTGAGCTACCAGGGAAGCCCACTCTAAGCAACAGGTTACGAAAAATCAGTTCCCAGTATCCCTGCATGCAGTATCACTACATGTAGATTTCCTTCTTCAGTGAGATGCGAAGCAACTTGCATCCGTCTATTTCTGGGAAGGTTTAGTGAGCTTTCGTCAGACTAGATTGCTCGTCAGAATCACCTGGAGAGCATGTCAGAAAACACAGATTTCAGGTCCTTTTCCAGATCTCTTAGTCAATGACCCACTGTTCTGGACCTCTAAAAATGACCTTAATTTCTTGAATTCAGGTTGTGGTGGGCCTAAGTTTTCACAGTCCACAAAGGAGAGCTATGAGGCCCATGATTCTTCTGGCAGGAGAGATGTTAATACAAGAGGGCATCTCTTGGGATCAAATTTGAGTTCGGGGTGGGAGGTGGTCCCAGGCTTTAATTTTCTATATAAAATAAACATAATGGTATCCAGGGTTCCTTCTGAGTTACACTGGAAGCAGTCAGCAAAAATGATCAAATGAATATAACTTACCAAAAACTCTTATCATTTCATAGACCACAACAGCCTTATGTCTGTATAAACCCTAACTAGAAATTATGTGAATCATTAAAATGGGTCCTTACCTGCACAGCTGAAGCTCTAATAACAGTTAGAACTGTGTTTTTAAAAATTGTGAAAAATAAAACAGTCCAAAGAAATTTGTCTTTACTTTGATAGATTTTCCACAAATTTTTCACATGTATCAAATATGAGAGGTAAATCAGTATATTTCTAATTCTGGCACCTTCAGAAATGTTTGTGAAAATAGAAATGCTAGGCCCATACACCAATCCCAGAAATTCTAATTCAATAAGTGATGATTCTGTGATACTTCTGAGTTTAAAAATCACTGAGTTAAACAATTAAATGTTTGTGCTAATAAATAAGGAATGATGATATTACAACTTCATTGTATTTTATTTCTTGTAGATTTACTAAAAAAGAATGTCTTCAGCATGATTTTTTTTACATCATTGAACAGTAAGCAATATTTTCTAACATAAGCATTGACTTGTATATTAATGTACTATCAGTAATTTATGATTAGTTTGTATTTATTCCTATTAGCACCAGTCTTTTCTGATATGTGCATTTATTGCTATAAATTTACCTCTAGGCACTGATGTTGCTGACTTCCCCGGTGGCTCAGAGGTTAAAGCATCTGCCCACAATGTGGGAGATCTGGGTTCGATCCCTGGGTTGGGAAGATCCCCTGGAGAAGGAAATAGCAACCCACTCCAGTATTCCTGCCTGGAGAATCCCATAGACAGAGGAGCCTGGTGGGCTACAACAGGGTCGCAAAGAGCTGGACATGACTGAGCAACTTCACTCACTCACTCACAAATTTTAATAAGCTGTGTTTTCATTTTCATTTAGTTGAGTGTATTTTTTAAACTTCTCTTGAGAGTTCCTCTTTGATCCATGTGTTATTTAGAAATGTGTTTTTTAACCTCCACATATTTTAGGAGTTTTTGTAATTATGGTCATCTGTTTGACTTTTTTGTGATACCTCTTTACCTAAGCAAAGTAATGGTTTAAACTTTTTAAGCTTTTGGAAGAGGAAAGATTCTAAGTAACAAAAAAAATTTTTTTACAGGTCATATCTCAGGGATCGACCATCTAAACCATTGGTAAGAAAACTATAATTCTGTCAATCAGCCAAATATAGAAAATAACTAAAGCATTTTTTCCTCTTCTAGAGAGTAAAGTATAATTGGGACAAATATGGCTGCCCATTGAAAGTTAATATCAGAGAAAAATTTCACCCTTTGGTTCAACTGTAAGTATATTCTCACTAAAAAGTTTAACTTACTTTTGAAAGTCTCAAAATTATGAAAAGCCTAATTAATCATGTATTTAATAATAAATAGTTTTGAGCACCCAACATATGCATCACTGAGTTTTCAGTGCCAGTTATACAAAACTGGATGATCTGTGGTCCATGCATGAGGGAGGTTACAGTTTAGAAGCTGAGGCATAAGTGGGTAAGAGGGTTGAAACTCTTCTCAGGGATGCAGACAGAAGCTAACGCTTGCTTTATCCTCTCTAAACCTCTCCTCAACCTACAGCACCCCTCCCCATTAGGAACTACCTCCCCCTTAATGTTCTCTCCCAGAGACATGCACTCTTCAGCTCAGTTCAGTTCAGTTGCTCATTTGTGTCTGACTCTTTGTGACACCATGGACCGCAGCATGCCACGCCTCCCTGTCCATCACCAATTCCCGGAGTTTACCCAAACTCATGTCCATTGAGTTGGTGATGCCATCCAACCATCTCATCCTCTGTCATCCCCTTCTCCTTCTGGCTTCAATCTTTTCCCAGCATCAGGGTCGTTTCCAATGAGTCAGCTCTTTGCATCAGGTGGCCAAAGCTTGAACATCAGTCCTTCCAAAGAAAACTTCAGGACTGATCTCCTTTAGGATGGACTGGTTGAATCGCCTTGTAACCAGTCCGTCCAAGGGATTCTCAAGAGTCTTCTCCAACACCACAGTTCAAAAGCATCAATTCTTCGGCCCTCAGCTGTTTTTATAGTCCAACTCTCACATCCATACATGACTACTGGAAAAATCATAGCTTTGACTAGACTGACCTTTGTTAGCAAAGTAATGTCTCTGCTTTTTAATATGCTGTCTAGGTTGATCATAACTTTCCTTCCAAGGAGTAAGCATCTTTTAATTTTATGGCTACAGTCACCACCTGCAGTGATTTTGGAGCCCCAAAAAATAAAGTCAGCCACTGTTTCCACTGTTTCCCCGTCTATTTGCCATGAAGTGATGGGACCAGATGCCATGATCTTAGTTTTCTGAATGTTGAGCTTTAAGCCAACTTTTTCACTCTCCTCTTTCACTTTCATCAAGAAGCTTTTTAGTTCCTCCTCACTTTCTGCCGTAAGGGTGGTGTCAACTGTATATCAGAAGTTACTGATATTTCTCCCAGCAATCTTGATTCCAGCTTGTGCTTTATCCAGCCCAGCGTTTCTCATGATGTACTGTGCATATAAGTTGAGTAAGCAGGGTGACAATATACAGCCTTGACGTCCTCCTTTTCCTGTTTGGAACCAGTCTCAAATCATCTCAAATCATCATTATTAAACACCTGTTGTTGTTCAGTCACTTAGTCATGTCCAATTCTTTGTGACTCCATGGACATATGTCATGGAAGCATGCCCCATGGACGTATGCTAGGCTTCCCTCTCCCTCCCCATCTCCCAGAGTTTGCCAAAGTTCATGTCCAAAGTTCATGTTTAATCAGTGATTAGACACCTAATTTACACCAATTACTGTGCTGGGCACTGGGAATTCAAAGAAGAGTAAGACAGGATTTCTGCTTTCAAGAATCTGATAAATTAGATATGAACTGATATGCTAAATGGAAAAATAGAAAGGAATAGTATGGGTTGTTGCTACTGAAAAGAAAAGAATCCAATTCAGCTATGGAAGGGAGAGGGGCGCTGGGAAGTGTTCCCAGAGCATTAGAGCTGAGTCACTGAGGCTTAAAGGATAATATTTAGCTGAAGGCAATGGAGGAAAGGAGAAGTGGGAAAGGTAACAGGGAATTCCACTGAGTAAGCCTTTCAAGCAGAAGTGATAGAGGAAGAAATTTCATAGTTCAAGTGGTATAATGTTATTGGAGCCCAAAATGAGTCATGATGTGTCAGGAGAAAAGGCTGAGAAACTAGCTAGGTAGAGTCCAGACCATGGAAGGCTTTCTAGCCATTCTTTTTTTTTTTTCCCAAAAAAACTTATTTAACCGAAGGAAAATTGCTTCACAATATTGTATTTACCTTTGCCATTCATTAACGTGAATCCGCCATAGGTATACATGTGTGTCCCCTCCCTCTTTAACTTCCCTCCTTAACTTCCCCTTCCCATACCTCGAGGTTGTTACAGAGCCCCAGTTTGAGTTCGCTGAGTCATACAGCAAATTTTCATTGGTTGTCTGTTTTACACATGGTAGCATACATGCTTGCATGTTACTCTCTCCATTCGTCCCACCCTCTCCTCCCTCCCTCCCTGTTGCCCGTGTCCATAAACACCTGTTCTCTATGTCTGCGTCTCCATTGTTGCCCTGTAAATAGGTTCATCAGTACCATCTTTCTAGATTCCATATACATGTGTTAATAAATGATACTTGTTTTTCTCTTCCTGACTTAGTTCTCTCTGTATAATAAGCTCTAGGTTCATCCATCTCATTAGAACTGACTCAAATGCATTCCCTTTTATGGTTTCTAGCCATTCTTATTGTAGAGTGGCATGATTAAATATTTGCTGTCTCTGAGAGATGTGTAGAAGATTTCAGGGAACCAAGTCTAAGGAAGGAGACCAGGCAGTAAACTGTTTTAGTAGTACAGGGAGGAAAAAAAAAAAAAATGAGACAGCAACAAAGACAAAGAAGAGGGATCACTTATGAGAAAATCAGTGATAATAACAGGCAGGGCTTGATAACTGATAGATGAAAGTGATGAGGGAAAGAATAAGGAAGGTGAATAAGTCGAAGCTGTATCAGTCAGAAGAGATCTTCCACAAACTTCTACGGCTATTATCTATCCGTCTTCAAGCATCTGTACCCATTAACTCTGGCTGTCTTCCTATCACCATAGATAAAGTATATGGGTATCTAAGGCCTCCATTTGTGAACTGGATCCCTGCCCCCCTTTCCTAATTAAGATCACTGTTTCTGAAATTTGCCCTTTTCTCTTGCATCATCAACTTTACCCTACTAGATCATCACACAAATACGCAGTTCTTCCCCTCATTGAAACCAAAACAAAACCCAAAACCTTCTCTTTGTCTCCACTCCTCCTCTAGCTACTATACTCATTGTCATCAACTCTTCTCCTATCCTCTCCCAAATCTTTCTCAGTCAGGCTTTTACCCTCCACCCCTCCACTGACATTGCCAGCCAGTGTGGCCAGCCGGCTCCGTATTGCTAACTCAGTGGTCAGTTCTCAGGTCTCATCTTACTGTATCTCATTAACGAGAACTGATACGGTTGATCCTTTCCTCCTACTTAAAATATCTTCCTTATTGGGATTCCGGATGTCGTATTTTCCTACTTTTCCTGTTACCTCACTGGTAGCTCTTCCTCAATTTCTTAGTTTATTATTTTCTCCATGACTGTTTTTTTAACTTTTTACTTTGCACTGGGGTATAGCCCATTAACAAACAATGTTGTGATAGTTTCAGGTGAACAGCGGAGGGACTCAGCCACACATATACATGTGCCCATTCTCCCCCAAATTCCCCTCCCATCCAGGCTGTCCTGTAACACTGAGCAGAGTTCCATGTGCTATACAGTAGCTCCTTGTTAGTTATCCATTTTAAAATATAGCAGTGTGTACATGTCCATCTCAAACTCCCTAACTATCCTTTTCCCCTATCTTTATACCCAGCAACCATAAGTTCATTCTCTAAGTCTGTGAGTCTGTTTGTTTTGTAAGTTCATTTGTATCATTTCTTTTTAGATTCCTATATAAGGGATGTCATACAATATTTCTCCTTCTCTGTCTGACTTACTTCACTCAGTAGGACAATCTCTAGGTCCCTCCGTGTTGCTGCAAATGGCATTATTTCATTCTTTTTACCGGCTGAGTAACATCCCACTGCATATATGTACCACATCTTTTTTAATCTATTACTCTATCGAAGGGCATTTAGGTTGCTTCTATGTCCTGGCTATTGCAAACAGTGCTGCAATGAATATTGGGTTGCAGGTGTCCTTTCAGAACATGATTTTCTCCAGATATATGCTCAGGAGTGGGATTGCAGGGTCATATGGTAGCTCTATTTTTAGTTTTTTAGGGACTCTCCATACTGTTCTCCATAGTGACTGGACCAATTTACATTCCTACCAACAGTGTAGGAAGGTTCCCTTCTCTCCACAGTCTCTCCAGCATTTATTGTTTGTAGATATTTTGAGGACTGCCATTCTGAACTCTGTGAGGGAATACCTCATTGTAGTTTTTATTTTTATTTCTCTAATAATTAGCAATGTTGAGCATCTTTTCATGTGCCTCTTGTCCATTTGCATGTCTGTCTTCTTTGGAGAAATGTCTTAAGATCGTCCACCCATTTTTTAATTGTTTTTTTTTTTCATGGACTGTGCATATTTTGGAGATTAATCCCTCTTTGGTCACTTCATTTGCAAATTTCATTTTTTTCTTTTCTATGGATTATCTTTTCATTTTGTCTGTGGTTTCTTTTGCTGTGCAAAAAAGCTTTTAAGTTTCATTAGGCCTCATGTGTTTATTTTTATTTCCATTACTCTAGGAAGTAGACCAAAAAAAAGAGATCATTGCTGTGATTTATGGAGAAGGCAATGGCACCCCACTCCAGTACTCTTGCCTGGAAAATCCCATGGATGGAGAAGCCTGGTAGGCTGCAGTCCATGGGGTCTCGAAGAGTCAGACACAACTGAGTGACTTCTCTTTCACTTTTCACTTTCATGCACTGCAGAAGGAAATGGCAACCCACTCCAGTGTTCTTGCCTGGAGAATCCCAGGGACGGGGGAGCCTGGTGGGCTGCCGTCTATGGGGTCACACAGAGTCGGACACAACTGAAGCTACTTAGCAGCAGCAGCAGCAGCTGTGATTTATGTCAGAGAATATTCTCCTTATGTTTTCCTTTAACAGTGTTATGGTATCTGGTCTTATGTTTAGGTCTATAATATATCCTGAGTTTACTTTTGTGTAGGGTGTTAGAGAATGTTCTGATTTCATTATTCTACACGTAGCTGTCTAGTTTTCTCAGCACTACTTATTGAAGAGATGGTCTCTTCTCTGTTGTATACTCTTGCCTTTGTCATAGATTAATTAGCCATAGGGTAAACTGGTTTATTTCTGGGATTTCTATCCTGTTCCATTGATCTATATTTCTGTTTTTGTGTCAGTACCATACTGTCTTGATTACTGTAACTTTGTAGTATAGTCTGAAGTCAGGGAGTCTGATTCCTCCAGCTGTGTTCTTCTTTCTCAAGATTGCTTTGGCTATTCAGGGGCTTTTGTATTTCCATACAAATTGTAAAAAATTTTGTTCTGATTCTGTAAAAAATGCAATCAGTAACTTGATAGATATTATATTGAATCTGCAGATTGCCTTGGGCTTATAGTCATTTTGACAACATCGATTATTCCAATATTGAACATGATATTGCTTTCCATCTGTTTGTGTCATCTTTGATTTCTTTCATGAGTATCTTATAGTTTTCAGAGGTCTTTTGCCTCCTTAGGTGGGTTTATTCCTAGGTACTTTATTTTTTGATGCAATGGCAATTTTTAAAAATCTGCACTAAATGACATCTTAAACAAAGTAAAAAAGTGGTTTAAATGTTTGGGTTTTTTTATGTCTTTAAGTACAGATTTTTAAGAATTGTGGTAAAATATGGCAAACATTTGGATGAATACCTTATGTAGACAACAGAATGCCAAATAGCAGTTAAAATGAATCAGCTATGATGCTTGTAAGAGGGAATCAAATGATTGGCCGTGAATTCCAGGTTGGGTAGGGAAGGAAGAGAGATCAGGAGGGACCCACTAATGAGGAAAACAGATCAAGAGACTGGAAATTTCTGTGCGTTTATCTCAAAATCTAACACCGAGTGGAAAAAAAAGTCACCAAAAGATACTTACAGTATAATATCATGTATGTACATTTTCAAAGCCATAAATCAATAATATACATGACTTCTGGACACATTTATACATAAGTAAAGTACACAACCTGGATGGAAATGATAAATAATAATTTTCACATTATTCTCCGTATATTTGAAACATCTAATTAAAATAAAATAAGCGCCTAAGCTGTAGGAGCAAGGTCCGTGAAGAAAGCTGGGGAAGCAGACTCAAAGGCCCAGGTGGCAAGGCTCAGAGGATAATCCATTCTTTGAGACTGGGGTGCATGTGTGCTCAGTGGGTCAGTCGTGTCCAGCTCTTTGCGACCCTATGGACTGTAGCCCACCAGCTTCCTCTGTCCGTGGGGTTTTCCAGGCAAGAATGCTGGAGGCAAGTTGCCATTCCCTCCTGAGTCTTGCGTCTCCTGCATTGGCAGGCACAGTCTTCACTGTTATGCCATCTGGGAAGCCCCTGAGATTCGGAGGGAAGAAGTAAAAATGACTAGTTTGGAGACCGGAATGTAGAAGTTGAGAGAGGTCATGTCTGATAGCCCCGATTTACTTACACGAAGTAGAAAGGAGGATCGTCTGTAAACTGAGAGAAGGGAGGGGTTGAGGAGGGGACTTCAGGAGAATGTCAAAGGTCACTGAGGGTAAAATGGAAAGGAGCAGGCTAAGGGCCTGTAAAAAGATTGCTGCACAACAGCAGAGGCACAATTGAGGTAAGACACCATGAGTAGGTCCAATCTTCACACACACTGAACTTCCCAAGTATCACATACACAGCTGAAGAAGACACAGGTAGCATCCAAGGTTTAGGTTACACGTTAGATGCGAGGGGAAGAATAACTGAGTGTATCCAGGGTTCTGGTGGGAGACAGCAGATCAGATGATCAACCATGAGATTGGGCTGAGTGGGAGAGGAAGAGCAGCTAGAAAGGAACTTCCATGCAGCAGAGAAGCAGAGGGGAATAAGGGGAATGGAGGTGCATAAGAGGTCAAGGGGCAGGTGAGAGGATGTGAAAGATGGAAGAGGTTGGGGTCAGAAAGTGGCCTTTTAGAGCAGCACTACTTTGGACTATTGCGGCAGTACTTTTCTCTAGGGGTAACCTTTTGTATCTCTGTGACAAGAAACCACTTGATCAAGCTTGTTGACTCCAATTCTCCTAAGATAATTAACCAAATATTGAGGGTAAGTACAGTGGGATGGGCTTCCCACGTGGCTCAGTGGTAAAGAATCCATCTGCCAATTCAGGAGACCTGAGTTCAATCCCTGGGTGGGGAAGATCCCCTGGAGAAGGAAATGACAACCCACTCCAGTATTCTTGACTGGGAAATCCCATAGACAGAGGAGCCTAGCAGGCTACCAGTCCATGGGGCAGCAAAAGAGTCACACAACTTAGTGACTGAACAACTACAGAGGGACAGTCAGATCAATACGCCTCAGTGTCCAGTTCAACTAGATTATAGCAATACATAGTTAATAACCCAGTATTCAATTAGGTATTTACCAGAAGCAAATTGGGTGCCTTGAGATAGGGGTGGTCACTAGGAAATTAGCATGTAGTCTAGGTCTCTAGATTATAGTAAATGCCTTACCTTTGTAGAAAGCAGCTTAGGAACAAAGTTGGGCAGAATTTTATAGGTAAAATAACAGATTCACTATCGAATATTAACAAGAATAAAGCAAGCCTTAGAAGTATGATTCAGCTGGGAATATGTCACCCCAGCTGCTTCTTTGCTATCAATTCCCATGCCAACCCATCCCAAACTAGAATTTGGTGCTACAGAAGCAACCCAGAAGGAGAGGGACATAATTGCTCTACTGTGATGCAGGAAGTTCAATAGCAGATATTAGGGGTGTTTTAGGGCTACTCAAGATTTATTTAATCAGATATGGTAAGACACACAGACATGGAAATGACTGTCATGAAGGAAGAAGTTTATTATAAATAACAATCCCAAGAAATAGGAGGCACAGCACATCATGTAGGACCTCATGCGGAAGCACCAGGACCCGTCAGGAGAGAGGGCGTGAGGGGAAAACAGAGGTAAGAGTCTTTACTGTGTTTTCTGTAGGATGGAATGGAAGAGACAGGGCAAGCAGGTTAGAATTGGCTATTTTGAGTAATTTCAGTGGGCTCTGGGCATAAGTGCTTCCTTGTTGTCTAGTACCTCATCTTGGGGTGATTAAAGCAGGTGGATGGAGAGTGGGCCAGTGTGACGACTCATAAAGGAGGTGGGTTCTGGGTGGGCTACAGACTATGGGGCTGCCAGAGTTGGACATCTATGGAAGGACCATCCGAGCTGAGATCAGTAAGCCTCAGTGTCCAGGGTTCTGGGTTGGTTGGTTTGTGTATGAAAGGCATTCCTGGTTTACCATCTCTACGAAGTAACCCTGGGAAGGGCAGTCCCTCCAAGGTAAGCAAGGCCCCAGGTATTAAGCACCACTTTTCAGAAAGTAAAAGACATGATTAATATAATGAGCTATCTGGAGTGACCACACAGGATTGTAAACATATGTCTAATGGATCAATAGAGAGCTCTCTCCTTCCCAATTCCAAAAGTGGAACTGCCATAGTGGAGAAGTTACAAATTGTAGGGAAGAGTTACAAAATGTAGTAACATTCATGAGTCTCTCGGGTTTAATTAGTATTACATCTCACATTAACAAACTTTAATGAAAATAAGCCATGCTTACATGGGCAAGTATTTTTGCCTGGTATTCTCAATGAAATGAATAGAACATCAAAGATCATTATAAACCCAGAAAGCATGGGTTATGCAATTCATTGTTATTGCCACTAGATGACACTGTAGCTTCTTGCTTTTCATGAGTGTCAACCGATGCCTGCTCAAGAGTTAAGATCTTTTTTATTATATATATATAGGTAGAAATGTAAGCATTTTTAATTGTACAAAGGCAAACATTAAAAAAGATAATATTCGTGATTAAAATTGAATAGCAAAAGGACGGTGGGGGTGGAGGAACAAGAAATATGATTTTATGATTTTTGACTGTTCTTGGGCTTCCCTGATAGCTCAGTAGATAAAGAATCCACCTGCATTGCAGGAGACCCCGATTCGATGCCTGGGTCGGGAATATCTGGAGAAGGGGTAGACTACCCACTCCAGTATTCTTGGGCTTCCCTTGTAACTCAGCTGGTAAAGAATCTGCCTGCAATGTGGGAGACCTGGATTCAGTCCTTGGGTTGGGAAGATCCCCTGGCAAAGGGAAAGGCTACCCACTTCAGTATTCTGGCCTGCAGACAAAGAGTCAGATATGGCTGAGCGACTTTCACTTTCACTCACCTCATCAATATATGGTTGCAGCTGTTTTAAAACATAAAAAATTTCTGCTTCATTACTATTAGTTTTATTTTGAGAGCTGAAGGAAGCCTACACAGTAGGTACTTTATAGATAAGAAAATTGAGGCTTCAAGAGTTTTAAGTAATTTCTGCAGGATCACAAAGCCTAGTGATAAAGACAGGATTTAACCCTAAGCACATCTATCTTAAAATCTGGAGCTCTTAACTCTTCGACACTAAACTGGTGTTTTGTGTTTCAGATACAATGACAATGGTTATGTTGAAGATGTTGAAGTAAATTTCATAGTGTGGGAAACACATGGCAGGGATGACTATAGCTTTAATAATACTATGAAGAAGGTAAGACATTTTTGGATTTAAATAGAATTTAGCATGAAAAATTAGAAAAGTGTTTCTATTTTAAATCGATGTGTAAGTTATCTAAGGAAAACAGAACCAGTCAGCTGTAGGCAGGGGGAGAAAAATACCTCTGTGTTAAATTCTATGACTACTATAATTCATTTATGAAAAAAGAAATCACTGTCACATAGAACAAAAGGGGTCAGAAAAGGTAATGCTTATAGTAGGATGATGCAATTATTACTATTTTATTTTCTCTCCACATTGTATTTAATGTTTGATTATTTATGGGTCTGCCTTTGGCTTTTGGCCAATCATCATATCCATGCTAAATCAAATGGATACACTGTAGGCTTCATCTCGCTTGTTTTTTTTTTTTGCAGCATTTGACCCATTGACCTTGGCTTCTCTGTCCCCACACTCTCCTCTCCTGGCTTTCTTTCATCCTCAGTGACTGGTCAGTCTCATCCTCCACAGTGAATCCCTGTTATTCTGCCTGTTCACTTTGCAGGTCATGGCAGAAAAGCCTTACTACTAAGACCAGCACACTTCACTCCCATCCCCGCTATGTGGGGCTTTCTGTCCTGGAGGGCCTCCCATCACGACTGAGCCTCTCTAGAAGTGAACAGCCTTGATTCCTGAGATTTGTCAGAGATGTCAAACAAAACCAGGATGACTCCTTCCAAATTAACTTTCTCATCTATCAGAGACCTTCATTCTCCAAAAAATAGAACCTGCCCAGGTGGCAACCAAAAGACGAGTTCCACCAACTGCCCCCTCCACATTACTATAATTATTTGAGCAAAGAACTCCATCCCATCATACATTCCTCCCATACTTGTTCAGGGTCCAATATGTAAGGTTTTGGGGCCTACTTCCTCCCCACAGTCTCACCCCTGTACTATTCTATCCTTCTTAAACCTTGGCTAAGTTTTCCATTACTCTTCACCACCTCAAACCTTTCTAACATACCTTAAGATTAAAAACCCTAGATCCATCTTCAACAAACATTCCTCAGAGAATATAATTATCCCCATGTTTCTATCAAACCAAGGGTACTCTTTCTCTTACCCTATATACTTAAGGAATGTAGAATTTACATTCTTCCTAATTCACATTATCATTTCCAGATTGTTCTCTCCTCCCCTAAGTGAAACACAATTCAATGCTTCTGTCATCCAGTTGTTATCTACCCCATCCCTACTTGCTGACATTCTCAGTTACTTGATTATTTCTCCCTTGTCCTGAAAACAATTACAATTCTGCCAGCCACCATGTAGCGTTATTGCTGGAAAGAACCTAGCTTTCTAAACAGAGACTACGTTTCCCAGCCTCACTTGCCACTAAATGGGGCCATGCTTCTTATCACTGGAATATGAGCAGAAGTTATATGTGTCCAGGATGAAGTGCTCAAGAACTTCACATGAACCTCCATGCTTCCCATCTTCCTTCACATGTCAATATAGCACAGCGACAATCAAAGATGAGAACTGGATGAGAGAGACAGGGAACTTCAAGAAGCCCCTAGATTTTAAAAGTCTGAGTTTTTAATTCACTGCTTTGTGGAGAATCACCCAGGAGTCACTGCCAGGAACATCTGCATTGGACTCTGTGTGATCAAGAATTAAACATTTCATGTATAAAACCCCTGAGAACTGGGGCTACTATTGAAACAAAGCAGACTAATATAGCTCCCTCTATTAAAATTACATTTCAATGCAAACATTCAGTCTCTGACCTCAACCCTCAACCCTGTAGCTCTCATTCCCACTACTCCTTTGCCTCTCACTTTTTCTTACACTCTCTAGATATCCATTATATCGAACCTTCTGCTATCTTCCTCTCGACTTCTCCCATTTTTCTTCTCTCCGTTTCCTATCTAACTTGAATTCCATGGCTCAGTCCTTCAGCTACTGTCTTCCAATCTATATGTCACTTTCCTCAGTATTATTCTCATTCAGTGTTATAGCAAATTTAAACATCTATCTTTCTGCCTTATCCATGCCTGATTCTGAGCTGCTGATCAGTTCTACAAAAAAGAAATTAAAACTGCAATAACTGAAATTAGGAACTCAACTGTTGGGAGTGATGACTGAAAATAGAATTAGTCATCTAGAGGAGAGATCAGAGGGAAATAGCCAGAATTACACACAGAGAGATAAACTGATTTCAAATATAGGAAAAAACATAAAGGAGATCTTCAATGCGAAGCTCTAACAACTGGAATCCTAAAAAAAAAAAAAGTGTTGCTGAGAAGCAACATTTTCCAAAACTGATGAAAGACATCAAAGCATAGAAAAAGTAATCTGCATCTAGAAACACCACAGTAAAATTTCTAAAATCAAAAGCGAAGGGAAAAATCTTTAAAGTAGAGCAAAAAAGAAAAGTTACCTTCAAAAAAGAAACTGTAAGGTTTAAAGCTATTGTTTCTCAATAGAAACAATAAAAGCCAGAAGTCTTTGAACAAAAATATTTTAAGCTACTGAAAGAAAATAATTTCAAACCTAAAATTCGGAATACAATGGAAATAGCATTTAAAACATGAACCTGAACAACAGATAAGTCTTTAAAATACATGAAATTAAAAGAGGAAAGAAACTTAAGTAAAAAAGAAATGAAGAATGAAATAAAAATGATTTGAGAGAAAGTGACAAATATTGAGGATAGGCAAAGAAGATTCGATCGATGGGTAAATAGAATTCCTGGAAAAGAGAACCAAAGCAAAGGAGCAAAACCAATACTAATAATTCAACAAAACATCTCCCCACCCAAGAAAAAAATATGTGAAGCTTCTTAGACTTCCCTGGTAGCTCAGTGGTTAAAGCGTCTGCCTGCAATGCGGGAGACCCAGGTTTGATCCCTGGGTTGGGAAGATCTCCTGGAGAAGGAAATGGCAACCCACTCCAGTATTCCTGCTTGGAGAATCCCAGGGACGGAGGAGCCTGGTAGGCTACAGTCCATGGGGTCACAAAGAGTCGGACACGACTGAGCCACTTCACTTCACTTCATTGAAAGATCATACCGTATAACTGAGAATAGCAGATCAGAATAGCCAACCTATGTGTGCTTTATAAACACTCTTCCAGAGTACTGAGGTGGGAGGAAGCACTTTCAATTCATTTTGTAAATCCAGAGGGACTTGATGAGGGCCTTAAGAGAATTATGAGCTAATCTCATTCATGACCATAGATACAAATCACCTGAACAAAATACTAGCATATCAAATACAGCAACTTATTAAAAAATAATGCCAAGCTTTCTTTATTTCGTAAATTAAGACTTGAGGATATCACTTGGCAGTCACAGGAATCCAGTATATTAACAGGATAAAGAAAAAAAAACAAGTTATTACAACAGTTGATGGAAAGTCATTTGATTAAAAATGTATTGACTTCCATGGTGGCAAGGAGTCCACCTGCCAATGCAGGAGACATGGGTTTTTGATCCCTGATCTGGGAGAATCCCGCATACCACAGAGCAACTAAGCCCGTGAGCCACAACTATTGAGCCTGTACTCTAGAGCCTAGGAGTCGCAACTACTGAGGCCATGTGCCATAACTGCGGAAGCCCATGCCGCCTAGAGCCCACACTCTGCAGCAAGAGAAGCCACTGCAAGGAGAAACCTGTGCACTACAACCAGTGAGCAGTTGCCACACTCGCCACACTCGCCACACTCGCCACGACTGGAGACAAGACCATGCAGCAACAAAGACCCAGCACGGCCAAACGAATGTTTAATAAAATTTGTTAAACGTGTATCATCCATATATGACACTACTTAAAAATAAATCTTATAAAATTATAAATGAATGGTACTTCTTTCACCTAATAAAATGTGGATACAAAAAAAAACCCATAAAAAACATCATGCTGCTGTGCTTAGTTGCTCAGTCATGTCTAACTCTTTGCAACCCCATGGACTGTAGCCCACCAGGTTCCTTCATCCATGCAGACTCTCCAGGCAAGAATACTTGAGTGGGTTGCTATGCCCTCCTCCAGGGGATCTTCCCAACCCAGGGAATGAACCCAGGTCTCCTGCATTGCAGGTGGATTCTTTACTCTGTGAGCCACCAGGGAAGTCCAAGAAACTGGAGTGGGTACCCTATCCCTTCTCTAGGGGGACTTCCTGACCCAGGAATTGAACCAGGGTCTCCTGCATTGTAGTCAGATTCTTGACCAGCTGAGCTACCTGGGAAGCCCATAAAACATCATACTTAATGGTAAAAATGTGAAAGTCTTCCTTCTGAAATCAGGAATGACACAAGGAGGCCTGTTTTAACCATTTCTATACAACATTGTTCTAGATGTTTATCATAAGGTAAAATATAAGCAATAAAAATAAAAGGGTTGGAAAGGAAGAAATAAAACTGTCATATTCACAGCTAATATGATTGTTCATCTGAACTAATTAAAATTAACAACTGAGTTTAAGAAGTTGTCTCTGTACAAGATCAATATACAAAAGTCCATTTTTTCTATGTATCAGCAAACATTTAAATAATTAAAAATTAGATGTATAATTTCCAATGGCACTAATTAAATACTTAGAAATAAATTGACATGCAAAACATATATATATATATATAATCTTTCTGTATATATATAATCTTTCTGTGTATATAAAATCTTTTGACAGAGTGGTTGTTTGAATGAAGCTCAAACATGGAATTCAATGATTGAGCTTAACAAGCACCTCCCATTAGAAGAAGTCTGGGGACCTGAGGTAAGAAAAACATTATCTTGTAAATTATTTATTTACAATAACTAACTTGGCAGTTTAGTATTAATAAGTGCTTAAAGAAAACACTTTGGGTTTAAGTTTGATTTTATAAATCAAATCCAGTTTTTCTGTTCTATTCTAAAATGTTTCATCCCAATTCTGTTTGATCTTCTGTTGCTCTGCATTACTAACAATTTTGTTTTAATTTTCTCTTCTGAAAATCTATCTGCAGACTATTAAATATCTGAAACACATGTTAAAGCACTGAGACTGAATCTTTCTAAAGAATGCCTGACATTTCAATTATTATATAACTAAAAGATCTTTTCTGAATACCAATTGCCATACTGTTTTCAATTTTTTTCAATTGAATCTTCTTAAATTGCAATTATTTTAGTTGGCAAATCAAATCATAGCTCATGAATAACATGTGACATAGAAGATACTTCAGCCTTTAAAATGTAAACCCTACAATAAGAATATTATTTTTGCTTCTCCAGCAGAATCTACACATGTCCAGACAGAGATGAACAATGTGTATTTTCCTCTGTATTCCCAAGTCCACACCATCCATTTTCCACCCATTACTCCCTGTCTTCCCAGTAACATGATTCTAGGAGCTTTACTCCAACAATCCTTGGAACAGTTCTTCCAACTCAATATAACCTTCAACTCACTGGTCCTGCCACCCTCACTGCACCTCCAGTTCTCTTTTCCTTTTTATTTTAAATTCCACAGTCAATCATCATATCACTCTATTAATAGATACCCTCAATTCCTTTGCTCCCCTCACTTCTTTATATTTCTATAGCTAATCACATCCCTGGTTAAATTCAACTATCCACCTTAGCACCTGACTGTGGTCAGAGAAAAACAAACCCTCGCTGACTTGTTTCACTTTCACTTCATGATTAAAATGGTCCCACAATACTGCCCAGCCAATATTACTGTATTTCTTCAGCTTGTTCCTTCTCCCCCTCCCACAAATAGCTATCGCAGGCTTTCTCCTCTCTCTTTAAATCTCCAGCAACTCTTTCCGCATCCTCATTCTTACATAATGAACTTGCTTCCTACTTCACCAAAATTATTGTAGTTATTAAATCTGGTGCAAGACCCTTTTATCTAATTTTATATAGAGAAGCACATCTTTTAAAACATGAAATATGTTACCCTATTGTTTTTAATATTTTTGTTTTTAATATTTTGACAGCTATAATTCCTTATAACTAGTTTCTTTTGTAATGCAACCTGTGTCACATTATGCTTTTAAAAACATTATTGTGAGAGGGGCCTCACACAATAGTAGTTGTAGGCTTCACTAGATTGCCAAAGGGGTCCATATAAAAATAAAATAAGATACCATTTTTATTTATTTGTACTTCCCTGGTGGCTCAGATGGTAAAGCAGCTGCTTACAATGTGGGAGACCTGGGTTCAATCCCTGAGTCAGGAAGATCTCCTGGAGAAGGAAATGGCAACCCACTCCAGTATCCTTGCCTGGAAAATCCCTTGACGGAAAAGCCTGGTAGGCTACAGTCCATGGGGTCGCAAAGAGTTGGACACAACTGAGCGACTTCACTTTCACAACTTTATTTATATTTTAAAATCTATATTTACATATTTATACACACTCACTATGAGGTTAGGAACCCCTGATATAGATAAAAAAAGAAAGGGACTAAATCTTGGATCATTTCAATATTTAGAGATGGAGTACATGAGCAGTGGTGAAGAAGGTAAAGGGCTTCCCAGGTGGCGCTAGTGGTGAAGAACCTGCCCGCCAGTGCAGGAGACATACGAGACGTGGGTTCCATCTTTGGGTCGGGTTCCCAGGTGGCGCGAGTGGTGAAGAACCCACCCGCCAGTGCAGGAGACATACGAGACATGGGTTCCATCTTTGGGTCGGCTTCCCAGGTGGCGCGAGTGGTGAAGAACCCACCCGCCAGTGCAGGGGACATACGAGACATGGGTTCCATCTTTGGGTTGGGAAGATCCCCTGGAGAAGGGCATGGCAACCCACTCCAGCATTCTTGCCCGGAGAATCCCATGGACAGAGGAGCCTGGTGGGCTACAGTGCATAGGGCTGCACAGAGTCAGACACAACAGAAGCAACTTAGCACACATGCACAAAAAGGGGGTAAAAAAGGAATAATCCAAGAAGCAAGAGAAAGTCCAGGCAAATATGATGTTCTGGACTTCCTATTAATCAAGTCTCCTCAGATGGAGGGAGGGATCAACTGTGCTAAATTCACTACTAAAATAGGTCAACTCTGATGAGGACTGAAAAAATGATTATTTACTTCAGTAACATAGAGATAACCTTGACAGGATGAGTTTTGGTAGGATAGTGAGAGATAAAACCTTACTGAAGTAGGTTTAATTAGCAAGGAAAAAAAAGTTCACAGCAGCAAGAACAGATATCTCTGCAAAGGAGTTTTGTAGTAAAGAAGAGAAACAGTGTAGTAGCTGGAGAGCAATGGGTGAAGAAAAAAAAATCTTCTTTTAATAGTTGAGAGACATAACCACATATTACTGCTGGGAATATTCCAGCAAAAGAGAAAACTGACAGTGCTTCAAATTTAACCTGTGAGAAACTGAGCTTCTGATACCCACCCTCCAGACGAGCCCCTCCAGTACTCTCCGCTACCTCAGGTAATAGAAATCCCGTCCTCCCAGTTCGGTCAGGACAAAAGCCTCTGCGTGTCACCTTGCGGTCCACATTTGGTCCTCCAGTAAATCTTGTTGGCTCTTTCTCCAAAATGTATTCAGATTTGGTCACCACCCTGTTTCAAGCCACCATCACCAACCATCTGGGGTATAATCACAGCATCCTAACTGGTCTCTCTGCTTCAGCCTTGCCCACCATGAATCTGTCCACAACATAGCACCAAGCATGATGCTGCTAAAACATAAATCAGAACATGCCACTCTTCTGCTCAAAAACCAAGCAGTGGTTCTGAGATCACTTAGAGTTATGACAAAGCCAACAGGACTTCCTGCATCGCATCCCCTGCCGACCCCCATCATGACTAGCTAATACCTTCCTTCAGGTCTTTACTTAAAAGTCAACTAGTCAATGAAGATTTCCCTGGCCACTCCACTGAAAAATTTAAACATCACCCCATGACAGTTCCTATCTCCCTCCCCTATGTTCTTAAATGTCATTAGCATTTATAACTCCCTGATATATTACATAGTCTACTTATTTATCTTATACATTATCTGACTCCCCAACTAAGGTATACGCTGCATAAGGGAAGGGAATTTTGCTTGTTGTTTTCACTAGCATCTGACCCATTACAGGTGCTCAGTATATATTTGTGAAGCCAATTAATTAATTATAGGTCATCTACTTATTACAAGGAGTATTATTCAGCTATTTAAAAATCATAAAGAATTAAACTAGTAATGGAATCAGTTAAAAACAAAACTTACCCTTCTAACTTCTTACTGAAGGGCATTCAAGAATCTGGGGTTGAGGATAGATGTAGGTAACACTCTGGCTCAAAATCCCACAAAGGGCACCCAAATGTTGTAAGATATGATAAAATAACATAGTCCTAGGAAGCAATGAGCTACCTGATAACTAGCATTCAAGTAGTTCACCTCAATCAGTACAATACAGTATTGTTGTTATTTAGTTGCTAAGTTGTGTCTGACTCTTTTGCAATCCCATGGACTGTAGCCCACCAGGCTCCTCTGTCCATGGGACTTCCCAGTGGGTTGCCATTTCCTTCTCCAAGGGATCTTCCCAACCCAGGGACTGAACTGGTGTTTCCTGCATTGGCAGGCAGATTCTTTACCACTGAGCCACCAGGGAAGCCCCAATACAGTGCGGTACTTCTCAAATTTTAGAATTACGTAGCGGTGACGTCAGAATCACCTAGAGGACTTGCTAAAACAGATCTCCAGGTCCTACCTCCAAAGTTTCTGATTCATCAGATCTGGGGCTAAGCCCCCAAATTTGTATTTCTAACAAGTTCCCAATTGATGCTGATCTGGGGACCACATTCTAGAAACATTGAAATAGTGGCTTACATTCTATAAAGAATTCTGAAGTGCCCACACCAGGCCTTAAGTGTTCAATTCTACCATATGAGAAATAAAAATCTCACCACTGAAAGGATGGATTCAGTCTGGAGTTTGAATATAATAGAAGGCTGCTGCTGCTGCTGCTAAGTCGCTTCAGTCATGTCCCACTCTGTGCGACCCCACAGATAGCAGCCCACCAGGCTCCCCCATCCCTGGGATTCTCTAGGCAAGAACACGAGTGGGTTGTCTTTTCCTCCTCTAATGCATGAAAGTGAAAAGTCAAAGTGAAGTCGCTTGGTCGTGTCCGACTCTTAGCGACCCCATGGACTGCAGCCTACCAGGCTCCTCCGTCCATGGGATTTTCCAGGCAAGAGTACTGGAGTGGGGTGCCATTGCCGCCTGCTCCAAGGCTGCTGCTGCTGCTGCTAAGTCGCTTCAGTCGTGTCCGACTCTGTGTGACCCCATAGATGGCAGCCCACCAGGCTCCCCCATCCCTGGAATTCTCCACACAAGAACACTGGAGTGGGTTGCCATTTCCTTCTCCAATGCATGAAAGTGAAAAGTGAAAGTGAAGTCGCTCAGTCGTGTCCAACTCTTCGCGACCCCATGGACTGCAGCCTCCCAGGCTCCTCCATCCATGGGATTTTCCAGGCGAGAGTACTGGAGTGGGGTGCCATTGCCTTCTCTGTTCTCCAAGGCAGGTACCTGCAAAGACTAGTTATGTCCTAGTGAGTAAGGCTATGCTTACTAAAGAGTGTCACTATGTATTTATTCAACATGGCAATCAGAGGTACTGTCTTCCTGAAACATATACCTGATATGAAATAACCTTCCAGTTCTTAGAGCTGTACTGGTTACTGCATAGTCCTGATTCTGTAAGGATGAAAGACATTTGTATAAAGACCTGGGAAGTAGCTTACAGACTGTAATTTCTCAAGAGAAAATCTGAAGGGCTCACAAACAAAGGTGGCATTTTCACAGGTTCTTCCAAGTTAACGTTAGAGTTTGAGAAGGAAAGGGAGAATGTGGATTATGAATGGCTAGCTACATACTTAATAACTCAGGATGTGAGCTGAGTTTCTGGACATGACTCTATAGTAATCCAAGCAGTCCTTGGCTACAAATGAATAGTAATTCATGAGGCCAAGGACTATATGAACTGTTACTGATTATCATCAAAACCGAGTAGAGTTAAGAAAGTACACAATATCTGCATAATGAAAATTGTCAAAATGTAGGAATAATGTGAAGAAAAGCCCAAGAAATAATTACCACTTGAATAAATCAAATGGGAGTTACTCATTCAAAAGCTATAGAAAGAATTCAGCCACAGTGAGAATGCATGATGAAGAGATGAGCAACACTTTAAGTAGGGTGTAAAAGCATACAGGATCTACAAGTATCCAGAAGAAACGCCATGTATTATTTTAGGGTTTTATTTTCTAAGCATAGCTTTAATAAAGTGACTTAAAAAAAAAATATAGTGTCTGTGCTTTTAAAAAGGGGAACAAGAGATAAACAAATATCCTTTCCAGTTTGTATCTTGAGACCCACGGAGAGACAGTAGTGGTAAATGGGAATAAATAAAACTCCTAGGGGAAGATTTTGAGAGACCTGATTCTTAAGTAGGTCATAAGAAGTACAGGGCCCTCAAGGAAGGAGTCCAGGGCTCTCCAGGAGGAGAAAAGGGACAAACTTTTTTTTTCCTACATTCCTTAGTCTTAGTCACTTATTTTTTTAAGCCCACAGCTAATAATAACACTACAAAACTCATCTTGCTCAAGGGTATGTTTTTCCTTAAGCTCTGTATTAATGATTATATAATAACAATGTATCCTGTTCGAGGACATATTTCTCCTTATTAGCAAGAACCTTCTGACTAATCTTGTTATATTAATATGTATGTTGGGGGAGTCAGTCTGGTAAGACCTTTCTATTGTTCTAATCTTGTTAATTTAAGATGTATTGTTATGGAAGTGGATCTGGTTAAAGTATATAAGGCCTTCATAAGACTAGCTAGTGGGGCATTTTCTGTCCCCCTTCTAATGTTTATGTCAGAAGCTTTCTCTGTCCTTTTTTTTACTTTAGTGAAAAAAGTAAAATCGCTCAGTCGTGTCCGACTCTTTGTGACCCCATAGACTGTATCCTACCAGGCTCCTCTGTCCATGGGACTTTCCATTTATAATACTGGGTGGATTGCCAGGCAATAATACTGGGGTGGATTGCCATTTCCTTCTCCAGGGGATCTTCCCAACCCAGGGCTTAAACCCGGGTCTCCCACATTCTAGACAGATGCTTTACCTTTTACTTTAGTAAAACCTTGCTACACAAAAGCTCTTGAGTGACCAAGCCTGGTCCCTGGTCCCAAAGCTAAATCTTCTTTGGTGATCACAAATCTGACATCATTCATGGAAAGCTATCAATTTAACTACTACTGTATCCATACCTTATAATCAAAATTGTATCTGTCCCTACATTAAGTATCCATGAAGAACTTTGTACTTTTTAGATTTAGGGAAATAAAATACTTACAGATTCTCAACAACCTAATTTATTATTGTTTGCAAATAAAGTACTTGCTTTCACTAAGCTTCACTTTTAATCAGACTTTAACCCAAGATAGCCTCTAAAAATACTATTAATATACAGCACTAAAATGATAGAAGAGATGGGAATAATTATTACATCTTTAAATAATTTTCCAAAATAAACATATGGAAATATAATTTTGTTTATAAAATTCAGATAATGACCTTAAGTTTTTTGTTTTCTATTCAGAACTATAAGCATTGTTTTTCTTATGCTATTGGAAAACCAGGAGATTTAACTCAACCATATGAAATCATCAACAAGTCTAACCATAACCATTTGGTTTGGCCCTTGGACCATTCTGGAATATATGTGTTTCGTGTGAAGATCCTGGATCCAAACTATAGGTGAATATACATGTTCCATGATAATAGTTTTAGCATTCAGTTCAGTTCAGTCACTCAGTTGTGTCTGACTCTTTGCGACCCCATGAACCACAGTATGCCAGGCCTCCCTGTCCATCACCAGCTCCTGGAGTTCACCCAAACCCATGTCCATTGAGTCGGTGATGCCATCCAACTATCTCATCCTCTGTCATCCCCTTCTTCTCCCTCCCTCAATCTTTCCCAGCATCAGGGTCTTTTCCAATGAGTCAGCTTTCCGCATCAGGTGGCCAAAGTATTGGAGTTTCATCTTCAACATCAGTCCCTCCAATGAACACCCAGGACTGATCTCCTTCAGAATGGACGGGTTGGATCTCCTTGCAGTCCAAGGGACTCTCAAGAGTCTTCTCCAACACCACAGTTCAAAAGCATCAATTCTTCTGTGCTCAGCTTTCTTTATAGTCCAACTCTCACATCCATACATGACCACTGGAAAAACCATAGCCTTGACTAGACAGATCTTTGTCAGCAAAGTAGTGTCTCTGATTTTTAATATGCTGTCTAGGTTGGTTATGACTTGCCTTCCAAGGAGCAAGCGTCTTTTAATTTCATGGCTGCAATCACCATCCGCAGTGATTTTGGAGCCCAGAAAAATAGTCAGCCACTCTTTCCACTGTTAGTTTCTAAAATTTGCATTTTTATTTTCTTGATTTAATTTGATATCACCCAGCTATCCAATTACAGGCATACCTCATTTTATTACGCTTTGCTTTATTGTACTTCAAAGATACTGCATTGAAGGTTTGTAGCAACCCTTGGTCAGTGAGGTTTATCAGTGCCATTTGTCCAAGAGTATTTGCTCACTTCATGTCTCTGGGTCACATGTTAGTAATGCCTGCAATATTTTAAACCCCCACCAACAAAAAGATTATGATTTATTGAAGGCTCTGATGATGGTTCGCATTTTTGAGAAATAAAGTATTTTTAATTAAGATAAGTACATTCTTTTTTTAGACGTAATGCTATTGCGCACTTAATAGACTACGGTATAGTGTAAACGTAACTTTTGTATGCACCGGGAAACCAAAAACTTGGTGTGGCTCGCTTTATTGCAGTGTTCACTTTATTCTGGTGGTTTGAAACTGAATCCACAATATCACTGAAGTATTCATGTCATATTTGCTTTTTCACTTTGGAGCAATCATGTTAAACATTCTGTGGCAGTAAGAGATAGGATTTCATGTTCAACGTAATCTATTCACAGTTAACATTCTGAGTACTTTGCTATGTTTCATTGCTATGATAGATGCAAAATAGAGCATAAGGATCATCTCAGCCTTCAAGATACTTGTAATTAAACTGGTTGGGGAAGGAAGAGTGGAGGGTACACATAAGACCAAAGGAGGTTAAGTCAGAGCAAACACATATTTTTTGAATATAACCATTTATATTATTGATAAGCACAATAATAATTCAGAGATGGGAAAAATCAATATTGAGCATCAGGAGAAAATTTCCCAGAGGACCGGAAATATTAAGAATTTATATTGTCAGAGAACTAAGACAGACCCTTCAAATGAAAGAAATCACACTAATGATGGAATTGAGCTGGACATTAACATACTGTATATGGCTCGTGAAAGAAGGTGGAAAATTTTGGGTTGGCCAAAAAGTTCATTCATATGGCCAACGCAATACTTTGCATGAGGAAGGTAAAAAACAAAGGATGGAAATTAATCCAAGGCAATTCATGAAGTTGAAGTCAATTTCAAACCATGTCTTAGAGAGCCTCTTTAGTATCTTTACTAGAGGAGTATTGTGATGAGAGAGTAGTTCTAGGCAAATTAGCCCGAGAAGAAAGAATCCTATGAACAGAAAATAAATTATAGATAAATGAGAGAAATGGAATTAACAAGACAAGGATCAAAGGAAGCTGTGTTGCCAGTAAGAATGGAAAGGAAAAAGTCTAATAAATAGTTATCAGGGAAAGAGATATTATATTGATCTAATGTGCCAAATGAAGGAAAAGAAGGAATTTATATGGTTTCAAGTTTTCTAGACTAGGTGATTAAAAATTATGGTATTTTCTTTGACCACAATAGATAATGAGGTGGTTTTGCTTTGCAGGAAATAATGAGATAAGAGTTCTGACTTTGCATGTGAGAGGACAATGAAATATCTGAGTGAAGATGTCCTGAAATGAAGTGAAGTGAAATTGCTCAGTCGTGTCCAATTCTTTGGAACCCCATGGACAGTAGCCTGCACCAGGCTCCTCCGTCCATGGGATTTTCTAGGCAAGAGTACTGGAGTGGGTTGCCATTTCCTTCTCCAGGGAAACTTCCCGACCCAGGGATCAAACCTAGGTCTCCCACATTGATAGACAGATGCTTTAGGACTAGAGTTGGAGAGAACAGCTGATGGTAAAGAGTTTTGAAAATACATATGTGGGCATCTTCCACAGTGAATAAGTTAACTGACATACTAGAAGAAAAGAGATTTTAAGACATACCCACAGTAAAGGAACTGAGGGTTATGAGAAAAGGAGCTGAGTGGAAAGCTCTTCAAAAAAAAAAAAAAAGAAAAAATGAAGAGGAAGAAAAAGTTCCATATTACCCAACCAATCTACAGATTCAAAGCAACCCCTATCAAAATTCCAATGATGTTTTTCACAGAAATAGAACAAACTATCCTAAAATTTGTATGCAACCACAAAAGATTCCCCAAAGCCAAAGCAGTCTTGAGAAAGAACAACAAAGCTGGAAGCATCATACTCCCTGATTTCGAACTATATTGCAAAGCAATAATCAAAACAGTATGATATACATATAAAAAGACACGTGGATCAATGGGATAAAACAGAAGTCTCCAGAAATAAACTCACACATATTCAGGCACTTAATTTATGACAAAGTAGCCAAGAATATACAGTGGGGGAAAGGACAATCTCTTCAAAAACAATGTTGGGAACATTAGACCTGTGAAAGAATGATATTAGACCACTATCTAACACCACACACAAAAATTAACTGCAAATGGAACACTGACAGCCCTAAAACCATAAAACTCCTAGAAATAAATATAGATGGTAAGCTCCTACGTGTGAGTCTTTGCAGTATTTTTTTATTTGACACCAACAAAATAAAACATAAGTGAAACTACCTCAAACTAAAAAGCTTCTGCCCAGCAAAGGAAACCCACAATAAAATGAAAAGGCAACCTACGGTATGAGAGAAAATATTTGCAAATTATATATCTGATAAGGGGTTAATATCAAAATATATAAAGAACTCATATAACTCAATATCAAAAAGGAAAAACAATCCAATTTTAAAATGGAACTAACTATACATTTTTGCCAAGAAGATATACAGATGGCCAACAAGTACATGAAAGGGTCTACAATATGATTAATTATCAGAGAAATACAAATCAAAACCACAGTGATATATCACCTCACACCTGTTGGAATGACTGTTACCAAAAAGATAAGAGGTAAATGTCGATGAGCATGTAAAGAAAAGGAAACCCTTGTGCACTGTAGGTGGGAATGTAAATTTATGTAGCCATTATGGAAAACAGTTATGGAGGTTTCTGAAAATATTAAATAGAATCTACCATATGATTCAACTATTCCATTCCTCTGTACTATCTAAAGTAAACAAAAGCACCAACTTGAAAAGATATATGTACCCCCATGTTCACTGTGAACAAAGCTAGTGGAGGTGATGAAATTTCAGCTGAGCTATTTCAAATCCTAAAAACTGATGCTGTGAAAGTGCCGCACTCAATATGCCAGCAAATTTGGAAAACTCAGCAGTGGCCAGGACTGGAAAATGTCACTTTTCATTTCAATCCCAAAGAAGAGTAATGCCAAAGAATGTTCAAACTACCACAGAATTTCACTCATTCACATACTATCAAGGTAACACTCAAAATTCTCCAAGCTAGGCTGCAACAGTACGTGAACCGTGAACTTCCAGATGTTCAAGCTGGACTTAGAAAAGGCAGAGGAACCAGAGATCAAATTGTTAACATCCATTGGATCACAGAAAAAGCAGGAGAGTTCCAGAAAAATATTTACTTCTGCTTCATTGACTATGCCAAAGCATTTGCCTATTTAGATCACAACAAACTGTGGAAAATTCTGAAAGAGATGGGAATACCAGACTACCTGACCTGCCTCCTGAGAAAACTGTATGCAGGTCAAGAAGCAACAGTTAGAACTGGACATGGAACAACAGACTGGTTCCAAATTGTGAAAGGAGTACCTGAAGGCTGTATATTGTCACCCTGCTTATTTAACTGATATGCAGAGTACATCATGAGAAATGCTGCGCTGGAGGAAGCACAAGCTGGAATGAAGATTGCCAGGAGAAATATCAATAAGCTTGGATATGCATATGATACCACCCTTATGGCAGAAAGCAAAGAGTAACTAAAGAGCCTCTTGATGAAAATGAAAGAGGAGAGTGAAAAAGTTGGCTTAAAACTCAACATTCAGAAAACGAAGATCATGGCATTTGGTCCCATCACTTCATGGCAAATAGATGGGGAAATAATGGAAAGAGTGAGAGACTGTTTTGGGGAGCTACCAAATCACTGCAGATGGTGACTGCAGCCATAAAATTAAAAGATGCTTGTTCCTTGGAACAAAAGCTATGACCAACCTAGATAGCATATTAAAAAGCAGAGACATTACTTTACTGACAAAGATCTGTCTAGTCAAAGGTATGGTTTTTTCCAGTAGTCATGTATGGATGTGAGAGTTGGATCGTAAAGAACTGTGGTGTTGGAGAACTCTTGAAAGTCCCTTGGACTACAAGGATATCTAACCAGTCCATCCTAAAGGAAATCAGTCCTGAATATTCATCGGAAGGACTGATGCTGAAGCTGAAGCTCCAATCCTTTGGCCACCTGATGTGAAAAACTGACTCATTGGAAAAGACCCTAATGCTGGGAAAGGTTGAAGGCAGGAGAAAGGGACAACAGGGGATGAAATGGTTGGATGGCATCACTGACTTGATGGACATGAGTTTGAGCAAGCTCCAGGAGTTGACGATGGCCAGGGAAGCCTGGCGTGCTGCAGTCCATGGGGTTGCAAAGAGCTGGACATGACTGAGCGACTGAGCTTAACTGAACTAAATGTTCACTGCAGCATTATTTACAATTGCCAAGATATGGAACAAATGTAAGTGTCCAAGGGTGGATGAATTGTTATAGAGAATGTGGTATATGGAAGGGAAAGTCGCTCAGTCGTGTCTGACTCTTTGCGACCCCATTGACTGTAGCCTACCAGGCTTCTCAGTCCATGGGATTTTCCAGGCAAGAGTACTGGAGTGGGTTGCCATTTCCTTCTCCAGGGGATCTTCCCGACCCAGGGATCGAACCCAGGTCTCCCGCAATGTAGGCAGATGCTTTACCCACTGAGCCACCAGGGAAGCCCCAGAATGGAATATTATCTAGCCATAAAAAGAAGGATATCTTGTCACTGGAAACAATATCAATGGACCTTGAGGACATTATGCTAGAGTGTCTACTTTGGTTTGAGTCCAAATTTTGCCACTAGTAACTATCTAGTCTTAAGCAAATAGCAGTCTTTTTAAGTTTATTTATCTGTAAAGTAAGTCAGTAAAACCTATCTTTATTCTGAGGATTAAATGATGTATCTGGGTAAAAATCTCTAATTTTGCTGGGCATATAGCAAGGACTCAATAAAATTAAGTTCTTTTCCTCTCTCTTCTCCCACATGAAGATAGATGAAATCATATATTATTAATGTTTAGTTAGTTATATACTATCTCATTCCAAGAAATATGCTAAATTATGAGAGATAAAATACCTAGGGATAAACCTAAGGAGACAAAAGACTTGTACTCTGAAAACTATAAGATGCTGATTAAAGAAACTGAAGATGGTACAACTAGAAAGATATACCATGTTCTTGGATTGAAGGATCAATACTGCCAAAATGATTATAGTACCTGAAGCAATCTACAGATTCAAAACAATCATTTTCAAATTAATAATTGTATTTTTCACAGAACTAGAACCAAAAAAATCTTAAAATTTCTATGAAAACACAAAAGACCTCAAGTAATCAAAGTAATCCTAAGAAAGAAAAATGGAGCTGGAGGAATCAGGATCCTTGACTTCAGACTATACTATGAAGCTTCAGTTATCAAAACAGTTTGGCATAAAAATAGAAATATAGGTCAATGGGACAGGATAGAAAGACAGAGGTAAACCCACACATCTATGGGGTAACTGTACTCTATGACAAAGGTGGCAAAAGTATACATTGGAAAAAAGTGCCACTCTTCAATAAGTGGTATTGGGAAAATTGAACTGCTCCATGTAGAAGAATAAAATTAGGACATTGTTTAACACCACATATAAAATTAAATTTTAAATGGATTAAAAGCTTAAATGTAAGACTGGATACTATAAAACTCACAGATGAAGACACAGGCAGAACACTCTGACACAAATCGCAGCAATATCTTTTTGGATCATCCCCTAGAGTAATAAAAATAAAAACAAAAATAAGCAAATGGGGCCTAGTTAAACTTAAAAGCTTTTGCACAGCAAAACGAACCACAGACAAAATGAAAAGACAACCTATGGACTGGGAGAAAATATCTGCAAACAATTCTGCTGACAAGTGATTAATTTCACAAATTTACAAACAGCTCATATAGCTCAATATAAAAAAAAAACCCAAATAACCCAAGCAAAAAAATGGGCCAAAGATCTAAACAGACATTTCTCCACACAGAGATGACCAAAAGGTACATGAAAAAAATATCCAACACTGATAATTATTATAGAAATGCAAATCAAAACTACAATGAAGTAACCTTACATCCATCAGAATGGCCATTACCAAAAAGTCTATGGATAATAAATGCTAGGGCTTCCCTGGTGGCTCAGCCGGTAAAGAATCCATCTGCAATGTGGGATACCTGGGTTTGATCCCTGGGTTGGGAAGATCCCTTGGAAAAGGGAATGGCTACCCACTCCAGTATTCTGGCCTGGAGAATTTGATGGACTATATATAGTCCATGGGCTCACAGAGAGTCGGACACAACTGAGCAAATTTCACTTTCACAGAAAGGATGTGGAGAAAAGGGAACCCTCCTACACTGTTGTAGATATGTAAATTGGTACAGCCACTATGGAGAACAGTATGGAGGTTTCTTAAAACACTAAATATAGAGCTACCATATGATCAAGGGATCCCACTCCTGGGCATAATTCTGGAGGAAACTATAATCTGAAAAGTTACATGCACTTCAGTGTTCACTGCATCCCTATTTACAATAGCCAGGACATAGAAGACACCTAAATGTCTGTCAACAGGTGAATGGATAAAGATGTTTTATACACACACACACAAACACACAGCGGAATATTACTCAGCCACAAACATGAAGGAAATAATGCCATTTGAAGCAACATGGATGGACCTAGAGATTACCATACTAAGTGAAATAAGCAAGACAGAGACAAATATCATATAATATCACTTATATGTGGATATTATATGTTCCAAAAAAGGACAAAAATGAATTTATTCACAAAACAGAAATAGACTCACAGACATAGAAAGCAAATTTATGGCTTCCAAAGGGAAAAAAGATGGGAGGATAATTAGAAGGTTGGGTTAGCATATAGAGACTACTGTATATAATATAGATAAACAACAAGGATCTATCATTTAGCAGAGGGAACTATACTCAATATTTTATAATAACTTATAAGGGAAAAGAATCTGAAAAAGAATAGATAAATGTATAACTGAATCACCTTGCTTTACACTTGAAATTAACACAACTTTGTAAATCAACTATACTGTACTTCAATTTTTAAAAAATGCAAAAAAAATGAAATAAAACTAATGAAATTAGTGAAGTTGTCCACTGAAGGGAACAAAATGCTTATCAATTCTTCCACATGAGTCTACCCACTGTGATTTTGCAGTGAAATTATCAACAGAACAAAGAAAGGAGTATACATTAAAATAGATTTCATTCATAATTCCCATTCATTACAGTGGAGATTTTTCTCTGTAAAATGGAAGGCAGAATACTCAGTTTGACTAAAATTTCTTTTGGTAGTAATAAAATTACTAACTATCTTGAAACAAAAAATAAAAAAGAAAATGACGCCTTAACTAAGATTATACCTGATTTGGTTACCATAGAGATGGGCCAGAGTCTTTTATATATTGTCTTTAATCTAATCTTTAATATTTTTCTTTATTGCAGTTTCTGTAACCTAACCACTATATTTGCAATAGAGACCTTTGGAGTGATTCCCAGGTAATGACAGGTGCCTAAATAGGCTTTAATTTGGGAAGTTGTAAAAGATACAGAAAAGGAAACCCAGCTCTCGCCTCTTTTCCTGGGACCTTTATACTTCTGTCATATATGTGACATCCTAAAGGTTATATGTATCTGTTATACCAAGGATAAAGCAGGAATGAATTCCCGAGAATTGTTACTGCACCTCAGGTCTCCTTATGCTCATCCTCCTCAACAGCCACTGTCTTCCCAATCAAAAGTGACTTTCAACTCCACCTAAGGGTACACGGTAGACTGCAGCAGTAGGGACAGGAAGGAGGCAGTGGCTGTGCCCCTGCTGACTCTGGGTCAGCCCTTGACCACCAGTCATCATTCCCATGCACACAGGAAACCGGTAGGAAAAGCATTTCCCGGGACTCAGCTTTAGTCTCCTTCGAGAGCAGAATAAAATGTCTTAACACAAAAGTTGGGAGTGCAGATGATTCTGTTTCTCTGTCCTATGTTTTTGTTTTTTGTTTTGGAAAACATTAAACAAGAGTGGACCATAAACAAACTACTTATGGCCCTATTTTAAATATTACTGACTCCTTAACCTCCTTAATGGGAGGTTAATGGTATGAATAATCTGCAAATGAGATAAGTCATGCCTATTTCTAAGAATAAGTAACTGTGGGAAACATGTATAGCCTTTTGGCAGCAACTTCCCTTTCTTGTTAGATCTATATGTTTGCTTTAGATGAATATTAAGAACATATGTCCATGCAAGTATCCACCAACAGAACAGGGAGGGATTTGATGAGTTAGGGAAGAGAGGAAAGAGTAAATGGAGATCTCACCTACTAAGGGATTTCACCTATTTGCCCAGCTCACCTCTCAGGAGCTGGATTTCAGCAACCAGAGAATATGGTGCAACACAGGGATAGTCCTTTAGTTTAGTGGCTGCAGTTCAGTCTGTCATGCCTGAGCCCTGAAGGGTCCAGAGGCAGAGCAGAGGTTAGCTGGTGGTAAGAGAGCCCTTTTCATGAGCAAACCAGCAACTGGAGATCAGTTTGTAGGAGGCAAAGATCTTACTGTTTCTTTGCTTTCTGGCCCAATTCTCAACCACCTCAAGTTTTCCACTGTGTCCTTTGGAGTTGCCACCATTTAACCAGCGAATTCGCCTAAGTCCTGTCCTCTGAGCTCTGTCTGTGCCACAGAGCACCATCACTACTCGCAGATCATGATTCTTTTGAAAAACAGAAAGCAAAATTTTAAAACACTTATCCTTTGAGGTTCCTGGCACCTGCTGTACCCCTGTCCTTTCTCTGTCCTCACCACTGCACCCTCTCCAAACTCCCCTTCATTCAATGCCATCCTGTTTTCACCTCTGTGGCAAGCACCCCCCATTGCGGCCTTTCCTAATCCTCGATATCCCCCTCCTGCACTGTACTTTGGCCATCCTCTCCCAATGTTATCTCTTAGGCATAATCAATACTATCATAACTTCTCTGCTTACTAAAGCATCAATTCAGACATCTTATTCTCAGACATTCCCAGTTTGCTAATTCAGCTACACCCACTACAACTCTTCTTCATCTTCATTGGGACCTTAAGCTCTAAATTTTTTTTCTTTTAATGAAGGCATGCAGTATCTTTTTTTTTTTTGGTTGCAGGATGCAAAATCTTTAGTTGCAGCCTGCAAACTCTTAGTTGTGGCACATGGGAGAGATAGAACCCAGACCCCCTGCATTGGGAGCATGGAGTCTTAGTTACTGGACCACCAGGGAAGTCCCTTCACCTCTACTTCTAACCTCTTCCTTTTTATTTCCTATTTTCTTACATTTCAGACAAGGCCTACTGTTTTAATAACTACTTTCTAGAAGGCAATGGCACCCCACTCCAGTATTCTTGCCTGGAAAATCCCATGGACGGAGGAGCCTGGTGGGCTGCAGTCCATGGGGTCTCGAAGAGTCGGACACGACTGAGCAACTTCACTTTCACTTTTCACTTTTCACTTTCCTGCATTGGAGAAGGAAATGGCAACCCACTCCAGTGTTCTTGCCTGGAAAATCCCAGGGACGGGGGAGCCTGGTGGGCTGCCATCTATGGGGTCACGCAGAGTTGGACACGACTGAAGTGACTTAGCAGCAGCAGCAGCAGCAGCAGCAGCAGCAGCAGCAGCAGCAGAACTCTCTTACCTTTCTAGAATGTGGCATCCCCTCTTGACAAGCCCCAGACTACCTGCTTTCTTTGCAGTGACATCTGATGAGCCAAGTAAAGAAAGTACACAACAGGGCAAATTGATCACCAACTTTATATAAGTCGCCAGCACTACCTGGAAACCTTTCTTTCTCTGGTCAACCAAAGTTTCCACTCTCCACTCTCTGTAACAACTACTTCGACACTGAAGTAACACTGATGTGCTCAGTCTTGTCCAACTTGTAGCCCTCCAGGTTCCTCTGTCCATGGGATTCTCCAGGCAAGAATACTGGGTTGCCATTTCCTACTCCAGGTGATCTTCCGGACTCGGGGATTGAACCCGAAGTCCCTTATGTCTCCTGCACTGGCGTGTGGGTTCTTTACCACTAGCACCACCTGGGAAGCCCCATTTCCCTATATTTCATCCCTATTTTGCTAACCCATCCAGCCTGCTTTCTATCTTATCACTCCACCCATTACTTCTCATTAAAATGGCTTTGACCTGCACTAAATCTGTTGGGCACTTTTTTACATATTCTGTCTCTATTGAAATTCTCACTTGCTCATGCATTGTTCTCCTGATCTCAGTGAGCACCTTCATGACCATTATTTTGAACTCTTCATCAGGTAAATTACCTATCTCCAGTTCATGAAGGTCTGCTTCTGACGTTTTTATCTTGTACTTTTGTTTGGAAATTATTTCTCTGTTTCTTCATTTCCCTTGATTTTTCTGTGTTAGTTTCTATGCAATAGATAAAACAGCCACTTCTCCCAGGCAAGAAGGAGTGGTCTTATGTAGAAGATGGAACTTACTGTTTGCCCCAGCCCTAGTTATTGTCCTTTAAACCCTTGTGATTGCCCAAGCTGCCTTCTTAGTTCTTAGCATTCCCCAGTAGTTGAGGGTGTGCCAAGACCTGTCACTGTCCCAGAGAGAGGATCTCAGTCAGAACCTAAATGCAGACTGGCTGGAAGCTGGACCTACAAGCAGCAGCTTTCAAAGTATGCAAGTGGATTACTTTTAGAAAAAGATTGGGAGATGGGCCTTGCTTTCTCTTCCCTCTGTGCTGAGCCCTGAGAGAATAACCAGTTAAGAATAGTTTCTCTGACACAGTCCTGTGGGACTAGTGAACTTAAGCTCTGCTGCCTACCAGAGCCAGGTGATCAAGTGGTGTGTCCCCCTGAGGAATAGCCATGGAAGCTGGGGCATCAGAAGAATGCACAGCATCACTGCAGAGATATCATCATTTCAGGTGACCTGGGGAGAGGCAGCAGGAGGGCACCTGCTAGCTTCCCCAGTCTCTGGGGAGGCCCCTAGATTAATGTTATATTAGGAGCCTAGCCCTCAGATGGCAGCTTCTAGGATAAGCAACTAGCCCATTGAAAAAGATCCTGATGCTGGGAAGGATTGAAGGCAAAAGGAGAAGAGGGCAGCAGAGGCTGAAATGATTGGATAGCATCACTAATTCAACGGCTATAAACTTGGGTGAACTCCGGGAGATGGTGAGGGACAGGGAGGCCTGGCCTGCTGCAGTCCATGGAGTCTCAAAGAGATGGACACAACTTAGCAACTGAACAACAACTCTTTTGTGGCAAGACTGGGAAATGAGCATTTCAGTCTGCTGGTTCTGTGCTGGGGTGGAGAGGGAGTGATGGATAATAAGAAAGGGGGCTAGCTACCGAGAGTCCTCAGGAGTGCATTTGTTTGCTCTATCCTCGTGGGTTTCATGGGTGAAGCCCAGCTGGCTTTCAAAGCTAGGTGTTTGGGGGTCCCGTCCCTCAGGTGGAAGTTTTAAAAGTTGAGGTACTGGATATTAGATCCAAACCTCTTAGGGAGAAGTTAAGAGTTGTCAGCTGCCTCTCCATTGTATATTGCTTTTCTAAGATGGGGTTTTGGGTGAGATGGTGCCTCCGTCTCTCCCTACCTGTTTTTATGTGCGTGGGTTTTTCTTATTCACCCAATGTGTAGGCATTGCTCAGTGAATTTCTGGTTTTCTTTTGGAGAGAATTGTTCTACACATAGCTGTAGGACGGGTATGTCTGTGGGAGGATGTAAGTTCAGGGGCTTCCTTAGTCACCAGCTTGAACTGGAACTGGCCTACACTAAATCTGACAGACACTGCTCAGTCCACATTATATTTGAGCATTCATTGGAGTTGACTTTGCCTTTGGCTGCCATATAGCTCTATAGGTTTTCCTAGCCTCCTGTAGCCATTCTCTTTCTTTCTCGTAAAGAGCCTTAACCTACAACCTGTATCACCAGCCATTAGATGCTGACCTTCCTTAGGGAGGGCTCAAGTCCTGGTTTCCTCAGCTGCTGACTCTGGCAAGCTCATCCATACCCATGATTTCTATTAGCATCTATAAATACACAACTCCCAAACCATATCTCTAACCCCACCCAGGGCCATATATCCCACTGTCTACTTAACCTCCTCTCTTGGATATCTCAAAGACTGGTCAGACTGCACATGTCCAAAAATGAACTCATGATCTTACCCCATTATTACCCTTACCCCATTATTTGTCTTACTCTAAAACTAACTCATCAAGGTAATTGCATTCAGCTCTATGGGTCACCATTGCACAGTTCGCAGAGAATTCATTCACAGAGGCTATAAGGTGAACGCTGCACTCTGGAATTGAACAATATGGCATCCCTATTTTTCCAGTGTCGCCTCTCTCAGGAAATAGCAGAACCAACTGCACAAGCCAGACACCTAAGAGTCAAAACTGAAAAACACAAAACCTAGGTTCACACTCATATCTCTCGCTCCTCCAGCTCATCTAGTCACTGACTCTCATTCATTTAACCTCTTAAATTGCCCTTAAATGAATCCACTTCTTACCAAACCCATCACCACTACTCCTCTCTAATTCAAGTTACTATTATCTCTGGTCTGAATTATTGCAGTAGATTCCTAATGCTAATTTTAGTAGCTTAAAACTTTTTAATATAAATTTATTTATTTTAATTGGAGGCTAATTACTTTACAATATTCTAGTGGTTTTGCCATACATTGACATGAATCTGCTACGGGTGTACATGTGTTCCCTATCCTGAACCCTCCTTTCACCCCCCTCCCCATCCAATCCCTCTGGGTCATCCCAGTGCACCAGCCCAGAACACCCTGTCTCATGCATCGAACCTGGACTGGCAATTCGTTTCACATATGATAATATACATGTTTCAATGCCATTCTCCCAAATCTTCCCACCCTCGCCCTCTCCCACAGACTCCAAAAGACTGTTCTATACATCTGTGTCTCTTTTGCTGTCTCGCATATAGGGTTATCGTTACCATCTTTCTAAATTCCATATATATGTGTTAGTATACTGTATTGATGCTTTTCTTTCTGGCTTACTGCACTCTGTATAATAGGCTCCAGTTTCATCCACTTCATTAGAACTGATTCAAATGTATTCTTTTTAATGGCTGAGTAGTACTCCATTGTGTATATGTACCACAACTTTCTTATCCATTCATCTGCTGATGGACATCTAGGTTGCTTCCATGTCCTGGCTATTATAAACAGTGCTGTGATGAACATTGGGGTACACGTGTCTCTCAGTTCTGGTTTCCTCGGTGTATATGCCCAGCAGTGGGATTGCTGGGTCATAAGGCAGTTCTATTTCCAGTTTTTTAAGGAATCTCCACACTGTTCTCCATAGTGGCTGTACTAGTTTGCATTCCCACCAACAGTGTAAGAGGGTTCCCTTTTCTCCACACCCTCTCCAGCATTTATTGCTTGAAGACTTTTGGATAGCAGCCATTCTGACTGGTGTGAAATGGCACCTCATTATGGATTTGATTTGCATTTCTCTGATAATGAGTGATGTTGAGCATCTTTTCATGTGTTTGTTAGCCATCTGTATGTCTCTTTTGGAGAAATGTCTGTTTAGTTCTTTGGCCCATTTTTTGATTGGGTAGTTTATTTTTCTGGAATTGAGCTGCATAAGTTGCTTGTATATTTTTGAGATTAATTCTTTGTCAGTTGCTTCATTTGCTATTATTTTCTCCCATTCTGAAGGCTCTCTTTCCACCTTGCTTATAGTTTCCTTTGTTGTGCAAAAGCTTTTAAGTTTAATCAGGTCCCATTTGTTTATTTTTGCTTTTATTTCCAATATTTTGGGAGGTGGGTTATAGAGGATCCTGCTGTGATTTATGTCGGAGAGTGTTTTTCTCCTCTAGGAATTTTATAGTTTCTGGTCTTATATTTAGATCTTTAATCCATTTTGAATTTATTTTTGTGTGTGGTGTTAGAAAGTGTTCTGCTGCTGCTGCTGCTGCTGCTAAGTCGCTTCAGTCGTGTCCGACTCTGTGCGACCCCATAGACGGCAGCCCACCAGGCTCCCCCATCCCTGGGATTCTCCAGGCAAGAACACTGGAGTGGGTAGAAAGTGTTCTAGTTTCATTCTTTTACAAGTGGTTGACCAGTTTTCCCAGCACCACTTGTTAAAGAGATTGTCTTTAATCCATTGTATATTCTTGCCTCTTTTGTCGAAGATAAGGTGTCCATAGGTGCATGGATTTATCTCTGGGCTTTCTATTTTGTTCCATCGATCTATATTTCTGTTTTTGGGCCAGTACCATACTGTCTTAATGACTGTGGCTTTGTAGTAGAGCCTGAAGTCAGGCCGGTTGATTCCTCCAGTTCCACTCTTCTTTCTCAAGATGGCTTTGGCTGTTCGAGGTTTTTTTTTTTTTTCCACACAAATTGTGAAATTATTTGTTCTAGCTCTGTGAAAAATACTGTTGGTACCATGATAGGGATTGCACTGAATCTCTAGATTGCTTTGGGTAGTATACTCATGTTCACTGATTCTTCCAACCCATGAACATGGTATGTTCCTCCATCTATTTGTGTCCTCTTTGATTTCTTTCACTAGTGTTTTATAGTTTTCTATATATAGGTCATTTGTTTCTTTAGGTAGATATATGCCTAAGTATTTTATTCTTTTCATTGTAATGGTGATAGCTTAAAACTTTCAAGTTTCTTTCCTTAAAATGGGGACTTCTTAACATGACCTACAAAACCTTTTCTGACCTAGCTGCTACCTACTGCTCCAATCTCATCTTGCATCATATTCCCTTCACTTGCTCAGCTCCAGGCTTACCAACCTTCTTTCAATCCCCAGCCTTCTCCATACTCTGTTCTACAGCAGGAGCTCTGCACATGCTATTTTCTCTATCTCGGATCTCTTCCTTCCCCTCCTTACCTACTTAACTTTACCAAATCCACTTCCATTTAATTCTTCAAAGTTTAGAATAATTATCTTTTCCTCTTGGGGGCATTTCTTGACCAATTCACCAGGTTTAAATCCTACTATAGTAAGCTTTCATTGCATTACCTCTCCTACTTTGTTTTTATTAGAAATTCAATTTTATATTTATTTTCTCATTATCTGATTAAATGTTATGTCCCCACTAAAATGTAAGCTCTCTAAGGGTAAAGACTAGGTCTGTTTTTACCCATTATTGTTTTACCAGAACCCAGCACAGTATGTGGCAGATATCAGATCATTTATTAAATTAGCTAATTAATTTCTAAGAAGGAAATGATTCACTGGAGCTAGATTAAGCTCGTATCCACAGAGGAGGAAGGTCAGGCTAACGAGGCTGGGGACCTGGGAAAATTGTAAAATGGCAAACAAATAATTATGATTTAAAAGGGAACTAAAAACTAAAATCAGGTACCAGGACACAAAGTAGAAAACAGCACAGAGTTTGGCTTAAGAAATAAATCTACTCTGATGGGAGACTCATGAGGTGAAAAGGTAAGAGGTCTGGATCCCAGCTGAAAGTAGCATCTATTACGTGTACAACACACACACACACACACACACACACACACACACACACACCTGGCTGACCCTCTTATACTTCAAATTCGATATGCCCAAAAGTAAGCCAACCATATTCACAAATACCCTCTAAAGTGTTCTTACCTGTGAATTTCCTATGTCAATAAATAGTGCTACCATCCTCAGAGTTACCTCATCCCCAAATTTAGGCGATATCCTTTATTCTAACATTTCTCAAACCTCACATCTTACTCACCAAGATCACTCAGTCTAACTTCTAAATATACCTTAAATCTATCCATTTCTCCCCATTTTTACAGCTAATAATCAATTAAAACTCTCACCATAATTGGTTATTATAAAAACCTTATAAATGGTTTTCTCCCTCCGTATTCATGCATCCCACTCATCTATTCTTCACACTACAATCAGAATCATCCTTCGAAAATGAGAATGCTATATCACATGTCTGAAACTCCCTCTTGCCTTTATACCAAAATCCACCCTCTGTAACTTGATAAAAGCTCCTCTTTTGCACCTTGAACAACCTATGGTTCCTCATCCCTAATCACTGAGCATTAGCACCTAAATTCCAGTCACACTGAGCTAGCTTTAGCTGCAGAATGTCTGGGGCTGATCTTAAGGTCTTCTGATGCTTCCATGCCTTTGTAATGCATCTCCCCTAGCCTAAAATATTAGTCCACCCTTAGTCTCCTTCTCCACTCTCTAACATTTTTATCTAACTCATATTAATACTCCTAATCCTTGTATCTAGCTAACTCTAACCTATCTCAGTTCAAAAGGCACCTCCATTGGAAGGCCTTCCTGACACCTGGCTCCCATAGCCTCCTTCTCTCATCATGTCCATCAATCACATGGCCTATCTTCCTCTCTGGTCAGCCTCAAACACTAAGAGGAAAACACCATTAGAGAGACAAGATGTCCTATAAATCTTATTCATCACTGACAGAGAACAATGGCATAGCAGCTAGCCATTCAAAGAATATTTGACTAAATTAACAACCAAATGAGCAACAACTTCTAATGACTTTTCTTTTCTTATTTCAGGCCAAATGGTTACATGGTTGCAGCTTTCGTCTTTCTCCTGATGCTACTGTTCCTCACTATTCTCATTTTGAGCTACTTCCATTATATGAGGATTTATAGAAAATATATTTATGAGCCACTGCACGAATCTGAAAGAAAAAAAAAGAAAAATTGAGAGAAATGAAAATCTATTTACTATGAATGTAGAAGAAGTATGTATATATATTTACATTGAGAGTGTATTTTGACCAAGAAATATTAAGTATAAACTCATAGTATTATCAAATTCAAAATCTGAAAATTGTTCTCAAATTATCCCAAACAGGAATATTTTAATATATAATGTTATTAAATTAATTCTTAGTGTGTTCACTTTTATCTTAAGATAGTCTATATAGTTTTGAATAGCTTAAAAAACATTTTTTATAGCTGTGTTCTCTAGCTCTCTCTTGCCTAGCTTCCTTGATTCAGCATTGTGATTTGAAATTAATTCATGTTTTTGCATGAATCTATAATTCTTTTTATTGCTAAGTGTTCTGTTCTACTGTTGGTTAACTTATTAACATTTGAGATTTTTTTCTAGGTTTAGACTCTTAGAAATAAAACTGCTATGAATAGTTTTTTATAGGTTGTTGTGTGAACATAGATTTTAATTTTTCTTGGGGAAACACTTAGGAAATGCTTCATTCATATGGTAGATATGTCCTTTTTGGAAACTGACAAACTGTATTCTAAATTTTGTTTTTTGTCAGAGTAAATGAGAGTTTAGTTTTTAAAAATTTTTAAACTTTAAAAACTACCTAAATTTGGCTATTACACTCCTTCCTAAGAATGAAAGTAAATTTTTGAAAGTATATAAATGTGTCAAATATTATTTTGCATAAAACTTTTCATATGAACCTTATAAAGCTGTAGTTAATTTATGTATAAAAGACTTAATAAGTATGTGAATTTAAATAGTCTGTCAAAGATATATATGAAATATAACATAATATTGAAAATAGGAAGCTAATGCTCTAATTCTTAATTTTAAGTTTTCAAATTTTATTCTGATGCTCAAAATAAGCTTCTTAAGTTGTCCAAACATGACCACAGCTTTCTAAGCAATTAATATTTGAAGAATGAATATCCACTTAGAGGAGAATGAGCAAGAGATTGTGTGTGTGTGTGTGTGTGTGTGTGTGTGTGCTTAAAAGAACTGACTTATGGAGGAAAAGCAGAAGACACATGGTGTGCTGAGCTTTAGCTGTGTAGGACCCACCCAGGGGGAGGTCCATGTTCTTCATTCCCTCCTTGGACTTTAATTTCATAAACTGGTTCCTTTCCCCTCACCAAATAGTGGGGAAAAGTATTGCTTTGTGTGATTGTGGAGGCTAGCTAGACAAGTCTGAAAGCCACAGCACAGACATCGGGAATGGAAGATGAGGAGCAAGATGGGACTTGCTATTTGATTTGATGGGACAAATCAAAGCTATTTCCACATACAGAATTCCTCATTTTACTAAGATCAGGAACAAGACAGGGATACCTGCTGTTTATCACTGTTTTGAAGGTTCTTATATTACAAGAGGAAAATAACCATTACAAATAAGAGGAAAAAGGAGATAATTAATTTAAATAATTAATTATATGCCTAGGAAAGCCAAAATTAAGAACAAGAATTCCTAGAATAAGACCATTGGATGGCTCAATATGAGATAAATATTTAAAATTCAATACCTTTTCTCTATAATATTTATATAACAGTTTGTTAGCAATAGAAATAATAAAAATTATTCATTGTAGTGACAAGTTACACAGAATTAAATTTAACATGAAAGGTATATGCCATATATGAAAAACATCTTTAAGAGCTTTATTGAAAGGGGTTTTTTTTTTCAGCATAATTTTTTACCTTTTTAAAAAAAATTTTTATTTTTACTTTATTTTGCTTTACAATACTGTATTGGTTTTGCCATACATTGACATGAATCCGCCACGAGTGTACATGACTTCCCAATCATGAACCTCCCTCCCACCTCCCACCCCGTATCAGCCCTCTGAAAGGGGTTTTGAAACGAGATCTGATAGAAATGTTTGATGGAAAAGAGAAAGAAAATGAGCCAATTTAAAATGAGCAAAAGATATAGTCATTTCACAGAAGAGCATATTCAAATAGCCAGTAAACATATTAAAAACTAATGTATGGCAAAACCAATACAGAATTGTAAAGGAAAATAAAGTAAAAATAAATAAATAAATAAAAACATAGGGGAAAAAAACATATTAAAAACTTTTTTTTACTGTGTACTATGTGCCAGAAACTGTCCCAATGATTTATCTAATACTCTTCAACCATACTATGCAATAGGAACTATTATTATCCCATTATAGAGACAAGGAAACTGGCACAGAGAGGGTAAATAATTTTTCTAAGGTCACACAGCTGGTAAGTGAAGTCTCGGGCAGACTGGCTCCAAATCAGGTGCTTATCCACCAAGGATGTTCAATCACACCAGCAGTCAGAAAAATATAAACCAAAGTTACAATGAGGTTACTTTTCTTGCCTCATGGCAAAAACTCAGAAGGGTAACACTCTTGGGAAGGAATGAGAATCGGGGATGAGAAAAAAAAATTCTGAATTTCTGAAGGAAAAGTGAATTTTTAAAGCTTTTTTTGAAAACAATCTAGCAAGATCAATTAAAAATATTAATCCTCTTGGACCCACTCTTAGAAATTAGAAGTTTATCCATGAGCTAGGAGGACCAACATATATATACAATCAAATAGTTTCATAAACATGCTGTGCTAGTTGCTCAGTCATGTCTGAGTCTTTGCGACCCCATGGACTGTAGTCTGCCAGGCTCCTCTGTCCACGGGGATTCTCCAGGCAAGAATACTGGAGTAGGTAGCCATGCCCTCCTCAGTTTCATATACATCTATGTGTGTATATATGTATACACACACACACACAGACACATATATATACACAGAATTATATGTATATATACATACACAATATACATATACACAGATTTTTGTATATCTATATACACATACACATACATATACAGAATGCTAGAGGGAGAATTAATGTCTATCAGCAGGTGAACGGTTGAATAAATGATTGTTCATTGACCATATTGATCAGTGTGTTGATTTAGAAGATTTTCTGCAAGATTTCGTTAAATGAGAAAAGCAAGATGTAGGGAAGTCTTTACAGTATGATCCAATTATACAAATGAAACAAAAGTTCTGATATGAGAACACAGGAAAAGGTATGGAAAAGATACACAGCATTTTGTGTATATCGTGTGCATGTGTATGTCTGTACACTGTGGAATGGGGAGAAGGGATGTATCAAGAGATGTAGAGAGGGAAGAGATAAAAACTCCCAAAACTGGGGAAGAAGGAAAACAATTGAAAAATAGCATGGAAAATTTTCTCTTTATGTAAAATGATGTGTCTGCATAAAGACAAATGAAAGAGTGACTGTCAACAAACTAAGACCTGGTGCAGCCAAATAAATAAAAATAAATATTAAAAAAAGAGAGAGATGGAGATTGGCGATGGGGGCGTGCTGAGAGAGTAGCTCAGCTCACAAAGGGCAAAGGGAGCGTTTCGAGTAAGAGGTGAAATGAACCAGTAGTTTGAGCCCTTAGTAGGAGGTGTTGCTGCTGCTGCTGCTGAGTCACTTCAGTCGTGTCCAACTCTGTGCGACCCTGTAGATGGCAGCCCACCAGGCTCTCCCATCCCTGGGATTCTCCAGGCAAGAACACTGGAGTCGGTTGCCATTTCCTTCTCCAATGCATGAAAGTGAAAAGTGAAAGTGAAGTCACTCAGTCATGTCTGACTCTTAGTAACCCCATGGACTGCAGCCTACCAGGCTCCTCCGTCCATGGGATATTCCAGGCAAGAGTACTGGATTGGGGTGCCTTCTCTGAGGAGGTGTTATGATGTCCTTAATGAAGAACACCTGTCTCTCCCCACACCTGTAGTTTGTTCAACTGGGTTAGAGAGGAAGGCCACAGTGAGGAAGAGAAAGCAGCTGGGCACACCAAAAAAGAATTGTGGAACTTTGTCCACAACCTGAGGACAGTCATGCACACAGCATTTACTGTCACTCAACACTGCCTGGCAGTTCAACACTATTTCCCTAGTACATTCGTATTCCCTATTTAATACCTTCTCTCTCTTCAAATGAAATGGCAACCCACTCCAGTATTCTTGTCTTGAGAATCCCAGGGACGGGGGAGCCTGGTGGGCTGCCATCTATGGGGTCGCACAGAGTCGGACATGACTGAAGCGACTTAACAGCAGCAGCAGCAGCTCTCTTCAAATTCCCTATATCCCAACCCTCCCCAACTCTCCAGTGATCATCTTGCCACTTATTCATCGAGAAAATCAAAACAAATCAGAAAAGAACTGCCCTCATTTGTCTTCTATACCTTCCATACCATCATATGCACCTTATATGCTGTTAGTACAGATAAAGCATCGCTCCGACTAAAGGCCAACCCCTCCTTTATGCATTGGATCTCTTCCCCTTCTTACCTCACCCATGGAAATCCCCCCTCTCCTACATTATCAATTTCTCTTTTTACATACAAATGTACTTTGGTACTTGACGTCATGGATGTCTAAAAGGCATCTCCAACTTAAAATGACCAAACCTTAAGTCTTAATTTCCCTCTTCCTCACCTGCTGTTCCCAATTATCATATCTTATAAATGGCACCATCATCCACACAATTTTTGAAGTCAAAAGCCTAGAAATTATCCTAGAGTAGTCTCTCTCTAACAAACTTAATATCCAGTCCATTAGCAAGTCCTGTAGATTCTACTTCCAAAATATTCAAAATTAATTTCTTAGATGTTCCTCACTACGCCAATATCCAAGCCACCTTTTGGCATGCACTTGTGGAATAGCTTCCTAATCGGTTGAAACAATTAGCTTTGCTGTTCCCTTTGTCTCCTGATATTTGTAGGGTTGATTTTTTGTCATTCAGATCTGAGCTTAATCAATCTGATTTCGGTATTGACCATGGTGATGTCCAGATGGTCAATAACGAAATCAGATTGATTATATTCTTTGCAGCCAAAGACGGAGAATTTCTATACAGTCAGCAAAAACAAGACTGGGAGTTGACTGTGGCTGAGATCATGAACTCCTTATTGCCGAAATTGGAGAAGGAAATGGCAACCCACTCCAGTGTTCATGCCTGGAGAATCCCAGGGATGGCAGAGCCTGGTGCGCTGCCGTCTATGGGGTCACACAGAGTCAGACACGACGGAAGCAACTTAGCAGCAGCAGCAGGGAAAACCACCAGACCATTCAGGTATGACCTAAATCAAATCTCTTATGATTATACAGTAGAAGCGACAAATAGATTCAAGGGATTAGATCTGATAGAGTGCCTGAAAAACTGTGGATGGAGGTTCATGATATTGTACAGGAGGCAGAGATCAAGACCATCCCCAAGAAAAAGAAATGCAAAAAGGCAATATGGTTGTCTGAGGAGGCCTTACAAATAGCTGAGAAAAAAAGAGACGTGAAAGGCAAAGGAGAAAAGGAAAAATATACCCATTTGAATGCAGAGTTCCAAAGAATAGCAAGAACAGATATGAAAGCCTTCCTCAGTGATCAATGCAAAGAAATAGAGGAAAACAATAGAATGGGAAAGACAAGAGATCTCTTCAAGAAAATGAGAGATACCAAGGGAACATTTCATGCAAAGATGGGCATAATAAAGGACAGAAATGGTATGGACCTAACAGAAACAGAAGGCATTAAGAAGAGGTGGCAAGAATACACAGAAGAACTATACAAAAAAGATCTTCATGTCCCAAATAACCACAATGGTGTGCTCATCCACCTAGAGCCAGACATCCTGGAATGTGAAGTCAATTGGGCTTTAGGAAGCATCACTACAAACAAAGGTAACGGATGTGATGGAATTCCAGTTGAGCTATTTCAAACCCTAAAAGATGATGCTGTTCAAGTGCTGCACTCAATATGCCAGCAAATTTGGAAAACTCAGCAGTGGCCACAGGACTGGAAAAGGTCAGTTTTCATTCCAATCCCAAAGAAAGGCAATGCCAAAGAATGTTCAAACTACCACACAATTTCATTCATCTCACACGCTTGCAAAGTAATGCTCAAAATTCTCCAAGCCAGGCTTCAACAGTACGTGAACCATGAACTTCCAGATGTTCAAGCTGGATTTAGAAAAGGCAGAAGAACCAGAAATCAAATTACCAACATCTGTTGGATCATTGAGAAAGCACGAGAGTTCCAGAAAAACATCTGCTTCATTGACTATGCCAAAGCCTTTGACTGTGTGGATCACAACAAACTGTAGAAAAATTCTGAAAGAGATGGGAATACCAGACCACCTGACCTGCCTCCTGAGAAATCTGTATACAGGTCAAGAAGCAACAATTAGAACTGGACATGGAACAACAGACTGATTCCAAATAGGAAAAGGAGTACATCAAGGCTGCATATTGTCACCCTGTTTATTCAGTTTATATGCAGAGTACATCATGTGAAACGCCAGGCTGGATGAAGCACAAGCTGGAATGAACATTGCCCGGAGAAATATTAATAACCTCAGATATGGAGATGACACCACCCTTATGGCAGAAAGTGAAGAACAACTAAAGAGCCTCTTGATGAAAGTGAAAGTGGAGAGTGAAAAAGTTGGCTTAAAGCTCAACATTCAGAAAACGAAGATCATGGCATCTGGTCCCATCACTTCATGGGAAATAGATGGAGAAATAATTGAAACAGTGAGAGACTCTTTTTGTTGTTGGGGGGGGGGCTCCAGAATTACTGCAGGTGGTGACTGCAGCCATGAAATTTAAAAATACTTGCTCCTTGGAAGAAAAACTATGACCAACCTAGGCAGCACATTAAAAAGGAGAGACATTACTTTGCCGATAAAGGTCAGTCCGGTCAAAGCTATGGTTTTTCCAGTAGCCATGTATGGATGTGAGAGTTGGACTATAAAGAAAGCTGAGTGCCCAAGAATTGGTGTTTTTGAACTGTGGTGTTGGAGAAGACGCTTGAGAATTCCTTGGACTGCAAGGAGATCCAGTCAATCCTAAAGGAAATCAGTCCTGAATATTGACTGGAAGGACTGATACTGAAGCTGAAGCTCCAATACTTTGGCTACCTGATGTGAAGAACTGACTCGTTGGAAAAGCCCCTGATGCTGGGAAAGATTAAAGGTGGGAGGAAAACCGGACAGATGATGAGCTAGTTGGATGGCATCACCGACTGGATGGACAGGAGTTTGAGTAAGCTGCGGGAGTTGGTGATGGACAGGAAGGGAAGCCTGGCTTGCTGCAGTCCACAGGGTCGCAGAGTTGGACAGGACTGAGCAACTGAAATGAACTCAACTCTGAGCTTAAACCTCCGGAGCTTACGGAGACCTTCCCACTGCATCCAATATGAGGTTACTCTCAATCACTTCATCCTGTTTGAACTCTCTACAAAGCATATTTTTCTCGACCTCCCTATTGTTTACACCATAGTCCCCAGGGCCTACATCACTGCCTGGTAAAGGGCAGGTACACAACAAATATTTTTTGAATTGAATGTAAAAGCACCTACTGTTTCCCAGGGTTGTGCTAATCCATGAGCACTGTGCTGTCTTCCCATTTCAGCAGGATAGTTTTATTAAATGTAAAATTCCACAGTGAGAATTAACTGGATGCATGTTATACCCCTTCCTGCCAGTAACCCACCTTCCTCTATTTTTCTCCCCTTGCAAAATAAAAAATAATAGTGAGGAGGGACTTGGAAAACAGGGTCATCAATGTGGTCTTTTGCCACATTCCTAAGGCTTCATCGAGCTCAACGAGACAGAAACCAATTGCAACAGTAACGGATATAAGCAGCAGAAGAACAACCTCAGGGCCCACAAGGACGGACGGCAAGGCTAGAGCGCACACTGCAAGCACTGCATGCTGGGAGCTGTAGTCGGGCTAGGCCTGGCCAGCAGGACCCGGTCCCCGCAGCATGCTGGGAACTGTAGTCGACAGCTGGAAACGCACCGCGAGGAAGGACCGCAGTTGAGACTCCGCCTCTGCGCTTCCTCATTGCATGCTGGGAATCGTAGTCTTTCTGGGAACATGCTCCTCCCTGGCGGAAAAGCACCAAGGTTGCGCCATCTTAGGTGCGAGTGCGGCAGTGGAGGCTAGAGCGCAGGCGGGCCCAGCCCCGGCCGGCCCCGCCCCCCAGGAGCCCGGCGCCCGCCCCTTGCTCGGGCCCCGCCTTCCCCCACGTGTCTGCCGCCGGGGGAGGCGCTTGAGCCGGAGCGGGCCGCCAGCGGTCCGGCCCGGTAGGCGCAGAGGGTCCTGTCGGCGGCGCCCGGGAGCGACTAGCTTCCCGATGCTTCCGCCCTGGCTCCCGCCGGCCGGGCTGTGCGCTTAGGGCCCGGCTCCGGCCCCCTGAGGCGTCCGCGTGGGTGACAACGGCTTCGGCCCCGCGGAACGGAGCGGCTGGAGCGCGAGGCGGCGGCCGCCGGGAGGAGGATGGGGGCTAACCAGTTAGTGGTGCTCAACGTGTACGACATGGTGAGTACGGCGCCGGCGCCCGACCCCGGCCCCGGCCGGCATTCTCTCGCCGGTGGGTTCGGACCCGGCCCCTCGCGTTTCCAGCCTGGCGTCGCCGCCTCCCGCTTGGTTCACCGGGGTTGGGGGAGGGGACGATTATTTTTTTTAATCCCTGCAAACGTCTACGCGCTTGTTAGCTTTTCCCGGTCTGCCCCGGGGCTTTCGCCAAGACTCGGTTCGCCTCGAACCTCCCTCGTGCCCCGACTTGGCCCGGACCCTGGGCTGGGCCCGACCTTCTGGCCGACAAGCAGTGTCCTTTCCGCGAAGCTTGGGTCGAGGGTCGGACTTCCCACTCCATCACCGGAACTCCGGGGCAACCCCGCTTCTCCCACCCCAGTTGCCCGCTCTGCCGAAGCAGCCCGTCTTCAAAAACTCCCAAGCCCCTCCGAGTCGAGAAAGTCACCGCTTGTCGACGCCAGTGCCAGAGTCTCTTTAAAGGTGAACAGGAGCCGACACAGCCTAGCCTCCAAGGCAACCGCATTAAAATGAATGAGGCTGACATTTATCCAGAAAATAGCCCAGCTGAATTATTTAGGGGTTCACGGCGGTACGCCTTTCCTAGATTGTGGAGACCTCTTACCAGGTGATGCAACAGGTATCTGACGTGGCCGCGGGAGAGGCAGAGAAGAACGGGTTTGTTGTGTCATCTAACTTTTGGAGTACTGCGAGCACTCAGAAATGAGTCAAAACGTTGGTTTGCGTTATTATCGCCATTGGAATAACTGGTACACAGTTGCCGTTGCAGTTAGATGGATGCTTGGGTTTGTTTCCTTTCGGTTGATTAGTTTTTGCTTTATAAGAGGTCACCTCCACTTAAGATGTTTAAAATTTCGTAAGTGGATTGACAAGTGAAAAAGTCCCCAGCGTTGTTTTTGTTGGCTTAAAGATGAAGAAGAGCCAGAATACGGGAGGTTAGGAGTCTTGGTTCTCACTCACCGATCTAAACTTTGTGTTCCCCTGTATTGTTTTTAAGTTTTTACATTTACACTGTAACCTCTTGGGTAGGAAGGAATTCCTATGCCTCAATCTGGGAATTAATGTGAGAAGGCCATAGAGACTGCTTGGGACCTGAGGAGGGTACTCCGCTGAGTTTGCATATAAACTTGGAGGTGAAAGGAGATAGATTCGCATGCTGAGAAAAATGGAGTATGATGGGAGAAAGTTCCAGAGAGGAATAATCAGAACCAGAGATTTTAAAAGAGCGGGGTACTTTGTAAAGTCTTTGGCCTGTGTCACTGGTTAAGAAATAATTCTCTAGATGTAAACTTTTTGTGGCTAGCTGTGGAAGCCTTGATTTTTCAAGAATTTTATTGCCCTTTTACTCTTTCTACCCAGTCCCCCTTGAGTGATCTGAATTTGGTTTTTTATTTATTCATGCAGATTGTTACACACCATCCCTCAAAATATATTCTGTTCTTGAGAGCACAGTATACATTTTCTTCTAGGTTGTTAAACCCCTTTATAAATCAGGATTATGCAGTGGCCAGAGGGCCAGTTTCATTGCCTAAAAGAAATCTGTGAAAGTAGAGGAAGAGAACATTTTGCTTTTTTAAATAAAACTGGAGATACATTGCTTGGCTTATAATGGGCTTCTTTACACTTTAGGTAGTCTATGAATAACAGAAATCATTGCTATGTGGTAAACATAGGAAAAGCTAGAGATGATTCTCAAACCAGTATGTTTTGAAGGGAGGAGTGTTCTGAAAGATCTTTAAAATGTTAACTAGATAACAGAGATATTATTCTTCATATAGCTTTTGTGACGTAGGTAGTTGCAAAGTAAATAGAGAAAAGGGTACCTGCCCAGAAAAGTAAGTAAAAAAAGTAAAGTCACTCAGTCGTGTCCAACTCTTTGCGACCCCATGGACACCAGGCTCCTCCGTCCATGGGATTTTCCAGGCAAGAGTACTGGAGTGGGTTGCCGTTTCCTTCTCCAGGGAACTTCCCGACCCAGGGATCGAACCCAGGTCTCCCGCATTGTAGACAGACACTTTCCGTCTGAGCTACCACTTGATCTTAGCCGAAAGGCCAAGTACCTGCCCAGAGAGCTACAAATAGGATCTAGAATTTCTAGACCACAGTCTGTTTCATTATTTTTTCTACTGAATAGTTCTGTGTTTATTTCTTATATATTGCTTTTTCCTGTCAACAGGAGGAGCATGTGAATGTTTATCGGAAATGGCAAATAGTTGAGTTACTAGACTTCTAATAAACAGAGTTTGTTTGCTCTCCTGAGGGGCTTCTGGTCTGTAAGTAAGTGTCTTATGTCACTAACTCAGCAACCTACAGTTATTTAGTTAGGACCCTGTAAAAGTCACAAAAATGAATGAATTATGCTTTCTTCTGTAAGGAATTTAGAATTTCATAGGGGAGGTATACCAGTGGTAACAATTCAGAACAATGCCATGGTTTTGATAAGAGCAGAACAAGATGCCAAGAAGACAGTGCTCTTGTAGGATCATGGAATGCTGAAAAGTAAAGGGGGAAAACCCTGAAGAATGGAGGGTTTCTGCAGGCAAGGAATAGTCAGCACGAACAGACTGGCCGGAGGAGGACAGCACAGGTTGGATTTGGAAAATCCAGTGTAGCTAGAGTGTAGGAGGCATGAAAGGGGACAAAACTTCCAGTTTGGCTAGAATTTTTATTTGGGACTGAGAGGATGGTCTGTGAAACAGGGGGAACCATTTAAAGTTTTCAAGGTGAGGAGCAGTGTGGTCGGAGTTATGTTTTAGAATCAAGACCAGTGGATTGAGGTATAAATTTGTAGCTATTATGCTCATTTTTTCTCAAGTCAGTTTTGGTTTTTGAAGCATCTTTGCTTGATGTCAAGGGCAAATTCCTTTTATCTTTGGTAGTACTTCCTAGTCATCATAAATGCCTTTGATGAGGATTGCTGTGGTCTGTTGGTACAGGCCTGGTATATCAGCTGTCTATCTAGTCTAGACTTTGTAAGCATGAAAATCAGCCTTTGGTTTGTGCTTACAGCCACTGTTCATAGGGACCTCTTGCGGTATATCCTTGTTCCTCTTTCTCTGTGAGACTGTTGCCTGCTCTAGTTGACTGTGTTTTTCCTCTTCAGTAGATTGGGAGCTGCTGATCATTTCTTTTCTTCCATAACTCTGTCACATGTATTTTGGGAATGAGGTTATTCACATATTGCTAATTTACTGGTATACATAGTAAAGCAAGTGATTCAAGTTAGTTTCAATTGCTGGGCCAGTCTCTGGCATAGTCACTTGTGCACAAGGTCTTCCTTTGTCATAGATTCAGATTTTGTGCTGCTAAATGAATTTTTAGAAACCAAAAATATGCAGTAATATAATGATGTTTGTAGATTTCATTCTATAAACAATTTTCTTCCCGATTTTTAAATAGTATCTGTACATCTTCAGAGTCATAGACACTTCCTAGGAGTCTTCTGATGAAGTTTTTGTCTGGACTCCATTCTTTTGATCCTCCTCACCCCATTGTACTTCTCCAAGAGTGTGAGGCCATTCAGGTATGACAGGATCTGACTTCCTGCACATCTGTAAATCTAATTCCGTCTTCTTGAAGGAGTTTCAGACTCACCTGAATATACTTTTAACCTAAGTATCTTTAAATCAACATATCCAGGAACAAACATTTTCCCCTTTCTCCTTTCCTGGCCTCAGGGCCCTCCCCTCTTCTCTACCCAGTCCTCCCTGCTATATGCTCTGGCGGGCGGGTGCACACACGGGCGGGTGCACACACATTTCCTGTGTTGTAATTTTATCTAGATAACTAGCACCTTCTTCTGCTCAGTTTCCCAAGCGAACACCTTGGGAGTAAAACTTAAATTCCTTTCCATTACAAACCCTTCAAGCCCTTCCTGTCTCTTAATTTGGTTAATTTTATCTGGAAGTCAGAGAGAGCTTGATGATCAGTGGCTTAAACTGGAAGGATCCTTAATCCAGAGATTAAACAGTCCCTGTATTAGTTGAGCAGCTCAGCCAAGTCAGCAAGGACCAAGACTCTTTCATCTTTTCGCTCAGCTGTCCTCAGCATGTTGGCTTTTGTTCCTGCGTTGTCCCCTCGTCATTGGAACATGACTGTCATGCGCCATACTGTCCTCATTCACTGAGCTGTGAAGACAGGTAGGTAGGATCTTTCTCCACATGCACCTCTGCTTTTAATAATAGAAGGGAAAGACGTTGCCAGACCCACCTTCCTTTCCTGAGAGATTGTCCAGAGTTGGCTCACAGTGACTGTGATGAAGCTGAGAAGGAGGGTGTGTGGCTTTTCTAGCCTTTGTGGTGAGTTGTGAGTAGGCGGGTAGCTGGGATTCCCTGTGATGTCTATCACATATTTCACTTTCTGAATATTCTTTAAATTAGTTATCTTATATCCCCATTCCCACTATTGCTTCTCAAGTTCTGGCCCTCATTATCTCTGCTTCTGTAATAGACTTCTTATGAGTTTCAATCTCAAATATTACTTCATTTTAATCCATCTTTCCTTCTGTGACCAAAGTAATCTTCCTGAAACATAAATGATTGGTGCCATTCCTCTGCTTAAAATTCACCTGTAAGATAAAGTCTGATAACTAAGGCCTTTATTGGTGCACCTGACTATTTAAAAAAACCTTTCCTACCAGTCCCCTGCTACCACCCCTCCACCTAATATTCACTCTTTATGCTCACACAATGAAATTTTTAAGTTATCCAAATAGGCTATACTGTAACTGGTATCTTTTACACATGCTGATCCTTCTGTGTGGAGTGTCCAATTCCAGCGTTGCTCAGCTATTAATACAACCCCTGTTCCTTCCGACTGTAGCTTAGCCTTTACTCATCAGACTTGCCTTAACTTCTGGGCCCTGGTTGTACTTTCTACCTGTCTCAATAACTGCATGCATTATCATTCTGCCCACCCCACTAGCCTGCAAGTTACTTGATTGTTGTTCGGTCACCCAGTCGTGTCCGACTCTTTGCGACCCCACGGACTGTAGCATGCCAGGCCTCTCTGTCCCTCGCCATATCCTGAAGTTTGCCCAAGTTCAAGTCCATTGCATCAGTGATGCCATCCAGCTATCTCATCCTCTGACGCCCTCTTCTCCTGCCCTCAAGCTTTCCCATCACCATAGACTTTTCCAGTGTGTTAGCTTTTTGCATCAGATGACCAAAATAATGGAGTTTCGGCTTCAGCATGAGTCCTTCCAGTGAGTATTCAGGGTTGGTTTCCCTTAAGATTGACTGGTTTGATCTCCTTGCATCCAGGGGACTCTCAGGCGTGTTCTCCAGCACCACAGTTCAAAGGCATCAATTCTTCAGCCCTCAGCCTTCTTTACGGTCCAGTCTTACAACCTTACCTGACCACTGGGAAGGCCATTGCCTTGACGTACTGACCTTTGTCAACAGAGTAATGTCCCTGCTTTTTAACACACTGTCTAGCTTTGTCATAGCTTTCCTGCCAGGAAGAAAATGTCTTCTGATTTCAGGGTTGCAGTCACCATCCACAGTGATTTTAGAGCCCCACAAGAGGAAATCTGTGGCTACTTCCGCCTTTCCCCCTTCTATTTGCCATGCAGTAATGGGGCCGGATGCCATGATCTTAGTTTTCTTAATATTTAGTTTTAAGCCGGCTCTTTCACTCTCCTCCTTCATCCTCATCAAGAGGCTCTTTAATTCTCTTCGCTCTCTGCCTTTCGGGTGGTATCCTCTTCATATCGAGGTTGTTGATGTTTCTCCCGCCTGTTATGATTCCAGCTTGTAACTCATCTAGCCTGGCATTTCTCAGCGTATAGATTAAACAAACACGGTCTCTACTGTTTATGTCCTTTATTGTGCCCATCTTTGGGCATAGTGTTCCCTTGATATTTCCAGTTTTCCTGAAGAGCTCTCTAGTCTTTCCCCCTGTTGTTTTCTTCTAGTTCTGTGCACTGTTCATGGAAGAAGGCCTTCTTGTCTCTGTGCTGCTCTTAGGAACTCTGCGTTTAGTTGGGTGTACCTGTCTCTTTCTCCCTTGCTTTTCACTTCTCTTATTTCTTTGGCTGTAAAGCCTTCTCAGATGACCACTGTGCCTTCTTGCTTTTCTTTTTCTTTAGGATGGTTTGGTTTGCTGCCTCCTGTACGGTCTTACGGACCTCCATCCAGAGTTCTTCAGGCACTCTGTCTACAAGATCTAATCCCTTGACTCTATTCATCAACCGTCACTGCATATTCATAGACGATGTGATCTAAGTCATACCTGGCTGACCTAGTGGTTTTCCCGGCTTTCTTTAGGCCTGAATTTTGCTATGAGAAGCTGATGACTGATGATCTGAGCCACAGTCAGCTCCAGGTCTTGTTTTTGCTGACTATATACAGCTTCTCCATCTTTGTCTACAAAGAATATAATCAAATTGATTTCAGTATTGTCCATTTGGTGATGTCCATATGTAAAGTTGTCTCCTCTGTTGTTGAAAAAGGGTATTTTGTATGACCAATACATTTTCTTGGCAAAATTCAGTTAGCCTTTGCTAAGTCGCTTCAGTCATGTCCGACTCTGTGCGACCCCATAGACGGCAGCCCACCAGGCTCTCCCATCCCTGGGATTCTTCAGGCAAGAACACTGGAGTGGGTTGCCATTTCCTTCTCTAATGCGTGAAAGTGAAAAGTGAAGTCGCTCAGTCATGTCCAACTCTCAGCGACCCCATGGACTGCAGCCCACCAGGCTCCTCCGTCCATGGGACCTTCCAGGCAAGAGTCCTGGAGTAGGGTGCCATCGCCTTCTCCACTGCTTCATTTTGTTCCCCAAGGCCAAACTTGCCTGTTATTTCAGATATCTTTTGACTTCCCACTTTTGCATTCCAATCCCCATTGAATAGAACATCTTTTCTGGTGTTAGTTTTAGGAGGTCTTCTGAGTCTTCACAGAACTGATCGGCTTCTTTGGCATCAGAGGCAGGGGCATAGACTTGGGTTGCTGTAATGTTGAGTGGCTTGTCCTGAGAATGAACCAAGATCATTCTGTTGTTTTTGAGGTGGCACCCAAGCACTGCATTTCGGACCCTCTTGTTGATTATAAGGGCTATTCCATTTCTTCTATGGGGTTCTTGCCCCAGTAGTAGATACAATGATCATCTGAATTAAATTCGCCCATTTCCATCCATTTTAGTTCCCTGATGTGAACTAAAGATGTCGATGTTTTTTCTTACCATCTCTGCTTGACCACGTCCAATTTATCTTGATTCATGGACCTGACATTCCAGGTTCCTGTGCAATACCATTCTTTGCACCATAGGCTTTTGTTTTCATCACCAGACACATTCATAACTGAGCGTCGTTTCCACTGTGGCCCAGCCGCTTCCTCCTCTCTGGGCTGTTAGTAGCCCAGTAGCATGTGGGACACCTTCAGACCTGGGGGACTCATCCTTCGGTGTCATATCTTTCTGTCCTTTTACACAGTTAATGAGGTTCTAATGGAGTGGTTTGCCGCTCCCTCCTCCAGTGGATTACGTTTTGTCTGAATTCTTCACTAGGACGCGTCCACCTTGGGTGGCCCTGCTCGGCATGGCCCGTAGCTTCATCGAGCAACGCAGGTCCCTTTGCCACAGCAAGGCAGTGATCCGTGAAGGGGAAACTACTTGGTAGCATTGTACTGTCACCAGTGTTTAGAACAGGGCCTGTCACTAGAAGCTGTTCTGTAAGTAATATTTGCTAAATGAATGGGATTTTAACTAGGCAGTTTTATTAGGAATGGTGCCATTACTTAAATGGTATGAAAAAGTCATCTGATCCCTCTTCTCCTGTGTCAAATGCCTGTTTCTGGGTTTGTTTGTTTGTTTGTTTTCTGTACTTTTACTTAGTTTATTGTAGGATTTTAGCTTTATTGTTGGAATTGGGTGACCAAGAAGGGGAATAGGATAGGAAAAAATATCAATTATTGTTCTGTGGCATAGCTTTTTTCGGGGGGAGGGAGGTTGTTTTAAACACTGTGGAACTACACTGAAGAAATGTTCTTAACTGGTTCATTCTTTGAACTTAGGTGTTAGTCACTCCTTGGAAGATAATCCCTCCAAAAATATTGTCAGTATCTGATTAATCGGAACTAATTCCTGACTAATAGGGACTGGTTAATAGAAACTAGTCTTAATTTTCTTGTACCAAGTATGCTTCTTGGACCAGTGACTTTCCTACCACTTGTTCTAAAAACAGTGACCCACAGATCTAGCTTTAAAAAGAAAAAAAAAAAAGGACAGTCATAAGTCTGCCCTCTTATGTTATCCCTAACAGTATCTGCTTTTTTTTTTTTCTTTCTTTTTTTGGCGGGGGGCGGGGAGGGGGGGTTGTTTAGAATGTAAAAGAATCCAGTGCCTCTATATGTTTGTTTTATATCCCCACAATAACAAATTGCCCCAAACTTAGTGGTTTATGACAGTGCAGATTTATTCTCTCACACTTGCTTAAGTCAGATGTTCAGGTAGAGTAGGCTGGTTCCTCTCTTCTGGGTCTCACAAGGTTTGAAAGCAGGTTGTCAGCTGGCCTAGGCTGCAGGGACAAATCTGCTGCCAAGCCTGTTAGAGTGTTAGGAAAATTCAGTTGCCTGCAGTTGTAGGACTGAGGTCCCATTCCTTGCTGTTGTGTCAGCCAGGCCCCTCTCAGATGCTTAAAGCCTCTTGCATTCCTCACCTGCATCCTTCATCTTCAAATCGGCAGTAATGCATTGAGTCCTTGTCACACTTTAGATAGCTGTGGCCTCCCCTTCTGCCACATTGATTCCACATCCATCCAGAGGAAGTTCTCTGCTTCTGTGGGGTTTTATAAGTAGATGAGACCCACGAGGATATTCCAGGGGACTATCTGTCTTAAGGGCTTCCCTGTTGGGTCAGATGATGAAGAATCTGCCTGCAATGCAGGAGACTCAGCTAGAGGGGACCCACGAGGGTATTCCAGGGGAATATCTGTCTTGAAGTCTGTAACTTTACTTCTGAAAGTCCCTTTGCCATGTAGTATGGCATATTCACAGGATCTAGACATCTTCAGAAGTCATTCTGCCTACCACACCATCTGTGAAAGATATTTTGTAAACCCCAAAATGTTCAGGGTTCCCTTTCAGCAGTCCTTTGACTTGCCATAGAATAAATGCTAACCTAGTAACTTAAAATGGAAAATCTGATGTTCAGTCATCCCCCAGTATCCTTGGGGGAATTGGTTCCAGGCCCCACCCCAGATACCAAAATCTGCAGATGCTCAGATCCCATAGTTGTCCCTCCCTGTGCACAGATGCAGAAACTGGATTCAAAGGCTGACTATATTTATTGGGAAAAATAAAGTCTACATTTCAGATGTTCCCATGTTGTTAAAGAGTCAAACATATTCAAAAAGTAAAGTATGGAAGCTTTTTATGATTGACAAGTACTCAGATATTAAGGGTCCAAACGTGTTAATGACTGCAGATCCTTCAAAATACAGTGGTGCAGTGTATATCAATCCCAAGGTCACGTGATGAGGGATAAAATTAACAAAATAGAATTTAGTGAAACTTATACATTACTTTTAAATACCAGGGAGAGCCTACTATTTTAGGTGAATTCTTTTGTTAAACAGGTTTTTCTTAAGACAAGTTATACTTTGCATTTGTTGACTGTCAAGATTTTTCTATAAGATATTTAAATTCCAAAGCACTATTATTCATATATCACCCAGTTGGTTATTAGAATATAAAGAGAAGACTGCCAAAATAATATTATTTTTAGTGTTCAGTCACTAAGTGGTTTGACTCTGCCACCCCATGGACTGCAGCACAGCAGGCTTCCCTGTCCTTCACTGTCTCCCAGAGTTTGCTCAAATTCATGTACGTTGGATTGAGGATGCTATCTAACCATCTCATCCTCTGCCTCCCTCTTCTCCTTTTGCCTTCAGTCTTTCCCAGCATCACCATCTTTTCCATTGAGTCTGCTCTTTGCATCAGGTGGCCAAAGTATTGGAGCTTCAACTTCAGCGTCAGCCCAGTGAATATTCACAGTATTAAACTATGAGAAAGGCAGGGCAATAATAAAGGGAAACCAGATATGTGTAAAACAGTTTCGTTTCTATTTATCTGGAATGTATTTTAATATTTGACTGTGATAGTCCCTTACCCATGAAATGAAAACTAAAAAATTAACTAATTGACCCCACATTATTTGAAATAAAAGTCTCTCCTCGCCAAATTGTGATGTCATCCTTATCATAATATTGAATTCTTGCCCATACAGAATTGATTAGTCTCATTACTACACTATTTTAATTATTATAATTTTACAATATATTTAGTATATGGCTGGGCCAGTTTCCGTTTATAGACATTCCAAAGATTTTGTGGCTACTACTCATTTTCTTTTTTAGGACTACTTTGTAAGGCTCTGAAAAAATTCCATACTTTTTTTGTCTCTTTAATTTTATTGAAGTATACATGAAATTTATTGTCTTGATCATTTTTAGCTATGTAGTTCAATGTACATTCACACTGTTGTGCAGCCAGTCTGCAGAGCTTTTTGTCATCTTTCAAAAGTGAAATTATACCCATTAAACAGTCATTTCCCACTTCCCCTTCCCCTCAGTCCCTGGTTATCACCGTTCTACTTTCTTTGTCTGAATAGATGCCTCATACTAGTAGAGTCATGCACTATTTGTCTTTTTGTAACTGACCTGTTTCTGTCTGCATAGTGTTCTCGGGGTTCATCCCTGCTGTAGCACGTGTCAGTTTTTTTTCTTCTCGAGGCTGAATAATAGTCCACATTTTGTTTATGCGTTTATCTGTTGATTGACGTTGTTTGCTTTCACTTTTTAGCTATTGTAAATAATGCTGCTGTGACCGTGGGTATACAAATATCAGTTCCAGGTCTCTGCTTTCAGTTCCTTTAGCTATATACCCCATAGCCCATAAAATTTTTTAAAGTTTCATTACATTTCAGCCTCGTGTCATCCCTGGAACGGCTTCCACTAGCCTAAAATTACAGAAAGAGTTTATACTTTTATTCCCAAGTGAAAAACCAGTGCTAATTAATGAATGATCCGTGAGTCCCCACATTCATCGGAGGTACATGGTACATTTATCCTATCTTAAATTATCATTCTATATGTCTATTTCTTGACCTTCTATTCATTTATTTAGTTACCTCTTCCTGCACCGTTACAGGTGTTTAACTGTAGTATTCTACTGTGTTTTGATGACTGGTGATGAGTTTCTCATATTCTCCTTCAGACGTCTCTTTTTTCCTCCACATACCTATTTTTCAAACAGAATTTAAAATCAGTTTATCAAAAAATTCATAGAAAATTGAAGTATAATGACACTAAATTTGTGAATAATTTTGGGGGAGAATAGATTACAGTAGAGTCTTTTCCCGTAATAGTAAGAGCGAACAGTTTTGTGTATTTTCTGTGTGCCAACCATTGTAATAAGCCATTCTCTTGTATCCCTTTTGGTGAAACAGACTTAGTTGAAGAGCCTGCTCAGACTCATGCCTTAAGTGGTAGAGCAGATTTTTTTAAATTAATTTATTTTAATTGGAGGCTAATTACAATAGTGTGGTGGGTTTTGCCATGCATTGACATGAATCAGCCATGGTTGTACATGTGTCCCCCCATCCTGAACCCCCGTCCCATCCCTCAGGCTTGTCCTGGTGCACCGGCTTTGAGTGCCCTGTTTCATGCATTGAACTTGGACTGGTCATCTGTTTCATATATGGTAATATACATGTTTCAGTGCTGTTCTCTCAAATTGTCCCACCCTCACCTTCTCCCACAGAGTCCAAAAGTCTGTTCTTTATATACGTGTCTCTTTTGCTGTCTTGCATATAGGGTCGTTGTTATATAGGCCATCTTGCATATATAGGCCATCTTTCTAAATTCCATATATATGCGTTAATATACTGTATTGGTGTTTTTCTTTCTGACTGACTTCACTCTGTATAATAGGCTCCAGTTTCATCCACCTCATTAGAACTGACTCAAATGTGTACTTTTTAATAGCTGAGTAATATTCCACTGTGTATGTATACCACAACTTTCTTACCCATTCGTCCACCAGTGGACACCTAGGTTGCTTCCATGTCCTAGCTATTGTAAACAGTGCTGCGATGAATGCTGGCGTACATGTGGGTAGAGCAGTTTTGAACCAAGAGCTCTAACACTAAAATCTGTGCCATTAACCACCATATAGCACCCCTCATCCATGAAAAGTGCTATATTTCTCTTTTTATTTGTCCTAATCTTACACACCAATAAACTTAGTTTCATTATGCTCTTCAGAACCCGTGAATGGGTAGTGATTTTTAAACATCCCCTACAGCCTCATCCTTTTCTGTAAATGATTTTGTGAATGGTTGGTTTTATGTGTCAACTGGATATAGAGAGCCCAGTTTTCAGTCAAGCAACAGTCTAGGTGTTGCTGTGAAAATATTTTCTAGATTTGGTAAACATTTAAATCCTTAGAGTTTGAGTAAAACAGATTATCTTCCATACTGTGGGTGGGCCTCATCCCATCAGTTGAAGGCCTTAAGAAAACAGACCAAGATCCTTTAAAGAAGGAGGAATTCTGCATCAGACAGCTGTAACATCCCTTCTCCCCAGCCTCTCTAGCCTGCTGTCCTGTCCTGCAAGCTTCGCACTTGCCGTCCCCCGCAATTACATGAGTCAGTTCCTTAATAGTCACTTCCGTACTCCCACCGCCCCATCCGAGTTAGGTTCTGCAGCTACCATTTTAATCACTCCCTCTGTCATACTTGTCTAGCAGCTGCAGTTAAATTGAACTCTGCATCTACTCAACACCTCAGCAGCCAGATGCAGCTAGAGAAAAATATACAGCCATACAGACCAATCTCACTTTAAAATCATGACCGCAAACCCCAGGAGGACCCTAAATGCCATTTGGCAACATTTCCTTATTTCTCTGGTCAACTGACTTACCCACTCTCCAAGACGATTGCAGTATTTCATGCTCTCCTTCCACCTTCTTTACCCTCAGCTGATGACGTCACTGCTTATTTCATTTAAATTTAAAAAAAAATTGAAGAGAATGTTCTCATCCTTCCACTACCACTGTTCATCTCCCTCCTATTATGTGGAATGGGACTGAATTGCCCATGTCCCTGTCTGAGGTCAAGCCTTCCACTCTGTGCTGAAACCCTTACTCTTCTATGCAAGGACTTTGCTGTCAGAATTGTCTTCATCTGTTCTCTCCAGTTTTTGTTTTTTGGTTTTTTTTACCCTACTTTCATTCCAGTCAGCATACAAATATGCTGTAATATTTTCCAGCTCTTAGCCATTTGAATCAAGGAGAACTAGTGGGATACTTCAATATTACCTCTGTTAACTGTCCACCATATTGTACCGTGATGTTCCCATCATGCTCTCAGCCTGGGGGTTTATGTCATTTTAAATCAGCTTCCAAAGTAATTCATTACTTCTAAGAGGCTAACAAATAGCGAAGCAAGCAAGAGCTGTGATGTCTCAGTTCACATCCATTCTGACCTGCTCTTCTGTCTGTGGGTATCAAAATAATAATGCAGTAGGACTTCCCTGGCAGTCCAGTGGTTGGTAGCTCTCGCTTCCATTGCAGGGGGCATGGGTTCAATCCCTGGTCTGGGACCTAAGATCCTACATGCTGCGTGACATGGTCAACCAAAAAAAAGCAGTTTTTTGCATTTCCTAAGTTATTCTGTCTGCAGTGAACTTGAGGGTAGAGACAGTGTGTTATTCTTCTTTTTATTCCCAGAGCTTGGTTCATAGTAATTACAGTACTTTAGAAAGGTTTCTTGGACTTAACCTGAGGTTCCTCTAGGACTTGTCATTCTGAAACAGTTTCTTCCTCCACTGTGTCATCTTGTTCGTGGCGGCTGCTTGCAGGATGGAGAAGCGTGCATGCAGGGTTCTGCATTGCTCAGGTGTCTGACAGGTCTCCCTGGCCAGTCGGGTGGCGAGTGAGAGTCACAGAACATCCACACTGGTTCAGAACAAGAGTATCAATATGAGAAAGAAGGCTGAGGCGGCCTGCCTTCTCCTTGGTCATGCCTACAGTCTGTTACTGAAAGTAGTGAAATGTGTTAATAGTTCTTTGTCTTTGTGAGTTAGCCTTGGCATTAGGTTGCATGGATTTGTATTTTACCTCCTGCTTTTCAGCTGTGTGACTTTGGGAAAATTACTTAACTTCTCTGTGCTAGTGTTTCTTTCTAAAATGGGAATAGGATTTCCCTGGCCATTCAGTGGTTAAGATTCCATGATTCCAATGCAGGGGATGCAGGTTCCGTCCCTTGTAAAGGCACTAAGATTCCACGTACCAAATGGTCAAAAAATAAATAAAATGGGAGTAGTACTGTACTTGGCTCATAGGGTTTTTATAAGGATCATATGAGTCAATTTATATAAGATGCGTAGAATGATACCTGGCACATGAGCAGCACTAGAAAGTGTTAGCTATTGTTATTGCTTGTGTTGTTATTTGCAGGATTGTAAAAGCTTAAGTGAGCTTCATTCGTAAACTTTCAGTAGTTGCAACACCTAACAGCTTGATTTTGGGGATTTCTTCACTTTATCTGAAGGAGAGTTAGTACACAGAGCAAAGCACTACCCCAGTTGAGGCATTAAAAGCAGGTTGTGGTAGATGCAGAGAACAAACTAGTGGTTACCAGTTAGGAAGGGGTCGAGCAATAGAGAGGTAGGGGAGTGGGTACCAACTATTGGGTGTAAGACAGGCTCAAGGATATAATCATATAACATGGAGAATATAGTCAATATTCTACAACTGTAAATGGAAAACCAACTTGTAAAATCGTATAAAAATTAACAATTTAGATTTTATTCAGGTGGGCTATTGTACATTTGACACTATCTCCAAGATCGCTGTCATCCTAAATATATAAAATTGGGGTTAATTGTGTACCCTTTTTTATCCCCTTGGGTGTTAGAGTTGACAGCTAGTCTTCAGCCTTTCTGCCGCATGAACTTAATGGAAGTAATTTATAAGTCTTGAAGTATTTATAGAAACTAAAACAATTTAGCTTGAGATTGGTTTGTATACCATAGCGTGATTGTACTTTCTAACTCACTGTCCAACAGTGAGTTAAATGAGCCACCAGATAAGGTTAACAAGTTCATTGTCTCCAGCAGGCCTCAGGGTAATCTGCTGTGTGTGTTGTAATCTGCTGAACAGTATTAAAAGAGTTGTCTGGTTGCAGTACCGTGGAAGTTTCTAGTTTCTAAAAGGAGCACATCTTGTAGATTTTCTCGCTCCTTCACATTTGAAGGTTAGTTATAGTTCCCCAGGGTAGGAGGCCTCTACATTTCTAAACTAGATAAGGTGGGCATATCATACGGCATTTAGGCAAAGAGTAATGATGGCTGTTTTTATTTGTGATGGTACGTGATAGGTCACCAAAATTTCACACTTTAGAAAAACGATGAACTAATATTAATGATTTCCATCTTATTCTGAAGTTGTTCAGGACACTTCAAGACTATGTAAAGAAAACCAAAGCCACGTGAGACTATCTAGGAAATAGTCATGTGATTTAAAAAAGCAGTAGATGAAAGCGAAGAAACCTGGGCTCTATGTATGACTTAGCCACTTATTATGTGGCCTTGGGTGCAAGTTACTTGCTTGAATATCACAAAAGTGATTTACATATTTTGTGTGGACTATTATTATGAAAGAGTAAGTGAAAGCATGTGTTAGAGTGACATCCAAAAAATGAGTTCCTTATGATATATACATATATTTAACACTTAGCGAATTGTGATTGTTTACATTCTTAATGAGTTCCTTATGGACAGGGACTGTGAGTTGATCATCCTTAGATCTCCAGGGTCTAGCAGAGTCCCCAACCATACATTTTATTAATCAAAGTTGTCTAACTTTATTTATAGCTTTGCAGGTAAGTAAAAATTTCAAATAAGATTTAAACTGAGATGCAATTTAGGGGAACCATCTAGAACCATTTCTCAATTTTATCCTGGGCTTCCCTTCTGCCTCAGCTGGTAAACAATCCACGTGCAATGCAGGAGACCTGGGTTCAATCCCCTGGGTTGGGAAGATCCCTTGGAGAAGAGAACGTCTACCCACTCCAGTAATCTAACCTGGAGAATTCCATGGACTGTATAGTCCGTGGTGTCACAAAGAGTCAGACACAACTGAGCAACCTTCACTTTCAACTAAGATAAACATTTTATATAAATACTTATTAAACACACATGTAACTGAAACCAGATATTTAGGAAACACTTCGGTGTGTATGTGATGTCCTCTGATAAGTTCTAATCCACTGTGTTTCGTGCGTTAAGTCACTTCAGTCATGTCTGACTCTCTGCAACCCTGTGGACTGTAGCTCACCAGGCTCCTCTGTCCATGGGATTCTCCAGGCAAGAATAATGAAGTTGGTTGCCATGCCCTCCTCCAGGGGGATCTTCCCAACCCAGGGATCGAACCCAAGTCTCTTGTGTCTCCTGAGTTGGTAGGTGGGTTCTTTACAACTGGCACCACCTGAGAAGCCCACATTATGTTTCATTCAGTAAAAATAATACTGGCACAGCCCACTGAAGTGATTTCAGGATTTTTTAATGAGTTTTACACCTGCAGTTTAAAAGATAACTTTTCAAGAATGCAATCTCCAAGAGAGCAGAAACCTGGTTATGTTTGGGTCTGTATTGCTAGTTCTAGGGTGTCGTAGGTGTTCAATACATATTTCTTGAATGAGTAAAAGAGTGGAGATCCTCTTTTCCCATGTTGTTGTTCAGTCGGTAAGTAGTGTCCAACTCTTTGCAATCCCATAAACTGCAGCACCCCAAGCTTCCCTGTCTTTCACTATCTCCTCAGTTTGCTCAAACCCATGTCCATTGAGTCAGTGAGGCCATCCAGCCATCTCATTCTCTGTTGTCCCCTTTTCCTCTTCCCCTCAATCTTTCCCAGCATCAGGGTCTTTTCTAATGAGTTGGCTCTTTGCATCAGGTGGCCAAAGTATTGGGAGTTTCAGCTTCAACATCAATCCTTCCAATGAATATTCAGGACTGATTTCCTTTAGGATTGACTGGTTTGATCTCCTTGCTAAGGAACTCTCAAGAGTCTTCTCCAACACCACAATTCAAAAGCATCAGTTCTTTGGCACTAAGCATTCTTTATGGTCCAACTCTCACATCCATACATGACTACTGGAAAAATCATAGCTTTGACTATATGGACCTTTCTCGGCAAAGTGATGCCTCTGCTTTTTAATATGCTATCTAGGCTTGTCCTAGCTTTTCTTCCAAGGAACATGCATCTTTTAATTTCATGACTGCAGTCACCATCTGCAGTGATTTTGGAGCCCCCAAAAATAAAGTCTTTCACTATTTCCATTTTTTCCACATCTATTTGCCATGAAGTGATAGAACTGGATGACATGATCTTCTTTTCATGAATGCTGAGTTTTGAATTTTAAGCCACTTTTTCACTCTCCTCTTTAACTTTTATCACAAGGCTGTTTAGTCCTTTGTTTTCTGCCATAAGAGTGGTGTCATCTGTGTATCTGAGGTTATTGATATTTCTCCCGGCAATCTTGATTCCAGTTTGTGCTTCATCCAACCTGGAGTTTCACATGATGTACTCTGCATACAAAGTAAATAAGAAGGGTGACAATAAACAGTCTTGACGTCCTCCTTCCCAATTTGGAACCAGTCTCTTTCATGTCTGGTTCTAACTTGACCTGTCCAGTTGCTTCTTGACCTGCATACAGGTTTCTCAGGAGGCAGGTAAGGTGGTCTGGTATTCCTGTTTCTTTAAGAATTTTCCATAGTTTGTTGTGATCCACACAGTCAAAGGCTTTAACGTACTCAGTGAAGCAGAAATAGATGGGGTTTTTTGGAATTCCGTTGCTTTTTCCCATGCTCTTTCCCATGAGTCACATTTAAGGATATGACAAAAGAAAAAGGATTACATATTCCTTGCTCCATTTCAGCTGATCAAGAATTTGAATGATCTAAGTGTAATACAATACACTAAGCAACATGGAGGGTACAGATTTAAGTAAGACTTTGTCTCAGATCTCATGCAGTTTTAGAACCCAATCCAGGAGGATAGTCAAATACAAATAGGCTCCTTAGAAGGAGTTTCAATGTTTTACCAAAATATTTCACACAACTAAATTAAGTTCTTGCTAGGAGAGATTTGCCAAGAACTTGGTTTTCCGGTATAGTTGTGGTTCAGGACCAAGAACTGGTAGTACCCTCTCCCATCTACTAGTAGAGTCAAACTGTGGATCATATAAAATAGGTTTAGTTTTGAAAATATTCATGGTGCATTTGGTTCACTGTTGATTTGACTTTTAAAAATCTATTCTCCTTTAAATAACTTACTTCAGAGTCATCTTGTATCTAGCTGGTTGTGGGTTTTAGAAATTGGATCTTTTGGTAAAGATAGTAATTTGTTTTTGAGAATTAGTTTGCCTAATCAATAAAGAGGAGGAAACTTCAGCCCTGTACAAAATACATGTCACCGCATTTTCTTTGCTTTTTAGATTATCATGTCAGTATATATATATATATATTATCATGCCAGTATATCATGTTAGGCATATTCACACTCATGAGATCAGGACAGTACTTGGGAGCTTTTAAGACTCAGTACAGTCCCTAAGAAGGCCAGTCTTAGGCTAACTTTGAAGATGCAGTCTAAATAGTTATATTGAAGCAAATGTAAACTGAGATTGTCCCAGCAAACAAGGAAGTTTGGCCGTAGCTTTTGTGCATATGTTTATTTTGGCTATACTGTCAGTCTTAGGCTAACTTTAAATTTTATCATCAGAACTGAGACTTGAGAGTAAAACCCTAGTAACTAAAAGACTACTGACAAATCTTTCATAATCAGGAGATATTACATACTCCAAAAGATTAAGGCTTAATACTTTAATTACTGTTATCAACAATTTAGAAATAATTTTGAAATGAAAATGTTTTTGATATGTAGATAATTTTCTTTTCCCTAAGACAGAGAAAGTCAGCCATGTGCTTATCAAATAGTATTTTCTGGTAGTGAAGAGATTGGACATTTTCTTAGAAATAGTAATAAAATAGCATCTATACTATATAATTCTTATAAAGCAAATTAACAGACATAGATGGGTATTCATTATTTCATCTAAAAAATACTGGAAAATCTCAGTTCATTTGGTGCAATTTTATTGTCTCTGGTTTATGACCAGCCTGTTGTTAAAGCACCATAGAAAGCATTTAATATGATTTACTGTTAAGTAGCATTTGTGGTAAGATTGTCTTGGAATATATCCATTGGTACCAAAAAAGACTTCATAAGGTAGCTTAACTATGTGAACATCAAGGACAGTTTTATATGAGAAGGCACTATAATAATTACCCCACAGTCTCTACTTGTCACAGTTTATTTTGGATTTTTAACTCAGTAATTGAAATATCTTGTCCTAAACACCTTTTGGGGGGAATAAAGTAAATTACTTTTAATGCCATGAACACTGATTCTAGTTTTTAGGGGAAACAGTCATACGTTATATCATTTAATATGCCTTTTAAGGAAATCAGACCCAGACTCTAAGTGATTATATTAAATGTTTTAAGTTCCAGACTAGGGAGATAGCATTTATCATAGTTGTTGCTTTCAAGCAGGAAGCATAACATTTTATTAAGTTGATAAAATAAATGACTGACTAAAATGAAGTTTAATGAAAGTTCTCTATCAGAAGAACTTAACATTTAAACATATGACTGTAATATAGTACAGTCAGTTCAGTTCTGTAAACAATGCTTTAGAAATAATAAATGGAAATATTTAGGCCAGTTTTTTGCATTGAAGCAAGATTGAGTTCAAAAGTAGCTGCAGTTATTTATGTATTTATTGCTTTCCCATATATTTCAAGATGATGATTTTTCTGTGAATTGTTTCCTCTTTTTATGTTAATACTCTGGAATATTCTGATAAGCCTTCTAACCCTCAGGGACACTGCAGGTACCAGAGGGGGTTAGACATGTTCTAGCGGTCCTTCCTTGGCCCTCTTCTCTTCATTGACTTGCCATCTCTGTGGATTTAAGATGTTCAAGGCTGTAAGGTCCTAACACCAAAGTGAGATTAGTTCTCCAGTCCTCTGCTCGTGTCCTTCTTGAATATATAAGAACCCCATAAAACCACTGCCTTATAGAGACCTTTTACTTAGATCTGTACTTCTCAAGAAGATAAATAATTGCTTATAGGTATCATAAAGCAGAGTCGAATTAACTCTGCCATTGTTTTCCATTCGGTTTAGTGAGTCACTGCTCTTGGTAATGTGACATAACTCCCAAATCTTGAAAGTTCTGAGAACTAACAGATAGCCAGAACCAGTCTGCTATTTACATGTGCATCCAGCCCTTTATCAGTGTGTAGAGCAGAGCATGAGGGAAAAATCCTACCAACGTGTGTTTGCTGCCACTAACACTTGATGTCTGTTGTAGGTCAAGCGCTCTTCTAAGTACTTCATACGTACTAATGTATTTAATTCTCATAGTAGTCCTCTGTGGAAGACTCTGTTTATTATCCCCATTTTGTAAATAAGGACAAAGAGGATAGGTATCTTTCCCCAGATCACACAAATAGTAAGATAGTGAAGTGAGAATTTGAACCAAGGGTGTGAATTGGAATCAGTGTCTCTTTTTGAGACATTGGGAACCTTTAATAGTTACCAGATGTCAGAGTCAGGGAGGGATAGATTGGGAGTTTGGGATTGACATATACACCCAGAGAGATGTTATAGGGAGGGAGGTGGGAGGGGGTTCATGTTTGGGAACGCATGTAAGAATTAAAGATTTTTAAAATTTAAAAAATAAAAAACTTTAAAAAAAATAAAAGAAAATAAAATAGATAGCCAACACAGACCTACTGTGTACCATAGGGAACTCAATATTGTGTAAAATAACCTAAATGGGAAAATAATTTGAAAAAGAATAGATACTTACATGGGTATAACTGAATCACTTTGCAGTATACCTGTAACTAACCCATCATTGTTAATCAACAATACTCCAGTATAAAATAAAACTTAAATTGAAAAAAAGTTACCAAATATCTGTGAAGAAACCAAGGCAAAGAACCCCCATCTCCTGACACTCAGCCCAGTGTCTTTCCACTATAGTTCAAATGCTCCAGCATTATTCGTTGTGATGCTCGGATCAGCCTTTTTCTATCCAAGCAGTAAACTCAAGTAAATTCTAAGATGATAGAAACAATGTTCCTGTGATCCAGACTGGAACACAGAGATGTTGTGAGCTTTCCTGTTGGATCCTAAGGGAATGATGGTGTTAGATGAAGCTGACCAAATAGCTTAGTAGATGGTTGACATGGACGTGTTTATGGTATCTCTGTTGTTATTTCATGGTTTGAGAGAGACTGTTTTGTGGTAGCAGCTGGCTTATTTACTGTTTTCCTTTGGTATATTGGGAAGAGTTTGAGAAGAATCACATTGTAAACCAACTTTCAAATGAAAGCGTCTGATCTTCATATACTCCCTCAGGGATTATATGGTTGTCAGCGTTGGGTAAACTTGAACATAAAGCTTCCTTTAGTGGATCACCCCCAGTGTTCCATGTCACTCCGCCCTCACACAGCCCTGTGTGGTAAACTTTCTCTGCAGGCTGGCCCCAGTGTCCCTATGTATATACCTCTTCATCCCAGCTTCTGCAGTTGTTCAGAGCAGTATATTCAACTAGTCTCTGAATACTGGTTATACTCTTAGACTTGGACCCAACTCTAGAAATAAAAGTGGTCTTTTCCCAATTCAAATAAAAAGCTAAGCCTTTAAATAAAATTGTCCTTTTTCCCCAAGTATGTAAGTTTAAAACTTTTGGCATCTGCTGCTACTTAGACAACAAAATCAATGAAGACATATCCAACAGAAATGAACAAAAATCTTGCTAACATCCAGTCATGTCTAATTCAGCAGCTTGGTTTGTTTGTTTGTTTTTCATGGATACATGTTCCTGGCTGTGATTTCATGTTGCATATTTATAATACATCTTCTGTTGGAAAATATCAATGTTTTATGGTTCTACAAAAGCATGAATTTCCACATAGTGAGTTTGAGAAGCTCTGTTGAGCTTTGTGAGAAGACGTTTATTCTACAGATACCGTGTGAAATGTTTCAGCAGTGGTAGGTAAATAATTTTTTAAAGACAAAGGATGGAAATCAAGTTAGAGGAGCATTGAGAAACACTGCTATAAATCTTAAACTGTGAGACGATAATATTACTCAACATGAGTAAATCCCCACAGCAAGTCATTTTAGGGGGTGTTTCACAGCTAAAATCATTCAGTAAAAGACTAAGTCCTCATATACAGTCAGCTCTCTCCATATCCACAGATGCAGGGGGCTGCCTTTACCATGCCGTTTGAAATGAGGGTCTAGAGCATCTCGGCCTGGGGAGTCTGGGGGGCTTCTGGAACCAGTCCCTTGCAGATACTGAGAGACTGCTGTGTTTGTTTTGTTTGTTTACAGTTATATCATGCGTCTCCACTTAAAATAGGCATCCTCCATATTGTCTGCATAGCCTTGGCAGGACTTTGAGGCAGAAGGACTCGATAAGGCTTGCTGACCTTGAATTAAACGCTCGTCTCCCGCAGGCAGCCTGCCCAGTTTTTAAAGAGTAATAAGCCTTCCAGGCGTGTTCTCTAATAATAGAGCAAGGAAGCCCTAACAGAAACAGGAACATTTGGAGAGCATTTCTCACTCTGACGGACTTTCTGTGGAAGTTTTACTCTCTTTTTCTTTGGAGTCCATTCAGAAAAAAAATTTTTTAATCACACCAAGGAGAAACATTGAATTTACTTAATTAATTTCTTCAGTAATGTGCTGCTGTTTATAGATGAGAGGTGACTGACCAGAATACATATATATATATATATATATATATTTAGAGTTTGGGGTTTTATTTTTTGTTTTCTGTCTTCTGGGGGCATGCCATGCAGCTTGTGGGATATCAGTTCCCTGACCAGGGATTGAACCTGTGCCCTCAGCAGTGAAAGCAAAAAGTCCTAACCACTAGACTGCCAGGGACTTGCCAGTTTTTTCCTGTTCTTGGTATGTTATTTGTTTACAGTCTGTTTTTCACATGTTTTTGAAGGCAGCTGTCTGAAATTAGGAAGGCAATCTGTAATTTGAGGAATAACCTAGTTAAAGGTTTTTGACTAGGAGAGGGGCCTGGCAGGCTATAGTCCATGGGATTGCAAAGAGTTGGACATGACTTAATGGCCAAACAACAAGAGTTCAAGAACTGATTGGACCATCTTTTGAGTTTTTCATTAGAAATGCTTTAAGGTAGCTAATAGTCTTTTCACTTTGGGGGGGTGGGGGTGGGCGTCAAGTCCCATACTCATAATATGTATATTTTATTTCTCTTTTACTAAAGTTTATACTTTGGATTATTTCATAGAAGAAGGACAAGAAAATGGAAACTTTTTTGTTCAAGAATTTCTTGGTTCTCACTTTGCTAACAGAGAGGAAACTTTGTTATAATGCCAAATTACACTTTTTTAAAGGAACAAAGTATGTATTCTGTCTGAACGAAATTTTGTCCTTGGAGGATTCATGATATTTATAGAAGAGTTTTTGTTTAGGTTTGCCAGCTGTGGAAATTATATACTCTTTACCATTTGGTACAAGTTAGTAGATCTTTTACTTCTATTCCTAGCAACCCACTCCAGTGTTCTTGCCTGGAGAATCCGAGGGACAGAGGAGCCTGGTGGGCTGCCGTCTATGGGGTCGCACAGAGTCAGACACGACTGAAGTGACTTAGCAGTAGCAGCAGCATTTTTTAGACAGTTTTATTAAGACATAGTTCACTTCTCATACAGTTCGCCCTTTGTGTACAATTCAGTGGATTTTAGGGCATTCACAGAATTGTACAGCTATCATCCCATTCAATATTAGTCATTTCTCATCACCTCAGAAAGAAATCCCATACCCATTAGGGATCACTCCCGATTTCTCTGCAAACCTCCCAGTCATAAGTAGCCACTAATCTATTTTCTGTCTGTATAAATTTACCTATTTTAGGCATTTCGTATAAATGGAATCATACACGGTGATTGACTTATTTCACCTGGCATAATTTTTCAAGAGTTTCAAGAGTCATTCAGCTGCTGCATGCGTCAGGAACGTCTTTCCTTTTTGTGGAGAAATAATGTAGTAAAGGGATGCCACACTGTTCACCACTCACCAGCTGAGGAACGTTTGGGTTGTTTCTGCTTTGGGCCTGTAGAAAATAATACTGCTGTGAACATGGATGGCAGCTTTTTATATGTGTTTCCATGTGTTTGAGCATAAACCCAGGAGTGAAACCCTTTCCATTATTCTTGCCTGGAGAATCCCGATGGACAGCGAAGCCTGGTGGGCTAGAGTCCATGGGGTCACAGAGTTGGACACAACTGAGCAACTAAGAGGCAGCAGCATAGTAACCCTAGGCTTAATATATTTGAGGAAGCACCGGACTTTTCCAAAACTGCTGTAACATTTTACGTATGTACAGTGCAGTATTACTCAGTGGTTTAAAAAGAATGAAATGCCACTTGCAGCAACATGATGGACCTGGAGATTATCATACTGAGTGAAGTCAGACAAAGACAAATATCACTTGTATTATATTACAGAGTATTATATATATGTGTGTGTGCATGTATTATATACAGAATCTAAAAAAATATATATGAAATAAACATATTTACAAAACAAACAGAGAAGGAACTTACGGTTACCAGGGGGCAAGGGTGGAGGAATACGTTGGGTGTTTAGGATTGACATGTCACACTGCTGTGTTTAAAACAGATAACCAACAAGCAGGTGGCTCAGAAGTAAAGAATCTGCCTGCCAGTGCAGGAGACAAAGGTTTGACCCCTGATCCTGGATCCTTATATTCCTAGTTTGTTGAGTGTTTTGATCATGAAAGCATTGGATTCTTTGTCCTTTCTTCTAGAGATGTGGTATATTACATTAATTGATCTGGGAGATACTAAATTCACTTTCTGTTCCTAGAATAAATGTCACTTGGTCATGATGTATGTTCCTTTTTACATGTTGCCAAATTCTGTTTGCTAGTATTTTGTTGAGGATTTTTGAATCTGTATTCATAAGAGATGGACCTGTAGTTTTCTTATGATGTCTTTGTCTGGTTTTGGTGTCCCAATTCATGCTGGCCTCATAGAGTGACTTGGGGAATGGTCCCTTTTCTTCTGTCCTTTGAGAGTTTGTGAAGAATTAGTGTTCTTGTTTAAATACTTGGTGTGTGGATGCTCAGTAGCTTCAGCTGTGTTGGATTCTTTGCGACCCTATGGGCTGTAGCCTACCAGGTTCTTCTGGGATTCTCCAGACAAGAATACTGGAGCGGGTTGCCATGCCCTCCTCCAGGGGGTCTTCCCAACCCAGGGATCAAACCCACATCTCTTGCGTTTTCTGCATTGGCAGGCGGGCTCTTTACCACTAGCACCAAATCCCCTGGTTGTAGGATAGCTTTAAAATGACCAGTTCATTCTCTTTTCTTCATTCTCATTAATTATAGATCTATTCAAATTTTCTATCTCAATTCAGCCTCAATACCCTGTCTTCCCAGCAATTTATTCTCTTCATTTCAGTTATCCAATTTGTTAGTGCACAATTACTCATAGTATTCTTTATAATTGGTTTTTTAAGGTCAGTAGAAATATCTAGTCATAGATCTATAACTAGTAAATAGTTACTTTAATCCAGAAAATAATTCTTACCTTTGGGGCCCTTTCTAAGGATAGAAGATACTTAAAATGCAAAGAACTGTTGAGTCCCTCATTGTTAAACATCAGCGTTAATTCCTGCCTGGCATAGAATATTAAGACAGAGCGTTTGGGAAACCATGTTAAGAGTGGTTAACGTCTGCTTTTTAATACTGTTCAAAGAAGTATCTCTGGGTTAAGAAATCCTTTTCCTAGCAGCTTGCAGGCCTCCTTAACCTTGAGCCGAAACCCTTGGCCTGACGGCCCCGCTGTGTGTGTGGAGGTGGCGTTGCCGCTTGCAGAGCTGCCGGGCTCGTTTCTCGTGACAGTGTCTCAGCAGTTCTTCAGAGCCTTACGTAGGTCACATCTCTCATGGTAAACTTCAAAGGACTGACCAGGTTTTTAGGTGATGGATTTCTCTCTCATTTTATTGATTTTCCAATTTATAGAATGCATCGAAACATACTCTTTTGTATTTAGAACGTAAAGTCTTGAGTGCAGGGAAATTTCAGACCAAAGCAGTATATATAGTATATATACCCAGGCAACATGCAGAAGTGCTATAGAGGAGATTATTTTCAGCTGTGGAAGAGCAGAGAGTAAAAGGTTTCCGAGTCTAGGATTCCCCATTCTGACAAGTACCTTCCCATCCTAAACCTGTATTAACTCTTCTGGCCAAAAGTCACTGTGCAGGGTTTTTGTTTTTGTTCTTTCATGAAAACCTTTCTCTCTCCTAATAAAACGTTTAGATTTCCATTATAGAAATCTATTATAAAAGCACTTTGAGGAGGCTATTTACTGGTCAACAAAAGATAAATTGTTAAAATTAATAGTGATGTTAAATGTTGAATGCAAATAAGTGTTCAATTTACTAAAAGTTTTAAAATCTTGATTATTGCAGACAACTATTACGTATCTCTCTCTTTTTCGAAAATATTCTATTTTCAAAGAGAGGTGCTCATACCATAAAAAGAGAAAACGTAACTTTACATAGGAGCTGTCTGCATCTAGAACAAAAACCTGTAGGTGCCATTGTTAAGGAAGTTAGATAGTAGATCAAATTATTCGTTGTAAACAGTGTAAGCAATGAGATTTCTCAATTGGAAAAGACAATTTAAGTCCTAGAAGTTGGCTATCAGGAAACCACTGAACAAATAGATTGGGGTAAACATTTTTCTATGTCCGATGCAGGATACAGCATGCTTGGGGCTGGTGCACGGGAATGACCCGGAGGGTTGTTGTGAGGAGGGAGGGGGGTTCATGTTTGGGATCGCATGTACACCCATGGTGGATTCATGTCAATGTATGGCAAAACCAATACAGTATTATAAAGTAAAATAAAGTAAAAATAAAAAGTTAAAAAAAAATAAAACTTAGTAATATACATAGTTCATAAAATTGAGAAAAACAATCTTGAAGTGTGTGGAGTCAAAAGTGAATATATCTCTTTACACCCTTGTGTTCACACCCCCATGCTATATTTCTCTGTTCCCCCAAACTGTTAACAGTTTGGTCTGTAATGCTTCAGACTTTCTTTTGTTGTAATTGGTGGTAGTTTTGTTTGTTTTGTTTTATATTTAGCCTGTAAACATACACACAGGACCTATTTATTTAACTTACAAAAATGTGATCTTATTACAGGTAATGTATTATGACCTGGTGTCTTTACTTTATGTATCTTAGGTATATTTTTAGTGCCCTTTTATAGTAACTCATTCTTTTTAGTAGCTGTATGATAGTTCATCATATGGATTTACCATCACTTCTGTAACCATTCTCCAACTGGTATTTAGATTGTTTCCAGTTTTTAGTGCTATAGATAACTGAAGTTAATATCCTAGGACATGTCTCTGCATATGTTCAAGCATTTCTGTAGACTGCCTTCCAGGAGGTGGAATGGAAAATTAATTGTCATTGATTCACATTTGTGCAGTATCTTCTGACATCCTTACCAACACTAAGTATTAGCAATGTTTTGTATCTTTGCCAGTCTGATAGATTAAAAAAAAAAAAAACAGAAAAAGAAAAACCTGGTAGGGAGTTCCCTAGCCTTCCACTGGTTAGACTCCATGCTCTCACTGATGAGGGCCTGGGTTCAATCCCTGGTTGGAGAACTAAGGCCCCACAGCCAAGCAGACCAAAAAAAAAAAAAAAGAATGGTAGCTTATTGTTTTAACTAGCATTTTTCTGATTAGTAATGAGATTGTTGAGCTTCCCTGGTAAAGGGAAGTAAAGAATCTTCCTACAATGCGGCAGACCCAGGTTTGATCCTGGGTCAGGAAGATCCCCTGGAGAAGAAGTATCAACCCACTCCAGTATTCTTGCCTGGGAAATCCCATGGACAGAGGAGCCTGGTAGGCAGTCCATGGGATTGCAAAGAGTCAGACATGACTGAGCATCTGTCACTTCGAGCTCACTTTGATTTTGATGCAGGAAGGCATTCCATATGTTCTATGGAACAATCAAAGGCACAGTGATAGGACTGAATGTGCCGTTATCATGGGAATTTCAGAGCTGTAAGGAAAATACCAAGAAATAGAGTTAGAAAGGCCTAAATATTCAGTAAGAGATTCAAGAAATAGTAGCCTCCTATTAAGTGGAATTGAATTATAAATGAAAAATATACTGAATCTTTTCTTCCCCTCTAGTACTGGATGAACGAATACACCTCTTCCATCGGAATTGGAGTTTTTCATTCAGGAATTGAAGTATATGGCAGAGGTATGTGTGCACACAGTCTAAACATACTTTCTGAAGATTTTTCTCATTTAAAGGGGTTGCAAAATCATGACTGTAACTTCCCTTTTTTTTTTTTTTAAGTACCATACTTTATTGTAGAAAGTAGGGGAAAATCTCCCCATATTTGTTTATACTGTATATTAGAAAAATGCCCAAAATTGAATGTGTTTGAGGAGAAAGTACTCAAAGTACACACGTGTACATTGATTTGGTTATCTTTTATTCTAAATCCTGTGTCTTAAAAAATATTTTCCTTTTGAGATTGTTACACCATCATGGTTTTGCCTTAATCTATATTGACCTTCCTAAGAAACCTTGCACTTTAAAAAGATAGCATGATATAAATAATCATTTTGGTTGGAAAAGGATTGGTGCTGAAACGTCAATTTTGAAATACCAATTTCCTGAGGGAATTTCTGTAACTTGTTTTTGTAGACCTACAAATGTATAGTTATAAAGTTTAAAAATATTACTAAGCAAATCCTGCCTTTGAATACATGTTGCTTTTTGCTTAAGAGCGATGGCCTTTGTCATTAATTGAGCCCTTTTTATTCTTTATTACCAATTCATTACGATAAACGTAGCTGGAACCACTCAAACCAAGGAGCTCTGTTTCAGCAGCTTTTTCCTTTGTTCTAATTCTCTCTCTTGGTACAAGATAATCTCCTGACCATGTTGTTCATAAGACAGATCACGTTGCTGATTTCACCAAGGCTGTAATAATGTACTAGTTTGAATCATAAGCTCACCCTGTAGCGAAATGCTCTTACTGGCTTCAGCTAGGCAGTCTCTGTGACTTCTTAGATTATGCCACTGCAGTTTCCTCCCAGCTACCCCTGAAGACTACATTTGTCGTTGTTCGGTCGCTAAGTCCTGTCTGGCTCTTTGCGACCCCATGGTACCAGCTTAGCTAATACAAGGAAAAGGCTCATTGATTACATGCGTCAGTGTGTTGTTTTACTGTCCCCTTTTTATATGCTAAATTAGCTTCTTCTAGGTTCAGGGTACCATATTAAATATTGGCTATAAAAATCTGCCATATAAGCTCCATTTTACCTGAAAGATTGCCATCTACCAGAAAGCAGAGGGGTTTGTGTTGGAGGTTCCAGTGGTTGGTGTATTGATACAGGTGCAATTGTAGCCTGTGGGCTTGCTCCCTGTTTGATGTGGCTTTTGCCAAAGTGGCATGAATGTTTGTTTTTAACTGAATTTGAGTGGTATGTTACAGTTTTTAAAGTGCCACAGATTTTGGAACCATATGACCACACTACTCTGAGGTAGATTGTAGCATGGGGCATCCATTTTTCAGATGAAGAAACTAGAGCTCAAACCTGCAGAAAGTCATACTGCTAATTAACAAAACTAAGACTTGAACCCAAGTATTCTCATATACTAGTCCATTATCCTTTTATCTGCCTAATCATTGTTCCCATTCATAAAATGACTTATGAATAATTAGAAACATGATTCAAAAGAGTAAAACCTGAACCAACTACATTCCTAAAAGTGAATTATTGCTTCTTGAATAGACGAATAAGTGGGCCTGCAATTTTACTATAATTGCGAACATTAAAAATCAAAATATGATTTTCCATATCTAACCTTATCTACAATGTTTTATAAAGTTCTGTTATTAAAAAGTTATATGTTTCAGAATTAAATGCTTTCTTATTCTACATTATTGTTGTTTCTTATGAAAGATCTGAATCAAAAGTAAACTTAGAATTGCCTTGTTCTTTCCCATGCCTTGTTCTAAAACCTTTAAGGTTATATTTAATAAATTTAAGTGACTATTAATTTAAGCATTTGTTTAGAATTCTTTAAGTCTACTACGATTTTCCACTTAAATACCAAAGTATCTCATACCATAATTGTCACCAGAAATTTTATTTCCTTCCTGATTTGAAACCATTGTTCATTTTTATTCTGGATGAGAGTTTGTATCTGATCAGTCTGGATGTACATTCACTATAATACAAGTTGCTGTCTCCTCACTTACAGATGTGCTGTGGAGTGTGTGTGTCTGTGTTTCAGTGGCTGTGTATGTTAATTTTTCAGCTGATTTTTTTCTTGAATGAGAGGGATTGAATTCCATTTTTCTGGTTTCCTAATGTTTCATTCTTAATCAAAGATAAACCAGGAGTCTTAATCCCAAGAACCTTGAAAACTCATTGTTATTAGACAGGTTTTCCGGTAAAATACTAGTTTGAAATTTGACCACTTTAATTTTTAAATGGCACAACACTGAACTGACCACCTACATACTTTGGCATGGTAGGGAAACACAGGAACTTTTTTCTCTTCTGAGTGTTAGGCACTCTCCTCTAGCCATTATAAAGTAAACATAGAAGTCAGAATTACCTTTGAGCATCTTTTATTAGAGTTTCAAGTCTTGCGTCAACTATTCTATACAAGTAATAGCTGAATGAGATGTTTGTGAAAGCATTACTAAATTGAAAACTATTTAGATGGTATCAGTATTATCTTCATTATTTATTAAATCTAATTCAGCATACTGGTTAAATTTCATGTGATAAATACTAAGAATCATGAGTTTTCTCTTTTCAGAATTTGCTTATGGTGGCCATCCTTATCCCTTTTCTGGAATATTTGAAATTTCCCCAGGAAATGCTTCTGAACTAGGAGAAACATTTAAATTTAAGTAAGTAGGGAGGATAATTTTTATTACACTGTCTTAGGTGCCAAAACTTGTATTCAGGCATACAGAATTCATTCTGTAGATTAAAAAATATAGGAAGTTAAAGTGTTTCTTCAATGTTGTTTTAGTTGCTAATGCTTTAAAATCAAATCTAAGTTGTTGTGTAAAGATAGTAATCAGCCAGATAAAGTGCCTGAAAGAAGCTAGTCTGTTGCTCTTATTGAGGACCCACGAAAGTTATTTTGTCTGCTTTACAAATGTTTTTACCTTAATGTAAGATTTTGCTTTAACAGACTTTCCTATCTAATGATTGCTTCCCTCAGTCTCCTATTTGGAGGCAGATGGAGGAAAGATTGTGACCTACCTAACACTCTTTAAAATCTCTTCATTTTCCCAGTGAAAGAGACACTATTTATAAACGTGAACTAACTAAAATAATCTGAATAGATTAGCTGAGAAAGTATTGTTATTATATGCACTGATAGACCTAAAATGTCTAGAACATATATATATGAGTGTACTCCGGAGCCTTGGGAGTAATAACAGCACCGAAAACCTACTGCTAATGCTGATATCAAATTGTCATTCCTTAATTAAGTTTTATACTTAAAGTGATATTTAGACTCTTAGTTTCAAGGAGCTTTAAAGAAACTTCTAGGCCTATAATAGTTTCCAAGTGAAAAATAATGAAATGAGGTCATAACACTGAAATTCAGTATAGGGCTGTACCCTTTTATCACTACTAAGTTAATGGTTCTCTTTGCCTATAACCAATTTGAAATATTTACGCACATAAGTGCTATAATGCCAGCCTGAATCCATCTGTTAGGTCTCCCTTTTGTCAAAACTCCTAGATAAAAAGATTTTCTGAGTGTTGTCAGTTTTCTTGGATTCTAACTTGAATCTGACTAAAATTGTACTCTCTGTTGAATAATGTCTATTGCATTTCCAGGGTAGTAGTTTAGAAGTGGTGGGGGGGGTTGGTTTGTTTTTTAGTTTGGTGTATTGTTTAGAATGGGTTTGTTTTTATGCCTTTTTAAAAAATTAGTCATTTGACAGTTGATCTCACTGCAGCCCAGTGGCAGATAACTTAAAAGATTATTTTTAAGTGAGACTATGACCAGCCATTTGATGGCAGCTGTAATTAAACAAGAATATCTGCAGCATGGATCTAGTCCTCTAGTAGTATAAATTCTAATGCAATAGTAATAAAAATAACTGTGATACTACATTTTTAATATAATACTGTTTAATAAGGGAAATGACTTATTTTGCATTTGTATTATTTACAAGTGGTGTACTTAAGAGTTCATTGCTTTTAAAAAGTAGAAACTAAAATAATCAGCTTATTAAAATACCTCATTTACTTTTTAGTCTTATTACATTAACCCTGCTTTGTTAAACATCCATCATAATGTTCCTGGAAATAAGCATTTCTGGAAATAAGTCTTTAAGCATGCCTATAATATAACTCACACAGCTATATTCTTTTTTTCTTTTTTCTTTTTTTCCTTTAAGAGAAGCTGTTGTTTTAGGGAGCACTGACTTCCTAGAAGATGATATAGAAAAAATTGTGGAAGAATTGGGAAAAGAATACAAAGGCAATGCCTATCATTTGATGCATAAAAATTGCAATCACTTTTCTTCGGCTTTATCAGAGGTAAATTTTATTCTAAAAGTTCTTCAAATAAATAACATTTACTCATCTACTTACTGCCCCACTATATTTAGCAAGTTATTTTTTTCCTGTTTATTTACATTATGTAATATATGGTATTTTATTTCTTTTCTGTAACTGTTTCTTATACATAAGTGACCTTTCCAAAGTTGGTAACTTTAGAGTCAGCATAGTTTGGGGTTTTTTTTACTTTATGCATTCAATTCTTTTTAATCATATTTTTATTTTGTATTGGAGTATAGCCGATTAACAGTGTTGTGATAGTTTCAGGTGAGCAGCGAAGGGATTCGGCCATCCATGTACATGTATCCGTTCTCCTCCAAACTCGCCCTCCCATCCAGGCTGCCACATAACATTGAGCAGAGTTCCCTGTGCTGTATAGGAGGACCTTGTTGATTATCCATTTTAAATACAGCAGTGTGTACATGTCTATCCCAAACTCCTTTACTATCCTCCCCGCCTCCGACTCTCAACCATAAGTTCATTTAGAGTCAGCACAGTTTTAAATTGTAATTCTAGTCATGACCTAGCAAGTGTGTAGGGTGAGTACAATAATGATTCGCTTCTTATGCTAATTTATTTTATTATAGCCTTATATTTTCACTTAAATTAATGCCAAGGGGATTGGGGGAAAAAAATCATAAAAAATTAATGCCTAAGTGACTTCCGCTTCTTAGCCAATAAGATTTCTCTTTTCCTAACTTTTAGTTGCTAACTTCAACTTTTTTCTGGCTCTTACTTATTAATAAGTGATTCATTTCTCTTATCTAGAAATTTTACTCTGCCAGTAATCACACAGGCACTTATTTGCCTTCCCAGTTCTTGGGTGCCGAGCAGAAAACCAAAAGTAGATCCAAATTAAAGGACCTTAAAAAAGAAAATGGAGGAAAGAAAGTTAAAAGATTATAAAATAAGGTCTGGAGAATTAAATCGCACTTGAAACCGCTTCCTAGCTTTCTGACACTTAGCAGATGGTCGCAGTGGCCACATCGAGTACCGCAGGAGCTGTGAAATATGTAAAGGAGAAAATGAGCTGCAGTTTCAGTGACCTCTGCAGAGCTGCTTAGCTAGCTGGCCCTTCTCACTGCCCTCCTGGCTTCCCCAGCATAGCTTCCAAACAGGACTACAGCGCACCGTTGATGTGCCCTGCCAGTTGTTTTCTGAGGACCAGTGGCATTTTTGTAAGATACACACCATGGATGTTGACTGAACCGTGTTGCAGGGGTCCACAGAAAGGGGCTTCTCCTCCATGGGGACCATCTGAAATTGAGCTGCTGAGCAGCTCTGTATTTCTCAGACAGAGACGAATTGCATTCCTGACTTGGTGATTGTTGCCAAAAGCTGCCAGTTAGGGGAGAGCACATCACCAGGCCTGTGACCCCTCCGCCCTGTGACCATTCCTAACAGAACTTACTCTCAACCCCATCTCAGGAATGTTTCAGTGCAGGCCCCTTCATGAGTACCAGAATTGAGTATCAGAATTCATTGCAGTTTGCAGCAACGGAGTGCTCACCTAACTCTGCTGTCCTCCCACCTGTCTCCTGGAGCACCCACCTGAATAAGGTAGCTTGATTACCCCATGCAGCCATCCCCAGAATCAGAGGGATCTTTTCTAGACCATTCACTAGATAAATGACCAGGAGGAAAGGAGGTGTTGGCTATATAAACCCATTTTGAAATTTTCTGGAAATTCAGGATTTAATCCTGACTAATTTCTAACATAATGCATCTAGCTGGTTAAATTATATAAAAATGTTTCCTCTGAAAACTCTTCTGTTCCTCGGATATACTTCCCTTCCAGATCCAGACAAAAGGTCTGGGGGAGAGTAGGGGATTCTTTTTTTAATACGAAGTTACGATTGCTGAATGTGACGTACTGATTTTGTAACAATAACAACAACAAAAGAAAACCCTGGCCCCTGAGGAGACCAGGATGGGTGAAGGCATTAATAATCTCTTCCCTCTCCCTGCAGAAGAACTTTTCATTCTGCCTGCCTCAGCTGCTGCAGGCACTTTGAATTCACACAGGCCACTGAGCTTGTAGTCACAGTGACGGCCCTGGCTCAGGGACAGCGGAAGGGGGCCCTCTCTCCTGCACTCCCCACGCCGAGCATGAGCAGATGTCTCCACACTCACGAGGCTGATCACCTCGCGTCATGTACAGGCAGAACTGTTTGGAACTGAGTACCTTCAGGCAGTCCCTCTGAACCAAGATGCAGCTCATTTTTCAGACTAATTAGAAACCTGGAGCAGAGGGCCCTGTCCATTTGGGCTGCTGCAACAAAACATTGTAGACTGCTGCTGCTGCTGCTGAGTCGCTTCAGTCGTGTCCGACTCTGTGCGACCCCATAGACGGCAGCCCACCAGGCTCCCCAGTCCCTGGGATTCTCCAGGCAAGAACACTGGGGTGGGTTGCCATTTCCTTCTCCAATGCATGAAAGTAAAAAGTGAAAGTGAAGACGTTCAGTCCTATCTGACTCTTAGCGACCCCATGGACTGCAGCCTACCAGGCTCCTCCATCCATAGGATTTTCCAGGCAAGAGTACTGGAGTGGGGTGCCATTGCCTTCTCCGGCTGGTGGCTTGTAAACAGTAAGAATTTATTTCTCCCGGTTCTGGAGGTTTGGAAGTCCCAGGTCAAGGAGCTTGCTCAGGGCCTGGCAAGAGGCCTGCTTCCTGGTCCACAGGCCGTCTTCTCGCTGTGTCCTCACCTGGTGGAAGCAGTGCAGAAGCTCCCACACCTCTTCTGTAAGGCTGCTGACCCAACTCCTGACCTAATTACCTCCCAGAGGCCCCACCTCCAAATACCAGCACAGTGAGGGTTACAGTTTCCGCAGGACTTTCGAGGGGATACAGATATTCTGTCTGTAGCCGGCCCACAGTGCTCAGCACAGTGAGAAGGCACCCTGGGGCCTTGTTAACCCTGTGCTGCCTGACTCGTGTTTGCCCTGCTGAGAGTGCCCTGACACCGTAAGCTTAGCTTCTGGTGGCACCCTCTGGTATTTTCCTTCTTCTGTGCGCACCCTGACTCTCATGACGTTGCTTCGGCCCTGAAAAATCTTTCAGGTCAACTTCAGCTTATTGGCCAGCATTGTGCTGTGCCTAAATTGATACCTTAGACCAGATGAAGAAAGCTCAAACTGAAACTGAAACTTTGATGGTTTAATGGAGTTTGTTTCAGCTGGCTAAGTCTGGCACCTCTCAAGAGTGCAGCTGAGCTCAGTACTTCAAGTTGGTCTCCATGCCACAGGGGGTCCTCTGATCATTTCTACTGTGACAGCTTGGCTGAGGGGTGAACTGTGCGAAAAAAGTTAGCAAAGCAGCCCGGAGACTGCTGTCCTGAGAAACGCCTGCATACAGAGTCATCCTTGGCTGTCTCTAAGAACTTGGTTTTCAGGAGGGTCCCACCTGCCCCAGCCTCCCGCAGGTTAAGGGCTCATGTACCTGAACTGTCTGTGTGACAGTGTGACTTGTGCTAAAGCCCTGCTTTGGTTCTGGGGGTCTAAGTACATGCTAGGAAAGGGTGCCTATATGACCAGGCCTACATAAAAGCCTTAGACTCTAGGTCTCTCATGTCCCCTAGTGTAAACATTCCGCGTGTGCTGTCACCGCTTCTTATCCTGTGTGACTCCACTATGAAGAGGACCTTTGAAAGCTTGCGCCTGATTTCCTCTGGACTTCACCCTGTGCCTTTTTTCTTGCTAATTTTGTATTCCTTTTACTGTAATAAATCATAGCTGTGAATACAACTATGTGCCAAGTCCTGTGAGTCCCCTCAGCAAATCATCTAACCTGGAGATGGTCTTGGGGACTCCTGATACAGTTCCCTAGCATTCTCCAAAGGTTACAGATTTTTTTCAGAATGTAGTATAACTATAGATTCCCCTCCCCCATCCCCAGATTCAAAAATAATTGATATCTTTCAGTTCAGTGCAGTTACTGTCCTTGTCCTATTTTTTATCAATGGGATTCTCTTTAAGTCAGCTTCTGAGTCTTTTGATATGATGCTAATTTAAAAAAAAAATTTTATTGGAGTTTAGTTGCTTTACAACGTATGTTAGTGTCTGCCGTACAATAAAGTGAACCAGCTGTACGTATACATGTATCCCGCCTTGCGGTTTCGCTCCCGTTGGGTCACCACAGAGCGTTGAGTAGTGTGCCCTGTGCTATACAGTAGGTCCTCGTTAGCTGTCTGCTGGACACATAGTAGTGTATAGATGCCAGTCCCAGTTCATCCCACCCTGACCTCGGTCATCTTTAACAGCCTTCTTGGGTTTTGGTATAATGAAATATTCCAGGCTCATCTATATATTTCCTACCTCAGAACTGTTTCCTTTTAGTAAATATTTAGAAATCTTAATCTGGGTATTAGGGTTGCTCCTTGCTAGTGCGTTGGTGATAGTAGTTTCTAGGTTTTTTTTTCTTTTCTGCAGAAGACAGAGCTAGGACTTTTTTACAGATTCATAGTGATGTTTCTCGGAGAAGGCAGTGGCACCCCACTCCAGTACTCCTGCCTGGAAAATCCCATGGACGGAGGAGCCTGGTAGGCTGCAGTCCATGGGGTCACTGAGGGTTGGACACGGCTGAGCAACTTCACTTTCACTTTCATGCATTGGAGAAGGAAATGGCAACCCACTCCAGTGTTCTTGCCTGGAGAATCCCAGGGACGGGGGAGCCTGGTGGGCTGCCGTCTTTGGGGTCACACAGAGTCGAACACGACTGAAGTGACTTAGCAGCAGCAGTAGCAGTGATGTTTCTACTTAAAATTCAGGCTATAGGATTTTTACTTAACCTTATCAGTAGTATGTATATCTGTACTTTGCTATGCCAGGTATAAAATCCCATTTCTCAACAACATAATTACCCATTCATTTTAATCCCTCTATACCTAAAACAACCTTGAAAGTGAAAGTGAAGTCACTCAGTTGTGTCTGACTCTTTGCAACCCCATGGACTGTAGCCTACCAGGCTCCTCTGTCCATGGGATTTTCCAGGCAAGAGTACTGGAGTGGCTTACCATTTCCTTCTCCAGGGGATCTTCCCAACCCAGGGATCGAACCTGGGTCTCCTGCATCATAGACAGATGCTTTACCGTCTGAGCCACAAGCTTAGAGTAATAGTATAGCCACTGCCACCAACAATATGACTGCTGAAAAGTAGAACTGTTTTGCACTTCTATTTTTAGAGTATGGCTCAATAAAAGTAACAGTGTTTTATAGTTGAAAAAATTTTTTTCTTGTGTGGTTATGCCACCAGTTGACTACACAGGGTCCTTGTTCCATTGATCCTCTTTTTGGTTGGGAGGTGCTTTTTTGTTTAATTTTGTGTTTATAAAGTCTTTTCATGGTTCCACAGTCAAATGTGGGAGAAAGGAAAAACAAAATGTGTTCATAGCTTTCTAACTTCTCAGTATCCACTCCCCTCCACCCTTCTTCCTTGGCCTCTAGAACTGTAAGAGAAAATATGGAATTGTTTTAGCCACTGAGTTTCTGATAGTTTGTTAAAGTTGCCACAGGGAACCAGTACAGATGCTGGTACCTAGAGATGGGCCGCTACTATAACAATACCTTTACCAATCTGCAGGTGGTTTTAGAATTGGGTGATTGGTAAAGGCTGGAGCAATAATGAGGAGTTTGATAGAAAAAACCTGGACTACCTTGAACAGACTTAGCAGAAATACTGAATATATACATATTAAAGGTACTGCTGGTGAGGGCTCAGAAGGAAATAAGGAACATGTTATTGGAAATTAGAGGAAAGGAAATCTTTGTTATATAGTGACAGGAAGCTTAGCTGAATTTTGTCGAGCAGTTTTGTGGAAAGCAGAACTGTAAACATTAAACTTGAATATTTAGCTGATGAGATTTCCAAGCAAAGTATTCTTTCTGCTTATGCACAGAAGGAAAAAAGAAATGAACAAAGAAAGATAAAATAAGGAAAGAAAAGTTAAGTGACAAAGGAGTCAGAACTTAATGGTTTGGAATTGTTCGGCCTGTCCAGGTGGGAAAGATGGTAAAAGTAGGGGCTTTTCTGTTATGAAAGCATATTGTAGAGAGAAGGCCCAAGGGTGTGACTGGGTAGCTGCTGCTGAAGAGATTAAAGATTCGACTCCTGGATCCTTGGGAAATCAGGAATAGAAATGGAATCTTCCAGGAGAGATCTATAGAGGAACCTCATATCTCGTAGAGTGAATCCCATGATGTACACAGGAGACTCAACATTTTTGAGGTTGTTATGTTAGTAGAAACACTGCCAGCTTGGAATAAAAGGGATGGAGAAAGGACAAAATGAAAGATGACTCTTGGATTCTCAAATTCTATAGGCAGGAAACAGGCTGGTGAGAAAGGATGATTTCATGGGCCCAGATAACAGAACTGAGGACCACAGAGGATTAGTCCCAAGCCTTGAAACCTAATGGAGGTTGCCTGGTCAGATTTTGAAATTGCTTAGGACTAATAATTCCTTCCTTCCTCCCATGTTCTCCCTTTTAGAATGGGAATGTGGATAATTTACTCTGTGCTTATCCACCATTATATTTGGGGAGCATCCTATACAGACTTTTCTCTACTTTTTTTTTTTTCCACTTAACATTGTAGCATGGAGTTTATTCTCTAACAGCTGAATGATACTCCTTGTTTGGATGTGCCAGAATGTCAGTTTCCTATTAATGACGTTTGGGTTATTTTTAGTCTTTGGCTATTACAAACAGTGCTGTAATTAGTAACCCTGTTCCTACCTCTTTTCAGTAAACTCCTAGAAAGAGAGATTACCAAATTGATGCTTAAATGCAAAAGTAATTTTGTTATATGAATCAAATATTTTTTGATCACTTTCCACAGTAAGAAATATATTTTACATCATGATCTAGATGTGTACACATAATTAAAACAAGTATCACAGATACCCTATTATCTACAGATTATTTCATTTTAAGAATTCAAGTTACAGTACTCAGTGACTTATGAATCTTGACTCAAAGGTTAATAAAAGACATTGGCTTGATCAAGGATCTGCACACATATTCTGAAAGAGCCATATAGTAAGTATTTTAGGCCTGTGGACTACTACTCCTGGATTCCATTCTGTCTCTGCCATGGTAGCCCAGGACGCATAGGCCATAAAAAATGAAGGGGCATGGCTGTGTTACAGTAAAAATTTTTATTTATAAAAACAGGTGGCTTTAGTTTACAGAACTCTGTTTTAGGTTAATCTAGCCAGCTCTGGGTTTTGAGATGAAGTACATTCATACATGGAGAAATAAAATTAGGATTTAGGAAAGAGAATGAAAACCGCTTGGATAGTCAACAATTGCTTATTACATTAACCTGACTATTCCTAGTCACCACTTCTGTGGTAACCTTCAAATATACAAATGCCCCTAATTATGTCTTGGGTGTAAAATATAATGGAATACTTGTTTGCCTGTGTTTTTTAGAATAAACAGATAGGAATGGAATAATATCAGGTCATTGCTCAGCTTTCCCCCAGATCTACTTCATGCACATTCTTCAAGTATGTTTAAGTACTGTCTGCGTCTCAGGGCTTCTAGGCAGTGTAATCAAAAATGATCAAAACTTTCTACTTTCCCCCCAGAGAGACCACCCTCTAGGGTTGTAGTTAAGACAGAGACATAGTGTTTAAATGAAGCCATTAAGGCATAGGGCTAAAATGTCACATTGCTTGATTACAGGTGCCAGCTTATTTACATTTTAGCTAACTTTTGGACATAAGATACTTTGAAACCAGCGAAGCTAAACTAGCTGATACTTCACTTCTGGATCATAATTATCATTATTACAAAGATTATAATCTTTGACGTGGTTGGAGGCAACACCACCACAGGGACAATAAAGCATGGCCTAGTTAAGCCCAGTTTCGACTGTGGAAGGAAAGGAGGGTAATAAAGTTAGTATTACAAAAGACCTAGTTGATACTATTTGCAGTTGGAAAAAGATGAGGCTTACAAGTTCTAAGGATAAGGATGAGAACTGCCTGGAGCTCCTGTTACTTGAATAATATCTTCTTTCACACGTCTTTTCTTCTGTGTTCAAAATATTTCTACAAGCATCTCCAAGCAGTTGCAAAGAGCAAAGAAAGAAAGGAACCAAATGGAATTAGCTTGATTTTATAGATGTAAAAAATAAGCAGCTTAGCAAAGTTCTTCAGAAAGGAAGGGACAGAGCTGACAGTAGGGAGACCCCAAGCTTCTGAGTTAGGGAGCGGCTTGTCATCAAAGGTTGGAAATAATAGCACCAAAGGATGTGGAACAGTGGCTTTTCTACATATCCGCCTCCTCCCTGACCCTCCACTCCTTGGCAGCGGACCAGATAACCTCAATCTCTCACCTAATGCTATGCTTCTCCTCTGTAGATTCTCTGTGGGAAAGAGATTCCTCGCTGGATCAATCGGCTTGCCTACTTCAGCTCCTGTATACCTTTTCTACAGAGTTGCCTCCCAAAGGAGTGGCTCACGCCCGCAGCCCTGCAGTCCAGTGTCAGCCAGGAGCTCCAGGACGAACTGGAGGAAGCAGAGGACGCTGCAGCCTCGGCCTCCATGGCCAGCACCCCCGCAGGCTCCAGACCTGGGCGCCACACCAAACTATAAACGTCTCCAAAGTCACACATTCAGAACTGTCTGTGGCAGTTGACTATCACTAGAGAAAAGTAAAAGAATAAACGTCCTTTGGATATTTTGTATGCAAAGATGGCTCTCCCCCAAATCCCAGTTTTTCAGCTCAGGATTATATTTGTAATCAAAAACAAAACAAAAAAAATAAATCACTTGGCGCAGGAGGGAGAACTTTGTATGAAGCTGCCCTCTGTTTTTTTTACCCACTTGTAAATTTGGATTTACTTCTTCTGTTTTATACAAGCTCTGTTAAGTTATGTTTACAGTATTTTGTATCACTGTTTACAAATCTTGCATGGACTTCTGCCACCATGAAAGAAGAAAATCATGTCTTCAGAACTTAGGCAGGCAATCTTTGTACACTTCTGACCCTTGCCCGAGCTACGGCATACGTCATAGGCACAGGGGAAGGTACCTACACAGTGAGAGTCGCTGTGACCTGCTTAAGAATTGTCTTTTAGGTTTGTCTTTGTTCTTGTTACCCTTTGGGCACCAGGATGCACAGAGGTAAGGAGCACACACAGCCCTAAGGGCTCAGGACCTTGGTCTGCGTGAGAGGTGCCCGAGCCCAGGTGCTCTTAGCGCGCCTTCCACTCCGAGTAGCACATCTCCCAAGGTTCCCGCTGAACGGTTGCTTTCATCCCAAATATCCGTCCACCTCCACGGGGGGTGCACTCTCATGTCAGTCTGGCCTCGATGCCTCTGATTCTGTAAGTAAGATGTTTTTCGTTAAAGATATTCTTGCTGGTAACAAGTGTTTTTGCACATGCATTGGGGAGGGGGGGGGTCTTCATTTTTATTTTAGTATATATCTGTATCCTCCCTGCACAGGATTTTGTACGTGGGGCAGGAGTATCCTAAGTGGTAGCCTTCTGAGTAGCAGTGTGAGTTGACATTCAACTGCTTTTAACTATTCAGGCTACCTTTTATACTACATCTTGAAAACAAGAGTCTAAACGAACACTTTCCCAAAAAGTGAATACTTGGATATTTTAAGCATTTTATGTTCCCTACCAGAAAGACTATGTTGAAGTTTGTTAGTTTGTTATGGGAGTAGTTTCACCTCATATAGAAAGCCTAGTCTCATTGACCTCATGTGGGAAACACATATTTATGTGTCTTAGACTTCATCTTTTTCTGTTCTCCCAAATGTATGTGTCTTACATAACCTACTCTAAGAATGAAGTTGTCACCACAGGTATGTCCTTATTAGCAAGGAATCTGTCTGCTCACGTCTACTCCCAGTTTGACCCTTGGATGTAAGAGCCAAGTCATTACATGTCAGATTCAATTTTTCTGCCTTAAGAATGAATGTCCTATATAAAATATTGGATGCAGTGTATAAATTATCCAAGGCAGTGACTTCAGCTTTATATATATTGTTAGTTTTAAAATCATCTACATTTATTTAAACTTCTAGATGGGATTGTTTGCTATTACTCTTTGTAAAGATACATATCTTTCAGTAAACTACATTTTTAACTTTTCCATAAGCTGATTTTGAGTCGTTTTATCAAATAAAGCACACCCTGTTCATAGGGAAAGTAAACCTTGGGTTTGACCTGAGGAAAATGAAGCCACTTCACCTAATCACGCTTTTGACTGTTCTGCTTCTGGAGAGGAAAGCCTTTATGAGTTATTCACAGTTCTTTGGGAGGGGCAGAGCACTTGTTTTAAGAGATGAGCCAGAAAGGAATATATGATCTTTATGAGACGTCTCAGTTCAGGTCTGAAAGTGAGATAGAGAATAAAATGCAAAGACTCTGATAGTGAATCAGTTCACTCAAAGAAGAGTCCAATCCTAACCTAAAACTCAGGTTAGCGATAAATGTTTAGTGCAGCTTGCTTGGGATATTTTTAAAGAATAATTTGGTGGATTCCAGTTTTCTTGCTATCCATTCAGATAGACGCGATTTTAAGTCTGTGCTGCCGACACCCGTGAAGGAGTGGCTGTTGTCGAGGCACTTCTTGGTGAGTAGCCAGGAACCTTCTACCTTTGCTCGTCCAGATTCCAGCACCTCAGCACACAAATGATTTTATTGTGATTTTGTTGTATTTGTTTTCATCTGCAGCAACTGGGGTTTAAAAATAGTGTAAAGGGTCTTAGTAAAAGTAAATAATGGCCTAAAAGGCCAATTATTGTAGAATCAGCAGATAAAATTCTGAACATGAGATTGTTGGCAGTCTGATTGTACTTGAGGTTGAGGAAATAAGTGTCTTTAGAAAATCTCATTTAAGTCCATTTGTTCACTACCGTTCAAAATTGAGGATGAATTTAATTAACTAGCGTTTAGCCACCTTCCCTTGCCCTTGAAGGAAAAGCCTCTTGTTCTCAACCTGATCTCTGTTAAGAAAAATCCTATATAAAAAACCAGGTCATTAGGATACACGCGATACGATGGCATCAGATGTTCTCTTTGTAGCTGTAACCAAGTGAAACACATTTCTCATGGTGGGTTGGACAGTAGTAGCGTTAAAGAGGGTCAGGAGCTGCTGGTTTCTACTGTTTGTTCTCAGTGCCCTTTGGTTTCGTGTTTTCCTTTTTTTCAACCCTAAGAAGGGGCATCAGTTTTGGAAAGCGCAGCCTGTGGAGTGGCAGAAGGCAGTGATGGCAGCAGTGAAGAGAGCCTCCACTTGATGCCTGAAATCCAGCCCACTGTTGCTCTGACCCACAGCAATAGTGCAAGTTACCTTCACCAGCATTTGTACAGAGCAGGGAATTCTGGTTTTCGCCGATTGATAGCATTGTGTGTATGAGGAGATTCAACCCTACAGACGGCTGCGGGACTCTGTATCCATGGCTTCTTTCCATCACAAAACGGGTAGAAACATTTTCACTGCTTCAGGGTTCTCATCTGTGTGTCGTCCTATGGCTCCATTTCTTTAAGATACTCTGTAATTTTGATACATGCTGTATTTTCTTCCAATGACTAAGTTTAAAAGGCTTGGGTTCTGTTCAGCAAATTGGCCATACTGCCATTGTACCCCTTCCCTTCAGTGTGGTTTAGCGTGCAGCTCAGTCATTAGACTTTCATTGTCTACCCAGTCAATACACATCTCCACTGTTTGAAAGGTGTTACAGCAGTGGGAGAATCTTCATGAACCTGAAGATTATTTCTTGTGAATTTGAATGCAAATGTACTGTCATTCATAGTGTTTATATGAAAAAATACCAGGAATCTTCACTTTTGCTACCTTGATACAGCGTTGGGCTATTGTGTTAACAACATTGAAATACATCAATTTATTAAAAAATACTTTTATAAGAAATGTTTTATAGTGCTTTCTGACCTCCAGAAGACTGCAAATGTTACATATTGGGGGGGGGGGAGTGTACTATTTAAATTTTTTTGTTTGTTTATACACTTTTAAAAGCTATACTCCATTTACAGATTACAGGTACTTGTAGACCGGTGGGGATAAGGATAGGGCCCACCCTGAACACACACTCCCCGTCTAGAAGCACCTGGCTCTGTTCCCCACGTTGGAACAGTGCCTTCTGTAGTCTCTCTTACACCCAATAGGGACGTTAATTGTTAAACCCAGGAATCCCGTCTGCTCTGCAGAGACATTGCGCACCCTTCTCCATTGCATATTGGTCTTGAGTTTGCATGTACTTTTACTCTCACGTATTCCTGATGAACTTCAGGTCCATGGACCAGCTCCTGAACAGTCAAAGCATAACCACACATGCTCCCAGGCAGCAGTGCCAGCCCCAGCTTCTAGGTGATGGAGGCAAAGCTGGGGAGGGAGAATATGCCCTCTTGTCTCTGCCAGGAGTGCAGGGGAGACACCTGTAGGGGAATGGCCCCCACTATCCCTGAACACACACTGCCCGTCTAGAAGCACCAAGTGAGCAGGAGCCTGGGTGACTCTGCTCCTAGTTTCTTGTAAACCTGTTCTGCTCTGCACCTCTAACCTAACCCTTCCCCCATCATTTTGTACCTAGTCCCTCCACAAACTCAAAAACTTCACAAGTGGTGGCTAGGGCTCCCTGGTGGCCCAGTGGTTAAGACTGAGCTTCCACTGCAGCGGGTGCAGGATCAGTCCCTGGTTGGGGAACTAAGATCCTCATGCTGCGTGATGCAGCCAAAAAAAAATAATGATGATGGCCGTTTATGATCTGTCAATGCCTGTTCACTCTCTGCTAACTAGGAATGATCTACAACTCATTTGTTCTCAAGGACAGAAACCAAAGGGGAGCTTTCCCCCAAGTCTAAATAGGTTTTTAATAGACTACCAACTCCAATCTGGTAAAGCAACAAGTCTTTCCTATAGAAAGGATGCCAAATACACTGAGGGGCAATGGTCTTTACTCTCCCATTATCTGTTCCCGGAGTTCTCATCACCCAGATCTCAGTGTGCAGAAGTCTGTGCTAATAAAGATGAATGCTCCATGCTACGCATTGCAAGAAGTAGATTAGAGGCAGGCAGCTACTTCCTTACGGATTCTGAACCCAGAGAACTGCTGAGCCCTCTCAAGCTTGTCTCTGATAGTTTCCCTGAAAGAAAGATCCTGCCAAAGAGGATTATACTTTGTTCCTACAGTGGAAAGTGTGAATAGTTTCTGTCTTGTCAAGGCCAAGGGAAAAGCTAAGGTTAAGCAAGTGTGTGTGTAATTGCTCAGTCATGTCCAACTCTGCGACCCCATGGACTACAGCCAGCCAGGCTCCTCTGTCAGTGGGGATTCTCCAGGAAAGCGTACTGGAGTGGGTTGCCATGCCCTCTTCCAGGGGATCTTCCCAACCCAGGGATCGAACCCAGGTCTCCTGCATTGCAAGCGGACTTTACCAGCTGAGCCACCAGGGAAGCCCAAGCTTAAGCAAGGCCTGCTCTCAGTTCCAGCTCAGGAATGCATTCATTTCCACTTTGCTGTACAGTAGAAACTAACACGACATTGGAAAGCAACTCTACTCCAGGAAAAAGAAATTTTTTAATAAAAATAGGCCCCAAAATATGTGGCCTCAGCTAAAATATGGATTTGAATTTGCTTTTTGAAAAAATAGAAATATTTGTAATTCCACCACACTGTTTATGTCAATAAATAACTGTGATAAAATATTTCCTTCAAGGAGTAAAACTAATAGGTCAACAGCAGAGAAAAATTGTTAAATACTGAAGAATAATGACCTAAAATACATTAAAGCTTGAGCTGAACATGCTTCTTAAGTAGTTAATGTCCAATATTAAATGTTTTATTTAATTGCCCATTGTTTGATAAATATTAAGTTAATATAAAATATTAAAACCAGTGACCAGTCAGATAAAACAACATGTATTATTTTTAAATGTATTATAAATATTATAACCCAGGTTGTATGTATATGCTTTAAAAGGTTTGAGAAAAAAACAAAAAACATGACCTTTAAAATTATGTAAATACATTATGAATATTTATTATTTTAAAATTTGAACACAGCAATAAAATTTATGATCCTACAAGATCATTCAAGAAAAAATCGGGAAAAAAAAAAAAATGGCAGTTGACCTCGGTCAACTGGGGGAGGTTCTTCTTCCCCTGTGTTTCTCCTTTCCTGTCACACAGAGCATCCTACTGGTGACACTTCTGTCACCAAATGTGTGGGGGTTTTCTCCAAACCAAGCAGTTCTCCACGACACAGGCTGGTGGGTCTACAACTCAGTTCTGACACTGTCTGCCTGGAGATGGCATCAATCCCACAGGTTAAGGGCTCAGTGCCACTAAACTGCCCCCCACTTCAGATGCCAGTCACTAGTAGTAGGGCCCCAGGTTACCCACAATCTCTGTCTGACTTGGCTACAAATTAGAGGTTCCCACAACACCCTCCTTGAGTTTGATTTGCTACAGTGACACACAGAGCAACAGTTCATTTACCAGTTTATTAAAGGATATGATTTAGAAAGTACAAATGAACAACCACATAAAGGGAAATGCAAGGTGGGGTCTGAGAGTATCCAGGGCACGGGGGAGCTTCTGCCCCTCTGGAGCCAGGGTGCGTCACCCTCTTGGTATGTGGATGTGTTCAGCCACCTGGAAGATCTCCAAACCCCATACCATTGGGATTTTATGGAGGCTTCTTCACTTGGGGATGAGTAAGTATTAACTCCATTTTCAGCCCCTCTTACCTCTCAGGTAGGGATGACGGGAAAAGATTCCAACCTTCTAATCATGGTTTGGGGCTTCCCAGGTGGCTCAGTGGTAAAGAATCTACCTGCCAACGCAGGACACACAGGAGACGGGTTTGATCCCTGGGTCAGGAAGATCCCCTGGAGAAGGAAATGGCCACCCACTCCAGCATCCTTGCCTGGGAAATCCTATGGACAGGGGAGCCTGTCGGGCTACAATCCATAAGGGTCACCAAGAGTCAGACCCAACTGAGCAACTAAGCGTGCAAGCAGTCATGGCTTGGTCTTTCTGGAGACCAGGAGCCATAAGGTGCCCACCCAGAGTGGCCTCAACAGAACAAAAGCTGCTCCTGGTGCTCTTATCACTCAGGAGTTTACAAGGGTTCTAGGAGCTCTGTTCTTAGAATCGGGGCCAGGGACCAACACATATTATTTCGTATTATCTCACAACTTCCAATTTTTTGACCTACATACTCATCACAGCTTGAAGCCAGAGTCACTCTCCATGTTACAAAGGGAAAACATCCTTACTGTTTCCAAAAGCCAATCCTCCTGTATCACTAGGTCCCACCCTCTCATCTCTCAAGGCCTTGTCCCAACTTTATCCCTTGTCCCCTTTGAAACATTAGTTTCCTTTTCTCCACTGGATCATTCCTATCAACATAAAACATGTTCTACGCTTTCTCAACTAAAACCAACAATCCAAGATAAAGTCTTCCTTCACTCCCTCATCCCTAGCAGGGCAACTTTTCCTGATTTCTCTCTACAGCAAAAGTTCATGCACCTTCAAGTCCCATTCACTCGTAAATAATATTTTGGTTTACATACATATATATTTCAGCCTGAAAAATAATGAAATGAACACCTCCCTGTACCCACCACCCAGCTTAAAAAAATAGAACATGAGCAGGAAGCTGCATCTCCCTCCACAGTCACTTCCTGGTCCCTCCACTGGGGGGATGATGACTATCCTGAACCGTGTGTTAAACATTCCTGTTTTTAACAGTTTTTCATACCCACTTATGCATCCCTAGACAGTATATTGTTTGGTATTACCTATTTCAAGACTTTTTATAAATGGAATCACTTTGTATATGTTCTCCCGTGATTTTAAAAAATTTTATATATTTCTTGAATTCGTGCATATTTATGTGTGCAGTTACAGTTCACCTTCACTGCTGTGTGCCTAGAGCACAGTTTTATATATATTCTGCTTTTAATGGACATTTGGGCTGTTTACCGAAACAGCCCTAATGCTCTTGTGAATGTTGTTTAGGACGTATCTTCTGCTCGGATAGAAAGGTCCCTCTAGGGGTGGAACTTTGAGGCTGGAGGGACCATGGGGGAGGGTTTCCACTTATCTGGGAGAGGAACTGCAGAGTTGGAGGAGATGTGCACATTCAACTTTATTAATTTTTAGGCGAAAAAAATATACTCTTCTTACTGCACTTTCATTAAGTAAAATCTTATTCGGCCCTCTCTTCATCTACTAGTCAAACAGAGCTCCACAGGCTAGTTATTGTCTTGTAATATCATATAATGAAATTTCAGAGCCTGGGCTTGGAAAGTATTTTTTTCATTATTCAAAGGTAAGAGCTGTGCTCAGCTCCCACACAATCCCTAGGAAGACAGCACTCAACATCACAAAAGTCATGCAAAGGATCTGCTTGATTGGTTGAGAACCTTCAACAGAATGTGTCTTGCAGCTCAAAGCAGCAGAGTCCAGATAGACTTCTACGACTAGAAACTGTTGCCACATCCTGTGACAATAACCACTATGTGAAAATAACCTCCAAAGAAACCTATATTTGGTTGCTTGTCTTACTTAATTCACTGACAATTATAATGTTGTAAGTGAGATCCCAGTATTCCTAAAAGTTACAGATACTTGAAAAAAAAAACTTCTCTTACAGATAGGAAGAGGATCATGGCACCTTTTTCCTATGAGCATGAGGGAAAAATGGAAACCCCCGCTAGATATATTATTTAACAAATCATCTGAAAGTCCTTGTATCATCTTGTCAACACTGGGCACCAAAATTGTTTTTCAAGGTGGCCATAACGCTCTGCACTCCCACAAGCAGAAGACTTTCATTCATTCCACTTACTCCACACCCTTGCCAAGATTTCATGTTGACTAACTCTTCAATGTTTGCCAGTCTGGTAGGCATAAAGTGGCATCTAGCTATGCGTTTAATTTGCATTTTCCTGACTATTAATAAGATAAGAATCTATGTCTCTGGGACTTTTTTTCTTTTTTTCCTGTGACAGTTCTGTCCTATCTTTAGCCTATTTTTAAAAAATATTTATTTTGGCTGTGCTGGGTCTTCGTTGCTGCTCGAGCTTTGCCCTAGTTGCAGCAAGCGAAGGCCACTCTCTAGTTGGAGCACACAACCTCCTCCTTGCGGTGGCTTTCTTGTTGCAGAGCACAGGCTTCACGATGTCTGGGCTCAGCAGCTGCGGCTCCTGGGCTCTCGAGCACAGGCTCAGTAGTTGTGGTGTGTGGCTTCAGCTGCTCCACAGCATGGGGGATCTTCCCAGCCCAGGGATTGAACCTGTGTCTCCTGCATTGGCAGGCGGATTCTTTACCTCTGAGCCACCGTGGAAGCCCCTAGCCTATTTTTCTATTAGGTTATTTATCTTTTTCTTACTGATTTGTAGAAAATATTTACATATTCTAATTACTAGTCTTTGACAATTCTATGTGCTACAAATATTTTCTACCAGTTTGAGATCTGTCTTTTCACTATCTTCAGGGTAAAACAAGTTTGTTTTAAAGTATATTATTGACTACACAATAATATTCTCTGTGGTAAATATTTTTTGAATCCTAACAAATCCATCTCTCTACCTAAATTGGAAAGATATTCTCGTACATTTTCTTCTAAATATTTTAATGTTTCCTTTTTTAAGACTTTAATCTAACCAGAACTGATTTGGGTGTGTGCGAGTTTTTTTTTTTTTTTCTGTAAAGATAACTATTTGCCCTAACACAATATGCTGAATAGGCTTTCCTTTACCCACAGAGCTACAAGTTCCATCTCCATTAATCAGGTTTCCATTAATCAGGTTTCTGGGCTCTCTAGTTCCACTGGTTTATTTACTAGCTCCACTAATGATACACTGTCTTAATTACTAACGCTCTATAATAAGCCTCAATATATGGTAAAGCAAGTTTTCCCATATTCTTCTGGAAGTTATTGGTTATTCTTGGCCCTTTACTCTTCTGTGTATAATTTGGAATCAACTTCTCAAGTTACATACCCATGTACAAATCCTATTGGCATGCACTGAATTTATTTATCAATTTGTAAAGAATCAATATCTTTATGATATTGAGTCTTTACCAAAGAACATGATCTATCACTCCATGGATACTGATCTTTAGTGTCTCTCGATAAAGTTTCATAATTTTCTCCATAAAGGGGTTTCTTGTATTAAATATTTTGTTAGCTATATCCCTAGGTTCCTTGTATTTTTCCCTGCCAGTGTGATATCTTTTATTTCCTAATTATATTTTCTGACTCATTTTTCACCATACGTAAAAAATACAGTTCACTCTTTTCCATTTAAAAAAAAAATGGTAGATTTTATTTTTTAAACAGATTCGAATTTACTGAAAAACTGATCAGAACAAAGAGTTCCCGTATATTCTTCCTCTCACATGCTCACTTTCCCCTACTATTAATATCTTATATTAGGGCGGCACATTTGTGAACTGACAAACTGATCAATACATTATTATTAACTAAAGTCCATTTACATTAGGGTTCACTCTTGTACTGTTATACAGCACTGTTGTTGTTTAGTTGCCAGTCACGTCCGACTCTTTGCAACCTCATGGACTGCAGCACGCCAGGCCTCCCTATCCCTCACCTCTCCCGGAGTTTGCCCAAGTTCATGTCCGTTGCATCGGTAATGCTGTCCTGCCATCTCATCTGACGCGCTCTGCTTCTACCCTCCATCTTTCCCAGCATAAGGGACTTTTCCAATGAGCTGTCTGTTCGCATCAGATGACCAAAATACTGGAGTTTCAGCTTCAGCATCAGTCCTTCCAGTGAATATTCAGGGTTGGTTTCCTTTAGGATTGACTGGTTTGATCTCCTTGCTGTACACATAGATGACAAAAATCTCTTTCTTTATCCCTGTTATAATCCTTGTTCTGAAGTCTACTTTGGTATTAATATAACCACACTTTCTTATGATGAGTGGTTTTTATCTTTTCCATCCTTTTATTTTCAATCTGTGTGTCATTACGTTTAAAGTGGGTTTTTTTTCTTTTTTACATACAGCATATAATCAAATCTTACATTTTTATCTCAATGTGACAATTTCTTAGACTGGAGTTTTTAGACATTCACAGGGAATGCAAATATTAATATAATTTCATCTAAATCTACCACTTAGCTATTTTTTAACCACTTGTCCTATGGTGGTTTTTTTTTTTTCTGTTTGTTTGGTTTCTTTATTCCTTTTTCCTGACTTTTTTGAGGATTTATATAGACTATTTTAGAGTTTATATAGAATATGTATGTATTTATATAGACTCTTGCCTGCGTAACCCCATGAACAGAGGAGCCTGGTAGGCTGCAGTCCACGGGGTCACTAAGAGTTGAACACGACTGAGCGATTTTCATTTTTCACTTTCATGCATTGGAGAAGGAAATGGCAACCCACTCCCGTGTTCTTGCCTGGAAAATCCCAGTGACAGGGGAGCCTGGTGGGCTTCCGTCTATGAGGTTGCACAGAGTCGGACACGACTAAAGCGACTTAGCATGATAGAATATTTATATAGAATATTTTATTATTAATCTACTTTGTCTGCTTTGTTAGCAATGTCTTTGGGTTTTTTTAAGATTATTTTTCTAGGGCAGTTTTAGGCTCATATGTCTTTGAGTTTGTTTTGCTTCTAGTGATTGCTCATGGTTTACAACTCACATCATTAATTATAACTATCTACATTCAATTAATAACATACCACTTTGCATATATTGTTAGAACCTTAAAAGAGGATACTTCGATTACTTCTCTCCCATTCTCTCTGTTAGTTTTCATACCTTTTAGATTTGTATCTGTTTTAAACCACGCAGTACTTTGCTTTTGCTTTAAAATGGTTATCTTTTAAAGAAACTGTTAAATGACATGGGGTCATTTAACATGGACTATAGCCCATCAGGCTCCTCTGTTCATGGAATTTTCCAGGCAAGAATACTGGAGTGGGTAGCCATTCTCTTCTAGGGGATTTTCCTAACCCACGGATCAAACCCAGGTCTCCTGCATTGCAGGGGAATTCTTCACCATCTGGGTGGCTCAGAGAGACATTAAATGACAAAAAATGTTTTAAAACGTATCCACATATTTACCATTTCCAGGGTTATCTGTGTAGACCCAAGTTTTCATCTGGCATCATTTTCCTTTCGCACGAAGAATTCCTTTAATGTTTCTTGTGATACAGTGGTTTTCTTTAGTTTTCAAAATCTTGAAAAATTTTAGCCATTATGTCTTCAACTACTTTTTCCTGCCGTCATTCCCTTTGACTCCCCATCCTTTCTTCTCTCCTTCTGAAACTCCAGGTATACATATGTTAACGGTTTGGTATTGTCACTGGGTCAGATGCTCTGATCATTTTCCTGGTCTTTTTCTCTGTGTGCTTTTATGCGAATAGTTCTATTACTATTTGTTGATGTTGATTGATATTTTCTTCTGCCATGCTTAATCTGGTATAAATCCCAATAAATTCATTTAGTATATTATATTTTTAAATCTCTGGAGATATTCCACCTCTCCGCATTCTGTTCATGTTTTCCTTAAAAATCCTTGAACATATTTATTTAATTATATTAAAGTCCTTATTTGCTAATTCTATCATATCTTTCATTTATGCTTGGTTTGTTTTTTAAACTCTGTCTGTTTTATTGACTGGTTTTTCTTCTGGTTATGGGTCACATCTTCCTGCTTATGGCAAACAATATTTTTTGATTGAATGCTGTATATTTCAATGTTTTACTCCTGAGGGTCTGTATTTTAAAGGATGTTGAGGGCTTTTTTTTTTTTCTGGCTGCCAATTAAATAGTTTGCATATCGGTTTGATATTTTCAAGGCGTGTTTGTAAGCGTTTATGGCAGGTGCACAATAGCGCATGCTTTTGGGGTGATTCAGCCATCCTATTAAGTGTGACCCTTCAGGTCTCACTGTGGAATACCCCGGATGATTAACAAAGCCTTTCTAGTCTGACTGGGCATTCTTGTGTTTTTCCTGAACTTAGACAAAATGCTTTCAGCTTTTCACCATTAAATATGATTTTTTTGTTCAGTCCCCTCAGTCATGTCCGATTCTTTGTGATCCCATCAAATGTAGTATGCCAGGCTTCCCTGTCCTTCACCATCTCCCAGAGTTTGCTCAAACTTGTGTCCATTGAGTCGATGATGCTATCCAATTATCTCATCCTCTGTCGCCCCTTTCTCCTTCTGCCCTCAACCTTTCCCAGCATCAGGGTCTTTTATGCCCTTTATTATACTTTGTTTGATATGTTCTCTCTCTACCCACTTCGTGGAAAGTTTTTACAATGAATGGATGTTAAATTTTATCACAAGGTTTTTCTGCTTATATTGTGGTAATCATATAATTTTTGTTCTTAAATTTATTAATGTGATGTATCACACTAATTGATTTGCAGATACCGAACCATCTTTGCAGCCCTGGGATAAATCCCACTTGATCATGGTATATGATCCTTTTCATGTACTATTGATTTTGATTTGCTAATATTTTCTTGATAATTTTTGCTTCTATGTTTATCAGTGATATTGGCCTGTAATTTTCTTTCTCTGTGATATCTTTGTCTATTTTTGGTATCAGGGTGATGCTGGCCTCATAGAATGAGTTCAGAAACATTCTTTTCTCTACAGGTTTTTTTTTTTTTAATAGCTAGAAGGAATGGGTGTTAATGTTTCTCTAAATGGTAGTAAATATTTGGTTCTAGTCTTTTTTATTTAGGGGGAATTTTTTTTCAATCAATTTTATTGCCAGTAATTGGTTTGTTCATATTATCTATTTCTTCCTCTAGTAGTCTGCTGTTTCACTATAACTTGTCTGGGTATAGATGACTTTTTATTTACTCTGTTGAGAGTCTTCTGGCTTCCTGCGTCTGAAAAGCAATGCTTTCAACAGTTTTGGAAAATTCTCGGCCATAATCCTTTTGAATATTTCTTCTCGTCTATTCTAATATTGCTTTCTAGAATTCCAACTGGACTTTTATTACACCGTCCCCATGCTCCGTATCTCCTAACTTCTCTTTCCTATATTCCCACTTCATGGTGTTTCTGTTCTGCATCCTGAGTGGCATATGTAGTACTAGTATACGTGTGTCTGCTGCTGCTGCTGCTGCTAAGTCGCTTCAGTCGTGTCCGACTCTGTGCGACCCCATAGATGGCAGGCCATCAGGCTCCCCCATTCCTGGGATTCTCAAGGCAAGAACACTGGAGTGGGCTGCCATTTCCTTCTCCAATAGGTGTATCTACTTTCTAGTTTTTCTGTCTCTATCCTTAGCTTTGTCAGTCTGTTACTCTATCTAACCACTGAGTTTATTTCAGTTATATGTTCGTAGCATGGATTTCCATTTAAATCTTTTCCAAATTCTCTTAGTCATTAAATAATCTTTTGCTCCCTGCTTATACTTTCAAGCTTAATTTTCTTTAAACATACTTTTTAAATTCCCTGTCTAATAAATCCAGTGTCTAAATCTTTATGTGCTTATTGCTGCCAACTTCTCTTTTTCATGCTCATGCATAGAATGCCTTGCTTCTTTGTGTGCTTCATAATTCTATTTTAAGGTGAGTTCATGTCCCCTGAAACTTTATCTATAGACATTCCTTCAGGCCCGTGCTGAAGCTGTGTTGCTCCCAAGAGGATTTACATGAGCCTCTGCCAGCTGCATATGGGAGCCATCCATTCAGGATCACTGTAACTGAATTCTTCTCTTGATTTTTTGTATCACACTGCTTGCTGCATTCGACACACATATATCTGGAAATATTAAGGCTCAGGAAGCAGAGGTAGGGGCTGGAAAGGAAGCAGTAGACAAAAATTAAGGGCTGCTGTTTTAAAATATTTTATTACAATTGGAAAAAATTTAGATCTTTATATATAGTTGATAAAGGACCTAAGAGATGAGAGGATTCACAGATCATGGTCCAGCCTCTTTTTCCCCAGAGTATATAGTGATCCTGCAGTCACGAAGTTCTTCCGTAAAACTATCTATCTCTGCAGATCATTTTATTCTGCCACACTGGGATAGACAATACCACTCTCAGCAGCAAATGGAAGGTCCAGTTCTCACCTTCGGGTACAGTTGCTTTCTCAGGAGAAAGAAATAAGGCGAGTGTCTGCTTTTCCTTTGTTTCCAGCTGCTGTTTAACCCACATATGTTGCCATTTCTGTCCTCCTGTAACACAGAACTGACAGCACATCTCACTCAACAGGCAACGGTGAGAATCACTGAGGTTAATTGCAGAACTGTTGGAACAGAGCCTGGCATGTAGTAAATGTTAGGGAATGCCAGCCAGTGCTGTAAGTGCTATTTAACCTGGAATAAATCTTCTGAAGACTCTTCAGAGTCCCTTGGACTGCAGGAGATCCAACCAATTCATCCTAAAGGAAATCAGTCCTGAATATTCATTGGAAGGACTGATGCTGAAGCTGAAGCTCCAATATTTTGGCCACCTGATGCAAAAAACTGACTCATTCGAAAAGACCCTGATGCTGGGAAAGATTGAAGGCAGGAGGAGAAGGGGACGACAGAGGCTGAGGTGGTTGGATGGCATCACCGACTCGATGGACATGAGTTTGAGCAAGCTCCAAGAGTTGGTGATGGACAGGTAAGCCTGGAATGCTGTAGTCCATGGGGTCACAAAGAGTCGGATACGACTGAGCAACTGAACTGAACTGAAATCTCCTGAAATTAGAGTATCCAAGGATTTCAAAGTAGTAATGATGGTGCCATGTATTAATTTTCCGTACAATTGCATTGCATTACATTGCATTTTGCTTTGTGTGTGATTCAGATTGCATCAAGCGAGTGTGATATACTGGTTACCTTGTGCTACTTGAAAGTCTTTGATTATAAATGTCTTTGATTAATAAAGTGGGGAGAAGACTTCTCTGGTGGTACAGTGGATAAGAATTCGCGTGCTAATGCAGGGGACAGGGGTCTGGGAAGATCCCACATGCCACAAAGCAACTAAACCTGTGGGCCGCAACTACTGAACCCACATGTTTCAACTACTGAAACTGACATGTCTAGAGCCTGTGCTCCACATCAAGAGAAACTACCGCAATGAGAAGTCCACCCATCACAACGAAAAGTAGCCCTCTCTTGCGGCAACTAGAGGAAGCCCATATGGAGCAATGAAGATCCAGCACCACCCAAAATAAAAAATAATAAAATAAAATGAAAAAAAATTAAGTTGGGAGAATAAACTTGAGTAAAATACAATTTTTAAACATGAAAGAACAAACTAACAGAAGTAGCCAGGCAGATTAAAGGTTTCAGAACAGGGTCCAAGGACTTCCCAGGTGGTCCCCTCCTCGTAAGGGAGCAGGCATCACCTGTGTGATTCAGCTCCTGTCTCTCTCCAGGTGTGCCAGGGTCCAGCCCCTGCAGGATCCAGGGAAACCCGAAGGAGAAACGGCGTAGGCGATTGCGATTGATTTAGAGAAAGAGAGATAGTTAAGAATGTTGTAGATAAGAAAATAGAGGAGAGAAGAAAAGAGGCTGATGTTCCTTGGTTTATACAGAAAATCAATAAAGTCTCAAGGCAAGAGACTTGCACTGTCTACGTGAGGCCACAGGTGCCCTCCCAGTCTCCTGAGGGAGTGAAGGCGCAGGGCACCTTCCCGTTCAGGTCTTAGAAACCCAGGCTAATAAGTAGACACGGCGGATCTCTGTACTCCAGATGGGAACTAGCCTGAAAGAGAGAGTAAGAGGAGGAAAATGATTGACATGAGATCAAGCTGCTTTGATGAGCGAGATCCATAGCTTAATTTTTAAACGGTACTTATATACTTTTTTGTACATAGAGGGAAATGAAAGATGCAAGGTCATACAGAGTCAGCCCGACATTCCAGCAGTTTTGCCCTTATCGAAACCATGATTTTTTCTGCATACCTTTTCCACAAAAGATGTTGTGTACAGTATCTTCTGGCCTTGGAGGCCTGTGAACATTTCATGACCCTCTTTTGATAAAGGCTGCTCAACCAGAAAACTTTTTTCCCTCAAAGTGTTTTTTCTTTATATTTCTAATCTATGTCAGCCTCAGAAAATGCCAAACAGAGTTAACGTTTTTCACAGAGCAAAGGTGCAGTGAGTTACAAGAATGAACCAATTAGCTCAAAAGTCTGATATGGTTAAATTCAAGGCTACACTTGTTTTTCTTGCATTCTCACTGTGTTAACTAATGCATTCCCAGGTGCACAGTGGATAAGAGATATGGGAACTTAGCAACAAGCATTGGCCCAATAATGAAATCCTACATCAGCACTAGCACTACTCTAATAACTTTTAACTCTTTCAAAGGCTCTACGTTTTAGGCTTTCTGTGCCTCTCACAGTTGGGAAGCTGTAAATAATCACATGCGTAGCTGTAAGAGTCCGGTTATATCTGCCGAGCAAGCTAGAATGTTAACAGAGGGGGTTTGATTTGAAATATTTCTCTCATGTCCAGGAGACTTATTAGCTATAGCCCTAAGCTGATTTTCTCCAGAGAAAGGTGGTCAGGGATAGCCCCCTGTTAATGTCAGAGGAGTTGGGGAAAGTCATGAAACAGTAAAACAGACAGATTCTGGTTTTGGGGTAGATGCTCGAGAAAGCCTAGGGAGCCCCTTGAGTTCTGAAGCCTTGCTTAACAGTTCTCTTCCACATGACCCTGTCATGGGGGGGATCTCCCGTGGCGGCTCCCAGCACAGGTGTGCACCTCGGCTCAGTGAGTGCTCCCCCCGAGTCCCCAGCGGCCCTCGAGGCAGACATTTGTGTGGGTCAGTGACTATTCTGCATGGTCCTCTGTGACCCTGCGCCAGCTACGGGGCCAGATGACCCTGTAAAAAGTCAGGCCTCAGCCATCATGGGGCCTACTTGCTCGTTTCAGTCTCAGCACAGCAGCTCAGGGTGAGAGGCTGTGAGGAAACAAGGCCCTTCTGGCAGGACAAAGCCAGCACCAGGTGGGGAGAGACTCCAGTTCCACAGCCTTTCAAAGTGTGTGGAACTGTGTCACCAAGAATGTGCACGCCTGCTGGAGAGGACCAGGCCAACACCAGGGAAAGACAAGTATACGTGCTAAGCAGACATGCCGAAGACGCAAATAGCTTGTAAGACATACTCAAAACTCAGAAGATGAGTTAAGTATAGTTAATTAGTTAGTTCTTAGTGAGACATGTTCAATATACAGATCAGTAGAACACGTGTGCTAAACAGCAAGGATGGATAGGAAGACCACAGAAGAACATGAAGTCCCAAATACTCACTATTCACTGTGTGATGCACTGGAACTCCAAATACCACATGGTAAAGCACATTTTTTTTTTTAATCAAATACTACAATATGGTCAAATGCAATCTAGGCACCAAAACTCACTAGATATTCATGATGTACGTGAGGTACTCAGTAGTCATGAGTCTTAAATTGGTCATTCCTTTTAAAATATGCCAGGTATGATAAGACACATGGTGTTTAGGTCGCTAAGTTGTGTCTGACTCTTACTCTATGGACTGTAGCCCAACAGGTTCCTCCATCCATGGGATTTGCCAGACGAGAATACTGGAGTGGGTTGCCATTCCCTTCTCCAGGGGATCTTCCCTATCCAGGAATCAAACCTGCATGTCCTTCGTCTCCTGCATTGTAGATGGTCTCCCGCATTTGCAGGGAGATGGGCTTTACCACTTAAGCCCCAGGGAAGGCCAAACATGGTGAGACATGCAGACACAGAAATGACTGTCATGAAGGAAGACATTTTTACACTCACAAATCCCTAGAAACGGGCATGCCCGTCCACATGGGGAAGCACCAAGGGGAGTTAGGAGGCAGAACAAGCAAGAGGAAAGCATGGGCAAGAGGCTTTATTGCAGTTTTCCTAGAAAGAAACAGGCAAGGAAGGGTAGGCAAACTGAGCAGGCAGAGGATTGGATAGTTTGAATAATTTCTGCAGGCTCCGGGCTATAGACACAGTACCTACTTTTTAACTGCCTGGCCCTGGGGTAATTGGGGGCAGAGGGATAGGGTCCCAGACTATGGGAGCCTAGAGTCTCTGAATTGATTGTTTGCATATCAAAGACAAGATCATAGACAAGTTGTGGGTCATCTGGAGGAATTAGCTAACCCTGGAGCAGCAGTCCCTCCCCAGGTCTGCAAAGCCCCAAAATGTCAAAGCATCATAAAATACAGAAAAGAAAAAAACCATGACTGACACAATCACCCCTTGCTGACATCCCTCTGGCTCCAGCCTACCAGGCAAACTCTCCAGCAATTCCATAGGCAATGGATAAGCGCAACTGTGGCCAGGCAAGCTCGTCCTGCATCTCTCCTCAACAGAAGGAGCGCTGACCTCAAACATCCTCAGGCTATCAAGCCACCTTGCCATCCTCGGCTCTGGTCCTTACAACCCCTCCATCAGTGCAATGAGCTGATGCAGCAGAGAGACACATTGGGATTATCCCTGAAGCTAATGTGGCTTAAGCTTCAGGGCCCCTCACTCCCCAGACTCTTAGTGTTCCAGGTGGGAGGGAATCCAGGCTGCTGGCTTGATGACTGCATAACCATGTGGTCTTTCCACCCCATCTGTGTGTTAACCATGTCATCTTCATTGCTTCAGACAGTGTGTTTTCTTTTCTTTCTTTTTTAAAATAATTTTATTTATAACTTTATTTTTGGCTATGCTAAGTCTTTGTCACTGTACAGACTTTTCTCTAGTTGCGGTGAGCAGGGTCTACTCTCTAGCTGTGATGCCGGCTTCTCATTGAGGTGGCTTCTATTGTTGCAGAACACGGGCTCCAGGATGTTCGGGCTTCAGTGGCTGCAGTTCCTGGGCTCCAGAGCACAGGCTCAATAGCTGTGGCACACGGGCTTAGCTGCTCTACAGCATGTGGAATCTTCCTGGATCATAGATCTAACCTGCGTCTCCTGCATTGGCAGGTGGATTCTTTACCACTGAGCCACCTGGGCAGCCCCAGGCTGTGTGTTTTCAAATGATTTGATACACCATGTCTCAGCTCGATCTCTGAGCTCTGTTTTTTGGGCTGGGAAAGCTGGCTTAGAGGCAATCATGGGTTAAGGCTGCATTCCCTCCCTTGGCTGCTTCACAAAAGGAAGTTTTGGGGCAAGAGATAGCCTTTAATCTGCAATCTGCCTCGACCATCAGTGTGCAGGTTGCAGCGCCTGAGGTTTACATAATAGGAAAGTCAGCATGTGTCTAGAATGAGAAAAAGAAGTTAAAGCATGTTACTGGAGTCTTGGAGATTCTGGCTGTTTAGTTTTTGTTCTGTTTCTCAGAACTCCTTAGTCAGTTTACCAGAAACACTCGCCTGGGAAGGGTCCCTGATCACCACCCACCTCCTTCCCCACAAGGACGCTGGGGGCCGGACCAATGAGGGCTGTATGTTCATGCTCCTTGCTCACAGTGGGAAAAGACAGAGAACGTTCATTCTAGTCCCAGCCCTGACGAGTGGGACAAATTCACTTCCTTCCTCTGAGGCTGAGTTCCCTCCTCTGTAAATGAAGGAGATTGCTGGTCCCCACAGTCACTGTCTTCTGGTTTAGGGTAACATGCACAGGCAGCCTCAGCACTGTTGTTCAGTCATTAAGTCGTGTCCGACTCTTTGTGACCCCATGCACTGAAGCACGCCAGGCTTCCCTGTCCTTCACTATCTCCCAGAGTTTGCTCAGACTCGCATCCATTGATTTGGTGATGCCATCCAACCATCCCATCCTCTGTCATTCCCTTCTCCTCCTGCCCTCAATCTGTCCCAGCATCAGGGTCTTTTCCAATAAGCTGGATCTTCGTAGGCCAAACTACTGGAGCTTCAACATCAGTCCTTCCAATGAATATTCAGGGTTGATTCCCTTCAGGATTGACTAGTTTGATCTCCTTGTTGTCCAAGGGACTCTTAAGAGTCTTCTCCAGCACCACAGTTCAAAAGCATCAATTCTTCATCTCTCAGCCTTCTTTATGGTCCAACTCTCACAACCATACATGACTCCTGGAAAAACCACAGCTTTGACCATATGGACTTCTGTCAGCAAAGTGATGTCTCTGCTTTTTAATATGCTGTCTAGGTTTTGTCACAGTTTTTCTTCCAAGGAGCAAAGTATCTTTTAATTTCATGGCTGCAGTCACCATCTGCAGTGATTTTGGAGCCCAAGAAAATAAAGTCTGTCACTGTTTCCAATTTTTCCCCGTCTATTTGCCTTGAAATGATTGGACCAGACACACAATCTTAGTTTTTTTAATGTTGAGCTTTAAGCCAACTTTTTCATTCTCCTCAGAAGACTCTACCATTAGAGTGGTATCATCTAAATATCTGAGGTTGCTGATATTTTTCCTGGAAATCTAAATTCCAGCCTGGCATTTCACGTGGTGTACTCTGGATGGCAGTTAAATAAGCAAGATAACAATATACAGCCTTGAGAACCCCTTTTCCAATTTTGAACCAGTCTGTTGTTCCATGTCTGGTTCTAACTGTTGCTTCTTGTCCTGCATACAGGTTTCTCAGGAGACAGGTAAGGTGGTCTGATACTCCACCTGTTTAGGAATTTTCCATAGTTTGTTGAGCTTCAACATAGGCTCAGGAAAAGGCCAGCCTGACCCAGGAGGTGGGCCTGGAGAGAAAAGAGGTGAGCCAATGACCCACCGAGGCCTCCCCCACAACTCCCATGCCTCCAAGGTGCTCCCCAAGTTGCAGGCCAAAGAATCTCCTGGGAAGCTTAAAACACAGATTCCCTAGGTGATTACCTGGGCATCACCTCCCAGTTGTCTAAGTCAACAGACTGATGGAGCCCATTATAATATCTTTAGAGTAGTTTCACTGCCCTAAAAACCCTCTGTGGTTTGCCTAGTCATCCCTTCTTCCCTCTTCCCAACCAAGCTCCTGACAACCATTGATCTTTTTACTGTGTCTATAGTTTCGTCTTTTCCATGATGTCATATAATTGTCAAAATCCATAGGATGAACACAAGAGTAAACCCTAACGTGAGCTATGGCAAGTGGTAAACTTTCTATTAATAATGTTATTGTTGGGCTTCCCTGGTGACTCAGTGGTAAAGAATTTGCCTGTTAATGCAGGAGAAACCAGTTTGATCCCTGGACCAAGAAGTTCCCACAGGCCAAGGAACAACTAAGCCTGTGTGCCACAACTACTGAGCCCGAGCTCTAGAGCCCTGGAGCCACAACTTCCGGGCACACGGGCCACAACCACTGAAGCCCACCGGCTAGAGCCTGTGCTCCACAAGAGAAACCCCTGCAATGAGCAGCCCACACGTCACAGCTAGAGAGCAGCCCCCGCTCACCACAGCTAGAGAAAAGCCTGCATGGTAACAAGACCCAGAATAACCAAAAAGTTAAAATAATTTTAAAAATTTAATTAATTTAAAACAGACCAGAGACCTACACATATGAGCTGAAACTATAAAGTTCATAGAAGAAAACACTTGCTTTGGCAATGATTTCTTGGGTATGACAACAAAAGCACAAGCAAGAAAAGAAAGAAATAAATTGGACTACACCAAAATTTTAGACTTCTGTGCATCAAAGAACACAAATCAATAGAGTGGAAAGGCGACCTGCAGAATGGGAGAAAATATTCTGAAATTTTATATACATAGATATAATATATAGTAAAAGTATATAGTAATATATATGTGTATGTATGCATATATATATAGTAAAAGAACTCCTACAATTGAAGGGAAAAAACTCAATTAAAAAATGGGCAAAGAGCTAGAATAGACTTTTTTCCAAAAAAAGATTTAAAGATTTGCAAATAAACAATAAACACATGAAAAGATGTGCAACATCACCAATCATGAGGGAAATGGAAACCAAAAGCATAATCAAATTCTCCCTTACACCCATTAGGATAGCTACAGTCAAAAAAAACCAAACAGGAAAACAGAAAATATTACCGAACAAGGGCTTGCTGCCCCTCATACATTGAAGCCAACACTACGATACCAACTTTTGAGAAAGGAACAAGTTTTGTTGCAAGACTGACTGGCAAGGAAGCAGGAAGCAAGGCTCAAATCTGTCTCTCTAATCCAAGGTTGGGGCAGAAGATAAGGGGTTGGGGCAGAAGCTGATTGATCAGTCTCTAACCAGTCTGTATATATGTTAAGCAGAATACTCGGGCTGCACGGAGGCTGGGTTTTCCTTATTGAAGGAATTCTAGAATGTGGCTGTGGTTAGACAACAGTTCTAAATAGAACAGTTCTATTCTCTAAATTCCATAGATTGAAGATTCTTGCTTCTGGGGTCATCCTAGAAACATGGGTCCCCTCTTGCTCATGGACAGTGCTGTATCTGTAAGATAACTACAGGTTTGATTAGTCAACAATGTGCTTGAAGGAATCAGAACCAGTTTAACCTAATCCACGCTTTATGTACTCTTTCACTAACGAGTGGTGAGGAATTCAAGAAACTGGAACACTGATGCTCCAATTCTTGGTGGGAAGGTAAAACAATTCAGCCACTATAGAAAACAGTATGGTTATTCCTCAAAAACGTAAACATGGAATATGATTCAGCAATTCCACTCCCAGATATGTACCAAAAAAATTGAAAGCAGGGTCTTAAAGTGGTATTTGTACACCCATGTTCATAGCAGCACTATTCACCATAGCCAAAGGTGGAAGAAACCCAAGTGTCCTTGACAGATAAGCAAAATGTGGTATGTATATATCGTTGTAATATTATTCAGTTTTAGAAAAGAAGGAAATTCTGATATATGCTACAACATGGAACCTAAAGGACTTTATGCTAAGTGAAATAAGCCAAGCACAAAAAGACAAATACTGTGTGATTCCTGTTTTAGAACATACCTAGAATATTCTAAATATGATACCTGGTCAAATGCATAGACACAGAAAGTAGAACCATAGTTGCAAGAGTTTGGGAGGGAGTGTGTAACTGAACTGAACTTTGATCTGCTTGCTTACCATGCAGCAGTCAATTTACTGACGCCAGGTTGTGGTGAAGGACGGTATAGTGTGTATTGCAGGTACCAAGCAAGAAGGAACAGTTTATGCCCCAAAGATCTGAACCTCCCGATGGCTTTCAGGGAAGAGTATTTAAGGCAGCGCTTGTGGTGAGGGCTGCAGGGTGCACGACTTTCTTTGATTGATTGGTGTTGAGGTAACAGGATGATGTTTCGGGAATCTTAATCATTAGCCTTCTGGTTCCAACCAGTCTGAGATCTAGCACTAATGCTCAGCATGCTCCTGCTGGGTAGGGTCTTAGTTAACACAGAACAACCCTGCAGGTACGTCAGATTGTTACATAGCAAACAGGACTCTCTTTTATCATTAAAATATTGTCATTACTCTTTTAAAAAAATATTTATTTATTCGGCTGTGCCAGGTCTTAGTTGCATCATTCGGGATCTCGATCTTCGTTGCAGCATGCTGGATCTTTAGCTGTGGCATGGGGGATCTAGTTCCATGACCAGGGGTCAAACCAAGGTCCCTTACTTTAGGAGTGTGGAGTCTTAGCCACTGGACTACCAGGGAAGTCCCTGTCATTACTCTTCTTGTTTAATTGTTTTTCCTTAGTTTCTGCTTTCCCTCACTTCCCCAATTAGTAACTGCTGGTGCCTGCTCTTTGGAACTCAGGGAAAGCCTAGGAGATGAATTCCTTCTTTCTGCAAACAAGAAACAAGGGACATGGAGAAGCTTTTGTACCTGGGAAGGCCCAGCAGGAATCCTGCCAGCTTTCAAGGGGAGAATGGAAAGTTGTTGTTTAAGGGAGGCAGAGTTTCAGTTTCGCAAGATGAAAAGGGTTCTAGAGATGGATGGTGTTGATGGTTACACAGTGATGTGAATGTGCTTAACACCACATGGTTCAGATTGATCTCGGGCAGGCTCAACCTGCAGCCACTTGAAGCAGGACTTTGGTTCCCAGGCCAGAGGCTGAAGTCAGGCCACGGCAGTGAGAACACTGAATCCCAGCCACTGGACCACGAGGGCCAGTGACAAGGTCCTGGCCTGTTAGCTTTGTAAAAACGCATTTCTTTCCACAAAGAGACAGAATGTTGTGAAACAAGTGTTTCTAGGAGGAAAAAGAGTACATTGACATGGGCAGACTCAGAGTTGCACCCTTGTGGTCGTTTGAATCACTTATGTGGGGCATTTCTTCCAGGTTTCCTCTGGCCAGTCATCTTGCACTGAGTCCATATTTGGTTTATCTCAGAGTCCTCCCCTGTGCGCGCGAGCATCTCTTAGCCAAGATGGATTCTAGTGAAAGGCCCTATGGCGTCCCTGGTGGCTCAGATGGTAAAGAATCTGCCTGCAATATGGGAGACCTAGGTTCAATCCCTAGGTCAGGAAGACGCCCCTGGAGCAGGAAATGGCAACCTACTCCAGTATTCTTGGGCCTGCAGTGCAGGAAATCCAGGTTGAATCCCTGGGTTGGGAAAAGCCCTATGGGTAGGTTGACATCACCTCTGGGGTGGCACTCCCTTCCTTTTTGACCCCTGAGGAGCCTTTCTGCACACGTGTCATCAGGAAGGTCTCCTCAATCTCAAGAATGAGAAATATGTGGTCTCTTTATCTGGGAAGAGATCAGTTCTTCCTTCATCTTGAAGTATCTGTCCACAGAGGACAAACTGCAGTTGTTCAACCTGGGGCCCATCTAGCTCTGCCTCAAGATAATAAACTTCATGTCTATTTTACCACAACTAGAAGTATTTTTTAAATGATTCAAGTCACATAGTAGTTGTCGGGAACATAGTATTGTGACGTGGGTTCGATCCCTGAGTTGGGAAAGTCCACTAGGGAAGAGTATGGCAACCCGCTCCAGTAGGAGCCTGGCAGGCTACAGTCCGTAATGTTGCAGAGTCAAACACAACTGAAGCAACTTAGCGTGGGCGCACACACACACACAAATGTAGATAAAGCAATTCTACCTGTTCCCATATAAATCGGATGGGGGGTGCGGAGAGGCATCTTAAATCTTACTTCTCTCCTTGGCTTCCCAGGTGGCTCAGTGATAAAGAATCCACCTGCCAAGCAGGAAACGCGGGTTAGATCCCTGGGCTGGGAAGATCCCTTGGAGAAGAGCATGGCAACCCACTCCAGTATTCTTGCCTATAGAATCCCATGGACAGAGGTGCCTGGTAGGCTACAGTCCATGGGGTTGCAAAGAGTCGGACTCAACTTGGCAACTAAGCAACAACAAACAACTCCCTTGGTAGGAGAAGTCTACCTCACATGCCTAAACCTGGGCCTCTATATATCCTTTGGAGACCCCTGGCAGAGCAAAGCCTGGCACGCTGAGCAGGTTGTCCTATTAGTGAGCTGAGGCTCCTCCTCTTGAGCTCCTCACTGGTAACCCAAATCAACAGCCTCCCTCCCTTCTCTTTCAGAGGGTAAAGCATTTTAAGCTCTCTCTTGAACAGTCTCTAAAACCAAGTAGGACTCTGTGAGGCCCTCCCGATACAAAAGCCTTACAATATACCCCCGTTTCTCATTTGTAAAAACTTTGAAAGACTTCAGTCTCATAGACCTTCCCGTAATTCCAAAGGGCAGATTCAAACAGTTACTAATTAAGGAAGTGAAGGAATGCAAAAACAAAGGAAAGGCAGTCAGAAAACAATTATGTGGCAATGAAGCCCAGTCCTAGTTCCTCAAGAGATATATTGATATGTCATGGTGTATATGACAATATATCTTTGAGTTCTACACGAACCAAGGCCCTCACCCTGGTGGAGGATGGTAACTTTGGGGTGAGTACCAGATTCCTGGAACACCATTACCTCTCCATCAACCAATCAGAAGAAAGTCACATACCCTGCAGCCCTCACCCCAAATTCTGCCTATAAAAACTCTTCCCCAAGAGAGGGCTCAAGAGATGCAGGGGGACAAGCCTGTCCCAGAACTACCTCAAGGTCTGTGGTCTCCTGGATCTTTACAGCAAACATGTTTCCCCTTGAAGTGGCCTGAGGCAGAGCTACCTTACAGAAATCTGGGGTTAGAGAAACCTTGGCAAGAGGCAATGAAAAGAGTTTAACTTAAGACCCAACCTGACCTACCTCCTGTGGCCAAGAGACATGCTTCTGGAATATCTGCACCAGAAAACACTCAACCAAAAGTGGCTGAATAATGAGGGGCTGCATTTCTTTGTGTTGGTTTTCGATTCAAAGGAAAATGGATATAGGAGGAAGAACAAATCACAAGCTGATACTTCTCCAGCCCCAGAGGATCAGAAGTTAACACTGTCACCAGGAAATACTCTAAAATTCCAGGGGAAGTGGGAGAAGAAACCGCCAGTAGGCATTCTGCCCCAGCACCCTGATGTAGCATCCACACCCAAAGGCCATGTTTCTGCTGAAGGTGGGCTTTGGCAGGAGATACCCACTGATATGGGGCTTCCCAAGTGGCACTAGTGGTAAAGAATCCTCCTGCCAATGCAGGAGATGCAGGAGACAAGGCTTCAATCCCTGGGTGGGGAAGATCTCGTAGAGGAGGGCATAGCAACCATCTCCAGTATTCTTGCCTGGAGAATCCCATGGACAGAGGAGCCTGGTGGACCACAGTTCGTGGAGTCACAAAGAGTCAGACAGAACTGAAGTGACTTAGCAAGCGCGTACATACTGGCTGGTATAGTAGCCCAGAGTGGTAGAAACTACCGCTCTCTTGGCCTAGGAGGAATTCATTATAACCAATGGTCAGGAGGAACCATCACAGGCAGACAGCACTACCAAAAATGTGAGGTTTTGTGTGGACAGAACGAGAAGATTGAACAAATTCTCTAAGATAAACATTTACATTATGCCATGTGCTTATACGCAGAGCTGAGATGAGTGTGGGTATGCACACATGTGTGAGTTAGTGGAAATATGTCCACACAGACCCAGGCACAGCCCAGACTAATTTCCTTAGATGTATTGTAGAGGCCATGGCCTGTCACTCAAGACAAAAAGGCACAACTACATTCCAATTAAGGATCAGAGAAGATTAACTCTGCTTTAGTTTGACTCTTTCCTCTCTGAAATAAACAAACCCAGGAAACATTCAACAGTTGGAATTTCTTTTTTTTTTTTTTTTAGTTTTTTATTTTTTAAATTTTAAAATCTTTACTAGTTGGAATTTCTTTCACATTATTCAACAGCACCTCTGTTTTGGTATTTGAGGATTCAGTAGTTTGATATTCTTTAAATAGCTTCTCCTTTTATGGTCTCTTCGTTTCAACCGCTCCAAGCAACGAAGATTCCACTGGGCTGCTCCCTACGGAACAGTTTGTAATTCAGGCATCTTGAGATCCCTGGTTCAATCAGCTATAAGGTAAGATAGCCAGACTGGTTTCCTTATAAGGATGGATGTTGACTATGAAGTTTAATGGCTTTTCTGTTGAAAATGCATTCCCCTATCCCAACCCTATAGAATAATCGAAGCTGTCTGGACGATGCTAGGAATTAAAAAAAAAAAATAGGAGAAGTACAAAATACACCTAACCTCAATCACAGAGAACTGTGTCCTGTAGGACCTCCCTTCCTGGTCCCAGCTTTCTGGCCTTCGCCTTGCTTTTTTCTGCTGTTCTCAGTTTCCTAGGTTCCCGACTCCCGAGTCCTTATTCCTTCCTTACCACAGAAATGAACTGAACAAGGGATGGTCCTCCATGCCCGCTTCCCCGAAGATGACTTTCTAGGTCAAGGGCACGGGGAGACCCCTGGAAGGCCTCAGGAGCTCCCCAACAACATTAGGAACGTCAAGTGAAGAACCTGAAGGCCCACTGCTCAGTGTGTCTAGTCTGTCTGAAGTTGCTTTGGCCAGGTGGGGCAGGAAGGGAGGACAGCAGGGTCAGTAGTGGTCTGGGAGTAGCCTAGGGAGAGACAATTATACCAGTTTAATGAAGACCTTGCCTGCATACAGCTCTTTTAGGGTACTTCGTGCACTTTCACTTCTAATCTTTTACTATCATCCTCGCAGGCCTGGAGATAAAGAGTATCATCAGCAAGTTTTTATTGACAAGGAAGAGGAAGAAGTTAAAGACACATTCAGGAATCTCCCGAACTCCTATCCGTTTGCACTTTGATCTCCAGCACGTTTTCAAACTCCCGCATTAGCCCTCAGGCCTTGGCCCTAATGTTGGTTTACACGGGTTCATAAACGCCTGTAAACGAAAAATCAAAGCAGGATTTGCTCTTGGTAGTGTAAGGTGAAGACTTCGAACATCCTTCTTTAAAAGAAAAACAAAAATGTTTTAATCCCAGAGGGCCTGCCTCCAGTTGAAGACCACTGCCCCTCCCACCTTCTTCTGGGGTGTTCAGGGAAAGATGAGCCCCCGCTTCCTTTCCCAGCTCTTCTTTGCCTGGTAGCAACCGCCAGAAAATATGCTGGGACCAGAGGGATCCCGGGGCCTCCGCGGCGACCACCTCCTGATCCGTTACTTTATCAAGGCCCCAGTCCCCAGAGAAGGAGAATAAAGCCGGTTCACATCACTAAAACCTTGGTTTCAAATGCATGGCCTCCCACCATCCCCGCCAAAAAAAAAAAGCCAGCCGTCTTTCATTCAAATGGAACAGAGTTTATCTTCATATCTTGCCTTTACTAAACAAAATGAAAGCTCTGGATGCAGGAGGCGGGGCAGGGTTCCAGGCGGCCGCGGCCTAGTCGCGGGCCTGCGCGCGGTCCAGCCCCAGCAGCGGGATCTCCGGCCTCTAGCACCACTACCTTCGCCCGCAGGTAGTGCCGCCTCCACGCCACCAGCCTCTGCAGCAGCTTCCGCAGGCTCGCGGGGCCCCAGCGGCCGCGCTCCTGGGCCGCTGGCCCGGGCTTCGCTTCGTACCGCGCCTTCTTCCTGCGCGGGCCGCTGGCCGCATCCCGCCGGAAGAGCCGCCGCCAGCACCAGCAGCCAGAGCAGGAGCCGCGGTCGCCGGCCGCGCGCCGCCCCGCCGCCTCGGGCTCGGTGCGCCGCGGGCCGTCCCGCTTGAGCGGCGCCACCCTCTTCAGCAGCCCGTGCCGCACACCGCCGCGCCGGGTGCAGCTGGGCCGCGCGTCCGCCATGCCGGGCCCGGGCCTCCCCTGCGAGCGCGTCGGCCTGGGGCCACGGTCTGAGATGGAGACGGGCGGCTAGACAGCAGCCTTAGGACGCGACAGGGCCGCTCGAGTCCTTTCTGCCCCTTCCCGGGTGCGCCCAATGGCCTTCTCCAGTAGACGTTACCAAGGGGACCCGAACGCTGACCGCACAATGCCCGGTTGAGGCATGCTCTCAGGGTACCCAGCACGAACCCTATCCCAGGATCCAGAGTCACACATGGTTTCTCCACCCACCAATAAGCCGGCCGAGTTTGCTGTGGAGTGATCTTCAGGCAGGGCCTCAAACAGGCCAGAAGGGCCCTAGGAGGTTCCTGAGGTCCAGAGCCACATTTGCCGCTGCACAGCCTTCACTGGTCTCTTAGAAATCAGTCCCACGCACCTATTGCCCTGGAGGCTTCTAGTAGTTTGTGGACTGGTTTCAAGTGTGCTATATTTTTCAGCCAGCAGAGAACCAGAGTTTCTGGAAAACTCTCAAAACCTGATTTTCTTCATCTGGCCTTACCTAAACATCTCTTTCCTTGTAGGATTATCACTGATTTGTTTTTCTTTTTCCCCAGTAATTTTTTCTGATGGCACATGTAAGATTTTTAAGGAATTTTTGAAAAACACGAATACAAAAAAGAAAACATTTTTTCCTGCTTCTTTGTATACATTTTTGCACTTGTTAATTTCATTAAATTCAAGTAAGAAAAAGCTAAAATAATAGCTACCATGTATCATGCTTATATGTGCTAAGCACTCTAATAATATTTTGCATAATTTTCCCGGTTTGTTTTGTAGCCCACTGACAAATGAGCAGGCTTAGGAGTGAGTCTGCTTGAGTTTGAATTCTGGCTCTCACAGTTACTAGCTTTAACTTTGGGCATGTTACTTAACCTCAGTGCCGCAGTTTATTCATTTGTAAAACTGACATAATAGCAATGCTACCTCTCTGGGAGTTGTTGTGAGAATTAAATGAGATAAAATACATAAAGCACTAGGCACATGTTAAGTGTTCAATAAGTCAGTTATTTATACAATCCTCACAACAATTCAAAGTGGTTCCCAAATGAAGGATTCCCACTTTGCTAATTGAGAAGACTAAAGCTTGGAGAGGTAAAATCATTTACCTGAGATAACATAACTTGTAAACTAAGGAGCTATGATTTGAACCCCAGATTCTTTGAACCCAGGATAGTAAATGACTGCTGCTATTGAGCTTTCAACTATTCACCCTACCAGTATAGCATTCCTTCTTCTGGTACATTTATCATCAAAAATGTCCACAGTTAATAATTAAGGGTCAACATTTAATACTTGTGTGGCCTTTAGATTAAAAAAGAAAACACAAAACAGGAGGAGGGGAAAAAAAAAAACAACCAACAACCTCAGCTATTCAGCCTTTTCTTCTAGCAACTTTAAAATCTAATCATCTCAACAGGAGCCTTTCCATTCCCATCATCCCTGAGCACACCTTAATAGTAAATGTCCTTCTCACCTTGGCCTGACTACACAGAACCAAACCCCACAAGCCATTTCCCTTTAAGAACGGCTTTATGTTTTGGTTGCTCTTCCCCAACTCTCCATGGATGCCTCTTTCTTGTATTCAGGCCGTCTGTGCTTCCTGCCACCAGAACCAAAGAGTGAGCACAAGGTAAGTCCTAGATGATACAAGTGGTAATGAAACAAGAAGCCCCAATTCAGATTGTTTGCATGTACAGTGCAAGGAAGAGCAGCCAGGGACACCAGCTCCCCACAGCCGTACACAGGGCAGCATTGGAACAGAAGGGCCAGGTGACTGCAAAGCACACCCTGTTGCTGAGAAGCCGATGCCATGCTGCAGCTAGTTTACAGGCTGCAACTGGGCCCAAGAGCCGGAGGACAAGGCAGAAAATCTCATGCATCATGGGAACCTGAGAGGGGATAAGAAACTGTCTCACAGCAGCCTCCTAGGAAGAAAGGAGGCAAGTAGAAAATGGCCTTGCTGCTCCTTACAAGCCTTGCATGCCCTCACGCTCCAGGAAGATTACAGAGTGTTCTGCCAAGATTTAGATTCAGCAACAAGTCAAGCCTGGCCTGTGTCCTATGTGGATGTGTACAAGGTCCCCAGGGCACCGTGACAGAGCCATTTCCCTTCACAAGCCAACTCACATGCTTCTGGAATCTTTTTCTGGCTGTTATGAACTGAATTGTGTACCCCACCACCACCAAAGTTCATATATTGAAGTCTGAATCCCTAGAACCTCAGAATGTGATTATATTTGAAGACAGAGTCCAAATAGGTAATTAAGTTACAATGAGGTGGTGATGATGAGCAGTAATCCAATATGACTGATGTCCTCATATGATGCTTAGGACACAGACACTCACGGAAGACCATGTGAAGACACAGGAAGAAAGTGGCCTCCTACTAGCCAAGGAGAGAGGCTGCATAAGAAACCAAACCTGCCAACACCTTGATTTTGGACTTCCAGCCTCCAGAACTGTGAGAAAATCAATTTCTATTGTTTAGCCACCTGATCTATGATGTTTCGTTATGGCAACACTAGCAAACTAACATGCTAGCTGACTGGGTTTGCCTCCTATTTTATTCTGTCTCAAATCCCCTTCTTGTTCCTCGGTCATTCTATTCTGCCAGGAAGGATCACCTTGGCACAGGCTTGGCACCTTGGCATACCTCTGTGCACAGGCTCCTCCTTGTAAGTTTCACTGTGTGGATGCCCATCCATCTGCCACTGCCCTGAGGCCCCTGTGTGCCCAGGCCACATGGAAAGTCTGGGCAGCCTCAAACAGAGCCTCAGGCCTGGCTTAGAATTTGGAATTTTTAGATACCTGTCATCTACACAGCTACTCAGTCCTAGAGGACACTGAGTCTAGAGTTGCCAGATAAAATATAGAATGCTTAGTTAAATTTGAATTTCAGGACTTCCCTGGTGGTGTGCAGTGGATAAGAATCTGCTGCCAATGCAGGGGACATGGGTTCGATTCCTGGTCTGGGAAGATTTCACATGCCACGGGGCAGCTAAAGCCCACGCAGCACAACTACTGAGCCTTCATGCTGCAACTACTGAGGCCCACATGCCTAGAGCCTAGAACCCGTGCTCTGCAATAAGAGAAGCCACCAGGATGAGAAGCCCGTGCACAGCAGCTAGAGAGTAGCCCCTGCTCATTGCAACTAGAGAAAGTCTGCATGCAGCAACAAAGACCCAGCACAGCCAAAAATAAATTAATTGGTTAAAATAAAATAAAATTATTTTTTTTAATTTGAATTTCAGATCAACAGTGTTTTAGAATAAGTGTATCCTAAATATTGCATAGGCTGTATGTCTATTAAAGAATTATTTACCTGAAATGCAAACTTAACAGGGTTTCTGTATTTTCACTTGCTACCCTACTAGGGTCCTGCGGAGAGTCCAGGGCACGCTCTGTTAAGGCACTTTGAGGGGGTTTCCTCCAGGTCCCTCCGCAGATCTTCTGGACCCAACGCTGGCCAGAGGCTGCAGCACTCCCCATGGCCTGGAGCCCAGCAGAAGCAGGCTTCTCAGGCCCACCTTGTCCTGATCCACATACTCAGAATAGCACCAGAGATCTGGAGTCCCCAAAGTTAGGAAGAGCAAGAAGGGACAACAGATCTAAAAGAGACAGAATTAGCATGGTTAAGAGCATTACCTTTGGGGTCATTCAGACCTGATTCAGAGTTAGCAACGTGGCTTGAGTAAAGCATGGAAACTCTCTCAACCTCAGCTGTCTCATCAGAGCATGGAGCTGCTGTTCCCACCTAACTCACGCTATCATCCATTGTGAGGAGCAAAGAGACAGGGCATGTCGGACCCTAAAGCCGTGGCTGACACAAAGCAGGTGCTCGAGAGGCGCTGGCACCACTACTGTGGAATCCTCTCCATCTTCATGCTCCCATCTCCCTGCTCCCATCTCCCACCCCAACACTTCTAGCACACACAGGTTCTCCCAACATGAGTCCCAGCAGAGTCTTCTTTTCTGAAGGCCTATAGCTTATGGCAAGCTCTGGGAGCTCCAACTCCTGGAATCTTTCCCAGGAATATTTGGGACGCAGAGACATGAGATAGAAAACAGATGGCTTCGGTTTTTTGTGGTGTGGACAGTGAAAGGTCAGTGAGCTCTGCGGGAGCGAGCACTGTGCCAAGGGGACCCGGACCATAAGATAACCGTCCTCACCTCTCTAGCCTAACACTCCCCTGTCTCGGACACCTGCTGACTACTCCACCAGGTCCAGGCAGAGCAGCATCAGCTGAGCCCCAGGAGCAGATTATGTCAGCACTCAGATCCAGCAAGGTGAGCTCAGGGACATCATTCCTGTGACACGTGACATGTGAAAAGTGACATGTTTGTTAGCAGAGACATGAAGTGGGAGAGTGAGACCACCAAGGGTGACCCCTGCCATTCCCCAGATAACTGGGCCAGCAGTGGGGTATTTACTGAATAAAATAGAACAGATTTTGCCTCTTCTCTGTGGATGTTGACCTCATTCTAGTATGTAGACTTCCCAAGGTGACTATTTCAAAATCGCTCTTTATTATAAGAACCAGTGTTTTATCCAGATATGTTGAGATAAAATTGTGATGAAATAAATTCACCCTAGGAAAGGCCTGGTTTCCATATTAGGAAAGTAAATTCTGCATCCAAGGACATTGGGTAATTACACCCTCGAATGTTTGTACCCTACTGAATGTTATGATGACTATGAGGGAACCAGATTCTCTTCCTTTCACCTTGCGTGGGTAGATCTCATCATCAGGATGTCAAGGCTACTGCAATGTTAGTACAGCCTTGTCAAATAGAGCCAACCCTTGGAAGCCCCCCAAACCAGAGCCTGTGGAAATTCAAAGAATTCTTCCCAGGATTTCTGCAACTCCTTTGTCTCCCAATGTACTCCTCTCTCTGACTTTCACAAACTTCTTCCCACATGAAGCATGAAATATTCCAAAGTTCACAGATTTTCATGGAAATGTTGGAGCAGGAACTCAATAACAGGATCACAAATCACAAATGAAAAAATACAAATGACTTCCTGGAGAACGCTAAATGTCAAGGTGTTCCCCTCTGCGGAGGATCCATGGCCTTCTCCGACTTTATCACTCTTCCTAGCTCTTTCCAACCCTGCCACTGTCTTCTCTGCTCTCCACTTCCCTTTCCTCTTCCTCATAAGAAGAAAAAGAATATTCCTCTCTCTTGTTCATGGCAAAGTAGTCCCCTTTCCACTGATTCTTCACCATCTGTAGATACCCGACTCCAGGATCTTGCCCACCTTAGTCAGCTTGGAATTTTCCTATAGAGAGATGTCTCCACCTCAGAGAAAAGCTTTTCACCTCCCTACACTGAGTTCATTTCTATTGTTATAGTCTAGACCTTTGAAGGATGACTTTCCTGCAAGATCAGGTGGTGGGTGGGTGAGTGAGGAAGGAGGAGACACAGTCCTGAATCAGCATCAACAAAATCAGGGCCTTCATCACCACCATCATTACATCATCATTACCATCATCCATTTCTTGCCATTTTACACCACACTGTACCATAACGGGTATTACAGGCATGATATCATTTCAGCCCCACAACAGACCTATGAGGTAGAAAGAGTATCCCATTTCACTGATGAGGACACTGGTGTATACTTGGCTGTGGAAGGATCTATGGCTAGCAGAGAGGGCAGGCTATACCAGGAAAGGCTTGTGAACATAACCCTGCCTTGTGAGTCAACTGAGAATTCGACTTGCCCTCCCAGGAGAAAGCTAGGTACTACCAGATTGGGGCAGACGGGGCAGAAAGGCTTGAACCAGGCAAAGGTATGGGTTTGCCTGGGGGTTTTGGGGTGGAGGAAGGTTAGGATTTTTTTTTTTTTTTAATGAGAGAAGAAGTTTTCACAGTGTTCTTGGGGGAAGGACAAGATACACAATTAGATGCTATAATGGGAAACAGGAAGGCTCTGGCCCCATGGAAATAGGGAACTGGTAGGAAAGGGACCAAGGCAAAGCTATGCTGGGTTTCTGGGAATAGAATCCAATTATTTTAAACCAGAGTGTTCAAAGGAACCAGGTCTGTGTGCTTGGCAATCACATTAGTTAGAGTATGGTCAGTGACCTATAGTTTGTAAACATAATTTTTTATAATCTTTGAGTGATTTTTGTGGTTTTCCTCATTTCAGTTTTTCTTTTGCTGTCTTTGTTATTCTTTTAGATGATGCCAGCCTACTGTATTTGTTATAAGGAAGATATAAAAAGGGGACTTTTAAAATTTATTTTTAAAAATTTTGATGCAATTTTAAAGGCTATTTCCATTTACAGCTATTACAAAATATTGGCTCTGTTCCTCGTTTTGTGTAGTACATCCATGAGCCTGTCTTACCCTCAATAGTCTGTGCCTCGAACCTCCTCATCCTGGATTGCCCCTGCCCCCTCCACTGGTAAGCACTGGTTTGGTCTCTGTGAGTCTGTGTCTTTTTTGTCGTAATGACTAGATTGTTGTATTTTTTAGACTCCACCTATAAGTGATATCACACAGTACTTGTCTTTCTGACTTACTTCATTTAGTATCCAAGTACATCCATGTCGCTTCAAATGGCAAAATGTTTGCTCTTTTTTATGGCTGAGTAGCACATATTTGTACCATATCTTCTTTATCCATTCATCTGGTGATGGACAATTAGGTTGCTTCCATATCTTGGCTATGGTAAAGAATGCTGCTATTGCGGGGGTGGTGGTGGTTTAGTCCCTCAGTCTTGCCTATTGTCTGCCAGGCTCCTCTGTCCATAGGATTCTCAAGGCACGAATACTGGAGTGGGTAGTCATTCCCTTCTCCAGAGGATCTTCCCAACCCAGGGATCGAACTGGGGTCTCCTGCATTGGCAGGCAGTTTCTTTACCACTTGAGCCACCTGGGAAACCTGTAAATTAAGAAGGGGACAACCAAATCTGCTTTATTTCAAGGACAGCTGTGAGGCTCTCAGAGATACCCATTATCATGAAGAAATCAGCTGGACAATAATTTCCAGCCTCTCAACTCCTCGTCAGCCTTTGGCACCAAAAACTTTACTGTCAACATCACGTGGACAGTTGTGGCAGTTTGCTGCGTGATCGTCAGAAGCCCCTGAGGCAGTGGGGCAGAAAATCCAGGCGATTCACCTAAACGCGCCAAACCCTAGATGGTTAGAAGCAGCTTCGTTTCAATCTCCGCTTTGTAGGAAGAGACTTGGCCAAGGGCTGCTTTTGCTTTGGCAAATGTCTTGTTTCAGGAAACCCAAAACATTTGTTTCAGTCAACAAATTCCTTTTTAAACACTCAATAGCCTGGCAGTTTCAAGAGAAAATATTTGGGTGGGTGGTTAATATTGTTTCTGAAAAGAAACAAAGGCTGAGATGTCTGTGGTTCAGACACTAGCCAGTGAAATATTAGGGCCAGGCATGTTTTGGAAACTTTTCCAGCCTGTGGAGGTGAGGAGAGGGGAGGGGACATCGGAAGGCATCATTGCGGTATGGCTGTCTTCTGCACACAGGAGCCGGTTCTCCCAGCTCCCAGGAGCAGCCCCAGCTCTTCCTGTTGCTGTGTTTCCTGCAGGTCATCCACAGACCAGACCTCCCACCACGAGGAAGGCTCAGGGGGATAGAGATGGATTCTTGCCCCCCAACCCCCACTTCCCTAAGAACTGCCCCAGCTCCCACTCCCCATATTAAATGACCTCACTCCTCCCAGGACAGAGTCTAGAACTCAGATTACATCAGAGAATTTGTCTCCCTCAGAAACTGGAATTGGGTCAGAGGTTCTGGTCAGGTACACGTGGGTGGGCCCAAAAAGTCATGTCAATTCAGGGTGAGGGCCTGTCATTCCTGAGCTTCACATACATAGGAATGTGGAAATACCTCTCTCTTCAATACACTCAAACCCCTGTCAGGTGTGGGTCCCATCCATTCTCAGGGATAGAACAGACTAAGGTTTTTCAGCAGCCACGTGAAGCTATTTCTCAAGGTCATACAATAATTCTCTAGAAAATCAAACCAGAATTTGGATTTCTTAAATCCAAAGTCAACTTGTACCGTATGAATGAGAACTGCTGCCTCCCCTGGAAGGCCACACACACACACATTCGATTACCAAGATAATGCAAATTAAGCTCTGACAGTGCTGTGTGCTAAGCAGCATTGTAACCAGAAAAATTTAGGGCTATCATCAAAACAGCTAGTATTCAGCAGAAAATTACCAGGCCCTGAAATCACTGTAGCTGGAAGATCTTCCAAATTATGTATATTTTAGGTTATGAATGTTACCTTCAGCCCTATTTTTAGCTTTCCACTCCTACAAAAGCATTTGTAAGAACAGAGAAAAATCTCTGTGACAGAATCTATTAAGTGTGAACTGCTCACCCGGTTATCTCTGAGGGCAGAAACACTACAGTTTCTCTGATTGCACTTCTTTTATTTTTGGAAAGTAATACAAATAGATTTTTAAATTTTCACTTCTTCATAGTAGAACGCTTAACACTTTGTAACATTCCTCAAGGTCTGCAAATGAAATCATTAACACTTCGTCTTTTTCAGGCATGAAGATGTTGAAAAGTCTGAAGAAACAGGATTTGCTTTTTCCTTGACATCCAGATACTAAAACCACAGCCAGAATGGTGTTCACAACAAAGTACCAAGCTGGTGGCTTAGATTTTTCTGAGGCAGGGATCTAATGCTTGATGATCTGACAATCTGAGGTGGAGCTGATGTAATAATAATAAAAACAGAAAAGTGAAAGTGAAGTCGCTCAGTCAGTCTGATTCTTTGCAAAATAGAGTGTGCAATAAATGTAATAAGGCGTTTGAATCATGCCTAAACCATTCCCTACCCCTCACCCCACCCCAGTTCGTGAAAGACTTGTCTTCCATGAAACTGGTCCCTGGTGCCCAAAAGGCTGGGGACCACTGCTCTAAGGAGTGTGTAGCATTCGTATTTCCCAGAAGTGGACAAATCACCCTGGTCTCCCTAAACCCCGCATGACCCAGGCTGAATGCATCACCTTCTCTCCAGCAACATCAGCACAGAATGAGTGGTCATCTACCTGAGGAGTTAAGATTCAGGGAGATGAAAAGCTGCAAGTAGAAGGTTAACTGAGGAACAGAAGAAGGTGGGAGGGGGGTCCCATGGGATATGGGCCCCGCATGAGGTGGGGCCTGAGAACTGAGGCTCCTCCACCACAGTGCACCTTTCTGGAGGCCAAAACTGCTCCCTCAGGTGCTCAGGGAGGATCAGAACTTTACGCTGCATCTCGAGGGCTTCTTTGCTTGGAGGTTATGAACAGAACCCCGCTCGGAGCACAGGGGAGAAGGCGCTCTGTGAATTTCTCCAAGCTGCCAGGTGGCAACTGTCACCATCCTTTCTAACCCCTGGGTCACTCACCAGGGTCTAACTAGAGAAGCTAGGGCCTTGATGAAGCCATGATTCACACCCACCCCTGCCATCGGTCACAAGGGGCATCAGAGAATCTGACCCTCAGCAGTGGGTCAAAGGAGCTCTCTTGACACCAGAGCACAGCATGGGACCCCAGGCCTGCAGTCGCAGCAGACATGCAAAGGGTTTTTTCCAAGTCTTAGCTCAGCTATTGTGGGGCCAACTTTCCTCACTTTTCTGAGACTTCAGTTTCTTCATTTGTGAGACAGACTATTATAGTATCATCTTCAAAAGAGTGGGGATTAAATGGGAAGCAAGCAGCAGATGTGGCTTCAATCCTTGGGTCAGGAAGACCCCCTGGAGAAGGAAATAGCAACCCACTTCAGTATTCTTGCCTGGAAAATCCCATGGACAGAGGAGGCTGGCAGGGTCCATGGGGTCGCAAAGAGTAGAACATGACTTAGCAACTAAACCCCACCACCTTGAAAGTACTTTGTTAGGTGCAATAAGATGTGAGACATTATCATGAATTCATGGGGAAACAGAGGTTCATTGTAATACATTCACACCGAACATACGGTCCTGTCTCTTGTTGTTGTTTAGTCACCCAGTCTGTGACCTCATGGACTGTAGCCTGCCAGGCTCCTCTGTCCTTGTGATTTTCCAGGCAAGCATACTGGAGTGGGTTGCCATTTCCTTCTCCAGGGCATCTTCCTGACCCGGGGATCGAACCCGTGTCCCTTGCATTGTCAGGCAGCTTCTTTACCTTAAGCCACCAAGGAAGCCCCAAAGTCCTGTCCGTAGGAAGTACTTAATGAATATTTGAGAACAAGGAAGATTATTTTAATTATTTCAAAGTATACTGATCCCCACCCTCACCACCCACACAAGCCACAGACCAGGGGTGAAAGAGAACGCAAGTCAGAAAGTGAGGGGAGGAGGGCGCACCCTCCGACCTCTGGTGGGAGCTGGAGATTCTAGGGGAGGTTTTTGGAGGTACCTGGGAGCAAGAAGACCAAGCATCAGCCTACTATAGGCATGGATGCTTTCTTTCCTTAAAAAAAAGAAAAAAGTAACAATCTTATCAGGCTTTAGTTTCCAGGCAACCATGTTCTATTGAGTCCCATGTTTTGGCAGTTCTTTGATGCATGAGTCATATTTATGGTGAACTCTATGCAGCAACTCCATGCAAAGGAACACAGCTTAGACCCAAACTGAGAATACGGTGGGGTTTCTTAACTTTTTCTGCGCCATGGACTCGTTTGGCAGTCTGGTGAAGGCTATAGGCCTCTTATAAGAATGTTGTTTCTAGATGTGTTAAAAGTAAATTGCATAGAATTATAAAGGAAACAAATCAAATGTTTTAAAAATTTGTGATAATCTACTTGCTTCATTATTAGCATAATTAATAGCAAGATCGAGTAGAAGTTCTACTGTAACTATCAAAATTGTGAAAGTGATGAGAACAGACAGTAATCCCTGGTACCCCAAGCATCGGGGTGTGACAGAGACTACCTGTGGTTTCTGCTGGCGACAGAGTCCAGGGGGCGGCTGGTGCTGCTGTGGTTTGCTGCTGTATTTGTAACAGAGGGAAATGCCGGATTTCATTTGGAGAATGGTAACTTCCTAGGTCCGTGAACTTCTTGAAACCTTTTCATAGTGCCCCCTGTTAGGAATCCCTTCTAAGGAAGCAAGCAATTCCAGGTTCTACCCCAGATGTAGCTTTCTCCCCGCTCCTCCATCCCCTGTTGTCTATCAAGGGTGCATTAACGTGAAATCCAAGTGGGGCTCTGCATGTAGGACCACAGTCATAAGTCTCCATAGAATAAAACTTAGAGAAGATTTCCCTCCAGGACAACAGGACCAACTTATTTATTATTTATTAGCTGGGGCATTAGGAGCCTCTTTTTAAAAAATTTTGTAATTAAAAAAAAATTTTTTTTTTAATTGAAATCCAGTTGGTTGGCTATGTTGTATTTGTCTAGGAGCCTCTTCTAGGCAGAGCCTCAGGAAGCCACGGTGGTGGTGGAGTGTGGGGACGTCACAACAGAAGTTAACACAGAAGCCAAGAGGATTGGAAGCAGAACAGATACATGTGTAGGCATGGTTGAGTTCGCTTGCTGTTCACCAGAAACCATTGCAACATTGTTAACTGGCAATACCCCAATACAAAATAAAAAGTTAAAAGAAAAAAAAAAAGATGAGAGGATGACAGCAGGCGAGGAGGACAGACTGCTGAGGGAAAGACACAGGTCTAGAACCAAGGGCATTTTTAACCCGCACCAAGTGCTGCCTTGCTCTGATTCTGAGCAGGGCGTTCTCAAGAAATGCAAAATGTTTGTTAAATTACTATCCCTAAGATCAGAAGAGTAATTTATGGAGCTTCTGAAAAAGAGGAATAGCAAAGCAGAGGTGGGGAACGAGACAAGGGCGCTATCCATTGTATTACCATGAGCCCCCTACTCCAAAACCTACAGTAGAATTCTATTAAAGCTCACAAAATTGTTGGTACAGATGGATTTCCTTTGGAACCCAGTGAAGGGACCAAGTTTTATACCAAGGCTAATGTGATGCTATATGAATGCAGGAGGCAGATGGACAGGGAGGCCTTGACTAGCATTTGGATCATATTCCAATAAATGATTGACCAATTGACCAACGTGGACAAGGCACCCCAAACCCAGATGTGGCTTTCTCCCTGCTCCTCCAACCCCTATTGACTATCAAAGATGTATTAAAGTGAAAGCCAAATGGGGCTCTGTATATAGGACCACAGTCATAAGTCTTCATTGGATAAAACTCAGTTTGCTACTTTGAACTGGGTCTGTTTTTTCATTCACTTCCAGATTAGGTAAATCATCCATTCAGACAGCACAGCTCTGATGACTGGCTTGAATCCAGGTTTTCAACTCTGTGCATTAAGGGTCTAAATGGAATTTCACACCTACTGGTTCCATCATTTATAACTGTCCTCATTTGGGGAGGCATGAATTTTCAGCTAGACTGAAAACAACATGTACAGTCCTCTGGAAACCTCCATCTCACCAAAATTATAATTAAAAAATACAATAGGAAAAATAAGCTTTTTGTTGATAAGACTTGACAGATGCTAGATAAGCACTCCACATACTCAGCTCAAATTTGTTAATTAACACAGACTTTGCTCATTACATTAAGTTAAAATACTGCAAAAGCAAGCAGGTTATGTATTAGAGTTTTTAGAGAAATAGAACCAATTAAATATCGATACAGTGATTTGTTATAAGGAATTGATTCACACAATTGTGGAAACTGAAAAGTCTCAAGATCTGTGGTCAGTGAGCTGGAGATCTAGGATTGCTGAAGGTGTAAGATCCAGCCCAAGACTTGTAGGTTGGAGACCTGGAAGAGCCCATGTTTGAGTTCAAGTCCAAAGACAGGAAAAACTTTGAGTCTCAGCTCAAGACAGCCAGGTAAGGGACTTCCCTAGCAGTTCAGTGGTTGAGAATCCACCCTCTAATGCACGGGACACAGGATTGACCCTTGGTCTGGGAACTAAGATCTGCTGTCCCTTGGGGCAACTAAGGCTGTGTTCAGCAACTACTGAGCCCACATGCTGCAACCAAGGTCCTGCGTGCGACAACCCAGACCTGATACAGTCAAACATTAATTCATTGTTTTAAGACAGGCAGGAGTTCTGCTCACTCAGACTTTCATTCTTTTCAGGCCTTCACTGGGTTCGATGGGCTCATCCACATGCAGGAGGGCAACCTGCTTTACTCCATCTATGGACTCAAAAGTTCATCTCGTCCAAAAATATCCTCACAGACACACCCAGAATAATGTTTGACCAAATGTATGGACACCCCATGGGCCATCAAGTCAGCACATAAAATTAACCATCACTGAGTCTAACAATGTATTCCAATTACGTGAGGTGAAAACAGACAAAGCTGATCCATTCTGTAAACAGTCAAGAGAGGGGCTGCTGCAGAGGGCCTTCTGGTTAGAGGCAGCATCTTACTTCCTGAGTTGATGGTGGTTACACTGGTATCTCATGTTGTGAACATATGCTGAGCTATATACTTGGGATTTATACCCTTTTCTGAATGTACGTTATACTCCAATTCCATACATTTTAAAGAGAAGGTGTGCGTGGGGGGTACTTGGTCTAATGGGAACATCTGTTGAAATGTGATAGTGAAAGTCGTTCAGTTGTGTCCAACTCTCTGCGACCCATGGACTATACAGTCCGGTGAATTATCCAGGCCAGAATACTGGAGTGGGTAGCCTTTCCCTTCTCCAGGGAATCTTCCCAACCCAGGGATCAAACTCAGGTCTTCTGCATTGCAGGCATATTCTTTACCAACTGAGCCACAGGGAAAGCCCAAAAATATTAGAGTGGGTAGCCTATTCCTTCTCCAGTGAATCTTCTCAACCCAGGAATCAAACCAGGGTCTCCTGCATTGCAGGTGGATTCTTTACTGAGATATCAGGGAAGCCCAATACTATCAGGGAAGTATTATCTCCAGGAGATAACATGTTTTCTTGGCTGGTATATTTCAGCCTCTCAGATTCCTGGATGGGGAACAGAATCCTACAGTCCCTGCTTTGATTCCCTTAAATGGAAGCCCAGTTGGGTTGAGGAGCATCTCTTTTGCCTCACGTGGAGTTCCTGACAGGAAGGACAAGGCACCCCTTGGCCAGGGGACCTTCACACTACTGCCATAAATACAGGACCCAGTTCATTTATGAGGCCACAGCTGCAAACTCTAGGCAAAACTGACCACACTAAGTTAACATCATGCAGCCAAGTTTTCTTCCATTTTTGTTTCTGTCCTGCTCCCCCAGAGTCTCCTTCTGAACATTTTTGCTTTGAAATTTCTGGGCAGAAAGAAATTGATTTAAAACCCGATTCATATCTGGCTCTGGGGAAAGCCACAGCACAAATGAGCTTTGGATGATTTTTTGAAGGCATATTGTCTGAAGAAATTTTTTTTTCCTCTTAATTCTTCCAAGTGCATATTCTTTGAGACTCAAATCAGGAGGCACCCAGGGAGATAAAAAAAAAAAATTGACTGGCTAGGTTAACCAAGGCAGAGAGCCAAACTAAATTGCTTGGCCTCCAAATTAAAATGCTGGCCTGAATCAAGTGCCTTGTTAAAATTCTTAAATTGAGTTTCTCTTTTCATTTGGTAGAGTGTTTACTTAGGCATCATGTCAATGCTGGGAAAAGTCTAACCTGGTGTGGGACTGTACAGCCACCCACGAGCTGACTGGCCTTCGGCACATTAACTTCTCTGAGGCTGTTTCCTCAAAGTTGAGTGTTGTGGGATGGATTTTAAATATACAAAGTGCTGAAGTCATTATAGTTACTCTGATGACTGATATATATTCATCATTGTTGTTGTTATTTCAACATTCTGAGAAGTCCAATGTGGGTCTGGCTTAAGAAGTCGAGGTAGTTTGAGGTAGCCATTTCTTTCTCCAGACGATCTTCCCAACCAAGGGATTGATCCCAGCTATCCTGCATTGCAGGCAGATTCAGCCCAAATAGAAGATAAACCCTCTATTCTTCAGGAAGAGTTTGTAACTTTCCATTCAACAGCATTTAAATAGAACCTAAACAAGGTTCAAGTCATCAATAGGTCTTGAATCTACCAGATTAGAGTATTCTCAATTAGGTATGCTTGTCTTCAATAAAATAGAATAAATGAAATGTATTTTAAATAGCTTTATTATGCTTGGCTTGGTGCTTGTATTATATTTGATTGACTCTTTTGATGACTTGAATGAAGGTAGGAGAGTAGTGCACTTAATTGCATTTTGATGAACTTACGGGTTTTTAAATCTTGGTAATCATAATTCACAATGACAAAAATAATTCAAAAGTACATAATAAATGTATTTAAGAATTGACAGTGAATTAATTTGGGGTGGGGGGATCCAAATTTAACCTTTTTCCTACCCTTAGAAAAATAATTTCTTGCATAGTAAGTTACAAAGTATAATAATAACAGTACTGAGGCTGATTTTAACAAGCATTTTAAAGATATGCTTACTGGAGAATATAATGAGGTTCTTCTCCCAGCAGGAACTAGAGAAAGTTTCTCTTCCTTAAATTATCATGTCAGATAAATCCAAGGTATGGGCTGAAAAGAAAATAATTATGTAATCCCTCTGCTTCAACATATCTCTTTTTTTAGGGAACATAAACTATTAGGAATATACTAGAGAGAATTTTAATATATGAGTCATAGCCTATGAATCATGGTAACACATCAAAAGGCTCTGATTGGGAAAAACTGAATTATATTCCTATTCCCACACTAAAATAATAACCCTCTTCTCTTCCCACAGGGCCAGGGAAAAACACGGGTTTTCAGCAGTGAACTTTAACTTCTTTTCTTTATTTCTTCCCAATTTGATTTTTATGGGGATCCAGTCTAGGATGGCTGGCTCCTTGAAGACTTACATTATTTAGGGCCCTTTTCCATCCAGCATGTAATTCACACTCACTCTCCCTCTGTCTCAAATTTCTTGCCCTCATTTGCTGTTATTTCTACAAAGATAAAAAACACTAGGTGATTTTTTTTTTAGCTTCAAAGCATTTTTATGATTATCTCATTGGATCATCTTAGCAACTCTGTAGAAAAATAGAAGTGATTCCCTATTTCTGCAGACCAGGAAACTTAAGCATGAGAGGTTAAGTGACTTCCCAAGGTCCAAGCCCCATAGTACCAAGTTAAGTAAATCAAGTCCCGCATCATCTTGTGGGCTACAGGCTGCACGGTTGTCACGGCAGGCAGGAGTGATGGATGGTGGGTTGCTAACAGACACAGTCAGGGCACGGACACTTTCTTTAACGGCAAAGAGCACAGAAACTTACAGAGATGGCGACATGGTGCAGGAGACAAGAAGACAAGGCAGAGAGAGGAGCTCTGGGCCCCCAGGCCCTGGACCTCCTCCCCTCCTGTCTAATTACAGCATGTCAGGCCCTCACCCTTGTCATCACCTACCACTGCATCCTGTCTGTAGCTCACTCTCAGACTGCTCTCCTCTCCGCCCCACTAACTCTATCAATATCCCAGTTCTAGCAACCCCGCGACCCCACTGAGACCTACCATCATACAACCTACAGACCTCCCTGCCCCCAGCTTCTTCATGTCGTCTCCTCTCTCCTTACTCACCGGCTTCTGTAACTATTCACTATGATCAGTCGCTCATGCCTCCACTGCTTTGCTCCTCTCTTAATTTAAGGCCTTCTGATGAAATCATAACTGTGGTTAATTTAACTCTCCACCTGCTCTGGGCCTGCACCTCCCAATGGCTGGACAAAAGCACCCAATCACACTCTCTAGTCACCCTTTAAATTCATGATAGTCAAGTGGGACCCGAATGTGCCCTGTTGTTCCATTGCTAAGTCATGTCCGACTCTTTGCAACCCCATGAACTGCAGCACACCAGGCTTCCTGTCCTTCACTATCTCCCAGAGTTTGCTCAAACTCATGTCCATTAAGTCGGTGATGCCATCCAACCATCTCATCCTCTGTCTCGCTCTTCTCACCCTGCCCTCAAACTTTCCCAGCATCAGGGTCTTTTCCAATAAGTCAGCTCTTTGCATCAGGTGGCCAAAGTATTGGAGCTTCACCATCAGTCCTTCCAGTGACTAGTCAGGACTGATGATGCCCTACAAACATACTATTAATATATTGAGTTGGTAAAAAAAATTCGTTTCAGGTTTTCCATAATATCTTACAGAATGAATATTTTGACCAACCCAATACTTACTAGCCTATTCTCTCTGCCACTCCCAGATTTCATACCTTCTCTTCATTCTCCAAATGTTCAACACCTCCTCCCCAAGCTCCTTCTCAGCAACCTTTCTGTGTATGTCACCAAGCAAATAGAAGCCATCAGGAAAGACCTCCTGCACACTCCCCACACCCCCACCCCCTGCACCTGTGTCTGAGCACTCAGCCTTCTCCCCTGTTACTATGGTGAACCATCCTGCTCTGACCAAGCCCCCTCAACCTATGGGTTCAAAACACCTTTCACCCACTCAAGGAAGTTGCTTCAGCCTATGTCTTCTCTCTCCTGCACCATCACGTCTTCTCTCTCTTGAACCATTCCCGTCAACATGGAAACATCTCTGGACTTCCCTGACAGTCCAGTGGTTGGGAGTCCACCTGCTAATGCAGAGGGCACCGTCCGATCCCCGGTCGGGAGATTTCCACATGCTTCAGAGCAACTGAACCCGGCCCCACAACCACTGAGCCCACGTGCTGCAGCCACTGAAGCCCAAGAGCCGAGAGCCTGTGCTCTGCACCAAGCAAAGCCCCCACAATCAGAAGCCCGCCAACAGCAACTACAGAAAGCCCACGTGCAACAACAAAGACCCAGTGCAGCCATAAATAAATAAATAACACAAAAATTTTAAAAGGAAGCATCTCTATTTCTTCTATCACTGCCTCTTCCAGCTACCAGCCTATTTCTCTTCTTTCCTTTACAACAAAATTCTTTCTGTCCTTCTGACACCACCAGTGTCCCTCCTCTTTCCTCCCTTGAGTCCTCCACAACCAGGCTTTCACTCCCACCACTACTGAGTAGCCCTCAAGGTCAGCAATGGTTTCCTGTCACCTATCAGCCCTCTTTCTGCTCGACCCATCAGCAAAATGTGACACAGCTGATGCTCCTTCCCTCTTGAACCTCTATCTTGACAGCAAGCACACCACGCCACCACACTCTCCTAGCTATCATTCTGCTTTTTAGCCACTTTTCTCAAGTTCCTTTGCTGCTTTTTTTCATGACCATCTTTAAATGGCAGTGTGCTCCAGCGCTCAGTATTGGTCCTGTTCGCTCTTGTGTCCATAACCAATTCTGAGAGCATCTTGTATGGTTTTAGGGCTTTAAATAATATGTGTATGCTGCTGCTGCTGTTGCTGCTGCTAAGTTGCTTCAGTTGTGTCCGGCTCTGTGCAACCCCGTGGACTGCAGCCTACCAGGCTCCTCCATCCATGGGATTTTCCAGGCAAGAGTACTGGAGTGGGTTGCCATAATATGTGTATAATGACTCTCAAATTTTTAATCTTCAGCAAGAACCTCTCTGCTGAACTTCATACCCACTTACCCAACTGCTACTTGAAACTCACTTGGGTTTTGACCGAACCTCTTCATGGGCTCCTAACTGAGTTCCCAATTCACTCACAAGCCATTCTAGTCATCTTCCCTGTTTTGGCTCAAGGCAAATATATTCTTCTAGGTGCTTAAACCAAAGGCATTACTATGATCCCAGACCACTTCCTTTGTCCCCCATCACATATCAGTCTGTTAGCAAATCTCACTGACTATACCTTGGCATCCAGTCCCATCACTTCATGGCAAATAGATGGGGGGGAAATGGAAACAGTGACAGATTTTATTTTCTTGGGCTCCAAAATCACTGCAGATGGTGACTGCAGCTATGAAATTAAAAGACACTTGCTCCTTGGAAGAAAAGCTATGACAAACTAGACAGCATATTAAAAAACATTTTTTGCCTACAGAGGTCCATCTAGTCAAAGCTATAGCTTTTCCAGTAGTCGTGTATGGATGTGAGAGTTGGACCATAAAGAAGGCTGAGCACCAAAGAAATGATGCTTTTGAACTGTAGTGTTGGAGAAGACTCTTGAGAGTCCCTTGGACAGCAAGGAGATCAAACTAGTCAATCTTGAAGGGAATCAATCCTGAATATTCATTGAAGGGACTGATGCTGAGGCTGAAGCTCCAATATTTTGACCACCTGATGCAAGGAGCTGACTCACTGGAAAAGACCCTGATGCTGGAAAAGATTGAAGGCAGGAGGAGAAGGAGATGACAGAGGACACGATATGGTTGGATGGCATCACCAACTCAATTGACATGAGTTTGAGTAAGCTCCAGGACATGGTGAAGGACAGGGAAGCCTGCTGTGCTGCAGTCCATGGGGTTGCAAAGAGTCAGACATGACTTATCGACTGAACAACAACCTTCAAAGCATATCCAAAATCCAACCAGTTTTCATATCCCCACTGCTGCCGCTCTTTTTCAAATTGCTATCATCCTTTGCTTGGATTACTGCAGTAGCCTCCTAGCAGGTCTCCCTGCTTCTGTCCTTGATCCCCTACAGTCTATCCTTATTAGAGCTTCCAAATGATCTGGTTAAATTCAATCACTCCACTACTTAAAACTTTCCAGTGCATTCCATTTCACAGAGGGACAGGCTTTAGCATGGACTATAGCCCCCACCTGATCTTGCCCCTCAGCTCCTGACCCTCCTCCCCTCTCCCCCACTCATTCTGTTCCAGCCATACCACCCTCCTTGGCCATAAGCCAGGTATCTGCTTCAGTCTGGCACTTTTTGCTCTGCCTGGGAAAAACACTTTTTCTCTCTAAACCTCAGTTTCTTAATCATAAAATGGGAACAATGCCATCCACTTCATAGGACAATTGAAGGATTAAATGCAATAGTTCATGTAAAGTACTTACTACAGTGCCTGACACATAGTAGGCACTTGGAGAATGGACATTAATTTTATTAGCAGTGAGAAAAGTTATAGGAGCTGCAGGAGCATGGCATGGAAAGAATCTTACTGCTAATTGAAAAGGCGGTTATCTGTTATCAAATGGATGCAGACAAGTTGCTTACCATTTCCACGGAAGAAATATGCTTTAGCTACAACAGGGAAGAGTCTCATTCAGCCTAGGAAAGATGTGCCTCATTTTTATTTTTACTTTTTATTGATGTACAGTTGATTTATAGTGTTTCAAGTGCAAAGTGATTCAGATATATATATATATATATTATATATATATAATATATATTCTTTTTTCAGATTCTCTTCTATTATAGGTTATTACAAGCTATTGAATATATTTCCCTGTGCTATATAGTAGGTCCTTGTTGATTATCTATTATGTATAGCAGTAGGTATCTGTTCAACTCAAATTCCAAATTTATCCCTCTCCACCCCTTTCCCCTTTGGTAACCATAAGCTTGTTTTCTATGTGAGTCTCTCTTTTATAAATAAGTTCATTTGTACCATTTTTTTTTTAGATTCCACATATAAGTACTACCATATGCTATTTATATTTCTCTGTCTGACTTACTTTACTTGGTATGATAATCTCTAGGTCCATCAATATTGCTGCAAATGGCATTATTTTATTCTTTTTATGGCTGAGTAATATTTCATTGTATATCTATACCACATCTTCTTTATCCATGCATCTATCGATGGTCATTTAGGTTGCTTCCCTGTCTTGGCTACTGTAAATAATGCTGCTGTGAACACCAGGGTGCATGTATCTTTTCCAATTAGAGTTTTCCTCTTTTCTGGGTATATACCCTGCACTGAGACTGCTGGATCATATGGTAGCTCTATTTATAGATTTTTAAGGAACTTCCATACTGTTCTCCATAGTGGCTGTACCAATTTACATTCCTACTAACAGTGGAGGGTTCCCAAGTGAGTCCAATGTTAAGAGAAAGTAACTATGCTGCTGCTGCTGCTAAGTCGCTTCAGTTGTGTCCGACTCTGTGCGACCCCAAAGACGGCAGCCCACCAGTCTCCCCCGTCTCTGGGATTCTCCAGGCAAGAATACTGGAGTGGGTTGCCATTTCCTTCTCCAATGCATAAAGTGAAAAGCCAAAGTGAAGTCACTCAGTCGTGTCCGACTCTTAGCGACCTCATGGACTGCAGCCTACCAGGCTCCTCTGTCCATGGGATTTTCCAGGCAAGAGTACTGGAGTGGGATGCCATTGCCTTCTCCAATGGAAGTAAGCTTTTCTAGAGAAGCTCTGACATTGCATTGATACAGACTTTTTTTTTTTTAATCTAGTCACAGACACCCTGGACCTTTGGGTTGAGAAGTCTAAGATCAGAAAAGAGCCACAAACATGGCTCTTCCTCAAAAAGGCTGCAAACTCCACAGCAAAATGGGGCAGCTGATCAGACCTTTGGAAGCTAATAGGGGTACATTGCAACTCCCATACTCCATTTGTTCAGTTCCCCTCTCTGCCCTTTTTAAAATCTGTATTTTAAATTTTCATCTCTCAGCTTGCATTTTTCCCCGTCTCCAGTCACACTGATGGAATTCAAGCACTTAGCTTTGAAAACCTCAGGTTCGTATAAAGGCTGATGAAAGACAACTCATCAAGATGAGAAGGAGAAAAGCATGCTGTCTTTTCTGGAAGCTGGAGGAAAATAGGTACTCTTCTGCATCATAAAATATCCTTGCAAATATTGACTTCTAGCAAAAAAAATCTGGTATGATACTGGTATTTGAGAAATTGTCTTGAAAAATAACCTTTAGCCCTTAAAATACTGTTTATCTCACCACCTAATTTGTTCCTTGGTAGTAATTCTATTAAAATTGACATCTCTGTCTTCTAAACACGTGTGAGTTTCATGTGTTAGGCAGGAAGAAGATCATCATCCTTCTTCTCCCACAGGCAAAGAGGTAAAAGAAAATTCAGGACGTCATTGAATTTTTATTTAAACAAGTTTGAAAGTCTGTGTCTCACTTGAATTAATAGCATTAGCAGATCAGGGTGACTGGATCCTCAGCTCATCTATAAATCAGTGGTTCTCAGCCTTGGCTGCATCTTTGAATCACCTAGTGGGGACTGGCTGGATGGGAGATTAGTGAATAGAATTACTAGGGAGTTTAGTCTGGCCCCAGCCTGGGCTAGGTAAAATTAAATCAGAATTTCTGGAGAGGGGATGCAGGCGCTAGTGTAATTTTAAACAAAACGCAGGGGATTCTAATGTGCCTCCGGGGCTCGGAACCACCGGCGCTGCTAAACGAACATTTCGTTGTTAACCTGAAGGAGAGCTTTGCCCGTCATTCATCAGCACTTTCTGATTTGCCAGGACTTTCTTGACAAATAAAAGGCTCCATTAGCAGAAAGAGACTATGATTAACCCAAACTCATACCATTTACAATATAATTCCTCTTATTATTTCCAAATAATAAAAGCCCTTTTATTTTGGTGTTAAATTTTTGTTTAGTAATATCCTACTTTTAGAAAAACAAAGTCCTCAGATTTCTCTCTTAAACACTCCAACTTTTGTCTTTACAAGGAGACTTTTGCCTGGTGGGTAAAAACTTTAAAGGCAATTAACCCTCTTCCTCCTCATAAGCAAAATAAAAGCACTTTAATTTAATCAGAGGATACCTTTGTTTACTACAACTCTGTCCCAGAAGCAAAGGTGTCTCTATTGTGGGAGTCCTTTGGTGTCTGTGTTTCTATGTATTCTTTTTTTAACTTCTTATTTTGTATTGGAGTAGAGTTGATTCACAATATTGTATTAACTTCAGGCATACAGCAAAGTGATTCAGTTCCATGTATGGATGTATCTATTCTTTTTCAAATTATTTTCCCATTTAGGTTACTATAGAATGTTGGACAGACTTCCTTGTGATGTACAGTGGGTCCTTGTTGGTTATCTTTCTTTTCTTAATTTTTTGGGTTGCACCAATGTATCTTAGTTCCCCAGCCAGGGACTGAACCCGGGCTCCCTGCATTAGGAGTGCAGCGTCTCAGCCACTGGACCACCAGGGAAGTCCCTGATTATCTATATTAAATACAGCAGTGTGTACATGTCAATTCCAAATTCCCCATCCGTCCCTCCCCCTCCCCCTTTCCCCCTGGTAACCATAAATTCATCCTCTAAAGTCTGTGTGTCTTTCTGTTTTATAAACAAGTTCATTTGTATCATATTTTTTAAGATTCTGCACATAAGTGATATCACATATTTGTCCTTCTCAGTCTAAATTAGTATGATAATCTCCAGGGCCATCCACGTTACTGCAAATCTAGGTATTCTATATAGAGCTGCACTAATACTGTAGCCAATTATCACATGTGGCTATTTAAATTTAAATTAGTTCAAATTAGAAATTCAGTTCCTCGGGGAGACTAGCCATGGTGTAAGTACTCAATAGCCACCAGTGGGTGCCCAGATATTGAATATTTCCGTCACTGCAAAAAGTCCCTACTGGGTAGCACTGAACTCAAGAGTGTGACTTAGTTCACCCAGCTGTTGCAGGAAGGGGCTCTAGAGTGGACTCTTGGCTAACACTCGAAAATGAATTGTCCAAGGAGGCAACGCACTGATGAGGCAAGATTTTATTGGGAAGGGGTGGCTGGGCGGAGAGCAGAAGGGTAAGGGAACCCTCTACCACAAGGCTCACAGTCTCAGATTTTACCGTGGTGGGGTTAGTTTCCAGGTTGTCTCTGGCCGATCATCGTGCTTGGCCTATATTTGGTCTGACTCAGTCCTTCTTGCTGGCCATGGGCATCTCTCAGCCAAGAGAGATTCCAGCATGCAGGATTCTGGGAGGTTGGCAAGACAAATGGGCTGGCATCTCCTCCCTCCTCCTTTTGTCCCCACCCAAATCCTCCTTGTTAGTGTTCAGTGGCATCTCCCTGCTCTTTATGGGGACTGCCTATCATGAGACAACTCAGGCAAGTGATTATTATCAAGCCTGGCCATGGCAGGCAGTTTCAGTCAACATTCCCTAACACAACCGTACATGGTTTCACTCCTGGACTTTAGTGGAAAACGGAGGCCCACCACCCTCACAGTAGAAGGGTCAGCTTCTCCAGGTCTGAGCTGTGAGGTGATGATGGAAGTGAGAAATCTTTTTCTTCTGAACAGTTAACCCTTCTCAAGCGCTAGTAATATCATTCTGTGTATAAACTGGATTGGAAAGCTGAGCACTCTGTCAATCTAGAGAACAATGTGATCCGTTTAGCTGCAAAGACTTCGCCAGGAAAACAAACGTAGCTGCTGACCTGCTGTTCATTTCTCCCCGCTGTCTAACTGCCAGGACCTCTACAGTGAAGGCCGCAGGGAGGTGCATGTGACCTCACCCCACACCGGCACTTCAGACAGATGAATCTCAATGCCACTAGGTGAGAGAGCTGAATACACAGGAGACCGCTGCTCACCAAACATTTGTCAGAGCTGAAAAGTCACCATCTTTGGTTATTTCTTTCCTCTCTGCAGGAGGGCAGGATTCCCAAGCAGTGAGGGCCAGGTGGGCCCTGGGTGCTGCTCTGAGCTTTCCTCCGGTTGGCAGGCAGCACAGCTCTGAGTGCACGTGTTGCGCTCAGGGCCCAGAGATGAGGGCTCCAGGCTGTGGTCCACTCCTTGGGGAAGCAGAACAGGGTGCCCCGTGCAGAAGCCAAATGGGAGCAATAACACTCCCTGATCCTTGCCATCATGGCTGTGGAGAGTTTCTGCCTCTGTCGGACGCAAAACCAGATGCATATGGGCGTTCACACATATTATTGAGACAGTCGTGTCAGCAGCTCTCTGATCACACATTTTTCCTTTGAGTGAACAGTGGAAATACACCTACATTTCCCTACTTTAAAGTTTGAAAAGTGTTCAAATGTGTAGTAAATGTTCAGAGGAAAGGAGCTTGGTCCTCGGCAAATTGTTGAACTGCAGGGGTTGGCAAAGAGTATTGATAAAGTGGACTAGGGTGACTGGAGGCAGTGACATGGATGGGGAGACCCTCACGGCAAGGCAAATGCAGGATATGTGTGACTTTGAGGCTCCGGAGGTGTGAGGTCTTTGGCTTTGACTGTGAAGGGATCTAACCTCAGATGGCTCCTTCACTGAGTTAGTCATTAGCAGAGCTCGGGAAACAGGCTAACACCCTAAGTTAGCTTATTAAAAGAATTAGGACTCCCTGCATCCACTGCAGCGGGCGTGGGTTCCATCCTGACCAGGGGACTAAGATTCCTCATGCCCTCTGATGCAGCCAAAAAAAAGTTCTGTTCAGCCCAGGAGCCCAGAGCCTGGCTCAGGATACCAAATGTGTAAGGACTGGAATGGCAAGGACTTAACCCATCAAAGTAATAACGACAGCTCTAAAAATATAGTGAGAGGGCTTAATAAGCAAATAAATAAATAGATAAATTTTTTTTTAAAAAAAAAAGAAGAAATAAAAGGCTTCCAATTGGGAAGGAAGAAACCAAATGATCTGTTTTTGAAGATGACATCATCTTACATATAGAAAATTCCACAGGCTTCCCAGACAGCTCCATGGTAAAGAACCCACCTGTCATGCAGGAATCACTTGTTCAGTTCCTGATCTGGGAAGACCCCACAAGCAGCAAAGCAACTAAGCCCTGTGCTCAACAACTACTGAGCGTGTGCTCTAGAGCCTGGGAGCTGCAACTACTGAAGCCTAAGCGCCTAGAGCCTCTGCTCTTCAACAGGAGAATCCACTGCAATGAGAAGACTGCACACAACTAGAGACCAGCCCCCACGCACCGCAACTAGAAAAAAGCCCACGTGGCAGTAAAGACCCAGCACGGCCAAAAATATACAAATAAATAAAACTATAAAAAAGAAAGCCCTACGAAACCCAGTAATAAAATATTAGAATTAATAAACGAATTCAGCACGGTCACAGAATACAAGATTAATGTACAAAATTCCATTTGTATGTATTCTGTACAAAATCTAATTGTTTCAATGAACAACACAAAAATGAAGTTAAGAAAATTTTATTTACAATCGCATCAAAAAGAATAAATGCAACAAAATAAAGGCAAATTTTATATTTTGCAAATTACAAAACTTTCTTGAGAGACGAAGACCAAAATAAATAGAAAGATATCCCATGTCTATGGATCAGAAGACTTGACATTGTTAATTTGGCAATATGCTTCAAATTAATCTATAGATTCAATATAATCTTTGTCAAAATCCCAGCCAACTTTGTGCAGAAATTGGCAAGTTGATCCCAAAATTCACAGTATTGCAAGCAACCTAGAATAGCCCAATCTTGAAAAAGAAAAACAAAATTGGAGGACTTATACTTCCTAATATTAAAATAGGACTGAGCTACAGTAATCAAGACAGTATGATACTGGCATAAGGACAGACTTACAGACGAATGGAATAGAATTGTTGTTCTGTCACTGTTACGTCTGACTCTTTGCGACCCCATGGACTACAGCACACCAGGCCCCTCTGTCCTTCACTATCTCCCAGAGTGTGCTCAGACTCATATCCATTGGGTCGGTGATGCTGTCTAACCATCTCATCCCCTGCCACCCCCCTTCTCCTTTTGCATTCAACCTTTCCCAGCATCAGGATCTTTTCCAATGAGTCAGCTCTTCACATCAGGTCCTAGAGCTTCAGCTTGAGTCCTTCCAATGAATATCCAGGGTTGATTTCCTTTAGGATGGACTGGTTTGATCTCCTTTCAGTGCAAGGGACTCTCAAGAGTCTTCTCCAGCACCACAATTCAAAAGCATCAATTCTTCAGCTCTCAGCCTTCTTTATGGTCCAACTTTCACATCAGCACAGACCACTGGAAAAACCATAGCTCTGACTATATGGACCTTTGCCAGCAAAGTGATGTCTCTGCTTTTTTAATAGCTGTCTAGGAAGCTTTCCTTCCAAGAAGCAAGCGTCTTTTAATTTCATGGCTACAGTCACCATCTGCAGGGATTGAACAGAATTGCAAGTCTAGAAATAAATCCTCACTTTAATGATTAACTTTTTTTGTCACTTGAGTTTTGACAAGGGTGCCCAGACAATTCTATGGGGAAAGAATAATCTTTTCAACAAGTTGCACAGGGATGACTTGATGTCCCCTTTCTTATACCACACACAAAAATTAACTCAAAATGGATCATGGACTTAAATGGAAGAGCTAAAACTACAAACTCTGGGAAGAAAACATAGAAGTAAATCTTTGTGACCCTGGGTTAGGACTCATAGCATAAGCAGCAAAAGAGAAAATAGATAAACTGGACTTCATCAAAATTGAAGACTACTGTGCTTCAACTGATACCATCAAGAAAATAAAATGCCACCCCACAGACTAGAGGAAAATACTGGCAAATCATGTATCTGATAAGAGATTTGCATCCAGAACATATAAAGAACTCTTGCAACTTAATCATGAAAAGACAACAGAATTTTTAAATGGGCAAAAGATCTGAATAAGCACACTTCTCCAAGGAAGATATACAAATAATCAATAAGCACATGAAAAGACATTCAAAAATGTCTCATTAGCCATTGGGGAAATCCAAATTAAAACTACAATGAGATATCACCTCTCAAAAAGTATAATAAAAGAGAAAAAAAAGTTGATGAGCATATGGAGACATTGGGACCCTCATACATTGTTGATAAGAATGTGAAACTTTGGAAAACAGTTGGCAGTTGCCCAAAATAATAAGACTAGAGTTAAGATATGACCAGGGATTCTACTCATCAATATACAGCCAAGAGACTGAAGCATGTCCACACAAATACTTGCACGTGAATGTTCATAGCAGCATTGCTCATGATACCTTAAACCTGGAAACAACTCCAAATGCCTCTCAACTGATGAAGTGATAAACCAAATGTTTATATATCTACTCGATGGAATATTATTGGGCAATAAAAAGGAATGAAGGGGGCTTCCCCAGCAGTCCAGTGGTTAAGAATCCGCCTTACAAATCAAAGAATTCAGGTTTGATTCCTGGTTGCAAAATTAACATCGCACATGCCACACAGTGTGCCCGCCCCCCCCCGAGAAGGAATGAAATATTGTACTGATACATGCTACAGTATGAATGAGCCTTGAAAATACTGTGCTAAGTGAAAGAAGCCAGACACAAAAGATCACCTATTATATGACTGTATTCATTTAAAACGTCCAGAATGGGCAAATCTAGAGAGACAGAAAGTAGTTTGGTGGAGGCCTGGGCATTAAGGAGTGGAAGAGGAAAATGATGGCTAATTCACAGAAGTTCTTCAGGATGACGAAAATATTCTAAAACTGATGATGCTGATGGTTGCACAACTCTGAATAAACTAAAGCCATTAACTGTACATGAAATAGGCTAATCACAAAGTCTATAACTTATGTCTCAATAAACCTAGTAACCAAAACAAAATCAAAAATCTGTGATGCCCCCTTCTGAGTGTGAATGCCTATCAATCCCTACTCAGCCCTAAGATAGCAGCCCCCAACCTTTTTGGTACCAGGAACCAATTCATGGAAGACAAGTTTTCTATGGACGGAGGTGGGGAGGGGAGGGGGGAATGGTTTCAGGATAATTCAAAAGCATTACATTTATTGTGCACATTACTTCTATTGTTATTATATCAGTTCCACCTCAGATCATTATCAGGCATTTGATTACAGAGGACTCTTGCCCTAATAGACACTTTTTTCAAGGTGGACCCGCAGGCTCTCAGGCCTATAGTGGGCCTGGTAAACCCCACTCTGCATATTCAAACATCCCTTAAGGTTTCTGCATGCTCAGTTGCTCAGTTGTGTCCAACTCTTTGAGACCCCATGGCCTGTAATCCTCCATACTCCTCTGTCCGTGGGATTATACCAGCAAAAATCTTGAAGTGGGTTGCCATTTCCTCCTTAAATCTTCCCCATCCAGGGCTGGAACCTGAAAGTGAAAGTAAAGTCCCTCAGTCGTGCCGACTCTTAGTGACCCCATGGACTGCAGCCCACCAGCCTCCTCTGTCTATGGGGTTTTCCAGGCAAGAGTACTGGAGTGGGTTGCCATTGCCTTCTCCAGTAAGCCTCCTACAATTCCTGCATTGGCTGGCCAGTTCTTTACCACTGAGCCACCTGGGAAGCCCACATCTTGAGGCTGGAGATGCACTCAAAGGCTTCAGGCTCAGGAAATAAAATCTAAAGTAAGAGCTAATCATTGATAGCAAGCAGGAGGATGTACTTAACTTGTACCTAGCTTGTACCTAACTTTTCTGTTTCTTAAATATTACTTAGTGTTTTCTATTTATTTTGTGAATCAAGGGCAGTGCTTTGAGATAGCTAAATGACCACTGAGGAAGTCCCAAATGTTTATACTTTTATTCGGACATAATAGACGTGCTCCTTACTGACCTCCATTTAGCAGGTTCATCCCATTGCTCCTGCTCTCCATGCCTGCCGCAGGCTGCCCTGCCAGGGTTGCGTTGGGAGCCCCTGGAACCTCTCCGTGGTGAGATTGCTCTTCCAGACACCGTTACATGTCGGCCCCTTCAGCTAGAAGCATCCTTGGCTGAAGCAAATTGGTTGCTTGCAAACATCCAATTTTGTTACTCACAAATTTATTTATGCTAATCTCACTTATTTTAACTATGAAACCTAAAAGTATATATAGAAACCAATGACATATTAGGGTAAATGTTTCTATGGAAACTAAGTGGAAAGCTTTGGAAAGATGAGATTTAGATGATCTACTATTTTTTGGTTTTTTAGTGCTACCAACGGGAGAGATAAGGGCTTCCGAGGAGGCTCAGCTGTAAGAATCTGCCTGAAATGCAGAAGTGCATGCATGCATGCTAAGTTGCTTCAGTCATGTCCAGCTGTTTGCGACCCCACGGACTGTAGCCCGCCAGTCTCCTCTGTCCGTGGGATTCTCTAGGCAAGAATACTGGAGCGGAATCGAACCTGTGTCTCCTGCGACTCCTGCATTGCAGGCAGATTCCTTACTGCTGAGCCACCAGGGAAGCCTGCAGTGGAGGAGATGAGAGTTCAGTCCTTGGGTCACAAAGATCCCCTGGAGAAGGAAACCGCAACCCACTCCAGTATTCTTGCCAGGGAAATCCTATGGACAGAACAGCACGGCAGGCTACAATTCATGGAAACACAAAAGAGTTGAAAATGACTGTGCGACTATGTAACAAGAAATGGGAAAGATATCCATCAAAAATTAAAGAAAGAAATTGTGATAATCTGGAAGAGTTGAGCACTCAGATTATTGAACATCTGTCTATATTCTTGCTCCACATAAGCAACCAAAACTGGATAGTGTTTATAATGAATTATGAATGTGGCTTATGCAAGAAATCACACAGAACTCCAATCAACTGATCCTCAAAAAGAAGGACTCGGCACCAGATCAGCAAAGCAATGTTCATTTTGGGTTTTAGTTTAAAATGTTCAATATAGATCTTTGTTTGTTTGTTTAAAATATAACCAGTGTAGAGCAACTTCTGTTCCTCAAATTTGCTTTTTAAATGTGTGTGCATTTATGTATTTTTGGCTGCGCTAGGTCTCTGTTGCTGAAAGCAGGCATTCTCTAGTTGCAGCAAGTGGGGGCTACTCTCGAGTTATGTCACAGTGCTCAGGCTTCTCATTACAGTGTGAGCACAGGCTCTAGGGGGAGGACTTCCGTAGTTGCTGCTCATGGGCTTAGCTGCTCCACAGCCTGTAGGATCTTAGTTCCCAGACCAGGGATCAAACTCATGTCCCCTGCACTGGCAGGCAGATTCTCAACCCCTGGACCACCAGGGAAGTCCCCTTTTTCTTTAAAATTGAAATATGGTTGACTTACAATGTCATGTTGGTTTCATATGTACAGCAAAGTGATGCAGGTGCATTCAAAGGACGGAAATTATGACTGACAACACCAAGCGTTAGAGAAGATGTAGCTCAGTGGGCTGGGTCCTTCCTTGCAGAGGAAGCAGGTATTAGAAGCACTTTGGTAAACAGTTAAAGATAATAGTGTAAAGCTAAAGACCTAGGTATCCTGTAACTTAACAATTCCATCTTTATTAATACACTTAAGAACACTCTTATACTTTTATACCAAGATATATATACAAAATTGTTCTTAATAGCAGACCATGGGAACAACCCAAGGCCACAGACAAGAGAATGAATAAACGACCTGTACTATAGTCACACAGTGAAACAGTAGTCCACCCAACCACACACAACAATATTGTCCAGTTATTTATCACTGTGTAACAAAACAAGACTTATTTGGCTTAAAATATAAAGGCTTAAAACAGTCACCTTATTATATTTCATGATTTTGTGGCTCAAGAATTTAGGCAGGGCTCACCTCTGCTTAAATTCTGCTCAGTATCCCATGCGATACTAAGGTCACCCATTCAGCTGGTGGATGGGCTAATCTGCAGGGCCCAAGGCAGCTCTGTTCACATATGTGACAGGGTGGCAGTGGTGGCTGAAGGACTGGACTCAGCTGGGAATGTCCATCAAAGAGCCTTTGTGTGGACTCTCGAGCACAGTGGTCTCAGAGTAAAGGGATGTCTTACATGGTGGTCCAGGGATCCCAACATGTTCAAAGAGACAGGAAGGTTAAGCGACCAGTTTCTTAAAGCATGCACCCCAGAACTGGCACAGCATCACTCCATCTGACTTTACTGGTCACAGCAGGCACAGAGATCACCCAGATTCAAGTGAAGGGGCCAGCAACCTTGCTTCTCATGGGAGAAGGGTTAAAGAATTAGTGACTATCTTTTATCTTCTGTGAATATAGACAAATCTTTTCACTCCAAGTCACATCAAGAAAGTTGCCTATATTTGCACAAAGACAGACATATAGATCAATGGAACAAAATAGAAAGCCCAGAGATAAATCCACACACATATGGACACCTTATCTTTGACAAAGGAGGCAAGAATATGCAATGGAGTAAAGACAATCTCTTTAACAAGTGGTGCTGGGAAAACTGGTCAACCACTTGTAAAAGAATGAAACTAGATCACTTTCTAACACCATACACAAAAATAAACTCAAAATGGATTAAAGATCTAAATGTAAGACCAGAAACTATAAAACTCCTAGAGGAGAACGTAGGCAAAACACTCTCCAACATAAATCACAGCAGGATCCTCTACGATCCACCTCCCAGAATTCTGGAAATAAAAGCAAAAATAAACAAATGGGATCTAATTAAAATGAAAAGCTTATGCACAACAAAGGAAAATATAAGCAAGGTTAAAAGACAGCCTTCAGAATGGGAGAAAATAATAGCAAATGAAGCAACTGACAAACAACTAATCTCAAAAATACACAAGCAACTTATGCAGCTCAATTCCAGAAAAATAAACGACCCAATCAAAAAATGGGCCAAAGAACTAAATAGACATTTCTCCAAAGAAGACATACGGAGGGCTAACAAACACATGAAAAGATGCTCAACATCACTCACTATTAGAGAAATGCAAATCAAAACCACAATGAGGTACCACTTCACACCAGTCAGAATGGCTGCGATCCAAAAATCTGCAAGCAATAAATGCTGGAGAGGGTGTGGAGAAAAGGGAACCCTCCTACACCGTTGGTGGAAATGCAAACTAGTACAGCCACTTTGGAGAACAGTGTGGCGATTCCTTAAAAAATTGCAAATAGAACTATCTTATGACCCAGCAATCCCACTGCTGGGCATACACACCGAGGAAACCAGAATTGAAAGAGACACATGTACCCCAATGTTCATCGCAGCACTGTTTATAATAGCCAGGACATGGAAACAACCTAGATGTCCATCAGCAGATGAATGGATAAGAAAGCTGTGGTACATATACACAATGGAGTATTACTCAGCAGTTAAAAAGAATTCATTTGAATCAGTTCTGATGAGATGGATGAAACTGGAGCTGATTATACAGAGTGAAATAAGCCAGAAAGAAAAACACCAATACAGTATACTAACACATACATATGGAATTTAGAAAGATGGCGATGACAACCCTGTATGCAGGACAGCAAAGGAGACACAGATGTGTATAACGGACTCAGAGGGAGAGGGAGAGGGTGGGATGATCTGGGAGAATGGCATTGTAACAGATATACTATCATATAAGAATTGAATCGCCAGTCTATGTCCGACGCAGGATACAGCATGCTTGGGGCTGGTGCACGGTGATGACCCAGAGAGATGTTATGGGGAGGGAGGTGGGAGGGGGGTTCAAGTTTGGGAATGCATGTACACCCGTGGTGGATTCATGTCAATGTAAGGCAAAGCCAATACAGTATTGTAAAGTAAAATAAAGTAAAAATAAAAAATTAAAAAAAAAAAGAAAGTTGCCTATATTTGAAAGTGAAGTGATTTTAAATCTAAACCAAAATGACATCCTTGAGTGTTACTGACATTTCTGTGCTGATAAGACAAATACATGGTCAGAGGACCACTGATCGGTTACCAGTTTGTGAATACCATAAACAAAATGACAGGAAAGTAGGCTGTTTGGTCTTCTCAAGGTCAAAACCAAACCAAAGCCAGTTAGCAGACTGGGGCCAGAAGCTGAAACAAAAGCCCAATTGTCATGCGTCTTTTGACCTAGAAATCTAACTTCTAGAAGTCTATTCTAACAGTAGTGGATAAATGTGACTCTGTTCAACATCCACCCTTGTGGGGACCATAGTTCCTTCCCTTGGGGAATTTTTCCTCCTCCTTCTCAGCTCTGTGGCTCTGGTGAAAGCTGCCAATCACAGGGCCCATTGTCAATCCCAAAGCGGGTGTCCACTCACCCCAGGCCAGAGCAGTCAGAGCCCTTACAGGGGATTTTTTACATACAGGGGCAGAGATCAAGTATGTTCTTCCTTTTGGGGTTTATGTTTGGTGGTGGTTTATTTACTAAATTGCGTCCAACTCTTGTGACATCATGGACTATAGCCCGCCAGGCTTCTCTGTCCATGGGAGTTTCCAGGCAAGAATATTGGAGTGGGTTGCCATTTCGTTCTCCTGGGGAATCTTCCCAATCCAGGGATTGAACCTGGGTCTCCTGCATTGCAGTCAGACTGTTTACCAACTGAGCCACCAGGGAAACCCGAGTTTTGTGTTTAGATCTCTTAAAGCTGGAGCTACCTCAGGGCATATTCCTGACTCAGATAGGAAGATTATATAGAGTTGGAGAAAAGAAGACCTAGTCAGAGGACAAAGCAAGGGCCTCCTTTGAGCCCTCAGGACCAGTCAACCCTGAAGCAGCTCTTCTTCTATTACGGAAGCAAATACATTCCATTTTTGCCTCAAGCTCGTTTGAGTTGGGCTTCTATGGCTTGCAACTGAAAGATTCTTAGTAACATACTGGGGACATTTTCAGAAATGCATACAAAGGATGTTCATATAGTGGTATAATTGCAGAAAAAGAAGAGACTAGAAAAGGAAAAAAACCTAAGGACCTAGTAAGAGGGACATGAAGTGAAAAGAAAGGTTTTAGACAAATCTAAAACAATAAATAACATTATGATTCTAAACTGTTTGGACACACACACAGCTGCTCTAGTCTGTGGAACTCTGCCACAGGGAGCCTCCTGGTCCAAGGTGAAAACTCCCCAAGGGGAAGGGGTGCAGTCCCCACAGGGATAGATGCAAGACAGTCAACACTCTCCACTGCAGTTAAAATAGACTCCTTGAAATGGAATCTCTGAGCCAAAAGTTGCATGCAAGTTGGACTTCCGTTTCAGTATCTGGTCCCAAACTGCTAACCGGCTTTGGTTTAGCCTTGACTTTTGGAAGGTCAAATAGCCTACTTCCATGCCATTGACGTTTGAGGCATTCAGAAACTGGCTGATCGGTGGTCCTGGGATCACTCATCTGTTTTATCAGCACGTCAGTAATGTTCAAGGCGTGCCATTTTGATGTATTAGCATTTTCATATGCACTTTCAAATATTCACCCCTCTTCTGGTGTGCCCATATCCACCACTGGTACATGCAGGAGTATAAAGGTCTAGCAATCTTGGCTCAATCCAAGACAGCTCTGAAGGGGAGTTTCTAGTTCCAGAGCTCCTATGCCCCAGCCTGACTTCTTCCTCTACACAATCCAGCTCTGACCCCTTCCAGTCCATTCTCTCTGGTCCCAAGGACAGTGCTAAGTAAACATTCTGCTCCCCAGAGAACCCAGCCCGCAACACAGCCCTTAGGATCTGAAAGGCCATTTTGGGACTAGATCTTAAGTTGTCTTGTGTATTTGGTTTTTGCAAGGGCATTTTTGTCTCCACGGGTAGAATGTAAGTTCCTAAAAGTGGAAACTGCCTTGCATATCTTTGGCATCCACAACACACTTTCCCACCTTCAATCTTTGTTCTGAATTAAACACAAATATTTGGCAACCTAAAAGCCACGTGTGGGCTTTCCAGGTGGCTCGGTAGTCGAAGAATCCACCTGCCAAGGCAGGAGATGCAGGAGACGTAGATTTGACCCCTGGGTTGGGAAGATCCCTTGGAGGACGAAACGGAGGAGGAGGAAATAGCCACTCCCGGATTCTTGCTTGGAAAATCCCATGGACAGAGGAGCCTGGCAGTCTATAGTTTATGGAGTCTCAAAGAGTCAAATACGACTAAGCAACTGAGCACATGTAAAGGGCTTTTTGAAAAAGAAATATGTAGCTACATTGTTTGAAAATCAGAATGGGGAAAATATGGACACTTGTCTTAGTCTGCTCAGGTTGCTGTAACAAAATACCATAAACTGGGTGGCTGGAAACTTCAAGATCAAGGTACCAGCCAATTAGATTCCTTGCCACTGCTCTCCTGCCTTCGGATGGCTGTCTTTCTTGCTGTATCCTCATGTGAGAAAGAGAGAATAAATCTCAAGTCTCTTCTCATATTATAAGGACATTAGTCCCATCCTGAGGGCCCTACTCTCACGACCCCATCTAATCTTAATCGCCTCCTAAAGGCCCCACCTCCAAATGTGGGGATTGGGGCTTCAACAAATGAACTTGGGAGAGACACAAGCATTCAGTCTATAGCAATTTTGTTTCCTTAAAGGAATTATAGCAATGAAGGTCAAGCATCTGCCTTCCTGTATATGCCAAGTAAACGGTGAAGTAGGAAAAAAAAAAATCCCCTCTTACTGTGGTTCCTCTTTTACTGGTCTTCTTATATCACCTTCTTCACCATTTTAATCCTCATTATGCTCCCTGGGCTATTTCGAGTTGCATGATACACTTCCGGTTTTTTTTGTTTTGTTTTTGTTTGTCTTTTCTCTAATTTTATTTTATTTTTTTACTTTACAATACTGTATTGGTTTTGCCATACATCAACATAATCCGTCACGGGTGTACATAAGTTCCCACTCCTGAACCCCGCTCCCACCTCCCTCCCCATACCATACACTTCTTTTTAAATTAGCTTGGTTAGCAATCCTTGGAGAACTCAGTAAATTCACCAATGGAAGAAACACGTGTAAGTGTACTTTGGCGACACCTCGTGGTAAGATATGCAATAACATTGTGAGCCGCCTCTAATGGCGGATTGCTGGTTTAGTCCTCATGAAAATTAAATAAAAAGGGAATTTTAAGAAACAGTCCATAGAGTTAGCAACAAAAAAGAAGTGTACTTGCAGACATGCTTGCGTGTGTGTGTATTCCTCCTTGTGCACTAAAGATAGAAAAAGTCTATCATTCTATGAAGGTGAATCTCAAGCTTGATCACAAGCTTGATCAAGAATGTGTCTTTTATTCTGCTGCTTCTATTCTGACCTCATACAAGATACTGAACCATTTGGGGGCTCACTTTTTCATCTATAAAACAGGAAATTTTAATAACCTCTACAGAGTTCACAAAACTCTGTTAAGTGAACTAAGTGGTAAGTGAAAAATATTTTGTGAATTGTATGAACGTTATGCTATACAAATGTTAGCTCTCAGCCACAAAATTTTTCCTTCAAAGAATTTTAATATTACTTAAAGACAAGACAGAATTAATCTGGACCTTGTACCTTACAACAAGTTCCTTTCATGCAGGGGTTAACTGAAATGATAATGAGTCCAATCACGAAGATGAAAACAGCAATTTCTAGGGCAGTGGTTCTCAATCAGGGGTGATCACCCTCCAGGGGACATTTGGCAATGTCTGGAACTTTCGGTGGTCCCTGGGCGGGGTTGGGGGGAGGCTTACTGGCATCCAGCAAGTAGAAACCAGGGATGATGCTAAACATCCTGCAAGGCACAGGACAGCCCCCACAGCAAAGAATCAATGGCCTGAAATGTCAACAGTGCCAAAGTTGAAAAACCCTGGCTGAGGGAACAGGAGGGAGAAAGTCCAGCCTTCTCTTTCCCTCCAACTGTCCTCATCACCATCACCACCAGCTATGGGTCATAAATGAGAATTTATGTGCAAGAGAGTTGCATTCTGTGCAACACATATGTGCAAGAGAGTTCAGAGTTTGCAGGTTGAATTTTATTAGGTAGGCATTATGAAATGTTATCTACTATTTGTAATTCATCTCAACATGGACACAGTTGGTCATATTCTTTCCTCCTCTTTTATAGGAAAATGAACCTGAGCTTTTGCTGGAGAGACATGGAGATAGACTAGTGGTAATCACTAAATGCATAGTTACTTGTGGAATTCAGTCCAAATGAGAGCTAGAAGAGATTGCGTATAATTTGTAGCGGCCATGTGCTCTGACAATGTAGATACAGTACAGCTGCTTTTCTCAGTGGTGTAAGACCAGGGTATGGAGCATACCAAAACAGGGCTTGTCTGTGTCTTTTTAACTCTCTATTTTATAAAGGAGTATAGTTAACAATGTTGTGTTAGTTTTAGGTGTTCAGTTCAGTTCAGTCACTCAGTCGTCTCCGACTCTTTGTGACCCCTTGGACTGCAGCACACCAGGCCTCCCTGCCCATCACCAACTCCTGGAGTTTACTCAAACTCATGTCCATTGAGTCAGTGATGCCATCTAACCATCTCAACCTTTGTCGTCCCCTTCTTCTCTCGCCTTCAATCTTTCCCAGCATCAGGGTCTTTTCAAATGAGTCAGCTCTTCGCATCAGGTGACCAAAGTATTGGAGTTTCAGCTTCAACATCAGTCCTTCTAATGAATATTCAGGACTGATCTCCTTTAGGATGGACTGGTTGGGTCTCCTTGCAGTTCAAGGGACTCTCAAGAGTCTTCTCCAACACCGCAGTTCAAAAGTATCAATTCTTCAGCACTCACCTTTCTTTATAGTCCAACTCTCACATCCATACATGACTACTGGAAAAACCATAGCCTTGACTAGACAGACCTTTGTTGGCAAAGTAATGTCTCTGCTTTTTAATATGCTGTCTAGGTTGGTCATAACTTTCCTTCCAAGGAGTAAGCGTCTTTTAACTTCATGGCTGTAGTCACCATCTGCAGTGATTCGGGAGCCCAAAAATAGAAAGTCAGCCACTGTTTCCACTGTTTCTACATCTATTTGCCATGAAGTGATGGGACCAGATGCCATGATCTTAGTTTTCTGAATGTTGAGCTTTAAGCCAACTTTTTCACTCTCCTCTTTCACTTTCATCAAGAGGCTTTTTAGTTCCTCTTCACTTTCTGCCATAAGGGTGGTGTCATCTCATATCTGAGGTTATTGATATTTCTCCCGGCAATCTTGATTTTAGTTTGTGTTTCATCCAGCCCAGCGTGTCTCATGATGTACTCTGCATATAAGTTAAATAAACAGGGTAACAATATACAGCCTTGACATACCCCTTTCCCTATTTGGATGCAGTCTGTTGTTCTATGTCCAGTTCTAACTGTTGCTTCCTGACCTGCATACAGATTTCTCAAGAGGCAGGTCAGGTGGCCTGGTATTCCCATCTTTTGAAGAACTTTCCACAGTTTATTGTGATCCATAAGTCAAAGGCTTTGGCATAGTCAATAAAGCAGAAATAGATATTTTTCTGGAACTCTCTTGCTTTTTGGCCTCTGGTTGGCAATTTGGCCTCTGGTTCCTCTGCCTTTTCTAAATCCAGCTTGTATATCTGGAAGTTCACGGTTCACGTATTGTTGAAGTCTGGCTTGGAGAATTTTGAGCATTACTTTATTAGTGTGTGAGATGAGTTCAATTGTGCAGTAGTTTGAGCATTCTTTGGCATTGCCTTTCTTATGGGATTGGAATGAAAACTGACCTTTTCCAGTTTTAGGTGTACAGCAAAGTAATTCAGTTATTTATATACATGTTATCTATTCAAAAAGGTTTTTATTTTAAAACAACTGTTTTTGCTAATCATATCAGCAGTGGTGGTGTTGTAGCCCACGCGTTCCAGGAAACAAACTCACTCAGAAGGACAATGCAGATAGTGGAGTACAGTTTATTACACCGGCGGGCCCGAGGCAGAGTCTCCTCTTAGCCAAGGACCCTGACCAACCAGTTTTTGTGAAAACCTTATATACCCTAAGTGTACATGCCCAAACCCACCTCCCCAAATTCCCTGAAGCAGAACAAAGGAAAAGAAAGATAACAATCAAAGTTAACCTGTGATTCATATGCCTTAAGCCTAGGTAGTTAACAGTGGACAATTATCAATAGGCCTGTGGTCATGCCCCCAATAAGCATAATAGAATTTATGATTCTATTCTGTTACACAGATAATTAGGGTATTTTTTTAGGCAACAGAGAGTCTAGGTACCGAGCCCTGGGTCTCTTCCATCTAGGGGGTCTGGTTTCCCAGGTGGTATGTCATTTCCATAGATATTGGGCATATAGGTCAAAGTCCACAGTCCAGCCCAACAGTCCTGCTTTCATGATGGAGCCTGTTCTGTCTGTTTCCTCCTTCAGTGGTATTAATATTATTGCTTTGAGATTGCTGTATGAGTAATACAGCATAAAACAAATGAGTGAAGGCTGATTCCCGGCTTGGAGCAGGAAATACACACATTGACCCTTAAAGTATCATCTTGTCAGATCAGATCACAATGAAGCTATGGAAAACCACTAGGTCTTATAAAGAGAATTTAGGAGCCAATTGGAAGGGGCGTTCACTAACCAAAGATGCGGCAATCTATAATTCAAGATACAAAGGGACTGAAATTGCCTAAATCACTTTTAAAAATCATTTTATACTTTAAAAAATTGTATTACATATGTATATATTTAAAAAGCTTAAGTCATATTTGGAGACTATTAGGGGACCAATCAAAAGGGACCTAATTAAACTTAAAGGCTTTTGCATAGCTAATGAAACCATAAACAAGACAAAAAAGATAACACACAAAATGAGAGAAAATATATGCAAACCATGCAATTGACAAGGAATTAGTCTCCAAAATTTATAACAGCTCATGTGGTTCAGTATCAAGAAAACAAACAATACAATCAAAAAGTGGGTCAAAGATCTAAATAGACATTTCTCCAAAGAAGACATACAGATGGCCAAGAGGCATCTGAAAAGATACTCACATCGAAAATTATTAGAGAAATATAAATCAAAGCTACAACGAGTTACCATTTCACACCAATCAAAACGGCCATCATCAAAAAATCTACAAACGATAAGTGCTGGAAAGGGTGTGGAAAAAAAGGGAATCCTCCTACCCCGATGGTGGAAATGTAAACTGGTACAGCCACTATGGAGAACAGTATGGAGGGGCCTTAAAAAACTAAAAATAGAGCTACCATAATGTTACGTGACAGCGTGGACGGATGGAAAGTTTGGATGAGAATGCATACATGTATATGTACGGCTGAGTCCCTTTGCTGTTCACTTTAAACTATCACAACAATGTTAATCAGCTAAACTGCAATACAAAATAAAAAGGTTTTTTAATAATTAAAAATTTTAAAACTAAAAGTAAATAAAAATAGAGTTACCGTGTGTGTGTGCTAAGTCGCTTCAGTTGTGTCTGACTCTTATAGTTGTTTTACTCTCTGTAGTAGTTGTTTTCAGTTCAGTTCAGTCGCTCAGTCGTGTCCGACTCTTTGCGACCCGATGAATCGCAGCACGCCAGGCCTCCCTGTCCATCACCAACTCCCGGCGTTCACTCAGACTCACATCCATCGAGTCCGTGATGCCATCCAGCCATCTCATCCTAAGTCGTCCCCTTCTCCTCCTGCCCCCAATCCCTCCCAGCATCAGAGTCTTTTCCAATGAGTCAACTCTTCGCATGAGGTGGCCAAAGTACTGGAGTTTCAGCTTTAGCATCAGTCCTTCCAAAGAAATCCCAGGGCTGATCTCCTTCAGAATGGACCAGTTGGATCTCCTTGCAGTCCAAGGGACTCTCAAGAGTCTTCTCCAACACCACAGTTCAAAAGCATCAATTCTTCGGCACTCAGCCTTCTCCATATAGTGATTTATTAATATATGCCTTACAAGTAAATTAATGTTAGTTAATCACATTTAACTACATTAAATGTTAATATAATGTTAATCAATGTTAAATATTAATGTGTTAAATATAAGTATTTACTATAAGTATTAAATAGAATATATATGCCTTATAGTGATTCATTACATTATACATTTATTTTTGTGTGATTTTCAGTATCTAGGCTTTGTTTTCCAATAAAAAGTTTTAAAGTGATATAAAGAAATTGCAAGGCAGAAAGTTGTGGAATCATCTCACATCCACACAAACACAGTGGGTTTCTGTAACTTTGTTTTCACACTTAACTTTAGAGCTGGAATGTAATGACAATCACAGGAATTGGCCACTAGGGTGTGTTCTTTGTTGCCCAGAGCTTCTGTGTTTCCACTGAGAAAAGGAGGTTTTTAAATGTTTGTGTAATGCCAAGTGATATTAGGATAAAGGACTCATCGTCCTTTGATTACAGTCAATGTAAGTTAGTGTCAGTGCTGGCAACTTTTATTTGGAAGATTAGATTCAACATGTAAATACAGTGTATGTACTGAAAATATTACAGCCTTCTCCTTTCAAATAAGTCTTAATTTACTTAAGTTATAATAAAGCCTCATAAACCACTGTAACACAACATTAGTACCTGACATGTGGAGAATGAAAAGTGAGAAGCTTCCATCCTTGGTCTTCTAATAAAAGACGATAGCCCACTGGTAGCAGGGACAGAAACCCTGGGAGCTATTCAGAACCTCCTCTCAGATCCGTCACCCAGCTCCAGGTGGGAAAACAATAACAGCACACCGGCCAGGCTTTGAGAGGCAATCAGGAAAGAAGCCTGGTCTTTGAGGGGCCAAGGGTGAGGTCACCTATGACTGCTAATCCAAGAAGCATCTTTCTTTACATGCAGTGAGGAAAGGGCTGCTGTCCATAGGATGTTATTGATAGGAGCTCATGCTAAGCTTGAGAGTCCTGCATCTTAGGTGAGAAAAAAAGGTGGCTCTCCTATAATAGCTGCTTATCTTTCCTCAAAAGGAGGAACAGGTGATACAGCCTCCTTTTGTTAATAAATGGTGGACCTCAGCTGCTTTGTATTGCTAAGAAAATAAAAAGTTTATGAATTGCTCATACATTAAGAAAAAAAAAAGATGCTTTCAATTTTAGAATATTTTCATAAGGCTTCGATAGCTGATACAACGATGTCTTAACCGTTAACATTAATTGTCATCACGGCATTTGCCGTGCCTCTCTAACCATTCTGAAGGTGTGGTACACTGTCTGTGGGTGTATTTGTGCATACACTTGTTAGAATGGGTCAGAACTACTCATTCTGGTTCCTTTTTGAGATTTCATGTACTAGATCATTAGAAGCACCTTGGGGTCACATGTCTTTCCTGCTGTGATGACAGATCTTAGTGGCGAAGACGTGGGATGCAGACGGACAGTAAAGAAAGGGAAGCAGAGAGGATGCATGGCGGCGAGATCACATTGGGAGGGTCACAGGTTTAAAAATTTCCACTTGGGTGGACACCACGGCTTTTCCCTAATCCTCAGTGCTCTTTAGGGATCCCATGCCTCACCCCAGGGACGAAAGTCAGCCTTCTCTCATTTTAGGACCTTTCTAGGAGCCTCCAGGACACACCATGTCACAGGCTTGCCTCTGGCTTAAGTACCCCACAGTGTCCCCCACCTCTTGGCTTCCTCGGGCCACTGCCAGCCTCACACCCCAGATGGTCGCCTCCTGCCCACAGAAATGCTTCCTCCACCCTTTCATCCTCTATCACTCATGCAGTGGCTAAGCAAATGGACTGCAGCCTCGGAGAGAACAGAGTTAGAATCCCAGTCCAGCCACTTTCATGTGACCTTGGGCAAATTATTTAACCTCTCTAAGCCTCGAATTCCTTTGTCATTACATAAAAATGATGAGGATAATAATATTGACCTAATACTGATTCTTTTTTTTTTCAAAGCAAACACTCCCCTGTTACCAACACCTGAATCAAGAAAAAGCCAGCTCCCAGCACTGCCGCCCCCTCCCAATCACTGACCCCCTCCTCCCTGCAACTTCTAGACCACAGATTTATCTTGGTTTTTGGACTTTATATAAGTGGTCATCTACAGCATACACACTTTTACCTCTGGGTTTTTTCCACTCAAACCTCTGTTTCTGAGACTCACCCAAGTTGTCACATTAGCAGTAATTATTTCATTCTCATTCTACTGCTGATGAGTAATTGGGTTGTTTCCAGTTTGGACTATTACCAAGAAAGATGCTAGGAACATGCCAGATGTAGCCTCAAGAAGTAGAAAAGAAACAGGATGGGACAAAGTTCTGGACTTAAGTTTACACATGTTGTTGAGTTATTATTGACAGGTAATGAGGGTAATGGAAAAGAAGTTAGGGTTTTAGTTCAAGCACACTTGTGATAAGCTCTGGACTTTCCCCTTACTAACTGTATGACTTGGGCAATTAGTTGATCTCTTTGAGAATCAATTTATTCATCTGCAAAATAGTAATAAAAATATCTCCCTCATTTACAGAAAGAGATGGTCACACAAGAAGGTGTCTTCAGGGGCTTCCCCGGTGGCTTAGTGGTAGAGAACCCACTTGCAAAGGCAGGAGACACAGTTTCGTTCCCTGGTCTGGCAAGATCCCACATGCCACGGAGTAACTAAGCCCGTGTGCCACAACTTCTGAGCCCGCGCTCTAGAGCCAGCGAGCCTCTACTACGGAGCACACGCACCCTAGAGCCTGGGTTCCACAAGCGAAGCCACTGTGATGAGAAGGCTGCACACTGCAACTAGAGTCGCCAGCACTTGATACAGCTAGAGAGTCGCCACCACTTGATGCCACTAGAGAAAAGTCCACATGCAACAATGAAGACCCAGCACAGCTGAAAATAAATAAATAAATTTTTAAAAAAAAAAAGGTGTCTGCAAAGGCCCTAGCAGGGTGCCCAGCACATATGAAGGTGACTGCAGTATTTTGGGGCGGGAGAGAAACGTGGGTGCAAATGGAGGAGCCCCTTCTCTCCTAGATGCATCTACTTAGGGTATTTATTCAAACATATCTCCTGGGAACATTTTTATTATAAAATTAACAAAGGGCAGGGAAATTTTAAAAACTTCTAATCGCTTGACCAAGTGAAACAAATGAATGAATCCAGCTGCCCATCAGGTTGGTTGCATATCCACATGAAGACTATTTTTAGTATACCCTGGCACACCCTGCCCACCTTGGCAGGGTATATTCCAAGGACAAAAGGTAAATAGGTAGGTAGGTGGATAGACAGATAAGGAAAATCATTATCTTAGAAACCAAGATTGTCAATATAAAAGAAAAAAGACAGGAATATAAAATTCAGAAAATATGGGTAAAAATCCTTTAACTCATTAATATGTACTATTAGTTGGTATACAGTAGTTGTCTACTAAAAAGGCCAAGACGCAACCGCACCTAATGACAATGAGCCTCCCTAGTGCCCAGACTGTAAATGTCCTAATTTGAATCTCAGTATAAATTAGTCATTTAACAAAATTTTTCTTTCCATCTCTGCCCACTGTAACAGCCTAGATACAACACCACCTGAATAATAGAAAGGCCACACTGTTAGACACAGGAACCAATTCATGGGCCAAAAATGAAACAATCTGGGTGTCAAAAGGATAATGTTTACAATGGATTGAAAAACAAGACAATTATAAAAACCCAAGTGTTCATAATGACATAATCACACACACACACACACACACACACCCCTCATTCCTTGTCTTTGGAGGTGGCTTTGGTATCAACAAGTTTTTCTGAAAATTGGTGAATGAAGGAAAAGAGAAGCATTTATCTTGACCATATCTTTATATTCAGCCTGTTTTTCAAGGTAACTAAATAGTTGATGAAGGAAAGTTCTTCTTTATAGAATTTTGGTTAATAAATCTGGAGGGAATGGTTGTCACTAATTAAATGATGTATTTTTAGGACACAGTTATCAACAGCTACTAAAACCATCCCTGGAAGGTAGATCAGGAGCTTTAAAGTGGTGGGATCAGGTTGACACCACCTCAGTCTCACCTGGCCAGTCTTTGAAAGTGAGAAATGAAGTACATGGGACCACATAGAAGTATTCTTCGCAGCATACCTAAAACTAATCAAGCCTCTGACTCACCTACCAGCATACAGGAAATAGAAAGATACACGAATAGGTAAATGAACCAGCAGTAATCAATCAGCCAGATTCAACAGAGTGAAAATTCTACAGGCAAATAACCTGGTTTCTTTAAAAAAAAAAAAAAAAAAAAAGCATATTTTGGGGAAAATAGCAATTATTAAAATTAAAGTAGACTCAAAAGAAATAGTCACCAAAGGCCATTGGTAAACCTTGTTTGGGTCCTAATTTGAAGAAATAACTGTAAGATGACAATTTTGAGACATTCAGGGAAATGTGAGTATAAACTTAGGCCTAGTTAATGTCACTGATAATTCTATTAAATGCAATAATACCGATGAAGTTATTTTTTCCTAAATGCTCTTATCTCTCAGAAATAGCTACCTTAGTATTTATGGCAAAATAATTTAGTCTGTGGTTTGCTTTAAAATATTCTAACAAAACAGGGATGGAATAATATAAACGAAGGAAGATAGGTCAAAGGTTGATTGTTGAAGCTAGATAAAGGATACCTGACAGCTCATATGTTAGTCCCTCTATTTGGGGGTATATTTAAAGTCTTTCAAAATAAAAAATGTTCAATTCTATTTAGAATTTAAATTTATGTCAGTGGTATAAATTATATTAAATTTCATTAATTTGGAATAAGGACAATCAAGGTCAGGCAGAACTAATTTTTTTATTATAATTCTAATTTTAGAATAATTGTATTTAATTTCAACAGACTGTATCTTTCTTATGTATAAGTTGATGCAATGACTTGGACTAAGAAGTTTCAAAGAGTTGGTAAATAAAATATCAATTATTGCATCCAGATGTTAAATGTAGCCCTTCTCATTGTCAGAGTTTCAGCACGGGTCCCAGAGGCCAAATAGTAAACAATAAGTGTCAAGTTCCCCACTTATAAACTGAGATACTGACTAGGCTAGACCATCTACACCAGACTTGTAAAGGGCAAAATCCAAGCTAGTTCCAGCAGCATTAAATGACCACCCTCTTCCAACCTCTTAAGGGATGAAGAGACTTTGGTGCTGAGCTGTGTGTCCCTCCAAGGGGGAAGGACTGAGGATCCCTCTTTCTCACTCAAGCTTGTGGAGGGACTCCAAAAGGCCCTTGAGAGGGCATGGGGCTGGGGAGACATGCAGGTGGGTATTGGAAAGGTGAAAGGCCGTGGCAGAACTGCCCCTGTCTGTGGGCAGAGTGAGGGAAGAATCACTTAGAAGTAATCTGTAATTCCTCAATGGCAGGGCAAAGGGAAATGTTCCCGAGGACCACGTGTGGACCCCATGCTGGGGTGTTGCCTGGAGTTATCCAAGGACTTCATCTCAGAGCACACACAGAGGCGGCACCACCTAGACAGGAGGTCAGAAAGTTATCCAAGAGCACCAAGCTAGAGGTGGGCTCAGAAGGGCCCCACCTGTGCAGACCACCTCTACAGACAGCCATCGCCCAGTTACAGCCACCCCGGCCACGAGACAGGAGAGACAGCACTGCTCCCTCCCTGTGCCACCCTCTCCTCAACCCAACCCAGAAGGGTCAGAAACAGCTGATAGTTTTCCAGCCTGAAGTAGGCCCAAGTTCAGAAAGGGGGGATATTCAGAATTAAAGGAAATTTGGAGGGCTTCCTGGGTGGCTCAGTGGTAAAGAATCCACCTACCAGGGCAGGGGCTCAATCCCTGGTCTGGGAAGATCCCACGTGCCAAGGAGCAACAAAGGCAGAGCGCCTCAGCTCCTGAACCTGAGCCCTAGAGCCCGGGAGCTGCAGCTGCTGAAGCCCGGGTGCCCCAGAGCAAGAGCAGCCGCTGCAATGAGGAACCTGTGCACAGCAACTAGAGGGTAAGCCCCGCTTGCTACAATCAAAGAAAAACCCCCTCAGCAACGACCCAGCACAGCCAGATAAACAAACAAATTTGGAGTTTCAATATAACCCTTAATGGGATTATAGGCCAATCCAGTGACAGATACAGAAACCAGGAAGGCTATGGGGCATATAGTTTTATCGACAGTATGAGTCCACAGATTAACAATCCAAATTACCTAGGTCCTGTTTTTTTTTTTCTATAAACCGCCTAAAATATTTCTAAATTCTTGGCAATAACTTCAAGAGCGAGGAGGGAAATGGCACGGATGAGACTGGAAAATAAGGGGGATGGGTGCTAGGGACTTTGATTCTTTAATTAAAATGATGAAGCGCCATGGAAAGCTTTTAGGTGTGGATCACAAGACAGGATTTTCTACATTGTGGCTGCAGAGTGGACAGGGTGGGGTGGGTGGGAGCTGGCCTGGAGTAGAAGCAGAAAAACCAGTTAGAACACTGGGGATCTGGGTGAATGGGTGACTGGGTGACTCTGAAGTGAGTGGGTATTTGACTTACTCTGATGATCCCTTCTACAGGTCTTATTGATGAATAGCTCCATGGTGGGGGTAGGGGGATTTAGGGGGAGCAAAGAGATTATTCCTGGGTTTCTGGATTAAGCAGCTGGGTGGTGCCTTTTAACTAAAAACAAAACAAGGGAGGATTGGTAGGAAAAGTGACAAGTTTAGTTCTAAATCTGTGAAGTTGAAGAACCTGTGAGAGATCCTGGGAAAGCTGTCAGGTAGGGAGCTAGATAGCAGAGCCTGGAGTTCAAGAAGCAGGGTGGGGCCACGGGCTCCCCCAAAAGTGGGTGGCCAGTGCAGCCTGGGAGGGCTGGGCTTGCTGGGTTGGGTTTGAATGGACAGCAGTGCCCGAGCCTCAGGGAAATCACGGGATTGTAGAAGAGGTGAAGGCAACAAGAAAATGTCCAAAGTAGAGATCAGAAAGCAACCAAGAAGAGTGAAAAAGGATGGTGACTTCCAAGTCTAGGGAGGAATAAAACGCAGTGTTAGATGTTGTTGAACGGCTAATCAAAATAAAGACTTGATTATTTCCTTCAGCATAATTCCTGGGCGGGGTGCGTGGGGACACTTCCAGTGAGATGGGCCACGAGTTGTTGGCTGTGGAAGCTGGGTGTTGAGCACATGAAGGTTCACTGCGTTCTCTCTATTTGTATGTTTGAAACTTCCCATAACAAATTTTTTTTTATTTTTACATAATAAAAATGTAGCATTTGGATTTATTATCGCAGAGACCAGTGACCTCTGCACGAATAGTTTCATGAAGGCAGAAGCCAGACTGAATGGATTAAGCAGTGGAGGCAAGAAAGAGACAGGGTGTGAACAGAGAAGAGCATGGGTTTGGAAGAGGATTTTTTTTTTTCTTTTTCAGAGTGGAGAGACTGGAGCTTGGTTATATCCTGATATGGCTGAGCTGGGGGTAGGGAAATGTTCTTGAAAAAGGAAGGAGCCTAAGAAGGTAGAGGGAGATGGAATGGGAGATTCTAGAGGCACAGAGCTTGTATCTTCCTCTTATCTAGACAGTGAGGGCACCTGAGCCAGGGAGGGAAGGTGAAGGGCTCAGAGATTTAAAAACAGTGGAGAAGGTTTGAAAAAGAAAGAATTCTGTAGGAAAACATTGTAGGGTAGTGTTGAGGATCCAAATGACATCGGTGAACATGAAAATTGCTTTGTAGGGTTTTGTTTGGTTGGTTGGTTGGTTGTTTTGTTTTGTTTTGTTTTTGTAGCCTGGTTCTGAGCTCACAAAAGAAGAATGTCCAGCTTCGTCAGGTTGTTGGAGGTTGGCCAAGGATGCCAAAGGAAGAAAAATTGAGCGTGAGAGTTTGGGTATGTCATAGATAACTGCTGTTGCAGAACAAATTACCCCCAAATTCAGCAGTTTAAAAACACAAGCAGTACTTCCCTGGGAGTCCAGTGGTTACGAATCCACCTGCCAATGCAGGGGACACAGATTTGATCCCTGGTTCAGGGAGATTCCATATGCCATGGGGCAACTAAGCCCGTGGGCTGCAACCACTGAAGCCCGTGGGCCCTGTGGCCTGTGCTCGGCAACAAAAGACACCACCATGAAAAGCGGGCACACCTCAGCTAAAGAGTAGCCCTCGCTCTCTAACTAAAGAAAGCCTGAGCAACAGCGAAGACCCATCACAGCCAAAAATAAACAAATAAGTGAAATAAAACCCATAAGCATTTATGATCTCACACAGTAGCACACCAGCATAAAACAGTGCCATGTCAGACTTGCCCGTCTCCCCTCAATAAAAGGAAGCTTCCTGAGAGGGGGCCTGGGCCTGTCTTGCTCCTTGCTATATCCTCTTGGTGTAGAGGAGTACCAAGCACGTAGCAAACAATTTAAAAAAAAAGAAATCTGAAAGCAATTGAGTGAGTAAATGAGTGAAACCCACCAGAGAAAATTTCAGTTTCAATTTAATGACAAACTTTTTATTTTCATGAATAGGGGATGGAGTTTTCAAGGGTGGATTTATTAGCTTGCACAGACTTTCAATGGTTCCCTAATCGTATGCTGCTATTTTTTACCCTCTTCTTTCTCTTTTGTCAAATACAATTAGCTTATAATGCTGCTGGTGAAACAGTTCTTGGGGTTATGACTTAACATGCTGTGCTCTTGAAAAATCACTCTCAAATACAAACACAAATATCCCATTCTAAATGCAAAAGGTAAGTTCCACAAAGGATTGCTATAAAGAAAACATTCACTTAAAATCCTTATTTCAATTCACTTTCAATAGAAAATTAGAAATGAGTCTTGGCAACAATGACCAAAAAAAAAAAAAAAAAATTGATCCCTGAATGAACACAAGCATACTTAATGATTTCAACAAACTTTTTGAAAACCACATATCTTAAGGGAAAATCCCCTTTTGAAATATTAATATTCAAAATGTTAACCTATGAAAAAAATAGTAATAGCTTACATTTTATTAGCTCTGGGGTTTATCCCCTTATGTCACCATCCCACCCCCTCAGCACTGTTTGAGACAGCAGGAGGTGAGGGCCACCAAGGGGCTGGGGCTGTGTGTAGTTAGGACCAGTAAGGATCTTGGACTCATAGTCCTAGCTCAGTTCTCTTTAGCTGTGTGATCATAAACCACTCACTTGACCTCTCTGGGCTTCAGTTATCTCCTCTGTAAACTGAGGAATTATCAGGGTTGTGAAGGTCAGATGAGAAGTCTTTAAAACACATGACATGTGTGAGTTAGCCAAGACTGGCTGTTGTCTGTTTTTATAGATTAGAAAACTGAGTCAGAAATGTTCAGAAATTTGCTTAAGGTTACACAACCAGATGGAGAAGGCGATGGCACCCCACTCCAGTACTCTTGCCTGGGAAATCCCATGGACGGAGGAGCCTGGTAGGCTGCGGTCCATGGGGTCGCTAAGAGTCGGACACGACTGAGCGACTTCACTTTCGCTTTTCACTTTCATGCATTGGAGAAGGAAATGGCAACCCACTCCAGTGTTCTTGCCTGGAGAATCCCAGGGACGGGGGAGCCTAGTGGGCTGCCATCTATGGGGTCGCACAGAGTCGGACACGACTGAAGCGACTTAGCAGCAGCAGCTGCGGCAGGAGCACACCACCATAAGGCATCAGAGTTTGGCTCACCCCAGCATTTGTCTCCAAACGGAGTGCCCTTTCCGCCTTACTCCAATTATCTAGCATTTTAACAATGAGAGTGTATGACTGTCTTAGAAAAGGTCGAAAAAAATACTAATGATACAGCATAGACAATCAGAAACTGACAGTGAGAATACCTGTTTACATTTCCCTAGTGTTCCCACCCTGGAGAGAGCACTCCCTGAAGCTTTAGAGATTTAGCTAAGGTTTTAGCAGCAACAAAATACCATCAGACTTTCTCCTTAAAGCGCTTACTCATCTATTTTACTGAGCTGTGCTGGGTCTTAGTTGCAGCAGTGTGTTCTTCAGCTGTGGCATGTGGGACCTAGGTCCCTGATCAGGGATCCATCTCAGGCCACTGACCACCAGGGAAGTCCCACTGTCATACTTTTAAATGATAGCTAAATACTAGTTCTTTTAGTGATTGGGACTTGTTTCTTTGTTTTAACATCACTCCCTCTTTCTGGCCTCTGAAACCAGATGCAACTCTGCAGTGCGTTCCCCAAACACTGGTAATTCTCATTCACCATAGCGGTGTTCTGTCAAGTCATCAAGAAGGCTGAGTGTAGCGAATTCCTAGGGGAGATAAAGCCTTGGTTCCCGTGAGCTTCCAGTGACAATATTTTTGTCAACCAATCAAAACAGAACCTTGTTTTATGTGCCTTTCTATTTAAATGCACCTTATTTAATAGATATTGTTGATTCATTCACACTGAACTCACAGCCAACCGCACTGTAACTCATGCCTGAGCCAAGCTTGTCCAGCACACATATTTTTCTCCTTAAGGCACATCACAACTTTCCGTGGACCCTAAACAGCACTGCAGCACTGTACTTGGGGGCCATTTAAACAGCATGTGTGTGTTAGTCACTCAGTCATCTCTGACTCTTTGTGACTCCCATGGACTGGAGCTGACTGTGCAATCACCAACAAAAATGAAAAAAAAAAAAAAAAAAAGAAATGGCATTAAAGAGACCACAGTAAGGGGCACTTTTGACAGCATTTGTGCTAATTCAGAAAAGCTGAATGCAGCCTTGGTTAGCCTCAGCTGGGAACATGTGCGGTGGGCAACTCGAAATTTCCACCATTCTGCATATGGCTACATGTGTGTCTATGTTCAGTGGCTCAGTCAAGTCCGACTCTTTGAGAACCCATGGACAGCAGCCCGCCAGGCTCCTCTGTCCATGGAATTCTCCAGGTAAGAATACTGGAGTGGATTGCCATGCCCTTCTCCAAGGGATCTTTCCAACCCAGGGATTAAACCTGGGTCTTCTGCATTGCAGGTGGATTCTCTGCTTTCTGAGTCACTAGGGAAGCCTGTGTATGACTGTAAAAGTACCACAGGTATTAATTTGGGAGTTACAAATAAACTTTAGCTAGGAGGTAAATTCACAAATATGGTATCCGCAGATAGCTACAGGAAAGATCATCTCTACTGGGTTGGCAAGAAAGTGCATTCAAACCCAAACTTTTTGGCCAGCTCGATAGTTGGTGCAGAAGGAGGTCATGTGAACGGGCCATGAGCCCTGAGGCTGCTCTGCTGCTAAGAGGTGAACAGACCTGTGTTCTAGTCAACCTCAGTTCTCTTGCATGTAAAGTGAGGAGGCTGGATTAAAGGAGTCTAAATTTCCTCCCAGCAACAACATTCGGTGATGCAGATAATGACCCCTTACACAGGCATAGAACATACAACCTTACCTCAACTATAAGATGTAGATTATGGAACCAAATCTGTGACTCTAGGCAAATACTTAACCTCTCTGAACCTCATTTTCTTTATGAAATGAAAACATTCGTCTTATAGAGTTGCTGGCAGGAAAAGGGAATAAGAAACAAAATCATAATATATGCAAAGTACCTAGAACATGCATGTTCTGTTGCTCAGTTGTGTCTGACTTTTGAGACCTCACGGACTGTAGCCTACCAGGCTCCTCTGTCCATGGAATTCTCCAGGCAAGAATACCGGAGCGGGTTGCCATCTCCTCCTTCAGGGGATCTTCCCGACCGAGAGATGGAGCATACATCTCCCGTGTCTCCTGCATTGGCAGGCGGATTCTTTACCACTGAACCACCTGGGAAGCCCCTACCTAGAACATAGTGAGCACTAAACGTTAATTCTTCTTTCCTGAAAATGTGTAAACACTGCTTATTAATATGAAGTTGTTCAACTGGATGCTGGGGAAAAAGGGCTACTTAATAACTTCATATGATCCAAGAATGACCAATGAGCAATGTATTTTATCAAGAATTTATTGGTTTCTAATAAAATAAGCAATATTCTTCCTGAGTTGGCTGCCAATTAGTAGATTAAATGTGGCCACCCAGCCTCAGCAAGTAGTCAAAATTCTCTGTTCCACTCATTCAGTGATTCACTCATCCATGATTCCATAAATGTTTATGGACTACTTACTATATGCCAGGGGGCACTGTTCTAGGCCCTGGAGGCAAAGCCCTGCTTTCCAAGAGCTTATGAAACTGAAAATCTGTTGCTAAGTCGTGTCCAACTCTCTTGTTCATCTCATGGACTGCAGCCCATCAGGCTCCCTTGCCCATGGGATTTCCCAGGAAAGAATGCTGGAGTGGGCTGCACTCCAGCATTGCACTCCAGCAAACCCAAGAAAGGTTTCCTTCTCCAGAGGATCTTCCTGACCCAGGGATCGAACCCATGTCTCCTGCTTAGCAGGTAGATTCTTTACCTCTGAGCCACCAGGGAAGTACCACCGGCCAAGTGCTTATAGTCAAATGTATGTGACATCAGGCAGTAAATCAATCTCATGAGATGTCTGATGACAGTCGGGGTTAAGAAGAAGCAGTGGGCTAAAGGTTCAGAGAGTAGAGGAAGGAAGGTGCTCCCTTGAGAAGATGATCAGAGACGGCCTCTTTAAGGAGCTGCATCTGAGCAAAGACCTGCCTGGTGGGAGGAGAGAACCAAGAGACGATCCAGGAAAGGGATGGCATTCAGGGCCTTGAAATCAAGAAAGAGCTTCTGTGTTGGGTAAACAACGTGGAGACTGGTGGGGAAGAGTGTGGGCTCAAGAGGGCAGAGGAGTGGATGAGCCCAGTGTCATAAGAGAGGCCAGCTTGCGGAGGCCAAGGGCATTGTGCTAAGGACTTTAGATTTCATTCTGAACATAATGAGCCAGTTGATGGTGGATGGTAAATTTGCACTGGATGAATTTAAACTGCTTTTTGAATGTGATTATAAAAATATTTTAAACTTTTAGAGATCGTAAAATAAAATTACAGGGGACTTCCCTGGTGGTCCAGGGGTTGAGTCTATATGTTCACTGCAGGGGGTACAGGTTCGATTCTTGCTCCAGGAACTAAAATCCTACATACCACATGGCTTGGCCAAAAGAAAAAAACACAATTACCTGTTTGTCATCCCACTGAAGTAATAATAAACTATAAAGATGAATAGAATCCTCTTAGTTGCCTCTCTCCAGTCACATTCTCCTCCCTCCCATAAGAGGAAAGTGAAAGTGTTAGTCTGTTAGGTCCAACTCTTTGCAACCCCATGGACTGTAGCCTACTAAACTCCTCTGTCCACAGAGATTCTTCAGGCAAGAATACTGGAGTGGGTTGTCATGCCCTCCTCCAGGGAATCTTCCTGAACCAAGGATCAAACCTGAGTCTCTTATGTCTTCTCCACTGGCAGGCAGGTTCCTTACCACTAGTGCCACCTGAGAAGCCCCCCACAAGAGGAAACCCTTGCCTGAATTTGAGGTCATCATTTCTAGGTGTATCTTTATGCTTTTGCTAAATGTATATGCATCCCTACATAGATACTATTATTTTTCATGAGTTTAAGCTTTATATAAATGGTATCATACTTTATATATTTTTGTGCTATTTACAATTTGTTTAGCAACATCATTGTAAAAATCATCCATGTTGTTACATTACTATTATTCATTTCATGTTATTTTTCATTTTACTGTTATTATTCACATATATGTATATACACACACATACATATAATACACGTGTATTTTTATTGACACTTACGCTCAGTTGAGTCCAGCACTTTGCAACCCCGTGAACTGCAGCCCACCAAGCTCCTCTCTCAAAGGAATTTTCCAGGCAAGAATACTGGAATGGGTTGCCATTTCCTACTCCAGAGAATCTTCCTGACCCAGGGATCAAGCCCACGTTGCTTGCATCTCTGGCCTTGGCAGGTGGATTCTTTACCACTGTGCCCCCTGGGAAGCCTTTTATTCATGACTTTCCCATAATCAATTTAACCATTCTTCTATTGAGGAACATTTAGGTTGTTCTCAGTATTTTTGCTATTACAGACATACAACTATAAGTATTCTCACATATGACCCCTTCTACACATAAATCAAAGTTAAATCTAGACAGATGCTATTCACAGTGGAGTTCCAAGAGGAGCAGTATCAGCATTTCCTGGGAGCTAGAAATGCGGAATCTTGGGCCCCACACCAGACCTACCAAAGTAGAATCTACATTTTAACTATACTCCCAGGAACTCTGTATACACGATGCAAGTTTAAGAAATATTGGTCTAGAAGAGGAGTACTTCTCAAACTATCAGTTCTGTTTTTAAATCTGTTATGAAATTTTGTAAAACACAAAAATCATATGTTTGGATATTTTAGCAATGTGAATGCTACACAGGCTTCTCAAAAGACACTCTCAATTTCTGCACCTACCTCCATGCAGCTCAGTAACAATCATTTTGTGGACGGGCAGGGGTCAGCAAACCTAGACTCTGGACTTAGAAGTGGAATCACTCAGTTGTCTCATCCTTAATTTTACTGGATAATCCCAAGTTGTCTTCCAAAGTGATCATATCAGTACACACTCCCACCATCAGCATATGAGAATGATGGATGTGAAACAGTATCTCACTGGTATTTTAGTTTACATTTCCTTTATTTTGGAAAAACTATTTAACAGTTTCCAATAATATGCTTTTCAAATGCATAAATCTTCTTATAGTTTTATCTTCATTACTTCAATTTATAATTATTTCCAAATTTATAATTACATAATGCCGTGATATTTAACTTATATGCAGAGTATGTGTGTGTTTCGTTGCTCAGTCGTGTCCGACTCTTTGCAACCTCTTTGCAACCCCATGAACTGGGGCCCGCCAGGCTCCTCTGTCCACGGGATTCTCCAGGCAAGAATACTGAAGTGGATTGCCATTTCCTTCTCCGGGGGATCTTCCCTACCCAGGGACTGAACCCAGGTCTCCTACATTGCAGGCAGATGCTTTACCATCTGAGCTACTAGGGAAGGCCTAAAGAGTACATATGCAGAGTACATCATGTGAAATGCCAGGATGGATGAAGCACAAGCTGGTATCAAGATTGCTGGGAGAAATATCAATAACCTCAGATATGCAGATGACACCACCCTTATGGCAGAAAGTGAAAGAGGAGAGTGAAAAAGTTGGCTTAAAACTCAACATTCAGAAAACTAAGATCTTTCCACGACTTTCTATCACACTTTGAACAAATCCAGACTCCCAGCCAGGGATTCAGCCCTGTGGTCCTGGCACCCCACCTCTCCAGCTACATTCCCTGCATCCCCTGCAACCCACCTCACTTTAGTAACACCAGCCCCTGGATTCCCCCACAGCTTATTCCCACATGGGGTCTCTGCACCAGGTTTTCCTTTCTGCTTTTTCCTCCTCAACCAATTTGCCCAGGCTGGCTCCCTGTTTTCTGTACCTTCAGAGAGAACTTCTCTTACCACACAATCAGAAGTCATCATGAGGTACTATAATTTACAACCACATTTTAATTCTGTGCAAGCCCTACTAACTTGCTTATCATCCATCTCCCCAGACCTCTAATAAACCCCAGGAAAGTAAGTACCTTGCTTGTGCTGCTCAATATTGTATCCTCATTTCTAAGACATCATCAGGCTCAAAGCTGCCACTCAGTACAGTCGTAAATAGTAGGCATCTGGTAACCATGAGTTACTGGCTCTTCGACTTTGAACTTCTTTAATTTCTCAAACCATAATAAAAGGATGATAATAACTCCCTGCCTATAATTACAATGAGGATAAAAGGATGTCAAGTGTTCAGCAGTTCATAGTGTAAATGGTCAATAAATTATTTTCTCAACTCCCAGAGTAACTCTTGTCTGAATTTATAGATTATTTGCTGGTTTGAACTGTTAGTTTCCTCAGCCTGAATTTGTCATCTCCCAGTTGTCTCAAGGATAGAACCTCCACCTTGGCCAGGTTTCAAAAATAATGGAACAAACAAATTAGCAAATCAACAAAATATAACATAATGAAGCAAAACTTTAAGGCTCAGGTCAACATTTGAGCCCACTGAGACAAATAATCTCCTCTGCCTATTTAGGGAGTTTATGTAGGTAACTTGGTGAAGAACAAACATCCCCTATCCACCTATAATAGTGCTCACCTTGCTACTTCAGGGCCTTTTACTGAATGTGAATAGCCCCATCCACAGGTGCTTAAAATCTAGCCTAGAAGTGTTTTGATTCATAAACACACATAATGCACACAATCTGTTAAAAGGATAGAAATGACAGATTTATAGGCTTAATCTTTAGCACTTTAATATTTCTTAAATTCTGTCTTATTTCATTAGGACATAAGCTTATTTGCTCCCATTTGAACCACTTTACTTCTGAAAAGTTAATTATATCCAGAGAGAAGTGCACTATATGCTGGTTTATCTTAGATCAATTTGAGGAATGTGTCTATTTACATCCGTACACATAAACCCAATGTAAATGTATGTTGACTTATGTTGTGTGTTTACATATCTACATATAAACTCAATGTAAATGTATGTTGACTTAGGTGAGGAAAAAATCATTTGTTGAAAAAGGAATTATGTTGAAACCTTTAAATATTTGTGTGTTAGTAAGTTAATAAGTATTTTTCTTGTCAGTGTTTAGTACATTTACAGGAAATATGAGTAATATTTGTACACTTTGAGATAACCTCAAATTCATATGAATAGATACCAGAAAAGATTGTTAAAATATGAACTGAGGAGTTGTAAAAATATGACCAAGATTTAAAAAAAAAAAAAAAAAGGATATAGGAAGAGAGGGAGAGACAATGATGATGGAAGGATCAGAGTTCCCATACAACCTAGGACCCACAGGCATAGGTAGAATTCCTAGCACATAGCAACGAGAATGAACTGAGAACTCTGCATACTCATTTTCAGAGATGTATTTTAACCTACTTTTGCAAATATGAGACCTAAAGCTATCCAAGAATTAGTTTTGTTTTTCAAAATTTATTCATTTTTGGCTGTGCTGGGTCTTCGCTGCTGCTCACCAGCGTTCTCTAGTTGCGGCGAGTGGGGGCTGCTCTTTGTTGCCGTGCCAGGGCTTCTCATCGCCGTGACTTCTCTTGTTGCATGCAGGTCACGGGTTCTAGGGCATGCAGGCTTCAGTAGTTGCAGCTTGAGGTCTCAGAGGCTCAGTAGTTACCCCGAAGCATGCAAGATCTTCCCGGACCAGATTAAACTGTGTCCCCCGCATTGGCAGGTGAATTCTTAACCAGCAGACCACCAGGAAAGCCCCAAGATTTAGTTTTAACACAAACTGAGGAAAATAATTTTTGGAGGTACAATGCTTTAGTTCTAAGTGTGGCAATGTAGGTTGATGTGTATATAAAGCATTAGAAACTACCTTGAATAAAATTCTATCAGTGTTTTTCTTATACTTAAAAGATTCACCTCAAGTTGCTTTAAGAAGCAATTTAATCCTCAGTAAGGAGCATGAGTTCCCTGAAACAATGGTTGATTACAAGTCAGGGGCCAGGAATGTACAAGGAAGTGCATTGAGCACCAAAGAGGATGATCTTAACTGACTGTTACACATTAAATAAATAAATAGTTTAAATCCAGAGAAGTGAGAAGCTCTTCTTCACAGACCAATGTCAGATAATAAATGGAGATGAATTGACAAAAATAAGAATGTCCATCTTTTGGCAACCTTCAAAGTAATCATGGATTCAAAGGAAGGATCGTCAAAAAATGCTAAAACCATTAGGTAAATGGATTTTTGGTAACAGAATATTTGCATGGATTTTCAATTGCAAAAAGGGAAGTGTATCTTCACAATGGTGAGTTCTGGCAGTCTCCGTCTTAACTGAGGGACCAAAGTTAGGATCACCAATAGTGGGACAATATGTGCTTCCTGATATGATGCAATTTGAAAAACAGAACAACAGGGAATTCCCTGGAGGCCTAGTGGTTAGGATTCTAGGCTTTCACTGCCATGGCTCAAGTTCAGTCTCTGCTAGGGGATCTGAGATCCTGCAAAATCTGGTCAAAAGAAAAAAGGAACTATACAACAACATCTAGAAGTATTCTTGCAAAGAAAGTTTAACCTGACCTTAATCAGGGTTCTAGACTAGCACATGTCATTAAAAATATAATGTGAGCCATATATGTAATATTATAATTTTTAGTAGCCACATTTAAAAAGTAAAAACACCAAAAGCCACAGGTGAAATTAATATAGTAATATGTTTTAACCCAATATAACCAAAATATTAGTATTTCAACATGTAATCAATATTTAAAAATATTTTGCATTCTTTTTTGCACAGTATTCAAAATTCAGTGTGCATTTTTATACTTAATGCACATTTCAATTCAGATGCTAAATTTTCATTGGAAATACTTGATATATATTTATTTAGGTCTCATAAAATTTACAGTTGAAGAAGTAGACCTGCATACTCAAGTTGTTCCAAACCTACTTAAAATTTAACCGAAAGTGGAGTCCAGCAGCTTGCTGTCAAAAGCCATTAAAGAGGCCAGGTTGATGGAAAGTTTGTTTTATTTTGGATGCTGGTAGCTAGGGGTCAGGAGAGAGCTGAGGCCTGATCAAAGGCCAACTCCCCAATGGGCAAGAGCCTTTCTAGATTGAGGGAGGGGCTACATGAAGAAACAGCACAGTCAGCTCTGACAGTCATCTTGAAATTGGCCATCAGTGGTCTGAGCAGCATTATCTCTTGATTGTTCTCAGCACAGTTCATCTTCAGCTTTAGGGTCAGTGTGTTTCTATTTCCACGAGGCCAGTTCTCAGAACTGTGGCAGCTTACGTCATGGCTACAGTCTGACCATCGTGTAGTTAACTTCTCCACCAGGTAGAGGTTTCAGTATATAAAACACAGGTCACAGGATACGCCTCAGAATATGATCTCTAGCCCCTGAGAAGAAACTAAAGGAACTTAATTATATTTAATGACTACATTATTATTATTTGATTTCCTTTAATAGTTTTCCATTTGCTTCTGCATTTTCTCGCTTCTCTGGTTAAACTTATTCTTTGGCTAAAGTTTTTCCACAGACAATAGGCAGGCAGAGGACAAGGGTTGGGGGGTTCTGCTCTCTTTCAAAATTTTTCCAATAATGAAATTAAATATGAGCTTTTAAGTTTAAATTCAAATTAATTCAAGTTAAATTTTAAAATCCAGTTCCTCAGTTGCATTAGCCACAGTTTGGATGCTGAATAGCCACATGAACCATGCAGCCTTAGACTAAACTTCTGTTTTATAGAAAACAAAGGGAATAGACAATTAAATGACACCAAGAGACAACCCAGAATGTGGAACAGTCTACAAAATAGCTGTAGACTCTTATATTTTCTAAAAAGTCAATGTCATAAAAGAGCTAAAACAGGAGACTGTCCTAGACTAAGAGAGATTCAGTTCAGTTCAGTTCAGTTCAGTCACTCAGTTGTATCCGACTCTTTGCGGCCCCATGAACTGAGGCACACCAGGCCTCTCTGTCCATCACCAACTCCCGGAGCTCCCTCAAACTCATGTCCATTGAGTTGGTGAAGCCTCCAACCATCTCATCCTCTGTCGTCCCTTTCTCCTCCTGCCTTCAATCTTTCCCAGCATCAGGGTCTTTTCAAATGAGTCAGCTCTTCGCATCAGGTAGCCAAAGTATTGGAGTTTCAGCTTCAACATCAGTCCTTCCAATGAACACCCAGGACTGATCTCCTTTAGGATGGACTGGTTGGATCTCCTTGCAGTTCAAGGGACTCTCAAGAGTCTTCTCCAACATCACAGTTCAAAAGCATCAATTCTTTGGCACTCAGCTTTCTTTATAGTCCAACTCTCACATCCATACATGACTACTGGAAAAACCATAGCCTGGACTGCTGCTGCTGCTAACTCACTTCCGTCGTGTCCGACTCCGTGTGACTCCATAGACGGCAGCCCACCAGGCTCCCCCGTCCCTGGGATTCTCCAGGCAAGAACACTGGAGTGGGTTGCCATTTCCTTCTCCAATGCATGAAAGTGAAAAGTGAAAGTGAAGTCGCTCAGTCATGTCCGACTCTTCGCGAACCCATGGACTGCAGCCTACCAGGCTTCTCTGTCCATGGGATTTTCCAGGCAAGAGTACTGGAGTGGGGTGCCATCACCTTCTCCGATAGCCTTGACTAGACAGATCTTTGTTGGCAAAGTAATGTCTCTGCTTTTTAATATGCTATCTAGGTTGGTCATAACTTTTCTTCCAAGGAGTAAGTGTCTTTTAATTTCATGGCTGTAATCACCATCTGCAGTGACTTTGGAGCCCAAAAAATAAAGTCTGACACTGTTTCCACTGTTTCCCCATCTATTTCCCATGAAGTGATGGGACCAGATGCCATGATCTTCGTTTTCTGAATGCTGAGCTTTAAGCCAACTTTTTCACTCTCCTCTTTCATCTTCATCAAGAGGCTCTTTAGTTCTTCTTCACTTTCTGCCATAAGGGTAGTGTCATCTGCATATCTGAGGTTATTGATATTTCTCCTAGCAATCTTGATTCCAGCTTGTGCTTCTTCCAGTCCAGCATTTCTCATGATGTACTCTGCAAAAAGTTAATAAGCAGGGTGATAATATACAGCCTTGATGTACTCCTTTTCCTATTTGGAACCAGTCTGATGTTCCACATCCAGTTCTAACTGTTGCTGCCTGACCTCCATACAGGTTTCTCAAGAGGTAGGTCAGGTAGTCTGGTATTCTCATCTCCTTCAGAGCTACAATAACTAAATGTAGTGTTGGATCCTTGTTTAAAAACAATGTGCAATTAGGGAAGTTCCATTTAGTCAAGGCTATGGTTTTTCCAGTAGTCATGTATGGATGTGAGAGTTGGACTATGAAGAAAGCTGAGCTCAGAAGAATTGATATTTTTGAACTGTGATGTTGGAAAAGATTCTTGAGAGTCCCTTGGACTGCAAGGAGATCCAACCAGTCCATCCTAAAAGAAATCAGTCCAGAATATTCATTGGAAGGACTGATGTTGAAGGTGAAACTCCAATATTTTGGCCATCTGATGCGAAGAGCTGACTCATTTGAAAAGACCTTGATGCTGGGAAAGATTGAATGCAGGAGGAGAAGGGGATGACAGAGGATGAGATGGTTAGATGGCATCACTGACTCAATGGACATGAGTTTGAGTAAACTCCAGAAGTTGGTGATGGACAGGGAGGGCTGGTGTGCTGCAGTCCATGGGGTCACAAAGAGTTGGACATGACTGAGCGACTGAACTGAACTGAACTGAACTGAAGAGAACTTTGAATATGTAGTACCTTCTGGATGAATTATAAAATTATCTAACTTTCTTAGGCATGACAATGACATTATGATTATATCAGCATTTGCTTTTATTTCTAGGAGGGGGAATAATTTTAGAAATGCCACTTTAAACAAATATCAAGGCTGTCAGGAGAAAAAAATATGCATAGCCATGATGATCTCAAAATATTTACCTCCTGGGTGTTCACTGGAAGGACTGATGCTGAGGCTGAAACTCTAATACTTTGGCCACCTCATGCGAAAGTTGACTCATTGGAAAAGACCGTGATGCTGGGAGGGATTGGGGGCAGGAGGAGAAGGGGACGACAAAGGATGAGATGGCTGGATGGCATCACCGACTGATGCAGATGAGTCTGAGTGAACTCCAGGAGTTAGTGATGGACAGGGAGGCCTGGCGTGCTGCGATTCATGGGGTCACAGAGAGTCGGACACGACTGAGCGACTGAACTGAGCTGAACTGATGCAAACTTTTTCCAGGAAGCCAGTGGAGGATATACTGCTCTGAAATGAGGGAATAAGTCAGGAAAGAGGAAGATTACAAATTGAGGAAGCAGGTGATTTCCAAGTAGGCATGAGATGATGAGAACCCCCAGGATGGTATTTGGGAACCAGCCTTAGCAAGCAACTGTTACAGACTGAACCAAGAGGAGACAGGCTCCAGGAGAGATGTCTTTTAAAATAAAATGTCATGCAGATTATACAACATTTTTTACTATATTGTGGAGATTTTTACAACTGTTTAGAAAAATTTTGAGAGAGAAATTAATGAGAGGTGCATTCAATGGCATTTTGATAAGCTACCTGTTTGAGAAGGGGGAAGGTAGAAAAAAATGGAAGAAGCTCTGATGTGTAGCACTTGTTGACTTCTGTGGCATAAATACTCCACTATAGCAAAATTCAAGTCACCAGGATGAAGTCACTGAACAAAGAGTTGGCAAGAGATGTGTATAACTGACTCTTAACAACCAGTAAAGGGGGCTGTAGGGAAGAGCATGTAATACACAATTGTCCCAAGAGCCAAATGTCCCATCAGCCAAATGAGTATTATATGCTAAATTTTAGATAATCTCTTATGAAAAAGAAAAGGAAGGAAGGATCAACAAGAGCTAGCTTCAACAAAATTAAGCAAACAAACTCAACAATTATTAACTCCAGGAAAAATTTAAAATATTATAAGAAAAGAAATGAAATCATAGTATCTCACATGATTCAGCTATGACCACTTGCATTGCCATAATAATGTACATACTGAATGTTTATTTAGCTTTTGGAAATGAGACATAACTGTATTGAAAGGATGAGGAAAGGGGAAAGGAGTAGAAAAGAATAAATTTTTATTATCAATAGGTAATGCCTAAAGTCGAAAAATTAAGAAATAGAATGAGTATTTTTACTTAGAAATACAAAAGTAAACTACCAGAAGAAAGAGCCAAAAAAGATAAAAGTCATTGCCTGTGGGGTACAGAACTCCAGAACAGAGAGAAATGTGGTGGAAAACAACTGGTTTTCCTATCAGTTGCTATAGTACCATTACGTTGAAGCACACGCTCACATACACACATGCACAGACACACAGAAATAGGGAAGAAGAGCGGGAAAATTCAGACTGCTGGTTACATAGGGTTGACTGAGCCCATTTTTCTTTTTACCACTCCTTTCTTCAAAACCCACTAAAATGAAAAAAGCAATGCAAAAATAAAAATAAATTGACACTTCCTTTGGAAAGACAGAAGGGTATACCATCAGTCGACCAGGACAGTTAGGAACTTCCCAATGATACAGAAAGTGGGGATCAAACTCGTTATTAAACACAATATTCCTGATTACAAAATGACACCACACAGCTTAAGAGAGAACCTCAAAAAGTGAGTTTGCCAGCACAACCCAACCAGATTCCTAAAATGATGTAACCATTTCAGCCCTCCCCCTCCCACTGCCTACAGATAACTATATATCTAGCATGGGATTCAGAGAAGGCAATGGTACCCCACTCCAGTACTCTTGCCTGGCAAATCCCATGGATGGAGGAGCCTGGTAGGCTGTAGTCCATGGGGTCGCAAAGAGTCGGACACGACTGAGCGACTTCACTTTCACGTTTCACTTTCATGCATTGGAGAAGGAAATGGCAACCCGACTCCAGTGTTCTTGCCTGGAGAATCCCAGGGGTGGCAGAGCCTGGTGGGTTGCAGTCTATGGGGTCGCACAGAGTTGGACACGACTGAAGTGACTCAGCAGCAGCAGCAGCAGCAGCAGCAGCAGCATGGGATTTCTGACTCCAAACACTCTCTCCTAGATGTGAGAATGAAAGCAGGCACTCTGGGCAGTGTGCCAGGGGATTGCGGCCACCGTGTGAGGGAAGGAACCCTCAAAGGAGAATTTTTCTGGCCCCACTATGCTAAACCACCACCGCACTCAGGACATCTGCATCCATGGCCAGACAAACGAGAGAGTCTTACAGACAGCACGGTTGAAAAGCAAAGCCCAGTAGTAGAAGCAGGACTGAACAGGCTTTCACTGTCATCCTAGAGAGTCAATCCTTTAGTTCCTGCTATCACAACCCCCGGAATCGTCCTGGATGTTGTCCTTTAAGACCAGACTCCAACTTTTTCTCCATTCAGTGAGCTTCTCCACATCTTCCCAGTAAATTTCTTTCTTGTTTTAAGCTAACTACAGTCAGTCTGTTGCCTGCAATGAAATAACTCTTACCATACAAATAGATGGCTGAATGGCAAATAAGAAGTTTAATGCTATTATCATATAGTTTAAACATTTTATATATGCTATAGTGTATACATTTTACTATTATCACAAGTAAGCTTAACAAGGCTAAGGTAGAGAATGCATATTCTTTTCAAAAGCCTATGGAACATGTACAAAATGATCTCTTAGGTAATACACTCACATACACAAAAATTGAAAAATTCCCCCAAAGTTCTCCCAAAGTAGAAATACATGGGCCACCTAAAATTTAATACCAAAAGCATATCCAAATATATGCACTTGGAATGAAAGAAAAACTGAAAGTATAGAAAATTTAGAAAAGAATGGTCATAGAAACATTACCTGTCAAAACTCTGTTGACAACATATGATAAAATGATTCTCAGAGCAAATTCTATAGCCTGGAATACATTTGTCAGAAACCAAGAAAGATGGAGAACACATGAATTTAAGCAGTCAATGCAAAAAGCTAGACAAAAGACCTCAAAATAGATACTTCATTAGTAGGGAAAAAAAGTATAAAATAGAAAATGAAATTTACAAACTTGCCTTGGTCAATAATACCAAAAGTTGGTCTGTTGAGAAATAAGAAAAGATATAATCAAAATTATTAATGAGTATATGATGATTTTCAAAATTATGAGAATTTTTTTTTAATGGGAGTCAAGAAGGCCTTAAGCAAGGCCTCAGTAAGACACAAGATCAAAAGCCATAAAAGAACACACTGGCATATTGGACTCCATAATAATAATAAATTGAAAGTTAAAATGAAAAAATCCATAAAAAATTGGCAAATAGATTTTTGGGAAAAGAATCACCAACAAACATTTGAAAGCATACTAGTCATCAGGAAAGTTTAAGGCCATTAAGACCCCATTTTTCCAGCTTCTTTGGTGGTCCAGTGGTTAAGAATCTGACTTGCAATGCAAGCTATTGTGATACCAGCGTGATTCCTGGTCTGGGAAGACCCCACATGCCTTGGAGCAACTAAGGCTTGGGGGAGGGTTGGGGGGGGCGACCACACTGCTGAGCTTAGGTTCCACAACAAGAAAAGCCAGTGCAATGAGAAGCTGGAGAACCACAATAAGGAGTAGCCTCTGCTTGAGGAAACCAGAGAAAGCCCACTTGCAGCAAAGGCCCACCACAGACAAAAATAAATAAATAAATATTAAAAAATAAAACATATTTCACTCATCAGATGGACAAAAAATTTCAGATATGATAATATGCAGTGTTAGAAACGTGAGGAGTAGCTTCCCCAGTGGTCAAAAAACCACCTTCCAATGCAGGGTACTGGGGTTTGACTCCTGGCTGGGAAAATTGGATCCTACACACCCCAGGGTAACTAAGCCTGCAGTTTGCAACTGGAGGAGCCAAAGCCATGAGGAAGATCCAGGCCAGCCAAAATTTTAAAAATATGAATAAATAAATGTTGTAAGGAAACAAGCACTCACATACACTGTTAATGGGGAATGTAAACTGGCAACAGTACCAGAAGGCTAGGTCAATCAGAAGGAAACTAATTAAAGGATTGCTGAGCAGCCTTTAAAATGAATGAGTCCATAGATCCTTACATGAAAAATTTTCAATGCATAGTATTAAATGCTAAAATTATGTAAAGCACATAGCATAGACATTTACATAAGTGTGTGTGCACCATATACAAAGACACAAGTATGAGGGTAGGTCTGATATAGAGAAACTTTTACTTTGTACCCTATATTCCAGGGTTGTTTTAATTAACAAGAAAAAAGAAAACACTTTGGAAACATGTATTAAACTGTTACTTGTGTTTACCTTAAATAGGGAAGAAAAAAGAGGTGAAAGAGAAAAAGACTTTTACTTTTCACTTTATATGAAAATTTAAAAAACATGTATTATGTCATTTGTGAAATTTAAAATTTTAACATAAAGAAATGATATGTGAAAATACTGCAAAGATAAATGAAATGGACCCTAATTTTACCCTAGCAATTTTTCAAAGTCACAATAAAAAATAAAATAGGATGGCTCTAGTACTTTTCCAGGTCTCCTTCCTTTAGGACACAACTACGAATTAGTTCAAAAGAATTCCTCACTCCTTTATGGACTGTATGTTAGTCGCTCAGTAGTGTCCTACTCTTTTCGACCCCATGGAATATAGCCCTTCAGGCTCCTCCGTCTATGGAGTTCTCCAGGCAAGAATACTGGAGTGGTTTGCCACTTCTCCACTTTTGATGGCCCATTACTGCTTTAAATACTACCTTTCAGACCAAGATTTCAAAGCATAGCTAGCAAGGATTTTCAGCTAAGAACCCCAAACTGGCAGGATATCATGGGCAGGGTGAGATTTATTCTATTTCCTAACTAATATTAGAGCAGTATGTTAAACCAGCTTAATCTCCCCCGAAGTTACTTATTTAAAACACACACATACACACGAGTCATAAACTAAGTGTTTTACTGGGATTGTAGAAAGATATTAAACGATCACTAAAGTGTAAAGAGTAAGAAAACGCTCAACTAATGACAGATGGTAGCAAACAATCATCGCGAACCTTACGCAGCAATTACTCTGTGCACTGCAGCATGACTATACACAATAATACACGCGAAAGCTTCAACATCTTCCCAGGAATCTATTTTGAAATATATAGATAGATAAGAGGCATGAGGTTTTGATAAGGACATTTTCCTTACGGTGCACAGGAAAAAATACGGGGAAAGGATTTGCTTTGTGCTTATTTAGAGTGCTGAGTAAGCGGGCAAGCCCTATTTCGCATCAGACGACTGCTGCCGCTAAAATGCAGATTTCAGGTTTAGCCGCAGTCGTAGGGAGTGGTACACGTTGAACACTACCTAACATTCAAAAATGCGTGTCGCAGGCCTTTTTCCACTTCACCCCGCCCGCCTTTCCCCGCCTGCACGCCGGGCACAAACGTCTTGACGCATCCTCACTGAAGAGGTACTCCCTCCATTTTGTCCCCAGTCTCCTTCAAGCGAAAGGAGCGGCGCTATTTTAAAGCAACTCCCTGATTAAACCAAAGCAAGAGAGGAGGCAATGTGGGCGCGAGACCACACTTTCCCGGAGGCCAGGGCTGAGTGGAGCTGCCAGGGCCGCCCCGGGCTCGTCCCGGGGCGGGAGGACAAAGGACATCAAGGGGACGCGGGCCGCACGCCAGGACGGGCCGACTTCCGGGCCGTCAGCTCGGGCGGGGGCGGGGGGGGGTTCCCGTCCGCAGGACAAAGCGGCGGCGGCGCGCACGGCTCCTCCGCGCGGCCCCGCCCGCCCCCGCCGCACGCGCCCGGCGTCCAAGCACGCGAGCGAGGGCACGCGCGCGGACGACGGTTAGAAATGGCGGTTGGAGACGGAGGAGGAGCAAGGGCGGGAAAAGGCGCAGCCTCGAGTGCCAAGAGCGTGGGTGCATGGTTGCTTCCCTGGCCTTCCTTCGCCTCTTCTCCAGGCCTTCGACCTGGGGAAAGCCCCAGTGAAGACGTGATCCGTTCAACTGAACAAAGGAAATGGCGGCCGCACCCGAGGTAACCGGCAAAGCCGGTGTTGCCGCCTAGGAGACTGGGAAACGTTCCCTAAAATGGCGGACAGCGAGGACGCAGGCGCGGGGCGGGGCGGGGCGGGCGGCCGCCCACGGCGGCCGTGGCGGCGGGGCGGGGCAGCGGCGCTGACAGTCCCCATGGCGGCTGCGCCGGAGCCCGGGGAACCCGAGAAGGGGAAGGTAATTCGGGGAAGACGGGCGAGGGGCGGCGGGGTACGCGGGCGGGCGTGGGGTGCGGGCGGGCGGCGGGTAAGGACACAGTTTCTGAAGCTGGGAGACCCTGGATAGGAGCACGTGTCATTAGCTTCTCTGCAGTAGTACAGCCCATATTTATCGTGACACGATTCAAGTGACCCAAACTAGGAGGATGAGAGGACCGATACCGATGACTTACTGCAGGCCCCAAGACTCGTCCCTGTGGAAAGAAAATTTTGCTGAGAGGCGCCTCATATTGTAATTGGCTAATAGTGATTTTAAAGTACCCTGAGGACAGGTGCTAAAGCTGTATACTTTAACATGGAGGAATGGGCAAATGCTGATAAATGAACACTTTGCTATATTCGAGTGAATTTATATCCAGAGCAGGAGAATCATATGAAAAGATGTGCGATTTTTTCCCGTTAACTAGTTTTCAGTCAACCAGGTGGAGTTGGCATAATTATATGCAGCCAGCAGCTTCGCTGGCTTGCATTCGTGTCCTGCTTTGCCTTCTCAGCCCATCATCGACAGTTGTCTTTGTGGGCTACCCTGTAAAATGGATCACTTTACATTTGCTTAAAACTCAGCTGTAGCAGCCCACTGCTTTCAGGGTAAATCGAATTTCTCGATCTATGATGTAATGGAGTGGGTTGCCATGCCCTCCCAGGGATGGAACCCGAGTCTCAGGTCGCCTGCATTGGCAGGCAGGTTCTTTACCACCAGTGCCACCTGGGAAGCGTATAAAGCTCCTCACCCAACTCTTAACTGTTCAGTCTCTGTGACTGTTATCATGCTTTCCTCTCCAAGTGTATTAAAGCTCAACGGGGCTATCTCTGGCAAGGGCTTCCCGACTCCCCAGAGGTAGCTGAGGTGCTTCTGTCCTCATCTCCCTGACACCTTGTACATAGCTGTTATCATTACAGCATTATACTGGAAGTTAATTTATGTCTTGTCTTCCTTAAGAGTAGGAATCCAATTTTTATATCCTCAATGCAGATTAAGTGCTCGTAAAAAATACGCAGAAAGAAAAAATTTTATACATCGTAAACCAGAGATTAACGTTGGATCAGTTAGTCACAAATATTTATGTTAGACCCACTCTGCCACACTGCACCAAATCTGTAGATCTCGATCTGCTCAGCTTGAGAATTTTGATTGCTTTTTCAGTGTTCTTGCCGCTCTGGGGAATTTTCCATCTAAATTTGCCCTAGATGAGACACTTCCCTCCAGCTTCCAGTGCGGGGGGCGTGGGGGGTGGGGTGCAGTTCCTGATTGGGGAACTAAGATCCCACATGTGACGTGGCTCAACCAAAAAATAAAATTTTAACAGTAAATTTGGCCTAGATCATCAATGATTATGAACAAACGTTGGATAAATTGCTTCCACAGTTATTATCAGTTTGCCAGTCTGTCTTGGTGCCTTTTGTTTTTCGTGTCTCACATGCCATTTGGAATACGCTTTAGTAGAACAAAAGGTACCCTTGTTTGACACGAGTATTTCAAGAGGCATCTAACTTCAAACACAAAATTCCAGACGGCTTTGTGAAGACACTGGGATCTTCAGTGGGCCTCTTTATCCCTTGTATATATGATTGTTCACCTTTGATAAGAGGTAACTGCTGTCATTTTAGGGTCATGATGGTGGTTTAACCCACTGAAAAACAAGAAAATTCAATGAAAGAAAATTTTAATATTGTATTTCAAGCGAAACAAAGAACATGTTCCAAAGTCAAATGATTATCTGTGCTACATGTGCAGAGATGTATGATGGATTTAGGAAAATGGCTCTTTTAGAAGACCTCAGTGGTACCCTTTCAGTGGAGGGTAGGGGATGTCTTGAACTGCGTTAAAAGCAGGGTAGGTTTGTAAGTGGACAGAAGCACATATTGGTAACTCTGTCTTGCAGTAAAGAGCAGAAAAATGGGATGGTGGCTTGGGGGAACACGGTGCTGAGAGGGTAATTTGTATATTTCTAGACTGGAGATTATTAAATAGAGGAAAAACAAATGCAATTAAAGTAAGGGATAACCATTAGAAGCAAAGTCCTTAAGAGTAATCAGCTGCACAGTGAGGACTAGTTTTAAGTAGTAGGGCCAGCTCCTCCTTGGAAATAAAAGGCAAGCGAGCACTGATGGAGCAGGATACATGTTAACAGTTGAAAATGAAGCAGCTTTAATTTGACTTATTCTCTATAAATCATTAAATTGGCATTCTGGTTTAGAAATTTCTTTTTGAGCTTTCCTAATTCCATCAAGGTGTGCTGGTAAAGTCGCCCTTTTAAATTTAAGCTTAAAATATTTGTTTACCCTAACATATAATCTCTTTGTTTAAAGGCTTTAATTTGTTAATAGCAGGTGAGCCTTAAGTTTGCAGACTATTTAGGACTTCCCTGGTGGCTCAGATGGTAAAGCATCTGCCAACAATGTGGGAGACCCAGGTTTGATCCCTGGGTTGGGAAAATCCTCTGGAGAAGGAAATGGCAACCCACTCCAGTACTCTTGCCTGGAAAATCCCATGGACGGAGGAGCGTTGTAGGCTACGGTCCATGGGGTTGCAAAGAGTCAGACATGAATGAGCGACTTCACTTCACTAGGGAATAAACGAGGAATGCTAAATCCCTTGAACATTACAAGTAGAACTACTTCAAAAGGACTTCAGGCTTAGATTCTTTCCATTTCTGAGACTCACAGTTCAGATACTATCATATATTGTAGAAACTCAAGACTTTTATTACAGTATTCTATATTTGCTTTTAAGCCATCACTGGTCTAACTTTCAAATTTATCAGGAGGCTGTGACAATTCTCTTACTAGGAAAGGGGAAAAAAATCTTAGTATATCCTTACCCAGTTTTGAGTCAGGGTGGCACCAGTGAAGAACCTGCCTGCAGGTAGACCTAAGAAAATTCCCTGGAGGAGAGCACAGCACCCCACCCAACTCTGGTATTCTTGCCTGGAGAATTCCATGGAGAAGTCTGGCATCAGTTGGGACTTAAGTGATGAAGCACACAGGCAGATCTACAGTTATGTCCTTAGTTCTGTTACTCCTTATATGTGAACCTTGAAAGGGTTAAATGCTCCAATGAAAATGACAGGCTTTCAGGGTCAAACTGGCTTCCACTCTGCCACCACTTACTTACACACCTGGCAAAGAAATCCACTTGATTGTTTTATCCAAGTGCCCCCCCCCCCAAAAAAAAAAGTTGGCACATTCTGGTGTATCCTGGGGTTACATTAGGACTCCATTATGGAGGAGAATCCAAATGAAAAGGTCCAGATGCCTTGAAAGAGCTTGTGCTGTCTTGGTAGGGATATGCAGTGTCTGGCATGCTGTGGCTAACACTTTGGTGGTTCCTTTCATTCTCTGCTTAAATGGGAAGGCCATCTTAACATTCTCCCTTGATAGAAGCTGCTGGTCTCGCTTCTAAGACCTGACATTAAACACCACCACCCCCAATCTCAGTCTTTCTAGCACCCTCTCCTCACCCAGGGCAACGGCCTACCTGCAGAACAGTTCACACCCTCCCCTCTGGGCCCATAAATGCCACTGGGCTCTTGACCTGAAGGTAAGGAACAATCTTTTTTTTTTGCTAAATTAAATGAAAAGCCCAGAAGTTAAATCCCAACCTCTTGTATACGAAGATTTGTACTGAAGAGCCTTCCACTGGAGTCTGCCAACTTTAAGCAGCACCTGCTGCATTCAAACGTGTTGCGGCGGGGGACAGGTAGAAAAAAAACAGTGATCTGAGTATACAACTTTTGCTTTATTAGGAACCAAGTCACATTGTCTTTTCTGCAGAAGCTTTAGCCAAAGCAAACACAGTCAAGAATACCTTTTATGTTTCAACCTTGAATCTAACTTGCCCTTCACTGTCCTTTCCCTATTTCTTCAATCCAGTCTTCTTTTTCCCTTATAGTATATTACCATCTAGGTATCATCTCATTCCTAACAATGGGCAAGCAACTTCCTTTTTAAAAGTTAGATTACTGAAAAAAAAAAAATGTTCCCCCAAATGAACAGGAGAGTGCTGCAGGAAAACATTTAGTGTGACTTTAAAAAATGTCTGCCCCGCCCCAACCCCAAAGCACAGTGAGAGCAACAAGACGTCAGGTTGAAAATGTCACACTTAAAGTGGCAGTATTTTTCAAAGAGGGAGAACAAATCCATAAATCCAGTGTAGACTGTATAAAGAATTTAAAAACCATTTTAGCACTTGAAAGAACTTAAATTATCACCTAGCCGAACCCCTTCATTACAGACTGCAGGCCAAATAAAAAATAATACCCTACAGGTTACAGAAGTTAGTGGCAGAGCTGAGACTAAAATCCAACCCTCTTAGATTTCCACTTTTTTTCATCACATCTAGATGTGGTTACTATGTACTTCAACAAAGAAATAAAAGAAATAAAATCAAGTGCAACTTCGTATCACAGGCAAGGAAACAGACAAAAGACTTGTCAAAGTATTTTTTATTATAAACAAAACTGAAGTGCTGTTACTAGTCAACACAGATAAAATCTGCAGTCATCCTTAAAGGAATTTAAAACAGTACACTAAATATTATAAGTAACATGGTTAGAACAATTTCACTTTCCCATCTGTTTCTCAAATTGTAATTATGCTGCTTTTTTACCTTCAGTGATAGCCAAATCCCCAAGAGATTCCATAGATATTTTAAAAACTCATGAAATAATGTAATGCCCCTATCCCCAAACCAGCTGATTAACAAATTATGGCATAAGCATGATACCATAATCTATTCAGGTGTAATTTACTCTACTACTTAGTACTTTCTGGTCAAATTCTCAAAGTTTACATTTTAGATTCGTTCATATTAGATACCAATGCAGGATGGTTTGTTTTTAATCTCTGCCAAACCACCCTGAAGTAAAATATTCTTTTACTCAATGTAATCTTTTATTTTTCCTAGCCCTTTAAACTCCTAGGAATTTTAGATGTTGAAAACATTCCCTGTGCACGGGATTCGGTATTATATGGCTCATTAGGATCTGTTGTGGCTGGCCTTGGACATTTTTTGTTAACTAGTGAGTATATCTGTTTTTCTTCATGTATAAAACACTTATGTGTTTACAGTTTTGTTCTAGATGAAGTATCACAATCCCGATTACAGTGTTTATGATTCCTTTCGACAGGCAGAATTAGAAGATCATGTGACGTTGGAGTAGGAGGATTTATCGTGGTGACTTTAGGATGCTGGTATGAGTGTTAAGTATTCAAGAAGATTTTAACAAGTTAATCTAATTCCAAAGCACATGCTATACTCAGCAATCTCCCACTGGGAAATTCCCACCCTTACTGAAGATTATCTTACAAAATGATATTGCTGGAATGCCTTTAATCTTTTAAATATGTATATATACACAAGTGTTTTGTGTCATTTGTCAAATGAACAGATGAATGTGACATCAGACACTGCATTAATGCCATGTCAGGGTTTATACTTCATTTAGGAAGGCCTCAACCTTTTATCCTAATGCTCACTTCATCCCTGCCTATGGTACCACTGACAGTCATCTGTAAGCTTTTAAAAATTTCAAATTAGTTCCCATAGGTATGGTATTGGTAATTTATTCACGTTCTCCTTACTAGGTTCCACTGTAGGTATAATTATGCAAAGCTAAGAATCCAGGAAAGACTTGCCAGAGAAGGAATTAAAAACAAGATTTTATACGAAAGTACCCACCTTGATCCTGCAAGAAAACAGACCAATGGCGGCAGCAGCGGCAATTGAGCAGTCTTGAGCATAGAAAACCCAGATACAATTCACTTCATTGTGAACAAAGCTGAGATGAACTACAGAGAACGTTTTATGTACCATAAGACAGCTTTCAATCAAGTAAATAAAGTATGTGTAAGCTGCAGTCTTTTTTACACGTGTCAGTATTTACAAACTTATTCTGGCTCTGTATCTACTGTCCATATAGCATGATGGACTCACTTCAAATCATCTTTGTGTTTAACTTGCTTAGAAAAGTGTTTGCTTATAGTAAGCAGTGAGTACACCTGTCTCAAGAAATCTCAGTTGGATGTTAAAACTTGCCTTAAAAACAAGTCACAACTGCATTACTGTACCCTGTTAAAAATGAAGGGATACTTTCTGATCTCTATCAGAGACTTTATATCAGACTTGAAACTAATGGATCGCTTTCCAATTGTTACTTTTAAAATGTACCCATTGCTTGACTGTATTCTCCCATTTTAACAGGTGAGTTATCTCTCAGAAAGGAAATGTGATTTTTTTAGCTGCTCTAAATATTTCTTGGAAGTATGCAGGGTTTTTATTTTTAAGTAGAATTTAAACTTGCACATGGCATGCATAAAAATATCTTCTGAAACTTGTGTGATGCAAAGGAAGAATTGCAAAGTTAAACACATGTTGTTCTATTATGTAAAGACATTTATAATAATAAATTGACTGCCATTAAAAAAAAAAAAGCACCCAACTAAGCCCAGAGCATTCACTCATTCATTCATCCATTTTTGGTTTTAGTAAATATCAATACTTAAAACACAAGCTTAGAGGCCTTCCTGGTTAAGGAATGAACACTGGTGGATAGAATTACAGCATTATTCCTGGGCCTATTGATCATCATGGTTAACTAAATAGAGGAAGAAAGATGTCTTGAAGACTTACATTGTTCTTATTTTGTGCCTCTTTTTAGGAGAGGTAGGGCTTGCTCCAGTTCACTTCATGAGAAAAGTACCATTTTCCTTCCTGTGCCCACCTTCTTATGGCTTAGGGTACACTAGTGTTTATGGTTTATCAAATACCATCCGTATCATGAGTGACACTGTCAAGCATGTAGACAAAATCTGGGATCCCCAACCCCAGGATCAATACTGGTTCATGGCCTATTAGGAACTGGGCCGCACAGCAGGAGGTGAACAGTTGACTTCCACGAAACCAGTCCCTGGTGCCAAAAAAGTTGGGGACCACTGTTCTGATCTTTATTGATCTTAATTATCTGGCCACCACCACAGGGAGAACCTTGAACACTGACTGGGGAACCAAGTTTCGCAAGATCACCTGCCTCCTGTTACTGGCATAAATCAAAGCTCAGTGCAGTCTACATTATTCAAATTGACCTGAGTAGCTATGTGAACAGTTCCATGATGTGACAGCCATTTGTTCTAAAGGGTGGGATAGGTGGGAAACTGATGACAACTGATCATATTTTAATAACATATAAAATCAGGCCAATTGATTAACTAAATCCCTTCCAGCTCTAGCACACTATTATTAAATCTTACCCCAAGTTAAGAGAAAAATCTCTCGGCTGGCAAAAATTTCCAAGGCCTTCACCAGTAACAAGGTTAATTCATTTTCACAGAAGACAGACTGCACAAACTGGAGACCTGGATAAAAACAGAGGTTTAAATACTTATTTGGATTACTTTTCAAATGTCATTTCATAAATTTACAGTATTAGCACATTTTCTTCTTGTACTACTAGGATGATACAAAATGAACTACTGGACCACATAACACGCTCTAGGCCTGTGTCACACATTGCTGTTAGATACTTTCAATAGGGCCTCCAGGTTGATCCTGACACTTCCACTTCTGGCTCCTCCAGTCCAATCCTCCGCTCTGCCATCCAACTTCAAGCTGCTAAATGCTGCCAGTCCCACTGCTGATGTACCTCTGGCTCATCACGAACCGAACTCACCTCTGCTCACTTTTCCGTTTCACTTAAGAGTGCCCTTCTCCTATTTCCTATTTCCTGTTGCTCACCGACTTCTAGAATTAGGTTCATCATCTCATTTAGGCTCTCATATTAGTTTGTTTCATCTGTTACACCAACAGTGGTAGACACTTTCATTGGTCACTGACTATAGCTAAGAACCCTGTCAATTTTTATCTTTACATTCCCAATAAAGTGTCTGGCATAAAGCAGTTAACAATCAGTTGAATTATTAAACTTTCACTAATCCCTCTCATCCAGAAGCTTACATGCTTTTCACACTTAAGCTGAAAGAGTAACCTACCTTCCAGGCCCACATGAAGGCTTCAGCTGCACTGCTTCATTATTCCATTAAATCCGATTTTTCACACTACGTGATATAGCAGTAGGTACCAGCTAAATAGCTGATTAAAATAGAATTGTCGTCATTAGTAGGTTTAAAATTTTTTGTGGCTCATCTATCATACCTACTATCTTTAAGTGCTTTATGCAGTCCCCCTCATCCCCCCACCCCTCCTTTTTCCTTGTTTTACCTTTCAATAAAAGAACCTCAGGGTTTTTAAAATTAACTATTCTCTGGACTTGATTTATATTGAGCAAGTTTGCCAACAAATTTGACTATCCCTAGTACCATTAGTTGCAAGCATCTCTCCAGTCTACGTACCTCTACTCCATCGCTGGTTTCCCTTTGCTTCACTTTTATAATGCGAGGAGGTCTATATAATAAATTCAGGATTCCTGTTTATGCACACTTTTCAGCAAAATGCTAGGTATCAAATAGGGTTTGAATCCTTCTATTCCTAGGTAAAAATCTGGTGGATGGGGATTAAGGCACCCCTTAAGTCATGTAAGGTACATGACTTTGGGAAAGCAGAATACCTTAATGAGGAAAGTAGAAAAAGTACAATGATTGTTTTAATTGTAGTTTTTAATGGTCCTCTAGAATAAAATATCTTTTGGAAGCATCTTAAAAATATGGTCCATTGGTCATCAAATCAGGTCAGTGTTATCTTCTACCACCCAAATACTGGCATCTCACACAGGGTATTTTTGTGTGTGTGCATTAAGTTCAATACGTAAATTTTCTCTGCAAAGAGACGCTTCAGGGACAAATTAACTTACACAGTATTTTTCAAAGTATTACATTTCAAAGTTTATAATGTAGGCTCTACTCATCAGTGTTGCAAACATTTTATGAGTCTTTTCGACCACTGCATTTGCCTTTTATTTTCTAGAGATTATACGCTTCCCAAGTATTTGTATTTTTGTCTTGAGAAAACTACCACTGACTATATTATAAAGTCAAAGGTTTCTCTTGTTCACTAATATTTACATGGGCAGTTACCTGTTCCACCTTTTTTCTAAGAATAATTTCCAGAGTTCTATAAGTTAGGAAACACCTATTTTATGGCCCACCCTTAGGATATTCAAATCAACACAAACTGGTTTCTTACAGGGTGAATTTTCATTAAAATGTTCCTCCTTAGGCCCAGAGGACAAGTCATGTGAAATGAAACATGTTTTACTATCTAAATTCTAAGCCTGCTTTAAAAACATTTTCCTAGTTTATGGTTTTCTCTAATAAAAGGAAGGATTGTGAATTATACCTTTTACTCCAAGCTGTCTGCTCTTCAAAAGCCATGAAGAGACTGTTTTGACAGAATAAAACTATTTCACTGAGGAAATCCTGATCTTTTTATTTCCTGTCAGTGTAGCACCCAAGTCCTCTCATTTCACCAAAACACATTATTCTGAAGTATGTAGTGAGGAAAATTTCTTCTAAGTTTCATACATGCTTCTGAACTAGCATAATCAAAGTCCTTATCTTAGATTTCAATTCCTGATTTACTGGACTTTTGATATAAATGTACATCACTTCATTATCCAAAAGATGGTTTTCCAAGTTTTTATAAACTGCTTATTTGTGCATTTACGATAGTTGCAGGATTGTGGGAACCCAAGGACATAAGCATTCTAGATCTCTGCATTAGAATAGTTAAGTATTTAAACTATAAGTAGGGTGTTGAAACATACAGAACATTACACAAAAGGATGTTGAACCATTAGAATGAGATAATCTTAAAAGGACTTGGCTCTATTTGCACTCTGCAAGAGGACCACCAACTAACATTCTACTAAATATGCTTCACATTTCAGGTATACAAAGGAGCTATTAGAACTTTTTTTCCCTTCTAATTAGATAGATCTACCCACCTAGTTACTAATTTCTCCCTTTCCCCTGTCTTTTTTAAAGAGTTCTAGTTAAGGTGAGACCCTGGAAGCCCAATATAACAATTGTTAAACGTACAAGCAGCAATTAATTTGGAATACCTATTGGAATCACTGGAACACATTTACTTGGACCCTTTTACTCTTCCACACAGCACATTCACATGGACAGACTAAGGAAAAGGAGATGAAACTTAAATCAGCACATTATCTTTTGCTTTATTTAAAAAACCAAAAAAACAAGTAAGTTGGAATCTTGTTTTTCTTGACCATGACTCTCCCATCTCCCTTAACTACAACTAAAAGGGTACCTTAATAATAGCTAAGGTAAATGAGTATCCTGTCATTCAAGTAAGCTTCAACTGTTCCTATTCTATGTATGCCTGAATACTTTTGAAGCTGTCTACAGTGCCTGTCTCAAAGTTCTTGATTACTTTTATTTTTAAAATATTTTTCGGCTGATGCGAATTTGTGGCAATGCTTCTCAAGTGCTTGGCAAGTGTGAAATATTTTACTAGCCAAAACTAATTTTACTTCCTGTAAGATCATGTAATGGGATTATTAGAGGACTGGCAGGAAGAACACACAACAAGCAGTTGGGTGTTCACAGGTTCCAAACGTGACGCTGGTTTTCCAAGCCTGTCGTCCCTACAGAATGTCCGCTTGGGCAGACACCCAAGGTGAACTGAACATTCGAAGTAGTAACTGCTGTGCCACTGGTGTAGCACTGATTTTAACTGAAATATTTAAGGAACTGAACCTTTCCATATCCATCTACCTGGACTGTTATTATGCTATCACTTTCAACTGTTTCTCATACCAACAAATCCCGTTTTATTTAAAAGCAAAACCCCTGTTCCTTGTCAAGATCCAAGTTTATGTTGATTCCTAGTATAAGGAGAAAAAAATTACAATATTCCTAAGTAATTAGAATTGACTACATTAAGTTCTTGTCCCAATAACTCATCTAAACCAGAGATTACAGATGTCCTGGCCTAACAGTCACCTGCAACATTTACTCCCATAATATTGGATCCACAATCACAAGGGAAACTACCAACTGTCTACGTGTCAAACAGTACTTATTCAGCTTCTCACATGAACAGCACATTCTCAACCTGATCACACCATGTACAGGTGTTACCTTTTTGAGTATTCTGGGTTAACCTTTTGAGTAATATTTCTACCTATGTTCAGTTTACTATTCCTCATGGACTAAATTCCTTGGGCAAACTAAACAGTAACCTATCACCTGAATCTCTGATTGGCTAGGATGTCAAAGTATACATATGTATGTATGTATATACTCTCACTTAAGGGTTATCTTTGTTAGCCATTACCCTCCTACCTAAAGCTATTTTCTGAGGTCCAGCTATTTCCATGGTTGAAAGTCACTACTGTGACCACCAAATAAAATCGCACACCTGATTGGCAGAATTTAAATTAGGTTATTACCTGTTCAAATGTATAAGCTTATAAATTTTAAATTAATGTTAAGGTCATGGTTTTAAATTTTTCTATTGCAACACACTTGAGGACACACTACAACCAAGCGGTCCAGTAGGTCATTTCCAAATTAATTAAGGATTTATTTTTTATTATCAAGGTTAATAAGGACTAGTTAAATGTTTCAACAGTAGTTAGGGGAACAATGTCTATTGTCTTGTAATCATGTACATGTAGTACGATTAATAGTACTAAGTTAGAAATTGGTCATTAGAATAACCCAAATAAAACTCTAGGCACTAAACTGGCTACATCTATTACCTGCACGTATGTTTGAGTATAGGAGTTGGGGACTGATGGCCAAAAAGTCACATCTCAAGATCATGCAAGGAAAAGGCTCTGCACTGTCACAAAAATACTGCACTCTCAACCATTTTTAGTTCAGTTTAAGGCAACTAATGATTTTAAGAGACTGAAGTTTACATGAGTAATAAATCCCAATCTTTAAGGGATCTGAAGCAGCTACTAAGCTTCTTACTTAAAGCACTAATGGTTCCTTAAAACTCACATGTAAGAAAAGAGTTCCAATACATAAACTAAGCATTGCAACTTACTGCCAGGTCATTATCATACATCCTTACTTTCATTAAGTATTACTAAAATGTTAAAATCTAAACCCATTTTTGAGCTCGAGAGCCCCAGAAATATGAGCAAGTTTAGATTCAAACATCTGAAGAATTTTAGAAAAATGGCTTTAGGAGAATCAAGTTCCTTCCAAAATGAGTCTTCGGGGGGGCTGAAAAGTGGATGACTTTTCTGTCCTACAGGCTCTACTCTTTTAAAAAAGAGACATTTTAAGTTATATGTTAATTATGAAAACTGTTTTGTGTCTAATACCAAAATCTTCAACTTGGACTACCAAGATACAAGTTTATACCTTCCTTAATTTCTCCTTAATATATTTATCCTGGTTTTGGCTTTCAAAACACATCAGAAACACACTTCCAGATCTACAATCAATTCTTCCTATCTAAAAGGTGTTTGCACCACTGCCTTAAATACTATCAAAACATTGTTTGTGCAATGGAACCTGTTAAAAAACAATCCTAGGATAAAAAGCCTGTTCATATATTAAGTTCATAGGAAATCATGTCAACTCCCACACCTGAGGCATACACAGCACACAATCTTTCCATGAATGTAAATTCCCCAAGAGTTGAAAAATACTGAGTCATCTTTCCTTGAAAAAAAATTGTTTTTAAGAAGCTTAATACCTGTTGCTAGAGTTTAAAACTAATTTCATATTTATTATTTTCAGACAGGATCCTAAGGCAAATGAGAGCTTGTTTTCTACATTTAACGTAGCTTGTCACTTCAGTGTCAAACTGGTTGGAGTCAGCCTTCATCCTAAGGTCTTGCCTTGCTGTTTGTGTATTAGGGCTAGTCAGTCCCAGGCTCTTCAGTCAGAGCTGGAGCTTTCCACCCAAGGCCAGGTATGAGCAACAAGATGTAACCGACCATCAGAGTTAACTTTTGCAGTTTCAGTTTTAACTTATCATTTCTATCTTTATGCTGGTTTTGTACAAGTAACCAATCTAATCCAATTCTTGCCTCAGGATGATAGGTATAATCAACTATATGCAAAAGTTTCTAGTGAAAGCATCTCTTAAACAACAGTCTCACAGGTAAGTTTTCTAAGGTGTAGTTGGGACATCTGTTCAGAAATTCATCCAGTTTTGCTTGCCATAGAGGGGATGTAGGCAAGGGGAGAGGTGAACAGTAAACCAACTTTTTTGTTTATAGATCTTGTTCTGCCAAACTTGGCATCAACTTTTTCTCTTGCTTGCTATATGGTACACTCCCTCTTAATTTCTTATATATTCTCTAGATTTGTTTCATTTTATACAAATGAAGACAGTAATAGTTAACAGTAATTCTGACCCTGAAACTGCTTCTTAAAACCTAACATTTTCTGTCAACATTTTTCTCTCTCTTCCCCAAATTTTCTGTGCTACACAGGCACAACAAGCCTACATAATTGTCCCCTGGCCATCACTTTCCCATGGCAATGATCAGAGTAGCAAAATACGCAATTCTGAACTAGAAAGTATATCCAAGGTTTTTCAATAGTAGTTAAAACATTTAGGACACCTAAACACTGATTAGCAACGAAGCTTATTCTTTCCCCCTGGACAAGTCTATGCAATCCTAGTAATACTGATGCATCCTGAAAAGTAGGCTCATGCAGATAGTTTCAATTGCTAAAAAAGACAAAAGCCCTTGAGACACTATCTTATACTGTTAAGTATTCCTATGGTAAGTGTGTTAATAATGACCAAAACATTCTCAACGGAACCTACACCATCATCTGAAACTCAACTCCAGCTCATCTTTCAACAAGAAAATTTCTGAAGTTAAAAATCTGACTTAAAATAGCTAAAACAAAAATCTAGGCAGTCAGAAAAATAAACAAACCTATACTTACCAGAAGAAACCTGTAACACCAATGAAACACTAAACTGATGTCAAGTTTTAGTTCTACAGTTTGACTCCTGATTCCTCACCTTAAGTGAGGGTCCTTTAGAAGATTAAGTGTTCTGTGCAAACCCAATAAAATTACAATTAGGGGATCTAATGTTATCACATAACTACAGTTAAGTTAGCAGTGTTGTGTAGTATTGACTGGCTTGCATGATGGCTTCTAAAAGCATCTGTTCCCAGAGTTTCATGTATTATATAGATGTATATATAATTATCAGTTGAGGACAGCCATTAGCATTTTGTAAAGATGGTAAACTGAGTGTTAACTTCTCCCAGCCAGTACCTTTTCCCCTCATTAAATGTTTAAAGTCATCAGGGGGGAGGGGAAGGGAAGAGTTCAACTTCATAATTTTAAGTCAATTGTCAATATACATTTAAGTTTTTAAAACCTAAATGTTCTAAGTGCACAGTAAAGAATAAGCTGTCCAGAAAGCACACACTTAAATTTTCTCCTCTTGGGAGTTTCATAAAGGGATTTTGAACCTTGATGGCGAGAATCCCAAAACAAGAGTAAAATGAATTCTTTTTATTGCAAACAAACGTCTAAATTAATTTCTCCACCCACTTTCTTTAGAAAGAAAAAGAAATCAGCAGGCTAAGGAGATACCCATTCAAGAACTGACATGATTAAAAATTAAGATATAAATGGGTGACTCACAATTTCATTAGCTTACAAAGATGGTGGAGTTAACTACTACAAGCACACTAGTTATACAGTATTTTGTGGGAGAAGGGCATACAGACATAGCTAACTTCATATAGATCCCATTAGACAACTGGATTTACAACAAGTTTTTTTAATAAGAAATGGGCAAAGCCAGCTTTCTTTTCAGAATCAAAATGCAGAACAAATGGAAAAATTATGGTACTTAAACCTTCACAAGTTTGAGCCTCCACAAATAATGCAACCAAGTTTTACATTTTTTAACAGCCCTTCTACATACACTCCATCTTCTCTATCTTCGTTCCAAATTTTATCTTCATTCCCAAATATGCCAATTCCATCGTTACTTAAAAAGAAAGAGCCTTCCCAGTTACCGTCAAAAACTACTATTTAGCTTACCCCTCCACTACTCAGCAAACTACAGAGAGGATGGAGTGTAATATGAGCAGTACAGAGTCTTATGCAATTCATGAGGACCACTAAGTCCTTACATGAATCTGGTTGCTAACATTTCTATTATATTGTGACAATGACTCCCGACTGTTATCTCTGTGAGAAATGGGGGGGAGTAAATTCTTAATAAAAGACACCAGGTACAAAGCAACATTTTACTTTTGTTGTGATAAAAAAAAAGTCACATTTTACAGATAAAATGTAGAACCCTGAAATACTGACACATTCTCTTATCGTGCACAATGCTGAGGTTCTCTTACGATTCACTTTAAAACTGCAATTAAAAATGTACAAAAAAGAAAAGAAAAAAAATCAACCCACAAAGCTTCTAAAAAAGGAACCCGCAGGCACTTCCTCTTGTGGAATGTTTAAAAAGTTAGCCTACTAAAGAAAACAGTCGACTTCTTGTGAAGGTTTTGGAGAAATATGTATCAGTTCGTTTTATTTGGGTATTCAATAATATCCTTGGTGATAATGCTGACTCCATGGCTTCTGACCCCAGAATTGCTGTAAGAGAAAATTTTTTTTTTAAAGAAAAAACATCAATAAGCCACTCAAATTGCTTTTAGGAAATGACAATCTAATTCAGAGTAATTGCTGGAAACAAATTTATACCTGTCATTCCTCTGATTTATCAAGCCAGATTTAGTTAGTATTAACATCCCATTATCAATACACATTACAAAAGGAAACACATTACGACTTCGGTTAGTTTATACAATTAAAGCTATCAGTAAAAAAAAAAAACGTATGAATTAAATATTACTTTATTAAAAAATATTAAGTTACAGCAAACTCCAACCTATCTCGCCTTCAAAAGATAGTATACAGCTACAACTGCAATACAGCTCACAGCTTGCCCTGTAATACTTATTTATAAACACTTCGATCCCTAGACAAGATCTTTTTTTAAGATTGATTCTTATGAATTCAAAATACAATTAAATGTACATAAAAGCACATAAGGAATTACTTACACCCTGCTGCCACTGGTTGTAGCCCTGAGATTGATTTTTGTAGCCACGATTGTTTCCTCGTCCTCTGAAGTTCTACAAAAAAGAAAAAAAATCTTTAAAGAACTCAGAACACAAGTTGCTAGGTTTATCTAAGGGGCAGAGGGAAAAGAGGGGACACAGCTGCAGAAATGGATGGATGGGCGGTCAACCATGAACCTCTGAGCACTCTGCTGGGTTTCCTTTCAGGTGATTAACTTATTCACTAAGAGACATCACACCTGACTTGCTCCTACTAGCAGTTAACGCACCTAAAAATAATTATGCATATACACTGTATTCTTAACTGAGGCTGCCCATCATATTTAACCTTTTACACTAAATTATATAGAGAATCAGCGTCTGCAGAGATCTTAAATGGTTACCTGGTTGTAGTTCCCTCTGTTAGGCATTCCCCCTCTGTTGTAGTTCCCTCTGTTTGAGTAGCCGCCGCGGCTGGGAAAGACAGGGCCGCGAGGGTACGGATAGCCAATGCCACCGCTGCCACCACCGCCACCTCCTCTCTGTGGCATACTGCCCCTCCTGTTGTATCCACCACGATTCCCAGGAGCTAGAAAACAAGAAACATCTCATTTAGTAGTGTGTTGCTGCCTTCTTTACATGAGACTTAGGGTTCTTTTGGACCATTCCTTCATTTCAGGAGAAAAATGTTTAACCATTCAACATAACCTAGACATGCTTACTAAGACAGCTCAGATAATGCACATCAAAAGCTTCCTATGTTAAATTCAGCTAAGTAACATATAGACCCAAACTGGAAGTGTACCATTTGTTTCAACCTTGGACCAAATAATACTCAACATAACTTGCCTCCTCCTCTGAAATTTCCACCGCGCATATTGAATCCGCCACGTCCTCTATGGCCACCGCCTCTGTTAAACTGGTTCTTGCCGCTCTTATTTTTATTGCTCTTCTTTGAGCCTGTGTTCTGTTTCTTTTCCGGTGGAAGAGCCTTTTTGCTTTCTTCTTTATATTGCTCCAAAAGTTTCTGGGCTTCTTCCTTCTGAAGTTCAACATAGGTTATTTCATCAAAGCACTCAGCTACTTCTGGCAGAGTAAAGTTTCCTGCAAAACATAAAATCATATTAACCTACAAACCCACTACATACACATTCACAACCCTAAAGCCCAATACTCTCAATCAGCTGTTAATTCTTACAAAACACACAACACCTAGTCATATTGTAATTACATTTTCTTACAAACACAAGTTAAATATATGTTCATTTACAGTTAATTTAACTCTTGAAAGTTATTACTGACATTAAGCTAACAGATACAAATCACAGGATATTTAAGGTAATAGAACTTCATGCCTTTCATTTTGAGGACTGCATGTTCTGGTAGGTCTTTTCCCTCTACTTCTGCTTTCTTCTGTGTTCTTTGCTTATAGTCTTCATCTTTTGGGCAAACTACAACAGCTTTTCGTTGGAAGCCTGCAAAGAGGCACATTTTTCTCCTCTGGGCAGCAGCAGACACATTTGTCTTTCAGAAAAAGAGAAAAAAAAAAAAGTTTTTAACCTCAAACATTAATTCTACAATTATCAGTTTTTTCAACTTCAAAGTTACAGCTTACCTGATCCAAAATGAAATTTCGCTTCTTACGGGCAGCAATCTCAATAAACTTTCCAAGACACTGTGGAGCTCTCTGCAACAGCGTGTTCAGTTTTCCAGTATCTGCCATTTGCTTCTTAAAACCTGCCACCTTTTTTTAAAATTAAAAATAAATTTTAACATTGCCTTTCCTCAATGCTACAAGTAAGGACATTTTATCCTGTAACACCACCCAATGCCAATCAACTCATCTTTATCTACTGGATAATTGAGTTAAAAAAACTTCTACAGAAAATGGAGTCTAGTCACTGGAAAGAAAGCAGTTTACCTTAGAGGTGAAGCACCTACTTACATAAACATTTAACTGTCCAAACTCATCTCTCTAAAATACTAAACAAAATGGATAAAAACAAAAGTATTACCTAGAATACCTTCTAGTCTTTTAAAAATGCTGAAATCAAGCCCATTTTACTTACCATCATTTTATCCATTATGGTGTTTGTTCCAAGAATGTTGTATTTACCAGGATTTTCTGCTGCATGTTTAGTAACCCAGGTAGTTTTTCCAGCTCCTGGCAAGCCAATCATCATAACCACCTACAATGGAAAGAACTGTTTAAATATTTTTTTTAAATACACAAAAGCCCAGTTTACACATTTGAACTTCCACAGCCTTTTAATGGGAACAAGTATAGCAGTAAATTAAACAGAACTTTAGCCAAGCTTCAAAAAATTTTTTTTCTAGTGACTTACTTCGCAATCTTTCTTCTCTTCAGGCCCCTTTGGTCCTCTAACTCGATCCTCCAAGGGGACATTCTGGATAAAAGTATAGTCTTCAGGTATTGGAAAATATGGCTTTTCCTTCTGACCAAAATTAAATTCAACTGCACAGTTGTGGCACAGAACATGTGGGAAGAGTGGTCGTCCAGCAAGAACTTCCTTACTGATTTTGAAGGCAATGCCAAGATCTTGTCCATTCTTTGCGTAAGAGAGTTCTACTTCATCACTTTCAAAGTTCTGTTAATTGGAGAGAAAAATTAATGGGTTTTAATATGCTTCTTGTAACACTTCTTAAAAAAAAAACCAACCTAGGAGTAAAGCGTATCCTGTGGATATTTAGGTTATATGTTTAAATAGCTTGGTGTGAACAATTAAAACACCTATGTCCACAAACAGAAATTAATACTATCCAAAAAGACTAGATTTGGGGATCAACTTCATATTAAGTTTTCAGTCAAAATCAATCAGTAATTGAAAGTTGATATTGATATAACTTTAAAATAATCTTGTCTAATAACTTGCCATTTACATACAAATTTAGCTGTGACTTACAGCAAAACATGTAATCACATCATTTTCATCAAACTTCTCTCCATAATCTTCAGTCTCACAGTTGCATGTTTTTATTCCTTTTAGAGAATATCCATAAGAAAATTCTTCTTCGCCTAAGAAAATAATTAACTTTCATTAAATCAACTCTCCAGAATAAACCGACCCATTATTTTTTCAAGATGTAGGGTTTAAGAGTATACTATACTGACTTTATACTAGATATAAAAAGCTAGGTGGTTATTTAACTAGTTGACAAACTGCATGACATGACAACATTCTATTTGAACCATCAGCCACAAACCAATTAACTATAAAGAAAGAAAAGCCAAAATTTAGCCTATGCTCATGTTACTATCATCTCTAAAAAACAGGCAAAAAGTTTAGAATGCCTGCTAACTACTGAAATCAAACACTAAACACTCATGAGTACCAAGATACTCAAATGGAAACTTTACCGAGCAACATTCCACTTGTGGTTAGTGACCACCCAATCCGAACTTCATGTATGTCAATATCTTTCGTATATAAATGCCTCACTGGGATCTTCTCTGTAACCTGAAAGTCAAAGATAAACAAACTGTGAACCAAGGAAAATAAACCACTTAATCAACCCTAGTTTATTTCATTTGGGCAATGGGCTAATTCTTCTTCAGCTACTAAGTACAGAGACACACCAACTTTACGCTCCCCCAAACATTTTTAAGAAATTCAAAAATTAAGGGCTTATAACTTGAAGCTGAAAATTTACTTGGTTGAGTCACATTTAAAAGAAAATGTTGAAATTATATATTCTCAATGCTTCAAAACCAACTAAACTTTATTCTTTAACATGTTTTCCTCAGAACAAAAACTGGAGCCTAACCAAATTTTTTCAAACCTTTGGTGGGCCTTTCAACTGCCTGATAAAAAAATGAACACCCTAAATAAAAATTATGCTGGCTCTATCTACATGGCAACTTCTAATATAACAAACATCTTCAACTACTATAAAACACAGGGTTAGTCCCTCTTGTAACCCACAGAAACTTGAAAAAAATAGAAGTTCCACTGATATCTGATAACAGGCAAAAACCTCACGAAGCTTAAGAAAAAAAGAACATCACAAAACTACTTTTACCTTCATCTCAAAACAGACTTTGCCTTTTGACACACCATAAGATGCCCTTCCTCCAGCCCAAAGAAAAGCAAAACTCTCCATGGTAAGGGAAGAAGCACTGAGGCGATCTCTTGATATTTTAAAATGTAGATCACAATTATCTGCAATTATATCAAATGCCATATTATTTCTTTTGATATCCACTATAAACATCTGCCATGTAGACAAAGCTGTTATTAAATTTTCACATATTTCTGAATGCTGCATACTACATTTTTACAGATGCTGTTCTAATTTTCAGTTTAAACCCCACTCCCACCAAGTCATTCTTGCCAAATCATGAACTGAAGCGTACACTACCTATGCAGCTAACAAATATAAAGGTTTAGCATATGCGTACTTTAAGTATATAAAATAATCAAGACAATGTGACATTTATACATACCTGCTCTGCTCTTTACCTTGATTTAGAGGCAAGCAGTAGAGGATAGCAGGAAATCAAAGTGAAGCATGCCAGACCAGGTAGAATTTACCAGTGCCACAATAAAACTGAAGGGAGGCCATGACCAAGTATTTTAAAGTAAAGAGTATGAGCTGTTGATCCTCACTTTACAGGGGTTCTAGATCTTAAACTCTTTGCTAAAACTTGTTAAGAAGGCAATCTCAGTCTATACAATACAAACCTGGTCATCAATGCTGTTACTACTACAGCATTTTAGGTCCCCTTTCCCCAGATATGCCTGTTAATAAGTATGGGGGATTACACACTTTGGAGTAATCCAAATCCAAAACGACTTTAACCTAGCTACCTTTGGGTCACTGGCTCATTAGCATGCACCTTCTGAGTTCTCAGTGGAAGCAACACTAAATTAAGAAAGCTAGTTTCCTAAGTTTTACTGGAGAGATGAAATTAAACCTACAGTCTGGAATTCCTTACATAAGCTTTGCTCTTTACATTTCTGATACAATGTTCAACAAATTATACTTGAACCCAATAATGCACTTAAACTGGTATCCCTTGATGAGCTAAAAAGCCTTTTATAACAGCATTATCTTCCTAAACCACTGCTTCATAGCTCGCCAACTATAAGCAACTAAACATAAAACATTCAACTACTCTTCCATATACAGTTCAAAATAAAAGATTCCACTACATTGACTATATGTAAACAGTATGTAGTAAAGAGACTTACATTTACACTACCATACACATCTAAATAAAATAGGTATTCCAAAACAGGAGAATCTAAGATTCAACTCCTTAGATCTACAGGACAGGATGACACCTTACCTCTAGGCAATTATTTCTACCCTTTTTTCTGTTTATCACAAAATTGTACTTTCTGATCAAAATACTAAATCAATGATTTTGTATGTGAGAAAAATGAGGAATCTGACTGCCAAGGCCCATTTAGAGGTTTGCAATACTTCCTCATACTCAATTGCAACCCAACTGGGTAAAGTAGCAGTATTTACAGCGCTGCCATTGATACCATTCGCTGCTGAAGAAAGCTAGTGGCCCAGTGATAGCCCACTGCTGCTGCCCCAGGTCTTTGGAAGAAACCAACTTAGGTTAAAGCAGCAGCTACTGAACTGGAATTGAGAACAAAAGAGCAGTTATTGAGAAAGTAATATTACAATCTTTCAGAATAGGGAATATAGTGATGTGCTAATGGGAAAGTCATTAATAAATACTTAACTAGCCCAAGTAGCTCACTTAACATAATTCCACAAAAAAAAAAAAAAAAACCACATTACTTTTACTGTAGACCCTACAGGGAGAAATTATAGGTAGTCTTACAAGTTTCCATTAGCTACACAGTCAAATATTGGCATTCATTTCACATTCCTACAAATGAGAATTTTAATATCATACCAAAAAATTATCAAATTGCTGGAGCCTCTAAAACTATCAATATAACTGCTGGACTAAATTAAGTGACCAGAATCTGAATAAAAGCCACCATCTTTCCAATTTTAAAAGAACCCTTTATACGCATTAAGTTTTCTAACATTTTGTAACCAAAAACCATATTTGATAACTAAGGGAGGAACGGGGAAGAAACAGCTTCACTTACAAGTATCAAGACAAACCACTGTGTCGTCGAAGTGTTCATCTTCTTCTTCAACAGGTGGCTGAGGAGATTTGGCTCTGAAAAGACAGAATTGTCTCCTGATACAACCTTCCCCAAAGAATAATGAACAGGTGCCAAAACTAGGTTAGCATCTCTACCTGCTATACTTGTTCTCTTCAATGTACTCAAAATAGCCACGGCCATGATCTTCTCGAGGTCTTTTAACACCTCTCTTTTTATCTCCGCCTTTCTGTTCTGTTTTGCCGTCTCCTACAACACATGACACCGCTGTATAAGACACCACGGCACGCCGCCACAACAAGCAGAAAACCCCTTTCTTGTCGGAGGTTCCCTAAAACTCGACTTGTACATTGTGATTTCAATCAACGACTCAACTGCGAATTCAAACAACAATCTCCTTGGAATCGGCTTGGATTCAGTGACGCAGTCTAAGGACATTGCTAATTTTGCCAGTTCACTCGAATATTCCAGAAAGCACATGAAAATTTAGCGCGGCCCAGGCCCGGAGCCCACGTGTACCCCAGAGAGTGTTCAGGAAAGGGGGAGGGGCCGAAGCGCCCCGCTCGCCCTCCCCTCCCCCCAGCCGGGCCCGCGCTCCCCGCGGCCGCATTGTACTGCTCGCCGCGGGCGCCGCCCGACCCCGCCCCGCCCGCCGGAAGTGACGTCACCCGAGCCCGGCGCGCCTTGCACAATACCGCGGCCCGGAGCCGCCACGGCGCGCCGCCGGGGCCCCGGGCCTCCCCTCCCCCCGAGACATGTGCCCGCACCGCGCGCACGCAGCGCGACGGCGCCTCCGCGGCTCCTCCCCCTCCAGCGGCAGCTGCAGCCTCCCCCCTCCCCACCCCGGCTCTCCAGGCACATAATGGAGGCGCCGCCACCGCCGTCACACACCGAGCCGAGGCCTCACGCCTAACCCGGGATTCCCCGCGCCCCGCCCGCCCCCCTCCAGCAGTCCCCAGCCCCCGAGGGTGCTCCCTCCCGCGGCGGGTTTCCTCCCTCCCCCCCTGCGGGGCTCCGGCAGGCCTGGGCACGGTCCCCACCCCGCGCGGGCCTCCCGCCGCGCGCAACCAACCACGCAGCACTCACCCGCCGCCGGAGCCCCGGGGCGACCGCCGCCTCCGCCGCCTTCCGCCTTCTTCTTACCTCCCGCCTGCTGCTGGCCCTGCCTCGCCCCGGGCGGCGCCACCGTCACCGCGAACAGCGACGTGGGGCCGCTGCTCTTCCCCGCGGCCTCCTTGGCGGCCCCGCGCTGCTGCTGGGGTTGTTGCTGCGGCGCCGCCGGCGGTTGAGGCTGCTGCTCCCCGTGCCCGTTCTCGTCGCCCGCGCCTTCCTCCTCTTCGCCGAGCTCATCCTCCCCTTCCTGGAAGCCCTGGTCGTCGCCGTTCTCGTCCTCCGAGGCGGCCTCTTCCTCCTCCATCGGGCCCGAGTCGGCCGCCCCCGCGGCGCCGTTCTCCTCGCCGAGCTCCATCTGGTCGCCATCCAAGGCGGCGATCCCTTCCTCCTCCTCCTCCTCTTCCTCCTCGTCGTCGTCGCCGCCGGCCGCGGCCTCCTGCTCGAGGCCTGCTCCCGAGCGCCCGGCGGAATCCCCGCCCAGGTCTAGGCTGCCGTTCCCGGGCTCCATGGCGGGGCGGCCCCCGGCCTCCTCGTCGTCCAGCGCGGCCTGGAGACGCTCCATGAGCTCGGCCTTGAGGCCCTTGTCGGACAGGCGCCGCTTCTTGAGCTCCTCCTTCAGCTCCGACACCTTCAGCTTTTTCACATTAACAGGCGAGGAACTCATGGTGAGGCCCCGATTCACCGCTAGGCGCTGGCTCAAACTCGGCTCCGCTCACTCGGCCACTGGCGGCGGCTGCGGCTGCTCCTCGGCCCGGGCGGCGGCTGCGGCTGCGGCTGGAGGTGGGTTCGTGCTGCAGAGCGGATCCGCCTGGTGTCGAACGGCGCCAATTCCTTTCACCGAGTTCGCGAGGGAGACGCGGAGACTCGCCTGGCGCGAGCGAGCACGCAACGTCCTCTCGCAGGGGCGGCACCGCGCACGTAATATAGCCGCCCCGCCTCTGCGCCGGCAGAGCGCCCGCGCTCGCCCCACCCCGCCCCGCCCGAGCGGCGGGCCGGGAGCGCGGCGCCGCGCACTGCGCTTCCAATTGGGGCCCAGCTAATGGAGGAGGTGGAAACCGCCTTCAGTTAAACCGACCCGCTGCAGCCTCTATTGGCCTTTCCAGCCCTTTGGTGGCAATATTCGTTTATGTTCTTTGCCTTCCGGCCAGGAGGCTGCTTCTACCCAAATGCTTTCATCTTCAACTTGGTAATTTCAGCTGGAATCCGCCACCTCTTCTTCCATTTTAGATTTATCTTATCTGTTTCTCCAGCTATTTGCTTAGAACCCTTAAAATTTTGATTTGATTTGTACAAGCTGACAGTCATTATACGCAGGAGATTTTCTTCTGCTTAATAATTGGTTTAATTTTCCTGAATCCTAACTTGGGAGTTGAATTTTAGACTCAGGAAGGGCCTTTCTTTTGTCTCTCCCATGACCTCTGATGCAGGGTTTGGGAGATCATGCTTATTTTTGAAGAGTGGCCTCCACTCCATACTGCAAAGCGGACTTTACAGGCCTTGTTATGGTACTAATGGCCAAAGAAGTTAGCCTCAGAATTGCATTTCTGTGTTTTCTTTACATCTACCAAGAAGACAGACCTCCTGTAAGGTTTATTCTGTCCAATTTAGGACCTGGTCATGCAGTTATGAAGTCCCCTTAACTAACAATGAGGATAAGACCCCAGCTAGGTCACACACTTTGATTCTATTCCTGTGGATATACTTTTGACAAAATTATGCCAAAGCTCTAATAAAAGCTAATGAAAAAAAAAAAGGCTGTGATTTTGTGAAAAGAAAAATATCACTCTCAAAGAAAAATGTGATTTTGGTGTGTCTTAGAAGTTTAATTTTTCCTTTTACTAAATTAAGAGGTGTGTTAATGTTCTTCCAGTTTTCCAGAATTTAGATATGTGATAGACATGAATGTCTCAAACCCCAGAGAATCTGCACAGTGGCTAGCCAGTGGTCTAGTCTAGTCTAAGCTCAACTATATTGCTTCGTGCTTTAGCTGGCACAAGGCTGTCCCAATTTTAATTCAAAATTTAGAAAAATACACACTTAACTTTCTCCCATAGTACAGTTTAATAAATTTTATTTTTTAAGTTCTCTTCAATGGCTTTTAAGAATCTTGTATTTTACAGTGCTGTCATAGATGAAGATGAAATATTAACATTTGTGAAATGATTTGAGTTGAAATTAATGGATTATGTATAGTACTAGTAATTCTCAGTTCAAGCTGATGGAGGCAGAGGGATAGCACCCAAAATAGGAACTTCCAAACCCTGCCAAAAACTCATTTTAGCCTTTGGTTATAATATCCTTAGAGCTTACAAACAAGTAGCAAACTGAAATTTGAACTTTTCAAGTTCGTTGCCCTTGTTCAAAATGGGAAAAGAATTGCAGGGGGTCTTCCATGTTCACAAAATAAGTAATTAGTCCCCTAATGAATCAGAATTAAATATAGTAATTATGGTGATCATTTAAGTTTATGTGTCCTTAGATATGACTTCATATTTAAATGTTAGAGACATGAAAGCAATTTCTGTTTACCGGGGAAAACTAAATTGTGAAAATAAAGTTTATATACCTAAATATCAATTTATAACAATTATTCTTGGTATGTTAAATCAATTGTAAAAATAAACATGAAATATAACTTTAGATACTCCTTGGAAGAAGAGTTATGACCAACTTAGACAGCTTATTAAAAAGCAGAGACATTACTTTGCCAACAAAGGTCCGTCTAGTCAAGGCTATGGTTTTTCCAGTAGTCATGTATGGATGTGAGAGTTGGATTATAAAGAAAGCTGACCACAGAAGAATTGATGCGTTTGAACTGTGATGTTGGAGAAGACTCTTGAGAGTCCCATGGACTGCCAGGAGATCCAACCAGTCCATCCTAAAGGAGATCAGTCCTGAATATTCATTGGAAGGAGTAATGTTGAAGCTGAAACTCCAATACTTTGGCCACCTGATGTGAAGAGCTGACTCATTTGAAAAGACCCTGATGCTGGGAAGGATTGAAGGCAGGAGGAGAAGGGGATGATAGAGGATGAGATGGCTGGATGGCATCACTGACTCAATCAACTTGAGTTTGGGTAAACTCTGGGAATTGGTGATGGACAGGGAGGCCTGGCGTGTGCAGTCCATGGGGTCACACACAGTCGGACACGACTGAATGACTAAACTGAACTGAATAACTTTAGATGGGCATGAGAAAATGTCATGGCTTTGTTATGGCTTTGTCAAGAGCTTTGTATCACAAAGATCATCCTCAGTCTGCTCATTACATGGCCCAAGAACCCAGGTCCTCCTCCCACCCCAGGCTTCTTTCATTACCCTGGGCTTTCCGAGACAACGTTCAACAGAAAAACCTTTTATAAATGCTCAAAAAGAACCAGTCAGCCAATGCAGCAGACAGGGGTTCAGTCCCTGGGTTGGGAAGATCCCCTGGAGAAGGAAATGGCAACCCACTCCAGTGTTCTTGCCTGGGAAATCCCATAGACAGAGGGGCTTGGGAGCTACAGTAGACGGGGTCGCAAAGAATCAGACACGAGTTATCAACTAGACAACAACAACAAATGCTCAAAGAGCCATCATCTTGCTGTTTGTCCTTTTTACAAGCAATATTTTATTTTACCACTTGAAAATACAAATAGTGACTTCACTTTCCTAATAGTTTTTCTTCTTATATTTTTAATGCTGTCATGATAGTTCTGTTCTACAGAGACCAGTTAAAGTACAGATCACTTTCTCTCAATTGCTGAGGGATCTATCAAAAATTTGATATTCCCCCTTTTTGAAATCCTGGAGCCCACCAAGAATACAGAGTGGAAGAGGGGGAAAATTAATTTCAACAATAAACAAACAAAATAATTAGTGAATTGCCCATAGGTAATAGATCTACGACAGGGCATTACAGAGTTAGGGTGCTCAGAATATGTAGCTTACATTTTGAAGTTGAAACAGAGGCACATACCTGGATATACTTTGTCATTAAGTTCACTCAGCAAATATTTTTTAGCACCTTCTCTTAAGCACTAGGAATACAGCAGTGAACTATGTAATTATGCCTTCATTCTCTTAGGGATGATTAGCCAATAAGTTAAAATAGAGAAAGTAACAAGTATGGCAGGGAAATGTAAAACAGGACAGGGGCAAGGTATGCTGGGGTTGGGGGAGTTTTTCAGTTATAAATGGGGTAGTCTGGGGAGCCTAAGAAGTAAGGTAACATTTGAGTAAATATCTCAAAGAGGTGGAGGGAACAGTAAGTAGTCCTGAGGGGGAAGATAGGCAGGGAGTTGAGGGGAGGTGCAGATTGCCAGCAGCCTTGTCAGTGGTTTTGTAAGGACTTTGGCTTCTGCCTCCAGTGAGAAGGAAGATACTGAAGGGTTGTTACTAGTGAAGAGATAAGAACTGGCAGGAATGCTAGATTCAGTGGACTCAAGATGCTATTTCATGTACGTCTTTTTTTTTTTTTTTTTGTATAGAAAATCAATGCCAATTTAATAAAAGAAGCAAGAAACACACTGTGATACATTTTTCAATCTTCTTACAAAAATGTGAGAAGTTACAAGTACCTACAAATTACTAAGAATTAGTACACTTTCATATAGACTAACAGAAATGCACAGTAGGAAGGGAGGATGTTTCAAATTCTGGGTAAAAATACAAACATAAATATCAGACAGACATGGGCTGCGGTCCCAGTTAGATAGCATATTGGCTGAAAAAACTCTGATGCTGGGAGGGATTAGGGGCAGGAGGAGAAGGGAACGACTGAGGATGAGATGGCTGGATGGCATCATGGACTCCGATGGATGTGAGTCTGAGTGAACTCCGGGAGATGGTGATGGACAGGGAGGCCTGGCGTGCTGCGATTCATGGGGTCGCAAAGAGTCGGACATGACTGAGCGACTGAACTGAACTGAACTGATCTTGCACAAGCTATGTATCTCTCTGTGCCTGAGAGTATTTACATCTAAAATGATACCTGCCTCGTGAGGTTGTTGGGAAAATGCACTGAGATAGTCTAAACTCTGAGGACAGGACTGGAAGCACAGGAAGAGCTCAGCATAGGTTAGTCTTCATTAGCTACTTTGAGCAATTTAATGAGCTTAAGAAAATCTGGAGTTGAATTGCTAAATCTTATTTAGGAAATTATACATATTGTGTAAATTGTCAATGAATTGTTCATAGTGAAATGAAGTCTGGATAGGAGGGTGCAGGCTTCACTTCTGGGCATGGTACTGTCACTGTAACCAGCTGGGGGACCTTTGGCAAATTGCACCATCTCTCTGGATGTTTGTTTCCTCATCTATAAATGAAGCAGAGCAGACTGGAAGATTCGTAGAGTCCCTCTAGGGAGAAACTTCTGTGAGTCTCCTGTTTGCTGACTCCACACTGTCCATGGAGGAGCACTATTAAACTTTGAAATATTGATTATTCATATTCAAGTTTTACTTGTTACATTCAAAACTTTGCATTAGAGTCTTGAAGCATTTCATAATTAATTAGCAGACATGAAATTTAAACTAGTGTATCACACCCTTTAAATTTTAAATGATGCAAAATATTCCCATTTATATGGAAAAACTCAAACGAGCTTTTTGGCCAACCCAATAATTTAAACTTGGATACCACAATAGGCTAAGAGGTTTAAAGTAAAGGGTTTCTCCAAAAGCAAACCAGATTCCCACCGCCATGGCTTTCTGTGCCTCCCATTGCTGCTGCAGTGTCCCCCACTGACACCGTCACCACCATCTGCTCCTCTGATAAACGCTGCCTATGTGGACTCAGCCTGCCCAGCACCTGCCCACATGCAGTTTGGTTACCGGAGCCAAGCTGCTGTGACAGCTGCCCCCCACCATGCCACATTCCTTGGCCCTGTGTGCCCACCTGCTTCCTGCTCCACTCCTCCCAGCCCACCCTAGGCCTGGAGACCCTCAACCTCATATCCTTCACTCAGCCCTGGGATGAGCCCTCCATCCCAAGCTGCTGCTGACAGATGGCTGCTTCCCTCAGTGTCTGGTGATAATATGGAAGCTATCTCTTCAGCATTCACTTGCCTCAGTATATTTATTAGACATTGAGGCAGATCAGATCGCCTAGATATGGGCAACCTACCTTTCATCTTAATGGAAAGAAAATCAAGAAATTTGTTTTGGCTATTTGGCTGAGCGCCATTTGGTTCATTTGGGCAGGTGACTGTCATCTATTATCAAAGGTATTGATATCTTTCAGACCTCAGACTGTATTTTCTTGGTCATGTTGCTTCCAAGATCCCATTTCTTATACTGAGTATTTTCATAGAGAAAAAAGAAATTTCTTGATGGGTTTTCCAATAAACTTTATTTCTGTGACAACAAATAAATAAGTGGTTTCTGTAGGTGCTATCTTGTCTTTAATGTTATGAATCTGTCTTCACACACATTATATAACGTTTGTAGAATCAGATGTGCCCATTAGAAACCTATAGGAAAACTGGACTCATGTAGTTCATAGTAAGATATCAGGCTTTTTCTGACAACTTAACTATTTACCAGGTGAAGAGTGATTAATATTTAGCAAAACTCATCTAACACAGGCAGGTTGGACAATGAGGAGTTTATTGAAAGAGTACACCATTATACCTTACCAGTGACTGGCCAGTATCACAGTACCTGATTTAAAAAGAGGAAGAAAATATTTGCACCATCCTGAACCACAGTCAAGAATACAACTAAAGTCTACAGTTATTATGACCTCATAAGTTCCCACCTTCTACCTGTGATATGATCATCTGTTTTGAAGTTAGTCTAAGTTCCTTGTTATACCCTGGTGGCTCAGACGGTAAAGCATCTGCCTGTAATTCGGGAGACCCGGGTTCGATTCCTGGGTTGGGAAGATCCCTTGGAGAAGGAAATGGCAATCCACTCCAGCACTCTTGCCTGGAAAATCCCACGGACGGTAGAGCCTGATTAGGCTACAGTCCATGGGGTCGCAAAGAGTCAGACACGACTGAGCAACTTCACTTCACGTCTTCACTTAAGTTCCTTGAGGGGAGGGAGAGGAACTTGACTTTTCCAGCACCTGTGCGGTGTCTTCCCTCCACATTCACAGACAGCATGGCATTGCACTAGGGAACAAGAAAGGAGCTCGGAAATAAAAAATACCCTTTAAAAATGTGTGAACTGCGTTGCAACCCTGACTCAAACTGAAGGATTCTTGATTTAAAAGAGTGTTATTGGGCTTCCCTGGTGTCTCAGTGGTAAAGAATCTGCCTGCAGGAGACATGGGTTTGATCCCTGATCCAGGAAGATATCATGTGCCCAGGAGCAACTAAGCCTGTGTGCCACAACTATTGGGCCTGTGCTCTAGAACCCAGGAACCGCAACTACTGAGCCCACATGCTGCAACTACTGAAGCCTGGGTGCCCTAAAACCCATGCTCTGCAACAAGAGAAGCCACCACAATGAGAAACCTGGGCCCTGCAACTAGAGAGTAACCTCTGATCACCGCAACTAGAGAGAGCCCACATGCAGCAACGAAGACCCAGCACAACCAAAAATAAATAAATAAAAATTAAGAGAGAGTTATTTAAAAAATCAAGTGGAAGCTGTAATAATAATTTTCATTCAGCAGAGTCTTCTTGGCATAACACTAGCACTTGTTTAATAAATAACAACTAAATTTCTTCGCAAGCTCGGCTTTCCACTTGGCAGTTAATATTTTTTTGTGGAAACCATATATTAGTGAACACCATCAGAGATCCTAAACTCTTAGAACTATTAAACAGATTTTTTTATGGCCTGTAGATTTTACATGTCCAGGTTCTCTACCCTCTACATTAACAGTATATTGTGTGATTGCTTCCATGTAGTGAAGCAGGATTGTGTTAACCGATTTTAATCTCATGTTTAGCAGAGCCATACCCAAGGCTGCGTAGTCCATTTTTCTGTTTTAATGCTCGATCTTTCCATTTCCATTTCCTCATAGATAGAAGCTGGAGAAGGAAATGGCAACCCACTCCAGTGTTCTTGCTTGGAGAATCCCAGGGACGGGGAAGCCTGGTGGGCTGCCGTCTATGAGGTCGCACAGAGTCGGACACGACTGAAGTGACTTAGCAGCAGCAGCAGCATAGATAGAAGCAACACAAAGGTAGGGACTTTGTATTCTCCATAATGCCAGCAATATTGCCAAGCACTAGATGGTCAGCAAATATTTTTACTTTATTTAGAAAGTGGTATTAAACTATTAAGAAAGTCTTACGACTCCACATACAAGCCCCATCAAAAAAGTGTAACCCAGAACATATCAGTTGAATATGATCTGGAAAAATACATAGAGATGACACATAGGAGATTATTTACCAGTGTTAACCAATACAATTGTCACAAGTAGCTAATTAAATGAAAATTAAAATTGAAAATTCGATCCCTTAATCACTTAACCACACTGCAAATGTTCTGTAGCCATTAGTCTCATACTGGACAATGAAGAATAGAATATATCCATCATCACAGAAAGTTCTTTGGGATACAGCTGTTTACAGACTGTTTTAAAAATAAAGTTTATACCCAGGGACCAACCCTAGTCTGCATATGGCTCAAGCCAGACTAAAGGGAAAGCTGACCCCGGGAATCAGAGTGAAAGTGTGCGTATATGTGTATGTATAAATATATCGTACATTTATAAACACACACATGGGTAGTAAACCTCCCAATTCATCCTTTGATCTACTTAATAAATATTTATTAAACACCTACTACATACCACGTTCTATACTATGTTCAGGGAAAACATACATGAATAATACAGTTCTCAGCCTCCAGGAGTTTGCAGCTTGGGGATAAATACAAGCTATAACCAGGCTGTTATACTAGCACAGCTGTTTCATGGGGATTCAGCCATGTTGACCAACCACCGAGCTATAGAGTTCCCATGGTATAGGTCTGTAACACTTGACCACCCACAAATATTCACACATGCAAAAACGAAACAAAACCTCACATACACCTTCAAGAAGTCAGCTGTATGACAAGTAAGCAGTAATTAGCAATAATGGGCTTTCCTGGGGGCTCAGACAGTAAAGAACCTGCCTGCAGTGCGGAAGACTTGGGTTTGTTCCCTGGGTCGAGAAGATTCCCTGGAGAAGGGAACACTACACTGTTCTTGCCTGAAGAATTTCATGGACAGAGGATCTTGGTAGGCTACAGTCCATGGGGTCACAGAGTCAGACACAACTGAGTGATTAACACTTTCACTTTTTTTTCATCATATTCATTATTTTATATACAGAGCTGCCTATTATTTGCAGATTTCTGCCAGCTGATAAGTAAGTCTTTCACTAAAAACTGTCAGGAGAATAAATAAGCCCTGGGGATATAAAATATAGCATGGCAACTATAGTTAATAATACTGTATTATATATTGGAAAGTTGCTAAAAGAGTAGATGCTAAACATTCTCATCGCAAGAAAACAATTTTTTTTGTTAACTGCGTATGGTGATGGATGTTAGCTAGACTTATTGCGACGATCATTTTGAATACAAATATCAAACATTTACACTAATATCAAATCATGTTGTGCATCTGAAACTAAAATAATATCATATGTCAGCTATATCTCAATTTTTTTAAAAAGCTGTCAGGAGTTTAAGGGGAAAAAATCAAACCAAAAGTGTTTTCCACATTGTCCTAATTGCGTAGACGCTATGTTTATACTCTGTGTTTATATAACCTTTCTTCCTTTTCACTGTTTTCACTTTGGTCCACACAGCATATTTCAGATGGGTCATCTTTTAAGTCTGCAGTATTTTTCTTGATTCATTTATTTGTGATATCAACTGCCAGTTATTGAGTGCCTGGTTATGTACCAGTCACTGTACTTGGCATTTTATACAAAATATCTCTAATCCTCATAGTAATCTCATAATATGGCAATTATTTGTCTCAATTTATAGATATGGAAACTGAAAAACAGAGGGATTAAGGAACTTGACAAGTTCAGTGAGTAGTAAAGTTGACATCAAATCAGGGGTGCCTGACTTCCATGCCAAGCCCTTTCCTGCATCAGTAAGTTTGAAGCATTGGAGTTTCAAGTCAGAAATGATATACTCTGATTCTAGCAAGATTTCGTAGTGTATAGTATGTATACTATGTGTACAAATAGTGTGCAATATGTACACATTATGTATATTACAGTACAGGAGAAAGAGACAGACAAACCAACAATTACATTACAGGAGTAGTATATTACAAAAGCGCTGCAATAGCGGTATGTATTGAGTTTAGAAAATGGAGCAAAGGGCTTCTTGGGGGATAAGACACTTGAAAAGACTGTATCTTCAAAAGCAAGGAGATTGAGAGAGAAGGAAGGCCATTCCAGGCAATAGGAACAGCCCCTGCAGATGCATAAAGATGAGAATCATTCCTACAGCTGGAATACAGTAAGGCTGGAGTACAAAGTTTGGGGAAAGAGGGCAGGAGCAAGGGTAGGAGTAAAAGTTGTTGTTGCTGCTTAGTTGCTAAGTCGTGTCCGACTCTTTTGCGACCCCATGGACTGTAGCCTGCCAGGATCCTCTGCCCATGAGATTTCTCAAGCAAGAATACTGGAGTGGGCTGCCATTTTCTTCTCCAGGGTAAAGATAGGGAATGGTTATAAGGATCAAAGAGGCAGACTGAAAAGAACCCAGATCAGCTAGAAGCTGGAGCTTCATCCACTGATAAAGAGGTGGAGGGGGTGAGAGCACCAAAGAATTTTGATCTGAGAAGTGGCATGACCAGGTCCAAATTTTAGAAAGATCATATAAGTATTGAAAACTCATGTGGATCCAAGTTGTGAGCATGAAATAATAAATGAATGAAGAGGATTCAAGGTATAAGGAAAACTGCAGTCAAGATGAGACATGTAAATGTCACTTGGTCTTATGTCAGGGACACTTTGGGAGTGACAAAAATCTCAGAGAACTGGGACAAAGGACTCACTTAAAGGACCTCACGGGGACTTCCCTGGTGGTCCAGCGGTAAAGAAGCTGCCTGCCAGTCAGGCAACAAGTGTTTAATCCCCGCTCAGGGAATATTCCACATGCAGCTAAGCCCATGTGCCCTAACTACTGAAACCTGCGCTCCTAGAGCCCATGCTGGGCAAAGAGAGAAGCCACCACAATGAGGAGCTTGCACACCGCAACTAGAGAGGAGCCCACCTTGCCTCAACTAAAGAGAAGCCTGCATGCAGCAAGGAAGACCCAGCACAGTCAATAAATAAGTAAATAAAAATGTAAAATACGTATTGCTCAGAATTGTAAAGCAATTTCCCACCAGTTAAAAGGTAAATCACAATTTTTTAAAAAAATTTAAAGTTAGATATCATCAGGAAGATAAATTATAAAAAAACAATTTTTTTCATTTGTATAGGTGAAGAACATTCTTGATGATATAGATAACCAGTGCCAAATGTCACTGTCTAGTGACAAACTAGAAAAGAAAAAAGTGTTAGTAAAACATCAAATGGGAAGAAAAAATACGTGTGCTTATAGCAGAATCAGTGATGGGAAGAACATAAGTATGAAGTTGTAGCAATAACAGAGAGGCAGATGCTGAAGATACTTTTAGAATATAAAAAGACGCAGATGTTTCTTTGGGAAATAATTCAGGTTTTATCTGAATTATGGGTAGATGATTGATATGATCTGGCCAAAATTTCAAAGGTCTCTGGTTACTTTCAATACATATGTATCAAAATAACTCTTCTGCTTAAGAGATCTAATGTGGTTTCTAGTTACTTGACTAGATCTTATCTGATCATGGTGAATTAAGAAAGGCTTCTAAGCACAGGAGGGATGGAATTTTCATCACCAGAGATGGGAGTCAGTGAGTAGAGTACAATGAAAATTAACTGGGCAAAATAATTTATCTATACATAAAAGTTAAAATATTGAAATCTTCATAGGGCCATTGCTGTCGCTGTTGTTTAGTTGCTCTGGCATGTCCAGCTCTTTTGTGACCCTAGGACTGTATAGTCTGCCAGGCTCCAATGTCCATGGGATTTTCCAGGCAAGAATACTGGAGTGGGTTGCCATGTCCTTCTCCAGGGGATCTTCCCAACCCAGGTATTGGGATCAATAAAAATATTGACAGCTTGAAAAAATAAAAATATATATACAGCCAGGGCTCTGGGACAACCCAGAGGGATGGGATGGGGAGGGAGGAGGAAGGAGGGTTCAGGACTGGGGACACATGTACACCCGTGGCTGATTGAAGTCGATGTATGGTGAAGACCACCACAATATTGTAATTAGCCTCCATTTGAAATAAATTAATTAATTTAAAAAAATTGGGGGCCAGCACCTTGATGAAAGTATACTTTTTCCTTGCAATGGAAATATGGGAAGAATTAATTCTTTGTTTTACAAATTATTTCATTTTTAAATTAATACTCTTCTAAAGTAATAAATACATGATTTGGAAAGTTTATAAAAATAAAGAAAGAACTAAAGGGTCATTTTGGCCTGGTCACTTAGCAGTGAAGAACTCACCTGCAATGCAGGAGATGCAGGAGGTTCAGATTCATTCCCTGGGTCGGGAAGATCCCCTGGAGGAGGAAATGCCAACCCACTCCAGTATTCTTGCCCGGGGGATCCCACGGACAGAGGAGCTTGGAGGGCTATAGTCCATGGGGTCACAAAGTGTTGAACGTGACTGAGCGACTTAACAACAAAAACAGTAATGACCCTGTGACCGTGACCCCTGTAACCATGTGGGAATAGGACTCAGGGCTGCCAAGTTATTCCATTTTTTTAAGGGACATGGGAAATTTTCATTTTTCTATGACACTGCCTAAGTTTCAGAGGTGGCGGACACTAAGCAGGCCAAAAAAGGTGCATCTTTGTCCATCTGTTTGTGAGCCCTGGCTAGACAGTCTTGAGGTGAACATGGTCGAGAAGACCAAGTATGAGGTTATTTGGAGTAAAACAGGTGAGAAGTGATGATGACCACTCTGACAAGGTCAAATGGGTTTGTTTAATCTTGAGAAGGGTAAAGGAGTGGTGAAGAAAGCTTACTTAAGATTCTGAGGGTTTTCTTAAACCCCAATGATATTTGTTTGGACTCTGACTTGACCGCTCAGTCTAGGTAAATATAAGTATTGGATTAATTTTCTAAACAATGCTGCCGTTAGAATGGAGATGGAATATTTTGCGGGAAGGGGCACAGTCTTACTAAAAGGGAGAAGTTGAGCAATGCCTAGACTGGGGGCCTTTGGGGACAAGTATAAGATTCTCACACATACGTCCCTCCCCTCCACGCGGTCCTTTAACTGGGCCACCTCTTAACGGTTCAGCTCTGCCTGCAGGCCTGCTAGTCTGCTTTCCTCCCACACATCACCTCCCGTTGGATTACAAATTTTCCTGTTGTGTCCCTGTACTTTTCAGAACTCTCCTAAATATTCAGTTTAACCCTGTTTCGATGGTATAAGTAAGTAGAGGGAACTGAAACAAATTCCCAGGCCTAACGTGTCACTAAGGTTTGCTTTGATTCTATGACTTAATTCACGTGCCTCCTAATCTGTCTGTGGCCATTTGGGGGTGAATGGGATGAAAGGAACAGGTTAGAGATTGAGTGCTTTCGTGTATGAAAGTGAAAGTAAAAGTTACTCAGTCCTGTCCGACTCTTTGCGACCCCATGGACTGTAGCCTATCAGGCTCCTCCATCCATGGGATTTTCCAGGCTAGAGTGCTGGAGTGGGTTGCCATTTCCTTCTCCAGGGAATGTTCCTGACCCAGGAATCAAACCGGGGTCCCCCGCATTGCAGGCAGACGCTTTACCATCTGAGCCACCAGGGAAGCCCTGGTGGCTCAATCTCTAACCTGTTCCTTTCATCCCACTCACCCCTAAAAGGCCACAGACACATTAGGAGACACCTGAATTAAGCCATAGAATCAAAGCAAACCTTAGTGACACATCAGGCCTGGGAACTTGTTTCAGTTCCCTCTACTTATTTATATCATCGAAACAGGGTTAAACTGAATATTTAGGAGAGTTCTGAAAAGTACAGGAGCACAACAGGAAATTTGTAATCCAACGGGAGGTGATGTGTGGGAGGAAAGCAGACTAGCAGGCCTGCAGGCAGAGCTGAACCGTCAAGAGGTGGCCCAGTTAAAGGACCGCGCGGAGGGGAGAGACATATGTGTGAGAATCTTACAACTTTTTGTTTCTTAGCAAGAGGTAACAATGCTGTACTTCCTACAGGTCATCTGCTTGAGCCACTGCCTAGCTGTATCACTGCCTCGTTTCTTAATTACTTATTGTATATAACACGTGTGAATATCATATCATTATCTCATCCTCACGGTGATAATGAGATTGTATAAGGTTAGGACCTGCTTATTCTAATCTGTTCTAAGATTCAGTATAGGTGGCACCTCCTCCAAGAAGATGCTCCTGATTGCTCCTAGCCCAACCCCCTCGTCCTTTACTCTATTAAGTATGCCTCCTCCGAGCTTCCTAAATCTTCAGTGCTATTCGTGCCCCATGGACTAATGATGATCTGTTTCTGTGGCATCACCAACACGATGGACTTGAGTTTGAGCAAGCTCCAGGAGTTGGTGATGGACAGGGAGGCCTGACGTGCTGCAGTCCATGGGGTCACAGAGTTGGACCCGACTGAGCGACTGAACTGAACTGATTGCTTCTGTGTCTGTCTCCCACTGATCGACCTTCTCAAGGGGACTCTGCTGTATGTCCAGCTTGTTTTATGTTCTTAGATCAGCCTGAGAAGTAAGCATTCAGGACACATGATATGTGGAATAAATGATGCTTTGGAGATCAGTATAACTCAGCAAATGGCTGTATTCCTTACCAGACAGTTACTTTAGGCAGAGTTGTTTCCTTCTCTCAATTTCAGCCTCTACCTGTAAAATGATACTGTCCTGTCTACCCCCGAGAGGCAAAAGTCACATGGGCTGAAATACTAAGCTATAAAATGTCAATGGTATATATGTCATTATTAGTTTTCAAACATAGATTTTGGGAAAAAGGAAGAGGGGGGAAAAAAGAAAGAAACCAGAGGGATTCTTGACTCTTGAGTGCTTATCTGTGCACACAGTTCACAAGCACCACTCTGGTTAAAAGAAAAAGATAACTAGCTGGTTTCCTTACCTTATTTCTGCAGAAGCATTATTATCTGTGAAAAGTTAAAAATCTAAAATTGACAAGGCACTAAAAAGAGTGTATTGCTTTAAAATGTGAGAACAAAGTCACTGCCTACCAGTCAAGTGGTGATAAATTCGCTCACCATCCACTCTGACTTGGGACTGATATTGAGGTGAGCAAATAGGAAAAGGAGTACGTCAAGGCTGTATATTGTCACCCTGCTTATTTAACTTATATGCAGAGTGAAAGTGAAAGTGAAGTCGCTCAGTTGTCTCCGACTCTTTGCGACCCCATGGACTATAGCCTACCAGGTTCCTCCATCCATGGGATTTTCCAGGCAAGAATACTAGAGTGGGCTGCCATTTCCTTCTCCAGAGGATCTTCCCAACCCAGGGATTAAACCCAGATCTCCCGCACTGCAGGCAGACGCTTTACCATCTGAGCCACCAGGGAAGCCCTGTATGCAGAGTACACCATGAGAAACGCGGGGCTGGAAGAAGCACGAGCTGGAATCAAGATTGCTGGGAGAAATATCAATAACCTCAGATATGCAGATGACACCACCCTTATGGCTGAAAGTGAAGAGGAACTAAAAAGCCTCTTGATGAAAGTGAAAGAGGAGAGCGAAAAAGTTGGCTTAAAGCTCAACATTCAGAAAACGAAGATCATGGCATCTGGTCCCATCACTTCATGGCAAATAGATGGGGAAGCAGTGGAAACATCGTCAGACTTTATTTTTGGGGGGCTCCAAAGTCACTGCAGATGGTGATTGCAGCCATGAAATTAAAAGATGCTTACTACTTGGAAGGAAAGTTATGACCAACCTAGACAGCATATTCAAAAGCAGAGACATTACTTTGCTGACTAAGGTCCATCTGGTCAAGGCTATGGTTTTCCAGTGGTCATGTATGGATGTGAGAGTTGGACTGTGAAGAAAGCTGAGTGCTGATGAATTGATGCTTTTGAACTGTGGTGTCGGAGACGACTCTTGAGAGTCCCTTGGACTGCAAGGAGATCCAACCAATCCATTCTAAAGGAGATCAGTCCTGGGTATTCATTAGAAGGACTGATGCTGAAGCTGAAACTCCAGTACGTTGGCCACCTCATGCGAAGAGTTGACTCATTGGAAAAGACCCTGATGCTGGGAGGGATTGGGGGCAGGAGGAGAAGGGGACAACAAAGGATGAGATGGCTGGATGGCATCACCGACTTGATGGACATGAGTTTGAGTGAACTCCGGGAGTTGGTGATGGACAGGGAGGCCTGGCGTGCTGCAATTCATGGGGTCGCAAAGAGTCGGACACGACTGAGCGACTGAACTGAACTGAACTGACTGAGGGCAGCGCAGTCCAACAGTCAGAATGGAGTTTCACCTCGGAGGTACTTATCTTCTCCAGGTCTTCCCCTCCAGAAACTGAAATTCTGAACCTGGCCTTTATTCTACAAATGGTAGAGCAGCCTAGCAGTCCTAAATGGGTTTGAAGCAAGATCCTTCTCAAATTACTATCAATCATTTTGCCTAGGCAAGCTAATTAAAGCACTTGGTAAACAGAAGCTTAATTTATGTTTGTCCAGAAATCAACCCTGAGTATTTTTGGAAGAGCTGTCGCTGTAGCTGAAGCTCTAGTACTTTGGCCACCCGATGTGAAGAGAGAAAACATTGGAAAAGACTCTGATGCTGGGAAAGATTGAAGGCAAAAGGAGAAGAGGGCGGCAGAGGATGAGATGGTTAGATAGCATCACTGACTCAATGGACATGAATTTGAGCAGACTCCAGGAGACACTGGAGGATAGAGGAGCCTCGCGTGCTGCAGTCCATGGGGTCTCAGAAGAGTTGGACACAGCTTAAGTAACAGAAGGAACTGAAGAAATTGACACAAATTCCCGAGTTGAGAGATGATGGCCAGTTATGTTTTAGGCTCACACTTGAGATCTCTCTGAAAGGTGATAAGATTTGGTTTGTTGGGATGCAAAATGAGACTAGTTTCTAGTTTTTTCCTTCATTAGATCTTGAGTCAGGTTATATCATTAAATTCACATTTTTCCCAGATGAGGAACTTTCAAACACAAGTACACAGAGATTTTACAGTGTAAATACCAATTGCTTTTCTATGATGGGTGGTTCAAGGTTAGCTGTACTTACTTGCCATCAGCATGATAATAAAGAGCTGGAGGGAAGTGAATCATTCATTAGCATTTCACTAGAGTGATAGATCTTTTAAAGGCCGGGCTTAAAGCTCTGGCTCAGACCGTAAAGCATCTGCTTACCAAGTTGGAGTTCAGTTCAGTTCAATTAAGTTCAGTCGCTCAGTCGTGTCCTACTCTTTGCAACCGCATGAATCGCAGCATGCCAGGTCTCCCTGTCCATTACCAACTCCCGGAGTTCACTCAGACTCACGTCCACCGAGTCGGAGATGCGGGTTCCATCCCTGGATTGGGAAGATCTCCTGGAGAAGGAAATGGCAACCCACTCCAGTATTCTTGCCTGGAAAATCCCATGGACAGGGGAGCCTGGGAGGCTACAGCCCATGAGGTCGCAAAGAGTCGGACACGACTGAGCGACTTCACTTCACTTCAAGCTCTGGAGCGGCTTCCCCCTGCTATGGAGATAGAACAGGAAACCATCCGGGGCTTCCAGGAAGTGGCTCCTGCTCCCTCTGCTGTCTTCCCTGTTTCTCTGTGCTATGCTTCCTCGGCCTGGCGGAACCCATCTGATCCCAGGGCTGGCCTTGTTGTCCTTTCCTGCTCTGGGAAAAATCTTAGCCTGGCCAGCCTCCACTCAAGCTTCCGGTCTCAACGTAATTCCGATGTCCTGACCAAGCCCTGTCGTCCAGATTGAGCTTGATCCCACATGGAGCCCACACCTCCCTTTTCCTAACACGCGGTGGTGGTGATACAGACGTACCTCAAAGAAGCACTGCAAATTCAAATGGACTGTTGAGTAGGGAGCAGTCAGCAATGTTAGCCCCCCCCGCCCTATTTCCCCGCCCCCCCGGTCCTGCTAGTCTCCTTCCCTAGACTGTATCTGTGAGATGGCAGAGCGCATCTGTTCTATTCTTCGGTTACCCAGACCTTCCACAGTGAGAACTGGGCTAAATTACAGGTGCTCAGTAAATACTTTTTGAATGAAGGAACGCCAAAATTTGTTGAATGAGAGGATGGGGAGTTTTTGTGTAATGGGTACAGGGTTTATGTTTGAGATGATGAGAAACTTCTGGAGATATGGATGTGAGTGATGGTTGCCATGGGAATTGTTTTCAATGCCACCAAACACTCAACAACGGTCAACTGGTAAATTTTATGCTATCGTATTTTACCACAGTAAAAATTTTTGTTGAATGAATGCATAGATGGTTAAGTGTTTTGAACCAGGTCCTATCTATCTCTAATACTTCAATTCATTAAATATTCTTAGAGTGCCTACTATACGGGTAACATAAAGATGCAGTCTGGGACTTATTTAATAGTCTGAAATATACTAAAAATTAAAACCAAGTCACCCTTTGCATGCAAAGCACATTTTAACTAGATAGACTGGTCGTATTTATCTTTGCATTCCAAGCATCTAGCAGCACTTAACTCCTGCTCAATAAATGTTTCCTTTGGGGCTTCCCTGGTGGCTCAGCGGTGAAGAATCTGCCTGCAGGTACAGGAGATGCGGGTTCAATTCCTGGGTCAGGAAGAGTCCCTGGATGAGGAAATGGCAACCCACTCCAGTAATCTTGCCCAGAAAATCCCATGGACAAAAGAGCTTGGTGAGCTACAGTCCACGCGGTTGCAAAAGAGTCAGACACAACTGAGCAACTAAACAAGTTAAAAAATAGGACATGACAGTAACATGCTATTTGCTTAGGGCTTTCCTCATGACAAAACGCTTCCACAGCCAGAGTTTCAGATTATCGTGGAGGTTCCTTCACTCCTACCCTTTTTACTCTTTTTCCACTCCTTCACATACTTCTGTTAACAGCAATCCCTTTCTGGCTTTCTGTTGTTAGAATCAACACAACTTTCTCAGTTTCTTTATCAACTGTTCTCAGTTGTTCATTTCTAGTTCTCACTCCAGCATTTCTAAGCAAATTTTGCAATTTTTTACTTTCAACAAAGTCCAAGCCCCAGGAAAGAATCCCATTTGGCACTGGGGCAGAAGACACATTACTGGGATAAGGCCTGCTTAGAAGAAGGTGGATTGGGCTCCACACCCTAGAATCCTGAGAATGCCCCACCTGTTAAAAAATATTCTGAGCTTCTTTGAGGGTAAGTATTACATGCTTGCACCCTCAGTTGCTTCAGTCGTGCCTGACTCTCTGTGACCCCATGGACTGTAGCCCACCAGGCTCCTCTGTCCCTGGGATTCTCCAGGCAAGAATACTGGAGTGGGTTGCCATGCCCTCCTCCAGCAGATCTTTCCCACCTGAGGATCAAACTTGCATCTTGTCTATGAAATGAGAATAATAAGAGACACTCATAGAGCTGGGGCTTTTTTCCCTTCCTTTTTTTGGCTGTGCCATGTGCAGTGAGGGGATCTGGGGATCCTAATTCCTTGACCAGGGATCAAAACTGTGCTCCCTGAAATGGAAGCATGGAGCCCTAACCAATAGACCACCAGGGAGGTCCCTCAGTTTTTAATGAGCATTAAATAAACTAAGGTTTGCAAAGCAATTAAAGCAATGCTAGACTTGTATTAGGTATGACATCTAATGTATTGCATGTCTAAAAACATTATCTATTGGTAAGTTCCTTTGTTGCTAAGGTAACAATATTAATTGCATACATATTAGTCTTAACAATGTGTATTACACTTATGCTCCTAGGTTGAGTTCAGGCTTTCAGCCTGAAAAGAGAAGGTCACTGTCCTTGGGACTGAGAGACTCTTGCCCTTCTTTTCCCACTACAGAACCATACCTGAGTTATGTAAGAAGCTTACTTTCTGCTCTGCTGTTATTATTAGCATTTCCTATTTTAAATAAGATACTATACATGGGCAAAGGTTCCCAGGGCAGCAGGATGAACAGGAGAAGCAAGATCGCCTTTCTTCTCACACTCTGGGTGTCCCTAGACACAGCAGGATGGTGTTAACTATACAGACTTGGAAGCTAGGAACTGGCCTGTCTGATTTTAAATTTCAGTAATACCATTTTCTAGCTGTGTGACTTTATGCAAGACATTCAATCTCTTACTATTTCCTCATTCGCAACATGGAGAAAATGAAAGGATCTAGTGTATGATAGTTGGAAAGATGGCATGAGCTAATGAATATTAAGACTTCGAACAATAAATGCTAGCTGTTAGCATTATGTTCTCTTTTGCTTAATCCTCTCATTCTCCTCTCATCAAAGTCAATGGCTTTTAAACACTTTTTCCCGTGACCTTCAGTAGGAAATATATTTTATATCACAATCCAGTATATTCACAAATGAAAAAACTAAACTGAAGCTTCACCAAACACCAATACTCTTAGCATACATATTGTGCTGTGAGTGTTACTCGCTCCTTTGTGTCCGTGTCTTTGGGATCCCATGGACTATAGCCTGCCAGGCTCCTCTGTCCATGGAATTCTCCAGGCAAGAATACTCAAGTGAGTTGCCATTCCCTTCTCCAGGTGATAAAACCCAGGTCTCCTGTACTGCAGGCAGATTCTTTACCATCTGAGCCACCAGGGTAGCCCCAGCATACACACTGTACTCCATTAATTTATATTCCTTTAAAAAAAAACTACTGGTAGTGCCCTATGAAATTCATTTCACAATCCACTTATGGATCCATTTGAAAAGCTTGAAACGCTCTGCTCTTTGATACCTGTGATGGGCAGAATGGGACTTCCCTGGTGACTCAGATGGTAAAGAAACTTCCTGCAATGTGGAAGACCTAGGTTCAATCCTTGAGTCAGGAAGATCCCCTAGAGAAGGAAATGGCAACCCTCTCCAGTATTCTTGCTTGGAAAATCCCATGGATGGAGAAGCCTGGAGGGCTATAGTCCATGGGGGTCCCAAAGAATCAGACACGACTGAGCGGCTAACAGTTGCACTTTTCACAGGCAGGATAATGTCTCCCTCATGTGTCTACAATCCTGGGAACTTGTGAATTCCTGTGAAAGGAACGTTCCTTTAGGTGGCAAAAGGAATTCTGCAGATGTGATTAAGGTTACAGACTTTGAGATGGGAAGATTATATTGGACTATCCAGATGGGCCTCGTTTAATCACATGAGTCCTTTAAAAGTGGAGAATCTTTCCTGACTATGGTCAAAGAGAGATGTGAAGGGTCAGATGTGCAAAGAGATAAGGACTCAGTGTGCCAGTGCCAGCTTTAACCATGGAAAAAGGTGGCCACGAGCCAAGGGATGCAGGCATCCTCTAGAAACCGGGAAGAGCAAGCAAATAAACTCTGCCTTAGAGTTCCAGAAAGGAACGCAGCCCTATGTGTGAGTGCCCTACGGACTCTAGCCTGCCAGGCTCCTCTGTCCATGGGATTCTCCAGACAAGAATACTGGAGTGGGTTGCTGTGCCCTCCTCCAGGGGATCTTCCAGACCCAGGGATGGAACCCGTACCTCCTACGTCTCCCGCATTGGCAGGCAGGTTCTTTACCACTAGCGCCACTTGGGAAGTCCATGAAGCCCTTGATTTTAGGCCAGTGAGGCCCATGTCAGGCTTCTGAACTCCAGAACTGTAAGGTAGTAACTCTGTCTTGTTTAAGACACTAGATTTATGATGATTTGTTAGAATAGCTGGAGAAACTAAAACTCTACCCAATTTAGAAGCCTTGACAACTAGATCTAATTAATCCAGAAGCCTTTCACAACTCTCTCCCCTTGCTGCTGCTGCTACTAAGTTGCTAATGCTACTCATTTCAACAAATCACTTATTCCTTCTGCTTTTACCTTTGAGTGTCTCTGTAATAATCCATTTGCTTTCCTGATTTTCATGCAGGGCCAATTCATCTCTCCTTGGACTATAAAACCTCTTCACTGCTTTCCCTACTTCTGGGCCCCATCTTGTCGCCCCACCCCCTGCTTCTGGCTCTTATAGTTCTTTTTCTAAACTACTGATGTGATTACCTCTTTGCATTTTAGATGCCTCATCATGCTTACAAAATAAAATCTGAGGTCTTTAGCGTGCTGCATGCTAAGTTGCTTCAGTCATGTCTGACTCTTTTTGAGACCCTATGGATTGTAGCCTGCCAGGCTTCTCTGTCCATGGGGTTCTCCAGGCAAGAATACTGGAGTGGGTTTCCATGCCTTCCTCCAGGGGATCTTTCTGACCCAGAGATTGAGAGCGATAGTCAAAGCTCTTCAGATGATAAATCTAAAAGGACATGTTTCACTGTTTCATCTTTCCCTGTTCTGCTCCTCAGAATATCCTATTTAAAAAGTTATTTTACCATTTCACTTTATTATAGTTGGTTGTTTTAATTTTTTTCTTTTTGTCTTAAAAAATTCCTTCTTGGGAACCAAGGAAGGGACGAAGAAAGAACTCTGCCTACCAGTCAGCCAGCTCCTCTTGCATTGCATCTAAGTCCTCAGAGTTTCTCTTTTATATTATGGCTCTCTAACCACAATATGCTTAATTTCTTAAATTAGGGCATTAGTGGCATAGAGAATTATCTTCTCTATGCTTGGGAAAAATAAATTCACCAGGCTGTATAGTCTTTTTCTTATAAGGACATATGTGAGACTGGATTAGGGTCCATCCTAATGGTCTTATTTTAACCTAATCCCCTCTTTAATGCCCTATCTCTATATACAGTCATGTTCTGAGATACTGGAGGTCAGGACCTCAACATAGGAATTTGGGTGGAATGTACACAAGTCAGCTCAAAACAAACAGTAAGAATATTACTTCTTGACACTCAGCCTTGCATAGACTCAGAGTTCTAGGTGCACCTCAAAGCCCCTGTCATGGCCCTTCTATTTGGGTAGTATATTTCTATTTTCTCGTCTCAAGGCTGGGCTCTGCCTTGCAATCTTCACTGATCTCTCGAGGAATCACATCCATTTGTAATGGGCACACCCACCCCAAATGCTTTGATTATAAACTCTTCACATGTGACAGCTACCCTATCACGAACTCAGCTTGCCTAGCAGGGCCCTAGAACATTTTTCTCTCTCCCTTCTTTCTATCGTTTTGACCTGGATTCTTCTGAAGACTATCCTAAACCCTTTTATTTGCAATGGAGTTCTTGTAACTTGTGTGCCACTCTTGCCTGCCTTTTTCTTCTATGCCTTTGTTTTCTTTAAAGCAGCTTTTAGAATTATTTAATTCTCTGCTATGCAGTCACTTAAATCCCACTCACCTCCACACAGCTTGAATCCAGATTCCCCAAAACATTTTCTTTCCATTCAGAAATTCGTAAATATCATTTTCAATGAAGCAAGCAGCACTGACTTTCATTAAACATCTCAAGAATGTAATCTGGGGGCCCTCACTCTTTTCCCTTTTGCTCCAATTTACAGCCTATGTTGTTTAGCTTTGCATGTGGCATTCTTGCTTCATAGACCAGGTTCAAAGTTGACCAATGTACCTGGCTATCCAGGAGTGATGTCCTAGTCCTTGGCTGCGGTCTGGGAATAGCAGCAGATCCTCAGACGCAGTGACTCAGTGGCAGAGCAGTGTAACATCCTGGCAACGGGAATTAATTTGGGCACTCACAGGCCTGAGTTCAATGTTCTTTTGTGGGAAATTTGTCATTGGTGCAGGTAGTTGTTTAGAGGATGGACAAGGGTAGCGATACTAATCTAGGCAGAGCCTTATTTAAAAAAATTTTGTTTTTTGTGGTAGTCTGACAAACGTGTGTGTGTTAGGTGGGCACTGAAAAGTCCTAGCCTAAGGCAGAATCACTCTAAAGGGCATTAAGTGTAATTCCAATTCCAGGGTCTGTCCCTTGAAAAACCAGATTCAATTTTCAGGTGCCTGATGTATCTTATTAAACATTATCAGTGTCTTCCCTGATCTTGCTTAGTTGAGATCTGATAAATTGCATTCAGAGTCATACTAATGATCAGGTAAGGCTAAAAATGTTGAGGTTGGAGAGCCAGTTCATTTGTTAACTGTTGTAATTGAACTAGACTGTGGTCATTAATATCAATGACAGTGGCTGTCCTTGGTCATCCAGGTAGCAATAAAGAGCTCTAAACAAGAGCGAGGGACCACTCACTTCTGGAATCCTGAACTGCTGCGCTCGGCATCTAAGTGCCTTGAGGTCACCATGGTATGAAAAGCCCAAGTCAGCCAACCTACAGAAATCCTGCAGTGAAGCCCTGAGATGATGGGAAGGCAGAGAGAGATACCCAGCCAGGCACCACTGCCCCAGCTGCTCCAGGCCCTCACTGTCCCAGCTCCAGCTCCATTTCCTGCCTCTGATCGCACAGCTCAAGCTTTATCCACAGCTGCCCAATGGAGCCCTGCCTGAAACCCTGACCCACAGAAACCAGGAGGGAGAATGCAGAAAACGGTTGTTAATGTTTAAAGCCACCTAATCTGAGGATAATCTGTTACTCACAGTAGTAACCGGAAGACTTCCCAACCTTTCTCATCTTTCAGTCTCCTCCTCCTGAGAGCAAACTCTTTCCATTCTTGTACCTGACTCTTCCCACTATTTATAATTTCATAAGAGTTACTATGCTTATACCACTACATGTCAGATGTATTACGGTTGCACTTCTGATTTTGGAAGATGAAGGTACCATACTCGTCTACTATCCCACCCTCCCCTTCTGCTTGCTCAGTCACCCAAACACAACTATATCAATGTTTGTTAAGCCAACATTTATTTTTTGCCTTATGATTACTACTGTGCAAGTCTTATTTATGTTGAGCTGATTTATGCATAACCATTATATTCCCTTTTTTATACAACTTAATTTCTCATTTGCTCAGTTTCCCATATCATTATCACTATTTATTTCTGCATTCTCCAACTGAATTGAAAAGCCCCAGAACAAGACTTTCTATGTGGTCAAACACATCAAGTTAAGTCTGTCTATTGGGAACTCTTTTCCCCTGGATGTCACGCTTCTGATGACTCTGTCCCTGGGCTGCATGGGTTGGTGCTCCCCTGGGGCAACTTCTGTCCTGAGACTTCCTTCCTCCTCTCTTCTGTGATGGATTCTTTTTTCCTGACTCTGTATCCTATTCTTTCTTGGGTTATACCTTCATCTCAGTGGATCTTATTCTCTTGCAGCTTCCTAAAGATGGATGTGCAGGAAGTGAAATGGTTGCTATCTTGCAGAGCTGAAGATGTCTCTCTCTTTTTTTAAATGTCTTATTTTATATTAGAATATAACTGATTCACAATGTTGTGTTAGTTGCAGTGTACAGCAAGTGAAGTGAAGTGAAGTCGCTCAGTCGTGTCCGACTCTTTGCGACCCCGTGGACTGTAGCCCACCAGGCTCCTCCGTCCATGGGGTTCTCCAGGCAAGAATACTGGAGTGGGTTGCCATTTCCTTCTCCTGGGGATCTTCCCGACCCAGGGATCAAACCCAGGTCTCCAGCATTGCAGGCAGACGCTTTAACCTCTGAGCCACCAGGGAAGCCCAAAGTGATTGTTATATGTATGGTGCTGGTGGTGGTGATTTAGTTGCTAAGTTGTGTCCAACTCTTGCAATCCCATGGACTATAACCATCCAGGTTTCTGCATTCATGACATTTCCCAGGCAAGAATATAAGAATACTGAAGTGGGTTGCCATTTCCTATTTCAGGGGATCTTCATGACCCAGGGATTGTATCTCCTGCATCGGCAGGTGGATTCTTTATCACTGAGCCACCAGGGAAGCCCCAGTTATACATATTCATATGTCTATTCTTTTTCAGGTTCTTTTCCCATGTGGATTTTTACTGATTATTGAATATAGTTCCCTGTGTTATATAGTAGGTTCTTATTAGTTATCTATTTTAAATACAGTAGAATGCATATGCCAATCCCAACCTCCCAATTCATCTCCCACCCTGGGATCGAACCCTATCTCCTGGGCAGCCACCCCTCTTGGCAGGCAGATTCTTTACCGCTTTGCCACCTGGGAAGCCCCTTTGACCCTGTAGTCTTGTGCTGTCTTCATTTCCCTTCTGTCATTAGGTAGAGCTTCAGGAGCAGCAGATGCAGAAGGCAATGGCACCCACTCCAGTATCTTGCCTGGAGAATCCCAGGGATGGCGGAGCCTGTGTGCTGCCGTCTATGGGGTTGCACAGAGTCAGATATGACTGAAGCGACTTAGCAGCAGCAGCAGCAGGAGCAACAGAGATGAACCCTTGAGTTAACTGGGCTGTGTTTAATCAGCAATCTCCCTACATACTTTGTAAGATTATTGTTGGTACCAAACAGGACAATACATGCAAAAATGCGTTGCAAACTCTTAAAATAATACACAAATGTGATTTACTATCATTTGACTCCTAAGATGCCTTGATAGATTTTTCTGTTGTGACTTTCTTCCCACTACCTTTGACAAAATGAGCACTTTGGTAACGGTAGCCACTCTCTTGGCAATAATCCTTAAAACCTTAATCAAGATGAAAATAAATAAAATGCTCTCAACCTTATGTGTTATACAAAACAAGTTGAATGTACAACACTCATTTGTAACCCGAAGGAAATGCATCATGCTGGGAGTTTCAGCAGAAGTCCCATAGACCCAGTTCACGGCATCTGCTCCCAGGCGCCCACCTGAAGCTCTCCCTATATCTCACGGGCCCCCTGGGTACAGATTCCCTCAAAGCACTTCCTGCCCTACTGAACTTGCTTGTTTTCTTGTTTGTGTCAGCCTCCGGGTATGGAATCTGTCTCATTCGTCCCTTTATCCCCAGCACCCAGCACGATGCCTGACATACAGTGGTTCCTAAGTGTCTGATGAAGTGGAACACTGCAGACAACCTCAGTCAAATATTATGCAGTCTTTGCGACAACAGTTCCAAGGGTTTGACTAGATATTCTATTCTAATTATTAAGAAAGCAAAGAGCAGACATTCTTCTTCCTCTATAAAGACAAAGAGAAAATTACGGATCTGTCTAACAGATTGCTTCGTCTTTTCATGCAATGGGAAAGAAGGCCAGGGGAATAAAGCTACAGTCCTGGCAGCACCAGGCAGCCCAGACACAAGTGTTGAGCACAAAGGGGGAGGCAGCGTGGATCCTGGCAGCTCTCGTGTTCCATGAGAAACACCTGCTATGCTGGCAGCCGGGAAAGAAAGACCCAGAATAGCACAGACGCACCCACTCACAAAAACACAGAAACTCCCCTGTACTATAGGCAAGGTGGGATGTCAGGAGAAAGGCCTTGTGAAGCTGACTTGAAAATTGTATCCAACCCTATTAAAAGGACTTGAATTTCCTCTGCAATGGAGAGAGAATGAAATTCAGTGCTTCTCAGAGACAGTGAGGCATTCCTGGGGTTCAAAACCTGGGTATGTGAGCACGCAGGAAGTGTATAAACATGAGAGTTACTCCGCGGGGCCCCGCCACACATGAAGCACAGGGCCAGGAGGCCCGAGGGAGGCGCTCAAGGCGGTGAAGCTGCCGACCCTCTCTTGGGGACAGCCCACTGTACTCTCAGTTCTAGGGGAATGGGTCGAAGCTTGGAGATGATAGTGTTGGAGGCAATGCGAGCAACAAGCCAAACAAGCAAGCAAGGAGGCACAAATAAGGAAGCAAGGGGGCACAGCAAAATCTCCGCCTGAGACCAGGGCGTTACCGACCTGAATGACTCTCCTGAGTCTACTGATTAGTGTCCCAGATGGTCCCTTCAGATATTCCTGAAGTGTTTTGTGGTCACCAAAGTTTGGGAAACCCCTTAAGACTTCACAATGAACACAGGCATCTGCAAGGCCCCAAGTGGTTCTTCATGAAAGGAAAAATAACAAGAACAAAAACCCCCAAAATGTTTTACTTTCTTTAACTCATGGTTTCTCAAACACTTTCATTCCCGTGAGACCTATTACAGACTGCAGACCTGACGCTGCATCGGCCACAAAAGGAGAACGCTGTTGCATGCAGGTGTCTGGCACTGAATCCTGTATTTGGGATTGTCCTTGGAAGGAAAGTTATGGCCAACCTAGATAGCATATTCAAAAGCAGAGACATTACTTTGCTGACTAAGGTCCGTCTAGTCAAGGCTGTGGTTTTTCCTGTGGTCATGTATGGATGTGAGAGTTGGACTGTGAAGAAGGCTGAGCGCTGAAGAATTGATGCTTTTGAACTGTGGTGTTGGAGAAGACTCTTGAGAGTCCCTTGGACTGCAAGGAGATCCAACCAGTCCATTCTGAAGGAGATCAGTCCTGGGATTTCTTTGGAAGGACTGATGCTAAAGCTGAAACTCCAGTACTTTGGCCATTACATGTGAAGAGTTGACTCATTGGAAAAGACTCTCATGTTGGGAGGGACTGGGAGCAGGAGGAGAAGGGAACGACAGAGGATGAGATGGCTGGATGGCATCACTGACTCGATGGACGTGAGTCTGAGTGAACTCCGGGAGTTGGTGATAGACAGGGAGGCCTGGCATGCTGCGATTCATGGGGTCGCAAAGAGTCGGACACAACTGAGCGACTGAACTGAACTGAAATGAACATCTTTCAGAACTTTATACTGAAAGATGGATTTAGTTATAAAATTCATATTATGAATTTGTAGGTTTCCTTTTCTCAAATAGTGTCAGAGTGGGAAATTCACCAAGCTTCTTAAAAGTTGTTTTATTTTTCCAACTAATTTTCTCTTCGAAAAATAAATGTTATTTTTAAGGGCAGTTCACAACAAAATTAAGCAGAAAGGACAAGGACAGAGAGTTCCTATATACTCCCTGTCTCATCGCCCCCACACACAGCCTGCCCCACCATCAACCTCCCCCACTGCAGTGGTACATTCATTACAATGAATAACTGCCACGTCATTAGCACCAGAAGTCCATAGTTCCCATTAGGGCTCACTTTTGGTGTATATACTATGGCTTTGGACCAAGGTAAAATGACATGTACCTACCATTATTTTCACTGCTCTGAAAACCCTTTGTTTTCTTCCTCTTGGTCCCTCCCTCCTCCCAACCCCTGGCAACCTCTGATCTTTTGACTGTCATCGTAGTTTGAACTTTCCATAATGCCATACACTTGGAATCCTTGTAACGATTTTTTGTTGTTAACTCTTTTCATATTTATAGGTAAAAGAATTTTTTTTTTAAAAGGAGGAATTAACACCGCTTTTATGGCTGGAAGATCACTGGCTTATTCTTTACCGTATAATAGTATTGACACAACTGATATTTGGGGCAGATAATTCTTTGTTTTGAGGGAGTTGTCCTGTGTATGTTTATGTGTACATGTTTAGTAGCATACCTGGCCTCTACCCATTCACTGTATGCCAGTAGGATCACCCTCTCCAAGCTGTGACAATCAAAACTGTCTCAGACATTGCTTAATGTCTCCTGGTGGGCAAAGACATACTAACTGAGAACTACTGGTTTAAAGAGAACACCTACACTTTGTGAGAAAAATCTCAAAAATATTTTATATCTGATTATCTACCTCTGGTAAGCATTTGGTCACCTAAAACATTTGGTAAGGAGAAGCAAGACTAGGTATAAATACCAAAAGAATTCTGATGGCTCCTCAAAAAATTAAAAATAGGACTACTGTAAGGTCCGTCTAGTCAAGGCTATGGTTTTTCCAGTAGTCATGTATGGATGTGAGAGTTGGACTGTGAAGAAGGCTGAGAGCTGAGGAACTGATGCTTTTGAACTGTGGTGTTGGAGAAGACTCTTGAGAATCCCTTGGACTGCAAGGAGATCCAACCAGTCCATTCTGAAGGAGATCAGCCCTGGGATTTCTTTGGAAGGACTGATGCTAAAGCTGAAACTCCAGTACTTTAGCCTCCTCATGTGAAGAGTTGACTCATTGGAAAAGACTTTGATGCTGGGAGGGATTGAGGGCAGGAGGAGAAGGGGACGACAGAGGATGACATGGCTGGATGGCATCACTGACTCGATGGACGTGAGTCTGAGTGAACTCTGGGAGTTGGTGTTGGACAGGGAGGCCTGGCGTGCTGCGATTCATGGGGTCACAAAGAGTCGGACATGACTCAGCGACTGAACTCAACTGATGATCTATCAATTCCACTTCTAGATATTTTTCCAAAGAAAATGAGAATACTAACTCAAAAAGATATATGCTTCCCAGTGTTCATTGAAGCATTATTTACAATAGCCAAGATATGGAAACATCCTGTGTCCACTGATGGACAAATGGATAAGGAAGATGTGATATATACACACACAATGGAATTTTATTCATCTGCATTAAAGAATGAAATCTTGTCATTTGCAACAACATGGATAGAACTTCAAGATATTACACTAAGTAAAATAAGTCAAAAACAAATACAATATGATCTCACATGTGAAACTGATCTGATCTTGGGTGGCCTCAGCCTGTAATGGCTTAGAGCAAGTCTTGGATTCCCAACCAGAGACTGAGGCTAGGTCACGGCAGTGAAAGCACCAGATCCCAGCCACTGGACCAGTGGTCAGTGACATGGGCCCTGGCCCTTAGGCTTTGTAGAAAAGAATTTCCACAAAGACAGAAAGTATTGAAGCAAGAAAAATATATATTAGGAGGAAAATGTGCAGTACTTGTGGATAGACACATGGGCAGACTCAAAGGGAGAGTCTCTGAGTTGCTGAGTTGCAGCCTCATGGTAGTTTGAATTACTTTTATGGAACACTTCTCTTGGGTTTCCTTTGGCTAATCATTATGACTTCCCTGGTTCACAGTCCATATTTGGTGTATCTCAGGATCCTCCCATGTGTACACATGCATCTGTGAAACCAAGATGGATTCTACTGCAAAGGCTTATGGGTAGAACATCCCTTGATATGACTCCACTTTGGCCTCTGAGGAGCCTTTTCAGCACACATGTGGTCAGGGAGGTCTCTTGGCTTTGGGAACAAGAAATAAGTGGTCTGTGCAAGGTCTAACCTCCCTTAATTGTCCTGCTTTTCTTGTCCTGGAGCTTCGGTCAATAGAGAACGAATCTCCAGTTGCTTTTCTCTGGGGGTCCCATATGCCTCCTCACTTAAAATCTAAAAAAAAAAAACCAAAAACAAATACAGAATAACATTATGTTTGTCATATTATCACATTATGGTGATCATTTTGCAATATATGGAGATATTGAATCATTATATCATATGCTATGTGATGTTACATGCCAATTATATTCTATTAAAAGAAAGATCAAAGAATTGCTGCAGAAACCTACAGTCTTGACCAAGAACATGGCATTTTTAACTCACATAGCAAACTGTATGAGTCTTTGCCTGGGATAGTAGTTTAGTAAGTCAGATTATAAGGTCAAAGGAAAAAGAAGAGATTGTTTTCTCCCTGGAGCAGCTAAATACTTGAACTCTCATTTTGGGGTTGTTTACATGTCTCTTAGTTTGAAATCAGGTTGGTTCAAGTGTTCTTTTAGATGTTCATAGAAGGGAAATATTTGCTTTCTTTAAGAACTAAAAACTAATACTTGGCATAGCCATGTTAGAGTATAAACTCAATCTGATAAAAGTATAACAACAACAAAAAAGAAGAAACCTATTGGAAAATTTGGGTTAGATACCTCTAGTCTAATAAACTATAGTCAAGGGAGTGAGGCTATACACTAAAAGGTGGATGGACATCGAAGGGGACTCTCACTATGCCACTCATCAAAAAAAAAAAAAAAGCTTTGTTTTTGGCCACACCATGTGGCATGCAAGATGGCATGCAGGATCCTAGTTCCTGACTAGGAATCAATGCTGGGACTCTTGCAGTGGAAGGACAGAGTCCTAACCACTGAACTGCCAGGGAATTCCCTGGAATCCTTAATCCTTAGCATGGCCCCTCAGGCCTCGGATGGCCGACTCGGCCCATCTTGCCAGCCTCTTTTCACATCCTTCCTTCCCCTCCCCCACCCCCATTTCTCAGGTTGGACTTCACGCCACCTCAGGGCTTTTGCAAACGCCATTCCCAGTGCCTGGAGTACACACTTTCCTCCTCTTGTACCTTTCCTGTTGCCTTGAGGATTCCTGAAGCTCCTTTACCTCTCAGTTTAAATGTTACTTCCTTACCCCCTTATATTCTGGTAACACCTGTGCTTCCTCATCACAACAGTTTGTGCACCTGTAATTAACTGATCATTTAGTGATAATTTGTTTAATTTTATTGCCTTCCTAACCCAACTTTCCACAGTTTATTGTGATCCACATAGTCAAAGAGTCAGGAAGCAACAGTCAGAACTGGACATGGAACAACAGACTGGTTCCAAATAGGAAAAGGAGTACGGCAAGGCTGTGTATTGTCACCCTGCTTATTTAACTTCTATGCAGAGTACATCATGAGAAACGCTGGGCTGGAAGAAGCACAAGCTGGAATCAAAATTGCTGGGAGAAATATCAATAGCCTCAGATATGCAGATGACACCACCCTTATGGCAGAAAGTGGAGAGGAACTAAAAAGCCACTTGATAAATGTGAAAGTGGAAAGTGAAAAAGTTGGCTTAAAGCTCAACATTCAGAAAACGAAGATCATGGCATCCGGTCCCATCACTTCATGGGAAATAGATGGGGAAACAGTGGAAATAGTGTCAGACTTTATTTTTTTGGGCTGCAAAATCACTGCAGATGGTGACTGCAGCCATGAAATTAAAAGAAGCTTACTCCTTGGGAGGAAAGTTATGACCAACCTAGATAGCATATTCAAAAGCAGAGACATTACTTTGCCGACTAAGGTCCGTCTAGGCTACGGTTTTTCCTGTGGTCATGTATGGATGTGAGAGTTGGACTGTGAAGAAGGCTGAGCACCGAAGAATTGATGCTTTTGAACTGTGGTGTTGGAGAAGACTCTTGAGAGTCCCTTGGACTGCAAGGAGATCCAACCAGTCCATTCTGAAGGAGATCAGCCCTGGGATTTCTTTGGAAGGAAAGATGCTAAAGCTGAAACTCCAGTATTTTGGCCACCTCATGTGAAGAGTTGACTCATTGGAAAAGACTCTGATGCTGGGAGGGATTGGGGGCAGGAGGAGAAGGGGACGACAGAGGATGAGATGGCTGGATGGCATCACTGACTCAATGGACGTGAGTCTGAGTGAACTCCGGGATTTGGTGATGGACAGGGAGGTCTGGCGTGCTGCGATTCATGGGGTTGCAAAGAGTCGGACACGACTGAGCGACTGAACTGAACTGAACTGAACTGGACCCAACTTTAACCTCTGTGTATTAGTTGTCCTGTGTTCCCAGTGCCTAACAGTACCTGGCATATAGTAGATGCTCATGAAACATCTGACTGGTGACTTAGGTCATTCTTCCTTGGGCTTCTGGTTTTGATTTTGGCTAAAAAGTGATATAAAGGTGTTATATTTTTCCCTTATTAACTCAATGTGTGTCTATTTAGCTTCTGATTCCAGATTTCTAATTTTCCCCTATTTCTTCTCCTTCAATTTTTGCCAAGAAACTTCCTGTGTCAAGAAATTTTTTGCCAAGAAACTTCCTGGGTCCCTGGCCTCAGCCTGAAATTTTTTTTTATCAGTACCCCTGAATTTTTCCTATCTGGTTTTTGTATTCTCATTGGCAACGTTCAGTTCAGTCGCTCAGTCGTGTCTGACTCTTTGCAACCCCATGAACTGCAGCATGCCAGGCCTCCCTATCCATTACCAGCTGCTGGGGTCTACCCGAACCCATGTCAACTGAGTCAGTGATGCCATCCAACCATCTCATCCTCTGTCGTCCCCTTCTCCTCCTGCCCTCAATCTTTCCCAGCATCAGGGTCTTTTCCAATGAGTCAGCTCTAAATCAGGTGGCCAAAGTATTGGAGCTTGAGCTTCAACATCAGTCCTTCCAATGAACACCTAGGACTGATCTGCTTTAGGATGGACTGGTTGGATTTCTTTGCAGCCCAAGGGACTCTCAAGAGTCTTCTCCAACACCACAGTTCAAAAGCATCAATTCTTTGGTGCTCAGCTTTCTTTATAGTCCAACTCTCACATCCATACATGACCACTGGAAAAACCATAGCCTTGACTAGACGGACCTTTGTTGACAAAGTAATGTCTCTGCTTTTGAATATGCTGTCTAGGTTGGTCATAACTTTTCTTCCAAGGAGCAAGCATCTTTTAATTTCATGGCTGCAGTCACCATCTGCAGTGATTTTGGAACCCAGAAAACTAAAGTCTCTTTCCACTGTTTCCCCATCTATTTGCCAGGAAGTGATGGGACCGGATGCCATGATCTTAGTTTTCAATGGTAAGCCATTGGCAATGGCAGCATAGTGTTTCACCGTGTGGAGGGTTTATGTAACCATTCCCTACTGAGCAACAATGGTGGTGTTTCCAACTTCCTGATCCTGCAGTAGATGCCACAGTTAAGATCCTCAAGGATAAATCGTTCTACATCACTGACCATTAAGGGTATGGACACTTTTCTAAGACTCAAGGTATATTCTTCTGGTTTTATTCCATTATATTAAGCTTGCTTTTCATGCATGACTCAGTGTTCATGCCAGTTACCCTACTGACTCTCTTGCCTGTGCTTCACTTTTTCTGTATCAGCTCCTTCATCTGCCTGATTTCCTGGAATTTTGTTGTTGTTGTTGCCATTTTCTAGTTGGCAACCAAGTTGCTTATTTCCATGTCTTCTTAGTCTTCTGACTGATTTGTTCATTGAATTAATATTTATTGAGCCCCTACTATGTGCCAGAAACTGTCCTTGTCAAAGTGAAGTAAACAGCTAACCAAATAATAAAAGAATATTGTAAGTGCTCTGAAGAATTTTAGGATGCTAGAACAGTAAGAGAGAGAATAAACTCTCTCTCTTTAGATAGCTGTTAGCTAAAACCTGAAGAATAACAAGCAACTAACTAGTCAACAAGTACATGAAAAGATGATCAACATCATTAGTCATTAGGGAAGTGCAAATCAAAACCACAATGAGAAATCACTCCATAGCCTCCACGATAGCTACAGTGAAAATAAATACGGGAAGGGGGATGGATAAAAAGTGTTGCAAGGATTTGGAGAAATTGAAAACCTCATATACTGGTCGTGGAAATGCAAAAATGTTACAGCTGCGGTGGAAAACAGCTTGGCATTGCCTCAAAAAGTTAAACCTAGAGTTACCATGCATGCATATGACCCATGCATACGACCCAGTGATTCAACTCCTAGGTGTATACCAAAGAGAATTAAAAATATACATTCAGACAAAACTTGTACATGGGTATTCTTAGCAGCATTATTCATAGTTGCCAAAAAGTAGAAACAAGTCAAGTGTCCATCAACTGATGAACAGGAAAACACATTATGATTTATCCATACGATGGAATACTCCAGTTCAGTTCAGTTCAGTCACTCAGTCGTGTCTGACTCCTACTTAGCCATAAAAAAATGAAGCACTGATACATGCTACAACATGGATAAACCTTGAAAACATTATGCAAAGTGAAAGAAGGCAGACTTAAAGGGCCACATAATGTGATTTCATTTATGTGAAATGTTCAGAAGAGGCAGATTTGTAAAGACAAAGTAGATGAGTGGTTGCTGCAGGCTGGGGGAGGTGAAAATGGAGAGTGACTACTTTCCATGGGCAAGAGGTTTTTCAGGAGATGATGAAATTGTTCTGGAAAGAGATAGTGGTGAGGGTTATACAACATTGTGAACACGCTTCAAAAAACCACCAACTGTACACTTTGTGATGATTTAAATGGTAAATTTTACATTATGGATTTTTTTTTTAAATTTTCATAAGGAGTATAGTTGACTTACAATGTTGTGTTAATTTCAGGTGTAAAACAAAGTGAATCAGTATATGCATACATATATCCACTCTTTTTTCTTTTTTGAAATTATTTTTTATTGAGGTAAAATTCACATGACATGAAATTCACCATTTTAAAGTATACAATTCAAGTTGTTTTGAATTGTACAAAAAAGAAGCATGTAAATCATTCACAAGCAATGTGAGGGAAGATTACACTAAAATGTAATATGTGGGGAAAATGTCAGTCTTCCTGATGCCATTTTACTCACTTTTTAAGAGAAACTTTGATTTCTTTTATGAAAGATACTACAAAAGATTATACCAGGATCTTAATTTTGCTTACACGTAACAACTGTGAAGCCGTAATACCTTGTCCGTTTGTAATTGCTTTATGTTGTTGTGAAAGAAATATCTTTTAGAAACAAAAAGTGCAGAGAGGGTTAGCATCAATTAGAAATGGCACACTGGAGAAGGCAATGGCAACCCGCTCCAGTACTCTTGCCTGGAGAATCCCATGGACGGAGGAGCCTGGCAGGCTGCAGTGCATGGGGTCCCAAAGAGCCGGACACGACTGAGTCACTAACACTTTCACACTCGAGGCCTTGAAGCCTCCACCCCCTGACCCCTGCCTCCAGCTAACCTCAGAATTCTTAGCCCCGGATCATTGGCATTTCCATCTTAACCTTCATTGAAAAATGAACGGCTGGTTGAAAGATTGACGAACTGACCAAACGTTTAATACGTACCAGGATGAGAGAACCAGAGCCTCGTGACAAAAGGGAACGAGCCTGGAGATGTGTCTTTTTAAGCGTTATCTGCTGAAGCTTCTGATTTTTGATGCTTCTATAGAGAAATATGAACTGTAAAGTTGAATCATGGTTTATCAAAAGGAACAAAATGAACCAAGGTTGGCAGTCTTTGCTGATCTCTTAGGAATACCTTTTCTGGAGAAAAGTTGACATGAAGTGCAATAAGCTTATAAAGGTAAATAGTTATTAATATTTTGGGTAACATAATGAATTATAAATATGAATGACTGGCAGCTTTTATTTCAGTATTAGCACAGTGTCTAGCCAGTGTTGGAGTCCATGTATTATTTCATTTCAACTGGATGAAATGTTAAATAAACTCAGAATGAAAATTAAAAAAAAAAAAAAAAAAAAAAGAAATGGCACGATAAGTCCAGAGAGAAAAGAGCTTTTCACCACAGCTGAGCTGAGCACAGGTAATGTGGGAGAGTGAGGCAAATGGAAGAACAGGAGTCAGTTGAATATCAGCATTCACAGGTGAGAACAATGGGACTGATACTGCCTTGGACTTTCTCCTCTTTAATATGCTTAACATTCCCAGTGCTACACTTTCCATTATGGTCTCCTAATTAAGTCAGTTTCTTAGCTCCCAAAGACCCTTCCTCTGGTATGTTCTGATGATCGACCCTATCCTTCTACCCACCCCTCAAACTGTCCAAGCAGGAAAGTACTATTGAGCGACAACTATAGATAAGGCACATATCATTTAATGAATGGAGAAACAGAAACTGGAAAAATGGCTAGGTTGGTGTCTGGGATGAAATGTTGCAGCAGCAGCATCTGTGTGGAAATCCAATCACATGGCCAGGCAGAAAGACTTCAGAAAGCAAACCTGACGAGGTTGAAATAGAGGCCTTCACTTAGGTCTCTAATTGCAAAGCTCATTCTCTAGGAGAGAAAAGATACCTGACAAGACTTTTATATTGTGTCAAGCTCTTCTAATATTTAAAGGAAATTAGGGAGAATTTGCATACTTCTAGGCAGGTGACCTCTGTCCTACATAATACATAGGTATATTTTCCAAACTGAATAGGGCCATAATTTCCAATTATGGGTTTCTAAAGTGTAAAATTAATGCAGTACTTTAAGTGAATAATAGGACTACAGAGCCAATGCAATCTGCAATTTCCTGCCTTAAATGTTCACTGTATTGCTCGGTTATAACCTGCAGAGAAGAAAAAAATATATGCCAGTTCATTCAGCAATTGTTTTGATATGGCTCATGTTATTTGTTTGCTTTTTACTCTATGAAAGTTGTTTTTATCTCTCTGTTCCTCAATTTCTGCATCTGTAATATGGGGATGATAAGTATAACTGAGTAATATGGTTGTTAAGATTACACAAGTTTCTAAGGCATGTAAAAGGCTTAGAGAGCAATGGCTGGTACATAGAAAATGCTTAATAAAAGTTAACAATTATTATTAATATTATTATTCTTAAAATACTTACAAATTAACAGTTTATATCTAACAAGAATATTTAATGCTTTTGGTAATACAATGTTATTTTTAAAATTGTCATGTAGGGAATTCCATGGTGATCCAGTGGTTAGGAATCCACGCTTCCACTGCAGGGGGCAGAGGTTCAATCCCTGGTTGGGGAACTAAGATCTTGCATATCATGTGGCCAAAAACAAACAAACAAACAAAATTATCATGTAAAGATATATTCTTTTTCTTGGTCATTATCAAACTCTTTAGGGATAAAGAAAAATGTAGATATTCCAATTAATCAGATTTTTATGGTGAAAACTAAAACAACTAAGAGAATTGAGGTGACTAAATATGAGTAAAGCACACAAAATTCTTGTGAGACTAACTTCTGATGAGAAATCTGTATTTTCCTCTAGGTCACGGACAACATGGAAGAAGATGAAAATAGAGGTAGATTTGCAGAGGACTATAAAAATACATTGTGCATTGAGCCACGTAGAAATAACAGTGACTGAGAGATATGCAACTCCTACCAAAGAAACAAAGGTGTGTGTCGATGCATAATCATAACAGAGGCAAGCGGTGAGGTTTGGGTGGGCTTTATTATTTTCACAGGGAAGCAGCTGCTGAATCATAAATTTGGTGAAATAGAAAAATTGAAAATGACGAGGAAAAGAAATCTAATATCTTTGGAGACAGCCTTACTCTAGTACAGACAGCATGGTGATAACAGCAGGATGATTTCAGGGGAGATGTTCTTTAAAAGTCATCCTTACTGGAAAAGATACTAAACATCACTACTCATTAGAGAAATGCAAATCAAAACCACAATGACATATTATCTCACAGCTGTTAGAATGGCCATTATCCGAAAGTCTGGAAATAACAAGTGTTGGCAAGGATGTGGAGAAAAGGGGATCCTTGTGCGCTGTTGGAGGGAATATAAATTGTGGTACAGCCACCATGGGCTTCCCTCATAGCTCAGTAGGTAAAGAATCTGCCTGCAATGCAGGAGACCTGGGTTCGATTCTTGGGTCAGGAAGATCCCCTGGAGAAGGAAATGGCAACTCACTCCAGTATTCTCACCTGAAAAATCCCATGGACAGAGGAGCCTGGCAGGCTACAGACCATGGGATCACAAGAGTCGGATACGACTTAGCGACTAAACCACAGCCACCATGGAGAACAGTATGGAGTGTCCTCAAAAAACTAAAAATAGAACTACTAAATGATCTGACAATCTTCTCTTGAGTATTTACCCAAAGAAAATGAAAATGCTAACTTGAAAAAATATATCAGCCTTATGTTCATTGCAGGAATCTAAGTGTTCATTGATGGATAAATGGGTAAAGATGACTCTCTCTCTCTCTCTCTCTCTCTCTCTCTCTCTCACACACACACACACACACACACACACAGAGGAATCCTATTCAGACATGAAAAAGAATGAAATCTCGCAATTTGCAGCAGCACAGAAGAGCCAAAGGCATTATGCTAAAAGAGGGTATTATGATAAGTGAAATAAGTCAGACAGAGAAAAACAAATATCATATGGTCTCACTTATATACGGAATATAAAAAACAAAACAAGTGAACAAAACTCCCAAAACTCATGCATCCAGAGAAATGAGTGCTGCTTGTCGGGGGTAGGGTGTTGGGAGTGGGCAAAATGAGGGAAGGGGGTTGGGAGGTACATTCTTGCACTTGTGAAATGAATTAATCATGGGTGCAGCGCGAAGTATAGTGATGATAGTCGATGACTTTGTTGGGCATGTTTGAAAGTTGCCAGTGGAGTGGATCTTGAAAGTTCTCATCAAGAGGAAACAAAATACTTTTGTGTAATTTTTTTGGTGACAAACGCTAAGCTAAGTCGCTTCAGTCGTGTCCGACTCTGTGCAACCCCATAACGGCAGCTCACCAGGCTCCGCCGTCCCTGGGACTCTCCAGGCAAGAACACTGGAGTGGGTTGCCATTTCCTCCTCCAGCACATGAAAGTGAAAAGTGAAAGTGAAGTCGCTCAGTCGTGTCCGACTCTTAACGACCCCATGGACTGCAGCCTACCAGCCTCCTCCGCCCATGGGATATTCCAGGCAAGAGTACTGGAGTGGGGTGCCATTGCCCAGAAAAAATAGAAACCATATCATTTTTCAGTGAATACAGTGTCAACTCATTACATTGTACACTGTGTGTCAATTATACCTCGATTTTTTAAAAAGTTAGCCTTCCTGTGCTTCAGCTTCCCACCTAAAAATGAAAATTCTGTGTATCTAGGGTTCTATGCAATGGCAACATACTAGAGTACATGCTGCTGGTGCTTAGTCGTGCAGTCATGTCCTGCTCTCTGTGGCCCATGGGCTGCAGCCCACCAGGTCCTCTGCCCATGGAGTTTTCCAGGCCAGAGTACTGCAGTGGGGTGCCTTTTCCTACTCCCAGGGGTCTTTCTGACCCAGGGATCGAACCAGTGCCTACTGCATCGGCAGGTGGATTCTTTACCACTAGTGCCACCTGGGAAGGCCTATAAAATGAAAGTTAAACGGAAGCAACTTTACTCTACCTTATTAAGTTAGAAAAATAGAAAGAGTAAATGCTAAGTTCCTTAAACGATATATTTTCTAAATTTAATTATCAAATTTCCATACTGTCGTGTATTTGATATTGTCAAGTACTTAACACTTTCAGTTTCATTTTGGGATCATTTTGTTTATTTTCAATGAAATTGTTTTTGGATTCATTGGTTGAAACTGAGTAAAATATGTACGTTAATTTGGGGAGAATTGACAGAGGTTTTTTTTTTTTTTTTTAAGTTTTTCTTATTTTTTCGTCGTGCTGGGTCTTTGCTGCTCAGGCTTTTCTCTAGTCGCAGTGTACATATTGAGAAAGTTCTCATCAGTTCTCATTGTGGCATGTGGAATCTTCCGAGACCAGGCATCAAACCTGTGTCCCCCGAAGTGGCAGGCAGATTCTTAATCACTGGATCACCACGGAAGTCTGGAAAGCTATTTTTTAATGTTGATTTTATAACCATCAATTTACTGAATTCTCTCATTCTTTCCAACAATATTTCAGTTGCCTCTCTTGGAGTTTCTCACTGCAAATAACATAGCTACTGCAAAAAAGAGGGAGAAAAGAAGAATATGTCTCTTTTCAAATAATCAAACTCATGTTTTCATTTATGTCTTTCATTGGCTATAACTAGCAGAACAACAGGTAGGGTACACAACTTACACACTTGTCTCAGATTTTTAAATGAATGTTAGTTGTTGATTTCAAATAGAAAAGATTGTATCACATGAGAGAAGATTCCTTTTATTTTTTTCTTTACTAATGGCATTCTAGTTTTGTACTTATCAGAATTCTTTTTACCAAAAATTGTTTCCATAAAGCCCCACATAACTCATTTTGAATTAATATACATTATATTTAACATGTTGTTAAATGTTAGTCACTAAGTCATGTCTGACTCTTTTGTAGTCCCATGGACTTTAGCCCTCCAGGGTCCTCTGTCCATGAGATTTCCCAGACAAGAATACTGGAGTGAATTGCCATTTCCTTCTCCAGGGGTCTTCCCCAACCCAGGGATAGAACTTACTTTTCCTTCATTGGCAGGTGGATTCTTTAACCAGTGAACCACCAAGGAAGCCCCATATTTAATATATATTACTGAAGAAGCAACAGTTAGAACTAGACATGGAACAATGGACTGGTTCAAAATTGGGAAAGCAATATGTCAAGGCTGTATATTTTTGCCCTGCTTATTTAACTTATATGCAGAGTACATCATGCAAAATGCTGTGCTGGATGAAGCACAAGCTGGAATCAAGATTGTCAGGAGAAATATCAATAACCTCAGATATGCAGATGACACCACCTTTATGGCAGAAAGTGAAGAAGAACTAAAGAGCGTCTTGATGAAAATGAAAGAGGAGAGTGAAAAATCTGGCTTAAAACTCAACATTTGGAAAACTAAGATCATGGCATCTGGTCCCATCACTTCATGGCAAATAGATGGGGAAACAATGGAAACAGTGAGAGACTTTGTTTTCTTGGGCTCCAAAATCACTGCTGATGGTGATTGTAGCCATGAAATTAAAAGATGCTTGTTCCTTGGAAGAAAAGCTATGACATACCTAGACAGCATATTAAAAAGCAAGGACATTACTTAGCCTGCTGCTGCTGCTAAGTTGCTTCAGTTGTTTCCGACTCTGTGCGACCCCATAGACGGCAGCACACCAGGCTCCCCCATCTCTGGCATTCTCCAGGCAAGAACACTGGAGTGGGTTGCCATTTCCTTCCCCAATGCATGAAAGTGAAAAGTGAAAGTGAAGTCGCTCATTCATGTCTAACTCTTAGGGACCCCATGGACTGCAGCCTACCAGGCTCCTCCGCCCATGGGATTTTCCAGGCAAGAGTACTGGAGCGGGGTACCATTGTCTTCTGCGTTACTTAGCCTACAAATGTCCATTTAGACAAAGCTATGGTTTTTCCATTAGTCATGTACAGATGTGAGAATTGGGCCATAAAGAAGGCTGAGTGCCGAAGAATTGATGCTTTTGAACAGTAATGTTGGAGAGGACTCTTGAGAGTCCGTTGGACTGCAAGGAGATCAAACCAGTCAATCCTAAAGGAAATCAGTCCTGAATATCCACTGAAGGGACTGATGATGAGGCTGAAGCTCCAATACTTTGGCCATTTGATGTGAAGAACTGACTCACTGGAAAAGACCCTGATGCTGGGAAAGATTGAAGGTGGGAGGAGAAGGGGATGACAGAGGATGAGATGGTTGGATGGCATCACTGATTCAATGGATATGAGTTTGAGTAAGCTTCGGGAGACAGTGAAGGACAGGGAAGCCTGGTATGCTGCAGTTCTTGGGGTCGCAAAGAGTCAGACACAACAGAGCAACTGAACAAAATCATAATTTGCATAATTATTAGGATCTGAAAATACAAATCCCCCTTTTAATACATATGGTGAAGATTAAATTCAGGAAAAAAAGCATTATACATAAGTGTCACATATGAGGCATTTTATTATTAATAGATGCTTCAGAGTAGTGTTTCTCAAAGAGGGGTTCAAAATTCACTTGCGGTACTCATTTGAAGGACAAATTAAAGAACTGTACCCTAGATCCATTAAAAGGGAATTTATGGAGCTGAAGTCTAGGAAGTTGAATTTTCAATAAGATCACCAGGTGGCTCTTACATACCTTCCAGTTTAAAACCCTGCCACGGAGAATAAAAGAACAAGCAAAACATACAGGAAAAAAATAGAGAGGGGGAGTGTATTTGAGCTTATCATCACAGAGTGGCAAAGCTCAATTCATCATGCTGTAGTGAATCAACTGGCTGTGAGCCTGATGAGAACGTTCAGCCTCTGCCTACTCCAGACACTGTCTAGGCTTAATTCTGACCGTTTCCTTTAAATCACTGACTTTTCCAACAGTGCTATAGAGGCTCCAATACGGAAACACAGAGGAGGATAAACTGCTGGAACTCTCTTTTTCAACTTCAAGCAGAGAAACTCCACTTTTATCTGTTACATGTTTTAGAGTTCTGAACAATAGTTTAAAAGTTTGCAAATGACTGATTTACACCCTTCAGCAACATCTTAATTTTACTATAAAGTTAGATCATTTACTGTTGCTGCATATGATTAAAACAAAAAGGCTCCATTTGAGCAAGTTTGAGACAGTCCCTTTCCTGTTTTTCTTTATGTATTTGTCTCAAAAAATTAAATATCTTCTTTATCAGTGAAGTCACTCAGTCGTATCCGACTCTTTGCGATCCCATGGACTGTAGCCTATCAGGCTCCTCTGTCCATGGGATTTCCCAGGCAATAGTACTGGAGTGGATTGCCATTTCCGTCTCCAGCGGATCTTCCCGACCCAGGGATCAACAGGGGCTGCGATTTTTGCAGATAATGTGTTAAATGCTTCTGTAAATCTGAGGACATGCTCTAGCTGTTTATTATTACTGGGTTTCCCTGGTGGCTCAGATGGTAAAGAATCTGCCTGCAATACAGGAGACCTGGGTCCAATCCCTGGGTCAGGAAGATCCCCTGGAGAAGGGAATGGGTACCCACTCCAGTATTCTTGGCTAGAGAATTCCATGGACAGAGGAGCCTGGCAGGATAGAGTCCATGGGGTTACAAACAGTCAGATACAACTGAGCGACTAACATACTTTACTATTATTACTATTATTAATCAGAAACTTTTAAGTTTTGAAAAGGGAGAAAAAAACAATAAAATAAATAAGGGATAATTCATGTAGGCCCAAGATTAAGACAGGAGCTATGGTTTCTGGCCAGAGCACTCATCACTTTCTGTTGGTTTTGGTGAATGTCCTCACATACGTCTGAGTCTCAATTCCTTCTTTAACAAGTGAAAGATGTTGGAATGAGATTGCCAAGCTTCTTTTCAGCCCTAAAAATTGATGACTTCTTTGTATGTCAAAGAATTCAACATACTTAGATTAGTGCACACTGCTGTATTTCAGGCTCTCTGCTATACACAAGAAAAAAATTCTGGTTAATTATTAGGCATAGAAACTCCAATACTTTGGCCACCTGATGCGAAGAGCTGACTCACTTGAAAAGACCCTGATGCTGGGAAAGATCGAGGGCAGGAGGAGAAGGGGACGACAGAGGATGAGATGGTTGGATGGCATCACCGACTGAATGGACATAGGTTTGGGTGGACTCTGGGAGTTAGTGATGGACAGGGAGGCCTGGCGTGCTGTGTGTGGTTCATGGGGTCGCAAAGAGTTGGACACGAATGAGCTGAACTGAACTGAATGTCTGCTATACATTGAGACTAATTTATTCTAAAATTGATTGCATGCATGCTAAGTCACTTCAGTTGTGTCCAACTGTGTACAACCCTATGGACACTAGCCTGCCAGGCTCCTCTGTCCATGGGATTCTCCAGGCAGGGGATCTTCCCGACCCATGGATCGAACCCACATCTCATGTTTCCTGCATTGTCAGGTGGGTTCTTTACCACTAGCGCCACCTGGGAAGCCCCCTAAAATTAATTAATTCACCACAATAAATACTTATGTGTAATTAAAAGCAAGGACCCTAAGATAATCGTTATGCTCACTCTTCTTTTTAAACATAAGCATGTAAATTAACTTCCTATGTTAATTAAGGTAACCAGTTCACCAGGACAAGGATGCCACATTAAGTCAAGGCTAGTACATCAGTTCTCCACTTTAGGCTTTGCTTCTCTTTACATTAGTTTTTCAAGGCAAGTTGTTTTCCCAGGTAGTACTTTGCTTTCTTCCTACAGTCTCTGAAGAGCTGAATTCTTTACATGGTTTATTTTCAGTTGTGTTCCATGATATTTCACTAGATCTCACTGCTTAGAAATGAATTAAGTAAAATCATGAGCCTTTCATCTATTTAGCAAATACTCGCCGAACACACCCTGCAATCTTAGCAGTGCAGAGGACGTTGAGGCAAGGAAGAAGAGGAGATAGCCATGACCTGGAGAAGCTCACAGCCTTTTTTTTTTTTTTTTGGCTGTGGCATGTGGGATCTTAGTTCCCTGGCCAGGAACTGAACCTGCGTTCCCTAAGTGCAGACTCTTAACCACTGGACCACTAGGGAATTCCCAGCTCACAGCTTTCTTGAGTCAATGTAGAAAGTAGAAACCACAGCCAGTATACTGACCCCATGATAAAGAAGATCCTTAACAAATGATCATTTTGACTTTTCAAACAAAAATTCCTTACCAACAATTGTATGTGAAATACACATTTGAAAATTTAACAACATGGTATTGGTCTGAAAGGGAGCCCTAGTAATATTTCTTTGTGGAAGCTGAAATAAATTCAAACATAAGATAATGAATAGATTGAAGAATCACTATTTTGGTATAAGCATCACTACAAAGCTGTAAGGGCGAGAGCATGGAAATGACAACTGCTACACATAATAACCGTATTTTTCCTCCCCCCTCCATCCTATTGTTCAGTTTTGCAAAAGAGAACTATTGGGGTTAGGCATCTTAGAGAAAGGGGAGAAAAAGGTAGACACAGCACACAGGAAGAATTTTTATCTTACTTTTCCTTTCGTCCCAGTTTACTTTTTGCCTAGTGATTGTAGCATAGATGCTGTTCCCAGGAGCCTGGGTCCCACAGGGTTGGGTAAAACATCAATAACATACTTTAAACAATTCTTCACAGTCAGACGTTCACATTGCATTTGGATTTGCCATGCTCTTTGTAAGCCCATACTCATTTTATGTATACATACAGTTCTCTTCACTTTGCTGTTCTTTCCCTGTGTTAATGAGATATTGATACTGTGTTTTGCAGAGTTTATCCCCACCTCAGAGCTCCCTCACTTCTCTGAATTAAAGTTAGACACTGCTGCAATGTTCTTTGGTTCCTGCTTTGTTGGGAAAGCTTTCAGTGGCAATATCTATGATCATGGGTGTATTAAATGTCAGGCTTGAAATAATCATTCTGGCCTGGGCTGATGGTAAATGAGGGGACTTCTCCTTTACTTTTCATCCTGTGCAAGGAAAATTCCTTTCAGATTCAACACACAAGTCAAATGAGCTCAGACTCAGCTTGAATGTGTATCCCACTCTGCCTCCCTCACCACCTCCGAAAAACAGAATCCACAGAACCTAAGCTGAATACTACCATTAAGAGGAAATTGCATTCACCACATCTCCAGGAGAACAGCAAAGAGAACCAAGATAAATGCCAGGATACATCTTGGATCTTTTCTAACTGATGTGTCAGTGTGTGGCAGAACTTAGAAGAGCGGGAAAAGATGTCATTTCTGCTCTTTGGGATGAAATTAACTTCTTTTCAAAGTTATTTTAAAGTATCATTTAATTATTTCTTGTGTGCATCTGAAAATGAAAGTAAATTAAAGAATCCACTGGGCTTTGAAACTTTCCTATATATTAAAAAATTTTATAGTGACTCTAAGTAAGCATCTAGCAATCTTTTTTGTATTGTAATTTAATTCCTTGTGACTCATTCTTTTCATGTGATCTCTGAAATAAAATATCAGCGTTCTTGAGCACAAAGTGGAGTACTAAATAACTCTAAATATACATGATGGTAGGCACTGCCGGCCAGCTGGTCACGTTTAAGAGCTGCAGTTTTCCCAGTATATGTAACTAAGTTATCTGTGAAAATGATAGCCGAATCTGCAGGTTCTTATTCAGGAATACGGAATTTGATACCGGAAAATAAGAAGAAGCCTACGGCGGTTGGGTTTTTGCCGTCCGGATCAAAAACATGAACAGGCTCAAAGAAATAATGAGGCAGGCAGCGCGCGCGATGGGCCCTGCGTTCCCCTGGGAACTGCGCCGCGCGACCCAGGGGACTGGCACGCACCCTCCTGACCGCATCTCTGCGCGCAGGCCACTCCCGCAGCTCCCGGTGCGCACCCACGTCTGCCCTGCCCCGGAGTCCCTGGGCTGCAGAACTCGCCCCAGGCCTGTGGCTTTTCAGAAACACAATTTCGTTTCTCCCTGCACACGGACGGGGATTCTTGACAGATAATTTGGCTGTCAGATGCCAGCTTGCCTGTGTAGTAACATCATCTTCTTGAACACGATAACAATATATTTTAAAGGCATGGCACGTGTGAACAAAAGCTCATCTTACAGATCCGGGCAAAAAGATAGTGCATGGACATCCCGAAGTCTAAAAGTCTCCTCTGCTCTGCAATGTTCATTTGTTATAGGAGGAGCCGCATCTCAGGAATGTAATCGTTCTGAAACTGTGGGGGCTGTATTTCTTTCTTTACTGGAGCAGTATTGTGCTGTATGATTTTGGGTGGGTTTCATTTAATATTTGCTCATTTGGGGAAAAATGAATATTAAGAGTATAAACTACCTTTAAGGTAGTAGTCACCAACAGAGGCTTGATCAGATTCGAATTTTTGGACATCATTACTTCACAGACACTGTATCATATCAAGGGCACGTAATCCCCAGTGGCTTTTCTTTCTGTGATGACAGTATTCGTTGACAGAAACTATCAACCTGGTATGTTCATTATAAATTTCCCCACCCGCTCTCCACCTATGGTTTCAGCAGCCCTTGATAACCGTTTCTTAGATACTGTATTCATTCGCGGCTGCAAAATGGCAATAGTTTAATTCTGTCATTCCTTCTTCATTTATTGGCAGGATCTCTTCTCAGTAATTGAGTACCCCGAGATACAGTTCATACAGAAAAGGCAAAATAAGTGCTTGACTCTTGTATCTATCCATTTTGTTGGAAATAAAGAGTTGCTTCCTTCACATCCTTCAAAGGTGACCAGTGAGTCTATTTTTGGAGAGTTACTGTGAAGCTGTGGATATTATTGTACTTGATGCATTTCAATGTGCTGCAGTTATTTATTTACTTATTTATTTGATGCTCAAAATATCCCATTTCCTGCCAGTGCTCTTGTGTCTGTCTGGCACCACTCTAGACATCTTTGACAGCTTTCTCGCTTCCGGTACAACAGGATGTTCCAAGGGTCAGAGGAAGATATTAAATGACATCATAGGGAAGCAGTCAACAACATTTAGAATGAGAAACTCTTCAGGACAAACTATTTGGTTTCTTCAACAATAAATTGCAAGAGGGAAAGGAAGGAGGGCGTGAAAGCCATAGATGGGAAGAGACTGGAAAAACCAGATAAATGCAATTTCTGGACCTTGTTTGCATCCTAATTAAAAAAAGCTGTGAAAGAGATAATCAGCAAGAACCTACTGTATGGCAAAGGGAACTCTCCTCAGTATTCTATAATACCTACATGGGAAAAAATATGAAAAAGAATAGATGTGTGCCTGGGCTTCCCTGGTGGCTCAGATGGTAAAGAATCTACCTTCAGTAAAGGAGATCTGGGTTTGATCCCTTGGCCGGGAAGATCCCCTGGAGAAGGGGATGGCTACCTACTCCAGTATTCTTTTCTGGAAAATTCCATGGACAGAGGGGCCTGGCGGGCTACAGTCCATGGGGTCACAAAGAGTCAGACATGACTGAGCAATTTTCCTACACAGATCTACTTCTAATAAAATCACTTTGCTGTACACCTGGAACTAACAAAACATTGTAAATCAGCTATGCTCCAATACATTTAAAAAATAGCTGTAAAAGATAATGAGAAAAAATCAAGGAAAAATTAATGCTGGTTGTTGGTGTTTTGGTGGTAATAAGGAATTGGCATTAAAATGTTAAAATGTGGTAGTACAATTGTATGTTAAGAAATACTGTTTTAGAGATATATACAAAAGTATTTATGGGTAAAATTTTACAATATCTGAAATTTATTTCAAAAGGATCTAGTTGGAGAGGAAAGTAGATACGATGTAAGGAACATAGATGTAATATAGATGGAGCATGTTTGGCCATGTGTTGATAACCGTTGAAGCTGGGTGATGGGTATGTGGTGAGGCCCTGCATTATTCTCTCTGGTTTTATATGCTTGAAAATTTCATAATAAAAAATTTTAAATGTATTTTAAAATAGAAACCACCCTAGAAGGAAGCTGAAGAGGAACTGGCGTTGGTAGAACAACACCAACTCCATAAATAAAGTCTTGCCTAATTCGGAAATGTGCTAACCACCTGCCAGCTGCAGTATCAGAGTAAGAGGAGAGACCTGGTGACTAAGCAAGCCGACTGATGCTCTCTTGTGTTACTGAGGTGTGCCCTGGGCCTGTGCTCAGTGCTTTTGTGTGTGTTTAGCTCACCTCGTCCTCACAATAGCTTCATAAGACTGATGGTACTATTAAAATACCTATTTTACAAATGGAAAACCTGAGGTTCAAAGGGACTACTCCCATGATAAGCAGAGACAGGCTTCAAACCGTTTGGTCTGGCTCTAGAGCCTGTATTACTAACAGTGACATAAATAGCTCTTAATAGCAGCCAGGCCTGTTCAAAGTGCTTCGCTTCTATTCATTCAGTGTTCTCAACAAACCCTCTGAGGAAGACCCTTCCAGTAGACCCTTTCCACAGGTGAGAAGATTGTGCTATAACAGGTGAAGTAACTGCAAAGTCGCCCAGCAGACCTGGAGCCTCTGCTGCCTCTCACACCCTTAGCTGCCCGTCTACATTGTGCAGGGGTCCTTCCTTCCTGGTTTGAGAAGCATCTGTTGAATACAGGCAAGAGCTGTCACTGTCAAAAGTGCTGGGTTATGGGGATGAACTTTTCTCTTTTTTTTGCCTTCCAGTAGCTTCCTGTCTTTTCGTCCCTGAGTCTCTGGGGAGCTACTTAGAAGATGATGGGGCTACAACTGAGAAGCTCATGCTATCTGTGGATACTTCCTTGTCTGAAGTTGAGTTAGGAAGAGAACTGAACCGTCTCCCCAAGAAGGCTTCTCCTGAACCCGAGAGTTTCTGAGGCAAGGCTCTGAAGGAAGTTGCTTGTGAATCCTATCGCTTCACACTGAGAGCCTCCACTGCTGGGGGCACCTGGTTGCTGGTCCCCAGGGACACCGTGCTCATTCCCACCTTGCAACCTTCCCTTGCTGGGCTCTGTTCCCAGCTTATTCATCTCTGCTTTGGCTCTCAGTAACCTCCCTACTCTGAAATCTCAATGCCCTTTTGGTTGTGCTAATCAATTTTGTACTTAATTATATACACCCCTCAATTGTTACCTAAGAGTTTCACTGTGTGTATCTTGCCTCTTTGGTTCAGTTGTAAATATTTGGAAGCCAAAGAATAGGTCTTATGCTGCACTGATACTCCCTCAACAAGCCCCAAACCATGGAGTGGTGCTCACTAAACGTGATTATAGGAAAGTCTTTACCACTGTACAGTGTATGTTAGATGGCAGCACACGTAAAATGGTCAAGAACACAAGCTCGCCCTCTTACTAGTGGTGTGCCTCAAGGCAGATTATTTACATCTTTTATGTCTTTGTTCTCCTCTCTGTAAAATGGATGTAGATAACAGTTTCTACTTCATGCGGGTAGAGTACTTAGCAAAGTGCCTAGTAACAAATATTTAATACAATAGCAGCTAGTAATTTTACTATTACTGCTAACTGCCTAGCAAAGTAAGGTTTCATTTATTTATTTACTTATATTTTGCCTGTGCTGGGTCTTTGTTGTGGTGTAGGAGCTTCATTGCCGTGTGCAAGCTCTCTAATTGCAGCACACAGATTTAGTTGCCCTTCTGTATGTAGGATCTCAGTTTCCTGACCAGGGATCAAACCCATATCCCCTGCATGGGAAGGCGAATTCTTAACCACTGGACCACCAGGGAAGCCCCAGTAAGGTTTTATTGACGAACCAGAGCATTTTTTCCCTACATATGGAATCAGATTAAATCAGAGATTGCACAATATGCATGATTTAGCTGACTCAGGAGGCTATGGGGTATAGTGGGAAATCAATGATCATTAAATTCTTCTTGGAATTGGACCAGAAACCAATTTTCTCCTCTGATCCTGGCCATAAAATCTTGGCTTTTATGAGCCTTGGTTTGTTCCTATGAAAAATGGAATTAATAATAGGTAGTTCACTAGGTTGGGCTTCCCAGATAGCCCAGATGGTAAAGAATCTGCCTGCACTGCAGAAGACCTGGGTTCAATCTCTGGCTCAGGAAGATACTCTGGAGGAGGAAATGGCAACCCACTCCAGTATTCTTCTTGCCTGGAGAATCCCATGGACAGTGGAGCCTGGTGGGCTACAGTCTATGGGGTCGCAAAGAGTCAGACATGACTGAGTAACTTTCACTTCACTTCACTTCAGTCTATTAGGTTGCTGTATGGTTCAGAAAAATGGATATAAAGCATCTAGCCCAGAATTTTTTACAAAATGGATCTTAAAGAAACCATTCCGTTTAACATCATCAAGCCTGTAGTGTTTCTCTCTACAGAGATTATGTCTGCTTAGTAGATGAGGCCTTTGTGGTTGTTTTCTTTTCTTTTTCCCTTTTGCCATGCGCAATCTTAGTTCCCCGACCAGGGACTGAACCTGTGCCTCCTGCAGTGGAAGCATGGAGTCTTAACCACTGGACTACCAGGGAAGTCCCCCGATTGTAATTATTTATGGTTGATTTATTGACCTCTCTTTTCTAGGAAGTTCTAGCCCTCTAGACCAACTGCAATACTTCAGTGCCTCTGAATCCTTGCTATTCAACTATACTCCTTTCTGTTATATGTTCCCAGGAGTATATACTTGGTACATACTAGGAACTTAATGAGTTTATATTGAATGACTCAAGAACCTACTTTCTACAGATGCATATAGACCATCCCGGGGCTTCCCTGGTAGGTCAGCTGGTAAAAAAATCCTCCTACAATGTGGGAGACCAGGGTTTGATCCCTAGGTCAGAAAGATCCCCTAGAAGAGGGCATAGCAACCCTCTCCAGTATTCTTGTCTGGAGAACCCCATGGACAGAGGAGCCTGGCAGGCTTTAGTCCATGGGGTTGCAAAGAGTTGGATGTGACTGAATAACAAGGTATAGCATAGACCATCCCTCTTCTGTTAACACACTCTTCCCAGTTTATCAACCTCTCAGTCTACTGTTGACTGATCTCACCTATCACATTTTGGAGCTTCTTCATGTTGTCCCAAGGACGACCTTCACTCTAGTGCTTCTTTTTTCCATCCACTAGTAAGATTTTGGTCGCTAAGAGTTGGACACGACTGAGCGACTTCACTTTCACTTTTCACTTTCATGCATTGGAGAAGGAAATGGCAACCCACTCCAGTGTTCTTGCCTGGAGAATCCCAGGGATGGGGGAGCCTGGTGGGCTGCATAGGCCAGTCTATGGGGTCGCACAGAGTCAAACACGACTGAAGCGACTTAGCAGCAGCAGCAGCAGCAGTAAGATTTTTAGATCAGACAGGAAAGAGGCCATCTCAGGCTGGGTAAGTGATGTCTTTGAAGAGATTCAGGAATGCCAAATGAATAATGCTTGAGGTGAACCAGAATACAAGGTGGGAAAAAATGCAGAGAGAAGATAAATAGGGCGGGTGGAGAGAGGTTGTGGAGAGACTTAATGGTCAGGCCAAAGAATCTAGCTTGACATATCTGGCAGTTGGAAAAGCCAAAAGGTTGTTTATATAAGTTATAATCTTTTTTTCTTGGCTGTGCCTGTCTTAGTTCCCTGACCAGGGGGTGTACCCACGCCCCCTTGCACTGGGAGCTCAGAGCCTTAACCACTGGACTGCGAGGGAAGTCCCTACAGTGATATTTAAATATAGTTTTATACATTAAAGAGTCAAAACTGCTATTATAATTAAAACAACAGTTTCTTGTTTCCCCTTTCCTAATCCCCTGTTCCCACTCCCTAGAGGTAAACATGTTAAATTCCTTTAAACTGTTTCCTCTGGTTATTTGAATCTACTTGTTTTCTTTTTGCAGGATGACCCCCAGCTCTTGCTCCATTACCTTCTCTCCATCTTCCCAATACAGTCCCATCATAATTTTTTGTTAAATCAGTATTTGTGATTTATATTGTTACAGTCATTTATATTGTATAAATACAGTTCACAACTAATTAAATTTTCTTTGCTACACAGTTTTTGCTAGTGTTAGTTATTGCCTCATTGTTTTATTTACTTAATTGCTGTGTACTGACCACTAATTGAGCCCCAGATGCTTCAATAAAGATGTAAGCTAATCGAGTATATAAATAACCTATTGGATTTTTCTCAACTTGCTGACTTAGCAACTAAACAACAATGGATATGGAGCTCTTAGCAATATCTCTGACAAAAAATAACTAGTGAAAATTATCTTTGTTTGTGTGTTACAGGCATCATCCACTTAGAAATTTTGTTTTCATTCTAGTTTTCGAGTGACCTTTGCTATGCAAGGAATTTGTATACAATTGCCGAGTGCCCTCTAAGTTGCTTGAGTCGGGTCCAACTCTTCAGGACCCTGTGGACTGTAGCCCATCAGGCTCCTCTGTCCATGGGATTCTCCAGGCAAGAATACTGGAATGAGTTGCCATGCCTTCCTCCAGGGGATCTTCCCAACCCAGGGATTGAACCTCCATCTCATATCTCTTGCCTTGGCAGGTGGGTTCTTTACCAGTGGCACCACCCAGGAAGCCCATGCTATTGCTAAGTTACCAAAATATTTTCAAATTCTTTATTTTCACTTGATCCTCAAAATGACCATAGAATTAGACTGATTTTGAAACCTGGCTGTAGCGCTTACTGGTCGTGTGCAAACTGAGTGGGTGCTTGATCAGTTACTCAACCTGTCCACTCTTTGCAACCCCATGGACTGTAGCCCAGCAGGTTCTTCTGTCCATGGGATTTCCCAGCCAAGAATACCAGAGTGGGTTGCCATTTCCTTCTCCAGGGGATCCTCCCAACCTGGGGATCAAACCCACATCTCCTGCATTGGCAGGTGGGTTCTTTACCACTGCACCATCTATGTGCACGTTATCTAATTTCTTTTCTCATTTTTTTCCAAAGAAGTTGGGGCTAGTTTTAAGGATTCAATGAGATAATGTCCGAATATCAATATATATATGTTAACTATTGTTATTGAGGTAAAGTGTTATTAATCTATTTGCTGATTAGACAAAACAAAACAGAGAAATTAAGTTGCATGTACTGTTGGCACAGTGTGTAAGGGCAGAGAGTAAAAGTGAATTCAGTCGTGTCCGACTCTTTGTGACTCCATGGACTATACAGTCCTTGGAATTCTCCAGGCCAGAATACTGGAGTGGGTAGCCCTTCCCTTTTCCAGGGGATCTTTCCAACCCAGGGATCAAACCCAGGTCTCCCACATGACAGGCAGATTCTTTACCAACTGAGCCACAAGGGAAGCCTGGGCTTAAAGCTCATCACGGACTGAATCATAGTGTGAGTATCAGAGGAGAGTTTGACTTATACTCATGTTCGCTGCTACACCCTAGTGCCTAAAGTAATATCTGGTAAATAATAGGCAATCATACATGTGATGAGTAAATCAATATAAACACAAAGTTTCAGGCATGGAAATGGTCTCCAAAATTTGGTTAAATAAATTGATTTTTCAAATAGGGAAACTGAGGCCCAGACACTTTTAAGTGAACCTTGGACATGTTTTTTGTTTTGTTTCTTTGTGTCTGCATAGTGCTTTTTGAAACAAACATTAAAGTAGTTGCCAACATAGGCCTGGCCACCTATGAATAGAAAATTCAATTTAGTGGCTTAAAGACGATAGAGTTTTATTTCTTGCCCATGTAAGAGAAAAACTAGTGGTGAGCAACTCAAGGTGGTAACTCCAGAGTCAGGAAGATCGTAGACACATATCCTTCCTCTCTACCATTCTTAACACATGGCTTCCATCATGTGTTACACACATACACACACACACAGAGACACAGGCTTACAGACATATTTGGCTGCGCCAAGTGGCTTGTGCCCTAGTTCCCCCACAAAGGGTCAAACCTGGGCCCCAGAAGTGAAAGTGCCAAGGCCTAACCACTGGACCACCAGGGAATTCCCTTCACCTTCTATGTAGTGTTATGGTTTTTAAAAACCAAAAAAAATTGGCTGCTGAGGCTCCAGCCATTGCATTCTGTCAGGAAGGAGGAAGATGAGGAAAAGGGGGCGCTTTCCAGCCGGGCTGGCCCGGGAGATTACCTGAACTTTCCACACAACTTCCCTTTTTATCTCATCCACCCAAGGTGCAAAAGAAGTTGGAGAATGTATTTTTTTTAAAAATCAGATGGACTTGCTGTCTGGGTTAAAGCAGGGTTCTTTTTATAAGGAAAATAGAGGGGAGTCAATATTGGGTAAAAATTTTCTATCAGTTGTCAATACTTTTAAAAATCAGAAAATTTTACATAGAAATTTGGATTTCTCTTGTAAACTCAGAAGATGGAGCTGAGTTATAGGTCAGAGAGAAAAGCAGATTTGGCTGGACTGGAAGAGACTGGATGGCGTGGAGGAGGCTCAGAGGAGGCTCATGAAGGCTAGACTGAAGAGAGAGGAGGGAGTTGAAATTCCAGAACATGAGGCGTGATTTGGAGTTTGGCATTCTGGTCTGATAAAATTGGTGTTTTGAGAGGATTCATCTAGTCATAGTGTAGAGAATGGGATAAATGGGAATGGTAGAAAGGACTGGTAGAGAGCTATTGCAGAGATCCAGGCATGAAGCGATGCGAATAGTACCAGCAATACCAACAGAACTATGCTGCAAGCTACACACATAATTTAAAATGTCCTATTGGCCATATTTTAAAAAGAAAAAAAGAATTCACGTGACACTGACTTTCATAATAGATTTCACTTATCCAGTGTCTCTAAAATGTTATCATTTGGAGATGTGATCCATATAAGTTGTCAATGAGCTGTTTTACATCTTTTGTTTGTGTATTGTCATTGAAATACAGTGTATATTTCGCACTTACAGCACATCTCAATTCAGATGTCAATTTTTCATCAGAAATATTTGGTCTGTATTTAGAGTGCATACAATTTATAGCTGAAAAAGTACACTCACATACCCAAGTGATCCCAAATACACTTAATTTTTTCAATAACTGGAGTATTTCTTTTCAAATTTATGCCAATTAAAATATAAGTGAAGTTAAAAGTTCAGTTCCTTGACCACACTCACTTCAAGAGCTCAGTAGCGACAGGTGGGCAACGGCTTCCATATAGGATAGCCACATCCAAGATGGAGAATGAAGACAGAGACAAAGGCCCCAGTTGGAGACACACAGTTCATAAAAGCTACGAATCAGATGAAGCACTTCTGATAAGACCCATATGAGCACTGTCCTACAAAAGCACTAAACTTAGCATTTTGCATATTCCCTAGACCTGCCAGATCATTTTACATCTCCTGTCCCTTCACCCAGAAATGCTTTCCCCTTCTTTTTTGATCTGAAAAAAATGCCTATTTATCTTTCAAGTCTCCATTCAGAGGTCATCTTTGTGAAATCTGCCTGAGGCCTCTCAGACCTGGTTAGTTGCCCCATCTATTTTGTTGCTGTTTGTTTTGCTTTTAAATTTACTGAGCATAGCAAAAGATGTATTCCCTTTTTTATCATTTAATGAGCAATTATCAGTACGTATGTGATCATAACTCATTACAGCATAAATCTCTGCATTAATATTAAAATGACTCATCTTGTTAGCATTAAATTTTTTTTCTTTAAATTTTGTATTGAGATATAGCCAATTAACAATGCTGTGATAGTTTCAGCTGAATAGTGAAGGGATTCAGCCACATATACATATATCCAATTCTTTCCCAAACTGCTCTCCCATTCAGGCTTGGCAGGTAGAGTCTTATCTACTGTACCACTAGGAAAGCGGTATTTTTTTCACATTCTCATAGATCTGTAATTTTCTTGAGATAGAGAACCATCCTAGTTGTCTCTGAATCCCTAGTATGCAGCACAGGACCCTATAGGTTCTTAATAGATGGTTATTGAATGAAGATGACCTTCAGTTTAGCCTAGAACTTGCTTCTCTATTGGCACTTTAGTCTGCTACATTTTAAAAAGGTATGTTCAGCTATCTTAATTCAATTTTTGCTTTGTCTATTTGAATTTCATTGGACATGTGCTTTCCAAATAGCATAGTTCAAGAATGGCTTCTACCTTTATGCCTCCATACATAAAATTGGCCTGATGCAGGCTTGTATAAAATTCTCCTCTTTTTTAGACTTAACCTCAGTTCATGCTGCTGCACTAAATAATGCATTTGAAATTAATGTGTGTCTTTTTGACTGTTACCTTTTAGGTGGACAAATCCCAGCATATAACAGTTCTTGAATGACAATCCCAAGAACTTCTCAAAATGTGCAAGGTACTCATTTCAGTGTAACCTACTTTGAGGGCAGTGATAGAAGATTAGCACCGACAGACAAAATGGGAGCACCTAAGCCCCATAGCAAAAGGATAGAGCTTCCAGAAAGGAACTAAATAGACTTTTTAACTCAGATGCACATGCAAATCACCACTTCACCAGTCATGGTGCTGACATGCAAACTTACAGCCACCAGACTCCCAAAATGCAACACATGCCAGCAATGTTCATAGCACTGGCCAGGACATGAAACAACTAGATGTCCATCAGCCTTTAGATGTATTACTCAGCCAATTCATTTGAATCAGTTCTGATGAGATGGATGAAACTGGAGCCGATTTTGGCCACCAATACAGTATACTTATAAAATTTAGGAGTGACACATTCCTTTTGACCTAGCATTACATCACCTCCCCAGGTAAGAAAGGATAGATTCCGCCATGCTTTAGATGGTGCCTTCCATCATGTTAGGACATAGTGAGAAGACAGAGGTTGATGAACCAGTAAGTGGACCCTCAGCAGTCACTGACTCTACTGGTATCTTGACCTTGGACTTCCCAGCCTCTCAAACTGTAAGAAATAAATGTTTGCTGTTTATAAGCCAAAATATATATCTATATTTGCATAAATACATAAATATGTGTGGGAAAGGGTGACTTTTATATTTGTATTGTAAGCTGTTATTTTGAATATTCAAAACAGCTTCCACAGCAATTGGTATCAGATTGCTGTGGTTAATAAAACAAATCGAGTAAAGTATGCTATACCCATACGATGGAATTGGAGAAGGCAATGGCACCCCACTCCAGTACTCTTGCCTGGAAACTCCCATGGACAGAGGAGCCTGGTAGGCTGCAGTCCATGGGGTTGCCAAGAGTCGGACACTACTGAGCGACGTCACTTTCACTTTTCGCTTTCATACATTGGAGAAGGAAATGGCAGCCCACTCCAGTGATCTTGCTTGGAGAATCCCAGGGACAGGGGAGCCTGGTGGGCTGCCGTCCATGGGGTCGCACAGAGTCGGACACGACTGAAGCGACTTAGCAGCAGCAGCAGCATACGATGGAATACAATGCAGCTGTCGCAAAAAATAAGGTCTAGATGGATAGATACGTAGACAATTTTTTTTTAACATGTAAAGGTATTCAGGATTTATTACTGAATAAAAAGAGCAAGTAACAGGACATGATTTATTAAAATAAATGTGCACATTTATCTTTAGGATATTAAAATGGGAAAGCATAAGTTTTCCAACATAAATTTCTTTATTGTTTGAAGTTTGTTCAGAGTACCATATTTTTAATTTTAAAAGGTTTTTTAAACATAAAGACTACAAGCAAAGTAAAGAAACAAGAAAATTGGCTTCCCTAGTGGTCCAGCAGTTAAGAATCCACGTGATGATTCAGGGGACAAGATCCCTGGTCCAGGAAGATCCCACATGCTGAAGGGCAACTAAACCCATGAGCCACAACTACTGAAGCACAGGTGCCTAGAGCTGGTGATCTGCGACAAGAGAAGCCACCGCAATGAGAAGCTGGTGCCCATGACAAAGAGTAGCTTCCGATCACTGCAACTAGAGAAAGCCTGCTTGCAGCAATGAAGACCCAACGCAACCAAAAACAACAAAAAAATTTTTTAAGAAAGAAACAGGAAAATGTCTCAATAGCAGAAAATTCAAGCTTCATATAAAACAGTAATTCTGAGCAATGCCTTGTAGGAAACAATAGCAGCTCTAATGACATGGTCACATATATATGAAGTGAAGTGAAGTGGCTCAGTCGTGTCCAACTCTTTGCGACCCCATGGACTATAGCCAACTGGGCTCCTCCGTCTATGGGATTTTCCAGGCAAGAATACTGGAGTGGGTTGCCATTTCCTTCTCCAGGGGAACTTCCCAACCCAGGGATCGAACCTGGGTCTCCCGCATTGTAGGCTGATGCTTTACTGTTTGAGCCACAAGGGAAGCCCCCTCCCATGTATATATATATATATATATATATATATATATATATTTTTTTTTTTTTTAAAGTACACCTAGGATCTAGATTGGGGAAGGAAATGGCAACCCACTCCAGTGTTCTTGCCTGGAGAATCCAGGGATGGGGCAGCCTGGTGGGCTGCCAACTATGGGGTCGCACAGAGTCAGACACGACTGAAGCGACTTAGCAGCAGCAGTAGCAGCAGGACCTAGATGGAGAAGGCAATGGCACCCCACTCCAGTACTCTTGCCTGGAAAATCCCATGGATGGAGGAGCCTGGAAGGCTGCAGAGTCCATGGGGTTGCAACGAGTCGGACACTTACTGAGCAACTTCACTTTCACTTTTCACTTTCATGCATTGGAGAAGGAAGTGGCAACCCACTCCAGTGTTCTTGCCTGGAGAATCCCAGGGGCGGAGGAGCCTGGTGGGCTGCCGTCAATGGGGTCACACAGAGTCGGACACGACTGAAGCGACTCAGCAGCAGCAGCAGCAGCAGCAGGACCTAGATATTTACTTACTTACTTACTTTTTGGCCTTGCCACTTGGCATGTGGTATCTTAGTTCCCCTGTCAGGGATCAAACCTTTACCCTGGCCACTGTAAGCTCAGAGTCCTAACCAGTGGACAGCCAGTGAGGTCCCACAATATAGTCATCCTATTCTCTCTTCTGAAGTAGAAGCTTTTGTACGCTGCTTTAGTCGCATGTCCATACTCATTTTTTCAGATTCAGTTTCTAATACCTTCTCTCTGGTTCATAATCAAAGTTCCTCGAGATAAATGATCTGATCAGGTTGACCAATCAATAAGCAATCTGGATTAGTCCTCTTGGGTAGGGTTCTTATGCCAGGCCACTTCATGGGCTTATGTTCTCCCTTTATGGCTCACTGGCTTTGGCTAGAGCAGTCTCATGGTCAGTGAGCCCAAGGTTAGAGGGTTATATGACACAAAGCAAGGTCACATGCCCAAAGAACACCCATGTCTTTGAAGAAGAATGCAAGCAACCACACACATGTAGTGTTACATGGACCATCCACTGTATGCTCCCTTTGGTTTTATACAACTAATGAGAGAGAGACTAAACAGAATCAATGATCATGGTTGTTGCTCTGTCATTAAGGAAGCCAGCCAAGAACCCCTTTAAAGACTTCCTTCTAGGTGGAGAGGAAGTTCGTCTTCACTGTGTTTCCAGGTGGGTCAGTTTGTTTCCCTGGACTGCTAGTTTGCACTGTACATGCATGCTTAAGATCAAAAGATTCAATTTCAAAAGCAACTTTCTTTCACCATTTGAAACTTTCTTTTCTTTGAAAGATTAATGGAATGATATAGAAAAGGAAAAAAACACTACTGCTAATGTTTTTGAAGGTATGACATAAGTCACAGTGTTTGTAGGGATGACAGTGTAGCTAAAATCTTTATAGAATCTGGGATTCATGTAATTCTGTACTCTTGAAGTATTTCAAAGCCAAGTCTGGGCACTTATTTTTAAACCTTAAAAGGCAGGTCATTCAAACCCTCCAGAAAAAGGGAAAGAAAGCAAAAGAATAGGTATATCCTCAAAGAATGTAGAGATGAACATTTTCTTTATCCTCTTTAATTTAAAAATAGACATCTTCAGACCATTAGGAATATTGTTAGTCTTTTCTTGATGGCAAAAGGGCCATCTGTCTTTGAGAACCCATAAAAGATGCATATGTGTTTACAATACTTCCCAGCAGGTAACATCCCTGTTTCTTGTGGAAGGTAGTGGCAATACAGGAAGAATGCTATGGTGTCATTCATTTTTCTGCACCTTAAAACAGGAAGACAAATTTGCCAAGGTATATCTGGTCAAACTGTTGGGTCAATGAAGTTTTATTATTATGCAAAGTCTGTCACTTACCTTTTAGTCTCAGTGTAGTCCTCATAGTGTCTAATATGATCTTATATGAGAATTTCAAAGCATATTAAGCAAATGGCTATTGAATATCTATCTTGTGCCAAGCGCAGAGTTAGGCACTGGGACACCAAAGTAAGTAAGATGCATTTCCTACCCTAAAGGTACTCATATCTAGCAGGGAAAGCAGCCTTGTTAACAACTAATTATAATGCAGTGTATATGTGCTCATTAGGGACTTGTGCAGCTGTCCACCTAAACCCAGTTGAGAGGGGTTACCTTGGGCTTCCCTGGTGGCTCAGATGGTAAAAAGAAAAAATCTGCCTGCAATGCAGGAGACCAGGTTTTGACTTCTGGGTTGGGAAGATCCCCTGGAGAAGGGAATAGCTACCCTCTCCAGTATTCTTGCCTGAGAATTCCAGGGACAGAGGAGCCCAGCATGCTACAGTCCATGGGGTTGTAAAGAGTCAGACATGACTGGATGACATAAACACACACCTGTACCTTGTTTCATTGCTGCTGCTAAGTCACTTCAGTCGTGTCCGACTCTGTGCGATCCCATACACGGCAGCCCACCAGGCTCCCCATCCCTGGGATTCTCCAGGCAAGAACACTGCAGTGGGCTGCCATTTCCTTCTCCAATGCATGAAAGTGAAAAGTGAAAGTGAAGTCGCTCAGTCGTGTCCAACCCTCAGCGACCCCATGGACTGCAGCCTACCAGGCTCCTCCGTCCATGGGATTTTCCAGGCAGGAGTACTGGAGTGCGGTGCCATTGCCTTCTACATCTTACAAATGATAGTGTCTCACAATTATTATTGGTAGGTTTCTTTTTCTTCTTAATCACACACAAAACAATGGTGCATCTTACAATCAATGGCATCTTCAGTAAAATACATTGGGTGTGTCCTTGGGTCACATAGATGAGAGAAGGTGATTCTTGAGCTGGGTCTGTGAAGAATGAGTGAGGTTTTCACTAGGGGGAAAAGCAATATGCTAGGCAAAATCCACTGACTAAGCTTTAGAGTGGGAAGATCTAAGTCTTAACTCCTGAGACTTTGGGCTAGTTGTTGTTTAACAGTGGGAGTGTTGTGAAGACAACAAATAACAGCTAACCCCCATTCAGTGTGTGCTGTGTGTCTGGCAATGTTCTAAAGGCTTTAAGTGTATTAATTCATTTAGTCCTCAAAACAAGCCTAGGAGATGAGACACTATTATTAACTTCTTTTTAAAGAGCAGAAACTTTTAGAGGTTAAATAAATTGCACATGTTTACACAGCAAATAAGTGATGCATCAAAACCCAATCACTGACATGAAGCTCTCAAATGAGTGTTTATCAGAAAGCCTCTCTCCAGGAACGATAATGTGTTATACAAATGTTAGTTGTTATTTACTGCAAGGAAGAGGATTTTTCAGGTCAACGGGACAATCTGAGCACAAATGTCACAGTAGTTTAAAGCATTCAGACTTTAAATGGGGAGAGAAAAGGTTGGTATGAGCTGGGGTAGCACTAGACAGGAAGTGAAAGTGAAGTCTCTCAGTCATATCCAACTCTTTGCGACCCCATGGACTGTAGCCTACAATGCTCCTCCGTCCATTGGATTTTCCAGGCAAGAGTACTGGAGTGGGTTGCCATTTCCTTCTCCACAGGATCTTCCCGACCCAGGGATCGAACCCAGGTCTCCCTCATTGCAGGCAGACACTCTACCGTCTGAGCCACCTGGGGAGAAAGAAAGTTATACTGATGTCAGATGATAGAGTGCATTGTAGAGTATTTTGGCTTTTGGAGTTTATCTATAGGCTACAGAGAAGTGTTTAATATTTTTGAGCTGGAATGTGATTCAATTATATCTGTCATTTAGAAAGATGATGCGGGCAACATGATGTGTTATTTAGAAAGCAGTGGGGAAGATGGATTTCAGTGGAGCAGGACTGAAGGCAGGACTTCCCTGGTGGCTCAGACAGTAAAGAATCTGTCTGCAATGCAGGAGACACAGGTTCAATCCCAGGTTGGGAAGATCCCCTGGAGGAGGCAATGGCAACCCACTGAAGTATTCTTGCCTGGAAAATCCTATGGACAGAGAAACCTGCTGAGCTACAATCCATGGGGTCACAAAGAGTTGGACATTACTTAGCAACTAATCAACAACAACAAGGACTAAAGGCAGGGAGACCACTTAGCAGGCAGGCCAGACAATTAAGGCCCGAACTTGGGCTGCAGTAGTTCAGATGAAAAGTAGAGAGGGTGAGAAACATTTAGATAGAGATCCTAGTCAACTCGGATGAAGACAAGATTACCTGTCCTCAAACAGGTCATGGGAGGGATGAATACATGTAATCAGATGGCAGGCAGAACAGAAGAGGGCTTTGCCATCCAAGGTACTGCCAGGTAAACCTGGCAGATTCACCAAGTTGTCCCACAGAGGTTGCTTATTTTTGTCTTGTTTTGGTTTGGTTCTTGATTTGATATGCAGAGTGTGTGTTAAGTTGCTTCAGTCATGTCTGACTCTTTGCAAACCTATGGACTATAGCCCGTTAGGCTCCTCTGTCCATGGGATTCTCCAGGCTTGAATACTGGAGTGGGTTGCTGTGCCCTTCTCCAGGGGATCTTTCTGACCCAGGAATTAAACCCGCATGTCTTATATCTCCTGCATTGGTAGGTGGGCTGTTTACCACTAGTACCACCTGAGAAGCCCTCTGAAACCACAGAGCTATCTACAAAAGCAGGCTTCTGCTCAGGACACTCTTGGCTGCAGAAGCAGACACACACCTGGGCACACCACCTCTGCACATAGCTCCAAGGCCACGCATGTGTGGGTACTTGATCCCTGCTCCATGCGGGACCAGCCTGACCAGCTTCCATGGGCAGACCTGGAGGACATTTCGGGAGGGGAGTCTCCTGGGGAGAGGACATGCATCCTGACCAAGCAGGCCCAAGTTCAAGGCTTCCTGGCCTAGAGCCATCTCCCCAAAACTGTGGGTCCCTCTGAGTCACTACCTGGCAGCTCCACCTGTTGCCTTCCTCAGTAGACACAGGAGCCAGCTTTCTAGGAAGTTTTGATGCAAACAGCCACTCGGGGTGATGAGAAGGGAAGCCCCCGAGCAGTGGGAGGCAGTGTGGACTGGAAATGGGTGGGCCTAGGATTTCTGAATTGAGTGTGGGGGCCACATGGCTGCCACCCAGACTCAGAAAGCCAAGACCACATGGCAGCAGCCCTGTGGGCACAGAGTGCACTCTGCTCCTAAACATGCTCCCCTCCTTCCGGCCTACACAGGTGCTGGGGGGCTCTGGAGCAGACCCTTGCCCCATGGGGAGACCAGGTGAGCCCAGTCCTGGTCAATGCTCTAATCATGACCATGTGTTACCCTACGTCTTTCAGAAGCCAGCTAGAGTGGTCATGGTGACCTTGTGGCTATTAGGTGACCTGGAAGTAGTGGAGTAGAGTGGCCTATGTTGGTGGCAAAGACCTCAATTTCCCAGAGGAGTCTGGCAAGGGGAGATTCCTCTGATAATCAATAGCAATTGAGTTTTTGTTGTGCCTAGAACACTAGGGTAGAGACTAAACAACTAAGAAGATAGATAAGCTCCTTTGGTCAGCTGAGAGGTCAGAAAGTGAACACCTGAAAAAGTACTTTGAATAGCATATCAAAAAACTGAATGAACAACACAGCACAAACTGAAGGAAGAGAAGCAGCTGCCTCTGCCACGTGTGGCCGTGGCATGCACTTTGGTTGGCTTAAGCTGAATGGAAGCTTAAGTGACCTTAGTGGAAGCACTGGGTACCCCAGGTAGGTTGCTGCAAGAGTAGTTTGAGGCTGAATCAGATACCAGACATATGCCTCAACTACCTCTACTTCAATTAAAAAAAAAATCTATCCATCTAATCCTTTAAAAAATGTTTTTTAAATTTTATTTATCTATTTAGTTTTGATTGTGCTGGATCTTCATCACTGTGTGTGGGCTTTCTCTAGCTGCAGCGAGTAGGGGCTACTCTCTAGTTGCGATGCATGGGCTTCTCATTCCGGTGGCTTCCCTTGTTGCAGAGCACAGGATGTAGGTTGCATGGGCTCACTTACAGCACATGGGCTTAGTATATTTCCATTTTTATAATACAAAGGTTCTGTGGCAAAATAAAAGGTGGAGGGAAATGATCTCACCAAGAATCTCTGAATTTGGGAGAAAAATATTTACAGCTCTATGATCCTATCCATTACATTCTGGGCCACCACCCCACGAGCCAATGCTGGTTCCTCATTCAACTAGAGAGCCCTTCCTCCACCATCTCACTCCCTCTTCCTTGCATTAAATAATAACTAACATTTGTGTAATCAACCTTCATATATATGGTCAAGTGATCTCTAACAAGGGTGCCAAGCCCACTCATGGAGAAAGGATAGTTTCATCAACAAATGATGCTGGGAAACTGGACATCCATTTGCAAAAGAATGTAATTGCACCATTATCTTATATATATACAGAAAATTTAGCTCAAAATGGATTAAAGACCCAAAATTAAACTCCTCAAAGGAAACACAGGAGACTATGACACTGGATTTGGCAATGATTTCTTTGTTATGACATAAGCCCAGGAAACAAAAGTGAAAACAGACAAATTGAATTACATCAAACTTAAAGACTTTTGTGCATTAAAGAACATAGTCAGGGGCTGGTCATAATGATTAAGAATCTGCCTTGCAATGCAAGGAACATGGGTTTGATCCCTGGTCCCGGAAGATCCCACATGCTGTGGAGCAACCAAGCCCGTGTGCTACAAATACTGAGCCAGTGCTCTAAGGCCTGGGAGCCACAATTACTGAGTCCACATGCCTAGAGCCTGCACTCTACAACAAGAAAAGTTCTAATTCACTGCAACAAGAGAAAGACCGCACAGAGCAATGAAGACTCAGCTCAGACAAAAATATATAAACAGATAAATAAATAAATCATTTAAAAAAAAAAAGGACACAATCAGTAGAGTGAAAAGGCAACTACCAGAATGGGAGAGAAAATTTGTAAATCATATACCAGATAAGGGGTTAATATAGAGAATATATAAAGAACTACAACTTCACAAAAAAATCAAATCAATTTATTTATTTATTTATTTATTTTTAATTTTAAAATCTTTAATTCTTACATGCGTTTCCAAACATGACCCCCCCTCCCACCTCCCTCCCCACAACATCTCTCTGGGTCATCCCCATGCACCAGCCCCAAACATGCTGCACCCTACGTCAGACATGGACTGGCGATTCAATTCTTACATGTTAGTATACATGTTAGAATTCCCATTCTCCCAAATCATCCCACCCTCTCCCTCTCCCTCTGAGTCCAAAATTCCGTTATACACATCTGTGTCTTTTTTCCTGTCAAATCAATTTAAAAATGGGCAAAGGGCTTGAATGAACATTTCCCCAAAGACAATATACAAATGGCCAACAGGTATATGAAAGATGGTTAAAATCACTAATCATCAGAGAATGCAACTCAAAACCACAGTGAGATATCATCTTACACCCACTACGTTGGCTACTATTAAAAAAAAACAACAGAAAATTTTAAGTTTTGGCAAGGATGTGGAAAAGTCAGATCTTCATGCAATGTTGAAACTGTAAAATGGTACAACTGCCTTGGAAAAGAGTATGACAGTTCCTCAAAAAATTACAAATAGAGCTACTTATATGATCCAGCAAACTCATTTCTGGGTATATACCCAGAAAAATTGAAATGGGGGTCTCAAGGAGATCTTGCACAGTCATGTAGATACCAATGTTATTCACAATAACCGGGAGGCAGAAGCAGCCCAAATGTCCCTTGATGAATGAATGGATAAAACAGTATGTGGTATGAACATACATAGCATATTATCCAGTCTTAGAAAAGGAAGGAAATCTTGTCATGAGTTTTAACATGGATGAATCTTGAGGACATGACACTAAGCAAAATATACCAGTCTCAGCATATAACTCCATTTATATGACGTATCTAAAGTAGTAAAATTCACAGAAGCCAAAAGGACAATGGCAGTTACAGAGGCTGGAGGGAGGGGCAAATGGGGAATTGTTGTTTAATGGGAATAGAGTTTGTTTTGCAAGGTGAAAAAGTTCTGGAGAGCTATACCCTTAAAGTGATTAAGATGGTAAATTTCTTTTTTTTTTTTTAATTTTTATTTTTACTTTATTTTACTTTACAATACTGTATTGGTTTTGCCATACATTGACATAGTCTGGCTTTTTCCCTTTCTTAACGCCCCTGTGCTTCTTTAAGATATACCTCCTTGGGGCGCGGCCGGAAAGGCGGCCGCCCCCTCGCCCGTCACGCACCGCACGTTCGTGGGGCACCTGGTGCTAAACCATTCGTAGACGACCTGCTTCTGGGTCGGGGTTTCGTACGTAGCAGAGCAGCTCCCTCGCTGCGATCTATTGAAAGTCAGCCCTCGACACACACACACAAAAAAAAAAAAGATATACCTCCTTACAGGCGCAATGTCACTTTCTTTGCACACAGTCGAGATGTACATGATTCTCAATGCGCAGGCACAATCCGAGATACTTTAAGGTAAAATCTGTTTTGAGCTAGAAAGATAGGCTTCTGCCTTTTCTTTTTCTTTTCATTCATTTATTACACATCTGACATCTTTTTTTATAACCTAATCTTTAAATAACATCACACTCAAAAGGGAGGGAATACACAGGGTATGAACACCTGGAGGAGGAGAAGGAGACCATTCAGGGTCACCTTAGAGGCCATGTAACATTCTAGTGGACTATTGTTATAAAGGCACAGCTCTACAGCACTTACACTTACCATGTTCTTTACTATAGCTTTTATTAGGTATTTAAAATTACTGTTCTATGTGATACTTCTCATTCTACAGCTTGTGTCATGTAATTTGTTCAGGGTCACACAGGAATAACCATGATCAGATCTCACAGGTCTGAAACTGTTAGGCACTCTATCCTATGGGGTATCTTTTTTTTCTTTTTAACTATTGAATGCAAATCATCTTATTTAACAGTAGTGGAAAATAAAAGGTGAGCTTTATGGCACTACATCAATAACAGGCTTTGGAGAAATTGTTTTTTTTTTTTAATTTTTTATTTGTAAATTTACTCTTCTTATGTCACAATTAGTTTATTTGAATTAGAATCCAAATAAGACGTACACATTACATGTGGTTGTTATAGCTCCTACTTTTCTTTTCTTCTAGAGTGATCTTCCCTTGTTCCTACTGATTTTTTTAATGTCATTGACTTACGGAAGATACTGGTTTAGTTGTCCTATACAATGTCCCATGTGTTGGATTTGCCTGTTTGCTTGGGCTTCCCTGGTGGCTCAAATGGTAAAGAATTCACCTGCAATGCAGGAGACCTTGGTTCAATCCCTAGGTTGGGAAGATCCTCTGGAGAAGAAAATGGCAACATACTCCAGTATTCTTTCCTGGAGAATTCCATGGACAGAGGAGCCTGGGCTACGGTCCACGGGGTTGCAAAAAGTCAGACACAAATGAACAACGAACACACTTCCTACTGGTGTCATTTAACTCATTCTTTCATTATCTGCCCCATTTCCTGTAAATGAAAGCTAGCTCAACAAACTTGATCAGATTCAGTTTCAATTTCTTGGGTAAGACTATTTCAGAGGTGGCACAGCCATTAGTGATTTAATATGTTTCTACAAAGTCAAGCGATGCTGGACTATTTCAGGAAGGATTTGGAATCTTTCCTAAAGATAAGAGTCCCCAAATCCATCCACTAGCTTCAGACTTTTTTTCTGCTCCTTGCTAACTCTTGCCAGCACTGATTACCTATTTTTGTCTTGGTCTAAAGCAGAGATATGAATCTGAAAGCCTAGCGGAATATGGGACATTTGCTAAGAAACAGTAGGTATGTATCCTTCTGGTTCTGATACGCAACAGAAATTAACTCTGCCTAACTTATTTAAAGTACCATATTAAAAGGATATAGGATGGATCATGGAATTTGTAGGAAGGCTAGAGAACCAGGCTCAGAAAAGGGACAGAAATGCTAGGAAGCTAGGAAGAAGTACCCCACAGAAATCTGCTTCCACCACCAGCATCAGACACTCTTGCCAACTTCTGTCCCTAGACCCTGCTCAATGAATGAACTCTAAATCATCCCTTTGTCTTTGTGTTACTTGTTCAAGGTTAAGAGTTCCAGGCAGGAGAAAGTAATGTGTTATTTGGCTCACCTTGCTCCCAGAGGGTTGGAAGAGGGACTATCTAGACCCTTTGGGATCCACAGTGGGACACCTTTTCTACTCTTAAGACTCATAAAATGCAATATCAATCCTAACAGAGAGGGGATTTGGAAGCTGTGTAGCCAATACATGACAAATATTCATTGCATAAGATTAATTAGATTAATGGTCGGAGCAGTTTAAAGGATAGATGAATAAGAATCACTGAGGGGAAGGGAGGTTTTCAGACAAAATTGCCATCAAGGTTTTAGGCTAAACACCTACATCTGATGATCTCTCATGGTTCTCAAATATTATCATGCACTAGAATCACCTGGAGAGCTTGTTAAACCACTGAATACTGGACCCCAACTCCAGAGTTTCTGATTCTGTAGATCTGGGGTAGAGTTTTATATTTCTGATGAGGCCCCAGGTAACACTGGTGGTGTTAGTTTTGGGTCTATACTCTGAGAATCACTAATTCAGGCTCCAGGTCAACAACTCTTCTATACTCTTGCTGAGAAATGTCAAAATATTACAGCTGCAGCTGTATAGGTGGATGAGATAACCTCTGAGGATTCTCCAAACATGTGAGTCTATGGTCCAATGAAGGTGAAGGTGAAGTCGCTCAGTCGTGTCTGACTCTTTGCGACCCCATGGACTGTAGCCCTACCAGGCTTCTCCATCCATGGGATTCTCCAGGCAAGAATACTGGAGTGGGTTATCATTTCCTTCTCCAGGGGATCTTCCCGACCCAGGGATCGAACCGGGGTCTACTCGCATTGGAAGCAGCCGCTTTAACCTCTGAGCCACCAGGGAAGTAATATCCTGTAAATACAATATATTTTTCAGGTTCTCAAAGATAGCTATCATGCTTCCCCACTTATTTTTCTCTAAAAGTCCCTAATACCATCACTATTCTTTTTGTATCACAGATTTAATCCTGTTCATCACCCTAGTCACTTTCCTATGGATTCTTTTCAGATCTCTATTGTTCCATTTAACAAGAGAGACCCAGAGCTTGAAACATCTTCCAGATGGGATCTGACTATTGTAGAGCAACCACAAGAAATACCCACCTTGTTCCCCAATTGTCTATTAATTTCATTCAGTAGCTGTATCATATTATTAGCCTTATTATGAAGTTGTTATTCATTAAAAGCACAAACATTCCTCCCTCCTTCTTTTCTTTCCTTCCTGCCTTTTCTACTCTTCTTTTCTTTCACACTTCAAGTCTTAATGCCCATACCTTCTCATCATAAAATTGATTATAGAAGTCTAAGTTTAGAAACTTCCCAGTGGTCCAGTGGCTAAAATTCCATGTTACCAATGCAGGGGGCCCAGGTTCAATCCCTGTTTGGAGAACCAGATCCCACATGCCGCAACCAAGGGCATGCATGCTGTACCCAAGAGTTTCAATGCTGCAGCTAAAGATCCTCATGGCACAACTAAGACTTGGCACAGCCAAATAAATAAATAAATAAATATTTTTTAAAAAGCCTAAGTTTAGTATTTAACATTTATCCTTATTAAATTAATTATTTTAGCCTTAACCTATCAAATTTACCTGTTATGGTACTCTAATTTTAAATGTCCTGTTTGATATAATTATTGTGATTTGTAATTTTGTGAGAGCTAAAGATATGATTAGCATAATCTTCTTTCACTCATACATTTATTCAATAGGCATTTATATACCCTACAATACTATAGTCACTGCTCTAGTCCTAAACATGAATAAAACATTGATCAGAACAGTGCCAAGGACTGAGCCCTACTGCACCTACTCCCAGAAATACTTAGGCTGCTAATCAACAATCTGAAGGATATGGTTATTTTATTCATTATCACCTCACCTAAATTTATTTTAGGGGCTTCCCAGGTAGCTCAGTGGTAAAGAATCCACCTGCAGGAGATGTGATTTGGTCCCTGGGTCAGGAAGATTCTCTGGAGGAGGAGATGCAACCCACTCCAATATTCTTGCCTGGGAAATTTTATGGACAGAGAAGCCTGGCAGGCTACAGTTCATGGGGTTGCAAAGAGTCAGACACGACTTAAACAACAACAAAATATATTTTCACCTAGTTTCCCTGACTCTATTAATATTTTGCTTGCAAATGTGTCTTCAGGCTTCTGGCACTTGCCTTGATGAAATGAGACCCATACTGTCATTCCTTTTCTAGGCTGAGAGATTCTGTGTTTCACACAACATTGTGGGTCACGTCTTGGGTCGTTAGAGCTAGAGGGGCACCTGGGTTTGCACTTCCTACTTGAGCCTATGGCAAGTCACCTCAGTTCTCAGAGTCTCAGTTTCTTCATTTCCAAGAGGACAGAAAATACAATCTTACAAGGTTGTTATGACGATTTTTGTTGTTGTTTGGTTCCTAAGTTGTGTCTGACTTTTCGCAACCCCATGGACTGCAGCACGCCAGGCTTTTCTGTGCTTCACTATCTCCCAGAGCTTGCTCAAACTCATGTCCACTGAGTCAGTGATGTCATCCCACCATCTTATCCTCTATCGCCCCCTTCTTGCTCTTGGTCTTTCCCAGTATCAGGGTCTTTTCCAATGAATTGGCTTTTCACATCAGTGGCCAAAGTATTAGAGCTTCAGCTTCAGCATCAGTCCTTCCAATGAATATCCAGGGTTTATTTCCATTAGGACTGACTGGTTTGATCTCCTTGTAGTCCAAGGGACTCTCAAGAGTCTTCTCCAACACCGCAGTTTGAAAGCATCAATTCTTCAAGGCTCAGCTTTCTTTATGGTTCAACTCACATATGTACATGATTACTGGAAAAACCATAGCTTTGATTAGATGGACCTTTGTCGGCAAAGTGACATTTCTGCTTTTTAATACACTGTCCAGGTTTGTCATAGCTATTCTTCCAAGGAGCAAATGTCTTTTAATTTTCGTGGCTGCAGTCACTGACTGCAGTGATTTTGGAGCCCAAGAAAACAAAATCTGACACTGTTTCCACATTTTCCCCATCTATTTGCCATGAAGTGATAGGACCGGATGCCATGATCTTAGTTTTTTTGAATGTTGAGTTTTAAGCCAGCTTTCTCACTCTCCTCTTTTACCTTCTTCACTTTCTGCCTTTAAAGTGGTATCATCTGCATATATGAGGTTGTTGATATTTCTCCTGGCAATCTTGATTCCAGCTTGTGCTTCATCCAGCCCCTTATTTCGCACAATGTGCTCTGCATCCAACATCAGTTCCAGCCTTCCCCGGACCCCTTTCCCAGCCACTCCAGCACGGCCTTTGCCTCAACCCCTGGCTGCATGTTGACCAACACCCGATAGCCAGTGAAGGTTTAAATACTCAACAAGGACCAGCAGTGGAACAGTCAGGGCACCAGGCATGTCATCCAGCTATGCTGAGTAGCTGAAGGGCATGTCCCTGTTAGTTAGGGCCTGACAAAAATGTGGTCCACTGGAAAAGGGAATGACAAACCACTTCAGAATTCTTGCCTTGAGAACCACATAAACAATGATGAGGATTAGATATATTTAATATGTCCAGTACTTTCTACTTTTTAAACTTGCCACATGAGAAAAATAGTAAGAAGACCAGGATTCCCAATGAGGAGAAACTAGACTTTTTTCAAATCCTGTATAAATTGATGGAAAGCTTTGACTCAGGAATTTGAAAATCAGAGTTAAACAATATACAAAAATGATCATCAAATAATCTTAAAATATTTTATTATAAACTTTAATAAACTAGTTTTCTATTTAGTTAAAATATAAATATTGCCTTTTTTGGTTATTTCCTTCATAATCTATAGCAGAGTTTACTTTATTATCATTATTGTATTAATATTTAATAAAAAAAGTTTCCCACAGAAAATAAAAATTGTGCTTCCTAGGTAGAATAAGGATTTTGTATAGACTCCAGAAGGATTATATACTGGGACTCTTTGGGGGTTACTCAAAAAGGAAGGTAAAAAGACATAAAAAAAAAAATTTGCATATGCTTTTTAAAAAATAGAAACAAAAAACTGGTAACTGTATTTAGGGAAGGACATTAGGTGAGCGGAGGACAGGGAGGGAGGGAGACTGCTTTTTCAATATTTAAGACTTTGTACCTTTTGAATTTTGTATCGTGTGCCTATATTAGTGATTCAAAAAATAGTTTCCTTTTTAAGCAGAGGAAAAAGAATTTTAAATTACACTATCCTTTTCACTGAAAGCTTCTTTTTATAAAGTTTCAAAGCTTTGATAACAAAAAAGCCAAAATAAATTCTCTGAAAAGTCTCATTCAAGTCTGATAAGGCGTGTGCTCATCCTTAGTCACTTCAGTTGTGTCCGACCCGGCAACCCTATGGACTGTAGCTCACCAGACTTCTCTGTCCATGAGACTCTCCAGGCAAGAATACTGGAGTGGGTTGCCATGTCCTCCTCCAGGGTATCTCCCTGACCCAGGGATCAAACCTGGGTCTCCTGTGTCTCCTGCATTGCCAGAAGATTTTTTTACGCTGAGCCACCAGGAAAGCCCAAATCTGTTAAAATATTTAAGTTAAACAAGTTAAATGAATTGTGTTAAAACCTATTTATAACAACTTCTAAACTGCCTGCTGGGCATAAAAGTGAAAAATACTTTATTTTTGCAAAGACGCTTGATCCATTGCTAAAATTCTAATGAGAACATAGAATTTTTAAATGAGGACATTTTTTAACATATAATGAGCAGGATAGTAAGCTTGTTTTAGATGTTAAAGTATCAAAATCTATTTTTTCAAAATTTTGAGTAACTGTATTACTTTTACATATAAAACTTTTTTGTGGTTATATACTTGCTTTTTGTTAACAAAATTGTATCATGTGTAGAATCAACCGTTTACGTAAATCCTGACTGCCTGTTTTATTTAAGGCAAATAAAACAAGAGTTTTCCAAATAAGTCTGTACACAAGAGAGATATGTAAAATATCAAGCATCTCCAAGGACTGCTTAGATCATTTAGTTTTATGAAACAAAGTGAGAGCCCTTCAGTGTGTAAAATTTCAAGCAAAAATGCTTGTTTAGAAAAATGTTTATCTTGAGGTATTGAACAGCATCATTGAAAATTTTCATTGCCCCAGCTACAGCTGTGAAGCAGACACTACAACAGAGACCTGTTTTAGGTGATTTGGGAAATACCAGAAAAATGAAAGCCAAATTTCTTGCACTTGAGGAGTAAATAAATACCTGAGCATATAATAATCACTTCAGAAAGTCCATTGGAACCTGTGAAGTATTGGAACCCCTGATTTACCTCTTGCAATGCTACCTCCACTGTGAAGTTCTTTGCACAACTCTGTAAATTTAAGACTTCTTATCTCCTTCCTCACCAATCGCAGCAGCCCAGGTCCCACAACTCCTGTCCCCCAGGTAAAGGAATTATATCAAGTTCTCCCAAGGGTACAGTAGAGAAGACCACCCAAAGGGCCTGCTAGAGCAGGAGAAGGGGAAGCAAACCTGCTGTCTCTGTTGGCAGTCGGGGAAAACCTGAAGTCACAACAGGCAACCTCAGATCACTCAGAAAAGCTCCAGGGGCCCTTGATCCAGAAAGCACCTAGTAGATTTCCCAGAGAACATTTCAGGGGTTCTGGAATCTTTACCAGGTGGTGTCAACCCAGACCCAGTTGGATGTGGATGTGGACATGAGAGCCAACAGTCTCTCCTGAAGGTGTGTGCAATGCATTGCTGCTCTTCAACACACCACATCAAGACCAAGCAGACAGAGGCACACCCGTCAAAGCTAATATTCTGTTAAACAGTTACCAGGACTCACTCATGGGGTTCCAGCAGATGTCTGAGGATGCCCAGGGGCAAAAGGCCCCAACTGAAAGGCCTGGCAGTTGTTCAAATGCCACATCAGGTTACTGCACCACCTTGCAACCATGTGAATGGAAACTGCCCAGGTCAAACAGTTTGAGGAGCAGTGTAGTGATTCTTTAACTAGCACGTGTCTTCCAAGTTCTTTGATCTTTTCTTTTTTAAGACAGGAAGAAACTCAGAATAATAAGAGATAGCAATAACCGCCTTTTACTGTATTGCTTTGTGTCAGACACTAAGTGCCTAGTTGTTTAGCTGCTCAATCGTGTCTGACTCTTTTGTGACCCCGTAGACTGCAGTCCACCAGGCTCCTCTGTCCGTGGGATTTCCCAGGAAAGAATACTGGAGTGGGTTGCCACTTCCTTCGCCAGGGGATCTTTCCAACCCAGGGATCAAACCCACATCTCCTGCATTACAGGTAGATTCTTTACTGCTGAGCCACCAGGAAAGTCCAAGAAGCCTGGTATCCTACACCAACCCAATATTTCTTCATAACAACTCAGCAAGGAAGTATTATTCTCATTTTTCAAATGAAAAAGTTTTGACTCAAAGAAATTAGGTAATTTGTCCAAGTTCATGTAGATAATAAGTGGCAAAAAATAAGATTTGAACTCAGGACTAACTGGCATTAATACCCGTGCTCATTTCATTCAACACAGCCTTATAATGACATGGAAAAGTACCATATGCTTGTAAGGCAAGAAGTCTTTAGCAATACAGAATTTTGTGTTGTTAGAAAATGAAAAAAAAAAACATGAAAGCACAGAGCCTGTTGTCCGGTATACAGTAGGAACTCAGTAAATGTTTATTTTTAAAAAATCCTTTATCTTACATCCTGGAACATGTGCTGTGGAGTGGGACAGGCATACAGTGGTCTTCTAAGGGCTTTAAATGGGTTCTAGGGATGACTATTATATATTTAAAAATAACAACACTCACATGGCTCCATGGTAAGTCAGTTGGCCAAGATAAAAATAGTTTCTAAACATAGAAAGAGCAGAAATTCAATCTAAGATACCAAGTCATGAAAAGCAGTGACAGCGGTTGCAACAAAAAAAAAAAGAACACACACAAACTGATTATGCATTTGTACAAAAGTATCTATCCTCCATTTAAATTCAGTACATCCTTTCTCTACAGCAGAAAGTACATACAGACATGTACATATCTACATATGCAAATAAATAAACGAAGATGATACATTCTTAAAAAAAGAATTCTTCTATTTTTTGGTTGCACTGTGCTGCTTATGGGATCTTAGTTCCCTGACTAGGGATTGAACCCATGCCACCCCCAGTGGAAGCATGGAGTCCTAACCACTGTAGGCAGGGGAACCCAAAGGTAATATATTCTGATTTCACTAGTCTGCAATAACATTATTTACAAACCTATTCATTTCGAGGCTTCCATACTTACTCACACATAACAAATATACTACAGGGCTTCCCAGGTGGTAAAGAGTCTGCCTGTCAGTGAAGGAGACGTTGTTTGATCCCTGGGTCGGGAAGATCAGCTGGAGTGGGAAATGGAAGCCCACTCCAGTATTCTTATCTGGAAGATCCCACAGACAGAGGAGCCTAATGGGCTACAGTCCATGGGGTGGCAAAGAGTCAGAGTGCGACTGGCCTACTATTAGATACGCTACCGTAAGAGGCATTTTCTTAAAATCTTTAGGTGAAGGAAAGAGGACAGTTAATGTTTAAAATGTTAGAGGTGCTGATGCACACATGGCTAAACTGGTATATAACTAGCAAGGATGGGGGACAGAAGCTGCATTCATAACTGTTCCCTCTGTGCCGGTAGATTTACAGTGGCAGACTTAGAAAGTTGGGTTAACATTCTGTCATCTGAAACCGTGAGAGCTGGTATGCCAGATAAAAACTCTTGTCACTGTGCCCAGGACTCATTCCCCAGGACCACAGTGGCTTTCAGGAGATGGGATGAAGCTTAGGGCCTCCTTTAGCGCCCTACTTTTAAAATGTTGTCTGGAGCACACAGTTAGTTGCTAGGGTGCCCCAGTTGCAGGCATGATTATTTAGGGAAGAAGCCCTGAAATGTGTGTCTTTAAATCATATAATTTTATTCCATGAACATCAAGAAGAGAATGACAGATGGGTATTATGTTATGTATTATAGCATAAGTTATATATTAAATGTAAGCTATGTATTATAACTATAACTTGAAGTAATGGCACATCACATCAAGCAAATCTTTCTGTAAGAATACAAACACTGAAACAGGTACATCTGGGGAATGCATTTTCGGAGTAACAATATAAAGGATTAAAAAAAACTCGCAGAAGGACTCACTATAAAATTGATTTACAAATTTAGGAACATTAACCTTTCTCCTTTGGAAAAAAGTCTAAGAGGTTGATTTGTAGAACATGATGCAAAATAGGAGAATTAGGGACAAAAACGTAGAGAGTAGGTAACAGCACAGGTTTGGGGGTCAGGCTACCTGAGTTCATGTCTCTGGTCAAAAGACACAGAATCTCACTTCTCTGGGCCACAGTTTTCTAAAACATCAAATAGGAAAAATCATAGTCTATAACTCATAGGATCATTGTGAGTGTTAAAGTCCTATATGCTAGCTATGGGCCTAGCACCCAGCAATTCTAAATATAGTAACAGAGGTGATAGATATTACTAAATACCTGAGCAAAGTGGATTACTATAATCAAGGCCTCCCTGGTGGCTCAGTGGTAAAGACTCCACCTACAGTGCAAGAGACACAGGAGATGTGGGTTCGATCCCTGGTTGGGAAGATCCCCTTGAGGAGGAAATGACAACCCACTCCAGTATTCTTGCTGCGAGAATCCCATGGAGAGAGGAGCCTGATGGGCTATGGTCCATGGAGTCTCAAAGAATCAGACACAACTGAAGCGACTATGCATAGCACAAGGGGAAAAAAGACAGATTTTGCTTTCTGGGAAAGAAACAATAAACATTCATCAACAGAAATTATTCCGATTTAAATAGAAGGTTATTAAATGAACGTTTAACTAACAGGACATTGCCTGGAATAGCAGATATTTTCAATGGCAGCTTTGTACATACAGACTTAATTATTAAAGTGATGCACCTTTTGTCCACTCTCCAAAAGAGCGCTATATTCTAACTTATGGTTGGGAACTGAGACATCATCCAAGTTCTTTTCCTTCTAACCTATGTAAGTAGGGCATGGAAAAGCCAGAAAAAAATGGATGGATGAAAGAATTTCAAATGATTGATACTTTAAGTGTATCTTTACCAGAATGGGATCACGGTTTATTTGTAATTAGCTTTTTTCAATTTTTGCTTAACAGGTTTTTATTTCAGGCTTTAGGCAAAGATGGCTTCCCTGGTGGCTCAGACAGTAAAGAATCTGCCTGCAATGCTGGAAACCCGGGTTCGATCCCTGGGTCGGGAAGATCCCCTAGAGAAGGGAATGGCAACTCAGTCCAGTATTCTTGCCTGGAGAATTCCGTGGGTAAAGGAGCCTGGTGGGCTACGGTCCATGAGGTTGCAAAGTGTAGGACACAAATGAATAACACATTCAGTTTTGCTTTGGGAAAGATACATGGCTTATGGAGAAGAATAAGGTGCATTACTCGTTTTGGCCTTATATATTCCACACGTGTATTAAAGTAAGAGTCACATGCCTTGGATACTTGAGGCGACAGAGGAAGCCTTATGCGAAAATGAGAGTCGCATGTCTCCTTTCCAGTTAAAAGCCAGTTCAGTTGGTGCCATGCAGAATGGGGTTGCCTCATGATTGAGTCATGACAGCATTTTACTTGAGAAAGAGCTATGAATTCACTTAAACACTAGGATAAGTTTGGGATAATTTGTCAAGTTACAAGCCGTATAATATAAGGAAACTGTTAGAGCCTGAAAAACTTTAAGACAGGTTTAATCAGCCCTTTCTTTTATTCACAAATTGGCCCAGCAGATTTTGTCTAATTTCCAGAAATAGTGAAGTTATTTTGGAATTAGATTTAATCGCTCTGCTCTGTGCTCCCTAACCTCTTGGCATTTCTCTAATACAATACTTTTCTTATTGTATTGTCTTTCTCCTGTAAATTCTAAGGTTCTTTAATTGAGCCAAATTATAGAGTACAGATTACAAAAAAGAATTGTGGGACACAGCTGCACTTGAAACAATTTCTCAAGTGAATTAGTACATTAACTAATCCAGTGTTTCCCAAAACTTATTCAGTTATTTATATATTTTGGCTGCACTGTATGGCTTGTGGAATCTTAGTTCCTTGGGTCCTTGGCAGTGAAAACACAGATTCCTAACCACTGGACCACTGAGAAGTCCATGCCCTTTACTTCTGATTTTTGTCATATGCCTGTTACTTGTATGCTGCTGCTGCTGCTAAGTCGCTTCAGTCGTGTCCGACTCTGTGCGACCCCAAAGACGGCAGCCCACCAGGCTCCCCCGTCCCTGGGATTCTCCAGGCAAGAACACTGGAGTGAGTTGCCATTTCCTTCTCCAATGCATGAAAATGAAAAGTGAAAGTGAGGTCGCTCAGTCGTGTCCAACTCTTTGCGACCCCATGGACTACAGCCTTCCAGGCTCCTCCGTCCGTGGGATTTTCCAGGCAAGAGTACTGGAGTGGGCTGTATAATTAGATACTTAACATTTTCCTTAATTTCACATAAATCGACTAATTTTAAAACCAATTTGTCTTAAACAATGATATTTGTGAAATCATGGATCTGAGGTACTAGGCTTTTAATACACATTAAACTAGAAACAGAACTTAGTAAAAAAAAAAAAATACACACATATATTTGAGCCCTTGGGAACAAGGGATTGAAAAATTAATTCACATAGGTAAAGAGACCCAGCCAAAGCCACTAGCCAAGGGAAGTTAGGGGCAGAACCTCAGTATATAGTTTCATGTTATAAGTTTAGTGTTTCCTTTACCATGTTTGGTGGCAAATTGTGCCCCCAACTAGCTGAATAGCTATTTAAATATGGGAATTGCCAAATAAAATAACTTTAGTCTGTGTGTAAATGTTGCCAAAGAAATTCTGTTAGTAGCCAGGATGTCCAATTGCTCAAGCTCACTAGAGTACTTATTTTCTTAATCACCAAGCAATAGTTGTCTTCAATTATTTAAATGTAGTAAAATATATTAATACAGGATTTTAATAATAGGGGAAAGTGTGTATAGAGTGAGCTTAAAAAGAAGTATATGGGAATTCAACTTTTTGCTTAATATTCCTGTAAACCTAAAACTGCTCTAAAAAATAAAGCCTATTGATAAAAATAAAGAATGGTATTGAGGCCAGCTGTTTAAAACTGCTTTTATTTCTAGCTGATATCTTTCTCATTCATTTTATTTTAACGGTAGTGTTTTGCTATCGGGTATATTGAAGCATTCATTGCCGGGATAGCTCAATACCAGACAGAGATGTGAGTACAATAGATCTGGGCGGCATATAGGTGTAGGCACCCTGGATTGGTTATGAAATTTGCCTTTCATATTGTCAAGATAAGATAGTAATCCTATTTAACATGTTTGATCCTCAAATTCTATTGTGCTTTTATTAGGTAAGTGATACTTAATGGAAGAGATCATAATTCTCATCCTAAAATTTCAAAGCCTAAGAGGTAAAAATGCTATACCCATTTTAGAGAAATGGAGGCATAGAAGTCTAATAAATATTCCACAGAAATTCCAGCGGTAGATATTCCTAAATAACACTAGAGCAAAAATAGAAATAAAATTCAAAATTCTTCGGCTTGGCCATCACATTATGCTGTTCCTTCTTAAAGAGATTATTTTTTTAAAAATACCCAGTGTAAAGAGAGAACAGAATTTGTTGGGCACTTGTATCACTCACATTTTAAAAAGAAGGCCATGGAAGAGAGGTTCAAAAGGGAGGGGATATATGTATACCTATAGCTGATTCATGTTGAGGTTTGACAGAAAACAACAAAATTCTGTAAAGCAATTATCCTTCGGTAAAAAAATAAATTAACTTAAAAAAGAGAAGTCCATTAAAAAGAAGATATACTTGAACCCTTATTTCTGTAGAGTAGTGGCACTGTTAGCCTCTCAGTCATGTCCCACTCTTTGCGATCGTATGGACCGTAGCCCACCAGGCTCCTCTGTCCAAGGGATTCTCCAGGTAAGAATACTGGAGTGGATTGCCATTCCCTTGTCCAGAGGATTGCCCCTACCCAGGGATCAAACCCTGGTTCTCTACTGTTTGAGCTACAGGGAAGACTTCCATTTTTGTATAGGCATAGTTTTTTTTAAGACCATCTAGGAAAGGCTTTATGTTTGTGGACATCAGTTTTTAAAATATTTATTATATTCTTGGTTGCATATTTTTTTCCATGAAAAACATGGTTTTTTGATTACAATATACACTCCTCTATGAGATATAAGCCATGTGTGTGCACGCATGCTAAGTCACTTCGGTTGAATCTGACTCAGCGACCCTATGGATGGTAGCCCACCAGGCTCCTCTGTCCATGGGATTCCCCAGGCAAGAATACTGATTGTTGTTGTTCAGTCACTCACTCATGTCCAGCTCTTTGTGACCCCATGGACTGCCAGTCCTTCCCTGTCCCTTACCAGCTCCCGGAGTTTGCTCAAAGTCATGTCCACTGGGTTGGTGATGCCATTCAACCATCTTGTCCTTTGTCGTCCCCTTCTCCTCCTGCCTTCAATCTTTCACAGCATCAGGGTCTTTTCTAATGAGTCAGCTCTTCCCATCAGGTGGCCAGGAAATACTGGAGTGGGTTGCCATGCCCTCCCTCCAGGGGATCTTCCCAACCCAGGGACTTTGTCAGATGAGTTCTTTACCACTACCCACCTGGGAAGCCCAGTATAAGCCATAGTTAGTAAATTTCTATTTAATATTCTACTTAAAGGTCTACAAAGTCAAAGGACTTGGGATCCACTCCAGGCACTGAAATCAAACAGTCTAACGAACGACTTCCCTGGTGCTCCAGTGATTAAGACTCCAAGGTTCCAAGGTAGGGAGCACAGGCTCAACCCCCGGTTGGGGAACTAAAATTCTGCATGCTCTGTGGCACAGCCTTAAAAAAAAAAAAATCCAATGAATGTGCACGTGTGTTGAGTTGCTCAGTCGAGTCCAACTCTTTGGACCCCGGGGACTGTGGCCCACCAGGCTCTTCTGTCCTCTGGAACTTTCCAGGCAAGAATACTGGAGTGGGTTGCCATTTCCTACTCCAGGGGATCTTCACAGTGCAGGGATTGAACTCTTGCCTCTTGTAATCTCGTGCACTGGCAGGCAAATTCTTTACCACTGAGCCACCTGGGAAACCCAACCTAGTGAACAGACTTAGTCAAAGTAGTAAAATTTGCAACCACTTATCTTCTGGAGGAAAGACTATTAATTCAACCCAATGACACATTTCTGTGGTGTTCTGGTAACTAATAATTGATCACTATTGTAGATACAAACTGTCATTGGGGACACAGACTATGGGAAGGGTCTGGTATGCACTATCCATCATAAGAAGGAGAAAGTAGTTTTGGTGGGTGGGTATTTCAGTTTTGTGGACCAGTAATTTAGCAAACTTCAGGACAAAAGATTAGATGACAAAAACCCCGAACCCCCAAAATTGCTAGTTTATTTATTTAGTATTTTGGTCAGGCCACACAGCTTGTGGGATCTTAGATCCCTGATCAGGGATTGAACCCAGGTCTCACCAGTGAAAGCATTAAGTCCTAACCACTGGGCCGCCCAGGAAGTCTCAAAAGACTGCCAGTTTAAAACTGCCAGCTCTAAGGGCTTCCCCTGCAGTCCAGCAGTTTAGACTCTGCTCTTCCACAGCAGAGGGCACAGGTTCAGTCCCTGTTGGGTGCAATAAGATCCTGCATGCTGTGTGGCTCAGCCAGAAAATAACTATACAAATGGTAAAACTACCAGCTTTAAAAGTATTTCAGCAAATGGAAAGCAGCTATCAGCTATCATGTTTGTGTACTCCCTGTTGAGCCTAACAGGCTGTCTTGCACCCAGGACATAAAATATTCATAAATATTTTCTGATAACTGAGGGAAACTTCCTTCTCCAAGAAAGGAAAGGGAGGCTAAAATGAACAAGATCACCCTTCCTACCCAGGAGTTTGCAGCTGCTGTTCTTATACTATTTGGTGAGGAAGAATTGTGAACGTGCAGGAAGAAACAAGAGGGACTGGAGAACTAGGTAAACCCTTCCCCAGTTAACCAGCTTTCCCTTGGCTTAGTCACCCTGCCCCCACTCCCGGTGTATAATTGACTTTCCCTTCCCCTCCAAGCCTTCCTAAAAATAACTTCTTGACCTCTCTTTCCTGTCACCACTATTCACTCCCACTCTCACACCTTCCCTTACCTTCTTGAAAATATAGTTAATTTCAAAAAGAAAAAAAAAAAAAGGATAAAGCAAACCCCAGCAAAATCTGTGACGATTTTAAAATCTGTTTATGTTAGTATCGTTTTGTTTAGTGATGTTCCCTCTTGGGGTTGCAATTGCAGTTCTAGGGCTGCTGCTGCTGCTGCTAAGTCGCTTCAGTCGTGTCCGACTCTGTGTGACCCCATAAACAGCAGCCCACAAGGCTCCCCCGTCCCTGGGATTCTCCAGGCAAGAACACTGGAGTGGGTTGCCACTTCCTTCTCCAATGCATGAAAGTGAAAAGTGAAAGTGAAGTCGCTCAGTCATGTCTGACTCTTAGCGACCCCATGGACTGCAGCCTACCAGGCTCCTCCGCCCATGGGATTTTCCAGGCAAGAGTACTGGAGTGGGGTGCCATTGCCTTCTCCGAGTTCTAGGGCAGTTACTAGGTAACGCGGAACTTTATCAAGGAGTTAGCTTCCAATGCATGAGAGTGTGTAGTCTCAACTGCTTGCTACTCACAGGCATTTTATTAAATGTAAACAACCATAATCACAGGCCAGGCTTACAAAGTCAAGATGAGGCATAGTGTTGAGTCATTTTCTGCTCAGTTCTAAAGATGCAAACAGTACTGGAATTATCTATAATACAAAATGGTAGCACAAATTTACTTTTCAGTATCTGAAACTGAAAAATCCATATGTCTCTCAAAGACAAATATCAGGACTTCCCTGGTGATGCAGTATAAGAGTCTGCCTGCCAATGCAGGGGGACATGGGTTCGACCCCTGGTTTAGGAAGATCCCACAGGCCGAGGAGCAGCTAAGCCAGTGGACCTCAGCTACTGAGCCCATGTGCTTCAACTACTGAAGGCAAACTAGGTGGTTTGCCGAGAGCCTGTGCTCTGCACCAGGAGAAGCTCACGCACAGCCACTGGACAGCGCTCCCACTCTCCACAGCTAAAGAAAGCTCTAGTGCCGCAGCGAAGACCCAGCACAACCAAAGGGAAAAAGCGACAAATATCTTATGATATTCATATGTGGAATCTATTTTGTTAAAAAAAATGGTTCAAATGAACTTACTTACAAAATAGAAACAGACTTACAGACCTCGAAAACAAACTTATGGTTACCAAAGGGGAAACATGCTGGGGAGAGATAAATGAGGAGCTTGGGATTAACATACACACAATACTACATATTGGAGAAGGAAATGGCAACCCACTCCAGTGTCCTTGCCTGGAGAATCCCAGGGACGGGGGAGCCTCGTGGGCTGCCGTCTATGGGGTCGCACAGAGTCGAACACGACTGAAGCGACTTAGCAGAATACTACATATAAGATAGATATAATCAGGGGAAAAAAAAGATAACAAGGACCTACTGTATAGCACAGGGAACACCACTCAATATTCTGTGATTATCTACATAAGAATCTGATAAAAGAATGACTGTATGTATAACTGAACCACCTTGCTATATACCCCAAACTAACACAATATTGTAAATCTATTAAAAAAAAATTCTGTGTCAATATAAAACCATCACCTAGAGTTTTAAAATTTTACATATTTATTTATGTCCTGCAAGAGCTACATGGACTATCGTTAATCTGTATAAGCTCGAGGAAGGAAAATTAACTATAGTAGTGGCACGAATGGAGTGGTATAGTGAAGGGAAGAGCCGGGTGTGCCAGGCACACACTCTAATCATCTCAGAAAGCATCAAGAGCTTTATGAATCAGGAACTAGGTCTGCAAAATTTGTCTAAGTTTCCAGGACATTAATAACATCCCCATTTGCCAACTTTACAATCCTATCTCTTTCTCCATATGTCAGTAATGAAACTCTGAGCCTGCATGTTCATATCCAGGGTGGCAGGGAAGGTGGAGATCGGGATGCGCCAGCCCCCTTCACAGTCCCTCTTCAGTGTGTTGGCTGGACAGGAGAGCAGTCGTGTCCCAGGGGACTGATATAGGTAGGAAATGGAAAATTCAGAATAAGACTCTGAGGGAGCATCTCAGGAAAGGGTTTGGGGCTCAGCAGCAGCAAAGCCACTTTTCCTGTCAGAGAAGCAATTTTGGGATCTTAACTCTTTTTTTTTTTTTTCCCCCATCTTTAAAAGGGAACTATATCAGTATCCTTCTTATAGGGTTACTGCGATGGTATAAAATATTGGGCATAGTTCCTAAAACATAGTAAGTGCTCCAAATACTATCACTATTGGCCCTAGTTTCAGAAGAGATACGCATGGCCATAGTCTAAAGAAATTACATCAGGCCAGAAGTCAAGGGAGAAGCAGAGGTGGCCTCCATGTCCCAACTGGTCAATCATCTCCTTATCCCATGAACTGTGGTGCTGGAGAAGACTCCTGAGAGTCCCTTGGACAGCAAGGAGGTCAAACAAGTTAATCCTAAAGTAAATCCACTCTGAATGAATATTCATTGGAAGGACTGATCCTGAAGTTGAAGCTCCAATACTTTGGCCATCTGATTCGAAGAGCTGACTCATTGGAAAAAGATCCTAATACTGGGAAAGACTGAAGGCAGGAGAAGGGGATGACAGAGGATGAGATGGTTGGATGGCATCACCGACTCGATGGACATGAGTTTGAGCAAACTCCAGGAGATGGTAAAGGACAGGGAAGCCTGGTGTACTGCAGTCCGTGGGGTCGCAAAGAACTGGACATGACTTAGTGACTGAATAACAACAAAAACCTTAGATGTGGAAGCCAAGGTTACAGAGGAGAAATAATGTCTAAACTCATATAGCTAATGAGCAGTGGACTGAGGTTCAATCCTGGGTCCACTTACCTCCTAAGGCTTAACTCTTCTGCACAGTTCTGTCTCCTAATGTAAATATAACAAGAAATGAAAGTTAAGTTCAAAGATCTATTTTTGAAGCTGGAACTAAAAACCATTATTTCAAAGTTAACCACCTATATAATTCTACACTTTCCCTCTATTTCCACCCTTAAGAGGAAAGAGGTTATATCAGAGATCATGAACATTTTTTGAGTCTCTGGGTCAGTTACCACCCTGCCCCTTTCAGGTCTGACTTTCAATGAATAAAGAACCAGAGACTCATCAAAAGTTGCTTAGCAATGAGTGTCCCTGAAAAGTGCTGCTTAGAACAGGAAATGCTTAAGCAATGAATTAAACAGTAACTTGTTGTGTCAATATGCGTTCTTAAGGAAAACAGAAAGAAACATGTACTTTTGAGAGAAGTAACGCCAGGAACGGTTATTTTTCCAAACGCTTTGAGAGTTGTGGTTTCATGTAAGATTTACTTTCAAGTTGCCCACAAGTGCTGCAGTTCCAGCTTCCTGCCCTGGGTCTCCTTGAAAAGCCTGAAGGAACTCTGGCACTGAAAATGCGCTTGTCCAGAGCCAAGGATTTAACACAATTCTCCCTCATTACCAAGGGGCCTTGAAACCTCAATCTTCTGGAAGACGGGAAGGAAAGAAAAGAAGGTGAGCAGACCACTGGGGTGTGGTTTCACCTCCTCTCCTACCACCCCAAAGCTAGGCCTTACATTTAATTTTTTTGTCTGGACAAGGGCACCACGCATGCCATTATCTAGTTCCTTTCAAGTCCCTAAGGGTCTCTGCCAGTTGCTTTGGTTGATGTTTTGAAGCAGTGGAAAAAAAGAAAAAAGGGTGAGGAAGGTGACTAATTCTGTCCAGGATTTTTGCCCTTAACATTCTTCTCTAAATATTCAGGTTACTAAATAGAATATAACAATGGTATCTTACATTTATAGAGAAGCTCAGTGGCTCTGGAATCAGAACTAGACTCCTTGCCAGCTCTCTTACCAACTAGCTGTGAGACCTTAAACAGGCCATTAATGTGAAGACGTAGTTTTTTCATCTGTGAAATGGAGGTACTATCAGCCTGAGAAAGATTAAAAGAGATAATATATACAAAGTATTTAGAGTTGTTTTTATTATTTTAACTGTAAGAAAACTGTACCCTTATTCTATCATATTCTGATGTTTCCTTTTGAGATCACAGAGTAAGGCTACTCCCCTTATGGGTAAGGGTAGGTTAGGAGCAGTGTCTTTCTTGAAGGTCTGGGGATTCTTGATGTTAATCATCCAGAGAAGGATGAAAGATTTATCTTCCATTAGAAAACTGGAATTAGATCTGAGAAGTAACAACCTCCCTCTCATTTTCCTGACTCTAGAGCCCAAAGAATCTAGATATCCTTAAAGCCACTCATGCTTGATAAGGATTAAAAATCCAAGGTGGGAAATCAGGAAGGGGCCACAAACTTAACATGAAGCTCTGTCATCTGTGTAAGACCTGGAGTCAGCCTCCTGTTGAAGACCTGGAAAAGCAAACTCTCCAAGTGGAAGCTGAATCTTGAGAGAGAAGTTGGGGTTTGACCTACCTGAAAGTGGGGATTCTCCACAAATTCTCTAAAATTTTCAAAGCTTTCAGTTACATCTATTGAGTCTTATGAAAACTTTAAGACAAGGAGCTTGGATGTTGGTATCTCCATTTCTTTAAGTTAACTAGGTTTTAAAGAGATTACATGCCTTGCCTAGAATCATGAGGTCAGTACAGGGCAATGGCTAAGGAAAATCTGGTTTTAAAAAAATTATTCTTAGTCCAAGGGGATGTCAATGATCCCCATCCTAGGAAAGTAACAGGGCTGTAAAGGTTTTACTATCATTTTGCATTATTCATACCACTTACCCTTTTACTTTACCCACATCTTAGGTAACTGAGTCAATTGCATTCAGAAGAAACATTTTCTGAGTCCCTCATGGGCACAGAACTCATGCCTGTGTGAACAAATTTATCACACTATAAATTCAATCACACAAAAAGACAACCTATACATATCCCTCTGGCCCCACTCCTTGGCATAGTGGGCTTTTGTCACTTGGATAACCTTTTTTTCACTTTGTGGAAAGTTTTCCAGAATAATAACAGACTTTTATGTCTAACTAGTCAACTGAAAAGTACTTTTAAGCTCCTAGTATGTGTCCCAAATTGGGATAGGTACTATGGGGATACAAAAGATGTGTATATATTAGGATCCATCTTCAAATCTATATTGGGTGGAGGGGTTAATTAACATAAATTTTTTTACTCATCCAAATTTAGAGTGTTATCTTAAGTATGCTGTAGGAGTTGAGAATTAGAGGTTAATGTGGCTTGAAATAATCTAAAAAATAAAAAGCTTTTCCTATCAGTGTCATTGAGAAGACTAAATTCTGTCCTAATTTTAAAAATGCACATTAGTTTTTCAAGTTTGATAGAGTTCACACATTTTATTTGCTAAATAACTTTATTTATTTTCAGCTGTGCTAGGTCTTCGTTGTTGCATGTGGATTTTCTCTCGTTGGAGTGAGCAGGAGCTACTCTCTAGTTGTGGAGCACTGGCTCTACAGTTGTGGCATACGTGACTAGTTGCCCCAAGTCAGCTAAAATCTTCCTGGACCAGGGATTGAACCCATGTCCCCTGCATTGGGAGGTGGACGCTCAACCACTGGACCACCAGGAAAGCCCTAGAAATGCACATTATTTTAGACAAAAACATTGAAAAGTTTGGACAAATGAAACACTTCCATCCTCAAGAGCTTACAGTTTGGTGGGGGGAAACAAGTAGAATCTCTGTAAATCAACGTGAGGGTCTGTGTGTGTGTCTTAGTTGCTCAGTTGTCTCTGACTCTCTGCGACCTCACAGACTGTAGCCACCAGGTATCTCTGTCCATGGAATTCTCCAATTCCAGGAGAATTCTCCAGGCAATAATACTGGAGTGGATTGCCATTCCCTTCTCCAGAGGAACCTCCCAACCCAGGGATGGAACACTGGTCTCCTGCATTGCAGGCAGGTTCTTTACTGTTTGAGCTACAAGGGAAGTCCTTGTGAGGGTCTACAGATAACAGCTCAGAAGAAGGGGTTGACACGGAAAGCATCAGGGAGCACATGACCTTCACGGAGGTCACTGACAACAGGGAGGGGACAAATGTGTGTCTGTAGGAGGGTGAATGTTAGAGAGAGGAGAGAAAGGCATTCCAGAAAAAGGAAACTGGGAGCAGCACGGGAAAAGGTACAGTGAGTAGTGAGCATGAAGACTAAAGCTGGGATTTCCCACATTTATTTCAAAGGCCTTCATCACCTATATGAAGAGGGTCTTGAAAAAACAAATAACTAGACCATAACGATCATGAAATTTAATTATACATGAGCGCTAATCATTTGTTGTTGTTCAGTCATTAAGTCGCAACTAACTCTTGTGAATCTACTCAACTGTAGCCCACCAAGTTCCTCTGTCCAAGGGATTTTCCAGGCAAGAATACTGGAGTGAGTTGCCATTTCCTTCTCCAGAGGATCGCCCCAACCCAGGGATTGAATTCACATCTCCTGCACTGGCAGGTGGATTCTTTACCACTGAGCCACCAGGGAAGTCTGTGCTAATGATTACTCTACTTTTTGGCATTAAGAAATTATTATTCATGGTTATATTCATTTTATATAAATATCTATCTTCTGAGCCATTTTGTGAGGATTCAATTGTTCGTAGTCAATTTCAAAGAGAATGCTGATTGGAGCACCACAGGAATATTTTCTACAGAGAAAATACTTATTTTAATAAAGAATATTAGTTTTCTTTACGGTTTTCTTAGGGATTATAGAACCAGAATAAAAAATATAAAAACTCAGCTAATCAAACCATTAAATACCTTATATTTTGAAGGCCTCTTAATAGTTGTTTATAAATGATTTTTACATAAAATTAAGTCATTTAAATTAATATACACATGCATTAAAGGGGCTTCCCTCCTGGCTCAGACAGTAAAAGATCTGCCTTCTATGCGGGACGCAGGGTTGGATCCCTAAGTCGGGAAGATCCGCTGGAGAAGGAAATGGCAACCCACTCCAGTATTCTTGCCTGTGAATCTCATGGGCAGAGGAACCTGGCGGGTTATAGTACATGGGGGTCGCAAACGGTCAAACGACTGAAGCGGCTTAGCACGCACATGGATTAAAAAACCATCTAAAACTAGTTTCAAAAATATATATATTCGCTCGAACCACACCATTAGGCATATTATTCAAAAATCATTTTTAAAAGAAAATATTCTAGTGAACTTTTCCTTAAAATGAGACAAACATTTAACATGTTACAGGTTTCAAATTTCAGAAAAGCGAGATGTAAAACTTTCCCTCGGTTATTTTAGCTGGACATCCGGTCAAATTTCACAAGTAGGAACATCTTCATGTACCTAACAGTGGGCACAATACAGGCACGTCTCTGTTGCTATGAGAACCTCTATTTTGTAGGAGAAATCGCAGCCTTGACGACGCAATGTTTGCGCCGATTTTACAGCATGTTTTTCTACAGCGGTTCAGCTCCACCAGTAACACTCTAATGGCTCTCTGGTTTCCTGCCCGCCAGCCCAGTTTTCCGTCCCAGCTCCAGCGCTCGCCCGCTGTGCACTCCCGGTCTCTGGGAGCGGGCGGCGAGCACTGGCCTGGCGAAAACGTGGGCCGGAGGTGGGGCAGATGGGAAGGGGAGGCGGCGGCACTGCGGGTTGCTTCTGTTACCCTCCGGAGTCGAGCTCTGCACCAGCTCTCCAGCTGCGTTTTAAAATCTGCAGTTAAAAAAAGTCGAGCAACGCCACATCCTACAAACTGGAGGGGACGAGGAGAGCAGTGTGTCCCCAAATGGATCAGAAAAATGGGAAAGGAGGGGTTCTGAACTTTATTATTAAATACTTCCTCCATGCCAGAAAAATCAGGGTTCAGGGCTCGGTACTGGGCAGAATAGGCTGAAGCCACCGACGCGACTAAAAAGGGTCGCGGGCGCGGATCCGGGCTTCCGAGCGCCACGGGGTCCTAGCGGGAGCGGGGGGCGCGCGCGCTCGGAGCGTTCCTTCCCCCCACCCCCGCCCCAGGGTCTCCTTCCCTCGGGATTCGGAGCCTCCCATCCTCCAGGGCCGACTCGCCGCGGGGCTGAAGGGTGTCAGGACGCCGTGACCTAGCTTAGCGACAGGCCTCTCCCCGGCGACGGCGCCGCAACAAGATGGCGGACGACAGAGACAGGGACGGCACAGGTAAGAGGCACCGCGAAGCGCAGCCCTCGCCGCCCGCCGCGACCTCGGCCGCACCGGGGAGCTCCAGACAGAGTGGGACCCCCTACCTCTGGAGCCCCACCCTCAGGGAGAAGGCCGACCCAGCCAGGCCGCGCCGCCCGCCCCGCAGCGGAGGCCCCCTCCCCCGTTCCTGCCCCCCTCGCCCCGCCTCCCGGGCCCTCATCCCGCCCCCGCCCCCATCGTCCCGCCCGCGGAGCCCCGAGCCTCGCTTCCAGCGCGGGTTGCGGCCGAGGCGCCGGCCCGGAGCCCCATAATGGCGTCCTTGTTCACGGTGTCGAGGACACCGCCTCCAAGCCCTAGCTTGGGTTCTCGTTGCCGCAGGCGCCACGCCGGCAGCTACTCAGGCTCTGGGCCCGCGCGGCGGCCTGGGTGAGGACGGCTCAGGCTGCGGGCGTCTGCCGTGCTCCTCCCCGGCTGCGCTGAAACCCCGCCCGGCCCAGACGGCTGGCGTCTGCGGCCACCATTTTGCCTTCGTAGCGGGGACGTGGGAGGACGGCTTGGAGGTCACCGCGACTGCGTCCGCGCCTCTAGGATCCGAAGCGCGCGCGCCACCCGCCTGGTGTCTTGTCTTATGCGAAAAACAAGACAAAATACAAAAAACTTTAATAAAGATGAAAGAGCAAACTCCAGAGGCGACGCGTAGAGCTCGGTGCGCAGGCCTGTCTCTGCGGCGCCACCAGACGGCCCAGCGCGATCGCGGCGGCAGAGGCGGGACTGGGCCTCCGGTCGCCGGGTGGGAGGCATTGATGTTTTCATTATTAGGGGAAAGAAAACCTGCGTATCCATGTTTATTTGTTAAGACTGTTAACGTTGTTTTAATTCAGTTTGATTAAAAAATTGATGCTTTTTTTTTTTAACCATCCTTTAGTTACTCAAAAATAAGTCTGTATTTCAGTAATTGATGAACTCGTCGCTAAAACGTCAAGCCATTGAAACGATAGAGGTAAACATCTTAGAAATGAAAATAATACCCCACCTTTGTTCTTTTTTTGAGTGCTTGAGACATATCAGCATACCATTTTTCTCAGCATGGAACAAAGATGTAATGATATTAAGTAATAGTTACAAGTGTAGGAGCCAGCGCTGAGGTCGTCAGTCACTTGTCGTGGTGATCACAGAAAAAAGGCGGAGAAACACACGGCACTGTGCCAAAGAGCTACGTAGTGATAGCAATAATACTATTTGATTTTTTTTTTTTATGATTACGTTAGTCTGAAAAGCCAGACATTTTATAGATGTTACCTTCCTAAGATGTCCTTATAATTTTATTGTGCTGTTTTAAAAGTATAAGGTACGTCCTAAGAAAATGATTACTTTTTAAATATTAGTTTTAAAACTTTCCCCAGAGGGACTTCCCTGGTGGTCCAGCGGTTAAGAATATGCCTGCCAGTGCAGGGGACACAAGTTCCATCCCTCTTGGGGAAAGATTGCACATGCTAGGGAGCAGCTAAGCCCCTGCGCCACAACTGCTGAGCCTGGGCTCTCCAACAAAAAAAAGCCCGGGGCGTGAGAAGCTCCTGTGCCCCAGTGAAAAGTAGCCCCCGCTGGCAGCAACTAGAGAAGACCCAGTGCAGCTAAAAAACAAAAACAAAAACAAAACAAAACTTCCCCAGAAAGACTTACCTTTATTTATTAAAATTCTTATTTAAAAAAAAAAAAAGGAAGACTTTCAGAAGGTAATCATGGATTTTTAAAAAGATTTGATTAGGTCAGCCTGAGGAAAAGACACACACTGGATTATGCTTCAAATACAGTTTGTTTTTCTTCATTAAAAAAATAGATTGAAAAGCTTTTTTGATTTTCAAGGATACTTTCCTATTTATAATAAACTATTTCAGAGAAGAAACAATTCTGTCTATAGCCATAGAAGTAATGACTGTTAAAATCAGATTGGGTGTCATTCATTCAGTTGACATGTTTAATGCCTGCCATATGGAAGGCATTCTGAGTCAGGTTAGAACTTTGGAGGGTATTTTTTTCTCCCAAAGAAGGTGAGCTATATAAGGAAGATAAGACATTCACAGAAGGGAGAGAGCAGTCAGCTGGACTGGTATGTGCAGCCCATGTGCCAGCTGCTTGCCAGGTGTGCTGTATCCCCTGATGAGGGCAGCAGCCTGGTATCCCTGGGAGCTGGTAAGAAAGGAAGGAGGGCAGTCCGTGCCCCTGGCTTACTGAATTAGACTCTGCATTTATGCATTCCTGCCCGTGATCCACATGCACATTAAAGTTTGAGAAGCACTGTTCCACGGTATATCTCAGTTACTCTTTACAACGGTCCTATGAGCTGATTGTAATTGCAGCTTGACGGGCAGGATGAAATAGAAGTATGTTGTCTCGAGAATGAAATAAAGGTATGTTGTCTTAAGGATAAATTAGAGACTCATATGCTGATAACCATCTTTGAATACACATATTTCACTCATATATTTGATTCTTTGCTCTGAAGTTTCAGATATTACGCCTGACCAATTAATCCGAATAGGCTAGGCTTTGAGGATTCACTCAAACTAACTAAACTCATAAAGAGTGATGTACAAACCTGAATAATGATTTATTAATTTAAATTGGGGTATGATTTAAATTGATACATCAGTCAGGAAGCTGACCTCTGCAATGTCGTATACTGTTTTATGTGTATTAAGCTTTTGTAGAGGGTAGATTTATATGTTTAAAGTTGCTTGATGAACATGGAATCAAGCAAAAGAAAAGGATAGTTTTGAAGGCTATATCCATTAAGCTCAAAGAGGATGGGGATCATTTCTTTATACTCATTGTCTTGCAGAGTATACAGCACATGGTAGAAATTCAATAAATATTGCCACATTCAGATAATTTAATTAAAAGTGTTTGTTTTAATCAAAGCATTATTTACTGTTTCCCCAAAGATCTACACCTAAAAGCCTATACAATTATTGTTAGAGATTTTTTTCCCTCTTCCTTTCAAGTAAGCTATATGCTTTTATTTCATCTGGCTCAACAAACATTTTTTTTGAGAGCCAAAAAAATTCATTGGCATGTCTTTAAAAAATAACAACACATATATATTTTAAGTTGTTCATATTTAATCTTGAATTTGTTTTAAGTTCTAAAGGATTAAGTTTCTGGGTAGTCATCATGTCCAGCTCTTCAACATTTAGGGATTAATCTTGATACAAATAGTGAGAATATTGGTAAGAAATAGTAACTAAATCTATGATGGGCTATTTTGCTCTCTTTATAAAAATTTTCTGTAAGATTATATACATTGAAATCATGCTTAATTTGTAACATTTTTGTACCTTATACATAGTATAATTTATCTTTTTTCCTAGATTAGAAAATATGACATAAAGAATTTGAAATTCTAGAATCAAGTTGATTTTTTTTTAAGTACTTAATTTTATTTGTTTTACCAAAAGAAGAATGTTTGCAGCAGGATAGGAAAGATTATTTTTGAAGTTCTGTTATTTCCATGTGAGTTTCCTCAACCAGAGCATCATTTATTAATTTTTTTCTTTTCCTCTGTTTTGTTTAAAATGAGGAATCAATGTAGTTGTTGATTCTTTGGATCTTTAAATCTTATTTTAATGTTTCTATCTCTTAGAGACTTTTATATAGGACTGGAAGAATCTTCTATTTGTGATTAAAATCATGTCTAGGAAACAGACTGTTTAGGAATAACATTCTAATTTTTGGCAGGCCATTGAGCTTTGGAGAAGGCAATGGCACCCCACTCCAGTACTCCTGCCTGGAAAATCCCATGGATGGAGGAGCTTGGTAGGCTGTAGTCCATGGGGTTGCTAAGAGTCCAACACGACTGAGCGACTTCACTTTCACTTTTCACTTTTATGCATTGGAGAAGGAAATGGAAACCCATTCCAGTGTTCTTGCCTGGAGAATCTCAGGGACAGGGGAGCCTGGTGGGCTGCCATCTATGGGGTCGCACAGAGTCAGACATGACTGAAGCGACTTAGCAGCATTGAGCTTTGGAAGGCATGGCAGTTTTGTTTTTTTTTTTTTAAATAAGACTCAGGTACTCAAAGTTCTTTCTAGGATTTATGATTTTTGTTTGTTTTAAAATATTCTTTTTACTTTGCATGCTTTGATAATATTGCTTGGTAAAGTATTTCCAATTCAGGAATCAGCTCCTAGATGGAAGAAGTTTTATAATTTTGTTTTGTGTTTGTTTCCCTGTATTGTGCCATTCCTCTTGAAACTCAACATTTGGAAATCTAATGTAAAAAACTGAGATTTCAGGTTAATACTACTTGTTGAAAAGTGAACTGTTGATAGTATAGAGTGTAGTTCAGAATAGTAGAAAACGTGAGCACTGAAGTAAGATCTGAATTTAAATCATGGTTTCCTCAAGCTCTATCTGATCTTAGCCAAGATACTAAGTCTAGGGATCATCACATTCCTCAAATGTAAACTGGAAATAGTTATATCTATTTCATAATCTGTTTTAATGTGGACAGTATCTTCTTAGTCATTTATCACCCACCACAATGCCTGACATTAAAGGAATGCTGAATAAATTGGAAGAAGTGGTTGGTACATTTTAGGGAATTAGTGGCTGTTTAGTAGATTCCATATGTATGACGTGAAATCTAAGTGTTCAGTTCAGATCAGTCGATCAGTCATGTCCAGTTCTTTGCGACCTCATGAACTGCACCGTGCCAGGCTCCCCTGTCCGTCACCAACTCCCAGAGCCTACTCAAACTCATGTCCATTGAGTTGGTGATGCCATCCAACCATCTCATCCTCTGTCATCCTGTTCTCCTCCTGCCCTCAATCTTTCCCAGCATTAGGGTCTTTTCCAATGAGTCAGTTCTTCATAGCAGGTGGCCAAAGTATTGGAGTTTCAGCTTCGGCATCAGTCCTTCCTATGAATATTCAATATGATTTCCTTTAGGATTGACTGGTTTGATCTCCTTTCAGTCCAAGGGACTCTCAAGAGTCTTCCCCAACACCACAGTTCAAAAGCATCAATTCTTCAGGGCTCAGCTTTCTTTATAGTCCAACTTTCACATCCCATATCCATTCATGACTACTGGAGAAACCATTGCTTTGACTAGATGGACCTTTGTTGGCAAAGTAATGTCTCTGCTTTTTAATATGCTGTCTAGGTTAGTCATAGCTTTTCTTCTGAAGAGCAAGCATCTTTTAATTTCATGGCTGCAGTCACCGTCTGAAGTGATTTTGGAGCCCCCCAAAATAATAAAGACTATCACTGTTTCCATTGTTTCCCCATCTATTTGCCATGATGTGATGGGACCAGATGCCACGATCTTAGTTTTTTGAATGTTGAGTTTGAAGCCAGCTTTTTCACCATCCTCTTTCACTTTCATCAAGAGGCTCTTTAGTTCTTTGCTTTCTGCCATAAGGGTGGTGTCATCTGCATATCTAAGGTTATTGATATTTTTCCCAGCAATCTTCATTACAGCTTGTGTTTCATCCAGCCTAGCATTTTGCATGATCGTACTCTGCATATAAGTTAAATAACCGCAGTGATAATACACAGCCTTAATGTACTCTTTTTCCTATTTGGAACCAGTCTGTTGTTCCATGTCCAGTTCTAACTGTTGCTTCCTGACCTGCATAAAGATTTCTCAAGAGTCAGGTCAGGTGGTCTGATATTCCCTTCTCTTTCAGAATTTTCCACAGTTTATTATGATCCACACAGTCAAAGGCTTTGGCATAGTCAATAAAGCAGAAATAGATGTTTTTCTGGAACTCTCTTTCCTTTTCAATGATCCAGCGGATGTTGGCAATTTGATCTCTGGTTCCTCTGCCTTTTCTAAAACCAGCTTGAACATTTGGAAGTTCACGGTTCACGTATTGTTGAAGCCTGGCTTGGAGAATTTTGAGCATTACTTTGCTAGTGTGTGAGATGAGTGCAATTGTGCAGTAGTTTGAGCATTCTTTGGCATTGCTTTTCTTAGGGATTGGAATGAAAACTGACCTTTTCCAGTCCTGTGGCCACTGCTGAGTTTTCCAAATTTGCTGGTGTATTGAGTGCAGCACTTTCATAGCATCATCTCCCAGGATTTGAAATAGCTCAACTGGAATTCCATCACCTCCACTAGCTTTGTTCATAGTGATGCTTCCTAAGGCCCACTTTCCAGGATGTCTGGCTCTAGGTGAATGATCACACCATCATGATTATCTGGGTCGTGACGATCTTTTTTATACAGTTCTTCTGTGTATTCTTGCCACCTCTTCTTAATATCTTCTGCTTCTGTTAGGTCCCTACCATTTCTGTCCTTTATTGAGCCCATCTTTGCATGAAATGTTCCCTTGGTATCTCTGATTTTCTTGAAGAGATCTCTAGTCTTTCCCATTCTATTGTTTTCATCTATTTCTTTGCACTGATCACTGAGGAAGGCTTTCTTATCTCTCCTTGTTATTCTTTGGAACTCTGCATTCAAATGGGTGTATCTTTCCCTTTCGCCTTTGCTTTTGACTAGTCTTATCAAGCCCTTATTTATTTTTTTCAGACCCACTCCCACAACATACATCTTAAATTAACAAGATTGGAATGAACAATAGAAAGATTTTACCAGACCCACTCCCATAATATAATTTTAAGATGACAGGGTTAGTCAAAAGGTTCTTGTTAAGGAGAAACGTGTCCTCAAGCAAGATGCATTGTTATATTGACTAAGACAAAGCAACATAGAAAAGAACGTTTGTCCTTTTCTCCTTGAGAGCCCCAGACCCCTTTCTCCTTCCCGAGGGCTCCGGACCCCTTTCTCCTTGGGAACCCTGACTTCAACCTACCTAGGAACTGACTCTCTCAATAAGAGTTATATCACTTACTGTTAATTCCATGGGATTTAGAACAGTTGTAGGATGTATTGCAGTCACTCTGTAAATACTTGTTGAAGGAATGAATGAGTGTAAAGAAATAACTTATTTTTTAAATGTAGCAATAAATTTGGAGCTTAAGACTTGGGCTTGAACTTGAACACTGCTTTTTTTTTTTTCTTTTCCAGATTTCATTGGCATGTCATTTAATTTCCTTAGACTTCAGTTCAAAGAGTTCTTGGTTGCATCAGCACTTTGAAATAGGCACTGGGCTAAATATTTAACATGAATTATGTTATTTAATTCTATGAACAAACCTATGTGAGAGAGATCCCTTTTATCCCCTTTCTACAAATGAATAACAGGGGCTTGGATGGTAAAGCAGAATTCTAGTTTCAGCTCCAACACTAAGTCTTGGAAGTCATCACCCCTGTTGCCATAAACTGGAAGAAATACTTGGTAATTCTGACAAAAAGTTGAAGGCTATGTGGAAGCTGTGCTAGTGAGAAACTGCTGGCAACCTACAGCCTTAGGAAGTCGCTCATATTTTTTTGGGTTTTACTTCCAGGAACCCCACCAGGCTATCTGGTAAAGGGACAGGAAAGACCTCCTTATTGCCCTAGCAGGCAGAGGGGGAAAGTAACCGTTTTGAAATCTCCAGAACATTTTTCATAAAAAGATGTGCTTTCCAGGGGGAAAACATTACCAGAGCCTTGTCCTACCTATCTGTGTTTAGCCGGCCACAGTGCCCCATAGCCTTCTTATCTCATCTAAGAGGATGGGGAGTAGCTAAAAAACAGTTATAAGGGTCACATTCCAGAAACCAAAAACAAATTTAACCACGAGATTATAGATTGCTTTTCTTCACTCACACCTTATCACTGCATGAATAGGACCCAGTGTAATACCAGTGTTTTACAGCTGGAAAGCGTAACTGCACACTGTGTCTAAGGAGGAATTCGGTCAGGAACCTGGCACCAGAGCTACAGGAAACAGGAAGCGGTAAACACACCTTCCTGTGCACTCCGTCGCTTCAGTCATGCCGACTCTCTGTGACTCCATGGGCTGCAGCCAGCCGGGCTCCTCTGCCCATCAGGATTCTCCCAAGGGTACTGGAATGGGTCGCCATGTCCTCCTCCAGGGGATCTTCCTGACCCAGGGATCGAACCTGCGTCTCTTGTCTCTTTCACTGGCAGGTGGGTTCTTTACCACTAATACCATCTGGGAAGCTCACACACACCGTATTGCTAGTCAAACAGGCATAAAGCCTCAGACTAATGATCTTCTGTCTCAGTTCTTACTACCTGATGCCTCAGGTGTGTTTTTTAACAAGAAGTTTCAAGGCATGCTGAAAGATAAGAGAAGCAACCTGAAGAGAAAGGAAGCATCAGAACCAGACTCAGGGACATTGTACAAATTTTGGAATTATCAGATAAAGAATTTAATTACTATGACTAATATGTTAAGGGCTGCAATGGAAAAAGTAGACAACATGCAAGAACAGATGAGTATTTCAAGTGGAGAGATGAAAGCTCCAAGAAAGAAAAAGGAATATTAGAGACCAAATGCACTGTAACGGAAGTGAAAGAATGCCTTCGATGTGCCCATCAGTGGACTTAACGTGACTGGGGAAAGAATCATTGAGCTTGAAGATGATGCCACTGGACACTTCCCAAACTGAAATGCAGAGAGAAAAAGTGAAAAACCAAAGAAAAACCAGAACATCCAAGAACTGGGACAATTTTAAAAGGTCTAAAATACACAGAATTGGAACCACCAGAAGAAAAGGAATCAAAGAATGAAGCACAAGAAATATTTGAAATAATAACAGCCAAGAGGAGAGATGTCCCTGGCAGTCCAGTGATTAAAACTCCACACTCCCAATACAAGGGGGCCCAGATTCGATCCCTGGTCAGGGAACTAGATCCCACATGCTATAAGACTTAGTGTGACTAAATAAAATAAATAAATAAATGTAAATATTAAAAAATAATGGCCAAGAATTTTCCAGAATTAATGACTGACACCAAACCAGATCCAGGAAGCTAACTGAACACCATCAGGATATATACCAAAAAGCTATGCCTCAGTTCAGTTCAGTTCAGTCGCTCAGTCATGTCCGACTCTTTGCGACCCCGTGAATCACAGCACGCCAGGCATCCCTGTCCATCACCAACTCCTGGAGTTCACTCAGACTTAACGTACATCGAGTCAGTGATGCCATCCAGCCATCTCATCCTCTGTCGTCCCCTTCTCCTCCTGCCCCCAATCCCTCCCAGCATCAGAGTCTTTTCCAATGAGTCAACTCTCGGTGGCCAAAGTACTGGAGTTTCAGCTTTAGCATCAGTCCTTCCAAAGAAATCCCAGGGCTGATCTCCTTCAGAATGGACTGGTTGGATCTCCTTGCAGTCCAAGGGACTCTCAAGAGTCTTCTCCAACACCACAGTTCAAAAGCATCAATTCTTCGGCACTCAGCCTTCTTCACAGTCCAACTCTCACATCCATGCATGACCACAGGAAAAACCATAGCCTTGACTAGACGGACCTTAGTTGGCAAAGTAATGTCTCTGCTTTTGAATATGCTATCTAGGTTGGTCATAACTTTTCTTCCAAGGAGTAAGTGTCTTTTAATTTCATGGCTGCAGTCACCATCTGCAGTGATTTTGGAGCCCCCAAAAATAAAGTCTGACACCGTTTCCCTATCTATTTGCCATGAAGTGATGGGACCGGATGCCATGATCTTCATTTTCTGAATGTTGAGCTTTAAGCCAACTTTCTCGTTCTCCTCTTTCACTTTCATCAAGAGGCTTTTTAGTTCCTCTTCACTTTCTGCCATAAGGGTGATGTCATCTGCATATCTGAGGTAATTGATATTTCTCCCAGCAGTCTTGATTCCAGCTTGTGTTTCTTCCAGTCCAGCGTTTCTCATGATGTACTCTGCATAGAAGTTAAATAAGCAGGGTGACAATATATAGCCTTGACGTACTCCTTTTCCTATTTGGAACCAGTCTGTTGTTCCATGTCCAGTTCTAACTGTTGCTTCTTGAGCTGCATACAGGTTTCTCAAGAGGCAGGTTAGGTGGTCTGGTATTCCCATCTCTTTCAGAATTTCCCACAGTTTATTGTGATCCACACAGTCAAAGGCTTTGGCATAGTCAATAAAGCAGAAATAGATGTTTTTGTGGAACTCTCTTGCTTTTTCCATGATCCAGCAGATGTTGGCAATTTGATCTCTGGATCTCTGGTTCCTCTGCCTTTTCTAACCAGCTTGAACATCTGGAAGTTCACGGTTCACATATTGCTGAAGCCTGGCTTGGAGAATTTTGAGCATTACTTTACTAGCATGTGAGATGAGTGCGATTGTGCGGTAGTTTGAGCATTCTTTTGCATTGCCTTTCTTTGGAATTGGAATGAAAACTGACCTTTTCCAGTCCTGTGGCCACTGCTGAGTTTTCCAAGTTTGCTGGCATATTGAGTGCTGCACTTTCACAGCATATCTTTCAGGATTTGAGACAGCTCAACTGGAATTCCATCACCTCCACTAGCTTTGTTCGTGTGATGCTTTCTAAGGCCCACTTGACTTCACTTTCCAAGATGTCTGGCTCTAGATTAGTGATCACATCATCATGATTATCTGGGTCGTGAAGATCTTTTTTGTACAGTTCTTCTGTGTATTCTTGCCACCTCTTCTTAATATCTTCTGCTTCTGTTAGGTCCATACCATTTCTGTCCTTTATTGCACCTATCTTTGCATGAACTGTTCCCTTGGTATCTCTGATTTTCTTGAAGAGATCTCCAGTCTTTCCCATTCTGTTGTATGCCTCTATTTCTTTGCATTGATCGCTGAAGAAGGCTTTCTTATCTCTTCTAGCTATTCTTTGGAACTCTGCATTTGGATGCGTATATCTTTCCTTTTCTCCTTTGCTTTTCGCCTCTCTTCTTTTCACAGCTATTTGTAAGGCCTCCCCAGACAGCCATTTTGCTTTGTTGCATTTCTTTTCCATGGAGATGGTCTTGATCCCTGTCTCCTGTACAATGTCATGAACCTCATTCCATAGTTCATCAGGCACTCTATCTATCAGACCTAGGCCCTTAAATCTATTTCTCACTTCCACTGTATAATCATAAGGGATTTGATTTAGGTCATACCTGAATGCTATGCCTAGGTATATTATATTTCAAACTGCAGAAAACCAAAGATAACAAGAAAATCCTGAAAGAAGTCAGAAAAAAAGAAAGAAGCCTTACCTAGGCTTCTTGTCAGAAACAATGTAAAGCAGGAGAGCGTGGATTAGAGTACTGTTGATAGACAGGTAAAGCAGTATGACCAAGGCCAGCCACTTAGCTAACTGCTGAAACAAGGACTCACGTTCAAGTCTGTCTGACTCCAAAGCCAATGCTCTTAGTCTCTATACCCCACATAGAGAAGTCAAGGGGAATTTTATTATAAAAGGAAGGAAAACTTGGCCCATGATCTCCTTATCTGGAGCAGTAGTTCCCAAACTTTAATGAACTTCAGCCTCACCTGAAGGGCTAGTTAAACCACAGATTGCTAAGCACCATTCCCAGAGTTTCTTCACCTGTAAGTCTGGGGCTGGTGGGCTGAGGGTGGGCTCTTGAGAATCTGCATTTCTAACAAAGTTACTGGAGTATGAGGATGCTATTAAAAACCATTGATCTAGATTCTAGGGTAAAGTTTCAGTGTATTTGCTTCTAGGTTTTTTCTAGACAGATTTGTATTTTGTTTTGTTTTACAGATTTGAGATTACAATGTATATAGTTTTATATCCAGCTTTTGTACTTACTATTATAAGCACTTTTTCAGTGAATCAGTATTTCTCAGCATTATTTTTAATAGCTGCATTTATTATATTTATGAATTATATTTAACTAATGGCACCCCACTCCAGTACTCTTGCCTGGAAAATCCCATGGGTGGAGGAGCCTGGTAGGCTGCAGTCCATGGGGTCGAGAAAAGTCGGACATGACTGAGCGACTTCACTTTCACTTTTCACTTTTCACTTTCGTACATTGGAGAAGGAAATGGCAGCCCACTCCAGTGTTCTTGCCTGGAGAATCCCAGGGATGGGGGAGCCTGGTAGGCTGCCGTCTATGGTGTCACACAGAGTCGGACATGACTGAAGTGAGTTAGCAGACTTAGCAGAGGCTTTCCCTGACTACTGGATGTCTGCACTGTTTCCAGATTTTCTGTGCTATAAATAATGCTGCAGAATAATGCCACCACTGTAAATGGTCAATGAATGTCTTGTAACAAGAATGTTTTGACAGCTTTGATCCCCACTGTCTATCCCCTTTGGAAAAATGATTTCATTCCTTCTCCTCTTTGTTGGTTCATACTAGTTATTTATGAGTTACAGAAGATAATCTCATTTCTAAATTCTATGAGTACTTATTGTGATCCTTTTTACTAATTACATTATTTTCTTTTAAAAATGGTTAATTAATCGAAGATACACAATTGCCAGTCAGAGCTTATGATTAGAATAAGATACATATTTGCTTATTGTTTGTCTGTCCTGCTACAGTGAAAACTTCATGAAGTTAGAGACTTTATTTCACTTTCTATCAATTCCTTGGGATTTAGACCAATTATAGGATTTATTGTAATCAATCTGTACATCTTTGTTGAAGGAATAAATGAACCAAGGGTAACATTGAGTAAAGTAGTTTAGTGTCATCTTGCATGGTCTTTTCAAGGGTAAATGTGTTTTTTTTTTAACCTTCTAAAAATATTGAAAATAGTTCAGAGCTACCCTTGTTACATTTGCAGAAGCACTTAGATTGGAAATTATATTTTAAATCCAACTTCATTGTTTAAAATGCTAGAATGGCATTTCTGCTTCAACATGATGATTGAGTACCCGTGTTTATTTTTGCCCTTACTGAAATCCCACAGAATGACAGTAAAAGAATTAAAAAAAAAAAAAAAAGGCATAGGCTTACAAAGATAAAGAGAATAGGAGAGGAGATAATAGGGGTTTATAAAAAGACATTGCTAGAGGAGATAATAATTTATTAAATGGATGAATGAGTGGCTACTAACTTAGCAGAACCAAAGAAAATAAACATAAGCCTGTGGAGGAGGGAGCCAAAAAGAAACAAACCAAGGGGAGCTGTGAAATCCTGGTAATTTTTAGAACTGGAGGCAGCAGCCACCTCTGATGGCCTGTGTGTGGAGTGAGACTAAATATGGGGGGTTGGATGAAAGTCATAAGGCAAGTGGTTGGATCTCTCATCCTTTGGCGTAACCAGGTGATAACTTCTGGAAATTTAAGTCAGAGAAATTCAGGATGCAGGGATGCCTGGCACAGTAGGGGGCGATGTGCTATTATTATCACCAACTTTGATATAGTAGCTGACGGTAACATTTGTATTCAGTTTAATAGTATCACACATGTTAAATACTTCTGTTGTTGTTGTTCAGTTGCTAAGTTTTGTCTGACTCTTTGCAACTCCATGGACTGCAGCACACCAGGCTTCCCTGTCCTTCACTATCTCCCAGAGTTTGCTCAGATTCATGTCCATTGAGTCAGTGATGCTGTCTAACTTTCTCATCCTCTGCCACCTGCATCTCCTTTTGCCTTCAATCTTTCCCAGCATCAGGGTCTTTTCCAATGAGTTGGCTCTTCTCATCAGATGGCCAAAGTATTGTAGCTTCAGCATCAGCCCTTCCAATGAATATTCAGGGTTGATTTCCTTTAGGATTGACCGATTTGATCTCTTTGCAGTCCATGGGACTCTCAAATACTTCTGAGTAGGACCCAAGATAATAAACCTGAAAAGTGGTAGTCTGTTTAATAGGATGTCAAAGAGATAGAGATTTGAAATTCTAATAATTAAGATCTTCATTAGTTAAAAGGAAAGGGAACTATGCAACTTTTTAATTGGTTAGTAGATTTGCATTGGTAACTACATTATAAAATAGCATAAGCACTAAAGGCTTCAAAAGAAGAGTGAAAGGTGAAATCAGTAAGTGAAGTTTCATAGAAACTGTGCAATATAATGAAATGAGAGGGAAAGTGTTTCAAATGTGACCAGTTTCAATGACTTTGTCTGCATTATACTTCAACTGCCCACTTTCATGGCTGAACTTGTATCTTATAACATCTAGAACTGTGCGACCTCTGACATCCTCAATTCAGATATTTCATTCTTGAACTGCCTTTTTATTCATCACTGATTATTTTTAAGAATAATTTTGAATAATAATTTTGTAAAGTAATTTCAAATTTACAGAAAAATTGTAATAGTACAGAGAATTCCCGCATTCCCTTTACCCAGATTAATTTCAATATTTTGTCACATTTTATCACTCTCTCTCATATATATACATATAACTTGTTGTATAGATCTGTTATATATGTATATTCTTTACTTGAAACATTTAGGAGTAGTATGTTGCAGTTGTACCGCTTTCTTCCTTAATACTTTGGTATATATTTCCTAGGAACAAAGATAATCTCTTATGTAAAATCTCTATGAAGTTTAATTTGGATACACTTAAAAAAATTTAAGTATGGTTGATTTATAGTATTGTGTTAGTTTCAGGTATACAGCAGTAGTTTAGATAGATATATATTTCTTTTTTTCAGATTATTTTCCATTGTAGGTTATTATAAGATATTGAACATAGTGCCTTGTACTATATACAGTAAATCCTTACTGCTTACCTATTTTATATGCAGTATTTTGTGTCTGTTCATCCCATACTCCTAGTTTATTCCTCCTCCCTACTCTTTCCTCTTTAGTAACCATTAGTTTGTTTTCCGTATCTGTGAATCTGTTTCTGTTTTGTATATAGATTCATTTGTATTATTTTTCAGATTCTACATATAAATGATATCATATAATATTAGTCTTTTTCGGACTGACTTCAGTTAGTATAATATTCTCTAGGCCCATCCATGTTGTTGCAAATAATATTCTTTTTAATAACTGAGTAATATTCCTGTGTGTGTGTGTGTGTGTGTGTAACTCTATTTTTAGTTTTTAAAGGAAACTCCATACTGTTTGCAAAAGTGTCTGTACTAATTTACACTCCCATCAACAGTGTAGGAGGGTTCCCTTTCCTTCACACTCCCTCTAGCATTTATTATCTATAGACTTTTTTTGATGATAGCCATTCTAACCAGTATGAGGTGATACCTCATTCTAGTTTTGGTTCACATTAATAATTAGTCATGTTGAGTGTCTTTTCTTGTGCCTGTTGGGCACCTGTATGTCTTTTTGGAGAAATGTCTACTTAGGTCTTTGATTAGGTTGTTTGTTTTTCGATAGTTAATTGTATGGGGTGTTTATATTCTTGACAGTTTACTTTGCTGTGTAAAACTTTTAATTTTGATTAGGTTATATTTGTTTACTTTTGTTTTTATTTCTTTTGCCTTGGGAGACTAAGAAAATATTCCTACAATTTATGTCTGAGAATGTTTTGCTTATGTTCTCTTCTAGGAGTCTCTTCATGGTGTCATGTCTTATATTTAGGTGTTTAAAACATTTTGAGTTCATTTTTGTATATGGTGTGAGGGAATGTCCTAATTTCATTAATTTACAAGTGGCAGCCCAGTATTCCCAACACCACTTACTGAAGAGATTATCTTTTCTCTGTTGTATTTGATTGCTGTCTTGCTCTATATTAATTGACTGTAAGTATGTGGGTTTATTTCTGGGCTCCCTATTCTGTTTCATTGGTCCATATATCTTTTTTATGCCAACATTAGGCTGTTTTGATTATTATAGCTTTGTAGTAGTCTCTGACAGAGAAGGCAATGGCACCCCACTCCAGTACTCTTGCCTGGAATATCCCATGGACGGAGGAGTCTGGAAGGCTGCAGTCCATGGGGTCGCTGAGGGTCAGATACGACTAAGTGACTTAACTATCACTTTTCACTTTCATGCATTGGAGAAGGAAATGGCAACCCACTCCAGTGTCCTTGCCTGGAAAATCCCAGGGACGGGGGAGCCTGGTGGGCTGCCATCTATGGGGTCGCACAGAGTCAGACACGACTGAAGTGACTTAGCAGCAGCAGCAGCAGCAGCAGTAATCTCTGAAGTGTAGAAGGATTATGCCTCCAGCTTTGTTCTTTTTCATCAAGATTCCTTTGGCAATTCTGGGTCTTTTGTGGGTCCGTGTAAATTTTAATATTATTTGTTCTAGTTCTGTGAAAAATGTCATGGGTAGTTTGATAGTGATTGTATGAGACCTGTAGATTGCTTTGTGTGGGATAAGCCATGTTAACAATATGAGTTCTCCCAATCCAAGAGCATGAGAGATCTTTCCATTCTTTTGATAATTTTCAATTTCCTTTATCAATGTTTTATAATTTTCAGCATATAGGTCTTTCACCTCCTTGTTTAAGTCTATTCCTAGGTATTTCTTTTTGACCTAATTTTAAGCAGGATTATATTTTTGCATTCTATTTCTGATATTTCTTTAGTATAAAGTAATGCAACAAATTTATTTATATTAATCTTGTATCCTGCTACCTTGCTGAATTCATTTATTGGCTCTAATGGTTTTTGTGTGGAGAATTTAATGCCTTTGCATAGAGTATCTTGTCATTTGCAAATAGTGACAGTTTTACCTCTTCCCTTCCAATTTGGATATGTTTTATTTTTTTTGTCTGATTTCTGTGGCTAGGATTTCCAATACTATGTTCAATAGAAGTGATAAGAGTGGGCATCCTCCCTATTCATTTTTTCACTTCTTATATGACAGAGAAAGTACAAGTCATAAAAATAGGAGCTTCTTCAATTTATTCATACGTACATGTGCATCTACTGAATTATTGCAAAAGCCTCTTGTTTTACTTATTTTCATTTACCATGTTGAAAATCTGCTTATCTGATGATGAATTCTCTGTCAGAAACCTTTCATGTTTCCCATTGCCTTCAGTTCAGTTCAGTTCAGTTCAGTCACTCAGTCGTGTCCGACTCTCTGCGGCCCCCTGAATCACAGTACAGCAGGCCTCCCTGTCCATCACCATTGCCTTAGTATGGTCTAATTCTCTAATAGAGCAGACTATGATGTTTTAGTTCTCCAGGTTCTTCTCTAATCAATCACAAGTCTGGTAGGTGCCACCCTTCATGCCTTCTATATTGTACCATAATGGACAGTTTATTTGTTTTTTCCATAATGAAAGTTCTAAGCCTCTGTATATATTGTTTTCTCATCCTGGGCTTTCTTGAATAAATCGTATTGTTTAGTGGTTCAGAACATGAAATTGATAGTAAGTCTTTATGGATTTGAATTCCAGCTCTACCTCTTAATAGCTGGATCTCAAAAGAGTTGGACATGACTTAGTGACTGAACAACAGCAACAATTTTAGGCTAGGTACATAACTATTCTAACTTCTTTGCATGTTAAATGAGGAGTAAATTAGAAGCTACCTCATACAGTGGTAAAGTATGTAGTAAGAGTTCTATATATTATATCACTAATTACTTAGTGTGTCAGGCACTGTGATGGACATTGGAGAATAGAACATATTTGGGTCTTACCGTCTTAAGAGATTATATACCGTAGAGAAGAGAACCATAATTCAGTGATATTTGGGATAAATTCAAAAAGTTCTAGAAGAGGGACCCCTGAGTTAATTTTTTCTTACTTCAGGGGCTTTGAGTGTGGCATTCCCTATTCTGAAAAACCTACTGTTGTTGTTGTGTAGTTGCTAAATTATGTCCGACTTGTTTGCGACCCTATGGACTGTAGCCTGCCAGACTCCTCTATCCAGGGGATTTACTAGGCAGGAATACTGGAGTGGGTTGTCATTTCCTTCTGCAGGGGTTATTCCTGACACAGGAATAGAACCCATGTCTCCTGTACTGGCAGGCAGATTCTTTACCACTGAGTCACCGAGGAAGCCCCCCAAACCTACTAGTTTGCAGCTAAAAGGACTGCAGATTCAAAAGCCTGAATAAATAAAGGAGCATGGCTTACTAGAAATATTGAATAAGGGTCAGTGTAGCTGGTGTGAAGAAGTGAGGGTGGGTGAGACTGTAAGACGGTAGGCTGAAACCACACCTATTAGATGACCAGGTCAGGGGTACTGACCTCTATCCAAGAGCAAGAGGAAGTCATTGAAGCCTTTTAACTAGGGAGATAATACAATTCAGTTTATGTTTTTAAGAGGTCCAAGGTCCTTTGCCTACACTGTGGCAGATTGGACCAGGGCAAGAGCAGGTGATGATGGTGTTATCTTGGACTAGGGTAGGTGGTAGCAGAGGAAATAGGTAAGAAGGTTTTAGAGCCTAGAGATTCTGAATTTCTTTGTGACTGGATGTTGAGATTTGAAGAGGGTTAGGGATGAATTAATGCCTCTCCATTTCCATTTCTGACTATTTCTTCATCTTTACCTAAGTCTCACTCTAAACACTGAGATGGGTGTCACTCTTGTGCTTCTATAACACTGTCTACATACTTTGCTGAGTTTTAGCACATCTGCTATTATAGTTCACTGTAGCTGGTTTGGTTTCCTTTTAAATTAAAATGTATTTCTGGTACATGATCAATAAATATTTGATAAATGAAAGCAAATAGTAACATAAAGCTAGATCATGAGCGAATACCATACAGTATTTTAAGCCAGGTGTTTTGGTGATAAATTGTTTTTGGATCAAGCCATTTATAAAATAAGAATTTATTAAGAATGCCTCCTCCCCCCAAAACACCTTAATGGGTTCTTAACATTTTCTTTTTTAACAGCATATCTCTGGAATAGGTATTGGCATTATTTGGGTCAAATAGAACAATAACATAATTTATACTTCTAGTTAATTAACTTGGAATGCATTTCTTTACCTTCTTTGTTGTGTGTTTTAAACAGGTCTCATGATAAGGATTTCTCTTGACGCTTATTATTTTCTCTTAATTTATGTAGGTGGAGTTTTGAGTACCTAGTATTTAAATATATATACAGACATCTTAGCTTTAAAAAAAAAACCCACCTGTGATATTTAAAAACTTCTCTATTCTCCCTGGGTAGTGGGGCCAGTATTTGGTAACCCTTGATTTCGTCCTTGCCCTGGGACTGTGTCAGTGGCAGCTATCACTCAATGGGACAGAGGGAAAGGAAACAAAACAAAAGCCTCTCTGTTTTCTTAAGCAGTTTGACATATATTTTGGTTAATATAGCTCCTTCTGTATTTATTATCATTAATTTCCTCTTTTGAAATTAAATGTTAAGTAGTTTTGGTTTGGGGCTTCCCTAGTGACTCAGATGGTAAAGAATCCACCTGCAATGCTGGAGACCTGAGTTCAGTCCCTGAGTTGGGAAGATCCCCTGGAGGAGGACATGGCAACCTACTCCAGTATTCTTGCCTGGAGAATCCGCATGGACAGAGGAACCTGGTGGGTTATAGTCCATGGGGTCACAAAGAATCGGACGTGACTGAGCAACTAAGAATAGCACAGTTTTGGTTTTGTCTTGGTATGGTTTGATTTTAACTTAGTATAATAGATAATTTTTAGCCCTAGTATTTCTATTGCTGAAAAACAAATATGTCAAATTGTTGGCTTTGGTAATGTGTAATATGGGAAGAAGGTAAAAGTAATTACTGTGCAGTAATATAACTTGCCTCTGAGATTTCACCAATTAAAAGGTATTTTATTATTGTATTGTATTAATTTAGTTATATTTATTTTATAAAAAAGAAGTTTGCTGTATGCTTTTGTGACCTAGAAGGGTAGGAACAACTATGAATAATGTAAATAATATAAAATATATACATTTTATTTGTATTTTTAAATCTTTTTTTTTAACATTAATTTATTTGGCTGCACTGGATCTTAGTTGCAGCATGTGGGATCTAGTTCCCTAACCAGGGAATGAACTGGGACCTCCTGCTTTGGGAACATGGAGTCTTAACCACTGGACCACTAGGGAAGTCCCTATTTAGTCCCTATTTTTAAAAAGATGATTTGCATATCTAACCCAATAGTTAGATTACTATTACAATAGTAATTACTAGTTCAAAAAATATTAGTGAGATACCAACAGATTCTGGTAAGGTTTACGACTTCTTGGAAACCAGTGTAGGAAGCTCAGGCTTCCCTGGTGGCTCAGATGGTAAAGAAGCTGCCTGCAATGCAAGAGATCCAGGTTTGATCCCTGGGTCAGGAAGATCCCCCGGAGAAGGGAATGGGTGCCAACTACAGTTTCTTGCCTGGAGAATTCCATGGACAGCGGAGCCTGGTGGGTCATAGTCCATGGGGTCGCAGAGTCAGACACAACTGAGTGACTAACACACGCATGCAAACCAATGCTAATAATCCTGGGTGAAATTATTTAATAGAGTTTTTCCTTTTTTCTCTTTCATTACATTTCATGTAAATGAGTACAGTTGACTCTTGAACAATGTGGGGTTGGGGGGATGCCACCCACAGCATAGTTGCATATCTGCATATAATTTATACTGGTCCTCCTTATATAGGTGATTCTTCCTTGTCCATGGTCTGTATCTCAAATTCAATCAACTCTGGACTCTTGTAGTATTGTAGTATTTACAGTTGTTCAAGGGTCAACTGTAACAGAAAACTTAATTTCTCTCAGTCAAATTTATATAACTTACTTTCTTCAGATACTAAGTAACTTTGCTCAAATTAAAAAAAAATTCTGATAATGGGTAACTTTTATTGAATATTACTGTAGTTCTGGTAGTAGCTTTCAAAACAACCTTGTGACATTAAGACAGTCTTGATACCTTTTTGCAGATGAGAGAAACTGAGTATTGAGCAATTAGGTTACCTGTCCAAAAGGTTCAGTTCAGTTCAGTTCAGTCGCTCAGTCGAGTCTGACTCTTTGTGACCCCATGAATCGCAGCACACCAGGCCTCCCTGTCCATCACCAACTCCCGGAGTTCACTCAGACTCACGGCCATCGAGTCAGTGATGCCATCCAGCCATCTCATCCTCTGTTGTCCCCTTCTTCTCCTGCCCCCAATCCCTCCCAGCATCAAAGTCTTTTCCAATGAGTCAACTCTTTGCATGAGGTAGCCAAAGTACTGGAGTTTCAGCTTTATCATCATTCCTTCCAAAGAACACCCAGGGCTGATCTCCTTCAGAATGGACTGGTTGGATCTCCTTGCAGTCCAAGGGACTCTCAAGAGTCTTCTCCAACACCACAGTTCAAAAGCATCAATTCTTTGGTGTTCAGCTTTCCTCACAGTCCAACTCTCACATCCATACATGACCACTGGGAAAACCATAGCCTTGACTAGATGGACCTTTGTTGGCAAAGTAATGTCTCTGCTTTTCAATATGCTGTCTCGGTTGGTCACAACTTTCCTCCCAAGGAGTAAGCATCTTTTAATTTCGTGGCTGCAGTCACCATCTGCAATGATTTTGGAGCCCCCCAAAATAAAATCTGACACTGTTTCCACTGTTTCTCCATCTATTTCCCATGAAGTGATGGGACCAGATGCCATGATCTTCATTTTCTGAATGTTGAGCTTTAAGCCAACTTTTTCACTCTCCACTTTCACTTTCATCAAGAGGCTTTTTAGCTCCTCTTCACTTTCTGCCATAAGGGTGGTGTCATCTGCATATCTGAGGTTATTGATATTTCTTCCGGCAATCTTGATTCCAGCTTGTGCTTCTTCCAGACCACCGTTTCTCATGATGTACTCTGCATATAAAGAAGCAGGGTGACAATGTACAGCCTTGATGTACTCCTTTTCCTATTTGGAACCAGTCTGTTGTTCCATGTCCAGTTCTAACTGTTGCTTCCCGACCTGCATATAGGTTTCTCAAGAGGCAGGTCAGGTGGTTTGGTCTTCCCATCTCTTTCAGAATTTTCCACAGTTGATTGTGATCCACACAGTGAAAGGCTTTGGCATAGTCTGATGGATCTGATCTTTAAACCCAGGTAGTCAGATACTGTGCTGCAACCTAGAAATGGTGGCAAAACTTTTTCAAAGTAAGAGGTTAGTAACTTTTTTATTTCTTTTTTGTTTTGTTTTGTTTTTAATTTTTAGTTTTACTTTATTTTACTTTACAATACTGTATTGGTTTTGCTATACATTGACATGAATCCTCCACGGGTGTACATGAGTTCCCAATCCTGAACCCCCCTCCCACCCCATATCATGTCTCTGGATCATCCCCGTGCACCACCCCCAAGCGTCCTGTATCCATTCTTTATTCAGTTTTCCTTAATTTTTACCCAATGCCCTTTTCTTTTCCAGGATCCCACCTCTGATACTACATTGCATTTAGCTGTCATGTCTCTTTACATTCCTCTTGGCTGTGACAGTCTCAGACTCTCTTTATTTTTCATGATCACTTTGATAGCTTTGAAGATTAATGGTCAGCTCTTTTGTAGAATGTCTCTCTGCTGGGATCCTGGAATACATACTACCTAGAAGTGATGAGAACCGATGAAGCCTATGACTTACTGAATTTGCAGTCTGATGAGGGTTGGGGAAGGACAACTTGGGCACCCCCATCAAGTGATTACAGCATGGGAAAGAATAGGACACACTGAGGATACACTTTCTGCAGATCACTAGCCATTTCTTTGTTTCCAATTGAGATTTCCTCCTAGCAGCAAGAGTGATCTTTCTTGATAATAAATCTAGTCAGATACTCCCTACTTGATAAACCCTACTTTGATACCTATTGCCCTTAGAATAAAATCGCTATTCCTTTAATGTGTGTTACTGAAAAAGACCCTTAATAACATCAAGTCTCCTCCCACACTTTTTCTAGTTACATCCAATTATAAGGAAGTAAAGGAGCAAAAACTCGAATTTTTTCTCATGCTTTTTAGTTTCTTTTCTAAAACTGTTATACAATATTATTATTTTGAATTGTTTTTTAAGGAGGAGAAAAAAATTGAACAAAGCTAACCTACAGGATATGATTTTTAAAAGCACATTTAAGAATTAGTTTTTAATAAATACTCATAAGAATGCATGGAAAATGGAGGGTACACAATAACTGAAAAGTGTTCCTGTTTGTTGACACACTTAAAAATACTTCTAAGATTCTTACTTTATAAAAATAAATCTTTGTCAGCATACAATATGTTTAAAAAATATACAAGATACTCTGACATATATTACAGTCATTCTGTTATAAAAATGTGGTTGTTTACAGAAATCAAAGGTGTAATCAAAAGTCTTTTGACAAACAAAAGCCCAGGACCAGATGGTTTCACAGGTGAATTCTACCAAAAATTTAGAGAAGAGCTAAAACCTGTCCTACTCACTCTTCCAGAAAATTTCAGAGGAAGGTAAACTCCTGAACTCATTCTGAGGTAAACATCACCCTAATACCAAAACCAGACAAAGATGCCACAAAAAAAGAAAACTACAGGCCAGTATCACTGATGAACATAGATGCAAAAATCCTCAACAAAATTCTAGCAAACAGAATCCAACAACATATTAAAAAGATCATACATCATGACCAAGTGAGCTTTATCCTAGGGATGCAAGGATTCTTCAGTATTCACAAATCAATCAATATGATATACCATATTAACAAATGGAAGATAAAAACCATATGATTATCTCCATAGATGCAGAGAAAGTCTTCGACAAAATTCAACACCCATTTATGATAAAAACTCACCAGAAAGCAGGCATGGAAGGAACATACCTCAGCATAATAAAAGCCATATATGACAAACCCACAGCAAACATTATCCTCAATGGTGAAAAACTGAAAACATTTCCTCTAAAATCAGGAATGAGACAAGGGTGCCCACTCCCACCACTGCTATTCAACATAGTTTTGGAAGTCCTAGCCACAGCAATCAGAGCAGAAAAAGAAATAAAAGGAATCCAGATTGGAAAAGATGGAGTAAAACTCTCACTGTTTGCAGATGACATGATCCACTACATAGAAAACTCTAAGGACACCACCAGAAAATTACTAGAGCTAATCAATGAATATAGTAAAGTTGCAGGATATAAAATCAATACACAAGTCCCTTGCATTCCTATACACTAACAATGAGAAAACAGAGAAATTAAGGAAACAATTCCATTCACCATTGCAATGAAAAGAATAGAATACTTAGGAATAAATTTACCTAAAGAAACAAAAGACCTATATATAGGAAACTTTATAGTTTTATAACACTGATGAAAGAAATCAAAGATGACACAAATAGATAGAAAAGTATGCCATGTTCATGGATTGGAAAAATGAGTATATTACCCAAAGCAATCTATAGATTCAGCACAATCCCTATCAAACTACCGGTAGTATTTTTCACAGAGCTAGAGCAAATAATTTCACAATACTTATGGAAACACAATGGCAATGGCACGCCACTCCAGTACTCTTGCCTGGAATATCCCATGGATGGAGGGGCCTGGTAGGCTGCAGTCCATGGGATCGCAAAGAGTCAAACATGACTGAGCGATTTCACTTTCACTTTTCACTTTCATACATTGGAGAAGGAAATGGCAACCCACTCCACTGTTCTTGCCTGGAGAATCCCAGGGACGGAGGAGCCTGGTGGGCTGCCCTCTATGGGGTCACACAGAGTCAGACATGATTGAAGCTACTTAGCAGCAGTATGGAAACACAAAAAAACCCTGAATAGCCAAAGCAATCTTGAGAAAGAATGGAACTGGAGGAATCAACCTGCCTTACTTCAGACTATACTACAAAGCTACATACTGTCATCAAGACAGTATGGTACTGGCACAAGGACAGAAATATAGATCAATGGAACAAAATAGAAAGCCCAGAGATAAATCCATACACCTGTGGACACCTTATCTTTGATAAAGGAGGCAAAAATATACAATGGAGAAAAGACAATCTCTTTAATAAGTGGTGCTGGGGAAATGGTCAACCACCTGTAAAGAATGAAACTTTCTAACACCATACACAAAAATAAACTTAAAATGGATTAAAGATCTAAACATAAGACGAGAAACTATAAAACTCTTAGAGGAAAACATAAGTAGAACACTCTCTGACATAAATCATAGCAATATCCTCTATGACCCACTTCCCAGAGTAATGGAATTAAAAACAAAAATAAACAAATGGGACCTAATTAAACTTAAAAGCTTTTGCACAATGAAGGAAACTATAAGCAAGGTGAAAAGGCAGTCTTTAGAATGGGAGAAAATAATAGCAAACTAAACAACTGACAAATAATCTCCAAAATATGCAAGTAGCTCATGCAGCTCAATACCAGAAAAATGAACAACCCAATCCAAAAATGGGCCAAAGGGTGAGGTGGTCCTAAGACGGCGGACGGATAGGATGGGGAGACCACTTTCTCCCCCACAAATTTATCAAAAGAACATTTGAACGCTGAGTGAATTCCACAAAACAACTTCTGAATGCTGGCAGAGGACATCAGGCACCCAGAAAAGCAGCCCATTGTCTTTGAAAGGAGGTAGGAAAAAATATAAAAGATAAAAAGAGAGACAAAAGAGGTAGGGATGGAGATCAGTCCCGGGAAGGGAGTCTTAAAAAACATTAAAGTTTCCGAATACCAGGAAACACTCTCACTGGCGAGTCTGTGGTGAGCCTTGGAACCTCAGAGGGCAACATAACTGGGAGAAAAAATAAATAAATAATTAAAACCCACAGCTTACGTGCTCAAGGGTAACTCCCAGCAGAGAAGCAGTGCAGACGCCCGCATCCGCCACTAGCAAGCAGGGGCTGGACAGAGAGGCACGGCATTGCTTAGAGTAAAGACTGGGCCTGTATGCCCCGAGGGCAATCTGAGGGAACTAACTTGAGATAGCAAACCAGACTGTGGGATAGTTATCCCACGAAAAGCCCTAACCTAAGACACCTACAGGCCTGCTCACAGAACAAAGGACTGAGTAGAGCTACTGGCTGTGGACCAGCCCATCCCCCTCCGGAGACAGGCAGACAAGGGCAGCCAGAGCTGAAAGGGGGCAATCACGGCCCCAGAGAGGCATCATCTACCAAACTGCAAGCAGGCTTCGTTGCTAACCAAGACTTCTTGGGAATCTGGACGGTCGACATCTGCCGGGAGGGTCACAGCCAGAGATTAGCTCCCCAGAAGAGACACACGGCACACCTGAGAAGGTGCACCAGTTGTACACCCAGAAAACCGAGCAGCAGGGACAGGGAAGGCGATAAGTCACAGTGACTGTGCTTGCCAAGCACCTGGTCGCCTGAGCTGCTCAGACCTGGGAAGGGCATAAAACGCAGGCCCAACCGAGTCTGCGCCTTTGTGGAGTACCCAAGTACCTGAACCTGCGCGGCTTAGACCTGGGAAGTGCATACAACCCAGGGCTGGCCTCAGACATTTCCTGGCAGAGCAACATAGAGCCTGAGCAGTGTAGACAGGGAGAGCACACACGCTGTGAGCAGGGTTAAACCCAGTGTGGCTGAGACACTGCGAGGACATGCCAGTGTTATTTGTTTGCAGGGTTCCTCCCTCCCCACAGCACGACTGAACAAATGAGCCTAAAAAAGTGTCCACCACTGCCCCCTTGTGTCAGGGCGGAAATGAAGAGACCAGCAAACAGAAGAAGCTGAAACAAACAGAGGGAACCGCTTGGAAGTGACAGGTGCAATAGATTAAAACCCTGTAGTTAGCACCGACTACATAGGAAGGGACCTATAGATCGAATCACCCTGGATCCACCGGGGCTGGACCCCGGCAGAGAACTATCAGCCGGATCAAGGAACTATCTGAAAATGAACTGAGCCCACACTGTCCACAACATCAGAGAAAGTCCTAGATATAGTTTTACTATTATCATTCTTTAAATTAAAAAAGAGATTTATTTTTAAGTCCTCAATTACTCCTTTAATTTTCATTTTTGTAACCTACTATTACTTTGTAAAAAAAAAAGACCCTATTTTTTAAAGCAAACTTCATATATATATATTTTATAATTTTTGTGACTTTTTTCTTTAATATTGTATTTTTGAGAATCCAACCTCTACTGTAGATTTTTAAACTTTGCTTTTTTATATTTGTTATCAATTTTGTACCTTTAAGAACCCAATCTTCAGTACCCATTTTTACTTGGGAGCGAGATTACTGGCTTGACTGCTCTCTTCCCCTTTGGACTCTCCTTTTTCTCCACCAGGTCACCTCTATCTCCTCCTTCCCCTTCTCTTCTCTACCCAACTCTGTGAATCTCTTTGTGTGTTCCAGACTGTGGATAGCACTTAGGGAACTGAGTACTGGCTGGATCTATCTCTCTCTTTTTGATTCCCCCCTTTATCCTCCTGGCCACCTCTGTCTCTTCCTCCCTCTTCTCTTCTCTGTGTAACTCCGTGAACATCTCTGAGTGGTCCAGACTGTGGAGAGCACATAGGGAAGCAATTACAGGCTAGCTTCCTCTCTCCTCTTTTGATTCCCCCTCTTCTCCTCCTGGTCACCTCTATCTCCCTCCTCCCTCTTCTCTTCTCCATGTAACTCTGTGAACGTCTCTGGGTGTCCCTCACTGTGGAGAAACTTTTCATCTTTAAACTAGATGTTTTATCATTGGTGCTGTATAGATGGAGAAGTTTGAGGCTACTGTAAGAATAAGACTGAAAACCAGAGACAGGAGGCTTACGTCCAAATCCTGAGAACGCCAGAGAACTCCTGACCCCAGGGAACATTAATTGATAGGAGCTCATCAAATGCCTCCATACCTACACTGAAACCAAGCACCACCCAAGGGCCAACTAGTTCCAGAGCAAGACATACCACGCAAATTCTCCAGCAACACAGGGACATAGCCCTGAGCATCAATATACAGGCTGCCCAAAGTCACACCAAACCCATTGACATCTCATAACTCATTACTGGATACTTCATTGCACTCCAGAGAGAAGAAATCCAGCTCCACACATCAGAACACCTTGACAAGCCACCCGTCCAACCCCACCCACAGCGAGGAAAATCCACAATAAAGAGAACTCCACAAACTGCCAGAATATGGAAAGGCCACCCTAAACACAGCAATATAAACAAGATGAAGAGGCAGATAAATACCCAGCAGGTAAAGGAACAGGATAAATGCCCACCAGACCAAACAAAAGAGGAAGAAATAGGGAATCTACCTGATAAAGAATTTCAAATAATGATAGTGAAAATGATCCAAAATCTTGAAAACAAATTGGAGTTACAGATAAATAGCGTGGAGACAAGGATTGAGAAGATGCAAGAAAGGTTTAACAAAGACCTAAAAGAAATAAAAAAGAGTCAATATATAATGAATAATGCAATAAATGAGATCAAAAACACTCTAGAGGGAACCAACAGTAGAATGACAGAGGCAGAAGATAGGATAAGTGAGGTAGAAGATAGAGTGGTAGAAATAAATGAAACAGGGAGGAAAAAAGAAAAATGACTTAAAAGAAATGAGGACAATCTCAGAGATCTCCAGGACAATGTTAAATGCCCCAACATTCGAATCACAGGAGTCCCAGAAGAAGAAGACAAAAAGAAAGACCATGTGAAAATACTCAAGGAGATAACAGTTGAAAAATTCCCTAAAATGGGGAAGGAAATAATCACCCAAGTCCAAGAAACCCAGAGAGTCCCAAACAGGATAAACCCAAGGCAAAACACCCCAAGACACATACTAATGAAATTAATAAAGATCAAACACAAAGAACAAATATTAAAAGCAGCAAGGGAAAAACAACAAATAACACACAAGGGGATTCCCATAAAGATAACAGCTTTCAATAGAAACTCTTTAGGCCAGGAGGGAATGGCAGGACATACTTAAAGTGATGAAAGAAAATAACCTACATCCCAGATTATTGTACCTAGCAAGGTTCTCATTCAAATATGAAGGAGAAATCAAAAGCTTTACAGACAAGCAAAAGCTGAGAGAATTCAGCACCACCAAACCAGCTCTCCAACAAATGCTAAAGGATCTTCTCTAGACAGGAAACACAGAAAGAGGTATAAACTTGAACCCCAAAACAATAAAGTAAATGGTAATGGGATCATACTTATCAATAATTACCTTAAATGTAAATGGGTTGAATGCCCCAACCAAAAGACAAAGACTGGCTGAATGGATACAAAAACAAGACCCCTATATATGTTGTCTACAAGAGACCCACCCCGAAACAAGGGACACATTCAGACTGAAAGTGAAGGGCTGGAAAAGATATTCCACACAAATAGAGACCAAAAGAAAGCAGGAGTAGCAATACTCATATCAGATAAAACAGACTTTAAAACAAAGGCTGTGAAAAGAGACAAAGAAGACCACTACATCATGATCAAAGGATCAATCCAAGAAGAAGATATAACAATTGTAAATATATATGCACCCAACATAGGAGCACCGCAATATGAGACAAATGCTAACAAGTATGAAAGGGGAAATTAACAATAAATAATAGTGGGAGACTTTAATACCCCACTCACACCTATGGATAGATCAACTCAACAGAAAATTAACAAGGAAACACAAACTTTAAATGATACAATAGACCAGTTAGACCTAATTGATATCTATAGGACATTTCACCCCAAAACAATGAATTTCACCTTTTTCTCAAGCACACATGGAACCTTCTCCAGGATAGATCACACCATGGGCCATAAATCTAGCCTTGGTAAATTCAAAAAAATTGAAATCATTCCAAGCATCTTTTCTGACCCAATGCAGTAAGATTAGATCTCAATTACAGGAGAAAAACTATTAAGAATTCCAACAGATGGAGGCTGAACAACATGCTGCTGAATAACCAACAAATCACAGAAGAAATTTAAAAAAAATCAAAATATGCATAGAAATGAATGAAAATGAAAACACAACAACCCAAAACCTATGGGACACTGTAAAAGCAGTGCTAAGGGGAGGGTTCATAGCAATACAGGCATACCTCAAGAAACAAGAAAAAAGTCAAGTAAATAAACTAACTCTACACCTAAAGCAACTAGGAAAGGAAGAAATGAAGAACCCCAGAGTTAGTAAAGGAAAGAAATCTTAAAAATTAGAGCAGAAATAAATGCAAAAGAAACAAAAGAGACCATATCAAAAATCAACAAAGCCAAAAGCTGATTCTTTGAGAAGATAAATAAAATTGACAGACCATTAGCCAGACTCATCAAGAAACAAAGGGAGAAAAATCAAATCAACAAAATTAGAAATGAAAATGGAGAGATTGCAATAGACAACATAGAAATACAAAGGATCATAAGAGACTACTATCAGCAACTATATGCCAACTTGGAAGAAATGGACAAATTCTTAGAAAAGTACAACCTTCCAAAACTGAACCAGGAAGAAATAGAAAATCTTAACAGACCCATTGCAAGGATGGAAATTGAAACTGTAATCAGAAATCTCCCAGCAAACAAAAGCCCAGGACCAGCTGTGATGGTTTCACAGCTGAATTCTACCAAAAATTTAGAGAAGAGCTAACACCTATCCTACTAAAACTCATCCAGAAAATTGCAGAGGAAGGTAAACTTCCAAACTCATTCTATGAGGGCACCATCACCCTAATACCAAAACCTGAAAAAGATGCCGCAAAAATAGAAAACTATAGGCCAATATCACTGATGAACATAGGTGCAAAAATCCTTAACAAAATTCTAGCAAACAGAATCCAACAACACATTAAAAAGATCATCCATCATGACCAAGTGGGCTTTATCCCAGGGATGCAAGGATTCTTCAGTATCCCCAAATCAATCAGTGTAATACACCACATTAACAAATTGAAAAATAAAAGCCATATGATTATCTCAATAGATGCAGAGAAAGCCTTTGACAAAATTCAACATCCATTTATGATTAAAAAAAAAAAAACCCTCCAGAAAGCAGGAATAGAAGGAACATACCTCAACATAATAAAAGGTATATCTGACCAACCTACCACAAACATTATCCTCAATGGTGAAAAATTGAAAGCATTTCCCCTAAAGTCAGGAACAAGACAAGGGTGCCCACTCTAACCTCTGCTGTTCAACATAGTTTTGGAAGTTTTGGCCACAGCAATCAGAGCAGAAAAAGAAATAAAAGGAATCCAAATTGAAAAAGAAGAAGTAAAACTCTCACTATTTGCAGATGACATGATCCTCTACATAGAAAACCCTAAATACTCCACCAGAAAATTACTAGAGCTAATCAACGAATATAGTAAAGTTGCAGGATATAAAATTAACACACAGAAATCCCTTGCATTCCTATACACTAATAATGAGAAAGTAGAAAAAGAAATTAAGGAAATAATTCCATTCACCATTGCTATGAAAAGAATAAAATACTTAGGAATATATCTACCTAAAGAAATGAAAGACCTATATATAGAAAACTATAAAACACTGGTGAAAGAAATCAAAGAAGACACTAATAGATGGATAAATATACCATGTTCATGGATCGGAAGAATCAATATAGTGAAAATGAGTATACTACCCAAAGCAATCTACAGATTCAATGCAATCCCTATCAAGCTACCAGAGGTATTTTTCACAGAGCTAGAACAAATAATTTCACAATTTGTATGGAAATACAAAAAACCTCGAATAGCCAAAGCAATCTTGAGAAAGAAGAATGGAACTGGAGGAATCAACCTGCCTGACTTCAGGCTGTACTACAAAGCCACAGTCATCAAGACAGTATGGTACTGGCACAAAGACAGAAATATAGATCAGTGGAACAAAATAGAAAGCCCAGAGATAAACCCATGCATTAATGGACACCTTATCTTCAACAAAGGAGGCAAGAATATACAATGGATTAAAGACAATCTCTTTAACAAGTGGTGCTGGGAAAACTGGTCAACCACTTGTAAAAGAATGAAACTAGAACACTTTCTAACACCATACACAAAAATAAACTCAAAATGGATTAAAGATCTAAACATAAGACCAGAAACAATAAAACTCCTAGAGGAGAACATAGGCAAAACACTCTCTGACATAAATCACAGCAGGATCCTCTATGACCCACCTCCCAGAATATTGGAAATAAAAGCAGAAATAAACAAATGGGACCTAATTAAAATTAAAAGCTTCTGCACAACAAAGAAAACTATAGGCAAGGTGAAAAGACAGCCTTCAGAATGGGAGAAAATAATAGCAAGTGAAGCAACTGACAAAGAATTGATCTCAAAAATATACAAGCAACTCCTGCAGCTCAATTCCAGAAAAATAAACGACCCAATCAAAAAATGAGCCAAAGAACTAAACAGACATTTCTCCAAAGAAGACATACGGATGGCTAACAAACACATGAAAAGATGCTCAACATCACTCATTATCAGAGAAACACAAATCAAAACCACAATGAGGTACCATTTCATGCCAGTCAGAATGGCTGCTATCCAAAAGTCTATAATCATTAAATGCTGGAGAGGGTGTGGAGAAAAGGGAGCCCTCTTACACTGTTGGTGGGAATGCAAACTAGTACAGCCACTATGGAGAACAGTGTGGAGATTCCTTAAGAAACTGGAACTAGAACTGCCATATGACCCAGCAATCCCACTGCTGGACATACACACCAATGAAACCAGAATCAAAAGAGACACGTGTACCCCAGTGTTCATCGCAGCACTGTTTATAATAGCCAGGACATGGAAGCAACTTAGATCTCCATCAGTAGACGAATGGATAAGAAAGCTGTGGTATGTATACACAATGGAGTATTACTCAGCCATTAAAAAGGATACATTTGAATCAATTCTAATGAGGTGGATGAAGCTGGAGCCTATTATACAGAGAAAGTAAGCCAGAAAGAAAAACACCAATACAGTATAATAAAGTATATATATGGAATTTAGAAAGATGGTAATGATAACCCTGTATGCGAGACAGCAAAAGAGACACAGATGTATAGAACAGTCTTTTGGATTCTGTGGGAGAGGGCGAAGGTGGGATGATTTGGGAGAATGGCATTGAAACATGTATATTATCATATGCGAAATGAATTGCCAGTCTAGGTACAGGATGCTTGGGGCTAGTTCACTGGGATGACCCAGAGAAATGGGATGGGGAGGGAGGTGGGAGGGGAATTCAGGATGGGGAACACATGTACACTCATGATGGATTCATGTTGATGTATGGCAAAACCAATACAATATTGTAAAGTAATTAGCCTCCAATTAAAATAAGTAAATTTATATTAAAAAAACCCCAAACAAAAATGGGCCAAAGAACTAAACACACATTTCTCCGAAGAAGACATACAGATGGCTAACAAACATGAAAAGGTGCTCAACATCACTCATTATCAGAAAAATGCAAATCAAAACCACAATGAGGTACCATCTCACACTGGCCAGAATGTTGCCATCCAAAAGTCTACAAACAATAAATGCTAGAGAGGGTGTGAAGGAAAGGGAATCTTCTTAGACTGTTGGTGAGAATGCAAACTGGTACAGCCACTATGGAGAACAGTGTGGAGATTCCTTAAAAAACTGGAACTAGAACTGCCACACAACCCAGCAATCCCACTACTGGGCATACACACTGAGGAAACCAGAGTTGAAAGAGACACATGTATCCCAGTGTTCACTGCAGCACTGTTTACAATAGCTAGGACATGGAAGTAACCCAGATGTCTGTCGGTATGAATAAGGAAGTTGTGGTACATAAACACAATAAAATGTTACTCAGCTATAAAAAAGAACACATTTGAGTCAGTTCTAATGAGGTGAATGAAACTGGAGCCTATTATACAGAGTGAAGTAAGTCAGAAAGAGAAACACCAATACAGTATATTAACACATATATATGAAATTTAGAAAGATGGTAATGATGACCCTATATTCAAGACAGCAAAAAAGACACAGATGCAAAGAATAGACTTTTGGACTGTGGGAGAAGGCGAGGGTGGGACGATATGAGAGAATAGCATTGAAACATGTATATTTATTACCATACGTAAAATAGATGACCAGTGCAAGTTCAATGCATGAAGCAGGGCACTCAAAGTTGGTGCTCTGGGACAACCCAGAGCGATAGGGTGGGGGATTCAGTATGGTGGGACACCTGTACACCTGTGGCTGATTCATGTCAATGTATGGCAAAAACCACCACAATATTGTAAAGTAATTAGCCTCCAATTAAAATAAAGTAATTAATTACATTTTTAAAATGTGCTTGTTAACTAGTATGTCTGATATTATTTCACCATTTGACCATTTTATGAAAGTGCTCATTTGCTAAGTGAGCATGCTATAAAAAGTAACATTTTTTAGAACACCTGCTGAATGTGACATTTCTGTGAAATTAAATGTTATTGCTAATATTTTTCCCAAGCTTCACAAAACTGCATCTACCTTGCTGAACACTTGCTTATTATATTTTAGCTTTACTTAATTTTTGAGATAACATTTTTGATGTTGAATTAGATGTAACCATGAATTAAATAAGTGGAATTACTTGGATTATCAACCAAGCATTTTTTAAAAACTGCACCGTGCAGCTTGAGGGATCTTAGTTCTTACCAGGGATCAAATCCAGGCCACTGCAGTGAAAGTGCCCAGTCCTTACCATTGAACTGTCAAGGAATTCCCAAGCATTTATTCATATATGTTAAAGTTATAGTTTAAACATATTCTATAGCAAGAGATTTATTATTTCCAGAGCACATTTGTCACATTTATGAATTATGACTTTACTTTTCTATTGATATGACTAATAAAGAGTTAAATTTAATTGAGACTTTATGCCTTGTGAATGAGGACTGAGTATGGATTTCTTTTTTTTAAGAGCTATGTGAACATATTTTTCACCATTCTTAATGGTGGTCTTGGTCACCTTTTTAAGTGCAATGCTTCTTAAAACCGAAAACAAAAATGAGTGATTAGTCACACAGTGGAGGACAATAAACCAAACCTTGATCCACAACCACATAAGCACATTTCAGAGGGGATTTTCTCATTAGTTGAGAGGGCTAAATGACTTCTAAATTTTGTTTCAGTTCTTGATTCCCAGGTTTTCAGTTGTCTTTTTTCTTCTCTACTGGCCTAAATATGTCATCAGCCAAACATTTTGGAAATTTCTCAAAAATTTGCAAAAAATCATCTGTATGTTAATAACTAACGAAGATATACTGGACCAACTTAAACTTGTACCAACTTAAATAATGTTATATACACACAAATTCATAGAGAGAAGTACTTTGATTACCAAAATCATTTTAAAAATTAGTGATAGCACATTTGATCACATTACATTCTGTTTTAATATACTTTTAGGTTAAAAAAGGTCTGTTTCTTAAGACATAATTATTTCAAGTATCTCATTTGTTATATTCTAATCCTCAAGATTTTTTCCTGATAAAAGTTGTTTTTCCATCAGGCATTATTTTAATTGTTGTTTTGAAATACTGACTTAATCAGTATAAGTTGCCAAATATTAATATTTTTGGCATATATTCACATCCATTGTTGCAAAGACATATTCTTGTACTTTCATTTTAATTTAAATAGTTTATTTTTTTTCTGACAGCAATAAAAACTTTTTAAAGCTTCCATTAGGCTGTTAACATGTAAATAGGTTAATATAGCTTTCTGACTTGTTACCACGGTATTTTAGCCAAATATTATGAGACTGAGTCTTATATTTTGGCAATGATATACACAATCTGGCTTTTTGTATTTTGAAGATGAAGAATCTAAATAAAAAAAAGAAGTCAGGGATACTAAAGGGCAAGAAGGGAACATGATGCTTTAGTTTGGTTTTAGCTTCTTGATTGGCTTAACTACTTGGAACCTTTGATAGTAGTATTCAGGAGTGTTAGAATTGTTAAACTTGATTTATTGTCTAAAATATGTATGCCCTTTATTATTTCATAACATTTTATCTATTTTATTTTTGGCTGTGCTGGGCCATTGTTGCTGTGCACGGGCTTTCTCAAGTCAGTCTCAGGCTTCTCTTTGTGGTGGCGTTCTCTAGGTGCTCGGGCTTCAGTAGTTACAGCTAGCAGGCTCCAGAGCACCAGCTCAGTAGTTGTAGTGCTCGGGCTTAGTTGCCCTGTGATGTGCGCTTTAATTTTATAACCAACAAGACATTTGAATTAGGATGAAGTGTATTTATTACTGTTGTGTCTATTCTATCCAGGGCTTTGCAGGTGCCACAGTGGAAAGGAATCCTCCTGACAATGCAGGAGATCCAAGAGACATAGGTTAGGTCCCTGGCTCAGGAAGAGTCCCCTGGAGAAGGAAATGGCAACCTACTCCAGTATTCTTGCCTCGAAAATTCCATGAACAGAGGAATCTAGCAGGCTACAGTCCATGGAGTTGCAGAGTCGGACAGGACTGAGCTACTGAGCATGCACACATGCTACTCTATTAAAGATTTGTTTTTCTTACTAGTTTTAAAATACAGTAGGCAGCCTGTACGATAGGTGCTATTTTCATCTTGAGATCTGGGTTTACTCTTTCAGGTAGCATTCTCAGCTACCAGTTATGACTGTTGGAGTCTGCCAGAGTAATTGCATTAAAAAAATCAACCTTGCCTTATTTTAATCTATTTAAATAATAGACTGGTCAAAGGTTTTCAATTGTTTTTCTCCATAAGACTTCATTCATGTTAGTCTCATCAATTCGAATAGTCTTGATCCCGTGATACAATATTTTGAAACAGAAACTTATTTAAGTTCATATTTAACCATAGTAATTAGTATCTAATACTCAGATCATGAGCTCTTTATTGCCAAATTCAGACTTAAATTGAAGAAAGTAGGGAAAACCACTACACCATTCAGGTATGACCTAAATCAAATCCCTTATGATTATACAGTGGAAGTGAGAAATAGATTTAAGGGACTAAATCTGATAGATAAGAGTGCCTGATGAACTATGGAATGAGGTTTGTGATATTGTAGAGGAGACAGGGATCAAGACCATCCCCATGGAAAAGAAATGCAAAAAAGCAAAATGGCTGTCTGGGGAGGCCTTACAAATAGCTGTGAAAAGAAGAGAAGTGAAAAGCAAAGGGGAAAAGGAAAGATATAAGCATCTGAATGCAGAGTTCCAAAGAACAGCAAGAAGAGATAAGAAAGCTGTCCTCAGTGATCAATGCAAAGAAATAGAGGAAAACAACAGAATGGGAAAGACTAGAGATCTCTTCAAGAAAATTAGAGATACCAAGGGAACATTTCATGCAAAGACGGGCTCAATAAAGGACAAATGGTATGGACCTAACAGAAGCAGAAGCTATTAAGAAGAGGTGGCAAGAAGACACAGAAGAACTGTACAAAAAAGATCTTCATGACCCAGATAATCCCGATGGTGTGATCACTCACCTAGAGCCAGACATCCTGGAATGTGAAGTCAAGTGGGCCTTAGAAAGCATCACTACGAACAAAGCTAGTGGAGGTGATGGAATTCCAGCTGAGCTATTTCAAATCCTGGAAGATGATGCTGTGAAAGTGCTGCACTCAATATGCTAGCAAATTTGGAAAACTCAGCAGTGGCCACAGGACTGGAAAAGGTCAGTTTTCATTCCAGTCCCTAAGAAAGGCAATGCAAAAGAATGCTCAAACTACCACACAGTTGCACTCATCTCACACGTTAGTAAAGTAATGCTCAAAATTCTCCAAGCCAGGCTTCAGCAATATGTGAACCGTGAACTTCCAGATGTTCAAGCTGGTTTTAGAAAAGGCAGAGGAACCAGAGATCAAATTGCCAACATCTGCTGGATCATGGAAAAAGCAAGAGAGTTCCAGAAAAACATCTATTTCTGCCTTATTGACTATGCCAAAGCCTTTGACTGTGTGGATCACAATCAACTGTGGAAAATTCTGAAAGAGATGGGAATACCAGACCACCTGACCTGCCTCTTGAGAAACCTGTATGCAGCTCAGGAAGCAACAGTTAGAACTGGACATGGAACAATGGACTGGTTCCAAATAGGAAAAGAAGTAAGTCAAGGCTGTATATTGTCACCCTGCTTATTTAACTTACAGGCAGAGCACATTATGAGAAACGGTGGTCTGGAAGAAGCACAAGCTGGAATCAAGATTGCTGGGAGAAATATCAATAACCTCAGATATACAGATGACACCACCGTTATGGCAGAAAGTGAAGAGGAACTAAAAGCCTCTTGATGAAAGTGAAAATGGAGAGTGGAAAAGTTGGCTTAAAGCTCAACATTCAGAAAAAGAAGACCATGGCATCTGGTCCCATCACTTCATGAGAAATAGTTGGGGAAACAGTGGAAACAGTGTCAGACTTTATTTTTTGGGCTCCAAAATCACTGCAGATGGTGATTGCAGCCAGGAAATTAAAAGGCGCTTACTCCTCCTTGGAAGAAAAGTTATGACCAACCTAGATAGCATATTCAAAAGCAGAGACATTACTTTGCTAACAAAGGTCTGTCTAGTCAAGCCTATGGTTTTTCCAGTGGTCATGTATGGATGTGAGAGTTGGACTGTGAGGAAAGCTGAGCACCGAAGAACTGATGCTTTTGAACTGTGGTGTTGGAGAAGACTCTTGAGAGTCCCTTGGACTGCAAGGAGATCCAACCAGTCCATTCTAGAGGAGATCAGCCCTGGGTTTTCTTTGGAAGGAATGATGCTAAAGCTGAAACTCCAGTACTTTGGCTACCTCATGGGAAGAGTTGACTCACTGGAAAAGACTTTGATGCTGGGAGGGATTGGGGGCAGGAGGAGAAGGGGACGACAGAGGATGAGATGGCTGGATGGCATCACTGACTCGATGGCCTTGAGTCTGAGTGAACTCCGGGAGTTGGTGATGGACGGGGAGGCCTGGCGTGCTGCGATTCATGGGGTCAAAAAGAGTCAGACACGACTGAATGACTGAACTGAACTGAGCTGACAGGTGCATACATTCTCAGTCGCTAAGTTGCATCTGACTCTTTTCAATCCCATGGACTATAGCCCACCAGGCTCCTCCGTCTATGGGTCTTCCCAGGCAAGAATACTGGAGTGGGTTGCCATTTCCTTCTCGAGGAGATCTTTCAGACCCAGGGATTGAACCCACTTCTGCAGTTGCTGCATCAGGAGGCAGATTCTTTACTACTGAGCCACTTGGGAAGCCCATCTAATGCATATATAGCACAAAGTTCTGGAGATAGACAATGATGATAGCTGCATAGTAATATAAATGTAGTTAATATCACTAAACTGTATGTATACTTAAAAATGGCTGTGGAAATTTTCATGTTCTGTATATTTTGTTACAATAAAAAAATAATGGCATCATCCTGATAAGTTTGGTTCCTGGAGAAGGGCATGGCAACCCACTCCAGCACTCTTGCCTGGAGCATCCCCATGGACAGAAGAGCCTGGTGGGCTATAGTCCATGGAGTTGCAAAGAGTCAGACATGACTGAAGTGACTTAGCAAGTATGCATGTGTAAGTTTGGTTAATGATTTGTTGTTGTTGAGTCACTAAACTGTGTTTGACTCTTTGTGACCCCATGGACTGCAGCACCCCAGGCCTTGCTATCCCTCACCATCTCCCGGAGTCTGCTCAACTTCATGTCCATTGAATCAGTGATGCTATCCAACCATCTCATCCTCTGTCGCCCTCTTCTTTTGCTTTCAGTCTTTCCCAACACCAGGGTCTTTTCTAATGAGTTGACTCTTCACATCAGGTGGCAAAGTATTGAAGCTTCAGCTTCAACATCAGTCCTTCTAATGAGTATTCAGTGTTGATTTCCTTTAGGATTGCTTGGTTTGATCTCCTTGCTGTCCAAGGGACTCTCAAGAGTCTTCTCCAGTACCATAGTTTGAAAACATTAGTTTTTGGCACTCAGCCTTTTTTATGGTCCAACTCTTAGATCCGTACATTACTACTGGAAAATCCATAGCTTTGATCATATGGACCTTTGTTGGCAAAGTGATGTCTCTACTTTTTAATGTACTGTGTAGGTTTGTCCAGCTTTTCTTCCAAGGAGCCAAGTGTCTTTTAATTTCATGGCTGCAGTTATCATTCGCAGTGATTTGGAGCCAAAGAAGATGAAATCTGTCATTGTTTCCACTGTTTCCCTGTCTATTTGCCATGAAGTGATGGGACCAAATGCCATGATCTTAGTTTTTTGAATGTTGAATTTTAAGTTATCTTTTTCACTCTCCTCTTTCACCCTCATCAAGAGCCTCTTTAGTTTCTCTTCACTTTCTGCCTTTAGAGTGGTATTATCTGCATATCTGAAGTTGTTGATATTTCTCCCAGCAATCTTGATTCCAGCTTGATTCCATTTGTTAAAATACGTAAAGAATTTAGATTATTGCCTGATCCATATTAAGTGCTTCTAATACATATATATCCAATAATATATAAAAACAATTATATGCTGTAAACAAGTAGGATTTATCCCAGGTATGCAAGACTGATTCAACATTCAAAAGTCGTTTAATGTAACTCATCTCATCAACAGAGTAAAAAAGAAAAATTACTAGTTCCTAGTAATGGCACCCCACTCCAGTACTCTTGCCTGGAAAATCCCATGGGCAGAGGAGCCTGGAAGGCTGCAGTCCATGGGGTCGCAAAGAGCGACTTCACTTTCACTTTTCGCTTTCATGCATTGGAGAAGGAAATGGCAACCCACTCCAGTGTTCTTGCCTGGAGAATCCCAGGGATGGGGGAGCCTGGTGGGCTGCCATCTATGGGGTCGCACAGAGTCGGACACGACTGAAGCAACTTAGCAGTAGACTAGGAATAGAGGGAACTTCCTCCACTTGAGAAAGAGCATCTACAAAAACCTAAAGTTAACATCAGACTTAATGGTGAGAAATTTGAGACTTTCCCACTAAGATTAGGAACAAGGCAAGAGTGTTCTATCTAGCCATACCCGTTCACAAGATACAAGATATTACTTACTAATTGAGCTGTGATCTGAATTTTTGAGCACCAGACCATATGTTGAAATCCTAACTCCCAAAAGTCATGTTATTAGTAGGTGGAATCTTTGGCAAATGATTAGGTCATGAGGATGTAGCCCTCATGAATGGGATTACTGCCCTAATAAAAAAGATCATGCAGAGGTCCCTACCATCTTCCACTATGTGAAAATACAATGAGAAGTCTGTAACCTGAAAGAGAGTCCTCACTGAACCATACTGACATCCTGGTCTCAGAATTTCAGCCTCCAGAACTGTGAAAAATAAGTTTCTGTTGTTTATAAACTACCTGGTCTGTGATACTTCGTTACAGCAGTCCAATATCTTAGCCCAATAGACTAAGACAGCTAATGTAAGGTACAAGAAGAGGAAATAAGAGTTCAGATTGAGAAGGACTGCCTTCACAAGCATGTTAAAAATTACATTAATTGGCATTTTGAAAATATTTTAGTAACTTAAAAAAATTGTCATTAGAATAAGAGGAATGTTTACTTATATAATTATCTTACCTATGAGTGTAAGAATTATAATATCCCTTCCATTTTTTTAAAATAGCAGCTTTACTGAGATATAATTCACATACCATCTAGTTCACTCTTTCAAGATATACAGTTCAGTTTTTAATATATTCATAGATATGTGCACCCATTACCAGTCAGTTTTAGAACAATGTCATTAGAATGGTTGATTCTTTCTTTTTGAACTTCGATTTTTAGGATTTTTAAAAAACCATTCTAACCTTTTACAAATGCCCAATTCAGTGACATTGCTGCTGGAGGAGACTCTTGAGCATCCCTTGGACAGCAAGGAGATCAAACCTAAAGGAAATCCTAAAAGAAATCAACCCTGAATATTCATTGGAAGGACTGATGCTGAAGCTGCAATACTTTGGCCACCTGATGCGAAGAGCTGACTCACTGGAAAAGACCCTGATGCTGGGAAAGATTGAGGGCAGGCGGAGAAGGGGCGAAAGAGGATGAGATGGTTGGATGGCATCATTGACTCAGTGGACGTGAGTTTGACCAAACGCCAGGAGACAGTGAAGGACACAGAAGCCTGGCGTGCCACAGTCCAGGGGGTCACAAAAGTCGCATGTGACTGAGTGAACAACAACAAAGAACATTCACAGTGCTCTGCAGCTATCACCCTCTCCATTATCAGAACTTTTAATCATTCCAAACAAAAACTTTGTACCCACTAGACATTAGCTTCCTATTCCTCTTCTCTCCTGACAAGTTCTTCCCAGCTCCTGGCAACCACCATTCTACTTTCTGTTTTTATGAGTTTGACTATTCTGCCTCCCTCATACATTTGAAATCATGCAATATTTGTCCTTCTGTATCTGGCTTATTTCACTTAGCATATAACATCTTCAGAGTTCATCCATGTTGTAGCACGTGTCATGGTTTCATAGTTTTGTTCCTTTTTAAGACTGAATGATATTCCACTGTCTGTATGCGCCACTTTCATTTATGTATCACCTGTCAGTGGATATTCGGGTTGATTCCACCTTTTGGCTGCTGTGAATAATGCTGCTGTGAACACTGGTGTGCAAATACTTGAGATCCTGTTTTCAATTATTTTGGGCGTATACCCAAAAGTGGAACTGCTGGGTTTTATGGTAATTAGGTTTTAATTTTCTGAAGAACTTCCATACTGTTTTCCACAAAGCTGTACCATTTTATATTTCCATCAGTAAGGTACAACTGTTCCAATTTTTTCATATCTTCACCAAGACTTGTTATTTCCTATTTTTATAACAGATATCCTAATGACTAGTGATGTTGAACATCTTTTCAGGTACTAATTAGCCATTTGTATAACTTCTTTTGAGAAATGTCTATTCAAATTTTTTCATCTTTTTAAATTGGGTTGGTTTTTCTGTTGTTTAGTTGTAGGAGTTCTTTATATATTCTGAATATTAATCCCTATCAGATATATGCTTTACAAATTTTTCTCCCATTCTGTGGGTTGTTTTTTCACTCTCTTAGTAGTGTCCTTTGATTTCACAAAAATTTTAATTTTGATGACATCCAACTTATGTATTTTTGTTTGGTTGATATTTTAATGATATTACAAATGGAATTTTTAAAATTCCTTTTCAGATTGTTTGTTTTTATTATATTGAAATGTGACTGATTTTTGTGTGTTGATTTCGCATCCTGCAACTTTGCTGAATGTATTTATTTGCTCTGTCAGATTTCTTTTTTTTCTTAGACTGAGGGTTTTCTACATAATAAGATTGTCATCTATGAACAGAAATGATTATACTTCTTTCTTTTCAACTTGGATGCCTTTTATTTCTCTTTCTTGCCCAGATTAACTGACTAGAACATCCAATACTATGTTGGAAAGTGGTAAAGGAGGCCTTTTTTATCTTATTCCTGATCTTATAGGAAAAGCTTTGTCTTTCAGCCCTGAAAATGATATTAGCTGTGGGTTTTTCATATAGGCCCTTATCATGTTGAGGAAGTTTGCTTCTGTTCCTAGTGTTCAGAATATTAATATCATGAAAGGATGTTGAGTTTTGTCAAATGCTTTTTCTATATCAATTATCCTAATCATGTGGCTTTTCTGCCTTCATTCTATGAATGTAGTATGTAACTCTGATTGACAGTCTTGTGTCTCTGGAATAAATTCCATTGGTCTTGATGTTTAATCCTTGTAATATATTGCTGAATTTGTTAACCACTATATTTTACTGTCATTTTTTTTATAGTAACTTCTTTCCTTGCCAATTTCTTACCCAAAAGATGGTTCTCTTGCTACACAAATTGTTCTGTGACATAGAAAAACAATTAGGCATTCTCCAGTTTCATTATATGAAGGAAATAAATATAATTCTGTTAAAAATACCCAACAAAACATCAAAAAGGGAAATTGTGAGTTGTCATATCCAAATGGGACATGGATTGTCTCATATATAATTATTAACTATTTAATAAGCATTTATTGAGAATTTAGTATGTTCCAGGCAGTGTCAAAGTTGTTCTCAAGGTGTTTACAAATGTGGAAGGGGAGACTAGTTAACTGCTGATTACAATACAGTTTGATATAATATTATAATAGAGATATCCATGGGTGCTATATGATTACATAGGAGGGTACCTAATTCAAAAAGAAGATGAAAGGAAAGTGTGTTATTGTCTCAAATGATAAGTAGGAATTATCCAGAAAAAGGAGAGGACTGTTTCATACAGAGGACTATCAATCATAATAACAATGAAAAAGCATACTATTTGAAAAACTACTAAGATTTCCAAGGTGGAGAATCTGTATGAAAAAGTATTGAGAAATGACATTTTTGAGATAAGGAAGGGCCAGTTTGTAGACGCAATTTAGGAGACTGAATGCTTCTTTATTTTTTTGAAAGAACTTGGGAATCATTGAAAGATTTTAAACCAGGAAGTCATATGAACAAATTTTTGTTTTAAACAGATAATCCTAGCAAAATGTGGACTATGGTTTGAAGGATGGAATGGAAATGGAGGGAAAGGAGACTAAAGGCAAAAAGACAGGAAATGATTGCATAAATCCAGACAGGAAGTGACTGCATTAATCCAGGCCAGAAGCAATGAAGGTCTAGACTTAAACTGTGGCAGTGGAAATGGAAGAGGGAGACTGATTTTTAAAGTATTTAATAATTAGAATCGAAAGGTGTTGATGTTCAAATAGAAGTGTGAGGATGGGTTGTTGGAAATTAAATTGGTTGGCTTGATAAATTTGGAGGAAAGTGATCAGAGAATCAGTAGAGAACAGTAGTGAGAAGGAGTAGCAGGTGATATGAAGGAATGAAACTTAACGGAGTAGTAGTTTTTTTAACATGAGGGTGAAATAACGCTATCAGACAAGTCCAGAAAGTAAGCCATTTTATAAGACATTGCATAGCCTGGTCTCTTCCACAAGCCAATTTCACTGGGGGACAGGAGACCAGGAGAGAATGAAAGACTGTTTTAGTTTAAAAGAGACCAAAAAATTTTAAAACCAAATGTATGACATAAACTTTAATTAGAGTGCAGATTGAAAAAGTAACTGTAAAACAGACATTATGGTACAATTTAGAAATTTGCATATTGAATAGATATTATATGTTCTTAGTGAATTTTTATGAATTTTAACAATATCATAATTATATTGGGATTATGTAGGAGAATGTCCTTATTTTTAGGAGATGCATGTTGAAGTATTTAGGGATGAATAATTGTAATGTCTGTAATTAAAGACAGGGATTTAGGAAAGAAGAAAAAAATTGCAAAACATTAATAATAGTTTGATATAGGTGGTGGGTATAGAGTTGTTTACTAAGCTTTCAGTTTCAGATTCAAACTTCAGCTTGCCATGCCAGCAGCTGTTTATGTAGCATTTGCATTGTATTAGATATTATAAGTAATCTAAAGATGATTTAGCCTATATGGGTGGATACGTGTAGGTTATATGCAAATATTACGGTATTTTATATAAAGGACTTGAGTGTCCTCAGATTTTGGTATCTGCAGGTCCTGAAATCACTCTCCCCATGGATTCCGAGGGACGACATTTTCAATTCCTGATTAAATTTTAAAGTATAAGATCCTCAATTTTTGATAGTTTATTACCAGTGAGAAACTTTGTTTATGTAAAAATGTGAAAGCATTTTTCTCAGCCATTAAAAAACTTAAAACAATTGAAATTATAATTCCAAAAACTCATCCTTTTTAAATTGAACTGTAGTTGATTTACAATGTTATATTCATTTCAGGTGTACAACATAGTGATTCAATATTTATAGATTATATTCTATTTAATGTCATTACAAAATAATGACATATTTCCCTGTGCTGTATAATATATCCTGTTTATTTGTTTATAATTTTTATTGGTGTATAGTTGACTTACAATACTGTGAATTCGTTTCTTCTGTACAGCAAATCAGTTATCCATCTACCCACTCTTTTTCAGATCATTTTCCCATATAGGCTGTTGCACAGTATTGAGTAGAGTTTCCTGTGCTGTACAGTTAGTTATCTGTTTTACATAGAGTACTGTGTATATGTCAATCCCCATTTCCCAACTTGCCCTTCCCCGTCTTACCCGATGGTGACCATAGTTTTTCTTTCTGAAATTTTTTGTTTATGCGTTTTCGGCTGTGCTGGGTCATTGCTGCTGCTCAGATTTTTCTCTAGCTGTGGCCAGCAGGGGCTGCTCTTCATTGCAGTGCTCAGGCTTCTCATTGCGGTGACTTCTCTTGTAGAGAAAAGGCTCTGGGGCTCGTGGGCTTTGGTAGCTGTACATGTTGCCTCGGTAGTTGTGGTCCCCAGGTTCTAGAGCACAGGCTTGTGGTGCACAGTCTTAGTTGCTCTGCGGCACGCGGGATCTCCCCAGACCAAGGATCGAACCCGTGTCTCCTGCGTTGGCAGGCGGCGTCTTTACCACTGAGCCACAGGGAAGCCTAAATCTGTTTTCTACATCTGTAACACCATTTCTGTTTTGTAGATAAGTTCATTTGTACCCTTTACATTTTTTTATTTTTATTTTCTAAGATTATTTATTTATTTTGACTGTGCTAGGTCTTCATTGCTGCAGTGGGCTCAGGCTTTCTCCAGCTGTGGCGAGCGTGGGCTACTCCTTGTTGAGGTCTGCCGGCTTCTCATGGTGGTGGCCTCTCTTGTTGTGGACCACAGGCTCTAGGCATGTGGGCTTCAGTAGTTGCAGCACACGGGTTCGGTAGTTGTGGCACATGGGCTTAGTTGCTCCACAGCCTGTGAGATCTTCCTGGATTAGGGATTGAACCCATGTTCCCTGAATTGGCAGGTGTATTCTTAACCACTAGACCCCCAGGGAAGCCCTGTACCCTTTTTTTAGATTCCACATATAAGCAATATCATATGGTATTAGTCTTTCTCTGTCTGACTTACTTCACGCCATATGACAATCTCTAGGTCCATCCATGTGGCAAATGGCATTATTATTATTATTTTTAATGGCTGAGCAATATTCCATTGTGTATATATATATCACATCTCCTTAAACCAGTTGTCTGTTGATGGGCACTTGGGTTGTTTCCATGCCTTGGCTATTGTAAATGGTTCTGCCATGAACGTTGGGGTGCACGTATCTGTTCAAATTGTGATTTTTCTCTGGATATATGCCTAGGGGTGAGATTGCTGGGTCATGTGGTACCTCTGTTTTTAGTTTTCTAGGAAACCCCTGTACTGTTTTCCGCAGTGGCGGTACCAATTTACATTCCCGCCAACAATGTAAAAGGGTTCCTTTTTCTCCACGCCCTCTCCAGCATTTATTGTTTGTAGACTTCTTGATGGTGGCCATTCTGACTGGTGCTTATTTATTCTATATATAGTAGTTTGTGTCTCTCAATCTCATTCTCCTATTTCACCCCTCACTCCTTTCCCCACTGATAACCACTAGTTAGTAGTTTGCTCTCTGTATCTGTGAGTCTGTTTTTGTCAAACACATACCCTTTAATTGAAAAATATAATTGAAAAAAGATAATTTTCTCCCTCTTTTGGTGGTCCTTTCAAAGGCTGTGTTTCTCAACTTTAAAGGATAAGAAGTCTCAACAGGTGTGACTAAAATAAAAATAAAAAATAACATACTTTTAAAAGGTAATCTTAAATTTAAAAAGCAAATATCAGCTTTGTGAAATGACAGTATTATAACCAGTGAGATTTTCCCCAAGTTACCATGAGAACTAGTAAGAACATTCCCACTATCTAACACAAATTCAGCTGCATTCAACTTACCGTATTTCAGTGAGATAATAAGACAAATGCACAAAGGTGAATTGGGCAGAATGGTTCACTCAAGAATGAATATACTTAACAACAAAAACATTTAGAAACTACCTAAATGTCTACAGTTAGGGAGCTGGTTTAATAAACTATGATAAAGTTCTATAATGGATAATCAGCCACTAAAAATGAGAATATAATAAATACTTTTTTGAGAATGAAAAGGTGCTCACAGTTTACTGTTGAGTGAAACATTAGATTAGAGGGCAACAGTAAGAGTAGTTAACTCTGCATGTTAGGATTTGAAGTAATTTTTACTTGGTCTCAACTTCTTTTTTTTTTTGTCTTCAGTAATCATGTATGATTTTGATATTCATAAGGGAGATGGAACTGTTTTCATTTTAGGAAAACAAATGCAAACAACTGACCTGGAAAATTGTTTTCAGTAATTCTTTAAATTGTTCTCCGTAAGAATTAAGTAAGAATTTCAGTAAGTCTTTATTATTTAAAGAGCTCATTACAAATTGTTAAGAAAAAAATGGAAGATCCCAGTAGGGATGAGCAGAGAACCTGAACAGACAATTCAAAACATAGAAAACAGAGGTGATAAACAAGCATTAAGGATCACTATTCAGATTTACTTGTAAGCAAGGAACTGTACATTTAAATAATGAGCTAACATTTATTTGCTTATCAAACTAGAAGTTTGCCACCATGTTATTATAATAAATTAATAATTAATAAATATCAGTAAATTGTTACATCCCTTTGATAGTTTTCACAATTGAAGGTTATGTTGCAACCTGGAAAAATAGAGCATGTGAGTGAAATAGAATGAATGGTAGTTCACGTGCCACAACTAAGCCCAAATGCAGGCAAATAAATAAAGTAATTAAAGCAATAAATTTAAAAATTAATCTAGGAATTAAACAAACAAACAAAAACAATATTGGGAAGGGGACGGGGGAAGTAAATTGCAAATATTATAACATTTCACTCTTAAAGACTTCAGCATGCCTCTCCTAAGAAAAAAGGTGTTCCCCTACATAACTCCCCTCCCCGCCGAAAAAGAATACTAGGGAAGTGTTCTGCATGTTCTTCCTTATTAATAATTTCTAGTTGTTGAATTTTTTTGTTTTGAATTTAAAATTAGAGTAAAATAATTTTATTTGCTTTTTCTTTTGCAGAGATAGCTGTAGCAGAATTTCACAAAAAAATCAAAGAAGCTTTTGAAGTGTTTGACCATGAATCAAATAATACAGTGGATGTGAGGTTTGGAGATGTTTCCTTCTAATTCTAAATTGCCGATACAACTGGTGAAATAGAAGATGGTTCATTTCTCTTTCTACATTCTTTGAATTTACTATGCTAAAGTATTTATGTTTCTGTGCTGGCCAAAAAGTCTTTTCTAGCTGCTGTTTTGTATCAGTACTGTTTCTTAGTCTTCATAATCTAGTGGAAAGACTATATGTCCACATTGCCTATTCTAATCTATAGACTAAATTCTGTGAATGAGACAAACTTGTATACTATAGCTTTAGTGCTGGACACACAGTTGACACTCAGTAAATATTAGTTTACTTTTACAATACATAGAATGTATTTACTTTTAGAATACATAGATATGTGGCATTCACTGGTGGCCTAGTGGTTAGAATTCTGAACTTTCACTCCCGTGGTTTGGGTTCATTTCCTGGACGGGGAATTGAAATCCCACAAACAGTGCAGTGTGGCAAAAAACAAAACCAAACCAAAAACCATAGCTATGTATTATCAGGCATAAATGGGATATTATAGAGAAGGATTAATAATTCTCAAACATGATGCACTCCTCAAGTAAAATAACAAAAAGAACCAAAACAAAAGAACATAAAAAGATGAGAAAAAAAACACGAATACTGGTAGATTTAGAATAGAGGACAGGAGACAAAGAATAGTTTGAAAAAAAGAGGCAAAAGATAGAGGAGATTATGCATGTTGTAGAATCTGTGCCACACATGTACATCAAAGAAAGATAATGAAATCATCCTTCCAGGAAGCCAAGCTGATTGAGAAATATTTGATGTGATCACAATCTCAAGAGTTAGAACTCAGTATGGAGGCCAACAAAACAGTGGGAAATGATTTTTAAATGGTTTTGGCAAGAACCATTTGATGCTTGTAAACCAGCCCCATCACTTCCAGACTGGTCAGGGGACTAAATGCTTTAAATTTGAGCTAGACTGAATGAACAATATGAGTATGACCGATTGTAACTACAGTCATCCTTCAGTATCCACAAGGTATTGGTTCCAAGATACCCACCTCCACCCTCCTCCTCTCCACCCCACCCTTCATGGACTTCACAGGATAGTCTCCTGTTTTGAGGGGAGGCTTCCAAAAAGTAGCAGTAAAGAGAAAATCTCCCAAATCCCTTAGAGCAGTGATGCCTGCCATTTTTTGGTGAAAGGGCCAATTCAGGGGACATAAACATGCTTATGAGGAGGGCATGACAGCCCACTCCAGTATCCTTGCCTGGAGAATCCCTTGGACAGAGGAGCCTGGTGGGCCACAGTCCATGGGGTCGCAGAGAGTCAGACATGACTAAAGCGGCAGAGCATACACGCAAACACGCTCATGGGCTTCCCTGGTGGCTCCGCTAGTAAAGAACCAGCGCACCCATGCAGGAGATGCGAGAGACTTCGGTTCTATCCCTGGGTTGGGAAGATCCCCTAGGAAATGGCAACAAACCCCAGTATTGTTGCCTGGGAAATCCCATGGACAGAGGAGCCTGGCGGGCTATAGTCCATGGGGTCACAAAGAGTTGGACACAACTGAGCGCACATGCACACACACACACACACACACACACGCTTATGGGACGCATCTTTCTTCCCACTCAGAATTAAAATAATTGTCCTGAGACCCAGCGGGAAAGTGTATGTTCTCACTTAAATTGTCTGCTTTATAAAAGAAAGACAGTTACCAGGAAAATTGGCATAGTTTTTAGCACTGAAATATCCAAGTGGTAGCAACATGGAATGATGCAATTTCTGGTCTTTATTCCTTCTGCTAATTCGTATAGCACTTTAAAGTTTACAGTGAGCATTCTCATGCTGCCAGTATCATTACTATCTGCTTTTTATAAATTAGCCAGGAAGCAAAGTGACTTGCCAAAGATGGAATAACAGGATAACGACGCAGTTGAAACTCAGATTAGTTTCTTCTGTTTGGGGCAGCTGTGCCTCAGCCCTGGGAGAGGCTCAGGGGACGTAGTGCTGAAGTAAAGTCTGGTCCTGCTTTTCTTAGCTTTAGCGGGCTCTTCTATTTGTAAAAACAGTTAATCTTGCTCAAATTTATTTTGGCTTATGGTTAAAAGTGAAGGTCTAAATAGACTCTCCTTTTCCAAATTACTAAGCCATTCCATTTATTTATCTCTTGAATTATTAGATTCATTTTATAATATACTACATTTTCTATAATTGCATCTGATTTGGGTTACGTATTCTGACCTATTGCCTTACCTCATGACCATATACTAGGACAAGTAGTGAAAGTGAAAGTGTTAGTCGCTCAGTCACGTCCAACTCTGCGACCCCATGGACCCCACCAGGCTCCTCTGTCCATGGAATTCTGGAGTGGGTTGCCATTTCCTTCTCCAGGGGATCTTCCAACCTGGGGATCGAACCCCGGTCTCCTGCATTGCAGGCGGATTCTGTACCGTCTCAACCACCAAGGAAGCCATGCTAGGACAATCCTACATTAATTGCTCTCAATTTATATAGTATGCTTTACTATCTGATAGAACTAGTCTCTTCATTACTCTTCTTTTTGAGCATTTTAATTAAGAATTGAAGGCAGGGGACTTCCCTGGTGGTCCAGTGGTTAAGACTTCGCCTTCCAGTGCGGTTCGATTCATGGTTGGGGAGTTAAAATCCCACCTGCCTCGCAGCCCCAAAACCAAAAAAAAACCCAGAAGCAATATTGTAACAAATTCAATAAAGACTTTAAACATTAAAATTAAAAAAAAAAAAAAATTGAAGGCAGTATTCTGGGTAGATTGAGTAAAGAGGTGTCTGAATGGGGTAAGAGTTCCAGAGACAGAAATAGCTTGGCTTGGAAGAGAGAGTTGTTCCTTGAGAGACTTACTGGGCTTTTGACTGTTTCTGCCCTGTCGTGTGCTTGATCCCTCAGTGACGCTGTTTCTCTTGAAGGGCAGACCAGCACCCCTTATCTCGGCTTTGCATGAATTGGAAACTTTTAATTTGAAATTTTATTACTTTAGGTGGAGTGGAGGTATGGTACTGTGACTGCCAGGCAGCCGGTGGGTTTTGTTTTGTTTTCGTTTTTTTTCATCATTGTGTAAAACGTTATTAAATGAGCTGCTTTCCTCCTGGCTCTGAGGGACAACCTGGGGACTGGAATCAGACTTTCTGAGTTCATTCCTAGCTTTGTCACTCTAACTTATTTACTTACTCACTCTAACTTATTTGAAAGTGGAAGTGAAGTTGCTCAGTCGTGTCCAACTCTTTGCAACCCCATGGACTGTAGTCTAAAAGGCTCCTCCGTTCATAGGATTTTCCAGGCAAGAATGCTGGAGTGGGTTGCCATTTCCTTCTCCAGGGGATCTTCCCGACCCAGGGATCGAAGAGTAACTTATTTACTCTTATTTAAATAAGAGTAACTTATTTACTCTTTCTGTGCCTCAGTTTTTACATTTGCCACATAGGACTGATATAAGTTAGTAGGTCTCAAAATGGTTTGGAGAATCCTGTGTATCCCTAGGATTCTTTCAGGAGTCTGTGAAATCAAAGCTATTCTTGTAATAAATCGGAGACAGTATTTGCTATTTTCATTCTCATTTTTCACAAGTGTATATTGGAGTTTTTTCAAAAGCTGCATGTGTGATATTGCAACAGATTGAAGGCAGAGCCAGAAAGGAGAATCCAGCTGTCTTCTGTTAAGCCAGACGTTAAAGCAGACATGTACAACACTACCATTCTTCTAATTAAATTGATTTTTTGTTTTGGAAAATATAGTTATTTTTCACACACAAGAAATATTTATGTAAGCAAATATGGGACTTCCCCAGTGGCTCAGCAATGAAGAATCCACCTGCAATGCAGGGAAAGTGGGTTCAATCCCTGGGTCGGGAAGATCCTCTGGAGGAGGAAATGGCAACCCACTTAGTATTCTTGCTGGGGAAATCCCAAGGACAGAGGAATCTGGTGGGCTATGGTCCATGGGGTCATAAAGAGTCAGACACAACTGAAGCCACTGAGCACATATAATGAGTTTATTGTTATTTCTATGAATTTGACAGCAAGGAGATCAAACTAGTCAATCCTAAAGGAAATCAGTCCTGAATATTCATTGGAAGGACTGATGCTGAAGCTGAAACTCTAATACTTTGGCCACCTGATTCAAAGAACTGACTCATTGGAGAAGACCCTGATGCTGGGAAAGATTGAGGGCAGGAGGAGAAGGGGACGACAGAGGATGAGATGGTTGGATGGTATCACTGACTCGATGGACATGAGTTTGGACTTGCTGGACATGAGTTTGAGCAAGTTCAGGGAGTTGGTGACAGGGAAGCCTGATGTGCTGTAGTCCATGGGGTTGCAAAGAATTGAATGTGACTGAGTAACTGAACTGAGCTGGATGAATAATAAACATTTTTAAACTTTGAGGTTTAATTTTTAATATTAAGTGTAATTCACATAAACAAAAGCTCTTTGTGAGTCTGAATAACTTTTAAGAATGTAAAAGGGGTTCTGAGACCAAAAGTTTGAGAACCACTGTTGTCAGTGGACATTTCTAAAGCTCTTAGAACAATATTAACTTAGAACAAATTAATTTGGGATTTAAAGCTTAGAACAATAGAACAATATTAGCTCATATTATTATTCTACTCTATATTCTTAAAGTAAATAATTTAGACTTGTTTTTCCTCTATTTAATCTGGATTAGCAATGTTATATTGTATTCTCCTAAGAACATTTTACTTAAAGCTGTGTGTTCTGTTTTGATCTTTTCAGTTCTGAAGCAGTTTGTTTTATTTTCCATTTTCCTTGTAAAATAGTTTTTGAAAGTTGCATCTTGAAAAACGTCATGGCAGGTTTTTAATAGTATTTTGCCTCATACAAGCATAAACCATTATACATTTTGACTTGCATACATTTTCCTGCTCTGTGTTCAGATTTCAATCAAAAGCATGACTGAAAATTAAATTTTTGACTAGATAATATATAAGGTAAAATTCTAAAGGTACAAAGAATATATAGTGATAGGTAGACTTTCACCTGGCTCTCTGGTTCCCCTTCCTAAAGGCAAGATTCATTATAATTTTCTCTAATACTTCCAGAGATAGTCCATGCAAGTACAGATGTGTGTGTATTTTTTATTTTGATAAATATACTTAACAAAATTTACCATTTTAACCATTTTTAAGTGTGTGTGGCTGTGTGTTAAGTCGCTCAGTCATGTCTGACTTGTTGTGACCCCGTGGACTGTAGCCCATCAGGCTCCTCTGTCCATGGAATTCTCTAGGCAAGAATACTAGAGCGGGGAGTGGGTTGCCATTCCCTTCTCCAGGGGATCTTCCCGACCAAGGGATCGAACTCGGGTCTCCCTCATTGTAGGCAGATTCTTTACTGTCTGAGCCACTAGGAAAGCTCTTTTAGGTGTATAGTTTGGTGGTATTGAGTATATTTACATTATTTCCATCCATCTTCAGGACTTTTTTATTTTCCCAAACTGAAACTCCATACCCTTTAAACAGCACCTCCCCATTCTCCCTTCTCCTTAGCTCCTGGCAGCTACCATTCTACTTTGTGTCTCTATGAGTTTGACTATACTAGGTACCTCACTGTGTCTGGTTTATTTGACTTAGCATAATGTCTTCAGGGTTCTTCCTTGTTGTAACTCGTATCAGAATTCCATTCCTTAAGACTGAATAATATTCCACTGTGTGTATATAACACACTTTGTTTTTTCAGCTCTCTGTCCATGGACATTTGGGTTGTTTCCACCTTTTGGCTGTTTGAATAATGCAAATTTTATGCAGTCCAGCAACCCCAGGTAGCCTTTTGCTAATGCAGAGAATCTCTTTTTCACTGCTATTATCTCAACTTAGCATGAGTCTCTGGGGCTCACAACACCCAGTATTCATCTATTTCACTGATAAGGAGACTTAAGTTTCTTAAGCAACTGGCAAGAACCTTGAGTGTATTAGATCTTGTCTAAAATTCAATGAGAAGTATATGATAAGAACTTTTTGGTAATGATTTAGAAATAACTCTTAAGAGGATTGGAGGTGCCATAAATATTACTTCACTTTTAATACTATTTTTGAAGAGAAGTTAATATAGCATTTCACAGTTCATCTTTATCAGGTTGTAAAAGTGTGGGGAATATAGAGAAATTGCATGGACAGTTTCCCCAAGCAATTATTGTCAGAGAAAGCTTGGGGTCACTCAAAGAGCTTTTGAAAAACTGCATAGGTAAATAGATCTGCATTTGTGGCTTGGAAAAGTATATTATAAAAAGAGGAATGGGGTTGTTAGACCCACAGACCTGTTGATAGGGAGTGAATTTTTATAATTTTCTTCATACAGTGATAATTCACATGCATGAATAAAATGAATGATGAAATAAAACTACATGAGTAACTTGGATAAATTTGAAAAATGTTAAGTTTAAAATATTACAAAAGAAAGTGAAAATTATGATGAAGGAGGAAAGAGACAGAACAGGCTCCATCTTGAAAGCAGGACTCCATCTTGGGCCAGACTGTGGACTTTGATCTATATGCCCAGTATCTATGGGAACAACATACTAACTGGAAAACCAGACCCCCAGATGGAAGAGCCCCAGGGCTCGTACCTACACTCTCCTGAGCCTAAAACAATATCCCAATTATCTGTGTAACCAAATAGAATCATAAATTCTATTATGCTTACTGGGGTATGACCACAGGCCTATTGATAATTGTTCACTGTTAACTACCTAGGCTTAAGGCATAGAATCGGGTTAACTTTGATTGTATCTTTCTTTTCCTTTGTTCAGACTAGTTTCAGAGAATTTGGGGAGGTGGGTTTGAGCACGTACACTTAGGGTATATAAGGTTTTCACAAAAACTGGTCGGGGTCCTTGGCTAAGAGGAGACTCTGCCTTGGGCCCGCTGGTGTAATAAACTGCACTCCACTGTCTGCATTGTCCTTCTGAGTGAGTTTGTTTCCTGGAACGCATGGCTACAACAGTGAAAACCACATAATATAAATTTTAAATATACAAAGTGATAGTCTATTCTTTATGAAGACAACATTCATGAGCATGATAAACAGTATCCTTAGAGTAGTGGTTGCATCTGAAGATGGAGGGACAGGAATGATGAGCAGAACTTTAGCTGTTTCTGCAATGTTTTATTGTTAGGGAACAAATGTGGCAAAATGTTAACTTCTATTTAATCTTGGCATTGGATATATGAAATTTATAATTTTTTTTTTTTTTTTTGGCCACATTGCAAAGCTTGTAGGATCTTAATTCCATGACCATGGATTGAACTCTGGCCCTTGGCAGTGAGACCCCAGAGTCCTAACCACTGGACCTCCAGGGAATTCCATGTAATCCTTTTTTCTTTACTTTTCTCTGAAATATTTCACAATTACACATAAAAATAAATAGTTTTAAAGGATGATTTATATCTTATTATTTTACCATCTCACTTTCAAGTTGATTTGTAAAAACTTGGTTTGTTTGTAATAGCCCTTTTAATAAACTGTGATTAAAGAATCAGTTTTAAAAATTAGTTAAAGAAAGTTTAAAAAACTATCCCAAATTCTACTTCCTGAAGCTATTTATTTTTATGTGTCTTTATAGATGAAAGTTTGGTAATACAATGGCACTAACAGAAAAATAACACTCGGGTTCAGGCTGTCCTGTTCAGAGTACTTAATTGCCTGTTTTTAGGAGACCCTTTTTGTATTTTATATCTTTGGTGATCAACTTCACTTGATTCTGGCTGGTAGGTATCTGTCTTGTACTTATTGTGTTATCTAGATCAGGCGCAGAGTTTGCTGTGTGTCTACAAAAATTGGGAGCCAGAGGCTCTCAGATTATTGGTGGTCTTGGGAAGTGCTTTATTGACTATGCCAAAACCTTTGACTGTGTGGATAACAATAAACTGTGGAAAATTCTGAAAGAGATGGGAATACAGACCACCTGACCTGCCTCTTGAGAAACCTATATGCAGGTCAGGAAACAACAGTTAGAACTGGACATGGAACAACAGACTGGTTCCAAATAGGAAAAGGAGTACATCAAGGCTGTATATTGTCACCCTGCTTCTTTAACTTCTATGCAGAGTACATCATGAGAAACGCTGGACTGGAAGAAACAGAAGCTGGAATCAAGATTGCCAGGAGAAATACCAATCACCTCAGATATACAGATGACACCACCCTTATGGCGGAAAGTGAAGAGGAACTAAAAAGCCTCTTGATGAAAGTGAAAGAGGAGAGTGAAAAAGTTGGCTTAAAGCTCAACATTCAGAAAACGAAGATCATGGCATCTGGTCCCATCACTTCATGGGAAATAGATGGGGAAACAGTGGAAACAGTGTCAGACTTTATTTTGGGGGGCTCCAAAATCACTGCAGATGGTGACTGCAGCCATGAAATTAAAAGACGCTTACTCCTTGGAAGAAAAGTTATGACCAACCTAGATAGCATTTTCAAAAGCAGAGACATTACTTTGCCAACAAAGGTCTGTCTAGTCAAGGCTGTGGTTTTTCCAGTGGTCATATATGGAAAAGAGTTGGACTGTGAAGAAAGCTGAGTGCTGAAGAATTGATGCTTTTGAACTGTGGTGTTGGAGAAGACTTGAGAGTCCTTTGGACTGCAAGGAGATCTAGTCAGTCCATTCTAAGGGTGATCAGCCGTGGGTGTTCTTTGGAAGGAATGATGCTAAAGCTGAAACTCCAATACTTTGGCCACCTCATGCGAAGAGTTGACTCATTAGAAAAGACTCTGATGCTGGGAGGGATTGGGGGCAGGAGGCAAAAGGGACGACAGAGGATGAGATGGCTGGATGGCATCACCGACTCGATGGACATGAGTTTGAGTGAACTCCGGGAGTTGGTGATGGACAGGGAGGCCTGGCGTGCTGTGATTCATGGGGTTGCAAAGAGTTGGACACGACTGAGTGACTGAACTGAACTGAACAGGGAGTGTACTACCTGGGGCCTCTGGGCATATAATTCCTGTGACCTCTGGGTGTGTACCCTCTGTGGTTTCCAAGTTTGGACAGCTTCAGCCTCAATGTGTTCTCCTTAGCTTAGGAAATAACATATTGGATTCATTTGAAAACTGTCCACGTTATTAAGTGTGGAAGACTTAATACAAATACATAACAAAGAACAGTTCATGGCAGTATCTTCATTAGCTTTGAAAGTTAGAGGGAACACAAACCCAAGAAGCATTAATTACCATGTACTCAGATAGCTACAGGCATATTTGGAAATCTGGCTCCCTCTTATTCTGTTGCTTACACTCTTTCAGGCTGCATGGGACCAAAATAATCCTTATGCTTTTTCAGTTAGTCCAAGTGTATTGTAAGGATATACTTGGAAATGAATGGTATAAGAAGTAATTATTTCTTAAATTCATAAGGAATAAGTAAACAACTGCAGTGGTATTCAGTCCTCTTAGCCCACTGGAATGACATTTGTTGCAAAGGGACCATAGGGCTCCAGTGTTTTGGCAGTCCACTTCAACTCTAGTAGCCCAACATGCTGGGGATTTTACTCATATGCTTCTTTTTAGAATTTTTTTATTTTATACTGAAATATAGTTGATTTGATATGTATCATTGGAAGGACTGATGCTGAAGCTGAAGCTCCAATACTTCGATCACATGATGCAAAGAGCTGACTGATTAGAAAAGACCCTGATGCTGGCAAAGATTGAGGACAGGAGGAGAAGGGGATGACAGAGGAAGAGATGGTTGGATGGCATCACCAACTCAATGGGCATGAATTTGAGTAAACTCTGGGAGATAGTGAATGACAGGGAAGCCTGGTGTGCTGCAGTTCATGGGGCTGAAAAGAGTGAGACACGACTTAGCGACTGAACAACAGTAGTTGATTCACAATGTTGTATTAGTTTCAGCAAACTGATTCAGTTATACCTATACATACATCTATTCTTTTTCAGATTCTTTTCCCTTATAAGTTATTATAGAATATTGAGTAGAGTTCCCTACAGGTCCTTGTTGGTGATCTATTTTATATAAGTAGTGTGTATATGTTAATCCCAAACTCCTAATTTATCCCTCCCCACCACCTTTCCCCTTTGTTTATTCATATGCTTCCGTGCCTTCTCTTCCAGATTCTTCTTACTACTTTGCTGCTAATTTAACCTCCACTGTGTGTCTCCTGTTCCTTTGCTTCTATTTGCTTATGGCTTTTGATTCCTTCTGATTCTGCTTATTGCTTCCTATATGTTTTTCCTCTTCCATCTCTCTGTCATCTGTGTCCCTCTCTGTCTTCCTTTAAAACTCCCAACGAAGGAGAGAGAAAAATTTGCTTTTGCTGTTTGTCAATACTGAGTGGAGATTACTTTTGTTGAGCAGAGCTCTTACAGTAAGCAACTTCATAGGCCTTGCTTTTGTGGGCCTATAGAGAGAGATCATTTTTGGGTGAAGTAGCCATCTCCGGTTAAAGCAGCTGTGCCTAGGGAGGCAGTCCAAGTGGTACAAAGCATAACAACCTGTCCATTAAGAAACTCAGGAGGACTGTGGATTTGTCAGGTCCTTCAAATCCTGATGAGGTTATACAAGCCTATTATTAGTCTATTCCAACCCAATTTCTAGGCCACTTGGAGCTCTGTGTTAAACTCACTGGTTTCTTAACACTCCCCTTCCTTGATACTGCTAATGATTCATGTCAGGGTGATCCACTATAGTGGAGACTGAGGGGTCTAATTCTGTTTCCTTGCTTCCTGAGCACATAGCTACACTGTGCTTCCTAGACTCTCTTAAAGATAGAGGGAGGCTTGGAATGTGACTGAGCTTTGGGCAGGGGGATGTAGGTGGAATTTTTGTGCACCGCTTCTAGGTCTGATCCAGGAAAGCTTCCATATGTGACCCTTCAGGCTTTTTCCCCTTCTAGCTTGAGACAGACAAGTGGAGTGACCGGAAGCCATGCATTGGGAGGGGTAGATCCACACGACGGAATGAGCTGCGCTTCTCAGTGATTTTTCTTTGAGGAAGGCCTCCTATTTTGAGAAAAACTCATTTTGAATTTAACATAAGCCACTTCCGTGACAGTAGCATTATGTCACTGGGTGTTGGAGTTTGTTATGCCAGTGACCATTTCCCTCACAGATTGTTGTTATTGAATATTCTTCATAGGAACTCAAGGAAGGGTTTGGGTCTCCTAGATATCTTACTAAGCTGTGTCCTAGGCTGAATGAAGTTGTTTGGGAGGGCACCACCTTCAGAGGGGGCTGCTGGGGTAGAGAAGAAGAGCCATCATTGTTTTGCTACTCCATCAAACATGGCATGAAGAATATCTCCCTCTAAGACTTCTTCTACAAATTGCAGGCTACGTATATCAGATTCAGTGTTTGAAACTGCCCTCAATTTAATTGGAGGACAAAGCAGTAGCTCATGGTTCTACCTTGTTACACAGAGCAAGTAACTTTGAACAGTAGTCAGTTGCAGCAGTGGGATTCAGCGTTCTATATATTCTAGATAGGGTGAGTGCCAGAAAGCTCATTCATTTTATCTACAGAGATAATAAGGCAAGATGTCTAAACTGTTCTTTCCCTGGGGGGAGGTGAGAAAAACTGTACCCATGTGGGTTCTATTCAGGTGGCTATGAAAGGGAAAAGATTCGGTTACAATAGCAGGGTCCCAAGGAACATGGGAATTCATTATTTTTGTCTTCGAAAGGTTCAGAAACAAGTGTTTAGAGATGCCAGTGTATAATGCAGTACTGAAGCCAGGCCGGAAGCCAGGGTGTAAGCACTGTAATTTAAGTCAACTCTTGGTTAATTTAAGTGCATGTTAGTCATACCAGCTCCTAACCCTTTGCCTTCTTCTATTTTAGTTTTCGAATTGCTGAGAAGTGACGAGCAAACGTCTACTTTATTTCTGAAAACTACTGATGTATTTTATAATAGTTTCTGACCTTCCTCTGAGAGCTCATTTTAGGCTTTTCTTTGCTAACTTTAAGTTAAATATTTATATTTTTACCTGAAAGTTTGTATTTCTTGTCTCTCTTAAGTTATAAATTTATTGAAGACAAACGTAGCTAATATTTGGGCTATGTAATATGTACAACACTGTCTTTGTGTATATACAGCATTGATGATGTTAGCAGAAGGTATGTAACTAGCTGTGAGGAGTTATTACGAAATGAAAGTGTTAAGGTGTGTTAGGGGCCAGACAGTGAGTGATTGCTTGGTGCCCTAAGGCGACTGGATTTGGTTATACAGGAAAAATAAATCCATAAATGTTGAAAAGTGATAAGATCAGACTTGAGTTTTTAGAAAGGAGACTAGCTGCAGGATGGGGGAGAGGTTGGCGCATGGACTGGAGCAGTGGTTCTTAGTGCTGGGTGCTAGGGAGTTAAAAACCACAGAAAAAATGGCAGAGATTTGCCCCAGGGACTTGAAGAACAAACTTCAACGCTACAAAGTCTCACAGTATCAGGTGTAGACAAGGGTATAATGGAGCAAGAGGGATTCCCATACTCTGCGAAAAGGAATCTTAATTAGAGCTTGGGAAAAATTTTGGATGACCCTATCTATGTGGTGGTCTTACAGCGCTGCCCACAAGCCCCATTTGTTAGGACTGAAAACAGAAGAGCAGCGGAGAGCTCTCAAGCTAACAAAGCCTGGTGGCTTTCTGAGCACTGGCCTAAAGCCAGGCAGAAATAAGGATGTCTCTAGGGGCATGCGTGGACAGTGGAAGTGCCTTAGCCACACCCACACAGGTAATGATCTCTTTTGATAACTAAGCTTTCTTTGGCATTCATGCTGATCTCTGTATTCTGCTAAGTTATCTACTTCCCTGAGGCTGCTGCTCCTGCTGCTGCTAAGTCGCTTCAGTCGTGTCCGACTCTGTGCGACCCCATAGACGGCAGCCCACCGGGCTCCCCCGTCCCTGGGATTCTCCAGGCAAGAACACTGGAGTGGGTTGCCATTTCCTTCTCAAATGCATGACAGTGAAAAGTGAAAGTGAAGTCGAGTAGCCATGTCCAACTCTTCGCGACCCCATGGACTGCAGCCTACCAGGCTCCTCTGTCCCTGGGATTTTCCAGGCAGGAGTACTGGAGTGGGGTGCCATTGCCTTCTCTGTCTCCCCTGAGGCAGTGACCTGAAATGCCCTAGCCGCCTAGGTTGGGAGAAGGGTAAAAAGAATTAAGAGTGGAAGAACCTCCATTATTGTTCTAAACTATCCCACTGCGTAAGTGTCTTCCATGTAAAACATAAAACAACAACTTCTACCCAATAACACCCAGGCTGTGTTCTGTGTCTTTCTCTTCATAGCCAAGAATTTTAATAAGAAAAGGAGTTTACTTTGATGATAACCATCACTCTGTTCATTCTTCAACATGCAATTTATTATTTAACTTCTATCTCTCAACCCAATTCCCATTCTAACTGTGTTGCCTGAGGTCACTTACTGTCTTATGCCTTGTTTTCCATGACATCACCTTTTGTTTTCATCCAATGTCTCTGACTGTTCCTTCCTAGTTTCTTTTGGGGTCAACTATCCCTCTATTTTCCCAAAGAAATGCAGTGCCAAAGAATGTTCAAACTACTGCACAAGTACACTCATTTCACATGCTAGCAAAGTAACGCTCAAAAATTCTCCAAGCCAGGCTTCAACAGTACATGAACCGTGAACTTCCAGATGTTCAGACTGGATTTAGAAAAGGCAAAGGAGCCAGAGATCAAATTGCCAACATCTGTTGGATCATCAAAAAACAAGAGAGTTCCAGAAAAACATCTACTTCTGCTTTATTGACTACACCAAAGCCTTTGTCTGTGTGGATCACAACAAACTATAGAAAATTCTTAAAGAGTTGGGAATACCAGACCACCTTACCTGCTTCCTAAGAGATCTGTATGCAGGTCAAGAAACAATGATTAGAACTGGATACGGAGCAACAGACTGGTTCTAAATAGGAAAAGGAGTACGTCAAGGCTGTATATTGTCACCCTGCTTACTTAACTTATATGCAGAGTACATCATGCGAAATGCCAGGCTGGATGAAGCACAAGCTGAAATCAAGATTGCCAGGAGAAATATCAATCACCTCAGATATGCAGATGACACCACCCTTATGGCAGAAAACGAAGAAGAACTAAAGGGCTTCTTGATGAAAGTGAAAGAGAAGAATGAAAAAGCTGGCTTAAAGCTGAACATTCAGAAAACTAAGATCATGGCATCCAGTCCCATCACTTCATGACAAATAGAAGGGGAAACAAAGGAAACAGTGAGAGACTTTATTTTTTTGGCCTCCAAAATCACTGCAGATTGTGACTGCAGCCATAAAATTAAAAGATGCTTACTCCTTGGAAGAAAAACTATGACCAACTCAGACAGCATATTAAAAAGCAGACATTACTTCGCCGACAAAAGTCAAAGCTATGGTTTTTCCAGTAGTCATGTTTGGATGTGAGAGTTGGACTATAAAGAAAGCTGAGCCCCGAAGAACTAATACTTTTGAACTGCGGTGCTGGAGAAGACTCTTGAGAGTCCCTTGGACTGCAAGGAGATCAAACCGGTCAATCCTAAAGGAAATCAGTCCTGAATATTCTTTGGAAGGACTGATGGTGAAGCTGAAGCTCCAGTACTTTGGCCACCTGATGTGAGGAACTGACTCAATGGAAAAGACCCTGACGCTGGGAAAGATTGAAGGCAGGAGGAGAAGGGGATGACAGAGGATGAAATGGTTGGATGGCATCACCGACTAGATGGGCATGAGTTTGAGCAAGCTCCAGGAGTTGGTCATGGACAGGGAAGCCTGGTGTGCTGCAGTCCATGGGGTCACAAAGAGTCAGACACGACTGAGAGACTGGACTGAACTGAACTGATCCCTCCATTTGACTTATTAATGTCCACCAGAGATTCATCTCCTTCCTTCTTTTTACTTTCCACCCTTTTCTGGGAAACCTCATTTACACCTAAATTTCAAGCTCAACCTAGAAAAAATTTAAAGTCTATACATGAGGAGGGCATGGCAGCCTACTCCAGTATTCTTGCCTGGAGAATCCCATGGACAGAGGAGCCTGGCAGGCTGCTGTCCATAGGGTTACACAGAGTTGGACATGACTGAAGTGACTTAGCACACACAGATGCACGCAGGCACAATTCTTAGGTCAAAGGGGAGATTTTAGGACAATGAAATTGAAAACATCAAGAAAATATCTGTAATGGAGATGAGATATGAAAATGGAAATGACAGCAGAATCTATGTGCTGCAACCAACTTCAAATGCCTGTGTAAAGAAAAACAAAAGACATAAAAAAATGAATAGAACTTTCAACTCAAAAAGCTAAAGGAAAAAGGTAAGCTGAGAGAAAGCAAAAGGGAGGAATTAGAAAAGATAAAAACAGAATTAATGGGACTGGAAAACAGGGAAATAGTCGAAACTAGTGAATAAAATGAAAAGCCGGATTTTTATAAAAGGCTTAAAAAAAAACCAATAAACCACTGGCAATTTTTTTTTTTTAAGGAAGCACAAATGCACTGGTGACTTGGGAGGAATAACCATCAAAACAAAGGAAAATTTAAAATATCATAAGAGAATGGTATGTTCAATTTTATAAGCAAATTTGAGAATCCAAATGAAAAAAGCAACTTTCTAGTTAAAAATTATTTGTCAAAGCTTGTTCTAGTCTTGTGTACCTGAGTTGGAACACTTAATACTGTTAAGATGGTAGTACTCCCCAAATTAATCACCAGATTCAACACAATCCCTATCAAGCTGCATCTTTTTTTCCTTCAGTAATTGACAGCCTTTTTCTAGAATTCATATGGAGGGACTTCCTTAGTGGTCCAGTCGTTAAGAATCCACCTGCCAATGCAGGGAACATGGGTTCAATCCCTGGGCTGGGAACTAAGATCCCACATATGTGGGAAAACTAAGCTCCTGTGCCACAGCTACTGAAGCCTGCACATCCTAGAGCTCTTGCTCACAACAAGAGAAGAGAGGCCACCGCAGTGAGAAGCCTGCACATCACAACTTGAGAATAGCCCTGGCTCGCTGCAACTAGAGAAAACCTGTGCACAGCAGCAGAGAGCCCGTGCGCCATAACGAAGACCCAGTGCAGCCACAAATAAATAAATAAATAGCTTTTAAACACTCCTATGGAACTGCAAGGGTCCTAGAATAGTCAAAAACAATCTTGAAAAAGAACAAAGTTGAACTCACACTTCTCGATTTCAAAATTTACTATGACACTACAGTAATCAAGATTCTGTGATACTGGCATATGGTATAAGGCTAGATATGTAGATTAGTGGAATAGAGTTGAGAATCTAGAAACCCTTGCATTTATGGTCAGTTGATCTCCAATGAAGTTGGCAAGTCAATTCAATGGAGAACGTATAGGCTTTTCAACAAATAATGCTGGTACAACTTGATATCCACAGGCAAATGAATGAAGCTGGACTCCTATAGCATACCATATATAAAAGTTAACTAAAAATAGAGGAAAAAACATACATGTAAGAAATAAAACTATAGCACTGTTGAAAGAAAACACAGGCATAAGTCTTTATGACCAAGGATTAAGCAGTAGTTTCTTAGATATGACAAGTAAAGCATAAGCAACCAAGGGAGGAAAAACAGGTAAGTGGGACTTCATCAAATGTGAAAACTTATGTGCTTCAGTGGACATAATAAAATAAAAAGACAGCCACAGAATGGGAGAAAATATTTGCAAATTACATATCTGATAAGGGTCCAGCATCCAGAATATATAAGAACTCTTATATCTCAATAATAAAAATACAAATAACCCACTTATAAAGTGGGCAAAAGATCTGAATAGCTATCTCCCCAAAGAACACATGTAATGGTTAACACACACCTGAATTCCCTCAGTCGGTAAAGAATCTGCCTGCAGTGCAGGAGACCCAGGTTTGATCCCTGGATTGGGAAGATCCCCTGGAGAAGGAAATGGTAACCCACTCCAATATCCTTGCCTGGACAATCTCATGGACAGAGGAGCCTGGTGGGCTGCAGTCCTTGGGGTCGCAAAGAGTCGGGCACGATTGAGTAACTAACAGTTACTTATTTACTTACACAACTGAAAATATGCAAAACATCATTAGTTGTTAGGGAAATGGAAGTCAAAACTACAGAAATACTGCTTCAAATCTACTAAGGTAATTTTAAAAAGTAAAGTAACAAAAGATGGCGAAGATGTGGAGAAATTAAAAACCCTCATACTCTGCTGCTGCTGCTGCTAAGTAACTTCAGTCGTGTCCGACGGTGTGACCCCATAGACGGCAGCCCACCAGGCTCCCCTGTTCCTGGGCTTCTCCAGACAAGAACACTGGAGTGGGTTGCCCTTTCCTTCTCCAATGCATGAAAGTGAAAAGTGAAAGTGAAGTCACTCAGTCGTGTCCGACCCTCAGCGACCCCATGGACTGCAGCCTTCCAGGCTCCTCCTTCCATGGGATTTTCCAGGCAAGAGTACTGGAGTGGGGTGCCATTGCCTTCATACTCTGCTAGTGGAGATCTAAAATGGTACAGTCACTTTAGAAAACAGTTTTGTAGTTCTTCAAAATTTTAAACATGGTTACCACATGACCCAAGAATTTCATTCCTAAGCATATGCCCAAGAAATATGAAAAAATACATTCACACAAAAACTTGTGTATAAATGTTCATAGCAACATTATTCATAATATTCCAAAGCAGAAATAACTCAAATGTCCATCAACTGATGAATGGATAAAGAAATGTGATATATCCATATAATGGATATTGAAGTGAAGTCACTCAGTCGTGTCCGACTCTTTGCGACCCCATGGATGGTAACCTACCAGGCTCCACGGTCCATGGGATTTTCCAGGCAAGAATACTGGAGTGGGCTGCCATTTCCTTCTCCAGGGGATCTTCCCAACCCAGGGATCGAACCTGGGTCTCCTGCATTGCAGACAGACGATCTACCATCTGAGCCACTAGCAGATGAAGTACTGACCTGTGCTGCAACATGGTGGAACCTGGAAAGCATTGTGGGATGCTTGTATGAAATGTCCATAACAGACAAATAAATAGAGACAGACCATAGGCTAATGATTACGAGGAGGCAGGGAGAGTGGGGAATGAGAAGTGGTTGCTGGCAGGTATGGGGATACTTTTGGGGGTGATGAAATGTTCTAGGATCAGTAATGGTGATGGCTGCTCACCATTGTGAATATACTAAAAACCGCTGAATTATACACTTAAGAAAAGAGTCAATTACCAAAAATAAAAAGCAAAACAAAACAAATTGATCCCAGTAAACATAGAAAATCTAAACATACTAAATTGCATAGAATCAGAAGGCAAGTTTTCAAAGAATTCTTTCATAAAAAGGCTTCAATACCAATGGTTTCATAGGAGAATTCTATCAGACTTAAAAAATTTTAGTCACAATGGTACTTACTCTTTTCTGGGAAATAAGAAAAGAAGAAAAACTTCCAAATTATTTTTCTGAAATGAGTATAACAGTGATACTCAAAACTTAATAAAGAATGCATTAAAAAAAACTCTAGGGAACAGTCTTACTTATGAGAACTTCTATACAAAAATTACAAATAAATTACTTGCACAATGCAATCCCTATCAAGCTACCAGCGATATTTTTCACAGAACTAGAACAAATAATTTCAAGATTTGTATGGAAATACAAAAAACCTCGAATAGCCAAAGCAATCTTGAGAAAGAAGAATGGAACTGGAGAAATCAACCTGCCTTACTTCAGGCTCTACTACAAAGCCACAGTCATCAAGACAGTATGGTACTGGCACAAAGACAGAAATATAGATCAATGGAACAAAATAGAAAGCCCGGAGATAAATCTACACACATATGGACACCTTATCTTCGACAAAGGAGGCAAGAATATACGATGGAGTAAAGACAATCTCTTTAACAAGTGGTGCTGGGAAAACTGGTCAACCACTTGTAAAAGAATGAACTAGATCACTTTCTAACACCATACACAAAAATAAACTCAAAATGGATTAAAGATCTAAATGTAAGACCAGAAACTATAAAACTCCTAGAGGAGAACATAGGCAAAACACTCTCAGACATAAATCACAGCAGGATCCTCTATGATCCACCTCCCAGAATTCTGGAAATAAAAGCAAAAATAAACAAATGGGATCTAATTAAAATTAAAAGCTTATGCACAACAAAGGAAAATATAAGCAAGGTGAAAAGACAGCCTTCTGAATGGGAGAAAATAATAGCAAATGAAGCAACTGACAAACAACTAATCTCAAAAATACACAAGCAACTTATACAGCTCAATTCCAGAAAAATAAACGACCCAATCAAAAAATGGGCCAAAGAACTAAATAGACATTTCTCCAAAGAAGACATATGGATGGCTAACAAACACATGGAAAGATGCTCAACATCACTCATTATTAGAGAAATGTAAATCAAAACCACAATGAGGTACCACTTCACACCAGTCAGAATGTCTGCAATCCAAAAATCTGCAAGCAATAAATGCTGGAGAGGGTGTGGAGAAAAGGGAACCCTCTTACACTGTTGGTGGGAATGCAAACTAGTACAGCCACTATGGAGAACAGTGTGGAGATTTCTTAAGAAACTGGAAATAGAACTGCCTTATGACCCAGCAATCCCACTGCTGGGCATACACACCGAGGAAACCAGGGTTGAAAGAGACACATGTACCCCAATGTTCATCGCAGCACTGTTTATAATAGCCAGGACATGGAAACAACCTAGATGTCCATCAGCAGATGAATGGATAAGAAAGCTTTGGTACATATACACAATGGAGTATTACTCAGCCGTTAAAAAGAATACATTTGAATCAGTTCTGATGAGATGGATCAAACTGGAGCCGATTATACAGAGTGAAGTAAGCCAGAAAGAAAAACACCAATACAGTATACTAACACATATATATGGAATTTAGAAAGATGGCAATGATGACCCTGTATTCAAGACAGCAAAAAAGATACAGATGTGTATAGGGGACTTTTGGACTCAGAGGGAAAGGGAGAGGGTGGGATGATTTGGGAGAATGGCATTGAAACATGTATACTATCATGTAAGAATCGAATTGCCAGTCTATGTCCAATGCAGGATACAGCATGCTTGGGGCTGGTGCACGGGGATGACCCAGAGAGATGTTATGGGGAGGGAGGTGGGAGGAGGGTTCATGTTTGGGAACGCATGTACACCTGTGGTGGATTCATGTCAATGTATGGCAAAACCAATACAGTATTGTAAAGTAAAATAAAGTAAAAAAATAAATAAAAAATAAACACACACAAAAAATTTAAAAAAATAAAAATAAAACGTGTCATCGTCTGAAAAAGATACACAACCTAAAAAAACATAAAATAAAAAAATAAATTACTTGCAACAAAATGCAATAGCACGTTAAAGCAAAAAGGAGTTTATATCAAGAATAAAAGAACAGTTCTATGTTGGGAAGTATATATGTATTGTTCATCATACTAGTAGATCTGAGAAGAAATAGCATAGGATCATTTTTATAAATACTTAGGCATCTGGTAGAATTCAGCACACGTTCCTAATTTTGATGATATGTGTATCTTTAAAATACATACACAGAGAAGAGGGAATTTAAGAATTGGCTCACATAACTATGTAGGCCAAGAAATCCCATGATCTGACATTTGCAAGCTGGAGAATAAAAAACCAGTGGTGTAAACCATTCTGAGCCTTAAAGCTTGAGAGCCAGGAGCATGGTTGTTCAAGAATGGGAGAACATACATGTCTCAGCTCAAGCAAAGAGAAAAAATGTGCCCTTCTGCTTTTTTGTTCTACTTAGCATACCAACAGATTGAATGAAGCCCACTCAAGTTGGTGGGGGCGATCTCTACTAGGTGAAAGTGAAGTCGCTCAGTCGTGTCCGACTCTTTGCGACCCCATGGACTGTAGCCTACCAGGCTCCTCCATCCATGGGATTTTCCGGGCAAGAGTACTGGAGTGGGCTGCCATTTCCTTCTCCAGGAGATTTTCCTGACCCAGGGATTGAACCCAGGTCTCCCGCACTGTAGGCAGACGCTTTACCGTCTGTCACCAGGGAAGTCCCACTCTCTACTAGGTCTACGCATTCAAATGCTGGATTCTGGAGGTATCCTCACAGATACACTCAGAAATAATGTCTTGTCAGCCAACTGAGCATCCCTTAAGCCCAATCAAGTTGACACATAAAATTAGCCATCACACTCAGTGAAATACATCTTGAGGAAATAGTTCCATAACATGAAATACGTGTATCTCAGCCTAAAATCCAGTCTCTTACTTAATGAAGAAGCACAATCAGCATTTCCACTAAAGTCAGGAACAAAATAAGAATATCCATATTCGTCATTATTATTTAGTATTAACTAGAGACTTTAGCAATGGCACCCCACTCCAGTACTCTTGCCTGGAATATCCCATGGATGGAGGAGCCTGGTAGCCTGCAGTCCATAGAATCGCGAAGAGTCGGACATGACTGAGGAATTCACTTTCACTTTCCACTTTCATGAATTGGAGAAGGAAATGGCAACCCACTCCAGTGCTCTTGCCTGGAGAATCCCAGGGACAGGGGAGCCTGGTGGGCTGCTGTCTATGGGGTCGCACAGAGTCGGACACGACTGAAGCGACTTAGCAGCAGCAGCAGCAGCAGTGACTTTAGCCAGCAATTAGACAAGTAATAACAGAGGCATAAATATTGGACACGAAAAGGTAGAAGAAAAAGAACTGTCTCTATTTACATATAGGAAATCAGGAAATATCTAGAAACCCCCAAAAAAATCAATGAAAAATCACTGCAAAGAACGTTTAATAAAGTTGTAGGAAATTAAATTAATATACAGAAATCAAGCCTTCAATTATACAAATAATGACCTGTTAGGTGATATATAATGAAAGGTACATGCGTATTAAGTTGCTTCAGTCGTGTCCAACTCTTTGCAACCCTATGGATTGAAGCCCATCAGGCTGTTCTGTCCATGGAGTTTTCCAAGCAAGCATATTGGCGTGGTTTGCCTTTCCCTGCTCCAGGGAATCTTCCCAACCTAGGGATCGGACTCATGTCTCCTGTGTCTCTTGCATTGGCAGGCAGGTTCTTTACCACTAGCGCCATCTGGGAAGCCCATAATCAGAGGTAAGACCCATTTACAATAGCAACAAAAAAGTTTAAATTTTATAGACATAACGAAAAATAAAATTCTACATTAGGAAAACCTGAAAAAAAAAATACAGATAGAATTGAACAAATGGACAGACATACCGTGTTTATGGATAGGCAGACTTGAAATCATAAAGGTGTCAAGTTATCCTAAATCACCTTATAAACACAGTTAAAATACTAACAAGTCTTTTCTGGAGCTAGACAAGTGAATTTAATGTTCATGTTAAAAAAAAAAAAATAAGCAGAATGGCCAATAAAAAGCTGACAAAGGAGAGCAAGGAGGTAAGTTTAGCTGTGTTGTTGCTGTTGTTCAGTTCCTAAGTTGTGTTCGACTCTGCGATCCCATGGACTGTAGCCTGCCAGACTCCTCTGTCCGTTGGATTTCCCATGCAATAGTATTGGAGTGGGTTACCATTTCCTTCTCCAAGGAATCTTCCTGACCCAGGGATTGTACTCAAGTCTCCTGCGTTGGCAGGCAAGTTCTTTACCGCTGGGCCACCTGGGAAGCTCCAGTTTAGCTTTATTCGATATTAAAATATATTACAAATCCTTTACAAAATTAAAAGAGTGTGTCATGACAGACCAATGAAATAGAACAGAAAATTCAGAAATAATTGCCAAGTGCCAATGGAAAGATAATATAGGATATAGATGACATCTCCAGTAAGTGGGGAAAAGATAGACTTAATAGCTAGATAGCCATTTGAAAAGTGTAAAATTAGATCTGTACTTCAGGTTATGTACCAAGATAAGGTTGTATGCAACAAAAAATCTAACCATAAAACATAAAATTTTGTATAAGTGTTAAACAACATGTGGGTGAATTCCTTTATGAACTTGGAGTAGAGAAAAATGACTCAAAATAACATCCAAAAGTAAAAAGACTGAAACATTCAGCCACATAGAAGTTTTTTTTTTTAGCTAAAAGCAAAACAAAACTTTAAATCCAGAGATAAATGACAACTTGAGAAAATGTTATATTACAAATGACTGATACCCCTAACATGTAAAAGTGGTAACTCTAAAAGTATCTGATTAACCAGAAATCTCCACTCTTTGCTCATAGAGCAAAAAGGACCTTATAATGCCTGTATTTTTAAATTTAATCTTTTCAATGTTTTTGAAACCATTTTGTTTTGAAATTACTTTTGTAGTTACAGAAATACAAAAATAGTACAGGGTGTTCCTTCAACCAGTTTCTCCTAATGGTTATGTCTTATAACTGTAGTACAATTACTGAAATCAAAGAAAAATTAACATTTTTCCGAACCGTGAACAAAAATTCTAGATCTTACTGACTTGTACCAGCTTTTCCACTAATCTCCCTTCTCTCTTCCAGGATCCAATTCAAAATCCTGTTTGCATTTGGTTATTATATGTCTTTAGGTCCTCTATGCTGTGACAGTTTCTCAGTCTTTGTTTCATGATCCTGATACTTGTAGTAGAATGTTCCTTAGTTTGGGTATATTAGATGTTTTCTCATGCAGCGACTTCACTTTCACTTTTCACTTTCATGCATTGGAGAAGGAAATGGCAAGCCACTCCAGTGTTCTTGCCTGGAGAATCCCAGGGAAGGGGGAGCCTAGTGGGCTGCCGTCCATGGGGTCGCACAGAGTCAGACATGACTGACGTGACTTAGCAGCAGCAGCAGCAGCAGCATGCATAGGTTGAGCTAATGCATTTTTGCCAAGAATAATGCAGAAGTGATTTTGTATTTTTCTCAGTGCACCACGGCAGGGTTATGCTGTGCTCAATGTTAACCTTGGTCTCTTGGTTAAGATAGTGTTTTCCCACTATGAGGTTATTATTTTTCACTTTGTTAATTAGTAAATATCTTGGGGAGATACGTCAAGACCATGCAAACATCCTATTTCTCCTCCAAATTTGCCCACTAATTTTAGCATTTATTGGTTGATTTTTTTCCCCCATTACTGTAGTGTCTGCCAAAAGGCTTTTCGGTGTTGCTTCTTAAACAGAAAGCTCCATGAGAGTGGACATTTTATTTGTTTGCTTTGTTTGGGCAGTAAACAGCCATTTGGCAATGTTGAATTTGAAATTATTTAGACCTTTTGCAACAATGAAAAATGTTTTAGTCAATTTAGTTAGCCTTTATTAATACTCTTGTTATAACCAAAACATCCATGAGAAATATGCAGAAGGCATAGTGATTCTGATCTGCATCTGAGTCTTTTTCTCTATCACTACTTTTCCTCCCAAATTACACTCACCACCATGATTTGTTCTAAGATGTTATTGCAGAGAGCTGAGAGAGAGAATCGCAGGAGTCAGAGGATTGGAACCAGCCTCCGGCTCTGCTCCATACTAGTTATGTTCCTAGAGAGCGCATCAGTATGACTTCTCCAAGTCCCAGTTTCCTTATTTTTAAAGTGGAGATTATGATATGGATTGATGTGAGAATTAAATGAGTGTAGAGAAATAGAAAAGTATTCATTTATTATTTAACAAATATTTAGAGTTCCTATTAGGTGTGAGCTCCTTCTGAGGGTTGGAATATAACATTGAAAGGCTTCTGTCCTTATGGAACTTGTATTTTAGAAAGAAGAGACAAACAGTGTAATAGCAAACAGATAAACAGATACAATTTCACATAGTAATAAGTGCTATAAAGTAAATAAAATAGGATAAGGTAATAAAATATGGTATCAAGAACATAGCATTGATGTATTAGAGAAGGAGGGGTGGTTAGGTGGGATTCAGTTCAGTTCAGTCTGTCAGTCATGTCTGACTCTTTGCGACCCCATGGACTGCAGCACGCCAGGCTTCCCTGTCCATCACCAACTCCCGGAGCTTGCTCAAACTCATGTTCATCGAGTCGGTGATGCCAGCCAACCATTTCATCCTCTCACATCCCCTTCTCCTCCTGCCTTCAATCTTTCCAAGCACTAGGGTTTTTTCCATTGAGCCAGTTCTTTGCATCATGTGGCCAAAGTATTGGAGTTTCAGCTTCAGCATCAGTCCTTCCAATATATTCAGGACTGATTTCCTTTGGGATGGACTGGTTGGATCTCCTTGCAGTCCAAGGGACTCTCAAGAGTCTTCTCCAACACCACAGTTCAAAAGCATAAATTCTTTGGTGCTCAGCTTTCTTTATAGTCCAGCTCTCACATTCATACATGACTACTATGGGGACAGTTTAAACATTCTGGTCAAGGAAAGTTTCTCCGGAGGTAATTTTTGAGTTAAGATCTTTAAGACTAGGAGCCTGCCATGTGGTGAACTAGGGGAGACCAAGTATGAAGGCCCTATGAAGGGAAGGGGTTCATGTGTTGGAAAGAAGCATAAAGGACAGTGTAGCTTTGAGGAGAGTGGTATAAGATCGAGTCGCAAAGGCCAGCAGAGGCCAAATTATGTACAGCCTTATAGGCCATGAAAAAGGAGTTTAGATTCTCAGTGCAATGAGGAGTGCTGGGGGCTCTTAGGCAGAGGAATTAATGCTTTGATTCTGCTTTTTAAAAAATTTATTTATTTTTAATTGAAGGATAATTGCTTTACAATATTGGCTTGAGTTTCTGCCGTACATCAACATGAATTAGCCATAGGTGTTATGAGCCATGATTTTAAGCTTCATTCCATGGCTTTGCCAGGAATGAGTCGGTGAAAAAGTGGCTTCCACAAGGGCAAAGTCTTCATTTTGTTTTCTGTTGTACCTGGCACAGTAGTGTTCAATAAATATTTATTACATCAATAAAAATCATTTTCAAACCCTTTGTTCCTTAGACATTTTGGAATTGCTTTAAACATTTTCTTGTACTTAGCCTAGTGTCAGCTATTTCATAGAGAAGGTGCAATATTCTGCCTAATCTTTTCTTGCCTAGAATTCTTTTCTCCCCCTAGACCTGCAGAATAGGGTCTTCACTTTGTGATCTTTTTGACCTTAGACTGCCCTCAAACTGAAGACTCACAACCTAACTCAATGCCACTGGCTCCACCTTGTGTCAGGAACATGGTACTGCACTCACCAAGAAGCCTACCAAGAGCCTGCCTGCCCCTGGCCAAACGTTTTAAGTGGTCCAGTTGCTGCGTGTAAACTAAATGATGATGCCACTATTGGACAACCTTATTGTGACTCATTTGTTGTGAAATGATTTCACCTCCATATCTACTATTCTTTATATAATGCAGGAGTGGAAACAAATTCTTAGTATTTAGCCAAAAAGGCTTTTGGACTTAAGTTTATAGCTCTTGAAATACTTTGGCCACCTGATGCAAAGAACTGACTCATTGGAAAAGACCCTAATGCTGGGAAGGATTGAAGGTAGGAGGAGAAGGGGGCGACAGAGGATGAAATGGTTGGATGGCATCACCGACTCTATGGACATGAGTTCAAGCAAGCTCCAGGAGTTGGTGATGGACAGGGAAAGCCTGGTGAGCTGCAGTCCATGGGGTTGCAAAGAGTCAGACACAACTGAGCGACTGAACTGACTGACCGACGTGTAGCTCTTATCAATATTAAGACCTCTGACAAAAAAATGTCTCTGCAAATTTTAAGGACTTTAGATGAGGCAGTTGATTTTCATTTTCTCTGAAAGGCTTATCAAAATTGAGGTGTTGGTAATTTTTTAAAAATCCCATGAAATTTATCTAAAAGAAAAAAAAATTTTTTTTTCCAAAGGAAAAAGTTGCTTTTTTTTTGTTTTGAACATAGATTGTATTTGCTTTCTGTTTTGCGTACATGTGTATAGAACACTAAGTGAGTTGGACCTAACTGCTGGCTGTGCAGGTGGTGCTCCTGTCTTGAGATGGCAGGGCAGAAGTCCCATGAGGTGGTTGGGACTCACAGGATCAGTGGTGTGCTGGAGTGAAGTCGTGTTGACTTGTACCAGGTCAGCAGAGCTGATGACTAAGTCTTCAGGAATTCTGTAAGCCCTTGTTAAACCTAGTGATGTAAAAAATAAGCTCTATAAACTTACAAGTTAATTATATTAAAAACAAATGTGCTCCATTGGGCAGCCCTTATGCTAAAATTGGAATGGTGCGGAGAAACTTCTTAAATTTTTATTTGTTTGTTTAGCTTGGACTCTGCTGTGCGGGCTTCCTCTAGTTGCAGAGTGGGGGCTACTCTCTAGTTGTGGTGCGTGGGCTCCTCATTGCGGCTGTTTCTCTTGCGGAGCACGGGCTCTAGAACGCACGGGCTTCAGTAGCCGCGGCCCTCAGACGCTAGAGCGCAGCCTCAGTGGTTGCGGTGCGCGGGCTGAGTTGCTCCGAGGCATGTGGGATCTTCCCGATCAGGGATGGAGCCTGTGTCTCCTGCATCGGCAGGTGGATTCTTTACCATTGAGCCACCAGGGAAGCCAGGTGCAGAGAAATCAGTGTGGCCCCTGCACAAGGGTAACACCCAAACTCAAGAAGGGTTCTATGCTTTTTCAAGTCGTCGTTTGATTACCAGTGAAAAATAACCAAGGTGACAAACACTCAGCTTACCACTTCCTAATTACTGTATTATGTTTCTATCTTATCTCTGCTCCGGAGATGATATATGTCTCCTGTGTGGGAGGGTACCGAGTGATAGGGCTATTGTCACTAACTCCATCGTGAGTGACGTCAGATTGGTAGCTTGAAACTGGCCACGGTGGGTAGATTTGCGCGATGAAGATGCAAACGCTCCTGATCAGGGCTTTTTCTCCCGAGGAAACCACTTGATCACCCGCACACTATGTAAACAAATAAGCTTGTTTATGCCTTCTCTCTCTCTCCTTTTCCAAAAGCCTGACAGAAAGACTTTAGAAGAACCTATTAAAATTCAAGAACTATTTTAATTTTATTGCATTGACATCAATATGCTTTTAATAGTTCTTTTAAATGGTGACTTTAATAATTTTGAGGACTTGAATAGTTTCAATAATAGTAGGGCTTCCCTGGTGGCTCAGATGGTAAAGAATCTGCCTGCAATGCAGGAGACCCAGGTTTGATCCCTGGGTCAGGAAGATCCCCTGGAGAAGGGAATGACAACCCACTCCAGTATTCTTTTTTCAATTAATTTATTTTTTATTGAAGGATAATTGCTTTATAGAATTTTGCTGTTTTCTATCAGACCTCAACATGAATCAGCCATAGGTATACATAGATCCCCTCCCTTTTGAACCTCCCTACCATCTCCCTCCCCATCCCACCGCTTTAGGTTGATACAGAGCCCCTGTTTGAGTTTTCTGAGCCATATAGCAAATTCCCGTTGGCTATCTGCTTTACACATGGTAGTGTAAGTTTCCATATTACTCGTTTCATACCTCTCACTCTCTCCTCCACTCTCCCATGTCCACAAGTCTATTCTCCATGTCTGATTCTCCATGTCTGTTTCTCCATTGCTGCCCTGTAAATAAATTCTGCAGTACCATTTTTCTAGATTCTGTGTATAGGCATTAGAATATGATATGTATCTTTCTCTTTCTGACTAAGTTCACTCTGTATAATAGGTTCTAGGTTCATCCACCTCATTAGAACTGACTCAAATGTGGTCCTTTTTATGGCTGAGTAATATTCCATTGTGTATATGTACCCCAACTTCTTTATCCATTCATCTGTTGATGGACGTCTAGGTTGCTTCCATGTTCTAGCTGTTGTAAATAGTGCTGCAATGAACAGTGGGTCACATGTGTATCTTTCAGTTTTGGATTCCTTAGAGTGTCTGCCTGGGCCACTCCAGTATTCTTGCCTGGAGAAGTCCACATACAGAGGAGCCTGGTGGGCTACAGTCCACGGGGTCACAGAGAGTGAGACATGACTGAGCAACTAAACACTTTCACAGTAATTTTAAAAGGTTATTTTGAAATATTTTTCAATCAATTAGCTTGATTCAAAATCTCATTTAGTTGAAGTTAAATAGGCCAATCTGCCTTAATATTATATATAATTATACTAGTTATTTTCTTATTTCATATTTTTATTTCATTTTCTAGTTCCTATCTAGTACATACTTCCTCTTAATTCTGAGCTTATGTATTTTCATCATTAAGCTTTGACATTTCTATTCCTTATCTCTTGAAACTATATTCTCATCTCTTTCAATGTTTCCTTACATTTTGCTTTTCAGATCTTTTTCTTTCCAGACCTCTGTTTCTTTCTAAAAAATTAATGGCCCCGGGTTTTTCTATCCTCTGTTCTTTCTTGCATTTTTTTTTCTTAGCTCACTCTCAGGAGCCTTACAACATCCAAGGCTGGATGTTTGCAGTGTGGTTTCCTTCAGAACGGCCAGAGTCTCAGATCCATCTGGAGTTCTTCAGAGCACCTTAACCCTCCTGTTATGTCCCTTGTTCTGGCACTAGAATTAAGATATGAGAGCAGCTCAGGGGATCATGTGGTCTTCAGTGCTCTGGCCTCATATTTCAGGACATTGGAGACAAAAGCTCCACATCATGTTTGTTTCTGCTGTCATTTCCCTTTACTCTCCTCTCGGGGACTCTGTTTAGGAACTTGAGAGCCTAGTCAAATATGTTCACCTCATCCGGTGTCGTTTGAAGAAAGAGCACAGTGCAATCAACGGACTGCCACAGAAGGGCACCTCCCAGTAAGCTGCTTTCTGGGCCAGAGGCTGACCTGGCCGTTGCTTGTCTTTGGAGAGCTTGAGCCCAGTGCTTGTTAGAGTCACTCACAAAAACCAGCTGTTTCCCTGCAACAGCAGGAGCAGTTCTGGTGCCGCCTTCTTGGTATTTGGTGAAGGGATGAGAGGGCTCCATCCTTTCCATACACTTTTCTCCTACCTGCAAACATGGTAGACTGGTATCCAGCCTCATCTCTACCTGTACTTCTGGAAACAGACTACTTTAGATCTATCATCTTGCCAAGTTTTCAATATTAAATTCTAAAATACTGAGGGAAAAGGTTGTAACTAGTACATTTTATTGTGAAACTGAGGGCTGCTGCTGCTGCTAAGCCACTTCAGTCGTGTCCGACTCAGTGTGGCCCCATAGACGGCAGCCCACCAGACTCCCCCGTCCCTGGGATTCTCCAGGCAAGAACACTGGAGTGGGTTGCCATTTCCTTCTCCAATGCATGACAGTGAAAAGTGAAAGTGAAGTCGCTCAGTCGTGCCTGACCCTCTGAGACCCCATGGACTGCAGCCTACCAGGCTCCTCCGTCCATGGGATTTTCCAGGCAGGAGTACTGGCGTGGGGTGCCATAGCCTTCTCCAAAACTTGAGGGCTAAGACATCCTTAATAATCAACTTTTCAAGTCAAAATGATAAAAAACTGTATAACATGAAAGGAGCAAATTGTTTCATGAATAGTTTATACAAGGCAGAGTTTCAGCTATTGTTTCTTACTACTTTGATTTTGACTTCAAGAATGAAATGAAGTTTAAAAAACTTCAGACTTATAGACAAATAATAAATGGTACACTGAACTCGTGTGTGCTTTCCTTAGATTCACCAGTTCCCAACATTTTTACCATGCTTGCTTTTGATGTGTGTGCTCTCTCCCTATATATTCATTATGTTTATATTTATGTTTGTATTTTACTATTATTTTCATTTTACTAGAGTCTTTTTTAAATTTTGTTTCTAATGGGAGGATAATTGCTTCACACTGTTGTGCTGGTTTCCACCAAACATCAACATGAATCAGCCGTAGGGTTACCCATGTCCCCTCCCACTTGAACATCGCTCCCGCCTTCCTCCCCATCCCACCCCGCTAGGTTGCTGCCAAGCCCCAGTTGGAGTTCCTTGAGTCATATAGCAAATTCCCACTGGCTGTCTCTTTTACATATGGTAATGTATGTTTCCATGTTATTCTCTCCATACCTCCCCCCCCCTCCTTCCTCCCCCACCAGCTGTGTCCATAAGTCTATTCTCAATGTCTGTATCTCCATTGCTGCTCTGCAGACAGTTCCTCAGTACTATCTTTCTAGATTTCATATTTATGCGTTAGTATATGGCATTTGTTTTTCTCTTTCTGACTTACTTCCCTCTAGGTTCGTCCACCTCATTAGGACTGACTCAAATGTGTTTCCTTTTTATGGCTGAGTAATATTCCATTTTATATATGTACCACAGCTTCTTTATCCATTCATCTGTTGCTGGACATCTAGGTTGCTTCCACGTCCTCGCTATTGTAGAGCTGCAGTGAACACTGGGGTACATGTGTCTTTTTAAATTTTGATTTCCTCAGGGTGTATGCCTAGTAGTGGTATTGCTGGATCATATGGTGTTTTTATTCCTAGTTTTTAAAGGATTCTTCCTATTGTTCTCCATACTGGCTGTATAAATTTGCATTCCCACCAATAGTGCAGAGGGTTCCCTTTTCTTCACAACCTCTCTGGTGTTTATTGTTTGTAGATTTCTTGATGATGGCCATTCTGACCAGTGTGAGGTGATATCTCATTGTAGCTTTGATTTGCATTTCTCTAATAATGAGCAATGTTGAGCATCTTTTCATGTGTTTATTAGCCATCTTTATATCTTCTTTGGAGAAATGTCTGTTTAGGTCTTTTTCCCACTTTTTGATTGGGTTGTTTGTTTTTCTGGTATTGATTTGTATCATTTTACTAGACTTTGAGAGTAAGTTGTAGACACTGAGACCTTTTCCCTTAAATACTTGAATGTATATATTCTGAGAACAAGAACATTCTCTTTTATAAGCCATAGGTTGTGTGGTGTGTGTGTGTGTGTTTAAAAATAATCTTAGAGTCAAGCACTTGAGGAGAACTTTAAGAAGCCATTTGGCTCCTTCCCCTGCTTCTTGCAAATAAATTCCTAAACAGTACAAAGTTGGCATTTTTCAGGAGTGATGTATACAGACTTCTACATGGAACATGCCTGTGATATGTGAATCAGAAGTGCAGGACCATTCTCATGATGTTTACATATGTCCCTGTAAACAAAGAAGCAAACGAATGCTATACTAAACAAAACCTTATCTGAGGGCCACATTTATTCGTTTGGTTATCAACTTGTGATCCCTGGATCTATCTTCAAGGCTCTCATGGGGTGGCATACCCACAGCTTTCTGTAGAAGCACCTTGTTACAGTCAAGTTCTTTTTTAAGTCTAACTAAATGTGCAGTTGGGATTTATGAGAGATAGTGGCTTGCAGTGGTTAAGAGTGTGGAGTCCAGCCTGTGTGTGCGTCTGAGTCCCAATTCGGCTACTTACTAGGATCTTGGGAAAATTACCAGACATTTCTGTGGTTCAGTTTCCCCCATATATAAAATAACAGTGCCTACCGCACAGAGCTATTGTGAGGAGATATTTTTTCTCATATCCATACAGATCATGATCATGTTATAAGGGAGGTGAATGAGATGTAAAGTCTGTTCTTTCTAGAAGTCTTAGAGGAGATGTCCATTCCTAAGGCAGAAGGCTAGTTAATCTTCTTTTCTCACACCGTGAGGGCTTTTGTTTCTGTTCTCATCCCTGTTCTCTGCGTAGCCCCCTTGTCAGACTTCTCCCCAGCTCCTGAGATTTCCCTAGTCCCAAGGGAGTCATTGCTTTAACATATTGGCTATATGTGGCCTCGGGCCAATTCCTTAATGCCTTTGGGATTTAATTTCTTCCTCTGCAAATGGAGGTCATAGTAGTGCCCGCTTCCTGAGGATTAAGGGAGTTGATAGAATGTGCCGGACAGAGCTGTCGGGTGTGCTCTGCGTCTCCTTCAGTGGGCATCCCCCGCAGCTGTGTACTCTGTACTTCCGGTCTAGACTTTCTTACCGCTGGCACTCTTGCTGCTGGTGGTGGCGGGTTCTTCCTCTTTCTTCTAAGTGCTGTTACTAGGATACTGCACATGCGTGCTCTGCTGCTCAGTCGTGTCCAGCTCTTCGTGACACTGTGGACTGTAGCCCACCACGTTCCTCTGTTCATGGGATTCTCTAGGCAAGAAGACCAGCGTGGGTTGCCATTTCCTACTCTATACTGAGATACCAGTGGTCTTCTTTGGTCCAAATCTAAGATAGTCCTTATTCTTTGGGCCACCTTTAATATTTTTAACAGCAGAGATCATCCTGCAACAGAGGTACTGAGCAGGGGGCACTTAAAGGGGCTGCGGGAAGAAGAGAGGGTCAGATGAAGGGAAGGGAAGGGATGAGGGAGTGAGAGAGGCCTGGCCTGACTGATGAGTAGAGAGCCAGGGATGAAAGTGTTTTTGCAGAGGGGTTAGACATGGAGAGGATGAGTGGGGAATGGAGTCGACAGTTACAAGAGGGATAATTTCTAAGTATTGTAATGGCAAAAGGAAGCTGAGAAATAGAATAGTTGGAGGTGGTTGGGCACCCTTCAAAATTTTTTCAAGAGAAGGAAGATTGTGAATGTTTTATAGCCAGAGAGGTAGCAGATAATAAAGGAAAGAATGAAGATGCTGAAAGAGAGGCACATGTGTCAAGAACAAGAGCCAAGACTGGAACTAAGAAAACCGAGTGGGGTTAGCTTTGTTAGGAAGGTGTTTTTTTTCCTCCATGGTTGAGAGTGTAAGGAAGGAGGTTTGCTTCCCTGGTAGCTCAGATGGTAAAGAATCCCGTAATTCATGAGACCCAGGTTTTATCCCTGTGTTGGGAAGATCCCCTGGAGAAGGGAATGGCAACCCACTCCAGTATTCTTGCCTGGAGAACTCCATGAACAGAGGAGCCTGGTGGGCTACAGTCCATGGGGACACAGTGGAGTGACTAACACTTTCCCTTTCATGTGCACACTTGTAGTGGTGTGAGAGAAGTGCACGGAAAGGTGGTGGTATGGACTAAAGGTCTGAGTCCTTCTCACATTCGTATATTGAGGTCCTTACCCTCAACAGGATGGTATTTGGAGGTGGGACCTTTGAGAGGTGATTAGGTCTAGATAAGGTCGTGAGAGTGGAGCCCCCCAAAGAAGAGGGAGACCCCAGCCTGCTCTCTTCTCGCTCTGCGTGGACACAGCAGGAAGAAGGCCGTCTGCAAGCTGGGGCGTGGACTGCCACCAGACCCCAGATCAGGTAGTGCTTTGATCTCAGACTTCAAGCCTCTACAACTGGGAGAGATGAATGTCTGTGGTTTAGGTTCCCTGCTGCTGCTGCTGCTGCTGCTGCTGCTGCTGCTGCTGCTGCTAAGTCGCTTCAGTCGTGTCTGACTCTATGCGGTTCCTTAGATGACAGCCCACCAGGCTCCGCTGTCCCTGGGATTCTCCAGGCAAGAACACTGGAGTGGGTTGCCATTTCCTTCTCCAATGCGTGAAAGTGAAAACTGAAAGTGAAGTCGCTCAGTTGTGTCCAACTCTTAGCGACCCCATGGACTGCAGCCCACCAGGCTCCTCCATCCATGGGATTTTCCAGGCAAGAGTACTGGAGTGGGGTGCCATTGCCTTCTCCTAGTCTGTGGTATATTGTTAGAGCAACCGGAGCTGAGTGAGGAAGGTCGGTGATGGTGCCGACTTCAGCTGTTTTCATTTCTTCGGTGAAGTAGGTGATAGGGTTTTCTGCTGAGATTAAGGGAGGCCATGCTTTGGAGCTTGAGGCCAGAGAGAATTCAGGATAGCTCTTTGGGAGGTTTGCTAGGGCATCAACAGGAGATGAGAGAAAGGATTGTCAGGCAACGTGCAGGACACTTGATGCTAGATGGCATGAATCTGTAGTGGGCCACACGTTTTTTGTTGTTTTCTTCCAGCAGTGCTTTGCAGAAATAGGAAATTAAAATTAGAGACGCAGAGATGCTCAGGGTTATGGATCAATAGAGCAGGCAGGATGGAAGGTTAAGGGACCCAAAATCCAGGGCGGTGATAATGGAAATTTTGAATAGTTGACTATGGAATATTGAGCAACCCGATATGTAGATAGATTAATTAAGTGCTAAACACTGCATAAGTGAACCCCAGGGGAAACCAGTGGAGGAACCATCGAGCCAGCCTACAGAATTATAAAAAATAAGACCTCGTTGTTGTTTAAGCCCCCACATTTTGGGCAGTGTGTGATCCAGCAATGGAAACCTGCAATGCTCTGCCTCGTGTTGGGCAACTGGGACCGGGAGCGTGGGGGCAAGGGAGCTGGTGCAGTAGGTCAGGTCCTGGGGAAGTGGAGCAGAAAAGAATGGAGACAGAAGGAGAAGACTTCGCATCTCATTCCCAAACCACGAACTGGGGTTATAGATATGAACTGTGTCTAGAGTAGTCTAGTAGACTAGAGGTAAAAGGTGTGTCACGTTCCTGTGTTTTTCTAAACCAAATCCAATTCCATTTCACCATGTGCAAGACCAGAAAAGTTCAACATTAGCAATTTGGTGGCTCCTTCTTTTCTTTTCTCATATTGTCCTCAGTTAGTTAGTGTTAGTCGCTCAGTCCTGTTCAACTCTTTACGACCCTACGGGCTGTAGCCCACCAGGATCCTCTGTCCATGGAATTCTCCAGGTAAGAATACTGGAGTGGGTTGCTATTCCCTTCTCCACGGGATCTTCCCAACCCAGGGATTGAACCCAGGTCTCTCGCACTGCAGGCCAATTTTTTACTGTCTGAGTCACCAGGGCCCTCATTGTACTAGGAGGCTAATGCAGTCTTTAGGGAAAACAAGGGCAAGGAAACTGCTGTGCTGCTGAGATGTCTAGGCCTGAAGACACGGGCATCACTCCCTTCCTCTGTGCCCAGGTTGGCTGCAGGGATCTGGACCACAGCTCCCAGAGCCCAGAGCACAGAGGAGGAATTAGCTTTCCGATGAAAGAGAGGGTGGGCGAGCTAGAGACCCTGTTGTTTGTGTACAGGAGAGCTCTTGAGGTTATGTATTGTTCTCTAGGCCACTATGGACTCCTCAGCTGAAGGGTCTTTGCCCTTTTCTCTTATATCATCAGGACGAGACAGAAGGAATCTCCTTGATACTCAGAGGACATCAGGCTTTGTTTTCTGTGGTCTGCCTGCCCAGTGCCCTCAGAAAGCAGATGGTGATGGGTTCTTCAGAGCAAAGTGGAAAGAGGGACAGAGTAAAATTTCCTAAGACTGCAAGGAGGAATCTGCCACCTTCTCATAGGAAGCAGCTTGCTGGTGGCAGGTCTTTAGGTGAGATGGCCATGTGGATATAGCACTAAGCCCCCGACCAGCCCTTCCTGCCTCCTCAGGAAGCCCACCTGTTCAGCTGATGGTGCCCTAATCAGTCTTCTGCTTCACCCTGGCTCATGCCCATTGGTATTTAAACATGCTCACATCTTTCTGGTCTTAAAAAATAAAAAATCTTCCTTGACACTGTGTCCCCCTCCAGACATCAATTCTTCCCCTTCATTGCACAGATCCATCCACTTCAACCCTGATTCCTCCTCAGCCTTCAAGTGAAATATCCTTGGTCAAAAGTCAGAACTGATCTCCTTCTTTACTAATTCCAGTGGACGTTTTTCAGAACTCATCTTCCTTGACCTTTCAGCAGCATTTAACACCAAAGATGACTCAATTTTTTCCATCTCTTTCCTTAGTTTCCATGACATCACCCTGTCCTGAATTTCAGCTTATTTCCTGGCGCCTCTTCTCCGAACCTAGTGCAGATTCCTCATCCCTGGACCATTGTGTCAGTGGAGGTACTCCTGTGAGCTCTTCCTGGGTCATCATCTCTTCCAGCCAAGGCGCTCTTCTTAGGGGAGCACTTCTGCTCCCGTGGCTTTGTTACCAGATCTGGGTTTCCAGCCCAGATCTTCTCCTATGCATCTTTATACAGGTCAAGTCTACCCTTTGATTTTAACCCCTTCGAAAGCTAGTAAGTTAGCCTGTTACTGTTTCTCGGATATAGGCAGAAGATGTGAGACCTGGGTCAGTGACCCAGGACTTCATTTAAATATGGTTGAGGGAATTCCCTGGAGGTCCAGTGGTTAAGGCTCTGTGCTTCCACTGCAGGGGGAAAACTGGTCAGAAAACCAAGATTCTGCATGCTTTGACATGTGGCCAGTAAATTAGTAAATAAATAAATACGGTTGAAAGTTTCTCATGGTGGCACAGGGGGTTCAATTACATTGCTGACACAGCACAATGCAATTCTAATTTTCTCTTTATGTACTGTACCTGTCTTCACAAAGTGCATCATGACGGCAGCTACTCCCTAGAAAAGAACCATCAAAAGGAGGATTGCATATATAATTCAAACATTTCTAGTAGTTGTATTTTTATTTATTTTTAAATATGAATTTATTTATTTTAATTGGAAGCTAATTGCTTTACAATAGTGTATTGGTTTAGTTGTATTTTTAAAAAGTAAAAGAGAAACAGGTAAAACAATGTGTTTTATTTGACCAATATATCTAAAATATGATTTCAACATGTTACCAATTAAAAATTATTAATGGATGTTTTACATTTTTTATACTAGTTTTTGAAATCCATATGGATTTTTCACTTAGAGCCCTTTTCAATCTGGACTGGTCACATTTCCAGTGCTCTGAAGCCAGTGGAGGTAGCAGTTCCTGTACTGCATGGTGCAGGCCTGAAATTTCTCTTCCTTCCCCCCAGCCCACCTCCCCAGGATTTCTAACCTGCAGGGGCATACAGACGCTACCCTCCTCACGTCCCTGTCTTCCCTTTGTTTCTATGAGTTAAGGCAGCCATTATTCTTATCCAAGTCTGGAGTTGAAGCAGTTCTCTGATTCACAGAACAGAAGATCTAGAAGGTTATGGAGGCGATAAATCCATGACTGTTTATCAAATTACATTTTTTGGTCCCTGCCTCATTAACTATTTGTTCTAATGTATGCAATAGCCAGTCTAATGTTACAGAATATTACTACGTTGGTCTTGGCCAGTTTCATGGGTCATCTTTAACTGCTTCTTGAGAGAAGGTATAATCTTGTAAAATACTTTTAGTCTCTAGTAACAGCATCATGTTCAGATCCTGCCTCAGTGAGGCATGTGGGCATGAAAAGCAGTGAGACTAAGGAGCTCAGGGAGGTATGAGATAGAGTTGACGTGAAAACATTACATGTTTAGTTGGCTCTCAAATTTCAGTCAGTGAACACCAAGAATCCTGTATTCCACAGTTATTGACTTCAGGTTTTTCTCTTGATACTCATCCTTCAGCCTCCTGAAGAACTTAAAAATTCTTATTTAAAATGTTTTCTCTGTAAAATAGAGAGTAAATATAATACCACAGATATTAGCCAGAGTGGTAAAGAAGTTAAATAGTTTAGTTAAGTGAACATTAGTTAAGTTGTTAACATTAGTTAACATTAACATCTAGTTAAGTTGAACAAGTTAACTTTCAAAATATCACAACTTGTTAACCATTTTAAATGAAAATATTTAATAATCTATTATAAACAACCTGTCTGAGCATCCAGGGAGTACTGAATATAGCTTATACTTTTCTCAGCTTATTGTTAAATTGAATTACATTCCTATGGGGCAGGGGGTGAGGAATGACTAATATTTGTTGAGTGGCTACTCTGTCAAGAGCTGTGCTTTATGTTATGGTGGTGACCGCTAGAGTGTTCTCAGCCCAGTTCTGGGTATTTCAAGGAAGAGTCTGTGCTGCCTGCCAGGTAGGCTTATGCATGCAGACTCCCCTGCCCAGCCTAGCAAATTAGAGGGCTGGAGGTAGACCCCCAGCAGTCTGCCAGCGACCTCCACAGCGGCTCAGCCGTAAAGAATCTGCCTGCGGAGGAAGAGGTGCAAGAGGCGAGGGTTTGATCCCTGGGTCAGGAAGATCCCCGGGAGAAGGAAATGGCAGCCCACTCCAGTATTCTTGCCTGGGAAATCCCAGGATATAGGAGACTGGTGTGCCCGTGGTGGGCCCACGGGGTCTCAAAACAGCTGGACATGACTTAGCGACTAAACAGCAGCAGCAGTCTGCCACTAGAGGTCCTGCTCTTAGGTACCCTGCCTCTAGACTTCACCCCATTAGGCATCATCATCCTCATTTTACAGATGTGGGCACTGTGGCTCAGAAGAATTAAGTAACACCTAAAACCAGTTAGGAAGTGGCAGGGTTTGCGCTTGCCAGTCAGCACAAACACTTCTTTCTTCTCTCTTGGGCTCACTTGTCTGCCTTTTCCTTTCCCCAGAAAGTATCTTCCATCCTCCTGAGGCAATGTTTATTACATGACTTTGTTTGCTGTGCTACACCTGCTCTGAAATAATTTAGAGAAACATAGTGCTTGTTTTTTCAGAGTTTATATTCTAAAACAATTGACTACTTTTTTTCCCCCTAGAGAGGTCGGAACAATTATCCGGTCGTTGGGATGCTGCCCTAGTGAAGGAGAGCTGCATGATCTGATTGCAGAGGTAAGTAGGCTAAGAAACTTTCATTCATGGCTGACTGAAATGGAATGACTCTTTGCGTGGCTCTATCTTCTTGTAATAAAGAAAAACAAGCAACAATCCATACCTGAAGTGAAAATGCCATAGATTCCCAAATGTACTCCGTGAGGACGTTAGGCAGCTGTGAACGTGCGTGCACGTAAGTCGCTTTAGTCATGTCTGACGCTTTGCGACCCCATGGGCTGTAGCCCGCCAGGCTCCTCTGTCCATGGGATTCTCCAGGCCAGAATACTAGAGTGGGTTGCCATGCCCTCCTCCAGGGGATCTTCCTGACCCAGGAATCAAAACCATGACTCCTGCATTGCAGGCAGATTCTTTACTGCTGAGCCACCAGGGAAGCCCTAGGTCAGCTATGTGAATTAGCAACTCAACAGAATCTGCAAGAATTGATATCAGATCCTAAAGAAATGTGTATGACCAGGTAATGCGATGGATCAAGCAAGGACCTCACTTTAGATATTACACTCTTTGTAATTAGTTGAAGAAAGGCCAGTAGACACAGGGGACTGACTATATGCAGAATGAATATTGACAGCCAAAAAGAATATAGTAAATAATGTCAGTTTACCGGGAATAGAAAGAGTAGAGACTGTATAGAATATATTCGAGGAAATAAAACTAACTTCCAGAAAAAGTAGTAAATAAAATATTAACTCATTTGACATTGAATTTTGAAAATGCTTATTTGTAATAGTGTCAATGAGTTGCTGGAGGAACTTATCTTATAAATGGTGATGAGAAGCCCAAAACCAGAGAGCTTCACTCCTTGTTTGGTTTTCCGGAAAAGTATCTGATCAAATTTCAAGTACACCTTTCAGTTCAACGAGGCAGAGGCCTGGAGGGAAAAAACTACCTGGGTAGTCACTAGAAAACTCTTTTCAAACTTGCTTATGAGGTATGTAGATTTTGGTGGAGGCCAAGTATCAACAAAGAGGATAGGAACAAAGGTAAGCATGTATGATTTTGTTTATCTCCTTATTCCTTGCACCCAGCATAGTACTCGCTTGTTCAGTTTTACCCAGAAGAGAAGGAAGTGACTCTGGGTGAGTCGCTTAACCTCTGCATCAGTTTCTCCATAATAATACTTACTTCAGAATTTGCTTCAAAGATAAATGAAATAATGTATAAGAAGACAAGTTTTGAATCCTAAAGTACATAGATTGGAAAGATGACTATTGCTCCACATTAACAATTTTAAAATTTAATTATTTAGTATTGGAGTATAGTTTATTTACAGTGTTGTTAATTTCAGGTCTACAGCAAATGACTGTTATACACATACATATATACATTCTTTTTCAGGTTCTTTTCCTATATAGGTTGTTACAGAATCTTGAGTAGAGTTTCCTGTGCAATACAGTAGGTCCTTGTTTATTATCTGTTTTATACATAGTAGTATGGATATGTTCATCATAAACTCCTAATTTATCCTTCCCCTACATTTCCTCTTTAGTAACAATGTTTGTTTTCTGTGAGTCTGTTTCTGTTTTGTCCATAAGTTCATTTACATTACCATTTTGATAACTAAAACCAAGTACCCATTTTTTATTAGCATTTAAAAATATTCAATAAAGCAGGAAACTGTTTTTCATTTTGGGGTCCAGTAAAGTCATCTATTTCTGCTTTATTGACTATGCCAAAGCCTTTGACTGTCTGGATCACAATAAACTGTGGAAAATTCTGAAAGAGATGGGAATACAGACCACCTAACCTGCCTCTTGAGAAATCTTTATGCAGGTCAGGAAGCAACAGTTAGAACTGGGCATGGAACAACAGACTGGTTCCAAATAGGAAAAGGAGTATGTCAAGGCTGTATATTGTCAACCTGCTTCTTTAACTTATATGCAGAGTACATCATGAGAAACGCTGGACTGGAAGAAACACAAGCTGGAATCAAGATTGCCAGGAGAAATATCAATCACCTCAGATATGCAGATGACACCACCCTTCTGGCAGAAAGTGAAGAGGAGCTAAAAAGCCTCTTGATGAAAGTGAAAGAGGAGAGCGAAAAAGTTGGCTTAAAGCTCAACATTCAGAAAACAAAGATAATGGCATCTGGTCCCATCACTTCATGGGAAATAGATGGGGAAACAGTGAAAACAGTGTCAGACTTTATTTTGGGGGGCTGCAAAATCACTGCAGATGGTGACTGCAGCCATGAAATTAAAAGACGCTTACTCCTTGGAAGAAAAGTTATGACCAACCTAGATAGTATGTTCAAAAGCAGAGACATTACTTTGCCGACTAAGGTCTGCCTAGTCAAGGCTATGGTTTTTCCTGTGGTCATGTATGGATGTGAGAGTTGGACTGTGAAGAAGGTTGAGCGCCGAAGAATTGATGCTTTTGAACTGTGGTGTTGGAGAAGACTCTTTAGGGTCCCTTGGACTGCAAGGAGATCCAACCAGTCCATTCTGAAGGAGATCAGCCCTGGGATTTCTTTGGAAGGACTGATGCTAAAGCTGAAGCTCCAGTACTTTGGCCACCTCATGAGAAGAGTTGACTCACTGGAAAAGACTCTGATGCTGGGAGAGATTGGGGGCAGGAGGAGAAGGGGACGACCCAGGATGAGATGGCTGGATGGCATCACAGACTCGATGGACGTGAATCTGAGTGAACTCTGGGAGATGCGATTCATGGGGTCGCAAAGAGTCAGACATGACTGAGCGACTGAACTGAACTGAGCTGAAAGTCATTTTTCCTGAGTAGCGGGAAAAAACATCTCCTGCACTGGTCCTCACTAACAAAAAGTGTTGATCACTCCCTTACAGTGACTATCATGAAAGCTAGAATTTGTATTAGGGAGAGGAAAGTTGGCACTGTGGAAGAGCTAGAAACTGGAAGATGAATTTACAGTGAAATCACAATTATTGTTTGTAATCGAGTAGACTAAGTGGAGCAGTAATGAAAAATACCTCTGAAACTTTAGAACCTAATTCTTTTATGGTTTGCTTGTATGGTTTTTTTTTTTTTTGTCTCTGCTTTTTATTTTTTTTATTAGTTTTTTTATTTTTTAAATTTTAATATCTTTAATTCCTACATGCATTCCCAAACATGAACCCCCCTCCCACCTCCCTCCCCATAACATCTCTCTGGGTCATCCCCATGCACCCGCCCCAAGCATGCTGCAACCTGCGTCAGACATAGACTGGCGATTCAATTCTTACATGATAGTATACATGTTAGAATGTCATTCTCCCAAATCATCCCACCCTCTCCCTCTCCCTCTGAGTCCAAAGGTCCATTATACACATCTGTGTCTCTTTCCCTGTCTTGCATACAGGGTCGTCATTGCCATCTTCCTAAATTCCATATATATGTGTTAGTATACTGTATTGGTGTTTTTCTTTCTGGCTTACTTCACTCTGTATAATCGGCTCCAGTTTCATCCATCTCATCAGAACTGATTCAAATGAATTCTTTTTAACGGCTGAGTAATACTCCATTGTGTATATGTACCACAGCTTTCTTATCCATTCATCTGCTGATGGACATCTAGGTTGTTTCCATGTCCTGGCTATTATAAACAGTGCTGCGATGAACATTGGGGTACATGTGTCTCTTTCAATTCTGGTTTCCTCGGTGTGTATGCCCAGCAGTGGGATTGCTGGGTCATAAGGTAGTTCTATTTGCAATTTTTTAAGGAATCTCCACACTGTTCTCCATAGTGGCTGTATTAGTTTGCATTCCCACCAACAGTGTAGGAGGGTTCCCTTTTCTCCACACCCTCTCCAGCATTTATTGCTTGCAGATTTTTGGATCGCAGCCATTCTGACTGGTGTGAAGTGGTACCTCATTGTGGTTTTGATTTGCATTTCTCTAATAATGAGTGATGTTGAGCATCTTTTCATGTGTTTGTTAGCCATCCGTATGTCTTCTTTGGAGAAATGTCTATTTAGTTCTTTGGCCCATTTTTTGATGCTTGTATGTTTTAATCTATAGCAGGGATCAGCAAACCACAACTCCTGGGCCAAATCCAGTCCACAACCTACTTTTGTAAAGTTTTATTGGAACACAACTAGACTCATTTTGTTGTTGTTGTTCTGTTGCTAAGTTATATCCGACTCTTTGCAACCCCATGGACTGTAACACGCCAGGCTCCTCTGTCCTCCCCTAGCTCCTGGAGTTTGCTCAGATTCATGTCCATTAAGTCATTGATACTATCTAACCATCTTATCCTCCACTGCCCCTTTTTCCTTTTGCCTTCAGTCTTTCCCATCATCAGGGTAAGACTCATTTACTTACATATTATCTATAGCTATTTACTTATTACAAGAGTAGAGTTAAGAGACCATATGATTTGCAAAGCTTAAAAGTTCTGGCCTTTTACAGAAAAGGTTTGCCAACTCCTGATCTATATATAGGTTTCTCTGGCAAAGTAGAACCAATACTATGTCTAGTGTTAGGAGATTGGGGCTCAGATCCCATAACTACTGCTTACAGCTGTGTGGCCTTTGGTGAGCCACTTAATCTTTCAAAGTCTGGTTTCACATGCAAAAGGAATGCAACAATAGCATGGTGTTTTATGAGTATTAAATTTAATAACTGTAAGGAATCAGCTGTTACTTAGTGGGCACTCTGCATATTTGGATTTGCTTGCTCTGTAGATGACTTGCTGCCAAAACACCCCCACAGGTTTGGGCAGTTACCAACAGTAGGTGTTCAGGTCACAATGTTTTATTTTGTCTTTACCGTTTTCTTAGGTACATTGACACAACTTTTGAAAATTACAGATATTTAGAACAGTTATGGTCTCATAAAGATCACTGAGCTATCTAAGCTCTATATAAATGTTTTTCTGCACTTACAATGCAGTTTATTCACATTGCATTCTAGCAATATGCTTGAAAAGGTTTGCATGTGACTGTCCTTTTTGAAGTTTCCCAAATAACTGAGAGGAAAAAAAGTGCACAGATATTTGATACATACATACATACATACAAAGCTACATAATAGTAAATGTTTAGAGGTAGATGTCATATTGCTAAATGCTCTGTAGTAGTTTCAGAACTGAAACTGTTTCCGCCTCACTTGTTCTGAAGTGAAACAGTGACTATACTTTAAAATTCTTCTATAAAAAATTGAAGTCTGTGTTCTGTTCTCTAATTGTCATTTAATTGAATTTTATTGTAGATTCATACTAACTTTCAGTTGTCCACTTCTTGGAGATCAATTTGAAATCCAGTGTTTCTCTTGAAATAGATCATTAAAAAAAAATCACTCTGCATTGATCCGTCTACTTAATATTCTGTAGTTAACCACTGGTCCCACATAATCTCTGTCTGTTTGGAATGTCACAAACCCAGCAAAAATGAGAAAGGTTAATGAAAATCTTATCAACATACAGGTTACTAAACATTTTTTCCTTTGCTGTTAAGTTAGAGCCACCTGGGATCTTCAATGTGCAAGAGCTGGGAGGAGATAATGACATTTCAGTACAAGTGGAAGGGATATTTAGTGGTCTACATCCTTTGAAGTTCAAACCTAAGTGTACTTATGGAGAATTTAAAGTAATTACAAAAGAGAACTAAAAGATGTTTGGAAAATAACATCAATGCTGGTGAGATTATTACACTGCACAGTGATTTTTTAAAAGGTCAAGTCATCAGGAAAGTCTAAAAATCAAAAATGTGTGTGCACCTAATAACAGAGCTTTAGTATACCTAAAGCAACATAGACAGATTAGAGGGAAAAACTGACAATTCCAGAATCACAGATGACAATTACAGTAAACTCTAAGTAACTGATAGAATAGCTATATAAAATATTAGCAAAGATATAGAAGATATGAACCATACCATCAACCACTCCAGGCTAACTAGTATCTATGGAACACGACCCTGAACAACTGCAATGTACGTGTTCTTTCCATATGTACATGGAGTGGTCATTAAGATAGTTCAAGTACTAGGCCACAAAACAAGTCTTAGTAGATTTTTAATACCCCCCAAAATGAATTAAATAGAGAGCAATTGAGAATAAAATCATTAGGAAATCCTTAAGTACTTGGAATTATACTTCTTTTTTAAAAAATTTATTTTTTTATTGAGGGATAATTGCTGTACAGAATTTTGTTGCTTTCTGTCAAACCTCAGCATGAATCAGTGATAGGTATGCATATATCCCATCCCTTTTGAAACTCCCTCCCATCTCCCTCTCCATCTCACCCCTCTAGGTTGATACAGAGCCCCTGTTTGAGTTTCCTGAGCCATAGAGCAAATTCCCCTTGGCTATGTATTTTACATATAGTAATGTACATTTCCTTGTTACTCTTTCCATACATCTCACCTCTCCTCCCCTCTCCCCATAAGCAACATACTTCTAAATAATTCATGAATCAAAGAAGAAATCACAAGGAAAAGTAGAAAACATTTTGTCCTGAGTGATAGTGAAGATACAGCATGTCAAACTTTGTGGGATGCAGGTAAAACATCACTTTACCACTAAGTGTTTATATTAGAAAAGACAAAAAAATCTGCAAGTAATTATCTAAATTCTCATCATAAGAAACTAGGAAAACAAGACCAACATACACACAATATAAATAGAGGGAAGAAAATTATAAAGAGCAGAAATCAGTGAAATAGAAAATGCACAGAGAAAAATCACTGAAATAAAATATGAATCTGTTCAAATACAGTTGATAAACTCATAGCTAAGTACATCGAGATACAAATTACCAATATCAAGATTAAAGGAAACTGTATTCAATGTCTTGTGATAGCCTATAATGGAGAAGAATCTGAAGAAGAATATATATAAGCATATATATGTATATATAAATACAAAACTGAATCACTTTGCTGTATACCTGAAACTAACACAACATTGTAAATCAACTATATACTTCAATAAAAAGTGTTTTAAATTATCTTTTATTTAATTATGAAATTTCCCTTCTACCAATTCTTAATAGTACTAGAGCTGTAGTCACTTCTTGAAACAGAAATTAAAGAGTAGCTTCTGTATAAAAAAATTTTTAAGATGAAGAATGGGTTTTCATTATCCTTCAAATAATAACAAAACATTATCAAAAACTGTATGCCAGTGAGTCTGACAACTTAGATAAATGGATAAATCCCCTGAGAGACACAGATGACCAAAATTGACTCAACAAAAACTGGAGAATTTGAATAGTTTCATATCGATTACCAAAATTAAATTTATAATTAAAAATTTTCCCACAAAGAAAACTAGAAATTCAGATGAATTCACTGGTGAATTTGCTCTAACATTTATGGAAGAAGGAGTACCAATTCTATACAAAAATCTTGCTGAAAATATTACAGGAAAGAATACTTTTCCAGCTCATTTTTTGAGGCTAGTATTACTCTGATACCAAAACGAAACAATCATATTACATGAAATAAAACTATGGACCTTATTAACATAGATGCAAAAAAATCCTTAATAAAATTTTATCAAATTAATTTCAACAATATGTTAAAAAGGATAATACATCATGAGCAAGTGCCATTTATACCAGAAATTTAAGGTTAGCTTAATATTAATTGATGTAATTTACTACATTAATAGAACAAAGTAGATAATGATATGATCATTTGAATAAATAAAGAGAAAACATTGAAAAAATTCTACACTCATTGAAGATAAAAATACCCAGCAATATAAGAAGAAAAGGAAACTTCTTTACCTGGCTAAGGACATCTACAAAAGTCCCTAAGGCTAACATCTTGCTCATTGGTGAAAAGTCAGTGCTTTCTGCCTAAAATCAGGAATGTCTATGTTCATCACTCCTAGTCATCACTGTACTTGAAATCTTAGCTAGTGCAACAAGGCAAGAAACAATAACAACAGATATACGGTTTGGATAATAAAAAGTAAAACTATGTTTCAAGCAACATGATTGTGTATGTAGAAGATCCTAAGAAATTTACCAAAAAGCCATTAGAACTAATATATGAAGTTAGCCAAGTTACAGGCTACAAAGTCAACACACAAAATTAATTACATTTCTATAAACTATAAGTTAACAATTAGAAAAATTAAGTAATCAGTTCCATTTATAATAGCCTAAAAAGTGAAATAATAAAGCTAACAAAAGATAGATGAGACTTACACACTGAAAACAGCAAACATTGTAGAGGAAAATTAAGATCTAAATAAATGAATAGATATACACATTTGTGAATTAGCTCAATATTTTTAAGATGTTCTTCTCAGCCTGATCTCTAGATTCAACACATTTTCAACTAATCATAGCAAAATTTTCTGAAGGAATGTACAAACTGATTCTCAAGTTTGAATGGAAATGTGAAAGACCTTGAACAACCAAAATAATTTTGACAAAAAAGACAAAGATGGATTTATACCACCTCATATGCAGATGACACCACCCTTATGGCAGAAAGTGAAGAAGAACTAAAGAGCCTCTTCATGAAAGTGAAAGAGGAGAGTGAAAAAGTTGACTTAAAGCTCAACATTCAGAAAATTAAGATCATGGCATCTGGTCCCGTCACTTCATGGCAAATAGATGGGGAAACAGTGTCAGACTTTATTTTGGGGGGCTCCAAAATCACTGCAGATGGTGACTGCAGCCATGAAATTAAAAGATGCTTACTCCTTGGAAGGAAAGTTATGACCAACCTAGACAGCATATTAAGAAGCAGAGACATTACTTTGCCAACAAAGGTCCATCTAGTCAAGGCTATGGTTTTTCCAGTGGTGATGTATGGATGTGAGAGTTGAACTATAAAGAAAGCTGAGTGCCGAAGAATTGATGCTTTTGAACTGTGGTACTGGAGAAGACTCTTGAGAGTCCCTTGGACTGCAAGGAAATCCAACCAGTCCATCCTAAAGGAAATCAGTCCTGGGTGTTCATTGGAAGGACTGATGTTGAAGCTGAAACGCCAATACTTTGGCCACCTGATGCGAATAACTGACTCATTTGAAAAGACCCTGATGCTGAGAAAGATTGAGGGCAGGAGGAGAAGGGGATGACAGAAGATGAGATGGTTGGATGGCATCACTTACTCAATGGACATGAGTCTGTGTAGGTTCCGAGAGTTGGTGATGGACAGAGAGGCCTGGCGTGCTTCAGTTCATGGGGTTGCAAAGAGTCAGACATGACTGAGCGACTGAACTGATTGCAGATTTACTATGAAGCTTCAGTAATCTTGAGCATTATATTTGTACACATATTGTGTGGTATCATGCACAGTGTGATATTTTGTACACTGGTACACATATAGATCAGTGGAACTGACTAGAGAATTGAGAAATAGAGCCATACATATCTTTGACATAGGTGCTAACATCATTCAATGAGAAAAGGATAATCATTTCAATAAATAGCGTTTGAGCAAATGGTAATCTGAATAGAAGGAAACAACACTCTTTTCAATTTTCTTTTACTCCGTATACAAAAATTAACTTGAAATGGATCATAGAACTGAACATGAGAGCTAAATCTATAAAACTTCTAGAAGAAAACATAGGGAAAACTTTGTGACTTTGGGTTGGCCAAAGATTTCTTAGATAAAGAGACAAGGAAGCATGAACCATAAAGAAACAACAGTGATTAATTTCATCAATATTAAAAACTTTTGCCCATCAAAGGGCAGAGCTAAAAACATACAGGGCTTCACTGGTGGTCCCGTGGTTAAGAGTCCGCCTTGTAATACAGGGGACACTGTTCAATCCCTCATCTGAAAAAGATCCCACATGCTGTGGAGCAACTAAGCCCGTGTGCCACAACTCCTGAGCCCAAGCTCTAGACCCCTCGAGCCTCAGCCATTGAAACCCATGCTCCCTAGAGCCCATGCTCTGCAGCAAGAGAAACCACTGCAGTGAGAAGCCTGCACACCACAGCAAAGAGTAGCCCTTGCTCGCCGCAACTAGAGAAAGCCCACTGGCAGCAATGAAGACCCAGCACAGCCCAAAATAAAAATAAACAAATGCGAGTCATGGATTGGGGGGAAACATTTGAAAGATAATTTATTTGATATTGTATAATTCATTTGATAATATATGAATGTCTGTGCTGTGCTTAGTTGCTCAGTCGTGTCTGACTTTTTGCCACCCCATGGACTGTAGCCCGCCAGGCTCCTCTGTTCATGGTATTCTCCAGGAAAGAATATTGGAGTGGTTGCCCATGCCCTCCTCCAGGGGCTCTTCTCAACCCAGGAATTGAACTGGGGTCTTCTGCATTGCAGGCGGATTCTTTACCAGCTGAGCTTCTAGGGAAGCCCATATGAATGTCTGCTGCTGCTGCTGCTAAGTCGCTTCAGTCGTGTTTGACTCTGTGTGACCCCATAGACGGCAGCCCACCAGGCTCCCCCGTCCCTGGGATTCTCCAGGCAAGAGCACTGGAGTGGGTTGCCATTTCCTTCTCCAATGCATGAAAGAGAAAAGTGAAAGTGAAGTCGCTTAGTCGTGTCTGACTCTTAGCGACCCCATGGACTGCAGCCCACCGGGCTCCTCTTTCCATGGGATTTTCCAGGCAAGAGTACTGGAGTGGGGTGCCATTGCCTCCTCCAATATGAATGTCTATTTCAACCTAATTTTTAAAATAGCCAAAGATTTGTATGGCCATTTCATGAAAGAAAAAGTATCAGTGGCCAATAAGCACATAAAAAGACGATGAATATCTCTAGTCCGTGGGGATAATGAGGTGCCACTACACATCCATTAGAATGTCTAAGATTTGAGTCTGAAAATGTTAAATGCTGGCAAGCCCATTGATGCAAGTGGAATGTTAATGTTCCCTACTATTATTATTGTATTACTGTTGATTTCTCTGTTTATGTCTGTTAATATTTGCTTTATGTATTTAGGTGCTCCTGGGTTCGGTGCACATATATTTACAATTGTTATATCTTCTTGTTGGGTTGATCCCTTTACCACTATGTAATGTCCTTCTCTGTCTCTTGTTACACTCTCTTCATTTTGCCTAATTTTCTTTATTTCTATGTGTTAAGTAGGTCAGTTTTGTTTCCCATTCTTGGAGTAGTGGCCTTATGTAGATGTCCTAGGGGGCTCAGCAGCATGCTCCCCTCTGATCACCAGAGCTATATGCCCCCTGTGTGGGCTGCGTGTGCCCTTCTGTTGTGGCAGGGCTGACTACTGTGGGCATGCTGGTGAGGGGGCTGGCCCCTGATTCACTTGGTTGCAAGGCGCTGCCTCTTACCGAAGGGTGGGATAGGCTTCCTGTGTGGTTTGTCTGAGCAGCCTGGTGAGGGGGTGCAACTGCTGCTGGACCACTGGAGGGCAGGGCTGAGTCCATCCGCAGCTCTCTGTGTGGCCTGGGTCGTGAGGGAGGGGCTGCTGCCAACCCACTGGTGGGTGAATAAGCCCCCAGCAGAGGTTTGCTAGTGGAGGATTCTGAAATGGAGCTTGGCAGTGCTGGTGTCGTTGTGGTAGAAGAAGCTCGCGGAAAAGGCTGCTACCAGTGTCTTCATCCCTTGGAGGTCCAGCTGCTTCCTGCCTTTCTGGGAGGCTCTCCAAGATTAGCAAGTAGGTCTGACCTAGGCTCCTTCTGACTACTGCCTCTGAGCTAGCATTCAGAGTGTGAGATTTTATGTGCACCTTTTAAGAGAGGAGTCTCTGTTTCCTATAGCCCTCTAGCTCTCCTGTTCACAAAGGCAAACATGCTGGGGGCTCATCTTCTGGTGCAGGACCCTGAACTGGGAAGTCCAAGTGGGGCTTGAACCTCTTACTTCTTGGTGGGAACCTCTGCAATTGTGACTGTCCTCCTGTTTGTGGGCGACCTACCTGGGAGTGTTGTTGTTCAGTCTCTCAGTCATGTCCAACTCTGTGACACTGTGGACTGCAGCATGCCAGGCTTCCCAGTCCTTCAACGTCTCCCAGAGTTTACCCATACTCTTGTCCATTGAGCTGGTGATGCCATCCAACAATCTTATCCTGTCTTGTCCCCTTCTCCTCCTGCCTGCAATTTTTCCCAGCATCAAGGTCCTTTCTAATGAGTCAGCTCTTCGAATCAGGTGGCCAAAGTATTGGAGCTTCAGCTTCAGCATCAGTCCTTCCAATGAATATTCAGGGTTGATTTCCTTTAAGAATTGACTGATTTGCTCTCCTTGCTGTCCAAGGAACTCTCAAGAGTCTTCTCCAACATCACAGTTCAAAAGCATCAGTTGTTCGGTGCTCAACCTTCTTTATGGGCGACTACTGGAAAAACCATAGCTTTCACTAGACGGGCCTTTGTTGGCAAAGTAATGTCTCTGCTTTTTAATACTCTGTCTCAGTTCAGTTCAGTCGCTTAGTCATGTCTAACTCTTTCCCCATGGACTGCAGCACATCAGGCCTCCCTGTCCATCACCAACTCCTGGAGTTTACATAAAATCATGTCCATTGAGTCGGTGATGCCATCCAACCATTTCATCCTCTCTTGTCCCCTTCTCCTTCTGCCCTCAATGTTTCCCAGCATCAGGGTCTTTTCCAGTGAGTCAGTTCTTCTCATCAGGTGGCCAAAGTACTGGAGTTTCAGCTTCAACATCCAATGAACACCCAGGACTGATTTCCTTTAGGAAGGATTGGTTGGATCTCCTTGCAGTCCAAGGGACTCTCAAGAGTCTTCTCCAACACCACAGTTCAAAAGCATCAATTCTTTGGCACTCAACTTTCTTTATAGTCTAACTCTCACATCCATACATGACCACTGGAAAACCATAGCTTTGACTAGATGGGCCTTTGTTGGCAAAGTAATATCTCTGCTTTTTAATATGCTGTCTAGATTGGCCATAACTTTTCTTCCAAGGAGCAAGTGTCTTTTAATTTCATGGCTGCAGTTACCATCTGCAGTGATTTTGGAGCCCCCCGAAATAAAGTTTGACACTGTTTCCATTGTTTCCCCATCTATTTTCCATGAAGTGATGGGACCAGATGCCATGATCTTAGTTTTCTGAATGTTGAGCTTTAAGCCAACTTTTTCACTCTCTTTCACTTTCATCAAGAGGCTCTTTAGTTCTCTTTGCTTTCTGCCGTAAGGGTGGTATCATCTGCATATCTGAGGGTTATTGATATTTCTCCTGGCAATCTTGATTCCAGCTTGCGCTTCATCCAGCCCAGGGTTTCTCATGATGTACTCTGCCTATAAGTTAAATAAGCAGGGTGACAATATACAGCCTTGACGTACTCCATTCCTGATTTGGAACCAGTCTGTTGTTCCATGTCCAGTTCTAACTGTTGCTTCCTGACCTGCAAACAGGTTTCTCAAGAGGCAGGTCAGGTGGTCTGGTATTCCCATCTCTTGAAGAATTTTCCACAGTTTATTGTGATCCACATAGTCAAAGGCTTTGACATAGTCAATAAAACAGAAGTAGATGTTTTTCTGGAACTCTCTTGCTTTTTCGATGATCCAGTGGATATTGGAAATTTGATATCTGGTTTCTCTGCCTTTTCTAAAGCTTGAGCATCTGGAAGTTCATAGTTCATGTACTGCTGAAGCCTGACTTGGAGAATTTTGAGCACTGCTTTGCTAGCGTGTGAGATTACTGCCATTTTGCAGTAGTTTGAGCATTCTTTGGCATTGCCTTTCTTAGGGATTGGAATGAAAACTGACCTTTTCCCGTCCAGTGGCCACTGCTAAGTTTTCCAAATTTGCTGGCATGTTGAGTGCAGCACTTTCACAGCATCATCTTTTAGGATTTGAAATAGCTCAGCTGGAATTCCATCACCTCTACTAGCTTTGTTCATAGTGATGCTTCCTAAAGCTCACTTGACTTTGCATTTCAGGATGTCTGGCTCTAGGTGAGTGATCATACCATCATGATTATCTGGATCATGAGGATCTTTTTTGTATAGTTCGTCTGTGTATTCTTGCCACCAGTTCTTAATATCTTCTGCCTCTGTTAGTTTCATACCATTTCTGTCCTTTATTGCACCTATCTTTGCATGAAACGTTCCCTTGGTGTCTCTAATTCTCTTGAAGAGATCTCTAGTCTTTCCCATTCTATTGTTTCCCTCTATTTCTTTGCACTGATCACTGAGGAAGGCTTTCTTTTCTCTCCTTGCCATTCTTTGGAACTCTGCATTCAAATGGGTATATCTTTCCTTTTCTCCTTTGCTTTTCACTTCTTTTCTTTTCACAGCTATTTGTAAGGCTTCCTCTAACAGCCATTTTGCCTTTTTGCATTTCTTTTTCTTGGGGATGGTCTTGATCCCTGTCTCTTGTACAATGCCATAAACCTCCATCCATAGTTCTTTAGGTACTCTATCAGCTCTAATGCCTTGAATCTATTTCTCACTTCCACTGTATAATCCTAAGGGATTTTATGTAGGTCATACCTGAATGGTCTAGTGGTTTTCCCTACTTTTTTCAATGTAAGTTTGAATTTGGCAATAAGGAGTTCATGATCTGAGCCACAGTCAGCTCCTGGTCTTATTTTTGCTGACTGTACAGAGCTTCTCCATCTTTAGCTGCAAAGAATATAATCAATCTGTTTTTGGTGTTGACCATCTGGTGATGTCCATGTGTAGAGTCTTCTCTTGTGTTGTCGGAAGAGGGTGTTTGCTATGACCAGTGCATTCCCTTGGCAAAACTCTATTAGCCTTTTGCCCTGCTTCATTCTGTACTCCTAGGCCAAATTTGCCTGTTACTCCAGGTGTTTCTTGACTTCCTACTTTTACATTCCAGTCCCCTATAATGCAAAGGACATCTTTTTTAGGTGTTAGTTCTAGAAGGTCTTGTAGGTCTTTATAGAACCATTCAACTTCAGCTTCTTCAGCATTACTGGTCAAGGCATAGACTTGGATTACTGTGATATTGAATGGTTTGCCTTGGAAATGAATAGAGATCATTCTGTTGTTTTTGAGATTGCATCCAAGTATTGCATTTCACTCTTTTGTTGACTGTGATGGCTACTCCATTTCTCCTAAGGGATTCTTGCCCACAGTAGTAGATATAATGGTCATCTGAGTTAAATTCACCCATTCCAGTCCATTTTAGTTTGCCTAAAATGTAGACGTTCACTCTTGCCATCTCCTGTGTGACCCTTCCAATTTGCCTCTGTCTAGGTTTGTCATATATATACCTTGGAGTGTGTCATACACCTGGGAGTGTGGGTCCTGGCAATACAGTGTCTCCAGTCCTCCTACCTGTCTTGTTATGGCAGATTCTTTATCACCAGCACCACCTTGGAAGCCCCCTTGTTATGGTTACTTCTTTATCTTTAGTTGTGAAAAATCTTTCCTGATAGTCTTCAAATTATTATCATAGAGAGTTGCTTTACAAGTAGTTGGGATTTTGATGTGCCTGTGGGAAGATGGGAGCATGGGGTCTTCCTACCCTGCCATATTGGTGACATCCCAGTCCATCACCTTAATATAATCAGTATGAGTAATTTAGTGCACTTCCTCCCATATTATTTTCCTGTACATGTTTTTAGCATAATAGTAATCTTTTTTTTAATAGTAATCTTATAGTACAATTTAGTATGTACAATTTCAACCTTGCTTTTTTTTTGCTGGTTGTATATCACAGTCATTTCCAATGTTATTATAAAAATTTCATTCTTTAAAAAATGCATGCTGATTAAAATTGGATGCTCAAAAAACAGAGGAGTGATTTCTCTTGTTTCCGTCACTCAAACACAACCAGAACATTTTACGTTTTTACTCAATATTACATCAAAGTGACTCTTTCATACTGTTATTTAATTTATTGAACTGTGATGTTGAAGAAGACTCTTGAGAGTCCCTTGGACTGCAAGGAGATCCAACCAGTCCATTCTGAAGGAGATCAGCCCTGGGATTTCTTTGGAAGGAATGATGCTAAAGCTGAAACTCCAATACTTTGGCCACCGCATGCGAAGAGTTGACTCATTGGAAAAGACTCTGATGCTGGGAGGGATTGGGGGCAGGAGGAGAAGGGGATGACAGAGGATGAGATGGCTGGATGGCATCACGGACTCGATGGACGTGAGTCTGAGTGAACTCCGGGAGATGGTGATGGACAGGGAGGCCTGGCGTGCTGCGATTCATGGGGTCGCAAAGAGTCGGACACGACTGAGCGACTGAACTGAACTGAACATTTTAAGAAGGAAATCCTGTCATATACTGTAAAATGGATGAAACGTAAAGATATGTGAAAATTCTAGTCACAAAATAGACCAATACTTCATGACTCCACTTACTTGAGGTATCTAAAGTAGTTGAACTCTTAGTCTGTTAAAGATATTTGAGAGTTTGAATTGCTTCATGAAATGTAAGAATAAGTAATACTTTAAACTAACATGTTGTTATGAATGTGATTTTAGAACTGTCTCTGGACCTAATAAAGCTTATGTGATATTGGATATTTATTATGCTAACCAAGTCTCAGGATAGAGCTTTTCCTCCAATCTTATTGCAACACAATTTTAAACAGTTACTTTTGATATAAATAGTAGATTACCTTGGGGGAACAATTGCTTCAACACTTACTACCTCTGTCTGCTAGGGGTGGTGAGTAACTGAAACTGAAGGGGGGTAAGTGGAGCCCCTTCCTCTCCCTGCCCCTACTGCGGCCTGCAGGTAGATTGGGGGAATTCACAGCTTGACAGAAACCGACTCCCATTGCTTCAAATTATGGAAACTTCAAATCAAAAAAGGACCTTTTTGATTACATGGCCTAGCCACCTATTGATTCTTCGACTCTCTGATAGTCCACCCAAAAGATGAGTTAGTCTTTTTTGATACCTCTTATAATAAGAAAGGGACTTATAACCCCAAAGAAGTACTTATCCCAATTTTTACACAACAGCCTCTGGGATGTTTGAAGTAAATAATTTTTCTAAAGCAAGTAACTTTAGGATTTTTCATTTGTAAGACTAATTGGTAAATGCCGGTGAATTTTTGTTATCATTTTATCCTATCCAAGGCAGAGAAGTATTTTCTAAATTGTATTAGTGTTTTGGTTCTGAAACACAATTTATGTCAAAATTTGCATATGTGATATTCAAGTCTAACTTGAAATATCTCATTGTTTTTATATTTTTACTACAAATAGTTAAAAAATTCATATGTATGTCTTATTTGGTGACCTGGAACTAGATGAAATGTAGGTGCTTTATAAACCATCTAAACTGCTGGTATTATCTTGCTTTTGTGAAGCGTGAAATAGTTCAGTTTATTGATGGATTGTATGTCTCTGGGGAGAAATGAATTTTCAGTGTGTTTTATTGTGCCTATTCAGAGAACTCAGTATTAAAATAAATAATGCTTTAATGAGAAAAGAGATGGCCTGATGACTTCACTGTGGGAATGGGAGAAAGAACTCTGGGCTGTGGTCCCATCACAGCACCTGACTGCCCTTGAGGACCCTGAGGGGCGCTTTACCTGTCTGTGCTAGAATGGCCTCAAGTGCAAAACAGGTGAAAACAATTGTGTTTTACCAAGGTAGAGTGAGAAAGAGTATTTGCCACCTGCTTTGACACTTAGATAAATGTTGATTTAAAAATAATCCCACAGTATTTACATATTTATTGAGATAGCTCCTTATTGGGCCGGAGGATGCAAAGAGGCTGTGGAATGGCTGGAGGCCCTGTGCTAGCCCGTGGAGGCGGGCCCCTTCGTGTGTCAGGGAAGCAGGGTATTTTCTTCAGATTGCCTCTGCCACCGTAGTTCTTTGGAGGAGGAGAAGCCAGGTGTGTTGGGGCCTCAGTCTTCTTCCAGGTAGACACCTGCTGGCTATTAAGATGAGCTCCTCCTATAAATGGTGTTTGAAGGCTAAGCTGGAGGTCTTCCTACAAAGAGGTTTTATTTCCTCTGCATTCATAAATGCTCCCGAGCTTACTTTCTAATTATCACCTCCTTTCTAGCACATCAGCCTTTCTCTTAGATGAAACAGACCAGATTAGAACTTACTTTGCCTCATTCACGTGCACAATAACAAGATATATTTGTTTCTTTTTTGTCTTTTGAAGAGGAAGAAGAGTGACAGATGGCTGGCTGTTACTCTCCTCTCCTTTCAGCCCAGGAAGCAAGTAGGGGAACAGCAGAGTGGAGACATCACGGCTGCTGATCTGCAAACCCTCTCCTCTAGGCCAGGGTTCAGGGGCGAGGGACAAGGCATTAGACAGGCCTAGCAGCTTAATACATTCGTGTGCACGTGGCATTTTACAGAGAGGAGTCAGGATCAGACTTCTGTAAAAGGTAGTTCCCTATGGTGGGTCAAGGAGGCTGTGCCTAAAATTCTACCACCAGAGATCGATTCTTTTAGGAGGAGGTGTCATTGCAGAATATAGAACCAGAAGTGTGTACACTACTGATTAAAATAATAATAATCATAATAATTCAAGGTTTACAAAGCACCTTTATGTCATATTTCTCACATTTGTGTGCAAGTGTATTAAGTTTGGTAGAACTGCTGTAACAAAGTACCACAGACAGTGTCTTAAACAACAAATTTATTGTTTCACAGTTCTGGAAGCTGGAAGGACAGAATTAGGCAGAGTTGGTTCCTTCTGTTGGCTAGGAGAGAAGAATCTGTCTTAGGCCTGCCTTCTTGGCTTGTAGAGCTTGTCTTCATGTTCACATGACATTCTCCCTGTGTGCCTCTCTCTGTTCAGATTTCTTCTTTTTATTAGGACATCAGTTATATTGGAGTAGGGCCCACCCTAATGACCTCATTTTAACTTGATTACCTCACTGGGGATAAACTTGATTACCCTGTCTCCAAAGAAGTCACATTCTGAGATGTACCAGAGATTAGGACTCCAACATATGAACTTGGGGAAGCTATAACTCAACCCATAACTATCTATATATGTTTACATACAATATATGATAAATTGTGGTTCAATATTTGATATATTTCTATTAAATTTTAAAGACATTTAAATAATCATTGAGCCATTATTGCATAACATTTATAGAAACTAGTGTTTTTGTCCTGTCTTACGCATGGCCTCATAAAGTCAACTAGTTTGTCCTGCACCAGAAGTAATAGAAGCACTTATCCTCCCCTCTATCCAGCCATTTCCAGATTGTCAGGCAGGTTGTTCTATCCTGCTTTTCTTGCTTCTCTTCTATGACAGAGAAATGTACCATATTTTTTAAATGCCTTTTGAAAAACCAGTGGAATCAAAATAAAACGTGGAGTTTAGTAAATAATAATAGGTCAGTATTGGTTCAGTGGATGTTACAATGAACCAAGTATCAGTTCAGTTCAGTTCAGTCGCTCAGTCGTGTCCAACTCTTTGCGACTCCATGAATTGCAGCATGCCAGGCCTCCCTGTCCATCACCAACTCCCAGAGTTCACTCAGACTCATGTCCATCGAGTTGGTGATGCCATCCAGCCGTCTCATCCTCTGTCGTCCCCTTCTCCTCCTGCCCCCAATCCCTCCCAGCATCAGAGTCTTTTCCAATGAGTCAACTCTTCTCATGAGGTGGCCAAAGTACTGGAGTTTCAGCCTTAGCATCATTCCTTCCAAAGAACAGCCAGGGCTAATCTCCTTTAGAATGGACTGGTTGGACCTCCTTGCAGTCCAAGGGACTCTCAAGAGTCCTCCAACACCACAGTTCAAAAGCATCAATTCTTCGGCACTCAGCTTTCTTCACAGTCCAACTCTAACATCCATACATGACCACAGGAAAAACCATAGCCTTGACTAGACAGACCTTTGTTGGCAAAGTAATGTCTCTGCTTTTGAATATGCTGTCTAGGTTGATCATAACTTTTCTTCCAAGAACCAAGTATAGTTGTACCATAATAATGCAAGGGTAAACAATAGAGGAAACTGGGAGGTATATGAGAACTCTCTGCTATCTGTAAATCTAAATCTATTCTAAAATATGTATATATAATAAAAGCTTTTAATAATATAAGGTAGTGTCTAGTATATGTTATATAGTTCATTAATACTGTATTTAGAAATATTATATAATTATACTAGTTTTATGCCATTGCTTATATATCTCTTAATACAAAAAGAGCAGATTAGATGTGGCCTCTAGAGGACAGTGTTGAGTCATAGAAAGATTTTCACACTGTCCAAGTTGAAGATGGACTTACATATTTTTCTTCTTACTTTTTTAACCCCAAGGCCTTTATTTGTTCATTATCTCTCTTTAAAAAAATCAAGGAAAATATATGCCTCATCTGCTATCCTGATTCATTGGAGTTTTGCTTTAACTTATTATTTTTGTGAAGTTTTGGGCCTATACAGATCCATCAGGCCATTTGGCTGTACACAGAACAGCGTTTCACCTGTGTTCAGAGCACCAAGGGCTTCTGGAAGTTGTCCAGGAGCATGACCATCGTAGGGTAGGCGTTATGAGGGACATAGGTTGTGTCTGTGACTTCTCACATGATGGAGAGCGTGCTGTAGAGTTGAACTCCCTTTGGAAAAACTATGAACCGTTTGTGGATTGATGAGGGTGCTCATAACATAGGATTTTTGCTCTTGCATGGTCAAGACTGTTGGCTCTGCAGTTTGTTGAGGGTACAGGGAAAGGGAAACAAACTATAGCTCCAGCTTCTGGAACAGATTTCTGGATTAATCAGAATAGAAACACAACCTTTTAATTTAAAAATGATCCCGCTGGAGGCAGTCTCATTAGATTGGCATTTTAGTTTTAAGCAGTTTGTGGGGCTGGGAGTTAGAGCGCTACTTAAGCACGTCTGAACCAGAGCCACAAATCACAGCCGCATGAACACTGATTTGCAAATTGCTTGCCTTGGATCTAGAGGCAGCTGAAAACAATTGCTCATGTATCGATGGACTCAGAGATTCTGAAACACATCATTCTGTCATTAGATGGATGACATTTCTTACTGATAGTGGAGTTCAAGGGCTTGCCTCATACTAGGTGAGAATCTAGTATAAACATTAAAAAATAGTTGTCATTTGATGACAGTGCGTTCCACTTAGCAGCACCTATAGATTTCTCATCTTTTGCTCAGAGAATAAATCTTTTAAAATCGCCACTGTTGAATCGGAATGTGTGAGCCTTTCAATAGAATTTTTGAAAGGGAGTGGAACATTTACAACTTCTCATAAATAGCCTGACATGAAATTTAAAATCAGTAGAGTACTGTTCAGCCACACCATCAAAGCTGAACCTTTTGAGCTTGAGTCTTCCTCATTCTCATCTAATAGTTCTGGGTACCAAAATTGTTAGGTGTTGTCTTCTCTTAGTTAGCGGTGGTATAACAGTGTTCCACAGAGCATCTAGTTATTTAATGAATAGTACAGTCCTTGAGATTCATTGGTTCCCTAATCTGGTCTCCTAGCCAGTGTTCCTTATGTCAGGGGAAGCATTAGTCCATCTCATTTGTGCAAGTCAGAATCCTGGGAGTGGTCCTTGGCCCTCTTTTTTTCCCCTCATCCTTGCCTGTAATAGATACAGTACCAGGTTTTCTTGGTTTTATATCTTAAGTGTTTCTTGAAAACACCTACTTCTCTCTCCGTGGCCACCGCTCTCTAATCCAAGCCCTTGGCATATCTGCTTAGACTACTGCAGAAGCTGCCTTACCCACAACCAGTGTGATTTTCTAGACACACATCTAGGAGACCTTCAGTGATTTAGGGTAACAGTGTCTTGGGATAACAACCAAAGTCATGTACATGGATGGTAATACCTTGCATGGTCTAGTCCCCATTTCTCTCTCCAGCCTCATCTGAAAACATTCTCCGCCTTGCTCCCTATGCTTCAGCCTCCTGGGCTCCGGTGCATCCCACAGGGTCTTAGTGCCTGTAATTTCATCTACCTGGGAGTGTCTTTCCCTGCTGTTTTTGATACCTTTTACTCATCCTTTATAATAATCAACTCAAGTGTGATTTCTTTATGAATGCATTTCCTGATAATTTGGCCAAGAAAAGTTTTTTTTCTGTACTCTAATAGACCTTTGCTCCTTTACTTCATTGTTTCTTACATAAACTTATAATTAGACACTCAGCTTTGTTGGCTTTTTGATGGATTTATATCTCCACTTTCAGAGTATGAACGCTGTGAGTGGGGACCACGTCCAAGTATCAGTCAGTCAGTCAGTCAGTTCAGTGGCTCAGTCGTGTCCGACTCTTTGCGACCCCATGAATCACAGCACGCCAGGCCTCCCTGTCCATCACCAACTCCCAGAGTTCACTCAGACTCATGTCCCTTGAGTCGGTGATGCCATCCAGCCATCTCATCCTCTGTCATCCCCTTCTCCTCCTGCCCCCAATCCCTCCCAGTATCAGGGTCTTTTCCAGTGAGTCAACTCTTCGCATGAGGTGGCCAAAGTACTGGAGCTTCAGCTTTAGCATCAGTCCTTCCAATGAACAGAACTGATCTCCTTTAGAATGGACTGGTTGGACCTCCTTGCAGTCCAAGGGACTCTCAAAAGTCTTCTCCAACACCACAGTTCAAAAGCATCAATTCTTTGGCACTCAGCTTTCTTCACAGTCCAACTCTCACATCCATACATGACCACAGGAAAAGCCATAGCCTTGACTAGACGGACCATTGTTGGCAAAGTAATGTCTCTGCTTTTGAATATGCTATCTAGGTTGGTCATAACTTTTCTTCCAAGGAGTAAGCGTCTTTTAATTTCATGGCTGCAGTCACCATCTGCAGTGATTTTGCAGCCCAAAAAAATAAAGTCTGATACTGTTTCCACTGTTTCTCCATCTATTTCCCATGAAGTGATGGGCCAGATGCCATGATCTTCATTTTCTGATTGTTGAGCATTAAGCCAACTTTTTCACTCTCCACTTTCACTTTCATCAAGAGGCTTTTTAGTTCTTCTTCCCTTTCTGCCATAAGGGTGGTGTCATCTGCATATCTGAGGTGATTGATATTTCTCCCGGCAATCTTGATTCCAGCTTGTGTTTCTTCCAGTCCAGCGTTTCTCATGATGTACTCTGCATAGAAGTTAAATAAGCAGGGTGACAATATACAGCCTTAACATACTCCTTTTCCTATTTGGAACTAGTCTGTTGTTCCATGTCCAGTTCTAACTGTTACTTCCTGACCTGCATATAGGTTTCTCAAGAGGCAGGTCAGGTGGTCTGTATTCCCATCTCTTTCAGAATTTTCCACAGTTTATTGTGGTCCACACAGTCAAAGGCTTTGGCATAGTCAATAAAACAGAAATAGATGTTTTTCTGGAACTCTCTTGCTTTTTCGATGATCCAGCAGATGTTGGCAATTTGATCTCTGGTTCCTCTGCCTTTTCTAAAACCAGCTTGAACATCTGGAAGTTCATGGTTCACATATTGCTGAAGCCTGGCTTCGAGAATTTTGAGCATTACTTTACTAGCATGTGAGATGAGTGCAATTGTGCGGTAGTTTGAGCTTTCTTTGGCATTGCCTTTCTTTGGGATTGGAATGAAAACTGACCTTTCCCAGTCCTGTGGCCACTGCTGAGTTTTCCAAATTTGCTGGCATATTGAGTACAGCACTTTCGCAGCTGTACTCATCTTCCAGGATTTGAAATAGCTCCACTGGAATTCCATCATCTCCACTAGCTTTGTTTGTAGTGATGCTTTCTAAGGCCCACTGGACTTCACATTCCAAGATGTCTGGCTCTAGGTGAGTGATCACATCATCGTGATTATCTGGGTCGTGAAGCTCTGTTTTGTACAGTTCTGTGTATTCTTGCCACCTCTTCTTAATATCTTCTGCTTCTGTTAGGTCCATACCATTTCTGTCCTTTATTGAGCCCATCTTTGCATGAAATGTTCCCCATTATCAAGTCCCCAGTACTTGGCACAGTGCTTGGAAAAAGTAGCTGGTCATTACATTTGCTGAATGAATAAGAGGCTGTTTTTTACTGATTTTCCAGGTGGAGGAAGAAGAACCCACTGGATACATTCGATTTGAAAAATTTCTACCAGTGATGACTGAAGTCCTACTGGAAAGAAGGTAAGAAAGTAAATACAATTGTTGAGGTAATGATTAGAATTGCATTAATTTCAAAACACTTGGCCTTTTCACTTTGTATGTTATACTCAGCCAACGTTTATCACAGAATAGCTTCCTCCTAGTTTTTCTCTACACTTCTGAATGGCCAGTTGGTATGTTCTCAGAAATATCCACCACTTCGGTATTAATCTAATAATCAAAGTGTAATTAAAGGGCAAAGAAGCTGCAAAGAGCATAAATCAACAACATTCTTATTAGCTTCTGTTTGAATTATCAGTGATAAATAAGAATTAACCCTAATCATTTTTCTAAAGAAAGTGTAGCATTAGCTTACCATAGTTTGTTTACTGTAGGAATTTTGTTCCCATAATGATGAAAAAAGCTAACAGATAACATTTAACTAAGTATTCCTTGGGGGTATGGAGTACTTTCAACTTTATTATCTAGAAATCCAAAAATATTTCAGTGAGGGATGAATTATTATCCTAGTATGCTAGCAGCTTTATTTATTTTTTTAAATGCAATCATTTGTTATTTGGAGATTGAGCTAAATACTGTGGTGTTTACTCCTTTTATTGCATAATTAGATATAGACCAATTCCAGAAGATATCCTTCTTCGAGCTTTTGAGGTATGTAAGCCACAAATTTTACATATATTTATATTTATGTGAAAAAAATCATCATGTACAATTTTCATAAAAAAATAGAATACCTATCTTTTCCTTCCCCCTAGGTATTAGATCCAGCTAAACGTGGATTTCTTTCTAAGGACGAACTGATAAAGTATATGACTGAAGAAGGTGAGAGTGATTCATTACTTATAAATGAAAGTCGCTCTGTTGTGTCTCACTCTTTGCGACCCCATGGACTGTAGCCCACCAGGCTTCTCTGTCCTTGGAATTCTCCCAGCAAGAGCACTGGAGTGGGCTGGCATTCCCTTCTCCAGGGGATCTTCCCCGCCCAAGGCAGATTCTTACTGTGTGAGCCACTAGGGAAGTCTTGTTACTTGTTAACAATGACTTATTTAAGTGATTAATAATTTTAAAACAATTATGCAAAAGTTCTAGAGGATACTTTGATCATTCCAGTTAAAAGAAGTTACTTAGTATTCTTATCATTTTGGTTTTGGAGTTTGGTGGTGGGTAAGAGGACAAAGGGTAAGTTAAGAGGGGATGGATTATTGCCTTATAGGATTTTGTAAAGTATAATGATACTTCTATAAATTGAAGTCGTTTCATTCACTTAGAGTATTTCCAGAATAAAAGGTATGTCACCAGGAAAACATGAACTATCAATCATTCTTGTTACTAGATTGAAGATTTCAACTGGAGTCTGTAAAAATTCCCTTTTTTTTTTTTTAAGAAAAAAAAAGGTTTGTTCATGTTTCTTTTTTGGCTGTGGTGGGTCTTCACTGCTGTGTGCAGACTGTCTGCAGTCGCAGTGGGTGAGTAGGGTCTACGTCTCTAGCTGCGGTGCACAGGCTTCTCGCTGCCGTGGCTTCTCTCGTTGCAGAGCATGGGCTCTAAGGAGCTGCAGCGTGTGGGCTCAGCAGCTGTGGCACAGGCGCTTACCACATGCTCTGCAGCACGTGGAATCTTCCTGGACCAGGGATTGAACTGGTGTCCCTTGAATTACAAGGCAGATTCTTAACCAGTGGACCACCAGGGAAGCCCCAAAATTCCTCTTTTAAAGAACTTTTCAGTTGGTAAAGTTAGGGGCAATACAGCCTCAAATGTATATATGAATTCCATTAAATTTTTCATTTTTATGCTAATGACAGTGAATATATTTGCTTTGCACTTAAACTGCACACACACACACACACACACTTATATATAATACCTGCACACCTCTGTAAGGCCAACATATTTTCTTTAGGAATTCTCTCTACTTAGTCTCATGTGTAAACTTGTTTTCCCTGAGTGTCAGTAGCCTAATGGACATGCTCTTGAAACTGTTCTCATGGTTTCATATATATGGTTTCATGGTCTCACCTGCCCTCTTCCCATATAAAGTTAGAACTCTTTCTCTGTCTAGTTCACTAGTTCACAGATGAGTAATTCAGAGTTGCTAGTCAGTTGAGACAATCAGAAGTGCATGAAATTTTGAGTACAGAAGACTAAGACTGTGTCTCCATGTGCCACTGGTTTGACCGTTTTGACTTGACCACCGTTAGGTGAGAATACAGGGGTGAGAGTGGGTGTGACATGCTCATTAAAGCTGCCACCCAAGAACTTATGACCCTCTTAAAATTATCTTAGGGGTGAACTGTGATGGAAATGTGATGTTTCAGAGCATCAGCTTAGGGATTAAGCTAAGGGAAATAAATACCAGGTTATATCAGGCAATATGAATTTAGTCAAAAGGGCCAAATCATTAGTAGGATGTGCCTACTGTGTGTAGGTAAGGGATACAAGAGCATTGAGAGGTAATAATACTGAAATCTGCTTCCTTTCTCAAGGAGATTATAGTCTTTCAGGAGGGAATAAAACAATTCAAAATGTAAGATAGTAGAAAAAAGTGAGTATCAGAAGATCAGTGTGGTCTGGACCAGCCTGGAAAGCTTGTTCTGGGAAGACTTTAAGAGAAATAGGTTTCTAAAGATAGTAGAATAATATGGGTGAGTTATCAGGAGAAGGGCTAAAATATTATGCATTATGGTACTCCCTTACATCATACGTCTCAGCGGGTACTCGTTAAATTAATGAGTGAGTGAGGTAGAATGGATGAAGGAGCTGATGAGAGGAAGACATCCATTGATAGCTGATGAGAGGAAGACATCGATTGATAAAAAGCATGAACAAAGACGGGGAAGTAGGAATGAGCATGATATTTTTGGAGACTGAGAAAACTCAGAGAGTCTTGTTGGCAAACAGTAGGAAATGAATCTAGATAGATTGACCAGGACTAGATTGTGGAGGCTGAGGCTCAGGAGACTTTATCCTGTGGGCAATGGAGAAGCACTGTAGGGTTTTGAGCAGGTGAGCTGCGCAGTGCAAGAGGGATTGTGGAAAGGTTGACCTGGGGCTGGTAGGCTTGTGAGAAGAGCAAGAAAGAGGTTAGACTGGGGAGACCAATTAGGAGGCTGGTTCAGCATTTTGAAGGTATCCCAATAAGGGCTATATCTAGCAGTGGCAATGGGAATGGAAAGAAGGGTTTGATACAATAGTACTGTCTGCAGCAAGATCCACAGGTTATGTATGATGAGCAACTGAGTGCAGGGCACAAAGAGGGGAGCTGAGTCAAAATAACAAGGCTTTGGCCTGGGTGGTGGGTATTAGGGTAATGGTACTCACTGAAATAGAGGAATCAGACCGCGGTGCATCCAGAGACAATGCAGCTTTTCACAATATCCACAGAATATTAATCAGTTTGAGAATATGCATTCCAAATGCCCAGGATGTTATATGATGAACATCATAAGTCACACTGAATCAAGCTCCTACAGGATAGAAGTCCACATGTGTCTAGGTATGTATATGGTGTCAAGTAGTATTTATTAGCAGGAAAGATCTCAAAAGAACTTTTTTGAACTAACACATATTGCTGCCTGTGTGCCAGGCAACGTTCTAAGTGTTATTCAAATAAGAACAATTTTAATACTCATAACAAACCTATGAACTGTGGTGTTGGAGAAGACTCTTGAGAGTCCCTTGGACTGCAAGGAGATCAAACCAGTTAATCCTAAAGAAAATCAATCCTGAACATCATTGAAAGAACTGATGATGAAGCTGAAGCGCCAATACTCTGGCCACCTGATGCGAAGAGCTGACTCATTAGAAAAGACCTAATTCTGGGAAAGATTGAAGGCAGGAGGAGAAGGGGACGACAGAGGATGAGATGATGATGGCATCACTGACTCAATGGACATGAGTTTGAGCAAGCTCTGGGAGATGATGAAGGACAGGGAAGCCCGGCATGCTGCAGCCTATGGGGTCGCAAAGAGTCGGACATGACTGAGTGACGGAACCACAACAGCAAACCCATGAGATAGTATTTTACAGGCAGGAAAGCAGACACAGAAGTCAGGGACTTGCCCGGGATCTTAAAGCTAACAAAACAGTGGAGCATTTGGACCCAGGCAGTCCGGCCCCCAAGCTGTGCTTTTTAATGATTAAGCTATTTTCCTCCCATCCTTAATCAAATACTACTTTTCTTTCCTTGCTTGAGGAAGCAGTGACTACCTTCTGAATTTCACTGTGAACACGGCCTCGTTCCAAGTGACCGAGTGCGGTTCCTGCACCTCGACTTGTTCTGCTGGCGTGCAGATCCAGCTCCTCCGGGCACTGGCTGGGGCTGCCTGCCTCTTCTCCTCGTGTGCTGGTGTCCTGAGCTCTAAGCGGGGATTCACAGTTCTTACCTCTCAGGAGGTGGTTCGGAGATTAACTTAATATCTGTGAAACACTTAGATCAGTGCTTGGCAAACAGTGGTTCTTGAAAAATATTTGTTGTCTGTGTTCTCATAAGGACTCCCATATCCATCAAAGTTCATTGGCAGTGGACTTAGTGTTTACCAATTAGGTTATAAGAAAGATTCAGAATTTGTCTTTTTTAGACATTTTAGGCATTCTTTCTTTCCTTAGGATGTAAACATGATTTCAAAAAAACACAAGCATGTTCCATTGTTTGGTAATACTATCATCATCATCATAGAAACCCCCACTTGAATAATTTCTGTGTTAGTAACTGAATTCCACCTTAGAAGTCATCATAGTTTGTAGTAGCAGGTGACTTAAGTGCGTAAGGTAGGTAACTCTCAGGCCTTGGTAATTTATCTACTTGTATTAATGCTTTTTAGGAATAAGGTGACAATTTGGATGTTTCTGTATTTTGGTTTAATATCAGAACAAAATTCTGTCTTAAATAGATGACAGCCTTTCCAATGTTCCTCCTAAATTTGCTTTTCATCTTGGTGAAACCAGTATCCAAGATGGCCTTCAGTTGTTATCTGAACCCAACTAAAGCTCACAGATTTTCTGTCCAACTTTTGGTTTCATTTGACAGCAACACTGGGCCAAACTATAGCAAAGAAGACTGCTTTGAAATGACTGGTGAACGGCATGTGTGGTCACTGGGTGCAGCTGAGACACTAAATTGATCTACCCTCATTAGAGGATATTCATAGACATTCTTACACTTTGGACTTCCCTGGTGGCTGAGACAGTAAAGCGTCTGCCTACAATGTGGGAGACCGGGGTTCAGTCCCTGGGTCAGGAAGATCGCCTGGAGAAGGAAATGGCAACCCACTCCAGTTTTCTTGCCTGGAAAATCTCATGGACGGAGAAGCCTGGTGGGCTACCGTCCATGGGGTTGCAAAGAGTCGGACACGACTGAGCGACTTCACTTCCACTTTCACTTACAGTTTTAATGTTATCTGTTGTTCAGCCTTTCTGCATAGCAACCGTTTAATCCTTTCTTCATATGCTTACTAAATATAATGATTAGACTTCCTATAAAACTGTGATTTCAGGTTAATCCTTTTAATTGCCTTTTTGGCAATTTTAGTGATTTTAATTTAAATAAATAGAAAACCTTATTTATTTATGTTTTCATGTCCTCCTACTGTTTTGGCTGAAATGATTGATGCTAAAGGTTGCTTGAACTATGCTGTCTGCAAGGTAAAATAACTCCAAGATTTGCCAGGAGCATGAGAGCATACTCTTTGAATCTCTGATTGTCAGGATGTGCTGGCTTTATGGCCCCAGGGAGAGTAACCGGCAACACAACGTGGGATGGTGGGGCTCCATGGCAATTTAGTGGATTAGTGGAAAGAGAAAGAAAAAAATAAATCAGATGATTGTAAACGATGAGTGTCCTTTCTTGTTCCTCCCAGGTGAGCCTTTTTCTCAGGAGGAAATGGAAGAAATGTTGTCTGCTGCAATTGATCCAGAATCGAATTCAGTTCTTTATAAGGACTACATAACAATGATGGTGATAGATGAGAATTAAACTCTCCAAAGACTTCATTTCTAATTGGAAGTATAATTTTAAAGACTGCTTGTCCCTGTTAATTTCACATTTTATCTTATAACTCCTACATATTGCTAATTAATGCCTTGTGACAACTATTTCAAGATATTTTGTTCTTTAAAGGTGATCATACAATTTAAAATATAGATTTAGCATGTCTAGCCTAATGGAATGACACATTACATTGCTAATTAAACACATTGCTTTTAAGCTATTCATAAAATATTTAACATTATCCATGGGTTATTGTTAATGTTCTACAATAAAACCCAGGTTGCTTTCAAATTAATTAAGCTGACAAAAGTGAAGACTGATTAGAAAGACCTAAGGTTTAGCATATGAAGATCTTGGGATGAGGCAGGATGACCACAAATTGAAAATGAGTAGTAATGTGATGACAGCTTCTTTTTAAAACAACAAACCCTTTGTCAATCAGAGTGGGGAAGGAGGCTCATTGAAATGGCTATTAATAATTAATTTCTTGTGGGTGCCAACTTCAAATCTCATCTGAGATGATAGTCACTTAGTGTATGTAAAAATTTAAATTGGTTGATCTAGCATGTTACCTACCATTTATGGCATAGCTAAAGGAGTTGAGATGGCTGACCCTTGAGAAAAGAAGACTGATTTGGAAACTGATAATGTGTGGAAGTGGCAGTTCTCTTGTGGTTTTTAGAATCTTACCTATTCAGAATACCTGTCATGAGAATATTGTTCTGAACACTGAGTAAGAATATTGAGAAATTTTATGGTATATAAGAGGTACAGGTGTTGAAAGAGCAGAATAATGTTATCTGAGTACAAAGAATCACAATGGAAAGGCAAAGAGGAAAGTCAGGTAAAGGAAAATGAGTCATCTTCCGTAACCTGTATCACTCTTTCACACACATACACACTGATCTTTATTTAAAGGTGCTTCACCGCTACATGTGCATGTGTATATAAGCGTATAAACACTTCATGTTGCTTGTGATTGTTCCTCTTAGACATGCAGGGGCTGCTACTCAAGAGACTATTACTGTTTATTCATTCATGAAACCTTTACTGAGAATTACTAGATAAAGTCAGACTTCCCTGGTGGCTCAGGGGTAAAGAATCCATCTGCCAGTGTAGGAGATGCAGGTTCAATCCCTGGGCTGGGAAGATCCCTTTGAGAAGGAAATGGCAACCCACTCCAGCATTCTTGCCTGGGAAATCCTGTGGACAGAGGAGCCTGGCAGGCTACAGTCTACGGGGTTGCAAAAGAGTCGGACACTAATTAGTGACTAAACCACAGCATCAGATAATGTACTGGGAATTGGAGTTGTATGTGGATCAGTCCCTAACTAGTCAAGATTATAGTTTGGTGAGGGAGACCTGCAGGGCAGTCAGCAATCACATTTCAGACAGGGCATGTTCAGGGGACCGAAGAGGGCAGCTGACTCAGCGTGGAGTGGGGAACTTTCTCTGAGACAAAAGGTTACTTTCAGTAGAGAAGGCTTTCTGGAAACAAGTAACATCTCACTTCAAGATGAGTGGTTTACTAAGTGGGCAGCAGGACAGGGGGTATTTCAGAAGAGCAGCAAGAACAAGAACAAAAAAAATCCAGAGGTGTCATGAAACACGGAACCATCTGGAAATTTAAAATATTAATAGTTCAGTAGGCTGGAATGGAGGAGATTTAGGGACATGAGAGATGAAAGAGGGGTGGCAGTCAGGAGCTGTATCATTAAGGATATTGGGTTAAGTGTACAATTAAGGTTTTAGTGTAAGAGTTTGAACTTTCTTATGAAGATCACAGAGAAAGATCATTTGTAAGTAAGGAAAATAGACTTGAAGGGTGAAGACTAGAAGTAGGGAGACCAGATGGTAGCCCTTTGGTTGGTGGGAGGAGCGAGATTAGGAAAAGTCAAGCCTGAGTGCCAGGTCTCTGGTTTGGACAGTGAGTGAATTGTGATGTCATTCATTCAGAAATCCAAGAAGCTAGTCGAGGTTGGTAGGCAAAATGATGAGTTTGGCTCTGGACACCAGGGGACTGAGGAGCTAGTGAGATACCCAGGTGGGGACATTCAATAATCAGTTGGATCATTAGGAGGAAGAGCTGGGCAGAGACGTGATTCTCTGAGTTCTCGGCTTTTAAATAGTAGTTAATGCCTTGGCAAGAAAAGAGAAGAAGGCCACAGGGAAGCATGGGGAACACCAGCATTTAAGAGAGGGCAGAGGGAGAGGAGCCACAAGACACTGGGAAGGAGAAGTTGGAGAGGAGGGCCAGCAGCGGAGAGGCGTCATGAAGCCAAGGCAGGAGAGAAGCACTCGGAGACAGTAACCAACCCCGTCAAATGTCACGGGAGGCAAGGTCAATTAAAGACAGAGAAAATGTCCATCACAACAGAGTTCATTGATAACCTCTGCTGGGGAAGCCTGGGAAGCGGCAGGGTGCAGAGTCCAGTGGGTGGAGGAGCAGGGGGTGTGAGGAAATGGAGTGCGGAGGACAGTTCCTTGGCCATGCCGAGAAGGGGAGACGCAGGGCTGGGTAGAGCAGGCTGAGGGAGTTATTTTTGGAAGATGGACACAAGCAGGCACATTTATATCCAAAGGGCTGAGAGCTCGAGGAGAATGGTGAAATTTGGAAATATCTCTCGTGGGAAATGGGAGAAAGAATTGAGAAAGAGCCCATATAAAGACATCAGGAAATGGGGGAGGATTTTGTTCAGTAACGTGGGCCCAGGAGCAAAAATGTTGGATCGTTGTATTGATTCAGGATTAAGGTTTGTCATTTGGGTGAGATGGAAGCAACCCAAGGTCAAGGAGTGGAGGAATTCGCAAGAGAGCAGTTGTAATGATGGTCTCTAGTCCATGGGTCAGGAGAGATACAGGTGGGAGTGGGCTACTGGATTGAGAGAAGGAGGCAGGGCCTCCAATGGCCAAAGGGGCAAACAGCTTGTGGGGCGAAGGTTAGACGCGATTGGCCTTCCTGAGTAAGTGCATGCATGCTTGGTTTGAAATTTGGCTTCCCTGTGTTCTTAGAGTGTTCTTTCATTCTCTTGTGTTATTATTATAATTAATAACACTGGCTAACATCTGGTGGACTGATGACCATGTGCCAGGCACCGAGCTAAGTGCTTTTCTATATTAGCTCCTTTAATCCTCACAAACACCCAGTGACGTGGATTGTGTTATGTCACCTCCATTTCTCCCAGGTGGTAACAAAGAAGTTACACAGCTATAAGGCTGTATTCATCAGTCTGTGCTGGGTGATGCCATGGTAACAAATAACCTGAAACCTCAGGGACTTACTACACGAAGAGTTCTTTTGTGTTCGTGTTTTGTGTGACCTGGGGTCAGCTGGGACTCAGCCTCACGTGCCGTCTTTGGGCAGCTCATCTCCTTCCTAAGCAGGGTGACCATGTGTCCCAGGCTACCTGGGGTGGTCTCAGCATTCACTTGTCCCAGCGTAGTTGTTAACAGATCTACCTCTTAGAAGTGTCCCTGAATATGTGGTCTTCCTATTTGAAAAACAGTGCATCAAAATGGTGGCGAGGAATCATCTTAACAGAAGGTTTTATGAAAAAGTAACCACAGACTGTATTTCTTCTCAGGAAGAAATACTGTGAAGTGCTTCCCAGGAAGCGTTTCTTCCTTCACTAGTGTCCTGAGACTGTGCCGAGGTGAGAGCCTAGTGAAGGCGTAAGGTGCCTCTCACCCCGCCAGGCGTGTTAGAATCACCACCCAGAGGGAGCATGAGCCACGTGGCCTGAGGCCAGGGCAGAGAAGTGTGAGGCAGGGGTGTGGCGACCCCCAGAACCTTAGCAGACAGGCTGTTTCTGATAGGTGACACACTGCAGCTGGGAAGGAGGGTGCCAGAGACATGCAACGCCCTTGAGGGCGGAAGCACACCCAGGGGCATATCCCTCGGCAGCAGCAGCAGGCACAACACGCACCGTGAAAGTGGGCGCTGGCGCCCCATGCGGAAGCCCAGGTACAGACTTGTTTGGAGCCCACAAGGCAGCTCTGAGTGGTCTTCTCTAAGCCCATTACCCTGCGTGACCCTGGTCACGACAGAGAAATACAGGCTGGTGAATCAGCCCCAGTCTCTTTATAAATTAGCTTCCCAGGTGGCTCAGTGGTAAAGAATCCGCCTGCCAATACAGGAGACCCCAGGGACGTGGGTTCGATCCCTGAGTCGGGAAGATGCCCTGGAGGTGGAAATGGCAACCCACTCCCATATTATTGCCTGGAAAGTTCCATAGACAGAGGAAACTGGTGGGCTGCAGTTTATGGGATCGCAGAGTCGGACATGACTGGGCATACAACCCACATGCGTTCTTCATAAGTGGTAATGTCATATTCTCTTTTGGGGAAGGATACTTCAGGATTGGGCACCCCCAAGTCTCACCTTCTAGAATACTTTCAAAAGTTCTGACTGATGTCAAACTTCACACCACATCTCAAGGAAATTTTATCTCTTTAGTAATTAAAAGAGTTTTATGAATGATTCATTTTTCTATCTTTAGCATTGATTTGTTTTTTAAAAGGCCATGAAAAAGTACAACAGGCTTCCCACAAAAATCTTATTTTATATCCTAGTTGCAGAATAATTGTAGCATATTTGCAAAAGGAAAATTTTTTCTTTATGTTCTAACCATTTAGATTCATGTTTTACCTCTTTCACTGATCTTAGCCCTCAACATCCAGTTTAAGTCACAATGGCATTTTCCTGGCAAGAAGAGAGCTCGGTCTCTTGTGTAGAAAATTTGCTTGTCCATGTGACTCCAGGCTTGTGCAGGGCCCACTGTCTCGGGCCCTGTGGAAACCCAAGTCTGCTCTCAACCCCTCGGGGCTGGGGAAGCTCCATCACTCAGGGCTGGGGTGCAAGCCTGGCATCGGGAGATCCTCTCACCCTGACTTCTGCTTCGCCTGAGACCCACTCTGGGTCAGGCACTTCCATCCTGTGTTCCTGTGTCTGGAAAATAAAGAGTCCCACTATAGTTCTCCTTCCACCTTCCAAAAGCAGCGCAGATGGAGTCCCCTTTGCATGTACCCAATGTCCAAGTGTCAAATGGTAAGAGACGAGGAAGAATGTCCACGACGGCAGGCTGGTTGGGATTTTCGCTGGTGGGACAGTTTTTTGTGGAATGGAGTGGATCTAGGGCTTTGTCTCCTTCCTTCCTTCCCCTTTTCTAACTGCTTCCAGTTAAGAAAGTTACCTTATTTATGTAGCCAATTCCCTGTAGAAGATCAGTGTAACTACATTGTCTCTCCTGGGCAGGTTAAGTAGGCAGAGAACCTCCTGGACACATGTGCCTGCCTTGTGCCATGTGTGATGGTCTCCTGGGCCTGCACCTACTGAAGTATAGATTACCAATCACCTGCTGAGAAGCACCTGGGAGGGGGTGCTTGTTAGAAATTTAAACTCCCAGGTCCCATTCCAGACCTCTAGAACAGACCCTCCAGAGGTCCAGGAACCCACATTTTCACAGATATCCTCAGGGGAGCCTTATGCATGCTAAAGGGTAAGAGGCACTGTCTGAGATAATGAAAGTGAAAATTCTTTAAAGGTTAGAGTGTGACAGAAATTATTATTATTTTTAAAAATAGTTATTTATTTGGCTGCATCAGGTGTTTGTAAGAAACGCTCTATCGATCTATTTTTGGCCGTGCTGAGTCCTTCTTGCTGTGAGTGGGCTTTTCTCTAGTAGTGGTGTGCAGGCTTCTCATTGTGATGGCTTCTCTTGTTGCAGATCACTGGCTCTAGGGCAGGAGGGCTCAGTAGCTGTGGCCTGCAGGCTTCATTGCCCTATGTCATGTGGAATCTTCCTGGACCAGGGGTCAAACCTGTGTCCCCTGCATTGGCAGGCATATTCTTAACCACTGGACCATGAGGGAAGTCCGGAAATACAAATTTTAGTCACTGAGTGGCATCTAGTTGTTGGGATGTACCTTAACTGATTTAACTAATTTCTTTTTTAAAAATCTATTTACTCTGATTGGAGGCTAATTTACTTTACAATATTGTGGTGGTTTTTGCCATACATTGACATGAATCAGCCATGGGTGTATAGGTGTCCCCCTATCCTAAACTCCCCTCCTGCCTCCCTCCCCACCACATCCCTCTGGGTTGGCCCCAAGCACCAACTCTGAGTGGCCAGTTTCATGCATTAACCATGCGCTGGTCATCTGTTTTACATATGGTAATATACATGTTTCAATGCTGTTCTCTCATATCTTCCCACCCTTGCCTTCTCCCAAATAGTCCAAAATTCTGTTTTTTACATGTGTGTCTCCTTTGCTGTCTTGCATATAGGGTTGTCATTACCATATTTCTAAATTCTGTATATATGGGTTGATATACTGTATTGGTCATTTCTCTTTCTGGCTTACTTCACTCTAAGCTCCAGTTTCATCCACCTCATTAGAACTGACTCAAATGTGTTCTTTTTTTATAGGTGAGTAATATTCCATTGTGCATTTCTTATTCCTGGTTATTTAAATAATTTTCAAATTTTTTTCTGTTACAATAAATTGCTCTATACCTCCTGGTAGTTAAATCTTAATTATTTGCTTAGAACATGTTCCTAGAATTGGAACTGTTGGATCAACTTTAAAGAGCTGGAGACCTTTTTAAAAGTCTACTGTTAATGTGTTTTCAAGGTATCTCAGAGGAAGATTGTTCTCATATCCCAAACCTCATCAGCATTTTTTTTTTGTTTTTAATTTTTGCCAAACTGATAGACAAAAAATAATCTGATTGATTTCTTGAAATTTGCATTCTGTTGATTACTTGAACTTTCTAAAGGTTCATGACCATGTATACTGAAGAATTCAATTGGATTAGCTCAAGGAGGCACCAAATTTGAACCTCACAGATTGTTTCCCATCAGATATAAGAACCCCTCTGGTTGCTATGAAATGGATCCCACAAAACACAGCACTATGGGCAGATTCTGAATTTAAGGGGTACACTTTCATTCTGAACAATTAACACTTGGAGAAGGTGATTAGTGAGAATGAGCTGCTGTCCCACAGAACTGTTAGCAGGAGATGTCACAGATATTCAAGCAAAGAAACAGGACCTTGGGAAACAAACATGCAAATGAGAAGTGAGGAATGGTCACCAAGGCCAGAAGAAGCAGCCAACTGGCCATCTGCTCCACTACTAGCTTCTTGGGATGGGAACATGTTTCCCAATGCAGTTCATTTGCTCATTCAGTCAACATTTATTGAATTCCCACTACAGGCCAGACACTGTTCTCAGCACCAGAGGTGCCAAAATAAGTAGGAGACATAGTCCTTGTCCTTGAGAGATTTCATTCTTGTGGAGGCAAGTAGTTACAAGCAAGTAACAGGTGTTCAGCAATGCTAGCAAAGTGCTTTGGTATCAGAGCAGAGAGCTGCCAGGTCTGCTGGTGGGACTCACAGAGAGCTTCCTAGAGGAACTGATAGGATGAACCCGCAGTGGTTCTTGTGTTCCTGTTGGCAGTACTGCTGCAGTCCTGGGTGGGAGAGAATGTTCTGGAATGGGGTGGCTTGAGGCTCATGCTAAAATAGAGTGATAGCATGGCTTAGGGAGGATAATAGGCCTGCTTTTGGATTACAGCTGTGCCAGCAGGTACAGAATATGTGAGTGGGAAAAGTCATTTGATGTGTCTGTACCTCTTGCCCAGGTATAAAGTGGCGATAATCGTATCTACCTTGTAGATAACCTAGTCAGGTTACCCTGAGCATTAAGGGCTACCTGCCCAGGACTTGATACGTGGTATCTACCATTACAAAGCACTCAGGAAATATCCTTTGAATGATGAATATAAATATTTCCCCAATGTTCTCAATCTTTTAAAATTATAAACAAGTTTGGGTCCAGATACTTACAGGATTTTTGGGAATAAGAAAGGCTGTTGGGACTTCCCTGGAAGACCAGTGGTTAAGACTATTTGCTTCTACTGGGGGCTTGGAAAACTCCGTGGTATCAGGAGTGAGACCCATTGAAGGAAAGGCGGAGAGAAGAAGAATGGTTATGTGTAGCATGGTCTGCTGGAGGCTGGCAAGAGGATAACTGTGAAAGAAGTCACATTCTTTGTCTAAGATCCATAAAAATAGACCTAAGGAGGGAGGGTAGGTTTGGGGATAACACAGTAAAAAGAGGCATGGGGCAGTAGACTCAACATACAGAGTCAGAAGACAGTGATGAATTGGTTTCAAGTGCCTTTATGGGGACATTAGAATTAAAAGGGTGCTTGCTTTGGTGGAGAAGGTGGGGACATGAGAGAAGGGTCTATGAATGGAGCGCAACCAAGTTCAAGTGGCTTTGGAACTATCTTTGCAAGGGACTGATCATCAGTTTCTGAAAGTTGCTCAGTGGTGTCTGACTCTGCGATGTCATGGACTATACAGTCCATGGAATTCTCCAGGCCAGAATACTGGAGTGGGAAGCCTTTCTCTTCTCCAAGGCATCTTCCCAACCTAGGGATCGAACCCAGGTCCCCCGCATTGCAGGCAGATTTTTTTTTTTTTACCAGCTGAGCCACAAGGGAAGCCCAAGAATACTGGAGTGGGTAGCCTATCCCTTCTCCAGCAGATCTTCCCAACCTAGGAATCGAACCGGGGTCTCCTGCATTGCAGGCAGGTTCTTTACCAGTTGAGCTATCAGAGAAGCCCGATCACCAGTTTAGGTGGTTAAGAAAGGACTTCCCGTTAAGAAATCTCAACACAAAAAGAATGGAGTAAACAGACCCCCATGTAGCCATTACCCATTAACATATGGCCAATCATGCTTTATCTACCCCCCACCCCCACCCCCGACAGTTTCCCTGACCTCAACCCTCACCCTTGCTGGGTTATTCCAAAACAAATTCCGGGACATCACGTCTATAAGGGCTCTGATAATATCTTTAACAGATAAGGATCTCCTCCTCTTTTTCCCACACAATCTTGAAACCGTTTTCGTAACAAAAAATTTAACAATGATTCTTTAATAACATCTGATACACAAACATTATTCAAATTTCCACGGTTGTTTAATAAATGCCATTTTACTAGTAGTTTATTCCAATCAGGATCCAAACAAGGCCTATACATTGAGTTTGGTTAATGTGTCTTTTGGTCTCTAACACTCCTGTCCACTTTGGTTCTTGCTATTTATTTGTTGAGAACCTTGGCCATTGGTTCTGAATTAGCTCTATTCCCCACGTTTTGGGTTTGTCTGATTGCACTTCTGTGGTGTTAAGTGACATGTCCCTTTCTTCCCGGTATTCGCTATAGACCCATTGTTTTATCTAGAGGCTTGATCGAGTTCAAGGTCAGTTTTGTTTTTTCTTTCTTGTACATCAACTTCATTGAAGTAAGGCTTCCTTGTAGGAAGTAGGGGTTCCCTCATAGCTCAGTTGGTAAAGAATCTGCCTACATTGCAGGATACCCAGGTGCAATCCCTGGGTCGGGAAGATCCCCTTGAGAAGGAGATGGCAACTCACTCCAGTATTCTTGCCTGGAGAATCCCATGGACAGAGGAGCCTGGCAGGCCACACAGTCCATGGGGTCGCAAGAGCTGAACACGACTTAGCAACTAGACCACCACAAATCAGCTTCATTGCAGGTGGTGTATTTTTTATTGCCTTCCCGCGGGTGAAGGCACGTGATGTCTGTCATCTCTCTTTTCGTCACTTGCTCAGGTTCAATTGCTGTCAGCATAATCCAGCCAAAGCAATGTTCCTCATCGACCTTTCCCTAATGCTTGCCTATAAACATGGGTTAGCAGGAGCTGGGAAATGTGATTTTTTGAAAATCCTATCATTCTTTTTTGCATATATATGCTGCAATTCCTTTATTTAGGATAATTTTCCTTCAAGGACCGTTTGGCTTCTTTGAAATGCAGTTTATACTAGCAAGGATACAGCAGTTCTCTTCATTGTTTTAATTTTTCAAAAGTATTTCTTAATTTATTTAAAAAACACACACTTTCTTTTTCTACCTGTGGGTATGACAGGTGGGGCTTGAAATTGCTTGTGTCCTTATCAGAAGTGTAAGCCCCCATTTGGCACCTATACCAGCCAAGGCTGCACTGGGTACCATTCTTGCTTTCTTGCTTCCTGGCATTTACAGTGTTTATATTAGCAGTTACGCTGCTATTTCTGTCATAGTGAGTCTATCTTTTCTTCAGTGTAGGTGGAAGTGAAGTGTTTGGATTTGACTTGATTTAATAAAGCTGTTGCAGGTTGATGAAACAGATTTCAAACATCATAAGGTTACAGGGGAAACGGTGATTTAGAATAACGACATATAAATTATAATAGCACAGCAAGGATTCATAATAATTCTGAATACAATTCTTCCCTAACAAAACACATTAATCAACTAATACATACAATATATTTGGATATTTATCAATAGTATATCTAAGTTGTATGTGAAAATAATATATACTAAAAAAGAAGAAAATCACTCACACAACTCATACTTGCAAATTATCATTACTGTCATTCTTCCATTTTAAATTTGGTCTTTGACAACATATATTGGTTACCACTGAGTTTGGACTTGTAAACCAGGTAGAGATTAATTTCTGTAATAATCAGGATTAACCAGATAATTTAAAATTTCTCTTTAGTGATTAACAATTCATACACTATAGGAAACAGAACTACTTCCAAACAGTGGTAACCTAACTCCGAAGAAAAATTGCATTTCTAATTCCTTGATGGACGTTATCCTAATACATGGCTAAGATCCAGGGCACTAGTCCCGAGAGCAATGAAGCACTAGTGAAGGTGAGTGGGCGGGGTCAGTTCTACCTACAGAGAGAAGTGGGCCCCGTGGGCCTAAAAGGCACAGTCAGTAACTGAAAACCGTTCTGGGAGGAAGGTGATCGGGGAGTCATTCCACCGTGTCCGTAAGTGGGTATGGACACTGAGACCTACAGGGTGCCATGCAGGGAAGGTCAGCACAGGGAGTTTTATTGGCTTGAGGTGCTTGCAAGTTGCAGAAGTGGAGGTGGAGCCAAGAGTCAAGATGTGGGAAAAGAAGTGTGTGTGTATTCAGGTAACAGACTTTATGGAGCCAAGTGGCCATCCAGCTGTTCTCTGGGCCAGGCACTCTGAGACTGTACACTGCATCCCGTCGCTAACCCCCTGATGAATCAACATGAAATCAAAGGCTGCTCCAGATCTATACAACTCTTCTTCAAGTTCCCACCCCACCCCTGGGCCTTCTGTTCTGATTGGAGGACCTGGTCTCTTATTTTACGGAAAACACACACCCTTAGGTTTGCATGCTCTTCAATCTCCCTCATCAAAGACCAAATGGCACCTTTAAGATCCAGGGCCAGAAGGTGAAGCTGCCAGGCAAAGGAGTGTCCTGGAGTGTCTGCTCTGTGGGTTTGGCCCCAGCTCCTGCCTCCACACTGCCCTCTCCTGGTTCCCAGGCCTTCCAGTTCTCTCTGCCCCTCCCCCCACTCCACAAGCTCCCCCAAAGTGAAAAGTGAAAGTGTTAGTTGCTCAGTCCTGTCTGACTCTTTGTGACCCTATGGACTGTAGCCCTCCACGGTCCGCTGTCCATGGGATTCTCCAGGAAAGAATACTGGAATGGGTAACCATTCTCTTCTCTGATCTTCCTGACTCAGAGTTCGAACCTGTCTCTCCCCATTGCAGGCAGATTCTTTACCATCTGAGCCACCAGGGAAGCCTTCAGGCTCCCAGAGTAGCCCTTTAATTCAAGACACTCTGCATTACCACCCCGTGCCAGCCCAAATTTCCTGTACATGCAATTGTTCAGTGTGCAGTCCTCTTCATATCTAAATTTACCTGTTTTCACTCATCCCAACCTCCTAATCTCTGCTCTCAGACATCCCCACCCTCTTCAAAGCCAGCCTCCTGTGCCGTTGTCCCCACCCCCAGCTGCCTCACTGCTGACCTTTCGCTGTCAAATATTGTCTTTATCCTTCTGTCTTTACCTTTCTCCGTGCGTTTATTTCTCTCAGACCATAATCTTACTCAGGTCTACCCCATCTTTTAAAGACACTTTCCCTCATGTACACACAGCTATATGTAAGATGGATAACCAACAAGGACCTACTGTATAGCACATGGAACTCTGCTCAATGTTGTGTGGCAGCCTGGATGGGAGGGGAGTTGGGGGAGAATGGATCTATGGATATGTATGGCTGAGTTCCTTCGCTGTTCACCTGAAACTCCCACAACATTGTTATCAACTATACCCCAGTATAAAATAGAAAGTTTACAGTTTGGGAAAAAAACCCCAAATGACGCTTTCCCTTCTCTTAGATGTGTTCTCCTTCCTGTGCCCCACCCCCACTCCTCTGGGCCCATGGTCTCTCTCTCTCTCTCCATCCCATCACGCCCACCAACTGGAAAGAGGGTTCCATCCTCTCTGAGCTCACATCCACACCTCCCTCTGTCTCGAAGGCTCCCGCAGTTTGCCTTTCACCTTCATCACTTTGCTCAAGCTGCTGCCACCAACACAGCAGCTGCCAAGGCTGGTAACCTTGTTCCAGGCCTTAACCAATTTGAATTCACTGCAGTGTTTCATGCTTGTTGGATTCAAAGACGTGCTTTTCACCGATTCTCTCCTTTTTTGTTGATGACTGACTGTCTCTTACCTTTGACTGGTGCCTCGTTTTATTCCTATCCTTAAATATTAGCATCCCCAGGATGCTAGTCTTACCTTTTCTTCCTTAATCCTCTCTCCACGTGGCCTCATTCATCCCAGTGATCTCATCTACCACTTCCAAGCTGAAAACTTGCAGTTGTAAACCTGTCACTGAGGCTTTCACCAGTGAATGTCCTGCAGGTCCCTCGTATGCAGCGAAACCGGCAAGAGGAGGCTCTTCCTCAACTCTTGTTGGCCCAACCTAGTGACATGCATCAGTCATTAAGGACCTGCCTCACTGTCTCCGGCGGAGAAGGCAATGGCACCCCACTCCACTACTCTTGCCTGGGAAATCCCATGGACGGAGGAGCCTGGTAGGCTGCAGTCCATGGCGTCGCTAAGAGTCGGACACGACTGAGCGACTTCACTTTCACTTTTCACTTTCATGGATTGGAGAAGGAAATGGCAACCCACTCCAGTGTTCTTGCCTGGAGAATCCCAGGGACACAGGAGCCTGGTGGGTTTCCATCTATGGGGTCGCACAGAGTCGGACACGTCTGATGCGACTTAGCAGCAGCAGCAGCAGCAGCAGCAGCAGCAGCAGCAGCAGCACTGTCTCTGGAGTGTCACTTCCACTCTGCTATAATACTCACAACCTCCTGCCTAGCTTACTGCAGGGATCTCCTGACTCTCTGCCTCTAGCTCCACTCAGTCCAATCCATTCTTCACTTGCTTCAGGAAGCATCTTTTTAAACAGAGAAGGTCATGGCACACGTCTTAGTGTAGCTTTTGTTAAAAAGTGGCCTTGAGATAAGGATTCTGGTTCTTGGTTCATTGGGGAGGTAATCTCAGGAAATGGTACCATGGGAGTAGGGAGGTGGGATGGGGAAGGGAAGCCAGCCAGTGAGGGATGTGTTATCAAGCCGGGTACCAATGTGAGTAACTGGAACTGAGTCCTGCTGGGGGACCGGTGGAGTCACCGTGGAATGCGTGCTTCAGATTTATCCTGCCTGAGGGTGAGAGAGCAGGGCCATTTCTGTCCCAGCTCTCATCAGGCTTGGTTGGGATCAGGGAGAGGAGCCAGTTCTGTAGCAGTGGATAACCCTCCTGCAGTACTTGGGGGAAGGGAGCCTGTGAAGCCCTCAGACATGGAAGTCAGACCAGTTATTGAAATGGTAAGGCTTTTCCAATAGTCATGTATGGATGTGAGAGCTGGACCATAAAGAAGGCTGAGTGCCAAAGAATTGATGCTTTTGAACTGTGGTACGAGAAAAGACTCTTGAGAGTCCCTTGGACAGCAAGGAGGTCAAATCAGTCAATCCTAAAGGAAATCAACCCTGACTGTTCATTGGAGGGACTAATGCTGAAGCTGAAGCTCCAATGCTTTGGCCACCTGATGTTGGGAAAGATCAAAGGCAGGAGGAGAAGGGGACGACAGAGGACGAGATGGTTAGATGGCATCACTGACTCAATGAACATGAGTCTGAGCAAGTTCTGAGAAATCGTGAAGGACAGGGAAGCCTAGTGTGCTGCAGTCCATGGGGCTGCAAAGAGTCAGACATGACTAAGCAACTGAACAACAAGGTGGGGCAGTGTGAGGGGCGCAGGTAATGTCTCCTCATCACCCTCCTGATTAAACCCTCCACAGGTCCCCGCTGCCCACAGACAGCCTTTCCAGCCTCCTGTCCTGCTCGCTCCTGCAAGACCTTCCATGCACACTGGCGGGAACACAAGACCTCTTGTGCCTCCGTGCCTTACACGTGTTGTTCTTGCCTCCACGTGAGCCTTCTCTAGGCTAACTGATAACACTGAGCATGGATTGAGCATGGGTCATTTATTTATGTTAGTTTATTTAATGTAACCCTTATAATAACTTTACATATTTTTAAAAAATTACTATCTCCTTTCTGTAGGTAAGGAAATTGGGGCTCAGAGAGGTTAACTAATAAGCTTATTGGCACACAGCGAGCAGTGGCAGGGCTGTGTTCTGACATCCAGGTTCCTCTGTTCCAAAGTCTGTGTCGTGGGCTAACCACTACGATGAGCTGCCTCATGCTTGCGGACTCTGCTCACAGCAGCGACCTGTCCTTACTCCTTCTCACCCACTAGATGTTCTCTTCTCAGCTTCCCATGGTGTGCTGTACCTTTTTAGGTATATGCCTTTTTATAGCAGGTGTTATTTTGTAGCACAGTTACTTGTTCATTCATCTGACTTGCCTTATAGTCTGTGAATCCCTCGTGTTTCATCTTGAATGCCTGGCCCATTGCATAACTTGGACTAAAGGCCTTCATTAACTTTTAAAATTACAATTAAGCTGAATTAATATTAAAATTGGACTTTCATTTTAATATCATGCACACAAACACTGAGGAAGATGTATGGCAAAACCAATACAGTATTGTAAAGTAAAAAAAAAAAAAAAAAGAAAACTTCTTTAAAGAAAAATAGAGGCCTGTTTTGACTCTTCTGGACACATTTTGCTGGGCAGGAAAGAAAGAGGCACAATAACCCTATTGGTGCAAGGTTTGGGTCCTCTGAAAAGCCCCTGAAATATTAGGTGGTTTTCGATCTAGATGGGGTTTCCCCTGGGGACAGAGGCAAAACCCTTGCTCACATCAAGGGACAGTCTGTTTTCTTCTTAGTTTATGTATAGAAGACCAAAACATTAAACAAAAAATTCCTTAAAGCTCTTAAGCTCTGTGATTCAGAATGTGTTTTTAAAAATCGTGGTAAAAAATCACATAACATAAAATTTACCATTTTAGCCATTTTAAGTATACAGTTAAGTATATTTACAATGTTATAAAACACATCTCCAAACTGTTTTCATCTTGTACATCTGAAATGGTATGAAAAGTGAAAGTGTTAGTTGCTCCATCATGTCCAACTCTTTGCAGTCCTTTATATAACAGCTCGCCTTTCTCCGTGCCCTAGCCCCTGGTAACCACCAGTCTTCTTTTGTTTCTGTAAATTTGTCTACTCTAAATAACTAATGTAAGTGAAAGTGTACGTTATTTGTCTTTCTGTGACTGGATTATTTCACTTAGCATGGTATCCTTGAGGTTTATCTGTGTCACAGCATATGTCAGAATTTTCTTCCTTTTCCAGGCTGAATAATACTCCATTGCACGTACATATCATACTTTATTTTTTTAATCTGTTCATCTTGGTTGGGCTTCCCTGGTGTCTCAGTGATAAAGAAGCTGCCTGCCAAGCAGGAGACAGAGATTCGATCCCTGGGTCAGGAAGATCCCTTGGAGGGACAAATGGCAACCCTCTCTAGTATTCTTGCCTGGAGAATCCCATGAGAGAGGAGCCTGCCGGGTTACAGTCCCTGGGGTCACAAAGAGTCACAGTTTAGCAACAAAACAGCAACAACTTGGTTGCTTCCAGCTTTAGTCTATTGAGAATTATTCTGCTAACAAGGTGAAAATGCAAATATTTCTTCCAGAGCCTGTTTTCAGTCCTTTCAGACATAACCCAGAAATGGACTGCTGGGTCATGTGGTACTTCTGTCTGTGATGTTTTGAGGAACCGCCATACTGTTTTCCATGGTGATTGCACCATCTTACATCCCACCAATAATGCACAGGGCTTCCGATTTTTTTACATCCTTGTCAACATTTGTTTTGTGGTTTTTTGATAGTAGCCATCTAATGGGTGTTTATATTTGCCTTTCCCTAATGATTAGTGATGCTGACCATCTTTCTACATGCTTCTTGACCACTTGTATATTGTCTTTTGGAGAAATATCTATTCAAGTCCTTTGGTCATTTTAAAATTGGATTATTTGATTTTTTTGAGTTGTAGGAGTTCTTTGTATAGTCTGAATATTAGCCTCTTATCAAATATTCGAGTTGTGAATATTATCTCCCATTTTGTAGGCTGTCTTCCCCTCCACTGATTTTGATGCACAGAAGTTTTAAAGCTTGATACAGTTGTACTTGTGTGTCTTTGCCTTTGTTGCCTGTCCTGGGAATGTTGACAGGACATGTTTGAGTGAGGCTGGCCGGTGGTTTGTGGTCATAGACAGGCAAGATGAGGAGGTGTCAGTGGACTACTCACCCTCCAGAGCTCTGCTGTCTTAAAAGTTTTTTGAATTCACATGGCCAAAGGGGTTTAAAGTTTTAGTGTGGACCTTCCATCCATCCTAAAGTAGGAGGGAGACAGCTTCTCACTGGAAGAAACTTCCACCCAGGTCCACTGTGATAGACTAGCCCATGGAGAGTTGAGAAAATGATACTTTTCTCTTTAATAAAAACAAAAGAAAAGAACTGCATGTGCAAACTTATAAAACCCTGACTACACAGTCAAATACTGAACCTACTAATAAGTATATCCTAGGAAAACAAAGACCAAAATACGCAAACTTTGCTGCTAAAAATTAACTTTATAATTGACTCTCTGGCAACAGGGGATAGAGAGAGAACAGCAAAGACATAAGAAAGGCAGAGGGGAGACAGCCCTCCCCCTCTTTCTTCACCCTTTCCTGGGTGGGTGTCTGGCACTCGTGTGCACTGCGCTGAGACCACCAAGTGCACGTGGGTGGGTTGGTGCCGGGAACTGAGGGAGACCTGCAGAGGACGGAAGTGCCCGAGCCTCTGTCCACCTGCTGACTGCAGGACAGAGTGTTTGTAAAGGAAAAGCTTGGGCCTCTCACACCCTTGGTCTCCCATGAGTCATTTGTGGCAAAGGATGGAGCTACGAACAATTTCTCTGCAGTGCACTTGGACTTTTCTAGGGCTGCGAAAAGCAAGACTAATGAAGGTTACAGGAATCATTTAGTTTCATGACTTCTATTTTGGCTTCCTTACCTCTTGAAAATATTTCCAGTGCCTACTTCCTTTGTCCCTTTCCTCTCCACTTTGATAAAAGATAGCTTTTCCCTCCTGACTTTGAAATTTCCTGAAAAAAGAACATGCTACCTCTTGTACCTTAGCTCATTTAAGGGAACACAGACAGGGGACTTCCTGAAAGCCCTGTGGCCCACCTGCTGACCTGAAGGATTTGACTATCATTGTTTTAAATGGATTATCTTTATTACTTTAATTATTTCCTTTAAGGTCATCTTTAAGACTATTGGAGTTTTTAAAAGAGATATCCGTAGCTGGGTAAAAGAAGCTTACTGAAATTTGTATGTGTGTGTTCATACGTTTGGAGAGATGTGTAAAAACATGTGATTGTTAAACTTATTTTTCTTTTTTTTTTTTTACTGTGGTAAAATATATGTAACACAAAATTCACCATTTTAACCAGTTTATGCATACAGTTCAGTGGCACTAAGTACATTCACATTGTTGTGTAACTGTCTCTAGAAGTTTATTATTCGAAACTGAAGTTCTTTACTTATGAAACAATAACTTTGGTCCTCACTGTACCCTTTTTTGAATGTGAATTTTATAACAATGGCTTAGATTTTGAAAAATGGGATACAGTTTTCTTGATCCTTAAATAATGTCTGCTCATCATACTGTGTTTTTAAGACTATTTTTCCCATGCAGTCTCCCCCCACCCTTGAAAAGCACCTCACAGTGTCTTATAAGTCAGCCAAATGAGACACAGTTGAAATGCTAGTTTTATGAGGTTTCCAGGTACCTCTCCATAAAGATTCTGAGAAAGCTATTAAGAATGTACCTAGGGACCTCTTTTGTGGTCCAGTGGTTAAGATTCTGCACTTCCAGTGCAGGGAACACTGGTTGAGGAACTAAGAGCCCACAGGCCATGTGGCATGGCCAAAAAATGAATGTACCTAGAATTCTGGAGCAGTAATGCAGCTCCTTGAGGAAAAATGCAATAGAAAGAGGACATTCCATTTAGAGATGGCCACTGAAAACATAGTGGTTTCCAGTCTAAAATTAACATGTCATTTGTGAACATGCAATATGAACATTAATACATTCCGATTAATGTTCTGGAATATTAGCATATTAATCAACCCTGAATATTCACTGGAAGGACTGATATTGAAGCTGAAGCTCCAGTACTTTGGCCGCCTAATGCAAAGAGCCAACTCATTGGAAAAGACCCTGATGCTGTGAAAGATTGAGGGCAGGAGGAGAAGGGGGCCAGAGAATGAGATGGCTGGATGGCATCATTGACTCAATGGACATGAGTTTGAGCAAGCTCTAGGAGATAGTGAAGGACAGGGAAGCCTGGCATGCTGCAGTCCATGGGGTCACAAAGAGTCGAACACAACTGAGCGACTGAACAACAGGAGCAACAATAACGGTATTAAGATCCAACAGTCTGAGCATTAACCACATGCTAGACACCATGCTAGGCACTTTACTCACAAGACCCTACACTTGGCTAGTGTTCTCTGCCTCTTACAGTGGGAAAGGCTGACACACAGAGATGAAGGGCATGGTACTAAGAAGTGATGAAATGGGGATTCCAACCCAAATCTATCTGATTTCAGGGTCCGAGCTTATAGTCATCATCATTGTTAGGCCAACCATTGGTACACCATTTTATCATTCAGGATGTCTAGTTTGGAAAGAAAAGAGAGTTGATTTTGTACTTTTTAAAATTGAAGTGAAAATGAAACAGGAGCAATTTATTAGAAGAACATCTGAAAAGATGACATAAGGTTTTGCATAATACAGTCCCTGGTCTCACCTGCCAAGTGCCCTACTGGTCTGCATGCCGGAGTTCTTTTTTCTTTTTAATTTTTTTTTGTTTTTTTTTTTTTAAATTTTTTTATAATTTTAAAATCTTTAATTCTTACATGCGTTCCCAAACATGAACCCCCTCCCACCTCCCTCCCCATAACATCTCCCTGGGTCATCCCCATGCACCAGCCCCAAGCATGCTGTATCCTGTGTCAGACATAGACTGGCGATTCGATTCTTACATGATAGTATACATGTTAGAATGCCATTCTCACAAATCATCCCACCCTCTCCCTCTCTCTCTGAGTCCAAAAGTCCGTTATACACATCTGTGTCTCTTTTGCTGTCTTGCATACAGGGTCGTCATTGCCATCTTTCTAAATTCCATATACATGTGTTAGTATACTGTATTGGTGTTTTTCTTTCTGGCTTACTTCACTCTGTATAATCGGCTCCAGTTTCATCCATCTCATCAGAACTGATTCAAATGAATTCTTTTTAACGGCTGAGTAATACTCCATTGTGTATATGTACCAAAGCTTTCTTATCCATTCATCTGCTGATGGACATCTAGGTTGTTTCCATGTCCTGGCTATTATAAACAGTGCTGCGATGAACATTGGGGTACATGTGTCTCTTTCGATTCTGGTTTCCTCGGTGTGTATGCCCAGCAGTGGGATTGCTGGGTCATAAGGCAGTTCTATTTCCAGTTTCTTAAGGAATCTCCACACTGTTCTCCATAGTGGCTGTACTAGTTTGCATTCCCACCAACAGTGTAGGAGGGTTCCCTTTTCTCCACACCCTCTCCAGCATTTATTGCTTGCAGATTTTTGGATCACAGACATTCTGACTGGTGTGAAGTGGTACCTCATTGTGGTTTTGATTTGCATTTCTCTAATAATGAGTGATGTTGAGCATCTTTTCATGTGTTTGTTAGCCATCCGTATGTCTTCTTTGGAGAAATGTCTATTTAGTTCTTTGGCCCATTTTTTGATTGGGTCGTTTATTTTTCTGGAATTGAGCTGTATAAGTTGCTTGTATATTTTTGAGATTAGTTGTTTGTCAGTTGCTTCCTTCGCTATTATTTTCTCCCATTCAGAAGGCTGTCTTTTCACCTTGCTTATATTTTCCTTTGTTGTGCATAAGCTTTTAATTTTAATTAGATCCCATTTGTTTATTTTTGCTTTTATTTCCAGAATTCTGGGAGGTGGATCATAGAGGATCCTGCTGTGATTTATGTCAGAGAGTGTTTTGCCTATGTTCTTCTCTAGGAGTTTTATAGTTTCTGGTCTTACATTTAGATCTTTAATCCATTTTGAGTTTATTTTTGTGTGAGGTGTTAGAAAGTGATCTAGTTTCATTCTTTTACAAGTGGTTAACCAGTTTTCCCAGCACCACTTGTTAAAAAGAAAAAATATGGAACGCTTCACGAATTTTAAAAAGTGTCTTCTGAGGCTGTCTCTAGGTCCTTTCCTGTACACCTTTCCTGTGGAAGTCACCATGCAAAGCCCAGTGGTTGGCCAGAGGCCCATTTTTGCCATTCTTAATCAAGAGGGAATTCAGTGATGCTTGAAGAGCATGCCTGATTGGAAGGAAATCTATGGCAGAACTTTTGTTTCTTAGAAATCCATTAAAGGGAAATGCTATCAATCAACTAATTTCAATTAGTATTTAAAGAAATTGTTCCCCACTCTTTAGAAGGAGAGTTACTTCCTGGATCCTCAGGAGTGGCTGTTACAGCTGGGAAGGCAGTTCTCAGAAGTGATATGAGGGGTGTGCTCTTAAGTGGAGCAGTGTGGTGGGCAGGACCTGGTGACAACTGATGTATCATTCTCAGCCAGCTGTTTGCCACCTTGGATGTGTGTATCTAAGTCAATCTTTCAGTCACTCATTCATTCATTTTTTTGTTCATCAGTAAGCGCCTTCCTTGAGTGAGGCGTACCAAATTATGTAGTGGGCCTTAAAGATTAATCTGCAGAGCCTGCCCCCACAGGGCTTGCTGTGCAGTGAAGGGGACAGACATGCAAACAGGTGCATCACAACACTCATGGCCAATGCCATGGTCAGGTGATGGTCAAAGTGCTGGTGGAGCACAGAAGACAGCAGCAACCCCGGCTTGGGGAGTCTAGAAATCAGGAGGTGCCATCTGAGCTGGGTCTTAAAGGACAAGTAGGGGGTTCCCAGCCAAGTTGTGGGAAAGGGATGTTGTTTCAGGTGGGGATGGCTCATGCTAAGGCACAGAACTGGGGCCAGCCAGCTTGCCTGCATGCTACTTTGCTTCAGATGGGTCTGACTCTGTGTGACCCTATGGGTTATAGTCCTCCAGGCTCCTCTGTCCTTGGCATTCTCTAGGCAAGAATACTGGAGTGGGTAGCCATGCCCTCCTCCAGGGGGTCTTCCTGACCCAGAGATCGAATCCATGTCTCTTAAGTCTACCTGCATTGGCAGGTGGATTCTTACCACTAGCGCCACCTGGGAAGCCCCAAACAGGTGCAAGCCTCAAACAAAGATATCCACCAAGGGCAGAAGAGAGTGCCTGGGTTTCTTGTTTATATTTTGTACCGTAAATACAAAATCTTAATTTATATTTTTCTAAAGCTTTCAGCCACCTTAAATATCTGGCTAAAATCTTTCTTTGTCTTAATCTATAGACACAAAGATTCATGTTGTCAAAATAGCATGAATGCTGGTCTTGTAGAAATATTTTATGAACTAAATATCAATACATGGATGAACTGTATAATATCCTGGCTCTTTAGCTCTTCATTGTGTGTAGGGCGGTATAAAGTATTTGTTTTTATCTCTTTTCTTGTGGCTAATACTTACAAAGGCAGCAATGATCTTATCTGACATTCAGAAATATCCATGGAAAAGCCTCTAAGCACTGTAAAGAAAATTGCAGTTTTTCTTCATTCTTTTTTTAAAAATCAGTTTTGAGAAGCTCCCAAAGATATCCAGTGTGAAGCAATTTGCAGAGAGCTTGTTGTCACTCAGTCTGGCTTCCTTTTATTGGCAAATCATAACAGCAAGACTAAAGCACATCTGCATAGTTTTAAATATGCCTCAAATGAGAAATAATGACTACTAGGCAGGGAGTGGCTACTCAAGCAGAAGCCACAGTTACAGCACGCAGGAATGAGCAAAATTTGAATAATTTTGAAAGAATGAGGCAGGCTGCACTGCTCCATATTTACATTATATAGGCAAATTAAGGATCCTAAAAGTAAAAAAAAATCCACCATTTGCCATGAGAAATAGATGAGAAGGGAATTAGAACAAATTATGAATCTGCCTGCCAATACAGGAGATGTAAGTTCGATCCCTGGGTTGGGAAGATCCCCTGCAGGAGGGCAGGGCAGCCCGCTCCAGTATTCTTGCCTGGAGAACCCTATGGACAGAGGAGCCTGGCGGGATACAGTCCACGAGGTTGCAAAGAGTTGGACATGACTGAGTGGCAGAGCAACAGCAGCCCTTCCAGGAGGATCAGTAAATCTTGGGAGGAAAGAAGAGAGGCTGAGAGCAATGTGTGCAGGTGGATTGGGCCGGACTGCTGAGGCAGTGAGGCTTCCTGCTCCCCTCCGCCTGCCTCTGGAGAACTGGGGACATCCTACTTACCACCTTCAGGGCCATTTAGGAAACTCTGATTTATAGCAGATACTGTACAAAGAGAAAATTGTGCCTGCCTAGGGCCAGCTGCAGAGAAGGCAATGGCACCCCACTCCAGTACTCTTGCCTGGAAACTCCCTTGGACAGAGGAGCCTGGTAGGCTGCAGTCCATGGGGTCACTAAGGGTCAGACATGACTGAGCGACTTCACTTTCACTTTTCACTTTCATGCATTGGAGAAGGAAATAGCAACCCACTCCAGTGTTCTTGCCTGGAGAATCCCAGGGACTGGGGAGCCTGGTGGGCTGCCATCTATGGGGTCACACAGAGTCAGACACGACTGAAGTGACTTAACAGTAGCAGCAGCAGCAGCAGTAGCAGCAGGGCCAGCTGACCAGCTCCTCAGCTGGGAGAGGGGCCCGATTCACTAACTCAGTGAGGAGTTGGGCCCAGGTGGTAGAGAACTCAGTGCTCTCAGGTTACTGATGGCTGTGAGGTGCTGGCTGAGCCTGACTCATGCTTTCGGTCAGTGTGTCGGGGTGGGAAAATTCCATGTTGCTAAAACCATTAATATTCCATTTTTTTCCCTCATTTCGTTTGCCTGGTAGGTTTTTGCTCATACTATATTTTCAATGTTGCTTAAGCATTTTGCTTTGGGTGCATCTCTTGCATACTCAGGCAGTGATGGTGACATTTCCAGCGATTGCTATAATTTTCGACTTTATATACAGAGACATCTGTCACTGAGAGCATTACATGAAAAGCGGCCAAGCTAGTTTCTGGGATCGGACGGCCCCTAGACGCTGATACATGAACTGTGTTGAGTGATGAGTCTGGGTGGATTTACAGGCTAAGGGCAAGTTTGACTTGCAGTCCACTGTACTCCAATGGGCTTCCCAGGTGGAACAGCAGAAGAGAACCCGTCTGTTAGTGCAGGAGACTCAGGTTCAATCCTGGGGCAGGAAGGTCCACTGGAATAGGAAATGGCAACCTGCTCCAGTATTCTTGCCTTGAAAATTCCATGGACAGAAGAGCCTGGTGGCCTACAGTCCACGGGGTCTCAAAGAGTTGGACACAACTGAGCACACACACGCACACACACACACACACACACTCCAAAACAACACAGCACCTGACCTTCTACAGAAGGTGGATGTGTTGACAGGAATAATATTAATGTGGCTTGAACTTGGGTTTGTCAAGTATAGACTTATATTTTCAAAATATTTAAGGCTAACACAAATCAAAATTAATTTTGTCAGTTACATTTTTATTCAGTCTTGAAAGCTTTATCGATTTGTATTAGTTATCATGAAACCCATGCAAGTATTTCATAAGCAGAATTTTCAGGAGGTTTTATGTCCCTTTTTATAAACCTCTGATGAAAAAAACAAGCAACATAATAGGGAAATAGAAAGGTGTAGTTTGCACACTTTGCGTGCTCTCAAACATCATCACCTGACTGACTATAGATGTGATCTTTGCTGCTCCGAGTAACAGAAAGCTCACCCCATAAAAAGGAGTTAATTGGCTCGTGTAACTGAACAGTCTAATAGTAGACAAAGGTGTAGATGCAGCCTGGCCCGTGGCTCGTATGTCAGAGCTAGTGTCTAAGTCTTGGTTCTCTTTCTTTGTGTTAGCTCCAGTTTCAAACCACCTCCTCTCAAGATGGCTGAAGGTAGTTCCTGGACTTTCCCTTGCAGAGATATAGCATCAGGAAACCCTATTTCCATCCCCTGTTTTGACTTTATTCTGACTTGACACCCTAAGGTCGTCTTGGGACCAGCACTGAGTAGCTTAGTTCTGGGCCAATACCCTGCCCCTAAAACCAAAGGCTTTCCACGCAGTATATGGACTGTGTCAGGAAGAGGTACATATCTGAACAAAACTAGAGACTTTGGAGGCTGGGAGGAAATTAGCAAATATCTCTAGAGTCCCCATGCCTCTAACAGGAGGAAAACCAGCAGGTTCTGTCTTTGGCATCACCTACCACAGGTCCCTGGTGGCTCAGACAGTAAAGCATCTGCCTACAATGTGGGAGACCCGGGTTCGATCCCTGGTCAGGAAGATCCTCTGGAGAAGGCAATGGCAACCCACTCCAGTACTCTTGCCTGGAAAATCCCATGCACGGAGGAGCGTGGTAGGCTGCAGTCCATGGGGTCACAAAGAATCGGGCACGACTGAGTGCCTTCATTTTCACTTTCTTTCACCACAGATCCTTGTAGGAGCACCACAGTTCTTAGGTTTCTTCTAGTTATTTCTTGATCTGATTTTTGCTTCCTTAATCCTTAATCTCCTCTCTACAGTCCTTGTGTGACTGTTTGCTTTTCTCCATATTCACCCAAACACAGAACATCATTCTCTTCTCCTAATTTGCTTCAATGTGTTCTAAGAGAGGCAGTGTATATGGCAGTCCTTAACTGAAGACTGGAGTAATGAGAATGAGTTACTTAGTAACACATTGCAGCACACTATTTAAATTTGAATGTAGCTCATAAAAAAGTTTTCTAGATGTAGTTCATACACCATAAAATTCACTCTTATAAAGTGTACAATTCAGTGGTTTTTAGTTGTTCAATCATCACCACTGTTTAATCGCATATCATTTTCATCATCCCAGAAAGAAACCCTGTATCCATCAGGGTTCCTCTTCGTTTCCCCCCTCTCTCCATACCCTGGCAACCAATAATCTGCTCTTTGTCTATTCTGGACATTTCACATAAATGGAATCATGTAATATGTGACCTTTCGTGTCTGGTTGCTTTCACTTAGCATAAGGTTTTCAAGGTTCATTCATGTTGGAGCATTTATCAACTTAATTCCTTTTATGGTAGAATAATATTCCATTGTATGGGTATATATCATCTTGTTTATCCATTCATCTATTGATGGATGCGTGTGCATTTCCACATTTTAGCTACTATGAATAATCCTGCTATGAATGTTGAGGATATTAGCTTGTTTTAAAAATGTCTGTACCGCATCTGCTGTGGGGAATTTCTCACTGACTCTCTTCTCTTTGTACCCCTGCCTCCCTGTAGGTTTTGTACTCGTGCAACCACTGAAGTCAGCAGGGGGAGCAGCTTTTGGAATGACCAGCCAGAGTGGGTGTGTGTTGTGTTAAGTGTGGGGTGTCTATTGGCCATCTAAGTGGAGAGGTCAAGAAGAGAGGTGGGCATAGGGGTCTGGCGTCAGGGAAGGGGTCAGGGCTAGAGACATGAATCCCCGGGAGTCATCAAGAAATGGACGTACTTAGAGCTGTGAGTTTAGATGAGACCACCAAGCAGGGAGAGTGGATGGAGGGGAAGAGAGGACCAGGGATTGAACGCTGCCTGCTCCATCCCTAAGAGGGCAGGGAAGAGAGAGAGAACTTGCAGAGGTGCCCCAGGGAGTGACCAGTGAGGCGGGGGGAACAGGAGGGAGTGTGGGATCAGGGAGGAAAGGGTGACCAGCTGTGCAAGGCCCCACAGTTAGGAGCCTGCTCTGGTTTTTATCAATACCATCGTTGGGAGGAGGGAGAGAGCAGAGAACTCAAACTTCAAGCGTCACAATGCAGAGTGAAGGGTCAGTGTCTGCAATGGATAAACCAAGAGGCGGCAGAAAGAAGAGCACAAGCACATTTTAAAAAATGAAGCTAAATACCCCAAGAAGTTCAGAAGTTGCTCCAGAGAAGAGGGGCACAGGTGGGGGACAGGGGAGTGGGACAGAGGATTTGTAAAAACACTTTGGCCTATTTGACCTTCAACTAATGTACATGTACTTCGTTGATGAAGAAAATTTAAAGGACGCCAAAAAAAGAGGACTTCTGCACGTGTGCACACACACACACACGGGGACTTCTGAGTGGTGTTTCACCAGGTGAACACAGAGTCTTGCTGTGGCTGGGGGGCCTCCTGCCCTGGTTTGATGACTTCCTTCATGCGCCCTACAAGGCTTGGACACTTTACTCTTCATTCACTAAACTCTTTTCTGGCCCAGGATGGGTAGGGATAACAGAGGCTCCGGGGAAGAACCCGGGAAGGAAGTAACTGGAAATCTCTCCTTTCTCCCAGGTGCTGTTTGCTCTGCTGTCTCCCTTCTGCTGAGGGTGGGTAGAAAGTGGGGTGATGCCGTCTCACCCCCTTCCCTGTCACACTATAATCTCCCCCAGCACAGCAACCCCCTGTACCACCCAGGCTCACCAAAGACGATGTGGCCTCTCTACTTTGGGAAATGAGAATTCTCAGAAGACCAACAGAAACGCATGTAGAAAATGACTGAAATTACTGGTTATCAGGAGAAATGATGGCCTGAAGCTGTGGGAAGGGAGTGGAGAGGTTGGAAGTGGGCTAAGATTCTCTAATGACGTGATGAGTAGCTTTTTGCTTATTTCCTGTGGCTTTTGCTCCAAATGAGAGGTTTCAATTCTCACGTGGTGAAGTGTGCAGTATAAATCCAACATTTATCACGCAGGGACTTCCAGGGAGGCGATTCAGAGGTCCCACCTGCATGATGAAGCGAGGTTAGGAATAGTGGCACCCAAACCAGAAAGAAGCAGAGAGTAGAGAAAGAAAACCGAAAGGTGGAAAGGGGACTGTTATGGACCGAATATTGATGTAGCCCACCCTCCCCTGTGTGATGGTGTTTGGAGGTGGGGCCTTGGAAGAAGATCAGCCACGAAGATGGAGCCCTCTGGAACGGATCACTGCCCTTAGAAGAGGCGGAGGGATAGATGGGCCTCTTTCTACCAAGCAAGGACACAGGGAGGGAGAAGTCGGCAGTCTGCAACCGGGAAGAAGTCGCCAGAACCAGATTTGCTGGCATGCTCATCTCAGACTCAGCTTCTAGGACGTGAGAAATAAATGTTTATTGTTTAAGCCACCCAGTCCATAGAGGTTTGTTTGTTTTTTTTTTTTTTTTTTATGACAGCCCACACTGAGACAGAGACTGACAAGTACAAGGTGGGAGAGAGGAAAGCCAAGTAAGATGAGATGATTTTTTTTTTTTTTAAGAGTAATAGGAAGAGAGGAAACTGTCTGAAGAGTTGGGTTTGAGTGTTATTTGGGGACTGATACAGTGGGTTAATGTACTAATTTCCTGTGGCTGCCATAATGAATTATCACAGACCTGATGGCTCCAAACAGCAGAAATGTATTCTCTCACAGTTCTGCCGTTAGCCCCAAATCGAGGTGTTGACAGGGCCATCCTCCCGCCAAAGGCTCCAGGAGGGACCATTCCTTGCCTTGTCCACCTTCTGGAGGCTCCAGAAGTTCCTAGGCTTGCAGCAGCGTCACGCCCATCTCTGTCTCCACCTTCTCAGAGGCTGCCCTTGCCCCTACTTCTCCTCTGTGTCTATGCCTCAGATCTTCTACCAGTCACTGGACTTAGGGCCCACTCCAAGTCTAGGACGATCTCATCTTGAGATCCTTAACTTAATTACACCTGCAGAAGCTCTATTTCCAAATTAGGTTACATTTACAGGGGGGGAGCATTAGAATTTGACTGTATCTCCTGGGGTACCTCTAATTCAACCCACTACAGATAACTTACCCTTGTTTTGACTTAAGTGTAAAGGAGAATTTCTCAGGAGTATTGGGCAAAATTTAAAGTTCTTTTTTGGTTTTGTTTTGTAAAAAAAAAAAAAAGAAGTAAAATGAATGGATAAACAGTAAGCTATTAAAAATCTGGAGTAGGACTGAGGGAAAAAACAGGCAATTGAGAACCTGAGAGTGAGTAGAAACCTATGATAAGAGTTCAGCCATTTTTTTCTGTTATCTCATTGGATTTTGTGTGTGATCATAAAGGTGACATGCAGCAGGCATAGAGCAGGGAAACAAATACGATCCTGACGTTTCCAGGAGTCCCTGTGCCCAGTGATTTTCTAGCTATATATTTGACTCACATAAATGATTGTCATATCTGTTCACTGACTTAACAAACTCTGAACCCTGATGACGTGTGTCGGGCTCCAGGAGAGGAACTAATAGGGATGCGACTGACCAGTGCCCTTGGTGAGTTCATGGTCTGATAGGAGAGAAGGACCTTCTCACAGGAAAGGAGCCCACATGAGACAGATGCGGGGATTCAGGCAAGACAGTGCAGCTGGGTAGAGGGCTCAGAGAAGGGCTTCCTGGAGGAGGTGGCATTGAGGAGGGTTGTTGTAGAAGGGAGGACTGAGTGTGTGGGGGAATGATAGGAGGAAGGCCATTCTAGGCAAAGGCAAAACAGATGCATGAAAGGTTGCCAGTGTGTGCGGGGAAAAATGAGGGTCTCAGCTCTGTTGGATGTTAGGGTTTGTGGAAGAAAGTAGCAGAGATTAAGTGTGGAGAGGCTGGGTTGGCACCCAACCATGAAGGGCCCTGAAGGTCATGCAAAGGAGTTTGTTGTGCGGATGCACTGTTCTCAGGTTGGGAGGGAGCGCACAGCCCCGGGAGGGCGGTTTGAGAGTCTCCAGTAGAGGGTGTAGCTGGAAAGAGCCCCTCCAAAGGGTGTAAAGTGTCTGCTGGGGCATCCTCCTCCCAGAGTCCTATGCCCTAGATAAAGGGGACCCTTAAAGCTTTGAGCAGGGGGTGGCTTGTCTGCACCTCCTTGGAAGACTTACTGGGCTGGGGTGAGACCTGAGGTAGCATCCTGTGTGGACACCACCACCATCACCCTCATTATGAGGAGGTGAGTGCTGGCCTAGGGAAGGAGTCATGGGAAGACGAAAGAGGAAAGCAGTTGGCTCTAAGATCGTCTCTGTGATCAGGGACTGAACTGTTCAGCTTCTGGGCTAGATCTGGCGGAAAACTCTCCTTGCAGATCAACGTTCACTCCTTATTCAGGTTAAGTAAGGTGTACAAGATTCTCTCAGCATCTCATCCCGTAGCATGTTAGCTGGTGAATTGCTGACTCTGAGGGTGTGTACATCAGTGACTGAGATGCTTGCTTGTTCTCTGATAGTATTCTTAGACTCTTGAGTTGTTTTCTGTTTCTCTGACATTGGGGGAGGGCAAGATGAATGTCCAAATCCTCCTTGCATCTTTCATTTGGATGATGGAAAGATTTAAAGGTGTCACCAGTGCCTTGGTTTTTTCTTTCATAATATTTCTTTATTTGGTTATGTCAGGTCTTAGTTGCAGCATGTAGGAGTCCGGCAGGACCTTTTCTTGCTGTCCTAAACTCTCTAGCTGTGACTCATGGGCTTAGCATGCAGGCTTAGTTGATCCTTGGCATGTGGGATCTTAATTCCCCAACCAGATAGAACCCTTGTCCTCTGCATTGTGAGGCAGATTCTTAACCACCTGATCACCAGGGAAATCCCACTGGTCCCTTGTTGCTATGGCACCTCTAGTGAGGTCCATGAGGTGCTAGAGCAGGGGTGAAGGGGATGTGAGAACATACTGGAACGTAGACATGGCTATGGGCTGATGTATTAGCTCCGCTTTCCATGGAGACTCCATCCATCCAGCTCAGGTCAAAAAGCTAGCTAATCATTCTCACCTCCTCTCATTCTCTGTCTTCTCATTCAGTCTGCCGGTTTCGACCTTCAAAATAAGGCAGCCAAAAAGGAGAACCATGAGGACCTTATGCTAAGTGAAAGTCAAAAAAGACAAATACTGTACGATTCCATGTAAGATGAGGCATCTAGAATAGTCAAAGTCAGAGACAGTGTAGAATGGTGGTTGCCAGAGGCCGGGAGGAATGGGGAGCTAGTGTCTGATGGTACATTTCAGTTTGGAAGATAAAACATTCCAGAGGTAGATGGTGGTGATGGCTTACAACATTGTGAATGTACTTAATGTCACTGAACTGTACATTCAGAAGTGGCTCAGACGGTAAATTTTATGTTATGCATGTGTGCGTGCTCAGTTGTTTTGGCTTGTCCGATGCTTTGCGATCCCAAAGCCTGCCAGGCTCCTCTCACCATGGGGGTCCTCAAGGCGAGAATTCTGGAGCGGGTTGCCATGTCCTTCTCCAGTTTTCAGTCATTTGATCACTCCCTGCCCCCACCCTAAGGAGTGTGAACACTGGTTCCAGGGCTCTCAGCTGTGTGCGGTTCGGGTGTATTTGTCAGTAACATAAAAATAAAGACTATTTGAATGCAATGCCTGCAAGTTTGAAGCACGAGCTAGGAGCAGGTCTCAGGAAGCATGTCCTCAAGGAATCCTGGAACAGAAACATCGCTTGCTCACTGTAGCAAATAGAGAGTAATTAGAGAAGGACGGTTTGAGGTTTGGAATTCAAATTCCTCTTTGCCATTTTAACTGCTTTTGTGATGTTGGGCATATCATTTAGCTTTCTTGTGTTTTGGGGCATCTCACCAGTATAAGTGAAATAACTCTGCCAGCTGTCTTCATAGAAGAATAATGGGTAAGGAAATGCTAATCACTTGGTGTAAAGTATTCTGAAAAGCCAACTGCTAAAGAACAATATGTTGTGCTGGCATGAAACTGGATATTGGACTAGAGGATCAACCAGGTGTCCTTGAAAATTCAACACTGGTAAGCTTGCCTCCAGTAGCTTAGGGAGATGATGACAAGTCCTCTGTGTCAGAGTGACTCTGTGACAGAGTTTTCAGTCATTATTTTTTATCATGAAAGCCTGCACTATCTTAGCTCTAATCTAAACTCGTCTCCTAAATTTTAATCTCCTAGAATGAGGTATTGACTATGCCAAAGCTTTTGACTGTGTGGATCACAATAAACTGTGGAAAATTCTAAAAGAGATGGGAATACCAGACCACCTAACCTGCCTCCTGAGAAATCTATATGCAGGTCAGGAAGCAACAGTTAGAACTGGACATGGAACAACAGACTGGTTCCAAATAGGAAAAGGAGTACATCAAGGCTGTATATTGTCACCCTGCTTCTTTAATTTATATGCAGAGTACATCATGAGAAACACTGGACTGGAAGAAGCACAAGCTGGAATCAAGATTGCTGGGAGAAATATCAATCACCTCAGATATGCAGATGACACCACCCTTCTGGCAGAAAGTGAAGAGGAGCTAAAAAGCCTCTTGATGAAAGTGAAAGAGGAGAGTGAGAAAGTTGGCTTAAAGCTCAACATTCAGAAAATGAAGATCATGGCATCCTGTCCCATCACTTCATGGGAAATAGATGAGGAAACAGTGGAAACAGTGTCAGACTTTATTTTTTTGAGCTCCAAAATCACTGCAGATGGTGACTGCAGCCATGAAATTAAAAGACGCTTACTCCTGGGAAGAAAAGTTATGACCAACCTAGATAGTATATTCAAAAGCAGAGACGTTACTTTGCTGACTAAGGTCCGTCTAGTCAAGGCTATGGTTTTTCCTGTGGTCATGTATGGATGTGAGAGTTGGACTGTGAAGAAGGCTGAGCGCCGAAGAACTGATGATTTTGAAATGTGGTGTTGGAGAAGACTCTTGAGAGTCCCTTGGACTGCAAGGAGATCCAACCAGTCCATTCTGAAGGAGATCAGCCCTGGGATTTCTTTGGAAGGAATGATGCTAAAGCTGAAGTTCCAGTACTTTGGCTACTCATGGGAAGAGTTGACTCATTGGAAAAGACTCTGATGCTGGGAGAGATTGGGGGCAGGAGAAGAAGGGGACGACCCAGGATGAGATGGCTGGATGGCATCACAGACTCGATGGATGTGAGTCTGAGTGAACTCCGGGAGATGGTGATGGACAGGGAGGCCTGGCGTGCTGTGATTCATGGGGTCGCAAAGAGTCGGACACGACGAGTGACTGAACTGAACTGAAACTGAACTGAGAATGAGGTATGTTCCTGTCTTTGTTCTCACCCCTGGAAATGGATCAATATAAACTTTGGCTGTATTAAAGCAAACCCACCTCCTGCAGGAAGTTTTTCCCAATTAGTCCTACTTACGTACCCTACAGCCCTTCTGGGACAGCAGGCTTATCTTCCCAATATCCCTAATAACCAAGCATTAAGCAGATACCTATATAACAACATAGCCATGCATGAGCTGTCCATATATCTGTTTTCAGTTGCTCTCTTTTCTCTATTAAGTGGATTATTCCTCAAGAGTTCTAAAGCCATGGTGCAAAGGTGCAACCTGATTGTTAATTACAGAGCTCCAACTTAAGATATGAGGCATCCATGTAGGATTCCAAAACTGTGTGCATGACATGTTTTTTTTTTTAGACTATTCTAGTCATTTTTGTCTTCTCTGTCGAGCAGTCTCTCCTAGGCTTTTTAATTGCTTGTGATTGGTCACTTCGTTTGTCTTTTTGGCTGTAAGACTTTTGGAACAGAATGCAGTGTTCAAGGTAAGTTTCAAGTCACCTATTTCATATGAAAAGCAAAGCACTAATATAATGGTACACATTTATTTCCCCCATAAACATGTATTAAGAGCCACAGCCAGCATTGTGCTGAGTGTTAGGGACATAAAGATTAAGGATGTGGCCACTGGCTCATAATCTAACATGTCATGCACACAGTTTTGGAATCCTACATGGATGCCTCATATCTTAAGTTGGAGCTCTGTAATTAACAATCAGGTTGCACCTTTGCACCATGGCTTTAGAACTCTTGAGGAATAATCCACTTAATAGAGAAAAGAGGACAACTGAAAACAGATATATGGACAGCTCATGCATGGCTATGTTGTTATATAGGTACCTGCTTAATGCTTGGTTATTAGGGATATTGGGAAGATAAGCTTGCTGTCCCAGAAGGGCTGTAGGGTACGTAAGTAGGACTAATTGGGAAAAACTTCCTGCAGGAGGTGGGTTTGCTTTAATACAGCCAAAGTTTATATTGATCTTGAACCTATTATCTGTTTGTCTTTTAGGAAAAACTTTCTAATTTTCTACCATTCAGAATCTGGGATTCCAAACCTATCTCTTTGATGCAGGAAGTGTGATGTTTGGGGCTTGCCTCTGTGCTTTTTGTTCTCAAACCAAAAGTGTGCATTTTCACGCACTAGGTTGTGTTGTTCAGGTGTGCGTTGGCAACACCTCCCGATTTAGCTCAGCCACGTATTTCATGAGCCACCATTCATTTCTCCTTAAAGATCGCTCATTAAGATGACAGCTAAGTCCTTAGCCGGCCCGCCTTGGGACCGTGGGCCCCACGTCACACTTTGTGGCTCAGCGCCCTGGGTTGTATTGATGCCTTTAATCCACGTGCCTGTGTGCATCTGCTAGGTGAGATTTACTAGAATTTGTTGCCATAAGAGCTTTGCCACAGTGAACATCTGCCACCTCTTGTGGGGCCTGTTCGTCTGTCAGACAAGTGGAGCTTCCACAGGCAATCTTGTACACTGGGCTTGGCTTCTGTTCTGTGAGGCCTAGGAGTTTGTTGCCCCTCATTCTTCTGAACCACTGCAGGAACACTTTCCTTCCTTTAGTATATGTTCAGAGTCCTGGGCAGGCCGTGACGCTGGCCACATGAGAGGCCAACTGAACCCAGGTTACGCAGTATTTCTTCGCATCCCCTCCACTTGGAATGTTGAGGCCTCTGGCTTTTCTTATCGCTTCATTACTTGCCTGTGGCTCCGTCTTCATTATCGGGGGCTTGAGAAAGCTCACCAGCAGGACCTAGCACGCAGAGGCATTAACTAGTGACTGGCCTTCCTTGTGCACTCCGGGCAGCCCTGCGACTGTCATTCTACCCTGTCGCTTGCTGTTCCGTGAGATTCACCACTTAGTCAGACGGCCAGGGTTCCTCTGGATACGTTATTATTACTCCCCTGGGACTTGGTTTCATCATTCTTTATGTGGGTGTGCAAAGGCTCCCTCTTGCACAGGTGGCTGCAAGGAATTATAAACCAATAAAGAGATTGCTTAGCATATGGCTGAATGTCAAGGGCAATAGAAACGCTTAATTTCATTTATTTAGTAGTAGTTGGATGGCCATGTGGATGTTGCTGTGGAAACCGTAACGCCTGAATTCTCTGACACTTATCTGTATTTTGCTTTTAAGTGAGGCTTTAAATTTAAATCCTGTGGGGTTTTTTTTTTTTTTTTTTTCGTATTAGAAAAGTATCAGGAAAGATCAGCGTTTGATCTCAATCACAACATTTCCATAAGAAGCTGTGTGAGCTATCCCTTCTTCCCCACCAAGGAACATCTGTTGTCCAGTTTCTCTCATCTGATCCCTCTTTTTTTCCCCCAAGGTCTTGTCTCTGTTCACCCACCCACCCACCCATCTATTCACCCATCCAACACACTGCATTTGCAGCTCATGAGCCGACTGGGGCAAATGCAGGTGGACCAGAACTATTGATTTTCTAGCAGGAATAGAACTGAGAGGATGTCTTTGGTGACAGAGATGTGTGTTGGCAGATCTTGTAGAGTGGCGAGATGGAGGCCGAGGCGACAGAGGGTGTGGCTGCAGGGAAAGGGGAGGTTTTAGCAATTCGGAGGACCAGAGGCCCCACAGGCTGGTGCCCTGGGCTCAGGCAACATGTAGCTGGGGGATCTGGGTGTGGCAACAGCAGCATCTGGTTAGAAAAATCGATCTTGACTCTAAGCTCTCACTGGAGGAACTTGTGCAGTTCCCCAGCTCCGGCAAGCTCCTCTCTCCCTCAGGAAGGGTCTCCATGTGGCCACCTATCCCCCACCATAGGCTTTGAAGCCCTTCCCTGGGCTGCATGGACCTCCCTGCCCATCACCTCCTGGGCTTGACTGTGGTGCTCGTTCCCAGCACCTGCTCCCACTCCTGCTCCTGCCAATGTTTGCTCACTCCCTTGCCTCCGCCACCTCGATCTTGTTCTGGCAGTTCTTTGCGTGCCTGCATGCTCAGTCGCTTCGGTCGTGTCCAACTCTGTGAGACCCAATGGACTGTAGCCCATCAGGCTCCTCTGTCCATGGGATTCTCCAGGCAAGAATACTGGAGTGGGTTGCCATGCCCTCCTCTAGGGGATCTTTCCTGCCCAGGGATTGAACCCTCATCTCTTGCAGTGCAGGCAGATTCTTGACTGCTGAGCCATCTGGGAAGCCCCTGGCAGTTCCTTACAGAGATGCTAATAGCACAACTTTTTCTCAAGCACGTATTCTCAGCTTTTTCGTGACTCTTCTGTTCCCGCCAGGAATTAACGAGTGTCTCCTAGTGTTCCTCCCCGTGTTGCGTTCATTCTGATCGATGTGAAGAGAGACTCGAGGGTTCCAGCTGTAGCTGCTGCAATTCCTGAAGTGCACATGCAGGTCAACCTTCTCTCTGGGAATTTTGCTTCAGAGGGAAAGGCAATTGGATTATTGTGGCTACATCTTTTCTAAATGAAACACATCGTCTTCTCCTTTTCCGTTGTTGTCAAAAAGGCTATTTCAGCTCACATCCTGAAAATCACCCCTTGCACCTCAAGCTTCCTCCTCCTATTTGTTTGGTCTCTGAGCCCAGCTGATCAAGCGCTGATAGTTCTGAAATCAATCTTCATTTCCACTTGCTGTTTTATCTCTCCCATTACTTTTTAGAAACTACTTTAGTGAGGTTTATTTTACATATAATCAGGTTCACTCTACACAAGTGCACTTCTTTTTTTGGGGGGGGGGGTAAATTTAGCAAGTAGTGCAGCTATTATCATAAATCAGTTTCAGAACATTTGCATCACCCCAGTAAGATCCCTCAGGCCTACAGTTAATCCCTGTTTCTACCCCCAGCCCCAGGTAACTGCTAATCTACTTTCTGTCCCTACAGATCTGTCTATTCTGAAAATTTCACATAAATGAAATCATATGATATATGGTTTCTCATGTCTGGTTTCTTTCACTTAGCCTAATGTTTTTGCAGGCCATCCATGTTGAGGCAGGTATCAACTCTTCCTTCCTTTTTATTGCTAAATAATGTTCTGTTGTATGGATATGCCACATTTTGTCTAACCCCTTACCAACTGGTGAACATTTAGGTTCTTTCTACATTTTGGCTATGATGAATAATGCCACTATGAACTTTCTGTGTGCCAGTCTTTGTGTGGTATTGTTTTTATTTCTCTCAGGTAGATGCTTAGTTTATACTTAACTTTTTGAGAAACTGCCAAACTGTTTTCCCAAGCGGCTACCTCATTTTACATTCCCGCCAGCAATGTATGAGGGTTCCTGTTTCCCCATAACTTCAACAAGAGTTGCTATTGTCTGCCTTTGTGATTATATTCATTCCAGTGAGTATGAAGTAGTATCTCACTGTGGTTTTTAATGTTCATTTCCATAATGACTAACGATGTTAAGCATTGTTTCATGTGCTTTATTAGCCATTTATATAACTTCTTTGATGAAACACTGTCCACATTTTTTGTCTTTATATGAGGATTCTTGGTTCCTAATGACTGAATTCTATGACCTCCCCTTACCTTTTTCCTCCTGACTGGTTGGCTGCTGCCATGTAGCACTTCTCCAACCTAGTTTTTACAAAGTGCTACCAGATTAAAGTTATGTGTGGCCTTGGCCATGTTCCTCACCCTTAGTGTTCTCCACTGTCTGAAGTTCAAAACCCTAATCCTTGACATTCAAACTATTACATGACATGGTTCCATCCCTCCATACTCCCACAGGCGCCTGGGTTCTGGAAAAAGAGTTCACTCAGGGCATCCCTGCCCTTTTCTCCTGGGTGTCTGTCTCTTGTCTGATGTCTTTCCCACCCTTTCCTAACCTCTGATCCATCCTTCAAGGCCCAGTCACTCTCCATTCCTCCTCACTGACTTCTCCAGTGAGAATATCCCACCTTTCTCTGACTTCCTTGACTCTGTTTCCTTTGTTCTGCTGACCTGCTTAGCTGACCTACCTCTAAACCAAGTGCTGTTTTTGAAATTTTATATAAGAATGTTTCCCGGCACCCAACAATACAATGATATTCTGCTCCAGCTCTAAGTTCATCAGAGCAGTCATCAACTAGACATGAAGTGGTTTTGTTTTGTGTCCTGGACTCTCACAGCCTTTTAAAGTCTCATCTATCACCAGCACGTGCTGTACTTCTGATTCTGTGTGTGGCTCCTGGTTGGGGACCGAAGAAAGGTCTGTGCTTCTTCCCTTGCACCCTGCCCCACCCCCTACTGGATCTGTGTCTTGGGCAAGCCACCTCCCCTTTAGAGGGTTCTAGGATCCCCTTCTTATATTCCTAACTATAAATTTAGTGAGTTGTGAAGGTAAATGATGTAAAATTAGTTTTCTTTTTTTTTGTAAAGTGCTTTGAAATATTATTTTGTTGTAAAATATTTTTAATCACCAATATTCTCTTTCCATCTGTCTTGCCAGCATATTGTACTTTTTGCCCTTTTGGTTGTTGTTACTGTTTCTTTTGTTTTCGTATCCTGGCTTCCACTACGCATAGGTAGGAAACCCACATCCTTTACCCTTCTAGCTCCTTGTGATTCATTTTCTAAAAATTAAAACTTGCTTTAATTTCCTTTTTTTTAAAAAAATTTAGTAACTTTTCTTAGCAAGCTTTTTGGGGGTTGGTGATGGACAAGGAAGCCTGGTGGGCTGCAGTCCATGGGGTCGCAGAGTTAGATACGACTGAGTGACTGAACTGAACTAAAATTTTCTTATAGTAAAATAGTGATTATAATGTTACATTTTTCTCAGAAAACATAGAGGAAACTCTCAGAGAGCTGTTGTACTCTTAATACCTTGATGTTACTTCTCTTTTTTTTTTTTCTGTTGCATAATTTTGTTTCCACTGAATTATCATTATATTGTACATATTTACATTTTAAAAAATACTTAACACTGGCTCCCCTGATGGGAAAGATATTGGTCAAGACTCTGAACTTCCAATGCAGGGTACATGGGTTTGATCCTGGGTCAGGGGTCTAAGATCCCACATGTACCACAGTTTGGCCAATAAAACAAACAAAAAACTTAACACTAATATATCATCAACATCTTTCCACTTTTTCCATAAAATTATTCTTTTATGAGAACATTTTTAATGGCTGCATGGTACTCTACAGTCTGACTACTGTAAGTTTTTAAACCCATCCCCTCCTGATGCACACATAAATTGTTTCTCTGACTTCACTGTCATAAACAGTGGTACACAGAGTGGTGTAATCCCTTTCAGAGCAGGAGGCTTCTTGTGATAAGTGGCAGCATCTTCCATGGCCATCACATCTGGTGCCCAGTGTCAATGGGAGGGCACTCATCAGATCGTCCTCTGGTTTTAAATATATCTTTCTTTTTGAATTTTATTTATTTTGGGCTATGCTAGGTCTTTGTTGCTGGGCAGGCTTTTTTCTAGTAGCGGCAAGCAAGGGCTCCGCTCTAGTTGTGTGTGCAGTCTTCCCACTGGGGTGGCTTCTCTTGTTGCTGGGCATGGACGCTAGGGCGCATGGGCTCAGTAGCTGTAGTGCTTGGGCTTAGTTGCTGTGCAGCCTGGGGGATCTTCCCGGCCCAGGGACCAAACCCATGTCTCCTGCATTGGCAGGTGAATTCTTTACCACTAAGCCACCAGGGAAGCCCCCACATCTCTATTTTTAATCATTGGTCTTTTCTTCACAATCTGAAAGCCAAAAAAAAACCAAAAAAAATCACTCTAACCACACAAATTTGGTTCACACCCTTTCCTCTTTATCTTCTGAACTATCTGAACTTTGGACTGAAATCAAACTTGGAATTGAGCATGAAAGGAATTTGTGAGCATAAAATGATTAATGATTGAAATGATCATCCAAGAGTGGAAAACCTTCCTTAGGTTGCAGGATAACAACCTTCTCCGGCACTACAGTAGTGCTCCAAGTACACAAATTAAAGTTATCAGCTTGCGGATGATTCTTTGGCAGCCCATACATGATCATATGGTCCCCAGAACACCAGTAGATCACATGCAAATATTGTTTGCATATTCATCACGATACCACATGGACAGTGTAAGCTGCTTTGATTCTCTTTCAAGGAGAAACGCAGGCGCCTCTGGCACATGCGCTCCACTGGCTCTGCTGGCATGTTGGTGCCTGAACCAATGTGGAAATTATTCAAAAGAAAAATACTAAAGAGGAGTGGAAGCTATTATAGTCTGCTCTCTGCTTAGCAATTAGAAGTTGCCAGCCTGATTTTGGTTATTCCTGATTTATACTTTGGGGCTTTCAAAAGCACAGCGGCATAATATATTTTAGCTATAAAATTTATGAGCTACTCACCCCTGAGGTATAAATAATGAAAAAGCTAAATTTCATTTTCTGAAAATATAAAAGTCCCACAAAACACTCCCAAAGAAGCTACATCTGCTTAATAAATAAGCAACAAGGAATATGGAATAAGAATTTCATTCTAAGTCAGGTAATGGACCTTAACATTTTTTTTTTTTTTGCACTTTGTACTTATGAATATAGCAGGGAGATACTGTTTTTCACCCAGGGATATCAATGGAATAAATAAATTGATGTTAATAGGAGCTCTAGGTTTTGGGAAGTCAGTATGTAATTTATCCATAATAAGAGGGTTTTTTTTTCTTAACCTAAATCTTGAAGTAATTCCATTAACACTCTCAAATAGGAAGATGTGAGAAGTATACAAGCACACCAAATTTTATTACATCTCACCTATAATGCTGCTTCTTCTTTTCTTTTTTTTTACAAATTGAAGGTTTATAACTCTGTATTAGGAGAAGGCAATGGCACCCCACTCCAGTACTCTTGCCTGGAAAATCCCATGGACTGAGGAGCCTGGTAGGCTGCAGTCCATGGGGTCGCTAAGAGTTTGGCACTACTGAGCAACTTCACTTTCACTTTTCACTTTCATGCATTGGAGAAGGAAATGGCAACCCACTCCAGTATTCTTGCCTGGAGAATCCCAGGGACGGGGGAGCCTGGTGGGCTGCCGTCTATGGCGTCGCACAGAGTCAGACACGACTGAAGCGACTTAGCAGCAGCAGCAGCAGCAGCAGCAACTCTGTATTGTCACATGATGCATTTTTAGCTTAAGGTACATACATTTTTTGGGCTTCCCTGATAGCTCAGTTGGGAAAGAATCTGCCTGTAATGCAGGAGACCCTAGTTCAATTTCTGGGTCAGGAAAATCCACTGGAGAAGGGATAGGCTGCCCACTCCAGTATTCTTGCTCTTCCCTTGTGGCTCAGCTGGTAAAGAGTCCCCCTGCAATGTGAGAGACCTGGGTTCAATCCCTGGGTTGGGAAGATCCGCTGGAGAAGGGAAAGGCTACCCACTCCAGTATTCTGGCCTGGGTCCCAAAGAGTTGGATACAAATGAGCAACTTTTACTATGTACATTGTTTAGACATATTGCTATTGCACACTTAATAGATGACAGTAGAGTATGAAAGTAACTTTTATATGTACTGAGGCACCAAAACATTCACGAGACTCACTTTATTATGATATTTGCTTTATTGTGGTAGTCTGGAACTGAACATGCCTGTATAGATATAGAAATTTCTACCTATCCGTGAGGAGTTGGGTTGCATCATGAAAAGAACTTCAGTTAGATAGGAAATAAAATTATAGCTAGTTTCTTTAAAAACTAACTCTTTAGGCTGCTAACTCAGAAAACAGAAACCCCTGAAACTACAAGAATTACAAAAACCCTAGGTCAACTTGAAAAAAACACGTTTAAGCTAAAATGAAGGTGTGCTTTACATACAACTGAATTTCCAAAAGAAAACAATTACAATCTGGGTAACAACAGCAACAAGGACCTATTTAAAGGTACTGGAGACTAGCCGAAAGCAGGGCAGAGACTGGAGGGGATTCAAGGATTCAATCCTTGAAAGAAGGGTTACAGGGGTTTTTCCAGTCTGCTGGGCACAGTGGCTATAACTCAACGTGAAAGCCAGTCTTATTGGTTAGAGACATTACATAGTGGAGTTCGGGGTATAGCTGGAAAGGGAGGAAAAAAATCCCAGGGAGGAGAGAGTCAAAGTGAGGCAGGCCTGAAATTCACATTATATTTCTCTCAAATCCTTGGCTGATATTTTTTAATTTTGCATACATGGAAGAGTTACAAGAAGTCCAAGGGAAAAGGCATCTCGAAGCTGAAAGAGCTGAAGAGATTTCAGCTGCTATCACTACAGGGGAGCAGAGCTTGGAGTTTAATGCCCAAGTTGGCAGGACCTGATAAACACTTAAAATTTTCGTTTAAAAAAAATAATTGTATGTATTTATTTTGGGCTGTGCGGGGTCTTTGTTGCTGCGCTGGGCTTTTCTCTAGCTGCGGCGGGAGGGGGCTTCTCATTGAGGTGGTTTCCTTTGCTGCAGAGCCAGGTTCGAGGGCACACTGCGACTCCTGGGCTCTAGAGCACAGGCTCAGTAGTTGTGGTGCTCGGACTTGGTTACTCTGTGGCATGTGGGATCCTTCTGGGCCAGGGATCAAACCTGTGTCTCCCATATTAGCAGGCAGATTCTTTACCACTGAGCCCCCAGGGAAGCCTCCACTTTAGTCCTTCCATCAAAACCCCAGAAGGGGCATACTTTAGGGGTAAAGAACAAGTCCCAGGACTAAGGGATTTTCCTCAGATCTAAGAGCCAAACCTCAACGGAACTATCTGCTCTAACAAAGCACAAAGCCAAGCCTTTATAAGTTTACGGTGACCCACTGGTAAAGAATCTGCCTGCCAATGCCGAAGACACAAGAGACTCAGGTTCAATCCCTGGGTTGGGACAATCTTTTGGAGGAGGAAATGGCAACCCACTCTAGTATTCTTGCCTGGATAATCCCGGACAGAGGAGCCTGGCAGGCTACAGTCCATGGGGTTGCAAAGAGCTGGAGACAACCGGGCGATTGAGCATGCATGCACGCACACACCACTAACTTAACTGCCTGCTAGAACAAAATCATTACTTTTCAAAGGAAGGTAATAGCATCTAGCATCTCTGTGATGTAATATCCACAATATCCAGCTTGCAGTGCAAATTTACTGGTTATGAAAATACACAGAAAGATGTGATTCAGAGTCAAGAGAACAAACAATTAATAGAAAGTAACCCCCAAATGAGCCAGATGTTGGAATTAGCAGGCAAGAAAATTAAAGCTGTCATTATAACTATATCCACAGATTTAAAGGGAAACTATATACTTATATATTGAAAAGTATAATATCTGAAATGAAGAATTCACTGAATAGGTTTGACAGAGATTGGAGATAGCAGAGGTAAATGTCAGTGAACTTAATAAAGGATCAATAGAAATTATCCAATCTGAAGAATAAAAGGGTAAAGACTGAAATAATTACAGAGCCTCAGTAACTCATGGGACAATTCAAATAGTGTCCTAGTATACATGTAATTGGAGTCCCAGAAGGACAGAAAAGAGAGAATGGGTCTAGAAAAATTCAATATATAATGGCTGAAATTTCCCCAAACTTGCTGAAAAACGTACAGATCAAATTATAGGTCTAAGAAATTCAGCAAACCCTAAGCAGGATAAATACAGCGAGAACCACATCCTGGAGCATTATAGCCAAACTGCTGAAAACCAATTGTAAAGAGAAAAATCTTCAAAACATCCAGAGATACACACACACACACACACACACACACACACACACACACACACACACAAGAATTCCCATGAGAGTTAATGTTAGCTTCTAATCAGAAGCAAGCAAGGACAGAAGGCAATGAGTGACATTTTTAAAGGGTGGAAAGAAAAATAACTGTGAACCAAAAATTCAAAATACGTTAAACTGTTCTTCAGACTCAAAAGTGAAAAAAAGATAGATAAGCAAAAGCTGAGGGAATCTGTCACCACTAGACCCTTGGTACAAGAAATGTTAAAGGAAGTTCTTCAGTCTGAAGGGAAATGACCTAGTTGAAAAGCTGGCTCTATAGGAAAAAATTTTTTATCAGTCTCCCCAGTATAAAACTGGGTAAATATAAAAAGAAAAAAAAAAAAAACCACAACGCCCCCCCCACCCCCCCCCCCCCACCCCGCCACCGCCAGGGACTTCCCTGATGGTCCAGTGGTTAAGAATCCACCTTGTAATGCAGGGGACTCTGGTCCAATATCTGATCTGGAAATTAAGATTCCACAAACTCCAAGGGAACTGGGGAACCACAATAAAAGATCCCTCATGAAGCACTTGTGCTTCAATTGTGATTCCACTTGTGATCCCACTTGTGCTTCAATTAAGAACCAACAGCAGCCAAATAAATAAATAAACAGTTTGTGTGTGTATGTGTTAGTGACTCAGTCGTGTCTGACTCTTTGTGACCCCATGGACTGTAGCCCACCCTCCAGGCTCCTCTGTCCATGGGGTTCTCCAGGCAAGAGTACTGGAGTGGGTTGCCATGCCTCTCTCCAGGGGATCTTCCCGACCGAGGGGTCAAACCTGGGTCTCCTGCATGCCAGGCAGATTCTTTACCCTCTAAGCCACCAGAATTACCCAGTTAGTTTTTTTAAAAAAACCCACATATTTAAAATGTTCTAGCTTTACCAAAAGACAAGTTGTTAAAAGTAAAATGGAGACTATGGTATTATGGATTTTACAATGTATGTGGATATAAAATACAACAAATAGTAGCATAAAGTGAAGTGAAGTGAAGTCGCTCAGTCATGTCCGACTCTTTGAAACCCCATGGACTGTAGCCTACCAGGCTCCTCCCTCCATGGGATTCTCCAGGCAAGAGTACTGGAGTGGGTTGCCATTTCCTTCTCCAGGGGATCTTCCCGACCCAGGGAAGTAGCATAAAGGAGGGAGGCAAAATGGAATTATACTGTTGCAAATTTCTTACATTTTAGGTGAAGTGGCACAAAATTAAGTAGCCCAAGTTGAAGATGCATATTATAATCTTTACAGAAGAGCCTCTTGATGAAAGTGAGAGAGGAGAGTGAAAAAGTTGGCTTACAACTCAACATTCAGGAAACTAAGATCATGGCATCTGGTCCCATCACTTCATGGGAAATAGATGGGGAAACACTGGAAACAGTGTCAGACTTTATTTTCTTGGGTTTCAAAATTACTGTAGATGGTGACTGCAGCCATGAAATTAAAAGATGCTTGTTCCTTGGAAGAAAAGCTATGACCAACCTAGACAGCATACTAAAAAGCAAAGACATTACTTTACCAACAATGGTCCATCTAGTCAAAGCTATAGTTTTTCCAGTAGTCATGTATGGATGTGAGAGTTGGACTATAAAGAAAGCTGAGCACCAAAGAACTGATGCTTTTGAACTGTGGTGTTGGAGAAGACTCTTGAGAGTCCCTTGGACTGCAAGGAGGTCAAATCAGTCCATCCTAAAGGAGATCAGTCCTGAGTGTTTATTGGAAGGACTGGTGTTGAAGCTGAAACTCCAATACTTTGACCACCTGATGGGAAGAACTGACTCATTGGAAAAGACCCTGATGCTGGGAAAATGGAGAAAAACACTAGACCATTCAGGTATGACCTAAATGAAATCCCTTATGACTATACAGTGGAAGTGAGAAATAGATTTAAGGAACTAGATCTGATAGAGTGGCTGATGAACTATGCATGGAGGTGACAGGAATTAAGACCATCCCCAAGAAAAAGAAATGCAAAAAAGCAAAATGGCTGTCTGAGGAGGCCTTAAAATAGCTGTGAAAAGAAGGGAAGTGAAAAGCAAAGGAGAAAAGGAAAGATAAACCCATTTGAATGCAGAGTTCCAAAGAATAGCAAGGAGATATAAGAAAGCCTACCTCAGCGATCAATGCAAAGAAATAGAGGCAAACAACAGAATGGGAAAGACTAGAGATCTCTTCAAGAAAATTAGAGATACCAAGGGAACACTTCATGCAAAGATGGGCTCAATAAAGGACAAAAATGGTAGGGACCTAACAGAAGCAGAAGCTATTAAGAAAAGGGGGCAAGAATATACAGAAGAACTCTACAAAAAAGACCTTCATGACCCAGATAATCACGATGATGTGATCACTCACCTAGAGCCAGATATCCTGGAATGTGAAGTCAAGTGGGCCTTAGGAAGCATCACTACAAACAAAGCTAGTGGAGGTGATAGAATTCCAATGGAGCTATTTCAAATCCTGAAAGATGACGCTTTGAAAGTGTTACATTCAATATGCCAGGAAATTTGGAAAACTCAGCAGTGGCCACAGGACTGCAAAAGGTCAGTTTTCATTCCAATCCCAAAGAAAGGCAATGCCAAAGAATGCTCAAACTACTGCACAGTTGCACTCATCTCACACACTAGTAAAGTCATGTTCAAAATTTTCCAAGCCAGGCTTCAGCAATATGTGAACCGTGAACTTCCAGATGTTCAAGCTGGTTTTAGAAAAGGCAGAGGAACCAGAAATCAAATTGCCAACATCCGTTGGATCATGGAAAAAGCAAGAGAGTTCCAGAAAACATCGATTTCTGCTTTATTGACTATGCCAAAGTCTTTGACTGTGTGGATCACAATAAACTGGAAAATTCTGAAAGAGATGGGAATACCAGACCACCTGACCTGCCTCTTGAGAAACCTGTATGCAGGTTAGGAAGCAACAGTTAGAACTGGACATGGAACAGCAGACTGGTTTCAAATAGGAAAAGGAGTACGTAAAGGCTGTATATTGTCACCCTGCTTATTTAACTTATATTCAGAGTACATCATGAGAAACGCTGGGCTGGGAGAAGCACAAGCTGGAATCAAGATTGCCAGGAGAAATATCAATAACCTCAGATATGCAGATGACACCACCCTTATGGCAGAAAGTGAAGAGGAACTAAAAAGCCTCTTGATGAAAGTCAAAGTGGAGAGTGAAAAAGTTGGCTTAAAGCTCAACATTCAGAAAACGAAGACCATGGCATCTGGTCCCATCACTTCGTGGGAAATCGATGGGGAACAGTAGCTGACTTTATTTTTCTGGGCTCCAAAATCACTGTAGATGGTGATTGCAGCCATGTAATTTAAAGACATTTACTCCTTGGAATGAAAGTTATGACCAACCTAGACAGCATATTAAAAAGCAAAGACATTACTTTGCCAACAAAGGTCCGTCTAGTCCAGGCTATGGTTTTTCCAGTGGTCATGTATGGATGTGAGAGTTGGACTATAAAGAAATCTGAGCCCCAAAGAATTGATGCTTTTAAACTGTGGTGTTGGAGAAGACTCTTGAGAGTCCCTTGGACTGCAAGGAGGTCCAACCAGTCCATCTTAAAGGAGATCAGTCCTGGGTGTTCATTGGAAGGACTGATATTGAAGCTGAAACTCCAATACTTTGGCCACCTGATGCAAAGAGCTGACTCATTTGAAAAGACCATGATGCTGGGAAAGATTGAGGGCAGGAGGAGAAGGGGACGACAGAGGATGAGATGGTTGGCTGGCATCACCGACTGGATTGACATGGGTTTGGGAGTTGGGAGTTGGTGATGGACAGGGAGGCCTGGCCTGCTGTGGTTCATGGGGTCACAAAGAGTCGGACACAACTGAATGACTTAACTGAACTGGGAAAGATTGAAGATAGGAGGAGAAGGGAACGACAGAGAATAAGATGGTTGGATGGCATCACCAACTTGATGGATATGAGTTTGAGCAAGCTCTGGGAGTTGTTGATGGACACGGAGGCCTGGTGTGCTGCCGTCCATGGGGTCGCAGAGTCTCATACGATTGAGCTAACTGAATGAACAGTTAAAAGGCTAATAGAGGGGTGAAAGGGAAATACTAAACAATTCGATCAACAAAAAGAAGGCCGGAGAGACAGGAGTGAAAAACAGAGTTCACACAGAAAACAGACCCATACTATCAACAACATATCGCTCAAAAACTTCTCAGTCAGGTAAAACTAATCTATGGTGATACAACATAAATCAGAACCGTGATTTTATATGACGGATTGGGATCACCTGGGAAGACACAGGAAGAACTTTCTGGAGTGATGGAGATATATAACTTGATTGAGTTGGTGCCTTACCCTGGAGTGTACATTTATCAGAATTAATAGACTGTACACATAAAAAGTGTGCATTTCACGGCATGTAAATTTTACATCCATTTTTTAAAAGCCTCATATCAAACTCTCTTGCTGGGCTTCATGTTGCAAACTTTGATCAACAGAGGGCGCTCCGAGTTCACCAAACAGGCTTCAGAGCCACAGCTACTTTGGGACGCAAATCAGACCACCTCTGGTCTCCGTCTCCAAGGTGAATCTCCCAGCTCCTCAGTACTCTCCCTCGACACCTCACCTTCCCCACCCGCGGCTCACGGGCTAGTGCGTTTCACCTGGCCACGTGCTGCTTTTCGGCAGATGAGCAGGGCGTAGCTAATGGCGATGCTGTTTCCCGCAGCACCTGCGCGGAATACAGATATGGACGGAAGCAGGCACTTGCCCGGAGGTGTACTTGCCCCATAAGGACCTCTCTGGATAAGACCACTTTTAAATGGAAGTAGGAACGTAATGGAAACTTCCACACTGTTTTCGACATCTACATTTTTACCTTCTTACCTCGCTGTGGTGGCTGTGAAACATTCCCACGCAAGGGCTGCGGCGGGAAGGGCGGGGGGCGGGGAGTGTGGTGGATGGCAGCGCGAGGGATGCACGAAGGAATTTCCCCCCGAGGAAAGCAGGTGTGGGGGGCGTTGCCACTTCCACAGGGTTCCAGCACCCTAGGATATTGTCTTCCTGCCCCCTCCGTATCTCAGAGGGAAACTAGAGACTGCAAAGCCCCAGGCGTCCTTTGCACCCTCGCCTGCCCCTAGGCCGGGTACCCCCCGGGCGCGGAGATGCCGTTACACCTCACGTGATACCCGCACGGGGCCGGTCCTTCAAGAGGCGTCTCGCGGGGTGTTAATTAAAGGTCACGACAAAACAGACCTGCGGGCTCACTAGAAGATTTGTCCTCTCCTGAGATGAAAAATGACACCCTGGAGCAGCTACGTGTGGAGCCCGGCAAATGCCGGCTTCCTGGGCTCTGGGCTCTGCGCCGGGGGCCAGAGGGGAACTGGAGAGGGCGATGACCGGGTGCTCCGGGGACCCGGTGGACTCTGCCTGCTGGAAGAGCTGGGATCGGGTGCCGAAGGGACCCCCGACCGAGACGAGGCCAAGGCCGGCTCGCACACACCCCCCTTCCAGGCCCGCGCCGTCCCTCAGTTTCCCTGCCGGGTGGCTGCCCACTTGCTACCTGGGCTCGTGCGTCCCAGCCCTGGGCGGCGAGGCACAGCGCACACTGGGTCACAGGCGGGCTGGGGCGAAGGCCCTGTTCTCCCGCTGCGCTTGGGAGGGTGGCCCCCCGGCCGGCCAGGCTTAGGAGGGCAATTCCAGAAAAGGTTTGCAGGGCAGGTCTAGGAGAACAAAGGGCGGGGGGAGGACTCGGCATATTTGTGGACTTGTTTGTGACTCAATCCCTCTTACACGGCGTTTCAAAGGCAGAACTGCAAGCCTTGCCAGGAAGAGAAAGAACTTGGGGGCGGGGAAGCTCGGGCGCATTTCTGTCCGGCTGCGCTCGCTCGGCTCTGCCCCCAGCTCCAGTCTCGCGCAGTGCTGTTTCATTAGAGCCCTGGACCCGGGCGGCTCACCAGCAACTTCCCCGCACCGCGCGAGATTTACGACCCCATCCCCCGGCTCTCGGCCTCGGAATGTCAGGCAGGAGAGCCGCAACATAAAATGGATCCCGGCAGGCTCGGCGGCGGCGGCAGCCAGGCGGCGGGCTCCCTGGCGGGGCCGCGGTTCGCAAGGATCCGCGCTGCGCCTGGGCGCACACGCGCGCCCTGACCGCGGACGCCGGCCGGGCCACACCGCCGCCCCTCTCTGCCCTCGCGCAACTGTCAGGCAAAGCGGGACGGCGGATATTGGCTCCCCCACACGCCGAGGCTCCTCCCCGATCTGGATCTTTATATTTTGGGAGAATTTCTTTGAACTCAGTTACCAAGCTCCGCGAAAGGAGACAAGTTCCCACAGCCGGTTCGCTGGCGGTAGGCGAGGCGGGGGTCTCGCCCACCTCCTCGGCAGCTGCCGTGTGCCCCGATTGTACTCGTCTTTTCCCTCGTGGAGGAAAACGGACTCACTAGGCTAAGGAAAATGCCAATTATCTGGATGTGACCGTGAAAAGAGAACGTGTGACTGGAGGAGGCAGAAGAGGAGGAAAAGCATTATTTGAAGAGAAGAATAAACCGGGCACTCCAACCCTTCTGCAGATTAGTGCTGTTACTTCTGGGGTCCATCTGCTTTTATCCCCCCAACCCCTCCATTAAGACACCTTGACGTGAGGGCCAAGAGACAGCCTCCTACCACTGGGCATCCTCCTGGGTTGGAAGACCTTTTGGATGTAGCGTTGGTGGAACATTTAGATACTCTCCTCTGGAAAAGCCACCATGAATTCGATAGCTGGGAATAAAGAGAGGCTTGCAGTCTCCACCAGGGGCAAGAAATACGGGGTAAGTTGTGACGGGTCTAATGCGGAGACGTGTTACCAGACTCTTTTCCGACCGGGGTCTCTCTTTCTGGGTAACGTGCGGCCGGGGCAGGGCGGCTCCGAGCTCTCCTCCGGCTGCAGCGGCGCCTCGGCCGGGCCAGCTAGGCGTGCGCGCGCGGAGGCGGGTCTGCCCGTGAGGACGCCCTCACACTCGCCTTGCCCTCGGAATTTTTGCGACCCTCTCGTTCCTCCTCTTCCCCGCATCCCTAACTTTTGCAGCATTCCTGACTTCCAAGCAGAGTTAAGTCGAATGGGAGGGTTTCCCACGAAATCTCCGCAGCTCTTAGGGATTCCCTGGAATCAGGAAAACCTTTCATTTACCTTCAGGATCCAGAGGGCTGTACCCCGAATTAATACAAATCCAAAAATCAGTCCCCCCCCCCGCCCCCGCATAGTCTTCCAGAATCTTAAGCGTGGGCTCCTTCTGGGATGGGTGCCGGGTTCAAAAGCGCGGGGAGCTGAATCGGTGGGTTCCTCTGCAGAAACCATTGAAATTCCCTGAGCGAGCGAGTCCCTAACCTCCAGATCGGAGGAGTCCGCCGGCGCCCGGGAACCGGCGCAGCGGACACCTGGGCGACAAGGATTCACTTAAAGACAATTAACTAGACAGATGCAGGCAGATTTGGCCGCCGGGCCCGGAGAGGTCCCCAACGCGCCCCTATTGGCGCTGGGCCGGGGCCTTTGGTGGCACGCAGATCCACGGGCAGGCGGGAGGGTGGCCCTGGGCCGGGGCTCGGGAGCCCGGCGGCCCCTGACACCCGCGTGTCTCCCCTGCAGGTGAATGAAGTCTGTTCGCCCACCAAGCCTGCGGCGCCCTTCTCCCCTGAGAGCTGGTACCGGAAAGCATACGAAGAGTCCCGCGCCGGGAGCCGGCCCACCCCCGAGGGCGCGGGCTCGGCGCTCGGCTCGTCGGGGACCCCGTCCCCGGGCTCAGGTACTTCGTCCCCGAGCTCCTTCACGGGCTCCCCGGGCCCCGCCTCCCCGGGCATTGGCACCAGCTCGCCGGGCTCCCTTGGCGGCTCGCCAGGCTTCGGCACGGGCTCCCCGGGCTCGGGCAGCGGCGGCGGCTCCTCCCCCGGATCAGACCGCGGCGTCTGGTGCGAGAATTGCAACGCCCGCCTGGTGGAGCTGAAGAGGCAGGCTCTGAAGCTGCTCCTCCCGGGGCCCTTCCCGGGCAAGGTGAGCGCGGCCGGGGACGGCACGGGGCTGGCGGGCCACAGCTGCGCGCGCCTAGCCGCGGCCGGGGGTGGGGGTGGGGGGACCTGCAGCGCCACGAGATGCTCAGTTGCAGACGGGTCTTTGGCTCCGCCCGGGCAGCTCCGGGCCTCGGGGGGCGATCTCGCGCTTCTCCGCCGCCAGACCTTCCTCCGGCGCATTGCTTGGATGGTGCGTGCGCAGTTCCAGGCCTCGCTGTCCACCTGGGTTGCCCATGTTATCCTTCCTGCCTCCCTCCACTTCCCAGAGTGCCCTTTCTGTGCCTCCAGCACCCGCCCAGCTATCCGGATGGACCCGCTCAGTGCTACCTTTCCCCGAGACCCTCGTCCTCCGCGTGTCCACAGACCTTAGCCGCGTGTTAGGCCCGGGGACACTGTGACACCGGCTGCGGGGATTCGGCGCCCAACCGCCTGCCTCCTTACTACGCCCCCCAATACTCCCCTCCCCCCTCTCCCCCGCCCTCCGCAGGGGCGACTCAGATTTTTCTTCCCACCTCCATCCATGCTCCTTTACAAAAGTGTCGGTGGGAGCGGTAAAAGCAGGCTGATATTTAGGACTTGGCTTTTCCCATTGCCTATTTGTGGTCCTTCCTTTCCAGGGTTACCAAACAGAAACACACACTGGAAAGCCAGCATTCCCCCTAACCTCTGTGTGTCTGTCAAAGGAAGACTAAGGGTTGAGGAGCTTCTCTGAGCGCGGCTCACCCGTCTGCTCGAGCACTGAGCACGTTGGCTCCTCCATGGCAACCTTGCCAGCGTCGTGTGTGTCCAGAGCCCCCAGAGTGTAACACAATGCAATTGTATTTGCACTGTTGGGCCTAAGTACTATCAAATGAAAATATTTACTCTTTCACTTCAAAGAGTTTTTATCAGCGGGTTAGAGAGAAATATCAAGAAAACAGCGTGAATTGCTGTAGAGAGTTCTGAAACTGTTCAGTGGTATTTTCTGATTTATAGTTCTGTGACTTTTGAAGTAAAGTGTTGTGATTCTGAGTCGTGGAGTTTAGGAATAAATGCATCTGCTGGCCATTTCTGCTTATCCAAACACACACATTGATGTTTTCATATGCAAGGGTTAAATTAAACAAATACCCACAGAAGTTGTAAAATTTTAAACGTGGAAAATTGCCACCAAGAGAATTGGTTTTATGAATCCCGAATTTATCTCTAGAATAATTAACTTGTAGATTGTTGTCAGTATGCCATTTTTGTAGTTTGATAATAAATCTGTCAGGACACCCCCAAGAATAAATCTCAGGGACTCTAAAAGCTTCTTTCACTCTTGTAAGCCCTATCCTCTGATTTAACACCAGCTCTTCACTAACAGATTTATTTACTCTTGTGATCGTTTATCAGTATTCTTGGATTTTTTTTTTTTTTTTTTACTGCATTCAAGGAACTGTGTTAGGCACAGCAATAAAATAACAGGTACCTGCAGTCCTTGCCCACATGGAGCTTGTATTCTCACAGAGGATAGAGATGTTGACCACAAAATGCACAACTCATAATTTATTTCCATTTGTGGTGAGTACAACAGAGGATGAGTGTGGGGTGCTATAAGATGGTATAACCAGACTAGACCAGCTGGTAAATTATTAATAACTTTCATTCTTAAAGATATATAGTATCTGATTTTTGGCAATCCTAGTAAGTTGCAGTCTACCAATTTATTCTAGAACATTCTTGCAGACCTGTTCTTACAGTAGCTTCTTTGTGTTGTTGCATGCTCCTTGTGTGCAAAGGTAAATTACAATAGACTCTTTTCATAAAAGTGGTGGGAGGAAAGGAAATCTATAGAAAGAAGAAACAAATGTTGAAATTTAAATGCATCCATCACGTTTTGTGGAGTCATGTGACAAAGTAGATTTTTGGTTTTGTTGAAGCAGCCTGGAAAAATCATTCCCAGTGCAATAAGAGGCAGCTTGATATATGTGCCAGTTTTACTTACATGATGAAATAAAACTGATGCTGGGAAACTGATGACATTGTCAGTGAGGGCTACAGAAGAAACGTTGGATCTGGGGAACCTCAATGCTCTACACCAGCTTACAGTAATCCAGGTGCATCAAGAGGAGCGCTATCAGTCTTGGGGAGAGTCACATGGGGTCACTTTAAGTGCACGCATGAGTTTGCCTGGAGTTTTAGATGTGATATGGCACAGTGAGATATGACATTTAGTGCAAAGGAGAGCACACGACTCAGCCAGAAGCAAGTGTCACTCAGATGACCTCACTGTTAGTAAAGGGGTTTGGGGCCAGGATTTTAAATACAAATCATCTGGCTATCTCTGGGAACAGTCATTTTAGTTTTGTTTTGTTTTTTTTCCTTTTTAAAATATTGGTACCCTCAGACTAGGTAATATTTCCATTACACCTTTGAAATTTGCAGTATTTTAACCAAACAAATATTGTGTTCTCTCAAGCACCATGGATGGAGGCCCAAGTAACTCTGACACAAGGCCTTTCTTCTTCCCAGAGCCAGATTTATGAGCGAACTCTGGACCTCCATTGCCCTCCAGCACAGAAGGAGTTAATTTTTATAAGAACAAGAGACGTCATTGTGACTCCAACATGTAGTTTGCCCTGAAGAGTAAGGGTCTGAAAGATAAAGGCATGTTCTTGAGGGGTAATTAGCAAACATCATGTTTGCAATTCACTTAAGATTTTTAGCTGTACGTGGGGACTCTTTTCTTACATAGAGTACTACATTCTAAGAGGAGGTATGAAAAGTCTCCTAGGTAAGCATGTAAAGTCAAAGGCAGAATAGCACATCCGGGAACCTTATTATTTTAGAGTAGAGTTGGCTTTGGTTCTTTCTCTACCACTGATTTATTTTGTGACAGTGAGTAAATGAGTTTTCCTCTGTATTTTTAACTTTACTATTTTTTCCTTAGTGTAAAGGAAAAAAAATGATTCAGACTCTAGGTGACCTTTCAAATGATTAGAATGTCAAGAAATGATTTTCGATAAGGTTTGCTAAGTGCTTACATTCTTCAGAGAAAGACAGGAATGTTTATGATTATCAGTTAGACAAGATTCTGTGGGATTTATGTTTTGCCGAATTTAGGGCTCTTCTTATAAAATATCCACTTTCAATATCTGCCTCCGTCAGTACATTTCCCAAATATCATACTGCCATCTAAATTGTCACACTGTGCCTATTGGTAGAGAGCAAGCGCTGTTGAAGTCCTCCAGTTTTGTCTCTGGAACAGTTGGTTGAGAAGGGGAGGTGAAGTGCCGGTGAGCCCATGCAGGGGTGTCAGGCTGGTCCCAGGAGTTAGACACTGGCTCTGGTGGCCTGAAGTGTGGACACCCTGTTCTGAGCACACTCAGTACTAGTCATGTGACCACTGGAGAATGAGGCTTCTTGGCAGAAGACAGCAGGACTTGGAGGTTTCTAGCTTAGGTAACTGGGGGTGGGGTGGGTAGTGTTAACTGAGGCAGGAAATGGGAGGAGAGACAGCTTTGAAAGGAACTCAGAAGAAAAATCCTGCAGATAGAGGAGCCTGGCAGGTTACAGCCCAAAGAGTCCACAAAACACTGAGCGTGCAGGCAATGCAGTAGAATTCACTGAGCACCTGCTGTGTGGCATGCTCCTTACAAACAGTGTCTCACTGGAATAACTGCAGGCACAAGTGATATCATCTGGATGCTGTAAATGAGCCAATTGATTTCCAAAGACGTTGAGTAACTTTCCCAACCTTTCTCAGCTTAGTCATCGCTGCACTGAGATTTGATGGAATATGAAGCCTGTGGTCTTTCTTGTATGCCACTGAGTCTTGCTTTTACAGAGTAGCAGGAAGTCTGGAAGCAGCATTTGGACTTCCTTCTTTCTTTAGAAGCTCTGCTGCTGCTACTGCTAAGTCGCTTCAGTTGTGTCCGATTCTGCGTGACCCCATAGATGGCAGCCCACGGGGCTCCCCCATCCCTGGGATTCTCTAGGCAAGAACACTGGAGCGGGTTGCCATTTCCTTCTCCAGTGCATGAAAGTGAACAGTGAAAGTGAAGTCACTCAGTCGTGTCCGACTCTTAGCAACCCCACGGACTGCAGCCTACCAGGCTTCTCCATCCCATGGGATTTTTCAGGCAAGAGTACTGGAGTAGGGTGCTTTAAACAGTATTAAAATATTAACAAGAATGACCTAAGAGTATATCCTGGATTTGGAGGGCATTGAAGAAGCTGGAAATCAAATTCATGACCTCAAGGACTTGCAATACAAATTAGAATACAAAACACAAACAATCAAGCAGCGTACCCTGAAGGCAGTTATGAAAGTGTCCTCCCTCAATGAACTCTTGATGTTTTCTTCTTTTCAGAAGAAAGAAGCTAGTGGATTTGGTTTTCCATGAACTGAGCTTGTGGTTTCTGCAAAGAGACAAAAGAGTAGAGGCAGATTTAGGAATGAAACAGACCTGGGAATGTAAAAGGGGCAACCTTGAGCTTCAGTTCAGTTCAGTGGCTCAGTCATGTCCGACTCTTTGTGACCCTGTGAATCGCAGCACGCCAGGCCTCCCTGTCCATCACCAACTCCCGGAGTTCACTCAAACTCACGTCCATAGAGTTGGTGATGCCATCCAGCCATCTCATCCTCTGTTGTCCCCTTCTCCTCCTGCCCCCAATCCCTGCCACCATCAGAGTCTTTTCCAATGAGTCAACTCTTCCCATGAGGTGGCCAAAGTATTGGAGTTTCAGCTTCAGCATCATTCCCTCCAAAGAAATCCCAGGGCTGATCTTCAGAATGAACTGGTTGGCTCTCCTTGCAGTCGAAGGGACTCTCAAGAGTCTTCTCCAACACCACAGTTCAAAAGCATCAATTCTTTGGTGCTCAGCTTTCTTCACAGTCCAACTCTCATATCCCTACATGACCACTGGAAAAACTTTAGCCTTGACTAGACGGACCTTTGTTGGCAAAGTAATGTCTTTGCTTTTTAATATGCTGTCTAGGTTGGTCATAACTTTCCTTCCAAGGAGTAAGTGTCTTTTAATTTCATGGCTGCAGTCACCATCTGCAGTGATTTTGGAGCCCCCCAAAATAAAGTCTGACACTGTTTCCACTGTTTCTCCATCTATTTCCCATGAAGTGATGGGACCAGATGCCATGGTCTTCGTTTTCTAAATGTTGAGCTTTAGGCCAACTTTTTCACTCTCCTCTTTCACTTTCATCAAGAGGCTTTTTAGTTCCTCTTCACTTTCTGCCATAAGGGTGGTGTCATCTGCATATCTGAGGTTATTGATATTTCTCCCAGCAATCTTGATTCCAGCTTGTGCTTCTTCCAGCCCAGCATTTCTCATGATGTACTCTGCATAGAAGTTAAATAAGCAGGGTGACAATATACAGCCTTGACGTACTCCTTTTCCTATTTGGAACCAGTCTGTTGTTCCATGTCCAGTTCTAACTGTTGCTTCCTGACCTGCATACAGGTTTCTCAAGAGGCAGGTCAGGTGGTCTGGTATTCCCATCTCTTTCAGAATTTTCCACAGTTTATTGTGATCCACACAGTCAAAGGCTTTAGCATAGTCAATAAAGCAGAAATAGATGTTTTTCTGGAACTCTCTTGCTTTTTCGATGATCCAGCGGATGTTGGCAATTTGATCTCTGGTTCCTCTGCCTTTTCTAAAACCAGCTTGAACATCTGGAAGTTCATGGTTCACCTATTGCTGAAGCCTGGCTTGGAGAATTTTAAGCATGACTTTACTAGTGTGTGAGATGAATGCAATTGTGCGGTAGTTTGAGCATTCTTTGGCATTGCCTTTCTTTGGGATTGGAATGAAAACTGACCTTTTCCAGTCCTGTGGCCACTGCTGAGTTTTCCAAATTTGCTGGGGTATTGAGTGCAGCACTTTCACAGCATCATCTTTCAGGATTTGAAATAGCTTAATTGGAATTCCATCACCTCCACTAGCTTTGTTCGTAGTGATGCTTTCTAAGGCCCACTTGACTTCACATTCCAGGATATCTGACTCTAGGTGAGTGATCACACCATCGGGATTATCTGGGTCAGGAAGATCTTTTTTGTACAGTTCTTCTGTGTCTTCTTGCCACCTCTGCTTAATAGCTTCTGCTTTTGTTAGGTCCATACCATTTCTCTCCTTTATCGAGCCCATCTTTGCATGAAATGTTCCCTTGGTATCTCTAATTTTCTTGAAGAGATCTCTAGTCTTTCCCATTCTGTCATTTGCCTCTATTTCTTTGCATTGATTGCTGATGAAGGCTTTCTTATCTCTTCTTGCTATTCTTTGGAACTCTGCATTCAGATGCTTATATCTTTCCTTTTCTCCTTTACTTTTTGTTTCTATTCTTTTCACAGCCATTTGTAAGGCCTCCTCAGATAGCCATGTTGCTTTTTTGCATTTCTTTTCCATGGGGATGGTCTTGATCCCTGTCTCCTGTACAATGTCACGAACCTCCATCCATAGTTCATCAGGCACTCTATCTATCAGATCTAGTCCCTTAAATCTATTTCTCACTTCCACTGTATAATCATAAGGGATTTGATGTAGGTCATACCTGAATGGTGTAGTGGTTTTCCCTACTTTCTTCAATTTAAGTCTGAATTTGGCAATAAGGAGTTCATGATCTGAGCCACAGTCAGGTCCCGGTCTTGTTTTTGCTGACTGTATAGAGCTTCTCCATCTTTGGTTGCAAAGAATATAATCAATGTGATTTTGGTGTTGATCATCTGGTGATGTCCATGTATAGAGTCTTCTCTTGTGTTGTTGGAAGAGGGTGTTTGCTATGACCAGTGCGTTCTCTTGGGAAACTCTATTAGCCTTTGCCCTGCTTCATTCCATATTCCAAGGCCAAGTTTGCCTGTTACTGCAGGTGTTTCTTGACTTCCTACTTTTGCATTCCAGTCCCCTATAATGAAAAGGACATCTCTTAATGATGCTCTGCAGGTGCTGTGCTTAGTCACTCAGCCGTGTCCAACTCTTTGCAGCCCCATGGACAGAAGAGCTACAGTCCATGGGATTCTCCAGGCAAGAATACTGGAGTGGGTTACCAAGTCCTCTCGATGTATTGCATCAGCCTTTCAAATAGCAACACCTGAGTGAGTTAAGTTTTTTGCCTGGTACAGACTGTAAATCATTTGGATTGACTTGTATCACTTCATGGAGAAGGCAATGGCACCCCACTCCAGTACTCTTTCCTGAAAAATCCCATGGACGGAGGAGCTTGGTAGGCTGCAGTCCATGGGGTCGTTAAGAGTCAGACACGACTGAGCGACTTCACTTTCACTTTTCACTTTCATGCATTGGAGAAGGAAATGGCAACCCACTCCAGTGTTCTTGCCTAGAGAATCCCAGGGACAGGGGAGCCTGGTGGGCTGCCATCTATGCAGAGTCGGTCTCAACTGAAGTGACTTAGCAGCAGCAGCAGTATCACTTCAGTCAGTTTAAAAAAAAAAAAAAGGAGTAACTTACTGGTTTTTTTGTTTGTTTGTTTCTTTCTAGGGCAGGTAAGTGAAAGCGGTCAGATAAAATTTGTTTTTTTAAAGTCTTGGGATTTTAAGTGAAATCAGTCCTTTTACCCATTGTAGCATCCCCATGTATAAATGTAAAATCATTTCATATCCACTGGCAAGAGCATCTTTCCTGTTCTATTCACAGTTGAGGTACCAAGCCAGAAATAGGTACCAAAGAACAAATCTCCCAGTTGGGGGCATTCCTAGATCCTTTTGAGGTCTGTGACAGAATTTTTGAATGGACAGTGCAAACCCTATGAAACATCAGCCCCTAAGAACTCCCTGGAGTAAGCAAAAAATTCCAGGTTGGCAGAAGGTTATCAGACATCTGCTCATTTCCATATCAATACAAGAAAATCTTTTATGTAAAAAACAGTGCAGAACTACATTCCTAGCTGAATTTTCCCTGGTCATATATTCTGGGTTCATTGATGTTTCAGAAATATCAGGAGGATTAGCCAGACATACTGAGAAGAGTGGCCAGGAATCACAGAGATTAAAGAAAGGAATGCGTCAGCGGTTTTAAGAACACCAAACAAGGCTCTAAATAGCCAGGCCGAAAGTAAGTCTAGACTTGGGAATATATATATATATATATATATATATATATGTATATATGTATATACACACAGAACATGTATTTTTTTTCTGTAGTTTTTCAGTTCCAAAACAGGGGTATGAAAAAATAACTCCATTTAAAAGATCCTCTAGAAGCCAATGTAAGACTGTTTATAAATAGATGTTGAATTTTAAATACTTACTAGTTATGAGAAAATTCTATCTGAAATCTTCTAAGAACACATGGTTATGCGTCATTTGAAACTTCCATTTTGGAAATGTTTTAGATAAGGGATCAGCTAATAGATAATATGAGTAGTGAAAAAGTCCTGTAGCATTTGTCATTAAAGCCTTTCTGAAACATTTTAGGGATTATAAAAACATTCCCAGTAGAGACGTGTGAGCAGTAATATCTTCTTTAAGGCTTATTAGTAAGCTATGGAATAATGGCATTTCATTCTACCAGACTTTGAATTGTGAACCAGCATGGTCAGTTTTTATAGTGATTTAATTCACTTTGTAAAAATCCCTGGCCTGTAGTAATCTCTTCCACACTCACTGCAGATAGGGTTATTGCATTAGAACTGTGATTTTTTAAATGGCAGAGGCTGGTAATTTGTCAGCATTTGGCAGGATTAAGTCAATAAAATAGGCAACATTAGTTGCTTTTTGGCATTATATCACAGATCAAACTGAACCATTCATCAGCTGATAATAATGGTGATGGTAATAATGATGACTAATATTATCATTTAGTAATAATGATGACTAAAAATGGCTGGCAGTTATCATCTAGTATATGCTAGGCACTGTGCTAAGATACATAAACATGTACATACATAAAATCTCATAGCAAAATGAAGATGAATCTGATTTCTTTTCTTTACCCTGGAATTCCAGGTGATTGATGTGGTCTAGGTCACAAAAGGAAGCATGAGTAAAGATACAGGGACCAGTGAAATCCAAGAATGTTTCCCCTCCAAAGCCATTGAGGGGATATTAATATTGCTAAACAATTCATTAATATTAATACACTGTTGATACAACTGCCTGAGTGGGAGACCCTTGCTTGAGGGAGAAGGTTGGGATTATTTTTCCTGGTGACATCACTTTCAGGGTGGGGGAAAATATGTGAGGTTGTCAGGATCCTGAGCTGAGTAATTTTCTTCAATGTACTGGAGAGGGTCAAAGGAACTTCCTTTTACTTACATTCACGTGGCTGAGACTCTTGCCAGCCCTTCTCAAAAGCCCTGCCTGAGGGGCCCTTGGGGACCACCAGAGAGCTCGAATTCTTCAGCTGGACCTTCAGTGCTGAGACAGCAGGACTGCCAGACTCTACTCTGCTTTGTCCCGGTAGAGAGCTGTCTGTGAGGGTTCCCAGTCTGTTTTCAGGAATACAAAGCTAATTTCCTTTTTATCACTGTCTTGAGTCACAGGCTAATCATAAGAATCTTTCCTTCATTAAAAAATATCTTCTGTGTGGTCTTATTGTGGCAAAGAAGTACTGTTTAGAATGGGCTCCCATTGATCTTTCAGGCTCACATGTACCAATCAGAAATAACACTGTATTTGTGTAGGCACAAAAGGACAGAGAATACATCTCTATTCCTGAATTGCTTTTGAAATATTTATCAAAATAATAAATCATCCTCCTGCTTACTATTGCCTTTGGGATGTTCTAGGACCCATCTAAGAAAATTGGATTTTGAATAATGGTTAGAAAGGTTGCCTGTCTACCTTTTCCAGGTTATCAAGGAATTCACCTATATTTTCTTTGAATATTTGTAGGGTTTCCTTTTTATATCTCTGATCCATTGAGAGATTATTTTGGTGTATATTGAGAGGTGTAGATCAATTTTGCCCTTTTCTAAATGTCTATCCAGTTGTCTCCAAACTGCTTATTAAAATAAAATATATATCTTTCCCTCATTTTATTTGAAATATCTGTGTTCATAAACCAGATTTTCAATAGTTGGGTCTACTTCTGCCCCTTCTGTTTTGTCCCATTTATCTGTCTTCTCATGTACTAATTCCACACTATTTAATTATAGATGCTTTGTACCATGTTTTAGTATTTGGTAACACTGGCTTTCTCTCTCCCAAATAGTGCCTTTCCTTCCTAGTAGCTTTCTGGTTATTCTTCCTGACTATTTTCCCATATGAACTTTAGAATCAACTTGCCTAAGTCCATACAATTTTTAAAAATCAGGACCAAGTTAAGTTTATATATTAACCCTGGGGGATTTTTGGCATCTTTTTGATGTTGACTCCTTCCTGAGAACATGGAATGTCTTTCTGTTTGAACACATCTACTTTTCAGTAATTTTAAAGGTTTTTCTCATAGAGGCTTTGTCCGTTTCTTGTTAAATTTATTTTTAGGTATTAAAAATACCTTTTGTTGCTTTATAAATGAGCTTTTCATTTCCATTATCTCTTCTAATTGATGTTAATATATAAGAAGGACAGTATATTAACTGTATATCCTGTTGTTAGATTCTATTACTCTGTTCATTAGTTTTTAAATTAGTATTCTTGGATTTTCTTTCATGAATAAAGATATCATAACTCTTCTCCTTTGCTATTTTTATTCTTCTAGTAGTTCTCTCGTTTGTTATATTGATTTATGCTTCCAGTTCAGTTCAGTTCAGGCGCTCAGTCGTGTCCGACTCTTTGCGACCCCATGAATCGCAGCACGCCAGGCCTCCCTGTCCATCACCAACTCCCGGAGTTCACTCAGACTCACGTCCATCGAGTCTGTGATGCCATCCAGCCATCTCATCCTCTGTCGTCCCCTTCTCCTCCTGCCCCCAATCCCTCCCAGCATCAGAGTCTTTTCCAATGAGTCAACTCTTCCCATGAGGTGGCCAAAGTACTGGAGTTTCAGCTTCAGCATCATTCCCTCCAAAGAAATCCCAGGGCTGATCTTCAGAATGGACTGGTTGGATCTCCTTGCAGTCCAAGGGACTCTCAAGAGTCTTCTCCAACACCACAGTTCAAAAGCATCAATTCTTTGGTGCTCAGCTTTCTTCACAGTCCAACTCTCACATCCCTACATGACCACTAGAAAAACCATAGCCTTGACTAGACGGACCTTTGTTGACAAAGTAATGTCTCTGCTTTTAAATATGCTATCTAGGTTGGTCATAACTTTTCTTCCAAGGAGTAAGCGTCTTTTAATTTCATGGCTGCAATCACCATCTGCAGTGATTTTGGAGCCCCCCAAAATAAAGTCTGACACTGTTTCCATTGTTTCCCCATCTACAGTGTTAAATGGTAATGTATGCTGGGCATATGTATAGCTGTTTCTACTAAGTAAGATGTTGACCTTTGGACTGAGGTCTATATATATATTTTTAACAGTTAAGGAAGTATCCATCAATTCCTATTTTATTTAGTATTTTTAATCAGAAATAGGTGTTATATTTTGTCAGATGTCTCTTCAGTATCTATGGAGATGATCATATGATTTTTCTCCCTAGATCTATTAATATTGTGAAATATTATCATTGCTTTCCTGATAATGAACCATCCTTGCATTCTCATAATAAACATATGGTCACAACATATTTTTTGAATATGCTGCTGGGTTCAGTTTGCTGATATTTTATTTATGGTTTTTTCCTGTCACATTCATATTCCATAAGCACCTTTGATTCCCACTCATGTACCAGCTACAGTAGTATGCCACCTTATAACCAAGATATGAAAAAGACTAAAATTTCCTGCCCTAGAGTAACTCCCAGCCTAGTATTAGAGATAGACAAGAAACCAAAGAGGGTGCAGCATATTAAATGGGCTATGGAGGCTGCTGGAGGGGGTGAACAGAGAGGTGAGGCTCGAGCTGGCTTTGACAGAGTGAGTAGGAGCATTGCGGAGAAGCATCAGCATTCCAGGAAAGGGGAATGGTGAGCATAAGGCACACTCAGTATCCTGGGGGGATCACAGTGGTGCATTTCTGACATTGCGCAGTATGTGCATGGGGTGAGTGACAGGCTGGGAAGGTGGCAGGGAGAGAATGAAGGCCTTGTGGCCAAAGAATCTGAATGTTATTCTATAGGCAGCCATTGAAGGGCTTTCAGGAAGGGAGTGAAATGATCAGATACTCATTTAAGAAAGATTGCTCTGATAGCGAGAGAGAAGCTGGATTGGAAAGGTGGTGCGTGGAGTTCAGTGGAGAGGCCCCTCCCTGTGGCCTGAGTGAAAGCTGGTGCACACTTAACTGAGCAGTGGGAATGAGGAGGAAGCCTGGACCCAGAGCGGACAAGATCTTGTCCATAGAAAACCCATGGCAATGGCAGCTGAGAAATGGGGTGGAGAGGAGAGGAGAGGAGAGGAGGGAGCTGAGGAGTTCTTTCAGATTTCTGGCAGGGCAAGTGTGTGGGTGGTGGCACTTTTAACTGAGATGGGGAATACAGGCAAAGAGTGGGTTTTGTTATTGTAGGTCTGATTTTCAGGGATGGGTGTGGATACTAAGATTGGTTTGGGCTCTCTAGAGCTTAAGGTGGAATGTTCCAGTGGGGTCCAGCGGGGCTCTAGAGTGGACTCAGGGCTAGAGCCATGGATCTGGGAAGTGTCAGGGTGAGGATGGTGGTGGAGTCCACAGATGGGGTGAACTCTTCAAGGAGGATGTGTGTGGTGACAGATGGTGAAGCATAGAGTTGTGGGATCCATTGCTGTTGGAGGGACAGGCAGCTTGAGGAGGCAGGGAGACAAATCAAGGAGAGGACAGAAAAGAGGGAAGAAAATAGGAGAAGATGGTGCCAAGGAAACTGAGGGAGGGCTGAGCTTCAGAAGGTAGAATGATTAAAGGTCAGATACCTTGGAGAGATTGAGGAGGTAAGGGCTGAGGTTTCCACTGAATCAGGAATCAGGAGGAGGTTGGGGATTTTTGTTAGAAGTTTCTGGCACTCTGGAGAAAGGCAGGCAATTGTCATTGTGTATCCAGGAGTGATGAGGACATCTGAGGCAGCTCAGAGGTGTTGAGGACACTGAGAGGTTAAGAGAGATGCATTTTCTGAGGCTCTTACGACCTTAAAAAAAATGAAGCGCTGGGGTCAACAAACAAAACCAGGCTTCTGTCACTGAGTGTGTGACCTAGGGCAAGTCACTTAGCATTTCCAAACCTGTTTATTCTCATCTTTACAATGAGGGCAATGTTGGGGCCCCATCAGGGTTGTTGTGAGGAGACAGTGACATGGTGAGATGATATCCAATCATCACTTTCTGTTTTATTCCAAGGACTCCCCACAGGAAGTTGAATTTTATGAAAATTACTTCCTTTCCTCTTTCTCTTCCCTTCCTTTCTTTTTCCCTTTGCCAGTGATCTGACACCAAAATGGGAAAGCAGTTGTCAGAGAAGATGGAACTATTCAGCTCATCTCCTTTGTATTTCTTCAACTGCAAGTGAATCAAGTATCTCATACTGACTTATTCATTTATAGGGTGTCTCCACAGAACCAGAGCTTGTTTGAAGAAAATCGCTTCTTCTTTTAGTTGGGATGCCATGAATATGGATTGAGATTCTTTGTCACAGATGGAAATCCTCCCCTTTAAGCGCTGCCCCTCTCGGAGGCCCCCCTAGGGAGCAGCGCAGACACCGAACTTGGCATTTCCGCTCGGCTGAGTGAGGGAGACCAGACTTCCCCCAGTGACTGCGCATGCGATGTGCAAATCTGAGCGGCACCAGGAATTTGGGTTTATCTGCCTCCCAATCCAGTTTTATCTTTCTCAGACAGTTTTCTTTGCAGTTATACTTTGCTGATCCTATCGCATGGATTCCGCCCAGACCCTGTGGAGAAGTCTGGAAATAAAGACACCCTCCCCCGCCAAGTAGGATTTCCTGCCCATAATCTCAGCTCTCAGCGCTGTAGCTGCCCTGGGTAGAGAACGTTGTTGTAAACTCTTATGTAGAGAGAATCGATGTTCTTATGCTGCTCTATGGGTGAACATTTCAGAAGGCTCTGGGGTAGAGTAAGTTCTTTTGATAAGCAGAACTATATCTAAATGTGTTTTAAGTATTATAGACTAACTTACAGACGAAGGACTACTTACGTACATCTTTCCTACTTAATGGAGTTTAAGCTCATTGTCGTTGACTGCAAAAAATTCTTGTTAAAAGTTTCAGTTCTCCACACAGCATGTTTTTAAAAGCTTTCTTAGTCCTTACACAAAATATCTTTATTTTTAAAGCATGAATTGCAAATAACCATTTTAAATCTACTTTGCCACCACAGGGGTGAAAAATGTAAACGTTGAATAATTCTTTATCTAATCTGAGTGCTGTCTGGGATTTGTAGTTGCTAACTCAGGATTTCTTCAAAGATAACATAGGAATTTATAGGGCTTGAGGTTTTCCTGTGAAGTTATTCCATCTTTTAATTAGCGGTGATGAGCAGCTACACTTTCCCATGAAACGCGATCATCTTATTTATAGCGGTTGCTTTCTTTAAAGTTGTAATCACTATTTCTCTACTCCCTCCTCCATCTACCTGGTGGTTTCATGCAGAAGGAGGAGACTTACTAATTAACTGATAAGAAACCACCACCACCAACAGCAATAACAACCAAAAGCTACTGAGCTATCTAACCAAAGAGTTATACATTGCTCAGTTGTGTCCAACTCTGTGTGACCCCATGGACTGTAGCCGGTCAGGCTCTTCCATCCATGAAATTCTCCAGGCAAGAATACTGGAATGGGTAGCCATTCCCTCCTCCAGGAGATCTTCCCAACCCAGGGATCGAACCCAGGTCTCCTGCATTGCAGGCAGATTCTTTATCATCTGAGCCACTGGGGAAACCTCTACAGAAAATACGTAGTTCAATTCAGGCAAATGACTAGTAACTGCCATTATTTAATGAAAAATAATCACCTGCTTGGTTCAGGTGTGTGTCTTTTCATAGAAGGATGTCTCAATCCTGAGCACAGCAGCTGAAGAGGTGGCCTTGAATATCTTCCCTGTGGACCCGCAGCTGTGAACATCCCTTGTTTCTGCCCAGCCAGGCAGTGTGGTGATGGGAACTGAGGGAAGGGTAGAAGGGAGAGGAATTAGATAGAAGGAGGAGGAGGAAGGACAAGAGAGTGGGTGAGAGAAACAGAAATAAAAGGGTGAGCGGCTGTAGGCATTGGAGGCTGTCTACAGTCCCAGATGTTGAGGTGCAATTGGGCCTCTGACGGTAATAAGCACTGTGGCCTTGGGCGAGTCACCCAGCAAGCTGTGCTTTATTCCTCTTTTGTAAACCAAGGGGGTGGAATTAGTGGTCTCTGACTGCCTGGAAAATCCCATGGACGGAGGAGCCTGGTCGGCTGCAGTCCATGGGGTTGCAAAGAGTTGGACACGACTTCACTTTTCACTTTCACGCATTGGAGAAGGAAATGGCAACCCACTCCAGTGTTCTTGCCTGGAGAATCCCAGGGACGGGGGAGCCTGGTGGGTTGCCGTCTATGGGGTCGCACAGAGTCGGACACAACTGAAGCGACTTAGCAGCAGCAGCAACTGCTTCCAGGCCTGTGAGTCTCTGAAGCTGGAGGGAAACCCCAAGACTTCATGGAGCCTAATCTTTGTCCCCAGATTCTAGATGGATGTGCTTGACAAAGTCCTAGATGGATAACTGGCTGAATCTGGAGCCTGAAGCTGTTCCATGGGTTGGCACATCTGTGGGAATCCCACCCTTAGTCAGCCAAGGTGTGTCTCCCTTTTTCCCATTCAGAGGAAGATACTTGTTGGCATCACCGTGGCTGATATTTCTGCCTTTGGAATTTTGATTGTATTAATAAATTGACTGACAGAATTCTTCCTATTTCTTTTTTCCCCCTAAGTTTATTTGCATATAATTTTTAAATTTCTTTTTAAAATTTTCATTTTTAATTGGAGGATAATTACTTCACAATATTGTGTTGGTTTCTGCCGTACATCAACATGAATCAGACATAGGTATACGTATGTTTTCTCCTTCTTGAACATCCCTTCCACCTCCTACCCCATCCCACCCATGTCAGTTGTTACAGAGCACCAGATTTGTGTTTCCTGTGTCATATAGCTGTTTCTTTTTTTTTAATATATATATTTTATTGAAGTATAGTTGACTTACAATGTTTCAGGTGCGCAGGAAGGTGATTCAGTTATATAATATATATATAATGTATATTATATATACATATATTATTTTTGGAATTATTTTCATCATAGATTATTATAAGATATTGACTATGGTTCCCAGTGCTATAGAGTAAACCTCTGTTGCTTGTTGCCTATCTATTTCTTAATTAGAAATCTAGCATTCTATTCATACTAAGTCAAACAAGTGGAATCAAAATGTCATAATATTTTTTAGTTAGGCAAAAATTCATGTTTTCTAAAATACATATATTATCAGTTCAGTTCAGTCGCTCAGTCGTGTCTGACTCTTTGCGACCCCATGAATTGCAGCACGCCAGGCCTCCCTGTCCATCACCAACTCGCGGAGTTCACCCAAACCCATGTCCATCGAGTCGGTGATGCCATCCAGCCATCTCATCCTCTGTCGTCCCCTTCTCCTCCTGCCCCCAATCCCTCCCAGCATCAGAGTCTTTTCCAATGAGTCAACTCTTCGCATGAGGTGGCCGAAGTAGTGGAGTTTCAGCTTTAGCATCATTCCTTCCAGAGAAATCCCAAGGCTGATCTCCTTCAGAATGGACTGGTTGGATCTCCTTGCAGTCCAAGGGACTCTCAAGAGTCTTCTCCAACACCACAGTTCCAAAGCATCAATTCTTTGGCGCTCAGCTTTCTTCACAGTCCAAGTTATACATATAAACATATGTATACAAAAGCTTTTCTACTATGCTTGATAAAATCTTGAGAAAAAACCTTAAAAAAAAAAAAAGGAAGAGATGGAGAAATTGGAGAACAGAAATGGGAGCACTGAATGTGACATAGGAAAAGTGAAGCAAACTAGGAAAAAGTAAAAGATCATAGAGTCCAGTTGTTTTTAAACATGACTGGTCATTAGAAACATATCTGCAGCTCTGGAGAAAAAAAACAATACCTGAGCATTTGTATTTTTCAAAAAATTTCAAGATAATTCTGATATGCATCTGAATTTTAAAAAGTGATTGCAGGTTTTCCTGTTAGATTCTAGTTTTGATGATATAGAATTCTATTATTTTTCTGTTGATCAATCATGATACAGTGGTATTAAGTAATAGTTACATAATCACAATGGTAAAAGATGTTTATCAATTTTCACAATCAATAGCCAAACAAAAAATTAAAGGTAATTATACTTGCAAGCCACAATGGGAACAAGATTAACTTAACAATATAAAATACATGCAACTTGTGGGAGAGCAGGGGATCAAGCAGAGTCATGTGGCAAGTAGAAGTGCATACATGCAGAGGTTTTCATGTACCCAGTCAGCCTGTGTCTTTTGGTGGGTGCATTTAATCCATTTACATTTAAGATAATTATTGATATGTATGACCCTACTACCATTTTCTGAATTGTTTGGGGTTTATTTTCTGTAGGTCTTTTCCCTCTCTTGTGTTTCCTGCCTAGAGAAGTTCCTTTAGCATTTGTTGTAAAACTGGTTTGGTGGTGCTGAATTCTCTTAACTTTTGCTTGTCTGGAAAGCTTTTGATTTCTCCATCAAATCTGAAGGAGAGTCATGCTGGGTAGAGTATCCTTGGTTGTAGTTTCTTCCCTTTCGTCACTTTGAATATATCATGCCATTCCCTTCTGGCTTGTAGAGTTTCTGTTGAGAAATCAGCTGATAGCCTGATGGACATTCGCTTGTATGTTATTTGTCATTTTTCCCTTGTTGCTTTTACTATTTTACCCGTCTTTAATTTTTGTCAGTTTGATTACTATGTGTCTCAGTGTGTTCCTCCTTGGGCTTATACTTCTTGGGACTCTCTGTGCTTCCTGGACTTGGTTGACTATTTCCTTTCCCACATTAGGGAAGTTTTCAGCTATTATCTCTTCAAATATTTTCTCAGGGCCATTCTCTCTCTCTTTTCCTTTTGGGACCCTTATAATGAGAGTGTTGGTGTGTTTAATGTTATCCCAGAGGTCTCTTAGTCTTCATTTGTTTTCATTCTTTTTTCTATATTCTGTTCTGTGGCAGTGATTTCCACCATTCTGTCCTCCAGGTCATTTATCTGTGTTTCTGCCTGAGTTATTCTGCTATGGATTCCTTCTAGTGTATTATTTGTCTCTGTTTGTTTTTTAATTCTTGTAGGTCTTTGGTAAACATTTCTTGCATATTCTCAATCTTTGCCTCCATTCTTTTCCCAAGATCCTGGATCATCTTCACTATCATTATTCTGAATTCTTTTTCTGGAAGGTTGCCTATCTCCACTTCATTTAATTGTTTTCCTGGGATTTTATCTTGTCCCTTCATCTGGGAGATAACTTTCTGCTTTTTCATCATGATTAGCCTTCTGTAATATGGTTTTTGTTTTAGCCACTGTGAGGCTGTGCTGCTTCTTGCCTCTTCTACCTGCCCTCTGATGGATGAGGCTAAGAGGCTTGTGTAAGCTGCTTGATGGGAGGGACTGGTGATGGCAAAAACTGGGTCTTGCTTTGATGGGCAGGGCCTTACTCAGTAAAGCTTTAATGCAGTTTGCTGCTGATGGGTGGGGTTGTACTCCCTCCCTGGTAGTTGTTTGGCCTGAGATGACCCAGTCCTGGGGTCTATAGTAGGGTTAATGGTGAGTTCTAATGGCTAACTCAAGAGAGTTTATGCCAAGGGGGACCTTCCAGTGCCCCTGTCCCTGGTGAGCCCCTGCTGACCCACGCCTCCACAGGAGGCCCTCCAACACAAGCAGGTAGTTTTGGTTCAGTCTCCTGTGGGGTCAGTGCTCCTCTCCTCTGGGTCTTGGTGTGTGCAAAGTTTTGTTTGTGCCCTCCCAGACTGGAGTGTCTGTTTCCCTCAGCCCTCTAGAAAGCCTATGATCAAATCCTGCTGGCCCTCAAGGCCAAATTCCCTGGGAATTCCCAGTCCCTTTGTCAGATCCCCAGGCTGGGAAGCCTGACATGGGGTTCAGAACCTTCACAACAGCACGAGAACGTCTTTGGTATTATTGTTTTCCAGTCTGTGGGTCACCCACCCAGTGGGTATGGGATTTGATTTTATCATGATTGCACCCCTCCTACTGTCTCGCTGAGGCTTTCTTTGTCTTTGGACATGGGGTATCTTTTCTTGGTGGGTTCCAGTGTCCTCCTGTCAATGGTTTTCAACAGCTAGTTGCAATTTGGTGCTCTCTCAAGAGGAGATGAGTGTACTCCTTCTATTCCACCATCTTAAACAGGAAGCCATATAGCTGTTTCTTAATGAAGCTATTTACTGTCTTCTGTATTTGTGAGTGGAAATCAACTTGGCAAACAAAAGGACATTTGATTTTATGAGAGCAATTTGATAAGGAATTTTGAGAAAAAGAATTGCCTTAGATATAAGGATTGCTTATAGTTGTCTTCCATTAGGAAATCTGCCATACTTACTAGGTTTTAGGAATGATTTGTGAGGAATCTCACTAGATAGCACCAGAATTCCAATCATTTCATTCATTATTCTTAAAAAAATCTACATCTTAATGTTTTTGAAAATCTTTTTCCCCCTTTGCTTTACTCTTCTCTTTTCTGCTCCTTCAAATCTCTAGACAAGGTCATAATTACTTAGACCAGTATTTACACAGCCCACGCCCATGACTTGGGTCTCATAATCCTGTTGTTTGGATGCTGTGGTCTGCAAAGGAGATGGCAGGTAGCAGATGCTGAGTGAACAAGGCCCACTTAGTTATTAACAATTTCATTTTTCATCTTTAGCACTAGCCTAGGTTGCCTGTTTAAACTGTCCACTTCCTGGGAAATGTTTTCCTAATTCTTCTTTCAACTACAATAATTTATATTTTTGTTATAGTCTAAACACAGCTCAGGGAGGACAGATATTAAAAGCAGGCCTTCATTTGGTCTTTCCCAGACCAAAGCACGTTAGGACTCGGGGGCAGACACAGCAGGAGCAGGCGCAGGACAGGGGAGCGGCAGGCATGCCCCTTGTTGCCCTAGTTCTCCAGCTCAGTTCCCTGGTGCCCCGTTGTTGTTGCTGTGTAGTTGCTTAGTTGTGTCTGACTCTTTGCAACCCTATGGACTGTAGCCCGCCAGGCTCCTCTGTCCATGGGATCCTCCAGGCAAGAATACTGGAGTGGGTTGCCATTGCCTTCCTCTAGGGGATTTTCCCAACCCAGGGATCGAACCTGGGTCTCCTGCATTTTGGCAGGCTGATTCTTTACCAATGAGCCACCAGGGAAGCCCCTTGGGGGGCACTCACGTGTATCCTGCAGCCCAGCAAACCCTACGTGTGTCTCCCTTGATTCTGTTCTCAGATACCTTATCCTTTATTTTTCCTCTTGCTCTTTCTTCCTAAGTTCGCACAGGTAATTAGTTGTGAAGTTTCTAGGAAGAAGTCTTTCTAACAGGCGGTGCATGTGCCTGTGTGTGTGCATGTACACACTTGGCAGGAGCCCTCCAGGAAGCCTACACGTTGATGACACGGTAGACGTCCTGTCTCAGGTTTTCAGACATTGTTAGGCCGAAGCTTTTTATTGGAGGTCAAGGCAGCTAATAAAGTGGGGTGTGCAATTAAAAGGGCATTCAGCACAGAAGGATGGCTAACTGTCTCAAGGGCTGGGAGTGCAGGAAGGGTTGACAGCTGCGAGGCTGCTAATGATGGCTTCACGAGCATTTTTTTTTTTTTTGCAGCCAGGATGGTAAATGTAATACAAAGGCACTGTTTTAACGTGCCTAATCAGCTCTCGGCTTCCTGTGAGAGGCATCCACTTGGGGGAGGAAGTTGCTGGTTGTGGACATTTTTGTGGGGGCAGTTTGTGCTAATTTACTTTTTTAAATAGAGTACTCATGGTTATTAGCGAATCTCCATAATACCCATCTTTGTTGGTCAGGAAGAGTGTGACAAGATGGTGGCAAGGTTCAGGAGGTTTGCCCAGGGTCACCCAGAGACCCTCATGCTCCTGCCTCTCCATCAGTTTCTAATAGGATTTATTTACGCAGTTGTTTTGCCCATGTGGCTCTCCTTGGCTCTGAACCCTGAGGGCACAGTAATCAAATCTTATTAATTTTACCGCTCAGACAGTGATTGTTTTCTCCACTACATGAATTCTCCAAAAATGTCTGGCCTTTGGAATAAAAAAAAATCTCCTTTCCACTGCTGTGTGATGAAAACCTCACTGAGGATAAGGCAAGGTGAGAGAGGAGGGGGATGTTGGCAGTGTGTAGAGGGCGGGAGGTGGTGCCTGGGTTACTCCTGGGGAGAGTCAGGATACTGTCCCACAGTCAGGGCCTCCTGTTCTTAGAGGAGTGAGATCCACCCTGATCTTCCCAGAGATCAGAGTGTGAACAGCTCCTTCATCCAAGTGGATCTTGGTCTGGGATTTATATGGGCTGGCTAGCTTGGGGGATCTTGAATTTCTTGTTAGCGGATAAGTCCTTGTTTTCGCTTAGTTTAATGTTGTTCCGTTCACTTCTCATCTGGCAGAATAAGAGAGGACGAGAACGCTCACTGGATGCTTAAAATGATGTCCCAGGTAATCAGGGAGGAAACTTGTTAGCACCATCAGGAACTAAACTGAGAGGGCAGCTTGAGGCTACTTCCCCAGACACGGGCTCCTCCAGTTTAATCTCTCCCTTTATCTGATAGTTGATACTGTTGGTGCTGCTCTGCCTCCGCTACTTGGTGAGATGGTGACATGTGATCACACCCAGGATGGAGTGAAGTCCGGAAGTATAAAGGACTCCCTCCCTTTAAAGGCTTGGAATCGCTTCAGTTTGAGGTGAGAGGAGAAATGCCGTAGGTGAGAGGCTGGTGTCCAGTCATTCACTGCAGAGTAGCAAGGAAGCAGGGTGGTTTTTCCCCCATAGACAACAATGAGGTCCTGATAATTCTGGAAAGAAATGGAGTTTGTGTTCATCACTCCATTTAAGAGCACCCATTAGTATCTTTTTAGTAGGATCCTGGGCTTTCCAAACCCTCTTCATAATTCTCACATTGGGCAAAAGTCAACATAATATGTCAGTGTAAATGGATGCCATTATTTTTAACACTGTACATCACCTTTCCTCCTGGAGACTTCAGAATATGCTTTTTAATCATTAGCATTTTATAATCATAGAATGAGAGCTTAGAAGGAACCTTAGAGGTTATGCAGTGTTGCTTTACTTTTGTAATTAAAAGCCTGGGGCCAGAGCATCTGGCTTAAGCCTTTGCTCTGTCGTTTATCAGCTCTGGAACTTGAAGGACATTGCTCTCTGCCTCAGTTTCCTCACTTATATAATGGTGGTAGTAATAATTGCTTCATAGAGAACTGAATAGATGTTTTTCCAAAGAGGATACTCAAATGTCCAACAGGCAAATGGAAAAGATGCTAATCACCACTAATCATCAGGGAAATGCAAGTCAAAACCACAATGAGATATCACCTCATATGTCAAAATGGCTATTATCAAAAAGAACATAAATAACAGATGTTGGGGAGGATGTGGAGAAAAAGGAACCCTCCTACACTGTTGGTGGGAATATAAATTGGTGCAGTCACTGTGGAAAAAAGTATGGAGGTTTCTCAAAAAAGCTAGAAATAGAACTGCCGTGTGACTCAGCATTTCCACTCCTAGTATATCCGAAAAAACCAAAATCACTAATTTGAAAAGATACACGCATACCAGTGTTCATTGTAGCATTATTTACAATAGCCAAGGTAAGGAAGCAACCTCAATGTCCATCAGCAGATAAATGGATAAAGATGTTTAAGACTTTCAATTTCATTCCACACAATGGAATACAACTCAGCCATAAAATAGAATAAAATTTTGCCATTTGCAGCAACATGGATGGATTTGGAGAGCATCGCAAAGAGTTGGACACGACTGAGCGACTGAACTGAACTGGATTGATGCTAAGTGTAATAAGTCAGCCAGAGAAAGACAAATACTGTATAATATCACCTAGATGTGGAATCTAAGAAATACAACAAATTAGTGAATATATCAAAAAAGAACACACTCACAGATTAAGAGAACAAACTAGAGATTACCAGAGGGGAAAGGAATAGGAATAGTAGATTAAGAGGTACAAATTATTAGCTACAAAATGAACTACCAATACAAGGATATATTGTATAGCCATATATAGCCAATATTTTATAATAACTATAAATGGAGTTAATATTTTATATAACTATAAACCTTTAAAAATTGTGTATCACTGTATTGTATGCCTGTAAAATATACATGGCAACTGCACATCAATAAAAATGCACTTAAAAATTAAAAAATAAGATTAACCTCTAAAAAATTGCTTTGTAGGCATGTTTTATCTGGCACATAGTAGGTAAGCACTCATTAAACGTTAGTATCCAAACTACCTTCTTATAGAAGAGAAAAGTAAAACTTACGTATCTAAAGGGTGACCTCCTTTCCCCAGACTGATTCTACAAAATGAACATTTGGTTTTCATTCTCTCATCATCCATCTCTGTGTCTATCTATCTGTTCATCTGCCTGCCAACATTTCTTTGGCCTTTACCATGTAGGTATATGGGGCTTCTCAGGTGGCGCTAGTGGTAAAGAATCTGCCTGCCAGTGGAGGAGTTGAAGAGACAGGGGTTCAGTCCCTGGGTTGGGAAGATTCCCTGGAGGAGGAAATGGTAACCTGCTCTGGTATTCTTGCCTGGAACATCCCTTGGACAGAGGAGTCAGGCAGGCTATAGTCTGTGGGGCCACAGAGAGTCAAACACAACTGAGTGGCTAAGCATACATGCACACATATAGGTATATGGTCCTGGACTCCGTGCTGAGGATAGAAAGATGGTTAAGACAAGTGTTGCCCTTGGGTCCCTCACAGGGACCACAAGCTGGGTGGAGTTGGTCGAGAATCAATGGGCCAAGGGTGGAGTTAGGGGCACACAGGGAGCAGCTTCCACTGCTCCAGGCCACTGTGCTGGACTGTTGGCACCTGCTTTTCACAGCACCCTTCAAGATGTGTCATGACATGATATAGAGTGGGATGAGATGGTTTCCTAGAAGAGGTGACAGCTGAATTGAGGCCAATAAGATGAGTAGGAACTGGTAAGTGAAGGCTGAAGAAGGTGAGACATTCCAGGGAATCTTATGAAGAAAGAATAAGCCTTGAGGGTCTTCCTAACCCCCGAGAAATGCAGGGTAACCAGCCAACCACATTGCCCTCATAAGAGGTTCGATGACAACATTAGATTTATAAATCAATGTTGACAAGTGATGAGACTGCCCTGGTGGTCCAGTGGATAAGAATCCACCTGTCAGTGCAGAGGACACAAGTTCGATCTCTGAACTGGGAAGATTTCACGTGCTGCCGTAACTAAACCTGTTTGCCACAACTACTGCAGCCTGCACGCCTAGAGCCTGTGATCTGCAACAAGAGAAGCCACCCAATAAGAAGCCCGAGCCCACAACAAAGAGCCACCAAAACCAGAGAATGCCCAAATGTGTAGCATTGAAGACCCAGCTCAGCAAAAATAAAGGAAGAAAAAAACAAGTGATGATACAACGTAATACATCAGGATAGCAGTATAATACCCATGTTCATGACAGCATTATTCACAGTGGCAACCCAGGTATCCATCAGTGGGTGAGTGGATGCACAAAATATGGTATATACGCAGTGGAATGTTATTCAGCCTTAAAAAGGAAGGAAATTCTGACTCCTGCTACAGTGGAGATGAACCTTGAGGACATTATGCTAAGTGAAATAAGCTGGTCTCAAAAGGACAAATTCCACTTATATGAGATACCTAGAGTCACCACATTCATAGAGACAGAACAGTGGTTGCCAGAGCCTGGGGGAAGGGAGTTGCTTAGTGAGGGAGGGGTTTCAGTTTGGGAAGAAGAAAAAGTTATAGAGGTGGATGGTGGTAGTAATTGCATAACCATAAGAATGTACTTAATGCTACTGAACCGCATACTTAAAAAGATCAGTTTTCTGCATTGTGTATTTCAACACACAAGCACACATAAATAGCAGTACAAACTGTGTCACAAAACAGTGTTCTGAGGGACTAGATATCCCTGTGGACTGCCTGATCAGGGAAGATTGCATCCAGGAAGGGCTCCTGAACACTATGCGTGATGACATTGGTCGATCTAACCACTGAATCTTCCAAAGCATGTAATGTGCAATATCACAGTGAATCCTCATAGTCATCCTAGGAGTGAGGTACGGTTACTGTCCCCATTTTACAGATGAGAAAACTCAATGAGGTTAGGTGTCTGGACGAGCATCCTCACCCCTCCTCACCCCATTCGCTGTGCTGCGTCTGTGAGCCCTGTTATAGCCCCTTAGGAGGAAGGTGGAAGATACTGCAGGTGTGGGCCAGGTGAGTGGCCTGTGAAGGGACGCTGGAATACTCCTTGCCCTTGCTGTCTCTTCTCTTAGTTCCACTTGCCTTCTGAGAAGAGGACTGTCCATGGCCAGCCAGAAGCCCGGCAGCTCCTCCCTCTGCATGTGCCATGGGAGAGTGTGTGTCACGGGCAGGACCCACATTACTCTTTTCTGCAGGCACCAGAGTAAAGCAGTTGTTTTACTTGTGCCTGGAATCGTCTGAAAGTTTTACACTGGCAGTTATCATCACTGGGTAAACACATTAAGCTAGCAAATAAATCTTTGTGAGGGCAGCACATTAAATGGTTCCCTGCATAATAGTTATTAATACGTTACTATAATTGCTTTGCACATTTTGCAGTGAGTTAAAAAAAATGACTTATTAGTGATTGGGTACTTGACAGCAGTATGTTCAACAGCAGCATCGCTTTTCTGAATTTGCCAACACATTTTGTGGGTATTGCTATTTTGGAGTTAGGCCAAATGGACCTTTTTAAAGATCAGATAGGTTCATAAAACCTTCTATTTATATAGTTGCTTTCTTCGGGTTACTGTACTGGGCCTTGGCCACTTTCCCCCTTCTTTCTCACAGCCTCCCTTTAAGGAATGTCATGGCTGGATGTAGGGTGTTAAGTGTGTTTTGTTTAGTCGTGTCTGACTCTCTGTGATGCCATGGACCGTATCCCGCCAGGCTTCTCTGTATATGGGATTCTCCAGGCAAGAATACTGGAGTGGGTTGCCATTTCCTTCTCCAAGGGATCTTCCTGAGCCAGACAGGGACTGAACACGGGACTCCCGCACCGCAGGCAAATTCTTTACCATCTGAGCCTCCAGGGAAGGATATAAGATAGTCTGTCTTAAATTCATTTAATAGGTGAAAGAAAGAGAGACCAAGACGTTCCCCCCGCCCCCACCCCACTTCCCATTCATTCAGCAACTGTTAATACTGCATCTGCTCTTTGCTGGTCGCTATTCTAGCCCTGGACTCTTGATCAATGTCATCCATGAGTTTAGGTCAGGCCTAAGACTCCTTTTCTGAAGCACTGCTGCTCTGAGCTTATGGAATTTCAGAGGTTATTGAAATTTCTGCCTTTTTACAGGTGTCTGACACTTTGCAGGTTGAGGAAAGGGAATTTTACCAAAGCATAACATTCCCGGTGACTGTACCCACAGATGGCGTGACACAGCCGTCAGGCCATAAAGCACCAAAGCTTTTCTTGCAGAGGGCTCCTTCAAACCATTCTCATGGACTCTGGCTAACTGGGAGTTTCTTTCAGGAGCCCATTTCTCATTCCTTTCTGCCTTTCCTAGTTGAGGCTTTCCACAAGAATGAACAGCTGTTAACAGTGGCTTTTGTCTTAAGCAAGGCCATAGACAGTACAGTAACTGCTTTCAGATGCTGCTGTTGTGACCCAGATTCGGTCCTATGACCCAGAGGTGAAAGGCTACATATTCCATTACATCTTGGAGCCAATCAGACTCCAGACTCCAGTGTATTTCAGCAGAGAAAGGAAGCAGGATAGGGTGATGTATACACCAGATAGCAGCTCGAAATAGGTATGGGAAAATCCAGGAATGGAGCTTCCATTTCTGCACATGTTTTTGTAAAAGGCACCACCTATGTTAATACAAAAATATCAATGATGTAATCCTGTATTCCTGGAATATAGGCTGCATATGGCTACAGTCTCTGTGCATATTACATGTGAACAAGTAGAGTGGGCATATATATGAATTATAGAGTAAGGTTCAGATTCATTTTTTTCCCCTTTCCCTGATGCAGTTTTGAGAAAGAATGAAATCTGGGTTAATATTGTTTAGCTCCACCAAAGAATGAGTTTATAGGGCTGGGATAAGAATCTCAGAAGGCTGAAACCCATTTCCTTTCCAAGTCTTAGGGCCCTGTATTCAGGCTCATTCACTGTGGGTGGCTGGTAGGTCACCTGTGCTGTGAGTTATGTTCCATGACTCAGCTGAGGTGGTGACATGATCACAGGGCAGGGAACTTGAAAGAGGGAAAGTGGACAGGAGGCAGGACAACCTTTTTATTTTGAGGTACTAGGTGGTTCTTTATACAATTGCCAGCCAAGGGCAAGTTTCCTTTGGCTGAGATCATTTGAGACTCTGTTGAGACTTGAAAAAAAAATGTACAGGAATTAGAAGACGTAATTTTGTGGCAAAGTGTAGAAAGTCACTGAATCCAGCCATGATTTGAAAATAACAAAGAAGCCATGATCCAAGTTCAAAGATCTATTTTATTGTATTAATGTTTCATCAGAAGCCTCTTTTTACTTGCTCCATTTCTGAGTTTTCTCTTCCAGCCTAGAGTTAAAGGGGAGAGCTGGAAGCATGGAAGCATGACTTTATTTAAAAGTGGTGAAATTTTATCCTGAGAAATTTTATCTCAATATTTATTCTGTGAGATACTGGCATTCTTTTTTTGTTTGTTTGTTTGGAAAGAAGTAGTTTCAGATCCATGAAGGTCATATGAGGATTAATGAGTAAGTGGAGTGTCATATACTATGGAAGGGGACCAGAGAGTTAAGGAAAGATGCATCCTTTGGGTGTGTGTGTATGTGTATATATATATGTATATATATGTGTATATATATATGTATATATATTCTTTTTCATATTCTTTTCCATTATGGTATATTACGAGATATTTAATATAGTTTCCTGTGCTATACAGTAGAACCTTGTTGTTTATCCATTTTTTATAGAGTAGTGTGTATCTTAAGCTGCCCACTCCTTTCTAAACATTTTTGGCCACACCACGAGGCATGTGGGATTTTGGTTCCCCAACCAGGGATCGAACGCATACCTCCTGCATTGCCAGTGCAGACTCTCAAGCATCGGACCACCATGGAAGTCCCTTAAACTGCACGCATTTGATGCGAGGCTGGCGGTTGAAGGCCTAGAAGGTGGGGAAGGTTCTGAAAGGTGTTGTAGAATGAGTCATATGTTAGCTACCCCCACAGAGACATCAGATAGGCAGGGGGAGTCCAGCTCAGCTCTTTCATGCTCAGTATAAGGGCTCTGGGCCTCCCAGATGGCGCTAGTGGTAAAGAACCTGCCTGCCAATGCAGAGATATAGGAGATGTGGGTTTGATCCCTGGGTAGGGAAGATGCCCTGGAGAAGGGAATGGCAACCCTCTCCAGTATTCTTGCCTGGAGAATCCCAAAGACAGAGGAGCCTGGCAGGCTACAGTCCACGGGGTCACAAAGAGTTGCACACGACTGAAGTGACTTAGCGTGGATGCACGCATAAGGGCTTCAGGCACACCTGGTGTGTCCATTCTTCCTTTAATGGTACCTTCGACTGCAGTGAAAGAAGTATGGCTGACTGGATGGGTAGCAGGTCCTCGGGGCCCCGTGAATTTCAGATGATTCTTCCTGTGACTTTTGTAGGTGATGTCTACTTCTGAACAGAGCCAGGTCTGAATCTCGCCGGTGCTCTTGTGACTAGGTGGCTCGCAGAGAGCTCTGCGGTCGCTTCTGCAGGTCATCTGCTGTAACTTTTTGCAGGGACACAGGGGTGTGGGCACTCCCTCTGGTTTTTAAAGATAACCCTGTGGGTATTGATCCCTAAGTCCCTCTGAGATAACACTATCTCTTAATAAAGGAACAGTGCTAAGTAACCCTATTTAGGGCTTCTTTTGGGGGAGAAGACTGTGGGATGAAATGCTTGTGAAGATCCTGGGCTGTTGTGGGTATGTTTTAACATGACAGTGCAGATGGCTGACACTGATGAACGTCCTGTGAGCAGCTGGGGAGCCAGGCCAGCCTCCTCCTCAGCCCTCTGTGTGAATGCCATCTCACTCCCTGTGACATGAAGGGGTAGGACCCACGGCCTTTTGGTTTCGATTTGCTTGCCTTGGCGTGTGTGTGTGTGTGCGTGCGTGCTTCTTGCTGTCTGGTGAGGGCTATGGCGGTGGCTGGGCCTGTCTCTATTAGCACAGCCACCCTTCAGTGAGACAGGGAGAAAATCGCTCTCCAGAACTGAGGAACCCACAGGCTTGATGGCCTCGGGTCCCGTAGGAGTCCTTAAATGTGAGGCTCAGGCAGCAAGGAGAGCTGTCTCTCGCGGGGGACCAAGGAGCCAGGCCCTTGCTGGAGTGTCTGGACGGAGACTGGTTCTTCTCTGAAGGGAGTCCTACATGGAAGTCAAATCTCCCCACCCCTGCGCTGCCCCAGGAAGGAGGCCTCTGCCCCAGAAACATTTCTTGAGCCGCTTATTCAAATGGTTCTAAGAACATTCAGGAAGTATTTAGAGCAACTACTATGTGCTGGGCATTTCAGTAGGAGCATGGAACTTTCAGGTACTGACTTTGACCTGGGGCATGTTTTCATGGATATCCGGCTGAATTGTGAATTAAGGGGACCTGTCCTTACAGCTTTGGTTTCTGTCCAAGGGCTTTCTTAGTCCTTTCAGTGAGCAGATCTCAGGCTGTCCCTTTAGTCAGCAGTCTCCTGCTGCAATTTATTCCGAGTTGTTTCTTTTTTTTCTCTTTTCTCTCTTTTGGCCATGCCTGTTCGGAATCTAGTTACCTGACCAGGGATTGAACCAGGGCTCCCTGTGTTGGGCGCGTGGAGTCTTATCCACTGGACCTCCAGGGAAGTCCCTATGTTGCTCCTTTTTTAATTGTGGTAAAATGCACATGACATAGAATTTGCCATCTCAACCACTTTTAAGTATACAATTCAGTAGTATTAAGTGTGTTCACTTATACAACCATCACCATCATCCACGTCCAGATCTTTCTCATCTTCGCAGACTGAAACCCCAAACCCATCAAACAACTACTTCCCATCCCCCACTCCCTGCTCTAAGTTATTTTGGAACAAAATAGTGTTTGGTACACTCCAAAGAATGTTCTAAGACAGAGGTCCCCAACCTCCAGGATCTGAGGTTGATCAGAAGTAGAGTTGATGTCGGGCTTCCCTTGTGGCTTAGCTGGTAAAGAATCCTCCTGCAATGAGGGAAACCTGGGTTCGATCCCTGGGTTGGGAAGATTCCCTGGAGAAGGGAAAGGCTACCCACTCCAGAGTTGATGTAATAATAATAGAAAAAGAGTACACAGTAAATGTAATACCTATAAGTCATCCCCAAACCCTCGCCCCACCCCAGTCCATGGAGAAATTTGTCTTCCATTAAATCAATCCCTGGTGTGAAAAAGCCTGGGGACTGCTGCTCCAAGGAGAGAGACCCAAATGACATCATTAAAACTCATATTCACATAATCACTACCTCAAACATCTATTAAACTCCTCATGTGTGCCCCATACCATGTGTTACATGCTACAGATGCAGAAACAAATGAGATTCAGACTTTGGTCCCAAGAGGTTTACCAACTGGTAGGGGAGACAAGCATGTAAATAAACAAGCCCCCAGCCTCTTATGATGGCTGCAGGGCAGGTGTGGAGGGGAGAGGGGAACAGCTGAGGCAGTGTCAGGAGGATCAGGGTGGACCCTCCTCTGAGCCTTGATGGACAAGCAAGTGTTGGCCTTGACAGCAGAGGGGGAGGAGGGCATTCCGGAGAGCGGCAGCTGTGAGAGCCAAGGCCTAGAAGCACCTGGAGCTTTGTGTGTGTGGGTGTGGTGGGGTGGGAGGTGAGCACTAGTGCAGGGTCTTGTGGGCCTGGCCAAGGACCAGACTGCGTTGTAAACAGGGGATCAGATCTGTGCTCTAGGATGATTGCTGGTAGCCGCAAAGAGAAGAATTAGAGGGATGCCAGACACACCTGGCAAGAGACTGTTGCGAGAGCTTCCCTGCTGGCTCAGTGGTAAAGAATCTGCCTGCCAGTGCAGGAGACATGGACTGGATCCCTGGTCCGGGAAGATCCCACTTGCCACAGAGCAGCTCAGCCCGTGTGCCACAACTACTGAACCTATGCTCTAGAGCCCGGGGATCACAACTACTGAAGCCCGAATGCCCTAGAGCCCTTGCTCTGCAACAAGAGAAGCCACGGTAGTGAGCGGCCTATGAACTGCGACTAGGGATTAGCCCCCTCTCATCCCAGCTAGAGAAAAGAGCCTGCACAGCAATGAAGACCCAGAACAGCCAAAACGAATAAAATCCATATAAAAAATTAGATTTATGTATAAAAAAAGACTATTGTGAGATTTTAAAGGAATTTGCTTTCACTGGAACTTTTGTTTCCCTGCGAAGTATTTTGAGGATGTCAGAGCCTCCTCATGTCTAAATTGGGAGGGACTCGTGTCTCCTGGGTTTGAACATTCAGCCTCAGAAGCTGGAGGTTGTCGAGGAATGGCTAAGAGGGTGTAGTCACTTTTAAAACATACTGATCTGCTCGTGCAGTCCTGAGGACTGTGTTCGTTTTTCTGCCTGAGGTGGGTGTACAGTTCCTGGGCCAGTGTTCACCATGGACATGGTGAGAGACGGGAAGCAGAGAGAACCACAGCTCAGAAAGTCACCCCCTTGCTGCTGGCCAGAGCAGCATTTGGGGTCCCCTGGAGTCAGTGAGCAGAGCCTTTCCTCTACTGTGGGGAAGACCATGGTAGGGGGGCGTGGAGGGAGGGGTGCTCTCCCCTCCCCGAGCCCGCCGGTCTGAGAGAGGCCTGAGAGCTGCAACAATGATTGTGCCAGAGAGGAATTTGCCAGAGCTCTCAGCCATCTTTCCACATGAAAGTTTCTTTATCTCTTTCACACACAAATTCAAACCCTTTCTTTCCTTTAAATCACTTTTGTGCTGTTTAACCTCTTTACCCTGATTTTCTCCCCCTCCTGTCTTGCTCCTTTTATAGTAGTTTCCTGCTAATGGATCACCTGGATAAGATTGCCCCTGGCTTTGTGAGAGTGGCAATTAGCGCTCACCCAGAGAAGGCTGCTGGTTGCTCGGCGGCCTTGGTGTGGAGGATGGATTGGGCCTGGCTCCTTTCATCTGAAAGTGGGTTATCGATTAGCACGGATGCCAATTTACTGCACAGGCTCTTGCCAGCCCCTCTTGATCTCATTATGGTGTAAATTTTCAAGATTGTATCACATTAGCTCAGGAGAATTCAGGAGAGAATAGCAGTAAAGTAAGGAATAAAAAGGCCATAAGAAGACGAATATTTCTTTCGTTACAATCCGGATAAAAATAAACACGGCTTCACTCAGTGATGTTCTGAGACTGGTGTGTGCGTATGTGTGTGTTTATGGAGGTGGGTTGTTTATAAGGCATGGTTACACCCAGCAACAGGTTTTAAAGTACTTTACGTCTTTAACTGATAGGACCACGCTGTATAGGACAGGGAATTCTACTTAGTGCTCTGTGGTGTCCTAAATGGGAAGGAAATCTAAAAAGGAGATATATAAATATGTGTGACCGACTCATTTTGCTGTGCAGTGGATGCAAACACAACATTGTAGAGCAATTTTCCTGCACTGAAAATTAATTAAGAAGAAAATCCTTGACGTCTTTAATCTCTTCTTTTGATTCCCTTTAGGATTGATTTTCTTGGGAAAATTATGATTTTAGGGACGAGATGAGACCATTAGGTGTATTTGCCATGGCAAGATTCCCCTAGTCTCAGCTGAAGACCCTTGGATGGCAGAGGAGGGAGTGCTGGCTACCGGGGGCTGCCTGATGCTTTTGTAGGCTGTGATGATTTTGTAGGCCAGACAGTCTGTGTGTAGGCCAGACTGTTGGACAAGTAGAAATGTGAGATTATTCTCTTCTGCTTCTAAATAGTTTTATTAAGGTACCATTTACTCGCCATACATACTCACCAGTTTTAGATATATAGATCAGTGGATTTTAATGCTATTTCCAAAATTTTGCTGCCATCAAATTTTAGAATATTTCTGTCATTCCAACAAGAAACGTGTCCATTGTCAGTCACTCTCTGTTGTCTTCATCCCCCACTGCCATAGGACACCACTAGTCTATCTTATGGAAATGCTCTATACACGGAACCATATAATACATGGTCTTTTGTGACTGACTTCTTTCACCTAGCACGATGTCTTCAAGGTTCACCAGGTTGTAACAACGGTCAGAACTTCATACCTTTATTATCAGATAGTTTTCCATTGTGTGGATATGAACATGTTATATGTCCTTTCATCAACTGATGAATATGTGGGTCATTTTCAGCTTTTTGCTATTACGAAAAATGCTATTATAAACATTTGTATATCAAACATTGTGTGAACATAGGGTTTTTCTTCTTGAGGGTAGATACCTAGGAGTGGAATTGCTGGTCCTTATGGCAACTCTGTGTTTAACATTTTGAGAAACTTCCAAACTGTTTTCCAAAGTGGCTGCACCATTTACATTCCCACCAATGATAGATAAGGATTCCTTTCTCCGCATCCTCACCAATAATTGTTATTGTCTGTCTTTTTTTACCCTGGTATATATGAAGAGGTATTTGCATTGTGGCTTTGGTTTGCATCTCACTGATGACTAATGTGGTTGAGCATCTTTACATGTGCTTATTGACCATTCATATGTTTTCTTTGGAGAAATGTCTAGTCATACCTTTTGTCCATTTAAAACAATTTTTATTTTTTATTTTATTTTTGATGATGCTGGGTCTTTGTGGAGCACAGGTTCTTCACTGCGGACCGTAGGGGCTGCTGTCTAGTTTCGGCTCATGGGCTTCTCATTGCAGTGGCTTCTCTTGTTGCAGAGCACGAGCTCTAGGGTGCATGTACTTTAGTAGCTGTGCCACATGAGCTCAGATGCCTCCAGGCATGCGGGATCTTCCCGGACTAGGTACTGAACCCGTGTCCCCTGTGTTAGCAGGTGGATTCTTAACCACTGGACTACCAGGGAAGTCCTCTTTTGTCTATTTTTTAATTGGGCTTTTTGTTGTTGTTACTGAATTGTAAGAGACCTTTATATACTCTGGCTATGTCCATTATCAGATATATAATTAGTCAATATTTTCTCCTGATCTTTTCACTGTCTTGATGATGTATTTGAGGCACAGTTTTATTTTTGATAAAGTTCAGCTTACCAGGTTTTGCGCTTTTAGTGTCATATCTAAAGAATTCGTTGCCTAACCCAAGATCATGAAGGTTTATTTTTATATGTTCTTTGAAGAGTTTTGTAGTTTTAGCTCCAACTTAGGTCTCTGATCCATTTTGAATTAAGATCATTCACTTTACCTGCAATAAAAATTTCTCACAAACTCATTGAAGTTTCAACAAGATAGATTTAGAACACCACTGTGCATTTTCTTTTCTGTACCTTATTTTTTTAGCAAAACTAAACATGGTGGCCATTACGTGCTGGGTAGAGTTAAGATTGCAGGGACGGTGGTGAGAGTTGGCACATGAGCAGGCAGGGAGTGGAGATTGTGCCAGAATCTCTAACACCTCTTCGGAGGGGTGGGAGAACTGCCACATAAGCGATTCGGAGGTGGGAGACGGACTGCAGGACCTTGGCACTCAGCAGAAGAAAGCTTGCCCTCTTGACCATCATCAGAGGTGACAAAGCAAATGAATCGTCAGAGAGAGGCTGGTGGCATGACACAATTAAATCATTGTGGCACCAGGGCAGCCTGCCAAGTGAGCTGTCAGAGGGGCAGACAGTGATCGGAATTTTTGCTGAGGTGCTGTCATGTAGTTATTTGATAAAGCTGTCTCTCTATTCTTGCTTTCAGTGTTTTTTTTTTTTTTTTTTCTCACCCTATCCCTCACCCTCCTGCAAAAGGCACAGGAGCTATATCTTACGTACAGGTCTGGTTTTCCTCCCAAGTCTCTCCAAGGATCAGATATGACTTTGGGGGGAGGGCAGGAGGGAGGGTGAGATGCTGGCCATATTTTTAACTGAACACCAAGACGAGTGACACAAGATGGAAATCACTAGACTTAGTGATCTCATAGGATATTCCCTCTTGAGGCATAAATCGAAAAGGCAGATTGAGTGGTAGGTTGTCAAGAGGAAGTTTAATACTCTGTAATTTGAGCTCCAGGCCAGGTCTCAGAACACTTGGGGCACATTGCCAGGATAGCTTAGTCCTCCAGTGAACCAAGTGATCATGGAGAATGGTTGTGGGTTGGCCTTAGGGTCTGATCCTATACATACACACACAAGTACACCCTGTGTGCACTCTCCCAGGAGGCTGATTCATGTTTAATGTTCTTCCAGTCATCATTTGATTTTAAAATCTTGGGGGAAAGTATTGAAAATCAAATACATTCATCTTTCCTGCATAAAAATAAGAAAAAGGCCACTATTTAAAATTCTGAGTTTAAATATAGAGCATCAGTTCTCATCACAACATGATTTATCCGTGGTTTACCTTTAGAGAGCAGTTTCTCTTTGGTACAGTTGAGATGGGCTTCTCAGGAACTCTTTTATTAGGGTTGGAAGTCGGCCTGCACCTGAAGTCCTCGGGAACAGAGGTAAGTACATGATGGACCGTTTTTAGCAAACATGGTTGTTTGGTTTCTTCGTCCTAAACCTGAGAGGATTGATGGAAGTTTATTACTGCTGCAGCAGATAGAGATGTATTATTGAACATGTCTCTTGTCTTCACTGAAAAAAATCTGTCTGGAGCAGTAAAACACTCCTCTGGGTATTTAGATGCCTGTACAATGGGAAACCATATGAATCTAGATTGGAATCCAGGGCACTCAAACCCACAGTTAAGTTTCAGAGCCAGATTTCTTTTTTTTTGTTCTCTGGGATTATGCAAATTATCCAATTCAAATTCAAGTCAGCTCACATTTTTGAGACCCTGCTGTGTGCTAAGGTGGTGGAGATACTAAGACTTGTGGTTCCAGCCTTTTAGAATGGTATAAAGAGGGGAGAGCCTGGACAGTATCCAGAGACACAAGTTGTGTTGGGACTTAGCGACTCCGCACATCCTTTCTTAGGTCGTCTTGTCACTCTGAACTTGAGCTTTATTCTCAGTCAGCAGCACTCTGATCACTTTTTTCTCTCTGCAAAGCCTGAGGGTGGCACATTCCTTCTGTCACAGTCATCTGGTAGTTCCATGACCAATGTCAAGAATTCCTGCCACCAGTTTACTTGCATTTCTAGTATTTATATTTTCTGAAAATGGGTCTTCTTCTCCCAGATGTGCTAGTTTTCTAAATGACAGCAACAGGGACAAGATTCCCCCCTCAAAGAGTCATGGACTGAGTTGGGATCTGGAGATGTTGCAGGAACCCCTGAGCTCTGGGTGAAAGCTCCTTGATTGAAGAATGAGTCCTGCTTCCCTAACCTTGGGCTTCCCTGGTATCTCAGCTGGTAACGAATCTGCCTACAATGCAGGAGACCCCGATTTGATTCCTAGGTTGGGAAGATCTCCTGAAGAAGGGATAGGTTACCCAGTCTGATATCCTTGGGCTCCCTGGTGGCTCAGATGGTAAAGAATCCTCCTGCAATCCAGGAGACCTGGTTTTAATCCCTGGGTTGGGAAGATCCCCTGGGGAAGGGAACAGCTACCCACTCCAGTATTCTGGCCTAAAGAATTCCATGGACAGAGGAGCCTGACAGGCTACAGTCCATGGAGTCGCAAAGAGTTGAACAAGACTGAGCGACTTTCACTTCACTTCCCTAACCTTGGGCTAAGTGTCACCTCTCTAGCTCTTTACTGAGTTTCTTCATTTTCTGCTTTATTTGGGTGCAAATGAAATCAGCTAAACAGCCCTTGTAAGTTATCCTCTGGGACAAAGTGACTTCCCTGTGTCTCTGAGGTGAAGGAACTTCATTAACTCTATGGTTGACAAGAGGTTTTTTTTTTTTTTAAATTACTTATGTATTTATTTTATATTGGCTGCTCTCGGTCTTCATTGTGCTGAGGATTCTTCGCTGAGGGGCAGGGGCTTCTCTAGCTGTGGTGTGCGGCCTTAATTGCCTCTGTCATGTTGGATCTTTGTTCCCCGACCAGGAAACAAACCTGTGTCCCCTGCATTGGAAGGGGGATTCTTAATTGCTGGACCACCAGGGAAAATCCCCAGGAGCTGTTTTCAGAGAGTGGCCCTGAAAGTCATTGGGAGCTGAGAGTGGAAGGTCACACGGTCAGCAATCAGGACACTTAGCAGTGAGGTTCTACCCCACCCTCTCCTCTGAGAGCTGTATGGAAAGTGACTTACCTCCAGTCTGGAGTCTTAAATGTCCTGGTTACCTTTTAGACAAAAGCCAGATGGGACAGTGGAAGTGTCAACTCAATAAAGTGACTTCATTGTTACCATCATCCCCGAAAGAACTATGATATCATTGGACAAAAGGTCCAGCACTTTTCCAACAATTTACTTCTCCAGAATAAAAGATGATAAGACCTTTGGATAACTGGTTCTTTGGCTAAAGAAGTAGAGTATTTCTGTGGTCACTTGCTTTTGACCAGCCTGAAAAACAGAAAAATTGATGATTCAGGTTCCTGTCTTGACCAAATACTGAACACATTTGTTTGTATTAATACTTAGGAGAATGTGGATTGGAAGGTTCTTGGTGTTTGAGTTTTGTGAGTGGGAATGGGTAGTTATGTTGGGAGGTGATGAAATGCTGATTCAGCTTTCAGGGTTTACTGTGCTGTGCTGCGCTTAGTCATTCAGTCATGCCCTTCTCCAGGGAGTCTTCCCAACTCAGGGATCAAACCCGGGTCTCCCACTTTGCAGGTGGACTCTTTACCATTGGAGCCACCAGAGAGGTCCAAGAATATTAGAGTGGGTGCCTATCCCTTCTCCAGCGGATCTTCCTGACCCAGGAATCTCCTGGGGTCTCCTCCATTGCAGGCACATTCTTTACCAGTTGAGCTACCAGGGAAGCCATGGTTTACTAGATAACATTCAACAATTATTAGAGCATTTATTAGTCACCTGTTAGCATAAATTGGTTAATGGCCATCTTTCCTTATAAGCAAAGGGCATGGAATTATATTCTTGAACTTATGACTGAGATAAGGAAAATTGTGGTTGAGGATTACTTTTCTGACCTTTGAGACATTCAAGTGTGAATGATGAGCCTCTGAATCAGGAAGGCAAACACTGCAGTAGGAACCAAGGGGCAGACTGAAGATACTGTGGAGCATAGATGTGGCTAGTGAGCTGGACAAGTGGGCAGGAGGTGAGGCCACTGCAGGAGCAAGCAGAACCACCTCCCTCTCTGAGGGCCTCTGTTTGTTCCAGGATCACATTTTCATACTGTCATGTTTGAGTTCGATTTAATAGCTCAATTTAGGAGAGATATTTCAACTTTGCCATTACACCTTGTAAACTAGCAATGTGATGGGTTTTAAGAAACTAGCTGCCAAGTAAATTCTACTTACAAAAAATGTGTAACCTTTAAAATCGTGAACTATTGTGCATTGTTGGTGGGAACATCGTATGGTACAACCGCTATGGAAAATGGTATGGTGGCTCCTCAAGAATGAAACATAGAATTACCATGTAATCCAGCAGTTCCACTTCTGGGTATGTGCCCCAAAGAATGGAAAGCAGGGACTCAAGCATGTGTTTGCACATCCACGGTCATAGCAGCTTTATACACAATAGTCAGAACATGAAAGCAACTTACGAATCCTCTAATGGGTGAACTGATTATCTATCACAATAACATACCTTGTGGCAGTGATAGCACAATGGTGTGAATATAGTTAACACCACTGAACTGTCCACTCTAAAATGGTTAATATGGTAAATCTTATGTATGTTTTTACCATAGTGAAAAAATAGTCAATTGTTATCTTGCGTTGGTGATTTTTTTTCTTGAAAAAAAATCTGGAAAATATAGATTATAAAAGGCTCCGCCTATGTTATTCCAGTTTTGGAAAGTTAACTCTGGTTGTTCTGTTCTTTTCAATGTCATTTACTCTAACAAAAGGGAGGCTCCCCTGTTGACTCAGTGGTAAAGAATCTGCTTGTCAACGCAGGAGACTTGAGTTCGATCCCTGGGTCAGGAAGATCCTCCGGAGGAGGAAATGGCAACCCACTCCAGTATTCTTGCCTGGGAAATCCCATGGACAGAGGAGCCTGGCGGGCTACAGCCCATTGGGTCACAAAGAGTGGGGCTTGACTAAGCGACTAAATAATAATTCTAACAAAAGATAATGGTGTTTCCTGGGCCAAGCACACCTTAACACTTTGATAAAAAAACAGCTAAGTGTGATTTAAAGTTTGTCTCACTCTGTTATATTGTGAAGCTGCAAGGAAGCCATGTCTACATCAGATTTGACGCTAACAGTTGGACTGTCTTTTAAAAGTGTGTTTGCCGTGCACTCGGGGCTTTGTGGGCCTAAGACTGTGGCAGTGTTTGGGGTCTAGACATCTGCTGAGGATTTTCTTTCTGAAGGAGCCCCTAAGTGAAAGGTTATAAACCTCATCCCTGCTGTGTGATGCTTGAGAAGTTTCAGCTCTGGAGCCAGGAAGAGCAGCATCCTCCCTAGACTTTCCAGTGTATTGAGGAAAAGTGAGAAGCAGGGTGAGCGTAGAAGGGGCTGGAGGGCAGCTGCTCTGGTCACTAGGGCTCACTTGCCACCAACCCTCCCTCCTCCTTTTGTGCATCCTCAGAATCAGGCCATTTGGTTGGTAACTTTCCATTTAAGACCGTCTTCTGGATCTTATGCCCAGAATTACTTGGCATGTGGTCAGGACTGTATAAGGGAGGATGTAGGGTGGTAGCTTTACAGCTGCCATTAGCATAGTCTGGAATCAGTCATGGGCTCTGTGGCTACACTGAGAACAGTCTCTTGTTTCCCTGGGAGCAACTGCTGCTGATTCTGAAAACACCGAGTCCTAATTCCTGTGCTGGCCTCCATTTTCCTCTTGTACATAAGATGTCTTTTCCTGTAAGTTTCCCAAAATGATTTTCTTAAATTTCTTCCACACCTTGGGGACTTCTTTGGTGGTCCAGAGGTGAAGACTCCACACTTCCAATGCAGAAGGTGTGGGCTCCCTGCCTGGTTGGGGAACTAAGAGTCCACATGCTGTGTGGCACTGCAAAAGAAAAATATTAACATTGTGTTTGATGGAAAAAACTTAAAAAAACCCTAAAACTTCAGCACCTTTGTAAGGCGTTCTTTGATCTGAAGGAAGTGGCCATTCTTCCTCAGTTTCATGATGCCTCAGTCTCCCTTTAAAAAATAAGTACCGAAAGTGAAAGTGGAAGTCGCTCAGTCGTGTCTGACTCTTTGCGACCCCATGGACTGTAGAGTCTATGGAATTTTCCAGGCCAGAATACTGGAGTGGGTAGCCTTTCCCTTCTCCAGGGGATCTTCCCAACCCAGGAGTTGAACCCAGGTCTCCCACATTGCAGGTGGATTCTTTACCAGCTGAGCCACAAGGAAAGCCCAAGTACCAAATTTATATAAAGATAAACATTTGCTTGTTTGTGACCCTAGTTTTTCCTGTGAGATGACACCAAAGCTTAGAAAGAAGTTTCCTCCCAACATGGAAAGCTGTAAAATCAACACCTGATAGATAATGTTACCCACATGCAGGAAACCTTCAAACAAACCCAACTGAAGAAATGACTGCTCTTGGATGCACTTGCATGGCCAGGTCATGCTCTCTGGAAGATATAACTGTATCATTATTATGAAGAGGAATTTATAATCATCTCAGTTGCATTGTAATGTGTGACCATTAGTTGATGGTTCCATGACTGACCAGGAGAATTGGATGGCATTTGTCAGTTTACCTTATAAACTTCCAGGGGTGAATGTACTTGACAGTTGGTTACATGAATAAAATTAGCCCTGGAAGTAGGGCAGCTATTCACCTGTTGCAGATCAGTAAGGCTTACCTGGTTGTTTACGGCCATTGTCCTTCTTGATGTACTGGGCATCTTTTTTGATGGGTTGAGCATCTCGTCTAATTATGATCATTTGGGGACTAGGTCGTGCCAGGTGTTAAGTATTTTAACTATCACCCCTGCAATCTGCTTAGTGCGCAGTTCACTAACCACAACTTCTAACTCTGTAAACCATGATTAAATAAAACAGTGTTGATTAATTTTATTGTGGTAAACTATACCTGTCATCAAACTTGCTATTTTAATTTTTAAGTGTACAATTCAGTACCATTAAGTACATTCATGGTGGTGTGCAGCCATCACGACCACCCACCTCCAGAACTTTCTCATCTTCCCAAACTGAAACTCTGTACCCATTAAATAGTGACTCCTGGGCTTCCCTGGTGGTTCAGTGGATAAGAATCCACCTATCAATGCAGGAGACATGGATTAGATCCCTGGTCTGGGAAGATCCTGCATGCTGTGAAGCAACTAAGCTCGTGCACCACAGCTATAGAGCCTGTGCTCTAGAACCTGGGAGCCACAACTCCTGAACCCCATGCTCCCTACAGTCTGTGCCCCACAACAAGAGCCACCGCAATGAGAAGCCACACACTGAAACTAGAGAGTAGAGAGAAGCAGGAGGAGCAATGAACACCCAGCGCAGCCCCGATAAATACCTAAGTACAATTTCAAAAAAAAAAAAAAAAAAAAAACTCTTAAAGCATCTCCCCACTGCCTCTTCCCCCTCGGCCACTGATAACTTTCTGTTTCTGGAATTTGCCTGTTCTAGGTGAATACAATATTTGTGTTTTTGAAAACAGTTAATTAATTTTACAAAAAGCTATTAAATTAATCACCTTAATAATTATCTTACCATTAAATTGCTGTTACTGTTGTCCTCAAAATATAATTAAAATGCTATATACTAAAATAAATTCTAAGTAAGAGAACTAAATTTAAGAAAAAATAAAAAAATATAGAAAAAAGTATAGGTGACTATCTAATCAGTGGATGGAGAAGTTTCTAAGCTTAAAAGATTGAAAAGCTTTGAACATATACAGTGTTATATGTCAAATATATTTTGATTAAAAAAAAAAAAGACCAAAGAAAGAAAAGAGAGTATCACAAGAGAAAATTAGGGACAAGTTTGACTACATAAATTAAACTCTGTACATCAGGAAAGAACTGGACACTTGATCAATAAAGTCAATCCGTAGAGGATGTAAAAAATTACAAAAGGGTTAGTATACTTGATGTATAAATTTTTTTACGAGTTGTTAAAGTAGTATGTGATACAATAGTCTCTCAGTCATGTCCTACTCTTTGTGACCCCAAGGACTGTAGCCCACCAGGCTCCTCTGTTCATGGAATTCTGCAGGCAAGAATACTGGAGTGAGTATCCATTTCTTTCTCCTGGGGATCTTCCTGACCCAGGGATCAAACCCAGGTCTGCTGTGTCTCCTGCATTGCAGGCAGATTCTTTACCACTGAGCCACCAGGGAAGTGCCTGTAAAAATCCCAATTAACAAAGGGACAAAGTTAATGAACAGACTTTGCAAAAGGGGAAACTCAGTGGCTGACAAATATAACCAAAATTGTTCAGCCTTATTAGTAATAAAATAAACGCCAATTAAAACAACTTTGAGAGTAGTCATGTGTGGATGTGAGAGTTGGAGTGTAAAGAAAGCTGAGTGCTGAAGAATTGATGCTTTTGAACTGTGGTGCTGGAGAAGACTCTTGAGAGTCCCTAGGACTGCAAGGAGATCCAACCAGTCAATCCTAAAGGAAATCATACTGAGTATTCACTGGAAAGACTGATGCTGAAGCTGAAACTCCAATACTTTGGTCACCTGCTACAAAGAACTGACTCATTGGAAAAGACCCTGATGGTGGGAAAGATTGAAGGCATGAGGAGAAGGGGATGACAGAGGATGAGATGGTTGGATGGCATCACCAACTCGATGGACATGAGTTTGAGTAGGCTCTGGGAGTTGGTGATGGACAGGGAAGTGTGGCGTGGTGCAGTCCATGGGGTCTCAAAGAGTTGGACACGACTGAGCGAGTGAACTGAATCGAGTTACCAAAAATTGACCCAGCTTAGTGAATATTTTTAAAAATGTGATATGTTTTCATATAGCACAGAGTAAATTAATGCAACTATTTTAGAAAGCAGTTTGATGAGCTTTAGAATTATTCTTAGCCTATGACCTAATAGTTTCACTTCTCAGAATCTATCTTAAGAAAGTAACCATAACTGCAGGGAAAATGCACAAAGATATTTCCTCAGACACTATTGTTATAAAACATTGAAAAGAAGTTGCATGTTCAGTATTATGGAAATGATTACATAAATTCTGATCAACTTGATCAAATACTACGTGGTTGTTCAAAATGACATTTATAAAATGTTTCCAGTGTTTCAGGGAAAATGCTCTTTATAATTACGCTAAGTGAACAAAAAGCCAGATGTGACATTGCATATGGAGTATGTTCTAGTCTAGATAATGAAAACCTTGTCAAGATAAAAAAGTGATCGTTGGCTAAAATATTAATAAAGAACAATATGGATGGTAACTTGTTGTTGTTTTAGCCACATAATGGTGTCCAACTCTTTTTGACCCCATGGACTGGAGCCCACCAGGCTCCTCTGTTTATGGTATTCTCCAGGCAAGATACTGGAGTGAGTAGCCATTGTCTCCTCCAGGGGATCTTCCCGACCCAGGGACGAAACTTGTTTTCCTGCATGGTAGGCGGCTTCTTTACCACTGAGCCACCAGGGAAGGGCAATGGATGACTGCTGTTGCTGCTGCTGCTAAGTCGCTTCAGTCGTGTCTGACTCTGTGCAGCCCCATAGATGGCAGCCCACCAGGCTCCCCCGACCCTGGGATTCTCCGGGCAAGAACACTGAAGTGGGTTGCCATTTCCTTCTCCAGTGCATGAAAGTGAAAAGTGAAAGTGAAGTCGCTCAGTCGTGTCCGACTCTTGGCGACCCCATGGACTGTGGCCCATCAGGCTGCTCTGTCCATGGGATTTTCCAGGCAAGAGTGCTGGAGTGGGGTGCCATTGCCTTCTCTGGATGGCTGCTAATCTCCTGTAAACTGTTCTCTAAATCTTTCACCAAAAGCAGATACTACTTTACAAAGTATTTAAAATTTTGGTTCACTGTGTAAAATTTTGATTCTCACATATCCTTTTCTGGGAATTCTTCTTTCTGTTGTATAAACCATCCTATGAGAAGTTACTTAGTTTTCAAACTGTATCCTGCTGAATGAGCATCTATACTGATGACTTTTTAAAATAGTGTAATCTTCCAGAAGAGAGGGAAGGACTATGTTTATTTTAGGGGCGTGCACAGCCCACAGTAACTCTTTCCTTCTGTGAAAATGAGGTCAAAGATAAGTCACCAGGCATGAGTTTGTGAACTGTCATCTCTGATGTATTTGAATTCCTTTATAAAAAACCTTTTTATTTTATATTGGAGTTAACAATGTTGTGGTATTTCAGGTGGATCTGAGGGACTCAGCCATACATATACGTGCATCCATTCTCTCCCAATCTCCCCTCTCATTCAGGCTGCCACATAACTTTGAGCAAAGTTCCCTGTGCTGTGCAGTAGGTCCTTGCTGGTTATCCATTTTAAATATAGCAGTGTTGATGTATCTGAATTCTTAGTGCCGCTATATTCAATGCCCTCACAGTCAGATATGATGAAGTCTCTTTCAATTGACTTTGGAAAAAGAAAGCTCATGCTTTAATTTTAAAATAACTTTTCCTAAATTCCATATTTCTTCCCTCATTTTAGGGAAGCAATAGATAGACCTCATTAAGGGTTTATTGAGAGCCAGGGGCCTGTGCTGAACACTCCATTGGTGTTATATCACTTACTCTTCACAGCAGTCCTGTGAAGATGGTACGGTAATTATTCCTGTGGTATAGAGGAGGAAATAGGCACGAGGGGTAAAGTGAGTAGAGAAGCCCGTGTTCAAACCAAGGTAATCTGACCCCAGAGTCTTTCCACCACTGTGCCAAGTCTATTGGTGATTTACATGTACTTTATGAAGAAATCAACTCTGACATAGAGTGGCATCTGATGAAGCATCTGATGCTTGCATCTAGCTGGCGTCTGATGAAGCATCTAGCAATCGATGGCAGAGAGAAATTTTGGGCAGAGATATGCCTGTGTCCTTCCCGGTGGCTCAGCGGTCAAGAATCTTGCAATGCAGGAGCTGCAGGCGATGTAGGTTCGATTCCTGGGTTGGGAAGATCCCCTGGAGGAGGGCATGGCAACCCACTCTGGTATTCTTGCCTGGAGAATCCTGTGGACAGAGGAGCCTGGCGGGCCATACAGTCCAGAGGGTCACGAAGAGTTGGACCTGACTGAGCGACTTAGCACACACACATGCACATGGCTGTGGCTATTTATTATTCAAGGAACTGAGCTTTCTGAAGATAGAGAATTACATCTGCACTTGAAAGTTTCTTCTTGCTTTAAAATGAGCTTTTATGAATTTTGCATGGACTTTTGAGAATACCCAGCCAATACTAACCTAATTGTTAAAGCAGTCCATGCAGGATGCCAGGTAATTTGATTTTTGTAGGAGGAGCAATAAGATAGTTCTTTCTATGTAAAGTTTTGGTCGCCTCTTCTAGCCTCATTTCTGCCCTAGTTGATCTCTGGAGGAGACCGTATTTCTCATCTTCGTGCTAAATGCATTTTGAAAATCCCCACCTTGTTTTGGAATTGATTCAGAGTTTCATTTTTCATAGATGGCTTGATGCAGGAGATGGCTATGTCTGGGAAAGCTGCACAGGATTAGAGTTGTGTAGACCTGGCTCAGACGATAAAGCGTCTGTCTACCATGCGGGAGACCCGGGTTTGATCCCTGGGTCGGGAAGATCCCCTGGAGAAGGAAATGGCAATCCACTCCAGGACTATTGCCTGGAAAATCCCATGGACAGAGGAGCCTGGTAGGCTACAGTCCATGGGGTCGCAAAGAGTCGGACACGACTGAGCGACTTCACTCACTCCGGTAGAATTGTGACACTGCAAACTCAGTGTATGGGAATCACAGATTATTTCATTTTTCACTTTAGAAACTGACATTTTAGCCTGAGAGTGTTAACAAGGCTTAACTCACTCAGATGAAAAACACTGGCCTGGGTGTCTGTATACCAAGAAAAATAGAGATGCTTGTAATCAAGTAATAGTGTTTTCTTGAAGAGCCAAAAGCTGCTTGTAGTAGAAATGTCAGTAATTTCCTCACTCTGTGTGTGTGTGTGTTGTGTTTGGAGAGGGCTGTAGATTTTTACAATTGGCCATTGTAAAAATGGTTATTATCTTATTCAAACATGTCAGGCTCCAAAGCACTTAGCATGCGGAGAAAAGTGAAGGAGAGACTGGTATTAAAGACAGCCGCTCAGGAGGCCTCAAGGATTGTTATTTTGTATGGGCTCCTCGAGGATTTTATGTAGGAAGAAAGGTGATCTGGGAGTGGGTGGGATTTCTTAACAGACTGCCTCTAAAAAGCCACCATTTTGTTCCTGCTTAGCTAGTTGCTGTTGACGTGTAGACCCATAAGTCTCCTTCGTCCACTGACAATCTAGGCAGAATCCACTGTCACATATTGCTTTTACTCAAGTGGACAAAACTTGGTCCAGCAGCATCTCCAGATTATGCCTGTATTTTCCTGCTGTTTATTTGGCTCCCAGTCAGGGGAGTCTTCCTCTTTCTAAGCTGGGAATGGCATTCTTCTTTGGCTCTGCGTCCTTGCACCATCCTTTGGTAGGGGGTGTGTAGCAGCTGTCGGAGGCAGCCTTGATCCCACCTGAGGGAGTGAGATGTGCTGGGTGGTTACAGTCTTTGAGCTGCACACTTCTTGAATTCCTTAGGAGAAATAGGTCACATAACCATGAACCTGTGATTTTTTTTTTTTAAGGATTGGGTATCTGCATTTCTACTTTTCCATCCTTGCCTTTCATCTTCCCAGGTGGATCTTCTGTGCCTCTTGAGCGCCTCCTCAGTGCAGAGGGGAGGAGGCAGACCTGTGTAGGGTGCCTTGGGGAAGAGTCATTGGCTTGTTACTCTCCCTTAGGGAACACGGATGGACTGGAACCCTTGCTTGAAACCTGAGCTTGTCTTCCAGGTCCTTTGAGGAGGTCTTTCTATGGGAAGAGATTCTTAGAAGCATTTGCTTCTTGTGTCCTTTCGTCACATTTTACAACCTTATGTATTAGGTCTACAGATAAGGCAACAGTGATTGGATGCTGTCCCCATGGCAAGAGCATGGTAGATGGGCCAACAGTGATTCACCCAAACCACTATTCTCCCGGTCAGTAAGATTTCAAACATAATATTTGTGGCTTACCTTTTTTTTTTGGTCTCCTCCCTAGCAGTTACTCTGTGGCCAAATCCAAATGGCATTGATTTCCACTTTGCAACAATCAGTGTGTCTGTACCTGTCTCTTAGCTTGGTGGCACCCCAGCCTCCTGCCTGGTCTCCCGAATTCCATTGTGTTTCTATTCCTAATGGCTTTAAATACAACTCTCACCATGCTTTCCAAGTATATTTTCAAGTATAGCTCTTAAAATATCATTTATCTTCCTAAAAACCTGCATTGGCTTTCCATTGAATGGTAATCTTCATATAAATTCCTTAGACTCCTTAATCTTCATATAAATTCCAGATCTCCTACCTACCTTCCCAAGATTTAGTCCCTCATGTGTATTATACTCTAAACCAGTCGTTTTTCAACTTTAGCTTGCTCTAGGATCACGTGGAAGACTTGTTAAAAAGTAGATTGCTGAAGGGACTTTTCTGGCTGTCCAGTGGTTAAGCCCCTGCTCCAAATGCAGGGGGCATGGGTTCAATTCCTGGTTGGGGAACTAAGATCCTGCATGCCACACACTGAGGTCATATTAACAAATTAATTAATTAAATCGAAAAAACCATAGACTGCAGGGCCCCAGACCCAGAGTAGGTCTAGGATGAGCCTGAGAACTTGTTTCTAACAGGTCACCAGGTGATGCTCTGAGAACTACTGCACTAGCCAAACTAGAGTTGTAGTTTAACAGATCTCAGAATTCTCCTTTGAATTTCATTTCAGTGCTTCTTTCTTCACTTTGAATACTGTCCTTGGCCCATTCTACCTGCCCAGATCCTCCACTTCCCTCAGAACTTTTCCTAATGCCACTGTCTTAAGGAAATAATTGCCAAGCCCTCCAAGTGGCTCTGAGCGCATCCTCCTTTGACTGACCACGATCCTATCACTCTGCCATCAGAACCTACCACGCACCCAGTTACTTATGTTCCACCTTATTTTCCCTGCCTGAATGGTAAACTCTTTGAGAGGAAGAAAATATAATTCCTTCAGTGTTTGGTGGAAAAACAATTTTTGAAATAAGAAATGTTACTGTGAGTTGATTCTTTTCTATGTTTAAAGATTCTGGCAAGTGCTTTGAGACTCCTAAAGGGCAGGGATTATATCTTACTCATATTTGAATCCCCTGCAGCACCCAATTCCTTGCCCCGTAGTAGGCCCATAACAAATACTTGTTGAATGAATAACAAGCTTAAATACTCAAGATGATGCAGGCCTGAGAAACCAGGAGGAAGTTCTCCATAGCCGTCTTGCTTTTATGACTGTAATCCTCTTAGGAACTATGGGTCTTCTTGGAGAACATTTATTATTTTTAATGAACTGGTGTGTGGCATAGTTTAAACCTATTTATTATCCTTCATCCCTTAGCCTTGAATAGTATCCATCAGCCAGGAAGATCTGAGGAGGGGTGGGGCAGGCTTTATCCTCAGGTTATTACTTTTCCAGAGGAGAGCACTTTGAAGAGGGCAGTGAAGACTGATCTTTTATTTCAGCACAGTATAATTATAATAACCTCGTTCTGTAAAACACACACACTTCAGAAGCTGCTTACAGCCAGTGATGGTAGCTGTGTACCTACCCATTGAGAAGACTGGAGAATCAGGGACACACAAGTGAGAAGATTATTTAAAGATTATAAAAATTTTTTTGACTTTAAAATTTGTAAAATGTTCCTTGTAATTCTTTACATTACAAATGTTCATTGTCAACAATGAAAACAGTACAAAAATAGATAGAGCCAAAAGTTAAAGTACCTGTGAGGAAGTATATTTTTATAATTTAAACTTATATATATATATATATATATACACACACACACACACACACACACACATATAGGCATTCTAATGCCTCAAAAGTAAAATAAATGATATTTATAATATAGACAACAACCAGCTACAGTTTTGTTATCCAGGATAATCACTATGTTTTTCTGATGTCCTCAAAATTATTAGTACTCCTGTACATAGCTAAATTTCACAAGTATGTTTGAATTTCACGTTTAATTATTTCCCAGTGGTTTCCAGCCTCAGCCAGCATTCTCTCACACAGATGCCCTTAATCAAATTGTGGGAAAGAAAACGCTAAGGAATGAAATACTGTTTTGTGACTCCCCCCTCCCCCGCCTTATCCTTCTTCCTACAGACTATCACTGAGTACTTACTCCATGCTGCCTTGGACTCAGGCACTGTGCTCAGCATCAGGAATACATTGGTGAGCAAGAGACCCAATGTCTGCTTTTTGGGAAGGTTTAGATCATAATAGCAGGCTCAGCGCAGTCTTTGGAGTCAGATGGCCTGAGTTCAAGTCTCAGATCAGGCGCTTATTAAACTGAGTGCACCCAGACAGGTTACCTATGTCTCTGGCCCTCAATTTCCCAATCTGTGAAATGGGAATGGTAAAAACACCTGTCTCAAAGCTTATTGTAGGAAAAGGAAAGTGAAGTCACTCAGTCATGTCAGACTCTTTGCGACCCCATGGACTGTAGCCTACCAGGCTCCTCCATCCATGGGATTTTTCAGGTAAGAGTACTGGAGTGGGTTGCTGTTTCCTTCTCCAGGGGATCTTCCCAACCCAGGGATTGAACCTGGGTCTCAGATTGAACCCGGGTCTCCTGCATTGCAGGCAGATGCTTTACCCTCTAAACCACCAGGGAAGCCCCTTGAATAAGATAAATATTTCTTTTAAGGGCTTCCCAGGTGGCTCAGTGGTAAAGAATCTGCCTACAAATGCAGGACATTCAAGTTTGATCCCTGGGTCAGGAAGATCTCCTGGAGTAGGAAATGACAACCCACTGCAGTATTCTTGCCTAGGAAAAATCCCATGGACAGAGAGCCTGGTGGGCTACAGTCCGCCGGGTCACAAAGACACAACTGAGTGAGCACAACACTTGTAAAACACTTAGAGCAGAGCCTAATTGTTGGCAAATGTCCAATAAACACAAGTTATTATTTGTAATCAGGGTGGGGAAGACATTAAAAAATAATAAATATGAAGTTATAAACTGAGATACGTTCTGTAATGGAGAGATGAAGGAGAGAGAGACTGTGAGAGAGATGCTGTGAGAGAGACTAATGGGGCTCCAAGTTAGACTGGGAGGTCAAGGAAGCATAATGAGCAGCTAGGGGTAGGAAGGAGGCCTGAGGAGGGGTGAGGAGGGAGAGTGTGTGAGCTAAGGCTGGAATCTCAGGCAGGACAGACCATGCAGGGCCCAAAGGCAGCTAGTTCACTTCATGTTGTTCAGTTGCTAAGTAAAGTCGACTGTTTGCAACCCCATGGACTGCATGCCAGGCCTCCCAGTCCTTCACTATCTCCAAGAGTTTGCCCAAACTCATGTCCATTGAGTCAGTGATGCCATCCAACCATCTCATCCTCTGTCATCCCCTTCTTCTGCCCTCAATCTTTCCCAACATCAGGGTGTTTTATAATGTGTCAGCTCTTGCATCAGGTAGCCAAAGTATTGGAGCTTAAGCATCAGTCCTTCCAATGAATATTCAGGACTGATTTCCTTTAGGATTGATTGGTTTGATCTCCTTACTGTCCAAGGGACTCTCAAGAGTCTTCTCTAGCACCACAATTCGAAAGCATCAATTCTTTGGCACTTAGCCTTCTTTATGGTCCAACTCTCACATCTGTACATGACTACTGGAAAAACCATAGCTTTGACTATATAGACCCTTGTCAGCAAAGTGATATCTCTGTTTTTTAATATGCTATCTAGGTTGGTCATAGCTTTTCTTCCAAGCAGCAAGAATCTTTTAATTTCATGGCTGCAGTCACCATCTGCAGTGATTTTGGAGCCCAAGAAAATAGAGTCTGTCACTGTTTCCACTATCTATTTGCTATTAAGTGATGGGACCAGATGCCATGATCTTCGTTTTCTGAATGTTGAGCTTTAAGCCAGCTTTTTCACTCTCCTCTTTCACTTTCATCAAGAGGCTCTTTAGTTCCTCTTCACTTTCTGCCATAAGGGTGGTGTCATCTGCATATCCATGGTTATTGATATTTCTCCCAGCAATCCTGATTCCAGCTGTGCTTCATCCAGCCCAGCATTACACATGATGTACTCTGCATATAAGTTAAATAAATAGGGTGACAATATATTGCCTTGACATATTCCTTTCCCAATTTTGAATCAGACTGTTCCATATCCGTTTCTAACTGTTGCTTCCTGTCATGCATACAGGTTTCCCTGGAGGCAGGTCAGGTGGTCTGTATTCCCATCTCTTGAAGAATTTTCCAGTTTGTTGTGCTCCACACAGACCCACAAGATCACAGTCTTGTTGATCCCACTGGGCTGTTTTTTCACTGGCTTATTTTTAATTTCTAGGATGGGGCAGTGATGGTCCCAAATCTCATTTCTTTCCTAAACCTCATTTTCACAGATGCTCAGTGAAGGATTGGGAGACTATTGTAGCAGCACATGGCATTCAATGAGGAACAGAATTGCGTGAACCATTTTTTTTATTTCCCTTCTGGTCTCTTGAGTCTGGTTGATCTTGTCTAGAGCCCTGATAATCTCTGAGACAAAATATTTAAATCTTCCGTAGCTCTAGGGACTTTGAGGAAGGAATATCATGGCTGAAATCCTAAATTTTTTCAATATAATTAATGCAAGTGTTACACAGCAGATGCTGTTCAGCACAATCTTTATCCCAAGAGAATGTGTCAGTATCTTTGTATATGGAAATGTACATGTATACTCATAAATTTCTCCAGCCTCCCAAATATGTCTTCCTTCCCTCTTTGGGGCTACCTATGTTTCTCCTGCAGCCCCTGGTTACCTTAATATACATTTAAAAATTTTTATTTTAATTGGAGGCTAATTACTTCACAATATTGTGGTGGTTCCTGCCATACATTGACATGAATCAGCCATGAGCGCACATGTGTTCCCCACTCTGACCCTCCCTCCCACCTCCCTCCCCATCCCATCCCTCAGGGTTATCCCAGTGCACCAGCCCTGAGCACCCTGTCTCATGCATCGAACCTGGACTGGCGATTGATATACATTTTAATGTTCATTTTCAGAAAAGCATAAAAAATTGTCACTGTAAATGACTGATGGGGAACTTGTTCTTTCATATAAATTAAATCTAATCCAAAGGAATGACTCCCTAATTGTTAAATCTGGACATGTTCAGGTCTGATTTGGGGGTAGTAGGATTTTCTAAGCAGTCTTGAAACCACAGTGCATGTGTACAGGCATCAGTGCTGGGGATTTTTCAAATAGAGTTGAGACCACTGTGCTGTTGCCTCTTTATTTAAGAGGTGTGTTTATATGATGTGTTCTGTTGATGCTTCTTTTACTTATTTGTGGAAAAGGTAACAGTGTTTTAGTAAAAGGTGAATTAATCCCATACTGTGTGCCCAGTATCAAACCTGAGAAGGAGGCTTATCTTCATTTTTATGTGTGAGGCAACTAAGGATTACAGCAATTAAGGGCCATGCTCAAACCCGTATGGGTAAGAATTGGAGTTGGGCTTGAGATTGGAGCTCTTGGATTGGATTATCTACATGAGTAACATACAATCTCAAAATCACCACTGCTTCACCTCCTGATTTTCAAGTTATTACAAGTTATATATACAAGCAGGCCAGGTCAGTTCCATTTTGAAATAACAGACGTTAGAATGTAGATAATATTTTGCTTGAGACGAAACAGTTCTGGCCACAGAAGCAGCACAGTTACCTGCCTTAAGGTGTGTTAGGAGAGAGGGTGCAGAAATCTTCGGGTGCCTGCCAGGGGTTGTTTTGTTCCTGGGTTCTGAATTCTTGGCATTTTCAGATTGGTCCCATTTGCCTTCTAACATTCAGCTCTGCCTGTGGTTTCTTCCATGACCATGGGAATTCTGAATTCAGAAAGGTTATTAGCCATCTGGATAATTGCACCTTTATAACTTTTAAGACAACCACCTAGAGGCAGAGGATAGCTACAATAAATGACTTGTAATTCTAGGTCTTAGATCTTTGCTTTCACATAAAACCAGCTTTCCACTTCCTTAGATTCACAACCTGAAGAAATCAAAGCTAAACATTACCAGAAGTCATTATCTACTATTTAAAGCAAGTTCTAAAATGAAAACAAGCCTCCTTTTTAGGGGGGAGTGGGGTAACGGGATCCATTTCTAATTTTGCCAGGCTTCTGTAGGGATTTTTTTAATAGGGAGAATTTTTACCCCCAGCTATTTTTCACGACAGGGGTATGATTGTATCTGAGAAGGCAGCTTGACTTTCTGCTTCGGGGAGAAGCCTTTTATTTCCTGTCGGGGTTTTAAAGTTGCTCTTGTTTAGGTGGTTGCTGCTTTATAAGTCTGCCTAAATATTGAAAGGCAGGAGGCCTGCTGGTCTATGTTATGTTGGCCTTGGGGCATTAGAATTACAGAGCAGCTTTATTTAGGATTGCTAGGCAGGCCATATGTACTCAATTATGCCATTTTGAACGACTTGGTCCTTTGTACCATGTCTCTCCCCAAGCCCTTCCGTGCAGGCTGCCACTCACTGTTATTATACACCTTCAGTAAGACTTGGGAACTGTTGTCGGCAGGGAGAGCTCAAATTTATGTCACTGGTCCCTTGCAACACTCTAGCGTACTCACTGCAGACGGCAAGCTCTTGTGCACCTCTGTCTGTACTAAATGTACTCCAAGAAAATAAAAAATTCACTTACGCTGGAGGACACGGACTAATAGGGTTTGCTGGAAAGAACATGGGCTTTGAAGTCTAACAGATCAAGCTCCAGATCTTGACCTAGCTGTCTGAGCTTGGGAAAAGTTTTGTAACTCTTTTGAACATCAGTTTCTCCGTTTGAAAGTGGGTTGAAGTGACAAGGAAACTGACTGTGGTGCCCTTAAGAAGATAGTTGCTTCTTGCATGAATTGTAGTCAGGATGGTTTCTGCCACATTCATGCATGTTAAATCACTTTAGTTGTGTCCAACGCCTTGTGACCCGGTAGACCATAGTACCCCAGGCTTCTCTGTCCATAGGATTCTCTAGGTAAGAATACTGGAGTGGGTTGCCATGGCCTCCTCCAGGGAATCTTCACAACCCAGGGATCCAACCCACGTCTCTTACGTCTCCTGCATTGGCAGGCGTGTTCTTTACTGCCACCCGGGAAGCCCCTGATGTTGAATGAAAGTGAAAGTGAATACATATACATTATTTCCCTGATGACTTTCCTGGTGGCTCAGACAGTAAAGATGGGAGGAGGAAATGGCAGCCCACTCCAGGGTTCTCGCCTAGAGAATCCCAGAGACGGGGGGAGCCTGGTAGGCTGCCATCTATGGGGTCACACAGAGTCGGACACGACTGAAGCGACTTAGCAGCAGCAGCAGCAGACAGTAAAGAATCTGCCTGCAATGCGGGAGACCTGGGTTGGATGCCTGGGTTGGGAAGATCCCCTGGAGAAGGAAACAGCTACCCACTCCAGTACTGTGGCCTGGAGAATCCTCATGGACAGAGAAGTCTGATGGGCTATAGTCCATGGGGTTGCAAAGAATCGGACCTGACTGAGCAACTTTTACGTTCACTTTCATTTCCCCTCCCCCTCCTTTTTTCGTAGATTTTTACCCAACAAACATTTGCTGGTCATCCTATGGTGGTTCAAGATGGGTGCCTTTGAATTTTAACTGGGAGAATGCCCTAAGAGCAAGGATTCCAAGTTGTTGCAATAGACCAGGAGGCAGATGTTTATGGTTGTGTGTGGAACGCGTCATGGGATCCTCAGTTACCACACAACTAGCGTTCGTTCACGTTTAAAGATTGGAAAGATTTTCTTACCTTCGTTTTATCTTGAATCGAGAAGTGGATTTCTTCTTGCCGGGGGCACTGTTTTCCACGATGCATTTCCTCCTGCCTTCCCCTGGAGGTGCAGCCCGAGGGCCCCTTTCCCTGAAGGTCTGGCCTCCCTGTCCATACCCTGACTGCTGGCAGCCAGTGTCTTGGCATCTCCACTGGTGTATTTATTCCTATGAATCTGAGAATGTTCTGAATGCTCTGTGGCCACATTCATATGCCAGTGGCTGGAGCCCAAAAGAGGCAGAAGAGGGTTGGTGCTCCCACGTGAACTTAAGTGGTTCAAGAGCTTAAGGATAAAGCTTTCATGGGAACTGATGTCAACCAGAGCTTCTTGACTGTAGCTAAGAACTGGGTCCAGTTCCTGGGAGAAGTGTAAATCTCCCTGCCGATCGTGCCAGTGCAGAGTAGCTCGCAGGGAGTCAGCAATTAGCCTACATCGTTACACAGAGATATTTCAGGTTTAATTCGTGTATCCTCCTGCAATTAATTATTGTCATGTCGGGCTTGGATTTCCGGGAAGCTGGGAAAACTGATGGGTGGGGGCTTGAAGAGGAGTCTCGTGAGGGGCCTGGAAGATACTTAAGGTCTAGGAAGGAGAGACAAACAAGAGCCACCCTGGAGCTTCATGGATGATAATAATTCACATATGGAATATTCCAACTAGAGTCCTAAGTATAAATGCTACTTGGAGCATCACCTTGGAAACCATTCATTTGAAATTGCAGTGAAATGCCATCTTATGTGTTGTCAGGATCTCTTAAATTCCTCTTATGTTCTGTCTAAACCTCAAAACAACTGGTTCCCTTTAAAGTTTCAAGTTTTTATCTTTTTTTTTTTCTACAGGATGTTATTTGGTGAGGTGTTTCTTAATTGTTTAAGATGGGGTAATAAAAGGAGTCGATGCGTTTGTGCAGCATCTGCTGGAAATTCAGGCCACTGGCATACCTTCTAGCTTCCAGCCTCCCTGCCTCACCAGATAGTGTGTCTGCCAGAGTTACTGGAGTCTGTTAAAAAGAACATTACTATAGTTAATTGTTTTATAATGCAGTTTATTCTTAGAGTACGCCAGAATTATTTCTATAATTCATAGTGATTATCGTTGTTAAGGTATGTGGAAAGCATGCTAATTCCTGTTTATCCTATAGAATGAAATAACTAAGGCCCAGAACTCATGGCTGCTTTATTGAATCTTCTCATAAGAATCTAGGGGAGATAGTGCTTGAAGTACACAAGAATAAGAACAATAATATGCACAACCAGCAACACCAAATACCACAAGAATGATGTGGTTGCAAGCTACATTTCCGCAATAATCAGACAACTGCTACACTCCACTGGGAAAGTGAAATAGTCCTGTGACATTGCTGGTAGACTAGCCAGCAAGTCTTCCCACGTGAAACTCCTTCTAAGATGGCCCTAGCACCATATCTCGTCTGGGCTCACGGGGCAGCCTTCCCATGGAAATGCTTCTGAATATAGACTTGGCTGCACTTGGGGAACCAGGCGAGGTGGCCTGAGTCTGTCCCTGTCGACTGCTACTGTGGGCACCCCCCTTTTTACTCGAGCTCAGTGTCCCGGTGCATCTGAAGCCCCTGCTCACTCTCCAGCTCCCTGGACAGACTGAAGGCATAACTCTGTGGAAATCTTTCACTCAAGTGGGAAGAAATGGGGTCACTGGGTGGAGAAATGGGATGTGGAGCCTGGAACCTTTGCTGGACCCACACCCAGTGTAGTCCCCGCTTCTTCCTCTGTGGCTTCTGTCCCGGGAACTGCCCACCCCCCCCGCCCCCCGCCAGCGTTGCACACATGTCATGTGGTAGGCCTTTTTAATTAAAAATATTGATGACTGTATTTTTGGCTGCTGGGTCTTCATTGCTGCGCCCAGGCTTTCTCTAGTTGCAGAGAGCAGGGGCTACTCTTAATTGTGGTGCCCAGGTTCCTCATTGCGGTGGCTTCTCTTGTTGCGGAGCACGGGCTCTAGAGCGCACGGGCTTCAGTAGTTGTAACACAAGGGCTCATTAGCTGTGCCTCACAGGCCCTGGAGCTCACAGACTCCAGTAGTTGTGGGGCACAGGCTTTAGTTGCTCACAGCATGTGGACTGGGGATTGAACCCCTGTCCCCTGCATTGGCAGGCGGATTCCTATCCATTGTACCACCAGGGAAATCCCATGTGATACGTCTTAAATCGACATTCCTGGTGAGCAGGGAAGGGGTGTGGGAATAGAAGACATTTGTTGAATCAAATCATGTGTTTTCTTCATGCAGTGATATATTCTTGACATTAAAAGACCAACTTCAGGCTGGGGAGTAGCCTAAGGCACTGTTGCACATAGCAATATAGGCAGTTATTGATCTGAAGAATTAACCTCAACGGCTGTTTCAAGGAATAAGATGCATCTCTATTGAAGGAGGCTGGGAGAATCCTGGAGACTGTCTGGACACATTGGCTCTGACCCTGGATCGGGGTGGTGCTGTCCACTGAGGCTGTGTCAGTCGGTGGTCCCTCTGGTAAGACCATCACGAGATAGGACCAGCCAATTCCCATGCTTCTGCTCCCTCATGCTTTGCTCTTTAAAAAGTAAATTTCATAATTTATAAAAAATTATATTTAAGTAGGAAATTAAAATCTCTCTGTTTATAAAAGTGATGGGGCGCTGTGTGCCATGCTTAGTTGCTTAGTCCTGTCTGACTCTTTGCAACCCCATGGACTGCAGCCCACCAGGCTTCTCTGTCCATGGGGATTCTCCAGGCAAGAATACTGGAGTGGGTTGCCATGCCCTCCTTCAGGAGATCTTCCCAACCCAAGGACTGAACCCAGGTCTCCTGCATTGCAGGCAGATTCTTTACCATCTGAGCCACCAGGGAAGCCCATGAATACTGGAGTGGGTAACCTATCCCTTCTCCAGGGGATTTTTGTGACTTGGGAATCAAACCGGGGTCTCCTGCATTGCTGGTGGATTCTGTACCAGCTAAGCTACCAGGGAAGCCCATAAAAGTGATATACTCCCATAATAAAGAACATGGAAAATGTAGAAAAGATACCAAGTACATAAAATCATCTATAATAACACCAGACAGAGACCACAGAATTAAGAGTCCGGGTGATTTCAACTGGATAGAATGATCATAAATCAGCATGATGACATTTAAATGGGATCTCAGGGGACTTCCTTGGTGGTCCAGTGGTTAAGAATCTGCCTTCCAATGCAGGGGACATGAGTTCGATCCCTGGTCCAGAGAGATCCCACATGCCATGGAGCTACTAAGCATGTGTGCCATAGCAACTGAGCCCACATGCTCTAGAGCCTGTGCTTTGCAACGAGAGAAGCCACCACAGTGAGACACCCACCACTAGAGAGTAGCCCCTGCTCTCCACAACTAGAGAAAGCCTGAGCACAGCAACAAAGACCCAGCCCAACTAGAAGTAAATAAAATGGATCTCAGCTCAGTTCCTCAGAGGGAGGAGCCCGTGAAGGCAAGATCAGTGCTGGCATGGAGAAGGGGAGGCTTGGATAGAGCAGGCTGAGCGAATGAATGAAGCCAATGAATGCATGGAATTAAGGCAGGATTCACCAGAAGAAATGTGATAGAATTTCTGGGGGATTCATGTGGAATGAAATCATAGAATGGTCTGTATTCTAACAGGTGTTTTCTTTTCCAGGTTTACACATATTTCTGTACTTGTTTTCTTTCCGTCATTAGATTAATCCACTTGGGAGCTTGTCTCTCCTCTCTGCTAAGTTAGTAGTTTTCACTTCTCACTGCCCACCTCCCCACAATTCCTTCAGAGTGCGCACTCGCACGCACACACGCACCCCCGCCCCGAGGTTTTTCACAGATCACATTTTTTATCATCCTTTTGTCAAGAAAAGTGTACATTTCTGTCCTGTATTAATCAGTTCCTCACTAGATATACAAACAGCATCATATCTGCTGGAAAATGTAAAGCAAGAAGGGGCTGCAGTGGGAGGGAGCAGCCCCTTCTCTCCACTTTCTGGCTGCAAAACCATTTGGGAAGCTGATGGAGCAATCGTGGGAGGTGGGCTCTATAGCTGGAACACTGCCTTGGAGACCCCTTGCTGGTTTCCTTTTTCAGCTGTTTCCTTTTCTCAACAGATAATTCTCTGTTAGCTAATCCAGGGCTCCTGGGATAGAGCTCCCTCTTCTAGTCTCACCTCCGTGCCAGGGACATTTTCTTGGCACTTGAAACTGAAGCGATAGATTGGCAGTGGGAGTCTGCTTGGCTAGGGGTAAAATAACCAATGATTGCACATAATTGCAGAAAACAATTTTGAATTTTATTAATGAGGTGCTCCAAACAACATCTTTTAGCCCATTGTCCCACTTAACAGCCAATTCACTGGAGTTCAGCGAGCTGTAATTTACATTTATCTTCCCCCATTGACAGCACCAGGCCCTTGTATTCTGTAATTGACACAAGTTGGTCATTTTCAGGGGTTGGTTCTCTCTCTAAGGATATAAAACAAACAGACTTGTTGGAGAGCTGCATTGATTTAGCCTCCTCCAGAGGGCCAGTTGGCTGCTTCTGCTGGAGCTTATTTTCTTTGCTGGGGAGAGGTGACGTGGGTGCAGAAAGCACCTCGGCTCAGTGTAATTGAGGAAGGGGCTAGAGAGGGAGGCAAGGGAAAATCTCTGTCTACAAAAGATACTTCTTCCCTTTGCTTCCTCTTACCCAGGGTCCAACATCTGCAGATGGAGTTGATTTTTACGGTACACGGTAAGGTTTCTGGGTTAGGGGTAGAGGTAAGGGGAGGGGAGGCTTTGCTGGAGTGGCTATAGACTACAGTTCCCCTCAGTGTCAAATAGAAAAATACGACATGTGTGGGTCACCGCCATAGGTCACCATGAGCTCAGCTGAGCCAACTCCTTCCTTTCAATATCTTACAGCTGAAATCTGTGAACACTTTCGTGTGCTTCGCTCTGGCTATCTGCTCTGTGCTGGGGACACAAGGAGTTTGAAGAAAAGACCAGTTGTTGCTGTTCATTTCACAGCCAGAATGTGAGCCCCTTGAGGTCAGGGATGTTGTCTTTCCTGTCCTGTCTTTGGATCTTCTCCAGAACCTAGAACACAGTAGACACTTGGAGGATGTTATTAGCAAGTGGATTAATAGAGGAGAGAAGACAAGTACAGATGTATATGCAAAACTGGAAAAGCAAAAGTACATGGGAAGGCCTCCAGAGGGTACAGAAAGGGCATTAGGACTCAGACAATGAAGGGGCCCCTTTTGTCTGGGGTGAGCCAGGAAGGCTTCATGAAAATGCCACCTGTAGGATGGGCAAGATGTTGACTGGAGAGTGGAGGCTGGTCACTGCAGGAACAGATTCAGAGAACATGTGTATGTGTAAGGAGCAATGCAAGGCGTGCCCTGGCTTTGAATGAGTGTTAGATGTGTGCAGGGAGAGAGTTGGGGGGGCTTCCCTGGTGGCTCAGTGGTAAAGAATCCACCTGTCATGCAGAAGGCCTGGGTTCGATCCCAGAGTTGGGAAGATCCCCTGGAAAGGAAATGGCAACTCACTCCTGTATTCTTGCCTGGAGAATCCCATGGACAGAGGAGCCTGGTGGGCTATGGTTCATGGGGTCACAAAGAGTCGGACACAACTCAGTGACTAAATAGCAGCAGGGAGATAGTTGCAGGTCACGGGGAAATGCAGGCTGTAGGCAGGTCATGGGGGTCTTGAATGTCAGGCTAAAGATGGACTTGATTCATTGCCCATGAGGTTTTTAAAAGAGTTCTGAATGTCAGGTCATGCGGTCCTTCATATAGCGTGGTAGAGCTTGGGAGCTTTGTGGAAGATGGGAGGAGGTTAGAGCTCTGGCCCTTGAAGGGTTTCAGGATATGCTGGAGCCACAGGAAGGAGGATAACCGTTAGGCAAAGCACAGGAAAAGGACACTTAGAGAAATATCTGGAATGAGGAGCCAACATTCTCTGGTTCGGGGCATTTTGTTTTCTTCCCCAGCAGAGTTCAGCGTGATCTCCTTTCAGTTCCGAGGGCCAGGGTCAGGTCAGAACTGAAGCTGGAGGGAGGAGCAGCTGGGCGTCTGGAGCCTGGGAGCCTCTCAGGACACATCCGCTCTTACCTCCGTCCTGGTGCAGGTGGGGAACTCGGCAGGCTGCAGAGCGGGGCCCCGGGGCGGTCTCCACAGCCCTTCGCAGGTGCTTCTGTTCACTGCAGGAACGAGGCTCGTCCTGAAGAAGAGGTGTTTGAAGCAGCCTGGTCTGTAGCTTTTTTCTTCCCCAGAGAAACCTCCCAGACCGAGGACATCCTTTCGTCAGACACATCTTCCTCCCACAGCCGCACCTTCTATTCTTCACCACTGGGATGCTCAGTTCTCCTCCGGAAACCACAGCCCTATTTGTTTTTCGAGACCAAAAATATATCCTGGGGAAGCATAGCAGTTTTAAAAGCTCACACCAAGGGAATGTTTGTAGGGGCTTTGTGTTTTCTTGTGGTAATGTTTCCCAGCGATGGGCCTGAAGGAAAAAGGCTAGCCAACTGTTGCTAAACGCAGTATTCCCTTGTGACTGAAAAGGCCGAGCTTCCAGCCAGACCGGGGGCACTCAGCTGGGCGTGGGGTGGGAGCAGTCACCACAGGATCCCCAGATGGCGGTCTGGGCTCCTGTGTAGCCTGAGGCTGTCCCACCAGTGATGCAGTGGAAAGCCTCTCCCTGCTAAGGGCCACCATCCAAAGGCACGGAGCTGTCTCCCTTCCCCACAGCCGTCTAGCTTTCTGCCTCCTGTTGTTCAGTCACTCAGTTGTGTCCAGCTCCTTGTGACCCCGTGGGCTGCAGCACGCCAGGCCTCCCTGTCTTTCACCATCTCCTGGAGTTTGCTCAAACTCATGTCCATTGAGTCGGTGATGCCATCCAACCATCTCATCCTCTGTCATCCCCTTCTCCTGCCCTCAATCTTTCCCAGCATCAAGGTCTTTTCCAATGAGTCAGCTTTTTGCATCAGGTGGCCAAAGTATTGGAGTTTCAGCTTCAGCATCAGTCCTTCCAATGAATATTCAGGGTTGATTTCCTTTAGGATTGACTGGTTTGATTTCCTTGCAATCCAAGGGACTCTCAAGAGTCTTCTCCAACACCACAGTTCAAAAGCAGCAATTCTTTGGCACTCTTTCTTTTTTATGGTCCAACTCTCACATCCATACATGACTGCTGGGAAAACCATAGCTTTGACTATACAGACCTTTGTTGGCAAAGTGATGTCTCTGCTTTTTAATATGCTAAAATGATCTGGTTCTGGAGGCTAGCAGTCTTAAACCCAGGGCAGCTGAAAGACATGGTAACCTGGGGAGGAGGACTGTGGAATCCCATTTCCAGTCTGAGCTGGGGCTTTTCCGTGCACACCTGAATGGGGCCTGCCCAGGGATGCGTCCTCTGGCAAAGGCCTTCTTATGTGATGGTCATGTTTTATTCCGGTTATGGATACATGTTGTTCATCATATTCTTTTATGCTCCTTTGTATTTCTGGTGCAGTTCACGATAACTTTTCATAAAGAAAAATTTCTCTTTTCTTCCTCTTCTCCTCTTCCTTGCCCTGTACTAGTTCTAAGTCGCTTCAGTTGTGTCCGACTCTTTGCAACTCTGGATCGTAGCCCACTAGGCTCCTCTGTCCATGGAATTCTCCAGGCAAGAATACTGGAGTGGGTTGCCATTCCCTCTTCCAGGGGATCTTTCTGACCCAGCGATTGAACCCGTATCTCTTACATCTCCTGTGTTGGCAGGCGAGTTCTTTACCACTAGAGCTACCTGGGAAGGTGTTCCCTTTCTTTACTCACAAACAGAGAAAGAATTCTGTATCAGGAACTAACTGTTAAGTTCTCTCTTGGGAGCAATCTTTTCTCCTCTATTCCTTAGAAAATGTGGTCTGCCTTGTTGGCACCAAGCCACATCACTTTTGCTTTCCCTTCAGTGTGCACCCTGGAGATGGGGTACCTAGGAGAGAGCCCAACATTGCCCCTCCCCCCCTACCCCCCCAGAGAAGATCGTCTGCCTGGGAGTTTTGAGTCAAAGTGGGAGGTGATGCATCCTCTGGGTCAGTGCCTGGTGATGGTGTATTTGGAGCCTTCCATCATGGAAGCCCTCCCCAGCATCCCATTTGGGAGAGAGGTGTCCTGTTTGTCTCCATTGTAAGGGTGAGAATTGGGGCCTAGAGAGGTTAAGTGGCTTGCTCATGGTAACATAGGAAGCGGCGGAGCTGGGACTGGACATGCTGAGTTCTTGCGCAGCACCCTGCCTCTTCTCCAGTCCTGTTCTCTCCTCTGTGATGGATACACATCCTTCAGGTCCTTTCTATCTTCTGCTTCATCCCCCACAATTCTAGGGGCCCCTCCTGTTCTCCCCGCTCTTGACAAAGAGATTGTGATACCCGGAGTGAGTTTAGAGGGCAAAACGAGTCCTGGTTTTCTCTCCCTTCCTCCCCCTAGGACTCAGCATTGCCCCAGATCCTACTTGGTGGCCTGGCTTTGCCTTTCTTCTCTGGTGCATTGAAGAGCAGCAGCCCGGTAGGCTGTATTTGACTGTCCTGCCAGTGTGAATTCAGAATTTGCCCTGGTTTTGGAACTGAGGTCTGCACGCTTGGTGTAACTTTGCGTGAAGTCACCAGAGAGGTGTCCCTGTGGCGGGACCCCGCTGCCAGGCTTGCATCATCCTCCTTTACCCCTGATACTGTTCCTCATGGGTTGCTCTTCAGTGGAGTACCGGCCACTTAACGAGTACTTAACACCCACGAATTGAATACAGTTATTCTATAGCTGGCATTTTCCATGACTATAATTACAAAAGGGTTCCAGCCATCATTTACGGGTGTTCTCCCTGGAGCTAACAACTGAGTGATAAGTTGACCCAGTTTGTTTAAAACTCAAGTTAATAAACAACATTAATGCATTTTTAGGTCTATTGGCCAATTTTAACTTAGTGTGGATTTCCAAGGCGGGGAGAACCCCTGATGTAGCCAGGCGTTATTTTTTTCAATTAACCTACTTCTGTTTGGATTTTTTTTTTTTGGTTCAGAACAATTTGGGTCAATCTCAGATTTTTACGAATGAACCTCTGGAGCAAAAGAAATTAAGTAAGCCCGACGGGGGCTCTGTTACCACAATTAACCCTAAAAGACAGGCTGATGAGGGGCTTGGAGAGGGGCCATCCGACCACTTCAGGCCATCTCCTCTGTGGAGACCCTGGTGGGGCGTCCTCTTTTCATGCTGACTGCCTGGTTAAGTAAACACTGCATGTTATAACGCCTCCGAGGGGTTCACATTTCTCATGCTTTTTCTGCTTTTAGAGTAAACTGTGTTCTCTCGTCTCCTGAGTAGAGGGCTCAGCAAACTTCTTCCTCCCAGGGACCACTGATGGGGTTCAGGGATGAAAGAGACTTCCTGGGGCAGTCCTAAAGTGGCGCCAAGGAGAAGGGACGGAGAAGTGGGTGGAAAGAAAGGGACCAGGAGTGGATGACGGAGCCAGGCTGCCTTCCTTGTTCGGAGGAGGATCGCTGGGTCCTGGGCTGATGATCACGTGCCGGGTTGGCATAACTTCTTCCTGACTCAGATGCATTTACTGCAGTGTGGATGCGCGTGCGGCCCCACGCTGGGCCTTCAGCTTCATTCCTTGTTTAGATGATGGAAGACGCCTCATCCTTAGTTCCACTGGACCTCAGGGCTTCCTGACTGGGGATGGAGCTTGGGGCCACCTTGAGATAATTGTGGCATAGTCACTATGTCAGAATGTGAATTTTTCTAAAATTTGAAATCTGCAGTGCAGTTTCCTCCTGTTCATACAGTACGACTCCTACAGTACTTCTGTATCCCTTCCTATGACCTTGATTTTTCTTCAGAGGGACCAGAAGCTAAAAGTTTGTTAGCAGGGAAATCTGTTTCAGGGGAATGAAGGATGTGTAGATGGTACCTACACTTCTGAGTTTATAACTGGGTGGATACTTGATAGATGGGAGAGGCCTTTAAGACAGATCCTCAGTAGCTGAGAATCCCCAGGCCACCTGGGTTTCACACTGCCCGCTGCACAGCCCGGTCTCCCCACTAGTAAACAGATCCTTGTGTTCTCGTGTGTGGTATCTGGACCACGGGCATCACAGAAATGCCCACACCCAGGAAACTACTCTCTCTGAAGTTGATTTGTAGTCTCCCCCAAGGTCTGGACATGTTCCTTCTGGAGACTGGTGCCTCCTCTGCTTACCTGCCGACAGGTCTGCACAGCTTGGGCCTGAGTTAGAAGCACAGTTTGTTTTAGGAGCGCAGTTTCTGTTTCCCAGGCTCTGTCTCCAGGGGATTGGCCTAGCATTGCCCAAGCCTCGAATGGTGGCTAATGTCCTGTATTATGGAAAGAGAACACCCAGCAAAGGCAACTCTAACCTTCTCTTAGTAAAGTGAAAACTCAAAGAAGATGGTCACAAACACTTTTTGTATTCACACCAATATATGTCATTTTGTTCTAGGCAAAGTATATTATGTTTTTCCTACCTGGTAGAACTCCATAAACAAATTGCATTTGAATAGAATTGACTAGAAACTTAAAAGAAATTTTAAGAGAAAAGCCTTTTCCTTCCATAAATGTATGTTGCTCTTAGGTGACCAGAATAATCTCGTTTCTACTGAAATGGCTGATGCTGTTCTGCTTCTTTGAATGTCAGATGTTAATTTAGATCTCTCTTCTCTAGCCTCTGAGGTCATGTGGAATAGACGTCTTTGGTATTCGTGTATATGGGCTGCTATACTTTTCTGACCTGAAAATTTATGAGAAAATTAGCATTTTTTCTTTCCTCCACTCTCTGGTTTGATTGTTCTCGTCTTCTTTGGGTGAATCTTGCATTGATGTTTTGTTTTTGTTGTTCTATCTCCCTCTTTTTCTTTTCTTAAATGGTCGACATATGGCTTTAGTTCTATTTTCCTAGAATTTTTCGGACTCCCGTAGTTTCCAATTTATTTCTGATTTTTACTCTCAATTTCAGCTTAATCTAAACCAATAAATATTTTCTAATTGCCCATCATGTTTCTGCATGACCTAAAAAAATAAAAAGATGAGTAAGATGTAGTTATGTCCTTGTGAAGCTTGTGGTTTATGGTGATATGGAAGAAGAAAGCAAGTACATAAATAACAGGAAGACAGAATTTGGTAGGTGCTAAGTGAGAAGTGGCATCTGGTCCCATCACTTCATGGGAAATAGATGGGGAAACAGTGGAAACAGTGTCAGACTTTATTTTTTTGGGCTCCAAAATCACTACAGATGGTGATTGCAGCCATGAAATTAAAAGATGCTTACTCTTTGGAAGGAAAGTTATGACCAACCTAGATAGCATATTAAAAAGCAGAGACACTACTTTGCCAGCAAAGGTCCGTCTAGTCAAGGCTATGGTTTTTCCAGTAGTCATGTAGGGATATGAGAGTTGGACTGTGAAGAAAGCTGAGTGCCGAAGAATTGATGCTTTTGAACTGTGGTGTTGGAGAAGACTCTTGAGAGTCCCTTGGACTGCAAGGAGATCCAACCAGTCCATTCTGAAGGAGATCAGCCCTGAAGGTTCTTTGGAAGGAATGATGCTAAAGCTGAAACTCCAATACTTTGGCCACCTCATGCTGAGTTGACTCATTGGAAAAGACTCTGATGCTGGGAGGGATTGGGGGCAGGAGGAGAAGGGGACGACAGTGGATGAGCTGGCGGGATGGCATCACCGATTTGATGGATGTGAGTTTGAGTGAACTCCAGGGAGGCCTGGCATGCTGCAATCCATGGGGTCACAAAGAGTCGGACACGACTGAGCGACTGAACTGAACTGAACTGAAGTGAGAAATAGAGTTTCCCAGGTTTCACCAGTGGTAAGGAACCTACCTGCCAACACAGGACACCTAAGAGATGTGGGTTCAATCCTGGGTCAGGAAGATCCCCTGGAGGAGGGTGTAGCAACCCACTCCAGTATTCTTGCCTGGAGAATCTCATGGACAGAGCCTTGCAGGCTTCAGTCCATAGGGTCACACAGAGTCAGACACAACTGAAGCGACTTAGTATGCATGCACTAATGAGAAAGTCTGAAGAACAAAATTCTGTTAAGAAGAGGGAGGCAGGATGCCTCCTGTCTGCTGGGTTTGAATTTGGAAGGGCTTCGTTGAGAGGGCAATTTCGTATTGGACCACAGTGAGGCTGCTAGGATTGCCTGTGTTTTTCTGCTTAAATCTTTTCCCTTTCATTTCTCCTCCTTTTCCCAGACCAAAACTCTCCACCTGCTGTGTGTACTTTACTGGTGTCAGGTGGTGATGTGCTCAGGTTTGACTTAGCCTGGTGCTGGTTGTTGGCACCGGTGGAAGGCTTCTCGCTGACCCACCAGATACCCCACTGTGACATGGTCTGAGGAACCTTATTTCACTGGAATGTTGTGTGGATGTTTGGAAAAAGTGCTGTGAAGAGGATGCAGTTCCTGAGGCAAACAGGGCTCCCTGATTATTGAACAGCCCTCTTTGAGACTAGAGAGGCGACGGTGCTAGTCACAAAGGAGATACCTCTCTTTAGGACGTGTGGAGACAGAACTTTGCTCCAAAAGCCATGGAGCTTTTCCTTCTCTGAAGATTCATGTCATTGGTTAGTTCACTCACTGACACTCCCTCACTCACCTACTCACTTGCTGTTCATTTCTTCAAAACATACTCATTCAGTGTCTGCTTCCTCCCAGGCGTTAAGCTAGCTGGGCTCCAGGATGCAAGAGGTAATTGGGCCTGGTTTCTACTCCTTACAGTCTTACAGTCCTTTGAGGATGTATTTTGGACCTGAGAAGCTGGGATCGTAGAAATTGGTTCTCTGTGTATCATCTCTGTATTTTTGTGTTTCTTTAGAGACTGAACATAATCAGTGTCTTTTTGGACTAATAATGTTAGTTCCTTAGGTAATTTGAAAATGTGCCCTAACCTTCTTCAGCATTTAGAATGGCATAATTTTGGCATGCCCTAATCTTCTTTTCAAGATGATCATAATGAAAGGAATCAGACCCCCCTCATCATAGTTACACCGCTCATTATGTTTTTTCTTTCTTTTTTTGCTCATTATGTTTTAAAAGAGATATCCCTTCTCCCCGAGTTCTAATTTTATTGTCATTACCTGCTTAAAAGTATTAATGAGGAATAAAACCACCCCACATCACACTGATGGCTTAGAAAGATCAACCATCATTTCCATTTCTTTTCATGAAGTTCCTTGCACGAGTGGCTGTATCTGTGACAAAAACGAGGAACAGGAAAAAGATCTGACTCTTATGCTCACCAGTGGGGTGGACTCAGAAAGTGACAACCCTTTACCCCACCCTGCCCCCACCCTGTCCTCAAGAGCTCCTGAAGAACAAAAGGCAATTCATGTCGCAGAATATTACTTCTGTCACCATAGCACCGAACCATTAAAAATAAAACTGTCCCTGAAGGCAAAACATTTCATTTATTTTCCTTTGAATGAGTAACTTGTTTATTAAGATGAACTAAGTGGCTAAATCTAGATTGTATGCAGGCAGGAAAAATTGATTTATTGTAGCCTTTCAGAGATCGTGCTTTATGTTCTCAGGAATTATCTTTGGATTTTAAATGAAGAAGAGCTCGTCGAGTCGGATGGGGAGTCTGGCCCCAGCCAGCTCTGCAGCGGGTAATGCAGTGGTTGACCTTTGTTCTTTGGTGGATTGGTTCTTTTGGACCAAGTCAGGGTGTTGAAAGATTTAGAGGCTCAGTGATCTTCAAGGGAGGCTATGTTCCTGCCTCCGTTGCGACTACAGTTTTCTTAAACTGTTTAATATGAAAATGTTCACTTTTGCCTTATTTCATATCTGAGGCCATTATATCACTGTGTCCTTGGTGGTTCTGGGAGGGGCTGAGGCTTTGTGGTTCCAGCCCAGAGGCATCCCTGCCATGAGGAAGCATGTCTGTCTCTGCAGGGAGGTCGGCCGCTGCTGTCTGCTCACCTGGGATATGATGGCCATTTCCCCTCTGACTGAGGACCCATTTGCTCTAAACTGGTGGAATTCAAAAGCAGACAAAGGTGTAAGTGGTTAAAAGGACCAAAAATGTCTGACAATTTAGCAGTGAAACAGGGGACTTTTTTTTTTTTTAACCATAACAATCTTTTATTTTAAAATAAATTTATTTATTTTAATTGGAGGCTAATTACTTTACAGTATTGTGGTGGTTTTTGCCATACATCGACATGAATCAGCCACAGGTGCACATGTGTCCCCCACTCCTGAACACCCCCCAACTCCTTCCCCACATCATCCCTCTGGGTTGTCCCAGAGCACCAGCTTTGATAATGTAGCAATGAAACAGAGGACATTTTGTTTTGAGTAAAGAGATTTTTAGTTCTGAACATTTTCTTACCTTCTGTTTAGTTGTTATTTTTCCTTATAACATTGCAGCACACATATTATTTCTGTGTATAATCTCATGACACCCCCTGGCCTCCCAAGAATCCTAAGTGGTTGCCTGGTAAAGATTATGACCTCCATTTTCAGATGAGGAAACTGAAGCTCAGAGCAGCTTTGTGACTTGCTCAAGATCTTAATGGTAATGATGGTAATGGCTGCCTACCGTTGCACGCCTGCACACACACTTCCCCACACTTCATTATAAATAATAATGGCTGGCGAGCATTGCACACCTGCACACACTCTTCCCAGCACCTCACTGTGAGTAGTAATGGCTGCCTACCATTGCACACGTGCACACACACTTCCCAGCACCTCACTATGAGTAGTAATGGCTGCCTACCGTTGCACACCTGCACACACACGTCCCAGCACCTCACTGTGAGTAGTAATGGCTGCCTACCGTTGCACGCCTGCACACACATGTCCCAGCACCTCACTGTGAGTAGTAATGGCTGGCGAGCATTGCACACCTGCACACACTCTTCCCAGCACCTCACTGTGAGTAGTAATGGCTGCCTACCGTTGCACGCCTGCACACACACGTCCCAGCACCTCACTGTGAGTAGTAATGGCTGCCTACCGTTGCACACCTGCACACACACTTCCCCACACTTCATTATAAATAATAATGGCTGGCGAGCATTGCACACGTGCACACACACTTCCCAGCACCTCACTGTGAGTAGTAATGGCTGCCTACCGTTGCACACCTGCACACACACGTCCCAGCACCTCACTGTGAGTAGTAATGGCTGGCGAGCATTGCACACGTGCACACACACTTCCCAGCACCTCACTGTGAGTAGTAATGGCTGCCTACCGTTGCACACCTGCACACACACGTCCCAGCACCTCACTGTGAGTAGTAATGGCTGCCTACCATGGCACACCTGCAGACCCACTTCCTGGCGCCTCACTATGAATAGTAATGGCTGTAGTCATTTCCCTTTTTGCTACCTCTCTTGGTTATCACCATCTTGCCAGTTAGGTTTTAATATCGCTCCAGGTTTGCAATGAAGACCAGAAGGCACTGGAAGAATAAGTGAATTGCCGGAGATTAGCTGACTGGTGGCAGAACTCAGACTTAGTCCTGCATTCTCTCCCCAGTCCCAGTTTGGTAACACAGTGTTTGGGCGCCCTTATTTGTCCCTTTTACACATTGCTTCTGAAGAGAGCCCCTCTGTAGTTGAGTATACGTGTATCTGGTGCAGGGGACAGAGGGCAGAGGCCATGGCTGGGATCCCCAGGACTCTGAGGGCGAGTCCAGCTTCCCATCTGTGTGTTTGTGTCTTCTGAGTCATGAAATCAGGCCCCAGGGGCAGAGCGAGCCTGTGGCTTCTCAGTGAGGTGCATGCTGGCCACCCCAGGGCCCTTGGTCTGGTTTGCGTAAGGTAAGCAGGTGCAGGTTAGGCAGCTGCCTCCCCCAGGGAGCTCAGGTGAAAACAGAAGATGCTCCAAGGCTTGCTTTCTCCTCCCTGCTCACCTTTTAGCCCATCTGAAAGAAGAACAGAAGAGGGTGAGTGAGAAAAAGCAGGATGGAGTGGGGCCTGATGGTTTCCATGTAGCCAGTGGGCGATCTGCGTGTTACCTGTCTAAGGGAGAACAAGAACCAGGTTCCCCCTCGGCCCCATTTTTGGTCTGGGTGAGCCCAGGAGCACCACGGTGCGCCATGGGTTCCTGGAGATGGGGCTGCCCAGGAGGGGACACTCTCACTGTGTACTTCATGTGCGGGCTTTAGCTAAGAATTAATGAGCAAATAGGCTTTGTGCCTTGCCATAGGGAGAGGGTTTATATTCCCCAACTGATGAATTAATAAATAAACGAGTCTTTTTCAAAAGAAAGCTTGGGGCAGAATGAACCACCAAAAAGTTATTGGCTCTTAACTCCTGCTTTTTGCACATCTGACCAGCTCCTCTCGGCCAGGCCTGAGACCCTTTCCTCAGCTCCTGCTCACGTTTCTGCCTGTTGTTGGAACCCTCCCAAGACCGCATGTGCTGGGAGGGAGCATCCTGCATCCATCCCTGTTTTCTGGGAAGGTGCCCTTTCCTGAGAGTGGCGAATGTCTGACCTTGGGTTTCTTTATGTCTGTGTAAGAGGGGAAAGTGCTGTCACCACAGGAGACACCGTACATATACTTGCATTAGAAACTCGAGCACCAGCTGTGTCTTTGCAGTTTTCACCCCGATCGTTGCCATTTCCTGTCACTCTCCTTTTTCCAAGGTGGTTGTGATGAAAGAGGGCGGCAACCCCCACGCAGGCCACTGGGATGGCCCTGTCTAGGTCTCAGAAGGCTTCTGAGGTTGGAGCAGATTCCACTTTCTTTAACTCCTCTGGACAGCTCTGATCAGCCCAGACTCTGGCATGCTCCTTCACCTGCCTGTGCAAGAGGCCCGGTGAGGGTGGCCTTTCAGAGACCGGGTTTCTCCCGTGGAGCTTCTGTCATCTCAGCAGCACGTTGTCTATTCTGCACTGAAGGCCAGCGAGCAGTTTAGAAGGTGGGACCAGAATATAAGAACAGGGCAGTGTTTTCCTCCTTAAGAATTCTTTGTCTCCTACTGTGCAGCACAGGGAACTCTGCTCAATGTTTTGTGGCAGCCTGGATGGGAGCAGAGTTTGGGGGAGAGTGAATGCATGTATATGTATGGCTGAGTCCTTTTGCTGTGCACTGGAAACTATCATAACATTGTTAATCGGCCGAGTCGCTTCAGTCATGTTCGACTCTTTGTGACCCTATGGACTGTAGCCTACCAGGCTCCTCTGTCCGTGGGATTTCCCAGGCAAGAATACTGGAATGGGTTGCCATGCGCTCCTCCAAGGGATCTTCCTGACTCAGGGATCAAACCTGAGTCTCCTGCATTGGCAGATGGGTTCTTTACCACTACTGCCTCCTGGAAATTGGCTACACTCCAATATAAAATAAAAAGTTAAAAGAAAAATCTTTGTTTTTCCTTCGACAGTTTATACAGACAGTACTAATGACCACCAGTATTAAGGTATGCTGATCCATTTAAGTCTTTCGTGTATGTTCACCTTTCTCCCAATAACCCGGTGCGGTTTTAAGATGAGAATTTTTGTTCCTGGCTCCGTTTTTCACAGATGCAGGAACTGAGGCTCAGAGAGGTTAAGTGACCAAAGGATTGGAATGCAGGGTCCACTGTCTTCACATCCTCTTCTCTTTTCATTTCTCCTCTAGCTTTGGGTTTGGGAAGCCTCGTATCCCATGCTTGATAGGTAGTCCCATTGTTTAAGAGTGGAGAGTAGGGGGTGGTCAGGAGGCTGGTATAAATCTCATTACAGTTTGGTCATCTGTGTTGGTTGCTGGAGAATGAGGATTCCTCACTGACCCGCAGGCCAAGATAGAGCATCTCTCTCATTAGCGAGGCATCTCGAAGGGGTGAGATGCCTGACTGTGTGCTATTCCGATAAAGTGTGTGTGTGTTTGTGGTGGGGGCTGTGGGCAGGGTTGAGATATGTTCTTTGAGGCATAATTACTGTCTCTTGCCAAAAAACAAAAAGGGGATTGAGATTTTACAGCTGGTTTTCTTTAACTACCAGCAACACCAGCATTGTTTCAGGGAGCCGCAGAATTTCCAAACACAATGAAAATTCCAGGAGTGTAGGGTGGGGGTTTTGGGGCCTGGGGTGGGTGTGGACACACATGGGGAGGAAAGACCACAGCCTGAGCCGTTTTGTCCTTCCTTGGTAATGAATTTCACACAGCTTCACCATCCTTGAGTTTGTCTGCAGGATGCTCAAATTTAAGCCTGGGAAAGAAGGGAATGAGGAAGGAATAGGCTCCAGGGAATAGGGGAGGCCGTAAAAACCAAACATCGGCCAGGACAGGACCATTTGGCCTGCCTTCCCATTAACTGGTGTCCATGGAGGCTCCAAAGGGACATTTGTATGTGTAAGTTTGTTCATGGGAAATTAATTTTCCTCTCCCCAATTTTAAAAAGTATGCAATCTGTATCCAAATATTTTCAAAATAGCACCAATATTAATGGTAAGCAAGGGAGCTAATGTCACCAGCAAGTCTTGTGGGGTCAAACCCAAGAAAGAAAAGGAATAAACAAGCAGTATCAAACAGTAGCATCTTGGGAAACCATTTCCACGTTCCTGAGAGCTCTCAGCAATATTGATAACAAGTCCACTGGCCGTCGGGCCAGAGGCGGCCCTACTTTCTCTGAAGGCTGAAGGGAAGTGAAACAAGCTTTTCTTGATCCGCCTCTACTCTTGATGACTCCGGCTTTACGTGCGGCATTTGCATTTGGCTTTTCAGTTGGCTAGCTCAGGCAGCCTGACCAAATAGCTCAACAGTTGTGAGGGTCAGTGTTGGGCTTTCAGGTAAAATCTTAATAATGCCTTTATTATCCTTTGAAGCACAAGGAAAGTCAGGAGCCCTCAGTTCTAGGTCTGGCTGTGTGATGAGTTAATGGAAATTTACGGCCTGTCAGTGTAGTCAGACATATAGACACGAAGAGCACATACAAGGCAGAATGTGGCGAAGGCTGTCGGGGGCGCAGAGAAGGTGAATAGTAATTCTTCCAAGTTGTGAGGAGAATTTTCTCAGTTCTTTTATTTGCAGGAAGAGGTATGTTGTAATGGTTAAGAGGTATTACATGCCAGCTTAGTAAGGGGAGATAGAATCTCTCAACAAATGGTTCTGGAATGAATAATGCTAAATACCAGCATAGACTTCAGAGGAATTAAATGGTTGATCATAGAAAATGAAACTCTGAAAGGATGAGGAGAAAATATAGGTGAATTTCTATCTGATCTCAGAGTGGGGAAGCCTTATCTAACTATGACAGCAAAGGAAGAAAAATCAATGAGCACGCAAAACTGATAGATTGAGTTATAAATTACATACACAAGTGTATTCACAGGAGCACAGCAGCAGGACCTTGAAACAACCCACATGTCTATTGAGAGGATGATGGATAAGCTATAGAATTTTTCACCCAGTGGAATTTTTGTGAACAGCCAAAATTAATAACTACAATGACATACAGTAATATGTGTACATTTTAACAATATAATATTAAGTGCAAAAAAGGTTGCTCACAACACAATAGCATTTGAAAATTTATTTTTAAGTTGAGGTATATGGGCTTCCCAGGTGGTGCTAGTGGTAAAGAACCCACCTGTCAATGCAGGAGACATAAGAGATGCGGGTTCGATCCCTGGGTGGGGAAGATCTCTTGGAGGAGGACATGGCAATCCACTTCAGGATTCTTGCCTGGAGAATCCCATGGACGGAGGAGCCTGGTGGGCTGCAGTCCATAGGGTCGCAAAGAATCAGACATGACTGAGGTGACTTAGCACATACGCACAACATAATAATATTATTTTAGTTTCAGGTATACAATAAAAATGATAGCATGTGTGCTCCAAGTTTTAATATGAAACATTTCACACAGTAAAGTTGAAAGAATTTCGCTGCCCGTGAACACGTGTACACTCGCTGTCTAGTTTCCACCGTTAACACTCTACTGTACTTGCTTTACATACATAGTATCCACCCATCCTTCCTGTTAACGCAGTGGTTCCCAGTCGGGCTGACTGCCCTCAGGGAACATCTGACTGCATCTGAGGAAGAGTGCTATTTGCCTCTAGAGGGGAGAGACCAAATGCTGCCCAGCATCTTATGTTGCACAGGACAGGTGCCACCACAAAGAATCATCCAGCTCCAGCGTTCCTTGCTGAGGCTGAGAAGCCCTGCGTCAATCTATCTTATTTCTTGATGCATTTCATAGATCATTGCCTTAGAAGGATCTCTCATGGTCCCTCCTTGGCCAAGCTTCTCAGACCACCCCGTCTGTCAAGGCAACCACTGTTCAGATTGTTTCCACCGTAGATTACTTTTATCTGCCCTAGAATTGCATATAAATGAAGTCATAAAATAAATATCCTTCTTTGTGAGACTTCTTTCAGGTACATAGCACAGCAGACCTTAAAGTGTTTTATGGATCTCTGGGAGCATCTAAAACCCTTTCAGGGGGTCTGGATGGCACAGTAGCTTCATAATAACACGGAAACTTTTTTCACTCTTTATCCTGTGGTTGATGTTCACGTTGATGAGGCAAAGGAGATGGGCGGAAAGATGCTGGTTTCTGAGAATGGAAGCAGTGACATCACACTGTTCATAGTTATTGTTCTTCACCTCCACTTGTAGAAGAAGAAACCTGCATGACCTAAGAATGCCCCTGCTGAAGTTGTAAAAGCAATGAATTTTATTCGATCTTGGCCCCAGAGTATGTGTCCTCTAAGGATTTAGCGACAGAATGGGAAGCCCGCACGCAGTGCTGCTGCTGTGTCTCCAGGAATAGCCGGTGCCCCATTATTTGATTTGCAGCTGAACTAGCTTTCTTCTTTTAATAGGACATCATTTGCACCTGGAGGAACAAATGGCAGACAGACTCTGGTTTGGACTTGAGTATGTGGCAGAGGGAGCCTGTCACTTGAGATAACTAAGGGCCTTTATTACTATTGATAGAACTTGAACTTTCATATAAAAATTAAGAAATTGGAAACTTGTATCCTGATGAACTCGAGAGCTTCCCAACAACTACAGGCTCTTCTGATGAGATTGGTGGTGATTTTAATAAATGCGGTTTTTGAAATAGTGTCTCAGGATGTGTGTCAACATTTGGGAATTCTGCATAACTCAGTGAATTCTTCTTTTCCAGATGTCCTGTGTATGATGTTACATCAGACACGGGTAAAAGTTCCACTCCAAGTATCAATAGACCAATGAGTTCTCATGTAGTTAATAACAGAGCAAAACGCTTTTTGATATGGTTTCAGGTTCCACATTACAACTAACCTTTACGATAGAACCCCTTGTGAGGTTTTGGTTTGTATCAAAGATGATACCCATAATTATCTGAAAAGACTATTAAAATACTCCTTCATTTTCCAACCGTGTCTCTGTGTGAGGCTGAATTTCCTTTAGATATTTAACCACAAAAACTTACCACAACAGATTGAGTACAGAAGACTTGAGACTTGAACTATATCCCATTAAGTCCAACATTAAAGAGATTTGCAAAAATGTAAAAGGAAAAAGAGGAAGGGGGCATTCTTGGTTTTTTGCTTAGGAAAATATAGTTATTTTTCTTAAAAGTATAATTTATGATTGGCTTATTTTATTATATTTAAACAAATTGATACGGATATTAGAATTTTCTCATTTTAATTTTTGTTGCTATAAAATATAACCCCCATAAACAAAGGCTTTGGAAAGTCCTCAGTACTTTAGAGTGTAAAGTGATCCTGAGACCAAAACCTTTGAACACAGCTGACTTTGCATTTAAGATATACCGTGTTACTATATAGGTTGCTTATTCCTTTTTATAGTGAGTTGTATCTCATTGTGTGAATATACCACAGGTTGTTTATTCTACTGATGGACATCTGGCTCCTTTCAGATTTTGGCTTTTATGAGTAAAGCTGTTATGTACATTCTTGTATAAATTGTAACCGAGGAAGACTTGCTACCCTGTGCTCAACTGTCTTTTGAGCACAAGTTGACTGTCTTTTGCACAAAGATTTTATTGCAAATACCAAGACGACTGTCTTTTGCAGAGAGAAAGGTTTCATTGCAAGTTGGCCAAGCAGGAGGACAGGAGGCAATGCTCAGATCTGTGTTCCCATGACTTTTGAGGTGGGTATTTATAGTGAAAGTAGGGAGTAAGAGGGAAAGGGGCTTGGAAGTGATTGGTGGGAAGTAAGGGGAAGTTTCAAGAGTTCTTTGCACAGGCATGACTGTCCTTCATATCTATGCATGGATCACATGTGCAATTTTGGAGGTGGGCAGGTTCTATATATTACATGCAGTGGATTTTCATCCTGTGGTATCCAGAGTTCACTAGTGGTCACTGTAGTCCCTCAGTGTGCCTGTGTGATGCTCAAGCAAAGGGGCTGTAAGTGGTTATCTCTGTGTCTGCAGTTTCCCTGCTCCTCTGCAAAGTGAGATTCTGGCTCTTGACTAATCATTTTTGTTTTTACCGTATGGGCCTTGAGTATATAAGCCATAGGGTATGGTTTCCAGATCTTTTTGTGAGCATGTTTTTATTTCTCTGGGGTAAATTCCTAGGCATTGAATTGGGCTAGTCATAGTGTTGGTGTATATGTTTAGTGTGTAAGAAACTTCCAGATGGTTTGCCAAAGTAGTTTATTATTTAAATCCCCAACACAATGTATGGAAGTATTTTAGCCTTTTTGTAAGGTCAAAACAGCTATCTCTCTCTCACACACACTCAATTGCAGAATTCATATAGAGGAAATAATACTATATGAATAGGCAAAGAAGCGAGTAATGAGTGCAAGGTTCAAATGACAGCAACGCTGGTGGGGGTGGCAGGGAACTGGAATGAGGAGAACTGCACCGCTAGATATAAGGTGCAGAGAGCTCTATTAAAGCGCGGTGTTTTGGGGGCTTCCTTGGTGGCCCAGTGTTTAAGAGTCTGCCCTGTAGTGCAGGGGATACAGGTTTGATCCCTGATCAGGGAATTAAGATCCCACATGTTGCAGGGCAATTAAGCCTGTGCAGTGCAACTGCTGAGCCTGCATGCATCAGCAAAGATCCTGCATGACACAAAAAAATTAATTAATTAATTAGTTTTAAAAAGCACTGTTTTGTAAAACCAGGAGAGCAGTACCACACAGGGGGTTCTTTCTAATAGTAAAACACTTCCTAGAATTTCACTATTTGTGGCAGCAACATTTTACTGTCCAGTCTCTTGGCATCTAAGTCTTCTGAGGCTCCAGTTGTCTGTGAAGAATATCTCTGACCTTATGCAGGAGGGTAATGGGGAAAACAGACTTCTGCTGCTTATACTGGCTGCATCAGGAAAGAGGAATGGATGTGCCTGTGGCTCTCGCCATTCATCAGTTCCTTTTAGGAATCAGCAGCTACTTTTCTGTCAGGCTTCCCTCACCTATCTAAGTCCTGGAGTCCTTTGCTGTGGATTCTTCCCCTGGCTTCCAAGTCCTATAAAGCGAGGCCTCATTTAGCTTTGCTCAGAGCTATGCCCCCCCACCCCTAGTCCATAGGGGACAGAAAGGTTTAAGCCAGAGTTTATTTGCCCTTAGTAAAACAGAACGAGCTTTTATTATTATTATTTTAGGACTTGGGATAAAAAGGCCCATAAAAATGAGAGCATAAAACAGCTTTTACTGAACAAACATTATGCTGATTTATTTGTGAGTGAAATCTGAACCATATGGTCTAGTTTCCCTTAAAACGCACAAGGAGTTCGGGATTAAGGGAACAGGCACTTGGCAAATTTGTTTTGTGTTTCACTGAACATGTTGTGTTAAAAAAAATAGAACAAGGGTGCTGTTGGTGCTCAACTACTGTTCTCACAGTTGTTGAGTGCTCACTGTGTGCAGGAAGTGGTGCCTGGTGATTCACACCCGTTATCTCACTTAATCTTCACCACGATCCAGGCAGTCTGAGTGGTGGGGAGGGGGTGGGGAGCCCATTCCCTACCAGGTCAACAGTTCTGAGCCCAGGGTCCTTATTGCCTGTAGGGATTTTGGACAAAATGGGAAAGATCTGGAATCCAGGCTTTGTTCAACAGTGACGGCTTTTCGTCTTAAAATCCCCCAGCAGTGAAATGAAAAAAATGAGGATCTGCAGATCAGCTGGGCTCCTCAGACCCCACAGCCAACACACATTCTCTTTATTTAATGAGCTCCTCCCAGCCTAGGGCTTTTCCCGGTGGCTCAGATGGTAAAGAATCTGCCTCTGATGCGGGAGACCCAGGTTCGATCCCTAGGTTGGGAAGATCTCCTGGAGAAGGAAATGGCTACCAACTGCAGTTTTCTTGCCTGAAGAATTCCATGGACAGAGGAGCCTGGCCGGCTACAGTCCACAGGGTCACAAAGAGTCCGACACGACTGAGTGACTTTGACTTTCCCAGCTGAGACTAGAAGTAGGGTCTTCCCAACCATCTGAGGGCTCATTTTCTGTCTTGGCTACGCTTGCCTGGGTATCCCAGCCTTCAGTGTGTAATCCAGGGGAGCATGCATCTCTTGGAGTTCTGGAGAGAAAAGGCTGTTGTTGCAGAGTCACAGGCTGCCCTGTAGTTACTGTGATGATGTCGTGTATTTAAGCTTCTAATTTGCCCTAAGAAAGTGGAGACTCACTTTCTGTCTGTAAAGGTGGTCTAAGGAAAGAAGTTTGTTCTCCATTAGGCTGTTCCACAGACCTCTGGTTCCCTATCACTGGTTTGTCAGGTGGTATATTTCAGATTCTTGGAATTCAGGCAGTTTTCTCTGAATGAACTGTAGAGAATGGCAAGCTGTGAACTCAATACCCCTAGATTTAGGTCCGCCTCATGTCACCTTTAACATGTTCTAGGGCAACTTCTTTTTCAGTACCAGGTGACATTATTACCAAGAGCCAGTTGCTGAGGGGCTTGCATTTCCGGTTGAACTGAGCCATGGATACAAGTCTGAAAGGAAGGGTGGATGTCCCCGTGATGAGATAAGTCCCTGTTTACTTCCCTGTATGGTAAAGAAAAGAAGAAGCCCTTTTATTCCACAGCCAGAGGATTTCAAGTCTGCTAAAATCAACAGCATGACAAAGCCTTGCCTATGCCTTTGGCACAAGGCGACGGGTACACCAACATGATAGGGAAGCCCAGCTGTGTCTCTGTACCCAGGCCTAAGGCTGTGGCCTGCCTTCTCCTCCTTTGTCTCTCTCTCTTCTTTCCTGTTTACCCACTCATGTGGCACTTTGATGATGCTTGTGCATCTTGGATTCCTCGTGTGCAGAGCCACTGCCATCTCACCCTGCTCCTTGCTTTGTTCCAGCATGTGGAATTTAAAATCAATAACAACAGGAGAATGGGATGAACATGTTAGAATTTTAGACACATTGTTTCCTGAGCCACTAACTATTGCAGGCTTTGATGTATGTGGGTTATTTCCCAAAAATCCCTGTGTAGTTTTTTCTTTTAAAATGCTGACTGTATTTATTTATGATGTAAAATTTGTAGACCTTCCTTCAAAAGCCATTTGTACTAGCAGGGTCATATAAAGTGTATAGATTCTTTTTTTAAGGAAATATTTATTTGTTTATGTGGCTGCTCTGGGTCTTAGCTGTAGCCCTCAGGATCTTCAGTCTTTATTGGATGTATGGAATCTTCAGCTGTGGCACTTGAACTCTTAGTTGTGGCTTGTGGGATCTAGTTCCCTGACCAGGGATTGAACCTGGGCCCCCTGAATTGGGAGCTCAGTGTCTTAGCCACTGGACCAACAGTGAAGTCCCTACAACATGGATTCTACAGAAAATAGGGATACTGGGAAGACATCTCTCTTCACTTTCCACTGCTTCTTTTGCTGTCTTAGCAGCTCCTTAGTGACCCTCTTTATTTCCTACACTTAACTATTTCCATAACTGAAGTGACCTCTGTGTCTAGATATTTATAAGAGCTATCTCTAGGTCCTTATCTTCCCATGTATTCTGATTTAAAAAACAAAGGTCAATTTCTCCTTTTTAATTATAAAGTTTCCTTCATATTAGGACTAGAGGAAAGAGTAATAGTATTAATTATGGCAACAAAACCCACGCAGTTGTTGAATTGCTTACTATGTGCAGGATATACTGCTCAAGATTTACATCTGTTATCTCACTTAATCCTCACAATAGTCCTAGGAGATAATGTCATCCTCATTTTACAGCTGGGACTTAGCACTGGAGGTCACACACCTAGCAGTGGTGGAAGGGAGACAGAGCCCTGTTTTCCCGGCTCCAGAACTTATCCTCCAACCATGACTTGATACCATCTGCTAAAAAGTAGCCTGAGGGCTTTGACAAAAGTAAATAAGGTTACATTCCAGCTACAGGGTTTTTTTTTTTTTTTTTTCTTACCCATACCTCTCTGAATGAATATATTGTCAAATTCCCAAATTGTATTTTTAGGGGAAGTTTCAAATTTTTCTTCCAAATGATCTTTTAATGGCAGTATACTCTCTCTGCCTAGAATGATATAGATACAGTTCCCAATCCCTGATGGTCAGGAGCTCGGTACTTACTAGCTTTCAACTTGTGGATTTTCATAGGTAAGAATAGAGCTATGTGTGTGTGTAGTCGGTTGTTTTAGTCCTGTCTGACTCTTTGCAACCCTATGGACTATAGCCTGCCAGGCTCCTCTATCAATTGGATTCTCCAGGCAAGAATACTGGAGTGCGTTGCTATTTTCTCCTCTGGGGAATCTTCCTAACCCAGGGATCGAACCTGAGTCTCCTGTGTCTCCTCTATTGCAGGTGGATTCTTAACTCCTCAGCCACCTGGGAAGCCCAAGAATAGAGCTATACTCTAGAGCAAAATTTAGTCTGTTCACTGACGGTGCCCAAGAACTTTGTTTGGTCTTGGCCATTCTGTTTTTTTTTTCATTAATTTGTTGTATACTTTTCGTGTTCATGTATACTTTACCAACATTATCAGCCTCATCATAGTCTATGTGATGGGCACAGTCATTGTTGAAAGTGCTGTTGAAGGAAGTGTTTGATTATTGTTTAATGGAAGTGTTACTCTAGACTTAAAGGACCTGCCATCTGTATCTCAGTTTCTATTGTTTTCCAAATTTCTCTATTCATTTTCCTGTTGGTCTGTATAAAGATCAACGAGAGAATAAAAGCACTCATAATCTACTTCTAAAGTGTAACTAGGAGACAAAGAATACGATAAACCAGACATGTGTAAGTGGGGAAATAAACATCCAAAACCAGCAGAGCCAACTTCTCAGTCCCCTCCTCCATTCACTCTGCAGTGTGCCTTTGTTAAGATATGCACTTTTGCAACAGAAGAGGCATTCTTGAATTAAGTAATTAACAAGCTACCCAAATGATGACCATCCGGGTTATTTAAGGATGACTAGAAAATGACAAGTAACATGCATCAAAGTTGACTATAAGAAGGAAACAGAAATCGAGAATAAAACCTTTTCAGTGGAAGGAATAAAATGCTCCTTCTAAAAACAATCACAACTCAAATGAAAACTGTAACACTGCTTCCAACACAAACTGATTATCATTGAACAAGCATTTGAAGAATTAGGAAAAAAACCTCAAATCAGGAAATTGAAAATCTCAGAAGAGAAACGAAGTGGAAGATGGAAAACTAGAGATTGTGACATGCAAGAGAGAAATGGAAGAAAAAGACAAAATCATCTCAGAATTGAAGACAGAGTTACAAAAGGACAATTCAGATTCTACTGAAAATATTGAGAAGAGGAAAAAAATCAGTCAAGACAACAAAAATAAGCTAAAGAGCTGAAACGGATCAGAGACAAAGTGATATACAGAAGATAGGCAAAGAACATCCAACACACAAATATTTGAAGAAAAAAGCAGATCAATGGAATAAAACGAGCTTTAAAAGCTGCAATCCAAGAATACGTTCCAGGAAAAAGAAGATGCGAATCTGTATACTGAAAAATTTTACATGTATTGGGGAAAGTTTACTGAGAATGCTAAAATATGTAGAGGTTGCAAACGATAAGGAGGTGATAATACGGAGGAGGAAGAGAAGGGGGAGGAGGAGTGGAGAGGGGAGGAGGTTGATGCAAACAGCTCTCTGGCCTCCAGTGTTCATTGCAGCACTATTTACCGTAGCTAGGACATGGAAGCAACCTAGATGTTCATCAGCAGATGAATGGATAAGGAGATTGTGGTACATACACAAAATGGACTATTGCTCAGCTATGAAAAGAAATGCATTTGAGTCAGTTCTAATGAGGTGGATGAAGCTAGAGCCTATTATACAGAGTGAAGTAAGTCAGAAAGAGAAAGACAAGTATTATATATTAACACACAAATATGGAATCTAGAAAGATAATACTGATGATCTGATGTGCAGGGTGGCAAAGGAGACACAGACATAAGGAACAGACTTTTGGATACAGCGGGGGAAAGAGAGGGTGGGATGATTTGAGAGGGTAGTGTTGAAATACAAACATTGCCATAAAAACCATTTCCTGGGTGACTCAGATGGTAAAGCGCCTGTCTACAATGCGGGAAACCCGGGTTTGATCCCTGGGTTGGGAAGATCCTTTGGAGAAGGAAATGGCAATCTTCTCCAGTACTATTGCCTGGAAAATCCATGGACAGAGGAGCCTGGTAGGCTACAGTCCATGGGGTCGCAAAGAGTCGGACACGACTGAGCGACTTCACTATGTGTAGGATAAACAGCCAGTGGGAGTGTGAGGCATGTTGCAGGGAACCCAAAGCTGGTGCTCTGTGACAACCTGGAGGTGTGGGATGTGGAGGGTGGTGGTGGTGGGGTTCAAAATGGAGGAGACACATGTATACCCATGGCCGATTCATGTTGACATACGGCAAAACCCATCACAATATTTTAATTATTCTCCAATTAAAATAAAACAAAAACTTTCCCCTGATCCAACAAAGCAAAACACCAGGGCTTCCCTGGTGACTCAGTAATAAAGAAGCTGCCTGCCAATGCAGGAGACACAGATTTGATCCCTGATCCAGCAAGATCTGACATTCCTCAGAGCAGCTAAGCCTGTGCGTCACAACTATGGAACCTGTGCCCTAGAGCCCAGGAACTGCGACTCCTGAGCTCACGCACCGATTGCCTCTGCTCTGCAACAAGAGAAGCCACAGTAGTGAGAAGCCTGAACACGGCGGCTAGAGGAAAGACTGAACAGCAATGAAGACCCAGCACAGCCACAAATAAATAATGAAAATAAAAAACAAGCACACCCGGTCACTTAACAAAGGGAGAAAGTTAGGTTGGTATCAGGATTGTTGCTATCAGGCAGAACATGACATCAGTGAGACAATATTGTCAAGAAACTTAGGGAAAATGTGAGCCAGGGATTTTATTTCCAGTTAATCTGTCCTTAAAGTATCAACAAGATAAGACATTTTAATCATACGAAAACTCAGGGAGTATTGTACTAGCAAATTCTTCCTGAAGAAGGTACTAGAGGATTGGTATCAGCCAACTAAGAGATAACTAGAGAAATTTAACAAAATACCCGGTGACTTAATAAAACAAGTGGCAAAGCTACTTGGAAAAGGACCTCGGATTTCTGAGATTAACTGGATGTAATCATCCATAAGATCCATGCTAAGAAAGTTTAAAAAATTCACGGAGCCAAGTTGCGGTGTTTTCACCAAGTCCAGAATCTCTGAGGAGAGTTTCCGACAAGGCTTTGGAGGTCCTGGATTCCAAATATGAAAAGCAGGGAAAGAGAGAACTTGGAGGTGATTAATGGAGCTTTGGGAAGACCAGAAGCACTAATGGTGGGAAGAGATGAAAGAGTTTTCTAGGAAAAGAAGCAGAAAATTTGAATTTGGTAAATTGTTCTGAGAGAAGGCACCAAGGACATTTGAGAGTGTAGTTCTTAACAAAAATATTTTATGGTATTAAGGAGACAATACTCTTTAGTTGTAATTTGTGTATATTACAGAGCAAATCCATGTATACTACCGCCTTCCTTTGTTATCTAGACTTGGGAAGATCCTGATCTGGAAATGGTGGCAAATTTATGATACATGTGCTTTCACTGTGTTCCTCCCAAGTTATAAGCATTAATAATTGATCTTGGCCGTGGTTCTCTTTTTCACTGAACCCTAGTGACTCCTCAGAAGTCTTCTCTCCATAGCCCACCAGGCAACCATCATCATCCTATCGGCATCTGTTGGAAGTGGAGATACACTTGCTGCCCTGTTTGTAGTTTCCTGAGTTAGCATCTTCATCTCGTCTGTGGACGCTAATGGGATTAAAGACATTCCCTCAGCCAGCATTTGTTAGTCACTTTGTAAACGTCAAGCACTATTTTAGGTGCTGGACATAACACAAATGATCAAGACACATCTGCACGAGGTTCTCAGAGCCCAGAAGGAATGAATGACTCTGCAGAGCTTGCTTGGTACATATATTACTCTTAAGTTATAGCCAGCATTGTAATGATGATAGAATACTTTGTAGAAAATCATGGAGTCAGACAGATCTCAAGTTTGGGGCATGGCGAAATATTATGCACAACTTATTAAAGCGGAAGCCCTTATTCTCATTCTATTGTACCTTGTTACTCAAAGTGTGGTCCAAGGACTAACATGTCATCACCTGGCGGCTTAAAAATGCAGAATGCAGAATCCCAAGCCTTACACCAAACCTACTGAGGCAGAAAGTTACATTTTATTAAGATACCAAGGTGAGTCAAATGATTCAAGGTGATTCAGATATTAAAGTTTGAGAAGCACTGTGGAGTGTGTTTAATAGAGCCAAGATTTATCATTTGCTACCATCAACGACAAATTCATATAAAAAAAAATCTTGTAACCAACCATAGGCATGTACTCCAAATATCAGCTTCTTTCTTCGCTATAGTTTTCTTATTTGTCCAATGGAGATACCATTATAAAATCTCATTTCTGTTAGGATCTGTTCTGTAGGTGGTGAAGATTTACTGAGGTGTAATACATGTGTGCATTCAGTATACTGCCTGGCTTAGTAGAAGTTTGTGAATGACATAATTAATATTAGTTTAATGGAAAATTGGAGATTTAAAAAAAGCCTTTCAGTACCCTAATATTTTTCCCAGTGCAGGAACTTCAGAACCAAGCTCTTGGCCCCTTGTTTGATACTTTTAAGTAAATAGCCAATAGTATGGTACCAAAAGCACCCCTGCAGGCCTGGGAGGTACCCACATTTGCATGCAGACTCCCAATCACACACACACACACACACACACACACACACACACACACACACCCCACACGTGTGCCAGGGGAGACCATCCCTGGCTCCGGAACTTGAGTGGGGAGCTCTGTCTTGCCCTTTATGGAGGTCTCCCAGGTCCCACTGCTACCTGGCCACCCCTACTTTTTCCTGGGAGCTAGAGAACCAGGCGGGAGTTTTCCTGGCACTGCTGGTGAGAAGCAGTGTTTCCTGGGCCACGTGTGAGCACTCCTGGCTGGAGGACAGCCCAGAGCTTTGGTGCTTCCTGGGGGATTCCAATGAAAAGAGGAAACCTGGGGGCAAAGGGCTGATTTATTCAGCTGTGAATGCCCGGGTCTGCGGGTTTGATGGTAAGCTTTGAACTTGTATGAACTCAATAGGGGGCTCCCTTCTAGGCATCTGCAACATCAGCCTTCTCTGGAGTGTCTCTGAGAGAGTGAAAGCCTGTTGTGTTAAAATGCTGTGCCCTACACCAGCCTGGCGGCCAATCTGTCCGGCGCCTGGTGGCCCTCAGGCCCACTTGGCAGGGGGGGCCATGGCCTTCTTGCTTTTCAGAAGGCAGAGTCTTCCGAAGAGGTGAATGGACTTCCATAGGCACCTGTGTGGTGAAGTAGGCGCAAGGGACTTTTCCGTCTCCTTCCTCGGCTCACTGCACGGCATTTAGTCGTCTGTGGAGGGGCAACTGCTGTACTTAGTTTTGCAGAGCTGAGGTGTTCAAGGAAAATAAGTATACATTGGAATTCAGTAAATTAGATCATTACTGTCTTATTTTAAGGTTGTATTATGAAGGCCATGTTTATTAGAGGTTGATGTTCTTTGCCATGCAAAGTGAAAGTTTGTTATCAGTTAAATCAGATTTGCTTTTTAATTCCCATTAAGTAGGGGATAGAAAGGAAGAGTCCACAGAGCATTGAAAGACTTAGTATCGTAATGCTGGAGGACAGTATAAAGATCCTGCAGTGTCCCTGTGTGAGCTGGGAGCTGTGTGTGCAATTTTAAGACATGTAAATGGCATACAGGGCTTGTCATTTGGTTTCTCAGCAGCTTTCTGAGTAGTTAAGAAAATGCCAATTGCCTTCCCCAAACACCACCACCACCACCACAAGTTGCCCGCACACAGTATATAATTTATGTTTTGATGGGCAGATTGTGAACAGGTAAGAAAGTTAAGCATGGAAGTGCTACCTTCTTATCTTGGTTCCATCCCACTGTGGCTCTCTGGGCACTTTAGTCTTAAGCATATTGAACCTCATCTTTTTCCATCCTTTTCATCCCTGTAAGACAGGAATGAGTTGTTACCTGCATCGCAAGCTTATAAAGGATATCGCATATGACATAGCCTGCATCACAAGCTTATTGCATATGACATAGCTTGGCACAGTGCCTGGGACGTAACTGATGCTCAATAAATACTATAATCGTTAATATGGGAACTATACGGTTTGTTATTTGGGAGAACATTGTAATGAATTCCTTTATAAATTTATAATGATATTAATCAGTTCTGAATTATATTTGTTTTATAAATTAGAGTTTGGTATGGTGAGTTTTCTTCAAGAATATCTGTCTTCTTTGTGTAATGCACGATACTTGGTTTTTCCTTGTACTTTCTTACTTTTGGTAAAAAAATCTGAATAGAAAGTGCAAGTTGCTCAGTTCTGTCTGACTCTTTGCGACCCCATTGACTATATGGTCTGTGGAATTATCCAGGCCGGAATACTGGAGTGGATAGCCTTTCCCTTCTCCAGGGGATCTTCCCAACCCAGGGATTGAACCCAGGTCTCTCGCACTGCAGGAGGATTCTTTACCAGCTGAGCCACCAGGGAAGACTCTAAAAACACTAGAGGGTAGAAATGCAAGTACATGATACAGAGTCCTCTAATGCTAGAGGTAAGGGGAGGGACTAGCGAGTTTCCCTGGATGTGAGCTGGCCAGGGAGCCTTCCTGTTTGGCTCAGAGCACATGATAGATACCTAATAACTGTGTGTTGCTCGATTAAACTCTCGAGATCACATAGCTCAAAGCTCTCATTTTGCAGATGGAAAAATGGGGTACAGAGGTGTGAAGTGACCACTCGATATTATGTAAGACGGAGCTGGGACTGGCACCTCTGGTTGGTGGTGATGATCATAAATGTATCTATGACTCACAGAGCAGCTGAATTCCTTGGGAATGAAGATTGTGGTGCCTTAAGCAGCACCATGCCTGGATGCCCAGCTTCCTCCCTTCTGCCCTCCCTCCTTCCCAACTTCCTTCTTCCTCCCATGCCATCACCCCAGGTGGTGTATCCTTTGCCAACACCAGGACTTGAACAAAGACAACTGTGACCTACAGATTGGATCCCCTACCACACGCCTCTGAAGTCCATCCTTGGACTAAGACTGTGGCAGATGTGGGTGTGTTCCCTCCCTTCTTTACGGACAGATGGCACATTCCTATTTCTCTGATAGCAAGTCTGCTCTCCTGCTACCGATTTCAAGGTGCCGTTGGTTCCTGGAGGCCATCTGGATGGAGGTTTCATGATGGGGAATGTGCTTCTCCAGCACCCAGAAGCCTGGAGCATGTAATGGTGCCAGCGATCACGCAGCTGTGGTGATTCCCTGGCTTCGGGAAACTTGTCCTGGTGAGCTGTGATGCTGAAACTGGGGCCCAGGGGCCCGTGAAGGAGTGACGTTGCTCAGCCATGTCTGATTTGTTGCGACCCTGTGGACTGTAGCCTACCAGTCTTCTCCGTCCATGGGATTTTCCAAGCAAGGGTACTGGAGTGGGTTGCCATTTCCTTCTCCAGGGGATCTTCCTGACTCAGGGATCGAACCCAGGTCTCCCACATTGTAGGCAGATGCTTTACCATCTGAGCCACTAGGGAAGGGGCCCGTGAACATCATGGCAAAAACCAGGATGGGACTCCCCAGTTTTACAGCTTTCAACTTTTTTGGAAACAAACACATTTCCCCTGCTTCTTTGCTGCTGGAGTCTTTTGCTGGCTATCTTTGGAACAGAGTGCTTTTCTTTGGATTATTTGAGGGAATCTGCAACTTTCTGTACGAATAGGAAAATCGTTACTTGCAAGTTGCAAAACACCAGTCTTTTTAAATGTTCATCAGTCATAGAGGACAGAACTTCCTAAACTCTCTGTGGTCAAGGATCAGTTTCAGTAATTTCCAGTACGCTGCATATTGATAGGTTTCTAAAATACAGTACAAATGAATTACTACAAAAATTAAGTAAGAAACCTAAATTCATAGAAAATATAAACCCTCATTTTTATGATTGGAAGCAAGATATATCTTATATTCAAATTGCTACAGACGGTTCTAAATGCTTTCTTTTAATGGCTGTACTTTTCTCTAGGAATCAGTAGGCTGTCTGCAGTCATAACTTTGAGTAGCCCTTAATGAGAGATACGGCTTCTTATCTCAATGTTTTTTTTTCCACATATGCTAAAAGTTTTATTTTCTGCCTCACTTCCCCCACGCCCTCCGAATCCACTGATTTTACTTCCCTGATCTTAGAATGGCCTGTGTGACCTGGAAGCCTATGGCGCTTAGTGGAAGATGGAAGTGGGGAGGGAGGAAATGCCGCTGCTTCCTGCGGCAGTTGGCTTGTTCCCCCTGAGAATGAATTCCTGTTCTTCTTGCATCTATGCAGATATTTAGCTGAAATCCCACGGAAAATAATGATACTGCATATAGCAAAAAAGGGAGCTATTGCTCTGAAGCCGAAAAAAAAAGGTCATCTGATTCATTTTCCAGAAGAGCGACATTTTAGTGCTATACTGGGATATGAATTCTGTATTTGCATTGACTTCTATTAAAAACTTATCAGAGGAAACGTCCCTGGCAGTCCAGTGTTTAAAAACTTTGCCTTCCAGTGTAGGGGGTTGTGGGTTTGATCCCTGGTCGGGGAGGTAGGATCCCACATGCTTCAGGGCCAAACCAAGAAATGTACAACAGAATTAATACTGTGACAAATTCAATAAAGACTTTTAAAATGGCCCACATTAAAAAAAAAAATATATCAGAAATGCCATAATAGGTGAGTGGGACCGATTTTGGATCCATGCATTAGGACTATGGTGAGTATGATGATCTTCTGAACTTTTTGTGTTTTTCCATCCAAAAGTTATCTTTCATGACAGTGTACTTTTCTTTGTCACGTCAAGAGTTCCTTCCTGTGAAAGTCACCATCTTCCGTGAAACCCTGGAGTTTTTCTGAGGCCTGGTGTCCTCCTGAGTCCACCTTTGCAGTGTTCATTGCCACCTTTGCTTTGTTTTTATTTTCCTGGGGGGAGGGGGGGAGGGTAACCAGGTCATGGTAACTAGGAGAGTGGAGTTGCAACATCACCTTACTACTGTGTGCTGTAACATCGAAATTCCTGAAAACTGTATTTTGGGGTTGGTAGAATTAATGTTCTACGTCATAAAATTCTGGAATTTAAAATCTGAATTATCCCGAGTGTGTTCAGAATAATGTGCATAAATGCACATATAACACACACGTGTGCATAAGATTGTGCTGTGCGTGCTCAGTTGCGTCAGCCGTGTCCAGCTCTGTGTGACCCGATTGACTGCAGCCTGCCAGGCTCTCTGTCCATGGGATTCTCCAGGCGAGAATACTGGAGTGGGTTGCCATGCCCTCCTCCAAGGGAACTTCTTGACCCAGGGATTGAACCCGCATCTCCTGCATTGCAGGCAGATTCTTTACCACTGAGCCACCGGGGAAGCCTGTGCTTAGGGTTACTGTGGAGAAACACCATTCTGCTCAGGCTCCGGTGTTTCTGTTTAGTCTTTTCCCTTCTAGGGGAAGCTTTCAGAAGCAAAAGGGACTCACAGTATATTAATGCTTCTACGAAGAGCTTCATTAGGGCTGGAGGTGAGTGAGCAGCCAGCAGGGAAGAGGAGCAGCAGGGCAGTTTGGCTGAGACTGTCCTGTCAGCTCAGCCGTCCTTGGATGCAGGAATGTGCTCAGAGGAGCCAGGAGAAGAGGATGCCATGGGGAGGAGGCCAGAAAGTCCCGGGGAGCTGCTGGGGGGGGGGGGGGAGGATGTGGCCTAGTGGCACAGGGAGGACGGAGGCCAGTCGGAGCTTTGTGGGAAAGAGCCCCAGGGAACTCACAGAACCGAGAAGAGGACTTTGCCTGGATGGAGCTGGAGGACTCTGTCCCCACCTTGGGGACCTGCCCCAATTTACCTCCCCTGAACCCTGGATCTTCATTGCTTCCTGTTCTTGGGTCCCTCAGGGCATTCAGAATATCCCCAAATCTCACCAAGCAGCTCTTCCTGGTCTCAGAACTTTCCTGTTGGAGGAATAATAATCAGGAGTAAGGAATGTCTTCCCTTGACCCCAATTAGTGTCAGTATTTCCTGAGTGGCTCCAAAGCACTTAGGGGATGTCTTTGCCACCAAGAGAAGCAAGGAGCCAGAGGTGAAAATATGATGGTAGCCAGAGCCGGGAAGGGGCAGCTGGGGATGAAGACAAAGCCTGAGAAAGCCCAGGCGGAGGGGAGGCAGTTGGCAGGCAGGTTTGAGATACTTGTTTGGCCAAAGGGAGCCAGCAGACCAGCTGTTGTGCAGAGATCCAGAGTCCCAGGCCCCTTGGGCGGGAGCAGGGCTCCCGGGTCCCTCGAGGTCACAGTCCAGGGCCGGGATCAGTGCTGGCCCCCATGTTCATTTTTCCCTACCTTGCAGCGTGAGGGCCCCAGGAGATGGTAACCTACCTGCGTCCTCCTGTTTGGTGCAGGGGACTGCCACAGGGCTGTGGGGTCAGCGGCCATGGCAGACTCGGGGGCCCAGGGCAGGCGCTCACAGCAGCAGCGGCAACAGGAGTCGAGTCCAATCAGTATTCGCTTTGGGGGTTGGCCCTAGTGGCTCCCCTTAGCCCGTGGCATGAGTGCTGCCCACACGCCTCACATGGCCTTCAGGGCTCATTCCTGACCTGGCAGCCTCATCTGTGGCCACTGGAGATACAGGGGCTTAATTGCTGTTCCTTGGATGTCCCAGGTTTTCCAGAACCTCTGTGCTTTTCAACTTGCCTTTCCCTCTGCCTGTAATGTCTTTCCTTGCTAGGGAATCAAAAGAGAGAAAAATGCCTGTGAGAGTTAAAATAGCATCATGATGTTCATGGTTATTTTTAAATAATGCAAACTATAGATAAGAATAGAGAATCACATGTTGAATGTCCATCCGCAACTTTATCAGATCTCAGCTTGCGGCCACATTTGCTTCAGTTCATTTGAGTTTAGTCTCTCAGTTGTGTCCGACTCTTTGTGACCCTATGGACTGCAGCATGCCAGTTGTTCATCAACAACTCCCGGAGTTTACTCAAACTCATGTCCATTGAGTCAGTGATGCTATCCAACCATCTCATCCACTGTCATCCCCTTCTCCTCCCGCCTTCAATCTTCCCCAGCATCAGGGTCTTTTCAAATGAGTCAGCTCTTCGCATCAGGTGGCCAAAGTATTGGAGTTTCAGCTTTAACATCAGTTCTTCCAATGAATATTCAGGACTGATTTCCTATAGGATGGACTGGTTGGATCTCCTTGCAGTCCAAGGGACTCTCAAGAGTCTTCTCCAACACCAATTCTTCTGTGCTCAGCTTTCTTCACAGTCCAACTCTCACATCCATACATGACTACTGGAAAAACCATAGCCTTGGCTAGATGGACCTTTGTTGACAAAGTAATGTCTCTGCTTTTTAATATTCTGTCTAGGTTTGTTGTAGCTTTTCTTCCAAGGAGCAAGCGTCTTTTAATTTCGTGGTTGCAGTCACCATCTGCAGTGATTTTGGAGCCCCTAAAAATAAAGTCTGCCACTGTTTCCATTGTTTCCCCATCTATTTGCCGTGAGGTGATGGAACAGGATGCCATGATTTTAGGTTTCTGAGTGTTGAGCTTTAAGCCAACTTTTTCACTCTCCTCTTTCACTTTCATCAAGAGGTTGTTTAGTTCTTCACTTTCTGCCATAAGGGTGGTATTATCTGCGTATTTGAGGTTACTGATATTTCTCCCAGCAGTCTTGTGTCCAGCTTGTGCTTCTTCCAGCCCAGCATTTCTCATGATGTACTCTGCATATCAGTTAAATAAGCAGGGTAACAATATACAGTTTTGATGCACTCCTTTTCCTATTTGGAACCAGTCTGTTGTTCCATGTCCAGTTCTAATTGTTGCTTCTTGACCTGCGTACAGATTTCTCAAGAGGCAGGTCAAGTAGTCTGGTATTCCCATCTCTTGAAGAATTTTCCACAGTTTATTGTGATCCACACAGTCAAAGGCTTTGACATAGTCAATAAAACAGAAATAGATGTTTTCTGGAACTCTCTTGCTTTTTCGATGATCCAGCGGATGTTGGCAATTTGATTTCTGGTTCCTCTGCCTTTTCTAAAACCAGCTTGAACATCTGGAAGTTCACAGTTCACGTATTGTTGAAGACTGGCTTGGAGAATTTTGAGCATGACTTTACTAGCGTGTGAGATGAGTGCAACTGTGCGGTAGTTTGAACATTCTTTGGCATTGCCCTTCTTTGGGATTGGAAAGAAAACTGACCTTTCCCAGTCCTGTGGCCACTGCCGCGTTTTCCCAGTTTGCTGACATATTGAGTGCGGCACTTTCACGGCATCTATCTTTTAGGATTCGAAATAGCTCAACTGGAATTCCATCACCTCCACTACCTTTGCTCGTAGTGATGCTTTCAAGGGCCCACTTGACTTCACATTTCAGGATGTCTGGCTCTAGATGAGTGATCACACCATCGTGATTATCTGGGTCGTGAAGATCTTTTTTGTACAGCCCTTCTGTGTATTCTTGCCACCTCTTCTTAATATCTTCTGCTTCTGTTAGGTCCATACCATTTCTGTCCTTTATTGAGCTCATCTTTGCATGAAATGTTCTCTTGGTATCTCTAATTTTCTTGAAGAGATCCCTAGTCTTTCCCATTCTGTTGTTTTCCTCTATTTCTTTGCACTGATCACTGAGGAAGGCTTTCTTATTTCTTCTTGCTATTCTTTGGAACTCTGCATTCAAATGGGTTTATCTTTCCTTTTCTCCTTTGCTTTTTGTTTCTCTTCTTTTCACAGGTATTTTAAGGCCTCCTCAGATAGCCATTTTGCTTTTTTGCATTTCTTTTTCTTGGGGATGGTGGTCTTGATCCCTGTCTCCTGTACGATGTCACAAACCTCCATCCAAGTTCATCAGGCACTCTGTCTATCAGATCTAGTCCCTTAAGTCTATAGAGTTGAGATGATAAAGACAGAGCTAAGGCTGTTTGTGTTTTTTCCTACTCCTGATTGTCTTCCTTAGAAGTGGTAGCTTTGCAAGTAACTTGTGATTGCCCTTCCCATGTTTGGTATTCATATTCTAGATACACATTTATACAACAAGTATTAGGACACAGAGTACCTTGACCTATTAAAAAGTTGCATATTAAATGTTGTGTGTGGCATTCTACATTTGCTTTTTCATTCAATATTGTTATTTTTGATATGTGCATGGTATTAGCTGCTGTGTAATATTCTGTTATGTAATCTGGTGTATTCACAAGTCTCATTTAGGGGTTTTGCCCTCTGTTACCTCCATTGCTGCTGTGTGCATTCTTGTATATGTCTTTTTTGGCACCTGTGTGGAAGTTTCTGTTTGTATACTGAGAAAGAGAGAGAGAAAGATAGGGAAAGAGAAGGGGGGAGAGGCAAGGAGGAAGAGAGAGAGAAAGAGAAAGGTGGGAGGTCGTAGGTTATACATGTCTTCAGTTTTACTCATTATTGCCAAATTACTCTCCAAAGTGATTGCGCCAGTGACACTCCCATCCTGTTCTCCCTTGCCAATGCTTTTTTTAAAAAGTAAAACTTTAAATTCTTGCCAATCATATGAGTGAGAAGTGATATGTCATTGTTGTTTTAATTAGCCTTTCCCTAATTCCTGGTAAGATTATCATCATGGTGAATACTTATTAGCTCTTTGGAATTTCCCCTTCTATAAACTGCCTGTTATCTCCTTTGCCTGTTTTTTTTTTTTTTTTTAACCTGATGCTTGTTTTGTCCGTGTTGATCTAGGAGTTTGTATATATTCTAAATAATAGTCTTCTGTTGTCTATGGCATGTTTTTACTTCCAGTCTGTGGTCTGTTCACCATGTTCCATCTTCTGTTCTACAGAAGTTTTAAACTTCAGTATAGTCACATTTACCCATATTCTTCTGTATTGTTTTTGCTTTTTGAATGTCTTATCTAAGAAAATTCTTCCTTAAAAATTTTTCTATATTTTCTCCTAAAAGCCTTTTTGTTTCATTTGTCTGTGAAAAATAATCCAAGATATTTCCATACTGTTTTTCATAGTGGCTACCCCAATTTACATTCCCACCAGCAGTGCACAAGAGTTCACTTCTTTCCACATCCTTGCGCACAATTATTATTTGTATGCTTTTTGATGATGGCTGTTCTGATAGGTGTGACGTGATATCTCATTGTGGTTTTGATAACATAATTCTCTGATGCTTAATAATGTTGAGTATATTTTCATGTGTCTGTCGGCCATCTATATGTCTTCTTTGGAAAAAATGTCTATTTCAGCTCTTCTGGATATTTTTTAATTGCATTATTTGTTAAAAGGAAGTTCCACCTAATCCAGGTTACCCGATGCCACCTGAATCAAGGCTCTGCTGTTTGGAATCATTGATTCTTCTGGGCTGGCGATTCTGTTATTTCCTCATTACCCTCATCTTCAGTAGCATCAACAGCAGGACTACTATTTAGCTGGTAGGCATACGTATGACCACACTGGTTGTTAAAATACTGAAACGCCATCACACAGTATCTGAGTCCAAGTCCACCCCACCACCCAAGCTACTCCTCTAGGATGTCTAAGACCGCCTCACAATCAGCAACTAAATGGTTAATGCCTGATACAGCAGGCAGTCTCTAGGACCCTGCCACGACTCTGGCTGGTTTATATCCTAGGAGGAAGACAGGCAGACAGACACAATCTCACCTCCCCACACATGCTCACATAGAGTCATTGAGAAATCTCTGTTGATTGACAGGTGTCCATGCCACAATAGTTGTTAAATATTGTGAATATCAAAATATCATGAAACAAAACGTAGGCCCTTTCTGTGGTTAGAAGACAAAAGAATTCTGCTGTATGCAGAGCTATGTGCTGGGGTTTTTAGAGACACTATAATAATAGATGGTGCATGAAAAGCTTGCAAGGCAGGGCGGAACACACACACGCAGCAACACACACACACACAACTTAAAGAAGCAGTGCGTCACCATATCACACTCATGTAGAGCACAAAGTGCTGAGGAGTCTGAGAGTAAGACGGAGCCAGATTGCTCTAGGGTGTAAACGATTTTCTTTCTGTGATCCTTACAGTGCCTGCCGCGGTGGCTACATAGGATTTTAGTGTGACGTACACGCTCAGTTGTGTCCGACTCTTTGTATCCCCATGGACTATAGCCCGCCAGGCTCCTCTGTCCTTGGGATTCTCCAAGCAAGAATGCTGGAGTGGGTTGCCATTTCCTACTCCAGGGGATCTTCCTGACTCAGGGCTTGAACCCACATCTCTTGTATCTCTTGCACCACCTGGGAAGCCCCAGGATTTTAGTAATTATTTTAAAATGTAATTGATTGGAGGAATACCAAGTCAGTGATTTTTTAAGGCAGAGTGTGTTGATGGGAAGAGAAGAGAGGCAAACATTGTAAATGAGAAGGGCCTGGGCAGGGGATGCTGCTGTGGGCCATCACAGTGGTGAGCTTGAGTCGTGGTCAGTGGGCCTGGGGGAGGCAGAGGGGGTTGGCAGAACTCTGAAGGCTGGACATGGAATTTTGCATTTAATATGAAAAACAGTAAGAATTCTATGATGAAGAAATACTAGCCATGGCTTAAATTAGCAGGTGGGCTTTTTGCTCCAGAACAGTTACAACTCACCTCTTTGGAGGCGTGAGGACACAGAAGGAGGAGCCCCCACCTCAACCACATACATTCACAGCCCGCAGAGAGCTTTGCCCTCTTTTCTCTTGCTCTGTGTACTTTTCTGACCCCTCTGTACTGAGATGTCACGGCAGATGTCCGCAGCTCAGCAGAGCCCACATTAGCCCTGGTTCCAGTGCTCGGTCTCACTGCGGGACCAGAAGATAAGGCAAAGCGTCTTCTAATAGTCACACCGCCAGCGGTGCATACACTGCTGTGAACATTCAAATGGTTTCATTATCCTCTTAACATCCTGGGTGAGTCTGAGGCTTACAGCTAAGATACATTGCTTTTTTGGTCCCTGGAATAAACATGCTGACAGTACACTTTTATACCCCAAATACCTGAGTGCCTTGATGAAGATGGTGAGACCTACTTGGGGCTGTCAGCAATATAACTTGGAGCACTGGCTGGCTTGATAGTGGAAAGGGCCTCTGCAGGGACTGCCTTCAGAGATCTGAGAGCCAGTGTTCATCACTACCTTCTGCCCATCTGCAGGAGGGAAGAAGGATCTCTTACATTACTCAGATTGCTCCAGATTCTCACTGTGTTTCCATGACTGTTTTAGAGTAGCTTTTACATAAGAAGATGCATGTTATTTGGCCAAAGACTAAACTGAGGTTACTTCCTGAACTCGGGCATAATACTTAACCCAAATCACTCATGTTTAATGATTGCCAAAGTAGTAGACTTGCTTTTGAATGCTCCACCATCGTGAAAGTTGTAAGTGCCAAGAGCTAAATGCTAATGAGCTTGAAATGTTCATGAGTGCTTCACAGCAGGGATCTAGGCTTAGACAACACTTTGTGGTTTTTATGGTTAAATTCTCTCATAAAATCTCTCTTTAAGCTAACACGTGATTATCCCCCACAGTAGTTTAAACTGAACTTGATTTGTGGATTTGCTTTTTTGTTCCCCCTCTCTTTTCTGTTTGAGATATTTGTCAACAACATCTGACATAGCTTCTCCTATGGAAATAAACACTAAATGACATGTCAAAGAAGTAAGTGTAAATCAGTTTATACCCCAAGCAGAAATCAGATGTTGGGATGTGAATAAAAATAATCTTCTATTCATTTTTTTTTTTTTTTCATTGAAGGCTTTGTGGAGATTTAGTATCTCTGGAACAACTTCTGTAGGATACTGTGGAGAAAGATGCTTGAATTTAGGATGAAGAAAGTGATTTTGCTTTAGCTGAGTAAGCTAGGAGGGCAGGGAGAGCAGTGAAGGAAGAAGCGCAGGGGCATCCATAACACAGGGTGGGTTCCAGTGGCCAAATGGAAGTCCTGTGGTGTAAATAATGCATGTCAGCTTCCTGCTTTGTGGGTCTAGGTTAACATGATTTAATTTAGACAGTCAGTCCACAGAACTGATCTGGGAAGGATCACTTTGTTTGGGGGTTTGTACAGGACAGGTTAGAACAATACTAACATTTGATCTGACGGTAATGTTAACTAGCGTATCTGTAAATTGATATACTGAGCAACTGAAGAAATTCTGTTTTCCCACCTAGTAGAAGGTGCTAACTCAGTTGGTAAAGAATCCCCCTGTAATGCAGGAGACCCCGGTTCTATTCCTGGGTTGGAAAGATCCCCTGGAGAAGGGATAGGCTACCCACTCCAGTATCCTTAGGTTTCCCTGGTGGCTCAGATGGTAAAGCGTCTGCCTGCAATGTGAGAGACGGGTTCGATCCCTGGGTTGGGAAGATCCCCTGGAGAAGGAAATGGCAACCAAAATCCCATGGACAGAGGAGCCTGGTAGGCTACAGTCCATGGGGTTGCAAAGAGTCAGACACGACTGAGAAACTTCACTTTCAGAAGGTCCTATACTATCTGTTTTGAATGTGACCCTCCAAATGTTTACTATTTTTTTTTTTTTTTTTTTTGCTTCAAAAAACTTACTTGGCTGCTTCGACTCTTCATTGCAGAATGTGGGGTCTTTCCTCGCAGCTTGTGAGCTCTTTGTTGTGATGCGAAGGCTTCTCTCTAGTTGTGGCGTGAGGGCTCAGCAGTTGCAGTGCACAGGCTTAGCTGCCCCAAGGCACGTGGGATCTTAGTTCCCCCACCAGGGATCCAAACTATGTCCCCCACATTGCAAGGCGGATTCTTAACCACTGGACCGCCAGGGAAGTCCCTAGGTACCTTTTCTTTAAAGGTTGAGAAATGTTCAAATATTTAATTCTACTGTTGTTGTTCAGTTGATAATTCATGTCTGACTCTTTGCAACCCCATGGACTGTAGCACGCCAGGCCTCCCTGTCCTTCACTATCTCCTGGAGTTTGCTCAGACTCATATCCATTGAGTCAGTGATGCCATCCAACTATCTCATCCTCTGTCATCCCCTTCTCCTCCTGCCTTCAGTCTTTCCCAGCATCAGGGTCTTTTCTAATGAATTGGCTCTTCACATCAGGTGGCCAAGTATTGGAGCTTCAGCTTTAGCATCTCTCCTTCCAGTGAATATTCAGAGTTGATTTCCTTTAGGATTGACTGGCTTGAGTCTATAGGAAATGATATTATATGATCCATGTAGCTTCCATCCATATTTAGCATTGCCATATTTGCCTCAGAAGCATTTTTTGATATTACCATTACATGTTGCTATATTCTCTCTTTTTTTATTTATTTGTTTAGGTGTGTTGGGTCTTAGTGGCAGCAGGTGGGATCTTTGTTGCATCATATGGGAACTTTTGTTGCAGTGCCTGGACTCTGTAGTTGTGGCACGCAGACTCTGGAGCCCACAGGTTCAGTAGTTGCAGCTCCTGGCCCCCGCTGCCCAAAGGCATGTGGGATCCCAGTTCCCTGACCCTGCGTTGCAAGGCGAATTCTTAACCACTACACCACCAGGGAAGTCACTCAGATGCATTTTTAGTGTAATAAAACATTGTCAACGGCTCCCCCTTTTATTGCCCTGTTTTCTTCCCTGGAGATAATGGAAATTAGCCTCATCTGTGCTTTCATGGATAATTGCATAGCTTTCTATGTAGAGTACTATATAGTAAGAGTTTGCTGTATGTTTTGTGTATTTTAAAGTCATTCATAATGGTAACATACTCTACATATCCTTTGAGAACTTACTATTTCAATCCATGATAGCCTCAGGATTTATCTACTGATTTAGTTTCTTTGACTGTTTAACTTTCTAATGAATGACTACACCATAGTTTACTTAGCCATTCCTCTTTTGATGGACACTGAGGTTGCTTCCAGCTTTTCACTATTACAAGCAAAGCTTAATACACATTCATGTGCGTTAGTATTCCACATATATCTTGCTCACATAATTTGCAGGCTCACAGGGTACACACAACTTCAGCTTTACCAGATGTCGCTAGACTGTTCTCCAAAGACATTTGTCTACAATAAATGAGCGTGAAAGGGTGTTTCATGATTTTAACTTGCATTTCCCTGATTCCTGGTGAGGTTGCTATCTTTTCTAGTTTTATTAGTCATGGGACTTCTCTCTTCTAAAAATAGTCTGTTCATTTCCTTTGTCTATTTTTCTCATAGTGTTGCTCACCTTTTTCACATCCATTGGTACAGCTGAATTTTAGGAGGTTTCAATGTATGTCTTTGATGGTTTTTGTGTCCAGGGTCCCCTGTGACACAATAACCAGGAACTCGGAGAGCTCAGGACAAAGTCTTAACAGCAAAGATTTATTACAGCTAAAGGATACAAAGAAACATTATCAAAGCGAGAAGGAGCATAAGGTGAAGTTCAGAGGAAACTAAGCACAAGCTTCCAGGACTTCCATTCCTGCGGAGTCACAGGGATGCACTTACTTCCTCTAGTAACAAATTGTGGCAATTAATATGAACTGTACAGGGAAGCTTATTAGAGACTCCGTGCCCAAGGTTTTCCGGAGGTGCTGTCTGTGGAGGCACCCTCCGGCGAGCCCATGCAGAATCCCAGATTCCCAGAGGGAAAGCTGATTCAGCCTAAACCACAGTGTGTGAACAAACAGGTTAGGCAGGGAGCCACTCATAACAGTTCTGGGAATGATGGGAAACTTCCTGAAATCCAAGTTTCCAGAGGCCAACCAAGGGCCAGTTTTACAAAGAGTCCTTTCTAAGGACACTAGTCTCAGATCTGCTATACTAATTATATTCATTTCAAATATCTTCCCCTAACTTATGTTTATATTGTCTTTTGTCATAAAGCAGTCGTATCTATTTCTTCTTCAATGCTTTATAATTTTAATGTTGTACCTAAAAATATATCCTTGCCTACCTCTTTCATAAAGTTCCTTACCTGTTTCTCTAATATATTTTACGTATTAATGAAATATGCAGCAAATTGGCTAAACACTTATTCAGCCTAAAACTTTGTGGATTCTCTTGAATTCTCTGTGTAGATAATCATATTGCCTATAGTTTTGACCATCTTTTCTTTGTGGCTCTTATTGATTTTTCTTGTCATATCTTCTAGTTATTAGGTTCTGTAGTACCATGTTAAATGGGGGTAGCGATAGTGGGCATCCTTGTTCTAAAGTTTTTAAAGAACTGCATCTCACATTCAACCCTTAACCATGATATTTGTGGTGTGAAGTGGGTCGATATCCTTTTTCAAGGTAAGGAAGCTTTTGTTCCAGTTTGCTAATATTTTTAAACTTTTGTGAATGAGAATTGAATTTATAAAGTGGCTTTCTACATCTGTTGAGGTGATTATAATTTTTATCCTCAATATTTAATGGGAGAGCAACTTTAAGATATTCTCTAATGTTCAGCTATTCTTATAGTATCTGTGCTAAAGATGCTTTGGTTATCATCATTATTATTTTAAAAAATATTTTGCTGGATTTGATGTGCTAAAATTTTGTTTAAGGGTTTCACGTCTGTGTTCATTAGTGAATGTGGCCTATAATTTTCTTTCCTTGTCCTGTCCTTATATGGTTTGGTTTCAAAGTTATAGTGGCTTTGTTGAATGAGTTGTGGGAATGGTTCCTTTTTTCTCTTCTCTGGAAGAGGTTGCTATAAGATTGAATTGATAAAATTTGGTAGAATTTGCCTATAAAACTGTTTTGACATTGGGATTCTGTCAATTTTAACTACTCATTTAATTTTTAAAAATGATTATAAGACTGTTCAGTTTTTCTGCTTATTCTTAAATTGTATACAGATTAAATTTTTTTTGATTATATTGTATATGGAATTTTAAGTCCTACTTTTTTCCTTTAATATTATGGACATTTCCTGTGTCACTAAATATTCATCAAGAAGGTGACTTTTAAAGCATTTACTTTAGCAGTTGTTTCTTTATGGTTAACTTTATTTCTAGAATTTCTTAAGATTATATAGGTAGCGTGCATAAAGTAGCATAACTACAATGCTTGGCATATAGTAGACACCCAATAATTTCTGTTAGACATTGCACCCAGAATTAACCAGCTATTGGAACTTTCCAGAGCAAAAAGCTAGAACTTCTTCATGCTTTACAGAGAGAGGGTAAAGGTAGTCCTATGAAAATTAACAAAGGGAGGCGGTCAGTTTCCTTTTTGTGAAAGGAAAAATAGCACATTCTTTTTAAATGATGACTTATCTTTAAAATACATCCTGCCTGAACTGATGAGCTCAGATTTCTAGGCCTGGGCAATTTCTGTTGAAAGACACTTCATAGAGATTTCCAAAAGTACGTATACAGGTGGCGGGTTCTTAGTTCTGGGAGAAGAGTAACCTGGGGAGGACATTTTCCCCCCTTTTTATTGATTTCAGTTTATTAATTTCTCATAGAACTGTTCTTCAAAAAAATATATTTATTTATTTATTTTTGGGTGTGCTGGGTCTTTGTGGCTGCATGGGCGTTCTCTCGTGGCTAGTAGGGGCCACTGTGGGCGTTCTCTCGTTGCGGCTAGTAGGGGCCACTGTGTCGTTGCGGTGCGTGGGCTTCTCATTGCCGTGGCTCCTCTTGTTGTGGAGCACAGGCTCTGGGGTGCATGGGCTTCAGCAGCTGCGATGTATGGGCTCAGTGCTTGCGGCTCATGGAGCTATCCTTGAGGCCACACGTGGGGCCAGCACCGTTGCTGCGAGTGCATTCTCAGAGAGGCTGCACACGGAGCTGCGAGACTGCTGCCCTCCCCTGGGTTTATGCGCTGTCTCTGTCGGGTTGCAACAGTTGGACCCTTTCAGTGCTTGGCTTTTACAATAGGGCAGTTACGTTTCTTAAAAAAAAGAAAACTCCTCCCGTTTCTAGATGTCTAAGAACACTTCTTCCATACCTTCAAAATCAGTGAAGTGTCCAGAACCGCTGAAACCAGTGTCTTTCAGAGAAGAAGTCTCTGAAAACTCACACCAGGGTTCCTGATTGGAGCTGTGTGTAACCCATTTAGATTGAAATCAGAAATATGGTCAGGCTTGTAAGTTCTCCTTTTAAAGAGCCCTGGTGGATAATCATGTATTCTTTCTGAAAAGCGCTTTATAAGCCGTGTCTTGTGTGTGTTTTCTGCCTGATGCACTTTTTGCAGCCCACTGCCCACAGGTGAGCTGAGTGGTCCTTCATGCTGTACCGAGAGCACGTAAGATGGTTCTGCCACGCCTTCTTATGAAGAGCAATTTGGCTTCTTTTGAAACATTCTTGTCCTGATTAGTTTACAACATAATTCTTTAAGGCTATGTAGAATGAACTGTGTATGTTAGAATCAAACCTTTTTCTTTTAAATTAACATTTTTTAAAAAAATCTGGGGACATGGAAAAATTCCTTTTTCCTTTTTTATAAGATGGTACCTCTAATATTTTCTTCTCTTTTTTTTTCCTCCAGAGTAGCAGTTTCTAAATTGTTAGTCATGGTGCTTCTTTGGTGTTGCATAACCCATTTCTTTATGGTACTCAGAGTTAGCCAATGGTTGAAATGTTTCTTTGTGAAGTAGAAACGGAGAGGCGTAAAGCATTACATGAGTCACTTAAAGTCATCCTAAGACAGATTTCTCCAAATATTTTATTTTGTTTGGTTTCATTTACTCTTGATCCCCTGTTGCTTAAACCCTTTCCTCCTCCTCTTGCCTGTGCTGGAAAGTCCACTGGACCTGGGTGTATGACCCAGTTGTATGACCTTGAACAAGCTGTTTGACCTCTCAAAGTCTCAGTTTTCTCATCTGTAAAATCTAAGATCCCTTCTCCTCTGATGGCCAACTAATTTATGACAAAATTCGAACCCTTAAATCACCAGTGCTATAGGCCAGGAATATTACTGCCATTTGGGGATTTGACATAAAACCCGTATTTGCTTTTATGTAATCTGGCTCCATGAATATGCTGTGTGACATCTGTTAACCACAAACGTGAAATGGACACGTGCATTGTCATGACACTACGAGGCAGATGTCAGCCTTAAAGTCAGAAGACGCTATCAGCCTTGTCCAGCCCAGCAGTCTCCCTATCCAGGCCCAGGCCATCTCTGGGCAGCTGTAGTAGTCACTCCTCACCAGCACTTCTCAGCCTCTTGCACCCGAGGAGTCTTTGGTGATGCTGCTGGTTTTTAGGTCATGTGTGGCTTCACAGGTTATATCCCCCACATCCAGCCAGTACATGGGCGAGACTCTGAAACACTATTTTCTGCTCACCTCTCAACTAGCATGAAGAGATTGGTGAACTTTCTTTTCTTTGCCCCCAAATTCTTGTCCTGGTTGAGTGGCTCGTCAGGGGCCCATCGTCTGAAAGGCCTGGCCCAGGGCTGGAAGCATCACCGTGGCAGGGTCTCGGGTGGCGCAGGACCGAGTCCAGGTCTGTGATCCTGGCTGTTGGTCGGAGGGTTGTCGTGCTGACTCTCTGGAGGGGAGCTGGGAGCCGCCCAGACTTGGAGCCCTGGGGCCCTTGGTGTGGCCGCACTTCTGTGCTGTTTTCACTGCCATTTCCTCAGCACTGTCATCACCCCATCTTTTAAAAATTTTTATTGGACTGTGGTTGCCTTACAATGTTGTGCTAGTTTCTGCTGTACAGCAAAGTGACTCAGCTAGACGTATACATGTGTCCCCTCTTTTTTTGGATTTCCTTTCCATTTAGGTCACACCAAGCACTGAGTTCCCTGTGCTGTATAGTAGGTGCTAGCATCCCCTCTTCTAGGAGGCTGGAGTCCTAGAAGGCAGGACCAACACATAGAGATAAAAACACACTAGGCCACGTGGGCCAAGGGAAACTCAAGCTTCAGGTGCCAAAGTGCACGAGGAGGAGGAGTCTCAGGATCCCCCTGGGACTGAAGCAGGGGCACACTCCTGACCCACCTTGCTCGCCACATTTCCTTTGCTCACTGCCATGGGCAAACAGTGATGCTGGGCTTGGAGCAGGATCAAAGCTCATTCCTGGCTAACCTGCAGACGTGAGCAGGAAAACAAACGGGAACCGTAAAGCAGGGGGAGACTGAAATGAAAGTTGGTCTCACTGTGATTAGCAGCTGGCTCCTTTCCAGATTCCACCTGCTCTGTGTGGCGCTGCGGTGTCTCATTCCAAGTGTCTTCTCACAGAGTCTGACCCGGGGCCGTGGGTAACAATACCCTGGTGTTTGCCAAGGATAACAGTGTAGAGCGGCTCCAGCAGCAAGGTGGGGTGGGGCGGTGGCGGGGGGCAGCATGACATCAGAGCCAGTGGCCCCGTCGGGGGGAGCTGGGAGGACAGGGGCCGAGGCAGAGGCCGCCATGGTGCTTGCTGACTCACTGTACTTCTGGGAGTTTCCCAAACCCTCTCTGCTACATTCTTCTGCAATGCGTGAACCCACTTTGGTGCTTGGCATGTTGATGTGCCTGCTGGCATAAAAGGTAAAAGTGAGGCTGTGTTGAAATCACAGGTGCCCTTCATTTTTTGCCACAGATTCATGTGAATCAGACTTTTGCACGAGTCCTTCAATTGCCAAACCCAAGCTGCCCCCTTGGGGCTTCCCTGGTGGCTCAGTGGTACAGAATCTGCCTGCCAGTGCAGGAGACACAGGTTCAGTCCCTGGGTCAGGAAGATCCCCTGTATGAGGAAATGGTGACTCACTCCAGTATTCTTGCCTGGGAACCAGCATTCTTGCCTGGGAAATCCCCTAGACATAGGGGCCTGGCAGGCTATCGTCCATGAGGTTGCAAAAAGTCAGAAATGACTTAGTGATTAAACAACAAGCCACCTCCTCTGTAGGGGCAGCAGGTAGGCTAGAAAGTGTGTTAGGTGATAGAAACAGTAATGAATCAGGAGATATTTAAACTTTAAGCTCTGTCCTGAGTCTCAGTCTGCTTATCACTAGAAAGAAGAGGCACTGTTGGACTGGATGATTTCTTAAAATCTTTCCCAGCTTAGGTCTGTTTTTGTGTCCGGTTTGGAGCATAGCGCTGATCGCTGCTACCCAGACTGGAGGCTTAGAAAAGACCACACCTACGCACCCTGCCTTCCTTCCCCAGCCCCGCTGGGCTCTGCTGCGTCTCTCCTAGCTGGAAAAAGACTGGGGCTTGGCCACTGGAATGTACAGGTGTTGCTGGGCAGGGATGTTAGGGTCAGTTCCCTTAAGTGTCAACACCCTCATCAGATTAGGTGTCTGGATTCTGGAGAATAAGGTCCAGGAAGTGAACACATGGAGACTGCAGGATGGGGTAAGAATGCCCTGGGCCTTGAAAGTGTTGGTCACTCAGTTGTGTCCAACTCTTTGTGACCCCATGGACTGTAGCCCACCAGGCTTCTCTGTCCATGGAATTCTCAAGGCAAGAATACTGGAGTGGGTTGCCATTCCTTTCTCCAGGGGATCTTCCTGACCCAGGGATTGAATCCGGGTCTCCCAAATTGCAGGCAGATTCTTTCCAATGTACCTGACCACCAAATGCAAATGTCACTTCCTAGAAACCTGGAAACTAACCTTTCATAATGTTAAGAAACCATCTGCAGTATTGATAATAACTGAAAAAAAGATCTGCTTAAGAAGGATGAATCTTCTCTATAGAGTTTATTGAAGAGGGTACTGCTGGGGTATGGCATGGCGTGATGGGATGCTGTTTATTTTCTTCTCCGGAGGTGAAGAGACAGACTTCCTTTTTCAGTAGAGTGGAGGCAGGGGAGGCAGGAAGGTTGAATAGAGTATTGATGGAGTTGGACTCCCCCGGTGGACTGTTTGCCTGCCCCTTGCTGAGTTTCCGTGCAATTCAGGAGATGGGCCTCCAGAATCAGGAAGCCATGCTCGCTGCTCTGTAAGTGTGAGCAACCTTGGTCCTTTTTGTCATGAAGAAATGTCATTCAGGTCTGTATGGTAAAGCAATGTGGACTCTGGGTAGGGGCCGTTTAGGGGGCTTGGAAGTTACCTCATTGTTTCTCCCAACTTGCTGTGTGGTTCAAGGCAGTTGCTTAACTTCTCTGGGGTTTGGGTACCTGTAAGAAAGGAAATAAGAATGTTGGAGTCTCCCTAGAGGCCTGGAAAGAATGTCAAATGAGAATGTTTTGATGCTTTATAAATACAATACTCTTAATATAAGACTTCCAGTGAGGACTATAGGATTAACGGGGGCTTCTCTGGTGGGCCATCGGTAAAGAATCCACCCGCAGTGCAAGAGACTCGGGTTTGATCCTTGGGTTGGGAAGCTTCCCTGGAGGAGGAAATGCAACCCACTCCAATATTCTTGTCTGGAGAATCCTATGGACAGAGGAGCTTGGTGGGCTATAATCCACAGGGTCGCAAAAGAGTTTTACACGACTCAGCGGCTAAACAATAGAGGATTAACAGCGCTTGAAGCTCATGTCTTGGGTGCCTGTCACACGCCTGGTGCAGTGTCCTGCCCTTGAATGGCAGGAAGACGGAAGCGCTTCTCGCCTGTCTGTTACCTTCTGCCGAGTGTGAATGTCATGCTGGTATTTGTGCTGGGCCCGGATGGGGTAAGTGCTCACCTCAGCAAACACAGACCCAGGCTCCTGACTAGGGGTGTGCATCACTTAATCAGTGGCCTTCAGGTGCAGCATTTTTGCTGTTAGCTTTTTGGCTCAGCAGCCATCTTGCCTGCTACGCTTCTGTCTTGGATTCTCCATGGCACCTCACCCAGGGCGGTGAACAGCTACAGACGCTTAGTGATGGCTGGTTGACTGACGGCGCAGGCTGAGCAGTTAACCCTTGAATTTCCTGATGGTTCTTAATGTGCAGAATCTGAAACTGGGGGGCTACCAGTCATCCCTGGACCTAAGATTAGAACCATCTCTCTCCGCAGCACCTTGCCTTGTGTTGTTTTGGTTACTGATAAGTGTGGCCGGCATTTTTCAAATATCCTGTCTGAAGTGGGGCATGAAATACTCAAGGTGGAGCACGTCATTACTGCTGCTTCCACACTGGCAGACAGCTTGGTCCCGTCTGTGTGTTTATCCTTGGAGAGCCTTTCTTTCCTCCTTGTAATGTACACACCTAAATGCACTGGGATCAATATTGTAAGGTGTCCAGGAGACTACCACCTCCCAAAGTAACCAACTGAAGAAAAGACCGATGGCTGCTGATTTTGATTACTTGTTATAATTTTGCTCTGAATACATCTTACCTCCCTGTTGACTTTTTTTTTTTTTGGTCCACACTGCAAGGCTTATGAGATCTTAGTTCTCCAACCAGGGTTCAAACCCATATCCTCTGTACTGGAAGGCAGAGTCTTAACCTCTGGACCCCTAGGGAAGTCCCTCTTCTTGTTGACTAAGAGACATCTGTCTGTGCTTCACTTTTTCATTTCTTTTCCAGGTAGAGTCTCCAGTAAGGGGATGGTTTCCTAAAGGGGCCTCTCAGGAGTCCTACTCTGGAGGCAGAGGGGAGTTTTTAGAAGGATGGAAGGCAGATGTTCATTTCATGTACACATGTACCACCCGCAACAAATATCTCAGCTAGTGTTTAAGATTTAGTCAGAGAGCTTCATCCCCATGAGTTCATGTATATGTGTGTGACAGCTTTCAGAACCATACCTGGCACAAAATAAAAACTCTTTAAGTATTCATTGTCCTTCTTATTAATATTATTGTCATCTTTTACTTCTGGTCAGCATTTCATGGTGGGCAGCAAAGGGGAGTGTCACGATAAAGTGAAAACAGAAGTTAGTCACTCAGTCACGTCCAACTCTTTGGGACCCCATGGACTGCAGCCCACCAGGCTCCTCTGTCCATGGAATTCTTCGGGCAATAAGGGGACTTTAAAAGTCTGTCTCAGGGACCTCCCTGGTGGCCCAGTGATTAAGGCTCCACGTTCCCAGTGCAGGGGGACCCAGGTTTGATTCCTGATCAGGGAATTAGATCCCAATGTCGCAGCTAGAGATCCTGCATGCTGCAATGAATATTGAAGATCCCTCATGCTGAAACCAAGACCTGGCAGAGCCAAATAAATAAATAAATAATAATAAAAGAAGTCCTGCCTCAGACTAACTAGCGTCTACTTCTGTAGCCCGAGGATGAGAGGAGAGTTGTGACGGCAGGGGGGTCCCACCTTAGTAGTGATGCGTGGATTTAGCCTTGTGCCCTCTGGCGTATGCTCACACTTCTGACCTGTGCGTTTCCCTGATCCACCGCATTTCTTTATGACAGGGCCATGCCTCCAGCTGCTTCTCTGAGAGAAGGTGCAGACGCGTGTATCTGCAGTTCTGCCTCCGTCACACTCGCTGCCTCAGCTCTGGCTGGGTTCTGGCATTTTACTGCTCCCTTCCTGCTCTCCGGGCACGTCAGAGGCATGAGTGATGAACTGACACGCTCTAGTGAGTGAGCGGTTCTCAGAGTATACATGGGGGCCTTTGCAGAGAGGCTTGCCGATACACCTCGCAAACGCTGCTTGAGTACTTAGCACACACTGGGCACTGGGATAGGACTGGGGACAGGAAGCTGAGAGGCAGACCCTGCTGTTGATTTCATCCCCACCCTGCCCTCAGGAGCTTGGGCTGTTTGGTCCGGTAGCCGGCAGATTTCCCAGACCTGTTGGGAGAGATGTGACTTGTAAGACCCATTTCCTTAAAGAATTATAATTGTTGTGGAGGACTGTCTTTCTAGAGTCAAGCATCAGTCATTTGATGTCTGGGTGATACCAAAAAATTCATCTGGAAGAAAGAGAAGCCCAGTTAGTTAACAGAAGAAAGAGAAGCCCAGTTAGTTAACGGATGTCACGACGCTGAATAACTGGTTGGCCGGCTGGAATGAGCTGACTAGCTCTTTTGTCATCTTGGAGCCACAGTCTGCGTGCGTCTGCCCAGCTTTCTTACGCTGAGGCTCTTCCCTCGGGATCATCATCAGTTTCTTACCAGTATTTAGATGATTAAACTCACAGATGGCAGCTTCTACGTTATTGTGCCACTGATTAAAGAATTGTTAAGGCAGATTTATTTCTCTAAATACAAACACATGCAATCCTGAGATTTGGCCCTAACTTTGCCAGACACAATAGTGCATTGTTTCTCCCCTCAAGATGTATTTCATTATGTCCTGTGTTATAAAGCAGCAGTGCCTGGTGTTTATATTATGGTGTCTATCTCCAGAGAGCTCTCAGCTCTTGCTGTGCTTATTCTCTCAGTCGTTTCTGACTCTGCATCCCTATGGGCTGTAGCCTGGCAGGCTCCTCTGTCCATGGGGATTCTCCAGGCAAGAAGACAGGAGTGGGTTGCCACGCCCTCCTCCAGGGGATCTTCCCATCCCGGAGATCGAACCCAGGTCTCCTGCATTGCAGGTGGATTCTTTACTGTCTGAGCCACCAGGAAAGCCCAAGGATACTGGAGTAGGTAGCCTATCCCTTCAACAGGGGCTCTTCCTGACCCAGGAATCAAACTGGGGTCTCCTGCACTGCAGGCAGATTCTATACCAGCTGAGTTTCCAGGGAAGCCCTCTCAGCTCTTGACCACAGCTTTAAACAGATTCTAGGTTCCAGTTTTGTTTTTTGTTTTTTTGTTTTTTTTTCCTTTCTTCCTTGGTCACCAACATTCTTAGATGTGTGAATGTAGGCAAAGCGCTGCATTGCATACAGCGGATGCTCATTAATTCTGATTATTGTCTTTATTAATAACCTAACAAATGTGTTAGTGTTCAATATGCATGCTGCTTGCCCCACATGACTGCATCTTTTTAAATTTGGGGGCAGGTAGAGAACTGGGTTCATTGTAATCTCTTCCCTGTGTCCTGATGGAAATTGCTGGTCTTGGGTCTCATGCCATCTGCTTTCAAAATATTATTCTTTAAAAAAGCAAAAGCACTGTCATTATTAGCAGATATGATTTTGTATGAAAAAAATCACTGCCACAGAAAGTTCATTCTCTGGGAGCATGTGTTGCTTCTTTATCACTGGGTGCCTGTAATGCTTCTTGGAAGTTACAGCCTGCACATTGGAAAGAGCACTGGGGAGTAGAGGGCGGGTATATGGATGGGGTCAAGGTACACCCTTGTGACCCTCTCTCTATGCAGCAGTCTCTGAGATAAATTCACTCTTTTTTTGAAATCTCCTTTCTTAGATTGGCTTGTTCAAGAAAACTCAACTGTAGTTACCTGTAAACTTGTGCATATGTGATTGGTGTGCTCAGCTACCGTGCTGGTTCAGGGGGTTAAGAATCTGCCTGCCAATGCAGGAGACGAGAACTCAATTCCTGGGTTGGAAAGATCCCCTGGGGAAGGAAATAGCCACCCCCTCCAGCATTCTTGCCTGGGAAATCCTATGGACAGAGGAGCCTGGTGGGGTCACAAAAGAGTCTGACACAACTTAGTGACTGAACAACAGCAAAGAACAGATACTGCTGGTGACTTTTAAGTATCGTGGGAATGGGAAAAAAATTGATAAAGAGGCAATGATTCCAAGTGAGTTTCAAATTCCAAGAACCTGACAAATTCCGAGGAATTCTTAAATTGAGGGTTTCAGGTAAGAGTAATAGTTTGACCACTTAAGTGTTTCAGAGTGAGAAGGATTCGTGAACTGGAAATTTTTAGGGAACTTCAAGAATGAATTCAGGAGAGTTGGGGATTTATGCTGGTTGTCTCTGTATTGGAGGGCCTTTCTTATATCTAAGCTTTTTGTTGCTTAACGAAGGTTTGAAAGCTCATCCTTGTCATTGTGAAGATTAGGCAGAACTTCAGACCAGTGGGAGGGGATGAGAGCATGGTCCTTTGCGTGCGCCTCCTATTTCGTAAGTTGGCCATCCATGAAGCCATGTTTCCAGTGCCCTGCTGCGACCGCTGTTTGCGCTGAGGTGTACAAGTCAGCACACAGAAGTCAGAGCCCAGAAGGATTTGATCTGACCCCTGAACTGGTCTGGGCCGTCTATCCAGGTATTTTCTAGTCCTCCAGCCTCTGAATTTTAACTCTTTTGTAAACACCATGTTTGTAAGTCCATTTGTGTCTGAGTTAACTCTAGAGTGACCAAGCATTCGGTTTGCCTGGAACTGAGAGTTTGCCTGGGACACCGGTCTTTCAGTGCTAAAACTGGGAGCACTCAGTCACTTTAGTTGTGTCTGACTCTGTGCGACCCCTTGGACTATAGCCCACCAGGCTCCTCCATACATGGCGTTCTCCAAGCAAGAATACTGGAGAGAGTTGCCATTTCTTCTCCAGGAAATCTTCCCAACCCAGGGGTCAAACCCACGTCTCTTATGCATCCTGCGTTGGCAGGTGGGTTCTTTATCACTAGCGCCGCCTGGGAAGCCCTAAAACTGGGAGAGTTCTGAGCAAACCGAGACTGTTAGTCGCCCAGCAACACCTGCCTTGCACACCTGGTACACGTGAGCCATAGCTGTGTGTCCATCTGCAGGGCTGAACAGTGACCTGCCAACAAACATCTTTCCCCTGGAGCCTCAGGTGACTTTATTGGGAATAAGGGTCTTTGCAGATGTAATTAAGGGAAGAATCTTAAGATCATGGTGTATCAGTGTGGGCCTTAAATGCAGTCAGTGATGAGTGTTCTTCACAAGAGGCAGAAAAGGAAATAAATAGAGACAGGGAGAAGGCCGTGTGGAGATAGAGGCAGAGACTGGAGTGATGTGTCTGGAAGTTGCGGAACACCCAGGATTGTCAACAGCCACCAGCAGTAGAAGAGAGGCACGGGACCGTCTTGTTTGGAGTCCTCAGAGGGAACCAACACCTTGCTTTCAGACCTCTGGACACCACCACTGTGAAAGAATGCACATGTTTTAAGCCAACAAGTTTGTGGTGATTTGTTATGGTTGCCCTGGGAATCTAATAGAATGTGGGAAGTGAGTTTGGGTCTTTTACTGCGGAAAGCAAAGCTTGCGGTGGGGAGGATGGTTTCAGAAGTCAGCAGTCTAGCCTCATCGCTCCACGTGGGGCAGCCTGTCTGTGGCTGTTGCCTGCATGGCTGTTTGGTGGGGGCTCCTGTTCAGTGGTGTCTGACTGCACTCCTTACTGCCTTGGGGATCCCAGGGGGTGCCCTAGGGGCTGCGTTGTAGGGAGTGTGCCAGCAAAGGTGGACCCCGTGGGCTCCAGATTCCTGGCCCCTTGAGCCAAAGCAACTCTGTCTTAGAGGAGCTGTTTTTAGGAGATTTTGTTTGGTGTGGGGAGGTACTCTCTACCACTTAAGAAAATAAAAGAAAAAGAATGAAATCTCTCCAGGTTGCACCCTCTCTCTCCTTTCTCTTCAAATGCCTTTCTCGACCTTTTTCCAGGCAAGACCCTTTAAGGTGCTGTATCTCCTACAGCCCCAGGGAGCCCATGATCCAGAAGTGGAGGGGGTGCTTGATGCAGAGTCTCCTGATGAGCCACCTGTGCTTCAGATAAAATCCTGTGGAGTGACTGTCCCCCCACCCCCTGTCATGACCAATATCCTGCAGGTGTTCCCATGCAAGGCTGATGTCTCATGTTTACTGATGGCCTGTGGCAAAGCGCAGAGGGTAGAAAGTTGGAAGGAGGTGGGGTTGTTGTTCAGGCACTCAGTCGTGTTCGATTCTTTGAGACCCCATGGACTGCAGCACGCTAGACTTTTTCTTGTCCTTTACCATCTCCTGGAACTTGCTCAAACTCATGTCTATTGAGAGGGTGGGGAGAAATCATTAAATACTGGGGGTGGGGAAAAGCAGGCAGGCAGGAAAATGGTTTTAAAAGGGTTAGGGGAAAAGGAAGGCAGAGTGATAACAAAAGGGAAAAGCGTACCTACATTAGAGTGCCGTAATTTTCCCCAAGTACTGCCATGGAAATCACACTTCAGACTCTCTGCTATGCATACATTTGAGAACAATTTACCTGTATTGTTCACGCTGTGTCCTCAGCATCCTCTTCCTTGTGGATCAGTCAGCAGGACTCATTTCATACATTATCATCTGGTCCTGTTGAGTGTTCATTTCTTTGCACTGATTTTGCTGCCAAAGTGTCCTCTTTTCAAGTCATGGACATCATTAAGTATACTTTTTATTTTACATCACTTATCATTTTCAGAGCTCCTTTATTTCATTACTTTGTATTCAGAATTTCAGGCCTCCATCAATAGCCCTGACATAAAGGCGGGTCCCTGCTTTCTCTGTTTGGTATTAACAATTCCTTTCCTGAATCAGAGATTTCTTTTAGTCTCCAGAAGTCCACCGTGGAAAATAGCGTGCTTAATATGACTTAATTTGTTCGTGGGGAAGATGGAGATGGAAAATGAGTGATGAGAGCTCCCTGTAGGAGAACTCTACCGGCTTCTGTCTCCAGCTGCGACACCCTGTTTACAGTGCCTTCTTAAACTCTGTTTCTTTCTCCAAGGAACAGGGGTTTGTACAGGGCACCTGTGTACCTGGGCTGGGAGGTCCAGCTCCAGTGGTGCCACATACCTGAGCTATGACTTAACTTGTCTTGCTGTATTTTTCCCTGTAAAATGGAGACGCACTGTCTCTTTGGGGCTTCCCCAGTGGCTCAGCAGTAAAAAAAAAAATCTGCCTGCAATGCAGGAGACACAGAAGACTCAGGTTTGATCCCTGGGTTGGGAAGATCCCCTGGAGGAGGAAATGGCAGCCCACTCCAATATTCTTGCCTGAAAAATCCCATGGACAGAGGAGCCTGGCAGGCTCCTCAGTCCCAAGGGTCTCAGAGTTAAACATGACTGAGGGACTGAGCATGGAGCACAGGCGCAGTGGAGCAGGAAAACAGATACTGGCTGCCTGTTGTTGGGATGCTACCACGCCGACAAGCTACCACAGAACTTAGTGGCTTAAAATAACGGCCATTTGTTCTTGCTCCTGTGCCGGGGAAGTCAGCTAGGGTCTCTACGGGTCCAGCTGGGCTCGGCTCAGCCTGGTACCCAGGGCAGCCCTGGGTGCAGTCGGCTCCCTGTGGCTCTCGTCCCTCATGGAGCAGGAGCACATTTGCTTCTCATGGCAGGGGCAGAAGGGCATGACTGCTGGGCGAAAGATGTCATGCCTCTTAAGGTTGCACGCTCTGGTCACATTCCACTGGCCAGAGCAATTCATATGGCCCCCAGTGGAGTAGGAAATAGATTATGCCTTCAGTAGAAGCAACTGCAGAATCACACAGTAGATACACATAAAGAATGTGGGATACTAATTCAGTTCACCAGGGACAGCACCCTTCTTCATGTCAGTGTGTGTGGATCCGTACTCATTAAGTTTTATTCTCCGAAGTTTACATCTTTTGAGGGTTGAATTTATCACTTGGGTGTGTTCATTTTTGTCCCTGAGCTCCCTCAGGTGGGATATTCCAGACTGAATATTTCCTAAAATTAGAAAAAAAAGAAAATTGGCAGAAGGAAACTCAAACAGACTGCTGCTTCCTCCACCTTCACTGCTTCCGGAGGGCAGGGCACCTGAGAGGAGAATTCACGTGGCAGCCTTGGGAGTTAAAACTCAACTCCTGGCTATTATAATAGCCAGGACATGGAAGCAACCTAGATGTCCATCAGCAGATGAATGGATAAGAAAGCTGTGGTACATATACAGAATGGAGTATTACTCAGCCATTAAAATACATTTGAAACAGTTCTAATGAGGTGGATGAAACTGGAGCCTGTTATACAGAGTGAAGTAAGCCAGAAAGAAAAACACCAATACAGTATACTGACGCATATATATGGAATTTAGAAAGATGGTAACGATAACCCTGTATATGAGAGAGCAAAAGAGACACAGATGTATAGAAGAGTCTTTTGGACTCTGTGGGAGAGGGTGAGGGTGGGATGATTTGGGAGAATGGCATTGAAACATGTATAATATCATATATGAAATGAATCGCCAGTCCAGGTTCGATGCATGATACTGGATGCTTGGGGCTGGTCCACTGAGACGACCCAGAGGGATGGTACAGGAAGGGAGGAGGGAGTACCTGGGGATTCTTAGGCTGGAATGGGCAGGAAACAAAGCCCAGGCTCATATATTTTGGATTTTGCCCCTTAAGCCCCTGGTGAACCATATCATAATTCTGCAGAAAATTACTGGGATATATATTTGTCCCATTTTTTAACATATCTAGATATTTGGCATATTTATAGAAAAGATAAATTAGATGGTATTCATAAATTAAAGATTCTTTACTTTATTAAAGAAGTCAGTACAAAGTAAACTTAAGTAGCAAATTTTTTCAAAACATTTAGCATTTGTTGGTATTTTCTCTGAGTCTCTAGCTTATCTTTTTACTCACTGTTTATATCACCTTGCTTATATTAAGGTTTAAATGCTGAAAAAATAAAATATGTCAAATTAAAACAAAATAAAATTTCAATTCAAAATTTTTTTATTTTCTTACAGCTTTTCAGAAGTTTTTTTTTTTTTTAAATCACATATAACAGGAAAATCTTTACCAATCTGGAAATAGTTTTCCTCTACACTTATTAATTTCTATTACTTAAAGTCATTTGATTTTCATGTTAAGAAGAATGGGCGTGCGTGCTCACTCACTCAGTTGTGTCCAGCTCTTTGTGACCCCATGGACTGTAGCCCTCTAGGCTCCTCTGCCTGTGAGATTATCCAGGCAAGAATAATGGAGTGGGTAGTGGGTAGCCATTTCCCTCTCCAGGGGATCTTCCTGACCCAGAGATTGAACCCCAGTCTTCTGTCTTCTGCATCTGTTTTAAAATTGAATGGTGTTTGCATATTTCTCTAGTTTTTCAAAATCTATACAAATGTCCCACTGCCCCCCACCCCCACCCCCCGTTATTGAGATTTGGCTCTGTTTTTAGGGCTGATTAAGAGGTTATTGGTAGACTGGTATTTTTCCACGTTTCAGAGATCACATTCTTAGTTAGAGCCTGTAATCTGAGGATCTCTGAGTGTCTGAGTGCCTTGTCTCTTTACCGATGCGTGCCCATCAAAGAAGAATGAATTCCTGATTTTGATCGTAATTTAGGATTTTGTTGAAAAGTAGCTGTTCCTTTTCATCTCCCCATCTTTATTTTTTCCACCACCTTCTGGATTTTGATAATTATCTTGTGAGGGTTCCAATCATACAATTATAGATTTTTTTAAAAGATAAAAAGAATGGTAAGGGAAGGAAACAGAAAATCCACTGACAGAGTTAATTTCTGTGTCCCCCAGTTCTTTGTTTCCCTGCATCATCCCTTCCTCCCACTCATTTTTAGTACTGAGCGTTATTCCTGGGAAGAACTTTTGTATTTTCTAGGAGTCCATCTGCTCTTACTACTTATCTCCCACCTGAAGCTATAATGTTCCATTCCAAGCATCGTAATCATTTTCACAGCAACTAAATGTGATTTCACACACAGCAGATTATGACTTCTGCAGAGAGTGAGCAGTATAAAATCATTAACCCCTTAGGACAGGGACCCCATTTCACACTAATCTCCTTAGCAACCAACATAAGACAGGAAAATGGACAGCATAAATGGATTGTGGATAATACAGCATCCAATTTAATAATCTGTTCTAAATGCCTCCAGAACATAATCTCAGGGGAAAATTATAGCTGGCATGAAAGAGTATTGAGCAAATTTACTCAGAAAAGGTGGCACTCATGTGGAGAAAGAACATAGGAATGTGTACCATAAAAATGAGGATTGTGTCCATTGGAGATGAAGTCTTGGGTGACAGTGGTGGCCAGTTGGCCAGTAGGACTCCTAGAGAGATAGCATCACAGGATGAATGACAGTGTTCTGAATTGACTAAATCTGAATGAGTCGATTCTAATATATGTCTGGTTTCCTGTGTTTCAATGAGGAAGAGCTGTACAGCACATAGTACTAGATCTGTGCAGTAACACTTGTAACCTCTCTGTAATTAACAGCAATAAGAATAACCAAAGGGTCTTGATTTCTTGCCCAAAGACTTGTAACATCCCTGACAGTTGAATAATTGTTTAGTTTACTGTTGCTACTTCAGAGGAGGAGGTTTTATCAACAAGGGGAAGTCAGTCCAAATAACACAACTGTTTTTTTTTTTTGTACCTGCCTTGTATAAGATACAAGCAGCTGATGCAGTGGGCTCCATCTTATTTGATTATGTCTGAGATTTGTGCTACTTTTTAATATGTGATTTACATAAAAAAGAAAGTTGTTGGAATTGGTGGCTAAAAGTTGCTCAGAAATAAAATATTTCTCTCTGAAGCAACAGTAATTTTGGAATCCTCACCATAACCGATTGATCAAGTCAGACAACTTTCTTCGTAAAGTGCAATGAAATTGAATTTTGGTTTAATCATAGATATGCTTATAGGGTGGAATATGAACACATTTTCCATCCGTTGAATAGAAGACTATCATTGAGAAAAATTACCAACAAGTTATAGGAATCCAGACATTGTAGTACCCTATTACTCCTTTCAATTATTATTGTGATTTTCTACTCAGCAAAAATATGGACTTGAAAAAATCATCTAATAAACATTTATTAGTAGCTGCTGTATGCCTGATAGCAGAAAATTAGAAGGAACCAGATGCACCCACTTTAATTAATTGGTGTAATCAGGAGTGGTATGCAACATCAAGAGTGAAAATTGCTAACTTAAATTGTGGCTTTGTGGCTCAAATGAGTTTTTGCAGTCTCAAAGTGTTTGTTTTTTTTTTTTCTTCCGCTTGAATATTTAGAGCTTCTATGTTTTAATTTTCCATCTATTGGAAAAATTTTCCTTCTTTTTGGAGGGTGGGAGGGTGTTCAATTAAAACTCTTTTCATGGAGTAGTAGGTTCCAAATTGCCAATTATTTGCAGGAGAGTTGGGAGTTTAATCCCTGAATTTTCTCAGTTCTTTCAAAAGACCAATAAAGAGTGGAACAGCATCAGGAGATGTAGTGGGAATAACACAATACATGTTATCCTCCTTTCAACAATAAGTAGTATGGATTGGAAATATAAGTATCAGTCTTCTTTTCCTGGCTAAATTTGCTCATTCCTTAGGGCTCTGCTTAGATACCCTTTTCTCTAGGAAGTCTCCCCAAACCGCTCTCCTCTACCCGCAATCCTACCTCCAACTTGGTTAAGTTTCCTTTGTTGTTGTTTAGTCACTAAGTTGGGTTGGACTCTCTTGCCACCCCATGGACTGTAGCCCGCCAGACTCCTCTGTCCATGGGGGATTTCCCAGGCAAGACTACAGCAGCAGGTTGCCATTTCCTTCTCCAGGGGATCCTCCCCGCCCGGGGATAGAACCTGAGTCTCCTGCATTGCAAGTGGATTCTTCACTGCTTGAGCCACCCGTGGTGGCGGGTGGGGAGCAGAGGAGGGAAGCCCTAGGTTTCCTTACCCCTGTGCTAATACACTCTATTTTGGAATTGTCTATCTATATTCTCATTTAGTTTGGAGTATGGGACTGTGTCTTGTTACCTTTATATATCCAGCTTTAATACAGAGCCTGGCATTCTTTTAGGTGCTCAATAAAACCTGCGTTGAGTAAATGAGTGAATGGAAGTGGTGTCTGTCTCACCGAGGTGCTGGACTTTTCTGCGCCGCGTTCGTTTTGGCATCCCCAGTGCTCTTTGGTGTGTCAGTTACCTACTGCTGCACAACCAACTGCTCCAGAACTTAGGGACTTAGAGTGACCGTCATTTATTTAGCTGTGATTCTGGGCTCGGCTGAGGAGTTCTGCTTTTAGCTGGACTCCCTCATATGTCTGTGATCAGCTTTCAGGTCAGCTGGGGGTTGTGATCTTTTATCTTCCAAAAGGCCAACCTGGGCTCATTCAGGAGGCAACTGGGCAGGGTTCTAAGAGAGTGAGCAGGAGTGTGTATGGTCCCTAGAAGCCTGAGCTTAGAATCGGCATGGTGCCACCTCTGCTGTATTTTGTTGGCTAAAGAAACTACAAGGCCAGTCTAGATTTAAAGGGAAGGGAAATAGACTTCACATTTTAATGGGGGTTGGGGGGTAGCTGCAAAGTCTTACTGTGGACGGCAGGGGTACAGGGAAAAGACTAATTGAGGACATTTTTGCAAGCAATGTACCACACTTGGCAGAGAATAGGTGTACAAATAAAATGTTTGAATTACATCTGAGAAGTATTAGATTTAGCCAAAATCTGGGAGGGTCTTTCAAAGAAGAAAACTTTTCTCTTTGGTTCTGTTCCATGTGGCTTTTGTCATCATTTTCCCACTCCCGTGGCTCCACTCCACTTTTACAAGGACTCAGGCCTGTGTGCTGCCCCGTCAGTGCCCAAGTCCTCCTAGGCAGTTGACAGACTATGTGTTGGGCTCCACTGAGTGCCTAATATAAGCCAGACTCTATATTGCGAATACAGAAGTGTGTTCAGTTCAGTTCAGTCGCTCAGTCGTGTCCAACTCTTTGACCCCATGGACTGCGGCACGCTGGGCTTCCCTGTCCATCACCAACTCCCAGAGCTTGCTCAAACTCACATCCATTAAGTTGGTGATGCCATCCAACCATCTCATCCTCTGTCGTCCCCTTCTTCTCCTGCCTTCAGTCTTTCCCAGCATCAAGGTCTTTTCCAATGAGTCAGTTCTACACATGAGGTGGCCAAAGTGTTGGAGTTTCAGCTTTAGCATCAGTCCTTCCAATGAATATTCAAGACTGATTTCCTGTAGGATGGACTGGTTGGAGCTCCTTGCACCAAGGGACTCTCAGGAGTCTTCTCCAACACCACATTTCAAAAGTAACAATTCTTTGGCACTCAGCTTTCTTTATAGTCCAACTCTACACACAGCAGTGTGCAGGTGAAACATAATTCTTGTCCTGTGGTGGTGAAGATATTTGAGTAGAAGTTACAAGTGTAGTTAGTTACAAAGACATGTGGTATTGAAGAGAACAGATAACAACTGGCCTGTTGGAGAAGTGATGTTTGAGATGAGACTGAAAGGGACAGTTGGAGATGGCTGACCCAGAGGCTTTTGCAGACAGAGAAGGCAATGTGAGAGAGGTCAGGGGAGGATCCGGGAAAGGGAGGGGGACTGGATGACTGGGGCCCTAGAGCCAGGGAGGAGCGTGCAAGAGCAGGTCTCCCAGGCTCCCAGGCCCAGAAGGCTCTTTCCCAAGAGATAGGAGAAGCTGTTGAAGGGTTTTAAGCAGGGGAGAGATTAAACAAACAAACAAACAAACTCTTCCTAGGCTGCATAGAAAATTAGATTAAAGGAGTGCCAGACTGGTTATGAAACCCACTCCTTTCCCCACCATCATGGGCTTGGGAAGAAAGCAGGACTAACCTTAATCCACACTGGTTATGATAACTCTGCCCTTAAGTGCTTGTTCAAAGACATCTTTAACATGCATTTTTTACTTCCCTGGTGGCTCAGACAGTAAAGCGTCTGCCTACAATGTGGGAGACCCGGGTTCAATCCCTGGATCGGGAAGATCTCCTGGAGAAGGAAATGGCAACCCACTCCAGTATTCTTGCCTGGAAAATCCCATGGACGGAGAAGCCTGGTGGGCTACAGTCCATGGGGTCACAAAGAGTCCGACAGGACTGAGCGACTTCACTTCCACTTCCTTCCTTTCCTGAACAGTGACTTCTTAGCCTGTGGGTATTGGAAGGGAGGAGACTGGGAAGGGCCAGTAGGGGGCGGTCCCCCTGCCTGCCCTGCCTGGAGGGGCTGGGTGGCTGTATAAGGCCTTAAATGGGTGCCAGAGGCTGCTCCTTTTTTTCCCCTACCGTTTTTATTGGGGGTCATTTTAAAAACTTTGCTACCTTAAGGTACCTGGTTTTCAGGGTAAAGTAGGCATGGCTTGTCACAGGAGGGTCTCTAAGCCCAGTGTTACCAGCTTTGCTACTCTGGGAGTAGCTGATGGATCTTTGTCAATGGGTGGAGTAGACCAAGTGTGTGTCTTCCAGCTCCATTCAATCCTGGGGTGGGGACAGGCAGTGGGGAGAGGTCACAGAAGCAGCGTGTAAACCAGCCAGTTTCCGCCTAATAAAACACTGATGGTCCCCCTCTGGCCAGCAGTTCATTCACCAGGAGGCCCAAATGCCACTCCTGTCTTGTCTGTGCTCGTGAATTTTCAACATTTGGAGTTTTCTTCAAAGCCCATGATTTCTGCTTATCAATCACGTTCAATATCAGGTTACTTGGAGAATGGAGTTATTCCCTTTAATGTTTAATAACTGTGCCACAAAGATAATATAATAAAATCCAAGAAATGTAATTTAGACAGGCTTTGGACTCAAACCTTACCTGTGTGTGTCTGTTTAATCTTTCTTAATCCCGTCCCCAGGGCTAAGAAAAACCTTGTTTTCTCGATGCCTTCTGCTTGGGCTGTGTCTTTTTTTTTGTTCCTGATGGTCTGGGTGATGCTTCCTGAGTGTGGGCAGCTGGAGGGAGAGGTGATGCTGAGGAGGACCATGTTCTGAGCCAGCTCTGCGCTGCCTGAGTAGGGGTTGGCGGCAGAAGTAGAGTCGGGGCCGGTCTTTGCTCTGGCTGCAGGTGAACCACGTGCCTGTGTCGTCTGGATGATCTTACTGATTCCTCCAAGCCTGAGTGTCTCTGGGGGGCTTTCCCGAACAGAACTCAGCTTCACAGCAGACGGATGGCTCTTTGTGGTGAAGGGATTCTTGGGATAACAAAGTGTGACAATAAAGAAGGAAGATTTCTTTCTTTATATTTTTCTGCTTAGGAATATGCTTAAAATTGAACTTAGTCATTCCGACCTGTCTTTTTGGAAGGAGCATCACTATAAATTTGAGTTTGCAAGTTACAGCTGATTTCCCACAGGCAGGTTCCCCTGGAGAAGGAAGGCAGTTAGACTGTTTTTAGTTCTTCCTGTAAGGAATATAGACCATAATGGTAGCCCTGTTTTGTATCCTGAGGGGCTGTGAATGGGAAGTCTATGGTAAGGTTCCTAGAATGTTTAGTTTTCTTAGAGAAAGGAGCCATAGAAGTGTGAGGCAGTACAGTTGTGCTGGGAACCCCCAGTCTCCAGACTTTCATTTCAGTCTCGGTCATAGAGAGAGAGGATCCGTAAGCTTTCCTTCCCCTCCCCATCCCTCTCACTCTGTTCTCAAGGAATGAACCAAAGGATCAGAGACTAACTGTACATGAGGATCCTTCCAACAATTAATCCTCATCTTACATCTTTGAAGGAGCAGGGTAACTCCCATCTCAGATTTTACAGTTTTCCTTTTTTTGAACTTCTTCATACATCATGAACTGACTTGTCTTCTAAAGGAGTCAGAGTTAACAAGGCTGCCCTTGAATAGCATAACCCTGAATCAGGTATAATGCAGGCTTTTGCTTTTTCATCTAAATGATTGAATTTCTCTTTCTGCTCTGCTTTTGTTGGGAATAGAGAGAGGAGACAAGGAAAAGGGCTGAAACCAGTTCCTAAAGGAAATGTTCTTAAGGAAGCCAAGTTTGAGTTCTGTGGATACTCCAGTTTTGACTGCTCTGATATTTTCTTAAATATATCCATGTCTGCTTCAACTCATGGGGAAAGATGGCAGAGATTTGAGCCCAGAGTCATATGTCATACCAATCAAGACAAAAATAATGGAGCATAGACATTAAAAACCTTTGTGGTGAATGCAGTGATATTATCCCTTTTCAAACATTAGATACAACTCTGTATATACCAGGGAAATGTCTCTACACACCATTGATTTAACAGTTTAACTGAATTAATTAGACACTTCAGTTCAACAAATGGTCAATTCAGCCAACTTCCTAATTGATTCTTAGTAAAACGGAACCATCAGCTGCCTGAACCAACTGGTCATTGTGTGATTTAGATACAGGCCTAGGGTACCAAGCTTAAACTAATAAGTGGACAAGAGTGAAAGTCTGTTACTAAGTCGTGTCCAACCCTTTTGTGACTCCATAGACTGTAGCCCTCCCAGGTGGTGCCAGTGGTTAAGAACCTGCCTGCCAACACAGGAGATGTAAAAGACGTGGATTTGATCCCTGGGTCAGGAAGATCCCCTGGAGAAGAAAATTCTCCAGTATTCTTGCCTGGAGAATTCCATGGACAGTGAAGCCTGACAGTCAGAGAGTTGGACACTACTGAAGCAACTTAGCATACACCCTGACTGCAGCCCGCTGGGCTCCTTTGTCTGTGGGATTTCCCAGGCAAGGATAGTGGAGTGGGTTGCCATTTCCTTCTCCAGGGGACCTTCCTGACCCAGGGATTGGATCCATGTCTCCTGCATTGTAGGCGGATGCTTCACTGCCGAGTCGCCAGGGAAGCCCAAACTGATGACTATGATCGAACTTAAGGAAGAGTCAGAGAACTCTAACCGCGAAGCTAGAACAACATCTCTTGAAATAATACAGTGAAATCATAATCCACACTCCTCCAGGTCTCATCTGACTTCACATTAAGTGGTGTTTTCAATCCATTTTGGAAAGCACATGAAAAGATGTTGACACGCTTGGATGAGTGGCAGGCCATAAAGGAGATACTGAGAGTGAACTTTCCCGAGGCAATTTGAACATTAGAGATAATGATGCTATTTAGTATTTTCTTAAGTCCTTTCTGGAAACATTACTTTTCAAGGACTTGAAGCAACTGAAAGAGAGATATCCATTAAATATGTTTAGAAAAAATTTTTCTGTCTAGTTTCGAGTATACTGGATTTGCCTGAGAGATTTTTTTGGACTTCATTCAGAGAATGGCTTGGGCAGATTTACTTTGACTTGATGGCTTTGGGGTATAAGGAGGCGTGAATGAGTGTGAAGATGTTTGGGGAATTTACGTTTGCTTAAGATAACTCTGGTTCAGACTTGAACGTGAGCTTGCCTCTCCATTACTCATCTTTGTACCCCTTGCATCTCACCTAATGTTGATCACAAAGAGTCCAATAAATCTTCAGGTTTGGTTGTTTGCCAGTCTCTAGCTCTTGAGTGTATTCATTGAATTGGACTCCATTTGCTGTTAAGACCTTTGGCTTTAGGGAAGGAACTGTAGGGTCCTGGAAGTTTTGATGTGTTGTCATTTTTTTTTTTTTCTTTATGGGCTAAGAAATTTACCCAAGTTCAGGGAACAAGGAGGGTGATGTTTTACATGATATTCCCTATTTAGGAGCAAGTGAGGAGCATTCGTGCTGCTGGTTTAAATCTCTCCTCTCTGTGCTGAAGAACTGTGTTTGCAGTTGACATCCCTTATTAAAAAAGTCTTGAGTCTCCATGGATACAGGATTTGTTGTTCAGTTTCTAAGTCATGTCCGATTCTTTGTGACCCCATGGACTGCAGCAAGCCGGACTCCTCTGTCCTTCACTATCTCCTGGCGTTTGCTCAGATTCATGTCCATTGAATTGGTGATGCTATCTAACCATCTCATTCTCTGCTGCCCTCTTCTCTTCCTGCCTTCAATCTTTCCCAGCATCAGGGTCTTTTCCAGTGAGTTGGCTCTTCACATCAGGTGGTCAAAGTACTGGAGCTTCAGCTTCAGCATTAGTCCTGCCAAATGAATATTTAGGGTTGATTTCCTTTAGGATTGACTGGTTTGATCTCCTTGCAGTCCAAGGGACTCTCAAGAGTCTTCTCCAGCTCCATTATTCGAAAGCATCTGTTCTTCAGCACTCAGCCTTCTTTATGGCCTGAACTTTATGGCTACAGGATAGAGCCATTTAACACCAGAAGCAAGCAGAGCAATCAGAGGTGTGGGCAATAATTCGAGTGGGAATGATAAGGGCCCAAAAGGAGATGCGGTCAGGAAGTGTATCTGGATCTGCTCGAGGTGCACCAGGATTGGCCCTGTGGACTTCTCACTGAGGGACCTTTGTGTAGTCTCTAGATTCAGGAGCCTCTGCTGGCTCAAGTCTTAATGAGATGCCTAGAATGTTAGGTCAGGAACAGATCCCTTCTTTAGCAAAGTCCAGCTTACATGTTCCCTTCCAACTACCGGTTTTCACTTCTCCACCTTTATTATCTTTATGTCACTTGCCTAGAATTTCATCCCCTCTTCTAGAAGTTCACACCTGTTGCTTTCCTCAAGGGCCCAGTCAAAACTCAGCTTTTCTTTTTATAGCCTCACCACAGTACTGTGTAATTTTGAACTTATTCTGCCTGTAACTTGTAAGTGTTCCTTAGCGATTTCATTGATGTTTTGGCTTCTGATATAGCACACTTGAGTGTTTGTATGTCCAAGTAAGTAGAACTGGTCTGTGCACACTGAATTGTATGAACCACCTCATATTTTTTTGAAACTTATTTTTACTGGAGAATAATTGCTCTACAGTGCTGTGTTGGTTTCTTCCATACATCGACGTGAATCAGCCATAGGTGTACACATGTCTCCTCCCTCTTGCACCTCCTACCTCCCTGCCCATCCCACCCTTCTAGGTTGTCAAAGAGCACCGGAACCACCTCATATTAATGTTCAGTTGGGAGAGGGGGACAGTTATTATTATTTCCACTTTACAGATGATGACGTTGAAGTTCAGAGAGGTCTAGTGACTTAACCAAGGTCACATAGTCAAGGGCAGAGTGGGATTTAAAGCTGTATCTTCCAACTTCATGTCCAATATTCTTTCCATGACCACATACTACCTCTGAGCTTGATGGGCCAAATAAATTCTGCCTTCAAAAAATTAGAGCCATAATTTTTTAAAAACATGAAATCCTTCCTTAGAAGTATCTTTCTTAACAGTATGTCTTTTTCTAGAAAATAGCTTGACTTAGAGGAAAAGAGTAGGTGCAACCTTTGGGAAAAGGTGTTCTCAAGGTTTACGTATTCTTTTGTGAAGTATTTATCGAGTGCCTATCCTGTGTTAGGCATGCTGCTGATTGACAGGAATGGGAACAGGGTCAAATGAAGGCATGATTCCTATGCTTCCTAATCTCACAGTCTAGTGCCTGGGAGATGGGCATCATGGTGGTGGATTTCCTGTGTGCTTGTGATGCCTACTATGGGCAAATTTGACCTTCATTCACTACAAATGAGATTATATTATACAAAAAGTAGTGTTCAGAGTGGGTGGCTGAATGGATAAACAGATTCACACAATGGAATATTATTCAGTGTTAGAAATCATGAAAATTTGACATTTGCTACAGCGTGTAGCATGAACCTTGAAGACATTATGCGAAATAAAATGTCAGACACAAAGGGAGAAATATTATATGGTCCACCTTATATAATAGGCAAATTCATGGAGACAGAAAGTAGAGGTTGCCAGGGGCCAGGAGGAGGGCAATGGGAAGTTACTGTTCACTGGGTGCAGAGGTTCCATTTGGGATGATGAAACTGTTCTGGAGATGGATAGTGGTGATGGTTGCAGAACATTATGGACCTACAATCAATGCTGTTGATTTGTATACCTAAAAGTGGTTAAATTGGTAAAGTTCATGTTATGCATATTTTTGCTTGTTGTTTGGGCTTCCCTGGTGGCTCAGATGGTAAAGAACCTGCCTGCAATGCGGGAGACCTGGGTTTGATTACTGGGTTTGGAAGATCCTCTGGAGGAGGGCATGGCAACCCACTCCAGAATTCTTGGGTGGAGAATTCCCATGGACAGAGGAGCCTGGTGGGCTACAGTCCATGGGGTCACAGAGTTGGACACAACTGAGCCCTAGCACAGCACACAGCTTGTTGTTTTGTCCCACAGTCGTGTCCAACTCTTTCATGACCCCATGAACTGTAGCCTACCAGCCTCCTCTTTCCATGGGATTCCCCAGGCAAGATATCGGAGTGAGTTGCCATTTCCTCCTTCAGGGGATCTTCCCGATCCAGGGATGGAATCCACGTCTCCTGCACTGGCAGGTAGATTCTTTACTGCTGAGCCATGTGGGAAGCCACAAAAATTAATTCTCCAGAATATTGTCAGCTATGTGCATGACCATGTTTAAGACAAGAGGAAGATGGACATGGTCATAGCAAACAGTCTCAGGAAAGCAGAGGAGACCTCAGCCCCCAGCTGGTTTCCAGAGAGCAGAAAACATCGGATGGACAGCCTTCTGCGAACGTGAACTGCTTTGCTAGTGTTCAGAGTTGCTCTGGCGAGGGTAGCAGCCCTGGACCAGGATCTGGGTGACTCTTGCACAGTTGATGGGGTAATGAGAAGAGCTGGTCTCAGAGAAATGAGAACATGTGTATTGGAAGGCTGCCTTTGCTTAATGTTCCACACGATCCAGGAGGCCAGATGGCATTTTATGTGGTTTTCACAACTGTGATTTTGGATTGATTACTAAACCTGTTTGTGTTCCTAACCCAGCTCCCTGCCTCCCGCCTGGCTTTTAGCTTAACCCGAATTCTCAGAGCTGAGTTTGAACAGTTACATTATAATTTTTTTTCTTTTCCTTATTACTGTTGCCTTGGTGCCAGCCTCTACTACCTGATCCAGACCTATTTGCCTGCACAGAGTCTAACATGGTAAATAGAATCCTTTTTCCAACAGGTCTGATCAAATGAATGGCTTTCACTTTGCATTTGTGTTCAATTCCAGATTGATTTTTTCTTAGTTTGGATCACCCGCTTGATGTGTTATGAGAGGAAAACACATGATCCTATGTTGACTTTTCCTCACCCGGTTGGCTTCCATCATCAGACGATGTTTTCATAGGAAAGGCAAATTTATTTTATGTTTAATGTAGGAAAAACAGAATATAGTCATAAAAGTAATAAAAGTTAATATTTGAATTTTCAAAATACTTTTCACATAAATAATCTCTTTCAATCCTGACAACAGTCCCAAGGAGCTGAGCAGATATTTGCCCACTTCATCGGAGGAACTGAGACACAGAGATGTTACCTAGTATGCCCAAGCTGGCCCAGCTAACACTGGCTAGAGCTGGATCTGGAGATGATAGCTTCTGGGTCTACATCCAGAATTCTTTCCACCAGCCCACTCTACCTACTGGAAGAGAAAATCCAATGTAGTGTAAATAATTTTGGCATCAGCTACCATTTCAAGCTACTTACCAGATCTTTGTTGTCCTTTATCTAAAAAGTCATAGACTTTATTTAATATTAATTAATATTTGCTCAGTCGCTTGCTGCTGCTGCTAAGTCTCCTCAGTCGTGTCCAAGTCTTTGTGATCCCATGGACTGGAGCCCACCAACCTCCTCTGTCCATGGGATTTTTCAGGCAAGAATACTGGAGTGAGTTGCCATTTCTTCCTCCAGGGGATCTTCCTGACCCAGGGATTGAACTTGCATCTCTTGCGTCTTCTGCATTGGCAGGTGGGTTATTTACCACCTGGGAAAAATCCTCTCTCATGTTCTTTGTTCTTTAGGAACGCCTGGAACAATGGTCTGCACTGGACCCACTTTAACAGACTGGCAAAGTGAGTCAAAGAACAAGCAGTGTTGGGGGAGAGAGCCTGAGAGAGGAGACTGATCTCGGGATAGAGGACCTGCCTTGCCCCTTAAACTGTGGATTCAGAAGGGAGTATCTTCTTCATCTTTCCTCTTTGGGCACTTTGCCAATGCTTGATGCAGTAGGAGCTCAGTAACTATGTGTTGAGTGGAGGCTCTGAAGATACCAATTCCTTCTTCTGAGGAATTAGATTGATTTGCTCTGTGAAAGTGTATTTTATTCAGAGTTTGAACATAACTCGCTCATAATTTCTTCTCTCCTTACTTTTAAAGGAGGTTTTTCATGTCTTTAGTTCAAGTTCCTCTTAAAACACAACTATCATTCTTGCACTTGTTGAGGCACGGATGCCTTAAAATCTGGGTGAGATGACAGTAAGCTGTGATGGCTGAACTGTGGGCCCCTTTGCCTGGTTTCCTTGGGCTCTCCCGCTTCCCAAAGTATGCAGGAGGTGAGGTGGGGGCTCCGGGTTATTACAGTGATATATCTTGGAACTGAGCTTGAGCAGGGATCATCCTGTTTCCTGTTGGAATTGATTTTCTGTCCAACTTTCATTTCCTATTGTGCATTCCTCTGGGGTCAGAGCAGCTTTGTCAGACAAAAGCAGGGCTTTCTCCTCTGGAGATATTCCTGGATTCTCTGTGTGTTTATATAAGTGGACAGCCAGGCAGTGCAATAAAGTGGCTGCCTGGCCAAATTCTGGCTGTACTTGCCTGGTTGGACTCTGGGGGTTGGACTCAAAGAGCTTTAGGACTTGGGCTGGAGTCTCAGGTCATCCTGTCCCTTGCCCTGTATCTTAACGTTGTGGGCTTTTATTCTCTGACACCTGTATCAGAGAGCTCTTCAGAAGAGAGGAAATGTTATATTGCTGTTATCATTTCAAATGTTTACTGCTTAAATGAAGCTGGTTCGAAGCTTAAACAGACTATTGGTGAGCCATAAGGCTGAATCATTTCTCAGAGAAATCTCTGACCCCTGCTTCTGCCTTCCACTGCCTGATTACTTCCTAATCAGTGTTAAGATGACAATCTCCAGGTTGCCAAGATGTATGAAAACTAAATCCGTAGCATCCTAAGATGCTGAGTGGAACCAACTCAGCTGTTCCACTTTCTACGTCCTCAGTATCCGCTCCTATTTTTATTGCTCTGTCGTACGCCCATGGGCTCTGCAAGTGTTCCAGGATGTGTTCATCAGCTAGAAGAGCAGTGCCAATAAAGTGCCATTTTATTAAGTTTACCAAAGATGAGGAATTCTGTCTGATCTCTTATTGTGACTTAGTACCTCTTTAAGCAGTCATTTTCTATCATATTTCTTGGATTTATGCTTAGTAGACTACGTTAGTCCATTTGCCGCTTCACAATCAAGGCCCTGTTTGTTGATGTGTAATCATATCAACAGGATTATATCTGTCAGCATGTTATTATCAGTAGTACAGAAAAATCTAATATAAATTTACTGTAATGCCATAAAGGGTGCCAGTCTTGTGGGCCTAAATAATCTCTTGTTGGGAAAGAAAGCCAGTGATGTGGTAAAGGATTTGAAGGACTTGTTTTGGAATTATTTCTAAAACATGAGGGTTGATAGTATACAAACATGTCCAAATGAATAGAGTCATGTGAACGCATCCAGTTTTATTCAGCCATAAATTAGATGTTGTATTCTCTGGATATAGGATTGAAGGAAGGTGGTTTTCCATAAATTCAGCAACAAGGAAGGAAATAGCTTATCACCCTAATCCACCCCCACCCCCTTTATGTGTCATGGACACAGCAAGAAATGTTGAGGATTTACCCAGTATATCCGAGAATCATGGTTATTTCTTCCAGGTTATGAAGAACTGTGTAGAGAGTGGAATGGTCGTCTATGTAGTGATTAAGAAAAATAGAATAACCCAGGAGATTTGAGTTCTGTTCTCAGTTCTGCTTCTAACATGTTCATGGACCCTGAGCAAATCTCTGTTGTGCCGGACCTAAATTTCCTTATCTGTGAAAAGATATTTTCAGACTAAATGTCCCCGAGGATCCTTTTCAATTCTGACATTGAACTCAATACATCAACTCCCTTCGTTTATTTACTCAATCTTAGCAAAATTAATTTGGATGTGTTAATGGTTTGCATCTGGGTACTTACTGCTCACACACCTGAAGAATATCTGGCATGCTGGTGGTTTCTGATATTAAAGTGAGGTGAAGGAAATGTGAAATTCCTCCCCAAAACTAAAACTAGAAGCAACTTCTCTTTTAGAGCAAGTGCTAGTGGAATAAACATAAAGACAGTATAGCCAGGCCAGGCCCTTCTGTCCCTTCATCAGGTCCTGAGGTTTCAGAGTCAGTCATTGCCGGCTCTCGTGCCGTGAAATGACATCCTGTCCGGCTTTTTGATAACATGTGTAGGAGGATGAAGTGTGAGGTCGTGAAGATGCACCCTCTCATCTGTGGCTTCACCGCAGAGCAAGTGTGATGCTTCTCAAGCTAAGCACTTGGTTGGAAAGTTGTCCAGCTCTGCAGTCTCCCCCAGGTCAGATGAGGGTCCCTGGGAAAATTCACAGAGGAGCAGGTCCCCTTACACCAAAGAAAAGTTAAAAACATTCCAGTTCCAGCAGCATAATCCAGCCACATACACAGGGGACAAAAATGGCACTGTCTTTTGGAGAAAGGGAAAACACTAATAACAAATGAGTCTGATGGGATTTGGGAAGAATTTCAGTCTCGTTCTTTTGTGATTCCCTGGTGGCTCAGATGGTAAAGAATCTGCCTGCAATGCAGGAGACTTGGGTTCAGTCCCTGGTTTGGGAAGATCCCTTGGAGAAGGAAATGACAGCCTGCCCCGGTATTCTTGCCTGGAGAATTCCATGGACAGAAGAGCCTGGTGGGCTGCAGTGCATGGGGTTGCAAAGATTCAGACGCCGACTGAATCTTTTCATTTTCATTTTCTTACTGGAGAGCTAAGTTTTAATCTAGTCACTCTGGGTGTGATGGAGGCTGATAAATAGCATGGTATTCCACTCTCTTCCCTGATCAATCTGGGTGCTAATCAAGACCAGAAAAAGGCTCAAGAATTGATGGCAAAAATGATGAGGAGGATATTTTTACTCAGGAAGATATGTCTGACCAATGGTACAGAATGGATTTGGCATCGTTTTAGATCCTTCCCTTGAATCCTCAGAAATATTTGGTTTCACTGACGGAGGAAGAACAATCCCGTCTCTTCTTTACCCTTCTCCTCTTTGGGTGTCCTTTTCTCTCCTACTTGCTCTGGGTGTCTGCTCCATCTGAATCTTCATTCATTTACAGATAAGCCTAAGTTGAAATAAAAGTCAAATATCCCCTCATTCTGCAAGCCTCTCTTATTGGTGTCCTAATTTTCCACCCACTGTCCAACTTTCTGAAAGAAAAGCTGGTACTTGCAGTATCCACTGCCTCACAACTCACTGACTTCTTAATGCTCTGCAGTTGGTTGTGAATTCTTACATTGTCCTGAAACCATTTTATCAAATGTGGCCAACAAGTTACTGATGACCAAACTTAGTCACCAATTCCTAAGCTGTTTTGTGGACCTTCATTGTCTTTGACTTTTTTTTTTTAATAACAGCGTCTGACACTGTTGATTTTCCATTCTGGAATATCTTTTCCTTCTCTGGCTTTCTCTAATAGGGTTATGATGAGTCTTGTCAAGCGATATCTAGAAAGCACTTAAAAACCACTCACAGAAACTCACTCAATAAATCTTAAAGGAAATTATCATTATTCTGGGCCACTGTGCTTTCTAGTTTTTATGTTGCCTCTTTCTTTTTTGTTGATTCTATTTATTCTTTTTAAAAAAATTATTTATTTTTTAATTGAAGGATACTTGCTTTACAGAATTTTGTTGTTTTCTGCCAAACATCAACATGAAACAGTCATAGGTATGCGTATGTCTCCTCCCTCTTGACGCTCCCTCTCTTCTGCCTCCCCATCCCACCCCTCTAGGTTGTTACAGAGCCCCTGTTTGTGTTCCCTGTGTCCTACAGCAAATTCCCATTGGCTATCTGTTTTACATATGGTAATGTAAATTTCCTTGATTCTATTTATTCTTTCTCTCTTTAAATAGAGACATTGCCTTTCTGTCCTTAGCCATCTTCCCTCTTAAAAGGCACACAGAGTGAACTTACTATTAAATTAAGTTTAAGCTTCAGAGCCTCCCATTAGCGTGGGTCACTTCCAAGATATTTTTGTTTTTGTTTTTTAAGCGTTTCTTTTTTTTAAAAAAATTAATTTAATTTAACTTTATCTTATTTTTGGCTATACCGGGTCTTCATTGCTTCGAGCAGGCTTTCTCAAGTTGTGGTGCACGGCCTTCTCGTCGCGGTGACTTCTGTTTAGAGCACAGGCTCAGCATTTGTGGTGCACGGGTTTAGCTGCTCCACGGCATGTGGGATCTTCCCAGACCAGGGATCAAGCCCATGTCCCCTGCATTAGCACGTGGATTCTTCACCACTGGGCCACTGGAGAAGTCCTGTGTAGGACCTTTACCATAAGTGTTTTTCAGATTTTCAGTTGAGTTATTTAACTACTGTTGGTTGAGACTACTCCTCTTTATACCCAACTTTGCCCTTCCTCACACTTCTCCTGTCAGCTGACGACGGAGTAGCTGTGGACATTTTGACTTGAATGAAAAAGACAGGTGGAATGAAATGTTGGCAAGGATATGGAGAAACCAAATTTTCATACACTGTTGACGGGAATGTATAATGCTGCAGTTACTATGAAAAATAGCTTCAGAGATCCTTGAAAAGTTAAACATAGAATTACCATATGCCCCTAAAATTCCACACCTTGGTGTATACCCAAGAGAAACGTGCAAGAAAGTCCACGCAAAAATCTGTGCACAAATGTTTATGGCAGCATGACTCACAACAGTCAAAAAGTGGCCCATCGACTGACGAATGGCTAATCAAAATGTGGTTTGTCCATAGAGCAGAATATCATTTGGCAATAAAAAGGAATGAGGTAGCGATACACACCGCAACAGGGATGCACTTTGAAAGCATTATGGTATGCCCCAAAGACCCCGAATTGTATGGTCCCTGTATGAACTGTAATGAAATTTCCTGAACAGGCAAATCTGAAGAGAAATTTAGCAGATCAGGGGTTACCAGGGGCTGAGGTGGGGAGTGACAACTAAAGGTATGGAGTTTCTTTTAGGAAGTTGGAAGTGTTCTCAACTTGGTAATGTGTGCACAACCCTGTAAACATTTCAAACCCCAGAACTGTATTCTTTAAATGGGTGAAGTGTGTAGTATTTGAATTGTATCAATTAAAGCTGTTTGAAAAATGTAGGAAAAAAAGTTTATCCATTGCCTTCTAAATCAAGTTCAAACTCCAAGGCTTGGCTTTCAGAGTCTTTCATTTATATGGTACATTTCTCTTCATCTATACATTTGTAAACCTTGCATATTATTCAAATGCCGTCCTTCGTCAAATTGGACGTGACTTCCTCTAGACAGATATTCCATTCACCGCTCTCCTGCACAGCACAGTCTGCCTCGTGTTGTGTTTATATCTGTATTTGTCTGATTATCTGCATCTGATGGAGAGCTCCTTAAGACCAGAGAGGGTGCCTGTTCATGTTAGTGACTGGCCCCTAGTCTTGTCTGGCTGGTACGTAATAAATGTTTACCACTTGATAGAATGAATGGATTATGGAATTATTAGAAGTGACCCTGGATATGACACTCTCTTTACCTACCTCTTTCACAAGGGTCTTTCAAGAACAAGGAGAGATCAAGCGTGTGAAGACATTTTTGGAAACTCTTAAAACTCTTAACTGTGCAGGGTATTATTATTATCTGTAACCCTGGTAACTATTCAAATTAGTGTCAATTAACTTTTGGCGGCACTCTGAAGCTGCTTTATCGTCTGTGTTAGGTTGTCAGATGAGGTAATGCACTCTTTCTGGGTACAGTTGTCACTGGAGAGACTGGCAGCATTTCATAGTTGTAAACAAAACTGTCTCATGTGCGCGATCATGACAAAGAGGGAATAGGATGCCAGCAGCTCTGTGAAAACACTTCAATCCATTTCAGCAAGAAGGCATTGTGATCTGGTAAGTAAATTAGTGTTCTCTGTCCTCAGCTCTTGCTAATGAGGGGGCCCCAGAGACTTCTGGCCCCGGGGGATAAGCCCCTGAGATCCATTCAGGTTTGGTTGAAAGCTCCTTTTCTTTAGGGATCTTTATTTTAAAAACAGAATTCTTTAAGCAAATATATTGATCAGCTTAGAAATATTTCAAATATACAGAAATGCGCAGGGAGTGATGCAACAAACCAATACCACTCATGTTTAACAAATGCCAGCTTTTTGCCATATTGGCTTTGGATTTTTTTCTTTTTGATGAAAGACATTTCGAAGACAGCTTTCTTCCCCTCCCCAATCCCACTTTCCTTCTCCCTCTTCAGAAGTAATTAGTATCTTCTCCCAGGGATCTTTAACTGGTTAATCTTTCAGCCCAACTTTGATGTGAATTGTTAACGTTTTGAGGCCAAAACTCTTATCTGCAATATTCAAAGTCCACCTTTGAGCCCATTAAATGAAAGTTTTCCCTGAGTCAGTTTAAATCAGCCCCTGGGTAAGAGGAGGACACTCTATAACTGTGACTCTTATCACCACATTCCTAGAATTCTGGGAAGAGTAAAGAAAAGGCAATGTGGTCTTGTCTTTGAAATGTGGAAGTTAGGTGACAGCTGGGGCATTTTGGATATGGCAGGTATGGTGCATTTAACAGACTATGAAAATGCAGAGCAGTCTGCTTTAGTGGTTGTTTTGGGGAAGATGGCAAGGCGTTAGGTCCTGGAGAGAGGGAAATAAAATAACCTAGATGGGGATGGATCTCTTTGCATGCCTGCCTCATCCAAAAATAAACTTGGGAACCTGAGATGTCCTTTTCTTTTTAATGTGGATTTATACGTTTGTGTTTGGCTGTGCTGGGTCTTCGTTGCTGTGCGGGCTTTGTCTCTAGCTGTGGCTGGCGGGGGCTACTCCCTAGGTGTGGTGTGCAGGCTTCTCTCGTTGCAGAGCGCAGGCTCTAGAGCACCGCAGGCTTGCATAGTTGCAGCACGTGAGCTCAGTGGTTGCGGCTCCTGGGCTCCAGAGCACAAGCTCACTAGTTGTGATACGCAGGCTTAGTTGGCCTTCCCAGGTGGTGGTCGTGGTAAAGAACCCACCTACCATGAGATGTCAGGAAGATCCCCTGGTGGAGGGCATGGCTGTGCTGTGCTCCTTAGTCACTCAGTTGTGTGCGACCCCATGGACTGTAGTTGGAATTCTCCAGGCAAGAATACTGGAGTGGGTTGCCATGCCCTCCTCCAGGAGATCTTCCCAACCCGGGGATCAAACCAGGTCTTCGCTTTGCAGGTGGATTCTTTACTGCCTGAGCCACCAGGGAAGCCCGTTAATACTGGAGTGGGCTGCCTATCCCTTCTCCAGGGGATCTTCCTGACCCAGGAATCGAACCGGGGTCTCCTGCATTGCAGCCAGATTTTTACCACTGAGTCACCAGGAGAGCCCTTGAGATGTCCTTTTAAACTGCATGCAGTGGAACAAAAATAGGGATGAGGTGGGGAAATGGAGATGAAGGGAAGATGAGGGTGGGAATAATAAGTTCAACCCTAAGGTGAGATCAGCACATGGGTGAATTTTTCTCTAGAAGTGATCCACACACCTGGTCACAAGCTTCGCCATAGACAGTGAAGGCAGGTGAGTGATCAGTAACCGGATTTGGGGCCGTGAAGATAAAGGCAAACCAGTGGCCTAAAGAAGAATACCTGTTTGTAGCACAGATGCCTGAGAGCCATTTCCTTAAGGATGTGGTGCTCACTCTTGATGGAGTGGGAGGGGGACTGACTAAAACATTGTAGAAAAGTACTGCAGTGCTCTGGAGTGGTGTATACCACGCGTGGGGAGCACAGCTGAGGGTCAGAATGCATCAGAAATGCCTGGAACCAAGGGTTGTCCGTGCTGATAATACTGCCAGTGGCATGGAGATGGTTCATTTCATATGTCAAATTCTCGAGCCACGGGCACCCAGATATTTGGTCAAACATTATCCTGATGTGTCTATGAGGGTGGTTTTGGGTGAGATTAGTATTTGTATCCATAGACCTAGTAAAGCAGATGCTCTCCCCAGTGTAGGCGGGCCTTGTTCAATCAGTTGAAAGCCTGAACAGAACAAAAAGGCTGACCATCCTGTGAGGGTCTTTGCTCAACTGTCTTTACTCTCAGACCTCTTTTTCTTTTCTTTTCTGCCTTCAGACTGGAAGTGAAACATTGGGTCTGCCTGGATCCACCAACCTTCAGACCAGCTTCTCCCTATATGGGAGTTGTTCTCACCACCTGCTCTTTCCTTTTTGATTGTCCATTTCGCATGATCCTAACTTCAGCTCAGAAGGAGTGGAGCTCTGTGCAGGGCCAGAGAACCCCAGCACGGTGGCTGGAGCCGCTCACATACAGTCTGTGCTCCGTAAACCTGCTGCTGCTGTCTGGGCTGTTCACCCTTTTGTCATTTCCCGAACAGACTGAAAACCATTTCAGGGAAGTTAGCCTTACCTGCTCCATCTGCATCAGCCCTGGTGGGATCAGCCAGGCTGGGTTGGGCTAGGTTATAAGTGTGGCAGATTGAGGGTCTCCTGGGATGGTGGGTTGGGCTGGGTGGGTGGGTGAGTGGGGAAACAACTTGTTCAAGCTGTGAGGAGCCCAGCCTCTGTACGGCTAGGTCTCCCTCCAGTGTGGAGATGGCCATCTGCAGATATAACGGGTGCTGGGATGGGAGGACCCAGCTGATTAACCACTTCCTGGCTTATCCCTTCTGCATCCTTCCTTCCCTCCAGGTAAATATTGCTTAGACACCAGGGTCTGATTAAAACTACAGGATGAAACTTGTACCAAGGATACAACTGATGGTCTGTGTCAGCTTGTTGGAGTTAAAAAATATATTTTAATTTGTTTAGCTCTCTGGGGAAATTATCTGAGGCTGCATGTGATAATCAACTTTCACATGAGCTTTCAAAACCCTGAAATTATTCGAGCCACAAAATGAGATTTTTTAAATCTGCATGAATATAGGAGTCTTTTGCTCCCACCCCACTTTTTTTTGAGTGGGGGAGGAGGGGAGATTAAAAAATTTCTAATTCATTCCTCTCCTTTTCCCCTAGGACACTATCGTTAGCAGTTGTAAGAAAATGAGCACACTAAGGTGTATCTTCGATGGCATTTTCACATATATTTTCCCTTTTAATTTTAAACTCTACACCAACTCTTCAAGTTGTAGCAAGTATGGCTCCCCCTTTTATGGAAGAAAGTGGTCTCTGAGCACTTATGAGATTTGCCCAAGTTCTTAAGACTGATGGGTTGCAGTGTCCATACTAGAACCCAGTTCTTCTGGCAACAATCTTGATGCCCTTTCACCCCACCAGGCTGTCTCAGATAGTAACAGTGATAAAGTATTTATAGAAGAATGGAGTATGGGATTAAGATGGGTTTATATTGTACTCCACCTGCATTAGGTAGGATAAGCTAAGTTAAGCTGTGGTAAGACAAAATTCCAGTGGTTTAACTTGTTTATACAAGGTCCCCTGTGGGTCCAGGTGACTCTCTGGGACAGTTGCCCTCCACTTCTCCAAATTGCTTTAATCTCATGACTCCCATGTCACCATGAAGCTTCAGGGGTGCACCGAGGCAGAAAAAGGGGGACGGAAGAATTGCAAGTTGACTTTTAGATGCGTCAGCCCCAAAGTAACAAAATTTAATGCCAGTTGCATGACCCTGCTCAACTGCACAGAGGTTGGGAAACACTGTCTTCTGCGTGTCCTGGAAGGTGAGGAAAGCCACCAATACTGGTGACCGCCAGCAATAACCACCAGTCCATCCACAGGCCAAAAGGCCTGTCCTGTAGAGCAGGACCTCTTTGGACAAACACCCATGTCACAGATCACGAGGAAAGTGTTCATAGTACTGGAAATTACTTTGAAGGGACATCCAAGTATTTGACAGCTATTTAGCAGATATAAACCGTGTGACCTCTCCTAAACATCTGTGATATGGTTCAAGGATGGTGATTTCTGTTTTATAAACACCATTTTCCTGATTAATCCTTCAGTAATTCTCCCCCCTCCCCCAACCCTTGTCCTGAGGAAACAGTTAAAACTCCTAACACAACTGAGTCCCATCCTGATTTGGCCCCTGACACCTTCTCCAGTCTCCTTTTTCACTGCTTCTTATACCATATCCAGGCTTCCCCGGTGACTCAGTGGTAAAAAACTTGCCTGGGATGCAGGAGACATGGGGGACTCAGTTTCGATCCCTGGGTCAAGAAGATACTTTGGAGTAGGAAATGACAACCTACTCCAGTATTCTTACCAAGAAAATATCATGGACAGTGGAGTCTGATAGGCTACAGTCCATAGGGTCGCAGAGAGTCAGACACGACTGAGCTCCTGCACTCACACGCTTGTACCAGATCCAGGATTATGGAACTCCCTTCAGCTCTGCCCAGTGAGCTTCCTCTTTTCCTCCTGGTCTGGACACAAGCCGTTCCCACTGCCTACTAGTACTTCCGCCCAGCCCCTCCTACTCTTAGTCATGTTTTCCGGCCAGTCTGGGTTAAACCCTTTCCTATGTACTCTGTCAGCCCCTCTGTTCATCCAGTGGACCTTTGTAATGTAGCATCCTACTCACTTGTCCAAGTCCTCAACTAGATGGCAAACCCCTTGGGGTCAGACAGTGAGACAGATGGCAGCACTTGCCCTTTAGGGTTTATCCTCAGCACTGAGCTTACCTATTGCATGGAAGCAATTGACTGTATTTGTTAAATAAACAAATGAATGAACATGTGAGTGAATGAATGAGACTTCACTAAAGTCTCTGGATTCCATGCTCTTCTCCATTGGCTGTATGGTAAGCTGTAGTCGAGATGGTCACTTTTGAGCTCTGGTCACTATTTTGCCCACTCTTAGGGTCAGTGCACATTTGTACGGTAGCCTTGGTTTGCCTAATATTCTACCATTCTTTCTTAAAAGTGGTGGTGGTTGTTCAGTCGCTAAGTCATGTCTGACTCTTTGTGACCCCATGGACTGTAACACACCAGGCTTGACTGTCCTTCACCATCTCCCTGACTCATGTCCATTGAGTCGATGGTGCCATCCAACCATCTCATCCTCTGTCCTCCCCTTATCCTCCTGCCTTCAATTTTCCCAGCATCAGGGTCTTTTCCAATGAGTTGGCTCTTTGCATCAGGTGGCCAAAATATTGGAGCTTCAGCTTCAGCATCAGTCCTTCCCATGAATATTCAGGGTTGATTTTAAAAGTGGTAGAAATATCTTATCTTTCTAATATTAAATAATCTTCTATTTTCCCTACAAGGTTTAAATTTGTGGGGTAATACATGAGTATTGCTAAAGTGTCATTAGGTATCTGAATTACTTGACTATAATTCCCATTAGAGTTATTGTTTAAAGGGCAATTGTTGTATGATGATGCTTATAATGAGGTCCCTAGTAAGTAGTCAGGTCCATATGACAGAAAGCAGAATAGTGATGGCCAGGGGTTGGGAGGAGGGGGAGAGTGAGTGAGTTATTATTTAATGGGTATGGAGTTTCATTTTGGAATGATGAAAACATTTTCGATATGGATGGGGTGTCAGTTGCACAGCAATGTGAATGTACTTAATCCACTGAACTATACGCTTAAAAAGAGTTGAAATGGTAAATTTTTATCGATCACAATAAAAATTTGATTCCCGTTATAATGTATATCACTGATTCCAAAAGTTCAAATAGAATACCAGTCTATGGTAAATGAGTACTCTAAACATGACTATAGACTGCAATATAATGTCACCTAGTGAGACCACAGCCCATTGCATGTTACCAGGCTAGTGTGTGATTACGCTGCAGGAAAGTTTGCTGAAGCTGAGTACATTGTGGTTCCCTGGCTGCTTCTTACTTAGGAAAATTATTGCCGAAACGAGATTCATTTTGATTCAGTAGAAACATTCTCCACCTTTTCTCCCAAGATGAAAACCCAGCTTGGTGGTTTCCAAATTTTTTTTTGAACCATGATTAATCTCTCTTTTTTTTTTTCCTCTAATAGAATTTGCTTAAAAAAAATGTTAAACTATTTCCTACCCCTGCATTTACAAAGGAACAATTTGTTTGTCTCCACTCATCCCCTTACAAATATCTAGACGCATATAACCCCACCCGGCAGTGTTTGCGCTGGCCAGCATGGCCAATTTCCTGACCTTGATTTGATATAATCACTGCATTTGATATAAAATGCTCAAGTATGAATAAAAGTGTGATTTCCGTGGGGCTTTGGACAGACACGTACTAGCTCAAGGACCCCTGTTATCATGGTGAAGCAAACCAGGTAATCTGCCTTTCACACGCTTCCAGCACGTTTCCTTTAAGATAGTTCAGCCATGGTGGAGGGGCTCCCGGGGGCCGGGTGATGGATGCCCCCAGTCAGGAGTGCATATTGGATCTGCTACGCGGAGGTGATGTATGGTTTCAGCAGTCCAGGGGTAATTTGGAGTTGCTGTACTCCCAGACTGGGATTTTGCTGCCATATTGTTTTGTGCTCTCCTGTGTTTAATGAGAGGGAAATAAATCTAGAAACCTGCTTTAAAAAGGGCATACTGCATCCAGTTTTATATAATGAAACAATCTTAAATGCTAAGCTTAATTTTCTTGTCTGTGGAAGGAAGAAATTGAACTAAGATCCCTTCCAGCTCTAGAAATTCTAAAATTCTACCTAACCCATAGCAACACTAAGGGGGCCTAACAGCCCTTACATTTTCCTTGTCTGGCAGGCCAGGGGGCTCATTGTCTGTGGATTTTCAGGGGTTGTTGTTTTCCCTCAGGGTTGATTGATCTGTTTATGCTAAGCTTGAGGCTGGAGCTAGAAGGGAGGTCGTTTGTTTTGGGCACTGCTGAGAAAAACAGCCTAATCACCTAAACATCACCTTGAGGAACGAAGTAACTCCAAGAGGAAGGGGATGGGCCTGTGCTTGGGTTTTGATTGAGGACCGTGAAGGGGTGGTGGTAAGGGTACCTGGAGAGCTGTATCCCACGGGGCTGTGATGATGACCAGCAGAAAGTGGTTTGGTTTCCTTAAATGCCCAGGGGTGGGATTCCTCTCTGCAGGTTTCTGAGCACCTCCCTGGAGCTCCCCCAGACCATGGTGCTGGGCCAAGGGACTGCCCCATACTGGGAGGGCACGGGGCTCAGACACTGAGAATGAAAGGCTGGGAAGTTTTCAGATGAATAGAAAAAAGTAAAACCGGGAAGCTTTGCTAAAGTAGAATGGCCACGAGATTTTATCTTTCTGTCTTCAATGACCTTGAACAGTATGGGGATAGTGGGGATTTAATATGTTTAAGCACGTTAGTGTCTCTAAGATAGAACTTCCACTCCACCTGATTTCTGGGTTAGATCCTCGCCAGGCCTCTCTCAGAGAAAGACTGACTGAGAAGTACTTGTTGTTCGGCCACTGAGTCATGTCCGACTCTTTGCGACCCCATGGACTGCAGCACGCCAGGCTTTCCTTGTCCTTCACCATCTCCCAGAGTTTGCTCAGACTCATGTCCATTGAGTCGATGATACCATCCAACCATCTCATCCTCTGTCATCCCCTTCTCCTCCTGCCTTCAGTCTTCCACAGCATCAGGGTCTTTTCTAAATCTATTGTTTTCCTTCTTCGTTTATATTGCCTCTGTCCCAAGGGCTAAGAATTCTGAGACAAGAATGAGGAGACCCTCAAGCATATTAAGATTTAACTCTGGGTCAGATCAGCAAATATTTATTAGGTACACGCAAAAGACAGGGCCTTGAAAGACAAGACAAATCAATTAACTAATATCAACACTTGTCACTGATCGGGCAAAAAAGGCAATACAATGAATGGCTGGCAAATACAGGTGTGAATTCCACTTAGTTTCAGCAAGATGAAGGGAGAGAAAGCTTCTGGAAGGAGAGAATTTTGTGAGCACCAGTCTGAGTATCTCTCTGGGGGCTTGACTACCCCCATTGCTTCTCCAAGGGGCCCTCTTTACCCCTGGGGCCGTCGGCGGCGGGTGGGAGGATGTACAGTCTGACAGGTGGGCTTGCCCACTAGGGTCTGCCTGATTCCTGAGCTGTAGGTAACAGAACAGTGCTGTAATTGCCCCAGAGCTGAGCAGTGTCAGCTTCTGGTTGCTGACCTTTCCCAGCAGAGACTTTGCTGTGACTGGCTAAGATCACAGGGCTAAGGCAGAAAGCAGCAAACATGAGTTTGGGGGACTGGTATACACATTACATCTCCAGGGAGAAAGGCGGTTCTGAAAACTCCATCAGCTGTGCGTAACTTATTTCCTCTGCCTGCTGGTAAATCTCATCCCTGAGATTCAACATGGCCAGATTAGATCAACATAGGCAAGTCAACAAAACAAGGTGAAGAGAAAAAGGGTTTGTCAGTAATAAGGACAGCTTTTACTATTTGAAACCAGTTCTCCCCAAATCAAACCAAACAAAAACAAAAAATCCCAAACAAAACTATTCCATTTTATTCCTAGAAAAGAAGGACACTTGTCTAAATAGGAAGAACATGGGGATATGTGGATCATGATTCTTCTGGAGATTTATAGCGACTTTTATATATCTTTATCCTCTGGTTAAGAAGCATCTTTAGCCTTGAGGAAAAATCTTGAAGTATACACTGGAAGAAAAAGCTGGGGGATTTTGGCAGTGGTGAAGAGAGAGAGAGAACACAAAACTGAGTCTGCAGTAATTCTTTTATAGAAAAATGCATTCTGAGGTGCCAGGAGATTCAAGGAGAAGATGAAGCTCTCCTTCTAAGGTTAAAAGATCTGGCAGGACCATACTCTTCTCTGCAAGGAATAAGAGCTCTGTGAAGATCTATGAATAGGCATTGAGAGAGGGGAGTGGGCTGGGAGGGCAGCAACAAGGAGGAAATAAAGCTGGTGGGAAGTATCTGGAGATCATGAGGGCTCTTAGTTAAGATGGGGCAAGCTGGCAAGATGCCTATGGTTTTGATTTTGATGTAATCACTACATAGACCCAAAGGGATTAATTCAGTATAGCTAAGGATATGCTTTTCCTTGAGGTTGTAGCTGTCTGGCTGTAAACAACAGAGAGCCAGACACAAGCTGAGTGAAGGTCACAGGGCTATATAATAACATGTCCGGATCCAGGTCACTCATGTGCTCAGACTTCTGAGACCTTTGTCCTTGGGCTGGACTTTCTGACTTCTGAGGCTTTTCTCAGCTGTCACCACTTAGTATAAATAACAGCCTGCTGAAGAGCGAGTGACAGTGTGGCATTTTGCGGGGCCACCTCTTGCTCAGCATTCTTCAGGAAGTCTCCTGTCGCTGGCCATGTGCCAGGCCTGACAAACAGCCGTGAAAACGACTTGGCATAAAGTGATTTTTAAAAATTATTGTTGAGGTTACTTCATTATTACATCTTCCGTGCTTGGCAAAATAATTGCTATGCTTTTTCTTAAATCAAAAGAAAACACTGATAGAATGTTTTCCCATATTGGTATTATGGAACATTTCATGATGTCTGAGCTTTGTCTTCTTGTATGCATCTCTCCCAATCTCTGTCCTTCCTAAAAACGTGTGTCCACCAATTCCTGGGGATAAACTCTGGTTAGAGTTGCTGGTTATTTTCCAGGATTTTTGTGAATAACTTTATTAACGTGATTCTCTACTGATGGCGTCTCTGGCCCATCGCTGAAGACGGGTTGGAGAAGAAGAGATTGTACATGAAGTACAGCCAGTGACTTTGAGAAATATGTACATGGAAACATTTTGCAGTTTAGACTCATATAAGTCCATGATATTTTTCTATTGCTCCTTAGGTGTGGATCCGTCAAGTGGGAATGATTTAAGAGCAAGAAAAGACAGGCCAGTGTTATCATTCTGTCTATGAACACTTCAGAGAATATATTTGTTCCTACCAGTCTAAGAACTTTCCTTGGTAACAAAGTGACATTTATTCAGGATTTTACTGTTCACAAAGGCTTTTACTTATATTACTGTATTTGCCTATAATATGATGGTCACCTCTGTGAGGTAGATCAGCCCTTGTTATTCTTCTTTGTCCCAGAGGAGAAACTGGAGACTCAGAGTGGTAATGTGACGTACACACTGCTGTGTATTAGTGCTTAGGGCCAGAGATAGGCAGGCTGGAACCCTGAATCCCTCTGCTGCTGCTGCTAACTTGCTTCAATCATGTCCCACTCTGTTCGACCCCAGAGATGGCAGCCCATGAGGCTCCCCCGTCCCTGGGATTCTCCAGGCAAGAACACTGGAGTGGGTTGCCATTTCCTTCTCCAATGCATGAAAGTGAAAAGTGAAAGTGCAGTCGCTCAGTTGTGTCCGACTCTTAGCGACCCCATGGGCTGCAGCCCACCAGGTTCCTCCATGAATCGCTCTACTACCTTTTAAAAAAATTAATAGACTCTTTTTTTTAAAGCAGTTTTGGGTTTATAAAAAAAAAGTGAGCAAGAAGTACAGAGGGTTCCCATATGCTGCCTCCCCCACCCCCAGTTTCTCTTATTATTAACATCTTGCGATAGTATTGTGCACTTGTTATAACTGATGAGCCAGTATGGATACATCATTTTTTGTTCACGCCTCTTACTTCTATTTCCAGAATATAGGCAAACATTTTCTGAATACAGTAATAATACCACCTTAAAATGAGACAAAAGAATGTTGTATAACATTTAGAAGGGATAAACAACAAGGTTCTAATGTATAGCATAGGGAACTATTTTCAATATCCTGTGACAGAGGATCATGGAAAAAATATTTTAAAAGATTGATACATTGTTTATTAACTAAACTCCATAGATTATATTAGGGTTCACCCTTTGTGTTGTACATTCTATGAGTTCTGACAAATGTGTAATAACAGGTATCCACCATTCTGAACCATAGAGATTAAGGGTTCCACTGCCCTAAAAATTCCCTGTGCTGTTTATTCAGCCCTCCTCCTCGCTCACTCCCAGCAACCAGCAGATCTTTTAACTATCTCCAAGGTTTGTCTTTTCCAGAATGTTACATAGTTGGAATCATATAATATGTGCCTCCTCTTTCTTTATATCAACAATAATTGTTGTTCAATCACCAAGTCGTGTCCAACTCTGCAACCCCAGGGACTGCAGCACGCAGCACTTCACCATCTCTTGGAGCTTGCTCAAACTCACGTCCATCGAGTTGGTGATGCCATCTGACCAGCTCATACTCTGTCATCCCCTTCTCCTCCTGCCTTCAGTCTTTCCTAGCATCAGGGTCTTTTCAGATGAGTCAGTTCTTTGCATCAGGTGGCCAACGTATTGGAGCTTCAGCATCAGTCCTTCCAATGAACATTCAGGACTGATTTCCTTTAGGATGGACTGGTTGGATCTCCTTGCAGTCCAAGGGACTCTCAAGAGTCTTCTCCAATACCACAGTTCAAAAGCATCAGTTCTTCGGCGCTCAGCCTTCTTTATGGTCCAACTCTCACATCTATTCATGACTACTGGAAAAACCATAGTTTTGACTTTATGGACCTTTGTCGGCAAAGTAATGTCTCTGCTTTTTAATATGCTATCTAGGTTTGTCATAGCTTTTCTTCCAAGGAGCAAGCAAGCGTCTTTTTTTTTTTTTTTTTTTTTTGCAAGCGTCTTTTAATTTCATGGCTGCAGTCACCATCTGCAGTGATTTTGGAGCCCAAGAAAATAAAGTCTGTCACTGTTTCCATTCTTTCCCCGTCTATTTGCCATGAAGTGATGGGACTGGATGCCATGATCTTAGTCTTTTGAGTGTTGAGTTTCAAGCCAGCTTCTTCACTGTCTTGTTCCACCTTCATCAAGAGGCTCTTTAGTTCCTCTTTGCTTTCTTCCATAATGGTGGTGTCATCTGCATATTTGAGGTTATTGAGATTTTTCCCAGAAATCTTGATTCCAGCTTGTGCTTTATCCAGCCCAGCATTTTATATGCTGTACTCTGCCTATAAGTTAAATAAGCAGGGTGACAATATACAGCCTTGATGTACTCCTTTCCCAATTTGGAACCAGCCTGTTGTTCCATGTCCAGTTCTAACTGTTGCTTCTTGATCTGCATACAGGTTTCTCAGGAGGCAGGTAAGGTAGTCTGGCATTTCCATCTCTTTCAGAATTTTCCACAGTTTATTGTGATCCACACAATCAAAGGCTTTAGCATAGACAAGAAGAATATGAAGAGTTTACTGTTTCTTTCTGTTTGAGTTAAATTGTTTTCATGAAAATGTATGTATACTTTCCCCCCCCACCACCATCTCCTCTGCTGTTTCTTACCACCGGTTGGAATATGGTCAACAGATTTATGTCTTGGTCGAGATGTCCTTTCTTAATATGACAAACCTAACTGTGCTTGTGAATTTGAGTAAACTCCAGGAGATATTGAAGAACAGAGGAGCTTGGTGTGCATGGGGTTGCAGAGTTGGACACGGACTTTGTGGCTAAACAATAACAGCAACAAAGCTATTTGTGTATATCAAGAATTTTGCTCCTCTAGGGAAAATCAGCAAAATATAGTATATCCTACCTGTGATCTACTCTCTTGTAAACCTGTTTTTCAAGAGAATTTTGCTATAGCCATTGAGAAAACTGGGGCATTGAAAGAGGAAGAGGCTGAAGTGAAGACAGTGGGAGAACAGAAGGTGAAAGCCACGTCTGTTTCCATCTGAGATGCTGATGACTGTAGCTGTGAGTGGCCAGTGCCGCGGAAAGAGAGCTCTACAGGAGAAAGCGTGCCGTTAGTTCAGCCTTTTAGCACAGGAGCTCTGACTGTTGGGGCTTCCTCAACCGAGTTTGAGGAAGCCACAAATTTGATTTGATCCTCACAGAAATCAGTGACTTACACTGGGACTCATTTATAATTCCTGGAAACCTTTGGGGCCCACAGGGAACCACTGGGTTGTGAGGAGGACCAAGACAATAAGTTTAGATCTCATTTCCCTCTCACCTCCAAACCCAGGAAAAATCAGGGTCAACTGGAGGCAGATCAAACTCATGTTTTTGTCTGTTTGTTTTGTTTGATGGGACTTAACGAGCACTGGTTAGTGGAAGAGACTACATTGTGAAGCCATCTTATAGTGGAGAGAGGAACTGGGAATGCACTAAGTAACCTACTATGCATTTGCTTGGCATTCTTAATTATTGTGGGTTCTCTGTTGCTTGGGTGGTCGTTGTTGACAATTTTTAGAGCGACAAAATGGTGAAGGTCTCTAAATATTTAAAAAGCCTTTTTGTTTTTTAATAACAATAGAGTTCCTTATTAAAAAGATAACCAAAGATAAGATAGCTAAGGATCAGATAGCCATGGATACAGTGATGGCTAATTTATTCTTCTAAGTGCTGGTGTAATAAATATGGGTGTTTTTAACCTTGTCAGTTAGGTGGCAGCATAGTCTAGTAGAAAACAGTTCTAGCTTGTGGGTCAAAATTTCTCCAATTTGCTCCTAAATCCCTTATTGACATCATATTTGGGTGAGCCCGGGCAAGTCGCTTGAATTCTTTTGATCTCCCTTGCCAGGTCTGTAAAAGGAGAATAATCATAGCAATACTTGGCCCTGATTTGGGACAAATGAGGAAACACATACTGAGAGTTTTATTCTGGCAGTATACAACTTTGAGCTGTTATATAGGTATCCTGATTAAAAGCATCTTACCATTAATATTTATTTTATATGGCATACATATGTCTTGCTGTATATGTACATATACACTATTAATGTTCAAAACATGTATGTGTGTTCAATACATATATGTGTGTGTCTATCAATATGTGTGTGTATTTGTAGCTTTCACTATCTATGTGTCCCATAGTTTGTAGTTTTTCAAAGTTCTTTTACAAGCATTACCCCATTTGATTCTCCCAACAATCTCTCTGAAGGGGGGTTTTTTTGCCTTCGTTTTATACCTGTGATTGAGAGAGGTTATGCTTCCTGAAACTTGATACAATTACCATGATTTTAAAATCAAGGGAAAAGATCTTCAGTGGAGACAGAAGTCACGATTTTAAGTGCTTTTGTAACAAATTGTGAACAAGTGTGGAAAACTTTCAAGAAAATCAGTAACCAAAATCAAGAAGATTAGCCTTTTGAAAAAGGTCTTTCTTGACGCAGGGACGGAACGGTGTCTTTCACTGAGCCATAAAATTTGCATGTTGAATGAGAGTCCCCATTTCCCGGGAAGGTTCTGTTTGGGATGGTGTCCTTCAACCAACCTGAAAGAACTGCTTAAATCTGTTATTTAAGAAAGGCTCTGAAAGACTCCTGCTCTCTAAGGTACCACTTTTTCGTGTAGTTGTGTATTTGTTAATCAATCCATCTAGCCATTTACTCATTCGTTCACTCAAAACGCCTTTACTAAGCTCCTACTGCATGCCCTCAAGGACCAAGCTAAGGTGGGAAGCAGACAGTGTAGATGGAATTGGTCTCAATGCCACGCAGTTTGGGCTGACGGAAAGCACATTTTCAGACTTGAGATAAGTCCCATATGGTGGATGGAGTTGCTGAAAAGAATTCAAGATACATTGTTTAGGAATCTGATCTTCAAGAAGCACAGTCCTGTTCTTATAGAACTTTGAGGTGTACTAACTGGGTGAAAAAGAATTCTTTCAGTGGAAGCAATAAACCGTGATAGTATTTCATGTGAGGTTCACAGAGGTCACAGAAAAATCCCTTAGACCTGGAGAGAGAAGTTCTCCACGTGGTGAGACGGCAGAGGCTGTGGGAGGCAGAATGGAGGTGGGTGCTCTTGGTTGGGGTTTATTCCTTTCTGTCTTCACATTTCTCCTTAGCTCAGTGCCCAGGCCACTTGTCTATCTCCCTTGACTTGAGATGTCTCCTGTTTGGAGCGCTGCACAGTGTTTGGAGTGTGCAATCTCTTGAGATACCTACCATGGGCCAGCCGTGCCTCAAACACATCATCGCTGTGATCTAGCAGGCTTGTTAACACAAGAGAAAGGTCCAAGATACCGTGTTCCTAAAGGAAGGTGCTATCTATTGCCCCCCTCCTCACACAATACCCAGCTTAATCACTTCCTCATCAGTAAACCCATAGCGGTTTTTATATATATTAAGTTGAACCATATGAAATTGCCATTGTTTACCGTTTTGACCACAAAAATGGCAATTTCATATAGTTCAACCTACCATGTATGTTACTTAGATATTTATGTATGTTTTTGTAGACAATGGTATGGGACCACTTCATGGTTTATCTTTGAATCCACATCACTTAGCCAAGTACCTGACATATAATAGATGTTTAATAAGATGGACTGCAAGGAGATCAAATCAGTCCTGAATATTCACTGGAGGGACTGATGCTGAAGCTGAAGCTCCAATACTTTGTCCACCTGATGCAAAGAGCTGACTCTTTAGAAATAAGACCATGATGCTGGGAAAGATTGAAGGCAGGAGGAAAAGGAGATGACAGAGGATGAGATGGTTGGATGGCATCACTGACTTGATGGACATGAATTTGAGCAATCTCCAGGAGATGGTAAAGGACAGGGAAGCCTGGCATGCTGCAGTCCATGGGATAGCAAAGAGTCAGATATGACTGAGCAATTGAAATGAACTGAACTGAATAAAAAATATATTAAAAGCTGGAAAGAGCTGAAAGTTCTCCTATATGGTGACTAAATGACAAATTGGTTGACTTTATTATCCAGCTAAGGAAAAGGACATTTAAAAAAAATCAGAATTACATAAGTTAATCACACCCATCTCCTGATTTATACATCTCTGCACTTCAGGTATCACCATGATATATATAGATTCCTGAAGTATTTATGTTTTTAAAATGAAAGAATCAAGAATCTTATTGGAAGACATTCCAATTTAGGGGGAAGACTCTGCAGTCCAGTGGAGGGGAAAAGTATCATTTTAACTATGAGCTGGCTCATTTGTTGATGTGAGCTTAAATAGAGGCTTTTCCATGCAATGCCACTTTGCCTTCAGCCCAGGAAATTGTATAGACAAGCTTAAGAGTCCATTTCATCCAGACTTCAGATTCTAGAAATAGGTGCTTCAGTTGAACCCAGGGCTTGCTGTTGGCTACAGGTTGTGATGGAGACTTTCCAACCAGAGCTGCCATGGCAGGCTTGATCATGATCTCTTACTCCTCTGAGGGCTACTTGGAAATCCCTGTCTCAGTTGCTGCTCCCTTGCTTTATTATTAAATGGAGAGAAAAGCAGGGGAGATGGTGAAAATGAAATCAAAGTACATGGTTGGAACACAGACTCCTTCTGCCCCACCACCACCCCAAAGAGTGTGTCTCCATAAAGATGAGAAATACCTAACAAGACCTGAGTATAAATTCTCAGGTGTATAAATTCTCCCAAAGTAAGGTGGGTTCTTTGCAGGGTGCAAATTTTGAACAGTCACCGTCAACCTAACGGATATATTTCAAGTGTAAATAAAAGTCATCAAGCAGTAACAGTTCATCTCCTGACTTCATTTTTTGTTGTCACAGAGGTGTTCTGTTTAGAGAGAAAATAAGCTGTTATAATATTCCAACTGAAATATCAAGAACATGATTTAGTAGGTGAGTTATTTAGGGCTACTTAGCAAATAGCATTTCTGGACGGTGGTAAATGTGTTCCGCTCCTTCACATGTTCAATGAAACAGCCTTTTCTTCTTCTCACCAAGGTAGTTATCCTGTCCTCAGCCCAGAGACTCGATTTCTAACGGCTGTTGGATTTATTCCAGGGCAGCCGAGCACAGGTTCTGAACCATTTTCGTTTTCAATTCCTGTGGCCTCAGAATGCTCAGAAATGTTGACTTTTGCAAAGAGGCCAAGGAGGTCTGCACATGTGCCAAGGCTTCTGCTGTGGGCTTGGCACAGGAGAGGCAGCTGGGAGGAAGGAGCGTGTGGGCCTTCCGTGGTGCACGTTTCTCCAGAAACTAATTCAGGACAATCTTGTGGGTTGCATACATCTAGCAGGCATTTCTCTGTCCCTAAGAATTATATCCAGTATTGGAAAAATCCATCTATATTAATCCAATAAATCCATCTATTTATTATATTGATACTAGTATTAATATCAACACCCCCTTTACAGGTACATGATCAGGCCCCAAAAGGCCAAGTGATCAGTAGGAATTCTTCTCCCCTTCACATCCATCTCTCAACTTCTTTCTCTCTTATAGTTTTCTTTAAATCCTTAATTTCTTTGCTTTCTCTTCTCACTCTTCATAGTCTGAAGAAGTTAAGATTGTGATGGTCACAGCAATGTTGGGACCAGGGGCAGAACTAAGTTTTGTGAGACCTGTCTTCCCAAGTGGCTTAGCAGTAAAGAATCCACCTGTCAAGCAGGAGACGTGGGTTTGATCTGTGGGTCGGAAAGATCCCCTGGAGAAGGAAACGGCAACTCACTGAAGTATTCTTGCCTAAAAATATCCCATGGATAGAAGAGCCTGGGAGGCCACAGTCCAGGGGGCCGCAAGAGTTGGACACGACTTGGAGACTAAGCAACAACAACAACAACGACAATGAGCCTTAAATGATTTAGGCGATCTTCTTTAAGAACAAGAATGCAGGGTTCGCTAACCTAATAGTGGAAAATATTTTGCAGTGTATGCATGTATCCAATCATCATGTTTCTATACTTTCAATTTACATAATAATATACATCAGTTATTGTTTAATTAAACTGGAAAAAAAAAACCAAAGAGAGAATACAGTTGACCTTGGGCAGACATTGCTAGACCCACCATCCCCAAGACCCAGAAGGGACCCTGCAACTGAGGACTCCAAAGCTGAAGCTTCCTTTATCTTGATGGTGATTCCATTTCTGGTTAAGGTTTCCTATTTTATTTCCCGCCCCCCTCCCCCCCCACCTCACCCCATGCCTTATGTCAGTGGAACAGGTTTAGAGGGTTTGAATTAAAGAGCCTTCCTTTATAGGGTAGTATCATTTCAGATGATCAAGGCATGTGGAATAAATGTAAGTGAGCCCAAATTACTCTTTTTATCTAAAGTGTTAGTTTATTCCAAGACATACTTAAAGTATTAAAAACAGAATGAACATTAAATAGATTTATTTATTTATTTCTATCTTATACTGAAGTATCATTGATTAACACTGTTGTGTTAATTTCAGGTGTACAGCAAAGTGGTTCAGTTATACATATACATGGATCTAATCTTTTCTTTTTCAAGTTCTCTTCCCAGAGCCCGAATTCCTCTGATTGGTTATCACGCGCATTGTTTTAGCTCCTTTTCCTTTCTGCTTTGTTTTCTTCCCTGTGTTCTGGGCTCTTCCTCCTCCCAACTTTTAGCTATATCTCTTTAAGTCTCTTTAAGTCTGGAAGACACAGCAGGAACTCTTGACCTGGATCTAAGAGGGCTCTGGGACCCTGGTGGAGTTGAAAGCAACTGTTTCATAGCATTGATCCTGGAGGAGTCTAGTCTCTCATATCTTTTCTTCTAAGATGATGGCAAAATTTCAATTAAGTGTGCATTCCAGTGCCTTAAGATACTAGACCGATGGGAGAAAAAATGAGTGCTTTATACTTTTATAAAGATAATATTTTTGGTGGTAAGTGGGGTTTATCAGACCTCAAGAACTCGTGACTTCCAGATAATGATAGTGGGCTAACCTGGGTTTGGAAGAATGTCCTTATCCTAGACACAACAAGAAACCCTTAGCCAGCATGCAGGGGAGAGTGGCGGAGAGCAGGACTGTCTGGTCCTGTCACAGCTGTCGAGGGAGTAACAGGTGAGGAGGGACAGGGACCCCTGAGTGTGTGGCTCTGTTGACAGGGCTATCATTACCTAGGACGGCGTGCGGGGGAGCCACCTGGGCGTGCGGCAGGAGACGCGGGCTTACCCCTGTGCCACTCGGAGCATGTCAAGATAGGGGAGTCATTTATTCCTTTTTTGGGTCTTAGTCCTATTTACAGAAACAAGGGATTCCGCCTGAATTAAGGGTCCCTGGCAACCCTCTGACTTGTCATCCTTTAATTTATTTATTCTTATTCAAAAATATCCCTATTAAGTAGGCCAAGATAGTGAGTTAGTGGCTGTCATTTTACTCTGTTAGACTTTGTCTCCTAGGTACCTTAGATTCATTGTTATCTGTTAATTACCTGGATGTGCTAAGCATACCCCGACACTGAATGCCTTTGTATAAGCTGTAAGCATCTGGCCTTAATTCACGCTGTGTCTGTGATATAGTTCCTACAGTTCTGAGAGTGGCCGGCTGCGCTGTGACCACCACGTGAGACTGAGCTCCTTCTAGCCAAGATCAGGATGTGGTGATATGCTTAGTCAGTTTAGAAAGGCTCAGCTTCCACGAGACTGGAAGGACATGACTCTTGTGATTCTGTGATCAACCTCCCCCTGATGCCCACTCTGGCAGGGCCTTTCTCATCACAGGTATGATGGGCACCAGGTATCAGACCATTCGAGCTGTCTCCTGTGGGGAGATTGTGAAGACAGGTGGGCGAGCGGTGGCTGGGAATTAGCCAGGATATTTCATTCACTCTGCAGTGAGAACGGCCTCCCCGTCATAGTCCTTTCTATCCACGCATCTTCTGTGATGCATTGTGTGTTATTATTAATATAATCTATTAGAGGGCAATTTTCTCTAATTTTCTGTCATTTTGCCATTCTATGCAAAAGGCATTAAATTGTGAATTAAAATGTGGGCATCTGGTTATCACTGGAAAAAAACCAGCTGAATTCACAGGTTCTCAAAGCGGCAGTATGTTTGAAAAGTTTTAACCATTTCTGTGATTTTCCTTTTTGTGAAGGTAGGGGCAGGAGAGGAGGTAGCCTCTGGTCCCTAGAGAATATTTCAGCAGTGTGCGACTCAGCGAAGACTGAATTGTTTTCACTGACTTAGTCTCAGGGTTGGGCTTCCTTCTCACTCCAGCATCCCCAGGCCTTGGAGAAGCATCTGATTTTTCAGGGCTGTCAGCCCGCCACCTGTCATTAACACAAGTCTGAGAGAGAAACACTCATCACCAGTGCAACGAATTACAAGTGCAGAGACAATATATCCAAGTACTCGGTTATTCTTGTCCATGGTTGTGAGGCTCCATTTGTTCACCCGTACTGGTTCTCTTGGGATTTGAACCACAAACAGAGGAGGTACCCAGAAAGCTGGGAGCAGCACCTGGGAGAGTCTGGAAGTCCAGAATGCCAGCCTTGGGTGTTTCCAGGGTGTTTCCTCCCTGCCGTGTTTCCAGGGGCCAGGTGGTTAGAGGCCATGACGACGCCCCTCATATATGCTCACTCACCATTCACTTCAGTTCTCCATTAACCTCCTTCCCCGCCACTCTCTCTCCCATGTATGACCTGCGTGTGTGTGTACTGTCACTAAGTCGTGTCCAACTCTTTGTGACCCCATGGACTCCACCAGGCTCCCCTGTCTATGAGATTTCACAGGCAAGAATACTGGAGTGGGTTGCCATTTCCTTCTCTAGGGGATCTTTCCGAGGGATCGAACCCACGTTTTACCACTGAGCCACCTGGGAAGCCCTATGTGTGGCCTAGGGGTTCATCAAATACTATCACAGTAGATGCTAATTAAATAGTTGTCCAATAAACAATGGAGTGATATGTGTACAAAAGAGAAAAAATAAAATTTAAAAGGGATTTTAATATTATCAGCCTGCCTTATCTAGTCCACTCTGGCTCAGGCTTTGTGTGGTGAGCTGTCCACTCTTAGCACACAGAGCCCCGCTGGGCTGACCTGAGGAGGGGAGTCAGGAGTGGGGATGTTGTGCTGTCCGAGCAGAGAGGTGCTGTGCTCGGACCCCTCAGGTAGGGCAGGTGATGAGCAGCAGCATAGCTCCTGGGGAATCACAGACAGACGGCTCTGGACAGGCAAGGCGGCAGGATGCCAGTGGCCGGCTGCCACGTGTGAAGATGAGCAGGGGGTGACGCGGCATTGGGGGAGGGGGAGCATGGGTGTCAGATGAGGGCTGATCTATTCACTCATTCTCTTAGTGATTCAAATTACATGATTAAGAAAACACATTCATGAGTGAGGTGGGGGGAACCCCAGCAAAGACCAAACACTGAGAAGGGAACAGGAGGGATTAGCGATTCTGGAGAAGCAGGCTGGAAAAATGCAGCCTGAGGTGATGTGAAACTGCAGTCTGGAAATATGGCCATCCAGGCGGGAAATGCCTCGGAGCAGGAATACAGAAGCGCATCAGGGCTGGTGGGAATTCGCGATATGCTGTGGTGGTGGAAAGGGCCTGCGCACTTTGGGGTGACAGAAACACAGCTTCTCAACCTGCTGTGAGAGACAGCGAGCCTGGAGTCCCATCCTTGCCGGAGAAGTCCAGGCCCTGGAGGATGTGGAGACATGCCAAAGTTTTCTGAGAAGCAATGAGCCTGGTTGCGGGGGCTCCAGAAGACAAATTTTAGATTTTTTTTTTTAACGTGAACCATTTTTAAAGTCTTTATTGAATTAGTTACAATATGGCTTCTGTTGTTCATGTTCTGATTTTTTTGACCATGAGGCATGTGGGGGTCTTTGCTCTCCAAGCAGGGATTGAACCCTCACCCCTTGCACTGGAAAGTGAAGTCTTAACTATTGGACTGCCAGGGAAGTCCCAGATTAATTTCAGAAGAGTTGTATAGGTCAACTTTGAGGAGCGACAGGCCCATTTTGGGAAAAATTATAGCCCTTAACATTCTGTATATTTAAGATAAAAGAATAAGTAACTCAAGGAGCTTTTAAGGAAAGCCTTCTGCCTTCCAAGATTTCAGGTGAAAATACAGATCTGGACATAGATGAAGGAAATTTGGGGTAACCAAATTTGCAGGAAACATTGCATCCATCCCCAAATACGGTACTCCTCTGCATCAGTGTCGGGGGAGGGGTGGGTGCCGGGCTGTGTTGGTTAATGGCAGGGGTAAGAGGCAAGCTCAGAAGGGCTCAAGAACATCTGGAGAGGCCATGTGCTTTCAGAGTGGGTCTCTCCAGATCAAATCCACAGAATGAGGGCATGTTGTAGGCTGGGGGTGCCAACAGGAAGCCATCACAGCGGTCCAGAAGGGTGTGTTGGGCAGCAATGGTCAGAAGACTGGTGAAAAATAAGAAAGAGCCAACATTCAAAAGAAAAGTAGGACAAAGACGCTCTGGATGATTTAATGTAAGATTGGAGTCCCTACAGATGTTTGTACATCCATGTTCAGAGGAGCATTTTTCATGAGAGCCCAAAGGCAGAAACAACCCAAATGTTCACTGATAGATGAATAGATAAACAAAATGTGGCCTGCCATACAATGGAATATTATTCAGCTTTAAGGGGGAAGGAAATTCTGACAGATGTTACAACATGGATGAAACCTATACTTTATGAAGTCAGACACAAAAGAACAAATATTGATGATTCCACTTATATGAGGTCCCGAGAGCAGTCCAGTCCATAGAGATAGCAAGTAGAATGGTGGTTGTCAGGGGCTGGGAGGAGGTGGGGAGGATGAGACAGTTACTGTTTGATGGGTACAAGTTTTATTTTGGGACGATGAGAATGTTCTGGAGATGGACGGTGGTGATAGCTGCCCAGCAATGTGAGTATGCCTGATGCCGCTCAACTGTACATTTAAAGATGGTTGAAACAGTAAATGCTGTGTTATGTCTATTCTACTACATTTTAAAAAACACTGCAACTCTCTATTTTATATTTTTATGTACTTAATTTTTAACCTCTCCAGATCTTTAACTTAAACATCTCCCCTATTGAGTGTGTGTGGAGGTGGTACGGGGAATTTATTTGGGACTCGGAAGGAAGCAGGAAAGGACAGTTTGGTGGTCTGTTGTTCCCTGTACACTGAGGTACAGGAAATGACATGTGTGGGAGTTGGCGATGGCCTCTCTTGTTTTTATTTTTCAGAGGAAGTGGTAGCAGCTCCCTGTTAATTCACCTTGAATTCTGCCAGGCAGCTTTAAAATCTGCATTGATATATATCAAGCAGTCGCATAGATGCCTACTAACTTAATTTGTGTTTTGCTCAGTCTTTATCCCCAGGAATGTTATTAAAATGTTCTTTCCTGGTCTTAAGTAACACTGTTCAGTTCTTGTAACCTCGCTGATTAATGGCAGGGTAATTGCCCTTCATTTCTTTGCCTTCAAAACAGTGCCACCTGGGTCTTTACTGCCCTCAAAACAGATGTCTTCTGCAGAGAGTGAAATTCCTACCAGTTCAGCCCCTCCTCCTCCAGCACATAGGTGAGAAGCCCCTGGGGTGCACAGGAAGGACGCTAAAGCAAGCAATCCTGCTGGAGCCTTCAGAAGAGTGACCCCAGCCCTTTCCCAGCTGAATTATCACTGCCTGGGCTGGGGCCAGTGCTCCCTCAAGGATCGGCAAAGAAGGATCACCTTCTAGAGAGGAATATGGATGCTGGCCAGGCAAAGAAACAGAAACAGCCCCCGAGAATGGGGAATGAGTGTGCAGTCCAGTGCGTGGTGTGTGGCTGCTTGTCTGTTTTCTGCTGATGGTGAGAATTTTACACAGTCACCGTGTCTGCCTCCCCAAGCACCTTCTGCAGTCCCCATCCTGTCACCTTCTGCTGCCCTACGAACCAGGTGTTCCTTTCCTTCCGTTTTCGTAGGTGCAGAAACCGAAGTGCAAAGAGGGAAGTCACTGGGCCAAGGCCACACGTGTATTTGGTGTCAGAACTGGGATCTGAACCCAGATCTGTTTGATTCCAAAGCTTATAACCCTAAACAGAATAAGCACTGGGTCTAGTCTGGAGTCCCCTGCAGGTCCCAGTAGGCCTGTGGTTTCTGTTAACCTTGAGAAAGTAGGAGACAGGTAGAGACATTGTTGGACCAAGGAGTGCCTGCCCTCTCCTGCCCGGCTCACTTACGGCTACTTCTGACCATCAACCCAGTCTCTGGCCTCTGGGGCCCAGCTGGCCCTTCTGTGCTCAACATGAAGGCATAGTTCATCCAGCCCAGCTCACAGATGGGCCGTGCTGCCCAGCACGCTGTTGTTTTACCTCCTAAGTACTCTGTCAATCGAATTCTAGATCTGGAGTGTCCTTTCCTTTTAGGCCCTTACTGTGGCCTCTCTGGGCCTGGCATCCGGTTTACCAGTGAGTGGTTGTCACTGAATGAGTTAGTTACTCCTCTGGTTAGCCATGAAAGAGAGTCTTGGGAAGTGAGCCAGAGCTGAAATTCCCAAAGGAAAAAAAAATCCTCCACAGTGATTTCTGCCCCATTCTGTGTAGCTCTTGCCTTTATGCTGCAAAGTGAAAATATTAGTCTGCAATTGTATCTGACTCTTTTTGACCTCATGGACTGTAGCCTGCCAGGCTCCTCCGTCTAGGGGACTCTCGAGGCAAAAATACTGGAGTAGGTTGCCATTTCCTTCTCCAGGGGATCTTCCAGACCCAGGGATCAAATCTGGGACTCCTGCATTGCAGGCAGATTCTTTACCGCCTGAGCCACCAAGGAAGCCCTTAGGCCCCAAGGGTCGTCTCTAAAGATTTTTTAAATTAATAAACTAATTAATTTTATTTTTATTTATTTGGCAGGCAAGATCTTTTGTTGCAGCACTCACTCGGACTCTCTAGTTGTGGCACGAGGTCTCAGTAGTTGCAACTCACAGGCTTAGGTGCCTCGTGGCAAGTGGGATCCTCCTGGACCAGGCGTCCTCTGCATTGCAAGGCAGATTCTTAACCACCAGGGAAGTCCCAAGGGTGCTCTCTAAAAGAAGCTCCATCCTCTGTTCCCAGGAAAAAGACAAGGAAAGGAGGCTGTTGGCCATACAAAGAAGAAGGACTGTATAGGGGCCTGTGGATTGATGTGGAGGTCTTAGGGGCAGTTTGCAAGACTGCGGGTCACAGCCATTCGTGTGTGTGCTTCGTCCTGGCTGCTGATCGGTTGATCTGGCCCTCGGTGATCTGTTCCAGGGAGGGATGCAGTTTTCCCTTTTTCCATGTGGAAATCCTCCGTGGCAGGACATCTTCTGTCTCTCTAGGTTTCTCTGTAGGCGTGGGCTGTGATGGATCTGTGGCACCAGGGTTGGGGACAGCTCCTGAAAGGCCCTTGGGGTTTAGCCATTTCCTAGTTTTTCCTGTTCACCTACTGGATCAACAGCATGCTTTCTGGCCTTGCTCACCAGAATGTTGCTAATTCTCTGTGAATCCTTATCCTTTCCATTCCCAGAGTGCTCAAGGACCACAAAGCCAGCTTCATTAAACTGGAAAGACTGGCCCTTTGCTAAGCAATCAATTTTACATGAAACTGAAACCCGAGCTAGGATTTTTGGTTCACCTCTCAGATCACAGGAATGTACTGCCTCATTACTAGTCAAATAAGCAGTTTTAAACAATCCAAAAACAGACTGACCACTTGCAATCCCAGGTAGTCTGTTAGGTCTTTTTGCTGGTTTGTGACCTACCTTTGCTTCTAAGGGGGTCTAGCATGGAAGGAAAGAGGCAGGAAATGAGATGAAGAATGAAAATTGGAGTGAGTGGACATTCTGGTTTATCAAACAGAAGTAACTTTAACTGTGTGTGTGTGTGGGGGGCGGGGAGGGACGGTGGAGGGAGGCATTTAGACATTCTGTAACTAAAGATTGTTAGTCATTTAACCTGGTGACCTACGAGTACTTGGGAAGTGTGTGTGTGTATGTTAAGGCCCGTGTGTTTTCAGTACATTCAGATCTACTCTAGGACAAAGATGACTTATCTATTTCCCACTGCTGTAATGTGAGCTCCTTGATGGCTGTTTTTTGTGTGTGTGCATGTTTATTTTGGTTTTCTAATCTTTTGTTCACTAATGTATTCCATGTACTTAGAACAGTGACTAGCGCAGAGGGATGCAGTAAATATTTGCGGAACGAATAAATAAATGACTATGAATGTGTGTGTAGATAGGTGTCCATACACGTACAGGCAAGAGTAACATCTTACCCATAAGTCAGTTATCTAACAACCTTGATTATGTAAAATAAGTGCAGAATTAGAACGTAGTCCAAAGGTCTAGAGTAGCCATGCTTGGGGGTGATAAACCTTGTGCTCTTGTTTCTTTTTATTCTGTTTGTGTGTGTGTGTGTGTGTGTGTGTGTGTGTATGTATATCTTTTATTTTTAATTGGAGGATAATTCCTCTACAAATTTGAGTTGGTTTCTGCCGTACAGCAGTGCGAATCAGTCATAAATACACATATAAATTTGTAGATGTATGTGTATAAGCCTCCCTTCTGCCCACCCCCATCCCGCCCCTCTAGGTCATCGCAGAGCACAGATCTGGGCTCTCTGTGTTCCACAGCAGCTTCCCACCAGCTAGCTGTTTTCCACATGGTAGTGTGTATATATGTCAGTGCTACTCTGCTAGTTTGTCTCACCCTCTGCTCATGTTTCTTTATGCATAAGAGAGACATATGGTCCTTCAAAGCCAGGCCTACTTTAGATACTGTTTTTGGCCTGGAGCAGATCAGCAATGGCAAATTGAAGATAGAGACAATTACAGAGACAAAACCAACAAAGTGATGGCTAACAGCTTGACAGGAGGAGAGGAGACAAAAAACAGACCCCAGTAATCTATGTAGCACCTCCTGGAACCAGTTGGTTTAGGAGCACACAGCTTTTACACTTTACAATCCATTGGATATTATGTGATATAGTATGGTATGACATGAATTAATGTTTATAAGTAGACACTGAATCACTGGATGCTTAAATGATGTCTCATAACTATAAGAAGACAAGATTGTCTCTAATTCTTTAGAAAGAGTCCTTTGGAATAGTTTAAGTAACTGTTTCTTAACAAGTTTGTGCTTTCATTTGCTGTACCAGGAGGCGAAAAATTATGGCCTGCAAGCCACATTCAGTTTGCTGCTTGCTTTTATAAATAAAGTTTTATCAGAAATGGCCATGCTCATTCATTTACATATTATTTATGGCAACTTTTGCACCGTAGTAGCAGATTGAGTCATTGCAACAGAGACCATATGGCCTGCAAACCCCAAAATATTTATTGTCTAGTGCTTTATAGAAGTTGGCTGCTTCCTGATTTACATGTTGGGTTCTTCCAGGATGTTAGTTTCTGCTCTTGTGTACATCTGATATATTTACATGCATTACTGAGTGATCTGTATACATAAATGTGTATAAACACTCGTTTCTGTGTGATAGTAAACACAACTAAATACTAAGCACCACATTTCCTTTACTGCTAAAACATAGCTCCATAGCTCTATAAAAGACTTTGGATCCAATTAGTCATTACTCTTCCTGCTTTGCTCAACTGAGGGTATGTTGTGACCTCTGAGACATTCTGGAGAATTATAGCATCCTCAGAAACCTCACTGCACGTTCATGGTCCTCTCAATGGCTCCTGGGGTGTAGGCATTTTGATTGCACTCAGCTTATATAAGACAGATGTCCTTGTGAAGGATTCAATGATTATGTATCCCAGATTGCAGAGGGTCTTATGGGATTTTTAAATGGTACTGGAATCCAAGTGTAATAGCATGAAATATCATATACTTCCTAGATTATAGAATCTTTTCTAGGTAGAATTTGCTTTCAGGTTATTCTTGTGGCCTTTGCCACTGATTTCATGGAGAAAGCTTCTCCCTTGAAGGCAATCACACTGATTTATTATTCTGTGCCAATGTGGCTTTACCACACTAATGCTAGCTTTGACTAGTTCTGACTTCAGTGTACTTCTTGCTCAGGCTTTTGTTAATATACTTCAGTTTGTTTTGTTAATTTTCGAGTACCAGGGGCCAATATTCATTATGGAAGGTAAGCTTCTAAGATTGTAGATTCCCTCTGGGTAAAGTGTGCATAAGTGTCATTCAAATGAGCATAATTTGGGGTGGCAGAGGGAATGCCTTTTTGATTGAAATGTAATAAAAGTGACCTTTTAAAAGTGTACATTTCAATAGCTTTTAGTATATTTACAAAGTTACATAGTCATCTCTTTTTTTATATATCAATATAAGAAATCTGGTTTATTTTTGAGGAACTGTAGGTAATCATACAGTCAGTCAGTCATTTCAGTCGCTCAGTCGTGTCTGACTCTTTGCTACCCCATGAATCGCAGCACGCCAGGCCTCCCTGTCCATCACCATCTCCCGGAGTTCACTCAGACTCACGTCCATCGAGTCCGTGATGCCATCCAGCCACCTCATCCTCTGTCGTCCCCTCTCCTCCTGCCCCCAATCCCTCCCAGCATCAGAGTCTTTTCCAATGAGTCAACTCTTTGCATCAGGTGGCCAAAGTACTGGAGCTTCAGCTTCAGCATCATTCCTTCCAAAGAAATCCCAGGGCTGATCTCCTTCAGAATGGACTGGTTGGATCTCCTTGCAGTCCAAGGGACTCTCAAGAGTCTTCTCCAACACCACAGTTCAAAAGCATCAGTTCTTCGGCGCTCAGCCTTCTTCACAGTCCAACTCTCACATCCATACATGACCACAGGAAAAACCATAGCCTTGCAAGTTGCACTGAAATCCACATATTTATGCTCTGCTGAGATTTACCAAATAGCCTGTGTGCCATGGGGTTTGCTGAGTGTGGATTCTGACAGTCCTAGGTCCCAGGAGTTATTTTATATATCAGATTGTTCATCTCAGTTGAGCAGTGTCAGAGAGAACACCAGGACCTTGTGTCCCATCGCTTTGTCCTAACCTCAGACCTCAGTGGTTTGATCAGGCTTCCTAGCTCTGAAATTCTCTTCCTCTCCATGAAAGTGAACCCAGGAGAGCCTACCAAAAATGACAACTGCTCTGGCCGAGCTAGAGTTCTTGGTAGAGTTTGTATTGGGATGTCAATGGACTTTCTCTTCTTTTGTCCAACCCCTCCCCAAACTCTGTCCAGAAGGGCCCTGTGCAAGGAGGCTGGTCACTTGTTTATTCATTCCTTCGTAAGTATGTGTGTCTACAGTGACCCTACACCACATGCTAGACCCTGAGAACACACAGGGAAGACAGACAGGATCCTACGGCTCGTGAAATTGATATTTTAATGAAGAGCAGAGACATCAAATGACTAATTACTCAATTAATTCTGCAGTCACAGTTGTGATAAGTGCACCAAGAGAAATGTACAGCGTCTTGTGAGAGAAGGGTGCAATGTGGGGCCAGACTTAGTCTGCAGGCAGGGAAGTGTCTCTGAGGGTGTGATATTTTTTTAGCCAAGATCTGAAGGATAAATATGGCATGGGAAGGAGGAGAGGCAGAAGGTAGGAGCTACATCACAGACAGCCTTGCAGGCAAAGGGAGGATTTTGAATTAAGCTGTGGAAATTCCTGAAGCTCAAAACAAAACCCACACTAATTGCTGTGTGTTAAGGAGGAAGTTACTCCAGGTGTTTCTTGACTTTCTACTTTTGCATTCCAGTTGCCTATAATGAAAAGGATATCTTTTTGGGTGTTAGTTCTAAAAGGTTTTGCAGGTCTTCATAGAACCGTTCACCTTCAGCTTCTTCAGCATTACTGGTTGGGGCACAGACTTGGATTACTGTGATATTGAATGGTTTGCCTTGGAAACGAACAGAGATCATTCTGTTGTTTTTGAGATTGTATCTAAGTACTGCATTTCGGACTCTTTTGTTGACCATGATGGCTACTCCATTTCTTCTAAGGGATTCCTGCCTGCAGTAGTAGATATAATGGTCATCTGAGTTAAATTCACCCATTCCAGTCCATTTTAGTTCGCTGATTGCTAGAATGTCGACGTTCACGCTTGCCATCTCCTGTTTGACCACTTCCAATTTGCCTTGATTCATGGACCTGACATTCCAGGTTCCTATGTAATATTGCTCTTTACAGCATTGGACCTTGCTTCTATCACCAGTCACATCCACAGCTGGGTATTGTTTTTGCTTTGGCTCCATCCCTTCATTTGTTCTGGAGTTATTTCTCCACTGATCTCCAGTAGCATATTGGGCACCTACTGACCTGGGGAGTTCCTCTTTCAGTATGCTATCATTTTGCCCTTTCATACTATTCATGGGGTTCTCAAGGCAAGAATACTGAAATGGTTTGCTTCTCCAGTGAACCACATTCTGTCAGACCTCTCCACCATGACCTGCCCGTCTTGGGTGGCCCCATGGGCATGGCTTAGTTTCATTGAGTTAGGCAAAGCTGTGGTCCTAGTGTGATTAGATTGACTAGTTTTCTGTGAGTATGGTTTCAGTGTGTCTGCCCTCTGATGCCCTCTTGCAGCACCTACCATCTTACTTGGGTTTCTCTTACCTTGGGCGTGGGGTATATCTTTACGGCTGCTCCAGCAAAGCATAGCCGCTGCTCTTTACCTTGGATGAAGGGTATCTCCTCACTGCTGCCCCTCCAGACCTTGAACGTGGAATAGCTCCTCTAGGCCCTCCTGCGCCCCCATACCCACCACTCCTTGGACGTGGGGTAGCTCCTCCCGGACGCCACCCCTGACCTCGGATGTGGGGTAGCTCCTCTCGGCCGCTGCCCCTGTCCTCGGACGTGGGGTAATTCCTCTTGGCCACCGCCCCTCGGGCATGGGGTCCTTCTGGCTTCTGCCCCTGACCTCAGACGTGGGGTAGCTCCTCTCGGCCACGTTCTGTACACCATCGCAGCCGCCCTGGAGTGCAAAAGTAGGAAGTCAAGAAACACCTGGAGTAACAGGCAAATTTAGCCTTGGAATACGGAATGAAGCAGGGCAAAGACTAATAGAGTTTTGCCAAGAGAATGCACTGGTCATAGCGAACACCCTCTTCCAACAACACAAGAAAAGACTCTACACATGGAAATCACCAGATGGTCAACACCGAAATCAGATTGATTATTTTCTTTGCAGCCAAAGATGGAGAAGCTCTATACAGTCAGCAAAAACAAGACTGGGACCTGACTGTGGCTCAGATCATGAACTCCTTATTGCCAAATTCAGACTGAAATTGAAGAAAGTAGGGAAAACCACTAGACCATTCAGGTATGACCTAAATCAAATACCTTATGATTATACAGTGGAAGTAAGAAATAGATTTAAGGGACTAGATCTGATAGATAGAGTGCCTGACGAATTATGGATGGAGGTTCGTGACATTGTACAGGAGACAGGGATCAAGACCATCCCCATAGAAAAGAAATGCAAAAAACCAAAATGGCTGTCTGAGGAGGCCTTACGAACAGCTGTGAAAAGAAGAGAAGGAAAAAACAAAGGAGAAAAGGAAAGATATAAGCATCTGAATGCAGAGTTCCAAAGAATAGCAAGAGGAGATAAGAAAGCCGCCCTCAGCGATCAATGCAAAGAAATAGAGGAAAACAACAGAATGAGAGAGACTAGAGATCTCTTCAAGAAAATTAGAGATACCAAGGGAACATTTCATGCAAAGATGGGCTCGATAAAGGACAGAAATGGTATGGACCTAACAGAAGCAGAAGCTATTAAGAAGAGGTGGCAAGAAGACACAGAAGAACTCTACAGAACAGATCTTCATGACCAAGATAATCACAATGGTGTGATCACTCACCTAGAGCCAGACATCCCGGAATGTGAAGTCAAGTGGGCCTTAGAAAGCATCACTAAGCATGAACAAAGCTAGTGGAGGTGATGGCATTCCAGTTGAGCTATTTCAAATCCTGAAAGATGATGCTGTGAAAGTGCTGCACTCAATACACCAGCAAATTTGGAAAACTCAGCAGTGGCCACAGGACTGGAAAAGGTCAGTTTTCATTCCAATCCCAAAGAAAGGCAATGCCAAAGAAAGCTCAAACTACCGCACAGTTGCACTCATCTCATACGCTAGTAAAGTCATGCTCAAAATTCTCCAAGCCAGGCTTCAGCAATACCTGAACCATGAACTTCCAGATGTTCAAGCTGGTTTTAGAAAAGGCAGAGGAATCAGAGATCAAACTGCCAACATCCACTGGATCATTGAAAAAGCAAGAGAGTTCCAGAAAAACATCTATTTCTGTTTTATTGACTATGTCAAAGCCTTTGACTGTGTGGATCACAATAAACTGTGGAAAATTTTGAAAGAGATGGGAATACCAGACCACCTGACCTGCCTCTTGAGAAACTGATATGCAGGTCAGGAAGCAACAGTTAGAACTGGCCATGGAACAACAGACTGGCTCCAAATAGGAAAAGGAGTGTATATTGTCACCCTGCTTCTTTAATTTATATGCAGAGTACATCATGAGAAACGCTGGACTGGAAGAAACACAAGCGGGAATTAAGATTGCCAGGAGAAATATCAATAACCTCAGATATGCAGATGACACCACCCTTATGGCAGAAAGTGAAGAGGAACTAAAAAGCCTCTGACGAAAGTGAAAGTGGAGAGTGAAAAAGTTGGCTTAAAGCTCAACATTAAAAAACGAAGATCATGGCATCTGGTCCCATCACTTCATGGGAAATAGATGGGGAAACAGTGGAAACAGTGTCAGACTTTATTTTTGGGGGCTCCAAAATCACTGCAGATGGTGATTGCAGCCATGAAATTAAAAGACTCTTACTCCTTGGAAGGAAAGTTATAAGCAAACTAGATAGCATATTGAAAAGCAGAGACATTACTTTGCCAACTAAGGTCCATCTAGTCAAGGCTATGGTTTTTCCAGTGGTTGTGTGTGGATGTGAGAGTTGGACTGTGAAGAAAGCTGAGCACCGAAGAATTGATGCTTTTGAACTGTGGTGTTGGAGAAGACTCTTGAGAGTCCCTTGGACTGCAAGGAGATCCAACCAGTCCATTCTGAAGGAGATCAGCCCTGGGATTTCTTTGGAAGGAATGATGCTGAAGCTGAAACTCCAGTACTTTGGCCACCTGATGCGAAGAGTTGACTCATTGAAAAAGACTCTGATACTGGGAGGGATTGGAGGCAGGAGGAGAAGCGGACGACAGAGAATGAGATGGCTGGATGGCATCACGGACTCGATGGATGTGAGTCTGAGTGAACCCCAGGAGTTGGTGATGGACAGGGAGGCCTGGCGTGCTGCGATTCATGGGGTTGCAAAGAGTTGGACACGACTGAGCCACTGAACTGAACTGAAGGAGGAAGTTAGTGTGCAGTGGGGAGATTTATTGCAGTCACCCAAGTAGATGATAGTGGCCTTCATGACTAGGATGGGGACAGTTATGAATATGGAATGTGAATTTGAGATATATCAAGGAGATGGAATTGACAGGATCTATTGCATCTCTGCAATTAGAATCCATCCTCCTTTTCTAGTTCTGGCTCCTGAGATGTCCTCATTGTTCTTTGGGCTCAGAGTACACTGTGTACACTGAGAGTCATTCAGTGTCCCAGAGTCAACTGGTAATCCTCTTAGGGGAGTTTCGGTGTTTGTTGTTCTGTTGCTAAGTCATGTCCGACAATTTGCGACCCCATGGACTGCAGCATGCCAGGCTCCCCTGTCCTTCAGTGTCTTCTGGAGTTTACTCAAACTCAGTCCATTGAGTCAGCGATGCCATCCAACCATCTCATCCTCTATTGCCCCTACCTCCTCCTACCCAATCTTTCCCAGCATCAGGGTCTTTTGCAGTGAGTGAACTGTTCATATCTGATGACCAAAGTATTGGAGCTTCAGCTTCAGCATCAGTCCTTCCAATGAATATTCAGAGCTGACTTCCTTTAGGATTGACTGGTTTGATCTCCTTGCAGTCCAAGGGACTCTCAAGAGTCTTCTCCAGCACCAGAGTTTGAAGGCTTTGGCACTTAGCCTTCTTTCTGGTCCAATTCTCACATCTGTACATGACTACTGGAAAAACCACAGGGGAGCTTTAGAACTGTGTCTATAATGTCAAGGTCCCAGAAATACAAAGGGTAGGTTTTCCAGATTGTCCCTGGGGGATTTCACTGGAAAAGCCGAAGGTTCCAGAGAAGGCAGACCCTACAGGGACCTGGAGAAAATCATGGAGACTCAGACTAGTTCACAAGCTTCTTCTCCACAGCAAATTACATTCTCCACAATGAAAAGTTCCTCCCTCTTTTTAAAAGCATCCGAATTACCTTGGTCTCACTTGCTGGCTGGTTGCCTGGCCACTGGCTGGGGGACACAGCACAGCTGTGTGGGACCTGGGCTCCCAGGCATCCACCCTCTCCCTCCAGGGTTCACATGATGCTTTACTACCCAGATGTAGATTTTTTTTTTTTCACTTTCTGTCTGGATTTTCAAATTCTCAGACTATAGAATGAGTTTTGAGAAGTAATCCTTTGCTTTAGAGACTACCCCAGGTACTAGAAAACATCCTCAAATCTCATTGCACCTCAAGGAAATGCATTTGATTGCCCCTGAGCCTTTGGTGGATGGCATACTGATTGTGTGCACCTTAAAAGTCCTGGTTGCTTGAGATTTGTCACACACTTGAGCCAGTAAACAGTTTCTTGCCTTCAGTGGGTTTTTATTTCACCAACCAGAAAACTACTGCAAGATAAAGAAGTTAAAGAGTTGAAGGCCTTTGAGTCATTCAGATTAGTCACATATGAATATGAGAGTTGAACTGTGAAGAAAGCTGAGCTCTGAAGAATTGATGCTTTTGAACTGTGATGTTGGAGAAGACTCTTCAGAGTCCCTTGGACTGCAAGGAGATCCAACCAGTCCATCCCAAAGATCAGTCCTGGGTGTTCATTGGAAGGACTGATATTGAAGCTGAAACTCTAATACTTTGGCCACCTGATGTGAAGAGCTGACTCATTTGAAAAGACTCTGATGCTGGGAAAGATTGAGGGCAGAAGGAGAAGGGGACGACAGAGGATAGATGGTTGGATGGCATCAACGACTCAATGGACATGAGTTTGGGTGGACTCTGGAAGTTGGTGATGGACAGGGAGGCCTGGCGTGCTGTGATTCATGGGGTCGCAAAGAGTTGGACATGACTGAATGACTGAACTGTACTGAACTGAGTCATTCAGATAGTGTTCTGTGTCCAGGAGCCCAGGATAGAAAAGTGCAGAGACAATTGTCTTCAATGTTTTTATATAAAACTGCTTTTTCAAAAAATAAGTTTTTTAATTGAGGATATTGATGATGTGGATTCAAGCGGGGGAAAATTGGTCTCCCACCCCAAGGCGGCTCCTCAGTGTAGGGTCTTCAGTCATTTTGCCTCTGTATTTCTGCTGAAGTTGATACTCTTTTATCTTTTTCCCCGTTTTTCCCAAGTGGTTGGAGGACCACTGCACAATTTCTTAGTAATCCAGACTAGTTTACTAGGATTAGAAGCCATTGCTTCAGTGCCCAAGGAGGCAGCAATCCAGCTGGATAAGACCTTTGTATGAGGAGTTGGGGAGAGAAACAGGGGACAGGCAGAGAGAAAGCACCGACTTAAATAGGATTTGGAGAACAAGAATCAGATATTATTCATGTTTATTTTGGAAAGAAACAACCATAAATATATTTATATATTCCAACTATCTGCTTTCACTATTAATTTGCTTCTGGCTGAATTAGGAAGATAAATTCCTTTGGTATCTTTAGTGTATTAGTTGCTTGGGTATGAATTGTTGGAAGAAATAGTACATTTCACACAGGGATCGTTTGAGATTTAAGACTCAGGCTGGCCAATGACTTTATTGTATAAAAACTGTTAAAAATATTTAGAAAGTCCCATAAAATCTGTGTGTGTTTTTTTTTTTTTTTTTTTGTACTATGATATATATATTTTTGAGAATCTCCATTTGCCTGCCAGGATAATGAATACCCTCCACACCTTAAGGTCATTGTCCAAATCAGCATGATGAAAGCACCTGTGAATATGAATGCATGGTTTGCCAAAAGTTGTTGCTAAATTTTTAAAACTTAAGTTGTTTGTTTGTTTGTTTGTTTGTTTTGCTTTTAGCAGTAGATTAGAGGTAGGAAAGAAGTCATCTTGGAATTGGAATAAAGCACAAATTCTTTGCTCCTGATTGATAAGACCTCATCCATGGCTGCTCAAGGTTCAGTTCATTGTTCTTGTCAATGCTTGATGGCTTTGACAGGCCACAAAGTCTCAAGTGAAATAGATGTATTTGGTCAGGAGCTGCTGACTTATAAATCATTAACTACGATGCTCCACCTGTAAAGCAGAGGAATTGGCCGAGGTGTGGTTTTGATTTACAAGGTGAAAGCAAGAAGACCTTTGCTGTGCTGTCACAGCCAGTGAAGGTAAGCATTCAACAGAAATCCAGGATGCTTCCTACACATCCCGAGAAGGCCGAGGGCTTCCTTGGTGGAATTGCCAGGCTGTCTTGGGGTGCAGGTGGGTCTCTGGCCCTATGCTGCTCTAACCAGAACGACTGTGCTCTCCTTCCCTCTCTGTTTCCCTCTCTCCCTCCCTCCTTCTTTCCTTCTTTTCTCCCTTCTTTCCTTCCTCTCCCCATCTCTCTCTTCATCCCACTCTCATTACACAGCTGCAGCCTTGGTAAAATCCTGTTGTCCACCCACTTGGCCCATGAATTTGCCCAATGGAACCTGGGTAAAGTAAAGTACAAGACCATGATGACTGTGTTCAGTTTCTTTTTATAAAATTTTTTTTTCATTGGAGGATAATTGCTTTACAATGTTATGTTGGTTTCTACCATACAGCAGCGTGAATCAGCTGTATGTATACATATACATCCTTCCTTTTGAGCCTCCCTCCGCACTCCCGTCCCACGCCTGTAGGTCGTCACAGAGTGCCAGGCTGGGCTCCCTGTGTTATAGAGCAGCTTCCCACTGGCTGTCTGTTTCACGTGTGACAGTGTGTATATGTCAGTGCTGCTTTCTCAGCTTGCCCTGCCCTTTCCTTTCCCTGCTGCGCCGACGCGTCTGTCCTCTACATCTGCATCTTTATTGCTTCCCTGCATATAGGTTCATCCGCTATTTTTCTAGATGCCATACATATATGCATTAATATATGATACTTTTGTCTCTTTCTGACTTACCCTATTCTGTCTAACAGGCTCTAGGTTCGTCCACCTTACTCAGTCTGACTCAAATGCATTCCTTTTTATGGCTGAGTGATAGTCCATTGAATATATGTACCATATCTTTACGCATTCATCTGTCCATGGGTGTCTAGATTGCTTCCATATCCTGGCTATTGTAGATAATGCTGCAATGAATATCAGGATACATGTGTCTTTTTGAATCGTGATTTTCTCAGGGAATAAGCCCAGTAGTGGGGTTTCTGGGTCAAATGGTGGTTTTATTCCTAGTTTCTTAAGGACTGTTTTCCACAGTGGTTTTATCAGTTTATATTCCCACTTACAGTGCATGAAGAGTCCCTTTTCTCCACACCCTTTCCAGCATTTATTGTCTGTAGATTTTTTGATGATGGCCATTCTGACCACTGTGAGGTGATATCTCATTGTAGTTTTGATTTACATTTCTCTAATTATGAGCAATGTTGAGCACCTTTTCATGTGTTTATTGGTCTGTGGTATATGCTCTTTGGAGATATGTCTGTTTAGGTCTCCTGCCCATTTTTGATTGGGCTGTTTGTTTTTCTGACATTAAGCTGTATGAGCTGCTTATATATTTCAGAGATTAATCCCTTTGCCAGTTGCTTTGTGTTCATTTACTGACCATTTACCTTGAGTAGGCTCTCGGTCCCAGCTGGCATCTGTACGATTCACTATCCTCTCTCCTGGCTGACTACTTTACACCTTCCTCTTCTTCCCAGCCTCTGACACTACCCTTTCCGTCTTCATTCTCAGTTGAATTTCCCAGGCTCCCACCATCTGCCCACCTGTTCTCCCTTTTGGCTGATACAGTGGGTGGGTCTGAACTCCTTAAGGCTGGGTGTCCTCTAAATGCCACCTCACCAACTGGCTCGGTGACATCCTCCAGTGGCCTCTTCTTCTTTCTGTATCATTTTTTCCTTCTTATGGATCATTCCTTTTAGAATATTAAAATGCTGTTATAGCTCACGACTTAAAAAAAATTAAGAACTCTCTTGACCTCATATCCCCCATTAACTACTGCCCCATTTCTTTGATTCCCTTTGCAGCAAATCTATCTTTTTAGAAAAGACTTATTTGGCCTCTATCTTCAGACTCTCATCTTCACTTTTTCTTGGGCTTTCTCCATTCAGCCTTTAGTTGACATCTCTCAGTCAAAAACTCTTGCAAAGGTCATAGAAGATAGTAATGATAGATGGATGATATGTGAGATGTAACAGACATTCACTGTGCTATGATCATCTTGCTACATTCGTTCAAGGATTTGTTGACCACCTGCTATTACAGACACCGTTGTGTTTTATGAATATTAACTCGCTTATGCTTGTAAGGTAGGTACTGTTTTTATCCTCATTACGTGGATGAGGAAACAGAGAAACAGAGAGATGAAAGAATTTATCTTCTCCACCATATATAGTGTGCATGCTGACTTTTCAGCCCTCCTTTTATTGATACTTGACTACCTGTCATGTTTACCATTGACCATTCCCTCCTTCCTGAACCACTGTTTCACTTTGTTTCCTTAGGTTCTCCTTCTACTTCACTTAACTGTTCCTTTAGGTATCTTTTGCAGGTTCCTTCTTATCTCCCCTAAATAGATCCTGGGAGCTCAGTCATCACACCTCTTCTCTGTCTACTCTCACTCCCTGGGTAACCCCCGCAGCCCCACGGTTTTAAATGCCATCTACACACTGTTGGCCTCTGAAGTGTTGTCTCTAGCTTGGGTCTCACTTCTCGACTTGACATTCTCCCCAACTTCATTTTCAACAGTTCCCCTTCTCACTCACCTGCTGCAGCCATACTGTCTTTTCTGTTCCTAGCTATGCTGATCATGCTCCCACCTGGGCTTTCTGGACCTGGCCTGGCTTAGGATGCTTTCCCTAGACGTCTCCTGGGCCCACAAACTTGCTACATTCAAGTCTCTATTTAAGAGAGGCCATCTCTGCTTGTCATGTGGAAAAGAGCAGACCCTTACTCCAACTTCCAAGTGTCCTTTGACCTGCCTTGCTTCATTGTTCTCTGTGTATCACCACAGGGCAGCTTATGTACTTGCTCATTATTCATTTTTCTGCAGAAGAGAGCTCCGGGCAGCTGAGCTCTGCAGAGCTTGGTCTCCGCTCTGTTGCCAGTGTAGGGTGTGTAATAGGTGCTTAATAAATAGCTATTGAGTGAGTGATTGAAGTCATCACAGGAAACGCATGGACAATGCCTTTTAGAACTCCATGTCTTTAATTTTTTTTAAGTCAATTGATTCACATTTACAAGATGAGTAAAATAACAATGTATAAATGAGTTTTCCTTCCTCTTCCCTTAAGTTTTATGACACTTATAAATTCACCTGAAATTGTAATAAAACATTCCAGAAGCTTTTACAGCATGTTTTCAGTTGATGATAACGTCCAGAAATAGTTTAAATAACAACATTAACAGGTTATGGTTTTCCTAAAGGACCACAGTATTTTTAAAAGAGAAAGTTCAATAATTCCATTTTACTGCTTCCCTAAGCCTTTGAAATACATGGTACTCATTAATGTTGAATTATTTACTAGAAATAATCCCTCCCCCCACGCAAAATACCTACCCTGATATTAACTGCCTCGAGTTTAAAGGTTTTTGTCTCAATACTATTGGCTTAATGAATTAAGTTCTAAGGAAATGTGGCCAGGCTTAGTTAACAATAAATCAGGTAATACTATTTGTAGAAAAAGTAACCAAAACTCTGCTTGTAAATAATAATGTGGAAGAATCTGGTCTCAATCAAACCACTGTCCGCAGCTGGGCTCTATTTTCAGCTCGCAAACATAGTGGAGTTAATATTGAATGTACCTGTATTTGAAGCTTGAATAACACAAGCATGTACTCTCTTGAGAACAAGCTTTTGCAAAAAATCAGCGGAGAACTGCACCTGAAACACGTTTATAACATCTTAGTTCCAGAGGATTGTCTTGGAGCAATTAAAAAAAAAAAAAAGTGTGGATAGCCTCTTGACCATGTAGCTGGTATTAGAAAAAAAAGAGTATTTTTTTGCATAAATAATTGCCCTTCACATTCCACCAAAGGCATTAGTCTGATCAGCCAGTGGCTGTGTGACAGTCAGCTGTGGTACTGTCTGGCTTGGTGGACCCCTACGTCGGGTGCCAGGCACAGGTGTCCAGAGGTGTGCGCAGTTAGCCTGCAACATTCGAGGCTTGGGGGAAATGATCTGAGCAGTGGCTAGGGGAGAACACAGATCTTGCTGCGTCAGAATCCCCTTCTTTCTGAAGGATATTTCTTGAGAGTTTTGTGCCTGTTTCAGCATAGCCCCCTCTAGATAACCAGGGGCTCACTGAGAAGTAGGTTCTAGTGTCACTTCACAGGCCACTGTGAAGCTCTTGACCTTCTCTGAAGCTTGCCGTGTGCCGTGGGCCACAGAAGTTTCTGCCAACCCCTCAAAACATGGTTGGTTAAAATTGTAGCTGGGTTCCAAGTGTCCTTCTAGTCCCTGGGCTGGTGTCTCCTGAACAGGACTGCCTGCCCTGTTGCTGACCTCTTGACCCCGAGTAGACATTGGGATGCAATCTGTGGCCATCCGAACCCACATAAGGCTGTCCCCCTGAGCCCTCTTCTGGCTGTGACCCCGAGTAGCTGTTGGGATGCAATCTGTGGCCATCCGAACTCGCATAAGGCTGTCCCCCTGAGCCCTCTTCTGGCCATGACCCCGAGTAGACGTTGGGATGCAATCTGTGGCCATCCGAACCTGCATAAGGCTGTCCCCCTCTGCTGACTGTGTACGTTCTGGGTGTGTGCTCTGCATCTTGTGGGCCATGGTGCACGTGGACCTGACTCCTGGATCCCAGATCACTAGGGTGAACATCAGTCGTGCAGAGACCCACCAGGCCTGATGGGGCCATTGCTCGTGGCTGGCCCACTGCACTGAGGGGGTTACATGATTCCAGGGGACATTGTGTAAGGTCTTCCTGGCTCTTGGTAACTATTCCACAGTGTTGAATTGTTCCCTTTGCCTGGCTTGTAAGTGGGCTCACAACAGAAGTCTAGATAGTGAGGAACTCTATTGCTCTGTCCTTCTGGAAAATTCCATCACAGCAGAGAGGAGAGGAGGCCAGGGAACTGACTTCTCACAGGTGTCCTAAGGCACCTGGACAGAGCATACCAGGGTCAGTCTCACTGCACAGGGAGGAGGCAGAGCCACCCCAGCTTTATCTTTTCTGACCTATTCATTGTGACACACTTAGCTGAGACTGTTTCCCTGTCTGGAAACAGGGAGCTGGACTTGATGCTTGACCTTGGCCTCTCTGGCCTCCCTGTGTAGGCTGTCTTTGGTCCTGTTATTCTGTTATCCTTTTTGACGCATGGACCTTGCGCCTCCTGGCTGTGAATAGACAGGTGCACAATTAGGACATGGCTTCCCCCTGACTGTTCTTCACGTAGTCAACAAAGGAAAGACTTATTGTTTATAATAATAACATGTTGCATTTGTAGAGTTCTTCACAAAGTGCTTTTATGTCTATGTTCTTGTTTCATACTTACATCAATATTTATCCCGTCTTATGATGAGGAGGCTAAGGTTCAGGAAGGCTGAATGATTTGACCAAGGCTCTGAAACTAAAAAATAGAAAAGCCTGTACCAAAACCCAGATGCTGGTAATTCAAGTCCAGAGCTCTGCTCAGCTCCGCTAGCTCTTCATCATCCCCCCTAGATGAGAAGGATGTACTATTTTGTTATGAATCGTTATAAAATATTTTGTAATAGTCCATAAAAGTTGGGGCTATGCTTGTTTTCCAACACCTATCAAAGAACCTGACACAATTATAAGTGTTTGATAAATGAATGACAGTGAATAAAGAAATGAATGAGTGAATATACTGAATGAATAGGTAAACAGGGCAAAATATGTCAGTCTGCATTTGTATTGGGAATTACTGCATGTTAAGGAGTTTTAAAATGTGGTCACATATGTGTGGGGATATGCTCTAAGTCTTTCACTCCTCCTGACTCCCTGTCAGGATGGAAGGCCGAATCCAGTTTATACCATGTTTTTTAAAATTTTCTTGGAATCTGTAACCAGAATTGAAATCTATTTTTGAATGTGTTCGATGCTCTTATTCTCCCATTTCTACTTCCTTAAGATTTACTTCGGGGCAGGTAACTTTGCTTGGGTCCAAGTGTTGCCATCTTATCTCATATTAGACACATAAATCACTGGAAAACATATCCTGAGGAGATCTCATTGAGGCAGGGAGTGGGAGGTGGGGGAGATGACTTTTCTTCCCAGGCTTGGAAATTTCAACTCCTGAGCCTGTCTTACCTGTTTTCCCTGAGCCCCACCAGAGTCATCTTACTAGCTTCCTAGAAAGATGTGTGTTTCTGTGTGTATGTGCACATGCGTGAGTGTGTGTGTTGTTCACTCACCAAGTTGTGTCCAACTCTTTGAGACCCAATGGACTGCAGCACGCCAGGCTCCCCTGTCCCTCACCACCTCCCAGAGTTTGCCCAAGTTCATGTCCATTGAATTGGTGATGCCATCCAGCCATCTCATCCTCTGTTGCCCTCTCCTCCTGGAATGTGTGTAGAGTGTGCCCGCCCACCCCCCTCAGTCTGAATGCATTCCTTTCCCACTGATGTTGTTATCTTCCTAAGATTGACATGTCAGAGAGTTCTCCCTGGTGGTCTAGTGGTTAAGACCCCACACTTCCAATGTAGGGGGTCCTAGTTCCATCGCTGTATGGGGAATTGGATCCGCTATGCTGCAACTAAGACGCTGCTGCTGCTAAGTCGCTTCAGTCGTGTACGACTCTGTGCGACCCCATAGACGGCAGCCCACCAGGCTCCGCCGTCCCTGGGATTCTCCAGGCAAGAACACTGGATTGGGTTGCCATTGCCTTCTCCAATGCATGAAAGTGAAAAGTGAAAGTGAAGTCGCTCAGTCGTGTCTGACTCTTCGCAACCCCATGGACTGCAGCCTACCAGGCTCCTCCATCCATGGGATTTTCCAGGCAAGAGTACTAGAGTGGGGTGCCATTGCCTTCTCCAACTAAGATGCAGTGCAGCTGAATATTAACACATCAGAGATCCTGGTGAGATAGTTGCTGTTGCCTTAAGTTTCTTACACAATTAGTTTATATACGTAGACAATGTATATGAATCAACCAGTTCAAACCTGTCTTCTGTAGGCTCTGTTAGTCAGAAGGCCCCTTTAGAAAATATGGAGATAGGTGAATAATGTAACAGGGTAGCAAATAAGTACAACTGGCACTCTGTCAAATGCAGTGCCATCTCCCATGTGCTAGAGTGACTGGAGGCAGCAGAGAGGGCTGTCCTGGTCTGCTCACCCTCTCTCTTTCTGATACTAACCTGGGCTTCTTGTGGTTGAGCCTGTATAGGAGCATCTAGAAGGCATCACTCAAAATAGCTTCAGCTCTTCCTCACATCCCCAGGATGCTGTGGCAGCCCTGCCTGCTGCAAGACTCCTCTGAGAAGCCAGGAATCACTGTGGCCCTGAGAGAGTTTAAAATTGTGTTGGTGGGGGGTTGGCAGGGGTGGCAGTCTCTCAGGAGGATGCCAGTCATGGTACAGGCCCAGGGGCATGTCTAGAAACCATCACTGCCTTGCGGTAACTCCTGGTCAGGATTGAGAGGGTGGGGCCCTGAATCAAGGCTAGCTGGATGGCTGGTTCTCTGACTTGTGGGTTTGTAAACAGTTCACAGCAACTGGCTTCTTAGAAATGACTGTTACTAACCAAAGCTGGCAGAGGAGCTGGATAAAGCCTTCCTGCCTGTCCTAAGCCTCCAGCCCTCCCAGCCCCCCCATATTCAGAGCTTTTTGAGTGGTCTTGTTCATCTCAGTGACTTTTCACTTGAGATCATTATGGAAGAAAGAAGGGTAAGAAGGATTGCTGGCTCTTCTGTGATTAATCCATCCCACCCCAAACGAGAAGACGAATGTCTGAGGACGCAGATGGTTAGGTTCCCGGCTGCCCAGCTCAGATCTTATAACTAGGTCGTGGAAGTGTGATCCGTCCGATGTGTCTAGGACTCCCCTTGCCATGTTTGTTATGGCATCACTAACGTATCAAGAGTGGAAACAGAAATGTCCGGTCAGGTCCTCGTCCTCTCGGTCTCCTCAGCCGGGGCACTTACGGAGGAAGCCTTTAGGACTTTGCTCACCAAACCCACCCAGCATGGAACCTGGCATGTAGCCTGTGCTACATAATGTGGTTTTTGCAGGAACAAAGACTCTCTGGTCTTCTCTATAATTGCACCAAATTACATCTCAGAGATGACTTTTTCTTGCCATGGCACTGGTTTTCTTTCTCCAAGAGGGAAATTGCAAAGTTACCATGACATGAAATCTGGCCAGAGGCTTGAAGGATTTCGTAGTTATAGCAACCTCAGCGGTGCCCTCTCAGCCCGGGGCAGCGGCAGAGCTGAGCGTGACAGACTCACTGCCGCCCCCTGAGCCGCCGGCCAGATCCGCGGTTCCGTGTGGTCGGGACTCGAGTCTCCTGTCAGCCTCTCCCACCACACTCTAGAAGATATCGCCTGGCCTGCCAGCAGTGCCTGTCTCACCAGCAAGGGCGGCCCCAGGCTGGGGGCCTTGGTGTGGGGGGTTTATAAGCCTGGGGCCAGTGCCTGCCTCCCCCCGCTCACTCACCCACACCCTCTGTGCCTGGCTCGCTAGTCAGCCAATACCCAGTATCCAGAGGTCAATGTAGAGATTGTGCTTTTTAGAATTTTTTTTTTTTAAAAATTTATGTATTTTTAATTGGAGGATAAATTAAGAGACGCTTACTCCTTGGAAGGAAAGTTATGACCAACCTAGACAGCATATTCAAAAGCAGAGACATTACTTTGCTAACAAAGGTCCGTCTAGTCAAGGTTATGGTTTTCCAGTGGTCATGTATGGATGTGAGAGTTGGACTGTGAAGAAAGCTGAGAGCCGAAGAATTGATGCTTTTGAACTGTGGTGTTGGAGAAGACTCTTGAGAGTCCCTTGGACTGCAAGGAGATCCAACCAGTCCATTCTGAAGGAGATCAGTCCTGGGTGTTCATTGGAAGGCCTGATGCTGAAGCTGAAATTCCAATACCTTGGCCACCTCATGTGAAGAGTTGACTCATTGGAAAAACCCCTGATGCTGGGAGGGATTGGGGGCAGGAGGAGAAGGGGATGACAGAGGATGAGTTGGCTGAATGGCATCACGGACTCGATGGACATGAGTCTGAGTGAACTCTGGGAGTTGGTGATGGACAGGGAGGCCTGGCGTGCTGCAATTCATGGGGTCGCAATGAGTCGGATACGACTGAGCGACTGAACTGAAATGGACTGAACTGAACTGAACTGATAAGACATTTAGCATCATCCTTAGCCTTTACCCACCAGATGACAGTAGCTCTGTCTCAGTTGTGACAACAAAAATGTCCCCAGGTATTTCCAAATGTCTCCTAGGGATCAAAATCAACAGCTGTTGAAACTATGGGAGTAAGGAGAGAAGCAAGAGCCATTTATCACTGTCTTGAATTATTGTCTAGAAAAAGTTCAGGTTTTCAGAATAGTTGCAGTCCGTTGGGTGGCATGGTGAGCCCTGCAGGAAATGGCCAACTTCTCTCCAAAGGCCGCGGCTAGGCTTAGAAACTTAAAAGGGAGAGGCACCTCTTCCTTCTCCCTGCCCCATCTCTGTATCCCTTCCCATCCCTTCCTCTGTAACCCTAAACCACTGAATCACCAGGGATATTTATTAAAATGCACCCGGAGCCTTAATCATGTCTATTGAGGCAGTGATGCCATCCAACCATCTCATCCTCTGTCGTCCTCTTCTCCTCCTACCGTCAATCTTTCCCCGCATCAGGGTCTTTTCCAGTGAGTTGGCTCTCTGCATCAGGTGGCCAAAATAATCAAGCCTCAGCTTCAGCATCAGTCCTTACAATGAATATTCAGGGTTGATTTCCTTTAGGATTGATTGGTTTGATCTCCTTGCAGTTCAAGGGTCTCTTAAGAGTCTTCTTCAGCACCATAGTTTGAAGGCATCAGTTCTTCAATGCTCAGCTTTTTTTTATTGTCCAGCCCTGACATCAGTGCATGACTACTGAAAAAAACCATAGCTTTGATGACATGGACCTTTGTTGGCAAAGTAATGTCTCTGCTTTAATATAGCTTTCCTTCCAAGGAGCAAGAGTCTTTTAATTTCATGGCTGCAGTTACCAACCCCAGTGATTTTGGAGCCCCCCAAAATAAAGTCTGTCACTGTTTCCATTGTTTCATTCCCCATCTGTTTGCCATGAAGTGATGGGACCAGATGTCATGAAGTGATGGGACCAGGTGCCATGATCTTCATTTTTTGAATGTTGAGTTTTAAGCTAGCTTTTTCACTCTCCTCTTTCACCTTCATCAAGAGGCTCTTTAATTTCTCTTCTCTTTCTGCCATTAGGATGGTGTCATCTGCATATCTGAGGTTACTGGTATTTCTCCCTGCAATTTTGATTCTAGCTTGTGCTTCATCCAGCCTGGCATTTCACATGATGTACTCTGCATATAAGTTAAATAAGCAAGGTGGCAATATACAGCCTTGACATACTCCTTTCTGAATTTTGTTGTTCCATGTCTGATCCTGTCACTTCTTGACCTGCATACAGGTTTCTCAGGAGGCAGGTCAGGTGGTCTGGTATTCCCACCTCTTTCAGAATTTTCCACAGTTTGTTGTGATCCACACAGTCAAAGGCTTTAGCATAGTCAATGAAGCAGAAGTAGATGTTTTTCTGGAATCCTCTTGCTGTGTTAGACAATGACAGAAGGCAGAGCAGAGGGTTAGGGAGTGCTTGGGGTGACTTACGTCTGTAATGAGGTGGTCAGGGAGGCCTCATTATAAGAGGATATTTGACCAACTTGCAGGTGGTAAGAGATAGTCAGGCCTGTATATATGGGCACAAGTCTTCCGTGAAGAAGGAGGAGGGAGTACAGAGCCACTGAGGTGGCAGTGAGCATTCCTGGTGTGATGGAGGAACAGCTCAGGCCCTTGTGATTGGAGAGACTGAGTCAGGGAGCAGTGGTTGGAGCTGAAGTTCGAGAAGGAGCAGGAGGCCAGGTCCTGTAGAGCCCAGTGCAAACACTTTGATTTTTTTTGTTTGTTTGTTTTTGGGGTTTTGTTTAGTTTTATTTTTTGAGTCTTCAAATTACTTTTTAATTTTAATTTTTATCCTGCAAATGCTACTTGAAATAAGTAATCCAAGTGAATCCACAGACTTCAGTCAATTTAGGGTCAGAGATTTAATGACTAGATGACTGGTATCTAAAATGAGTTTTGTAAACACAGACTCTAATACTTTGATTTGACTCTGAGGGAAGTAGGGTGGGGGCCATGGGAGGATTTTTAGCCAAGGACCACTAGGATCAGATTTAAGACTTATGAGGATCTCCCTGGGTGCTGTCTGGAGTAGATACCAGGGGGGCAAGCGTAGAAGTTATCATTACTGTTGAAATTATGGCATGGTTTCTGCCCCCTAGGAATTTACCACGATTGTGGAGATAGAGCATGTATGGCTCTAACCAACAAGGAAGTGTTTGCTAAGTAATGTGAGTCACTCAGACCAGAAAAGTGCAATGGAAGTGCCTCCTGGGAGTCAGACTTTGTGGACGAGCTGGGCCTTACTATGGATAAATAAGATTTTTTTTTTAGTGTAATGGGTATATGATTGACATTCACTAAATGGTACATATCTGAAGTATGCAATTGGATATATTTGGTCACACATAGATGCCCAGGAAACGATCACACTGGTGAACATATCCATTACCCTCCCACTCCCAGCCCTCTAAATTTTCTTGTGGTTTATAAGGCAAGATGGGAATTGTCATCAGGGCAGGAATGTAAGCAAAGGCACAGAGGGGGGAAATGAAGACGCTTCTAAGGGGCAGAGGGAAACCACCCTGACTGTCCTGCAGGGTCACATGAGGAACCCAGAGAAAGATGTCTGACAGGACAGCTTGAAGTAAATTACACGGGGCCCTTGACACTGGGTTGTAAGGTTTAGCTCACAGGGGGACCGGCAGAAGTCTTTAAGTTTATTGTGGTTTATGGTCAAAACTGGAGAAGGAAATGGCAACCCAATCCAGTATTCTTGCCTGGAAAATTCCATGGACCTGGCGGGCTACAGTTCATGGGGTCACAGAGAGTCGGCCACAACTGAGCACATCAGCACATGGTCAAAACAGAGTTTATCTGCTAAAATTCCATCTTTTAAAAACAACAGCAGCAACACCAAATTTTAGGTACTTTATCTTTTTGTGGTAAGTCCAAGAAAACATAGCGAAGTACATTTCTGCAGTGTTTCATATACATAAAATCAATTAAAGAAATAAAAAGAAACATTAGGAAATTCCATAATTAGATAATTAAGAGATTCCGTAATACAACTTGGGCTTCACTGGTAGTTCAGCTGGTAAAGAATCCACCTACAATGCAGGAGACCAGTTTGATTTCTGGGACCCGAAGATCTGCTGGGGATGGGATAGGCTATCCACTCCAGTATTCTTAGGCTTCCCTGGTAACTCAGACGGTAAAGAATCCGCCTGCAATGCAGGAGATTTGGGTTCAGTCCCTGGGTTGGGAAGATCCTCTGGAGAAGGGAACGGCTACCCACTCCAGTATTCTTGCCTGGAGAATTCCATGGACAGAGGAGCCTGGCAGGCTATATAGTCCATGGGGTCACAAAGGGTTGGACATGATTGAGCGACTTTTCACTTTAATACAACTACTTACAGATGGATAAGAAATCCATTTGCCACCTGATGGTTCATCATAGACCACATGTAAAAAGTACATCTAATCTGTTCAGTTGCTAAGTTGTGTCCATCTCTTTGCAATCCCATGGACTGCAGCATGACAGGGCCCCTTGTCCTTCACTGTCTCCCTGAGTTTGCTCTAACTTATAGGCATTGAATTAGTGATGCTATCTAACCAACTCATCCTCCGCTGTCTTCTTCTTTTCTTTCAATCTTTCCCAGCATCACAGTCTTTTCAAATGAGTCAGTTCTTCGCATCAGGTGGCCAAAGCATTGGAGCTTCAGCTTCAGCATCAGTCCTTCCAGTGAATGAATATTCAGGGCTGATTTCTTTAGGATGGACTGGTTAGATCTGCTTGCGGAGCAAGGGACTCTCAACAGTATTCTCCAACACCACAGTTCAAAAGCATCAATGCTTCAGTGCTCAGCCTTTTTTATGGTCCAACTCACATCCATTCATGACTACTGGAAAAATCATAGCTTTGACTATACAGATCTTTGTCAGCAAAGTAATGTCTCTGCTTTTGAATATACTGTCTAGGTTTGTCATAGCTTTTCTTCCAAGGAGCAAGTGTCTTTTAATTTCATGACTGCAGTCACCATCTGCGCTGATTTTGGAGCCCAAGAAAATAAAGTCTGTCACTGTTTCCATTGTTTCCCCATCTATTTGCCATGAAGTGATGGGACCAGATGCCATGATCTTCGTTTTTTTAGCATTGAGTTTCAAGCCAGCTTTTTCACTCTTCTCTTTCACTTTGATCGAGAGGCTCTTTAGATACTCTTCACTTTCTGCAGAGGGGTATCATCTGCATATCTGACACCTTCCAACGTGGGAGGCTCATCATTTTTGCCTTTTCATGGGGTTCTTGCAGCAAGAATACTGGAGAGGGTTGCCATTTCCTATCCCTGAGGATCTTCCTGAGCCAGGCATCAGGACTGTGCTAAACATGTTGCACATATAATACTTACATAACTCATTAAAATAGGGACTATTATCATTTTCCATTTTTACATTTAAGGAGACATGCATTCCCAAACATGAACCCCTCCCACCTCCCTCCCCATAACATCTTTCTGGTCATCCCCATGCACCAGCCCCAAGCATGCTGCATCCTGCGTCAGACATAGACTGGCGATTCAATTCACATGATAGTATACATGTTAGAATGTCATTCTCCCAAATCATCCCACCCTCTCCCTCTCCCTCTGAGTCCAAAAGTCCGTTATACACATCTGTGTCTCTTTCCCTGTCTTGCATACAGGGTCGTCATTGCCATCTTCCTAAAGTCCATATGTGTTAGTATACTGTATTGGTGTTTTTCTGGCTTACTTCACTCTGTATAATCGGCTCCAGTTTCATCCATCTCATCAGAACTGATTCAAATGAATTCTTTTTAACAGCTGAGTAATACTCCATTGTGTATATGTACCACAGCTTTCTTATCCATTCATCTGCTGATGGACATCTAGGTTGTTTCCATGTCCTGGCTATTATAAACAGTGCTGCGATGAACATTGGGGTACATGTGTCTCTTTCAATTCTGGTTTCCTCGGTGTGTATGCCCAGAAGTGGGATTGCTGGGTCATAAGGTAGTTCTATTTGCAATTTTTAAGGAATCTCCACACTTTTCTCCATAGTGGCTGTACTAGTTTGCATTCCCACCAACAGTGTAGGAGGTTCTCCAGCATTTATTGCTTGCAGATTTTGGATCGCAGCCATTCTGACTGGTGTGAATTTATGATAAAAACTCTCCAGAAAGCAGGAATAGAAGGAACATATCTCAACATAATAAAAGCTATCTATGACAAACCCACAGCAAACATTATCCTCAATGGTGAAAATTGAAAGCATTTCCCCTTAAAGTCGCAATCAGAGCAGAAAAGAAATAAAAGGAACTCACTGTTTGCAGATGACATGATCCTCTACATGGAAAACCCTAAAGACTCCACCAGAAAATTACTAGAGCTAATCAATGAATATAGTAAAGTTGCAGGATATAAAATCAACACACAGAAATCCCTTGCATTCCTATACACGAATAATGAGAAAGTAGAAAAGAAATTAAGGAAACAATTCCATTCACCATTGCAACGAAAAGAATAAAATACTTAGGAATATATCTACCTAAAGAAACTAAAGACCTATATATAAAACACTGATGAAAGAAATCAAAGAGGACACTAATAGATGGAGAAATATACCATGTTCATGGATTGGAAGAATCAATATAGTGAAAATGAGTATACTACCCAAAGCAATTTACAAATTCAATGCAATCCCTATCAAGCTACCAGCCACATTTTCACAGAACTAGAACAAATAATTTCAAGATTTGTATGGAAATACAAAAACCTCGAATAGCCAAAGCAATCTTGAGAAAGAAGAATGGAACTGGAGGAATCAACTTGCCTGACTTCAGGCTCTACTACAAAGCCACAGTCATCAAGACAGTATGGTACTGGCACAAAGACAGACATATGGACACCTTATCTTCGACAAAGGAGGCAAGAATATACAATGGAGTAAAGACAATCTCTTTAACAAGTGGCGCTGGGAAAACTGGTCAACCACTTGTAAAAGAATGAAACTAGATCACTTTCTAACACCGCACACAAAAATAAACTCAAAATGGATTAAAGATCTAAATGTAAGACCAGAAACTATAAAACTCCTAGAGGAGAACATAGGCAAAACACTCTCAGACATAAATCACAGCAGGATCCTCTATGATCCACCTCCCAGAATGCTGGAAATGAAAGCAAAAATAAACAAATGGGATCTAATTAAAGGTACTGCACAACTAAGGAAAATATAAGCAAGGTGAAAAGACAGCCTTCTGAATGGGAGAAAATAGTAGCAAATGAAGCAACTGACAAACAACTAATCTCAAAAATATACAAGCAACTTCTGCAGCTCAACTCCAGAAAAATAAACGACCCAATCAAAAAATGGGCCAAAGAACTAAATAGACATTTCTCCAAAGAAGACATACGGATGGCTAACAAACACATGAAAAGATGCTCAACATCACTCATTATTAGAGAAATGGATAGGTTTTTAAAAATGGCTTCCTGTCCCACAGCTACTGAGTTATGGAGACAGGTCTTGATCCTCCCATGAGAGTGGAAGTGTTAGTCACTCAGTCCTATCTGATTGTTTGTGACCCCATGGACTGTAGCCCACCAGGCTCCTCTGTCCATGGAATCCTCCAGGCAAGAATACTGGAGTGCCATGTCCTTCTCCAGGGGAATCTTCCCCACCCAGGGATCAAACCCAGGTCTCCTACATTGCAGGCAGATTCTTTACCATCTGAGCCACCAGGGGAGCATCTGAACCTCCTATACTCACTAACAAGCTTTTTCAAAAGCATCAAGACACTGTCCATGCCATCCAGTTGGAAAAGATGAGAGACATAGACAGAAAAATAATTTCTGTGGTCGTGATGAGAAATACCTCAACTATTCTTTTCCTCAAAAGAATCCATGAAGTTTCTTAATCATATGAAGTTCCAATTAAAAATCTCCTTTTTCCTTTGAAGCAGATAAGTCTTATCATATGCAACACTTTTTCACATGTTGCAGCAAGCAGCCCTGTTAATTGCATCCTGCCTGCCTCTGGTGCTCCCAGCAGCCTCGCGTCCTGAATATAATCATTCAAATTGAAGCACATGTGCATCTCTAGCGGGCCAGCGTCTCTCGTCTGTAACACTAGGCGGGGTGGCTTAGGCCCTGTGCAAAGTCACTACAGTCCAGGTTAATTTGGTTTCTTATATAGAACAACTTTAGTCTGACATTTAACATTTCTTCCTTTGACTTTTTTTTTTTTTTCCTTTTTGGTCTTTCTGAGCTCATTACCCAGCATCTTTTATATTCATTCTTTTTTCCATGCAAGATCAGTGCTGGAGTCCAATAATGATAAAAAGCCTGGGGTCTGGATGAGGCCCGGAAGGCTAGGAAATTTCAGGTGTGCGGAGCAGGTCTGTGGGCCAGCTGTGATTCCAGGGCCTGGCTGAGCTGCCATCACTGTGGTGCTGGTTCTTTGGGTTGTCTCAGACCTCACCTGGAACAGACTCTGCCGTGCACCCAGTCCCCTCTTTCATGCCCCTCTTTCTCCCTGTCACTAACTTTGGAGAATGAACCCTGCTATGTCCCCTTTGCCCAGCTGAGTGAGACACTCAGGGACTTTCTTGAGTTCCCACAGTGCATCAGCGAGAATGGCAGCTTGTGAGGGTGGTCACTCTTCTCGACAAAGAGCACTGGGATGTCACTGCTTGTCACACTTTCTGATTGGTTCTCTGCCTTGTTTGTGCATTTGGGAACTCTGAACAACAGGAGTAAAGAATATTAATGTTTATTTGTCCATTCTTGCTGGGTAAATTCAGCATGACAGATGGTGAATTAGAGTCTCATGTGAGAGACATTCTGGATTCCCCAATGCTTTGCATCCCCTCGATCTTGCATGTCCCATCAAACACATATGGGCAGTGAGATGCTAGATCAGGGCTGAGGAGCATGGAGGAACCAGATCTTCCTGAGGAAGCAATCACACCCACTGGTTGGCATTTTGGGGTATCCTTAGATGTCAGGTTTTAGAGTCTTATTCCTAGTAATACCAGTGGCTAAGTGAAATTTTGTTTCTTCTCCTTCTGAAATTACCAAGTTGGAAAAGTCCAAGTTCTTCTGAGACATTTGAATTCAAATATTTGAATGTTTAGGCATGAATGAGAATGTTTATGTGGCAGCCTAGATGGGAGAAGGGTCTGGGGGAGAATGGATACATGTATATGTATGGCTGAGTCCCTCTGCTGTTCATCTGAAACTATCACAGCATTGTTCATCAGCAATACCCCAATACAAAATAAAAAGTTAAGAAAAAAAAATTTGTTTTCTTGGGTCAGATTCACCTGAGGTTTGCTATCTGTTGTTCTGCAAACTGCCAATTTTGCTATTTCCAGTCAAAACAGAGAATCATTAATATGGACACTTGCCTTTGGGAATAGGACTGCTGGGAAGAATGCTGAGATTCTTGAGATGGAAAGGACACGGATGGGGAATGTGGCAGGGGGCAGGGAGGGGGCTGGAGGCAGACCCTCGGAGAGAAAGATTACAAGGTGTGTGAGGGTAAAGTCCCTTGATCTTCTGGGAAACTGCCTGCCTTGGGGAACAAAACATTGCATTCTTGGAGTTCTAGCCACCATTCTGGGCCTCATGGAATAGCATTTATGGAAGAAGAAAGTTTAGGGACAAAGTGGAAAAAAACTGCCTTTGAAGAACAGTTTAAATCTTGTTGAGTTTGTCACTAGAGGCCTCTAGAATAATAAACCAGGAGCAAACATCAGCAGGCGTTTGCACAACTCACGCTGGACTCTGACTCCAGCTGTTGTCTTCCTCACAGACCCAGAGGCTTTGTGGGAATGCACTCTAAGTACTCTTGGCCAAAATAAACCTGGGGGAAAAAATCCTGTCCTCAAAACTGGCTTAAGTGTTCATTACCGAGGAGATCATCCCTTAGAAGATGAACTGGGACAGAAAGCAGTGAAGACGCTAGTAAACAGCTTGGTTTGCCGGGGCGGTAGCTCTTGCATTCCGGCTCGGGTTCCACAGACTTCCCACGCTCATTAGCAGCCCTGCCCCATGTGTGGAAACCTGGCTGCTGGCTCTTGGAAAATAAGCGCATTGCCCGCTTGCCGGGGCCTAGCCCTACTGGACCAGGTGTGTGGTATTGATGTGGAGTTTTCCCTTCAGTAGATTTCTCTTGGTGGCCTGCTGATGAGCTGGCCTGATGGTTAAAAAAGTTCCTTTGCATATCAACATCATTTTCTTGGGAACTTAGAGAAAAGAGTAATAGATTGTGTATTGAGGAAAGCATAGAGGATCTGTTCTGGTAGTTTAAGAAAGCTTCAGGTAAAAGGAAGCTATCTAGATTACGGCTGACTCACTTTAGGCTCTTTAGTCAGGCAGAACAAGTGCTATTGGAAAACTATATTAGCTTTAGATTTGAAGGAATTTATTTCATGGTCATTTTTATAAGAGGCAACTAGCTCACGTAGACAAAATAAATGACAGATGGACCAAGACCAACTTCATTATTGATCGTTTTAGCTTTGGTTGAGTTCTTTCAATGTGTTTATTTGACAAATGTTTGTTGGGCCCTGCAGTGAAGTAGACACTATTCTAGACTTGGAGGAATTAAAGATGGAAAGGATATTTCCTCTTAAGGGGCTGACAGTCTAACAGACAAACAGTTCTGCAAATAAAAACTACAGATAATAAGATAGTTTCCAGAGTGGAGTTGTAGGAAAGCAGGATGGTGACTGATTTCTGTTTTATCTTTTTGTTGTTGTTGTTGTGGGGAGGGTTTTGAGGTCCAGGCTATAATCTGGGAGACCATGATGATGTGAGAAATACTGAAAGCTTTCTCATGGCATTGAGCAAGGAGAGGAGGGACCATTCAAGAGCTTTTAGGAAAGACCATTTCCTACACTTTGTGATTGGATTGAAGGGAACAGGAGGAGGCAAGAAGGTTCTAGATTTCTAGCCTGGTCCCTGAGTGGATAATAGAACTATTTAGTTTGATAGTGACTATTGAAATAAGAATAGGATTAGGGGGAAATAAAATGAATTTTGAATGGTCAGTTTGAAGAGTGTTTATCTGGATGATGTTTTCCAGGGGCCTGTAAGGCTTAGTGTTCAGGAAAAAGGCCAGGTAGGGGTGGAGATGGAGAATTCCCAGTCACTGGGATGCAGATGGCTGTGGAAGCCATGGGTTGGGATGCCCTTGCCCGAGGCAGAGAGACTTATGGTGTCTTAGATCAGTCTGCTGGAATACACATGCGGCAATCTTAGAGAGCCATTAGATTATGAGAGACCTCCAGGGGACGAAGCAGGACACCAGTTTTCCTGAAACAGTCCCTAGAAGAGCTAGGGATTGGAAAACCATTTTCTGGCATTCTCTTTGTAGCAGTCACTAAGTGGGCAGACATAGGTGTCTGCATGAGCAACTGAGCGCGCACACACTCATATTAACTTCATTTATCCCTAACTTTCCTTCTAAGGACCTTTTGTCATTTAGTCACTAGCTAAGTCATGTCCAGGCTCCTCTGTTCATGGAATTCTCCAGGCAAGAATACTGGAGTGGGTTGCCATTTCCTCCTCCAGGGGATCTTCCTGACCCAGGGATCAAACCCACGTCTCCTATGTCTCCTGTATTGGCAGGGCAGTTCTTTACCTCTGAGCTACCAGGGAAGCCCCCTGAAGACCTTTATCAGTTTCCTAAGTGTTTTCTTGAATTCCTCTCCATGATGCATGTGGAATAATAATAATTTTGTATTATTTTTGAAAGATGAGAATGTTTTGAGCACAGAATCCTTAAGTTGAAAACTTAGGATGAAAACATTGCCCAAATGCCATTAGTCCATTTTCCAAGGTGCTGAAATAAAAATCAGGACTCCAAAAATAGAGGTTTGGCTGTGCACACTTTCCTGTTATTCCCATCTGACTTTCAGAGGTCACAAGATGAGTCAGGACAAGACAGTATGAAAGTGTTTGAGTCCACACGCTAGGTAGCATGCCAGACTTCATACTCGGCCCATTCCCTCTCTGGGTCCAGGTTTCTTCTGGTGCGAGCTGAATCGGAGGGCACTCCCCTAGTCCATCCCCTGGGGCCACAACAGTCCTTTCCTGTCCATGTCAGGAGAACTCAGCATGTGTGAGCCTTCCATGATCCTGAAGGCTTCTTTTCTCCCTGTTTATTCCTACTCTCCCAGGAAGCAGTATTCCCTTTATGCCATCACTTACAGAAGGCTCTGTCTGTTGATCTTTCCTCTTTGAAGATTTGAGGTGCACTAAAATATTTACAGTATGTAGACCAGCACTTGAAAGGGATTTTCATTTCCCTAAGACGTATCTTTTGACTTACTGAGGTAAGATGCTAAGAACTCACTTAAGGTTTCAGATCAAGGGTGGCTTAATTTTGGGAACACCTCTTGACATCCGTGAGCAATGGCAGACTCATTAAACCACCCGTCTCGCTTTCCTCTGGATGAGGCAGTGGTGGGCTCTGGGCTTTGCCCCTTCCTGGATGTCAGGGGCCATCCTAGTTGTGGGCTCAGCTGCAGTGCTTCTGATGGATTTGTCAGTGCCTTGGGAACTGGGAGGGGAGTGCTGGGCTCCATGTGCCTGAGTGTGTGCTGGTTGGTCCCAGACTAGAGGGGGCAGCAAGGGGACCTGGCACTGGGTAGTCCAAGAGCCAAGAGGGTTCCTTGGAGTCTGAACTCAGAACAGAAACCAAGATCCTCAGCCTGTTGCACAGACAACATGTATTGTTTGTTCCATGTGGGAAGTCAAGCAGCAAACAGTAGCAGGCTAAGTGAGGAAGGTACTTCAAGGGAGAGTGTGAAAACCAAGAAAGAAGAGAGAAAATGAGTCCTCAGCATTAGGCAGTTTTTGCGGAGGGGATGTATCTTTTCTACTCCAGCTGCAGATGTCAGAGTCAAGTCCAGATTCTACAGGAATCTGAAATCAACCGTGATGTGTGGATGGGGCTGGTCTTATAACTCCCTTTTCCCTATGATGCTACTTCAGGTGATGGGTTAACAAAAATATTCTAAGTAAGCAATTAATTTGAGCTTTCTTGAAACCAAATAGTTTGGCGCCTTGAAAGCATAAGCCATGGGGAGCAGATTGCTTTTGAATGCCTGTCTCTGATTTCTCATCCTGCCTCTAATTAGGGAGTAGACGTGGGAATTAAAAAATGACTTATGAAACAACCACAGGATAAAATACAATGTGGTCATTTAAAAAAATCACATTTTCAAATGACATATATTGACAAGGAAAAAATGCTCAGTGTGTAATATTATGTGAAAAGCAAGAAACTGTATTTTGACACATATGGGGCCCCAAATATTTTCTTTTGATTAAGTGAACATTTCATAGGTGAAGGTGGTGAAAACCTTATGTCTGTGCAAAATTCTGAGTCCATTGATGAAGATGGCTGTTTGGCTCTTGCAGTGGAAAATCATGGACTAGAGGTCAACTAGTCTGGGTATAGTCCAAGCTTTTAACCCTTTTGGGGGCTCAGTTTTCTTATTTGGAAACTAGGGTGATGGTCTGCTCTAGAATGGTCCCTAGGGGATCCTTTTGGGTCCCACATGTGCTGAATTTTGGTCAGGGACTCTGGACAGAGCAGCTAAGAAGGGGTGCCACAAACAGGCCTCATATGGTTTGCCTCACTTCATCAGTCAGACTTGGTCAACCTTGACCTCCTATTGTTTCTCATCATTTTCTATGACCGTCTTGAGTTTCTACCCCTCTGAGCCACTCCTTGCTGCTGCTGTGTAAAGAGGCCTCTTGATTTATTAATCAATTAATCAGTGCATGCTGAGGAGCTGTTCAGGGTAGTTAAACAGGGAAAACAAAATGCTGGAGCCCGTAATCAAGATGGATCATAATGAAGAGTGACCCTCCCATTGCTGATCTCCCTGCCCACCCTGGCTGCCCCACGCTGCCCCCCTCACCCCCAGCTCATCAAATCCCGCTCAGCCCTGATGGGGTTTCCACTCCATGATAGATACCACAGATTTCAGAAGGGAAGATTTTCTTCTAATGTCCTTAGGAAAATACACGTTGAGATAAGCCTCATGAGTTACTTGCAGCAGTTGTGGAATCTCAAAAGTTCAACCAGGCCCCCAAACAGCACAGGAGGTCTGTCCATTTCTGCAGACATTGTATCCTACAGAGTACCTACGGTATCCCCATTTCCCTACACAGAGTCATGGAGCGGGAAGAACCCTATAGTAAAGATAGGCCATGGCCTTGAGTGACAGATGAGAGGTTCAGAGAGGCTCCGTAAATTGTTCAAGGTCACACAGCTAATGAGTAGCAGAACTGGAACTAGAATCCAAGTATTTTGATAACCGGTTAGCACACCTGGTGCTTGTTTCTCTGTGCAGTCCTGCTTTCCCACAAAAATTAAAGCAAAGTAAATGAAGAAAGGAGCTTCCCAAGTGGTGCTAGTGGTAATGAACCTGTCTGCCAATGTAGGAGCTGTAAGAGAGACTCGGGTTTGATCCCTGGGTTGGAAGATCCCTTGGAGGAAGGTATGGCAACCCACTCCAGTTTTCTTGCCTGGAGAATCTCATGGACAGAGGAGCCTGGTGGGCTATAGTCCATAGGGTTGCAAAGAGTTGGACATAACTGAAGCGACTTAGCATACACGCACACACACAAATGAAAGAAATCTTCATTAAATTCATTTTCTGGTTTCTTTTACATATATGCTTCTGAGCAAAAAAGTTTTTAATAGTTTTAGATGAAGTTTCTGGGGAAAAGTATCTTGGACTGTTTATGAAGGAGATATGTTCCTTCTGATGGTTCAGAATGTCAGCTACGTGGGTGTGGGCATGGCCAGCCTGCTGGGGGCCAACAGTAAACATGGGAGCTCTGGAGGGGTTTGTTGGAGAGGCTGTATCTCTGGGCCAGAATCTGTTTAGTTGGTTTTTCTTCCAGTGGAACTTAGCAAACGATGCTAATGAGGCCAGGGTTTTCTTGGAATAGAATCTCTGTTCTGGGTCACAAGTAGTGCCTCCATCTGCTACCAAGTTTTCATAGTTCATGGGTTGGGGCACAGAGCATCAGTCCAGAGTGGCTGCACTCACCCCGACCAGGCCCGGACACCCATTCGTGTCTACTTCACCCATTTGTGAACACCTTGAGAGCAACCAGGTATGCCTATATAGCTACCGTGGACACAGGGGGAAAAGTCTGGAATGTTCTTACTTGACTAGCCTGGTAAGGAGGATGCTTAGAAATATATATATATATATATAATTCCTTAATGTCTCCATTGTAAAATATTACATTTGTCAGATGTGTTTGTCAACCAGAGGCTTATCTGCCAATCTGGCTGCTCATTTCTGCTGGATGTCAATCAAACAGTCCAACTTCTTGGATATATGAAGGGCTTAACTCATAAAGTAGACATCTGAATTGCTCTTACCAGCCTTGATTTATAGGCTCTCCGTTTGTTTGTTTGTTTGTTTGTTTATGTGTTCTCCAGGATCCTGCTTTCTCGGCTGTGATTCATGACAAGCTCCAGGTCCCCAACACCATCCGGAAGGCATGGAATGACAGGGACAACCGCTGTGACATTTGTGCCACCCACTTGAACCAGCTGAAGCAGGAGGCCATTCAGATGGTGCTGACCCTGGAACAGGCGGCTGGCAGCGAGCGCTTTGATGGTTCCCCTGGCTCCCCCCCACCCCTCTCCAACGTCCCCACTCTGGTGGGGTCCCGGCACGTGGGGGGGCTCCAGCAGCCCAGGGATTGGGCTTTTGTGCCCGCCTCCTATGCCCCCTCCAGCTACACAGCCTTCGTCACCAATAAGCATAGCAGCAAGCCCAACAGCCTCGGGGTCAGCAATGGGGCCGAGAAGAAGAGTGGGTCTCCAACCCACCAGGCCAAGGTCAGTCTCCAGATGGCCACCAGTCCCAGCAATGGGAACATCCTCAGCTCAGTGGCCATCCAGGCTCACCAGTACCTGGACGGCACCTGGTCCCTGTCGAGAACCAACGGGGTCACCCTGTATCCCTACCAGGTAAGTAGCCTCTGAGTAAAAAAGGACAGGGTTGGCTACAGTCAAAGCAAAGAAGTGAGTAGCACTTTCTTTCTCTACTTTGTCCCTCTGGGAACTCCTCAATGCAGAGCCTGGTGTTTCCATGTAGCCCTGCTGGATGATGCTAAATAGAGATAAAATGTCTCTATTTAAAACAGGGACCAGTGATTCAAGATGGCGCTCTGTTTCCATAGTCTATACCATTCTCAAAAGAGAGGGAGATTCTCTTCTTAATTTCTCCCACCTTGACCGACCATAACCCTTTTCTATTTGCATCTCACTTTAAATACTGTGGGATGAGGTTACCAAACATGTGTTCCCCTTTTCTTATTTTCTCTTTTCTGTTATTTAAATTAGCACACACTCTCAAGTTTCCCTATAGAAATAACAGAGCAGGTCTTAAGTCTGCCAGGGAATCTAAAAAAGTTTTCTTAATCTTTCTTGGGTGAGTTTTCTGCTGGAGGAGGGTTGGGTTTATCCCATGTGCTCTCTGTGTCTGCTGCGTCACTCATGGTGGGAAGCAGCAGAAAGTGTTGATGTTGAATGTACTAGTCAGGGTGGATAATTGGTGCAACAGTTGGTCTCAAGTTATTTCTTACTTGCGTCGGGGTTGTATGGGGTGTTTGGTGGGTAGTCTTCTACTATGACATAGGGTCCTAGGCTCCTCCATCTATCGATAGCATGCCAGCATTTTCCAGCGGTCTCAGAGTCTTCCACGAGATCTTGTACAACCAGCCAGGAACTGGAGAAAGAGAGAGAGGGTGGAGGATCTCCCAGGAAGAGGTGGGGGGCCCAGCCTGGAGGGGGTGAGATTTCAGTCTCCTGGTCCCATCTTCCCTCAGGGGAGGCTGAGAAAGCCAGTCTACCCCTGTGTCCAGGAGAAAAAAGAAACAAGTTGAGTGAATGCATAGCATAGTTTTTCTTTCATGGGATAGAGGTGCAGGGAAACATAAAATGAGTTGAATGCAGCTGATAAAATTCCTGGTGACTTTTCTAGAGTGTAAAAGGGAGTAGAGATTGTTTCTCTTGATATCTTGAAAGAAAGTGGGGAGCGTGGATCTTTATCTTGAGAAGTTAGTAACCTTGGACGGCTAAGCTTTTCGTTTACCTGATGCTGCTGTATAGTTTACAAAATATAGAGCACACATCATTTTATTTAATCCCCCCCCCCCCAACCGGCCCCATACACCTGTGAGGTCAGCAAGACAGATATTGGATCTTCCTCTTACAGATGGGGAAACAGGATGCTTAAAGAAATGGAATAATTGCCTGTGGCCGAACAGCTGGTGCCAGAGTAGCACCAGGTCTTCCCTGCCCAGGAGAATGGCTTTCCCTGCCCTGGCTGCTTCCAACTTTCTGAACTTACCCCAGAACACTTATCTCAACATCTTTCCCAGCTATGGTTTCTTTTAAGACATGGTACACCAAAAATAAAGGCCTCCTATTTTGACCTGTGGGGGCCTGCCTGCCACTTCACTTTTGGATAGAATTTTCTGGGTTGTGGATAAAAATATAATGAGAAACCAGTGGCACCCTGGGTGGGACTTCATAGTCTAATGCTTGAATATAACCATCTAGGGCAGGAACAGAATAACTTCTTTCTATTATTGAATAATATGCTTGGGGTTTTTTTGGTTTGTAATTTAAAAATAGTTTTAGAAATTATAAAAAGTGATACATGTCTGTTGTAAAATAAAATTTTAAAAACATGAAAAAGTTCAAGACAGACTTTAAAAAGCAACAACACCCAGAAATAGAAATTCACAGCTTTTGAGTATATTTCTTCCCAGGATTTTATACGCATGCAGTTTCTAAAATTGTGATAATGTTCAGTTCCGTGATTTGCTTTTTGCTTAATATACTTCATGGTATTTTCCCACCATTATATATTTTTCTAAAATAGGATCTTTAATGGTAGCCTAATATTCCATTATATAAATACTACCCATATATGAATGTGTCCTGATTTATATAACCGAGCATCAGTTATTTGAGTTTGGGTTTTCACGACTATAAATAAAATGCTCTGGTGCACAGCCTTCTACCCAGGTCGAATTTTCAACACATCCTGGGTTGTGCTAGCCACACACTCACTCATGTTACACAGACAACTCACATTTCACCTTCCAGGGCCCCAGAGCACTTGTAACATGTATCAGGCGCTAGTTAGAAGATTCAGCTGCTGCACAGTGCTGGTGAGTGAGGACAGAAGAACTTGGGACTGGAGCTTTCATATAAAAAAATCCAGAGTGTGGGGAAAGTCTGTGTAGGGGGTGGGGGACTGAATAGGGTGCTTAAAAGGAAGATTGAGGATTACTGGTACATTTAAAATAAAATATGCAACAATTCTTTCTGCTCTTCCTTCCCCATGCTCCACCTCAGAGGAAAAAGAATTTCCGGTACAATAGCAAGTGTCTATAAGCTCTCCCAAGTGCCAGACACTATGCTGTGTGTTGGTTGGGGCTCCTGCCATGGGCTGGAAACCCAGGCTCCTGTCCTGTGGTCCTTAGTGGAGAAGGCAGGGGAACTATGTGTTATAATCCAGGGAGGTGCTTGCAAGTATAGACAGATGCCCAGTGTGCTCTGAGAGCCTGCAGAAGGGCTTGAAGTCCAGCCCATGGGGCAAGAGTGTGTTGATGTGGCCAAAGGCAGGCACAAAGGTGATTCACGCAGCTACCAACTTGAGATCAGCCTGGATACATTCAGTTGCTTCTTTCCAACTCAGAACAGACTAATTTCTGCATTTCCCCCGAGCAGTAGTTAAAGGGATCAGAGGAAATCTCTCTGGGATAAAGAGATTTGGTGCCTGGTGAACCAATGTCCCCGTGTTGTGACTATGTTATCCTCATGCCCCGGGGTGGGGGCTCTGGGTCTGGCTAGACTGCATGGCTCCTCTTATGGACATCTCCCTGCAGTAAATATTCTGCAGTTCACAGTCTGGCCAGCTTGCCAGAGATGGTTGACTGCTCTGAAAGCTGACCTCACTTTTCCTGCTCACCCTTACTCCCACTTCCCTCTCCACAGAGCAGATGGTCCTCTGGCTTAGTGCCAAAGCCGTTCTCTGGGCAGAGAAGTATCTATCTGGACTTTGTTGCTGCCGAGTGCACTGCTCCACACCAGCAAACGTGGAGCCTGTAGAAGCAAGGGAGAAGAGGAGGCTATTCTGCCATTTAAGTACAGGGGGATGACAAGAATGAGGATGGGCTTTGCAGCAGTGAGCAGAGTAAAACCTCTGTATGGGAGAGCGAAGTGTCCCTCAAGCCCCTCAAGTTCCCTGTTTCCCACAGCACTGTGTGTGTGTGAAAGTGGAAAAGTGAAACTGTTAGTTGCTCAGTTGTGTCCAACTCCATAGGCTGTAGCCCGCCAAGCTCCTCTGTCCATGGGATTCTCCAGGCCAGAATACTGGAGTGGGTTGCTATTCCCTTCTCCAGGGGATCTTCCTGACCATTTGCAGGTGGATTGTTTAATCCTATGAGTCCCCAGGGACGCAGTCTTCAAAGGCTGCAGTAGGAAGATTTCTTGATTCTCTTTTGCTAGATCCTTCATGTTTCTCAATTACCTCCAGTAAGAGTGGGAACCTATAAGCACTGCAGATAAATAAGAATCTATCCAGACAGGTAAGAAAAATAGTAATTTAGGAAGCATTGAGATTATATTAAAAAATGGCAAACAAACTGCAGATAATTTTTTTCATTAAATATCATAGCAAGTCGACTTCACAGAAGTTGATAAGGTGGACTGTTTAAAAGAAAGATGTTCTTTTATTAACTTACAGACATTTAACACAGTCAGTGCAATGCTCTAGAACTTTCATTTTATCACATGAGTTTTAGCTTTGAGAAAACATGTCTGGATTAATTTCTTGTAGTTCACCACAGATTAATTATATACCTCTTTTGAATGGCAACTGCTTTTCCCCAATTTACATTTATTACAGGAAATACAGGAAAGAATTGACACATAATATTCTAATCACAGAATGTTCATGTTAGAATCCACTTCTGTAGGATAGTAATTGCCTTTTGCACCGTGGTGGGAGATTTAGAGATGGTTCTGCCTAGTTCAAGAGCATGGCTCCACCAACTGTTGAGTCTTGTTTTAGTAGCTTAATATTTTGGTCTCTTTCCTTATGAATGAAATCCCTACCTTGCAAGAGAACAATTTTTTAAAAAAATATGAACATATTTTATAAACTGTAACACAGGGATCCCAATATCAGCTGTCTAGAAACCAAGGCCGAGAGATTTGAAGTTTCTTTTGGGTAGAGTTTCCTGATTCTGTTTGATGTCTTTTGTTTCTTGAGAACATAGATTTATTTATTCTTGTGTCTCTGACAGCAACTAACATATACAAAAAAAGGGCTACTCATTAGGGAAAGTTCCAGTCTCAAGGATACACTAAAGTTGTTTCTCCTGACTGGCCTTAAATTTAGGAAAAAATTCCAGGGTAGAAGGCCTATCCAGACCTCAAGGTTTTGGGTGGAAACCATCAGTTAATTGGCTCCAAGCTAATCTTTAACATGAAGTATCTTAATGATAGTCAGTAAATCCTTGGGTGCAATGAAAGTAGTCCAGGTGGTTTTTTGATGTCACACTCAAAATAGGGACATTTGAAAGGGTTGAAGAGTTTTATTTTATGGGACTTTGATAAATTGAAGTTGTCAAGAAAATTCAGGAATATGTTAAATTAATACATAGGTGATAAATCCATGATGAATTCAGTGTGCGTTCCTTGATTTGAGGATATGTGTTTGATAAAAGTTATCCTGCTTTCTCAAAAAAACATCCATTAGAGTCAATGTTAGGAATAATTCCAGACTAAACTCTGGCTGAAGTCATGTGGGATTGTCTCATATCTCTAGGAGTTAACTGTATATAGTAAGCAGAGGCCTGGGCTTCCCTGGTGTCTCAGATGGTAAAGAATCTGCCAGCAATGCAGGAAACCCAGGTTTGATACCTGGGTCTGGAAGATCCCCTGGAGAAGGAAATGGCAACCCTTTCCAGTATTCTTGCAGAGGCACTATTGGACTTTGTAATTGAAGATACAGGCAAGAGCGAGGCAATAGTAGCACCAACCTGAAAGCAGCTCCAAGCTTGCTCAACTGTGGGATCTTGGCAGTATCCAGGCCTTGGTCTTCTGAAGTCAGAAGCTCTGGAAAGACTTGGTGCTGATCCTTTTATTGAGGACTTCCAGGTGCCCTTGGAAGAGGAGGGTGGACTCTGAGGCTCGCTCGTGTTCCAGTGCTCAGAGGCTTTGACTGTGATGAATCCATGGAACCCAGAAGCACACGGAGAGTAGAGCTGTTGCCTTGCGGGATGAGGTGCACTCATGTTCTTTCCTCACTGAGCCACTTTTCACAAAGGAGTAGGGCAGGTGTTTGCTGTGTGTCAGTAGTGGAGGATTTCCATTCCTGTTGTTTGCAGCCCTGCAGAGTCAGACGCCTGTTCCTGAAATACACAAAATGCCTTTCTTGGGCCAGCCCTAGTGCCATTTTGCTGCTGCTCTGTCCCGGCAGGCCAATAACATAAAGTGTTGCAATTTGATAAATTATGACATCAGCAAGATCATTCGACATCATGAGTTTTTGTTTTCTCCTGTTTATAGATGGTCAAAAGAGTGTTATTTATCTTTATGCATTTTGACAAACCTGGGCACAGGAAACAGGATCAGTTTGTATCTTCTGTCACGGACAGAGCATTTCTCAAGAATATGGTGCTCAGGGTGAAATTCTGAAAGAGTCAGCACTTCTTATAAGCATGGGCAGGGCCATGGGCTGAAGGGAACACTTACACTTCATCAATAAATTTCAAAAATATTTTTTACCTAGTCATTTACTTCAGAGAAGGCAATGGCACCCCACTCCAGTACTCTTGCCTGGAAAATCCCGTGGATGGAGGAGGCTGGTAGGCTGCGGTCCATGGGGTCTCGAAGAGTCAGACACGACTGAGCGACTTCACTTTCACTTTTCATTTTTATGCATTGGAGAAGGAAATGGCAACCCACTCCAGTGTTCTTGCCTGGAGATTCCTAGGGACAGGGGAGCCTGGTGGACTGCCATCTATGGGGTCACACAGAGTCGGACACGACTGAAGTGACTTAGCAGCAGCAGTAGTCATTTACTTGGGTGGTAGGCTGAATGAGTGTGTGTGTGCTAAGTCACTTTGGTCATGTCCGACCCTTTGCAGTCCTATGGACCGTAGCCTGCCAGGCTTCTCTGTTCATGGGATACTGCAGGAAAGAGTACTGGAATGGGTTGCCATGCCCTCCTCCAGGGGATCTTCCCTGCCTAGGGATTGAACCCTTGTCTCTTATGTCTCCTGCATTGCCTCACAGGTTCTTTACCACCAGTGTTATCAGGGAAGGTTAGAAGAGGACCTTCAAAGATGTTCATGTCCTTCTAGCCCAGGAGGCTAGAAGAGGACCTTCAAAGATGTTCATGTCCTTATCCCTGAAACCTATGGATATGCTACCTTACAAAATAAAAGAGGTTCTGCAGATACAATAAAGTTAAGGATCTTAAGATGGGGAGATCATCCTGGATTATCTGGGTGATTCCAATGTAATCATAAGGGTCCTTGTAAAAGGGAGACAAGAGGAACAGAGTCAGAAAGAGAAGATGTAAGGATGGAAGCAGAGGTCAGAAGAGTGAAGGTGCAACTTCGCTGGCTTTGAAGATGGAGGAAGGGGTCACAAGCCAAGCAGTGAAAGCAACTTCTAAAAAGCTGGAAAAATCAAAGAATCAGATTCTCCCTAGAGTCTGCAGAAAGAAGCAGCTTGTCTAGCCCGTTTTAGATGTCTGACACCCTGGACTTGATGGAATAAAGAATGGATATGCGTGCTGCTTTATGCTGCTAAATGTTCAGTAATTTGCTTCAGGAATAGGAAATTAATACACCTGGTAAGCACTGGATAGCTGTGAAGCTTGGTAGGAGAAGTTAATGAGGTATACGGACCAAGGAGTTGCTGTGGAAACCTGCAGGATGGCCAAGAACATGGGCTTTTCATCCCACACAACAAACTACATTACCCGGTGGATCAGACAGTGCATTAGCAAGTCAGATTATTTCATTTGGGTGCCTCCACAGAATGAGAGGTTACTCATACTGCGCGGTTGGTTTTCAATTGTCTCAGATTTCCCTATTGTTACAGCATCATAATAACAAGCACGCCACAGCCCTCTCCATCAGCAGCTAGTAATTACCATTATGTAAGTATCTCATACTGTTGAAACTGCAGAAAACATTGTAAGCTGGGGAGTGGGAGGGTGAGGAGAGACTTGGCAGGAATCTCTGTAGCAGGAAGCCCATCTTCTCTGTCGTGTCTGCTGTCCTGATTGGAGGGGTTTCGCAGAACTGCCCCGGGATTCAGTCCTTTGTCATCTGCTGTTTTGAGGGTTCACGTGAATGTGGAAGCACCTTGCCAGCTGGAGAGCAGAAGTTGTTAGTTGCTATCCTTTTCTTTTAATTCGGTAGACAGAAGACAACCACCGGAGATTTTGGAGCAGGAAAATGGAAAGATTTCCTTGTTGACAGCAGTTCTCAACTAGAATCACTTGGGGGCTTTAAAGAAAAATACCGGTGCCTAAGCCACAGTCCAGACCAATGAAATCAGAATATCTCAGGTGGGACCCAGGCTTTGGTTTGAACTGCCAGGGCAAAGAACCCCAGCTTTAAAGAACCGTTTATCTGGCAGTAGTGTAATAAGTCAGAGAAGGCGATGGCACCCCACTCCAGTACTCTTGCCTGGAGAATCCCATGGACGGAGGAGCCTGGTAGGCTGCGGTCCATGGGGTCGCTAAGAGTCAGACATGACTGAGCGTCTTCACTTTCACTTTCATGCATTGGAGAAGGAAATGGCAACCCATTCCAGTGTTCTTGCCTGGAGAATCCCAGGGACGGCGGAGCCTGGTGGACTGTCGTCTCTGGGGTTGCACAGAGTCGGACACGACTGAAGCAACTTAGCAGCAGCAGCAGTGTAGTAAGTATAGGGAAGAGAACAATGCAGATAGAAAGACAGACAGACAGATAGATGATGGTATATTCTGTTTCCTAGGGCTGCCATAGTAAAATGACTACAAACTAAGTGGCTTAAAAGAACAAAAATTCATTGTCTCATGGTTCTGTCTGGAGACTTGAAGTCCACAATCGAGGTGTGTTGGCAGGGCCGAGCTTCCTCTGAAGAGCCTGTGGGAGAATCCTTCCTTGTCTCTTCCAGCAAGCATTCTTTGGCTTCTGGCCGTGTCACTCCAGTCTCCCCCTCTGTCTTCGCATGGCTTTCTGCTCCATCTGTCACTTTCCTCTTGTTATAAGGACACTGGTCATTGAATTTAGGACCTGCTTTAATCCAGTATGGTGTCATCTCAACCCTTAACTAATTACATCTGCAAAGATGCTATGTCCAGGTAAGGTCACATGCTGAGGCTCAGGGTGGACATGAATTTGGGGTCACTGTTCCTCTGACTACAGACAGATAGGTGCCAGCCAGACGGGTGAAAGATGACGGTAGCATTGAGGAGGTGAGCAACCCATGCTTGTTCCTGCTGATCCTGCTTCTGAGAAACGGGGAGGTGCAGATGTTCACAGCTGGTCAGCACTGGCACATTCTTGTTCTGTCCTGTGGATAGAGAAGACTGAAGGGAAGGGGAAAAGATACAAAGGGCGAAATAAAGAAAGCAGGGGAGAAGGTCATATCCATACACCCTTGTACAGCTGGAGAATACTTCAAGTCAGATGAAATGAAAAAATATTCACGTGCGTTTCTTTGTAGAATAACAACCTCCTCTTCTGAACTTACGCATATAATACTGTTACATGCTTTTATACACACATACCGTTATATGTGCCTTTACAGCCATTGGTATACATGTAAACAGTACTTCCTGGAGTGCTCCCTGGGGTATGTCAGCTTATGCTGATGACCTACCTAATTGACCAGTGCAGGAAGCTTCTGTTCCTTTCCTACTGACCAAGCTAATCACTGGGGTTAGGTTGGTGGAATGGTTCTTTTTTTTTTTTCTTCTTCAGCAATAGTTCTAGGGTCCAGAAAGAGGCTAAAAATAGTGTGTAGGTGCTGTGCTAATTAAAAGCGTTTCTTATTCTCCCCCCTGGGTCCTTTGCGGGGGTGGGAGGTGAGAAGCAGTGGGAATGTGGCTCACCCTCTTGTCCAGCTCTCTCCAGGCCAGGCCGGGGTGGAGGGCAGAGCTGGGGATGGCTGCTCGAGGGAGGTGAAGTCCTAACAGAGAGAGGATTCCCTAGATGGGGACCCCTTTTCGCAGTTATCTTTGTTTTAGAGAGCATCTCATCTCCTCTCCCATTTGGGCCATCCTCCCAGCCTGGTTTACTTGGGCAAAAGACTGGCTTTCTTTGTAGAGCTGAGGAAAGGAACTCAGGAACACCACCGTCCACAGGTCCACAGTGAACAATGGCTGCTGCTTTTTTAAAATGACAAAGGAAACAGATTCTGGGGAGGGGGGAGTCTGAGACTGCTACTCATCAGTGATTTTATCCAAGTCTCAAACAATGAGGGACTAGATGTTGGGTCACGCTAGATTTGCTTTTCATGCACCGGAAATAAAAGTCCAGCTTCCTTGCTTACAGTGTGACCTCGAGCAGGCTTCTTACTGTTACATGTCTGTGTTTTTTCCTCTGCAAAGTGGCCAGTTGCAGCGCTGTTGTGGTGACTATACAAAATGATGTATGTGAAACACTCATCATGTCTGACCCAGAGTGAGACCTCAGTGAAGGGACTGGAAATTTGAGGGCCTTCTTACCCTCAGTCAACTCTGGTTCCCCAGACTCAAGACTACATGGAATCAGGGTCCTCTTTTCCGATGGAAAAGCCAGTAGTGAATGAAAAAACAAGACCCAAACTGTAAAATGATATCAAGCTCATGAAATAAATGTCACCCAGCTCAGACAATGTCCGCCACCTCCACGTATGACCAGAAACCAGCTTTCTGTAGGTGCGCCACATCTTACAAGAGAAGGTCACATTTAAACAGGTCGATCTCATCCCACCATTAGTGAGTAAATTGATAAAATATTGGAAGGCTCATAGACCCATCTTTCTCCATTTTTGAAGACCTTTTTTAAAAAAGGAGGAGGGGTGACAGTGTATAAACATGGATAATTTAAAATTCTACAGAATAGTAGAGCGGTGGCATTTGAAATAATCTGAAAGTAAAATCTCATTATTCTGAAGTTAATTTGAAACATGAGGTTATTCAGTTGTGACTCATGACTCCTGTTGCACGAGCGTTTTGAAATAGTCCTCAGGTCGCTCGTTCTTGCTTTCCTTAGTTTACACATCTAATAAAATGTAATATTCTCGCTTTCTTATTATCTGCTTGTATCTTTATTTGTCAAATATATCTTTCTTTTGAAATTATTACATAATTTGGAATCTTCAATAACTTGGAGATTTCAGGTCTGCTCCTTGCCTACCCCACCCCAGGCACACACTTAATTAATTTTAAATTGAGATTTTACTATGCTAACAGTCTTTAGTGTGACAAATTAGCATGCCTCTATCTTATAGAGGTATTCGTGAACATTAGTTAATGAGTCATACATTTCATATGCCTAAGTCACTCCCAGGGAGTAATTTAGGTGTTTGGGAAGCTTATTAGGCACCATTTTTAGGACTCTGAAGATCACTTAGTGCACTGCTGCTGCATCAGTGGCCACAAAGAGTTAACATACTCTTTCAGTAGCTTATCTGAGTGCCCCGGAAGGACTGAGATTCTGGGGAGAAAAAAGGTACCACATGAAAAGCAAGCATAGCAGCAGACCTGTCTTATACTCAAGGCTGTGACCAGGAGTTTTCTAATTCCATGACACATCTGAGCCAGTTTAACTTGCTAAATCACTTTAGCAAGCCTGGTTTCCCTTGGTCCCTGTGGCTCAGGCTGTGAGGATCTGTATCAGTGGAAAGACTGAACCCATTAGCCTGTTCTTGACAGGCTGCCTTTTTGTTAAAGCAAACAGTCCCTAGAGACCCCAGTGGAAGCAAGATGGGAAGGCTGCCCTTGTGAGTTACAGATGATACACCAAGGCCCAGAAATGTCAAGTGACTCACCCAAGGTCACACAGCAGCTTGAACATGCCAGAGCTGAGATTCAAAGAGCTTCCTGTGTACTGGCCTTTTCCATGCCCTCTGTCCCTCAGGGGAAGGGACCAACTCCTCAGATTGGTCCAACATTCCCCATCTTGGGGAGGGCCACCCACAGCAGCACACTCTGTTAGCATATCTTTGTGGGCAGTTCTGGGTCACTTGGACTTGCAAGTCCACGTTCAAATTGTATTCCTCTGTGATTTGTGTAAAAACGAATGCCCTACATCACATCTTCTCACTGGGAGGTGGGGAGACCAGCGGGGACAAAGCTTGAGACAAAGCTGGGCCAAAAATCAACAGAAAAGGCTGTGGAGGCAATGCTGCCATCTAGTGAGACATGTTTTAGCTCCTCTGAGAGACAGACTGAACAGGCCTAATACTGGGACTCTCATCATGAATTATACTGATTTCCTAAGATTAATAAATGGCAACAGGGCCCTTTCCTTGTTAACAGTATGGTCTTTATTGAACAGAGTAGGTAGATGTTTAAATTCTCTGTCCTAACACATATGCTTTCTTACTTTTCTATTGCTTATTCCTTTATTTTTGGCTGTGCTGGGTCTTAGTGCTTTGTGTGGGCTTTCTCTAGTTGTGGTGAAAGGAGGCTACTCTTCATTGCAGTGCTCGGGTTTGTCATTGCAGCGGCTTCTCTTGTTTTCGGATCACATGCCCTAGGCACGTGGCCTCAGTAGTTGCAGCTGGTGCGCTCTAGAGCACGGGCTTAGTAGCTGTGGCACATAGGTTTAATTGCTTTGTGGCATGTGGGATCTTCCCAGACTAGGTATCAAACCTGTGTCCCCTGCATTGGCCTGCAGATTCTTAACCACTGGACCATCAGGAAAGTCCCCTAACATGTATGCTTTAGAAAGGACTCTGTTGGCTGAGATCTCCAGTGAAGATGGAACTCGGTTTGGGGTAGTGGATGGGGCATCCAGGTCTGCCTGTAAAGTCTGACTCACCTGCTTATGAGCTGAGTGACATTTTGCCACACAAAGTATCAATGTTTGCTTTTATATCTTTCCTAAGATTGTTTTAAGGATTAGGTTCACTTATTCTGAATTTGTCTTTAATTCTAAGCACTAGATTAATGAAATTTTACACACACACACACACACACACACACACACACACACACACACACAGTCTTGCAAAATGAGATCCCATACTGAGAGATTCTATAAAATTGACCTGCACTGACTACTAGAGAATGACTCACTGCCTTCCTGCAGCCTAACAACACACTTAAAGGCGAGGTAGATATACCTGGGGGCTTCTCTGTTGGCTCAAATGGTAAAGAATCTGCCTGTAACATAGGTGACCCAGGTTCAGTCCCTGGGTTGGGAAGATCCCCTGGAGAAGGGCATGGCTGCCCACTCCAGTATTCTTGCCTGGAGAATTCCATGGACAGAAGAGCCTGTCAGATTGCAGTCCATGGGGTTGCAAAGGGTTGGACATGACTGAGCGACTAAAACACACACACACACTCACACACACACACACACACACACAGACGTACCTGGAACAACACACATAAGCCTGGAAAAAAGTGGTGGAATTGGTGAATTCAGAAGTCTGAGGCAGTCCTGTATCTGAGGTCAGTTTCCAGCTGTCACAGCATGCCAATTATCTTGAACATGGCTATTTCCCAGGGCTCACTCTGTAGCTTCAGGATGCATCAGAACCTATTTCAGCTAAGATTGTGTATTGGAGTTTTTGTTGACGACAACAGTTGTTTGGTTTTCCTCTAAGGACAGATTATATTTTCCATCTAAATAGCTTTTTTGATAGAATGCTTCAGTGGTGTAGGTGCTTTGAGGGATTAATCGCTGCTGTTCATTAGGTGGCTCATTCCCTCCAGACACTTCAAAATCCAGTGCTGAGTCACAGTTTATGAAACTGGCCATTTAGCAGCAGTAACCATGCTGTTGAGCCCTTAGGAGGTAAGAGAGGGACAGAGAGCAGAGGAATGAAAATTCTTGTTCACACATAATGAGTAGAAAAGATGAGGGTAGCTGGTGCTTTGTGGAGAAAATGAGGAGAAGGAGGCTTTGGCCTCTAACAAGGGTAGTTTGGAAGCTTTACTATTTTAGAAAAAGGGCTCCAGATCCATTTATTATTGAGGAAGAGATACACTGATTTGTTGTTGAGCGTGTGGCTGGATGGCTAAAATGGGCCACGTGTTTCAGCCATCGAAATGGCTTTTCCTTTGGGAACGGTGGAGATCGTAGAGTGCAAAGAAACACAAATCTTAATTCCATCCCCGCTTCTACCACTTACTTCATTAAAAAAAAATCTTTTGGCTGTGACACATAGCCTGTGGGATCTTAGTTCCCCAGCCAGGAATTGAACCTGAGCTCCCTGCAGTTGGACTTCCCTGATGGCTCAGATGGTAAAGAATCTGCCTGCAATGTAGGAGACCCAGGCTTGATCCCTGAGTCTGGAAAATCCCCTGGAGAAGGGAATGGCAACCCACTCCAGTATTCTTGCCTGGAGAATTCCATGGACAGAGGAGCCTGGTGGGTTACAGTCCATGGGATCATGGGGTCGTGAAGAGTCGGGCACAGCTGATTGATTAACATTTTCACTTGCCCCTGCTATTGGTAGTGCGGAGTTTTAACCACTGGATCACCAGGGAAGTCTTCCCACTACTTCATGACTGTGGGCGGTTTCTCTGTTTGCAAAGAGGAAACTGGAGCTCCCCCTGCCCCCCATTCTGCTCTCAGCTTTGTCAGCCTATGAACAGACCGCTGAGCTTTTAACATTTTGTATTCTCCTACTGGGATGCTCAGCCATTTCTAGTATGATTTCTCTCTGAAGTTACCAAGTTCATTGTCTTTCAACTTGACAGCTGTGTGTGCATATCAATGATCTAGAGTCTCATAGTAGTGAGAATAATTATTACAGCTAACACGTCCTGAGTTCTCATCACATGCCAGGTACTGTGCTTGCTGCTTTGTGGGTTTTCACTCAAGCTTTGCAACAGTCCTCTGAAGTAAGAAGATCATTATGCCCATTTTAAAGATGAGGAAACTGAGGTACAAATTAATGTGAATAGATACCACCTGTATGGAGGAAGCCCACATTTCTGAATGCTGAAAAATTTAGTCAACAAGTATTTTATTCAGTGTGTAGTTATTTGTTGAAATAAGTTTGGTAAATTGCATTTCTATAAGTTCATAATAACAAGTTTTATATTAATAATAAACGAGGGAATTCTGTTTTTTTTTCTGACTTTAATATTAAGCAAGTTCTATTCTGATGATTCTCCTTATTTAGTTACTAATCCCCAGTCTTCATCCTCCTTACCTTGCCCACATGTCCCTTCTCTCTTTTTTCTTCTTCCATTTTTATTTTAAATCACACAATCATCCTCTTGAGGGTTCTAAGACTTAATTATATAGGTTATAAATTATTCGTACGTTTCCCCTCATTCTACCCCATAATCTCATTTTATTATGGTTTATTTGCATCTCTGAGAGTGGTGGGCAAAGGAAATAAAAGGACTTGCAATGAAAATTGGTCAATTCTATATCACTTGTTAGCAATTCACAGAAAATATTTGTCAGAAAAGGTAATGGAAACTAAAACACAGTAATTAAAAAGGAAGTCACAAATTTAAAAATCACAAACATTTCAACCTCTTGAGAGTAGTTGCTAACTTCTAACTATATAATAGGCTCAGTGGTAAATGGCATAAGGCAGCATTTGAGGTTAATGGGTATAAATGTATTAATTATAGTACCTATTCATTAAATGTTTTATAAGGTATGTATTTTCCTGGGTGGATGAGGAGCGGGAGGAACTAATTCTTGCAGAGCCCAAGTCTTCTGGCTCTGGTTCCATGTCTTCTCCACGGTACCATTCTGTCTTGTCAGTACATAGACATGAAAAGCAGTGTCACTGTGTTATATTTATTCATCCGCTCAGCAAACATTTTTAGAAATAATATTTATTTATTTCTATGTTTATTTTGGAAAGTGCTGGGTCCTCACTGTTGTGTGAGCGTTTCTCTGGTTGCAGTGAACAGGGGCTGTTCTCTAGTTGCAGTGAGCAGGGGTTATTCTCTGGTTGCAGTGAACAGGGGCTATTCTCTAGTTGCGGTGTTCAGGCTTGTCATTGTGGCGGCTTCTCTTGCTGTGGGGCACAGGCTCTGGGGCACGCCAGCTTCAGTTGTTGTAACATGTGGACTCAGTAGCTGTGGTGCCCAGGCTCGATAGTTGTGGCTCATGGGCTTACTTGCTCCAAGGCATGTGGGATCTTCCCAGATCAGGGATCGAACCCGTGTCTCCTGCACTGGTAGGCAGATGCTCTACCACTGATCTACCATGGAGGCCCCCCAGAAAACAGTTTTTGAGGTGGACATCTTACCATACCAGTTCCTGGGGGTACAAAGCACAGTATTTTAGACAGCTAAATTACGGCTTTGCCTGTTAGCAGTGTTACTTGGTGTCGAAGGTCGGTGAGGTGTGATGGGCTGTTCTAAGTGGGTCTCCTTGACCTGCGTGTGTGTGTGTGTGTGTGTGTGTTGCAGGGGGCAGGCAGTTGTGTTCTTACATTGGCACTGAATGCCTCCTGTGTCCCTGATGATAGGCAGGCTCTATGACCCTGACAACGGCTGGTGGGCTCAGGGGGGCTCCTGACGCCCAGCTGGGGTTGCAGCTATGAGGAAACTAGACCCTGACCACCCACAATGCAGAAGAATCTTGCCCACCACCCCCATCACTGACCCTGATCTCAGTGTCCATAAACACTACAAGGGTCACAAGGATCCCACTAACTAGATTTGCAACCGGTGTTGGCATTGTTTCCGCCTTTAAACAACCTCCTTTTTAACACCATGCATTGATAAGATAAGTGATGAGTAACTTCATCAGCTTAACCTATGACAGAGATCACTAATCATCTTGTCACTCCCTGATCCTAGGAAGAGAAAGACAGTTCTGTCGAAGAATAGATTTAAGTCAGTATTTCCTTTCATTCAGTGTTTTGAGACACTCACAACATGCCAGGTGTCAGGGGCTGAAAAGTACAGATGAGTGAGGTGTAGCTCCCTGTACTTCCCAGTGAGGCATAGTCTGACGTAGGTCAGACTGGGGTCAGTGCCAGGGCAGAAGCACAGACGCCATGCCGTGGGAAAGCAGGGGGAGCCAGACAGGAGTCCATCCGGGTATCTGGAAAAATGCATCTTCATATTGGTTACTTACATAGCTATGAATTAGATGAGCTGTTTATTTAACTGAACAGTAATCCAGAAATAAAGAGTAAATGTTGTATTATTGGAGGAAGTAGAGGTATATTATCCTGACTAGCTCTTGATTCGACTTTTAAAAATATCTCTCTGCTTCCCTTGTGTGCACGTATTAGTAGCAGGCGGGGCTGCCCTGACAGCTCCCCGGAGTGTAGCTGGGTGTTGCTGTGGCCCTGGGCAGGTGGGGTAGGAGCGGAAAGCACCTGAGACCAAGTGCAAGTCTCACTTTCCCCCCTCGTCCACTTCACCCAGCCTCTGGTCATTCACCCAGGAGATGCTGAGTCCTGGGCTCCTGTTACCAACGTTGGTCTAATATGTATTTATATTTTTGAGGCTCGAATAGGTTTTGGATCCTTGAGTTTAAAGATCCTCTGGATTCCATGCCTCCCACTTCAGACACTGAGCAACAGGGCTGTTTCCTGTCTTCCTGGTGAGTCTTAATGGCTCGTCTGTATGAGAACAAAGATGTGACGTGGAAACTCTTAAGAGTGAGATGTTTAATCTTGCAGGACAAAGGCCCATGATATGAACATTTTAGTATGTTTATCAAAGTATTGAAAAAACACTTTCTGAGAAGATCTATGTGGTAACTGTCTGCGTGTGTGCACATGTGTTCAGTCCGTCCAGCTATTTGCCACCTATGGATTGTGCCCCGCCAGGCTCCTCGGTCCATGGGATTTCCCAGGCAAGGATACTGGAGTGGGTTGCCATTTCCTACTCCAGGGGCTCTTCCTGACCCAGGGATTGAACCCAAGTTTCCTGTGTTTCCTGTATTGCAGGCGAATTCTTTACAGTGAGCCACCAGGGAAGCCCTGATAACTTTCTGAATCGATACTATTGGAAGAAGTAGAAAAATAGCTCACATTGAAAATGTTTTTCCTTGAAAAATAATACTAAAGTGACTATTAGAATCATGTACTTTTATTTACTGAAGAAAAAATGGCTCCTTTAAATGCCTAGTCACATAAATGTCACAGTCCTGATTTGCCCAGATTTGCTCTTTTTTTTCTCTTGCCTTGCACATATGATGCTGTTAGCATTTATCGCCATGTTTGGAAACTGCCAAGATAATGACTGTGTTAATTAATCTGGTCCCATGTATTTTCACCATCAACAGGAGCATGACTGAGTGGGTCCCTCATCCCTTTCACATCTGTCTCCCGCCTTCCCTGGGGAGGAGCAAGTCTGAGTCATTAGGGGAAGATGGCTCCTGGGCTGTTCTTCATGGGGACAGGCATACCAGCCCTCCTCACAAGTACCTTTTGTCACTGTTAGGCATCTAGCCTTTCAGGTCCATCTGTCCATAATTATATTTCTGTTAAGAATGCTGCTCTTAGTCTGTGTTTATTCTAGGAGGGCAGATAGCCAGTCAGTGGGTTGATTCTGAATCTTGGACCTGCCCGCAGAAAAGCTACTGTGGGGTGTGAAGTGTGCTCCTGTCTCTGTAAGTGTGTCTCTGTAAGGTGACTTGGAACAGTGAGCTTTGGACCCTCCTGAGTGAGACTTCCAGTCAGCAAGAAAGCTTATTTCAAGCGATGTCATTCCCTCTCAGATGGGGGAGGATTTCAGTTACATCTAGTGCTTAATAATTCAAGAGTTCATACTGTCCTCTCTTAAAAAGCTCATCCTCATGTATGCACACTCACGCATCCACACAAGCACACAACTCTCCTGGCAGAACTGAAATAAGGTATAATTTATCTCCCTTTACTACTTGAATTGACTGACAAAGAACTGTAGCTTATATTACGTCAACATTAAAAATGAAATATTTCAAGCTCCTTGTACAAAACCATGTTTATCTGTGGAAGTGATATTTGAATTACCTAAGTATCTGAAGCAGTACATTGTGTTTTGGAAGAATGCTTAAATTACTTACGATGTTTACAGGATCTTGGTTTCCCAACCCATGCCCTCTGCAGTGGAAGCCTGGTGTCTCAACCACTGGACCACCAGGGAAGTCCCTCTACGAGGTTTTTAAATCAAAGCTATACATGCTCGTAAGTGAAAGAGTTAAATCATTTGACAAGCTTGATATGAAAGACCCGTCCATGTAGTGGGCATTTCCTGCTTCTAGCTCTTAATATTTCTTTCCATAGCATATCACTTCTTTGTTCCTATTAGCTTGATTGAGTTAATTTTAGATGACCGATTACAGCAACTCTCAACATGTCCTCTGTGGACCATTTGAGTCCCAGGATCCTTTTGTTGGGTCTGTGAGTTCAAAACTACTCTTATGTACTGTTCAGACATCCTTTGCCTTTGTTTACTGTGTGGACATTTGCTCTGATGGTGCAAAGGCAGTGACGGGTGAAACTGCTGGCGTGTTCACGTGAGTCAAGACAGTGGTGCCAAACTGTACGTCTAGTCACTGTATTCTTCATCATCATGCATGTGGAGTTTTTAAAAAACTGCATTTTCACTCAATGTCCGTGATGAAGCAATAAAAATGATGAATGTTATTAAACCTAGAAATGTGTGTTGAAATGTGAGGTATTTCAGAGATGTTCAATGGTTGTCCTGGGGAAAAGCACTTATGGGATTGTCTGAGTTGCAAGCTACTGGCCTTCTCCTCCCTGCCACTCTGGTGGAATATATTTTTAGATAGTTGAAAGCATAACTTGAGTATTTGGCAGACATTTTCTCAAACATGAATGCAAAAGCTTGCTATTTAAGGGGAAAACAGCTGATGGGATTGATTTACCAATGGTAAAATTTGAGCTTTCAGTTGAAGTCTCAACTTTTGGGAAACTTGATTTTGCCACCATGGCAAAGTTTCTCAACACTTAAAGACTTTTCTGATAAGATTAGTGGGGATATTAACAAAGGTGACTTTTAAAATATTGTATAATGCAGTGTGTCAACATCTGGAAGATATATATAATTCAGTAAACTAATAGTTTCCAAATGACCAATGCATTATGTTATAAAATCTTATAACATAGTATCCATTCAAAGTGCAAGATAGCCTAATGGATATTAGTACAATAGAGTACTGAATATTTATTAATGTGAATTCAGATTGCGCATTTCAGTGAACCTTTAAGAAACCACCGTTTGTCAATTTTTAGTGTAGTATCAAAGAAGAATGTCCAAAATTATCTGAAAAGTTTATTAAAATAGTCCTCCATTTACTAACCATATATCTGTATGAGGTAGGATTTTTTTCCTGTGTTTAACTGAAACAACATACCCGCACATAATCCACATAACCAAAACAACATAAACCAGGTATTAGGTTTATGAAAGTGTAAAACAATATCAATATTCTCACTACATTTTTTAACTTGGGAGAATAAATGTATTTCATAAAATATATTATTTATGACAACATATAATGACCTTATTTTTATTTAATATATATATATTTAAAGTTTTAGTTTAATTCCTAAAATAGTGAATATTGATAGATTTCAGAGAGAGTAACCTGTTCAGACTGTGCAGGTCATGAATTTGGAAAAGAATTCTTGAGGAATATGTAATAATCATTTTAGCTAATACATTTGATTTAAGGACAGAGTTATAGAATACAGAGGATAGCTTGGGGTTGAATTAATGATAAATACATGGAAAACTAAGCAAGTTGAAAAACAGAAATATTATACAATAAAGCTCTTCTTAAGAAGGATCTTTTTACAATCCTCAATAATTTTAAGATTGTGAAGTTTTCCTGAAGCTGACAAGTTTGAGAATCACTGACCAATTGCTTAACCACTGAGGAACATGAGGATTTAATTTTCTTTCACCACCACCCACCCCATTCCTACACCACAGGTAAGCTTATTTCTTGCCTTCCCATTGCTCCAACAATTTTGATTCGATTATGATGATCATGTAAAGGCTATAGAAAGGTATTGCTATGACATATAAAGGGTATTTGCAGTTGATCCATTTAACTGTGGTTACTTTTCCTCTAAGTATACAAGAGGGGTAAATTTTGATACTTTAGATCTGAACTATCTGTATTCTTTCTTGACACTTAATCATTTTTGGCTAGAAGAGACCAAGTGGCTCAGTGGTAAAGAAACCACCTGCCAGTTCAGGAGACCTGGGTTCGATCCTTAAGTGAGGAAGATTCCCTGAAGAAGGAAATGGCAACCCACTCTAGGATTCTTGCCTGGGAAATCTCATTGACAGAGAAACCTGGTGGGCTACAGTCCATGAGGTCACGAAAGAGTCATGTGACTAAAAAATAGAGTTCTAGATTGCAAGTCAATTTCCCTCAGAGTCGTGAAGGTATTGCTCTAGTGACTTTTTAGCGTCCAGTGTTTATGCTGAAAATCTGAATCTTGATCATTTATATACAACATTTCTCATCTCTGTCTCTGCCTTTCTCTTAAGGAGTCTTTTATCCCTAATGTGAAATTTCAGAGATGTGTTTTGGTGTGGATCTATTGTTTTCCATTGTTCTTACACTTCATGGGCCCTTCTATCTACAATCTCATGTTAGCCTATTCTAGGAAACTTTATTTCTTTGAAAATTTTCTTCCCTTCCATTTCCCTTGTTTATTTTTCCTGGTGCTCCTATTATTAGGTCTTATGGTCTGGTTTAAAAAAATTACCTTTGCTTTTCTATCTGCCAAACACTTTTTTTCATTTTCCCATATTTTCTGGAAGATTTCTTCAATTTTATCTATTAACCATTTTATTAAGATTTTCATTTTTGCTATCATATTTTTAATTTCCAAGAGCTTCTTTTTGTTGTTATTGTTGTTCTCCAAATTTTCCTTTTTAAAATGACATTCCATTCTTGCTTTATGGATATAGTATTTTCATTCATCTTTCTGAGAATATTATTGAAAGTGGGTTTTACTTTGTTCTCTTTTAGTTTTATTTCCTCTATAGTCTCTCTTTCCTCAAGATGGTCTCCTTTTTCTCTTTTGTCTTAGATGCTTTCTTCAAATATTTGGTGCTCCTTGGCTGACTGATCATGTTTATGAAGGAGGCACAAAATAGGTGAATGGAGGGGCATGAAAGGCGACTGAGTCTGGTCTTACCTGTGCAATGACCTAAAGGACACATTAAATTTTTTTTCTTTAGTTCTTTTCTTTGGAGTTGTTCCAACTCCTTTAGAAAAGACTCTTCTAACCTGGTGGGTACTAGTTTTCTGGGACCCAAGAGGAAGAAGACGAGAGATCTCAAATTCGGTATGTAAACTTTGAGTTAATTCCTCCTTAATTACTTCCCTACATATAACTGTGCTTAGTGGGTTACAATCTAGAGACCCTGGGTTTTATCATCTCAGAGAATAAACCTTTAGACTCTGCCAGGGTGGGAAGATGCAACCACCCAGAGCAGAGAAAGGGATCTGGAGTTCTAACTACTTCTATTTTTTTCCTTTTTATTCTTAAATTTTATTTAAATTTATTTATTTATTTATTTTTAATTGGAGGAGAATTGCCTTATAGTATTGTATTGGTTTCTGCCATATATCAACATGAATCTGCCATAAGTATGTATATGTCTTCTCCCTCTTAAACCTTCCTCCCGCACCATACCACCCTTCTAGGTTATCACAGAGAGCCTGATTTGAGCTCCGTGCCTCATACAGTAAATTCCCCCTGGCTGTCTAATTTTGCATATGGTAAGGCGTATGTTTCAATGGTACTCTCTCAGTTCGACCCACTCTCTCCTTCCCACTCTGAGTCCACAAGTCTGTTTTCTATGTCTGTGTCTCATTGCTGCCCTGCAAATAGGTTCATCAGTACCATCTTCCTAGATTCCATATATATGCATTAATATATGATATTTGTCTTTCTCTTTCTGACTTACTTCACTCTGTATGATAGACTCTAGGTTCATCCACCTTATTAGAACTGAGTCAAATGTGTTCCTTTTTATGGCTGAGTAATATGCCATTGTGCATATGTACCACAACTTCTTTATCCATTCATCTCTAGCTACTTCTTAAACAGAGTTTAAAAATCAATCCTTTTGGCTTAGTTCAGTCACATTTACTTCCAGTGATGCTGTCCATTCTTGAACCTTTTAAGGGTTTCAAGGTGTAAACTGGGCTGTTTGCACTGGCTTGGGACTCATCTTTCTTGGGTCTGCTGGCTTATTACCACTCATCTATCTGGGTTTTAGCTTACAAAATTATATTGCAGTTGCTTCCTTTCTCATTTCCTTCAGCCTTGTAAGTTTCTATCCTCTTAAGTACTCTCTGTTGTCATTTTATTAGGGTTTTAGGAAAGAACAGTCCTAAGTGCATGTATTGAACCCACCAGGTTTAACCAGAAGGGGTTTTTTCTTTTTAATATTTAAAAAGCATACAAATAACTTTCATACTCAGTATTAAAATAAAAGTACCTTTTGTATTAGATTAGTAGATGAATTTGCTAAGCCAAAGAAGCATTTATTCAGCTCCTATTTCTTGAATAAAGTTATTTATTTATTTTAAGAAATATACCAGTATCTGTAATATATAGGCATAACAGAAAAGTAAGCAATTTGATTTTGGTTCCAACCTTGAACAATCATAATGTAATATCAAGTTCAAACTCAAGTAGATGTGGGCAGATATATGTGTTGAAGATAGAGAGACTTTGGGGGCATTTCAAGGATGTTCTGGCTTTTCAGGATAGAATTTTTTATGATCTTGATTCAGTTGACTGGTTCATTCTCTCCTTTCCCTTTTATTTTCCAGAAACAGGTCATGTTATGCCATTAAAGTGAAAGATAAGTTTGGTGGTGTGGTGGCAACACAAGGTCAGGGAACTGTGGACCTTCCTTGTTTGCTAAGAAGCAATCCAGGGGCAGGTAGACACTTCCATGGACTCTGCTGCCTGGAAATAAGCCCTACAGACCCAGAGGCGTGCTAGAGCCCATGACTGGGCCATGGAGGGGGGAACTTACACCTTTAGAAAAGGGCAGTGCTGCAAATCAAGATATTTTTCCCGGTCTTAAAATCCTTACGAGCACATCATGCCTAGACCCGATGTTTCTCTCAGGGCAGCCTGGTGAACTCCTAAAGCTTCATGATTATGTCATTGTTGTTCAGTCGCTACGTCATGTCTGACTCTTTGAGACCCCATGGACTGTAGACCGCCTGGCTCCTCTCCATGGGATTCTCCAGGCAAGAATACTGGAGTGGGTTGCCATTTCTTCCTCCAGAGGAACTTCCCAACCCAGAGATCAAACCCACATCTCCTGTACTGCAGGCAGATTCTTTATCACTGAGCCACCTGAGAAGCCCCAATTGTGTCATTATATCAACATTATAGATATTGTATTTACTTGTCCTACTGTGGCCCAGGGAGGCCAGATGAAACAGTGGGGAAAATAAAAAAATTTGGAGCCAGACAGCTTGACATTTAGATCCTTCTGGACATGTAGATCTGGCTACTTCCAGCTCTGTGACCTTTGGCAAACTCCTCTCAGCCTCATCTTCACTTTCTGAATCTGTAAAACAGAAACTCTATTTTCACCTAGCAGGATTGTTATAAAAGTAAACAACAGCGAGTCTGCCCTCCCCAGCTATGTCCTGCAGGAAACCCTGGCTCTGTGGGCAGGTACCTCTGGCCTGTTTCTGTTTCCCAGCAGGTTTGTGACATCATTAGTAAGGACCCTCATTTTTATAACAAAATAATGAACTTTACCTTTTGTTTATTTGGTCTCTAAAATGTATGAAGCCCCTAATTCAAGAATATAGGATGAGTATTCTATACTCACACAAGAGTATGATCTAAAGCTTTTTTCTCTCCAGTACTCAGAATCCCCAAGGATGAGAAGTTTGGTTAAGGGTCAACAATTTAAAATGGGCTTCCCAGGTGGTGCTAGGGGTAAAGAACCTGCCTGTTAATGCAGGAGACGCAACAGACATGGTTCAACCCCTGAGTTGGAAAGATCCCCTGGAGGAAGGCATAGTAACCCACTCCTGTATCCTTGCCTAGAGAGCCCCATGGACAGAGGAGTCTGGCGGGCTACAGTCCATAGGGTTACAAAGAGGTGGACATGACTAAAGCAACTTAGCACAGTTTAAAATAGGACTTACAAGTTATCCAACTATTCTAAATTACATCTTGGAATAAGGTTAAAATACTGAAGAAGATATTTGTGTACTTGTACCAAATCAACTTAACCCTTTTTATAATCAAGAATTGTGTCTTGATCTACCTTGAAGCTTTCATCAGAAATTACTACCAAAAAAAAAAAAAATTACTGTAATTTTGCCCAGCATTTGCTGTGAATTTTGAGGAGGAACACTGATTATCCATTGCATGGCTCAGTGTCCCTGGTTTCCAATGCCTTACACAAGACCTCTGTCCTTTACACAGGGAGTCACCTTTTCTCTCCCAAGGAACTGGCCTGTTTCAGCCTCATAATACAGAGTTGTGAGACTCCGAGTGTTTCTGTCTTTGCTTTTGCACCAGGAACATTAGCGTCAAGTTTTAAAATCAGTCATAAAAAACGAGCAAACTTTTTGTTTGGCATGTTAGATCTCTCTAGACCCTGTTTTTGCATAACCATTTTATTAATTTTGTTGTATTTGCCTCTTTTTAAAAGTAACGTGACAAATTCCTTTTGGAAACAGATGAATAAATGGATGAATGAGTTGTGGAGGAGGGCAGGGAGGTGAGTGACAGTAACTGGCCATGTTTCGTAAACTGTAGTGTGAGGCACAGCTGTGGGAAGTGGAGGATTTTAGACTGGACAGGGGAAGACAGGCAGACATGACACTATTTTCAAGTGCTTGAAACGCTGCATCTCAGAGGATATAGTGGATGCTTTTCATTGCTCCTGAGGATGGAGAAAGAGCCACTGTGCACACTGTCCATTAACTGATTAATTCATTTCCAAGGTATTTTTTTCTGGTGCCTGCTGTCAAGGCACTGATGAGGAAAGTTCTCTGCTCTCACATTGCTTTTATTTTTGTTCAGTTGTTGTTCAGTCACTCAGTCGTGTCCAATTCTTTGTGACCCCATGGACTGCAGCATGCCAGGCTTCCTTGTCCTTCAGAATCTCCCGAAATTTGCTTAAACTCATGTCCATTCAGTCAGTGATGCCATCGTCCATTTTAGGGAAACAGGTTTTGGCCGACTACAAGGGAGAATTTTCCAACAATCAGAGTTATCCAGTTGTGGGGTGTATTTCCTTTCTACGTGAGGAGTGTCCCAGCTGGTTACTGGGGAATCCCAAAAGTGGCTGAGTGACCCAGTAGCCTGAAAGCTACCCCTGCATCAGGGGAGAGGGTGGACTTATTGACCATTAAGGTTTGGCCCTGCTCTGCTTCCATGATTCTCTTTGACTTGACTTGGAGGTTTTAGCGCAAAACTGAAGGATTCGTTTGTTTCAAAGTAAGTAGGTTTTCAGGAGGTGGGGCGAGGGAAGGCAGTACAAATGCTTTCACAAGCCACTTCCTTTCCTCTGTGGCCCTGGGGGTTCCCACAGCTGCCTTGACCCTCCATAACCCTGGCTATCATCCTGGCGGCAGGGTCGCAGCCAGGGTTCCTAGGAGCCTGTGGTTATCTCCTTACAGGGAGTCTTATCAGCTTTCAGAGCCACTGTGAAGATTGCATTAACCATTGACAGATACATTCCATATCTCTCCCCATGGAAATGACAGTGTGGCAAGGACATCTGGGCCCATGTGAGACCCAGCGCCCAGAGCCCACGTTCTTTCCACGGAGGAGATGAGACAAGGGCCTCGAGCTCAGAGCTGGAGCCAGGGTAACCCAGGAGACAGGTGGGCCCTTTACCAGGTGGGAGCCTGGTCATCGCTTTCCATCTTCTTCAGTCAAGTCCAGAAGCTTGCTGTGGGAATTAGGAAGAGAGGACAAGGGACTGGCCAGTGTAAACTCCTAAAAGAAAAATACAGTTCAGAAGAATTTTTTTCCCCACCATGTATATTCACTCTTAAAATAATTAGAATTTTTTTGGAAATAATTTTTACCTTACAGAAATTTTGCAAAAATAAAAATAGTGCAAAGGATACCCGTATTTCCTATACTTAGGTCAGCTATGGTTCATTTCTTTTCTGAACCTTTGAGAGTCAGGGGCATACACCGCAGTCCTTTATGCCTAAATACTTGAATGTGTATTTCCTAAGAAATGGGATATTCTTTTGTGTAGCCAGAGTGCAGATTTTTAAAAATCAATTAATTAATTAAGTTCTGGGTCTTCCTGGCTGCAAGGGCTGCTCGTTAGGTGCGGTGCTGGGCTTCTTGTTGCAGTGGCTTCTCTGGTGTGCAGCACAGGTTATAGGGCGTGTGGGCTTCAGTAGCTGTGGCTCCCAGGCTCTAGGGCTCAAGCTCAGTAGCATACAGGCTTGCTTGCTCCACGGCATGTGGGATCTTCTCGGATCACAGATTTAACCTGTGTTTCCTGCACTGTCAGATGGATTCTTTACCACTGAGCCACCAGGGAAGCCCCAGCGTGCAGTTTTCAACTTCAGTATAAAATTAACTGTGGTGAATAACTTTACCATCCATATTCCAATATTTTCAAATTGACCCAATAATATCCTATATAGCCCTGTCTTCCTCCAGTACAGGGTTCGGTGTAGGATTAGTTTGGATTTAGTTGTTATGTCTCTCTTAGAAGATCTTTTAACAGTGACATTATTAAAGTTCATTGGTCGTCTCAGTGCCTTATTCTAAATCTGTAGATAAAAATACTTCTAATCTTAGGGTATATTTCACTTACTTTTATCCTTTGGTTCACTTGAAAACCGAGGCAGGATTCTCTGGAATCCAAACCCACTCCCGTTCTAAAGAAAATATGGTGTGGAAGGGAGAAGGGCAAGGAACTTTGAATGTGCATGTTATACATGGTTGACTTTTCTGTATTTGATTTGAAACACACAAGGGATTTCCCTGGTGGTCCTGTGGCTAAGACTCTGCCCTCCCAATGCAGTGGGACTGGGCTCGAGCTCTGTCTGGTCAGGGAACTAGATCCAACATGCTACAACTAGGAGTTCGAATGCCGCCACTGAAAATCCCATGTGCCGCAACTAAGACCCAGTGTAGCCAAATAAATAAAAACAAATAAATACATATTTTTACAAAACACACAAAAGCAGATCAAAGACTTTGAGATCATCCTCAAATTCTCCTGTTGTCAGTCTGACTTATTGCCAGAAGGTCTTGCCTTTGTCTCCAAGGAGGAAAAAAGTCATCATTTTGAAGTTCTTTGTTTTAACTTGAGACAACACACTCTTATGAATCTAGAAACAGAAAAAAATACTTTTACATTTACGCAGAGCCCTTATTTCAGTGCATGCACGCATTTGATGAGCCAACAGCAGCAACACATGGGATAATTAAGGATTTCTATGCACACGTTGCTTTGGATAGCTCAGCAAAGAGTACATTCAACAACTCTGGTCTCTGCCCTGCAGAACTACTTGTTTAACATGCATCAGTGTGCAGCTGAGCGACTTCACTTTCACTTTCCACTTTCATGCATTGGAGAAGGAAATGGCAACCCCCTCCAGTATTCTTGCCTGGAGAATCCCAGGGACAGAGGAGCCTAGTTGGGCTGCTGTCTGTGGGGTCGCACAGAGTCAGACTCGACTGAAGCGACTTAGCAGCAGCAGCAGCAGCATGCATTATTAAATAGAATACCACATCCAGAAAAAAATATGCCTCACACTTGCAAGACATAACACAGACTTAGAATTACTGGGGTGATTTTATTTTTAGATGACAACATTTAACCACAGAGAAGTTTGTAATTTGCCAAAACTTACTTGAAAAATCAGAGATACAGAGATACTTCCCCAATGGCTCAGATGGTAAAGAATCTGCCTGCACTGCAGGAGACCGGCATTCAATTCCTGGGTTGGGAAGATCCCCTGGAGAAGGGAATGGCTACCCACTCCAGTATTCCTGCCTGGGCAGAGGAGCCTGGCAGGCCGCAGTTCTTGAGGTCGCAAAGAGTCGGACACGACTGAGTGACTTTCATTCACTCACTCAGTTAAAGAATCAGTGATACGGTAATGACGTTGGTTTAATCCTTCACTTTTAAAATGCCCTGTATGAATGTCTTTTTTTTAAGTATCTACGCTAAGAGACTGAGGGATGGTGGAAAAGTAATAGGAGATAGCATTTTTTGAAAGGTTACAGACACCTAGTACATAGCTTCTTTATATGGGAAAAAAGTTAAATGGGAAAATTTTAACTTCTCATTTTCCCGAAGTGCAATTTCAAATGGAAGAAACTTCACAGTGGTCTGTATTTAAGAAGCTGCGGGGGCTCCTTGGTGGTTCAGCGGTAAAGAACCTGCCTGCAATGCAGGAGACATGGGTTCCATCCCTGTCTGGAAGATAACCTGGAGGAGGAAATAGCAACCCACTCCAGTATTCCTGCCTGGGAAATCCCGTGGACAGAGAAGCCTGGTGGGCTATAGTCCATGGGGTCACAAAAGAGTTGGATATGAACTGAGCGGCTGAACAATAACACCAGGGGTTCTAAAGGCTGGTAGAGGGTCTGATCAGTAACGCTTTTTTAACTTAGCTCTTCTAACTGTTGACATAGACTTTCTTTTTGGCTGTTCTAAGTATTTCTCCTTTTTACTTGTCTTACTTTGCCTATGTTACTGTCAGTTATAGACAGAAAAAAAAATGGACTTTTAAAATAACATGTAATTTAATTATTTTCTGAGTTTATAATAGGTTAGATTCACAGTTATCATCTTGGGAGACACGTGCCCACAGGGTATAAAAGCAATCACATAAATCATGAAGTTTCTTGAAAATTGTCCTTCCTAGGCTAGTCGAGGATTCTCTAAACCCTTGCTGTCCAACAGGGTAGTTGTCAGTCAATATGTGGCTATTAAGCATTTGAGATGAGACTAGTCTGAATTCAGTTGTACTGTAAGTAAAATACACATTGGCTTTCCAAAACTCAGGACAATTAAAAAACAGTGTAAAATATTTCATTAGTAAGATTTTTTTTTAGATTGATTGCACATTAAAATGACAGTAATTTGGATACATTGGGTTAAATAAAATGCATTCTTTAAATTAATTTCACCTATTCCTTTTTACTCTTTTAAGTGACTATAGCAAAATTTGAACTACATACTCAGCTTTCATTTGTGGCTCCCATTTTATTTCTATTGAACAGTGTAAATCTGGAAGGAAAGAAAATAGAGAAAACAACAACAACAAAAAACCCCACAGACAAAATTCAACTCATTGAGTGTATGTTTAGAGTGCATTACTGATGGAAAAGCTGAATTACCCAGTGATCCAGTTTGGGGGAAAGAGCAGTTAGGTTTGGATTTCATTAAACTTCTTTAATTAAACCTATTGTAAATCTGCTGTAAGGTCCGAGTCAAGAGGAGAATTGAACCTTTTTGTTTGCTTAAATTTTTTTTCTAACGAAATCCTGAACTTGTTTCAAAAGCAGTTTATTTTGTTAAAGCTTTTTAAAAACCTTTCCATTCACTGAGTTTGGAGGGTTAATTAATACTGAGCTCTTAGGAGGCTAAAAAATTATGAAAATTATCCAGAAACTTATGAAAGGAACTGTCTGCTCTCCTGGAGAGACATCTGGGGGGACTTAGGGCCCTCAGAAGCTGCAGGTAGTCATTCACTTCTGTGTTCACACCTTCGATAAATGAAAACACTGGGAAAGATAAAATATTTATTCCTATGTGTCTATAACTGAATTTATGGGTAGAACTTGCTGGATATTATTGCCTGTGTAAACCCATGTAACTGTGCACGTAAAGCATGTTTTTATTAGTTCCTACATAAAATTTTTATGATAATGGCAAACAAAAGGCCAGTTTAGTTTAGCTGAGTTTGTTCTTATTACTCCAGCTTCAAATAGATAAGCAACAGTGCAAATAGTATCAGTCAGTTGGGAAGAAGGTCGGGTCTCCTAAGGGTGGGTCTCCTGGCCAGGAAGCCTGAAGCAAGGCTGCCTGTGGGGAAGCCCCCAGAAGGCCTGGCTGGCAACCTGGTGAAGTGAGGCCAGTGGGGGCTCTATTGGCTTTCAGGCCTGCCATTGAGCAGTTATATTCCCAGTTGGTAACTGCAGAGTATTCAAATTTAGGTTTTGAAAAGGCCTGCATAACTGCTATTGAAAGAACTCCCACATACTGTATTTCAACTGGGGACTTAAAGAGAAAAAAGTTCAAGTGGCTTATTGTGGGTCATCTCCCACTCTGGGATTTAAACAAAGCACATACAGAACAAAGTTCCTTTAAATGGGGTGCCTTCATCTGAGTGCCTCCTGTCTGTGCTTTGGCAGGCTTGCTAGATAGAGAGGGGGGGCCCACGCCTCTTATTCCCACTACTGCCTTTTTATGTTTGACCCTTGTATGTGGCAAATACTCCCCGTGCTGACCTGGATTGGAGGGAAGTTTTTCTAGAATGTGAAGGTAAAGCATCTTTCATAAATACTGCTTTTCGCTCCTGATGACTAGTTAAAAATTGATAGTAAGTCTGCAATCTGGAGCGAACATAATTCCTGGAGCAAAATTCAGGAGAACAGATTTGACACATGTAAATGTACTTAGGAGGCCAATAACAAAAAGTTTCAAGTGAATGAGTCTGAAAAATGAAAGATATACGAGTGTCATAAATAAGTAACCCTAAAGCCGATGTAAGAAATCTACTGAGAAAGTGGGCATGCGTGGTATATATTAGATTTACTTGGAGCTGTGGTCTGCCTGGGATATTAATGAAATTACAATTTGGTAATTAGAAAGCTGCAAAGGTTTAGATTCTATACATTAAAAGTACCTACACATCAAAAACTCATGCTTGGGAAAAGCTTTCCTCTAGACATCTGGTACATCTCTCCTTCTGGGTAGATCAACACTGGAACTCTTCTAGACAGTTGGTTACTATGATTGTTCTTAAGGTCTCTGTGGAAAGAAGGAGCTTCTGTAACTTCTTACAGCCCTGCTTCTGTGATGTCTTCCTTTTAGAACCCATCTAATTTGAGGTTCTTTATTCTGTTATTTCCTCAGTAGGTATGTTTACTAATTCTCAAATGTGTCTTTGTATATTTCATACATTTTTTTCCCTAGCATTCTCAGTCCCAGACAGCCTATAGCTCTGAGTTAAACCTAATGTGCACCATGCTTGCCCACGTTCTCAGTGTATTTCTTAGTCTTTAGTGTTACATATCTATGACAATCATATATCTTCCATTTTTCAGCCCCACTCAATTAAAAATTGCCCCAGAGGAGTAGTTTTCATTTTTTGCAAAGATCCTGCTTGGCAGAATTGCTCTTCCAACAGGAGCAATTCTAGGGTTTGTGTATGTGTGCCTGTTTATTTTGGCCTCATCTTGGGCTCTGGGGAAAAAACAGTCTACTAAATCTTAACCTACTATAAAATGTCTATGTGTTGTTTTGCTCTTGCCAACTTTGTATGAATGTGTTGGTGATAGGCCATGTAGAAAGTCAAAGAGCAGTTTTCAGTACTTACTGTAAGAAGGTTGCTCAGGGTGAGAAAGGTTCTCCAAAGGCAAGATTTATTTCCTGCCTTCATGGACCTGACCTTCTGAAATGGCTGTGTTGCTGTCCATGCTGATAAGGGGTTACTACCACCTCAATGTATTCTCAGTTTGTGTTGAAAATCATAATTTGGGGCCATCAGCTTCTCTCTGCGATGGCTTTGCTATTGCACACTTTGGATCCGAGAACCTAGATCTGTTTGAATGGTTGCCCCATATATGGGAGCCCTGCAGACTTCAGTGTTACTCTGTGTTAAGGGTGGAATCAAGGTTTGGAGAATTGAGGAAGGATGATCAACAGACTCAGCTGAGATGCTGATGCTTTGTTGCTTTCTCTCAAGAGGTTGTTAGGAGAATAATTTAATTTTGGGAGAATTGCAACCAGCCTGATTTGTTAATACAGTTTAGAGTCTTTTAACTCAAGATTGGATGAATAGCTTTTCAAGTGTGAATGAAAGACAAGAATCCCCAAAGATCTGCTCTATTTTAAATAGCAGACTCCAGGGACTCAAGGTTTGTAACAAAAGGGCAGATGTGGAAGAGATGAACTCACGGGTCCCACTCTGTGAGAGAATAAAGCACAGCGTTGGCTGCAATCCCTGAGGTGTTGGGATCTGCCAATCTTGCTGGCTCTAGGCTGCTCGCTGGGGGAATCTAGTTAGATAGGCTCACAATCAGTTAGTTGGTATTGACTTTGCTAGGCCTGACCCATATTATAAAGTTCTGACAAGTGGAAAGTATAGCTGAGCTTTGGGAAAAGCCGTAGCATGTAAAATAGACAAGAAAACCAACATCTTAAATGAACAGAGAAGAAATTTGAGCAGAACCATGAGATGAAGAAATTAGGACACTTGATGGAATGTTGCAGCCCAAACAGATTAAAAATAGGTTTTTGTTGAGTAAAGACATACAAGATTTTACAAGTTTGGCTTCAATTCACTCAGAAACTCTTTGTCTCTTTGTTAATGATGTTAAAAGAGTCTTCTGTTTAAAGATGCTTGAAGAGGTACTGAGAAAATAATATGGACTTGAAGAAATCTAACAACAGCAAAGTTAATTTCTGAATTTCATTTTACAACTCATGGGATCCAAGATTTTTAAATGTCCTTGAATTTGAGAATTCAGGGTTAAGGATATGAGGGATAACCAAATATTATTAAGGGCTTCCCTTGGCTCAGTGGTAAAGAATCTGCCTGCCAATGCAGGAGGCTCGGGTTCGATCCCTGACCTAGGAAGATCCCCTAGAGAAGGAAATGGCAACCCACTCCAGTGTTCTTGCCTGGAGAATCCCATGGACAGAGGAGTCTGGCAGGCTACAGTCCATGGGGTCGCAAAAGAGTTGGACACGACTTAGCGACTGAACAACAAAATGTTATTAAACTTCTAAAGCATTCTCAGTATTATTTTTACTAGTGAAATACACAATGGAAACATGCCTGTGTAAATAAATGTATTTTATTAAGCATCCAGATCCCCTGGGTGAACCAATTCAGAAATCCATCAAATGCAGTTTGGGCCTGGTGACAAGATTAGTATCTGTCCTGATTGAGATTAATGATCAAGAGTTTCCCAGGAAGCAACCCTGCTGAGCCATTTCCAGAATTCTGGGTGTGTAGGAAGTGATCTGATCCTAAACTCAGAAGGGACTAGACCAAGGTACAGTTCCAGACCTCTTCACGGAATTATTTTAGGTCAGCCCACAAATATTTGCCTACTCTTGTGCCGCTTTTCAATGGGAGACTTTGAAACATCAGTTTAGAGTCTTAAGCCATTGTTATTTGAGGAAAAGGATATTTGAAAGTGTTTTTATTTGATATTCCTTATGGCAGATTCCTGATTTTGGAAGCTAAGTGGCAGAGAGGTTGATGGACTTCGTGAAGGTCCTGCAGCCAGCTCTTCAGCTAGAACCAGGCTCCTGGCTTATTGCTGGACTCAGACCCTGACTCTCTCTGTCTGTATGTGTTTCCAGGAATTCTCAGTCATGTTAGAGTTCTGCTGCCCTAGTGTTAGTTGTCTGGTCCGCTTTTAAATAAGTGCTGCAATTGACTGGCTGGGCCACAGACCAGGTGTGTGATTTTGGACAACTCAGGTCACCAATATGGACCACAATCCCTCCATGTTTGCACATGAGAGTTGGCCAAGACTCTATCTAAGGACTTTTCATCTCCATTAAAACATTTTTGTGAAAACTGCTTTTTGGCTGGTGCAGGATTTGGCAGTTCTGTGGCTGGCAAACAGAAGATGTGAGGTCAGTTCAAAGCTGGAACCTTGAAAGTCTGTGATCACTTGGACAGAATCAGCCCCCTTTTCACCATCAATGGTTTGGTACTGCTCTGGGGAACCCTTTCTGTTTTGTTGTTGTTGTTGAATTGATGTATATGTATGTTTTTGCATAAAGGCCACACAAATGTTAAATTAGGGACATACTTTAAGATGAACCAGGAATATGTCTAAACCTCCCTGCTTTATAAGTGATAATGACTTTAGGAGCCCCAGAACTGCATTATCTCATTTTATCCCAGACACAGACTCACGAGTTCCCCTCCCTGGGGAAATTTGGGCTAAGAGAGGGGAAATGACTTGCCCTGAGTCCTTCACATTGTCATCAACCAAGTCAGACCCAGAATTGGATCCTCTCATTCAGTACAACCCTTCAAGGGCCTGGTGCATGGGACACCCTTTTCTTGGCATTGGGATTCCACTGACAATTCCATTTGGCCCAGCCTGTCTCCAGTCTGGGCATCTCTTCTTGGTCACTGTAGTTTGAGCTGGCCAAGGAAGAGCAGGATGAATCCTCTGGTCTAGAGCCAACCCCCATGCTGTCAGCTTCCTCCAAGCACTCCAGATAAGGACAGGCCCCTTCCTGGGTGCTGGGAGGCCTGCAGACCTGTGCTTTTACATCTCTGGGACCAAGGCTCCAGCAGCTCCAAACCTCACCCATTCTTTTATGTGGACTCTCCGTTTACCATCCCAGCATCCTGAGGTGTGTGTGTGTGTGTGTGTGTGTATGTGTGTGTGTGTGAGTGCGTGCACACATGAGTGTACACATATGTATGTGTCTCTGTGTGTGTACATGCCTTTGTTTGTCAGGTTCCCAACATTGTCCCCTTGGTTTGGCCCAGAATGCAAGCTTGCTTTGGCATTTAGTGAAGTGGCCATTCTGCAGACCTTGGTAGGTCACGTACAGAAAAGTATTGTCTCAGGTCCCTCTTTTTCTCACGAGAACTCAAGGAAAATATGAGGAAGTGAGGTGCCTACAAGGAATGCACATTATAAATTCCAGGCCATAACGCACTGCTGGTTTCTTGAAAGTTTTCCAAGCATTAGCCAAGACTTAGGTGAAGAACAGTGGTATGTTCTGGGAAGGGACTGCTTCCTAAAGCTGCATGATGTTGTATAAACACAGCAGGTCAGGCTTGGATGGAAAGGCCACGGTCTGTATTAGAATTAACTACTACATCAGTTCTATAATCTAATGTTCAGTTTCTTAATCTTATTGTGTTTTCTCTTGGAACCATAACTAATAAAACAATGCCATCTGTAAAAGTTATTTGAGCAATTCCAAGCCCCCTCTTTTGCCCCAGAAGTTAGAACTATGTTTTTTAATTAGAAAAGGGTGACAGAGTGGCTCAGTTTTGTGACATGGGTCTTTTAAAACATATTTATTTATTTGGTTTTGCCAGGTCTTAGTTGCAGCATGTGAAATCTAGTTCCCTGAACAGGGATGGAACCCAGGCCCCCTGTATTGGGAGCACAGAGTCTTAGCCACGGGATTACCAGGGCAGTTCCTATGAGTCTTTAAGCTTCTTCCTTCGCACCTTTTATCTTCACGTACCTCAGGGTTCTGGGTGTAGCTAAAACTCTTGCCTGGTGCCAGGAAGAGCCAAGGACAGGCAGAGGGGCTTCAACCTGCGAGCCTGACTTTGTCTCTCTCAGAAACTGCGTTCCTGGGATCGATTGCCCAATAGTCCAGAGAATTCCAGCTCCCTGCCTGTGGCTGTCACATGCTCAACTCAAGCTGGCTGAGAGGCGCTGATCTCCTCTGCTTTTTAAAAATCTTTTTCTGTAATGTCCTTTCGTTCTTCTCTTTCTTCCCCTTCTCCTGTTTATCTCTTTTTTCCTTTTTTCTCTGTCCCTTGGCCTCTGTTTTGTTGGCCTTTTCTTCCCCACTCTAGTCATCTGTGTCACCACTGTATTGAATGAAGTTATATGCTGAAATATCTTATTCTTATTGAACAGAGTTTATATAGCCCATTCACAGTTTTAAAAACCAGGTGAAAATAATGTTTATCCTTCAAAAGCAAGGACTTCCCAGGTGTTTTGGTGGTAAATAATGCAACTGCCAATAAAGGAGATGATGGAGACATGGGTTTGACCCCTGGGTTGGAAAGATCCCCTGGAGGAGGGCATGATGATTCACTCCAGTATTCTTGCTTAGAGAATCATGAACAGAGGAGCATGGTGGCCTAAAGTCCATGGGGTTGCAGAGTCAGATACGACTTAGGGACTGAGCTCACAACTGTGCTCAAAAGCAAACAAAACTCCAGCAATCCTTTCCCAATTATAACAAGTTCATTTTTATTTGTGTTTGTTCATTAATGTATTAATTGGTGTATTTATTAGATATATTCCATATCCAGACACTGTGCCATTCTGGTAGAACCAGTATGTATCCTCACTGGGCTCACCGTCTAGTCGGGAAGAGAGACCTGTTTGTGACAGGCAGTTACAAAATGAAATAAAGCAAATGCTCTGATGTAAGGGCAGGTGTGGGGACCATATGGAGGGGTGGCCCTGATCATTCAGGGTGGGGAAGCATGCTCAGGGCGTGCTTCCTGGGGCGCTGGCTCTTGGAAGTGTTTAGAGTGGAGAGCAATGGTAGGTGGTGGTGATTTAGTCACTAAGTCATGTCTGACTCTTGTGACTCCATGCACTGTAGCCACCAGGCTCCTCTGTCCTTGGGATTCTCCAGGCAAGAATACTGGAGTGGGTTGCCGTTTCCTCCTCAAGAGGATCTTCCTGACCCAGGGATTGAACCCACATCTCCTGCATTGGCAGGTGGATTCTTTATCACTGAGCCACTGGGGCTTCCCTGAGCAATGGCAACCTTCCCCCAGTAAAAGAGTAGCCCACATGATTCAGTACATGGAAAAATCAGTAGTCCTTCCAGGTCTTGGGAGCCGAGCTAAGAGTCACCTCTGGCCTAACCCTTGATGAGGGTTGTGCTTTTTCCCTTTGACTGCTCTACTCAGTCTGAATTTGCTTAGTTGCAAATTGAAAGTGAACTCAATTACATCAAGATTCAGACCATTTGATTTTACTTTCCTTTGATCATAAAAATCACCAAACATTGGATAGAGCAAGTCTGTGTGCATATTGAGAAATTATTCAAATGATCCTTTCCTCTGCTCTTCATCAACTCATTGACTGTTAACACGTTTTCTGAATGGGGCAGCCATAGCTGAGAGCTGTGAATTCTCTGGATGTGATCAGTGCGAGATAGAAAACTCAAGGATAGAAAGGGAAGCTGGCGACATTACCTCCTCCGGACTTCTTCCATGTGGCAGACAGAGTTTAAACAATTATTTGGTGACAGTTGTGCCTCCTTCATAAGGTTGTGGTCAGGATTAGATATGGCAACACATATACAAAGCTCTTAGAATAGAGCCTGGCTCAAAAACAGTAAGGAATATGACGATGCTCCATTAGGATGTCTGATATCATTTTTCAGCGTTCTCTCAGGCTGAAACTAACCTCATCACGTCAGCTTGACTCCAAGTATCATTATTTGGCTTTGAATGTGTTATCAAACCACCCCACAAAGCATACTTGAGGAGTAAGTATTAAAAGTATTTTCAGTCAACGTATTTACGTGTATCTGTATGTAGAAATAGGCTTCCCTGGTGGCTCAGTGGTAAAGAATCCCCCTGCCAATGCAGGAGACACTGGTTGGATTCCTGGGCTGGGAAGATTCCCCTGGAGAAGAAAATGACACCCCACGCACCTGAGTATTCTTTCCTGGGAAATCCTATGGATAGAGGAGCCTGGGGAGCTAGCCGTCTAGGCGGTCGCAAAACAGTCAGACGTGACTTAACAACGAAACAACAACAAGCATATGTAGAAATACTATCAGGTTAATGGTAAGACTTTATCATTTATCATCAGATATTCTTTAAAGGAATATTTGAGCTCTGCCTTGAGCTGCACATCCCAGAACTAAGAAATCTAAGGGAAGAATTCAAAACAGACCTGCGCCTGGCCATTGCTGCACCGTGTACCTCAGTCTTTTCTAAAGCTTTTGGGTGGCCCTGCCCCTTTGCCTTCTAGCAGCGCAAAGAATAAAAGAAGACAGTCACCCTGTGCTGAGGGGCCAGATTTAAGCCCCGATAACGGGTATCATGAAACACAAGCAGCCCGCTCTGTTTGCTGAGTCTCATCACACAGGGCAGAACCCTGGAAGAAGGCGAGGCTGTAAATTACGGGTGAGGAAAAGGTGGCTTCTCCCAGGCCCCGGTAGCACCGGTGTGTGCAATTCTCTTTTGCAAGAGGTCACTGAGTCAAACGCTGTGGATGGATAATTTTATGGCCACTAATAAAATTTATAGCCAAAGCAAGCTAAGATAATAAGGGTAATCAAACATCCAGCCCTGGAACATAGGAATCCCATCATGGCCTCTTGGTGCTGATGGGGGAGGGGGTGACTGGACAGCATGGGGAGTTTATCAGACTTAAGGCAGCCGAAGGGTCTGAGAGGTGATCTGTGTGCCTGGGAGCCGTGAGGACGGGGCCAGATCTGGGACCAGGCTCAGGTTATGTGGCACTGTCTCTGTTCTGTGGACAGCATGCCTAGGGCTGTAAGAAAATTAACCAAAGCATGAATGCCTAAAAGTCCACAGTGGCATAGGAGAGGATCTGCACCAATCCAGTTCTAGAATACTCCATCATGGAAAGAATGTTAACCCACAGTTCAGGTGTGACTTGACGTGAGTGAAGTCACTTGAGTGAAGATGAGGAATGATAGCATTTGACTTGGCAAGTGTGCAGAATTCAAATGGGGTTTCACCCAGGGGTCCAGTTCTGCTGGGGGCTTTCTTCAGCCCCTTCTGGCTCTCCTGGTTTCCCCCTCCGACTGCCTCTGTCGCTGAGGGCTCTGGCTGACCCTGTCTCCTGTAGGCTGCGGGCATATGCTGGTGGGGTCTTGTCACCAAGGCTACCCTGCAGACTCGCCCTCAGAGTCTCTGGACCCTGCAAACTCACCCTCAGAGTCCCTGGAGGACTCGGCCCCCTTCTCTGACTTGGCCTAGACCCTCAGAGTCCTCTAAAATGACAAAGCAGGTACAGGCCACCGGGGGCAAACTGAAGAGGATTAACTCTTTGATGCTGTGGTGTTTTTGTTTCGTTCCTTTGTTTTTATTATTGTGGTAAAATAGACATAACCTAAACTTCCCCCTTTGGTGTTTCTGGATAGAGAATCTTTTGTCTACACGGAGAAAATCTCAGCACCTCTGCTGTGTTCCAGGAAAGGCCTGTGTTCCAGCACAGTCTCTAATACTACAGGACAATCTCCTCTTGAACTACTTCTTCAAATGATTCTACAATATTCGGGAAATATTTAGAGCACCTGCTATGTGCCAGGCATTGCTTTAAGAGCTCTGAAGTTTCAGGTACAACCAAATGATTGAGTTGAACCCTGGAGATGTTATTGTGGTTGTGGGGCCGTGTTGTGAATTAAGGGGAGCACTGTCCTTCCAGCTTTGGTTTCTGTCCATGGGCTTTTTTTCTTAGTCCTTTCAGTGAGTAGATTCTTGGGCTGTCCCTTTAGTCAGCAGTCTCCTGGTGGCCTGTTTTTTTTTTTTTTTAATTGTGGTAAAATGTACACAATAAAATTTGCCATTTTAACAATTTGTAACTTGCCGTTAGTTCTGTGGCATTGCGTGTGTTCATGTGTTGTGCGGTCATTGCTGCCATCCATCTCTAGACCTTGCCCATCTTCCCAGACTGAAACTCTTTCCTCCTCCAACTCCCCCGTCCTCCTCCCCAGGCGTCTGGCGACCACCGTTCTACCTTCTGTCTTTATAAACTTAACTACTCCAGGTGTCTGATACAATTGGAATCATACAATATTTGTCCTCTTGTGGTTGTTGTTAAAACATCTTTAGACAAGATTAGTGGGAAACCCATTTTACTACCATAGTTTTCAGTAGATTTTCTTCAGGCAGAAAGAGCCAACAGTAGTTGACTTGCTGCAGTGTCTGCTGAGACTTCTTAGCAAGAACCTGTGCTGTGACATCAGCTCTGCCCTCTTTACAAATCCTGCTCAGGAAGGATGCTCTCCACTGCGCACGGGACCAGAGCGCCTTTGCGGCATGCATCCCTTCTGTTCCGGGCAGGTCTGCTTTCCAGGGGGGGAACAGGCGGGCAGAGGGAGATTAGGGTTGAAATGGGATCAAGCTTGCCCAATCACTCAGGACAGAAAGCACGACAAGGAAAGAGCGCAGTGGAACAGCTCAGTGAGGGCTGAGGGCAGCCAGCCCAGGCCACACTAACCTGCACAGACACTGCAGAAGAAGAGATCATTCAGGCTTTGGAGACATCCCAGTGCTTCCCTAGTGGGTTGGTAATTCCTCTTGTTTCTCTGCCTGCCAGGATCAAATGAACATAACTCATAGAAGGAAGCACTTTGGTCCCCAGAAGGAGTGGTTCCAAAGTAAGAGACACACATCCATGGCCGTTGGCAAGAGTCCTCTGTGCTACTGTCCTTGCCTCACCAACTGCAGCTGCTTCCCCAAGGGGAGCCTGCTTTCGAGGGGAGGGGTTGCGGGGGAGGGGGCCTCTGCCAGAGGCTGTTACAGCCAGCCGCAGAAGTGACTCAGTGAGGACTGACACATTCCTCCAGTGAAAGCAAAGACTCATATACAGAAAGGGGAGAAAAATTCTCTCTCCCCCCACTCTCTGATATGAGCAAAAACTAAGTAAGTTAATTCAGTCTATCTCACTGCAATGTGATTCCTGGAGGAGGACACTGTTCTCTATTACCCTATTATCACAGCTTCCTATTACCCTATGACTGAAATGCAGGGTCTATGTGGTCAGCTGTAACTGTTTCCCTTTGGTTTGGAGGTCCTTTGTAGGTCATAGGCTTTTTGAAAGTGTATTCTGCTGGCCTCAATCTCTAAGAGTGCAGCGGCTGACAGCATAGGCAAGGCCAAGGGCTGGCATTAGCTGGGTCCAGTCACTTTCAGGATAACTGAATTAGTTTGTACATTCATCAAAAATATTTATTGAGCATCACTATTTTTGCAGGTGGCTCAATGGTAAAAAAAATACGCCTCCCATGCAGGAGATGCAAGTTCGATCTCTGCGTCAGAAAGATTCCCCTGGGAAAAGAAATGGCAACCCACTCCAGTATTTTTGCCTAGGAAATTCCATGGACAGAGGAGCCCGGTGGGCTACAGTCCATGGGGTCGAGAAAGAGTCGGACACGACTTTGTGCCTAAAATAACAACTGTTTTCAAAATCATAAAAAATATTAAGTAACAGTGTAAGTAGTAAATAACAATAAAGGAGCTACCCCAATATTAATCGCCTTAGAGAAAATGCTTTACATGTTATATCCTGGGATTTAGGGTCATAATGTCATTAAATACAATGACTGAGTGGGATGCGTTTGCTGTCCATAAATGTCTCTACACAGGAAATGGATACTGTGGTATTTTCTGCTGCCTCAGCAGAGTCAAAGGGAGATGGCTTTCTGGGTCAATAATGCCATTTAAGATGAACCCCCAACCTGTCACACTCTAGAAGCTCTCAGATGCCTTCCTGTCGGTGGGGAAGTTAAAGGTCAATGGCTTATAGATTGCGATTTGCAATGTGAAAGCCGCCTTGGTTGATAATAGCCAAACATCTTTTGTCTTGATTTCTGTGGTCACGGTCATAACCGAATGTAAGACTTGAGACTTCTTTGTTGACCAGTATGTGGCTGCTCGTCCTGAGGTGTCAGTGCAAAAATGTAAATATGATTGTAAGACATGACTCTTGCCTAAGATGAAACGTAAGGGAGGAGCTTTATCTGTGAGGTCTGTGAGCACTTCCCTGTGCACAGGAATGTTAGTGGGGACTCCCACGCACACCAAAGACCCCATGTGGACAAAGACGCACGTGTGCAGATACACAGGCCTCCTCCTCCCTGTGCCTGCTTCCTCTACTGCCCGTCTCCTGTTTAATTGACCACCACTCGAGGGATGTGATGTGGTGTTTTGAAAGTCAGATACTGTTGTGTTAGTGAAACCATCCAGTGTAACTGAGATGGGGAGCTAATCACAGGTTTTAATCAGAACTAAACCAAACAAAATCCTGCGGTAAAAATCTAGTCCCACTAAAGCTAGTGACTAGAACCCCCTGGCAAGTTTTCAGTTGCTGCTTCTAGGCTCCAATGTACCCACATAATCAAGATAACAAATCCTTTCCCCTAGAACTGTACATTTTTTAGACATGTTAATATGGAGAGAATGAGGTTTGGGGATCTGAATTTTCCCAGGAAGAGTCTGGTAGCTTTCACAGTGTCGTGAGAGAAGAAATTAATTCAGGGCCGTCTGAAAAGCGGAGGTAAACGGTAGTCCTTTTCTGAAAAGAAGGCTTCTGATTGCAGACTGTTCCTGTCCGCTGCTGCTGTCTGGGCATTTCCCCACACAGTGGGCTGTGGGGAGGGGGCCGCCAGAGCCACCGTGAGGGGTCAGTTAAAGCCAGGGTGGTGCTTGGACCAAGTGTGGAGAACGGGCTGACAATGTCTCAGAATCAAACAAATCGGGATCCAGTCTTGGCTTCTCCTCACTCGCCGCCCTCCCCTGAGGAGGCACCCTGGCTGTCTGACCATCAGCCTCTTGGAATCCAGCTTCCACAGGCCTGCAGTGAGGGCTCCGTGGGACCGACCGCTACAGTCCACTCCTCAGCTCCACCCCACATGCCGCCCACTTACCTGGCCCCACCAAAGGTGGGATTGCTGCACAGCTGGTGAAGGGGTTGGGGTTCTCCTCGCCCTGTAGAGGAGCAGAGTCTTCCGGGCAGATCTGTCCAGAACAGAGCCTTCATTATGGCTGGCAGCGAAAGAGCGGGCCCTTCTCAGAGAGACTTGCTTTTGAAGTGCAGGGGGCCCCTGGCTGGGGGGAAAGGCCACTGCCCTGAAATAAAATTCAGAACCCAAGGAAGAGTGAGTGATGTTAGGTTGGTGGTCTGCCGCCCAGGAGGGTCGGCTCGGGAATGCGGGGTGGGGCGGTGTTAGTTCTGTCACAGGGATGATCAAGGAAGGAAATCAGAATCCCTCAGGGGCTATAGGGTCTACCCTCATGTGGCTCCTGAGACCCAGCTCTGGCTCAGGAAGCGGTGGGGTGGAGGGAGTTCACAGTGAGGTCTCTCTCAGTCATTCGTGTTGTATGACCGGGGCTGCAGCCCGTGAGCCCACCCGGGGCCTCTTCCCTTCAGAAGGAGGTTGGGAGGGACCCAGGTTTAGCACCTGCTCACCCAGGAAGGCCAGCAGGTGAGTGCAGACACCTTCCTTCCTTCCGGTTCCCTGAGGACCTCTTTGACCTAAAGATTTGGCTAGAAACACATTTCGGAAGCTCCCCGTTGCCAAATCACAGACAACATTCCTACATCCCTTCCTCCCTTATTTTGGAGAGGGGGAGGAAACATTGTCTTTCTTTGGCTGACTGCAAGTTTTTTGGTCTAGCTTTCTTTCAGATCTCTTGAGGTCAGTGACTGTGGTAGTTTAGTTGCTAAGTCATGTCCAACTCTTGTGACCCCCTGGACTGTAGCCCACCAGGCTCCTCTGTCTATGGGATTTCCCAGGCAAGAATACTGGAGTGGGTTGCCATTTCCTTCTCCGGAGGTCAGTGACTAAAGTTTATTCCATGTAATCTGCCAAGTCTGGTTCCCAGGTTATTCAGTAAACTTTAGTCACTGAGATGAGATCTTACAGTAATTTTAGAAAAGAATATAGTCAGAAATCTGCATTTCCATCTGAACTTCCCTACTTAATGGTTGAACAGCCCTGGACAAATTACTGACTCCCCTGAAACTCTCTTTTCTCATCTGTGAGATGGGAATAATAGCCAACTTGTCTGCCTAACCTAATATTGATAGTTTCAAATGAGGTTTGTAAGAGGAAGAAGAGGTTCATTATCACCAAAGAGGTCAACAGGTATTAGGGCCACCTTTTTTTTCTGTTAGTGGCCCTGTAACCATCATAGATATGGAGCTTTAGCCTTCTCTGCTTAATGTATGACCAGTACAATGACAAGCTATCACAATTTCAGAGAGCCACAGGAAGAATTTGGATGGGAATAGTTGTTTCATAGCCAAATTTCAGCCAATTACCTGTTTCTTTTATAGTGGAACAGTTCAGTTACAACTTACGTGTAGTTTGAGGGGTTGAAGAAAAGGGACATTTTTATAGCAAGCATGACAGTACCATGGTAAGAAGAGCTCCATCAAAACCCAGCATTTTAAAGCCCATGCTCCAGTGTGTATATGAAAAATCTTTGCTTATCTGACAAGGGGGCTCCCTCTCTTTCAGAATAGTCTAGAATATGATTTTATTTGTTCAGTTAAAGCAGCTATCATTGCCTCTGTTGAGAGCAAACCTAGTTGGGCTATTTTTCAGAATCATAAAGATTTGACTAAAAGAGAGAGAACAGATAGGAGTTATGCTTTAGGCCAGCTATTTTGTGGATTATCTTTGTATATGAAACTGATGGCCAGTGAGCCAGTGAGTTATACACAGCTTTCAAGGGGAAAAAAGTAAATATTGAAGATACAGGAGACTGTAAGAAATAGCATGTGTGCCTGCCACAGTACCTGGCATGTACTAAATACCCAGTATGTGGTTGTTCATGTGAAGAAATGAACAAATGAATTACAGTTCTGAAAAAGAGGCAGCTCTTGATCCCTAAACTAGCACAGAATGGAGCCAGGATGCTACCGGTGGTGATAGGGAGAGGGAAAATACTAGTATATCCCAATAGGCAAACGAAATAGAAATACAGTGATATTTTAAAAAGAACTAAGAGTTCCTTCTTATGTAAAGGACTTAAGGAAAAATATTTAATTAGATAAATATGAGAAGTAGGAAATAATAATAGCTCAGATTTATTCCAAAAATATGTTTTGGACATCCCAGCATTGTGCTGATCTCTGGGAATATAGTGGTAACCCTTGATCCACTATCCTGGGGCTTTTGTGTAGTGAGAGTCCATGCTGTTTGTTGCTGTTTAGTGGCTAAGTTGTGTCTAACTCCTTGCAGCCCCATGGACTATAGACCACCAGGCTCCTCTGTCCAGTATTCTGAGGAATACTGGAGTGGGTTGCCATTTCCTTCTCTGGGGGATCTTCCCAACCCAGGGATCCAACCTATGTTTCCTGCACTAGCGGGAGGACTCTTTACCACTGAGCTATCAAGGAAGCCCCACTGACCTGCTCTTGAATGCATGCTAGAAACCAAGGTAAAGATATTGAAGGAAGGACTGCAGTTCTGTAAAAGTTCCACAGAGGCTGGAGGGAGATTGGAAGAAGGCTCCTCTGAGAAGTGATGCTTGAGCTCGAATCTGAAGGAAAAGTAGAAGCATTCCAGATGGAGAGTGCAGGCATGTGCAAAGACCCTGTTGCAAGAGGAGCCTGATGGAGAAACTTGAGGGAGGCTGGAATCCTGGAGTGCAGAGATTGAGGGGGAGGTCCGTTAGCACTGCTGTAGCTGTTTGTATATTATTTCTAAAAGTTTGTAATCCCTGAAGAAGACACTGGGTGTTCATTACAAATAACATGAACTTTTAGGTGGGGAGATCATGCAGCAGTTGACATTTGGGAGGGTGCCCCTTCCCATTTTGCAACAAGCAGAACAAGACATAGAGAATGCTCCAAAGGAACCACAGGGCGAGCTCAGCCAAGCTCTTGGGGGCTGTGATGTGATGGAAGGCATGTGGCGAAGAAGAGCATGGACTCAGTTCGGCTCAGTCGCTCAGTCGTGTCTGACTCTTTGCCACCCCACGGACTGCAGCACATCAGGCTTCCCTGTCTATCACCCCCAGGGCCTGCTCAAACTCATGTCCATAGAGTCAGTGATGCCACCCAACTATCTCATCCTTTGTCATCCTGCCTTCATCTTCTCCTCTGGCCTTCAGTTTTTCCCAGCATCAGGGTCTTTTCCAGTGAGTCAGTTCTTTGAATGGGGTGGCCAAAGTATTGGCCCCCACCAAAATCACAACACTGACGTGTCTGGAAAGGGGGAACCAGGAGGAAGGGCAATGAACCAGGGACATGGGCAATTTAATTCTCTGTATTATTTGATTTCTTTTAAAGTATATTTTCTAAGATATAAAATGTTAAATTTTGTTTTTTATAATCCCTGTCATATGTTTGACCATTATTTGATTTTTTTTCTATATGTGTAAAATTTTTCTTTTGATTAGGAGAAAGAAGGGAGGAGGGAGAAGAGGGCTAGTGCTGGCCTTGGGGTCAGAATCCTGGTCTCAACCAACATTTGTTTGGGCAAATCACTTCTCTGCTCCTCAGTTTCCTTAATTAAGAAAAACAGGATAACCTTGATATCACTTCTAGCTCTAAAACATTCTCTAATTTCTACAAGCAACTGAGGGGACTTCCCTGGTGGTGCAGTGGCTACAAGTCCATGCTCCCAATGCAGGGGGCCCAAGTTCCATCCCCAGTCAGGGGACTAGACTGCACGTGCCTCAGCTGGGAGTTTACATGCTGCATGTAGGAGTTTGCACGCCACCAACAAAAGGTCCTGATTGCTGCAACGAAGATCGAAGACCCCTTGTGCCACAACTAAGACCCAAGGCAGGCAAATAAATAAATAAAAATAAAAGCAACTGATTATTGAGTAATTGTATTTAGAGGCCTAAGAACTGAGCATCCCATGTCCATTAAGAGTTCTCTAAGAGTTAGGGTTAAAGTTCTCTAAGAGTTAGAGTTTCTTGCTTGGCACAAGGTAGCCAATAGCTCTCTTTTAAGGAGGCCAGTGCATGGAAATTCATTTGCTGGGTGACGCTGTGAAAAGCCGTGTGCCCGCAGGACCCTCGCACTCCTCCTGGGCCAGACTCAGGAGCCTGGAACTGCCCGGAAGCCCGTGCCTCTGGGTTAGGCTGTCATGTTATTTGCCACACATCCTACTGTCTTCTCTGTGGGTCCACAAGGGGTCTGCAAGGACTGTTCATACATAGAGAGGCAGAGGGATGCCATTCCCTGCCCTCCAAACGTCAGATTACAGTGACATTAATGAAAAGGAAACAACACACGCAGAAGATCAGACGGTAGCTACAGCCAGTGAATGCATTTTATAAGTGGTAACAAATCGCACAACTCACGCAACTGGTTTCCTGCCTTTTTTTCAGTTGTCTTTGTGTATTAAAACCAGTGTCTCTTGGATTGTAGCTGGTTGATGAAAAGAAAATGGTGCTACAGATTTTGGAGTTTTATGGGGGGACATTGTCCAGGATGGCATCGTGTACCACCAGTGTTTCATCAACACCCACTTTGTGCTGACAAGAGAGTGTATGGTGGTGGCCAGGTCCCTGATCATTTCAGCTGCCCCCGCTTCAGCCTGCCTCGTTCCTCTGGCAGAGTGGCAGTTGGCTGAGGGGAGCCCACACCCCGTGGGCAGCATAGGAAGCCCCAGGGCAGCAGTCCCTGTCTCTGCAGGGGATGCCCTCCAGGCCGTTGGCTGTCTTTCCTGCCTGCTCTTTGCTTTTGCTGATGTAGGCTGAGTTTCCTTACCGTGCGTTTAATGAATGAGAATAAGAAAGTGTGTGTTGGCAGAGCTACAACTGAATAATGCCAAGGCTTTCCAAGTCAGAGCATGAATTGAAGCAGAGCAAAGTTTCAAGTCTATGGGGCTCAAGAGTAATAGCTCTTCTTCTAATAATGGAAAGTACAAATGTTTTATGTTCAAAGGTTAACAAATGGACTCTTTCACTGGCCTTCTGGCCTGCTCAGTTACAAAGTAGAAACTGTTCCTGATCTTTGCCTTATTGCTCTTGTATTTTCTAGGCAATTAGAAACATTTTCCACTCAACATTTAAGAGGTTTGAACTGCCTGGAGACCAGTTTTTTTTTTTTTTTTTTTTTTAAGAAACTAAAAAGTTTCCTTAAAAAAAAAACAAAACCCAACAGTTTTTCCTTTTGTAAGTAGACTGAAGTTGTAAAGTACCAGGCTTTCAAAACAGCACACTTAGACTTGCCTGCATAATTGTTGCATTTGTCATGGGATTAGCACTTTTCAAAAGTACGTTTCTATACAGGTATCTAACTTTGCCCAGAAGTATGGTTCTTCATGGTCTATTATGTGCATTTAGGCAAAATGGACCCATCCCCATCCACTAGCATTTGCATCATGAAGTCAATTATTGCCAATAAAATGGAAACCATTTATCTTAATGAACCAGTAGGAAAATTAAGTCTGCTGAAATGGTCTAAATCCTCCAAGAAAAAAAAATTTAGTAATTCGTGGTAGACTATATCTATTTTTATGAGCTCCTCCAAGTCATCTCTTTTCTGACTGCCTATAGCAGCAACAACAGTAACAAATAGTGTTTTGTTTAATTTCTTAGGTGCTTCATTAGCAGATTCACTTCTGCCTTAATAAAAATGATATCTCAGTCCCACTGGTCTATTTGAGAGCACTGAGGGCCATTCTGGGTAAGAAACCAGCACTGGTTGGTCTTTTTGGTCTGGTCTTGGGCTGCAAACAGTGTTGATTAATGGCTCCCGCTTTCACCTCCAAATGGAAGGGAGACACAGACGTAATTGAAACTTACAATGTCAGAGGATCATTTTATTCCATTACATTTAATGAAAATGAGGTATACTAGCTAAAATGCAGGAAAATGGCCTCAGAGAAGCCCTAGACACGACATGTAGTGTGTACGTGTCACGTGTCACTGAGTGGATGTGGGGAATGTGTTCCTCCCAGTCCCCCCCCAACCCCCCATCCCCATCTCCCCTGCACTCTGGCATCGACCCCAAAACAGAGGCTGCCAGTGGTGGTCAGGAAATGCCATGAGCCACAGGTAATGAGCTCGATATCCGTTTTCCTTGTCAGATCTCCCAGCTGATGACAGAGCCTGGCCGGGAAGGCCTAACAGAGGCGGCGCTGAATCGCTACAATGCAGACAAGCCTTCGGCCTGCAGCGGCGTCCCCGCCCCGCAGGGCTCCTGCGTGGCCAGCGAGACCTCCTCGGGCACCTCGGTGGCTGCGTCCTTCTTTGCCAGGTAAGAGAGGTGTCCAGAGCCTCAGTTCTTTCAGGTGAGCCCACCTGGTTAGCCTCTCAAGCGGGCCAGTTTAGCTAAAACACCAGCAAGAGTTTGGGGCTGTCGTTAGACTTCGCTCCTTAAGTCACAGTTTCTTAACCGCAGCTCTTTGACATCTTGGGCCGGATAATTCTTTGTCGTGAGGACTGTCCTGTGCTTACAGAATGTTCAGCAGCGTCTTTGGACTCTACTTGCCGGATCCCCATGGTACCTTTGCTGGTTGTGGTGGTGGTTCAGTCACTCAGTTGTGTCTGACTCTTTGTGACCCCATGGACTGCAGCATGCCTGGCTTCCCTGTCCTTCACCATCTCCCAGAGTTTGCACAAACTCATGTCTATTGAGTTGTTGTGACAACCTAAACTGTCCCCAGACGTTGCGTTGAGAACCTGTGTTGAGAATATGTGGCTCTAAAGATGGTCTCCACGGGATGTGGACTTTTATGGGTGCAGCCCCATGGCTGGTGTTTCCAGATATGTATTCTTATTACAGAAAATGAACTGCTTAAAATTTAACTATTAAATGCATGTTAGTTTTCTTCCTTCTTGACAGACTAGCTACATAGTTGTCAAACTATCCAGCTAATTCCAGAAACTTAAAAAAAGAAGGCTGAGAAATAAAAAAGAAAGGTATTTCAACAATGTTTTCTGCCTAATTTTAGCAACACGGCAGAGACAGGGCAGGAGACAAAGGACAGCTGGGCAGGAAAGCACTTCAGAGACGGTCTAATTTGATCCCTTATTTTATGAAAGAGGAAACTGAGGACCAAAGTTAAACTGTGAGGTAGTTTATAGCAAAGCCAGAAATGGAAACCAGATTCCTCTGCTTTTTTCTCTGTGACTCATTCTCTGATACTTGGAACTGAACCATAGAAAGCTTTCTGTACCTAGGATTCATAAGCTCCTCTTCCCTGGGAGCTTAGTTGGTAAAGAATCTGCCTGCAATGCAGGAGACCCAGGTTCAATCCCTGGGTCAGGAAGATCCCCTGGAAAAAGGGAATGGCCACTCACTCCAGTATTCTTGCCTAGAGAATTCCATGGACAAAGGAGCCTGGCAGGCTACAGTCAGTCCATGGGGTCGCCAAGAGTTGGACAAAGAGACTGAGAGACTAACACTTTCTTTCACTTTCACTTACCTGGAGAAAACTTTCTGTGCTTAAGATTCGTGGGCCCCTGAGTCAGTAGAGTGTATACTAAATAGCATCAACCTGGGTTTGAGTTCCTGGACTGCCTCAGTGTACTCATCTATAAAATGAGGGTAATACCTATTCCTCAGGGTTGCTCTGAAGAGTAAGATGATTGTAAATTATAAAGTATATGCTATACAAATGATAATTCACTATGGGCTTCCCTGGTGGCTCAGCTGGTAAAGAATCCGCCTGCAATACAGGACACCTGGGTTTGATCCCTAGGTTGGGAAGATCCCCTGGAGAAGGGAACAGCTACCCACTCCAGTATTCTGGCCTGGAGAATGCCATGGACCGTATAGTCCATGGGGTTGCAAAGAGTCAGACACCCGACTTTCACTTTCACGGATGTCACTGCTGCTGCTGCTGCTGCTAAGTCGCCTCAGTCATGTCCGACTCTGTGCGACCCCATAGACGACAGCCCACCAGGCTCCGCCGTCCCTGGGATTCTCCAGGCAAGAACACTGGAGTGGGTTGCCATTCCTTCTCCAACGCATGAAAATGAAAAGTGAATGAGGTCACTCAGTCGTGTCCGACTCTTGTTACCCTTAGGAATAGTAACATCCAAAGCACAAATCTGATGAAAGGACTCTGATTAGGAAAGGAGTGAGTTAGAGGAGGAACAGAGACTGACATCTAGGATTAAAGCCAGCACACGGGGCTTGTTGGAAGACTAGTTTTGAGGTTCCGATTGTTGCTTGGTGCCATGTGTGTTGTCCTAGGAATAACTGGGCCAACTTGAATGTATAGGACATAATAGGAAACATGTATGTAGTGGCCACCTGTCCATCACGTTAGCTCTTTCTGTACGTAAATTTCTGTGTTGTCTGGGACCACTGTGCAAGGTTACTGAGAGGTCATATTCAAGGAAAAAAGAAAGAGATGGAACAGAATATAAGGAAATGCCACAAGCACAGAAGAGCCCAGATCCTAGGTAGGCTATTAGAACATGTCCGGAGGAGGGTGACCAAATGGTGAGGAACTAGGAAGCCACGTCCTGGCAGGTTTATTCTGGAGATGGGAGCCCTCGGCTATCTCATGGGCCATCACATAAAAGAGGAATTTGGATGGTTGTATAAAACACCCTATTATGTGGGCAGAGGCCGAATAAAAGCTAAAGATGAAAGGGAGGGCTCTCTCAGCTCAGAATGAACAAGAACTAGGTCACAATTCACACTGCCCCGGGAGAGAGCAAGGTCCCCGTTGCTGAGGGAGACCAAGCTTGCATTGGGTGACTACCCAACCTTGTTTCTGGCAAGAACATTCAGTGCCCAGATGGGAGTTGATCTCCTGAAACACTGAAATGCCTTCAGTTCAGAATCCATACAGAAATTTTTATAGATTGACTAACTCACACACACACACACACACACACACACACACACACACAAAACCCCAGAAAAAGGCTTTGACGTAGGAAGAAATAAGAGGCTATGGGCCCTGATGAACACTGTTTAGGGAGAACAGTGTTTGCTGTTGGGAGGAAACCAACAGTGTTGTCAGAGTCAGGGAGAGGATGTCAAGATGTGATGGACCTGGAAGGCCTGGGTGCAGGGAGAGGATGTTAAGATGTGATGGACCTGGAAGGCCAGGATGCTGGTCAGAAGGTGCGTGGAGGCCAGCTTTCATGTGGATCAGAGGAGGATTGGAAGAATGGTGAACGCCTGGCACAGATGGCCTTCCTGAGACTTTTACTTGTACACCAAGGAGTAGAATGGAAACACCAAGATGGACCCAAATGAATGGGCCAGTGATGTCGGCTGGGGCTCACCCTGCAGATGATGTTACTGATAAACAAGAACTCTTGATTTCTGAATTGCAGGGACTTCTGATATGAGCTTTCAAAGAGCTGGAAAGAATTCAGAGGGCTGCCTAAATCCTTGTTATTGCTTTCTTTGTGATGAATTTTGATAGCACTTGAAGCATAATGGTTTACGGCATTAAAAGTACATGGCATGTTTTTACTGCCATGTGTAAAATAGATGTAGTGGGAAGCTGCTGTATAGTGCAGAGAGCTCAGCTCAGTGCTCTACGATGATAGAGCAGGGGGATGCGGTGAGGTGGGGAGGAGGCTCAGGAGGGAGGGGCTATATATATACTTAGAGCTGATTCACTTTGTTCTATATCAGAAACTAATATGACATTGTAAAGCAATTTTATATGTATTATATAGAATAAAAAGGGATCAGGACTAATAATGGAGATGCAAACTTGCATGCCATAGCTGGGTAACCAACGTTCATATGAGAAATACTTACATATAGATATAGGAAATATAATTGGTTTATTACATAAATTAGCAAAATAAATCTTTTAAAATCATTTTTACTGGAGTATAGTTGATTCACCACGTTGTGTTAGTTTCAGGTATACAGCAAAGTGAATCAGCTAAATGTAAATCATCTTATATTGAAGAGGGAATTTAGCATAAAACATCATCAACTAAAGAGACAATGGCAATGGCACCCCACTCCAGTACTCTTGCTTGGACAATCCCATGGACGGAGGAGCCTTGTGGGCTGCAGTCCATGGGGTCACGAAGAGTTGGACACGACTGAGCGACTTCACTTTCACTTTTCACTCTCATGCATTGGAGAAGGAAATGGCAACCCATTCCAGTGTTCTTGCCTGGAGAATCCCAGGAACAGAAGAGCCTGGTAGGCTGCCATCTCTGGGGTTGCACAGAGTCGGACACGACTAAAGCGACTTAGCAGCAGTAGCAGCAGCAAAGAGACTAAGTATTTCTTTTTTAAAAAGCACATGGCCTGGGTTTAAAGGGTTTACAGTATATAGTGAAGGGGAAGTACTGTGTGAAAAAGAATAATTCTTTAAATATATATACATATTTGTATACTTTAAATATATGTCTCAAGAATGAACATATATATATATATATTCCCCCCCACCCCCATTACCCTGTTTGCTCTGCTGTTCTCGTCAGTAAGTGTTGGGCCTCATATCTCCAGGAAGGGAGGCAGCATACTGACAGCCTCTCTGTCACTGATGGGGACTGAAAGCAGAGGACTGAGTGATCTGCCCAAGGTCCACACTGTCAAGAGAGAACCAGGGAGGTGCCTCACATCGTTAGGTTCCCAAAGACCCACGTGAGAAGTCAAAACCAGCTGGGCTTATGCTGTCAAACAGTAAACTGGGCTCACAATCAGATGAGCTTTTGTTTCTGCTGCGGTGCAGCTGTGTGAGGTGATGGCAGAGGTGGCTTTCAGTGAGGGTAAAATCTGGATCTGCCACTGGTGCCAGAACTGGAGACAGGTTAGTGTTTACGTGGAACACAGTAAAGTTAGGCTTTATGTGGAAGAACGGGAGTATCGAGACTGGGGGCAGAGCCAGCTCCTCGCAGCTGTGCTCACCGCTTTTCAACTCATTCGTCTTGAGCATGTGAGGGACACACCTCCCCTAGTCTGCAGGGCTCTGGACTCCGCGCAGCTCCTCCTGAGCACAGGGGGGCTGGGCGTCATGTTCTTGCACCTAGGAGTGGCGCCATTTGCCAAATGTGTGGCCAACCCTGGCTGACGTTTACTGAGCCTCAGTATGTATCATTCACTGTACTGAGCGCTTCGTGGGCAAAATCTCCCTTAATCCTCAGAGTAACTTTGTGACGTGGATCCTGCCACTTCCTCTGTTTGATGAGCAGAGAAAGAGGTGTCCTGAGTCAAGTCTCCAGCCCAAAGCTGCTCAGCTGGAAGTGGCGGGGTGGGGAGTCATCGCGTGCCTTCTCACTGTGAGCCTTGATGCTGTTCTTTATGCTAATGAGTAGGCCCAGGAAATACTTTACTGCAAGGCTTTCCCACCATAATCATGAACTGATGATCATTGCTGATAAAACCCTAGAAGTAAGTGGGCCCTGCAATCAGTTTGAAAAGATAAGCGGAACAGCGACAAAACCTCAATTTGTTGAGGGCTGCAGATGTCCACATTTTTTTTTTCTTTTCCGTGATACAAACATTTCTTTTAAAGTGTTTACTTTCTGGAGCTATGGGTAGAGTTCTGAGTGGACCTTGTTGCATTTCAGATTTAACAGCTGTAAAGTAAGAATTCCAGTTCTGAATAATACTTTTGACCAGGGCTGCCCCTCGTGTGGTCTCTCAACGGCACATACTTACTGGTCTGTGGGAAGTGTGGAAATTCAGAGGAACAATTTAGCAACTTCTGTAGCAAGTTAACAGGAGTTTTATGCCTGTTGAATCTAAGAATGAAAAAGTAGGGCTTGAATGTAATTAGAAATAAAAAGAAAAAAAAGATTCTTTCACCAGATAGTTTCAGAAATGCGGCTTCAGAAAATGCATCTGTGTGTGCTCGACCTCATGGACTGTAGCCCGCCAGGCTCCTCTGTCCATGGGATTTTCCAGGCAAGAATACTGGAGTGGGTTGTCATTTCCTCCTCCAGGGGATCTTCCCCTTTCAGGGACTGAGCCTTTGTTTTCTGCATTGGCAGGTGGATTCTTTACCACTGAGGCACCTGGGAATCCCCTGCTTTAGAAAATATTGAAGCCCCAGGAGCTTGTCCTTCTATATCTCCCTTGCCAGACTTTCTTATTTCTTTAAATATGAACATTTTGCGACCCCATGAACTATACAGTCCATGGAATTCTCCAGGCCAGAATACTGGAATGGGTAGCTGTTCCCTTCTCCAGGGGATCTCCCCAACCCAGGGATGGAATCCTGGTGTCCCGCTTTGCAGGCGGATTCTTTACCAGCTGAGCCACAAGGGAAGCCCAAGAATACTGGAGTGGGTAGCCTAACCCTTCTCCAGTTGATCTTCCTGACCCAGGAATCGAACCAGGGCCTCCTGAATTGCAGGCAGATTCTTTACCAACTGAGTTATCAGGGAATCCCTAAGTTTAAGGTATACATGGATTACCTTACACAATTTGTCTTACATGTATTGTGAAAGGATTACTGCATAGGTTTACCTAACACCTATCACCTCATACAGATACAGATACAAAAAAAGAAAAGAGAAAAAATATTTTTTCCCCTTGTGATGAGAACTCTTATGATCTCCTCTCTTAACAAGTTTCAAACATGCCATACAACAGTGTTAACTATAAGGGGAATCGGATGAAGGTCGTCAAAAGGTACAAACTTCCAGTTATGAGATAAATACTAAGTACCAAGGCTGTAATGTACAATATGATGACTATAGGTGAGAGTTACTTAATTATGTACTTTGTGTTTTAAAAGTATGAAGTGCATGCGTGAAACCCTATAAAAACTCTTGGGTGAATCCTCAGCATTGCAGGTTGAGGTAGTGGAATCCTAATTTTAATTTGAAGAGCAGTGAACAATTTCTGGATGATGCCTAGAACTGCCAGGAACTCTGGTAAATTAAATGAATCTTTCAAGTGATCTCATATCTTTGCATTGATGTTCTTTCCCAAATAACCTGACCGATAATCATATCATTGTTGTTTTAAAACTTCTGGAGGATTTTAATCTACATTCAGATCAAGTATTGGAAAAAACAGTGAAAATTGCCAGATATCACATGAGCTTTGTTAAGACAAGTTCAAGTTTGGCAGAACTAGTACTGCCATCTCTGTGGGGTTGGTGAGCACATGGGTTTTCAGACGCCACTTGTTATTGTAATAGTTTTTTATTTACAGCTTTTGCCTTTACTTTACAACCTTTGTAAGACTGTATGTAACTTTTTACCAAATTCAAATGAAAATTTCAAGTAAAATTATATAAAGGGCATTTCTGGTTATTAATATTTTTTCGTTTCTCTGTTTGCTTAATGTCAGTAAGTCCTTTAAATCTGTTTTTGTGGGTTTTGTTTGTTTAAGATTACTGAATGCCTTCTCTAGTATTCTGGCCTGGAGAATTCCATGGACTGTATAGTCCATGGGGTCGCAAAGAGTCGGACACGACTGAGCAAGCTTCACTTTCACGTTCCCTTTCAAATCCTTACTGTCTGTCTGCTTGCTCATTGTTGGGTCCACCATATTAGTTAGAGCTTCTCCCTCTCTTTTCCTCTGTTTTTCCGGTAACAGGGTTCTTTTGTGATTATTGACTCTCTTCTGGAAGATTCTAATCTTTACACAGTTTTGGTGTGTTTTTTTTTTTTTTTTGTTTTTTTTTTTTTTTTTTTTTTTTTACTGTTGATTAAAAAGACATAGCTCCTGGAATTTTCTGCATACATTTTTATGTTCACCTCAATATCAGATTGTCCTCAAAGTTGTTTCGTAGGGTCCACTTGCTCTGTTTTCTCTCTCTGGCTTGCCAAACTGTTTCTCATTTCCTTTTGCTGACTTTTTGCCTTTTGCCAGAACTCACTCTTTTCTTAGGGATGTTACTATATTTCTGTCCATCTCCACCTCTTGTGCGGTTTCTTCCATCTTTGTTCTTAGACCGTTCCTCATATCACCTAATGGCTTTTTCCAAGGCCCCTTGTCATGCAGCTGACTCTTATGACTGACTTAACCAGCATCCCTTTGAGGCCAGAGATTGCTGTGGCATTAAAACCTAGACCAACTCGGATCCTGAATCGGGGCTAAGCTGAGCTGAGTGGGCTGGCACCCCTCCAAGGCCTTACCCTCATATGCGTCTCTGTGTTCATCTCCCCACCCGCCCCACCCCGCTATCACAAGATCTGCTCCTGGTACTCTGAGAAAATGTGCTGCTTCACTCAGCCTACTGCTACAGAGGAGGTCCTTCCTAAAAGCCATTTTCCACATTCTCGCTGACAGGCAGCTCAAATAGTGCCTTGTTTAAACCAGGTACAGCAGATGCTTTTCATATATAATCTTGCACAGTGAAGGCTTTCTTTAGTCCCTGGGCATGCTGACACAGAGCAGTAGTAGTTGGTTATTTGCAAGGAGCTTATTAAGTCAAAGAAGGATGAGGAGTGTGAAACTGCTCACGGTGCTTCTGTTCTTCCATCAGGTACAGTTCCCTTAGGGATGCTCGCATCTTCCATTATAAATGCATCAACACTTATTACCAGAGAAGAACTACCCTAAACACGCCGCAGTTGGTCTCAGGCGATCCAGGAGGAGAAAAATGGAACAGGGTGCACAGATCCGACTCTTCTCCTGCTGATTCTTTGTGGAGACGGGGCAGACTTTCACCCAGTTTTGCACATTAGAAGTTCATTTCCAGCACCATGTCCATTACAATAGAATAACTTTACAAACAAAACAAAACAAAACAAACAAACAAACAAAAAAAACAAAATGAGAGGGGCTTTGGGGAGCTCATTTCGTGGACTTTCTCTTGATGATTATTGTATTTTTCTGTTTTGTCTGCATTGATGTGTGCACCTTGGTCTCCTCGCTTGTTCTGGGGTCTCATGCTGACTCACTGTCTATCCCTTTCCCCTTTGCTTCCATGAACTCTCCTCCTCCCCGACTCCGTCTCCCTGCCTGCCTCTTCCACAGCTCCCATGGAAGTAGGGCTGCTGCTGACCCTTGTATGGAACACCTGTGGTCAGGTCCGACATACATAATTGTGCCCTTTGCCCTCTGGCTCAGACTTGACTGGCCGAGCTGTGGTGCCCTCACTGAGGTGCTCCGTCCATCCAAAGGGACATCTACTTCTCAACTGCTCAAAGATAAGGTCTGGGCTTGTGTGGCACCAGCCTCTCATGCTCCTTCCTTGGGGGCTAAACCGTGGCAGGGCAGAGATCTTTGAAGTCTTGAAGTGGGAACCAAACACCTACCCTGTTTTCTTGTTTATTTATTTCTGTCAAGTCATAGCTTTACTTAGGAAAGACTCCATGGACTTCTCAGAAAAGAAGGGACTCGTGCCCTTGTATATTGATGCAGTGCATGTTTAGGAGTCAGAGCTATATGAATACAGTTTCACTTGAATATACAGCAGTCGCCATGTGAAAGGAGAACATGAAGTCAAGCGTGTATTTAGCGCTGTCAGATTTCAGTGGCCCCAGGAAGTAGTTTAAGGTATTTGCTGCGTGAAGAAGTAAATCCTTGATTGTTTATGAGAGACAGAGACAGCGCTGAAGAAAAGGTGGCCACGATTCTACACTATTATCCTTTGTGTTCAAAAAAAAAAAAATCCTAAAACACTTTAAATATATAACCCTAACACCCAGTACCCCACCCCAGCGAGCTTCAGGACTGTTCTGTTTTGAGGTGTGCAGACCATAACAGAAATGACATTCATGGCTTGGTCCACGCCATTCTGAACTGATGGTCTCTGCTAAAGGAAAAAGTGGTCAGTGTTTGCCACACTTCTCATCTCCTGCCACAGAGAATGTGTGAGATATGGCATTTTCTGACTTAAACGAGTCCTTTGTTTGATGGGTGGCCAGTTGGGGTGCTGGCAATCAGCTCAAAACATCTGGGAATCATTTGTAGAGCTTCCCCTCAGCTGAAAATCCAATTCATGCCTCGATGTGGATGTTAGAAGGCAAAGCAGTTCAGTGAGATGGAAGGATCCCGGTGATTCTTGTCAAATATTCTCAGGGTTAGGCATCCTGGTTCTTATTGTACAATTTGAATGTCTTTTCTACTCATGCAAGGGTAGGGGAGAGGAAGAAGAGTATTGGATAAAGAAAGATGGAGTGGGCTGTGGTTGAATCCACAGTCTGCCACTGACATTCTGACTTTAGGCAAGTGACTTAATCTCTCTAAGCCTCAGTTTCTCCTGTTAAACAGAGATCATCATATCTAGTTCATAAGATTATGGTGAGGATTAAATGAAAATGTGATCCTACTTTGCAAGTGTCATCTAAATCCTAGAGATGATGTTAAGATGGCATTTGCTATGTGCTGTGCTTAATCACTCAGTCGTGTCCAGCTCTTTGCAGTCCCATGGACAGTAGCTGCCAGGCTCCTCTGTCCATGGGATTCTCCAGGCAAGAATACTGGAGTGGGTTGCTATTCCCTTCTCTAAGATTTGCTATGAAAAGGATGAACGTCTACCCTCGTGGGAAATCCAATGAATTCTCAACATTCCCTTTGGAGCAGGCGACTTGTGTCATGCCTACCTTTATATTGTGCTTACATGGCACCTTGTAATCCACCCTAATGACTACCTAGGGACCTCCATGGTGACTGTAAAGATCCAGCATCATACCTCCGAGCAAAACTGCCATCACAGGGGACGGAGGACCACGACTGGCTCGTAAAGCGTCACCTGGAAAGAATGAAGCGCCGCTGGTGGTTGAAAACATCAGCGATGCACAGAGAGAGAAATTCTGTCCTCCCTGATGGGGCTCCAGCTAGCTGACTACACACTTCTAAATCCTTCTTTTTGTGGTTTTATAGTCCTAGCAAAACTCTCAAATAAGAAAGAAAAACAAAAGAGAGGATGAGAGGAGCAATTAAGAATTCTATGACCGTATACCTTGGTAGTGATTCACGGGTGGGGAGCTGAAATTCTGCCGTAACATTGACAATGAAAATTAACCAAACAGGAAATAAAATAGAAGTAAAAGAGGGAACTAGTCACTCTCTTTGTTAATACCCTCAAGATTTGAATTGGGAGCAGAAGAAGGAGGATTTGGTGGCATGGAGTCGATTAAAAAGAATAGTAGAATGACCTGTGTCCTGAAGGAGAAGATGGATGGGGAGAGGACACAATTTTATCTACTACTTATTTCAAAAATGTGTTTCCTATTCTGCACTTTTGCACCCACCCTGTTGGCAATACCTCTGTAGCTTGTTTTTTCCTTCAGTTCTTTTCTCATTTAAAACTAATAATAGCCAATGTTTATTGAGGGTTTCTTGTACACCACACACTATTTTGAGTTCTTTACATGAATTTAAACTTCAAAAGTCCCCACACGTTGGCCCTCTTATCATCCCATTGTTTAGCTGTTGAAACTGAAGCACAGAATGAAGTAACTTGATTGCAGTCAGACAGCTAGAAGCACTTCAGTAGGTTATCTGATTCTAGAGACCATGAGCCAGAATGTCAGCTCCATACAGGTGGGGATATTTGCCACTTTGTTCTTGGTTGAAGCCCTAGTGCCTAAAAGAATCTCTAAGAAATGTTTGTTGGACGAAGGGACAAATGCTCTTAGCTACTGTGCTATCCTGCCTCCAAACTCAAGATGGGCTGTGATGGGTGGGCATTCATGCGGTCTCGACACAAGGATGATCAGTGAGACCAAAGCAGAGAAATGAATGCAGGGCACATCACTGAAGCCATAGGGAGAAATATTTTGAACAACTACTCTATCCTTCTAATTTTGTTGCTTACTAAAATATTGCTTCCGGTCTCATTAGGAGTAAAAGTTAAAGGGTTTTACAGTGACTTGTCAGGCTCTCTCCATAGTCTGGCCGCCCGGCTCCTCTACCACCCTCCTTGCTTGCTCTGATCTAGGCTCCTGACTTCCTTGCTTTTCCTCAAAAAGTGCCAAGGCCATTCCCTCCTCGTAGACTTTGCTCTTCCTCTCTCCTCTGTTCTTTCTCCAGATATCTTCTTGACTCAGCCCTTCTTTCCTTCAGATCTTTGCTCAAATGCCACTTAATGGCAAGGCCTTCCCAGACTTGCCTGCCTAGGATCACAGATATTCAGGATCTGCATCTCTTTTCCCACATAATACTCTCTTATGAATATTTACTGAATGAGTGCATTTCAGACCGAAAGGGAGATGTGCTGCTAAGTCTCCAGAAGGTCTTCCACTGAATTCCTTTGAGAAGTTTACATTTTTTCCCACTAAATTCAAAACTACCTGCTTAGGAATTAAATCATTCTTTTAAATTTGAGATGCTTGGGGGAGATAATATTGTGACAAAGCACGGGAAAAGGCATGGTTGGGAAAGTGAGATTCTTATTAAGTTTTAAGTCCCTGGTTGTCTTTTCGAAAGGAGGCTTTGTAGATATGGGATAAGAGGTGCTTCCTGGAACAAGAAACCAAAGAAAGAGTTAAAGCAGAGGAAAGAGCTGTGAGCTGTAACTCTGGCACAAATGAAGCAGGGCTCTCCATCTTTCCTCCTGGCTCGTTGAAAACCTGTCTTTTCCTCCCTTGAATAAACCTCTTTGCTTTCTGTCCCTGGCTTTGATTTATTATTTTAATTCTATAGCTGTCCTAGTGAAGTATGTAAAGCATTTGGGGATAAAATCACGTGGAAGACATTATAGAAACTAAAGATGTATTATGTTACGACGTATTAGGTAGAGGCTCAGAGTGCTGAGGAATTGTATCCTTGCTGAAAACACCAATCAGTCTGTGGCATTAATTCACTTAAGAATTGGCTCCTCATTTAGGGTATAGGAAGCGGAATTTAGGGTATACTGTTATAATCAGTTAGTGAGAAATAGGTAAAACTGAAGGCTAAAAGAGATCTCACTGAAGTCTCTGCTTTTCATAACTGAGACGTCCCTGAAGGTGAGTCTAAAGTGAAAATAGTGAATTTTTCTTTTCTTTCTGTCTGATTCCTAATGGGTAGATTTCATGAGAACAGAAACTGTATCTAATTCCCCCTCCGCATTGAGCATCGCCTAGTACAGAGGAGGAGCTCAGTACATCAATGTTGAAAGAATGAGTCAACCATGCTTGAAAACTTAGGTCTGTCTTGCTTTTCAAAGGAATGAAATATTTAGAAAGAAACTGTAGGATTGTGTAACCACAGAGTTATCGTCATTCCAAGTACTGGTATTAATGATAAATAATTCTGATGGATAAAAAATAAGTGGAATATTTTTCATGATTGATTTCGACACAGGTTCAGCAGGACACTATTTCTGATAATCATCTTTTTATTTAGTTGATGCAAAAATGATTTTAGCATCACATGGTAATTAGATGCCTTTTTTGGCACCTGGTGTGCTTGTTCGTGAAGTACCCTGGAATTCGGGAAATATAATTTCACAAGCCTAGAAATAATGGACTGTGTCATTTTCTTGGCATCCACTGATACCAAAGCCTTACGAGTCCATAGTTTGTCCTTTTAAACCCCTGCAAAGGAAAGAAAAGGGCCTTGGCAGTAACAAAGAAAGAGGAAATTCTCTCGGGGTTTGTAGTGTAAAGGTTGTAATCAGCACCAGGCAAGCCACTTGGAATAAAAACATGAGAAAATAGAAACCATCACTCAAAATTTATTCTCAGTCTTTTAGGTACTTCAAAAAATAAATGTGGTTCATTCTTCTGAAATAAATTTTCATCTATTATTATATCTGTCTCTTTAGTACTCAAAGTGGCAAGGTGGCAGAATATTCCTGAACCTGGCTGTACAGGATTTTAAGGGCACTTTATAGGGATGATAAAAACAAAACAAAACCCTAAACAGTCTTAAGTCCCTGTGAATGCTCCCACCTACAAGTGTTTTAAAGTCAAAATAAGACCTTGTTACTACCCTCGAGGACTCAAAGCATCAGGTTACAACTGAGAGAGGTAGAGAGAAAGAGCCAAGGATAACCAAGCCTTGTTGTCAGCAGGTCTGACCCCCACTGCCTCCACAGACCCTTCACGCACCACGGGCTCCAGTCCTCCAGGAATTTACCTGATGCATATAGCTGGCTATAGCAGGTACTGTTGGGCCCCACACCCATCTGCTCATCATTTTCTGAACCAAACCTCTCAGCTCCCAAGGTCCAGGACGTGTGACTACCTGAGGGTTTTCTCTGGCTGCTGGCATCCACTGCCCTCAAGCCTGGACAGGCCTGATAGCCGTGGAAGTAATCCTGTTGGGAGCAGCTCTCAAATGAGGCTGACAGGAGCTGGCGGATAAATTCCTGAGCTACCTTCCCCCTTGGCTGCCATAACACCAAGGTAGGGTCTTCCCTGTCTCCCTGATTTCCTAGGTTGGACTGAGCCCCAGTTGCCCACATCAGCAATCTGCTTGATTACTTCTTCCCGCCCTGTCTCATTTTCCCAGTTACCTGCACTGCTTCCTAGAATCACCCTCCAATTAAACCTATCAGCACTCTCATCCTTATCCAGGGGTGTTTCTAGGGAAAGCCGGCATAAGATGTTGGCAATATGTTCCCATTCATTCATGCATCCATTCAGTGTCAGTGCCTTCATTCATTCATTAGGCATTTGGTAAACCCATACTCTATGCCAGGCATTCTATTAGATACTGAGGAAGACAGAAAGGCAGCCACTCCCATCAGGGAGCTCCCTGTCCAGAGGGGCAGCCAGTTCCATTGCTGAACAGTTACAAACAACACAGGACTTCCCAGATGGCTCAGTGGTAAAGAATCCACCTGCCAAAGCAGGAGACATGGGTTCAATCCCTGGGTCAGGAAGATCCCCTGGAGGAGGAAATAGCAACCCACTCCAGTGTCCTTGCTGTGGTAATACCATGGACAGAGGAGCCTGGTGGGCTGCAGTCTATGGGGGTCTCAAGGAGTTGGACCTGTCTGAGCATGCACACAGCATCTATAAGCAACATGGAAGTCCAGGACAGAACAGTACTTCAGAACTCTCAGTATCACTCTCCACAAGTCTTCAGGTTATTTGGAAGTTAACAGTGACTTTACAGCGTGTATTATTATCAGAAATTGTCTTCTCCATCCATTTCCTCGTCACAGCCTTCACTCTTAGTACAGTGCTGGGGCCCAGTCAATATTTGGTGAGTGTGTCTCAGGAGCATTAGGAGTCTGCTGTGGAGAGTTCCTGCCAGTCTCCTCCTTTCTCTCCTGGGGAGATCACTCGAATCCCAGGTCACCCAGTTCCAACATGAAAGTCATGTCTCCAACGCAGAGGGAGAGCCTGCGCTCAGGGCAGGAGAGAAAGGAGTGCTCCCCGCCATGCCCAGTGCTGTACCTTGAGGGTGGGACCTTCTTTCCGGTCACTTGGAACTGAGCCCTTGGCCAAACCATGCACCTGAGTTGAGTGTTTTCCTTTAACATAACAGAGGGGAATCTGCTTCATTCAGAGTCTGTTGACTGAGATGTGAATCACATCTTCACAGATCTAGGCATCTTCAACATCTAAGCTGGTGTTTGACCCAACAACTGGGCGCCATGGCCTAGCCAAGTGGACCATCACACCTAGAATCAGCGCTCAGTTTAACCTGAAAATGCTTTCCAACCTGTGCAATTTGCCCATCATCTTCTGAGACCCCTGGGGTTTCTTCTGGTTTGGTTTCTTAGCCTTGGGGCTGTGAGGATGAGCCTGCTGCTTTTCAGGAGGTCTACCTCCTTCCCTCCCTCTGCCCATGCCCATGTCATTCTTTGCTCCTCAGTGTCCCCATCTGTGGACAGGTGTAATTTAATCCTTGTCTCCTTTAGATCAGCTGGAGAGCTCCCATTTCACTTATTGCTTAAGATGCTGAGCATTTTGTTTTAGCTTTCACACTAAAGATAGAGAAAATAAAAATTGATGTCATGAATCTTTAGGCTTTGCCTGTGGTCCTAATCACCAACCACAGCCTCAAAGTCCTGTGGTGGAGGATTTACTACTTTGCATGTTCTTTATTTCCTTTAAAGCTAGGCACACGAGGAAGATTGATTTATGGAGCTTAGATCCTGCTTAGTTGGTGGGGGGTGGAGGGAAGCTTCAGTAAATTTCAAAATCACTAGTATTTCTTTGCACGTTCAGGGGAAAAAATCCTAGCTTATATCTATTGCTACAGGAGCTCATAAATTAAAAATACCAAGTGTATTTCCTATACACCTGGAACTTCAATATTATAATCTGTTCATTCTGTGATCACCCCCTTCATAAAAGAGGCATGGGGGTGATGGCTCAAACAGGATTTCCCAACATAGCTTTGATATGCAGGCAATGGCTCACCCATATCTTTTGACCTTTGCTTGAAAAATATTTCAGGATAAGGGAATTATTTACCTGAAGCACAGACTCTAAGAATTTGGTCCCATTATCTTTTTCCTCTAACCTTCATCTTTTCATACTCTCTCTTCTTTCTCTCCCTTTCTGTCTTGGGTTTTGGTTTGAATCTGTTATTTTACATAAATTTCAAAACAAGTCTAACAGCATCAGAAACAAAACACAGGAAAGTCTTCATTTGCCATTCTGTTCTGAGCCATAAATTCCTACATATACTCAAATAATACACCCACGAGGGCTGGCAGAATGAATTTGATTAGCCTCTTAAATGCTTTGGCACCTGCATACCACAGCACTTCCAAGAGTGGGGAAATGATGTCTCCTCCTCTCCTGAAGGGATTGCTTGTTACCTGGGCCATGTAGCTGCGGTATGCTACTTTATTGAGGTTAAGATTGAGGAGCCCTGGTGGAGAAAAAAAGTCCTGAATAAGTATAGGTACAGCATCAAGGCCCCATTTTTTAAAAGTTTTTATTGAAAAATAGTTGATTTACAATGTTGTGTGAGGCCCCATATACTTTTCCTTCTCAATTTTGTTCTTTGGGAACCATGTTTACTTTTTTGTTTTGTTTTGTTTTTTGAGAAAATACATAATGGGGAAAGAAAGGTTATACTTTATTTAGATTTTTCAGAAAGCCTTTAAAAATATGTCATACTTGCAACCTACAGGGGTGGGATGGGGTGGGAAGGTGGGAGGGAGACACAAGAGGGAAGGGGCATATGTATACTAATGGCTGACTCACATTGTTGTATGGTGGAAAACAACCCAACTTTGTAAAGCGATTATCCTCCAATTAAAAATAAATTTTAACAAATGTCATACTGGAAGCAGTAGACATGAACTGCTGTGTTGGAGAAGACTCTTGAGAATCCCTTGGACTGCAAGGAGATCCAACCAGTCCATCCTAAAGGAGATCAGTTCTGGGTGTTCATTGGAAGGACCGATGTTGAAGCTGAAACTCCAATATTTTGGCCACCTGATGTGAAGAGCTGATTCATTTGAAAAGACCCTGATGCTGGGAAAGATGGAGGGCAGGAGGAGAAGGGGACGACAGAGGATGAGATTCTTGAATGATATCACCGACTCAATGGACATGAGTTTGGGTAAACTCCAGGAGTTGGTGATGGACAGGGAGCCCTGGCGTGCTGCTGTCCATGGGGTCGCAAAGAGTCAGACACGACTGAACGACTGAACTGAACTGAACTGAACTGACTGAGACATGACTTTATACTACCCTACCCCCAGTCTTTCACTCTTAGGTATTTACTAAAGAGAAGTTAAGGCATATGTTCACACACAGACTTGCCCATGAACATTCACCGCAATATTATCATAACCCCAAACTGGAAACAACCCAAGTATCCAATGAATAAATAAAATGTGGCATATTCATATAATGTAATACTACTCAGACTTTTCAAACTGTTTATATATGCAACATGGGTGAGTGTCAGTTATAGTGAGTGAAAGAAGCCAGACTCCCCCACCAAAACCAAAAGACTACTATGGTATGATTTCATTTATATTTGATTATAGACAATACAAACTAATCTACAATGACAGAAAGCATATCAGTGGTAGACTAGGAATGGGAGGAGGGAGAGAAAGATAACAAATGGGCAGGAGGAGGCTTTTAGGGGTAATGGATGTCCATTATCCCATGATGGTTTCCCAGGTGTATACATATGATGTGTGTGCTCACTCAGTCGTGTCTGACTCTTGCAACCCTACGGACTGTAACTCACCAGGCTCCTCTGTCTATGGGACTCCCCAGGCAAGAATACTGGAGCAGGTTGCCATTTCCTTCTCTAAGGGATCTTCCCCATCCAGGGATTGAACTCAAGTCTCCTGCATTGCAAGTGGCTTCTTTATAATCTAAGCCAATGGAGAAGTGCATACATACGACAACTCACCAAATTGTATACTTTAAATGGGTATCACTTATTATATATGACTTATACCTCACTAACGCTAAGTAATTGAGTTCTTTTGGGATTAGGGAAAATGTTTTGAGATGGAGAGAGAATTGTCTTCGTAAATGAAGAGGTGGGATAAATGATCATTTTCTCTGGGAGAAAAAGGGTTAATAATAGCACACCCTCCGCCCCTTAGGAAGGCATGTTGAACTAAACTTGTTTAACATTTTTTTCAAGGTATGGAGATAAGAAGTACCATGGGAAATTTCCAAATTTGTGCATAGGGCTAAGTTCTTCCATGTAATAAAATATCATCAAGGTAGAATGAACAGGGGAATGAGCAGAGGCGATCTAATGAGGGCAGGAAGAAACAGTTCAGGTGAGATAATTCAAAATCTTCTATGAGTTGGAGGACTCAGAGAAACTGATGATAACCGCAGCAGGAAATGTAAGAACCTCGTTGCCTGAAGGTTCAGTCTAAGATTACAACCAGGAAACCAACAGTAACAAAATTTGTTGGACAGAAAATATTGGAAACAAAGTGAAAGGTATGGTCTTACCCTTGGACAAAATAGAAATTTGTTTGAACATAGAAGTTCTTGGGACATTTTGATAAATACACCTTAAAATACAAGAGGGACACGGAAACCAAGGAGGGAGTAGAGGAACTTCTGGTTGAGGACAGGCGGTTGGAAGGACCCCTCACTCTGGAAGATGCTGTGAGGGAGGGAATCGGAGTGTCTCATGTGACATATGTATACATTTTACATTAAATCTTGAGTTAGGTCTTAAGATGGAGAAGAAACAGCGTTAGGGAAAAATAAGGGGAACTGTCTCACATCCTCAGACGTGGTACCGACTGAGACTATAAATCTGCAGGTCCAGATCCATTCACAGATGGCAGGCTGGTGGGGAGCTGTTAGCCAGAGCTGGGAGCTGGGGAGTGAAGTCCCAGCTTCAGATGCTGCGGGAGGTACCTGCCTCTCCTGTGCAGAGGAGATAGAATTCTCAGCTTAATGCCTCTTAATCCAGGCCAGTATCATGGCTCTTCTAATCTGTTTCTGAAGTAGTCTTTCCTACAGCATTTTAGGAAGTGGCTACATTATCCTGAGCATTTTTATCAAGTAACAAATCAGCTGATGTAAATGCATAAACTTGGCTGAATGCAAGCCAGGATTTTGAAGCCCCTTCGGCACGTCTAGGTTAGGCACACGTCACGGGCTTATCCTTTGGAGGCGAATTCAGGGGCAGGTTGGTGTAGAGTGACTTCTGGTATCCGATGTTTTGGGGGTGAATGTCAGCATAGCAGATGCTAGACAGTCCTCCCTTGCACCTGGATTGTTTCATGCCCAAGAGGAGGCAAGACAGGAAAGAATAAAAATCCCAATCAGCGCAGTGACTCAGAAAGAGGACAGGTGATGGTCTGGCGTCCTCTCCTTGGCTTCATGTGGAATTGCAAAGCACTGCTTTGGGACTGTGAACTCCAGCCATCTGCTTGCTTAGATCCCGGGGAGCAATCCAGCTGGTATCTGCTGCCCTAATGAAGAAGGGTGCGGAGCATTGCCGCCCTGCTGTCCGGTTCCTCACCGGGATGGAGCTGGGCTTCGGAAATGGTGAGGATTCACATTTGAAAGTGAAGACACAGGAAGTCTGACAGCTCCCTGAGGACACAGCTGCCAGGTTTCTTTAAAGAAACAGAATGCGGTCCAGTTCAGAAAAAAAAGTCGACTTTTTTCAAGATGTCTACACCTCCGCCAAAGGTGAATGGAAGAGACTTTCTCTGTTGCTGGCTTCTTGTTTGTTGTAATCATATAATTTCCTGGTGCTCATGACCATCCGTGCTTCTCCGGCTTCCTCCTTGTCCTCCCCGCCACCGCCTATCTGTCAGCTCCAGGGAGCGGGGGTTCCAGTCCACATGGCTAACCAGTGTGTGATTCCAACAGTAATGAGCCACATGGGGAGACCCCAGGAGAGGAACAGGAATAGGTCGTCCCTATATTTTTATGTGGAGATTGATAATCAGGGCTAACAGTCTTGGCAGAAGGTGAGCAACACATTAAACAGAGGGGAAAAGATAATAAAATATCTCCTGCTGCTTAACAGTCGCTGGGCAGATACGTTTCCTGGAACTATCCAGCTGTTGCGCTTGATGGCTCATAAAGCCTTGGTAACGTCCGTCAAGGGCCTTTTTTCTTGGTGAGGGACCATTTTTTTTCACGCAGTTATGATAGCATCTGGTTGCTATCCCTGGAAATGCGAAGAATCCACAGTCATAGGCAAACAGCTGCCGGGGAAGAGCCGGACCGCAGAGGCAGCTGGCTCCTTTGATAGATTTTGGGTCACTTCTGACCTAATGGGCACCATCAGAATGCAGATGCAGACTCAGCAGGCGGTCTGAGCACCTGCTCTGTGCCAGGTTATCGCATTTAATCCTCCTACTATGAGGTAGGGACTATTGTTGTTTAGTTACTCAGTCGTGTCTGACTCTTTGTGACCCTGTGGACTGTAGCCCACCAGGCTCCTCTGTCCATGGGATTTCCCAGGCAAGAGTACTGGAGTGTGTTGCCATTTCCTTCTCCAGGAGATCTTCCCAAGCCAGGGACCAAACCCATATCTCCTCCACTGGCAATCAGGTTCTTTACCACTAAGCCACCAGGGAAGTCCATAAGGTAGGGATTATTACCGTTTGAAAAAGAATACCATTGAGACAAGAGCCCTGGACTCTTTGAGGAACATACCCAGGTCACTGCTGCAGGTGACAAGCTGATATGCCCATGCCTGGTGGGCCTTTGCTCTGTACCACCTTGCTGCAAAGATGGAATAAAAGAGGAGTTGCTTGCCATGTGTGCTCTGGGTACATGTGAAATAGCTCTGCAACCTGTCTGTCCTACGTGATGCTCATGCATGTGTGTGCTAAGAAGGGGTGACACTTCCCAGATTGCTCAAAGTAAACCGTGGTGTGGTAGGTGATTTGCTGTGTTAGGGCATCTCTCCAGAAGCAAATCCCAAAGCAAGTGACTTATTAAGAATGTGATCCCCAGGGGACTGGTAAAGAATTGAGAGAGGCAGGGAAGGGAAGAGATAAGAGAAAGCCAACGCAGGGGATGTCACCACACCTTTCCTCCGGCAGAGGTTGGCTTTCTGTGTCAACTTGGTCCTGCTGGGGTTACACCTCAGAGCTGTCCTGAGCTGGGCAGCAGAGCTGAGGCTGTCATACTTCCTGACCACCTATTAGGGTTGCAGGAGAGCAGTGAATCCCGGAGACTTCCGGCCAGCTCTCTGTGCATGCAGGCAGAGCAGGCTCCAGCAGTCCAAGGATAAGTCTTTGGGAAAGAGTAGAGGTGCTGACTGCTAGGAGTAGACGTGCACTGAAGGGGGGCACACAGAATGCTGCAAGAGCGCGGAGGGGCCCTGGGCTCTGCACCAGCCTTGTCGTCAGCACCTGCCCAGCTTGCAAAAGAGGAGACTAGGGGGATAGGAAGGCAGCAGGGAGGGGCACCAGGAACCCCTGGTGTTTTCAAGCAACACTGTCCTCTGTATCACCGCAAGAAAGAGTGTCGATTTTCCTGAATTCTGGGAATGGTATTTTTTCTTCACTAAATTCACATGTCTGATCGGTGAGCCACGTTCCATCTGAGTCAGCATGGAGCAGAACGTTGGGTTATTTCATGTTGGATGATATAATTCATGTTGACAAGGCAGACCTCTGGGGAGTGAAGGGAAGTTGTTCCTAAGTAAACTTCCATGTCCTCTTACGAGGTGGGAAAATGGAAAGGGAAAATAAGAAGTGGAGATTGCTCAGGACAGAGAGCCTACCCCTCTGAAACCCTGCTGTGACTCGAAGTGCTGCACAGATTCTAGCCCCATGTGTGTCTTCAAAACCAATAGCTGCATGTTAAGAAATTAAAAAAAAATATATATATATATATGTATATAGTATGTGAACCCATAGCAGTAATAGTCTAAGTGAAAACAGATTTCTTCCATTTAAAAGAAATGTGAACTCTTTGTTTGGGGGTATGGGGGTTCCCCACATGTGTTCCAGCTGAACACAAACACCAAAGGCCGATGTAATTTATAGCAGATTCTGGTTCTGTCCTTAGCTTGCTTTGTATCTGTCACAGTCATCAGCATCGAGGACTCTGGATGCCAAGAACATTACGGTTTTAACTGAACAGGGATAGGAACAAATCTTCTTCCTTTTAGGGCTGTTTGAGGGCTCAGAGGGTGAAATGCGAGCATGGCAATCAGGGATTATAGTGGAACCATGCTTCTCTTGTTATGTAAACCTGGTCTCCCAGGTAACCTTAGCCTGGGAGAACCGTCAAAGGGGCATGGGCAAATACTTAAACCGGTAATGAATTAAAATGTTTTATGCTGATAGCGGAACTATAGTTTTTTATGTGTATTTATCCTTTAGAGATACATACTGAAATATTTACAGATGAAAAGTTACAGTGATGCAGAAGAGGAAAGTGTTGGGAGAGAAAAGCAATGGAAAAAGATTGGCAATGAGTTGAGAATTGTTCAAACTGGGTGATAGTTGCAAAGATTGTTCTGTTTGCGTATGGGTTTGAAATCTTCCATAATAAGAAGGGAGAAAAGGTCATGAAACTAGTTTATGCTTAAGGATCCCTACAGAAGGCTCTTTGGAAGCACAATCTGGCTGGTCCCAGAGTGTCCATTGCATTCTCTTTGGGTAGATTTTTATCCCCAAGGCTACCTCCTTTTGGTAAGTCTGGAGGTTCCAGAATTTAATTAGAGGAACCTAAACACCCTCTTCCAACAACACAAGAGAAGACTCTACACATGGACATCACCAGATGGTCAACACCGAAATCAGATTGATTATATTCTCTGCAGCAAAAGATGGAGAAGCTCGATACAGTCAACAAAAACAAGACCAGGAGCTGACTGTGGCTCAGATCATGAACTCCTTATTACCAAATTCAGACTGAAATTGAAGAAAGCAGGGAAAACCACTAGACCATTCAGGTATGACCTAAATCAAATCCCTTATGATTATACAGTGGAAGTGAGAAATAGATTTAAGGGCCTAGATCTGATAGATAGTGTGCCTGATGAACTATGGAATGAGGTTCGTGACATTGTACAGGAGACACGGATCAAGGCTGGACTGGAAGAAACACAAGCTGAAATCAAGATTGCCGGGAGAAATATCAATAACCTCAGATATGCAGATGACACCACCCTTATGGCAGAAAGTGAAGAGAAACTCAAAAGCCTCTTGATGGAAGTAAAAGAGGAGAGTGAAAAAGTTGGCTTAAAGCTCAACATTCAGAAAACGAAGATCATGGCATCTGGTCCCATCACTTCATGGGAAATAGATGGGGAAACAGTGGAAACAGTGTCAGACTTTATTTTTTGGGCTCCAAAATCACTGCAGATGGTGATTGCAGCCATGAAATTAAAAGACGCTTACTCCTTGGAAGAAAAGTTATGAATAACCTAGATAGCATATTCAAAAGCAGAGACACGACTTTGCCGACTAAGGTCCGTCTAGTCAAGGCTATGGTTTTTCCAGTGGTCATGTATGGATGTGGGAGTTGGACTGTGAAGAAGGCTGAGCGCTGAAGAATTGATGCTTTTGAACTGTGGTGTTGGAGAAGACTCTTGAGAATCCCTTGGACTGCAAGGAGATCCAACCAGTCCATTCTGAAGGAGATCAACCCTGGGATTTCTTTGGAAAGAATGATGCTAAAGCTGAAACTCCAGTACTTTGGCCACCTCATGCGAAGCGTTGACTCATTGGAAAAGACTTTGATGCTGGGAGGGATTGGGGGCAGGAGGAGAAGGGGACGACAGAGGATGAGATGGCTGGATGGCATCACTGACTCGATGGACGTGAGTCTGGGTGAACTCCGGGAGTTGGTGATGGACTGGGAGGCCTGGCGTGCTGCGATTCATGGGGTCACAAAGAGTCGGACACGACTGAGCGACTGAACTGAACTGAACTAAGCCTCTAGGTTTAAGAGTAATTTAAAGAATAACCCAAAACCTATGATAAAACAGTTAACTCTTAAGTGAATGATTTATCTCATGGAGGTAGTATGCTCTAATTTACAAAACATTCACAAGAAACTCAAGCCTCTCCCATTTTATAGAAAGACAGATCATTACTGCTATTGCAATGGAGTTACCATAGACATTGACCAGATTCTGAAGGACCCTGAATAATAATTCCATTATTGCGGAAGTAAATTTCATTTTCTTTTCATATTTGGAGGTACAGTTTCTGACCACATCACTGGTCTCTTTCATAAAGATACGTGTGCTGTGAACACTAATAGGTTCTAGGATATGATCTGATTGACTGATGGATTGGGTGGTAATATACACTGCAGTTGCAGCTCTCAGCTCTGTTTTATTTGCTGCTTCACCGTATAGCACGTGGGATGGATCAGGCTTGTGGAGCTGGTCCCTCGCGTGGAGTAAACTCCACGCTGCAGCTGTGCTTTCATCTTCTCTCGAAGGTCACTTGATACTGATTGTGACAAGGAGCTCATGCCTAATGTTCTAGCCCTGATGTTTTAATTCAGTCTGCCCAACTTATCTTTCGTTGTATCTACTAAAGTGAGTAAGAATATGCTTAGTACTGGGGAGATAGATCATAACTCTTAATAAGAACTAATCTTAGAAAGAAGGAATCAGTGTAGATTTTCTGAAGGTCTGGCTGATGCTCCAAAGCCTGGAGGAGACTGGGAGTTCTCTCAGTTACAGAAACAGCCCAGAGCTCTTCTCAGCTTGGTGTGCAGAAAGATAGCAGTCTTTAGGATTCAGAATTGACATGACAACCTACAAAGAAGTTGAATCCTCTCTTGCATACACAGAGCTACGTTGAATTTTAATAATTTCATGTTCTCCATTCACTGAAAAATATATTTATTGAACATCCATGGATTCCAGATAGTGAAGTCTGCTAGACTTTGGCTAGCCTCGTGGTTTTTAAAACGAGAAGCACCCAGTAGCTTTTAAATCCTTAAAGTAATACAAAATATGCCTATTCTCAGAGTAAAGAACCTCCAGTGTCTGGAAGGAGAAGACTGTTCAATTTAGCACACCTGTACTTGAGGACTGATCTCCTGTTGCTGCTTTGAGTCTGCAGTTCAGGGTAACATCATGTGGATTTTTGAACCAAAATGAATACAACAACAGATCGTCCATCATGATAATAGAAAGAGGCTGGAGCTTGCAGATGCCATCCACATCAAGGATTTTGCCTTCATTGAGCTCTGCATCCCTGTGGATTGTTGTCATATGGAAATGATTGGGGTGAAAAGAGCCAAGATGTTTCTAAAAATCAATGAGAGCAGTTAGCAAGCCTGAGTCAAGAAACAAGCTGGATATACCACAAAGGAAATGCATTTTCTCAATAACATTTTCTTTGGAGGAGGCTTTGGATAACTTGCCTTTGAGTAACGCTTGTTTATGGAGTGTCTAGAAATCACTTCCATTGTGGCTGGACCAGGAGGGCCTGTTTCCATCGCTGACCTAATTCCCGTGATCAGTGTGCCGTAAGAGCTGCATTTTTATCACCCTTCTACGACTGACATGTATTTCCACTTGGTACTGTTTATCAGATAACTTACTACAAGCTGGGAAGTGCATTCGCTAAACACCTGGCTAGCCTCAAGCTCTTTACATTTGACAAAACAGGAGGCAGAAATTATAAAGACTTTTCCATTTTAGACTGAATTATGGAATTTTGTAATTAAGATTTGCTTGAAAACCCATGGTTGAATAAAGAAGTGAAAATACCCTTGATACTTTACTGGTAGGGGAGAGGTTTATCCAGCAAAAGAAAAAAACATAAATTTCAAATGGCAAGTTGTCTCAAGGATATGCCTCTACCATAAGATGCTTTTTAATCTTTTTTATAGTCGACTTGATATCTCATGCAGTTACTATCAGTTCTGTCTGCTAATGGATTAATTGCAAGTAGGTCTACCATATATGGAATCTATAATAACTTTTCTTGTGTAAGCATTTTTCAGTCTTATATATGGGAGGTGTATTCATACATGTTGGATATGCTATTTATTGATAGAAGAGGAAAATGTATCAATGGGGATTGCATATGCATTTTGCTTTGGATAGCACCAGAATTCCAATATAAAACTGGTGTGTGTCTAGGCAGAACGTGGAGGATTCCCATGCTCTCATTCCATTGAGCCCCTTGCAGCAATCACTTGTTTCCTCCAGTTGGCATATTGTGTGTGTGTGTGTGTGTGTGTGTGTGTGTGTGTGTGTGTGTGTGTGCGCTTTAGCACTATTTTTTTAATCTTTTGTTCTTTTTCAAATTTATTTATTTTTAATTGAAAGATAATTGCTTTACAATAATGTGTTGGTTTCTGCCATACATCTACATGAATCAGCCATAGGTAGGTCTGTCTAGTCAAGGCTATGGTTTTTCCAGTGGTCATGTATGGATGTGAGAGTTGGACTGTGAAGAAGGCTGAGCACCGAAGAATTGATGCTTTTGAACTGTGGTGTTGGAGAAGACTCTTGAGAGTCCCTTGGACTGCAAGGAGATCCAACCAGTCCATTCTGAAGGAGATCAGCCCTGGGATTTCTTTGGAAAGAATGATGCTAAAGCTGAAACTCCAGTACTTTGGCCACCTCATGCGAAGAGTTGACTCATTGGAAAAGACTTTGATGCTGGGAGGGATTGGGGGCAGGAAAAGAAGGGGACAACAGAGGATGAGATGGCTGGATGGCATCACTAACTCGATGGAGGTGAATCAGAGTGAACTCCGGGAGTTGGTGATGGACAGGGAGGCTTGGCGTGCTGCGATTCATGGGGTCGCAAAGAGTCGGACACGACTGAGCGACTGAACTGAAATGAACTGAACTGAAACATATGTCCCCTCCCTGTTAACCTCCCTTCCACCTCCCACCCCCAGTTGGTGTTTTTGGTGGCCATTTCCTCTCACTCTTCTCTATTGACTTTGTTTTTCCATCCACAAGTTGCTTTCTCTGTCTAGCTTGAAAGCAACAGAGTGGCTTGTCCCAAATCTCTGGGTTTACAGGGCTGAAAATCACAATTTACAATAGCTTGCTTGCTATTCACAATTAGTTGCCTGGGATTCAAATTTGAACGTGAAGATTGGAAGAGGAGGTCTTCCACCACACTCTCTGAAAAGATTTTCACGGTTGCTCCAGGTGTTCTGAAAGGGGAAGTGAGTGGCCTTCTCTCACGTTTAATGCTAGAGGGAGAAAGAAATCATCTTAATTATATGGGAAAATAGTGTAATCCTTTTCTGTAAGGCCCTTTCAGTAAAGTGTAGGGTGCTGTTCAGTGCCTCTGAGAACAGGAATTGCTGGTAAATTATGTATTGTTCCATCCCTGGTACTATTTGATTTTGATGCTTTTGGTTAAAAAAATTCACTTCATTGTGACTTAATCTTTTGAGAAAATGAGGTCAGTGGTGTTATTTATATCTCTTGCATAGATTATTCTGTGGTAAGATTTGAAATGAAAATGTGTGAATCCTGAAGGGATCTTCTCAAACCTAGGTACCTGAACCCCCAGTGATGTGCCTGGACCTCTAAGCAGCTGTTGAGTATATGGCACATCTTCCTGGGGCATCGGTTTTTCTTGAAGCCTTAGGGGTAGGATGAGACCGATTTTTTAAGAGTAAAACACAAAGGGATGTACTATGGAATACTGTATGAAACTTGGATGAATTTTTAAGGTGGAAAGTGAACTTCTAAGTAATTTCTTGCTAGATTTAGATTGAGGTTATGTCCCCACATGGGCACTAATTCATCTTGTCCATTGCCATTAGATGTACTACAGAGAAAAGTTTATTTCTTTTCTGCCCCACAAAGAGCAAGCAGCTTAATGTGTTTGTTTATTTTTTAATTGGTTTTAGTGTTTTTCTATTGGGTTGGCCAATAAGTTCATTCGGAGTTGTCCACGCGCTCATCTGGAAAACTCTGAATGAACTTTATGGTCAACCTGATATTTGCTGCTTCACTGCTTTCTGCTTTTAATCTTATTATTTCCATCACTGCTTTCTTTCGGTTTACTTTGTCGTTGAAGTTTGGAATTTAATGCATTTATTTTCATTAAATGTAAAATTCAGGCTATGAATTTTCCACTCATGACTGCATTAATTATATTTTATAGATTCTGATATAGAGTGTTTTATTAACATTTTGTTTTAGAAATTCTACAGCTTTGGTTTATATGTCCCCTTTTACCTGAGAATTATTTAATATAGATTTTTAAAGTTTCCAATGGAAGAGCCTTTTGGTTTTATTATTTTGTTATTTATTTCTGGTTATATTGCATTATGATCAGATAATATTTTTATTACTTCTATCTTATGAAACTTATTGAACTTTTCTTTGTGGTTTAAGGTACAGTCAACTTTCATGAATCGCACGTGAGGAGGTGTGTTCCCTGTTTTTTGGATGCAAAGTATGATATGTATCCAGAAGGTTTATGTTTCTGTAATATTATTTTGGTAAAAAATATAAAACATAAAATCTTCCATTTTAACTATTTTTAAATGTATAATTCACTGGCATTAATTATATTCACAATATTGTACAACTATCACTGCTATTATTTTCCAAAACTTTATCATCACCTCAAACAGAAACTCTGTACCCATTAAGTAATAACTCTCCATCCCCTGGCTCTTAAAAACCTCTCCTTTATCTCCGTGAATTTGCCTAATCTAGATATTTCATATAAATGAAATCATTCAATATTTGTCCTTTAGTGTCTGGTTTCTTTCACTTAGTATAATGTTTTCAGGGTCTATCAAGTTGTAGCATATATCAGAATTTCATTCCTTTTTATGGCTGAAAAATTTTCTTTTATATGTATATACCACAATTTTTTTTATCCATTCATCTGTTCATGGACACTTATCTATTTCCACATTTTGGCTACTGGAAATAATGCTACAGTGAACATCGCTGCACAAGTATCTGAGTCCCTGTTTTCTCTTCTTTTGGATATATACCTAGGAGTGGAATTGCTGAGTCATATCGTAATTCCATTTAGCTTCTTGATGAGTTGTCCAACTGTTTGCTACAGAGGCTGCATCATTTCACATTCCCACTAGCAAAGAAGGAGTATACCAATTTCTCTACATCTTCGCCAGCATATTATTTTTCATTTTTGTTTATTTGTTTAAAGTTTTAACATTACAGTTAGTGTAAAGTGATATATCACCGCGGCATTTCTCTAACGACCAATGATGGTGAACGTCTCTTCATATGCTTACTGTCCATTTTTTGGGAAAAATGTCTATTCAGATCTTCTGCTCAATTTTAATTGTCTTTTTGTTGTTGAGTTGTAGGAATTCTTTGCATTATCGGAGTATTACCAGACACATGATTTACAAGTATTTTCTCTCAGTGTGTGTATTATCTTTTCCCTTTTTTGATAGTGTTTATGATGCAAAAGCTTTTAATTTTGAGGAAGTACAGTGTATTTTTCTTTTGTTGCTCCTGCCTTTTGGTTATAGCTCAGAATCTATTGCCAAATCCTAGGTCATGAAGATTTATGCTTATGTTTTCTAAGTTTTGTGGTTTTAGCTCTTATATTTAGGTTGTTTATCCATTTTGAGTTAGTTTTTGTCCATAGTGTGAAGTAGAGGTCTAAATACGCTATTTGCATGTGGATATCCAGTTTTTCCAGCATACCAGAGATTTATCTTATCGATTAATTTGTCATATTGTTTAGGTTTCCCGTAACCTTACTTAATTTTTTGTCTTTTTGAATTGCTGAATTGCCTTGGACCAGGAGTGGCAGGTTCAAGCAGTGCCAGTGTTATGCTAAGCTATGTTGGAGCCCGAGGCAGATGAAAAAAAATCAGTAATACTGCTCCTGTCTTTATTTTTAAATTTCACATTTTAAAAATTAAGATTATATGCATTAATTTATATTTTTTAAAACATTGCATTCAAATATTATTTATTTTGACTCTGAGTTTGGGGCACTCCTTTAAATTGTGCATCCAGAATTGTACCTTATTAAAGCAAATTTCCAAATGAAACAAGTAGCAAGTAAAAGCATTTGAAAAAGTTGTAATATTCTGACTGTGAAGTGGAAAAGTATATGTTTCACTTGGTTTGAACGTAAATGAAAGTGCTCAGAAACAATGCAGATATAAGAAGTTACATATAAAACTGAGCTTCAAGGGCACTCTATGTAACGAGTCATTTCTACTTAATAAAGCTTACCTATATGCAGTCCAAAAAAAAATAAATAAATAAATTGTGCATCCGAGGAAAGTGCCTCACTCACTTCACCCTAGTCCCAGCCTTGAGTTAAAGGCTCCTGTTTTTAGTGTGCTTCTATTTCTCTTTGCAGCTCACGTAGCTTTGTTTTTCAGAAGTGGTTGTCATGTATTTGGTACAAAACAATTCATAAATGTTATACTTTTGTTATGACTTGTGGCTTTTAATATTTAGTGTCATTTGTCTCCTTTCATGGTTCTTGACCAGCATTCTACCTTGTCTGATATCAGAATCACAAATTGTAAGAGGAAATGAGATTCTAACAAGCCCTCAGTTTACCAGTGATGAAACAGAGGCTCAAAGACTTTGAAAGAAGTTGAAATAATTGTGTCTATTAAATTAAAAATGTTGATTGCTTTACTTCTAAGCACGGACACAGTAACAGCCTCAGTATACTTCCATATGGAAATGGTGCCATTTCTGAACTTGTATAAATCAAAATTGCAGTGAAGCGTCTCCTATGCATGAGCACCACATGGGTCACAAACTCAGCCAAGGTTTTAGGATGGGCAGTGGTACCCTGTTAGGGAGCTGAAACTCACACTAGTATGAAGGATGTGAACTGGAGGAAGGCCGATCAGTTGATTTGAATGATTCACCCTACTCAAATAGTTAGAAGTTTTGGTTGTAGCAGCGGAGCCCTGGGCTTCCTTTTTGAGCTACTACAAGTTGTATGAGAGAAGAAGGGAGTTGTTTTGCTGCACATTACAGAGCAGAGTCTCTTGTCTTTCCCTTTTGTACTTCTTGCCATAACCTTACAGTTTCTACATTAATTAGCCTGGCTTCATTCAAGCTGTTCTGCAGCATTCGAGACTGCCTTCTTACTTTTCTTCTAAGTGGTTCTTGTGTCTGTTTCTTGGAGCATTCAGGGAGGTAAATCTGAAAACTCGGGGAAATAAAATATGGCTCCGTTTTGGCCTTACCAGCCCCTTCCAAATGCATTCATTTTTCTCTCTGCATGTCTTGTTATGTGAATGGAAAAAGAAAAAAAAAAAGCATACTTTGGTCCATCAGGGTTTTTTTTTCCCCTTTGTCTCCTTCTGAGGTGCTCAAAGGCATCAGTAACAGAGCAGGAAAGCCCTGGCTGAACAAAACTTGGTATTTTCCTTTGATACCTTCCATTGGGAGGCTTCATACAATGCACTTTGTCAGCAAGCCCCTGCTTCAGGCAAACATTGAGAAAACTATTGAGGAGGCTTCAATGGGAAGGATCTGATCTGCCCTAGAAACTGCCCTAGTTCTCTATCAGGGGAGCCACCAGCCCTGGAAGAGAAGATTGCCCCACCCTGCAACAGTCTTTTTTCTTTCTCCTTTTTAGTCTCCTTTCTATTGTAAGAATTGTGGGAACTCTCTTTAAATGAAAATAACTCTCAAGCTGGGCTTTGTTTTCCAACATGGATAAATGCCTAGATATCTCCTATCTACTCTGTAAATCTGGAGTCTCAACTTCAGATTATAACAAACTTATCTGGGACAAATGTTTGAGTTAAGGTGAAATAAGCACTAGATGTTGTGAGTGTGGTTTTCTAAAGCACCTGAATATTAAAAAACTTGTTCATCAACTTCCTGCTAGGGAACCTCTATTCCCTCCTCATGGTCTGTCTGTGCGTCTGCTTGAAGCTGGCTCCATCACTGTGTTAATGGCAACCTGCTCCAGTCTTCTTGCCTGGAATATCCCATGGACAGAGGAGGCTGGCAGGCTATAGTCCACGGGGTCCCGAGGAGTCGAGCACAAGTGAGCACACACACATCCCGTCTGTTGCCACCCTAGCTGCTGTTTGATTTTAGGTGTTTCTAAACCCCCGAAACATCAATTACTTTTAAAAAAACTATGCTATGTCACTTTCTATTTTCAATTGCAGCTTAAAGTATAAAGCAAATACTTGAGGTAGTGATGTCAAGCGAAATAAAATATCTTTTTAACGCCTTTCCCCACTTATTGTGATGAACCCGATTGCATACAAATGGAAGAATATTCCAGAAGTGAGAGAGCATGAACACAGCCCAGAGTACTTGTTCACGGTGTCTGCAGTTCTATCCTGGCTGGCCCCCTGGGGCTCACTAGAGGTCTTGCAGCTCTTCCTTGGGGGCCTTGGAAAACATGGCTGCCCAGGCCAGGAAGGAGTATGATCACTCAGGAGTGTGACCATCACTTAATCTCTTCCTGACTCTAAAAATGAAGATCCTTTCTAGGTCTCAGATTCTATAATTATGATAATTTGTGTTTTCTTCTAATTATAAAACAGGGCTATTGAAAAATACATCAGGTTATAAAGAAATAAGACACCCATGATCACAGGAGCAGAGATAATCACTAGTGACTTTTTACAGTATTTCTTTCAGTCTTTCTCCAGTGAGTAAGTTATTTTGCTGAATTGGATTCATGCATGTATGCAGTCTCCTGCTTGCTCTACTAACATTATCTCTTTTAACATTTGTCCATTTAATATAATTTGAAAAAATATGAAAATATATATGAAGACTGAAGATTATTATATTATGTTGATAATATTTATTTAATGAATATGCTGTTGTTACATGTTCAGGGGTTTGTTATGATAGATGATGCCATAGTGAATATCTTTGCACACAAATCTTTATGCATGTCTTCTGTGATTTCCTTAGTATATCCTAGCAGGAGAATCACTGGGTCAAAGTGTGTCCAGATTTTTAAGGCCCTTGATATATAATGCCAGATTAACCACCAGCGGTGTATAAGTGCCCTATTTCCTGAAACTACACCAGTATTGAATAGTACTTTTGCCAATTTGGTAGCTTAAAGTGATATCTCATTTTAAATTTTGTTCATTTCATTGTTTATCTAGTTGAATGTTTTTCATGTTTTCATCAGCTATTTAAATTCTGCTAGAATTTTTGTATCTTTCATATTCATCCTTCCATTAGAGTATCTGAATTTTTCTGAGTGATTTTTTAATTTTTAATGAAGCTGCATTTTCCAACCTTTGTACTTTGAATAGAGCTGTCCATACAAGAGGTTACATAAATGTTTTTTAATGAGAGAATGATTCATTATCTAAATATATTGTTGATGTACAATGTTGGTTATTAAAGCTAAAATGAGAATTTTTAGTCTATTAGGAGTCGTCATGAGAACTTATTATTTTATTATAAATTATCCCAGAAAAGAAAGATGGAAAAGAAAAAGTAAACTGTATTCATATACATGATCTCATGCTAGCAGAACATCAGAGAGAACAAATGCTACAAATCAAAACAAAAGAACAGGCAGCATTTGTTTCAACAATATTTTATGCATGCAAAATGTTAATAGAATGATATAAGAAAGACTTTTATCAAATAGGATTTTATCATTTTTTCTTGACTATTTTTTAAAGAAATAAAACATCACAGAATAGTCGAAGCCCCCTGTATTTCCTCCTTCGATTGCATTCCTTTTCTTCTCCGGAGGCAGCTGTTATTCTGAATATGGTACTTTTAATTTGAGTACATGCTTTATACTTTTATGGCGCAGGCATATGTCTGTAAGCAATATGGAATATTGCTTTACGTTTTAACCCTTTTATAAGTGGATCATACTCTAGGTTTCATACTGCAACCTTTATTTCCTCATTATTATGTTTTGGGGATTCAAACATTTTAATACTGTTCCATTATATGGAAATTTCACGCATATTTATCCGCTCTCCCACTGACGGTCACTCCAGCGTGCTGCTCTTGCAGATGTTGCTGCAGTGGATGGTGTTGATTGTGCCATTTGCGAGTTTCTCTAGGGCAGCATTGGAATTGCTGAGTCATAAATAGGTCCATCTCCTTCTTTTCTAGAAACTGCCAAATTATTTTTCATGTTTTAAAGGTATCACATAAATACCAGAGTCTCCCCACCATGGACACTTACATAAATAACATTCAGTTCAGTCAGTTCAGTTCAGTCGCTCAGTCGTGTCTGACTCTTTGCGACTCCATGAATCGCAGCACGCGGGCCTCCCTGTCCATCACCATCTCCTGGAGTTCACTCAGACTCACGTCCACTGAGTCCGTGATGCCATCCAGCCATCTCATCCTCTGTCGTCCCCTTCTCCTCCTGTCCCCAATCCCTCCCGGCATCAGAGTCTTTTCCAATGAGTCAACTCTTCGCATGAGATGGCCAAAGCACTGGAGTTTCAGCTTTAGCATCATTCCTTCCAAAGAAATCCCAGGGCTGATCTCCTTCAGAATGGACTGGTTGGATCTCCTTGCAGTCCAAGGGACTCTCAAGAGTCTTCTCCAACACCACAGTTCAAAAGCATCAATTCTTCGGCACTCAGCCTTCTTCACAGTCCAACTCTCACATCCATACATGACCACAGGAAAAACCATAGCCTTGACTAGATGGACCTTAGTCGGCAAAGTAATGTCTCTGCTTTTGAATATACTAACTAGGTCGCTCATAACTTTTCTTCCAAGGAGTAAGCGTCTTTTAATTTCATGGCTGCAGTCACCATCTGCAGTAATTTTGGAGCCCAGAAAAATAAAGTCTGACACTGTTTCCACTGTTTCCCATCTATTTCCCATGAAGTGATGGGACCAGATGCCATGATCTTCGTTTTCTGAATGTTGAGCTTTAAGCCAACTTGTTCGCTTTCCTCTTTCACTTTCATCAAGAGGTGTTTTAGTTCCTCTTCACTTTCTGCCATAAGGGTGGTGTCATCTGCATATCTGAGGTTATTGATATTTCTCCCGGAAATCTTGATTCCAGCTTGTGCTTCTTCCAGTCCAGCGTTTCTCATGATGTACTCTGCATATAAGTTGCTTCCTGACCTGCATACAGATTTCTCAAGAGGCAGGTCAGGTGGTCTGGTATTCCCATCTCTTTCAGAATTTTCCACAGTTTATTGTGATCCACACAGTCAAAGGCTTTGGAATAGTCAATAAAGCAGAAATAGATGTTTTTCTGGAACTCTCTTGCTTTTTCCATGATCCAGCAGATATTGGCAATTTGATCTCTGGTTCCTCAGTTAGTAAATATTTTTTGAGTGCTTACCATGGGCTAGGAAATGTTCTAGGGGGTTTTACACGATTCAGTACATTTAGTCCTTACCTCATTTCACACGTGAGGAAATTGAGATACAAAGATCTTGACTAAGGTCATACAGGGAGTGCCAGAGCCCCTTCAAACCACAAAAGTCTACTTTACAAGACCTATCTCTTAACACTAGGCTATGCTCCAAGTTATAGAAAGACACTGCCCAGGCCACATTAATAGTGGTACAAAGACACCAGCTGTTTAGCTGATGGGAAACCTCTGAAGAAGGGAGCAGCCTTACTAGAGTATTACTGTCTACCGATTAGGAGGAAGAAGCAGAAAGTTGCTTAATTTGTGCAAGGTCCAGGGATCAGTGAGTAAACCTTAGGCTCTGGTGCAGCGTGCCGCCATGTTGCCTGTTTAGGGTCTTCCTCTCCACCTGTGTGTCCCTAAAGGCATAAAGCTACATCTCCATGTGCTTTCAATTTCTTTCAGTCTAGGGTCGATTGCTTGTAATAGGTCAAATAATTTTTTTAGGAGTAGTAATGGATATAATCTCATACATGGAAATGTTAATTGCAGTGCTTTAATCCCATTCTAAGTGCCAAACTTTTAGGATTAATTTGTTGAATCTGTTGGTAACATGGTGCTCAGTCTTCTGTCCAGATTCGTTGCCTGAGGGCTCTCATTTACTAATGAGTAATCGCTGCAATTTTCAGAGAAAAAGCTACCGGTACAATCACGTTTGAACATTCATCAAATATGACGCAAGCCCAGTTAGAAGAGATGTTAGCGTCCTTAGCCTGCAAATAAGGGCATGGAATTAAATCCCCCTACACTGTAATTTTCCTAGGGTTATTACTCCCATCAGTGTTTGGAATGGCTGATGATGAAACTATTCGTGGCCTTCGAGCTCAGTTGATAGGAACATGTCATGAGTCAGGCTTCCAAGGCGGCTGGCTGAAGCCTGCCTTCCATTTGCCTGTTATTATTGAAGCCCATTTTGGAAAGAGAAGGCAGAGGTGGAAGAGGAGGTGCTCCAGGAGGAGTGCGTTTCTCTTTGTACACACATCATAGACTCACAGCGCTGACAAACTAATTATAGCTTTAGGTTGAATGCTTCCTTGCTCTGCATTCTGTTTGCAAACAGCCCATTATTTCCATCCTGTGTGCTGGAAAAACACAAGACAAAGTGGGTTCATCGGTTATGTTTCTGGTGAAGTCCAGCTCTCTGCTTATCACCCCTCTTGTTTTTTTTTTTTTTGACTAAGAAAAACAGAATCTTTATTACTTGAAAAAAAAAAAAAGCTTTTGCTCAATTTCAATGCATATGCTTATTTTGATTACTTTTTAAAATTAATTATATTAATTAGAGGCTAATTACTTTACAGTATTGTGGTGGTCTTTTCCATACATTGATATGAATCAGCCATGGGTGTTCATGTATCTCCCATCCCGAATAATCCCCCTCTCACTTCCATCCTCATCCCATGCCTCTGGGTTGTCCCAGCGCACCGGCTTTGAGTGCCCTGTTTCATGCATAGAACTTGGACTGGTCATCTATTTCACGTATGGTAATATACATGTTTCAATGCTGTTCTCTCAAAGCATCCCACCCTCACCTTCTCCCACAGAGTCCAAAAGTCTGTTCTTTGTATCTGTGTCTCTTTTGCTGTCTTGTATCCTATATACATCATCATCATTGTATCCTATATACATCGTCATCATTACCATCTTTCTGAATTCCATATATATGCGTTAATATACTTTCCTTTCTGACTTCACTCTGTATAATAGGCTCCAGTTTCATCCACCTCATTAGAACTGATTCAAATCTGTTCTTTTTAATAGCTGAGTAATATTCCATTGTGTATATGTACCATAACTTTCTTATCCATTCATCTAGCTTGCTTCCATGTTCTAGCTATTGTAAACAGTGCTGTGATGAACACTGGGGTACATGTGTCTCTTTCAATTCTGGTTTCCTCAGTATCATCCCTCTTTTTCCTTTCAGATTGACTTTCTAACCCCTCTTCCATCCCTACCTAGCTTGCTTTTTTTTTTTTTTAATCTTTCTAAGCTGCTTTTAGAGCAGTGGTTGGAATTCCAGGTTTATGTCATCTTACTTGTGTTCGGCCTTATCTGCTTTGGAATATTCTGAGAGCCAACAAAGCCACATGTCTTACACCTTCCTTAAGATGGCAGTGACACCTCCTTCACTGACGAAATCGCCCATCCTCTGTATGTGAGGTGCTGCCAGTCCCTAGGAGGATGGGGTGAAATACAGAAGAGAATATGACCTTGCTATGAAGGGCCTTCGGATTGACTGAGTCAGTAAAAGAGTGACTGGGTACTTTGGGGTCACCTGAACTGTAAAAGAACTAAAGAACACAGCAAAGCCAGAAAGAGATGTGAGAGTGGGATAAAAACCAAGCGCTACAGATCTGGGGCTGGGTTCCCATGCTCCGTTACAGCACATAAAAGGATGAAAACTTCTGAAATGTGGATCTGTGATCAAATTTGCAGCCTACCGTAAAATCTAGGATTCAAGCTCTCTGTTCCTCCACTCATTCTTTTTTCTGCATGTGACCTATGGTAGAATGAAAAAGTTAAGAAATGCCCTGGAGTTAATTTTCTCCAGCGTTGTCTTCAAAGTTTCCTTAAAGCAGAATGAGTTTATCATGTTCTCTCTGGATGATTTTTCTCTTAGGTCAGGGGTTAGCAAAGTATGGTCCAAGGGCCAAATCCAGCCTAAAGACTTCCCTGGTGGCTCAGACGGTAAAGCGTCTGTCTACAATGTGGGAGACCCGGGTTCAATCCCTGGGTTGGGAAGATCCCCTGGAGAAGGAAATGGCAATCCACTCCAGTACTATTGCCTGGAAAATCCCATGGACAGAGGAGCCTGGCAGGCTATAGTCCATGGGGTCGCAAAGAGTCGGACACGACTGAGCGACTTCACTTTCACTTTTGAAAATAAAGATGCCTTGTAACACAGCTGCCCCATTTGTTTATGGGTTGTCTGTGGCTGATTTGGCACTAATACACTGAAACTGAATCCCCTGGAGAAGAAAATGGCAACCTGCTCTAGTATTCTTGCCTGAAAATGCCATGGACAGAGGAGCCTGGTGGGCTGTAGCCCATGGGGTCACAAAGAGTCAGACACGACTGAGCAATTGAGTATGCGTGCATGCACGATGCACATTGAAATTTTGTACCTGGACAGAAACCATTTAACTTAAAATATTTACCACTTAGCTCTTTGCTGAAGGAGTAGAAAGAAGCAGCCTTCAGAGAATTCCAGTGTAGGAAGGTTCTTGAAAAGTCATTTGGTAAAGGAAGGTTGTGAGAAAAAGATGTATATTTTGTAGAAGAGAGGCAGACAGTGTGGACAGCCCGCCTTGTCTTCCAGCGGCAGGACCAGGGGCTGTGGTGTCCGTGTAGGAGCATGTGCATGGCCCCCGAGTGATGCCACCCATCCGAGAGTTATTTAGCCATCATGGCTCCTATCTGTTCAACAGACTTTTCGTGAAAACTTCTGCACTCACAACAGAAGATACAAAGACAGAGAATGCAGAAGTGGTCCCCTGCTTCTGGGCGGTGGAGGAGGCAGAGAGGCAAACAAATCTGGAAAACAAAGTTATCAGAATCAAAGATCCCAGAAGAGCCCTTCTAGAGATAGGAGGAGCAAGGTTGACAGGAAGCCAAGGAAAGAGCTCTCTCTGCCAGGAAGATTTGGAGAAGACGCAAACCCACAGTTCAAAGGTCTAGTCTCTTTCATTCTCATGAAAGATCCTAAATGGAAACTAAGAACCTGTCCATTCACTGAGGACATGAAGCATCCTATAGCCATCTTCCCTGCCATGGCTAAGCTGACATTCAGGAAAATGGTTTCTCATCTCAGTTGTCCAACAACATTTGGGGACCCATTGAAAGCCTGTATTGCTTAGGGGTGATGTGCTAAAACCTGGGTTGACTCTTCGGTTCTGTTTTTTCAAAGTCAGCTCAGTCTTCACAATCTTTTAACCAACAGATTGGCTGATAATATGTTCAGTAAGGTCACACTCTGGCTGATAGTGGTCAGTGGCAATACACTGAGAGAAACTCACTGAGGAGGAAAGAAATTAATATCCATCCAGTTACCATGAGTTGCTTGGTCCTTGACTAGAGCTGATGGGAGCCTCCTGGAACACTGCCCCATGGCTTTCAGGAAGCAGAGGGCTCTGGGCTCCATCTTCCACTTATAACTGTGGTCTCAGAAGTATTGTACTCCAAGAGATATACTCTCTCCAGACAAGGAAGGAAGTATTAGTAGAGATAGAATGCAGAAATTCATATCATTTTATTCTGACCTCAGGAATTTGATTTTAGGTGTCTTGCAGACAGGAGATCTTTACTGGTAATGGTGGTGGAAGAATTTTGCAAAACTGCATGCAATCTACCTCGTTTCTCAGGAGAGCCATTAAGATTGGAGTGAGTTACATCAAAATCTGAGCAAATGGAATGGCTTCAAGACACACTGAAAGAATGCTATGACACAGGCCTGCTTATGCTTTTCCCTGGATGGTATTTTTTTTAAGTTAATCTCCAAAATATCTTCAAGTCAAGTTTTGTGGTATCTTCATAAAACTTATCGGCTAGGCATATTTCACACTGTGGAGTATTTCAGTCAACAAATCAAAGCCAGGAATGGACTCCGGCTTTGAAGAAGGAGGAGACAGTGATGGTCATGGCGGTGGACCTCCGGCAGCATCTCTGCTGTGTATGCACCATGCACCCACAGTGTGAGTGATAAGACCCGATATTTACTGAGTGGCTTCCACATGCCATTCTCTTTCCTAATAAGTGCTTTACAGACACCATCTTCCTTTGTGCTCACAGCAGCCATACGAGGAAGCTGAGGCTCAAAAAGTGAAGTTAGTGACGCCAAGTCCTTTAGGGCTGGGATGTGAACTCCCCTGGGCCGAAGTTAGAGACTGCCCTCTCAGTCCTTACCCTGCTGCCTCCTGTGAAAGAATCGACGTGAATAAACTAATGAGTCACACAGACTGAGATGAGCAGGTTCTAGGGGACACAGAGAGACAGCTCCTGCCAAAGCTTATGACCAGGTTGGGGAGATAAGGCTGGATACAAAGCACATGTAAATGAAATAGGATGGATAACTGGATAGCATGTGGTATAATTGGGGTCACATAATACTGAGGACACGCCCTCTGTCCTGTACCCATGTTCCCCAATGGTGCCTTTCTCACAAGGACCCACAGCTTCTGGATGCCAGTGGAAGTCAACAGGAGTGACATCTTGCTACAACTAAAGATCCCTCATGCCACAGCCAAGACTCAGTGCAGCCAAATAAATAAATAATGAATAAATGTTGTTTTTTTTAAAGAGAGTGACATCGGCTCATATTTATTCCTTGTACTCATCCTATTGGTAAAGAATCCACCTGCAATGCAAGAGACCAGGGTTTGATCCTTGGGTTGGGAATATCCGCTGGAGAAGGGAAAGGCTACCTACTCCAGTATTCTGGCCTGGAGATTTCCATGGACTGTATACTCCATGGGGTCACAAAGAGTCAGAAACGACTGAGCAACTTTCACAGCAACACAGGACTAAGTTTAAAATACATTTAGTTAAGTTTACCTTTAAATGAATTTAAAAGTAAGCTGGTGCAAAAACTTGAATTTGGCTTTTCTTTCTGTTAAGAGGACACACTTTCTTCAGATGTTGAACTGCCTTTGATAATAAGTTTGCCTCTTGAATGATCCATTCCATATTTGACTCAATCTGTCTGCAATGCAGGAGACCCTCGTTTGATTACTGGGCTGGGAAGAACCCCTGGAGAAGGAATAGGCTACCCACTCCAGTATTATTGGACTTCCCTGTGGCTCAGCTGGTATGCGGGAGACCTGGATTCAATCCCTGGGTTGGGAAGATCCCCTGGAGAAGGGAAAGGCTACCCACTCCAGTATTGTGGCCTAGAGAATTCCATGGACTGTATAGTCCATGAGGTTGCAAAGAGTAGGACACGACTGAGTGACTTTCATTTACTTACACTGACCCTTAGCCACAACTGAGTGACTTCACTTTCCCTTTTCACTTTCATGCATTGGAGAAGAAAATGGCAACCCACTCCAGTGTTCTTGCCTGGAGAATCCCAGGGACGGGGGAGCCTGGTGGGCTGCCGTCTATGGGGTCGCACAGAGTCGGATATGACTGAAGCGACGCAGCAGCAGCATCCCATTACATACATGACAGTATCTAGTCCTCACACCAATCCCGTGAGGTAGGGATTATCATTCCCATTTTACAGAGGAGACAACCGAGGCTTAGAGAGGTTAAGCAACTTGCCAGATCTCCCAGTTGAGTAGCAGTGAAGTCGGGATCCAAGCAGTGGTGTGGCAGACCACAAAAGCCTGAAGACTCCCATGATATTGTGTGTATCTCATGTATATATATCACCAGTTCTGGGGTGGCTTTTATTTCTTCCCAGCTGGAATGGGCAGATGAGGGCTAGAGGGCTCAGGAGGGTAACAGTAGCCAAGTCATAGACCTGAAGGTGTTTTCATTATCAGGAAGTTCATGGACTTCCTAGGACTGTGCAATCAAGTGGTTACAGAAATTTCTCTAGATTGGCTTGTCGCAGGACCTAGGAGTCCCGCATATTCCCTGCTTGTATGGTGCAGCTACCACTGGACCAGTTCTGGGGACCAACTGTCTGGGTTGTGATTAAAGGGATAAGAGGAGGTAGATAGAGGACTGTTTTCTATGTTTTGAGTGTGAAGTGAAAGTGTTAGTTGCTTAGTCGTGTCTGACCTTTTGTGACCCCCTGGACTGTAACCTGCCAGACTCCTCTGTACATGGAATTCTCCAGGCAAGACTACTTGAGTGGGTTGCCATGCCCTTCTCCAGGGGATCTTCCCGACCCAAGGATCAAACCTGGGTCTCCTGCGTTGCAGGCAGATTCTTTACTGCCTGAGCCACCAGGGGCTTCCTAAGAATACTGGAGTGGGTTGCCATGCCCTCTTCCAGGGGATCTTCCTGACCCAGGGTCTGAACCCACATCTCTTACCTCGCTTGCATTGGCAGGTGGGTTCTTTACCACTGGCGCCATGTGACTCTATTACAGGAAATTGGTGGTGGCTGAGTACGATTCCATGTACACTCACCTCAGAGACGAATCCCTCTTGCTCATTTTCTACTTGGGAATATTGTGCCGTGAGGTCTGTTGCCTAAGGCTTCCCTGTAATGATTTTGGTAAATGATTCATTCCTCAATTAGTGATGTTTTATTGCTGTACCACAGAGCTTTCTAAACTATTACCTCCTCCTCCTCTGGAAAACATGCACAGACTCACACTTAATCACACCATCCCCACCCTTTCTAGTCTTGCCTCAAACTTCCGCCAGTGCCTGTCTCTCTGGCACAAGTCGGATGAAAGGAGCATGTCAGAGTAGGAAATAAACACGAAAAGCTAAATGCATACTCAAAATAGGGTGCTGGTTTCTGGTTCCAAACATGCTATGGTTGATCCATTGTCCACAACACTGGGTTGTTTTTAAAGCACTGGGAAGGGAGGGATCACCGCCTCAGGAGATGGTGGGCCAGGCAGAGCCATGTGGGACCATTTCCCCCACCTGTGAGTGCACGTGTTTGCAGGTATGTACATGTGCATGCTCAGGACAGGGTGTTTCTTTTGTGGTGCCAATATTCATAAGACAAGAACCCAAAGCTGTATACTAGGGAGGGCATGAGTATCAAATCTAGAAAGTGAAATCCCCAGCAGTTCACTGATCAAGGAGGGTGGTAGGTGAACAGAGGGCAGCACTGGGGTGCAGAGCAATAGGGTGGGACTGGCTGGCTGATGGAGCCCAGCACGTGCATGGGTCTGTCAGCTGCCCAGGCACCAGCCCACACGTTACCTGCAGGACCATCTCTCTCCCTGCAGCATGCAATGGGCTGTGGACTGTTGTAGTTTCACAGGAGACCCAAGGGAACTACCTGTGAGCAGCTGTTACCCCTTAGTCTAAGCTCATACTCGGATGAGAAGGGGAAACAACATTGATGCTCTGGCAGGAGCTCCCACACCTAGTGCTTGGGGCTCGTATGAAGGCACTCGGGGCAGAGAGATGGCATCAAAGGATGAGGAGGAGCCACGGAGCAAATGTCTTTTGGGTTTTCTGTCCAGTTACCTGGAGATGCACTTTCTAGTTTTTTCCTAATTTCAGTTTCCATCAAATTTATACAGATCCCTCTAGCGTATAAATATTCATAACCCTTCAGGATCATCAGCCTCTTTAATATTCTTTGGGTCCTGGCAGAGAAGAGATGGCACAGTCTGTTGGGGCTTCCCAGGTGGGGCCTGTTGTAAAGAACCTGCCTGCCAGTGCAGGACACATAAGAGACAAGAGTTTGATCCCTGGATCAAGAAGATCCCCTGGAGGAGGGCATAGCAACCCACTCCAGTAATCTTGCCTGGAGAATCCTATGGACAGAGGAGCCTGGCAGGCTATACAGTCCATGGGATTGTAAAGAGTCAGATACAACTGAGGCCACTTAGCACACACACATGCACATGTACTAAGTAGTTTTAAAGGGGGCTGTTTACAAAGCTATGGCTGGGCAGAGAAACCACGAGGGATGCTCCGTAGGCTGGGTAGCCAGCGCTCCTACCACAGGCAGCCCTGAAGGCAAAGAGAGGCTGCTGCTGGCACCACTTAGAGAGGGAGGACCCCTGACAAGAGCTGGGGCCATCAGCGGCCCTAAGTGCCGTCCTCTCCCATCTCCTTCTGAGTGTTCCATCGTCCTGAAACCAGAGGAGGTCATCTGTCTGTTCATGCAGCGTGCATCAGTCCACCCCTGGCATTGATGGAGTGGATGCTGGAGAGGGACCTAGAGGGCAAAATGGAAGACCCCCAGCATGAGCATCTACTGAGAACAGCAGGTCTGCTCCTCAGAAAAGTGCCCAAACATGCAAAATGTTGCATATGTTTTCAGGGAGTTTCAGCACTCCTTTCAGCTCATCTCTGGACCTCAGGGTCAGAGTTCTTGACTGAGATTGACAGGAATAGCTTTTTTTTTTTTCTCGATAAAAAACCTTGTGTTCTTCCTAAAGCCTGTAAAGGCCGAATGAACAAAATGGCCTGCACTTGGTACACAGGTCAAGTGAACAGTAAGCAGACGCTTCTTTTCTTGTTTCTACACAACAAAAGAATAAATAAGCCCCTTAGAAGAAAGGGGTGTACTATTCACTATCAGGTGAATAGTATGACCCTACATTATTTCAAGGGAGTGTTTAAAGTGATGGCAGTTTAAAGGAAAATTTGTGGCTGGGATTTACAAGTAAATAGAATCAGCCATAGGAAGGCAGGGTAAGATATAAAGCAAAGTCATTTTCCTCCACTTGGTTTACTGGATGAAAACCAAATGTGTAGGCAGACAGTTGCGAGGATCTTGATTTAACGCTTGGTTGCCTTTTCTCATAAATGCTTTAAAAATCCTCTGGCTCCTTAAATTATTGGCATTCACTTGAAGAAGAAGGCTTACCTAACCCTCAGTTTTAGTTCTGCATTCATTTAGATAATAAAGTGACTTGGGGGTCTTGGCGCCAATAGCATAGTATTCTGCTTAAAATGGTAAAAATGAATGGTTTTACAATTATTTTTATTTTTTTATTATTTTACAATTATATTTTTTTAAAATTGATTTGTCTTTTTATTTTTGGCTGCACTGGGTCTTTATTGCGGAGCACGGGCTCTTTGTTGCTGCAGGCGGGCTTTCTCTAGCTGCGGCAAGCGGTCTCCTCTCTGCGGTGGCTTCTCTTGTTCTGGCTCAGTAGTTGTGGCGCGTGGGCCTAGATGCTCTGTGGCCTGTGGGCGCTAACTTCGTGGATCAGGGACTGAGCCTGTGTCCCCTGCATTGGCAGGAGGATTCTTAACCACTGGACCACCAGGGAAGTCCTTAAATTTTTATTTTATATTGTAGTATTGTTGATTAATGATGTTACTGCTATGTTTTGTTAGTTCCAGGTGAACAGCAAAGTGATTTGGTTATACATGTACGTGCATCTATTCTTTTTCAAATTCTTTTCCCATTGAGGTTATTACAGAATGTTTTTATCTTTCTTTTTGGAATATAATTGCTTTACGATGTTGTGTTAGTTTCCCCTGCACAACAAGTGAATCAGCTGTATGTAAACATACATCCCCTCACTCTTGAACCGCCTTCCCACTGCTCCCCCATTGCAGAATATTGAGAAGAGTTCCCTGTACTTTACAGTGGGTCCTTGTTGGTTATCTATTTTAAATATAGCAGTGTGTACATATCCATCCCAGACTCCCTAACTATCCCTTCCCCCCCTTCCCCTCATAAGTTTGTTCTCTAAGTTTGTGGGTCTGTTTCTATTTTAAAATGACTGGTTTCATTCAAAAGATGTAAGATTGGAAGTTGTTAAGCTTCGGACCTAGGACAGTTGTAGGTATTTGAGAATTCACCTAGATACCAATATTTTGGACATTGCATAATAAAATAAATTCTTCTAGATACAAAATATTTACACTACCTGATGGGTGGTATGAAAGAATGAGGGAAAAAGCAGTGATCAAGCTACAGAACAAAACAAACTTTTTGACTAAATGAAAAGGCAACTTACTGAATGGGAAAAAATATTTGCAAATTATATTTCTGATAAGAGGTTAATACCAAAGTATATCAGGAGCTCATACAACTGAAAAGGAAAAGAAAAAACTGAATAATCTACTGAAGAATGGGCAGAAGATCTGAATAAACATTTTTCCAAAGAAGACATGCAGATGACCAACAGGTAAATGAAGAGATGCTCAATATCACCAAATCTTTAGGGAAATGGAAAGTAAAACTACAATGAGATATCACCTCATACCTGCTAGAAAGGCTATTACCAAAAAGGCAAAAAATACCAAGTGCTGGCAAGGATGTAGAGAAAAAGTATCCCTTGTGCACGGTTGGTGGAAATGTAAATTGGCATGGCCAATATGAAAAACAATATGGAGTGTCCGCAAGAAATTAAAACTAGAACTCCCATATCATCTAGCAGTTTCACTCAATGAAAACACTAACTCAGATATGTGCGCCCCCATGTTCAGTGCAGCGTTTGTACAATAGGCAAAATATGGAAACAGTCTAAGTGTTCACGAATGGATTAATGGACAAAGAAGATTGTGTGTGTGTGTGTGTGTGTGTGTGTAGTGTATATATACAATGGAATATTATTGAGTCATAAAATAGAAGGGAATCTTGCCATTTTGCAACCTGGTTGGACCTTAAGGGCATTATGCTAAGTGAAATAAGTCAGATAAGTGAGACAAATACTATACGATCTCACTTACCTGTGGAATCTATTAATTTTAAAAGAAAAACCTCAGAGATAACAGAGGACAGATTGGTGGTTGTTAAGACAAGGAAGAGGGATTAGCTAAAATGGGTAAAGGGGGTAAAAAGGTGAAATAAGTCATAGGAATGTAATTTACCACGTGATGACTATGGTTAATAATACTGTGTTGCATATTTAAAAGTTACTAAGAGAATAAACTGTAAAAGTTCTCATCACAAGAGAAAAATCATGTATGGTGATGGATGTTAACTAGACTTATTGGAGTGATGATTTTGCAATATGTACAAATATTGAATCGCTGTTTACACTGAAACTTATATGAATTATACCTTAATTTAAAAATGTAAAAGGATGATGCAAGCTATTTATTCTGTTTTCAGTTTAATCATTAGGATGAGGCTTCATGGAGTTTTGTGTAGGTGGTCATGCTTGCTGTGCATCATTTCTTAAAATACTGCTTTTGGTTGCTGTGAGAGTTTGAGATAAAAATCTGGTTTTCCATTATTGCTGGAGCGCCTCAGTGTTTGGTACTTGAGTGTTTGCAAAGGAAAGGAGGCCTTGGGACTTCCCTGGTGGTCCAGGGGTAAAGAATCCACCTTCGAGTGTAGAGGAGGTGGGTTCAATCCCTGGTCAGGGAGCTAAGATCTCACATGCCACAGGGCAACTAAGCCCATGAGAGGCAACAAGGAGCCCACGTGCCGCACTGAAGACCAGTACAGCCTAAACAAACAGAGGCCGCTATTCCCCAGTCCTTTCTCCCTCTTCTGGGTCCAAGATGCAAACCACTGGATCTGAATTGTGTGCGTTAGGTTGCTTCAGTCGTGTCCAATCTTTGCCACCCCATGGACTGTAGCCCACCAGACGCCTCTGTCCATGGGATTTCCCAGGTAAGAATACTGGAGTGGGTTGCCATGCCCTCTTCCAGGGCATCTACCCAACACAGAGATCGAACTCGAGTCTCTTGCATCTCCTGCATTGGCAGGCAAATTCTTTACCACTACGCCACCTGGGAAAGCCCTAATAATGGCTTAAATCATGTGTTAGATGGTTTATAAGTGAGAACCAGGTCGAATACTCCTGAATTGTTTGTCCTTTGACCTATAGAGTCACCTGTACCTTTGACCTTTCCTAGGAGGAGGGGTGGAGGGGTGGGGATGAGCAGCACCAACCTAGAATTCCTTAAATTCCTTTCTAAGGATTTGGAACTACCAGAAACACCAACTTTATTTATGCCTTTCACCCTCCCTAACCCACCATCATGAGGATATTTTCATCCTCCATAGAGAATCAGCCCTGGGGAGTTAACATAAACCACCTTCCCTGGGTTACTGATGGAGGACCCAGCAGACATGGTCCTTGATCTGAGAAGGTGAAGGAGGGAGAGCATCTCTCTGTGCCTTACCCAGACCTCACTGCTTCCGCAGATCACCTTCTCTGAACTCTCATCACAGAAGGTAATTATGTTCATCCAGGCTCCTTTTATAGAGCAGGTGGCAGCCCATCAGGGTGGCAGTATTTCATTCTCCTGAGAGTGGAACTTCAATACAAAATGTCCCAGGAGTCATATGCCATTTGTATGAAAACCCAAAGAGGTTAGAAAAAAGAATGAAAAAAATAAGAAGGCTATTGCTGGAAAGAAGAGAGTTGTTTGCCAAAAGAGGGAACTCAGGCTTAGAAAGTTACTGTTTCAAATTCTTGTATCTTAAAGAGACAGAGAGAGAAAGGGGGAACCCTTGTTAATGAGTTGAGTGACATTTCTCTTTATTAAAAAGTTATAAAGTCTGGGAGTAGAACTGCTGATAGAAAGCTCAGTTATACACAATGGCTTGGTTTTGGTGTTTTGCTAACTATGCTTTTTTTTTTTTTTTTTAGCAGTTTGCATTGAACTGTTAAGGGTTCTTGCAGGGGAAATACTTTTTATTGCTTTAATAAGTAAAACTACTTGCTAAACTAGTTACTTTTAAATATGAATATATACTTAAAATATGTGTATTTTAATATATACATACACCATATATATGTGTGTGGGCTTCCCAGGTGGTGCTAGCGGTAAAGAACCCAAGAGACGTGGGTTCGATCCCTGTGTCAGGAAGATCCCCTGGAGGAGGAGATGGCACCCAGGCCAGTACTCTTGCCTGGAGAATCCCATGGACAGAGGCGCCTACAGTCCATAGGGTCGCAAAGGGTCAGATACAACCTAAGTGACTCAGCACACACACACATCATGTATATGTAGTGTGTATGTGTGATTGATTGGCATTGTCACCATTCATGTTTAATGAAATAGACAATCTATAGCCCTATTGCAACACATCCCAAACACAGTTGACTTAAGCAATTGATTAAAACTTATTTTACTATCTGCCTGCAATGTGTATAGTACTTCACCCTGTGGGGAGAGAGAATCTACTCTCTGCTTTTTAGGAGTTCAAGATGTGTGTGTGTGTGTGTGTGTGTGTATGGTTTTGTCTTTTAAGATCAGCTAGGGTAGAAAGAGAAGTGTGTCTATGCTGTATGCCTTTCCCCAGCTGGGTCATAAAGAAAAGACTCTGGCTCCCTCCCGCTCCCACCAGCATGGCCCCCCAGTTTAACACCAACACCAGGTTCCAGTGTAGGAAGATCACACACACACACCCACACACACCCACACACACACGTACATTATGGCACACCGAGAAGCACGGTCCTCAGGGGAGAGTGTCTGAAAGGGATGGCCTACCTAGACTTGAAAATGCCTTTCCTCTCATCTCAGTTGTAATCAAGCCATTAACTTGGCTTTAATGTGAAGGTTTTGTGGTTCAATTTCCTTTGGTCGTATCCATTAAAAAGGGGGGGTAGGTGGGTAACAGAACTGATTGGCATAGTCTTCGGGCATTTAGCATATATTATTAATACTTAGTATGTATTATTAATATCCCCTACCTGTAGCAAGAACTCTCATGACTTAATCAGTGTTATCCTTTCCTCCAGAATTAGACCATGTGTTTTGTGGTTCCCTGACTTCCAGGTGGGGCTAGGCACACCAAAGAGTATCTGTTAGCACCTTCAAGTGACTTTTGTATTAGCCAAGCCCTTTAAAAATCTGTAAAAACTTATACTTGTCTTTATCCTTGTTTGATTGCTATTGTCACCATTCATGCTTAATGAAATAGACAATTTACAGCCATATTGCAACACATCCCAAACACAGTAGCCGTAAACAATTGATTAAAACTTTTTTTTTTTTAAGTGTCTGCCTGAAGTGTACTGTGCTTCACCCTGTGATGGGGAGATGATCTACTCCTTGTTTTTTAGGAATTCAAGATCTCATTGAAAAGAATAAAATGTGCATTTAAAGCTTCCCAGGTGGCTCAGTGGTAAAGAATCCACCTACCAGTGCAAGAGATGCAGATGTGGGTTCAGTCTCTGGGTCGGGAAGATCCCCTGGAGGAGGAATGGCAATCCACTCCAATATTCTTGCCTGGAAAATCTCATGGACAGATGACCCTGGTAGGCTACAGTCCAGAGGGTTGCAAAGAGTCAGACACAACTGAGCACGCACGTGTACATGCAAAAGGTAGTCTATGAATATATGCCAAATAAATAGTACCAGGAGGGAATTCTATAGATGTGCAAAGAAAGTGGGGGTCATGGTGGATTAGAGTCGGGGGAGTCTTCGGGAGTTTAACTTAAGCCTGTAAAGAGGATTCAGATGAATGAGAGGAGCTAGAGGGTATTTCCCACCGTACATGTTGATAATTGAGAGTTTGGGTTGCTCAGCCCAGGGACTGTGTTGAGAAGGTGGGTCTCATTGGAAGGGTCCTCGATAACCAGGCTTATATCTAATCGGCAGGGGGAACGTACTGATGATCTTGCAGTCCTAATGGATTAGGCAGAAGGCAGATGAACTAGGCTATTGCAGTAGTCAGGACTGGGGTTACTGAGAATCCGAATCAGGCAGACATGAAAAGAAAGCAATGGGTTCAAATTATGGAGGAAGAATTGGCAAGGGTTGGCCAAAGAGTTCACGCTTAGAAGAGCACTGTGGTCTGAAGCATAGTGCCGCTGTAACTCCAGCCTCCATCCCCGACCTCCTGATGGGCAGGATGGCCTTCTGTGTTGGATAATTTCCTGCCTATTGGTGCATAATTTGAAATCTTGTCTGTGTAACTTTCAGATGCCCATTTCCTCCTGAATTTCACAGTACAGTTTCACATCTGATCTCCCGCTGTTTCCTTCTCTCTTCCTCTCTCTCACACATGAATAAATATATAAGCTATATTTGATTTGATAACTGGCTCAAGAATTTCAAGACACATTCCATTCCTGGTTAACTGGAAGCATTTTCAAGAGAACTGAAGCCCATTCTTTTGTTGGCTTTTAATATGGTTTCTATTCTCAAGTAAGACAATGTAAAAGTGATTACTAAAGTTGAGTCTATTGTTCAGCTTTTGATAGTTGTTTTTGAACTCTTGCCAGCCAAAAGACACCTATGTAGTACAGAAGTGAGACAAAAGTCAATAGTCTGTTGACAAACACCTTTACAGTGCTTTTACCATCTATTTATATGACAAAAGTGTATTTTCCTGCATTGAAATATGTTATCTTTATTAATAAAAGTTTACACTCTTTAGTGAATTCTTGTCATGTAAGGCTTTGTATCTCTTTGGGCTATGTGTAGACATTTTCTATCTAGATATATGATATTTATATTCATGAGTTAATTAGCTATATCAGCAAACACTTATTGAGCCCATGCCTGGTATAGTTCTAGGTGATTCAGTACAATGGGACCACAAAGATAAGCTTCCTGCCCTCATAAATCTTCCATTCTGATCAGAGGAGACAGACAATAAATAAACCAGAAAATATTGGACAGTCAAAAAGCTATGATGAAATCAACCAGGCAAAATTCTCGGGGGAAGCATTGTAGCCCCACCTCTACTCATGTAAGATATACATACAAGCACATGTGCCTTGCACATGGGAAGTATTATTGGTGCACCTATTGAGTGAGTAAAGGAATGAATGGATGCATTTATTTTCCTGCTTATAAAACTTCCACCAGTAGACTGTTGGCTCTTAGAAGTTTATTGTGCTAATAAAAGTAATCTTGTATAGTATTTTCTTTCCAAAGAGACTTAGGAGAGAAGTGAGCAGCTGCCTTAGTTGACCCTCTATCGCTGGGCTGACTATGCTCTCTTGCCCTCAGATAATGGAAAAGAATAACTCATCTTTACCTTTCAAGTCTATAGTTCCTTCAGGGAACCTTCCTGAGCCCTACATTGAAATTACAGTTTTTGTGCTTGTCTCACTCTCTAAACTAGACTCCTCCAATGTGGACACAGAAAGTTACTTTCCTAGTGCAACCAAGAAGTGGATGCAGAGGGACCATTTCTGTTGAGATGAAAAGTACCGAGCCTGGCCATTTGCCTGTGTGTATATAGCACTGTGGGCTTGGTGGCTCCGTGGTAAAGAACCCACCTGCCGGTGCAGGAGACATGGGTTCGATCCCAGGGTCAGGAAGTCCCCTGGAGAAAGAAATGGCATCCTCCTCCAGTATTCCTGCCTGAGAAATCCCATGAACAGAAGAGCCTGGCGGGCTACGGTCCATGGGGTCCCAAAAGAGTCGGAATACAACTCAGTGACTAAGCAGCAGCAACAGCATAGCACTGTGTTGTTCCTTTAAATCTCTTCTTCCTGCCCTTATGCAACCTAACCTTTTATTTAGGGAAAGTGAATAAATCATACACAATAAGAGAACACTTGCAAACCAAAATAGTAAAGACTTGTGGAGAAATGCAAGAGAATCTATTGGATGAGTGGGTGGGCATCACCATGGCCTCCTTGATTTGCTTAGTAAGGATCATTGGACCAAAGAAGCTTCTTTGGTTCAGTGGTCCTCATGGAGCAAGTCTTTACTATTAGATGAAAAGCAATTGTTTTGGAGGGCTAGTGTGCAATGGTTTTATGATGTATCTTTTATATGATAGTTCTTATTGTTTTCAGTATTTTAATTGATGTCTTTGATTTCCCCAAAAGCCTTAGATATCTTATGATCTTGAAATGGCACGAATCAGGATTTATAACTGATGCGTATCGTTGTCATTTGAGTGAGGTGGTGCTGCTACTGGGACAGTGGTCATCTGGGTGCATGTGCCCTGTCAATCTAGGAGATGGAAGAGCTTTTTAAAATCTGCACTGTATAAGCACTTTCTCTTGCACTCACCTGCTTGTTTTAAATTACAAAATTAATCCATCCTTAATGAGAGGGATGGCAAGAAAGATGGAAGAAAAGTAAGGCAAGAAGAAAAAAGTTAAACATTCATAATCCCAGCAATTACCGTTGCTATCTCAGTATAACGCTCTAAATACTTTGAGAAAACATTTCTTTTAAAAATATAACAACAGACAAAATTACAATGCCAATTTTCTCACTAACAGGGAACTTACAGGTGAATACATGGTTTTCAGACTATGTTCCAAGAGGTGACAGGGACTGCCCAGCTCAAGAGAACAGGTACCCTGCAGAGAGCCAGGGGCCCATCTAGTCTCTCCTCCTCAGTGCAGCTCTACTCTTATTGGAACATGTTGTATAAGAAACAGTTCTTTTTGGTAAAAGGGTTTCATTGCTCATATAAACAACACTTTGTAAATGAGTATTCTTAGCCACATTAGCATTGATTGACTGGGGTATTGGGTGCCTACTCAAAGTTAAAAACACCTCTGTTCACATGTCCTCCTTCCCTGGATGGTGAGCTTTTGGTTGGCCCTGGAGCAGCCAGCTACTGTGCCCTGCAGAGACTATGGCCACCTCAGTCTCTTGGACTGAGCTGCACAGACAGTTGACCTGATGGATGGCAATCAGATCATACTTGTCCATGTTTGCCAAGGGTGCCATTGCTGGCCCCAGTTCTGCTGAGGATGTGTTCGTTGACCAACAGTTGAGAAGGAGGAACTGCCTGGTGCCAGTTGCTGAGAAGGCGGCAAGGGCAACCTGAGATATCCTGGATTGGGTCCAGGCTGGGAGTCAGAAGGTCATTGGGTGGATGGGAATAAAAATCAGCAAGAAGAATGGGACATATATTTACAAATCACATATCCTAGAAGGGTGTAGTATCTGGACTACAAAAAGAACTCTTCCCACCCAAAGACAAAAATGCAACAACTCAACTTTTCAAAGGGTAAAAGGTTTGAATAGACATTTTCCCAAAGATATATAAATAGCTCAAAGCATATGAAAGGATGCTTGAACTCTTTAGTCATTAGGCAAATGCAAACCAAAACCACAGTGAGCTACTGTTTCACACCTAGGAGAGCTATAAGGAAAAAGACACGGGGCTTTTGTGGTGTTTTGAGTGTTGGCAAGGCTGTGGAGAAGTCGGAGCTTCAGACATTACCATACTGTCTTCAAGGCTCATGCACTTGCAGCATATGCATCAACATCTCACCCTTTGTACAGCCAGATAAGTTTCCATTACAGGGATATGTCGCATTTTGTTTATCTGTTCATCAGTTGATGAACATTTGAGTTGGTTCTACTTTTTGGCTTTTATGAATAATGCTGCCATGAATATGTTGTACGAGGTTTGGTGTAGGTATATGTTTTTTTGATTTGATTTATTTGTTTGTGTATTTTATTTTTGGTTTCACTAGGTCTTTGTTGCTGCGTAAGGGCTTTCTCTAGTTGTGGCGAGCAGGGCTGCTCTCTGGTTGTGGTCTGAGGGCTTCTCATTGCGGTGGCTTCTCTTGTTGCAGAGCACAGGCTTCAGGTCTGTGGGCTCAGTCGTTGTGGGGTGCCAGCTTAGTTGCCCCACAATATGTAGAATCTTCCTGGACCAAGGATTGAACCCCGGTTCCCTGCATTGGCAGGCAGATTCTTAACCACTGGACCATCAGGGAAGTCCCTGCATATGTATTTTTATTTCAGTACATGCCTACAAGTGGGGGGGGGCTTCCCAGGTGGCTCAGTGGGTAAAGAATCCGCCTGCAACGCAAGAGACTCAAGTTCAATCCCTGGGTCAGGAATATCTCCTGGAGGAGGGCATGGCAACTCACTTTAGAATTCTTGCCTGGAGAATCTCATGGACAAAGGAGTCTGGTGGGCAACAGTCCATGGCGTCACAAAGAGTCAGACATAACTGAAGCAGCTGAGCATGCATGCCTACAAGTGGAAGGACTTTGTTTTGTTTTGTCCTGGGTAAATGGGGAGCCACAGCAAGGTTTTTAACATATCTGAAGATCACTGTGGCTGCCTTGTTGAGAAAAGACTGTGGGGTGCACACAGGGGAGCCTAGTCAGAAGGCTATTTTATTGACTTAGATGAGAAATAATGATGGCTCAGATCAGGGCAGAAACAGTGATGGCGGAGAAGTGATCAGACTCTGGATATATTTTGAAGATAGCCAGTAGAATTTCTCTTAAGATTGAGACAAAGTGAGGATATAAAGATTAATCCAAAGATTCTTGGTTTGATCAACCGTAAGGATGAAATTGCCATTAAGTGAGATGAAAAGGTTTGTGAAGGAAGACTAGTTTAGTTTGGATGTATGCTGAGGTCGAGATGTCCGTTAGACATTTAAGAGGAGCTGTCAAGCAGGCAGTTGGATAAATGAGTCTGGGGTTCAGGAAATAGTCTGGTCTGAAGATATAAATTTGGGAGTCATTGGCGTATAGATGGTATTTGGAATCATGAAATTGAGCAAGATCACCAAGGTTCCCATTTATTTTAAGGACAAAATAACATGAATGTGGATAGAATGTGGTAATATTTTTTGTTTATTGAGTTTCAACAATGAGCTCATGTTATAACTGAAAACACGCATTATAGAGAAACTTCTCTAGAAACATATATTTAATGTGGTGACAGTACAGGCACCCAGGGTATTATGTCATTCATTAATGACCTCAGGGGCCCCTGCATCAACATTGTGTGAAATCTCTTTTGTTCTAATCATTCTGTCCGGTTTTTGGTTGTTTTCCTGTTCTTGCACATGTATCTCAGCTTCTGATCGGTGTGAGGGGGTAAGCATGGTGGTGGTGTTGAGATGTTACCACCCCAAAAGTGAGTGGTAACCTTACCTAACTTGACTAATTTGCTTCATTCCCTTGTAGAGAAAGCAGTTTGAGAGCAGAAGGCAGAGGATGGTAAAAAGCACCAACACATTGTTAGATCACTGACCAAATATTGTGTCCATCTGTCAAAGGCAAGTGGGTTGCTGACTAGTCTGGAAATCACCTCGGGGAGGAATAATTTTAGATCTGAGGCCGTGGGGCCTGGAGGAAACGAAGAGGAGGTGGGAAGGAGTCACACTGAAACCTTTGAAAGGACACAAACTTGCTGTCTTCACTCTAGGTAGAGCTAGGATTGGTGATTAAGGCTTGCAAATTGACACCTTTCATTTAAATACAAAGGGACTAAAACTGCAGTATTATATGCAGGGTAGGTTCGGGTGCGGTGCAGCAGCCTTCTCCTAGCCTGCTTTGTAGAGGCTCTGTGATCATTTGTCGGGGTATGACCAGAGGGACACCGCACTGGGTGCAGACCTCTGAGAGCTCTGCCAGCTTACAGATCCTATGATTCTCAGATAGCAGGATTTTAAAAAGAGGGAATGGACTTGGAGAGGGCCTCTGAGAGTGTCCACATTTCTGTGATACAAATAGGCCCTGGTCCTTCAGAGGATTATAGTCCAACCTGGTATTATTTAACCAGTGAATCCCAGGTTGAAGTGAACGTTTGGGTTGCAACCATACATTCCAAGAGTTAGAGCTGCTGAGTGGTTGGGTGGACAGACCTTGTTTGGGCTGGTTTTTTAGAACTATGCTGCACTTGGGTACATGGACTGTCCTGCTTTCTATAGAGACCTTGGGATTCTTTGTTCTGTTTAACTTATGTGTTCCAAGTGCTAATGCAGTTTAATCCTAACACTTTTAGAAGATTGAGAATAGAAATGTTTAAAGTTTGGATACAAACCCTTGGAGTCATTAAATGTTCCCAGTGAAAGAGACCCTACGATCATGTGGGCCCGTCTCCTTATTTTATAGAAGACCTAAGGGCCCATTGGCAGTTTATCCCAGAGCAGTTAGTTGATTCAAATCTCTTCTTATCCCCACTATAGTTATTTAACCACAGTTACTTCATATTTAAGATTTGGCAACAACTACCATGTGAGAAGTACTTATACTGTGTTGTGCAGGCCATGCACCGCACATGCATTTTCTTATTTAAAATATCACCTGTAAGTGCTGTCTTGGAATATTTATGCTCCAGGAAGACACATCTGCTTAGAATCAATGGTGGGCCAAATGGCTTTTCTCTTGTCTTTCCCTCTGTGTGGGTTGCTCCATAAATGATAACTGGCAAAGCCTCTCTTCACAGCTCCGTGGCCCTCCCTTTGCTTAGAGAATGCCCACTGCCACCAGCTCAGCTGGCATGAGAACTGTGTCGGGTCCCGTTCCCATGTTTCAGTCAATCTGTCTAGAGAACAATGGAACTCCTGAAACATTCTAATGCTCAAATGTAGTATAAAAAGGACAAGAGAAAATGTCAGGTTTCCATGTTTGAACTCCCCCACTGGTGACTGGGGACTCATCATTCAACGGGAAAACTCAGTGCATACCCTAGCATCTCTCAGCATTCTGGTCTCTGGTTGAGAGATGTAACTCTCCTTCCTAGTCCCAGATCTTTGATCTTTTCACATAAGGTTAATATTTGAATACTCTTTTCTTTCCCTGGAGTGTCAGACCTCCTGTCAACTCACCATAAAAACAAGGAATAGATTTTCTTTTTCAACAAGTAAGGACAGCTGTGGGCAAGTGTTGATGATTACTGTAAGAGGGGAATACAAATGTTACCATTACTGAGCGCTAAGCTTTGCTTATTTCTCCAGAAGTCCTCCAGAGTCTCTAGGCTGGGAATCTCGCCCACAGACCTGATAAATCTTCTCTGCCTCCTTGAGGAGCCTCTCATTTGACGTGATAGGGTGCTCTAGCGTCCTCTCCTAGCGGTGGCGTAGTGGCATCGAACCAAATTGCTCTCCTCTCAGAGCTGTGTGTGTTTTCACTCTCCTCACTAATGAGGCCCATATCAAAGGAGGAGAGAAATAGCAAGTGGGCAGCAAATTTGATTCTAGAATTGCAGACCACGAGTGGAGATTGTCAAGAAGGCAGTTCAACAGGGAGAGATACTTCTTGTTAATAAGAACTTCCAGTGAGTAATCCTTTATAAGCAACATTAGAACTAGGTGTCTCACTAGATGGATGTATATTCAGAGATGCATATTGTCTTATATGAAAACCCAGAAGGCTGAATATAAACATCATTAACCAGGTTCTTCTCGGGGCTTGGGAAGAAACTGCCCGAGGGCAGCCTGCTTTCAGTGTGCGTGATATATTCCATCTGCCTGAAGTCTTCCTTTGCAACGAGAAGAGAGGACACTGGTGGGATTGAGATGGGAACAGGTCCAGTGGAAAACCTGCCTTATTAATGGGCTGTGGAGCCTTAATTAATACATTCCTCTTGTGCTTCCTACCAGGGGTGGTTGATAATTACTCCTGGTGTTCCCACCAATGAATGGTTTACCCAGGGGAACATGTGGATTTCAGAGGAAAGTGTGTGCCATTAAATCCAGATCTAAGAGATGAATGAACCTGCATGTCGTCTCCAGTGTTGGAGGCTTGGAGTCTGGAAAGTGTGGTGTGATGATGTGGGGTACCAGGGGCATAGTTTCTGGGAATATGAAACACTGAGTCCAAGTTGTTGAAGAAAGCCTCCCCTTCAGGTCTGAGAAGGTGCAAGAGGCAAGTGCTAGGTTACACTCTGGGGCATTGTTTCCTTTGGAAGCTGGGGTGCTAGGTGCTGGCCAGAGCTCTGGCTCATCTTCCTTTGTGTCCCTTCCAGTCAGTTCTCAGGGGGTTTCATAAGTGCCTGGGGTCTACAGGCACACTGATGCTTCATGTAGAATCCAAGAGCCTGGTGGAGAAAGGCTGTCTCAGGATCAATTGTAATAAAAATAATATTTAATAGTTGACATTATACAACATTATAGAACACCTGGGAGCTTCCCAGGTGGTGCAGTGGTAAAGAATCCCCTGCCAGTGCAGGAATTACCTGGAGACGAGGGTTTGATCCCTGGGTTGGGGGAATCCCCTGGAGGAGAAAATGGCAACCCACTCCAGTATTCTTGCCTAGAGAATCCCGTGGACAGAGGAGCCAGGCAGGCTGCATCCATGGAGCACAAAGAGCTGGACAGGAGTGAGCAACTGAGCCTATTACAGAGCGATTGCTGCTGCCGCTGCTTAGTCACTTCAGTCGTGGCCGACTCTGTGCAGTCCTGGCGGCAGCCTGCCAGGCTCTTCTGTCCATGGGGTTCTCTAGGCAAGAGGACTAGACTGGGTTGTTGTGCCTTCTTCCAGGGGATCTTCCTGACCCTGGGATCGAACCCGGGTCTCCTGCATTGCAGGCAGGTTCTTTACCCTGAGCCATCAGGCAAGCTCTATGGAACATTTACTTTGTCTCAAACTGTGTGCTCAAGGCATCATTTCTTTTAGTCCTCACAGGTTCTATTAGTGTTCCCTTTCAGAGGTGAGAAAATGAAGCTTAGAGAGATCAAGAGAGTTATCCAAGGCTACCCAGCTGGAAATCCAGACCCCTAGAGCTCAAGCCCTGAACGGCTCTGCCTTGTTCCAGAACTGGCTGAAGCGCCTGGACTGTCACGGTCTCTTCCTTTCGTATTGAAATACAGGTGATTTACAGTGTTGTATGTCACAGTCTCTTTACCGCAGATACTTACACCTGTCTTGCAGAGAGCCGGGCAGGTGTAGGAGGAAAGTTTATATCACTAGGAAGAAATTTCTCGGATTAGTTTGGGGAGGATGTGCTGAGCAAGTCCCAGCACATTGCTGCAGGTGCTGTCGCTGGCAGGCACAGACGAATCACCTGGAGTGGTTGCAACAGTGGAGCGACCAGAAGGTTAAAAAGGAGAAGGCAACTTGCAGAGCTGGAACATTAATTTTGCAAATTTTGTCAGGTTTGGTGTGGGAACCCCAAATTCTCATTACAAAAAAATAACTCCTTGGAACTGAATCAGAAAGATTCAGTTTCAGGGGCTTCTTCTGTGGTCCAGTCGTTAAGACTCTGCACTCCACATGCAGGGGTCATGGGTTTGATGCTGGGTCGGGAAAGATCCCACATGCTATGTGGCAAGGCCAAAAAAAAAGAATGTATCTTTTAAAAAAAATTTTATTTATTTTTGGCTGTGCTGGGTCTTTGTTGCTGCGCAGGCTTTTCTCTAGCTGCAGCGAGTCGGGGCTACTCTTCATTGCATTGCACAGGCTTCTTATTGCAGTGGCTTCTTTTGTTGCAGAGCACAGGCTCAAGGGCACCCAGCTTCAGTAGTTGCAGTATGTGGGCTCAATAGTTGCTCTGAGCTCTAACCACAGGCTCACTAGTTGTGGCCAATGGGCTGAGTTGCTCCATTGCATGTGGGATCTTCCTGCATCAGGGATCGAACTTGAGTTTTCTGCATTGGTGGGTGGATTCTTTATCACTAAGCCACCAGGGAAGCCCCAAGAATGTATCTTTTTATATTAGTTTGTAAAATCTTTTTCTCTTCTTTTTCAACTTTTCATAATATATTAGCAAAATATTAATATTAAAATCCATAAGTTAGTTTCCTCACTTCCTCTTTATATTTTTTCCTTCATTCTAATACATTCTCCAATAAACTGTGGAAAATTCTGAAAGAGATGGGAATACCGGACCACCTGACCTGCCTCTTGAGAAATCTGTATGCAGGTCAGGAAGCAACAGTTAGAACTGGACATGGAACCACAGACTGGTTCCAAATAGGAAAAGGAGTACGTCAAGGCTGTATATTGTCACCCTGCTTATTTAACTTATATGCAGAGTACATCATGAGAAATGCTGGGCTGGAAGAAGAACAAGCTGGAATCAAGATTGCCGGGGGAAATATCAATAACCTCAGATATGCAGATGACACCACCTTTATGGCAGAAAGTGAAGAGGAACTAAAAAGCCTCTTGATGAAAGTGAAAGAGGAGAGTGAAAAAGTTGGCTTAAAGCTCAACATTCAGAAAATGAAGATCATGGCATCTGGTCCCATCACTTCATGGGAAGTAGATGGGGAAACAGTGGAAACAGTGTCAGACTTTATTTTGGGGGGCTCCAGAATCACTGCAGATGGTGATTGCAGCCATGAAATTAAAAGATGCTTACTCCTTGGAAGGAAAGTTATGACCAACCTAGATAGTGTATTGAAAAGCAGAGATGTTACTTTGCCAACAAAGGTCCGTCTAGTCAAGGCTATGGTTTTTCCAGTGGTCATGTATGGATGTGAGAGTTGGACTGTGAAGAAAGCTGAGCGTCAAAGAATTGATGCGTTTGAACTGTGGTGTTGGAGAAGACTCTTGAGAGTCCCTTGGACTGCAAGGAGATCCAACCAGTCCATTTTAAAGGAGACCAGTCCTGGGTGTTCATTGGAAGGACTGATGCTGAAGCTGAAACGCCAATACTTTGGCCACCTCATGCAAAGAGTTGACTCATTGGAAAAGACCCTGACGCTGGGAGGGATTGGAGGCAGGAGGAGAAGGGAACGACAGAGGATGAGATGGCTGGATGGCATCACTGACTTGATGCACATGAGTTTGGGTGAACTCCGGGAGTTGGTGATGGACAGGGAGGCCTGGCGTGCTGCGATTCATGGAGTCGCAAAGAGTCAAACACGACTGAGCGACTGAACTGAACTGAATACATTCTCCTGAACTGAAGCTCTTCACTGTAATGGTGCTTTGTCAAGAGGGACAGTCCGTAGTCGGCTTTTTATAATATTTCTCCGTGTTTTATTTCTACTTCCACTCCAAAGATTTCCATTTCCATAGCTTTTCTCTCTTTCCCTTCACTTCTGACTCCTCTGTGCTTGCTTATTAAGTATTCATCATTCTGGGTTGTAATTTTGCTTATTCTGGGCAGTATTCTGAATCTTACCTCACCAAAGAAAGTGCTAGTGAGGTATTGCCCTTTATATACCTGTTCCATCCTACAGGTGCTAATCAGCACCTGATGGAGCCATGTTACTGCATTTACCCAACGTCCAGAAACAGTGGATGAGTGTATCTGACCTTGGTCATCTGTTATATGTACCTCATAATGCTAAAACCAGATACCATGTAGCTTCTCTGATACAGATTTATGTAGACCAGCCCCTCTACTATTCCATGTAGTTTCTGGGATGGATTCCTCTCTGGAGTACTTGGTTTACAAATTGGACTGATGAAAAAGAAATTTTGTTGCACAATGAAACATTTTGAAGCAGTGTTCAAAGACTGGAGATTATTCTAGCTATTTAGAACTTTTTTTTTTTCCTTTTTACTATGAGCCATTAACTCTCTTACTTCTTCCCTCCTCCCTCCCTTCCTTCCTTTCTCTTTTCTCCAAAAAAAAAAAAAAAAAAAAAAAAGCTTACAACAGAGTAGATTTGTGTGACAGAGGGCCCTGAGACTTACTTTCCCTTTCTGGATTAAGTGGGATGACAAAAAAGCAATGCTTTTTTTGCTCGGTATTTTAAGTCTATTTTTACAACAGAAGCCAAGAAGTTAAAACAATGCTGACCAAGTATCCATCAATAGAGGCATGAATGGATAAGCAAAAATGTGGTGTATCCATACAATGGAACAGTATTTGTCTGTAAAAAGTAATGAAATTCTGACACGTGCCCCGCCATGGATGAACCTTGAAAACATATGCTAAGTGAAATATGCCAGGCACAAAGGAAAAAGATTGTACGATTCCACTTATACGAGGTACCTAATGAAAGTGAAAATGAAGTCGCTCAATCATATCCAACTCCTTGGGACCCCATGGACTATATAGCCCACCAGGCTCTGCTGTCCATGGGATTCTTCAGGCAAGAATACTGGAGTGGGTTGCCTTTTCCCTTTCCAGGGGATCTTCCCAACCCAGAGATGGAACCTGGGTCTCCTGCACTGTGGCAGACTTTTTACCCTCTGAGCCACTAGGGAAGCCTAATAGGCAAATTCAGAAAGACTGAGAGTAGAACAGTGATTGCCAGGAGTTGGGGGAGGAATGGTGGGGACTTACTGCTTAATGACTTTTAGTCTGGGAAGATGAAAGGTTTGAAAGTAAATGCTGGTAATGGTTGTTCAATATGAATGTGTTTAATGCTACTAAAATGCACACTTAAAATGTTAAAGATGACAAATTTTATATTATATACATGCTTTACCACAGTGAAAAATTTTATTAAAAAAAAAAAAACAACTCTGTATGTGAAGGTGGCCTTAGGAGAAATTTCTGCAGCTTCTTATAAATTGGTGACCCTGTGTAGCCTTTCTCTGGGATCACAGACCCTGTGAAACAAGATTCTAAGGTGACAATGCTTTGTGGCCCTTCCACATGAGTGGTGGTGACATTTTTTTTCTATTGCTGTGATGAATAAATGAATGAAGGAAGGAGGGAAGATTCCATACTGCTTTGCATCCTGATCAATACTCATCCTACCTTCTAGTTAAATATGAACATTTTTCTTTGCAGCAACCTCCTCCTAGATGTTCTTCTCAAATATACTGGCATTTACTTAGACATGACCTTTGCTAAGGGAGCTTTAAAGAAATCCATATACCTTGATTAAAAATAGAAGACGGTATGCTTTCTCAAGGGTTAATGTAGGCAAAGTGAAGAAATGTTGGTTCTAATTTAAGTGCCTATTTGCCAGTCTCTTTTTGTAACACATTCTTATTTTATCCTGTCCGTCTATTTGGTCTAACACTGTTTCACTGAGCAATTTGTAAAATTATTGAGAAAGTCCAGAATAAAACTCCTGCCTTTTTTTAAATGAGGGTCATATTTGAAGCAAAAGAAGCATCTGTCAATTTGATGAATCTTTTCTAAGAAAAAAGTTGTCCCAGTGTATACAATTGGGCAGATAATTCAAGGGGAAAAAAGAAAGAACATTACATAGAGTACTACGGAAATGGTTTTATACAGAACTTTAAAATACATAAAATAATTTAATTCTGTATGTATGTGTTCAGTCATTTTAGTTGTGCCTGACTCTTTGCAACTTCCATGGACTGTAGCCCTCCAGGCTCCTCTGTCCATGGGGATTCTCTAGGCAAAAATACTGGAGTGGGTTGCCATGCCCTTCTCCAGGGGATCTTCCTGGAATTGAACCTGCATCTCATGTTTTGTAGGCAGGGTCTTTAGCGCTGAGCCACTGAGGAAGCCCAATTTAATTCTCAGTATCTCATTAATGCTCACAACAATGCAGAAAAGTAGTTATTATTTCGTTCTGAAGTTTTAGCTTTCACAAACAGCTCACTAAGGTGATACCAGAGCCTGAATTCATATCTCAAAGTCTACAGTCCTGGGCCTGAGGACTGGGTTAGTTGCAGAGGGTTGGAACCCCATGGTCTCCATCCATGTACACGCAGCCTGAACCTTTATCTGTAAAAACTGAACCAGGGGAGTGTTTTGAGTCCCTTGAAGTGTTTCACCAGTGCAACTCATATTATACCACCTCTTTGTTTGTGAGCTTTGTAAATATGATCCACCATGTATTTCCTAAATGGTCTTTAGCATATGAATTTGAGGTTTTAGATTTGACAGATTTAAATCTGTCAGATTTAAATATGTGCCTTAAACATGGGCTTCCCAGGTGGCTCAGACAGACAGTAAAGAATCTGCCTGCAATGCAGCAGACCCGGGTTTGATCCCTGAGTCAAGAAGATCCCCTGGGGAAGGGAATGGCAACCCACTCCAGTATTCTTGCCTGGAGAATTCCATGGACGGAGGAACCTGGTGGGCTACAGTCCATGGGGTAGCAAAGAGTTGGACATGACTAAGCAACTAGCACTTTCACTTTCAAAAGAGAAAAGTGCCACTGCTAGCACCCACTGTACAATTTGTGGGGCCCAGTGAAAAGGAAATATGAAGTTTCTCATTCAAAATTGATTAAAAATTTCAAGGTGGTGAGAACACAATATTAAACCCAGCACAGGGCTCGGAGTAACTGTGGCCAGTCTTGCAGGTCTGTTGGCTCCTTCACGTGGACCTCGGGGGCTGCTTTGGCCTCTCCTCACCCTTTTAGGAGCAGCCTGGTTGCCTGCCTTTCTCCTTGACATCCTCCAAAGTGAAACCTCAAAGGAACAGTAGTAAGTAGTCCTCAGGCCTGAACACTCCTCTAATCCATATTGTAAAATTGGATGTTTGTGTGTTTTGTCTCTGAGCATGAAAACCTCCCCGTGGTGGAGTGCTTTCTTCTTTCATTGCTTTGGTGGCAACTCTCAGACTCACCTGAAAGAAAGTGAAAGTATTAGTCACTCAGTTGTGTCTGATTCTTTGCAACCCCCTGGATGGTAGCCCACCAGGTTCCTCTGTCCTTGAAATTCTCCAGACAAGAATACTGGAGTGGGTTGCCCTGCCCTTCTCCAGGGGATCTTCCCCACCTAGGGACTGAACCCGGGTCTCCTGCATTGCAGGCAAATTCTTTACTGTCTGAGCCACCAGGGAAGCCAACTTAGGCTCACTTAAGCTTTAAAAAAATCCTCAAAAAAGAGCAGAAGGCTTCTCACCCACCTGACATTTGGCCACAATTTTGGCAACAGACCCCAACAGTAGGTACACTTTTTGAAAACACTACCAAATAAACACTCCTCCTCATGGGGTGGGATGGTATCAGGAGTGAGAGGAGACAGGGTCTGGTTGTGGCATCTCTCACAGCTTTGTCTGAGCAGTGCCACACAGCCCGGTTCCTGAAGGAACAGCCTCTACAGAATGAATCACCCTTGCAGCCTGAGAGGCTGGCGCCTCCTGGTCTGTCCATTCTTGGGATTAGATCTGAACCACAGATCATGTCACTCCTCTGCTGTGGCCCCATCTGTCCCCCGTCTGGATTTTGATGAATGGAAGACTCAGGTCTGGGCTGTAATGGAGACTTAGAGGAGAGTGAAGCATTTTAGCTTTAAGAAGATTATTATAATTATCTCAAGGCACTGACGTGGTGCTCCATTTGCATTTCAGACACTAAAATCAGAGGGCAGATCTACAAGAGGTTAATTTTGTGAGTGAGTCCTTAATAACAGAGGCACCAAGACTTGATTCTTTATGCCTTAGCCTGGGTTTACAGTTGGAAGATGCAGAATATACTGATAAGATTAAAGCTCCTCTGGTGACTCTTGAGCATCCCCAGTGTCTCTGTGGGTAAAGAATTCACTTGCAATGCAGGGGACACAGGAGACGCAGATTCGATCCCTGGGTTGGGAAGATCCCCTGGAGGAGGAAATGGAAACCCACTCCAGTATTCTTGCCTGAAAAATCCCCCGGATAGAGGAGTCCAGTGGGTTATGATTCAAAAGGTCTCGAAGAGTCAGACATGACTGAGTGGCAGCAGTGACTCTTAAGGGAGCCGCACACACTTTTATTTGCAAATAACCTGGACCCTCCATCTCAGAGGACTCCCTGGACTTCAGCACCCCAGAATCCCTCACAGTGGGTCCTATGGATTTGTATGGGCAGGAAAGCAGAGTCTTACCTCCTACAAATCACTGTCAGACATGGAACAGCTAGTCTAGCTTCCACACTCTGGAAGCTAAACCTCATCGCTGATCATCTAGGTAAAAACCACTTACTGATCGTTATAAATACACCCACCATATAGCAGTCCTTTGGCATTGTAGGCATTTTCTTGAACAAACTCCTTGAAACAACAGCCTCAGAAGGACTAATACATCTTTTTCAACCCTCCAGAGCAGATATGAGAATGCAGCATCATTTGTTAAATTGCAATTGTGTGTTACTTATGAATAAACATGGACTGGATTCATGATGCAAATATAGAAAAGATATTTATATCTCATGGAAGTAAACTTGATGGCTCATTTCATTTTAAAATTATCCAATCTATGATCAAGTCCTGAGGTAGAAATCTAAGAGATGTCAGGCCCCAGTATGGACAGAAGTGATTTTGGGATAGCCCGCAAGTGTTAGCCTGTCATTTTCCAAGACAGTCAGATCCAGTACATTTTAAACATAGCACTCCTCCCTCTTGAAAGAGTTCATTTTAATGTTTGCTAAGTTTGAAGTTTTTTAAAGCAGATCTATTTTCCATTTCTGATTCTTCTTTGGGATGTGAGTATGTAATGTCAAAGGTTATTAAGGGAAGAAGCAAACTTGCTGCTCAGAAGGTATCATATGATATAACATAGTGTGACTTAGTTTAATATAGACCAGGACTCTGTTTTTTTAGATACTGCTAATGCTATTTATATTATTCTTTTACTACTAATAATAGCTAACATTCACTTGATGCTTACAATGTGCCTGGCCCTTTGCTAAGAACTTTACACAAATTACTTTACTCAGTTTTTACAGAAACATTTTGAGGCAGATACTGTTAATATCCTAACTCAAAGGAAGAGACAGAGGATCAGAGAGGTTAAGGAACATACCTAGGAACAGCTTGCTAATCAATGACTGACTTGTGTGTAAAGCCCATGTGTGTGCATGCTCGGTCGCTTCAGTTGTGTCCGACCCTTGGCAAACCTACGGACTATAGCTCGCCCGGCTCCTCTGTTCATGGGACTCTCCAGGCAAGAACACTGGAATGGGTTGTTGTGCCCTCCTCCATGGGATCTTCCCGACCCAGGGATCAAACCCATGTCTCTTACGTCTCCTGCAATGGCAGATGGGTTCTTTACCCCTCGTGCCACCTGGGAAGCCCATAAGGCCACATTTATGACAGTTGCACTACTGTCTATAGAATTGTTTGACCACCTGGAATAATTAGCTTCGGCTTACTTGCCCACAATAATGAAATGTTGGCCTGCACCTTGAGTATTGAACTTGGCAGAACACAGTGCTATCTGTGATTGATTTGTGATATCTGTAATGGGTAGATCCAGGGAGAGCAAAGATGAAACTCAAGTAGCCATTCCCATGTTGGTGGTGGTGGTTTAGTCCCTGAGTCGTGTCCAACTCTTACAACCTCATGGACTGTAGCCTTCCAGGCTCCTCTGTCCATGGGATTTCCCAGGCAAGAATACTGGAGTGGGTTGCCACTTCCTTCTCCAGGGGATCTGGTTATTCACAAAGACGAGGGACTTCTGTGTGGACCACAGAGCATCTGGATTTCTGTAGAACACGTTATTATTACACAGTCTGTATTTGTATTTCTAGCCTGTTAGTGGCTACTTGCTAATAAAAAGTAGACATTTCAAATGAGTGTCTTATCAAAAGCAATGCCCATTTTCCATTAATCCTACTTTTGGATTTGTTTTCTTCCTCAATATTGAATCCTTGGAAAATGGTATGTATGATGAAAAATATTTGAGTGGTTTATTGCTATATGTGAACCTTTCTATCAAGAATCCCAGGTGCTTGTGGTTTCCCTGTTTGTGAAGTACATTGCTAGCTCCAATTGTAGGTGGGGAAATAAAAACAGAACAAGTAAATGCTGTTTCAAAATATCTGTAATATTGGCAAATAAATCGGATCCTCATCATTCTTCATTTTTACGGGAAATTCAAACACATATTCACCTCTTCAGTGATGAAGAATTTTTCCTCTTTCATTTTGTTGCTTAGATTGGCATTTGTCCCATGAGAAATCATTGAACAGATTTAATTTTGTTTATTCTTTCTTTTGAGACAGCATATTTATGCTCTGCCAGAATTATCCAAAGAATGAAATGAATTTCAACCAGAGATGTAAAGACCTAAAAAATTTAGGTCAAAGCTAACATATAAGTCTCTTTGTCTTGCTGACATCAGTCTTTCCACAGTTCTCCTCTGAAAAGAAAGAACTATATATTGGTATTTCAAAATTAAAAGTAGCCCACATTACTGACTGCGGTTGTTTCCTGTTACTCTGATAGAAAAAACATCCATTTTCTTTGCCTAGGGCATTTTGCTCTTATCCAAGACAGCTGAATAGACACAGGTCACCTAAAGTTCTGTACTGGAATCAGCGTATGGTGACCTAACCTGGGATAGACTGGAAGAGTTGGCCTGGGGAAAATGTTACTATAACCTAAGGAGGAGGCACTGGCCTCCAGAAGTTCTTTATGGAGGACAGAAGACAGGGAACCCTAAGCAGGACAATGCATTTAAAATCTAGTTAACTGAATTCTGGATCAGGCCTTTCCCTCCTGAGTAATGTTGGCTAAATTATGAAATTTCTCTTGACCTGTTTCCTTAATTATAAACTGGAAATAATAGACCAGAAAATCTCAAAGTTCCTGCCAAGTCTAGGAGTGTGAGGATCCTGTGATCCTCTGTACCCAGGACCCTCCTGGTGTCTGCGCTCTCAGGAGGGCAATGAAACAGCAATCTGGTTTCACTCTCTGCATATTTTTGAGGGAGGGGGGTCATTCCCACTAAGCCCCATGAAGGCAAGGGCTGAGCACTGTCAGCTGTTTTCCAGGAAGCAGTTTTTAAGCCCTTCACAAATGTCAGAAATGCCACTTCAGTGGTTTCTCTAGAGTCTTGAGGTGTTTCACTGAAGCAGCATTCAGGCTTTGTAATATTTCCTTTGCTTAAGGTGATATTATAAGCTTTGTATACTTTCTTCTGATGCAGAGGGGGAGGAGTTCAGTTCTCTTGGACATGGTTCACCTGTCAACTTAGACCTTTCAGAACCTCAGTTCTTCTTGTGTGCAACTAATAAGAGAGCGTGGTTAAATGGGGCCATGAAAAAGCCAAGATTACCATACTTCACATGATATTTTTAAAGAAAAACAAAGATGAAAAGCCAGAGCAAAGGATAAAGCCATCATGGCCACTAACGTCCTGCACTGACTTGTGAAGCAAAGGATGTTTTCCAAACTGACCTAGGCCGATTTGGTTAACTGTAGTTATTTTTGGTAGATATGATAGCCTCCCATAGTTCAAGGTAAGTGGGTCCATAGGTTTCCTTCCACAAACCATTTCCAGGTGATGTTATGAAGAAAATAAATCTTAAACTAGATTCTGCCATAGTTATAAACATGTGTTAGCAAGCCAGCAAAAAGTTATTCAGTCTATTTTGTAAACGCAATAAAGAGCTAAATCTTTGTCCTTTTAGGTACATACTCCTACAGCACCTTGCATAAAAGATACGCTAGAGGCAGGTGTATTTCTTGGCTGACGGTGTGATCCATCTAGTTAAAGTTGGGCAAAAAAAATACACGTGTAAGGATCTGAACAGTAGACCAATTGGAGTTCTAATCTATAGGCTCTTTTGGCTTGCTGTATTCCTACATACTGTTTGTGTAAGAGTACCTACATACTATTTCTAGCCAATCCACATATTTTGAATACAATCATTTTCACCAAAGATAAACCGCTTCTAACTTGCATTGCTTTAATTATCAGTGTCTCTGCTGTTGACCAGTAATAAAGATAGCCAAACCAATTTTAGTAACTGCTTCAGGACTGCTACCTGCCAATTAGAGCCTCTCAGATAATAACTTGGACTGTCATAGGCACTGGCCAATCTGGACAGATTCTGGTCTCAGTCTATGCTAAGTTGAGGAAGGCCCCTGCTGAGCCAGAGTTATGTCAGAGAGCTGCCAAGGCAGTAGGGCTTGAGTAGCTAAGATCTGAGAAAGAAGGGAACTATAGCGAGTTGAGAAGATGCTTTTTTCTCTCAGGTCATCTGCTGAGAATGTAGCAGACCTTTTGACAATATCATGGAAATTTGAGTTCAGAGTTTTCAAGGTAGACGGGACTTGAAAGGTCAAAAGCCTGAGAGAAGGAAATTACAGAAAAGTTAGCTAGATACTCCAGTATATTTCCTTTATATTATATTTGAGAAATATTACTGTACAGAAAGGGGAGACTAAGGAGCTAGGTAAAAGAAGGAAAACAATAAGAACTGAATAGAAGAGTTTTCAGCACACAGTGCTGACTAAAAAATATTGCCAGGCAAAGCCCTTCAAGGAGAAGAGGCCCCAGGAGATACTATTTTGGGATTTTAGAGAGCTACACCCTAGGAGTAAAGGTAAACTCAAATTAGACCCAGCCATACAAAAAAACTAACGTGAGTCTTTGATTGGGTTGTGGTGTTCACCCCCCCTTCTGCCTACTAGATGATAGGGTCACTGAAAGAAGGGAGTATATTTAAGAGTCTCTAAAGTTCTCATAAATTTTTTCAATAAAGAATGACCAGGCATACCAGGAAACAAGTAAAAGAAAAAAAATGCTTTGGAAAAAACTCCTAACCATAAATGACTCATTTATGGTGTTATCATTCATAGACTTTAAAATAACTCTGATTGGTGTATTTAGAAAATAGATGACATGATGAATTTCATTAGAAAACTGGAATTTTTTAAATTTCATTAGAAAACTGGAATTGTTAAATAACAAATTGAAAATTCTGAAGCTTAAAAAATGAAATAATGGATATTAAGAACTCAACAGATGTGTTTAACTGCAGATTAGATGCATGACAAGAAAGATTTAGTGAAAATGGAAGACAGATCGGTAGAAAATATTCAAGTGGATGCATGATGTACAGAGAGCAAAAGGATGAAAATACAAAAAAAAGGCACAAGAGACATAACACGCATGTACATGTTATTCTACATCACATGTGATAGGCATTCCAGAAGAGAAGGAATAGGGCAGGAATGGTATTTTCTGAAAATGATCAAAAACGTGGATTCAAGAAGCCTGCAGGTCCCAACTAGAATAAAATGTAGTAAAACTGCTGAAAACAAAATCAAAGGGAAAAATTGTGAAAACAGCTAGAAAAAAAAAATCATTAATTTCAAAGGAGCAACAGTAAGACCAATAGCTCACTTCTTAGAAGAAACAATGGATGCCAGAACACAGTGGAATTCATATTAACAGGTTGGAAGAATATAACTGCCGAGCTAAAATTTCATAAACCCAACCGAAATAGTCATGAGAAGTTGATGTGAAATGACATTTTAAGACAAACAGAACTTGAAAGAATCAATCACTAGTGCTCTAACATTAAAAGAAATACTAAAATATTTCTACAGGTGGAAAGAAAATGATCCCAGAAATGCAGGAGGAAATAGAGAGTGACAGAAAGGGTGAATATGTGCCTAAGTTGAACTATATTAAAAATATAAAATGAATTGATGACTGGATAGAGAGGTGAATAGATAAGTGGTAAAGCAAATATAGAAAACTGTTGATTAGAAAATCTGAATGAGGTTGTTCACTATATAATTCTTCCACTTTTATTTTTGAAAAATATCATTTTAGAATAAAATGTTGAGAAAAATATATGGACAAATATAAAGGAACATTTATCACACAAAACAGCAAAAATGGAATCTTATGGAGTCTGAAATATATGTAGAATTAAATGTATGGCCAAAAAATGCAAAAAGTGGAAGAGGGCTAAATGGAGTTCATGTGTTATATGGTGACAGCAACATCTGGAAGTATTAAAAGTCATAATTTTACTATACTATAATAAGTCAAGGGCGTGTACTGTAATCTCTAGAGTAACTAGTAAAATAATACATAGAAGGGGGAATAGAATGAAAGATTCTTGACTAATCTAAGAAACGGGAGAGAAAGGGGACCTTAATAACAGCAGGTGGACCAATAGAAAACAATTCTAAGATACTAGCTAAAGAAACAAACATATCAGTAAATGAAAACTGACTACTCCAACTAAATGATATTGTCACACCACATTAAAAAAGAACAAAAACGTCTAACTATATACTGCTTGTGAAAGCCACTTCTTAAATATAAGGGCACAGAGAAGTTGAAAATAAAAGAAACGGTAGAGAAGGCAATGGGAACCCACTCCAGTACTCTTGCCTGGAAAATCCCATGGACAGAGGAGCCTGGTAGGCTGCAGTCCATAGGGTTGCGAAGAGTCAGACACGACTAAGCGACTTCACTTTCACGCATTGGAGAAGGAAATGGCAACCCACTCTAGTACTCTTGCCTAGAAAATCGCAGGGACAGAGGAGCCTGGTGGGCTGCTGTCTATGGGATCACACAGGGTCAGGCACGACTGAAGTGACTTAGCAGCAGCAGCAGCAACAGAGATACATCTTATAAATACTGACCAAAATAAGCTCGTATCGAGAAAATAGACTTTAAGGGAAGAATCGTCATTAAAGATAAATAGAAATATTTTATAACAATTAAAGGATGAAGCCGCAGGAAAGTTACAATTCTAAATTTGTACATATCTAACAACATGTCTCCAAATGTAAAAAGCAAACATATGGCAGAATAAAGAAGATAAATACATCAATCTATAATCATAGTGGGAGACATAATCACCACTGTCTCAAGAAATAACAGAACACACAGACAAAAATTCAGTAAGAATAAAGATCTGAACAATTATTATTAATTTATTTTACCTTATTGATATATATTGACCATTGCACTTGGTATTGACACAGTACAGTTTTTTCCCAAATTACCAAAATTGACCCATTCGTTGGCTTATAAGGCAGATCTTGACAAATTTCAAAGATGAAATTCATTCAGAGTAAGTTTTTTTTGAACAAAGAGAAGCTAAGCTAGAAATCAATAACAAAGGAAACAGAAAAATTCCCCAATGTTTGGCAGTTAAGCAATCCACCTGTAAATAACCCATGGGTTGAAGAAGAAATTTCAGTGAAATTAGATGATATTTTGAAATTCAATGATAATGAAAATTCAACATATGAAGTGCTAACCAATCATCCTTGAAGTGTGTATTCCTGATTAAGACAGTTTTAATGTTAACTGACTTTCCTATGGTGTAAATTAATGTTAACTCACATGTATATCACACCATGTATGCTGAAAGACTGCATTTTAAAGCAAATTGCTGACAGGGACAAGAATGGAGATGATTATAGTAATGCCAGTGCTTTATGTGAAATTTCCAATTATTAAATAAAAATCAATTATTAGTTGATGCTATTTTAAAACACACTTGTTCTATCATATTCATCCATCTAAAAAAATACAAAAATACAAAATATGAAAACAATGCACATATAATTTCCAAAGTGACTTCTCAACATTCAGACATCATTTATTATCCATCAAATTGCCACATTCTTTCATTTCCCTGTGTATCTCTTTTACCATGTGGAAGTCTTCCTAGAAGCTGGGTGAGGTAGAAGGGATGAGAACCTGGGCTGCCCTGCTATATATTCTAATATTTTCAACCCGATGGCTTTAGTGTGATCGGAGAAGCTGGAAATTGAATCAGAAACCTCAGGGGCAACCCAAGTGATGAGTCAGCCTGGCTGTGAAGGTTATCACTGTTGGCTTCCTGTGCTTAATTAGAAGCTAGTGGAATACCATCATGTACTCTACCAACAAAAACCTTCACTAGAGAAGCAACTGGGTTGAGGAAGAACATGCCCAAAACAGAGTTTGTGAACCATAACTGAAAACTGTTTATCCACAGCAGCCACCAGCAAAAGCTAGGGTGGGAGAAAGCGCAGCCATTGGCAGTCTTCTCACGGAGCCATGTGTGGGCAGGGGGCAGCTTCTTTGAAGCTCTATCTGACGGCATTCAGTTTTGTTCACTGGGCTTTCTTCCTGAAGAGATATTAATAGTTTAAATCTGCGTGGATTGTCAAGTTTTCTTCCTCTCAATAATATACTCATTAATATTTGACTTCCTTTCAGCCTGGAATTTTCAATAATTTAATAGCTGCCCTCGCCAGCTGCCTGTGAGGAAGACCTGTCTTGCCCATTGCCTAGAGGTTCTGTGTGTCCACTGGGCAGCTCTGAGAGCAGCGGGCAGAAAAAGCAGGAGCAAGTCTGGTCTCTCTTCACTCCTCTCTCTTGCCTACCAATGTTTCCTTTTCTGGCTCACATTCTTCTTTGCCTCCATTTTTCTGGGTCCCTGGGGATGTAATATCACTAAGTCCTAGGCTGACTATGAAGATTCATCTTTGATGGTCATAGGATGGAGGTGGCATTTTAGCTCCAGAAAGAAAGGAGACAGAGCTGGTTGAAGGAAATGAATTTCACATTTATCTTCCCTCTGACTCTTGTGTAAGTTGCAAATCAGTGAATTCATCCTCTTCTTGTTCAGCATCTTGCCACCCTGAAGCCCCTTCCCGACTCTTCAGAATTCCTTCTGTAGTCAAGTGCAGTGGCGGAAAAGTCAAAGTTTTGTGTGTTCGTGGGAAGAGGGCGGAGGAGGCCAAGCAGGTGCTTTAGGGAAGCAGACTCAGTCACGTGCACAAGACGGCAGGTGGCCCAGCTTGTGTGACTACGGCAAGAAGAACTCACACTGCATTTTTGTACCAGGTTTTATCGATGTCGAGTGTCTCGTATCAGTGCTAGCAGTGGCTCTTGTTACCTGTGCTCAGAGAGAAAGGTGTATGGAAGCTCTAAACTGCAGACAATTCTCAGTGTCCTAAGAAAGCACCAAATAATCGTAGCATGTGTGTGAGTAAAGGTGGGGAGTGTATCCTTTCTGGGAGAGGGTTCTAACACTTTACAAAAATAATCTAGGTTAATCCAACATCATCCGAGTATCATGAGGTTAAATAAATCAGCCTAGATAGACTAAGAGATAGAGCCAAGGCTGTGCAATGAATTGAGAAGAAAAGTCAGATGAAGATACAGTCCCTTCTTCATACTGACTTTTTCTTCCCATATTCCATGGGAACTAAGCATAATAGATGATTATTATTTATTTTTTATTTTTATAATAAAATAATATTATTATCAGAAAAATATTATTTTCTGATTTTATTTTCATTGGACAGGTTAAGCTGGCTAAATTAGCTGGGGGTACATGCCTGACTCATAGATAAATAGGTAACTGTCAATGGTATAATTTTTGTAATCCAAAAACTTTCCACTCACAGATTTTCTATAATTTACTGACAAATAAATCCACGACCCCAGGAGGCAGAGACGACAGCATTGCTTCAGAAAGCACATGTTTCTTGGAAATAGCTTATTAGTGCATATGGCTTTCAGATTAACCAGTTGATGTCCTGGGCCTGCAGGAATGGAAGACTGGGCAGAAGCCTTGTTTTGTTGGGGTTTTGCTCTTGGTGTTCAGGCTGGTTGGTCTGATGCCCGGTAAAGTGTGGAGTCCATAACGGACACCAGGTAAGCAGTGTGGAATGTGTGACGAGGCCATTTTCCTTGAAGGAATTCTCCCTCCCTCAAGATTCTGCCGAGGCTTAGCCACGGCGGGAGCATCATTTTCTCCCCTGTCCTTTGATTTTTCAGTGCTAACTGTTTCCGCCTGGGTGGCTGCATGCCCTTAAGTAGACTGCAGATAGATGGCCCCCACTCTTGCTAAGAATATGGCAGTTTAGGGGACTACATGTCTTAGACATCCATTCTCTAAGCCCCAGAACAGAGGATTCAGAAACATTCCTCCCAGTTCTGAAATTCCTTAGGATGAAGTTGTCGGTTTACTTTGGGGAACTAAAAAAGTAGGGCATTTCACCAGGGTGCTGACTTTACACCTGTGAGCTTGACCAGCTCAGCCCCGAGAGTGACATTTGTCCCAGGCTTCAGCTTTCTAAAGTGATTATTTGACTTGAAGAAAGAGTATTGACCATTTGGCCCACATCCTGATTCCTAACTAAGACTCACTTGCCATAAATATATCTCACATTTGAAAATTGAGTTCTTCACACATTCTAAGCTTTCTGAGTTGGAAAAAATACATTACTTTGTAAGTACAAAAACTGTAACACTATATAACCCCAACAATAGGTTGAACATTGGGTTTCTTGTAAATAACATATTAATAACACCTGGTATGATACCTGTGAACATGCTCGGTGCCTGAAGCAAATTGGCAGGAGCGTCTTCTTCTTTTGCCAGTAACTTGTCAAAAACTCCCAAACTCTCAGAAGAACATCCAGGACAAGGTAGCTTACTTAGCATTCAGACTTCACACAGGCAAGGGCTGGCTCCTGGCCAACTTGAAAAGCCAAGTTGAATTAGAGAGGGAATTCTGAAGAGTTGGGAAGGGACCTCAGGATGGCAAGATGCTGAATAAGAATAGGATGAATTAATTGATTTGTATCTTAAGGAGATCAAAGCAGTCAATCCTAGAGGAAATCAACCCTGAATATTCATTGGAAGGGCTGATGCTGAAACTCCAATACTTTGGCCACCTGATGTTGGAAAAGACCCTGATGCCGGGAAAGATTGAAGGCAGGAGGAGAAGGAGACAACAGAGGATGAGATGGTTGGTTGGCATCACCGACTCGATGGACATGAGTCTGAGCAAACTCCGGGAGAAGGTGAAGGACAGGAAGCCTGGCATGCTGTAGTCCTTGAGGTCTAAAAGAGTGGACATGACTGAGTAACTGAATAACACCAGTCTTACACAAGAGTCAGGGTGAGGATAAAGGTGAAATTCATTTCCTTCAACAGCTTGGGCTTCTTTCTTTCTGGAGCTAAAATGCCACCCCCTCCCCTTGATGACTGAAGAGGAATCTTTATATCCAGCCTAGGACTTTGTGATTTCATATCTCCAGAGCCCAGAAAGGATGGCAGGCAATGTCAGGTCACTTATAGATATTCCTAGAGGAAGAATGAACCACTTAGCCCACTGCAGGCAAGGTGTTCAGGAGGGATTGGACACTGCCTAACAATTAAAATAGAGACTGAGCATATGTGATGTGCCTGCCAGGCACTTTAAGTTGCTTTATCTTAGACGTCCTGGCAATCTTTGAGGTCAGTACCATTATTCACAGATAAAACAGTAGCTTAGAGGACTTCAATAATTTACACAAAGCAATCTAGGGCGATGTTTGATGGAGGGGACTCTAAAACCACATCGAGTGTGTCTGAGTCTTGGCTTTGCCACTTAGCTGTGTGACCTGGAGAAAAGCTCTTAGCTTGTTTGTTTCCCTTTCCACATTTGTGGAATACAGATCATAATGTTATGTTCTACACAGAGTTGTGCATGTGTGCACACCCAGTCACTCAGTTGCCTCTGACTCTTTGTGACCCCATGGACTGCAGCCCGCCAGGCTCCTCAGTCCATGGAATTTTCCAGGCAAGAATCCTGGAGTGGGTTGCATTTCCTCCTCCAGAGGATCTTCCCAACCCAGAGATGGAACCTGAGTCTCCTGTGTCTCCTGCATTGGCAGGCAGATTCTTTACCACTGAGCCACCTGCATGGGAGATACATAGCTATTGTGATGTGGATTAAATAAACGGACACATGTAAAGCCCTTGGACAGGGCCTGGCACATGGCAAGTGCTGTTCAGTATCTGTTGTGGTGGTTGCTTGTTTTTAGCTGTGCTGAGAGATTTGAACCTAAATTAGTTTGATGCTAGAGTTCTTTGTCACTTGTTTTATGATTTTACAAATGCAGGTGGAGTAAATTTCTTCTTTCTCTGGCATCTAAAACTAGGTGATAATCCTGCTTTAGCATACAAAGGTATCGTGGCAATTCATATTTGTCTATAGAGAACTTTTTAAAGAGAGGGAAATTGCCATACTGCGCTAGGAGTTAGAATTCATATCAGAATTAGATTTTGTGAACTGAAGTATCAACGATTATCTTTTTTTCCTAAGACTAGCCAGATATTTAGAGGCATCTAGCAGTCCAAAATAATGCTGTTCCTTTACCAACACATGAATGGAGGATTGTTGAGCTTTTTGCTAAATTTGGCCTGGCTACAATTCTTTCTGTAGAACTAGCAATTGCTTAATCACACACACATTGTGTTTCCCCGATATGTTGGTAACTGCTGCCCTGCACGTGCATAGGATGCCAGCTGTACCTCAATACAGTTCTCTGAGCATCTGACCATCGAGGATCCAACTAAGGTAGCGTGCCCTTCAGAGGAGAAGAACTCCAGACCCAGGACAGATAACTGCATTTTGCTTTCCTCATAAGAAGGTCATTTTGTCTATTGTTTTATAACTACTTGATATGAAAGGTCATTATAGCATGATTTCTTCCAATAAGAGATTTTAAAGTTAATAAAAAAACTAGATAAAACATGTACTTTCTTACCATTTTTTCGAGACCAAGGTATATCGGGCTGTTATGTTTAAAAATAAGCAGCAAAAGTTATTCTGGAAACCATGAGCTTCGTTTATGTTGAACCTGCAGAAGATCAAAACTAGGTCGGTCTTGTTCCAGGCCCTTTGTGCCTGTTTGTTTAGTTGAATGAGTGAATGAATGAAAATAGTAGTTATGATTATAGACATTTGGGTTTCCCAGGTGGTGCTAGTGGTAAAGAAACTGTCTGCCAGTGAAGACGTGAGTTCGATCCCTGGGTCAGGAAGATTCCCTGTAGTAAGGCTTGGCAACCCACTCTAGTATTCTTGGCTATTGAATCCCATGGACAGAGGACCCTGGCAAGCTACAGTCCATCGGGTTGCAAAGAGTCAGGCACGACTGAAGTGAGTTAGCACACACATAATCTGAGCATGCAGAAATGCCTCTGGATATGGAAAGAGAAGTAAAATGACAGAGGGATGAAAGAACACAGGACATTAGCAGGTACCAAATCCTTCCTTGTCATCAGAGAGGTCTTCCTGAAAACCTTTCTGTGTTAATTGGAAAAGAACTTTATGCTAAGCTCTTTTCAAACTACACACGCATTGTCCTAGTTTGTCTTTTAAACATTAGATCTAGATTTTCATGTATCATTTTCCCTCATGCGTATATCTAATTAACACACAGCTTTCATGTCTATTTGGCTGTGTATGGTATGAATTAGATTTTAATTTTTGTAAGGTGCCAAGATATTCATGCTTTCTTTGGGTGGTGCTGACCACCCCGTATATACCATATGTCGAGTGAATTTTTAAGATACTGACTTTTCCCAAATTCAGCACCTACATTCTTGAAAGCACTTCCGTTTCCCCCACACAGATCTAACTAAATATCAGAGGTATTTGACCTTTCATTTTAAAAAATGTTTGATGTTCTGACTATTTTCAACAAAAGATCTCTGTTCTCAAATTCATTCTATGGAGAGAATTCCTCAGTTCTTTTGAGAGGGATGAAAATCCTCTCTTAAGTCCACCAAACTGAAGATCAAGGCCTCAGAGCCCCACTTATCCGCAGAGCAATCATTGTCCAGGAGAGAAGGCTCCCTGATGATAGGGCTGCTTCCACCCCTGGATGGATGGGTGGATTCGGAGTGAGGACTGGGGAGCTTTGCTCTTGGGTCTGCTGCAGGGTGGCTGTCTCGCCTTGTGAAAGTTTGAACATCGATCTCTCCTCCTATGGCTTTCCAGCTGGCTCAGTAGTAAAAGAATCTGCCTGCCAATGCAGGAGACACAAGAGATGAGAATTTGATCTCTGGGTCAGGAAGATCCCCTAGAGGAGGAAATGGCAACCTGCAAAATTCTTGCCCAGAAAATCCCGTGGACAGAGGAGCCTGGCAGGCTATAGACCATGGGGTTGCAAAAGAGTTGGATGTGACTGAGCACAGCACGGCTCTTCTGTACAGCTCTTGTAGTTTTCCTAGCCAATTCAGCTGTTATACTGTGGGATCTGACATCGTGTGACTCTACCTGGGCCCACCGCAGGCATTCGCCAGAGGTGTGTGCAAAGGTTTTCTAGAGAGGATTGCCAGTGGTCCTCTCCTGAGTGGCCAAGTGCAGCAGGTGCAAGAGCTTCCCAGGGAAAGGAACCTGGCCCTGCTCTGGTCATTTTCTTCTATCCCGGCTGCTGCTGCTAAGTCGCTTCAGTCGTGTCCGACTCTGTGCGACCCCATAAACGGCAGCCTACCAGGCTCGCCCATCCCTGGGATTCTCCAGGCAAGAACGCTGGAGTGGGTTGCCATTTTCTTCTCCAGTGCATGAAAGTGAAAAGTGAAAGTGAAGTCACTCAGTCGTGTCTGATCCTCAGCGACCCCATGGACTGTAGCCCACCAGGCTCCTCCGTCCATGGGATTTTCCAGGCAAGAGTACTGGAGTGGGGTGCCATTGCCTTCTATCCCTAGAGGCTCCTTAATAAAATAGCAATCTTCAAGCTTTCAGAGCTGTCCTGTCCCGTCTGCACACCATCTGAGCATGGCTGGTGAGGACAGGCCAAGAAGGCAGGGCTTCAGCCATGGGAGACAAGAGGCCCTGAGCCTGATCCTTTGGGGAGCCTCTGCCCGCCATGGCTTCTCTGCTCTTCTGGGAGCAGATGGCCGGTGCTAGGGCTTCCGCTCCAACTCCCCCACCTGCCTCCCTGTGCACTGTCCTCTCCCTTCCTTTTTCTCTGCTCTTTCCTTCCCTCCCCTTCTCAGTTGAAATTATATTTGTGGTCTGGGCTGTCCCCGTCTCATGATGAGGGGGCTTGGAAAACATGGAGCACAAAAGACTATAGGAGGCTACAAAAGAAATTGTAAAATTTGAATATCTTAAATGAGCCAATCCTTAACTTCCTACTGAAGGGTGAACTGCATGTTTTAACCTTGGGGAATTAAGCGATAACTCAGTATTGTTTTACAAAGAAAAAGCTATACCAGCTCCTGCATGCCTGACTGCTCCACATGGTGAGATGTGCACGCGTGCTCTGCTGTTTCGGCCATGTCTGACTCTTTGTGACCCTATGGACTGTAGCCCATCAGGCTCCTCTGTCCGTGAGAGTCTCCAGGCAAGAATCCTAGAGCGGGTTGCCAGGCCCTCCTCCAGGGGATCCACCCGACCCAGGGATAGGAGGAACGTCTCCTGTGACTCCTGCGTTGTATGCAGATTCTTTGCTGCTGGGTCACCAGGGAAGCCCAAACAGTGAGGTAGAGTTTTCTCATTAGCAGACTCAGGATCCACACTTGTGGGCAATTGAAGTTTTGAAGGTGGAGAGGACTGTGCACAAGGCGCTATGTACAACTCTCATCATATGTTATAAGGGCCCCTGATTTGAATGTCATAGTTTCTTTTCCAAATATGAATAACAGAGATCTTGAAAATAATGACCAAATAAAAACATTCAGAAAAGGTGTAGATTTGGGGCACAGCATGTCAAGGAACATAACTTACTTTTTAACCATCAATTCATTGCATTTCCAGAATGCATATGCTTCATATTAGCATGAGTGTCTTTGAATGATTAAGGATTTTCATATGTTTGGTATTTCCCATAGGGAAATTCACAGGTAATTTAGGTATAATTCTTTTTTTTGACTTGTTTCCACCCTCCCCCCATAGTTTATAATGATTTGATAACCATTAAACCCTCTTCCTTGCATGTGAATATATACATTTTTATACAGAATATGTCACTACAGTTTTAACAGCTTAGATTTCTTTTCCTTTTCAGTTATTTTCATTGGAATGGTATTTCCTTATAAGAGGGAATAAGGAAATCACTCTCTCAGGCCTACTGCAGAAACAGTGGAGCCTAATTTCTTGAGTCCTCCAAGATGGCCTTCGTCACACACTTGACTTATTGTGTTTGGGGCTCAGAAAGAGGAGATGCCTGCACACCACAGGCAGGGAGTCTGGTGCACTTTAATGAAAGCTGTTTCCTTTACTTTGCTATCTTAAATCCTTCTGATAGCCCCATAAACTAATGCATTGTCCAAATCCTTGGGGAAACTCTTTATTCCATCACCACTTTATAGTTCCCTATCTGTCCAGTAAACTAGAATTCAGCCTTATTTGGCGTCTGTCTCTTAATCTGTATTGTGGCTTTATATGTGAGTTGATTTGTTTTTCCAAATCACTGGAGCATCTTAGGTACCATGTTGTTGGGATTCCCTGGTGGCTCATATAGTAAGGAATCTACCTGCAATGAGGGACACTTGGGTTTGATTCCTGGGTCAGGAAGATCCCCTTGAGAAGTGAATATCTACCCACTCCAGTTTCTTTTCTGGAGGACTCTGTGGACAGAAGAGCCTGGCAGGCTACAGTCCATGGGGTTGCAAAGAGTCAGACACAACTGAACGAATAGGCTAGCCATCCCCTCTCCAGCAGATCTTCCCAACCCATGAATCAAACCAGGGTCTCCTTCATTGCAGGCAGATTCTTTACTTGCTGAGCTACTAGGGAAGCCCTAACACACACACACACACACACACACACACACACACACACACTCCCCAAGTTATTATCCTACTTCTTTGGTGGTCTCAGAGGATAATCAGAGCATCATAGAATGTTACAAATGGGAGGTATCTGTGGGATCAGCTGAACCAGTGTTTTTCAAAAATATGTGTAACTGTAAAGCTCCAATTTTAAATGAAATCCTCAACATATAAAACATAAAAGCAGAGTTACTCTGGTTAAAGTCTTCCCAGGTGGCTCAGTGGCAAGGAATCTGCCTGCCAGTCCAGGAGATGTGGGTTTGATCCTTGGGTCAGAAAGGTCCCCTGGAGAGGAACATGGCAACCCACTCCAGTATTCTTGCCTGGGGAATCCCATGAACAAAGGGGCCTGGTGGACTACAGTCCATGGGGTACCGAAGAGTTGGACACAACTTAGGAGGTGAGCACCACCACCACCAACTTTGGGTGAAGGGGCTCTGACTTGCCTCATGTCACTCAGGTGGCTCCAGGGTCCACAACTTCTGATTTCCTCTAGATAAGGGAACTGAGACATGGAGATAAAAATCAGTTGCTTGACGTTTTAGTGAGGGCAGAAGAATCAGCTGTCATTACCTTGAAGCTTTGGCATCACAAAAAGAGAGTATGTGAAGACCACTGGTAGCAAAGCCCAAACAGGGCACAAGGACAGCACTGCTTTACCCCAGGGCTTTGCAGGTTGGGGTCTTTGGGAGGCCAACATCGAGATGGAGTTGCCCATGCAGGATGTTTATTAGAGATTAAAGGCTGTGGAAATGAGGAGGAGGATGCAGGACTATGTGGAAGAAAATGTCAAGCTGCCAAACAAAACCTCAGTCAACACCACAGGGGAGCTCTGGAGCATAAATGGCCATCATGATGACCTGTACTGGACTTAACGGCTGGGTCCTTGAACCCCCATCAACCATGGAATGTGGGTGACCCAGAGAAGGCCATGCGTTTGGATAAAGTGGCATTCTGCAGCTAGGCAAATCCTAACAGAGCTGACAGCTAGAGGCTAACTGCCCACAGCTAGGGCAACAAGCCCTCCCTTGAAGAAAGATCTAGAGGACACCTCTCCATGTCCAGTACCCATGGTCACTAGCCTTCTGGTAAACTAAGAGATAGTGAAGAGGCAAGTGGTGACAACAGCTTTCCCAACCATCTGCCAGGCCGTCTCAAACTTCTGGTTAGAGAGTCCCAACTCTGTAATACTGAATATGATGCTTGCTGAACAGATGTTTTGACAGATAGACCAGGCCTCAAGATAGCTTCTCCACTGTGCTTCAAGATGGAATCTTGGGAGTAATTTTCATTTCCATTTCTGTTTACCAAGTTTAATGGCCACGTTCACCTGTTGGGGCTTAATTGGGGATAGTGGGAAATGCAGCAGATTACCTGTGAAAAGGTTTGGATTCTAGATCTCCTTCTAGAAGTTATTAGTTGTGTACGAAGAGCAAGTCATTTAACTTTTCTGATCTGTGATTCCTCAGCTATACATGGAATCTTGTTACCAAATGAAACGCTTTAAAAACTATTAAACAGCATTTAAAGTGCCCCTTAATAGTGATGTTACCCAGAGTTGTTGTGGGCCCTTTTGCCTTAGCACCCCATCCATCCATCCATCCATCCATCCATCCATTCATCCAACCATGTATTCATTCATACCTCCGTTCATTCATTAATTATTATTGTAATTCCTAACTTTCAATTTATAATTCCTCCAAACTTTTTAAGTCAAGTAAATGAGAGATTTTGTTCTCTGTTAATTTACATGGTCCTTCTCGAGGAGACTTAGGGCAAGCTCTGTTCCCACTTCGTGTAACCCATCTCTGTAAGAACACCCCTTTGCCACCACTGCTTACAAGTGTGACCCCTTTCTGAGCCCCAAACCCATCAGTTTATCAAAACCCACCTCCACTCTATTGCTTATTCCACTGGGTTCACTCACTCTGGTGCTTTCTCTGGGGTTTGTTTTATTTTTTTTTCCCCTCATATAAACTTTCTTTTTAGGTTCAGTTCAGTTCAGTCACTCAGTTGTATCCGACTCTGCGACCCCATGAACTGCAGCACACCAGGCCTCCCTGTCCATCACCAACTCCCAGAGTTCACTCAGACTCACATCCATCGAGTCGGTGATGCCATCCAGCCATCTCATCCTCTGTTGTCCCCTTCTCCTCCTGCCCCCAATCTCTCCCAGCATCAGAGTCTTTTCCAATGAGTCAACTCTTCACATGAGTTGGCCAAAGTACTGGAGTTTCAGCTTTAGCATCATTCCTTCCAAAGAACACCCAGGACTGATCTCCTTTAAAATGGACTGGTTGGATCTCCTTGCAGTCCAAGGGACTCTCAAGAGTCTTCTCCAACACCACAGTTCAAAAGCATCAATTCTTCGGTGCACAGCCTTCTTCACAGTCCAACTCTCACATCCATACATGACCACTGGAAAAACCATAGCCTTGACTAGATGGACCTTTGTTGGCAAAGTAACGTCTCTGTTTTTCAATATTCTATCTAGGTTGGTCATCAGTTTCCTTCCAAGGAGTAAGCGTCTTTTAATTTCATGGCTGCAATCACCATCTGCAGTGATTTTGAAGCCCCCAAAAATAAAGTCTGACACAGTTTCCACTGTTTCCCATCTATTTCCCATGAAGTGATGGGACCAGATGCCATGATCTTCATTTTCGGAATGTTGAGCTTTAAGCCAACTTTTTCACTCTCCTCTCTCACTTTCATCAAGAGGCTTTCTAGTTCCTCTTCACTTTCTGCCATAAGGGTGGTGTCATCTGAAATCTGAGGTTATTGATATTTCTCCTGGCAATCCTGATTCCAGCTTATGCTTCTTCCAGCCCAGTGTTTCTCATGATGTATTCTTTTTATGTTAGCTCTTTGCAGTTTTTTCTCTTTATTATTCATTAAGACCTAACTTTTGGACCAAGTCCCAGCTGTTACGACTCATTTAAAAATGTTCTTTATCGTTAAGTGTATCTTGCATACACAATAATATGTGACGTGTGGATAGATGCTCAGTTTAAAGACCAATAGAGCAAACATCTATGTAACAACCACCCAGGTTAAGAAATACTCTTATGATATATTTAGCCATTTAATGAATGCACATTTATTGGGTACCAACTTTGTATCCAAAAGTTAGGGATGTATATAATGATTGAGAGATCACTGGTTTCCGTAAAACAACTCACCATCATCTGCTAAGAAAGAAAGAAGCTGATGCATAATGTCAAGGTATGAAGGTACTTGGAGTAAGAAGTACAAACAAAATGTGATGGGATCATTACCTTCCTCTGGGCGAGAGAGGCTTCTAAGAGGATGAGATGCGGACTGGGTTTGAAGGGATGGTTTGTCTGGGGATGAAGCGAATTCTTGGCAAAGGCCACAGTGTGTGTCGTTGCAGAGCTGTGAAAATCATGGGGCATCTGGAAAAGACGCAAGTCGCTCCTCCTCCCGGCTCGCACTTTGTTTCCTTGGCCCCGCTCTCTCCGGGGCCCCGCTCACCACTCCCACTGCACACTGTTTCCTTAGTCCTCCACCCCCCATCAATGTTCGAGTTCTCACAGGCCTCCCATTCGGACCTCTTCTCATTTCGTTCACTTTCCCGTTCACGCACCTGCTCACTCCACACTGATGGAGAAACGAATCTTCGATAAGTCTGGTCCGTATCAGGATCAACTGTGGGCTCGTTAGGATGCAGAGTCTGCAGGTATGCGTAAAGACATGATATTTGTTTTGAGGACGTACTGTATAGCACGGAACTCTACTTATACACTGGGGTGTTGCTTTATAATGTTGCGTTACTGTCTACTGAACAGCAAAGTGAGTCAGCTATGCATATGTATAGACTACACTTTGCCGTGCAGAAAGCAATACAACATTGTAAAGCAACTGCGTTGTTGTTGTTCAGTGGCCAAGTCGTGCCCAACTCTTCACAACCCCATGGCCTGCAGCACGCCAGGCTTCCCTGTCTCTCATCATCTCCCAGAGTTTGCCCAAGTTCATGTCCATCGAATCAGTGATGCCATCCGACCATCTCCTCCTCTGTTGCCCCCTTCTCTTTCTGCCTTCAGTCTTTGCCAGCAGCAGGGTCTTTCCCAATGAGTCAGCTGTTTGCATCAGATGGCCAAAGTATACTATATGCCAACAAAAATTAATTTTACAACAGGTAGATTCTGGTCCCCAGCTGCACAATCAGAACCTTCAGGATAGAGTCCCAGGATCTGCATTTTAACATTGTCACCAGGTATTTCTAATGCAGATGATTGGGCCTCTTGGAGAAACATGGTGAAGGGATTTCTTGAGTGGAGAGGGGAGGTGTAGAGGAATTCAGGAAGTGGTTGGAGATGGTCTTGTGCTGCCCACCTCCATGCTGCCCCTTCCTCACGTCTACCGCCTGCTTCAGCTCCCCTCTTGCTACTGCTTCTTCCTCCTCGTACGTCTCCTCCTGTCCCTGGCCATCTGCAGAGCCCCATGTGTGTGTCACGTCCCTGCTCCATGCCACCCCCTGCCTGAGGCACAATGTGTCTGGACTCTGTCTGCAGAGTGCCCCCAAACAAAGGAACCACCACACGAAGTTGACGGTCAAGCTGAAAACCCCTGCCTCGCCTCTTATCCTCTTCCTTTTGGGGGCTTCTTTCCTGAAGCAGGAAAAAAGAAACTGAAACGCCCCTCTAAAAATCTGGGGAAGGCGTGCTCAGGGATGACATCAGAGGCAAAGAGTGCTGTTGGTCTGATTTGCACTTCTATCACTGAGAATATTTGAATAGTTTTAAGACATGTAAACTGAGAGACTAGACATTTTCACTGAAATATATGCATGGAAATATGATTCTCATGGGGACACATGCTTGCATCTGTGTGTCTACAAGTGTTTACTTGCACAGTCACACTTGCAGACCCAGAACCTTGGTTCTCCCGGCTTTGTCTGCATCAAATGTGTATGTGGATGTATAATTAAAGATTTTAAACACTTGATTTTGAGAATCTGTTTTGCAGCTGCTGTGCTCAGAAAATTCCTCAGCTACTGCAGGTTAATGGGAGTTCTAGCAAGTGTTTCTCTCTGTGCTGCTCTCTTTTTGTAAAGCTCCTGTCTTTCCTCCCTCTCTCTCTCTCTCTCTCTCTCTCTCTCTCTCTCTCTCTCCCCCCCTCCCTCTCCCTCTCTCTCTCCCCTCCCTCCCTGCCTGCCTCTGCTCTTCCCTCCCTCCCTCTCTCTGAGATAGCAGACAAGAGAGAAACTGGAGCGGCTTGCCCTGAGAAGCGTGCTTGTGTGTGTGGATTGGCAGGATCCTGTGGGTTCCTCGTCCATCAATGCAGTGTTCTTGGAGGGAAATGCAATGTTGGAGCAGGGGTTAAGCTGGACCAGGAAGGTGGCTGGACGCTCAGAGAGGCTGGGATCCTGGTTTAGCCAAAGGCTGGAATCACAGGAATGTTTCACCGGGGTCTGCTCTGAGAATTCCCAGACCCCCATGGATTTTAGAATTTTCCAGCCTTTCCTCCTTCACCTTCGCACTCTCTTACTTCCTCCTGAGATGGCCCCTGATCTGCGAGAGACATATGAGAGAAGCTATTTATTAACAGATGCGAAGAAATGGATTCTGCACTTGATTATTTAGCCATGATTTATCAATGATGATGGATTGGAAAGCGGTGTAAGTAACAGTTATATTCCTGTAGTTAGATGGTCTGTCTTAGTTGCTCTTTTCTTTTTTGCTTTAGCTTTTCTAGTGAATTTCCTTTTGAGAAAAGTGAAGAATAAAATGTATGAAGTATAGAGAAGTTAGAAGTTAGGAGGGTCCAGCTTATATGAGCGTTCTCCTTGTTCAGTCGACTTGCAGAATACATCAGCTGTATCAAGTGAGCCACACAAACTGCCCACAGAGAATCTGCAAACATCCCCCAGAGGGGGAGGCTAAAATGGGAAATAAATGAACCAGGGATTTGAACTGACAATCATTGCTATAATCAGACGTGTTCAGAGGCGCTAAAAAAATTGACATTAGCTCATTTTAGAATCAAAGGCAGAATTGACATGTGCTGTCTTCACAGGATCATAAAAATGAAGTTAGCCTGTGGCTCTCAGAATAGCTTCTTTGTGGCTACATAAATGTGAGATGGATTTTTTTCCTCCTAATATTAATTGTTGACTATATTTACCTTCCATTTCAGCTTGAGACAGAACCCCTCCCGTTCTAGAACGTAATGTCTGGTCACCCCACGGCTGTATGATATTGGCAATTTGAAAGGCACTCACTGCCAGTCAATGCCAGTCAGAAGATATTCCATTTTTCTATGCCAGGGCTTGATTTAAGCACTTAATTTCCAGTATTTGGTTGGGGTGGGAAGGTGGGAACAACAAGTAAGTTTAAGACCAAAACCCATTTATTTCACAGGAGAGAGTAACAGCTCTCTAGAAGATTAGAAATGGAAATTAAAGAAGATGATTTGCTTTTTCTTCAGGATTTGAAATGAGGCTAATTTTGTATAGAAAGAGTAACTTAAGCTTTCTTGATTTAAGAAAACAACATTTTAAAGGGAACTTTTAAGATCGTAAACCGCTTAGGTAAGAACATCAAAACAGATTGCTAACATTTTTATGACCAGTTGAAACTTTTTCTCTTGGAGTCTATCCAGTAGTGTTATTACAAACATGTCTGGCTTCAAACTTGCTTAGTTATTTGGAAGAGGGATTTCTACCGGGGACACTGTAAAGAGCTTTTCTGAGTGATCTTTTGCCTTTCTCATCCATCACATCCATACTGTGGCCCCTGCCCCTGCCCCTTCCCAGCTCCCGTCCTGCCTCTGAGTCTTGGAACCTCATGAAAGACCTTTCTAAAGATTCCCTTTAGCATGCCCTGCCCAGCTCTGGACAGAGGAAGTACTGTAATGCAACACACAAGGCTGCCAAATTTGGAATTGAATGAGCTCAGTTGATTCCTGAATATTAAATCAGTTCTATGAGCCACTGAATGAGATCATATCTTGTAAACCTGACCCAGAGTGTTGCTAACTTTACTGATGGGCATTTTGCAGCTTCAAGGGCTGCAGCACTGGGCACCTGAAGGGATCAGCCTAAAACCAAAGGAAATCCTCCCACTCTTCTCAGATTCCAGCTGGCCACATATACCTAGGGCCACGCCTTTTAAAATATGTCCTTTGTTATCAAGGGAAATCTGAGACAGAAAACACATGTTGGCAGCGTCACGTGAGTGCCTCTGCACATGAAGTGGTAGCATCACAGGGGAAATGCTTTCGACCTTGTGCTGTTTCGTTTGGGTTTCTTGTTTATCAGGATTCTGGCAGGCTTGTGCATCTGGAAGAGGTTTGGGGTAGGGGGGTACTGAAAAACCTAAAGCAAAACCTGAAGGGGAAAGGAAAGTCACTTAAAAGCAAGGTCAGACCAGAAATGGAATAACTCTCTTACCCAAATTCCAGTTCTCATCCTTAAGTTTTAGTTTCCTGTTAAAGCAGACACTGATCATTGCCTTCCTGGGCTTGTAGAGATCGATTCTTTCCCACTGCTTTTAGATTTTGAGCAAAGAAGGGGCAATTTCTCCAGAAACAGAAAAGCCAATAAGAAACCATCTTCTGCGTTTCTGTTCCCTTAGGGCCAGCAGCTCTCTTCCATCCCCATGTGCCCCTCCCGCCTTTCTCCTCTCTGCCAGTCCAGGCTCTCTGTGCCTCAGAAGCGTCCCCCTTGAATCTCACCTGTGTCCTGTTAAAAAGACCTGCTGCCAAGGGCAGGGTTTTCGGGGAGGGTGGAGAGAGCTTTATAGTGGTGCGTGAGCAAGGGGGCTAGTAACGCTGACACCTGCAAACAGTCTCTGAGAGAGGCGGCTGATTGGCATCAGTAAAACTGCTGAGCAATTAAAACCAAAACAAAACAAAAAACCTGAAAGTCAAGGTGAAAGAAGAGAAAGGGAAGGAGCTGTTGTCTCTGAGGAGTGTCAGGCAAAGTTCTGTTAAGTGCCCAGAAGGTCTAAATTGATAACGCCAGATGGTTAAGACCGTCTTGAACTGATCACTACCTTGCAGGTGGAGCCCAGCTTTCACTGTGGCCCTGGAATCTTGCTGCAAAGCTTTGCTGGGGATGCACTGTCCGTCCTCTCATTCCGCTTGGCTCCCCCCTTCTCTAACTCTAGGTCCCCATCTTCCATGGCGACGGCTTCTGCTTTACAAGTGGAAGCTAAGAAAGGTTCTAAAACCACCTCCTCAGATCTGTCACTGCGGGGAAAAAAACTGTTAGGGTCCTCATCGCTCTTCTCCCAGGTCTAGTTTGTGCTCTTGCACTGATTAAGACTTAGCTTTATACCTGATGCTTCTCTCCGGGAACTTGCTCTTCTCTGGTCTCGCCTGTACTGCAGGGGGTGTTCACCTTCCTGGGGCATTTCACTGCAGAACCATGACCTCTTCATATACTGTGCCCATCCTTAACCTCCCCTGCCCACCCAAGGCCTGGGAGAGACTGCAGGGGAGAAATGTGTCTGCAAAAAAATGTGGTAAAGAAAGCTGTTTGGTGAAAGGTGTCTATGCAAGTTTTCCTGGTGACCGGAAGGCCCTGCCTTCTCTCGCTGCCTTCTGAGTCGTCCGAAGACCCACACTTAGTTTACATCTGCCTTCAGTAGAACCCAGAGTTACTCTGCCCATCTGAGCCCTTGGCCAGTAAATTGCTCAGCTTCTCTGAACTTCTGTTCTTTGCACCGGTAAAATGCATGCACAACTTATCTCATCAGGTTTTGTGAGAATTAAATGAAGACACGTGGTACTTAGCATGGCGCCTGGTTGTGTCCTTGAGAGGATGCTGTCCTCACGTATTGCTCTCAGCAGTGGGCCTGTCGGTCAGACATTTTCAATAGAGTTCCCACGACCTAAGTGATGGGGATCTTGAGGAAGACAGTATGATAGAACATAAAGAGAAGTGGGTAAGAGTCAAGACCTGGGTGTTTTCATTCCAGCTCTGTTAGTAATCACTGTGTAACCTCGAGGAGGTTATCACCCGTTCCCATCACTCTGGCCCCACTGACACTCTTCCCTGTCCCTAAACAGGTTGCTCCATTGCTCACCGCACCTCAATTCATGCTGCTTCGGTCAGCTGCCATCCTCTCCTCCTGCTCTTGGCTAATTCCTTTCTTCTCTTCTTCTATGAGATCTGTCCTGATCCCTTGTGCCAGGTCAGGACGCCCCACTCTGTGCAATTCCCAGGCACCCCAATGGATGAGGCTTCATCTCCCTGCCCGCTTTGTGGCCCTGTCATTGCCTGGAGAGGGACGCTGCTGCCTGAAGCTCCTCGTTTGGTGTCAAGACCAGGACGCTGCTTGATAAATACTTGCAGAGTGGATGCACAAGGGAAAGGATGAGTGAAGAGTCCCTGCTGCCTCCATGGTTGGTCTTGAGGGAAGAAAGAAATGAAAGAATGTTTGTGGAAGGCTTTGATGAGTAGAGATGGCACTTGGTTTTAAGTTTGTAGGTGGCACAGTGTACCTTGAGTACCAGTGTTTCAAGTTGGTCTCTCAGATCCTAGGATTCATAAGTTTCAGTGACACAAACAAAGTTCTTTTTTGTACTGTCCTCGTAGTACAGGACCCCTTCTTTGTCTAGAAATAGGACGGGCTTTATGTGGGCCAGAGGCTCTGATGTTTGAGACTATAAGCAACCGAGCTTCTCATTCCACAGGGAGAGATAAGGCTCTGAAAGCCCCGGCCCCTGGGGGCAGCCCAGTGTGGCTTATCCCTCCTGGGCATGAGTAGCGGGGTGCTGGCAGGTCCCCGCCAGAGGGGATACAGGAGGGGTTCTCAGAGCAGAGGCGGGGAGAGAGAGGAAGAAAAGGGCCCTCGGCATGAAAAATCCACATCACTTATTTCGTCAGCTTCATCACTGAGGCAGCTCAGGCAAGTGAGGAGTAGGGACTTTGGAGCCTGACAAACTTGAGTTTGCATTCCAGCCTTATCAGCGGGACTTTGCTATGTTTCTTGAGCCCTCTCGCCGAAGGTTGTGGTTTCCCATAGCAGTGCTTGAACTCTGGCCCAACATGAAACAGCTCTGCCTTAATGTTAGGTCTGTTTCTTCTTCAGAATTTTTTTTTTTTTCCTGCAGGAAGAAAAGAAAGCATGTTTAACAGAAATAGTTATTCTTAATGACCAGTCCTGATGCAGAGCCACGAGATGGCTAGAGGTGACAAGATCATGTCCATGAGTGTGCTTTGTTAACAGACAACTCTACAGAGATGTATATATTCATACTATGTGTGTGTACGCACACACACACACACACACACGTACATATATCTGTGGAAAAGCCCCACTGCAGCTGCCTTTGCCATTAGGCTGAGTGCACTGTGGATCTATTACTCACCTTCACCTCTTCAGGTCCAGCCCAGGAGTTGTGCAAGCTCATTTTTCACTTTCCTCTGACCCTCGATGTCTCCACAAATGAGCCACCTGCTGTATCGTGGTGCTGGGGTGGAGATGTAGGGTAAAGTAATGAGCCTGCAAGGCCTTCCTACACCTATTGGCTGTTCTAGAGGGAAATTGAGGAATACTGCAAAGCCACAAATCTGAGCTGTCAGCTCATAAATATGTAAGCTCCTCGCTTAGGTAATAAGCTCCTTGACAGCCCAAACTGTCATTTGCACATGCTCGTCAGCTGAACACAAAGTTCCAGTTGCCAGACTGTCCCTGGATACTGAGGACTAAAAGCTGGCGAGTGGAGAGTGGGGAGGGGGAGCTGGGCTGATGGGTCTTTAAAGGTCTCTGGCTGCTCTCCATGGCTGCTGGCTTTGCTCCCCATCCCACCATGGGTGGGGGGTAGGGAGCTTTCTCTCTTGGTATTTTGATTACTAAATGTGGGCAAGAATTTTGCAGTGTGGCACTTGAGATAGGAAGAGGGTTAAATATATAAATGGTGACAGGAAAAAATAGTGCCCAGCATTTAGCTTTTGGCAACAATGACTAAATCTGTCCTAATTTCAATCTCTTGTATTTGTGTTTAAAACTCTACTAGGAGTTTTGATGGAGAAGGCAATGGCACCCCACTCTAGTACTCTTGCCTGGAAAATCCCATGGACGGAGGAGCCTGGTGGGCTACAGTCCATGGGGTCGCTAAGAATCAGACACAACTGAGTGACTTCAGTTTCACTTTTCAGTTTCATGCACTGGAGAAGGAAATGGCAACCCACTCCAGTGTTCTTGCCTGGAGAATCCCAGGGATGGAGGGGCCTGGTGGGTTGCCGTCTATGGGGTCACGCAGAGTTGGACACGACTGAAGCAACTTAGCAGCAGCAGCAGCAGCAGCAGCAGCAGCAGCAGCAGCAGGAGTTTTGATAAAAATCAAATCAGCAGTTTATGATATGTATATCTAATTTTAAAATATAGGCCTGCAGGTCAGATTCAGGGCAGGAAGCAGATATTTGGTGCACAAACATTTATTAAGCACCTAATATGTTACAAGCAGTTTGTAAGTTTGGGGAATTCAAAAGTGTATTAAGAAGAGATGTGCTTAAAACACAAATTAATTCTAGTGTAATACACTATGATAAGCCACAAATTAGCTCTACTGACAAAATATTATCAGAACATATGGAAGAAAAGGATAAATTCTCCTTTGGGTGGTAGGAAAGGAGTGCCAGGCATTAGAGCTGGGTCTAGAAGGATGAGTAGGGAGGTGGCAGGGAGGGGAGGGCATTTTAGATAGGAATTGGCTTAAGTCTCTATACACAGAAGCATGAAAGTGCATGGGTGTTATGAATTTATCTTCATATTGCACAATTAAAACAAAATCGTTTTTGGATTCTCAAAATAGGCAGTGATTACTAATGTGTGTGTGTGTGCTTAGTCGCTCAGTCATGTCCAACTCTTTGCAACCCTCTGGACTGTAGCCCGCCAGGCTCCTCTGTCCATGGAGATGCTCCAGGCAAGAACACTGGAGTGGGTTGCCATACCCTCCTCCTGGGGATCTTCCCGACCCAGGAATCGAACCTGTGTCTCTTATGTCTCCTGCATTGGCAGGTGGGTTCTTTATTACTAGTTCCACCTGGTAAGCCCACTTTTACTAAAGGTATAATGTCCCAAATTCATGATAGTAGAAAAGGTACTAATGAGCCTTCTAAGGGTAGAGTAAGGTTTTAGATGCTTTTAATAGTAAGTCAAAATGTCAGAGTGGTTACAGAAGCATTTTTGCATAGGGAGAGCCCTTAGGGATCAGGTATTTTGTTGGCTTTTGACTCTTTGAAGAATGGCGTTTTGGATAAGGAAGCTGGGCCAGGTGTCTGGGAGCAGAGTTAGTGAGAAGCACCACACTCTCACATACTCATGGTTGGGCCCAATTCATTCTTTCATCTACAAATGTTCCTAACGCTCTTGCCACATGGAGGCTAAGTATTGGGATAAGATACTGGCTGTACCCTCCAGGAGCTTACAGCTTTGTAAGGGCATAAGACACGGACGTAAAGAATATATAATGGGAAATTATTTTTAAAATAAAATGAAAGGGAGTTATTAAAATTCAGAAGTTGGAAAACTATTTGCTAGTAAAATGGACGACTGTGTTCTGATAGAGAATTTGCTGTATTAACGCAGACTTTTATAGTCACAGTTGCTTTATTTAAGAAGTTTTGACCATCCAATAAGTGGGGAAAGTTAGGTAAAGTTGTTTGACTTAGCCATATTTTTATTCTGGGGAAATGCAGAGCAGGATTAAAATTGAATTGTTGAATTGTCGTTCATTGACAGCTTAATAAGAACATATTGTTCAGGTACAAGAACATTATTGATTTAATTACCTTGAAAATATGATTGTGACAAATATCTATTTTTCTTAAAAAAAAATCAAAGATTCATCAGTTAGTTAACGATAAATATGAGCAGTATCTAAAGGTGTCTCTCATCAGAACTACCCCAAGGATAAGTCAAGGAAATGTGAACTTTGAGCCCCCTCTGGAGGAAAGAGGAAGAGCCCTCCCTGACTGGTCTGGGAGCAAATGGTTTCTTTTCTAAAAGTCAGAAATGGAAAAAAGAATCATCAAATGACTTTTGGAATGAACCTTCTGAAACAGAAGTCTACGACTTTTAACTCATGGAGAACCCAGTGAGGATATTTGCTTCAACAGGCAACTTCAAAACCATCCCTCCTCCAAAGGCTTGCTATAGCAAATGCTGGGCACAGACTAATAATGAGTACAATAATTATATTAGTTTTATGAACAAAATAGCCAACAAAATCCCATAGCACAAAGTATTTTATGGATTACCATCATTTAAGGAGCAAGCAAAATGCAAAAACAACCCCTCCCAAAGTGTTTTTATTCATTTATGCATTCTACTAGTGTTTATTGAGTACTTGAGTACCTGTGGGTGTACCAGGCACCATTCTTGGCGAGAAATGAAGTAAACAAAAGCCTTGCATGAAACTTACATGGGAGCAGGAGATAGTAAGCACCAGCTCTGACCATATGCCTTTCCTTAGGGAACACAGCAGAATGAGTGAGGCTGTGGGTATGGAGTCAGACTGACAAAGATACTGGTGAATCTGGGAATCCTTGGGTTAGATTGTGCCAAACTCTTTAAAAAGAATTAGATGGAATCTTATTTTAGTTCTCCTAAAAATAAAAATAACCACCTTCCCCACAGATGATGAAGAACCTGTTAATATAAATGGACAGGCTTGGTTTGGAAGATATTTAGAAATTTAAATACATCAGAATATGCCCTCAAAACATAGCTGTGCAGGACCTCTGGGCTATAGGAACCCTTAAATGTAAATTGCCTCCAGCTCGACAGGTGTTTCCAAACTCTTCTATTGGGAAGCATGTGAGGACCATAGGGTTGTTCCTATTAGAAAGACAGGCAGCCAGACTTTCTTCTTCAGTGTCATTAATAAGTGAAAGTTGCTCAGTTATGTCTGACTCTTTGCAATCCCATGGAGTATGCAGTCCTTGGAATTCTCCAGGCCAGAATACTGGAGTGGGCAGCCATTCCCTTCTCCAGGGAACCTTCCCAACCCAGAGATCGAATACAGGAGTCCTGCATAGAAGTTGAATTCTTACCAACTGAGCCACCAGGGAAGCCCAAGAATACTGGAGTGGGTAGCCTATCCCTTCTCCAGTGGATCTTCCTGACCTAGGAATTGATGGGGGTCTTCTGCATTTTTTTTTTAATTACCAGCTGAGCTACCAGGGAAACCCATGTCCTTGATCAGGGGCCAACTCCATCTATTCATCCATCTATCCATCCATGTTTATAAATTGCTCACTATGTTGAGGCAATGCTGAGAACGTACTTGCAGGAAAGACAGATATGGCTCCTGACATTATGGAACGTTTAATATTGTAGGGAAGTCACAGTCACAGTCAGTTTTAAGAAGCAGTACCGGCAAGTCACACTTTTGGTCCGTTCCTCATCGTGGCCAGGGACCACACTGGCAGGTGCCTGGCTGGCGTGAAAGATGTAGCAGTCAGATTCTATCAGTCTCTGTACAGCAGAGACCACTTATTTCCTGTACATGAAGGAAAATGACATGTCTACACCCAATTTAACTCGTGGGCCAGTTTAAACAACCGTGTTAGTTTGCTTAAGAGCATTTTGATTTTGCATATGTATTGATTTTTCTAAGTGCTCCAGGACACTGCCTGATGAGTGAGGATGAAAACTGGTTATCCTACACAGTCATTCTGGAATGAGGACTCCTTGTCAGAGAAGCAACTAACAAATAATTGCCTCCAGCACATAAAAGCTGCAGACACATGGTTGATGTAAGAATCTAGTTTCTACTGGTGGTTTCCAGGCCGAAGCAACTGCATCAACAGAGACTTCCCTGACATCTGATTTAAGGTTGTAGAAGACCTCAATTTATTTACTGACTTTGTCCTCTTTTCTGACCTTTCTTTGCTATAAATACCACCTCCACTACCCACCCACCCCCACCAACAGCACAACCAGAATTCTTTCATGATGCCCAGGACTGGAACACAGTAGATTCAGTATCATAGAGTCAGTTGCAATAAGCCCTGGTGAGCCATGTTGAGAGTTGACCCAGAATGGCTTAACAGGGCTTAAAGGAAAGGCATCTCTTTCACCTTTCTTCTTATGATTATATTTTAAGAAGCTTATGGGAAAGAATCTCTGAAAAGAAACATTTAGGATATAGCTTTCACATTAATATTTTATTATAACAGTAATTGTAGCACACAGACATTTACTAGGTATGTACTATGCACCAGGAGCTGTTCTAAGACATCTGTTTGTTTAAATCTCACGACAACCCCACACAGTGGCCACCCTGTTTTGCAGCTGAAGAAACTGTGGCATGGGAAGGGTAAGGAGCTCAACAAAGGTCACAGAGCTGTGAGTGTCAGACAGAAGATCCAAACTCAGAGCACTTGGCTCCACAATCTGTAAACTCTGGGGTGTTTCTCCTTTCTGCCTCTTGAGGGAACTCTGAAATACTGAAGTACTTAATGCTAAATCATTGTTTGCTGGAGCATGTACTGAATCACATGTCTTCATTTACAGAGCTCTTCTCTCCACCCAGAGAATCCTTGAGCCCTGTTGAAATCATAGGCATGGAAGAGGCTGGAATGTTCTATTCTAGATCCCAACCCAGGGATCAAATGTGGGTCTCCTGCTTTGCAGGCAGATTCTTTACCTACTGAGATACCAGGGAAGTCCCAGATTTAACAGATCATTTATTATCTGATAATCTAAAATCACAGATAGCACCTTACCAGTTTTGGCCCACCTAACTAACTTTAAAAGAACTACAAGTATTGATCAATACAATATTGTTACGTAGTACATTAGGTAGGAGCTCCTTTTAGCAGCCTTGATAAAAATGTGTGAAAAATCACCTAGAAGATCAATAAATAGCAGAATAGTCATATATAACATTAAGAATTTATACCCTAAGTGATTTTAAGTGGCTTATAAAATTATGTATTTATAAAATAAATTAGATCCATACATATGTATACATATTTCCCTATATATATATAGGGAGAGAGAGAGAAGTGTGTGAGAGAAAGATATCAGTTCCTGGACCAATTTGATTATTGCTATTGGACATTAACTAGACTTTGGCTAAGTTGGTAATGAGTTTGCTGGCAATGCGGGAGACCCAGGTTCAGTCTCTGGGTGGGGAAGATCCTCTGGAGAAGGAAATGGCAACACACTCCAGTATTCTTACCTGGAAAATCCCATGAACAGAGGAGGCTGTTGGGCTACAGTCCTTGGGGTCACAAAGAGTCAGACACAACTGAGTGACTAACTTTCACTTTCAAGGTAAATGAATCAGAAGGAGAGTGAAAAAATGCAGAAGGGAACAAAACACGTATTGAGCTCACTGGCTGCAGACCATCCTAATGGCCACTGTTCATCCATCCTGCCCTTTATCTTCACACAGACCCTCTCGGTGGGAGTTATTATCTTTCTACAGATCCAAGAGTGGCAAAGCCAGGATTTGACCAGGACTCTCTGACTGCAGGGCTTCCCAGGTGGCTCACTGGTAAAGAATCTGCCTACCATCGCAGGAGATGCAGGAGACTTGGGTTTGATCCCAGGGTTGGGATTCCCCTGACAGAGGAAGTGGCAAGCCACTCCAGTATTCTTGTCAGGAATATCCCATGGACAGAGGAGCGTGGTGGGCTATAACCTGTGGGGTCACAAACAGTCAGACTGAGCAACTGAGCGCACACACACTCTGACTCCAAAGCCTGTTTTTCATATTGAGTTATTATTTTTACCCAATAAAGTTATACAGAGTTTGTCTGGAGACTGTTAGTCTTCCTTGGAGATTTTTTTAGGGAATTTTAATATAGAGAACAGTGGGTAATAGCATAGTTACCTGTAAATAGCAAGTATTCAAAAGTATTTTTAGAATAAAATGAATAATAAATGCATAGATAACAAGATGAAAAACATTTACTTTTTACAAGCTATAGAAATGTTTAAGGATGCTTTTATGTTAGCCTCTATAAAAACGAAACTATACATAGCATCATAATTCAGCTCAAGGCATTTAGGTGAAGCCTAAAAATATAATTTTTTATATTTTTCCTTCTATAGTTTCTTAAAACAATGGTGTAGACCTCCTTATCTTTATTTCTTTATAGCCCCCATTTATTTCTCAATCTGTTGGAATGAACTCCACCTCTCCTCTGATTCTGGTCAAAGTTGATGATGAATTTATTCATTCTAATCCAGTGGACACTTTTCACTCTCTGTCTTTTTTGGTCTCTTAGTAACATTAACATTATCGACATCTTGTTCCATCTTTTCCCTCGTCTCTCTGGCTGCTCTTTTTCAGACTCCTTTGATACCTCCTATTGCATCTACTCATTAAATGCTGAGGTTTCTGATGGTTCTGTTATGAGCCACTTTGAGTTCTCATTCTTCTCTGCACCTCCCTGGACCATCTCACATCCATTCACACAACTTCAGTTGCCAACTTCATGCTGAAGATTCTCCAATCTGAAAAACTAAGCCAAGTAGTTTTTGAATCCAAATACCATAAATGAAGCTCTAGACATAGACTATGTATCTTGAAAATAAGTGGTTTCTGTCTATGGAGTCAAAGGCAAGTGTAAAACTTAAGAGACTCAAATATTTCTTAGCCATCTCTTGGTAATTAGTCATGCATGAAGAGTCACTTTTGTGCACCTTTGAATACAGCACTGAATGGCTCTTTGCATTGGTTGCCAGTGGTTTGTTTGGCAGAGTAGAGGGAAAGCATAGAAATTTAAAGAGTTTCCAGCCACTTTCAATTGAATATCATTTGTAAAGATAAAGTAGCTCTGAAATTTTAATGGAAATCAATGTGAAATAAGATTCAATTTGTAAAAACTTAAATTACAAGCAATTTATAGAAGTGTATTGTGTAAATGCAAGAATTCACAGGAGGAGAAGGTGATTGATTGGTTATATAATATGCATTACATTCTGTCCAATGGCATGTGACTTTGTTCACAGACACAGCTGGATGGCATCTGGGACTAGAGAACAGGGTCACATCACCCGTCCCTAGGTGCTCTATCAGTATATAAATATTGTGCTCAGTCGCGTCTGACTCTGCTACCCCATGGACTATAGCCCCCCAGGCTCCTCTGTCCATGGGATTTCCCAGGCAAGAATACTGGAGTGTGTTGCTATTTCGTCTTCCAGGGGATCTTCCCGACCCAGGGATCGAACCTGGGTATCCTGCATTACAGGCAAATTCTTTACTGCTGAGCCATCTGCGAAGCCCAATGTAATTATTATCTTTATAATAATATCAGAACTAGGAATTTTATTCTTAGCCAAGGATTGAATGTCAGGAAACTATAGTTATAATTAATGTGTAAGTAAGTTGAGATAGTACTTGAAACCTATATGGGTGCTTAAGGTAATCATGTTCCAAATTCTGCAAAAATGGTGATCATTGAACTTCGGATTCTAATACCTAAGAGTAACTACAGCATGTAAAATTTAATTTACCCATTTTAGAATTCACCTGCCTAAAAATAATAGGTCCACTAAAGTAAACAATAGTAAAATATGCAGTTTAACATGGCTCAGGTTTCTTTATGGAGTTAACCAGGAAATTTGAACTAAATCCTCATTGTATTTTGACAAATTTCTCCATTGCCTGTAATTTATTTCAAAATAGTTTTTTCTTTATACCGGTTTAATTATTAATTGTTTGATCATTGTCCTCAAAGATACTTTTTAACTATAAGACAAAAAAGTAGCAAGACTGTAATAAAGACTTTACTTTTTTAATTAATTGATTTTGGGGGCCGCTCTGGGTCTTTGTTGCTGCATGCAGGTTTTTTCTAGTTACAGTGAGTGGGGGCTATGCTCTAGTTTCAGTGCGGGCTTCTCATTGTGGTGGCTTCTCTTGTTGTGGAGCACAGGCTCTAGGGCGTGCAGGCTTCAGTAACTGTGGCTCCTGGGCTCAGTTGCCCTGTGGCATGTAGGATCTTGCTGGACCAGGGATCAAACTCGTGTTCGCTGCACTGGCAGGCAGATTCTTAACCACTGGACCACCAGGGAAGTCCCAGTAAAGACTTTAGCTGAGAGAGATGTGAATTACTTGGGAGGAATCCACTGCATTATCTTTTTATTATTCTATATTATTTAATTTCTTTATTATTCTCCCTGCCTCCTCCCTCCATACCCATGCTACACACACACACACACACACACACACACACACACACACACACACACACACACACACACTAACATGCACACACGTACATGTCCAGATTTCAACAACCCCAGATGCAGTGTGCAAAGGGACGGGTTTGAGAGCATCCATCCTTGGTGGTCAAATCTATGTCCTGGCAGTGGAGACAGGCACCCAGACCTACCTCCTGTTTCCTGCCCAGGCTGTTTCCTAGCGTAACTGCCTCGCTCATGTAGAATCATCAAATAAGCAAGAACATGCAACAAAAAATAAAGCACAGATCTTTGTTAGCAGTCTTGACGCACAGTCACCAAAAGAATTGCCCCCATAGTTTGTTGTTGTTTTCTGATGCTGAAACCTGGAAACAAACCATAAACTAAAATTTTATTGTGGTAAAATATACGTAACTTTACCCATCCTTGAAGAAGGGAATGGCAACCCACTCCAGTGTTCTTGCCTGGAGAAGTCTATGGACAGAGGACCTTGTGGGCTAGAGTCCATGGGGTTGCAAAGAGTCAGACACGACTGAGCAACTAACACTTACCCATCCTATTTTTCTCATGTTGTCGGAGAAGGCGATGGCACCCCACTCCAGTACTCTTGCCTGGCAAATCCTGTGGACGGAGGAGCCTGATGGGCTGCAGTCCATGGGGTTGCTAGGAGTCGGACACGACTGAGCGACTTCACTTTCACTTTTCACTTTCATGCATTGGAGAAGGACATGGCAACCCACTCCAGTGTTCTTGCCTGGAGAATCCCAGGGATGGGGGAGCCCGGTGGGCTGCCGTCTATGGGGTCGCACAGAGTCGGACACGACTGAAGCGACTTAGCAGCAGCAGCAGCAGCATGTTTTTGTGCGGCATCTCCACCATCCATCCCCAGACCTCTTCATCTTAGCAAACTGAAACTCCATCCCCTTGAAACAGTAGCTCCCTATCCCCTGCCTCCCTCAGTCCCTGGTAACCGCAATGTCGCTTTTTGTCTCTCTGGTTTTGACTACTCGAGGTACCACACTCAAGAAGAATCATACAGTATTTGTCTTTTTGTGCCTGACTTACTTGACTAAGCATAATGTCCTTAAGGTTCACCCATGTTGTATCTTGTGTGAGAACTTCCTTCCTTTCTGCCAACCCCTGCAGTCCTAAGTGGCCATGATTATCATAGACGCTTCCTCCTTTCACAAGTTAATTTGCTCTGGAGTAATCTCTCATCTATGCTGTCTGCTCCATGGAGATGGATTGTCAACTTCATTGAAAACAAAAGCGCCTCCTTTCCTCTGCTTTGGAGCCTTTGAGCATGCCTGTGATGAGCTCACCTATATATTTTTTAATTGGAGTATAATCGCTTTACAATGCCCTATCAGTTTCTGCTGTACAACTTCATGAATCAGTCATGTGTATACGTGTATCTCTTCCCTCTTGGACCTTCCTCCCACCCCTCCAGGTCATCACAGAGTACCAAGCTGAGTTCCCTGTGCTATGTAGCAGCTTCCCACTAACTGCCTATTTTACGCATGATAGTGTATATCTGTAATGTGATTTTGCCATGTTTTTCAACAATCTGCATAGACTCCCTTCCAAGTGACCTGGCAGTAGAATAAATACGAGAGGAAGGGGTGTGAGTTTCTTTCTACCTCTCTCCCTCAAGTGGGGCTGCTGAGGTATCAGCAGTCTAAAAGATTGCCCCGAATCTGGGGTTGCCTGACCTTGCAACAGAGGTGGAGGGCAGGCACTCTGAACCGCTGCTGTGTCTGGTTCCTACTCTTTCTTAATGCAGAGACCCCTAGCAGATTGTTTTTCTTTGAAATAACTTACTTAATGATTTCTTCAGATTTCAGCTATACCAAATAATTTGTTAAATAAAAAGAAACATTGATATTAAAGAGGAAAAAAGAAATTACTTCCATTAGCAAACAAAACTAACATATATTCACATTTAATTAACCAAGAAGCCCCCAAACCAGAGTGTGTCACCCAGCATTGACAATTAATTATCTTTGCTGTGAGAGAGCTACAGGTATTGAGCAAAGAGTTACAGATTAAAGGCTTTGTTTTCTCTGCAATTGCTGTCCATTTCTAGCTATCACACCTTGATAGCAGCTCGCTGCTTCAGGCAGCAAATTATATCTGAAGTATGTAATTTCATGTCAGTTTTTAATTTCACATGATCAAAATATGGGGAAAGTGAGGATAAAGCACTGTTCCTTTTAAAATAAAGACATTAAATGAACAACTGCTTTTCAGTTTCTTATGCTTTTTAAGATAATTTTCTACCAAACAGCTAAGGAAGATAAATATGAGAGGAAACTAGGGAATTAGTGGTCACCCTTGGCTTTTAAATGGGCTCTCTGTTTATGGTAGATCATGTGGTTTCTTCCTTTGAACATTATATTAGCATATATATAAATGATTTAACTAGAAACTACTGGAGTTAGCATCTAAAAGGCTGCATGATATAATGAAAAGAACATTAGATTCATTAGATTCTTGAAATCAAATTATCTGGAATATGCTTATTCCTTGAAGGAATCTTAATTTTAGTTAGCTATTTCTTGCAATGTAGTCAATATCCATACATATATTATGGACAATTGTTTCTCTGCAGAAAAATCGAACACAAGCATCCCTAAGGAATAGGCTTTAATTAGCCTATGATTGTCTTTTTGTCTGTCTATATTTATAAGCAGCTAAAATAGCTAGTTGTAGATACATGAGTTTATCAGTTCCAATCAGGAAGACCAGCTAGTTCTCAATTATTCATGTTTGTGAAAGATAGCAGTACTGGCAATTAACTACAATCATATATACCTAGTTTGGGATGGATTTTTCAACTACAGTTGTACTGGCTAGGGTCCGATGGCCTCAGTGTTTACAGTTCTTTCATTTGCTGAGCCCGGTTTGCAAAGGCCTGACTCTGGAGGAGGTTAGAAACTAGCTGGTTTCCCAGGTACTAATGTGGAGGCTTCGTTGGGCAGATCAGGCCGGGGACCTACAGATCTGCCAAAGCAGAGGGTTTCTAAGCTGAAGCCAAGTCGGCAAGCAGAAGGCAAGATGCAAGAGATCAGGAAGCCAGGTTAGGAGTCTGGGAAGACCAAGACCTAGGCTCGGCACAGTCTGTAGAGCAGGAGCAGGGAGACTTGGAGTGCAGCTGGGGCCGTGTCCTCAAACCCAGGCACGTGGGCACTGTCACCGGTCAGAGAGTGAGCAAGGCTGTGTCCCACCTGGATGGGCAGTGGGCTTGCCTTGTGCTGTCCCATCACGTGGCCTCGTCCAGGACATCTGTAGTGAACACCTTTGGAGCAGAGGATCCTGGAGGCACACCTCCAGACTTCTGTGCCCGTTAGACTTTTTCCATCCCTGGTAAAGTTCTTAGGTATGTGCCCTGGCTGCTTGGAGTCTACTGAGTCAGGTCAGCAGGCGAGAAGAAAGTGTAGCTTTGTGCATCTGCGTGGAGTGAAGCAGTGAAATAAAGAAGCTAACAGCTGTGGCGTCACAAACAAATATGTACGTCATACATGTCATACATGTTGCTAAGTTGTGTCCGCCTCTTTGCAACCCCATGGACTATAGCCCGCCAGGCTCCTCTGTCCGTGGAAAATTCCCAAGGCAAGTATACTGAAATGGGTGGCCATTTCCTCTTCCACATGGCATCAAAGGCAGCTTACAAATTGGCAGTATGTTCTTTAGACCTCCAGGATCTAACGCCTGAAGATCTGACTGACGATCTGAGGTTGAGCTGATGTAGTAATAATAGAAACGAAGTGCACAGTAAGTGTAATGCACTTGAATCATTCTGAAACCATCCCCCAGCCCCCCGATCTGTGGAAAAATTGTCTTCCATGAAACTGGTCCCTGGTGTCAAAAAGGCTGGGGACCACTGCTGTAGATCTTTATATTACACACCAGTCTAGAACCATTTTTGGTTTATTCAGTCTTCCAGTGTCCTTGAAAGAGTGGAGAGCCCTCTCAAAATATGAAAGATTGATAAGGCCTGAACGGAGTTGCATCCTTCTGAGGTCACTGAGTCTCGGACACAGAAATTCCCTCTTTCTAATGTGTTTTCCTCTAGGTTTGACCTGGAGCTGGTTGTCTCAGCAGTGTTCTGGTCTAACCTACTGGGTTTGCTGGACACACAGAAATAGAAAAGTGTAATAAGAAAGCCCACATGTCCCTAAGCTTCCAAAAGAGTATGGCACCAACTGTCAAGTTCCAGACGAGATCAAGTTCATTAGAGTAGAGGTTCCCAGCCTTCTTTCGGGCCCTGGAACCTAGCCTCCCAAAGATGGCGTCTCGGCCATTAGTGAAGGCGCTCCCTCAAAGCCCCGTCACATGAAATATTCAGGAAGCTGCCAAGATTGGCCGCCATGTCTGGTATCCCGCTGCCAGGCGCCTGAGGTGAGCAGAGCTTGGGGGCCTACACAGTGCAAGCAGCAGCTGCTGTATAATGAGCTGAAAGGGCTTAACTCCCAGCAAGACGAGTGGAAGAGTCTTTCTTAAAATGCTCCAAATCCCTGTAGACACCAAGGAAGCTTACCTGAGCCCTGAGAAAACGGAGCAGCAGAGAGAGGGAGGCAAAGGGCCTCAGCAGGACGTAAATTCTGCCACTGACACAGTGTGTGTCTGTGTTCCTACAGTCCACATTTCCTCAGCCAGGAAATAACAGATTCATGCTTTGTACTCCTGTTTAGCCTTCCATGTGTGCGTGCTTAGTTGTTCAGCCATGTCCGACTCATTGCAACCTCATCAACTGTAGCCAGTCAGGCTCCTCTGTTCATGGAATTCTCCAGGCAAAAATACTGGAGTGGGTTGCCATTCCCTTCTCCTGAGGATCTTCCCAACCCAGGGATCTAACCCAAGTCTTCTGTGTTGTAGGTGGATTATTTTACCATCTGAGCCACCAGGGAAGCCCTTAGCCTTCCGTGTCAATGGCTAATTCTTTTATTATTAAACATCTCCTGCTTTATTTGAGCATATGAAAACATTTCTATTTTCACATAAGGATCTTGGCTCAGCAAACACTTTCTTAGGTACCTGGCTTTCAGCAAAGGAGAAGATTTTTACTTTGAATAGCTTTTGTAAAAGAAAAGTTAGTTTATGAAAGGGCTTCTCTTCATCCCGTTGTTTTTGCCTGTAGTTGTATTTTCATTCACCTCTATTATTCTCACTTTGACCATAAAAAATCCAGACACGGATGGATTAGCAGTATTCACTAACAGTATGGTTTTTAAATTTTGTTTTTTCCCCATTTTGCACCTCTAGGCATGAGTGAATGATGTGCAGTTCAGGTAGAGCTTCTACCTTCTCCGAGCTTCTAGGGAGCCAGTGGAAGTTCTCAATGATATTGGATGGTGTGGATTCCTCTCATAGCCGCAACTTAGGAGTAGACTCTTGGACACAGAGCACCTGTGGGGTGACTCAGAGGTGACTGACATGCATAGCCTATTAATTGCATAGTTCTTTGAAAGTGAAAGTGTTAGTCACTCAGTCATGCCTGACTCTTTGCGACCCTGTGGACTGCAGCCCACCAGGCTCCTCTGTCCATGGGATTTTCCAGGCAAGGATAATGGAGTGGGTTGCCTTCTCCAGGGGATCTTCCTGACCCAGGGATCGAACTCAGGTCTCCTGCCCTGCAGGCAGATTCTTTATTGACTGAGCTACCAGGGAAGCATAGTTCTTTAGTATATAGTTGTCACTGATTGATTGATTCGGTTTCCAGAGCGCTGAGCTGCATTCTAAGCAGCTTCCAGCGTCCTTTTTGTGTCTGTAGGAGAGGTATGAGGCAGTGGAGAATGTCACGGAAGAATGGTGCGTGGTGGTGGTTGTGGTGGTGTTACTGTCATGCAAAGACTCGCTCTGGGTTGGGATTGCAGGAGTCGAGAAACCATTTTCATATAATTTGCCTTTCATATCCTAATTCTGGGCATGACCTGACTCACTCAGCTGAGGCATTTTCCCCCCCTGTGATGAGAAGGTATGTTGCTAAGCAACTAGATCAGTAATTGGTAAATGCTTATATATGATTTGATTTGAGTTACATACAAAACTATGTAACTGCTTTTTTTCTGTCTTCGTTATTAGGCACATGATTATCATTTGGTTTTATATTGCCCAAATGAAATAAAATAAGTGCTTCTATTTATCACATTGCATAACAGCATGAAGTGGTAGACTGACCCCAAGTCTAAAGCAGAAAATGCAAATCCTCATCTCGGTTATGAGAATCACGAGTCCTGTGACTAGAGATAAAATCAGGTAACTTCTGTGCCTCCCTGGCTTTTTACGTCTGTACTTTGTGGTACAAACACCTTCTCTGCTTGTCTCAGAGGACTGAGTGTGATGGATGTGAGAGTGTGTAAAAAAGGCTTTAGAAAGAGTGAAACATTCCAAGGTCTGAGCATTTCTAGAACTTCAGATACATAGTCTTGGGACTTTGCATATGTTCCTGTAACTCCAAAGGCTGAATCAATTAAGAAGCCCCGAGTGGGTACACACCAGTGGCCCCCAACCCTTTTGGCATCAGGAACCGGTTTTGCGGCAGACAATTTTTCCATGGACTGGGGGTCGTGGAGATTGTTTCGGGATGATTCAAGTGTATTACATTTATTGTATACTTTATTTCTGCTATTATCACATCACTAATAATTCAGTGATAGAGTCAACACTAATAGCATCCAGAAGGAAAGACCACACTGCGCAGGAGCATCTCATTAAGTGTTAAGACATAAGACATAGGCTCTCAATTGCCTCTCAATTGCTGAAGCCTCAACGAGTTGATAAGGGCAACTTGTAGAAGCCTTGAATGGGTAAAGTTTTAAGAGAAGAATAAGGGTAAATTCATAGAGATTCTCACTCTAGGTTAATGCTGTGCAGCAAGTTGCAAAAATCAATCTATTTTCAAATTATAATAGTGTCTGGCTGCCATGTCTTAATGCAATATTGTTTGAGGTTAACCGTCAGCCATGTTTTGCCTCCTAGCAGTAAACATTTTATTTGAAGTCATGTCATGAATTATCTTCCTACACTAATGAAATGGATCATTTACATAAAAATCTGAAAAACCCCAAGACCCATATGCTTTTTGGTCTCCGGAGGCATGGAAATGACCTCAGTGACAGCCAATTAGAAAATGGAAAGGTGAAGGAGGACGCTTTTTATTCCCTGTTTGGAGAATTTCCAGAATGAGTAACGTGCTTCATGGCAGTGCCAGAATACTTTTGAATAGGCATTATTTCAAAATGAAGCCTAACTGATTTTTTTTTTTTAACACTTAGATGGATATCTTAACTATTTCCAGAGGGCTTTGCCTCAGACCACTGGTTCTTGTCACACATCCTCCCTATTTATAATCTGTTTTATTTTCTTCTTCCCCTGTGTCACTGACCCCATGGATTTCCTGGGAGCTGCTGTGATCTGTCACGTCATTGCTCATTTACCAGACAGTCTTAATCCTCAGAGCATTGAAATATTTTATAATGGCACATAAGCCATCGGAGCCTATGACAACCCTGGCCATTTCACATTAAATTGCCATGCGGATTGTCTTTTAACCTGCTGACGCTGGCGATTTTACCACTCTCATCTCCCTCCTGGGTCAGGACCCTCTCTGGGCAACAGATGGGGCAGTTCTAAGGGCCTCACCTTGCCCTCCTCTTGAGCAGTTTTTCAGATGATGTCTCACCAGTCAATTTCTTGGATTCAATTTATTTGAACCCAATTTGAATGACCTCTTAATTTTCATGAAGCTTTCACCCACCTATATGATCATCTCACAGTTGAACACCCCCTTCAGACAGGATGAAATGCTCTGAGTGTTGTTAGCAAACATGGTACTAGAATTTTTTAAAGGATGAAGAATCCTTAAGAAAACAACTGTACTACCTGATATTCCTGCTTGATATTCTCTAAGGAGAGTTCTACTCTTCATGAAGCTAACAATTCTTACAATATTGTTAGGGCAATATTTTAGTAAACTCTAGACACTAAGCAGGGTAGACCCCAACTAAATTCTCATGGGATGCATTTAGAATGAAGGGCTTGCCGTTTAAACACTCCGTAATTCTGAAAATCCAAGGTCAAATTATCTATCGCACAAATGCAAAAAAAGAAAAAGATACCCCATAAGTTCCCCCCTCTGATCTGTATAACTGAGAATCCAAAGCTCTCCCCCACCTAAACCAATTAAATTCACTAGATAATTATTTACCTCTTTCTTTTTGATCTGGGTAGATCTGGCCAGGGGGAACAAGGAACCATCCCCTTTGAAGGTCATCTCAATTCTAAACTGATTCCTGAATTCAGATGGCATCACAGTGATGTGTTAGGGTAATTGTCTCCTGTGTGAGACGGGTAAGGATGGAGAGAAAGGGTAGAGCCCAGAGGGAAGAACTGAGCTCGCTAGGTTTAAATTCTTGCCAAGTTCACATGATGGCTTCTCTCCTCACAGACTGATATTGCTTAGTGTGGCGTCACTTTCTTTATAGCTGTTCAGTGAATATTAATTTCATCCTCCTAGAGAGGCTACCTTTTTTTAAAAAATTGAAATAAGATTCAGAGAATTAAGTGAAGCCCAGAGATAGTTACAGATGTGTGCAGGGCTGAATAGCTGTAGGAAATATGTGATACAGTCCATGCCAAGAATGAGTCAAGTAAATATTACTTCTCACAGTTTTTAGGTTAACTTTTTGTTGTTTAAACTCTTATCAAATAACATACTCATCTGTTCCTCTCCCTACAAAAAAAAAAAAAAAAAAAGAACTTGTGAGGCATTAATTACACAAAATAATTGCTAGCCAAAATGTCTTTACCTTTTCAATTCTTTCGTGACTTCTGCTCCTTTATGTCACTGAATAATACAAGTATATATGAATGATTTCTGTCCCTCAAACTTGACCCATCTGTGTGTCATTGAAGTGCTCTGTAAAAAGAGCAGAAGCTGCTGGCTTCCAAGAAATTGAAACATATAAAATAGAGATCAAATAGCTGGTTAGGATGATGTCAAATGAAAATAAAATGTTCTTATGTAATATATGGCTCTAAACTGTGATTTCTAAGCTCTAGAATACTCTTTATTTCATATATATGTTTTAGGGTTTGTATTTTTTTTGTGTGTGTGTGTAACTGTGATGTGAGTAAAGTTTCCCCCTTGAAGTTTCATATATGTATATGTTTTAGGAAAAAAGTAGTTTTTATGTATTCTCAAATAATTTCCTGCATTACTGTTTTTCTGCATTGAAGCCAACAGAAGCATCCCTGAATGGAATAGAGATTTCAGGGATCATTTCAGTGTTTTTGCATTGGAAGAAATTTTGGAAATCATACCATGTTCCCAGTGCCTGCTTTCATCTTCCTGGTATTCCCTGTAAATGGCTTTCTAGCCACTACTTGGACACTTTCGATGATAAAAGCTATTTCAAGAAGCAGACCCATCACTAATGGGTTACTCTGATTTTTTGAAAGATGCCCCCTTTACTTATACCCCACAAATGCCCTTACATTTCACCTGCCTGTGTTTCTACCTGTTCAGAGATGATCTGATGCAATATGGGGAACAGAGACCTAGATTCAGTCTCAGTTCCACTGTTTATTATTATATTCCTTCAAAGTACCATCTATTAAGTACCTCCTGTATACTAAACCCTTTACCTGTGCTCTTATTTAAATTTCACAAATGTCTATAAAGGTAGATAATTTTTTTGTTCTGTCTCACTATGCAGAACTGAGGCTCGATAATAATATGTGTAATAATGATAATGATGATGATAATATTACTAAGTACAAACTATATGCTCAGGTGCTATGCTGGACCCTTTATATAAACATTTTCAGAATTTAAGTAACTTACCTATCATCTACCTAGTAGCTGAAGAAGCTAGATGTTCAAATAAAGTCAGATACTCAAAGGACTTTGGATTTAACTCTTTAAGACTCGTTTATTTTGTCTGTTAGATGGGAATACTATTAGTATCTTCTTCACAAAGTTTGCTGAGATTCAAAATATTGGCCTGAGTAGGGTATCAGAAGGACCTCTGATAGGTCAAGTAAAATGGGCTGAGGACCATGACATTTAGCAATCATGAGGTCATCTGTGGCCTTGACAAGAGCTGTGTCAGATTAGATATGGGCTGGATGCCTGGTTGGGATGAGTTTATAGGCAATGGGAGGAGGTGAACTGGAGAAAACAAGTGTAGGCAACAGTTTCCATGAATTTGGCTGCAAAGATGAGCAAGAAAACAGAACAGTAGCTGGCTGGGTAAGAAGAATGAAGAGAAAGACCTGTGTTTTCTTTCTGAAGACAGGAGAAATAACATATATTTGTATGCTGTTGGGATTGATCTGGTAATAGAGCAAAATTTTGATATTATATTAATATCAAGGAGAAGGCAATGGCACCCCACTCCAGTACTCTTGCCTGGAAAATCCCATGGATGGAGGAGCCTGGTGGGCTGCAGTCCATGGGGTCGCTAAGAGTTGGATGCGACTGAGCGACTTCACTTTCACTTTTCACTTTCATGCACTGGAGAAGGAAATGGCAACCTACTCCAGTGTTCTTGCCTGGAGAATCCCAGGGGCAGGGGAGCTTGGTGGGCTGCTGTCTATGGGGTCGCACAGAGTCAGACACGACTGAAGTGACTTAGCAGTAGCAGTAATATCAAATATTAAATGTTATATTAATATCAGGAGAGAGACAGAGGAATGAAACCTTGGCTCCTTGGGAATGCCCTTTATACACTTTAATTTCAAGGACCCTCTCTTTCCTCCTCTGCAGGGTCTGTGTGTAAATGGGCATGGGTAGTACAGATAAGAGAAATGAGAAAAAACCAGCGTCTCTTCCGAGCTGCCTTTCAAAGTGTCACTGCCTTCTCCTCTCTGTCTCCACTTTTGGACTGGGAACCCCCAACTGGTGGGGAAGTGTGAAGCACAGCAACTCCTTGGTCCTTTTACCACCATCTGAAAGAATTCTAATGTGAATGGATAAGCACGTGATCCATTCAGTTCCTAGCAGACCATCATCTTCGCCCTTCTTCCTAACGCTCCTATGTCTGGGGACACCCTGACTTGAAAGCAGTAAGAGGTTGCTATCAGTAGAATGTGATGTCCACACATACACCTCTGGATGAGTCACTGTTTGTTCAAGGAGAAAATCTCACAGAGTAACGAAAACTACCAAGAGATACAGCAGACCGGTCACCGAACAATCCCACTTCACCTTTAATTTTAGAGGGGCAGTATCAGAAACAGTGGCAATGAAAGCATGAGAAAAAATTAGTCCTAGGTGGGTTTTTTTTTCTGATTGGGGGAAGAAAGTACTGAGGAAATCTCCTTCTAGTGCCCTTCATTTTCCATCATCTTACATAGATTCACTATAGAGGCCCCTAAGTCTGGCATTGGGCCTGTTAGGGCATCATTCCATCAAAATCTGCCATTCCTCATGCACCATTCCTCTGAAAATCACTCTTGTGAAAAGAGATGTTCAATTTCACAGCTAAGAAAAAGAATTAAGCTTTGAAGTGGTAATTCTATTTGCTGTATTTGTGTAGTGGCCATTTTGTAGCTCAAGGGGATGTGTCAAAAGCATGACAGTTACTGATACAAAATTAAAATTAACCAGTCCACAGCTTTAAGATTCATACATGAAGAGGGAAGGTGGTGGGAAGTGGGGAGGGGTAGAAGCAATGCTGATTTAATCTTTTTGAGCTACTTTGCTTGTGACCTGTTATGCAGTTGGTAAAAACACGGGATGGATTATAAGGTTTTGATGTGTAGAATACATCAAAACAAAATAGCATTTGATTTAAGCAGCAGCTAAAACATTTCTTCACCTTTGGTAAGGAAACTGGAATTCTTAGAACAAGAATATAGGGTGAAAACACCAAGAATGAATCCAGAAGTGAGTATGTTATAGTCTGTGCCTTTGCCTTACTCCCCACTCTCCTCTATGATACGACTGTCCTATTTCAGGTGTTATAGGACATTCTAAGGAGGGAAGATGTGATGAGAACAACAAATGTTGTCAACGACCGCAGCGCCCTCCCGCCCACCTTTTCGTTTGTGTCCTCTGCCACCTTTGTGAGTTCTGACTCCGTCACCCCTTGCTCTTGCCCGTGAATTGCATTTTGTAGCGAAAGAGCACCCTGCAAAAAGCTTGCTTTCCTCACGAGTTGCCCCTTGTCTCAGGACCCGACACCTTGGCTGCAGTTTATTCTGATTAGGTGTTATGTTTCTTTAACAGCTTGCTTTATATTTCCCTACTGCACTGGGGTCTGTGTTTTTCTTCCACAATCACATCCACAGCATACCTTGAACGGTGACCACATGGTTCTTCCTCAGGCCAGTCTGGATTTTACAACGTGTTAGAGTTTCTAAGAAATTCGTAAGGTCTCTCACACTTGAGTTTATACCAGAAGTTATGAAATGATTAACCAAATTGGTACTGTTTATCCCCAAAGATGGCCAGCTTTATTCATGCTTAAGCTGAGTGTTCTTGGATAATAAGCAGTTCTTTGTGGACGGAGGCTGCGGAACCATGTGAGGTCATGACATTGTTCTGCCATGTGAAGGATCGGGCAGCTCCCTGGGTTCACTCATGGCGCTAGTGGTAAAGAACCTGCCTTTCAGTGCAGGAAACATAAGAGACGTGGGTTTGATCCTTGGGTCAGGAAGATTTCCCCCTGGAGGAGGAAATGGCAGCCCATTCCAATATTGTTGCCTGGAGAATTCCATGGACAGAGGGCCCTGGCAGGCTGCAGTCCATAGGGTCGCACCGAGTCGGACATGACTGAAGCGGTTTAGCATGGTGTGCACAGCACTGGATTCACTTGGTCACAGTTAGGGGCTGCCACCTGGCCCTTGGAGGAAGAGAGAGAACTGTTTACTGCAGTAAGAACTAGGGGCTTCTTTAAGGGAAAGGACAAAAAGTGACCCTAGCATATCTGATTGTGCCATACCTTTTCCTTTATGGTCTTTTTTCTTTTTCCCTCCAGAGCTGCCCAGAAATTAAATCTCTCATCTAAGAAGAAGAAACATCGGCCTTCCACTTCTTCCGTTGCCGAGCCACCTCTCTTTGCCACCAGCTTCAGCGGGATTCTCCAGACGTCCCCACCCCCGGCCCCGCCCTGCCTGCTGAGAGCTGTCAGCAAGGTGAAGGACACCCCAGGCCTGGGCAAGGTAGGCACCTGGGCCATATCCACTCAGGTTTCAACTGTGGGGTTCTGTGTCAAAGGCAAGGAAGAGAATGGGGGCTCAGTTGGATAATTAAAACAAGAAGGTGACAGGGAGAGGAGACAAAATGAAATTCATTGGGAAGTACTGTAAAATTTTCCTTTGGCTACATATACTAAGTGGTAAATTAAGACATTCCATCTATTGGAGATGTGGTTTGATTTTGGCAGGAGGGGAAAAAAAAAAAAACCAACTCAGCCTTGTATTGATTGACAGAGCTGTAACCAATTAAAGAAGGGACCCCAAAGCACAAAAGATGGAAGGCAGAAGCAGGAGAGACCAAGAGACCGTACAGAAATAAGACATAAAGATGCTAGGTCATTTCCCTGCAACACTTTCATTGTTCCTCCCCTTTAGAGAAATCACAAGTTCTTCTTTTGAACCAGACCACTGATGGGATTTCTGGGGAGCATTTGCTGTGTGCCATTCTAGCCAAGAAATGCAATTTTGAATTGTTACAGTTACTTAGAAATGAGGTACCTAATAAGATGTAGGGACACCGTCTCAAGACCTGGCTCAGCTGTGTTTAGGATAACTTTGTTTTTGGATGTCATCTCTTAACTCTCTCTTCTGAGATGAACGTCTGGGTGAAGCGACATATAGTTTACTCTTCAATGGGTAAATAACCTGGGACTTATAAAAACATTTAGCTGAAGAAAGGGGTGGTTGTTTCCTTTCTTTTGCTGTCATCACAAGTAGGCTGGACCATGCCACCTTGCCAGTCTCTCACTGCTGACTCAACAGCGCTTGTTTTGGAAGCTGCAGGTCTTGCTGAGGCGAGTGGCTGCTCAACTATGTGGACTAAGATTTTCCTTATTTGTTGTTGCTGTTGTTCAGTCACTTGGTCTTGTCTGACTCTTTGTGACCGCATGGACTGCAGCACGCCAGGCTTTCCTGTCCTTCACTACCTCCAAGAGTTTGCTTAAACTCTTGAGTTGATGATGCCATCCAACCATCTCAGCCCCTGTCACCCTCTTCTCCTCCTGCCCTCAATCTTTCTCAGCATCAGGTTCTTTTCCAGTAAGTGGGCTCTTTGCATCAGGTGGCCAAAGTATTGGATCTTCAGCTTCAGCGTCAGTCCTTTAATGAATATTCAGGGTTGATATCCTTTAGGATTGACAGGTTTGATCTCCTTGCAGTCCAAGGGACTCTCAAGAGTCTTCTCCAGCACCATAGTTTGAAAACATCAATTCTTCAGCACTCGGCATTCTTTATGGTCCAACTCACACATCCATACATAACTCCTGGAAGACTTTCCTCATTTAGATCACTGATTCCCTTTCCCCTTGACCCTCAGTGTGGTTATTCCCAGGTTCACGGCCTTCAGTGGCCTCAGCCTGACTAGTGGTCCTTCTGGAGTTTACCCCACACCCTCTGCCCTTCTTCCTTCCTGCTTTTCTCTCTTCTCCTGCTTCCTCCCATACCTTCCCACCCCCAATTTCACCACCCACTGAAAGTACTAACTTGCAAATCTACTCTGCTACTCTTTCCAACAGAGCTTACATTTTAAGATTATGTTGAATAGAGCAATATTCCTTTTTTTTTTAAATCACTCTATTTCCAACTAACCAACTACACCAAACTGCTCTCCAAGTATCAAGCATGCCATGCTCTTTCTGGTCTTTGCACACAGTAATTTTTATTATAGGTCTTCCCTCCATCTCTGTCAGACACACGGTCCAACTTTTAAAAATCAGTTTGAAAGTGAAAGTGAAAGTCACTCAGTCAGGTCCAACTCTTTGTGACCCCATGGACTATACAGTCCATGGAATTCTTCAGGTCAGACTACTGGAGTGGGTTGCCTTTCCCTTCTTCAGGGGATCTTCCCAATCCAGGGATTGAACCCAGGTCTCCCACATAGCAGGCAGATTCTTTACCAACTGAGCTATCAGGGAAAGCCCCCAAATCAGTTTAGTACCTTCTCTAAGAAAGTGAAATCAGTCAATGAATGAATTTCTACTGTGCCTTCTTCCTTCTTTAGTCCCAAGCAATGCTTATTTTGGGCTTCCCAGGTGACTCAGCGGTAAAAGAATTTGCCTGTCAATGCAGGAGACTCAGGAGATGCAGGTTCGATCCCTGAGTCGGGAAGATCCCTGGAGAAGGACATAGCAGCTCACTCCAGTATTCTTACCTGGAAAGTCACACAGAGGAGCCTGGTGTGTTACAGTCCATAGGGTCACAAAAACACAACTTTGTGGCTGAGCATAATGCTTGTTCTAATGGGTGGCATTCAACCCTGGAATGCTCCACGGCATTGGATAGGCCTTTCCCAGGCCCAGTATTAAAGCAGAAAGCCAGGCAGCAGGGCAGTGGCCTGGGCTCAGCCTGCAAGGGCTGCTGAGCATCACCAGCCATGGAAGGAAATGGAGGAAACCCCATGAGCAGGACTCACGTGGGTGGTAGTGGCACCCCTTTGGGGACATACTGAGGTCATACTGGATGGCTGATAGACTGCCTTCTAAAAAGGGTGGGTACAAGTAATTGCAAGGCTTAAAAAAACTTTTTTTAAAAATTTATTTGTGGTAAGGTACACATAACAGAAAATTTACCTTCTGAATTATTTTTAAGTGTGCGTGGACTTTGCTTTAGCTAAGAGGAGTTTGGAACTTTAGTGTCAAAGCTGAACCACCCTGGACAAAGTGACATCAAATTCCCACTGCAGTCTCCTTTTCCCCTGCTGCTCTAAAAGACATCCTACTTCTCTTCTGAGTATATGTGAACCAGTATTTAAATGCTGTCACTCTAAAGAGGTACCCGACTATTAGCCAACCTGGGGCACCCATGTACCCCTGCTATGACCCTGACCAGGATGCCTCAAAATGAACCACATAAGAAACCATCCTCCTCCATCTGTGGCAGTGGCCCAGTCTGCGGTTTCTAAAATGGTTGTTGCAGATATACGTTCCGGTGGACCTGGGCCCCGAGCTGAGGACCTTCTGTCCCCGCTTTCCCCATCCCGGCGCCCCTTCCTGGAATTCTGAGACAAAGTGATCAGGGCATCAGGAGGGGCCTTAACCAGCAGAAGGACTGTTTCCATCCATGATGGGCCGAGCCTTGAATGAAAATAATCTGGGCGGCGCTGATTCGATCTTGATTCCAAGATGTACTATATGTAGTGATCAGATAGACATATAAGTAAGATAAGCAGCATAAGACCAGGTATGACGACAATTAATGTTAAAGTCATTCGTAAACTAAAGCTCACAAATGATACCCTTTTTTTAAAAGCAAAATACTGTCCCTCTCACTCATGTGCAGTCCAATGTGCTCTTTTAAATGGGAGAGAAAGGGTGACATTGCCAGCTGGGACTGCAGGAAGCCCAGAGTTTGTCCATGGAAGTGGGGTCATCAGGCTGAGTGTCTCAGAAGATGACAGAAGGTGTGACTTCTGTCTGACGATCGACCTCGCAGCAGCTTTCCAGCTGAGCATGGAGATGTAGGCACTGGTGGAGAGGAAGTGACCGCGGGAGGGGGTATGCTTTCTGGAAGGCAGCGTCATTATATACTTTAACTTGAAAACACGTGTGATTGAAACCAGAGGTAGAGAAATACACCTCCTCCTGCCTCCTCCCTCGGAGGCATGTGCTTCTCCGAGTGCGAGACACCCATGACTCTGCCACGGTGGCACCAGTGGCCTGAACTTGGCGGAGGTCCATTTACCAGGCTCATGCTTTTCTCACCGCCTGCTAGTCCACTACCATGAGGAACTGCATTCTTGTGCTGAGTCGCTCAGTTGTGTCCAGCTCTTCGAGACCCCAGGGACTGTAGCCCATCTGTCCGTGGGATTTCGCAGGCATATTCCCAGGCAAAAATACCGGAGTGTGTTGCCACTTCCTTCCCCAGCATTCTTCTTGTTTTTGTTCAGTTGCTCAGTCATGTCCAACTCTTTGCAACCCCATGGACTGCAGCATGCCAGGCTGCCCTGTCCTTCACCATCTCCCACAGCTTACTCAAGCTCATGTCCATCGAGTCAGTGATGCCATCCACCCATCTCGTCCTCTGTGATCCCCTTCTTGTCCTGCCTTCTATCTTTGCCAGCATCAGCATTCTTCTCACCTGTATGGAAAAATCCCTGTCAATTTATCTCTGTTGCATAATTTATATGTTAACATTTCAAAGAAATACCGTGGAGTTTCATATAGAACATAAAGAATTGGCGCTATGACATTTGAAGTATAAAAGTTTCATAGAATTGCCTAATTCTCAATTTGGCGATTTGGTAACTCAATTATTTAACCTGGGGGTGGGGCGGGGCTGGGGTTTTTGAGGCCCAATGAGGAGCAAGCCCAGCCCAGCCCCAGTTCTCATCTTCAACCACCAAGGACTTCCTCAGGAGACCCGAAGGCACCTTTTGTGGGTTCGTTTACAGTTACCCCCAAGAAAACTGAGGCCCTGAGGGAGCAGATTTCCCAGTGCCTGCTGAGTCAAACCCAGGGGTCAGGACCCATGAGACATTTTATTCCCTTCTGTTTCACGTGACCTTTAAAAACTCGAGTGGAGACAAGAAAGTAATGGGACCATAAGGGCAGCAGAATGAACTGGGAACCAGTCACCTTCATCCTGTAGAGGACAGGCTTCCCTTTTCAGAGTCGTGGTTGAGAGGGAAAGGGCGGTGACGGGCCAGGATAGACACATAGCAAGTCAGGAGGGCCCCACCTTCCCCTCCTCTCATCCCACTGCCAGCTGTCTCCAGCAACAGCTTTCCTCCCTCACCCCAACCAGGCCCTCCACCCAGAGTTATCGCTGGCCGCCAAGTGCTTCTTGAGGCAGAAGCTTTTCTAGAGACCACAGTGATGGGCAGACTTGGGGTAACTTCAGTGTACCTGGAGCTGAAGCACAGTGTACACACACACACAGGAACTATCTCAGAATCCCCAGCACCTAGAGTAGTACTTGGCACACAGCAAATGTTTATTGAGCATCTTCTACGGCTCAGATGGTAAAGAATCTGCCTGCAATGTGGAAGACCAGAGTTCCATCCCTGGGTCGGAAGAGCCCCTGGAGAAGGAAATGGCTACCTGCTCTAGTATTCTTGCGTGGAGAATTCCATGGACAGAGGAGCCTGGTGGGCTACAGTCCATGGGGTCACAGAGTCGGACGCGACTGAGCTGGTAACATTTTCACTTTCCTATGTGTCAGGCCCTGTGCTGAGCACTAGGCTTGCCGCGATGGACATACAGGCAGAATCTCTGCCCTGACAGCACTCACAATCTCATCATTTTAATAGTCAGCCTTAGACATCTCACTGACTTGGACCAAGATGAAGGATGATTTGACTTAAGGAAAACTTGGAATCACAGACTTCAAGTAATTCTGTCTAACTTTCAAGTTATATAAAGAAGCTATAGTACTAAGTGGTCGTGTAGAGACATTCTTAATGAACAGATAAAGATGATTAGTGGATCAAAGCAGCTTAGTCCCTGTTTATATTTCATGGGTTTGACTTTATGTAAATGATATTTCTAATCTGTTTGAAAATGGTTCCTTCTCCTAAGTCAGTAAAAGCTCTTCATGAAATTTGTTTGCACAATTAATTAACATCCATGTTTAAGGTTCATTTGTTAGTGTGTCACAGATTAATGTCAGAGCTCTTAGTGTTGGATTACAAGCTTCTAGAGCAAAGCGTATATTATCTGTTTAACTCACTCAGTATTTGACTCTGCAGCCCCACCACGGGGGCATGTATGCTTTTAAGGGTGAGAATGGTGATAGTGACAGTTACGTTAGGGATGGTTAATTCTCCTCTTCCTAGAAGAATTCCTGAAGGGAATACATGAAGCATGAAGGGAAAAAAGAACTTCTCTTCCTTCATAACCTCCAAAAATGCCTTGACAGAATGCAATCGTCAACTCTCTGCCTTTGTTCCCTCAAATATGCTTTGTGAATACAAGAAAACTCCTATAGGTGGGTGCTAGCAACAGGGAGGACTTCCCAGGTGGCTCAGTGGTAAAGAGCCCGTCTGCCAGTATAGGAGATGTTAAGAGATGAGGGTTCAATCCCTGAGTTGGGAGGATCCCCTGGAGGAGGGCATGGCAATGCGCTCCAGCATTCTTGTCTGGAGAATTCCATGAACGGAGGAGCCTGGTGGGCTACAGTCCATGGGGTCGCAAAAGAGCCAGACATGACTGAGCGACTACACAATAGCAGCAAGAGAACAGACTCTTTAGAATTTGGAAAGATCATAAAAATTGGATGAAACAAACATGAAGAATTATGGAAAATTTATGGAAAATTGAACTGGAACCAGGTTGAGGTGGGCTTGTCATACTCGGTTTACTCAGTGGATATCTGTAGACATACTGTGCTCCAGGTACTGCAGGAGGCACCTCTGCTGGGGGCAGTACACAGAAGCTGGTGGGCTGCTCTGGGCCACATGCCTGCAAAGAGGGGAGGGGCTGTATATCACCTGTATATACACCCCTGGTCTCCTGGGACTCCAGCCTCCTGTGAAAATGCTTGCCTGGCGTTCAGCCTCAGCCACCTCTCCTGAGCTACAAATGCTGTTTTCCTCTCCTGGGGATCCCCCTTTGCCTAGTCTCTGGGTAGAAGAAGGGTGTGGTTCCCATAATGCTGGATCCTGACCACTACTCATGCCCATCTATCTGTACATTTCTGAAGCACTTCACTAAGATTTCTCTGTAGACAGTGCAGCCCCAAGGCAGGCAACTCCAAGAAGTCCTTAGAGTTGTGGTTTAGAAACAGACTTGTCTGGCTAGATTATTTTTCTTAGGCAATAGAGGTGGGAGCCACTATTCTTCTTCACATGCTAAGTTGCTTCAGTCGTGTCGTCTGCGACCCTATGGACTGTAGTCTGCCAGGCTGCTCTGTCCATGAGTTTCTCCTTTCAAGAATACTGGAGTGGGTTGCCATTTCCTTCTCCAGAAAATCTCCCCAACACAGGGATCAAACCTGCATCTCTTATGTTTCCTGCACTGGCATGCGGGGGTTTTTTGTTTGTTTTCTTTACGACTAGTGCCACCTGGGAAGCCCTTCTCCACAGTGCTTGATTTTCAGTCATCTGCTTCTTATTTAGCACTACTTTTCAAACTCTGTCGCAGCATATTTTGACCTCTATTTTTTAAAAAAATCTATGACAAACCTAGACAGTGTATTAAAAGCAGAGATATCACGTTACTAACAAAGGTCCATACAGTTAAAGCTGTGTTTTTTCCAGTAGTCATATACAGATGTGAGAGTTGGACCATAAGGAAGGCTGAGTGCTGAAGAATTGATGCTTTCAAATTGTGGTGCTGGAGAAGACTCTGGAGTGTCTCTTGGACTACAAGGAGATCAAACCAGATCAATCATAAAGTAAATCAACCCTGGATATTCATTGGAAGAACTGATACTGAAGCTCTAATAATTTGGCCACTTGATACGAAGAACTGATTTGTTGGAAAAGACCCTGATGCTGGGAAAGATTGAAGACAAAAGGAAAAGGGGGGTGGGGCATGGCAGAGGATGAGATAGTTTAGCATCACTGACTCAAAGAACATAAATTTACACAAACTCTGAGAGACAGTGGAGAACAGAGGAGCCTGGCGTGCTACAGTCCACAGGATCACAAGGAGTTGGACGTGACTTAGCAACTGAACAACAACAAAAACATAAAACATATTCTCTAAATAACATCTCCCCCTCCACACACACACACGCACTCCCTCTCACTCACTGCTTGGCTCATGTTACCAGGTTCTATATTGTCTAGACTTAGTTTAATTCTAAACTTCTCCTTATTTGGTGTGTAGACTATAGGATAGAAAAAAAATAAATGAGCCATGTGTGGTTTTCAGTAGAGATTCTTCCCCTTTACAGATTTATTAACATGTTTAGAGCAGAAGTCATTCAATTACTAAGCCCTTATGACACTGTAAGGAAGAAGAAGCCAAGATTCCCGTTCAGTTTATGTTCTGATTGCAACAATAAAATTGAAAATTAGATAAAAATTTAAAATAAGATCTTTTTTAAAGTACTAACGAAGCTTTTATTCATTTGTTCAGCAAGTAGAAGTAGCCAGGGTAGCTCTTGCTTGTTCAGGAAGTGATGCCAGGCAATACCAAGGAGAAAATCTCATGCCTTCTAACTCACCAAGGTCTGAGTTATTGAAATAGCATGCAAATGATCCAATTCATCATTTCTCCCTTTCCTCATCCTAAAACTTTACCAAAGCAAAGAGAAAAGATTTGAATCAGCCTTTAACATTTATTTCCAGTGTCCTAATGTGATGGGAAATTCTGGATCTCACTGCTCACTCACCAGGGATTACTCTCCCCACTCCCTTAAACATGCCAGACAGTAGAAAGGAATCTGAGCTTTCTATTTTGGTGTGCTTTTGTGGGTTGGGGAGAAATAGACTGCCTAAATAAAACATGCTCATTCATCAGGATAGCTGGCTTGATAGCTTTGAAAATTGAATTGTTAGCTCTTCTGGGAAATAAACTCATGTGAACTTCCACTCCCTAATTACAGTTGTTTTCTATGCTCCATTGGTTTTGGTTGAGTCGGCTAAGCTCCTGTAGTTAGTTTGGGTTTTTTTCTCCTTTCTTTCCTTCTTATTTTGACCCCTTCTCCAACCTGTATGTCCAGAGAAAGGAGACTTGAAGAAAATGTCCCGACTCATTAATCTTCATGGTTCCTTCACCATCACCACTCTGCCTCCGCCCCCAGCAGACACAGAGTGGTCCTCGTCTCTCCTAGAGCCCGCCCTCCCTTGAGCATGCACAGAATGCTGCTGCAACACTGGACCCCCAAGCTCAGGAAATGTAGGTGCCCTGCTGGGAGGGCTGCACTGGTCCTGGGGCCAACCTGAATGGCTAAGTGATGAGGTGGGACTTTACAGCTGCTGCCATGTCATTCTTGAGTTTAGCAGGCTCATTCTTGCAAAGACGGAAAGTGTTGGGAAGATGTTCTCCATTAAAGGCTACTGGACAGAAAAGTCATAGTAAACCACACGTAAAAGAAAGCATGAGAGCCATTTTTGTTCTTCATTATTAATATGACTGCCTTTAGGACGGCTGATCAAGTTGTATGGATATATTTTTCTGTTGGCTTCATTATTAGGTGCAGACGGAGAAGGGTAAGCAGCACATTTCAGTTTAATTACATCAGATTTCTGGTAGGATGGCACATTAACATTATATATAGAACACTAATTTTCTGGTTTTCTTTGCCTGAAATATCCACACAGAGCAAACTGCATGAAATGATTCATGGGTAAGCAGGGAGGAAGTTTGTACTCTTTCAGTGCCAGCTTACATAAAGAACACTCAAAAACTGTTGAGTGTTTTATGGTAATTCTGTTTAGTACTAGGCATCCTAACTGGGCATTCAGCACAGCGTAGGAACCATCCTGCATGATAGAGCTGTCATAAGAAAGCAAAAGCACCAACAACATCTGAAGGACAAGACCCTAGTGGGGCTTCCCTGGTGGCTTGGTGAGAAAGAATCCACCTGCCAGTGCAGGAAACACAGGTTCGATCCCTGTTCCAGGAAGATCCTGCATGCCGAAGAGCAGCGAAGCCTATGGGCCACGACTATTGAGCCTGTGCTCTAGAGCCCAGGAACCACGACTGCTGAGCCCACAGTGCCACAACTCCTGAAGTCCACGTGACCCAGAGCCTGTGATCTGCAACAAGGGAAACCACCACAATGAGAAGCCCAAGCACCTCAACTAGAGAGTAGCCCCAGTTCACTGCAAGCCCAAGCAGCAGTGAAAACCCAGCACAGCCAAAAAAGACCCTAGTGGTCTTCGGCCCTGCTTACTTCTCAGCACTGAGTTGCCCTGGGAGGGTGACACCAGGGAGAAGATGCTGCCTAGTGCTGGCACTCTGGCAATGTGCAAGTGCCAGCAGCATCCCTCCCTGAGCCGTTTTCCCGAAGACCATCTTGTCCAGTCCTCTCATTTTGCATACGAAAAAACTAAGGCCCAACAAGATGAAGTAACTTGTCAACCCATTTTTGTGGGAGAAGCCAAAAGTTTAAGCTTTGGAGTGTAAACGATTGTGAGTCATGAAGACTTTAAGGCAGAATTTGAGTGAGTAATTCATTTTTTTTTTTTACATGTTTTTATTTATTTGACTGTACAGGGCCTTAGTTGTGGCATGCAAACTCTTGGTTGCAGCATGTGGGATCTAGTTCCCTGACCAGGGATCAAACCCAGGCCCCCTTCATTGGGAGCTCAGAGTGTCAGCCCCTGGATCACCAGGAAAGTCCCTGAGTGAGTGATTCTTAAACTTTCCCCCAATTTTGTGACTTCAGCTTCAAGTCTATGACTTTTTAAAGGAATTTAGATGATGGGAGAGGGGTGTGTGTGTATGCACACATATGCACACACTTGTGTGGTACGAGGTGGAAGGTGATTTTTCTAAGTTTTTTTTTTAAAGGCTATAAACCTTTAGCATAATTGGAGGATAGGTTTGGGGCTTCTCGGAATACCTGTAATCCCTAATTAGCACCCTGACTTATGAAATGGAAACACAAGATAAAATAAGGGAATTCTCTCTGGAATAAATGCCACTTTCTCAATTAAACAAAGGGCAATAAGATGGATTGTAATGCCAGAATAAGGCTTTTGATCATTCTTTGTCCAAAAACCACATTTTAGTCAGGCTCAGCTCAATTTAACAGTTACTGATATCAAGAGTGTGGGAAGCGTAGGTATATTTTAAACTAACATTTCTAACATCTTATCTTTCTATGTCTTTCTCTTGCTAATGGCTGAAAGAAAAGTTAATCGTGATTTGCTATAATTATCCCATTAAAATAGGATTGATAGTAATGTTTTATGAAAAAAAAAAAAATGGTGAGTCCAAACTGCTGAGTTAATTAGAAAGATGTCCTTTGTGCCTCAGAGTAGGAAATGCTATTCTTGCCTACTCAGTGACTAGCATAACAAAACATTTGAATTCCTTTATAATGCTTCATTGAGCTGAAATGTATCATTATGGAGGGGGAAAATCATTCTGATACATTCTTAAAAGCAAAACATATTTTGCTTAGATTGTTAAACAGTTTCTGAAATAAAAATTGTCTAGCTTCTGAGAGGCACAACACTCCCTGTGTTCTTTCATGATCCTTTACAAGTTCAGTTTAGCTCTGTTCTGTAATGCTGTCTTAGTCTGTTCCAGCCACTATAACAAAAATACCATAGACTGGGCGGCTGAAACAACAAAAACGTATTTCTCTCAGTTCTGACGGCTGAGCAGTCCAAGGTCAAGGTTCTGGCAAAGTCTGTATCTGATGAGAGCTCTCTTCCTGATTTGCCCGCAGTCATCCACTTGTTCTTCACTTGATAGAAGGCAGAGAAAGAGCACAAACAAGCTCTCTTGTCTCTTCTTATAAAGACACTAATCTCATTCATGAGGGCTCCACCCTAATGACCTAACCACCTCCCAAAGTCCCCACCTCGAAATTCCATCACCTTAGGGGATAGGATTTCATTACATGATACTGGGGGGGACACAAACATGATACACAAACCAATCTCCAAATTCCAGTCTTGAATTTGAGTATATATAACTTTCTAGATGAAACAAAAGTATAACCATGGCAGGGACAAAATTCCTTCCAAGTTTCTTTTCCTGTTCCCTTGGTCTTGCCTGTGTGTTCCACACTACAGCCAACTATTCATATAAAAATTTTGTCCATGCGCAGCTTAGTTGAGATCTCTTTACCACCAACAATGAATAACTGGTGGATTTATTAGTGGAGCAGTGTCCCAGCTGTAGCTAATCAGAGGTTTTGTTCTTACTGAAACCAACAACGATAAAATCATTTTGTTTCCAGTGCTAGCTTCTCAGGTTTGTAGGTTCAGCTCTGCACATTCAGGAGTGTGAACTCACAACAGTATGCCTGCCAAGGGAAAGAGCACTCTTGCCTGCTCCATCGCTGTTCCCAGACAGCCCAGCTTAATCCCTGGTCCCCTGCCCACCCCCAGAGCAGCACCACATACACTGTGTTTATGACCCTTGTCTGTGTCTGACAACTTACAGCATCACTGTTGGGCTGGAGCAGCTCAGGCCAGCTTGGGCAAAAGGCAGAGGATTGAGACCATGTAGTGAGTTTGGTTTAGGGGGTACTGGTGGAGGAGCTGCTAGGGGCCACGCGTGGCTCTCTGGAAGCTCATGTGTGCTGTGGCATGTGGGGCGAGCATGGGACCAGGCAGTGTGGAACCAGTTTCCAAATTCCTAACCTACAACCATCATCATTAAATTATCTGCTTCTGGCTCTTTCTGACCCTCAAACGGTAAGTCCAGAGAGGTTGAAAGTGACAGTGGTAGCCGCTCAGTCATTTCCTACTCTTTGTGACGCCGTGGACTGTAGCCCACCCAGCTCCTCTGTCCATGGGATTCTCCAGGCAAGATTACTGGAGCGGGTGGCCATTCTCTTTCTGGAATCTTTTGGGGGTTTTTCCTTCAGCAGCTTGGCCACTGCCCTACCCCATACCTACCCCTTGAGTTTGGGAAGAAGAACAAAGGTCCTTTGGGAATGTCTTACCCCATGAACGAGCTGAGGGACAGTTAACCCTGTCATTGTGAACTTGATCTATTCCGTGATTCAACTATTTTGAGAAAAACATTTCACCATATTTGTATCAGAAGGTTTTCAGTGAAGGGTACAGTTTTGGAAACCCGATCAGTAAAATACTGCCTGCACTGTGTTGTCATGTAAAGCAGCTGTTTTTGTTTGTCAGTAAGTCCTGTCTGACTCTCAATCCCATGGACTGTAGCCCGCCAGGCTGCTCCGTCCATGGAATTCTCCAGGAAAGAATACTGGAGTGCGTTGCCGTCCTTCTCCAGGGGATCTTCCTGACCCAGGGGTCGAACCCGAGTGTCCTTCATTGGCTGGCAGGTTATTTACCACTGAGCCACCAGGGAAGTCCCATATAAAGCAGTGGAAAGCTAAAAATCATAGGAAATGGGGAAGCCAGAGAACAGGGATTGTTGATCTGCCTTCAGCTACTCTATCCCCCATTCTATAGAATGTGGTAAAAATTAGCACCCTGCAGGGGCCGCAGAGGACTCCAGGACTAAGAAAACACCATTCAGGCCACCACCAGCTACACTGTGCTGAAATCAGGCTATCCACTCTGGTTCCCAGTACAAGTGGCCAAAGCGTGGGCAAGAATGGCATCCAGCCTGGAACACTTGCTCTTGTCTGGAGGTCCTGCTGTTTCTTTGCTCAACTTCTGCTTGGCTGGTTCCTTCCAAGCAGGAATGCCATTTCCTTGAGGAAGATTTCCCTGCTTAGGTGCCCCATTAGGGTGCTTTCACAGCACCCCAAGTTTCTTTTCATTGCATTCGTTACCCTATAGATAGCTGATCTCCTTAATTCCATGTTGAATGGTTCTCACTATTGGCTGTAAGCTTCTTGAGGGCAGGGCCTTGTCTCTCTTGCCGCCCTTTGAATCCTACACATGTGCTCAGTAAATCGTAAGTGTATCAGTCCGGGTTCTCTAGAGAAAAAGAACTAACAGGAGGTGTGTGTGAGTGTTTGTGTGTGTGTGCAGAGAAAGGGGTAGGAGAATACACACAATCATGGAGGCTGGCAAGTCCAAAATGTATGGGAAGGCTGGTAGGTTGGAAACCCAGGGGAGAGTCTGTTAGCAGAATTCTGTTTTCTTCCATGGAGGTCAGTGTTTTTCTATTAAGACCTTCAACTGTTTGGATGAGGCCCATTCATGTTATGGAGGGTAATCTGCTTTACTCCAAGCCTGCTGACTTAAATGTCAATCTCATCTAAAACTACCTTCCGAGAAACATCTAAAACAGCACTTGACTACAAAAATATCTGGGTACTGTGGTTCAGCCAAATTGACATACAGAATTAGCTATCACAGGAGGTGAATGAAAGGATGATGGGACTCATGACCTGGGTCTCAGTTATGCGTTGATGATCTGTGTGAGACTTATGGCTCACACCTCCTTTCATCCATCTCCCTTGATCTTTCATACAGCTCTTGGAAGTGGGCAGTGTTGGGGAGGGGGCAACGTCAGGCCCTGCTGATAGATGAGGTTCAGAGAGGGTAAGAGATGTCCCAGAGGTGTCTCAGCTTTTCAAATTGGATGGGAACACTCTCCAGCTTTGTTTTCAGTATTCATTTCTTGATCTTGTGACATATATTGACCATTTCTTCGTGCCACTGGAACACTGTTCTGAGAGTTTCACATGTCTTAACTTGTTAAATCCTCATTACAAGTCTGTTGGAAGGATCTGATATAATCACCCCTATTTTATATCCAGAGAAGCTGAAACAGGTGTGAGAAGGCTGCTCAAGGTCATGTTGCCTAGTCTCGGTGGAGCTGGGATATACAGGAACCCCAGTTCTGGGACTTGTCATGATGCCGTCGCTCTGCACCCTTCACATGCAAGCATTTGGCTTCTGGAAGGGCTCAGGAAGCCAATATCCCTGGCTCTCGTGTTGCAGCTGCATTTGCAGGGTGGTGAACACAGGTGAGGCCGGGGCCAGGCCTCCCTCCTCTGCTGCCAGCATCCCACTGCTCTCCTCTCCCCTCATCATCTTGAAGAGCTCTGTTACTGTCCCTGCGGTGTTTTATCACCTGTATTAAAAACTCTAATGATATGAGTTGCCTGTGTGGCTCCTGTTTCCATGTAGGAGTAAGTGTAAATTAATCTCCGGGGACGTCCCTGGTGGTCCAGTGGTTAAATGAAATGCAAGGGATACAGGTTCCATCCCTGGTTGGGGAACTAAGATCCCACGTGCAACTGGACCTGCGCATTGCAACTAAGACCTCATGCAGCCGCACAAATATTTTTTAAAATACTGTGCTTAAAAAAAGAAAGTAAACGAATATTCAAAATGATTTTTTAAAGGCCAAAACAAACCCCCCAGATGTCCTAAATTCCATGAGAGAAAAGGCCCTTGTACTCTAGCCCAGAATAGTGGCAACCCTGAATCAGAGCTGGGTGGGACCTGGAGCTGACCCAACAGTGGATCCCATCCTAGACTATATTCAACCACGTGGGCAATTCAGTCCCATTAAAATTCTCTGTCTGGAACACCAGCTCAGTGACACTAGGGATATTTGAATGTCAACTCTTGTTTCAGGAGGTATGTTGTGAGGATCTATTGAGCTGGGGTCTGTGGAGACAGTGCTAGGAGAAGCAGCGCTCCCCGAACCCCTTTTGCCTGCCCTCCATGCTGGTTTCTGCTCTTAATTTTCTCTCATGATGGATCACTCTATCCCCCTGTCCACACCTACCCCCTCTTCCTAATCTGGCTAAGCGCCTCCTTCTGTCAACATCCCATATCCATTCCCCACATCTGGTGTTTTGCACCTTGTCCTACCCCTAAGCAAAGATTCTGCACGTCAACCATCTACTGCTTTATATTTTTCTCATTGTTTTATGGGTATAATTTATCTCCTCCACTGAGTGTTTAGTCTGTGAGCGTGGGGGTCTTGGTTTATACTGCTTTCATATCCCCACAAATGTTTAGCCATATGCCAGGCAGATAGAACTCCCTGAATTGAATGACATTGAAGTAAAGAGTCTAATAGTCACTTTGTGTTTATTTTTCCTGCTTTTGCCTACCCCATCCCTCATTCGTTTATCCATCATCCATCCATGCATGTGTCTGTCCATTGATTGGTTCAGAAGACATGTGTGATGTACTTGCTATGTGCTAGTAACTTTAGGAATACACAGATGAGTTCAGAATGCTCTCTGTCCTTAAGAGTTCGAAAAATTGCTGTTCAAAAGAGTTAAAAATCATTCTTGAGGTAGACAACTCAAACTAAAAATACCTATTCTTGTTGTCATCACTCTGGCTTATCACGGCAGATAAAGCTGAAATTTGTGCAAGATAATTGGCCTCCTGGTGAGTTTTCTCCCTCTTTCCTTTTTTACTGAGCACACCATCATATTCCTAAAGTATTCAGATTACATTGTGATGACAGCTGATAGTGTAGCAGGCAAGAGACGATGTATCAATACTTCTGTTTCGTTTCTAACACTTTGATATACGACCCGCGATTCCCCTGCAATTAGTTCATGTGAATGAATCACAGTGGCCTCCAGAGCATCTGTGTTCCTGCAGACTCTCTTAACAGAACTCACATGTCCTGTACTGAGAGATAGAGTTCCCCTGAACATGTGTGATAAGGAAGTTGTACTTGTCCTCTTTGAGGTGGGCTGAAGCAAGGGGCTTTTTTTAAGGTTGTATAGAAAGCCGCCTACCCTTGAGTTATGCTCCCCCACCCCCTCTACATTCTCTTTCTGCTTTTATCACCAAGGCAGACACTTCCTACCTTTCAAACTTCCTGTGTTGCCTGGTTTCCTATGAGATGCTCTTGTTAAGATATGAGACTGGTATCAGTGGTCAGTGTGATTCTGAAGTTATCTTGAAAAATAAGTGTACTCGAAGGTGGTACAGTCTGGAGTGGGGATGAGTGGAGGGGCCTAAAGGTGAAATGAGAGGGATTTGTCTTAATTAGAAGTCTTTTTAGTTTCAAGCAACTGTCAGAAACTTTTAGTTTCTGACTGAAAACTGAAACTTTTTAGTTTCAAACCGTCAGAAGAGGGAAATGACTGGAGGGATGTTGGTGTCGGTGGACCCAGAGCAGGGAAAGTCAGGGAGGCCTGGGGCAGGGTTCACTGAGGCTCCAGGACTCTCTTTCTCTCTCTGCCTCTTAGCTGTGCTTTCTCCACATTTTGGCTTCAGTCTTCAGTTCAGACCAGCCTTTGCCCTCACATACCTGCTGACAGCTCTGAAGTCTAACAGCTTCCACCAGCAGACCCCACAGACTCCTCTCTTGCCCTGAAAATTCCAGAGAAGGGCTGGGGTTGGCCCCGATTGGGTATGGGATGTAAATACGTGTCTGTTCCCATCGGAACATCAGGGTTAGAGTGAGGAGGAACATGTCCAAGTAGGAGAAGATGCTGCCCCCAGAAAGGCTGAACAAAGGAAAGCTATCCTCAGGATTCGCAGGAAGGTTTAGTGAGCCTTTAGGAAAAAAGACTAATACAGGGGATGATGTGCCTCAAATTCAAATGCAACCTAATCAGTATTTACTGAGCTATTGAAACAAGGGTTTCTTTGGGAATTCATTTTGTGGATCACTCATTTAGCAGTTTCTAAGGAAGAGTAGCATGCCTATGCAAGAGAGCTTAGAGAAAAGGTGGATGACCAACCACCTAGATGCAGGGCCAGCAGGTGACCACCTGCAACTTGTTAGACTCCTCTTGTGAAGAACAAAAGTGGTTCCCAGACCAGCAGGGGGACTGAGCCTGGACTGTGCCAGCAGCTGTCCAAATTCTTCACCCCACTCCTGTCCAGCTGATCACGTGGCTTCCCTTTCGAGTTGACCCTTGCCCTCAACTGAAAATCCAAGATATTCAGCTGGGGGCTGCCAGAGACTACTCCTGCTCTCCGGCCCCACCTTCCCCCCACTGGCCCCTTGAACCCAAGAGAACAGTTTTCAGCGCTATGAGGAGGAACCTTCCTCTTGTTTCCAGGGCTTCAGCCATGCTCCTGCGTCTTCCTCCTTGACTCTTCATCTTTCTTGTTTGGGATTGATTTTGGGTGCTATTCTCTCCTAGAAGTTTCCCTTGGGCCCCCAAGCCTCACGCTGTCCTCACAGCAGCCCTGCAGGCCCCCAATTCAGTGTTTATTTTGCTGTGTTGGGTTTGGCCCACTTCCCCTCTTCGGAATCTCTGAAGGCAGGAACTTCATCTGACCGTGCCCATGCCTGGCGCTCCCTGCACACATAGGTGCTGGATAAACATTCACTCGCTGAGGATCAGAGGGCAGAGAGCTGCGGGGACAGGGTGCCCACCATGTCGCTGTCCTGCCTGCCCTCTCAGGACATTCAGGTTGAATGATTTCAGTCATCATTTACATGCACAGCAACATAACAACTTGTGAAGGGCGCATTTATTTGCAAGTCAAAATGCCTGACATCGTCACTCAAAAGACCTCAGTTCCAGGGTCTCACTTACCCAGGCTCAGGAAGAGGTGATAAGGGGAGAGGATTAGTTGATGCATTTTGTGTCTAGGCGATGATGCCGTGTTACATAGGATGCTCTCAAATCTTTGACAGGAGTCGAGGCAGAATTCTTGTCAGATTATATAAGAGAAACAACTCATCATTCTGCTTCACATACTGGGATCTACTACGCATCTGTGTTTTCTTAAAGCCTTTGTGTATGCTGGCTCATAGTACTTAAATTGAAATTTAAGGAAATCTGCTTTTAATACCAAATGGACAGCAAGTAATGAGGGTTTTTGTTTTGCTCTTGAGTAAGTCTATTCTTTTCAATTAATATTTTCAACATTTTGGCTGCATGTTTCATGCCACATTATATTAATATGTTACCGACATGCCAGGCCCCTTTGCGGTGCCTCCCTGTCTGTTCACCTGCCCTCCTCTCTGCCAGGGATGCCTGTCTCCCCATCATTTGTTGGCCTGGAAAAAGCCGTTCTTCCCTCCAGGCCCAGCTGCCTCCTGCGTTACCTGCCAACTGCAGCCCCTCCCCCTTGTCACATCTCCGTGCACTGTTCATGTGGCCCCACACATACCGTGAATGTGGAAGAAATGGGTTGTATCTTATTCATCCTTTTCCTTTTTTTTTTTTTTTGGTGTTTATTCATTTCAAGACACAGACACCCATTACTTCAATTCATTGAGCATCTCCCCTCTTGGAAGGAGACTCAGATACCCCCAAGATGCAGATCTTGCCTTTGAAGAGCTTTCCTTCTGCTAAGGGAGGAGGAGAGATTTGTCGCACTACATATGTGATGCTGGGCCTGGTGACTCACTATTTTATTTCTTTCCTATGAAATAAAAATGTCGCTTATGCTATTACTTCATTTTAATTCTGCCGTGATATTTGTTTTAAAACAAATCACTGGATAGTAATCCTCTTATTATATTCTGTCCCTAATTCTATTAGAAGAACAAAGAGGGAATTTGGATTTTGGATTGCTTTCGCAAAGCACAGAGGTTTTAAGCATCTCACTTGACTTCTTGGAGGTTCTCAGGGACCTCATAAGTTTCTGGGAACAGAGAAGCGCAGACCTGACGAGCTGTCAGCCCCGCCCCTCCCGAGGAGGTCTGCCTGGGAATGTCAGGTGTTATGCCCGCTGTCAGGTGTGTCTGCCCTGGAGCCATCCTTCCCTCCAGCTGCCAGCTCCCTCTCACCACCACGCACTCCCCATCCCTTCAGAGTTTTCTTTAGACGGTGGTGACAGACAGGCCAGGTCTCCACCCAGGCGACCTAGATTCTGGACTTCAGGGTCTCACCTTCAGAATCACAGCCCCCAAGGGAAGCCCAGTTCAGGAATGATCTGGCTGTACCTTCTGGTCCCATGGGAAGTCTGGTTCATAGCAGCCTGCACAGATGTGATGTATGGTGGCCCCAGTCCCTTTAGGGGAAACCAAAGCGCCTTGGTCAGGGGGGCAAGTGCTGCCCCCAGAGGCTGGTACCCAGTGCCCAGTGCTAGGAATTGTTCTAGCTCATGGCAGCTGTTTATCGTGAGGGGCATCAGGAAGACAGGAGGCAGTGCTGAAACCCAAAAGCACAGAGCTATTTCCAGCCTGATCTTGGCCTGTTAATAATGAACCAGCAATGATGTAGGCACAGGCTGACAGTGCGGGGGTGGTAGAGGAGGAGGTTGGACATGTGGGGAACAGCCTGAGCGGCTGCAGATACAAAAAGAAGCCATGTGGCATGTGGAACGCTCCCCTTCGGGGGAGAAGAGCAGACCCGGAATGAGGAAGGCAGGGTCATGTGCACAGGCAAACCGAGTGAAATGCCTTCATACCAATAACTAAGGGGTGGGTATGTGCACTGTGGGGAGAACTACTTGAACCATTCTCTGGGATTCTGACTCAGCATCAGGTTTTGAATCCCAGCTAAAAAGGGAGTAGCATTCTCCTCTCCAATGTAATAATAATTTGGCTAATCCTTACTTAGTGCTAACTGCTGAGTACTGTTCTCAGTGTTTTGCATACATTAGCCCATTTACATACATGATACACACAGTATACTTACATGTACTAACTCATTTACGTGCATTGTACATACACTAACTCATTTGTATACATGGTACGTTTACATGCTGTCTTAGTCCATTGGGGCTGCCATAACAGAATGCCATAGCCTGGATGGCTTAAATAATATTGCTTCTCACAGTTCGCTGATGAAGATGCTGGCAGATCTGGTGTCTGGTGAGAGCCTGCTTCCAGGTGCGTAGATGACCATCTCCTCGCTGTGTCCCCACATGCTGGAAAGCGTGAGGGAGCTCTCTGGAGCCTCTTTTGTAAGGGCACTAATCCCATATATGAGGCTGCCACCCTCATGACCTAAACACCTCACAAAGGCTGCACCTCCAAACACCATCACGCTGGGGGTTAGGTTTCAACATATGAATTCTGGGGGACTCAAAGTTTCAGTACCTAACACGCATGTTAGCTCATTTACATACATCATACAGTTACATGCATTAGCTAATTTAAAGAATCTAGTTTACTGATGAGCAACAGGCACAGAGAGTCACATGCCTGGGGTCAAGCGGGTCAACTCTGGCTCCAGTCTTAGCTGCTGCTGGCTCTGCCGGCAGCTGTTGCTGCCTGTGATGGTGTAGTTAGGATCAGCAGCATATCAGTGTGTGTCTTACCAACTACTGCACGCACAGTATTTCGTCAGCCCACCAGACCCTCTCAATAGACCTACAGAGCATTTTACAAATGAGGCAGAAACCAAGGTTTCCTAGTCATGGAGGGACTCAGTGGGGACGTGAAGACTTGTCCCGCTCTGCAGCCTCATCCTGTGTGTGGCCCGAGCTTCACAGCACCCCTCCGGCTGTTTCCCCTGGGGCCACTGTGGTCTCTGCTGCACACCTGGAGGCTCATGGGGCAACCTGAGGGACCACCTCATATGGACAACTTAGTCTTCCTGTTCTCTCTGCCACACTTGGCCATGAATCCACCTTCCAGCCGCGTGAGTGGCCACCTTCAAGAACAAAGCCCAGAGGTGACGCAGGGCGGAGCTGAGGAGGCAAGGGTTGGGGGTGGGGTGTCAGGGATCCTACAGAAAGGATGAGATGTGAGAGGGTAACTTGGTTTGTGACTTTAACCTTTTGCACTTAGTATGACAGACTTTTCGAAAAACATAACCTGGTGACAAAAAAATGGCACTTTTTAGGTGTTACTCTTACAATAGGAATGAGCTGGGATGGCCTTGGCCTGCAGTGGCTTGAAGTAGAGTTTTGTTCCTGGCCAGAGATTGAGGCCAGGTCATGGTACGAGAGCACGGAGTCCTGACCGCTAGACCGGTGGTCAGTGACAGGGGCCCCAGCCCATCAGTTTTGCAGGAAAAGAATTCCCACAAACGTGGAAAGTAGTGAAACAAGAGAAGCGTTTTCTCCTGTCTTTGCTCCTTGTGTATACACCTATCCAGTTAGTTGTGTTGCCATCATCGGTCCAACTTCCCCATCCACAGCAAATTCCTTGTGAGAATTTGAGAAGATCATCACCTCGGCCATCTTGGCAACTGCTGCCTTCCCTCTTCCCAGCACAGGAGCTGGTATTTAGTACTTGTGTGTTCAGGGAATGAATGTGGGCTTATAAGTGATGGATTCTGAAAAGAGCCTATTAAAAGTGGAAATCAACAAAATTCAAATGCTTTGAGTCAAATGCCACTTTTTCCAAAGATCCCACCACTCCCACTCCAATGTGCAAAGTTGACCCCGTCCTTCCTCCTTCTCACCCTCCCAGCCCCCAGCGTTCTTCTCAGGACTTTCCCACAGGTTCCTGCTTTCTCTCCTGGTCAGTGCATCCTTCTGTTTCTGCCCCTTCTTTAATGTGTCCTCCAACAGCAGAATTCTATTTCTAGACTCCAACAGCAGAATTATATTCCTAAACTCCAAGTGTGATCGTTGAACTTAATTACACTTTGTTGTTGTTGTATTGGAGTTTCAGCATCAGTTCTTCCAGTTAATATTCAGGCTTTATTTCCTTAAGGATTGACTGGTTTGATCTCTTTGCTGTCCAAGGGACTCTCAAGGAAGAGTCTTCTCCAGCATCATAGTTACACTGGACTATGTTAAACGTTTGAGCAAGTCACGCTAGGCTCTGCACAATCCAATCCCAATATATCGGTCAGACTCCTGCTTTCGCTCCTATCCCCAAATGCTACCACGTGCGCTATAGCCACACTGAAGCCTCAGTGTTCACTAAGGGATGTTTTTGTGTCCTGGAGCCTTTGTACCTCTTCTCTCTGCTGTAATGAGCTTCCGCCCATCCTCGGTCACACGAGCTGCTCATCCCCTCCACCCCTCATCCCCAGGCAGTGTGCTTGCACTTCCCTCCTGTCTCTGCCAGGACTGCTTTCTGCCTCTCTTTCTTCTTCTATGCTGAGACCTCCTCCAGGGCAGAGGCTGGTCACCATGGCATTTCCTCCTCCCAGCACAGAGCTGGAGTTGCTTCCCTTTTCCTTTTTCTCCTTACATGTATTGATTGATTGATTGGCTGTGCTGGGTCTTTGCTGTTGCACTGGCTTTTCTCCAGTTTCGGTGAGCAGGGGCTACGCTCTGGTTGTGGTGCCCGGGCTTCTCAGTGAGGTGGCTTCTCTTGGTGCAGAACACCAGTTCTAGGGTGTGCGAGCTTCAGGAGTTTCAGCTCCTGGGCTCTGGAACACAGGCTCAACAGTTGTGGTTCTCAGGCTTAGTTGCTCCTCGGCACGTGGGATCTTCCTGGACCAGGGACTGACCCATGTCTCCTGCATTGGCAGGCGGATTCTTTACCACTGAGCCACCAGGGACAACCCCCCCGCCCCTCCCCACCACCTCGCCCTTTTAAATGTGAGCAGCAGACAGCATTTTGAAAGCTTGGGATTAAGTCCTGTCTGCAGGACTCAGAAAGATAAGAAAAGGCCCACCTCAACTGTGCATCTTTAGATGAGGCATCCACAAGGCTTTTTCAACAAAACCCAGACCTCAAGATACACATAGGTTGCCTCCCATGGGGGCACAGGTCACAGACTCCAGGGAATGGTCTTCTTTCCAAAAGGACGTTATAAAGAACAAAATTTGAGTGCCAGCAGTTTTTGGAGTTCACTGTGGCGAAACACTATACTAATTGAGACCTCACTGTGAAGACTGTGGAGAATGGCAGACCTTGGCAAGCCATTTGCACGGTGTTCCTTCTTTAAAATTTTTTTTTAAATTTATTTATGGCTGCTCTAGGTCTTTGTTGTTGCTCATGGGTTTTCTCTAGCTGTGGTGGTGTGGGGCTATTCTTCACTGTAGTGTGCAGGCTCCTCATTGTGGTGGCTTCTCTTGTTCTGGAGCACAGACTCTAGGGCACGTGGACTCAGTAGCTGCAGCTCACAGGCCCCCGAGCACAGACTCAGTAGCCGTGGTGCATGGGTTTAGTTACCCCACAACATGTGGAATCTTCCCTGACCAGGGATCAAACCCATCTCCCTTGTATTGGCCAGCGGATTCTTTACCACCAGACCACCTTGGAAGTCCCACAGTGTTCCTTATACATTAAGGTTTTTGCTCAGGTGAAACATTAGGGGCATGACATCAGTACTGCCAACAGTATTGCACCTCTGAAACAGATCCACGTAGACAAAGGAGGTAATTTCCTCTGCCTCTGTGGCCCTGCTTTAAAGATGCTCAGTGTTAGTTCTTGCAGGTTATTTTTGCAGTGCCCACAGGAAGTTATCGAGCCCTTTCCACATGACGCATGAAACATGTAAGTTGGCTGTGGAGCCTCTTTTCAGTTCAGCTTTACCCCACTTGCCCCACCCCCACTGCTTCCAGGTAGCTCCTCCACCCTAAGGGCCCCACGTTCTGCCCATCAATTTGCATTCCTTCAGGGTCCTGGAGGTTAAAGGCACGTTAGACGACAATTGTGCACCCTGTACAAAATCTTTTCTGAAATAAGATAGAATATGAGTGAGCGAATGAATGAATGAATACCAAACAAATAAATACAATTGCTTGTGCTAAGATGTAAACAAAAAAAAAAGGAAAAAATAAATTAAGGGCAAGAGTGATGATTCTTTCTCTTCCCTGCAAAGTGGAAGCTTTCAAGTGCAACATACTGCTGTCTAAAACTTGCTTCTCTAGCCACACTTGAGCCAAGAGCACAAGGTCAAAGTTAACGTGGCTGTGCTGTGCCCGCCGCACCCCCCCTCCATATTCCTTGTCCTCAGAGCACATAGCCCTGCCCCCCCAGCCAGAGCACAGGGTCAGAAATAGCAAATGATGATTGATCAGGTGCCTCCTGTCTTCAGACACAGTCAGCGTTTACTGTCTCTGCGGACCAGACTGTAGAAATAAGCAGACCCGTAAAGACCTGCAATTACTATTTCCCCGGAGATATCCCAGATGCTGCTGGGGTAGACTGCAACATGGCAGCGCGCTTCCTGCTCCTGATTTATTCCATCCTGGAGGAGCTTTCCTTACATGGGCTTCTCTTTAGAAGTGACTGCTCTTGGCTTTTCAGGAGCTGTTTCAGGTGTTCTTATTTGGCCACCCTTTCAGTGTCCAGCGGTGCACAGGGCTGTGTCCTGGGGTCTTGCCTTCTCCAGTTCCATTCCCACCCAGAGCTCGCTGCTTCCTTGCCCTCCTCAGGATCTGCTGAGTAGGTTTGGTGGGAGAGAGATGCTGGCTCAAAGGGACTCTCCCACCCTCAACCAGATGTTGCATTTTATTGTGACTTCCAGGGTGTACAGGGATGACTGGGGGCAAGAATACAAGTTTGGGATGGGAAGGCTGTCTTACATTCTTCAAACCAAACCACACTGATCATTCAGTGGTCCACCATGACAAATTCTGAAAAAAAAATGGCCGATTTGCTGAATGGTTCTTACTAGCTGAGCTCTGCAGAATTGGGGGCTGTTAGGTAGCTGGATCTCAGGACCAAACTCTCCTTTAAATACTAATAGTGCAAGCAGGATGAGGTTGTGTGGGAGCACAATGCTGTCTCTGTTCTCTGTCATCATTCCCTGTTCGAGTTTTCATCTAAATTAACAGTCTCGGGTTAAGAATTCAAAGGGGAAAAGGGCTCTCAAAGTCTTGTTTGAAAGGCTTGAAGGCATGTGGAACATCACATAGTTGTAGGCATTTCCCTTGCTGTGTGCAGCGGCATGAAAGGGAACAGGGAGCTAGAGGGAGCATTTATTGACTCACTGTAGGTGTGGACCAGCATCATCACACTCTGGCCGTGGGGTCACATGGTCTCCTGGGGTTTCCTAAAAAAAGTTCTTAAAAGAAACTGAAGGCATGGAGAACCCATTCATTTTGTGATTTCACTTGTAGGTTCTGACTCGTCACTCAGTGTCACAGCACGGATGTGGGAAGAGTTTCATGGTCTCTGAGGCTTTAAGTGGAGAAGGCAATGGCACCCCACTCCAGTACTCTTGCCTGGAAAATCCCATGGATGGAGGAGCCGGGTGGGCTGCAGTCCATCGGGTCGCTGAGAGTTGGACACGACTCAATGACTTCACTTTGACTTTTCACTTTCATGCATTGGAGAAGGAAATGGCAACCCACTCCAGTGTTCTTGCCTGGAGAATCCCAGGGACGGCGGAGCCTGGTGGGCTGCCATCTATGGGGTCACACAGAGTCGGACACAACTGAAGCGACTTAGCAGCAGCAGCAGCAGAGTCTTTAAGATTCGCTGTGCTTTATCCAAGCTGTGCTTTTCGATTGAGCCAGTATAAGAGGAATGATTTTTTTTGTTTGTTTATTGGAATATAATTACAGTATTGTGTTAGTTTCTGCTGTACAATGAAGTGAATCAGCTCTACGTATACCTATATCCCCTTCTTCTTGAGCCTCCCACACCACATCCCACCCCACTAGGTCATCATAGAGCACAGAGCCGAGCTCCCTCTGCTATACAGCAGCTTCCCACTTGCTATCTATTTTACACACAGTGGTGTATATATGTTAGTCATACTCTCAGTTCGGCCCGCCCTCTCCTTCCTCCCCTGTGTCCACAAGCCAGTTCTAAGGACTTTAAAACTGAAGATAAATTTCTGTGATTTTCCAACTCTGAGCCAGAGGAAGTTAGATGTTATTACCAGGTTTAAAATGTGGAAGATGCTTGGTTTTGCTCCATGCTCACTGGGCTAAGATGAGAAATAGGTTTAAGGGGCATTATGAGAGTTTGGTTGGGTGTGAAGACTATTCCTTATAATCAGTGAATAAATGTTGTGTTAGGCCATCGGGGAAGGTGTGGAGCTTTATCACTGGGAATTGAGTCTGGTTTGTGGTGCTAGAGGATTAAGGAAATGACCACTTAAGTTCTTGTTCTTTTTCTGTGTATTATGCACTCCACTTTATATTGACTGTCTTCCCAAAGTATCCCATGTGTGCACTCTCAGTCATTTCAGTTGTGTCCGAGTCTTTGCAACCCTATGGACTGTAGCCCTCCAGGCTCTTCTGTGGGTGGGTTTCTCCAGGCAGGAATACTGGAATGGGTTGCCATTCTCTCTCCTCCAAGGGGTCTTCCAGAGCCAGGAATCGAATCTGTGTCTCCTGTGGCTCCTACATTGCAGGCAGATTCTTTATCACTGAGCCACTGGAGGTGAAGGTGAAGTCACTCAGTCGTGTCCGACTCTTTGCGACCCCGTGGACTGTAACCTACTAGGCTTCTCAGTCCATGGGATTCTCCAGGCAAGAATACTGGAGTGGATTGCCATTTCCTTCTCCAGAGGATCTTCCCGACCCAGGGATCGAACCTGGGTCTCCCGCATTGCAGGCAGACGCTTTAACCTCTGAGCCACCAGGGAAGCAAGGGAAACCCTCAAAAGTATCCCACTGGGCCTTAGGGAAACTTCGCCTCACACAAAATGAAGAATCCAGCTAGGGGCTTCTTGCATGGTCAAGAGTTCTTTTTGTCTTTTCCTGAGCACTTTTTCAGTTCAGTTCAGTTCAGTTCAGTTGCTCAGTCATGTTCAACTCTTTGCAACCCTGTGGACCACAGCACACCAGGTTTCCCTGTCCATCACCAACTCCTGGAGCTTGCTCAAACTCATGCCCATCGAGTCGGTGATACCATCCAACCATCTCATCCTCTGTCGTCCCCTTCTCCTCCTGCCTTCAATCTTTCCCAGCATCAGGGTCTTTTCCATGAGTCAGTTCTAACGATCAATTATCTTTCCCTTGAGGCAAAGTTAGGAGGTAAATAGGGACAGGTGTGTGTGCTTGTTTTTTAAATCACTTCTTTTTTTCTCTTAAATACTATAATTTTTAATTGTTTATTGGCAGGCTGCTCTGCATTTCAGCAAGTGGGCTTCTCATTGCAGTAGTTTCTCTTGTAGAGCACAGGCTCCAGGGCATGAGAGATTCAGTAGCTGCTGCCTGCAGACTCTAAAGGGCACAGACTCAGTAGTTGTGGTGCACAGGCTTAGTGGCTCTGCGGCGTATGGGACTTCTCTGGACCTGGGATTGAACCTGTACCTCCTGCATTGGCAGGTGGACTCCTAACCCCTGGACCACCAGAGAAGTCCCCAGACAGAGGGTTTTAATTTCCACTTTATAGATGAGAAAATTAAAATTCAAGGATGTCAAGTGATAATTCCACACAGGTTTGAAACTTCGGCATCATTTTTGTGTTTCTTCTACATACGACCCATCACCAAATTCTGCTAAATTTCCCCTTGTACTGTTATCTACACCTCATGCTTTCTCTCCACATCGACTGTCCCCCTTTAAGGCTATCATCATGCCATGCCTGGACCATTATATTGGTTTCTTGCATTCCCTTTCAGAGGCCAGTTTTGCCTCCACCTCGATGCCTTCCCTGAGTTTTGGAATCCTGGGAATATGAATCTACCTTTGTTCACTTGACGGTTACCATGTGTTGCAGGCAGAGAGCCGAGGAGGCACTGGGAAGCTTGTGGTAGGAGATTGTTCTCAGAGATTTGCTAACATGCTGTACCCCTTGTACCTTGATACTAACTCACAACAGTGCTCAGTATTGGCTTCTGGTCTATGGACCTCTGTTTATGTTAGACACACAGTTGCGTGAATCTATATTTCTCCCCCAGGGTTACACAGTCACTAAATATCAGGTCACAGAAGTCAGGGAAAGCTCAAACTGAAATGTTTTGTTTTCCCAGAATGAGGATTCACTGATTTTGCTGCAGGCTGGGGATTGAGGCAACCTGTTCATACTTGTGATTTCATGGTCACGTTTCACAAAAATTACAAGTCATTTTTAGCCTCTTAGTTACATCTAAAATTTTAAAACCTGTCGTGTTAATATATATCAGTTAGAATGATAATACTGCCTGCATTATTACTCACATTTTCATGGTTTGGAGTAATTGCATTACATCCTATTTGGTTTCCCTCGTGCCCCCTTCTCCAGTTGGGTTGTACGTCTCTCAGTGACAAAGAATTGTGCTTGTTTATGTGTTCAGGTACTAACAAGACATTAGTAAGTGCCCATCATGTGGAAAGCCCTGTACATACCTGTGGTCCTAGAGGAGTTGTGTTGCTTGATATTAGTGATGCACCAGGCCAGCGAGGTGATGGCATTGGGGGTGGGGCTTCTGCTCCCAGCTCCCACCTGTGTCTACGCCGTGATACTGCACTGCTTCCAAGTAAACATGTTGACTGAGAGATCAACGTGTGTGCAGTTATTTGATCTGTAGATCGAGGTGCAGGTAAGTCCAATTTCCAGTGGGAAGAGCCTCTCTGCCCTCCCATCTCTGTTCTTCCTTCCCACACGAGAAAGTGGTCAGAGGCTTTGCAGTGTGCACTGCCCTGTGATTCTGTACTCAATTGGCTTTTCTTGAGAGATGCTTGTCCATTAGCTTTGACTTCCTTTTGTCAGGCTCTCTAACCCCTTCCAGTAACGGAATTAACGAAGCCTTTCTCTTGATTTTAGAAAAATAAGCAGAGGCTTGGGAGAGGCATCACTCTGACATGCTCTCTATGTACACAATGGAGTCTCTAGTATGGCCTCTGCCTCTCAAAGACTTGTGTTCTGTTTGGTCAGAGGTTACCAGGGTGTCTCCTGTGTATTTACACGGATTCCATTGTGAGCCTCCAGATCCCACGCTGTAAGGACATCCACCCTTACTGCCCTTGATAGACGCAGGAAAATTATTTCCTGGTGACAATCAGGTGCTTGTAAGAGCCGGTCTTTCAGAGAGGAATCTACCATCAAAAGGGCTAATCGTCCAAATGACAGATACGCATGGCTGGCTTCCCTCTTTACGCCACCTTGATTGAGATGAGAGGAGTATGCTTCTGGCCTTGGCAATGGAGGAATCTGTGGGAACAACATCCTCAGGGAATAGCTTTTCTCCGCTAAGTATGACAAGTATGGCAAATGCACGCAGCACTGAGATCTCTTGGCTGCAAGGCCAAAGGCCTGCATCCCTGCTCCTGAGGACAGGCCCTCTTCTTGTAGGAGTGCTTCACCCTGGGGCAGGCAGGATTTATTTACTTTTTGTCATTCGGCCTGGAATGTTGCATATCGCCCTTTCACAGACACCTGGCTGTGGCTCCCACGACAGGAGTCACCCTTGGAAACAGAAGGAGGTAGATGACATTTTCATTTTTGGACACCGAGTGCCGAGGTTCTGGGGTTTCATCACTTGCTTGGCTCCTGCTTTGTCATGGGAACAGAGGGGCTGCCTGACCAGGGAGTCAGTTTTGAGGGTGAGGTCCTGAAAAGGAGACTGGGCACACTTCTGTTCTCAGGGATGAGCTCCTATACACTGAGACCTCAGCCATCTCTAAGTGCACAGAGGACCCTCCCACTGGCCCAAAGCTCAGAAACAGTCCACCATCCTGCCTCCTCTGCACCTGTCACCATCCCTGGGACAAATGGGGATGTTGTTGGGAATTCTCTCTGAAGAGTCATTCTCAGACAGAACCACAGAAACAGGAAGCGGGTTAGTGGCTGTCAGGGAGTTAGAGGAGGAGAAATCAGGAGTCACTGTCTTCCACGATGGCTCAGCAGGTAAAGAATCAGCCTGCAATGAAGGAGACACAGAAGACATAGGCTCCATCCCTGGGTGGGGAAGATCCCCTGAAGGAGGGCATGGCAACCCACTCCAGTATTCTTGCCTGGAGAATCTCACAAAGGAGCCTGGTGGACAACAGTCCAAAGGGTAACAAAAAGTCAGGACACGATTGAGTGACTACTCAGTGTACACACACACGCGCAGTAAACAGATTTGGGGTTTCTTTGGGGACGGTAGAAGTATTCTGGGATTAGATAGCGATGTTGGTTGTGCAACATTGTAAATATACATATTTTTTAAAAATCCACTGATTTGTCCTGGATAAGATGGAAAATTTTATGTTATATGAATTTTATCTCAAAAAAATAGAAATAAAATTTTAAAACTAAAATATTCAATGTATTCAATAAATATTCAATATTATCCTCAGAGGGAATCATCCTAGTAACACCCTTCCTTACTTCTCACATTCATCCCAATTCTCACATTCTATTGCTCATGTTTATTTCAAGACATGTCACATACCTGGGCTTCCCTGGTGGCTCAGACAGTAAAGAATCTGCCTGTAATGCTGGTGATCCAGGTTTGATCCCTGGGTCAGGAAAATATCCTGGAGGAGGGACTGAACACTCCAGTATTCTTGCCTGGAGAATTTCATGGACAGAGGAGCCTGGCAGGCTATAGTCCATGGGGTCACAAAGAGTCGGATTCAACTGAGCGACTAACACACATGTCACATACCTATATCACCTGTTTGTTTTTATTCAGTGTGATCCTATGGAATGCCTGTCTAATGAAAAGTAATCAAGTTATAAGGCCTTTTAGTGGCTCAGATGTGTTTGTTGTTGCCCCGTCTGTTGGAAAGTGTGCTGGCTTAATAGGGAAACAGAGAAACATACCTTCATTCTTCCTGCTTCTGCTCTGAGCACTTGATTCTGTATATAAAATTCTTATAAATACACATATCAACAGAGTTCTTGATATTTTGCCCAGTATATGAGAAGGAATAAAACCTTTCTTGAAATGCACACAGAATAAAATGCAAAAACAGAAGAAGAAATCCCAGGAACACAGATGACAAACACAAGGATATTTGCCTTTTGCTCTGCCGCATCCTGAGATAACTCTAAGTGGGGCTTATAGATGCAAATTTTATCTAAATTAAAAATTTTTTTTCACATTAAAGCTCCAGTATTTGCCTAGGCCATGGTGCTTTGTAAATGAGTGAAGTTTACTTTTCCCCTAAAATCAGTTCTTTCCGTATCATCCTTTAGCCTCATTTTCCTTTCAAGTTATTTGATATCTCCCTGACCCCTCCGCATGCAGAGGTTTGTTCTTGCTTATTGAAAAGTGGCTTAAAAAAAAAAAAATCAATTGACATGCTTTGGTTTGGGATCAATTTTACGTCAAACCTCCATAGTTCTTAGAGATCATTTAATTTGAGTAAGTATGCAAACAAGTAGGGGCTGAGGCTGGGGAGATGCCACTGAAGCATCAGAGCAGGGGCCTGGGTGGACAATGTGGGTGGCGGGCAGGCTGGGCGCCTCACTCCCAGCTGTTCTGCTTTAGGGTTAGGGTCTTCCAGCTGAGGTTTTGAGGGTCAGGCTGCTTTGTGGCCCACTTTTTACCTCTCTTTGTTTGGTGGTAGGGCCATCAACTTCTCTAGCCTTAGTTTCTCTGGTGCCAAAGGCCTGGGGAGGAACTGTCTACGCCAGCACCATGGGCTTGGGAAGGCTGGGGGAGGGTAAGGGAGGCTGCTGTTGTTCCAAATATGCCTTTCCCTAGTTCTTGAGCATCACCATCCTCCTTTTCAAAAAAGAGTAATGATGGGACTTCCTTGGTGGTCCAGTGGCTAAGACTCCATGCTCCCAATTCAGGGGACCCAAGTTGGATCCCTGGTTAGGAAACTAGATTCCATATGCCACAACTAAGACCCAGCACAACCAAATACATACAATTTTAAAAGGGTGATGGGCTTCCCAGGTGGCTCTGATAGTAAAAAATCTGCCTGAGACCCAGGTTCGATCCCTGGCTTGGGAAGATCCCCTGGAGGAGGGCATGGCAACCTACCCCAGTATTCTTGCCTGGAGAATCCCATGGACAGAGGAGCCTGGCGCTCTGTAGTCCATGGGGTCGCAAACAGTCAGACACAACTGAAAGTGTAACGCACATAGTTGGGAAGATTATCTTCCCTGTATCTTTTTGAAAGTATAAAGTAAACATAAAGCAAGTGTCCTCACTGACACGCCTTTGCTCCAGACATGTCAGGTTCCTGGAGTGGGTGACTGTGCTACCCGCCCCCCAAAACTGCTGCCTTCTCTAACTCCCTCCTGAGAGGGTGACTTTGTTCATATCACAGGGCTTCCGTCATGTGGGTAAGGATGTCGGGGAAATGAAGATTTAAAATCCGTAACGTTATTAGCTCTGTCAATACAATAATTTAATAAATGTTCCCAGGAGGAAAACAGGCGTTGACAGAGACTACCTCTTCTCTCAGTTTTCTTTCTGTGTGACATTTTCCCTGAATTATGGGAAGGAGGCCTTTGTGGAGGAGAGTCTAGGGCCTGAACTCTTTCTTGCCACCCCTCACGCCCCTTCCTTAGTCTTGCTTGGGGCCTTTCATGACCTGGAGCTGAGGGAGCATCCTCCACGCACATCTGGTCACCTCCACGCAGTGGGGAGGGTCAGGATTGTGCTCACCTTCTCAGAGTCAGTCTTTTCAGGCTCAGATATTTGAAGAGTCCAGTTGGCTATGACTTGCGGCATTTTCTTCAGTCTGAACATTAGAAAATAAAATATAAAAATTCACCCTCAAGAATCTGGTGAAGAATTCCCTGGGGAAGAACCTCCTGCCTATGCGGGAGACATGGGTTTGATCTCTGGTTGAGGAGGATCCCACATGCCACAGAGCAACTAAAACCAGGCGCCACAACAATTGAACCCGTGCTCCAGAGCCTGGGAGCTGCAGCTGCCGAAGCCCGCGTGCCCCAGAGCCCACGCTCCACAACAAGAGAGGTCAGTGGGACAAGAAGCCTGTGCGCTACAACTAGAGAGAAGCCCCGGCCTGCTGCAACTCGAGAAAAAGCCCACACCAGCAATGAAGACCCAGCACAGACAAAGATAAATAATACAATTTTTGAAAAATAATTCACCCTCAGAAACACCTGTCGTCTTAAATATCTCTTAGTTGTGTCCAACTCTGGGCGACCCCATGGACTATAGCCCACTGGACTCCTCTGTCCATGGGATTCTCCAGGCAAGAGTACTGAAGTGGGTTGCCATTCCCTTTTCCAGGGGATCTTCCTAACTCAGAGATCAAACCCTGGTCTCCTGCACTGCAAGCAGATTCTTTCCCGTTTGAGCCACCATGGATGTCCTAGAATAGTCATATTCATAGAGTCAGAAAGTACATTGGTAGATGCCAGGGTTCGGGGATGGGAGGGGGTTTTGGTTTCATAAAGTGAAAAACTCAAGAGTGAATAATGGTGAGAATTTCACAACAGTGTAAATGTACTTAGTGCTACTGAACTGTACAATTAAATATAGCGAAAATAGTATGTTTTATACCATCGTGACTTTTACCACAATAAAAACACATTAAAAAAAAATTCAGCCTCAGAAACTCATAAGCACAGGTTATCACTGAGGAGACCAGACAGATGTTTCTAGGTAACCCAGACCTTCCTTGAAAACAAGCCTGGAGCTTCCAGGCGCCCATCTCTACGTGGAGTGTCAACTGCTGTCATTGCTGGAGTTTTTTCTCCATCCTAAGACTTTTCCTTGTTCCTTGGCTCCCCCATCCTCCCAGTAATTATATTTACTGTCAGCTGTCTTTGTGGGGATTTAGTGACATTTTTCTGAATCCCTGCAAAAGCACCTGTGATGTTGGCCTTTGTGCGTGTGACAGCCGGACAGGAGAAGTGCCCTGAGCTGCCAGCATGAGCTGAGTGTCGCTGTGTTGTGGCCAGCACTGAGCCTGCACCTCGAATGTCTGGGCATCAGGTAGCTTTCCCTGGGGCCTTCTCAGGTGTTTTCTGCTGTGTTCCATTGATTTTATGGCTAACATTTCTTCAGGGCTTGGGAAAGGGGGTACTTTACTGCAGCTCCTCTGAAAAACCATTTCCACATGAATCACCTCTGGCCTTTTCTGTTTGGCACATTGTTTAGACAAAGAGGAGTTTGTACGTATCACTTCCCACCAGACTCTCCTAAGTGGAAGCCTGGGATTTGGAACCTGGGTTTTGTTTTGTTTTTTTTCCTGCCCTCTAAATGATTGCCTTGTTGGCTAGGTTGTTGACACAACGCAGTTTCTTACAATTTTATAGCTTAAGGGACTGCCTTAGCTACAGGCCGCATTCACTTATTATATTATTGATATGAGCTACCATATTTCTACCTATTTATTTCAGGGGATTAATTTTACTTCTCAGCATCATTTATGAGGTGATTCACATCTAAATTTAATGTAAGATTATTTACTTCCCCCAATACTTCATCTATACTGCAGAATTTTGTCTCCAAAAGTGGTGTGTGTGTTTTTTTTTTTTTTGATGATCTAATCAAAACCTCTCATTTTACACATGAGAAAACAGAACTCTAAAGCAAGGTTTCTTCCGAGCAGCCCTATGGTATTTATTGCACTGGTGTGCTCTGTCGTGTCTGACTCTTTGCAGACCCCATGGACTGTAGCCTACAGACCCCTCTGTCCATGGACTTCTCCAGGCAAGAATACTGGAATGGGTTGCCATGGGTCTTCCCGACCCAGGGGTTGAACCTGAGTCTCCAACATTGCAGGTAGATTCTTTATCCTCTGAGCCACCAGGGAAGGCCTCTTGGGGGCTGGCTAATTCTGGATTGTAGGAGGCTGCCTCGGAGAAGGCAATGGCACCCCACTCCAGTACTCTTGCCTGGAAAATCCCATGGACAGAGGAGCCTGGTAGGCTGCAGTCCATGGGGTCGCTAAGAGTCGGACTCGACTGAGTGACTTCACTTTCACTTTTCACTTTCATGCATTGGAGAAGGACATGGCAACCCACTCCAGTGTTCTTGCCTGGAGAATTCCAGGGACGGGGGAGCCTGGTGGGCTGCCATCTATGGGGTCGCACAGAGTCGGACACGACTGAAGTGACTTAGCAGTAGCAGCAGCAGCAGCAGAAGGCTGCCTGGTGTACTGTGAGGTGTTTAGAGCATCCCTGACAGCTCCTTCAGATGCTGAATGTGTGTGTGCTCAGTTGCTCAGCTGTGTCCACCTGTTTGCAACCCCATGGACTATAACCCTTCGGGCTTCTCTGTCCATGGGATTTCCCAAGCAATAATACTGGAGTGGGTAGCCATTCCCTTCTCCCGGGCATCTTCCCAACCCAGGGATTGAACCTGAATCTCCTGCATCTACTGCGCTGGCAGCTGGATTCTTTACCACTGAGCTGCCAGGGAAGCCCACTCAGATGCCGAGAGCACTCCCCAAATGAATACGTCCCCAGACGTTGCCAAATGTTCCCTGGTCAAGAACCACTGTTCTGGAGGTAAATGCACAGTTGGGTTGTGACAGAGTCAAGAGTGAGAACCAGGTGTCCTGACTGCAGGTCCACCCTATCCAGAGTGGACAACAGAATTAAGTTCTGTGTGGAGCTCAAGGTCATGGTCAGAAGAGCTTCCCCAGTTCTCCAGGGAGAGAGGAGGGCTCAGGAGGCTAAGGAAGCAGGAGCAAAGAAGAGTTTCACGAATTCTGGGCAGATGTGTTCTCTTTACTCAGTGTCCCAGCTGCTAATAGAACCGGACCCAGTGGCTCATTGACTCAACTCTTGTGGATGAACTTCTACTGGACAATATGTCTTAGAAAATCATAAGATGGGTGTCCAGCGAGAACAGAACTAGGGGAGAGAATACTAGAGGCAGAGGAATGTCTCTCCTGCCCATACACACATCCGGAGCCTGGGGCCAGCCCGGGGGAAGAGGCCCCCTGAGCCTCACACAGTAGACCCCCTTGCATTCCCAGCCAGGTGGGTGGCATCTGGGCCCTGGCCTCCATCCTCTGGTGGAAGTCCTGACTCACACAGTTTCTTTGGCATTTTCCCCTAAGCTCTAACAAGCATCCAATTTCTATGCATCTCCATTTTTTCTCCTTTAAATCTGTGTCACTTTTCTCTCCTGGCCATGAACTTAGAGAACACAGATAGCACTGTGAGGCTTGTGGCAGCTAATGCCCGCCCTGGAGTATTTCTGATGGAGGCAGACAGTGTGATCACCAGGGAGGGAATTCATAGGTGAGAGATCAGAAGTTTTCTTGCTGCCCGATTCTGGGACCTATTAGGAACCTGGGTTCCACTGTGAAAAGATAAGAAAACTCTATTCTCAGGGCTCTGGATCCTAAGCCTCTAGCTTTCCCGTTCCGGGCTCTGTCCTTGGCTCACTGGGCTCCTTGCAGCTGGTCTGAGATGACTTTCCTCTAAAAACAAGACTTCTTTAGGTGGCTGTGCCTACAGGCAAACTGAAAATCCACTCAACTCACTGAGACTTTTGTTTAGATGATGCTAGAAATGCCAACATAGAAACAGAACTTTTGCATGAAATTACTTTTGGGGTAGTTAAATAGGCTCAAAGAGCAGAGTTTATGAACTGGGGGGGAAATAGGTTCTGTTACACTACCAGAGATTGTGGTTTTCTTCTCATAAATCATTGCTTTCTAAACTTTTCCTGTCCTAGTTCTTTTTTTTTTTTTTTTCATTCTTTGAATGAACAGTAGGGCATTCTCTGTGTTTCTGAATTATTCCCTTCCCAGCCACCTGGTCATAATCCAAAGGAAAAAAACAAACCAGACTGATTCTGTGAGCTGTATTTCACTGCCCTTGGCATGTGGACCACAGTGCTCCATTTTCCACCAAATAAAGGAGGAACATTCTGGAACCTTTGCACAAAGAAAAAAAAAAAATCCATGTTTATCTCTACAGTTGAAGTTTCCTAAGGGGAAAATAGCAGCAACTCAAATAAAAAGGAGCCTCAGTTTTCACTAATACCAGTCTGTGTTTGCGTCTCGTCCTGCTCAGTGAGCACACTGTGTGATTAAGGGAAGCATTTGCTCTCTCCACCGTGTTTCTCCATCTGTAGAATGGGGATGAGAGCTGTGGCAGCTGTCATGACAGCGATGCTCTGGGCACAAGTGTGCACCGGTGGGGAAGAATGTCATAGCATAGAAAGCCCCCAACACACCCAGTATTTAACGTTAAGTGGCCTCTTCCAGGGCTTCCCCAGTAGTTCAGTGGTAAGGAATCGCCTGCCCTGCACGAGATGAAGGTTTAATCCCTGGGTCAGGAAGTTCCCCTGGAAAAGGAAATGGCAACCCACTGCAGTATTCTTACCTGGGAAATCCCATAGACAGAGGAGCCTGGTGGGCTACAATCCATGGGGTGGCAAAGAGTCAGATACGATTTAGCGATGGAGCACACACACACAGCCTCTTCTCACTCTATGACTTATAAATGTCAAAACTAGAGTCTTCCCTCTCCTCCCCTTTCTCAAAGAGCAGCCATTGCCTGCAAACTGAGGGGAAAATGATACCACCTGAGCAATCAAGTATATCAGCAGGATCCTGCCAGGAAAGCAGTGTCATACTCAAATAGGTTATTTTGAGAAGGCTGTAAAGAGGGATTGTTTACAGAGGTATAGATCATTTGCAGAAAACTAGAAAAGCTAATACAGTAGCCCAGCGATAGTAACAGCAGAGTGCCCACATCCCTGGTCTGAAATAACGAAGAGAGAGAGCAGCTTTCAGAGTCAGAGAATAGGAAGGGTAAAGGGGTTTCCCGACATGCCCTCCTCCCTTTGGAATGTGCGAGCATCTATGGATGTGGTCCAGGAGGGCTGCCTCCCTGGCACAGAGCAGGATGGGGAAGGGTGAAGAGAGCATCTGGAGGGCAGAGAGGGAAATTGGCCCAGCATGGATCGGAATAACTCCTTCAAAATAGCCACCCCCTCTCCTGGAGACTGAAAGGCTTCTACTCGCGCCACCCCTCCTTGTCCCTGGCTGGGTGTGGCTCACACCTCTCACCCCTTGTCTCACTTGTCATTTTCTATCCCGTGTGTTGCCCTCATTTCTTCTTCTGTCAATACTGTGATAACGGTCGGGAAAACTACAGGCTGTTTCAGGTCATCTCTTTTGCTGTTAACAGCGTGAGGTTTGTTCTGCCAGTAGAGTGATACAGACCTAGGATGGGAGGTGAGGAGTTACTCTGCGCTTCTTGCGTTCATTTTACTCAATACAGACCATCTTTCTCAACTGCTACCGCTTGACCAGTTTCTGAGTACGTGGTACACAAGGGCATAGCAACAACTTTGGCCCACTCACCAACCAGGTGGCTACAGTGTGGATTTCACACTGCACGCCCTTTGGATGTCAACCCTTTTGGACTTCTTGTGTGCATTTAGAAGATTATTTCTTTAGATATATTGTCAGTACCCAAGAGACGTACAAGAGTTGATGCTACCTGGAAGGGTGTTCATGAGGTTCTCAACCTCTAGTTTTATCCCAAGTTCAAACCCAGAACTATTGATGAGAGCTTTGCCCTTGATCAGAATAGCATTGAGTTTTATTGCAAATACATTAGTGAGCATTATAATGAGATAGGCAGATGTGTGTGTTTTGAAGACTGGGGTCAATTTCCTTCTGTGAGCCATCCATTTTCGTGCCTTGACCTAAATTCAGATAGCTGACTGGGGTTTCAGTCCTAGGGGTCTTCACTTCCTCTAAAGTCCACAACCACTGACTTGTTAACACATTTCCAGGTAGAAAGCTATTAAATGAGAGGCAAGAAGCATGGACTCTGTACTGAGTTTACTGCATCTAACTGTTGAACTTGTGTACGTCACTGTACCTCTTTGCTTTTAACAAATTCTTATGTATTTACTTATGGCTGAGCCGAGCCTGCATTGCTTTTAGCGGGCTTTCACTAGTTGCAGTGAGCAGGGCCTCCTCTCTAGTTGTGATGCCCAGGCCTCTCATTGCAGTGGCCTCTCGCTGCAGAGCACAGGCTCTAGGGGACATGGGCCTCAGTCGTTGCAGCATGCAGGCTCAGTAGTTGTAGCACACAGACCTGGTTGCTCCGCAGCATGTGGAATCTTCCCGAACTGGGCATCAAACCTGTGTCCCCTGCATTGGCAGGCAGGTTCCTCACCAGGGAAGTCCCACTTTTCGTCTTCGGATCTCAGCTATTTTACCTGTAAATACAGTAAGCATGAAGTGACAGGTACTCTCTGGGTGAGCAATGTGGAATAACTTAGCCATTTTACTAGCTCTGGATGTTAACTGTTACACCCAGGCAACCACTGAGACTTGAGCAAAGGTCTTCATGGCCTTTGGAAGTCAGATCTATTGGAAGGAAGAAGGGTACTAAGCTTAACTTCACCATTGAACCATCTCTAGTCCTGCTGATGTGTCTGCAGAGTGGCCAGCAGATTCTCCTAATGCAGAACTGTAGGGGCTGAGAGTTTCCAGGGAGTCCACCAAGGGGGTCTTTGTGTTCCTCAACCTGTCCGTAAACTACAGAGTACAGATTTGAGTAATAAAGCAGAACAGGTTCAAAGGACTTGTTACAATCTATCGAGTCAATAACTAACAATTTTAGAAAATCCCTGAATACAAATTTATACAGTTTTGAGCTATTTTACAACTTATCAGACCATTAATCTAAGTTTTAAAAGTCCCTTAATATACTTAATCATAGCTTGTGCTCTTTTAAAGTTCTGAAATACGTTTCAGCATGCTGAACCACGACAGTACCAGGGGAAAAAAAAAATGACTTTAGGGAGTTCCACAAAACCTGCCAAAAAAAGCGAATATAAATATACTCAGTGTGAGGTCTGTTTTGTGTGCAGTTTACGTATTCTAGGTTGGACTTGATCTGAAGGGCTTGTATTAGTTCTCTCACCATATCTGCCCAGTGAGACTGTTGTGGTGGAGAGAGGACAGTGTACCTGACCTCCACCCAGAGCTGGGTTTGAATCCCGTTTCTGTTTCTTACTTTCTGTGAGAGCTCAGGGAAGCCATTCTGTGCTCTTGAACCTATTTCCTCTATGACAGTAAAAGGCCTACCTTAATAGGGTAGCTGGGAAGTTTAGCAAAGACCATGGCAAAGTGAAGTCCTCAAGAGTCCACCATCCCTTGAGATGTTTGTGAGACTTCTCTGGCTGTCCAACGGTTGAGAATCTGCCTTGTAATGCAGGGGGTGGGGGTTTGATCCCTGGTCTGGGAACTAAGATCCCACATGCTGCAGGGCAACTAAGCCCACGCCATAGCTAAAGAGTCCATGTCCTGCAACAAAAATCTTGTATGACTCAATGAAGATTCTCAAGTGCCACAACTGAGACCTGATGGAAATAAATTTTAAAAAGAGAGATGCTTGTTAAATTGAAACCATGTGCATGGGCTGACACTGAGCAAAAGGGTCAGCAGCATTCTCCACCACAAAAAACCCTACACGCCCCCGCTGTCCTTCAGAGAAGCTAGCATTTGAAATGCACTTATCTCCATGCATGCTTGCATACTAAGTCGCTTCAGTCCTGCCCAACTCTTTGCAACCCTATGAAATGTAGCCCACTGGGCTCCTCTGTCCATGAGATTCTCCAGACAAGAATACTGGAGTGGGTTGCCATGCCTTCCTTCAGGGAATCTTCCCAACCCAGGGGTGGAACCCTTGTCTCTTAGATCTCTTGTTTTGGCAGGCAAATTCTTTACCACTAGCACCACCTGGGAAGCCCCACTTACCTCCATATCTTCTGTAAATTCAGACACAACCCCTACCTCACCTTCAGTTTAACTACCGCCACCTACCTACCCTCTACAAATATAAGAAGAAAAAGTTTAGAATCTGGGTGGGTTGCTTTAGAAACATTTCCAAACCCTGATGATCTAGTTTGTCATTATTATTAATAGAATGATCTTCCTCCTCCTTCCTATCTCTTCCATTTCCCTCTGTGCCTGCATCCAGAACCTTCCTAGGAGACAATCCATTTGCAAATTACTTCGATCTCTATTTTCTAAATCTCAGATTAAGGCTTTACTGATCCTATAGAACTGAGCTCCAAATGGGTGAAAGACACCATCAGTGATATTGGGAATGCGAAGATAAATAAAATGCAGGCTCTCCTTCAAGGCACCCATAGTCTTACAAATGTGAAAATGAATTTTTTTTTTTTTTTTTTTGCGTGGAGCATAACTGCCATGTGTAACTGCCAGATCTGGGTACTAGCCCCTGGACTCAGCCAGCCCAGCTGCAGGTCTCTCCTTAGCTGCCACTATCATGACCCCACCCAGACACCTCTATCCCAGACTCAATCTTCTGGGGGAAATTCATCATAGTCTTGTTTACTCCGTTTTTATAGATGAATGTTTTTTGTCATGCACGAGAGTTTATTAAATCAGTTCGTTCTGAGTAGAGTTCACCAGAGCTTTCTCTCATGTTGCTCGAGGGCCCTTTACCATCTGGCCTGTGTTGCAGGTAGACAGCATCATAATACGATTTTCTGGTACCTAAATGGGATTCAGGTTGGATCTGGGCTATATCATCATCCTCACGTTTGGTGTGTCAAAGCTGGACAAACTGGCCGGAAAGTTCCCAGCTTTCAACTGCCCAACAAAGCAGCATTTGCATTTCCTCTGCCTACCCAGTGAGTGTTAACATGTTTCTAGTGACTGGTTTATTCTGAAACGTTTCCATTAAATTCAAGCATCGTTTTGGAATGATGGCCGAGAGCAAAGGACCCTTCCCTGGTGAAATGATCCCAACTCTCCTGATTTTAATAACCGTTTTCCACGTGAAATAAATATTGGCCATTCTACCCAACCACGCATGCTTATTGATGCTGGAAATTGTTCAGTGAGAGTGTTAAAGATTAATCTCAAATATGCCCACTTGTCCACACTTGTGCTGCTGGAGTCACACACCTTGCAGAGCCAGGACCACGTTCTCCAGGAGGAAAAATGGCCTCAGGACAATTGCTGACTTCCTTTACTGTTGATTTCCTAATGAGTATACTTTTTAAACACTTATTTTTGGCTGTGGCGTGTCTTCATTGATGCATGTGGGCGTTCTCTAGTTGCGGTGAGCAGGGGCTACTCTTGAGTGGCTCTGAGGGGCTTCTCATTGTGGCGGCTTCTCTTGTTGCAGAGCACAGACTCTAGGGCGTGTGGCCTTCAGTAGTTACGGCTCCTGGGCTCTAGAACACGGGCTCAGTCGTCCTGAGGCATGTGGGATCTTCATCTTCTTGACCAAGGAAAGGACGCTGACGCTGGGAGAGACTGAGGGCAAGAGGATGAGACTGTTGGATGGCATCACTGACTCGATGGGCATGAGTTTGCACAAACTCTGGGAGACAGTGAATGACAGGGAAGCCTAGCATGCTGCACTTGATAGGGTCACAAAGAGTCAGACACAGCTTAGCGACTGAGTAACAAAATATACATGATCCCCAGCAGAGGAGCCAAGACGGCGAATTCTCCTCCACTGGGGAGAAAAGAGATGTTCCTCTGTCAGGTAGCACCCCAACTACTGCCAGCATAGCTTGTTCCACAGTTACGAGCAGTCTGGGTCCTGGGGATTTATGTATAGCTACCGTACAACAAGTGTTCTGTTCTTGAGAGTTCTGAAGCAGATCTGTCTTGCTCTTTCCTTGAATGAAAATGTTTTGGCATACTTTGCTTTCCTAGGTAAAGAGTGTGCCTTGCTCATTGGCATTTTAATAAATATTTATTTGTTGGTTGACTGGCTCATTATTCTCCTTGTCAAGTCATGTGGCTGCTTTTAGTACCAAGTTCACTCGCATACAGCAGACTTCTAACTGCAGAGCTGTCAGCTACACAAGCCCCCAGTAGACTCATTGACTCAGCATGTCTAAAATGCTGTGCTATCAAAGTGCTAGTTGCACAAACACTCTCATCTTTAACTTTGTAACAGCCCAAGTTGAAAGAAAGTTAGTGGTGTTGTTAGCACTGGTTTATGGATGGAGAACTCGTGACCCCGAAGCTGATCTACTGCAGAACGATGGGACCCTCCCATTACTTTCCTTCTCTGCCTTTTAATTCAGGGGTCCTCAGCCTCTGGGGTCTAATGCCTGGTGATCTCAGGTGTTGTTATCGTTGAGTCTCTAAGTTGTGTCTCACTCTTTTGCAACCCCATGGACTGTATGCTGCCGGGCTCTTCTGTCCATGGGATTTCCCAGGCAAGAATACTGGAGTGGGTTGTCATTTCCCTTCTTCAGGGGATCTTCCCGACCCAAGAATCGAACCCACATCTCCTGCATTGGCTGGCAGATTCTTTATCAGTGAGCCACCTGGGAAGCAACTGATGTAATAATAATAGAAGTCAAGTGCACAGAAAACGTAATTTGCTTGAATCATCCCCCAACCATCTGCCCCTACCAGCCCATGAAGAAAATTATCTTCCATGAAACTAGTCCCTGGTGCCAAAAAGGTTGGGGACCACTGGTTTAATGTCTCCCCATTTTCCAAGTTCAGTACAGAGTTTTTAATTTGGAAGGCAAGTCTCTACACAATCTGACATCCAATTACTTTTCCAGTCTAATTTCTTATCCCTCCTCCACCCTAAGGAAGATCAGAGTAAAGTCATGAAGCAATACTCATTGAGCCCTTGCCCTGTGCCAGGCTGTTTGCTGAGAGTTTCACGTGCATCAGCTCATGTAATCCTCTTAACAACTTCCATGAGGTGTAGGCATTATTTCCACCTCCACTTTATAGTTGAGGAAACTGAGGTGCAGGGAGGCTGAGAAACTCGACTCAAGGCCCCATGGCTACTTGCAGGTTCGCAGACCCCAGTTGGCCTCTGCCCACCTGCTCACTCTGCCCAGGCACCCGTGCCCTGCCTTAGGTGCCTGGCTGACCCTGACTCCTCTCACTGATCATCATCTTCCTGAAACCTTTCCTAGCCCCACTCCCCTAGTGGAAATGTCCCCTCCCACCTGGACCCTCACTGTACCCCAGTACAGAGCTCTTTTGTACCATGTGTTACACTTTTTATCTCACCTGATACTCTAAGTTCCTTGAAGACAACATCATCTTCTCTTTAAGTTCTCTGTAAACACAGAGCCTGGCATGGTACCCTGGCTCAGATTGAGAGATGCCCCACAGATGCTGAAGGAATGAATGGATGAAGGTTTCTTGATTCCTGCTCTGGGTGTTTACCCACTCAACTAGTTGGGGGAGTGGCCAGGAGTCTGGGAGAGTCACTGGCCATTGTTTGTCAATCCACATCCCTTGGGCAAGTTTTTTCTAGCCTGAGGTTTCTAAGTCTAAACAAGATGAACTAGGTACCATGGTCTGATGAGAGGACGGCCGCTCAGGCTCTTTGAAAAGACAAGGAGGGAAATTCATGTGTTCACCTGGAAGGCAAGAAAAAACACTCGTGTATGAGCTGGAGCCCAGGAACAAAGTTCCATGATGGGAACACTTCCCAGTAACGGAGCCGAGTGGCAGTCTCCATTCTGCCGAGCCATGATCAAGCCTCCTCATGCATTCTGATCTTTGAGGAAAGCTGATTCCACGTGATATAAAAGGGCCTGTCAAGGGTATTTGTGTGGGACCTAAGCAAAGTTCGCTCTCACAGTTTGGCAAGCTGGGGCTGCATGCCATCCATCCCAACACATGGTTCTGACATTTGCTTCAGACACGGCATGCTAGGAGGGCTTTTAAATTCTCAAATGCAGTAGTACACCTTATTGATCAAGCGCCTTGCATTAAAGGGTTCCAAAGCCTCTCAGCTGCTGGGAGAATTCCCCCCTCCCAGGTCCTCTCCCTAGCCCCAGCCTTCCAGGCAAAGAGGATTGTCATTGTTGGATATGGGTGTATGCGTGCATGCTCAGTCACTTCAGTCACGTCCTACCCGATGGACTGCAGCCCATCGGGCTCCTCAGGCCATGGGATTCTCCAGGAAGAATACTGGACTGGATTGCCACTCCCTTCTCCAGGGGACATTCCCTACCCAGGGATTGAAACTTTGTCTCCTGCATTGCAGTCAGGTTCTTTACTGCTAAGCCAATGGGGAAGCTGGCAATTCACTCCAGGACTATTGCCTGGAAAACCCCATGGACAGAGTAGCCTGGTAGGCTACAGCCCATGGGGTTGCAAAGAGTCGGACACGACTGAGCAACTTCACTTCACCTTAATTTGACAGTTTTTCTTTTTCAGTTCTTACCATAAGCACACAGAAGACTGCAGTTAGGTAAATCTCACGTTTATTTGGTAATTCCCTCCCTCAACTCGATCTGATTCTTCACACAGACATTTTAAGAAAGTAAAGAGAATACATGTCTTCCAAATAATCCTCCATATTAGAATTCACCCTTCTGCTTTGAACTTGTGTCTTGCTGCCAGTGAGGGCCTCCCTGCCAAGATCCAGTCAGTGAAGGAAATTGGAGGTGGTCAGCGGTTTGCCTCTGACCAGAGGTGGCCAGAGCTTTTCATTAGCATTTGCTCCTTTACTCCCCGCTGGACTTCACTCATCCCTGCCTCTTATCAGCATGCCCTTCACTGCAGGGGCTGGCCAGGTTTATCAGATCCCATCTAGTTCTTCCAACCAGCAGGCAGCTTTGAACTTCAGGCTCTTTGGAGCTAAGTGGAGAATTAAGTTGCTTTGGTTCTAAGCCTAAAACTTGAAAATAAAGTGATCTGAAATGGAAATGCCACCTTCTCCCTTTTCTGTCATCGTAGGTCTGACTTTCTTTACCACCTCCCCCCACCCCCCAACCTCCTCCCATGCCTCCCTTGCCCAGCCCTGGCCGGGGCTCTATGAACATTGTGTTTTTCATGAGTGTTTAGTGGAATTGGAGACAGGCACTCTCAAATAGGTAGGAAAATGAAAGTGAAAGTCACTCAGTCATGTCTGACTCTTTTCCACCCCATGGACTACTGCACTCCGTGGAATTCTCCAGACCAGAATACTAGAGTGGGTAGCTCTTCCCTTCTCCAAGGATATTCCCAACCCAGAGATCAAACCCTCATCTCCCACATTGCAGGCGGATTCTTTACCAGCTGAGCTGCAAGGGAAGCCCAAGAATACTGGAATGGGTAGCCTATCCCTTCTCCAGCGGATCTTCCCAACCCAGGAGTCGAACCAGGGTCTCCGGCATTGCAGGCAGATTCTTTACCAGCTGAGCCACCAGGGCTCTGTGCATACTGTGTGTTTCGTGCGTGTTTAGTGGAGTTAGAGGGAGGCACTCTCAAATAGGGAGGCCTTTTGGAGGAACTGACAGTGAAAGCATTGGAGTAATTGTGGTTAGAGTTGCTGGGGTTGAACTTTCCTCATCTTTTTTCATTGAATGAGAATGAAAGTCTCTAAGACTTATGAAGGGGCCAAGGATTTGAGATTTGGGATGATGTCTTCCTCCCCCTTCCTTCCTCCCTCTCCCCACCTCTTTTAGTCTGAGGAGGTCCCAAGAATGTGGAGTTGGTCATGGCAATCCATCGGGTGCATCAGTTTTTGATGAAATGTTTATTTACCCTAAGTGTTAGCCAAGACTGTTCCAGATTTCAGCCTCTTGGCCCTAAAGATCTCTCAGGTGCTTTTTGTCACTAGGACAAGAATCTCCTTCTTCTCTTTCCTGAAACTAAAGCTGCAGAGTTGCAGCTGGAGAAACAGCCTCATCCTGGAGTGTGCACCCCCATAGCTTGTCCAGAAGGGGACTCCCCAACCTTGCATCAGATCCCACCTCTTCAGGATGATTTCTGTCCCAACAGCAAGCATGTTGGCCTAGAAAAACCTCAGTGCTGAGCATGAGGGGGTCCTATACTGGCTTACCTAACGTCTGGCCCCAGGAAGCACTGAGAACTCGGGCTAATGCTGCCCAGGCCTCATTCATATGAGGTGTTGCCAGGAAAAAAATGATCAATCCATGAGAAATGCACATATTTAATAGAACTTGGGAGCAGCTGGACAGGGTTCCTAGCTGACAGTTTTATAAAGAAAATGGATGGAAGTGATGAATACCAGAGAAATACACAGCTAATTATTAGATGATCGTGGCTGTTGCCTTTTTGATTTAGAGAACCACACTGTTTATTGTGGTGCTCTACTAAATTCCATGGTGGGCCTGGTAGCTAGTATTTCTGGACAGTCCCCTGACAGGGTCACTTGACTTATTTTCAGAGTATGGGTGTTTATTTATCTAGGTCAAAGGCCAGAAACAGTGGGATATTGAAATTCCTGGGACCAAGGAGAATCCAGCAGTGAGGTACAGAAGACACTAAATCAAGTGTCAGGTTAGCAAGCTGAAGTCTTCATATTTATGATAAACTGGGCTGCAGGAAAGAAAAACAGCTTTCCCTTGGCCCTGTTGGTGGCCAAGCTGAACAGCATCTTTGATGACAGCCAGCACCAGCAGACACAGCATTTCTTGAATGTTCACTATTTAAAGACAGATCTGTTAGTTACCTCTCCAGTCAGAACCCATGAGTGAGCTTGAGCGGCAAATGGGCCTTTTACAAATAGTGAGAGTCACTCAGTCATGTCTGACTTCTTTGCGACCCTATGGACTATTGCCTGCCAGGCTCCTCTGTCCATGGAGTTCTCCAGGCAAGAATGTTGGAGTGGGTTGCCATTCCCTTCTCCAGGGGATCTTCCTGACCCAGGGATTGAACCCGGGTCTCCTGCACTGCAGGCGGATTCTTTACCATCTGAGCCACCAGGGAACCCCAATAAGTTCCCAAATCCAAACAGAGTCCCTTTGAAAGAATTCTAATTTAAGGAGTTCCCACTACTGCTTTAGCTCAATTGGTAAAGAATCCGCCTGCAATGCAGGCAACCCTGGTTCTATTCCTGGGTCGGGAAAATCCACTGGAGAAGGGATAGGCCACCCACTCCAGTATTCTTGGGCTCCCTTGTGGCTCAGCGGGTAAAGAATCTGCCTGCAATGTGGGAGACCTGGATTCGATCCCTGGGTTGGGAAGACCCCCTGGAGAAGGGAAAGGCTACCCACTCCAGTATTCTGGCCTGGAGAATTCCATGCGCTAAGTCCATGGGGTCTCAAAGAGTCGGACACGACTGAGAGACTTTCACTTTCACTACTGCTTTTCTCGAAAATGTCTTCCAAGCTGTGTTTTATCTGTTGAATGGGTATTTCCAAAGATAAAATAACCACAGTCACCTTCTGGTGACTAACTACGATGGTTTTCCTACTCAGTATTCAGAAAAATCTCCAACTGTCACTTACGCAGGATTTATAAAAAATCAGGCAACAGAGAGAGTGGGTGGCAGTTGGAAGGCATGAGCTAACCTAGCATCTGTGCAGATTGGGCAGCCTTGGATAAGCATGGAGTTCTGTACTGTATGTTGATGTAACATTGTCTCTCTTTAGATCTCTCCTACAGGTAAAAACTATTAAGAATCTAGTGACTAGATCTCCTGAATTCGTGGTCTAAGGTGTTTACAGGGAGAGCAGAAATCATCTGCTCTCTAGGACACCAGCTCGTACAGCAGTGTCATGAGGAGGGTTCAGTGGGATGGTCACTATTATTTATTGAAGACCTACTTTGTGCTCAGTACTTAGCATGTACGTGCATGCTAAGTCACTTCAGTCGTGTCCAACTCTTTGCAACCCTATGGACTGTAGCTTGCCAGACTCCTCTGTACCGGGATTCTCCTGGCAAGAATACTGGACTGGGTTGCCACGCCCTCCTCCAGGGGACCTTCCCATCCCAGGGATGGAACCCACACCTCTTACATCTTCTGCATTGGCAGGCCGGTCCTTTATTACTAGTGCCATCTGGGAATCCCACTTAGCATGATTTTTTGCTTCATAATCTTGTAAAGCCCTCTAGACTGGGATTATTATCTCCATTTTATTCATGAGGAAACTATTAAAATATGTTGATAGTCACACAGCTTGTAGAAGCCAGGACATTCGGACTTCAGAGTTCATGATCTTTCTAGATGTGGCTTGCAGAAGGTGAAGCCTCGTCCACAGATATGTATTAGTAAAAGGTACAACTAGAACTCAAACCCAGGCACCGGGTCTCCAGAGCTTCTGCTGCCAAGTGCCGGGCTATGCTCCATGTGGTCAGAGAGAGGACCTGCAGACAGTGAGCATTCTGAACATTGGAGAGAACATTCCACATTCCTCTTTCCTTAGACCCGAGAATACCTGTGTCTTAGGACGTATGTCTAAACAGCTCATCCATTTCAAATAAGTATCCTACCACTGAGCTAAGAGATGGAGCCTTTGCGAACAGGCGGCTGTCAGAGTCACTATCCTTGCAACAGACCAGCCCCTGAAACATGCCCATCTCCTTCCTTGAAGCCTGGCCAAGCTTTTCCCAGCCTGCTAGTTGGTGTGAGGGACCCTGATCCCAGGGACTGCCTGGTCATGAGCTTCAATGTGACTCTGTGATTCTGTAAACAGGAACTATGTGCAGATGGAATAATGACTTGGTAACCTAATGTTTGAAAGCCCTGTCTGTAAATGCAGGGAACCTGTTTGGTTCTCCCTGGACATCCTAGCATCAGAGTTATTTGAGCCCTCCAAGGTTATTACTATTTGGCATATGATTCCATGGTCTCCTTAGAAACTCCTGGAGGAACTTCTGTGATGGTCCAGTGGTTAAGAATCTGCCTGCCAACGCAGGGGACATGGGTTCGATCCCTGGTCTGAGAAGATCCCACATGCCGCAGGGCAGCTAAGCCTGTGCAGCACCGCTACTGAAGCCTGCTGGCCCTGGAGCCTGTGCCCCGCAACAGGAGAAGCCCACGAAATGAGGCACCTGTGTGCTGCAAAAACGAGTAGCCCCCACTCACCACACACAGCAGCAAGGACCCAGAGCAGCCCAAAATAATTAACTAATTATTTTTTTTTGAAAAGGTAATTTCAGATATTTCTAGAAATTTTATCAGTAAAATGTCTAAACCTTCTTCTGTTCTAAAACCCAATTTTAATTTGCTTCTTTACAAAACATCTTTGCCCCTCTCTCCTATCAGGCACATTTGGTAACTCAAAAGCAGAAAGGAAAGTCATCCTTGTGGGTTTCACTGTGCCAGTGGTGGATTAGCAAGAGAATCTTACATTAGGCTCTAAGTAGGAAATGGGTGTTAGTCGCTCAGTCGTGTCCAACTCTTTGCGACCCCATGGACTGTAGCCCACCAGGCCCCTCTGTTCATGGGATTCTCTAGGCAAAAATACTGGAGTGGGTTGCCATTTCCTTCTCCATCGAAGTAGGAAAGCACTCTTTAAATAATGGCTGGAAAATCACACCCTTGATACCTTGCAGTGTGTTTTAGAAATTGGTGCTTCATCAAAATCTTTTATAATAGCTTTGACAGAATGTCCAAAGCATAGAAGAATATGGAAGATTGCTCAGTTTCTTGGTAGATCAGAAAAGTGAGTGTGTTGAGAAGAATACACTTTGAGAAATATATACTGTTTAAGGTGCCTGTCTCTTCAATCATCTTACTTAGAATGGCTGGAGAATTTCCCTGAAGTGGCTAATGTACCATAAGTAGACATTGTGAGCATATTATCTTGTGTGATCAAGACAGAAAAGAAAGGATAAAATAAGAGAAATAGCTCATTGAGCTTTTAGAGCCTCAGATCCAATTTTACACGGATTACTCACCTTTACAGAAGACATAAGCAGACTGTATATGCCTTAATTTAATTTGAGGCAGAAGAAGAAGGAGGATATTTTATTCTTGTCTCTCTTGTCATTGTGTGTGTTCATTAAATAAGTTTTTGCTTTAATTTTTAAAATTAAGCCTAGGAGAAGGGCTTCTAATGCCATTAATTTGATGCAGAAAGTCTATTTTGTACTAATTAGTTTGAAGAATGCAAATCCATTCCTTTTTTTCTTCAAAGAGTGATATTTCACATTTGTATGTCATTCTAGAGTATGTCTTTTTTTTTTTTTTTTAAATCTCTTCACGCCTGTTCTGCAAGGGAGGTGACGCAACAAGCCCACATTAGGGGTAAGGAAGCCAAGCCCCCCTCCCACATCCACCCCCATCGCACCTTAGATGAACAGCTGCACCTGGTGGTGATGTTTGCCTGAGAACCCAGTCCCCTGGCTCCTGGTTCACTGCAGTCAGTGCCCATCACACCTAGAACCTGTAAGAACGGAGAAGTACTTCAGGTATGATAGAGCCTGTTGTTATTCTCCCGTGTGTTCTCCTCAAGAGCCGAATCCCATCCAGACATACACAGAAACCAGGCAAGGCTTCCTGGTGTGCTGCGGGCAGCCCAGCAGTGCTTCCTGCCTGCCCATTGGCTCGATCAGGCGGGGCTGGATGTCAGCTCACTCTCTGGTCCAGGCCTCTCTCTGTCTCATCTGAGCTGAGAAAGTCGCCCATGAGCGATGGCAAGGTGGCTATTTCCATGGCTTACATTCATCAGAGTCCTCCCTAGTGTCACTGTGTGCCTCAGTGGGATGGAAACTGACCCTGGGCTGGAGTTGTCAATGCTCCCGGCTCTGCAGTTTGGAGGTTCTGTCTCAGGAGATGGCTCCTTGGGGTCTAGAATCCCCTCTGATGGTCTCACCAGCTCTTCTCGCCCCACCATGCTTCTGGTTGGTGGGTTCTGATGCACCCGTCTTATGTGACTCTGCATTCCTTGGAGAACCATTTCCAGATGTGTTTTAGAAACTTAAGAATATATGTGGAAGGTGAAGATCATTCTGATACTGATGGAATTGAGACAGAAATGATGCCACCCAGTGTTCATGGTTAGGGTGATCTGATGTCACCATGACCAGCTTCTATTGAGCTGATTCTTAAAACTCTGTGAACTTAGACACCAGGATAAAGAACCAAAATACAGAAATAGAACGTAACTGAAAGATGGTGGTGGTGAATTTACTCTTCCGTTTCTAACCTTGTAGGGAAAACTATTTATCCTTGCCAGCACACTCTCATTGCACCAGCCAGGGACTGATCCCTGTTACACGTGTGTTGGTCCAGAGGCTTCATTGTGAGGCTCCACAAAGGACCTGAGACAAAGTCACACCTGTGAAGGACTGCTGTGTCCTCTCCACATCCCACCACCTCACCATTGCCTGCAGTGTTTCTCTGACCGATGAGGGACCCTTTGAATGGTCAAATTGGCCCCCAGCCCTCCTAAGCCATATAGTCTGAGGAGAACCTGTGACCAGACAGCTTGTGGGCGGAGACACAGGCAGTGAGGAACCTTCCCGGTCCTCAGCCTCGGTACAGGCAGGGATCTGGGTGATCACATGGGTGGAGCAGTGAGCACCGTGGGGCTGCCTGTCGTGGGCTCCCCAGAAGGCTGAGGCAGTCAGCGCTGCTTCACATTGACGGAGAGTCTGTCCAGCTCAGGGTCAAGGCTCCGTGAGTCTCACAAACCCGCCTCTTCATTAGTCCCGCCAGGCCATCCAGGAGGAGGCCCTGGAATGATTAATGAGCAGGACAGCAAGATACCTGCTGTTGGGAGCAACACCTGTCCTGCACCAGCCACTGAAAACTCCAATGAATGAGGCAAAGTGGAGTCTCTACCAGGGAGCGCTTTGGTAGGTGAGGTGCTCAGCTCCTCTCAGGGAGTCAGGGCGCAGGCTGGCATTCCCCTACTCTGGGCCTTTCTAGATCCTCAGTTGCTGGGCCCAAAATAGTCCCCTCGACCCTGAGAGCTGGGGAGAAGGCTCTGCATGGCGACAGCTGTGGGGACCCTCTTCCCAAGGCAGTGGCGAGGAGGGTTGTCAGAGATGTTGTCAAGAACCTACCAGTATTTGCCACAAAAGCACAAACTCCTGGCAAGAAGTTAGGGGACTTTCTCAATCACAAGTGGTATCTCCTTAGCGCTTTAATTACAGAGGATTAGAAGGAAGTGGAGTGCTGGGCTCAAGGAATAATGACACAAAGAAATGAAGCAGAGAAACCCAATTTCCTTCCTTTAAGGGAGAAAAAAATATATATCCATTTTAAATGAATTGCAAAGAAGAGAATGGAAGGTGGCATTTACTTCAGCCCAGAATTCAGTGGGTTTTTAAAGAGCTGTGGATCTCCTTGGTCAGACCAGTGGCTGAGATCTGCAGCTTGTCCGGGAAAATTGAACCACAGGCCTGGAACTTCATTAAGATTCAGAAGCCTTCCCCCTGAACAAATGACTCGCCAATCCAGTCCCTTCTCTCCTGCTTCTCCTTGTGGGCCCTTGCCTGGCTTAGCTCATATTTTACATTCAGCACCTCTAGTTACCCAGAAATTGCATGTGAAATTGTGAAATAGAAAAGCAGTGGGCCATGTGACTCCATCAGTTCTGCCTGGGCTTGCATCATCCCTGACTCGTAGCGTTCAGGGGCTGGGCTAGGAGGTTGTCTGACAGAAAGCCCAGAGGCCCCAGGCACCTACCCAAAGTTGCAATTTGAATACATGCTCTTAGCACACCTGCTGTGTATAGACATGAGTGGAACTGAAAGAATATTGGAGACATTCACGGTGAACAAGAAAATTGCCAGAATGAAAGGTAGACAGACGTGATGGTTATTGTCATATAAGCAGTGACTATGTATGAGACTAGACGGTGTTGTACTGATGGGAGCCTTGTAAGTCCCAGCACTTCATACCCAGCTCCATCTGCAGTGATTCCCCCATGGCATCCTGTCTGAGTCCAGGGCAAAGTGTTCTAAAACCTTATCAGTCACACTGGGATTGGAAAACGCTAGAATATCGTGATTCAGAGAGAGGCAAGTACAGGCCGGAGGGGGAAGGGAGGCAGCAGACGGGGGAGGAGGAGAGGGAGAAGAGGAAGGAGGAGGAGAAACAGGAATCAGGCCCCTACTCTGTGCTCAGTACTTTACGTGTCAGTTCATTCTCACAACGATCCCATGAGATAGGCATTGTTGTTCCTAATACACAGATGAGAAAACTGAGGCTCTGAGAAGTTTGACTGTGTATGGGAGGCAGTAGTTGGCATAATGGAAAAAGTATGGATTGGATACTTTTCAGGGTTTTGGAGTCAGACAGAGGTGGGATCAGAGCCCAGCTGTACCACCCGCAAGTTCTGTAACATCTGTTTTCTCATCTATAAAATCTGGACAAGTCCGCCTGTGCACAGGCCTATTGAGAGGGTAAAGTACAATACCATTAGTAATAGCACAGCCTTAGCATACCATAGACCCTCAGCAAAAGGCAGGTACCATTACTTGACCTCCCAGTGAGTTGGCTCTTCCCATCACATAGCAAAGCATTGGAGCTTCAGCATCAGTCCTTCCAATGAATATTCAGGGTTGATTACCTTTAGGATTGACTGGTTTGATCTCCTTGCTGTCCAAGGGATGCTCAAGAGTCTTCTCCAGCACCACAGTTTGAAAGTGCTCAATCTTCAGTGCTCGGGTGACTCACTAGAAAAGACCCTGATGCTGGGAAAGACTGAAGGCAAAAGGAGAAGAGGGTGGCAGACGATGAGAGGGTTAGGTAGCATCACCGACTTAATGGACATGAATCTGAGCAAACTCTGGGACATCGTGGAGAACAGAGGAGCCTGGCTTGCTGCAGTCCATGGGGTGGCAAAGAGTCAGCTTCGTGACTGAACAGCAAGAGCAGCAAAATTATATGACCTCAGTGGGAGAACAGAGACCTGACTGTGAGAGGTCAGCTTCATCCCAACCTTGCCCTCTTCCACTATGACCACAGCCTCTGGATCTGCACTAGAGAACTATTCTTAAGTGATAAGAACAAGCCAGCCAGGACAGGACGTGGGACATCCGATGAGTCCAGTGCCCTAGGAGTTCTTGACATTTCAGCTTTGCCCCCTGCAGATGAGTCCCTATGCCTCAGCAGACAGGCTGAGATAAGCAGCAGGGTGACCTCACTCGCTAGGCACAGTGGAGAGTATTCTCTGAGCATTTCCGTATGCTTGAAATCTCTGACATAAAATTTTACAGTCCTTTCCCCCAAAATTGATGATTGACATTTCATCAGGCCTGAGCGTTGATTAGATGAAGAGGGCATGATGTAGAGAGGAGTTCAAAAATAACCCTATGTGTGACTTCCCTGGTGATCCAGTGGTTAAGACTCTCAGCTTCCAATGGCAACAAAGCCAATGTGGGGGGCATGGGTTTGATCCCTGGCCGGGGAATGAAGATCCCACATTCCACACAGCATGGCCAATTAAATAAACATATAAATTTAAATAATAAAAGTAACCCTATTCATAACATCAGAATTTGCCTCCTTGTATTAAAAAAATCCCCTCCCTTTGCGTCTGTCTGCCCTGCTAGTCTTTGCAAAGAAGACCGTATTATGGTCTTTGCAGCCCCAGTGCCTGGCTCCTAGGTTAGTTGCTCACACGTTTGGACTGAACTAGCTCCACGGTAACAAAGAGCTGGTAAGGGAGCAAATGCTGCCATTTTCTCAGGACTTGAGCCTCTAGAACTGTGCATGAGGCTTCAGCTCGACTTCTACTTAACTCAAAGAGTCCAGGGCAAGCAGTCCATTCCCACAAGTGCCCTGCTCAGCCCTGGGATGGGGCTAGGCTGGATTGAGCACTAGAAATGTCCACGTTCGATGACTTAAGAGGCAGGTTAAAGGGGGTGCTGTCTCCTGTTTCCCGCAGAGATGTGCTTTCATCCCCTGAAATGACCATTTCTATGCACTCACTTAATGGGATCTCAAATAACATGTTTCAAACAAATCTTTTATCAGTTTTTCCCCTTAGAACACATTTCAAATGCTGGTCATTAAAAACAAGGCATTTTCACAGTCCTCTAATGATGACACTAATAACTGTGGGTTTTTGTCTCTAAGAGTCCTGATGTGCAAGAGGCAAGGAGTAAATTATGGAGCTAACTTTTATGTCCAGGGTTTATTGATCTGTGAGCTTCGAGAGAACTACACTAGCCCCCAAAGCATGGCAGTCCAGATTACCTTTTCATCTAAGTAATTGGGCCACCTGGGTACAGTTAACTTTCTATTTATATTAATAGGAAGATAAAGAGCATGATGTGCCAGTTCTGTAATAAAGTAACGGATGTATCAAAATATTCTACCTGGTAATTATAAATAAGTCAGTTTTCCCATGACCTGCTGAGGATTATGTTGCTAATTCATTGTGCATTTTTTCATAATTTGACATGAGATGATTCCACACTGCCATATACACTTGTGTCTCCAACGGACGTAAAAATACTCCATCATAAAGTATCCAAGTGTCTTAATGCCTGTCATTTCCTGCCTTTGTTTCTTTACAGGTGAAAGTCATGCTTCGCATCTGTTCCACGCTGGCTCGCGATACCTCAGAATCCAGCTCTTTCTTAAAGGTGGACCCACGGAAGAAGCAAATCACCTTGTATGACCCCCTGACGTGTGGAGGTCTAAATGCCTTCCAAAAGAGAGGGAACCAAGTTCCTCCTAAGATGTTTGCCTTTGATGCGGTTTTCCCACAAGATGCTTCTCAGGTGGGTATAACCCCTCCTCAGGTTCAGGCAATATTGATTAGTTTCAAGAATCTGTAATTCTTCACTAGGACCCAAGAGCTGCCTTCCAGAGCAGTCTGTTGGGTCAGTTCCAGCGTCCACACAGCAACGTTTGCAAGTCAGTTTGAGTTCCATTGATTAGTTCAGTCCTTTTGAATGGTTGGTGTCACACCTTGGGCAGGCTGTGCCAGGATTTCAGCAGAACATACTCTTGGAGAGAAGGAAGAGTGAGCCAATCAGTGGATGGCAAACAGGAGCAGGAAGGGAGCAGGCCAAATTGGAAGCTTCAGGAACAGCTGCATCAAGGTGCTGGCAACTGGTCCATTGGGACCCCACTTCTGCCTGGGCATCTGCAGTGGACCACCAGGGACGTGTCTCTGCCTGGGCTTCTGGGTGTGAACCTATAAGAAGAGAAAAGGTGTTTCAAGCAGCTGGGTTAGAATTAGGCAGGGTTCTCCAGCTCCATAGAGGGTAGTCCTAGTGAGGACCTGGAGTGTTAGGCAGAGAAATTGAGGCTGTCATGCAGTCCTGTGGCCTGGGTCAGGCTAGGGATAGCTCTTGCTGCATTACAAACTGCTCTAAACCTAGTGGATTAAAACAGGAATAACTTACTATCACTCATGAATCTGTGGGTCAGCTGAGCAGTCCTCTACACCCAGCTTGGCACACCTGTGCATCAGTGATCAACTCTGGTTTGGGTCAAGAACTCCATTGATCTCGGCTGGATGTTATCACATGTTTGAGGACTGGCCAGCTTTAGGCTGGTCCAGAGTGGCATTGGCCGGCTCACTTGGTCTGTCTTCCATGTTGTCTCTTATCAACCTGCAGGCTATCTTGGGCTTGCTGTCATGGCAGTGACAGGATCCAAGCTTGCAGGCCTCTTGTGGTCTTAAGCTCAGAACTGACACATTGTCCCTTTTGCTGAATTTGATTGGTCAAAACTTGAGGGGTGGGAAGAGGCTCTGCCTCTTGATTGGAGGAGCTGCAGAGTCACATTGCAAGGGGGAAACACACAGAGAGCGATGGAGAATTGTGGCCATTTTTGTTGTTCAGTTATGAGTATAATTTGGAGGCTTCTTGGGGGCCTAGGATGCCAAGATTCCTTAACCAAAGCTCCTGGAACCCATCCCAGTAAGAACAGGTGTCTACTAGAAGATCCACTTACACCATCTGGTGCAATTCATCTGCCATGAATTGGTGCAATGGATCTTGTAGCAGACATCTGTAACCCAGGTTATAGGTGTACAGTGGCCTACTTTGCCTGCATTCTGGCATCAGACACCTGCACCTTCCTGATAAATTTCTAGCACTTCCCAAGATTTATTCAAAACAATGTACAATCAGGTAACTAATAGCCTAGAGCAGAACCTGAAGACAGGGTGCTGATGGCTGCCATTTGCAGCTCCTGTTAATTTCCTCCATGTGGCATCTGAATGTAGGAAGTAGTGATATTCAGATGGGCATGTATATTACACCATTGGCAGTTAGCACATATTATAGGCTCCATTCATTAACAAGCCGAGCATGTGGTTTCCCCAAAGAGTTTTACTATGAAAAGATGAAGTACTTTATGAATAAGTTCTATAGTTTCTCTCTTTGTTACATTTTTTGGGTGGATTCTACCACCCAATGGGCTCACTAATCTAAACCTGACATTGGGTCTAATAAATGACCCACAAATAATTTAATTAAGCTAAAACTTTTCAAAAGCAAATCTCCCTAAGTCATAAGAATTCCAAAGCAAACCCTAAATTAAGTGTGGCCTATTAATGAGTTTTAGATTTATTCCGGAAAAGGGAGCCATCTTTATTGCTAGTCTTTGCTTACATTTGGCACTTGGTTCCAGGGCCCGTGTGCTCACTCTGACAGTTGCACTCACTTCAGAATGCTTTGATTTTGCTACGGTTCTAATATAGTCAATGACAGTTCTATAAATTAATAAATTTGCAGTTTTCGAGAAGTTTCGTGTACATTAACCCACTTGGACTCTTCTTGGAATCCAGTGGTATTGGAAAGGGAGTTATTGCTGTTTTCACATTACAGATAAGGAAACTGAGACTCAAAAACTCAGTCTCTCCTTCATAAACCCTTTCCTGGGTGGACATCCATCCTGGATTCTTCCTAGGAAACAATCTGTGTCCTGCTCAGTATGGTGTTGTAGCTTTGTCCTCTCGCCAGTTTATCCACTGTTTACTAGCAGTGTGTCCTTGGGCAAGTCACTTCACCTCTCTGGGCCTCGGTGTGCTCAACCGTAAAATGAAAACAAGATCAAAATATGCCTCATGCGGTTGCTGTGATTCACTGCGTGGATACACATGAGGTGCTTAGAGCAGAGCCTGGACGTAGCGAGTGTCCGATCAATGCTATTTCTACTATTCTGTTGTCATTGTTAGCAGTGCTATCAGGCTGCTGGCATGGCCAGCCTCGGCCCCTTGGAGGGAACACCCTTTGAGCCTCTCAAATGGGGAAGCAGGAAAGTGTGCCAAAGGGGCCTCTGCCCTCAGGCCCTTGTGGTTGTCCTGGGAAGCAGCAGCCACCACAGTGGCCCGAAGCAGTCATGAGCTTTGCTTTCACTGGGTCTCTAAGGACATCAGATTCCTGAAGCTCAGCAGTGCTTAGAGCAGCCCTTGCTCCTCCTTATAAGCTACCCTCAGTACCCTCAAGTGGGCTTGGCAGTCATCAGCTGCCCATTGCTGGGGCAGAGCTCTGCTGGGTCCAGCTTTTGGGAGGTGTCTTAGTCCATTTGCACCCTCTTAATGAAACAGCACAAACTGGGTTTCTTATAGGCAAAAGAAATTTATTTCTTACAGTTCTGAAGGTTGGAAGTCCATGATCAAGGAGCTGGCAGTTTCAGTGTGTGGTGAGGGGTGCTTCTTGATTCATAGACAGCTGTCTTCTCCATACATCCTTACATTGTGGGATGAGCAGGAGAGTTCTCTGGGGCCTCTTTTGTAAGAGTGCTAATCCCATCCACAAGGGCTCCACCCTCATGACTTATCACCTCCCAAAGGCTCCACTTTCAAATACCATCACATATGCTGAACATTCAGCATATGAACTTGGATGGAGGAAGGGGAACGCGAACATTCTGTCATCACCAGGAAGGGTGGGTGGGAGAACTGAGGCCTGCCCGTGGGGAGCCCAGCCCTGCCCACAGAGTCTGCTCGGGAAGGCTCCTGCCTCTCTTGGTTCAAGGGGAAAGACAGCAAAGGGCCTCCAGGGACCACGGTCAGCTCCTAACAAACACCAGATGGACATGTTGCTGAGCATTCTCTTCTCAGTGAACACTGGGCAGGAATTCTGCATGGGGACACCTGCCCGCCCACCCTGTGCCCTGTGAGGCCGCTCCTGTATCTCTCTGACCTCGGGCCTTTGGACAGGGGAGTCAGGGATGTGTGTGGATTTGGCTCACATTCAAGCATCTTTCTCTTTGCTGACCTTGAACCTAATATGGTTTATTTTATGTATGGCTCTAGATGGGCTCTCAACCTCCTAGATCCCATCTCACTTCATATCCAAGGAAGGCAAGATTCATTTGTGGATAACTTCTCCCAGTCCTGCAGAGGCACGTTAGCAAATTCCATCAAGTTTCCACTGCCTCCATCTCAGGGTTTGGCACTGGGCTCTCATTGCTTAGGCTCTGGGGGTGAGACAGAGCCTGTGGTCCCCACCGCAGCCTTGTCCAGCTACCGCCTTCATTGAGTGGGAGCCCCCAGCAGAGCTGCCGAGGTGACCACCAGAACAGTTGACAACTGTTGGGAGGGTGGTTTTTCCATTTCAGTTCAGGGGAGAAAATTGATTTTTGAACACTTAGGTTCATTGTGTTGCTGCAACCTGGAGCTGAATAACTGCATTCATTGCCGAGGCTGCAGTTCTCAGATTCCCACTAGGAGGCACATTGCTCTGGTGCCCGTGGAGCTGTCAGTTTGCACGTCCTCCAACTGCTTCCAGATCCGCCACGATACTGAGGCAGAAAAGGAGGTGCAGCACATGGCGAGTGATTGGCCCTCTCGCTGCTGTGGAAGCCTTGGATGCTAACCAGAGGGATTTCCCAGATCCCCAAATCAGTTCATAAAATGTACTTTCTTATCATTTGCAGAGTGCTGTATTATTGGGTGTTAATGGGGAAATACCAAATGTCACCAAGAGCCTGGCCTCTGTCTAAAGATTTAATAGTCACATTGGAGATGAGACATATAACAGGCTGAAGAAAACCCACTGTAATATACTGACTGATGGTGATTAATAGTGTATATGTTGAGTGTATCTATAGAGAAAGAAAGAAAACCTGGTTTTGAAAAGGGAAGGATGGAGATGGAGAAAGAGGAGGGAGTTAGGAAGACAAAGCAGACATCCATCATTAACCTCCTGCTTGTATTAGAACTATAATGTATCTCAAGGTCACTTTTTCCTGAAATGGCACATCACCTTTTACTCTCTAATAAAGCCTAATCTATTTCATAAACGCATGCACACACACACACACGCACATGTGTGTGTGAAAGGAAGGAAGGATCTAGTTAGCAGAGGGTTAATGGAAAATTTAAATATTTGTACAAGGATGCCAGAATGGCAAATCAGAGAAGGGTGTAAGGTCCGTGAAGGCACCCTGGATTCCCATTCCAGCCTGTTCCTGCCTCGTCTGCAGAGACAGCAACTGAAATGTACGATTAGCAGAAGGGTGGTTTGCATGTAATGAGTGTAACTTTCAGACTTGCAAGGGACTGGGAAGTATGAAGGGTTCTGAGAACCTCCAGGACTCCATTAGAGCTGACCCATCTGAAAATGCCAAGGCTTTGTGACCCTGAGCCCAAGGAAAGCAGGCACAAATTTCCATTGTTAATGGTCCACTCACAGCTTGTGTCTCCTCTTGTGTGTGCCAGGCGGAAGTGTGTGCTGGAACCGTGGCAGAAGTGATCCAGTCTGTGGTCAACGGGGCAGATGGCTGTGTGTTCTGTTTCGGCCACGCCAAGCTGGGTCAGTGAGAACTTCGCTTCTTCATGCTGCTTGCTGGATTCCCTATTACTTCATCCTTTTTTCTGTATTGTCCTTAGATGAAGGGGAAGGTGTTTTCCTGCAGTGCTGAACTGAATAATCATGAATAACTGTTTCTGCTTCTGAAATGTAGATGTTTATCCTAAGTGGATTCCCAGTCATCTAGTAAAGCCTTAAAGTCCGGAAGATGAACAAAGAGTAATGGGGTTGTTCCCAGTTGGTCTGGGTCAGGGTCATGCCCAGAAAGCCAGCAGGAAAATTACATTTCCTGAGCAGGGGTTGTTGGGGAGCAGAGAGGGTCCCCCTTTCCTCTTGGATCCTACATAAAGCCAGAGGAGCAGCCACCAAGCAAAGCCTAGACCCCATTAGACCCTATCTGGGGGGATCAGTCTGGAAGCACCCTTACTTCCCACCACCCAGCAGTCGAGAACCCACCTGTGCTGAAGCACCTGGGAAAGGAGGCCTCCCCACAGCTCTGTGAGGGCCTAATGACTGAATCCTCCTGAAGTGCCTTCTTAATCCTGACCTATGGCCCTCTGCTCACCAGGTCTTACCTGGTGTGCTTGATAAGTTAGTAATTTGGGGCGTTCCAAAACATGGCCCTGGGCAGAGCTCCCAGCAGCAACTTTGCTATAATGGAGCCAGTTCTAGGCCAGGATGGAAAGCCCATTTCATCTCACTACCACTTCTTGATCGCTGATCAAAGCAGTGGTCCAGATTTTAAAGGGAATTTGCTCATGCTATAAAAGTATACCCAGCATTTAACTTGAGAAAGGACACAAAGTGTAAGCATGTGGAGTGAATCTGTGGGGTGTGATAAAAAGACCTATAACAGTGATGAAACACCTCTAGCCTTTGCACCATGAGGAAAACAGTGCGGAAACTGGACAGCCTGTAACGTTGTGGGATCTTCCTCGAGGTCAGTTGTGATTTAACCTTGACATCAGTCTGGGTTCTCACATTCTTTATTATAGCCCTTCCATCAGTAGTACTTGGAAATGTCTTCTTTGTTGTTGCTGTCACATTTTTGTTGTTGTTGTTGTTGTTGAATACTTTTCACCTTTTCATTTCCTTTCTTCCCATTCCCCACTCCCCAGGCCTTTCTCCTGCATCCTTGCATCTATTCCTGAGACTGCAGAATGATGTCCAGACACTCAAGCTGCTGTTCTTTCTTCCCTTGCCCTTCCAGGAAAGTCCTACACCATGATTGGCAAAGACGACTCCATGCAAAATCTGGGCATCATCCCCTGTGCCATCTCTTGGCTCTTCAAGCTGATCAACGAACGGAAAGAAAAGACAGGAGCACGTTTCTCGGTGCGGATCTCAGCCGTGGAGGTGTGGGGTAAAGAAGAGAACCTTCGGGACCTGCTGTCGGAGGTGGCCACGGGCAGCCTGCAGGACGGCCAGTCCCCAGGCGTGTACCTGTGCGAGGACCCCATCTGTGGCACGCAGGTGATTGCTTCCGGGGGCTTGGTCGGCTCCGGGTGGCTCATCCCTACCTCAGCGGCTGGGGCACTTCACCTCGTGACTCACTCAACATGTAAACTGGGAAGGCTTGCAAGTGTTTACTTTAAAGTGGACTGGAACTTTATGGCCTGCAGCTGCAGGACCAGCTGCTTGCCCAACCTAAATATTTGTACCTTGAATCTAATTGACAATGAGCAGGAACCACAATTGTTGTAGCAATCGGGGGAAATTGAATTCACTTTTCTTTACGCCCCTTTCCCAAAAAAAAAAAAAAAAAAAAAAGTACAATCTTTCTTTTGTTTAACAACAAGCCGAAATATTTACTGCTTTGCACAAATAGCTCCAGCCATTACTGGGACTGTTTATGGCTCTATAAACTGTGTTTCTGGCACTGGTTTACAGCCGGATTAGTGGTGCTGTAGGAAAAACTAATAACCACTTTCTAATTAGAACCATGATATAATTGCTAAGCCAAGAGAAGTTCCAGTTGGCCTCTTCAGGATATCTTGCCTGTTGAAAGTGTTTCTACCTCGCTGTTTGATGAGAGATGCAGGAATGACCTGGGAGGCCTCTGGTTCACACCCAGAAGAATCACTTCTTTCAGTCTCTAACAGTAGGCTTTAGTTTCTAGTTTTATCAGATGCCTGCATTTTAGATGTGTTCATTTTGATAAGTATAATACCTGTCTCCTCTCAAGTGGGATTATTTTCTCAGGTGAAGGTACCCTCTAGTACCCCCATCTACTCATACCTGTCCATGTTCTTGCCCTGCTTACAGCGTCTCAGATCCTCCTACTTCCATTATGCATCCTCGTGATTCACGCAGCCTTATGTGACCTTCCAGGATCACCTATTCCCACTTCCCTCCTTGCCACTCATCTTAAATTACATTTAGATCACCTCAGAAAGCAGTGACTCTCAAACTTTAATGTGCATAAGAATCCCTGAGGATCTTGTTAAAATGCAGATTCTGGTTCTGAAGGCCTGGGATTGGGCCCCTGATCATGCATTTCTAACAAGCTTCCCAGTGACTGACCGCACTCTCAGGAGCAACTCTAAGGCATCCACCATCCTCCCTCTTACCCTGGGCCTTTGCAAATTCTATTCCCTGTGCATGGAACAGTGCCTGCTCCTCTCCTCTTGCTCTTCATCTGGCTAACTCCTTATTTGGGTGTATTAGCTAGATGTCACTCCTTCCAGGAAGCCCTCTTGGATGTTTCTGCTGACTGTCACTTGTGATTGCCTGGTTAGTTCTCAGCAATGCCCAAAGGTCTGTACCATGTCTGACTAAAATTGGCTCTTCATAGTTTTAATGATGCACCAGATATTATTTGGATATGAAACCTAAATAGAATGCAAGCTAAGTGGTCATACAGACCTTAATGCAGTGGTTCTCAAACTTCAGTCTTCATCAGCGTTGCCTGGAAGACTTGTTAAAACACAGACTGCTGGGCTCCACCTCTAGAATTTCTGATTCAGTAGGCCTGGGATAGAGCCCTGAAATATGCATTTGTAACAAGTTTCTATGTTATACTGATATTGCTGGTCTGGGGACTACACTTTGAGAACTACCAGTTGGAAGCATCAGACGTGCTCAGACCTCATCTACACAGCACCTGTGACAGAGTTGGTGTGACCCTACCCACTGTTCCCACTCTAAGCATCACCTAGACATTCAACTATGCTATAACCTCCATTCACTTTTATAACATCAATAATGGAGTTCCACAGAGGTGAAAGCTCTGATTAAATGAAGCTGGGAGGGATTGGGGGCAGGAGAAGAAGGGGACGACAGAGGATGAGCTGGCTGGATGGCATCACTGACTCGATGGACGTGAGTCTGAGTGAACTCCGGGAGTTGGTGATGGACAGGGAGGCCTGGCATGCTATGATTCATGGGGTTGCAAAGAGTCGGACATGACTGAGTGACTGAACTGACCTGAACTGAAGAAGAAGAGGACAAGACCCACGTCCTCTTTACCTTCTTGCTGAAGAATATTAAACATTCTTTGAGTTATTTTTCTGCCATAGTAAGTATAAAACAATGAGCACAAGAGAACCTGTCTTTGAAGTCTGAGGATTTTGGTGGCCTCAGGTTCTAAACATCAACTCTCCCAGTTCAGAATTATGGGTGCAGTTAGAGTCAGAATCAGTTCAATTCAGTTCAGTCGCTCAGTCGTGTCCGACTCTTTTTGACCCCATGAACTATAGCATGCCAGGCTTCCCTGTTCTTCACTATCTCCTGGAGCTTGCTCCAACTCATTCCATTGAGTCAGTGATGCTATCCAGCTGTCTCATCCTCTGTTGTCCCCTTCTCCTCCTGCCTTCAATCTTTCCCAGCATCAAGGACTTTTCTAATGAGTCAGTTCTTCACATCAGTTGGCCAAAGTATTGGGCTTCAGCTTTAGCATCAGTCCTTCCAATGAATATTCAGGACTGATTTCTTTAGGATTGACTGGTTTGATCTCCTTGCAGTCCAAGGGACTCTCAAGAGTCTTCTCCAACACCACAGTTGAAAAGCATCAATTCTTCAACATTCAGCTTTCTTTGTGGTCCAACTCTCACAACCATACATGACTACTGGAAAAAACATAGCTTTGACTCTATGGACCTTTGTCAGCAAAACTGTCAAAATGTCTACTGACCCTAAGGCTCGTACTACAAATCATTTCTTTGAACAAATCAGAAATATTCATTTCCTTTTCTTCCCCTCCCTTGATAAAGAAATGCAGGTCAAATGCTGATAGTATTGCTCTGAGTCAGATTTACTGTCAAAATAATTGCCAAGGCATCTCATAGGATTTAGATACATTCCCCCTGATGCTTCTTTAATCAATTAATGAGTATGCTTTGAACATAATTTAGAAATTAAAGATAAAGTAGATATCCCTTTAGATGAGACAAATGATATAGATGAGACATTCAAGTAGCTTGGGGTTGGTTTTTTTTTCATGTCTTTTACATTTACTTCTTTAGAACTATTCTAGTAAATGTGGCCTAAAATTGACTTTAATTAAATAGCTGGAAAAATTAAGAGTTGAGTTAAAGCCAAGTAAGGTTTCTCACTTCTTTGAGATACAGTACCCTGGATTACCTGCTTCTGTACAGTCTAATCTTTGAACTCAAGATGCAGTCACATCCCACATGTTCCCTTAGGTACATGGATTGCCCAGGATGTTGGGTTTTCTGGGCTCTACAGAGGTCAGGGCGGGACACCTGCTCCCACTGAACACTGAGATAAAACCATTTGCTTTTCACGCCTGCTACTTAGAGATTCTGGGCTTCCCTGGTGGCTCAGCAGTAAAGAATCCACTGCCAATACAGGAGATTCAGGTTCAATCCTTGGGTCAGGAAGATCCCCTGGAGGAGGAAATGGCAACCCACTCCAGTATTCTTGCCTGGAAAACCCCACGGACAGAAGAGCCTGGTGGGCTGCAGTCCATGGGGTCACAAAAGGGCAGACACGACTTAGCAACCAAACAACAAGAGCAGCTTACAGATGCTACTTCCATTGTAAAATGGGTAAAAATATTCTTCTCCAATAAGCATGCTTAGGGTTAATTTTCAGATATGAATATATTAAGCTGAGAATTGCACATGGGCATGGTCCCTGGTTCCAGAAGGACATCAGCCTTGGAGAGTCGGGGACAGCCAGCCTGAGTGGCAGGTGAGCCCTCTCGCCTGCAGCATCAGCCCTTCCCTTGTGTCTTGCAGCTGCAGAACCAGAGCGAGCTGCGGGCACCCACGGCGGAGAAGGCTGCCTTCTTCCTGGATGCGGCCATCGCCTCCCGCCGGGGCAACCAGCAAGACTGCGACGAGGATGACCTCCGCAACTCGCACATGCTCTTCACGCTGCATATCTACCAGTACCGCATGGAGAAGAGCGGCAAGGGGGGAAGTAAGTGCGCCTCGACCCCCGCTCCTCCTTGCCCTCCCTGGGGAGAAGGCTCTCCTCCAGGGCAGCCCGGGACCTCTTAAAGCACAACACGAGCTAAGCCCTTCCCTGGTGGTCCAGTGGTTAAGACTCTGCACTTCCAGTGCAGGGAGCATGGGGTTTGATCCCTGGTGGGAGAACCAAGATCTCACATGCCTTGGGGCTCGGCCAAAAAGAAGGTATCTAGTAAATGAATTTTTAAAAAGAAATGTAGGACAATCTCACCAGTCTGGGCTGACCTTTGCTTTCGAACATCCAAGAGAAAAGGGCTCCCTTGGTAAAGATAATTTACACGTGTGATTGCTATGGGAACGTAAGAAAACAAACTTTCGTAAAGAAAAACAACCGCTTCATAGTACATTTTTGTTCATAAACCATAAAAGTGCTCATCATGAAAGACCAATGTGTCTACCAAAGCACCCTGGCCATGTTACTAATCATTAGTTTGAATCCACTCTATGAACCCAGAAGAAACAAAATCATGTTTTTAAAATAGACTGTGAATCAGACTTTTGAATAGCTAACCAGATCCTGGCTGCCTCCCTCCCTCAGGTAATGCCCAGCAGTGACATTTCTCTGTAAACACCTATGCCTGGGATGTGCTCTGTGAGCAAGCTGCCCTGCCAGGAACCCAACTCAGTACTTAGAGGGTCCACTCTTGGCTGTTTTCAAAACCAGCACTGCATCACTCCAGTCTTTGTCTGCCGAGTAGTATATACTCCATGCTCAGAAGTTGAGTGCCAGCATTCAGTTGAGTGTCTCAGGTGGGACCCTGCGCTGTGGGCAGAGTAGTCCATTGACCTCACTGGGCTTTTCTAAGGCAAGTGTGGCCCCCAACACTTGGCTGGCCAAGTAGCAGCAGCTCTCTGTCCCCTTCTACACGGCTTTTCAAAACCCAGGCAGTTGGCCCCCAGCACTCTCCAACTGGATGCCAGAAAGACAGACAGAAGCCCTGAGTTAGGTGTCTAGCCTGGTGTCTAGAAGTGGTGGAGCTAATTGACTATAATGGGAGGCAACCAACCAACCAAATTCCATAGAACCTGGAATTAAGACATGCAGCCTCGACCTGCGGATGGGCCCCCCCGCCCCGTTTGGGCTCCTTGTTGCCCAAAGAGTTGGAAACTGGTTTTCCTGGAGGCAGCTGTGGGTGTGGGGGGCTTCCATTCCCCCTTTCTGCTTAAGGGAAGTGGAAGCTCCCTCCTCCCCCCATCTCAATGCCTTTGTTGGTCCAGTCTTCCGTTATTGTTCCTCTTCCTTAATTGTTGTTTAGTTCAGGTTAATGAGATATAATTTAAATTCAGTAAAAATTACCCACTTTCTATATTGTTAAGTAAATGTTGGCAAATCTATTCAGTTGTGTAGCCACCTCCACCATTATCAAGATAGAGAACAATGCCACAGGTACAGAAAAGTCCCTCTAGCCCTAGCCGTCAGGCCCCTCTCCAGCCCATGACAACCACTGATCAGATTCTTGTCCTTATAGTCTTGCCTTCATCCAGAATATCACCTAAATGGAACCATGTGGTCCACGTGTGGCCCTTTTGTGTCTGGCTTCTTTTATTTAATATAATGCATTGGAGGGGCTTACCAGATAGCTCAGCAGTAAGGAATCCACCTGCCAATGCAGGAGACGCAAGAGATGGGGGTCGATCCCTGGGTTGGGAAGATCCCCTGGAGAAGGAAATGGCAACCCACTCCAGTATTCGTGCCTGGAGAATTTCATGGACAGAGGAGCCTGGCGGGCCACAGCCCATGGGGCTGCAAAAGAGTCGGAAAAGACTGAGTGACTGAGCATGCTGCAGTGCATTTGAGATGCATCCTTGTAGCCGCATGGATCAGTCATTCACTTTTCTTACAGAGATGTGCCCTGCCCTTCTCCCCTGTTATGGGATTGTGTAGTCCCAGGACTAAAATCTTGCTAGATATCATTGCTGGGGCCAGAATTCCACTAACCCAGGCTTGGACCCACAGCCTTGGCTACTTACACTGGCTGCTGCCCAGGAATCCAGTACTGGCCCTCACTTGCACCCGAGGAGATATGTTGTCCGTCAGCTGATCAGATCACTTTTGACAACCAGTGATGGTGATACAGGTCTGGCTGGGGATGAGCAAAATCTTTCAAATGCGAGCCTTTCAGGGGAGATTGATTTTCAGTGGAGGGCTCACATTATGTATAGCATTTCCATTTATTTATTTTTTTTTCTGGTTTATTTTTTTATTTTTATTTTTTAATTTATTTCTTTTTTTTATTTTTTATTTTTTTTAAATTTTAAAATCTTTAATTCTTACATGCATTCCCAAACATGAACCCCCCTCCCACCTCCCTCCCCATAACATCTTTCTGGGTCATCCCCATGCACCAACCCCAAGCATGCTGCATCCTGCGTCAGACATAGACTGGCGATTCAATTCATATGATAGTATACATGTTAGAATGGCATTCTCCCAAATCATCCCACCCTCTCCCTCTCCTCTGAGTCCAAAAGTCCGTTATACACATCTGTGTCTCTTTCCCTGTCTTGCATACAGGGTCGTCATTGCCATCTTCCTAAATTCCATATATATGTGTTAGTATACTGTATTGGTGTTTTTCTTTCTGGCTTACTTCACTCTGTATAATCGGCTCCAGTTTCATCCATCTCAACAGAACTGATTCAAATGAATTCTTTTAACGGCTGAGTAATACTCCATTGTGTATATGTACCACAGCTTTCTTATCCATTCATCTGCTGATGGACATCTAGGTTGTTTCCATGTCCTGGCTATTATAAACAGTGCTGCGATGAACATTGGGGTACATGTGTCTCTTTCAATTCTGGTTTCCTCGGTGTGTATGCCCAGAAGTGGGACACCAGTCAGAATGGCTGCGATCCAAAATCTGCAAGCAATAAATGCTGGAGAGGGTGTGGAGAAAAGGGAACCCTCCTACACTGTTGGTGGGAATGCAAACTAGTACAGCCACTATGGAGAACAGTGTGGAGATTCCTTAAAAATTGCAAATAGAACTACCTTATGACCTAGCATTTCCATTTAGAATAACTTGCTAGAAGAGAAGGAGACAAGGAATTAGGATAGGGATGAAATGATCCAGACCTTTAAATTCTCTAACAGAGCTTTATCCACAGTTCTCCTGACAGTCTGGGAGCTGGCTTTAGATCCTGACCTCACTGATTTTTCTGGGTTCTATCTTAGCAGCATGAATGTGGGGAGTCTGAAAAAAAATATTTATTTTATTCTTTTAAGCAGCCAGTAATCATCGTAATCAAAGCTTACAGTGGATTCTTGTACTGTCAGCAAAGGGTGACTTACTGAAGATCTGAATCTGGAGCCAAATAGCTTCCACATGTTTCTGAGCCGAAAAGCTCTGGAGGAAGGATAATCTCCTCCTTCTAGGTTTCAAACCAAGTTAAAGCAACTTTGTTGTCAGTTTTTCACTTCCTTTCATGGGTCTGCTCTCAATCTGGAATCTGAAAGTAGGGAGGAATCTTGAAAACAAACAAACAGTTGATTAAATTATTTCAACTCTAAGAACTTAGCATTCAACTTCCAAAAAGTGTAGGCTAGGAGAAGGAACGGAGAAGGCAATTGCAACCCACTCCAGTACTCTTGCCTGGAAAATCCCATGGATGGAGGAGCCTGGTAGGCTGCAGTCCATGGGGTCGCTAAGAGTGGGACACGACTGAAGCGACTTAGCAGCAGCAGGAGAAGGAAATGGCAACCCACTCCTGTATTCTTGCCTGAAGAATCCCAGGGACAAAGGAGCCTGGTGGGCTGCTGTCTATGGGGTCACACACAGTCGGACATGACTAAAGTGACTTAGCAGCAGCAACAGCAGGACACTCCTTAAACCCAACCATCCACCCAAGTCAGCCCTTAACCAATCCTGGGCACTTATTAAATATTTAACATCAAATTCATTTTCTTCCTATTTATAAATTGTGGAAGTGAATGGCTTTTAAATAATAAATTCAGGTTTAAAGAAAAGGCAGATACCATTAATGGCTTCCAGAATCTCGATAGTTACTTTCTAACATGGCTGTAGATGAGAACAAAGAAAGTGCAGGCATCGAGGCTGATGATGGGGTAAGCCCTGAAGGATCTGGGGGCATCACCTGCCTGCCGCAGCACCTAGCTTCCTGTGAGGAAGACAATTTAGGCCAGAATGCACACAGCCTCCTAGCCTGCGGCTTGCTTGACCTCAGTGAATTTATATCTGTTTAAAATATAATGAGGAGATTTGGAGTGTTGTTTAAAATGGAAATTTTGTTTACTTATATATAAGTAATAATCCCCTTGGACCTGGGAGCCAGAACTCAATTAAGGAAAAGTTTATTAATTAGTCACCCTGCAGGGAAGCAGAGCAGAGCAAACTGCTGGTAACTGGCCATTAGAAGTGAAGATGATGGATCCGAAGAGTTCAAATTAGTTGTCTGCTGTAAGAACTAAACACACCATGTGTGCATAGGCACCTGGATCTTATACACATATATGCATTTTATAAACACACACATACATACACATATGCGCATGAGTGGACAGACGAAAATGTTTTCAACATGTCCAATCAAGATAAGAAGGAAAATTCTGTGTTGATATATCACTGCTTTGCAGATAGCACTAGGTTAAGCTTAAAATGTTTCCTGGTTTAAACATTGTTGGCGAATTAGTGAGGATGATTCTTCACCCACCACAGAGCCTTCCCCCGCTTTGCTAAGCTACCTCTGTAAAGGCTTGAGATTCCCCTTGGAAACTGCACTATTGAGGAAGAGACCCTAAAACTGTAACAGTTAGGAGTTGCTCCCCATAAAGATGAGTGAATTAGAAGTTCAAAGCCAAATGGTACTAGTGATACTTCAGTGGAATAAGTTCACCATATAGATTTTTACAAGTACTGTTGATTAAGAAGGTCTTTAAAAGCACCATCTTGATGAGTAATCTCAGTTTGCAAGCAACTACTACCCAGGGTTAAGAATGACACTAGGTCTCTGATTTGTTCATTCACTTTATCACCTCCAGGGGAAGAAGTGTGGAGGCTGAGTGGAGGCTGGGCTGGCTGTGTGTGCAATTGTATACAGCACACAGGCCTCCATCTGTGTGTGTGTGTGCGCGCATGAACCAGTGGGCGAGGACACGGACACTCTCTGCCTGCACTCATCTGCTTACAAGTCTTATCAGACTATTCCCTTAATCTTGGTTCCCTTTTGACCACCAGCCACTCTTTCCTGTGCGTCTTGGAATGGCTTGAATCAGCTGATGTTCTATCCAGGGCTATGCGGTCCATAGGACTCTAGAGATCTGTTATTTGGGTGGCGAGTGTGGGAAAAAGGGATCTGGGAAATGTTGCTTTTAAAAGAGGCAGACCTGGGCCTCTGCTGTCCATCACTGCAAAGCCCTGTGGAGCAAAGATGGTCGCACATGAGGGCCACTGCAGGCTCTCACAGTCTCCTTGGTCAACAGGGAAATGACAGTTCCATGGTTTGAGATTTTTATAATATGATTTTTAAAATCTTGGGCCAGGAGACAATTTTCCAGACTCTGCAGTCTGGGATTCCTACAGTGATGCCTCTTGGCCTCCCACCACCTTCACCAGGGCAGCTGTTTCCAATCTTCTTTTGGAGCCTGAGGCCCCTGCTCTATCTCTTTCAGTGGATAACCAGCCTCCTGTTTAAGGAGAAGAACAAGTCAGTCTGGCTATGGCCTCAGCTTCTGTCCTCTTAGCATCCAAACCTCCTTGTCTGTGTGCCTCACTTTCCCCCACTCCTTTCCCATAGATCTGCTCCCTCCCCTCTCTTTGTTCTTCATCCTGCCCCCTTCTGCCTCTTCTGGGACCTCACCAACTGGGACCCCCATCAATCATCTTTTTGTGCTTTTATTTTCAATCTCTTCTACCACTAGAGTCAAGGCTGCCTCCTCTTGGAAGGAAAGGAAGGGGAGGAACAATAACATCGATTAAAAAAAAAAAAAACCTTGTCTGGGGACTTCCTTTGTGGTCCAGTGGCAATCTGCCTTGCAATTCAGGGAACTCGGGTTCAAACTCTGGTTGGAGAACTAAGATTCCAGGGTTAAGAACGCAGCAACTAAGCCCATGAGCCTCAACTGCTGAGTCTGTGTGCCACACCTAGAGAGTCCATAAACTACAACAAAAGATCTCGCATGGCCCAGTGAAGATCCATGTGCCTCACCTAAGACCCAATGTAGCCAAATAAATAAATGTTTTATAAAAGCCGTGTCTGAACCCCACTTCTCCCTTGAGCTGCCTCCCCGTAAGCCTTTCAGATTCTCCCCTCTGGAATATCTTTCTCCTCTAAGTCCCATAGCATTTCAGGGGATGTTAAGCCACTGCCTTATGTCTCAGTCATTCTGGGCTTGTCTCAGCCCTCTCGACAGACTACAGGCTCCCTGGGGACAGAGCCTCCTGTCACCTGGCACAGTGTCCTGCGCAGCCCAGTGAGGTGCCTGCACATCAGTTCTTACGTGGCACACCAAACGGCATGTGTGCTACGTATTAAACAGTGAGTGAATTTCTTCCTTACCTCATTCAGCTGATTCACAAAGAGGTGATGGTAGCGGTGGTTTAGTTGTTGAGTTGTGTCTGACTGTGATCCCTTGGACTGCAGCCCCCCAGGCTCCTCTGTCCATGGGATTCTCCAGGCAAGAATATTGGATTGGGTTGCCATGCCCTCCTCCAGGGAATCTTCCCAACCTAGGGACTGAATTCGGGTCTCCTGCATTGCAGGCAGTCTCCTGCGTTGCAGACAGATTCTTTACCCACTGAGCCACCAGGGAAATTCTCAGAAAGGCCACCCTCTTACCCTTCGTGGACGCAGGTGGTGTGAGTTCAGAGAAGCCGTCTCATGCAACACAGTCAGAAGGAACTGATCAGTTAACTGAGAAAGTTAAGTTAAAAAGGAAAAATCATATTAAAGGATACATTCACGTCATAAACATTTTCAACTTAAAACATACAATTGTGTGTTTATTCATTGCTCTTCTGATACAGGGCCATGGTTTTCTCTTTGAGATGAGTTTTCAGCTTCAGATTCTGACTTTTATAAACCACACTCAATATTAATAATAGTCTGGCTTTTCCTTTCAATTTCTTCTGAATAATTCAAGGACTTAAGAGACACTTGTACAGCTAACTGGGTATAGACTTTTTCTAGATTCTTGAAATTTTTTCCACACTGTAATTTCTCATTCATACCAAAGTCAGTATCTTTTTTCAAAAACTAACTCATTTTAATCACACCTTTCCAAAGCATTGATTTCAGTGTTTTAGAAATATTAACTCTTTACATAAATGTATTTTATTGATTTACATAATATTTTATTATTTTTATTTATAATATTAAGTACAAGTGGCATAGTTAGGTTTAGGAGGAAACCCAGCTGACCTGTTGATAAGTGTACAGTTCATGTTTTTGGAGCAGAAGTGCAAAGACAAGCTGAGGAACAGTCAACACACATCACAAGCCTGCAATGTGCTGTGGGCATCAGACATTGTGCCTGACACAGCTGATGGAGGGCCTGGGTTAACCTGGTCAGGTGGCAAGGCCATTGTTCCAAAACTTTGCTGCACAAGAGAATCACCTGTGTAGCCTTCCAGTGAATCCCAATGCCCATGCCATACTCCAGACTGGTTAAATTAGAAAGCCTGGGAGTAGGAGCCAGGCGTCCATATTTTGTAAATAGCCCAGGGTGATTCTGATGTGCAGCCAAGTTTGGGAGCCACTAAGTCATGGGAAAGTGAGTAAACTATAACTGTAAAAGTTAGCTCTGGATTTTCATCTTAGATTGAGTTTTAATTTTCTATGAGATCTTGAGTGATTTGTTTAACGTCTGTGAACCTCAGTTTCCTCATCTATAAGACAATCCTTGCCTTCTAGGATTATTGTAGGAATTAAATGTTTTAGGGAGAATTTAGCATATCCTGGCTCCATAAACATGGGTTGGAAGACTCACTTGAGAGTGGGGTTAATTAGTAGACGGCTTCCTGTGGGAGAGCAAGGCACATGGGTAATTTCAACTGGTCAAAGTCTAGACTTGAAATATGCATATTCAAATGTAAACAGTCTCAAGGCAGACCGGGTTATGTTCCTAAACCTTGCAGCTCTGACCTCAAAAATTTGAGAAGTCCATGAGGAACCTGCTTCTTACCTGCTGTTAATTATCACCTATTGTTCATTGATTCTAGAACTACTTTCTCTCCAACCATGGGAATTCTTGGTAATAGCCGATGGCCTGTGCTCACTCACTGCGTACCATTCTGGTTTCAGCACTGTGTGTGAAGTTCAGAATTCTGTGACTACTGAAACTCCGGTGGTTATAAAGCAAAGTTGATTTTATATTGTTTAAAACATGACTCTCATTTTGAGTCATGCAGGTATAATTACAGGTATTTTACAATATTATTCTTTAGCACAGTCTAAACTATGCTTTTGTTCTCTGTGTTCCATTTTACTACATGTACATTACGAATTTTATTCCATTACATCAAATGGACTATTAGAGTCTGAAAGTCCAAATTGGTCCCTGTCTTTGCCCTTTAATCTGCAGAGCGCGTGAAATATCTGAGCTTCTTCTGTCTATATAATTAGGTTGCAAAACAGATGAAATTTTGCTTTAAAAATAACTAATTTCCCTTGCATGCTGCCAGTGGCTTGATCCTGCATAATACAAAATAGGATTAAAGAAAAGTAATGTATTATATCTTTCCTATTAAGGATTTTTATTGGAGATAGTTGGAGATAAACAAAATATAACAAATATAAACAAAATATAACTCTGGCCACAAGTGTACCAGAGTCACTGGAGAACCTGAATTGAAATTTTATGTTTTCTGTAAACCTTCATCACCTTTTATGTTAGTGCTAGATGTAAAGTTGAGCTGGGATGAGCAGAGACAAGGCTGGGGTCAGGACAGTGGTTCCTGGGTGTTTTCCTTGCTCTCCTGCATCAGACATCTCTCTATTTTTTCAAGTCTTTGTTAATTTTTCTCAGGTATGTTTTGTAGTTTTCAGTGCATGTATCTTTTGTCAGATTTATCTGTAAGTATTTAATATTTTGATGTTACTGTAAAAGGTATTTTTAAATTTCAATTTCCAATTGTTTGGCACTACAGTTTAGAAATACAATTATCTCGATCCAGGAACCTAGTATTCCACAACTTACTAAACTCAATTATTAGTTCTAGTTGGCTTTTTTTTTGTGGCGTCTGTTAGATTTTCTATATATATAATCATGTAATCTGTCAAGAAAGACAGTTTAACTCATTTCTTTCCAATCAGGATACATTTTATTTCTTTTTCTTGCCTGTTGCTCTGGCTAGAACCTCCCATATAATGTTGAATAGAAAGGGTGAACATCCTTGTCTTGTTTTTGATCTTGGAAAGTTTTAGTCTCTTTCTATTAAGAATACTATTATCTGCAGGTTTTTCCTAGACACTTTTTATCAAACTGAGAATATCACCTTTGATTTATATTTTGCCAGCCATTTTTATCAGTAATGGATTTTGGAGTTTGTTAAATGCTTTGTCTGCATCTACTGAGAGAATCTTTTTCTTTTTAGTCTTCTAATATGGTGAATTATAATGATAGATGAATTTTTTGTTAACCAGCCCTGCATTCTTTGGATTAATTCATTTATTTAGTCATTAATTAAGTTATTCATGGTATAAAAATCCTTTTAATATGTTCCTAGCTATAATTTTCTAGTATGACTCACTAGTATTTTGTTTAGAACTTTTGTCTATTTGTTCATGAGGGATAATTGGTCTTCAACTTTTTTCTTGGAATAGCTTTGTTTTTGCTATCAGGGTAATCCTGGTCTCAAAGAATTAACTGGGATGTAGTCTCTGCTATCTGGGGCTTCCCAGGTGGCATTAGTGTTAGAGAACGCTCCTGCCAATGCAGGAGGTGTAAGAGACATGGGTTCGGTCCGTGGGTCAGGAAGATCCCCTGGAGGAGGAAATGATAACCTACTCCAGTATCCTTGCCTGGAGAAAACCAAGGACAGAGGAGCTTGGCGGGCTGCATCCATGAGGTCACAAAGTGTTAGACACGACTGAAGTGACTTAGCATGCATGCACTCCCCTATTTGATTTTCAGGAAGAATTTGTGTAAAATTGATATTATTTCTTCCTTTAAAGTTTGGTAGAATTCACCAGGGTGGTTAAGTACACTGCTCTCTCTGTAGAAAGGTTGTTAACTACAGATTCTATTTCTTTAATGGATGTAGGGTTAGTCACATTATCTGTTACTTCTTGAGGGAGCTCTGGTACTTTGTATCTATCGAGAAATGTGTTCATTCTTCCAAGTTGTGCTAACCTCCTGGCATCATGTTTCTTTATTATCCTTTTTTTATTTGTAGAAACTGTAGTGAGGTTGGAGAAGGCAATGGCACCCCACTCCAGTACTCTTGCCTGGAGAATCCCATGGATGGAGGAGCCTGGTAGGCTGCAGTCCACGGGGTCGCTGAGAGTTGGACACGACTCAGTGGCTTCACTTTCACTTTGCACTTTCATGCACTGGAGAAGGAAATGGAAACCCACTCCAGTGTTCTTGCCTGGAGAGTCCCAGGGATGGGGGAGCCTGGTGGCCTGCCGTCTATGGGGTCACACAGAGTCGGACACCACTGAAGTGACTTAGCAGCAGTAGTGAGGTTACTACCTCTTTTGTTCCTGACACGGGAAATTTGTGTCTTCGCTCTTTGCTGATCAGTCATGCTAGAGAAATATGAATTTTATTGATCTTAAAGAATCCACTTTAGATGGTATTGATTTTTCTCTATTGTTCTTTAAATTTTATATTTCCTTGATTTCTGATTTTATATTAATTATTTCCTTTCTGCTAGTTAGTCTTTAATTTGCTCATCTTTTTCTAGTTTGTTAAAGTGGAAGCTGAGGTAACTGATTGGAGACCCTCTGTTGTTTTCTGATACAGGCATTTAATGGAGTAAATTCCTTCCAACAATAGAAGTGTCTTCCTAATTTGGATATGTTGCTTTTCATTTTCATTCACTTAAAACACTTTCTAATTTCCATTTTGGTTTCTTCTTTGACCCTAAGTTATTTGGAGCTGTGTTGTTGAGTTTCAAACTATTTAGGGATTTTCCAGATGTCTTTCTGGATTGACTTCAAATTTAACTCTAGTGTGTCAGAGCATAGTTGGAATGATGTGAAGCCTTTAAAATTTACTTAGACTTGCTTCATGTATCAGAATATGGTCTATCTTGGTAAATATTTTGTGTGCAATTCAACAGAAAGTGTATTCTGCTGTTGTTGGGTTGAATGTTCTGTAAATGTCAGGTGGAATGAATTGATAATTATTCAAATCTTCTATATCCTTACTGGTTTTCTGTCTACTTGTTATATCAGTTATTGATACAACTTTTCTGTTATATCAGTTATTGAGAAAGGGGTATTTGAAATCTCCAGCTATAAGCCTGGAGTTTTCTATTCATTATTGCAATTCTATCAGATTTTACTTCATATGTTTCAACTTCCATTATTAAAGCATAAAAATTTTTGATTGTTCTGACCTCCTGATGACTTTTATCCTTTCTTATTATAAAATCTCTCTCTTTTCCTCTAGGAATATTTTTGTCTTAAGTCTCTTTTGTTTGATATTGTTGTAACTGCCTCAGCTTTCTTATGGCAACTATTTGCATGGTATAGCCTTTTCCATACTTACATTTGCAACCTATTGTATGTTTATATTTGAAGTGCACCTCCCATAGGCAGCATGTAGAAGAGTCTTGCTTTTTATCAAATCCAACAATATCGACTTTTAATAAGGATATTCAGACTACTTCATTTAATGGGAAAATTCATATGCTGTGGCCCAAAGTATTATGTTTCTGTATGTTTTCTATTCAACCAATCTGTCCTTTGTTCTTTTTATTTTATTTGCTTTCTTTTGAACTTATTGAACGTTTTATATGACTCCACTTAATATTCTTTTTTGGCTTTTTAGCTCTAAATCTTTGTTATTTAGTGATTGCTATAGGATTTATTGTATACATCTTTAAGTTATCACAGTCTACTTTTAAGTGATATTATACCACTTCATGTCTAGAATAAGAACCTTACAGTATTTTCATTTCTCCACTCCTAAACTTTGTGCTATTGTTGCCAAACATTTTAATTTTGTGTGTGTTATACCCACATATTACATTTTTGTTATTTTTGCTTTAGCAGTCAATTAACTTTTAAGGAGATTTAAATAAGAGAAAAACATAAATTTATTCACATGGTTGTCATTTCCAAAACTATTCATTCTTTTGTGTATATCCTTTGTGATGAATTCTTTCAGCTTTTTTAAGTCTGAAAAAGTCTTTATTTTCCTTTTATCTGAGGATGATACTCTGATTGGGTGTATAACTGTAGGTTGGAAGTTTTCAGTACTTGAAGAATGTTGCTCCATTGTCTTCTCACCTGTATTATTTCTGAGAAGCATCATTTTATCATTGTTCCTTTACTTGTAACATAATTTTCCCCCTCTGGCTATTTTCAAGATTTTTTCTCATCGTTACTGGTTTTAAACCCATTTGATTATTATTTGAGTTATTAACCTGATTCCTGGCTGAGCTTTAGGTCACTGGTCTCTATAACACTCAGCCAAAGCAGATAATCACTTATGGGCTATTCATGTTTTAATATGATCAATTTCAGAATTCTGTTACACAAAGGCAGAAATTTCTGTAGGCACAAATCTTATTCTCTTTTAATATAAATTTACCTTCTCTGTTAAATCTCATCTAATTCAACCAAAAGGAATTATTCCTTTATTTATAGTAGGAATGTCCATAGGTTTCAGAAGGCCAGTGGTATGTGATGGACAGAATCTAAGAGGACTGTGCTCTTTGTTACCCCTGCAGGATTTGGTTGGGGTCTCGTCCTACGTCATGAACTTCAACCTTTTACTTCCTCTTTGTTTCCCCTCAGATTTCCCAAGGAGCCACCTGAAGGACAGATGAGGGTTTACCAGACTTAACCAGTCCTTTCTTCTTTTGTCTTCTCTCCTGTGGCAGTGTCTGGAGGCCGCAGCCGCCTGCACCTCATCGATCTTGGCAGCTGTGTGAAAGCTCTTAGCAAAAATCGGGAAGGAGGCTCAGGGCTGTGTCTCTCACTGTCTGCCCTGGGCAATGTCATCCTGGCTCTCGTCAATGGCAGCAAGCACATCCCATACAAGTAAGTGACTCTTCTGCTCGAAGAATGGGATGAAGTGAGCATAGTACCAGGGCTAGGTGGGGGTTTCTCAGTCTAGTGGCATCTGGGGAGAGTTGTACTGCAGAGGTATGGACCACACTGTCAGTTCAGTGCCGGAAACTGGCCTTCGCTAGCAGTTATGTAATGCACGATCTGCCAAATTCAAAAGCTGTGGAAATACATAAATTTGCCCCAATCCTAACATTAGGCTGCTCGAGTCAGAAATAATAGGAAGTTACCTCAGTTGAGGGCTTCAATAACAATTGCCATTGGTAGATTACTGTTGAGGCTTCCCTAGTGGCACTAGTGATAAAGAATTTGCCTGCCATGCAGGGGCTGCAGGAGATGTGGGTTCGATCCCTGGGTCAGGAAGATCCACTGGAGGAGGGCATGGCAACCCACTCCAGTGTTCTTGCCTGGAGAATCCCATAGACAGAGGAGCCTGGGGCTAAGGTCCGTAGGATCTCAGAGCTGGACACAACTGAAATGACTTAGCATGCATGCACTCAAACTTTTGCCACCATTGTACAAATGCTTTATAGAGATAAGAGCAAGGGTCCTAAGATTGAATCACCATTCCCTTAGGAGTAGAGCTGCCATATCTAGCCAATAAAAATATGGGATGCCCAGTTAAATTTTAATTTCAGATGAAAACCAAATATTTTCAGTGTTAAGTATGTCCCTAATATTGCATAAGCTATAGGGGCACCCTGTATTTTATCTGGCAATCCTATTTAGGAGAACTGAAATGCTTGGGGAACTACCACCCACTATCCCAAGCAAATGTTTGTTTCACTTCCAAGAACCTTTTCCTCTTTTCGGTTATGCTCCAGAAAGATGAAATTAGAACTGCTCCTATGTCTGGAATAGCCAAAAACTTGCCATATCATCTTTGGCCATGAATGACGCAGCCCTGGAGCCACCCCTCACCACCAACACTCCAGTTCAGCTTTTCCACTGGACAATATGGTGATGGGATGAGGGGAACTCTCTAATTTTTCAGGCTCTGCCAAGGTCCAGCTGCACCTTTCACTAGCTATCTGAACCTTCACATCTCATGAACTGAGAGCTATAGCTATATATCTTATTTACACAACAAGGATAAAAGGCTTGTAATGATATGTGTGTGAAAGTTTTTTGTAAAGTGTGTAACACTGTAGTCAATAACCAATAACAATAATGTGGTTGAGCCTATACCCACCTATTGAAATGGAAATAACACATACCTCACAGAGTTGCCATGAGGATTAAGCAAATATACGGTATATGGAATAATTTTTTAATCTGTAGGATTCGACAAAATAAATGTTTCTGTTGTGTTGGGAAGTCAGGCAGTTTTTTCTACAGTAACTGAGATTCAGTATGAGTTCTGGAGTTGTGCTTTGCCTCTGCCATAAGTTGATGCCAACACGGTGATTTTGTTCTCCACCAGGAAGCCCATTACTAGCCTACTTTGGAGTTTAAATAGAGATTATAAGCTGGTCTGTCTCAGTTCTTGAAATCTGGAATTCTAGGATACAGCCAGAAGTGGCTTTTCCAGCCCTTGTGTGATTCTTTTCTATGAGGAAAAAAAAAATTCAATTTGAAGGTTTATGAAGTTTCATTCAGTATCATTTCTACAACTGAATAAAGTCAACTTGTGATTACAAGAAAGAGAGGATGGAAGGAAGGGAGGGAGGAAGGAAAGAGAGAAGAGAAGGAGGGAAAAAAATAAAGGTCTGGAAAGGTCCTGTCAAGACTGAGATGTCAGAAAGAAAAGAAAGCGTTATCAGCCCTTGTTGGCTTCCCTGTCCATAAAAAGGGAAACGTGTATTAGTAAGATAACTCAACAGATCATGATGTAGACAAAATTCAAAATACCACCTTATGAGGTCACTGATTATGTATTTTGCTTGTATATTTATATCTCATATATGTATTATATATATCACATTGTTTCTGTGGAGCAACATGCTTTTATGGATTTCAATAAATATTTGTTGAATTGATGGTGGGGGGATGGATAAAAGTAAGCATATGAAACTACTTTTACTTTAGATGAAGTAACTTCCTTTTGGTTCAAGTTGGGTTTTACTATCAACATTAAAAATTGTTTTTGTTCATAGTTCAAGGTCTCTTGTTAAATTAAACATACCATACACCAGTTAGTCACAATGACCTGCTCACTTGCGAGGGCTGACAAAATGTGGAAACTCCACTCACCTTTCTCTGCAGACATCTGTCTGCTTCAGCTCCCTTCTTTCCCTTCTGGCTCCGAGGGAGTGATGATTAAAGACGCTCCATGTCTGAAGTAGACTTTGTTGTTCAGTCGCTAAGTTGTGTCTGACTCTTTGCGACACCATGGACTGCAGCATGCCAGTCTTCCCTGTCCTTCACCGTCTCCTGTAGTTTGCTCAAACATATCCATTGAGTCAGTGATGCCATCCAACCATCTCACTCTCTGTTGAAGTAGGCTTACATTTAATATAAATACGGTGTCGACATAAGACCCAGGCATAGAGTGGCCCCTAGCCATCAGGATCCTCCTGGGCACCTTGCAGAGCTCCCCGCTGCTTGGTGTCAGAACACGTGGGGGCCTGGCCACCCAGCCAGCTCTGTCCTCCCCAGACCTTCACTGGCAGTGCACGTGTATAGCCAGCTGTATCATCCCTCAGTCCTGAATGCCCATCATTAGGTGTGAGCTTTCGAAGATCGTTGCTGTAATACTGTTTCAGATTCTCAGCCACAGCAGATAGTCAATATTTGGTTCTGAGAATGCATTTGCAAAGTGATTAATCAACGACAAACTATCCTCTTTCAAAGTGCAGGAAGATAAGGCCAAGATTTACTCAAGTCACCCAGCTAGTTGGTGGCAGGATCAAACCTCATCACATTTTACAGCCTCAGAGACCTTGGCAGTTCCTTACTGATCCACTCGCCCAACCTCATCAAGCTCTGTAATATATTAGCTGCCTTTGCTCTGCACAGCATGAGGTCTTCAGCACAGCAGGATGGCCCAGATTTCTTTTATCAATTCAGTACGTGCTCCAAACCCCCATCACACGGCATTTTGTTAGCATACTAAACACTTTTCCCATGTCAAACCCTGTCTCTGCAGTAAGTTCCTGAGATAGGTTTTGTACCCTTGCAGTTTTCCTCTTATTCTTGTTCACTTAAAGGGAAAAAAAAAAAGGAAAACCAGACTCCACTCTCATGACCCTCCCCCCACGCCCTCCAAAACACACAAAAAACCCACTTCATTTGTCACCCTGGACACTTCTGTGCTTGGAACTCACATCACTTGTGTTTGCTTTTGGGAAATTAACTGGAATGTGCACAGAAGGGATAGAGCCTGTCCTCGTTTCTCTTCATCATCGTTCCAGACAGACTCTCTGTCATGTAATCAAGCCCGAAAGCGAGTTTGGATTCATTACCCATCCCAGGCACTCCCATGGGCACCCTAGGTGTGCCCTGAATGGTTTTTGACTTTGCAAATGATATTGCCTTTATAAGTGATAAATGCAAGCGCAGAATAGTTTCCCAGACACAGCCGTGACATAGCTCAGGCTCGCTGGGCAATCCAAGTTCCATCAATCAATCCCAGTGGTGACACCATTCAGAAAAGCACCCGGGGACAGGAAGGAGACCACCAAAGGCTCCAACCCCCTTGTCAGACAGGCTACACAGAACTCCCTAAGTTTGGGGAACCTCTTGTTTCAGGGAAGCTGTCATAGTCCTAAGCTTTTTCACAGTGCATTTTGCCTGTTTCCTTCCATTGCTCAGCCATTTGCTGTTCCTCATCATAGCCTTCCCCTTGGATAGATGAGAAAAAATATATAGTGGCATCAAAACAAATTCCTGTGCCAGAAACCAGCATGGCAGGCATACATCACTAGAACTGCTACCCAGAAGGGCCACCACAAGGCTCTGTCAGTGTGTACTTGGCTTTGGCTAAAAAGTCCTGTTATGTCCCAGCTGATCTGCAGGACCAGTCTCTCCAAAGACTTGGAAATTATAACCACCACCCAGTTCTCTCAAAATAGAATTTTTGGTACCTTCTAGATGTCTGGTAAGGGGAAGCATACCCTTCACACAGTGATACTTAAAGCCTGAAACATTTTTCCTTCATTTATAGCTGTGACTCCATTTGAAGAAATAATGACTTAAGTAGGTCAAATGGTCTATTTTATTATTTGCCAACAATATGCTGTCCTCTATTTCTAAACAACAGAGATGTTATAATGTCCTGGCTTCCACAGAACAAGAGGTCATAGAAAGTCATTCTGTGACCCTCTAGTGTTGTATCTGTCTGAGATCCTCTTCCCAAGTTAACTTGAAGCATGGTTCTGCATGAACAGCCCCATGATGGAACTGGTGCTCTATGCTCTTCTTTTATGGATTTGGTCTGTAGTGGAGGTGATGGCATTGCAGTGGAGCTGTTTCAAATCCTGAAAGATGATGCTGTGAAAGTGCTGCACTCAATATGCCAGCAAATTTGGAAAACTCAGCAGTGGCCACAGGACTGGAAAAGGTCAGTTTTCATTCCAATCCCAAAGAAAGGCAATGCCAAAGAATGCTCAAACTACCGCACAATTGCACTCATCTCACATGATAGTAAAGTCATGCTCAAAATTCTCCAAGTCAGGCTTCAGCAATACGTGAACCGTGAACTTCCAGATGTTCAAGCTGGTTTTAGAAAAGGCAGAGGAACCAGAGATCAAATTGCCAACATCCGCTGGATCATCGAAAAAGCAAGAGAGTTCCAGAGAAACATCTATTTCTGCTTTATTGACTATGCCAAAGCCTTTGACTGTGTGGATCACAATAAACTGTGGAAAATTATGAGAGAGATGGAAATACCAGACCACCTGACCTGCCTCTTGAGAAATCTGTATGCAGGTCAGGAAGCAACAGTTAGAACTGGCCATGGAACAACAGACTGGTTCCAAATAGGAAAAGGAATACGTCAAGGCTGTATATTGTCACCCTGCTTATTTAACTTTTATGCAGAGTACATCATGAGAAACGCTGGACTGGAAGAAACACAAGCTGGAATCAAGATTGCCAGGAGAAATATCAATAACCTCAGATATGCAGATGACACCACCCTTATGGCAGAAAGTGAAGAGGAGCTAAAAAGCCTCTTGATGAAAGTGAAAGAGGAGAGTGAAGAAGTTGGCTTAAAGCTCAACATTCAGAAAACGAAGATCATGGCATCACTTCGTGGGAAATAGAAGGGGAAACAGTGGAAACAGTGTCAGAGTTTATTTTGGGGGCCTCCAAGATCACTGCAGATGGTGACTGCAGCCATGAAATTAAGAGACACTTACTCCTTGGAAGAAAAGTTATGAGCAACCTAGATAGCATATTCAAAAGCAGAGACATTACTTTGCCGACAAATGTCCGTCTAGTCAAGGCTATGGTTTTTCCTGTGGTCATGTATGGATGTGAGAGTTGGACTGTGAAGAAGGCTGAACGCTGAAGAATTGATGCTTTTGAACTGTAGTGTTGGAGAAGATTCTTGAGAGTCCCTTGGACTGCAAGGAGATCCAACCAGTCCGTTCTGAAGGAGATCAGCCCTGGGATTTCTTTGGAAGGAATGATGCTAAAGCTGAAACTCCAGTACTTTGGCCACCTCATGCAAAGAGTTGACTCATTGGAAAAGACTCTGATGCTGGGAGGGATTGGAGGCAGGAGGAGAAGGGGACAACAGAGGATGAGATGGCTGGATGGCATCACTGACTCGATGGATGTGAGTCTGAGTGAACTCTGGGAGTTGGTGATGGACAGGGAGGCCTGGCGTGCTGTGATTCATGGGGTCACAAAGAGTTGGACACAACTGAGCGACTGAATTGAACCGAACTGTGGTTCAGACCAAGACCTAATCCTTGTGTGTAAGAATCCATCACAGACAGTCTGTGGGGCTCAGGCATCTGACTCTCTGGTGCCCTTCTTCTCTCTGGAGACAAAAGGTGGAGCCCAAAGCAGTCTGCTGTCATGAGCTTCAGTGGCAAGCAAATACCGCTGCAGGGGCCACTTTGTGTGCACACATGCTGAGTCGCTTCAGGCATGTCTGACTCTTTGTGACTCCATGGACTGTAGCCCATCAGGCTTCTCTGTCCATGGGGATTCTCCAGGCAAGAAGACTGGAGTGGGTTGTCAGGCCCTCCTCCAGGGGATCTTCCCGACCCAGGGACTGAACCTGCATCTCTTATGTCTGCTCATTGGCAGGCGGGTTCTTTACCACTAGCTCCATCTGGGAAGCCCCAGTGGCCACTTTAGAAAAGGTTATTCTACAGAAGTTAGGGATGCTCATCCTCAGGGTCTGGAATGGGAGTCTTTCTCCTCCTAAGGCCCTACTGAGGAGTCAGGAACCAAGGTTACATTCGAGAGAATGTGGAGAAATTGTGGAGTAATGACATTTTATAAATACAGGCAACTTTTTCAAAATGTGAATACCTCATCCATGCTGGAACCCATAGGCAGGATCTCTGGGAGCACCCTAAGATTTGTCAGGTCTTCATAAGAGTCACATCTCTGAAGAAGGTGGACATTCCTTTTTCTTGTCTTGAGAACTAATTTTCTCCCAGTAGCCAGTTCGATGTTGGGTTTGTCTTTGCTTTCTCAGAACTGGAAACCCACACAGTGTCTGGGAAGCTAGAGAAAGGAGCTCATGACTGATATGAGCCACAATACTCAGTTTCCCTGATTCACGCAGGAGGTAAAAGATTCGTTCCTTGGGACTCAAATGCATGTTATTGACAAAGGGAAATTAAATAGATATTTTCCAGGAAAAATGCAAAGGGATATTAATTCTCCAGATTTGCTTAAGATAGCATATAATGGAGAGAAACTCTGAGGAAGAATCTTTGTGTGCACGTGGTATGAGACACACACATCTGCATATTTAGCAACCTTTAAATGTACGTTAACGCTGTATTATCTCTTCCTGATTTACAGAGAGAACATCAATTTAAAACTATTTTCACAAACTCCAGATACCAGTTTATAGCATTCCCTGTTTAGAAATAAAATAACCAAAGTCTCAGGTTGCCAAGCAACTGCAGCAATGATAATTCTTAGTGTTGCTGCTTCAGAATATCCATTTCTATACATTTTAATGACTGTTAGGGTGCAGAGAAAGTGAGTTCAGAAAATCAGTGGTACGTGGGTCTCTTTTGTATGAAATTCTAGCATCTTACTTCCTTTCATTCTTCCCTCCTACCTCCGTTTGCTTCCCTGGCCAGTAGTATCTTCACATTTAATTTTGAAAGTTCTCAGAGGTCTATATTATTTTCTTACGAGTTGGGGCATCACCTACCAGTAAATGAATTCTACCAGGATTATCACAGAACCATACAGGTCACTCAGGGAGAAATGAGGCTGCCTGGGACTCAGCTGGGATCACAAGCCATGGGTTCAAACATTGGGTCTTTCTGTCACTGTCTAACACATAAGCTATAAACACATAAAGCTATAGGGACTTCCCTATAGCTCAGATGGTAAAGAATCTGTCTGCAATGCAGGAGACCCGGATTCGATCCCTGGGTCAGGAAGATCCCCTGGAGAAGGAAGTGATAACCACTCCAGTATTCTTGCCTGGAGAATCTCCATGGACAGAGGAGCCTGGTGGGCTATAGCCCATGGGGGTCACAAAGTGTCAGACATGACTAAGTGACTGACACACACAGAGCACATAAACTCTGTGTCATCCTTTCAGTTCCCAGGAGGACCCCTTTCTGTCCCCTCACAGAACCTCACTGAATTGGGAGCAGACTGTTAGTCCCCCAACTCAATCATGATCCTTGGCAGCAAAGCCATAGTATATAGTTTTCTTTGTCCCTCTCAGATAATGAGCCTATGGTTTGAGGACTGAGCACAAGTCAGGAGGCGTCTTCATTTCTCTTTTGGTTTTTCGAGAGGTTCTCTTTAATGTTCAATTTCTGAGGCGACTAATCAGACCCTTTTCTCTGTATTCCAAACCAGTAGGCGAATAGACACAAGAGTATGATTAGGGGCTACCCTGGTGGCTCAGTGGTAAAGAATCGACCTGCCGATGCAGGAGGCTCGGGCTCGATCCCTAGTCCGGGAAGGTCCAATATGCCTCAGGGGAGCTAGGCCCACACACCACAGCTATTGAGCCTGTGCTCTAGAGCCCGGAAGCCACAACTACTGAGCCCACGCTCCCTAGAGCCTGTGCTCCAGAACAAGAGAAGCCACCACAGTGAGGAGCCTGCACGCTACAGCTGGAGGGTGAGGTGAAGCGAAGTCGCTCAGCCATGTCCGACTCTTTGCAATCCCATGGACTGTAGCCTACCAAGCTCCTCTGTCCATGGGATTTTCCAGGCAATAGTACTGGAGTGGATTGCCATTTCCTTCTCCAGAGGCTCTTCCTGACCCAGGGATCGAACCTGGGTTTCCCGCATTGTATAACTAGAGAGTAGCTCCCACTAACCAAAACTAGAGAAAAGTCTACACAGCGACAAAGACCCAGTGCAGTCAAAGAGAAATAAATCAATAAAATTATGTAAAAAATCGTATGATTGGGAATTGAATTCTCCATCTGCTGAATCCTAGCAGAGTGGAAGGAGATCTCCTGTCGCTCCACAGACTTAGACTCCAGGACTCAGGAATGGGCAGAAACAGGGTCAGCAGAGCAGTCCCTTACCCAGACAGCCACATGGCTTAAGTGGAGGGATGTGTGAGCTGCAGAGGGGCGGGCAGACAGACAGACAGACAGCATTGGGCTGCACGTGCCCATGACCATATTTACCAGCCTCACCAGTCAGGCCTTTTTCCTCCTGTTGTTCATTTGGGAAGTCATGTCCCACTCTCTGCAACCCCATGAATGGCAGCACACCGGGCTTCCCTGTCCTTCACTATCTCCTGGAGTTTGCTCAAACTCGTGCTCACTGATTCAGTGATGCCATCCAACCATCTCATCCTCTGTTGCCCCCTTCTCCTCCTGCCTCCAATCTTTCCTAGCACCACAGTCTTTTCCAATGAGTCGGCCCTTCCTATCAGGTGGCCTGTGAATATTCCTCCCAGGGAATATTCAGGACTGGTTTCTTTTAGGATTGACTGGTTGGATCTCCTTGCAGTCCAAGAGACTCTGAAGAGTCTTCTCCAACACCACAGTTCAAAAGCAGCAGTTCTTCAGCTTTCTCTTTTTATGATCTAACTCTCACATCCATACACGACTCTGGAAAAACCATAGCTTTGACTATATGGCCGTTTGTCAGCAAAGTGATGTCTCTGCTTCTTAATACGTTGTCTAGATTTGCCATAGCTTTTTTTCCAAGGAGCAAGCACTTTCAATTTCGGGGCTGCACTCACCATCCACAGTGATTTGGGGGCCCAAGAAAAGAAAGTCTGTCACTATTTCCATTGTTTCCCCATCTATTTGCCATGAAGTGATGGGACCAGATGCCATGATGTTAGTTTTTTGAATGTTGAGTTTTAAGCCAGCTCTCTCACTCTTCTCTTTCACCTTCATCAGGAGGCTTTTAGTTTCTCTTCACTTTTTGCCATTAGGGTGATGTACTCTGCATATCTGAAATTATTGATATTTCTGCCAAAATCTTGATTCCAGCTTTTGCTCATCCAGCTCAGCATTTCACATGAAACAGAAGTTAAATAAGTAGAGTGACAATATACAGCCTTGACATTCTCCTTTCGCAGTTTTGAATCAGTCCATTGTTCCATATCCATTTCTAACTGTTGCTTCTTGACCTGCATACAGGTTTCTCAAGAGGCAAGTATGGTGGTCTGGTATTCCCACCTCTTCCAGAATTTTTCATTTTGTTGTGATCCACACAGTCAAAGGCTTTAGTGTAGTTGATGAAGCAGAGTAGATGTTTTTCTGGAGTTCCCTTGCCTTTTCTATGATCCAGTGGATGTTGGCAATTTGATTTCTGATTCCTCTGCCCTTTCTAAATGTAGCTTGTACATCTGGAAGTTCTCAGTTCATGTACTGTTGAAGCCTAGCTTGAAGGATTTTGAGCATCACCTTGCTAGCGTTTGAAATAAGCGCAATTTTATGGTATTTTGAACATTCTTTGGCATTGCCTTTTTTGTGTTGGAATGAAAACTGATCTTTTCCTCCTGTGGCAATTTCTGAGTTTTCCAAATTTGCTGGCATATTGAGTGCAGCACTTTCACAGCAACATCTTTTAGGATTTGAAATAGCTCAGCTGAAATCCCATCACCTCCACTAGCTTTGTTTTTAGTAATGCTTCCTAAGGCCCACTTGACTTAACACTCCAATATGTCTGGCTCTAGGTGAGAGATCATACCTTTGTGGTTATCCAGGTCATTAAGACCTTTTTTGTACAGTTCTTTGTATTCTTGCAATCTCTTCTTAATTTCTTCTGCTTCTGTTAGGTCCTTGCTGTTTCTATACTTTATCATGCCCATCTTTGCATGACGAAGTAAATAAAAGGACAAAAAGTAGAATGGGAACTTTGTTTTCATTTTTTCCAAGGGCCTAGAGATTCCTAGGGGCTTCCCTGGTACGTCAGCTGGTAAAGAACCCGCCTGCAATGCAGGAGACTCCTGTTGGATTCCTGGGTCAGGAAGATCTCCTGTTGAAGGTATAGGCTACCCACTCCAGTATTCTTGAGCTTCCCTGGTGGCTCAGATAGTAAAGAATCCACCTGCAATGCAGGAGACCTGGGTTCGATCCCTGAGTTGGGAAGATCCCCTGGAGGAGGGCATGCTTGGAGTATTCTTGCTTGGAGAATCCCATGGACAGAGCAGCTTGGTGGGCTGTAGACCATGGGGTCCCAAAGAGTCATACACAACTGAGCAACTAAGCACAGCATGCACAGCTGTGAGATTCCTAATTTATGGACTTGCTGAGTCCTAGGGAGAAGGAGGAAATTGCTTCTAGTACTTGTTTTCTGGGTTTCTACTCCAATCCAGGTGGTTGGCATGTGCAAGTGTGAGCCGTGGCTGAGGGGTGTTCCACGGTGTGAGTGTAATGACAACAGCTCATAGTCATCTTTCCCTTGCTGTGCATCAGGAGCTGCACTGAAGGCTTGCTGGGGATTTAATTCTCCCAACAGCCTCCTAGCATAGGTGCTACTGTGGTCATACTGGTATTACAGATGGGGAAACTGCGACCAGAGGATTAAGTGACTTGTTCTTGTCTACAGGACTGGTAGGTGACAGAGATACTTCACTGCCTCTGATATATCACCTTTTCCTGACACAGTGTCCAGAATGGCATGGTGCTCAATCAGTACTTGTTGAAATAAGGCCAGACAATGGATCAAATGTATCTACAAAGCTTGAATACATGCAGGTGGTTGTAAGTGAAAATGTGAGTCCCAGGCAGGGGACCAGCTGTGGCTAACTGTCCATTCAGTGTCATCTGGCCTCACTTTTTCCATGATGTGGCAGCGAAGAAAGTAAAATAAGAAATATGAGGATGGGAAACAATTCCCCCTCCCCAATCTCAATCCAGTGGCAGGGCTGAATCAGAAATGCCACGTGAGAATGTTCAAGTTAGCAAGTGAGAGAACCTTGTGCAGGGTTGATGAACACAACTCGGCTGACCTTGTTAAATGGCTCTCAGAGGAGCTCACCCATCCTGATGCCATATTCTGGGCACCACCAGCAGATGAACTCAGCAAATCTCAGCTATTTCACAGTCTTCTGCTCTTTCTTAATTTCTGTAATCTTTCTCGTGTGAGAGCCTGGAAGTTCATATAGCCATTTCTTGTACCCTGAAGAGCTTCAGGATACTCTAATGTTTTCTGAGGACACAGGACTCCCAGACAGCCCTCCTGCCTGGCTGGATGGCCTCCTGCATGAGAAGTGTTTACCCACCCCCATTCTGGAGACTGCAGAGCGGCACAGCCTCCCGATAAGACAGTTTCCAGCCCTATTCCCCCTTGGCAGCGTTAATGCAGGTGCATTAAGACACTCCTGAGTGAATAGATTCCTGTCAGAAGAGAGAGGTCACCATCCAGTCTGGGTCTAGAAGTTGTGCTGAACACAAGAAAGGTAAGGTGGAGAGAGGCAAGAGGTGAGAATGATGGCAGGGCCGAGGATGACGGGGCGTGCGGTGATGAGCTTCCTCCAACAGCTGGCCAATAATCGCAGTTTGGGGCATTTCTACAGTTGGTAGGTGAGACTGTCATCTATCGATGGGAATTTGTGAAGTTTCTTCAGGTACCACTCCCAGAGAAGTATGTGCAACCAAATACCTGTGGTTTCCAAAAGAGAAGGATTATGTGACATGGGCTCAGGAGGTGGTGCTGAGCTGAGACCAGGGAGGCGCGGGTCCTCATGCCAGGCCCACTGCCCACCTCCAGACACTCAGGCTCTCTTCCTGCAGTTTCCTTTTTCCTTTTAATGTTATTTATTTTGAGGGGTGCACCCCATAGCATGCAGGATCTTAGTTCCCTGACCAGAGATTAAACCCTTGCCCCCTGCTTTGGAAGCACAAAGTCTTAGCCACTGGACTGCCTGGGAAGTCCCTCTTCCTATGCTTTTTTCCACCAGCTGACTCAGAATTACCATTCACCTCTATCTCAGAAATGTGATAGAGTCCTTTGAGACAATGTCCCTGATAGCCCTTTAAAGAAACACGTTTCAAAGGTAAAAATGAGAGTTTGCATATATTTCAAAACGTTATAACCCAGACTGATCTGGCAGTATTGTATCTTTATGTCTGTTTCTTGATTTTAAAAGTATGCATCCCTTTTGGCCAAGTGAATTATAATTACCTTTTGTTAAAATGGAAGCTTCATACATTTTTCAGCAGGAGTTTGTGTGCCTGATGTATCGGGTTGCTGCCAGATACAGACATTTAATTTAAGAGACTCCAACCTGGAGTACTCTGCACAAAGAGAGAAATAACAGATTCTCTGAGGAGTGAATGACTCCACCTGCCGCCTACCTCAGAGGGACCACCACAGAGAGGGGGCGATAGGTGAGCAGAGGATGCTGCACCCCCACTGTATCTGTCTGGCCATTCAAATTGTTAAAGACAAATTTTTCCCATAATATGGCCTTTGAATACAAGCCACAGCCTTCTGGGGCTCAGCCAGAGACATGTTCCAACCCTGAAGCAAAACCTGAATGTGTTAGATTTCATGAGACGAGGATTTTTCTTTCAAAGAGATTTTTAAGGCTGACCTTGATGATACAAATTTCACCTTACGTTTTATATCCCAAGTGATACACCAAGTTTAACTCCATTATTCATGGAGCATGGTGCTATTCTGATCAGGAAGGTGAACTCTGGCCCAAAGCCCCCTACTGAAGGAGGAGTTCAAGTGCCTGATTTTGTTACAATTCTGATGGAGGCTACCAAACATGTCATTGTTGTTTAGTAACTAAGACGTGTCTGACTGTTTTGCTACCCTCAGACCATAGCCTGCCAGGCTCCTCCATCTGGGATTTTTCCAGACAGGAATACTAGAGTGGGTAGGTAGCCATTTCCTCTTCCAGGAGATCTCCCTGACCCAGGGATCACACCCAAGTCTCCCGCATTGTCAGGCAGGTTCTTTGTCACTGAGCCACAAGGGAAACCCATAGCAAACATACACAAGAAATAATGTGAGCAATATGTGGCAGAATATCTGTAAGTTCTTTTATGTATTGAGTCATTATCTTTTAGTCAACTGTTCACTGTTAATTAAAAAATACTGGACCCCTACAATACTCAAGACACTGGAAATATGACAGAGAAACATAGATGATTTCCACTCCTTGGACAATTTACAGTGTAGGAGAGATAGAGACATAAACGGCAAGTCTCACACTTGGTAACGTGTGAACACCAGTGCTTAACCGCCGGTGAAGAAAGTTACTCAAGTAAGGCCGAGGGAATCAGAAAATCTGCAGTAAGGGCTGTCTGGGCAGATCTTTCCTCATGTGCGCCCACTCGCTCTCCATTCTCACTCATCTGTTTTGCAAAGTTTCCCACTGTCCATCCATAAATGCCTGACATTCACAGCTGTTCTGTCTTTTGCTAGAATGATGTCAACATAGCCTGACACAAATCATGATAAACTAGTGGGCCAAAGGCAAGACTCCAAGTCCACAGCTAATTGTTATCTTTAATGATAACTAATCATCATATCACAAGTTATGTTGCTGCTAGAAGAAAACAGCCAAAGGGGGAGGGCTTTAGGTTAGCTTGGGGCCAATGTACGGAGAGCCCAAGGTGCCCTCAGGTATGTGCAGGGCTCTGTGACTATTCAAGGATGGCTTGATTTAGGCACCATTAGACGTGAGGAGGGATGGAGCATACAAATGAGTTGGGGCTTAATTCATTTAAAAAGTGTCTTGAACATTAATAGAGCTTCAATCAGAGTATCCAACCATAAATTCTCACCTGTTTCACAACTGGTTCAGGCTCAATTGAGCATTAATAGATTTTTTTGTCCATGCAAATAAGGTGATAATTCATTTCATGTGTAATTGAACAAATTTCAGTTATATTCATGGAGCAGTTAAGTTGTACCAAATTGTCTAATGTACCTAGCAATTTTTTAACTAAAATACAGCTGAAGTTTTATTTTGATATAATAAAGAAAGAACTCAAGAAATAGAGGTTATGGTACATTTGTTACTGCTTTGAAGAATAGTGGACTTGAAGAGACTTTACGATACTCCTTTGGGGCAGCAACCACAATTGCTTTTTATTTCTGTTTTTCCTTACCGTTCTTTAGGTACTGTAAGGAGTACCTTAGCAGTGAAATCAGTAAAAACTTTGGGAGTTTCTAGATTTTGCTAAAAGGAAGTATTATCAGGGCCCAGTTTATAAGCATGCATTTCCCAATTCCGTGTCCCAACGTGCCAATAGAGAGTGTTAAACATGTCTGTCCTAAAAGTTCTGTGTGAGCTCTTTCCTTCAAACCATTTATCTCATGTCTCCCATTAACCTTGCCTTCCAGAAGCATAAAATCCTACACTGAGGACTAATTGTAATTGCTTGTATTGAGAAGATGTTTATGTATGTAGTTTCTCGAACAGAGTCCAGGGGAGGCCCTAAGGGCATGTGATACATCCACTGTTTTTTTCTGAGGATTCTTTTTGGTGAAGGGAGAAAGGTTTTAGTTTCATCTACGTCCACACAGGGCTTCTCAGGTGATTCATTGGTAAAGAATCCACCTGCCAATGGAGGAGATGCAAGTTTAATCCCTGTGTCGGGAAAGATCGGCTAGGGTAGGAAATGGTAACCCACTCCAGTATTCTTGTCTGGGAAGCCCCAGGACAGAGGAGCCTAGTGGGCTACAGTCTGTGGGGTCGCGAAAGAGTCGGACACGACTTAACAACTAAACAACAACAACCCTCCACACAGCTGCCAGAATGTGCTTTTAAAATGTAATCCTGATGTCACCCACCTGTTTAAATCCTTCAGTGGCTTCTTGTTGGCTGCAGGTTCAAACCCTTGTATGGCCTATGAAGCTCTTGATCATTTGGGGCAGGCTCACCTTTCTGATCAGAGAAACTATGCACAGTCTCTTGAAGCCCCCATGGCCTCTCACACCCACATGCTTTGTAGATGCTGTTTCTTCTGCTTACAATAACCTGTCCATTCCTTCCTTCCTTCAGTGAATAGTTCCCAGGAGCACGCTATAGTCCAGGATTGAGCTGGATCTCCTTCTACCCATTTCTTCTTTTTTTTTTTTTTTACTTTACAATATTGTATTGGTTTTGCCATACATCAACATGTATCCGCCACGAGTGTACACCTGTTCCCCATCCTGAACACCCCTCCCACCTCCCTCCCCGTACCATCCCTCTGGGTCATCCCAGTGCCTATTTCTTATATGGTTTAATTGTGAACTGTGTCATATATACAGATGTAGAGACACATCTGCTCAGTCTATAAAAAAACAAGTCAAATACCTGTGTGCCCACCGGCCAGATGAGGAAATAGATTTCAATGCCTCGAGAGGCCCCCATGTACTCTTCTCTGATTGCACTGACCTCCCGCCTTTTCCAGAGGGGGCCACTGTGCTGAAAAAAGTCTTAGATCTAAAATCCCCTTGCTTGCTTTACAATGTTACCGTCTAAATTGTGTCCCTAAAAACTACATGTTTAGTTTTCTGTGTTTTTGAACTTTACAGAGCATAGAATCATGCTCGCCCTGGTCCTTCTATAACTTAACTTATTTCAATCAGTATTTCATTTTTGATACCCATATTGATGGGTGTAGCTATAGTCTATTCATTTTCATTAATAGATGATTTTTCATTGTGGGAGGATATCAAGAGTTTTTGATCTCCTGTTGATGGGTTTATAAGCAGTTCAACAAAATAGCCAAATTTTGTCTAATTCATTTCTGCCTCTGAAGAGATGCTCTCCTCCTTTAATTCTTTAATGTGGTAAATTACATAAATCAACCTCCTAATATTAAAAAATGTTGCATTCCTTCCTGTGTACCCTTCAAGGCTTATCTCAAATACTGTATTGTCTTTGAATCCTTCTCTGATCTTCTTTCCTCCCTCCCAGTTCTTTGCTCCAGAAAAGTGCTTTCCCTCTCCTAACCCTCTGTGGCATTCTGTAGGTATTTCATTGTGGGCACTGACATTACATTTTAATTATTTCTTTATAAACATATCTCTCCTATCACATAAGCTCATCAAGATGACAAACTTTTTCTCCAGATTCCTTATTATTTTTGCACTAATTTAAATTAAACCAACCTGCTCTAAACCCTACCTCTAGTAACAGACATGAATCAGACATCTGCCTTCAACTTTGGACTGCCTGCCTCATTACCTGGAGGATCCTTTGGGCCCCCAGACTTGCACTGTGGCCATCAGAGCCCCATTCTCAGCTAGGATAGAGTAGTGATGCCGGCCATTTAGAATGTGGAGAAGCAATGAAGCTATGGCCCTAGTTTCTGAATCAGATATATGGCAAAAATATATTCATTCTATGCTTAGTCACTCAGTCGTGTCTGACTCTTTGTGACCCCATGAACTGTAGCTCTCCAGGCTCCTCTGTCCGTGGGGATTCTCCAGGCAAGGATACTGAAGTGGGTTGCCATGCCCTCCTCCAGGGGATCTTCCCAACCCAGGGATGGAACCAGGGTCTCCTGCATTGCAGGTGGAGTCTTTACCAGCTGAGCTACCAGGGAAGTCAGTATTTATTCTACTAGGTTATTTTGACAATTCATCAAGCATCTACAGTGTATTAAGTGACATTCTATGCATTGAGGCTGTACACTATTTATGATAGTACATCAGTTAAAGTGTACATGCTAAGTTGCTTCAGTCATGCCTGACTCTGCAATTCCATGGACTGTAGCCTGCCAGGCTGCTCTATCCATGGGATTCTCCAGGTAAGAATGCTGGAGTGGGTTGCCATGCCCTCCTCTAGGGGATCTTCTTGAACCAGGGATTGAACCCATGTCTCTTACATCTTCTGCATTGGCATGTGGGTTCTTTACCACTGGTGCCACTAAAAGCCATATTATAAAGTGCATTTAAGAAAGAGGTAAGAAGTTCCAGTAAGTTGTCTGAATATGCCTTCTCTTTCATAGATTCTTATTTACTGCCACAACTCTCCAAATGTCTAGAATTTGGCAGAAACAAATATATCATATAGTTCATCTAATTGGTTTAGTTACCCAAACTACATCTTTATAATAGTCATTTATTGAATGGCTTTGAAGTTGGTCCCCTAAGGATTTAGTATAGAGAAGTTCCAGGAATGTATTAGAAACCTAAGGAAAAACTCCCATGGCGACTAGTTAATATTCTCAGTTTGGGGAATAGCAGCCCATCTTTTGACCATAATATAAAATTTGAGCTGCATGTTGAAAACCATGTACCATGAAGTACCATTAGGCTCCATGTGGATGAGGCTTCATCAGCTCTTGTGATTAACTGTTTGCAGTAAAGGGGATGATAGTCTCTTGCCCGGGAAATGCCTGCACGCCTTCCAACTTCTGGCTAATTCAACCTCTACTCACTCTAGGGAAATGGACAAATTCACAGCCTACATCTCTTCCCACTGTGGTCTCCTTGACAATCAAATTCTGAAAAAAGCAAACCTCCCTGCATGATTTCTTGCTGGAATAATGAAATCCATCTCAGCCCCTGCTTGACAATTTTCTTCAGAAAAGGAGAATAGCCACGTTCAAAAACCTGTACAGTTTGACCTTTCCAAAAGTGAGAGGTTTTTCCTCACCAAAGTGATTCATTTGAGCCTATAATTTGTAAATGAAAAGCCCCAATGAAAAGAACCAAGTGACTGTTCCTCTGAAAGCTTTTTGGATGAGCTGGAATTGCCCTTTGGCATTAAATCCCCTCTTCCAGACCCATTTAAAGACCCATTTCGCATGGTCTTGGAACCATGGGTAGTGTGCAAAAGCAATAAACTTAGCAAAGCTACCAGTTTTGGAGTATTTGCTAGGTATAAGCCTAGTCTGTACAAGCATTCTCTTTTCATCTTCACACCAGCCCTAGAAGTAGATGCTATTATTTTTACCATTTTATAGATGAAGACCCTGAGAACACAGAAAAATGAAGCAAATTGGCCCCTACTCCCTCCACATCCTCTTCAATTACCACCACCACCACCACCATCACCGTCATTATTATCACCACCAACATCATCTAGTGCCAACTGTGTGCCTATATTCAGTTCTTTATTTTTTAAAGCGCATTTCATCTTCATGACAGTTCCATGGAGCCAGCACTACTAATTGACCAAAGGAGGTTTACTCCAGACTTCCTTTGTCATGGCAGCCAGGCACATGCAGAAGCAGATAACAGAAATCTCTGCAGCCACATTTGACTCAGCACTGTTAGTAGAGCTGCGAAGGGACAAAATTATAAAGAAGCAAAGTTTATGAGTGCCTCACTACCACTTTGCCACTCAGTGCTGGTGCCTCTTCCTCCCAGTGAATGCCTTCCTCATCCCCTCGACAGGTACCCAGGGCCTTTGTGATATCCAAGAATGCCCAGTGTCTGCCACTCCACCCCCATCCTCCTGTCTGTACCAGTGTTAAGAGTCCCCAGTTCCTTGGGCCTCATTCAACTCTATACCTACATCAAAACTGATCATCAAAACCAATCTACATCAAAACCAATCATCACAACTCTATACCTTCATCAAAACTGTGGGTTCTCCCTTTATACTTGCTCTGGGGTAAGGTAATGTGCTCTCTTAGGTCAAATATGTTGTGGGTATGTGTTTAGTCACCAAGTCGTGTCCGACTCTCTGCGACCCTGTGGACGGTAGCCCACCAGGCTCCTCTGTCCATAAGATTTCCCAGGCAAGAATACTGGAGTGGGTTGCCATTTCCTTCTCCATTAGGTCAAATCAGAATTGTAGTATCTAGTAATGGTCTAACAATAGACCAGAGTCCTCTCTCCATCCAACATTTCCAATAGTTGAATTGTCTGGTTTAAAAATTTTAGCCATCTTCTGGGTACTTAATGGCATATTATTATAATTTTAATTTGCATCTTCCTGATTGCTAATAAGGTTGAATATCTTCTCATGTTTGTCAGTTATTTCTTCCTTTTTGTATAACTCTTATTCATATCTTTTGCTTATTTTTCTATAGAGTTGTTGAGCTTTTGCTTATCAATTCCTATGGATACTTTGTGAACTCTGGGTTCTTCTATTTTGCAATAATTTCTCCTTGCATCATTTATTGAATCCCCACCCATCTCCAGTGCTCCTTTGATCATATAACGCATGTCAAATATGTAGGCGTCTGTCTCTGGATTCTATCCTCTGCCAAGACCAGACTGTCTTAATTATTTGGGCTTTTTGTAATTTTTTATGGTGTGTTCTTCATTGTATGGATTTCTACTCTTTACTATTTCTTTCCTTCTACTTAATTTTTTAATTATTTTGCTGTTCTTCATCTTCCATCTTAAGATGGCTACTTAGCTTAACATTTTTCACTCTTATTTTATGATATAAGCATTTAATTCCTTACATCATCCACTGAGTACTGCTTTGTCTCTTTCCTCAAGTTTTGATAGTGATGATTATTTTTACTGTTATTGGCTCAAAATGTTTTCTGTTTTTTTATTATCAGTACTTTTTTGACCCGTGAATTATTTAGAATTATTTACTAATTTACACAGGAATCAGTTTGTTCCTTTTGAGGCTTGCTTTTAATCATCTCTAGGGCAGGTGCAGAGCATTTGGGCTCATTTGACCATTAGTCAAGGACCCTAGTGCTTACTGGGTGGCGTTATTGGTAAAGAACACTCCTGCCAATGCAGGGGATGTAAGAGATGCATGTTCAATCCCTGGGTTGGGAAGATCCCCTGAAGGAGGGCACAGCGACCCACTCCAGTATGCTTGCTTGCAGAATCCCATGGACAGAGGAGCCTGGTCAGGGTTGGGGAGCTACAGTCCATAGGATCACACAGAGTCAGACACAACTGAAGCAACGCAGCAGCGCAGAGGACCCTAACATTCTTCTTCTTATTGGCCCTTTCTGAGCAGTCTGTCCAATGCTCCATGTATTAGTAAATCTTTCCACTCTGCTTGAACATAAATTATTCCCAACTTCATATGAGAAGCTCTTCTCTCTCTTTCTTTCTAACACTCTTCTTTCTTTCTTTCTGTGTTTTGCCCTGAAAATTTTAGCTGCTTTGTCCTCCCCAGATTCCAAATTTTGTCTTCTCAATTCAGCAAGGTCACTGCCTGGTTCTGTTTGAGCCCTTCTGTTTTGTGGCCTCAGAGTTCTCTCTGGAGAATGAACTGGGCAAGTTCAGGTCCTACCTTGTTTGTTTCCCTTCTCTCAAAGGTTCCTTTCTGTTGTTGCCCATTGCCTGGTATCCAAAATCAATTTTTTCCTAATATTCTGTTTGATTTTCTTATTGTTAAGAGTGGAGGATAAATCCAGGTCCTATTTTTCCAACATGGCCAACAGTGGAAATTGGTCATTCCTGATCTTTCTTTTATTTTTTTGCTTAATTTATTTTATTTCATTAAACATCATAATCCATTTTTTGTTGTTTGTTTGTAACCTACGTTTGAACATCTCCTTCTGCCATATGTTGTTTCTGCTGAGTCTTTCTCAAGATGCCTTGTTTCTTTGTATGTTTATTTTTGCCCAGGGGCAACTCATTTTCTTTGGCATTTTATTTGTGAGAACTCTGAGACCTGGGATAAAGATGGTTTACTTTAGCATTTGTATTTATTTCTACTCAATGCCTGGGATTACTACCAGTTGAGGATACTCTAAATAATATTCTCAGCTTGAAATACTTTGGGCCACCCAGGTACTGAGAATTAAGACTGCAAACCTACATTAATTCTGCTTTTGGTTCCAAATTCTGGGGATAATTTCTTTCTTCTTTTCTCAGTGCCATATTTCAAGACTTATTTCTTGTGTATGTCAGGGGACAATTGTTGTGGATGGGGATTGTCCCATTAAAACCTTCAAGTTGGACAGGCATTGGGCTTTATATTTTTATCCATGCCCTTTGAGGCCATATAAAGCTAAGCTTGAATGTCACTTAGTTTGGTAGATATATTCAGGGTAAAAGCAAACTCCAGTTCTGCCTACTTCTCTTGAGTCCCCAAATTTGTATATTCTTTATTGCCTAAAAATGTTTTACTCTTACAAGCTCACCAATGCATCTAATCAGATTTGTGAAAATATCTTATCCATAATGTCTAATTATACTTGATAGGAAGATCTTTTCAGATTACCATATTGCTTTTGGGGAGCTACTTTTCTATGTTTTTATGTTACACATCTCTTACTGTTCTAAAATATAAATAATAGAACCACAAAATTTACTATCCAAACTGAGACACTTCTGAGAGTGAAAAATGGGTACTCAATGCTTTTAACAATCTGAAGTTAGATTAGTGAATCCATAAAATATTTCTATTGAAAAATCACCCTCAAAAATAAAATATTTTCTGATAAAAAATTTAATGTGCACCAAAGTAAAAAAAAAATCTTTCTGTTATTTGCCAAGACATTAAAATAAGCAGAATAGCTGTTCTGGATACAGCTTTTTGTATTTAGGTCACCTTCACCAAGTCTATGCCTAATGTCATATTAATGGTATTTTTCTTAAGATTCTTTTTTTCTCTCCTAGTGTTATCACAGAGCCTCAGCATTTTGCTTCTTCAGTCATCTAACTGCCTACCTATTATTTATGTATGTGTATTTCTTAACATAAAACTATCTATACATTACAGCTTCTATTTCTCTTGATAGAATATCATAGTCAAGTGCAAAATTATTACATAACAACCAACTATAAGTTCATTTCAGTACAATGAGTTTCTCAGTTCAGTAAGAATTTCGGTGTTAAAGTTTCAGAAGATCTGTCTCAAAATCGATTTTGGAGCACAATGATAGAATTTTAAAGGTATATCTTTTATATTGCTTGTCTCTTGCTGTCAGGTATTCATTTAGTTCCTTCCTTGCTTTGGCAGGGATCTGTTTCATGTCCTCCCTATTTGCGAGTATTGTCTTATTTAATAGTTGCAACTCTACAAACTTCAGAGGCTGAGATTTCTGTATTTCATTTGTTGAACACTTGATTATGGATTTATGACTTTGTTTTGAACAAAGTACAATCAGAATTTAGAAGATCTATTTCTAAAACTCCTATGCTTTTTTTGTAGGACACTTAGGTAGATTTATAAAGCATGAAAAACCTGTCTGATGTCAGCAATTTCATATCATTTAAGCTAGTTCTTTAAAGTCGCAAACATTTCTCAAATCCAGTCGGTTACAGGCAGCAAAAGACAAAACTACTTACTTTCCTGATGTAATCATTGGGTTTTGTTTTGTTTTTCCCCATATACGCTTTTCTTGTTGTTGTTGTTTAGCCACTAAATCGTGTTGACCTCTTTGAGACCCCATGGATTGTGGCCCGCCAGGCTTCTCTGTCCATGGGATTTCCCAGGCAAGAATACTGGAGTGGGTTGCCATTTCCTTCTCCAAGGGATCTTCCTGACTGAGGGACTGAACCCTGGACTCCTGAATTGCAGGCAGATTCTTTACTACTGAGCCACCAGGGAAACCCCATATAAGATTTATCACAACATTTTTGTAGCTCAGTTACTCTAACTCTTCATATGTAAATTTTGCTAATTTTGACATCTACAGCTTATATTTCTCTGGGTATAAATAGAAGTCTGTTTGAGCACAGTCACAAATTATGTGTGTGCAGTAACCAATCACAGTTGCCTTTCAGCATAAGTCTCTCCATTTGCTAGGAACATTATGTCTTAAAGTGTAAACTCTGTTCACTGCATGTATCAAACACATTGCAAGATGGAACCAAGGGAGTAGAGAGGGAAGCTCTGCCCAACTCTTCTTACCTCCTTTTTTTACAGTCTTTATAATAATGCTGTGTTTTTTTAAACATGAAAAATTGAGGACAAAATAAACCAGATAGATGCAGGATAATATGCATAACCTGAGACATTCTGGGTAAACCAGAACCTATGTTCAGCCTAGGTCTTCCCTGGTGGCTCAGAGGTAAAAAATCTGCCTGCCAATGCAGGAGGTGCTGGTTGGATCCCAGGGTCATGAAGATCCCTAGAAATACAAAGAAGTAACCAATTTCAGTATTCTGGGAAATCCAATGGACAGAGGAGCCTGGCAGGCTACAGTCCATGGATTCCCAAGAAGGGGACATAATTTAGCAACTAAATAACAAAAATGTTCAGCCTAATTACAGCCCTACAGATATGTCTCATCTGTGTTTGCAATTCCAGGGCTACCTGAGAGCCTCCTTGTATCCTAGGTTCTTTAAAAAAAAATTTTTTTTTTTTGGTTGTTCTGAGCAGCATGTAGAATCTTAATTCCCTGACCAGGGATCAAACCTATACCTCCTGCAATGGAAGCGCAAAGTCTTGACCACTAGACCACCAAGGAAGTCCCTATCCTCAGTTCTTAATACATGCTTGTTGGGTAAACTACCCCAAAATAGCCTATTTGCTTGGCTTAGACTTTTTCGGTATGAATGCAGAGGAATGAGGATGGGCAAGTTCTTTGTAACAAGACCCTCCGACCTCCTACCACACAGGAAGCTGCTTCCTCTGCTAAGACTTAACTGCAAGCAGATGACCCCTTGTTGCTATTTTGGAGCATTTGTTTTTTCTACAGACCACATGTATTGAACTCTACAAGCTGGCTCTATCAGTTCTTTTAACCCATACACACTGCTGAGCCCAAACTTTTTTTTTTTCCCTCTGAGACCTTCAAACTATGTGGACTCAGTCTAAGAAGAACCCTGAGGTCGTAACACAGACGTAGTTTACAGACTGACCTGGCTTAACTTGGCCACAGTCTTAAATTGAAGGCATATTGGTGGTTCCAACTGTTCCTCTCTAGGTACTGTTGTCCATATTTCTCAAGATGGGCCTGACAACGACTTTGGTATAAATGTCTCTCCTGTGATCTACCCCTGAAGACTATGAGCTGTGCACACCCATTTAGGCCATGGCTTGTGCTCTAGAACACTTGGAGGGGCTGGAGGAGTCTCTCTGCTGTTATGCAAGTGAGACTGTGAGCCTCATACTCAGCATTTGGCACCCATTCTAGGTCAAGGCAGTGTCTACCTTGGTTTTATTCTGACTGTGGCTCCTAGGAGTTTTTTTTTTTTTTTTTTTTAAGGTAATGCTTTGGAAGTTAGGAAGTTAAGGAGGTGCAAAGCTGGGGGAGATTTCTTTTGATGGAGACGTACCCATTATATAGTTATTTAAATATTCATAAAAGGCAGATCTCTGCTGGGCACTGTATTAGAAATGATTTCTGCCCACCTTAGGCAGTTCTCCAGGAAACAGGCATCATTAGTGGCATTTGGACCATCCATCTAGCCCACCGGGAGTGTTTCCTAGCACTTTGGGAAAACTCTGAAATGTTTTCAAAATAAAAAAGTAGAGATGGCATGGGGGGCAAAGAAGTGTCATAGGACATTATGATTGCTTCCTCATTTACAAGCCTCTTGTCACTGGCAGGACTTTGAGACACTGCCCACTCAGATCTCTTACAGGAATGACAGTGACTAGACTCTGAACTCAGACCACATTTATGCCATTAAAAAATGAACAGCTATTTGAGATTGAGCCTATCAACTTAAAAGGTGCAGAATTTGTGCTGCAATAGCCTTTTATAAGCAAAGCGTTACTAGAAAACTCAAATATCTTAATTCCTTTTCAAGAAATGCATAATTCTCTCACAGCTTTCATGTTGTCTCCCAGTAAGATTTCATGTATGAATTGTGACCTTGTGTAACATATTCCCTCAGACTTGGACCAGTAATGGAAACCATTTCTAAACTTAATTTCCTTTTAATTCCTTCCAATTACTAGGCACTGGTCTTTGTGCCAAGAGCCCATCCAATTGGTACATTTTGTGAAGACTGTGGAATCATGTTTCTTTAAACCACACATGATACCCAGAAGGCATTCTAACAGAGCTGCCCTCATCACTGTCCTTAAAATTAGTTATTCTTGATTTCAAAAGAAGTTTATCCCAGGGCAGTCCATGGCACATGTACGTTAACAACAGTCTTTCAAGTTTTCCCCATCTGCTGGCTGGTTATTGGTCTCCAAGTAACAAGGACCATATTGGATTAAGTATTTTAAGCACAAAATAGCATAAGAAATCATTGGTAACTCTTATTGGCAGGCTTATCACAGGAATACCAAATATGGGAAGGCTTTTGAATCACAGATGCCAAAAAAATGTTGTTAAAATCTAAGACTTATAAAGGGTTAGCAACTTTTATACATCAAAGGATACTCTCAAAAGGTTGAAAAACAACCTGGAAGATGGGAGATACTATTTGCAAATCATATATCTAATAAAGGATTAATTTCCAAAATATATAAAGAATTCCTAGAGTTTCCTGGAAGCTTCCCTTGTAGCTCAGTCGGTAAAGAATCTGCCTGCAATGCAGGAGACCAGGGTTTGATCCCTGGGTCGGGAAGATCCCCTCGAGAAGGAAATGGCAACCCACTCCAGTATTCTTGCCTAGAGAATTCCGTGGACAGAGGAGCCTGGTGGGCTGCCATCTATGGGGTCGCACAGAGTCAGATACGACTAAAGTGACTTAGCAGCAGCAGCAGCCAGTATTCTTCTTGGAAAATCCAATGGCCAGAGGAGCCTGGCAGGCTATAGTCCATGGGGTCGCAAGAGTCGGACACAACTAAGCAACTAAACCACCAGAGTTCAACAACAAAATCCAGTTCAACTAAAAAATGGGCAAGAGGCTTGACTAGATATGTCTCCAAAGAAGATATGCAAATGACCAATAAGGGCATAAAAAGATGCTCTATATCAGTGGTCCCCAATCTTTTTTGGCACCAGGGACTGGTTTTGTGGAAGACGATTTTTCCATGGACTAGGATGGGAGTGGGAGAAGGCAATGGCACCCCACTCCAGTACTCTCGCTTGGAAAATCCTGTGGATGGAGGAGCCTGATAGGCTGCAGTCCGTGTGGTCGCCAGGAGTCGAACACGACTGAACAACTTCACTTTCACTTTTCACTTTCACGCACTGGAGAGGAAATGGCAACCCACTCCAGTGTTCTTGCCTGGAAAATCCCAGGGACAGGGGGAGCCTGGTAGGCTGCCCTCTATGGGGTCGCAGAGTTGGACACGACGGAAGCGACTTAGCAGCAGCAGCAGCAGCAGCAGCAGCAGCAGGATGGGAGTGGGGGGAATAGTTTCAGAATGATTCAAGCACATTATAATTAGTGTGCACTTTATTCCTATTATTGTTACATCAGCTCCATCTCAGATCAAGCATTAGATCATGGAGGTTGGGGACCCCTGCTCTACATCATTAGTCGTTAGACAAGTGCAAATAAAACCATAATGAAATATCAGTTCATATCTGTGAGGAAGTTCAGTTCAATTCAGTTCAGTCGCTCAGTCATGTCCGACTCTTTGCAACCCCAAAGAGTTGACTGCAGCACACCAGGCCTCCCTGTCCATCACCAATTCCCAGAGTTTACTCAAGTTCATGTCCATTGAGTCGGTGATGCCATCCAACCATCTAATCCTCCGCTGTTCCCTTCTCCTCCCGCCTTCAATTTTTCCCAGCATCAGGATCTTTTCAAATGAGTCCATTCAGGAAGGCTATTACCAAAAATTGGAATATGAGTATTGGCAGGAATGTGGAGAAATTGAAACCTCTGTGCATCACTGGGAGAAATGTAAAATGGTTCAGCCACTGCAGAAAACAGTTTGGCAGTTCCTCAAAAAGTTAAACATAAAATTGCCATATTATCCAGCCACTTCCACTCCTAGGTATATACTCAAGAAAATTGAAAGCAGACTTGAACAGACACTTGTACACCCATGTTCCTGGCAATGTTCTTCACAATAAGCAACAGATAGCAACAGTGCAAGTGTTCAGCAAGAGATGAATAGAAAACATGGTATATCCACACAATGCAATATTATTTAACTGAACCATACACTAAATTTAAAGTGTATGGTTAAAGTAAAGTTAAAATAGTGACTTTTATATTAAGTATATTTCAGTTCAGTTCATTTCAGTTGCTCAGTCGCGTTTGACTCTTTGCGACCCCATGAATTGCAGCACGCCAGGCCTCCCTGTGCATCACCAACTCCCAGAGTTCACCCAGACTCATGTCCATCGAGTCAGTGATGCCATCCAGCCATCTCATCCTCTGTCGTCCCCTTCTCCTCCTGCCCCCAATCCCTCCCAGCATCAGAGTCTTTTACCACAGTTAAGAAAAAAAAAAAAGGAAAAGGAAAGGCCAGCAGTTTTCAAGGACACAAGTCCTTGAGGGTTTCTACAACCATTAGACCTTCCTCTTTTTTCCTTAATAATAAATAGGGTAATAATTAGTGGATTGAGTTGTATATGGAAGAATTTCCATTGACAGGAATAAAGTAAAGGTCTTTGCAGGCTGAAAGCTGGGATGAACACAGATGCAGGAGAGACACAAACGTCTGCCCTTGTTCCAGAAATAGCGACTGGAGTGGAACAGACAGTGTCCACAGTGCAGAAAGGCACCTTAGGATATTGTGCAGCTTCCTCCTCAGGCGGCTGCCCAACCCCAGGTTCAAAACCCCCAAGTTATCTTTATTGTAATCTTTTATATGATAAGGAGGAAGCCTTCTAGATTTTCAGTCAGTAAAGTAACAAATGGATTAGAACTTTGGTCATGCCAGTCAGCCACTCACAGGGTAAGCACCTAAGGGCTGCTGTTTGGTGAGTGATGAACTTTGTGGCAATAGTGCTTCACTCTTCCTCCTGAAGCCACTTTCAGCATTCCCAAGACTTGGAAAGGCCATTGGCTAGGATTAGGGAGCAAGCTTGGAAGAAGAGGGCACAAATGGCTCATCCTGACCTTGACAATCAGAATCCTGTTTTAAGCTCCATGCTACTGCCTTTAAAGAAAAGCCATTGTGCAGGGAGAGAGCTGAGCTTGAGATCACAGGGAGGACACGTTTCATCAGCTAATCCATCCTCCCAAGTACTGGTGTGAATCCTTCCCAGCAGGGTGATGTTCTGTACCCCTGGCTTCACATAATGATCCAGCTTATGTCACCTCTCCTGGAAGGTTATCCTACAACATGAGGGGTGCCCTCTGGCATGCAGTCTGATGAGCAGAGAGAGATTGGACCTTCCTTTCTTTGTGTGCACATGATCAGAACACAGTCAAATGAAGGCAAACGAAATGACAGCTAGGGCTCAAATTTGCATTTTCTCTGTTCATTTTATTTTGATAGAAAGAAAGCATGGAATTGCCTAAATTGAACACAGGAGACTGGAAATAGTCATGATTGTAATGCAGTGTAATTGTCAAGCCCAGATTCTTTGTCTCATGTTATTTAACCTCTTTTTGGCCTTTCCAAGGAATGCGGCAGAAGAGGGGTTCATATGGGTTTCCAGAGCTGGAAAATAAAAGCCCCATAATTCACCTAGTACCCACATTGCTCTATCATCTTCGAGTTTTGTTAGAGAGTCAGTTAAAAAAAGTAGACAAGACCCTCCCAGATGTTTCCCTGACTTTTTAAAATTTTTTTGGTAAACACATTTCTTTTGAAAGAACTCTAAATACACTTGCAGATTTTCAAAGCCCAGATTTTGCACAGTTCTAATATCAACCCTGAAGGGCAATCACAGACTGAGCCACAGAAAGAGGCACCATCAAAATACCACATCAAACAAACATAAGCTTCATGTAAGTTTCTTACCTGAAATAAACATTAAAACCTCATGAAAATGCATAAGAATGTTCTAAAAATATAGGTTTATCACTAAGATGATATAGGAAGCTTAGGGATGGTATAGTGGGAAGACAGTAGAAAAGATTTGATAGAAGGCACTAGACAAAAATAGGATTTTATTATATCAAGAATCCCATTTGTAACTTTCATTTTCTTTCTTCTTGAGAATTCTTTGAGAATCCATGGAAAAGACCAAGGGTGAGCAGAAATCAGGGGAGAAGCTCTGGGTTACCATGACAACGTGACTCTTGACTCCATCTCTGTCATCCATCATTGCCTTTTGGATTACTGCAGAGATCTTTGACACTGGAATTAACACATCCTCCTAAATCTGATGATAATTTAAAGCTGAAGAATAGCAAAGTCTCTAAATAGTATAATGAGCTCATCTTTTGATACTCAAAAGATGTGTAATGGTCATAAGGCAACATAATTGAGATAGTTCCTTATCTCTCCCCAAGTAAAGCTGTCATAAACCACTGCAAAGGCTCTATAAAAAAATGACAGGGCTATAGAAATGTCTATCATAAAGTATCAATAATTAATGATAATGGTTTGGGCCAAATAAATTTGTAAAAGAAAGTAAAACTTCAGATAATGTGAAGAATGTCTAAATTTCAGTAACAGTATAAACATGATAATTACTCCTATTCTGGTCCTGCAGGTGGATTAAATAATGAGCATGCATCTATACAGACCAGTCTGCAGAGTTCAGTAACTATTTAATGAGCCATTAAGCGCTTCTTTATAATATCTTAAACTTCACTACCACACTCTATTTTTGCTAGTCTGCTAATTCAGGGGAAACCTATGGACCTGTTATTTTCTATTTGTCTGTGCATGCCTGCATCTGTGCTCAGTCACTCAGTCGTGTCTGACTCTTTACAACCCCATGGACTGCAGCCCACCAGGCTTCTCTGTCCATGGGGTTTTCCAGGCAAGAATACTAGAGTGGGTTGCCATTTCCTTCTCCAGGATCTTCCTGACCCAGGGATCAAACCTGTATATCCTGGGTCTCCTACATTGGGCAGGCAGATTGTTTACCACTGAGCAACCTGAGAATCCTATTTGTCTGTGAGGTCTACTAATTTGCCTTCTCTAAGTTATTGTTTTTGTTTTTCAACAAAGTGATGACATTCCTAGCTCTTGGTTATGCTAAACTAAGTAAAAATAAATATAGGCTCTTTCCCTTCTGTCCTGGAGCTAATAAGTCATAAACATTGTTTGAATTACTGTGAAGAAAGGTCGAAATAAAAAGAAAGATCAAATTGAAAGCTTAACTCCTACCCTCGATGGTCTTGGGATCCTGTTGAAAAGAGCTACCTGGCATTGACCAAACTGTGAGGTTTGAGGACACAGTCCTTGAATTGCCAAGTCTGCCCAAGACTTCTGACACCAACTGTAAGGAGTTAGGGTCCAACTACAAAATTAGAGGAAGAGTCCAGAAAAGACTACTCTCACTTCTGACACCAACTGCATATTTAGAGGTTTCCCAAAATCACCTCCAGGTCTGGTAATTCACTAGAAGGACTCAAAGACTCGCTGAAAGTACTCACGGCTACATCTTGTTATAGAGGATACAGATTAAAAGCATACAAAGGAAGAGATGCAGAGGGCAGAGTGTGGGGAGAGAGAGGTTCCAAACATGAAGCCTCCATTGTCTCCCCCTGTGGAGACAGAATGTGTTACCCTCCCAGTTGTCAATGTGTGACAATATGCACTGAGTTTTGGTATGCAGTTTTTCCCGGGGCTTCATTGCAAAGACATAATGGATTAATTTCCAGCCTGGCTGAATTTGGTCTCTAAGTTGACTGATACCATGTGACCCAAGGCCCCTGAAGTAAATCACATGATTGATCTTCCAGGCATGGCCAGCTCCCACTTTAAGACTATTGGGTGTGGCCCTATGATCTGGTGTGACCAGTCCCCACTCTCCACAGAGATAGCCCCAGCAGATATAATACAGATTACTTCCCAGAAGCTGAGGTTAAAGCTAGATCTCTTTGGGCGAGGCCATATTCTTTATTGCATAGGAATCAAGACAAGTCTGAGTGAAGAGGAAGTACTAAATTATGCGGTAAGTAGAGGAGGGCTTAGTATGAGCTTGGATGACCAACAAAATACTTGAGGAGCAGTAGAAGGAACATGGACTACTCCCAAGCAAGAGAACATTTAAGGACATGATAAGTGTCTTTTAAAATGTGAAGGGCTAGTGTGCACAAAAAGATGATTCTTACCCTGGGTGCCCCTTGGAAATAGAGTTGAATGTCTGTGGGTTAGAAATATAAAAAAGATATAAGTTCAGTATAAGAGAGAACTTTCTAATAATTGAGGCTATTTAAAAATATTACCCAGGCTGCCTTGAAGTTTTCAGTCATTAAAAATATTCTGGCAGTAAGCAGGTCACCTATAATAGTGGCAGTCCTCTTATTAAGAAATAAAATGACCTTTAAGAATCTTTTCAGCTCTAATACTCTATGGTTCTAAAATTATTTTTCTATTTTTTCCTTTTATTCTCAATTAAGAATTTTTATTGAAGTGTAAGTTACATAGCACTATATTAGTTGCAGGTATCAGTCAGTTCAGTCGCTCAGTTGTGTCCAACTCTGCGACTCCATGGACTGCAGCACAACAGGCTTCCCTGTCCACCACCAACTCCCAGGGCTTACTCAAACTCATGTCCATCGAGTCAGTGTGCCATCCAATCATCTTATCCTCTGTTGTCCCCTTCTTCTCCTGCTTTCAGTCTTTCCCAGCATCAGGGTATTTTCCAATGAGTCAGTTCTTCGTATCAAGTGGCCAGAACACTGGAGCTTCAGCATCAGCCCTTCCAATAAATATTCAGGACTGATTTCCTTTAGGATTGACTGGTTTGATCTCCTTGCAGTCCAAGGGACTCTCAAGAGTCTTCTCCAACACCACAGTTCAAATGCATCAATTCTTCGGCACTCAACCTTCTTTATGGTCCAACTCTCACATCCATACATAACTACTATAAAAACCATAACTTTGACTAGACCAACTTTTGTTGGCAAAATAATGTCTCTGCTTTTTAATATGCTGTCTAGGTTGGTCACAGCTTTTCTTACAAGGAGCAAGCGTCTTTTAGTTTCATGGCTGCAGTCACCATCTGCAGTGATATTGGAGCCCAAGAAAATAGTCTGTCACTGTTTCCATTGTTTCCCCATCTATTTGCTGTGAAGTGGCATGATCTTCATTTTTTGAATGCTAAGTTTAAAGTCAGCTTTTTCATTATTCTCTCTCATTTTCATTAGGAGGCTCCTTAGTTCCTCTTTGCTTTCTGCCTTATGGGTACTGTCATCTGCATATCTGAGGTTATTGATATTTCTTCCCGCAATCTTGATTCCAGCTTGTGCCTCATCCAATCCAGCATTTTGCATGATGTGCTCTGCATATAAGTTAAATAAGCAAGGTGACAATACAACAGGTATACAACACGATGATTCAATATTTGTATATAATTCAAAATGATCACCATAATAAGTCCAGTTAATGTCCACCATCATAAGTTACAAAATATTTTTTTCTTGTGATAAGAACTTTTAATATCTTCTCTCTGGTTGTTGTTTAGTCACTAAGTCATGTCTGACTCTTCTGAGACTCCATGGACTGTAGCCTGCCAGGCTTCTCTGTTCCTGGGATTTCCCAGGCAAGAATACTGGCATGGGTTGCCATTTCCTTCTCCAGGGGATCTTCCCAACTCAGGGATCGAACCCAGGTCTCCTGCATTGCAGGTGGATTCTTTACTTCTGAGCCACCAGGGAAGCCTCAATCTACTGTCTTAGCAAGTTTCAAATATGCAATGCAGTATTATTACTAGTTATAGTCACCATGCTGTATATTACATCCACAAAGCTTACTTATTTTATAACTGGAAGTTTGTATCTGTTTTTCAACCTTGTATCCTAGAATTAGTGAGTTTTCTAAATTGTGTTCTTATTACATGAATTACCTTTAAAATGTCTTATGCCATACCTGAGTGCTACAGTCTTGAAATGAATGTATGTTTTCCTGAGCAGAACTTAGATTTAGAATATCTAGAGTAATTCAGATTCTACTAACTGAGTGATCAATGACTAGACCAGGATGGAAGTTTTTTTCTTGTTCTAGATAAGAAGGAATGAATTGTTAAGCAAAAGAATAAAGTAAGAAAGTTTTCATGAAACACATTTAATTTATATGTGAACCTATATTTTATAGCCACTTCAGAAATTGCAAATATATCTCATTAAGTGAGATTGAAGCAGATAAGTTAGGATTTTAACTTGAAACCTTCTGTTAACTCTAAATTCAAGTTACATTATAGACTTCTTTTGAAAGATTCTGAGCCTGTTCCCTGTTTACAGCTGGTCTTTGTCATGAAGTGGGCTGAATTAATGTGAATTTTATCTTAGTCAGATAAACAGAACACTGATATCCAGGATCAAATGGATTCATGCAGCCCAAATTCCTTAGATTTCATCTTCCTGTGTGTATAAGGGTAGAAGACTAAAGTCATAACTCCAATTTCCTTGACCTTAATCCATACCTACAATGTAAACCCTCCAGTGTATATAAACTGCCTTTCTACCCAGATCATTTTTGATGTACCTCAGGGAGCTCTCATGAATGCTTGTCATGTAGCCCTGCTGGGGACAACTACTGCTTCACCTGGAATAGCCCTGTTTGGGCATGATCACTGCTCTCCTGCCTCTCACTGGGCACAGTCACCAAAGCTGTTGAGCCACCATAGTGCCAGCCCTGGCTAACCAGGATGGCAATGGGAAGAACACATCTCTCCCTGCATCACAGACATCCCCAAATGGTGCTGTTTGTGCTAAGAGTTCTATGTTGATGTTGTCTTTGCTCTTGTTCAATCACTAAGTTGTGTCTGACTCTTTGCAACCTCATGAACTGCAGCATACCAGGCTTCCCTGTCCTTCACTATCTCCCAGAGTTTGCTCAGACTCATGGCCATTGAGTCAGTGGTTCCATCCAACCATCTCATCCTCTGTCTGCCCCTTATCCTCCTTCCCTCAGTCTTTCCCAGCATCAGGTTCTTTTCCAGTGAGTCAGCTATTTGCATCAGGTGGTCAAAGTATTGGAGCTTCAGCTTCAGCATCAGTCCTTCTAGTGAATATTCAGGGTTGATTTTCTTTAGGATTGACTGGTTTGATCTCCTTGCTGTCCAAGGGACTCTCAAAAGTCTTCTCCAGCAATTCAGTTTGAAAGTATCATAAAATTAGTGCAGAAATAAATGCAAAAGAAACAAAGGAGACCATAGCCAAAATCAACAAAGCTAAAAGCTGGTTCTTTGAGAAGATAAACAAAATAAACAGACCATTAGCCAGACTCATCAAGAAAAAAAGGGAGAAGAATCAAATCAACAAAATTAGAAATGAAAATGGAGAGATTACAACAGACAACAAAGAAATACAAAGCATTATAAGAGAGTACTATCAGCAACTATATGCCAATAAAATGGACAATGTGGAAGAAATGGACAAATTCTTAGAAAAGTACAACTTTCCAATACTGAACCAGGAAGAAATTGAAAATCTTAACAGACCCATCACAAGCACAGAAATGGAAACTGTAATCAATAATCTTCCAACAAACAAAAGCCCAGGACCAGATGGCTTCACAGCTGAATTCTACCAAAAATTTAGAGAAGCACTAACACCTATCCTACTCAAACTCTTCCAGAAAATTGCAGAGGAAGGTAAACTTCCAAACTCATTCTATGAGGCCACCATCACCCTAATACCAAAACATGACAGAGATGCCACAAAAAAAGAAAACTACAGGCTAATATCACTAATGAACATAGATGCAAAAATCCTTAACAAAATTCTAGCGAACGGAATCCAACAACATATTAAAAAATCATACATCATGACCAAGTGGGCTTTACCCCAGGAATGCAAGGATTCTTCAATATTCACAAATCAATCAATGTGATATACCACATTAACAAATTGAAAGATAAAAACCATATGATTATCTCAATAGATGCAGAGAAAGCCTTTGACAAAATTCAATATCCATTTATGATAAAAAGCCTCCAGAAAGCAGGCATAGAAAGAACTTACCTCAACATAATAAAAACTATATATGATAAACCCACAGCAAACATTATCCTCAATGGTGAAAAATTGAAAGCATTTCCCCTAAAGTCAGGAACAAGACAAGGATGCCCACTCTCACCACTACTATTCAAAAAAGTTTTGGAAGTTTTAGTCACAGCACTCAGAAGAAAAATAAATAAAAGGAATCCAGATTGGGAAAGAAGAAGTAAAACTCTCACTGTTTGCAGATGACATGATCGTCTACATAAAGGAGAGGATCTGCAACCCTAAAGACTCCACCAGAAAATTACCAGAGCTAATCAATGAATATAGAAAAGTTGCAGGATATAAAATTAACACACAGAAATCCCCTGCATTCCTATACACTAACAATGAGAAAACAGAAAGAGAAGGAAACAAATCCATTCACCATTGCAATGAGAAGAATACAATACTTAGGAATAAATCTACCTAAAGAAACAAAAGACCTATATATATAAAACTATAAAACACTGATGAAAGAAATCAAGGATGACAGAAATAGATGGAGAAATATACCATGTTCATGGATCAGAAGAATCAATATAGTGAAAATGAGTATACCACCCAAATTCCCATATAGATTCAATGCAATCTCTATCAAGCTACCAATGGTATTTTTCAGAGAACTAGAACAAATAATTTCACAGTCTGTATGGAAATACAAGAAACTTTGAATAGCCAAAGCACTCTTAAGAAAGAAGAATGGAACTGGAGGAATCAACCTGCCTGACTTCAGGCTCTACTACAAAGCCACAGTCATCAAGACAGTATGGTACTGGCACAAAGACAGAAACATAGATCAATGGAACAAAATAGAAAGCCCAGAGATAAATCCACACACATATGGACACCTTATCTTTGACAAAGGAGGCAAGAATATACAATGGAGAAAAGACCATCTCTTTAACAAGTAGTGCTGGAAAAACTAGTCAAACACTTGTAAAAGAATGAAACTAGAACACTTTCTAACACCGCACACAAAAATAAACCCAAAATGGATTAAAGATCTAAATGTAAGACCAGAAACTGTAAAACCCCTAGAGGAAAACATAGGCCAAACACTCTCTGATGTAAATCATAGCAGGATCCTCTATGACCCACCTCCCAGAGTAGTGGAAGTAAAAGCAAAAATAAATAGGACCTAATTAAACTTAAAAGCTTTTGCACAACAAAGGAAACTGTAAGCAAGGTGAAAAGACAGCCTTCAGAATAGGAAAAAATAATAGCAAATGAAGCAACTGACAAAGAATTAATCTCAAAAATATACAAGCAACTCCTGCAGCTCAATTCCAGAAAAATAAGCGACCTAATAAAAAAATGGGCCAAAGAACTAAACAGACATTTCTCTGAAGAAGACATGCAGATGGCTAACAAACACATGAAAAGATGCACAACATCACTCATTATCAGAGAAATGCAAATCAAAACCACAATGAGGTACCATCTCACGCCAGTCAGAATGGCTGCTATCAAGAAGTCTACAAACAATAAATGCTGGAGAGAGTGTCGAGAAAAGGAACCCTCTTACACTGTTGGTGGGAATGCAAACCAGTACAGCCACTATGGAGAACAGTGTGGAGATTCCTTAAAAAACTGGAAATAGAACTGCCATACAACCCAGCAATCCCACTGCTGGGCGTACACACTGAGGAAACCAGAATTGAAAGAGACACGTGTAGCCTAATGTTTATTGCAACACTGTGTACAATAGCCAGGACATGGAAGCAACCTAGATATCCATCGGCAGACAAATGGACAAGAAAGCTGTGGTACATATACCCAATGGAATATTACTCAGCCATTAAAAAGAATGCCTTTGAATCAGTTCTAATGAGGTAGATGAAAGTGGAGCCTATTATACAGAGTGAAGTAAGTCAGAAAGAAAAACACCAATACAGTATATTAATGCATATATATGGAATTTAGAAAGATGGTAATAATGACACTTTATGTGAGACAGCAAAAGAGACACAGATGTAAAGAAGACTTTTGGACTCTGTGGGAGAAGGCAAGGGCGGGATGATTTGAGAGAATAGCATTGAAACATATATACCATCATATGTGAAATAGATCGCCAGTCCAGGTTCGATGCATGAGGCAGGGTGCTCAGGGCTGGTGCACTGGGATGACCGTGAGGGATGGGATGGGGAGAGAAGTGGGAGGGAGGGTCAGGATGGGGAACACATGTACAACACATGGCTGATTCATGTGAATGTATGGCAAAACCCACCACAATTTTGTAAAGTAATTAGCCTCCAAATAAAGTAAATTAAAGAAAATATCACTTCTTCAGTGCTCAGCCTTCTTTATGGTCCAACTCTCACACTGGTACTTGACTACTGGAAAAACTATAGCTTTGACTAGGTGGGCCTTTGTCGGCAAAGTGCTGTCTCTGCTTTTTAATATGCTGTCTAGGGTTGTCATAGCTTTTCTTCCAAGGAGCAAGCAGCTTTTAATTTCATGGCTGTCACCGTACATACATGCATAATATGCAGTCACCACACACAGTGATTTTGGAGCTCAAGAAAATAAAATCTGGTACTGATCTATAGTATTTAATATAGAATTCTATAGTATTTAATAAAGAGCTCTCTGAGAGATCAGTTAGGCTAACTGTGACCACTCTTAGCACCTCCACCAACAGATGGTTTCAGGTTAGGTAAGGCATGAACTCATACCAGGCAGCATATTGGTTGGATCACAAAGGCTGGTCCTTCAGTTGGCAGTGGGTGGTTCTCCACATGGTCCTCTTCTAAGCTCTCCTCTGATGAGCGGTCTCACCATCTCGCACACTGCTGCATGCCAGTGCTGGCAGAAGCACCTCAAACACACATGCCGGATGCAGGCAGCTATTCTAGCCAATGGTTTATTCTGAAAGCCAAAGTCACCCTCATTGGAAGACCTGAGAACCATGTTTCTCTATCAAGGTTGCCAGGATTATGCACTCTTGTTCTTAGCATCCCACAGCACAGACCTGCTCACACCGTTTGCAGTACAAATGGAGTAATATCTGAAACTGAGTCAAAAGCCCTTTAACTTCATGAACTCCTTTTGGGTATGCCAGTTGGATAGCTTGGCCTGTACCAAGCTTTGGGCTGTTCTGTAGTACCAGAAACTGGAAAATTCGTGCCCTAAAGTGTTGGCATCCTTGAGGGGAACATTGCTGAGAAATGGCCATTCCTGCAGAGCAGACAGCTTCCCAGGCAAAAAGGCATGTGAAGTCTTCTCCCAAACATGTAAATGTCTGTGAAGCAACCCTGAACAGGGGACCACCCATCCCTTACAGGGAAATAAACTTAAGTGAAGTGGTTTTTCCCTTGTGGACATATGTGTTTCAGCATCACAGCCCAGTAGTCTCACAAGTAAAGACAAGCAGAGGCATGAGAGTTGTCCTCACCTGGGGGCCTGGTGACTCAGTCTACCCTCTGCACAATGAACACTCTTTCTGGTGAGAGAGAAAGAACCACTCAGATGTGGACCACCTGGGCCAGGAGCACTGGGTTATAGGTCCTGGTGTCTTGGGACCCTTGTCCTCAATACTTGAGCTGGTCTCGGGGGGACACTGGTAACTCTTCAGACAATAGTAGAAAAGGATGTTCACAGACCAATAGGATGTGAATGGGAAGGAGGCAGGGTCAGCGGAAGAGAGGCTATAGCGGAGCCAGAAACTAGGCCAAGTTCATGACTTTAGCCTATCTCTGGTCCTTCTTTTCCTTTCTGTTCTTTCTTCTTCCCTGGTGGTCAGTGGGTAGCTGCAGGGGCCTGGTGTTTGGGGTCTAAGGCTGGGAGATTAGAATCTTGGAGCTGGATCCATCCTTGGGATCTCTTGCCCTCATCTCAAGCTCTGTTTGGGGCTCTGCAATACATTCTGGCAGTTTACAGGTAAAATGGGTAGAAAGTGGGAGTTCAGAGTTCATATCCTTAACAACATGAGGGATACCGGAATTTTCCTGGCATATAAACACTGGTTGTTATCTTGATCTGACATCTATAAGAATTCTGTGTGTATGGTTTCCGTTCTTCAATGCCAATGATGTATTGCTTAAAAATAAACAAGCACTGTCTCCTTTTTCTAAAAAAGAGCATGCCTGTGTGTATGTCTGGGAGGTCACGTGTGTGTATGTGTTTGTGATTTTTATGTCTGCTGCCCACAGGAATCTTTCTCTTGCACATTGTTCTGGAGATTAATTTTCGAGATTAACTAAGTTCCTTTCCTTTCATTTCATTAGGAATTAATATAAGTCACTTTGCTTTTTTCTGTGCCCTCATTGTGTTTGCATTAAAGGAGGCATATTTTTTAAAAACAGATTCATGTCTGTAAGTGGACATTTATGGTGCTCTCCCACAAGAATCAGGCCTTGAAGAAGGGCTGGCCCATCCAGGGTGCTGTATTTGAGTTGCTCAACTTGGTGATTTAGAGCTCACTACTCTTTAAAAGAACATGGTCAGTAGATGCCTTTCTTCCCATGTCCAGAGTTCTTCACCTCCTTTATGGGGAAGAAATATATTTAACAGCTGTCATGAAAGGAACATCTATTTTCTTATGAAATTACCTGGCCAACATTGTAAATGTGTGACTCTGGAGGTTCTGTACCAACTTACCAGTTGGGACAGTTTCCCAATTCTCAGGGTCAGTGAACAATGATCTTGAGATTCCAGATTGTCCTTTCAGAAAGGAATTAAGAGTTCTGTTGGGTTTAGGGGGAACCTCAAGCAAATATATCCCTGGATGCCGGGCCACGTAGGAGAATCTCAGCCAAGGAGAGAACTGTGCTATACCCATTGAAGTCCGGGTGTTCCCAGCTATCAGGGAGTTATAGTGATGGTGGGGACACTCCCAGTCTTGAGGGTCTTTCTCTATCATGTGCTGTTTTAGATTTGCTCTTCTGTCATTGGCTTTAATGGATGGTATGATAATGAGTTGGTTTTTAAAATTTTATTTATTTTTGGCTATGCTGGGTCTTCATTGCTGCTCTCAGGCTTTCTCTAGTTGTGGGGATTACACAGGCTTCTAATTTCAGTGACTTCTCTTATGTGGAGCATAAACTCTAGGCTCCTGGGCTTCAGTAGCTACAGCATGCAGCCTCAGTAATTAGGGAGCACAGGCTTAGTTGCTCTGTAGCAAGTGGAATCTTCCCAGACCAGGGATCGAACCTATGTCCCCTGCATTGGCAGGTGGATCCTTAACCACTGGACCACCAGCAAAGTCAAATAACATGTGTTTACACATGTGTCTCCCTCACTGGGTGGTAGGCTCTAGGGCCTCTGCTCTGCACACCCTCAGAGTCTTCAGGATGGCTTCCTGAGGGTCCACATTCATCAAAATGTTATTTGAGTGAGCCACTGTAGACATTCACAACTTAATGAGTTGGAGGGTGAGCAGCTTCATAGGCCCTTGAGAAGGATAGCCTCTGCTTCCGTATCACATAGGAAGTGAACGGGGCAGTCGCTGATGACTGTGTCCTGGTGCTTGAGTGATTTCTAAAACCAGCCCTTGTTCCTCTGCCTGTTTCCATGCTGCTGATTTTATAAGCTCTCCCTTCAGGAAACATCTGAAAGAAAGATAGATGAACTGACAGAAAGACAACACGGACAACTGTCAAGTCAGAAAGAGATTGTTGAATAGGAAGGAAATGGCAGCCCACTCCTGTATTCTTGCCTGGAGAATCCCATCTACAGAAGAGCCTGACGGGCTATAGTCCATAGGGTCACAAAGAGTTGGACATGACTGAAGCGACGGAGCACGTACACAAGGAAATTAAGACATACCTCTGTGTTCTTGTTGATAACTTTTTGGCGCTCTGTCTAAAATGAAACCACCCTTTGTCAATACTTTAGAGCACGGGTCAGTGGACTTTTTCTGTAAAAGACCAGATAGCAAATATATGGATTCTGTCATGACTATTCACCTCTGCTGTTGTCGTGTGAAAACAGCCAGAGACAATCTGTTAACAAATTGGTGTGGCCATGTCTCAATAAAACTTTATTTACAGAAATAGGCAGGGGCTTGGATTGGGCTGGCGGGCCTCAGTTTGTCAGCTCGTGTCCTAGAGTACTACGTGCTCTGTCATGTTCTTATAAAATTAATGAAAATTTACTCATTATGCTATTTTTTTTTTTTACTGTTCTCTTGCTATGGCTAATAAAAGGTTGACTTATTTTGAAAAGCAAGACATTTTTCAAAAAATTGTTTTAAAAAATATGTGCAGTGGGGTGGGAGGGAAGTGGAATATGTGTGCATAGAACATGCCTGTCTGAAAGAAGAGCAGCATGGTCCTTCCCAGACCCCAGTCAAGCCTACTCTGTCACCTGTCCCTTCCCATCCCGCCGAACCTGTCCTTCTCGCACGGGTCCCCAAGGCTGAGTTCTCACCCACCCTGGCCCTGGGGCTCGGCGGCCAGCAGTTCTGCACCTGTGCTGTCCTGTTCCTCTTGCCTTGGCGTCTATGCAGAGGTACAGACTGAGTTTGAACTGATCACTGCCCTAGAAACTTTCCACTCTTTTTATTTTCCTGCCAAAGACAGTGAGTTAAACCTACAGTTTGTCCCTTCTTTCACCTTCTCTCCCCGACTTAATTGTCTTCGTTCCAAGTTAAAGGATCATGATGAGGTAGAAAAAAATGAAAACTTTATAGACACCATCTTTCACTCCCATCAGGTATGTTTTAGAGTCTAGAGAGGCCCATGTGAAACAATCTTGCTGGCAGTTTTACTGGCTTTCCAAAGGAGAGCTAAAATGCTCGTTGCCAAGCAACACACAGGCCCTGGCTTCCTCCAACAATGTGGACTTAAAAATAAAAATTGTCCTATGATTGACTTATGAATGGGGGAATCATGTGGAAACACACAGGGCAAACAGTTAGATACAACAATGCTCCATCTGTTTATTTTGTCTTTGGTATCTTTTCCTGGGGCCTTTACAGGGCCATGTGGATAAATAACTGGGGTGTGCCTTCAGCAGAGCAACTGATGAACAAGACTCATCCGTAAGAACTTCATAGTACAGTTGATCCTCAGAATCATTTACAGATTCTATGTTGTGAATTATGTTCAAAATCCACAGTTTTATTGTAATTTGCAGACATGCTTAGTAATAAAAAGTTTGAGCCACCCAATGCACATGTTCCCAGCTGAAACTGGACAAGCCAACAGCTTTGTCTTCTTGTTTCACCTCTCATCATGTAAACAAGGGTCTTTTTTGCAGTCTATTTAGTGACACTTTTTTGTCTTTCTGTGCTTTTTGTTGGTGATTTCACTGTGTAAAGTAGCCCCCAGGTATAGTACTGCAGTTGTCTAGTGCAAGAAGGCTGTGATTTACAGAAAAAATACATGTGTGAGAGAAGCTTCATTCAGGCGTGATATAGTTCTGTTGGTGTGAGTTCAGTGTTAATGAATCAACAATATGTTACATCCAGGAAGAGGAAATTCACTGATGTATATGCATCAGAGTTCTGGAAAGTACTTAAGTAACATCGAAGTGCATAATGATACTGTGGAAACGGGCTGTATTGGTGGATTCATAATATGCCCAGTGTTTTTTTTTTTTTTTCTTTTAAAGCATAGTGGAAAATATTGTAAGGCTGAAAGCCAAAGAAATTTATGGTCATGTTACCCAGAGTCAGGGAAATGTTAAATCCTTCTCAGCTAGTGTTTTATTATATAGAAGGTACATATAATTCATTATCTATAAGAAATGGAAATTAGGATGTCTTTAAATAGATATGCACATAAAACAAGGTTATGTGTTGATCAATTGATGAAATATTGTGACCCAGGGGTCCCAGGAACATAAACCCACATATTTCCCCTAGGGGCATGGCTCAGCATTCACTAGCTCAGTGTTCCTGGAGATGTAATAAAAATAACTGTCATGACTAATAAGAATTAACCATATATGATCACAACTTAACTCTGATGGGATGTATCACCCACTTCCAGTATGGAAGACAAAGGCTTAGACTTGTCCATGTACAATGTCTGTACTGAGAATGTGTGCCCGGAGTGAGACTTGACTTCCCCATCTGGTTGTCAACTCTGGAGGTTTCCATGATGTTCCTGATAGACATTTTGAAGGAAGATAAATGTTCAGAGCTAGGACCTAGGGCTGGAGGGCTCCTCCTCAATACCCACTTACTTTCCTGTCCAAGTCAGTTCAAGCTGCTATAACAGAATCCCATAGACTGAGGAACTTCAGTGAATTCCTCACAGTTCTAAAGGCTGGAAATCTGAGATCAAGGTGTTGGAAGATTTGTGCCTGGTGGGGCCCTGCCTCCTGGCTCATAGGTAGCTATCTTCTCACCGTTCCCTCACATGGCAGAAGGGACAAGGAAGCTCTCTAGGGTCTTTTGTATAAGGGTACAAATTTCACTCATGTGGGCTCCACCCTCATGACTTAATCACCTCCCAAAGGTTCAACCTTCAGATACTATCACATGGGACGTTAAGTTGCAACACATGAATTTGGGGGAGATGTAAACAGTCAGTCCATAGCATTGTCGTTCCACCACTTTTATCACTGAGTGTTTTCCTTGAAGGGAAACTATGATATATTTTAAATTGCACTGGCACTGAGCCATAGTGAGCCCAGTATCTCTGAACTGACACCTTAATTGGTCCCAGATGGAAAGGGAAAACTATTGCTCTTACACGTCTTTTCTCCCCGAAGGTCCGATGCAGGTCACATGTGAAGTGGTTTTCTGTCTCTGAGGTCTAATCTCTGCTGACAGGGGCCTGCATGTCAAACTGGGTCTCCTGAGCTGGACAGTCTCTCTCCAGAGAGCTGACTGGGGTGCGGGGGTGCTGAGGAAGGAGCCAATGGCTGACTGCTGAAAGTAGTGAAAGTGTTAGTTACTCAGTCATGTCTGACTCTCTGTGACTCCGTGGACTGTAGCATGTCAGGCTCCTCTGTCCATGGAACTCTCCAGGCAAGAATACTGGAGTGGGTAGCCAATCTCTTCTCCAGGGAATCTTCCTGACCCAGGGATCAAACCTGAGTCTCCTGCACTGCAGGCAGATTCTTTACCATCTGAGCCACGAGGGAGGCCCTGACAACCTGATTAAAACCTGAGGACAAACCCCTCTCCTCTGGCAAAACAAACTCAACACAAGGCATGGGAAGCAAAGAGGCTCCGTCAGACTTCTGGATCAGGGACGGCTCCAGAGACAAAATGGCATTTGGCAGCAGTTAAGAGGCAAGAGTTGATGATGACGTAAGCAGAAGCCTCTTAAAAGCAAGGCAGGAAGAATGTCAAGACTAGTTCAGGAATGAAAAAAAAACATGAGTCGTTCCTTCATATCACTTTTTAAAGAGCCTAGAAATACCATCTGTAAACTCCTGGGCCTCATTACTCAGGACACTGGCCCCACACAGCATCTGCAAAATCCCTAGAGGAGTCCCTTCTAGAAAGTTCTGCCTTCTGTTGCTGATTAAGTGCTTGGGTCTATGTCTGTGTGCCCCCGGTTTTAACCAGGAATATGAATACCTTTTCCTTTGTCACTACCCTGTGCAAATATATGTTAAGAGACAATGGCAATAAAGTGGGTGCAACTCCTTGGCAAAAGAAACCTTGCCCTGTATTATAAACACATAGCTCTTCAGTACAAGTTCATAGCTGGGAAAGTGCTTTTTTTTTATGGCAGGGATTGCCTGGTGTGGAAATTTGCAGAGAAAGGCCTGATGTGCAGACAGCATGCCCAATCACGGGTCACAGAGTTGCTCTCTCCCCATCCCTGCCTCTCATTTCTATTCCCAGGCCTCATTTCGGGCAGTGTCATATGCACAGACACACAGGAATATCCCATCACAGCCAGGACAGTGGTGCCAAGGGAGGTGTTCTGCATGCTTTCCATCCTTGGGGTTAGAAGCACTGGCTCAGCTGCCAACTACAAATTGCTTCATGTAGAAGATGATGTTAATTAGTATGCATTAAAAAAAAAGAGGGGGATAAAAAACCACTGCCCACAGCAAGCCATGTAGGGGCCCGAAGTCCTACCCTGACAGCCAGAGTGAGGCATGGCCCACTAATGCAACCTTAATTCACTTTGTTGGCAGAGAAAGCAAGCTCACCATGCTGCTGCGGGAGTCCCTGGGGAACGTGAACTGCCGCACCACCATGATCGCTCATATCTCTGCCGCCGCTGGGAACTACGCCGAAACCCTGTCCACCATCCAGATCGCCTCGCGAGTCTTAAGGATGAAGAAAAAGAAAACGAAGGTAAGGGGTTTGCTGGGGGTGCGGAGGAGGAAACAGCTTTCGGAGACCTGCCCTGGAACTGAGTCAGAAAGAGTGGAATCAATATTTCTAATCCCCCAGCACCAGGGGCCTGGTGAGCTTGGCTGCCGAAGGCCTGGCTCAGCGTCCACCTCGAGGTATACAGAAGTCCTGTCCCCCCCGACTACTGGTGATTTCCTCAGTCATCCAGCCTGGACTCCTAATGGGGAGTGCTTGGTTCACTTTAGAGAGTTTAAACGATTGCGACTTGGAGGTGAAACTTTTTAAGAGCGATGGGAAATATCCATAGTCTATATCTTGCCTATCTTGGTCCTTCAACTGATTGATCCCAAAGGGGACTGTTAGTTTACTCCTTGCTCAGATGACCCTACTTCCCGTGCATTCCCAGGAGGACTTTTTCCGGCCAAGGGGTGTTGTCCTGTTAATTCAGTGGTTGATTCTGGTTGATGAAACCACTGGGCTCATTTTCTCAGGCAGAGGCAAGGCCAGGACAATGGCAGTATGACAAGAATGCCTGAGAACATCATTATGATTGTGGTCAGTCTGGTCTGTGGACAGCTGGTGATTTGGGGGGGCTTTTCCCCCTCCTTTATATATATAGACACACATATATTTGGTCAAAAGCACATCTTTCCAACCAGTGTCCCCTGGCACAAACTGTCATACATGGCTTCGGGGTGCAAACTAGTGACCCCCTCAAGTCCTTAGGAGGTCATATGGGACCTGGGCCGGTCACCTCCTTTCATGAGCAGCCTCTGCTTCCCCAGTGTGCAGAGTAGTATGAGGGCATGACATGCAGAGCTGGGGCACCTGGCCTGGCACACCCGGGTAATGGCCCGGGGTCTGGATGGCCTGCGTGGAGCCAATGGCCTCCGCCAGTCACCTGGCCGGTTGCCCCATGACGCCACACTAACTGTTTCCCTCTCACTCACAGTACACATCGAGCTCCTCTGGGGGAGAGAGCTCCTGTGAGGAAGGCAGAATGCGCAGACCCACCCAGCTAAGACCCTTCCACGCCAGGGCCGCCGTTGAGTCAGACTTCCCCATCCCTCACCTGTCCAGCGACCCTGACTACTCCTCCAGCAGCGAGCAGTCCTGCGACACGGTCATCTATATTGGGCCAAACGGCACAGCCCTCTCTGACAAGGAGCTCACTGACAACGAGGGGCCCCCAGATTTTGTCCCTATCGTGCCAGCCCTGCAGAAGGCCAGGGGTGACAGCCGGTCCACGGAGGCCGGAGAGGCCGGTGCCAGCAAATCAGAAAGGGACTGCTTGAAGTGCAACACTTTCGCCGAGCTGCAGGAGAGGTTGGATTGCATCGATGGCAGCGAGGAGCCCAGTAAGTTTCCCTTTGAAGAGCTGCCAGCCCAGTATGGGGAAGAGCAGGCAAGCAAGAGTGTCCCGTTGAGCCAGGCAGCCGGGGCAAGCCCGCTCTGTGAGTCTGATAAGGAAGATGATGGCTCAGACGGCCAGCTGACAGACAGAGAAAGTGCGGAGCCCCCGGCCTCCAAGGTGCAGAGGAATCACTCCCCGGTCCCTGCCGCATTATTCACCAACAGCCCCACCCCTGCCTCACCCCGGAGCATCCCCGGCAGCAGCAGCCAGCACAGTTCTTCCCAGCTCGCGCAGAGCCCCAGCCTCCGGAGCAGCCGGGAAAGCCTGAACTCCTGCGGCTTTGTGGAAGGCAAGCCCAGGCCCATGGGCTCCCCCAGGCTGGGCATCGCCAGCCTGTCCAAGACCTCAGAGTACAAGCCGGCCAGCTCTCCTTCCCAGAGATGCAAAGTCTACACCCAGAAGGGGGTCCTGCCTTCTCCGGCCCCGCTGCCCACCTTGAGCAAGGACTCAGGCATGGTGTCTAGTGAGTCCCTGCTGCAGCCCGAGGTACGCACCCCACCGGTCGGAATGAGCCCCCAGGTTTTGAAGAAATCCATGTCTACTGGGAGCGAAGGGTTCCCAGAAACCCCTGTAGATGACGATCATCAGGCAGCAACTTCCCCAGATTCCAAGAAGGAGATTCTGAGCACCACAATGGTGACGGTACAGCAGCCTCTGGAGCTGAATGGTGAGGACGAGCTGGTGTTCACGCTGGTGGAGGAGCTGACCATCAGCGGGGTGCTAGACAGTGGCCGCCCCACCAGTATCATCAGCTTCAACAGCGACTGCTCGGTGCAGGCCTTGGCCTCAGGCTCCCGGCCTGTCAGCATCATCGGCAGCATCAGCGAGGACCTGGAGTGCTACTCAAATGTGGCTCCGGTGTCCGAGGTCAGCATCACTCAGTTCCTGCCCCTCCCAAAGCTGAACCTGGATGAGAAGGCCCGGGAGGTGGGGAGCAGACGTTCTTCCATCAGCTCCTGGCTGAGTGAGATGAGCACAGGCAGTGACGGCGAGCAGCCGTGCCACAGTTTCATAGCACAGGCGTGTTTTGGGCATGGGGAAGCAATGGCAGAGCCTCCGGCCTCAGAGTTCGTCGGCAGCATCCAGAACACTGCTGTGGTATGCCGGGAGAAGCCCAAGGCAGGACCCGACAACCTGCTCATCTTGTCTGAAATGGGGGAAGACTCCTTCAACAAGGCAGCCCCCATCAAAGGCTGCAAGATATCCACCCTGGGCAAGGCCATGGTTACCATCTCTAATACGGCCAGTCTGAGCAACTGCGAAGGGTACATCCCCATGAAGACAAACATTACAGTATACCCCTGCATTGCCATGAGCCCCCGCAACGTCCAGGAGCCTGAGGCGTCCCTGGCCACCGTCAGCTCAGTCCCCAAAGCAGCCCAGTCCCAGGAGAGCAAGGAAAGTGGTGCAAAGAAAGAGATGAAATTTGAGGACCCCTGGCTGAAACGAGAAGAGGAGGTGAAAAAAGAGAATGCTTATCCCAATGAAGAAGGGAGTAGGTTTGAGACAGCCACGGGACCCCCAAAGCCTGAAGCCAGAGCAGAACAGGACAAGAAGGCCAGCCCCAGTGACAGGCTGAGCAACAGTAGCGGTGAGGTGTCTGCCTCCCCAGGTGCCGACAGCTTCAAGAGAGTGGTGGATGGCTGTGAGATGGCCCTGCCCAGTGTGGCTGCCCAGAGCCCCGTGCATCTCAACAAAAGCCTGAAGTCCAGCAGCCTTCCCAGGGCTTTTCAGAAAGCCAGCAGGCAAGAGGAGCTAGACAGCCTCTTCTACCATTGCTCCTCGGAAACCAACGGCATTGGCTCGGCTTCCAGCACGCAGCCCTCCAAGGCCAACCTGGAGAGGAAGGTGGCATCCCCCAAGCACTGTGTCCTGGCTCGGCCCAAAGGGACTCCCCCGCTGCCCCCTGTCCGGAAGTCCAGCCTGGACCAGAAGAACCGGGCTAGCCCACAGCATAGCGCCTGCAGCAGCAGCTCCAGCAGCCCCTTGAACCAACCTGCACCCTTCTTGGCCAGCTTCCCCGACGAGCCCAGCGGCAAGACGAAGGATGCCAGCAGCAGCAGCAAGCTCTTCAGCGCTAAGCTGGAGCAGCTGGCCAGCCGGACCAACTCTCTGGGTAGGACCACAGTCAGCCACTACGAATGCCTCTCGCTGGAGAGGGCGGAGAGCCTGTCCTCCATGAGCTCCCGGCTGCACGCGAGCAAGGACAGCACAATGCCCCGCACGGGGAGGAGCCCGGGCCGCAGCGCTGGGGCCTCACCCACCAACCCAGGCCCCACGCAGTCGGCCGGGGCCTCGCCCAAGGCCAGCCAGTCCAAGATCTCCGCCGTGAGCAAGCTGCTCCTGGCCAGCCCGAAGGCCCGCAGCCTGTCCACATCCACCACCAAGACCCTGAGCTTCTCCACCAAGTCCCTGCCGCAGGCGGTGGGCCAGAGCTCCGGGCCGCCCCCCGGCGGGAAGCACATGTCCTGGTCCACCCAGTCGCTGAGCCGGAGCCGCGGCTCGGGCCTGGCGTCCAAGCTGCCGCTGCGGGCAGTGAACGGGCGCATCTCGGAGCTGCTGCAGGGCGGCGCGGGCGGGCGAGGGCCGCCCGGGCGCGCGGGGCCCGAGGCGGAGGAGCGCGCTGTACCCACCGACGAGCGCCCGCCGCCCGCCGCCCCGCTGCCCTCGCCCTACAGCAAGATCACACCGCCGCGCCGGCCCCACCGCTGCAGCAGCGGCCACGGCAGCGACAACAGCAGCGTGCTAAGCGGGGAGCTGCCGCCCGCCATGGGCAAGACGGCGCTCTTCTACCACAGTGGCGGCAGCAGTGGCTATGAGAGCATGATGCGCGACAGCGAGGCCACTGGCAGTGCTTCGTCCACCCAGGACTCCATGAGCGAGAACAGCAGCTCCGTGGGCGGGCGCTGCCGCAGCCTCAAAGCCCCAAAGAAGCGCGCCAACTCAGGTAGACGTGGGCACCTGGTGGGCACGGGGTGGGCCCTGGGATGCAGGGATGGGAGCCCAGGGACCCCTGTTCCTGCCACCTGTCACCTGCTGGGGACAGAGCCATCACTGACAAAACCGACCTTCTGTCAGGGCATCGCTCAGGCTTCAGGCTGTGATGCTCGTCAGTCTCAGCCCAGAGAGAAGGCAGGCCCCCAGGGCACCGCTCCTCACTCACCAGCCCTGGGTTGTCGGAGGGGGGGGGGGGGGGGGGGGGGGGGGGGGGGGCAGGGGACGGGAAGAGGCCTCTTCCTGCATGACATCTCCCCATTCTGGGCCCAGACACCTGGTTTCTCTGCTCAAGGACCAAGAATACTGCAGCTTAGAACCACTCAAGGGATCAGGTCATTGTAGCTACCCTTATGTGGAGAAGGAAATGGCAACCCACTCTAGTATTCTTACCTAGGGAATCCTGTGGACAGAGGAGCTTGGTGGGCTGCTGTCCGTAGGGTCGCACAGAGTCGCACACAACTGAAGCGACTTAGCATGCATGCATGCATTGGAGAAGGAATGGCAGCCCACTCCAGTGTTCGTGCCTGGAGAATCCCAGGGACAGAGGAGCCTGGTGGGCTGCCATCTATGGGGTCGCACAGAGTCGGACACGACTGAAGTGACTTAGCAGCAGCAGCAGCAGCTACCCTTATGACCCAGTGGCCCCCAGAGCCTAGCAGCCGTTCTCTGGGGTTGAATGAAGCCCACTGTCTCATGGAAGGTGCAGTGGGGGCAGCCCCTCCTCCACACCACTGCCCCCTCCACACACACTGGTGGAACAGTCAGGCTCCCACCACAGGCTTGAAATATCCAACATTCATACACACACACATACACACACACAGCACACCACCCCCTCACTATGGAACCAAAATGCATGCTTTTGGAGGAAGTCTTTGCTGTATCCAGGAATCTCCTATCAAAAGACAAATAAGTCCTCTGGAGGAACTGCCATGTATAAAGCCCACTGATTTGTCTCTTTGGAGTTTGGGGGAACATGTGACAGTAAGCTGTGATGGGCAAGGAGAAGAGGACCTAGGTCAGAGCTGATGACCCAGGTGGCCATAGGGTAGGTGAGGTGAAAGGTCAGTAAAAAGAGAAAGGGACAAAGAGAGAAGACAGAAGGAACCAAGGACAACTTTAGCTCCTTGAGAATTTTGCTGACTCATCTTTGCTCTTAAACCACCTTCAGAGAACTTGCCCCCACTCATCTTTAGCGCGGGACTCGTTTGTAATGAAGCCATCTCCTGCAGAGCCTCACATGCAGTTCTGCACCTTGGTCGATATGTGAGTGGCCTGTTGTCCAGCTCTCCTAGCCTGTCCTTAGCTACACTGTGGTTCTTCTGTAGAACCTGGAGTGCTCAGAAACCATTGCCCAGTGGAATATTGATGCCACCAGCACATTTGGAATTAAAAGATGAGATGAGACCCAAAGGAAATGTCTCCTTTTTCCTGCAGCTGCTCCAGCCAGCAACTGCTTCTCAGGTTTTTTTCTCTCAACCCCCAGGGTTGCTTTTTTCTCGTCTCACACTACAGACAGGTACAAACTCTGGAATATTTCAATTCAGATGTAAGGACTGTGGTCAGTGCACATGATAAACCATTTGTCTGCCTAAAAAAAAAAAAAAAATACTTCAAGGGACACCAGAGTCATGTTGTAATTCTAGATGTTATGAGGTATTAATAGACTGCCCCATCCACCCATCCCATTGCAGATCATGAAATGCCATGAGGATGTTAGCCTCCCTGCATGTTTGGGAGTCATTGTGACTGTCGGAGTCTCAACATTTTTATTTCCCAGGTGTTGTGTGCATCAGGCCTTGATTCACTTTGATGGTGCTCCACATCAGGCCCTTGGCCCTGAATCTCACCGCCAGACCTGGGAGCAGAATCCCATATAATACAAGTGGAGAACAGAAATCTATTCAGTATGACATGACAACTGCTGGGTCCTATTTTCAGAGTCAAGGGCACTAAAATGTACTGATAATGGTTACTAAAAATAGCAAGAAAGTTTAAGCCAGAGCCTTTGCCAAAAAAAAAAAAAGTCTGGCCTTCCCAATACTTGTTTGATAAACCTTATTTATTAGAATCTACCCAATTTTGGTCTTCAAAATCCAGATTATTGTGAGACATTTGCTATGTGCCCACGTACATTTGAATGTTACAGAGTGCTTTCACATACTCTAATTTAGCATCTTGACTCTACCTATCCAGTTTATTCTTTCAATAGCTTTACTCTCTCTCTCTTTTTTTTTTTTTTTTACTTGAATTGCTTGTTTTGGCTGTTGCACTGGAGTAGAGGGGAAGAAAAACTAAGGTAACTACTTGGAAAGTGGACCACAGGCCCTGCACATGTCCTTGCTTGGTGCTGCCTCTGTTTGTAAATATGTTCTCTGAAGGTCCCTCGTTAGGTTTGGCTGTTGGTGTACAATCAAAGCACCAGGCTAGGTGCCAGAGATGGGATTTCATAGAGAGTGCTGAGGGCATCAAACCTCTGTGAGCAGCTGCTGTAGATCCTGGGCTCCCTAATGGATATGGCAGTGGAGATACGCTCCCTGCATGTGAGGTGACCTTGTCTCACTTATTTATGATTATTATTAAGAGAAATGCTGGCTGTCAGACATGATCAGCATAAATCAAAGGCAACTTCTTTAAGAGAAGCCATAAAGCTCCTCAGAGGAAATTCCTAGCTCGATGGCTGGATTTTACAGTTACTGGAGATGTTGGGAACTGCAGGGGAGGCAAGCAGTCACCTGTTAGTGGAGGTTGCTTTTGAATTTGGAAAACTTCAATTCTTTTGTTATCTCCTTAGTGAAAACAAACTAGAAATATATTACTAGGAAGATAACCTTGAGCTCTTTGAGTGCTTTGTAGTGCAGGTAGAGAAACCAAACATCCCGATGGTTCACCTTTCCAGTCCCATTCCTGGAGATCTGTGCTGGTGGAGAGTGAGCAGAATTGGGCTTTTCCTATGGGCATGGTGCAGTGGGAAGTCTGAGCTAGAAAGGCAGGAGACCTGGGGTCTTGGGTTGTGTGACATTTAGGGAATAGCTATACTCTCTGGGCTTCAGTTTTCTCACATAGAAGTAAAATGAAGGGGTTGGTAGAGAACCACCACGGTCTCTCTATGCTCACGCTGTATAAGATGATGCAAATAACATAAAGAATATTGATGATAATATGCCTTCCTTTCCATAAGATGATACATAGTCAATGGGATTTATTTTTAAGTTGTTAAACATTGATCAGACCTCTTCTGTGCTGTTAGAGCTTGGTGATATGAAAGTTGCAAGTGTGTTTGGGAAGGGGCAGGTAGCGTAGAAAACCAAGCCACTGTGAGAAGTATGTAATCTCATTGGAGAGCAAGGACAAAGAACATGAAACAGAGAACAGTGAACCAGGAACCAAGATGCATTGCCAAGTGTTGAGTGAGGAAGTGAGGGCTACGTGGAGGAAATATTTAGACAAAGATGGCCCAGAGCAGCTGAAGAAGGCTATAGGGAAACACTGGGATTGAGCCAGGCCTTGAAGGATGCTGGGACAAAGGGCATTGTCAGCTGAGGCAGCTTGGGGCAGTAAGAGCATGGTTTATGGACAACAGAGTGGGATTAACTCAATAAAGGTAATAGTCTTAATGGATGTGATGATAAACAGAAAACCTAAGCCCAGATCCAGTTATTCCTTGAGCATCTGGCAACTATGATAAGAATTATTGCAGTTGGCAACGGGGAGTCATTTATAGGTTCTTGGTTGAGAGTGTCATAAGGTGACAGAAGCTGTGGGTTGCTTTTTGTGATGGATTTTTATCTGTCCCTCCACCGTTCCTTGCCAGCCCCCCTATGACATGCATGGACATGTAGGTGTAACTGTTAGGCATGAAGTAGAGTTATGACAGCCAGTCCAGGTAGGGAGCAAATGTTCAACCTGTCCATAGGTTAGCAACTGAAAATCAGTTGCTAAAAGTATATGAATCAGTGATGGGCAGTATATTGTGTGGCTGCATCAGCTGGGCCCCGCCTGAGGCCCCAGCTTTCCACTGATAGCTCATTTATATCACCCATCGCGTGGGCCCTCCCTGACTCTCTCTCTCTCTTGTCTTCCTCATGTTCCTGACACTTGACCCCACACCTGGTGCATTACCCCCTTGGCTCCTTTCTTTCTCCCCACTTGTCTCTCAGGCTGGCTAGGGAAATATGAAAATTAGATTAGGTTTAAGTGAAGTTCATTTCCACTGCAGCAAGCCCCAGTGTGGTGTGACCCCACATCCAGAAAGCCCAGGAGAGAAGCCAGCCAGGGAGCATGTCAGTTCCGAGACACACCCAGGGCTTGACCTGCCTGGCAGGAGCTTCTCTGAGGCCTGTTCAGCACTTCACTCAGCCTGTCAAGTCCCTAGAGCTGGGCTGGGGCAGATTACCATGAATCAGGTGGACACCGTTGATTGATTCATTGGTTGGTTGGCTGGCTGGTAGTGTGGTCCTACAGGTTAGCTGAGTTCTTTTCTATGTACTTCTGATTGCATGCCCTGCTGGTGACCCGTGTTTTAAACACTGAACCCAACCTCTTATTTTCTTTCCCACTCTAAGCACCAGACACTGTGCCTTCCCTTCTCTGGGAGATGAGTAAACATTACTGACTGATGGATTCAGTTTACAGATCTTCTGCCCTGGAATCTGTGACTGGTCACTCCTCCAAGGGCCTAGAGCACCATGCTTCACTCTGTCCCCTCCCCATGGTCCATTCGGTTCTCAGGTGCAATCTTATTTTGTTTTAATGAATTTCAGGAAACACAGTGGTCTCTAGCTTAATGGAAACAGGGCTAAGGTGAGTGGTTTGCTGGCTGATTTAAGATTACTAGAGTGTTTCTAAGAGACTTCATCTAGAAACAGATGAGAAAGGGTTCCAAATAAAACAGCTTTTTGACAATAAGTTGGAAAAAATAGAAAAGTCTGGCTCCCTAAGACACTGAGGAAGCTCCTTAGAGTGCAGTGTGGGTGGAGGTGGGTGCAAGGCTGAGAGGCACCGAGTGAGCATGTGAGGGGCCTGGGCTCTGCCCAGAGGACAGGTCCATTACTGGCCATCTCCCCATCTCCTCTGCAGCCTGGGACAAGCTCACTCATCAGTTCGAGCCCTACAGCTGCCCATGCAGCCACATCTGCATCCATCTGGGAGGCCTGGGGCTGGCTGGCCCTCGCTGGTCAGTAAATCCATGCTCACTGATCTTTCCCCTCCCCCTCCTCATCGCTGATGCCTGGGCAGCCTTTCAGCATCGGTGCTTTCTGCTTTTTGACTCACTGTCTTCCTAGTGATGCTTCCCTGGGTCAGAATGAAGATGGAGGGTGATGGCCGGAAAGCTGATATGGCGGGCTCTCCATGAGCGGCCGGGGTGGGCATCTGTATGTCCCTCAAGGCATGTTGTGGGCCTCGGCACTTGGAATGCCTGTGTTTTCTGACACTTGACCTAAGAAGCAGCATCTTCAGATTCAGTGTGGACATCGTTATCTGCACTCAGTGATGGTAAAAATGGAAGGCCTGACATCAGACTCCTTGCTGGAGTCATCAGCGCTGTGGAGAATAGGGTGGGATGGGCCATGACAGGTTGGGGGCCCCTCCAAACATATGCAGCTGGCAGCCAAGCCTGGAGTGGCTGGGAGAGCAAGGGATTCAGGTCAAACTGGGGCCATTTCATGCAGCAAAACTGTTGGCACTGATCAACTTTAGGTTTTTTGTTTAACACTTGACGTCTCCATGTCCATACAGAGTGCTGGGCTGATGAGCAGGGAGCGATAGAGAAGAAGAAATCCTTCTGATGACCCACTGGCATCAGTGGGGAGGCTGGTTCAGGACGAGGGGTCCCAAACCAGACAGCTGCATCTGACAGGTCCCACACCACTATAGCCTGACTAAGGCGCTTCCCCAACCTTCCAGGAGCCTGGAGTAGAGTGGTCACTGGCAGGGACTGGGCTCAGCGGAGAGCAGGAAGCATCTTCTTGAGAGCATGCTGGAAATCCAAGAACTCGTATTTCTATGGGGACCCAGACCAAAGCCCTGTGGTCAGTTCTCTCCAAGTGATGATATGGCATTTTGGCACCGTTGTTTCCTATGCTGTTTCCAGCAGAGCGAGGGCACCATCTCTCCCTCTGAAATTCCCTTCATAGCATTAAACTCCATTTCCTCTGGTCTTACCACATTCCCCTGGCCCCTGTCCTCTATTTTCCCCATCACACCCCAAGTAAGATTACCAGTGTACTTCTGGAGGAGACATGAGGGGCCAATAGTGGATGCAAGTTCTGGGTGATATCAGTTCATTTGTGGACCTGATTTTCCAGTGACCAAGTTCAGAATGAACCTCCATCCATAGTTCTTCAGGCAGTCTGTCTATCAGATCTAATCCCTTGAATCTATTTCTCACTTCCACTGTATAATTGTAAGGGATTTGATCTAGGTCACACGTGAATGGTCTAGTGGTTTTCCCTACTTTCTTCTATTTAAGTCTGAATTTGGCAATAAGGAGTTCATGATCTGAGCCACAGTCAGCTCCCGGTCTTGTTTTTGCTGACTGTATAGAGCTTCTCCATCTTTGGCTGCAAAGAATATAATCAATCTGATTTTAGTATTGACCATCTGGTGATATCCATGTGTAGAGTCTTCTCTTGTGTTGTTGGAAGAGGGTGTTTGCTATGACCAGTGCATTCTCTTGGCAAAACTCTATTAGCCTTTGCCCTGCTTCATTCTGTACTCCAAGGCCAAATTTGCCTTGATTTAGTTTTCTGGGTGTGACTCAGAAAACTAAGATCATGGCATCTGGTCCCATCACTTTATGGCAAATAGATGGGAAAATAGTGGAAACAGTGACTTTATTTTGGGTGACTCCAAAATCACGGCAGATGGTGACTGCAGCCATGAAATTAAAAGACACTTGAAAGAAAAGTTATGACCAACCTAGACAACATATTAAAGAACAGAGACATTACTTTGTCAATAAAGGTCCATCTAGTCAAAACTATGATTTTTCCAGTGGTCATGTATGGATGTGAGAGTTGGCCTATAAAGAAAGCTGAGTGCTGAAGAATTGATGCTTTTGAACTGTGGTGTTGGAGAAGACTCTTGAGAGTCCCTTGGACTGCAAGGAGATCCAAGCAGTCCATTCTAAAGGAGATCAGTTCTGAATATGCATTGGAAGGACTGATGCTAAAGCTGAAACTCCAATACTTTGGCCACCTGATGCAAAGAACTGATTGATATGAAAAGACCCTGATGCTGGGAAAGATTGAAGGCAAGAGGAGAAGGGGACGACAGAGGATGAGATGATTGGATGCCATCACCGACTCTGAGTTTGAGTAAACTCCGTGAGTTGGTGATGGACAAGGGAGGCCTGGAGTGCTGCCGTCCATGGGGTAGCGAAGAGTCAGACATGACTGAGCGAGTGAACTGAACTGAAATTCAGAACTCTGAGAAAATCCAAGATAGCCAGTCACTACACACAGGAGAAGCCCGTAGACTGCAATTCACTTGACATTGGGCACTCACTTCTCACCCTGGCAGGGCTTGATTGACATGGTGAGGAAGTTGAGAAGATTGCAAAAAAGCATGGAAAAAAGATAACAGAAATTAGCCTTCAGAATATCTCTATCAGGATACTGTAGCCCTGTAAAATGTCATTCTTCTTTCAGGCTTCTTTACTTTTCTGTCACCAATCAGGGTGATCTCTGCTCTCATCTCATAGGGTGCCCTGGAGAGATGAGGAGGCTAATAGAGAGAGACCCTAATTCCTGATATTTTCCCATCTGTGGTAACAAGACTCCTTGGTGTTCCCCAATGGGCCCTGCCTCCTGGCATCACCCTTGATTCATCCCCTCCCCTACTCTACTAGGGTTGGTCTCTGTGTCCAATTGAATAAGGTAGATGAAAGTGATGGTTATGTCACTTTCAGGATTAGGTTGTGAAAGACACTGGAGCTGCTCTTTCTTGCTCTGGGTAGATTGGCTGCCATGCCATAAATAGCCCTGTGCCAAGGCCCACCAGGCAGTGCACTGAAACTCCTGCCAACAGCCACAACATTGAGCTTAGAAGTGGATGCTCCAGCCACAGTCAAGCCTTCAGATGATGGCAGCCCCATCTCATGAGCTGAAAACTTGAGTGCAGATCACAAGAGCCCCTCAGCCAAAACTGCCTGCTCCATCAGCCTCTCCCAGATCCCTGCCTCATAGGAATGTGTGAGAGAGCCAACATTTGTGATTTTTAGCTGCTGGGTTTAGGGTTAATTGGTCACACAGTGATAGATAAGTGATACACCACCCATCCCATGAGCCTCCTCAGTTCTTCCCCTTTTTCTCACATAAACAGATTCTTAGAGTCATCCCAGAAATGTCTGGACCCATGCACCCAGTGAGATGGGTGCACTGAGATAGATGCCCATATGGCTTCCCAGATGGTGCGAGTGGTAAAGAATCCACCTGCAGTACCGGAGCCACAGGAACCATGGTTTCAAACCCTGGGTCAGGAAGATCCCCTGGAGGAGAGCATGGCAACCTACTCCAGTATTCTTATCTGGAGAATCCCCATGGACAGAGGAGCTTGGCAGACTACAGTTCATAGGGTCGCAAAGAGCCGACTGAAGCGACTTAGCACTTGCAGCAGGCACAATGCCCATACATATACCTCCCTAGGGGCTGAGTATATATTATCCAACTGAGAAAATAGGGCTTACCAGGAGTCCCATGACAAGTGTTTGCAGCCTGAGGAACAAGGGCGAAGGCCCCACCTGAAGGCCGCTCAGACTCTCCTTGTCCCTGAGAGCTGGACATCTTCCCACTGATGCTCGGTGCTCTTTAGCCTCCATGCATGTTCTGCAGCAGCCATGTCTCACTGGAGCTGAGCCCCAAAGGCACAACCGCTGGCTCAGAGTCAGCTGGCATGCTCGGGCCAATTAAAAAAAAAAAAAACAAAAAACCAAACTACCGGATGGTTCATTTCCATTGTAAGGGACACAGATATTTACTTCAGTGGTTGGCATCTTCAGTGGTTGACACTTCCTAGTTTCATAAGTTAGTGTGTGTGTGTATGCCTGTGTGTTTGCACAGGCACACACACACAAGATAAAGATCTGGCCCCCCACAATGAGATTTGACATGAAACCAAGCGAGCCTAGAGGACAGAGTACGTTCTGTAGGGAAAGCTGACTTTGTGTTTAGAGTCCCTCGTCTGCTGAAGGAAAGACTGCTCTGAACAGGCGTGTACTGCCCTGAACGCTGCTTCACCACCACTGCCACCACCTGGAGCTGCAGGGAGTGGCTTTTCACATTCCTAGCTCCCTAGGTTGGTGAGAAGGTTTTCCTGTGCTTTGGCCCCCTGATTCTTTTTCAGAGAGTTCTGGCTCTTTTCCTCTCTGAGCTTATGGTATTTTAAGCTTTTCTTAGCAGTCACTGGATCTCTTGAAGTTGGAGAAAAGTACAGTGTCTTCTCTTTGGAAGGGTCATCACATCACACAGGCCACTCTGGCCCAGCATGCAACAACTGGAATCGGGGAGGAAGATGGAGAGAGAGTGGGGGAGAGAGGGCACTCACTCCTCCAGAGTTCCCCAAACAGCGCAGGGGTGGTGCTGTAAGGACCGGCGCTTCCCCTTACAGCAGCCCACTGACCGATACAGCCCATCTCGCAGGGCCTCCAGAAAAGTCTCACTGCTTTGTATCCTTCATATTCTCAGGGCTGCCGTATCATGGCGTGTATGTTCTCTTGCCCTCCTTCACTCTCACTCAAATCTGACTTTAATGGGGTCCCTTCTGGTAGCTCAGGTGGTAAAGAATCTGCCTATAATGCAGGAGACCTGGGTTCGATCCCTGGGTTGGGAAGATCCGCTGGAGAAGGGACTGGCAACCCAATCCAGTATTCTTGCCTGAAAAATTCCATGGACAGAGGAGCCTGGTGGGCTACAGTTCATGGGGTCGCAAAGAGTAGGTCACTATGAATGACTGGTCAAAGACACACATTCTATCTCAAAGCAGAATCAGCTCAGCCTCTATATGCAGCTAGCCAAGGCTTCCCACAGACTCCATTATCCTCCCTCAGATGCAGGAGGGACCACATATCCATTCTGAGTTAAATTAGATCTGGCTTCCTTCAGCTTCAAGATAAACCTGTTGGGATGGTGTCATGTTTCCCAATCATCCTCCTTCTAGGAGGAAGCAAGCTTCCTAATGTCTGGTCCTGGAGAAAGAAGGTGCCAGGTAGGTGTGTGCCTCATGAGATGCAGCTATTTGAGGCAGCACCAGGCTTCCCAACCAGGAGGCCAGGCCTGCAGCCTTCCACCGGGATAGGGGCCAGAGCCAGGGGGACAAACCTGGTAGTCACCCAAAGCAGAAGGCTAGATCCACTTCAGATGTGGGTGAAAAGATTAGACCCCATCCTCAGAAGCCAGGCCATGGTTTCACTCACTCATGTCACCAGTTACCAAAAAAAGTGGTGCCTGGTGCACTGGGGACCCCCGTCCTGACAGTCCTTTAGTAATTGCTTCTTGTAATCCTCTAGAGACCTGCCTCTTAAGGCTCAAATCTGCATGGTATGGGTTGGGCTGCACCCCACAGGCCTGCAAACCTTATAGTTGGCCCAGACTGAAGAAAGAGCTGGGAGACAGCAACAGAGACATCAATGGTTTAGGGACAGGGGATCTTACACAAAGGGTCCTGGAGTGACACCCCACCTTGTGCAGCAGGCAGGACACGGCAGCAGTTTTCGCTACCTGGGGGAGAAAGAGGCTACCATTTACACGCGCAGTTGATGTCAGGTAGTCTCATTGGTTACCACGGATTGATTAAGCCCTAGAATTAAGAGGATTGGATAGTCATGTGAATGAAGCCGGGACTGGTTAAGCAGGGGAATGCATAGAAAGCAAGAGAACAGCCATCTTAAATGGCATAACAGTACACTTCACCCCTACATATTCTGCTCGACCCTTACAATGTTGGCCCACCCCTCTTCCCAGATATCTCTGGGGTCCCAGAGGTCGAGGGGCACTGCAACCAAATACCACAAACACAATACAGACACCAGCAGCTAAAGAGTATCAGGAATCCAAGAGATGGGCAAACTTTGGAGCCAGATGCTTACCGGGTCAATTTTTCAAGGAAGTCCCAAGGACGACAGAGGCATCTCGTTGCAGACCCAGCAATCAAATTCATTTCACAGGGAGGCTACCGTTGGTTTCCCAGTTCACAGATTCCCTCCACTCAGACTAGGGGTAAAATAGAAGATGTTTAACAAACACGATACAGGTAAGATCATGACCCTGAAGCAGAATATAGGCAGTGACAACATCCTGGGATATCACCATCCCCGCCTGTGGTCTTCATCCTGGTCTGCAGTTCCACCCGCCTGTCCATCCTCAGTCACTGCAGCCTACTATGTGCCACGTAACCCATCCTTTGGGAAGATCATTTATTATCTGATATTTCTTATTTTGGTGGAGAATGTGGGCAATGGATTTTTTTAAACAAGGTAATACTAAGACTTTGGGCAAATTATTGAAGTCTTTTGTACCTTACTTTCTGCTTCTGTGAGAATTACATACTAGGCTTGTCTGTGACAGAAAACGCAATAACAATATAAGATTAATTTCTCATGTAAAAGTCTGTGTAGGGGGTTTTTAGGGCAATGAGGATACTCTGTGTGATGCTATCATGGCAGATACATATCGCTACGCATTTATCCAAACCATAGGCCGTAAACACCAAGAGTGAACCCTGGTGTAAACTGTGGACTCTGGGTGTCCATGTGCGTGACGACGTGACAGTGCAGGTTCATCGGCGGTAACACATGTACCTCTGTGATGGGATCTTGATGGTCGGGGAGGCTGTGGGTCTGTGGGGCCCGATGGTATATGGGAACTTGCTGTACCTTCCTCTTAATTTAGCAGTCAACCTAAACCTTCTCTAGAAAAAGTAAGTCTTTTTTAAAAAGAAAAAAACTGCATAGGCGATCATGTGAAGGTCTCCTGGGTACCAGGAATCCTGGCTGCTTGTCTCGTTTATCTGTTATTTACAATCTTCACGTCATGGACTGGGCAGCAGGCCGTATTCCATCTGAGACAAAGGAGAGAGGACAAGGAGGGCAGACCTCACCTTTTCAGGACACTTTCTATTACAGCGGTTGCGAAGGGCACTTCCATTGCACTGGTGGAGTGTAAGTCACATGTGCTACACAGGGTACACCTGGTACCCTGTGCATCCAGCTCCCACTCAGGGCCTCTTGCTGAGGTTGAAGAGGAGGGCAGGTACTGGGGGACAGCTAGCAGTCTCCCTCACAGTGTGTAGAGCATGTCCAGGAGGGCCTGGTGTGAGCAGTGCTGATTCCACTGTTGTTAGAAGCAAATAAACTCCTGCTGCTGCTAAGTTGCTTCAGTCGTGTCCGACTCTGTGCGACCCCATAGACAGAAGCCCACCAGGCTCCCCCGTCCCTGGGATTCTCCAGGCAAGAACACTGGAGTGGGTTGCCATTTCCTTCTCCGATGCATGAAAGTGAAAAGTGAAAGTGAAGTCGCTCAGTCATGTCTGACTCTTCATGACCCCATGGACTGCAGCCTACCAGGCTCCTCCGTCCATGGGATTTTCCATGCATTACTACAGTATCAAATCCTAGCATCTATTTTCCCCTAACACAACATCTAATTTCATGCTAACACGTGTCCATGCTGAGGGTACAGCCAGAGTGGCTCTCAGTTCTAGTGTCCTCCAGCCCCTGTGTTTTAAGGGGGAGACCCCTGGTGGGGGATGGGGGTTGAACTTGTGGAGATGAAGGCAAGTGCCAGTGAAAGGGAGTGGATGCTGAGGTGGTGGGAGGTTGGAGCATTTCAAACCCAGCTCTGCTGCAGGTCGGGGTAGGGTTGGGGTGGAAGGGAGAGGCTGTCACGCCCCCACCCCTTGAATTAAAAAATATGTTCAAGAGAAATTTAAAAACTATTATCTGTGGACTTGATTCCCTACCTAGGTTCCCAGAGACGGAGGCTCATCCCGGCGCTGTCCCTTGACACCCCCTCCCCCGTGAGAAAACCCACCAATAGCGCGGGCGTTCGCTGGGTGGATGGCCCCTTGCGCAGCACCCAGAGGGGCCTCGGGGAACCTTTTGAGATTAAAGTCTATGAAATTGATGACGTGGAGCGGCTGCAGCGGCGACGAGGGGGCAGCAGCAAGGTGAGCCTCCTCCACCCCGCGCCCCCGCAGGTCCCCTTGTCGGCCCCTCAGGGACAGTGCTTGAGACGGGGGCACAGGTCCCGGACACCCCCAGCGGCTTCCGCGCGGGTGGGAGGCGAGGGCTGCTCCGGCCGGCAGCCAGGCCTGTGCACCCAGCTCCTCGGGAGAGCCGCCTATTTCTCCACCTGGAGACGTGTAAGGTTCAAAGACCGGGAGAGCTGGTGGGCTCTCCGGGCTTTTCTGGCTCCAGCTTGGGACGCCAATCGCCTTCTAAATTTGGGATAAGCCTGTGATAGTCCTGTCTCTGTGCGTGGGCGTCAGAGCTGAACCCCCTGCGCCCTCCTTGCACAGACTATAAGCAGAAGTATTCCTTTCCAGAAGAGGTTGCGTGGGCCGGATTGGAGCTGAAGGTCCGCGTTTCCTCCCCTCTTCACCTCCCGTCTCCTTCTCATCTTCGTCCTAGGAGGTCATGTGTTTTAACGCAAAACTGAAAATTCTGGAGCATCGCCAGCAGAGAATCGCGGAGGTCCGAGCCAAGTACGAATGGCTGATGAAGGAGCTGGAGACGACCAAACAGTATCTGATGCTGGACCCTAACAAGTGGCTCAGTGAATGTAAGGCCCATCACTGCGACTCCCGGGTTCACCCACTAAACAGACCAGGCCGAGGGACAGAGATGCTGTCTGAACCCCATCCCTGCCCATCTGCTGGAGGCAGCTTCCCTGAGCTTGATCCCACTCTCCTGGGAGCAGATGGGGAGGAGGGGGCAGCGGGGTGGTGACCATTGCTCTTGCCGGATTATTTCTTGTGTGTCTCAGTCCAGAGCGCCTGAAAATGAGATATTTTTTTCTCCCCCTGCATGTGGTGGACGATCACCCAGACATGAAGGCTATATTACAAATCTGCTCCCAGGCCACAAAATCACATTGCATATCTATCCTGAAATAGACAAGAATTTATAGAGCTCTTAATGGGGTAGAATGTGCAATCCTAGAAAAGCCTCACAAAGAACCCAGAAAGAAAAAAAAAAAAAACAAACACATTTTTGAGTGAAAAGAATAACATTCACAGTGTTATTTCCATTTAATAGAAAACCCAGGATGACAGCGACCATCTAGTAACAATTCAGAACAATTTTGCTCTCTTTGAAAGATAGATTCAATTGTCTCTTATTTATTTGTTCCTAACCATTCCATTTACCACAAAATAAAGCTCAGATCTGGTCCCAACTGTTTCAATGATATGGGGCTCAGTGCTGGACAACTTAGCCTCTGGAATAAAATGTGTTACTTCCACTAGAATTCCTTTCCCTCCTTTCCTGTCCTGCACTCACCAGCTCTTCCTTGTGCCTCCCTCTCTTCACCACTGACCCCTGAATGTCACAGCACCTCTTCCCAGCACTCCCAGGTCAGTGCAGGGAGCATGACAGGCAGAGTCTGGAGCTAAGGTTTAAGAAAAATACTGGGTGAAATGATCCTGAGCAAAGAGGAAAGGACAGAATTTGCCAGCCTCCTAGCTGTGCCCTACCACTTTCACGGCATGTCTGCAGGTGGCTTCCTTTCCCTAACGATGCAGTAATAACATCACCCTTGAGTACCCCATCGGTTCATGTGAGGATCAGACAAGCCAATAGGAGGATAGGACACTGGGGCCAGTTATCACGATGCATCTTATCATGTTGAGTTATACCATGTGTGGTGTCAGCCACAGTCATGCAGAGCCGCTCTGGGTGTGGCTGTGAGACCTCGGGTAAGATGCTTAACCTCTCTGAGCCTTGATTTCCTTAACTGTCAGATGGAAAACATAATGGTTTGCCCATCTCATAGAGTTGTTGGGAGAGTGAATGAGCTACTGTCGGTCGAGTGCTCCTTACACTGCCTGCCAGTGATGAAAGCTCAGTATTTAGTAGTAATTAGTGTTTGTATTACTAGAGTTAATGAAAATAGCTGTTCTCAAAGGGCTGAGGAATTTGATTTCCTCAGTGCCTGGTTGCCTGATGCACCAACGGGGGCCCCTTGTTAGAAATCCTGACAGAGACACAAACTCCTGCTCTCCAGGGTATTTCCCTCTAAGCTGTGATGGGGCAGACAAGACACGAACAAGGACATTAGCTGAAGTCTGGCCATGGCATAAACATGGAGCCTAATGCTGGTCTCTCCCACCTGTACACACCCTTTTGCTTCTTCCATGAATCCTCTGGCACTTTAGAATCCCAGGGGCACACATTCAGCAGCTCTTCTTCTTCATTTTTATCCTTTCATTAACATTTTTGAGAGCTGTTTATGCCTGAGGCAGCCTTGACAATTGTCTTCATCTTACAAAGTCACACTTTTCCCAGGAAGTGAGCTGCTTAAACATCGGTACAAATGTAGATGCTTCCAGGAAACAATTGCTTCCTTCTTGCCTTTGTTCGTGTCAGGAATCAGTGATTTTTTTTTTTTTTTTGCTGAGAAAAGTAATGAACAGAAAGAAGGCCACATGAAAGGAAAAGCTCAGAGACTGGCCCTTCAGGATGAATTAAAATCAAGAATGACCAAAAAAAAAAAAAAATCAATGAGGCTGTATGCTGACTATTCCCTGGATAATAGGCAGGGTGTTGGCATAGACTGAGGTTCGTGAGACTGTACAGGAGACAGGGATCAAGACCATCCCCATGGAAAAGAAATGCAAACAAGCAAAATGGCTGTCTGGGGAGGCCTTACAAATAGCTGTGAAAAGAAGAGAAGTGAAAAGCAAAGGAGAAAAGGAAAGATATAAGCATCTGAATGCAGAGGTCCAAAGAATAGTAAGAAGAGATAAGAAAGCCTTCCTCAGCGATCAATGCAAAGAAATAGAGGAAAAGAACAGAATGGGAAAGACTACAGATCTCTTCAAGAAAATTAGAGATACCAAGGGAACATTTCATGCAAAGATGGGCTTGATAAAGGACAGAAATGGTATGGACCTAACAGTAACAGAAGATATTAAGAAGAGGTGGCAAGAATACACAGAACTATACAAAAAAGATCTTCACGACCGAGATAATCATGATGGTATGATCACTCACATTTCTGCTTTATTGGCTATGCCAAAGCCTTTGACTGTGTGGATCAAAGTAAACTGTGGAAAATTCTGAAAGAAATGGGAATACCAGACCACCTGACCTGCCTCTTGAGAAATCTGTATGCAGGTCAGGAAGCAACAGTTAGAACTGGACATGGAACAACAGACTGGTTCCAAATTGGGAAAGGAGTATGTTGAGGCTGTATATTGTCACCCTGCTTATTTAACTTATATGCAGAGTACATCATGAGAAACGCTGGGTTGGAAGAAGCACAAGCTGGAATCAAGATTGCCGAGAGAAATATCAATAACCTCAGATATGTGGATGATGCCACCCTTATGGCAGAAAGTGAAGAGGAACTAAAAAGCCTCTTGATGAAAGTGAAAGAGGAGAGTGAAAAAGTTGGCTTAAAGCTCAACATTCAGAAAACGAAGATCATGGCATCTGGTCCCATCACTTCATAGGAAATAGATGGGGAAACAGTGGAAACAGTGTCAGACTTTATTTTGGGGGGCTCCAAAATCACTGCAGATGGTGACTGCAGCCATGAAATTAAAAGACGCTTACTCCTTGGAAGAAAAGTTATGAGCAACCTAGATAGCATATTGAAAAGCAGAGACATTACTTTGCCAACAAAGGTCTGTCTAGTCAAGGCTATCATTTTTCCAGTGGTCATGTATGGATGTGAGAGTTGGACTGTGAAGAAAGCTGAGTGCCAAAGAATTGATGCTTTTGAACTGTGGTGTTGGAGAAGACTCTTGAGAGTCTCTTGGACTGCAAGGAGATCCAACCAGTCCATTCTGAAGCAGATCAGCCCTGGGATTTCTTTGGAAGGAATGATGCTAAAGCTGAAACTCCAATACTTTGGCCACCTGATGAGAAGAGTTGACTCATTGGAAAAGACTCTGATGCTGGGAGGGATTGAGGGCAGGAGGACAAGGGGACGACAGAGGATGAGATGGCTGGATGGCATCACTGACACAATGGACGTGAATCTGAGTGAACTCCGGGATTTGGTGATGGACAGGGAGGCCTGGCGTGCTGCGATTCATGGGGTCACAAAGAGTCGGACATGACTGAGCAACTGACTGGAACTGAACTGGCGTAGAAATATATATGCTGGGATCCATTTTTTTTTTCAAATTTCCTAATTCTGATGCCACTTTCAAGGTGATCCAATAACATAGTCTGATGTGGATATGGTATGGGGAGCTTTTGTTTGTTTGTTTTAGACTGGTGTTCAGGAGCCTCTACCTTATTTCGAGCTCCCGTCCTTATTAACTATATGACCCTGAACAGGACATCCCTTCTCTGAGCTCTGTTAGCTCCCCTACAAAAGAAGTCAGCCCTGATTTCCACCCCAGATTTTCTGATAGCTCGTTGCAGTTCTCAAACCACATTCACAGTCATCGTTTCTTCTTGCTTCTACTCTCCATAGCAACTCTAGTTAGGAAAGTAGGCAGGCTAGGGATGACTCTTGTGTTACTTTTAAGGACCCTGTGCCAGCAAAGGTTAGGTGTGGCCTCCTTGGCAGTCAAGTGCAGGCCTCCTGCCTTGGATTCCAGGGCCACCCCACTGCCTTGGCTGCTGTCCACGCCTGTCCTCCCCACGCTGGACACTCTGCAGCAGCCCACCACCCTACCCTGTCACAACTGGACCAACTAGTAGCCAGTGGCGCAGGAGAGGTGGCCACAGATAATTGCCCTTGAGGAACTGAAGGAAACCGACTTTTAACCCTGTGCAGGTCTGAACTTTAGGGACAGAATCTGGGTCCTAAATCTTGCTTGTCTTCTGAGCAAAGAATTGTAATTATTTTTCATCAAAGTATAGTTGATTTACAATGTGGTGCTAATTTCTGCAATATAGCAAGATAATTCAGTTGCATGCACATATATATATACATTTATATAACATATATATATACATTTTTATGTTTTTTCCATATGGCTTATCACAAGATATTGAATAGAATTCCCTTTGCTATACAGTAGGATCTTGCTGTTTATTCATCCTATATATAATACTTTGCATCTGCTAATCCCTAACTCCCAGTTCGCTCCCTCACTGCCCTGCCCCTTAGCAAAGACAAGTCTGTTCTCTGTGTCTGTGAGTCCAGGAATCTAGTTATTAACATGTGCGTGCATGCTAAGTTGTTCAACTCTTTGTGCCCCTATGGAGCCTGTTGGGCGCCTCTGTCCATGGGGATTCTCCAGGCAAGAACGCTGGAGTGGGTTGCCATACCCACCTCCAGGGGATCTTCCCGACCTAGGGATTGAACCCTCATCTCTAATGTCTCCTGCATTGCAGGTGGGCTCTTTACCACTGAGGAACCGCAAGGTTTAGATCCCTGGATGGGGAAGATCCCCTGGAGAAAGGAACTGGCAACCCACTTCAGTATTCTTCCCTGGAAAATTCCATGGACAGAGAAGCCTGGTGGGGTAGCAAAGAGTCAGATAGGACTGAAGCAACTTAGCACACACACAGAGCCTCAATTAAATGTCCCCGGGATCTAGTGTTATCATTAGAATGGAGGGCCCCAGTACAGTTGCAAGTAGCAAAGGGTTCTGTTGCCGACTTGAGAGCTGCAGAGGGTCAAGGGCACGGCGGTGCTAAGACCTCCCGGCGCAGGCGCAGCAGCCTCGGGACCGAGCCGTCGGGTCACCCTTCCCCGTGGGCAGCGCGTTCCCATCGGGCTTCTCCTTCTTTGCAGTTGACTTGGAGCAGGTTCTGGAGCTGGATTCCCTGGAGTACCTGGAAGCGCTGGAGTGCGTGACGGAGCGCCTGGAGAGCCGCGTCAACTTCTGCAAGGCGCACCTCATGATGATCACCTGCTTCGACATCACCTCCCGGCGCCGCTGACCGGAGCCGCCCGGCCCGGCCCTCGCTCCCGAGCCGCAGGCAGCCGCGCTGGGCCGGCCCTTAGTGCCGGCGCCGCTCAGAGACCACGGAAGGAGGACGAAGGTTGGTGGCAAGTCTGGAGTGAGCGTGGAGCGGAAGGCGAGTTTTTCTTTTGTTTTCTGTAGGGACGGTGCAGACGCCAGACACGCAGGAGAGGAGCGAATGATGGGAAGCCCAAGGGACGTGGAAGCCCCCGTGAGACTGAAAAAGCACTTTGAGGAACTTTGAAGAACTTGTTTGTACATAAGAACTGCTGGCAAAAGAGACCTCCCTCTTCTCCTGGTTTGTGAGAAAGGGCGAGAGCGGACATGGGATTGTTGTGGAAAGTTAAAACAAAACAACAACAGGTTTCCCCGAATGACTGATTAAGTGCCTTGCAAATCTTTGTTATTATCCAAACGTTTATGTTGATATTTTCTTGTGTACAGATGGTGCTAGTCAAGATGAAAACAACAACATGAACAACAAAAAAAAATCGAACACATTTTTGCAATGTATTTACAGCTCGTTTTCTCTTGGTGTTTTAGCCTATTTCTGACTTGCTATTTCTAAGTAAGTTGTGTTTGTAGAGCTCTTTCCTAATCAGTATTGCATATGAATAAATGTTAACTGTCTGCTATGGTTCTGCTGGGAAGGCCACTCAAACAGAAGCTAGAGACTTCTGGGCCCAAGCCAGTGTGTTTCCAGGGACGGTTGGAACCGCAGGTGATGCGCATTGCCACCTCCCACCAGTGGCAGGGTCAGAGGGCAGACTTGGAGGTCGATTATGGAGCAGGCGCACGTGAGCTTGAGAGAAATGGGTGTGTCTTCAGGGGGAAAGGAGCCTCTATGACCCTGGCCCTCCTTACCCTTTGAGTGGAATGTTTGTGCTGAATAGTTTCCCCTCCAAGTCCTGAGGCACTCAGTTCAGTTCAGTTACTCAGTCATATCTGACTCTTTACATGTCCTGAGGCACGTAAGACTGGTTCCTTTTTACCCATGAAGCTGGGGTCCTCAACAACATTTTTCATATTCATTTTTATTCCAAAGATTCTGGATCTAAAGAACACTTGAACCAGTTCAACGGAGCCATATTTTTTGTTCCTCAGTTTTGCAAATTTATTAGAGCAGAGGATTTTTCCCAGTCTGGAGACCTTCTTGGACTTGTAAATGCTCAGAAATGGAAGTAGTATTGGTCCAGAACAAGGAAGGATGGGGGGCGGGGTTACAAAACTTTTCTGTTGTCCAGAGTGCTATTTAATGCAAGAAGTTCCAGTCCTTTTGAACAAAAGCCTCCATACCAAGAAAGGACCAGGCCTCTCTGCTCAACCTTGACACCTGAAGGCAGGGAAAGGTTTCCTATCATACATTACACACCTGTGGGGGCCAGGGTTTCATGCATGTGGGTGTACAAGGCTTGACTCAAGGAACTTTGGACTTTATTCTCAAATTGAGATGTCCATCTCTGCCACAATTCTCTTAGGGATTAGTATACCCATTTTAGTGATGGAAACCCAAAGCATGGAGTGGTCCAGGGATTATCTAATAACAGCTGTGCAACAGCAGGGTGTTTACCTACCTTCCAGTCAGGGCCTTCTTCCAGGCCTCTCTAGCCAGGCCACTGATAGACGTGCCCAGGATTTTCCAGAGTATTGTTCTTTTTGACCTCAAATGCAACATAACTTCATGAATTTATTTCCAGGCGAGGCAGTCCTGGCTAGCTGACTCCTCAGCCCCAACTGCTCCCCAAGGAAAAAGAACAATTGCATTTGTCAATGCTCCTTTGTACATATGCAGCCCAGCATAGCTGGCTAAACAACTGGCAAAGCTTATTGAACCCAGTAAATGGGAACCGAAGTCTTGTGAGCTTCATAGTGCAGCCCTTTACTGGTCAGAACAGGGCACAGACAACCCCCTAGACTAGGAGCCAGCTTCTGTCTGGCTTTACGTTCAATTCAAACTTGCTCCTATGGCACCGTGCACACAGAAGCTATGCTCCATCTGATAGCTAACACGGGCTAAAATATAGTGAGATGTTACTCCAGAATGGATGGTTTCCCCCTCCTGTTTAACAAGTCACCTTGGGAGAGGCAGGCCACCCCCATCCTAACCCCATTCTGCAGGGCAGCCCCATGATTCTTGGGCTGGGGTGTGCTCTGGCCTCTGCACTTGCGTAAATGAACTTGTTAAACAGCAGCCTTAATGGAAATAGCTGGACCCCAAGAGATGTCAACCTGTTGAATTTGTTTGGATTTTCCACTTGGCAACCCTTTGTTTGCTGGCTTGAAATATACTATTTCATGGAAAGCCTTTGATTGAAGGACTGTCAAAGGGATCTTTCTCTTTGTTGGAAACATACACATTTGATTAGTAATCAGTGTCCTTAGCTTTTGCCCTGGCCGTATCTTCCCCACAGGTTACTTCACTGAGCTGAGTTCCTTAATAGACCAGCAAGGGGGCCCTCGTGCCTTTCCTGGAATGAGACTAAGTAGAAACATCTACAGGAATTTCAAATCTTGATCAGTGAAATCTTTCCTAGGGGTAATGGCCTTCAGTTTGCATCCTGCCTAAACCTGCTTTATATGTAACAACTTTGTGAGATAGCAAAGGGTTGAATAAAACCACGAGCTCTCTTGCCAAGTCAGATTGGCCTCTTAAAATGCCACACCATTGAACTTCTCGCAGGCTGCTGTTGGCCATGGAGTAGGGTGAGCGACTTGGCATGGAGGTTGTGCATTCTGACTTTTTCCTTTTTTTTTTTTCTGTTCTGACCTAAGTCAGCTACAAACAACATACCAAGTATTGATGAACTCTGTGAAGAAATCATGAATTTTATGCTATCATGTGATTGCTCCTGGTTCTATCAGTTGATTGTACAGCTGATCAGCTGTCGTGCAGCAGTTCTAGTAACCGAAGAACAACTTCATTCAATGACCAAATGTGAAGTGGTCCAGGTCCCCTTGTGGTTTTGATGACAGATAACCTAGGAAGGCAAAGAGAATGTCAAAGAACCCATTATTCTATTATCCACAAATGAAAGGCTCAGAAAAATATTTACTTGAAATTAGCATCTAGAAGCCTTGATTCTTTGTCTGAAATCGTCTTCCCTCTCCAAAGTTCAGCTCAGTGTGAGGTGGAAGCATTAGCACAAAACTCAGAGCCCGAAAGGGGAATAGTGACGTTGTTCCCTAGGAGTAAATCCATAGTGCATCTCACGATGGTGTTTCATGTTGCCACAGAGTGAGAGTTTGCTTTATCCTGGGCTTTCAAGCCGCACCTGAGAGCTGGAACCTTTGATCTTCTCATCCTTGAATTCCCCTCTACATCATGGGGAAGCTGTCGCTAACTTTCATCTCTTCCAGACTTGAAATTGAAACACCCCGTCTGTTGTTTTCTCTGCAGTTGCTATTCTGAAGGTGGGGAGCTTGAGATGCGGAAGCAGAAGTCGGTCCTGTGTTGACTCAGGTGGGGTTCATACAAGAGATCCCAAACTGGGGGGAGAAGGAAGCTGCGATAAAACGCTATGCAGCCCAGAGTGGGGAATTCAGCAGGCAGGAATTTGGCCATTTGTCATAAATTAGTCTTAAACTTGAAGTCTGTGTTCCTGGAAGGTGGCAGTGACTTCATTGTAGCCGCAGAAACCATCCAGGGCTGTGGTTCAAATAGTCTGACTCATACATATGTATCTTACACTGGTTCTCGGATTCCTGTTCATTTTGAGCAAAAGACCGTTTATGGGCTTCAGGTGCTGATCGTGAGTTTTGGTTACTCCGTCAGCCATTATCACAGGTGTTACTATTCAAAAGCAGCTGTCTGACTTGGGTTTCTTGGGATGGAGGTAGAGCTTGCAAGAGCCTGGGCTTTTGTTAAGCTCTCTGTCCACACAGTTGTCTCTGTCATTGGCCACTGCTGATGTGTAATCAAGGCTCCCACCACGAATAACGATGTGATGAATGTTTCTAAATTCCCTATTCCATAAAGGGTTTGGGCCGTAACAGACATTACTGAAGATGAGTTAATTTCAAAATGGAAACTAGAAGAATTGATGAATTTACTCATTGTGCTTTTCCTGCTGGAATATTAGCCCCACTCTTAGAGCACATATTAAAAGGTTTCCTGACTTTTAAAGGCAATGTATTTTAAACCCCGAAACCATGCCTGTAAGAAACATGTTGAAAGCCCCATTCTTGATGAGTTGATGCTGGATAAACCATCCATTGGCACTGGTCCTGGGGCCTGCCTGCTGCCCCCACCCAGGCAGTACTGCCTATCTTCCCTCATAGAGGACGCTCTTCAGCAGTGCCACACTGAAGCATGACTGCCTAAGGGAGGCCAGTGCAGCCCGCTTTCCTCTGTGCCCAATGAAGCAAAGCTGACACTCAGTCTCACCGACAACTGTCAGCAAATGGTCTAAGTTTTTTTTGGGGGGGTGGGGGGCTAGTGGGAGGACAAGGTGATAGAATATAGTGTTCCTTTGGATTCTAACCTCTCTTTCTCTTCCTCCAGCAAAGATCTGTTGACATTTCTGGGTAAAATCTTGCAAATTGTGTCACTTAACAATCATCCTGAAAAAATACATACCTGTTCCAAACTGTTTGTCATTTCCAGATTAAAGCATCATTCCAATCCAGGAGAGGCTCATTTCTCAAAAAATAAATAAACAAACACAAAACTTTTTTGCACAATTTTAGAGGCTACTTATCCCATCCCTAAACAAACACATTCTGCTTTTTGGTGGCCCCCCCTCAGAACCAGAGATGATGTCATAATATCAGAGACATAGTGGTGCTTGAGGTGGTATCAAGGCTTCAGTGCATATAATTAATATTCTCTAAATGCATTTCCCAGTGTCTGTATGTGTATTAGAGTGAGTCCTGAAGTGCGGGCCCAGGCACATCTATTTTATATAGATAGAGAAATTACCTTCAAAACGAAAGAGGCTCACTGTTTCATTCCCCATACTGCTCACCAATACCCCACATTGTCATATTCACTTTATGGAGAAGTGATAATTTATTTGTAAACTCGGGCTGCGGTTTTGTAGCATTGCTTGTGTTTTATATTATTTATACATCATGGTTGGAAATGCGATCCAAGTGCTGTGCATCGAGGTGTACGTTTGGTGCATCTGCCTATGGCTGTTTGTTCGCCTCACTCTAAGAAAGCTCCATTAACAGAGACACAGGTACCAGAAAGGAAAGAGAAATCAATCAGGAGAACAGGGACTAGGGTCCAATCCTCGAAGTACAGGACTGAGTTCAAAATGTAGTTTGTTTCTATAGTAAGTAAGTAGCTGAAAGGGAAAAGATCCTTTCCTTTTGAACTTGATGATAATGGACTTGGAAAGCAGCCTCCACAGGCCTTAGTGAGAGAGGATCCAGCCTCTTCCTGCTGGTCCCACACTAAATTTCTGAAAAGTGCAGACAGTATTAGGTTCCAACATTTCCCTGAGAAACCCCAGAACCCCCGGTGTTCCTAAAGGGGGTTTGGAAAAGGAACCTGAAATCCCTTACCTTGGAGATATATATATACATATATATATATATAGTACATGTTCTTTTCTGGAGAAACCAAAGCACTTTAGTGAGTCTTAAAACCCATAATACTTAAGGCATCTTGTCCCCTCCCTGGATCCCCGAGAAGCTGGGAGGGGCTGGGGGCTCAGTAGTCTCATTTGAGAGGCAGCTAAACCTAGGAGAAAAAGCCTTGAGCTTGGGCTAAGGAAGCCAGTCTCCGGGTCTGGTTTCCTCACTCGCTATGCAACCTTGGGCAAGTCGCTTCACTTTGCTGGGCCTGTGGCTCGGCGATGGAAGATCGGGGGTTATATTAGCTGCCCATCTGGGATAGTGTAAAGAGAAAGGTATGGGAAGTGCTTTGAAGAGATGAAAGCTCTGCATTGGAGCTGGGGATAATCATTTTAGATGAAGAAACTGAAGTCAATAGCTAACGACTGGCCCAAGTTCACAGAGCAGGTTTATAGCAGAACCGGGATCTGAGTCCAGCATTTTGGACTCTGCCCACAAGGTGCTGTTGTACCAGGCGTGTGATATGTGGACACCCACCACACTGAGGGACTGACGTGTGTGTGTGCACGGGGGCGTATACGGATGCATGTGTACAGAAGGTATGTGACATGGTGGAAGAACATAGGACAGAAAACCTGGGTTCGAACTCCAGTTTTGACCATAGTCCTATGGCCTTGGATATATTACCCAACTTTTCTGGAACACAGTTTTCCAATCTGTAAAATGAAGACAGTGTGCTAAATGATCTTTGTGGTTCCTTCAGCTCTAGTCATGTATGTATGTGTATATAAATATGCTAATCTGTAGAAATGGGCCAACTTGAAAATTGGAGACAAGACCTGCCCAAGTGCATTTATTGTGTCAGAAACAGTGAATTCATAAACAATTCATAAAATCTTTTTTTAAATTCAATGGTGGTATTTAATGTCATTGTGTTAAATTCACTATTTGGATAAAAGATTGGTGCCATTTTAAAAATGAAGTTCTTAGCTTACAAGTGTTTGCTGTTAAAAACTTTTAATAAAATTTGTTAAAAGTCAGAAATTCAACTATTCTGTACTTGGGTAGGTCCCAGCAGCCTATTTGCAAACAGGCTGGTTTTGTGTATGGGCCTTCACATAGCGATAAAAGAGTTAACTGTTGGCTTGATCTTGATAAAATGTGAGCAGGCTACCTGGAGAACAGTCTGGAAATGAAAGTTATAGTTCTCAAAAACTGGTGACATGATTTCATTAAGCTGTGTGCCATTTCCAGTGTGAAGACATTGTTTGCTGGCTACGATCTCTGACTTTTTGTGGCATATGAGGTGTAAAATGTTGTCGAAAAAGAATCTGGTGTTTAAAAAGAATCAACCTATGGTGGCATTAAATGTTCACTTTTCTCCTGCTCAGAGTCATGAATTCCTCTCTCCAGTTTATCCTTCTGAACAGAGGAGGGAACAATTCAAGGTCCGGGGCAAGGGCATCTCACTAGAGCAACACCTTGGCTGAGGACTTCCTCCCAGGCCCCTGGGCCTTCCTAGGATGAAGCCTGTCTCCTCCCATTGTGGGGCTGGCCCCCAACAAGTTCAGAAGCTCAGGCAGGGGTGAGTGGATGTGGGGCTGAGTCCTGCATCCCTGAAAGTCTGCAGGTTAATGATCACACATGAAACATGTCAAGAAGTTAGGTGTTGATGTGGTGATGGCTTTGTTGGCCTATGGACTCCGTCTCAGTCCAGTGCCTCTGGGACTGATACAGAATAGAGGCCTTGACAGTCATGAAGACTGCTTGGGCCTGGACACACAGGCCCTTGTCACAACTGTGCTGTTCTCACCTGTAACTAGGTATACTCAGGTGAGAAAGCAGGAACAGGTCAGAAACTGGAAGAAGGCCTGCCAATGAATTGTTCTTGAGGGTCCCCCATCCTCAAGAACAGTCTGGTGCCTTCCACTGAAGGTATTCCCCTGGGCAGCATGAGACACTTCTCGATGGTGGTAACCCCTCCATCCAATGAATGAGTGCTCTGCAGTCTGAGAGAGAGGGCAACAACCACTCCTAGCAAATCACACTCATTGTTCCTGGCATGGCGTGCTCTGAATCCTTGTCTCCTGCTTTACCGAGCCAGCCTGGACACACACAGCTCCCATCCACCTGCTCCTCTTGTCTCCACATCCTACACTGGACCTTTGTGGGCTCACTTTGGGCCACTGTAGCAGAAGTCATAAGTTCTTAAGAAGCCAGGAGTCATAAGGGTTTTCTAGACAAAATGCCTTCAATAGAAGAGCTGGTGGAGGGGATACCTAGCCCTGGCCGTCCCCTTGGAGTAAAGAGACCATAAAGACAGCACCTAGAACTGCTTCTAACCCCTCGCTCTTCCCTCAAGGGAGGACTACCAAATATGTGATCTTATTTGTTGTTTAGTCTCTAAGTCATGTCCAACTCTTTCATGACCCCATGGACTGTAGCCCGCCAGGCTCCTCTGTCCGTGGGATTTCCCAGACAAGGATATTAGAATGGGTTGCCATTTCCTACTTCAGGGGATCTTCCCAAAACCCAGAGATTGAACCTGCCATCTCCTGCATTGGCAGGTGAATTCTTTACCACTGAGCTACCGGGGAAACCCATGATCTTACGCGGATTTGTCTCCTAAACCATTAAGCTCTCCAAATTGTTATTAACGTAACTGTTATGTTTTTCGTCCTTTCCATCCTGCCTTTTGGTCTCAGGGAGGACATAATGACTGTGTCTATCATGGGAGCATGGCACACTCCTGCAGACTTGGGGACTGGAAGGACATAAAAACCAAAGCAAGGTGACACCGCCTTCCAGCAGCAGCAGACCAGGCCATTGCTACATCTGCGTGGAGAAAATGCTGCCCTGTCTCACTTAGGGCCCACGGCAATGTCTGATCTTCCAGCTGAAGGTTTTGTTTCCAGAAAACCTTTATAAACATACAGAGCACTTGAATGTAAACACATTGGCCTGTCAGCAGCCAGTGTACCTAGCACCAATGGGTGTCTCTTGTTCTTCTATATCCCCAGGGTCTAGAACAGCATCTTGAATGTGGCACTCAAACAATACTAATTGGATGCATGAGTGAATGAGTGAAAGGGTCACCTTTGGAAGAAGAGGGGACAGAAGACTCCTGGGCAGAAGTGTGTGGAAATGTCAGACTTCTTTAACAAAAGAAATGAAGGTCTGCAAACACCTCTTTGGGCATGAAGTCCGTAATTACAATCTGCACCAGGCCCGCACCAGGCAAACTGGAGCCCTTGCTTACCAGACACACAGCCCTGATTTCCCCACCACTGAGCAGCCTTGGCCTTTGGGCCTCCTAGAGATAGAAGAGTAGCATTCAAGCACATGGATGCCTTCTCACCATTTACAAAGTAACCATGGGACAAATCTTCAGTGAGGGCTTGCTTTGTCTCAGACACTGCTGGGGCTGAAAACAAAACAGACTCCAGCCTCCAAGAGCTCAGTAAGCTGGCAATACCAGCTGGCAAACAGAAACCCCATTATAAACAGGCAAACACAGTTCCCCTCAAGGTAGGGTGACGGTTTCTCCTGCCAGCCCCCACCACATTCCCCTTTGCATCTATTTGGAACCTGGGGCCAGACCTCACCTCCAAAAGAATCTTCTTGGGCCCAAGATTGGGAGGACAAGGAGGGGGCAAGGATGGAGAGCAGAAAAGTATGGATCACCCTGCAAGTCACCTTATTTCTCCTATGGAAGTTCACTCCCCATGGGGTCCCAGGCTGGCCCAGCCCTAAACCTGTCTGCTGAGGCTTGTCATCCCCGGGGCTGCTCAGCTGAGTCCTCTAGCCCTTGTTCGGAAGCCTTCTCCCTGCACTTACCAAGAGTCTGAAAAGAATCCAGGAGGGGTTTAGGAGTGAGGGATAGATTGTTCCCCCCAAGCCAACATGGCCTCTCTATCTGGGGAAGAGACCTGGAGGTCACCTGAGGAAGTTGCTCTGGGAGCTCCCGGTCCACCTGTGTGCTGGGTAATCCACATATTTTTTGAGTTGCTTCCCTGGTGGCTCAGATGGTAAAGAGTCTGCCTGCAGTGCCAGAGACCTGGGTTTGATACCTGGGTCAGGAAGATCCCCTGGAGAAGAAAATGGCAACCCAGTCCAATATTCTTGCCTGGGAATTTCCATGGATGGAGAAGCCTGGAAGGCTACAGTTCATGGGGTCACAAAGAATCCGACATGACTGAGTGACTTAACTCTCTCTCTCCCCCGCTTATTTTTTTGTTTGTAATTGTTAAATTGCCCTTGATCTACCCATCCTTGGACACCTTCCTTCCATAGCAGTCCCAAGTCCAGATGTGTATGTTACATTGTCTTGTGTGTGCTTGGAAGAAAAACTCGAAATAAAGGCTTTCCACCAAACCACAGAGCTCCATCCACAAACCCCAAGTTCCCTGAAGAGCCAGCAAGAAAAAGGCTTAAAAAAGAAAAAAACTAGGATTTTGAAAAGCTAGAAATAGAAAATAAAAATTATCTTTAATCTCACTTCAGAGAACCACTGTGATAATAGACACACAAAAACACCTGTACAAATACTGGCTAATCATAGACTTAACCCTTTTTCAAAATTTGCTTTCCTCCTCCTTAATAATCTTACCCTGTAGCTCAATCAGTAAAGAAGCTGCCTGTGATGCAGGAGACCTAGATTCAGTCCCTGGGTCAGGAAGAGCCTCTGGAGAAGGGAATGGCAATCCACTCCAGTATTCTTGTCTGGAGAATCCCTGGACAGAGGAACTTGGTGGGCTACAGTCCATGAGGTCGCAAAGAGTCAGGCACAACCGAGCGACTAACACTACTACCACTAATAATCCTACGGTGCACATTTATTTCCCCAGTCAAGAACATGTGTTCTTACAACTAATGTTTAATGGCTCCTGAATATTCCATCGGGTGGATTAACCATCATTTCGGTACTACCGTTCCTTGCTATTGGACCTTAAAATTGTTTCCACTTTTTTTGGTATAAATTACATTACAATAAACATATTGAACATAAATCTCTTTTTTACATCTCTGGCAAGTCTCTTGGGATAAATCCCTAGAAGTGATTCCTCCCAAGAGGAATCCAAGATTACAAGGTGTTTTATACACAGAGAGTGGCCATGTTTTAAACCAACATTATAAGGCATTTTATACACATGGAGAGTAAACTGAACAATTTAAAGCCCTCCTCCAATGGCCCCATTTACAGTCATCTCTTCCTCTCTAAATTCCTATTTCATTGACTCAATTACTTGTTCACCCCACAAATATATATCAAGACGTTCCAAAGTGGGATGAGTTCTTGCTCTAAGATGCAACAAGTCCTTATACATTCCTTTGTATCTAATGGAAGAAAAATGTATCTGTCTCTGTATTAGGCTCTGGAGGTATAGCAGAGACAAAACTTAACTCCAGCCTTCTTAGGTCTTCTGCTGTTCCTTAGAATTAAATTGACACAAGACAGATTTACAGAAGAAACACATATTTATTTAATATAAGCTTTATGTGCCACTAGAGCTTTCATTAAAAAAAAAAATGAAGATCCAAAGAAGTAGCAAAGCCTAAATGCTTTTAAACTCAGCTTTAAGAGAGGCAGCTGTGAAAACGGAACTAAAATATGTGGGGAGGCTAAAGGAAGATGAGTTATTTTAACAAGGCTCTACGTGCACTGTTCTCTCAACCTTGACTCCGCATCCCTGATGATAAGAACGTTTTTCTTCTCCTCGGTACTGGGAGGGCATCTTTCATAGGGGAGTTATATCTCCTGTTTTCAGGAAGAAAAGGGGGAGATCAGAATATACTTCTTACATCTGTGGTTTTTCAAGTGCCTTTAGTTCAAAATAACCCTCATGCTCAACTGGCATGTTGTGGGTGGCAGGTTCTTCAACTTTTCCAAGTGCAGATCTTTCTATGACCCATAGTGTCTAGCACAGTGCTGGGCATACAAGTGTTAGCACACAGAGGGTTTGGGTCATCGCTCTCAGAAAGGAACTCTTATATACATTATAAATATACACGTTTGGGGAACACTTCCCTGAGAAGCCAAGAGGTCACAAACCTGGGTGCTAGTTTGAGAATGGCATTCTGCGCTCAACTTTAAGGGGGTCAAGGGAGATCTTTGGGTTCAGATTCCGTGTCTGTGTAGAAGTGAATGTGTGGCCGAGGTCCCTTGGGCTGGTTCTGACAATGAAAGGAGACACTGTATGCAGAAGGATGTCAGAATCTGCTAATGCTCATCTGAGGTAAGCTGCTAGAGCGCCAGGCATTTAATAATTAGAACAAAGACCTTTCAGACATGCTTTCACTTCTCCCACCGGCTGTGCCTGTCATCCAGTGGCCTCGTTCAGCGCTGGTCCATTCGTTTATAACCCTCAGGGGCCTCCTCCTGTTGGAGTAGATGGGCTGTCTGGCCCCCACTCCCCAAACCCCGCTCCCAGGTGGGATGACTGATGAAGGCCCAGGTGGTGGGATTCTGCTGCACGTGTAACTTTTCTTTTGTCCCAGGTTCATAGCATCCTGCCTGCTCCCCGTCCTCAGTCACTCCGAGGAGAACCCCGTTCGAGGGGCACAGGCAGCTGCTCCAGGGGACATAAACTGCCAGCGCTTCCCTGAGCGATGGGGACACAGGATCAAGTGGAACCCCAGACCCAAGGCCTCGCTCCAAACGTCCTGCTGGATGCAGGTACAATCCCCTCCCCCCACCAAGGATGGTTCAGTTTGTTTCTCAAGTCGACCACATACCTTCAATCTAATATTACTAAGAAAAACAATTTCAAAATGCCTTAGCTATCAATTCACGAGCCCCCCTGGTTTGATTCAGGTGATGAGATTTAAACTGATTACTGTGCTGTGTGGCTCTGAGTCTTCACGTGCTGGCTAGCCATTCCTGGCGGATGGTTCCAGACTTCGCTGCAGAAGCTGACTACCCCTGAGGTGTTCCCTGCAGCTCCCGCGAACCCCGGTTCGCAAAGAACGCTTTAATGTACTGGAGCAACCCCGCGAGCACGGTCTGCAGGCGCATCCCCGGGGCGGTCAGGCCACTCTGCGCACGCGCAGCCTCTCGACGGTAGGGGGAGCTGCCAGGCCCGCGCCGCCCGCTTCTTCTGCGGCCAGCGCCCCCGGGGCGAGCAGAGGTGGTAATGGAGTCTTTGTCGAATACAAGTGAAAAATGAAGAATTACGGCTTGAGTCCGCACTGTGCACGCGCACGTGCCTGTCAGAGGAGAGACGATCCCACCCTGAACGAATGCGTGGCCGCCGGGGACTCCGCCGCGGTTCCCAAAAGTGATGGGCGCGCGGCGCCAGGGTCCCGGCTCAGTCGGGCGGAGGGCGGGTCCGGGCCGGGAAGAATGGCAGTCTGCACGTGGACGCCGGGACTGCGCTTCGCAGAGCACAGCGATCCACCGTGTGCCTCGGCGCCCTCGGAGGTGCTGGTCACCCAGACCCCGCGGGACTGTGCAGCTGCCCTCTGCTTGAGCAACTTCAGTGCTGTTTCCAAGACACACCAGCTTCAGGCTGCTGATCCTTCTGGAAAGTTTTTTAACTGTGGAGGAGAAAGGAAACGTTTTAGCTTTAGAAGCTGGAACTGCCTCAAGGGCAAGGCAAAAAAGTGAGGGGACTGGAGGTAAGAAAGGTTCAGAAACTGAGGGGAGATCAGTTTTACCTTCTCCACAGCCTCTCTCAGCCCCCTGGGCCCTGCCTCTTGAGTTTCCTTTTCTGGACACCTGAAAACCTGAACTGATTTTACAGCTTTCCCACCCCCTCACCCCAACCACCCCCCCTCCCCCGGCTCCGTCTCCCCGCCTTTGCCAACTGTTTTCACCTGGTGGCTGTATCTGAGGCGGCAGGGGTAGGCAATAATTTTATCATCCCAGTCCTTCTCCACTTCACTCAGCTGTGTGCTGGGTGGCTTCAGTCATGTCCGATTCTGTGTGATCCCATGGCCTGTAGCCCTCTAGGCTCCTCTGTCCGTGGGAATCTCCAGGCAAAGATCCTGGAGTGGGTTGCCATTTCCTCCTCCGGTGATCTTCCCGACCAAGGAATTGAACCTGTGGCTTTTATGTCTCCTGCACTGGCAGGAGGTGTTTTGTTGTTGTTTTTTTAACCATTCGCCCCACCTGGGAAAACCACTTCACTCAGTATCACGTGCTTTTTTTTAATAGACAAGGAAGGCCGTTCTGTAAAAGGCCAAAATGAGTGCCTTAGATGCGCTATGCCAGCCTGGAGAAAGAGAAGGGAGCGACTTGAACCCTCAGGCTTCTCGCACTTCGCATGAGGTCACCTGGTTTGTCCGTGTCTCCCTCTGGCTGCGCCTCAGCAGATAACTGGGGACTTTTCGGTTCAGGAGTTCTTGGCAGGGAAGGAGGCTTCTCCTTGTCCCTGATTGAGCGTTTCGATTCACTCAGGCACAGACAGGCCGAGGGGCTTTGCGCCACAATACACCTCCCTGTAGCCTCCTGAGCCATCTCAGGCTCCAGGCCAGTGGCAGCCCCTCTTACCGGCCCCAGCTCATGATTTAAGCATGGCTCAACCCCTGCGTACTCCTGTGTGACCCACAACAGTGAACAGGCATCCTTTTTCCGTATGTACACACATCCTATTGGTTCTGTTTCTCTGGAGAACCCTGACTAATACAGGCTGCCTCCCACCATGACTGTGGAACTCCATTCTCTCTAATAAGAGCTCCCTTTGGGAGAGCTCAATAAGAAAAAAGAAAAACCCTCATTAGGACTGTCCACAGGAGCAGTGACTACGTGAACCCTAATTACTGCACCCAATTTATTCTTTTCTGGTTGCAAAGGAAGGAATCTCTAAGGTCCTTATTAAAACGTAGGACACTTCTAAAGAAAGGTAAATTGAAAAGGCTTGAGTCTTTTTTTTTTTTCTTTTGCATTGACAGGAACATATAAGATCCTAAGGGCTTCTGAACCCCAACCAGGTCAGCCCAGAATGGCTTCAGCCAACATGCCCCATGGAAGGGAAGAGGCGGTAAGTAGTAACTCATGTTTATAGAGCACTTTATACTGTACTAAGTGCTTTCATATTTGTTAATGTCTTTGATTTTCATCACCACCTCCTTTAGGTTAAGTATTAGCTCGCGTCTTTGGACAAGGACAAGTCAGAAGGTGAGAGAAAGGTAGGAAAAGCATTTGAAAAGAACAGAAAGGAGGACCTGCTTGTTGGTTCTTTCATGCACTCACTGTACAAATATTTATTGGTTATCACAGTGTGTCAGCTGGGGAGACAACAGTTAATGAGGGCAGTCATGGTCTTAAGTCCTTTATGAGCTTAGAGTCTAGCAAACATTTCTTCACTACCTGCCCTGGCAAAGCACTATTGGTGAAATCCAAGTGTGCATCAGCCTGCTTACTGGAAGGTTTTCCAGGTCTGAAAGGTACCCTCCGGTGAACTTCCTTGTCCCCTCTAGCGTACCTCTGCCTCAGTGATGGTCACTCTCTCTTCTGTTGTGGTTGCCTCTTTTATTATTTTTCTCACCAAGAGCAGGACCATTCCCTGCCCAGCCCAGCACAGTGTCTAGCCCGCAGTTCCTAAGCCATGTTTATCTACTGAAGACCTATTGTGAGTCATGCTTAGCAGCAATAACTGAGGCTGTAGGAAAGGAAGAAACCCAGGTCCTTTCCTCTAGGGATCTGGAGTCTAATGGGGAGAATGACAAATAGAGAAGCCATTATGTTGCTGTGATAAGTTTTGAGGGGAGTGAATAGATGCTTAAGCAGCACAGAGGTCTCCTTAGAACCATCAGAAAAAGTGAGCAGAAAGTTTCCAGGCGCATGGGGGGCGGGAAGGCAGAAGGCATTTGGCACAGAGTGAGTAACATGAGCACAGGGGCACGAGAGAACAGACTGCCAGGAGCTGGGCTTGGCTGCAGGGTAGGAGGCTTCTGGTAAGGTGGAGGAAGGTGAGGCTGGACGCCCTGTCAAAGGCCACAGGCTGACAAGCACAGGGACAAATGGTGGGCAGGGGTACTTGGTGCTGGTGGACAGTACTGAATCATTTTTGCCCTTTAACCCTCATGGCAGAAAAAAATGTCCTTCAGATATAAAATCACAAAATGTGTTGGAAGCAAACTCTGAAGTTATTTAGCCCAATTGTCACTGGATGCAGAGGTAATTTACCCGAAGTCACAGAGCTTATGGTAGAGACAGGACACAAGAAGTCTTCTGGTCTTTTTTACTAACATCCCACATCCTCAGGCAACAGCTGCAAGAATCTTTGTATCATTTAGAGAAAACTCTCAGGAACTTTAGGGTGTGTCAACAACTTAGTCTGAAATAATTCAGGAAAAAAACAATTTTTTTTTGTCCTGTACTTGCAACTCTTCTGGAATTTTGCGATTGTTTTTTCTTAAAAACCATTCCTAACAGAATGGTTAACGTATTAGTTTGCTAGGGCTGCAATAACAAAATACCACAGGCTTAAACAACTTACCCTCCTGGAGACTGGGAGACCAGTATTGAAGTGCTGGCAGGGTGGGTTTTCTCTGAAGGCCTCTCCCCTTGGCTTGCGGATGGCCACCCTCTTCCTGTATCCTCACATGATCTTTTCTCCATGCGCACACCCCTCTGATATTTCTTTGCATGTTCAAATTTCCTCTTCTTTTAAGGACAACAGTCAGATTGGATTAGGACCCATCCCTAATAGCCTCATTTTAACTCTGTCACCTCTGAAAAAGCCCTGTGTCCAAATGCAGTCATATTTTGAGGCACTGGGGGGTTAGGACTTCAACAGGCAAACTTGGGGAAGGAAGACAGAATTATCCCATAATAGTTAATTTCTTCACTTTCCTAACTCCTTTCTCACGCATGCTCGCTCGCACTCACTTGCTCTCTCTTGGGTCTATACCCTCTATTTCCTGGGAATTGGCAGTGAATCTCTAGAAGGCTTATCCTATGTCTTCAGCACCCAGGAAATGAGTACTTAGTGACAGAAAATCACACATCATTGGTTTGTCTGTTCTATGTCTTCACTACTGGGCAGTGAGCTCTGATGGGCTCTGCAGTGACTGTTTTCCAGTACACAGAACAGAGCCTTGCACAAAATAGACATATTCTCAGTGGTTAAATGCACTCAATAGTCACATATCACACAGCAGTTAATTTGACGTTTTTAAAGAAAAGCAGAAGAGCAAAAAGCTGAATAACATTTTTTAGATTAGTTAGAAATGTATATTCCATACATAAGAAATATGAACCAATAGAATGAAGTCCCAGAGTATCGTTTTCACATGTGCTTGCAATGTGATAAGTCCATGTTCCCTGAAGAATCATAAAAATTCACTAATCATCCAATATTTAACGTATGAGAAAACTACCTAAATCATGGGGGAATGTTGCTTGATGGAGCACAATCAACTTTTTTCTCTTACATTTGTTTCATATTTGTGATTGTAAATGCATGTGCAGCCACGTGAAATCAGTGTTAATATCTGGTTTCTACAGGAGGTTCTGAAATGATAGGAAGCCTGTCTTACTAGGATATTGCAAAACTCAGCACATTGCTGTGTACAGAGGATTCACATCGTGAAATACCTCAGAAACTAGTCTGTGGATGATGCTTGTTATTTTTACAGGTTTTGCTTAGTAACCCAGTCAGAGTTTCTCACGCTCTGTTATTCTAATGACACTGGTTTATCAAATGTAAGGAGTAAAATGCCTATAGCAGAACTAAAACAATCAGAGTGGTTAATGAAAGAGAGAGAGGAGAAGAGGGGAAAAGAATAGGAAGGGTGAGTAATTCCCATTCTCTCATAGGGGGTCATGTTTCTTAACTCAGCTATGAGGAAGTCCCAATTCATGCAAAAATAATTCTGTCTTTATTATTCCATGTCTATGGTGATTTGAGCCCTCCTTTTCTGAAGGGGAAAGAAAAGCATGTGTCTTAACAATACACTCCTCCTGTTCCCACTGAAGTGTTACGTTAGTGACCGTGTTTGATCGCAATATAACCTGGTTCAGACCCCCTGCTGGGCTCTTACAGACCATTGTTAATGCAGACTCCTTCAGGGGCTGTAATTTGGGATTCAATTTGCCATAAAATTGTCCTGAGTGTCACCTTGGTAATCGAAGATCATGTGACCCGTGAAACACATTGAACTGAAAGATGGCACCTCCTGAAAATTAATGTCAAATTGTTTCCAGTAGTAAAAAGGCCCTAGCCATTTTATGTGAAATGAATGTCGCTATATCTCAGAGCTGGTAAGGGGTTCAGAGGAGGATGCTCCACCCACATCCCTTGAGCTGGACCTGTAGGGTCTCAGAGCAGAGTCTTTACCATAAATACCTCAAGGCTCAGCACACAGACTGGTCAACCCAGCAGCCCCTCTGGGTTTGATGGTCCTTATCTTCTTTTTAACCAAAAATCTGCATGTGGTTTAGTAAAGGGTTTTTATTCTGATTGTACATATAAAGGCAGTTTAAATGTAAAGTCTGGGCAAACAAAAGTCATAAATAGATGTTGGATTTTGTCAGAAGCTTTTTGTGCATCTGCTGAGATGTGTATATGTTTTTTTTCTTGTGTGTTTATATGGTACATCACATTGATTGATTTGTGAAGAATCTTTGTATCCCTGGGATAAATCCCACTTGATCATGGTGTTCAGTTCAGTTCAGTTGCTCAATTATATCTGACTCTTTGTGACCCCATGGACTGCAGCATGCCAGGCTCCCCTGTCCATCACCAAATGCTAGAGCTTGCTGAAACTCATGTCCATTGAGTCGATGATACCATCTAACCCTCTCATCCTCTGTCATCCCTTTATCCACCTGCCTTCAATCTTTCCTAGAATCAGCGTCTTTTCCCATGAGTCAGTTCTTCCTATCAAGTGGCCAGAATATTGGAGTTTCAGCTTCAGCATCGGTCCTTCAATGAATATTCAGTACTGATTTCCTTTAGGATGGACTGGTTGGATTTCCTTGCAGTCCAAGGGACTCTCAAGAGTCTTCTCCAACACCACAGTTCAAAAGCATCAATTCTTTGCCACTCAGCTTTCTTTGTAGTCCAACTCTCACATCCATACATGCCTACTGGAAAAACCATACCTTTGACTAGAGGGGCCTTTGTTGGCAACTTAATGTCTCTGTTTTTTAATATGCTGTGTAGGTTGGTCATAGCTTTTCTTCGAATGGAGCAAGCATCTTTTCATTTTATGGCTGCAGTCACCATCTGCAGTGATTTTGGAGCCCCCCCCCCCCAATAAAGTCTGTTACAGTTTCCATTGTTTCCCTGTCTGTCTGCCATGAAGTGATGGGACCAGATGCCATGATCTTAGTTTTCTAAATGTTGAGTAAAACTCAAAAAAAAAAAAAAAAACCAAACAAGCCAACTTTTTCACTCTCCTCTTTCACTTTCATCAAGAGGCTCTTTAGTTCTTCTTTGCTTTCCTCAATAAGGGTCGTGTCATCTGCATATCTGAGGTTATTGATATTTCTCCTGCCAATCTTGATTCCAGCTTGTGCTTCATCCAGCCCAGGGTTTCTCATGACATACTCTGCATATAAGTTAAATAAGCAAGGTGACAATATACAGCCTTGATGTACTCCTTTCCCAATTTGGAACCAGTCCATTGTTCCATGTCCAGTTCTAACTGTTGCTTCTTGACCTGCATACAGATTTCTCAGGAGGCAGGTCAAGTGGTTTGGTATTCCCATCTCTTTAAGAGTTTTCCATAGTTTGTTGTGATCTACACAGTCAAAGGCTTTGATATATAGTCAGTAAAGCAGATATTTTTCTGGAACTCTCTTGCTTTTTCCATGATCCAGCAGATGTTGGCAATTTGATCTCTGGTTCCTCTGCCTTTTCTAAAACCAGCTTGAACATCTGGAAGTTCACGGTTCACATATTGCTGAAGCCTGGCTTAGAGAATTTTGAGCATTACTTTACTAGCATGTGAGATGAGTGCAATTGTGTGGTAGTTTGAGCATTCTTTGGCATTGGGATGAAAACTGACCTTTTGCAGTCCTGTGGCCACTGCTGAGTTTTCCAAATTTGTTGGCATATTGAGTGCAGCACTTTCACAATGTCATCTTTCAGGATTAAGCTCAACTGGAATTCCATCACCTCTACTAGCTTTGTTCGTAGTGATGCTTTCTAAGGCCCACTTGACCTCATATTCCAGGATGTCTGGCTCTAGGTGAGTGATCACACCATCGTGATAGTCTGGTCGTGAAGCTCTTTTTTGTATAGTTCTCCTGTGTATTCTTGCCACCTCTTCTTAATATCTTCTGCTTCTGTTAGGTCCATACTATTTCTGTCCTTTATCGGGCCCATCTTTGCATGAAATGTTCCCTTGAATGAACATGCAAAATGTTCCCTTTGCATGAAATGTTTGTTTCCAAGGCAAACCATTCAATATCACGGTAATCCAAGCCTATGCCCCAAACAGTAACGCTGAAGAAGCTGAAGTTGAACAGTTCTATGAAGACCTACAAGACCTTTTAGAACTAACACCCCAAAACGATGTCCTTTTCATTATAAGGGACTAGAATGCAAAAGTAGGAAGTCAAGAAACACCTGGAGTAACAGGCAAATTTGGCCTTGGAGTACGGAATGAAGCAGGGCAAAAGCTAATAGAGTTTTGCCAAGAGAGCGCACTGGTCATAGCAAATAGTCTCTTTCAACAACATAAGAGAAGACTCTACACATGGACATCACCAGATGGTCAATACTGAAATCAGATTGATCATACTCTTTGCAGCCAAAGATGGTGAAGCTCTATACAGTTAGCAAAAACAAGACCGGGAGCTGACTGTGGCTCAGATCATGAACTCCTTGTTGCCAAACTCAGACTTAATTTGAAGAAAGTAGGGGAAACCACTGGACCATTCAGGTATGACCTAAATCAAATCCCTTATAATTATACAGTGGAAGTGAGAAATAGATTTGAGGGACTAAATCTGATAGAGTGCCTGATGAACTATGGACAGAGGTTCGTGACATTGTAAGGAGATAGGGATCAAGACCATCCCCGTGGAAAAGAAATGCAAAAGAGTAAAATGGCTGTCTGAGGACGCCTTACAGGTAGCTGTGAAAAGAAGAGAAGTGAAAAGCAAAGGTGAAAAGGAAAGATATAAGCATCTGAATGCAGAGTTCCAAAAGAATAGCAAGGAGAGATATGAAAGCCTTCCTCAGCAATCAGTGCAAAGAAACAGAGGAAAACAACAGAATGGGTTCCTCTGCTGTTTCTAAATCCAGCTTGAACATTTGGAAGTTCATGGTTCACATACTGTTGAAGCCTGGCTTGGAGAATTTTGAGCGTTACTTTGCTAGTGTGTGAGATGAATGCAATTGTGCATTAGTTTGAACATTCTTTGGCATTGCCTTTCTTTGGGATTGGAATGAAAACTGACCTTTTCCAGTCTTGCAGCCACTGCTGAGTTTTCCAAATTTGCTGGTATACTGAGTGCAGCACTTTAACACCATCATCTTTTAGGATTTGAAATAGCTCAACTGGAATTCCATCACTTCCACTAGCTTGTACATAGTGATGCTTCTTAAAGCCCACTTGACTTCACATTCCAGGATGTCTGGCTCTAGGTGAGTGATCACGCCATTGTGGTTATCTGAGTCCTGAAGATCTTTTTTGTATAGTTCTTCTGTGTATTCTTGCCACCTCTTCTTAATATCTTCTGCTTCTGTTCATGAATAATGGATCATAGTATATGATCCTTTTATTGTGTTGTTGGATTTTGTTTGCTGGTATTTTCTTGATGAGTTTTGCATCTGTGTTCATCAGCAATATTGGCCTGTAATTTTCTTTCTTTGTGATATCTTTGGTTTCGGTATCAGGGTGATAGTGGCCTCGTAGAATGAGCTTGGGAGTATTTCTTCCTCTGCAATTTTTTAGAAGAGTTTGAGAAGGATGGGTGTTAGCTCTTTTCAAAATGCTCGATAGAATTCACCTATGAAGCCAACTGGACTTTTGTTGGGAGATTTTTTTCTTTTTTAATATTTATTTATTTTTAACTGATTGCTTTACAGTAGTGGTTTGATTTCTGTCATACAGCAACATGAATTAAACATAGGTGTATGTGTGTCCCCTCACTCTTGAATCTCCCTTCCACCTCCTGCCCATTCCCACACCTCTAGGTTATTACAGAGTGCCAGTTTGAGTTCCCTGAGTCATACAGTGAATTCCCATTGGCTGTCTATTTACCTGTGTTGGTGTGTATCCTTCCATGCTGCGCTCTCCTTTCATCTCACCCTCTCTCTCCTCTCCCCCATCCTTGTCCATAACTCTGTTCTCTATGTCTGTGTTTCCATTGCTGCTCTGTGAATAGGTTCATCAGGTTCCTCTTTCTAGATTCCATTTATACGCATTAACATACAATATTTGTTTCTCTCCTTATGACTGATGTCGCTCTGTATAATAGGCTCTAGGTTCATCCACCTCATTAGAACTGACTGAAGTGTGCTCCTTTTATTGCTGACTAGTATCCCATTGTATATATGTACCACAGCTGCTTTATCCATTCATCTGTCAATGGACATCTAAGTGCTGCAGTGAACATTGGGGTATACGTGTGTTTCCCAGTTTAGGTTTCTTCAGGGTATATGCCTAGAAGTGGTATTGCTGGGTCATATGGTGGTTTTACTCCTTTTTTATATAAATTTATTTATTTTAATTGGAGGCTAAGTACTTTACAATATTGTATTGGTTTTGCCATACATTGATGTGAATCTGCCACGGGTACTCCTGGTTTTTTAAGGACTCTCCATACTCTTTCACAGTGCCTGTATCAATTTACAGTCCCACCAGCAGTGCAAGAGGGCTCCCTTTTCTCCACACCCTCTCCAGCACTTGTTTGTGGATTTTTTTGATGATGGCCATTCTGACTGGTGTGAGGTGATACCTCATTGTAGTTTTGATATGCATTTCTCTAATAATTGAGCATCCCTTCATGTGTTTCTTAGCCATCTGTATGTCTTCTTTGGAGAAATGTCTGTTTAGGTCTTCGGTCCACATTTTGATTGGACTGTTTGTTTTTCTGGTATTAAGTTGTTTGAGCTGCTTGCATATTTTGGAAATTAATCCTTTGTCAGTTGTTTCATTCGTTATTATTTTCTCCCATTCTGCAGGTAGTATTTTCACCTTGTTTTTTAGTTTGTTTTGCTGTGCGAAAGATTTTAAGTTTAATTAGGCCCCACTTATTTATTTTTGTTTCCATTATTCCAGGAGGTAGGTCATAAAGGATCTTGCTATGATTTATGTCATACAATGTTCTGAAAGTTTTCTTCTAAGAGGTTTATAGTTTCTGGTCTTACATTTAAGTCTTTAATCTATTTCAAGTTTATCTTTGTGTATGGTGTTAGGAGGTGGTCTGATTTCACTCTTTTACATGTAGTTGTCCACTTCTTTCAGTAGCACTTATTAAAAAGATAACCTTTTTCCCATTGTATATTCTGGTTTCCTTTGTCAAAGAGAAGGTGCCCATATGTATGTGGGCTTTCTGTCTTGTTCCATTGGTCTATATTTCTTTCTTTTGTTCGAGTACCATTCTGTCTTGATGACTGTAGCTTTGTTACATAGTCTGAAATCCAGTAGGTTGATTCTTCCCAGCTCCATTCTTTTCTCAAGATTGCTTTGGTTATTTGGCATTGTTTGTGTTTGCATACTAATTGTGAAGGTTTTTGTTCTGGCTGTGTGAAAAATGCCATTGTAATTTGATAGGGATTGCATCAAATCTGTAGATGGCTTTTGGTAGTCATTTTCACAATATTGATTCTTCCAGCCCAGGGGGAAGGAATGTTCTTCCATCTGCTTGTGTCGTCTTTGATTTCTTTCATTAGTGTCTTATAGTTTTCTGAATACAGCTCTTTCGTCTCCTTCAGTTCAGTTCAGTCTCTCAGTCATGTCCGACTCTTTGCGACCCCATGAATTGCAGCACACCAGGCCTCCCTGTCCATCACCAACTCCTGGAGTTCACTCAGATTCACATCCATCGAGTCTGTGATGCCATCCAGCCATCTCATCCTTGGTCGTCCCCTTCTCCTCCTGCCCCCAATCCCTCCCAGCATCAGAGTCTTTTCCAATGAGTCAACTCTTCGCATGAGGTGGCCAAAGTACTGGAGTTTCAGCTTTAACATCATTCCCTCCAAAGAAATCCCAGGGCTGATCTCCTTCAGAATGGACTGGTTAGATCTCCTTGCAGTCCAAGGGACTCTCAAGAGTCTTCTCCAACAACACAGTTCAAAAGCATCAATTCTTTGGTGCTCAGCCTTCTTCACAGTCCAACTCTCACATCCATACATGACCACTGGAAAAACCATAGCTTGACTAGATGGACCTTACTCAGCAAAGTAATGTCTCTGCTTTTGAATATGCTATCTAGGTTGGTCATAACTTTGTCTCCTTAGGTAGGTTTATTCCTAGGTCTTTTATGCTTTTTGTTGCAATGGTAAATGGGATTGATTCATTTCTCTTTTTGATTTTTCACTGTTAGTGTATAGGGATACAGGTGATTTCTATGTATTCATTTTGTAATTCACTGGTAATTTTCTGATAGTATCTTTAGGGTTTTCTATGTTCAGTATCATGTCATCTGCAAAGAGTGAGAGTTTTACTTCTTCCTTTCCAATCTGGATTCCTTTTCTTTCTTTCTCTTCTCTGATTGCTGTAGGTAGGACTTCCAAGAGTGGGCACCCTTGTCTTGTTCCTGATTGTAGAGGGAATGCTTTGTTTCTCACCATAGAAAGTAATGTTTGCTGTGGGTTTGTTGTATGTGACCTTTATTACGTTAAGATAGGTTCCTTCCATGCCCATTTTTCAAAGAGTTTTTTTTTTTATCATAAATGGGTGCTGAATTTTGTCCAGAGTTTTTTCTGCATGTGTTGAAATTATCCTGTGGTTTTTATCTTTCAATTTGTTAATATGGGGTGTCACATTGATTGATTTGCATATATTGAAGAATGTGTTGCATCCCTGGGATAAACCTGACTTGATCATGGTGTATGATCTTTTTATGTCTTGTTGAATTCTGTCTGCTAGAATTTTGTTGAGGATTTTTGCATCTATGTTCATCAGTGATACTGGCCTATAATTTTCTTTTTATGATATCTTTGTCTGGTTTTAGTATCAGGTTGATTGTGGCCTTGTAGAATGAGTTTGGAAGTGTTCCTTCCTCTGCAATTTTTTGGAAGAGTTTCAGAAGGATAGGCATTAACTCTTCTGTATGTGGTTGATAGAATTCACCTATAAAGCCATCTAGTCCTGGGCTTTTGTCGTTTTTTCTTGGGAGATTTTTTTATCACCATTATTTCATTGTTTGTAATTGCCTGTTCATAATTTCTATTTCTTCCCAGTTCAGTCTTGGAAGGTTGAACTTGCCTACGAATATGTCCATTTCCTCTAGGTTGTCCATTTTATTAGTGTATAGTTGCTCATAGTAGTCTCTTCTGAGCATCTGTATTTCTGCATTGTCTATTCTAACCTCTCCTGTTTCATTCCTAATTTTGTTGATTTTTTTCCCCCACTTTTCTTGATGAGTCTGGCTAATGGTTTGCCGGTTTTGTTTATCTTCTCAAAGAACCAGCTTTTAGTTTTATTAACCTTTACTGTTGTTTCCTTCATTTCTTTTTCAGTTATGCTCTGATCTTTATGATTTCTTGCCTTCTACTAACTTTGGGATTTTTCTGTTCTTTTTCCAGCTGCTTTAGGTGTAGTTAGGTTATCTGTTCAGTGTTTTTCTTGTTTCCTGAGGTAGGATTGTATTGCTATAAACTTCCCTCTTAGAACTGCTTTTGCTGCATCCCATAGGTTTTCGATCATTGTGTTTTATTTGTCATTTGTTTCTAGCAATCTTTTGAGTTCTATTATTTCTTCAGTAACCTTTTTGTTACTTAGGAATGTATTGTTTAATCTCCATGTGTTTGTGTTTTTTGCAGCTTTTTTTCCCCCTGTAATTGATATCTAGTCTGATAGAATTATGGTCAAAGAAAATGCTTGATACAGTTTCAACTTTCTTAAATTTATTGAGGCTTGATTTGTGACCCAAGATATGGTCTGTCCTGGAGAATGTTCCATATGCACTTGTATCCTGCATTTGGATGGAAGTCCTGAAGATGTCAGATCCATTTGGTCTAATGTTTCATTTAACATTTGTCTTTCCTTATTGACTTTCTGTTTTGATGATGTGCCCATTGGTGTAAGTGGGGTGTTAAAGTCCCCTACTATTATTGTGTTACTGTCAATTTCTCCTTTTATGTCTGTTTGTGTTTGCCTTATGTACTGAGGTGCTCCTGTGTTGGGTGCATAAATATTTACAATTATTGTCTTCTCGGTCTATCCCTTGATCATTATGTAGTATCCTCCTTTATCTCTTATAATAATATTAGTCTATTTTGTCTGAAATCAGAATCACCACTCTGGCTTTCATTTGACTTCTATTTGCATGAAATATCTTTTTCCGTCCTTTTACTTTCAGTCTATAAGTATCTGTAGGTCTGAAGTGGCTCTCTTGTAGACAGTGTATATATGGGTCTTGTTTTTTTTTATCCATTCAGCCAGTATGTCTTTTGATTGGAGTGTTTAATCCATTTACATTTTTTTCCTTTTTGTAATATAAATTTATTTTAATTGAAGGGTAATTACTTTACAATATTGTATTGGTTTTGCCATTTACATTTAAAGTAATTATTGATATATGTTTTTATTGGCATGTTCTTAATTATTTTGGGTTTGTTTGTGTAGTCTTTCCTGTTTCTTGTGTTTAATGCCTATATAAGTACCTTTAGTATTTGTTATAAAGTTAGTTTGTTGGGTGCTAAATTCTCTTAACTTTTGCTTATCTGTAAAGCTTTTGATTTCTCCATCAATTTTGAATGAGATCTTTGCTGAGTAGAGTAATCTTGGTTGTAGACTTTTTTCCCCCCAGTATTTTAAATATGTCCTGCCATTTCTTTCTGGTCTGCAGAGTTTCTGCTGAAAGATCAGCTGTTAATTGTACGGATTTTCCTCTTGTATGTTTCTTGTTCCTTTTCCGTTGCTGCTTTTAATATTCTTTCTTTGTGTTTAAAACTCTGTTAGCTTATTTAGTATGTGTCTCCACATGTTTCTCCTTGGGTTTATCCTGTATGGGACTCTTTTAGCTTCTTGGACTTGATTGACTATTTCCTTTCCCGTGTTGGGGAAGTTTTATACTATAGTCACTTCAAAATTTTTCTCAGTGCCTTTCTTTGTCTCTTCTTCCTCTGGGACCCCTGTAACTTGAGGGTGTGTTTAATATTGTCCCAGAGGTCTCTGAGGGTACCCTCAATTCTTTCCATTCTCTTTCCTTTATTCTGCTCTTCAGCAGTTATTTCCACCATTCCGTCTTCCGTCTCACTTATCCTTTGTTCTGCCTTAGTTATTCTGCTGTTGGTTCCTTCTGTTTTTAATTTCAGTAATTGGGTTATTCATCTCTGTTTGTTTTTTGCTTCTTCTATGTCCTTGATAGTTGATTGCTTCTTGTATTTTCTCCATTCTGTTTCCTAGGGTTGGAACATCTTTACTCTCATTATTCTGAATTATTTTTTCAGGTAGCTTGCCTGTTTCCTCTTTGTTTATTTGGTCTTGTGAGTTTCTACCTTGTTCCATCATTTGTGCTGTATTTCTCTGTCTTCTCTTTTTTTTCCCCCCAATTTACTCCTTTTGAGGTCTCCTTTGCCAAGGCTTTAGGGTCATATTCCTTCTTCTTTTGGTTTTTGCCCTTGGTGGGGAAGGTTGGTTCAGCTGTTTGTGTTGACTTCTTGTTGAGTGTGACTTGTGTTTACATTCTACTGGGAGCAGGTGAGTTGGGTTTTTTTCCCCCTTTTTTCCTCTGATGGGCAGAGCTGGGTGAAGTGGTATGTTTTGGAGTGTCTGTGGGAATCCTGTTGCTGATGATTGTTTTTGTGTTTTTGTCTTGCTTGTTGTTTGGGTAAAGTGTCCTGCACTGGATGTCATCGACAGCTGGGTGTTACCAGACTTTGTGCACAAGTGTAGGCCTTCTTGAAAGTTCTCAGTAATTAATACCCCTGGGGTTTAGAGCTCTCTGGCTGTCTGAGATCCTGGACTCAATGCTCCCATTTCAGTGGTTCAGGCCCAGTTCTTGGATGGAGGACTGAGACTCCATAAGTTGTTTGTTTGTTATGGGATTCAGTTCAGTTCAGTTGCTCAGTTGTGTCCGACTCTTTGCAACCCCATGAATCGCAGCATGCCAGGCCCCCCTGTCCATCACCAACTCCTGGAGTTCACTCAGACTCACGTCCATCGAGTCATTGATGCCATCCTGCCATCTTATCCTCTGTCGTCTCCTTCTCCTCCTGCCCCCAATCCCTCCCAGCATCAGAGTCTTTTCCAATGAGTCAACTCTTTGCATGAGGTGGCCAAAGTACAGAGTTTCAGCTTCAGCATCATTCCCTCCAAAGAAATCCCAGGGCTGATCTCCTTCAGGATGGGATTAAAGGGGATTAAAACAAACACACCAAGACAGAAAGCAAAACATAACATGAAATAAAAGACAAACACAGATAAATGGAAAATACAGGATCAGGCAGGTAATTAGAATAACAGTGGGACACATATACACACACCTACACACACACAAATATAACCAAAGTATTCCAAAGAGAAGAAAATAAAAGAGACTGACTTGGTGAGCAAAGGAAACAAAAAATGATATTGACCAATTAAAAATAGAGCTAACTTAACACTCAGACCAGAAAACTGAGCCAGAGTGGAGTGCCAACAGGGAATATAGCAGAGAAAACATAACAAATTAACGTACATGGTGAAAAAAGAGAGTGAAGGGGAAAACAAAGAAGGGAGAGAAAAGAGAAAAGGAAGGGGTGAAGGAAAGGATTAAAATAAAAAATAGAAAAGCAAAGATGAATAGACATGTGAAAAAGATTTGTATATATTAAAGAATAGCTATAGCAGGAAAAGAACAATAAAAAAAAAGAACAAAAACAAAATTACAAAAAAGGAAGAAAAATATCTTAAAAAAAAAAAAGGAAAAATCTACAGTTCCGCAAAAAGCCAATGTAAAATTCAAAGTATGTAGGGGGAATAAAAACTGTGATTTAAAAGAAAGAAAAAAGTTCTCAAGCTGCCTGTTCTTCTTAGTCGTGGAGTTTGCCCCTAGTGCATGGGGATGGATGAGTGTCCTATGATGGCTTCCTGGTTGGGGGGACTTGTGCCTGTGTGCAGTTCGGTGGAGCTGGATCTCATCTCTGTGAAAGGCAGCACAGTCTCCAGTAGTAGGTTTAGGGGTGTCTGTGGGTGGGCAGTCCACAGGCCGTGAGCAGTCCTTGGCTTAGGCTGCGGCTCAGGCAGTGACACTTCCATAGCTGCGTCAAAGTGGCCCTCCTAGCGCATCCTCACTGCTGCCAGCCCCTAATTCTCCCCGGGATCTTTGCTGTAGCTTCTGCCTCCAGCCCCACCTGTGCTACAGGGCAGAGCCTGCTTGTGTGGCACTTTTCTCTGTTCCCTGACCCGACCCTCTGCTCGGCTGAGGTTTGTGTGCGCATCTCTCAGCACCCTGGACTGCCCTCTGTTGGGAGGTTTTTAATTACAGTTTCATTACTTGTGATAGGCCTATCCATATTTTCTATTTATTCCTGGGTCAGTGTTGGAAAGTGTTTCCTTCAGTGAAGGAAAGTGAACCTTTCTAAGAATTTGTCCATTTCTTCCAGGTTGTCTGTTTTATTGGCATATTGTTGCTTATAGTAGTCTCTTATGACCCTTTGTATTTCTGCCGTGTCGGTTGGAATTTCTCATTTTTCATTTCTTATTGATTTGAGACCTCTTGCTTTTTTTTCTTAATGAGTCTGGTTAAAGGTTTATCGGTTTTACCAGTTATCAATTTTACCAGAAAACTGCTGGTACTAATCAGTGAATTTGGTAATGTTACAGGATATAAAAATTAATGCACAGAAATCTCTTGCACTCTTATACACTGACAGTGAAAGATCGAAAAGAGAAATTAAGGAAACAATCCCATTTACCATTACAACAAAAATAGCAAAATACCTAGGAATAAAGCTACCTAGCAAGGCAAAAAAAAAAACCCAACTTTATTCAGAAAATTATACTGATGAAAGAAATCAAAGATGACACAAACGGAGAGATATACGATGTTCTTGAATTGCAAGAATCGATATTGTGAAAGTGACTATACTACTGAAAGCAGTCTACAGACTCAGTGCAATGCCTATCCCAGTGGCATTTTTCACATAGGTAGAACAAAAGTTTTGTAATTTGTATGGAAACACAAAACACCTCGAATAGCCAAGGCAATTCTGAGAAAGAAAAACAAAGCTGGAGGATCAGGCTCCCTGACTTCAGACTATAGTATGAAGCTATTAATTAAGACAACATGGTACAAGCACAAAAAACAGGAATATAGATCAGTGGGAAAGGATAGAAAGCCCAGAGGTAAACCATGCGCCTTTGGTCATCTAATCTATGACAAAGGAGGCAATGGAGAAAAGACAATATCTTCAATAAATGGTGCTGGGAAAACTGAGCAGCTACATGTAAAAGAACAAAATTAAAACACTCCCTAACACCATACACAAAATGGATTAAAGACCTAAATGTAAGGCCAGACACTGTAAAACTCCTTGAGAAAAACATAGGCAGAAGACTCTTTGACAAAAATGGCAGCAAAATCTGTTTTGATCCACTTCCTAGAGTAATGAAAATAAAAACAAAAATAAATGGGACCTAATTAAACTTAAAAGCTTTTGCACAGCAAAGAAAACCATAAACAAGATGAAAAGACAAACCTCAGATTGGGAGAAAATATTTACAAATGAAGCAACTGACAAGAGATTAGTCTCCAAAAGATAAACAGCTCATGCAGCTTAATATATTTTAAAAAGCCCAATCAAAAAATGTGCAGATGATCTAATAGACATTTCTCCAAAGAAGACATACAGATGGCCAACAAAAACATGAAAAGATGCTCAACATCACTAAATATTCAGTTCAGTTCAGTCGCTTAGTCGTGTCTGACTCTTTGCGACCCCGTGAGTTGCAGCAGGCCAGGCCTCCCTGTCCATCACCAACTCTCAGAGTTCACTCAAACTCAACGTCCATCGAGTTGGTGATGCCATCCAGCCATCTCATCCTCTGTCGTCCCCTTCTCCTCCTGTCCCCGATTCCTTCTAGCATCAGAGTCTTTTCCAAGGAGTCAACTCTTCGCATGAGGTGGCCAAAGTATTGGAGCTTCAGCTTTAGCATCATTCCTTCCAAAGAACACCCAGGACTGATTGCCTTTAAAATGGACTGGTTGGATCTCCTTGCAGTCCAAGAGATTCTCAAGAGTCTTCTCCAGCACCACAGTTCAAAAGCATCAATTCTTCAGCGCTCAGCTTTCTTCACAGTTCAACTCTTGTATCCATCCATGACCACTGGAAAAATCATAGCCTTGACTAGACGGACCTTTTTTGGCAAAGTAATGTCTTTGCTTTTCAATATGCTATCTAGGTTCCTTTCCTTCCAAGGAGTAAGCGTCTTTTAATTTCATGGCTGCAATCACCATCTGCAGTGACTTTGGAGCCCCCAAAAATAAAATCTGACACTGTTTACACTGTTTCCCCATCTATTTCCCATGAAGTGATGGGACCAGATGCCGTGATCTTCATTTTCTGAATGTTGAGCTTGAAGCCAACTTTTTCACTCTCCTCTTTCACTTTCATCAAGAGGCTTTTTAGTTCCTCTTCACCTTCTGCCATAAGGGTGGTGTCATCTGCATATCTGAGGTTATTGATATTTCTCCTGGCAATCTTGATTCCAGCTTGTGCTTCTTCCAGCCCAGTGTTTCTCATGATGTACTCTGCATATAAGTTGAAGAAGCAGGGTGACAATATACAGCCTTGACGTACTCCTTTTCCATTTGGAACCAGTCTGTTGTTCCATGTCCAGTTCTAACTGTTGCTTCCTGATCTGCATATATTATTAGAGAAATGTAAATCAAAAGTACAATAAGGTTTCATTTCACACTTGTCAGGATGGCCATCACCATAAAATCTACAAACCATAAATTCTGGAGAGGGTATGGAGTAAAGAGAACTCTCTTACACTGATGATGGAAATGTAAAGTGATACAGCCCCTATGGAGAATAGTATGGAGATTACTTAAAAAACTAAAAATAGAACTACTACATGACCTAGCAATCTCACTACTAGACATATATATACCTGAAGAAAACCATAATTCAAAAAGATACATGCACTCCAGTGATCATTGCAGCACTACTTACAATAGCCAGGACATGGAAGCAACCTAGATGTCCATCAGCAGCGGAATGATAAAGATGTGGTACATATACACAGTGGAATATTCACTCAGCCGTAACAAAAATGGATTGGGTCATTGATAAAGCAAGAGAGGTCCAGAAAACATCTATTTCTGCTTTCTTGACTATTCCAAAGCCTTTGACTGGGTGGATCACAATAAACTGTGGAAAATTCTGAAAGAGATGGGAATACCAGACCACCTGACCTGCCTCTTGAGAAACCTGTATGTAGGTCAGGAAGCAGCAGTTAGAACTGGACATGGAACAACAGACTGGTTCCAAATAGGAAAAGGAGGAGGTCAAGGCTGTATATTGTCACCCTGCTTCTTTAACTTATATGCAGAGTACATCATGAGAAACACTGGGCTGGAAGAAGCACAAGCTGGAATCAAGATTGCAGGGAGAAATATCAATAACCTCAGATATGCAGATGACACCACCCTTATGGCAGAAAGTGAAGAGGAACTAAAAAGCCTCTTGAATGAGAGTGAAAGAGAAGAGTGAAAAAGTTGGCTTAAAGCTCAACATTCAGAAAACGAAGATCATGGCATCTGGTCCCATCACTTCATGGGAAGTAGATGGGGAAACAGTGTCAGACTTTATTTTGGGGGGGCTCCAAAATCACTGCAGATGGTGACTGCAGCCATGAAATTAAAAGAAGCTTACTCCTTGAAAGGAAAGTTATGACCAACCTAGATAGCACATTGAAAAGCAAAGACATTACTTTGCCAACAAAGGTCCGTCTAGTCAAGGCTGTGGTTTTTCGAGTGGTCACGTATGGATGTGAGAATTGAACTGTGAAGAAGGCTGAGTGCCAAAGAATGGATGCTTTTGAACTGTGGTGTTGGAGAAGACTCTTGAGAGTCTCTTGGACTGCAAGGAGATCCAACCAGTCCATTTTAAAGGAGATCAGTCCTGAGTGTTCTTTGGAAGGAATGATGCTAAAGCTGAAACTCCAATACTTTGGCCACCTCATGTGAAGAGTTGACTCATTGGAAAAGACCCTGATGCTGGGAGGGTTTGGGGGCAGGAGGAGAAGAGGACGACAGAGGATGAGATGGCTGGATGGCATCACCAACTCGATGGGCGTGAGTTTGAGTGAACTCCAGGAGATGGTGATGGACAGGGAGGGCTGCTGTGCTGCGATTCATGGGGTCGCAAAGAGTCGGACACGACTGAGCAACTGAACTGAACAAATATTGTGTCCTTTACAGAGACATGAACGGAACTAGAAACTATCACACAGAGTGAAGTAAGTCAAAAGAGAAAAACTAGTATCTTACGTCGCTTCTATGTGGAATCTAGAAAAAAATGATACAGACTAACCTATTTGCCAAGCAGAGATAGACACAGACTTAGAAACAAATATATGCACACTGAGTGGGGAAGGAGGATGGGTGGGATGAATTGAGGGGTTGGTAATGACATATATATACTACTATGGATAAAATAGTTAATTAGAATCTATTGTATTGCACAGGGAACTCTACTAAATTCTCTGTGGTGACCTAAAGTGGGAAGGAAATATAAAAAAGAATGGATGGATATATGTATGTGTATAGCTGATTACTTTGCTGTACAGCAGAAACTAACACAACATTGTAGAGGAACTATTGTTCAGTCGCTAAGGTGTGCCTGATGCTTTGTGACCCCGTGGGCTGCAGCACGCCAGGCTTCAAAATTTAATTATCATTCTGAAATAAAAGGATTAATGATTATAATTATATTATGATTATATTGTGTTTACATTGTCTTTATTACATATTATATGTATACTATATAATATAATGATTACTATATAATTATATCGATTATAGTTATATAGCGATTATAATGATTAATATTTATTCTTAAATCTTTTCTTTTTCTTGTCTTATGACACTGGCTAGGAGCTCCTGTATAATGCTGAGAAAATATTTCTTGATAGAGTATTTATTTTTTTTAAAATAAAATGTATTTGATGTGTGTATTATTGTAAGTTCAAGGTGTGTACCAAATGTTGATTTGATTTGTTTTTATGTGACTGCCATTGTAGTACTAGCACCTCTATCACATGACATAATAATCTTTTTATGTGATGGGAGTAATTAAGATTTAGTCTGTTAGCAAGTTTGATTATAATACAATATTGTTGCCTGTATTCACTAAACAGTGCATTATGTCTCCAAGACTCATCTACTAATAAAGGCAAACTTCTAATTTTCACTATTAAGTGTGGTGCTTGTTATATGTTTTTGCAGATATGCTTCACCTTTTAAGGATTCTCCTTGTATTATTAAGGTTTTATTTAATCATGAGAAGATGTTGAATTTTCTTTAAATGCTTTTCTGCACGTCCTGAGATGTTCACATGATAACATCTCTCTAGTGTGTAAATGTAGTGGACTTACTGCATGTATCATCCCTTTTATTTGTGCTTACTTTGACTTACCAGCATATTAAGTGTTGCTGACTTTGATTTACTAATATTTGTTTAGGGTTCTTATGCTTATATTCTTGTGTTTTCTTTGTACTTTTCCTTTCTGTACTGTCAGATTTTGGTACTGAGGTGAAATGTATAAATTAGTTGGAAAGTGCTCCTTAACTGTTCTCTTCCTTGGAAAAAAATTGCGAAGGGTTGAATTCTTTTCTTCCTTAAATGTTTTGGTGGAATGCACTAGTAAAACCAACTCAGCTTTTCATTATTCTTTTAGAAGGAGTACTAAAGAGTATAAAGTGTTCCTTGTTGTTCATTAGTGAATTTTTTTTCAGATTTTTAAAAATTTTCTTGAGTCAACTTTGGTGAATCACATCTTTCTAGGAATTTGTTCATGTATCTATTCAAGAATTTTGGTATAAAGTTGTTAAAAATTATTTAATGGCTGAGGCATCTGGAGTGCTGTTCCCTTTTCATTTCTGATACTAGATGCTTATAGCTTCTCTTTATTTCTTCATTAATTTTGCCAGAAGTTTGTCAGTTTTATAAGTCTTTTCAAAAAATAGACTTTTTTATTGACCCACTGTATTTTGTCCTTACTTTGTGTTTTTGCAGATTTTTCTTTATCATTTCCTTCCTTCTACTTTTGTTGGGTGTATTTTCTCAGCTTTTTATAAGCTTTTGAGATAGGTTCTTAGCTCATTTATTTTTGACCTGTTTTTTCTTTGAACAGTACAAGGAGCTTGCAACATTTCTAGCCTATATATTTACACTGTCTATATCTGATTACTGCTGATCCTGCAAGTTTTTGTTATCAATCAGTTAGAATATGTTTCTATTTCTTTGATCTTTAAGTTAATATCTCATTATGATTGTTGATATGTCTGTTTCTTTTAAAAGTTCTGTTCTTTTCTACCTTATAGGTACTAAGCTAAGTCACTTCAGTCGTGTCCGACTCTGTGCGGCCCCATAGACGGCAGCCCACCAGGCTCCCCCGTCCCTGGGATTCTCCAGGCAAGAACACTGGAGTGGGTTGCCATTTCCTTCTCCGTGAAAATATTCCATAAATGAATTTCAGTAACTCTTAAACATTCCACAAAATTTCCTAAGAATCTGTGAGAGTATAATACCTGGCAATCCTCTCTAAAACAGAAATTCACCTATCTGCTACATTACTGCTGATGATCTGAATGTACATGATCTCTAAAAAATAACAGTACTGAATAAAACTGAAAGGATCATCCAAGTTCCTACATAATACCAAAGTATTTATCCAGGATTACTGAATAAATTATAGCAATTTGGTATCCTTTTCAGAAAAAAAAATCTCAGAACTTATAAGCATGTGGCATTTCACACTGTAGGTACTAATGCTATTTTATTATATACCCTTTTAGATTTTATTTTTAGATCTCTTTATTTCATCCTTGCTATTGAACTTTTGCAGGGTATAATATTCTAGGGCAACTGTTATTTTCTTTCATCAGTTGAAAACAGCTTTCCATTTTTTCTGACTTCTACTGAGGCCTTTGAGAAGTCACCTGTGAATCTTAACTGGCATTCTTTTGAGGATTATCTGCCTTTTTCCTTTGGTTGCTTTTCAGATTTTGTCTTTTTTCATTCTTCTTAAATTCACAATGATGTAGCTGTTGTGAATTTCGTGTTATTTATCATGCTTGAAATTCACTGATCTTTGAATCTGTGGATTAGCGTTTTTATCAGTTTGGGGGAAGTTTCAATCATTATATGCATGAGTATTTTCAACCATTATGTGCTGCATGTTCTTACTCTTTTTTCCTTAATGTATTTTATTGATGTATAATTGATTTACAATGTTTCAGGTGCACAGCAAGGTGATTCAACTATACATATACACATACATTACTTTTGAAATTATTTTCCATTATAACTTATTACAAGATACTATAATTCCCTATGCTATACAGTAAAACTTTGTTGCTTGTTGCATATCTGTTGTTTATATTAGAAATCTAGCATTCTATCCATGTGAGGTCAAACAAGTGGAATCAAAATGTCATGAATTTTTTAGTTAGGCAAAAATTCATAAGTTTTATAAAATACATAAATTATATATACAGAAAAGCTTTTCTACTATGCTTAATAAAGGCTTGAGAAACTGGGAAACTGGAAAACATAAATGAAATGGGATCATTGAGTATAAAATAGAAAAAGTGAAACAAACTAGGTAAAAGTAAAAGATAATCATATAGTCCCATTGTTTTTAAACATGGCCGCTCATTAGAAACGTATCTGGAGCTCTGAAGAGAAAAAAAAAGCAATATGTAGGTATTTGTATTTTTCAAAAAATTCCAAGGTAATTCTGATATGCATCTGGATTTTAAAAAGTGATTACAGGTTTTTCTATTAAGTTGTAGTTTTGGTGATCATAGAGTTCTATTGTTTTTCTGTTGACAAATCTTTTAAGTGAGTAATAGTTACATAATCACAATAGTAAAAGATGTTTATCAGTTTTCACAATCAGTAGCCAGACACAAATTAAAAGATTACAGTTGCAAGCCATAAAGGGAACATGATTAAATCTCACAATATAAAATAATTACATACAGTTTAGGGGGTCAGGCAAAGTGATGTGATAGGTGGAAGTGCATGCATATATGTTTTCATCCAGTCTGTGTCTTTTGGTTAGTGCATTTAATCCATTTACATTTAAGGTAATTATTGATATGTATGATCCTATTACCATTTTAATTATTTTGAGTTTATTTACTGTAGATCTTTTCCTTCTCTTGTGTTTCCTGCCTTGAGAATTTGCTTTAGCATTTGTTGTAAAACGGGTTGGGTGGTGCTGAATTCTCTTAACTTTTGCTTGTCTGGAAAGCTTTTGATTTCTCTATCAAATATGAATGAGAGTCTTGCTGGGTAGAATATTCTTGGTTGTAGGTTATTCCCTTTCATCACTTTAAATATATTGTGCCATTCCCAACTGGCTTGTAGAGATTCTGTTGAGAAATCAGCTGATAGTCTGATGGGGATTCCCTTGTATGCTATTTGTCATTTTTCCCTTGTTGCTTTTTATATTTTATCTCTGTCTTTAATTTTTGTCAGTTTGATTACTGAGTGTCTTGGTGTGTTCCTCCTTGGATTTATCCTGCCTGGGACACTTTGTACTTCCTGCACTTGGTTGACTATTTCCTTTCCCATTTAAGGGAAATTTTCAGCTATTGTCTCTTCAAGTATTTTCTCAGGTCCTTTCTCTCTTCTCCTTCTGGGACCCCTATAATGTGAATGTTGGTGCAGTTAATATTGTCGCAGAGGCCTCTTAGGCTGTCTTCGTTTCTTTTCATTCTTTTTTTAATATGCTGTTCTGTGGCAGTAATTTCCACTGTTCTGTCCTCCAGGTCATTTATCTGTTCTGCTCAGTTATGCTGCTGTGGATTCCTTCTAGTGTATTATTCATCTGTTTGTTTGTTCTTTAGTTCTTGTCGATCTTTGGTAAACATTTTTTGCATCTTCTCCATTGTTTTCCCAAGATCCTGGATCATATCTTCACTGTCATTATTCTGAATTCTTTTTTCTGGAAGGTTGCCTGTCTCCCCTTCATTTAGTTGTTTTTCTGGGGGTCTATCTTGTCCCTTCATCTGGGACTTAACTTTCTGCTTTTTCATTCTGATGAACTTTATGTAATGTGGGTTTTGTTTTAGCTGCTGTGGGATTGTGGTTCTTCTTGCTTCTTCTGTTTGCCCTCTGATGGAGGAGGTTAAGAGGCTTGTGTAGGAGGGACTGGTGATAGGGAAAAACTGGGTCTTGCTCTGGTGGGCAGGACCTTGCTCAGTAAAGCTTTTATCCAGTTATCTGCTTCTAGGTGGGGATGTGCTCTCTCCCTGATAGTTGTTTGACCTGAGGTGACGCAGCCCTTGGGCCTACAGTAGAGTTAATGATGACGTCCAAGAGGGTTTATGCCAAGGGGGACCTCCCAGGACTGCTGCTTCTTGTGCCCCCATGCCTGTGGTGAGCCGTTGCTGACCTACGCCTCCACAGGAGACCCTCCAACACTAGCAGATAGTTTTGGTTCAGTCTCCTGTGGGGTCATTCCTCCTTCCCTCTGGGTCTTGGTTCATGCAAGATTTTGTTTGTGCCCTCCATGTCTGGAGTCTCTGTTTCCTCCAGTCCTGTGAAAGTCTTATAATCAAATCTCACTGGGCTGCAAGGTCAGATTCCCTGGGGATTCCCAGTCCCTTTGTCAGATCCCCAGGCTGGGAAGCCTGATGTCAGGTTCAGAACCTTCACAGCAGTGGGAGAACTTCTTTGGTATTATTGCTCTCCAGTTTCTGGGTCACTCACCCAGTGGATATGGGATTTGATTTTATCGTGATTGCACCCCTCCTACTGTCTCCCTGCAGCTTCTTTTTTTTTTTTTTTTTGGTAGGTTCCAGCATCCTCCTGTAGATGGTTGTTCAGCAGATAGTTGTAATTTCGGTGCTCTCTTAGGAGGAGATAAGTGCACGTCCTTCTGTTCCACCATCTTGAACTGGAAGCCTGCATGTTCTTACTCTTCTATCCTTACGGATCTTAGATCAAATGTATGGTTGACCTTATTACCATTTCCTCCTCACTCTTCACTTATTTACTATTTTTTTTTTCTTATTTTTCTCTCTGCTGCATTATGGATCATTTCTTCTGACCTGTCTTCCAGTTCATGGCTTGTTTCTACTCTGACCAATTGGCTGACAAGATTATCTATTACAATTTTCATTTCACTTACTGTATTTTTTATCTCTAGAATCTGTGTGATTGTTTTTCAAATATATTATTTTACTTTTTATTCCTTATTCTCTATTGTTTAAAAACCTATCATTTATTATTTTAAATAGTGAACTTAATTGTTTTAAAATACGTATGGTATTTCCATGCTTGGAATGTGAGTGTGTGGCTGCTCTTTGTTGTTTTCCTGATACAGACTCGTTACTTCTGCACTTGAGTTCCTGATTACCATTGACTGGTCATTAACTGGTTGTGAAAAATGACTTGTGGGCATTGCCAGAGTTTTTCATTTGTTTCTGCCAGAGATTTGGGGACATTATCAACTGAGAATCAACCCCAAGTCAGTTCACAACCTGAGGCTCATTGGTTAACCCAGACTTTGCCTGGTTGGACAGTAAATAAACGGAAGTTCTGGTCTCTAGGCATGACTCACAGAGTCTTCTTTTTGCCTCCCCTTTCATTTTCCATTTATTACTCTTTTCAATATGAAGACATTCCTGAGCCAGTCTCCTCTTAAAATAAGTATTTAGCCTTCTGGGGTCCCAGTTCAATATAAACAGAATCTCTGTTAAGTCTAACCATGTTAGAGATTTCATGAGTCTTAATTTCTGTCCCTTTTTCCCCCACAAAGCCTCTGAAATCCAAATATGCAGCACTGACAAATGCCTTTAGTGGATAAGCAGCTTTGGTTCCAATATCTAACAGTTCCCTAGCCTCTCTGTTACAGGCTTTCATCCAAAAATTAGCCTCAAAGCACCTCAGCTTCTTAATCTCTTCAGTGTTTTAAAAGTTATTTTGTGGTTCCCCCCTCCCCCAGCATTTTCCTCATGAAAGAGTTGTGCCACAAAACTCAATATTCCATAATCAGAAGCCATAAAATCTCCAAACTCTTTTATGGAATCCTATTCTAAATTATGGATAGCCAGTGGTCACTGTTATGCCCAGAGTCCGAGTCCCCAAAACTGAGAGAATAAGACGTCCACAGCAATGCAAAAGCATAAAGGGGTTTTATTGCCAGCTCGAGCCAGGGCTCCTGTCTCATCCAGCGCAGTGGAGTCTTGAGAGAGCCCGGAGCCCAGATTTACAGCAGTATTTATAAGTTTAGAACAAAGACAGGGAGTTGGCAAGGGTTGATTGGCTGCAGGGGTTTCCTGGTATTTACTGATTGGCCAGTCATCATCTTTCTGATTGGCCAGAGTTACCATCTCTCTGATTGGCCAGAGTTACTATCCCCAGAAGCCCTGGAAGCATGACTCAGGGATTATTTTTGGCCTAGTGCACCTCTCTGAGCCTGTCATGGCTCTGGTGAGGTTGTAACAGTCACCAGATTTTGAGAAGATATATTATAAGAAGAATGAATAATAAAACAAAAAGAAAAAGGTAATTTGGCCAAAATCAGTTATGCAGAGAAAAAAAAATTAACCTTCTCTTCATGTCATTAGTATCCTTGGAGAGATAAGATATTGAATCCATAAAACAAGAACAAGATGCTATTTAGAAAGAACATTAGGATATAAAACAAGAGCTCTTGGAAGTTAAAAGTGCTAGCAGAAGTGAAAAAATTCTATAAAAATTTAAGACTTAAAATGGAGAGAATCTTTCATAAAGTAAAATAAAAATATAAAAGACTGAAAAATAGGGAAGAGAGACAAGAAAATTAGAGTGCTAAAATCATCTGATAGCTTCCTAAAAAAGTATTCATGGGAAACACAATGTGGGAGACTTATAGTCCTTATTTCACATTTACTTTTAATATACTAGGTTGGCATTTATCTTTCAGATTTGGGTTGTAAACAGTTTTCTCTCACAATTACTGTTAATAATGCATTTGCAGATTTTTGCTTCCTATTCCTGTGACTTTTGGATCTGCTGGCTTAAGTTCCATGGCTTAAATCATTCCTCACTTAGAAAAGGGAGAAAGATTCCTCCAGGAAATACAATAATGGCACCATTATTATGGGACCTGAGATTTTCATGTAGTTATTTGGGCCTCTTCTTGCCTCTGAATCAACAGTAGAAACAGATTACTGATCTGGTTGGACTGAGTGATCTCTTTGGAGTTGGTGCTATACGCCTGGGTAAAGGAGAACCATGTCTGAACTCGGGGGATTCTCTGAAGTGCATCTTAGTAATTGTGCATCTAGTTCAGTGAAGATTGAGGCAACCCACAAAGGCAAAACCACGAAGGACCCTGACAGTCAGGTATGAATATCTGAATCATTTCACCAGGTAAAGAACCTTGACAAGGCAAGGTGCTGAGTGAAGTCAAGAAGATCTTAGAATGGATTGTAGAAGAATGAATTTTAAAATGTTAACTCCTCAGGTCAGTTTATTTCTCTTCCTCAGTTCTCGTCTCATTGCAACAAAAAGTTTGAACTACAGACTAAAAGGTTTAAAACAACAGACAAGTTATAGTTCAATTCAGCACAAGCAGACGGATCTTTTACTACACAGACACTCCCAAGACATGGGAGCAGACCAGCAACAAAGGAGCCGTCCTCCTATCCTTCTTGACTCCCCACTTTTTATACTTCCTGTGTTTTCCTTTTGGTTGCGCCTTGTGCAGAATAGGGTTTGTACCCACCACCAGTCAAGAAAGGGAGTGCAAATGGGCATACGCTCAAGGCCAACTGGCAGCTGCAGGTTATATAACAATAGGCTCTGTTGTGCATGTCTTCCCGTAATCCTGCCTGTTATAAGCAGATGTATATATGTGTAGAATATTTATGAACCATTAATGGGCTCCTAGCTGCCCTGGGTTACTTGAGACAGCCCAGTGGTTAGTTTGTATCCACTGTGTGCCTAGGGCACATGTGCAGGAGGTAGAAACATCTCTGTGGTTATTTTGGTAGCATATCTGTGAGCTCTGTGTCTGGGCTGGGGTTTAGAGATCAGCTTGAATCCTTTTTGGCAAGGCCACCCCTCTTTGCTCATGCCTAATTTCCTATCTAATATTCCCCTCCTCAAGTGTATGGACCCCAATTCTTTGGGAAATGGATGTCTTTCATTCTGGCTACTTCCTGCTAAGTTGGGCCTTGAGTGTCCATCACTTGCTAGCTGTCAACAAGAGGGGCTGGTAAGGACTGCTGATGTCCATCCGGGGGGAGCAGTATGAGGAAGTTTTCAGAGAGGTCAGGGGTTGGTGTCCATGTTGCATCAGAACCAGCCTGTATTTTGTTGACACGAGTAGCAATAAACAAAGAGAGAAAGTTGAGGAAACAGGGAGCTAACAGAATTATAGGCCAGAACCACTGTAGGAGCGTATCCTTGATTGACAGAAACCGGGATGCTGCTGTGGTGACCTTGTCTTGTTATGGTCATTTGGAGGCCTGTTCCCCTAAAGGCCTTTCTAGTAATCTCTGGAGGGCTTTGCCTACTAAATAAGTGGTGGCATATAGGGAGCTGACCAACTTCCATTCGAGGTTCCCAGGCAGAGAGAAGAGTCCCTCCTTTTGGAACCACCCCACATGATCTTGTTGAAAGCCCTCACTCTTAGCTGTGAGTGTCTCCCCTTCAGTAAAGGAAGCAGTTTCTGGCAAGGTAGACTGTGGAACTAGGGTAGCAACCGCTGTTATGTCACAGTTTTGTAATGCTGCTCTCTTAGGCGCCTGATTGGCCATTTGGTTTCCTCCTGCCACCTCTATACTTTGTTTTTGGTGTCCCCTGCAGTGGGAGATGGAAACCTCAGTGGGCAGATGGACTGACTCCAGGAGCTTAAGGATCTGGTCAGCGTATTTGATTGGGGATTTCGGGTGGTCATGTGGCCCCTCTCTTTCCAAGTGGCAGCATGTGCATATAGCACCAGAAAGGCATACATGGAGCCAGTGTAAATAGCTACTGCTTTTGCTTTCCCCAGCTCTAAAGCTCCAGTCAGAGCTATGAGCTCAGCCAGTTGGGCTGAAGCTCCTGGTGGTAAAGTTTTAGCCTCTGTGGTCTCCAAATTGAAGACTACTGCATGTCTTGCTTTCCTTTTTCTATCAAAAAGCTGCTTCCATCAGTGTGCCAAATTTTCTCAGGATTGGTCATCGGATCTTCTGAGAATCGCTCTCGCGGCTTTGTCCAACGGTCTGATGGTTTCTCGACAACAGTGGAAGGAGAGAGAGCCCTTAAGAGGGCAGAAGGGTAACTAGGTTAAGAACATCACATCACTGAACATCTAGTCAGTCCTAGATTTTCCATCAGCAGTACTTGATATCTGAGGATCCTTTGATCAGACATCCATAGATGTCCTTTCCTCTTTAGTTGTTTCACTCAGTGGGTGATAAAAATAGCTTGTCCCCAAGAGAGCATTTTAAGGCATTTTCTGTCAGGAGTGCAAGGCTGCAAGGTTTTGAAGGCAGTGAGGCCAGCCTCAGGCACTTGGGTTGAGCCTCTTGGAAAAGTAAGCCACTGGCTAGGGTTCAGGTCCCAACTTTTAAGTTAATACTCCCCAAGGCATCAAGTCATGGCACTGAATGTCAGGTCAGTTTATTTCTCTTCCTCAGCTATTGTCTCATTGCAACAAAAATTTGGATGACGGACTAAAGGGTTTAAAATAACAGATAAGTTATAGTTCAATTCAGCACAAGCAGACAGATCTTTTACTACACAGACACTCCCAAGACATGGGAGCAGACCAGCAACAAAGGAGTCGTCCTCCTATCCCCTCTTGGCTTCCTCCTTTTTATACTTCCTGTCTTTTCCTTTTGGTTGCGCCCTGTGCAGAATAGGGCTTGTACCCACCACCAGTCAAGAAAGGGAGTGTAAATAGGCATATACTTAAGGCCGACTGACAGCTGCAAGTTCTATGACAGCAGGCTCTGTTGTGTATGTCTTCCCATAATCCTGTCTTTATAATCAGATGTATATATGTGTAGAATATTGAGGAGGCAATGGCACCTCACTCCAGTACTCTTGCCTGGAAAATCCCATGGATGGAGGAGTCTGGTAGGCTGCAGTCCATGGGATCTCGAAGAGTTGGACACGACTGAGCAACTTCACTTTCACTTTTCACTTTCATGCATTGGAGAAGGAAATGGCAACTCACACCAGTGTTCTTGCCTGGAGAATCCCAGGGACGAGGGAGCCTGGTGGGCTGCCCTCTGTGGGGCCGCACAGAGTCAGACATGACTGAAGTGACGCAGCAGCAGCAGCAGCAGCAGCAGCAGCAATGGGCTTCTAGCTGCCTAAGGTTACTTTAAGTCCCTGTGGTTATTTTGTATCCACCGTGTGCTTAGGGCACATGTGCCAGAGGTAGAAAAGTCTCTGTGGTTATTTTTGTAGCATATCAGTGAGCTCTCCTTGGTGTGCCTGGGATGGGATTTAGAGATCAACTTGGATCCTTTTTAGCTAGGCCACTCCTCCTTCCTCATACCTAACTTTCTACCTAACAAACTTATGAATTGTTGAGTCAAGAACCATGTGAGGAAAGTTGGTTGTGCTTACTAGTTTTATAACTGGAAGCTGGTTTATCATGGAGTAGAGTTCTTATGGAATGTTTTTGAAACCTCTGTCCAAAGGAACTCAGGGCAAAAAAGTAAAGCAAAGTCAAAAAGCAAATGCATGCTGAGAGATTATTTATTATAAAGGGAAAATCTCCCTATTATATGAAGGTCATGAGGGAAAAAACAAAAAATCTGATAGAAAAATGGACAAAGGGCATGTAAAGATGGTTCACAAAAGATAGGCAAAAAGTCTTTAAATATTTGAAGACATCCAACTTCGCTAATAAGGAGAATGCAAATTTAAACTACATTGAGATACCTACCATTTCTCACCTGTCAGCTTAGAAGAATCCATTCTGTTGGAAAGGCTGAGGGGACACAGGCATAATTATATTACCCCTCTCAAGGTAAATTTGACAGCACCTATCATATGTACATTTACCATTTGATTCATAAATTCCACTTTTAGGAAATTACCCTGAGTGCACATCTCTAGCCGCGGGACAATAAAAAATAGGCACACGGTTTTTCATTATGGCATTATTTATAGTAGCAAAATATAATATATATTAATATATTACTTTGATATTTATATACCAGCATACATCAATAATGGGACAAACTGTAAAATCGAATTAAAAAAAGGAACCTAATTGGATATCAAATTGATTACATAATCACATGGGAAAATTTAATTCAGAATTTTAAACATAGTATTCTGAAAATACCGTCTCTTTTGCTTAAGAACAAAAAGCACTAGAAAACTTAAATTTCACTTAGTAGTTTTGCTGTTAGTGGAGGTCATAGTCATAATTTTGGAACTAGTGTGTGTGTATGAGAGAAGTACAAATATGGAAGGAGGAGGAGGAAGAATACCCTAGATGCTGGATTGTTTTAATATAATTTTTTTTTTTTTTTGGCTGAGCTGGATCTTTGTTCCTCTGCAGGCTTTTCTCTAGTTTCAGCAAGCAGGGTCTGCTCTCTAGCTGTGGTGCACAGGCTTCTCACTGCAGGGGCTTCTCTTGTTGGAGAGCCTTGGATCTAGAGCGCAGGCTCCGTTGTGGTGCTTGGGCTTAGTTGGTCCGCAGCATGTGCAGTCTTCCCAGATCAGGACTGGAACCCACGTCTCCTGCATTGGCAGGTGAATTCTTTTAGCACTGAGCCACTAGGGGAGCCCTGCAGATGCTGAAGTTTAATCGGTGGTATCAGTGTGAGCTCATGATTTTAAAAAGGCCTAGAAAGCTGTGACTCCCTAGGAGCAATAAGCAAACACAGTACCTGGATCAGGGCTTCTAATAAACCTTTCATTAGTAAAAGAAACCAGAGATCTTCAGAGAACGGTTAGTTCCAGGTCTACAGTGCAAAAGTGTAAGATGAGCCTAGAATATCTTGCTGCACCAAGTAAAAAAGTGTTCCCCAAAACATAGCAACTCATAGGAAACAGGATCCAGCTTGAAGATGATTCCAGTAGCCAAGACTGATACAACCTGAACATCAAAAATAGTAATTCTTGTTACAGAATGTAACACGTTTGAATGATTTTTTAAACAAAAAAAAAAAAAAAAAAAAGGAGGCTTGGGCTAGACCTTTGAGAATGGATTCAATTTAAATAGATGGAGAAGAAAGGTAGTTTAGTCAGTAAGGAACCGGTAAAGAACTGGTTCAGGAACCTGGAGTTGGGATGGGGTTGATCCAGCTAGACTGCAGGTTCACATGGGGATCAGTAAGCATAAGAGTTGATAGTTCCACTGCCAATCTGAAGACTACATTTTGAGTGTAGTGGCAATGGGGAGCCACTGTAAGCTTCTGAGCAGGGGAGATATATGAGGAAAAGACAAAATAGGTGTTTTGGGAAGATGACTGGCAGCTAGATGGACAACAGGAAATAGAGGGATGGCAAGCAAGGAGATCAGTGAGGGAGCCTTTGCAGAAGTGCTGTGGCCTGCAAAGAGCCTGGGAATGGATAAGGATAGAAAGGGCTGACATTTAAAAAAGCATTTCAGAGGATGAATAGACAGAACTTAGTCCTCTGAAGGACAAGGGACGAGTCAGTGACTCTTGAGTTTCTGTGCTGAAGGGTAGAAAGATGATGATGGAGCTAAGCTAAATATGAGGAGCAGCGAATTGTTTTTTGATTGATTTTTTAATGGAAGATAACCTGCTTTATTTTTTTCATTTTGTATTGGAGTATAGCCGATTAACAACGTTGTGATAGCTTCAGGTGAACAGTGAAGGGAGTCAGCCATACATGTACATGTATCCATTGTCCCCCAGACTCCACTCCCGTCCAGGCTGGCACATAACACTGAGCAGAATTCCATGTGCTTTACAGTAGGTCCTTGTTGGTTATCCATTTTAAATATAGCAGTGTGTGTATGTTCAGAGTTTTGGTGTATTTCAAATTGGTTTTGAATATATTGACTGAGCCAATAGCATTTGGATGTTTACAGATCTCAAAAACATCAAATGGGTGTGCCACTTTAGGGATGGTGCTGCTGAGCTTCCTCAACCAGCTTGATCTGTTACAGAGCTCAGGCAAAAGCAGGGCTCTGGTGTTTTCCTAAAGCCGCTGTCAGTGTTTGCTTTTCACAGTACTTTATGCTGCTCCACAGACAATGCTCAGAACAACCATGTGTCTGTGGAAGCCCAGTGGGCTACTCTGAGCGAATATAACATCACCTCCTGGTTGGGCCTGAATAGAGTGTTCAAGGCACAACTCAGGGGAGAGCGCCCATATATGGAATTTCTCTTTCATCCCTGCAGTGAGGCTTGACTGAGGGGCTTCTGTGGTTTGTGGCTGTCTGGCTTCATCACAGGGTGACTGCCCTTTCTAGCCACCCCACACTCTTGCTTGGCTAAAGGAAGCCTGTGCTGAGCTCTCACGGTGAGCAGGTTTCCAGGCAGCCTTCCTCCCCTGCAGTCTTGGCATCTACATGGCATGGCTATAAATTATACCCGGTGTGTTCATTTTCAGTTTAAATGTGTTCTCATCCCAGAGGAGCAACTAATGGCGTCAAGTTACTGATGTGAAAAAGCCTGCCGGTACAATGACTATGGATTAATGAAATAGCAGACATGGAGGCTGGGGCAGCAGTAAATTGTCAGCCACCAGTGACGTGGGTTTTAAATTATATTCTCCATTTCCTTTCCGCTTCTCCCAAATTGTTTTCCTGTAGAGTTGTTCGGTAAATGTTTACCATTGTTTAAATGTTTGGTTTCTGTTAAAAGTTGGTGCAAGCTGGGCCCCTTCCTCTTAAGAGCCCTTTTCTCAGAAAACTGGAGGTGAGCTAAGAGGGATTTAAAAGCCTATCATGCTTTCTGTAGGAGGCATGAAGGCAAATCTCTTAATCCAGGATCATCACTGACTGATCACTTTCATTCAGAAAATTGGCAAACACAGGGCTCTATCAGTGAATTCTGCTCATTCGGCATGTAAGTTGGCTACAGTTACCTTCTATTATGACCTTTTTCTTTTCCTAATGAATTTAAAATTCACCATGTTTCTGAAAGGCAGCGAGTCTGTTTTTCATAGATGAAGGACCCCAGGCAATCCACTGATGGGCCATAGGGAGATCAAGGATGCTTGATCCTATAAGCAAATTGCCCATATGGGTATGTTTCCCTAGAAGGAAGGTCTGTGGGTTTCATCAGATTCACCAAATGTTCTGTACCCCTGAGATAGCTTAAGGACTGCCATAGTGGACTACATAAATAGCCACAGCATCTCCCTGTCCCCAGATCTATACCCTTGCAGTGCACTTTGTATTTCTTCCGACTGAGAGGAGTCTAGCTACCCTTTATCCTGGGCTGGCATTGTGATTGGCTTTGTCCTCTGCTGTTCAGTTCCTCAGTCATGTCCAACTCTTTGCGACCACATGGACTGCAGCATGCCAGGCTTCCCTGTTCTTCACTATGTTCTGGAGTTTGCTCAAACTCATGTCCATTGAGTTCATGATACCATCCAATCATCTCATCCTCTGTCGCCCCCTTCTCCTCCTGCCCTCAATCTTTCCCAGCATCAGGGTCTTTTCCATTGAGTCGACTCTGCATTAGGTGGCCAAAGTATTGGAGCTTCAGCATCAGTCCTTTCAATTGATATTCAGGGTTGATTTCCTTTAGGATTAACTGGTTTGATCTCCTTGCTCTCCAAGGGACTCTCAAGAGTATTCTCCAGCACCACAATTCAAAAGCACCAATTCTTCAGGGCTCAGCCTTCTTTATGGTCCACCTCTCACATCTGTACATGCCTACTGGAAAAACCACAGCTTTGAGTAGATGGATCTTTGTTGGTTTCCCCCATCTGACCCGCCAGCGACTGCAGACAGTGAGTGTGCCCAGCTGACATCAGCCACTCCAAGGTTTATGGATTTCATTAAACTCACTACATGTGAGTTTATGCTGAAATAGTGTAGGGGCTGCCATGGTGGATTGCATATGTGGCCGCAACTTCTTCCCCTCCACACATCTAGGCTCTTGCATTGTGACTTTGCGAGAGCCAGGGGTGTATGGAGATTGGGCCAAACCAGAAGCAACTGTTCAGTCCAGATTGCTGACATACAGAATAGTGAACAAAATTAACTTATTTTGGAGTAGTTTATTATACAGTAAAACTAACTGATATAAATACTCTAACTGTGCCTTTTGAGAATGAGGGATACATCTTATTCAGACTTGGTATCTCTTTCCCCTAAGAACACAATAATCATTTAGTATGCTTGTGTGCTCAGTTGTGTCCAACTGTTTTCAACCCCGTGGACTGTAGCCCTCGGGCTCCTATGTCCTTGGGGGTTTCCAGGCAAGTGGGTAGCCATTCCCTTCTCCAGGGCATGAACCTGCATCTCTTACGTCTCCTGCATTGGCAGGCAGATTCTTTACCATTGCCCCACCTGGCAGTTCTCCAACCATTTAATACATATTTATTGAATTGGTTAGAACTGGTCTCTCAAAAAGACTGAGATTCAGCCACTTTCTCAAGGTCACTTAATAAATCAGGAGAGACCCCTGAGCACCTAACTCTGGCCCTCCATTTCCTTAGTTATAAAATGTGCTTCAAAACACCAACCTTGTGGTGCTACCGTGGCTATTAGAGATACTGTGTGCATTAGAGATGCCCAATACTTGGCAGACAGTGGCTGCAGCCAAGCACTCTGATGAAATGGCTGCAGGACTCATCAGCATGCAGGAGATCAGGCATGTTTTGATGATCACGGTGACCACCAGGTGTGAGGCACGTGGACTCGTTTCCAGGTGTCAGCTTTCTTTGCTTCAAAATGAGGCTGGTTCCTCCTAGCTCGACCGTGTGTCTTTCTGACGTGGCTGCTGCTGCTGCTGCATGCAACCATGTGGCCAGAGGACTTGCCACTCCCTCCGTGGGGGTGGGGAAGCCTCCTGAAGGAACAAGAGTTGCTGCTTCAGCTTCTGCCATCACTCCCTGTATCTCATTTCCTTGCTTATAAAATCAGGTGTGGGTGACAGGAAGCTCTCTGAGAATCCTGTCAGCTACAGGAATCCAAGGGCTTCAGTTACTACCGGAGTCTCCTCTAAGGACAGGGGACTAAACTGCTCTCAGGATCACTGAGCCGTAAGAGAAGTTACCTTGCATCTACTAGAGGAAAAGAAAAGGTTTCTGTATTTGTCTAAAGCAGAAAGAGGAAAAGCAGACCATGGAATTGGGGACTAACTAGTGAGGACAAAAGGGAAAGGAGCAAGCCTGATTTGAGCTGGGGTGCTAGAACCCTGCTTCCTGCAGGGTAATGGTGCCTCATGCTGTGTAGATCACATGGTCGAACCTTAGACATAGAGAATTACAGAAAAAACTTCCTTCCCCCAAAGCATGACACACACACAGAGTTATGAAATGCTTAGAATGAATTACACAAAGAGCCATGAGACATATGAATTTTTTTTCTTTTCCATTAAGACCTCCTGTCCTTTTCTAATAAAATCTAATAAACCTAATATGACTTCTTTCTAAGATTTAGAATAAAACTTCTTGTGTTGGAGACATATTTGGAAGTGAATAATGGACACACGTATCATTTACCACAAGCAGTGAGGACAGTATCTGAAAATCTTGCTTTTTGCCAAAACAGACATTAACTTTTGCTTGGAAGCAAATGTGAAAACAATGATTTCTATCCAACTCTCAACATATATCCAACGAGAAAGTTAGAACTTATTCTGTTATGCTTTTAATAGGATTTTCTGTCTTTAATGTTGAGATCTTAAACATTAACATTACCAATGAAAGAAAGCAAAGAAAACAATTACCAGATGGTATTTTCTCATGCTTCTCTAATTCTTGTGGTGTGCAAACCATATGTCTGCTTTTATTTACCTAAGTAAATATGGAACAGCATTTCCAATAGGGGAGGTCCACACAACAAACAAAATATAGTGTGTGTGACCTCAATAAGGCATCCAGTAAAGGTACAAGCTGGCTCTTCCTTTGCAGAGTTCTCTTAGGGTGCTCTGATGTTGGCGTCGCATTCTTCTAAGAGTAGAATCAGATCTTCAATCAGGCTGTGCTCTCTGCCATGTGTTACTCTCATAATATCAAAAGCCTGAAGGAAAAAGAAGATGGATTAGATCCCCAAGTGAGGCAGGTCCCCACCTGTTCCTCATCTTTTCTTGGGCCAGGAGCCCGGAGAAACCCGCAGCCTACAGTATGATCAGCACAGTGGTTCTCCACACTAGAAATGAAGTGACAAGGGTGAGTTTAATGTGGTGCTTGGACTTACTGCTTGAGTCTTGCTGGGACTGGTGTCCAGCAATGATCTTCAGGGATTATTAGAGCTTAGATTTGGTGTAGGTAGTTAACAGAGGTTTAAGAAGAGTTACTAAAATAATTAATATTAATGGTTACCATGCTGTTATCACCTTAAAAGAAGTTTTCATTTTTTCATGCTGTATTCTCATCTATATGAGACATATAACACATACATGTACTTTTTGTATTCTTTTCATGTTATATGGCATTATAGCATTTGCATTTTGACATTCATTGCCTTCAGTCTCCACTAAATCTTGTCAGTTCTGCCTCCAAAATATTTCTGAAATCTGGATGGATTTGTAACCACTACGATAATAGAGTATGATAGAATTAATGCTGTCAACTTCCAAAGCTAGGTCAAAAAGACCATGCAACCTTTGCCTTGTTTATTAGTACACCTGCTCCTGGAAACAGGAGCTTCTATGCTGCGAGGAAGCCCAAGCCACATGGGGAAGCCAAGGGTAGATGCTCTGGTTGATAGTCCTAGCTGAGCCTATCTTTACATTTTATTTATTGACTACTTTTGGCTGTGCTGGGTCTTCACTGCTGCACAGACTTTTCTCTAGTTGTGGCAAGTCGGGGTTACTCTCTACTTGTGGTGTGTGGACTTCTCATGGTGGTGGCTTCTCTTGTTGTGGAGCACAGGCGCTAGGTCGTATATGTTTCAGCAGTTGCAGCTCCTGGTCTCTGGAGCATAGGCTTAATAGTTGTGGCACACAGGCTTAGTTGCTCTGAGTGAGCCTATCTTTAAAATCATCCTAGCCCAAGCACCAGAAATGTGCATAAAGAAGCCTCCAGATGATTTCAGCCAGATTTCTAAGCTACTCTTAGAACGTTGCTGCTACTGCTGCTAAGTCGCTTCAGTCGTGTCTGACTCTGTGCGACCCCAGAGATGACAGCCCACCAGGCTCCCCTGTCTCTGGGACTCTCCAGGCAAGAACACTGGAGTGGGTTTTAGATCACTACCAATTTTTTGTTATGGTGTAAATCTTCTGGCATCAGCTAGATTCCAGTCTTCCCAGCTGACACCCAAGACATCAGGGAAAAGAGGCAGGCCATTCCTACTGTGATCTGTTTGAATTCCTGATCTGAATCATCTGTGAGCATAATAAAAGGGCGGTTGTTTCACTTTGCTAAGTTTTGGGATGCTTAGTTATAGAGCAATAAATAGTCAAAATATCCACAGAATATTTTTGCAGTAAATTATAGATAAACCATATCATCCTGAGCTTCCCAAACTGGGGGCTCTCAAACAGAAGGGCTGGTCAGCTCAGTTGGTTAGAGCATGGTGTGAATAAATTACACCAGGATCAGGGGTTTGTTCCTGTATGGGCGAGGCTGTGCAGTGACTATATTTATGGGCTTCCCTAGTGGCTCAGTGGTAAAGAATTTGCCTACCAGTGCAGGAAACGTGGGTTTGAGCCCTAGATTGGGAAGATCCCTGGAGAAGGAAATGGCAACCCACTCTAGTATTCTTGGCTGGAAAATCCCATGGACAGAGGAGCCTGGTGGGCTACAGTCCCTGAGGTCGCACAGGGTTGGACATGACTGAGCGACTAAACAGCAACAAACAGAAGGGTCATCAGATCCATTGTCTTCCATGTAAATGTGCCTCAAGAGATAGGTAAACACACTTTGGGTGTTTTAAGCACCCAGAAAAATACCTGGCAGGCAGTACCATGGCTCTCAGCCTTGGGTGCACAGCTGTATCAACCAGTGGGCTTCCAAAGGTGTACCAGTGCCCAGGCCCCACACATGGTCAATTGAATCCTGTTCTCTGGAGGTGAGCCTGGCCTCGGGAGAGTTTCACATGTCCTCAGGGTTGAGAACAACTGATAGAGTAAGCTTTCAACAAGCAATAACAACTATTGATTATTCAACGGTAACTTGTAGCCAACCATAATTACCCTTTTAATGGCTGTGTACAGTTGATTTCATCAGGTTTATAGATCATTATTCACTGAGCTACTCTTAGAAATTCAGATCACTACCATTTTTTTTGTGGTTGTGATGTAGATCTTTTAGCATAGGGGTTTTTTTGGCTTTGCTGACTCTCTGCTTTAGATGCATTCCTGGAGGTGGGATTCCTAGGTGTGAGCATCTTTAAAGCCATAGAGACTTTAAAGCTGGGGCACACAGTCTCCTGAGGAGGAAACCTGAGAGCGGAAGAAGCAAAGTGTTCAGGACTAGGAGCACTTTCCACCCGTGTTCCTGGCTTTTGGGCCTCTTTAAAAATGTTCCCTTTAGGCTTGAATGAAGGAAAATAGGCAGACAGATGGGGTCTAGATTTAGCTGTTGAGAGAAAAGAGAAAGGGAAAGAAAGGCCTGCCATCTCTGGCACTGGTGTGCCAGCCTGGAAAAGAGCTCTGCTTATGGAATCAGCTGTAATCCTGCAGACCCATCACCCGTGATACCCTAGCTGGAAAACCAGAAGGTGGCCGTGATGGAGTCAGGGTGGTGGGATTTAGTTCTTATTAACTTGAATGGGTCTTCCCTGTGCAGTATCTGCAAGCAAATCCCGAGGGTGGGTGGAATGAAGGGTGTCTGAGATAGAGGGGAGGCGTTGGGAATAGCCCGCACCTTGGAGGCAGCCAAACTCAGTGAGATGTCTTTGGGCAGAAAACCAAAATCAAATATTTGATGCCATTCAGAGAACAAATGTCTCCTGTCTCCTCCCCATACCCCCCTTGGTGCTCCATTGTTCTGGACATCTCAGGGTCTGAGGCAGAGGCATATGGGAGAGCGTGATTGGACAGAGACTGGAGAGATGCTTAAAGCCCTTCATGGGAAATTCTCTCACTCAAAAGCTGCTTACATGTTCTCCCTTCTGCTCAACAGAGGGCCAGATGTACTTGTGATCTGACAAAAGGAGTGAATGCTCCAGGAGCACTGCCTGAAAAGCTCTTTGCAGGAAGAGTCACACTGTTCTACCCCACCCCACGGACAGGGGGGCCAGAGAAGGGCCAGCCTGACCTGTGGGGGCTCTCGCCTCCCCACTCCTCCCAGTTCTCCTCTGCAGGGTGAGGGCCTGGCTTTGTTTCTCAGGACTCCCAGAGCAGCTTCTCTTTGTCCTCCTTGTGTATTTCTCCAGGTTCCGCCCCGGAAGATATTTCTCAGGGACTTGAGTCAGAGGCTAGTACAGTCACCTTCATACCACTCGGACAGGGTCAGGCCCGTCTGCATGTTTTCAGACCTGTTAACAGCTGTAGCTTCCTTCCTCACTGCCATTCTTTCAGTCATACGCTTCGCTGTCTCCTCCCTTCCAGCTCTAAGAATAAGGCCTACTCCTCAAGAGCCAGAGTTCATGGTGGTTGACCTGGAGTCTTCCCATTCATTCCTGCTCATCCCACAACAGGGCAGTGCCAGCAGGGGGCTTCTGGTCCCGCAGCCCTTCAGGACCCACAGAGCCACAGCCAGGAAGGAAAGCCTCACTTCCACACCTCCCAGCCTGTTCCCTTGCAGGAGCACCATAAAGACCATCTGGTCCAATGTCCTCATGTCTGGCCTGAGAGTGGCCCCAGGGTGGACCCAGTGTTCATTCCATGACTCTGCTATGTGGCCTTCCCCTGCTGAGAGTCTGCAGTGACCAAGGAGAGGGTCTGGAGGGTCTCTGAGGTGTGACTTCTGCAATACCTTGAGGGGCCACGAAGGTCTTCCTAGTCAGGCTGCTGCTGGTTTTGACCTTCATTCTTATTTGGTGATGAATGAAGCACTGGAAGCAAAAGTGGGGTGGGGACAATCCCTGGGTGTGTATATGTAAGATCCGAGATACTAAGAGTAGAGGATCTTATCTACAAGGGTGGCTAGGAGTGGAGCAGAAATGGGCATAGCTGGGAGCAGAGGACCAATATGAAGAGCCTGGGAAAAAAGTCCATATCGTTTGTCTAGAAGGTAAAACCAAATATAAATATGATGAACCAGTAAATACTGTAATTTTCTCAGAGCCATGGGTGGGATAGGAGGGAAAGAAAAGAAAATAAAAAGAAATAGGATTTAGTTATGCGCAAAATATGGTGATGACTGTGTTCTGTGTGTGTTGAGTAATATGTCAATTTGGATGTACAGGAAGCTAAAACTCACACCTGGTCAGGTAGGACATCTGGTCCTTGTCGTGGATGCCACCTGGGCCTCCAGGTAAGCTGGGGCACAATTCTCAGTGATGTCAGAAGGGAGCCTTAAGGAGCTGTCAGCACAGGCTGGCTCTCTGCGGTGGCCACAGCCCCTCAGCCTGGCAAGAAGAGGAGGGCTCCCCTCCCCCAGACAAAGTTACAGTAAATCTCTGACAAACCAGCATAATTGTTTCTGGTAGCTCTGTGTCTCCCCTTCTCTCAGCCCTGCCCAACTGCCACACATACACAAGTCGGAGAGAATGGTTTTGATTTAATTTCCTGCAGCAGTATGTAAAACAGATTAAGGAAGCATAAAACCAGAGCCGGCCTGTGCTGGGAAAAGCTTATCTCTTTCCATTAAATTTTATTTTTTTAATGGTAGCATTTAAAAAGAGCCTGGCGTAATCTCCCACTGAGGACCTATTTGAAGCCTTCAAGGGGGGCTGCTGCCCCTGTGAACTGACTCTAAATGTCACAGGAGGAATGGAAGCACAGATTGTCTGCCACTTGACAGGCGCGGTTCACTCAGGAGTAAAGATGCAGTCTTTAAAAGATAGGGTCCCCAGAACTGATTTCAATCTCATCACAGCATTTTTTTTTACAGTAATTTTAGAACTGTGGTCATATATTAAATAAAATGAATTGAATCAAATTATAATTTAAAGTTGCAAACAATATAGCTTTCTTATTAATTTTTAATAAAAATATATTAAGCTTATCAAGGATCTCATATACTCTCTCCCAAAAGCCTGAGGGAATCCAATAAATGACTTCCCCAAGCAGGATTTAAATATGGATATAAATCAGAGGGAAAAGAAATGCATGCATGATAAAATCCTCTGCAGTCAGATCACAAGAGAGGGAAATGCAGGCATGTTTTCCTCTGCCCATCCAGGATGACAGCAGAGTAGTGGGGTAGAGGGTGGTGGGCATGGGCTGGACGTGTAAGAAGACAGACCCACAACACATCAGGAAGCTCCAGAGCCACGACGGGCCCTTCACAAGGGGCAGCAGGGACTCCCAAGGCTTTTGATGACCTGCCTGAGCTCACAGCACCCTTGCAACTTCATTGTGCTCTACACTTTGTACAGGACCCACTGGAAGGACCTGTCCTCCTAGCAGGCAAAATTTCCTTAGAAGGTCTACACACTAAATATTGTCTGTGCTGTGCTTAGTCGCTCAGTCGTGTCCGACTCTTTGCGATGCATGGACTGTAGCCCGCCAGTCCCCTCTGTCCACTGGGTTTTGCAGACAAGGATACTGGAGGGGGTTGCCATGCCCTCTTCCTCCAGGGGAACTTCCCAACCCAGGGATTAAACCCAGGTCTCCTGCATCGCAGGTGAAATACTGTTTAAGCAGCTATAATGAGTAAGACTTGGCCTATTAGCCTGGGAGGAGCTTTGGCACAACCAGGAGACAGGGTTATAGAAGGACAGTGTGTGACAAAGAGAGACGAGAGGTGCTGAGTGTCCAGAGGAGGGAGCCCAGAAGGGGTGACAGATGTCCTGAGCTGAGCTGTGTGTCTTCCAGTGGGAGTAGCTATTCCAGAAAGAGTTGACTTCGTGTTGCTCTGTTGAACTAATCAATTGATCCAAGGCGTATTTATTTGTTAAGTACCCGAGAGAGCCTGAAGACATCATGTCTCCTCCCTGAGCTTAGGTTTCCTTATTTGAATACGAGGAGATTGGATTAGATCAATTCTGTGGACAAAGTCACAGACACAGAACTAGGAGATGCTGATTTGGTTTTGCTTCCAAATATTGTGGTGTGTCTCTGTGTGTGTGTGTTAGTGTTTTCTAATTTAACTCCATTGGAGTTAGAGAATTTACCATGTATGACCTGAATCCTTTTACGTTTATTGAGACTTGTTTTATGGCCCAGAATATGGTCCTTCTTGGTATATGTTTTGTGGGTACTTAAAAAAGAACATGTATTTTGTTACTGCTGGATGGAGTTTTATAAATGTCAATTGGATCCTGTTGGTTGGTGATGTTGCTAAATTCTTCTATATCCTTGCTGATTTTCTGTCCATTTCTTCTGTCTGTTGTTGACAGTGGGTGTTGATCCCCAGCTATACGCATATCTGTAAGTCTACTGCCTGTATCTCCTTTTAGCTCTATTAGTTTTTGTTTCCCATGTTTTCAACTGGGTTGTTTAGTGCATACACATTTCGGATTGCTTTTAATATGTTTCCTTGATAAATTGACCTCCTTTTCCAACATATAATATCCTTCTGTGTCTCTAGTGTCATTTTCTTTACTATGAAGTCTACTTTATCTGATATTAATATAGCCATTCCAGCTTTCTTTTGATGAGTGGTTCTTTCATGGTATATCTTTTTCCATCCTTTTACTTTCAACCTCCCTGTATCACTATATTTAAAGTGAGTTTCCTATAGACAACATATAGGTGGATCATTAAAAAATCCATTCTAATAATCTCTGTCATTTAGTATATTTTAGACAAGAAATTTACACTTCTTACATAGATCACTTACATAATGTCGTTAATATATTAGAGTTTTAAGTTTGCCATTTAGAAAAATTTGTCTATTTTGATTTTTTTTTGCTTTTATTTTCTTTCTGTCTCATTTCCAGTGGATAGCTAACTTTTTAAAAGAATTCTATTCTGTAATGTTTTTGAGTGTATTTGTGTAGTTTTTAAATGGTTACTCTAAGTGTTATATGTAGACATAGACATTGTTGTTCAGTTGCTAAGTTGTGTCTGACTCTTTGCAACCCCATGGACTGCCGCATGCCTGGTCCTCTGTCCTCCCCTATCTCCTGGAGTTTGCTCAAATTCATGTCTGTTGAGTTGGTGATGCTAACTGACCCTTTCATCTCATCCTTCCACCTTCTCCTTTTGCCTTCAGTCTTTCCCAGCATCAGGGTCGTTTGCAATGAGACATATATATACACAAATAGAGACATATTCAGTTGTGTATGGGATCTCTTCACACTTCTACTGGTGTTCTCATTTTACCAGTTCAAGAAACCTTACCTCCCGTTATGTCTTTTATCCTCCCCTATTTTGAATTGTCCTAAACATTTCCACTATATACATTTAGAACCACAGAAGACAGTGTTATACGTTTTGTTTCAACTGTCAAAGATTAGCTAAAAAACTTAAGAGGAGAATTAAAGTCTATTTCATTTACCCTTACTTTTGCTTACCATGTTCTTTCTTCCCGATGTTCAAAGATTGCTGCTTTTATTACTTCCTTTCTGTTTAGAGAAATGCTTTAGCAATTCTTTTAGAAGAGGTCTGCTGGGGACAAATTCCCTTAGTTTTCCTTCATCTGAGAATGTTTTGATTTCCCCTTAACTCTTGAAGGCTATTTTGCTGAATGCAGGTTTTTGCCTTAACAGTTCTTTTCTTCAAGTCCTTGAAAAATGTGCCACTGTACATTTGGCCTCCGTGGTTTCTAATGAGAAAGCCACTGTAACTCAAATTGTTTTTCTCCTATAGGCAAGGTATCATTTTTCTCTTGCTGCTTTTAAGATACTGTTGTTGTCTTTATAGTTTTCAGAAGTTTGACTAGAATGCCTTGATGTGCATTTTCTTGGATTTTTCTTATTTGGATTCACTTAGCTTCTTGAATCTGCAGGGAGATATTTTATTTTCAGTGGCATTAATTACATTCACACTGTTGTGCAGCCACTACCACTATCCATACCTAGAACTTCTGCATTATTCCAGACTGAAGCTGTATACCCGCTAAATAAGCATTCTCTATTCCTTTCATTCTCAAGCCCTTGGTACCGCTATTCGACTTTCTGTCTCTGTGTTTGACTACTCTAGGTACCTCATATCAGTGGAATCATACAACATTTGTCTTCTTGTGACTGGTTTATTTCACTTGGGGCTTCCCCGGTGGCTCAGCCGTAAAGGATCTGCCTGCAATGCAGGAGCTACAGGAGACACAGGTTCAGTCCCTGGGTCAGGAAGATCCCCTGGAGAAGGGCATGGCAACCAACTCCAGTATTCTTGCCTGGAGAATCTCATGGACAGAGGAGGCTGGTGGGCTACAGTCCATGGGATTGCAAAGAGTCAGACACGACTGAAGTGACTTAGCATGCACGCAATGTTCAACAAGTTTCATCCATGTAGTTTCACTTTTAAGGCTGAATAATATCTCATGTATATTCCAGCTTTAACCTACTCACCATCCATGGACATTTAGGTTTTTCAACCTTTTAGCTGTTGTTAATAAGGCTTGCTATGAACACTGGTGTACAAATATCTATTGAAGTCCCTGCTTTCAATACTTTTGTGTACATAACCAGAGGTGTAATTGCTGGATCAAATAGTCATTCTATGTTTCACATTTTTTAGGAACTGTTATACTGTTTTCCACAGTGGCTTTTCCATTTTGTAGTCCTGTCAGTAATACGCAAGGGTTCCAGTTTCTCCACATCTATACCAATACTTGTTCCCCTTCTGTGTGTTTCTTTCTTTTTTAATACTAGCTATCCTAGTGGGTGAAAAGTAGTATCTCATCGATTCTGGTTTGCATTTCCCTAATGATTAGTGATGGTAAGCTTATTTCTTATGTGCTTTTTGGCTGGTTGTATATGTTTTTTGGAGAAATGTCTATTCAAATCCTTTGCCTGTTTTTGAACTGCACTGTTTTGATGTTGTTGTTGAAATTTAGGCATTCTCTCTGTATTCTGGATGTTCACCACTTGCCAGAAATGTGATTTGCAAATGTTTTATTCCATTCTATGGGTTGCCTATTGATTTTTACTATTTACTCTGGTGATCTTGTCTTTTGGTGCACATTTTTAATGTTGATGAAATTCAGCTTGTCTATTTTTTCTTTGTTGCCTGTGCTTTTGGTGCCATATTCAAAGAAACCATTGCCAAATTCAGTATCATGAAGCTTTTCCTCTGTGTATTCTTCTAAGAGTTTTGTAGTTTTAGCTCTTATACTAAGTCTAACCCATGTATTACTCTTTTTAATATAGTATTAGGTGAGGATCTATCTTCATTTTTTTGCATGTGGATATCCAGTTTCCGCAGCACCATTTGTTCAACAGACTGTCCATTCTGCACTGAGCAGTCTTGTCACTCCTGTCAACAGTCATTTGACATATATATGAGAGTGTATTTCTCAGCTCTAGTGTATCGCATTGGCCTTCATGGCTGTCTTTATCCCACTCCCACCTTGTTTTGATTACCGCAGTCTTACAGTAAATTTCAAAATCAAAAAGTATGAGTCCTCCAACTTTTTTTTTTCAAAATTGTTATGCTATTAAGGTTCCTTGAACTTTCATATGAACCTTTCCATTTCTTAAAAAAAAAATGTCATTGGGCTTTTGACAAGAGATTTCACTGAAACTATAGGTTGCTTTAGGTACTATTAAATGTGCTTTAGGTACTTATTAACAGTAATAAGTCTTTCGATCATGAACATGGGATGTTTTCTGTTTGTGTTGTCTTATTTTTTTCAGCAGTGTTTTGTACTTTTCAGTGTATAGTCTCCTATATTCTTGGTTAATTCCTCAGTATTTTATTTTGTTTGCTGTTGATGTTCAGTCACTCAGTCACGTCTCACTCTTTGCGAACCTATGGACTGCAGCACGCCAGGCTTCCCTGTCCTTCACCATCTGCCAGACTTTGCTCAAACTCCTGTCCATTGAGTTGATGATACCATCCAGCCACATCATCCTCGTTCATCCCCTTCTCCTCCTGCCCTCAATCTTTCCCAGCCTCGGGGTCTTTTCCATGAGTCAGTTCTTCGCATCTGGTGGCCAGAGTATTAGAGCTTCAAAATCAGTCCTTCCAGTGAATATTCAGGGTTGATTTCCTTTAGGATTGACTGGTTAACTCTCCTTGCTGTCCAAGGGACTCTCAAGTCTTCTCCAGCACCACAGTTCAAAAGCATCAATTCTTCAGCGCTCAGCCTTCTTTATGGTTCAACTCTTAAATCCGTACATGACTACTGGAAAAATTATAGCTTTGACTATACAGACCTTTGTCAGCAAAGTTATGTTTCTGCTTTTTAATATGCTGTCTAGGTCTGTTATAGCTTATCTTCCAAGGAGCTAGCATCTTTTAATTTCATGGCTGTAGTCACCATCTGCAGTGATTTTGGAGCCCAAGAAAATAATGTCTGTCACTGTTTCCATTGTTTCCCCATCTGTTTGCCATGAAATTATGGGACTGGATGCCATGATCTTAGTTTTTTGAATGTTGAGTTTTAAGCCAGCTTTTTCACTCTCCTCTTTCACTTTCATCAAGAGGCTCTTTAGTTCCTCTTCACTTTCTGCCATTAGGGTGGTGTCATCTGCATATCTAAAGTTATTGATATTTCTGCCAACAATCTTGATTCCAGCTTGTGATTCATCTAGCTTGGCATCTCTCATGATGAACTCTCTACATAAGTTAAATAAGCAGGATGACAAAATACAGCCTTGATGTACTCCTTTCCAAATTTTGAACCAGTTCATTGTTACATGTCCGATTCCAGCTGTTGCTTCTTGACCTGCATACAGGTTTCTCAGGAGGCAGCTAAGGTGGTCTGCTATTCCCATCTCTTTAAGAATTTTCCACAGTTTGTAGTGATCCATACAGTCAAAGATTTTAGCGTGGTCAGCAATCAGAAGTAGATGTTTTTTTCTGGAATTTTCTTGCTTTTTCTGTGATCCAGTGGATGTTGGCGATTTGATCTGTGGTTCCTCTGCCTTTTCTAAATCCATCTTGTACATGTGGAAGTTCTTGGTTCATGTACTGTTGAAGCCTAGCTTGAAGGATTTCGAGCATTACCTTGCCAGCATGTGAAATGAGTGCAGCTGTATGGTAATTTGAACATTGTTTGGGATTAGAATGAAAACTGACCTTTTCCTGTCCTGTGGCGACTGCTGAGTTTTCCAAATTTGCTTCCATATTGAGTGCAGCACTTTCACAGCATCATCTTCCAGGATTTGAACTAGCACAGCAGAAATTCCATCACCTCCTCTAGCTTTGTTCCTAGTAATGCATCTGAAGACCCACTTGGCTTCACACTCTAGGATGTCTGGCTCTAGGTGCATGACCACACCATCATGGTTGTCTGGGTCATTAAGACCTTTTTTGTATAGTTCTTCTGTGTATTCTTGCCACCTCTTCTTAATATCTTCTGCTTCTATTAGGTTAATGCCTTTCATGTCCTTTATTGTGCCCATCTTTTTATGAAATGTTCCCTTGGATCTCTAATTTTCTTGAAGAGATCGCTAGTCTTTCCCATTCTATTGCTTCCCTCTATTTCTTTGCATTGTTCACTTAAGGCTTTCTTATCTCTCCTTGCTACTCTTTGGAACTCTGCATTCAGATGGGTGTACCTTTCCTTTTTCTCCCTTCCCTTTTGCTTCTCTTCTTTTCTCAGCTATTTGCAAGGTTTCCTCAGACAACCATTTTGCCTTCTTGCATTTCTTTTTCTTGGCAATGGTTTTGATTACCACCTCCTGTACAGTGTTAGAAACCTCCATACATAGTTCTTCAGGTACTCTATCAGATCTAGTTCCTTGAATCTATTTGTCACTTCCACTGTATAATAATAAGGGACTTGATTTATGTTACACCTGAATGGCCTAGTGGTTTTACCTACTTCCTTAAATTTAAGTCTGAATTTTGAAATAAGGAGTTCATGATCTGAGCCACAGTCAGCTCCCGGTCTTGTTTTTGCTGACTGTATAGAGATTTTCCATCTTCAGCTGCAAAGAATGCAATCAATCTGTTTTTGGTGTTGACCATCTGGTGATGTCCATGTGTAGAGTCTTCTCTTGTGTCGTTGGAAAAAGTTGTTTGCTATGACCAGTGCCTTCTCTTGGTAAAACTGTTAGCCTTTGCCCTGCTTCATTTTTGTACTCCAAGGCCAAACTTGGCTGTTACTCTAGGTATCTCTTGCTTTCCTACTTTTGCATTCCAATCCCCTATGATGAAAAGGACATCTTTTTTTGGTGTTCTGGAAGGTCTGGTAAATCTTCATAGAACTGTTCAACTTCAGCTTCTTCAGCATTACTGGTTGGGGCATAGACTTGGATTACCTTGATGTTGAATGGGCTGCCTTGGAAATGAACTGACATCATTTGGATGTTTTTGAGATTGCACCCAAGTACTGCATTTTGGACTCTTTTTGTTGACTGTGAGGGCCACTCCATTTCTTCTAAGAGATTCTTGCCCACAGTAGTAGATATAATGGTCACCTGAATTAAATTAACCCATTCCCATCCATTTCAGTTCACTGATTCCTGAAATGTCCATGTTCACCCTTCCCATCTCCTGTTTGACCACTTTCAATTTACTTTGACTCATGGACCTAACATTCCAGATTCGAATGCAACATTATTCTTTACAGCATCTGAGTTTACTTTCTCCACCAGACACATCCACAGCTGGGCGTCATTTCTGCTTTTGCTCAGCCTCTTCATTCCTTCTGGAGCTATTTCTCTGTTCTTCTCCAGTTGCGTGTGGAACACCTATTGACCTGGGGGTTCATCTTTCAGTGCCATATCTTTTTGCTTTTCATACTGTTCATGTGGTTCTCAAGGCAAGAATGCTGAAGTGGTTAGATGCAATTACAAGTAGAACTGTTTTCTTAAGTTTCTTTTGGCATTGTTCCCTCTAAGTGTAATTAAACACTGCTGACTTTTGTATGTTAATGTATATCCTCCTGCTTTGCTGAATTTCTTAGTCATTTTATCTCTGTTTTTTTTTTGATTGGACAGCTTATATTGTTCTGTCTTCAAGTTCATTAATTCATTCTTCTTTCTGTTCTGTTGTTAAGCTCCAGTCTGTATATTTTGGCAGTTGTATTTATCAGCTTTTAAATTTCTGTTTGCTTCTTCTGTGTTAATTTCTTTGCTGCAGTATTCTGTTTTTTCATTTGTTTTGAGGATGTTTGTAATTACTATTTAAGCATATTTATCATGGGTTTTAAAATCTTTGTCAGATAAGTCTAAAATCTATTATCTCTGAGTTGGCATCTATTGATTGTCTTTTTTTTCAATCAAGATTATAATCTTCGTCTTTCTTATGGTGAGTGATTTTCAGCTGAAACCTGGACATTGTGAATATGACACTGAGATTCTGAATTTTATGTCAACTTTCTGTTTTAGCTGGCTTTCTCCACTATTGCTTCAACAGGAGTATGGTGGATGATACCTTGTTACTGCCTGGTAGAGGTACAAGTCCAGGTTCCTCACTTGGCTGCTTGTCACTGCTGGGATTATACTTTCTGATAGGTAAATTTCTATTTGTTTCCTTAAATGCAACTTAATCACTATGCTTTCATTTTAGGATCATTCTCTTCTCCTTTCTTGGTTGAGAGACGTACTCTTGAAACTACTATTTCCTGTTTCAGGTTAGTAGGGGCCTGTCATAAGCACCAGAGTCAGAGACTGTCAGACTCCTCTTTGAAGGTGTCACTGGCTATGGCACCTCATCTCTGCACACCTTCTTGTCCTCCCCATGTCCTTTCCATCTGTCTACATGTGTGATGATACACACTTAGAGGAGAGATTTTTTTAACCTAGAGACTGCTAGCCTAGAGAAAGTCCATAGAGAGTCTTCAGGTGGTCCCTATATCCCCTTTCCCCACTATATATATCTATGTGTGTACATTATCTCTGGTGAGTCAGTGGTTCTCACACAATTCAAAAATAAGAACATGACCGGAGAGGTTAAGAATCATTGTAGCAGATTAAGAAATGGGAACAATAGATGTGCAGGCTCTAAATCATCCATTTATGGGGGAGGACTTGAAATCAGGGTGCAGTCTGGAGTAGACACACACCAGCTTGTGCTTGGAGCTTTCCTTGAATGTGCTGAAATAGCTCATAATTGTGTGGGTGTGAGAGGAGCTCTGTGTGGGACTGAGCCTGTGCTCCCTATTCAGGTCCAGGAAAAGCTTAAAAGATCCTCAAGATGCTTCAACATACGAAATGAGAAGAGAAAAAGCATTACAGTGTAATTTACATCTCAATAAAAGTGGCTATTGAGGGGGGTGAAGTCTGACTTTCTCCTTCTGAGTTCAGTTAACAAGGCACTGCTAACAAGGCAGCTAGTCTAGCCAGGGTGAGGGAGTTGGCAGTGTGCAGAGCTCACAGAAAAGCAGCAGGCTCCCTGATAAGACAGCCCAGATGAGGACGGTTGCCCTTAAGGTCTAAGAAGTCAAATTAGTCCTAACAAAATTCTTCTTAGAAATAAATGGAAAGAAATGAAAATAGATTAGAGACAGGACAAAGCAGGAGGGAGGTACTGTGAGGGGACCCCAGGGCTGTCCTGTGGCAGCAATCACAAGAATTTCAGCTGAGCCCAGTGGAGATGGGGGCCTAAACCAAATCAGAGCTGGGCTAAATGGATTCCTTTCCTGGAGGAGGCTGGGCCTAATTGAATCTGTAACGCATTTTTGTTTCTGAAGCTTTTCTCATTTTTGTTCCAAACTCAGCCTTTGGAACCGTTATTCAAACTCTTTCTTCCATCCTATTATTTCTAGAGTTTCTAAGAAAGAATATCTAGGGGTGCCAGTCTAAAAAGAACATCAGTTTATTTTTTAAAAATGTGTATTTATTTTGGTTGCACTGGGTCTTCATTGCTGTGCAAGGGCTTTCTCTTGCAGAGAGTGGGGGCTACTCTTCGTTGCACTGCTCAGGCTTATTACAGTGGCCTCTCCTGTTAGGGAGCAGTCCCTAGGCTACAGCCTTCAATAGTTGCATCTCACAGGTTAAGTAACTGTGGCTTATGGGCCTTAGAGCAGAGGCTCAGAAGTTGTGGTGCATGGGCTTTGTTGTTCTGTAGCATGTGAGATCTTCCCAGATCAGGGATCAAACCTGTGTCCCCTGTGTTGGCAGGCAGATTCTTATCCACTGTGCACCAGGGAAGTCCACGAACCTAAATTTTAAAAGGCAAGTATATATATATCTTTCTTTTCCTTTCTCTGGGTCACCTGAGCCCTGAGAAACCTCAGGAGGAGAGTCTTTCTGCAGAACGAAACTGACCTGCTTCTAGACTCAGGTCCTGTGAACTTGCAAAAAGATGGATGTGTGTCGGCCATCTCTCTGTGTGACACTGTGATATATAATAAGAAATATACACTTGGTCTTCATCCCTGTTTCTGGTTCCGAGCTCCTAAAACCCTTGGAATTTCCTAAGTGAGGAAAATGATCAGGGTGTCTCTTGTTATTTTAATAAGATGACTTTTAGAAGCACCTAAAATGTGGGGGCTGGTTGCTAGGATAACCATGTGAATAGAAGGTTGGAACTTTCAGTCCAACCTCTGATCTCTGAGGGAAGAGGAGCTGGAGGTTGAATCAGTCACTAGTGACCAATGATTTAATCAATCATGAGTCTCTAATGAAGTCTTCATAAAAACCCTAAAGGATAGAATGTGAAAGCTTCTGGGTTGGTGAACACATGGAGAATTGAGGAAAGTGGTATACTCGGAAGGGGCCTGGCACCTCCATGCCCTTTTCCAGTGCCCTGCCCTGTATGCATCCCTTTCATCTGGCTGCTCCTGATGTACAGCCTTTTATAATAAATGGGTGATCTAGTAAGTAAAATGTTTCTTGGAGTCCTATGAGCTGCTCTGGCAAACTAATCAAGGCCATGGTGGGATCCTTGGAACCCTCAAGCTGTAGCCAGTCAGTCTGAAGCCTGTATGATAGCCCGGGCTTGTGACTGGCATCTGAAGTGGAAGAGGCTCTTGTGGGCTGTGGAATCTGATGCCACCTCCAGGCAGACAGTGTCAGAGTTGAGTTGACTTGTACGACACCCAGCTGGTGTCTGAGAGATGTTTGTTGATGGGGGAAAACCCCTACTGCATGCTGGAATTGGGTGAACAGAATCTTGCTCTGCTAGTAAATGGCCAGCACAGGTCCATATGTGTTAGATTAAACTGGACAAACTAGACCTGGCTGTGCCTCAGTGGGACTCTAAGCCTTAGCTCCTTTGGTTTTCACATGGCCATGAGAATGCCTGGCCCACTGGCCTCAGATGGCCGTCATGAGGAGCATTCATGTATGCATGAGCAGGATTAATACTCTCTAGTCCCATGAGACATAAAGGATTAATTTGATTATCTGTAAAATACCTACTTGGAGGTGACCCTTGGTTAGGTCACATCATACACTTGGAAAATTTCCTCCAGAAAGTTTTTGTGGGAGAACATTCATATGGTAGACCCTCAATAAGCATTTTCTGCCCAGCTGATTTGACTGGCTGACCACCATTCACCAGAGCAGAAAAGGAAAGTTCTTCTGAAAAACCTTCCAGTGTTCTTCTGTCAGTCTGGATAAAGATGTCAGACCAGGTGAATAAAATAGGAAGTGATGCGTGCCTTCAGGAATCCTAGGATTCTTCCTGTTGATGTCACTTAGAGATCAGGAAAAGACAACAGGGCTGGTATTCAACAAAAACCAGCATAAGGGAATGTTGCTTTTGAGTATCCCTTTGTTCTTATTGCTCAGTCGCTAAGTTGTGTCTGCAGTGAACTGCAGCATGACTGGCTTCCCTGTCCTTCTCTGTCTTCTTGGGTTTGCCCAAACTTATGTCCGCTGAGTCAGTGCTGCCATCCAACCATCTCATCCTCTGTCACCCTCTTCTCCTCCTGCCCTCAATCTTTCCCAGCATCATGGTCTTTTCCAGTGAGTCTGCTCTTCCCATCAGGTGGCCAAAGGATTGGAGTTTCAGCTTCAGCATCATCCATCCAATGAATATTCAGGACTGATTTCCTTTAGGATTGACTGGTTTGATCTCCTTACTGTCCAAGGGACCCTCAAGAGTCTTCTCCAGCACCACAGTTTGAAAGTATCAATTCTTAGGCAGTCAGCCTTCTTTATGGTCTAACTCTCACATCCAAACATAACTACTGGAAAAACCATAGTTTGACTATACAGACGTTTGTTGGCAAAGTGATATCTCTGCTTTTTAATCTGCTGTCTAGGTTTGTCATAACTTTTCTTCCAAAGAGCAAGTGTCTTTTAATTTCACGCCTGCAGTTACCATCTGTAGTGACTTTAGAACCCAAGAAAATAAAGTCTGTCACTGTTTTCATTTTTTCCCCATCTATTTGCCATGAAGTGATGGGATTGAATGCCATGATCTTCATTTTTTGAATGTTGAGATTTAAACCAGGTTTTTCACGCTCCTTTTTCACCTTCATCAAGAAGCTCTTTAGTTCCTCTTTGATTTCTGCCATTAGGGTGGTGGTGCATATCTGAGGTTATTGATTTTTCTCCTGGCAGTCTTGATTCCGGCTTGTGATTTATCCAGCCCACCATTTCACATGATGTACTCTGCACAGAAGTTAAACCAACAGCGTGACAATGTACAGCCTTGTCGTACTCCTTTCCCAATTTGGAAGAGTCCATTGTTTTGTGTCCAGTTCTAACTGTTGCTTCTTGTCCTGCATACAGGTTTCTTAGGAGGCAGGTAAGGTGGTCTGCTATTTCCATCTCTTTTAAGAATTTTCCACAGTTTGTAGTGATCCACACAGTCAAAGGCTTTGGTATAGTCAGTGAGGCAGAAGTAAATGTTTTTGGGAATTTCCTTGATTTTTCTATGACCCAAGCGATGTTGACAATTTGCTCTGTGGTTCCTCTGCCTTTTCTGAATCCAACTTGAACATCTGGAAGTTCTCGGTTCATGTACTGTGGAAGCCTGGCTTGGAGAATTTTGAGTGTTACCTTGATAGTGTGTGTACTTTGAACATTCTTTGGCATTGACCTTTTTTGGGATTGGAATGAAAACTGACCTTTTCCAGTCCTGTGGCCACTGTTGAGTTTTCCAAATTTCCTGCCATATTGAGTGAGGCACGTGAACAGCATCATCTTTTAGGATTTGAATAGCTCAGCTGGAATTCTATCATCTCCAATGCCTTTGTTTGTAATAGTGCTTCCTAAGACCTGATTGACTTCTCACTTCAGGATGTCTGGCTCTAGGTGAGTGATCACACCATCATGGTTATCTGTCATTAAGATCTTTTTTCGTATAGTTCTTCTATGTATTCTTGCCACCTCTTCTTAATCTCTTCTGTTTGGTCCTTGCCATTTCTTTCCTTTATTGTGCCTGTCTTTGCATGAAATATTCCCTTGGTGTCTCTAATTTTCTTGATGAGATCTCCAGTCTTTCCCTCTATTTCTTTGGATTGTTCACTTATGAAGGCTTTCTCCTTGCTCTTCTCTGGAACTCTGCATTCAGTTGGGTAGCTTTCCTTTTTCTCCTTTGTCTTTCTCAGCTATTTGTAAGGCCAGCGGCAGGATAACATGATGATATGGAAAGTATCCCTTAGGCATTTGTTATTTTTCTCATCTAAATGTGGACAACCAGCCCCTAGACACTCCCTGAGAGATCCCATTTCAGGGCCTGAGTCTCTCCACTCTTCTGCAGACAAGGGCATCATGGCCCAGAGGACCTCGGGAAGGTACTGCCCCTGAAGCCCCACACACCAGTTCTCCATACAAGCCACCAGTCCAGTGCCTCAACCAGAGGAGCATATGAGCTCTGCTTTTGGAAGCTCTGCCAGAGTGGAGAGGTCAGGACAGCATAGAGCCCTGGGCCTTGGTGGCAGTGGAGGTGCCTAGAGAGGGTGAGCACAGGTGTCATCCTTTACATCACATCCCAACACGAACCCAGTTCTCCCACTTGGTCTCTTTGCATTTATTGCAAGGATTGTACTGACCTCTCCCTTCTTTTTCCAACAGTGAATACTTCCTGAGTCCCAGGTTCTTTGCTTGATGCTGAGCTGGTTTCAAAATAGACACACAGAGACCTTGCAGTCTCCTGAGGGGAGCAGCATCAGGTATTTGTGCTGCTATGTGGTGAGGGCTCAGCTGACAGAATGAGCAGACTGCAGAAGGTCAGGGAGAAGACAGCATTCCAGTGGGCTTTAAAGGGTCAGGAGAGTTATACCAAGCCCAGGGGGTTGGGGAAAGGGCATTTAAGGCTGAGGAAACAGCTTTGAAAGGACCTAAGTGTGAGCATGCCTTGGGCACTGGTGAGTGTCTCTGTGTACACTGTCTGTAATGTGTGTGTGTGTGTGGAGGTGGGAAGGGAGGCTGGAGGTGAGGAGGCTGTGAAGGTGGTCCTCAGACAGGTGGTCAAGGGTCTGCAGATTTAGACTCTGTTCTGTGGGCCGGAGGCATGGAGACAGATGTGTACAGGGGTGTCTGAGGTCAGTTCGCACCAGTTAGTAAGAGTTAATTGTTACTTTTTCTGAGTTTTGTGAACTGGTTGATTTGACATTAGTAGTTTAAACTCAGTGACAGTGGGCATGTTCATGCCCACTGTCATAGAAATTGGCAAACACTCCAATGATTTTTTTTTTTAACATTTATGGGCATGTGTATGTATTAATGCCTGTGTCTGCACACTGGTATAGAGTTGGTAGGCCCCTTCCTTGTGATATCCATCAACAGGCAGAAAGAACTGCGTGTGATTTTGGTACACTCACCAGCCTCAGGTTCTTCATTGCTTGAGGAAACATGCCTTGGTGTAACTGCAGTTTGCCGACTTTCATTATCTGCACACCTCTGACGGGATGGTTTCCTGGGTAAAAAATCCTGGAAGAAAACAAATGGCAAGCAGTGTGAGTAGCTCTCACCCATGCAGTCAGCATTTCATCAGGAGAATACAAAAATGGGAGCGAATGCTGGCTGTGACTGTCAACGAGCCACTAAGCAGAATCAGCTTTGCAGCCTCGGGAACGCAGTGCTGAGGGAGGAAGCTCACTGCTGGTCTCCTGCTCCCTGGAATGCCTTCTGCATTCTGGGAAAGAGACGGGACTGGAATGCCTCTCTACTAAACGCTAAGAGAAGCTCCAGCACCCAGGAAGCCTTGGACCAGAAGCTCGCCTCTCAGTATATAATGGTTAAGTAAATCAGTGATATGCCCACAACCCTCCTTTTCACCACAGAGTCCTCTGAGTCTCAGCTGCAGAGTCTATCCTTCATCGCAGCCCACCTTTCTCACTGCCCCTGTGTATTCATCCCATCATCACTGGATCCAGAGCTTTGGATTCAGACACCCCATCTGTGTTGGCCACCGTGTCCTGCGTGTAAGAACTCCACACATACTTGACCTCCTTCACCCACAGTGGAATAGAACACAGTGTTGCAGTGGACTGAAGCATGAAAACCCAGGACTATGTTTCAGACCCAGTGTTATTTCACCTTGACTCAACAAGAACTTACTATATTAGATTCAACAAAATGTGAACAGTTCGGCCTCTTCTTCCTCCTACATCGTCTATCCAGAGAGTCTCCTGGGCTCCTGCTGTATGAGTAAGATCGATTCTAGGGCTGGAGGAGAGAGTACACTGTATATATGTGATCTTTTCCCTCGAGGCTCATAATCCCATTAGACACAAGACAGACATTCATACAACAGTTTCAAAATATCACAGGATAGAGCATGCCTTAGTACACAGCAATGGTCAGCTCAAGTGTGTGGAATGAACTGAGAAAATGACACAGGAGTTACAAAGAGGAGAGTTATGATGGTTGGTGGGATCAGGGAAGGTTTCCTGGAGGAGGGGAACAGGGCACTTCAGTGGGGCTCCCTGGGATCTGGGAAGGCTTGTCTTGTTGGTGGGCGGGGAGTGGAAATGCATTCTTGCTGTTGAGTGGTGTGAGTGAAGGTGCATTCCAGATGCTGCCTAGCCAGAGACCACAGGTACTTGCCTGTAGGCCTCCAAAAGGTAATCCTAGAAGTCATGACTTACACAGGGCTTGCCATGTGCCGAGCGCTGTTCTGCATTTCATTTATGAACACGTCATAGAACCCACATTTAGGCTGTACTGTGAGGTGGATTTATCAAGAGACACATATGTTCTCCAGTTAGTATACTATCTGCACACCATTCCCTAGCCCTGAACCTCAGCTCTTGCCCACATGAAATGTGATATAGAAACTTTGTTCATTCAGGCTCTTAAAGAAATGGAAAGCAGTACCCAAGAGAGGGAGGTGTTTAAATTAATAGAATGTTGGCTATGTTTCTTTTAAAGAACTAAAAAGGGAGGGGACGGAGGGAAACAAAGGTGACACCTGGGTCCTGGCTTTTCCTTCATCTACTGAGCCTGCCAAGAGATCAGTCACGTCACCTCTCCCCCTTACAAAACGAACATCATTATCTACTTGTGTGGAAAAGATTTTAAGATCCCTGGACAAAAGGCTTAAGTATAGGACGCCATTGCCCTGTACTTAATTGCCTTGGACGCTTTCCTTGAAAAGCACACCTGGATTTGGAACTTTATTTTATTGCTATGAATGTGACATAATTAAATTTAAAGGCCAAAAAGTAATTTCATACTAATAATCATTCTATTCAGTGGATGTCTGTCATGTCAGTTAGCAGAAGCAAAGAAAATCTTGGGTTCTATGGTTGCAGAGAAAGTGGTGCATATAATTACTCCATGACAGGTACCTGCTCTGGTTGCTTAAAGATATTAAAAAATGAAGTGGAGTTTAATCAGGAGAGGATAAGGAAGTGTCTGGGAGGGGGACTTCCACATAAGTATTTACGGAGCAGCCTTGCAGCTCTGGCAGGGGTGCTATGCCTGTGCCTGGGTTGTTTCTGGAGGCCTCCCAGCTGACATATGGAATAAGTATCATGATCACTTGCCGGAATAGCACCCCAGGGAAAACTGGTGAAGCTCACTCCTGCTGGGAGAAGTTCTCTACCCAAGGCACGGCTTTCATCAGCTTTCCGCATGTGACAGTGATGAGGAGGGAGGAGGCCTGCAAGAGGTCTTCAATCACAGAATCAAGGCCAGGCTGAGGGCCTGAACCAGAGAAGGAATGAAGGATGCCCAAGGACTAAAACAGGAGTTTGACTGGGAAGGTGAGACTCTAGAGGCAGAGAGACCTGAGGCAGGATGGTGGTGGTGAGAACAGAAGAGAAGGATCTGAACTAAAAGATGTTCTGCAGCTGACTGGATAGGGCCTGGAGACCTGCTGAGGTCTGGCAGGCAGAGTTGACTCCACGATTCAGAAATCAAAATGCTGCCACAAAAACGCAAGCAGACTGTATAATAACAAAACTTTCATTCAGCCAGGCATTCTGCCTGTTTGGTATTATGAATTTTCTTTTCATGGGTATAGTGCTAGCAACCATGGTCCAGGATGCTGGGCCCAGAAAGGAAAAAGTGCCCTTGGTGTTTCTGTGGTGAAGAAGTGTATAGGAAGGAAGGTGTTTAAACAAGCAAGAGAAAAGCAGCAGCACATGCTAGTTTAACTAAGACCTATAAGCACCAAGATCTTGCTGCCATATTCTCCCAGAAGGCTTTGGGTCAGGGAACTGGAATGTCTCAAATTAAAAGGGGATAGAGAAAAACACACCTGATGGCAGGAACTATGTTGTTGGTCTTGCTGAACTTTTCCCATGTGATGCAATTACAAGTCACATTTCTTCACTACAGGCAGCAGTTCTAACATTCGTATGGCAGCAAAAACCACTTACTGTTAGGACTTTTTTTTTTTTTAGAACTGATATAAAATGCATTACTGGATTTAAAATAAGAGCTTAACTATATAAACTATTTTAGTGTAATCAAGTAGCTATAATGTATTAGTATGAATTTTAGCTGATAAATGTGAAATCTAATTCTAATAATTGAATTAGAAAAATCTGCATTTTGCAACTCTTGAAGAAATAACTAATCCACGGAAAGTGTATCACTAGATGAAACCAATAGATCAAAGAATGATGGAAAATTTTACAGTGTGTAAGGTTGTTACCATCTGAACCCAGTCATCAATCTTAGCATCACTAACATGGGATAGCCAGACATTACCTGCTGTCTGAGCTGACACAGTAAAATTTTGTACCACCTATAAAGGATCTTTGACAAAAAAAAAAAAAAAAAGGAAATTTAATCAAGCCCATAAAATTCCATTTCACAGGAAAAACAATTGGTAGAGGAACAAATAAAAGCAACCAGCTAAATTCAAAATATGGGAAGTTTTACAGAACCATCGTCACCCAGGATCTTCAGTAGGTCCATGGCATGTAAAGAAAAAGGTGGCAGAGAAGGAGAAGACTCTAGATTAAAGAGATACAACAGTCAAAGGTAATTTGTAGACCTTTTTCATTTTAACTCAAAATAACTATAAAAAAGACGTTTCTGAGTCAGTCTAGGAAATTGGAACATGCAATGGCATTGTAAGGACATGCCCACATTTTTCAGAGATACAAACTGAAATACGCATGGATAAAATAATGTTATGACTGTGGTCTGATTTAAATCTCTTCAGCATAATTTCTCCTTCCAGCAATGATGGGTTAGTTTTTTTCAGACCAAACTCCATGCTAACAAGAAACGTTAGACAAAATATTTATAAAACTGTTTGAAGGTGTTGAAGAATGACTGAGGGACTGGAGTCTGAATGATTCAAGTGGCAGAAAGAATACAATCTCAAGTAGGTGGTCCTTTGTTGCTACTTTTCCCTTTGTTGATTTCAAAGGAGAGGCAGCTAGGCTAAAGAGCTGAACAGGAGTTTTGGCAGTCTCAAAGGTATCAGTCAGTCAGTCAGTCAGTTCATTCGTGTCCAGCTCTTTGCGACCCCATGAATCGCAGCACGCCAGGCCTCCCTGTCCATCACCAACTCCCGGAGTTCACTCAGATTCATGTCCATCGAGTCAGTGATGCCATCCAGCCATCTCATCCTCTGTCGTCCCCTTCTCCTCCTGCCCCCAATCCCTCCCAGCATCAGAGTCTTTTCCAATGAGTCAACTCTTCGCGTGAGGTGGCCAAAGTACTGGAGTTTCAGCTTTAGCATCATTCCTTCCAAAGAAATCCCAGGGCTGATCTCCTTCAGAATGAACTGGTTGGATCTCCTTGCAGTCCAAGGGACTCTCAGGAGTCATCTCCAACACCACAGGTCAAAAGCATCAATTCTTCGGAGCTCAGCCTTCTTCACAGTCCAATTCTCACATCCGTACATGACCACAGGAAAAACCATAGCCTTGACTAGATGGACCTTAGTCGGCAAAGTAACGTCTCTGCTTTTGAATATGCTATCTAGGTTGGTCATAACTTTTCTTCCAAGGAGTAAGCGTCTTTTAATTTCATGGCTAAAATCACCATCTGCAGTGATTTTGGAGCCCCCAAAAATAAAGTCTGACACTGTTTCCACTGTTTCCCCATCTATTTCCCATGAAGTGATGGGACCAGATGCCATGATCTTCATTTTCGGAATGTTGAGCTTTAAGCCAACTTTTTCACTCTCCTCTCTCACTTTCATCAAGAGGCTTTTTAGTTCCTCTTCACTTTCTGCCATAAGGGTGGTATCATCTGCATATCTGAGGTGATTGATATTTCTCCTGGCAATCTTGATTCGAGCTTGTGTTTCTTCCAGTCCAGTGTTTCTCATGATGTACTCTGCATATAAGTTAAAGAAGCAGGGTGACAATATACAGCCTCAACATACTCTTTTCCCAATTTGGAACCAGTCTGTTCCATGTCCAGTTCTAACTGTTGCTTCCTGACCTGCATACAGGTTTCTCAAGAGGCAGGTCAGGTGGTCTGGTATTCCTATCTCTTTCAGAATTTTTCACAGTTTATTGTGATCCACACAGTCAAAGGCTTTGGCATAGTCATTATAGCAGAAGTAGGTGGTTTTCTGGAACTCTCTTGCTTTTTCGATGATCCAGCGAAAGTTGATTTGATCTCTTGTTCCTCTGCCTTTTCTAAAACCAGCTTGAACATCGGGAAGTTTATGGTTCACGTATTGCTGAAGCCTGGCTTGGAGAATTTTGAGCATTACTCAAAGGTAGGGAGACACAGAATTTGGAGTTCAGGGCTCAGCAAAGAAGAGAAGGAGCGCTAATAAACACCCTCGACTTTCATTTGTGGCCCAGGGCCCCCTCCAAGGGGTACAATTCAGGAATAGAGTAGCTTTACTTGTAATATGATGCATTTTTGTTATTGTTAAAAAAAAAAAAAGATCCTAACATTGGGAAACAAAACCAAAGAAAGAAAAGAATGTGTAGCAAAGAGAAGCCTGGTGGGGCTGGGAGAGGCTGGGAAGACACTGGTTAAGTAGTCAGAAGCTGCCTCTTTAAGGAAAGGCTTATGATGTAGATAGAGTTAAATGTCCAATTTTGAACCTAAAAGTTTGAGTTTTAGCTTTCTTTAAAACCAATACAGTAAAGTAAAATTTAAAAAAATTTTTTAAAGAAAAATGTACAGAGAAGACATTGCCCATGCTTGTAACTTTCAATTAGGTGTGTTTAATTAGTTTAATTTAACCCTGGATTTGTGCACAAATTTCCTCATCCCCTTGCCAGACCTGCTTATGTGCTGTCTGGTCCACTGGCAGCGTGGCTAACAGCGGGGAGATGCCATGGGCCAGCCAGCATGACTGAATTATACTGTGACTATAATTTAGTCATTAAGTCCTTGGGAAAAAATGGCAATGAGATTTTCATTAGAAAAGTTCCACTTGTCCTGTATAAGCTCTATTTATTCACTTACATGGGCAACAAAACTCACCGCTGAAGTTCTAAATGTGTACTCTAAATCCCCTTAGTATCTGAATACACAGATCTCATATCACTCGGAGATCAGTTCCCAAGAAGCAGCCCTTGAGTAGAAATCTTGTTTTCATAAATTAGATTTTATTTGAGCCTGTTAGTTCAGATTTATGAATATTGTTCTGATGCTGTTTTACTGGTAATATGGCAAGTTTAGTAGCCATATTGATTATCTCATTGAAAACAATGTAAGGCGGTAGGTAAAATATTTTTTAAAGTAAGGATGTGCTGGCAAGATAGTAAAGAACCATCAGGCCAAAATCTAAATGAAGAGATACCCTTGAGAAGTAAGGAGAGTGGTGAGACTGCTGCTCCACTGGTGTGCAGAAACCTCTGGCTTCATCTGCTGTTGGAAGCTTGTGGGGCAGAAGAGCAAGCTTAGACCCCTCCACACTGGGTAGACCCTAATAGGAAAGCCTCCCCTTTGGCCAAATATGGGAGACAGATTACATTCAAAAGAGATGCAGTAAGGCTGACAGTGGAAGCCTGTAGAATGATACCTTCAATGTGCCTAGGAAAAGTGATTCCTAGACCAGTATTCTGTATCTTCAGAAATATCTTTCTCAAGAATCAAGATGGATAGCTGAAAGGTATACTTCTAGAGGTGATGAAAATGTTCTAGAATTGACTGTAGGCATGGTGTCATATCTTTGAACATAATTTTAAAAAACCACTAACTTGTACCTTTAAATGGATTGGATAAGTTGTATGGTGAGTGAATTGATTACAACTTAACTTTAAGAATGAGACATTAGCACCCCACAAATGAAATAGGTATAAATCTATAACAGAACATATAGAAAATCCATATAAGAAAAACTGGAGAACTCTGATGAACAAAATCAGAGTAAGTGGAAAGATATTCCATGTTCACTGACAGGGACAGTCAGTGCTGTCAAAATGTCAGTTCTTCCCATTTTGATCTATAGATTCAGTGCAATTCCAAACAAATTTCTAGCAACTTATTTTGTGGATGTCAGCAAACCCATTCTAAAGTTTATATGGAGAGGCAAAAGATTCAGAATAGCTAGCACAATACTGAAACAGAACAAAGTTGGAGGACTGACACTACCCAAACTCAAGACTTACTGTAAAAGCTACGGTAATCAAGGCAGTGTGGTATTGTATTTGAGAAAGAAAAGACAAAATACTGGGTTGGTCAGTGAACTTTTTGCCCAACCCAGCAGATCAATGGAACAGAATAGAGAGCTCAGAAAGACCCATATAAACACAGTCAACTGATCTTTGACCAAAAAGCAAAGGCAATACAATGGAGCAAAGACAGTATTCTTTTTTTACCCCCTCAAGAAATGATCCCAGAACAACTGGCAATCCATATGCAGAACAAAGACAAAAACAAAAAGACACAGATCTTAACACCCATCACAAAAAAGAACTCAAAACCAATCTTGGTCTGGTGGTGCCTTTTAGATACAACATCAAGGACACAGTGAAAGTGAAAGTGAAGTCGCTCAGTTGTGTCCGACTCTTTGCGACTCCATGGACTGTAGCCTACCAGGCTCCTCCGTCCATGGGATTTTCCAGGCAAGAGTACTGGAGTGGGTTGCCATTCCCTTCTCCAGGGGCTCTTCCTGACCCAGGGATTGAACCCGGGTCTCCTGCATTGTAGGCAGACGCTTTTAACATCTGAGCCACCAAGGAAGTCAAAGACATAATTGATGAGCTGGACTTCATTAAAATAAAAAAACTTCTGCTATGTAAAAGACAATGTCAAGAGAATGGGAAGATAAACCAGACTGGAAGAAAATATTTGCAAAAGGCACTTCTCATAAAGGCTTGTTATCCTAAATATACAAAGTACTCCGAAAACCCAATAGTAAGCAAAAACCCCATTTTAAAAAAATGGGTCAAAACCTGAACAGACATCTTACCAAAGAGGATACAAAGATGGCAATTAATGATTATGAAAATGTGCTCCATATTATATGCCATCAAGGAAATGCAAACTAAAATAACAATGACATATGGGTATACATTTGTTAAACAGCCAACACCCAGAACACTGGCAACACTAAGGGCTGGTGAGGAGGTAGAACAGCAGCTTTCATTCATCACTAGCGGGAATGCAAAATGGGACAGCCACTTTGGAAGAGTGGCAGTTTCTTACGAAACAACTCATCTAATCAGACTAAACCGCAGTATCCAGGAATTGTGCTCCTTGGTATTTACCCAAAGGAGTTGAAACCAAAAACCTACACATGGACACTTATAGCAGCTTTGTTCATGATCGCCCAAAGTTGGAAGCAACAGAAGTGTCCTTCAGTAGGTGACTAGATAAATAAACTAAGTTACTGATACATCCAGACAATGGAATATTATCCAGTGCTAAAAAGAAATGACCTATCAAGCCATGAAAAGATATGGAGGAATGAACCTTAAGTGTATAAACTGAGAAGCCAGCAACTGGAAAGGGCTACATGCCAACTGTGTGACATTCTGGAAAAGGCAAAACTATGGGGACAATAAAAAGATCAGTGGTTCCCAGGAGTCCAGAGGTGAAGGAGGGATGAACAGGCAGAGTACAGAGGCTTTTTCAGGGCAGTGAAATACTCTATCTACCACCATAATGATGGGAAAATGTCATATACATTCTACATATACATATATATACATTTGTCCAAACACACAAAATGTACAGCACCAAGAATGAACCCCAGTGTAAACCATGGGCTTTGGGTGGTTGTGATGTGTCCTTATGGGTTTCTCACTTGTCACAAGTGTCCCATTCTGATGAGCAATGTTGATAATGGGGGATGCATGTGTGGGATAGGGAGTATATGGAAAATCCCACCACGTTCCACTCAATTTTGCTGTGACCCTAAAGCTTAAAAAAAAAAACAACTAAGGTGTAATTTTTTTAAAAAAAGGAATGAGGTTGAAATGAAGTCATTTTGGACAAAGAAAAGCTGAATTTGTCACCACAGATCTTAACTAGAGGAATTTCTAAACCTATATACTTCTGGTAGAAGGGAAGTAAGTGAAGATGGGAAGTCAGAGGTTCAAGAAGGACTGAAAGGAATACTTATATGGGCAAGTCTATAAATACTGACAAAATAATTTTAGGAGGTTAAAAATACAGTAAAAGTAAAAAATATAGTAAGTACATCATATATGTCAGTAGGAAAGAAAGCAGGATTCAAGTACTCTAAAATCCTTCTATGTCCAGAAAGAACTTGGATATATATATGTATTTCTTTAAATAGTTCATCCATAATTTATATACCCTTTGATATATTTAATGATATGCATTTAATAATTATTTAATAGTCTTAAATAACTGAATTAATGTTCTGTTTTAATTTCTAGGTACAAAACCATTGTGTAGAGAATAATTAGATTAATTATAATTGGCATCTGGTTGATCACCTGGAGAATCCAATGGACAGAAAAGCCTGGCAGACTCCACAGTCCATGGAGTCACAAAAGTTGGACACGACTTGGCAACTAAACCACCACCACTGCCCATCACTTCATGGCAAATAGCTGGGGAAGCAATGCAAATAGTAGCAGAGTTTATTTTCTTGGGCTCCAAAATCACTGCGGACTGTGACTGCACCCATGAAATTAAAAGACACTTGCTTCTTGGAAAAAAAAGCTATGACAAACCTAGACAGCATACTAAAAAGCAGAGACACCACTTTACTGACAAAGGTTCATATAGTCAAAGCTATGGTTTTTTCAGTAGTCATGTACATATGTGAGACTTGGACCATAAAGAAGGCTGAGTGCTAAAGAATTGATGCTTTCGAATTGGGGTGCTGGAGAAGACACTTGAGAGTATCTTGGATGGCAAGGAGACCAAACTAGTTAATCCTAAAGGAAATCATGCAAGGACTGAATATTCATTACAAGGATTGATGCTGAAGCTCCAGTGCTTTGGCCACCTGATGGGAAGAGCCAACTCATTGGAAAAAGAGCCCGATGCTGGGAAAGATTGAAGGCAAAAGGAGAAGGGGGCGCCAGAGGATGAGGTGGTTGGATGGCATCACTGACTCAATAGGCACGAGTTTGAGCAAACTCCAGGAGATAGTGAAGGACAAGGAAGCCAGGCCTACTGCAGACCATCGAGTCACAAAGAGTCAGACACAGCTACTGAACAATAATAACAATGAATTTAACAATCTCAAAAGGTTGAATACTAAATGAAGAAGGGGACATTGTGGTTTTTAAAATGTACATACACACCTTTCCTTTGTTTTGAAGGAAAAAATGAGATTTATAAAAATTAACAATAAAAAGTTGCACAATCTAGTTTTACATAGAAGATGAAATACAGCTTGCCATCAGTAAGGTTAACCAAGTTGTGTGTCTATATCTGTAATACAGTGTGTCGAGATCCAACAACAGAGTGTTGTTGACATATATTCCAGAAGTGACAGGTACTTTTACTGAAATCAGCTCATACAGATGTCAGGTACTCTTTAAGAGCACCCTGAGCTCTTGAAGAAGTCTTAGGCTCCCAGAGCACAGGTGTTGGGAGGAGCTGGAATGTGTGCCAAGAAACAGAGATGTTCTCTTTTTCAGTGATTTCCAAGTGAAAATATAGCCTGTTGGAGCAGAGCAGATGGCACTGCTAAGATGTAAAATCTATGACAGTGAGTCAATAGCAGGGGTCAGCAAACTATAGCCTGAAGGCCATACCCCACCTGCAGCGTGTTTCTGTAAACTGTTTTGTTGGCATACATCCACATTTATTCATTTATATATTGTCTATGGCTACTCTCAGGCTAACTCAATAGAACTGAGTAGGTGACAGGACTGTATGACTTGCAAAGCCTAAATATTTACTGCCTGGCCCTTTACAGAAAGTTTGCAGACAGCTGGTTTATATAGTAAAGGAGTTTCTAGAAGTAAGAGGCTGGAGAGAGGCTCTCATGCAAAAAAAAAAAACCAACAACAATACTCTACAACAGGTGACTATGAATATGAATTAGATATGTAACTATAGAGTTGTCTCTGTCACTAATAATAATGATAGCAAATACAGTGAAGAGTCCTTGCTTCCTATCAGGCACTGTTGAAGCACTTTATTCTAAAATAACCTTATACAAGTAAACTTGGTAATGATGATGGGATCCAAGAGTCTCCTCTGCAAAAAAAAAGTATGAAGCTGGACAAAATTGCCAAAAGCTATCACCTCAGGGCATGATAAATTGACCAAAGGCAAAGAACAGATTGAAAAGTGTTTATTCTCAAAACAACAATAAAAATACCTAGAACTTAGAGTCAGAAAAGCAGAAGTCTATAACCTGCTTGCCTGGATGAGCCACAGAATGACTGAGACAACCTCTCCATGTCACCTGGGTACCTGAGAAACTGGACATCCACAAGAAAATCTGGAGATGACTTGGGAGGTTGAGAACTGGCTACAACATTGAATGCAACCTTCCCACACGTGGCTGAAGGTGGAAGGAAGCCTTATAGGTTCAGTGTGTCTGAGCAACACTTCTGCCCACATCATTGGCTGGTCACTAAGCTGTGCAGCCAATAAATGGAGAAGCTGAGTTCAGAACCCAGCAACTGCTTCCTGAGTCTGTTTTCTTTTCAGTCTGCATCTTTGCCTCACTAAATCTCCCCAGTCTAAGTTTTGCCTTAGATTAGCTCTGTGTACTTTGTTAACCTCTCATAGTACACCTAATATATCTCCAGTTAATGTCAATAGCCCCAAATCTGATACCACTGAGTACAAGCGTGCCAGCAGCCTGACATTACCTCTTGCCACCAGATGCCCACAGGTGAAACCAAATTGATCACTTAACTGGAAAAAAAAATCACAAACTGTTGAAAAAAATACAAAACCAGTGAATCTGCCAACATGGTTCACACAGAGAACTGGGAATCCAACATCCAAAGAAGTAGCAGGATACTGTTGCTACCAGCTGTGCTCCCATTTAAGATGCCATTTGTGGAAAATATTTATCATAGTCTTCCATTTTCTCTGTGCAAAATGAAAAAATTGAGAAATGCCAAATTACATTGTTTTAAAAAATCCTGCCATAGACCATCTCCGCTCTTACATGCTATTCTCTGAAGACATTATTGATGTTCTACCAGGTTGATGGAGTAATATAATTTGCTGGCAGGAAGAAAGGTTGGCAAAGAGAACTATGTTCATTAGAGCAATATCTTTACAATGACTTATTCCATTTTCGTTATTTTTCAAGATCACACACGTCACAGGGCAGAACAGTTGGCTTGCTATGCCCTGGATATTTCAGTATTTTTACAGTTGGAAGTAGATTTTTTAACACTTCTGCAAATTACATCTATTTTTGCTAGAAAGGGCTCTTTATACTGCTGAGGAAAAGAACTCTCTGAACACCTATGTGGCTTCTGTTTACAGGCAGCTTCCCAGGTTTCACTAGTGGTAAAGAACCTGCCTGCCAATGCAGGAGACCGAGTTGCAGGCTTAGTCCCTGGGTTGGGAAGATCCCCTGGAGGAGGGCATGGCAACCCACTCCAGTATTCTTGCCTGGAGAATCCCATGGACAGAGGAACCCGGGGCCGCAGCGAGTCAGAGATGACTGAAGGGATTTAGTACACATGCCCCATCATTTTAGACTCAGTAAGTTCCTGTGGGGCAGTCTTTTCCTTAAGCAAGTCATCAAGCCCATCTAGCTGGGGCTGGACCAGCTCTAGAACTGACAGCAAAGTTTTGAAGTAACTTCCCTTTGTCTTCACTCATTTCATATCTCCTCCTCTTTAAAACTTCCCTTCAGGCTGGGACTCACCAGCGGTCTTGTCAGTGGTGCCTCACATAAGCTGCCTTCCCCACTTCCCAAGAAAGAACCCTCTTCACCCAATCAAAACTCCCAATCTTCCATTCAAATAGTCTGATTTCATCAAGGTGTTAAAAAATGCAGTCCTATTAAATTATATTTGTTAATGGTTGATAATTTCAGAGAGGTGTTTGCATTCTGAAGAAGAAATTTTCATTAACCCAAAGAAATTTCTAATGGATAAAATTCAGAACAATATGACCAGGTGATACATTCTCATTAGTGAGAAGGAAAAGTATTGGGGGCACAAATACCTCTCAGGAATATTTTTTAGAACTCTGGTGAGTTGAGGTTCATAAGTGTGGTAGTTGACCACTAGCCGTGGTACAGCCAAGGTGAGCACCCTCAGCCTTGCTACTGAAGTATCCATTAGCTTGTTTAAGATGCCAGGAAGGGCCTCAAACCGCCTGACCAGACTCCACAACAGTGACTAGAAAGAGAGAACCCTTTAGGCCTTTTCTTCTACTTTCTAAACTGTTGGGATTTGAAAGACTTGTTACTATGAGGTCTGTCATCTGCCTTCCTCTCTTTCTACCAGTCTTTCATGGCATTTGGCTGGCCAGATGATACTCTTGGTACGTGCTTTGCTTACAGTTGTTAGAATGAATAATAAACTGCTCAGAGTTAGAAGGAATCAGAGATCATCTACTTCAGCCCCTTCAATTTAAAGACAGTGTAAAACCCAGAAAAGTTGCCCAGAGTCCACCAACTTGTGCTAAGCCATGTAGCATTAGGGTGGCACCACCCTAGTTGCAAAAAGCAAAGAGGAACTAAAGAGCCTCTCGATGATGAAGTTGAAAGAGGAAGGTGAAAAACCTGGCTTAAAACTCAACATTCAAAAAACTAAGATGGCATCCTGTCCCATCACTTTATGGCAAATAGATGGGGAAAAAATGGAAACAGTGATAGACTTTATTTTCTTGGGCTCCAAAATCACTGTGGATGGTGACTGCAACCATGAAAGTAAAAGATGCTTGCTCCTTGGAAGGAAAATTGTGACAAACTTAGCATATTAAAAGCAGAGATATCACTTTGCTGACAAAGGTCCATATAGTCAAAGCTATGGTTTTTCCAGTAGTCATGTATGGATTTGAAGGGTTAGACCATTAAGAAGGCTGTGCACTGAAGAATTGATGTTTTCAAACTGTCATACTGGAGAAGACTCTTGAGAGTCCTTGGACAGCAAGGAGATCAAACCAGTCATTCCTAAAAGGAAATCAACCCTGAATATTCATTGGAAGGACTGATGCTGACACTGAAGCTCCAGTATTTTGGCCATCTGATGTGAAGAGTGCATTCATTAGAAAAGACCCTGATGCCGGGAAAGATTGAGGGCAGTAGGAGAGGGGAGCGACAGAGGATGGCATGGTTGGATGGCATCACTGACTCAATGGACATGAGTTTGAGTAAACTCTGGGAGACAGTGAAAGGGAGTCAGAAAGAGTCAGACTTGACTGAGCTACTGAACAAAACAACAACATGGCATGATAATCTGCCATCGGTTTGGGACCTTTCAGGGAAGCCTGGCATGCTGCAGTCCATGGGGTTGCAAAGAGTTGGACGTGACTGAGCAACTGAACTAAACTGAGAGATAAATGTCAGCGTCACCATTCAGCTATAAATGGAAAGTTGTTGCACAGAGGGGGTAAGGGCATTCCAAACCAATCACAGAATAAGAATGGCACCAGAACCCAATGAAATTTAGCATAGACCTGGGATTATTAGTAGTTTGCAACTCTGCAATCTATGGGCAAGGAAGGATTCCAATACAAAAATAAATTTTAGGCCAATGAAAGAACTCAACAAAGTCAACCTTTGACCACTGAATTCAATGAACAGAGAACGTGTGACTAGGGTAATACAAACAGGGAATGACCCCAGATCGTTTATTGAGAGCCCAAATTCTTTAATGGCTATAGAATATTATTTACATTTGAGTAGAATTGTGTGGCCTGTGTTTTGGAAATTTCCTCCAAAAACTTAAAATACTGGTGCCAGACAGGTAAGGTCTAACGTAAAAAGACTTTCATAAGCTTCCCATTGTACCTCTTTCCAGCATTGTCCAATTTTATTCAACACTAATAGCTGATTTCTCCTAGCCTCTCTCAAAATGTTGCTGGCACAAGGACTATATCCGTTGGCTAATGGATTTCCCTGCTCAGGCATTTGAACTTTCTAGTTGAAAAGCAAAAACTCCTCGCATATTCTTGATCAAAGAAAAGTCCCTATCATTGGTATGACATACATCTTGGGAGAGAGAAACCAGGGGAACCCATTTATCTGATTGGTCATTTGTTAATTCATTTACTTATTCATTCATTCACTATTTACTGAGCACCCATTACATTCCAGGCATTATGGAGAATATGGCTTCCCTGGTAGCTCAGATGTTAAAGCGTTTGCCTGCAATGTTGGAGACCCAGGTTCGATCCCTGGGTCAGGAAGATCCTCTGGAGAAGGAAATGGCAACCCACTCCAGTACCCTTGCCTGGAAACTCCCATGGACGGAGGAGCTTGGTATGCTACAGTCCATGGAGTCGCAAAGAGTTGGACATGACTGAGCGACTTCACTTTCCTTTTTCCTTTTCATGGAGATAAAGAGGAAATAAAGCAGATAATGGTTCTTCTCTTCATGATGCTTACATCACTGGGGATGGGCCAGACATGGTGAAGTACCTGGTGAGTACCAGATAAGCTTCTGTAGGCGTCTGTAGCAGGGGCTTCCCTGGTGATTTAGTGATCAAGAAGCCGCCTGCTGGTGTAGATATGGGTTTGATCCCTGGGTCTGGAAGACCCCCTGAAGAAGGAAATGGCAACCACGCCAGTATTCTTGCCTGGAGAATTCCATGGACAGAGGAGCCTGGCGGGCTACAGTCCATGGGGTCGCAAAAGAGTCAGACACAACTGAGCGACTCAACAACAACACATAGCAGGAGACCTGCTCTAAACTGGAAGGCCAGGAAAAGCCTTCTGAGAACAGGAAACAGCTGGGGTCTGATCGATGAGTTACAATCAGACTGATGAATATTCTGGGCAGAAGGAACGGTAAGTACAAAGGTCATCGGGCACAAGACAACACTTGTATTCAAAAAACTGATGAAAAGTCAGTGTTCTGAGTATGGAATGCAGGTGACACAGATCATGTTGATTTGCAGCGAGAAAGAGAGAGCACATGACGGTACCTGCTCTATCAGCTTAGTCAGCCCCTGTGGCTCACGAGGCCACATGAGCCTGCCCTCACCCACCCACTCGTGTGTCAGGTCCAAGCCAGGGAGAGTGCCTATAGTCAGTACAGCAAAGCTCGGACAAGGCAGCACCTGAGGCTCCAGAGCAATGGTACCTTTCACACCCAGCTACAAACCAGGCCGGCCAGCACCCAATCAATGTGAAGGCTTTAAAAAGAGGGAGGCACAAGCGCAATTAAAGACAGAGTGGCAGCCACATTTTGGAAGCAGGAATTGCCACAGACAAACCATGATGGGTGGTGAATGCGCTTACAATGTGATACTCTGGCACCATTGCTTGAATCATTTGCATTGAAACAGTGAACTTCAAGAAAAACATTTGAGCATCTTTATGGATCAACCAAAAATTGAAACTTAGCAACAGGGCCGAATTTGAATCCAAGACTCTAATGACTCTCTGTGCTGATTAACCATCAGACCTCATTAGTTATAAAGAATTTTTTGCCCAAATCACTGTAAGTGTGTACTGCATTCCTACTAAGTTGCTTCAGTCACGTCTGACTCTTTGCAACCCTATGGACTGTAGCCCTCCAGGCTTCTCTGACCATGGGATTCTCCAGGCAAGAATACTGGAGTGGATGGCCATGCCCTCCTCCAGGGGATCTTCTCGAGCCAGGGAGCGAACCCATGGCTCTTATGGGTCCTGCATTGGTAGCTGGGTTCTTTACCCCTGGCGCCACCTAGGAAGCCCCAATTCACTGTATAGTGAGTGAAGTCGCTCAGTCGTGTCCGACTCTTAGCGACCCCACGGACTGCAGCCCACCAGGCTCCTCCGTCCGTGGGATTTTCCAGGCAAGAGTACTGGAGTGGGGTGCCATTGCCTTCTCCAAATTCACTGTATATTCCTGAGTAAATCTTATTTTTCAGTTGAAAAAGTATTGTCTCTACCTCAAAAGCCCAAGAAGCAGAAAGACAACTGATACAGATGAATCCATTGTGTAATTACAGACATATATTTTGTGTTTGTCATTAAGAAGAGATGCACAGGAGACAGGAAGAAAGGAAGCAGCTTCAGTGAGCTACTCAGCTCAGCTCTCTTTAGAGAGCTGTGTCATTACAAAGGGATGTCCCCAATTCCTCCCCAGCATCTAAGAATTCAGTCATTACCTCAAACTGGCTTTTTTTTTTTTTGGCTCATTCCCTCTTTATGAAACTGTTTTGGGCATTTTGCAGGGAATGAAATCAGCTGGGTAAAAGACAACTTCTTATTTCACCTAGGTGAAGAAGTCTGGCAAGCACAGCAAGAGCCTTTCCAGATCCCTTGTGGGCACCAAAGTACTTCTTGCAACACTAGTTAATGCAGGGGATCAGTTTATCCCACTGACTCCGTGACTCTGCAAGATGGCATATGGAAACGGCAGGAGTCCCAGCATGGGGCACTGTGACACGTGTCTCTGTCGCTAACCAAGATTTATGCGCTTACAGTCTGTGTTTTTCTTGAGTAGGGATATGGAGCAGGGCTCAGCCAGATGGATTATCATTTTCTATAGTTAATGAGTTTATCCATCTCTTAGGAAAGAAATGCAGAGAGAGAAGGGCGAGGGGAGGGAGGGAAAAAATGTGTCCATACTCCTAGGAGCATCGGTGGACATTTGTCCTGTAGAAATTCAATTCATTAAACAGAAATTCTCGTCTTTTTAGCCTCTAGCCAGGTTACGTCTGATACCCAGAAGGTCACATGTGTTTGGAAGCCACTGAAGAAGTGACACTGAGCAGCTTCTGCAGGTCAGGCAGGCTCCTCCCCTCCCCCCACACTCCCCTCTTGCTTTTCTCCCCAGAATCACTGCCTGACTCTTTTCTCTGAGCTGCTCCCTCCTCCCATCAGTAGCTCTTTTCTCATTTTTTCTGATTAGCTTTCATTGTCAGGCCCGATGACACAGAACCACCTGATTAGATTTATGAAAACATTCTAATCTGAAACAAGTCTATGTGTCTGTGTTAGTGGCACATGTAAATGTCTTCCCCAAAAGGCTGCTCTGAGGAATTCTGTTCATGTCACTGTTCTCGGCTTTTTCTCAGATACGGATCAAAGACTGCTGTGTGCCTAGGGGCTTTACATCTCTCCCTCGTCTCCACCCCCACCTTCCTCACCCCCACCCTGCAGCTTCCTTCAGTCCTGGAATATTTACTGAGTACTGAGAATTAGTCAAGCACTCTTCTAGGCCCTGGGTGAAAGTGAAGTGAAGTCGCTCAGTCGTGTCCGACTCTTTGTGACCCCATGGACTGTAGTCTGTCAGGTTCCTCCATCCATGGGATTTTCCAGGCAATAGTACTGGAGTGGATTGCCATTTCCTTCTCCAGGGGATCTTCCCAACCCAGGGATCGAACCCAGGTCTCCCTCATTGTACACAGACGCTTTACCATCTGAGCCACCAGGGAAGTATTGTTCTACAAAAGCATTACTTCAGTTAATCCTTAACAGTAATGTGTTTAACATTATTATTCCCATTCTATATGAGAAAACTGTATCTCATAGAAGTTAAATAATTATCCCAAATCATATAACTACTATAGTGCAAAACTGGTCTATCTCTACCAGTTAATCTTTTCACAGTGCTATAAGCTATTAGGCCCCTTCATGGATCACAGCCTTGTTGTGGTGAAGGAGCTTTGACGGCGTGAACCATGCTGTGCAGGGCCGCCCAAGATGGACGAGTCATAGTGGAGAGTTCTGACAAAATGTAGCCCACTGGAGGAGGGATTGGCAAACTACTACAGTATTCTTGCCATGAGAACCCCATGAACAGTACAAAAAGGCAAAAAGATAAGACCCGAAAGATGAGTACCCCAGGTCAGAAGGCGTCTAAGGTGCTACTGGGGAAGATCAAAGGGCAACTACTAACAACTCTAGAAAGAATGAAGCCACTGGGCCAAATAAGAAACGATGCCCAGTTGTGGATGTATCGGTGGTGAAAATAATATCCAGTGCTGTAAAGAACAATATTGCATAGGAATCTGTGGTGTGTTAAGTCCATGAATCAAGATAAATCAGATGTGGTCAAGTAGGAGATGGTGAGAGTGAACATCAATATCTTAGGAATCAGTGAACTAAAGTGGATGGAATGGGTGAATTTAATTCAGATGACCATTATATCTACTACTACTATGCCCAGTACTTGGCCACCTCATGTGAAGAGTTGACTCATTGGAAAAGACTCTGATGCTGGGAGGGATTGGGAGCAGGAGGAGAAGGGGATGACAGAGGATGAGATGGCTGGATGGCATCACCGACTCGATGGATGTGAGTTTGAGTGAATTCTGGGAGTTGGTGATGGACAGGAAGGCCTGGCGTGCTGCAATTCATGAGGTCGCAAAGAGTCAGACACGACTGAGAGACTGAACTGAACTGAACTGAACTATGGGCAAGAATCCCTTAGAAGAAATGTGAGTAGCCCTCAGAGTTGAGAAAAGACTCCAAAATGCAGTATTTGGTTGCAATCTCCAAAAAAAAAAAAAACAACAACAACAAAAAAAAACCAGAATGGACTCTGTTTATTTTCAAGGCAAAACAGTCAACATCACAGTAATCCAAGTCTGTGTCCAAACCACTCATGCCAGAGAAGCTGAAGTTGACCAGGTCTAGAAGACCTGCAAGATCTTCTAGAATTAACACCAAAAAAAAAAAAAAAAAAGATGTTCTTTTTATCATAGGGGATTGGAATGCAAAAGTAGGAAAGCAAGAGCTACCCGGAGTAACAGGCAAGTTTGAAATTGGAGTACAAAATGAAGCGAGGCAAAGGCTAACGGACTTTTGTCAGGAGGATACACTGGTCATAGCAAAACATCCTTTTCCAGCAACACAAGAAACAACTCTATGCATGGATATCATGAAATGGTCAATACCGAAATCAGATTGCTTATATTCTTTGTGCTCAAGGATGGAGAAGCTTTATATAGTCAGCAAAAATAAGACCTGGAGCTGATTGTGATTCATATCATCAGCTCCTTACTGCCAAATTTAAGCTTAAATTGAAGAAAGTAGGGAAAACCACTAGGCCATTCAAGTATGACTTGAATCAAAATCCCTTATGATTATACAGTGGATGTGATGAATAGATTCAAGGGATTAGATACAATAGAGAGTGTGCCTGAAGAAATACGGACATAGGTTTGTAAACACTGTACAGGAGGCCATGAGCAAAACCATCCCAAAGCGGGGGGAAAATGCAATAAGGCAAAATGGTAGTCTGAGGAGGCTTTGCAAATAGCTGAGGAAAGAAGAGAAGTGAAAAACAAGGGAGAAAGGGAAAGATACACCCAACTGAATGCAGAGTTTCAGGGAATATCAAGGGGAGATAAAGTGTTCTTAAGTGAACAGTGCAAAGAAATAGAGGAAAACAATAGCATGAGAAAGACAAGATCTCTTCAAGAAAATTATAGCAAGGGAACATCTGATTTCATGAAGAATGGGCATGAAAAAGGACAGAAACAGCATGGACCTAACAGAGGCACAAGAGATTAAGAAGTGGTGGCAAGAATACACAGAAGAACTGTACAAAAAAGATCTTAATGACTGGGATAACCATGATGGTGTGGTCGCCCACCTAGAGCCAGACATCCTGGAGTGTGAAGTCAACTGGGCCTTAGGAAGTATTACTGCCAACAAAGCTAGTGGAAGTGGTGGAATTCAAGTTATTTAAAATCCTAAAAAATGCTGTTAAAGTGCTGCATTCAATATGGCAGCAAATTTGGAAAATTCAGCAGTGGCCACAGGACTGGAAAAGGTCAGTTTTAATTTCAGTCCCAAAGAAGGGCAGTGCCAAAGAATGTTCAGACTACCAGACAGTTGCCCTCATTTCCCATGCTAGAAGGATTATGTTCAAAATCCTTCAAGCTATCTTCAGCAGTACATGTACCAAGAAATTCTAGATGTACAGTCTGGGTTTAGAAAAGGCATACTGTCAACATTTGTTGGATTATAGAGAAAGCATGGGAATTCCAGATAAGCATCTACTTCTGCTACATTGACTATACTAAAGCCTTTGACTGTGTGGATCACAACAAACTGGAAAATTCTTAAAGATATGGGAATAGCAGACCACCTTACCTGTTTCCTGAGAAACCTGTATGCAGGTCAAGAAGCAAGAGTTAGAACCAGACATGGAACAACTAACTGGTTCAAAACTGGGAAAGGAGTATGTCAAGGCTCTATATTGTCACCCTCCTCATTTTACTTATACACAGAGTACAGCCTGTGAAATGCTGGGCTGGATGAGTCACAGACTGGAATCAAGGTTTCCAGAAGAAATATCAACAACCTTAGATAGACAGATGATACCACTCTAATGGCAGGAAGTGAAGAGGAAATAAATAACCTTTTGATGAAGGTGAAAGAGGAGAGCGAAAAAGCTGGCTTAAAACTCAACATTCAAAAAACAAATATCATGGGATCCAGTCCCATCACTTCATGGCAAATAGAAGTGGAAAGGGTAGAAGCAGTGACAGAGTTTCTTTTCTTGGGCTTTAAAATCACTTGCAGGTGTTGTATGCAGCCACGAAACTAGAAGACACTTGCTCTTAGAAGGAAAGCTACGACAAACCTAGACAGTGTATTAAAAAACAAAGACATTACTTTACCGACAAAGGTTTGTGTAGTCAAAGTTGTGGGTTTTTTCAGTACTCATGTACGAATGTGAGAGTAGGACCATAAAGAAGGGTGAGCACCAAAGAATTGATGCTTTCGAACTGTGATGCTGGAGAAGACTCTTAAGAGTCCCTTGAACAGCAAGGAGATCAAACCAGTCAATCCTAAAAGAAATCAACCCTGAATATTCATTGGACGGACTGATGCTGAAGCTGAAGCTCCAATACTTTGGTCACGTGATGTGAAGATCCAACTCATTGGAAAAGACCCTGATGCTGGGAAAGACTGAAGGCAGGAGGAGAAGGGCATGACAGAGGATGAGATGGCTGGATGGCATCATCCACTCAACGGACATGAGTCTGAGCAAACTCTGAGAGATAGTGAAGGACAGAGAAGCCTAGTGTGCTATAGTCCATGGGGTTTCAAAGAGTTGGACACAACTGAGTGACTGAATAACAACAAACATGCAAGGGAACTCCCATCAGGTTATCAGCTGATTTCTCAACAGAAACTCTACAAGCCAGAGCGGAAGGGCATGGTATATTTAAAGTGATGAAAGGGAAGAAACTACAACCAAGAATCATTGCAGATGGTGACTGCAGCCATGAAATTAAAAGACACTTACTCCTTGGAAGAAAAGTTATGACCAACCTAGACAGCATATTAAAAAGCAGAGACATTGCTTTGCCAACAAAGGTCCGTCTAGTCAAGGCTATGGTTTTTCCAGTGGTCATGTATGGATGTGAGAGTTGGAATATAAAGAAAGCTTAGTGCCAAAGAATTGATGCTTTTGAACTGTGGTGTTGGAGAAGACTCTTGAGAGTCCCTTGGACTGTAAGGGGATCCAACCAGTCCATCCTAAAAGAGATCAGTCCTGGGTGTTCATTGGAAGGACTGATGCTGAAGCTGAAACTCCAATACTTTGGCCACATGATGTGAAGAGCTGACTCATTTGAAAAGACCCTGATGCTGGAAAAGATTGAGGGCAGGAGGAAAAGGGGACGACAGAGGATGAGATGGTTGGATGGCATCACTGACTCAATGCACATGGGTTTGGGTGGACTCTGGAAGTCGGTGATGGACAGGGAAGCCTGGTGTGCTGCGATTCATGGGGTTCCAAAGAGTCGGACATGACTGAGTGACTGAACTGAACTAAACAGGATCATACATATCAATAATTACCTTAAATGTAAACGGATCAAATCCTGCAACCAAAAGACACAGACTTGACAGATGAACACATGTGCATGTATGCAACCTCACTTGCCACGCTATTCTGCTTGAGCCCCTAAACTGTATGTAATTATATTTTATATTGTTAGGTTAATCATGTTCCCATTATGGCTTACAGCTATAATTATCTTTTATTTTTTGTCTGGCTGTTAATTGTGAAAATTGATAAATACCTTTTACTATTATGATTATGTAATTATTATTCAATACCATTATATCATGATTAGTAAAGAGAAAAATAATAGAATTCTATATCACCAAAACTTCCATCTAATAGAAAAACTTGTAATCACTTTTTAAAATCTAGATGCATATCAGAATTACCTTGGAGTTTTTTGAAAAGTACAGATGCCTAGGTAGTTTCTTTTTACTTATAAAAAAAAAAAAAGTTGCAAACAGCCACAAGATCTAGAAAACAGTGTCCATAGACCACACACTTCTGTCTTTTTGGCCAAACTTACCTACACGAGACACACTGACAATAGTGCTATCTGGAAATATAAAGGTCAAGATTATACATAGGAATGCCCTGATATGACAGGAAACATACTTCTTGGGTTGGGAAGCCTGATTTTCTTTTGGGGATTTAGATGAGTTATCTGGAAGTTGGTATTATGTATGATAAGCAAACACCCCTTTTCAACAACATAAGAAACCACTCTACACATGGACATCACCAGATGGTCAATACCAAAATCAGATTGATTATATTCTTTGCAGCCAAAGATTGAGAAGCTCTATACAGTCAGCAAAAACAAGACCAGGAACTGACTGAGGCTCAGATCATGAACTCCTTATTACAAAATTAAGACTTAAATTGAAGAAAAGTAGGAAAAACCACTAGGCCATTCAGGTATGACCTGAATCAAATCCCTTATTATTATACAACGGAAGTGACATATAGATTCAAGAAATTAGATCTGATAGAGTGCCTGAAGAACTATGGGCGGAGGTTTGTAACACTGTACACGAGACAGTAACCAAAACCATCCCCAAGAAAAATAAATGCAGTAAGGCAAATGTTTGTCTGAGGAGGACTTACAAATAGCTGCGAGAAAAGAAGTGAAAAAGGAAAGATATATCCATCTAAATGCAGAGTTCCAAAGAACAGCAAGGAGAGATAAGAAAGCCTTCTTAAGTGAACAGTGCAAAGAAACTGAGGAAAAGAATGGGAAAGACTAGAGATCTCTTCAAGAAAATCAGAGACACCAAGGGAACATTTCATGCAAAGACAGGCAAAATAAAGGAGAGAAATGGTATGGACCTAACAGAAGCACAATATATTGCATATTTGGAAAACTCAGCAGTGGCCACAGGACTGGAAAAGGTCAGTTTTCATTGCAGACCTGAAGAGGGGCAAGGCCAAAGAATAGTCAAACTACCGTATAACTTCGCTCATTTCACATGCTAGTAAAGTAACATTCAAAATCCTTCAAGCTAGGCTTCAACAGTACATGAACCACAAATTTCCAGATGTACAAGCTGGATTAGAAAAGGCAGAGGAACCAGATGATCTGGTTCCAGATTTGCCAACATCTGTTGGATCATAGAAAAAAGCAAGTGAATTCCAGAAAAACATCTGCTTCACTAACTACACTAAAGCCTTTGTTTGGATCACAAGACAGTGGAAACTTCTTAAAGAGATGGGAATAGCAGACCACCTTACCTGCCTCCTCAGAAACCTGTATGCAGGTCAAGAAGCAACAGTTAGAACCAGACATGGAACAATGAACTGGTTCAAAATTGAGAAAGGAGAACGTCAAAACTGTATATTGTCACCCTGCTTATTTAACTTCTGTGCACAGTACATCATCCAAAATGCTGGACTGGATGAAGCACAAGCTGGTTTAAAGATTGCTGGGAGAAATAGCAATAACCTCAGATATGCAGATAACACCACCCTAATGGCAGAAAGTGAAAAGGAACTAAAGAGCCTTTTGATGTAAGTGAAAGAGAGTGAAAAAGCTGGCTTAAAACTCAGCATTCAAAAAATGAAGATCATAGCATCCGTTCCCATCACTTCATGGCAAATAGGTGGGGAAACAATGGAAACAAAGACAGACTATTTTCTTGGGCTCCAAAATCACTGCAGACAGTGACTGCAGCCATGAAATTAAAAGATGCTTGCTCCTTGAAAGAAAAGCTATAGGAAACGTAGACAGTGAATTAAAAAGCAGAGACATCACTTTGCCGACCAAGGTCCCATCTAGTCAAAGCTATGGTTTTTCCAGTAGTCATGTACAGATGTGAGAATTGGGCCATAAAGGATGCTGAGCGCCTAAGCATTGATGCTTTTGAATTGTGGTGCTGGTGAAGACTCTTGACAGTCCCTTGAACAGCATGATGATCAAACCAGTCAATCCCAAAAGGAAATCAACCCTGAATATTCACTGGAAGGACTGATACTGAAGCTCCAATAGTTTGACCACCTGATGCAGATAGCTGACTCACTGGAAAAGACCCTGATGCTGGGAAAGATTGAGGGCAGGAGGAAAAGGGGGCGGCAGAGGATGAGATGGTTGGATGGCATCATTGACTCAATGACATGAGTTGGAGCAAACTCCCGGGAGATAGTGAAGGACAGGGAAGCCTGGTGTGCTGCAGTCCATGGGGTCACAAAGAGACGTGACTGAGGGACTGAACAACAACAACATGATAAGCAAAGATTCTGTTGTTTCAATATTTTCTAAAAGAAAATATAATAAGTTCACTTATTAGGACTAATCGGGCTGATTAAACAACTTATTTAATAGAAATTTTAAATTCTTTTAGTAAGACAAATTGTTTTATTTTATATAAGTGTGTACAATAACAGAGTGTTGGCTACTAGAATCTTGCCAGATAGAGACTCTGCCAGGGCCTGCTTTAATAAATAGTGAGGAATTGTCCATGATTAGCAGTGTTTATTTGGGATAGCATGCTTAAAGGCAGCATTAATGAGTATGTCCCCTATAATTTCCTACATATTAATCATCTGCTTTTTAGGAAACATTTTTTTTTTCTTCTATAGATACTGGAAATGTGAAGATCAGCCCAAGTCTGCTCTAAACTACCATACATTCAAAACCCATGAGGCCAAATCAATAGGATTTGATGTGCACAAAACTCTTGTATATTTTGATTTGAATTTGGAAGGAAACACAGTGTAGTCACGGCATGTGCAGGCAGCTCTTTTTTTTTTTTCTAAATTCATTTTTTATTAAAGGATAACTGCTTTACAGAATTTTGTTGTTTTCTGTCAAACCTCAACATGAATCAGCCATAGATATACATATATCCCCTCCCTTTTGAGCCTCCCTCCCATTTCCCTCCCCATCTCACCCCTCTAGGTTGTTACAGAGCCCCTGTTTGAGCTTCCTGAGCCATACAGCAAATTCCCGTTGGCTATTTTACATATGGTAATATAAGTTTCCATGTTACTCTTTCCATACATCTCACTCTCTTCTCCCCTCTCCCCAGGCCCATAAGTCTATTCTCTATGTCTGTTTCTCCATTGCTGCCCTGTAAATAAATTCTTCAGTATCATTTTTCTAGATTCTGTATATGTGCGTTAGAATACGAGATTTATCTTTCCTTTTCTGACTCATTTCACACTGTATAATAGAGTCTAGGTTCATCCACCTCATCAGAACAGACTCAAATGCATGCCATTTTATGGCTGAGTAATATTCCATTGTGTATATGTACCACAACTTCTTTATCCACTCATCAGTCGATGGACATCTAGGTTGCGTCCATGTTCTAGCTATTGTAAACAGTGCTGCAGTGAACAATGGGATACATGTGTCTTTTTCAGTTCTGGTTTCCTCAGAGTATATGCCTAGGAGTGGGATTGCTGGGTCCTAAAATAAATCAAACAGTGGTTTTATTCCTAGTTTTTAAAGGAATCTCCACACAGTCTTCCATAGCAGCTGTATCAGTTTACATTCCCACCAACAGTGCAAGAGCATTCCCTTTTGTCCACACCCTCTCCAGCATTTATTGTTTGTAGACTTTTTGGTGATGGCCATTCTGACCGGTGTGAGGTGATATCTCATTGTGATTTTGATTTGCGTTTCTCTAATAATGAGAGGTGTTGAGCATCTTTTCATGTTTTTTTTTTTTTAATTGAAGGATAATTGATTTACAGAATTGTGTTGGTTTCTGCCAAACATCAACATGAATCAGCCATAGGTATACATACGTCCCTTCCCTCTTGAACCTCCCTCCTGCCTCCCTCCCCATCCTAACCCTCTAGGTTGTTACAGAGTCCCAGTTTGAGTTCCCCGAGTCATACAGCAAATTCCCATTGGTGCTGATGAAATTATTTGCAGAGCAGCCACGGAGACACAGACATAGAGAACAGATTTATGGAGGTGGGGGAGGAAGGAGAGGGTGGGATGTATGCAGAGAGTAACAGGCAGCTCTTTTACTACAACTTGATCACTGCCCCAGTCTCTCAATTTCAATCAGGCAGCAAATAGCTGGTAAAGTGAGGAGTCTCAGTGTTTCTTTCTCCTTTCTGTCTCTCTCTACAGAAGGCATCACTATTCTGATTAGTCTGTCAAAAATGAAAGGCCATGATTAAAGTGCAAAGCCCCTAAGAAATCATGATGAGTCTGAAAGGAGACATATCTATACTAGCTAGTGCACTCAGGAGCCAGATGATGGAGGAAATTGCTTCTTTGTTAGTATGAGTGAAAGTTTTCAAAACAGTCACTACAAGGAACTCTCTATTCAAGTACCAGATTGCTGGACACAGAACATGAGGGGATTTGGTGTATGTTTTCTTTTAAACAGGGCCTTCCTTCATTTGAAGGAAAGCTGCTATGTAAGTACAGGAAATGGCCAACTCTGGAGAGATTTCGGGTCTGCTGCAAATGTCCACTACTGGCAGCTTTTCAAAACTCTGCCAAGGTGTGTCTCCTCATTTGCTTCTGGTTTCCAAAAGAAAGCTGGACCAAGGGATTGTCGATGCTCATTACTACCAGTGTATTCCAGGGAATTCCACTTTCAAAAGCTGTAAGACTTCTCATGATATGAGTTCAAGGATGCTCAGTATGTGACATTAGCCCCTTGGGGCATAGAAAACAGGTTAAAGATTAGGCATAAATGTCCAGTGTTACCCTATGTGAATGAATCACAGTCCAGAAAATAGAAACAATCTTTAAAACCTTTTTTTGGAAATTATCTTACCTTTAAAAATATATACAATTCTTAGCTGTTACTGGCTACTTCAAATTCCAGGAAACCACATGTGAGATTTCTCACACACAGTTGTTGCAGTTGAGCATGGCAGCCCCAGCCGCCCTACCCCACCGCCTGGCCCAGGCCTTTCTGTCCCCAAGCCGGCCTTGGCTTCAGTCCCTCAGCCCCGCACACAGGATGCAGTTTCCAGTGCAAGGCAGACGGGCCCCGCCTGCAGAGAACTGCAGTCCGAGAAGCCTTCTGAGTGAGGAGCCCTGTCTATTTAGCGCTTGCCCGCATCCATGCACGCGCGCACACCTTGCGCCTTCTCCATGCTGAAATGTCACCAGCTTCTCAGCCTGTCCACTCCAGAGCAAGCAAGCGAGGGGCCAGTATCAAACGTCTTAGGCTCCCTGCTTTCTCCAGGCGGGGCTTGTCCCGTATGAGTCTGAACAAGAGCCGGGGGCGGGTCTCCTTAGCTCTGCCGTGGCTGTGCGTCCTGTATCTCCCGCCTTTCTGGCTCTGGATTAGTACTCCAGGCTGCATGCCTCACCCTCGCTGTTCGAGTCTCTTCAGATCGCCATCCTGCCTTTGCTCCCTATTTTCTTCCTTCTCCACTTCTGTCTTTCATTTCCCCCCCGAGAACGCATCATCAGCCCCTCAGCCCTGCTGTTCTTTCGCTCCCTCTGCTTCCACGTCTCTCCCTGACGACAGACATCCTTGCGACTTTTCCACAGCCCTTGTGTCCATGCCCCTCCCACCCCCTAAACGCTCCGTACTCTGCTTGGTTGGAAAGCGTAAATAACGTTAATCACGTGGGTAAACTGCGCAGGCACATCACGCTCCCTGCATGCCCGCAGCAGCGCTTCCAGAGGAGGCAGCCATCCTGCCCTGGAGTAGGTTCTTCGTGCTGTCTGCTCCTGGGCTGCTGAGCCAGAAGAGGATTCTCCTGGCAACCCCAGCCACAGGCTGTGCCTGCCCAACTGCCCACCGCAGGTTGCAGCTCAGGTATTCACACCAACTGCCCGAGCAGGTGGCATCACCTCCAGACACCCTGTGAGGGCCTCTGCATTTAATAACAGCAACTTAAACAACTACCAAGGTGGCAAAGCAGCCAGCCTAAGGCATGTGCCCATTTCGCCAGCCTCCTTCAGGGCCATTCATCCTGCCCCATCCTTCACGTCCTCCTCGCCCCCAAACACACTGGCCTTTGTGTAGATTCTTGAGTCTGTCATATCCCTCCTGCCTCAGGACCTGTGGGCCAGCTTTTCTCCGAGACTGGCTCAGCCCCTCGCTAGTTCATATCACTCTCTGAGAGCAGTGTCCTCTTTCTACTGCCACTGTTCTTCACCCCAGACCATGCCAGGTCCTTCCATCTTAAGCTCTCATAACTATCTTCCCTTCATAGCTCTAACACAGTGCTTAACTACATGCTGTATTTTTAGAATCATGTCATTATGGTACGGGTCTTCCCAGGTGGTGCAGTGGTAAAGAATCTGCCTGCCAATGCAGGAGATGCTGGTTCAGTCCCTAGGTTAGGAAGGTCCCCTGGAGGAGGAAATGACAACCCACTCCAGTATTCTGGAGAAGGAAATGGCAACCCACTCCAGTACTCTTGCCTGGAAAATCCCATGGAGGGAGGAGCCTGGCAGGCTACTAGTCCATGGGGTCACAAAGAGTCGGGCACGACTGAGCGACTTCACTTTCACTTTCACCAGTATTCTTGCCTGGAAAAGTCCATGGCCAGAGGAGCCTCGTGGGCTACAAGTCCATGGGTTTGCAAAGAGTTGGATACAACTAAGCACTCACATTAAGGTATGCCTCACACCAGGGTATGAGCTGCCTGGTGGCAGGATTCCTATATGCTTTTAAAAAAAAAATACTGTATCTAATAGTGCTTGGTAAGTGGGAGATAATCAATAAATAGTTAAATATTTAAGAAGTTGATGAATGAATGGCAGAGAATGATGCGACGGAGAGCCCTAGCATGCCTGTGTAAAGAAGCAGTGAGGGAACCGTTGCAAGGCACGCTAGGTCGCTTCAGTCATGTCCAACTCTTTGCAACCCTATGGATTGTAGCCCGCTAGGCTCCTCTGTCCGACATTCTCCAGGCAAGAATACTGGAGTGGGTTGTCATTTCTTTCTCCAGAGGATGTTTCTCACCCCGGGATCAAACCTGCGTCTCTTACATCTCCTGCACTGGCAGACAGGTTCTTTACCACTGTCACCACCTGGGAAGCCCTCATACTGGCTGAAAAAAAAAAGAAATCTATTAGAACCAAATATGGAGCAACAGACTGGTTCAAAGTTGGGAAAGGAGTACATCAAGGGTGTATATTGTCACCCTGCTTATTTAACTTCTGTGCAGGATACATCATGCGAAATGCTGGGCTGGATGAATCACACGCTGGAATTAGGATTGCTGGGAGAAATATCAATAACCTCAGATATGCAGATCATACCACCCTAATGGCAGAAAGTGAAGAGGAACTGCAGAGTCTTGATGAAGCTGAAAGAGGAAGGTGAAAAAGCTGGCTTAAAACTCAACATTCAAAAAATGAAGATCATGGCATCTGGTCCCACACTTCATGGCAAATAGATGGGGAAAGAATGGAAACAGTGACAGACGTTATTTTCTTGGGCTCCAAAATCACTGTGGACTATGACTGCAACCATAAAATTAAAAGATGCCTGCTCCTTGGAAGAAAAGCTATGACCAATCTAGACAGCATATTAAAAAGCAGAGACATTACTTTGCTAACAAAGGTCCATGTAACCAAAGCTGTGGTTTTTTCAGTAGTTGTGTACTGATGTCAGAGCTGGACAATTAAAAAGGCTGAGCACTGAAGAACTGATGCCTTCAAACTGTGGTGCTGGAGAAGACTCTTAAGATACCCTTGGACTGCATGGAGATCAAACCAGTCAGTCCTAAAGGAAATCAACCCTGAATATTCATTGGGAGGGCTGATGCTTAAGCTGATGCTCCAGTACTTTGGCCACCTGATGGGAAGAGCAGATTCATTGGAAAAGTCTCTGATGCTAGGAAAGATTGAGGGCAGGAAGAGAAGGGGGTGACAGAGGATGAGACGGTTGGATGGCATCATTGACTCAATGAGCATGAGTCTGAGCAAACTCTGGGAGATAGTAAAGGATAAGGAAACCTAACGTGTTGCAGTCCGTGGGGTTGCAAAGAGTCTGGCACAACTGAGCTACTGAACAACAACAAATGGATAACAATGGATGAAAATCTTTTCTTAAAGACTACATTTTATAGAAAAGCATAAGGAAAGACTAGGACTTTTTTTTTTTTTTTTTTGCAATTAATAATAAGGATCCTAAAATAAGCAGTAGCCAACCCAGCATCACCTATGGGAGACTGAGAGGTGCTTAGGGGAAGGTCCCCAGGACCTGGAAAAAGGGTTCGGTGTGGCTGATGAAGGACACTCTTTCCTTGGACACCATGGCTAAAGATTAGCACTACCTTTCTGATGGGGAAGAAAGAGAAACTGTCAGAGCGGGGCCTGTTTGTGGTTAGTTGCGCATAACTGTATGAATTTTATGTAGTTCTCATTACAGAGCATGGGACTTAGTGATTCTCAACAGATTCTTTGTTCATCACATAAAATCCTGAGTTGACGAAGCCCTCTAGATAATATGATGTTGAGGTGCCAGAATGCACTGGGTCCAATTTGGCTTTTAAAGTCAAGTGTCTGGTGGACAAACCAAATAAACAGCCCCACTTAGAGAATTCGATCTTGAAGAAGTTTATTTTTTGTGTGGGTGTGCTACATATTATACCAGAACCAATCACAAGTGTTTAAAATAGCTAAACTTCAAAAGATGTGTTTGATGCTTTTATACGTAAAAGCATTTTCAAAAACAATAATAATGTCAATAAACAGAGTATCAGATGTGACAAGGTAGATCACTAAGTGGCTGAAAAACTATTCCCAGAGGATGTTGATTAACGTTTCCCTCTGGCCTGCAGGGCACTGGAAATAGGCCATCCCCAGCCTGGATTTAGTCAATGTCTGTAGCCATGATCTGGATAAAGATATTTAAGACATGTTTATGAAACCTGAAACTGCTACAAATCCAGAGGAAGGGATAATAGCTCTATAATCTTGGCCATGTTACTTAATCCACTGGACTCTCCATTTCCTCATCTATAAAATGGGGATAATGCCTCTGATCCCAGAGGAAGAATTAACGAGCTAAAAGTACATCAAGTGAGCCAATAAGGCTAGTTATCCTCCTTCTTATGCAGAGGAGTGGAATCAGGATTTTTTTTAAAGTCTCACTGAAACTAACAATAATTATATCAAAATAAAAGGGGATTCCTGCATTTACTTTTCAAAACAAAAAATGACTTCGGGGAAGGATCCACACAAAAGCAATGGCACCAGAAGAAAACAAATGAGTGGCAACCAGACAAAAACAGAACATCAAAAAATGAACTTGGAATAACGTCATCAAATCATGTTCTTCCAAAAGATAATGTCATTTACAGAGTCTTGATTAAGTCTTTGCTACACCAGTCCATTAAAGGAAGGCTGTCTGTTGTACAATTCAGTCCAATGATTCCCAGGGACCTGAATTCAGGAATGTTATAACCATTGCTGTGAACATATTCCACTGTGTTTTATTTTGTAATCATTTGAGTTATTGAAAATAATTTGAGTTACTTGCAGAGTACACCTGCATATAAGCAAAAAATTACTGAAAACTCACAGAATGGGAGAAATCTGACCCGACAGTGTTCCTCAGATGGAGTTTTCCTGGCCACCAGCGCAGCAGGCTGCTTTAAGGTGTTGCAGGACTATGCATGAGTCCTAGAGTGAAGAGTCAAATGTTAACCCCTCCCCTTCTCAAATCATGAGATGACTCTTTCTTATTATAAATTATAAAAATAGCTACTATACTAAGATCAAAACTAATTTAATCTCTTGCAAGATAATTGTTTTTAAGATTAAAAAAAAAAAAAATCTTATGCCTCCCAAAGCAGAAGGACTGTGGTATTAGAGATGGAATTTGCCCATGCTTTGGATACCCCAGGTCAGTGGCTGCAGGCTGTAGTCTAGGGCCTGTCTCTGGGCTTTGAAGATTTCTGGCATTTAAGGTGGCTCCAGTTTCTAACATTCCCTCATGTGTCTGTCTGTGACCTAAAATTTCACAATTATTAAAAAAAAAAAAAAAGTCAAGCTATGAAGAGGGAGGGGAATGAACTTGACTCCTCACTCTGGAAGGCCAGCATTGCTCCTGGAAATGATAGAATAAGAGGAAAAAGACAGGACCGGGAAGCCAGAGCCATAAGCCTTGTCCTAGTTCTGACTCTGGGCGCATATCTTAACTCACTGAGATTCGATATTCTCATCTGTAAAGTGAGTGGCTAGATTGTCTTTAGAGTCCTCTCCAGCTCTGAAATTCTATTCTCTGTTAACGGCCTTAGCACATAGGTAGATTGGCCTTTTGGGGATTTATGGACACTCCTCACCCCACCAACAAAGGCAGAAGTGAGTTAAAAAGCATGAATGTTTTAAGACTCATAGGACTGGCAGTGAGGCGCTGCAGTTTCTAAAAATGTCTATCTTTCCTCATTATCTGACTCACAGAACCTAAATTAATGGTGAAATTCTGGAACGGTATGCCAGAACCTCCAACTGTGACATGAGAGATGGTCATCTTGGGCACGGGGCTCAGTTATGAATGACTTGCCATATGCTCAAGCACTCTGTCATTTGCCTCCAGCTGTTTATACATCACACTGAGGCCAGGAGAGGGGCCAGTAACAAACCATCAACAACAGCAACAAAAAAATAGCAATTTATGCAAGGTTCCTGCTGCTGCTGCTGCAAAACATTTACCACGGCAAACCTGATATTTTAGATTGAACTGTATGAACCTGCCAATTTCATAGATCAGAAATGATTGGCTATCAATAGTTTCATATGGTTAAAGCTACACAAGATCCCTGATAGATAGGGAAAGTGGAGTTCTACAGATCTGCCTCTGAGTGCAGTACAATCAAAAGAAGATAAATGACAATCCAAACACAAAGCCAGGACCCATAGAGGCTAAATGGTTTTCATAAAACAGAAGGTCAGTTTTGGAGGTGACGTCTGGAATAGTGGAATTAGGTGAAGGTTCAAGGGAAAGAACAAATTCACTATTTCTAGAATTAAGAAAAATTAATTAAAATGACACATTTAAAAAAAATTGATGTACCTGATTATGAAGCCAACACAAGGGGAAACAGCTGGAGAGAAACAGTGTTGTATTCTTGGAGCCCTGGATCCAGCTATGACTAAAGCTAGATACCCCTGAACTTTTCAGTTCTATGAGTCTTCCCACTAGAAAACATACTCACACTTACACACAAATAATAATTATGATATACACAAAAGCTTATGATGCTAGACCAGGCTGACTTAAAATGCTGAATCACAAAGAGGCAGAATCCATTTCTTATCAAATATTCAAAAAACCTTAGGCTTCTAGTCTGCTTTACAAATCCATGGGGTCAAGGCCCAGCTAGCTGAAAACTGCAGAGATAAATTGTTTACGTAAGTTTCTGAGTAAAAGAAAAAAGAATATATTTCCTGTCAAAACAAGAGAAATGAAAGAGAAACTTCTCATATCCACAGGTTCAGCTAGTGTGTTATAGGGTCTAATGCAGAGCTGAAAGTCATGCTATTTCACAGTTAAGTCTTCAGAATATAAGACAGAAGCAAGTTTGTTATGCCCTCATTCATAGGCAAGCAGCTCAAGTTTAGGTGGACTGTGCGATTTGCACAAGCCAACAGCTAAGATTTGATTAAAATGATCAAATTATTAGATTAAAACTATTAGAATATTCCCATATTATGCTAATAATAAAAACATTAGAATAATACTAATAATTCTATGAGTACTAATAATTCCAAGTCAATTCTGTCTCTTTTCTGAACTGGTTAAACATTTGTGAATATGTAATACAGAAAGTAATAGCCATCTGCTCATTTGTGTCCTAAGTCTTCCTGCCCACATTCTGCTCTGATAATTTATTGTTTCAGGCAAATAAAAGATAGATTTTAATTTACTGCCAAAATGCGTGGCATGGGCAAAGGATAAGTTGGAACAAAAAAAAATATTTTCCTTTTTACCATCTATTAGTCACCATTTGAAAATCAGTATTCACCCAATCCATGGCTCCAGACAACCAAGTGAAAACTCTGTTCTGTTCCCGGTTCCAATTGATGATGCATTGTGCCATTATCCTATGAGCTAATATGAGATTCAGTAGCTGCTGTCTCACCTGACAAATATCCCTTCAGAATCCAGGTTCACGCACATTACTTGAAGAATCTGCAGCTAGGAGTTTAACATAATTTATACTCCCGAGTCCCTCACTAAAGCTTCTGTATGCAGCGTATGACTTGAGACAGAAGGATAAAGAGACCAGAGTGGTTCTTTTCTTTCCCGCTCCATCATCTAGTTGGTTTTGGACATTCCTTCCATCTCTGTGGTCATCTTATTACATATTGAGGGCCTACTGTGTGCACTGGAACAAGTTAGCTGCTGGGAATATGGTGATGAGTAAGACGGTCTTTCCAGTGGTTCAGCTTCTTTGATATTCATAGGAAGGATCAAAGACGAGAAGAATTCTAGTCTGGAGCAGTGTTAGAAAGTATTCTAAAAGTACTTCAGAGTAAGGATGTAGAATTAAAATGCACCCCCAAAAGAATGCCAATGTTCCATACTATAGATCAATAATTAAAACAGCAGCTAGTATTTATTTTGTGCCAGGCATTTGCTAAGATTTATATCCTTTAATCCTTATTACAATCCTATGAGGCAGGTTCTATCAATACACTCACTTTAGAGATGGGAAAAGTGAGGCTCAGAGACACTAAGTAACCCGTATCTAAAATAAGAGACCTCAAGGCAATGGAGTTGCAGCACAGCCTTATTTGACTCCTATCTAAACTCTTAGCTGCTATGTTATACTGCACTAATTTACTCATAAACTTATATCCTGCCAATTTAGGACAGGATATAAGTATTTCTTAAGATGAACTTTCAAAATGTATATATTTTTTAAAGAGCCATGTCTTCCCCTAAATTAAAAATGAATCTGATTGAGGTCAGGGCATGAGGGTGGGCCTTGGCTACAAATCACAAGTAGGTTGAGGTCCAGCTGCCACTCACGTTGAGTCCCCTCCCAGCCAGCACCCGAGCGCCCCCTAGCGTCGAGGCCGGGCTGCGGGCAGGTGGGAGCTCCACTTCAGGTGTGTTCAGCTCCAACTCAGGCCAGGCTCGCTGTCAGAGACTGGGGAGCTAACTAGGTCTGTGAGAGAAAACTGACCTCAGATCCAAATTCAAGAAATCACTTATTAGCACAGCCCTGCCACGCAAAGACATTTCTACCAACAAAGAGAAAAAGCGATGAAGGGAATGAGAGGAGGAAAAAACATTTGGTTAAGGCCAGACAGGGTCAGCCAATTAAGCCTCCCAACTTCTGGCCAAATGTTAATTCCTTGTCCACTGGTGACAAGTCAGGAATGGACCCTAAATTGTGCAAAGCTATTTGAGGGAAGTGAGGCTGGCAGTGAGATGTCATTACTGGCACAGGTTAGAGAGAACAGTAAGAGCCAATTTGAAAATGGCCTTTCGTTCCTGGACTGGTTACTTATTTTCTGGCCTCTAAAAAACCAAATAAAATTAAAATGCACCATTAATAACAAAACAATACTTTACTATTCCCCTTCCTTTTCAGAGACCCATCCGTGACTGCATCTGATCAAAGCTGAATTATTAAATATCTATAGATTAATCCCCTAACTCTCAAGGGCTTGGAGTTTGTAATTTCCTTGAAAAAAAAAATAGTCACAATCCACACCGTGAAAAATTTAATTGCACTTTAATTACCAGTTAGGCTGACTAGCATGAGATATGGGTGCCTTCAATTTCTAATAGGCATTATGATTCCAAGAGAATTTTGAAAGGAAATAATTGAATCTCTTGGGAGTATTCTCTTCTTCTTCCACTGCCAAAATCAAAATGAGAGCAGGAAAAAGAGAAAAAGTAAAGGGTGATTCAAATTCTTCCAGATCATAACCCAGGACGGCCCCCTGCAATAATAAACTGGCTATTCCCAGGCAGCTGTACTGCACATTTGGTAATGTGCTAATAGAGAAACCAGTTTCCTGCAGTTGAGTTCTGGTACATTAAACAGATAAAGGCTCTGTGCTGGGGTGTTTCTTTACTAAAATCAGATCTAAAGATGTCATACTTGTTTCTTTGTTTCTAGGAGCTAGGCACTCCTGTGGGCCTGTGGACCCCACCCCAAAGCACTTATGTATACACCGGCTCCTCTCCCACCTGTTTCCACGATGTTTCAAAAATATTATTCTAAAGGAAAAAGGGTAGAAAATAACACCATTATGTCTCCAGCAAAAACAGAAATCGGAAGAATTCAAGAAGATACAAGTTTAGCTTTTCACCACTTTCACTTTATCAGAGAACCAGCTGGGAAGAGAGCAGGCCTCCTGAGAGCTGGTGCAGGGGGTGAATGGAGGCCAAGCACATGTTGGCTCCTAGGTGCCCCAAGGTTCTTGAGGTGTTTGCTGTGTGTGGGTGTGTGGGTGTGTGTGTGCGCGTGTGTGTGTGTGTTTCCATCTAGACTGTGGAATGCCTCAGCCTCTTTGGGGGTGCCATCCACCCCAGCACAGGACTTTTTATATGAAAACAAATGCGGCTGTGCTTTTTTAAAGTCAGGCTGGAGAACAAATGGGCAGATACCTGGAAGATTGAGACTGGCATATATACAACCATGTATCAAATAGGTAACTAATGAGAACCTATTGTATAGCATAGGGAATTCTACTCAGTGCTCTGTGGTGACCTAAATGGGAAGGAAATCCAAAAAAGAGGGATGTATATATATGTGTAGCTGATACATGTTGCTGTATAGCAGAAACTAACACATTGTAAAGCAACTATACGCCAATAAAAATTTTAAAAATAATAAAATAAAAAGCAAAAAAGAAAAAAAAAAGCTTCAAAATACAATTTTTCACGAGGTCTCCAACGTTAGAGCTCTATACTGGCCACTGCTGCTCAGGGCTACTGGGTTTATCACCTTGGTGTTAGTGATCATTTAGTAGCTGGATTACAACTTCATTTGCTAGGCAAATGTTCAGAATTATCTGCACTTTTCTCCAGCTCTCTGTATCCAACCTGCATCAACATACAGTATTGCACGAGGTTGGGTGGGATTTGCCTGTCCCTCTCTCAGGGACCTAGGAGCTGGGTTGAACGGTCCCATCCCAGCCATGTGGGTCCCAATGTACAGAGGAAGCACAGGCCCTTTCCTCCTGAGCCCTGTGGTTCAAGAGAAGGAAGCGGTAGACCTTAACCCTTCCATCAACACTTGGATGTATCACGTCTTGGGTATATGCTCTTGACTTCCTTGGGGTGGCAGCTGGGTGGCACAGACACGAGATACTCGGTTAGGGACAAAGGAGGATGGCATTGGAACACCATTCTATAGATCCCCAAATAAAGACTGTGAGCTTGCAGCGTTGAGGAAGCGGGATGCGGCAGGCATCAAGCATCAGAATCTGGGCAGTCTGGACTGAAGAACAAGCGGGGATGCTGAAGTCAGGATCCAAGCCAGCCCAGCACACAGCTCTCCCCAGGGCCATGTTGCTCAGGGGGAATTCCTTGGTGAGAAGGATCTGGGAACTGGTGGCAGCAGAAGCTCCTCTCGATCCTTGACAGTTTATTATTTATAAGCATTTGGAGTAAACTGTACTGTGTCTTCATTATAGATGGTGAGCTCTCTCTCACTCGTCTCCACCAAGACTCAAGATATAGATACCTGTCTAGGTGGCTGGTATGCCCAATTTGCCATCAGAGCTGGTTTTGGTCACAGGGGAGGTGAACCTAGGCAAGCAGGCTGCTGTGGGTGCTGTCCATTTCCCCAGCAGAAGCCAATTTCAGTGGGTTTCTGTTCTCCCTGCTGCCTGGGCAGAAGCAAGCTTTGCCTCCCTTGATTTGTCTTCTGTGTGTTGAAGCCAGATAGCCAGCTCAAGAGCTAGAGTGCCTCTTATGAGCCAGCACCCCGCCTCCTTGCTGGGTCCTAAGCAGGGGCCTCTTGCCCAGCAAGCTGGGAGAGGCTTGTGTTCACAGAGTCTAGAACCCATTCTGGAGCTCTTCAAGTGGGCCAAGCACGGATGGCCCGCCTCCCCCCGGCAATGACCACTGCCACTGTGGTACTCTTAGTGGGAGCATCCGGCCCAAGTTTCCCCTGAATGTTCCATACTCCATTTCCAGAAGTGCCAAGTCCTCATCCAAGCAAGGCTGGAACTGACGAGTGAACACGAGTGGTCACGAGGCCAGTCTCTAGCATCAGCGCCCCGTCGTCGACTGAAAGTTGTGTCTCCACGCCAGCCCCTCCTTCCAGGCCGGGCGGGCTGGCTCCGAGCGGCGCTCCTGCTGGCCTGCTGTCTTTGGAGCCTTGAGGGGACCTGAACAGCAGTTTTAGGTTTGAGGAGGCTGGAAGAGGAGAGCCATCAGGGTGCCTATGAGCCTCTGGTCTGTGTCAGAATGTGACAGTTTGAAAGACAGAAGTGACCTGAGAGCTGTGGAGAGAGGACCAATTTCCCTAGGGGTCCTTAGTAGCAAACTGAAATATGTTGGCAGCAGGATGCTACAAAGGGATTGGCTGCTAAAACCATGTGGCCTGGGAGACAGAGGAAACGCAGTTTCCACCTTGAGGCAGACTGGGGAAAAAAAAAAAAAAGACTAGGAAAGATTTTTTAGTAGCTACTGAGGTTATCAGATATTCTGACCAAAGTCCCTAGTGCTCATTATCCTTCCAATATTATTTTCTCATCTCCCTTCAGGCTCACTGGTGCATCTTCCAATTCAACGGGGCCTCCCATTCTGAACGGAGAGCTAGCCCCTCTCAGAATGTAAAAGTGTGAAGGCGGCCCTGCAGCTGTCGCATTCGGGCAGATCCCTGTTGCGGACTCCTCCGGCCTTCCCAGGATCTCGGTGTGATGCGAATGAACACCCGGCGGCAGGTAAACAGAGTGCTAAAGTGCAAAGCGCAACTCTTATTTATAGATCAAACACCTGCCATCAATTTAAACAGTAGTTATCTAACTTGAAAGTTGAACAGGAGACTGAATGCCCCCTTGAAGCAAGTAATTTTGAAGCAGCAGTTCATGTATACAGATGTGTTTAAAGCCTACTTCAGAATGCTGTAATTATCATCAAAAAGACAGATTCCATTAAATATCTGTTATGCTTTTAGGATCTGCACTTTCAGACAGATTTGAACAAATGGCGAAAGCCTTGGGTTTCTTAACACTATACTTTTAACATTATTTCCTTAAAGGACTGGGGTTTAGGATCTTCAGAATTTGGAAACCATCTGATCAGACGTTTTGGGAACAGATAATGATACAATTTGGCTGTTCCTGTCATTTTGCCTTTTCAACCACAATTCTCTTGCCAGCCCCCGCCTCTCTCATATACATAACAAACTTAATATTTGGAGAAAGCCATCTTCCTAAACACAAATCAGTGAAGAGTGAATGCATCTCTAATCACAAGCAAATAATAACTATCATTTCTTGAATGTTAAAAATAAGGTGATGTACGGTACAGGTGTACCATGAATATTATTCCATTAATACTTTTGATGAATTCTTGAATATTGGTGTTATTACCTTCATAAGTAAAGAAATCTGTATGCAGGTCAGGAAGCAGCAGTTAGAACTGGACATGGAACAACAGACTGGTTCCAAATGGGAAAAGGAGTACGTCAAGGCTGTATATTGTCACCGTGCGTATTTAACTTCTATGCAGTGTATATCATGAGAAACGCTGGGCTGGAAGAAACACAAGCTGGAATCAAGATTGCCAGGAGAAATATCAATCACCTCAGATATGCAGATGACACCACCCTTATGGCAGAAAGTGAAGAGGAACTAAAAAGCCTCTTGATGAAAGTGAAAGTGGAGAGTGAAAAAGCTGTCCTAAAGCTCCACATTCAGAAAAGGAAGATCATGGCATCTGGTCCCATCACTTCATGGGAAATAGATGGGAAACAGTGGAAACAGTGTCAGACTTTATTTGGGGGGGCTCCAAAATCACTGCAGATGGTGATTTTAGCCATGAAATTAAAAGACACTTACTCCTTGGAAGAAAAGTTATGATCAACCTAGATAGTATATTCAAAAGCAGAGACATTACTTTGCCGACTAAGGTCCATCTAGTCAAGGCTATGGTTTTTCCTGTGGTCATGTATGGATGTGAGAGTTGGACTGTGAAGAAGGCTGAGCACCGAAGAATTGATGGTTTTGAACTGTGGTGTTGGAGAAGACTCTTGAGAGTCCCTTGGACTGCAAGGAGATCCAACCAGTCCATTCTGAAGGAGATCAGCCCTGGGATTTCTTTGGAAGGAATGATGCTGAAGCTGAAACTCCAGTGCTTTGGCCACCTCATGTGAAGCGTTGACTCATTGGAAAAGACTCTGATGCTGGGAGGGATTGGGGGCAGGAGGAGAAGGGGATGAAAGAGGATGAGATGGCTGGATGGCATCACTGACTCGATGGACGTGAGTCTGAGTGAACTCCTGGAGTTGGTGATGGACAGGGAGGCCTGGTGTGCTGCGATTCATGGAGTCGCAAAGAGTCGGACACGACTGAGCGACTGAACTGAAGAGGTTTAGTACACTGAGATCACCCAACTAATAAGTAGAGGAATTTGGATTTGACCACTGGTTGGCCTGGTTCCAAAGCCCTTGTTCTGTCCACTACATCATACTAGCTTAGGAAAAAAGCACTACCACCACCCCCTCTTACTTGCATTGGTGTTTTTCAGTTGCTCGGTCATGTCTGATTCTTTGCAACCCCATGTACTGCAGCACGCCAGACTTCCCTGTCCACCATTTCCCAGACTTTGTTCAAACTCAAGTCCATTGACTGGGTGATGCCAACCAACCATCTCATCCTCGGTCACTCCCTTCTCCTCCTCTAGTCTTTCCCAGCATCAGGGGCTTTTCCAATGAGTTAGCTCTTCACATCAGGTGGCAAACGTATTGGAGCTTCAGCATCAGTCCTTTATCGTTTCAAAATTGATTTTCCATGTACAGGGATATGGCAAGTCCTTCTGGAAGTAGGTGATGACTATGTTCAGTGGCTAGAGACTGGTCTGACCTTTGAGGCCTGAGTCAGCCCACGGACAGGACTGAGCTGCAGGCCACATCAGTCAGGCACATGTGTGGGCGGCTCATTTCCCTTCATGGCATTTCTTCTCCCCCAGGAAAATGCAAAAATGGCTTGGAGAACTCTGACGTTCCTTATAATTCTATTCTATAGGCTTCCGAGTCATGACTACCTTACCCTGGCACTGGTGAGGGCAGGTTTGTGCTCCGAAGATATAGTATGATTCTAGGCTCTGAAGGCACCTGCTCTCCTCCAGCAGAAGCTATTCCTGCAGATTGTAACACCTTCCCCCTTCCTCCAGCTCCCTGAATTGCTGGGTAAAGAATGCACAAGGCAAGGCGTGAACACAGACATGTCTTCACTGTGTTCTTTGGGAGGGTGTGCCTCTCAATTTCCTCCTTTATGACCAACACTCGCAACCCGCCTCCTACCTGAGGGAGGGAGCTGTGTTGTCCGGTAAACATGCTTGGGGTCAGATCCTGGGAACCATCCCCTCGTCAGCACAACCTGATGGAGAACATTTCCAGTCATCTGCCAAGCAGGAGAGACTCACCCAGTAACAGGAATAAAAAAAGACAGGCACCCACTCAAAGGGGCGGGGTGAGTGAGAAGCACTATCTTATTTGTCAGGATATAATGATTAGTACCTCTTTTTTTTTCCTTTTTGGTATAAACTACTGTGAATATTCATTGGAAGGACTGATGCTGAAGCCGAAGCTCTAATACTTTGGCCTCCTGATGCCGAGAGCCGACTCACTGGAAAAGATCCTGATTCTGGGAAAGATTGAAGGCAGGAGAGAAGGCGGCGACAGAGGATGAGATGGTTGGATTGCATCGCTGACTCAATGGACATAAGTCTGGGCAAAGTCTGGGAGACAGTGAAGGACAGGGAAGCCTGGTATGCTGCAGTCCATGTGGTCGCAAAGAGTCGGACACGACTGAGTGACTGAACAACAACTATGAGTGAGTGACTCTCATCCAAGGAACAAGCCAGAGAGTTTGGTTTGAGCAACGATGGAGATGCAGCCTGGGTCCAGAGGAAGATGAAGGTGGAGAGAGGCAATGAGATGGCTTCTATGCATTTGAAAAAATCCCTGAGCTAAAATTCACAAGGTCAGCACACAGCCTGAGAGGCACGCCTCCCTCCCCTAGGAGCAGGCTCAGCAGCTGGCCTCAGAATAAGAGGAAATGAATAGCCTTGAACAAGGCAGGCTGCCCAGGCAGGAGAATCACACCTTATAGATGGCAAGAAAGCAAGCTATTCCCTGGCCTAAGAGAATTTGGGAGAAGTATATGAATAGTAATTATCTGAAAAGAGATAACAACAAAGGCTCAGAAGGCCAAGTACCGGTCCAACTAATCTACTCAACCTTTACAACAAGGCTGAAGACTAGGTGAGTTAATGACCCGCCCATCAAAGACTTTATTGTGATTTCTAGATGCTCTACAGAAGGCATCCAAATAAGACCAGAAGTTGGGGAAAGACTCTGGAAACGGAGTAGAAGGGTGGTTAAGGGTGGACTAAGGGTGGTAGCTATCTTCAGGAGAAAGGCAAAATTTAGATTTTAGATGTCATCAGCATGTTGGCACCTGAACTGCTCTTTCACTTGGGTTACCTCGTGGGGCCTTATCTATGCATAGATGGATCACTGGTATAAATGAGCTAAAATATTAATTGTAGTTGCACTGAGGTGATGGGGTTGTTGGGGGGAGGTGTCCATTGTTGTACTTTAAAAAAAAAAAAAGATAGCATAACTTTTATAATCAGAAAGGGGCAAAGGAAAATCAACAAAAGTCCAACTGTTGTCTTTACAGTGTAACAACTGCAAAAAGGAACTTCAGTCAACATCAGCACACCTACTCTCTAGCAGAGGAGTAAAACATGACTATTAATGAGCTATTAAGTAAGATTTGAGCTGCAATCCTGAAGGAAGGCACTCAAATTTCTGGACCTGCTTTGAACAGAAACAATTTAACAATGTCATTTATAGCCGTGTCCAATTATACAAGCCATTGTTTGCAGAGAAATATTAGAAAATGAAGATGAAAAATCTGTGAGGTAGCACAAGGGTAAGAACACATACAGCTCATCTTTTTAAAAGAATTCTTTTTTTAATCTCATTTAATTGGGGGTAAAAAGAGAGCTTTGTTGTTACACACTTGTTTAGCCTTGTCCTAGTACTGAACACAAGCAGCCCCAGGGACCTGTGAGACGGATGCTACTGCAGGACATTGTTAAATGACATGTTTTTATCTCCTGTGCTGTGCACCTGGAATTGCTGATGAGCTGCTCTTCTGAAGGATCTGAGGTCACTTAGCTTGTACTGGCTCTGTCAGGAGCTCCAACGAGGAAGGCTTTGGGACCTTCCACCTGACAGAACTTTGGAATTCCCAGAAGTATGTTTTCCTCAGGTTCCAGATGCTCAGGAATGCCCTCATACCAGGGATTCCATCATCCCCACATTCTCTTCATTAAAGGCTCACCAGACAACTTCCTCACAAAAGGGCCCTGGTTAGTGCTTGAGATAAAGAGTAAGCTAAGCTCACAAAAGACCATGCTGGACAAAGCCAGAGCAGGAGACGGTCTCAATCCCTTCTCTACGTCTCCAGGTGAAACAGGAGGGAGGGAGGCAGGGCAGAACATCTGAAAGAAGGACTTAGCCAGAGGACACGCGACGTAAACGGATTAGAACCACACGGGTCCAAGATGGCGGACAAATCGACTTCAGCTGGGCTTAGAGCCTCAGTAGATGTTCACTGTAACACATCAGTGTGCTAAGTGATACCTCCACAGGAGCCATGACATTTCCAAGGCTGACCATCAAAGACCAAAAGAGGGTGGTGGCCCAATTCCTGGAAATCTCTGTCCCTTCCCTGGTGGCTCAGCCGGTAAGGAATCTGCCTGCAATGTGGGAAACCTGGGTTCGATTCCTGGGTTGGGAAGATCCCCTGGAGAAGGGAAAGGCTTCCCACTCCAGCATTCGGGCCTGGAGAATTCCATACAGTCCATGGGGTCGCAAAGAGTTGGACACGACTGAGCAACTTTCACTTCACTTCCCCAGAATAGGTAGCCTATGAAATTAACCCAGCTCATAAAAGCTAACCACACCACATTTCAAGGCTGCTGTCTCCCTCTGAGATGGCCCACACTCTGTGGCGTGTTTCTAAATAAATCCACTTCTTACCTATCACTTTGCCTCTCACTGAATTTTCTCTGCAATGAGACTTCAAGAACCTGAGCTTCATTAAGTCGTGAAACTGATATCAGTTGGAAGACTGTGAGTTTTGGCCACATTCGAGTCCCAGCCATGTGGGTTCCAGTCCCAGCCAAGTCGCATGGTTTCACGGGTACAGCCTCCCAAAAGGACTTGAAGGTGAGCCAGGAAACTGTTGTTACCAAATAGTGGGATCTTCAGTGTATGAAATAGAAGGCACTCTTATATGTCTGTGACACCACTATACCAGACTTCCCCACTGGCTCAGGGGTAAATAATCTGCCTGTCGTGCAAGAGACCCAGGTTTGATCCCTGGGTCGGGAAGATCCCTTGGAGAAGGAAATGGGAACCCACTCCAGTACTCTTGCCTGGGAAATCCCATGGACAGAGGAGCCTGGCGGTCTACAGTCCATGGGGTCACAAGAGTTGGACACAACTTAGTGATTAAGCCACTGCCACCACTATACCCCAGGGCCTCCTTCCCAGATGCGCGGGGATGAACACTCTGTGTGTGGCTAAGAATTCGCACTGACTTGGCAAGGCTTGAGGCTCTGGTTTGGGATACACTTCAGCTTTCCTTCTGAAGTTATAAATAGATTCAAAACTTAACAACGGAAATCTCGGACCCAGCGTTGCTTCTTATCCACGACTATAAGAAGTCAAACATCCCAACCAGAAGGAAACAAGAACACACAGAGGAAGTTCTTGTTGACAGATGGGATGTCATGGAGGCAGAACCAGAAGAGCTGCTGGTTAACTCCGAATGAAGTTCCCCTGCCTCCCACCCAAGGGTGCACGTGGACATCACACCTGTGTTCCCCTTCTACCCCATGGTCACCTAGTCTCAGCAGTGCTCTCTAATTTTTCTTGAAGTATGGTTTATGGATAACCTGCATCAGAATAGTTGGGGAGCTAATAACAGATGTATCCTGACCAACCAAAGAAATTAATTAGAGGGCTGGGGCCTTGGGAATTGGTATGTTTAAAGTCCAGGCGATCCTGATGCATATTAACACTGAAGCATCACACCCAAGGAGTACTCAGATCCCATTGCCAGTGACAACGTGATGGGTGGGGGCAAAAGCCACCATGTTCTGGCAGTGCCGCCCGTGTGGCTGCTGTCCTGTTTGATGGCATTCGAACACCCTTCCCAGGTAAGGATGGCGACAAAGGGTAACATCTTTAGTACTTTGTAGCCTACAAAGTTTGTCCACAGCCACTGTCCCATCACATCAACCCCTCTGAGGTATAGGCTAGAATCTGTTTTCACAAACTCAGAAATGACATGCCCTAATGGCAACCCACTCCAGTACCCTTGCCTGGAAAATCCCATGGATGGAGGAGTGTGGCAGACTACAGTCCATGGGGTTGCAAAGAGTCGGACACGACTGAGCGACTTCACTTTCACTTTCAATAATACCACACAGCCTGCTGGTAAATAGCTGAGCTGAGACCTTGGACTTGGGTTTGGTGATTCCAAACCCTGTGATCCAGCCATTCGTTAGAGCTGCCCTTCAAGTGTCCATGGTGGCTGCCCCGCAGTGTTTACTTTCTCTGGCCAAGTGGGTAAGGTCCAGCTCATGGTTCTTTTAAAAGAGCGGAGCACCTCTGTGGGGGTTCCTAGGTGGCTCAGCGATAAAGAATCCACCTGCTAATGGAGGAGACATGGGTTCGATCCTGGGGTGGGGAAGATCCTCTGGAGAAGGGAATGGCAACCCACTGCAGTATTCTTGCCTGGAGAATCCCATGGATGGAGGAACCTGGTGGGCTACAGTCCATTGGGGTCATAAAGAGTCGGACACGACTTAGCAACTAAACAACAATAATAATACCTCTGTGGAAGAAGATGGGCCAGGGTACCTCAGAGAGGTTTGGGGCAAAGCCCTGGGGTATGCGAGAGGGGTCAGCATGTCCCATGAAGCTCAATGGAAACAGAATGACAGATCCAGGAGTTCCTTCCTCCCATGAGCCTCTCCCAATTATCTGTGCCAAGAAACCAAGGCTTTCTCCAGATGGATTACAGCTGAGGATAAGAGAAGATTTAAGTCTATTTCCATGCAGATCACAGCAGTGGTAGACTCCCCACACAGAGTGTTCCTTGGGGGCACAATACCTTTACTCCATATCAAGACAGACCAAGGGGAGTGGGGCTCACTTTGACATTGCTGGAGTTGTGCTCAGCTGAGCAGCATCCTCAGACACAGCTCAGAATGGGAGAATGAAGCAATGTGATATTCAGCTGAGCCACTGCAAAGCCAAATATTATGCAATCCAAGGTGACCTTGACCGTGAGAGGTCCCCTTCATCTGCGTAGAAAATGCCAGATGCCGTCAGCTGCTACCAGCTGTGGTCCCAGGGGCTTAGTCATTTCCTGGGGATGCTATACGGGTGTGGCATTCTTTGCGTGGTGCCCAATTTCCCAGTTGAGGTCAAGGACTCAGCAACCGTGACCCCACTGACCTGCCATCCACTTCAGCCACTGCCACTCCACGTGGCTCCTCCACCCGCCCACACGGCACTTGGTCTCAATATCTCCTGCAACTCTCCAATCAAAAGACATTCTTATACATGTGGCATAAAGCCCATTAAAAAATAAAATCTTCCAATGAGGCTGAAAAATCTACAGAACAGGGCTGAGCCAAGTGAGTGTTTAATAAACAGAACTGGAGGATGGTCAAGGCAGGCCCTACTCCACTTCCGGCAGTGAGGGCAAGTGCCCTGAAGCGCGTGGACTCTGTGACAGCAAAGGGGCTCTCATTCTCTGCTTCCCTAGTTAGTACAGTCTCTGCCTGCCACCCCACAGACATGGGCCCTGTGCGGGAGGAGCTCAGTTAGCCCTTTGGCGTGAAATCAGAGTGACAGAGGGCTTCCCAGGTGGCTCAGTGGTGAAGACCCCACCTGTCAACGCAGGAGACATAAGAGACGCCATTCGATCCCTGGGTCAGGAAGATCCCCTGGAGGAGGGCCTGGCAGCCACTCCAGTATTCTTGCCTAGAGAATTCCATGGAAAGAGGAGCCTGGTGGGCTACAGTCCATGGGGTCGCAAAGAGCTGGACACGACTGAAGTGACTTAACGTGCATACACGCAGAGTGACAGAGGCCTTTGGCTTTAGAAGAATGGGGATAGATAACACACACAAAAGGGGACACAGGAAAAGCATTTAGAGAACCTGGTTCCTGTCTTGTTTCTTTCTCACCTTCTTTAGGACAGCTTTTAAATTCAGTTTTAAAATTTCTTCCTCTCTCTATCCCTTCCCTAACCGTTTCTGTGCTCGCCTGCCCCCTCCCCCGACAGGTGTGGGTGTGCTCCTCTTTCCAAGGCTGCGTTATCTGTGCCCGGAGAAGCTCACCTCATAAAAGCAGGGAAGAAAGAGGGGAAATAAAAGCAAGTATCCTTTAAAACTCGGTGCCACACAGCACTGCAATTTCCTGGGCCAACGGCTTTGTTCAGGAAAAGCTCCCACTCATGCCAACAGGCCCAGTAGGATTTATCAAATTCAGCCATATGGACAGTATTCATAGATGTTCATTCCCAAAGCTCTTGCTTTATTGACTCTCTCTCATGTTTTCTCCCCCTAGGTCATTCACTGAAGTGGCCGGACGACCTTTAAGAGGAGCCTGGACATGCGATTTCTGCTCTCCTTTTCTGCTGAAGAGAGAGAGGACAGGCACAGTGGGGAGAATGCCAGAGGGGGAAAGAAACTTGGGATGACCCCCTTGATTCAGTCCTGGTCTTGGTCCTGGATGAAATGACACTGGAGCAGAACCTCTGGTGGGACCCCAGGAACCGTGGGGCAGGCAAGGCTCCTCTCCTTCACACACAGGGACCCAGAGGCCCGGGGCCACACTTTCTGTGACCCGAAAACAGGGTCGAGTCTGCACAGCCTTGGCCCTGGGGCGCTCCTCACAGTCACCCAGCGCTGCACACAGCCAGCCACGAATCAAAAGTACTGTCATCATTTAATAAGCAAATGGCCTGGAAGAAGAGACACCTCATAGCAAGGACTAGGGACTACATCCCACCAGGCCCCTCAGACCATGGGATTCTCCAGGGAAGAATACTGCAGTGGGTTGCCATGCCCTCCTCCAGAGGACCTGCCCAACCCAGGGATCCAAGCTGCGTCTCCTGTGGCTCCCGCATTGCAGGTAGAGTCTTTACTTCTGAGCCACCGGGGAAGCCCATTTCTTCCATACTGAGTATCAATAAAGGTTAGTTGTATAAAAGAACAGGGAGATGAAGGGGTTGACAGAGTGAACAAAAGTAAGGCATAAGTAAGGCATTGTTCTCGCAAGCCTCAAGCCAGGCATTCACTGAGGTACTTTGACAATGCAGACCCATCAGTGCTCAGCAGGGATCTGGATATGTTACCCTTAGGGAGGCCCCCGGAGAAGCCACCCAGACCCTTGAGGACACGGCTGTGCCATAAAACAGATGTTAAAAGAAGAGGTCCTACCGCGACTCGCGGCAACCTCTGCCCACCTTCTCCTAGACTCCATGCTCTCAGCGGCCGCCCCCAACCACCTGCGCTAGAAGACTTCACACCTGCTTGGGGTCTCAGGCTTTTCTCCAGCTGTCCCTGCCTCTCCCAGTTCCCGATCAAGAAGGAGAGTCTACCATTGTTAAGTCACTGGCATGAGATTCCTAAGTGGCTATATTAGTCTGCTGGGACTGCCATGCCAAGACACTATAAACTGGGTGGCTTCAATGACAGTTCTTTCTCACAGTTTTGGAAGCTGGGAAGTACAAGTCCAAGATGCAAGCAGATTCAGTTCCTGGTGAGAACTCTCTTCCTGACTTGCAGATAGCCCTCTTCTTACTGTCTCCTCACACAGCAGAGAGAAAGACAGAACTAACTTTCTGGTCTCTTATAATCCCATCACAAGGACCCCACTCTATGACCTCATCTAAATCTAATATCAATACCTCCAAAGGCCTCAGCTTCCAACACCACCATGTTGGGGGTTCTGGCTTTAACATATAAAGTTGTGTGGGACACAGACATACAGTCCATGACAGCGGCCCCTCCATCTAGTCTGCATCCCTATCATCAAACCAGGAGGTGTTCATAGGGTGGGATGAGGCCATCCTTGGCCTTCCCTGAACACCTCGCCTGTCCCTCCACTTTTCTTACCACCTTTGTGACTTCTGTTGTGTGCAGGCATTTCTTTGACCTCTCCCACAAGAGTGTAAGCCCCTCTAAGAGAGGAATCGATCATAAGAGCATTTATTGAGCCTGTGCCCACTGTTCTAAATACACTGTCACTTCATTCCTATGGCAGTCTGTGACACAGACATAAATTGTTCCTATTTCACATCTATAGCAAGCTCACAATTGGAAGAAGTAACTTGCCCAAGGTCATGCCCCAGCAGTGGCTCATCTCGGATTGGAACTGAGGTCTCAAAACTGTCAGTTATTTTCTTCCCTGAAGGCAGGGACCTCCCCTTGGTTATCTTCGTATCCCTGCTCTTACCTCTGGCACCTGGCACACTGCTTTCTATGTTGTATTTATTTAAATACTCATTAAATAAAAATGGAAGAATATGCATCTTTTATTCACTCCACCAAATTTTTAAAAAGTTTACAGTTGGGTAATATTAAGTATATTCACATTGCTGTGGATTAGATCTCTGGAATGTTTTCATCTTACAAAACTGAAACTCAGTACCCACCGAACAACTCCCCATTTCTCCTTTCCCCAGCCCCTGGCAATCATTATTTTATTTTCTGTTTCTATGAGTTTAATTACCTGAAATGCCTCATCTGGGTGGAATCACGCAGTATTTGCTTTTTGTGACTGTCTTATCCCACCTAGAAGAAGGCGATGGCACCCCACTCCAGTACTCTTGCCTGGAAAATCTCATGGATGGAGGAGCCTGGTTGGCTGCAGTCCATGGGGTCACGAAGAGTTGGACACGACTGAGTGACTTCACTTTTGACTTTTCACTTTCATGCATTGGAGAAGGAAATGGGAACCTACTCCAGTGTTCTTGCCTGGAGAATCCCAGGGACGGGGGAGCCTGGTGGGCTGCCGTCTATGGGGTCGCACAGAGTCGGACACGACTGAAGTGACTTAGCAGCAGCAGCAGTATCCCACTTAGCATACTATCCTCAAGGCTCATCCATGTTGTCACAAATGCAAGATTTCCTTCTTCTTTATGGCTGAATATTATTCCAATATATATAGTCCACTAAGTTTTGTTGTTGTTGTTGTTGTTTTTAAATAAATGATTTTCTTTTTAGTATTTTAAAGTATTTATTGAATTTGTTATAATACTGTTATGCTTTTGGGTTTTTGGCTGCAAAGCAAGTGGATTCTTAGCTCCCTGACCAGGGATTGAATCACATCCCCTGCAATGGAAGGTGAAGTCTTAACCACTGAACCACCAGGGAAGCCCCCTATTCCACTAGGTTCTATAATTGCCCAGTCTTATCAAGTTGCTTCCTTATACACTTCTACATTTAAAATGGATAACCAACGAGATCCTACTATATATACCACAGGTAACTCTGCTCAGTATTATGTGGCAGGCTGAATGGGAGGGGAGTCTGGGGGAGAATGGCTATGTGGATCTCTGACGCTCTTCCAGGGCCCCTCTGACTCTATAGCCTGCTGCCCACCATTCATTTTTACTTCCTCCAGTGAGTGACGCAGCAGAAGCAGGGGACCAGGAGCATGAGGTGACACCTGAGGATGCACTGCCCTTTAGCTGTAGCAGCGGGGTGCAGCCCTGAACCCCCGACTCCCAGCCCAGGGCTCTCTGCCCTGCTCACCTGCCACCCACCTTCCCAGGCCACTCCTCATCTGGGTGACATGTGCACGTGATTCTCAAGTCAAATCTCATACCCTCCTCAAGGCCCAGATCAAGACTCACTTCTTCCTGTCCAAATGCTCCCACTGAATTTCCTTGTAGTTTGCTTCCCCTTTGCTTTGGGTAGCCAAATCTAGTCAGATAGACATTCTCCCAGGTAGCATTAGAAAGTGCTTTGTGATCCTCCAAGGAAGGATGCACAAGCCCCTTCCCACCTCTCCACCTAATAGCATCCTGGGGATATGGCCAGCACTAGGTGAATGCTTTCTGACCAGATGCACCATGGAGCTGCGCAATGTAAGAGCTTCTTTAGGGAACATCTGCCTCAACACTCTTACTTTCCAGATAAGAAACTGAGTCCCAAGATGTGTAGTGACTTATCTGGTTACAGAGCTAAATAGTGAAGACTAGGGCCTTGGAACCCAGCCTTCTGTCTCCTGGTTGGAGTTCTGCTGCTGCTGTGGGTGCTGGGCCTCATCTAACCAGAGTCTTTAACTCTTCTCTGCATCAGAACTGTGTCCTAAGGCCCTAAGTGGGGAAACACAAGGAAAGAGAGGTTAAATCCTACATTCAGTCATTTTAAGGGGATATGAAAATACTACTTTTTAATTTCTAGAAGAGAAAAAAAAAAAGATGAAAAGGAGTTTTGAACAGAGAGAGATACATAAAGAATAGTGAAAATTCCCAGTTCTTACAGAGCTATTAAATAGCTGAAAGACAACAGTCTCTCTGTCCTTCCTCCTCTGCCCCCGCCACCCTCGCTACAATACCGCTTGCTTTAAAGGAAGGTTTGGGAGATGCAATTCTCTCCAGGGCGAAGTGTGAAAATCTAGAAAAGGGCATTAACATTTTATGACCTCAAAATTCTTAATAAATTAACTTTATTAAAGGATCGCTGGGTTTTTAGTACCCTGAAAATGAAATTGCACCTTCTAGAAAATATATATTCATCTCATTTGCAGGATTGCTGCACTGTTACAGCTACTCACATCTCTCTTTCCATAACAAAGAAACCGTACATTTCTGTAGCACAATTCATAAAACATCTGAGCACATTGTTTTTTGTTTTTTGTTTTTTTTTAGTTTTATTTTTTAAATTTTAAAATCTTTAATTCATTGCCTAATGGAGGTATTTTTAAATTTAATCCACAAATGGGACTTTTGAGAGCCTACTGTGTTCTGGGCACTATTCTAGGCCCTAGGTATACAAGATTATACTAAGCAGAGAAACTTGCTGTTCTTCTGGAATGTATTCTATTCCAATTAGCTCCCCTTTCATTGGATGAGACAACTGAACCTTAGACAGCCTTAAGTGATTTGCCCACGGCGCTCTGGTTAATGAGCAAGAGGACTGAGGCTTGGATCAAGGCTTCAGATTCTCTCACTCTAGAATACGCCTGCTTTATGCAAACAGCTGTTTGTTTTCTCTAAAGTCAAGGGTCTCTCTGTTCTACCAACACCTTCTCCTCAACTGTGGGACAAAGGTATGGGGAGCAATTGGTCTTTAACACAATCAGAGTGACTGTCCAGAAATGGATTCTGGATTTTTTCTTTTAGAAAATGATATGCAACAACTACATATCCACATGAGATAGGGCTGGGCCCCTACTCTTCACTCCATATACAAAAATTAAGCCCAAGTGAGTCAAAAACCTAAATATGAAAGCTGGAAACCTACTAGAAGAAAATCTAACTATTAACCTAGTAAAAGAAAATACAAGGATTAATATTCATGGCTTTGTATTAGGCAATGTTTTCTTAGATATGGTACCAAAAGCATAAGCAATAAAAGAAAACATAAATAAATTGAACATCATTAAAATTAAAACTTTTGTGCATCAAGAAGAAGAAAAGATAACCCATAGAGTGAGGGAAAACACAGGCAAATTATATGTGGGAAAGAACTTCTTTCTAGAATATATAAAGAGTTATTACAACTCAGTAAAGACAAAGGGTATGAACAGATATGAGCAAAGTATATGAACTGACACTTCGCTAAGGAATAAATAATAGTAGGCAAATTTAAACCACAGTGCAATACCAATACACATCCACTAGGTTGGCTAGAATCAAAGGACAGATAATAGCGAGTGGTGGCAAGGATATGGAGAAACTGGAACCTTCATACACTACTGGTGAATGTGTAAAATTATGCACCCACTTTGGAAAACAGTTTGGCAGTTCCTTAAAATGTTAAACGCAGAGTTACCACATGATCTAGCAATACCACTCTTAAGTATATACTTGGGAGAAATTAAAACATGCCCATACAAAAGTTCGTGCAGACACGTTCATAGCAGTATTATCCTTAACAGCTAAAAAGTGGAAAGAGCACAGATGTCCATCAGCAGATATATGGATAAATAAAATCTGGTATATCCATCAAATGGACTATTATTTATCAATAAAAAGAAACAGAGTACTAATACATGCTATAATATGGGTGAACCTTGAAAATATGATGTGAAAGAAGCCAATCAAAAAAGGCCACCTACTGTATGATTCCATTTACATACACTGTCCAGAATAGGCAAATAGAGAGAGACAGAAAGCAGATTACTAGAAACTAGGGGCTGAGAGGATTGCGGTGTGACTGCTAATGAAAATGTCCTAAAATTGCATTAAAAAGGTAGTTGAGTCATAATTCTGTAAATATACTGAAAGCCATTGAGTTGCACACTTTGGTAATTGTCTACTATGTGAATTACATCTCAATAAAGCTGTAAGAAAAAGAAAAGATTATGTATAACCTAGTCTTTATGGTAAAAGATGACCTCAATAGCTATGTGTATAAGTGAGCAGGCAGCTTGCCTGGGAACAACCTTGTCTTTGACCTTCTGTAAACCTGCAGAGAATGATCCTCTAGGGAACTTTCTAGAACAAGAGTTTGCGACAGAGTGTAGTCAGTAAATATTTCCCAAACTACCATAGAAAAAGAAAGCTCAGAGATTACTGATTTTCCTGGCAGAATACAGCCTCTGGGAAGGTTGACAGCTTCCTACGGTAGCACCACATTCTCAAGTCTTTCGCTGGAGAGAGCCAATGGGGTTGCTAAGTTGCTGCATCATGGCCGACGTTTTTGTGACGTCATAGACTGCAGCCCACCGGGCTCCCCTGTCCATGGGATTCCCCAGGCGAGAATACTGGAGTGGGTTGCTGTTTCTTCCTTCAGGGGCTCTTCTTGACCCAGGAATCAAATCTGTGTCTCCTGCATTGGCAGGCGGATTCTTTACCACAGAGCCACCAGGGAAGCCCGAGACAGACAATGCTGCTGCTAAGTCGCTTCAGTTAGGTCCGACTCTGTGCGACCCCATAGAGGGCAGCCCACCAGGCTCCCCCGGCCCTGGGATTCTCCAGGCAGGAACGCTGGAGTGGGTTGCCATTTCCTTCTCAAAAACAATACCTGTCTTTAAACTAGAAGAGACAGATATTTCTTTCTTCTTCCTCTCCAAAGGTCACCCTCCAGCTTCAAAATGCCTAGACTGAGTTTCAGAATTATCATGGAGAGTAAGATGTAGATTCTTGGTGGGTGGCCTCTCAGCCCCCATCCCTGCCTTGCCCCCTTCCCTCTTCACAAGGGTTGGCCTGGTTTCTCTCACCACAAACAGCACTATCAACAACCACATCCAAATTCCACAGCTTCTTACCCAAACTTGAGCTAATCCCAAGTAAACAGTACTTGAACTTCACAAGTCTGGGTCCATACGTTTGTGTGAATGACACACTTCTCAGTATTTTAGCCAGGGCCCACCCTGAGTGACTGTTTTTCTGTAATGACAGTTCTGTACCTTATCGAGGCTAATAAATGCTTGTCCTTCTCAACGGAGCTACACACAGGACCTCAAATGATGAATTGGCTGCTCTGTATACAGTGAGAGAACTCTAGCTGTGACATATACAAAGAAACTAAGTGTCTTTACTCATCTTCACCGGTGGGAAGGAATCAAGACATCTATCTGGTAAGTATAGTCCCTCCATCCATGTCTATTTTGGGGCAAAGCATGTGCCTCAGTAACCTTCTCTCTCATTTGTTACTCTGCCAGAGCAGGGGCCAACTCTGCCCTTACTGCCTTGCCCCAGAGGAGCCATTAACAACTCGAGGTTTCCATCAGCTAGAAACATACCTGTCGGACAGTTGCTTCGCTGCAGCACTCACACAAAGGCAGCACTCACACAAATGTCTGGACTGAGGTCCAACAGAGTATTTTTCACTTGGTTGACATTCTTTTCAGTGTTTTCTTGTTTTCCAGTGATTGAAGGTCAAGTCTGGAGCAGGACACGGGATTAATAAAGTCCTTGTGCAGTGACACATTAACCCTTCACTCACCAGAGAACCGAAAACTGCCCAGCAAGGCTCTGAGAACAACAACTTTCAAATGTCCCTCGATAACCCGAGGCTGATTCTGGAGGAGGCCAGGGTTTATGAACGTGTGTGTGTCTGTGATGCAGGAGAACCCTGGCTCACAAGTAGGGAGTCTTGAATTGGAAACCTTGCCAGACATCACCTAAGCCGGTGTCACAGGAGTAGCGTTTGCTTCTTCCCTCAGTGATGGGTGTTAGTTTCGGAGAGCTCACTACATTTCGTGAGGGAGGGAGGAAAGGCCTTGCCAACTCTGTGTACCTCCATGCTTTTCAGCCTTATTGTATAATGAATGGGAGGTCTGGGACACCCTTATCACCTTCAGAGAATCTGAAAAGGATCTGTATGTCTCATGTGGCTTAAAGCCTGGCTCAATAATCAGCCAAGAGGTTGGGTTCCACTTTTTAGGGGTCACTTATAGCAGAGCCCCTCTGGGTTCAGAAATTCTCTCTTTATTGGCTGTGCTGGGCCTTCATTGCGGTGTGCCAGCTTCTCTAGTTATAGCACCGGGGCTTAGTTGCCCCTAGGCATGTGGGATCCTAGTTACCCAACCAGGGATCAAACCAGAGTCCCCTGCACTGAAAGGCGGATTCTTAACCATTGGACCACCAAGGAAGTCGCAGAAATTCTCACTTAATCAGTATGTAGCACACTCATTCCCAAACTTTACAGCTACAGTTTTTATAACTGAGAACTCACCTTGTAACAAAAGGATTCATAATAAGTAGGGTAGAGCACTTTCACCCAAGGATGCTCCACGGAACCCCAGGGTTCCCTGGGCAGTTAAGTTTGAAAAAATGGATTCCATTTTGTTTTATTCTTTGATTCATCAATTGTAAGCTCTCCACTGATTTAATAGCAGTGCTTTTGAAGGAATGAGGAAGAAACATCTGATTACAATTACACAGTTTTGTTTTTAAATTATAAGAGTTTACATTTATCTCTACAGGCACTTACAGACTTCCTTCTTCAGTATCTTAGTAATGGTTTGTATCTAATTCTTTGCCTTCAGATTCTAAAGATTTTCTGAATCACTTTTGACCTTTGGAAATTATCTTAAATATCATAATGATGAATTGCTTTTTATAAACTTTTCATGACCTTGACTTGTTTTGCAACTTTAGGATAAAAATATAACTCTGAATCCTGTAAAGGAATATTAGATTCATGAGCCTTTTCTTTTTGATAAGTTTATAGCTTCCTCTTTTCCTTTACTGAATAACATGTCACTAGATGGTATCAACTTCACTTATGTGTGAGCTGGAAGCTTTTAATAAATGCTTGGAGACAGAGTTAGGGTTCTTAATAATGAAGGACTCATCATTTCAAGAATTAGCACACCAATTTCTCATTTTGAAATTTCTATGACCCATTCCTTGAAACCTGGTTACTGCTATCAACTTTAACTACACTGCCTGCAGGGTGGCAGAAAATTTGCCTTTACAATGCTACTTCATAACAGTCTTTTCTTTTTAAAAATATTTTGCTTGTAGATAATTTTACGTTTACAGAAAAGCTGCAAAGACAGTACAGAATTCCCATAATCCTTCTCCAGTTTTACCTGTTGTTAAGATCTTACATTACCAAGGAACATTTGTCAAACTAAGAAACCAAAGTTGGCGTACTACTGATAATTAAGTTATAGACTTTATCTGGATTTACTAGTGTTTCCATCAATGTCCTCTTTCTCTTCTGGAATCCAATTCAGGGACAAAACTGCATTCAGTTGTCATGTCTCCCCTTTTATTTCTGGACCATGGCAGTTTCTTAATCTTTCCTAGACAGTCTCAAACAGCACTGGCCAAGTTACTCTATTCAATGTACCCTGATCTGGGTTTTTCTCATGACTAAATAGGGGTTATAGGTTGGTGTAAACAGTATCAGAGTTTGCCATGATAGGCACATGGCATCACTGATGATGCTAATCTGAATACTGTATGGTTAAGGTGTTATTTGCTAGGCTTTTTCCATGGCAATTCATAGTCTTTTCTTTCATTCTTTCTTCCTGTTTAAAAAAATTAATTTAGTTTAATTGGAGGCTAATTACTTTACAATATTGTAGTGGTTTTGCCATACATTAACATATAATAATCTTTTAAAAGTCAAAGAAAGGGACCTCCCTGGTGGTACAGTGGATAGGAATCTGCCTGTCAATGCAGGGGCATGGATTCAATCCTTGGTCTGGGAAGACTCCACATGCTGAGAGGCAGCTAAGCCTGTGCCTCACAACTACTGATCCCACGCTCCAGAGCCTGTGCACCACCACGAAGAGTAAGCCCCCTGCTCGCTGCTAGAGAAAGCCTGTGTGGAGCAACAGAGACTCAGCTCAAACAAAAATAAATATTTTTTTAAAAAAGAGTCAATGAAAGGGTCTAAGGTAACATTTAACCTTGGGGAACTATTTTAAGCACTCACTCAAGTTATCATGAGATGAGCAGACCTCTGGGAATACTAAGCCCCAGCATTTTGTGCGGCGGGGGAGCCTCAGCACATCCACACCCCCACTGGGTGCCACCTGGGGCGGGAGGAGGGTGAGGCGAGGGAGGCTCTGGGCATGCTCGCTCCCGGGTCTCACCTGCAGGACCCTGAGAATGAGCATCTTTTTAAACCTTGCTCCCTACACACATCACTCGCCTCACCCTGTTGCTGACACTGATTCGAACATTTACTGCACATTCAGATGTATTAGAATATAGACCAATGTGCTCGTTATTTTACAACAGAATGAAGTGAACTGTAGAGGCTCTGGGCTGTCCTGTGGTACCTCATTTAATCCGCTGTTTCTCAAATTAATTTGATCACAGAGCCCTTTTTTTTTTTTTCATGTCAGAGCCCTTTCTTCACCTACACCTGTGACTTACTCTTTGGAACAGAGGGGAGGGCAGTGGATTGGGTCTAAACCCTTGGGTTCTGGAGCGGAATCTGCCTCTAGTCCCACCTGCCTGACATGACCACATTTCCTCATAAAGAAATGCTCTTCAGAGCCTCTGCCATCCTCGGTGACATTTCTGAGGTATATAAATGGATTTCTCTGACCTCTCCCTCACCCTGGGAAGGCTGTGCTTGCATTTCTGTGAGCTGTGTATGGATATGCTGACAGTCCTCTGGGAGTGGCTGACCTCTGCCACCATGTCGGCGAGGAAAAACTCTCTAGCTGAGCGGCTGATCACTCCAGTGCTGACCCCGTGAGAATCCTATCAGAACTGCTCACACTCCACCATGAAGGCTGGCGGGCTGCAGCCAAGCCCTGCCCTTGCACCCCAGGCTCCCCCCACCCCCATTAACCTTTCTGTCTTTTAACTGCCAGGACTCACACATGACTTTAATAGAATGCACTCCTGTTCTTTGATACAGGCTCTTTAACATCCTCTGAAGAACACTGTATGGGCAGCCTAGTAGGCTGCAAATTTAGGAAGCAAATTATCATCACCAACCTCATTTCACCATCCTGAGTGGCCCCGATGGAGCAGTCTTTCTGTTCAGAAGATCACAGCAATGTCCTGGGTAACAATGGTTCAGTCCACAAGCGGAAAACCAAAGAGGGCGATCTAATGTCAGGCTCTGTCTTGGCTACTGACAAGGACATTTAGGACACAGGATTGTATTTTTCCTACTAAATGACAGCAGCATTTAGCAACAGGCACACGAGTACACAGGTGTGTAGAGGGCCATCCATCAAATGAATTAACTCCTACGGGGAGTCTCTGGGGGAAAATTCCAAATTATGGGAATGGGAGCCTTTTCAGCTATTCAACAAGGTGGGCTTAGAGATCAACAAGGGCAGCTATTCATTTTATTTCAAAAAATCTGTCATCTTTTGTCAAAAGAATGGTATGGTAGAAAAGGTATGGACTTGAAGCTGGGCAGTCCATGATTCAAATCTTATCTCTTGGGGCAAGTTTCTCAACTTCTCTGCGTTTTGGTTTTCTCACTAGTAAAATAGGAATAACAACAAGGATGACTGAAAGGACGTCCTATTGGTAATGATACATGCGTGCATGCTAAGTCGCTTCAGTCGTGCCGCACTCTTCGTGACCCTATGGGCTGTAGCCCGTCAGGCTCCTCTGTCCATGGGATTCTCCAGGCAAGAATACTGGAGTGGGTTGCCATGTCCCTCTCCAGGTGATTTTCCTGACCCAGGGATTGAATCCAAGTCTCTTACGTCTCCTGCATTGGCAAGTGGGTTCTCTACCACTAGCGCCACCTGGCAATGATACAGTAAGAATCAAATGAGGTGACTTGTCTGAAGCATTTTAGCCAGTGCCTGGCACAGAGAAGATGAGTAGCAAGAAATTCCCTTACTCTGCAAACTGCCTTTACACTGGGGATTATCTCATGGTTGACACTACACGGCATGGCCTCAAATCTGCACAAGCTTGGTACGCCAATGCCCCAGCTTTGAGAGGGTCTCAGGGACAATCCAGAGAGACAGGAGCCACTCAAAGCCGTCTCTGGAGTGTGCAGCACAATCAGGACAGACGTCAGTGCCGTGAAGCGAGTCTACCTGAACAACCTGACATCACTTAGAGCTGAGGGGTCTTATTCTCTTTGGACATGATCAGAATGCTGTTTGCTCCTTCTGTTTGCTCTCTGCCCACATTTTGTTAGCGTTTATACTGCTCATGCACAAGAATCATAAGGGCAGCTAAGACCTGCAATCATACCCAGTCTGCTCTGATCAGAGTGAGTTTTAAGTACAAGTAAGGAGATTAATGTACAGAGATTGCAAGATCCAAGACGGTCCAGGGATTGCCGCACTGGTTGGTGCCTGGTGACCAGACTGTGATCCTTAGAGCTTCAACAACTTAGACTGATGCTTTTTTATTTATTAATATTTCTTTTTGATTGTGCTGGGTCTTTGTTGCCGCACACGGGCTTTTCTCTAGTTGTGGAGAGCGGGAGCTACTCTTTGTTGTGGTAAAGCAAAGGCTTCTCATTGCGGTGACTTCTCTTGTGGAGCACAGGTTCTAGGTGCATGGGCTCAGTAGTTGCAGCTTGCGGGCTCTAGAGTGCAGGATCAGCAGCTGTGGCCCAGCAGCTTAGTTGCTCTGCAGCATGTGGAATTTTCTAGAACCAGGCATTGAACCTGTGTCCCCTGTATTGGCAGGGGGATTCTTATCGACTGTACCACCAGGGAAGTCCCTACCTTAATGCTTTTATTTCTGTTAAAATAGATGTGTCCTTGGGAAACCCAGATTATAACTTGCCAGTCAGGAGACACCCCATGGGACAGAAGGATCTGAGAGTGGTTTTAGAGAGGACTACAGGGAGACAAGAGTGGGGCCTTGAGCCCCTTAGGGGCTAGAGGAGTCACCAGTGAGGGGAGGCAGGGAAGGGATACAAGATGAATGGCATCGAGGAAGAGGGTGGTGATGCCACAGACCAAGTCTGCTGCCCAGACACACCCAGCACCAGGCTCAATGAAGCTAATTCCTGCATTAACTTTGGCGACAGTGACAGACCTCAGTTCCTCATCCTTTCCATTCCTCTCCCTTCAGGACTGTAGCTGCAGGTGACTTCTGGTTAGGCAGAGACAGCTCCATGTTTTCACTTGTTTGATCCTCCACGTGTCATCTCAGAGGTGCCTCTGCAGGCCAACACCTGAGCCCAGGAGGCCAGGCTCCTTCCTGCCAGACCAGAAGTCCCTGCTCCTTTAAATGTTGTTGTTGTTCAGTCGCCAAATCGTCTGCGACTCTTTTGTGACCTCATGGTCTTTAGCCCTCCAGGCTTCACTGTCCGTGAGATTTCACAGGCAAGAATACTGGAGTGGGTTGCCACTTCCTTCTCCAGGGGATCTTTCCAACCCAGGGATCGAACCCGTGTCTCCTGCATTGGCAGGTGGACAGGTGGATTCGTTACCCCTGAGATACTAGGGAAGCCCACTGAGAAAATATTTTTTGGCAGAAACCATTTCTGGCCAATTTGGTTAAATACTGCCATGACCAAGGGACAAGGATGACACCCTTTGATTTATACATAAACAGACACTGGAGACCTAAGAAGTGAGACAGGATAAAGCCAGAGCAATGACTCGGTCCAGCAATGGCCTCAGTCCAGCTCCTGGCTGAGCTGAGGAGCGAGGCTGGTTTCCAACAAGACTGGATCTGAGTCGCTGCTGCTACCTTCTCTCCACATGGGGCTTTCCCCCTGCAGCCCCTGGCCCCAGACCAGCCACACACACCCTGCAGTGTTCAGGGGTCGGTGCCGAGGAGTGATCTTTTCTTGAAGGACATCTTGAGAGGAGTCTGTGTTTATGAAGGTTAATTCCAAGCTCATCCAAAGGCCACCTGAGGCACTGATGTGGGTTCTGCAAGTTCCATCTGTAGCTGAGCACCTCGCTGCGGTGCACGTTTCTGGTCGGTGGACTGCCCTAAACATTCTCAGCTGCTGACAGACGAAAGCTGGCCTCGCCGGCTGCACACATTCTTCAGTTTGCACACATACTCTTATAAGAAAGTGGGAGTTAGCAGGCACTCACTTGCGCACAGCCGGGGAGACTGCGACAAGGATGCTCACAAGGATGTCCTGACCCAAACACAGAGGTGGCTCCAATGCCTCATTTTGTGATTTTACTGTTACCAGTGTCACTGAAACCTTGGCAGAGCAGAGTCAGAAGAAAGGTGTGCCTTGAGACAAGCCCTGAGAATCCACCTTTAAAGGAACAACTCTGCTTCTGATTTGCCAAGGAACCAGGGTGTCAAACGGGCTTCCCTGGTGGCTCATCGGTAAAGAACTGGCCTGCGATGCAGGGGCCACAGGTTTGATCCCTGGATCAGGAAGATCCCCTGGAGGAGGCCATGGCAACCCACTCCAGTATTCTTGCCTGGAAAAGTCCCAACGACAGAGGAGCCTGCTGGGCTACAGTCCATGGGGTTGCACAGGCAGACACCACTGAAGTGACTTAGTACACATGCACAGGGTATCAGACAGAAGCCTATTACACAATTCAGCCCCTATCCCAGGTGATCAGATTTTGTCAGGAGCTGGGGTGACTTTTTGTAGTACGGCAGAGTTCCTCATCAATCAGAAGCGATGCCAGTTGTAGCAATGGAGCAGGTCCCAGAAGGGGTGTAGGGCACCCACCTGTTTTGGTTCCTGGATGATGGGAAAGTTCCAGGATAAAAGCCTGTGTAGCTGCACAGAGGGTTTGGGTCATGGCTGCTTAACAGCAGGGAAGAAAGTATTCTAATGCCATTATGAGCATGAGTCAACACCAAGTCGAGGGGCTTCCCTAGTGGCTCAGTGGTACAGAATCTACCTGCCAAGGCGGGAGACACAGGTTCGATCCCTGATCTTGGGAGATTGTCTCTGCAGCTAGGGAGTTGCAACTATTGAGCCCATGTGCCGCAACAACTGAAGCCCGAGTGCCCTAGGGCCTGTGCTCTGCAACAAGAGAAGCCACGGCAATGAGAAGCCCGCTCACCGCAACTGGAGAAAGCCCACAGGCAGCAACAAAGACTCAGCACAGTCAAAAATAAATAAATAAAACTAAACAAAAACACCAAGTGGAGGTGAATCCTGGGCCAGTGAAGGGTTGAGGGTGAAGATGCAAATACCGAGAGAAGCAGCATGGAAAGAGGGAAGCCTTTGTAACCTTGGCCTTTCCGATCACACCACGGTATTCCCCGTGAGTTAAGGGGACCAAATTGCTACTGGATCAATAATTTGAGAATAAGGAAGTTCTAGAAAGAATGAAACCCCCTACAGCCAGGTCTCGAGTTAGCCTGGGGGCTGGCTGGCTATAAGAGATCGACCTGAGACATTGGGAGATTTCTTCTCTGCCTCTGAGGCATTCAGTTCAATCCTCCAACAGACTCAGACCATCTCTTCTGGGCATCAGTGGCTCAGATTTCTACTCAAAACACATATATCTGTGTCTGGGGAAAGGCAAGCATGAAATATGCTTCACTGAGAAGCTGAAAAGCATGGAGGGTAAGTTAATTTCCACAGAAGAAAATCACGGCAGCACAACCCAATGGAATGTATGATTCACCTCTCCAGAGCAGACATTGATTTTCCCACCTGGGAGAATCACCAAATTAGTTGGCAGTTGAAAATATGATCTCTCTTTTTTTTTTCATTCCCCTTAGACCTTACATTTTATTTGAAGACCATGAAACAACAGAAGATTAAAAGTCTTATTCAGAAACAGAAGTGGAAAGGAGAATTCAGTATTTCTGTTTAGAGAAAATACTTCCAAAGGTATTTCATAATTGAAACCTAAATATGTAGGCAGAGGTGTGTGGGGGGTGGGGTGGGGCGGGTTGTGTGTGGCTTTCCTTGTTTGATTCCTGTTGTATAGAGAGACAGCCCGTGAGCTTGGGGGGCAACAGAAACCAGCCACCTGTAGTCCTCACCAGTTGCTCTGGGCCCATCCCTTGCTGACAAACCCAGTGGCTGCTGTCCTGGGAACAGGAACCAATCAGAAGCCACTCCTCTCGGGGGCGGGGGGAGGAGAGGGGAGGCGGACAAGTAACGGGAAAAATCATTCAGGTATGACATGTTCTGCCTCTTACTAGATGTGTGACCTTGGGCGAGGCACCCAACTCTCTCAGCCACAGCTTTAATAGCTCTAAGTTGGGGTTAATCATATCTGCTAAGATGGTTGGATGGCATCACTGACTCAACGGACATGAATTTGACCAAACTCCGGGAGATAGTGGAGGACAGGGAAGCCTGGCGTGCCGCAGTTTACGGGATTGCCATGGTGTGCTGCGATTCATGGGGTCGCAAAGAGTCACGACTGAGCGACTGGACTGAACTGAAGAGTCGGGCACGACTTAGTGACTGAACAACAATAACAAACATCTGCTGTAATCTAGAGAGGAGGCCCTAAGTCCAGGTTTTCTGATGCCTGACTCTACAAAATATAATTTTGTAGGCCTTCTTTAAGGAAAAGAATGCAAATACAGGATTGAGAACAGGGTTTTAGAAGGGGTTCATGCAAGTGGAGAATCCTACAGTTTCTATCTCATTAGTGCCATGGTAAATTCACCTTTGCACACCGCCTATCTCAGATAAGGGATGAGGATACAAAAGGTGCTCTGCAATTGTAAGGCATTATATAAACACATGGCACCGAATTCTTCTACAAATATATAATACTTACTGTGCTAGACAGTATGCCAAGAGCGAGAGACAGAGCTGCAAAAGAGACACACATATCCCCCCACCCCCATTCCCCTTAAGGAACCCAGAGTCCACAGGCACTGGATCAGCATCTGTGGCAGGGTGTCCTCTGAGTCCTGAACACAGAGGTGAAGCTGATCAGTACAGAAGGTCTGACTGCTCAGCTCCAACACCAGCCCCTCAGGGCTCTCCAAGGTCCTGTTCCCACACCCAGCTCTCTAGGACTTGGGTTCTACCCAGTCTCAACCTCTGCCTTTTACTCCTTCTCAAGCACTGTCTTCTGACCAGCCGCCATTCTGAAACCCACAGAGCAACAAGTCGACCTTTCTAATCGCTTTTCAAATATGGAGGGACAGTGGTGGCCTAGGGCAGCAGGGGTAGGTGGGAGCGAGTGAGAAGATTCAGTTCAGTTCAGTCACTCAGTCGTGTCCAACGCTTTGCAACCCCATGAACTGCAGCATGCCAGGCCTCCCTGTCCATCACCAACTCCCAGAGTTCACTCAGACTCACGTCCATCGAGTTGGTGATGCCATCCAGCCATCTCATCCTCTGTCGTCCCCTTCTCCTCCTGCCCCCAATCCCTCCCAGCATCAGAGTCTTTTCCAATGAGTCAACTCTTCAGATGAGGTGGTCAAAGTACTGGAGTTTCAGCTTTAGCATCAGTCCTTCCAAAGAACATCCAGGACTGATCTCGTTGCAGTCCAAGGGACTCTCAAGAGTCTTCTCCAACACCACAGTTCAAAAGCATCAATTCTTTGGTGCTCAGCTTTCTTCACAGTCCAACTCTCCCATCCATACATGACCACTGGAAAAACCATAGCCTTGACTAGATGGACCTTTGTTGTCAAAGTAATGTCTCTGTTTTTGAATATGCTATCTAGGTTGGTCATAACTTTCCTTCCAAGGAGTAAGCGTCTTTTAATTTCATGGCTGCAGTCACCATCTGCAGTGATTTTGGAGCCTAAAAAAATAAAGTCTGACACTATTTCCACTGTTTCCCCATCTATTTCCCATGAAGTGATGGGACAAGATGCCATGATCTTAGTTTTCTGAATGTTGAGCTTTAACACACACATACTCATAGCTCAGTTGGTAAAGAATCTGCCTGCAATACAGGAAACCCTGGCTCAATTCCTGGGTTGGGAAGATCTGCTGGAGAAGGGATAAGAGCCACTCTACTGAGAAGATTAGGGGATAGATAACCACTAAAGAGCATGGAGTTTCCTAAGAGGGAAATAGTGAAAATGTTCTAAATTTGATGATAGTATTGATGTACAACTCTGGGAATATACTAAAAGCAACTGTAAATTTTAAATGAGTAAGTGACATGGCATGTGAATTATACCTCAATAAAGTTGTTAAAAAATATGAATCAAGAAGCACCTAAAATTCAAGAAAAGAGCACAGTAAAAGATCAGAATCAACTGAAGAAAAAAAAAACTTGAAGAAACAGAGATCATTCACAAAATGGGAGAGAATTTTTTGAAAGACCAATTATCTCTAGATTCGAGAAGATGCTGAGTCTGAAAATAGAATAGAGAGCTATGAAAAAGGAAAATTTCAAGAATGGGCTCTGACCAATTTAGAAACAAAATTTTTGCTGAGATATAAAAATTCTAATAAAGGTCTGGAAGATAAAGCCAAAGATAACTCTCAGAACATAAAGCAAAAGACCCAAGACACTAGAAACATCTAACCACCAGGACTTTCAGGACAAAAGAACAGAGAAAACAGATGAAATTGAATTGAAAAAAAATAAAGAAAAAATTTCCCAGAGATAAAGGAAGACAAGAGTCTTTAAAATGAAAGGATGTAGCATAAATGAAAAAAAATCTATGCCTAGATACATCAATGTGAACTTTCAGAACATCCAAGAGAAGAACAGAGCCTAAAAACTTACAGAAAGATAAAATGATGATCAACAAAGAAATCCAAATCCAAGCAGAATCAGAAATAAAAGATCTTAGAAGACAGGGTAGCAGGCCTTTAAAATGGCCATTGAAAGTCATTTTGATGGGAATTTTATATCTTAATTCTTCATCAAGAACAGGAGTACTAAACCTCCATCTAATAGAGTGTGAAACCAAGGAACATGCCGGAAGTGGATAGAATGAGAAATAGAAATTTCAGTATATTGTTTTAAGTTTCACAGGTATCCATTAAGGTAATTAAACAATATAATTTTGTATTGGAAAGGAAGAGGAGGGATAGAGAAAAGAGGATAGTATAAGGTAGAGTTTTGGTTTTTCTTAGCCAGGAGTTGATAATTTATTAGGTAATATACAAGAAACCTAAATCTAAAAACATTATTCAGAGGTATAAAAATAACTATTAGAAATACTGAAAACAGTAATGTTTTTTAAAAGTTGCTCTTAAGAAGCAACCTTGAAAGTAGGGAGGCAGAGAAGCCTGTTATTTAAAAAATAATATATAAGGTTTTTAAAAAGTTTTAAAATCTAATTAATGGGACTTTTAAATACAAAGCCCCAAAGCACCAAAGTGAGGCCAACACCTGTCACCCAAGTAGTGGTGTGAAACTCACTCCTCCATGGTTTGTGGCTTTTGCAGTTGTTTGAGACTGAAAACTATCATCTTATTCTAAACGCCTCTTCTAGACATTCACAATGTACACTAGTCTATTAAAAACCTTGAGAAATTCTGCACAAAAGAAATCAGTTTAACTCCATCTGAAAGCAGGTCAATTCACTGAAAGATAAATTTGATGAGTTATTTGCTGATTTTAACAAATTTACCGTCATTTTTTTCCTTCAAGACATGACTTATAGTGGGAATGTCTTCAAAGCTCCAACAGAAATGTTCAAGTGGCAAAGAAGTATTAAACTTGCAAAAAGTTAGTAAAATATAAATTAATAGAAATGGATACTGTCCCACAAATAAGATTGTTTAGCTGCTTCTGGTTTCTTTTGGATGTTTCTGAATGTTGTTTTTAGGTTTGTTTAAAATGTCAAGCATGTAAAGTTTGTCTATTCCCTAATTCCTTCAGTGGCTTATCAGCCATAGTTTAGTATTTCTAGCACTTAAACATGTAAATTAAATATAAATTCAAAGGCCCCCCTAAAGATATTAGAATTTTAAAGTAATTTAAGTTGAATTTAAATTCTAAATTGATAGAAATACAGAACTAAGGCTAATAAGCTTTTTAGGAATTGGCAAACGAACCTCAGAAAGAATATTAAAAATGCTTAAGTTTTTTTAAAAAATGACATTTTGAAAGCATAGAAAAAAGTCAAATATAGCTGAGGCAATCCTGTCACATATGAAATGTCGAATCATTTGATAGAAAAAGTGTACTATTTCAAGCAGGAGTTTTTCAAATAAACTGAATTTTGTTTTTGCTAGCATTCCAGAATTTGTATTTCCCCAACATCTTGGAGAACATCTCAGTATTAGTTCATATTCAGAAAAGTTATCTTTCACTGTCCATTCATCAGACTGCACTTTTTTTAATATAAGCTGCTAGATCATCATAGGTAAATTTGGCATATGTGACAAACAGGTCTATCATGGAACTGGTGTTTGGTGAGCTGGCTACCAGTAATTGATTTTCAGCAAATTGACCTGAAGTACCTTTTCCCAGACTCACTTGACCAGAATCTTTTTTCACATCGGATCGAGAGAATAATTGTCCCCAGGGAACATACTTTGGGAAACATAACAAGAACGGGGTCAGGTGTGTGCATCAGAGGTCCTGGGGAATAGTAAACTCTGAGTTCATTAGAAACTGATAACAAGGGAACTAATGAGAAAAGGTACTTAAAGTTTACCCAGATGTTACACTTTTATAAATCTGCAAACTCTTATGTTCTATTCATCCATTTCTAAGCATGAAAAATGCCACATTTTCTATTAAATTTTAAAATTAAAACCTTGTATTGTCATAGAAAACTATGGGTGAGAATGAAGGGTCAGCTTTTCCTTCTCCTTCCGTGTTCTTCGGATCTGAGCAGCAGCATGCCTCCACATCTTAATGCCCTCCTACTCCCAGTGGCCTCTGTGATAACAGCCAGCACAGGGCTAGGAGCGAGAAAGGCAGCATTCGGGGCAGAGATCACACACTGACAAGCCCACCGGGACCGAGAGGATGCGGCTGAGTGAAGTTGAAGCTGGCCTGGTCGGGGAACGGTGGGAACCTTGGCAATGGACAGAGCACAAGCCAGGTTTAAAAAGCCACTGCTGCCCTGCCCATCAAGTAATGCTTCGGGGATATGGATCCACTGTCACCTGGACTTCCGACTTCCCAAGCGGAGCTAGAAATTCAGGCTTTTTAAAGTATATAAATCTCACTTTCTAGAGGTTAGCAACTGTTTCAATTTAAAACAAACACAACTAATGAGAAATGTATCCTTTAAAATATATGAATATGAATATGTGTGTGTGTATCAGTATATATGTATACATACATATAACTTAAGCAATATTACTCTGTGAAAGTATTAGTTGCTCAGCCGTGTCTGACTCTTAGTGACCCCCATGGACTGTAGCCTGCCAGGCTCCTCTGTCCATGGGATACTCCAGGCAAGAATACTGGAGTGGGTAGCCATTCTCTTCTCCAGGGGATCTTCCTGACCCAAGATCAGGAAGGGATCGAACCTGGGTTTCCTGCATTGCAGGCAGATTCTATACCTTCTGAGCCACCAAGAAAGCCCCACTCTATTTATATATCTCTCTATATATAGATATATATATATACACACACACCACTTAGTAGGTGGTGAGCTTCCCTGGTGGCTCAGATGGTAAAGAGTCTGCTGCAATTGCAATGCTGGAGACCTGGGTTAGATCCCTGGGTTGGGAAGATCTCCTGGAAAAGGAAATGGCAACCCACTCCAGTATTCTTGCCTGGAGAATTCCATGGACAGAAGAGCCTGGCAAGACCCATTTCATGGGGTCTCAAAGAGTTGGACAAGACTGAGCGGCTAACAGGAGCTGGAGAATAATAATGTATATATTATAATTATATTATTATATATAGAATGATATATATTATTCTCTCTATACATTATTATATTTACTATTCTACCACCTACAAAATTATAGGAAAATATTATAAGCTATCAAAGCTACACTTACCTCAGGATGTTCTCTTAGAGCCAGGCAGAGGAAGGAAAATTATGTATCATTCATAACTTAATGATAATTGAGGCAACAGAAAATCAGAGTTGAGCTGGTTGGTTTTGTACTTTATTTGTGACTAAAACTGAAGAGGTTTTGGAGGGTTCTTAAACTCACAATCTCAGCCAAAAGGGACATTAAAGCTCATCTGGACAAGCTTCCCACCTGATAAGGGAATTATTTTGATAAAATTCCAAATGATGGTCATCTGTTGTGTACACACTTCCAAAGATGGGTAATTTACTACTCTTCAAAACAGAATTGTTTTGGGACACTTGAATTGTCATGCACTGCTCTTCCTAATATCCTGGCATGCAAAGTGTCGTCTCCTAATTCCAAGTCAGACATCCTGGTTCCTCCTCCTTGGGTTATGAGGAAGAGTCTACTCCCTTCCTACATTACAGCTCTTTAAAAATTTGAAAACTTGTAACGGGTCTCGTTCACCAAATCTCTTCATCTTGTGGTAAAACCTCTCCGTTTTTCATCTGCCATTTCCCATATAATGTCTCTACAAGATTCTTCTCATTCTGGTCACTCTCAGAGAGGAACTCTCTAGACACACTGGTGGATGCATGTATCCAGTCTCTTCCAGTTACTTACAATCATGCAGTATACAGGCTCAGCTGGTAAAGAATTGGCCTGCAATGTGGGAGACCCGGGTTCAGTCCCTGGGTTGGAAGATCCCCTGGAGAAGGGGAAGACTACCCACTCCAGTGTTCTAGCCTGGAGTATTCCACGCACTGTATGGTTGATGTGGTTGCAAAGAGTCAGACACGACTGAGTGACTTGCACACACAGTATAAGGCGGCATTATCTTTCTTGGCCATTGCACTGCACTCGTCTCCTGCAACCTCCCCCCCCCCCCCCCATAGAGAGCAGTTAGGATTCTTTATATTATATGAGCCAAGAAGTCCAGTTCAAACTGGCTGATTAAAAAATGACATCTATCAGCCTAAGTGTTGTGTAACTCAATATTATAGGGCTGAATTTGGTTTCAGGCAATGCTTAAACAATGGGAACCAGGATCTCTCTCCACTCCTTCCCTGTGCTTCCTGGGTTTCATCTCCATTCTCTCTCTTTATAATCTAGCAGCCTGCATCTCCTGCAGCCATATGCTTCCTCTATCATGAGGCATAGGAAAGGGAAGTTTACTTTCTTAATATTGCAAATAAAAGTCTAAGAATGGACCATCATTGGCTCTAACTGGTCTGGCTTGAGTCAGGAGACCAGAGAAACATGATTTTCTAGCTTAAGCTAATCATGAAGTGCCCCGTGGTCAGTCAAGCACATATAAACTACATGGCTAGGACATCTGAGGTTCTATTAAGACAAAGAGCAGAGGAATTAATGCTGGTGGGGCATCCAAAAATTATCTACTACAAAATACTACAAAAACTCTCCAGCCAGTTACTGAATTTTTTGTCACAAATGCAGACTTTTCTGTGTATCCCTGTTTAAGTTCATGTTGTTGGCACTGGTCAAATGTTTCTAATTAAGGAGATAATTCCGAAGTTTGGTTTAGTCCTCCAAAGTATTAATTATTCTACTCAGCTTTGCATCCCTTGCAAATTTGATATACATAACTCCTATGTATTCTTCTCATTAAGTCTTTAATAAAAATGTTGATTCAGAACCAAAAAAGTGGAGCTTTGAGGCAGATATCATTATATGTTTGCCCAAAGGAGTCTATCAATCTGTTAATGGCTACAGTTCAGAAATGGCTGTTTAAAAGGCATAAACCAACTTTACTAGCCCATTTTTTTCCATCTATAGGAAACATACCAGAAGACATTATCAAACTCCTTGATGAAATCAAGGTGTACTCTTTCTGCAGCACCTCCAAACTGAATGCAGTCTTCTGGTCATGTTCCTTAGTGCCAACAGCCAGAAACAGGTGACACACACAGGGACTGAAAACCCTGAACACAATAGACCACACGCTGCCATCGGGTGCCCTTTCTTACACAACTTCTCTGCCTCAGGTTGGGCCTCACCAGCACCCTGACCCATCCGTTGCTCTTACAGCAAACAGACTTCTTAAGCAGCTATCTTGCGTTCTGATCCAACTGAATCCTGCCGCTCCTTTTAAAATTCTAGGAATCTGCTCTTGCAGAACGTCATTCCTAATTCATAACTTTAACAGTAGAATGCTGCCTTTTCTTTCTCTCCCATGTCATAACTTTTTATTTACCAGCCTTTGGACTCTCTTTCCCACCTTGGGATTTTTCCTTTTTTTAAATTTATTTTTAATTGGAGGATAATTGCTTTATAATGTTGTGTTGGTTTCTGTTGTAGAACAATGTGAATCAGTCACAAGTATACATATGTCCCTTCCCTCTTAAATCTCCCTCCCACCCCCATCTGCCCCCATCACCCTCCTCTAGGTTGTCAGAGAGCACTGGGGCTGAGCTCTGTATGCTGTATCTATTTTACACAGGCTTCCTAGGTGGTACAAATGGTAAAGAATCCCCCTGCAGGAGATTCAAGAGACGTGGGTTTGATCCCTGGGTGGGGAAGATCCCCTGGAATAGGAAATGGCACCCCACTCCAGTATTCTTGCCAGCAGAATCCCATGGACAGAGGAGCTTTGCGGGCTACAGACCATGGGGTCACAAAGAGTCGGACACATGTGAGCACAATCTATGTTACACGTGGTGATATATATGAAATTTTTTCTTTCCAAAAATTTTCCTAGATCATCTCTGAGTACACTAGTACAGTGGAGAACATTCTGCTTTGTCCATCATTCACATCAGTCATTCATCATGACTTTTGATTCACTTGGATCGAAAGTCCAAGCTTTTGAACACTCTCTGTCCATCCTGCACCTTGTTACTGGTGTAGGATGGAAGGGCTGCCAGCACATCGACTCCCTTGGTGCAAGCAGCAGAGGGCATGAGACCCAAAGGTGAAACAAGTCCACCCAAAACACATGCTCTTAAATGTGCAGCTAGAGGGACTTCCCTGGCAGTCCAGTGATTATGACTTCCCACTGCCACTGCAGGGGTGCAGGTCTGATCCCTAGTCAGGGGACTAAGACCCCACATGCTACATGGCATGGCCCCCCAAAAAACCAAAAAATTTAGAGCTAGAGGAAATATGTCTTCTTTTATCACAGAGCTAGGAGAAGGTGAACAGGGGCTACTGGAAGCCATCTTCTCTACTGCACTGTGGGGAGATGGCCTGTGTGGGAAAGAATGAAGGCAATAGAGGAGGGCGCAGAGAGAAACAGATGTGGGGAGAGGAGGAGGGAAGGACTGGGAGTAAGAGAGGCAGAGACCCAGCTGATGACCCAGCCTGGATCCCTGCCTTCTGTCACAGTAACTCCGTCCCTGGCTGAGCGGTTCTGTGGGCAGCAAACTCCCTTCAATGCTTAGGCAGCCTGAGATGGGTTTCTGTCACTTGTAACAAAAAGAATCATGATAGATTCATGTAGCAGGATGGCAAGGTGGTGGAGCTGGAAAGACTACTCAGCCGTCTACAGTGTAGTAACAACCCAGACTTTTATAATCAAGCAGATCCGGGGTCAAGCTGACTCAAACACTCTTCTGGAAAATTATAATCACTATAAAATAAATAAATGTAAGGCCCGAGCCTGAACCCCAGCTCTGCCACCGAGCTGGCAAGTCACCTAGGTCTCATCCTCAGCCTTTGCATGTGGAGGACAGGGCAGGCTAACTTCCTGCTCATTGTGCTGGGAGGATAAGAGGGACGAGCAAGCTGCCTGGTCCACAGAAGGCTCTTACTAAATAAGAGCAATTACTTTTCAGTTGAGGGAAGCTGAAAGGTGGAGGAGAGCTCTTACCGTCCTCTCACCCGCTCCTCTCAAAAGAGGATGCTAAAGGATAGCTGGCGGATGCTTCTGTGACGGCTAAACCCGATTTATCTCACTCCGGGAGGATATTACGGTGATAGTTCCCATTACAAGCAAGAGCAGATTTGTTTCTCTTTAATTCTGAAGGGCAGTGTAATCGCGTGATTGGTGTGCTTTGTGTAGGAAGCGCCACTTCCATCAGCCATGCATTCTTTGTAGAGCCCGTGCTGTCTCCACTCCCCTTGCGGCCCCCAGGGCCCCGCCCTCTGCCCTGTTCAAGGCTACAGACAGCCACCCCTTGCACGCCAGTTTCCTCGTCCCTGGCTGGGTTGCATCCCTTGAACATATCACACATTTTCCCCCCCAGGCAGTATGCTGGTGGCTCACACAGTAAAGAATCTGCCTGCAATGCAGGAGACCAAGATTGGATCCCTGGGTTGGGAAGATCCCGGGAAGAGGGGAATGGCTACCCATTCCAGTACTCGTGCCTGGAGAATTCCATAGACCGAGGCTACTGTCCATGGGGTCCAGAGTCCTACAGGACTCAGCGACTAACACTTTCACTTTTCATGCTCTCATGAGCTCATGAGCTTTGAACTATCTAGGCGGAAGGATATTGTTCCAGGTCAAAATAACCTGGCTCTCTCAAGAAGTGGGTCCTATCATTTTGGGCGCTATTTACTCCCCATCTTTCATTTATTTCAAGGACCTCTTACTGTTCCTTACAGATGCCATCACCATTCTCTGTAAGTGATCAAACGTATGAGGCTTGATAAATCAGCTTTACTTGTGTAATTTAATCCAAGGTCCATTCATCTATCCTTGGAGAATTTCTGAAAACTCAGTATGGACTTCACTCAAATACACAGATAAATAGAATGTGAGTGTATGGATCAAAACATTTTTGTTTAATTATAACACATGTATTTATATGAAATTAAGGTTGGTTTTCATGGATTCATTTTGAACCTTCTGAAGCTGTATCTGTCACTTCCCCTTTCTCAGGCCTGCCTGATTTTCTGTTGGCTCCCTACAGAGGAAAATGGGAGAGAGATATATATATATATATATATATATATATATATATATTTATTTTTTTTTTTCCTCCTACTTTCTCTTCCAAGAGCTGAGAAAAAGGAAAAGAGATAGTAGCTATGTGCCTGCAGGGGCAGCCAAGCAAGAGATTGATTCAACAGGAGAAATTCAACGCATCCCAAAAGATTCCCTAGGATTTGATATCCTGCTGCTCAGGGTACAATTTGCTGTAATAAGAAACAGAAGATTTCTGTCAGCAAAGTCAAAGTACTCAGCGATGGCTTGTGAAAGTTAAAAAAAAAAAATGCGAAATGGAATGAGGAATGATTTTCTTCTGGAAATGCTTTCATAAACAGGAGGACTGAACACCATTTCTCAGAGGATACACACTTGTGAACGCAGAAGATGAAATGCCTTCCGGTGCAGGTACCTGATCCCAGGGTGGAGCGTGGCTTTCATCTGACACCACAAGGAGGTTGTTTACTGAGCAACAGGCAAATGCAACAGAGGAGAGATAGATCCTGTGTCCCCACCCAGCTTGGGGTCTCTAGAGTCAAAGCAAGAGTGGGAACAGATGAGGCTGGCCTGAGGCTGCAGGATTTTCTTGTCTGAGAGGAGGAATGTGGCTATGGGCAATGGGCTGATCTAACAACTCAAGCATGGGATGGGGTGGGGGGGAGGGTAGGATGGGGAGTTGAATAAAGTTCAGCAAAGATTTCCTAGGATCAGGGCAAAGCAGAAGGTGGGGCCTCTGAAAGATGATCAGGAGGTGGCCAGACTGTAGCCAGGAAACAAACATCAGAAGTGGTATGGCCAAGAGGCAGGAGGAAGCATGGATTTTACGTGTGTGCTGCTATGAACAGCATGTTGGGGCGATGTGTGGGTCACCTTCCCTTCCCAGCAGGGGCTGTACATATACCAGCAGTGCCCAGTTATTTGGGAATAGCCAGGTTGGATGAAGACTTGGTTTGTGAAGCTGGCCCATGACCTTGGCCTGTTTAGAGCTAGAGCTCTGGCAAAATCTGCAGCCCTTGTTCAGAGGCCAGAGAGCCTGGGGTGGCAGCGATAGACAGAGGAACCGCTGCATCGAGGACAATGGGTGGGTTCGTGGTCACCCCTCATCTCTTTCAGAGACTATCAGAGCCTCATGCCAACTCTAAGCACAGACTATCCTTTATTTCTTTCAGAACTAAGACCACAAAGCTGGGTTATTCTCAAGTAACTGGAACCATCCAGCACACTGTTGATAAACAGGTCTTTCCCCAAACATACAGGCAGCATCTTCAGCAAGATGACTAGAGCGAAAGAGAAGTTAGGGTATTTTTAGAGGATTGGACCACTGAAGGTGAGATGTTTTTTTTTCTGCTGCCCCAAGAAAAGTACAGTGAGAGAAACTGCTTATCCTGCTCTCCTTTCTTCTACCAACAGGCTCACACTAGCTCCAGGTTATGCATTCCTGGAAAACGGGAGTCGCTAGGCACGAGCTCAAGTCAGTAGTTTAGGAAACACACGTGCACCTGAACTGCTGCAGCTCATCGGAGGTGCTGTCCTCACCGTCTTCCTTCCCCTCTCTGCCTTTGCATTTTCCTATTGTTGCATTTCTAGATTCTATATTAAAAGAGCCCTCTGGGGGCCTCCCTGATGGCTCAGTGGTAAAGAGTTCTCCTGCCAAGGCAGGAGACACGGGATTGATCCCTAAGCCAGGAACATCCCACATGCCACAGGGCAACTGAGCCTGCACTCCACAGCTACTGAGCCCGCACTCCACAGCTACTGAGCCCGTGCTCAAGAGCCCGGGAGCTGCAACTACTGAGCCTGGGTACCTAGAGCCTGTGCTCCGCAACAAGAGAAGCCACTGCAACGAGAAGCCCGTACACCACAATTAGAGAGCAGCTCGCACAGTAACGAAGACCCAGCCCAGCCAAAAACAAGCAAAGAAATAAATAAATAATTTTTTTTCCCCCAAAAAGACAGTCTTTTGGTATTAAAGTTCTGCTATTAAATGGGTAAAATTAAGATCACTTAGATCTCAACGGGTCCCTTCCCCCACAGCCAAGCAGGCGGTCACTGCCCCAGTGTCAAGGTAAGAGGCGATGGCTAAGAAATGAAGCTCACAGAACTGGCAGCAAAGAGAAAGGCCATGATTAGAGGTATCGGGTAATTCTGTGCTTTACACAAACATGCACACAGGGCTTAAAATCTTACACAGGGGGTTGGCCACCGAAGATACTTTAATTGAAAATTACAGTGTATAAAAAAAAAATGACTAAGTGGCTAAGGGATTACTGTCCACATCAGTGAGCAGAGAATAAAACATTTGTTCATTCATTGGGTGAAATAATTCTGTAAACCTCAGCATGGAAGATAGATGGCAAACACCGTAAGCGAACAGAGCACCGGGTGAAACTCAGATGCTCGCATCCGCTCCTGGATGGAGACCTGGCTTGGCTTGATTTTCTGGGTCCTCCTCTATGAGTGTGGCTGAGGGAAGTCTTACCACACAAGACCCTGCAGTCTAGGGATGAGCTTCAGTGACAGGGATACGGAGGGGAGCATCCTCCTGGAGCCATCTCACAAGGTCTGTGTGACACGGAGACGTGAAGGAACAGCAGAGCAGGCCCAGGGAAGTGCTGAGTGAGTGACTGTACCCGGGTAACGTGCGCTCACATGCCCTGCTGCCTCCCAGACTAGAACGTCGTATTGACGGATGACAAAACCCCCACAAAAGACCAGCTGTACATCTTCAGGGGAAAAGCCAGTTTGAAAACAGTAGTAGAAGGTACTGCTCTGACGAAGCCTTACATTTCATTAACTTATCTGCTGAAGCTTCTAAGGGAAAAGTTTAAAAATTACTGGCAAAATGAAAATGGAGGCGGCTGCTATGTAATTACTGGCAATGTCTGATTTACAGACTCTTACTTGTAACTATGTCATGTACACAAACCACTAGCTGCATTTTACTTCTGTTCTTCCCACTATTTTTTTTTTTTTCCTGACAACAAAGCACAGAAACTGACCTAAGATGAAATCTTACTCTTTCATGCCTTCTTTCCCCTACGGAGGATTTCATACCCCCTTACTTCTTTCTCTGATCATGGCACCATCATATACGCACTCATGCTTAAGATCCTTCATCATGCCTATCCTGCGTCTTTAAAGGTAGTTTACAAAATGTCATACCCAGCACTACTTGTGGACAAGTAAATCAGTCCAAGCAAACCTCACTCTATAAGAACAGACCTTGATCAGGGAAATGAGAAGGTCCTTATATATTGTGAAATGAATTTAAACCAGATATCATCAAGATCATGCCATCCATTCTTAATCCTTTAGAAGAAAGAGAGGCATTTTGGTGGATGGGGGACACAAATTGGTAATAGTTATCTACATTGAAAATGAACATCACCTTTGCTAGAGCAAATTAGCATTTAAGGAATTTATCATGTGGACTCACACTATGGATTCAGTCACATTGGAATACAAGCACACAAGTACATGGCTGTTAATCATAGTATTGTTTGACATGGTAAACATACATGGAAACCAGAGGGATGAATTACGGTACACTCATGAGATGATATACTAGCTGTCTGTTACAAAGAATAGGTACAGAATGAGGCCCGGATGTCCACATTGGTTATAAAGTGAAAAAAGTCAGTTATGGAACATGAGACAGAGAGAGGCCCTATTTTTTTCCCTTCACTCTCTTCCACAGAGGAGAATCCCACTGGCTTCTATATTCTTTTTCTCCTTCTCACCTTTCTTTCCCCACCCACCAGGCTAGTAGGCATATTTAATAGATCAGGATGGGGACCAAGTCTCTTCCTAAGAAAGACAAGAAGAGAGAAAGTGAGGAAAGGAGGGGAAAGTGAGGAAAGAAGGGGATAGTGGGGCTTTGAAATATATTCAGATGAGCGCCTCACACGTTGAAAAGTGCAGAAAGAAACTCACCACGGCTATTGTCAGGGAGCAGGAAAGGAGTGTGAAAGAAAAGGGTGGTTTTTTACCTTTCCATTGTTTTGAAAATGTCCTTTCCTAAAAGTATACATTATTCTTACCATAAAAGTTAACAGAATGTGCAGATATCTTGAAAGTACTCCTTGAAGCCTTAAAAAGCCTCTCTATTTCCATATCATCCTCTGGTTCCTAAAGAAAATCAAGTTTCATTTGTATTCAACATAATTTAAATCTTAGTTTTTAAAACTATGTACAATTTTGTTTTTGGTATTTCTTTCTTTCTTTTTTTAATTTATGGCCTACGTTGATGATGCTGAGCAGACTTTCATGGGCTGGTCCAGGGGACCTCAGATGATCTGTAACACCTTCTTCAATAAGAAAATTCTTTCCAAGTTCTAAACTACCAACTGGCACACTAACTTGCAGGACCCAATTTATCATATGGCTGAGATTTGACCGAACTAAATTTTTAAATAACATTTGTGAAGTATCTTTAACTCACTTTCATTCTGTTTAATGTCTGCAGTGCTAAGGGACAGATGACCCTGCATATATAATCAGAGATACATGCACAGATACCCTCAGGGGACATATTATGAGTCAATACTAAAGATTACACATTTTGTCCTATGTGAATTAATTCTAAATTGCTTTATGGAACATAAAGAACTTAATATTTTATGTTGCATCATAAAAGGAACTTCTATTGAGTAAAAATAAGTGGAGTGGCAAGAAGGGAGTTGAGGGAAATGCATTGATTTGGATTGGATAAAAATGGAATAATGGACACCTTCTCTCAGGTTGGCAGTTATGATTTCACCAAGGTCAGCAGTGACAAAATCTCTATGAGAGTCTTGACCTCAAGCTAGTTGTTTAAAACAGTAATGTCAACATTGTAAACCTGTTACAGCAGACAGCAATCCAGTCACCTCTCAGTAACACATGCCTAACTGCCCATGTCCTTGGCTAGAGGTGGACAAAAAGCTCCCCCGGAGCATCTGCTGGGCTTGCCTGGTGGCTCAGATGGTAAAGAATCTGCCTGCAATGCAGAAGACCCTGGTCAGGAATATCCCCTGGAGGAGGAACTGGCAACCCACTTCAGTATTCTTGCTTGGAGAATTCCACAGAGGAGTCTGGTGAGCTACAGTCCATGGAGTTGCAAATAGCTGGACATGACTGAGGGGCTAACACAATAAAACAAAGAGCATCTGCTGGGAGATGGTGTAGACTGCTGAGTCCCTCACCTATGGCCCACTGCCCACTTTGGGATTCCCACCTCACAGTTTACGATTGTTAAAGGGCTTGAGGGGAGAAAGGACCAAGTCCGCCAGCATCCACCCCTCTCTCCTTTCTCTTAACTCTGTTGGTTCTGGGTTACTCATCTCCTTCTTCTCTGCTACAGCTCTGAAAACAAACCGTTCAGTTCCCACTCATTTGAGGTGGATTGCTGCAGATTTGATTTCTTGAAATACAGAACACCGCAGAGGAACTCTGTAACAAGCTCCAGGAGGCAAAATGGAGGGAAGCTTGGAAACATGTCACCCAGCCTAAGAACAGAGGGTACATTTACAGAGTGAACATGACCTGCCAAACACCAGAGAAACATAAGCAAATGTATTCCAAACAACGTGGAGTACATTCTGGTGGATTTGGCCTCACTTACAAGAAAGGCCTCTTTGTTTGATTCAAATTTAAGTTGGTGAAACTGCCAGTTAATGAAGGGGTAAGAAAGTCCTTCAGAGAAGCCTCAGTGGGTATAGAGAAAAGAGAATTCAAAAGTACGTGCAGAAGGAGCTCCCTCAAAGGCATGCTGCCTTCTTAATGAATCAGGGGACCAATGTATGTTTCTGCACTGGGGGCAGGGGCGGCTTGGCTGCAGAAAGGAAGGGGAGGATGGATAGAAAGGGTCAGTGTGTGTCCAGCCCAGCCAGCAGCATGGGGTGAGTGGCTGCCAAGGGGGTCTGGAGGAAGGAGGATTTTCTGTCTCCTGGCTGGCATCCATTCACTCATCAGGCAGCCTGCAGTTCAGCGTCCTGAGACCCAGCCCTGAGTTCAGAGAGGTAACGCCAACCGTCCCCAACCTGCCTCTCATTGCAACACAGAGGCTCAGAAAGTGAACGAAGCCTTATCTCTTTGTATTCAATTCCTATTTTCTGAGAACCCGCAAGATTCATCATACCTAACAGACATTTCACGCTCATGGGAAAGTCTACAGTCTCAGCCCTCAAGGCAATCTCTTATAAGTTTGATTAAAGCTGACTCACAGTCTGGATTCCAAAGCTGTTCAACCACAAGGCAGTGGAAGAAACCACCTAGAGAAGCTCTGAAAAACGCCCTCAGGGTCACCTGGGTGCTGTGGCTGGCCTGTGGACTTCTGCCATGCACCTGGCTGGTGGGTCTGCACCATGCTCCTGGCTTCCTGACCAAGCATGTCATTTCCAGCTTCCTTCCTTTGCCTGAACCCATATGCTAGATCCTGGACTTGCTTCTGTTCTTATCATGTGGATCCTGGTAACTTCCCCGCTCCATTGTCTTCCGAGGCTCTTCCTCAAGTGCAGACAGGTGGCACCCTGGGCTCTACTTCGCTCTCCTCCTTCTCCGAGGACCACTCCCCTGCCTGCTGTCCATGTTGCATAAGTCTAGACTGGATCCTCCCTCTGCTCAGTCCCTTAGGGCTGACATCATACGGTCTTCAGAGTTGCGAAACTCGACATCTCCCTGGAACAGTGCCTCTGCTACCCCCGGAAACTACCCCCCACCTCCAACCCCTGCAGGTCTCAGATGCTTTCAAGGCACCTTCACCACACTCGGTGACCTTGTTTCATGCTGGAGATGGCTATTCCAACCTCAGATGGTGGTATGTATGTCTCTGTGTCCTTTCTTCTAGACTGATCTATCTCATCTTCCAAACTTAGGTTCTCCAGTTCAGTTCAGTTGCTCAGTCGTGTCTGACTCTGCAATCCCATGGACTGCAGCATGCCGGGTTTCCCTGTCCATCTCCCAGAGTTTACTCAAACTCATGACATCGGTGATGTTATCCAACCATCTCATCCTCTCAACCATCTCATCCCCCTTCTCCTCCCACCTTCAATCTTTCCCAGCATCAGGGTCTTTCTGAATGAGTCCATTCTTCCCATCAGGTGGCCAAAGTATTGGAGCTTCAGCATTAGTCCTTCCAATGAATATTCAGGACTGATTTTCTTTAGGATTGACTGGTTAGATATCCTTACAGTCCAAGAGACTCTCAAGAGTCTTCTCCAACACCACAGTTCAAAAGCATCAATTCTGTGCTCAGCTTTCTTTATAGTCCAACTCTCACATCCATACATGACTACTGGAGAAACCATAGCCTTGACTAGATGGGCCTTTGTTGGTAAAGTAACGTCTCTGCCTTTTAATATGCTGTCTAGGTTGGTCATCGGAGAAGGCAATGGCACCCCACTTGCCTGGAAAATCCCATGGATGGAGGAGCCTGGGAGGCTGCAGTCCATGGGGTCGCTGAGGGTCAGACACGACTGAATGACTTCACTTTGACTTTTCACTTTCATGCACTGGAGAAGGAAATGGCAACCCACTCTGGTGTTCTTGCCTGGAGAATCCCAAGGATGGGGGAGCCTGGTGGGCTGCTGTCTATGGTGTTGCACAGAGTCGGACACAACTGAAGCGACTTAGCAGCAGCAGCAGGTTGGTCATAGCATTTCTTCCAATGGAGCAAGTGTCTTTTAACTTCATGGCTGCAGTCACCATCTGCAGTGATTTTGGAGCCCCCCAAAATAAAGTCTCACACCGTTTTCATTGTTTCTCCATCTATTTGCCATGAAGTGATAGGACCAGATGCCATGTTCTTAGTTTTCTGAATTTTGAGTTTTAAGCCTACTTTTTCACTCTCTTCTTTCACTTTCATCAAGAGGCTCTTTAGTTCTTCACTTTCTGCCATAAGGGTGGTGTCATCTGCATATCTGAGGTTACTGATATTTCTCCCAGCAATCTTGATTCCAGCTTGTGCTTCATCCAGTCCAGCGTTTCTCATGATGTACTCTGCATGTAAGTTAAATAACTGGGGTGACAATATACAGCCTTGACATACTTCTTTCCTGATTTGGAACCAGTCTGTTGTTCCACGTCCAGTTCTAACTGTTGCTTCCTGACCTGCATACAGATTTCTCATGAGGTAGGTCAAGTGGTCTGGTATTCCCATCTCTTTAAGAATTTTCCACAGTTTGTTGTGATCCACACAGTCAAAGGCTTTGGTGTAGTCAAAAAAGCAAAAGTAGATGTTTTTCTGGAACTGTCTTGCTTTTCCCATGATCCAGCAGATGTGGGCAATTTGATCTCTGGTTCCTCTGCCTTTTCTAAATCCAGCTTGAACATCTGGAAGTTCACAGTTCACGTTCTGTTGAAGCCTGGCTTGGATAATTTTGAGTATGACTTCACTAGCATTTGAGATGAATACAATTGTGTGGTAGTTTGAATATTCTTTGGCATTTCCTTTCTTTGGGATTGGAATGAAAACTGACCTTTTCCAGTCTTGTGGCCACTGCTGAGTTTTCCAAATTTGCTGCCATATTGAGTGTAGCACTTTCACAGCATCATCTTTTAGGATTTGAAATAGCTCAACTGGAATTCCATCACCTCCACAGCTTTAGGTTCTTAGCCTATTGCAAACCAGGGTCCCACACCCACCAATGCCAAACTCTCAGCACCAGACTTTAACACTGCTATTCCTCCTGAAGTTCCTCTGATCTGGGGTGAAACACACACTGGCCTGGAGGAGCTGAGACTAGTCAAGAAACAATGAGCAACAGTCCCTTCCTCTGACTCAGTGATGTGTTTGACAGGGCTGTCTCCCTGCTCTCCAGCTCGGGTCATAAGGCGGTTAGGAGGTCAGATGATTCAAGTGAAGGCACCCCAGCAACCATGAAGCCCTGAGAAGTGAAAGAAACCAGCACTGCTGTCAGCCAGACGGAGGGCCCCGAACCGCGTCCATCAGCAGAGCTAATGCCACAGCCCCAGCGCACAAGCTGCGTCTGTGCTGCACTCCTCTCTGCCCCCCTTGCCCCGGGCCCTGCACTTGCCTTTGCCACCTGGAGCAGCACACTTGATTAGAATCGCCGGCTCCATATAGAGACAGCATCTCACTAGTCCCTGCACAGACACAGCGCCTGACACATGGAAGGAACTTCATAATGATGAATGAACACATCAGTGAACAAAGGTTTGGCTTTACACATCAAGCGAGCAGCAGATGCAGCACTCTTATAAAGCAGCTCTGATGAGCATGAGGTCACATTTTCGAGTCTTTGCCCCTTACTCTAGCCTGTGCCCTCGACTCACCTGTAGGGTTCCATGGTCCGGATGCCGTAGAACAGCGCCTCCTCCAGCAGCCCGAGGTTGATGCAGGCGTCCATGGCGCAGTCGAGCACCTTCAGCTGGTAGATGTTGATATCAGGAAGCCGCTCAGCGTTACTGCTTATGATCGACTGGCACATGGCCAGAACCTGTTCCCACTCTGTTATTAACCTCAGTTAAGGATTCATTGTGTTCATCAAGAGAAAACAAAAGTGAAAGGAAATTCTCTACAACGCTGAAGAGCTCCCAGCCACAGGAGGGAAGGAAGTGCCCATTATTTTGCACAAATGAGCTGCCTGAAAACACACTTGAGAAACAAAACATGTAAGTGGCGTCTCAGAGAAGGAATTCTGTTTACATCAACAAGCCATCTTCCAACCAAGCCTGTGCTTTGGGGGCTTAGATTTCCAGAGAGCCATTCTTTCCTCCTAGTCCTACTAGATGAATTCTCCTGAAACCTAGTCCTCAAATGAATGCAGCTACTTATTAAACTCAGCTAAAGACTAAGTTCACTTTATAGTTAGCTGCTGTTTCAAAACTCATCTGAAATTAAAGACGCTTTAGAGAGATTCCTTTTAAAAAAAGGAGGAGCTCATTTTTGCTTCTGTGTCATTTGAACCTTGGGCATATATGAAACCAAAAACACAACCCATAGGCACACACAAGGGAAAGCAATTGAAAGAAATCCATTCCGCTGGATCTCAAATTTTTTGAGTATAAAACAAAAGTGATCCAAGTCTATCCTTAAACAATGTGTGTGTGCTCAGCCAAATCTACTTCTTCCAGCATTCAGACTCTCAGGGCACTGCTTTCCAATACATTAGTAAACAGTTTAAATAAACCAATCAAGTCAACTATGTGAGTGGGAGCTCATATCTTTCTTTTTTACCTTTTTATTTTATTTTGTATTGGGGAGGGGCTTCCCTGGTGGCTCAGATGGTAAAGCATCTGCCTGCAATGCAGGAGACCTGGGTTTGATGCCTGGGTCAGAAAGATACCCTGGAGAAGGGAATGGCAGCTCACTCCAGTAGTCTTGCCTGGAGAATTCCATGGACAGAGGAGCCTGGGGAGCTATAGTCCATGGGGTGGCAAAGAGTCGGACATGACTCAAAAACTATCACTAATATTACAGCCAATTAATGTTGTGGGAGTTTCAGGTGAACAGCAAAGGGACCCAGCGTTACATATACATGTATCCATTCTCCCCTAAACTCCCAAGAGCTCATATGTTTATTAATCCTCACAAGAAGTATATAATCCTCAGAAGGCAGAACACCTGGCACTACAGGCCTGACTTCCTGGGCAGAACTTCAGGCACCAAAATTCACAGCTAACAAGCCTTTCTGTACATGACGCTCTATCATTTTAGGCCGAGTCCTGTCTTTGAGGAGTTAACTGTGGTCTTGGAAGAGGTACATTTACTGAAGAAAAGTGACTTGGTGGCTTTCTGTTTTACTCACCTGACGTGTGTGCTTAAAGTTTACTGCACGTATTCCCTAGAGGCTGGGGGAGGCGGTGTCTTAGGCAATGCACTGGTTTTGTAACAAACTCCAGGCTAACCTCTGTGGCTTTTCATCCTAGGATTAGATATGTGATGGATTATCACGAGGAACAACTGTCTCTTACACAATAACCCAGACATTTTTGTGGCAAGACTCTGACCCTATTTTAACATCAAGTTGTGTGACTTCCAGTATTATTTGCCTATTCATTTATATACGCTCCAACTCATTTTAAAGAGGTTTGGGGTGACAAGCCTTTGGAAGTAAAAGCCAGATGCAGCCGCTGATAGGAATACATCTGCTTTATGCCCCAGCAAGCTGGCAGGAACCACATGACGACTTCCCTTCGCAACACTGGCAAGTCTCCTGGCAAACAAGGTAAACCTTTCCTGTAAAAACACCTCAGTGAGCAAAAAAATGGAATAATTTTAACTAAGCGGCTTTTCTCCCAAGCTAATGCTGACATGTATAATGTTTGCTCAAAAATGTAGTCCCTGGCATTTGCTGGGTGTTGACCACAAGTCCCTCTCTTCCAGTGAGGAGAGCAGGGCAGACAGCCTACCCGAAGAGAAAAGAGTGCTGATGCCAGGACAGGCACCTTTCTGCAGAGTTTACCATGACTGCAAGAGAATTGAGGGGGGGAGAGAAAGGGGGACACACTGAATCCCCCTGGGAGCTAACTTCTTGAGACTCAAAGACTGACAACCCTGGCTCTTAGAATCGTCCACTGCTTACAATCCTCCCATGGTCCCCGAGCCTATACGTAACACCTAGTCTGGTGCACGACACTGAAGCAAGGCCCTGCCACGCTCCCGTCTCTCACACTGAGCAACTCTAACTGGGCTGCAGGCGGCTGCGCCTTCCGCACAGGCACAGGCTTCTCCCTCAGGGTCTCCCCTTTTCCACTGCCTGCCTGGTGAGCTCCTTCTAACCCTCCCGGGCAGTTGCCTCCTCTGTGAAACCTTTAACCTCCCAAAGTTGACTGCTATGCTTTCAGTGTCCCTCAGATATTAATCTATGTATTTACCACCCAGCTACTCATGAGGGGGGGCAGTACCGGCTTGTGTCTTCTTAATCCTGCCTGGACCATAAGGTGGGTTATAACCAGTAAGGCGCCTGGCACAGTGTTCATCGTCAGTAAAGCTCATCCCATTGAGACTGAACTGATCATCCTCGGGCCCTAATTTCTCTGCAGGGCACTACACGGAACAAGTCTTTTCTGCAGTGTAACAACAGCTCTCCGGGCCTGAGAACAGCCATCTTGCTCTCAGATTCAACTGCTTGCCAATTGTCTCCCATCCTGTCCGCAGAGTTTCAAATACCACTTGATCCTGGTTCCATTCCCCAAAACTCATTTTCTTCTCTACCCCTTTGAATGTGTCCTACCCCAAACTGAAGAGAAAATCTTAGAAATGATCGGACTAATACTATTACCTTTCTCATTTTCTATTCTCTAGTTCTACTAATGAAGTCCAAGATGACAGGAGTGGTTTTTTTTTTTTTTTTTTTCTGGGGTGGAGGGGATTATATCATACTCTTAAGTTTTATTGAATTTTGATGTGTACTAAAAACCTTAAAATTCTTTCACAGATTCTGCCATCAAACTTTATATCTATTTATACACTTGAACTTTTTGGCCCAAATAAAAGATGTGAGATACCCTCTTACTGAATTTCATCTTCATCTCAGGCATCATTGCATCATTCAAACCTTCAAAGATCTTTTGAGCTCTTGATTTTGTCATCCCAGCTCTGTCATCCTTCCAGTCCAAATACTTTTGAGAATCTGATGAACCTGTGCCCTGCATCCTCAGACAAGGTGCTGAAGCAAAGGTGGAAGAGCACTGGTTTGGGAACAGGACACCCCACAGTGACAGCGATCCACTGAGCATCAGTTCTGCAGTTTGGCTCTTCAACCATTTAATGAGACATCTGGTCACTCTAGCATCTAGCATAAATCTCTTGGTTACTTTTTAAAAATCAAATCTTTCTGAAGTCCACATACAAACTTTACCAAAGAAAGCCATGACTCTGCGAACTCACCCGCTCTTAAGGAACCCCTGCAGCATCCTGGCGATCACAGCTTCCTTTCCATTCCTTTCCTTCCTTTCCATTCCACAGCTCGAGATTCTTTACCAATACTGCTAACAACAATCAAAACCCCACTGGACTATAGATTTTAGAAATTACTTATTTCACCTTTAAAAAATAGGAACATTTGTCTAACTGCCTCTCCTGCTCTTTTACAACTCTTTAAAGAACACTGTATTTTGGAAACCTCATTTATAGATTTTCTTAGTGCCTGGGATATAATTTATCTGACGATGTTTTGCAATCTTTTTTTTTTTAATCTACATTAGTCTCTTTCTCCTTACCTTTCAGTTTCCTTTTGTCACATTTTTGCTCAAGCTAATTCCACTCCTGGAAGTGGCTCCCTCTCAGCCTCTGCCTGTATAAACCTTGTCCCTGATTTGGGCTACTTTTCACACAGTATAACATCGGTGGAGCTTTCCCAGAGGACCTCCATCATAAACGGTCTCTCCTTACTCTAAAGTGTACCCACTAACGGTCCTTACTATTTATGCCAAGAAAACATACTGCGTAGCACCGCTGACTACCACTGTAGTCATGACTACAGTCATTAAATTATAAGGATTTTAAGTTATACATTATAGAGATGTAGGTCATGGGAGGAAGGGAATCCAGAAATTTGTTACCTTGTACATATGTAAAGAGAGTACTCCATACTATCCTACTAATCCTAGCTATAAATTTTGATTATCAACTAATAATGGTGAAGAATTCACATTGACCTTACCACAATCTTCCCTCACCATTACTGAAATTGTTGGCTGGGGACAGGGATGCAGCCTGTGCCTGTGGAACAGAATGAAGCTCTCTGGCTCATGGAGAGGTCAAAGCCTGGACTTGGATTCATTAATACCAGGCTCCAACCAGTAAGGAAGCAATCCCATAAACAACTCAGTCCATAGGTAAAAGGATACTCCAATGTGCCTTCAGTTCTTCAATTTTTTTCAGGGATTCTTGGACTTCCTTCCATACTTGTTCATCACCAGTCAGCATATCAGCATCCTGTTCAGGCCACATTGAAAGAACAAAGGAAGACAAATTCCTCAATTTTAAAAATGGGCAAGAATAGACATTTCTCCAAAGAAGATATTCAAATGACCAATGAGCACATGAAAAGATGCTCAACATTATTAGCCAACGGGGAAATGCAAATCAAAACCATAAGGAGATATCACTTTGCACCTACTAGAATGGTTATAATAAAAAAGATAATAAAATGTTGATAAGGTTGTGGACAAATTGATATCCTCGTACATTACTAGTAGGAAAGTAAAATAGTGTAGCCACTTTGGAAAACAGTTTGGCAGTTACTCTAAAAGTTAAACAGAGTTATTATATAACAATTCCACTCCTTCCATATATGTCCAAGAGAAATGAAAATATATGTTCATACAAAAACTTAAGCATAAATGTTCACAGTTACATCATTCATAGTAACAAACAAAGTGGAAACAATCCAAATACCATCAACTAATGAATGGGTAAATAAAATGTGGCGTAGTTACACAATGCAATGCTAGTTGACAATAAAAAGAACCGAAGTACTACAACATGAACAGCATAGATAAACAGGAACAACATCATGCTAAGTGAAAGAATTCACTAACAACCACATATTACATGATTTCACCAATATGAAATGCTCAGAATAGATAAATCCATACAGACAGTTAAGTAGATTAGCAAATGGCTGGGGCAGGAGGGTGGTAAGTACACAGAATTGAGGAGGGACTGTTAATGATTTTTTAGGGGTGATGAAAATGTTTAAAAGCAATCCTGGTGATAGTTGTAATCACTTTCTGATGTGATGAAAAGCTATACATTGCTACACAAAAAGCTATCAAACTGTACACTGTAACTGAATTGTATCCTATGTAAATTATGCCTCAGTAAATATATTCATATATGTATGTATGAATATATTCAGGCTTCCCTGGTGGCGCTAGTGGGAAAGAACTTGTGTGCCAATGCAGGAGATAAAAGAGACTCGGGTTCAATCCCTGGGTTGGGAAGATCCCCTGGAGGAGGCCATGGCAACCCACTCCAGCATTCTTGCCTGGAGAATCCCTTGGACAGAAGAGCCTGGTTGGCTACAGTCCATAAGATCATAAAGAGTCAGACATGACTGAAGCACCTTAGTGCACAAGCATGTATGTATTTATCAGGAAAGAGAACAGAGGCAAGAGCAAAAATCATTTGTCAGGAGACCCATGAATAACACTTGAATCAAATATTGAGTCATCAATCAAAATGAGGATAGGTAAAATATGAGTACAATTATACCCATGTGAACCAATTTGATTACTACGAAAACTAAAAAAAAAAAAAAAAAAAACACAATAATTTAAAAAGTAATTCAGAGCTTCACAGGTGTCTCAGTGGTAAAGAATCCACCTGCAATGCAGGAGATGTGGGTTCAATCCCTGATCAGGGAAGATCCCACACGCCTCGGAACAACTGAACCATTGCGCCTGTCCTCTAGGTCCTGGGAGCTGCAAATACTAAAGCCCGAGTGCCCTAGGGCCCGTGCTCCACTACAAGACAAGCCACTGCGACGAGACGCCTGAGTACCACAACTAAAGGGTAGCTCCCACAAGCTGCACGCAGCTGGGGAAAACTTTGTGAAGCAACAAAGCCCTGGCCCAGCCAAAAATAAACTAAAATATTTTTTAAAAGGCAATCCAAAATGAAAGTAGGAGTTACCGTTTATTCATTGTCCATCCTCCCACTGGGTCCTCTATTTTTCCTATAAGTCTACATTTTAAGAACTCATAGCCACATGTGGCTGTGGCTCCCACACTGGGCAGTATAGACATATTAGAACAATTTTGTCATCACAGAAAGTTCTACTTGATGGTGCTGCTTTGACGAGGTTAATCAAAGGGTAAGAAATTCTGGGGCACTTCCTTGGAGGTCCAGTGGCTAAGACTCTGCACTCCCAATGCAAGAGGCCTGGGTTCGATCCCTGGATCAGAAACTAGATTCCACACGCCAAGACTAAAGATCCTACAATGAAGATCAAAGATCCCATGTGCTACAATGAAGACGAGGCACAGCCAAACAAGTTAATTAAAAAGGTAAGAAATTCTCAGACTCTACTCAAAACCAGGTATTCCATATCCACTAGATTCTCAGTGGGGGTCAGGGAGAAGAGCAATTCTAGGAAGTTATGTCAAATCACAGCCACTGTGTGGTGATGGTTAAACTGAAGGAGGGCAGACTTTTTCGAACTCTATGTATTTCCCTAGAGATTCTTACGTACCTTCTAGGGAAGGTTTATATCAACAGAATGACGCCTGTGAGAATCACTCCCTGCGTAAATAAGCCTGTGTTACTGGTGGGAAGATACAAGTCACTCGGGTGTGCCAGGGCAGGGGGGAAAAAAAAAAAAGAGGGCTACCAAGTGCCACAGAAAAGAGATCTCAAGTACAGAGAGAAGCAGAGGGGTTATGTATGAGGAAATTGTGTGTGTGTGTCTGTGTGTGTGTGTGTGAGAGAGAGAGAGAGTGTGTGTGTGTGTGTCTGTGTAACAGGGCTTTATGAGTCTCTCCATATATGTGCTGTACACATGTGTAATATGACAGGATGGTTTTTAAAAAGACACCATAAATGGACTCTGCTTCGTTTATGAAATTCTAAATAAGAACCTAGCTTTCTGTATGTATAGGAGGGAAATAAAAAATCAATTGCTTTAAAAGAGGTAAACATCAATTTCCCACCAAATACCTGCTCTAAGTCCGTCTTCATCTCCTGAAGCCTCAGTTCCAACACGTGACTCCAGAGCCTTGAGTAACTTCCCAGTGCCTCCCAGATAAAGCCCACATATTAAATCTTGACAACCATGGCCACTACTGGCAGCTGAAACCTTAGGCTCTAGGCAAAATGTCTCACTTGTTAGTCTTTATGGTAGGGAGAAAAATGGATCCCCAAAAAAGTCCACATCCTGATCCCCAAAACCTGTGAATATGTTAGCTTACATGGCAAACAGGAATTAAGTTGCAGGTGGGACTAAGGTTGTTGGTCAGCTGACTTTAAAGAAATCATCCTGGACCACCCAGGTGGACCCAGTGGAATCACAAGGGTCCTTAATAGTGGAAAGAGGCAGAAGAGAAGGTCAGAGCAATGTGATGTGAGGAGGACTCAACCTGCTCTTGCTGGCCTGGAAGATGGAGGAAGGGACCCTCAGGTCAAGGAGTACAGGCAGCTTCCAGAAGCTGGTGGTCAGGGAAATGGATTCTAGCCTGGAGCCTCTAGAAAGAGGGTAGCCTTGCCGAGACCTTGATTTTAGCCAAATGAGGCTCCTGTCAGGCTTCTGATCCACAGACTATAGATAAGACGTTTGTGCTAAGTCACTAATTTTATGATAATTTGTTATAGCAGCCACAGGAAATGAATACAGTCCATGACATACTTCTGCTTTTGTGACCACTGGAGTTTGGCACATACCTTCCCAGTGCATGTGAGGGTCCTAAGTTGCATCAGTAGTGTTGGATTCTTTGCAAATCTATGGACTGTAGCCCACCAGGCTCCTCTGTCCATGGGATTTTCCATGCAAGAATACTGGAGTAGATTGTTATGCCCTCCTCCAGGGGATCTTCCTGAACCAGGGGTCGAACTCACATCTCTTGCACCACCTACACTGGCAGGCGGGTTCCTTAACATTAGTGCCACCTGGGAAGCCCACCCTCCCAGTATCTGAAGGTAATTAATTTGATCACTCACCTATTCAATTAGTATCTACTGAGTGGTGTAGGCATTGCTCTAGGATAGAGAAGTAAATCTGATTTCGGTGTTGACCATCTGGTGATGTCCATGTGTAGAGTCTTCTCTTGTGTTGTTGGAAGAGGGTGTTTGCTATGACCAGTGCATTCTCTTGGCAAAACTCTATTAGCCTTTTGCCCTGCTTCATTCTGTATTCCAAGGCCAAATTTGCCTGTTACTCCAGGTGTTTCTTGACTTCCTACTTTTGCATTCCAGTCCCCTATAATGAAAAGGACATCTTTTCTGGGTGTTAGTTCTAAAAGGTCTTATAGGTCTTCATTGAACTATTCAACTTCAGCTTCTTCAGCATTACTGGTCGGGACATAGACTTGGATTACTGTGATATTGAATGGTTTGCCTTGGAAATGAACAGAGATCATTCTGTCATTTTTGCTATTGCATCCAAGTACTGCATTTCGGACTCTTCTTGACTGTGATGGCTACTCCATCATATACATCACCACATGGACATCGCCAGATGGTCAACACCAAAATCAGACTGATTATATCTTTTGTAGCCAAGGATGGAGAAGCTCTATATAGTCAGCAAAAACAAGACCAGGAGCTGACTGTGGCTCAGATCATGAACTCCTTATTGCCAAATTCAGACTTAAATTGAATAAAATGGGAAAACCACTAGACCATTCAGGTATGACCTAAATTAAACCGCTTATGATTATACAGTGGAAGTGAGAAATTTAAGATTTAAGGAACTAGATCTGACATAGTGCCTGATGAACTATGGATGGAGGTTCATGACACTGTACAGGAGACAGGAATCAAGACCATCCCCAAGAAAAAGAAATGCAAAAAAGCAAAATGGCTGTCTGAGGAGGCCTTAAAATAGCTGTGAAAAGAAGGGAAGTGAAAAGCAAAGGAGAAAAGGAAAGATAAACCCATTTGAATGCAGAGTTCCAAAGAATAGCAAGGAGATATAAGAAAGCCTACCTCAGCGATCAATGCAAAGAAATAGAGGCAAACAACAGAATGGGAAAGACTAGAGATCTCTTCAAGAAAACTAGAGATACCAAGGGAACACTTCATGCAAAGATGGGCTCGATAAAGGACAGAAATGGTATGGACGTAACAGAAGCAGAAGATATGAAGAAGAAGTGGCAAGAATACACAGAAGAACTGTACAAAAAAGATCTTCAGGACCCAGATAATCACGATGGTGTGATCACTCACCTAGAGCCAGATATCCTGGAATGTGAAGTCAAGTGGGCCTTAGGAAGCATCACTACAAACAAAGCTAGTGGAGGTGATGGAATTCCAGTTGAGATATTTCAGATCTAAAAGATGATGCTGTGAAAGTGCTGCACTCAATATGCCAGCAAATTTGGAAAACTCAGCAGTGGCCACAGGACTGGAAAAGGTCAGTTTTCATTCCAATCCCTAAGAAAGGCAATGCAAAAGAATGCTTAAACTACAGCATAATTGCACTCACTTCATGCTAGTAAAGTAATGCTCAAAATTCTCCAAGCCAGGCTTCAGCAATATGTGAACCGTGAACTTCCAGATGTTCAAGCTGGTTTTAGAAAAGGCAGAGGAACCAGAGATCAAATTGCCAACATCCGCTGGATCATCGAAAAAGCAAGAGAGTTACAGAAAAAAACATCTATTTCTGCTTTATTGACTATGATAAAGCCTTTGACTGTGTGGATCACAATCAACTGTGGAAAATCCTGAAAGAGATGGGGATACCAGACCACCTGACCTGCCTCTTGAGATACCCGTATGCAGGTCAGGAAGCAACAGTTAGAACTGGACATGGAACAACGAACTGTTTCCAAATAGGAAAGGGAGTATGTCAAGGCTGCATATTGTCACCCTGCTTATTTAACTTATATGCAGAGTACATCATGAGAAACGCTGGGATGGAAGACGCACAAGTTGGAATCAAGATTGCTGGGAAAAATATCAATAACCTCAGATATGCAGATGACATCACCCTTATGGCAGAAAATGAAGAAGAACTAAAGAGCCTCTTGATGAACGTGAAAGAGGAGAGTGAAAAAGTTGGCTTAAAGCTCAATATTCAGAAAACTAAGATCATGGCATCTGGTCCCACCACTTCATGGGAAATAGATGGGGAAACAGTGGAAACAGTGGCTGACTTTATTTTTCTGGGCTCCAAAATCACTGCAGATGGTGACTGCAGCCATGAAATTAAATGACGCTTACTCCTTGGAAAGGAAAGTTATCACCAACCTAGACAGCATATTAAAAAGTAGAGACATTACTTTGTCAACAAAGGGCCATCTAGTCAAGGCTATGGTTTTTCCAGTAGTCATGTATGGATGTGGTAGTTGGACTATAAAGAAAGCTGAGCACAGAAGAACTGATGGTTTTGAACTGTGGTGTTGGAGAAGACTCTTGATAGTCCCTTGGACTGCAAGGAGATTAAACCAGTCCATTCTGAAGGAGATCAGTTCTGGGTGTTCATTGGAAGGACTGATGTTGAAGCTGAAACTCCAATACTTTGGCCACCTGCAGCGAAAATCTGACTCATTTTTTTTTTTAATTTTTAAAAATTTTTTTTATTTTTTTTAATTTTAAAATCTTTAATTCTTACATGCGTTCCCAAACATGACCCCCCCCTCCCACCTCCCTCCCCACAACATCTCTCTGGGTCATCCCCATGCACCAGCCCCAAGCATGCTGCACCCTACGTCAGACATGGACTGGCGATTCAATTCTTACATGATAGTATACATGTTAGAATTCCCATTCTCCCAAATCATCCCACCCTCTCCCTCTCCCTCTGAGTCCAAAAGTCCATTATACACATCTGTGTCTTTTTCCTGTCTTGCATACAGGGTCGTCATTGCCGTCTTCCTAATCTGACTCATTTGAAAAGACCCTGATACTGGGAAAGATTGAGGGCGGGAGAAGAGGACGACAGAGGATGAGATGGTTGGATGGCATCACCGCCTCAATGGAGATGAGTTTGGGTGAACTTCGGGAGTTGGTGATGGAGAGGGAGGCCTGGCATGCTGCGGTTCATGGGGTCGCAAAGAGTCAGACACGACTGAGCGACAGAACTGACTGAGAAAAGTAAAAGACATCAGACAATGTCAGTGTTCGCAGTGAGGAGGGAGGAGGGGCTCTGTGTATGACAGAATACACACACACACACGTAAAAATATATTTGTCAGAGAGAGACACAAACGGGAAAGAGGGAAGGGGAACACTGGGCCCAGGGCGTTTAGGGTGATCAGGAAAGGCATTGCTGAGAAGATGACGCATGAGTGAAGGAGGAGGTGAGAATTCTGGGGAGAGTGAACAGTGAGTCCCGCAGCACAGAAGCAGGTGCAGGCCTGAATGTCCCAGGAGCGACAAGGAGGCCAGGCCGGGCTGTCGTTTGTGTGCACGTGACATCATCCTCATTCAAAGATAAGTGAAAGCGTTAGTTGCTCAGGCGAGTTGGACTCTTTGTGACCCCAGGGACTATAGCCCGCCAGGCTCCTGTGTCCATGGGATTTCCCAGGCAAGAATACTGGAGTGGGTTGCCATTTCCTTCTCCAGAGGATCTTCCTGACCCAGGAATTGAACCTGGGTTTCCCCATATCAAAGAGGTTCTTTACCTCTTTGATTCTGCCACTTCCAAATACCAGGCACAGAACCGTGTATGGAACAAAAGCTCACTTAAACATCTGCAGAATGGCTCTGGAAGGAGAAAATGAACATTTACATGATAACAATCGGAATGGCTCTTACATGTCTCTCTATTCCTCTCACCATCCCCATAGAGCATCAATACCTATAATTTACAAAGGTGGCACAAGATAGTCCTAAAGCTTAAGTAACCACTACAAATGTCCCTTCTACATTGAATTGCCAGAGGTAAGATTCAAATCCAAGTCTGTCTGGCTCCAGAGCCCATGCTCTTTCCACCATCTTCATGTTTAATTTGAATTTGCTTTTTTTCCTAGGCTTGCTTAAAAGGTAAAACTCATGTCTGTGAGACAGTAAGTTGAACATATATTCAACTCAATCAATTTAATTTAATTGATCATAGACCAAGTCCTCTGATCTTCCTAGTCTTAGCACTTGGAAAAGGCAATGGACTCCTCCAGCATGGAACCCACAATGGGACCTGTATTCTTTCACCAAGCAGAGTGAGACCATGGCCCAAGGCAGAACAATTTCATACGGGAATTATATTCACAACGAAATCCCCACCATTATCTGAGTAACTATCCTTTGGGTTGAGCCTTAGGCTTTATTTGCTTAATAGAAGAGCAGGCAAGCTTGGAAATTGTTTCCAAACATTCAGAAACAATAGCCCTAGGGAACACTATATATTGGAGCTAGACATTCACTAACAGTTAACCATCCACACCTGGAGTGTTTCACCAAGGTGACAGTCTCCACTTCCAGGTTCCCAACACACCTCCCCTCACTGCCATGCCCTGACCCTCCCAATTCCATTCTCCCATAACTGTCCCTAAAATGGGGCCAGTCAGGAGGGGACCATTCAAAGGGGAGTGTGTGTGTGTATGTGTGTAATGTATATACACAGAGAGACTACTTAGGAAAGCAGAACTTAAATCTTCTCCTTTTTCAATCTGCAAATAGAGGAGTAAATTAGTGTGCTCTTTTCACAGCCCCTGAGGTATGAAATTAGTAAATTTATTTCATTATTTCTTATCCAAACGTATCAAAGATGTTTGCTATCATTTAGGAAAAAAAAATTTTTTAATTCCTTTTCGAATTTCAGCTTTACCTTGTAAAAGGGGCTTGAGTGAATGAGTCCTGATATTTGTTTTCAGTGGTGGGAGAATATTTTATTTATAAAATATATATTATACATTATATATGTATATATATGTGTGTGTGTGTATGTTTTGTTTTGAAATCAAATGTAGTATTGCTAAGTTTTCTACAAATGATAAACATAACTCAGACTATAAGCAGAAGGACTCCAAAGAAGGCTCTCTCTGCTGGGAAATTATGAAGAGAATTGAGAACATGTTGGTTCCAGCCCCAGCAGTGCCTCTGTCCTGACCCCTGCGTGTCCCTGCGACATCCTCCTTTGTCTGCCCCCAGCTTCCTCACTGGTGAAACAAGAAGCTGGTCTCATGACCACCTGACCACTTTAGAGCCTAGAGCAGTGCAGTGCAGAGCTAGTTCGGCTCTTCTTCTGGTAACCACTCCCCCACACAGCTCCAGAAGAGTCTTTAAAAAGTGACTCCATTTTAAACAAGAAAAACATGGAAACAGTTCGTCCAAGGCAGGACTGTGCCAGCTGTTCTCAGAATCTGGGTGGGAATGAATCTCCTGAATCTCTCCCTTCAACTACTCAGGCTCCTCTATCTGCCCCCGCCCTCTCAGTGGCCAGGTACAAACTCCCCAACAATCTGAATTATCGCTCTTGATATTTGACTCTTTCTCGTTCATTCCCATTCTTTTCTCTCCCAGCCCCGCCTCAAATCTGACCCATCCCCTGGCTCCATCTTACTGCCAGTATACCTACTCTTCCAAGCGGAATCTTTGCCCTTTGGATTCTGCCAGGACTAGGATTGGAGTTTTCTGCTCTTTCCTTGCCACTTCCCAGTTGGCGCTAGTGGTAAAGAAGCCATCTGCCAATGCAGGAGAGATGTGGGTTTGATCCGAGTCAGGAAGATCCCTGGAGAAGGAAATGGCAACCCACTCCAGTATGCTTTCCTGGAGAATCCCATTGCGGACTATAGTCCATGGGGTTGCAAAGAGTCTTAGATTGCCATTTCCATTCATTTCTCCAGCTTTCTTCCCATTTGTCTTTTAGGAGGCAGTCTCAAATGTTCTCAGTTAGGAAATCTTGTCTATCCACCCTCTGAGACAACCTAGCCCTCCTGAAGCATCACAGCCGCTCTGCAAACCCCTCTTAAAAAAAAAAAAAAAGTTAAGAAAAACCTAATTCTATTTGTTTATGTATGTACTTATTTTTGGCTGTGCTGGGTCTTTATTGCTGTGCCGGCTTTCTCTAGTTGCGGCAAGCAGAGGTTATTCTCTCATGGTGCGCAGGCCTCACACTGCAGTGACCTCTCTTGTAGAGTAAGGACTCCAGGGCGTGTAGGCTCAGTAGTTGTGGCCTGGGGTTAGTTGCCCTGTGGCATTTGAGATCTTCCTGGCTCATAGATCAAACTTATGCCTCCTGCACTGGCAGGCGGATTCTTTACCACTGAGCCACCAGGGAAATCTTGCAATCCTCTCTCTTAGCGTCAAGGTGTCATTAATGATCTAATGTTTCTTCAATTAGCTCAGAACTTCTTGAGGGACCTTGACCTAATCATATCTATTCCCCGGGCCATCATGGTGAGCTATTCAGTAAATGTCTGGTGACAGAGTAGATGACTGCAGAGAGAGGGAACATCTACAATCCACAGGTAACAGTATTATAAGAGTAAAACAACTTGGACTTCCTTGGTGTCCAGTGGTTACGAATCAACATGGGTTTGATCCCCAGTCTGAGAAGATCCCTCATGCTGTGGGGCAGCTAAGCACTTGCATCACAACTACTGGGCCTGTGCCCTAGAGCCTGTGCTCCACAACAAGAGAAGCCACAGCAATGAGAAGCCCGCGCGCCCCAACTAGAGGGTTGCCCCTGCTCTCCACAGCTAGAGAAAGCCCGAGAACAGCAGCAAAGACCCAGCACAGCCAAAAATAAAACAATACATTATTTAAACTACAAAAAAAGAACAAAATACCTTAATTCTGCAACAACAAGGGCAACCTCAACCGAGGAAACAGAAGATTATTCTCTTTACTCCATACTTCTATCTTGACTTATTTCTAATACTACTATGCCAATAGTTATGTTGGAAAATGGCATGTTCTTACTGGAACTGTTGGTATTTACCAAACGACTAGATATTTGTCTAGAACCTAAAGGCGACCTCTACCCCAGCATACGGAATCCCACCCAGGCTCACGAGCTGTGTTCCCAGACAGCAGCATCAAGACTGTTTGCAAGTGAGCTCTGTTGACTCCCCTGGTTTCTACCTCCAACATCACCCCGAGCCTCCTGCCACTCAGTTGGCAGACAGGCCCCTGCCCTCAACTACCCGTGGATGGATCAGCAAGGCCATCCAATTTCCCCCATGCAAAGCTGCTCAACAAATAAACGTTTTTCCCTTAAGAGTAAAAAATAGGTTCCAGATGATATGAGACAATCCACTACATCAAAGGGTGTCAGTCCGCACAGTTACATTCAGTTGGCTAAATGCTTCCTCTGGGTTTCAGAGTAGGCAGCATCCCTGCCAGCTGCCAGTGGTCCCTGATAGAACTGGAAATCTGAGTCTCTATTCATAGAGTAAGGCTGGAATCCAGCAGGACTGGTTGAGCACATCCTTGGGGAAGTGGCCAGTGGCTCTATCAGGTTCAAACATCAGAGGCAGCCATCCAGACCTACTCTGCATCTGGAACACTTACACAGATGTGTTCACTTGGCTCACAAGCATTTGATGTTGAAACTCTTGCACTGGGTTAATTTCAGATGGTTCACATTAAGAGGAAAAGGAGAAAGGCAATCTGCTTCTCTGTACTTCCTGTTATCCAATCCTCATGCAAACTCTAATTAGATTGGATTGGAGAGAGATGAGTACAGGATGGGAAATAAAATTACTGAACACATAAACTTTTCCAGTAATTCAATAATTCTAGTGCCTTAAAAGAAGAAGTTTTTTGTGGTCTGTTGTGTTTCTACAGCAAAATGAGGCTCAAATAGTGTCTGCACTTAGGAGAGAAATTGGAAAGTCCTGAAATCAAAATTATGGGAGAAACAAAGTTTAATTTGCAGTGCTTTTTACTGAGGTCCTCTGGTTCATAGATAATATACTGAAACTAATAAATTAATATGGGCTTCCCTGGTGGTTCAAATGGTAAAGAATCCATGTGCAATGTGGGAGACCTGGGTTCAATATCTAGGTTGGGAAGAGCCCCTGGAAAAGGGAACAGCTACCCATGCCAGTATTCTGGCCTGGAAAATTCCATGGACAGAGGAAGCTGGCTGGGTACAGTCCACGGGGTCACAAAGAGTCAGACACAACTGAGCAACTTTCACTCACTCACTCACTCAATAGATTAATATACAACATCATTCAAAATCTTTATGATCCACAGGAAACAGCTCTACAGGAACCAATTTCCACCTCTTTTGGAAAAAAAAAAAAACAACTGAAAACATTTCAGATTTAATGTGAGGGGAAAAATAGCTCTTTCATAAAGTGGAAAAATGGTTAAAAATAGAGCATTCACTCTTATTCATATCAACCACAAACCAGTCAGTGGGCATTATGGACAGAGAAGAAGAAAAAGAATCTTCTCTCAATGAAGCATGCTCAACTTGCAGAATGTTCTAATTAGCAATTAACAAGCAACGGTACACAATAATTAGAACTTAGTGAAAGGAACACTGGATTTAGCCCTAAAATGAATCTCGGCTCCATAGCTGAGTGATCTTGGCTAGATATTTAATCTAGCTAAAGCTAAGTTTTTCAGTGGTAACAATCCTGAGTAGATACACTTTCTAACCTTTACTAGAGGCACTAATGTCATGAATGGCATCGTGCCCTGAGTTTTCACTTCCCATCCTAGAAATCAGGGGTCTGACTGGAGTCTGTTTTGTTGGTGGGAGAGAGAAAAAGTCTCACCCTCATGAAGGAGGGAGCAAATTACAATGTAATCAAGAACCACTCTGCCCACCCCCACATCTCTGTGTGTTTCATTCCCTCTGCCTGGAAGGCTCTTCCTCAACTGAGTCATCCAGACAAACTCCTCTCATGCATCAAGAACCTCTGCCCTCCATAGGCACAATCCCCTGTAAATCTTCCACTGGGTTCCGGGCTAACTGTAGCTACGGGTCACACTGATGCAGATGAAAAGGATGTCATTCAGATATGCATGAAGTACAATCACCTTGCAAAGTTTCTTTCTTCCATCTTCTTCATAAAATGCTGAAATCTCAGCGCCTACAAGGGATGTGCACCAAGAATCTACAGCCAGGCTCGAAACTCTGCATCTCCAAGAGCCTGACCGAAGCTCTAGCCTCTTGCCCCCTCGTGGCCCCTGAGCTGGCTGACCCCAGAAGAGAGGTCTTCTTCTCAGGTTGGCAGGCCTCCTGCAGATAGCCAGTCCTGTCACTGTCTGGGATCCAGGTGAACATTTGGGCAACTAGGAGCACTAAGCCCAGTCCAAACAAGTACTGATGCTGAAGAGAAGGTTCACGAAACCACCTGGGCCCATGGCAGCGCTGTTCCACTTCACCTCCACAGACTCTGTTCCCACTGCTGACCTCAGCATTTGCCAATGCCCGTTTAATTTCATTTGCCATAACTCTACTACAGCTACAGATTCCCACAAGGCCATACACTGCGACCAACTGCAAGGTCAAGGTTACACGTACAGGAACACAAAGTTGCCGGAAGGAAGGGGCATGCCCCTTCAGGGCTTCTAGGAAAGTGATCAAAGCCTTGAGCATGACTAAGGGCCACTGGCCTTTCCCAGCTGTGGCCTTAACACCTCCCCTCCCTCTGTGCTCAGTGTTCCCATCACTGCAACTAAAACTCCTTCTCTGGGAATTAAACTCATTTGCTTATATAAAATCATGTCAATTTAGAGGAAATAAAAAAACAGCATCCACACACTTGGGGGAGTTTGAAAGCCTACCTATGTCAGTGGTGCTTGCTGGAAATCTGCCTTTAATGTAACCATAGGTGAAAAACTGACCTCCCAGGGGGCACAGTGGTAAAGAATACACCTGCCAATGCAGGAGACGCAAGAGCCATGGGTTCCATCCCTGGGTCTGGAAGATCCCATGAAGAAGGAGGCAACCCACTCCAGTATTCTTGCCTGGAAAATGTTGTGGACAGAGGAGCCTGGAGGGCTGAGTCCATGGGGTCGCTAAGAGTCGGACAGGACTGAGCATGCGTGCATGCACGTGTGAAAAGCCAGCATGACTAGCTGACATGCAAAGGCAAGTGAAGATTGCATGAAGACACCGAAGTAGCAGACACTCCTCCCACGAAAAAGACACGTTCTTGAGAGTATATAACGGGGTTATCTGAAGCAGAAGGCTACTGGCTCTGCTTGCAAAAGCACACTTAAGCAGAATTTGTTGCAATTCCTAGCAGAGTCCTGCCAATCCTGTCATATAACCACCACAAGGAGGAAGGTTTGAGACTGGGAAAAATGCAAATTATTTTACAGGAAAAATTGTCTGAATGGCAACCCTCATTAAGGTAAAGCATACCCCCAAATCTCAGGGCAGGTGTTATTTTAAGGGAGACACAAACAAGAGCCCTCACCTCCATCTGTCTGCTACACCTCCATCTCGTCATTCCTTCTTTAGGAGTAGCTGCTTTCACTTTCCTCTGCAAACAGAGAGGAAGGTGCTTGAAACTGCAGCTGAACAAACCCAAGTTAAGTATAGGGGCAATGTTCTAAGAGCAGCAGTTACAATGAACTAGATGTGGTACTTCCAAAGACAGTTATAAATAAGATGAACAATGGCAGGATTTGACTTTCATGCTCCTGGCATAAGGGAGTGTGTGACAGGCAGCACCATGAAATGGAAACAAGGAGGCTGGAGCCCCAAGCCCAGCTCTGCTGCTGGCCAGCTGTGCACCCTGGAGGCTAACAATGCTTCCTGGCTCAGCTTCCCCAGGTGAGAACCTGATTAAAGTTACCATGGAGATGGAAACCTATCATTCCACTCCATTAGTCACCTGTGTCTGTGGTGTCTGCATGAAGAGAGACCTGAAATTCTGAAGGGTAAGACTCTGAAATTTGTGGTTGTGCAACAGGTTACAAACACGTTCATCCTCTTTTAAGCTGATTTTTCTCACTATGAAATATACCAGTCAGAGCAGAGACGTGTATGCAGAGGACTGAACGAAGACTAGACCCAACCCAGCAGAGCACTCTACCAAACCCAGAACTTGACAGTGACCATTTAATCCACACGTCTCTCTGAACACTCGTATGTATAATGATTAGAGTTGGGAACATTCCAAACTCACACGAGAACATGCCATTTGCTTATCTCCTAAAGCAAGTACACCAGATTGGTTTAATCTGTGATCTCAAACTGGGGGCTTCCCTGGTGGCTCAGATGGTTAAGAATCTGCCTGAAATGTGGGTCAGGAAGACGCCCTGGAGAGGTAAACGGCAACCCACTCCAGTATTCTTGCCTGGAGAATCCCGTGGACAGAGGAGCCTGGCAGGCTGCAACAGTCCATGGGGACACAAAAAGTCAGACATGACTGACTACCTCTCAAATTTAGGGACTAATTTCGTTGGGGCTCACACTAACAATTTCAGATAATGAGTCCTGAACAGAAGTCAGTCTGCTGCTGCTGCTGCTGCTAAGTTGCTTCAGTCGTGTCCGACTCTGTGCGACATAGACGGCATAGACTCTCTGCCCCGTAGACGGCAGCCCAACAGGCTCCCCAGTCCCTGGGATTCTCCAGGCAAGAACACTGGAGTGGGTGAACAGAAGGTACCTCTCTTTTAGGAGGTAATCATAAGGGCAACCAAAGGAAATGATTTAATGTGACATCAGAATCTGTCCTATAACCCCAGTTAATGCAATCTCCATTAGCACCCCCTCCCTTTTCAGAGCTGGCTTGCACAAATTCACCAATTCTTACTAATATCTTGTAAGGCAGCACTGAAATCGACAGACTGTGTGCCACACAAGCAGATGTTCCAAAGAAATGTCCCAATTTGAGGGGAAGAATTATCTTCCATATCTCAGTCATAATTTCAGAAATAAAGAGCCCAGAATTGCATTTGTCTCCCAGAGGAGAAAAGCCAGCACTCCTCCAGTTCTTCTAAAATAATTCTGTTGTCTGTGAATTAATTCACAAAGAGCTCTGTTCCTGGAAGCTGGCAGGAATTGGGGTGGGAAGGGTCATTCCAGAGGGCATTACTCATAAGCTGAGGGTCTGGCAGGGAGACCACTCCTTCTAAGGTCTGGGAGAGGAGGTGACCACAGTTCAACTCTTTTTTGCCCCACCTCGAACCAACAAGAGACCCTTTACAAAATCACCAGGACTCAGATGCTCTCCCTAGCAACCGTGCCTGTCCTGGAAGTGAAGTGCTGGCCGAAGGTATGGCGAGCATTCCCTGGCATAAAGGCACACATCTGCATTTTATATTCCAGGAAACTCCAATCTGGCCCTTGGCCAGGGGACCTTTTTATAATGGCAAAGATAAAAGCACCAGCTATGTTTAGTACCCTGCCCCCACCTCCATTTTCCTATAACCATCTCGTAAACCAAGCAGGCATTACTGTTAACAGAGCCTTCCAGACAAAAGTCTGATGGAGCTTCATAAGCATTACCAGACAATGACCAGAGATGTCCCCACTTCACAGGAAGAGAAAGAGGTACAGAAAGGGACAAGGGATCTCACGGAGGGCACACTGGAAATCCTGGGTAAAACCGGAGACATACACTGCAGCATATACTCAGTATACTCCTGCTTCCAAAGAATACTCACGGAATCTCCTGAACCATGAGTATCTTTCAGTGCACCCGGCTTGTGGGCAACGTCAAATCTCAGTTCTGCCCCAACTACTACAGGTATAGGTATAATCTGAACACTGATGTCTGATAAGGACCCTATCAAATTCTGGGTGTCCAAATAATATTTTGGGTGTATACAAGAGAACCTAATCCTCTTTTCATACCTCTTGCCCCAGGGAATGCTACAATGCCAGTTATACAGGATTTATAAAATCATGATGTCTTAATCAGTTTTTATTTTCTTTGTGAGTCATATTCAATGGGTCAAAGCACACAGCCCCAGCTATTTTCCTTTAACATTGCTATTTTACTGTTTAACTTCCTAGATTACTTGAAAGTAAGATTCTAATATTTATTACTCAATGCTCATCATCAATTAAAATAGGCATGGAATTCCTTTCTGGAAGTAGACAAATGTGAAATATCCCTCTTGCTCTGTACAAGTGCTCTCTCATTCAGAGAGTTCTCAGAGACTTCTCATTCACACATGAGGGAACCTGCTTTTCATCACCAGTGGGAGATGACTCTGTGGGACATGCCAGTTTTATATCTGTTGGGGGCTTTAGTTCACTCTAGGCATCTACAGGGTCTTCTCAGGTGGCTCAGCGGTAAAGGATTCTGCCTGCCGATGCAGGAGCCTCAGGTTCAATCCCTGGGTCAGGAAGATCCCCTGGAGGAAGAAATGGCAACTCACACCAGTATTGTTGCCTGGGAAATCCCACGAATAGAGGCGCCTGGTGGGCTACTGTCCATGGGGTGGCAAAAGAATCGGACAGAACTAAGCGGCTAAACTACCAACAACCAACCAAGGCATCCACAGAACACTCACTTCCTGCCCCACCAGAAATGTATAAGGCCCCCATGCCCACGCCTGCACCAGAACGAATGTGCTTTAAGGAATACCAAGGTCTCTGACTTTGCTCCAAACTCGGACCTACTGTTCCTCCATGGGGGCAAGGCGGGCAGAAAAGGAGGAGGTGAAAGAAACATGAAGTTGGACGAGGAGGAGGGGAAGCTTTTCACATGGTGAGCTTTTCACATGAGCAGATAAATAAACTTTCTTTGCTCCAACTACAATTCAGCCAAGAAACCAACACACATTTGTTTAACCTCCAGGAAGAACAGTGACACTTCTGTAATCTAGGTTTCATGATGCTAATAACAGATTTTAGAACTGCTCTCCCATGTCTCCACTCCCATTTTTAAATGTGTTTTCATTTTATAACAAAGCACCTATAGTCTTGAATAATGAGGGCACATTAAACTATTGGGAAACTATAAGCTTGCAAAAGTCCTGATAATCATTTAAGGTCACATTTGCTGTACCCTTTTCTATTTGTACAATGGCACCACTTCCCCATCCTGAACAAAATCTGAGAGCGTGACGCTAAAGCAGCTGTTAAGCATTTCCCAACAGGAAACGGAACTACAGGATCGACCTTACACAGCTAGCATCAGGACTAAACAAAATACGATGCGTGTGAAGTACTCAGCACAGTACTGCTGGCTGTACAACCAGCTCACAGTAACTGCTCAACAGACAGACACACAAGCTGTATCATAACAGAAGGTGGGACAAGAGCAGACAACCCCAGGACAGTCCCAGACAGCAGCAGTCACCCAGAAGACTGTAAGGAAGGGAGTGCTGAATGACTGCAGCTTTCAGGAAAGGTTCTGGGCTCAGTGAGCAGGAAGCAAGCACGAAGGGATTTATAGCTTGGCGGGAGTGGTATAAGATCAACAGATGACACAGAGAACAGAGCTACATGACTCCAAGGTTTCTCCCCTTTTCGTTTCTCCCCAGAGAAATTATTCTCAAACAGGACAGGGCAGAACAAGGTATCTTTAGGAAAGTTCCTACGTTTAATTCCGGATGAACTAATATCCCAGGGTAGTCAAAGAACTTTGCAGAGACAGCATGAAACAATTATTATTCCTCTGATGAACTGGAGGAAAGGGAGTGGCAGCAGAAGCCCAAAGCGGTGGCATAAGAGGTCCCAAGAAAACACAAACAAAAATAAAAGTGTGCATGATAAACACATAAGCCCCCTCCCATCAGGTAACTCAGTGTCTTTCTTTGGCTAATGCTTACTGAGACTTCAAAGGATACAGTGGTATTCCTGAGGATACCAGCAGGGGAACAAGAAGAACAAACCTTGCACTCTGCACTCATCTCCTCACAGAGACTGTACAAGCGCACAGGGTGAACATTACTAATAACATATATTTCTACTTCAACAAGTATTTAAGTCTTTCATGATGTTCTGAGGGCCAGGTAATTAAAATCTGAGATCCACGCTACAAAATAGTGCCCGCCATTAATAACACCATACTGTACACTTCAAATTTGCTAAGAAGGTAGAGCTCACGTTGTGTTCTTTCACAAAAACTTGGTAAGTATAGCAAAAGGAAAGTTTTGGGGGTGACTGACATGATTATAGCATAGATTGTGGTGATTGTTTCACTGGTGTGTACTTATCTTTAGATCCATTCAGTTGTATGCATTAAATATGTACAGCTTTTTGCATGTCAATCATACTTCAATAGAGTGATTTTTTTTTTTTTTGAAAAGATAATGAAATCTGGTTAGGATGAGAATGCATGTATAGATTCCCGGCTGACTGACCAATCAACCACGTCTTAGGACTAAATGAAGTCAATCTTGGACCACTCATTGGTAGGAATTCCTTTCGTTATTTTACAGATAAGGCTGAATTTCAGAGATCTGGCTAGCTGCAGGGGAAAAAATGATAACAACATGTATTGAGATACATTGAACTAGTTACTTTAAGTGCTTTACCTCATTTAATCATTTCAAGAAGGTACAAGGTAAACACCAATCAGCCCCTAATTTATAGATAAGAAGACTGCAGCTGAGAAAGATGAAGTGACGTCTTCAAGTTCAAGTAGCTAGAAAGTAATGGAGATGGAACTGATCTTCGGGTTGTTTAACTGATGGCCTGAGTGCTCTGTGCTACCCTGTGCTGTGCTTAGTCCTGTGGCCCACCAGGCTCCTCTGTCCAAGGGATTCTCCAGGCTAGAATACTGGAGTGGGTTACCATGCCCTCCTCCAGGGGATCTTCCCGACCCAGGGATGGAACCAGGGTCTCCTGCATTGAAGGTGGATTCTTTACTAGCTGAGCCACCAGGAAAGCCCCCTGCACTACTCCATCTGCCTCCAATATTCTGATGGGTGGAGTAAGGATGCTATTTACTCTCTTCATAGCACTAGCGGTAAAGAACCCTTTTCCCAATGCAGGAGACGTAAGAGACGTGGGTTGGATCCCTGGGTAAGGAAGATCCCCTGTAGGAGGGTGTGGCAACCCACTTCAGTGTTCTCACCTAGAGAATCCCGTTGACAGGGTAGCCTGCTAGGCTACAGTCCATGACGTCAGACACAACTGAATCGATTTAGCACACACGCACACTTGCACATGCTCCACCAAGCAGAACTGGAACTCTGATGTAAGTTTAAAAAGACAAGTTTGAATTCATGAGGTTAATTAATTTGATAATCACAGTTGCCTGAGAGTGAAACGGTCTACCCGAAGACACTGAGTGTGCTAAGATCTCCACCAAAAATGGGTTCACCCTGAGTTCTATATCCACCAGCAGGAATAACCCCAAAGAGGTTCCTGCCCTGGTTGGGCAGGGCCTTTAAGATCCTTCCTAGTCCTGGGCTTACAGGTCTCTATGAAACTACTCTCTTACACTGTGTTAATTATAAAAAAAACAAAGATATCCAACAGGGTAATGTGAATAATATTTATGCTCCTGTGGTTGTAAGTCATGTCTGACTCTTTGCAACCCCACAGACTATAGCCCACCAGGCTCCTTTTTCATGGGATTTCCCAGGCAAGAATACTGGAGTGGCTGCCGTTTCCTGATGCTCCTGAGCAGCTTAGAAATATCACTTATCTTGGTACACACCACCCTGTGTGAATAAAGTCTAGTTTCACGTACGCTGGAAATGTGTGCTTTCTGAGAGGACAGTATGCAAGGGGCTCAGACAGGGGGTCTCATGACTAGGTCCCTGGAACAATGCACTCAGTCTTTCTGGGTGGTTTACATGCAGGTTTGTCAGCCTTGGTGTTGGGAACTGGGATAGGTCATGTGCCAACCTAGAAAGTTTTGGAGGAAAATTAGGTGAGAATATTCCTTCCTGAAGCCCATCATTTATACTATTATAAAGTTGTTTTACAAGCAAAAGTCATTTCAAAGCTTCTAGTAATGCAGTTACTTGGCATATCCTATAGAACTTAATAGTAGGCAAATAGCAGTATTTTTTGACCAATTCATTCATGCAACCCAAATTTGTTATGATCAGTTTTAACTATGGCAGCAGTGTGCTAGGCATTGAGGACACCACGGAAAACAAGACTGATAAAGTCCTTCTGACTTTCTTAATAAGTGAGCACACAGGCAACTACAAACAATAATGATATTTAGTAACGATGCTCTAATGGAGATAGAGAGGCATCAGGGAATAACATGGAAGGAGGCACCTTATTTCACAGAGGAGTCAAGGCTGCCTCTCCGAGGAAGGGAGGCTGAGCTGAAGAATGCTGAAGAAAGAGCTGGGGAGGCACAGAGACACAGATGACTGATTCAAGCACAGGCAAGCCATGTGCAAGGATCCCAGACAGCAAAGAGCTTGGTAAGTCCCTGCCAAGGGGTTGAAATTAGAACGGTGAGCAGCAGAGGCCACATGGTGACCTCACCAGGATCACTCCATCTCTCCTTCCAGTGAATGGTGTGTGGGTGAGAAGTCCCTCCTGAAAAACACCCCTCTGGTTTCTGCACAGAAAATAATTTCTGGAGCCGCAGGTAGCAAGAGGCAGACCACTTAGCACACCCCTTCAGCAAGCAGTCCAGGTAGGAGAGAATGGAGCAGAAGACATCCTTAGAGTATCAGAGCTGCTACTGGAGGGAAAGAAAGAAGTGACAGGGAGCTGGTGTGGTCACACGGTCTGGACTGGCCTCACTCTGGCGTGCTGGCAAGTGAAAACCGGTCAGGTTGATTAACCCAGCCCCCGGCTGCCTCAAACAGCTGCCACTAAACCTTCTGCACGCTTGCAACAAAAGTCCCCATATATCCTCTGTATTCTCAGCTCTCTTAGTCATCAGACCCTTATCTCATGTGAAAGAGAACCCATCTATAGCTTGCAGTGACTATAATAAGCCAAAAATGAATTGATCATTTTGGGTGATTGCTCTAAACCTATTTTTAATGGGGGAAGGGAGGTGGGAGGTAGCAATGGAAAAGAGAACAAAGTTTGGAAAACCTGCAGTGACGTCTCTGAGTCAACAATTTAATAACTTAAAATAAATAAATAAATGTGCCAGCGCACCCTGGGGCCCCGTTCTTATTCAGATACACATCTGTTCAGCAATAGAATGAGGAAGTTAATTACTTTTCTATGACACGTATGTATTTTGTGAAACGCCACACTGTACCAGTTAATAATGATCTACCTTCTGTTGACACAAAATGTTTAAATTAATAAAAATCTAAATGCTATGTCTCATAGCAAAGCACACTTAATTGAAAGGCTGGATGGTGAAGAGTAGTAATTTTCCTGGGTAAAAATTATTGGGATGAGCTTACGGCAGCATGAAAAGCTCAGTCAACAGACGGACTTACGTAGGCAAACTGTTTTCAAGCATTTATATTTTACAGAAAGAGAAGACTAAGCTTCTCTAATTGCTAACACAGCGGCGCTGGGATTGTTCCAGAGAGAAACTGATAGTCGGTCACTGTCCTTAGTGGACAATATCAGTGATTTTACATTTAAACCTGTCCATTCAGTCTTTAAGTTCTGAAATGACAAATGCGGAAAGGGCATAGACAATCCCTAAAAGCTTTGTTAATAACATCAAAAATCCATCTGCTCCTCACTAAGTACAACCCTGATACCTAGATGCTAAACCAACAGCATTACGGCAACAGTTTATTTCTTCCCGACTGTAAAATAGTATTTGGTTACCTCAGAAAAATCCAGATAACATCTGAAGCAGGCTCCCAGCACAAAGACTAAGGGGTGCACTTGAAATAAACTTGAACTTGTCTTGTTCAAGCCCTGAAACCACCCAAAGAAAAGTCTGAAACCCAAGACACTCTGTGATAATTTTGCTATCTTCCACTTTTTCTGGGGTAAGAACAAAACGGTCTACTGCCTTTCATTTTTAAGCTCCCCCCCACCCGCCCCACCCCGTCTATTGCCACTCTATCATGCTTAAAAGGGGCTTCCCTGATAGCTCAGCTGACAAAGAATCCACCTGCAGTGTGGGAGACCTGGTTCAATTCCTGGATCGGGAAGATCCACTGGAGAAGGGATAGGCCACCCACTCCACTATTCTGGCCTGGAGAATTCCATGGACTATATAGTCCATGGGGTCACAAGCAGTCAGACAAGACTGAGCCACTTTTACTTTCATGCTTAAAAAAAAACAGAACAAAACAAACAAAAATATTGGGACTGAGGTACAGAAGTAAACTCTATTTCCCTGTTTACTAATTTGCTTCTTTTTGTGTGCTGATCCTGAAGGGCCAGGGAGGAGGACTGCCTCATTTCCTTGTTTATTTGTTTAATTTTATTTTTGGCTGTGCTCGGTCTTTCTTGCTGCTTTCTCTAGTCACAGTGAGCAGGACTACTCTCTAGTTGTGATGGATAGGCTTTTCACTGCAGTGACTTTAAAAAAAATTAATTTGTTTTAATCGAAGGATAGTTTCTTTATAGAATTTTGTTGTTTTCTGTCAAATATCAATATGCAGTGGCTTCTTTCATTGCTGAGCCTGGGCTCTAGGTGCACGTGGGCTCAGTAGTTGCAGGTCCTGGGCTCCAGAGCGTGAGCACAGTAGTTGTGGCACACAGGCTTAGCTGCCCTGTGGCACGTGGGATCTTCCAGGAGCTGGAATTGAACCTGTGTCCCTTGCATTGGTAGGAGAATTCTTCATGACTGGACCACCAGGGAAGCCTGGAGGACTGCTTCTTTCTGACCTCTCAACATCTTTATCCCTGGAAACCAACTGGAGATCGCAATACACACAGATGGCCCAAAACAGTAAGAATCCAGGCATCAATCGAATAGGCTTAACCCTCTTTTCATTCTTGCCTATTTCTGGCCTGCTTTCTGGGAGCTTCAGTTAACAGGGTCTTCTTTTAGGCCTTGGAGTACATGGCAGGCACTCAGCAAATGCTTGCTGAACACATATGTCATGCGGATGAGTAGATAAAGGTGAAATGACCCAAACCCACAGTGGGTGATTTTTAAAAAGTCTTTTCTTTACTGGCAGAATGTGTGATTTAAAAAAAAAAATCCTCCCCTGTCCACCCAATCTCACTTATCCAGGGAACTATTAGAGTCAAATAGGTTCCAGAACTTAAAGAATGGTAAGCTTCTTGGGAAGCCAAGCAAGAGACAGATGGGAAAGATTTTGTTCTTAGAAGATCCCCTTGAGGGGAAACACCATCATGTCTTTAAAAAAAGTTCGGAAGGTCAGTACATCTAATCCAAAGGTCACTGTTGTTGCTGTTTAGTCGCTCAGCTGTGTCCAACTCTTTGCAACCCCATGGACTGTAGCCCTCCAGGCTTCTCTGTCCACAGGATTTCCCAGGCAAGAGTACTGGAATGGGTTGCCATTTCTTACTCCAGGGGATTTTCCCCACCCAGGGATCAAACCCTTGTCTCCTGCACTGCCAGGCAGGTTCTTTACCACTGAGCCACCAGGAGAGCCCTGCCTAATCCAAACACTTGCAATTGAAGTCTGTTTCCCCAGGCTTAGTTACCACTGAAAACTCCAGGTCGCCCTGCCTGGATGCAGTCCTGCCCCTTCCCCTGCAGGCTAAAGAGTCCTGTTCCCTTATGTGCCCTTAGAATCTTATTTTTCTACAGCACTTCTGCTTCTCTGAGGACATGGGAGGTTCTCCTTGTCCCTTTTTAAGTTATGGCTACTGGACATGGTGACTTCCAGCTTCAGAAGAGAGCTGCCCTGGGCCTTTTGTTGAGCTTGAAAGGCAATGCTATGTAATTAAGGCGGTTAGTCTGCACAGTTCTTACCACGACTTTCATTGACCTTATTCATAACAAGACACAGTTGTAAAAAGGTAGATATTCACTGACACGATGTCAAATTCGGGGAGTTTTTCTCGTCTTCTGAAGGGTGTACCATTCCCACTGAGGAACTCTCCATGTTGAATGCGGCCTAATTGTTTAGAAATGATTAACATGTCTTTATTTCATTTGCAGAAAACATAATTTATTAATTGGCTGCTGCTTTCTGTGTTTCATTTTGAGAAGCACAATAAATAAAGAAATTAGCATAAGGAGGCACTGAAAAAAACGCAAACGTTGACTAAATTCTGAAAAAAAAAAGATGATTCTAAATTAAGGATACGCAAATTTATTGCATAAAAGGCTTTAATGACAAATGTGGAGACAACTGTTTTTATGAGCCCTTAGCTGCAGCTTTCAAATTTTAATTTCATGGACAGGAAAGAATTATCAATGCTTTAACAATTTCAGGGTTCAATTTATATATCAAAAATGGAGAGACAGAAGCTCACATGTTTCTTTACTTTTTAAGAGTTCTCAGGGTCTGAAAAACAACTAGGCAATAAATGTTGAAGGAGAACAGCAGACATGCTGATGTCTGCATCTGAAGCAATACAATATCCTAATTACCGGGAAGTACAGTTCTAGTTCAGAGAACCATCACACCCTCTCCTCAGCAACTAATACTCAGCACAATTGGTACACATGCTAGTCTTTAACTGAAGCACCCAGAAACAGCCTGTAAGCAGATGAGTATCTGAAATAGACCAACTGCCATATCCCCTGATATTAACTGCACCCAATGACATCTCATTCTCTGGGTTGGTGGGGAGGGAAAAAGGCAGGGAAGAACAAAATCTGACTCCATATTGGATCTGGTTCTTTTACTTTAACCTTGGCTTTCCCTTGCTTTTGTTACTATACTCACTAAAAAGATGCTGTCTGTAGCTGTAAGCATACAAAATGGCCTTTCTGCCTGAATGTTACACCAAAGTACCCTTGTTGGGATCACAAGGAAACACCCTGACCCTGCCCAGCTGTGAATGGCTTCAGGAAAGAAGAAATTAACACATCCCTTCCCAGAGGCTGGCCGAATTGAGAGATATTTTGCAGGATTTAAGGCCTTTTTACTTTACTTCCTCACCTCCTCCCCTTCTGTTGCGTACAAGGAACTAGCATCCAGACCCCTTAAAAGGGTACTCTAAGACTCTAGTCCACCATCCTGTTGGACACCCAGTTTTCCGAATAAAGTCATTATTCTTGCCTTAACACCTCATCACCCAATTATTGGCCTGTTGTGCAGCAAGCAGATGAGTTTGACTCAGTAACACCATCACAAACATGCAACAGCAGCTTTCAAAAAACCCTTCTGGATGTAATAGTTTCAGAACCTCACTAATTTCCTCACCTGTTTTGAAAGTTTCTGATTCTCCTTTGTAGAATAGTTTCTGACTTTTTTATTTCTATACACACGATTATATTTTTCCTGACTGCTGCTGGTCAAAAGCCAACCTGCACTTTCTTTAATGGCTTCCCATCACTCTGTAATGAAAATCCAAACTCTTTGCCTGGCTTACCCCTCCCCTTGCCCCCAGTCACTACCCTTACCAACCTTTATCCTCTAGGAAGACTGAACAATATGCAGTTTCCCGATACAGATGTGAGAGTTGGACCTTAGAAAAGGCAGAGTGCAAAGGAACTGATGCTTTCAAACTGTGATGCTAGAGAGGACTCTAGAGAAATCTCTTGGACAGGAGATCAAACGAGTCAATTCTCAAGGAAATCAACCCTGAACAGTCATTGGAAAGACTGATGCTCAGGCTGAAGCTCCAATACTTTGGCCACCTGATGAGAAGAACTGACTCATTGGAAAAGATTCTGACGCTGGGAAAGATTGAGGGCAGGAGGAGAAGGGGACGACAGGATGAGATGGTTGTATGGCATCACTAATTTAATGGACATGAACTTGGCAAACTCCAGGAGACGGTGAGGGACAGAGAGGCCTGGCGTGCTGCAGTCCATGGGGTCGCAAAGAGTCAGACACGACTTGGCAACTGAACAACGATGACACACTATACTCTCCAAACCTCCAGGACATTTCCCAGGGTGTGCCCTCAGTGTGGAATGCTCCCTCTGAACCTGCCTCACTGAAAACACCTTACAACCTTTATATCTCAGGTCAATGTGAAGTCTTCTCTGACCGTGCAGGGTTATTTTTTTTCCTTTCCTTTGTTCCCACTGCACTTAAAATAGGCTTCCATTATGATAACTGCTGTACTGACAGACTGTGTATCTGATGTCTGTGTCCACACTAGAATGTGCAGAAAGGGGAGGTCCTTTTCTCTTAGGATTACCATAGTTGGTGTATTACAAGTCTTACTTCATTAAATACTTGGGAAAGGAAGAAAGAAAGGGGGGAGAAAAGGAAGGAGGGAAGTAAACACTCAGGCAGGTTTGCTGAAAGATTGGCGATAAATGGTGACTGTGAATGAGAGATAAGCAAAAAAGGAGACAAGTCCACTCCCAAGTCCTAAGCAATACCAGAAGCCTGATTTCCTAAGAATTAATGCTCAGGCTTGGAATAGAAAAGACTTCTTGGAAATCACAGTCCTTGTTGCAGAGTGTGTCTGGGTTCCTCAGATGCACCACTAGCAGCTAGTGGTTTACTCTCTTTACAGGCTCAACCTAATCTCATCTTCCTGGGTGGTTAGTGGAAGCATTAGTGAACATTAGTTCTTGGTCTTGGACAGACATTACAATTAGAATACACTAAGTTATCCAGTGGTAAAACAATCTATCTAAACAATACAAAAACAATCTAAAACATATACATTTTCTGTTTTTATTTCGAGAGTTCTGTCATCCAAAGGAGATGAGAAATTGGGTAAAGATATTATTTTGAGTACTTCAAGGTGAGTGAACAAATGGAAGTGATCTTGCAAGAAAAACAGTCAAGGGGGAACTTCTAGCCAACTTACTCTTTTAACCTTTATCTTTGCCCCCATGCCCAGGTGCACTACCCACAGTGCCTCATCAAAAGAGCATCGCCCCAGAGTTAGCATCCCTGGGTTTTCTGGTCCTGACTCTCTAACATCACTCACTGTCCAGGTCACTTTGACTCTCCGTAAAAGGAAGGTATTGAAGCAGATGCCTATTCAAACTGAACTGATACCTTCCGACATATCACTAGCCTCTTGTGATATTTGTTTATGGATCTAAGTAAAAAGCATGCTTTCTTGTGCCGATCTTTAAGGCTCTGAAAGTATGCACTCAACAATACGTAGGAAGAGCCCAATCTTACCACCATTTCAGCAGGTTTTGGGGTAAGAGTGTGGACAAATGCAGACACACAGACAATATGCCGTATTTACCTGGAGCCCTAGAGCTACTTCTCAAAGCAAGGGACTAAGAAAGTGGAACCACAGTTGGTAGCCCCCATCCACAACTCACAGAGCCGCACCACACATTCTCCTGGACTCACCAATGACAACAATTTCCCGGCTTCATCCCTTCATGGAGGTGGTGTTGCTGCAGGGGCCTGCTGCTTAGCTGCTCAGTTGTGTCCGACTCTGTGACTTCATGGACAGTAGCCCACCAGGCTCCTCTGTCCATGGGGTTCTCCAGGCAAGAATACTGGAATGGGTTGCTATTCCCTTCTTCAGGGGATCTTTCTGACCCAGAAATCAAACCCAGGTCTCCCACACTGCAGGCAGATTCTTTACCTATCTATAACTACACAAATAGTGAGCCCCAAGGAGTTATCGTGAAATTCACTATTTAGTCTGCTTATTCCCACAGCACCATGGTGAGATGTCAGTGGAAGTTTGTGTGACAGAGACCCACAGGATTCCAAAAGTTTGGGAAGTCAAGCACATCATATTTCAAGGGCTTTGGGCAGGTACCGTGGATAAAAAGTCTTAGCCTTCAAGTCTGCTCTTGTGCCCAGCAAATAGATATGGAGGGGAAAAATGTACTTTGGAAATTAAATAAATAAAAGTTATTTCTGAGTGGCATCATATTCTCTTAGTTTCCACACAATGACAGATTATGCCATTTGAAGGAATGAGAATACCCCATCTTCCCACTCCTGACTGCAGGGATATCCTTCCTCTTGTCACTGCTAAGCCAGCTGCAGGTTTTAGGCACAACCCTCTGCTGCCCATTGCCCTGCAGAGCGAGCTGGTCTCACTCACTCTGGAGCCCTGGGCTGCTGTGACTGCTGAGGAGGCCTATTCTCAGGCTCAGGGCTGAGGGAGTATGGGAGACACTCCTCCGCACTGCAGTGAGAAATCAGTGGCAAGGGAAGTCTTGTCTGGCCTCCATTCCCATGGAGTTCCATGATTTCTGTTTCATTGTGGGCAAAAGATTCCAAGTATAGTCACACTCAGAAAGGGAGAAGAATTCCTGTGTGCTAAATCCTAAAAGCAGCAGCATCTCCTCTGGGAGGGAACTTGAGGAAAGAGTCCAGGATGACATCTGCTTTGTCCAGGGATCTGGGAGGAAGGGGAGGAATGGCCTGCAGGTCACTCTGGCCGGGGTCACTCCTGCTGTCTTTGCTGTCTTCCCACTCATTCAGACAGCCCCCTCCCTACTCTCCTCCCCACACATACCTCACATCCCTATATACAGCCCAAACACACACCCTTCAGTGTGAGCCTCGTCAGGAAATGTGGGAATGAACAGGGTCACATGTGATGAAGGGTCGTGAGATGCCTCAGTCTGGACACAGGTCAGCTCCCTTCTCAGGAGGGAGCGCCCAGGCGGGGGTTGAGGAGGTGGGTATCACAGGGTGAATACAAGAGTGAAAAGTACTAATCACCACAACACAGGGATCACTAGAGCCAAACAGAAGGCATTAGGAACAAAAAAAGGGAAGGAAGCAAGCAAACATGACTAAAAATTGGAGCAGGAAGACCTCAAAAGCTGTCAAGAAGATTAGGTGAGCAATTCGGGGAATCTGATCAGCAAATGATGGGAACGGCGGATGCTGTAATTCCTACAACTTTCCATTTAGACTCTTTCCTCAGACTACACTCAATAACAATAATAGCCACCATCACTGAGGAAATACCACCTCCTGAGCTAGATTCACATTATCTAATTGAACCCTCCAAGCAGCTTTGCCAGATATGGATTATTCTCATCTTACAAAAGGAAAAACTAGGGACTATCACAGGGAAACCTGCCAACATCCCAACGGTTAGGAGGCAGGAGACTCTGCACGCCTCTAAAGCATGTACAGTCAACTGCCCTGCTCCCCAACATTCAGATTTGATCTCTGGCTAGCGGCACCAGTGTTCCGAGTAGGTATTCCAGGACTAGAACTCAACTACTCCTGTATCTAACACTGCACTCTTCCTACGATATACTATTGTTACGTAAGATATTGATTCAACAAATGCTACTGGAATAATGGGGCATCCATTTGCCAAAAAATTAATTAAGAAATAAACAAACCTTGTACTACATATAGAAATTAACTAAAAAATGGATCAAGCCTCAGACTATAAAATTTCTAATAGAAGACATAGAAAAATCTTTATTCTCTTGGGTTAGGCAAAGATTTCTTAGATAGACCATCAGAAGACAGCTTTGTTAAAGAAACAGAATAAAACTGAATGACAGTAAAATTAAAAACCTCCACCCTTCAAAATACTCTTTCAAGAGAATGAAAAGACATGCCACAGACAAGGACAAAAGTTTTCTGAAACATGTATCTAATAAAAGACTTGGATGCAGGATAAAGGACTCTCAAAACTCAAGAAGAAAATACCTAACTTTTAACATGGGCAAAAGATTTGAACAAGTAAATCACCAAATAAGTTATATAGATGGCAAATAAGCACATGAAAATAATAAATCATTAGTCTGTCCATGGGGGTTTCTCCAGGCAAGAATACTGGAGTGGGTTGTCATGCCCTTCCCCAACCCAGGGATTGAACCCACATATCTTATGTTGCCTGTATTAGGTGGGTTCTTTACCACTAGTGCCACCTGGGAAGCCCCATTAGCCATTAAAAAATGCAAATTAAAGCCAGAAAGTGATATTAACTATACGTCTATTTGAATGATTAAAAACAAAACTGATAAAATCAAGTGCTGGCAAGGAAGTGAAGTAAAATGGAACTTGCATTCATTGATGGTGGGAAATTCAAACTGGTACAGCTACTTTAAAAAACAGGTTGGCAATTTCTTATATAGTTTAGCATGTATTTACTGTACAACCCAGCAATCCTACTCCTAGATATTTACCCAAATGAAATGAAAATTTATATTCACACAAAAACCTATATCAGTTCAGTTCAGTCACTTAGTCGTGTCCGACTCTCTGCGACCCCATGAATCGCAGCACGCCAGGCCTCCCTGTCCATCACCAAATCCCGGAGTTCACTCAGACTCACGTCCATCGAGTCAGTGATGCCATCCAGCCATCTCATCCTCGGTTGTCCCCTTCTCCTCCTGCCCCAAGTCCCTCCCAGCATCAGAGTCTTTTCTAATGAGTCAACTCTCCGCATGAGGTGGCCAAAGTACTGGTGCTTCAGCTTTAGCATCATTCCTTCCAAAGAATAACCAGGACTGATCTCCTTTATATGAGTGTTTAAAGTGGCTTCATTGATAACCACCAACAATTGGAAAAGAACCCAAACACCCTTCAGTTGGTGAATAGATGAACTGTGGGACAGGCACATAATAGAACACAACTTGACAATAAAAAGAAACCAAATACTGAGATTATAACTTACATGCATGTAAACATCACATGGCTGAGTATCAAATGCATCATTCTAAATGAAGGAAGACAGAATCAAATGGCTGTAGATCAATTTATATGACATTCTGGAAAAGGTTAAGCTATAGTGACAGGAGGTCAGGGGTTAGCAGGGGCTGGAGGTGGAGGTGGAGGCTGACTTTAAAGCAGTTATAGGGGAATCTGGGCGGCGGGGTGGGGGGGCGGTGATGGGATTGATCTCTATCAGGGTAGTTGTGGTGAGGCAAATGGCATGTATTTGTCAAAACTCAGAACTGTGCAGTAAAAAGAGTGAATTTTAATGGATACAAATCATACTCCCATATTTAAAAACTAAGAGAGGGAAAATGTATATACTATTCATGAAACTACAGAGACAATATAGTGGAGCAATTAAGAATGTAGCTCCTGAAGTTACTGCATCTGCAAAGCGTGAAGAAGAGCAACCACCCTCTTATAAGATGATGGAGATTAAGTGAGAGGAGGTATATAATCATGCCCGGCACACAGTAAGAGCCCCCAAGCTTGAGCAGACAAGATTATGATGATTATATTCTTTGAGGAAGAGTGCCTCCCTCTAGGGCTTCCCTGTCGGCTCAGCAGTAGAGAATCCACCTGCTAATGCAGGGTAGGGAAAATCCACTGGGAGGAGAAAATGGCAACACCTTCCAGTATTCTTGCCTGGGAGACCCCATGGACAGAGGAACCTGCAAGGGTCCATGGGGTTGCAAAGTGTCAGACGCGACTTAGGGACTAAACCACCACCACCACCTCCCTCCGCAGCACTCCTTGAACCCCGTGTGCCATGTGTTGGCTGAGGTAATGTGCCCAGGACACAGAAGTATGTATGTATGTAAGTATGTAAGTATGTATATACTTCCTTGTCACAGGAGCTGCCACCACTGAATCCGTTCCCCAAGCCAGAGCTGTTTCTACACCAAAAGCCCGGAGCAAAGAACTTGTATGCAATAACTGTAAAGGTTGTGAGATGGAATTCATGTCACCAAAAATTGTGGTGAGACCCTCTTCTTACCCTTGGGGTGGGCTTTTGGATAAACCGGAGCCATATGGTCTTGGGGGGAAGTCAGTGACCAGCGCTGTGACCTGTGATATGGAAACAGCACACCCCAGGGCTAACACCACAACTACAGTGTGTATTTCACTGCCCGCTATGCTCACCGTGCCATGCCCAGAAGCCTTGCCCTGGCACTCAGAGTGACACTGCATGAGGGGTTAGGTGATTAGGAAGCCAATAAACTCCCCTCTCCTTGCTTTAACATTAATGACAGCCACGTTTGGAAAAACCATTCTTCTGGTTGTTTGGCGATACAAGACAGGTAACATATAGTACTGTTAGGTTTTACTGCTTAAAAACTTATCACACACACACATGCACAACACACTCTTTGTCTCTTTCCTTCAGTTTCCTGCCAAATCTTGCTAATCTTCTGAAGACAATGTAATTCTGTTATGATGAAAACTTTAGAAACAGGAAACACATTCTACTTAGATTGTTAAATCGTGAAATATAAAACAATTCAGAGCTGACTGGGCTCATCATTCCGACCATGAGGCATTTCTGCTTACAATTAATTTAGCAAAATAGAAGAAGGCCCCAAATATATATATATATATATATATATATATATATATATGGTTTCTAATGACCTTTCAGTAATTGCTCATATTTCAAATAGACTCAAGTTACCATAAAGACCTTTTCCTGGGTAGAAAACCTTCATTTCCTTTGAATACAGCTTTAACTCTACACCCTAAAGTCCTTCTTCAGACAATCCTTGTTCCTCCCTTTGGGTCAAGCCTGCCCCTTCTCCCCAGTTTTCCCCGTTTGGCAGTGACAGGGCAGGGACAGCACAGCACATTCAGGCACCAAGGCTGCGCTTGCCTGGCACCAGCAGTAGCCGTGACTCTAAGGGACGCTGGGCTCTGTAACCCACAGAGGTTGTTGTGGAGGGCCTCCGAGGGACCCAAGAAAAGAGACTCTCTGAAAAGAAACTGAAATGATTACCAAAGACAGTTATTAACATTGCTTTATTTCTATAGAAGAAATTGTGTGTCCATAGTCGCTCAGTTGTGTCTGACTCTTTGAGACCCTTTGGACTGTAGCCCGCCAGGCTCCTCTGTCCATGGGATTCTCCAGGCAAGAATACTAGAGTGGGTTGCCGTTTTCCTCCTCCAGGGCATCTTCCCAGCCCAGGGGTTGAACCTGCGTCTCCTGTGTCTTCTGCATGGCAGACCATCAGGGAAACCCCACAGAAGAAAATAAGAGCAAGTGAACTCAGAACTGTAGCACCAGGGAATGAGGAGTTTCTGAGGGTGTTCCCCCTACAGAATCATCTATTAAACTATTTTTGAAATGGATACACTTTCAGAATGACTCTACTCAACTCTCTGTCCATAGAAGGCCCAGTGATACAAGACACAGATCCCTGCTTCGCAGACAGGCTGGTACCAGGAAAAGTGCACACATGTTTGGAAGCCCTCAGGAGAATTAGATCATTGTTTATCCTCGTATTTTCTTCTGCCGCCAAAGACTTGAATTCTTAGCTATGAGAAGCGAATAGCAGGCTTCCAACATGATGGTGTAAGTTCAGACTTGGAGGTGCTCACTTCTACTCCAAAGTGATAGTAATGATAAGTAAACTATAAAAAGAGAAACAAAAATGGCTTTATTAATTCAAAAACAAGATCAACATCTTTTCTGGACCAGTAACAGAAATGCAGAGCAGTCAGCAAAACCAAAGCCAGCGCCTCAGGTCTGGAAGCCGGCAGTCACAGACACGCGTTTGGCCCAATGGTTAAGAGAGAGAAAAGTGCTTCACAGAAGAAAGGTGGGCTTAAAGGCAAGGGTGGGTCTTCCCTGGTTATGAAAAGAGGCTAAAAATATAGGATGATGACATGTTTCCTGGGGATAAATATTTACAGGAACTGTTGGCTGTGGAAAGCCTAGAAGACACATAGAGTCTCTCCGGGTACAGAGTCAGATGCTTATCGCCTAGTAACCAGGTCTGCAATCTCAACATCACTGTGGTCCACACTTACAAACACCATGAAGTCTGGTTCTGAGCTGGGGCCTGAGGGAGGCAAGCAGAAAGCTATGAGAGGGCAGATGCGCAGAGAAGGAGAAAAGAGAACAAAATAAGAAGACGTCCCACTAAAAATGGGCCTGCCACACGGAATTCCAAAACACATAGTGAAATGCAAGGCTAAGGCAGATACTCAACGAAAATAAAAAATCAAGAATCCGAATGTGATTTCACTCCAGGAAAATAAACTGAACGACCAAGACTTTAAGATTAGGATGTGCAAATAGATACCTAACAGAGAAGCACGTACTGGACATGAATAAGAAATTGCAGAACAGAAACAAGTAGAAATAAAACCTAAACTGGAAGATTGGGAATAAAAAGCAAATTTTAAATCCTGCAAATAAAAAAGTCATTAAACCAACCCAATAGCAAAACAGGGTGTGATTTAAGGGCGCTTTAGTTTTAGAAACACAGAATAAATGCCAGAAGCTGAAATGGGGCACCTCTAGGGGCAAGACTTAGGGAGCAGCAGGAGAGAGCGTGTACTAAGGTTTTCACTACAGGTCTGGCACTTCAACTTTTAATAATTTTTTTTTAAATTAAAAGACTATAAGAAATAAAAAAGGATTACTTGAAGGATACGCAGCCTCACTTTCTTCTATATAGTTCTATAAGTTTTACTCTTGGAATGAAGTAAGCTAGAAAGATAAAACCTAGATTACATAAATTTTCACCTTCCTTACTTCTTTGATTAGGCTATAATGTGAAATTATGTCAATCAGCCACACTGAAGAATATTATAAAAGTCAGCTATTTAAATCTTTGCAGATGTCTGGACAAGGATATTGATCATTCCGTCTCAGTGGGACCTGTGGCAGGGGCCTCAGAGACAGGAAAAAAACTGCTTCAGCTGAGGAGCATGTATGTGTCCAGTCTTCCAGCTACTGTGCACTCTGAAATTAGTTTTAATACAACTTCCTTGTATTACAGATGATAGAAAAAAATCAAGAGAGGCTGAATGCCTTGTGCAACATAGATACAGGATGGACTGGAATCCAGCACTTTTTTTTTCTTAAATAATTGAGATTTTCTTGGCTATTTAAGATCAGGACACAGATATTTGGCTGCTGAGAAATTCAGAGCAAATTTGTAGTTTATTTCTTGTCACTCTACAGGTTCATATGGGATGCATTCGGGGTTCTAACTTGCTTTTATCTGATTTTTTGTCACTTATTTTACAAATCAATGTAAAGTGTATCGCTGTTGTATGGCATACGCAGCTATATATTACTGCATACATGTGTATCATGTACGCACGTGCGCCTGAAAGCCACTTCAGAATCTTTTGGATGGGGGAAGGTTATAATCAGATTAAACAAGTTAGATCAGATAACTGAAGAAGAGAAGAGAGGGAAAAGGAAAAGAGAAAAAAAAACCACGGTAGGCTGGACTTTGGGGACATGATCCTGGAGGACAGTGAATGCCGTGCTGAGTTTGAGGTTTATCTTGAAGACTAAAGGTAATGCTAAATATTTTTTAAAGTTCTGAATAAAGCATGGAAGTAGTGCTGTTTCAGAAAACTTACTCTGAAACCAGGTACAAGACAGATGAAAGAGAAAGAAATGTGAGTGTCAGGTGACCATTTAGGGGCTATTTCAATAATCTAGGAATGAGGCAAGAGGGCTGTGAGTAGATCGACACTGTGTTTTAAAAGGAAGATCATATGTAACAGGTATTAGGAAAGAAAGTGACATGGAAAGTAAACATAGCTTTTTCTTTTGCAATAAAACACGTGACGTCCAAGGAAGCATACTAGGTACTATCCACAAACTTATGGAAACAATCAACTCCATTTAGTCTGTTCTGTTTCTATTGCCTTGGATTTTGACCTGCACAAGCCAAATCATTCCAAAACCTTCTCTAGAAGGTAAGTTTTATTTCTTCCAGAAATTAAGTTGTTGCTGATTACAAATGACAGCTAACTTCACAAATGCAAATTACCCCTGCTATTAAAAGGCCTCTTGCCTTCCTGAAACACGACACCAGGCAAGTCCAGTAACACGCAGACGTAGGCACATAATAAATATTACTTGATGCAGAAACCTGTTGAGATGAATTTTCTAGGTTCCAAGAAAAGCAGAAAAATAAGCTTGAAAACTTTAAATCTAGGAACTGAAATAAATATAATTTTTGACTGAACTAATTTTGAATGTATGCTCTTTTGGGGATGCACTAAATTGAATTCACCTCTATATTTTTCAAATCAAATAAACAGTATAGAGAATTCAGAGGAATGTTTATATTGCTAAACAGAACAAAATTCTCAAATAGAAACTTGAAAATATAACTGATGAACTAATTGAAATCAAGTATATATTCTCATCTAAATATATATTCTACTCACTTCCACTAGGAAACATTTCATAGAAATAAGTTATAATAGAGCCAGAAGGGGCCTTAAGATGATCAAGTCTTAATACCACTCCTCCCTTGTATAAACGTGAAAATGATGACGTTAAAAAATCAGAGAGGAAGACTGCCTTGCCCAAGATAGATACACAATGGACTGGAATCTAGCACAGAAGTCAAGCTTTTTTTTAATAATAGAGATCTTCTTGACTATTTTGAAGATCAGTACACAGATATTTCAGTTTGCACACAATTCTTAAAATCTGAAAAATCATGTCATTGTGATTCTTTCCTAAACAGTTATTCTGGTGACTTTCCAGCTTAAAATTTGAAGGCAAATTTTTCTTAATAGGATATTAAGTACCAGTATCTTCAAATATTGTTAAGTTGCTACATTGTAAATTTCACTAATTCACAACGTAATATCATATACACTATACATTAAAATTTTCAGCTTTCTTTCACAGTATATTACCAAAGTTACTACAGAAACTGCACTACCATGGCCAAAGATGCTAGCATGCAATTCTGACAGGGACAACCAAGACAAGGGATTTTCTTTAGGAAATGATCCTACTGAAAACAACACAGGAATGGAAGTTCAAACGTTCAAGACACAGTAAATATACTGACTTCAAACTGCCATCTAATATGCTTTGTATCATAAGATATAAAAAGTAATCCCCATCTATGGTATATTAAGTGGTCACTCAAGACAATCAAAACCTCCTTATTTAATATCCCACTATTTTCTAGTTGTACCAAAAAAATAAAAAAAAACAGAAGATGTTTTTACCTCTTAAAAAGCCCTTGCAAGGGGAGGGAGGGACAAATTGGGAGAGTAGGACTGACATATATACATTATCACGTGTTAAATAGATAACTAGTGGGAAGCTCGGAGAAGGCAATGGCACCCCACTCCAGCACTCTTGGCTGGAAAATCCCATGGATGGAGGAGCCTGGAAGGCTGTGGTCCGTGGGGTCGCTAAGAGTCGCACATGACTGACTTCACTTTGACTTTTCACTTTCATGCACTGGAGAAGGAAACAGCAACCCACTCCAGTGTTCTTGCCTGGAGAATCCCAGGGAAGGGGAGCCCGGCGGGCTGACGTCTATGGGGTTGCCCAGAGTTGGACACGACTGAAGCGACTTAGCAGCAGCAGCAGTGGGAAGCTGGTGTATAGCACAGAGAGCTCTGCTTGGTCCTCTGTGATCACCTAGAGGGGTGTGACAGAGGGGTGGGATGGGGGAGGGGTGGGAGGGAGGCTCCCGAGTGGGGGATATATGTATACACATAGCTGATTCACCTTATTGTATAGCAGAAACTTATGCTCCAGAAAAAAAAAAAATTTTTTTTTAAACCCTTTACACTTAAAAAGGGAAGGAAGTAGAATTCTCTTCTTAAAAATGTCTCCAGAGCTTCTAAAAGTCTTGTATTTACAAAATATTAGATAAAAATATTCCTCTGGGTCATGCCAGAAGGGAGACAGGGGCCACTGATATGACATAGCAGATGATATTAATCAGACAGCTTTTTTCTCTCCTGTTTCATCAGAGGCTAGACTTGCTTCATTTTTAGTTTCTCCATTTTCTACAGGGAAATCTTCTTCAGTTTCTTGCTTAGGCATTTTGGCCGGTTTTCCCTCTGCTCCCGTTTTCCCTTTTGTGTGCGCTTTTTGGTCTGAAGAGTTTCCTTTCCTGCTGCCTCTGTGGCTTCATGTCCACGCTTTCAGGAACAGGCTTAGCTGACAACCTTGCCCATCTCTTGGGCTCCCCATTCACCACCCCTTTGGTGCAGCTGACCCTCCCCTTGGGTGTCATGATGGTGGTGGGGCGGCTGTGCGCCAGGTGCCTTTGGGCTTCTGTGCACCAACAGCCTTCCCAAAGCCAGATGCTGCCACGCCTCCTGCCCTCCAGTACTTTTTTGATGATACAGTTTGGCCTACCTCTAACACAATATTTATAATGGTTAAAGTTACATGTCAGCTTGACTGGGTCACAGGGTGCCCAGACATTTAGTCAGACATTATTCTGGGCGTGCCCATGAAAGTGTTTTTGGATGAGATTAACACGTGGATAAATTGGCTTATTAAAGCCGATTGTTCTCCCCGGTGTGGGTGGGCCACACTCAATCAGTTGAAGCCTTGAATAGCACAGAAAGGCTGACTCCACCACTAATAAGAGCAAACTCCTTCTCCCTGACTACCTTCTAGGTAGTCAGGATTTCAATTTCTTCCCCCCTTTGGACTCAAACTGAAATACTGGCTTTCTTGCATCACTGAGCCTACCAACTTTCAGACCATAACTTATGCCATCAGCAACCCTGGGTCCCCTGTCTGCCGACTGCAGGTCAGTCCCCACAATCACATGAGGCAAATCCTGATAATCAATCAATCAACCTCTGTCTCTTTACATGTGTGCATGCATGTGCACACACAAACACACATATACCCCCTGCTCATTCTCTTTTTCTGGACAATGCTAATATTATCTCAAACTTTGAACTCAAAGGAGTAAAGAAAATGGTCTTAATGGATACGATAGACACTACAGATCAGCTACCAAAAAGCTATTCACAGCTTCTTCTCCCTTATCTTTTTCTGGTATAAAGGCTGAAAAGCCAAAATTCTGTTTCCTCACCTCTTTTACAGCTGCAGGAGTATATGACACAGCTCTGACCCATAAGATGCAGGTGGAAATCCCCAGGAGAGTTTCCCTTTTTTCTTTGCCTTTTATCGCCCCTTGTTTTTCCTGTATAGAGCTTGGATGCAATGACTGGGGCTTGAGGGCAGCAATCATCCTGGGGCCATGAAGACAAAAGCTTATGCTAGGGCTGTCTAAGGAGGAAGACAGAAGGATTCTGGGTCTGTGATGAGACCTACCAGTAGCTGCTCTCATGTTGGGCTGCTTCTCTAGAATTATTGAGAAAAACATATTACACTTACTAAAGCCCATTTTCTTTGGGTTATCTGTTATTTGTAGCTAAACTCTTTCCTATTATTTCAGCCCATATTTCAACTATAACAATAAGCCAAAAGTGAACATGACCTGAGTTTTAATCAAATAATCACTCAAAAAAACAACAGAGGGTCTGCCATATAGATGGCATGTGGGCTTGCATGCACAGTCATTAAGTCATGTCCGACTCCTTGAGATGCCATGGACTAGCCCACCAGGATCCTCAGTCCATAGCATTTTCAGGCAAGAATACTGGAGTGGGTTGCCATGCCCTTCTCCAAACTGGCAGGTAAGAGGCACTAAGTGCAACAGCCTTCCCATCTCCAACCAAGGATGCTGATGGGATGCTAGCTTGCTCCCAGCCATTCCAGGTTAAACTCTGAGGAGGAATTCCAGGGGATCTCTGATTTCTGGAATGCTTGTGAATGGCAAACCATAAACACTAAATTAGACTGAAGCTTGGGGAGCTATCAGCAATGAATCCAACTTTTCCCATTCCATTCATTTATTTCTATAATCTATGCTTTTTTTTAAACTAATACTTTTTTTTTTTTTACTATATGATGGGCATGGTTATGGCAAATTAAAGTATCAGACTGATCAAATTAATCAGAGTGTTTTCATTAATTCAAGATGGTGTTTCATTCAGAAGATACATCCTATTTAGCAAAACTTACCATTAACTGTTTTTTTAATTGGAGGATAACTGTTTTATGATACTGTATTGGTTTCTTCCATACAACAACATGAATCAACCATAGGTACACATATGCCCCCTGCTTCTTGAACCTTTCTCTCTATAAGCTATTTTTAATGAAAAACCAATCATGACCATTGACTTCTGCACCTTTAGAATGAGCTTATGGTCTCTTCTCATGGAGTGACAGCAGCTACCTTTCTCCCCTGATGTGGGCACCAGAAGCCACAGGTAGTTGTCACACAGTGGAAGGAGCACTAGGTTTATCCAAAGATTGGTGTTTGAGACTTGGCGCTACCACTTTCCCTTCATCCTATCCCACAGGCACAGCTCTGAACCTTTCCGAGTTCTGTTTCCTAATTTATGAGTCTTAAATTCAAATGAGATAATGATTACAAAAGAAATCCAACAAATATAAAACACTCGACAAAAGTAAGAGTTCATTAGACAACGTGGCTGTGTGCAAACTAACAGTAAATAGGTTCGGTGTCAGGAAAATATATGAGTAATATGAGAAAAGTTTATTTATTATCTTTACGGCATTTATTTTGACTCTTCATTTCTCAGAAAGTAAAAGTTGCTGGATAAGGAATCTCCATCTGATGAAGTATTGCAGCAGAAAGGGTTATAGGAGGAACTTTAAAGAAATAAAAACTAGATAAAACTTGGTGTATTTACTACTGAGCAATAACTGTTACCACTCATATCTTAATTAGCCTTCTTGCTATAGGCTCTAATAGCACTCTGGCCTCCAACATCTTTTCAATTACATGTTTTATACCCATATTCCTTCTAGACTCCATAGATTGTTACCTGAGATTAAACTGCTTGTTGCCTGGTGGTTGGTAAGAGTTCCAGGAAATAAAATATATGCGGTGCAATGAGTTATTTTATTTACCTTTGTTTCCTAGTATGCACTGAGAGTCATTTACTTTTGGGTTAATGGGAAATAAAAGCAGAGTTCTCTGCAAAATCATGGGGATATTGCCTGGGTGGTGTTTCAAGCTGGTTGCATACCACATACCTTGTCCTGGGTTTGACATCGGAAACAGTCACAGTCAAAGCAGTACTGGTCCCTCAGCTGCTTCCTGCGCTCCTCGCTGGTCATCAGCATATCCAGGTAGCAGATGGTGAGCTGCGGAGGCCAGACAGAGGGAGGCGTCACATGGCTGCTGTGCCCACCTTCTTTAACAAACGGCTATTACTTCAAGTTGTTAAAATAAAACGTGTTTTAGTTACATACCAGAAAGTGTGAGGAGATGCTTCTTACAGTCTCTCCACTCAAATAATCACATGTAAAATTTTTTAAGGCATTACCTTCCAGTCTTTGTTAGGTATATCATGCATTTAATATTTTAAAGGACTGGGCTCATCAACTCTATGTACTTTTGCACATTTTATTCACTAAACAGAAAATATCCAGAGCTGTTTATGTTTGGTATTAGTAAGTTTTGGTGATACTTTCTGTAACCACTGGCAATCAGAGAAGCCATATTAATCCTGGCAATCAAATGGATAGCAGATTATGTAGCCAGATCGCTCTTAAATCCTACTCAATTCTATAGCTGTTTCATGGAACTTAGGCTCAACCAGATTTGGACTGTTGGAAATGAGGAGACAGTTCTTTCACTTGTGAGGATTTAAAAAGATGGAACACTTTCCAGATAGGGAGAATTTAATGTCAGGATGCGATCACTGATGAAGGTAACTAACTTGACTTCCTTGAACCCTTTTAATTATAATAACTATGCCCTGCCTTGAGTTTTAAGACAGATTTTTCACTCTCCTCTTTCACCCTCATCAACATTCAAAATGCTAAGATTATGGCATCTGGTTCCATCACTTCATGGCAGATAGAAGAGGGGAAAGTGCAACCAGTGACGGATTTTATTTTCTTGGGCTTCAAAATCACTGAGGACAGTGACTGCAGCCATGAAATTAAGAGACACTTGCTCCTTGAAAGGAAAGCTATGACAAACCCAGATAGTGCATTAAAAAACAAAGACATTACTTTCATACAGTGAAAGCTATGGTTTTTCCAGTAGTTATGTACAGATGTGAGTTGGACCATAAAGAAGGCTGAGTGCCAAGAACTGATGCTTTCGAATTGTGGTGCTGGAGAAGACTCTTGAGAGTCCCCTGAACAGCAAGGAGATCAAACCAGTCAATGCTAAAGGAAATCAACCCTGAATATTCATTGGAAGGACTGATGCTGAAGTTGAAGCTCCAACATTTTGGCCACCTGATGTAAAGAGTTGACTCACTGGAAAAGACCCTGATGCTGGGGAAGACGGAAGGCAAAAGGAGAAGAGGGCAGCAGAGGAGGAAATGGTTAGATAGCATCACCGACTCAATGGACATGAATTTGAGCAAACTCCAGGAGACAGCGAAGGACAGGGAAGCCTGGCGTGCCATTGTGCATGGGGTTGCAAAGAGTTGGACACGACTTAGCAACTGAACAACAACATGCCTTGCACTGAATAGTGAAAGACCACAGGTGAGAGGGCACACTTGAGGGACTTTCCAGGTTTCTCTCTAGCCCTAGGTTTTCATTTCAAGATGCAGGTCTTTATGTAACATCAAGATGTTTAAACATTTCTTAGATCTCCTATCTACTGAAAGTATAATTCAAAACATACAAAATGGAACTCCAGATTTCCACAACCTTTCCCTCACAGCTGGAACATTCCTAGTCTCAGTTGACATTAATTCATCTTTTGTGTTATCCAAGTGGAGACCTTGAGGTCACCGCTGATTTCCCTTGCTTTCACTTTTCCCACTGAATCCACTAGGAAAGTCTGTGGGCTCATCCATAGAAATACATCCAGAACCACTCATGTTCTACCTTTTCCTCTTATTCCATCCTTGTCTGAGCCATCATCATCTCTTGCCTGTAATATGCAAGTCTCACCAGGCATCCCTGCTTCTCCCCTGAGCTGCCTGCACTCCATCCTCTAAACCAGAGTGATTCACTTAAAAGGTCAGTTGGATCAGATCTTTCCTCTCTTCTAAATGTTCCAACGGGTCCTCCTTTAGCTTGGAGCAAAAGCCAAGTCCTTACAAGGGATTCTCATAACACGACTCAAAGTGTGGTTCTACAGCGTGGATTACAGGTCTATGTTGAAGTGAGTACAGAAATGCAAAGGAAACATTTAGAAATTTTTACATCAGTCTGGTAAGAGAAATTTTATGTGGCTCTAATAATAAAATATTAGGCTCTTATTTTAAGTTCACTTTTCTAGTAATTCGTTTTCATTAAATCTTATAAAACTATCAGCTGACCATGGATTAAGGAAAAAAATAATAAAGAAACTGGTCCTTCATCCCAGGTAGTGAGGGCAGCAGTGGCTTCATAAAGGTCTGTTCCCATCTCCTCTCCCCTCCTGGCTGTTTCAGGCAGCGCAGCCCCACCAGGGTTTCACACACACACCTGCTTCAAGGCCTGCACATGGGAGCTTCCTCTGCCCTTCCCCCAGATCTACTATGGTGACCTCCCTCAGCTCCTTCGAGTTTCCATTAAAACCGACTTTCTCACTGAAGTCTAACCTTACTACCCCATTTATCTGGCTGCTCCAGGTCTTCAGCTGCAGCACGCAGGATCTTTAGTTGTGGCATGTGGGATAGAGTCCCCTGACCCAGGGCCCGCTTCCACTGGGAGCTCAGAGTCTCAGCCACTGGACCATGAAAGAAGTCCCCTTACAACCTTATTTAAAATAACAGCTTGACTCCCCCCTCACCCAAGGACTCTTAGTGTCCTCATCCTCTTCTAGTTTTCCTTTTTCTGTACCAGATCAGCTAGTGACACACTGCATAAATTATTTCTTTATTTGCTTTTATGTGTAGAAGTAATTAAGGGGGGTTGCCCTTTCACTTTTCACTTTCACGCATTGGAGAAGGAAATGGCAACCCACTCCAGGGTTCTTGCCTGGAGAATCCGAGGGAGAGGGGAGCCTGATGGGCTGCCATCTATGGGGTCACACAAAGTCGGACACGACTGAAGCGACTTAGCAGCAGCAGCACCTGTGTGGTGGGGGAAGAAGTGGATAGCAAAGAAGGAGGAGGCAGGATTATCCACTGAGGGAGATGACAAACACTCCCTAGAGTGGAACATGCCATGTGGCTTTCTGAGACTTAAAAGAAAGCATCTCCTGTCTACAAAGCCTGATCTTTCCTGTCTGACAGCATGGTAGGGCAGGGGAGGCCATACCCCGACAGAAAACATGGCTTCGGGAGGCCTTGTTAAAGCGGTCAGTGGGGAAGAACGTCAAGTTCACCCTGGCCATCACCAGGGTGACAGAAGTCACAGCCTCAGCTGGCTGGCCCTCTATAAACCCTTCCCATGTGAGGCGGCTATAACATGCTGCTCCACAAGCAGAAAACAAGAGTGCCTGTCCTTAAGGAATGCACACTGATGTTACTGAATATCTACGATGTGCTGGGCACTCACCAGTGAAAACCAGCCTAGATCCATTTGGGAATTGCACCCACGTCTATTGATTCAGGCTGACACTCTTTTTACAGTAGCACGGCTCATGCCTCTGCTGGGGTGCTGGGTGGGGAAGAGGCTGGGGAGTAGAAATGCATCATGCGGGGTCTTCCATTGCAGCACACGGACCCTCTAGCTGTGTCGTGCTGGCACCAGAGTGAGTAGCCTCAGTGGTTGCGGCACATGGGCTTAGTTGCCTGTGGCATGTAGGATCTTTCCAGATGAGGGACTGAACCCATGTCCTGTGCACTGGCAGGCAGGTTATCGGAAAAGTCCCTACAACTCTAGTTCTCCATCCAGCCCAATGGCTCTTAGTCATCAGCCCCAAATATCAGGATTAACCAGTAGCAGTTATTGGGTGATTCCAACGTGCCCAGGGTGAAACCAACAAAACTAGGGCCTGTCTCACCAGAGAAATATGTTTGACAAACCTGAGTTTATTACAAGGGCCAAAACTCATGAGTGATCATGCCAGCCAGAGAATGGGCAGCAGGAGGCCAGTTATTTCACTTAACCCCAATAGAGAGACTCCTACGGCCTCCCTCAGTATCCTGTAACTGCCTGGAACCATTACCTAGACTGTGTAATGATCTTCCAGCTGGCCTCCCTGCTGGCTTTAGCCTATAGTACATCTTCTAAATTGCTTTAAGGGAGATCTTCCTAAAGTTCACATTTGATCACGTCATTTGTCTACTACACAAAGTTCTGATGGTTCCTCCTTGAATAGAGGATGAGGGTACACAAGGCTTCCCAAGCTGATTTTCTGTCTGCCTTTATAACCTCAAAATCCGCCCCATACCCTTTGGCAGTTTAGTTGCTCAGTCACGTCTGACTCCTGCAATCCCATGGACTGTAGGCCCCCCAGGCTCCTCTGTCCATGGGATTTCCTAGGCAAGAATACTGGAGTGGGTTGCCATTTCCTTCTCCAGGGGATCTTCCCAACCCAGGTTTAGAACCTGGGTCTTCTGCATTGCAGGCGGATTCTTTACCCTGCCCACTACCATCTTCCATAATTATGTATATCCAACATAACTATGTTGAAACAGTGTACACCATGCAATGTGTATGGTGTTGACCTTCACCGGCCAATGAATGCCCTTTCACCCATTCTCAGTCTGTTCAGAACTCTCTCCTCCTTCAGGCATGGCTCAAACAGGACTCCTCCAATGAAGAATGCCCCACACTTCTCCTTGGGCCTCTTTCACACCAGTGAAGTTTGCAAAATACACTATCAAAACTGAAGGTCTCAACAGTGAAAACATTTTTATCCATAATTTTTTGGAAAAAAAATCCAAAATACTAACTAGTGATGACAGCTAAATCATTCTATCAACCAGAGCTAAAAACCTTTATCAAAGACTCACTGACTCACCAGTTTTAATGGAGATTCTGCTCACTCAGTATAGGGCTCATTTAGTGGGAAAATATATCTGAAACTTTGCCATTGAGCAGTGGATGTTTTAATGGCAAAGAACAGGATCACATTAAAATATTAATGCTACTGACCGCAGCTTTGCCATTTTAGTGCAGCTCTTATGGAAAATGCAGTATATCATTCCCAACATTAGAGTAATATCCTGAAAGATATTTGCTGGATATTTAATTTGTTGCTTACTTGAAAATTTCAAGGCAAAATGAATCCCTTTTACATGAAGCCCATCTTCTCATTATGTATTTCTGAGTGGATAATAAGATCAAATTAAAATTAGACTCTGTTTTCATTTCTCAAATTATACTGTCACAATTATAAATTTTTCTAATACTGGCTCTGAATTGAAAATAGACTTTGAAAAATCCTTCCTCTCTTGGAGTAGGATTGACATATACACACCACCATGTATAAAACAGCTCGTGGGAAGCTGCTATATAACACAGGAAGCTCAGCTCGGTGCTCTGCGATGACCTAGAGGGGGGATGGGGGCGGTTAAGAGCAAGGGTGTAGATACACACACACACACACACACACACACATATGGCTAATTCACCTTGTTGTATAGCAGAAACTAACACAAAACTGTAAAGCAATTGTGTGTGTGTGTGTGTGTGTGTGTGTTCAGTCATGTTCGACTCTTTCTGACCCCATGGACTGTAGCCCACCAGGCTCCTCTGTCCGTGGGATTTCACAGGCAAGAATACTGGAGTGGGTTGCCATTTCCTTGTCTGTAAAGCAATTATACTTCAATAAAAATAAATAAATAAAATCTTTTTAAAAGAAAAAGAAAAATCCTTCCTCTCTTTAAAATCAAACTTAAATGCTAATCATGTCTCTGGTCTTTGCCACAACCTTGTAGCCAGTTTTCAAATTCTGCTAATTCTCAGTTCAGTCAGTTCAGTCACTCAGTTGTGTCTGACTCTTTGCGACCTCATGGACTGTAGCACACCAGGCTTTCCTGTCCATCATCAACTCCTGGAGCTTGTTCAAACCCATGTTCATCAAGTCGGTGATGCCATCCGGCCATCTCATCCTCTGTCGTCCCCTTCTCCTCCTGCCTTCAATCTTTCCCAGTATCAGAGTCTTTTCCAATGAGTCAGTTCTTCCCATCAGGTGGCCAAAGCATTGGAGCTTCAGCTTCAGCATCAGTCCTTCCAAGTCAGGGTCAGTTTCCTTTAGGATTGACTGGTTTGATCTCCTTGCAGTCTAAGGGACTCTCCAGAGTCTTCTCCAGCACCAAAGTTCAAAGGCATCAATTCTTCAGCATTCAGCTTTCTTTATGGTCCAGCTCTCACATCCATACATGACTACTGGAAAAACCATAGCTTTGACTAGACGGACCTTTGTTGGCAAAGTAATGTCTCTGCTTTTGAATATGTTGTCTAGGTTGGTCACAGCTCTTCTTCCACAGAGCAAGTGTCTTTTACTTTCATGGCTGCAGTCACCATCTGCAGTGATTTTGGAACCAAGGAAAAAGGCTGTCACTGTTTCCATTGTTTCCCCATCTAATTGCCACAAAGTGATGGGACCAGATGCCATGATCTTCGTTTTTTGAATGTTGAATTTTAAGCCAACTTTTTCACTTGCCTCTTTCACTTTCATCAAGGGGCTCCTCAGTTCCTCTTCACTTTCTGTCATAAGGGTGGTATCATCTGCATATCTGGGGTTATTGATATTTCTCCTGGCAGTCTTGATTCCAGCTTGTGCTTCATCCAATCCAGCATTTTCCATGATATATTCTGCATATAAATTAAATAAGTAGGGTGACAATATACAGCCTTGACATACTCCTTTCCCAATTTGGAACCAGTCCATTGTTCCATGTCCGGTTCTAACTGTTGCTTCTTGACCTGCATACAGATTTCTCAGGAGGCAGATCAGGTGGTCTGGTATTCCCATCTCTTGAAGAATTTTCCACAGTTTGTTGTGATCCACACAAACGCTTTGGTGTGGTCAATAAAGCAGAAGCAGATGTTTCTCTGGGACTCTCTTGCTTTTTCTATGATCCAGTGGATACTAAAGGAGTCACATGCATGTGTGTGAGCATGCCTGCTCAGTCACTCAGTCATGTCCGACTCTTTGACACTATGGACTGTAGCCTACCGGGTACTCTGTCCATGGGATTCTCCAGACAAGAATACCAGAGTAGGTTGCCATTTTCTACTCTAGCGGATCTTCCCAACCCACAGATTAAACCCATGTCTCAAACCCTGCATTGGTAGGGGAATTCTTTACCACTGAGCCACCTGAGAAGACCTAAGGAGACACAGCAAGACACAACTGCCCGTGCTCATGAAGCTCGTTGCCGAATGAAGTCACTAAAAGAGCCAGGATAAATGCCAAAGAAATATTAATAACCACTCTAAGAGAGGTCTCAGAGAAAAGAATCTTATAATTTGAGAAATCAGGAAACGTTTTATAGAAGAGATGATATTTGAGGGGTAAATAACATTAAGAAGGTAGAAATGCTGGGAAGACAGAGCCAGTGAACAGAGAAACTGTATAATGGTAGGAAAACATTTATTTTCTGAACAAACTGGTATAAAAAGTACTTATGGGGACAATTCTCTCTGTTGAGAAGCCGTTTTGATAGGGACTGTAGGGGGAGATATCTGAGTCTACAGGGCAGATGCCGAGCAGAAAACTACTTTGTGTGAGGCAAGAAGAAGGATTTGCTTGTTGCTTCAGAGATGGAAAGTAAAGGAAATGAAATAAGCACTAAAAGACGGTGTTTTTCAACTAAATGAAAACTAACCAAGGAGAATAATTGGCAGCCAAGCCTAGAAAACAAGATATGAAGAAATTTGTTGTTTCTGAGAAGTCCAGTTGTTTCTCATAGTTCTCCTGTTTGCTTGTCAAGTTACCTATTTTTTTTAAATTTAATAAAACAACAACAACATTATCAAAAGGCAGCCATTGCTCAGCTCCCAAACTAATGTTGTTGAAAATGGACAGCAGTCCCCTTCTTCCCTGGCTTGAAGTCACATATGGTCTAAGGAAAAAAAATCTAAATTCCACATATTGTTGACAGATATCCCCATGTACCTACTACACCAATCCTAAACACTGGAAATTCAATTAAGTGGCTGATAAGAGACAGCTTATTCAGTCGCAACTCAGTTTGGAGGCAGTCTTATCAAAGCCAAATCCCTGTCTACATAAAATATGGTACCTCTGAGTTTAGGTTTTATTGGCTGAATGCTGCATAAATGCAATAAAAGCTTATGATAGTCTGTTTTCCTTGCAGTAAATATCCACTTTAGCAAATTGGAAGGTAGAGGGAAACTGGGTTCTAAAAAGCATAAATATCTATAACCCAGAATTCAGAGTAGGCACTGTGCAAACTCTGTCAGGCTTGGGTTCAACAGTGCTGGAGTAGCCCATCCACAGCTGTCTTATGAGTCTTTGGACTTCTGAGAAGGGTCCTCATCAAAAGAGGCTGGCTGGGCAGCCTGCAGAACTGGAAAGGTCAAGGCCAGTTCAGTGCTGGAGGTCATACTTCCTGTCCTCTATTCCCTTCACATCTTTGATTGGACAGTTACTCTGAGAAGCTGACGCTGATAGGTTTGTAAAGGCCCAATGGCAACCTGAAAGAATATAAACCTGTTTGCTTTCTTAACACAAAGGTAAAAATGAATCATCCTTGAAATGTAATTAACGGCCTTGGGAGTAAGTAAACCCTTGAGATCTCTCACAAGCTTGGGCTGACCTCTCTGACTACAAAAGGATGACCACTTGCAGAGATGCAAGAGGCCGATGGACTGTCATATGCACAAAACACACACACTATCACACACACATACACGTCTCTCCCACACACATATGGTAGGAACTTTTCATCATCCAGGAAAATGATGATTAAAAAAAAAAAGTTAGCCCACCTATATCTGGAAGTAATGATGGTTAAATTAGTCTCTGGGCAGAGGTATTCTTTTTTAGTTAATTTTTTATTGGAGTATAGTGGCTTCCCCGGTGGTTCAAATAGTAAAGAATCTGCCTGCAATATGGGAGACCTAGGTTCAATCCCTGAGTTGGAAGGATCCTCTGGAGGAGGGCATGGCAACCTACTCCAGTATTCTTGCCTGGAGAATCCCTCCAGACAGAGGAGCCTGGTGGGCTACAGGCCATGGGGTTGCAAAGAGTCAGACATGACTGAGCAACTAAGCACAGCACGGCACATAGTTGCTTACAATGTTGTGTTAAATTCTTCTGTACAGCAAAATGAATCAGTTGTAGGTATACGTATGTACAGCTGATTTGTTTTGGACTGTCTTCTCATTCAGGTCACCGTAGTGCATCAATGGATGAATGGATAAAAGGGATTTGATATTTACATACAATGAATATTATTCAGCCACGTAAAGGAATGAAATGGGGTCATTTAGAGAGACATGGATGGACCAAGAGAATGTCATACAGACTGAAGTAAGTCAGAAAGAGAAAACAAAATATCGTATATTAACACATATATGTGGGTAGAGGTATGTGTGTGTATATATGTATATATATATATTTTCTTCAGCAGAAAGACAATGAAAAGCTGCCCTTCAGGCACAACTGGTTTTAAAGGAAAAAGAGGCCAGCCAGTGGGAAACATGGGTTCCTTACCTCCTCTCCCGCCTCAACGTCTCGGACTGCACGCAGCAAGAGGTGGGGCCCGTTGAACACAATCGAACAGTTGGGGTCACAGCTGTGATTGAGCAAAGACATACTGGAGAAGAGAAAAAAAAAAGGAGAATACTGTGGCTCAGTAGACAGAATCAAACATCTATATTTAACAACTATAATGGAAAAAGACACTTTAATTTAGGGGTGGAGGGACGGGTAGGGTTGACAGTGTACCAGGGATTGAGTCCTCTGGGGGCACTAACCTGCTTCCCATGAAGTGAAAGGCTCCCTGGGTGAAAGCTCATTAGGGAAGTTTGTCAATAAACTTTAGGGGATGGGGAGGTGGCTCACTAGGTACCAGCTACTAAGGCGACCCAACATGAAGATGGGGGAAAACAAACTGCCTTGCAAAGGAAAAATTTCTGAGGAAAAGGGATACCTTATTTACTTCTGAGGTAAGTAGGAAGTAGCCAAAATACCCCTGAACTTCCCACTCAGGATCACATTTGTTGAACTCCTTCGGTGGAACTGTCAACTTCACTAGAACACATGCAACCATGTCGCAGAATAATTAGAAGTACTTCCTCTTCAACAGAATGTTGAGATTATCTCACTACCAAAACCCTCATGCATTCCAGGCCGTGGCCAAGCCATTTCATTACCTTGGAGGAATACCTTTTACTTTTGGGGAAGGGAATGTATTTAAGCTGCCACCACATTTGATAATAATTAGAAATAACTCTAAGTGGGTATTCACTATGTAGAAAGCACCTTCTTAGCACACGATCATGTTGATCAAATTTCATCACCACAATAATCTTACGAGAGTCATTTATTGCTCCACACCACAGACCTGTGGTTTATAACACATGAGAAATAAGAAGCTGACTTCTCAGATTCACAGTTAATTATAAGAAAAGACCCTCTTTGTATCTGGACACTAATAGTCTGAAAACAAAATGAAACTCAGAGTGCTCGTCAAAGGAGAATCTAGCAGCTGAGCAATACAGATCACCTGGGTGAGAGCTGGAGAGAGCTCTTTGGGAGACCAGAGCCTACGAGGGTTCCACCTCGTGGAGCACTGGGGTTCAGAGGAGGCTGAGCCAAAAGACAAAATGGACCCAACTGGTGCATTACAGCATGTCTGGTATAATAATCATCTGATCAGCCCAGAAGGCTAGGAATAAGATCAGGGCAGGGTGGTTTACTAGCACTCGCAACCCCTAACTTTTTCTTAATGTTGGGGTGGTTTTTTTTTTTCTTTTTGGTCATGCCCTATAGCATGTGGGATCCTAGTTCCCTGACCAGTGATCAAACCCACACCCTCTCTGCTGGAAGCACACAGCCTTAACCACTGGACCACAGGGTAGCCCTCAACACAATTCCCAACAAGAATTTAGGTCTGAGGTCTGCCTCTCCATTAATAGCATAGAATATAATGTGGGGTTATAACACTGTTTTCTTTAAACTTCACATTTTTCATTTTTCTTGTAATTTATCATTAAGTTTCAAGCTTAGCTCTCAAACCAGCTGCATGTAATAGCCTTTCTAACTACTTTTAAAAGGTTGGAGAGCTGGGTGGGAATTAAAGAGGCTTCTTCCAGTAAATGAAATAGCATCCACCCTACCTAGGATACAGGCCAACACCAACTTCCTGCATCTCCGCATTACAGATGGTGAAAGAGTTGCAGATCACCTGTAAAAACAAGAGGGGAACAGTCAGGATTACCTGTCACCTAAGAAACCTCATAGGCAAAAGAACACGAATTGTCGAAATAAAATGCAAGAGCCTTTTAGTAGCTGCTTTGGAAAGACTCAAGCCAAACATGGATACTCTTCCATTTGTAAAAGAACAGGTCTGGGACATATTTTCCTTAAGTTTGAGAACTGATGACATATGGATAATCTTTAAAAACAATATTTTTCTGTCAGTATCATGGTGACACAATAAAAAGGTCATGATATGATGCATGAAAATCTAAATAGTATGTAGTGTATAAAGAAGGCTGAGTGCTGAAGAATTGATGCTTTTGAATCGTGGTGCTGGAGAAGACTCTTGAGAGGCCCTTGGACTGCAAGGAGATCAAGCCAGTCAATCCTAAAGGAAATCAACCTGAATAGTCATTGGAAGGACTGATGCTGAAGCTCCAATACTTTGGCCACCTGATTTGAAGAGCTGACTCACTGAAAAAGACCCTGATGCTGGGAAAGAATGAAGGCAGGAGGAGAATGGGTGACAGAGGATGAGATGGTTGGATGGCGTCACCAATTCATTGGACATAAGTTTGAGGAAACTCTGGGAGATAGTGAAAGACAGGGAAGCCTGGTGTGCTGCAGCCCATGGGGTCACAAGGAGCTGGACACAATTTAGTGACTGAACAACTATGCAGTGTGTGATCCTGTTCTTTAAATATACACACAGACAGACATATGTATATTTTATATATAAAAATATATATATAATTTGTATACATTAAAAAAAGAACTTACCACCACCACCACCACCACCACAACAAAATCCTCAGGCTTAAACCACCACAATCTAATCCTTTCCATCAAGTATTCAAAATTCAGAATGCAAATAATCTATTTACTGAGAACCAGAGTCTCACCATGCTAGATTTTTCACGCAAACAAACTGCCTACAGTTTCTGAATGTCACTGTGTATCTGGGGAGTAACAGCAACTTGTCTTTTATTCCTACAAAGGGTGAAGTACATCCTGAGTAAGTCTGCGATCCAAGCTGATGACCAACCATATGAGCACAAGAAGTAATTCAATCAGGCTATGTACAGCACTGACTTGGCACATGGAACCCCACACTGAGTGTACAGCATGGTCCTATATCCTATGAGGCGATGGGGCAAAAGAAATAAAAGATATAATCACTGCACTTGGGGAACTGAAAACCTACGGAAGGGCATGTAGAACCACGGAAAGAGCAATGGACTTAGAAAATCTAGAGCCTGGCCATAAATCCTGCCTCAGGTAGGTATTAGGGATAGAACAAGAAAGAAAAAGAATTCCTGCCTTAATAGAGCTTAAGTACTAGCAGGGAAGAGATAAATATTTGATAGAAAAATGACACATGTGGATAAATGCTAAGAAAGAAATAAAGTAAAAGGGCAGAAAAAGGTGTTCAGGAAGGTTCTTTAGGACAATTAAGTTCTTAGGAACAATTAAGTTCCTTCCAGAAATCTGAACTCTGCAAATGAACATGTGTGTATCTGGGTGATGATGGTTCATGTCACAGCAAGCGCAAAGGCCCTGAGGTGGGAATGCTCCTATCTCAGGTACAAAAAAAAAAACAGCAAGAAGGCTGATATGGCCAAAGCAGAGTAGGTAAGAAGAGAGGTGAGATATGAGATCAGAGAGGTAGCTAGATCATATAGGGACTTATAGCCATGCCTGGATTTTACTGTAAATGAGACAGAAAGCCACTGTGTTTATTCTGACCAAGGATTGATTGGATCTGATTTCTGTTTTGAAAGAATCACCCTGGCTGGTCTGTAGTGAATGGCTATAGAAACTCACAACTGGAAGTAGGGGAAATAGTTAGGAGACCAAGCCAGTAGCCCAGGCAAGAGATGATGGTGGCATGGAGGTTGGTAGCTGTAGAAACTGGGAGAAGCAGGTGGTACTGCCAATGGATTGCTTATGGAGATGAAAAGAGCCAAGGATAATGTTTGAGTATGGGGCCTGAACAAGATTGCCATTGCCCTATCTGTGAAGAAGACTGTGAAAGGAGCCAGGGTTGGTTACTGGAGTTGGGAGGAAGTCCAGTGGCTTTGTTTTAGCGATGCTAAACTTGAAGTGACCTATTAGACATCAAGCCAAGACTAAGAATGAGCAATTGGGGTTCAGGGAACAGTTAGGGCTGGACATTGACACTCAGGACAAAACAGAACAAAACCCATCAAGAAGAAGACAGAAAAGGCCACTACAGACTTGAGATGAACCAGTGGCTACAGAGGGATCTGGTTTGTTGTTATAAAGTTTCTGCAAAGGAAAAAGCAGTGATAGGAATGTCTCTAAATCAGCTTTACGTGAAGGAACATAAAGTATGAAAAAGCATTCAGTCCTTTTAGTCTCTTTCACTGTTCCAAAGAGCTCTTAGATGAAATCTAGTGCAACCTATCATGATTTGGCATTTTTCCTCTACAATTCTGATAACACTGCAGTTTTAAGTCAGGAAATAAATTGGTGTACATATACATACTTTAGACACACACGCATTAAATTGCTGTAAGGGCATCTGTTTCATATTAAGCTGCAACAGTGTACTGCCTATACATATTTATGCATAAAATGGATGTTAAAAATACAGGACAAAAGATCCTGTACTTTGTTTTTGAAACTTCATAAATATTTTTAAATGGGTATGAATCTTTTAGGGGGAAATATACGTTAGAACATCTATTTTAAATGTGTAATCAGGACTTTACCTAAAACAATTCACCAATGAAAAGCCAGGTCAAACAAATGTAATTTACTAAGTTTTGAATCAAACCAAAATTAAAATTTTTTTCTCAACTATAAAGAAACTGAAAGGTTTTTTTTTCCAAAAGAGGCATTCTGATGGAATTTTTAAAAAGGACAAGCTAACAAGGGGAAATATCAACTTGGCTCTCTCTTACTTCAGGAAATTCTTACTGATCCCAAGACTTAGCTGACTTTTGCTTATCTCTTTAGCAGCATTTATCGTACTGAATCATTTATCCATTTACTTGGCACAACTAGATCATGAAATACTCAGAGGGCAGTGATCGAGTTTCATTCACCACTGTATCTCCCTCCCTAGCACAGTGCCTGGCACGTGGAAGACACTAAAAAACATTTTTTTCCAATAGATGGTTGCTTGGGTGTAGACCTCAGCATGCCCAGAGAGGCATTATCCAAATAGGGCATGAGAAGATGCCAGAAACAAATCAAAAGCATCCTGTGGGTGTGAAGAAGGGGATATGGATGTAATTCTGTACCATGAAAAAGAATAAGCAGAAGTTAACCTTCCATCTCTCTTGTCCTTAGGCATCCAACTTTCATATTTTCTGCTCATATTTCTTTGTCCTTTCTTTCTCTTTATTCCAGCTCACTTTTGTCTCATCCTCTTTTCTTTCAGTTCAGTGAAGGGGAAGGCGGTAGTATATATCAGAGGAGCATTAAGGACTTGTTTAATTCTCTGCTTAAAACGCCAGAGGTCCAATACACTCAGCACAAAATATGCATTTGGAAAACGAACGAACCAGTGAATAGATAAGTGATAGTCCTTCTCTTTTCCTTTCACTTCTCTTCCATCTTTTCTTTTTATTCTTTATTTTCTTCCCTCCCTGTCCTATTTTCACTATTATCCATCTGCCACCATCTCTCATTCTGTCCCACTCCACAATAAGCAGGACTGTTTTAAACTTTTATTTAACAAATTCTTAACAAGTCCCTCATTTGTATTCTGAGAGGTGTTATGTGCTAGTGTTACTGAGCTAGCAAACAAAAGGTTTAATTTTTTGCATACAACTACTTTTATTAAAAAATATTGGTTCCACTCAGTAATATGTGATTTAATAAAAGTGTTACAGGAATTCTTTTGACATATATAACTGATAGCAATGGTGGACATGAGTTAGCCCTCAGGTTTTATCATTTTTGCATGAAATAATAGGTAGATAATATTTCCATATGTGCACTACTAAAATCTGAAAAGAATTCCTCTTTATACCAAGAGATAAAAGAATGTATATGGAGCCAAAACTTAAAGTTTAAAAATTTTCCAAAATATTATCTCTATATAAAACATTTTCTTAGGAAATTAAACAGGTTAAACAATCAATGAGTAAATATTTCACACTATAGAAAAGCCTATTAATGGAATTATTTCTAAGAAAGCAATTAGGTTAAAAAAGTATTTTTTAAAAACTAAGCTTGAGTATTACTGTAAAAATATTTCCCATGACATGAAGCTAAAACATACATTTAAAGTATTTTGTAATTACTGAATGTAACATTATGTGTACTCTTTAGCCATGGAACATCTCTATTTTGTAAAAACAACAACAAAAACTAAAGTGAACTTTAAAATAGTCTATAAACCAAATTCTTAAGTCATTTTGTTCATGTTCCAGAACCTGACATTTTTGTTTTAAAAACTTCTCTGCAGCAATCAATACCACTTATTTAAATTTCAAATCTTTTGGTCAAGTTTTCTGAACTAGAAGCCTTCTATTATAGTGCCAGACAAATGAAGATGTTTGAGACACAAGGGAAAATCACCAGCATAATGGCTTTTAATGGCAAAGCTGAACAGCTATAAGAGAGCTTACCACCGATTCAGAACACAGTAATTCTACACCCTAACAGGAGAAGCCATCCACTTCCCAGCCGCCCCCACCCAGCCCAATTACGGATTTTTACAAAGAACTGAGTCTTGTGTGCAAGTAGCTTTAGCTGGTTTCTAGCCTACTTCAAAGAATGCTTTCAATTTCAAAATATATAAATTTTAAAACACATTTAAACATAAGGGAACTCAGTTTCTGAACCGAATATAAAGTGGTTTCCTCAAAGACCATCTGCATCTCCTTAAAAATGTCTCTATTTGAAGCATAAATAGAATGCTCACGACACAGGACTTTTGACACATAGAGTTTATTAATTAGAGTACCTTTTCAAAAGGAAGCTTACTGCACTTAGTTTTATTAAGCTCTGTGGACAGAAGGAAAGGAAGAAGAGTAGGCAGGTATGAAAACCAAAAGCAGGGGTTTTCATTTAAAATAACGGCCCTCCCCGCTACTCCTTGAACTAGCAATTCTCTGACTTCACAAGCAAGATAAGCATTTTAGTCAGGGAATATTATTCTCTTTCCATAGAATATGATATTTTATTGAATAGAGAATTCTTTCCAAACCTTCTCATGAGCCTTAAGAGATTAAAATCTTTATTTCTTGCTCCCTCCTATCTTCATGGCAAACGTTTATCCCTCTTTCATGACTCAAAGCAGGCCTTTCCTAATACCTCCCTCCCTCCTTTGGTCACTCGCTGACAGTCTTTTCCTAGCCTTGAAGATGAAGGTTTTGCAGTCTCCAGACCGGAAGAACAACGGGAGGAGACCAGGCTGCGGAAGAAGATTTCTCAAAAGACAAAATCATAAATTCCAGGATCCACAAGTGTTCCCCAGGCTTACAACAGTAAGGATGGTTGTGACATCTGTTTCAATTAGGATTTTTAACAATCAATATACAAGACAAGCACTGCAATGTATTTGCCCTTTATCAGGAAGTAGCTGGCGAGCCTCCGTGTTGTGTTGTGAGTGGGCTGTAAGGAGGTGGGGGCAAACCAGTCTGCTTGAGATCCCATCACTGAGCCATGTCTCTGCTGCACTGCAAGCTCCGTGGAAGTCTGACATTATAGTGTTTACTAATGTGCTACTTCATTTGCAAACCTAATGGACCACTGGTTAAAGACAGCAAGCAAGGATTGCAAGGAGGAACACAAAAATAATAATTTTATAAATAAATTATATAAATAATTCTATAAATCTGATTCAAGATGTTCCATCTAACGACTCTGATCTGGTTGAAATTCTTACATAGCACCTCCAGACATTTCTAGCGTTTAGAAAATGTTAGACAGAGAAAGTATAATGAGTACATAATCTTACTTTTAGCAGGTGACATGAACTCTATTAAAGTCTTGTGCATGCTGTGCTGAGCCGCTTCAGTCGTGCCCAACTCTGTCCACTTGCAGTATGTTATTTGTCACCTAAAACCTTCTCTCTTGCTTCATCACTTAGAACGTGAAAATTGTGAAATCTAATCTAACTGGATTCTGAAAAGTAAATGATAGTAATGACAAACATCAGGTCATAAAATCACGATACTGTCTAAGGCCAAACCAAAAATACTCATTTAAAAATCTAGACACCTATGGTCAATTAATCCACAACAAAGGAGGCAAGATTATACAAAGTCGGAAAGATAGTCTCTTCAACAAAGGGTGCTGGGCAAACTGGATGGCTACATGTAAAAAAATGAAATTAAATCATTCCTTAATACCATATACAAAAATAAGCTCAAAATGCATTAAATGCCTAAATGTTAGACTGGACACTACAAAACTCTTAAAAAAGAATATAGGAAGAACACTCTCTGATATAAATCGCAGCAATTATCTTTTTCAATCTGTCTCCTAGAATCATGGAAATAAAAACAAAAATAAACAAATAGGACCTAATTAAACTCAAAAGTTTTTGCATAGCAAAGGAAACAATAAACAAAACTAAAAGACAACCCACAGATTGGGAGAAATTATTTGCAAATGATGTGACCGACAAGGGCTTAGTCTCCAAAATTTATAAATGGCTCATGAGGATTAACTTCATCAAAACAAACAACCCATCCAAAAAGTGGGCAGAACCTAAACAGACATTTCTCCAAAGAAGATATGCAGATGGCCAAGAGGCACATGAAAACATGTTCAACATCGCTAGTTATTAGAGAAATGCAAATCAAAATTAAAATGAGATATCCCTCAGTTCAGTCACTCAGTTATGTCCGACTCTTTGTGACCCCATGGACTGCAACACCCCAAGCTTCCCTGTCCATCACCAATTACTGGAGCTTCCTCAAACTCATGGCCATTGAGTCGGTGATGCCATCCAACCATCTCATCCTCTGTTGCTCCCATTCTCCTCCTGCCTTTCAATCTTTCCAAGCGTCAGGGTCTTTTCCAGTGAGTCAGTTCTTCCCATCAGGTGGTCAAAGGATTGGAGTTGCAACTTCAGCATCAGTCCTGCCAATGAATATTCAGGACTGATTTCCTTTTGGACTGACTGGTTGGATCTCCTTGCAGTCCAAGGGACTCTCAAGAGTGTGCTACAATACCAGAGTTCAAAAGCATCATTTCTTCGGTGCTCAGCTTTCTTTATAGTCCAACTCTCACATTCATACATGACTACTGGAAAAAACATAGCTTTGACTAGATGGACCTTAGTTGGCAAAGTAATGTCTCTATTTTTTAGCATGCTCTATTTTTTTGGCCATAGTTTTTCTTCCAAGGAGCAAGCGTCTTTTAATTTCATGGCTGCAGTCACCATCTGCAGTGATTTTGGAGCCCCCCAAAATAAAGTCTGTCACTGTTTCCAATGTTTCCTCATCTAACTGCCATGAGGTGTTGAGAAAGGATGCCATGATCTGTTTTCTGAATGTTGAGTTTTAAGCCAACTTTTTCACACTCCTCTTTCAGTTTCATCAAGAGGCTCGTTAGTTCTTTTTTGCTTTCTGCCATAAGGGTGGTGTCATCTGCATATCTGAGGTTATTGATATTTCTCCCAGCAATCTTGATTCCTGCCTGTGCTTCATCCAGTCCGGCATTTGGCATGGATATCCCTCACACCAGTCAAAATGACCAGCATTAAAAAATCCACAAACAATAAATGCTGGAAAAGGCATGGAGAGAAGGGAATCCTTCTACATTGTTGGTGGGAATATATATTGGTACAGCCACTATGGAGAACAGTATGGTGGTTCCTTAAAAAACTAAAAACAGAACTACCATCAGTTCAGTTCAATTGCTCAGTCGTGTCTGACTCTTTGTGACCCCATGAATCACAGCACGCCAGGCCTCCCTGTCCATCACCATCTCCTGGAGTTCACTCAGACTCACGTCCATCGAGTCCGTGATGCCATCCAGCCATCTCATCCTCTGTCGTCCCCTTCTCCTCTTGCCCCCAATCTCTCCCAGCATCAGAGTCTTTTCCAATGACTCAACTCTTTGCATGAGGTGGCCAAAGTACTGGAGTTTCAGCTTTAGCATCATTCCTTCCAAAGAAATCCCAGGGCTGATCTCCTTCAGAATGGACTGGTTGGATCTCCTTGCAGTCCAAGGGACTCTCAAGAGTCTTCTCCAACACCACAGTTCAAAAGCATCAATTCTTCAGCGCTCAGCCTTCTTCACAGTCCAACTCTCACATACATACATGACCACAGGAAAAACCACAGCCTTGACTAGATGGACCTTAGTCGGCAAAGTAATGTCTCTGCTTTTGAATATGCTATCTAGGTTGGTCATAACTTTTCTTCCAAGGAGTGTCTTTTAATTTCATGGCTGCAGTCACCATCTGCAGTAATTTTGGAGCCCCAAAAAATAAAGTCAACCACTGTTTCCACTGTTTCCCCATCTATTTCCCATGAAGTGATGGGACCAGATGCCATGATCTTCGTTTTCTGAATGTTGAGCTTTAAGCCAACATTCCCTTTCATCAAGAGGCTTTTAGTTCCTCTTCACTTTCTGCCATAAGGGTGGTGTCATCTGCATATCTGAGGTTATTGACATTTCTCCTGGCAATCTTGATTCCACCTTGTGTTTCTTCCAGTCCAGCGTTTCTCATGATATTAGCCTGCAATTCCACTTCTGGGGGTATACTCAGAGAAAATCATACTTTGAAGAGATACATGCACTCCAGTGCATGTACATGCACTATATATATATATACATATATATATATACACACACACACACACACACACACACACACATATATATATATATAGAGAGAGAGAGAGAGAGAGTTCAGTTGGTACAAAATCTGCCTGTAATGCAGGAGACCCCTGAAATGCAGGTTCGATTCCTAGGTCGGGAAGATCCGCTGGAGGAGGGATAGGCCATCCTCTCCAGTATTCTTGGGCTTCCCTTGTGGCTCAGCTGGTAAAGAATCTATCTGCAATGCGGGAGACCTGGGTTTGATCCCTGGGTTGGGAAGATTCCCTGGAGAAGGGAAAGGTAACCCACTCCAGTATTCTTGCCTGGAGAATTCCATGAACTGTATAGTCCAGGGGGTTGCAAAGAGTCAGACACAACGGAGTGACTTTCACTTTCAGCATTAAAAAGAATGAAATAATGCTGCAGCACCATGGATGAACCTAGAGATTGTTATACTGAGTAAAGTAAGTAAGACAGAGAAGAAATATCCTATGACATCCCTTACATGGGGAACCTAAAAAGAAATGATACAAATTAATTTATTTAGAAAACAGAAACAAATTCACAGACTTAGAGAATGAACTTATGGTTGCTGGGGGGAAAGATGGCGAGAAGGGATAGTGAGGCAGTTTGGGATAGACCCATACACACTGCTCTATTTAAAATGGATAATGAGCAAAGACCTGCAGTAAAGCACAGGGAACTCTGGTCAATGTTATGTGTTAGCCTGGATGCGAGGGGAGTTCAGGGGATAATGGATATATATGGCTGAATTCCTTTGCTGTTCACCTGAAACTATCACAACATTGTTAATTGGCTATACCTCAATACAAAACATAGAGCATTAAAAAAAATGTGTTGATAAATAATGCTGTTTGGGTACAAAACTAACTTAAAGCAAATTTAACCATGCATACCACTTGTTCAATGGAAAAATTAAAAAATTGTCCTTGTGTTAAATGAATATTCATGTATGGATGTGAGTGTTGGACTATAAAGAAAGCTGAGTGCCGAAGAATTGATGCCTTTGAACTGTGGTGTTGCAGAAAATCCTTCAGAGTCCCTTGGACTGCAAGGAGATCCAACCAGTCAATCCTAAAGGAAATCAGTCCTGAATATTTATTGGAAGGAGTGATGCTGAAGCTGAAACTCTAATCCTTTGACCACCTGATGGGAAGAACTGACTCATTGGAATAGACCCTGATGCTTAGAAATATTGAAGGCAGGAGGAGAAGGGGATGACAGAGGATGAGATGGTTGGCTGGCATCACTGACTCAATGGACATGCGTTTGAGTAAGTGCCAGGGGTTGGTGATGGACAGGGAAGCCTGGCATGTCGCAGAGCCAGACACAACTGAGTCACTAAACTGAACTAAATGAATATTATTGATTTGGTAAATGTATTATTATACAACCCAGGTAATAAATAATCTTACTTAAGTAAACTACTTTATCACATCCCATATAACAATGTATTTGGAAATGTGTGCTTCTAAACCCTAGTACATTCAAGTACTGTTTCCACAACTTTAACAGTGTCTTTCACATTTCAAGCCGTGGTCACAAATAGTGTACCCTGGACATATAGAGGGCCTCCCCGGTGGCACTAGTGGTAAAGAGCCCGCCTGCCAAGGCAGGAGACATAAGAGATGCAGGTTTGATCCCTGGGTTGAGAAGATCCCCTGGAAGAGGGCATGGCAACCCACTCCAGTATTCTCGCCTGGAGAATCTCATGGACAGAAGAGCCCGGTAGGCTATAGTCTATAGGGTCACAAAGAGGTAGACACAACTGACGTGACTTCACACGCATGCACACAGACATACAGAATACTCAGCATTGACTTGCCAAGGCTAAAATCAACAGCAAGATCAGTATCATAAGTGAAGGAATAGCAGTCATAAATTTGGGCTTTCTGTTTTACATTTTCCCCAAGGTCAAACAACCCAATGTTAGCAAATGAGGATTCAAAGAATGAAGCCCCTTTAGATATCATGCTTGCTTTCTAAAATCCACCCACATTTTCATTTTTCTAAGGGCTTTACTCACAGCAGAACTTATTATATCCAACAACTGTCCTTGATAATAGAAAGCCAAACAGAAATGATATTCACAAATTTGCCCATTGTTCTTTCCCTGGGGATATTACCTGGCATTTCACCTCCTTACAAGTCATCTGATGAAAAAACCACTTACTGTAGACGTCTGTCAAGTATGTATAAAAATATAAAGTCCTGGAACATGATTTCCATTGTTTAATTTTCCTCCCACATCCTGAGGCTCAGAACTACTAGGATATTCTTAAATAATTTATTACAGGATATTGTAGGTTTCCATAGCTCTGACATAAGAGTCCTTTCTGTTAAAAATTTCATTGAGTCACGCTCCTATCCAAAAAGTTTATGACCACAGTGAATTCAACTTTTTTCCACAGAGCACACTTAAAGATTCTTTTGTTTGACCTGAATTGCAAGAAATGTTCTCTTACATGATCATTTAGTTTCATTATTCTCTTTCCATGTAAACAGAGCAAAAATCTACCCATGCGCAGTTGAGTATTCCTCACTGTAATTTTTCTGAAAGTGTGTTAGTCGCTCAGTTGTGTCCAACTCTTTGCGACTCTATGGACTATAGCCCGTCAAGCTCCTTTGTCCATGGAATTCTCCAGGCAAGAATATGGGAGTGGGCTGCTGTTTCCTTCTTCAGGTGAGCTTCTGGACCCAGGGACTGAACCCAGGTCTCCTGCATCCTAGGCAGATTTTTTACCGTCTGAGTCACCAGGGAAGCCAATTTTTCTGAGCTCCAGTGCTCCACTTCTAAATGAAGTATGCTAGGTAATGTGTGTCCCCAACTGAGCCTGAACTGGACAGAGCAGAGTATGCCTCAAATCATCTGTGTTTTTCCATCAAGTTAATGGAGAAAAAGAAAACTACAGAAAAATACTCCATGTGAAAGGGAATACTGAGCACTAACCAACTGCTTGATGTAATCCCCAAATGAAAGACAAATTCACATGTGAGCTAAGGTTACACTCGCTATGTAGAAATTAAGGTGAGTTTTCTTTCCAGGAGAAATGTTGGCAGGTGAGGGTTTATCATCCTGATCATACCTGACATCTCAGGGAATGAAACCCCAGAAGCATATATTTCACCTTAGACCAGGTGTGCAGGGCTCATCTACAAGCTGCACGAACTTGTACCAGGGTGCTTTGGGGACTAGGGTTTGGAGCCGTTTCTGGCAGGCAATGGCCACCGTTGAGGAAGCACTTCAGTGGGTCAATCCCTGTGTGGTTTTCCACGCCTACCTGATCCCTGGACACTGCCTGTTGACCCATGTGAGCAGGAGCCAGGGAAGAAAGGACCCCAGACTAGAGAGAGTCACAACTCTACTCCTGTAGTCCAGTGTATGGAATGAGGCCCTGGGATGACAGTCCCTCTCGTGATCTTTCAAGGTGCGCCCCTTTCTCTTCAGAAACACAGAGTCAAGTAAAAGAGAAGGTAAACCATGGCTTCATCCCCGCCCAACCCCCTTCTCTAAGAGGTGATCAGCCTTTCCCCTGCTTCCTCCAGCCACTCTTACAGACAGATACACAGAACAGACGGGTGGGATTTCAAAGCAAGGGCCCAAGCTGATTATTTGTCCTTTCTTCTGGTGCCATTTTAAATTAAACAGCATAATGAATACATAAATGGTACTATTCCCAGCCTCTCTTCTGGCCAAGAGCCTGAGTTGGTGACTGGATAAAATACCAACACACGCCCTGCACCACTTCGGTGGTAAGCTACAGAGATTCCTAAGGAAGGACCCCTCTCCCCATTCAGAGTTCATCAGAAAGTGACGAGGAGGGTTATCTGGAAAAGCAGACTAAATACATCTCTTCTTCTGTAACATGCATTGCTGAAAATAAAGTTTGCTAGTCTTGGCTAGGGTGTGGGACTCTGTAGTAACAAAGCAATATATTGTTGTTCAGTTACTAAGTCATGTCCGGCTCTTTGTGAACCCATAGACTGCAACACACCAGGCTTCCTTGTATTTTCAGTATCTCCTGGAGTTTGCTTAAACTCATGTTCATTGAGTCAGTGATGCCATCCAACCATCTCATCCTCTGTCGCCCCCTTCTCCTCCTGCACTGACTCTTTCCCAGCATCAGGGTCTTTTCCAATGAGTTGGCTCGTCAAATCAGGTGGCCAAAGTATCGGAGTTTCAGCTTCAGCATCAGTCCTTCCAGTGAATATTCAGGGTTGGTTTCCTTTAGGATTGACTGGTTTGATCTCTGTATTGTCCAAGGGACTCTCAAGAGTCTTCTCCAGCACTAGAGTTTGAAAGCATCAATTCTTAGGCACTCAGCCTTCTTTATGGTCCAGCTATCACATCTGTATATGACTACTGAAAAAATCATAGCTTTGACTATATAGACCTTTGTCGGCAAAGTGACATCTCTGCTTTTTAATAAGCTGTCTAGGTTTGAAGCATGAGCTTTAAAAAGATCTTCCCTGTTGTTGTTTGAGGTTTGACCTTTCTTGGGTAAAGAGGTCATTTATCTTTGTAAACATATAAAACATTTTTGCCTTCTCCAGTTTTCTGTTAATGGCAAAAGAATGGAAGTGAATAAAGTTCTACTGATTCTTGAGACACTAAAAAAATTTAAAAGAAAAAAAAAAAAAAGACAAGCCCTGGGCTAGGGAGAGAGGCTAACTGCTGGACTTGAATCTGGTCCTGACCAAATCTTCCAGTCTATCCCGGCACTGGCCTCTCACACTGCCTTTGAATTTTCCACTCTTAATACCCTGATGTCTCTGTGGGGCAGGCCAATCTTTCTGTCTAGAATTGTCCCCTCTCCTTTTCCCACCTATTGAATGCACTCCCACTGATCCTTTGAGGTCCACCTGAAAAATCTTCCCTCCTGGGAGGCCGTTGGACTTGCCCAGCTGGGAAGTGAGGCCCCTTGGCCAGCACTCCCGCACTGCTATTCACATATCCGCTGCCACAGTCGATGCAGGACATCATGATGAGTTCTGAACACCCAACTTCCAGGAGGGTAGATCTTCCACTTTATCCTTTTTCTCCTCCTGGCTCAGATAGGTCTGATACATTGAGTATGTTCCAAAAATGTCTGCTGAATGAATGATTATGGACTGACTACTTTTAGTGACTCTGTTAGCTTTTGTGACTTCTATATAGAAATGTTCATAAACCAAGGCAATCATCACTGTACAATCAAAAAAAAGTTCTCTTAACATCCTCCACTCTTCCACACTTTTCTCTCTCTCCCCATCTCATTCCTTCCTACAACAAAGTCACTCAGCGAATCACATAGACAGGTTCTGGAACTGTAAGAAGATATGCAGTCAGACCCTGCGCTCAAGGACTCTGAGACCAGCAGGCAAGACAGCTGTATGAACTATATCACACGCGAACTGAACTAATGCCCAGTGGAGGGGTCACTAGCTGGGCTGGGTCAGGTCAGGGAAGGCTCAATGAAGATCAGATGCCAAAAGAGGGACCCGGAACCTGGAATCAAAAGCGCAACTCAAACTTCTTATTCCTTCTGAGACAAAGTGGGAAAATATCAACTTAATCATAAATTCTAAAAATCTGTTTCCTAAGACTGAAGAAAACTGGCATAAATTTAATACCTATACAGACCCCTTTGACTTTAAAAAGTTAAAGGTGGTGACATCTGATAATGGCAGCTATTACAAAGGAAACACCAACAAGTAAAAGGAATAGGGACTTAGGATTTTGCCAAAATACCCACCACATTTCTTTCTTCGCCTCTGATATGTACCTTGTTTTCACTCCATATTGTGGAGAGGAGAAAAAAGGATTTAACTGTTTTCTCTGAAGAACCAGAGAAGGGTATACTTCAATTTAAAAAAAAAAAAAAAAAAGGAAAGAACCAGGAAGGAGATGCAGGAAGAGCAGAATGCAAGGTGTGGGTTCACACCACTGAACCCACAATTTTCCAGCACAGCAAAGCCACAATTAAACCTAAGTGCACTGCTGGAGAGCCAGCTGACGCTTCTGCGGTGCCCTTGGAAGCGCTTCTCACTGGATCTCCTCTACTCTTCCAGTCCACCAGTGAGCCGTGGGTACTGTGGCTTCATTTTAAGGATGAGGAAAAGCAGGCTCAGAGAGATCAGTGCATGTTCTCTGGGACAGATTCACTTGCTCTCACACAGCAGCAAAATGTAGTTCATCTTAGCAGAAAACTTGGTCCTGGAGGAAGTCCCAGACTGGGAGAGGGAGTTCACTGAAAGGTGAGATCTGGAAGGATGGTGTACCAGGGCCTTCAGATATGAGGATTTATTCATTCATTTATTAAGGGCCTTATATGTACCAAAAGCTCAGCTGGTAAAGAATTCGCTTGCAATGAGGGAGACCCTGGTTCGATTCCTGGGTTGGGAAGGTCCCCTGGAGAATTTGATAGGCTACCCACTCCAGTATTCTTGGACTTCCCTAGTGGCTCAGCTGGTAAAGAATCCACATGCAATGTGAGAGACCTGGGTTCGATCACTAGGTTGGGAAAATTCCCTGGAGAAGGGAAAGGTGACCCACTCCAGTATTCTTGCCTGGAGAATTCCTTGGGGTCACTAAGAGTTGGACACAACTGAGCAACCTTCAGTGTGCACCAAAGCACCAGGAGCAAGGAGCAAACGCTACACCTTCCACCATTTTGCCTGGAGATCCCGGTGAAACAAGCAAATAAAAACAAATGTTATGTTTCTCTCCAATTCTGACAAATTTTAGCCTTCCTCAGCCAAAGATTATTTTCCTGACTACTAACTATATTTCTTTATAAGTCACTATGTCAAAATACAAGTTGCAATAATGCAGGGCACCACTCTGATCTGTCAGGTCAATTTAGAAACACATGAGTCCACTGCTCTTCCATGGCCCTGGGAGGCGGTCTGGCCTTCCCATCCCCTGATCATTCACACAAAAGATTGCTGGGGATTACTGAAGACCAGCTGGGAGATGTCAAGTAAAATGGATGGCTTTTGAATTTTCCACTCTCCCACTGTCTGACTGCAGCCCACTGCCTTCACCAAATTAGTGCCACAAAGAGAGGGATGCTCTCTCCCAGAGCAGTCTGGAAAGATCAATCAGCTATAAAAGAGCAAGTGGCTGAAGAAAGAAGGAGAAAATGAGGCCAAGGATAACTCTGGCACATGACTGGCATGGTATCTGCAGGCATTCACACAGGGAGGGATCAGAGACAGAATCTACAAAGAACTCCTTCCCATGTGGTCCTCTCTCTGAAATAACCATGGTCGCTTTCTCTCTTTTCATGAATGCCTTCTGCCTTCCCACTTGATCACATTTAAACATCAGGGAATCTGTATTTTTTATGTGGGATGAAATGTGTTACATTAGGTATGTGCCTGCATTTCTATGGGCTTCCCTGGTGACTAAGTTGGTAAAGAATCTCTGCTTGCAGTATAGGACACCCAGATTCCAACCTTGGCGTCAGGAAGATTCTCCAGAGAAGGAAATGGTAACCCACTGCAGTATTCTTGCCTGGGAAATCCCACAGACAGAGGAGCCTGGTGAGCTACAGTCCATGAGGTCACGAGACCTAGACATGACTTAGCGACTAAACCACCATCACTGCATTTCTACACTATTGGCCAATTAGTTTAGATTAGGAAGAGCCCCAAAATAGAAGACCAGAAATTATCAGAAAGCTATAAACCAGAGGAATTGTGAGGATTAAGTGAGATAATAAATGCAGGCCTCAGAAAGTCTCCCGGCACACAGGAAGCTTAGTGAATAGTATCAAGGTCATTATTACTGCCCAGTTTATTAACTATAAGACAAACTCAATAATTAGTAAGATACACCATCATATACACCACTAGGAAAAAAACACAACCAAACTATGTTAGGTTGTCAGTCATATAAAACAGATTTCAATTTCAGAGGTGTAAAATTATAAAACATATGCAGCTTGGAATGAATAAAATACAACATCACTCCGCAGAACTCCAGGTTCCTGGAAGAACATCAGTTGATCTCGATAAACAACTGGTTTCTGCAGATGTCATGCCATGAGTTTCTGACCTCACGGATCCTCTCCCACCAACAGACTGGGTTGCTCTCCTCGACTCTTACTATCACTCAAAGGTATTCACTACCAAGATGTTTTCACCATCTTCTGAATCTGTCACCACAAAACAGACTATTGTAAGTCACTCAAAACCCAAAGGACAATTGTGATATAAAGTTACATCACTTGAGCCAAGTCAACTGTCTTGCAAATTTAGCTACACTCTGGAGGCTGACCTAACGCACATATGTTCCCAGTATCTTCTTTCAATACTCAGTTAAGCAATGCAATTTCCCCTGGAAAGGAATTTGTTATTTTAAAGCCCAACCTCACATTTTTCCCCCACCTACCATATAGCTCTCTCTAAAGAATCAAGTGAAAGCACTTTTGAGGATAGTTTGGGTGGAGACACTGCAGACAGATTTCAAAGTCACTCATCATTAGCCTGACAAGTCACACAGATAGGAATTGAATGCTCCAGAATCTTAGTTTTCAAGAAGAGTACTGGCCTTCAAGACTACTTAACACATAAGGAAATGAGAAAGATACACAAAGGCATAAATAGAAACCACACAGGACTTGAAGAAAGGAAAGGCGTGTTGTTTCTACAACACCCTTGTCACTTCACTGCCAAAGAGTGGGTAATCTTCTAAAGCCTCAGCCAGAGTTCTTGGTGACCAACAGTGCACTGCATTCCTTGGCTATACAAATATCTGAGAGTGAAACGCCCACTTAATGCTCACCTTATCCTAATGCAAATATACTCTTCAGATATATTTGTAAGAATGCTTCTTCATGACCATAGACAAATCCTAACTATTAAAAATCAGATTATGCTGCCTGTGGTCTGGCCATTCAAACTCCCCACTTTCTTTGCACTGTCCTTTATAATGATCACACTCACAGTTGCCTACACAAAGAAGAGACATCTGAACTTCCTAATTTGTGAGATCCAACAGTCCACCCTCACGATCACAAAAGAGTCAAGTTTTCCCTTGCTTGGGTTATACAATTTTAATTAGTTCTTTAAATGAAAAACAAAATTCCGAAAGATTCTTTCTTTACCTCCAGACTTATTTTGCACATACTCTCTCCTCATTTTCTAGCAACATCTAAATGCAAAACAGAACATATTCACTGAAGGAAACAGAGTTTGATAATTAAAGCAAATAGAACAGAATTTGCATATGTAAGGTTTCCAACTTTGAATTTAGAGACAATGAGTAGAGAATTAATCTGCTGTTTGTGAAAAAAAAAAAATCAGTAAGTTATCAATGGCAGGAAAAGAAATGTTGGTTTCAAAGAATATAACACAGAAATACCCCATGTGAAGATTATTATTACAAAGACAATTTGAAGGGGAAACAATAAACCAAAGCATTATCAGTGAAAGGTAAGTTCACAAAACTGAAATGCAAGGATCATTTTGGGAAATGGAGCAAAAACGAAATAGAAAGGAAAAAGGCATGAAAAGGAGGTTAAGGAAACATAAGTTGACAACAAAAAAGTTACAAGGATAGTAAACCTAAGGATGAGAATTACTGATTTCTAGTATGTATTTGGCTTGTCATGAAGAAAAATAAAAGATTGACAGGAATAGGAACAAAGACTATGATTTTTACATGACTGCCTGGTAATAATTCAGTCCAGTAAGTCAGAGAGTCAATTTTCAGAAGCAGATCAATGAAGATGCAGCTTACAGGTAAATGGGGAGAGTATAGTGTGGTAGGCACTATTGTTACCACTGTTCTAATCTGAGCAGATTGTGATACAGGCTCCCCAGATGCTCCCGCTACTGATTAAAGACAGGTATCTCCCCTCCCCCCCATCGCTTCCACCATGGTGAAGATTCTGTGCAAAAGAAACACTGAAAGTCAACAGGCACTAACCATATGTTTTGTAACATAGTGTAGACAGAGCAAGTTTTATTAAGCTAAAGGCAAACAAAGCATTGGCTACCCACAGCAGCAGAGAGTTGTAAAACTCTTTCTAAAATGAAGAGCCTCAACTTCCCAAATGCCCTACACATGTTGGAGTGTCACATTCCAGCCAATGCCTTTTGAACATAAGCAACTACCCTTCCCTATGCAGGGGTCAGTGCATACCCAGATGATATATCAAGCCAAAGACTAAATATCATTACTGTTAGGAAGGCACTAGAATCAAAACAGAAAGGCAGTTATCAGACAGAATAGGTAGCAATTAGAGGCTGAGCAGGAGGCTGTAGGAACCTAAAACAAAGGAGCTTGGCAAGCATGTAATCATGAAATCCCCCAAAACACCCCAGAAAGTGATAAAAATAAATACCTTTGGGTACAGTGTTTTTATTTCCCGAAAAAGGAATTCAAGACAGTTAGACCTCTTTGGTCCAGTGTATTTGGAGAAAGAAACAAAGTAAGGTGAGATGTTTTTCTTCTGTACTTGAATTTACTATAATTGGGAAACTTGTCTACACTGACATGCTGGACTCCAACTATATAAAATCTTTAAATAAACTAAAAATATTTTTCAGGATGTTATTCTGAGGAGAGGCAGTAGGGATAGAAAATGTCAGGAACACAAGCTTACATGTAGGGTTCAGTATTCCAGAATGAACAGCAAAAATAACAAAAACCTGACTCAGTGGAGATGAATCTGAGTAAACCCAGGAAGATGGTGAAGGCCAGAGAGGACCTGATGCGCTGCAGTCCATGGGGTCACAGAGTCAGACATGACTTTGTGACTGAACAACAGTAAATAATATGAAGTATATTATGTGATTAGTTTTGGGCCTGTTCTTCAACTACAGTACTACATAGCATAAATGAAGCCTAGAAGCTCAACATCAAGTTAAGGTTAAAATGTGTTTAGTAAGTTGCACCTACTAAGGCCCCTAGAACTTCAGAAAGATTTTCGACAATGATTTTCGTTGAAATTTTAAGAGATTTTTCCTGTTTAACTTTTTTGAAACACAATAATCCTCTTTACCTTGAATAATTAAAAATAAAACAGCTAATGGATGGAATGAGTGAGTGAGTGAGTGAAGTCACTCCATCGTATCCGACTCTTCACGACCCCATGGACTGCAGCCCACCAGGCTCCTCTGTCCATGGGATTTTCCAGGCAAGAATACTGGAGTGGGGTGCCATTTCCTTCTCCATAGGATCTTGCAGACCCAGGGTTAGAATTCAGGTCTCCCGCATTGCAGGCAGACTCTTTACCATCTGAGCCACCAGGGAAGCCCAATGGATGTAATACTTTTAAGTGAAAAGAAACTAAAAAAAGGTAGCACACGAGGTGGCACATGTTCAGGCACTGATGTGATTAAATTGGAGATAAGTGATCAAACCCTGAGCTATCAACACTGTAATTAGGAAAAGTATATTTCTCCTTAGTCTTTACCCATTTACCCCAGTATAAATATTTGTTGCAAATATTGCTAATCTTCCCCAGATAAACGTTTTAAAGATGTTAGGTAAAATGCAGTTGGTAATGCCTTTCCTGAGTTGCTTGTTATGTGGCAATTGAAATACAAGGATGCAGATCAGGATAGGACTGATGCAGGAGTCAATGGAAGTTCAGTTCAGTCGCTCAGTCGTGTCCGATTCTTTGCGACCCCATGAATCGCAGCACACCAGGCCTCCATGTCCATCACCAACTCCCAGAGTTCATGGCCATCCAGTCAGTGATGCCATCCAGCCATCTCATCCTCTGTTGTCCCCTTCTCCTCCTGCCCCCAATCCCTCCCAGCATCAGAGTCTTTTCCAATGAGTCAACTCTTCGCATGAGGTGGCCAAAATACTGGAGCTTCAGCTTCAGCATCAGTCCTTCCAAAGAACACCCAGGACTGATCTCCTTTAGAATGGACTGGTTGGATCTCCTTGCAGTCCAAGGGACTCTCAAGAGTCTTCTCCAACACCACAGTTCCAAAGCATCAATTCTTCCACTCGCAGCTTTCTTCACAGTCCAACTCTCACATCCATACATGACCACTGGAAAAACGATAGCGTTGACTAGACAGACCTTTGGTGGCAAAGTAATGTCTCTGCTTTTGAATATGCTATCTAGGTTGGTCATAACTTTCCTTCCAAGGAGTAAGCGTCTTTTAATTTCAATACAGTCAGCAAAAACAAGACCAGGAGCTTACTGTGGCTCAGATCATGAACTCCTTGTTGCCAAATTCAGACTTAAATAGAAAAGTAGGGAAAACCACTAGACCATTCAGGTATGACCTAAATCAAATTCCTTATGATTATACAATGGAAGTGAGAAATAGATTTAAGGGACTAGATCTGATAGATAGAGTGCCTGATGAACTACGGATGGAGGTTCGTGACATTGTAAAAGAGACAGGGACCAAGACCATCCCCACGGAAAAGAAATGCAAAAACACAAAATGGCTGTCTGGGGAGGCCTTACAAATAGCTGTGAAAATAAGAGAGGCAAAAAGCAAAGGAGAAAAGGAAAGATATAAGCATCTGAATGCAGAGTTCCAAAGAAGAGCAAGGAGAGATAAGAAAGGCTTCCTCAGCGATCAAAGCAAAGAAATAGAGGAAAACAACAGAATGGGAAAGACTAGAGATCTCTTCAAGAAAATTAGAGTCAATATAAAACCGGGACAAAAAGGTAAGATAAAGAAAGTGGTGGATCGTTCGTAATTCAATTACCAATCAGGTCATACCTCTGTGTCAGCTCTCACATTCATCCCTTTCTTTCCATTTCCACTACTTCTTACACCTTCATCTTTTGCTTGCAACTTTCCAAGGTAGGCTCTCTGCGAACTCTCCCATTCCCTGCATCTTTTTCCAATCCATTCTTCAAAATGCTACCAGATAAAGAGAAATCTGAGATCCACTGAGTAGTTGCAGAATAAAGACACAATTCTTTAGCATGACATTAAAGGTCCCGAGTCTAGCCACATCCTTTCTTCCCTCTGCATCCAGCACTAACTGTAAGTTTCAGTTACACTAGCCTTGTTGTCATCCTCAGCCATGTCCTGTACTCAAGAGATGTTACATTTTTGTTTAGAGCGTTTCCTCTTTATTTTTTAATAATTTTATTTATTTATTACTTATTTTTGGTTTGCTTGTTGTGTGTGTGTGTGCTGGGTCTTCACTGCTGCACAGGTTTTTCTCCTTGTGGCGGGCGGGGGCTACTGTCCAGCTGTGAAATGCAGGCTTCTCACCGTGGTGGCTTCTCTTACTGCAGAGCACGGCCTCTAGGGCACTTGGGCTTCAGTCCTTGTGGCTTCTGGGCTCTAGAGCACACGGCTCAATGGTTGTGGCCCAGGGCTTTTTTCCCTGGGGCATGTGGGATCTTCCCGGATCAGGGATCAAACCAGTGTCTCCTGCGCTGGCAGGCAGATTCTTTACACCTGGGCCACTGGGGGAAACCCTACAGTATCTCCTCTTTAAAAAAATTCGTCCCTCATGATCTGTGTTGCTCATAATTTTATTCACCCTGCAAGATCCAGCTTATATGACACCTCCTTTAAGAAGCTTTCCTATAATCTATCAATTTTATTTCTCTATACTCTCATAGCACTTTACTCATATGGCACCTATCATATTCTACTTTGAATTGAAACTGTGTAATTGAAATTATGTAAAAATTAGTCTCTACACGGGACTATAAGCAACTGAACACCACAAGTCATCTCTCTCAAGCACTTTGTGGCATTTATTTGCTAATCTGTCTTTTCTATTTCAATAAACCGTAAATTTCTTGAGGTCATGATCCACACCTCCCTCTAAAAATATTTTAAGTAAAAATTAAATATGTATCAAAAATATGATACTTAATATAAATGTATGTCAAGGTTCCATTTACTCACTAAATAAACAGAAATTAACCCGCGTTTCCTGTATGGGTGGAACAGTACAATATCCTTTGTGCTTCTCCCATCTCATTCCCTCTCCATCTTCCTGAGATTATCACTGTCTTAATTTTGTGTAACTTATTCCCTTGTTTTTATGATAGTCTTATCCCATATGCATGTATCCCTAAACAACAATGTTTATTTTTCATGCTTTTGGTTTCTTATGAATGGAATCATACTGATTTATTACTGTGTTGCAAACTTATATGTGTTTGGTTTTTGGATCAACATTATGCTAAGATTCACATATGTTAATGTGTGTAGCTATAGTTTATTCATTTTCACTACCTAAGACAACCTCCTGCAAAGGAGCTCTGGGAGGCACATACAAGGAAAATGTCCATAGAAACATTTATAAATGTAAAAACTGCAATTGACCCTAATGTTTCTTATCAGGAGGATATGTAAACAAATCAACATATCTTCCACACTTGTGCTTTTACTAATGTGTCTGGCACACAGTAAGTCTCCATAAGTATTTCTTTAAATAGATAAATGGGTTTAAGGAAAAACAACAACTGATTCACCATGGCCTCCCCCTGCAAGCCCAACACACAACACACACTCACATGCTCAGCAAATATCTGAGACATTTATTCACAAAATCAGGTTAGCCCCTAAGGATGGCACTGGACAGGTACTCAGATAAACTGACAGCTTAGATAAACTGCACCGAGCAAGTGAGAGAACAAAGTGGAAACTGCAATGTGGCAATCCCTGGTGGCTCAGTGGTGAAGAATCTGCCTGCCAAGCTGGAGACCCAGGTTTGATCCCTGGGTCGGGAAGACCCCCTGGAGGAGGGCATGGCAACCACTTCAGTACTCTTGCCTGGAGAATCCCATGGACAGAGGAGCCTGGTGGGCTACAGCCCATGGGGTTCCAAAGAGTCAGACACAACTGAGCGAGTAAACAACAGTGCCTACCACAAGCTGGGTGGATGGAGTGTTACACTTGACAGTGTTAATTCTACCTGCTTACTTCTGAGGCCTTACAAACCACTGTGGCTCAAAGGCACCCTCCTCGCTGTCTGCAACCCACCCTCTCCCCCACACTTCCTCATCTCCTTTGCTACTCTCTTCTTCTGAATGAATTTGCTCCGCTACACCTGGGAAGGATTAGGGATGGTGGTAAGAACTGACCTTTGAATTTCCATTCTCTGCCTACCCATCTCAAGCTCTGACTTGCTCTAGTGATAACTACATTCTCTGAGGCAATGATCTGTCTCTCACTGTGTCACCATTTGAACACTGCAGACCCATTTTCAGGCAGTTGAACTACCCTGCCTTTTGCCTTTTTAACATATTTGATGTCAGCTCTTCAGCAAAACCTAGAAAAAATGATCACCATCCCAGCATGCTATTTGTCTATTTCTCATTTTCCTGAAATAGAAACTAATTCTCAGGATAACACTGCCGGTGGAGATGCAGGGGAAGACAAATTACATCAAACCAAATAAGTATATGTTTATCTGCAGCACTAGTCAATTTACTTTCAAAAGAATTGGTGTAGAAAATGATGAAAAGGGATTAAATTCAAAGATAAAGAAAAGACTGTCAACTACAGACAAGTTTTTCCATGAAACTGAGTATTATTCATAGAAGTTCATCTCACTTTGAGTTTTGCTGTCATCATTTAACATGGTCATAATTTAGATCTGATTATTTAGCCAAAAAAAAAAAAAAAAAAAGGCAGGGGGCTGCTATGGAAAGGAAGGAAGGAAGGAAGGGGAAAAGTCATTATTCTGACACAGCAAAGATACAAATACAAAGCCACACACATCACCCTTTCCTTCACTTCCGTTTCATCATTAAACCTCTCCTCACCTGCTTTCCCATGGCTCCGCTAGTCTCATTTCCTCTTCCGTCTCCCTTGCCTCTCTTGATAAAGATCCTTGGACAGGGCTAGAGAGTAGCCAGTCCTTACTTTTTAACTTCAAGTTTTCTCCAGGCAAGGCTTTTCCTTTCTAATTTGAGTTTCCATTTCACTGCAAATAATTCAACTCTTCCTTTTACACTCTGGGTCTTTCTTAGGATGGCTATATTTCTTGCACGTGCTTTTAGCTAAAGTATATCCTCTGCTCCAGACATATTGCTACCACACTTGAGTAGGTTCAGAATCCTTCTTCAAACAAAATATATCTATCATAGAAACACTGTCTCCTCCACATACTTCAATCAAATCCAGTAGCTTCCCTGACCTTTTCGTCTGACTCTCTCAGAAATGCTCATCATCTCACCCTCTTAGTTAGCCTGCTAAAAGCAGGATATCTGGAAAAATCATAACTTACCTTTCTAATCACTTTCTCTCTCAAAGCCTTAGGAAGTAATAAGGGCAATCTTTACTATGGATTTAATTTCACTCCATAATGCAGAAATGTGTGGTTAGGTAAAAATGACAGGATTTTTGCCAAAAAACAAAACAAAAACAAGACAGTCTAAAGTTAAGAGTTTACAACAGCCAAGGTAGGGCCTCTGGGTGTAATTATTACAGAGACTTTAGGAAAAGAGGAGAAAGATTTTAATAGCTACAGTGAGTCAGGAACTTTGTGAGGTGCTTTCACGTGCCCTTTTATCTAAACAAAAGTTGGGAAAAATTACTACCACCCTCAATTTACAGATGAAGAAACTAACGCTTAGAATGGCCTCATACTGGCGTCAGGATTTGAACCTACAGTTTTCTGATCATCATGCTCCGAAGCAGGACAAGTTAAATTTGAAGGCATCTTAAGGGGCCTCAGATGCTAAAGAATCTGCCTGCAACGCAGGAGACCGGGGTTCGATCCCTGGGTCAGGAAGACCCCCTGGAGAAGGAAATGGCAACCCACTCCAGTATTCTTGCCTAGCAAATTTCATGGACAGAGGAGCTGGCAGGCTACAGGGGGGTCGCAAAGAGTTGGACACAACGAGTGACTTTCACTAAGAGGGGCGAAGGCTATAAAACACTCTTCTGACAACACAGCTGCACGCGATGTAGGCGGCTGCATCTTACTCCTGCGTCCTTTCCTCACCTCCTCTCCCCTCACTTGCCATGAATCTCCCTACGTCCAGCAGTACAGATCATCACACTCATCTCTAAAGTGATGCGCTAAAGAATGATTCTGAGCCTTTCCACAGGTTCTTCCCTTTGTCTGAGATGCCCCCTCTTCTTTCTTCATCTATGTATCTACTTACTCCAAAACCCAGCTCAAGGGTCACCTCCTTCAAGCAGCTTTTCCTCACCTGGTTCCAGCCTGATTTAGACGTTTCTCCTGCACAGCAAAGCACATACCCCTCCAGAGTACTTATCCTGCTGGCTCCTCATTACTCGCTTATTTGACGGTTTCCCCTACTAAGCTCCTGGAGGGCAGGAGACACATTTTATTTCACTTTGTATTACTAAAAAATAGAAAGTGCTTGATACATCACGGAAGAAAACTGGGACAAATGGACAGAAATCAGAGGGTAGTCTAACTGGGATCGCCATACAGAAAATCTTTAAGAGCTGGACTGTCTATCTCATGAGCCAGTGTTCAAGTAGGAGCCAGATAATAACCCATCAGGGTGGTAAAGAACTAACATCAAGCGAGGAGTGGTACAGATGACATAACACACCCATTCTAGCTCAGATGTTCTGTGGTTCCTGACAACTCCTGACCAAATTTCTGTGACGAAGATGAGCCAGCATCTCAGAAGGTACCATGGCATAATAACAAGCAGACAGATACAGGAGTCAGAAAACCTGGGTCCTAGCCCTGACTCCATTGTGCGACTTTAGGGAGATACATACATTTCCCATTTATAAAATCAAAGGTGAAAAGAGAATCGGGTGACTGCAGTCAACTGATGGCCTGGAAAATGTCCTCCCACTCTAAGAAAGGCTGTTTGTTTTCCCATCACTTACTGTGTTCTGAGCAACATACTAGGCTCCCCTGGTGGCTCAGTGCTAAAGAGCCCACCTGCCAATGCAGGAGACCGGGGTTCGATCCCTGGGTGGGGAAGACCCCCTGGAGAAGGAAATGGCAACCCACTCCAGTACTCTTGCCTGGAAAATCCCATGGACAGAGGAGCCTGGCAGGCTATAATCCACGGGATCGCAAAAGAGTCAGACACGACTTAGCAGCTAAACAACAACATGCAACATGCTACTGCCCAAAGCCCCCTACTCATTATCTTGCACCAACACTTTTTCCTCTGTCTGATGGCTCTTTCTAAACAATAAGGTACGACATGAACAAAAAACTGAGTAAAATCTACATATTCTGCTTGAGAGCACTGGACAGGATGACTTCTGGGGGGAAAAAGCTAATAAAACAAGTGAACGCAGGTAAAATCCAAGTCCAAGGGGAAATGGGTATTAGCTTACAGAATTTAATCTGTTGCACTACAGTAGACACTTAGTATTCATGGGTTTTACAATTGCATATGTGATGCTGAGGGTACATGATATGCAATCATTTGCAATTTTATTGAGAAAGATATTTGAATTCTCCTTGCTGTAAGCCTGATGTCCACAGGAGAAGGTCCATTACCTAGTGACTGATTCCTGGGCTCTGTTATTCTTGGCTGTTCGTAATGAAAGCAGAAACTTGGGCAAAATGGAAAAAACTTTTTTTTTTTCCTGCCTGAAAATGATCCTGCTAACATGAAAACCAACTGACCGATGTTGGTGATAGAAGTGAATCAGTCTAAACAACAGCCATGTAGTAATTTTATAAATTACTTTAATCCTGATTTTATGGAATCATTACATATCTGGGTTGCTTAACTTTCTCTATTATACTTTACATTTTTCAGGAAGAGAAAAAGGGAAAATTACATGTTATATGGCATTTTTACATTTGGAGATTTGTAGCTGCCCCAAGACACAGTCCATGTGAATGCCAAAGGTCTCCTGGATGGTATTTAGCCCCTTAAAACGGCAACAATAAGAAAAAAAAAATTCCCCTTAAAAATACACTCAGTTTGGTGAAATGCTACCAGATGGCTTTGAAAATTACTGAGGGAAGGCAGAGTTAGATAAGATGCAAGATGTTTGTAGGTATCTAAGAAGAACTGAAGATACTCACAAACTAGGATTCATTACGTGCTCAGTTGCTTCAGTCATGTCCAACTCTGTGTGACCCTATGGACTACAGCCTGCCATGCTTCTCTGTCCACGGGATTCTCCAGGCAAGAATACTGGAGTGGGTTGCCATGCCCTCCTCCAGGGGATCTTCATGACCCAGGGATTGAACAAGCATCTCTTCAAGTCTACCTGCATTGGTAGGCGGGTTCTTTACCACAGCGCCACCTGGGAAGGGTTCATTATCCACTCAGGTTTCTCTCAGGCCCTACACGAAGAAGGTTCTCATGCTTCTCTGCAGAGATGCACAGGCTCATTTCCAACCGAGTCAACCCTCACTCCTAAGAACATAATTTTCAACCAAACAATTTTCTGGAGCTTTCCACTTTCCCCACATCAGCTGGCTAAGAAAAGCTATCTGGGTTATAACTTCATTTTTAAAGGGGATGAGTCTTTAGAGAACACTTCATCTTGTCAGCATTCTGGATCTAAATTTCCTTCTCATCCTTCCATCCTACAGCTCTCAGCTTGCATAAGACACAAAGCAAGACACACAGCTGTGAGCATCCGAGATGGCCAAGGAGGGCAAGGTGGACAAGTCACTAATCAGCTATCCAAACTGGACCCTTGAACAGAGGAATCACCCTTCTCTTCTACCTGATATTTCTGGGAGGGTTTATGGCAGTAATGGAAAATTTACATGCTGTCATATGATCCCACCATTTTTCCCCCTCCCCCCTCTAGCTCTGAATGATGTTCTAGCTGTTAAAATGCCTGACCTATTGTAGTGGTTTGAACATTGCACCCTCAGAACTCCCGGAGCCAAGAAGAGAGAGGAGGGAGACCTACAGGTCTTTTTCCCCTAAATTCATTTTACCAACACTAACGGGGCTTCCCGGGCTTCCCTCATAGCTCAGTCAGGAAAGAATCTGCCTGCAATGTAGGAGACCTGGGTTGGATTCCTGCATCGGGAAGATCCCCTGGAGAAGGAAATGGTAACCCTCTCCAGTATTCTTGCCCAGAGAATCCCACGGACAGAGGAGCCTGGCAGGCTGCAGTACTTGGGGTCGCAAAAGAGTCAGATATGACTTAGCAACTAAACCACCACCACCAACAGGGATCCCCAGGTGGAATAGTGGTAAAGAATCTACCTACCATTGCAAGAGACAAAAGAGACGTGGGTTTGATCCCTGGGTCAGGAAGATTCCCTGGAGAGGGAAACGGCAATCCACTTCAGTATTCCTGCCTGGAAAAGACAGGACACGGACAGAGGAGTCTGGCGGTCTACAGTCCATGGGTTCGCAAAGAATTGGGCATGACTGAGCACAGACAGGGCAGAATCTTTATAATGAGAATGCCTTTTTTTAGCTGGAGGATAATTGCTTTATACTGTTGTGGTGGTCTCTGTTATATATCAAGGCCTCCCATTCCCCCGCCCCATGTCATCACAGAGCACCAGGCTGAGCTTTCTGTGCTTAAATCCAGTAGCTTCCCACTAGTTATCTATTTTACACGTGATAATGTATACATGTCAATAAAGCAAGGATGTCTACCTGTTTTCCTCAGGGACATAACCCTGTGCTTAAAATAGAGCCTAGAATATAGTAACATATTCAATGAAAACTTCTGAATGTGCAAATGAAAGGATGGATGAATCATAGACTTAAGACAGCCAAGCACTGTTCTGTCTTCATAGCCACCCTCGGAAGCAGGGACAGTGGTCACCCTCCTTTTGCAGGCGAGGCACCTAAGCAGTGCAACGGTGGAGTCTCTCTCCTACACGACACCACACTACACAGCCTCCCATGTGGGCCAGTAGCTGCTCTCATCTACTTCACATAAGGCATTTCCCAACACTTGACTAAAGAAAGTCAAGTGGAAGACTTTTTGGGTGGGAGAAAAGAAGAAATGCTTCAAAACCACTGACTTCGTGGTGAGATGCAAGTTACAAATCTCACTTTTTGCTGTTTTTACCACTACCTTTGGGACTTCAAGCAAGTGGCTGACTTTCTCACTGTTTCACGTTCCCTCATCTCTCTTTCTCACTTACCTTGCAAGGTTACTCTACACAAAATGATTAGAGAATCCTGGTGTTGTCAGAAATACAATTTTGCTAACATTGATTCCAGAACTGTGAGACAAGGGGAAGGACTAGGTGATCACAACACTCTTTCTAAAGTTCAGTGCCTCCGTGAGTGCAGGGCCGTCCACATGGTTATTTTATTCCTGAATATCCTTTCTGTCTGAACAAGCCATATGGCTTTCGGTTCGGTTGCCAGGCAGCCTGGCCAAGCTCCTATCAACATGTCAAGTAGATGAGGTGGAGGGGAAGGAGAAACAGAACCCTGCGTGTTGGTTGTGCTGAACGGTATAGAGAAAACAGAGACACAAAATCTTGGGCTAAGGTTTGACCTCAACAGCTGCAAAACCAATCATCTCAGTGTTTCATTAGGTTTCTAAAAACATCCATGGGAGCAAAAAAAAATCACAGTAGCCCTTAATATATAATAATGCCTCTCATGGGCTTACTTCTGGTATGATGTTTTAAATATGTGACAAAACCCAAAAAGCTACAGTTTCAGATCTTGCCAGAAACTGGGATTTTACTTTAAATGTACAAGAGTCACAGGGGGCTTACTGGATAAGACATGAAGTCCTTCTTTATAAATTCTTATAAGACTAGAAACCATGGCATGCCTATGCAGGTCCAGCTACTGGCATTTTGTTCAGGAAAATAAAATGGTCCAAAACCCTGTTTTAAAAATCGGATGAGACTTCCAGTTTCCAGCTCAGCATGTAAGGAGCTTAGAGGTTGCCACTCCATCCTAACAGCAAGTAAAAAGCTGAACAAATGAAAATTAAATGATTCTGCTGAAAACTCTCAGAGAAGTGAGGTCATAGGGCAGACAGCTGCCCCCAAACTGGAAAGATAGATACAGAGAATCACAACCTAAGGCAAACAGAAACCCTCAAGCAGAAACCTTCATGAAAACCAGTGCTGGCACAGGAAAACCCAAACGGTAATTGATAAATTGCTGGAAGCTCAGTGTGGACAAATCTAAGCATGAAAAACTCTAGTGGGACTCAGGGGTAGAGGACCCCACACCTTTGTGAGTTTTACCTCCCAGAGCTCGACCAGAGCCTCACAGTGAGTACTTGAGAAAAATCTTTTCATGTTTCCGGCAGAGGGAGGGGAAAAGGAACCATTTTGATAAACACCACAGAATTCTGTTCTTTACAAGGCCTGGCCTTGGGAGAAACTATTTACCAGAACCTATCCTGCTGGGGTTTTATCAGAGAATAAATGACCTCAGGAAGGGAAATATCCTACTCCAACTTGGCTGAATGATTCAGCCATCTTGTTCCACCTGAAAGAGGGGATAAAATTGAAGAGCACTGGTGAGGTCCACAGCCCAGGGTACCTGCTCACCAAAAGGCTGAGACCTAATCACAGGGCTACAGGGACTTTCCTGATGGTGCAGTGGATAAGAATCCGCCTATAAATGCAGTGGACACAGGTTCGCTCCTTGGTCTGGGAAGATCCCACATGCCTCAGAGCAGTTAAGCCTGTGTGCCACAACTACCGAAGCCCGCACTGCAGAGCTTGTGCCCTGCAACAGGAGGAGCCACCACAATGAGAAGCCCGTGCACCACAATGAAGACTCTGCAACCAGAAGTAAACAAATCATTTTTAAAAATCACAGGGCTACAGAACACTTCCCAGTGCCTCAGACTTTATGAAAGGTCTATTTACAGCAGTTCCTTTTATCCACTACTTCACATCAACATTTCAACAAAAAATGACAAGGCATAATAAAAAGCAAAAAAAAAAAAAAACACTGCTTGAACAGACTGAACAGTATCAGAGCACAAATCAGGTATGGTAGCAATTTTGGAATTATCAGACTAGGAATTTCAAAATATTGATTAATATGTTAAGGGCTTTAATGGGAAATGTAGATAACATGCAAGAATAGATGGATATTGCAAGCAGAGAGATGGAAACTAAGAAAGAATCAAAAAAGAATGCTAGGGATTAAAACCAATGTAACAGAAAGGAAGAATGCCTTTGACGGACATAACTAAGAAAAAAATATTTCTGAACATGAGGCTATGACACAAGAACCTTCCAAAATGGAAAAGCAAAGGGGAGAAATAGAATAGAATATCCAAGAATTATGGGGCAACCATAAAAGGTATAACATATGTGAGATGGGAACACCAGGAGAAGAAAGAAAGACACAGAAGCAATATTTGAAGCAATAATGACTGAGAATTTCCCCAAAATTAAATGTCAAACACCAAACCACAGCTCCAGAAGCTCAAAGAGCCCAAGCAGGACAAATGTCCAAAATACCTACTCCTAAAGGTATCACATCTAAGCTTCAGAAATCGAAGATAAAGGGAAAAAAAAAAACAAAGTTGAAAGAATCAGAAGAGAAAAGAATCTTACCTATAGAAGAATAAGGAAAAGAACTCACTTGACTTCTCAGAAACCATGCAAGTAAGATAGTGAAGTGAAATACTTAAAATATTGAGAGGGGGGGGAAAAAAGCACCAACCTAGAATTTTGTTCTTTATGAAATTAGCCTTCAAAAGTGAAGGAGAAATCAAGGCTCTCTCAGACAAAGAAAAATTAACGGGATGTGTTTCCAGTAGACCCATCTTACAAGAAACATTAGTTCTCACAGAAAAGGAAAATGATATACGTTGGAAATTCAGATCTATGTGAAAAAGGAAAAGCACTGAAGAAAGAATAGGTGACGGTAAAATAAAATTTTAAAAACCCCCTTTTATCTTTCTTATTTTTAATTATTTAACAAAAGCTTGTTCAAAAATAGCAACAATATGTTCAATTATATATATATATGCTTATATATAAATGATATGAATGACAACAATTACCACAAGGAACAGGAAGGAAAAAAAAGATTATTTTGTTATTATAAGCTACACATACTACCCATGAAATAGTATAGAGTTATTTGAAAGCGGACTTGGATTGGTTGTAAATGTACATTGCAAACTCTAGGGTAACTTTAAAAGACATTTAATGGATATGCTAAGAGGAGAGAAAATAGAATCATATAAAATGCAGCTTTATTTATAACTGCCAAAACCTGAAAGCAACCAAGATGTCTTTTGGTAGGTGAGTGAATAAACAAATTGTGGTTTATCCAGAAAAGAAAATATTCAGTGCTAAAAAGAAATGAGCTATCAAGTCACGAAAGACAGGGAGGAAAGGTAAATGTGTATTACTTGCTAAGTGATGAAGCCAATTTGAAAAAGCAACATGATGATTTCAGCTATGACATTTTGGAAAACGCAGAACTATGGAGACAATAAAAAGATCGGTGTGGCCAGAGGCTAATGGGGAGGGAAGGATGAACGGGCAGAACGCAGAGCGTTTTGAGGGCAGTGAATCTACCCCGTGTGATGCTACACTGGTGGATCCATGCTATTACACATCTGTGCAGACCTAGAGAGCGCACAACACTGAGAGTGAGCCCTAAGGATGTGTCCGTGCGGGGCCACTGACTGCAACACGTGTACTACTGCGGAGCGGATGCTAGTCGTGGGCGAGGTTGGGCTCGAGTGGGGATGATGGGTATACAAAAACCTACACCTTCTCTACAATTTTTCCATGAACCTAAAATTGCTCTAAAAAAATAGTTTATCAGGAGCACATTCACTAAATCTTGACAACCATTTTTCTCTTTCTTCTTTATCACAATTATTATTTTTCCTGCATTATATAGCTGTTTTTAGCATGAAAATAATATATACACATTAAACAAAATGTGAAAAATAAAGAAAAAAAAAATCACTGAGAGTTTTCCAACTGGGAACTACAATTACAGGTTGTTTCCTCGTAACCTTTTTTCTAAGCACAGATTTTTTTTTTTTCTTTAAATTCTGCTTAAACCTGACTGCTAAGGATCTAACCCTGGGGAAACAAACTTTTTAGTTAATCTAGCATCCCTATTTCCTCCTCACCCTCAAAACCTATCCTGCACCTGGGGTCTGGGGCTTGCTCTAGAAGCCATAACTGTGTGCATGAGGGGGTACCACCCTGGGTTGTAGGGAGACAGGGGAGGATCTTATGTAGTCTCTCGAACACTGCTTCTCTTTCAAGCTCTCCAAATCAACTCATCCTTCTCAGCACCCGGCTTCTTCAATTTCTGAGCGTTTCCTGAGTTCTGCAGGAAATCTGCCTGCTTCTCTTTGGCAGCCATTACTGCAGGCACTGGGCCTCACAAAACTCTGCCCTATGCATGTAGCCATCAGACCTCCGACGGCTCTCTGTCTCCACTGCTGGTAGACTGGTGGTGTAGGTGACTGTTGGTCTCATCAGTTCTATTTCTCATTCTCCTTTTCACTGTCAAGCGATGAATGGTATTTGAGAGAATGAAGAGGATGAAAGGTTTTTATTCCATCATAATTCTTATACAGTACCCTAGTACTATATTCTCTGTATTATTATCGCTCTTTATTTCACTGTTAGGAATATACCCATTTCAAAAATGACTGAATGTTTCTGGAAGTCTTTTTTGTGTATTTGTTTTTAAAATTAGGAATGAGTTGTAAGATCAATGAACTGGAAAGAAGTTCGAAATTCTGAACACAATTTCCATAGGTGAAACTTCCTCTATCAACTCCTGAGATAATGCCAGGCATGTAGCTGGTGATCAATACCTGTTGAGTGATTACGGAGAAGCTGTCTGGGGGAAGGTCGATAGCATACATAGCGGCATTTATGGAAACCTGGGCTTGTCCCTGGAAGAAAATCTGCTATACTGTGAATTGTTTCAGTTTGAGAAGCAAGAAAGGTTGGCCTGTGACCACATCTGGTATCTATATGTACCTACTACGAAGGGTGTTGAAGCATCTGTAACACAGACTTAGTTCATCTGGTGGGCTCACCAATGACCTGCTTACTGTGTGACACAGACTTCCTGGGGCCCTCAGACCAGGGCCAGGCACAATTCAAGAATTTCTTCTTAATTAAAGCAACAGAGATCAAAGCCCTAAACAGAGTGGTAACGACAGAGCACTAAATGCAAAGTAAATGCATCATTCCTTGAATAATTCCATTTGTGACTAACTCAGCCACATGGCCATAGAAGAAATCATTTCGGCGGAATGGTTGGTACAAGGCAACAGGCAGGAAGAATAGCATGAATTCATGTCTTCATATTTCCACTGCTTATGCCTCACTTTGAGGGAATGTTTCATTTTTAAGCACCCACCTTGTGGCTTAAGGGTGTTTCTTAACTCCCCCTAAACCTTGCATTCTGAACCAGTAGAGTGCAGTATATATTCATACCTCTGGGAAACATCTGTGACAAAGTTAATGTTTCCTGAACTCAATAAATGAAAACCCAGACTTCTCAAGCTCCTTAACAGTTTCTATGGAAAAGGTCACTTCTTCCTCAGTCTATTTCAGCACTGCTCCAATCTACGCACTGCTGTCAGAACAATCTTAGAACACAACTCTGAGCACTTTAATCCTCTCTTCAGAGATGGCTTTCCTCCGCTTCCCAGGTCCTGGCCTAAAACCCTCACCTCTTGATGCCACTCAGATCTCCCCAAAATGAACTACTCTTCATTCTCTGACTAAGCCTGCACCTTTCTCACCTTTGCGCCTTAGCCACACTGTGTCTTCTGCCTGAAATGCCCTTCATCAGACAGCTGAAATGGCAATCCTCCTTCGAGGCTCCCACTCCTTTTTTAAGAAGGAATAGTTAGAACTTTTCATTTCACCAAAATCATTCAGAACTTGCATTACACTCAAAAAGGTCACTATTCAAAGCGGAGGGTGAAAATCATTCAAGGCCAAACAACTTTTGTTACCAAAACATGTTGCACAAACTGCTATGGGGCAAAGCAGAAGGGATGGATTCTGAAGTCAGATATATGTGGCTTTATATCCTGGCTGACATCTTTTAATCTCTCGTGACCTTGTTTAAGTGAATCAACCTTTCTGAAACTGAGTTTTCTCCCCTGTAAAACAGACATAATGATCCATGTTGTCACAAATGTAGGTGTTAGACACAAAACACACATTTCCCATGTTCTAATGAATAATTCTATGCTGCCCATGTCCCTCCTATGTTGTAAGTTTGGGTCTCTTCAGGTTTCTTTCTTTTGCTGGTCACTATAGAGGCTTAGTTCCCAGGGCTAGTGGAAGATGTCTCCACAGACTGTTAAGGAAATGTTCCCTCTCCCCATCCCTGATCACAAGGGAAGATAATAATATTCTCCATCAGAAAACTGAGACTTCCAGACTTCGGGGACTTCTACTGTGTCCTGTAAAAACAACCTCTAAAAACATGCAATTTTGATTGTTTTCTCAATTTTTGATGGTTTTGATTATTTGATTGTTAATAATGGGTTACCCTCATAATACTATGGAAATGAACCTCTCATCTTCCCCCAAATATAAGTACTTGTGAATTCTCTTCATTAAGTCATAAGGGGAGGCAAGATGAAATAAGAGTAGATCTGCCGCAGTTCTCATTTCAACTAAAACATTGAGAGCCTGGGATGACGTTAACATGAAGTTAAAATTAACATGGAGTCACTGTGAAAATAATCTCAATAATTCATTAATACTATTCAGCAGATAGGACATAACAAAACATAGCAATAATGTAACAACTGCAACCATCTCTTCTAGCAGTAAAGATGATGACAGAGCTTATTTTAGCACACACACTTTCAAGGCCTCCGCCAAAACCTCTCTCTACTACGCTGAGGAAAAGCACAAGCAAAGCTCTCATGTCTGAATCAGCCGGGCTTCTCAGCCAGGGTATGTGCCTGACCCTGTTTTCCCTGCTGACTTTGCCATCCTGTCATAAATCTGTCAGCGCGAGCCCAGAAACATACTCCGTTCATTTACTTAATAGCATGCAACTCTTCAAAGGGCAAAGGGTTTTGAGGAAATCCGAACTAACCGAGGAGGGAAAAAGGCCAGAAGTGTGGATTCCTCTGCTGGAGATAAATGGTACCTATCAAACGCACACACAAATCCCTGAATAAATACGGAGAGCATTCCTTTGTGTTGCTTCAGAATTGAGACTGCATTTGGAAAAGAGCAAGGTAACTTACTTTTCATCACACCGCTAAGTCTTCGTGCTGTCAGAATACTATTAGCATTAATGGGAGATTTTACTACCTCTCAAAGTGTGTGTAAAAAGCAAGCGTCTCTAAAAAGTATTATTTTGTTGGCATTTATCATAAGGGCTATTAAAACAACATATAAAAATGCCAATGTTTCATCTGAATACCTAGTTGCACCCAAACTGGCTATTGCACAATTTTAGTTTACACAGTCTATTCACAGAACACACACTCTAGTCTGATTAGACTACATTATTCTTCCTGAGGGAAAACCTGAAGCTACTATGTGGTGGGCTCTTGGCTTACATGATCCGTGAGACTTAAAATGATGCTGTGAAGCAGCTTTCATTAACCCCACTTTTCAGAGGAGAAATCTCAAGCTTAGGAGGATTAAGGAACCTGTCCAAGGTGACATAGCTGGTAAGTGACTGAAGGAGACTCAGCCTGCAAAGCCTAACTGAAGTGAGCAGCGTACTGTGCTCAGCGTGGTCTCCTGTGCCCTGGTAACAGCTGGTCTTAGAGGGCTTCTGGGTGCCACTGACTCATTTCAACTGAAACAAGTGAGCAGGGGCCACTGATCCAAAGGGGTTCTTACCCCAGGCCATGTCCTCAAATATCTTAATAAGCACTGATGTTATTATTGCTGAGCCGCTAAGTTGTGTGCCACTCTTTTGCAACGCCATGGACTGTAGCCCGTCAGGCTCCGCTGTCCATGGGATTTTCCAGGCAAGAATACTGGAGTGGGGTGCCATTTTCTTCTCCAAGAGATGTTCCCGACCCAAGGATCGAACCCGCATCTCCTGAATTAACAGGTGGATTCTTAACCACTGAGACACTTGGGAAAGTCCCCTGATACCAGATTGCTTTCTTGTCCTCGCCTCTAGCTCCTGAACAGCAGAGGACAAGGAAATCGGATTTCACATCTTAAGGGTTATGCTGTGTTTTCACTCCACTACTAGGTCACAGGCACTCTAGCTGCTGGGTAAGAGGCTGGACACACGCTTCTGAAGCTGTAAGCGAGTTCACATACCTGAAGCTCCACTGTCAACTCCAGAGGGTTGGAGGGCAAGGACAAAGTGCTCAATGGCAATGGGGTGGTGAGAAAAGTGCCGAGTTTGGACTCTAATAATTAGGATCCAGCTCATCCAAATCTTGACAATTCTGCTTCCAGAAAGTCTCCTGAATGCATTCACTTCTTTCCATCCCCGCTGCCAGCCTCCTAGTTAACACCATCTTCTGTCTCTGATTGTAACAGCCTTGTACTCAGCTTCAGCTCTTGCCTTCTTGGATCCACTCAAAAGTATCAGAATCATCTTTTTAAAAACACGAATTCGATCTGGTCACGCTCATATTTCATACCTTTCAACGGTTTCCTACTGCTTTGACATAAAATAGAAACTTCTTCAAATGGCCCATGAGGCTCTGCTAGATCAGATCTGCCCGTTACCCAGGGCTCAGCGGCCCTGCCTCCAAATCACCTCTCTTCTGCACGCTCATCCGCTCAGGGTAGCTCAAATTCAACCAGTGTAGCAACCTACCCCAACCAAAAAATCTGGTTTCCTCTTCCATTTTCTCTCCATTGCCTGATAATGTTCTCTCTCACACCCTTCCAGTTACCACAATTTGTAATAGTGCCTTTATTTCTCTGGTGCTTGTTATCAGCACCTCCGAAGGAAGGTAGGAATCATGCTATATTACAACATGGGCTCGCTCTCAGTCTGTGTATATGCTCCTTCAATCCTCACCAAAACCCTATGAAGTAAAGACTAATACTATCCCCACTTTACAGATTAAGGGATCTGAGGCAAAGGGAGGTTAAGCACCTCCCTCAGGTCACACGGCTGCTGAGAAGCAGGGCCAAGCACAAGCCCAGGCAGCCTGGCCTCAGAGTCTGTGCTCGGCGTTACCACTGCAGGTTAGCCCCCTGTACAAGCAGCGGGCCTGGCTCATGAGGGCGCTCCATAAATACTGACTCAGTGAACAATGCAGTAAAATCGTCTAAGTCTGAACAACCGGAGAAACCGAGGACCTTTATATGTTCCCTTACTCACTCCCAGTGCGATTATTCATGCTGGTATGCACTGTCTCTCTCCACTAATTTATAAGCTCCTCGAGGGCAAAAATCATCCTTTATCCATCTTTATGTCTCTCACGGTATCCAACATAATGGTAGGTGCTCAGAAAAGTTTGCCTAATGTGTGCCGGCAAATTAAAAGTTAGCAGAACCAGAATTGCAATAAACTAAAAGTCATCTACGTGTTCCTATAAAAAATAAGTACAACAGTTACCATTCATCATTTTAATCACTTACGGAGTTGATTTGATCCTACAGGTATTCTTTGTCTTTCAAAATTAAAGAGCCCTTTTATGGAGTGTGGCATTCTACTCCATGAGTGAGTAGGAATCATTTTTACTGGAAAAATGTTTAAGTGTGGGGGAAGGAAGGGAGAACTGTTTCAAAAGTCTGAATCCTCCAGGGTAGGGCACGTCCAGCCTTTCAGAGCATGGCTAGTCTACCACAAGCCTTGTGGGGAGCTCAGCGTGGGCTTACCCTGCAAGAGTCTTGTGTCTCATCAGCGCTGTTCCCCGCACCACCCCTATGCTCCTGTGGCCCAGTTTCCTCTCCCATTTCCTCCTGTCAGCTCTGACTTCTGCTAAACCAAATGATGGTGATCCATACTGCAAAGTTCTTTCCACCACATTAAGAATTCTCTCCGGGAAACCCCTAGGAAAGGGCCTACAAATTCAGAGCAGTACAATCTAGTATGAAGTACCCATCCCTCTCACAGTGGGTATGTATCTTTAAAGTATCTGGCTACTGTAAACCAGGCTTTCCTGGTGGCTCACATGATAAAGAATCCGCCTGCAATGCAGGAGACCTGGGTTCACTCCCTAGGATGGGAAGATCCCCTGGAGAAGGGAATGGCTACCCATTCCAGTATTCTGGCCTACAGAAGTCCATGGACAGAGGAGCCTGGAAGGCTACAGTCCATGGGGTTGCAAAGAGTTGGACATGACTGAGCGACTTTCACTCACTGTAAGCCAAAACATGGAAGCAACCTAAATGTCCATTGATGGAAGAACAGATCAAGAGGATGTGGTACATGTGCCCACTGGACTACCGCTCAGCCATTACAAAAAAGAACAAAGTAATGCCATTTGCAGCAACGTAGATGCATAGAGAGTATCACACTAAGTGGAAGTAAGCCAGAAAAAGAAAGACAAATACCATATGATATCACTTATATGTGGAATCTAAATTATGGCACAACTGAACCTATCTGTAAAACAGACTAGACACACAGACATTAGATTCATAGTCACCAAAGGGGAGATGTGGGGAGAGGGATGGACTGGGAATTTGCGGTAGAAGCAAACTGTTATGTTTAGAATGGATAAATCACAAGGTCCTACTATAGAGATAGGGAACTATATCCAATCTCCTGAGATAAACCATAATGGAAAAGAATATTTAAAAAAACAATGTATATTTGTGTAAAACGGAGTCATTTTGCTGTCCAGCAGAGACTGGCACAACATTGTAAATCAAGTATACCTCAATTTTTTTAAAAAAGTATATGGCTATTGTAATAATCCAGACCTCCTTGTTATGAAATGTGGCTTTCTGCTCCATGAGAGGACAGCAACAACAGTCGTTAGTGAAAAGAATAAACCTAGCTTCCTAGTGAAGGAAATCTAGATGACTAAAGGTCTGGCATCCAACCCTTCTCTGGAACAACCACCACACCACCAAACAGAACGATCTTGAGGGCAGAACCAGTCAAATCAAATTCCCAAGGAGGCCAGAAGCAACAGATGTCTGTGAATCTGTTCTAGAGGAGATGAAGGAGAGTAAAATGGGGGTGAACAGGGAAGTTCTGTCCTATCTAAAAGTATCTTTTAGGGGTGGAATTATGTCCTCATCAAAAAAAAGACTTGCTGGACATTGGACCAACCACCAGGACCTCAGAATGCGCTTTCTTTGGATACATGCCACTGTGGGTGATTTAGTTAACGTGAGATCACATAGTTGAGGGGTCCCTAATCCAATGCAAATGGTGGATCTTGTCAGAAGGCTGTATGAAGAGGGACGCACAGAAAGCTCCACGTGCAGACAGAGGCAGAGGTTCGGTGAATGCAGCTCCTAGCCAAGAAGCACCAAGGACGGTCTGCTATCACCAAGGCAGAGGGATAGGACGGCCTCACACTCAGAATGCTTAGAAGGAGCTACCCCTGCTGACACGGTGATTTCCGACTTCTATTCTTCAGGACTGTGAGAGAATCAACTTCTGTTGTCTTAGGCCATTCAGTTTGTGGTACTTTGTTTTCGCATTTTGCTTTACAGCCCTAGGAACTAACAGTGTCCAAATTCAGATGTCTAAAAAAAAAACCTGTGTTGGCCAAACAACACATCTGTGGGCCTGATTCAGGGCCCGGCCACCAGATTGCCTCTAATTCAGTGTTCACTATCCAGGGGGTAGTCATATTTTTGCTAAAAATCAAAAACACTGTTACAAGACTCTTTGCGGGGGGGGGGGGGGGGGGCATCAAAAAGAAAGTTCATTCTCCGGATGTAACACATCAGCGTATGTTCTTCTAAAGAGCAGAATTACCTTTCAGGGTCTGGAGGTTGGAAGAAGCATGAGCTCATACACTAGCCCTGATGCTCACCAGCTGTGGGGTTGGGCTCTCTGCGCCTCAGTCTCTCCATCTATAAATGGAGACGATACTGTAACATGCCTCACCCATGAGTATATACGGCACTCTGGGCAGCCTTCAGAATCACGTAGAGCAAAGAGAACTCAGCAACCAAAGCAGTGTGGTTTCTTTCTTGGGTTGAATCATTTGACTGCATTTTGCTGTGCATTACTTTCTGGTTACTCTACTGTGAACTTCTCTAGGACAAGGGCTATGTCTTGGTCTTTTCTCCTTCCTTGCATGTATGTGATAGGTGGTCAAACACATTGGGAAAAGAAGGTATGAATTTACTTCATCTCTTTGACCTCTGATTGTGTACTCCCTGAGGGGAAAATCTGAGTTCTGTTTCCTCCACAGTGCCAGGCATCGGCTGAAAGGTTACGCACAGAGTAAATGGAAGTGCTCCCAAGGGAGGGATGCCTGTGGCTGGGTGAGGAAGAACCCCTGGAGAAGGGCATGGCAACCCACTCCAGTATCCTTGCCTAGGAAATCCCATGGACAGAAGAGCCTTGCGGACTACAGTCCATAGTGTCACAAAGAATCATTCACTACCAAGCTGGAAAGAGAGCCAGAATTAAATGCTTCCTTCCAAGTTCAGTGTCTGGACCTGAGTTTGCCTATTTCCTTCCTGCTTATCACACACATATGACATGTAGAGCAAATCAGGGTGATACTTCCTAACTGAGGACTCTGGGAAAACCTGTTAAATCCAAGGCAGAGAAAACAGTTTCAAGAACATGACAAACGCAGCAGTCAGTAATTCTGCAACAATCAGCAAAAGGCGAGAGATACACCTACTCTCTACGGCTGCTGGATGCTGGCTGGAGCAATGCCTTCCAGTGTGGAAGGCAGAACCCTAGTACAGACTGTGTTATGGATGGTGCCCCACCGAATTGCTGCCGTTATCTGATACACCAGTTACCTGTTTTGTAAATAAAGTTTTATTGATACTCAGCCCTGCCCATTCACTTACATATTGTCTATGGCAGCTTTTGTGTTCAAGGACAGAGTAGAATAGTTATAACCAAGACCAGAAAGCCTAAAATATTTATTTACTGCCTGATTCTTTATAGAAAAATCAGCCAACCTCTACTCTGAACCATCCTATAGTGTTTATGCTACAATTTTAGCTCTAAGAGGATAGAAACCTTGTCTGTCTGACTCAGACTTCTATGTCTGACATTTGGAATACCTGGTTTACAGCAGGTACTTGATAAACCTTTGAATATAGAATGAACACATAGCCAAATAAACGGTGAGATTCTGTGATGGGCAGGAGCAACAGCATCTAGTACTAGTAGGATGCCTACGGGGCCAGGCCCGTGTCCAGAGGCTCTGCCCCCTTTAAGAGACCAAACCATGAGTAACTAGGGCTACCACTGTGTGTCCTTTGGTCAACTAAGTACCTGGGAGTACTCTGGGAGCCCAGGCTGGACAAACAACCAGGGCATAATCACTGTAAGAAATCAAAATTGCTGGCCTGTCAGGACAGATTAAACCTAACTATGAAGAACCTTTCAAAATCCTTTTTCTATATATATACATTTACATTAGAAACGTTTCAAGGGAATAAACACTTGCAAAGCGGTTCAAATTTAAGGGGTCCCTTACACAGTTGAACCCAAAACAGCTGTCAGAAGCCAAACATTTATAAACACAAATGTTCAAGGTACTGAGCAAAAAAAAAAAAAAAAAAAAAGACTTTCAGATCTGAAAGAAAAAGCTCAATCTAACCTGCCATAACAAAAGCAAAGAAAGAAACAGAAAAGCCAGACATTTCTAAGCAAGATCCTTTAGTGTTAATATTAAAAGCATGTGTAAGTTCTGGCTCCAATAAAATTGTTTATGGTTAGATTTAAAGTAAGGAAGGGTCCTTTAACTTGGAAAATGATCACATAGAACTTGTTGCATAAAGGAATATTTTGATATTATTTTTCTTTTTTCACTTTTTCCCTCTCACTCAAAAGAACTCTTGCTTCTATGCACATGTCTTGGAGGCAGGCTTGGGTTGAAGACTCTAGGTCCTGCCTCAAGGGATTTGGGGCACAATTCATACTCGCAGGGGCTCTAAGCACTGTGTGTCTTCTTTACAGGAGGTGTGTAGAGCTGTGACTTTCTCCTAATCCACACATATTCTCCTTTAAAATGTTTTTGGTAATACTGAATTACCATCGTTGAAAGCAGTGGGGGGTTTAATTACTGTTATGACAGGATTACACTTAGATTTAAATAAAAGTGGCATTTATTTTCTCAGTTTCTGATCAAATATGAAACAATCAAAATACCATTCTGAAGGCTGACCTGACATTACAATAAAAGTATAATAAGTTAAATACTGTACCAAAGAAATCTCAGTGTAACAAAGTTTTAAAAATTAACTGTCTCCAAAGCCCACTTGGGCTTCCCTGGTGACTCAGATGGTAAAGAACCTGCAGGCAATGGAGGAGACCCAGGTTTGATCCCTGGGTTGGGAAGATCCCCTGGATGAGGAAATGGCAACTCACTCCAGTATTCTTACCTGGAAAATCCCATGGATGGAGGAGCCTGGTGGGTTACACCCTATGGGGTCGCAAAGAGTCGGACACAACTGAGCAACTAACACACACACACACACACACACACACACATTTAAGCCCACTTACTTCATATTTATTAATAATTCAGGTACTATGGGAAAATGTGCACAGTCTATACCAATTATTTTTACAATATTAAGAAAATTTATTTATTCCATAGGATGAGCAAAAAAAATCAGACAAAGATTAAAAAAAAAATCACACTAGACTTGCTTTGAGGAGTGTTGTATTCCATTCAGAAGTAGGAATTCCCTTTTTGTAGTCACACCATGAGGGACGTGGTCAGGTGTTTCTTACAACAATTTCTAAAGTGCTGGTGCTCTGCATGATGGTACATGATGCCCCAACATGACCCTGCTCCCCTGCTACCAGATAAGAACACTCGGCAATGAAGATCTATTAATAGTAGACATAACATCTCTCCCCTTCCTTATTTTGCCATGGCCTTCAGGACATAATTTTCAGTTGTAACTTTTCAAATTCTCACCCTTAAGGGATTCTGTGCCTAGATTAGAAGTAATATAAATGCATTCTTCAAAAGGTAATAGCAAAAGAAAATTAATGGCTATTATAGCAGATTGAAAGCCCCTGATGGCTCAGACAGTAAAGAGTCTGCCTGCAGTGCGGGAAACCTGGGTTTGATCTCTGTGTCGGGAAGACCCTCTAGAGAAGGAAATGGCAACCCACTCCAGTACTCCTGCCTGGAGAATCCCATGGCCATGGGATCGCAAAGAGTCAGACACGACTGAGCGACTTCACTTTCACTATTTTTTAATAAGAATTGGGCATGTCAAAATGATGCTTCTTTGTCAAAGTCCTTCATAATATTGAAGTCATAAGATGAAATGGCAACCACCTTTTCATGAGATCAAAAGTTCAGCCTATATGGGCCACCTGGACCCTAGACCAGACACTCAGATTTTTTTAATTGTTTGGCTTTTCTTTTTAAGATATATGTCCTGCTTTTCTCTGGATCATTTCAAACCTTCCATGTGAGAAGGTTAATAAGAAGCTATTAGTAACATCTGTCAATCTCTTATTGATATGATGGATCCTTGTTTTCATCTGTATTTTGGTTCTGAGTGATGTGATCTCAGCAATCTCCCAGAGTATCCAATGACTAAGACAATATTGTAAAAGCCCCATTGAAATCACAAACAAAAACCCAAAACACCTAAAGACATAGTTTCCGAACACATGGTGTGATAGGGACAGTTCTGGTTGGAAGGAATTAGATACCAATGAGCAAAACAGCTTGCTCCTGTGAAAAATGGCCAGGAGAAAGATCCAGCGAGAGAAAGAACAGAGTTATATTTTAGCTTCAGATTAATCATAGTATAATTCAACTATAAGGCAACACTTTCAAAACTTTAAATGGGTATTACATTAGGATAGACTCAATTAAGCCTACTCTTAGCGTGGAATCTTTCGTAGACAAAGCTACTTTCTATTTCTAAAAGAAAAAGTATTCAATCAGAAGCAACTTCACAACCATTTACCAAGAATCTATTTGCACTTGAACCCTACAGAGATGTTTCCCTTCCTGTGTAAGGTGTGTGTACCCACCTGTGCTCTCGATCTCACCCCTCTCCCTTCCCTTTGAAAAGTGAAAGCCACTCAGTCGTGTCCGACTCTTTGTGACCCTGTGGACTATACAGTCCTTGGAATTCTCCAGGTCAGAATACTGGAGTGGGTAGTCATTCCCTTCTTCAGAGGATCTTCCCAATCCAGGGATCCAACCCAGGTCTCCCACATTGCAGGCGGATTCTTTACCACCTAAGCCACCAGGGAAGCCCTTCCCTCTAGGAGTTCTCAGACTTGAGGGTGTATCAGAATCACCTGGAGGGCTTGTTTCTGGCTGCTGGGCCGCAAACCCAGAGTTTCTGATTCAATAGGGGCTGAAAATTTACTTTTCTAAAAAAATTCCAGGTGATGTTGATGCTGTTGCCCCCAAACAAGACTTTCAGAAACACTATTCTAGAACCTGTGGGTTGACTGTCCTCTCTTCCCAGCTTCTTAAGACTCCCCCTCCATATTGCCTCTTTCTCTCAGCATATACACGTTTAAATTTCTCTCATTTAAGAATGCAAACAATAATCTCCTTTGACCTCGTTGAGAATGGGTGTAGTGTATTTCTCTCTCCTTCCTTACGCATCCAAAATTCTTAAGAGAATGTTCTCCACGTATCACTTTCTACTTTCCCACTTAACCCTTGCTGCTCTGCAGCCTGACAGCTGCCCTCTCAAATTCACTGAACCTGCACAGCCTATGCTCCTGCATAACTCGAGTTTCCGGGCTACTTCTTGGTCCCCATCTTAATCTTTCCACAATGTCTGGCGTACTCACCTGCCAAAAGGGCATTCCCTCCTCCTCTGGATTTTGTAGCATCTCTCTGTCCCGGGTCTCTTACCCCTCTCTTGCTGACCCTTTTTGGTCTCCTTTGTAGGAATACATTTTCACATCCCTCTTAGTGTCGGGACTCCTTAGGTCCTTCTCCCTTGGCCCTCCTCTTCTCGCTCTACACATTTTGCCTGAGAATTCTCATTTATGCTTGTATTCCAACTATTTTCTATATCCTGATAACTCTCAAACCTACACCTCTCTCCTAAACTTCAAATACACAGCTATCAGTAGACAACTGATAGACAATTCTATTTGCCCAACAAGCACCTCAAAGGTATCAATGCATAAAAGCGAACCCATTACCTTCTACTTCATTCCTGTTCTTTTTTCTTAATTTCCTGTTCCGCTTTCTTTATTTTCTATCTAATAATACCCCCCTGCTCCATTACCCACTCATGCAAACCAGTCTGCAAGGACAAGCATGTCCTTCTGTCTCACACCCAATCATATCCTAAGTCTGTCCAATCCACTTCATATCTCCAAACTGGCCATTTGTTCCCATCTCCATGACCTTTGCACCAACTTAGGTCAACATCATCCAGCCTGCACCAATGATCTCCGTACTTCTAAGCTCTCCCCTTCCAAGCTCTACATTGCAAACAAAGTGATCTATAGTCCTCTATGCAAAATTATTCAGTAGCTCCCATTACCACTGAAATAAAGATTTTAACTCTTGTGCATGGCATTCGGAGCTTTTAACATTTGGCTCTTCCCCATCTGCCTAATCTAATTTCTAGTCACTCCCCCCTCATATTTTAATCTCTAGTAATATTAATTTAATTAAATCTTTGAATATGTCATGTTCTCTCACATCTAAAAATGTCTGTATATCCTATTCCTTCTGCCTGGAAAACTATCTATCCTTAAACCCCTGCACTAGTTCTCTCTTCTTTCCAAAACTCCCCCCAGTCCTTTTGGGTTCAGAGCCCCTTCCTGCTCCCACTCCACGTGGCACCTGCCTCCACTGAAGCAAACGATCTGTTCCTAAGGCGACCAGCGCACTAGACTGTAGGGTTCTCAGAAATAAATCTTTGAAGGGCTACTGCTGAGAGCAATACCTCGCTCACAGTATGATCCTTACTAAAAATAAGTTTTAAATAATGTATCAGTGACCCTGAACAAGGGAACACGTTCCTCTGGCAGTCACTGAAACACTAAATTTCAGACCACCAATGTCTGATTTTGTTTTTTTTTTTTCACCTCAGTTCAAATACGTTAATCTGTTTTTCATTTCATTTCTTCAAGGAACTGGGGAAGGAGACATGAAATTGGATTTGGGAATGATTAACAGTCTGTTAAAACATTTTTTGAAATGTCTCTCTCAACAGTTTTTCTCTTCTAGTTGTTAGAATAAGGGAAGCTAAGGGAAGCTGGTGAAAAAAAGGCAAAGTGTTAATTGTTCAGTTGCATCCAACTCTTTGCAACTCCATGGACTGTAGCCCGTCAGGCTCCTCTGTCCATGGAATTCTCCAGGCCAGAATACTGGAGTGGGTAGCTGTTCCCTTCTTCAGGGGATCTTCCCAACCCAGGGATCACGACCCGGGTCTCCTGCATTGCAGGCAGATTCTTCACTGTCTGAGCCACCAGGGAAGCCCAAGGGAAGCTGGTGTTGGGAATTTTTATTTCTGTAAGTACCTGTTTCCTAACATTCGAATCAAAGACAGTGCCTCGGAACACATTTGTGCTACATGACCCTGGACTGTTACTCCCGCATCTGGGCCAAGGAGGACAGACTACCCACACAGCCCTGAGTCAGCCCAACTGCTTTCATATGATTATGAGACCATGAACAAAATTACAAGAAATTTTAAGGCCAGTTGTAAAGGCCCCAGTTAGCTGACTGAAACTGGTAGCCTCCCGGCACTTTCACGGTCTTCAGTGAAGGCTTTACTGCCCCGAACGGCCCGCCATCGAAGCAGGACGCTCCACTCCCATCTCCTCAGTGTGAAGCGCCGCCTGCACCCGCAGGCCTCAGCGAGGGCCAGCTGGGCACTCTCCCCATCAGGACTCAACAGTCACACTGTTGTCTGACAGGCGCTTCACAGAACACCCATTCACATTGACAAATCGAGTAGACATGCATTTGAGGATCAAGAAATAAAAATAACTAGAACTAAACAAACACACTTGCCTTTTATGTAAATGGCAATGCACTCTGCTGGAGAGGATATCTCCCTTAAAGTCAGTCATCACGGCTGCTGCAGGGGAAAATGCAGACAGATCTACACACCAGAGAAAGCAGATCACAGTGGCCTTGGAAACAACCTACGTTGATGATGAACCTCTCATACTATGCCTCCAAACAAAGCTTAGGCCTGAAAATAAGCCGAAGCATGTCCAGAAAATCTTCAATAATCCAGATATTTCTGTAATTGTCCACTGATAAATTTCCTAAGAGAAGAGAACTTACGCAAGGATGGGAAATTCCCAGATATTAAATATCTAGAGGATATTTGCATGCAGAGAAATGTCACACTCAGACCACAGGAAGTTACAGTCCTACCGTTTGCTGACATGGTCAGATGCCTAGAGTTGTGTGCTAACATCTACCCACCCCATACCACTACCCACTTTCTAAAGAAAATGCAGGGGAATCGCATTTTAAGAGGAAAATTAAAGTGCACCAAAAATGAGGGTTAAAAGAGATCTTGAAAATACAATTTTAAAAAGAGCTAGAGGAGCAGGGGACTTTAATTATTATCAACAGCTAATAATATCCATTGAACCCTTTCTGTGTGCCAGCATCTTGCTAAGAAATGCCACATGCTTTTTAAACTTTTTCCTTGCAACAACTTTTTTTTTTTTAAATATAGGCTGATTATTCCCATTTTACAAATAAGGAAACTAAGGCTTAGGGATAATAAGAAACTTCCCTGAACTATAGGACTTATAAACAACAGAGAGGAGGGTTTGAACACAGTCTTTCTGATTCTGAAATCTCAACTGTGAAGCACAACACAAGAACCTGAAGAGGCAAATGGCCCTAGGAGATGAAACAGTCTTAAATATTTCAAGATTTGTGACATGGAAGAGAGAAGAAGTTGGTTACGTTCTAAAGTGCAGGCATGCGTGCTAAGTTGCTTTAGTCATGTCTCTTTGCAACCCTATGGACTGCAGGCTGCCAGGCTCCTCTGTCCAAGGGATTCTCCAGGCAAGAATACTGGAGTGGGTTGCCATGCCATCTTCCAGGGGATCCTCCCAACCCAGGGATCGAACCCAAGTCTCTTATGTCTCCTGCATTGACAGGTGGGTTCTTTACCAGTAGGGCCACCTGGGAAGCCCGTGTTCTAAAGTAGGAGTTCCCAAAACTGTATGTGCTAAAGGACCATCTCTGGAACTGATGCCCTGCTGGCCTGACAACCACTGCTCTGGACCTCAGAACTGGAATAAAATGCAGAGGAGTTTCACCAGGAGGCAGGTTTAGCTTTACATTACTAAACAGATCAACCAAACCACATCTCCATTCACACACCAGACCTAACGATCAAAATTCTCCCAAAGTGGCAGCAGCTCCCTCCTAGGACATCACGACATAATAGATAAGAGCTCAGTATCTGCAAACAGATGTGGCCGGTTCCACTCCTGGTTCAGCCATTTGCTAGGTGTGCAGCCTTGGTCGAGTTACTTTCTCTGAGTTTCAGTTTTTATCAGTTACAGAATATGACTTACCTCAAAAGACTCTTGTTATGAACTAGAGATGATTAGCTAAAATTCCAAGCACTGTGGTTGGCCTGAGACGGGTCCCCAGTCACCCATGAGCAAGTGGGTCCTCTGCCTGCTTGACACATATCCAGGCTGAGGCAACAGCGAGTCTTGATAAGCATCCACTCCCTTCATCCCCACCACCACCCTTCCCACATGAAATATAATGGAAGAGGCTCCAGCCTCAGCTTACAATTGGCCCAATCCAATCAGCTGACACCTGCCCCCTTGGGAGAAGCAATAACACAGCTTAAACCAATCAGCAAATGCTGTTCCTCTGGCCACAGTGGCTGGTGTGAAGGGAGGCTGCATATGTGCGCTAAATGGGCCCCATTAGAATGAATTTGGGCTTCCCAGGTGCTGCAAGTGGTAAAGAACCTGCCTGACGTAAGAGACACGGGGTTCATTCCCAGGGTTGGGAAGATCCCCTTGAAGAGGGCATGACAACCCACTCCAACATTCTTGCCTGGAGAATCCCATGGACGGAGGAGCCTGGCAGGCTGCAGTCCATGGGGTTGCACAGAGTGGGACACAACTGAAGCGTCTTAGCACGCATCCAAATCCCTTTTATAATCCACACTGCTTTGAAGTTCTTTTTCTATTACTGAGACTGCAAACATTTCAACTTATTCAGAATCGTCTCTTGGGGAGTGGTGAGATATAAACACTTGGATCATTTCTAACTTTATGATTCTGTAACTTCTTAGGACTATTTACATAATTAGTGCCTGTCATAAAATTCACAACATTTATGATGACAGGTTTCTACCTGAAGTGCCCTCTCTCACTTCTCCTGAAAAACTCCTCTGCAACTTTTAGGGCCTGTAGAGGGATAGAAATTAGCCAAGATGGCAATGGTCAGGCTCTCTTGCCCCACAGTCTCTCGCTCTCACCCCTCGTTCTGTAAACAATGACTGTGCATGGTTAAGTAACAGCTGAGATCATTTATAGCAATGCATACGCACGTCGTGATGTACTCACTTTGCCACGAGCCTCCTTTGTTCTGTATGCCTATATAGTTCAGTTGCTCAGTCGTGTCTGACTCTTTGAGACCCCTTCAGTTCTACCATATACCTATATAAGCAATACCATCAGTTCTACCACATACCTATATGAGCAATACCTGAAACAGTGCTTGTGTCAGAGTCAACCATTAGAGAATAAAGCATGTTTGACTTGCTGCAGCAACAGCCACCAGCAAAGAATGTATGTCTGCAGTTCCTACGGCTCCTTTCATCTTCTTCCAGCTTCCCCGCTTGGGCCTTGCCTACCCTGGGTTCAGTGATCGGCAAGACAGGGCCCAACTTAAATGTACCCACGGCTGCGAGGCCTTAAAGAGAAACACTCCCATAAGCACTCTACTCACATGGTTATAGGCAGGCCTCGGGGCTTACTGGCTGCTTGCCAGAGGCTCCACACGGCTGCTACAAGGAAGCAGGAGGCTTCTCCCCTAATGAGAAACCCAAGAAAGAGAAGGACCAAAACAGAAGCCAATGTCTTTAATAATCCCCTCTCAGAAACAACATACCATCAGCTCTACCATGCTCTATCGGTCACACGGACCAACTCCAGTCCAAGGCAGGAGGGAATCCTATACAAGGACGTGAATACCTGGAGGCAAGAATCATGTTGGAGGCTGGCTGTCACACCATGTTCTTCCAAAAGATTTCAACAAAGGAAGCCACTGAGCAAAAGAAGCACGGCTCTAGAATGTGGTCACGAGGCCTGAAGTGGTCATGGGTCGGCTACTTTCTAGTGTGTAAAACCCATCAAGGTTCAATCTCCATGATTGCAAAATGTAAATGGAATCCCAAATAATGTTTTTTAAGAGTTATTTGGATGTGGACCATTTTACCAGTTTTAAAGTCTTCATTGTATTTGTTCCCCTGTTGTTTCTGTTTTATGTTTTCGGCCCTCAGGCATGTGGGATCTTAACTCCCAAACCAGGGGCTGAACCTGCACGCCTGCATTGGATGGCGAAGTCTTAACCACTGGACCCCCAGAGAAGTCCCAGGAGTCCCAATTATTAATCACATTGGACACAGAAGGCCTGCTGCTCCTGCTACGCAACGTTCATTGAGTCTTTATCATGTGCCAGACACAGTTTAGAGCATCCTATGTTTATTAACTTGTTTTCTACTCACTACACCCCTAGGAGGTGAGCAGTTTTTACCCTCATGCGACAGCTGCAGAGTCGGAAGCACAGAGAGGTTCATCCACTTGCCCAAAGCTGCATCACTAGGGAGGCAACCAGGATTGGAACCTAGGTGAGTTAGTACCTGAATCCATGTTCTAAGTCGCTGTACTCTACTGGCACTCTAACAGAGAGGATGAAAATAATGCAAGCAAATACACAACTTATAAAACATTAGCAATACTAAAACTTGAAAAACAGCAATCACACTTTAAGGTTTGGTTCAAAACCAGGCACTATGAGTGCACTTATATGAGGGACCTAGAGTAGTCAAATTCATAAAGGCAGGAAGTAGACTAGTGGATGCCGGGGGCTAGGGGAAGGAGAGGTGGAGAGCTACTGTTTAATGGACACAGAGCTTCAGTTTGCCAAGCTGAGAAAGTTCTGGAGTGGATGGTAGTGACAGTCGCACAAACTGTGGAAGTGTTAGTCACTCAGATGTGTCTGACTCTTTGCGACCCCGTGGACTGTAGCCCGCCAGGCTCCTCTGTCCAAGGAGGATTCTCCAAGCAAGCATACTGGAATGAGTTGCCATTTCCTACTCCAGGGGATCCTCCCAACCCAGGGATTGGACCCAGGTCTTCCACACTACAGGCAGATTCTTTACCATCTAAGCCACCAGGGAAGTCCACAAACTGTGGACTGTGGACCTAATGCCACAGAGTTGTATGCTTAAAAATAGTTTATGTATACATATGGAATCTAGGAAGATGGTCCTGATGAACTTCTTAGCAGGGCAGCAATGAAGATACAGACATTGAGAACAGACTTGCGGACACAGCAGAGGATGGAGAGGGTGGGGCGAACTGAGAGAGCAGCAGGGAAACATACATTACCATATGCAAAATAGGAGACAGCCAGTGGAAATTTGCTATATAATGCAGGGAGCTCAAACCCAAGCTCTGTGGCAATCCAGAGGGGAAGGGGGGGGTGGGAGATGGGAGGGAGGTTCAAGAGGGAGGGGACATATGTCTGCCTACAGTTAATTCATGTTAATATATGGCAGAAACAGAATATTGTGAAGCAATTATCCATCAATTAAAAATAAATTTAAAAGATGATAAAGTCAATGTTATGTATATTTTACCACAATTAAAAATGCAGACATGAAACTCAGTGTCTGATATTCCATTCAGAACCACACAAAATGGAAAACCCCACATATTTAAGCACTTCAAATGCTTAGAAAATAGGTTAGTTGGAAAGCATAGAAAGGAATCCAGAGGATTTATCCATTTTGGTTGGTTCATCATCTTTCTCTCACCTTCTTCTGACTGCTCTTTTCCTCACACACAAAAAAATGTTAGAACAGTTTCCTCTATGCTTGTATCTCCCAAGTCGTGTAAGTAGCAATTTTAAAGTGGAAATTGCAGCCCAATCCTAAATCCAGGGAAAATCTGCCCACACTATTAAGTGCTTCATAGCCTATACTTTAGACACTACTCTGTGATTATCATTATTTACACTCTTCCCCAGATGTCTCCTGTGTGTTTCAAGAGTCAGAAATCAGCCCCACAATCTGAAAGCATGGGAGTCAGCAGACAGGGAGCTGCTGGGACCTTGGGGTAAAGATGCACAATAAGCAGGCACCTGGCAGTCAGGGTTTCTTCCCAAACTCCTGCTGTGGACGTGCTGGCTCATCAGAGGCAATGTGGGAAGGTTGCTCTCTCCCGGGGTTGGCACCTTGGATTAACATTAGACCCCTGTCCTCAACCTCTGAAGAGGCGCTTTCTCCTGGTACACTGGGGAGCCCAGGGCTCATAGCCCGGAGCTCTGGCTCCTTCCTCACCAACGTGGTCGTCCTCCACATTTGGGCAGAAGGCATCTCTGGTCTCATTTCAGAAACAGAGAAGACTTTAGTCATAAACGAAGTTTCATACCCTTAGTTAAGAACATATATTTTTCATTCACTAAGCACTTCCCTTAATTATCCGTCCATGTGGATGTTATGTGTGTTGTCAGTCGCTCGGTCGTGTCCGATTCTTTTTGGTCACATGGACTATAGCCTGCCAGGCTCCTCCATCCATGGGGATTCTCTGGGCAAGAATACTGGAGTGGGTAGCCACGCCCTCCTCCAGGGGATCTTCCTGACCCAGGAATCAAACCAGGGTCTACTGCACTGCAGGCAGCTTCTTTACCACTTAGCTAACCAGGGAAGCCCCATAGGCAGATCACAACACTAGGTGGTATGGAGTGAGATAAACTGAAAGATATAGAAAAGTTTTTTAAGAGAAGAAGATACCACAAAAAAGGACACAGTTTGTAAAACTCAACTTTCAAAAAAATTAACTCCTTAAAAAAAATACAAAGAAAAGGACTTTTCTGGTGGTCCAGGGGTTAAGACTTTGGCCTTCCAATGCAGGGGGTGCAAGAGTGATCCCTGGTCAGAGAGGCAAGACCCCACATGCCCCATGGCCGAAAACAAAACCAAAAAATACAAAACAGAAGCAATCTTATAACAAATTCAATAAAGACTTCAAAAATGATCCACATCAAAAAAAAATTTTTTTTTTAATACAAAAAAATAAAATATTAAAACAAAGCATATCATTCACTGGCATGTTTCTGACGTCTACTTCCTACACTAACTTTTGTGCTTAGGAACACTACACATCTGAGGTGGCTTTGTAATCCTGAGGGCAGCCTGTGAAGTCCGATGCTGCAGAAAGATGACCACAACTTCTTTACTGTCTGTGAGATTTCCACTTGAATGACAGTGTGTAATCTAAGCCTTTTTATGCACCTGAACAATGGTGAGAACAGTAACAAACTCATAGCCGCTATGAGGATTCACTAGGTAACTGATGCCGACGTGTTTGAGAAATCTTTACAGATTAGGCAGATGTGAACTGTGGATGACATTTCGAGGCAGTAATTTGTTTTCTCCTCTTTCTTTTTCTCCCAGGGAGCAGATTCTGCACAGAATCTCAGCAGAGGTAGTGGGGGCTGAGGGGGACCAGGAGGTCTGAACGATTCTTGGTAGTGCTAACATCCTGGCAGCACACTTCATTGGGAGGAGGAAATGGGTAAACACAGCCACACGCAACTTCAAGCGAGACTCCTAAGTCCTCCGTGGCAAGGAAGCAGCAGAGAGAGAGCTGCCAGCCCTGTGGCGGAGACCCAAGCCCCTACCGACTTGGTCCTGGAATGACCCCAGAACCTCCAGAGGGAGGCGGTTTTCCACCACACCAGTGGAAAGAGGAATTTGAGCCAGAAATTGGGCAGCTTTAAGGAAAAAATTTTCAGTGTTATCTCTTGCACACTGTAGTTTTTGGGCTGAAGATTATACTCATTCCAGTGTCTAATTTTCCAACACATAATATATTTCGGGCAGTCAGCAATGCTCAATGCAGTGAATGTTTAATAAATGTTCTTATTTTACTTTACATACATACACACACATAAATAAGCCATCTTGTCTGACTAAAAAGAACGTAGGCATTATACTGCATTAACGAATAGCAGGACATATTCTGAAATGATTTTCTATATGCTGCTAGGTACACAGAGGATGCTCAGTGAAAACCTGCTCGCTGATTGGTGACAAACCATCCAGCTGCTGCTGCTGCTGCTAAGTTGCTTCATCGTGTTCAACTCTGTGCGACCCCACAGACGGCAGCCCATGAGACTCCCCCGTCCCTGGGATTCAAGAGTGATGGAGTGGGGTGACATTCATTCTCCGAAACCATCCAGAGTAGGTCTTAACTTCTCCAGACCCTTGAGATCAACAGTGCAAAACCGCCAACCAGGCGGCTTTGATTAGGGATGTGTTGTAATGAATGGAACTTTTCTCTGTGTAATTTTTATAGGTGTGTATAGACTAGAACTCATGATATGCATGTTCTTTTACTTTAAACACTGTGACCTAACAACCTGAGAATGGAACAAATAGATAAACCTGGGAGGGTAGGACCTTGTCTATCTAGTTACCTAATGCATTCACAGTGTCAGAAAGAGTGCTAGGCACATAGTAGGGATTCAATAAATACCTGATACATTTTGACAGACAGTCAGAAGACACAAGACCTCTATCTGCAAATACAAAATAATACAGATATTTATAAAATATAAGGTCAGTTCAGTTCAGTCACTCAGTTGCGTCCGACTCTTTGTGACCCCGTGAATCGCAGCACGCCAGGCCTCCCTGTCCATCACCAACTCCCGGAGTTCACTCAGACTCAAGTCCATCGAGTCAGTGATGCCATCCAGCCACCTCATTCTCGGTCGTCCCCTTCTCCTCCTGCCCCCAATCCCTCCCGGCATCAGAGTCTTTTCCAGTGAGTCAACTCTTTGCATCAGGTGGCCAAAGTATTGGAGTTTCAGCTTTAGCATCATCCCTTCCAAAGAAATCCTAGGGTTGATCTCCTTCAGAATGGACTGGTTGGATCTCCTTGCAGTCCAAGGGACTCTCAAGAGTCTTCTCTAACACCACAGTTCAAAAGCATCAATTCTTCAGCGCTCAGCTTTCTTCACAGTCCAACTCTCACATCCATACATGACCACAGGAAACACCACAGCCTTAACTAGATGGACCTTTGTTACCAAAGTAACGTCTCTGCTTTTGAATATGCTATCTAAGTTGGTCATAACTTTTCTTCCAAGGAGTAAGCGTCTTTTAATTTCATGGCTGCAATCACCATCTGCAGTGACCTTGGAGCCCAAAAAAATAAAGTCTGACACTGTTTCCACTGTTTCCCCATCTATTTCCCATGAAGTGATGGGGCCAGATGCCATGATCTTCGTTTTCTGAATATTGAGCTTTAAGCCAACTTTTTCACTCTCCATTTTCACTTTCATCAAGAGGCTCTTTAGTTCCTCTTCACTTTCTGCCATAAGGGTGGTGTCATCTGCATATCTGAGGTTATTGATATTTCTCCCAGCAATCTTGATTCCAGCTTGTTTCTTTCAGTCCAGCGTTTCTCATGATATACTCTGCATATAAGTTAAATAAGCAGGGTCACAATATACAGCCTTGATGCACTCCTTTTCCTATTTGGAACCAGTCTGTTGTTCCATGTCCAGTTCTAACTGTTGCTTCCTGACCTGCATACAGGTTTCTCAAGAGGCAGGTCAGGTGGTCTGGTATTCCCATCTCTTTCAGAATTTTCCACAGTTGATTGTGATCCACACAGTCAAAGGCTTTGGCATAGTCAATAAAGCAGAAATAGATGTTTTTCTGGAACTCTCTTGCTCTTTCCATGATCCAGCGGATGTTGGCAATTTGATCTCTGGTTCCTCTGCCTTTTCTAAAACCACTTGAACATCTGGAAGTTCACGGTTCACGTATTGCTGAAGCCTGGCTTGGAGAATTTTGAGCATTACTTTACTAGCATGTGAGATGAGTCCAATTGTGCGGTAGTTTGAGCATTCTTTGGCATTTCCTTTCTTTGGGATTGGAATGAAAACTGACCTTTTCCAGTCCTGTGGCCACTGCTGAGTTTTCCAAATTTGCTGGCATACTGAGTGCAGCACTTTGACAGCATCATCTTTCAGGATTTGAAATATCTCAACTGGAATTTCATCACCTCCACTAGCTTTGTTCGTAGTGATGCTTTCTAAGGCCCACCTGACTTCATATTCCAGGATGTCTGGCTCTAGGTGAATGATCACACCATCATGATTATCTGGGTCCTGAAGATCTTTTTTGTACAGTTCTTCTGTGTATTCTTGCCACCTCTTCTTAATATCTTCTGTTTCTTTTAGGTCCATACCATTTCTGTCCTTTATTGAGCCCATCTTTGCATGAAATGTTCTCTTGGTATCTCTAATTTTCTTGAAGAGATCTCTAGTCTTTCCCATTCTGTTCTTTTCCTCTATTTCTTTGCATTGATCGCTGAAGGCTTTCTTATCTCTTCTTGCCTTTCTTTGGAACTCTGCATTCAGATGCTTATATCTTTCCTTTTCTCCTTTGCTTTTCGCTTCTCTGTTTTTCACAGCTATTTGTAAGGCCTCCTCAGACAGCCATTTTGCTTTTTCGCATTTCTTTTCTGTGAGGATGGTCTTGATCCCTGTCTCCTGTACAATGTCACAAACCTCCGTCCATTGTTCATCAGGCACTCTATCTATCAGATCTAGTCCCTTAAATTGCTTTCTCACTTCCACTGTATAATCATAAGGGATTTGATTTAGGTCATACCTGAATGGTCTAGTGGTTTTCCCAGCTTAAAAATAGCCAAACCCAGGATTCAAGAACCTAACAAAATCAAGAATAGCATGCAGAACAAGGGCTGGCTGGCTTTCCAGTATCCCCATCCAAAGAGGGGACACTTTCTGAGACACAAAAACCTCAAAGCCTGTGGTTGTGGAGAGAGAGCAGAGAGGAAAGAGCCACTTATTAGTTCCAGGTTTCAACTTCCTCCAGCTCCTTCCTGTTCTTCAGCAACATGCCTCTGTGCTTTGGAAGGAGGAGTCTGCCCCAGATACAGAAGCCCTAACATGACCTACATTCCAGAAAAGTTCTGATTTATGAATTGGCACTGAGACTACATTAGCTGGTGCAGACAACCAGGGCGTCTGCTTTGGGGAGATGGGTATGTGGGGTGTCCTTCCACGAGTGCAGTCAGCTCTGGCTCTTGGGGCTTCTGAACTTAGTTCAGGGAATGGACTTTAACCTAAGAAATGACACACTTGCCCGACACAATGAGACATTTAGTGAACTTATTTAATGATGCTAAATACCGGGAGCCCCCTTTAAATGGAATAGCACCAGGAACAGGAAGAAAAAGACTGACTTGTTACAAGACATCTCAGGGAAACTGAATCTGTCACCTGAGTGCTGCTGTTTTTGTTCAGTCACTAAATCACATCTGACCCTTTGTGACCCCATGAACTACAGCATGCCAGGCTTCCTTGTTCTTCACTATCTTCTAGAGTTTGCTCAAACTCATGTCCATTGAGTTTGGCAATGCCATCCAATCATCTCATCCTCTGTTGCCCCCTTCTCCTCCTGCCCTCAATCTTTCCCAGTATCAGGGTCTTTGCCAATGAGTCAGCTCTTTGCATCAGGTGGCCAAAGTACTGGCGCTTCAACATTAGTCCTTTGAATGAATGTTCAGAGTTGATTTCCTTTCGGATTGACTGGTTTGATCTCCCTGCTGTCCAAGGGACTCTCAAGAGTCCTCCAGCACCACAATTCAAAAGCATCAATTCTTTAATGCCATCCTTCTTTATGGCTCAACTCTCACATCCGTACATGACTACTGGAAAAACCATAGCTTTGCCTAGACAGACATTTGTCGGCAAAGTGATGTCTCTTCTTTTAATATGCTGTCTAGGTTTGTCATAGCTTTTTTTCCAAGAAGCAAACATTTTAATCAAATATAACTGGGAATGTCACTCAGTGGTGGCTGGGGGAGGGGATAACTGGAGAACTGATTTCCCTATGAAATCAGAAGTGTGAGCATCTTTCTTTTGGCTGGAGTTCACCGAGGTTACGTCTTATGCTGTAAGACACAAAAGACTCCTTCTCTCCTCAAGAAGCTTTGGAGAGACATTAACAACTAACATATTTGTTGAGCAGTGCACTTTCATCTCATGTGATTTCATTCGATTTTAGCCATGAATCACTCAAGGCAAGGACTGTTTTTCCTGGAAAAAACTGGGATGTGGGCTTGGGGCAGAGTAGGCTGTGCTGTAAGGAACTGTCTCCAGGTCCCTTGCTGCTGCTGCTGCTGCTGGGTTGCTTCAGTCGTGTCTGACTCTGTGCGACCCTATAGACGGCAGCCCACCAGGCTCCTCTGTCCCTGGGATTCTCCAGGCAAGAATACCGGAGTGGGTTGCCATGTCCTTCTCCAATGCGTGAAAGTGAAGTCGCTCAGTCATGTCCGACTCTTAGCGACCCCATGGACTGCAGTCTATCAGGCTCCTCCATCCATGGGATTTTCCAGGCAAGAATACTGGAGTGGGTTGCCACTGCCTTCTCCCCAGGTCACTTAGCTATGCAAATAGCGCAGTATGAGCAAGGGCTGCAACCCACACTCAGGAGTCCTCGCCCTTCCTCAGAACACCAGAGCATCCAACAGCTCCAGGAAACAAGACCCAACTCAAGGCGGCTGGGAAGTACGCGAGGACACAGGAGGAAGGACAAAGGTGAGCGGTGAGGACCAGGGCCCGACAGTCTGGATGCGATCAGAAGAGCTGGGAGTGGACCCAGCCGATGTCAGGTGCATCTTCAAGCCCTCAGCTGCTCTGCAGAGATAGCAGTGCACTCTGGCAGGCGCTCAGACAAGAGGTCACGCGCAGGCGCTGTTCTGGCAACAGACGGACCAACCTCTCCCTGATCCCAGCTGAAAGGTTGGACAATAACACAGTCTGTAGACAAGGAAATCCAGAGCGGGGCATTCCTCCAGGGAAAATGCTGTGCTGGACCCAGGCCAGGGCTGCCAACACCTGCGAGCAAGTGAATTCCAAAATGTACAGTCACAGGTTTAGCTCCTCTGAGGCTTGGCTCACAGTGTTTCTTCAAAAGAGAAGTGAAGACTAGAAGACATCTTCCTGCTAAGAGCCCCACTTAGGTAACATCACCACCTTTTGGGAGGGTAGGGAGATCACTAACCCTGGAAGAAAGGCACAACGAAACTTTCTTCTCTAGAACGCTCGTGGTTTTGAAACTTGATAAGTTTTATCAAGACATGACTCTTGTTGAATAAATAATTCTAAGTCAGTAACCTAACCAGGGACACACATCTGAAATATAGCTTGATTTTTACGATAAATTAGCTTCATTTAATAGCCATGATTTTAGTAAGGAACTATGAGACAAACACAATGACAAACTAGATAACAAAATGCAAACACGACTTCATTCTTATTAGGGTGACTATGAGAGAGAGAGAGAGAGAGAGAGAGAAAGGGAAGGAAAAAAGGGAGGAAAGAAGACGGGAGGAAGGGAAAAAGAAAAGAGAAGGAGAAAGAAGAGGAAAGAAAAAAGAAGCGTACTGGCGAGGATGTGGAGACACTTGATCCCTTGTGCATTGCTAGCGGGAATGCAAAGCAATACAGCTGCTGGGGAAACAGGTCAGCAGTTCATCAAAGAATTAACCTAGAATTACCGTATGATCCGGCAATTCCACTTCTAGGTATATACCTAAAATAATTACAAGCAGGAGTTCAAACTAACATGCCAACGTCCATAGCAGCTTCCCTGGTGGTTCAAATAGTAAAGAATCTGTCTGCAATGTGGGAAACCTGGGTTTGATCCCTGGGTTGGGAAGATTCCCTGGAGAAGGGAATGGCAACCCACTCCAGTGTTCTTGCCTGGAGAATCCCAGGGATCAGGGAGCCTGGTGGGCTGCCATCTATGGGGTTGCACAGAGTCGGACACGACTGAAGCGACTTAGCAGCAGCAGCAGAGGTTACTAGGAGTTGGGGAGAAGGGAATGGGGATTACTGACCAATGGGGTTTGGTTTTTATTTCAGATGATGAAAATGTTTTGGAAATAAAAAGTGGTAATGATTGCCTAACAGTATGAATGTAATTAATGCCACTGAAATGTATGTTTAAAGATGGTTGAAATGGCATATTTTGCCACAATTAAAACAACTAAATATGAAAACAAAAGATAAGGGAGAAAGCAACGTAGAAATTTGTAAAATAACAACATAACAGAGCTTATTCATAAAGTATCTTTTTTTTTTTAAAAAGAGGATGTTATAGTGACATACTGCTATCATGAAGTTTATTTTCAAAAGTAGACAAAAGAATAGGATAATGGTAATATTCACAATAGGGTTATATTAATAACATTTATATAGTACTTCTTCTATACCAGGAATTAAGTATTATACATATATCAACTCATACAATCCTCAGAGTGATCCCTTGATGTACCTTCTACTATAAGCTCTATTTTAAAGTTGGTTATTCTGAGACACCTAATGGTTAAATGACTTGCCTGAGAAAAGACTCTGATGCTGGGAGGGATTGGGGGCAGAAGGGAAAGGGGATGACAGAGGATGAGATGGCTGGATGGCATCACCAACTCATGGACATGAGTTTGAGTGAACTCCGGGAACTGGTGATGGACAGGGAGGCCTGGCGTGCTGCAGTTCATGGGGTCGCAAAGAGTTGGACACGACTGAGCGACTGAACTGAACTGAAGGTCACATAGCTAGTAAGTGGCAGATTTAAACTCAGGAAGTCTGGACCCAGAATCCATATTTTCAGAACTGATCCTTGTGCCAGTATAAACGACAAAAGGGTGCCTCCACCAAGAGGTTAAGGTTGCTGCTGCTGCTGCTGCTAAGTCACTTCAGTCGTGTCTGACTCTGTGCGACCCCACAGACAGCAGCCCACCAGGCTCCCCTGTCCCTGGGATTCTCCAGGCAAGAACACTGGAGTGGGTTTGCCATTTCCTTCTCCAATGCATGGAAGTGAAAAGTGAAAGTGAAGTCACTCAGTCATGCCCACCAGGCTCCTCCACCCATGGGATTTTCCAGGCAAGAGTACTGGAGCGGGGTGCCATTGCCTTCTCCAGAGGTTAAGGTTAGGGCTGTATAAAAAAATTTCAGACTAACTAAAGTAAGAGAGGGGCTTCCCAGGTGGCACTAGTGGTAAAGAGCCTGCCTGCCAATGCAGGCAATGTATGAGAAGTGGATTCGATCCCTGAGTTGGGAAGATCCCCTGGAGAAGGGCATGGAAACCCACTCCAGAATTCTTGCTTGGAAAATCCCATAGACAGAGGATACTGGCAGGCTACAGGCCACAGGATTGAACAGAGTTGGACATGACTGAAGTGACTTAGCTCACACGCATGCAAAGTAAAGGACAGATAAAGGTTAATGAAACTGATGTGTTCCTCTTCTTTCAAAATCAGACACTAACTGTTGAAGAAATAGTGCAGGATACCACTGATCTTTCAGGCTTACCCAAGTCCCTTCCAGGAAGATGAATAACAAAGCAGAAGGATCACTGGACTTGAAGTTATAAAATCTGGTTTCAAATCGCAGCCCTATCATTTACTTTATTCTTTTAAGTTTACTGAATTTGTTACATTATAGCTTCTGTTTTCTGTTTTGGTTTTTTGGCCATGAGGCATGTGGGATCTTAACCCCCTGACCAGGGATCGAACTGGGGCTCCCTGCATTGGAAGATGAAGTTTTAACGACTGGACCACCAGGAAGCCCCTATCACCTATTTTAGTTTTTCATTTAACAAGCATTTATCAACCGTCTACTGGGCACGGGGCACAGCGTGGACCATTTCTCCTGGTGTTTTGAATCCTAGCTTCTCAGCCACAAAATGGGAAGAATTATTCCTCCCTCATCAGGTTGTCAAGAAGGTAAATGAGATAAGCTGTGACTGATCCCGACTCCCATTTACTCTCCATAATGGCTGACTGAAGACACTTTCTCTTGCTTAACTTCTCAGAATAAAGATTCTTGATAATGATCAGATATATAAATCTCGGTGCTTGTTTTTTCAAGCCTGCCAGGCTGCAGACAAATACTCCCAAACAGCCACCTTGTTTCTTCTGCCCCTCCCTGCTTCTTACCCTCAAGCCAGCCAGATGCTGACACAAAGCAGTGTACTGATAAAAGCCTCAGAACTTCTCCAGTCTTCCCAGAAGACGTGGGAAGGAGAGAGGAGAGGAAGCAGGAGAGGAGAAAGAGAGCTCATGGAAGGAAAAAAGGAAATAGGATGTGAAGCCAGAGATGGGACCTTACCTCTGTGGCCCCCCTCCCAGCGGGGGAGGAGGGGCTGTGGCCTGAGATGGGATGTTACCTCTGTGGCCCCCCTCCCAGCGGGGAGGAGGGGCTGTGGCCTGTAGGAGGCTCCGCCCTTCCATTTCTCTCTAGAATGTCCTGTCACGTCAATCACGCCCCAAGACTGAAGATGACAAGAAACTTCTCTACACCCTCAAAACTAGCGTGCGTGCTGAGTGGCTTCAGTCGTGTCTGACTCTCTGCAATCCTTTGGACTGTAGCCCGTCTGGTTCCTCTATCTGTGGGATTCTCCAGGCAAGAACAGTGGAGTGGACTGTCATGCCCTCCAACAGGGGATCTTCCCAACTCAGCGATCAAACTTCTCATGCACTGGCTGGTGGGTTCTTTACTCCCAGCACCACCTGGGAAGCCCACCTTAAGCCACAGCTGGGGTCAAAGGACTCTTCCCCATTCCCCCCTCCCCTGGCCACCGCCACACAGGCACAAGTACATCATCATTCTTTAGTTTGCAAGAGACCAAAACAGTCACCTCGGGGGTTCTTAGGTGGCGCTAGTGGTAAGGCACATGCCTGACAAGGCAGGAGATACAAGAGACATGGGTTCGATCCGTGGGTTGGGAAGATCCCCTGGAGAAGGAAATGGCAACTCACTCCAGTATCCTTGCCTGGAGAATCCCATGGACAGAGGAGCCTGGCAGGCTACAGTCCATGGGGTCGCAAAGAGTTGAGCATGACTGAAGCGACTTAGCACACAAAACAGTAAATGCCCTTCCCTGGAGGCTCAGTGGTGAAGAATCCACCTGCCAGTGTAAGAGATGCGGCTTTGATCCCTGGGTTGGGAAGATCCCCTGGAGAAGGAAATGGCAACCCAGTCCAGCGTTCTTGCCTGGGAAATCACATGGACGGAGGACCCTGGCGGGCTACAGTCCACAGGGCTGCAAAAGAGTCAGACATTATTTATAACTAAACAGCAAGAAAACAGTCATTAAGGAGTTTCATTTTGGAATATTCACTAATCAAGTGAACTCAAATACAGAGAACAGGTCTTATGCTGATCACTGGTTATTCACCGAGTTCCTGCTGTCTAGTAAACTGCAGGATTCTGGATGGTGGAGAACATGTCTTACTACAACATTAAGGAATATTTGTTCCACTCATCCCTGGTTTATTCAGCACTGGAAAACAGAAAGATCAAAGATTTCTTTGAAAAAATATGCTAATGGATTGAAAGTCTAGATCACTTAAATAAAAACTGACTTGTTTCACCTAAGACTTCATGTAATTTTTAAAGTCCTATGGTGGCAAGGAAAAATCTACCAATAAACAACAAATTTACTTACACTACTTCACCCATGTCTGATGAAATGGGACCACTGTCCTGCTCCTCTGATGGAAGAGAGGAGCCAGGTTAATTCCTCAGGTCACCAGAAAGAGCCGTACTTAGGGTCATTATAGACCAGTTGTAAACACTGCCTTTCCACCGGTTCACCTGAACTTCATTGTAATTTGTTACATTGTTCATGTATGTTTTATTATTATTAAATATAAATTCTGTTTATTATTAATTAAATATTAATTATTAAACATTAAATTTCAATATTGTTAAGTTGTTCATTGCAATTTGTTAGTGTGAATTAAACAACATCTGGGAAAATGGACTTCTGACTAGTGAGGAAGGTTTACTTCAACAGAAGATGAATTATATCAAAGAGAAAACATGCCAGGCAAGTCCAAACATGTTTGCCCACCTACAAGCTGGATTCCCATAAGCACCTCCTCCTCTTGCCAACCCATCTTCAACCTCATAGGGTGTAGGTGTTTTGAAAGTTTCTCCTTGCTCTTGGTACTATGAAGAGACAGAATCTAGCTTCATCCTAGACACCAAAGGATATGAGGAATTCATCACACTTTGAAGGGGAAAGTTTTTACATCAACCAGCCTTACCAAGCTCTAAATCTGAGAAGCATGCCTGTTTCCCACCTGGTGATCTCTGACTTTGGAAAGCTGGGATGTGAAGGCAGAAACATTAATTCTCTCACATAGCAAAGAGGAACACTTGATAGGGACAACTGAAAATAGTTTAAATATTTTTCATGATCCCCTTCTGAATTACAAATGATAGTCAAACAGAGGTCACTTCTCTTGAGTAATCCTCAGAACTGCAGACCCTACAGTAAACAGCACTCACAGATAGTTTTCTTCCTTGCACATCAGGGCTCTCCCTCTTTGGAACTGGCAGCTTACTCAGGAGATAAGGATCTTCCTGATCTCTCCTCACTTCAAAATGAGGGGTTTAGACAGAGGCCCTGGCAGCTCCCTGTCAGTTCTGGTTCTGAATGATGCCCACGAAGATCAAGAGCAAGTTGTATGCCTCCAATATTCTACACCCCATGCCAGAGCCCCTTTCCTTCTTCTGATTGTATTTCCTAGAGCCAAACCTACCACTTTTGAGAAAGCACCAAATTCCCTGGTGGCTCAGATGGTCAAGTGTCTGCCTACAATGCAAGAGACCCGAGTTCGAGCCCTGGATTGGGAAGATCCCCTGGAGAAGGAAATGGCAATCCACTCCAGTACTATTGCCTGGAAAATCCCATGAACAGAGGAGCCTGGTAGGCTACAGTCTATGAGGTCGCAAAGAGTCGGACATGACTGAGCGACTTCACTTTCACTTTCCAGATTCACTGTAGGGGGAAGCAGCAAGCTGAGCCTACCAAGGAGACCATGCAGGTGTAAGGAAAGACCCCAGTCTGCAGGGCAAGATGACCGTCTCCTGGCAAACTAGCCTCAGCAGTTGGTCCCACTGCATGGCCCATAAATGTCTCAGTCTATCACCGCACAAAGTAAGAGCATTATGTACCCTCAAGAGAAAAATGCATACGACTCATAGAGAAGAGTGAAGGTTATGGGTAAAGAGGATTGGTGGGCGGGGTGTAAGGAGAAAGGCTGAAGGTCTAGAGGGAAAGAATGGTAAAAGGACAAAGATATACCAAGTGAAGACATGGAGAAGAACTGGAACCAGAGTCAGACATGTGAAAAAATTCTATTATACCCATGAAACGCTAATCCACACTTCCTTGGACTTGGGAACATCCTAACAGAACAGAGTTCTCACCTGGTTCTCAAACCCATGGTGGGGCATCAGGCATATCCATGTTACCACAGCGCCATCTAGTGGAGTGGTGGGACTTATAATGACCTAATCAGAACTGTTACTACTGTTAATTCCCAAGTCATGTCCAACTCTTTGGGACCCCATGAACTGCAGCATGCCAGGCCCCATCCTTCCTTGTTTCCAGGAGTCTACTCAAACTCATGTTCATTGAGTCAGTGATGCCATCCAACCATCTCATCCTCTGTTGCCCTCTTCTTTCCTTGCCCTTAATCTTTCCCAACACCAGTGTCTTTTCCAACGGGTCAGCTCTTTGCATCAGGTGGTCAAAGTATTGGAGCTTCAGCTTCAACATCACTCCTTCCAATGAATATTCAGGGTTGGTTTCCTTTAGGAATGACTAGTTTGATCTCCTTGCTGTCCAAGGGACTCTCAAGAGTCTTCAACACCAAAATTCAAAAGCATCAATTCTTCAGTGCTCAGCCTTCTTTGTGGTCCAGCTCTCACATCCATACATGACTACTGGAAAAACCACAGCTTTGAATATACAGGCCTTTGTTGGCAAAGTGATGTCTCTGCATTTTAATATGCTGTCTGGGTTTGTCATATCTTTTCTTCCGAAGAGCAAGCATCTTTTAATTTTGCGGCTGCAGTCACCATCCACAGTGATTTTGGAGCCCAAGAAAATAAAATCCATCACTGCTTCCACTTTTTCCCATCTATCTGCCATGAAGCAATGGGACTAAATGCCCTGATCTTAGTTTTTTGAATGCTGGATTTTAAGCCAGCTTTTTCACTCTCCTCTTTTACCCTCATCAAGAGCCTCTTTAGTTCCTCTTTGCTTTCTGCCATTAGAGCAGAATTGCCTAGGACTAAGTCCATATTTTCATTAGTCATGTATGGATGTGAGAGTTGGACTGTGAAGAAGGCTGAGCACCAAAGAATTGATGCTTCTTAACTGTGGGGTTGGAGAAGAGTCTTGAGAGTCCCTTGGACTGCAAGGAGATCCAACCAGTCCGTTCAAAAGGAGATCAGTCCTGGGATTTCTTTGGAAGGAATGATGCTAAAGCTGAAACTCCAGTACTTTGGCCACCTCATGCGAAGAGTTGACTCATTGGAAAAGACTCTGATGCTGGGAGGGATTGGGGTCAGGAGGAAAAGGGGATGACAGAGGATGAGATGGCTGGATGGCATCACGGACTCGATGGACCTGAGTCTGAGTGAACTTCGGGAGATGGTGATGGACAGGGAGGCCTGGCGTGCTGCGATTCATGGGGTCGCAAAGAGTCGGACACAACTGAGCGACTGAACCTAACTGAACTGAAGTCCATATTGAAAATATTCCAAGCAATAAATAAGGACGACAAAATCTATTACTAAGAAATACACACAACTTAAGTTCAAATTTTTTTTTTTATGTCTGACAGGTTACCTCCTCTTAGAACAAGTGAAGCATAACTTGATATTCCACATTCTGAAAGATCCCCCCCTCTTTTAAAATTAACTCAGCTCTCAATGAAATTTTTAATGAAAAAAAATTGATATTTTTTCTAACAATATCTATTTTCAGCATCTCTTAAAATCAGATATAGATGTCATGGAACATGTTTATTATATATAATGTAAATATTTCATATATATCATTAAATACTAACATACAACTTTATTGCTTTTCTTTCTCTCTCTATGGTTTTCCCATGAAATTCCCTTGAAAAGTTACAATAGTGTAAATCTCAGTGATTTATTGTACGACTGATTATACTAGTCATATTAGGACCCAGGATACGGGGCTCCAGAAGTACTATAGATTTTTCTGTGGCATCAGGCATGAGTTCCGGGAGGTAACATAGGGTGAGGACAACGCACACACTTTGGTTCAGATCTCGGCCAGAAGTCAGACCCTACCACTTACTGAGTGACCTTCAGTTCAGTTCAGTCGCTCAGTCGTGTCCAACTCTTTGCGACCCCATGAATCGCAGCACGCCAGGCCTCCCTGTCCATCACCAACTCCCGGAGTTTCACTCAAACTCACGTCCATTGCGTCAGTGATGCCATCCAGCCATCTCATCCTCTGTCGTCCCCTTTTCCTCCTGCCCCCAATCCCTCCCAGCATCAGAGTCTTTTCCAATGAGTCAACTCTTCGCATGAGGTGGCCAAAGTACTGGAGTTTCAGCTTTAGCATCATTCCCTCCGAAGAACACCCAGGACCGATATCCTCCAGAACTTATTCAATTTCACAAGTCTGTATCATTCCTATCTGTAAAATGGGAATGCTAACATCCACTTCACTGGATTGTTGTGAGGCTTCCGTAAAAAACAAGCCTGTAGAATGGCCAGCACAGTGCTGACATTTAGAAAGTGCTAAGTATATACTAATTTTTTGCAGCTGCCCTTTCTGAAGAGACCCAACAGAGAAAGAATAATTTTCATTTTCAGTCGAGTATCCATAGTAAGTGTCCTCTGTTTTGTTTGATAAAAACACAAAGGTGAGAGAGAAGAAAAGCCCTTCCAGGATCCTGATATCCGCCCTCCAGTTTTCAACTGAGGGTCAACCTAGTAATGAGCACTAGGGTGAAAATGGAATTCTGCCAGGCAAGGTACCTGGAAGAGTTCATAACACACTTGACTTTAATTCATGTGCACTATAATCCTGTGGGTTAAAGGGCCATAAAAGTTGTTCTGGTTTTGCTTACACTTCAAAGGAAGCAATTTAATGGCCATGAATTACAGTTTCCCGATTACATTGTAACTATGAAACACAACTGTTGTGGTATGATTTCCAGTCTGGCTCCCTTACCAAAGGAACTTCAAGGAAAGAATTTAAACAAAATAACCTTTCCAGGCGTTCATCCAGCTTCCTCATGCAGGAGTCTCTATCTTGGGAGCCCAAGAATACATGTGCACACAAAGCATTATGTGGGGTTTAGGACTAGAGTATGGTGAGCCACAGAGTTGAGTTGGGGACCACCCAGGAGGAGAAGGGGATGACAGGGGATGAGATGGTTGCATGGCATCACTGACTCGATAGACATGAGTTGGAGCAAACTCCGGGAGATGGTGAAAGACTGAAAGCCTGGCATGCTTCAGTCCATGGGGTCACAAAGAGTCAGACACAACTTAGTTACTGAGCAACAACAACATGAAATGGGGAGCCTCTAGACACTGTTCCCTGGGGAGACCCATGTGATGACAGATGTTATCAGATATAAACAAACGGAGCAACAGTGAAAACATTTAAAGGGAGGAGGGTCCTATTAAGAATGTAAGCAAAGAAAGACTTCACAAACGAGGGCTCTCCCTATCTTTTCAATCATTCACCAATGAGGTTAAGGCAAGCCTAAGAGATCCCCATTGTCCTGAGACTCAGCAGACAAACTATAAATCTTTGCCACAGCAGCAAAGCAAAAGCTCACAGCAGCAAAGTGATCGTATGTGGGGGACTGAAGACCACACTTGGGAATGGATTTAAACCCTGGCTTATCAACGGACTAGCTGTCTGATTTTGGTAAATCAATGAGGTCTGTTTTCATAATATCTTTTTAATAAATCAGAAGTAAGCTGACTTCAGATCAGTAGGTAGAGGCAATAGGTATGGTGCACTGCCCTGCCTCGCACCACCAAACACCTGTCTTTCCTGCCCATACAGAACACAGGTGGAGCACAGTGTACCAAGCTCACCATGTGGAAGCCCTCCACATGGACCCCACTGCAGATGATGCCACCCTTATGGCAGAAAGTGAAGAGGAGCTAAAAAGACTCTTGATGAAAGTGAAAGAGGAGAGTGAAAAAGTTGGCTTAAAGCTCAACATTCAGAAAACAAAGATCATGGCATCTGGTCCCGTCACTTCATGGGAAATAGATGGGGAAACAGTGGAAACAGTGTCAGACTTAATTTTGGGGGGGCTCCAAAATCACTGCAGATGGTGACTGCAGCCATGAAATTAAAAGATGCTTACTCCTTGGAAGAAAAGTTATGACCAACCTAGAGAGCATATTCAAAAGCAGCGATATTACTTTGCTGACTAAGGTCCATCTAGTCAAGGCTATGGTTTTTCCAGTGGTCATGTACGGATGTGAGAGTTGGACTGTGAAGAAGACTGAGCGCCAAAGAATTGCTGCGTTTGAATTGTGGTGTTGGAGAAGACTCTTGAGAGTCCCTTGGATGGCAAGGAGATCCAACCAGTCCATTCTGAAGGAGATCAGCCCTGGGATTTCTTTGGAGGGAATGATGCTAAAGTTGAAGCTCCAGCACTTTGGCCACCTCATGCGAAGAGTTGACTCATTGGAAGACTCTGATGCTGGAAGGGATTGGGGGCAGGAGGAGAAGGGGACGACAGAGGATGAGATGGCTGGATGGCATCACTGACTCGATGGATGTGAGTCTGAGTGAACTCCGGGAGTTGGTGATAGACAGGCAGGCCTGGCGTGCTGCGATTCATGGGGTCGCAAAGGGTCAGACACGACTAAGCAACTGAACTGAACTGAACTATATCAACTAACACCATGAACACAATGAACACACAGCAGGGCTGCTGGTGACATGACAATGAGCAAGACAAAGGACTCTGAAACCTCTAGAACATAACAGCAATGTGCATCATGAAATTCAAGAACAGGAGCAGCAGGAGCCTGAGAAGAGTGGGGGAGGGGAAGAGTCAGATTACTCTTTCCTGGTTATTTTTCTCCGGGCAAAAGTATGCTGGGTCTTTTCCCTCCCCGCTTCCTTCCTGCTACCCCAGTTAATGGCTGAGAGGGCCTTCCCCTACTGGTCCAGAAATGAAACCAAAGCCCAAAGCTGAGGACAAGATGCTGAATTCCCCATAGTCTAAAGAGACTGTTAGAGAAACAGCCAACAGCTGGTACCATACATCCTCCCCATCAGGAGTGCTACCAACTCTCCATGACCACACTTGTCCTTCCCAGACTGCAGAGTCTGAAAAAAATGCGAGTGTATCTTTGGCCTTGATTTCAAAATGTAAAGTGGTTCTATAGGGGATGGGAGAGGGTGCTTTCCCTTCCAGAAGGGAATGTTCTTGGGTACTGATAAGTGTGCATACGTGCTAAGTCGCTTCAGTCGTGTCCAGCTCTCTGTGACCCTATGGGCTTGCAGTCCCCTAAGTTCCTCTATCCACGGGGATTCTCCAGGCAAGAATACTGGCGTGGGTTGCCATGCCCTCCTCCAGGGCATCTGCAAGTGAGTCTTATAGACAACAGACTTGTGGTTGCCAAGGGGCGGTGGGGGAGGGATGGACTGAGAGTTTGGAGTTATTAGATCCAAATTATTATACATGGAATGGATAAACAACGTGGTCCTTCTGTATTGCACAGGGAACTATAGTCAATATTCTGGAGTAAACCATAACGAAAAAGAATATAAAAAAATAATGTCCATATGTGTATAACTGAGCCACTTTGTTGTACAGCAGAAATAAATAAATTATTGTAAACCAACTCTACTTCAATTAAAAAAATTTAAAAAGGAGTGAGTCTAGCGTCAGTTCCCTGGTTAGGCGCCTACTTGGGCAGCCGATTTCCTGATCTCACCTCTCCCTACCTGAGCAGGGCATATGAGAATGGCAGCGCTCACAAGAAGGCAGTGGCATAGCCTATATGCTGTCAATTGTTTGGTCACAAATACATGTGCGTCCTCTGGGACAGGCGGATACCACACAATGCAGCTGAGCTTGAGCCATCATGCTGACGCCTAATCCCAGAGGTGGCCAAAAGATCTAGAACCAAGGCTTCCACGTCCAGCACCTCTACAATGGTGGGAGGAAGACAGGGGCACGGGGCATGCTGCAAGAGTTCAGTATTTGGATACTTGCCACAGAGGGTGTTATAGAGCAGTAGGGACGACCAGCATGTTCTCCCCGAAAGAAAACATAATTTTTGTCTTGAACCATCCTCTGACTGATGGACTTCTCGGGTAGCTCAAATGGTAAAGAATTCACCTGCAATGTGGGAGACCTGGGTTCGATCCCTGAGTCTGGAAGATCCCCTGGAGAATGGTATGGCTACCCACTCCAGCATTCTTGCCTGGAGAATCCCATGGACAGAGGAACCTGGCAGGCTACAGTTCATGGGGTCACAGAGTCGGACATGACTGAGCAACTGACACTTTCACTTTCACCCTCCGATTGGTCCACCAGGGCATATGTGCCAAACTTATCACAGGAGGAAATGGGAAGGAGGGGAAGGAGAGGCTCCCAATCCCCTCTCCTCTAAGCTCCCTGAGTTTTAAGTCTAACCTGTGATGGGGAGAAAGATATTTGAATCAGATGTAAAGTTAAAATTAAAATCAGATGAACTGGGCTAATTTTAATAACTAAGGGGAAACCAAGACCATTGCCAGATATCTCATTAAGGTTCAAAAAAGGTACGGGAGGGAGATTGAACACAGAACAACTGACAGCAATAAACGCCTGAAGAAATAAGTAAATGCCCTTGGAATCGGAGGCTCCTTAATACAACAGATCCATGATTCTAACACTTTGGATGTTCATTCTATAGAGGGAGAGATGGAGACTTAGGAGAAGAAAAGGCGGTAAGGAAAGAACAGAAGATTCAAATCTGGATCTCAAAGAGCTATTAACCCTGTGTCCACTATGGCATCATTTACAGTAGCTCAGATGTGGAGACAGTCTAAATGCCCACTGAAGGATGAATGTATTTTTTAAACGTGGTACGGTTCTACAATGGACTATTACGCAGTCTTGAAAAAGAAGGCGATCTTGCAGTCTGTGACAACAGGAATGAAACTTAAAGACATTATGCTAAGTAAAACAAGTCGTTCACAGAAGCACAAATTCTGCATGAGTCCCCTGATATGAGCTATCTGAGAGAGGCAAACATATCAAAGTAAAAAACAGAACGGCTGAGATTGGGGGAAGTGAAAAGAGAGGACAGCTAATCAATGGATATAAAATTTCAGTTATGGAAGATGAACATGTTTTAGAGATCTGTGCAACACTGTGCCTCTCGATAAGAATACAGTATTGTTCACTTAAAAATCTGTTCAGAGCGTCTCATGTAAGGTATCACAATATATAAATATACATATAAATATATATATATTTAAATAATGGAAGAAGAGGCAGAAGGGTAAGACAAGAAATACACTCCAGGGCATTTTGTACTTGGGAGTGAGAAACAGGATTAAATTCATTAGAAAAGAACGAAACTGAAATTTTGAGAAATGACAGCAATGAGTCACTTAACAAACTGTTGGGACTTCCCTGGTGGTCCAGTGGCTAAGACTCTGCATCCCCAACGCAGGAGTCCTCGGTTCAACCCCTGGTGAGGAAACTAGGTCCCACACGCCACAACTAAGAGTTTGCGTGCTGCAACTAAAGATCCCATACGACACGAAAAGACCCAGCACGGCCAAATAAATACTTTTTTTAAAAGCTATTACCAACATCAAGGGGGTGATCTTATACCAAAACAAAACCACTATAAATCATGGCCCTTGTCCATACAACAAGGACATTCACAACAAAGCAGTGTCAACAAACGAGTGCCGTTCCCAGACGTGGGCTGTCTGGAGCGGGACCACTGGTACTGTGATTCTGTGGCAGTAATGAAGTCCCTTCCCTTCTCCTGCTTGTCCTTATTTGTAAATAGGGCAAGAGAGGAGAGTAAAAAAAAAAACAAAAAAAAAAAACCTCAGGGCCTCTAAACTCTTGACAGTAATGAAGCGCCATAGGCTATGCTCCATGGCTGGTCTCAGTGACCCTGGAGACACAGTGGCAATCAAGCCCTTATCACAGGCCCGGAGCCTGTGCAGGGAACCCTCGAGCCCCTGCTCACCTCTGTGAAGTCTGGGGGCCCTCTCCATATTCCACAACTCCACATAAATAAGAAATAAAGGTGGGCGCTCCTCTGGGCTGATAACCGGCTTAGCCTGAATTTCTGGGAAGGAGGCAGCCCTCCCCATGCGGCTCCCTGGGCCCATTAACATTTCTGTGCTTGGAAGTCAGCTGGGCTGAGATCCTGGTGGGAGCGAGGGCTGTATGAATGCCACCACTATTTTTCAGATCTTGAAAAGTCAGTGCTAGAAGCTCGACTAACAACAGTGCTTTGGGAGTCGCTGCATCTCTGAAGTTTTCTTTTCCTTTCTCCAGCAACACGGGGAGGGAGCGGTTTAATGAGCAGCCACGGGCCAGGGAAGCAAAGCAGCAGCGTCAACACACGAGCGAGGAGCTGGCGATTGCCTAGGCCTCCTTTTCTCATGAATGCCAAAGTCATCTGTTTTGAAAACAAGAGCCCCTCCTTTGCCCTCAGCATCCCTGTGAAGACATTAAACCACAGGATCGAGTCTGTTCAGGCTTGCAGAGTGTGGGCAAATCCACTGAGACACTGCAGCACCTTCTCCGGGTGAGATGACGGCAGAGCACCGGGGCAGAGAGCTTACTACAGTCTGGGGTCAGACAGACCCAGGTTCAAGTACCAGCCGAGGCAACTTGCTGGCAACGTGACTTCGGTCAAGTCGTTTAGTCTCAGATTCTTCTTAGCAAAAACTAAGGAAACTAGGGTTGCCGTGAAACGCCCGACCCCTAACACAGTCCACACTCAATAAATGTTAATTCTGTAAAACAGTGTCAAAACAAACAAAATATCTCTAAGCGTGTGTAACTTGGCGTTGCACTGAGATATTATACTCAATGCACTTAATGCAGTATCCGTCACAATACCTGTCCAGACTGTGGCAGTCAAGTCAGAAACGCTCTGTGGACCCCTGTAATGGGGGAAACACCCTACTAACATATAGAAAGTTTAGCGATGATTTTTCCAGGTGGTTTTGGGGGCAAAAGAGCCTGAAGCTAGAGGACTTAATGAACCTTCTCTTAAGTATCCTTTCCATTTGTGGGAAGATTCTACAATCCTAACTTCAATGTATTCTCGTCATCTCATCTAAACTAGGAGTTTTCACACTTTTTGAAGTCATGGAAACATTTCTGAATATATATTTTTAATTGGACCCTTAACCTAGATAGCATATTCAAAAGCAGAGACATTATTTTGCCAACCAAGGTCCATCTAGTCAAGGCTATGGTTTTGCCAGTGGTCATGTATGGATGTGAGAGTTGGACTGTGAAGAAAGCTGAGCGCCAAAGAATTGATGCTTTTGAACTGTGGTGTTGGAGAACTCTTGAGAGTCCCTTGGACTACAAGGAGATCCAACCAGTCCATTCTAAAGGAGATCAGTCCTAGGTGTTCATTGGAAGGACTGATGTTAAAGCTGAAACTCCAATACTTTGGCCACCTCATGCGAAGAGTTGAGTCATTGGAAAAGACCCTGATGCTGGGAGGGATCGGGGTCAGGAGAAGAAGGGGATGACAGAGGATGAGATGGCTGGATGGCATCACTGACTCGATGGACATGAGTTTGGGTGAACTCTGAGAGTTGGTGATGGACAGGGAGGCCTGGCATGCTGCAATTCATGGGGTCTCAAAGAGTCAGACACGACTGAGTGACTGAACTGACTGAACTGTATGACTCTGCAACATGTATATATGTAGACACACATATGCGTGAAAGGGTATCAAAGGAGAAAATAACATGGGCTTGTATGTATAATATGGGCTTCCCAGGTGGATCTAGTGGTAAAGAGTTCATCTGCCAATGTAGGAGACATAAAAGAAGTGGGATCGATCCCTGGGTCAGGAAGATCCCCTGGAAGAGGGCACGGCAACCCACTCCAGTATTCTTGCCTGGAGAATCCCACGGACAGAGCAGCCTGGTAGGCTACAGTCCAAAGAGTCACAAAGAGTCTGACGAGGCTGAAGTGACTTAGCATGCACGCATACATGCAAGAACGTCAGATTCAAACTTAGACCATCTATTTCTAATACTGAAGATGGCAGGAGTCTTCAGACAAGTCTCAACCTTTCTGATCAGGTCTCAGAATTCTCATCATTAAAAAAAGAAAAGAAACATTAATCATGTTTTCTTTTTCATTAAAAATGAGAAACAAAAACCCTTTGGAATACTGTTGTGACCCCAAGGAGGATAACTAGAATGAAAAGGAAGAAGCTGTTGGGAGGTGATATTGTTTCATATTAGACTGTGCATATTATAAAGTTTAGTACTATCCTCAATAAGAATGCTGTTGTTCAGTCGCTAAGTTGTGTCCGACTCTGCAACCCCATGAACTGCAGCACGCCAGGCTTCTCTGTCCTTCACCATCGCCCTGAGTTTGCTCAAACATATGTCCATAAGAGCTTGAAATAATAATAATGATGATTTTTAAAATGACATTGGGAATGGTATTTGTGGGTGTTACAAGATGCTTCTCCACCTTTTCTGAATTTCTGATGGGAAACGGAATTTAGAATCATATTTTCTATTTGGAGCAACAATTTGGTTGTAGTCAAAATGTATGAAATGATTAAAAATGGACTTTAAAAAATTAACCTCTACTTTTATACTAGTTGACTACCAAACCTCAACCAGTGATGAAGTTTTTCCACACAGAAAGTAAGGACCTAAGTTTGGGCATGAAACACTCACCAGTGACAGCTGCGCCCAGCTTCTATCCTTGAAAGAAACGTCCAACAAAGCAAGTAATCAGATCAACATGTACCCAGAGTAAGCATAGTTTAATAAACTCTTTATTTTCTTCATTTGCTACTATTTTGGTTTGCCTAAAAATGAGTTCTTGCAGGAGAAATCTGAGTATATTTTTGGCAAGCAGTTAAATGAATTACCTTCGCTGATTCATTGAATGAATAGTTATGACAGAGAAAATCCAAACAGGAAAAAGAACAGGAGATGGGGAAAGTGAGTTTCTTCATCTTTAAACATTCATCATAAAATATTTCTTAGATTAGAGGAAATTCTTACCCATGTTTAAGGATTAGAGGTCTAAAATACCTGCCAAAACACAGCTGTTGGAAGGCATCAGATATTCACTACGATGTGCTCTTTATGGATATAAAATTTGTGTCACCTATTTAAATTTATTGAAGATCAAAAATAATAGGCTGAGAAGGGTTAAGGGAAGATGGTATTTCCCCAAGGAAAACTATGCTTATCCTAGTTTATTTATGAGTCATCTATGAAAACTTTGGAGAGTTTCTATCATAGAAAACAATCGGAAGCTTCTTCCAGAATCATGAGGCTAGAAAGAGGGCTATCACCACGTGTTCCAGGGAAACGAAAGCCTAGTATTGCAACTGGAGTGGAAATCTACATTTTTAAACAGGATTTTATATTTATATATCCAATGCCCTATTATAAGATTAATTCAAAATATATGAAAGTACAAGAGACCTCAAATATCTCATCCAATCTGACCTGAATTTCCCATTTTACAGATAAGGAAATCAACGCTCTAAGAACTTACAAACTTGCCTCCAAGGTTGAGAAGTAGCCTTTAAATATCTTCTGCCTCTCATCTATTACTGTTTTTTTTTTTTTAAATACTCTGTCTGAGCTTTGGCTTTCTTGAATTTAAAGACCAACATGGACACCACTGATTGTGTCAATCCTCAGTAAGACAACTTAGAGTTTACTGCTAGTGGTTTAGCAGGGTCAGAAAGTCAGCAATACATGTCTGGCACCTGTGTCTGAGAAATTTAGAAAAGGAATACGAGGAAGGGGGAGGATTTAGAAAGCCACTTAGGCCACTGTCAAGGCTGTGGGAGGGAATCCCCACTCCCCAAGGCTCCAGTGTAAGCTGCTTAGAATTTAGAATGTTGAGAAATGGTCTAAAAACCAGGAACAGTTTCAGAGACTGGAATCCAACAAGGTGATGTCCTTCACCTGGCCTTGCATTGCCTTCTGACCGAGCTACCTGTTTCTCAACAGGTAAAGTTCCTTAACTCTGTGAAAGCCTTTGCATTAAACCATGGTAAATTTGTAGTGGGTGTTGATCTCTACCAATCAAAATGGATTGAAACTTACATGATCACACACCATCTGTCAGAAACTCCTACTAAGTTCACATTTGTTCCACTACACACACTTAACACCGACACTCAAGACCTCCAGGAATGAAACTATTTTCCCCACAGAAGGGCAAACACCCCGGGGGCAGAACAAGTCATCTGATATGAAAATAAGCCCACACATTGTCGTTACTGTTCAGTCACTCAGTCGTGTCCGACTCTTTGCAACCCCATGGACTGCAGCACACCAGGCTTCCCTGTCCTTCACTGTCTCCCAGAGTTTGCCCAAACTCATGTCCACCGAGTTGGTGATGCCATCCAGCCATCTCACCCTCTGTCACCCTCTTCTTTTGCCTTCAACCTTTCCCAGCATCAAGTCTTTCCAATGACTTGGCTCTTCACATCAGGTGGAATGCCATGTATGGACAGCAGTAAAAGCAACCAGCACCGGCCATCATGAACTGTGGGCGAGCTGCTTGCTGGATGTAACACTAGCCGAGAGCACTTTCTTACTTTTTCATCCATCATTAGCAGCTGTAAGGAAGATAAACTCCTCTTTTGTCTTCTTGAGGGAAATAAATCACCAAAAGGGAGAGCCTTAAGCTTCCTGGTGTGGAAGAAAATTGAAAATCGCAATGCAAACAAGGACCAATGTGCATTTTCAACGTAAATCGCCTTCCCATACACTGTGAAAACCCGCATTTGCTAGCCTACTCTATAATGAATGGATGAGACTGTAAATGAGGTACTGGAGCTTCCCTGTGAAGAGACAAGAGAAAAGCTCCCTGGTGTTCTCTCCTAGCATCGGCTTCCATATTTGTGCAAGAGAACCTGAAGCTGTTCTCTGATATAAACAACAGGTGGCACCGCCAGAGCTACATTTTCCCTGGCAAGAAACCTTTGCAGTTTGCGATTTCACCTTCCAGGAGGCATCAACAGTTTTCACAATCACCTCTATCGATAGCATGTACATATGTTCCCATGTAGTAAATGCAAACACGAGCAGGGAAACGTTGGAATTTGTGTGACTGCGGTTTTACCAATCACCACCTACCATCCTCACCCCTTCCTGCACAGTCATCTACACACGGGCATAAATTCCCTCAAGGACACATCACCATAGGGAAGAAGTAGAAGGGAAAGAGATTCCCATCACGTTTGTTCTGATTTTCAATTACCGTAGACGTGTATATCCCCTCCCACCCCTGACACATGCAAAAGAGAAGCACCACAAGGTGTGGGGCACATTCTAGGCAAATGATTGAGAAATCTAGGACCTGAGAAGTCTGTTAATTAATTCACATCAAGAAACAACACTCTACTGTCCATTTTTCATAAGCACTTGTCACCCACAAAGTCATAAGCACGTCTGCACCAAAAGAGCATGCTTAATATTTGGAAGGAATAAATAGGTATAGAAATGGCATTTCCACGAGGGAAACACAGAACTCAGGACTTTTCTCGAAAGTGCCAAGAAGACAGATTACATTTCATAGGTTTTTTTGTGTCTCCTTTAAATATGAGAAAATTGCCATGCCAAGAATCTCTCATTCAACACCTACGGCTCATTTTCTCTTTTCACGTGCTCTTTTTTTTTTATTCACAGGCACAGTTTTATTATGTAACAGCAGTTACCATATGATTTCTAGACGACAATATAATAGTTACTGGCTTGATATATTAAATTTATTTAATTTTGAGTTTGGGGGTTGCTTTTTTATTATTCTTATTAGGACAATTTAACAATGGAAATCTTGCCAATGCAGCAAGGCTGAGATCAAGATGACGGATGGGCAAGTCATGAGCCTAAAGGGACGTGCCAGGTATGAGACTGTTTGGAATGCTGAGCTGCAGAAGCACTAAAAAATGTATTTTTGTAAAAGTGGATGAGTGGGTAAGAGGAAAATTACATGGAAAATCAGGCTGCACTACGAAGAGATAACGGGCTTTTCTTGCAGTGTCTCAACTGTCATATAGTATTCAATGCCCCCACTCGGAGAACAGAGAGCCTGAAACTTCTACCTGAGGAGCCTTTTGGTGTACAGTTTTACACTATCTTATTAATATTATCTGTAAATACAAAAAAAGAGAGAAGAATGGAGGGGAAAAGTCAAAATATATCTCCTAGAATTCAAAAGCATCATAGAAATTCGGCTTTCATCAGTAATTTTGTCCTAAAGTACGTGTCCTAAGCAACAAACTGTGAAGCTAAGGCCATGTGATTTCCTAGTAATCAGATAACACTTCATGCGTGATTTCTGGAGGAACTGGGGTTTCACGAAATAGCATGAACTCTGAACCAAGGCGGAGAAGGCAATGGCACCCCACTCCAGTACTCTTGCCTGGAAAATCCCATGGACAGAGGAGCCTGGTAGGCTGCAGTCCATGGGGTTGCTAAGAGTCGGACACGACTGAGCGACTTTACTTTCACTTTTCACTTTCATGCATTGGAGAAGGAAATGGCAACCCACTCCAATGTTCTTGCCTGGAGAATCCCAGGGACAGGGGAGCCTGGTGGGCTGCCGTCTGTGGGGTCGCACAGAGCCGGACACAACCGAAGCGACTTAGCAGCAGCAGCAGCAGCAGCTGACCCAAGAGGTGCGGGCTTATTCCTGACTCTACCACATACCAGCTGATTAACCAGTCACATTATTAACCTCTTTAAACCCCACTTCCAAGTATTCAATGATAATATAACAAATCCTTTGTAAGGCTATTGTGAATATTTTACAAGGATTCTTTATTTATAGCAGATGTTTAATTACAGTTCATTTGAGGCCTTCTGGACTTCAGAAGATATCTTCTTTTAATTTCCCATTAAAATACCCATGAAACCGCATGGAATCTAGCCGCAAGTACTATCAACTGCAGATGAGAGAAGATTCCTTACTCAACAATATGAAAGGAGTTTCCTTTGAGGACAGCACTGGTGAATGAGTGTTCAGACTTCTAACTGGCATCTAGCGAAGCTCATGACTGGGCGATCCTGTCTGTCTGCTGGCAGATGCAGATTAGAAAGAGAAAAGCATTAACACGGGTCTCTACAGTACGAGGGAAAGAGAACTTAACACTAAAGTTACAAAATATAAGCACATGTCTGAAAATGTTTCAACACAGAAAACAAGAAATCCTGTCCTCAGGGAGATGCAAGGGTCAGGCGGGACAGAGACAGGCTGAGATGAAGCAGGGATGGTGGTGGGTGCAGTGAGCTGGCTAAGGTAAAAGAAAAAAGAATACATGGAAACAGAACAACCTTAATGGAAATTAAAACATATGCTGAAAAAAATTATGGGAAAAAAGGTTAGCCAATGTATGGCCATTCAGAGCTGCCTTGAAGGGCTAACACTAAGAATAATGGGTATGGGGGTTTTCCAGTCTGTTAAGGATGTTTTGTACGTGGTAAAGAAGTCACTGTAGGTAGAGGTTATTAATAGAACTTTCTCACTTAACACTAAAATACAAATACCTCAGGATACGTACATTTGAGGCTTTTGATACATATTTTTAATTTGCTATCCAAAGGGTTATATCAGCAAGGTATCAGCACTGCCACTTTTAATTTTGTTATTTTTTATTTCAAAAGAATATTAAACTTAAGTTGAAAAAACAGGACGGTTTATTTCTTCTGAGCCATTTGAGAGGTAGCTGCCCCACTCCCATCAAATCGTGTATTTCCTATACAACACTGTCCTACAATAGAACCGTGAAAATCAGGAAATTAACCCTGGCGTATCACTGTCATCTAATCCTTAGACTCTATTTCAGGTTCGCCAATCATTTTGTAATGACTTCTGTGGTAAAAGGATCCAGTTCAAAGCATCCATTTCCTTATTTCCTGACACTGACACGTTTGAAGATTAGAGGCCAGCTATATTGTAGAATGTCCCTCAATTTGGGTTTGCTTGATGTTTCTTTGTGATTAGATTCAACTTATGCATCTTTGGCTAGACTATCACAGTAACGATGCTACGTTCCCATTGTAGCCTACCAGGTGGTACCTAATTTCAATCAGTCCTGCTGCTTGCTGCTGCTTGCTGCTGCTGCTAAGTCGCCTCAGTCGTGTCCAACTCTGTGCGACCCCACAGACGGCAGCCCACCAGGCTCCGCTGTCCCTGGGATTCTCCAGGCAAGAACACTGGAGTGGGTTGCCATTTCCTTCTCCAATGCATGAAAGTGAAAAGTGAAAGTGAGGTCGCTCAGTCGTGTCCGACTCTTCGAGACCCCATGGACTGTAGCCTACCAAGCTGCTATTAACTTTGATCACTTGGCTAAGGTGGTATCTGCCAGACTTCTCCACTGTGAAGTCACTCGTATTCATTTGTAATTAATTAGTATTTGAGGGTATGGGAGTTACTTTGAGATTTCACAAATATCTCATTTCTCCTCAAATATAGATTTTAAGCACTGATTTTATTTAGCTCAGTAGAGGATCATGAATTCCTATTTTATTCAACAGATTATAATCTATTATAATCACTATTTTTATGCTCAAAATGACCCAGGTTTGCCTAGTGAGAGCCGCTTAAAGCTTGTTCCTGTGTCCTTTTGACATATTCCTTACCTTTCTTTGAACACTTCCTTACTTTATGCAGTGGTCCCCAACTCTAATGCTTCCTTACTTCATGGCAGTGATCCCCAACTCTTTTGGCACCAGAGACCATTTTCATGGAAGACAACTTTCCCACGGGGGGTGGGGGGGAGATGGTTCGGGGATGATTCAAGTACATGACATTTATTGTGCACTTTATTCCTATTATTATTACATCAGCTCCACCTCAGACCATCAGGCATTAGATCCCAGAGTTTGGGGACCCCTGCTTTATGGAACAGTCAGATATTCCAGGCTCATCTCCTACTTCTCTGTCCCAGCCCTAAAATCAGCCATTCGTCCAAGGAATACTTTAAAGTGGAGATAGTATTTAGAAGCCAAGGTCTCAGACTAGGTGTGCACCATGAAGCACGGCTCACAGACCCTCTTGGTGGACAGAGCTGGGAAATAGCTGTTATGAATGACACAAAGATTTACATCCGTGTCTGTTTCTACAACTCTCTCTACTGAATACCATGAGTTCACACCAATACCTTCAGTGGACAGTTGTTGTTCGATCACTAAGTCATGTCTGACGCATTGCAACCCCAAGGACTATACCAAGCTGGGCTCTTCTGCCCTCCACTGTCTCTCAGAGTTTGTTCAAATTCATGTCCATTGAGTTGGTGATACAATCTAAACATCTCATCCTCTGCAGCCTCCCTCTCCTTTTGCCTTCAATCTTTCCCAGCACCAGGGTCTTTTCCAGTGAATCAGCACTTCACACCAAGTGGCCAAAATATGGGAGCTTCAGCAATAGTCCTTTCAATGACTATTCAGGGTTGATTTCCTTTAGGATTGGCTGGTTTGATCTCCCTGCTATCCAAGGGACTCTCAAGAGTCTTCTCCAGCACCACAGTTCGAAAGCATCACTTCCTTGGCACTCAGACTTCTTTATGGTCCAACTCTCACACCTGGTACATGACTACTGGAAAAACCATAGCTTTGACTATACAGACCTTGGTAGGTAAAGTGATGTCCCTGCTTTTTAATACACTGTCTAGGATTGTCATAACTTTCCTTCTAAGGAACAAGTGTCTTTTAATTTCATGGCTGCAGTCACCACCCACAGTGATTTTGGAGCCCAAGAAAATAAAATCTGCCACTTTCCCCCCATTTATTTGCCATGAAGTGATGGGACCAGATGCCATGATCTTAGTTTTTTGAATGTTGAGTTTTAAGCCAGTTTTTTCACTCTCCTCTTTCACCCTCATCAAGAGGCTCTTTGGCTCCTCTTCACTTTCTGCCATTAGAGGGGTATCATCTGCATATCTGAGCTTGTTGGTATTTTTCTCACCAATCTTGATTCTAGCTTGTGACTCATCTAGCCAGGCATTTTGCATGATATACTCTGCGTGTAAGTTAAATAAGGAGGGTGACAATATGCAGCATTGGCACATTCCTTTCCCAATTGTTAACCAGTCCACTGTTATTATCAGAGTTCATTCTAATTTCCTCCCCTTCTAAAACAAGAAGTCATGTCTGTCACTGTCCCCTGGTCCTGCTTGGATGCGGACTTGGGAATGTTCTCCTCACTTCACCTGAGTTCTGACACTCGGCTCCGGGCCACTGTGGCTTTCCTCTATCCCGGGACCCTTTCCTAACCAAGGTCCCTAATTTGCTCTGCTTCATCTAATAACTTTTGCTACTGAACCACAGGGAAATAGTAAGAACAAGATATATTACCAGCTTCATATATGAGTTTGAATGTCAAAATTCAAATGAGTTTGAATGTTATGTTTGCTAGTATATTTTCTGTATAAAAATGGTTTCATGTGTTTTGCTTATTTGTCTAAATGGATCTATGTCAATTTCATATTGATTAGCTTATGATCTTCGTATCGTAAAGGTATTAATTCTTTGGTTTCAGTGTTGCAAATAATTTCCTGATGTCTTCCTTGGTTCTTAATTTCTGTTATTTTCTTAACAAGAACGTTTACTTTGTTGATTAAGAAAATCTGAACTGTTTGTTGCTTTTCTACTGCCCCTGAGTTCCACTTGTTTTCTGAATTTGGGGCATTTCTGTTATTCTCTGCACCACTGGTTCTCAATCAGGGATAATTTTGCCCCATAGGGGACATTTGGCAATGTGCGGATACTTTAGTTTGTTGTTACCCGGGGAGGGGGAGTGTGATGCGCATCTAGTAAGTTGAAGCCAGGACTGCTGCTAATCCTCCTACAATGCACGGGACAGCCCCACAACCAAGAACGAAATATCAACAGCGTCAAGGTTGAAAAACCCTGTTCTATATTCTCTCCAGGGCTTCCCAGGTGGCACTAGTGGTAAAGAACCTGCCTGCCAATGCAGGAGACTCCAGAGACTCAGGAATGATCCCTGGGTGAGGAAGATCCCCTGGAGGAGGAAACGGCAACCCACTCCAGTACTCTTGCCTGGGAAATCCCAGGGACAGAGAAGTCTGGCGGGCTAGAGTCCATGGGGTCACAAAGAGTTGGGCAGACTGAAGCGATTGAGCACGCATGCACGCAAGCACACATATTCTCCCCACCGCTTATAAGTTGTCTTTTCATTTCTTCCAAAACGAGATATTGGAGAAGAAAGGGTAAAAAGGGAAGGATCTTTAATGTAAACAATGACTTTCTCTGAATTTGACTTATAAATATTGATCATAGAGCCTCCTACAATCCAAAGTGATTGTAAAAAATAAAATAAAATAAAATAAAGCTGCTATTACTATTTCCACAGAGGATTCTCTCAGGTGAAGTCTTCACATGAAGACACTCACCTGATCATTCGGTTTTAAATCTGTGTTTGCAATATTGTCAAGAACCCATATCTAGATTATCTGGCTGCATTTGCTCTATCTTAAATGCCCACAAAAAGGAAGGCAAATAACAACTTAATTGTTTCAAATCCTGTAATGCCAGTACCAAGGACCTTAGTACAAAAAAAAAAAAAAAACTAATAAATACACATCTTTTAAATAAAGAGAAGTATTAAAAATAAAATCCTTGCTTCCTTGGAATTCAGGTTCCTGGAAGAAAATTTTTATATAGCAGAATAACATGAAGAACTATAACAAGAGTCAATTATATATGCCTCCATAAAGCCGAGGGAAAAAAGAATATATAAGATATATTAGAAACAAAGGAGATTTTAAAATGTTTTCTCTTTGCACACAGAGCATGTATCTTCTTGCTTATAGAATCGTTACTGGCCTGCCAGAACAGTTTACTATCATTTTCACAAATATCCAATTCTTAGAACCCAGGGATTTCAGGAGCTCCTCTACCCAGTCAGAGCAATGTCTTTGTCCCAGATCCACCTGAACATAATCCGATCCTCCTGACAGAATTGACATCTACTTTCTTCCACCCCCGCACAGGAAGAGAATGCGGAGTCCAATAAAACTTACCCAGAGGCTAAGGGCGAAACAAAAACCTATGCTGTCTCCCTTTTCTTCAGCACAATAGCTTGAAAAAAGTACCACCGGTAAAACAGTAGTCTCAGAAACTGTGATTTCCAGTGAGAAAGTGTTAAACTCATTAGAGGGGCTTCTTGTGGTCTGGATTCCCTAATGAGCTGTGGGAACTTACATAATGAGGAGAACTCTCAGTCTACATAATTCAAAAGCCTACAAACCCTGTAAATTCTGTTTCCTCTCTTACATGCACTAAACTAGCTTTTTTTCAAATTTTTAACCACTGTATTTTAAAACTTTTGTCTCTTTCCTGACTTGTTACAAGAAATAAAAAGCCCATGAAAATGACAAAATAATAATTATTATTTAATAATAACAATCAAAACAGGAGCTAACATTTATTGAATTGGGGGCTTTCTATGGTGTTACTTACTATTCTAAATGCTTTACATGAGTTTACATGTGTTATTGCAATCCCATGGCAACCTATGAAGTAGATACTATTATATTATAATTATTATTCCCATTTTATAGATAAGGAAACCAAAGCCCAGGGGTTTAAATAACTTTTTCTAGGTCCGAACCAGGATTGCAATCAGAAAGCCTCATTATGAAACCCACGGTACCAACCACTATTCTGCCTCTCTCATTTCCACCCCCCTTCCAGCATTATGGGCTTCCCTGGTGGCTCAGCTGGTAAAGAATCTGCCTGCAACGCAGGAGACCTGGGTTCAGTCCCTGGGCTGGGAAGATCCTCTGGAGAAGGGAAAGGCTACCCACTCCAGTATTCTGGCCTGAAGAATTCCATGGACCATATAGTCCATGGGGCCGCAAAGAGTCGGACACAACTGAGCCACTTTCACTCACTCGCAGCATTATGGCTTTTCTCTTAGGTTCTTTAAGTTGTATGCTAAAAGGAATGTTACTCTGTCACGGAAAATAAAACTTTCTTCATCTTTATTTTTGATTGAATCTGAAACTTCAACATTCACTCTGCATGAAACCCAGAGTCCCCCCCCCCCTTTTTTTTAAATAAAGCCTAACTGCATAAGCATATTTACATAGTTACCAGGACAAATCTTTATAAATTTGTCTGGATCATTGGTGAATTTGATTGCAAAAATAAAAGCTAAAAAGAACATCATTTGTTTTGTTAAGATGACCAGCAACTATTCACAGTAACAATGGCAGAAACATGTGACTATCACAAGGTAGCCATTAAATTATCTGAGAAAAAGGAAAAATGGGGTGCATCTCTCCAAACGCAGAAGAAAAGCCTCTCTACCATCTTCTGTCTCCACTCAAGGGCAAAGATTGGAAGGACACTAGCTGCCCCAGTAGAGTACAGGGAAGACTGAGGAGCTCTGAAGCCTCATGATGCATGTGCAGAATTCCACTACATCTTTCTGTCTTGGTGCAAAATATAACTCCGCTGTTATGGAAGTGCTCAGAGTTCATCTTTCTGTGGTGGTTACTGTTGCTCAGTCGCTCAGTCGTGTCCTACTCTTTGCAACCCCATGGACTGCAGTGGGCCAGGCTTCCCTGTCCTTCATTATCTCCTGGAGCCTGTTCAGATTCATGTTCATTGAGTCACTGATACAATCCATCTCATCTTCTTCCCACCCTCCTACTCCTCCTGCCCTCAATCTTTCCCAGCATCAGGGTCTTTTCCAGTGCATCAGTTCTTCACATCAGGTGATCAAAGAATTGGAGCTTCAGCATCAGTCCTTCCAATGAACATTCAGGACTGATTTCTTTTCGGGTTGACTGGTTTGATCTCCTTGCAGTATAAGGGACTCTCAAGAGCCCCTTCCTATGGTGGGGAGAGTATATTTTGACTTTGGATCTATCCACACTATCACACAAGCCCCTGCCACAGGGCACTTTGTGGCCAGGCAACAGGAGAGTGCGGACTGATGCCCACGCTCAGGACTGCAGTCAATGGATCTGGAATCCTACAGCCAAAAAGACACCTGCTTTGCCAACCAGCTGCCTGATCCCTATAAGGATCTGTAGGGAGATATGAAGGAAAAAAGTGCTGGAGAAGCTTCTTGGGAGGCAGGAAATTCACATATCAATCATTATATTATTGATTAGCCTCTGCACTCTCTGATGTAGTAATTAATCACTCTATTGATGAAAAGCCATCTCAGTTTTACAGTTCTGTTGTTTTCTCAGCAATACAGGCAAAGTTTCACACACACCAAATTTTATTTGTATATTATTCATTCATTTTTTAGGCAAATCTAAACCCATTCAAATGGAAAGTGGAAAAATGGAACTGCACTTTCCAGTGTGATACTGAGCATAAGATATCTTTGTAAAAGGACTGTATTATTTCAGTATTCAGTAGGTGAGCTCTTTGAAGATTAGACTCCTATCGAGTAAGTCCCCCAAATTGTTCCATAATCAGGGATTCTTTTCCTAGGCTCTGAATGACTCTGATAGTTGAAACTCCATTGGCACCTGGAAGCCAGTACCACTGAACAGAATCAAAGACTGGCTGACCTTATATTAAATAAATAAAAATCTAATAAAACAACAGAAGAACTGAATTCTTTGTCATAATCAAGATGATATACTGCTATGCGTAAGACATCAGGCCCTCTGGAGATAGACTGTAACTTCTTTGCACAAGTCAGTATCATTAACAAGAAAGTTGGCTCTCAGACATCAAAAATTACATATCAAAGAGAAATATTCATAAAAATGTATACAAATATATATAGAGATGTACACATCTATACAAAGATGTTCATTCGAGAAACACTTGTCATGGTGTAAAAGGAAAGATGAATGTCTATTAGCAGGGGGTTGGTAACATGTATTACAGTGCACATATGGATTCTGGGGCCACCAGCCTTGGTTTAAATCCTGGTTCCACTTGGTTTAAATCCATAGTCCACAACATACTCGCTGTATAACCTTGGGCAAGTTACTATACCTCTCTGAACCTTGGTTTCCTCACTATGGTTTCATAATATCTATGAAGTGCTCTGAAACAGTGCCTGGTTCTTAGTACAAACCTAATAGCTGTTAGCTATTATTTCAGAGACATCCTGGTGAATGGTAAATTTTAATCATTTAGTGAGAATAAATGTAAAGGGTTTAATAAAATACCAGACACAGGATAAGAGCTCAACAAATGTTAGCAATCATTATGATATAACATTACCAGTATGCCTGAAGTGAAGTGAAGTCACTCAGTCGTGTCTGACTCTTTGAGATCCATGGACTGTAGCCTACCAGACTCCTCCATCCATGGAATTTTCCAGGCAAGAATACTGGAGTGGGTTGCCATTTCCTTCTCCAGGAGATCTTCCCGACCCAGGAAATAAACTTGGGTCTCCCGCATTGTAGGCAGACGCTTTACCATCTGAGCCACCAGGGAATACCCAGTATGCTTGGTAAAACACAAACAAACTTTTTGGCCAACAAGTGACCATTAAAAAAAAGGATAGACCTATATTTGTTAGCATGTTAAGATGGCCTTGAGTCATTGCTGCAAGCTGTAGATGAATATAAGTAGCATACCTCTGAATGTGTGCACATGACTCTGTGTGTGTGTGTGTGTGTGTGTGTGCATGCGTGCATGAGCACGTGCAGGGATACACACCAACTATGGATTCCCTTGGAAAATGAGAAGTTGCTAGGCAAAGGAAAACTTTCACTTTTACACTTTTCATGATGTGAGGGTGATCCTACATCATAACAGTAAACAGCAATCATAACCATAACTTAAATTTTCTTATCTAAATTTTAATTCTGTGAAGAATTTTCTGCTGCTGCTTCTTCACATCAGGACAGTAGGATATAATTTAGGAAGAATAAGGTCGCTTGTTAGCCCAGGAATTTTTAGAGCAGCAATAAAGTATACCTCTCTACCAACTCATTGTCTAAACTTCCCAGCCAAGGTTGCCTCTCCACCTAGGACATAAGCAGATATTTGTTCCTCTCAAACTTACTGGGTATTTGTCTTGGACTGGATATCCTTGGTGAGTGAAAACAGCTAAGAGGCATAAGTGGTGGGAATTAAAGATGCATCTACTTAAAAAGCAAAGTCTTGCTAATCAGTGATTGCATCTCAAGAAATGATATGCTGAAAGCACTGATGGAAAGCTTTGTTAGAATGCATGTCCAAGCAGAACTGTGGTCCTTTATTTTTATTTTTTATTAATTTTTATTGGAATACATTGCTTTACATCGCCATGTTAGTTTCTGCTGTAAAGCAAAGTGACTCAGCTATACACATATCTACTCTTTTATGGATTTCCTTCCAGAACTGTAGTCTTTCAAATTAGCAATTAGCAAAGTGAAGATTAGGTAATACAGCAAGCTCTAACTGATAAATCCAATGTGTCTTATTATGGAATTCAGATACAAGGAAAACTGAATCTGGGAAAATGACCAAATGAAGTTGCTTGAATCATTTTCCTTTTTTTATTTCCTCCAATGGGTTTTCACCAGAAAAGGCTCATGGTTTTTCATTTTCCAAAGTCACTACTATTTGAGAATTGTCAAGAAGACAATTCTTTTCCGTGTATAGGATGATGTTGAGAATGAATGCTTTACTTTGGGCCCTAGTCTTGTTTGGAAAATGAAGCTGTGGCTTTGATTTTGAGACAAAGAGACGTAGATAACATAGAAGAAAAGAGGAATTAAACTGCATGAGTTCAAATCTTGGGTCTCCACTTTTTAGTTATTCATGATAGGCAAGTTGTTTAATCTCTCTGGAGTTAAGTTTCTTCATCATGTAAATGAAGGTATGCACTATTAGACTCCCGTTCATAGTACTATTCTAAGGATCATACGAGTTAATTTCTATAAAGTGCTCTACAACAGTGACTGGTTCTTAGTACAAACTAATAGCTGTAAATTATTATTTCAGAGACATCTTTGTGCATGGTAAATTTTGATCATTTAGTGAGAATAAATAGAGAACAATGACAGATTAACTCCTTCAAATTACCATATGTATGACTACCACTATACCAGGCGGGAGGAGATGAAATAAGAAACTATAGAGGTCATCAGCTGACAGACAGTCAAATGTCTTGGTCAGGTCACCTAGGAGTGAAATCGAGCTAAAATCAGTTCTTATATCACAGTCCAGTATTTTTTTCAACCACATCCCACCATATTCTTCCTTCTGCAATATTATATGGAGGCAAAAAATAGTAATCTCAGGTACAGTAATAGATATACAATATAGTTTTTTTTAATACCTAATCCAGATGGTATGGCTAGGCCCTATATTACAGTTGATAAAAAAAAAAGTGCTACCTAAAAATGGGTAATTTTATCTGATGAATTCCAGCAGAATCCAGACATGAATTCCAGCAGAAGGCTGAGAATCCAGTTAGAACCTTCCTGAACACCTGCCACTTATCTAGAATATGCTACCTGTAGAGGACACAGATCAATAGCCTTGGTCCCTAAGACTGTGTGAATGAGCAAGAGTGTATTTTAAAGTACTGGTAAGATCTCGGGGATATGCTCAGAGAAGGGCAGCTGCCCTAGTACTCTTGGCCAATGCAGCTGAGCCACGTAGGGGGATGAGCCCCAGCATGCTGGGCTGAGAAACAGGCCTGCAGTCTGAACCCAGGATACACAATACAGCTTAATCTTTTTCCAGAAAAGGAGAACCTCAGTATAATCTCTGTCTGAACAACAAAAAAGTTAAAGACTCTATTGATGGATAGCATCTAGAAAGGAAGTTATGACAGATATGAGCCAAGAGGAAAACAAATCTAGAAATAAAATAGATCATCTTGAATGTAAGAGCAGTATCAGTAAGATTTGTCTCCTCCATCCAAACGATTGCTAAACTCAGAGATTCCTAACATCCCTCTATAAACCAAAAAGCAGTATCAGTGACTCTACGGATCAGGTCACTGGAATTAACTGAATCATGAAGAGAATAATGCTAAGTCTAAGTCTGTAACTCAGAAAGAAAAAGCTGGCTGGGTATCCTGTACACTCTGCTGGCCTAAACCACAGAGAGGACACAGACTCTCTAAGACTCAGTGCCTTTGGACAGAGAGGGACTTGGGTCTGCCTGTGAACTTTAGCAACATACCATCTTGATAAAAGCAGTGGGTATAATTTTTCCCTTTTGTCATCTGAATAGATCATGATTACATTATAAGTGGGTAGGGAGGTAAATAGGTGGAGAGAGAGAATCAATGGACGTGGTGAGGTTACCAAGACCCAGCAACAATGAACTAAGGAGCTGTATACTAAATCCCAAGTGTTCGAAAGAGAACCCTGTCCCAGAAACAAGGCTGCTCTTTTTTCAAAAACAGAGTTCTTCTAACCTTCCCTAAGTTCTGTAGATGAGATCATAAAGAACTCTTAGATCAAGTACTCTCATTTAAATCCGTGCCATATAATTATGTTTATCTATAGGATACACTGGAGAAGGAAATGGCAACCCACCCCAGTATTTAAGCCTGGGGAATCCCATGGACAGAGGAACCTGGTGGGCTAAAGTCCATGGGATTTGCAAGAGTCAAACATGACTTAGTGACTAAACCACCACCACCACCACTATAGGATATATATAGTGTAACCATGGAACCTCAAAACACTCACTTGCCTAACAAAATGGTAGTTTTTCCATTTGTCTTTGGGAGAAGACAGGTTGGTCTTTTTAAAGTTCATCTAGAGTAATCACATGGGAGAAGGCAATGGCACCCCACTCCAGTACTCTCGCCTGGAGAATCCCATGGATGGAGGAGCCTGGTGGGCTGCAGTCTATGGGGCCGCACAGAGTCGGACACGACTGAAGCGACTTAGCAGCAGCAGCAACAGCAGAGTAATCATGTAGGTAAAAAGTAGCATCTTATAGGACATGGAAAATCAAGCAGATACTTAGAGCACTCTACACTGTATTCTAGATGGCCAATCAACTTAGGCTGTTTTGTTTAAAAAAAAAAAACTTGTAAAGTAAGCTCTTTCAAAGTTCCGTTGTTGCCAGACTTGTCACAAAGAAGGTCATAAGTATATACCAACACACAAATTATGTGCACTTAACATGTTTCACCGATGATAGAGCCCTAAGAAGACTAATTAAGCATCTTGACTATAGTTTTCAAATTTTTCTGCTATGGAACCCTTACATCTATCAAAGCATTAAGAAAAACCCCAAAAACATAGAATCACAAAATAAATCCGATGTGATGCAAGGAAGATGTGTGTACGTGTCTGGGCTTGGGGGAAGGGGACATGAACATGTCTGTGTGAGAGGACAGGGCTGCTTCCCCAGAATGTTGTTTGAAAATCACTGATGCAGGCACTTCCTTGGTGGTCCGTCCAGGGGTTAAGACCCCGCCTGCCAATGCAGGGGACACAGGGCTCCCGGCTCAGGGCTTCGCTGGTGACTCAGGCAGTAAAAACTCCACTTACAATGCAGGAGTCCCAGGTTCGATCCTTGGGTTGGGAAGAACCCCTGGAGAAGGAAATGGCAATCCACTGCAGTCTTCTTGCCTGGTGAACTCCATGGACAGAGGAGCCTGGTGGGCTGCAGTCCATGGGATTGCAAAGAGTCAGACACAACTAAGTAACTAACAGTTTCACTTTCAGGGAACTAAGATCCAACATGTCTTATGGAAACTAAGCCCCTGGGTGACAATCACTGAGCCCACACTCTCTGTAGCCTACGCCCTGCAATGATAGATCCCACACACCAAGACCTGGCATAGCCAAATAAAAAATTAACTTTTTTTTTAAAAGAAATTCACTGAGGCAGTATGTCTCTCATTTGCGGATAAAATTAAAAGTGGATTCCCCTCCTGGTGATGTCACCTTATACATTAAAGCCTTTTTTTTTTTTCCTATATGCTTCTAGCAATAGTAGTTTATGACTCTATGATATATGGTTCTCACAGGAAATCACATAAACAAAGGGAAGATCATTGGCATGATAATCACTACAATAGATCAAACTAAACAATCCTGATGGCATATTACCTATCTGCTAAGAAAAGAGGGAGTGAGAGCTTAAGCTCAGACCACCCTGGAATCTTACTTATGTATTTATTATGTGTTAAACACTGAGATCTAAAACTGAGTGAAGAATTAACTGGGAAAATCTGTTATTTTAATAGAAATAATATTGACCCCTGGAAATAAAACATTATTTCAGGTTACAAAGATGTTAAGTTATGGTAGAGGCTGATTTCAAAAGGCTTTGCTGCTATGAACATAAAATCAGGTCATTTTCATTCCGGCTCCATTGTAGTCTGTTGGGACTTAACTGAAATCAGCCATTTTAATTCAGAAACAATATTTAGGTTGCAGAAAGCAGTGATGACGACCCTGCCTTTGCTTAAAATCTCTGAAACAAAAGGGATATTTTCTGTAATAGCATAAATTACACAGGCTCTAAAGTTATATGGAAAAGACCCTTTCACTCTTGCAGAAATGTGCAATTCTGTGGCTGCAATTTTCTGAAACTGCTTAATAAAACTTTATCCTTTTTATCAGGAAAAAAAAACAAGCAGAATACCAATAGCTCCATAATAGGCACCCAGGCACCAACACTCTACTTATTAGGGCACGGAGTATTAATAATTAACTGTTGGTCAAGCACACTGAGTGAGCACTCTTCTCCCAAAGGACAGTTTCCTGTCAAGATGTCACCCAGAAATAGCCCTTTAGATTACAGGAAGGGGCTGCAATTCCCTGCAGTGCATCTGATAACTATAAACATCGTCAGAGTTTCAGTACCTGCCACGAGCAGATCAGCTCACACCTGGATTTGTCTCACCCTCTTCCCTCCTTCCCCCACTCTCATCTTTCCCACAAACACAGCAATAATTGATGGCATCTGTCTTTCTGAGGATCAACCGTCAGCAGCTGCCTGTCCCAGCACTGAAGGATGTATGAGCTGAAAGAGAGACGGCAACCAGATAGAAAAGGGATGGAGAGTTTCTATATATACAAGCCCGGGCTTTGCCCTTGATTCTCTGGACAAGTCCCTTCAACCTCTCAGCAAAGCAGGGATCATAAAACTTACCACCTTAGCATCGAAATGCTAGGAGCTCTAATTTAATGATGTCTATCATGGACTCTGGTACCTCTGTACTGATGCTTGTTGTCTCCTCTCATGTTCAAGTAGCATGACCATTAAACCACCTTCTCACTTTTAGGGATCCAAGGTCAGGTAGAAACAGCATCCTCAGTCTTTCATTCCACCATTACGTGTAAAGACTATACACCGTATTAGAGTCCTTGACTGGAAAATGTATGGATGTGGCGAGTCAGCCAGACCCGAGTTCAAGTCATAGCTCTGCTATTTCCTAGCTATGTGAGCTTGGGCAAGGCAGCTAACTACTCTGAGCTTCAGTTTCCTCATCTGAAATAATCAATAGTAGTAGTAGCAATAGTAGTGGTAGCAAATAAAGCAAATGCACACTTTAGAGGATCACTGCAAGTTTCAAACCACATGTGCAGCTGCCACACAGCTTGGGAATTGTATTCCTGAGTATTTATCCCAGAGAAATGAAAATTCCTATTTCTACAAAAACCTGTGCATGAATTTTAGAGCAGCTTTACTTGAAATAGCCATAAACTAGAAGCAACTCAGATGTCCTGCATGGGGGGAAAGGTTAAACTACTTAGTAATAAATGGAATATTACTAAATTATAAATAAGGAAGAAATGATTGATACACACAACAACCTGGACAAATCGGCAGAGAATTAGGCTGCTAAGTGAAAAAAAAAAAATCCAAAAGGTTGCATAGTATATGTTTCTATTTGTATATCATTCTTGAAATGACAAAATTATAGAAATGGAGTGTAGATTAGTGGCTGTTTGGACTAGAGGGGTTGAGGTGGGGAAAAAAATGGATGTAGCTAGAAAAGGGCAACATTTAAGGGATGCGTGTGGTGATGAAATGCTATTTCTTGACTGTAGTAATGGCAGTGTCTGGTGATACTGTACCATAGTTCTGTAAGATATCACCCCTGGAGGAAACCAGGTTAAAAACACAGAGATCGCTTCCGTATTGTTTATGAAAACTATTAATACATGTAACTTATAATTATCTCAAAATAAAAGGTTTAATTAAAAGAAATTCTGAAGATGGTGCATATTTCAGAAGATCACACAAGGATTAAACAATATATGGAACTGAACAATAAATTATTATTAAATATTATATGGAAAATCTCCTAGAACAGTCAGTTCTTGGCAAAAACAGAGATTCACTAAATGTTCGTTTCTTTCCTCTAGGAAGTTGTTCATAGATAGAATGTGTTCTGGTGGATTTTTGTGGTTCAAATGAAAACATAACTCCATGAAAACAGTCTGATAATAATACAAGTCTTTCTTGGCCTTTTTTTCTGTAAATCTAGACTTTCAGGAAAATTTGCATTATTTCATATCCAACAAAATCTGCCCAATTCCCATAGAAAAGCTGTGCAATTTAGACACTACCAAATTTCTTTATCAAAAACATGAATAGTGGGGCAGGCAGCAGTGGATTTTGATTTAGTTAGCCAAAGGCCACCATCAAAAGAAAAACTATGGCCAAAAACCAGTTTGCATATTCCATTACAGGTATAGCAGGAAAAAAGAGGAGAGGATAAAACCTGGCTTCATCCACTCAAGAATTCACATCTAGTTAAGGAAGAAAAAGTCACACATGAAGAGGTCAGAGAACAAGTAAGTGGAGAAGAGACCATCAGTGCAACAAAGGTGCTGAGAAGGCAGAGGTGAGCGGGCGCTGGAATCTGGGCACATGGCTGGGAGGCGGCAAGGCAAGACCAGCAGGATGCTACAGGTCTCCATAAAGCCCCTTTGGTCCTGCTGTCTGGTACATGGTCCTGGCCTCCTGAAGGACTGCAGCTGACCTGTATTTTGCTGATGCTCAGAGAGAGAGCTTTCCCAGAGAGCTCTAGGCCCTCTGCCTGATCCCTACTGTATAAATGAGCTTGCATGAAGCTCCTAATTACAACACAGGCAAAGGAAAGGAAAACACACACACACATACACACATACACACACACACACATATGCACAGTGGATGAAGCATCAGAGTGTTCTAGCCCTCAAAATAAAATGAGGAGCAGACTCTTTGGCAAGACAAACATTCCCACACCTTATCCTCCAGTTCACTGCCTCAGGATACAGAATTACCAGGCAGCCCCGTCTGAACTCTTTAGTTCTAAATTAGGGCCTGAAATGATCCAAATGCTGTCCAAATCTTTTCCATGCCCAAATGAAGGTGGTAAGGATGTCTTTATTCCAGTGATCAAAACCTGGTAATTTGCTATGTTAAACCCCTACTCCATAGCCATGTATTTGAGGAACATACGTTTTCAGAATAGCACTTATTGTATAAATGCCATCTTGTTGCAAGTCTTCCAGCTAGGAGAGTTCCCTGGAAGCTGCTGGTCCTGAATTGAAATAAATGGAAGGGAATGAAGGTCACAGCCTACAGCAAAGTTCTGAGATGACTTCTCTGCCACTCACCAAATGAGCCTTTTGACAGACTCCAACATCAGGACAGTATCGTCATTTCATGAGGTGAGCTATTGGCAGACAGATGCCTCCGAATCACATTAATTGGAACCTCTTGTCACAAGATAGCAGCATTTCAATTTCTCTGTGGAGGCTCGTGTGCTACACATGGTATCTGGCAGGTGTAAGAATCTCATCTCTGATTGCTTATATTCTCAATCTACTTTCTCGGCCTATTTTCGTACTGCAAAGCAATTACGGTGGAAAATCAGTTTGCAACATGCGCTCATCCATATTCAGTTCTTTCCACTTCAGGCAAATATTGCCCAGAAAAAAAAAAATAAATAAAAGGAGACAGATTTGAGAAATCCAGATCTGTTCCTATATTTTGATCCCCTGATTGTCCAAATGTTTACTTGTTGATAATCCACAATTTGCTCCATGTCAAAATAAATATTCAAAAGACGTAGCTCCAAATAACTAAAGCATACATCTATCTTTAGGAGGGCTGACACATGCAGAGAAAAATCTCAATATATAGATCAATAGATATGGGCAGGATGAAAGCACAATGAATTAATTGAAAGCACAATGATAGAGAATAGTTAAAAATAAATAAACAGTGTTATTGATTTCACGTATGCTGAGGAAAACAAAGATTTAAGAGGCAGTACCTGGGACCATGACCAACTGGCCAACAAAACAGGGCTGAGGAGGGGACAGAGCGTCCTCACCAAAGCCTGAAGCCTTAAGAGCCAGCCCAGCTTGGATCTCCCAATCAGCTTCTCAGATTTTGTTTGTGAAATTAACAGAAGTCACAAGGTGGGGACTAGAATTTTGAGATTCTCCTAAATGAAATTTTCATATAAAAGCTACCTACAACTGCAACTAACTCGTCCATAAGATTATTTTTACTTTATTTTTAAATAGGTAGGGGATACAATTTTTGAGGGTAGGAGCCAGGTGAGTCCTCCTTTGCCTGGCAAAGCAATAGTTATTCTTTTTTTAAAAAAAATAGGTAATTAACTGACATGAATCAAAATTGAAAAGGTTCAAAACCACAAAAAAGTCTCCCTGTCCACTCCCCCATCTTTAGAGGCATCCAACTTTATCATCTTTACTTTTATGCATATAAAAATATGTTTACATATTCTTTTCCTTCCTAATTTTTACCCAAATGGCCATATACCACAAAGTCCATTTTCATTTTCTCTGCACACTAAACAATATAACTTAGATTTAATTTCATATGAGGGCATAAAGAGTGTCCTCATTCTTTTTATGACTTTATAGTATTCCACTGAACAGACATAGCTTGATTTAAATAACCAGTCTATTGGTAAATGTTATTTCCATTCTTATCATATTACAAATAATGCTGCAGTGAATGTCACTGCAAGTATTTGCTAAGGTATGTATTAAATAAATTCATAGAAGTGTAGTTGCTGAGTCAAAGGGTATATGTATTTGTAAAATGTATTCACAAACACACACAATACACACACAGCTTGTTTCTCTGTACCCTTGCTAACACAGGGTACCAGTGAACATCTTGCTCTTTACGAATCTAATAGAAAATTTAAAAAAAGACATTTCAGTGTAAGTTTTCACTTACATTGTTCTTATTATGAATGAATGAGTTGAGGATCTTTTCACCTGTGTCCTAGGAGGCTGACCCCTGGGGACAGCTTCACCTGACCTCTCTTGCCTGGCAAGGTTCAGTAACTGGGAGGCACCAGGAGGAGATGCGAAGGTAGGAGAGAGATATCAAGGCATTTCTTTCCTATTTCTGCCTCATTCCAATGCCACGCTTCTCATGGTGGCTATATGCCTCTATATTCACAGCTTCCTTTGGGCAATCCGTCATCCCCTGCTGCTGTTCTCACTGTGTTCTAGCAACACTATTTTCCCTCTGTGTGCCCTCCACCCGGAGTGATGGTGATGGCTTCCTGCCCTTGCTGGTCTTTGAATGTCTCATCACACCTCGTTCATTCCCTTCATCTTGCCCCTTAATCTGAGTCTTCATTTGAAAACTGTTAGCTGATTTTGTGTTTTGCTGAGACGCTGACATACAAACCCCTTGCCTATTTTTCTACTGAGCTGTTTAGTCTTTTTCATATTGATTCATAACTGTAGGAACTCATTATTCATTAGAGCGAAGAGGGGCAAACTTTTTCTATAAAGGGCCAAACAGTAAATATTTTTGGCTTTGTGTGCCATATGGTCTCTGCTGCAACTGCTCAAGTCTGCCACCATATGGTGAAAACAGCCCCAAACAAGATGCAAACCGATGGGTGTACAAATCAAGTTCTAAAAAACTCAGTTTATAAAAGCAGGCTGAGTTTGGCCTTGGGACTGTACTTACAGACCCAGCATTAAGCAAATTATCCCTTCCCTAGGTTATGAGCTGCAAATATTTTTTCCCCAGTGTGTTTTTTACAGGGGTTTGGCTATGCAGATGTTTTTTTAATGTTTATTTTAACACAGTAGAATTCATCTTTTATTTATGGTTTCAGACTTTTGTGTCACACTCAAAAAAAGAACCAGGAGTCAGGAAAACCACAAGAAACTCAAAGCAGAAAGCTTGCATCTTAAATTCAATCAGGTAGCCTGTGCTACCATCAATAGTCTATTAATGAGACCACTCAGCCTTCTAAGACAAGAGTTTTAACAACATGTCTCAATTAGTGAAACCTATTTCTCAAGTAAAATCTTCCATGGAAGGAAGACTGAGGCATGACATAGACTGAGCGCCATGGCTGAGGCAAACTCTCTGCTCCCAAAGTGCGAGAGAGTGACCTTCCAGCCCCCTGGATTCTGGACAGTAAAAACCACTTCTCTACACGAATACTAAGGGCCTTAGAACTCAGAAGAGCTTTTACATCATATTCTTGTAAAAATTCCAAGAATTCTCTATTGCATCATGTACAGAGGCAGATGGCACGCCCACCCCAACATCTTTCCATCAGCAGGCATATGGGACGTCTGCTGCAGGTCTCAACGTGAAGGCAATCTCTCAGTGTTTCCATCTCAGGCCCACACACTACTTCCTGTATAATTCTGCTCCAGGGTATAAGGGTTCTTGGCCTTAGTTTGTAGCGAATTCAGTATAGCGAATTTCCGCTGTCTACAATTTAAAAAACAAATAACTTCAGGGAATTTTTGGAAGTAGAAACAGGGAAATTAAAGCATTGCCAATTTAAATACTTATTTCCATAAACTAGGAAAGGTTTTCCTCATAGGAAAAAGGTGTTGGGCATTCAAGTCTCTACCAGGGTTTAATATTTGAAAGCCACAGTGAGCGTTGCTTATTTTCTCCCGTAATGAAGAAGCAAATCCAGTTGCAGGTGAAGGAGCAAAACACAGACTGTAGAGATTGAGAGATTTCAACATGAATTTACCTTCTACACAATAATACTAGTAATGAGTAATAACAATCTAAAATTTTTCAGTGGAGGTACAAAAATAATCTTTGAAATTGCAATCAGTTGCTCTGTCCATGACGGAACACATTTACTCATATTTAGATGCCCTTCTCTCCATATATGGGTATATGCAGATGTACAAATTATATGTTCATCCATATGTAAACATAGATACAGGCAGATATATACCCACCCTCATCTAATGATATTGCCTAGAAAATATATATTAGAAAATATACATTTACAAAGGCCAATATACAAAACCAAAATGGCCAAGGTAAATATAGGCTTTGGGGAAGAAGAAAGACCCAGCGCAAAAATAAGCACAATACCTAGGATAATCTGAGGGAGCCTTTGAAATGTGACCATAATATCACTGTATTCCTCAAAGGAATAACTGATGCTTACAAACTGGCTATAGACTTCTTGTCTCCATTTACTAATTGACTCGATAAATTTTACTAAGCGCCTAATGTGCAAGAATACCATGTGGGATTAAAAGGGTAGGGGTAATTGGTGACAGTTGAGTCACAAGATAGCAAACATCAGTTACATGGCAATAAAGAGAGGAGAACTCTTGAAAGAAAAGCTGCGGACAGGAGTTTTCTCAATTGATTAGGTTGTAGTGGAAGCAAGGTCACAGGTTCATTCCTCTCTTTGCCAATTACCTTTTATGGTGTCTCAAAGACATAGCTCAGGCCTGAGTATTCTCAACATCCTAGCAGGAGATCAAAAGAGATTTGGGAAGAAAAGAGAATGGTTCAGCCCAAACTAATCCCAAGTACCAGAAAAGTAACTTATACTAATTCAGAGTGAATCAGTACCACTATTATTGTCTAAATTATAGTGAATGTCCAACGTAATATGTGGCTATGTACAATTAAGTATTATAAAACATTTCTCCTAGGTAGTGTTAAACTGGATTTATTCAGTCACCTAATAAGACACTCTAATGAATCAGAGAAAGCATTCACCTTTCAAATGGATGTATTCTAATGCTTTGGTTTACAAGTAATTTGGGGCTGTTTTGGATATTTATTGCATTACAATCTGAATGTTATTAACGTGCAAAGATTAAACAGGAGGAGGATTTATTTAGCTCCAACCTGAGGGGTTAAAGAAATAGGAAAACCACCAGGATTCAAACTCTCGGCTTTTAATCCATCACAGCATCTTCAAAAGTCAACTACTTCTGCTTTGTCACCAGAAATCTAAGAAATGCTGTTGCTTATCTTTTCTCTTACACAAACATGAACTTGGGCTTGGAATGACTCTGACACACTTTCCTTCTCTCAAAGAACTATCCCAATAAAAGCTGACAATGCCCTCCAAACACTGCTTTCTGATAGGAATTTGCCAAATTAGTTCCAAATGCAGCCCCCAGAGCCAGAAATACTCGAGTTCAGCCACATTGGGATAAAGACTTCTGGGTGTCAGGGCTCTCAGCTGAGGCTTATATTAATCCAGTAGTTACAAACTCTGCTTCCTAGAACCTCCCCAGAGTCCCACAGCCTGGGGGGGTGGGGCAACCAAGAAAGAGGCGTCAAACTCTGGGGATCCCCGTTCCCCTCACATTCCCCTCAGTAAGCATTCTATATACTCTTACCAAAATGGCTTGGTGGGCTCCTGTCTCCTCTTTCATTTAAAGAAAGGGTTTTATGCTAAAATATTTGGACAAATCCTATTCCTACAGAGCGTTAACATTTTATAGTCTACCCTTCACTGATTCTACTGCGTCTTAATATCTTGCTGCTTAGAATTTTGTTTGAAAATGGTTAGATGTTGCACAAATGGCAAATAACTGAAAGACAGATGGTTGTGCTTTTTCCACTTTTGATATATAATCGGTGAAGAACTACTCACTAGGAACTACTTCCTAATTAAGACATACCTATCATCCAGAGGGGCTTTAAAGTCCCCACGCAGTGAAAACATTTGATGTTCTTACTCTCTTCCCACAATGGAGCTTTCAAAATAAAAACACTATATAGCAAAAGAAAAATGCTGCATATGCTGAAATTAACTACGTCTTTACAGAACTTCTAATAGTAAATTTCTGGTTAACTTGTTCAGACTTGACCTTTTTTATGAAAGTAAATTGTCTATGTGTATGATTGCCTGTGCCTGCATCTCAGTGCTGCTAGGGCACTAAGCATGCACACAGTAGCCTGAAATCTGCCTTGTGGGCAATTCAACAATGGTTATAATCTACAAGAAAGTAATTCTAAAGAGAGCTAGTGAAATGTTCACAGCTAAAGCAATCAAATACACTGGCTACATTAGGAAAATCTTAATTTCTGGTTCTGGGAGACAATTAGAGGGGTTCGTAATCTCTTTTCCAATGGATTCAAATGGAGTTATAACTAGCTAAATTTAGATGGTATGAAATCCTTATTATAAAAATAAAGGTTTGACCAAATAAAAAGCTTGCATTCCTAGATGAAATTACCATTAAGGAAGTTATTATACTATGCCTTAAAGCCCTTATTGAGGTACTTTGTAACATTTTTCTCTAACAGCTTCACCTATAAGAGTTAGTTTCAGTGTGTGTTCATTTCATAGTAAAGGAAATTGAAGATCAAAAGATTAAAGAATCTGTCCTAGGTCATATGACTGATAAGTAACATTTTGAGGATGTGACCCTGGGCCCATCTGATTGTTCAGTTCAGTTCAGTTCAGTCGCTCAGTCGTGTCCGACTCTTTGCGACCCCATGAATCGCAGCACGCCAGGCCTCCCTGTCCATCACCAACTCCCGGAGTTCACTCAGACTCACGTCCATCGAGTCAGTGATGCCATCCAGCCATCTCATCCTCTGTCGTCCCCTCTCCTCCTGCCCCCAATCCCTCCAGCATCAGAGTCTTTTCCAATGAGTCAACTCTTTGCATGACGTGGCCACAGTACTGGAGCTTCAGCTTCAGCATCATTCCTTCCAAAGAACACCCAGGGCTGATCTCCTTCAGAATGGACCGGTTGGATCTCCTTGCAGTCCAAGGGACTCTCAAAGAGTCTTCTCCAACACCACAGTCCAAAAGCATCAATTCTTCGGCGCTCAGCTTTCTTCACAGTCCAACTGTCACATCCATACATGACCACAGGAAAAACCATAGCCTTGACTAGATGGACCTTTACTGGCAAAGTAATGCCTCTGCTTTTGAATATGCTATCTAGGTTGGTCATAACTTTTCTTCCAAGGAGTAAGCCTCTTTTAATTTCATGGCTGTAGTCACCATCTGAGGCTGTTGAGGCATGTTATCTGTACATCCTAGAATGAATATTAAACGACAACATATAGCTTAACAGTTTCCCTCCAAAGCCTATTCTTGTTCAGATAGTCCTTTGGATTTTTTATATTCTTATATACTAATTAAAATTTCTAAGATGTTCCTCCGGATTCACAAATATATACTGCATATTATAACAATGGGGAAATTATGATTAAAAGCAAATTAATATGACAAGAAAAAAACTGGGGGGTAAAATCCCAGAAAAATAATCACAATTCAAGAACCATATGGTTGCCTGAGGAAGGAGGATGAGGGGGAGGGTGGCTAAATGAATAAAAGGGAGCAAGCTGTAAAATGAATAAGTCATGGGGGTGTAATGCACAGCATGGGGAATATAGTCAAGAATATTGTATTAACTTTGTGTGGTTACAGATGGTAACTAGACTTACTGTAGTGATCATATTACAATGTATACAAATATCAAATCATTATGTAATATGCACGAAACTAATATAACAATGCACATCAATCATGCTGCAATTAAAAAAGAACCACATACTCAGACTATCTCTAAATTCCTAATTGCAAGTTATGCAAAAGGAGCATGACACGCCATGTACATCAAGAGGTATACATGCCAAACCACAGAACGTTCAATGGCAATAGTTCTGTTCTTTTTGGGCACTGTTAGGTTCTCTGCCCGTATGAACGAATTTAATATTATGAGTGAACCGATTCTAAAAGAGGCACCTAGTGTGACAGCTTCAATTCAAAATGTTTCTCCTCTATCCTGCAAGAAGAAATTAAAGCTGTATAAATCAACTCTCCATGGCTGCTGTTACCTTTGGCTGAAGCCCCCGCTTCTTCCCTTCTCTGTCAAGCTACCTCCTTTTTCATCTTCAAGACTAAACCCAAGGCTCACTCCTTAAAGTAAGCCTTCTTGAATCCTACTCTAGTATGGAGGCCTTATTTTGTGCCTTGACTTGTGAACCCTACCTTTATCAAAGCCTTAACCAGATAGCCTCCTGCTGTCTCTTCCACTAGGCTAAGCTTACTGAGGCTGTCTCTGGAGCTTTAATGCCTGTTCTTAGTAGATGCTTAATAAGTATATCTTGAGGGATAAAGGAAAAATCAAAGTGCCTAAAACTATTTCCAGAACACGGTGGGAAATCTTTATCTCTTTTTTTCAGCCACTCTCACTATTTCTTTATCCTCACTCTTACCTATATACAGATAAATACAGGCCAACATTTGCACATAAGTAAACAGACACATCATTATCATGATCATCCATTCTACCTTCTGCATGGACTAACACTGTCTCCACTGCCATTATTATCAAAAGTAGGCAAAAAGGAATCAAGAAATCTAAGAATTTCTGATAACATACACAACACTGTATAATTCATCAGTCTCACCATGCATTGCTGCCATTCAGTCAAACAAATATTCATGGAGCTCACAGTACTGTGTAAAGCACTAAAAGCAAGTCAGTTAAGATACTCACATATTTTGAAAACAAAATGCCTGAACCATCATGGAGATTCAGAAAAGTCCAGAAAAGCAAAATTAACTACTGTATATAATTAAACTGTGCATATACCAGGGCTTCCCTGGTGGCTCAGCTGGTAAAGAATCCGCCTGCAGTACCTGGGTTCGATCCCTGAGTTGGGAAGATCCCCTGGAGAAGGGAAAGGCTACCCACTCCAGTATTCTGGCCTGGAGAATTCCATGGACTGTATCCTCCATGGGGTCGCAAAGAGTCAGACATGACTGAGCGACTTTCACTTCACTTCACTTCACATAATTAAAACATATCTTGAGATAGAACCAACACAACCAAAATATATGATTATTTTAATATGGGGAACGACCCAAAACATAGGAAATAACTCAAGGGGACATGCGGGTAGCTCCCAGCCTTTGCACAGGTAATGGCACAAAAGATAGACACACATGCCCCGTGCAGACCACAGGTTTGTGGTAAAGAATTGATGCTGACTTAAAGTGGATACTGACTTAAAATTTGATAAATGCTGTTTACTTTTAAAACATGATTAAATAGCATTTATAATGAACATGCTTAGAAACTGATGAATAATGTATTACATATGCAGTAAAAGCAAAAAACAAAATAACTGTCTGAGGGGGTAGCTTTTCCCCAGCAACATCCCAGAACTATGACAGTATGTTCTTTTCTCAGAAACACTGGGATTAGGACTCTGCAAGAGGCAAAAATCCTCAACACAGAGAGGAAACCGAATAATGATTCTCACCAAGGATTTCTGGGATCCATAAGTGAAGGAAAACCTGTCAGAGCACTAGGTTTAGGAAGATTCAGCGTTTACTGCAACTGCGGCAGTGTCCGTAGGTACATCCTGGTGAGAAACAGTAGATTCTCTAGGTATGTTTCATTTTTCTCCCAGATGTCAATGAAGTTCCCTGGCAGCCTCTTTTGTCTAAGACTTGTATTTAAAAATGAAAAGAAATCATTCCACAAAATAACATACTCCAATTCTCCTCTAATTCAACAGTTTTGTAAATAATTAAACACAGATCTAACTTTAATTGATACACAATATATTTTTCTAAGTTAGGGGGTGCTCATTGTGCAGTAAGAAGTCATTATTTGGATTCAGTTCTTAGTGTAAATTATAATTGCATCACTGACTTGATGGACATGAATTTGAGCAAGCTCCAGGAGTTGGTGATGGACAGGGAAGCCTGGCGTGCTGCAGTCCATGGTGTCGCAAAGAGTTGGACACGACTGAGCGACTGAACTGAACTGAACTAATAATGATTCGTGGTTCAATTTATGGGAAATGGCTTAAATAAGTCCATGTCTACACACACCAAAATAACATGTTCTAGATGAATACATAGCAGATAAATGAAGATATCGCATGATGTCCATTTTACTTTCAGGGAAACGAACATAAACTTGCTAATGTTTATGCCAGAATAAAGACTCTCATGTAAATGGATGGCTTGGGAAAGAAATTATGTAGGTACATAAAGAAAGAACTAATTTAAAGATGATACACGCTAAATCATATTTTGCAGAGAGGCTAGAGGTCAGATCACTGAGAAAAAAAATTCATCAAGTAAACTGATTTCCAGCCCCCTTCACTTGGCACAAAATTTTATGATAAATTGTTTATTTGAATTAAGGCTGCAGAACAGGTAAAGAGGCCTTTATGGAGACCAGCCTGTATACAAGAAGTTAGGTCAATAAAGAGGTGTGTTAAAAATACTTAATTAGGAAAATGAAAATTACTTAAATATGATAAAGACAATTTTAGAAAATCCAATAGGAAACAATGCTCAGTGGTTAACTGTTCAAGTCATTTTTATTAAAAAGAGAAATTTGACAAGGATGGCTATCATGATCTCTTTTAAAATATTATTTTGAAAGTTCTGGTTGATATAAGAAAAATACATATATACATTCTTATATATATATAAATTTTATATATGCACACAAATAGTCTTTACTTGCAGATAGTAAGATTATATAGTTTGAAAATCCAACTTTAATTGAAAGAAATATTTAAATTAATAAGAGGATTTACTAAGATGCACAGATGCAAATAAATACACCAAAAAATCATCAACTTTTCACTATAATAGGAGTGAACAGCTAGACATTTAATAAAAATATTCAACAAAAGTAGCAATACATATCATATGACATATAGGGTAAATTTAGCAGCAAAAAATAAGATCTATATGAAGAAATATCAATAAGGAATACAAGTTAGACAGCAAGCAATGACTGTGCTAATACAGCCCACGGACAGTCTTTCACCAAAGTACATAGAGATTAGGGCCATAAACGACAAGCCAATGTTCTTTTCACTTCAAAATGAAAGATGAGAAATGTAGTATAGGCCAACACTAGACTCATAGTCTAGAATTTTTATATCATTATTCAATTAAGGAGATCACCAAAAAGCTCTAGCCCCACAATAGTCTCTATACAGGTAAGTCTGGTCCAATACACAAAAAAATTTCATAGATATAATCTTAACCAACTAGGAATTCAAAGAGTATCAATGTACAGTAAGTAGTCCCTCAGTATCTGTTGAGGATTAGTTCTAGGACCCCTCAAAGATACTACAATCTGTCTGCTCAAGTCCCTTAAATACAACAGGATAGTATTTGTCTGTAATCTATACACACCCTCCTGTATACTTTGAAGCACCTCTAGAGTATCTGTAATACCCGATACAATGTAAATGCTATGTAAGCAGTTGCTGGAGCACAGTAAATAAGTTTTGTTTTTTGGAACTTTCTGGAATTGTTTTTTTTTTTTTTCCTCTCTCCTGAATATTTTTGATCTGTGGTTGGTTGACTCTGAGGATGCAGGCCCACAAATATAGAAGAGGAGGGTATCCTAGATGGGAGGCTGGGCAAAAGATGAGGGTCTCAAGCGTAGGCCAGACTCAGCGTGCCACTCACCTAGAATAACCAAAGGTAGTTTGCCTGGGGGAACAATATTAATCACTGTGGACGAGGGAAGAAAAAGCACGGGCAAGAAGTGTTCTAAACGTCAGGTTCAATGTATGTGACTTGACCATAAAAAGGTTAAAGGAATCCCTAGGCCAGGCATGAGGAAGATCAGGAGTTAAGGATCAGGGTATGGAGAAAGAAGACTGGATCCTTGCAAGCAGTTCAAACTAAAACTGTGAATACTGAGAGACGGTTAGAGAATCTCTGTTACTCTGCCAGTTGCATAGAAAATGCTTGTGCAGGCCACACACAGATATGAACCATCTGGGAAAGTGTGCAGGTTTCCTGGCTTCAAGTAAGTGGGCAAGACCAAAGTTCCAATAGAATATCAACCATCAAATTATATTTCAATATTGCCTCTTACTGAATAACAACTCAGAATTGTTTGGGGCCAACCACAGTTCCCTGGTGGCTCAGAGGTTAAAGCGTCTGCCCGCAATGTGGAAGACCTGGGTTCGATCCCTGGGTTGGGAAGATCCCCTGGAGAAGGAAATGGCAACCCATTCCAGTATTCTTGCTTGGAGAATCCCATGGATGGAGGAGCCTGGTGGGCTACAGTCCACGGGGTCCCAAAGAGTCAGACACGACTAGGCGACTTCACTTTCACTTTCACAGTTAAACTGATAGAATAAATTATCCAAGTGGGGAAAAGCTATGTACGTCATTAGGATCCTATGATCAGAGCTAAAGGGATGAGGAATTCAAGACCACAGATATATTCTGACTTATAAAATATAAAATTATGAAGAGGAAGACATCCTAAGAAGAATTCTTTAAAAATATGAAATTTTTGTTGAGCACACCTTAATATCAATTTCCCTTTTAAGGTGACAGACTAGGAAGTCATGCAGAAGTTGATCATCATATCTAAAACAGAGTAAAAATACTCTGAAACCTTTATATACAAATTATGTGACTAAGGCTAACATGAGTCACTTTTTATTTTCAAATTAATTTCTAGCTTAGATACTTCTCCCTGACACTGGAAAAATTCAGCAATTAAACTGAAGACCAGAAAACTAATTTCTTCTCCAATACAGAAAATACTGCAAGCAAAATGTAATTTCTTTTCCTTTTGACCTACATAATGCCAATTACTTTAGATGTTTATTTCCCATATGCACCAGGATGTTCAAATGATACATAGCCTTCTAAGAAGATGATGCATCATTTCCCAATGGTACTCTCTCCGAAACAACAAACTTCACTTATTAATCATTGTGAAAACTGTCTGCTCACAAAAACGTGAGCAAAATTGGAAGCAAGAATCTTTCAAAAACAAACAACCAACTAAATCAGATAGGCAGATTTGAACTTTTTTTTTCATCAGGCACTGCTGGCATGATCACAAAATTTAAAAGACCCAGATGATTCTGCATAAATCTAACTCATCATCTTTCTTATAAAAAGTCCAGCTCTAATGAAGTCCATAATGATCTGAATAAGATACATTTAATTAGATTATTAACTGCAACATAAAACAGCTGCACCATGCCTTTCAACATCTTCCTCACTGAAGATCAGAGGATTGAAAGGGGTTATAAAACAGCCCATTCATTTTTCTTGTCTTTTAAAAGGAGGAAGAAAAAGAACTGTTAGGCACAACCAAAGTTCCAGACAACTTTTAACAAGTGAAATCCAAGTCTTCCATATTCTGAGACCTCACACATGGGGCATGATAATGGTGCCAGCTGACCAGCACATTGATGGGACGGTATGAGAAAAGACAACTTTGGAAAATTCTAACGATTTCCTATGTGATACTGATAGTACAAGACTTATTTTCTGCCTGATGGTATCTAGATGAGATAGACAAAAGGGGAAAAAATCCAGGCTAATTAAAATGCATTTCAGAGATAAAACTGACAGGACTTTCCAATGATAGGTATGTCCACCATGAGTTTGAGATGGTGGACTAAAGACTTATCTATCCTTCCATGAGTATATCTAACAGCTCATATACCTTGCATATATATTTTAGGTTGGAAAAAACAGGAAGTGAGAAAAATAGGCATGCAAAAAATTGCTAAGAATATCTTCAAATAAATATCTGTAGTTCCCAAATACATTATCTTGACTACTAGTGACTAAGAGCATGGCCTCTGGAGCCAGCAGAACTCTCTTGAATCCCAGTTCTAATATTCATTAGCTCTGTGACTCTGGGCAAGTGACAGTCTCTCTCAGTGGCAGCTGCCCCACTGAACACAATGTGAACACTACAAGCTTTAGGGTAATAGAGGATCCATTGCAATCTTTGTACTTTGCTTGACCTAGAAAAAGTTTGAGGGTATACGCTACCTAATTTCAAGACTTATTAAAAAGCTCTACAAATCAAGATAGTATGATGTTGGAGAAAGGATAAACAGAATCGAGACTCTAGAAATAGAGCCATACATATATACATCTGGCTTCCCTGGTGGCTCAGAGGTAAAGAATCCACCTGCAATGCAGGAGACCCACAAGACCCAGGTTTGATCTCTGTGTTGAGAATATACCCTGAAGAAGGAAATGGCAACCAACTCCAGTATTCTTGCTGGGAAATCTAGAGATTGCTTTACTGCTTTATATATATAAATTCATTTATATATAAAAATTTATATATTTAAGTCAATATATATAGTCAATATAGTGTTATATATATCATAATGTTTTATATATCATTATATGTATTTTATATATATTATATTTTATATATCATTATATATTTATATATATATCATTATATATTTTATATGTATCATTATATTTTATATATCATTATATATATTTTATATACATCATTATATGTATTTTATATATCATTATATATATCATTATATATATTATATTCATTATATATAATATATATATCATTATATTTTATATATATCATTAAATATATATATGTATAGTGACAATAAATATATTGTTGACTATATATAGTCAATTGATTTCCAACAAAGATGACAAGGTAATTCAATAGAAGGGAAGTCTCTTCAATAAATGATATTATAACAACTGAATATATGCATAGAAAATAAACATCAAGGCCTCCCTGGTGGTCCAATGGTTAAGATTCTCAGGCTTTCATTATAGGGGATGAGGATTCAGTCCCTGGTTGGGGAAGTTCCACATGCCGTGAGGTGCAGCCCCACCCAAAAAGTAACAAAAACAAGAAACATCAACCTTAACCTCACCACGTGAAAAAATTATTTCAAAATATATTATAAATCTAAACATAAAAGCTAAAGTTTAAAAAGTCTATAAGAAACTTTTTGTGAATTTCTGTTGCCAAAGATTTTTAAATAAGACACACAAAAAAAGAACCATAAAAGTAAAAAATGTTACACTGACTTTTACCAAAATTAAAACTTTTGCTCTTCAAAGGATAGCATTAAGAAAACAAAAAGGGAGATCACAGATAGGGAGAAAATGTCTGCAATGCATTATCTGACAAAGTACTCATATCCATGTTATATAAAGAAGTCTTATAATTCAATAATATAAAGCCAAAAAAATATAAAATGTAGAAAAGATATGAACAAATATTTCTCAAAAGAAAAATAAAACAGCAAAAAAGCACATGAAAAGATGCTCAACCTCATTAGCTAATCAGAGAAATGCAAATAAAAACCATAATGAGATACCACTACACACCCATTAGAATTGTTTCAATTAAAGAGATTGGTCATACTAATTGTTGGCAAGGATGTAGAGCAATTGGAACTCTCATATGATGCCAGTTGGAACATAAAAGGCATTACCACTCTGGAAAGCAGTTTGGCAGTTTTTTATAAAGTTAATCATAAACCCATATAATCTAGCCACTATGCCCCTAGATATTTACCTAAAAGCAATGAAAACATAGTCGATACAGAAATTTACATGTGACTATCAATAGCAAATTTATTCATAGTAAATATCCACAATAGGTGAATGGAAAAACAAAAATGTGGTATGTCTACATAATGGAACACGACTCATCAATAAAAAAGAGTAAATTGCTGATAGTACCAAAGCGGGTGTTATCTCAAGACCATTATGCTAAGTGAAATAAGTTGGTTATAAGGGTATATACTGAATGATTTGGAGAAGGCAACGGCAACCTACTCCAGTACTCTTGCCTGGAAAATCCCATGGACAGAGGAGCCTGGTGGGCTGCAGTCCATGGGGTCACTAAGAGTCGGACATGACTGAGTAACTTCATTTTTCCTTTTCACTTTCATGCATTGGAGAAGGAAATGGCAACCCACTCCAGTGTTCTTGCCTGGAGAATCCCAGGGACAGGGGAACCTAGTGGGCTGCCATCTATGGGGTCACACAGAATCGGACACGACTGAAGCGACTTAGCAGCAGCAGTAGCAACTGAATGATTTTGCTCATATAAAATGCAAATAGAGTACAGTGACAAAAAGATCAGTAGTTGGGGATGGATGGACAGAGGGTTGGACTAGAAAAGTATTCAGTTACAAAGAAGGTATACAGATGGTCATTAGTATGCACATAAAAAGATGCTCAATGTTACTAATTGTTAGAGAAATGCAAATCAAAACCACAATGAGATACCACTTCATATCCATTAGGATGTGCTTAGTCATTCAGTCATGTCGACTCTTTGTGACCCCAAGGACTGTAGCTCACCAGGTTCCTCTGTTCATGGGGATTTTCCAGGCAAGAATACTTGAGAGGGTTGCCATGCCCTCCGCTAGGGGATCGTCCCAACTCAGGAATCAAACCTGGGTCTCTTGCATTATAGGTGGATTCTTTACCATGTGAGTCACCAGGGAAGCCCATATCCACTAGGATAACTGTTATCAAAAACAAAAAAGTACTGGTAAAATGTAGAGCAACTGGAACCCTTATGAATTGCTGGTGAGAATGTAAAATGGTGTAGCTGCTTTGGAAAACATTATGGTGGTTCCTTGAAAAATGAGACACTATGTGATCCAGCAATTCCACTTCTAGGTAAAAAACCAAAAGAATCGAAAACAGAGACTCAGATAAGTATTTGTATACCAATGTTCACTGCAACATTAATGACCACGGCCGAAACACAGAAATAACCAAATACCAAACAAATGAGTGGATAAACAAACTGTGGTGTATACATACAATGGAATATTATTCAATAATAAAAAGGAATAAAGTTCTAACAGATGCTTCAACATGGAAGCATCTTAAAAACGTATGCTAAGTGAAAAAAGGCAGACACAAAAGGAAAAATATTATATGAATCTGCTTACATGAAATATTATCTAGAACAGGCACATTCATAAGAAAGAAAGTAGGTTAGAGGTTACCAAAAGCTGGAGGGAAGGAGAGAATGAGGAGTTACTCTTTTATGGGTACAGAGTTTCTATCTGGAGTGAGAATATTGTTGAAAACAGATCGTGGTGATGGTTGTACAACATTATGAATGCAATTAAGGCCATTGAATTGTGTATTTAAAAATGATTAAAATGTTAAATTTCATATTGCATATATTTTACTGCAGTAAAAAAACAGTATAATGAAAAAAGTGGAACAGGAAATCTTTTTAGAGTAATGAAAATATTCTGTATCTTCAGTGTGATTATGGTTTCATGGGTGTATAAAACTGTCAAAACTCATCCAATTAAATAGATCCATTTAATTATATATAATTATTGCTCAGTAAAGTTGATAAGGGAAAAAAAGAGACCAACAAATTAGCGAGAATATAATTTATTATGCCTCTCTTCCCTGCTTTCCCTCATTTTATCCTGCCATATCTACTGGGTATCCTGTCATCTCCCCTCTGCTATGAGAAGCAGGAAGAAAAGAGGAGAAAAATTCATTCATCAAACAAATACCTGGGGAGCATCTGTTTCATCGGTCACTCCAGTAACAGGTGTGTGGATGAGGAAACTTAAGGTTTGGTACTATAAAGTAATTTATCCAGGTTCCACAGAGAGTAAACAGTAGAGCTAAGTTTGCAATCACTGTCTGATGATTCAGAGTCTTCACAAGACGTGCACTCAAAGATTTTCTCTCTGTCTGTGTCCAAACCAGGCCCAAATACATGAGGGGAATCAGTGCATAAGCAGGGCCCCACATACTGGGGCGGTGGGTGGACGGGGAAGGGAGAGCGGACGTACTAAGATGCAAAGCCATGACAATCGATCAAAATAAAATGTGTGGAAAACAGGTACTTTTGTTCACATTTAGGAACGTCTTGTAAAGAATTCAAAACTTCTGTCCTGAGCTATTTCTCACTTCAGTCAACATTTGAACACACAGATTAAGAGCATGTGCCCTTATGGCAACCTGCTCCAGTACTCTTGCCTGGAAAATCCCATGGATGGAGGAACCTGGGTGTCTGCAGTCCATGGGGTCACACAGAGTCAGACACGACTGAAGTGACTTAGAACAGCCGTTAATGAGCATAAGTATCGTACCTCCCAGGTCCCAATCTTGGATCTAAGAAGAGACACCATCTCTTCTTCCTGCAATTTTCTCAAAGGCAAAATTGAAATTATAATAATATCAACCTCAAAAGGTTTTGCAGTGATTAAATTAAACAATAGGTGTTATACTTTAACATAATGTTGGGGACATAATATATTCTCAATAAATATTAGCCTTTTTCTTATTCTTCTTCCATAAACTCCACCTATAATATCCAGGTATGGAAAGCATAGCTATATGCAAAAATTAAAAAAAAAAAAGCAGCTTCTTAGGTGGTGGCTTAGACTCATTGGTGCTTTCCTGTCTCCCTTCCTCCTTTCTTTCCTATCCTCTCTTATACTGTTCTTCAAATAAAGTTTTTGCATTAAAAATGTATGATGGAAACCATGAATGATAGAAGCAAACCCCAGTCAGTAACCTAAAGCAGCACATTATCTTATGAAAGAATAAATGATTCATTTCTCTTTGGCAGAATTGGGGCTTTTCCCTGTCTTTCTCTTTCTAGGGAAATAAAAATTTTACTCTTTCTCAAAAACTTGGGAGATGGCTTTTTAAAAGCCAGTATGAGGAAGCTTGAGGAGGTCTTTTTATAGCTAAGCATAACAGCTGGCAGTCTAAAGGGCCATATAAAAACATTTTGCTATTCTATAGAACTCAAATCCAAGCAGCTCAGAAAAGCAAAATCAGTTTTATTGGGGAAACAATAAAACATTGTTGGAAATTTTCAAAGTCATGCAGCACAGAAAAGGACTTTTAGTGTAATAAAAATAATGTATAGATAATGTTTCCTACAGTTAACAAAGGTACCCACTTGCCTACTCAAATCCTATATTTCTAGGCTCCAAATTAGTAAAAGTACATGAGAAAGCAACAGATCCTTGGGGTATGATGTATGTATAGTCAAGTCAGGTGGCTTGCTGCTGCTAGGGTTTCCGAAGTAGCAGAGTCTTAGATAATAAAAGACAGTCAATTATTATAGAAAAAGAAAGATTCAAATTAAAATGATTATACATGTTCTACAGTAATAGGAAAGCTTTTAAATTATAATCCATTATGCTTATGAACTTATTTACAAAATAGAAATAGAGTCACAGATATAGAAAACAAACTTATGGCTACTAGGGGAAAAGGAGAGGAGGGATAAATCGGGAGGCAGGGATTGACATACACACACTATTATATATGAAATAGATAACTAGTAAGAACCTGCCGTATAGCACAGGGAACTCTACTCAGCACTCTAAAACGGCCTATATAGGAAGAGGATATATAAAAAAATGAGGATATATATATATATATATAATCATTATAGCGGATTCACTACACCTAAAACCAACAAATGTAAATCAATTATACTCCAATAAAGTTTTTTTTTTTTTTTAAAGAATTCAACATGCTTAAAACTGAGCAGATACTTGACCAACTGGAGGTGCTGCATCTGCTATGACCCTGGAATTAGGGTCCTTTTACTCAGATTTATTAGTGGCATGTTGAGCTGACGTTAGTCATACTGCACAGTCTTGAGAACCAGAACTAAAAGCAGTATCTCCAAGAAGTTATAAGAAATAATTTTAGACTTGATACTGAGGGATAGATAGGTTAAAAACAACAACAAGTGTTCCTTTCCTTTTAAAAAGTCTTAAACTTTTGTAAGAAGCTTTAGGGAAAAGGCAAATAAGACAGTTATTCTGTGGCATAGTAATATTTCATTTTCTGAAACTCAATTAGGAGAACTAATGAAGAAGAAATGTGTTTCTTGCTTGTAGAAGTCAGCTGAAACTGGTAAAAAGCCTAATTACTAGCAATAGTTGTTCAACAAAATCCATTTATATTGGAGGGCATGTAAGTATTAGCATGAAAGTTAAAACAGAGAAGACAGTGCAGAATACTTAAGCTATAATTTCAAATTTGGCAGTGCTAACAAATAGAGCTACTCGAGAGATCACTAAATTTATTGCTTTAAAAAAGTTTCTCTAAATTTACTTAAATGACTTGTCAATTTTAATGAATTTTTAGTTATTGCTGTTCCTATTTGCAGAATGAATCTGAGCTCTGAAATTATCATTCCATTCCACCAACAAAGAGACCCAGGTCCCATTTTATCTTTCTGTTGCTTTGCTAGGCAAGTCAGAAGGTGGGGAAGCAGTCACTTTCATCACTACCAGGAATACCCATTTGCTTAGCATATACTAGCCTTCCTAGTGGCTCAAATGGTAAAGAACCTGCCTGCAGTGCAGGAGACCTAGGTTTGATCTCTGGGTCAGGAAGATCCCCACTCCAGTATCCTTGCCTGGAGAATTCCATGGACAGAGGAGCTAGCAGGCTACAGTCCATAGGGTTGCAAAAAGTTGGACACAACTGAGCAAATAACATTTTTACACTTTTCACTTACCATATATTACTGGTCACCTGCCTGACACATATTCCTCCTTTTTCATTTCTAACATAATCCTGGTTTTATGCAGGTAGCCACCCTCATTTGAAACAGCTGTTTTAAACTCTTGTAAATGCTTAAAGGTAAAATATCAGAGAGAGATAGCTGAAACAAGATATATAAGTGGGCAGTTGGGTACCATATAAATGTTTCCCCAAATAGATAACAACTGGAAAAATGTACTAATTCATGCTCTGAGATCAAATATGTGGTAAACCACATCAAGGCCACAGAAAGTGTCTTAAAATGGTAAATTTGGTAAAATACAAAAAAACCAACCTAACAAGTAAAACCCCAGGAATAGTGCTCAGCATAAACCACAGTGTTTGTACCAACGGCTTAGGATGTGTGCCCGAGTTCTCTGTCTCATTTCTCAGAACTCTCTCCGTTTTGTATTCTCTGCTGCAGTCCTACTGAATGATGATATACAATTGTCAGAAGGTATCACGGTTTCCTGCCTTTGGCACTTTGTACAGACCACTTGTGCTGTCTCCCTGGAACATTTTTCTGCTTTTGCCAACGATCAGAAGCACATATCCTTTAGGCCTTTCCTAAGACATTAACTCCCCAGGTACAGCCCCTCCCCGAGTCTGGACTGTGCCATGATGCCCTGAGCTTCCTCCCCTCCATGGCATGTACTCCATTGCACTGTGATTTCCAAGTTTATTTCATTTATTTATCTGCACACACTAACTATGTACTCCATCAGGGTATGGTCTGTGCATCCACAGTAACCGCTGTGATGACTGACAAATGGTTCAGCTTAACCAATATTTGTTAATTGATTAAATGTCATCATTTTAGCAAAGGGTTCTCCTGAGGTCAGCTTTATCTCTCAGCCTTTGAGAGAGGACTCGACTTAGCTCCAGTAGAAACACTGGGAGTAGTGCATTATTCATATTATTCTGTTTGTATTGGCTTTGTTCAAAAGCTAACAGCCAAATGTGTGGTCCACCTCTTGTGACGTCTAGCTTCTCATGGCATGAAATTTGTGCATGAGTCTCCAGTCTGCTTTCAACTTACTTTCCTTCCTTAACTTCTTATCCTGATTATTTCTAAACATTTTGTTTTCCTTTTTTAAAACGTAAGTTCTTGCTAGAAAAAGGCAGAATATAAATATGCATAAGTCCCAGAGACAGGAAAAGAAAACATGATCCCATTCTTCTCTAGAGAAAGTGAACCTGTGATGTTTCTCTGTGACCCATTTCTAGCTGAATCCAAAGCACATCTTAAAAAAGAAAATATTTCACTTCTAGTTCTGAGCTCAACTTCATGCAATTATGTCAGTCTAACGAAAGGCACACACAGGTTGTGCCCAGATTTTCCTCAGAGGATTCAGGAACACAACTCAAAGCAGCGAGTTCAGATGTACACTTTATTTGGTCAACTCACTGCTGAAAAGCTAGGTGTAAGGTGAGTTGTGTGCAGAATCAAAATTTAAATTTACTTGAGATGCTCACTATCTAAAGGAATGCTATGGCAAATCAATGAAGTTTCTTTGGGATAAGGGCAGTAAACACCCCACAATTATACCTACTTTGTCATCCCAGATTTAACTACTAAGGCTATTTTAAAATGTACAATGAGAAAATCCTCCCCAGATTCTACTGTGCAATCCTTTTGTTTCATTACCTCTAAATGTAACTCAAGTCCAAAACCAGCCAGAAAAATCAAATTAATATTAAATACTGAAACACTGTTATCAATGAATTCACACTAAAAATTATTAGCATCTCAAATGTGAGAATGTACTCAAAGTCCTGTTAGTTTCTGTCCCCTTGACAAAATTTCCTTGATAACATCCTAAGTAAAACATTGTATTAAGAGCTGGGTGGATTCAATGTAATTAATGTACAGTTCTTGCCCTCAAGGAACTTTAATGCCTACCTAATGAGCAAACCCTCTCTGTTTCCCCCTCCCCCCGTTTTCATTATTATAATATCTAACCCTGAATATTTATTGGAAGGAATGATGCTGAAGCTCCAATACTTCGGTTACCTGATGTGAAGAGCCAACTCATTGGAAAAGACCCTGAATCTGGGAAAGATTAAGGGCAAGAGGAGAAGGGGGGCAGCAGAGGATGAGATGGTTAGATAGCATCACTGACTCAATGGACATGAGTTTGAGCAAGCTCTGGGAGATGGTGAAGGACAGGGAAGCCAGGCATGCTGCAGTCCATGAGGCTGCAAAGAGTCGGACATGCCTTAGTGACTGAATAACAATGATCTAACTATTACTGACATCAGACAACTCTTTTCCAAGGTTTTCTTTTCCTCCTTTGCATCTGTTTTTGCTTTATAAACACTCAAGCAGGAGATAATTTTCATTAATTTGCTTTACGAAATCCCCAACAAATAACCACAAAGAGAAGGGAACACAGAGGGAAGACATTTCATACAGAGCTGGGAAAAATAAAATCATGAAGAAAATTCAATGCTTGTCACCATAAAAACATCAAAATTTAATACTAAATCTTACTAGTTTTAATTGCTGGATGAAAACTCTTTCTGAATTAAATTTAAATTTTTAAAGCATTCAGTTTAATTTATGTCAAGTACAAAGGCAGCAGTTCAAACTGGGCTAATCAAATGTTGCTTAGTGGACATCCTGCTGCTGCTGCTAAGTCGCTTCAGTCGTGTCCGACTCTGTGCAACCCCGTAGACGGCAGCCCACCAGGCTCCCCCGTCCCTGGGATTCTCCAGGCAAGAACACTGGAGTGGGTTGCCATTTCCTTCTCCAGTGCATGAGAGTGAAAAGTGAAAGTGAAGTCGCTCAGCCGTGTCCGACTCTTTGTGACTCCCATGGACCGCAGCCTGCCACGCTCCTCTGTCTATGGGATTTTCCAGGCAAGAGTACTGGAGTGGGGTGCCATTGCCTTCTCCAGAGGATCTTCACAACCCAGGGATCGAACCCGGGTCTCCTGCATTGTAGGCCGACGCTTTACCATCCGAGCCACCAGGGAAGACAGTATCGTGACAGATGGAAACTAAATGTTTGGTGGTGAGTCCACTGTAGTGTGTGCACACAGAAGCAGAACTAGAACGGACATATGAAACCTACCTGATAAATCAATCTTACCTCAACGTTTTACAGTTAATAAAGGATCAGTCTTTTAATATTTTTTACATTACTTTTTCTCTTCAAATTATTTTTCACAACAGCGAAACGGTTTTAGCCAGTTTATGTCCAAAATCATAACAATTTCTAAATAAGTATAATCAGATGGAAACTCTTCTTATGAATGAACCTGACAATGAACCATGACTTAGAAAGATGTTAAGGTGCTCAATATAATTTGAGCTAAATTCTAAATGTATAAGCAAACACCTTCTAGAACACCTGATAGATCAGGGTTTTTAAACCCTTGTTAATTGTTTGCTGCTGCTGCTAAGTCGTTTCAGTTGTGTCCGACTCTGTGCGACCCCATGGACGGGAGCCCACCAGGCTCCCCCATCCCTGGGATTCTCCTGGCAAGAACTCTGGAGTGGGTTGCCATTTCCTTCTCCAATGCATGAAAGTGAAAAGTGAAGTCGCTCAGTCATGTCTGACTCTTCGCGACCCCATGAACGGCAGCCTACCAGGCTCTTCCGTCCATGGGACTTTCCAGGCAAGAGTACTGGAATGGGGTGCCATTGCCTTCTCCGTGTTAATTGTTTAAAGGTCCCTTATTTTGCTATCTGTCATACTGAGTATATTTAACCTACTCACAGGTATTTATGCTAATTCATTAGCTTCCCCAGTGTGGGAAGGGCAGACTTTATCATCTTAAAGCACTGATGCATAGCTTCCTGGGTCAGAGACAAATAAATCTTTTAGTATAATTGCATGTTGTTTTATGTGCTGCTGTTTCCCTGCTGGGAAAAATGCTAAAATATTTAAAGTTTACTATCTGGTGTAAGAGTGGTTTGATAATTAAAGGATGGAATGGGAGGAGTGGATGGCAGAATTTAATACTTTATTTTAGTTGGAATAACCTTTCTTGGAATTGGTAAACTTTCAGAAAGAGTCAATAAAAGTAAAAGTTTCTGGTGAATAAGAGCTGCTAGAGTCGTTTCTGAGATCACTGTAACAGCCACTGGGAGACAGGATAGTTCAATAAAGATAGATTAGAAGAACTAGGGGCATGGGTATGTCACAAAGATCATGACTATTGCCAGTGATAAACTAAACTAAACCCTATCGTCAGTACTTAAACACACTAAGCTCTAATACCGCAACTGGTTTTACATGTCTATATACCAGACAGCCAGAGGAGCAGCACAGTTTTGTTCTTAATTAGCACACAATTTTGAGTTGAACTATCTGCAGGGGTTCTTCAAATATTTAATGCTGCTCTGTAGACTTGTACTTCCTGGTACAAATACAGACACTCCTCCACTCTCTAATGCCCTCCTAGGGCCCACAGCCTCAGGGCTCTCCCAGGAAAGCAGAGCTCAGTAACCAAAACTAAGGACAATTTACTCCCAGATGTGAATGTAACAAGCAGGATTATTTTCATTTGACACATTTATTCAATAACTTGCTGTAAATCCATTCTCTTATTTTGCTTGAATGAAAAACATATGTATAACAGAAACCGGGAAGAGAGATTGGAACTTTCAGATGCATGTTATTGTATGTATCTCATGTTCTGGGGAGGACTGGCCCCGTCAGCATCATGAGGCAGGAAAACCACAAACAGTTATGAGGGCCACATATCCCAGTGCCGACTAAGCTGGTGCTGCTGGAAGAGGAGCAAACAGTCCCCAACAAGACCTTATTTGGGGGGAAAAGAGACTGTGCAGAGGTTCATGAGAATGAATCTGTGGTTTGCAACTGGCTAGTCAATTCTCAACATAAGTGAATTCAACATATGTGACTGTTTAGAAAAGCAGTTAAAGACAGCTAAATATTTCTTGGTTAATTAAGTAATTTTCATCTGGAGGTGTGGTTGGAGGAAGAAGCCTCCTGGAAGCTAGGATCAGAAAGAAGGGTTTAGTGTGAAAAACATCAGTTCCAGATGATTTTGCTTATATCTAGACTAGTAAGTCTAGACAATGGAAATTAAACTATAGGTCAGCAAAAAAAGAACACTCAAGAGGTAAAAAGCTGTCCTGTCACTGCCTTTATTAAAGGGATGCTTCCTTCAAGTCAGTGTTTTATAATTTTATTCTTCATAAAAAAAACTTGTATTCTGATGATACAAACAATTGAAAAAGAAAAATCAAAAGTGATAATAATATTAAACCCTTAAGCTTAATATGTCCAGGCTGATCAAAGCAATGCTCAGGAGGCTAATACCACTGGGATGGAATATGAGACGCTGGTGAAGAACAAGAGCAGAAGAGACTATACCCTTCAGCCAGCCACACTTTCCACGTCTCTGCCAAGAGCAGAATAATGCATGTAAGTATATTGTCAATAGTCATAATGAATTACGTTAGCATTTGTTAGTTACACTAATAGAAACCACAATAATAAATACCACTCATTAGTAACAAATCAAAGAATCTCTTCCATGTGGAATCAGTATGAATGACTCTTGGCAGGAAATCAGTTTTACAGACATAACAGGCATACAATTTGCAAAGTCATTCATCCAGAATCACCACACATAGGTCCACAGGGAAAGGACCAATATGGTAGCACTAGCGGTAAAGAACCTGCCTGCCAGTGCAGGGGGACGAAAGAGACGTGGGTTCAATTCCTGGGTCGGGAAGATTCCCTGGAGGGGGGCATGGCAACCCACGCCAGTATTCTTGCCTAGAGAATCCCATGGGCAGAGGAGCCTGGCGGGCTACAGTCCATAGGGTCACAAAGAGGCAGACACAACTGGAGTGATTCAGCACACACACGCACACATGGTTAATGAAAAGGTGATCTTCCTAACAAAAATAAAACACCAAAACCAACATGGGAAGAATCAGCATGTCTGATCGGGAAACAAGGCAGCTCCCATCTGAAAATAAAATGACAGTGATCAACTAGGTAAAACACCATCTGTGTCGTTCTCTCCATTTTTCAGATACTGCAACAGAGTCACAGAGATAAGTAACCTGTCCAATGGCAAACTACTAAGCCAGTGGTCTGGCTCTGGACCTTGGGTTCTTAATCTTGACATTATAGCTGCTTCATATTGTTCTGCCATGAAAAGAAAAATTTTGAAACAAAAATCTAAAAAAAAAGTGTTAATGTTTAGTAAAAAGAAAACAAACTAGGAGAATTTGCTAGAGTCAGGAAAGTTTTCTTCTGTATAAGGAAAGCTTCAAACCAGATACCTTCAACTCAACATTAATATCCAACACATTCCACATAAACAAAAGAATACTGTCATGCTAATTATGATTATGTTCCTGAACTAGATAAAAATCTTGAAGACAAGCCTCTTTACAAATGTCAATATGCAATGATGCACCATGTTTGCGTTTGCAAATAAACCATGCTAAGCATTTAAGGACAAAAATATTGTCAGAAATTAAACATAAGATAAGTTCCTGAATGCATATATTATTTTCCTAATTATTTTAATGTTAATAAGTCAAACAAATAAACATAATCTCAAATCAAGAAACAAAGCCATCATAAAAGAGAAAGATGGCATTTGTAAGCCCAAAAGATATCACTTCAAGCTGCTTTCAAACTTATCTCCATCCAACCCCAAAAGCATGTAGAATCGCTTTGTTGCTTCATTCAACATTCATTCTTCATTCAACAGAGAATTCAACATTCTCTGCAGGCTCATTCCTGAATCAAAGACAGCAGTATTCTCTTTTTTAGCCACCTGCTCAGGAATTAGCACTGGGCAGGCCCTGCAGAGGGTACTGCCTCAGACCCCAACACTCTCCCCCACATCCTCAGGATATGTAGCTTCAGTTGTGAGAAGTGAATTACAACATCCCACTCTCCTGTCATGCTCATGGGTGTGGGGGTCACTTCTTAGGCCTCAATCTGTGCTTTGAGAGATGGTCACCCTCCTCTTCTTTATTTTAAGGCAATGGAGACTTGGGAGCCACAAAATCCAGAGAAACAGAAAACTAGTGGGGGGTGAACTGGCAATTCCTAAACGCATGCCAATAGCTTATGTCTTGGGTCCTCTTCTTTTCCTGTTCCCCTCTATGCCTGATGGCTGCAGGGATAACATTCACCTTACCTCTTTGTGAAAGATGAGAGAAGATGCCACAACTGTGTTAAATTCTCAAAGAAGGAGAAAGAGAAAGCAGTATTTAATATCGATCAAGTCCAATTATACTTTATTGGTGTTTAGCCAGAAATACAACTGGGTATTTCTGAAGATGCCACAACTGAGTTAAATTCTCAAAGAAGAAAAAAGAGAAAGTAGTATTTAATACCGATCAAGTCCAATTATACTTTCTTGGTATTCAGCCAGAAACACAACTGGGTATTTCTGTAGCAATCTGTAAGAGACTTTATAAATATTTAATGCATCCATTTGAAAACACCCTTTCCTCATTCCCATTTTATCTTTTGAAAAAGATATCCAAAATGATTTTTTAAAAACATTTCAGGCTGTTAGAATACCAAAAGAGAAAATCTCTGTCTATATTCCCTTCCCCTAACTACTCAGGGATCAGGCCCAAGGGGAGTACTCTTCACCCAGAGATATGTCAGACCTCTAATCAGAAAGTAACAGAACCAAGTAAGGCAGTGGAATAAGATGTGAAGTTAATGATCGTGTCTAACTTTGCAAAGGCAGAGTCCTAATTAGTGACAAATCGGATTGTGGAATTATTTTAATGGCATGTACCTTTTATTGCTTTCAAATGCATACAGTTAGCAGAACAAGCTACTATTTCATTAGATAATGAAACATAGATAAAAATTTATATGTAATTGGTACATTTTAAACTAGGGTTTAAAAGCTATTTATCTCTTAGTTAGAAAAATACATTCTTTTAAAGTCATTAATTGGCAGCCATAAATTTTAATTCTATTCTTGGTCTAATTATCACAAATTTCAAAGTAGGTAGGTTCCAAAACAATGAGGCTTTACTGGTTCAATTAAGAATACTAGTTGAAGGGTTTCCTAAGGAGATTACAATAGGATCAATTAACTCGGAGAAAAACAGAAGTATACAAAATCAAATGTAGTAGATCTGTATGTGGTACATATGAAAAGATATCTAAGGCCTATTAGTAAGTAAAAATAAGGATGCCACACACACACACACACACACACACACACACACACACAATATAATCCCACCTATCAAAACAGCACAGAACAATTCTCTATTTTTCTGTGTGTGTGTGTGTGTGTGTGTGTGTGTGTGTGTGTGTGTGTGGTCTTGAAGATCATATGCCAAAATGTTAGCAACAGGTACCTCAGGGAAGGTGGGCAGGTAGCAGGAGAGGAAATGGGGACTGAGGACAGTGACTGGGGCAGGTTTTAGCTTTGTATGTATCTTTCAAAATTAAATGATTATATATTTTAAGATTTCAGATTAGTTATAGCTCACTGTAATTAATCACGCCATGACTGCTTAGTACTGAAGAGGCCTAGCACCTAAAGATACTAGGAAAGAAAGCACTATGGTAGGTGCTGCAGAAGTCCCTAAAGTGTGTGACTCCATCAATATTCCAACTTAAGAGATCCATGACTCAGGCACAATTTCCAAAGAAAAATTTAAATGCAGTAACTGGCAAGTTGATTGTGGTCTAGGTCTTTAATACTAGAGAAACGTCTAGATAGGATCATGCTAAATTAAGAAGTGGCCTGTACTTCCAGAGAATATACTTTGATACTTCTGAGAGTCAGACAAATTCTGAGTAAAACACATTTTGCAAATAAAAACAGGAGGAAAAAAAAATTATCTTCCTTTTTGTTGGCTTGCCAAAAAGCTATAAATATACACTAGAAACAACAGTTATTAAAAGTTATAATAAGGCTTCTGGTAATTGCTTCTACCATAGCAACCTTCCCAAATATAACAACAATAGACTCTGGATTAAACATAAAAACCAACTAACTGAAGGCACTGGAGAGTAATGAAAAGTGGGGCAGAAACTGTAGGGGAATTAACATTTGGAAAAAAAAAGACCAACATTTGGTGAGTTTCTTGTTTTTAAGGTTTTGTAGCTGAAGGAAAGTCTGTATCCGCTGAGCAACTGAAACTTGAAGAAAAAGAAGAAAGTAAGAAGAAATGTCCCAACAATAGTACAAAGGGGAAACTCTAAATTTACTGCATAAAATCCACTTGAATCTCTGGTTAGTTTCTGAAATCCACTTGGATCAAGCAGACGCCAATAAGCCCAGCTAAGGTCAAAGGGACTGAAATGTTGCCCTTCACAGAGTTAACCAAGTTTGGATCGTGAGTTGAGCCAAGTTAACTGCTTACAAAAACAAACAAAATCCAGTATTCTTCAGAGAAATATAACAGAGTCCCAAATCCTAGAAAATATCCAAAATAATCAGGATAACATTCAAAATTACTAGACATGTAAAGAGAGAGGAATAGGTGATCCATTTTCCAGGGGAAAATGCAATCAGTGGAGACCAACCCAAGATGATATAAATGTTGCAGTAGCTAGATAAGAATATTTTTATTTAGGTTTTACAACTATGCCCAATGGAATAAAGGCTAATATGCTCACAATAAATGAAAAAATAGGCAATAGTATCAGAAAGTTAATGTTTTAAAAACTAGAGAGTCCAATGGAAATTCTAAAACCTTCAATATATGCAATAAAAAAAATTATTGGATAACTTAATAGTGGGTAGGAATAACAAAAAAAAAAAGTCAGTGAAATCCTCTAATCTATAGGACAAAGAGAATAAGATTGGAAAAACTTTTAAAAGCTTCAAAACCTGTAAGAAAATATCAGAAAGTCTAACGTGTGTAACTGGAGTCCAGAGAAAGAACAAGAAGAGATAGGGATGCAGGGTAGAAAAAGTTATTTGAAAACACAATGACCAAAACTTGACTAAATTTGGCAAAAGAAAAAAATATTCAAGAACTTCCAAAAACCACAAGTAGGATACATTTTTTAAAAACCTCATAGTTAGGTATCATACTCAATCTGGTGGTAAAAAAACAAACAAACAAAATGAGAAAATCTTGAAGTAGCCAGAGAGAATCATATTACAGGGACATTATTTTGAGTTCTTCCCAGAAACTGTACAGCGTGGAAAGGCAGTGGAACAAAAGCTTTATAGTGCTGTGGTTGGTGAGGAATGGACCCTAAAAATGTTTAAATCCTAATCCCCAGAGCCAGTGACCATGTTATGTGACAGATAATTAAGGCTGTAGATAGAATAAAGAGTGCAAATCAGCTGACTCTAAACTGGGGAGATTATCCTGGATTATCTAGCTGGTCTCAGTATTATCACAAGGGTCCTTAGAAATGGAAGAAGGGAGACCAGAAAGAAGGTACAAGAGAAATGGCAATGATAAAGAGTCAGCCTGACACTGCTGGCTTTGATGGTGGGGCCATGAGTCTGGAAATGGGCAGTCTCTAGAAGCTGGAGAAACAAGGAAGCAGATTTTCCCTTAGAACCTCCAGAAGGAACACAGCCCTGCTGGCACCTTGATTTTAGCCATCTGAGATCAATTTTGGACTTCTGACTTCTAGACTTGTTCTATGCCAGTAAGTTTGTGGTAAACATGTTGAGAGGGGAAGAAAACCTTGTCTCATAATTCTGTATCTAGCAAAAATTATTATACAAGAATAAAAGTAAAGACATCTTCATATAAAAGAAAACTAAGAGAATCCATTGCTTGCAGACCTCCTAACTTCAAGAGGTGCTACAGGAAGTTCTTCCGGCAGCAGGAAAGTGATAGCAGGTGGAAATTTCAAGAAAGAATGAAAAAACTAGAAATGGTAGTTATGTGGGTAAGCATAAATGACTTTTCGCCTCTGTATTTCTTCAAAATACATATGACTAAACAAAAAAGGAAACCATCATATTCTGAGGTTTTTGAAATACATAAATGCTAATGACAGTGAACATGTAAGTATGTGTATTATAATCCCTAAAAAAGAATACAGAGGTATAGCAAGACTAAAAGATAATAGTCAATAAAAATTTTTTCCAATCAAGCCAAGGAAGGCAAGAAAGGAGCAATAGTGAACAAAAACCAATAGGATAGACAGAAGATAAATAGTAAGATGGCACACCTAAAAAGGGCTTTCCAGGTGGCTCAGTGGTAAAGAATCCGCCTACCAATGCAGGAGACAAGGGTTCAACCCCTGGGTCAGGAAGATCCCCCGGAGAGGGAAATGGCAACCCACTCTAGTATTCTTGCCTGGGAAATCCCATGGAGAGAGGAACCTGGTGAGCTACAGTCCATAGGGTCGCAGAGTTGGACACCACTGAGCGACAACTATAAGGTACAATAACCATAGTAAAATAAAGCAGCATTTCTCTCAAAATAAGTCGGTATGGACTAAATACTTCTGCCTTTGCTAAATTCATATGATGAAGCCCTAATCATCAATGTGACAGGTACTTGGAAGTGGGGCTTTTGATAGGTAATTAGGTAATGAGGGCGGGGCCTTCATGAAAGAGATTAGTGTTCTTATGAGAGACACAATAAAGATAATCTCCTTCTCTGCCACCTGAGGATATGGCAAGAACCTAGGAAATAGGCCCTGACCAGACCCTGAGTCCACTGGCACCTAGATTTTGGACTTCTCTAAAATCACCAGATTTGTGACAAAGAAATATTTGTGGTTTCAGCTCCCCAGTGTAGGGCAATTTGTACACTAGCCCAAGCTGAGTAAGACATAAGCGACATCTGAAACAACTGTTCTGCCATCATACGAGTTTAAGAAACATTGGGATAAACAAAGTTAAACACTTTTTTCTCAGCAGAATTTCTCATCCTTTAATATGCAAATATACACTGGAACTCTCCAGGGGTTATACCACCCAAGCCCTCTACCATGATACCATCACTTACAGAGTTAGTTTTTCATGGAAAATACTTTTGGCAATGCTATTATAAAGTCTCAGCCAGCAGTGATCTCATTCATTGATTCCTTGCCAACATGGTCATTTGTATAAGTGGTATGAGACACACTGGCAGATTTAAACATGTACACAAACGCATACGTCCACTAAAATGTTTCAGTTCTCTACTTTTCATTCAATTAAAGAAGAATGAAAGCACAGAAAGAGATACCAAAGGGCAAAACAACAAATCCATCTCTAGCTCTGCTGTGTCCATTCACAATTCCCACTTTGCATTTCAAAAGCTGAAGAAATGAGAAGACACAGTGGAGCGGAGACTTCCTACACATGCAGCCAGCTGAGAGGAGTTTCTTCAGTACCATCCACCCACTCACTGCCCAAGGCAGACAAATGCGGTTAGATTTCAGTGTCCTTCTAATAGACCCCACTTTACTCAGGGAAGAATCAAATCTGATTCAATGTAATTCTTTTGGGTTTTAAAAACAATTCAAAATCATGGACTTGACTGTATGGTTGATTAACTACTGTATAAACTGACAATTTAAGACCACTAATGGTACTGACTAAAATAATAATGAATAAGCCAAGCGCCTGACATAAATATCAGTCACCTGGCTTTCTGGCTCCTTTATTTGAACTGCTTACATTAGTATCCTATCATTTTTGCCATGGTCAAGCGAGATAAATGATTTAATTGCCTTCCTTTTGGTTAGGGTTTATAATAACAACAACAACAACAATAATAATAATAACAGAAGAAAACACTTTGCTTGATGGTTAGTCTACATTTATTGAACATATTTACTGTAACAGTATTTATTAAAAGTCATCATAATGACTGAGACAGGGCTCATCCTCTAAGACTTATGTGGAATAAGTAAGCTGTACACACAGATAGAAAACAAGACCGACTGTCGTATGGAAGCAGAAAAGAGGAAACACTATTTCCAGTTGGAGAATCAGGAGGAACTGGTTCTTGGTGAGTGTTTCAGAGGTGAGACTGGGGTGGGGAACCTAAGATAGAAATAAAACAGCAGAGAAGTGTAGGGCATTTAAACAAAGGGGGTAGTCCAATACAGCTGGTGTATAGAGGCGATGTGGGCAAAAGTTGTGTGGGCAAGAAAATGCTGGATATGTAATTTGGGGTCTTGATGCCAAACTAAAAAGCTTGGACCTTATTTGATAAGCAGTGGAGCTGACCAAAAAAAATTTTTTTTGCCACTTTATTTTTTAATTGAAGGATAATTGCTTTACAGAACTTTGTTGTTTTCTGTCATACATCAACAAGAATCAGCCATAGGTACACCCATGTTCCCTGCTTTCTGAACCTCTCTCCAGTCTCCCTCCCCATCCCACCCTTCTAGATTGTCACAGAGCCCCTGTTTGATTTCCCTAGGTCATACAGCAAATTCCCATTGGCATCTATTTTACATATGGTAAGGTAAGTTCCCATGTTACTCTCTCCATACATCTTACCCCCTCCCTCCTCCCCTCCCCCCATGTCCACAGGTCTGTTTCTCCACTGCTGGCCTGAAAATAAATTCATCAGCACTGTCTTTTTAGATTCCATATATATGTGCTAGTATATGATATTTATATTTCTCTTTTTAGATTCCATGTATAAGCATCAGTATATATTATTTATATTTCTCTTTCTGACTTACTTCACTCTGTATAATAGGTTTTAGATTCGTCCACCTCATTTGAAAGTGAAAAGTAAAAGTGAAGTCGCTCAGTCATGTCTGACTCTTTGCGACCCACAGACTGTAGCCTACCAGGCTCCTCTGTCCATAGGATTTTCCAGGCAAGAGAACTGGAGTGGATTGCCATTTCCTTCTCCAGGGGATCATCCCAACCCAGGGCTCCTGCATTGCAGACAGACACTTTATGGTCTGAGCCACCAGGGAAGCCCACCTCATTATAACTGACTCAAATATGTTCTTTTTTATGGCTGAGTAGTATTTCATTGTATATATGTACCACAGGTTCTTTATCCATTCATCTGTTGAGGGACATCTAGGTTGCTTCCGTGTTCTAGCTACTGTAAATAGTGCTAGCTATTGTAAATAATTATTGTAAATTATAAACAGTTATTGTAAATAATTAAACTATATTATAAATAATTGAACTATGAATTACCATGCTTCTCCATTTACAACAAATATTATTTGAGAGCCTATACAGTACCAGAAACTGTGCTGAAAGTAATGGTACAGAGCTGAATCCTACAAAGTCCCTCAAGAAGACAATAGCCTGGCATGAGAGCTAAATGTGTAAAGCTAAATAATTTCCAAAGCAGCAGCATGGAGAACAGATTATACTATGGTGCTGCCCAGAAACCATGCCAAGATCGGGGCTGCCTTATCCAATTCATGCCCTCCAGGCTACATGGAAGAGTACAAATACATGGAAGAGTAAAGAATTTAAAATAATAAAAAAGAAAGGAGAGAATAGAGGAATAAACTTTTTCTATAATCAGAATACCCATCATTGAGAGTGCAAAATAACCCCACAAACCTGAGAGAAAAAAGAGATTTCTTTTTGAGGCAGAAGTTATTGCAGAACTTTTTACACATGCTCTGGTATGCCTTTCCTGTTCTGGTGATAATTCTCATTTTAAAAAGGGAAATAATGGTTTGTCAAAGGAAAACAAAAACTAATATTTTCCCTTCTTTCAAGTTTCAAAATTAGTTCAAATAAAAATCTATATTGCCAGTGTTAAATAAAAGTATATCTCAACAACTTCTTTTAAAGTATCCTTCATAAACCAAGCAGGAGATACACTCACAAACATACAAACACACTTTAAGAAAAAAAAAAAAAACTTTGAGATAATATAAGCTTTTCTTTTTACTATGAAACATCTGGGCAACTTTTATTTGAGCGCTTCAAATATTTTTCCCCCAAAATACTCCTTATTGGACTACTGTTATCCCAATTTTACTCTTAGAAGACAAGGCGGGGGAAAGGAATATAATGACTTAAGGACTCACATGCCACATAAACCCCAATTACTGCACAGATGCCCTCATTTCCAGTGTTCACTAATACAGTCAAACTTCATTTCTAACAACAACAAAATGCACTCTTATTTTAACTGGTTCCTTCCTACCCTACAACAGAGATACTGTCTCATCTCTAATAATATTCAGTTCACTTCAGTCTTGAGAGTATATGAAGTCCATCTACCTTTCAAGTGCAACACTCAAGTCCCACTGAACTAGCCCTTCACTCATCCATTCAATAGTTGCACATTCTATGTCAGACCTCTGTTTGCTTCTAGAGTTACAAAAAAAAACCTCGTAAGACAAAGTCCTTGGCCTCAGAGATATAACAGAATACTGGAGGAGGTAGATAAGTAATTTTAATACCATGGGATAAGTACCCTAATCATAGAAAGAGAGAATCAGGATGCTATGCGAGAATAAAGTTATGGAATTCATCTAGACTGGAGAGTCCAAAGAAAGATACATTGAAAAGGTTCAGAACTGAAGAATGAGGTTGAGAGTGGAAGGGACACAATTCAGACATGGAACATGAGTTACAGGAATTACGTGAGGGCAGACAGCATGTAGGATTGGAGAATTTCAATATGGCAGAAGCCCAGAAGGAGCTTCTGAGGTCAAAAACGACTGGGAGGTAAGCAGGGGACGGATTATGAAGGGTTTTCTATTTATGTTAAGGAGTTTGACCTTTATTAGAAGCCAATGGGGAGTCACAAAGGATTTAAAGATGGCTAGTTTTTCAGTCCACATGCTGTGGAAGCCTTCTTGGCTAAAGGGAGGAAGGCAAGACAGAAAGCAAGGGTACCAGTTAGAGGCTGATTCACTGATCCTTATAGTGGTGGCCTGAACTAGGGAGTGGGCAGCAGGGATGGAGAGAAACACAGAGATTCTGTGATTCAAAGAATGTCAGTAGGTAGAACTGACTCAGTGTATTGACTGACTTCATGTGGAGATAAGGGAGAGGGAAGAGGCAAGAGTGACCCAAGGGTCAATCTGGGTCAACCGAGAATGACTCAATTCAGTCATTCAACAATTACTTATCAAATACCTAGTTTATAACATGGTTCTAGGCACCAGAGATACATCAATGAACAAAAGAACATCTTTGGCTACCCTCAAGAAGAAAGAGGACAGACAAAGAAACAAAGCCCTCCATGAGCCCATCTCTGCTCATTCTGGCCAAAAATCATTCCTTCCTCTTAGGTGTGCCAGAGTACACCACACACATTTCAGAACTAGATGACAAAGAGTAGAGTCGTATCCTAAAGATACTGACGGTAAGTGAATCTGGCTGCAAGTCCTACTCTATGTACATTAAAAAGATGATGGGGCTGATCAAGCCTGAAAGAGGCCCTTCATGTTGAAAGAACATCTGAACAATTTAAGGACTCTTCTGTTAAAGAGTCCTTAACAGAAATATTTTTTATACATTTGGACCATTTAAGAAATTTTCAAGACAATTTGGACTATACTTTTTTCATGTTACGTGATAAATTAAAAACCTAATTTATTTTCCATCTCTACTTCCCAAGTAGACTCTACTGTATTTTTCATTATTTTTCTCTAATTGTTTCACCTGGGTAGGTAAGTAAAACAATTTCTGTAAGTTTCCAAGTGCAGGGAATGCAACACTGTGCCTTGGGTGTCTCCACAATCCCTGTGGTCACCAGCAGACTTCAAGGCGTATAGGAAGTGTTGAGTAAACATGAGCTTAGTGGAAACCAATGAAGCTCAGTGTATAATCTGGCTGCAAATTCTGGTCTCCAGTGCGAAAAAAAAAACAACAAAAAACCCCATAACCCAAAACAAACTAGGGTATGTCAGCTATATAGCAAGGAAATGCAATCTGTTCCCCCAAAGAAAAGAATTTAATAAACATTTCATACAAAATCATAAATGTTAATTATAAAAACCTTTGTAAGCAAATGAATGTGATGAAAGAAAATTTCATATATCGAGGTATGAAAAAAGTCATTCTGGCTTATAGGTGATCTGACTTGAACTTTATGCTAACCAGAACAGCATGTTTTATGACCTGTCAGTCATATATTGTACATCTGCTTTCACATTAAAACAAAAATCAAAGAAAAGAATTCATTTACCAGATTGTTTAGATGGTCAACTTTGAAGACAGGGGTAAGTGACCCTCCCCCCTTCTGATGACACCCATGCTAGGACTCCTTCGAAGATGAGGCTCTCTTCCCAGACACCAACATCATGCTGACATGATGCTTACATCATGCTTACATGCTAATCTCTTTTCAAACCTTGAAGGAATGTACCCCTGTCATGTTTGATGTTTGTTCTTTGTTCTGAGAAGATATATAATAGCAGTTCAAGTACCCAAAATGGAGCCAGTGGCCATTGTTGATGTGATTTCAGATTTGTTCTTGCATCACTGAGAACATGAATGTTTTGAACTGTGTCAAACTCAAGGACACCACCAGCCATTCTCAAAACATTATCTGTTAGCAGCTGCAACCTTAGGATCTCAGGGTCTCCTCTTATAACTATGCAATGATTTTGGGCCCCAGCAAATCCTTGCTTAACAAGCACTCTTACTTCTTGGCAACTCCAAACCTAATTCTTGATGAACAATTTCTGTAATGTTGTGGTTTTTTGCCTTTATAATTCTCTCCCATTTTGTAGTCCTGTGGAACACAATTCAAGTGCTTTTTAAATCTGTGGCTCCCAGGGTATAGTCTTCAGTTTGGCTCAAATAAAACTCTTCTATTCATATTCTAGGCTGTTTATTGATTATTTTCACTGACAAATGTAATCTCTAATGACTCACTACGGAGCAGTTTAAAGTCTGAATAATCGTAAAAGAATGAGAGGGGGAGAAAGAGGAAAGGGAAGATCAAGTAAAGAGATGGTTTGGGGAAAGGAGGCCTTTTCAGATGCTTTGGGGGTAATTTGGAATGTTAGTACTGTACAGGAAAATAAAACTGCAATAATCTTTAAATTATCTTTAACTTTTTCATAAACCCTTAAGTCAATGCCCTAGGGGAACCGTGTCTGTGTAGCAAAAGTCCTTTAGGAATGCTGGGGAATCTAGAAGGAAAAAGAACTAATACTAATGTAAAAAGAAAGATTATCAGGGACGCTTTTTCCTACCACACAAAGGAGGAAGCCCTTAAGATACCTTGAACTTAAATGTTCAAGTTCAGTGTACTCTTTTTCAACAAAATACACAACCCCTTAATTATCTTCTTTCCTCTATCTAACCCCTTACTTATCTTCTTTATTGTCTATCTCCCAACTAGAATGTGAATTTTGCAATGATAGGGAACTATAAAAGAAGATAATATTTCTTACAATCTATAAGCACAGTTAAGTATAGAACCATTTTCTTTTTCTTTTTCTCCTAGCTTCTATCTCTTAATTACTAGTGTGCCAACTGAGAATCAAATACATCATTCCCTCTGCTAGAAAAAATTTTAAATAAATGTCTCCAGTTGGCCTAAGGGCCGAATTGAGCTCCTGGATTTTTGAAGAGCTCCCTTCACACGAAATAAAAGCTCCAAACCAATAACAACACAGCTGGTCTTGCTTACATTTCAGATTAAGTCAAAGCCATTAGCCCCTTCCTCACTGAGTTCCAAGTTCCAACCCTTAATCCAAACAGATAAACAAAAAAACAGACAAAACACATACAAAGGTCACAATGCAGTATCTGCTGAAGAATCACATAATTCAATTTAAACCAAAGTCAAACTAAACAAAAAACTTTGTTAGGAAAAATTATCAGAAACTTGGAAATAAGGATAACTTTGTGTCCTTTCAATGTCAGAGTGGATCTGTCTCACAGGCCTACTTGAGGATTATTTAGCAATTTAGGATCTTATATCTTTGGCTTACTTTTTTTTATTATCTCTCAGGGTCCAGACTGCTGCTGCTTGTTAACTTGTAGATTTTTGTCCATAGAGAAGCAACTGATTTTTCTCTGGTACAAAGATAACCCCAAGATTACAGTTTCATTGCCCTATGAAATAATAACCAATTTACTAATTTTACAACCTTACTTCAATAAGTAAGTGCTTCTGAAACTTCATCTCTGGATCTGGGGGGGATCAGCTTTACCATGCTGTTGACTGCCACTTTCATTAGGCAAATGACTTTATGACATGTGTGGTAATCTTATTTTCATGTATTTTTTGAAAAACATGCCTACCTGCAGAATATAGGAAAGGTAAACTGTTATCGCCCTATCAGTGAAAACAAAAGAATGTAAATCAATTGTATTATTCATTCTTCAGCATACTGATTATTGATCCTATAGTGCTGCTGTTGAATTATTTACTTTAAAAATCTAGTAATTGCAAATTATAAGTGACTATCCATATTCTTTAGTGCACATTATTTTACCCCCAAAGATGCACACTAATATTTTATGGTTAAAGCACCCAGAAGACATAAAAGAGAGTGCATATACTTGCTAAAGGCTGAGTCTACCTGTGTTTTCCTCTTAATGCAGCCTTAAGCTGTGTTTACACTGTACACACGAAGCAATACTGCATTTTCTCTTTTAAAACCACCAGGATTTTGTCTTCCAGCAAAGGCACTGTTACACTTTCTGTAGTAACTTTTAAGTACTTCAATACAGAAGTATTACAAGGTGATGGATGTGTTTTAGTGAGTTTCAATTCACATCCAAAAGGTATTAGTTAACATCTCAAGTAGGTTAGTGAGCCATTACTCCAGGAGTGGTTAGTTATTTTCTGACATGTTATGCCACCAAGTCAGAAGTAGCTACAAAAAGGTTTCAAATATCTTTTTCCTCTTGTCAACCTTAAAGGCGATGCTAATTTGCATAAAAGATGATAGAAATAATTTTTCCTAGGTGGATACAATGAGTGTTTAAGATATGTGGATGGATAAAAATTGGAAAAGGGAATGACAACCCACTCCACTATTCTTGCCTGGAGAATCCCATAGACAGAGGAATCTGGTGGTCTACAGTCCATGGGGTCGCACAGAGTCAGACAAGACTGAGCGATTAAGTATGCATGGATAAAAATACAATGTAAATAGGTATCTTTGCTTTGTATGAGCAGGGGATGCAAACCTAGCCTGCCCAGAGCTATTTGCCTGGTATAGCCCTGGTTTACACCACTTACCGCAGAATAATTACAAATAGCTCCTCCTTTTGTTCTCAGAAGTACCCTGGCTTGAACATTAAAGTGTATGGACACCCCTGTACAATATAGCATACACATCTTAGAATCCTCTATATTTAAAAATACAGTAAAAGCTGAATGGAGCTTTGTCAACCGACTAGGTTGAATAGCTGAATCCTGAAGCTAAAACACCTTTGCATCTACCTCTAATGAATGATTCCTTGTAAGGTGCTTGTGAGAGCTCTCAAAGGACAAAGAGACGGGGGCTTCAGGAAGTTTGCAGAACAGGCAGTGTGAGTTTTTGTGCCTGTGTGGTGATGTTCATATTTGTGTGTGATACTGTCTGAGACTTGCTTTCATTATATCACCCTGCCTGGAACTGCTTGCATGACAAAGACCTTCAGTTCTCACTTCCTTCTAACAACTGGAGGCTACAGACATATTTCCACATAATTAGTCACAAATAAATTTACTTAGGTCAGTTTGCAACAGGTACCTTGAGGAAGTCACGAAGTTTGACACTAGGCACACACCTCATACCTCTGAAAACCCTGGAAAGAAAGCTGAATGGCAAAAAACTGACAGGAAGAACTGAAGTTTACAAAAAAAAAAAAAAAACCACACAGTGAGGAAGGCAGTCAAATGCTTCAGTCCCTGAGACAACGACACGACAAGGACAGACAACGGGAATGAAATACCTTAAAAACTCCCAGCTCCGGGAATTAAATCAGCCTCTGAGTTGGAAATCTTATGATGAGCTGGATAACAACAGACTCAAACATTGTACAAATGAAACACAGCAGAGCTACCAAGAAGGTTCACGAAAGGTCTTCAAAGGAAACAGGGCTTCCTTTCACACAGACACTGAGAGCTCCTCTCCACCCCTCCCCACAGATGCAGAATGCTCAGGAGCAGTGCCAGCTGCACCATGAGCTCATTTCTCTTTACTCTCTCCTGCTATTATTACCTATAAACATGACACAGTGTGCGTGGATGTGTGTTAAGGGCAAACGTACTTCAGCACTTTTGTCGCTTTGGAGCAAAACATGGCGAAACCAAAATGCACCCAAGAATTCCTCAGTCCCATTGTTAGGACCAAACTGACGCCAGGACAGGCTCTAAGGGTCAGGCTAGGCCTGAGGTTTAGTCTCTAGGAAAGCTGAGGCACTGGGAACTCCCGAAGGCAGTGTAGCTCGACCAATCAGAAAAAATCCTGGTAGCCCCCACCCGCGCCAGACCTGAGCCAATCCGGATAGGGATGCGAGGTTTAAAAGTCCCACGCGTGCATAGTTTAACCAATCAGCTATGCTGTTACAGGAACAAAGAACCGTCTGTATAAAAGTAGATGTGATTCAGAGCTCGGGGCTCTCGTCAAGACTCCACTGCACTGGATGAGACTTGAGCCCTAGCTCGAGTTAGCAATAAAGCCCTTTATGCTTTTGCATTGCTGTGGATGTCTTATTCTCTCAGTTTTGGGGACTCGGACACTGGGCATAACACCATCAACTTTCAGTCATATTCTGTTATGGTAAGTATATTAAGCTGTGTGCTGACACAGGGCCTAATCTTATATAGATAAATATGAATATGCGTGTATATGTGTACATTATGAAATGAAAATACCTCCTGCCATATGAAATGTCACAGCCATCAGTGATTCCTGGCCTCCAAATGTGAATGAAGTCTCCCCAAACTGGGATCCAGTGGACGCTGCCACCCCTCCCCCCACATAGAATGCTAAAGCCCTTAAATGATACCTGATCTTTGACATTCAGACTGACTGCTCCCTTTGTTGCAAACTTGTATATAGCCCAACTTCCCCTCCTGCCTCCTTGGAGCAGTTTCATCAGAGCTACTGAGATGCTGTCTCCCGAGGGGTTTGGAGTCCTAAACATTCCCACCAAATAAAAGAACTCTCTACTCTCAAGTTGGGACTATATTTTTTAGTCGACAGTATAAAATAATGAAGGATGTTGTCAAATACAATATAAGAAGAGGAATAATATGGATGCAACTTCATTGTAAAAGGCAAAAAACATCATAGATACAGCTTATGAGGCATAATCATTGATTTTCTTTTAAGAAGATCCCAACCTAACAGAACAACTAAACACAACTTATAATTCCTCTCGACGCACTGATCTCTAGAGTTGAACTTCTGAGTTGGAAATCTTGTTTACGCCTGGCTTAGGCAATAATGACAAGCTCTGACATGCTTCTTCCTGTCAGGACCCCAAGCAAAGCCTACCAGAGCTGCTTGCCAACTCCCGTCCCTGAGACTGAGATGAGCATCCCAGGGACTGGGGCCAGACCAAAGTAACAAATCATGTGGAACTAAAACTAAAGGTTAATGGGGTTAGGGAATGCATAAGATCCTTAGTGTCAATATATTTCCTCTAAACATTTGAAAAGGAAAATTGAACATATTCAAGATTCTCTGTTAGGAATACCCGCTCAGCAGAGAATAGCACAACTTAATCTAATACACAATATAAAAGACCTCATTTGTCTATATACATGAAAGGGAAAGAGAGATCAAGAGAAACTAAATAAGGAAAGATGGAAAAATCTATTGAGCATGTACACTTACTAAGCATCTTTAAAATATCTTCTTTAATTTAATCTCATTTTAAATTAACTACTTTTGTAACTTATTTCTCAGACAGGCAAATGCCATTATCCTCAGCTCCCAAAGAAGGGCTCATTAGCCAGAATACCTTAGGAAGATGTCTTTTTCTTAAGAGTTACTGCTTTCTGTAGTGCACACGATGTTAATGTTGACCATTTTGCCAACTCACTTGATCATATAAGCTCTCGAAAAATTTTTATGACTCAAATGTTTTTAACAAAGGGATAAATCCTCCATATACTTGCCAGAATAAACATAATAACTAAATGAAAATGGAGGGACCCTCTATACTAATACCGTCATATGACTGAAGAATAAGAATTGCTAAGATTATCTGCCTTCCCACTGCCCACGTCCAGAACTTGAGTGAACCTGGGGAAAAGGAAGCCCACATGACTGAGAAGATTGCATCCCTCTCTGTGAAAATAACTCTCTACTAGCCTTAAAATTTATCTCGCAGTGCTCGCTTCCCCATTCTATCATGACTGTTTTCAGATCTTCCTGTGTGCATGCTAAGTCACTTCAGTCATGTCCAATTCTTTGCGACCCTGTGGACTGTCGCCTGCCAGGCTCCTCTGTCCATAGGAGTCTCCAGGCAAGTTACTGGAGTGGGTTGTTATTCTCTTTGCCAGGGGATCTTCCTGACCCAAGGATCAAACTTACATCCCTTCTTACGTCTCCTGCATTTGTAGGCGGGTTCTTTAACACTAGTGCCACTTGGGAAGGCCCTAACTCTCCTCAAATCCACATTCCGCATTTACCCTGCTGGCAATTTCCAGCATATGAGTGCTCTTCCTGCATCTTAGAGCAAACTGAACTTTTGGCAAGAAGTACCCCACAATTCTTGCCACCAAATCTACAAGTCCATTTGCCTATTTCCAGATTCATCCTGTCACTCATGTTTAAAGGGAATTAGAATCTTTGCTCTTTTAAATTCTTGTACAGCATCTTTCTTCCAACACTAGGCTATAAGCTTCATGAAGACAGTTGCACTGTCCTTCCTTTTTTTTTTTTTAAATTGGAGTAGAATTGCTTTATAATGTTGTAAAGTTTTTGCTGTACAACTAAGTGAACTAGCTACCCCTCCCTCTTAAACCTCCCTCCCTCCCTTCTCAATCTTCTCTATATCCCTGGGTTCTAGCACATTTGGCATGTACCAGTTAGTCAACATCAGAATAAACTGTGGGAAATTCTTAAAGAAATGGGAATACCAGACCACCTGACCTGCCTCTTGAGAAATCTATATGCAGGTCTAGAAGCAACAGTTAGAACTGGACATGGAACAAAAGACTGGTTCCAAATCGGGAAAGGAGTACATCAAGGCTGTATATTGTCACCCTGCTTATTTAACTTATATGCAGAGTACATCATGTGAAATGCTGGGCTGGATGAAGCACAAGCTGGAATCAAGATTGCTGTGAGAAATACCAATTAACCTCAGATATGCAGATGACACCACCCTTATGGAAGAAAGCAAAGAACTAAAGAGCCTTGTGATGAAAGTAAAGGAGGAGAGTGAAAAAGTTGGCTTAAAACTCAACCTTCAGAAAACTAAGATCATGTCATCTGGTCCCATCACTTCCCCGCAAATAGATGGGGAAACAGTGGAAACAGTGAGAGACTTTATTTATCAGGGCTCCAAGATCACTGCAGATGGTGACGCCAGCCATGAAATTAAAAGATGCTTGCTCCTTGGAAGAAAAGTTATGACCAACCTAGACAGCATATTTAAAAGAAGAGACATTACTTTGCCAACAAAGGTGCGTCTAGTCAAAGCTATGGTTTTTCCAGTAGTTCGTGATGGACAGGGAGGCCTGGCTTGCTGCAATCCATGAGGTTGCAAAGGGTCGGACATGACTGAGTGACTGCATTGAACTGAGTAAATCAACAAATATTTGTTGAACAGTGAATAAAAGGAAGATCTCCTGGTTTCTCCTTCAGACTAAAATCTGAGGAATACAGGCTCTTATAAATGCTGTAGGGGAAAAAAGTTTAGCAGTTAATTTAGCAGTGGGCCCCAGGACACTTTTCTCTAAATAAGCAAAGTGTTCTATATAAAATACTTTAACCCACTGACATAGCAACTCGACTTACAAATATGGCAAGACTACCTGCTTACAGTCCACAGGGTTGCAAAGAGTCTGACATGACTGGAGCAACTGAGCACGCATGCACGCACATACCTGCTTATGCATCTTGATTTTAATTTTTAGTATGTTACACAAACAAACAAAAAACAGAAAAACCCCCTCAATTTGGCAAAGTTGAGTTCCAACATTGCTGCGATACGAGATTACTGTACAGTTCAGGTCCAACTGGATTCCACATGAAGATTTAAACCAGAGCCCATTCCTCAGCATCATCCAAACATTCATCAAAACAGACTCCCAATTCTAACCGACTAGACTTATAGCAGGCAAAAGTTTAAATCTAAATTTAAAAAATTATAAAGTATCATTTATAATCTGTTTCATGCACTGAATTTCTAGCCAATGCAATACTCTTGTTCTTCTCTGGATCCCTTTGGTACATGAATTGACAATTTCTGAAACCTCCAACACAGACTAAGGGAGGAACCATAAAAATATTCACCAGGAAACACACATCTGACAAAGAAATGCCTCAGAAATGCCATAGAAATGTAATCCATGTAAAAGCACATGAGCAAACACGTACACACATGTACTCTTCAGGAGTTCTCAATTTTTTGTTCCTTCTGGCTTAAATGTTCAGAGGAATGAGAGAAATTTCACAAAGGAATCTAGTTAAAATTTTTAATTTACCCAAGAGGTAAGTCTGAAGAGACTGATGATCGTCCATTTCTATCTTCAGTACCACATCACAAAATGTTTTGAAAAATGAACACTGTATGCGCCATCTAACACACTTCCTACATTGCATCCCATTTTAATGATTTCAGAAAACCTTATAATTTTAACAGGAGGGAGTCACATGTTTATTTATCTTAGAAATATGATGACAAATTGAAATTACATTGGAGTAACTGTGGTTAAGGCATACAGAAATGGAGTAGTGTGGCCACTGAGGATCTGTTCTCAGACATGTCCCTGCTCCACTGAGAACATGAATTTTTTCTGAATGGTATCAAACCCAAGGATATCACCAACCATATTTAGAACAACACTTTCCAGCTATGACTTCAGGGTTTCAAGGTCTTTACTGTAACCATGCCTCAACTTCAGACCCCCAACCAATCCTTGCTTAAGAAGCACACTTACTTCTAGATAACTCCAATTATGGAGAAATAATTTATGTCACTCACTGTGGCCTTGCAGTTTTTGCCTTGATAAGTTTCCTCCATTTTGTAGTCTATGCTCAAGTGCTTCTGAAATCTGTGTCTCTTGGGCTCTAGTCCTAGCAAACTACAAAAAAATGTGTCTTTATCGCAATCAGGTCTCCATTTCTGCAGTTTTGGTTAACAAGTCCATATGCCTGTGTGCATTCATGCTATATACATACATGCTATATTCAGAATTTCAACCATATTTTTAGTTTCAGAGGTTTTGAATCCTTGGACTCCTGTGTGGGTAACTACCTGACTCATTTGAAATTTCAGTGCATAAAGACATGTTTCCCAGTATTTCCCTGGTGGTCCAGTGGCTGAGTCTCCACACAACCAATGAAGTGGGCCCAGGTTCAAACCCTGGTTGGAGAACTAGATCCCATATGCCAGAATTAAGAGTTGGTATGCCACAACTCTTCAGAGTCCCCTGGACTGTAAGGAGATCAAACCAGTCAATCCTAGAGGAAATCAACCCTGAATATTCATTGGAAGAACTGATGCTGAAGCTCCAACACTTTAGCCACTTGATCAGAAGAGCCAACTCGCTGGAAAAGACCCCAGTGCTGGGAAAGTTTGAAGGCAGGAGGAGAAGGGGATGACAGAAGATGAGATGGTTGCATGGCATCACCGACTCAATGGACATGAGTTTGAGCAAGCTTTGGGAGATGGTAAAGGACAAGGAAGTCTGGCATGCTGCCATCCATGGGGTTGCAAAGAGTCAGACATGACTGAGAGGCTGAACAACAAATGCCACTAAAGATTCTGCATGCTGCAACTAAGACCTGGTACAGCCAAATAAATAAACAAATATATTTCTTAAAAGATTATTTTTTCCTGGTACATTCTTTTTCGTATAACTAAAACATTAGGCACTGGGAGTCAGTTGCATTCTCCATGTCCATAAATAATATCTTTATTCTTAGGATCTATTTTAATTATAAATATTTGATCCAGAGAATTATTATTTTAGAAAAGATGTATATCCAACTCATCCATATTTCTAGTTGGAATCAAACTGCCCCAAATTACTTAAGCTGTTCTTTTAAGACCGCCAGAAATATCTCTGATCTTCATAAAACCTTCACAGATCACTGAAGTTATCTTCTCCCAAAAACATTCCCATCTCACATGATCATGATTTTCATATTTTTTGTACACCCATGAAAACAGGCTTATGACTATTCAGCCAAGGCCTCTGGTAGAAAGCTGTCCCTTCATCTTCAGTAATAGTTAAGGAGTTGAAGAGTCAGGAGATGAATAGACACAATGACTGATTCCATTTACCATCTGTTCCCCCTCCAAATGCCAGCCACACACATTTACAGCACTGTTTCATCCTATAAATCATTCAGAGTTTCTACAGTGCTGTTATTCAATAATTAACTCTGAAATTAGCATAGGTTTGGGGGGTGAGAGAGGTGTTTGTATAGGGGAGATTGGGAGCAATGTGGGTAGGGAAAAAATTTTATTTCCAATTTCCAATTTCTGAGGCTAGAAAAATCTAGTCTGTTTCACACCTTGGTCCTTCACCAACTCAACGGACATGAATTTGAGCAAACTCCGGAAGAGAGTAGAGGAGCCTAGCGTGCTGTAGTCCAAGAGGTTGCAATGAGTAGGACACAACTTAGCAACTGAACAGCAATAGCCTGTAGGAGTTGCCCTCAGAGAGTCTACGGTTCAGTCTACCACTGGATAGGGAATTATTTTCCCATCAAAGAAAAGGTGAAACTGTTTCAAATCCAGGGTTAAATTTCAGATCAATAAAATATTAAAGTTAAAAAAAATTAGAAAAATTCTATAAAGAAGCATACAAACAGCAAAACTGACCAACACACAAGCTTTTACATGATCACTCTGTTTGTCCTAAAAGGGAAAGAAATAAGTTCTAAGGGGCGGGGCGGGGGTGGGGGGGCAGGAAAGTTAATCATATACAAGAGCTCTCCTTTTCTCACCCCTCAGTGACAGCTACAAGTTGGTCATTAAATGGGCACTGTGGAAGCAGAGAAGATGGTGTGCTCTTTCTGAACAAAACCCTGATGTCAGCCAAGAACTGAAATCACTTCTGGCTTCACACTGGGAAAATGTGCTTTAAATTTGGCTGTGGTTGTTTTCTCTGATGGTCAAGGAGAGTATGCTAGTGATTTGTGCTTTGGCATTTCCACTGCACACTGACAGACTGCTCCTTTTAAGCACATACTCAAGTGATTTAGACAAAGTCCTGTGTATGACTGTAGCTTCACTAGAAATCCTAACAGTTCCTGGAAAAGTATGTGCTAACCCAGTAAAAAAAAGAGAGACAGCAGGCATGAGTGATCAACTTGGTGCAAATGCTGCATCAGGAATATTAATCTTGTGCTTCAAATGCTACTTTCATCTCTATTATCAAGGGATATTTTATAAGCACAACTCTTTGTAACACCTGTAACCTTTCCATTGGGCATAGAAGAACAGTGTTCTTTTATACTGTTCTTTTATCACTGTTCATCACCCGCAAAGCTGATGACAATCTCCGAAACAGAGATAACTGCTCTTTAATCATTCAATACATTTTTTTTCTTTAAAAGCCTTTATAGCCATTACTCATCTATGTTATACAAAATTCTGTCCTAATCATGCATGCTATCTATTCAATCTTGCTTTATTTCTTATTTTTGGCTGTGCTGGTTCTTCATTGCCGCATGGCTTTTCTCCAGTTTTGGCAGCTGGGGGCTACTCTCTAGCTGCAATGCACAAGCTTCTCATTTCCGTGGCTTCTGCTGTGGAGGACGGGCTCGAGGGTAGGCGGGCTCAGTAGCTGAAGTTCTCAGGCTCTGAAGTACAGGCTCCATAGTTGGCACATGGGCTTAGTTGCTGCTCGGCATGTGGGATGTTCGGGGACCAGGGATTGAACCGGTGTCTCTTATGTCTCCCACACTGGCAGATGGATTCTTTAACACTGAGCTACCAGGGAGGCCCTCAAATCTTACTTCAAGCATAAGATATCAATTTAGATAAAAGGCTATGTGTGGACTATTATATTTTCTAATGATAAAATGTGATGAATTAAACTGCATAGCTGTGGGGTTAATCTTACTTTTTTTGGGGGGGGAGGGGGTGGAGCTGCAGTTATTTTAAATGTCTATGTTTCTCCAAAAGGGAAAATGTTACAATAACTTCAGAAATCCTTACAGGGCACAGTGCAAACTTGAGCTGCTGTTTAAAATTACCCAAGACCCATCAGATAAGAGGAAACCACTGGAGAACCAGGAATAAACACATTCCTACTTTTTGGAAAATAACCCCATACGTTAAAAATTTGAAATTTCTAACAAATACTAGAAAACAATATCTTTGGGCAACAATCTTCTAACTCATTTTTAAAATTCCAACAGATAAAGTTCTAAGATGTTATTGAAGGCTCTGTGCCTATTTGGATACACTTAAAATGTAAATAAATCTCATTTATTGGCATTTTCCCCTCTTCCCCCACTTCAGATTTTAAAAAAAAAGAAGAAGAAGAAGAAACACACAACCTATGCAAACTTCCGGCTTATATAAAGTATCTGTGCAGGGCAGGGACAGGGCCATCAAAACATCAAAACTCACTTGATCACAAGCAAGGGAGTTTCCAACAGGTGGGGTCCCAGTGGCAGGGCGGGGGTCGGACAGGGAGAATCTGTATACTCACCGCAGAGACTCCTCCAGCCCCAGTCACAGAGGCAACTGCCTGGGAGAGAGACAGAGACCTCTAGGTTTATGCAGGGGTTTTAGCATTCAGGCTGTTTCTGGACAGAGGAAAAATACTACCATAAAGGCTGGTGATAACCTTATACTGCAAATAAGAATGAAAGAGAAAGGGGCTTACAAGCTGGGGCTTTCCATGTGCCTCACCTTTTAATCCCCAGTTTAATCCATACACAGACTCGATGAAGGGTCATAGCCTTCTGTCCTAAGCAGCCTTCAATAGGCTACGTAACTTTCCCAAGCTCACATGGTAAAAAATGAGGCAGTGAAGTTTCTGCTCACTGGACAACACTGCCACTCACATCCAAGTAACTGGGACATGGAGTGTTTGTCCGGATACTCAGGTTTCCCCTGAGTGATCCTCTAGACAGTGCTTTCTCTTCCACAGTTCATAACTTTCCAGACTTTCAGAAACCTCTGGTTTGTCTGAGTTCAAAGAATCACCCTTCAAGGCTCCGGCAGGTACACAATGGTCTGGAATAATTGTTTTTGCTTCTCCAAAACAATTAACAGAGCTATTTCTGGCTGTCCCTCAGAGCTTTAAAGTCCTATACCGTGTGAGCTGCACCTCACTTCTTCAAGTTTAAGTATCCCCCAGGAATACCAGAAATTTCTTAATATTAACACACCTAACACTTATCCCACTTCCTATTTTTCATATCTAAGCAGCACCAAAATTGAAAGAGTATCTCACATTCTCTAATCTGGCTCCTTTTTGCCACGTTCTCTTCCCTGCCTCGGTTAGACTTTTCTCGTCTTTGGCCTTGAGTATATGCAGGGACCTACATATTGGTATGACCCCTCCTCACATCAATGGCTTTTCCATACTATAGCCATCATCTTCCATTCTAGTGGCTATCCCCTCAGACAGCCTCCTCTGGTTGCTCAGGCTGGACTGGGTATCCTCCCCTGGTTTTCCAAACCCCCTGCACACATCATCCTATCACTGATACATGATATTTTGATTTTGATTCTGAGTCTCAGTCTATACCATGGGCTTTCTGATAGCTAGCAGAAATGCAACTTGACATGCCTGTCCTTAATGGGAAGAAAAAAAGTCATATAGACGGCAGCCCACCAGGCTCCCCCGTCCCTGGGATTCTCCAGGCAAGAACACTGGAGTGGGTTGCCATTTCCTCCTCCAATGCATGAAAAGTGAAAAGTGAAAGTGAAGTCGCTCAGTCATGCATGTCTGACTCCTAGCGACTCCATGAACTGCAGCCTACCAGGCTCCTCCACCCATGGGATTTTCCAGGCAAGAGTACTGGAGAGGGTTGCCATTGCCTTCTCCGCAAACATACATATAAGAAGGAAGTACTCCACAGTCATTAGTATCTCAATCTTTCTTAGGCTTTAACTATTTAATAGTTCATTTAACAAATACTTACTGGACTTAAACTATATACCAGACACTCTATTAGGCACTATAAGGACAGAGATGATTAGGATACAGTGCCCTGCAATATGGTAAAGGAGTTGGACATGCAAACATAATTGTTAGGTGATAAGGTAAGCACAAGATTCTCTGAAAACACAGATCAAGAAGACAGATGCATGCCTAAAGATTTGGAGAAGACTGCATAGAAGCCTAGAGGCCTGGGTTAAAGGCAGTTATACTGGTAGTTTATCAGCAGGAGACACAGGGCAGGATAGCTGCATATGCTTTGCAAGTAACAAGTCAATCAAGCCAGTAACAGAGCCCTGGTGGCCCAGCTCTGAAGGAGAAACCACCTGAAAGGTCACCTTCAATCCTAATGGTACGTTCATACATCAGGATCACCATTAACACTCTTTCTAAATAAGCTAAACATGCAAAAACAGTCAGCTTCTCTCAAGCCACAATTATAGTAGTATTTCCCTCAAACTTAGTAAAAATTATAAAATATTTTTTCTTTATGAATACTAGAAAGGCAATTCTGTGAGGACTGAGTAAGCAAAACTTATGGATATCAAACACTATTCCCTTTACAATTGAAAAGTAGACAGCAGTATCTTTTGTTTAAAAAGAATTGCGAAAAATGTTAGAACAAATATAGAATAGCTTGCTGCTGAATATATATATACATATATGAAATATATGCACTCGTGCTTATTTCTATTAGCTTGAGTGTTTAGAGCTGCTTTATGTCTGGAGCTTTCTTCAACCAACATACTCAAAGCAAGCAGAATAGACAATATGAAAAAGTAATCCCTTCGCTAGCCTTACCAGAGGATTAGCAGATCTTGGTCCAAGCCTCTTTGTTGGCAAATTCTATAACTGAATAAACAGAGAGACAAGATCTACAAGGCCTCAGCACTTAGAAAATTATGACAGTGGGAAGAATGAAGAGCTGAGGTCTAAATCCTTTAAACGGGAATAATCTTTGAAGAAATCTGGCAATCTCAGTCCACTGTATTTAAGGGAATGCTTTTTTAGATACTCTGATGGATTCAAGTACTCTGAAGCAGGACCACAAAGAGCCAACCAGAATATACTGTCAACCAGAGCCTTGGCCTGAGTTAATAACATTCTACTGGCCTGAGAAAACAACATATATGAAAAAGATACCAGAGCCAGCTTTTGTTGAACAAAGGATCCATGGCTCCGGCAAGTGTTTATCATTTAAACCGTACTTCCAATTATATGACGACAAGCACAGTCTATGAGGAGAGACACTTATAATAACTGCCACATGATCTGCCTATCTTATCAAAGGCAAGAAAATGATGGGCTCTGTGCTTGTGCATGAGCACTTTTTATCCAAGTCTTTGATTTGTATGTGTTCAGTCCAAATTCTCATGCATAATCTGGGAGTCTAAAGAGCTTCGTAAGTACTAGGCACAGATATGCAATTTAAAGTTGCCCTACTGAGCCAGTTAAACGTTCTTCTCTTACAAAGTATTCATTTCTTGAGTTCTTAAATAAGTGGAAAATTTAGAAAACATAGGAAAAAGATAGCTTTTCAAACAAAGAAACATCACACTGATCTGCTTCTATTTGCTCCCCAAGAACAGAACTCATTTCAACCTATTTCCTTTAAACCCACTGTTCTCCTAACTTGGGCAAAGCACAGAGTAGGAGTTGGGAGGGGTTGTAAATTATGTTGATTCCCTGGTATGAGCCTCACTCAGCAGGGGTGTGTGTGGGGGGGCAGGTATCCAGCTCTCAGAAAGGATAACAAAGGCAGTAAGTTCAGGGCATGAACCAGGCTTGCTGAAAAGGTTCCAAGCCAGCTCACACTGGCCATAGGGAACCTCCCCAAATTTCCCATGCCACGGTTCTCTCCCTCACATTGCCAATGTGGCCATGAATATGTTCTTTATTACTCCAGAGCTCTCAAACAGACACACTGAACTCCCCTCACTCCTTTCTTCCAATTTGCAACACCAACTCCTTACCTGCAACCCCACCCCACCCAAGTTTCCAACCAGCACTTCCCACTGGGAAGGCTGTGCCACACCTAGGTAGTCACAAATCCCTTCCACTTCCTGCCTAAATCAGACTTGACCAAACACCTTCTGACCTAGCACATTAATTTCTATTGTTCAGTTGCTAAGTCATGTCCAACTCTTTACAACCCCATGGACTGCAGCCTTCCAGGCTCCCCTGTCCTCCACTACTTCCTGGAGTTTACTTTAATTCATGTCCATTGAGTTGCTGATACTATCTAACCACCTCATCCTCTGTTGCCCTCTTCTCTCACCTTCAATTTTTCCCAGCATCAGAGTCTTTTCTGAAGAGTCAGGTTTTTGCATGAGGTAGCCAAAGTATCAGAGAGAGCTTCAGTTCAGCATCAGTCCTCCCAGTGAATATTCAGGACTGATTTCCTCTAGGATTGACTTGACTGGTTTGATCTCCTTGCTGTCCAAGAGACTCTCATGAGTAGTCTCCAGCACCACAATTCAAAAGCATCAGTTCTTTGGCGCTCAGCCTTCTTTATGGTCCAACTCTCACATTCGCACATTACTACTGGAAAAACCATAGCTTTGACTAGATGGACCTTTGTCAGCAAAGTGATGTCTCTTTTTTAATATGCTGTCTAGGTTTGCCATTGCTTTTCTGCCAAGGAGTAAGCATCTTTTAATTTCATGGCTGTAATCACCATCCACAATGATTTTATAGCCCAAGAAAAGAAAATCTGTCACTGTTTCCACTTTTTTCCCATCTATTTGCCATGAAGTGATAGGACCATATGCCATGATCTTAGTTTGTTAAATGTTGAGTTTTAAACAATTTCTTTCACACTCCTCTTTCACCCTCATCAAGAGGCTCTTTAATTCCTTTTAGCTTTCTGTCATTAGAGTGGTCTCATCTGCATATCTGAGATTGTTAATATTTCTCCCAACAATCTTGATTCCAGCTTGTGATTCATCCAGTCCACTGTTTCACATGATGTACTCTGCACAGAAGTTGAATAAGCAGGGTGACAGTATACAGCCCTGATATACTTCTTTCCCAATTTTGAACCAGTCCCAGTTCTAACTATTGCTTCTTGACCTGCATACAGGTTTCTCAAGAGACAGGTAAGGTGATCTGGTATTCCCATCTCTTTAAGAATTTTCCACAGTTTGTTGTGATCCACACAGTCAAAGTCTTTAGCATAGTCAATGAAGTAGATGTTTTTCTGGATTCCCTTGCTTTCTCTATGATCTAAAGGATGTTGGCAGTTTGACCTCTGGTTCCTCTGCCTTTTCTAAATCCAGCTTGTCTCTCAGGTAGTTCTCAGTTCATGTAAGGCTAAAGCCTATCTTGAAGGATTTTGACCATTACCTAGCAAGCATGTGAAATGAGCACAACCGTATGGTAGTTTGAACATTCTTTGGCACTGAACGTTCTTTGGCATTGCCCTTCTTCAGGACTGCAATGAAAACTGACCTTTTGAGGCGGTCCTAAGATGGCGGAGGAATAGGATGGGGAGACCACTTTCTCCCTCAAAAAGTCATCAAAAGAACATTTCAACGCTGAGTAAATTCCACAAAACAACTTCTGAATGCTGGCAGAGGACACCAGGCACCCAGCAAAGCAGATCATTGGCTTCAAAAACAGGTAGGAAAAAATATAATAAGACGAAAAAAGAGGCAAAGGCGGTAGGGAGGCAGCTCCGTCCCGGGAAGAGACTCTTAAAAAGAGAGGTTTCCAAACACCAGGAAACATTCTCGCAGCTGAGTCTGTGGCAAGCTTTGGAAGCACAGAGGGCAACATAACAGGGAGGAAAAATAAATAAATAATTAAAAGCAACAGATTACGAGCCCAACAGTAACTCCCCCAGCGGAAAAGCAGCTCAGATGCCTGCATCCGCCACTAGCAAGTGGGGGCTGGGTAGGGAGGAGCAGGAGGCGCAGCCTGCAGTGCTTTTTTGAGAACTGGGCCGGAAGGCACCACGCATGGACAGAGCGAACTAACTTGGGCTAGCAAACCAGACTGTGGGATAGCTACCACGTGAAACGCTCGAACATAAGACACCGCCAGGACCCTGCACAGAACAAAGGTTACGGATGGGAAACAGCTGGCTGCAGACCATCCCCCTCCAGTGACAGGCAGCCAGAGCCTTAAGGGTTGGAAGGGGGCAATTGCAGCCCAAGAGAGACATTACCTACCAAAATGCAAGCAGGCTTCTTTGTTAACTAAGACTTCTGGGGGTTCTGGACAGTCATCATCTGCCTGAGAAGGAACGCCAGCGGTACACCCAGAAAACTGAGCAGCAGGGGCAGGGAAAGGCCATAGTCGCAGCGATGGCACTCGCCAAACTCCTGAGCTACTCAGACCTGGGAAGGGCACAAAACGCAGGCCCAACCAAATCTGCGCCTCTGAGGGCTTCCTGAGCACTGAGCCTGAGCAGCTTAGACCAGAGAGGTGCATGAAGCCTAGGGCCGGCCTCAGAGGGTTCCCCGGCGGAGCTACGTAGAGCTTGAGCGGTGTGTGCCACGAGCAGGGGCAAGCCCAGAGTGGATGAGACACTGCAAGCACACGCCAGTAATATTTGTTTGCAGCATCCCTCCCTCCCCACAGCGTGACTGAATAGTGAGCCTAATGTGTCCACCACAAGATGGAAATCAGACACTGAAGAGACCAGCAAACAGAGGAAGTTAAACAGAGGGAACCGCCTTGGAAGTGACCCCACACAACCCACAACACCAGAGAAAGGGCCAGTATACCTTTACTACTTTAACAATCTTTTTTGTTTGTTTGTTTGTTTTTTTTGAGTTGATGGGGTTGCGTGATTGTTTTTTCTTTTTTTGTTTTCTTTTTTTTTAACTTTCTTAAATTTTTAAGTACTCTATTTTTCTAATTATTATTTTTAGTAATAATTCTTGCGGCTTTGTTTTTTTTGTTTGTTTGTTTTGTTTGTTTGTTTGTTTTTTCTTTCTTTTTTTCCTCTTCTTCTTTTCTTTAATATTGTATTTTGAAAATCCAATCTCTACTCCAGATTTTTAATCTTTGCTTTTTGGTATTTGTTGTCAATTTTGAAAATGTAAAAACCCAATCTTCAGTACCCAGTTTTACCTGAAGCAAGATTACTGGCTTGACCACTCTCCCCTCCTTTGGACTCTCCTTTTTCTCCACCAGGTGGACTCTGTCTCCTCCCTCCCCCTTCTCTTCTCTACCCAACCCTGTGAATCTCTGTGTGTTCCATACGGTGGAGAACACTCAGGGAACTGGTTACTGGCGAGATCTCTCTCTCTCTCTCCCTTTCATTTTCCTCTTTTATCCTCCTGGCCACCTCTGTCTACTTCCTCCCTATCCTCTTCCCTGTATAACTCCGTGAACACCTCTGAGTGGTCCAGACTGTGGAGCGTACATAAGGAAGTGATTACTGGCTAGCTTGCTTTCTCCTCTTTTGATCCCACCTCATCTCATTCCAGTCACCTCTAACTACCCCCTCCCTCTTCTCTTCTCCGTGTAACTCAGTGAACCTCTATGGGTGACCCTCAATGTGGAGAAACCTTGCATCTATAACCTAGATGCTTTATCATCAGTGCTGTAAAGATGGAGAAGTCCTGAGGCTTGGGTAAAAATAAAACTGAAAACCAGAAACAGGAAGCTTAAGTCCAAATCCTAAGAACATCAGAGAAATCCTGAATTCAGGGAACATTAATCAATAGGAGCTCATCAAACGCCTCCATACCTACACTGAAACCAAGCACAACTCAAGGGCCAACAAGCTCCAGAGCAAGACATACCACGCAAATTCTCCAGCAACACAGGAACACACCCCTGAGCTTCAATATACAGGCAGCTCAAAACTACTCCAAAACCACTGACGTCTCACAACCCATTACTGGACAATTCATAGCACTCCAGAGAGAAGAAATCCAGCTCTACCCACCAGAACTCCAACAGAAGCCTCCCTAACCAAGAAACCTTGACAAGCCACTGATACAACCCCACCCACAGTGAGGAAACTCCATAATAAAGAGAACTCCACAAATTCCCAGAATATAGAAAGGGCACCCCAAACGCAGCAATATAACCAAGATGAAGAGACAGAGGAATACCCAGCAGGTAAAGGAACTGGAGAAATGCCTACCAAACCAAACCAAAGAGGAGGATATAGGGAATCTACCTGAGAAAGAATTCTGAATATTGATAGTAAAAATGATCCAAAATCTTGAAATAAAAATGGAATCACAGATAAATAGCCTGGAGACAAGGATTGAGAAGATGCAAGAAAGGTTGAACAAGGACCTAGAAGAAATAAAAAAGAGTCAATATATAACGAATAATGCAATAAATGAGATCAGAAACACTCTGGAGGCAACAAATAGTATAATAAATAATGGAGGCAGAAGATAGGATTAGTGAAATAGAAGATAGAATGGTAGAAATAAATGAATCAGCGAGGAAAAAAGAAAAACGAATTAAAAGAAATGAGGACAACCTCAGAGACCTCCAGGACAATATGAAATGCTCCAACATCCGAATTATAGGAGTCCCAGGAGAAGAAGACAAAAAGAAAGACCATGAGAAAATTCTTGAGGAGATAATAGTTGAAAACTTCCCTAAAATGGGGAAGGAAATAATCACCCAAGTCCAAGAAACCCAGAGAGTTCCAAACAGGATAAACCCAAGGTGAAACACCTCAAGACATATATTAATTAAATTAACAAAGACCAAACACAAAGAACAAATATTAAAAGCAGCAAGGCAAAAACAACAAACAACACACAAGGGGATTCCCATAAGGATAACTGCAGATCTTTCAATATAAACTCTTCAGGCCAGGAGGGAATGGCAAGACATACTTAAAGTGATGAAAGAAAATAACCTACAGCCCAGATTACTGTACCCAGCAAGGATCTCATTCAAATATGAAGGAGAAATAAAAAGCTTTACAGACAAGCAAAAGCTGAGAGAATTCAGCACCACCAAACCAGCTCTCCAACAAATACTTAAGGATATTCTCTAGACAGGAAACACAAAAGGGCATATAAACCCGAACACAAAACAATAAAGTAAATGTCAATGGGATCACACTTAACAAAAATTATCTTAAACATAAATGGGTTGAATGCCCCAACCAAAAGGCAAAGACTGGCTGAATGGATACGAAAACAAGATCCCTATATATGCTGCCTACAAGAGACCCACCTCAAAACAACGGACACATACAGACTGAAAGTGAAGGGCTAGAAAAAGATATTCCACACAAATAGAGACCAAAAGAAAGCAGGAGTAGCAATACTCATCTCCAATAACATAGACTTTAAAACAAAGGCTGTGAAAAGAGACAAAGAAGGCCACTACATAATGATCAAAGGATCAATCCAAGAAGAAGATATAACAATTATAACTATATATGCACCTAACATAGGAGCACCGCAATATGTAAGACAAATGCTAACAAGCATGAAAGGGGAAATTAACAATAACAAAATAATAGTGGGAGACTTTAATACCCCACTCACACCTATGGACAGATCAACTAAACAGAAAATTAACAAAGAAATGCAAACTTTAAATGATACAATAGACCAGTTAGACCTAATTGATATCTATCGGACATTTCACCCCAAAACAATGAATTTCACCTTTTCCTCAAGTGCTCACGGAACCTTTTCCAGGATAGATCACATCCTGGGCCATAAATCTAACCTTGATAAATTCAAAAAAGTCGAAATCATTCCAAGCATCTTTTCTGACCATAAAGCACTAAGATTAGATCTCAATTACAGGAGAAAAACTATTAAAAATCCTAACATATGGAGGCTGAACAACACGCTTCTGAATAACCAACAAATCACAGAAGAAATCAAAAAATAAATCAAATTACACATAGAAACGAATGAAAATGAAAACACAACAACCCAAAACCTGTGGGACACTACAAAAGCAGTGCTTAGAGGAAAGTTCATAGCAATATAGGCATACCTCAAGAAACAAGAAAAAAGTCAAATAAATCACCTAACTCTACACCTAAAGGAACTAGAAAAGGAAGAAATGGAGAACACCAGAGTTAGTAGAAGGAAAGAAATCTTAAAAATTAGGGCAGAAATAAATGCAAAAGAAACAAAAGAGACCATAGCAAAAATCAACAAAGCAAAAAGCTGGTTCTTTGAAAGGATAAATAAAATTGACAAACCATTAGCCAGACTCATCAAGAAACAAAGGGAGAAGAATAAAATCAATAAAATTAGAAATGAAAATGGAGAGATCACAACAGACAGCACAGAAATACAAAGGATCATAAGAGACTACTATCAGCAATTATATGCCAATAAAATGGACAATGTGGAAGAAATGGACAAATTCTTAGAAAAGTACAACTTTCCAAAACTGAACCAGGAAAAAATAGAAAATCTTAACAGACCCATCACAAGAATGGAAATTGAAACTGTAATCAGAAATCTTCCAGCAAACAAAAGCCCAGGTCCAGACGGCTTCACAGCTGAATTCTACCAAAAATTTAGAGAAGAGCTAACACCTATCCTACTCAAACTCTTCCAGAAAATTGCAGAGGAAGGTAAACTTCCAAACTCATTCTATGAGGCCACCATCACCCTAATACCAAAACCTGACAAAGATGCCACAGAAAAAGAAAACTACAGGCTAATATCACTGATGAACATAGATGCAAAAATCCTTAACAAAATTCTAGCAATCAGAATCCAACAACACATTAAAAAGATCATACACCATGACCAAGTGGGCTTTATCCCAGGGATGCAAGAATTCTTCAATATCCGCAAATCAATCAATGTAATTCACCACATTAACAAATTGAAAAATAAAAGCCATATGATTATCTCAATAGATGCAGAGAAGGCCTTTGACAAAATTCAACATCCATTTATGATAAAAACTCTTCAGAAAGCAGGAATAGAAGGAACATACCTCAACATAACAAAAGCTATATATGACAAACCCACAGTAAACATTATCCTCAATGGTGAAAAATTGAAACCATTTCCCCTAAAGTCAGGAACAAGACAAGGGTGCTCACTTTCACCACTACTATTCAACATAGTTTTGGAAGTTTTGGCCACAGCAAACAGAGCAGAAAAAGAAATAAAAGGAATCCAAATTGGAAAAGAAGAAGTAAAACTCTCATTGTTTGCAGATGACATGATCCTCTACATAGAAAACCCTAAAGACTCCACCAGAAAATTACTAGAGCTAATCAATGAATATAGTAAAGTTGCAGGATATAAAATCAACACTCAGAAATCCCTTGCATTCCTATACACCAATAATGAGAAAGTAGAAAAGAAATTAAGGAAACAATTCCATTCACCATTGCAATGAAAAGAATAAAATACTTAGGAATATACCTACCTAAAGAAACTAAGGACCTACATATCGAAAACTATAAAACACTGATGAAAGAAATCAAAGAGGACACTAACAGATGGAGAAATATACCATGTTCATGGATCGGAAGAATCAATATAGTGAAAATGAGTATACTACCCAAAGCAATCTACAGATTCAATGCAATTCCTATCAAGCTACCAGCGGTATTTTTCACAGAGCTAGAACAAATAATTTCAATATTTGTATGGAATTACAAAGAACCTCGAATAGCCAAAGCAATCTTGAGAAAGAAGAATGGAACTGGAGGAATCAACTTGCCTGACTTCAGGCTCTACTACAAAGCCACAGTCATCAAGACAGTATGGTACTGGCAAAAAGACAGAAATATAGATCAATGGAACAAAATAGAAAGCCCAGAGATAAATCCACACACCTGTGGACACCTTATCTTCAACAAAGGAGGCAAGAATATACAATGGATTAAAGACAATCTCTTTAACAAGTGGTGCTGGGGAAACTGGTCAACCACTTGTAAAAGAATGAAACTAGATCACTTTCTAACACCACACACAAAAATAAACTCAAAATGGATTAAAGATCTAAACCTAAGACCAGAAACTATAAAACTCCTAGAGGAGAACATAGGCAAAACACTCTCAGACATAAATCACAGCAGGATCCTCTATGACCCACCTCCCAGAATACTGGAAATAAAAGCAAAAATAAACAAATGGGATCTAATTAAAATTAAAAGCTTCTGCACAACAAAGGAAACTATAGGTAAGGTGAAAAGACAGCCTTCTGAATGGGAGAAAATAATAGCAAATGAAGTAACTGACAAACAACTAATCTCAAAAATATACAAGCAACTTATGCAGCTCAACTCCAGAAAAATAAACAACCCAATCAAAAAATGGGCCAAAGAACTAAATAGGCATTTCTCCGAAGAAGACATATGGATGGCTAACAAACACATGGAAAGATGCTCAACATCACTCATTATCAGAGAAATGCAAATCAAGACCACAATGAGGTACCATTCCACACCAGTCAGAATGGCTGCGATCCAAAAGTCTGCAAGCAATAAATGCTGGAGAGGGTGTGGAGAAAAGGGAACCCTCTTACACTGTTGGTGGGAATGCAAACTAGTACAGCCACTATGGAGAACAGTGTGGAGATTCCTTAAAAAATTGCAAATAGAGCTGCCTTATGACCCAGCAATCCGACTGCTGGGCATACACACTGAGGAAACCAGAATTGAAAGAGACACATGTACCCCAGTGTTCATTGCAGCACTGTTTATAATAGCCAGGACATGGAAACAACCTAGATGTCCATCAACAGATGAATGGATAAGAAAGCTGTGGTACATATACACAATGGAGTATTACTCAGCCATTAAAAAGAATACATCTGAATCAGTTCTAATGAGATGGATGAAACTCGAGCCGATTATACAGAGTGAAGTACGCCAGAAAGAAAAACACCAATACAGTATACTGACACATATATACGGAATTTAGAAAGATGGTAATGATGACCCTGTATGAAAGACAGCAAAAGAGACACAGATGTATAGAAAGGACTTTTGGACTCTGAGGGAGAGGGCGAGGGTGGGATGATTTGGGAGAATGGCATTGAAACATGTATACTATCATGTAAGAAACGAAGTGCCAGTCTATGTTCGATACGGGGTACAGGATGCTTGGGGCTGGTGCATGGGGATGATCCAGAGAGATGATGTGGGGTGGGAGGTGGGAGGGGATTCAGGATTGGGAGCTCATATACACCTGTGGTGGATTTGTGTCAATGTACGGCAAAACCAATACAGTACTGTAAAGTAAAATAAAGTAAAAATTAAAAAAAGAAGAAAAAGAATATAATCAATCTGAAAAAAAAAAAGAAAGAAAACTGACCTTTTCCAGTGGCCACTGCTGAGTTTTCCAAATTTACTGGCATATTAAATGCAACACTTTCACAGCATCACCTTTTAGGATTAGAAATAGCTCAGCTGGAATTCCATCACCTCCACTAGCTTTGTTCATAGTGGTGCTTCCTAAGGTCCACTTAACTTCACACTCCAGGATGCCTGGTTCTAGGTGAGTGAACACACCGTTGTGGTTATCCGGGTCATTAAGACTTTTATTTTGTATAGCTCTTCTGTGTATTCTTGCCATTTCTTCTTAATCTCTTCTGCTTCTCTTAATTCCATACCATTTCTTTTATTGTGCCCATCTTTGCATGAAATGTTCCCTTGGTATCTCCAATTTTCTTGAAGAGATCTCTAGTCTTTCCCATTCTATTATTTTCCTTGATTTGTCTGCATTGCTCACTTAAGACTTTCTTATCTTTCCCTGCCATTCTTTGGAACTCTGCATTCAGATGGGTATATCTTTCCTTTTCTCCTTTGCCTTTCGCTTCTCTTCTTTTCTCAGCTATTTCTAAGGCCTCCTCGGACAACCATTTTGCCTTTTTTCATTTCTTTTACTTGGGGATGGTCTTGACTACTGCCTCCTGTACAATGTCACGAACCTCTGTTCATAGTTTTTCAGGCACTCTGTCTGTCAGATCTAATCCCTTAAAGCTATTAATCACTTTCACTGTATAATTGTAAGGGATTTGATTTAGGTCATACCTGAATGGCCTAGTAGTTTTCTCTATTTTCTTCAATTTAAGCCTAAATTTCACAATAAGAACCTGATGAGCTGAGCCACAGTTAGCCCCAGGTCTTGTTTTTGCTGACAGTATAGAGCTTCTTCATCTTTGGCTGCAAAGAATATAATTAATCTGATTTTGGTACTGACCATCTGGTGATGTCCATGTGCAGAGTCATCTCTTGTGTTGCTTCATTTTGCACTCCAAGGCCAAATTTGCCTGATACTCCAGGTATCTCTTGCCTTCCTACTTTTGCATTCCAATCCCCTATGATGAAAAGAACATCTCTTTTTTTGGTGTTAATTCTAGAAGGTCTTGTAGGTCTTCATAGAACCATTCAACCTTCACTTTTTTGGCATTAGTGGTTGAGGCATAGCCTTGGATTACTGTGATGTTGAATTGTTTGCCTTGGGAACAAATGGAGATCATTCTGTTATTTTTGAGATTGCACTCAAGTACTGCATTTCAGACTCTTTTGTTGACTATGAGGGCTACTCCATTCCTTCTAAGGGATTCTTGCCCACAGTAGTAGATATAATGGTCATTTGAATTAAATTTGTCCATTCCTGTCCATTTTAGTTCACTGATTCCTAAAATGTTGATGTTCACTCTCACCATTTCCTACTTGACCAAATCCAATTTACCTCGATTCACAGACCTAACATTTCAGGTTCCTATGCAATATTGTTCTTTGCAGCATTGGACTTTACTACCAGATATATCTACTACTGGGCATCATTTTCTCTTTGGTCCAGCCTCTTCATTCTTTCTAGAGCTTTCTCTGCTCTTCCCCAAGAATACTGGACATGTCCTGACCGAGGGGCCTCATCTTCCAGTGTCATATATTTTTGCCTTTTCATACTGTCCCTGGGGTTCTCGAGGGAGCAATACTGGAGTGGTTTGCCATTTCTTTCTCTTTTTATTACAATCTTATTTTTCCTTCCTGTGTCTACTTATTTCTAAATTACCATTAGATTCATTTTAATATTTTATTTGTATCAAACATATGAATGTCAAATACACACCCTCAAAAATAATAAGCAATTGGGGGGGAAATATATTTATACCTGCACCTAAAGAGACAATACTGCAAAAGTGTATATCAAGAACAAGAAAGAAGATGGAATTAACTCTCAAACTACTCAAAATGAATGATTTTCACATTCATTTGCTTGTTGCATGCCAATAAACATATCTCAAATATTTGGTCATTGCCAACTAATAAAGCCCTAAGTTAAAAGCACTATATAAATGCTTTTTTATTATAAATTTATTTAGTTTAATTGAAGGTTAATTACTTTTTAATATTGTATTGGTTTTTGCCATGCATCAATATGAATCCGCCACAGGTATACACGTTTTCCCCATCCTGAACCCCCTCCCTCCTCCCTCCCCATGTCATCCCTCTAGGTCATCCCAGTGCACCAGCCCCAAGCATCCAGATTCATGCATCGAATCTGGACTGGCGATTCGTTTCATATATGATATTATACCTGTTTCAATGCCATTCTCCCAAATCATCCCACCCTCGCCCTCTCTCTCAGAGTCCAAAAGACTGTTCTATACATTTGTGTCTCTTTCGCTGTCTTGCATATAGGGTTATCGTTACCATCTTTCTAAATTCCATATATATGTGTCAGTATATTGTATTGGTGTTTTTCTTTCTGGCGTACTTCACTCTGTATAATCGGCTCCAGTTTCATACACCTCATTAGAACTGATTCAAATGTATTCTTTTTAATGGCTGAGTAATACTCAATTGTGTATATGTACCACAGCTTTCTTACCAATTCGTCTGCTGATGGACATCTAGGTTGCTTCTATGTCCTGGTTATTATAAACAGTGCTGTGATGAACATTGGGGTACGCTTGTCTCTTTCAATTCTGGTTTCTTAAAAGCAGAAGCTCTTAAGTTTAATTAGGTCCCATTTGTTTATTTTTGCTTTTATTTCCAGTATTCTGGGAGGTGGGTCATAGAGGATCCTGCTGTGATTTATGTTGGAGAGTGTTTTGCCTATGTTCTCCTCTAGGAGTTTTATAGTTTCTGGTCTTAGGTTTAGATCTTTAATCCATCTTGAGTTTATTTTTGTGTATGGTGTTAGAAAGTGTTCTAGTTTCATTCTTTTACAAGTGGTTGACCAGTTTCCCCAGCACCACTTGTTAAAGAGATTGTCTTTAATCCATTGTATATTCTTGCCTTCTTTGCCAAAGATAAGGTGTCCATAGGTGTGTAGATTTATCTCTGGGCTTTCTATTTTGTTCCATTGATCTATATTTCTGTCTTTTTGCCAGTACCATACTGTCTTGATGACTGTGGCTTTGTAGTAGAGCCTGAAGTCAGGCAGGTTGATTCCTCCAGTTCCATTCTTCTTTCTCAAGATTGCTTTGGCTATTCAAGGATTTTTTTTATTTCCATACAAATATTGAAATTATTTGTTCTAGCTCTGTGAAAAATACCGCTGGTAGCTTGATGGGGATTGCATTTAATCTATAGATTGCTTTGGGTAGTATATTCATTTTCTTTATATTGATTCTTCCAATCCATGAACATGGTATATTTCTTCATCTATTAGTGTCCTCTTTGATATCTTTCATCAGTGTTTCATAGTTTTCGATATATAGGTCTTTAGTTTCTTTAGGTAGATATATTCCTAAGTATTTTATTCTTTTTGTTGCAATGGTGAATGGAATTGTTTCCTTAATTTCTCTTTCTGTTTTCTCATTCTTAGTGTATACGAATGCAAGGGATTTCTGAGTGTTGATTTTATATCCTGCAACTTTACTATATTCATTGATTAGCTCTAGTAATTTTCTGGTGGAGTCTTTAGGGTTTTCTATGTAGAGGATCATGTCATCTGCAAACAATGAGAGTTTTACTTCTTCTTTTCCAATTTGGATTCCTTTTATTTCTTTTTCTGCTCTGTTTGCTGTGGCTAAAACTTCCAAAACTATGTTGAATAGTAGTGGTGAAAGTGGGCGCCCTTGTCTTGTTCCTGACTTTAGAGGAAATGGTTTCAATTTTTCACCATTGAGGATAATATTTGCTGTGGATTTGTCATATATAGCTTTTATTATGTTGAGGTACGTTCTTTCTATGCCTGCTTTCTGGAGAGTTTTTATCATAAATGGATGTTGGATTTTGTCAAAGGCTTTCTCTGCATCTATTAACATAATTATATGGTTTTTATTTTTCAATTTGTTAATGTGGTATATTATATTAATTGATTTGTGGATATTGAAGAATCCTTGCATCTCTGGGATAAAGCCCACTTGGTCATGGTGTATGATCTTTTTAATGTGTTGTTGGATTCTGATTGCTAGAATTTTGTTAAGGATTTTTGCATCTATGTTCATCAGTGATATTAGCCTGTAGTTTCCTTTTTTTTGTGGCATCTTTGTCAGGTTTTGGTATTAGGGTGATGGTGGCCTCACAGAATGAGTTTGGAAGTTTACCTTTGCAATTTTCTGGAAGAGTTTGAGTAGGATAGGTGTTAGCTCTTCTCTAAATTTTTGGTAGAATTCAGCTGTGAAGCCGTCTGGACCTGGGCTTTTGTTTGCTGGAAGATTTCTGAATACAGTTTCAATTTCCATGCTTATGATGAGTCTGTTAAGATTTTCCCAGGTATTCTGAATATTCAAGAACTTACTGCCTTAGAGGGACTTCCCTATAGCTCAGATGGTAAAGAATGGACCTGCAATGCAGGAGAGCCGGGTTCAATCCCTGGGTCAGGAAGATCCCTGGGAGAAGGAAATGGCAACCCACTCCAGTATTCTTGCGTGGAGAATTCCATGGGCAGAGGAGCCTGGCGGGCTACAGTCTATGGGGTCACAAAGAGTCACCCAGGAGTAAGCAACTAACACACACTATCTTAAGGAGGTTGATGAAGATCCAGAAGCAGCAACCATAGACTTTAGAAGAAAATACTTTCTATCTTGTGTTCTTAGAGCCTACTGTTTAAATATTTAATTATTTAAAGCTAATAAATAAGAAGCTATTATTTCCTTTTAAAATCTCTTTTTAAGGAAGATAGGACATCTCTGATCCTATCAACAATCCTATCCTTGTTGATAGGATCAGAGGAAGATATGCCAATGAAAGGGTTTTCAAGTTACTAAAGGGTTTTCAAGTTTTGCAAAAAAAAAATAAATAAATAAGGAATAGATCGTGTATAACTAAATCACTTTGCTGTATACCTAAAACTAACAACATTATTAACTATATGCCAATATTTTAAAAAGGCGAAAAGGAATAGCCAAGAGGCATCAAGAATTCACAATGGGCTCTATTACACACACACATTTTTTTTTTACTTTATTTTATATACATCTTAGTATTAACACTATATTTAATAATATATAAAGTGAATACCAAAAAAAAAATAGTACTAGCTTCATTTAATAAATAATTCACCTTCCTCACTGCCCAGCAATCTGTTATAAAGCAGATTTCATATTGATTGGCTTTGTTTTGGTGCTCTGTCTTTTGTTCGATTGACTCGTGTATCCATTCATGAGCTGAAGAGTCTTAATTACTAAGGCTTGTAAAGAAATCCTTATAAAGTAGGTCCAATTCGGCCAACACGCCCCCCTCCTTCGGCTGCAGGTGTATCTTGATTTATACCAACCCCTTCTGTCAGACACAGAGTTCTGAATTATATTTTGTCATGAAATTTATATTGGGGTTTTATTAGAAATTTGCTGTGTATAGACACATATTTGGGGAATACTAACGTTATCATTCCTAAAAGTCTTATTGGAATAATGATTACTCCTATGAAAAGGCTTAGTGCAATTCATTTCTTTATATTTTTTATGGCTACCAATAAAATGTATATTTTATCCAATAAAAAAGTAAAGTAAAATATCTCTTTTCAAACTGCCCCAATGTTTCATATGCCATTTACAGAATAATTATATAATGATAATAAAATACTAGAAAAATTTTCATGTTGAGTGACCTATTTTATGTATAGTGTTTAGATTTTTACATTAAAAATGAAAGTTATGTTCATCTCTTAGTATATGACACTGTATTTCTTTAGACAGGTTCCCCTGTCCTATTAAAATAGTTTTTAAATTATAAAAGATTTATTATACCCAACTTTTTATAAATATTATTATATAAAGACAGGTATGTGTGTGTGTGCACACACAATTTGAACCCTCTGATTAAAATATAAACCATATACATAAATCTTATAAACACATTAAAATATTGAAAAAAATCCCAAAAATAACTAAAATGCCATTTTGCCAAACTATTTCCAAGTTGTCTCTCAGCAAAGAAATGTGGAATTCCTGCCAATCTCTTCCAGCTAGTCTGTCTTTAAACAATACTAGGGACTGACAACAATTTTCAACTAACAGATTTAGCCCGTCTAGTGTCCTGGGTCTAGAATGTTAAGAATTAAAAGTGGTAACTGCACAGCTTGAGCTGTGATGCTCTGGGGATGGAGGCTGCAAGCAGACCACTGGCCAACAGTCTCTAAACAAATGGGGTGGCAGCAAGTTTTCGCATATGAAAATGTCTGATAAACTACATTTCAAGCTCTTTATTGATTCAAAAGAGAATCCATATTCACCATTCATTGTTGGGTAAAGTGTCTCAAAAAAGTGTTGACAGAGCCTCAAACTGTGAATCTAGGTCCAAAACAAGTATTTAAGATTTCAGCACAGAGTAGTTCTTATTATTAATACCCTTGAGTCGAATAGGCAAGTGATTTTTTCAGAATAATTTGCGGAAAGTTCAATTTGATCTTTATTTGGACACAAACAATCCTTCAGTCCCATAGTTGGCTGTGAAATAAACAGCTTTCCCTGAGTTATTGGTGAAGGGCTAGCAAAATCCAACCACCTCATCTCTCCATCTGCCTCTGTGTTGACAATGAACTGATCTATGCACAACGCATGACTCCAGCAAAGCTGTCTGTTCAAAGAATAGAATGGTATCTGCAAGAAACAATGAAGCAATTACTGAAACTGAGCACTAAAAACTGTCACCAGTATCCACAATAATAAAGTTTTAAACTCAAAAAGATGTTAAAAAAAAAAAAAAAGACACCTAAAAATGATTCTGGTTTGGTCCCAGTGTGGCTGTGAAAGACTATTGTCTATTATATACTGATTCACTGACAACTGGAGGGAAAAAATATATAAATTCCAACAATTATGATGTTAATAATAATTTCATTTGCAGCAACATTCAAGAAGTTGATTAGATGATCCTAATGGGTGATTTAAAGTGAAAGGAAAAACACCCTTAGCATAATTTAATAAGTTCTTCAGACTGAAGCATATTCAAGAGTTTCATGAAAGACCTTCTCATGGCCTTTTAATAGCTCTTTCCAGTTCCAATTAACTTGTTAAATGCCAATTCTCATTACCTCATCAGAAATCTAAAGCCAGCTCTTTCTGATTAAGTCATTAAATGACCATTAACAGCACAATGCCTAGTAAGTATTTATGGACAGTCCAACACATATAAGCAGCTCATAATTTTTCATGCCAATAGAACGGAAAAGCTTGAGTTTTTTTCCAGTTAATTAAAAAAAAAAATCAGAAATCCCTTCATCTTTGGGATACATGAGGTTATATTTACCTAACACATCACCCTGCCTAATTGTTTAGATTAGCATAACCTTTTTGTAGCCCCTCAACAGAGAGTACAGAAATGTTGATTAACAGAGAATACATTTGCATGAAAAAGCCAGGTTGGTACTGAAGAAATCAGAAGGCACATGTCAAGTGTGAGCTGTGGCACCTGCCAATGTGATGAGTAAAGTCATCCCCATCATGAGTTACTCCAGTGTCTGCAGACTTCTCCGATGGGCAAGCACCACACTGACAAGCACTGCCAATGTCAATCCCACTCTAACACTCACTGTCTACACAAATCTGCCTGCAATCTTCATTTCCCCACCTGCCCTCGAGGACTGGACAAGCCTGGCCCAAGGGACCAATGAGCACACCCAGGGGTCTGGTTCAAAATTCAGGGTGTGCGTACCTTCTCAAGACAGAGGACACCCACCCACTGAACTGTTCACAGGTCAGCTCGACCACATCCCTCCTTGGACTTGAATTTCTTGCATCTGTGAGTAACCTCAAATCCAAGAGAGTGACTCAATCTGCAGAGAAGGATCCACAGCTTCCCAAAACTTCTTTGCTTACAATGTTATACAGACTCCTGTGAATCGAATTTCTATGTACCTTTTCTCCATGAAGTCTTACAGACATTATCATTGAGAAAACAAATTAAAACAAGATCAACAAAAACTACCACTTAACTTACAGTTATAGATTACTATATTGAAGCAAAGGAATTATTAAGTTTCAGTCTCTTCCACAAATCAGATAAATTGCTAAAGCTTATTTCAATGAATATGTTACTAATAACACTTGTTTTTTTAGTCGAAACAGAGTTGACTTACATTGCTGTGTAAATTTCTGCTGTACAACATAGTGCTTCAGTTATACACACACACACACACACACACATATATCCTTTTATATATTATTTTCATTATGGTTTATCACAGAATATTTAGTGTAGTTCCTTATGCTATAACAGTAGAACCTTATTGCTATTCATCCTACATCTATTTTAATATTTTTATGGACTCAGAAGCTTGTAATATATGAAGTTCTGTCAACTACTTCTTGAGATGCTAGGGTTGGTTCTGCTTAGAATTATACCTCTAATCAGAGGCAGCCAAATTTAAGATTTGACTGTGAAACAAAAAAAGAATTGCAATGCTAGTGCATCTCTGTATTTTCCAATTGAGAGCTTATATCAGCAAACAGGAACAAATACTGCAGCGTCACATTCATATCAATGGTTTAGTGAAGATAGGGTATTATTTTTTTAAAAAAATGTTATCAGACTCTGCCTATTTATCCCTACCTCTTACAACACAGTATGTGGCACAAAATGGGTTCCTTAAATCTCTGCCAATCTCCACCCACACATTCTACAAACTTGCAGGGAATTTCCCTGATTAAATGCTCCTTGAGGTATTCTTGCTGCTGTTCAGCTGCTAAGTCATGTCCAACTCTCTCCACCTCATGGATGGCATGCAACACACCAGGCTTCCTTGTCCTTCACTATCTCCCAGAGTTGACAGTATTTTTAACTTATTCTAAATCATCACAGTATTTAAATGCTCAGTTTATAACTCTATCTATTCATATTTTAAAAATACGGCTTATATAAGTTTTATAGTGATATTTTATGTGTATGTGTGTGCTAACTCACTTCAGTTGTGTCTAACTCTTTGGGACCCCATGGACTGAGCTCACCAGGCTCCTCTATCCTTGGGATTCTCCAGGCAAGAACACTGGAGTGGGTTGCCATTTCCTCCTCCAGGGGATCTTCCCAACCCAGGGGTGCAACCCAAGTCTCTTACGTCTCCTGCACTAGCGGGTAGGTTTACCATTAGCACCATCTTATGTTCTCAAATTATCTCATGCTTACATTTTTTTTTTTTATTTTTTTTTTTTCTGTATAATTTTTTTTTTAAACATTTTTCTTTTTTTTTTTTTTAATTTTAAAATCTTTAATTCTTACATGCATTCCCAAACATGAACCCCCCCTCCCACCTCCCTCTCCATAACATCTTTCTGGGTCATCCCCATGCACCAGCCCCAAGCATGCTGCATCCTGCGTCAGACATAGACTGGCGATTCAATTCACATGATAGTATACATGTTAGAATGTCATTCTCCCAAATCATCCCACCTCTCCTCTCCTCTGAGTCCAAAAGTCCGTTATACACATCTGTGTCTCTTTCCTGTCTTGCATACAGGGTCGTCATTGCCATCTTCCTAAATTCCATATATATGTGTTAGTATACTGTATTGGTGTTTTTCTTTCTGGCTTACTTCACTCTGTATAATCGGCTCCAGTTTCATCCATCTCATCAGAACTGATTCAAATGAATTCTTTTAACTGCTGAGTAATACTCCATTGTGTATATGTACCAAAGCTTTCTTATCCATTCATCTGCTGATGGACATCTAGGTTGTTTCCATGTCCTGGCTATTATAAACAGTGCTGCGATGAACATTGGGGTACATGTGTCTCTTTCAATTCTGGTTTCCTCGGTGTGTATGCCCAGAAGTGGGATTGCTGGGTCATAAGGTAGTTCTATTTGCAATTTTTAAGGAATCTCCACACTGTTCTCCATAGTGGCTGTACTAGTTTGCATTCCCACCAACAGTGTAGGAGGGTTCCTTTTCTCCACACCCTCGCCAGCATTTATTGCTTGCAGATTTTTGGATCGCAGCCATTCTGACTGGTGTGAAGTGGTACCTCATTGTGGTTTTGATTTGCATTTCTCTAATAATGAGTGATGTTGAGCATCTTTTCATGTGTTTGTTAGCCATCCGTATGTCTTCTTTGGAGAAATGTCTATTTAGTTCTTTGGCCCATTTTTTGATTGGGTCGTTTATTTTCTGGAGTTGAGCTGCAGAAGTTGCTTGTATATTTTGAGATTAGTTGTTTGTCAGTTGCTTCATTTGCTATGATTTTCTCCCATTCAGAAGGCTGTCTTTTCACCTTGCTTATATTTTCCTTTGTTGTGCAGAAGCTTTTAATTTTAATTAGATCCCATTTGTTTATTTTTGCTTTTATTTCCAGAATTCTGGGAGGTGGATCATAGAGGATCCTGCTGTGATTTATGTCTGAGAGTGTTTTGCCTATGTTCTCCTCTAGGAGTTTTATAGTTTCTGATCTTACATTTAGATCTTTAATCCATTTTGAGTTTATTTTTGTGTGCGGTGTTAGAAAGTGATCTAGTTTCATTCTTTTACAAGTGGTTGACCAGTTTTCCCAGCACCACTTGTTAAAGAGATTGTCTTTACTCCATTGTATATTCTTGCCTCCTTTGTCAAAGATAAGGTGTCCATATGTGTGGATTTATCTCTGGGCTTTCTATTTTGTTCCATTGATCTATATGTCTGTCTTTGTGCCAGTACCATACTGTCTTGATGACTGTGGCTTTGTAGTAGAGCCTGAAGTCAGGCAAGTTGATTCCTCCAGTTCCATTCTTCTTTCTCAAGATTGCTTTGGCTATTCGAGGTTTTTTGTATTTCCATACAAATCTTGAAATTATTTGTTCTAGTTCTGTGAAAAATGTGGCTGGTAACTTGATAGGGATTGCATTGAATTTGTAAATTGCTTTGGGTAGTATACTCATTTTCACTATATTGATTCTTCCAATCCATGAACATGGTATATTTCTCCATCTATTAGTGTCCTCTTTGATTTCTTTCATCAGTGTTTTATAGTTTTCTATATATAGGTCTTTAGTTTCTTTAGGTAGATCAACAAAATTCTAGCAATCAGAATCCAACAACACATTAAAAGATCATACACCATGACCAAGTGGGCTTTATCCCAGGGATGCAAGGATTCTTCAATATCCGCAAATCAATCAATGTAATTCACCACATTAACAAATTGAAAATAAAAACCATATGATTATCTCAATAGATGCAGAGAAGGCCTTTGACAAAATTCAGCATCCATTTATGATAAAAACTCTCCAGAAAGCAGGAATAGAAGGAACATATCTCAACATAATAAAAGCTATCTATGACAAACCCATAGCAAACATTATCCTCAATGGTGAAAAATTGAAAGCATTTCCCCTAAAGTCAGGAACAAGACAAGGGTGTCCACTTTCACCGCTACTATTCAACATAGTTCTGGAAGTTTTGGCCACAGCAATCAGAGCAGAAAAGAAATAAAAGGAATCCAAATTGGAAAAGAAGAAGTAAAACTCTCACTGTTTGCAGATGACATGATCCTCTACATGGAAAACCCTAAAGACTCCACCAGAAAATTACTAGAACTAATCAATGAATATAGTAAAGTTGCAGGATATAAAATCAACACACAGAAATCCCTTGCATTCCTATACACGAATAATGAGAAAGTAGAAAAGAAATTAAGGAAACAATTCCATTCACCATTGCAACGAAAAGAATAAAATACTTAGGAATATATCATGCTTACATTTTAAAAAATTTCTCTAACTATACAATCCAAGGAAAGAAAAGATTTCCCCCCTTTTGTCCTTCAGTATCTTTTCACTTATCTTTGTTTAGATAAGCAAAAAAGAAACACCAGCAGTTGCATTTGAATTGGCTTCTTTTGTCCTCTGAGGTCAGTTCAGTTCCGTAGAGTTCAGTCGCCCAGTCATGTCCGACACTTTGCGACCCCATGAATCGCAACATGCCAGGCCTCCCCGTCCATCACCAACTCCCGGAGTTCACTCAGACTCACGTCCATCGAGTCGGTGATGCCATCCAGCCATCTCATCCTCTGTCGTCCCTTCTCCTCCTGTCCTCAATCCCTCCCAGCATCAGGGTCTTTTCCAATGAGTCAACTCTTCACATGAGGTGGCCAAAGTACTGGAGTTTCAGCTTTAGCATCATTCCTTCCAAAGAAATCCCAGGACTAATCTCCTTTAGAATGGACTGCTTGGATCTCCTTGCAGTCCAAGGGACTCTCAAGAGTCTTCTTCAACACCAACACCACAGTTCAAAAGCATCAATTCTTCGGCACTCAGCTTTCTTCACAGTCCAACTCTCACATCCATACATAACCACAGGAAAAACCATAGCCTTGACTAGACGGACCTTTGTTGGCAAAGTAATGTCTCTGCTTTTGACTATGCTATCTTGGTTGGTCATAACTTTCCTTCCAAGGAGTAAGCGTCTTTTAATTTCATGGCTGCAATCACCATCTGCAGTGATTTTGGAGCCCCCAAAAATAAAGTCTGACACTGTTTCCCCATCTATTTGCCATGAAGTGATGGGACCAGATGCCATGAGGTCAATTCCCTGTAAATTTGAACCAAAGGATGAAACAGAGTAACTTTGATTTTCTTTTAGCCCCATGAATGCAAACTCCTCCATTATCGATTTTAACTACCTATTTTTACATGTTGATTACTGCCCCCCAAATCCATACCAGCTTCAATTTCTCCATAGTCCTCTCTCTGCACATGAACATTTAGCTACCTGCCAGACATCTCCAGGTGTCTTGTACAGTCTAAGGGTGAACTCATCAAATTTCTCCCCAGTATGGTTGCCCCAGGCTCTTAGTGGTGGTCCCTCCACTTACGTAGCTCAAGTTTGAACCTGTGCCATCTCATGTGCCTTCCCTCTCTCATTTTCTGACCTGAATCAACCTCTATGTCTCCTTCTATTTCTTATATTACTCCTCATTCTATTCCTGATATTGCCTGATCCTGATTATTTCTCACTTGAGTTACTGCAGTGTCTCCCAGCTAGTCTCTCTAATTCTACCCCTGCAGGGTAGAACTTATAACCTGCTCTCCACAGTGGCCAGCATAATCTATCTAAACCTAAATTTGTTCAGTAACTCTTCCAGTGAAGTCTTTCATAATCTGACCATAAATTCTCCCCTGTCATACTGGGCCTTCAAGAATCTGGGCACCGCCTACCTCTCCCTCTAACCTCTACACTCCCCGCCTCTTGAAAAGGCCTTCTTACTTTGTTCACCTAACATGTACCTATCTCTTAAGACTAGTCTCGAAACTTAGCTCTTCCAGTGCTTTCATGGCCCTCAGGCGTGTGAGCAAGATTAGCCATCCCTCCTATAACCTACGTGTGCTTAGTCACTTAGCTGGTCCGACTCTGTGTGGCCCTATGAACTGTAGCCTGCCAGGGTCCTCTATCCATGGAATTTCCCAGGCAATAACACTGGACTGGGGTGCCATTTCCTTCCCCAGAGGGTATCCCCAACCCAGGGATAAACCTGAGTTTCTTGGATCTTCTACACTGGCAGGCAGATTCTTTAACACTAGTGCCACCTGGAAAGCCATCCTTCCTATAACTAACCTACCTACCCAGACCCATATTGCTGTCCCTATATTTAGCCTGTGAGCTCCTTTAGGGCAGGGCTTACAACTTAACATTTATATCCCCAGCTCATAATCCAGTGCTTCTCGGGAGGTAGCCTTCAATTAATATTGAAGAATGAATGAACATATGGAGCTCAAACGTGAGAGCTAAAGATCTTTATCAGAAAATGAAAGTCAACCATCCTAGCTGCTATTTAATAAAGAAGGTCCTCCTACTACATTCCCTAGGGCAAATCTATATTTTTTCCTTTGTCCTCTGTATCAATTTTTACATTGCTTCTTCTATTCCTGAAATAACTTCAATTATTTTGAGACTATCAGGATCACTGAAAGTGATATTTCTATGCTCTCTCCTCTTTGCTGCAAAAATCATCAGTATTTTCATCCATGGAAAAATGTGTCCCTCTGTGATTCCATTTATCTATGTGAAGGAGGTCTGGACCCTCAGCTAGTCTCTCTCCCTGCACCCCACACCTTCACTTTCAGCTCAGAAATAGTCCTTAGGCTGATTCCCTCCTCTAAATTCCCAGAGCCAGGTCTTTATCACCTCACACTCAGACTATTTTAACAAACTCCCTACAAGAGTCTCCCCTCCTCTACCCTCTCCTCTGAATAACTCTTTATACTATTTGGGCCCTACCGGAAATCTGTTCATGCCTTAAAATCAACTCAAGTGGTGAAGAAAAAAGTGTATACGTCTTAGCCTGCAAGTCCAGGCCCCAGTGCCACCTTGCTCCATTCTACCTTGCTAACCTCACCTGTCTTGCTGCATTCTAGACTCACATCCATCTGCCAATCACTGATCACTTCTCATCAAGCTACGGTTTGCCACATCTCTCCAGTTTTGCTCATGCAGTTCCTTTGACCTGATCCCTTTGTCACTTCGAAAAGTCTCTACTCACCCTTTTGGAAGATCCAGTTCAAATAAGCTTCTGCTCCATAAAACTTTCCAACCTACCCAAGTTACAAATAATGACTATTTCAGGCTTTCCATAGCATTTAGTTTAGACACCTGCATGAAACACAAAATACTGGATCTATCTCTACTATAAAAGGGAAACTCCAGGCAAAAAAAAAAAAGTCTGTGAATTACATATCTTTGATTATTCACTACCTAAGATAAAGCCAAAGGCAAAACAAGCGCTCAAAAACAAAAGTTGAATCAAGCCATCTTCATTACAGAGCAAATTCTCAAAGGCAGGAACAATGTCTATTCATCCTTGCATTTTTAGGGGCACCTATCACAGCTCCAAGATTAAGACAAACTTGTGAAATAAAAGAATGGCCTACTTTGGGGTCAAACACACAGAACAGGTAAATCAGTTAATGTGAGATATTTGGAAAACAGAAATATTTCCAAAATGATTTAAACACTTTTATTATGAAATACTTCTGGCATACAAACCCTATAGTATGCCACTGGCCAGGAACACAGTTATGGGTCTATTGTGAGATAAGAACCAAAATAAAGAATAATCATCTAGAAACTTTTATAGCAACTTGACAAGGATGACACATACACCATCCGTGGGTTTGTCTTAAGGTACCAGCTGGATCTTGTTGAATTTATATGGTAAGTGGCATGGATGGCAAGAGTTGCAGGCTAGCCATGGCTCAACAGGTGTGCATATCAATCGTGACAGATTGAAAGTGAAAAGAAAAAAAACAGTCTTTCACTCAGAGACAGTTTGGAAAACATGACCAAAGACAATAATATAACAATGTCCCATGTACCACAACCAATGTCTTCATACTCACCTTCCATATTTGCTTGAAACCTTTTTCTCCCATGACCTAAAATAATACAGACACAGCTGAAGCCACCTCTATGTATTTCTCCAATCCTTATGTCCTCCTTTCCTCTTCAGAGACAGCTTCCAAAATGACTTTTTAAATAGGTTACTAAATCCTGTTTGGTGCTTTCTTGATGGTTCAGATGGTAAAGAATCTACCTGCAATGCAGGGGACCTAGGTTCGATCCCTGGGTCAGGAAGATCCCCCGGAGAAGGGACTGAAAACCCACTCCAGCATATTCTTGCTTAGAGAATTCCAAGAAAAGAGGAGCCTGATGGGCTACAGTCCATGGGGTCACAAGAGTTGAGCAACAAATACAAATACAGACACTAAATCCAATTTAGTCGCACGAAATTTTCCTGCTGAGGCTGATGGCAATGTGTCACTAAAGAATACTAATATTTAACAGTGGTCGATGTTATTCTGAAGACTTCTGCCTGCTTAATATCACTGTATATGAACACCTGTGTTGTGTATCCTTATCTGTGATCCTCCGGCCACTGACAGACCTGAACTCCAAGCAAAGGAACATCTGCCACCGAAAACTTTAGCGAGAGAAAGACTTTCTTAAAATGCCCACAACCTGAAAAGAAAGATCAAAGAGCAAAGGGTGAGAGTGTAGAAAGATTCCCATTGATTTCCACTAATAAAACAGGCTTCCAGAGAACACTGGGCTGATGAGACTTAACTATCAAAGATGCATATTGCGCTGTTAGAGGTTAGCTTGGAGAAGACATGAGAGAATGAGAGAGAGAAAAGATGCCTGAAGTGATAGGTGGGAAATATGCGCTTTTCACAGAGAATCGCACTGTGAAACCCAACACGCTTCCTGAAATTCAAACCTCTGGTTTTTGCATGACTGCCAACTCATTTCCAAAGCATCCACAGCTCATCCAACTTGTTTGGCTAAGTCCTTATCGAAACTTTACAAAACTTTAATTTCAGCCTCATGAGCCCTGCAGCTGTAAATTAACTGAATAAAATTTACAGACATTATGCAGTGAGATAAAGCACTTTCAAAGCCTTTTCCCCATTCAGTTGACTTAGCTGCCAAGCATGCCAGTTTTGCTTGACATGAGTTCAGAGCCCCTGGAAATCTTCCTAATCCTACTCTCTAGGCCTTGTGCCTATTCATGGAACCATGTTAACCCATATCCGGAAAATTAATAAACCTCAGATGGGTTTAAGCACTCAGAAATATTCCCGATACTTCTTGCCATTCATTATATTTAGGCATCCTCTGCAATGGGAGAATCCTTCTCAAAGGGCCACAACAGCAGCAGATAAAATCCCTAAGGCTATTAGCATGCAACAAAATATCTCATTGAAGATTTCTGGGGTCTAAAGCCAAAGTCAGGAATTAAATTTACTGAAGGTGAAATTGCTTATGCTTTGGTTTAATACAGATATTCTCCAAACTGTTTTTCTGAACTCATCCATTTCACAATGAGAGTGCAAAAATTATCATGATTTTTAAACAGCCAAGGAAGTAAAACTACTCCCTTGTCTGCCAGCAAGCAAGCAGCTCACTGGCAGTTACATGACCCTACATCATACTAACAGACAGAAGACAAAAGACTATTAATTTCTTAAAATGTATAGTCCTAATACACCAGGTGTCATAATTTATATACGATTTCCATGGTTACCAAGAAAGAGTTGAAATGTCCCCCTCTGGTTGATTTTCACAGCACAACTGTGACCACCTCTTCCAAAGGAGGTCAAGTCTTTCAGCTTCCATTTCCAACAATTTTATCTGCATGTGGACGCCTCCAAGCCCATCAGAGCTGTGGGGACAGAGGCTTATCTCACAAACTCTGAGATTAGCTTCCCCCTCATGGCCAAGACTTGGGTTTGAAACAACCTCTGATAACTGACTGGTAAGGGAGTTTTGTAGATTTTTGTGAGCTCTCTGAAACATTGTTCTGAACAGTAAGGTGAGGATAACAACAGTGCTCAAGTAGGGTTGTTGTGAATGTGAAATAAGAGAAAGTAATGCAAGACCTGGGCACAGAACAAGTTCTAGATGAGAAAACTTTAGAAATGTAAATGTATCTATTTTTCCCTTCTTCAGAAAGGAAACCAAAAACAGAACCAACTTACTGCACTGCTGAATTGTACTTTAAAAATATGGCTCTTGCCAAGGGGGAGGTTGGGGTTGGGGAGAGATGGATTCTGAGTTTGGGATTAGCAGATACAAACTGGGGATGCATAAACAAGGTCCTACTGTATAGCACAGGGAACTATATTCAGTATCATTTTCCTCTGATAAACCATAATGGAAAAGAATATGAAAAAGAATGGTTATATATGTATAACCAAATTACTTTGCTGTACAGTAGAAATTAATACAGGATTATAAATCAACTATAATTAAATAAAATTTTACTAAATACAAGAACCAAGCAAGTTCACAATTTCTTCTTTATAACTTAATCACAGAAAAGATCAAAATATCAGGTGTTTGATGGCCATAAAAGTGATACCCCCTGCCTCTGCACTGCTCAGCAAGAACTGAATAGAGTAATTCCTTGTGATAAATGCTCACAGCTTCCCTCAAGAATTCTGGGCAGTGGGAAAATTAGCTAACTCAAACAAAGTTCATTAAATAAATAAAATTCTAACACTTGTCTCTTTGGACAAGAAACAGATGGAAACAATACAAAAGACTACTAATGCTTTGGCAAACTAATCATTCTTCCAAATGCCATTTACAAAAGCCCACCAGACCTCCAGCTGTGGCCATGCCATGGGAACCCCCTACAGCAATTGTAAGTGTATTTAACTGAAGAGCATAAACACGAGAGTATTTTTCAAAAAAGAGAACTCTCAAATAAACAAATCTAGAAAAGAATTACTATTTTTATCACAGAGCCATAGTTTCAAGTAGCCAGTGTTAATATGAAAAAATACATATGTATATAGTAACATATATATATATTTCAGGGAGAAGGACCCCTCCCCTCCCTTTTCTTGCGTTCTTGCGACTGAACTAATAATAAAATTGACGCAGTACAGATGATCAGAAGAGAAACAAATTTTATCTCATGTGTACAGAGGTCTCTTTAGAAATGGGACCTAAGAAGTCACCAAAGCAGGCAGTTTTTATACTTTTTTGGGCAAAGAAACAACAAACACATTTGTGATGAATCAACAGGACAAAGAAAGTTAGGCTTTGAATGCTTACTTAGTGAAGGATCTAAACAGAGTTTGGGCTTGGGGCAGTAAATTAAAGAAGTAACAGATTTGTTTATACAGGCTTCTTGGCCCCAGATTTCCTAAATTTAGCAATAAGGGGTATCCTTCTTCCTTCAGAGGCCCAGAGAGTACCTTTCACATGACAGATTTATGTTCTGACTTCAGGGAGTCAGAGAAGGACGGTCAGAGTGTCCTTTTTACACAGGTTGCTTCATAAGGAATTTTAACTCAAAATAATCAATTATGCCATTGAAGCACATTTTGGGGTTGCCTGCCCCAGATTCCAGTACATGCACCCACTTCATCATGTAATCTCTCAACAATAAGAACTTCTGTCAGTTGTTTCAAGGAAACAGTGAGATCTAAGCCTGGACAGTTTCTGGAAAATAGAAAGCCCAGAGAAACTTGCTCATACACTGAAAATTATAACTAACTTTTAGAACTAGTCTGTCTTGTTTCTGACACAAAGCATTTAAAAATCTTGGGTAAAGGAAGAATTCAGTAGAGGAATTCCTTACATGGGTGGCTGATGCCTCATCAAAACACTCGAGTGCTTACCAAGCACCTACTATCGTGTTTGTGTGCTTAGTCGCTCAGTAGCAGCCGATTCTTCGTGACCCCACAGACTGTAGCCCACCAGGCTCCTCTGTCCACAGGGATTCTCCAGGCAAGAATACTGGAGCGGGTTGCCATTTCCTTCTCCAGGGGATCTTCCTGACTCAGGGATCGAAGCCAGGTCTTCTGCATTGCAGATGGATTCTTTATGGACTGACCACCAGGGAAGCCCAGTACTATTAGTACATACCTAACGCTGTGCCAAGGAGTAGGGATAACAACAGCAACAGCAAAGTAAAACTAGCCCCTGACCTCTAACAGTTTATGCTCCAGGGAAATAACTGACCATGACAATGCCAGGGAGGGTCACAGGGTAGCTATGAATGCAGGGATCCCAGAACATAACCTTAGTCACAATCTCAGCAAAAGGATTATGCCCTCCCCTAATTAATGCCATCAACATTAATCCAGTCCTAATGTTCACCTTCCTCTAAATTCCTTGTTTTACTGAGTTCCTGATCCACCTAAAAAAAATGTCATCCAAACTGGTTTAGACATCACAGCCACTGCCTGCTTCTTAACACATACCCTATACCTTCTGTTACAAATGCTTCTCAATCTGGGTCCTCACTTCCAGCATCCACATCCTTCATTATTTACTAGTTACTATTAGAATATTTTCCACAAACAAGAATCTGATTTCACTCCCTTTCTTTTGCTATATATAATTTTTATTTACTTATTTTTGGCTACACTGGGTCTTCACTGATGCCCACCGGCTTTCTTTAAGCCTCACTGAGGGGGCTACTCTCTAGTTGCAGTGCCTGGGCTTTCTCTGTGGTGGCTGCTCTTGGCAGGGAGCACACGCTCCAGGGTGCATGGGCTTTCTAGTACTTGTGGCTCCCAGGCTCTAGAGCACAGGCTCATTAACTGAGTAAGGCACACGGGCTAAGTGGCTCTGCTGCACATGGGATCCGACCCGGGTCTCCTTCCATTGGCTGGCGAATTCTTTACCATTGAGCCACCAGGTAAGCCCTACTCCCTTTTTTATTAATAAAACCTCTAACAGTTTCTGATGGGCAGAAGATGAAGTTCAAACTAACTGGTAAGTCCAATCAGCAAAGCAAATACTCACTTTATCCCTCCCCCTACTCCCCACACGCAAGCTAACACAGAAGCAGTCAGACTGAACTCAGCATTGACCCCAGGACTATCAAGCCACCACCGCTCTGTGCACACTCTTCCCTCTCCTTCAGTTCAGTTCAGTTCAGTTCAGTTCAGTTCAGCTGCTCAGTCGTGTCCCTTCTCCTTAGAAGGCCTCTTCCCCTTGGCCTTGCCCAGTGAGCTCTTTCTTCTTTCTTCTAACACACTGTCTTCGGTGTAGTCTTCTTTGGCTCCAGAAAGGTTTAACATCTGGCCCTGTGTAGCTATAATACTCTACATATGCCACAGAACTGTATTCAGTGTATTGGTGTCATTTTATCTGTCGTTTTTCTTCCTAGAAAAGGACCATTTCTTAATTATCTGCCAGAACCTAGCACAATAGGTGATACAAGGAGCATATCTGAAAAATATCTGATGAATGAACTCACAGAATTACTAATCCATCCTCAATACAAGTCTAACAAAGGAAATTACTATCTATTAGGGTGGTACTGTACCATGTTACAAAGATAAAATTATCCTGGGCCTGATAAAGAAATACTGTTATAGTTCTGGAAAGAGCCAGAATGGGAGGTTTTAATAAATGGATTCTTTACCATTCATTGCATCCGCCTGGCTCCACTGCACTCACCTTGCAGCTTGCAAATCATTTGAGGTTTGAAGTTAGCTCAAGGGAAAATAAGACTGGCTTCTGACAAACTTATTTTTAAGCTTAAGGTCAGACTTTATTAAAAAAAATAAATGCAATGTATTCTAAGAAGACTATTGAAAAAATATCTCTCTGCAGCTGAAATCTTTGTATGGTCAAGAAAACGTTGTTTGCTTGCCTCCAGGAAAGTTATTAACCTATACCAAAAAAAAAAAAAAAATCAGGTTTCATCAACAGTCTCATATAGTCAGCTCTCAACAAAACGACACAGGTCTCTGACCGAATTCTCACTTACAACCAAATCACTGATTACAGACCCTGGTCTCCAAGTTTGTTTGTCTCACTAAAATAAATTTCTCCTGGGGCTGTGGATGCATACCAGGGAGCCAATCAGGTGGGCAGGGGCCAAGCCTCAGTGTGAGGCTGTCAATTTGCCATGTGGGAACGCAAAGGAGGAAGCAGAGACTCGGGCAAGGGTGCAGGGAAGCCTTTCTTCCAAGGTCCCAGGACTCCCCATTAAATGCTACAGGAAGGCAGAATTCTTAGGATAAGAGTAGGACTAGGAGACCAAACAAGGTATGGTGATCCATTAACACAGTCAGAGCCCCAAATGCAGCCTCAATAGGACACACAGCAAGATGTTTCTCATTCAGCAATGCACACCTAACTCCAGGGTAGACAGACTCACAGAAGTGGCAGACCTCAGCAACAAATACACAGAAACTGCAAATTCCAGTGAGGAAAGGTCATGGATCTAGAAGTCAGAAGTCGGGCTCTGTCTTAGCTTAGTCTCCAGATGTGTTGCCTTTGACAAGTCAGTTAACCTCGGGGGAACTCAATCTCTTCATCTGTAAAGTAAGAGTCCAATCAGATCATCTCTTAGGTCTTGTCTAATTCTAAACTACTACAATTCCACATACGGACTCTAAGCTACAAAAATGAAGATGGTTATGATTTTAGATACTCTTCAAACACTAATTTAGGAAAGACCCTTTCATTAGGATGTTTTCTGTTTCACTGCCCATGAGATCAATCACCGCATCCTCTCACAAAGAGAAACAACCAAAATACAACAGAACTGGCATTAAAAAATTGTTTTACTGAAAACCCTCACCCAGCATAACATTTGGGTACAACATGGTATTTGAGCAAGATATTCATGTGATAGAAATTTGTCTAGAGGTTTCACACTCCCTCTTAATAAATCATTAACAAAGTTCAACCCCCCCCCCAAAGAAGACAACTTATGTTTTTCCTAGCTAAAAGAATCTAGGTGCTAATACTACTGATGCTCTCTAAGTGATCCCATCCATAATAACCAGTGTTTGAACACTGTTACAGCTGTCTTAAGACCTCCTGAGTTAAATGCTCTCCCTCTTATTGATATTTTGACTCTGGAACAAATGATCTTGAAGGAAACCCACGTGAGCCAGCATGGGAGGAAAAAAAAGCCACAATGGACAAGCAGAGGGTCTTTCCATGCCACACATATAAGACTGCCTACAGTGCAGAATTCAGTGCAGCCAGAAGAATCTCTGGCTTTTCCTTAACACTCTTCTGGGTAGCATTGCTCAAGAACAAGTCTACTCGAGCTCCGAATCAATCATTCCAAATCTATCATTCTATCATATATATCATTTATATAGATATAAACTCCTCTACACAAGGAGGACTGCTTTCATCCATGTGGTAATGTCTCTACACAGCTCATGGATGATCCTTCTTTCTGGGCTCCTCTTGACGAGGAGGAGTGCACAATAGTCACCAAAACAGTGGACATCGTCTTTTCATCCACACAGCATTCTGCTAGTTTACGTAACATCACCATCACAGCCATCTATCTGGAGTGAACCAACGACAGTACTTTTTCCCATGTTACTCTACCATGCAGGGTGAATAATATAGTTAGCAAAAGGTCTGCTCAGTGTATGGCTGATACAAGATAGGCCTGCTTATGATAGACAAACAAGAGCTGCTTATTAACCAGCTCTTCAGTTCAGTCGCTCAGTTGTGTCCAACTCTTTGCAACCCCATGAATCACAGCACGCCAGGCCTCCCTGTCCATCACCATCTCCTGGAGTTCATTCAAACTGATGTCCATCGAGTTGTACCATCCAGCCATCTCATCCTCTGTCATCCCCTTCTCCTCCTGCCCCCAATCTCTCCCAGCATCAGAGTCTTTTCCAATGAGTCAACTCTTCGCATGAGGTAGCCAAAGTACTGGAGTTTCAGCTTTACTATTAGTCCTTCCAATGAACACCCAGGACTGATCGCCTTTAGAATGGATTGGTTGGATCTCCTTGCAATTGACCAGTTAATTTATACATACAGCACAGAAGTTAGTTTTGGAGGAATATTACTTGGCTGGTATGTTCTTACCCTAGATAGAGTGGGCGCATACCCTCTATATACTTAAAATTGCTAATTACTAAGTCATTTCCTAATGAAGGCTGTGCAGCACTTATAAACAACCCCAAATTTATGAGTTTATTCTTCAAACGATAAGATAAATTATCAGACAGAGAGAAGAGCTAAACCTCATTTCCTTGTTGTTGTAAAATTTGAGCTGTTTTCTTTAAGATTTCCACTGACTGTTGTGAAAGAATTCAAAATTGGTCCATTTTGGAAGAAATGTAAAACTGGCCAAATGTTCTAATAAATCTTTGTTAAAGTTTTGGTTCTACAATGACTGTACTACTGGATTACTTTATTTTGTTTCTACCAAATCAGTTCTTTACTAGAGTCTCCTAAACAGGTGAATAATTCGGTTTCTTTAAGAGAAGCCACTAACAATTCACATAGATGGCTACCAAGAAAAGGATCAGAGCTAAATAGCTCCAGTATTTCTTCTTTCAAGTGCTATACAGGGCAAGGTTACTGAAAAATGCGGATTATGTGTGTTTTGAAAAATCTAAGCTTTGAGAAGGAATATCTTGATTGGTATCCAAAGATAAAACAAAGAAAATTAAAAACCAGCTAATGAACTTTTGCAAATGTACCTGAAAAAGAAATTACTTCATTTAATAACATCTTAGAGAACAGCAATGCTTCTGTAATATATTTTTAGAGAAATAGTTCTGCTTCTTAAAACACAAGTTAAAATACCAATGAAGACCAAACATCTCACAGTTGTTTTATAAAAAAGATAGAAGAGACTTAATAAAAAGAGACAATCCTATTTTTTCCACTAGAATTGCTGCCAAAGGGAATACATATTTTAAAGATCAAGGCTTAGAAATGCTCTCCACATGGTAAACAGAATAAAACCTATCACCGATCTGAAAAATTACATTAACAAACAGCAAATTCTATGTAGGTGACTACAAATTAGTAAAGTGATAAAAAGTGTCACCTGGAGATAATCTTAGCAAGAAGAAATGTTTCCAAAAAAAATTTTTTTTTTGCTCTTTTCTGGTTTGTCGATAAATGATAAGATAGGGAATTTTGTTTTCACCAGAAATCTGAAGTACACAAAAGCACCAGAACAGTATTGTTCAGCTTGTGCTAAAATGGGAATGACAGAGACTGTCTCTGGTGCCTAGGTCTTTAAATAGGAACGCCACAGCTTATCACACTGTATTAGAGTTTTTCATCTGCATATTTTTTCTCCCATAGACAGAGTTCCCCATGGGATAGGACATCTGCTTCTCACTCATCCTGTATCTTCCGCACCTGTATATACACGTCAAGACTGGCACACAGAGAGACTTTAAACTATCGCAACTTACAATCTCATCCTTGAGCCTTTCAAAAAGAGGCTGTGGGAGCAATAAATGCATTTGCCTAGAAATCACCACCTCATTCTGCTCCTTTTGAGAATGTCCACTCCATGCTGACTCATGGTCAACAGGCAGAGATGTGGCCGTGCTCTTGGCACTCCTTGAAAACCTGCTTAAAAATCCACAAAAGGAAGAGAAGTCCAGCAGGTATCATAGGAATGGGACTTCTTGGAGATGCTGCATAGATTTCCATGGTGGGACCTATAACTTAAACCTTATACTGCTCCTAACAGAACTCCAATATCAAGAGGAGAGAAAATCACTAAGTTCAGATGGGCTCTGACAGGGGATAGCACTGAGAATTTAGATACAGACACTTCAACTACCAACCCAGCAGGAGTAATAAGAATTGGATCTACCCTTCCACATGAAACAGCCTGGATCAGGTATATGAAAAATAAGGAAAAAAAGAAAGGTTTTCACGACACTGAACATGATGAGACAAAGACCAGGGATCACTGACAGATGGGAACTGAACAAAAAGGTGACCCCAGTACACTACAGACAGTTATGGCGTGGGAGAGGGAAGCCTGGTGGGTTTCCTGAGTTAAGATAATGAAGCCGAGAGTACATGGAGACCTACAGGGCTAGACCTCAGAGATCAGAATGCCGGTGAGGAAAGAACTGCACAGTGGAAACTCTACAAATCTGTGAGTGCTCACCCTTAAGTACTGGACAGACCGCTGAACAGCACGGGCACATGAGGACATTACTCTAGTGTGGGGACAGACCGCCTAAAAGAATTAGAGGCAACAAAGCCAAAACCTTGCTCCCATCAGCCGGAGAAGAAGAGCTCAAGATTCTTAGGGCACTGGATAGAGGACTCAGAGAGTCTTGCCTTGGTAATTTCACCAAGACTAACCGTTGCTCCTGCTGTGCTGTGCTCAGCTGCTCAGTCATATCTGACTCTTTGTGAACCTGCGGACTGTATCTTGCCAGGCTCCTCTGTCCACAGGATTTCCCAGGCAAGAATATTGGAGTGGGTTGCCATTTCCTACTCTATTTCTTCTGTACAATTAGCCTTTACCAAATGACACCTGCCACATAGGGAGAGTATGAGAAGGACTGGGATCAAAAGGTAATGGACCAGATGAGCCACTAAGTGCTTTCAGTAACAATGAACTTTAATCTCATGTGTAAAGCACTTGTGTGATACACACACACACACACACACACACACACAACACACACACACACACAAACACACACACGGTTTCTGCTAGACATTAGTCTATGGTACATATCCTAACCTTTAGAGCAAAACTAACATTTCTCACTTTGTAAATCACACTGAGGCCATTTTCTTCATAGTTTATCTTCTAAAATAGGGCTATAACAAAGAAATCAATAGGATAAATTTACCACAATATAAAAACAAACACACGTAATAGATTGCAGAACAGAGCTGCACCTTTATCTTCATTGGTTCTCTTGCAGAGGGAGCTCCAATAAAACTTTATGATTCCTCTTTTCACTTGTAAACCAGAGAAAGAAGTGCTAGTCACTTGTTAAGCATTAGACATTGTTCTTTACTGCTGCTGCTGCTGCTAAGTCGCTTCAGTCGTGTCTGACTCTGTGCGACCCCATAGACGGCAGCCCCTCAGGCTCCCCCATCCCTGGGATTCTCCAGGCAAGAACACTGGAGCAGGTAGCCATTTCCTTCTCCGTTCTTTACTGCAGAATACATCAAAACACCAGACTGGCTTTCAGACAGAAGCCCTTAGCTCTGCTGTTTTACTGTGTCTTTAATCATATGGGAAAATATCAAATATTAATGAGAAACAGAATAGCTTTCATACATAGTAAATAAAACTAGTTAGCCAGGCCCATCTGCAAGACTGAAGTCATTCTTTACAGAAAAACAGTATTGCTTCAATTAATTTAGTAACACATTTTCAAAGATCAAGGGCATGAAAACAGTCAGCTAGCTTAGACCTCATTTCTTGTAATAAACAAGGGGGAAAAATTTATGCAGGCATATTAAAAAAAAAAACAATAAGAAATTAGATCTCTGACTCCAAAACCAAAATTTAGTCAAGTGACATTAAGTTCCCCTTTGTTTTAGCAAGAAATGAAATGGTTTTCCTTAGAAACTCTTAACTTCAATGGATAAACATATTAGAATAAACCACAAAACGCATTGGAGCATCTGCTTTTCTGTAAACACACAAGATATCTTGCAGAAAACAAGTCTCACTGAAATCAGAACTGCACGAAATAACACACTCTACACTTGCTGATCAGATTTCAGAACAACAAACCCCACAAATATTATATCTAGTTTGCAACATCTATATAAGCTAAAACTGCCAAGAAATCTAGATCATGCTATTTTAATTTTTTTCTAATAATTTTAGGCTTAAATAAATAAAAGGGATTAATTTCAACTTTCATTTCCTTTCAGTATATTTGTATGGCACAACCACTTCTATTAGGAGGAAGCAAACCAGGCTGTTGACGTTCCAACTGATTTCTCTACTGCCCCCTTCTGCTTAAACAGGGCACAAGAAGCAGGTTCCCCAGATGACAAAAATAACTTGAAGCCAGGTTAACAGAATGCAAAATGTTGATGTATGGCAAAAACCACCACAATATTGTAAAGTAATTAGCCTCCAATAATATAAGGAAATTACTTTTTTTAATAAAAGGCTTACTGAATTTAGAAAAAAAAATCCAGCCTACCAATAAGACTTGATTATCTCATTGTTAAAAAAAGAGCTTTTCATTTTTCAACAGAAGTCATTTCCTGTACATCCTGAATTCTGATCAATGTGTCAGGTTATGCAAACCCAGTAATGGTATTTATACTCTTAAGCAGGAAACAACCTAGGAATCCATTTTGTCATGCACAAAGCCAGCAACTTCACATTTACAGTTTAAAAAAAAAAAAACAAAAAAACACACTACTTTAAAAACTCAGTTCCTTTAGTCCTAAAAAACAATGCAATAATAGTATTTCTCACCACTGGTCAAATGTATATATTTTCTTTATGACAGGATATCTTTCTGTTAGGAACTTAGAAACTAATAGTTACTATATGATTATTGATGTATCTTTCGATCTCAATACCATTACAATGTAGCACAAAGGACATAAATTCCCAGGAGGTGAATAACAGCTATGTAATTCCGATAATGAACTTTTAAGAGAAAAGGACTCCAAGAATAATAAGTGGTTCTGAAAGTGCCTATATATTATCAGTAACCAAGTACATAAATCAGAAGTACCATGAAGTTTTACAGATGATTGTTTTAAATACGTAATAGAAGAGAGATTAAACGGAAAGAAAGTAGCTGAACACAGCTCTGCTTTCTAGCTTATTTCTCCAAAATTCATGTTAGACAAAAAAATAAAAATAAAGAGAAGTGGAAGATATATGTTATTGCTGTCATTCAGCCTCTAAGTAATGTCTGACTCTTTGCAACCCCATGGACTGTACTCACCAGGCTCCTCTGTTCACGGGATTTCCCAGGCAAGAAGACTAGCGTATGTTGCCATTTCCTTCTCTAGAGGATCTTCCTGACCCAGAGATGGAACCCACATCTCCTGCATTGGCAGGCATATTCTTTACCACGGAGCCACCAGGGAAGCCCAGAAGATATAAGTGCTATCTTAAAGGCCATTCAAAGGGCAAAAATGATTTTAAAAGCAGATGATTTTTTTTCCAGGTAGAAGGTCTACTAAAAAATGAAATCACAGGAGGGATAACTCAGTTCCACCCTTCATTTCAAATGCACTGAAAACTCATGGTGAGCCTAGAAGCCTACATCAAACACCACCGGCGAGTTAATACATGCGATAATCACATGGGATCAGCCCATCTTCACCCAGGGATCAGATGAAGCCAGCTATCGTTTGTACAAACTCAAGACTCTCCATGATGGAAAATATGAAAAAAGGAAAAAAGAAAGGCTGACAGGTATCTCCTTCTGTCAATCTAATGCCAGTTTCAACATTACGGTCACGAAGTCTGACTCCATGGACGGTAGCCCTCCTCTGTCCATGGGATTTCCCAGGTAGGAACACTAGAGTGGATTGCAATTCCTTCTCCAGGGGATCTTCCTGATATCCAGGGACTGAACCTGCATCTCCTGAATTGGCAGGAGGGTTCTTTACCACTGACCCACCAGGGAAGCAATGCCAGTTCTCTAACCAACAAATCCTCCATCCTCTGTCAAGGAAACCCTTCTAAATTCAAATCTGATGACACACCTCTAGGTAACAGGGAATGGAGTTGCTCTCCAATATCAATTCTCCCTTCTTCTTCAATAAGGAAGACCTTCACTTTTTTTTTAATTTATCTGTTTTTAAATGCATGGTAAGTAGCAGTGCTGTGGAACCTCAGCAGAGGTTACTTCAAAGGCATGGGGCACGTGCGCTCATGGCTTCTCTGCCTTCTTTAATGTAAAAACAATGGCTGATGCTCCAACAGCTGCTTTGAGCCATGCAGCACCTTCGAGAAGGAAGCCAGGTACAACAGAGCCAAAGAGAGACTTGGCCAGGACCTCTGAGGGCTTTTTAAAGCTGGTACCTCATCCCTGGAATGTTTGCCTGGTTTCTTTTATGTGAGAGTATAAACTCCTACATCTGTGCCACTGTAGTTGGGTCTCTGTCTCGTGCAGGTAAATGTTTTAATGAATACCTTCCCTCCTGAATGACTCTGCATTACCCATCAGATGTCCTGAATCCTGCTTCACCTTCTGTCACACGCTATACTGCTTTTGCTAAGAACACTGTTCCCTATCATGCCCCATATTCTCATAGATCAGGTTCCTCTGCATGAAACCAGACCCCAACCCACCCACTACTGGCTTACTAAATCCACAGTCCCACAACCTAAGTTCAAGGGTCATTCCCGTGTGGTTTTTGCTGGTCCTCTCTCCCCTTCAAGTGAGGCTTTCTTCGTCTGCCTCTCTCTTCTCCCTGTACAGCATTCCATTCACAGCCCTCCTCGTTGAATTTTAATCATCTGTATACATATCTGTCTTCTATAAATCCTTAGTCCTGAGAGCAGAGAGTATATCACGTTCATCTCTATATCCTTAGCATCTGGCACAGTGTCTGGCTCATGACCTTTACTGGATGGCCAATATTTTGATTTATAAATGATGGATCAATGGCCAGCCAAGCTTGAATGTGACTTGTTCTGGGAAATCATTCTCCTCAACCCAATCTCTCCCTCCTCTGCGTCTGCAGAACACTCTGTACAGACCACTGAATAACAGATTGTGGTTAGGTATTCACACATTTGCCTCTCCTGCCAGACTGGAAGACCCAAAAGGGCAGAGACCATGTATCACATAGGTTGATATCAACACTGAGCACCTTGACTGACTTACAGCACTTGCTCCTAAATATTTACTCAGCACTGACACAGATCAACTAAATGAAGAATGGCCTTCTTCCATCTCCTGTTCACCACACACTGCTGCAGCAGGGATACAAAATAATCACAGAGTCTTTGCTTTGAGAAGGTCACATATACTAATAATTAGAAAGTATGATACAACTTTTAAGACAGAATACTGTGTTGTGTCTGCAGTCTCTAGCCCGTATTATGTACTAGTCTGTAAATATTTCATGATACTAAAGATAAAACAAAAGTAATCTAGGATATAATCTTAATGCATGATATTTCTTGTTTGATGAGTATTTTTAAAATCCACTTAGTAAATATGTGGCAACAAAGAATCAGTGGGAAGCTAAACATTACTGCCAACCGAGTCAGACCAAGGCTGAGACCCTTCCCTCACATTTGTTTGACTTTACTTTCCAGCATTGTCATGAATTTTGAAACCCTCCCATTTTGTCAAGGATAACTGCCCTAATTAATGTTCATTTTAATTGTAATCTTTTACAAATGAAATACTACAACAGTCATCTATGTCTGTTAAACAAACATTTTTTTGTTTCCATACTTTCCGGTTTATTCCCAAACAAGTAACACTGTTATTTTTTCTTTCACATTTTAAAGTTAACTGCAGCTAATATCATACCCTTCATAGTGGATAAAGACTTGCCCTGGCCTTCCTGGTGGCTCAGACTGCAATCCCTGGATCTGGAAGTGGGCATGGCAATCCATTCCGGTATTCTTGCCTGGGAAATCCCATGATCAGAGGAGCCTGGCGGGCTACAGTCCATGGGGTCACAAAGAGTCGGAAACGACTGAGCCACTAACACTTTCCCTTTTTGCTTTCAAAGACTGGCCCCATGGGGCAAGGAAGAAGAATAAATTCTGGACACTGGTCCTTAAATGAGGATTCAGTGATGTCATTCTGGGATAAAGAACACAGTCTTCATGATGGCATCTGGGAATACTACCTATGACAGGAGCATCGTAACATAACAAAGAGACTTACTAAAAGATTTCTAATAAAATATCATAAACTAAGTGAAAAATTTCATGCTCAGAATAAGACACCAGTTAATACAACACCTATATCCTCTTTTATGGTGACATAGCATCTCCAACAAGCTACTGTGATATCTGAAAATATTTCTATTTCCAAGGGAAAAAATAATCCCCCTTTATTCTTTCAAATTTTAAAAAGAAACATATTTTATAGAATGTCTAGGAAGGAAAAACTGATAACACAAAAAGAAAAGAAAAAACAATTTCCAACATTTTATGGAGCCAAGGAGACACAGTTTCAAGAACATACATGTGTTCATCTCCAGCACACACATCTACATCCTTATGAAAATGTATTCATATAAGATGTTACTAAGAATTCTGAAAACTACTCCTTACTGCCAAATGATAAATTGCTAAAGCCCCAAACATCTGTCATGTATTTCAAAAGTGATTCACTAAATATTAATCCTATTACATGTTAATGAAATATCCCCAGTTGCCAAATAATTTTCCAAAATGCACTTACTCATTAAAGAAAAAAATCACATACTTGACTAAAGGACATATTTTATTTAACTCTTACTGAATCTTTTCACTGAACACTAGGTGGTCATTTTGGTAAGTCCAGCTTTATAACAGAGCTGGAACTCAGAGACCAAATACAAGATGGCAGGGTGTGCCACGACAGGCTAAACACAGCTGATGTCCTAACCAAGAAGTCAAGCGAACATTCTCCCTGCTATGCAGAACTACTTTCATATCTGTACCAAAACAAATCAGTGTGGAATACAGCAATTACTAACGTCAGGCCAATCTTATGGTTCCCAAAGGAGACATAATTGCACATCTATGGTTCATGGAATTTACTCAGAGGGAGTTTCTGTCAGTAGAAAGCATACTTTGAGTTTTTTGGTTTTTACTTTGATTTCCAGGGGACATCATCTCTAGAACGCTCAGTGAAGTCCAGTAAAAGAGAAAGATATAAGGGGAGATAAGAGACTATCCTCGACGATGAATTCTCCTCCTTTTTCACCCTGTTCTCTCACCAAAAACTAAGTACCTTGAGTAAAAAAAAATGGAGTTCAAAACCACAGAAATCCAAAATTCTAAAGTGTCAGAATGCCTACCAGATAGTAACTGAAGTTGAGTATGTTCAAAACAATTCAAAATTAAAGAGAATTTTATTGGCCTAAGTCAGTCTGGGCTGTAGAATAATACCTTTTCTTTTTTCTTTAAGTCAGTAATTCTATTTGTAGAGCATGTCTTTTAAAATTATATTTATTTATTCTTTTTTTAATTTTTATTTTTACTTTATTTTACTTTACAATACTGTATTGGTTTTGCCATACATTCACATGAATCCGCCATGGGTGTACATGAGTTCCCAAACATGAACCCCCCCTCCCACCTGCCACCCCGTATCATCTCTCTGGATCATCCCCGTGCACCAGCCCCAAGCATCCTGTATCCTGCATCGAACATAGACTGGCGATTCATTTCTTACATGATAGTATACATGTTTCAATGCCATTCTCCCAAATCATCCCACCCTCTCCCTCTCCCTCAGAGTCCAAAAGTCTGCTCTACACATCTGTGTCTCTTTTGCTATCTCACATACAGGGCCATCATTACTATCTTTCTAAATTCCATATATATGTGTTAGTATACTGTATTGGTATTTTTCTTTCTGGCTTACTTCACTCTCTATAATCAGCTCCAGTTTCATCCATCTCATTAGAACTGATTCAAATGTATTCTTTTAATGGCTGAGTAATACTCCATTGTGTATATGTTAACTGACCGATTTATTATAATATCAGTTTGATTTCTGTGATACATCAACAAGAATTAACCATAGGTATATCTATGCTCCCTCCCTCTTGAATTTCCCTCCCACCCATTTCCTTCCGCCCATTCCCACCCCTCTAGGTTATTACAGAGCCCCAGTTTGAGTTCCCCGAGTCATACAGCAAATTCCCATTGGTTATCTATTTACATATAATGTATATCCTTCCATGTTACTCTCTCCTTTCATCTCACTCTCTCTCTCTTCTCCCCCACCCTTGTCTAAGAGTCTGTTCTCTACGTCTGTGTCTCCATTGCTCCTCTGTGAATAGGTTCATCAGTACCATCTTTCTTAAGCCTGCATGTATACATATAGCTGATTCACTTTGCTGGACAGCAGAAACTAACGCAACATTATAAAACAATTAATATTCCAATACAAAATAAAGATAAAAATTTTTTAAATACCTTTTCTAACAGTGACAATCCTTGGTTTGCATCTTTATATTTTTGTTTCTAATAAAACTAAAGGCATTTAAATTGCATTATACGTTTTTATTGTTTTACATAAGGTAATATATAAACTACTAGTATATAAGTCCCAAAGACCTAATTAAATCATCACACAGAAATGCATGCTTTCCTCAGAGAACCAACTTATGGTTACCAGGCAGGGAAGGTTGAGGGAAGGGACAGTTAGGGAGTTTGGGACTGACAAGTACATATTGCTGTATTTAAAATGGATAATCCACAAGGACCTATTGTATAGCACAGGGAACTCTGCTCAATGTTATGTGACAGCCTGGATGGCAGGGACGTGTGGGGGAGATGGGAAACATGTCTATGTATGATTAAGTCCTTATACTGTCCACCGGAAATGATCCTGATATTGTTAACTGGCTCTACTAAATATAAAATTGGCTTCCCTGGTGGCTCAGATGGTAAAGAATCCGCCTGCAATGCGGGAGATCTGGGTTTGATCCCTGGGTTGGGAAGATGCCCTGGAGGAGGGCATGGCAGTCCACTCCAGTATTCTTGCCTGGACAATCCCATGGAGAGAAGAGCTACAGTCCATGGGGTCACAAAGAGTCGGACACGACTGAGTGACTAAGCACACACCAACATAAAACTAAAAGTTAAAAAAAAGTGCCTGCTGTCAAATTTTCTGGTTTTTTTTTTTTTTTATTTTCTTCCAAGAAATGTGTGTTTTCGTACAGGAACCATCAAATTAATGGTTTGAGCTCATCAAAGGCTGAGCCCAGTTCTCCACCTGCCTTCATTAGCCATCCTTCCCATCAATTCCTCATGCAGGTCATATCAGCCACCCCTTTCACTATCCTCTGTCACTGTCATCTTCAAATGCACTGCATGCATGTATGTGTACAGGATCCATTGTGCCCAGCTCTTTGAGATCCCATGGACTGCAGTCCACCAGGCTCCTCTATTCATGGGATTTCCCAGGCAAGAATACTGGAGTGGGTTGCCTTCTCCTCCTCCAGTGGATCTTCCCAAACCAGGGATTGAACCTGAGTCTCCTGCATTTCCTGCACTGCAGGCAGATTCTTTACTGCTGAGCTACTACATTTTCTTTATTTTTAAATCTCTTCATTTAACATCCTTCTTAGAAAAAAAATTTGTCTTTGTATATACATCATTGCTAAAGCCTAATACCATATCCTGTGCCTAAAAATGGTCAATATATATTTGTTGAATTAATGATGAATTAGACTACAACTATTACTGTGAAAGCAATGGTCAGTTTTAATAAGTGAAAAATAATCTTTCTGAAGTATTTAAACCTAAATTCTTGATTTAATTCTCTTGCTGCTGCTGGTTAGTCACTAAGTCATGCTCGACTCTGCAACCCCATGGACTATATAGCCTGCCAGGCTCCACCATACATGGGATTTCCCGGGCAAGAATACTGGAGTGGGTTGCTATTTTCTTCTCCAGAGGATCTTCCTGACTCAGGGATTGAACCTGTGTCTCTATTGGCAGGTAGATTATTTTATCACTGAGCCACCTTAGTTCTGTTGCTAACTGGCTAATGATTTCAGCCAAGTCACTAACCTCTTCAGTTTTCTGTTTCTCCACCTGTTAAAGACGAAGTTAGCCAAGGTGACTTTTTTTTTAAAAGAAATTCTTCCCAGCGATAGACGTCTATAATTCTATGATATTTTTAAAAGGCTATTTTAACCGATTCAAAGTCTCTCCATCGTGTCCAACTGTTTGCGATCTCATGGACTATTCTTGAATTCTCTAAGCCAGAATACTGGAGTGGGTGACCTTTCCTTCTCCAGGGGATCTTCTCAACCCAGGGATCGAACCCAAGTCTCCCACATTGCAGGCAGATTCTTTATCAGCTGAGCCACAAGGGAAGCCCAGTACTAACTGAATCAGCATCTAAAATTCTTTGAAGGTGATTAAAGAAACGTCATAAAATTTGACGATGCTGTGCTCTAATGAGAAGATGAAGCGTGGGTAGTGTCAATTTCCCAACATGTACTGATCACTGATTAAGTGTAATGGTTGGTGGCTCAGTGGTGTAAAAATCTGCCTACCAATGCAGGAGATGCAGGAGACTCAGGTTCAATCTGTGGTTGAGAAGAACCCCTGGAGGAGGAAAAGGCAACCAGCTTCAGTGTTCTTGCCTGTAAAGTTCCATGTATAGAGGAGTCTGGAAGGTTGCAGTACATGGGGTCGCAAAGAGCTGGACACGACGTAGCTACTGAGCACACACACTGTGTGAGTGCCCAATACTGCCAAGACGACCCCTCGTGCTTTCGATCTAACGGGAGGAGAAATAAGCAAAAGACCAATGTAACGTAAGGCAGATGTCCTAACTGCTAGAGAGACGCACAAATAGCATAATTTTAAGAACGAAAACAACTGGCTGTGATGTCTCAAGCTTGAACATGTCTCATGGTCACACAAGGGGACCTGGGTAGGTCTCATCCCAGGCCACATATGACCGCGAAGTAGAGTTTGATCTTCTACTCAAAACAAAATCTGACCCTCTTTCCTTTAACAGATTTCTGATGTGTCAACCATTATGGAAATTTCCTCTCATTAGTAAAGATGATGACGATGGCATATTTAAAACCTTGAACAAGTTTCTTAGTACTCCACATATTGAAATAGAATCCACATTCAATTTTTCTCAAAAAAAAAAAAAAAACACAAACAAACCAACCACAAAACCCCCCTGCAGAACGAATACCATTTAAGTCATTAGAATATAACTTTGATCATTTCACTCATCTTAAGAACATGTACTGACTATTGTCTGTCATACCAAACGAAAGACAAAATCTTACCATGCCCATGTGGTAAACATGATATACATTACATTACATTAATGTAATTAATACATTACACTACATACTAGAGGTTTCTGTGACAAAGAAACTAGGGCTTTCTAGATCAAGTCTTTTAGATATTTTTCATTCTGGTGTAGACAGAACAAAAAAGGAGTAAACAAAAAATAAAAAGAATTAAAAAAAAAAAACAGTATTAAAGAAGTGATCCTTGAGTTTACAGCAGTTTTAAAAGCACAGTAGAGGACCACGATATTGATGAATTGGAAGCAAAGAAATACTCCAAGGGAGTGGTGACATATCATAAAAGACACTTTCATAAAGTTAAGCGGAGTGAGAACTGCAACAATGATGATGATCACGATCAAAAGCTGTGGCAGGGATACCTAGCAACAAACAAATGGCAGGACGTGGCCATGAAATTTAGATGACGACAAAGAAAAACAGCCAATCAGTCAATAAATCACCAGCAAGAACAACAACAACTGGTTCTGTAATCAGAAAGGTGCTGAAAAGGAGTAAAAACTACCTAACAATTCACTTCCTTTTATCCATAATAACCTTTGAAGAAAGTATAAAATGTATCTCAAGAAAGGGGCTGAGGAATCTGGAGAATTAGAAACCACCTGAGCAGATTTCAGCATCCTTAGGAGTTATCAGCCAGACGTCTGGAAAGTGCTTCCAGAACAGTACCAGAGCAGGAAGGGGCACCCACATGTGGTGCAGCATGGTGCCAAGCTAAGTCAGGAAGCAAAGAGCACTGAAGCTTCGACAAGACCCCACAGGGGCACAAGTGGTGAGCAACAGCTTTAGACCAGCAGCTCTCAGTGGGAGCGGCACTGCCCTTGGGCCATTTTTGGATGTTTTCAGTGATCACAAAGGGAAACTGGAGCCCAGCATGCCAGACAGGATAGTCTTCAATAACAAAGACTTATCTTGCATCCTGCAAGTCTTTCCAATGTCTCACTGGACTTTTCTGTAGATGGAAAATTCCTGTTAATTATCTAAATTTAGAATCCAACCCCAATTTACTTAGAGACACAAAGTTTCCAACACATTTTAATAACTACTAAATTTTCAAAGACTGCCATTTCCTTGAATGCAAACTGAGGAAGGATTATACCTTGTTTCATTTGAAATTATATCAGAGTTGTTCACCATTTTGGAAAAGCATGTCAGCAAATCATGGTGTTTAATACAACATACCTGCCTCCATCTGCATTTGCAGATGTTACTTTTCTGGTTACTCCATGTGTGTCTATGTATACTCACTTAGCCATCATTTCAAAATTTCAAATATAAAGAACTTTTGCCAATACTCAGTTGAATGTTGTTTGACTTTTCTTTAATCCAAACTTATGCATGAGAAATAGGTTCAAATATCTGACTGTCTCATTACATCTCTTAGCAGAGTAACGAACAAGTATTTACATGGTAAGATGCATTTAAAGTTATCTTTCGGGACCTTCCTGGCAGTCCGGTAGTTAAGATTCCATGCTTCCACTGAAGGGGCCTCTTTCTGACCCCTGGTCAGGGAACCAGGTCCCACACGCCACAACTAAAGATCCTGTGTGCCACGACTAAGACTTGGGACAGCTAAATAAATACATATTTTAAAGTTATCTTTCTTTTTTAAAATTATAGCATTATTTTAATTTCAAAATTCAATGTATAGGTGGTTCCTTTATGTATAAATTTCATTTTGAAAATAAAGGGGGTATATTCCAAAAGATGCTAGGAAGAGGGGGCAATGAATCTGATATGGCTGGTGACGCCTGCTTTACCTGCATCAGAGAATAGATTCTGATTTTCCTACAGAGAAAGGCAAAGGGCAACAGTATCAAAAGTTGATGCTAGCAATGAAGAAGAAAACATCACTTGATCATGACTAGAATAGGAGATTGGAAAGGGCCGCTTCCCTGTTCTTTCAGCTACATCATCTAACCAGTCTGCATAAACAGCTGACTGACTCCCCTTCACAGGAAAGGTACAAGCTTTCTTGTCAATAACTGCAACTGAGATGAGCCCTAGTATTTTCAGAAATAGTGTTGTTGCCATGTCATGATACTCTGTTGGAAAGTATCTGACAAAAGACAGGTGGGAAATCTGAATCTGCAGAACTCTCTATTTTCTGTTTTATACTGCTTTTAAAGAACGTTTCTAAACTAGTCTAATCGGTACACTCACTGGAGTGGGGCAGAGACATTGAGAGGGGAGACATGCAAGGGAAAGGAACAGAGGAAGCTAAAGTGACTGTATATATAGTTCATCATTTCTATAATGAAAGTTAATAGTATTAAGTATCAATTTGTTATAGTAATGATTTGTACTACACATAATAATGGTAGAAATGTATATACAAAGTAAAAACCTATTTGGTAGAGTTAATAATATTAACAAAGACCTTCAAGTTTCTCTTCAAATATCATCTTCTCAATGTAGTTCATATATACAAGGGAACATTACTCAGCCATAAAAAGGAACAAAATTGGGTCATCTGTAGTTGTGTGGCTGGACCTTGAGTTTGTAATACAGACTGAAGTCAGGAAGAGAAAAACAAATATCATGTATTAATGCATATGTATGAAATCTAGAAAAATGGTACTGATGGACCTATTTGCAGGGGAGGAATAGAAATGCAGATGTAGAGAACGGACTGTGGCCACAGTGGGGTGAGGACAGGGGGCTAACTGAGACAGTGGCGTTGACGTGGATATACTGCTGTGTGTCACATGGGAGGGAGCAGGAAACTGTATAACACAGGTTGCTCAGCTTGGTGCTCTACGACAAACTAGAGGGGTGAGTGGGGGGCAGATGGGAGGCTCAGGAAGAAGGGGATATATGGATACATTTCACTGACTCACTTTGTTGTACAGCAGAAAATAATACAACATTGTAAAGCAATTATATTCCAATTAAGAAAAAAAAAAGTCAACTTCTCAACAAGGCCTAAAGTGACTCCATGTTTAAAATCACAACTTACTCTGCAATCTACACTCCCAGTCCCTATCAGTTCAGTTCAGTTCAGTTCAGTCGCTCAGTCGCATCCAACTCTTTGCGACCCCATGAATTGCAGCACGCCAGGTCTCCCTGTCCATCACCAACTCCTGGAGTTCACTCAGACTCACATCCATCGAGTCAGTGATGCCATCCAGCCATCTCATCCTCTGTCGTCCCCTTCTCCTCCTGCCCCCAGTTCCTCCCAGCATCAGAGTCTTTTCCAATGAGTCAACTTCACATGAGGTGGCCAAAGTACTGGAGTTTCACCTTTAACATCATTCCTTCCAAAGAAATCCTAGGATCTGCTCAATTTCTAGCATGCTACATAATTTACTTATTTCTTATGATTATCATTGCCTCCTGTTACTAAAATATAAGCTCCACAAGGGAAGGAACCACTGCCTGTTTTGTTTGCTTTATATTCCAGCATCTAAAAAGGGGGGCTGAAACAGTAGATGGCCTGTACCTATTTGTGGAAAGAATGAACGGTAACAACTATCATTAACTGAATGCTTTCTATGAACCAGAAACATCCTAAAGTGCTTTACAGAGAGGATTTCTTTAATCCTTACTAATAGAGCCTGCAAGGTAAGTATTATTAACCTCCATATTACAGATGAGAAAACTGGAATTTTGAGAAGCTAAGAAAGCTGTTTAATATGGACAGCCAGTGAGTGGTAGAGCTGGCATTCACGTCAAGTTCAGGCAGTGTGAGAGGAAAGTCCACCCAACGACCAATGCGATGGATCCTAGCAAAGCTCAGACTCCATCATTCTCCCCTCAGGAGATGAAAGAGGTCTCTGGACCACTCAGCCCCAGTTGAGTTCAGTTCAGTCGCTCAGTCATGTCCGACCCTTTGCAAACCCATGAATCGCAGCACGCCAGGCCTCCTGTCCATCACCAACTCCCAGAATTCACTCAAACTCATGTCTACCAGGTCGGTGATGCCATCCAGCCATCTCATCCTCTGTCGTCCCCTTCTCTCCCGCCCCCAATCCCTCCCAGCATCAGGGTCTTTTCCAATGAGTCAACTCTTCACATGAGGTGGCCAAAGTACTGGAGTTTCAGCTTTGGCATCATTCCCTCCAAAGAACACCCAGGACTGATCTTCTTTAAAATGGACTCGTTGGATCTCCTTGCAGTCCAAGGGACTCTCAAGAGTCTTCTCCAACATCACAGTTCAAAAGCATCAATTCTTTGGTGCTCAGCTTTCTTCACAGTCCAACTCTCACATCCATACATGACCACAGGAAAAACCATAGCCTTGACTAGATGGACCTTTGTTGGCGAAGTAATGTCTCTGCTTTTAAATATGCTATCTAGGTTGGTCATAACTTTTCTTCTAAGGAGTAAGCGTCTTTTAATTTCATGGCTAAAATCACCATCTGCAGTGATTTTGGAGCCCCAAAAAGTAAAGTCTGACACTGTTTTTTACTGGTTCCCCATTTATTTGCCATGAAGTGATGGGACAAGATGCCATGATCTTTGTTTTCTGAATGTTGAGCTTTAAGCCAACTTTTTCACTCTCCTCTCTCACTTTCATCAAGAGGCTTTTTAGTTCCTCTTCATTTTCTGCCATAAGGGTGGTGTCATTTGCATATCTGAGGTTCTTGATATTTCTCCCAGCAATCTTGATTCCAACTTGTGCTTCCTCCAGCCCAGTGTTTCTCATGATGTACTCTGCATTAAAGTTAAATAAGCAGGGTGACAATATACAGCCTTGATGTACTCCTTTTCCTATTTGGAACCAGTCCATTGTTTCATGTCCCAGAGATAATCCCAATTTTATTCACTGGCACCCTCAGCAAGGGGCTTCCCTGGTGGCTCAGGTGGCTTGGACAGGAAGGAGATCAAACCAGTCAATCCTAAAGAACATCAACCCTGAACATTCCTTGGAAGGGCTGATGCTAAAGCAGAAGCTTCAATACTTTGGCCACTTGATGCGAAGAGCCAACTCACTGGAAAAGACCCTGATGCTGGAAAAGACTGAAGGTAGGGAGCAAGAGAGAGTGAGAAGGTTGGATGGCATCACTGACTCAATGGACATAAGTTTAAACAAATTCTGGGAGATGGTGAAGGACAGGGAAGTCTGGCGTGCTGCAGTTCATGAGGTCGCAGAGAGTCAGACACAACTTAGTGACTGAACAATACCCTCAGCAAAATATGCACAATAAAAAACAATGTTTTAATGCACCTGTGTTTCTAAATACCTCAGTTTGGGGTCTTAGAAGCTTTGATAGGTAATTGTTGACTTAACACCTCTAAAACAAAGAATGACTTCCCCCAAACACTCCATGAGACAAAAGAAAATTTATCAAATGCAGTGAAAATAAGCTTAAGAATAGAGAAGAGCATGGCTGATCTCAGCTTCCTAAAGTGACATTTTACATTTTCTCATTTCTCAAAGTATCTTTGAGGGACCAACCTTTTGACATTCTGAGCTATTTTCTTTCAACTAACAGCATCTTCTGCTGCATGTTCACTATTCAAACTAGACCAAAGGGAACAATGACAGTCTGCATCTATGATGCTGCTGTTTAATCAACCCTGAATAAAGCACTTGGTACACATAAGAAAAGGCACATGTGTCAAGGGACTCACAAGAGGTTATAGGAAGGGGCTGCCAGGAGAGGACTCATCTGTTCACAGGAGAGGAGTAATTCTCCATCAGGCTGAGGAAGTTCTGAATACATTTCTTTCTCTCTTTTTTAAGCCTGAATTATTTTAAGATAATTCTACAGTACTGTTATCTGATAAGGCAAAGATAGTACTAAACTCTTAACATATAAATATTCATAATTGCATCACAATAAATTCTTCTTCAGTATGCCCTTCACTGAATTATCTCAAGTATTTCTATAATTTAAAGTTCTGATCAATCAAGATGCAATTGTAGCTCTCTCTCCTCCTATTCAAAGGCACAGAGACTAGGAAACTAAGAATATTAAGTGATGCTACAATCTGAAGACAAGTTAAAAATGCAAAGAGAGGAGAGTATCCCCAAGAAGACAGGTTCTCCAGAAGCAGGTGACTACAGACTATGACCTGTAGAGTGACTCATACAATTCATCACATCACTTTGAGTGGCCATAGTTTAGAATTAAGGCTTAATCTCTAGTCTAAACTATGGTCTTTCCAGGAGTCATGTATAGATGTGAGAGCTGGACCATGAAGAAGGTTGACTGCTCAAGAATTCAGACTTTTGAACTATAGTGCTAGAGAAGATTCTTGAGAGTCCCTTGAACAGCAAGGAGATCAAACCAGTCAATCCTGAATATTCACTGAAAGGACAGATGAAACTAAAGTTCCAATACTTTGGCCATCTGATGCGAAGAACTGACTCATTTGAAAAGACCCTGATGCTGGGAAAGATTGAGGGCAGGAGGATAAGGTGACGACAGAGGATGATCTGGTTGGATGGCATCACCGACTCAATGGACATGAGCTTGAGCAAGCTCTAGGAGATGGTGAAGGACAGGGAAGCCTGGCATGCTGCAGTCCATGGAGTCACAAAGAATCAGACATAACTGAGCGACTGAACAACAACAATATATAGACAAAATTATCTCCAGAAAGATTTAGGCTCCTTCACTCTTTTATATAGTTAGTTTCTAGACCTCCATATCTTTGGTGTTATAAACAGCAGTAGAATTTGCTCAAATTGAGCTCCTATTACAAGTACTATACCCACTGAATCCCCCAAACTGAAAATTTTTAATTACAAAACAGGTAATGCAGAGTGACTGCCTCCTCTAAGAATACCAATGTATGCTAAAATGTACTGATTCTTACAGAGTGATTGCCCTTTTAAAATTCAAAACTGCATCACTCAAAGAAAATTACAACCTATATTTACTATTTATAAAGAAGCTAGAAATCTTAAGTGAAAACAATGCATTTCTCTTTTTGAAAACTCAATTTTTACTCTCCTTAGATAATAGAGGATTTTAATCTCCTCCTAATCACAAGGAGAAAATGCTGCTTGAATCAAAAGCAGCAGTTACATGAATTCACTGCATTTCAGATGGTTCTGACCGTTTTGAAAGAGATCAATTTTGCATTTCCATTTCTCCTGCCTAAATCATCACAAGGGTTTAACAGACTAGAGGATCCTTTCCTCTAGCCCCTTTACTTTCTAATCTATCTTTGACATTATTATCAGAATTATCTTACTAAATCACCACAATCATGTTATTCTCTTGCTTAAAAACTTTAAATAGCTCCCTATTTACTATAGAACAAAGTCCAAACTTCATACCAGAGGATTCAAGAACCCCACAGTCAAAGCTCATTTCATCTGTCCAGTCTCCCATTGCTTAGTCGCTAAATCGTGTCCAGTGCTTTGTGACCCTATGGACTGTAGCCCACCAGGCTCCTCCATCCATAGGATCTCCCAGGCAAGTATACTGAAGTGGGTTACCATTTCCTTCTCCAGGAGATCTTCCCAACTCAGGGATCGAACCCACATCTCTTGCATCTCCTGCATTGCCAGGTGGACTTTTTTTCCTTTTTTAACCATTGAGCCACCAGGGAAGCCTTTCAGTCCCCTATATGACAATAAAGCTCAACAGCTGCAGGGCTTCAAGGACTGGGTACACACAGAGCCTTTCCCTCCACTGATCAGCCTCACTCCACACATATTCTACTTTTTTCATGAAGATATTCCTGACCCTCATAGTTACAGTTACTTGTTTCTTCCTTTGCATTCCCACCACACACAGAGTGTTACTGCTGGAATGATGCCTAGTGATTCATGCTTAGTATTATCAGTGGCTGCCTGCATTGCCCTCTTGCTTGCTACTGTACAAGATCAAAGATTCTGTCTGGTTTAACTCCAGATTATCAGAGCTATCTAACAAAGAACCATGTACATGGTGGTTGCCTTGAAGTGAATGCTTATAGAGTGAAAGAATGAATAAACCATGTAGTCACCCATCCATCAGTAAGAAAGGGGGAAAGATGAAGCTGTGAATCAAAGACAAGGTTTTGAACACCTGCACTTACATATATCATCACCACAGGTTTTTCAGGATGCAAGGTAAACCTACCAAAATCAAGTAAGAGTGTGTGTGTTTTTGCACACCTGCAAGCACACAGGAGCACATGGATGCACAAAAATTTTAAACCAATACCATTTATAATTGCTCAAAAATGAAATACTCAGTTGTAAATCTAATGAAACATAGATAGGATCCATATGAAGAAAACTACAAGCTGATAAAGGAAATTCTAGTAAATCTAAGTAAATGGAGAGATATATCATGTTCACGGATTAGAAAACTTCACATAGTAAAAAGTGTAAATTCTCCCTAGATCGATACATAGATTTAATGTAATTAGCATCAGAATCCTAGCAACAAATTTTGTAGCTATATAAAAGATTATTCTAAAATATATCTGGGGAACTTCCCTGGTGGTCCAGTGGTTAAGATTCCATGCTTCTGCTGCAGGGGGCATGGGTTCAATCTGGTTGAGGGACTAGGACCCTGTATGCCACAGTTAAAAAAAAAATTATTTTTTTAAATTTGAAAAGCCAAAGGAACTAGAATAGCTAAAACTATAATCAGAAAGAAAAAGGGGAAAGGTATCAGTCTACATGATTTCAAGATATCACACAGCTTATGGTGACTGAGACTGTGTGGTATTGTTAAAGGCATAGACACACAAGCAATGAAACAGAATAGTGAATTCCGAAACAAAGATAAAGTCTTTCGGTTTCAGGACTAGGCAAAGAGCTCCTAGACAACACCAAAAGAACTATCCAAAAAATATTAAATACTATTGATAAACTGGACTCCAACAAAATGAAAAGATGAGTTACATACTATGAGAAACTACTTCCAAATCATGTATCTGATAAAGAACTAGAATTTAGAATATATAAAGAACACTCAAACCTCAAGTTTGAAAAATTGAACATTTGATTTAATGCAGAGAAGGTAACTTTCCCACAACACATCATTTAAATCAGCTCTTATAACCTGACTGAGGGAAAAATCTCCCAGGCTCTGCAATTACTGAAAAAGTCTGTTGGTCCAGTTCCCATAATGTCAGGCAAGGATGCGAGTGTTTGCCATAGTAAATCTTCATATTTTACTAAATGGAGAAGCTAGAAAATTCAAAAAAGAAAAAAAACTTCAAAAGGCCTGAATGTGATTAAACTTGCTATATAATGATAATATCTCATTGTCCCTTAGGTAGTTTTCAATTTTGTTTTACTTAGTCGGGAATTTCTACAAAAAGAAGGGTGAAGAGGCCCATCTGTTACAACTGCTGATCTGCCCTAAAACCTGATTCTTGACTCATGTCATCATTATTCTGAAAGAGATCAGGAAGCAACAGTTAGAACTGGACATGGAACAACAGACTGGTTCCAAATAGGAAAAGGAGTATGTCAAGGCTGTATATCGTCACTCTGCTTATTTAACTTATATGCAGAGTACATCATGAGAAACACTGGGCTGGAGGAAGCACAAGGTGGAATCAAGATTGCCGGGAGAAATATCAATAACCTCAGATACGAAGATGACACCACCCTTTTTGCAGAAAGTGAAGAGGAACTAAAAAGCCTCTTGATGAAAGTGAAAGAGAGCAAAAAAGTTGGCTTAAAGCTCAACATTCAGAAAACAAAGATCATGGCATCTTGTCCCATCACTTCATGGCAAATAGATGGGGAACCAGTAAAAACTGTCAGACTACTTTTTCGGGCTCCCAAATCACTGCAGATGGTGATTTTAGCCATGAAATTAAAAGATGCTTACTCTTTGGAAGAAAAGCTATGACCAACCTAGAAAGCATATTGAAAAGCAGAGACATTACTTTGCCAACAAAAGTCCATCTAGTCAAGGCTATGGTTTTTCCTGTGGTCATGTATGGATGTGAGAGTGGGATTGTGAAGAAGGCTGAGCACCAAAGAACTGATGCTTTTGAACTGTGGTGTTGGAGAAGACTCTTGAGAGCCCCTTGGACTGCAAGGAGATCCAACCAGTCCATTCTGAAGGAGATTAGCCCTGGGATTTCTTTGGAGGGAATGATGCTAAAGCTGAAACTCCAGTACTTTGGCCACCTGATGCAAAGAGTTGACTCATTGGAAAAGACTCTGATGCTGGGAGGGATTGGGGGCAGGAGAAGAAAGGGACGATAGAGGATGAGATGGCTGGATGGCATCACTGACTCAATGGCCGTGAGTCTGAGTGAACTCCGGGAGTTGGTGATGGACAGGGAGGCCTGGCGTGCTGCAATTCATGGGGTCGCAAAGAATCGCACATGACTGAGCGATTGAACTGAACTGAACTGAATGGAGGGAGGCTTATACTATACTGGGAGCAGCATGAGCAAACATCCTCTTAAAGAAATTAAACTTTTCGCTCTTTCACGAGCATATTTTTTTTAAAGTAGCAGACTAACAGCACAATAAACTCAACTGCTATCAAAACAATACTTGAAACCATTTCATTATTTTAATAACAGTCAGAGCTAAGTTAGCAATTGACATTGCGGTGTCTCTTATTCTTATAATTAAAATTATATTCTAAGTTTTCATTTTAAACTCCATAATTAAACCATTGCCATCGATAGGCTAAAAGTACTTCAAAAGGAATACATTATTGTTTTGATCAAACTATTTAAAAAGGCATGATATCTGTACCAGAAGAACCATTTCCATACACAGGCAAAGATAGCCCTGGGGAAATGACTAGTGAAACTTCAGATAAAATGACATTTTAATCTTTCTTTACAAACCACATCTCCTACCTAGCTTCACAAGCATGTCAGCTCACTTTGTCACTTACTGTATTACATTAAGAAAAATGTTTTTATTTTCTCACCTTTCCTTCTAGAAGTGGCATATGACTGACATTTCAAGAGAAATCGCCTTTACTTGGAAATATTTTCTTTTAGAAATAGTAATCCAAAAGTATATTTCAACCTAAATTCCAGTAAGACATATTTTAAATTGGGGCTTTTCATAAAAGCATTTAATAAAGATGCATGTATTCAGCTCAGCTAGATCAGCTATATAATTTATAGATAATCTAGATAATTTATAAATGTAGGCAAATTTTAAATTATACATTTGTAATATAATTTTCAGAAGATAAATTAAACATATATTTCTTATTTGCTCCTAGCAGGTCCACTTTTGTGTTTCAGGACTCATGAAACCCTGGAAAATATATGCAAATTTTGTTATGGGTACTTTGTTTTAAACAGTTCCTCAAAAGAATCTGTGAATCGTTAGTTTATTCCCAAATGATCATTATATTTATAAATAGCATCTCTGAGCAGAAAACAAAACATGACTTTTGGAGGACTTAAGTAACCACGTAGCTGTCCGTTTACTTCTATACCTATATGCGATGAGTTTGGATTGACCAAATTTTCCAGATGCTTGCCTGTACATTAAGCCAACCTAAAAATTATGCCACCTAGAAAATGTTCATAGTCAAACTGCAAAGAAAATTGGGTACCTAATGCTGGAGGAACTAGCACTGGGCCCTGGGATAGTGCTGAAGTGGGCAGTAAGAACTGGAAAGGACGAAGACCTTCTCTGACTTACAACCACATCAGTATTTGAGTGCAAAACATTACTAATATTTAAAATGCAAATATGCTCATTAAAATCAAAAAGTAAATCTTTCTCTTACAGTGATGTGTTGAAGAGCTATAATTTGGTAATATACCTCAAAATGTTTCAATTCAAACCTTTTAATATAGGTCTAGGACTTCCCTGGTGGGGCAGTGGCTAGGAATCTGCGTGCCAGTGCAGGGGTATGGTTTCAATCCCTGGTCTGGGAAGATCCCACGTGCCACAGGGCAACTAAGCCCACGCGCCGTAACTACTGAGCTTGCCTTCCCCAGACCCTGTGCTCCACAGCAGGAAAAGCCACCACAATGTGAGGCCCGTGCACCACCACAAGGAATAACCCCCACTCACCACAGCTAGGGAAAGGTCACATGCAACAACCAAGACCCAGCACAACCAAAAATAAACAAGCAAACAACAAAAAAAAACTGCCAAAAAAAACCCAGTTTAATTAACTAATTAAATAGGTCTGTCTACACTACTCTTCTTTGTGCTGCTGAGAGTAGGGACCTTTGTCTCATTCATCCTTCTACATGGAGTGTCAGACACAGGGGCCGGTTAACACAGGCAATTCAAATAGCTTTTGATTAATTATAATACTGCATGATCTGATTAAACACTATAATTTGAACTGTTGAAAGCTATCCAAATTTGGCCAGCTTCAGAATGCTCTAAAATAAAGGAGGGTCATAAATAAAATAAGTCATATCAGGGACACGTATCAATTTCTTCCACAGAATTATCACTTCCAGTAGCATTCCTTGAATCATTTCATAACAAGTCAGTGGCAATAAACATACAAGTGATTGGCCAAATAACAAAAACTTGATTAAAATACAGAGACAATAAGTAATTCCAATATCAGTTACCCTAAAGTTTCTTAAATAAATGAATTTGGACTGAGTGACTGCATGCTAAGTCACCTCAGTCATGTCCAACTCTTGGCGACCCAATGAGCTGTAGCCCACCAGGCTCCTCTGTCCATGGGATTCTCCAGGCAAGAATACTGGAGCAAGTTGCCATGCCGTCCTCCAGATCTTCCTAACCCAGGGACTGAACCCGATCTTTTACGTTTCCTGCGCAGGCAGGTTCTATATCACTAGCACCACCTGAATGCGGAAATTTCACCAAAAATATAGGTAAAAATAGAATAAATATACACAGTTTAAAGTCTTTTCACATTCAACCCAAAATAAAATTCTAAATAAAAGAGAAGCATATAAGATCATACAACTAGAAAGAATTGCTAGGAGTCATCTCATTTAAGGCTTCCCTGGTAGCACAGCTGGTAAAGAATCCGTCCACAATGCAGGAGACCTGGGTTTGATCCCTGGGTCAGAAAGATAGCCTGGAGAAGGGAACAGCTACCCACTCCAGTATTCTGGCCTGGAGAATTTCATGGACAGAGGAGCCTGGCAGGCTACCATCCACAGGGTCACAAAGAGTCGGACACTACTGAGTGACTTTCACCTTCACTTTTTAAAAAATCTCATTTAAAAGGGGTAAAGGTGTTCCAAAACCATCCTTTGTTCACTTCTGCAAACAGGAGAGAAAACTGGATGAGAAGAGCGGAGGATTCTTAAATCTGGCAGTGCCCACTGATAACAAGAGTATTTATTTGGGATTGTTAGATCGGTCACTGGTACTGGTTTCTCTATCATTCATATTCTTAAATCCTCTCAAATAGGAATTGCATATGTTCCCAAACTACCATCTCGACATAATTCCAACAGATTGGAATTCACCATACATAGAACACTCTACAGAGGTGAAAGCTTATTAGGCTAACTGACAAAAATGTAGATCTCCTTAATTTGTAGTTACCATCATGCAATAGCAAAAAGTTAACCTACCTAGCTATCATTCTTCAGTTTGATATCTATTATCAATTCTAAAAGCATAAGTCCCTCTGGCTTACATCTGAAAGTTGAAAGAAAGGCAGGTATTTGAGACACATCATGGAGTCTAGAGACAGTCAATAACAATGAATCTCTTACTGTCTACAAAAGAAATACTGACTGTACCACGGTAAAGAAAAGTGGAAAAGAAGTGGTATGTAAAGAGGGACTTGAGAATGCCTAGAAGTGAAGAAAAAAGATGGGGAAAGAGCTGGGATGAAGCAGAGCATGGGCAGTTCAGGCAGAGAGAACATACCAACCAGCAGGCAATTTTAAGATAAGGAATACAGTTTATTGAAGGAATCAGTGAGTTGAATGAATGAACTAACAAAGCAACCAATGAACAAATAAAATAAATGAGTATAGGAATGAGTAAACCTATAAGTGAATGAGGCTCATGAATGGTATGCTGGAGCTAAGGTACAGGTAGTCCTGAATGCGAAGCAATGAGTTTGAATCTTTCCTAAAAAGCAAGTAAGAAAGGTGCTCCTTAAAGAGTTGTATAATGTACAGTCTGCCCAACTGTATGCAGACCTGCCAAAATCAAAGAGAATTCACTGTAAGTTTTTATCACTATAAAACAAATGATTGAGTAAAATTAATTTGGAAGCAGTAGGTAAAATACAAGAAATAGAAGACATAACAGGTAACTACAAGTTAAGCCACTATTTTGACTACTCAAAACCAACATGATAGGCACATAACTAGAATTTCAGCATTAATGATCTTCTTAAAAATTGAGATATAAGTCACATACCAAAATATACATGCTCTTGAAGGATATAATTCAGTGATTTTAGTATATTTGCAGTTATTCAACATTCAGTTCAGTTCAGTTCAGTCACTCAGTTGTGTCTGACTCTTTGCGACCCCATGAATCACAGCACGCCAGGCCTCCCTGTCCATCACCAACTCCCAGAGTTCACTAAGATTTATTTCCATCGAGTCAGTGATGCCATCCAGCCATCTCATCCTCTGTCGTCCCCTTTTCCTCCTGCCCCCAATCCCTCCCAACATCAGAGTCTTTTCCAGTGAGTCAACTCTTCACATGAGGTGGCCAAAATACTGGAGTTTCAGCTTTAGCATCATTCCTTCCAAAGAAATCCCAGGGTTGATCTGCTTCAGAATGGACTGGTTGGATCTCCTTGCAGTCCAAGGGACTCTCAAGAGTCTTCTCCAACACCACAGTTCAAAAGCATCAATTCTTCAGGCGCTCAGCTTTCTTCACAGTCCAACTCTCACATCCATACATGACCACAGGAAAAACCATAGCCTTGACTAGACGGACCTTAGTTGGCAAAGTAATGTCTCTGCTTTTGAATATGCTATCTAGGTTACGACTATCTAATTCCAGGAAATTTTATCACTGTACCTATTAGCAGTCACTCCCAGTTCTCCTTCCTGTCAGCCTACAGAATTAACATACTGCAATCTTATATGAATTTCTATTTTTTATATCTCCCCAAGGTGCACATATGGTGATTTACATTGAAGAGTCTCAGCAGAACATAAAAGATTATTTACTAAAGAAATACCGCCAGAACTGAGGAAGTATCAAAGAAGTAAATTTTCTGTCTACCTGATGTGGCATTTTTATTTTCATTTGGTAAGTAACAACTTTAAAGGTTCATTACGTTCTTAAAGTATCACTTGGTTTCCCAATTACAAAAGCTTAAGAGTTTTTTCTGCCCTTTGGATATCATAACAATCTAAATATAGTGGCCAGATCAAAAGCTGGTTAAAGAAGATGGTGAACACCTAATCACCCACTGCAGCAACCACAGCCTTAGATGATCATTGATTTTTCCTCCAAGAATGAAACTGAAATTCTCCCAAGAATGCACAGATATTTCTCTGTAAGTCCCCAGATGGAATTAGAGGGTTATAAATTCAGTTTAATTCTTTCCCCCACCCCATTTAAGGTCAACTAAGAATGACCCTCCACTAAATTTTGTACTTATAATTCTACCACTGGGTTTTGAAATTATTGTTTAGCAGCACATTTTAAAATAAGTAAATCTCCAAATATCTCTCATAGATTATTACCGTGAATCTTAGAAGAAACCTTCCCTGGTAGCTCAGCTGGTAAAGAATCCACCTGCAATGCAGGAGACCCTGGTTTGATTCCCAGGTTGGGAAGTTCCCCTGGAGAAGGGATATGCTACCCATCCCAGTATTCCTGGGCTTCCTTGGTGGCTAAGACAGTAAAGAATCTGCCTGCAATGTGGGAGACCTGGGTTCAACCCCTGGGTTGGGAAGATCCCCTTGAGGAGGGCATGGTAACCCAGTCTAGTATTCTTGCCTGGAGAATCCCTATGGATAGAGGAGCCTGGTGGGCTACAGTCCAAGAGGTCGCAAAGAGTCAAACACAACTGAGTGACTAAGCACAACATTTGCCTTTATATGCCACATACACACACATACTTTTATCCCTCTGTATGTTGGAGAAGACTCTTTAGAGTCCCTTGGACTGCAAGGAGATCCAACCAGTCCATTCTGAAGGAGATCAGCCCTGGGATTTCTTTGGAGGGAATGATGCCGAAGCTGAAACTCCAGTACTTTGGCCACCTCATGCAAAAAGTTGACTCATTGGAAAAGACCCTGATGCTGGGAGGGATTGGGGGCAGGAGGAGAAGGAGATGACCGAGGATGAGATGGCTGGATGGCATCACCAACTCGATGGACGTGAGTCTGAGTGAACTCCGAGAGTTGGTGATGGACAGGGAGGCCTGGCGTGCTGCGATTCATGGGGTCGCAAAGAGTCGGACAGGACTGAGCAACTGAACTGAACTGAACTGATTCTTTTAAAAATGCAAAATATCTTTATTTTTAAAAAATATTCTTCTAGTTAACAAACTCAGGCTGAACAAACACAAAATAGAGCTTGACTTATTTTTCCTTTTCTATGAATATGGCCCCCCCAAAGACTGAATTTACAAATAGGACAAATGTACAGTTCTCATCTGCCCCCTTCTCACTCTGCCTCCAAGTGCTGCATTCTCAGGACCACACCCCCTTCACACATATACACACACTGATAATAAAGGTGTTAATATTAAAACAACTGTTTCGATGATCTTCAGCTTCTGGGATCAAAATAATAAAACCAAAGCCAAATAAATATGAAGAATGTGTTTTGATCGATTCACTTTTTCCAATCAACTATTAGAAAGATTCCCTGGAGAAGAAAATGGCTACCCACTCCAGTATTCTTGCTGGGATAAATCCATGGACAGAGGGGTCTGGTGGGCTATAGTCCACAGGGCTGCAAAAAGTCAGACACAACTGAGTGACTAACATGCTAACTATTAGAAGAATCTATTTTCTAAATACTTCCTACAATTCTTTGAACTGCTCTCTGAAAACGAATAAGTGTGAAACATGTTTTCTAAAGTGGCCAGGTCCATTAAGTTCACTGGGCACAGTCTAACCCTTTATGTTTCTTTCCAGCAACTCCCGATTTTGGGAGGGCTGTAGGGGGATTGAGATGGGAGCCAAGGGAGGTGGCCTCCTCAGGCACCGCAGCCACCAAGCTCTGTCTGAGCCATTCATAGGAAGAGGTTTTATTTTCTCCCTTTACAATGCCTCAGGACCCTGAGGGGATCCTCCATCTATAATTCATGAGCAGCAAAAAGAACATGTTCTAATCAATAAAGAGCAACGTTGAAACTCACAGCAGGTTCCACAGGACTGATGGGGTGTTATATTAATATCTGATTAAACTTCCCAGGAAATTTAATTTTTCATAAACCAAAGACCTAAAATTAACCTTTTAACCTTATGTTTACAAAAGATCTTTCCCAAGGGCACAGAAATATTTTAGAAACATATCTTAATGAAAGCAGAAAGCTAAAAAGAGTATTTCAATACCTAGAGGATTTGCTCCAGATCACACCAAAAAAGAGAATTAGAACTTAGTTCACCTCACACTTACCTAAAACATTCTTAATTGGCGTATTTTTACACACCTTTAATGATTATGTTCAAGTGCATGCTATAGTGACTTTAAAACACACTCAGATTTTTCAATCGCCAATTCCATATATTCAAGAAAAGGAATTTGGACTACTTTGCATCTTATTTCTTCTTTTCCAGTAAGCTTTGTCCATTCACAGTGAAACAATCAAATTGCAAGCCTATGTGAATTTCATAAAGTCAAATTAGTACAAGTCTAGCTATATACAAAATGAAGAAACTACAAGGATATATTGCACAGCCCAAAGAATAGAGCCAGTAGTTTATTATAACTATAAATGGACTATAACATTAAAAATTGTCACTATATTGTACACCTGAAACTTATATAGTAAATCAACTAAACTATACTTTAATTTTAAAAATTAGTAAAAGTCTAAATTCTCCAGATTTTGCTTATTTATGTTTGAGGACCCCATAAGAAACCTCTCCCTGGCCACAACACTTCTCAAAGCTGCCCTGGATCCTCCACCTGGTAAATTTATATCATCTATACACTCATCTGTAGGAACACCCAACTAAATAACCCCACAAAAAGGAGTTAGACAAAGATTGCAAAATTTGATTTAATGCAGAAAAGGTGACTTTTACAAAGCTTTCATAGTGGGCAGTCAGATATTTTCATCCTCACAGAGCAGCAGCATGGTTAATAAACTGCTTCTAGAAGCTCCTGTAAAGATTTATAACTTTTGCTGGAAGAAAAGCTGGAGATTTCTTTTTCATTCTCTGACTGTACTTATAAACTACTTTCTGCAGCCCAGCAAGCCTCTCCTCGCCCAGATAGACAGCATCCTTACAGAGCTGACAAGTGGTGATGGATGTACCCACCAGAGTATTATTGAGGATTTGGGAGGCTGCACTGCCATGTCCTTGGCCCTCTTGGATGCAATCCTGTGCAGTATTTCCCCCCAGAAGCTTGAGATTCTGAGATGGAAGCAGCCTCAAAATTCTAACCCTGCCCCTTCTCAGTGCAATTTCTTCTCTGATTAACACTGAAAAAGCAATGTGTTTTTGCTATTTGAAGCTCATTGTTACGTTTGCAACAGTGTCAGTTTGATTGACCCCTTATTATTAAACTATAGTTTTTAATGAAACTCCATTTCACCATAGCATCTAAAATACTACAGCTGAATTAATTATACCCTAGAAGAAAATAACAGATTTCCCTATTTCAAATACACAATGGGAAGCTGCTGTTTTATTCCTCTAATTATATAAGAATGGACAGAGTAATATACCATCTCTATCAACAAATTTCAAGGATCTGCTTTTATCTTTTTCTTTCTTTTCTCCAGTCAAAATTGTTATTAATGACAGGAGCATATCATAATTTAATTAGCTGACACTGACTGGCAATCTATCCATTTCAATTAGAGCCATTTCATAGAACTATCCATAAAGGCAGATTCTGCATAAGTAATAACTTTCATAAATAAGACCTTTAGAAACCTCACAAAAAGATACAAAATATTTGGACATAGTCATTATGTTCCCATGTCACTGGAGACTGGGGCACAGAACTTCCCCTGAAGGGGACACACATCGCTAGTCCTGAAAGCATGAAACAGGGGCCCTGGGTAGCACAAAACTGCCCAAAAGTCAACTTGGCTACCACCTCACACAAGCATTACTTAACAATATACAGTGACTCAGAAATGTGGCTCTGTTTGTGAGTGCCACGGAAGGCATTTCAAGAGACAGTCTCACTAACCTGCCCAATCGCATTAAAGGGGGGGAGTAGTTGCATCTTAAGAACATGATGGGAAAGGTAATTGCACCCAAATATCATATTCATGGTCTTGAGATAAGGCTGTGGGGAAGTGCTAAAGAATCTGCCTATCAATGTAGGGTCAGGAAGATCCCGTGGAGAAAGAAATGGCAACCCACTCCAGCATTTTTGCCTGGGAACTCCCATGGACAGAGGAGCCTGGCGGGCTATAGTGCATGAAGCTGTAGAGTCAGACACGACACAGAGGCGGAGCACAAGATAAAACAGACACTCAGTCTGCCTGAAAAGAGCTTGGAGACAAATCTCTAGAATACAGCTATTATTCTTTGTGTTAGGAAAGTGTATGGTGTACGTGCACATATGACTCCTAAAAATTGTGTAAGTACACACTTTTAAGAAACAAAGCCCGTGGAACTGAAAAATGATAAAATCATTTTTAGGTTTATGCTCACTCCTTTTATAAAATGTCAGGCTCCTTGGAAGTAGTTTTTTTTTAACAGAAATACCAATAAAAGAGGAAAAGGAAATAGCAACCCACTCCAGTATTCTTGCCTGGAGAATCCCATGGACAGAGGAGCCTGGCGGGCTACAGACCATGGGGTCACGATGAGTCGGACATGACTAAAGTGCCATAGCACAACATATTGATAAAATAATTGTTTAAAATATGATTCCATTCTCAGGTCACAAGATTTTCATCCATCTACAACTTTGCAGGAACTAGACTAAATCAAACTGGAGTTATCTGAGACCACAGGGTTTTTCCTCGAATAGGATTGTGGTAGTTTCATTGAGAAAGGCCCACATGCAGTCAAATAGGCTGAGCTCTCTGTTAACAGTTCTCTTTAATTAGGTGTGTGTAGTGGAAAGAACATGGACTTGGGAATCAGATCTAACCTTCGATCTGCGCACTGCCATTGCAGCTACAGTGTGACGTTGACAGATTTTGTTGACTTCTCTGAGCTTCAGATTCTTATTTGTAAAATGAGAGCATGCTAGTAACACCTAACTCATAAGGCTGTTATGAAAATAAGTTAAGTATGTAAAGTCTGTTAACTAACTTAAATTAGTTAAGTATTGAGCACCGAGTAGCTGCTCAATAAAGAGCAACTTTTATTCTAACAATGATAATACATTAATTTTGGCTAATAATACTGAGTTGTTTAGGATCACATTAAATAATTTTGTGCAAATATTTAGAGAATTAAAGACATTATAAGTATCTCAGCTTCACTGGATTAAGGACAATTTGTAAAGTGTAGCTCTTGCCCCTCATTTATCTTTTTTTTTCCTTAGAATACATTTGAATCAGTTCTAATGAGGTGGATGAAACTGGAGCCTATTATACAGAGTGAAGTAAGCCAGAAAGAAAAACACCAATATGGTATACTAATGCATATATATGGAATTTAGAAAGATGGTAACAATAACCCTCATTTATCTTGATTATCAAAGTATGGTTGTTGAATAGCTGCTGTATTACTCTTTAAGGAGCCTGCAAACTGAGGAACACGGGCTCTGGAGTCAGATGATCATGTGTTAGTTTCTAGCTTGCCCACCTTCCTAGCTGTGTAATCTTGAGTGAGTAACAAACTTCTTAAGGCCTTGACTTTATCATCCCCAAATAGCAGGTAATAATACAGTACTCACCTCACAGATAGGAGTGTTTAATGAAACAATTCTTGTAGATCCCTTAGCACAATGCCTGGCACGTGGTACTTCCTATGTGTCAGACATTACTATCTATTTAGTGACAATTCAAGATCATACCTCTGCTACAGAGGCTTAGAAAACTCGAAGCCACTGTCAAGGAGTAAATGTGGGAATTTATTCCAGGTCTATTTGACTTATTATAATAAACCATATGGAAGATAGACCTGGCCTCAGGGAGCTTATATATTTGGAAGAAACACATAAGAGACCGGACACTGGGACTTCCCTGGTGATCCAGGAACTAAGACTCTGCCCTCTCAATGCAAGGGGCCCAAGTTTGATCCCTGGTCAGGGAATTAGATCCCACCTGCCACAATTAAGAGTTTGCATCCCACAAGATTGAAGATCTTGCATGCCACAACTAAGACCCAACACAGCAAAATGCATAAAATAATAACAATAAATATTTTTAAAAAGATACTGAACACCACAAAATAATATGCTCTGTGATCTCACAGGAAAAATACACAGGTGTCAGGGAGCACCACCAGAGAAGGCAATGGCACCCCACTCCAGTACTCTTGCCTGGAAAATCCCATGGACGGAGGAGCCTGGTAGGCTGCAGTCCATGGGGTCGTGAAGAGTCAGACACAACTGAGCGACTTCACTTTCACTTTTCACTTTCATGCACTGGAGAAGGAAATGGCAACCCACTCCAGTGTTCTTGCCTGGAGAATCCCAGGGACAGGGGAGCCTGGTGGGCTGCCGTCTATGTGGTTGCACAGAGTCGGACATGACTGAAGCGACTTAGTAGTAGCAGCAGCAGCAGCAGCAGCAGGGAGCACCACAGGGGGATGAATAGTTAAGTGAATAAACATGGGATGCTTCAGAAGGCAAGAATAAAGGTAATGAAAAAATTTACATGACCTCACACTTAACCCTTTTCTTAAAACCCAATTTCCAGACATGTCTAGCAGTTCCGAACATCTGAGTATCTAGGATCCAAGCCGCAGGAGTGCAAACGCACCAAAAGGAGGGAAATGCTTGTGGACTGAACTCAATAGGGCAAGTACGCAGAGGGTAATGTTGAGGGTTTGAGAAACAGTCTCCTGCCAACTTTTTCAAACAAGGGGGAAAAGTTCTTCTTCCACAGCTAAGGAAAGACTTTAAATGTAACAGCACACAGACCTGAGGCATGGTGAGGCACAAAAGACTGCTAGGAGATCTTTCCTGAAGGTGAGTTTTGAGGAGGACAGAATAAAAGGACCTGGGACTTCCCTGGTGGTCCAATAGTTGAGAATCCACCTTGCAATGCAGAGGACATGAGTTTGATCCCTGGGTTGGGAAGATCCCCTGGAGGAGGAAATGTCAACCCACTCCAGGATTCTCTTGCCTGGAGAATCCTCATGGACAGAGGAGCCTGGTGAGTTACAGCCCACAGGGTAGCAAAGAGTCGGACACGACTGAGCAACTAAGCACAGCATAGCAGCACAGGGAACTAAGATCCCTCATGCCATGGGGCAACTAAACCCAAGGACCACAACTACTGAGCCTGGGAGCCACAACTAGAGAATTCATGCACAGCAAGCAAAGATCCTGTGTGCCGCAATTAAGACCCACTGAAGCCAAATAAATAAATTAGTTCATTAATTTTTTTTTAAGGGACTTGAAAGGGAAGCAAGGTAAAAGAGAACTGGAGTGGGAAATAGGATGACAAAAAGGAGGTAAACTGGTTGCTGCTGCTGCTGCTGCTAAGTCGCTTCAGCCGTGTCCGACTCTGTGCGGCCCCATAGACGGCAGCCCACCAGGCTCCCCCGTCCCTGGGATTCTCCAGGCAAGAACACTGGAGTGGGTTGCCATTTCCTTCTCCAATGCATGAAAGTGGAAAGTGAAAGCAAAGTCACTCAGTCGTGTCCGACCAGTAGCGACCCCATGGACTGCAGCCCACCAGGCTCCTCTGCCATGGGATTTTCCAGGCAAGAGTACTGGAGCGGGGTGCCATTGCCTTCTCCGGAGCCTCTGCTCCAGAGACACAGACCTGTAATTAACAAGCCAATAATGCATTCTGAGAGATGATGCCTCAGAAAAAAGGCTGGAGAAAAGAGGAAGAAACAGCTTAAAATTTCAGGCTCCAGACTGTTGCTAATCTAGTGAAGGGTGATGGTGCTGTCCATCTACACACTGAGGTAAACTGACAGAGAACCCACGGATGGCTCTGTGTGGTTTTGGAGTTAGACTCGGGCCATTTTCCTGTATGCCTGCACACAAGGATGATAGTCCCTGGCAGAGGACAATCTGTTCAAGAATAATTAGATGCCTCCTCACTTCTTGCCTTGGTGGCAGAAGCACGCGGTATATTTACAATATCCCATTTGCTTCCATCTGAACCCATATGTTCACCGATCAGGTTAAAGCTGGAGCTGCATGCTACATTCTTCACTGTGAACAAACTTCGCTTCAGCAAACCCTCAGGGAAAGCGGGGTATCCTGCTCTGTTAATTTCCCAGGCCAAGGAATAGGAGCAGCTCTGCTGATTTATTGCTGGAGAAGGGCTATGCCTTAGAGGATTCGTGTCATAAGCTGCAGGGATAGCCAGGGGAGCAGCCCTCATTTATGGTGAGACAGGAGAGAAAAGCTGGGAAATAGCCCCCATGAAGAATACGCCTTTATTACATGTTGAAAGCAATGTGAATCAGAATGTGCTCTGTGGTTATAATTCCACGCTATGATGTAGAGGCCAAGACTAAAGGGTGGAGGAAAGATGGAAGGAGAAAAAAAAATATGGAGAAAAATCATACAGGTATAGACTGCCTGCTGTTCAACGGCACGGGGCCAGGCGTGCTATACAGGTGATCTCAAATTGCAGGTTGCCTAGCGACATCTGAAGTTAAAAGCACAATTTCCCATTTTAGCCTCCAACACACTCCTAGGATCTGCCTTTTACTTGTGTAGTAAGTGACAACTCATCTGTCACAGGTCTGCCATCAGAATGATGTTATGGAGAGACCTGCACCACCTAAGCACCCAAGGGACTCAAAGGCTTCATCTAGTGCTTTCAGGTGGGTGAGTAGCAAGGAAACCCTACCGTCCATGGCAGGTCCTAGGACAAATGTGTTGGGTTTAGCAATGTAGATACCTTGACAGAAAGTCTGACTAGAGTGGAGGGGGCCAAAGGGTGATAAAGTAAGTTTAAGAAAAAATGGGAGGATAAGAAGCAGAACCAGAGGATAATGACACCTCCTTTGAGAAGTGTTCCTGTAAGGGAAATGAAAGCGATGAAGTAGTAGCTGGTGGAGGGTGTGGTGTCTGAAGAGGTATGAAAAGTAAGAAGGTTAAATTGGGAAATAATACCTCCTGCAGCATTTTTATTAAATTATATAAACAATAAACACTATTAGATTCATTAGAAAATACTCTGATGCTGGGAAACATTGGAGGCAGGAGGAGAAGGGGACAACGGAGAATGAGATGATTGGATGGCATCACTGACCCAATGGACATGGGTTTGAGCAAACTCTGGGAGATGGTGAAGGACAGGGAAGCCTGGCATGCTACACTCCATGGGGTTGCACAGATTCAGACATGACTGAGCAACTGAACAACAACAAAGCACTAAAAAGTATCTCAGAGATCTAAATCGAAGTCCTTCTTTCTGTACGGAAAAAATGGAGACTCAAGAGAGTTTAGGTGACTTCTTCAAAACACAGCACCAATGAAGAGCAAGGCTGGGTTCAGAGCCCTGAGGAATCCAAAATGTGCCAAGTAGACAGAATATTAAAATTAACTTCAGATCTTGGGTGCCTTCAAAATAGAGATCAGTATTCTAAGGACCATCTTGGAAAGTACCCATATAAGACAGGAAGCTTCCTAACATTCAAAGATACACCAACTGTCTACAATTTAACCTGAAGACTTCTCTGCTCCACCCACCACCTTGCCATGCAATACCATGTCCCTTGCGCCACTGTGACTAGACCCAATTTTTGTTTTGATTTTGCTTTTCCTAAGATGTTTCAAAAGACCCTGAAGATAAAGGTATCAGATTAACTAGAAGAAGTGAACTTTTTTTTTTCCTTTCAGAAGGGAAATTATAACTACCTTCATCAACAAAAGGATTAAGTCTGCTTTGTGACAGAATTGCATTAAAAAAAATGAGGCAGATAAAGAAAAGCTTTTATTATTTTAATGAATTCAAAAGCTGGAAGCATTATTGAGAAGAGCAATGTGTTCACTGCTCTAATCCAATGTAATCATGTTTAAAAAATTATTCTACTTAGGAATTTTTCTGCTACATCAGACAAAATCCAAAATGTGCCAAGTAGACAGAATATTAAATGAACTTCAGATCTTGAGTGCCTTCAAAATAGAGATCAGTATTCTAAGGACCATCTTGGAAAGTACCCATGTAAGACAGGAAGCTTCCTTATATTCAAAGATACACCAACTGTACATTTAACCTGAAGATTTCTGTGTCTCCCTTTTATCTCATGTCCTAAGAAAGTTACAATACTATACATTTTTAATCTGAACTAACCATTTACTTCTATATATAAGGAAGCCCATTTAACCTCTCTGTTCTTCTATAGCCACAGCTATTAAAAAAGAAATTCAGTTTCTGACTCATCACTAGGATTGATTTTAAAGAAAAAAATACCACAGTAACTTTTAGCATAAACATAAATTTGTTGCACAAATATTTTAATCATTTAAGTCTCAGAAGAAAACATAAAAATATTTTCTTTCTCAAACAACTTAAATGCCCAAAGAAATAAATAATACCTAAGGAAAATATATAAGACACCTATAATAAGACTACCTTCCTTCTCAAAATACATCACATTTCTTGGCTATTAGATTCACATCATTCTGCTACAATTTTGACACATATAGCTTAGATACATATACATGTATACTAGTATATATATATGTATATGTACAGATACATATAGTACTTAGGTAACTATGGGGGCAAAAATTACTTTGATCAAGCAAAGGTAATTGTATTTCACTTGTTTGAGGTTTTTTATTTTTTACTATAGCTCACTCATGCTGAACATTTCATTTTAACAGAAAATGGTAAGTCACCAATCTCAGGTTCAGCTTTAATTTCAGCATGAGAGCAACAGTAATTATAACTAAACTTGGAAGAGGAGTTCAATTCATCTTCCTTCACATTTGTGATTAAAACCACTCATTCCAAATTATTCCAAAATCCTGTCCCAACTATCATAAAATGATTAAGCCAGGTTCAAAATACCCAAAACCTTACTAAAAATCCAATCTAGAATATAGCCCATCAATCAGGCAAAGTACTTTATACCCCAAATTGGTAACAGAATGTAATATAAACTTTAAAATTAATATAAATATTAACTGAATATGTGAATTGGTAATCAAGATTTTGTAATTAGGGGTCAACTATCTGTTTGATCATTTCCTAGATTCTTCCACTAACATCTTAACTGTCTACAGTCTGCTAATGCTGTTGGTGTGAGTTTTCACAAGAATGAGGGAAACAGATTACCCCCACCTTCTGAGTAGGGCTAGTAGGAAGGTCTGATGAATCATGTTTTACATCTACTGGTTAAAATAATACAATATTATACTACTAAAAAAAAAAAATTACTATACCGCTAATTCTGGACATGACAGACTGGGACCCAAACCAAAGACTTCTCTGCAGCCATGGAGGGGACAGACTCAGAAGCTTGTCCCAGAAAAGAAAGGCCTGACCCAACCATGAAAGATGGCAGAGATGGGGACACAGGAAAGAGGCCACAGGGAGACAGAACTAACAAAGTCCCGTCCATGTCCTGTCCATATAACCACGGTTATAGCCTAATGGCTTATTTTCCCATCTAGAGCCCTGCCAAAACCCCAAAGATTTGGCAAAATTTTCCCCAGTTACCAACTTGAGATTTTTTTTTTGAGAGAAAGGAGACTTGTTTAGAAGTTTGGCTCCAGGCTGAAATAAAATTCTTCCAAAGTTATAACTTAAAATATTATTTGAGGGGAAAACAGAGCTCTGTAACTCTCTGTTTTTCATGTCATTATGTCCTTTTTATGCAGGATGGAGTTTCTATTAGCTAGTGAGTCTGCCTGAGACAGCAGAAAAAGGACAAGGTTTGAGACCAAGCAGTATAAAATCCTGACTCCGCTACTTACTAAACACAGTGCAACAAACAAGTAACTTTAACCTCTGACCCTCAGTTCCCCAATTTGTGAAACAGAGATAATAAGCCTGTGTTGAAAGACTATCAAAAGAACAAAAAATTAAAATAAGATTTGAAAAGGGCCTAGCCTAGAGTCTACCATTCATGGACACTGAACAAACAATTATTTGTTCATCTTTTTCCCACAATTTCCATTCTACCAAGAGACAGGTTCAAACATCACTTGAATAGATAAGCAAATATGTGGCTAGAGTGAGTGAGCGAAGTCGCTCAGTTGTGTTCAACTCTCTGCGACCCCATGGACTGTATGTAGCCCACCAGGCTCCTCCATCCATGGGATTCTCCAGGCAAGAACACTGGAGTGGGTTGCAACTAGTTAAGGAAATTATCTTTAAGGTTCATTTTACTCCTGGCAGTGTACTCAATACCTAACGGCCACTGGAAACGAAGATAAGAGAGTCTGGGTGATGGATAGAAGTGGCTCTCAGCAGACGGCCCACATCCTGAACAGAGAAAGATAGCTGAGAATGCCTTGCACCTAGAAGCAGGGATGATGGTGCTGGAGAAGTGGAGGGAAAAGAGTCTACGAACACACACTGCAGGCACAGTGCACTTGACAAGACAGCCCCAGACCTGCAGAAATGATATGGAGAGAAGAACCTGCAGCTGGGTATGTGGGGACAGAGCACAGGGAGTACCATCTTATTTCTGTTTCCATACTTAACTAGTGTAACTCGGTAAAGCAAGAGCTATATACTTTCAGACTAACGTCATCTCAAATTAGGTACTTATTAAGAGGGAAGTGGTGAGCAGAGGAAGGGAGCCAGTATCTTCTGTGCATTTACTATGTTTTAAGCAGAACGAAGCTTTTTCTCATTTCATTCCACGTAATTTCATTCTGCAGAATTGTATGATTTGATTAGATATACTTCTACCATCAGTTCAGTTCAGATCGTAAGGTATTTTTTTTCCATAGTTTTTCATCTCTTTTTTTTTTAAATTTATTCTTTTATTGAAGAATAAAATTTACAGAATTTTGCTGTTTTCTGTCAAACCTCAACATGAATCAGCCATAGGTATAAATATATCCCCTCCCTTTTGAAGCTCCCTCCCATCTCCCACCGCATCCCACCCCTCTAGGTTGTTACAGAGCCCCTGTCTGAGCTTCCTGGGCCATAAAGCAAATTCCCGTTGGCTATCTATTTTACACATGGTAATGTAAGTTTCCATGTTACTCTTTCCATACCTCTCACCCTCTCCTCCCCTCTCCCCATGTCCATAAGTCTGTTCTCTATGTGTGTTTCTCCATTGCTGCCCTGTAAATAAATTCTTCAGTACCATTTTTCTAGATTCTGTATATATGCATTAGAATACTGTATTTATCTTTCTCTTTCTGACTCACTTCACTCTATATAATAGGTTTTAGGTTTATCCACCTCATCAGAACTGACTCAAATGCATTCCTTTTTATGGCTGAGTAATATTCCATTGTGTATATATGTACCACACCTCCTTTATCCATTCAGATATTGATGGACGTCTAGGTTACTGCCATGTTCTAGCTATTGTAAATAGTGCTGCAATGAACAATGGGGTACATGTGTCTTTTTCAATCCTGGTTTCCTCACGGTATATGCCAAGGAGTGGAATTGCTGGTTAATATGGTGGTTTTATTCCTACTTTTTTAAAGAATCTCCATACCGTCTTCCATAGTGGCTGTATCAATTTACATTTCCACCAACAGTGCAAGAGTACTCCCTTTTCTCTACACCCTCTCCAGCATTTATTGTTTGTAGACTTTTTGATGATAGCCATTCTGACCAGTGTGAGGTGATATCTCATTGCAGTTTTGATTTACATTTCTCTAATAATGAGTGATATCGAGCATCTTTTCATGTGTTTGTTAGCTATCTGTATGTCTTCTCTGGAGAAATGTCTGTTTGAATCTTTCTCCCACTCTTTTGATTGGGTTGTTTGTTTTTCTGGCATTGAGTTGTATGACCTGCTTGTATATCTTGGAAATTAATCCTTTGTCAGTTGTTTCATTTGCTATTATTTTCTCCTATTCTGAAGGTTGTCTTTTCACCTTGCTTATAGTTTCCTTTGCTGTGCAAAAGCTTTTAGGTTTAAACAGGTCCCACTTGTTTACTTTTGTTTTTATTTCCATTACTCTAGGAGGTGTGTCATAGAGGATCTTGCTTTATGTCATCGAGTGTTCTGCCTATGAGTTCCTCTAAGAGTTTTATAGTTTCTGTCTGCCATTTAGGTCTTTAATCCATTTTTGAGTTTTGGGTTTATTTCTGGGCTTTCTATTTTGTTCCATTGGTCTATATTTCTGTTTTTGTGCCAGTACCATACTCTTTCATGACTGTAGCTTTGTAGTATAATCTAAAGTCAGGAAGGTTGATTCCTCCAGCTCCATTCTTCTTTCTCAGGATTGTTTTGGCTATTCAGGGTCTTTTGTGTTTCCATATGAATTGTGAAATTTTTTGTTCTAGTTCTGTGAAAAATGCCACTGGTAATTTGATAGAGATCCCATTGAATCTGTAGATTGTATTTGGTAAGAGAGTCATTTTCACAATATTGATTCTTCCTACACAGGAACATGGAATATCTGTCCATTGTTTATGGTGTCTCTGATTTCTTTCATTAGTGTCTTATTATGTTCTGGGTACAGTTCTTTTGTCTCCTTAGGTAAGTTTATTCCTAGATGTTTAACTCTTTTTGTTGCAATGGTGAATGGGATTGATTCCTTAATTTCTCTTTCTGATTTTTCACTGTTAGTATATAGAAATGTAAGTGATTTCTGTGTATTGATTTTGTATCCTGCAACTTTGCTAAATTCACTGATTAGCTCTAGTCCATAAAGGTTTTTGAATGAAAGCAAATTTAATTTTGAAGCTCAAGCTATATTCTTTGAATATTATCACCAAAAAGATAACCTGGAATTCACATCAAGTATTTATTGATTTATTTGGAAAACATAACCTACTATGTATACTAGTGGTCTTCAAAGCAGCTCTCAAAGACTGTTTCAGAGAATCTGAGAGGTCAAGACTATTTTCATAATAATACCAAGATACTACTGCCTTCTTCATTCTTATCATCTTGTGGACAGAGTTTTCCAGAGGCCACACATTGTATGGGGTCACAAGAGGCTGAATGCCGAAGTAGACATTAGGACTCAACCATTGTCTATTACACCAGACACTAAAGAGATTTGTAAAACTATAAAAAATTGTCAATTTTCTTACTAATTTTTGTCTTTGAAAAGTTATTTTTCATAAAAATATTTTTACTAATATTTAATGGATTTCTTATTTTAAATGAATTAATAAACACTTTAAATATCTCCGTTTTAAATTGGTAACATGGCAAAAATTTATATAGCCCCTTATAAAAATGTATATTTGGGGTCCTCAATAACTTTGAAGAGTATAAATAGTATACTTCAAAGTACTTTGATCCTGAGATCAAAAGTTTGAGAATCACTAGTGTATAGTATAGTTCACCTTTCTCCACCTACAACAAATCAAGATATGGTATGACTCAAGTTTCCCTGGTGGTACAGTGGTTAAGAATCCACCTACCAATGCAGGGGACATGGGTTTGATCCCTGGTCTGGGAAGATCCCACGTACCCACGGAGCAAGTAAGCCCATGCATCACAAATACTGAGCCTGTGCTCTAGAGATGGGTGCCGCAACTACTGAGCCAACGTGTCAGAACTACTTAGTCTGCGCTCTAGAGTCCATACTCCGCAACAGGAGAAGCCACCACAGTGAGAAGCCAGCAAACTACAACTAGAGACTAGCTCCCGCTTCTGGCAACTAAATAAAGCCCGCATGCAGCAACGAAGATCCAGCACACCCAAAAATAAGTAAATTAGTTTTTTAAAAAAGAAAAGAAATGGTATGATACTACCCCAAATCATGCTGACCTTGCCTGGGATAACATGAAATCCAGCTTTCTACAAAGAACAAGAAATACACATCCTTTCTTCTTTTGCTCTTTCCAGCCAAGCTGTATTCCTTTCTGAGTGATGCAGATAGCATTTTTAAAATTAACAAGCTGTTAAATTTTGAGGGGGCTATATTTTTGCTATGAATTTCTGGGGTTTCTGTGCTGTAGTTATTGAGATTCTCTTTGCTTAATGCATGATCAAATTTTGTAATATAGTTTTATGATCATGTAAAAGAACAAATGTACTCCTAAATGTTCCTTACTCAAAGCTGTCTCTTCTTTCTCTATAGATGTAATGTCCTCTTGAATCTCACTGAGAACAGTAATATAACTGGTTTTAAAGTTTTCTTCTATGTCCCCAGTTGCTTTGGAGTGAGTCCTGGACTCTGAGGACTGCCAAGTAGCTACACATGTACAAAAATCTTTTAGAAATGTTGGCCTGTGTTGTTTGGTATGGGTACGCTCTGACAACCCATGTAAATCACTGTTCAGTATTCGTACAATGTCCTCCATAGAGATTTTCTGTCTGTAACCCGTGGATGAAGAAGTTGTCTAGTACACTTCACTCTGGAGAATCTAAAGCCCAAAAACTTTCAATAAACGCATCACAGTTCACTGTGCTGCAGACCACACGAAGCAATGTTACTGCTAACAGTTGCTGTTTCCCAACAGAGCAGTGTTAGTGCCAGTACATTTCTTCCCTATTAATGCTGATACTCTGTTCCAAGTCTTTCAGGTGAAAACTTGAAATATCTCAAATACTAAGCTCTTTTTCTATAGGTAGCAAATTGTGTAGAGACTGATCAGTCAAAAATAGTGCCCATAAGAACACCTAACATGGCCAAAGGTTTTAAAGAAAATAGAATACCTCAGGAAAAGTAAACTTTCAAATGCGTGTTGGAGGAAAACCTTACCCGCTCCCTCCAGACCCATGTGATACCCTCCTGTTATTAACCACTCCTCTTGCACTCTAGTCCCTGGGGTACTCTGTTCTCCAAGGACCTCAAACTCCTAAACCCACTCCAGCTCCACCCTTTATCCATCCACCCAGACCCCAAAGGGCATCATTTAATTCCACGCAATTTCAACCCTTCTATCACCAGCATCATCAACTCCTTTTCGGTTTCATCTGCTCAGCAGAATGCAACATGGAGTGGTCCACTATGCACTTGTGGGCTCGAAACCAGGAAAGCACAAGTGAGGGCTGGCTCCAGAACAGCACTGCCTGCACTTGAACATCAGCCCTGCTACTCATTAGCTGCAGAACATTGAGTGATGTATTCAACTTTCCAGTCTCATCTGCAAAACGCAGATGGTAAAGACAGGAGCTTATTTTACAGCATTGTGGTGAAAACCACACAAATTACAGATTACTTTGTGCTTACTTGGCACAAAGTAAGCGCTCAATGAATGTTTGCTATTTTTATTTGCTATAACACCTGGCTGCACTCTGTGGATTAGTGCTTCAACACATACATGGTGCCTGGTTTACCCTTATAACCTGCTCATGACCCTGGAACTTTGTTGCATCGTCCAGATTCATTTCCTCAGATGTCCCCTCAAACCTCCATCTCTCTGCTCAAGCCCCAATCCTCTGTGTCTGCCCCTCCTCACCTGATGATTTTGCTCCTGATTTCACAGAAGGCACAATCTGCTACGAATTCCTACCAGTCTGTTAGCTCAGACAGTAAAGAATCTGCCTTCAATGCAGAAGACCCGGGTTTGATCCCTGAAAATGAGGAAGATCCCCTGCTGCTGCTAAGTCACTTCAGTCATGTCCGACTCTGTGCGACCCATAGACGGCAGCCCACCAGGCTCCGCCATCCCTGGGATTCTCCAGGCAAGAACACTGGAGTGGGTTGCCATTTCCTTCTCCAATGCATGAAAGTGAAAAGTGAAAGTGAAGTCGCTCAGTCGTGTCTGACTCTTTGCGACCCCATGGACTGCAGCCTACCAGGCTCCTCTGCCCATGGGATTTCCCAGGCAGGAGTACTGGAGTGGGGTGCCATCGCCTTCTCCAAAGATCCCCTAGAGAAGGGAATAACAACCCTACTCTAGTATTCTTGCCTGGAGGACCCCATGGACAGACGCAGAGAGTAGGACACAAGCGGCTAACACATTCCCCAGAAACAGCAAGTATGCCCATTCTTTAAATTCTCCCTCTTTGAGAGGAATAGTCCTCCTCTTGCTGGAACAATCCATTCTCCTGTATCTAAGCTTCATTCTTCCTGCCTCCTTCCCGCTCCAGCAGTCATAATTTCTACTTCCTAATCTTTAGTTTCTTTCTCTCTCCACTAACTACCTCTCCTGAGCCTTAAGTTTGACTCCCAGACTTCCATCTTAAAACAGACTCCCCCTTCTAACTCCATTCACCTCTAGCTCACTTTATTTCTCCCTTCATAGCCAAACTGCTAGGAAAAATCTCCACACTCATATTCATTACTCAAATTTTCAACATTTTATAATGTGTACTGCTGCTGCTGCTAAGTTGTTTCAGCGTGTCCGACTCTGTGCGACCCCACAGACGGCAGCCCACCAGGCTCCCCCGTCCCTGGGATTCTCCAGGCAAGAACACTGGAGTGGGTTGCCATTTCCTTCTCCAATGCATGAAAGTGAAAAGTGAAAGTGAAGTCGCTCAGTTGTGTCTGACTCTTAGCAACCCCATGGACTGCAGCCTTCCAGGCTCCTCCGTCCATGGGATTTTCCATGTACTATGACACCATTAAGCCCCTCAGTCTAAACTTGCTTTGGTTTCCAATGACCTCATATGAAAAAATCAGAGGATTTTGGAGTTTGTACATTTTGCTTACTCTCCCACCCTTGAATCGCTCTTGTATATTTTGGTGGCTTCATTAGACTGTAAGTTCATTAATGTCACAACAATGGCATGATTTTGTCTCTAAATCCAAGCACATAATATGGTGCCCTGTCTGTACTGAATGAGTCAATGAAATAAAGAATCAATGAAAATAATCAGTCTTGGTGGCTCCAAAGCCTTTAGTGTGCTATCTCTGTTGATTTCACCCCTGGTAAAAACTTAAAAAGTGATTCTGTAAATTACTTTGTTGACCAAGTGAGATATCAAGGAACCAACGTTCTACCTGATGCTACTCTATTTAGCTCTTGGTTTTTTCCTGTGGAAATATGTTTACTGGTTTAATGAGTGATCGAGAGTTTATGTCTTCAAACTCTCAGCCTAGCTCACAACACAGAAGGTTGTCCAACACACTTCAAGGCCACATAGCTTTATCAGTGGTGTTACAAATGACCCTGGAAGCTGAAGCCAGTACCCCTCCTAGTTAATCTTTCCTGTAATACAGTCTCAGATCCAGTGTTTTCTCCTCTCCTTTCCTCTAAACACAATAGGGCAGGGACTTCCCTGGCAGTCCGGTGGTTAAGATTTTGCCTTCCAATGTAGGGGGTGCAGGTTCGATCCCTGATTGGGGAGCTAAGATTCCACATGCCTCAAGGCCAAAAAAACCAAAACACAAAAAAACAGAAGCAATATTGTAACAAATTCAATAAAGACTTTAAAAAAGTGTTCCACATCAAAAAAAAGATTAAAACAAAACAACAACAACAATAGGATGTACTTAACAAAATTTTGCAAGAAGTATTACAACATAGAAAGAACTCTTTCTTTATTGTTTATACTTTTGAGGGGAATGTTTTTAGACTTAATATTTTTAGAGCAGTTTTAGGTTAACAGCAAAATTGAGAAGATGGTACAGAGATTTCCCATGCCCTATCCCCTGCCCCACACAGGCACAGGCTCTGCCATTATCAACATCCCCCACCTGAGTGGTACATTTGATACAACTGATGAACCTATTTTAACATCATAACCATCCAAAGCCTGTAGTTTACATTAGGCTTTGCTCCTGGTGTGGTACATTCTATAGGTTTGGATAAATGTACAATGACACGGATCCATCATCATAGTATCATACAGAGTATTTTCATTGCCCTAAAAATGCTGTTTCCTCTATTTATCTTTCCTCAATCCCTCCAACCTCTCATAACCTACATAATTTATGACAATAACAATGTGTTAAAGAAATGAAGCTACTACAAAATTAACATTATACCAAATCAGCAAAATGAATTAATGAATTGGTTTTCTTCATTCCTAAACTTCTTTACCCTAAACAAACCATGCATCCGATGAGGAGAGTGAAAGGAATGAAGAAATTTGTTTTGTTATTATTACTATGGCAAATAATCTGGCACCACTTTTAAAAGGAAAAGATTATTGCTTCCCACTTAGCTTTGTCTCCATGGCAAATTCCAGTTCTTTGAGAATAATAAAAGACATAAAGCATATAATTTTCATCCCTTTCATTCTATAATTCTTGATTTAAAACAGAAACCCAGTAGGATGAGTACACTGATATTTCTATACATTTTGATTAAATAAAAATATAAAACTTTGACTCCGTCAAGCAGATCTTCTCTACAGTAATCAAAACCTACCTGCAGATTAAAGAAAATATGTTATCAAATCCAATAGCTTGATCTCTCATCAACGCTGAGAAGGAGATATCATCATTCATTTACTGATTGATCTCTCACCAAACATTCATTATGCTAGACACTGGCAATACAGTGAATAAGATCCACTTTCTGCCCTCAAGATTTTCAGAGTCAGCAGGAGAAACAGAACCCAAATTACAACATGGCAAGAATCTTATCTATTCTCAGCTATGACAATTCTAAGGACAGCATTTTTATTAGATTAATATTAAAGTCTGAGAAGTTTGCCTTGGCTGTTAACTTCAAATACTTAACTATGGAAGACTTCCTTCAGTTTGCTCATCATTTCCAATAAATTTAGCTAAGACCCTTTCCTCAAACAATCCCTACCCCTGGTCCACAAAACTCGAGAATTGGTAACAAAAAAAAAAGTGAAAGGAAATAAAACAACAACATGAAAAGGATTTATAAAAATCCTGCCACTGAGAAGTTGTTGATGAGGGCAGAGGACTGGTAAGTCACCACCACACAGAATCAAGGTTTTTAAACCGTTTAGACATTAAACTTCACAAAAGAACGTTCAGAATGCCATCTGCTAATCCCCTAAAGCTTATAATCCTAAGTTATTTTGTTTTCCCATGAAAATAAGTTCTCCATCATGGTTACAATCCAAGGTTAACTCACCAAGACCTATTTCTTTGATTCCTTCAATAAACATTAAAAATGCCTACGAAGCACTGTGCCAAGAGTTGGGGATGTGAAGTCAAATAAGATCCAGTCTCTGCCCCAAAGAGCTTAGAGTCCAGAGGAGGAAATTAATGTTTGCAGAATAATGCTGATTTCTAGAATATTCACAAGGAATTTTGAAGAGCCAAGAAAGGGGGCATTCAAGTCAGACTGAAGAGGGAGGGCCCGCCCCCGGCACATTGCCCTGTCAGAGGACATGTCTGAGCTGAATTTGTAGGTTGAGAAGGAGTCAGCTACACTAGAAAGGGGACACTAGGTGAAGACACGAAACACACCTGAATGATGGCTGATGGCTGCTTTGAGAACCTGCAAGCCAAGCCATCTATTACAGGGCTTCTCAATTTTCACATGTCACAGAACCACATGCTTCTGATCAGTGTATTAAGGATCTGGACTCACAGTTGATATGAAAGGTGAGCTTCGTAAAGACATATGTTGCCAGTGAGATGCCAGTAAGTTGTAGACTGCAGAAAACTGAGATGCTTAAATTATTCTGGTTACTGGGCTTACTCTCCACTGGTTACGTACAGTAGACTGAAAGGACAGTTGCAGGTGCAAACTGAGAGGTAAACAGACCTCTAAGTAAGAGCCAGGGAGCACTGGCCCAGGAAGCGCAGGTTGCAGAATGAATTATTAATCCCTGTACTGATCCACAGTCAAAGGCAGGACTGGTTTCTAAGTGAAGATATCTTATTCTGAATGCTGTGACTTTAAGGTTAAAAATAGACTCATAATCCCCTCGACTCTCTTTCTCTATCACTGGTGAAAAAATGAAATAGCTCCGTTGGGTGGTAATTGATGTGTCTGACACTAAAATTTCATTCTCTATACTGCCATCCTTTGAAAGGCACAGTAAGGAAAGAAGGGCGTCTTGACATGCAAAATGGCGCATTTTTGAAACGAAGCCATTGAGATATTTGTGAAAGAGCATTTTCTACTGGGACAGAAATGCAGTTCTATTTCAAAGTCCACCACACATCCCAAACTTCACTTCGAGCAAACATTTCAGAGTAAACACATATACGATGGTGAAAAGAGGAAATTTTTTTGTTTTTTAGAAATACCCAGGAAAGGGAGAGTGAGGGACAAACTTTTTATTTTCTTTTTTTATACAAACTATTGAAAAATATAAAAAGCTAGAAGTCAGAGTTCCTAGCACATAAGTGTGCAATTTATTGATCTCAGGGACATAAAGAGACACATAAGCACAGATTATATAAATATATATAATCAGTCTAATACCATTAATTTTACTTCAATTTGTTTTTCTTCTTCCCAACAAATTACTGACTAAATTAAAAAGCAGCTATTTAATCCACATAATACATCTTATATTCACTTAAAAAAATTTTACTAGTATCTACTTCATATCAGACACCATCCTCCATGCAAGCAGAGCAATGAATAAGATATACTAGGTCCTTGTTGTAATGCAGCTTAATTCTACAGAGAGATATACAGTACCAAGAAGTAACGAAACAAGATCATTCCAGATGGTGTTAACAATTTGATAATAATAAAACAGTGATGTAACAGGAATGTGAAAGGGAAGAGTCATGATGAAAGGACCAGGGAAGGCCTCTTTGTGGAGGTTCTCTTCAACTGAATACCAAATGATGAAAAGGAGTTGGTCATACAAATTGAAAAGGTGGCGGGTTTGGGGCGGGGGGGGGGGGACGGCGGGGAGGGGGCTTCCCTAGTGGCTCAGTGGTAAAGAATTCCCCTGCCAATGCAGGAGATGCAAGTTGATCCCTGATCTGGGAAGATTCCACATGCCGTAGAGCAACTAAGCCCGTGCACCACAACTAGTGAGCCTGTGCTCTAGAGCCGGGAGCCGCAACTACCGAAGCCCCTGTCTAGAGCCCGGCTCTGCACCAAGAGAAGCCACCACGATGAGCAGCCAGTGCACTGCACCTCGAGGGTAGTCCCTGCTCACTGCCACCAGAGAAAAGCCCATACAGCAGTGAAGACCCAGCACAGCCCTAAATAAATGAATAGACAAAATTGTTTAATTAAAAAAAGTTAAGTGGTGGGGAAAGAACATATATGTGTGCATGCTAAGTCGGTTCAGTCATGTCCAACTCTGCGACCCTATGGACTGCAGTCTGCCAGGCTCCTCCATCCATGGGATTCTCCAGACAAGAATACTAGAGTGGGTTGCCATGCCCTCCTCCAAGGGATCTTTCTGACCTAGGGATCAAACCCATGTCTCTTATGTCTCCTGCACTGGCAGGTAGGTTCTTTACCACTAGCACCATTCAATTCCATACAAGTATAAACAGCCAGAATTAAACCCAGCTGCTTATAATAGAATACCAAATAAAATGATTTACCCAAAGGAAGTTCTTTTTCTCATAGCTTGGGTCTCCAGAGGGAGACCCAAGCTCCCTCTAATGTTTCCTTTGATACCCCTGATGTATATCTTTTCTCCTTATGCTCACCCAGAAGGCCATTCTATCACTTTCCAGGAAACCAGCATCTGGGGTGTGGAGGGGGGAAGAATGGAGAAAGGTGAAGGGTAAAAGGCTCAGCCAGTCCAGCCAGTCCCTTCATATCAGAAAATAATAGCCTCCTGAAAGCTCTGCCCATAAACCTCAATTTACATTTGCTCTGAACACTGTTCCACAGCTATTGCAAAGCAGCTTGGAAAGCTGCATGCCTTTAACTTGCCTGTACCTTTTGTAGCCCCTTGCATCCTTGGAGCAGTTCTCTTGGGATTACTCCAGATGCTGTCTCCTGGGCTTGAAGTCCTAAAAATTCCCACTGAATAAAACATAATTCTCAGCTCTTAGGCTGTGAATATTTTTTAAGTGGATAACACTCATAACACCGTCCTCTTCCACTGCCTTCATCTCTCTGCTTTAACAAGCACTCAGAATATTGAACTGACAGAACTCGTTCTCCCAAATCCATTCTGGTTATTACCACTGTCCTATTCATTCACATTTATGAGAAGTACTTCTTTATTTGTTCTAATATTTTCATTTACCTGGTACTCTAGATAGATTTCCATGTGATTCTTTACCTATCTAATATGTATGGAAAGAAAAAAAGAATTCTTTAAAAATCGAAACTGACTGTATCTCTTTCTGATATTGAAGTTTGGGGGAGTGAAACTCATATTAGTGGGAATATAATCTCTACACAGCTCCTTTTCACTCTGAGATACCTGGGGAGGCAAGAAGAAAAGAGTGAAATTTCAAAGCTCCTGCCAGCGCTTCAGTGCTGTGAAACATTAATGAGCTTCTGGATTTGCAAAGGTGGGCCCAGAGCCTAAGGATGTTTGAGAGTTAAATTGCTCTGCATAATGAAGTAAAGGTAATTGAGTTTCCTGAGGAACTGGAGAATAAAGAGGTCTGGGAAAATGGAGGGAGCAGGGAGCTGGGAGGGTGGCAGTTGTCCAGCCTCACATTAGAGCTTGCAGCATTCCAGCATGACCCGAGAGGCAGGCAGCAGTGAGTCTGTGGGCAGGCACTGGGCAAATGCTCAGAGATCATGTCACACCCAGGACAAGCCATTGTTTTTAAATCTGGAGAGCTTAAAAGGAGGCAGTGAGTCTCAAAGAAGGGTAGGAGGCCGGAGCTTCTCTGGAGTCTCCAGGGCAGAGATGCACGGAAGGGATTGCTTGTACCTCTCGCCCTGAAGGCTACTGCCCTGCATGCTGAGACAGACAGTAACATCAGAAAAGCCATGAGTTCCAGCAATTGCTTTAGATGAACCTCATTCCCTCCCCTCATTCTCAGCACCCCCTCCCCACCACCACCACCCAGCACCTCCAAGCAGAGTCCTCTGCAAATGCAAATATAGCTGGCAGGGGCACCTCGTGTGGCTGAACCCTGATTACCAAGTGTGACACTGTTTTCTCTGTGGTAGTTAAAAAAAAAAAAAGTTTCCTCCAGAGACCTATCTTCCTCTCTGGGGCCCAGTGACTTTCAGTGTAACCTTCAGTACCATTACTGTGTATTACAGTGGTTCCGAGCACCCCAACTATGCCCTATCCTCTGGCTTCCACTTATGCTATGCCTCACCTGCGTGCCCCCCAGTACCAGTTAAGACAGAGTTCCTTCTGTCTCCTCTACATAACAGGTTACATCTCTCCTCCCCCCACACAGGCTGTTCCCTCTTTTCCATGCTGCACCTGCTTTCATAAAACTGTATCCCCTATGGAGACTCCAAAAACCAATTGAGGCCTCATTGCCTCCAGCAAGCCTTCCCCAGCCTCCACATCTGATTTGAGGGGCCTCCTTCATGCCCCTCTTCATTCTGAAGATGCTCTACCCCAGCATACCACACTCTACTGATTTACTTCTACGCCTCCTCAATAGCTGTATCTGTTAGGGGAACACACTGACTGAAACCGCGCACCCTGGCCAGACCCTTTAGTAACCATTCGCATGAGGTGTTTTATGACAGGAGATCCTGGTAAGGAATACGGAACTAATAAGCCACCGCCAACCGGAAGAGTTCAGGAAAGGTCAAAAGGAGACACCGCGTGTCCGTCCACTTCCCAGAATCCCTCTCGCTAGCATCCATCTTGGCTGAGCGATGCATGGGCCACCAGGAAAGACTCCGAATTAGGATGATTGGCCAAAGACCACCCGGAAACTAATCCCATCACCACAAAGCCCGAGACTGCGAGCCTCGTGGCAGAGCTGTTCTCCAGGGTTCCCTTACCCTACTGCTCTCCACCCAGGTGCCCTTTCCCAATAAAATTTCTTGCCTTGTCAGCACGTGTCTCCTCGGACAATTCTTTTCTGAGTGTTAGACAAGAGCCTACTCCTGGGGCCCTGAAGGTGGGGCCTCCCCCTTCCTACAACATATCCAGAGCCTAGCACTGTGCCCACAACATAGTAACTGTTTATTAAATTTTTGATGATAAATATATGACCTAAAAGTTTTTATTTCAAAGCCTAAAAAGATAATCAGATACAGATCTGCCCAAGAAGAGCATATTTCAAATAACTGTCAGGCAGGAATATGTCTTTCCAAGTCCTGATTTTTCCTTCAATATATAGCTATGACTCTTCTGGCCTCTATCCAGACCCTCATATTACTCCTCCCTAGTTAAACTAATAGCAGCCTTCAAACCAAAATTATGAATGCTAATTATTTCAGTCAACAAGTATGTATCACACACTTCACACAGGAAGCATGGTGCTAAGCCCTGGGAATACATTAGCAAACAAAACCGGCATTAATCCTACCCCCATGGAATTAAACCAATGAATAAACAGCTACAATATTACAATTGTGATAAATGCTTTATGATGAAGATGACAAGGTATAATGAAGAGTATAGCAGTTTAAAAGGGGAAACCTAAATCAGTCAATGCTAAAGGAAATCAACCCTGATTATTCACTGCAAAGACTGATGATTAAGTTCCCATAATTTGGCCACCTGATGCAAAGAGCCGACTCACTGGAAAAGACCTTAATGCTGGGAAAGACTGCAGGCAGGAGGAGAAGGAGGCAACAGAGGATGGGATGGTTTGATGGCATTCACCGACTCAACTGACATGAGTTTGAGCAAATTCCGGGAGATAGTGAAGGACAAGAAAGCCTGGCATGCTGCAGTCCATGGGATCTCAAAGAGTTGGACACGACTTAGCAACTGAACAATAACAACAGCCTAGTCTGGGTTAGAGATGGGAGGTTTGCCAGTAGGAGTGCATGAGGATTAGGGTAGGCTTCATTCGGAAGGAAGAGTTTGCCAGCAACAGTGTACGCCGTGTGCGTATGCGTGTGCGTATGTGCATGCATGTGCGTCTGTGAAAAGATAGTTATTACAGAGGAAGACGCCTGTGTGCCTCCTGAGGGAGCACAGAGAGCTTTGGGAATGGAGGAGAGGACAGTGTGGTGGGACCCTGAGCTTCCTGTACAAGTGAGTGAGGTTGAACCAAGCTACCACGTATCTGGCTGGCTAAGCTAAATTAGTTTTGCCTTGGCAAATCTGTCAGAGAAAGACTAACTGTACAGGCTACATCTGTAGGAGCAATCTTTCCAAAGTGAAAAAGAAGCATAAGAGTGAAGTCACGGCACACAGGAATGACCATCAACTGAAGAGGCAGCATCTCCAAACTGCCTCAGTGGAGGGACAGTCTTAACCTCAATTATTCCAAGAGAACCCACCAGAACTAGGTTAAGCTAAAGAGACTCTGCATTTGGGGGTGGCGGTGCTTCTGGGAAAAGGAGTCTGTCAGATCCTGGGCACAAGTGATGGCTACGAGTCACCTCAGAGAGAGCGAGGACTAACACCGTAAATACAGAAGTATTTCTGAAGATTGTAGCCAACTGACTTGAACACTGGAGGCACACCAGGCACGTGAATTCTTTTTAAATTAACAGCATAGTATGAATGCTGTTGGATCATTTAAAATTCTTATCTCCTATTTAGAAGGATCTGGAATTTTGTGTTACCTCTGAATCCAAATTTATACAATGCTGAGGAGTCCATGGTTTTCAGGCATCATTACAAAACAACGAGCACTTCCTAACAGGTGGTGGCAGCAAAAATCTTGAATCTTGAGATCAGACTTCTTAGTTATGATGCCTACCCCGGAATCACCTCAAACTCTCAAGCACAGTAACCTGTTAGGGTTATTCCAGAGGTAGAGATTACTAGTATGTCAGGATTCCCATAAAAGGATATGGTATATGCATTATACTGTATACTACATAATGAACAACTTCCAACTTCCTATTTGTGTTATAATTACAACTCATGTTGAAGATCTTATGTTAGTAGTATTTGCTTTATGCAAGGAAAAATTATTTTCAGTTGAAATGGTAGGGTGCCAGCAGCTTACTTAATATATATCCTAAGTGGCTTAGGGGCTAAGTACATAATCCTTTCAGCTGGATGCCTCAATTACATTTATCGTATTGTAGCGACCTATTGCACAGTTAATCACCTTCGACTATATTGTTAACCTGATGCTTTAAATATTCATATTCTCAGAACACATCAATTATTTTTCTGCCATTCTTTCACTTGAAAAGATCCTTGGCACATTAATGGCTGGTGAGATAATAGATGCCATGCTCCTAATATTATAAATTATTGTGACTTCTATACTCAATGACCGGTTGTAACTTGGAAAATCAAAGCCACAACTATATATGACTATAAAATGACAATGAAAATAGGAGTTCATTCTATACTTAGGGGCTGTTTGACATTTCCCAGCTTGCCCTGATTTTATAAAAAGAAATGACCTTGAAAATAGTTAAACCTATCAAGTGGTAAGGCTGCAGTTCACTGAAATAGACAACATGTTCATGTCTTTATAATGCTGTTAAGCATTCATGAAAGTGAAAACAATTTTATTGCTCTTTAACCAATTTATATTTGTATTTCATAGGCTTATGCATATTCACTACAAGGCTATTCTAATCTTTGTTTACCTATAGCCCTCTGAACTTGGAAATAAAGGTCTCAGCCTGCTAGACTAGGAAAAAAAGATCAGATTTTCCAAGAGGCATAAGGATCTAGTTGATGTTTTATCAGCCTGTGTTTAATTAGCGTGCTCTCTGTAAAAGCACCAATTCAGATTAGCTTCCTTTGCTCAGTGTTTATTAATATGGACACTCTTTAAAAGGGAACTTATGTTGACAAATAAATTTAGCTGCTGTCACTTTATAAAAGGAACAAGTACAACAATAACAACCAAAACAAAAAGACAGTGAGATGGAAAGAAAATACCTTCGAAACCCAGAGGTTACCAGGCCCACTATGTATATACTCCCTGCTGTGCTGGTACCCTGCCTTCAGCTACACTTCAGGACCTACCCTTTTCGAGGGTAAAGGGAACTGAGAGAAGGTTCTACAAAAGTCCGAATCTCCAAGAATTGAAGGCCAAAGATTCTGAGATCTAAAGAACAGATCCTCTAAATAAAAGAAATACTCAAGACAGAAGGTACGTTTCCGTGTTTAGCTCAACTTCTCTGAGGGCCTCCTCTATTTACTCCCACCCTAGCCGAGTCAATTCAGAGCATGAAGTTTAAATGTACACGTAGTGTTGAGCTGTTTTTTCCCAGTAGGTTCCTAGGAAAGGGACTTGAAAGAGAACGGTATAAAAATAAGGCTTCTTATGAGATGAGGGCCTGCTTTAGATATTCTGTAAACCGCTGGGGAAAGGGTCCCAGGAGAAAGAGAACCAGGCATGATTTTTTTGACAGAAGAGAAGCCATTTTTGGCCAAAGCCATTTTGTGGTCTAAGCTGGCCACAGTGCTTGCCCTTGAATGGATCTAAGTAGTTAATGATCTTAAAGGAAGTGGGGGACTATGGGAACAAAAGAAAAGCAATCGAGAAATGATAGTAGTCTTAGTTCTTCCGCAAAAGATGTACAGAACAATCTGATACACATTTCTGAGTCATTTGCAGGAACCAAGGCTCCCACCCAGGTAGAGGACTTAAGTACATGCTGAGATCCAGCCTGTTTAGAACCTGACCCTCGAGACCCCAATCAGCTAAAGTTTGGACTCAGCAAACTTTGCCCCAATTCTACACTAAACTGTCTTCTGCTCAAGCCCCCTCATGACTAGGCATGTCCCCTTCACTTAAAGCTTCCTCAGTTTTGCTGTTCAGAGAGATACTGCTTTGGGAAAAGTTCTCCAGTGTTCTCCTTATTTACTGCAAGGAATAAATCCTTCCTTCTCCTGATGTTTGGCTTGGTTGTGTCTTTTGGCTCAAGGACCCACCAAGAAACAGAAACAGTTTTCAGGTAACAGGAGAGATGGGGGGAGGAAGAAAGATTTCTTAGAAAACATTCTTTCTACTTAATACAGCAACGAGTGGCACTGCTGGGACTATGATTAAAAAAAGCTCAGTAACTGCAGTTCTCAGTGATGTCCATGAGAAACACACCTGAAGGTGAAAAAAAGTAACTGTTGTGGCCAGGTCCAGAGAGGAGCAGTTACCAGTGCTAGGATCTTCCTGGACACCCACTCATTCACTCGCTCATACTGAATGAGTATCTATCATGCGCCAGGCACGCTGTCCTTGCAGTGAGCAAGACTGACAATGTCTCTGCTCACATGGAGTTTACACTCTTGTAAGTGGTGCCTAATAGAAACAGTAATAACCAATATCTTTGGGAGAGTAATCAGTGCTATTAGGAAAAATATCCGTCCATTAGTCTACCCTTTCCCTCACAAAAGACTGAATGCATGTGTTGCTAGCAGCTGGAAACACACAATGGGAATTAAAACACAGGCGAAATTTGGGGATCAGTCACATATATATGGTAATGAACCTATAGGAATTAATGAGGTCACCCAGATAGTGCGTAGAGGACAAAGGAAAAAAGGGGGAAATAAGCCACAAACATAGAAAAAGTATTTAAACTTAAACTAGGAAAGTGTTTCAAGAAGGAACCATCCATAGTACACACATTTTTTATGTCATGGGTGAAACGGAGCAGGACCCTTTAGGGCTCCTGGGCACAGAAACACTTCTGTGTCCCTCATTCCCTCATTCCTTATTTGGAGGGAATAGGCTTTGGCCTCCAAGAACTTTTGTAAGTTCCACAGGGCAGGTTCAAACAGATGCCAATCATGGAAGGAAGGGGATACAGAAACAAGGGAAGAGCAGCCAAGACACCACAGTGCAGCCTTGGGGCAGGGTCCTGGCTCCACCTCAAGGGACACGCATAACAATGTCTTTGAGCTCTTCTTAGAACTAAAACCCCCAACAAATGAAGACTACCTGATGTTAACCACACAAGCTCACCAGGAGAACACCTGAGGCCAGATTAAAGGAGTACAGGCCCTGCAAACGCCCTGATCCTTATTAGCAACCCCACACTGAAACCATTGCTATGAAACTCCTCACCAAATCCTCCCCAAGTTGGGACACATAGTTTTGAAGGGCATGAGCCCGCCGTGTGCCCTTTTGCCTGGCAAAGACAACAAAGCTATTCCTTTCTACTTCACCCAAAACTCTGTCTCTGAGATTTGATTTGGCACTGGTACACAGAGGCCAAGTTTTCAGCACCATGGAGTCAATACCAAGAGGATCCAGGACTCACTGGATTTAGCAACAGGGTGACATCAACTAGAGCAGTTTCAATTGAGTTATAGGCCTGAACCTAAGACTGCACTGGGCAGGTGAGCCCATGAGATGTACGAAAATGCAGTCTAAGAATGCAGACAATTTCAGTTTTGATTGTGAAAGAGACTGGTTCCAGGATAAGTAGAGAAAGAGTTGGGACAGAGAAGTTTTTCTTTTTTTTTTTTTTTCCCCTTTCTTTCTTCCTTTCTCTCTTCCTCCCTTCCTAAAATAGGAAAGATTTAACCATACTTAAAGGCTGAAAAGAGAGACTAATGAAGAATAACTTGGTGGATTGAGGTCCCTGAAAGAATATAACAGAGTGGGATCCAGAAAGTAGGAGGAGACTCCTTTCCCCTGGGAATTGAGGGACAGGAGGACAAAAGATGCTGAGGAGAGCAACCATGGGGTAAGGAGCAGAAGTGAAGGATTAAAGGTTGAAAGACTTCTACCTGAATGGCCTCAGGCCAGGAAAATTCTCAGGCAAGATTTACTGCGAAAGGAAGAAGCCCCCAGGGACTGGAATGTGTATTTAAGGTTAGGTTAATTGACAACTGGTAAAAGTGAATGGGAGGTTTGAGAGGGGAGAAGGTGGGTTGTAGTTTAATAAATTTACTTAATAGTGGGACATATAAAATTTGTCCAACTAGGCAGAAATACTTGGGGAACACAATGATTCAAACATTTGCAAATAAACATTTTCATTCATCACTCCATGTCTGGGGTAAAAAACCTTGAAATGTAGATAGAGCTGAAGCAACAAGCTCAAGTAACATAAGAGGGTTATACAGGAGCAAATATATCTGCACACATACATCTAAACTGAAGAGGGGAGGAATTCAGAGAAATAAGGTGCATGCTCTGTGAGGCACAGTTCAGTTACCTAACCTCAGGCAAGCTGCTTCCCCTTGCCGTGTCCCAAATTTCCCTTCTATTTTTTTTTTTAAAGGAAAATACTATCTATTTTCTTTCAGCTCCTCAGGGATACTGTGGAGATGCATGCACTGTATACTTAAAACTCCAAGCCAACTTAGAAAAGAAACTGAGAACATCAAAAGCCCACACTAACAATCTCTGGGCACTGGCTACACTGGGCCACACAATGGGAGGTTCCCTTTACACTCAGCAAGAAAAAGGTACCGATGAGTACAGGGCTCTTTTCAGGAACATTCCTCTCACCTGAATCATTTGTTCCACTGTGCATGACTGAAACTTAACTTAACGAGAAGAAAGATAGCATCACGCTGTCTGAACACGCTTGAAGGCCTATGACTCTCTTCTTACTACTCGCTGTGGGAAAAGGCATGTTAGTTCTTTGCTTATCCAAAATGTTAAGCCCTTTATTTACCGAGTGTCAGCTCAGTCAACACAGAGGGGCGGCCTCTGATAATTCTTCAAGATGGCAGGATCCGAGAGCCTGGGAACCATGTCAATCACTGTGCCCTGCACGTGTCAAGTACTCAACCTGATCTTTGCTAGATAGTGCCTGCCTGCCTTGCTCTGCAGTAGAACACGCAAGCATGTGCTCCTTAAAAGCAGCAATATCTGCAGGCCAGGTGATGCGGGATAGCTTGCTCATTTTCATTTAATTTTTTACAGAGGTGAAATTCATATAACAAAAATAAAAATTTTTCAATGAACAACTCAGTAGCATTCATGGCACTGAAGATGTTGTAGAAGTACCACCTCCACCTAGTTCCAAAACATTTAATCACCCCAGGACAACACCTTGTACCCATTAAGCAGTTGCTCCTGACTCCCTCTTCCCACAACTCCTGGAAACCACCAATCTGAGCTCTGTCTCTGTAGGTTTATCTCTTTTCGATATTTCATATAAATGGATTCATACAATATGTGGGCTTTTTCAGGAGCTTGATTAATGGTTACATAATCGTTATGTTTGGAGAAAGCAATGGCACCCCACTCCAGTACTCTTGCCTGGAAAATCCCATGGGCAGAGGAGCTTGGTGGGCTGCAGTCCATGGGGCCGCTAAGAGTCAGACACGACTGAGCGACTTCACTTTTACTTTCCTTTATTTAGCATATTTTTGCAATTCATCCATGCTATGGCATGCAATTACACTTCTTCCTTTTCATGACTGAAAAATATTCCACTGTATCGATATAATACAACTGGCTTATTCATTCATCCATTAATGAACATCTGGGATGTTTCTACCTTTTGAGCATAGTGCTGCTACAAACATATGTGTACATATATTTGTTAAGTATTGTTTTCCAGTCTTTTTGGAGATATACTTAGGAGCAGAATCACTTAGTCACATGATAATTCTATGTTTAATTTTTTAAGGAACTGTTTTCCACAGTGGCTGTACCACTTTGCAGTCTTACCAGGAACTGTACAAAGATTCTAACTTCTCCATATCCTCACCAACACTTCTTATTTTCCACTGTTTCAATTATAGCCATCCTAGTAAATGTTAAGTGGTACCTCACCGTGTCATTTCCCTGATGACCAATGACCTTGAGCATCTTTTCCTGTATTGATTGACAAGCTGTGTAACTTCCCTGGAGAAACGTCTATCCAAGCCCTTGGCCCATTCTTAAACTGGATTGTTTGTCTTTTAGTCATTTTTAAGCAAGGTACTCCGATACTCGTCTCTAAACATACTGCTTCAAGCAGATGAGATGCAAAACAAGATGTTAACAGTATAGTCTTAAGAGGTTATGTTCTGGAACCGGACTGCTTGGGTTCACTCTGTAACTGAACATCTTTATGACCTTGACAGAGCTATGTCTCTGAACCAGAGATTCTCATTGTAAGATGAAGATATTAATACTAAACTTCATGGAGGTGTGATGAGCAATAAATAATTTAATCAATGTAGTATACTTACCTGTGTCCAAGACAAAGTAAGAACCATAAAATTGTCAATAATCAATAAAATTTGTAGGGACAGCATCTCCATGTAATTACATATGTATTCCCATAGAGATGGGAGAAATGCATGAACCTTTACCAGATTCAGCCATGCAAGGGAAAAAGGAACTCCAGCAAGGAAATATGTTAAGTATAAATGTTAAGTATAAAATGGTCTCAAAATAATGAAATGCATTTGATAAAATAGTGTTATTTATACCCTTTAACAACATAGGAAAAGCATTCTTATACTGTAGAACAGAAGGCAGAACCCATATCTGAGAAGAAAGTTTGATGATTCAAACACTAAACAAGGACCAAACCTTCTGTCCCATCATACAGTCCCTAGAATGAAAAAAACGGAGAAAGCTTGCAGGCTACTGTATTTTATAACTGTCATTTCTTTGAAATGTCTATCCATCACTGTGAGTGAGAACAGTAAATCATATTATTGAGAAGCATCAAGATTCTCTCCTTTCTGTACAAACAAAAACTTCATCACAACCAGGGGAATCATGTCAAGCAGTGCACCCACTCATATCCAAAAGTCACATGCATCTTTCTGCTAAGTCTATGCTGCTGCCTTTATGCTTTGCAGTCTTTAGAAACTCATGTTCATTGTAACAGGTAACACCAATCCAATGTCAATGTGCAAAGGCCTCTGTGCTCCAAGTCTATCCCAGATTTGGTAACTAAAAGTTCTTCCAGGGTAGGGGTTCAATATCTCTTACTATATTGTTATTGTTCAGTTGCTAAATCATGTCTGACTTTTTGCGATCCCATGAACTGCAGCATGCCAGGCTTCCCTGTTCTTCACTATCCCCCAGAGCTTGCTCAAACTCATGTCCATTGAGTCAGTGATGCCATCCAACCATCTCAACCTCTGATGCCCTCTTCTCCTCCTGCCCTCAATCTTTCTCAGCATCAGAGTCTTTTCCAATGTCTTCAGGGTCTTTGCTCTTACTATATACTCTGGTTCAATTAAATCTTCTGTTTATAATATACAATTTCATACCTGTAATTTTTCCTGTCATTTTACACTGCTTTAAAAAGGAATGAAGTCCTGACTTCACTTGAACTCCTTAGGGAGCTTGGGTTTTCTAAAGGCTTATGTATCTCCTTCCCCACATTCCCTTCAAGAGCAAATTTAAACCTTGACATACTGATTAACTTAGATTATAATTCATGAGCTCTGCAAAGGATAGAGGGAAAGGAACTAGGAGTCACGGGTAAGTGAAAGTGAAGTCGCTCAGTCATGTCCGACTCTTTGCGACCCGTGGACTGTAGCCCACCAAGCTCCTCCGTCCATGGGATTTTCCAGGCAAGAATACTGGAGTGGGTTGCCATTTCAAATTCAAGTTTATTCTCAATACTGGAACAAATGAATAAGATGGAAGGGGTGGTCAAAAATTAGTAAATCAAAAGGAAGGAAACAAATCAGTAAATGAAAAGGTAAAATGCCAAAATTAATTTACAAAGTAGAGAGAAGGGAAATTAGTGAAGGTCTGTTGCAGAGCAAAAAACTTTCCCTGAAAAACCTCTAATTATATGATACATGAAATGGGCAAGCTTAAAAGTAAACTTACTCTAAAAAAGAACAATTATGTTCTTGGGAAAGCAAATAAAAATTAGTCCTGGATTAGTCATCAAAATGTTCTTGCTTGTCCCAGATCACAGTTAAAGAACAATTAAGAGGCAGAATAATGTAATGCATATACAATGCACGGGCGGTCCCAGGTTTGAGTTCCAACTCCACAAATATGGCAAGAAGCGTAGGTCCAAAATGTAACTAATAAGCTCATCTTTCCCAAATTATGGAAATGATTTTTCAAATTTGGTGACAATCAGAATTTCTTGCAGCTTAATTCTGGATGCCGCCTGTTTTTTTTTATTTTCTAACCATTATAGAAAGTACAGAAATCACAGAACGCTGCAGCTGCTGCTGAGTCGCTTCAGCCGTGTCCGACTCTGTGCGGCCCCATAGACGGCAGCCCACCAGGCCCTCCCTGTCCCTGGGATTCCCTAGGCAAGAACACTGGGATGGGTTGCCACTGCCCTCTCTGAATAAGAGAGTAATACAAAGAAAAAGGAAAGGGACTCTATATATACTACATACTATAATATATACTACATACATAAATGGTTTTTCCTGTGGTCATGTATGGATGTGAGAGTTGGACTGTGAAGAAGGCTGAGCACCAAAGAATTGATGCTTTGGCACTGTGGTGTTGGAGAAGACTCTTGAGAGTCCCTTGGACTGCAAGGAGATCCAACCAGTCCATTCTGAAGGAGATCAGCCCTGGGATTTCTTTGGAAGGAATGATGCTAAAGCTGAAACTCCAGTACTTTGGCCACCTCATGAGAAGAGTTGACTCATTGGAAAAGACTCTGATGCTGGGAGGGATTGAGGGCAGGAAGAGAAGGGGACGACAGAGGATGAGATGGCTGGATGCTGAGTGAACTCTGGGAGATGGTGATGGACAGGGAGGCCTGGCGTGCTGTGATTCATGGGGTCGCAAAGAGTCAGACACGACTGAGTGACTAAACTGAACTGAACTGAATTTTAAAATTAGCAGAGAACCATGGACTAGCAATCAAAGAAAACCACACTGCAGTATATTAGGTATTTATAAGTTAAGAAAAGGAATATTTTTGGTATAGTTCCTGGTTATCATAGGCAAGAATTAACTATTTTGTGTTATCCTAAATTGAGAATTTACATATTATGATTTCTTCCCTCCAGAAATACATCTCATTACAAAATATCAGAATGATGTTTTATATATATATATATATATATATATACATATTGTTCAATTAATATTGTACCATGGCTATTTCCCCATATTATTAAAAATGACTAATGGTTCAAGTAACTTCTTTTTAGTTTCACTTATAATTCATTTAACCACTTCACATTGCTGGACCTTTTCTTTTTTTCCATTAAAATAAAGTACAATTACTAGTTGCACCAAATAGGTTCACTACGAACTAATAATTTTACACTCTTAATAAACACTTTTAAATTTGCTTTGTACCAATCACAAATCAGTGCAAACAACAATAGTAGTAACATGGAAGTGACTTAAGTTCTTGCTAACATTTCAGCATTAACATTTCTTATTAATTCCTGCCAAATGGCATTTCCCTATTTGTCTTTCTTTGATTATTAGTAAGATTAAATATTTTTTCACATTTTTATAGGCTAATTCTTTTGTGACTTCTCTGTATATTACACTATCTTGTCTATTGATTCTTCCATGTAAAATCTAAATAATCATCTGGAAAAAATGTCTCAAAAATACTTAGTTTGGAAAGACCGCCATATTTATAATGCTTAGCCCTTCATCTACAAATGCAGTATGTCTCTTTAATTAATCTATTATTTCTTAAAGTTTGTATTTTTTTGTATGTTCCTTGTGGTATTTGTGGCCTCTAACTACCCTATTCAAGACTTCTCAGAGATTTCTGCAAGCAAAATACATGGCATTTTCCAAAACACCCTCCAATATATTTTTTTTTAATCAGAAAATTTTCTATGGTCATGACATGGGAATGACTATGATTTCCACTTTGGTCCAATAATTACAGTTTCTTAGTTCCCAGGGAATGGGTAGGGCTGAATTAACACTGGTACAAAAGAGAATCAATTTTAATAGATATCTCAATGATAACTGAATCTGAATAAACAGTATAGTTCCTTTCAGTGAGAAACACAGTTGACATACAACATTTTTTCAGGTGTACTGCATAATGATTTGACACCTGCATACATCAATTTGACACTGTATATGTCTAGCAGCCATCTGTCCCCATACGAAATTATTACCGTATTATTGACCACATTCCTTATGCTGGATATTACAACCCATGGCTTATTTATTATATAACAATAGGTTTGTGTCCCTTAAATCATTTAAAGGATTTCACCCAACTCCCCAACTCCTTCTGTCCTGGCATCCACCCAGACTTATTTCTTTTATGAAAGAGATAAAATTCATTCCATCAAATTTTTTTTATCTTAAACTCCATTTATATGAAATTGATATTGTAATCCCTTTCTTTCAGTTTAATTGCCTGACTTGCCTTGCCTATAATTTTACTTCAGTAACAAAGTTTGAGGGAGGAGGAGAGTGTAGTCACCTGTAAATAGCTTAAATTTTACAGTATTTGTTTATTAATAATGGATTTACTCTAGGAGCTAAAATAACTCACGCATGGAACAGAGCCTCAACCAACTATTAAATTATTAATATTTAATAGATCTGCCTTTTTCTATCATGCTTTCTTCTAGTAAACACCTAATAAATTGAAATGAAGTTTTCTCTGATCATTACTCCAAGGTTCTCTGCTAATTTTAAAATCAGGAATACTATAATATTATAATACTTTCTACAATCACTGCAGATGGTGACTGCAGCCATGAAATTAAAAGACGCTTACTCCTTGGAAGAAAAGTTATGACCCACGTAGATAGCATATTCAAAAGCAGAGACATTACGTTGCCGACTAAGGTCCGTCTAGTCAAGGCTATGGTTTTTCCAGTGGTCACGTATGGATGTGAGAGTTGGACTGTGAAGAAAACTGAGCGCTGAAGAAATGATGCTTTTGAACTGTGGTGTTGGAGAAGACTCTTGAGAGTCCCTTGGACTGCAAGGAGATCCAACCAGTCCATCCTGAAGGAGATCAGCCCTGGGATTTCTTTGGAAGGAATGATGCTGAAGCTGAAACTCCAGTACTTTGGCCACCTCATGTGAAGAGCTGACTCATTGGAAAAGACTCTGATGCTGGGAGGGATTGGGGGCAGGAGGAGAAGGGGACGATCGAAGATGAGATGGCTGGATGGCATCACGGACTCGATGGACGTGAGTCTGAGTGAACTCCGGGAGTTGGTGATGGACAGGGAGGCCTGACGTGCTGCGATTCATGGGGTCGCAAAGAGTTGGACACGACTGAGCAACTGAACTGAACTGACAATCATGAAAATGCTTTACATACTGATGGGAGTACGTGAATGTGTGTGCTACATGAATAGCTACATATCAATATTCAGGTATCACTGAATTATATCTAGGTCTGTATCTGTTATTGTTTATGAATTATAACTCAATTTAAATGAAGAGTACTCAAGGGAAAAAATATAAGTATGATGAAAGAATCATGTGGGCTCCCCAGGTGGTGCTGGTGGTGAAGAACCCGCCTGCCAATGCAGGAGACAGAAGAGACGTGGGTTCGATCCCTGGGTCAGGAAGATCCCCTGCAGGAGGGCATGGCAACCCATTCCAGTAGTCTTGCCTAGAGAATGCCATGAACAGAGGAGCCTGGCAGGCTACAGTCTTAGGGTCGCAAAGAGTCAGACACGACTAAAGCAACTCAGCACACATGCAGGAAGTCATATAATCCATGCAGAAGTGACACTGGTGATACAGACACAAGCATTCGTTTCATTTATAAAATCATGCTTGAGTACGAAATTCTGTTTTTGTTGTTCAGTTGCTAAGTTAAGTCTGACTCTTTGCGACCCCATGGACTGCAGGATGCCAAACTTTCTTCTCTATCTCTTATATAATGGCATTTTGTGAAATGGTAATGATCCCTCTGTTGCACCAAAAATTAAAGCTGAATTTCAATATGAATTATGACAAAAAACACAGTATTTTCCACTTGTTATGGGAGATAAAAGAAAAAGTAGCCCTGAGTTAAGCTTTTGCTGTTGTTTAGTCACTAAGTCGTGTCCAACTCTGTGTGACCCCGTGGACTGAAGTCCGCCAGGCTCCTCTGTCCATGAGATTCTCCAGGCAAGAATACTGGAGTGGGTTGCCCTTTTCTCCTCCAGGGGATCTTCCTTACCTGGGGATGGAACCCATGTCGTCTACTTTGGCAGGTACATTCTTTACCACTAAATCAAAAAGGAAGCCTTCAACAAAATAACTGCTCTGATCTTTGAAATTTAGAATAACAATTATTCATGTATTAAAAAACAAACAAAAACAAAAAAGGTTAGTTTTTTTTTTCCCTAAGTAACTTTTACATTTAGAGGTACCCTAAACTCTACAGTTCCTTCACTACCTAAGAATTAAAACACTATAAAGATTCACATCTACCTACTGAAGCTGAACCACTCGTTCCATCACAGATCTGAAAGTACTTCATAAACCATCCGGGTAGACGGGGTGTTACAACATGAGCATTCATTCCATTTATGGAAATACAGTATCCGTCAGTCCCCTATAATTTTGCTCAACAGCAATTGCTAGGGGAAGTTTCAAATATTTGTTGGAGATACTCTTGAAAAATAGAGGACAATTTACTGGTGTGTATGATTGTCAAGTGCTAGAATATGTCAATCATCTAATTACCAACTATTCACTGAGGAGGGCTTTCAAATACACTGTAAATGAAACGTGTAAATTAGCCACAAATTTGATATATATTATGCTGGATAAAAGAGAATAGAAACCTCTTTCAAATCTGTAATTTATTCAAAGGAGTTTCCATCTTAAATACATTCCTCATGAAAAGCAATTTACATTGACCCAAGTTACTACATCTTCCATGGTTTAGAATAGGTATTTATTTATTCAAGAGCAGCAAGAGAATGGGGAACAAGTCTTCTAGTCTAAGCTAATGTTACACAAAGTCACTCAGGAGCTTTTTTATTCCATTCCAACATCCTCCTTTCCTTTCAGTTGCCTCCTCCAGGCCCCAGCAAAAACTCCATTACCAGTGAACACAAAATAATTCTTATCTTTTAACACAACACTTAGTCTCAGAAACAAGTGCAGAGTTGCAAAATTGGAGATCAGTAAACAAAATTAGCCTCCCTCAACCACACTGATGAGTTCCAGCTCATCAGTCATTCCTAAATCCTCCCATTGCCATCCAAATCCAAAAAGGGAACCAAAACTTGGGGCCGTATTTGGCTTTTCAAAGACATTGGCAGATAGAGAAAACATTAAACAAAAAAAAAAAAGAGCATTTAAAACTGAACTGACACTGTGACCAAAAAGTAATTTTTTGTTATTTAAAACAGAATGACAGTCTAACATGTATACTATCATGTAAGAATTGAATCGCCAGTCTATGTCTGACGCAGGATGCAGCATGCTTGGGGCTGGTGCATGGGGATGACCCGGAGGGATGTTGTGGGGAGGGAGGTGGGAGGGGGGTTCATGTTTGGGAACGCATGTAAGAATTAAAGATTTTTAAATCTAAAAAATAAAAAACTAAAAAAATAAATAAATAAATAAAACAGAAATGACATACATGGCCTAAAATCAGCAACAAGAATAAAATGGCCTAAAATCAGCAACAATGAGAATAACACTTATATTGGACTTTTGTCAATGATGCTTGTAAATGCTGGCTCTTCCCTTAGGTGGTGAGGTTAGCCACTCCTGAGCTAAAATAACACATACATGGACTTGTCACACAGCACAGAGAACAACTACTGATACATTCAATATCTTGTAATAACCTATATGGCAAAGAATCTGAAAAAGAAGATATGTGTATGTGTATAATGAAATCATTTTGGCGTACATTTGACACTAATACAACATTGTAAATAAACTATTCCCTATTGGATCAGTTGGTAAAGAATCTGCCTGCAGTGCAGGGGACCTGGGTTCGATCCCTGGGTCCAGAATATCCCCTGGAATAGAAAATGCAAATCTACTCCAGTATTCTTGCCCGGAGAATCCCATGGACAGAGGAGCCTGGTAGGCTACTTACTGTCCATGGGGTCACAAGAGATGGACACGACTAAGCAACTAACACTTTCACACTTTCAATTTTTTAAGAACAGGAGAAAAGTAAAGAACAGACAAAGACTTTAACTAAAATTGGTAGAAATACATAATATTTCTATTTAAACATAGGGCAAAAGGAAGAGAAATTTTGAAATTTTTGTCAGGCTTACAATTTGCTTATTGTAGGAACCACTGTGATTCATATTTGTCCAGAGGGTAAAAAGATCACTGCTTATATCCATGACTTAGTCAAACCTTTCATAACACCAGAGACACCTATTTATGATATTAAGACCACTGCTTTCTTAAATTAGATCCTATTTTTCACTATCCTTACATCATTTAAGAATTTATAAATTTCAAAGAAGAACATGAACAAAAATCATAACCATTCATTATTATCCAAGGTAGACTTATGGTGTCGATTTTCTAAATAAATTCTAGGCAGGTTAGTAGTCTACTAAATAAATAAAAACAATTCATAATCCCAAATACTAACGGCAGACTAAAATGATCTTCCCAAACCTTGCTGAGTTTTAACTGCCTACACACTACTTACCAAATGAGGTTAAAAGCAGCTACAGACCCGTTAGTACTAGTTCTGTACGCCATTACCACATAATTTAAAAGAGATTCCTCCTTGTGGTACATATACACAATGGAATGTTACTCAGCTATTAAAAAGAATGCATTTGAATCAGTTCTAATGAGGTGGATGAAACTGGAGCCTATTATACAGAGCAAAGTAAGTCAGAAAGAAAAACACCAATACAACACTTTAACGCATATATATGGAATTTAGAAAGATGGTAACGATGACCCTATATGTGAGACAGCAAAAGAGACACAGATGTAAAGAACAGACTTTGGACTCTATGGGAGAAGGCAAGGGTGGGATGATTTGAGAGAATAGCATTGAAACATGTATATTATCATATGTAAAATAGATCAGCAGTCCAGGTTCGATGCATGAGACAGGGTGCTCAGGGCCGGAGAACTGGGATGACCCTGAGGGATGGGAAGGGGAGGGAGGTGGGAGGGAAGGTCAGGATGGAGAACACATGAACACCCATGGCTGATTCATGTGAATGTATAGCAAAAACCACCACAATACTATAATTAGCCTCCAATTAAATCTAAAACAAACAAACAAACAATAAAAGAGATTCCTCCTAAACTCTGGGAGTTTTTAATTTTTGTACTGCCATTAAGAATTTCTAAATACTAGATGCAGTAACACTAGGCTAAGCGATATACTGAGCAAGAAAAGTATGTTCACCCTAAAACAGAGCTCAAAAACACAATATCAAGTCAAGAGACCACTCAGGAGAAGAATAAGCATTTTCATGGCAGAAAAGCACCGAAAAGGTTAAGGAATGCACAGGGACTTGTTGAAAAGTGGATTCTGAGAAGGCTATGAGTTGCTTTCCAAGCAATGCCTAGCACATAAAATGTTCTATGAGCAGACTGGTGTCCAGTCCTATTTGAAATATGGAGAAAAAAAGAGAAAATATGTATGGTCATGAGAACAAAGAAGATAGTGAGAAATGCAGAGACAAGTTGATGTTTCTAAGAATTTAGATTAAAACAGGAACAATTAAAAAATCAATCTCTCCAATTGCATCAATCTTATCCAGATAAATTATTCTAAACATCAGGCTTCCCAGGAGGTTCTAGCGGTAAAGAGTCCACCTGCCAATGCAGGAGACATAAGAGACGCAGGTTCGATCCCTGGGTCTAGAAGATCCCCTGAAAGAGGGCATGGCAACCCATTCCAGTGTTCTTGCCTGGAGAACCCCATGGACAGAGAAGCCTGGTAGGCTATGGTCTACATAGCGTTGCAAAGAGTCAGACATGACTAAAGCTACTTAGCACACAGGCACAATCTAGCAATCCTCCCAGACCATCCTTACTCCAGGTTTCAGACCCTCTAGCTTCCTTCTTTCAAAAGGGGTGCTGCCTCTACTTTCAGATGTTTATTGGGAGCAGTTTCCTATTTGAATGTTAATTACTGTTATGACACACATGATAATTTAACTTGCTTCAGTAATTTATTCTTCCTTGTAATTAGATGTAGTAATTGGAAAATCTTCCAGAGTGTAACAACAGTTCTAAAGGTGAAATGGCAAGGGGAGGGAGCTTTCCCATAGGATTTCAACTATAAATCTGGAGCTGCCTGTTCAATGGGCAGGCACTAGATGAACCAGGCCAGGAATCAGAGATGGTCCTTCTGGAGTCACAGAGGTGGCACTTGTGACCTTTAAGAGCTGGATGATTCAAGAGGAAGGCAAAGACCCAGCAGATGGTTAGTTAGAGCGACCCTGAGAAGAATATTAAACACTAAACTTGAATGAAGCCAGGCATGATATGACACAGTGCCGTTTAAAATCCTCTAGTCTGGAAGCTATTCACATACGGTTCAGAAACTGTAGAATGAGCAGGCCAAAAATACCACTGGGGTATGATGGGCTCTATTTTTACTTGATTTACAGAAGTGTTTTGATGCTTGCCATATCATATACACTCAATAAATTATTATTGAAATAAGCAACAGAGTAATTGGATAAATGAATGGATGCATGCGTGGCTTAGAAATAATTATAGCCAATACAATTCAATATATAAAACATACCAAGTATCATGCTAAACGCTTCATATCTCTTTTTCTTCTCTCCCAACTTCCTTTCCATTATTCCCAAAGCCTTACTACATATCTTGACATAAGATTCTTAAAAAAAAAAATTCTATGACAGATTATTTCAAACATATGCAGAAGTAGAGAGAATAGCTCACATACCCAGATTCAGCTTCAGTAATATTGACCAATTTTCTTCATTTACACCTTGTGTCATTAGCTCTCCTGTATTATTTTGAAGCCCGTTTCAAATATCATATCATTTTATGTGGCAATGTTTATAGGGTTTGGGACTCTCTGGTGGTCCAGTGGGTTGAGAGTCTGTCTTGCAATGCAGGGAATACAGTTTCAATTCCTGGTTGGGAAACTAGGATTCCACATGCCACAGGGCAGCTGGGCCCACCCATCACAACTGCTGAGCCCACACACTGCAACTAGAGAGCCTGTACACCACAACAAAGGATTCCATGTGATACAACTAAGGGCCAAATAAATAAATAAATATTTTTAAAAATAATTATAGGCTTCATTTCTAAAACTTCAATGTAATAATCCCTTAAGTATATTAATAAGAATTCCTTAATATCATTCAGGCACTATACCTTTTACCCATTATTCAGTTCAGTTCAGCCACTCAGTCGTGTCTGACTCTTTGTGACCCCATGAACTGCAGCACGCCAGGCCTCCCTGTCCATCACCAACTCCCAGAGTCCACCCAAACCTATGTCCATCAAGTTGGTGATGCCATCCAACCATCTCATCCTCTGTCGTCCCCTTCTCCTCCCCACCTCAATCTTTCCCAGCATCAGGGTCTTTTCAAATGAGTCAACTCTTTGCATCAGGTGGCCAAAGTATTGGAGTTTCAGCTTCAGCATCAGTCCTTCCAATGAACACCCAGGACTGATCTCCTTTAGGATGGACTGGTTGGACCTCCTTGCAGTCCAAGGGACTCTCAAGAGTCTTCTCCAACACCACAGTTCAAAAGCATCAATTCTTCGGTGCTCAGCTTTCTTTATAGTCGAACTCTTGCATCCATACATGACCACTGGAAAAACCATAGCCTTGACTAGACAGACCTTTGTTGGCAAAATAATGTCTCTGTTTTTTAATATGCTGTCTAGGTTGGTCATAATTTTCCTTCCAAGGAGTAAGCATCCTTTAATTTCATGGCTGCAATCACCATCTGCACTGATTTTGGAGCCCAGAAAAATAGTCAGCCACTGTTTCCCCATCTATTTGCCATGAAGTGATGGGACTGGATGCCATGATCTTCGTTTTCAGAATGTTGAGCTTTAAGCCAACTTTTTCACTCTCCTCTTTCACTTTCATCAAGAGGTTGTTTAGTTCCTCTTCACTTTCTGCCATCAGGATGGTGTCATCTGCGTATCTGAGTTTATTGATATTTCTCCCGGCAATCTTGATTCTAGTTTGTGCTTCCTCCAGCCCTGCATTTCTCATGATGTACTCTGCATATAAATTAAATAAGCAGGGTGACAATATACAGCCTTGACATACTCCTTTTCCTATTTGGAACCAGTCTGTTGTTCCATGTCCAGTTCTAACTTTTGCTTCCTGACCTGCATATAGGTTTCTCAAGAGGCAGGTCAGGTGCTCTAGTATTCCCATCTCCTTCAGAATTTTCTACAGTTTATTGTGATCCACACAGCCAAAGGCTTTGGCACAGTCAATAAAGCAGATATAGATGTTTTTCTGGAACTCTGTTGCTTTTTTGGTGATCCAGCTGCTGCTGCTGCTGCTAAGTCACTTCAGTCGTGTCCAACTCTGTGCGACCCCATAGATGGCAGCCCACCAGGCTCCCCCATCCCTGGGATTCTCCAGGCAAGAATACTGCAGATGTTGGTAATTTGATCTCTGGTTCCTCTGCCTTTTCTAAAACTAACTTGAACATCTGGAAGTTCACAGTTCACCCATTATAGTCTTTTATAGTTTGTATATGAAAGTGAAAGTGAAGTCACTCAGTCGTGTCCGACTCTTTGAGACCCTGTGGACTGTAATCTACCAGGCTCCTCCATCCATGGGATTCTCCAGGCAAGAATACTGGAGTGGGTTGCTATTTCCTTCTCCAGGGGATCTTCCCGACCCAGGGACTGAACCCGGGTCTCCCACCTTGCAGGCAGATGCTTTAACCTCTGAGCCACCAGGGAAGCCCAGTTTGTATATAATTGTATCCAAAAAAGGTCTAGACAGTAGGGTGAATTGACATATGCCATAAATCTTTTTAATCTATAGATTTCACCTCCATCTCTTTTTACAAAACAATCTTATTTCTTTATTTATTGGCCACACTGGGTCTTCATTGCCGTTTAAGGGCTTTCTCTAGTTGCAGCAGGCAGGGGCTAGTCTCTACTCGGGGAGCTCGGGCTTCTCATCGTGGTGGCTTCCCTTGTTGTAGAGCACAGGCTCAGTAGTGGTGGTGCACAGGCTTAGCTGCTCAATGGCATGTGGGATCCTCCCGAACCAAGGATCGAACCTGTGTCTCTCGAACTGGCAGGCAGATTCTTTACCACTGAGCCACCAGGGAAGCCCTCCATCTCTTTTTATTTCTGTTGCATTAGCTGTTGTAGCTAATGATACAAAGTCATTTACCCTGTAGAACTGCCCAGTCTAGATTATTAAAATTGTATTTCCATGATATTTATTTTTTTAATGTATTTTAATAGCAAACTTACAGGAACAGCACAGAAGACAGACAACATTAAAAACATGTGCTTGCATGTAGGACAACTCAGTTAGAAAAGTATAGTGAATGGATGGAATCTACTGCATGATAAAAATGCTACAAACACCATTTAGTTGCAGTCAATAAGAAATTTACTTGTTTTAAAAAAATCCAAATGCTGGCATTGTCCAGAAAAATTTAACAGGTTTATTTATAATTGTTATAAAGTTGAACTGCTGAAACTTGTTCACTGAAACATTTTGACTTTCATTAATGCTTTATGTCCCCGCATTTATATTAAAAATTCACACACAAATGAAAATGGAAAAACTGCCAATACCTGATTTCTGTCCCCTATTTTCCACTTGCAATCATATACTTAGGTACCTTTTTTGACCCCGTTAGAAAAAAAATATCTAACGTTCAGAACTACCAATAACAGGAAGAGGACTTTTTTTTTTTTTTTTTAAGAATGAAATGTTTCCCATCATAGTGGATTCTTAAGCACGTTCTCCACGTATGCGGCGTGCTAGCTGGATGTCTTGGCATAATTGTTACACGTTTGGCATGGATAGCACACAGGTTGGTGTCTTCAAGAAGGCCAACCAGATAGGCCTCACTTGCCTCCTGCAAAGCACCAATAGCTGCACTCTGGAAGCGCAGATCTGTTTTGAAGTCCTGAGCAATTTCCCGCACCAGACGCTGGAAGGGAAGTTTGCGAATCAGAAGTTCAGTGGACTTCTGATAACGTCTAATTTCACGGAGTGCTACAGTACCAGGCCTGTAACGATGAGGTTTCTTCACCCCTCCAGTAGAGGGCGCACTCTTGCGAGCGGCTTTTGTAGCGAGTTGCTTCCTCGGTGCTTTACCACCGGTCGATTTGCGGGCAGTCTGCTTTGTACGAGCCATGGTATAGAGACCTCCTTACTTACCCCCCTTCTCCTTCGGCTGGAGCTTGGTGAGCTAGAGGCGGCGCTGGCGTTGGAGAGCGACGGCCGCGCGGCGGCGGCTGCGAACACAATTGAAAGCTATTTCCATGATATTTAATTCAGTCTGTTCCCCTGCCCTCTGTACTTCCAGTCCATGGGTAGTCAGACAAAGAGGCCAGATCAGATTACAGTTTGAAATTTTGGCAAGAACACTTTAGAAGCTGTGTACTGGAGACCTACAATCTCAAGGTGCCTCTCTGTGATGTCCATAAAAAAGGGGTACTTACCACTTGGATTCATCAACTTACTGGGGGTTACAAAACAATAAATCCTGACTTTCTGACCCCTTCCTCTGTTAGCAGGACTAAACCACTCTAAAGAGAGACAGTTTCATCAACTATTTGGTAAAAACGAGGTATAGTTTGTGAAGGGAAGCATGCTAAAAACTTCTTTCCTTTTATTTGTCAGTTTTCAAAGTAATGATTGACTCCCTAATATCATTACAAAAAGAACCAATAAGGGTTTAACTTTTAGCTCTGAAAATCCCTTGAGAGGACTATCCCCCACATCTGTGTCAGAAATCTAAAACTATCCGTTATCTAAGTATGTCTAAGAGTGGGAGTAAAGAAAGATAATAATCTGCTTTGAGAGCATCTGTCTCCTTAAGGCCTCTTCAGCAAGCAGATTTTTTTCCCCTTAATTTGAATATCTCCATATAAGAAAGTTAAAAAATTCTGCATCTTTAAGAATATTAAATATCTAACACCTTTCTCTCAGAGTCATGATGCAAATGCTTGCCACCTGATTTCAGAAACTCAAAGGGCAGGAGAGAATGGGTAGCAGTCACTACACAGCTGTCCCTGGTATCTGTGGGAGTCGGCTTCCAGGAACCCCCTAAACTAAAATCCAAGGATGCTCAAGTCCCTTATATTAAATGGAGTAATATTTGCATATAGCCTACATATTTACACATTGTGCTATAATTTACGTTTTAATATTAATTTATTTTGCTGTGTTGGGTCCTAGTTGCAGCATGCAGGATCTTCCTTGCAGTGCATGGACTTTCTAGCTGTGACGTGTGGGCTTAGTTGCTCTAAAGCATGTGGGACCTCAGTTCCCTAACCAGAGATCGAGTTATAACCATTGGACTACCAGGGAAGTCCCCCTCCAGAACAATTTAAGTCATCTCTAGATTACTTATAATTCCTGTACTGTGCTGTGCTTAGTTGCTCAGTCATGTCCGACTCTTTGTGAGCCCATGGACTGTAGCCCGCCAGGCTCCTCTGTCCACGGGGATTCTCCAGGCAAGAATACTGGAGAATGCCCTCCTTCAGGGGATCTTCCCAATCCAGGGATCGAACCAGGCATCCCACATTACAGGTGGATGCTTTAACCTCTGAGCCACCAGGGAAGTCCCTTATTATACCTGGTACAATGTAAATCTATGTAGGTAGTTGCTGGCAAGCAGAAAACTATAGTTTTGGTTTTTGGAACTTCCTAGAATTAAAAAAAAAAAAATTGACCCTCAGTTAAATTTGTGGATGCAGAATCCACACATAAGAACCCCTGGATAGAGAGAACTGACTGCCACTAGTTTCCAGCAAGAGATGCTTCCTTTCGCAAACACTCCTCAAAAGTGATATAAACAGAGTCTGTGATATAAGGAGCCATAAAGAGATGTGGGAAAAGCAACAAATACCATGGAAATGACATATTCTACTATAGTATGTACATCATATGGCTTGTATTTTTTTTTCCTGAGAAATAAAGTCATCACTTAAACTATGGTAATTACTATCATCTCTCTCTCCACATGCATTTCCACCCTTGAGAAGCAGTAGAAACTGGAGGCTGACATGGTGTGCAAACAAATGCTCTTGTGCACAGAGGACTCATTCTCCTCCTAGAGGTTCCATTCCACTCAGAGGAACGACTGTGCAGAACAGTGTCTCACGAGAGCAAGGCAAATGGAGGGCTCACCAAGAACACACTACGGTGAAAGTGACCTCAGTGGAGGAAAATGTCTCTCCTGTATTTTTCCTTCCAAAAGACAGCCTAGTCTCCAGTCCAGTGGAAGGGAGAGGTGACCTTAAAATTATATGCAACTGTGATATAAAAAGTCTGTCTATGTACAAAATTAATAAAAAGCATCCCACCTTTCCACCCTCCAAAGCTGAGACGGCTCAGGAACAGTACTACGCCTGACATCTTATTTGCCACATACAGGACTTGGGAAATTCAAGAATGCTAGGAATTATGTATCATTTCATGAATGGCACTTTGGGCAACCAAAGATCCTCTCTACACAGAAACACAGGAAATCTCAGAATTTCTGTTCCCCACGTGTATGGCTATTTTCTTAATTTGTATAATTTTATTTATAAGAGGCAGAACTCAAGTTACTGAATTATGAAACAAGTACATAGACTAGGGTGGTATAGTCTGGGATCCATTCCCCAATATGAAAGGGGATGCAAGGCTCCCATCTTTGAGATATGGTATTACTTCAGCTACTTGTATGCCAAGCACCAGTTGTCTAAGTAGCATGTCCTTCAGATACCTACACACAACAGAAAACTGAGAAGCCTAACAGAGAGAGCTGAACAACTGGATTCTAACACTAGCATATTTATTTCCTGAATAAATTGCTTAGCAACCTTGTACCTTCATTTATCCATTTCACAGAGTTTATTCTGCAGGAGCATTTTTGAAAAATAAATTCTTTGAAATCTTCAAAGAAAGAACACAACTTTAACCTAATTATGAAGTAAACAGAAAGAAAAACTTGAATAAATCCTGCCCAGTTAATCCAACTAAAGAGAGATTAGTGAGAGAGAAATCAACTTCCAAGGCTAGGAAAGACCCATTATCAGTGGCTGTAAACATTGTCTTCTCACCAGTTCCTTACTGAGGTTAAAACCCCCACACCTCATATTTGCATCTCTATCCTTCCTCTTCGTCCCACCATCATAGCCTTCCCCCAGGAACTCCTGCTCTCTCTTGGGTCCTCTATCACTCATCTCCCCTATTTTACCTTCACTTCCCTCTACAATTATAACGTCCCTCCCACTGTCACCAATAAGACTGAGCTGAAGGGGACCTTAGAACTCTTCTACTCAAACTCCTAACCAGTAAAAATAGTAAGATGAGGCCTGAAGTGATGAAGGCACAGGCTCAGCATCATCAGGAAGCCAACCATTTGCAAATCTCCGTCCTCATCCAGCAGTCCTCCTCTTGGTATAGCATGGTGCTACCACCTTCCTGGCACTGCTCACTCTTACCCAAGAAAGGGATTTGAGGAACCAGGTGATGCAAAATCTCATTGTTTTCTACCAGAAGGAGGGCTTCCAGTCACAAATGGAAAAATAACACAAAAGCAACCACCTTGATCAGATTAGAGTCCTATATCTGAAGGACTCCACCAAAGTCCAAATGTCTTCACCCTTAGTCCACCTCATCCAGAGAGTAAGATTTGATTCCACAATGACCATCTCCCACTGGTTCTTTCCACTACTGAATGTGACTGGAAGGATACCTTCCATGAGTCAAACCTAAATCCTTCCTAGAAGAAGAAATAGCCCTTAATTCTTATATGTGATGTGTGTGTGTGTATGTTAAGTGCTTCAATCATGTCTGACTCTTTGTGACTTTATGGACCATACTCCACCAGGCTCCTCTGTCCATGGGATTCTCCAGGCCAAGAATACTGGAGTGGGTTGTCATGCCCTCCTCCAGGGAATCTTCTCGACCCAGGGATCGAACCCACATCCCTTATGTCTCCTGCATTAGCAGGTGGGTTCTTACCACTAGCACCACCAGGGAAGCCCGCTTAAATGTGATATTGAAGCACAATCACCACCAAGGTTGAAAAGGCACTCTACATAAGCCCCTAAGTGCAGGTGGGCATGGTTGACAGAAGGAACACAAGGATCTTTTCAAAAAGCACAAACCTAAACATCTCCACAGCCTTACCTTACCTTTAGGAGGTTAAATAGTCTTAGTCCCTTTAGCTTTATCAACCCTTTAATGATATTTTTAGTTTTGGTCTAAAGTCCGTTCAAACTGACTATGTTGCCTTCTGGAAGCTAGACTCTAGAACCAAAGAATACGTTAATATAAAGACCAAGGACATCCTTAATGTAAGAGAAAAGCCATCAACAAAAGTATTAGAAACTTGTACAAGTCCAGGGCAATCAAAGAAACTTCCATGCTAAAGAGCCAGTATTCAAGACAACAGTATTTTTCAGATAGAAGAAACTTATGAACTTCAGGAATAACCAGAAACAAAGGAGAAAACATCAAACAAGTCTTGAAATTATTTTCAAGCACAAACTCAAATATAGTCCGTTAGACATCATTTAATCTGACAGCTCTACCCATGTAGCTAAATATGAGAAGGTTAGCTTAAGAGACAAAAGCCAGAAATGTCCGAGCTAAACCCCTTAGTGACACAATAAAGTTAGGAAGAAGCAAGGTGAATAAATTAGAGGAAATGCATACAAAGAATAAACAAACAAATATATGCATCAAATTTCTGACTGAGCCAGGGGAGAGTGTTCAGAAAAAATAAAATAGTGTGTACTCTTGGTATAACGTCTTGAGCATAATAAGGCTGCCAAATTTCAAGCATCAGGGAAGTCAAATACCAGCTCAGAAGATTATGAAAAGTTAACTTTCCAAACTGAATCTGAAAAGGAACTGAGTTAAAAGGAGGTCAGTTCATCCTAAGAAAGAAGCAATTTCTACTATTTGGCTGGCTGTTTCAAATTAATATCCTGGAACATTAGCAGGTTAAAGAACCCTATAGAAATGGCAGAGAGGGAAAAGCAAATGGGGTAGAAACAACAATGTTTACACTTCAATAATAGAAAGGTATTCCTAGAAGGACTTACAAGGTACTAATATGACATATATGAAAGTCCAAAAGGCGAGCTTTAATAAATGATGAGAAAAGACATTAGGCATGGAAGTAAAGCCAGATGACTTGAAATAACTCTATCTACACACATACTAGATTATTTTAAACCATGTAAGCCACCCCGAGATCCAAGAAGGATCATGCTTTATTATTCCCTAACAGGCAGTATCCCCATTACATCAAACCAGTAGAGGCAGTTAGGTGGGAAACTAGAAGCGAGATGAATACAATCAAAGAAACACTTGTCCTTTCCAAGATATTGTTACAAATGCTGAAAAAACCTGAAGGCATACCTTGACCCCCAGAGGCCTCAGTTTTTACATTAAATATGAAAGATAAGCAAGTGCATCACCCTCTTCTTCTACGGGGAAATACCTGGACAGTAATAGTTGAAAACACAGATGAGCCATAATAGGTCAATATAACTAACAGTTGCCAAGTCAGCACACACATTCGCAGCATCAGACTCATCAATGCTCAGTGACCTGGCCATCTCTGGAGGACAGTACGTCCTGTCATCCCCAATCTGTACCTTAGAGGTGTAATTTCTGCTTCTAAAAGTATCACACCTTGTTATGGCCTGCATGTCTGTGGCCCTGCAAAAGAAATATGCTGCAGCCTTGACTCACAATGTGCCTATATTTATAGAAGATGTCTCTAAGGAAGCACCTAAGAAGTCATAAGGATGGGGCCCTGATCCAATAAAATTAGTGTCCTTTTAAGAGGAGACATCAAAGAGCTTGCCCTATTTCACCACAAGTACCCACAAAGAAAAGACCACATGAAGACATAGCAAGAAGGCAGCCATCTGAAAGCCAGAAACAGTCCTCACCAAAAATCAAATCAGCCAGAGCCTTGATCATGGACTTCTAGGCTCCAGAACTGGCAGAAAATTAATTTCTATTGTTTAAGCCACCCAATTTGTGGTATTCTGTTACAGTAACCTGAAGTAAGACATACCTACTCTACCAATGTTTCTTAGTGACTTTCCAGACAGCAGGAATGAAATTTTAAATTTATCTATTATATATGGCATAATGCAATGCTCTGTGCTTCAGAACTGCTCTTTTGAACATAATAATGGTTTAAAAATGACACTGACTGCAATAACACCTACAGTTATCCATAAGTGCTGCTATAAGCCAAGATATCATTTCTACAGTCAAACAAATGTTTCTCTTTACTAAAAAGTAGGCTGTCAGATGCTCACCCTTAGCTCACTCACTACTGAAAACTGTCGATAGCAACGTAAGTATTATAATTCCTCCATGAGGAACATCGACAACCAGATAAAATATCTTTAACACTAATTTATGTGTACATGTGTGCTAAAAACACTATAAAGAACTACTCTTGAAATTTTTACATAAGTAAGATACTTAACTTCCTTGGTTTTATGACAATTGACCTAGATATTACCAAACGTAGGACACTGTATTTAGACTTACAGAATATAAAACTATAAAAGTACAAAATGGGGAATCATAGACCAGAGATGATTTAAGTCAACCTCATTTTTTTTAAATAAGAAAATCACTGATCAGTGACTTGAGTGCCTTATTAAAAGTGACATAAATAGATCCATTAATTCTCATAATTGTGTTCTTCTATTGTGCTGTTAAGGAGTAATTTTTAAGTTAAAATCATAAATCTCAAAAAAGTGTAAAACTTTCATTTAATTCATTAATTGAGGAACGAGTGAGATGGTATAATCTATTCAAAAGAGAATCATAAGAGCAAACAAATATATAAGCATCAGTAGTACTTATTTGGAAATAAGCAAAAGTAGGCAAAATGGAAAAACTGATTACTATACAAAGGGTAATAATCTATTGCATTCACTGATCACAATTAGCTTTTCATAGACAAGATCATTTGCTTTACTATCTGATGTCTGTAATATTACAGAGCTATAAAACAGCCCAAAGACAATGCATGACAGAGAGAACCTCGTTGGTTGGGCTAGACAGCAAGTTGCATACATAGAATGTTGGATGATAAAAGGCTATTGATTCATTCAGCAGGTGCTGGCAAAGCACTGAACAAGAGAGCAGATTCCTGCCCTGGTGGAGCTTACTATCTCTGGACTGAACTGTACAAACAGGTTCTGCTCTGCACAGATCTGTGCAGCATGGTCCTAACTTCAGCTTTCCTTTTCCTGGATAACACCCCAAGGAACACTGTGAATATCCACCTAACTGACTTCTTTTTGAATGACAAAATTTGCCATTTTAACCATTCCTAAGTATTTAATTCAGTGGCATTAATTAAATTCACTATGCTGTGTAAGCATTACCACTAATTCTGAGACTTTCTCAGCACTCCAAATAGAAACTCTGCAGTAACTTTACTTTTTAAAAGTTTTTTGTTTGTATATTAAAATTAGTTTCTATTGAAGTATAGTTGCTTTACAATGTTGAGTCAGTTTTTACTATACAGCAAAGTGAATCAGCTATACGTATACACATATCCCCTCTTTTTTGGATTTCTTTCCCATTTAGGTCACCACAGAGCACTGAGTAGGGTTCCCTGAGCTGTACAGTATGTTCTCATTAGCTAGTTACCTATTTTATACATAGTATCAATAATGTATATACGTCAATCCCAATCTCTCCGTGCAGCCCATCCACCCTTCTTTCCCGCCTTGGTGTTTCAGTTTTTTAAAGGGCCATAGGTTACTAATATTTCTAGTTGACATATTTATTTTAAAGATATCTATCTTATCAGTTAGATAAGGACTGCCTAAGATCTGTTCCTTTACCCTCTGTGATACTTCAGCCATTGTGCTTTGATTTTATCATCATTTTCCAGAAGGTAAACTTATTTTCTGAGAAGAGAAATGGCATTTCTACCACCCAGACACAGCAGAGAGGCACTTTCTTGTGTGCTGTACACTATGTTACCCAAGTCTCACAAACATCTAGACAGACGTTACTGTCACCTTTTCACAGATAAAGAAGCTGAGGCTCAAAGGAATGAATGGATTTTCTCAAGCGTACTCAGTTAGTAAGGGAAAAGCCCAAGAATCAACACCAGTTATTCTATATTGAAGCAATGATGAAAGAAAGGAAAGCAGGGCAGAAAAAAAAGGAAGAAGGGAGGGAGTGAGGGATGGAGAGAGGAAAAAAGGAGAGAGGGAAGGAAGACATATGGTTAGTTGTGGTTTTGGTACAGAGTTACCATTAAAAATAAAGATTCACTAAACACTGATTTTAATCTGAATTCTGTATTTTAGATGTTGTTAAAAAAACACATTCACACAAGAAGAGGTATCTACAGGAAATAACAGGAAAGATGAAAATGATATTTTCAAAGATATAGGAGAGGCTAAGGAAGGATTTTTAAATGAATAGGCTTTGGGAGATATCCTCAACTGCCTCCCTGTAAATGTGTCAACTCAATCTCTTAGGGTGGCTGCCTTTTTCCAAAAACTGCCAAATATTTCAAGGGAAAAAATAAAGAGAAGACCCTAATGCACACCCTGCAGTTTATTGGTGTTTGTATCACAGTAGTACTCTGTGGCTTTAAGACACATTGAAACTCCATCACATGCTGCTTTAAAGACCAAATGACTAGAATAAAAATTCCCAGGGACAGCAAAGGCAAGATACTGCCAATCGTGTGTGCTTAGGAGAGGCACAGTTCTCTGGAGAATGCTATAATTCTTTCCTTCTCTCTATAGGAATTTCTTTTAAAAAGAAAAAAAAAGGAACTGAGAAACAAGAGGAAACATGGAGACAAGTTTCGAGTCAGAATCTTATTTTTTGTGGAGCCAAATTTATTTCAAGATATCTAGATAATTAAATCTTGAAATAAATTCAGCTCCACAAAAAATAAGCATGAAATTATTATTAATCTTGTATGAGATTATGAAATACAACTCTCCTCTGAGTAATGGTCTCACATGGGGAGTTATATAAACTAGTCCTTAAAGGCATAAGCTGCGGCATCCAGAAGACCTGAATTCAAGACCCAGCTTTTCTACATACAGAGTACAAGACCTTGGCCACATAACATAACCACTACAACTCTACTTCTTCAAAGTAAAAGTGAAAGTCACTCAGTCCTGTCTGACTCTTTGTGACCCCATGGACTATACAGTCCATGGAATTCTCCAGGCCAGAATACTGGAGTGGGTAGCCTTTCCCTTCTCCAGGGGATCTTACCAACCCAGGGATCAAACCCAGGTCTCCCACATTGCAGGTGGATTCTTTACCAGCTGAGCCACCAGGGAAGCCCTAATCAGCAGCTTCTTCAAAAGTGTGCCTTATAAGGCCGATGCGAGAATTAAGTGAAATGCTGTATATAAGCACCAAACATAGCCTGGTAAACATTAAGGCTTAATACAAGCTTTATAAAGAGCAGGGACAGCAGAGGAGCACTTGAAGCACAGAGTGAGATTCAGGTTTGAAAGCACGGAGAATTTTTTTTTTAATTAATACTTAGCAAGACTAAGTTAAACATATCAAGGCTTCCTTTGTCCTACAGTGAAGAAGACAACAAAAACAAAATAATTAATAATAATGAAGATCATTGGGTCAGGATTTTCAACCTGTTCTCCCGCCACTACTTTTCTCTCTTCCTTGTTTGGACGACACAGGTCCAAGATCAAAACAGAACAAAAGGAGGGACGCAAGAGAACAGAGAAAGCAGGAACCAGAAAAACTAGCCTCAGAAAGCACACCAACGTTTTCTTCATAATATTAGAAAAGATCACTAGGCAACACTCAAAAGGTAAGCTCTGAACACTGGGTGGCACTAGGTTTGACTGATCACTACACAAACATATGCTAAGGACCCTGAACCAGTTCAGGGAGAAACTGTGGGGAAGGGAGAGAAAGCATACATCACACTTCATTCTGATTGCCAATGTCTTACACACAAGAGTCACGACTTTAAGATTCCTTGCCTGGATCATTCATGTTCCATCCTCATTCCCTGCATCCACAAATAATGGTTCTGCTTAAAACCATCACCACAAATTAGAGTGAAAAAATACCAGAGCACTAGGCTAGTGGATAAAAAGTATCAACATCTTTCCTCATGATAAAGGGAAGCCTTAACAAGTTATACAAGCCTTTTGTTTCTACAGAAGGACTTAGCCATTTTTAGACCGTCTTAACACATTAAAATCAGTTATATCTTTCAAAGGGGAGACCATTTAACACACATATTTATTAAAAGTGAATGCCAGAGGAGGGTGTATCTACATAGAAAAATGGTTCTGTACAGAATGCATCAAAAATATCAAACATGTAAAATCAAGAGAGAATTTGGGGGGAACTGAACTCTTGACTTGAGCAAGAGGACAACTGAAAGGTCTTCACAGGTTCTCGTCTCTGATCAACCAATAATTCATCATGTGCCACAGGGAAAATCATGAATTTCTGAAAGTCTCATGTTCCTCTCTATATCTGCCCGACACCATACTGGGTTCTTAAGAGGATCAAATCAATTAACCCCATCGTTTTAAAAAGTTCTTTATTTCCTTCTTGGCTGTGCTGGGCCTTTGCTGTGGTTCGCGGGCTTTCTCTAGTTGCGGCAAGGCGGCAACTACTCTCTCAGTAGTTGCAGCACCCTCAGGCTCAGCAGTTGCAGTTCCTGAGCTCCAGAGCACAAGCTCAGTAGCTGTGGTGCACAGGCTTAGTTTCTCTGTGGCATGTGAGATCTTCCCGGACCAGGGGTCAAACTGTTGTCCCCTTCATCACAAGGCAGATTCTTAACCACTGAACCACCAGGGAAGCCCTCTTCAGCAATTTCTGAATTGTGTTCCCCACTACCAACAGCCATCAGCAACCTGGGAACTTCATCAAAATGCCCAATCTCGAGCCCTCCAGAAGACCTACTAAATCAAAAGCTCCAGTAATGTGTAATGTGAATGCACTATAAAGTTGAGCATCTCCACAAAAATATATAGGAAAACAATCAGAAAATCTTAAAACACTAAAGTTACAGTGGAAAAATTAAGAATGTTACATTTGTTTGAAGTTGTAAGGACTTTCACTTACACATAATTGGATACAGATAAGGCTCTCTCTGTGCTTTACATGCAAATTCACATTCTAACAGTCTCTTTAGTAAATGTTACTATAAAATAAGAAGAAATCTGAAATTATGGCACCTATCTATGTTAAAATGTACCATTATTTAGTCATAGCTTTAAAGGACTGGGGAAAAAGAAATCAAATTAATAATCACCACATTTTCTTTAAAAGAATAAATATTAGACTAAACTGATTTAAGTCTAGTTATTAATAAAGAATGAACCTGAGATCGGCTCTCTCTTGGGGAAAGGAGAAAAATAAATTTTACTGGGATCTTTACATTTCATGGTAATGGTAAGGCATTCATTATTTTTAAAATGGTAAAATGTGAAGTCAAAATAAAAAGAATGTGGTTATAAAGGATGCATTTCAACTGACAATGGAGGCTTTTCATGTAATAAGTATAGTAAGTCTTTGAGAAATTCTAATAAGTAGAACTAAATTAAGAACAAATATACTAAGATGGCACTAATAGTTAAGAATCCACCTGCCAATACAGGAGAGGCAAAAGATCGACCTGGGTTTCTACCCCTGGGTCAGGAAGATCCCCTGGAGGAGGAAATGACAACCCGCTCCAGTATTTTCGCCTCGAAAATTCCATGGATGGAGGAGCCTGGCGGGCTACAGTCCACAGGGTCGCAAAGAGTCGGACACGAGTGAGAGACCCACAAAGTGACTGTGACAGAGAGAGCCACTCAGTCGTGCCCGACTCTCTGCGACCCCATGGACTGCAGCCCGCCCGGCTCCTCCATCCACAGAGTTTCCCAGGCAGGAGTACTGGAGTGGGTTGCCATTCCCTTCTCCAGGGCATCTTCCCAACCCAGGGATTGAACCTGGGTCTCCCATACTGCAGGCAGATTCTTTACCATCTGAGCCACCAGGGAAGGAGATGGATTCTTTACTGTCTGGGACACCAAGTGAGAGGTGGCACTATGATTATTTTTTTCATTCTAATTAAGCCCAACAAAACATGTTAAACAAAAAAAAAATTCCTTATTAGAAATATTCTTAGCTTACATCTATCTTCATATCTCATTTATTACCTCTAGTTAAGGGAAACCAAGACTGCAGCCCCTGACAAATTAGAGATGACTTGAGAGTCACATTACTAACAACATACATTTCTGAAGTAAATGAGATGGAAAAGGAAGAAGAGGCATGAAGAATAAATTAATGGTTAAAATACAATAAGGAATAGGAATAACTAATAAGATTTGTCAAAAAAAGTGAAATCACCAACTATTTGGAGCTTAAATTGAACTATATGCTGCTTTACATATCTTTAGAACATGCTTGTTACTAAGACTTTTTAAATATAATTTTTATTCTTTGGCTGTTCGTGTGGATGCAGGATCCTAGTTCCCTGACCAGGGATGGAACCTGTGCCCCCTGCAGTGGAAACACCAAGTCTTAACCACTTGACTGCCAGGGAAGTCCCTGTAAGACATTTTAAAATGTGCCCTCAGATAAAAGTCTAGGTTATGCAGTACACTGGATGAGGTGCCTGGACAAGACAAAAGCGTAGCCCCTCAGTGGCCTTGCAGTCTGACTGACCCTGCGGAGAGAGCCAAGCAGCTCCTACCACCATCACTGTTGCCCTTTCCACACTTCTCGCCAGGCTTCTTTCCCACAGTATAGACCAGATCCAGGTCAACTGCTAATCACAGCTAAGAGAAAATGACTTACCACTTCCGTTACTGCTGCTGTTTACTCTTTGTGACCTCCTGGGTGGTAGCCCGCCAGGCTCCTCTGTCCATGGGATTTCCCGGGCAAGGATACTGGAGCGGGTTGCCATTTCCTGAGACGCCTCCAGAAGGAGCCATTGGCAGCACAGCTCCAAAAACCCCACTAGCTCCACAATCAGGCTACAAACACGCAGCCCTTAGCTCCGGAGGTACTTCCCTTTCTTTTCCTCTTTGCATAGTTCTAGGACTGCTTTTCGTTCCCTCCTACCTCTGAACCCCCTCTCAAACTTCCCCTTTTATTCAATGAGTGAAAATATATTGCAAAACTACCAAAGCATCTTGAATCATGTTCACCCAGTCCAGAGCTGGGAACAAAATGGGTACAAATGTATTAGCTATGTTCTCTTCCATTCGGGAACACAAGATTAAGAGAAGTATATTGTTTTCAGGTATATTTCTCTGTAGTTTCATAGTTCTAACAGTTCCTGATTCCACCTTGAAATTTAAGAGATATATGTGCAATGTTGCTATATTTGGAAAGTTAAAACAAGAGATTTATTCTCCTCTAGATTGTTATTTAAAAGAAGTATCATATAAGCCTACATACGTCCTGGAGGGGAATTGAACATTTTTTGAGTTATCTATCATGCCCTAGTTTTTGGACGTTATCTGATGAATATACATGACAAATATAGACCTCTAAAACTGTGCTATTTAAATTAAAAACCAAATTAAATTAAAAATTCAGTTCCTCAGGCACATTCAAGGACTCAAAAGATGCAGGTGGCCAGTGACCACCATTACTGCAGGGTCCTGATACAGGTCATCTCCATCATTACAGAAAGTTCTATGGGACAGCTCTACTGTCTTTCCTCCTTACTCAAGATTTTCCAGAAAAATGTCTGTAGAATTACACTTGGTCCCTCTGGCACAATGAAGATGATTTCTGTCACACCAAAGCTCTAACTAGAACCCTGCAGCCTTCTGCATGAAGTCTCTTACAGCTACCTCATTTTTCACCACTGCAGTTTCTCTAAAAATTCTATTGGCATATAGTTGATTTATAATGTTATGTTAGTTTCAGGTGTACAGCAAAGGGAATCACGCAGCATCTGGGATCTTAATTTCCTGACCAGGGATTAAACTTGCACCCTCTGCATTAATTAGAAGCACAGGGTCTCAAATGCTGGCCTGCCAGAGAAGTTCCACACCACTGCAGTTTTTGACACTCTACCTTGCCCATTGAGAGCAGGAGTCTTCCAACCCGGACTATATTCTAACCTCTCCCAAATGTCTAGCAAAAGTTTGGATCAAAAAAAGACATCAAATTATTGCACATATGAAATAATATTGTAGTCTCCTGGAAATTCACAGGTCCATACGAAGTATGACTCCCAGGGAAGTGACAGAAGTCAAGTTTATGCTACTGAAGTTTTACTTCAGCCCAGGAGATTGAAAGAACTTGGGCTACTGTGAAGTAAGTAACAGTAAATAACTTAATGGTTTTCAAAGTGAATGTAATAAAACTTTTTTTAATGAGTATAATGTCACTTTCAAATGAAAAAACTATACTTGAAGTTAAGTTCAATTTTAGTTAGATTTCCTTTAAAGTTTAAGAGCAATACTGTACTGCAGGCCCACACAATGTAACGTGACATTGGGACTCTGTGACAATAGGGGAGTTTTCATAATACCTTAAGCACATCAGGACTATATTCCAGTGACCCTCAAGGTAATCCATCATTCTGTCAGTTGGACAGGTATGTTCAGAAACAAAAAATGATCCAGGAAATCTTACACCATATGACACAATGCTCAAGAAAACACACACACAATAGTTCACCTTTCTTCTACATTTTACCTTCTATGGTTCAGTCTTTCCCTATTCTGAAAAAGAACACCTCTTTCTAAGTAATTACTTTGCAGGATACCAGAATGTAGTATTACATGTCTAGATTATTAAAATGGGTGGATGGTTCTTCCACATAGCTCTAAAGCCAGTTGGGAAGCTCTATGGAAACTCTGATTTTGCTGAATTTTTAACCAAAAGATTTAGAGACTTTGTCGATATCTGTCATTGTAGTGGTGGCTTTCCTGTGGTAACAGGCTTGAAAGAATGAAGATTTTTTTCAGAGTAATATATTGCCATACAAAGGACAGCACTGTCTTAGAGCTAACAAAAATAACTTTCACTGTCATTTCTGGATTCTTTTTTAAAAAACTTACTTTTAGTAATATCACAGATATTTAAAAGATTTTTAAACTCATAATATTTATAAGCCAAAATTTCTCAGATCTTTGGCAGTTCTTTAGGCTTGGGCAGGAGTGATATTTGTCCAAAATACACCTGACACAATCTTGTTTCCGGCTATCCTGTTCCCATCGTGCAATCACTGCTAGCTATTAAAATTTCTGAAAATTACTCCAGGGCACAGATACTGTAGTTTGTCACTTTTGCTTTTTCAGTTGTGTAACTAAGACAGTCAATCTCCAGCTTCCAAGAGCTAAATTCAATTGCTGATTTGTTCGCATTTCTAATTCTAATCCAAACAAAACAAATGAAAAGTCCATTGTAAACAAACAAACAAACAAAAAGCACAAATGGTATTCTTCACATCACTATCCAGAGAACTGTTGCTTAAAAAAAAAAAATCAGAAAACTATAAAGGCAAATTTAAGGAGACAGTTATGCAATTATAAGACAAAAGTGCATGTTCTTACAAAGCATGCTTTCGTTTTCAATTTTAATTTTGGTAGTTTTTGACTGTAGCTACAATAGAACATTCTTTCCCCAAGGAATAACAAATTTACACCTATTTATGTAACACTTGTGGTTACCAATATTTAAAAATACTGTTCAGTATAGAAGTTCAAGCCCCTTAAAAAAGTTAGAATTAAAATGTTTTATAAGCCCTGGCAGCAAAGACAGTCCAGTAGCAATAAGCACAACTAGCATCCAGCTCTTGGTTTCTAATATCATTCTCTAATAAAAGGAACCAGGGCTCACTGCAGAAAAGATGGATTCAAGGAGTAGAGTAGGAAATATACAAGATAAGCCTGGAGCATTTTGTGATGCCAGGAAGTAAGGAAGAGCTATAAACAAACTCCACAAAGGTGGGACTATGTCAAAGGGACACAGAAGTCAACTGAAAGAGCTTCCAGTGACCAAAGCTGAAATACTTTGAGAAACAGCGTAAATGAAGCAGTACCGAATTATAACCAAAGTGTAAAATAAATATCCATCAGTCTATAATCAGTAAATAACTTAAATAAATAAGGAAGAAGAGACAATATTTGTATGCAGAAGAAGCCCGAAAACAATATTGGTCCATTGATTTTAACAAATGTACTACACTAGTGTACAGTGTTAATGACAGGGAAAACAGTGTGGGATATAGGGGAATTCTGTACTATCTTCACAATTTTGCTGTAAGTTCAAATTGTTTTAAAAGTAAAAGTTTATTTTGAAAGTTTATACTATCTTTTCAAAACTAAGTCATATTACATACCGTTTTAGGTTTGTTTTTTAAATATTTGTTTGATGTTGCCATTGTGGTGAAGAGCATGAACAAGATCAACTGCTTGGATCTGAATCCAATTCAACCATCTACACTGATTTTTACTCGCTAAGGGCTTGCCTTGCACACAGGATATAACTAACTATGGAGACCAGCCTGACTTCGGTGTATTCAGCACAATCTCTGCTTTCCCAACAAGAGAAAAATAAGTAAAGCCCAATCAGCCTTGACTTTCTTACCACAGGTTAACCATGTCTAGTGATGACCAGGCCAGTGGGTTGCCCTGAATAACACTGAGAATAAGCCGATGGCAACCTTGTCCCCATTGACAGTCAAGGCAGGTCCTCCTTTCTAAGAACAGATGTAACCAGGGAAGTGATTAATGCCTCTGAGAAAAGCGCAGGACTGATTTTAAGAACTATCAGCAGTTTCATATAATTTGAACACTACCTGTTTATTAGTTCTAATATTCAGATGAGGCTAATGAAATCCTATTTTCTTTCCACAAGCAAAGCTTATTATAAGAAAAAGGGCAAAATGAATTTGATGAGAACATCTGAAAATACTTTTAATAAAAAATGATCAGGATTTATAGTGTTGTTGTTGTTTTTTTAATTTATATGTTGTAAGATTTACAACTTTCCTACAAATGAATGCTTCTCAAATGAATATTCATGCAGCAATTGTACTGGCTTTTACCAGCTAAGATAGTCATTAAAGGCTTGTCATCTTGGTCCAACAATGCCTCTGGTGCTTCTAAATTATTAGATCTTCGTCTACTCTTTTGAATGCTATAATAGCAACATAAAACAGAATAAATTATCAGCATAAATAATCAAAGGTCACAATTTTCAGCAAAAGCTCTGAATTTTCGAGCGTCACCTACTTTTTAACATAAAACCATAAAGACACATTTTCTTCATCAGATCAAATAAATGAAAAGATGAAATTAAGTGAAACAAATGAAACTAGTGAAAAGCCTGAGTAAAAGCTATTCTTTAATAAAAACGTAATTAATGGAATTAAAGGGATTTTTTAAAATTTAAAACATCTTAATTAACTATTTTAGTTAGATTAGCTGTCGCTATACGTAACACTAACTTTAATTTCGGATTATGCCTCAGACTGTGTGACACATGAGCTACAGTGCTGGGGCCAAATGTCCTCTGTGAAACCACTGAATTGAGAGCACCAAGGGAGCGGAAAATCTGATCTTTCTCTTCTCTGAATGCACTCCAGCACTCAGCACTGGACACATAAAGAGGAACGTAATCAACATGTAGAGTACATCATGAGAAACGCTGGACTGGAAGAAACACAAGCTGGAATCAGGGTTGCCGGGAGAAATATCAATCACCTCAGATATGCAGATGACACCACCCTTATGGCAGAAAGTGAAGAGGAACTAAAAAGCCTCTTGATGAAAGTGAAAGAGGAGAGTGAAAAAGTTGGCTTAAAGCTCAACATTCAGAAAACGAAGATCATGGCATCCGGTCCCATCACTTCATGGGAAATAGATGGGAAACAGTGGAAACAGTGTCAGACTTTATTTTGGGGGGCTCGAAAATCACTGCAGATGGTGAGTGCAGCCATGAAATTAAAAGATGCTTACTCCCTGGAAGAAAAGTTATGACCAACCTAGATAGCATATTCAAAAGCAGAGACATTACTTTGCCGACTAAGGTCCGTCTAGTCAAGGCTATGGTTTTTCCAGTGGTCATGTATGGATGTGAGAGTTGGACTGTGAAGAAGGCTGAGCACCGAAGAATTGATGGTTTTGAACTGTGGTGTTGGAGAAGACTCTTGAGAGTCCCTTGGACTGCAAGGAGATCCAACCAGTCCATTCTGAAGGAGATCAGCCCTGGGATTTCTTTGGAAGGAATGATGCTGAAGCTGAAGATTCAGTACTTTGGCCACGTCATGAGAAGAGCTGACTCACTGGAAAAGACTCTGATGCTGGGAGAGATTGGGGGCAGGAGGAGAAGGGGACGACAGAGGATGAGATGGCTGGATGGCATCACGGACTCAGTGGACGTGAGTCTGAGTGAATTCCAGGAGATGGTGATGGACAGGGAGGCCTGGCGTGCTGCGATTCATGGGGTTGCAAAGTGTCGGACATGACTGAGCAACTGAACTGAACTGAATCAACACATGAATGAAAGTACCTTTGGGGGAAATTATTCAAGTTTACCAGTCAAGTGTACTAGTCAGCGGACTCTGGGTATAGCAATATCAACAAAACAACCCAGGTAATTTAAGTTTAAAAAAAGTATTTGCTATAAGGGACCGAAGCAGTTGCAGGGCTCTAAACAGAAACTGCTGGTCAGTCAGTGCCTTCAGGACATTATCCTACACATTTGCCAAATCATGATGCCTAGCTCAAGAATCACGAGCACATCAGAACGGTTGGCTTGGCCCGTATGTATACCAGGGACCTTGATTAACAATTACACCAAGTCTCTATCCAAAAATGGAGGAGATGGTACCAAAGCAAAGGTGGAGGTGCTGTTCCCAGAAGAGGGAGATACGGACACTAGACAGAGGTCCACTATGATGGAGAAGGAGCAGGGGATGGGACACACCAACTAATCTCCAGGAACTGTAGTAGGCATTTTGCTTTCACATCTCTGATTCAATTCTCCAAGCAACCAAAAATAAAGTATTATCAGCCTTATTTTACTAAAGTCTAAACGCTGAAGTTCACAACATTTAAGTTACTTAGCCGAAGTTATAGAGGAAGAAACCTAGGTCTTTCTACCTGGCAATAGAAACAGAAGCTTCTTATCCAAGTACCAAGATGTGAAACATTAAACCCAGACCGTTTCAGAGATGCAAGTCTTTCTTGAAGACAACCATTTCTGACTGTTAAGGATTTCCCGCCCTCATATAATCCAGGTTTTTTCACATAATATATACAGACTCCTTTTCATTCAATAAAAATATATTGTTTACTTACAGATAAACCAATAGTTTGCACAGATAATGATAGAATATGGTGATAGCAAGGTAACAAATATAATTCTTAGAGATAAGTTAATGAGTTTGCTCATCTCTATAAGCTCAGAACGCCCCTCTAACTAATTCTGTCAGGCCATACATATGATGCCAGTAATGAGGGACACCAGGTGAGAATATGGACACATAAGCAAAAATCACTAATCACTAATCCCTAATGACAAACAGTCAGCCCTACTAAAGGGGGTCAGAAGCGGGAGCATTTTCTAAACCAGTGCAAGCCCAGCATTTTTTCACTATATCAAAAATGCAGGTTCATCTCCAGATCACCTTAAGCACACACAAGCAATTCAGTTTATTATTTGGGTCACTGTATCTGTAACCTAAGCGGATAGTATATGTGCTTTATGTGAAGTATTTAATTAGACAGTCAGGAATGTGGTGGTACCAGCTGTATGGCCTGCTGACCTTGGTAAAGAAGGAGATACCAGCCAACTGATGATGATAATGCTCAGAAGAAACCCAGAAATGGAGCCTGTTTATGAAAATAACAGTTGCTCTAACACTGCCACATTGCAAGCCAAGACATGTCAGCCCAAGCATAGTAACCTCTCTCACATCGTTCACCTTCAGGCCTTTTCAGTTCAGTTCAGTCGCTCAGTCGTGTCTGACTCTTGGCAACCCCATGAATCACAGCATGTCAGGCCTCCCTGTCCATCACTAACTCCCGGAGTTCACTCAGACTCATGGCCATCAAGTCAGTGATGCCATCCAGCCATCTCATCCTCTGTCGTCCCCTTCTCCTCCTGCCCCCAATCCCTCCCAGCATCAGGAGTCTTTTCCAATGAGTCAACTCTTTGCATGAGGTGGCCAAAGTATTGGAGTTTCAGCTTCAGCATCAGTCCTTCCAATGAACACCCAGGACTAATCTCCTTTAGGATGGAACATGGAATATCTCGCCATCTGTTTATGTTGTCTTTTCATCAGTGTCTTATAATTTTCTGTACGCAGTTCTTTTGTCTCCTTAGGTAGGTTTCCAAAGATGTCCCCTTTTCCTCAACTTCTCCAATCCATCACCTCTCTTCAATCAAATCACCAAGATGAGAAGAACGACAACCATGCACAGACATAGAAATGCAAATCATGCCCTCACATACCTCACAAAATACAGCCCAAATCCTTTTTCACTCAACAAAATGTACAGTACTCACTTACATGTAAACGTAAAGACTCCATCGCTAGCGACACCATATGCTAATATTAAGTGTGAAAGAGTTAGTTGCTCAGTCATGTCTGACTCCTGGTGACTCCGTGGACTATAGCCCACCAGGCTCCTTTGTCCATGAAATTTTCTAGGCAAGAACACTAGAGTATATAGCCATTCCCTTCTCCAGGGAATCTTCCCAACCCAGGGATCAAACCCATGTCTCCTGCACTGCAGGCAGATTCTTTACCACTGAGTCACCAGGGATATCCAACATTAAGGCAACAAATCCAATCTAATTGTTCCTCAACCCCTTTACAAAGAAAACAAAAGGTGGAAACTAAGAACTCTCTCAACCTTCCTTCCTTTTTCCAAAGTGAATCCCTCTGACTCTGGAACCGTTTTCTTCTTACTGGTGAAATAAAAGTGAAAGTCACTCAGTCATGTCTGACTCTCTGCGACTGTATAGTCCATGGAATTCTCCAGGCCAAAATACTGGAGAGAGTAGTCTTTCGCTTCTCCAGGGGATCTTTTCAATCCAGGGATCAAACCCAGGTCTCCCGCACTGCAGGTGGATTCTTTACCAGCTGAACCACAAGGGAAGCCCAAGAATACTGGAGTGGGTAGCCTATCGCTCCTCCAGGGGATCTTCCTGACCCAGGAATTGAACCAAGATCTCCTGCATTTCAGGTGGATTCTTTACCAACTGAGCTATCAGGGAAGCCCTCTTACAAGTAATTCAATTAAATTAACTCAATAAACATTCATCGAGTTGAGCCAGATGTGGTTAAGGTGTTGAGGATTTTCTAGACAACAATCAGAGGCCCCTTCTTTCACAGAGCCAATAGTCTCTGCTACCTAAATCATCTTCTCTCCCTCTTGCTTCCAGGACTTCTATGTATTAATCAGCTAATGCTACCATAACAAAGTACCATAGACTGGGTGGATTAAATATCAGAAATTTATTTTCCCACAGTTCTGGAGGTTAAAGTCTGAGGTCAAGTTGGTTCCTCCTGAGGCCTCTCTGCTCAGCTTATAGATGGCCATCTTCTTGCTGCGGCCTCTCACAGTGGTCCTCAGTGTGTGCCCCTCCCCAGAATCTCTCCTTCTTTAAAAAGGAAACCTATCACATGGGATTAGGGCTCCACCTTAAAGTTTTCATTCTGAACCTCTTTAAAAACTTTATCTCCAAGGAAGGAATACTTCCAAACTCATTCTATGAGGCCACGATCACCCTGACACCAAAACAAGACAAAAGACAACACACACAAAAAAGAAAACTACAGGACAATAACACTGATGAGCACAGATACAAACATCCTCAACAAAATTTTAGCAAACAGAATTCAACAATGCATTAAAAAGCTCATATACCACGATCAAGTTGGGTTTATTCCATGGATGGAAGGATTCTTCAACATAGGCAAAGCAATCAATGGGACACAACATATTAACAAATTAAAAGATAAAAACCATGTGATAATCTCAATAGATGCAGAAAGTGACAAAATTCAGCACCCATTTATGATTAAAACTCTGCAAAAACTGGGCATAGATGGAACCCACATCAATATAGTAAAGGCCATACATTATAAGCCCATAGCAAACATTATTCTCAATGGTGAAAAACTGAAAGCATTGCCTCTAAGATCAGGAACAAGACAAGGGTGTCCATCCTTACCACTATTATTCAACATAGTTTTGGAAGTTCTAGCTATAGGAATCAGAGAAGAAAAAGAAATAAGAATCCAGATCAGAAAAGAAGAAGTAAAGCTCTCACTGTTTGAAGATGATCTGATACTATACACAGAAAACCCTAAAGATACTATCAGAAAATTACCAGAGCTAATCAGTAAATTTAGCAATGTCACAGGATAAAAAATCAATACACAGAAATCACTTGCATTCCTAAATACTAACACTATAAAATCTGAAAAAGAAACTAAGGAATCAATCCCATTCACCAATGCAACACAAAGAATTAAATATCTAGGAATAAACCTACCTAAGGAGACAAAAGAACTGCATACAGAAAATTATAAGACAACGATGAAAAGAAATCAAAGACAACGTAAACAGATGGCGAAATATTCCATGTTCCTAGGTAGGAAGAATCAATATTGTGAATATGACTATCCTACCAAATGTAATCTACACATACAGTGCAATCCCTATCAAATTACCAATGGCATTTTTCACAGAACTAGATCAAAAAAAATTCACAATTCATATGGAAACACAAAAGATAAATAGCCACAATAGGCACAATACTCCACAAGAATACTGGAGTAGGTTACCATTTCCTTTTCCAAGGGATCTTCCCAACCCAGGAATCGAACCTGGATCTCCCGCATTGGAGGCAGATGTTTTAATAGACACAATAGCCAAAGCAGTCTTCAGAAAGAAGAATGAAGCTGGAAGAATCAACCTTCCTGACTTTAGATTATACTACAAAGCTACAGTCATGAAAAGGGTATGATACTGGCACAAAAACAGAAATATAGACCGATGGAACAAGGTAGAAAGCCCAGAAATAAACCCATGCACCTATGGGTACCTTATTTTTGACAAAGAAGGCAAGAATATACAATGGGGCAAAGACAGCCTCTTAAAAAAGTGGTGCTCGGAAATCTGGACAGCTACATGTAAAGGAATGAAATTAGAACACTTCCTAACATCATACACAAAGATAAACTCAAAATGGATTAAAGACCTAAGTGGAACACCAGAAACTATAGAACTCTTAGAGGAAAACATAGGCAGAATACTCAATGGCATAAATCAAAGCAAGATCCTCTATGACTCACTTCCTAGAGTAACGGAAATAAAAACAAAAGTAAACAAGTGGAACCTGATTAAAATCAAAAGCTTTTGCACAGCAAAGGAAACTATAAGCAAGGTGAAAAGACAACCCTCAGAATGGGAGAAAATAATAGCAAATGAAACAACCAACAAAGGATTAATTCCCAAAATATACAAGCAGCTCATACAACTCAATACCAGAAAAACAAACAACCCAATCAAAAAGTAGGGAAAAGTCTTAAACAGACAGTTCCTCAAAGAAGACATACAGATCGCTAACAAACACATGAAAGATGCTCAATATCGCTTATTATTAGAGAAATGCAAATCAAAACTACAATGAGATATCATCTCACATCGGTCAGAATGGCCATCATCAAAAAGTCTGCTGCTGCTGCTAAGTCACTTCTGTCGTGTCCAACTCTGTGCAGCCCCATCAATGGCATTCCACCAGGCTCCCCCGTCCCTGGGATTCTCCAGGCAAGAATACTGGGGTGAGTTGCCATTTCCTTCTCCAATGCATGAAAGTGAAAAGTGAAAGTGAAGTCACTCAGTCGTGTCCAACTCTTAGCAACCCCATGGACTGTACCCTACCAGGCTCCTCCATCCATAGGATTTTCCAGACAGGAGTACTGGAGTGGGATGCCATTGCCTTCTCCAACAATAAATGCTGGTAAGGGTGTGGAGAAGAGGGAATCCTCAGGTACTGTTAGTGGGAATATAAACTGATACAACCACCATGGAAGAGCGTATAGAGATTCCTTTAAAAACCAGGAACAAAACCACCATATGACCCAGCAATCCCACTCCTAGGCATACACCCTGAGGAAACAAAAACTGAAAAAGACACACGTACCCCAATATTCATTCCAGCACTATTTACAACAGCTAAAACATGGATGCAATCTAGACGTCCATCTACAGATGAATAAATCTGTATATTTACAGATTTCTTTATTCAGATGAGTAAATCTGAATTCCATATACACAATGGAATATTACTCAGCCACAAAAAGGAATGCACTTGAGTCAGTTCTAATGAGGTAGATGAACCTAGAGCATATTATACAGAGTGAAGTAAGTCAGAAAGAGAGAGATAAATATGATATACTAGTCCCATGGATGGAGGAGCCTGGTGGGCTGCAGTCCATGGGGTCGCTAAGAGTCGGACACGACTGAGCAACTTCACTTTCACTTCTCACTTGCATGCACTGGAGAAGGAAATGGCAACCCACCCCAGTGTTCTTGCCTGGAGAATCCCAGGGACAGGGGAGCCTGGTAGGCTGCTTTCTATGGGGTCGCACAGAGTCGGACACGACTGAAGTGACTTAGCAGCAGCAGCAACACATATATATGGAATCTAGAAAGATGGTACCGAAGAATTTATCTGCAGGGCAGCAATTGAGAAACAGACATAGAGAACAGACTTATGGACATGGGGAGAGGGGAGGAGAGGGTGAGAGGTATGGAGAGAGTAACATGGAAACTTACATTACCATACGTAACACAGATAGCCAACGGATATTTGCTGTATGTCTCAGGAAACTCAAACAGGGGCTCTGGATCAACCTAGAGGTGTGGGATGGGGCAGGAGATGGGAGCAAGGTTGAAGAGGGAGGGCATATCTGTATACCTATGGCTGATTCATGTTGAGGTTTGACAGAAAACAGCAGAATTCTATAAAGCAATTATCCTTCAATTAAAAAATACTTAAAAATTTTTTTTATCTCCAAGTATATTTACATTTGGAGGTAACTGGGGATTGAGATTTTAATATAACGGATTCTGCAGCAACACAATTAAGCCCATAACTCACCTGGCCCACATCCAGTCTCACACTTGGTCCTAGTTCTTCTCCCTCATTAATAACACTCTCAAGTCTTTTTCATATTTAAACACCAGCAGGCTACCACTAGCCCATATCTTTCCCCTGTTCCATCTGGCTGTTTCCCTTAACTGCCAAGATGTGAAAATATCCCAGACTAGGAGTCTCCAGTCCAGGGGTCAGAAATGACTTAGTAACTGAACAACAACAACAAGGAGTCTCCACCTCAAAGCAGAGGGGTAGACCATCAATGCACCAGGAGCAGAACCAGAGAGCACCAGCCCATCGAAAGTTTGGCCCACTGCTAAACTTCAGTCACGTGTGAAAACAGAGCCCAGGGTATCTTGTTCTTCTGACTTTCAAGAGAACCTAGAAATATAACTTTTCCCAAGTTTTATATGCAGGTGGCAAGGAAAAAAAAAAAAAAAACACTTTAAGTGGGCCAAAAAAGTAGACCCCAAATCTCTCTTTTTCCTAATTTTTTCCATTATCTCTGTCTTACCTTCCCCATTTCTTACCTCACTCATTCTAACATTTCTGACATCAGGTTTCTTTGCATCAATTCCCTTTTGCATATTCCATTGAAACAGTTATTGCTGAAGTCCACACAGCATCCCTGTTAACCTCCCCATTTTGAATGCGAGCTCCTTGAAGGTCTATTGTGTCTATTTTATCTCATTTGTGTCACATTTCAAATGTTTAACACTGTATCCTGAACAAATGATTATGGAGTAAAGAACTAGCTTATCTCTTTGGAGCAACCAGAATGCATGGAGGAACTATAAATCAAAGAATTCTAGCTTGAATAATTTTGTAAGGGCTCACCACTTATTTTGTTTACCTAATTCCTTCATTATTTCAGCAAGATTCCTGCTTAGCATGTAATGTATATCCTCCTACATGGCATGAGAGCTTAAATTCCCACTTTTCTTCCAAATGGCAAATTTTAGCTTCTTAAGAGGAAAATTCTGATATAATGCTATCTTTTATTTACAAGGTCAATTATCTACATGTTTGACATTTTAGAACATAGTCAAGTTTCAAGTGATGGTGGTTTAGTCACTAAGTGGTGTCCGACTCTTGTGACTCCATGGACAGAGGAGCCTGGCAGGCTACAGTTCATGGGATTTGCCAGGCAAGAATACTGGAGTAGGTTGCCATTGCTTTCTCCAAGTCAAGCATCAAGAGACAAGAAATCCTATAAATTGTCAGAATGGATGGTTAATGTCAGAATAGATGGTTCAGTTCATTTCAGTTCAGTTCAGTAGCTCAGTCGTGTCTGACTCTTTGCAACCCCATGAATTGCAGCACTCCAGGCCTCCCTGTCCATCACCAACTCCCAGAGTCTACTCGAACTCATGTCCATCGAGTCAGTGATGCCATCCAGCCATCTCATCCTCTGTCATCCCCTTCTCCTCCTGCCCCCAGGTCCTCCCAGCATCAGGGTCTTTTCCAATGAGTCAACTCTTCGCATGAGGTGGCCAAAGTATTGGAGTTTCAGCTTCAGCATCAGTCCTTCCAGTGAACACCCAGGACTAATCTCCTTTAGGATGGACTGGTTGTTCATTAATTTCATGTATAACGGAACCCTACAGGCCTTCATTCAGAATCTTAATATCTTATGTTTTAACGTTTAAACATAACTTTATTTGGAAGAGAAATACATCTGGCCAGAACTATGTTCTATTATGTTAGCCTGAAAGCCAGACATAGCTCCTAAGATATCCATTTATTATTCTGTAGTAGTGTCTTTTTAACTTATATGCAGAGTATATCATGTGAAATGCCAGGCTGGAAGAAGCACAAGCGGGAATCAAGATTGCCGGGAGAAATATCAATAACCTCAGATATGCAGATTACACTACCCTTTTGGCAGAAAGCGAAGAGGAACTGAAATCCTCTTAATGAAGGTGAAAGAGGAAGGTGAAAAATCTAGCTTAAAACTCAACATTCAAAAAACTAAGATCATGGCATCTAGTCCCATCACTTCATGGCAAATAGATGTGGAAACAAGGGAAACAGTGACAGACTTTATTCTCTTGGGCTCCAAGACCACTGCCAATGGTGACTGCAGCCATGAAATTAAAAGGCGCTTGCTCCTTGGAAGAAAAGTTGTGACAAACCCAGACAGCGTTTTAAAAAGAGGAGATATTACTTTGCCAACAAATGTCCATCTAATCAAAGCTATGGTTTCTCCAGTAGTCATGTATGGATGTGAGAGTTGGACCATAAAGAAGGCTGAATGCCCAAGAATTGATGCTTTTGAACTGTGGTGTTGGAGAAGACTCTTGAGAGTCCCTTGGACTACAAGGAGATCAAAGCAATCAATTCTAAAGCAAATCACTCCAGAATATTCACTGGAATGTCTGATGGTGAAGATGAAGCTCCAATACTTTGGCCACCTGATGCAAAGAGATGATTCATTAGAAAAGACCCTGATGATGGGAAAGACTGAAGACAGAAGGAGAAGGGACAACAAAGGAGAAAATGGTTAGCTGGCATCACTGACTCAGTGGACATGAGTTTGAGCAAGCTCCAGGAGATGGTGAAGGAGAGGGAAGCCTGGCGTGCTGCAGTCCATGCGGTGCCAAAGAGTCAGACATGACAGAGAGACTGAACAACAACAACAACAACAAGGGGTATCTTTGGGGGGCTTTCTAGGTGGTGCTAATGGTAAAAAACTAGCCTGGCAATGCAGGAGATGTTGGAGACCCAGGTTCAATCCCTGGGTCTAGAAGGTTCCCCTGAAGGAAGGCATGGCAACTCACTCCAGTATTCTTGCCTGGAGAATCCCATGGACAGAGGAGCCTGGTGGGCTACAGTCTGTAGGATCTCAAAGAGTCGGACATGACTATAGCAACTGAACATATGTACACAAACATCCCTGATGTAGCATCCAGGTTAAGAGTCAGATTTTCTATTGAACATCTTACATGAAATAATGTTCTTTATTCACAGGACAATTTCAATTACATATTGAAGTAACAGAAAAAAAAAAAAACCAGAAAACTCTGAAAATATAATTTTTTAAAACCTAGACACCATTTAAACCTAAAATGAATAAAAAGAGTGAAGTATAAAATGACCAAAACAAACAAAAAAAAGAACTAATTTTATCTGTCCTTTTTTTTTCTTTTTTAAATGTTAGGCCTTCCTGGAAATCTGAATTGTATCCTGTAATGTTTAGTTACTTTCAAAAGAATCAGAAAACTATTTTTGACCCAGCCTACCATAAAACAACTATCATTGTTTAAAAAACAAAAACACGGTCTAGATGATAGATGAATAAATATCAAACTAGGGGGTAAAATCTATACTGAAGCCAATATGCCCCCATAAAACAACATGAAACCTTCTTGTAAGAAAAGATGAGGAATTTTGAATTTCTTTTAAGTAAAAGCAACATGAATTCTGTGGGTAAACGAAGCAGTTGAATAAACTAAACAGGTATTCAAGCAGGCTGAATGTCACACACAGTTGAGCTAGTACCACATGGAAAGTTTTAGTGGGGCGAAAAAAAAAAAAACCACACACACACAAAGTGAACAGAAAAAAACTGCACAGAACTGGCATGCTTGAATATGCTTGAATGAAAGATTACAAACATTATTTTTCTCTCACTACAATGCAAAACAAGCAAAATCAATAACCAATTTTATTTCTAGATTTGTATCCACTGTAGTGTTATAAAGCCAATTTCAGCACTGCCTGAACGGAACTCCTAGCTCAGCATCTTCTCAGAAAGTAAATTTGTCATTCTGACCAGTACATAACTAATCATAAAGTGGCAAAGAGAGCATTTTGTATTTGATGTTTTAATAAAATTCACAAAAGGTTGGGAAAAACACAACCTTAAAACCTTAGCTACTTTAGAGCAAGTATATTAATTTTAATATAGTTTTAGAAAGTATATCAGTTCAGCTGATTTAATAACAATAAAAAGCCAGATTCATAGGAATATAATTAGTATTAATTTTATGATTCACTAGTAGAAACAGATTTGCCAAAGATTCAGACACTTTCTTAAAAAAATTTTTTTCCAAACATTTCATTGCCAGGCATTAGCAGGGAATGCCATTCTATGCCACAGCACATAAGGCAGGTATTAGGACTTCAGATTACCTAAAATGATACCACGAGAGGCATTTTTATACAGACAGAGGATGAGACGGCTGGATGGCACCACCAACTCAGTGGACATGAGTCTGAGTGAACTCCAGGAGTTGGTGATGGACAGGGAGGCCTGGTGTGCTGCAGTCCAAGGGGTCACAAAGAGTAGGACACAACTGAGCGACTGAACTGAACTGAATGGATACTGTACATTGATATTATATTTGAATTATTTGTAGACCCAAGCTATATAAAATAAATATTTTACATGAAACATCACACAATTTGAATTCCTGGGTATAAATCATTCCTACATCTACTCTTCTCTTTTAAATCACCGTTCATCACCATCAGATTCTCATATCTATTATCCAAATGTATGTCTCTCTTTCCTATTTATGATGTGTCTTCTTCCATGTTTTCATATTTACCCTTGGCCCATGCTATTATATTAATCTTATTTTGTAAGCCTTAACATCTCCCAGAATTCCAAGATGGAATACTGTGCCCTCATATTTCCATCTAAAATGCAGAATAAGAAGTGGAAAAGGACAATGGTTTGGATACTACTAAATAAAGCTCACTGGGGGAAAAAAAACATGTCACAAGAAATGTAGCCCAGGAAAAAGTGGCATGTATGCTAATATTTATCAGAGAGGAAGAGTAAAAGTTGAAAAAGCAATCTAAGAAAAGGTTGAATAATACAAAAATTTTTAAAGAAAAAGGAAAAAAGAAGCTTTAAAGTCTACGAATTTATACAACCATGGAGTATTCGTCATTCCTAACTAGAAGAAAGATAAAGAAAAGAAATCACAAACATCTGGTAGGGAAAGATTTGCTTAAGAAAGCTTTTAAAAGTTTCTTTTTTAGGTTGGCAGGCACTTTTTAACCATATCTACTATTCAATCTCAATTTTTCACAGGAATCACATTAATACAACTGAGGCAAGGAGCAAACACTGACAAGCCTAGGAAGGAGCACAGAAACTTGGGGTGGGCGGCGGTATGGGTATAGTTAAATAAGATGTGCAAGCTACCTCTGATGATACAGATGTAACTTGCATTCTCATAATTGTTAAATGAAGAGTGACGGGAAAGACTATGCCTCGTTCTAACATAGTCACACTAGGAGAAAGAGTTGGAAAAATGAGTGAGAAGCTAGGTGCAACAACATAATCTTGGCTTAAAATATGAGAAAGATACGTAAATAGTGAGAGAACAAAAGACAAGCAACTACCTGTTTGTTGAGATTTGAGACAGACTGTGCTTAAATTAAAAGACACTTACTCCTTGGAAGAAAAGTTATGACCAACCTAGATAGCATATTCAAAAGCAGACACATTACGTTGCCAACTAAGGTCCGTCTAGTCAAGGCTATGGTTTTCCCAGTGGTCATGTATGGATGTGAGAGTTGGACTGTGAAGAAGGCTGAGCGCCGAAGAATTGATGGTTTTGAACTGTGGTGTTGGAGAAGACTCTTGAGAGTCCCCTGGACTGCAAGGAGATCCAACCAGTCCATTCTGAAGGAGATCAGCCCTGGGATTTCTTTGGAAGGAATGATGCTAAAGCTGAAACTCCAGTACTTTGGCCACCTCATGCGAAGAGTTGACTCATTGGAAAAGACTCTGATGCTGGGAGGGATTGGGGGCAGGAGGAGAAGGGGAAGATAGAGGATGAGATGGCTAGATGGCATCACTGACTCAATGGGCGAGAGTCTGAGTGAACTCTGGGAGTTGGTGAAGGACAGGGAGGCCTGGTGTGCTGCGATTCATGGGGTTGCAAAGAATCGGACACAACTGAGTGACTGAACTGAACTGAACTGTGCTTAAATTTGTCCTCATGAAAAAACAAGTATAAACTTGGAATTATAGCGTAAATCTATGAAAATTGAAGCTTTAGGATAAAGTGCACATTCATTTGGTGATACATAGAAAATCATTTGCAAATGACTTACCATGACTATTTTAAAGACGTCCATTTTGTATTTCCAGGGAAACATAAAAAGCATGGCTTCGAAAAGAACAACAGACAGAGATGAACATGGTTTGAAAAGTCAATAGATTGAAATGTAAAGGAAACTGGATACGATTTTTAAAACAGTAAATGGAAACTTAAAATTAGCATCTAAGACAATAAAAGCCAAATGGACAATATAGAAAGTGAATTCTGAAGAAAAGAGGACAAGTCTGGGAAATTCTTCAAAATATTAGAATAGAAGGCAGCAAACTTTCGACTGAAAGCCAAATACGGCTTGCCACCTGGTTTTCTAAGTCCTGTGGGCTAAAAATGGCTTTTACAGATGAATATTTGCAATCAAGTAATGTGAAGAACTGACTCATTTGAAAAGACCCTCTTGCTGGAAAAGATTGAAGTCAGGAGGAGAAGGGGACCACAGAGGATGAGATGGCTGGAAGGCATCACCGACTCGATGGACATGAGTTCGAGTAGACTCTGGGAGGTGGTGATGGACAGCGAGGCCTGGCGTGCTCCAGTCCATGGGGTCTCAGAGTCGGACACGACTGAGCGACTAAACTGAACTGAAGGGTGAGAACTCTGAACCCCGATGAAGCAAAAGGTTGCATGCTCAGTCACTCAGTTGTGTCTGACTCTTTGTGACCCTATGGACTGTACCCCACCAGGCTCCTCTGTCCATGGAATTTTCCAGGCAAGAATACTGGAGTGGGTTGCCATTTTCTCCTCCAAGGGGTCTTTCCTGACCCAGGGATCAAATCTGCATCTCCATCTCCTGAGCTGGCAAGCAGATTCTTTAACACTGAGCCAACCTGGGAAGCCCCCAACCAAAAGGTTATCTCTCTCCAAAAGAATTATATCTGTCTCATTAGTAGCTCCACATTACAAGAAAACAAAACAATTTAACAAAACTCTATTCAATTATTCTTTTATTTGGAGTTGAACCAATAAAAAATTTATAGAAATCTGTTTTTGCTTCTGTTACAGTAGTTGCATAATATCCTCACTTTGCCTCTCAGTCTACAAAGTGTAAAATATTTACTATCTGGCTCTTTACAGAAAAAGTTTTACAACTGCTAGCTTTAGAGGAAAGAGATAAAGAGATCTACATGCTAGGAAAAAGATAATGCCTATGAGGCCAGGGACAGGAAATTCAACCAATGAATAAGGGATAACTCCAAAGAAGAACCAAAGTGAATGACATCTGTCAGTTGGTAAAATAGATGTAAAAAATTCCAACTGTCAAGAGCAGGACAAAGAACTTAATATAGGGCCAAGAAACAAAATGAAACAGAGAGATTAAAAGTTAGAGAGCAGGTAAAGATATATAAATCATAATTAAAACAGTTAACAAAGTAAAATCAGATTACAATGGAAAAGCATCTAAATAATAATATACATATATGTACAACTGAATCACTTTGCTGTATACCTGAAACACTGTAAATCAACTATACTTCAACAAAATAAGATAAATCAGATTACAAAAAATTCAGAGCAAAACCCAAGCCTGTAGGTCAATTTATATTTATACCAATCCTACGATGAAATAATTGTGAACCTTTTTCCACTCAGTCATGTACTATCAAAATATGAAAATCAAAAGCCATTAGAAATGAACACAAGCAAAGACAAACTGTAGGGGAAGACTGAAATACAGTGATCAATCCATAAGTATGGTTTGTGAAAGATTTTACCTACAGGACTGGATTATTAATACACCAACTCTGCATCTCCAAGTAATATTGTACTTTTTGAAAAATGTCCATGAAAGAGTTTGAACAACTATTTACCTATAAAACAAATCTATAATAAATACGCTGAACATATTCTGAAACTAGAAATTACTGAATGTAAATACAAAATTCTATTCATCTGAAAAAACAAACACTAGACCTACAGCAACCTATTTCTTAGAAAGTAACAAAAAAGAATTCAAGGTATAGGTTACAGCTAACACTGTGCTTACAACTAAATTTATACCCTGAAAAATGTTCGTTATTAATTTTAAAAAATAGAAAAGCTTTTATTTCCAGAATTCTGGGAGGTGGATCATAGAGGATCCTGCTGTGATTTATGTCTGAGAGTGTTTTGCCTATGTTCTCCTCTAGGAGTTTTATAGTTTCTGATCTTACATTTAGATCTTTAATCCATTTTGAGTTTATTTTTGTGTGCGGTGTTAGAAGGTGTGAAGTGGTACCTCATTGTGGTTTTGATTTGCATTTCTCTAATAATGAGTGATGTTGAGCATCTTTTCATGTGTTTGTTAGCCATCCGTATGTCTTCTTTGGAGAAATGTCTATTTAGTTCTTTGGCCCATTTTTGATTGGGTCGTTTATTTTCTGAGTTGAGCTGCAGAAGTTGCTTGTATATTTTTGAGATTAGTTGTTTGTCAGTTGCTTCATTTGCTACTATTTTCTCCCATTCAGAAGGCTGTCTTTCACCTTGCTTATATTTTCCTTTGTTGTGCAGAAGCTTTTAATTTTAATTAGATCCCATTTGTTTATTTTTGCTGCGATCCAAAAATCTGCAAGCAATAAATGCTGGCGAGGGCGTGGAGAAAAGGGAACCCTCCTACACTGTTGGTGGGAATGCAAACTAGTACAGCCACTATGGAAACAGTGTGGAGATTCCTTAAAAAATTGCAAATAGAACTACCTTATGACCCAGCAATCCCACTTCTGGGCATACACACCGAGGAAACCAGAATTGAAAGAGACACATGTACCCCAATGTTCATCGCAGCACTGTTTATAATAGCCAGGACATGGAAACAACCTAGATGTCCATCAGCAGATGAATGGATAAGAAAGCTGTGGTATATATACACAATGGAGTATTACTCAGCCGTTAAAAAGAATTCATTTGAATCAGTTCTGATGAGATGGATGAAACTGGAGCCGATTATACAGAGTGAAGTAAGCCAGAAAGAAAAACACCAATACAGTATACTAACACATATATATGGAATTTAGGAAGATGGCAATGACGACCCTGTATGCAAGACAGGGAAAGAGACACAGATGTGTATAACGGACTTTTGGACTCAGAGGGAGAGGGAGAGGGTGGGATGATTTGGGAGAATGACATTCTAACATGTATACTATCATGTGAATTGAATCGCTAGTCTATGTCTGACGCAGGATGCAGCATGCTTGGGGGCTGGTGCATGGGGATGACCCAGAAAGATGTTATGGGGAGGGAGGTGGGAGGGGGTTCATGTTTGGGAATGCATGTAAGAATTAAAGATTTTAAAATTTAAAAAATAAAAAACTAAAAAAAATAAAAAATAAAAAATAAACCCAATACCACCCAGATCATGAGCAACCACTCTTCAGTTATATCAACTTGAATTGTAATCTTAGTCAATATAATCAAAGTATATGTAGCTACATGCACTATCGGGGAGAGAAATAAATTAAATGCATTATTGCTATAAAAAAAAAAAAGCAAATATACAAAAAACATTCAAGTTAGCAAAAGGAGGGGGCCTTAAGAAAATCTTTTGTGATTTTGGCTGCACGGCATATAGGATCTTAGTTCCCTGACCAGGGATAGAACCTGCACCCCTACAGTGGCAGCATAGAGTCTTAATCACTGAACCATCAGGGAAGTCCCAAGCAAATCTTGAGTTTAAAGAAAATATAAAACATACATTAAATAATGGAACAGGTGGCAAAAACAGAATCATAACTTTATTGTAATGGTACTTACACTAGCAAAAATTTAGGTATAAGCTAAACAATAGAAAACTACATTAATTTTAGCAATCTTTTCAATAGGATTGATTTCCTTTGCATTCTAAAATCCTAAATTCTACAAAGAATTTAGTGAAAGGAAACAATGTCTTTAATACAATAATAAACAAAAATGTAGAATATAAAAATTTGATATACAGCATGATATCAACTGTGTAATAATAAAAAGAAAAAATACACCAACACAGAAAAACAACTGCAGTTATCTTTATCCCCCACGGATTTTCCATCGCACCAGGGTGAGCACCCCTAACCTCCACATTGTTCAGCCCTCAACAGTTCTGTGCAATGATTACTACAGGAAATCTAGCTCAGGTCCATCATCACACATAGCTGGCATAATATTTTTTTCCTTGTGAAAAGGACTTTTAAGATCTATTCTGTTAGCAACTTTCAAATATGCAACACAATATCAGTAACTATAATTATCATGCTGTACATTACATCCCTAGGACTTAGACGAGTGATCAGTAGTCACCCTGTACCTATCTGTTAAGTCAATGCCACCTTTTAAACCACTGTTTCAAGTAAACCAGTCAAACATGTACATTGCTACATGACACGGGCTCACACAAAGAGCTACATGGTTGAGACTTCTCAGGTGCCTCTCCAAAGCAGCTAACTGACTCATTTTTCCTTCAAGACACCAACACAAAAATAAGCTCAGCTATTTGGGAGCTGTCATGTTTTATTAGAAAAAATATTATTTCCTATAAATCTGTGATTTCTAAAGTCTTAAGAGACTTGACACCTTCTTAATATTGCCTATATCTTGGTGCAATGTCTTTTCATCTAAATGAATATTTATCTATAGGAAAAAAATATAAAGGAAGAGCAAATTAGTATATAAAACTTCAGGTGACAAACTTTTTAGATGTATCTATTCTGGAAAGTAAGATTATACATTTTGCTTTATGTCCATATGATGTAAAATAATTCTTGAATGACAGTCATCCCTAAATCATAGGTTAGTTGAAAGCACAGCCAGCTCTCTATATGTACCTTTTGTTTCTGCAACAGAGCTGCTGCAAGAGCCATTATAACGGCTGCAAATTAAACAAGGAGAGTTGAGAAACCAGGCCTTTGTGAACAAGGCTGAGACTATTCCACTGACTTCATGTGGTGAAGTGCATTACCAGGGAGCTGAAATGATGGCAAAGTGTACATATATGCTATTAAGCTGAAATGAATCTAAACATGTGGCTAGTCCCCTTCTAATATTTCACTGATAATAGAGTTAAATATTCTGAGTAGTTCATTTCCAAGGGATTACCACACTTACCCCATACTCAAAGTCATTTATGCCTTTCAGCTTATTTGAAAGGTTCAGTAGTAACTCCTCAAATGTTCATTGCTTGTCATATTCTAAATTCTGAATTTCTGGATGCAAACACACAGGCCCTATTAGCACTAATGGAAGTTATATATGTGTACCTGGGAAAGAACATACATCTAGAAACCTGTTCTCTGCTGCTTAGAGGCAATCATGCTGCATTTTCTCTTGTGGGCAAAATAAAAAATGCATTGCTATTTCTGTGGAACCATTCAGGTGTTACAGGCACTTCTATAACATCCAAGAATACATTAGCCAAAAACAACTAGAGTCATTTTTTTTTTGTCTCATCATCATTCAAGCTGAATTAATAATATTAAACAGCATGTGGGATGAGGAAAAACACAGTGCAGAGCAGCATTAAAATCCCGTCCTGCTCAAGCATGATTCATTTTGATCTTTACTACTTGATTCAGCTAAAGGCCAAACCATATATAATAGTTTAGATCCAGAAAACACATTATTTCACTGCTGAATACGGTCCAAAATGAAGGCACCTAATTTCAAAATGGAAGCAATTTAGAAAATAAAAGTGCAATGAAAAATGTCTCTACTACAAAGCATATAAATTAAGTTCTATTTGATGACTGCCAATAGTTTAAACCTCCCTACACATACTGGTAATGCCTTTAATGCAACTTAATTTTCTTCCTATTGTGTTGTATATATTCAATGAACATCATTTTGGTAAGGGACCAAGAATAAGGTCAGAAGTGTTCGTAATGATAAATTACAGACCTTAATAACTTTTGAACAGTTTTAAATGTACAAGTCATTTATAAGTCATTTAGCTTGATAAATGAATGGTTAACAAACTATATAAACTAATAAGAACCGTATGTTATTAGTCTATAGTACTACATGGCATGAAGCCAAGATCTCAAACATGGTCTAATTAGGACCAAAACTGAGCTTTGCAGCATATTTAACTGGAGAAAGGAAAAAATATCTTATTAAAAGACTGTATAAAAAATAATTACTCATTGATTTATGCAAATACTACACAAGCACACAAGATTTTATTAAAGGATTGGCCAGATTCACAATTGACAGACCACTAAAATGTTACTAGCTTTGGGGTTTAAAAAAAATGGATGACCTCTTGGTTCAGGTGTTTGCTTGTTCACTTGTTTTTCGTTTTCAATAAAACGCAGCTTGGAAATCTAATCTTTGGGGGTCTGTACTGCAGATTTACACCAAGCTTTGCTTGTGTACTTTGTTATACATACTCTCATTTCTTGCTCATGGGTGAGTCACACGCAGTGATGATGGGCTCCACCATCCTCAGAAGTGATAGCCCCACAGAAGTTTCTGGAAGGAACCCCAACTAGTCTCACTCTACTGAATCAAAAGCAGTTCTAATATGGAGAGACTTAAGAACCAACTTGGAGGGACTTCACTGGTGGTTCAGTGATTAAGACTTTGCTTTCCAAAGCATGGGGTGAGGATCTGATCCCTGGTTGGGGAGCTAGGATCCCACACACCTCATGGCCAAAGAACCAAAACATACAACCGAAGCAATATTGTAACAGATTCAATAAAGACTTTCAAAACAGTCCATAAACAATTTTGGAAAGAAAATAAAGAATCAAGTTTGAAGAGGCATAGATTGAATGAACAAGTAAAATCACAAAAGTAGTTCTTTTATTGAATTAGAACTGACAGGTGACAGTTTTAATTGAATCTAAACTTGCCTGGTAACAGTGGTGAAATCTCCTCTAATCCATCTACTTCAGTATTTCTTAAGAGTGGTACCACTGTCAGAATAACTCATGCAGCTTGTTTAAAATGAATATTCCTAAATTACCTTCCAGACCTCTGATAATAGGATCGCCAGGAACAGGGCTGAGAAATCATTTAATAAGCTACCCAGGAGATTTCACATGCCTTAAAGCTCCAGGGCTACAGTCCTAGAAAGAAGGCCCAAGAGGCTCTTCATTATACCACACGCGCATGTTGCCACGCCACCTCTAATTCCCTACCATCACACCTACAGTGCACCCATTAGCAATACAAGAGGTACCACTGTTAAGAGCAGCATAATGCCTTGAACATTAAGCTAAATGAATGTGTGAACATATTCATGGATGAATGGATAAATGCATGAATGGGAAAACTAATAATATTTCTGGAAGGAAATAGGAACTGTGTTTCCTTTAGAGTCAGCTCTGTAAATCCATTCACAGTTAGCTCTCTAAAAATTCCCAAAGTGATCCAAAGTTTCCAATCTATATACTTGACAATATGATCTTAATATCTCAAATATTGATCTTAGAAAATTATGAGAGAGAAAACACTGGGCCCGGGTTCTGATTCCTCAGAAACGTCACAGTGCTGCACGGCTTTCTAGCCTGCATCGTGTGCTGGCAGACACCACCACTGTCCCCGGCACATCTGCTCCGAAAGCTGTTGCTTAGCAACAGCAATCAATGCTGTATTTCCTCTTCACCATTTTCCTGAAGATTGAGACACTGCTCCAAGGTATTATTTTCAAATACCTTCTGTTTCACTGACCAAACATGTTTGTTAATTTTTCTTTTATGGGGGAAAAAAAAACCATGAACCAAATCAGCATAAGGATCCAAGAAAAGAAGAGTGAAGGAAGGTCAGTGTAACACATGGTGCTTAGGGACTTGTTTGATGAAGAAAAATTCTTTGACAGCTCATTGACTTTATTTGCTATATCCTTTCATTCTGCCACTTTAGAACTGATTTCTGCTACCTCGTGGGAGATGAAAGCCATTAGCATGAATTATCATTCTAAATGCAGATCCACAAGGTACAGCCATAAAATACAAAAAGCAAATGATTTTCAGAAACTGGTTTAATAAACATCTCACATCTCTGGTAAAGCTCCCATCGTGGTTATATTCTTACTAACCACTAGCTACATTTTCCAATAACTTTCCACTGACAGCGCAACATCAGATTCTTGCATGGACACTGCTTACAAGCTAAATGACTTGGTGTTTATGATGTGATTTAGAAGCTAAATTACATAGACATGATACCAGAACTGACTTTGAGAGGAGGGGATAAGAATTCTTATTTTAAATACACCAATATGGCCTACCAATGAATGGGTTCTTCATACAAAAACAAGAAAGACACTCAGGAACTTTATGTGATGCTTTCCAATAAAAAGAGGTATTTGCTTAAAATATATGCATATATATGTTAGTAAGTGGTGGAATCCATCAAGGTGGGTATTGGGTATTACATTATCATTATTTTTTATGCTTACTGAGCACATAGTATGGGCTTCCCTGGTGGCTCAGATGGTAACGAATCCACCTGCAATGCAGGCGACCTGGGCTCAATCCCTGAGTTGTGAAGATCCCTTGGAGGAGGGCATGGCTACCCAATCCAGTATTCTTGCCTGGAGAATCCCCTATGGACAGAGGAGCCTGGCAGGCTACAGTCCATGGGGTCACAAAGAGTCGGACATGACTGAGCGACTAAGAACAATATATGCTCATATCTTTATGGCAGCATTAAGATGAGGAAGATGTGATCCCTGTACAATCTTGTGGTAGAAACAGTCACATCAATAAGCAATGCAAAAGTAATACAGAAGAACAGAGGTATGACCTCAGGTATTTAGTTACAACAAACACCCCAGGTAATAAGGAATATATCTGCAACACAGACCAGATGAATAAATAAGAGTCCAAAGCCTTTATTTTTTTATGAAAACAGTGTTGGCAAGGTTACGATGAGATTAAAAGGCTATAATGCACTTAAAGGATATCAGGCTAGTAAACTAAATCTACCTTTCTGAAGAATATTGGCAATATAAAAAAAAACTTAAAAAAATATACTTATTTAAGATTCACAGACATAGAAAACAAACTTGTTACTAAACATGAAAGGGAGGTTAGGGATAAATTAAGCATTTGGGATTAAAATATACACCCTACTGATATAAAAAATATATATACATACATTTAAAACTTTGGCACAGTAATTGTTTAACTAAGAAAGTATTTTAAGGAAATAATCAAAGATATTAACGAAAGATATTTATTTTAATTACATTTAAAATTATAAATACTTAAATGCCCAGTATTAGAAGAATGATTAAATGAATAATGATACAGCATATGAGAAATACTATTGAAGTATTTTTCAGGAATATTTTATGAAAAGAAATAATTCTTATAATAAAAAGAAAAACAACAAAATAACATACAAATATGTATAGGAAACATAGTGGAGAACATATCACGATACTAGTAAACAATTACATGTTTTGTAATAAAAAAATGTCCTAGTAAATAAAATATATCAGAATTTTCTTTGAATGATTAATAGATTTTTAAATTTCCACTCAGAACTTCATTCTTCATTGGTCTCCTAAGTATTGACAAATTGAAGTATTTAAATTTCAAAAGTATATTTAGAACAATAGTGTTCATTTCTATAAATATCTGATAAATTTTTCCAATATTTTCACAGAAAATAGTTACAATAAAAGTATATAACTTTAATGTAAAGAAAAGCATCCTTTAATAATTCAACAAACATGCACCAAGCACAGGGCATACAAACATGCACAGGATACTCTTGAGATGTTAGGGATATATTTCAATAAATTGTTTTCCATTTATGATCTTCCAGAAAATATAGAGGGGTCAGGCAAGCATTTCTCTTATATCAGAATGCCCTGTCTTTTCACAAAAGGAGTTTCTAGCGCCATTTGGAGCAGGGGGTTATGCTATCTACAACTGCAAAGCCCCTCCCAGCAGAGAGACTGAAGGGTCAAAGATGCAGAGAAACAAATGAAATTAAGAGAAACAATGGAAACGAGTAAATCTTTAAATCTTCTGTATCATGCATATATACACATATATATATATGGTTTCCCCAGTGGCTCAGCTGGTAAAGAACCGGTTTGCCAAGACAGGAGACACAAGAGACACGAGTTCAATCCCTAGGTCGGGAAGAGTCCCTGGAGGAAGAAATGGCAACCCATTCCAGTATTCTTGCCTGGAAAATCCTATGGACAGAAGAACCTGGTGGGCTATAGTCCCTGGGGTCACAAAGAGTCAGACATGACTGAGTGACTGAGCAGGAGCACACAGAGACACACACAGACACACACAGACCCATACACATATATGGGTGTGTGATTATCAGTGACTATAGGTGCTGAAAAAAAGCAATTTTCTAAATCCAAAAACTGAGAGGCAGACTTTCATTCCTTATATCAGCAGAGATTGTATCAATATCTCCACTATCAAAGGAGGAAATTGGAGTTTTGAATGGGGAAGTAACTTGGGCAGGGTCACCCAGATAACCAGCAAAAAGACAAAACTCAAGTCTAGGTCAGCTGACCACCTACATCTGTGCTCCTTCCATCATAGCAATGTGACAGCTGGGTAAACGGACTGGAGAAAGGTATCTGTTTCAAAGGAACAGCATGGGTGAAACAGGGAGCCCATGGTGCCCATGGTGCCCACGGTGTTCTCAGGCCCACACTCCCACCACCCCCGGCTAAGTCAGCTACCGCAGGGCAACGGAACGCTCAGCTTCCTGGTTCATGTCAGCCTGGGACTATCGCCCTGCATTTCCAGTCCAGGAGGCTCCGTTCAAAAGCCAAGATCAGTCCTACCCTGATGCTCCCCTCGGCTCACTGACTTTACCATGGTCCCCAAAACAACTATAAACTTTGAGTAAACCTAGTTTCAAATCTGCATATGACTAAAGAATGTTTCCTCCTCTCTTGGTACTTTCTTTTCCCCAATACAGCTCTTCTTCCTCCAAGAAATGCCTTTAGAGGTACCTTGAGTATCCTAGCTTATATCTTCTGAACACCTGCTGTCAGGAGCTCTGCAGAACTGGCTCCCATAACCTTCCGTGGTTGGTGGCTCTCTTGCAACACCAAATCCACATCCTAACATCAGGAGACAGAAGTTGTAGTAAACTGGTCATGGTTTAATCTTCTAGGTACTGAAATATATACTCTCCTCCCCACCTTCTAGAAGCTGTCAGACTTTTTAAAGAAGTGATGGTTTTAGCCTAAATGGAACATGGTCTTCAAAATGCCAAGCTGTGAATATGATTTTGAAAAAGACAAGGAGGGGCATGCTCCTTCAGATCTTGCCAGAGAAAGATTTCACATTCTAGACCACGAATCAGCAGAGAGGTGACACATTTTTAAAAGATTTATTTGATAAAAACACACAAGATAGACTGAAGAGGAAAGAGACAAGTATCAAATGCCATAGGAATCTAGCTAGAAGTGTCCAGTCTGTGCTTGAATATTAAACCAAACATGACAAGAAATCTCAAAGGAAGAGCAAACTGAACTCTCAATTAACCATATCTGGAGGAAAGGAAAAGGAAAAGATGAAGAGATGAGGTTTGAAACCAACACGTTAAAGTTAATAGCATCAGCTAATTTATTAAGGAGTTAAGATAAAAAACAAGAAATTTAAAAATCAGCACACTGAAGTAAATAAATAACCGTACAACAAATATACCCCCAAGCAGTAGGGCTAAGATAGCAACTGTTTTAGACCACTGGATTCTTTTATGTAAAGAGATGGTTCTGTTTTACTCAACATTTTTCCATCACGGTCACTGAAAATATTTTTTTAAAGCTTTCCAAAGACAGCTAGTGGGATATTTAGGCCGAAAAATGAAGACACAGAACCTTCTAATTACTGAGGGATGATCATTTAAAAATACAAAGAAGGAGGAAGAAAAGTCATTTTGCAGCTAAACCAGCTGAATTCTAAAATTATATGTTCATGTTTGTGTTAGTGGCACTATAAAAGCATACATACATATATATTCTATTATGAAGTAATTTTTTCTACTATCTAGTAAGTTAAAATTCATGGGTACATCTTCTTTTCTTTTTTAAAAAGATTTTTTTTACCTCTCTAACGAATGCTTCTGCTGAGCTTTCTATTTTTTGTTCATTCATATTAAAATGCAATGATTCACCAGTTATTACCACCATAGCCATACACATGCTGAAGAGAAGCTCATGATTATAATCGCCACAATTACTGACTGCTAGATAGCAAGCCTAAACAGTGTTTGAAAAAGCAGCTTCATTTCCGAAGAAGATCGGGACAGTAATAAAACAGTTGCACAGTCTCTTCACTAAATACATCTTTGCATGTACGGTCGATGCATATTGTCTTGGGGCAGGTGCCAGAAAATATTAACACTTAAGGTCCTCCTGAGCAAAGAAAAATACAAATATGGGGGCTTCATATGGGTAGCTAAATACATAAATAACTTGAAATCATCCAAAAGCAGCAGCACAGTCGTATCTCTTATGTGATGCTTATTATTATTCAACAGCAATATGTTTTTTTAATCCTCAGCCATTTAAAAAATATGTCAAGCAACACTAAATTCATCAAGCCTTAAGCCCTAAAGAACGTTGCCAGTAATGAGGAGCAACAATAGGTTCGATTTATATTTAAGAAGAAATCCTTATTCATCTGTCTTCTCCCCATAAGTAACTTGGATTACTGTTTGTCTTCATCGTTCTCCACCCATTTTCACCCAACTGGGTTGACCAGCAGCAGGACAAAATAGGGGTCAGCAAAATTCAGCTGTTCAAACAAAAGTTCAACTACAGATTGGTTTTGTTGTGTAAAGAAAACCAAATGTCTTAAAAAAAAAAAAAAAAGAAAAGAAAAAGCATACCCAGGAGGCAATCCTGGGTGAGGTCAGTCCACTTACCTTGACAGAACTTAAAACTTACAACTATTTGGGGGAAAGTCAATGAGCTAACTACCTCTGTATCTTCCACTTGAGAGGTGAAGCTCTTTAAAAAGGACATAAAAATAATTTTTCAGTAGAATTACAGTTCTTTAACTTTATACCCAAATAATCAGCACCTCAAAGGAAAATGAGTAAAGGGCAAAAGATGCATCACTTCCAGCTACTTAAAAAACAAAAGTTATGGGCAAACTTCAGAAAAAGTCAATCAACCAAGTGTCTTTCCACATTTGAAAGTATGGTGGACCAAATAACCCAAATAGCCCTACTGACAAATAAATGCATTACTACAATATTCGTATTCTCATTTTAGAGAAAAAAAAAACATATATTATAACTGGAGGATTTGAATACAGACTGCTGCTGCTGCTGCTAAGTTGCTTCAGTCATGTCCGACTCTGTGCGACCCCAGAGACGGCAGTCCACCAGGCTCCCCCATCCCTGGGATTCTCCAGGCAAGAACACTGGAGTGGGTTGCCATTTCCTTCTCCAATGCATGAAAGTGAAAAGTGAAAGTGAAGTCGCTCAGTCGTGTCCGGCTCCTAGCGACCCCATGGACTACAGCCCACCAGGCTCCTCTGTCCATGGGATTTTCCAGGCAAGAGTACTGCAGTGGGTTGCCATTGCCTTCTCCGGAATACAGACTAGGCATTCAATAAAATATGAAAGACTTTTTATTTATTGTCTAAGGTGTAATATGCTACTGTGATTATAAAGTATAAAGTCCTTATTTTCAGAAGATGTGCAACAAAACATCCAAGGTCAAGTGTTATGCTATCTGCAACTGACTTCCAAATGGTTCAAGAAACCACCGCCCACCCCTCCACACCCACAAACACACACACAAGAGCAAATATGACAAAATACTAACAATTAATGAATCTAGGTGATACACTTCCTGTTTCATCACTTCATCTTTTCTACATGACTGGATGTTTTTATAATTAAAAATAAAGCAAACTTAAGGTATATAAGAAGTTCCATCAAGAAAGAGAAAATTTTAAAATAATATAAAATTAATCATTTAGATGACAAGAAAGAAAAATATCACTAGATGACTGCAGTGAAGCAAAAGCAGCAACCCAGAGAGGTAAGTAAACGCTGAGGCTGGCTCTCTCACTGGGGACACATGGCTAGCTCGAGGACCATGAACTTCCATTCTGACCGCAGCCAGGGAAAAAGCACTGGGAACTGTGCCTGGGTCAAACTCCTGAATAGCTCTGGATTCCAAAAGATCATACCCTTAGAGTGAATTCAAATAAACTTTTTCCACAGAAGGAACAAGGAGGTTGCCAAACTAGTGTTTAGCATTGAATAGAGTGGAGTAATACTTTTCCAGAGGATTCAAAGCCATTAACTTGATAATTGGCCAAGCAAGCATGAAGCCTAAATTAACATTACATTTCTGGCCCATGAAGTCTCAAACACAGAAATTAACCTTAGATTGTCCTAGTGAATCACCAGAACAAAAATCAAATTCACTTTGGATGAAAACACCTTCAATAGAAACCTCACAGAATTTCAAAAGCACATAAGCTTGCAGTTTTTTAAAAAAAATCACAAAACAAAGAATTAAAACTAGTGAGGAAGACTCAGCATAAATATCATATAGCTGAATTAAGCTGGCAAAGTTTTGCAATTTGGGTTGTCAAAGTAAATGTTTAACATTTTTTAAAAACAAAAGATTATAAAAATGAGGAAAGATAAAAATATCCTTTAATGTTTAAACAAAAATGTTTAGAACTACAAAATATAATTATAAGCAAACTGATAAAAATTGGCAATAATCCTTAAATCCTACAATGTCTGAAGTCAGCAAAAATTTGAAACAATACAGACTCTGATACACAGATGGTTAAGTATAAATTTATACAGTCCCCTTGGAAAATAATTTGATAGTATCTAGTGAAGCTGACATAGCCTACTCATGGCCCAACAATTCCATTACAAGTTATACACCCTAGGAAAACTCCTGTATACTTGCAACAGGAGATAAGTATATAAATGTTCATGGCAATGGAGTGTGTAATTGTTAAAAACAGAAAGTAACTAAACTATGATATACTCACATAATAGAAAACTATACAGCAGTGAAACCGAATGGGCTATAGCTACCTTTATCATCATGAATAAATTCTCAGAATACTGGGCAAAAAAAATTTAAAAAAAGAAGAAGAAGAAAACAATTAAACTTACTTTGACTTCAGTTACATACGGTTAAAAACATATAAAACTAAACTAGAACATCAATTGTAATATACATGCGAAAAACTATATAAAGAAAAGCCAGTGGTTTTTAAGATCTGAGATAGTGGTTACATCATAGGAGACATGGAGGTGAGATAAAGGAGGTGCAGGGAACTTCAAAGGGAGTGGGAATGTTCTGTTTGTCGGGCTGATTGATTGCAATACCTGTCTCTGTTTACTATTATTTGCGCCTTGTATTTCTGTTATAAACATTTCTGTTGTGTGTTTAATAATAAAAAAGTATTTAGCAAAACAAAGAAAGCAATATACCTGGGCATTCTGGCCAAAAGCACAATTATACTCATGCTGGCATGTGGGACACATGCCTTAAAAAAAAGGAAAATAATAACATTCAGGAAGATCAAGAATCTGTGTGCTTCAAGACTATATTGGAGAACCTATCTAAAAAATAGAAACAGACTCATAGCCATAAATAGGCTTGTGTTTGCCAACACAGAGGAAGGGAGGGAGAGGAAAGAACTGGGAGTTTGGGGTTGGTGGATGCAAACTATTACATTTAGAATGGATAAACGATGAGGTCCTACTGTAGAGCTCAGAGAACTATATCCAATATCCTATGATAAACTGTAATGGAAAAGAATACTTCGGGGAAAAAAAAAAGTATATACTGCTGTAAATCTTGTTGTAAGTAATTTCAGACATTAAAAAAGAAGAAGAATATATGGGCGACTGCAATGATCGATCTAGTCAAGTAGACCTCCATCCTATTGGTGTGCCAAGAGCTTTCCTTCAGTGTCTAGGAGATGTCAAGTCTATCTGCAACAGAGGCTCGGCTTAAGCTAAATAATTTAGCCTTTTGTTTTCCCTCTCTATTTCTGCGCATTCAGTTTCAACTCAAATGCTATCTGTAAGTGCAATTTGGGGCATTTGCTATGCTCTTCTAAACCCAGTTTTACCCTTAAATGATGACAATCTTAAAATTTCCTAGATGGGCACTACCTCTTCTCACATCTGTTGATGAGGATATAACATATTTTGTGTTACACTGTCCCATCATGATTCATATTAGAGCTGAATCTGCTATTTTGCTGTGATGTTTTGGCTAGCAGCTGAACAGATGGATAGTTTTTCTCCAGAATGAATATTTGCCAACAATTGGAAGGGTGTAAAACTCATCCTCAAAGAAACCCAAACATAACCACACGGAGTCTAACAAATAATTAAAATATCCACTGTTGCAGAGAGAAGTCATCACAGAATCATGATGGGTATTCAGAAACCTTGGTATAAAATGACAGTTAATTAAAAGACCATTTTGGTAATGTTGTCAAATTAATGCTACTAATAATCACAATAGAGCTTGGAATTTGTATAGGTATTACATTCATATTCATCGAGTTCTCATGGTTTTATAAAACAGATATGGAGGTATTATTAGCCTGACTTTATACAGACAAGGAATAAAGCATAGGGAGATACTCATGTTAATGGAAAATGGGCTGATTTCAGAAATCAAACATGGGATTTAAGCTCATCTGGGTTTCATTAGCTGCATAACTTTGAGCAAGAACTTAATTTCTCAGAGCCTCAACCTCCTTTTTTTGTAAACAGGTATAATAATACCTAATTCACAAGGTTCCTAAGAGAATTACATATAATCTATTAAAATTCCTAATAAGAGTACCTGTCATTGAGTAGGTTCTCAATAAATATACTCTTCTATTTAATAATGAAGTCCCAGTTGACAAGAAAATGTCCAAATCTTCATTTTACAGTTCAGTTCAGTCCAGTCCCTCAGTTGTGTCTGACTGCAACCCCATGAACGGCAGCATGCCAGGCCTCCCTTTCCATCACCAACTCGTAGAGTCCACCCAAACCCATGTCCATCAAGTTGGTGATGCCATCCAACCATCTCATCCTCTGTCGTCCCCTTCTCCTCCTGCCCTCAATATTTCCCAGCATCAGGGTCTTTTCAAATGAGTCAGCTCTTCGCATCAGGTGGCCAAAGTACTGGAGTTTCAGCTTCAACAGCAGTCCTTCCAATGAACACCCAGGACTGATCTCCTTTAGGATGGACTGGTTGGACCTCCTTGCAGTCAAAGGGACTCTCAAGAGTCTTCTCCAACACCACAGTTCAAAAGCATCAATTCTTCGGTGCTCAGCTTTCTTCAAAGTCCAACTGTCACATCCATACATGACCACTGGAAAAACCACAGCCTTGACTAGATGGACCTTTGTTGGCAAAGTAATGTCTCTGCTTTTGAATATGCTATCTAGGTTGGTCATTTCCTTCCAAGGAGTAAGCATCTTTAATTTCATGGCTGCAATCACCATCTGCACTGATTTTGGAGCCCAGAAAAATAAAGTCTGACACTGTTTCCACTGTTTCCCCATCTATTTCCCATGAAGTGATAGGACCAGATGCCATGATCTTAGTTTTCTGAATGTTGAGCTTTAAGCCAACTTTTTCACTCTCCTCTTTCACTTTCGTCAAGGCTTTTTAGTTCTTCTTCACTTTCTGCCATAAGGGTGGTTTCATCTGCATATCTGAGGTTATTGATATTTCTTCCGGCAATCTTGATCCCAGCTTGTGCTTTCTCCAGCCCAGCGTTTCTCATGATGTACTCTGCATATAAGTAAAATAAGCAGGGTGACAATATACAGCCTTGACGTACTCCTTTCCCTATTTGGAACCAGTCTGTTGTTCCATGTCCAGTTCTAACTGTTGCTTCCTGACCTGCATATAGGTTTCTCAAGAGGCCCATCAGGTGGTCTGGTATTCCCATCTGCTTCAGAATTTTCCACAGTTTATTGTGAAAGGAGTCTGAGGTAACTGAGATTTAGGACAAGAGAAAAGTTTACACCTAAAATATCAATATAAACTGGAGGTTGCAAGGAACTCTAAACTTTCTATTATCACACTTCAGTGGCTTCTCACAGATACCCTGAAGGAATGGACCGAATCTATTAAGTGGGTCATTAAGTAGTTACGAAGGGACAGAACTGCCCTATTAGTAATAATCGTGACTCATCTGACACTGAATCATAATGCTCTAATGTTGTTATTTAACATCTAAGATGTGCATGTCTTTTCTATACAGTTAAATAGTATACTCCATATCACATACACACAGCCTCTGACATTCATTCATAAATTTCCTGTTTCTGATATTGCGGATTTGTAATTTGTTGAATCCTCCCTGGAGCTTCTAGCAAACACCCCTCCTCCCAACTCCTCTGTTTCCTATCAGGGGGCAGAGGGCAGCCAGGGTTCAGAGAAGCAAGTCCCCTGCAGGCAGGAATGAGGAGAGCTGGGCACAGGAAAGGGAGGCTATCGATGCACTCCACCCACAAATGTCCCACCAGGCAGAGAAGAAGGAAGTGTAGCCAGGGAATGAGAATGACGGTTTTATCTGATCAACTATGCAGCCAGAGTTTCCTGTACTATCACAGAAATCTCCCAGTCTCCATGATATTAGTTTCTTGTCTCTGCTTTTCCCGCTTGAGGGTGACACACAATACTTTATATATTTGTTCATTCTGACATTTTGAAGAAATACTCAAAATGGAGTTGTGCTCATTAAAGAGGATGTCCAGCACCCTCCTGCCTCTCTTATGGACCTGACACTATGCTGCTAGCTATTGAAGGCATGCAAGGATTTCACCTAACCTTGGTGTCACTTTCGGAGGTCCATCCCTTCTACAGTCCCCGTCTCTTCTATGCAGCATATCCTTTTGTCTGACAAGCACACTTGATTAGAACCGTGTGTTTTAATTGGTTCCTTAGAATATGGAAAACTTCAGTAATTCTAATATGCTGAAATTGCTACATTCTATAATTTCCTTAAATGAACTTAATCAAATCATAGCATTCAGTTTGACCTGTTTCCAAAATCACTTTTGATTATACTTGAAAAGAACTAAAAAATCCTTTCAGTTAAAATACTTTTCATTTGTAAGAGGATTTCAATCCTTTGATTTCTAGCACATTTATTCAAGCATCCTTCTTGAACACATGGGATTTCTTTGTGAGGATTGCTACTACAGAGTGAACTAGACCAGCAAGGACCCTGTCCTCGCACAGTAGAAAGACAATAAACAAGTAAATAAGTAAATGAACAACAATATTTTATACAATACTATTGCTTCAAAGAGACTATAATACAGTAGCTTTAATAGGGAGCTCCTTTAGACTGAGTGGTCAAGGAGGTCTTTCTCAGGAGTGACATCTTTACTGAGACCCACAGACTTAAGACCATCCCAACCAGAGAACTAGCAATTACAAAGGCCTCATGTCGAAAATAACTTGGTATGTGGGTTTTTGCTCAGCTGCTCAGTCATGTCCGACTCTTTGCAACTCCGTGGACTACAGCATGCAAGGCCTCCCTGTCCTTCACTATCTCCTGGAGTTCACTCAAACTCATGTCCATTGAGTCGAGGATGGCATCCAACCATCTCATCCTCTGCTGCCACTTTATCCTCCTGCCCTCAATCTTCCCCAACATCAGGCTCTTCTTCAATTTCTCTGCTCTTCGCATCAGGTGGCCAGTACTATATTGGCCTAAACATTCATATTCTCTTTGAGTAAGTTATTGAGTTATCAGAAATCATTTACCCAAGCTTTATCCAAAAGAGTTATCTAGAAACAAAAGGCTCTAGGGCACCATGAATCTCACTTCATGCTTTTGATAAAGGAAAGCAGAGAGGAAAGAAGAGAGGCAGATGCTCTGAAAGTCAAGAAAGAATCAGTAACGATAAAATAAAGGTATTTCTGAGGGTGGCGGCGGGATGAATTGGGATTTGGGGATTGACATATATACATTATTAAGTAAATGGTTAGTGTTAGTCGCTCAGCCTTGCCTGACTCTTTGTGACCCCATGGACTGCAGCCTGCTAGGTTCTGCTGTCCATGGGATTCTTCAGGCAAGCATACTGGAGTGGGTAGCCATTCCCTTCTCCAGGGGATCTTCCTGACCCAAGGATCAAACCTGGGTCACCTGCACTGCAGCTGGCTTCTTACTACATATAAAATAGATAAGTAATGAGAACCTACTGTATAGCACCCAGAACTCTACTCAGTGCTCTGTGGTGAACTAAGCAGAAAGGCAATCAAAAAAAAGAGGGGATAGATGTATATGTATAGCTGAGTCACTTTGCTATACAGTAGAAACTAATATTACATTGTAAAGGAACTATACTCCAATAAAAATTAATACATAAAGGCATTTATGTCTCTTTTTTAAAAGCAAGATCTGTTGCAGCAAAACGTATCCTTCTTTGGAATAGGAAGGCTCCTCTCATCTTTATATACACAGTTCTTTGTTATCTTATTAAGAGCAATAAGGAATTAATTTGATATTAAAGAATGGCAGTATCTTCCACTGAAAACAATGGACAAAGTAAGTTCAAAGCAGAGAATTCCAACCAGACACAATGAAATGTCAGTCCCTTTTTAAATATCAGATACTGTTTGAATCATTTATTCTTGCTTAGGCATGTTCAGTCACTGCATCTAAACCCACACAAACCTAAAGATGTGCCTGGAGAACCAAGAGAACCAGGGGCAGATCCTAGAAAAGAGGGGCCAATAAAGACCACCTGTAAATCATAACCACATCAGCAAAAATGTTTCACTGTGCTTACAAATATAGCAGTAATTACAAAGCAGGTAAGTCAAAAGAAGTGTGTATATGTGAGTGGGCACATACACTCAAAATAGGTAATAATAGAAGTTACTGTAAGAAATGGAACATATTTAAAATCCTCTCACTTTGTTTCCCATTCAAATCAACCTGCTAAAGGCTAATTCTAAAAATCCTCTCACTGAATAATAGAAATGGACCCACAACATATAATAACTCTTAGGCCCATATTTCTTTTATTCAACCTCTCTGTCCATATTTTTCTTCCAAATCTAATCAGGAGTTTAGAGGACAGATTAGGATCAACTAAAATCTTCATTTTTATAAACATGCAAATTAGCAGCATTTTGTAGGTATTAAAAGATAGCAAGGAGAGACATACCTCACAGAATACACACACAAAAAATTTTGGTGTTCTCTTCTACTTGGAAATGGGAAAATTTTCATTAGAAAGATTAAATCTGATTTTCTATTATTTCCATTCATGAAAGTCAATGTTATGTTCCAGTACCTTTCACAAGGTAAGTATCCATATTTATTAGCTCTTTTTACACTCTCTGGCCCTCATTTTGTTCTGGGGAGTTTCCCTTTACCCAAAATAAACTCCCTTCTATAGTCTCTGTTAAACTGAACTTAAAGTGCAGCAATTTGATCTGTATAAACAGTCTGGACTCCGTTTTCACAGGGCAGGCTGAGGGCCTCATAACTATCAAAGCCCTGGTAACAGCCTTGAGCAGGTAGTGAACTCCTAAGTGTACTGCAAATGCAATTCCACAGCCTTCTTATTAAGTTATTGAAGGAGCATCTTTTCTACCAAACACACTTCGCACAAGTTAGGAAAAAAAATTTAATTTACATGAAGACCACTTAATGACGATGCCATCTACTACATCATAGTAGTTTACAGGGGATGGAGGACATATTTTCATCAATGACTACTGGAAGGATAATTACAAATTATGCAAAAATAAAATAGTCAATGAGTAGTCCCCCTTTCAATGCTGATTATAATCTCATTAACTACTAAAGATTTTTACTCAAGTCATGGACTGCAGCACTGTCATCATTTGTGCTACCAATTTCACCTACAAATCTTTGATGTGCCCAACTTCTTTCAACTATGAGTTATTTTGAGTGGAACTGGGAAGCACAATGATTTCTAGTCCTTTTACAACTTGATTTTCTTCTGATTTTTTTAATGAATATTTGGAATAAAGAATTGAAACTCTGTTTTAAGACTATCAAACTAACCTTTGAATAAACAGATGTGAATACCAGATCACCTTATTTGCCTCCTGAGAAATCTGTTTACAGGTCAAGAAGCAACAGTAGGAACCAGACATGGAACAATGGACTGGTTCCAAATCGGGAAACGAGTACGTCATGGCTGTATATTGTCACCCTATTTATTTAATTTACATGCAGAGCACATTATGCAAAATGCCAGGCTGGATGAAGCACAAACTGGAATCAAGATTGCCAGGAGAAATATCAATAACCTCAGATGTTGCAGATGACACCACCCTTATGGCAGAAAGTGAAGAGGAACTAGAGAGCCTCTTGATGAAAGCGAAAGAGGAGAATAAAAAGTTGGCATAAAACTCAACATTCAGAAAATTAAGATCATGATATCTGGTCCCATTACTTCATGGCAAATAGATGCGGAAACAATGGAAAAAGTCACAGACTTTATTTTCGGCTCCAAAATCACTGCAGATGGTGATTTCAGCCATGAAATTAAAAGACTCCTGCTCCTTGGAAGAAAAGTTTTGACCAACCTAGACAAGCATATTAAAAAGCAGAGATGTTACTTTGCTGACAAAGCTCCATATAGTCAAAGCTACGGTTTTTCCAGTAGCCATGTATGGATGTGAGAGTTGAACCATTAAAAAGGCTGAGCGCCAAAGAACTGATGCTTTTAAACTGTGGTATTGGTGAAGACTCTTGAGAGTTCCTTGGACTACAAGGAGATCCAACCAGTCAATCCTAAAGGAAATCAGTCCTGAATATTCATTGGCAGGACTGATGACGAAGCTGAAGCTCCAATAGTTTGGCCACCTTATGGAAAGAGACAACTCACTGAAAAAGACCCTGATGTTGGGAAAGATTGGAGGCAGGAGGAGAAGCGGACGACAGAGGATGAGATGGTTGGATGGACATGAATTTGAGCAAGCTCCGGGAGTTGGTGATGGACAGGGAAGCCTGGCACGCTGTAGTCCACGGGGTTGCAAAGATTCAGACACGAATGAGCAACTGAACTGAACTGACAGATCTAAATATACCAAAAAGGCAAAAAAAAAAAACAAAAAAAAAAAATTAAATATATTTTATATGAAAAACAGCAAAACAAAGAGTGAAGTAATCATCATCACTGAATTTTAAAGCTCAGGAAGACATTATAAATCATATAGTTCATCTTCCTTGGTTTCAAAACATATTCCTGATTTGTTTAGCATTTGATTATTAGGTGAAGTTATTTGTTCTTCCTAATTTTCTTAGCATTAATAATTAACACTTAATAACTGCATGTATAATGACTGACATATTAAATTCCATACCTCAGTAAAAATTCATGGAAAATATTAACCAAGTCCAATTTTCCCTATGTCACATGGTAAAAGGGTAGACCCTGGGGAGGAAAAGGGTAATAGTTTCACTGGGACACATCACAATACATGATTAACTGCACTTTTCACTTTTTCTATTATTAGAGAACTATGTAGCTATTTTAGAAAATGTTCATTATATACTCTACATTTTATGCTTCCTTACCATTTAATATACTCAAGAGCACTTGCTGCTGCTGCTGCTGCTGCTGCTAAGTCGCTTCAGTCGTGTCCCACTCTGTGCGACCCCATAGACGGTAGCCCACCAGACTCCTCCATCCCTGGGAGTCTCCAGGCAAGAACGCTGGAGTGGGTTACCATGTCCTTCTCCAAGAGCACTTAGAAATACTAAATAAAACAACACTGAAGTGGAGAAAACTCCATCCTAAGATGCCAGGCTGTAAAACTGGGTTCCTTTGAAACTTCATTAACATTTTGAACCTAAGCAGATGACCTCTTTGGCCCCTTTAACTTTAGGCATAAAACAAAATAATACTAGTTTACACTTAATCATTCAAATAACTCTCTAAGGTCCCATCTATCTCTAAAAACTATGGTAAATATATTTATAAACTAGGTTTGACTTCACATGTCATTATTTACACTTACATAAAAATATTTCCCTTATTTCAGTTTCAAAGTTGACTTTAGAAGACGCTAAAGCAGAGCAATTCAGTTGGTTTTCAATGTTTAATGAGAATAAAATAGCTTCTCCTATAGGACTCTTGAATTTATAACATTTTTAAAGGAAGGCAAAAAATTCATAGACTATTGAACTGTGTGGTACTGTATCTATTTAACTTCCAACATTTTGAGGCATAAGAAAATCAATCAAATGTCTTGTTCTGATTCCTACACATCCTTTCTTGCATCTTTAGTACTGGCTGGTGATTACTGAACTGTCCCCATTCCTATCTCAGGGGCTCCCTGTACTTCCTGCTGAATGGCAGCAAAAAATCCCAAATACTCACAAATCTTAATATCTTGACCACATCTTTTGTAGTAGTTGAAGTGGCAATTTAGGTCTCAACTGTTAAAAAGCTCAAAATCCTCTATTCTACTGATATTCCTTTTATGTATGAATTTCTCAAAGGGAAAAAAAAAACAAGATATGTTATGCCTGACAATAATCATGGATCTGATTTTATGAAAACAGTTAAAACTCTACCATTCCTGGATGAAGCTAGAGCCTATTATATAGGATGAAGTAAGTCAGAAAGAGAAAGAGAAAAATCACATATTAACACATATATATGAAATAGATAGCTGGTACTCATGAACCTGCTTGGAAGACAGCAGTGGAGATGCAGACATAGAGAAGAGATTATGCACGTGGTGTGGGGGGTGGGGGAGACAATGGACGGACTAGCATGGAAACATACACACCACTTACGAGAAACAGACACCCTGTGGGAATCTGCTGCATGCCTCAGGGAACTCAGAACAGGGCTCTGGAACAAACTAGAAGGGGGGGACGGGGTGGGAGATGGGAGAGAGACTCAAGAGGGAGGGGACATACGTATACCTACGGGTGATTCATGTTTTGATGTATGGCAGAAACCAACACAATACTGTAAAGCAATCGTTCTTCAATTAAAAATAAATAAATTGAAAACTCTACCATCCAGATACAATCTTTCTTCTAAAAGAAGTAAGGCCTCTTTTTAACTGTATATTATTTCATATTCTTCCATTACTTTTAGAAGTTTCAATTATCCTTGGAAATATCCATAGTAATAAAACCAAGAATGAACAAATTAATGAAGTGGGATTTTTGAGCCAGATTATAAAAAATTTTTTCAGATAAATTTAGAAACCACATTAGCATCATTTAGATTAAGATAAGCAATTTAGAGGCCTGAAATAATTTCCACAAGTAAAGCTCCAATACGGTTTTATAATTCATTGATAATGACAATTATCCTAAGTCTGCAATTAGTAGCTCATTAATTTAAAAGTCGTTACAGGAATAACGTTAGAACATCTCCTAATAAACTATCTTTGCTTATATCCAAAAATTCTACACTTTCTCCTGAGAAACTCTACATTGAGTTTTTGTTCATCTTCTCATCCTGCTAAAATTCTGTTAAATCACTTTATGTCACTCATTAAAAATAAAAGGGATTAGTGTCAATTTAAATGAAGTGACTAGCAATAACCTATTGAATAATTAGTTTAGGTTAGTAGTAGGTGTCACATTGCTTCAGTCTATCTGCCACAGAACAAAATATCAATAATGTATTTAATCCTAAAAGTTTTTTACATGTTAAATCTACAGAAAAAATAATGAAAATTTTCCCTTATCCATCTCATAGAGATGTTGCAAAGTTAAATAACACACCTTTCAAGAAACTAACATAATACTGAAACTATCTCAATGTCCATGAACACCTACAAAATATTTAAATGTATTTTCAGTCCTAAAAATCAGGGCCTGGGTTTTTCCAGTGGTTTAAACAGATGAACCGCCTAAATAAAGCATTAACATCAATGTCATTGTCCAGAGACATAAAATAATTTCAATATCATAGTATTTAAACATTAATTCAGAAATATCTTAAAATTTTTTAATCTGAAAATGCACCAAGTCTTTAAGAACCACTGCTTTTCCTACATGGTGTTTTCCAGGTATCTGTGGCACTCTGTATATAACGTTTTACATTTTTCCAATTGTTCCCTATGATCAATTCATTATTTCTCATACTATTACGATGCATGGATTAGTAATATCAACTCTTTTTTAACAAGAAGGAAACTGGTCATTTACTTCAAATTCATACTCCACACCAGAAAGGATTTGAGTTTGCATAAACATAATTAATACAATAAGCTAACAATTTTTGTAAAGGTACACAAAGAAATCATAACCTGAAAGAAGGTATAGATTAAGATGGTGGAGTAAAAAGATTCTAAGCTCACCTCTTCAGACAGACATTATGAAAATTACAACAGGATAACTAATAGGGTATAGTTATATATAGGGTAACTACAAATAACATATAGGGTAACCATTTCTAAGAATGACCTGAAGACTAGCAGAACAGATTTTCCACAACTAAGTATATATATATAGGAAAGGCCACATTGAGACAGGCGGGAGGAATCTCCCTCCTAAAATTCAATACAGTCTGATCAGAACCCACACCCCTGGTGTGGTGACCCAGAAGAGGGATATCACAACCACAGAGGTACCCCTGTGAAGTGAGGAGTCTAAGTCCCCTACCAGCCTCTTTGACATCAGTCTTGCTATATTTTTGGATCTGTCTCCTCAAGGAAAGGAAAAAAGAGCATAAGTAAACAAAAGGAAGTACATCAAACTAAGAAGCTTTTGCACGACAAAGTAAATCAGCACCAAAAAGAAAAGACAGCACAGTGAATTAAAAATATAATTTAAAATAATCTATGGAATTAGGGGTTAATATAAAAAATTTTAATAACACATTAATAATATAAAAAAATGACAGAACGATCTCACTTTGCTTCCAAGGCAAACCACTTAGTATCTGAGGAATCCAAGTCTATGCCCCAACCACTAATGCCAAAGAAGCTGAAGTTGAAGAGTTCTATGAAGATCTACAAGACCTTCTAGAACTAACACCCAAAAAATATGTCTTTTTCATCACAGGGGACTGGAATGCAAAAGTAGTAAGTCAAAAGATACCTGGAGCAACAGGCGGGTTGGCCTAGGAGTACATAATGAAGCAGGGTAAAGGCTAACAGAGTTTTTCCAAGAGAATGCACTGGTCACAGCAAACAACCTTTTCCAACCACACAAGACTGACTCTACGCATGGACATCACCAAGTGGTCACTGCAATCAATTGATTATATTCTTTGCAGCTGAAGATGGAGAAACTCTATACAGTCATCAAAAACAAGACCGGGAGATGACTATGGCTCAGATCATGAACTACTTAAACTGCAAAATTCAGACTTAAATTGAAAAATGTAGGAAAATCACTAGACTATTCAGGTATGACCTAAAGCAAATCCCTTACAATTATACACTGGAAGTGTCAAAAAGATTCAAGGGATTAGATCTGACAGAAAGAGTGCCTGAAGAACTATCGACAGAGCTTCATAACATTGTACAGGAGGTGGTGATCAAAACCATGCCCAAGAAAATGAAATATAAAAAGACTAAATGATTGTCTGAAGCCCTTTCAAAGAGCTGAGAAAAGGAGAGAAGTGAAAGGCAAAAGAGAAAAAGAAAGATATACCCATCTGAATGCAGAGTTCCAAAGTATAACAAGGAGAGATAAGAAAGTCTTCCTCAGTGAATAGAGGAAAACAACAGAATGGGAGAGACTAGAGACCTCGTCAAGAAAATTGGAGATAGCAAGGGAACATTTCATGCAAAACGGGGACAATAAAGGACAGAAAAGGTATGGACCCAATAGAAGCAGAAGAGATTAGGAAGAGGTGGCAAGAATACACAGAAGAACTATAAAAAAATACCTTAATGACCTGGAAAACCACAAAGATGTGATCATTCACCTAGAGCCAGACATCCTGGAGTGCAAAGTCAAGTGGGTCTTCAGGAGCATCACAATCAATAAAGCTAGTGGAGGTGATGGAATTCCAGTTGAGCTACTTTCAATCCTAAAAGATGATTCTGTGAAAGTGCTGTACTCAATACGCCAGCAAATTTGGAAAACTAAGCCCTGGCCAGGGTGGAAAAGGTCAGTTTTCATTCCAATCCCAAAGAAGAGCAATGCCAAAGAATGTTCAAACTATTGCACAATTGCACTCATTTCACATGCCAGCAAGGTAATGCTCAAAATCTTTCAAGACAGGCTTCAACAGTACATGATCTGAGAACTTCCAAATATACAAGCTGGATTTAGAAAAGGCAGAGGAATCAGAGATCAAATTTACTAACTTATTCCCTGGTGGCTCAAATGGTAAAGTGTCTGCCTGCAATACGAGAGACCAGGGTTTGATTCCTGGCTCAGGAAGATTCCCTGGAGAAGGAAATGGTAACCCACTCCAGTATTCTTGCCTGGAAAATCCCATAGGCAGAGGAGCCTGGTAGGCTACAGTCCACAGAGTCACAAAGAGTCAGATATGACTGAGTGACTTCACGTTCACTTTCACTTTTATACCATTTGGCTTATTTTTATCATTAAAGAACAGTATCATGATCTTTGTCCCCTTCTTAAGAAGAAATTCTTTTAGAGCAGTCTTATCCCAGATAACTTCATGCAGTAATAGAAATTTTCTATGTCTGCACCATTAAATATGGTTGCCAGTAGCCACATGTGGCTATTTAACACTTGAAATACTTAGTGCAACTAAAAATATAATTTTAACTTTTATTTTAATTAATTTAAACTTTAGCCAAATGCAGCTATTGGCTGTTATATTTGACAATTTAGTGCTAACGCATATGCTCATTTGTGTGTGCTAAGTTACCTCAGACGTGTCCCACTCTTTGCAACTCCATGGACTATAACCCACCAGGCTCCTCTGTCATAGGCTGCGTCAGGAAAGAATACTGGAGTGGGTTGCCATGTCTTCCTCCAGGGGATCTTCCTGACCCAGGGATCAAACCCACGTCTTTTATGTCTGCTGCAGTGGCAGGCGGGTTCTTTACCACTAGCACCACCTGGGAGGTGCAGTGCATATATGCATGTGCATAAATTTCTCCATCATGATAGTATCTTCCTCAGTTACTTAGCTTCCTTAGAAGTATTTTCCACATGAGTTATATTTTCATCTAAATATTTTAGTTACTTTTCTATCTAATGCATTTTATTCAAGAGAATTTTTCAAATTAGGAACTCAGCATATTCTTCATCTGTGAGTTTCCTGGGTTACTGCTAAGCACTATATTGGATGCACTTAGATTCTGGTCCTCATTGATTTCTGAAAGCAGTCTTTTGTTCTCCTAAACTATCAATCATTCTTACCCTACTCTCACTGAAGATGACATTCCACTCTCAAAGAGGTATGTTTTCCATACTACTTCCTGCTTTTTTGATACGGCTTGTGGACACTTGCAGAGTAATAAAGATGCTGTCCAGAAAGCAGCTTCTGTAGTCACTGGGCAGTAGACATCAGCAGCAGCAATAGGAGGACTTATTTGAAAAAGCAAATACATATCTCTACTACAGGGAACAGTATAACAACAAAATGCAGCTGTAATATTTTTACAGTGCTCAGATAAGCATCAACATAGTAATTCTAAATTCCATATTAAAAACCGATTTGGGGGCAATTTTACTAAAATGTACATATAAACACACATTGATACACACAAAAAAAGAAAGTACTGCTTTAAATGGCAAGGGAATTAATCAAAATAAGATCCTAAGACATTCCATAACATCCTGGAGATAATATCCCCTAACATTTCAAAACCACCTTAGTCATCCAGGGTGCCGGTTATTCATCAGATACAGTACTTGACACATAAAGGCATAGCATGAATGACAATTACTGTTTTGGGTACAAATCTGTACAGATCACACACACAGAGAGGATGCAATACCATTTAGCTGCCCCCAGGAAATCAATTTTTTCAAAATAAAGGGTATAGTCAATGTTTATTTTGCGTTAAGGATGGGAAACCAAATGAAAGGGGAATGAAGTGACATTAAAATCCTTATGTCCCAGTTTAGTTTCTCCATGGGAGCAAAGAGCAGATTTTATTAAACTTAACCTAATTTTGCTATGACAACAGTTGTATCACTTGAGATCATATTCTAAGAGAAACACAGTATTTACTCTCTTCTTATAGCCCTTAGATCTTTCATAGTCTGACTTAAAAGTCATAGTTTTTAATGCCAATTAGAAAAATATACAGAAAGAGAGAGAGAGATTTAGGAAGGATGAGAACATTTACATTTATAATAAACCTAATGCATGCCTCTCCTTGGGAAGTTCTTTTGAGACATGAAGCTTACTCAGTGGTTAGGGGGTTAATGAATGAAATGGATTACTGCACTGAAAATAAAAATCACTATTAAAAAAAAATGTGACACCAAGAGAATTAGGCACTACATAATACTGTAACCACTGAGAATTCTCAACAGTAAAATAAAGCCTTGTAGTCCCAGCATTTTCATTAGTTTTCCAGTAGCGCTGGATGTAGAGTGAATTACAATGAGGGAGAAAGCAATGGCTGCTGCCTTTAAAGAACACACTCTGTTCAGAAAGAAAGTGCTCCTTCAAGCTACCCTAGGAGGGTCACTCTCTCACCACCATGTGTCTTAAATTTAAGTACCTCAAAGATCTCATGTAAGAGAATATTGCCTTTATCCTGCAAGACACCAAATGCTAAATACCTGACACAGTGAACCATGCTGCAGCGTAAATTTTAACTTCAGAATACAGAATTCTATGTATCAGTTAAAACTTGTGCAAGAAGCCTTTGTAACTACACAGTTTGGAATTAGGATTATGTTTACATTATGTGTCAACTGAAGCAGATACAAAATTAACATAAAGAACGACCAAAACCCATACAAAGGGGGAAAAAAAAATCAGATTCTATTACCTCTGAGACTGTTTCAGTTCAAAAGAAGAAAGGTAGCGGGTGCAGATATGCACAGAGGATTGAAACATGAAATGTGACACTAAATCTGATTTTGCAGCACAGATTTCTATTTGACTTTGCATCGCTTTCTATTCTCCCAGTCGTAAAAATAGGACTACTTTTGAACCACTAACCTGGAAAAAACTAAAGGTCAAATATCTCATTAACAGATCTGCTCTTAAGCATAGGGCTGAGACAGAAAGTACATGATCGTAGAAGAAAAAGACAAGAGTTAACACCATTTTATCCACTGTAATTAGGAACTGTCATAAACCCTACACTAGTTTCTGTCCTAATCATCCTATATTTAACCCCTTCCAGTTCACTAAAATTGAAGAATCGGTCTCAGTCTCTACTGGAGTATGAATCACACACTATCTTCAAGCCAGACTATGATCCCTTCCCATACACATTATTAATACATTATTCACTGAGGAAGAGGCAGAATGATAAACTATAATTCTTGCTCTCCAGTTGCTTATAGTCTCGTTAGGGATACACAACCATACACGGCTATGTAAGTAAATTAAGTACAACTGTGGTCCTCAGCTCGGCAACAGCAAGGCTCTGGGATGAATAAGTATCTATGTGCTGTGTGCTAGGTCACTTCAGTCGTGTCCGACCCTTTGCAATGCTATGGAATGTAACCTGCCAGGCTCCTCTGTCCGTGGGATTCTCCAGGCAGGAATCCTGGAGTGGGTTGCCGTGCCCTCCTCCAAGAAATCTTCCCGACCCAGGGACTAAATCTGTGTCTCTTATGTCCCCTAGACTGGCAGGCAGGTTCTTTCCCACTGCACCACCTGGGAAGCCCTAAATATCTATCTAGAGGGAGCCATGTCCACTCACCAGGCTCCTGGCAGTGCCGCGGCCTGTCAGAGGTCCCCCCAACAGAAAGGAAACAAAATCACTGTTTGGTGGCAGGCAACATCACAGCTTACAAGAAGAACAAAACATCTGCTGAACTTAAGGCCCTGAGTCTTTGTGCTTTGGGGTTTGTTCTGGTCTCGGTTTCCTATTTAAATTCTGTTTTCTTAGTCCTGGATACTTTTAAGGCACCGTATGTAATTTTACTGCTGGTCTTCTCAAACCTTCTATGGAACAAACTGGAGCACAAATGTGATTAAATAGCCATAGGAAAAACAAACGAATGAATAAATTTAAAATATTTTATTATTAACTGATACCCAAAACAAACGAATATCTGGGCAGGAAACCATGGCTCAGTAATTGACTGATACCTTGGCCTTCCTTCTGTGTAATCTATGGTTATGTGGTTGAACTGGCAGAGTTGAAAAAAAATGGAGCTATAACTTTTCATACAGTATGAATGAAATACAGAGTGTGAATACAGAGCAAAGCGGTTTATTGGTATTATAGGAATGTTAATTAGCTAATGTCAGTTTAGCCGAGGGTGATATAAAAGTGTCATTAAGGCTTACTCAGAATCATATTATGTTTCAAGCATTTTCTACATTAAACTTCAAGCTTTCATCTCTGAGATACAAGTCACTGTTGCATTGATGAGATATTTTCACTTAAGTTATAAAATGTTTCATTTCTCTCTCCCTTTTGGGGTCGGGGATTACCCTGAATGCACTGTCTGCTCTTTTCTTAATATAATAGAAACTAAATAGTTTAGCAGGGCTTCCCAGGGGGTGCTAGTGGAAAAGAACCTGCCTGCCTAATACAGGAGACAAAGGAGGTGTGGGTTCCATCCCTGAGTTGGGAAGATCCTCTGGAAGAGGAAATGGCAACCCACTGCAGTATGCTTGCCTGGAGAACCCCATGGACAGAGGAGCCTGGTGGGCTACAACCCACACAGTTGCAAAGAGCCTGAAGCAACTTAGCATGTACGCACACACAGATGCTAGCATGTTTCAAAATATTTTTGTTCCCAATTTTTATTCTTATTTTTAAGCTTTACTTTATTTGGAGATGAGACCCAAAGGGAAAAATAAAAGCTAGCAGCTGTTTAATTCCTAGAGCAACTTTATAGTTTATAGACCAGGTTCTTGGTCTGTTTGGCCATGGCAGAATTTATGAAAATCTAAAACATTAATGATGCCTAAAAGGCAGGCTGCCACACAGAGATGAACACACAGCCTGGTCTGAGAGCAGAATTATAGAAACTTGAAACCTCAGCATTTTGAAGATCATTGAAATATCATTTTTGTATGTGTTCAGAATATTTCACAAATAATGTTTAGATGGAGCCCATATAAACTCAATTCACATTAGAACTGAAGTATCTTTTCTGTATATAAAACTGTTGCAACCAGACAGTAAAAAAAAAAGACATGTTTCAATGTTTATAGTAGGTAAAAGAAAACACTGTGGAAAAAATAAAGAAGTAAAAGCAGTATTAGTAGTGCTTCCTGTCTCTTTTTATAGTAACAAAAAATATGAAGCACAGAGAATTTGATTATATATACACAAGATGTGCTCTTATGGTATATACTTTATATCTGCCATTACAGACCAACAAAGAATCTTTCACTGTCAAACTGAGTTAGCTGTGCTGCATATTATGGATGGCTTTAAAGCTATTTTCCATTAATAATAAGGTATTTAAAATATGAAAATAAATGATTACAGTATATACCACTGGAGCTTTCAGTTTGCTGTTTTCTGTGAATTAAATCCTATTTATAAGGTGGTGTTATCCAAAGTGAAAGGGAAGAAAATGATCCAGAAAATCAGGAATGTTTTCACATTCACAACTGAAAACCTCATTTTCTCCAATGAAGTGAGTCAGCACTTTAGAATTAAAAATTCTGCTATGCTCAAGATACATTTTAAATGGGGGTCACTCAGTAAAGTGAAAAGTGCAGTGTATTTGCATTTCAGTGTCCTTGGACTCTCTCAGGTGTGGGAGCTGAGTGATGAGTAGCTGATTTGTGACCTGTAGCTAACCCCTTTTATAGTGAATTTTAGAGTTCAATAGAAAAAGAGGAAAGTGTGTTGTGTTAATGTTTCCTGTGTACAAGAGACAATAATAAAGTATTTTTTTACATGGAAAATAATTTAGCAGAGATTCTCTTAATATATATTTTCCTCTTAATCTATTATTGTCCTTCTCCTAAACCACAAGGCTAGGCAAAAATCTATAACAGTGGTCAATTGAATCTGTGGCTGCCTGGACACATGATTTAAATTTGATGACATAAAAGTATGCATGAAAAGAGTATGTAGTTTTTACTGATAATAGGCTACACTTCAGGCAGTATTCACACTAAAATGAGAGATGAGTTCACTTTTATACTTACAAACAATCACTTTTTACCTCCAAATAAAACAGGAAAAAAAATTTTTTTTTAAACCTTGAAAATGTTTCTGACTTAACTCTCAATCTGTTGTGTTCTTTGGCCTTTTTGCATCAACCTTTCAAGGCAAGAATCAAAACAGTGTTGAAATAGTTAAAAACATTTTTCCTAAGAATTGTCTCATAATTTAAAAAATTAAAAATTCAATATGTGGACAAACTAGTAGAATAAATACAGCCAAAGACTAATTTTGAAAGCAAAGTTCAGGAAAACTCCCAAAATATGTACGAAGAAAGACTAAGTAATGGACAATTTGAGAAATAAAAGACTTTGAGGTTAACATGCAGGAAGACCAAGACCTTTTCATCAGGATTTTCAGAAGCAAATAACAGTCAAAACAGAGAGGAGAAAATAATAAATGAAATTATAGAAAAATTTTTCACAAAGCTGATAAATGCTATACTAGGCTTCAGACCAAAAAAACTATGCGTTGGGTCAGATTTAAAAAAAAAAAAACTCAGATATTACTATTCTCAGTGATAATTTCATGGATTTAAAAGTGTGTGTGTTTCTGTATGTCTGTGCATGCATGTGTGTGTGTATCCCTAAATACTTCTAGAGAAAAAAAAGTAAGTTGCAAAAGGTACAAGAACTAAAGTTAAATTTCTCATGTGCTGTACTGTATTGTAGAAGATAATGAAGTAATATTTTTAAAGATATCAGGGAAAATAATTCAGCCAAAAATCTTAGGTAGTCAAAAATCTATTAAGGCAACAATAAAAATATTCAAATATCTATAGGTATAAGCCATAATAGTACTATCCCTGATTTCTATAAGAAAAATGAGTATCTGAAGAGGTACTTTAATGAAATGACAAAGAATCCAAGAAAAAAGATAACTTGAGATGTCAGAATCAATAGGAGACTGAATCTACTTGATCTTGATTCTTGGAAAATTTTTCTTAAATAATACAGGTTTAGAGAGTTGAACTGTGAAGAAGGCTGAGCGCCAAAGAATTGATGCTTTTGAACTGTGGTGTTGGAGAAGACTCTTGAGAGTCCCTTGGACTGCAAGGAGATCCAACCAGTCCATTCTGAAGATCAGCCCTGAGATTTCTTTGGAAGGAATGATGCTAAAGCTGAAACTCCAGTACTTTGGCCACCTCATGCGAAGAGTTGACTCATTGGAAAAGACTCTGATGCTGGGAGGGATTGGGGGCAGGAGGAGAAGGGGACGACCGAGGATGAGATGGCTGGATGGCATCGCGGACTCGATGGACGTGATTCTGAGTGAACTCCGGGAGTTGGTGATGGACAGGGAGGCCTGGGGTGCTGCGATTCATGGGGTCGCAAAGAGTCGGACACGACTGAGTGACTGAACTGAACTGACAGAATTGGATTTCCTTTTCTGTGGGTCTGTTTACCTTGCTACCATACGTGGCATATGCTTAATAATATTAATATAATTAGAATATTATAAATGTTCTCTATTGGTTTTTAGTCTCCTAAACTCAACTAATGAAAAAGTACAGAGGATGGAGTTCTAGTTTATGGAAAAGAATAGTTTCTGGCAGTATAAAATAATACTATAAGAAAATCAAGAAACGTAGGAATATATTATTTAAAACTATGATGGTAGCCATCAGAACAAAAATAATATATTTTAGAAGTGTCGGTTTCTTTTAATTTTTTCAGAGACAGTGATGATGGAGGAAGGAACATTTTCATTTTACACTTAAAAATATATATGTGCATATATTAATTTCCTAGTTTTAAGAAAAGTTCAACATTTAAAGGGTATTTTCATCAATAAGGGATTGTTAAATAACAGTTCTTCCTCATAATATAGTAGATAAAACAAATGAGAAATATTAATGTATATAATCAAGATTTTTAATCAAATAACACAAACTAAGTTGTCACATGGTATGGACAGCATGGCATAATTTAGGTTAAAATACTTTGAGGTTTCCATATAGTCATGTGAAAAATAAATGTCTAGGAGGCTACAGAGTTGCTCTTATTTCTTCTTTTAGTTCTATAGATATATATAAGTTTATAGGGGCTTTCAACCAGCACTTTTGCTTCTGTAACACTCAATAAAGACATTTTGAAAAATGAGATTGTTTGAAGCCTAGAAAAGGGGAAATGAGCTGTCCCAGATCAATCAGGAAGCAAGTGCCAGAATCAAGACTAACATCCAGTTGGTAGCAGGGTTGCCAAGTCTTAGGGAATTTTACCCCTCCTTCCCAATTTCCATCAGCCCTCCTAAAGTGAAAGTCACTCAGTCATATCCAACTCTTTGTGACTCCATGAACTATATAGCCCATAGAATTCTCCAAGCCAGAACACTGGAGTGGGTAGCCTTTCCCTTCTCCAGGGGATGTTCCCAACCCAGGGATTGAACCAAGGTCTCCGCATTGCAGGCAGATTCTTTACCAGCTGAGCCACAAGGGAAGCCCAAGAATACTAGAGTGGGTAGTCTATCCCTTCTCCAGTGGATCTTCCCAACCCAGGAAGCAAACCAAGGTCTCCTGCATTGTAGGTGAAATCTTTACCAACTGAGCTATCAGGGAAGTCCCTAACAGAAAAGTAACACCCCTAATAAAAATGTTAACAACAATAATAATAATGACAAACATGTGTCAAGTTTTATATAAAGTGTGAATAAAAGTATCTTCAAGGGGGGAAAAATGTCTATCTCTGACACCTTGCTGGGGGATCAGGACGATAAGGAAAGACTTAATAAAGGAGGTGACAGTGGGGCAAAGCCCTGGACAATAGGCATAGGTTTTAATAGACCAAGATGTGAGCAGAGCTGTGGCCAGAGTTATTCCAGGTAGTGCAAGGGCACCAGAAAAAGAACTTGCGTGACAAACGCCATCTTTTCTGTTACTATTTGCATTTCTTCTAAAGTAAACCACAGGTACAGTAAGATCAAGGATCACACCACAAGGACAAAGACAAAAGACAGGTGGTGAAAAGAAAGAAAAAAAAGATAATATTTTAAAATACTTTTTTACCAAGGAAAGCCATAATAATTGAATGGAAAGCTCAGCCCTGGCTTTCATAACAGTTGGAAAGGAAGTGAAATATCTCAGCTTATCAGAAGAACAAAATGATGCAGAATAGAGCCTGCTAAGTTAAAGACAGCAATCATTTACTGTGGGAAGCAAGAGAATGCTGTCACTGGCACCCGATGCTCAGGAAAGGCAACACGGAGAAGGTAGGCAGTGAGCTACATAGAGATTTTTGACTGGCATTAGAGACAAAAGCAAAGGGACCATCATAAATACAGAAACAAAGATTGGACAGGATTATCGAGCAGTTATGACGGAGAAGGCAATGGCCCCCCACTCCAGTCCTCTTGCCTGGAAAATCCCATGGACGGAGGAGCCTGGTAGGCTGCAGTCCATGGGGTTGCTAAGAGTCGGACACGACTGAGCGACTTCACTTTCACTTTCACTTTTCACTTTCATGCACTGGAGAAGGCAATGGCAACCCACTCCTGTATCTTGCCTGGAGAATCCCAGGGACGGGGGAGCCTGGTGGGCTGCCATCTACAGGGTCGCACAGAGTCGGACATGACTGAGTGACTTAGCAGCAGCGGCATACCATGAGATGCTTTGGTTTAACAATCTCCCCTTTTCCTCGAAATGTTTACCAGATACTCATTTCTGAGCCACATGGCCCTGCTAACTGACGCTTAACCCAAACTGATCCAAACAGACTCTGATTCCAGGGTACAAAGGTTTGAAACAGAGACACTCAGAGACAGGATACTGATGGAGTGGTCACACGCAAGGGAGCATTCCAGAGGCTGGGCAGGTCCACAAGCTCTGGCTTGGCTACCAAGGAATTTTCATTTTTTTAATCTTACAAAATAATCCAGGATCCAGTCAACAAATTCCCCTTTGAACTAAGCTACCCAGAGTTGGTTTCTATTGCATTCCATACCAAGTCTCTTAATTAACATACTACCTTGGGGAAATGGTTGTGGGTACACTGGAAGGAGAGAGAAGCCATGTGGTAGGAACCACCTGAGGCTTTGAAGGCAGGATCAAGGTGAACCATTAGTCTAAAGGGCAGAACTGAGCTCTGGTATATGAGCTAGGTTTTAATGTAATATGGATCCAAGAACACAGAGGCTTTGGTTTCATTCACTAAGCCTGGAGCATGTATCTTGACTGCAAACAAAAGTATCTTGCATCACTTTTTAACCAAACTTCAAGTGCCAGACTTGAGCTGTGTAACTCGGAGATGATCCCAGTCATACTGCACCACGGGGCAGACCTGCTCAGACCTCCCTTTCCTTTTCTCCCCTTTCTTCCCCTTTCCTTTGTTGGTTGAAACATCTAAGTTTCAGAAAGGTTTCTGATTTATAGGACTCTATAGTGTGTTCTTCTATATCACAAATAATTATTTTCTTGATTTATAAGTCAAGGACATTTGTGAATGAGAATTTTCTCTAGCCAGACATACATATGGAAATGTATACATACCAAAGTCCTATATCTAATAAACTCATTACTGGGCCCATGCTGTGAAAAAAAAAAGAGAAATAATGGCCATCTCTCCCTCCGATTATGTTTGGTTATCATGAGATCTGTAATTTGTAACAAAGGTTTACTCCAGGGAAGTCAGTGGCCATGAAGCCTGGCTGACCCAGGTCACATGGGAGCCAATCACTGATATGGCATGCAAAAAAGAACAAGCAATTCAAATGATGATAAAACCTGAGAGTTACCAGAAAATGAAATTGGAGAGTGGGAGGTGACAGCCCAGTTACTATGCTTCCCTTACCATTTAGTATCCAAATAAGACGAGTCCAAGATACAGCTTCGTCCATGACAAAACTGGGTGATGGGCTTTTGAGCAAATGTAAGGGACCAATAGTGAAGAGCAATCTGTTCACTATGCAGGTAACAAATGGCTAAACAGTTAGGGAGTGGGAGGGTTTCTGCTTAATAGCCTAAGGGATTTAGGGCCTTCACCTTCTGAAGATCATGTCACCACCACCTGTGCCCAGTATGAATTACATGCCAGTACTGCATTCTCATTTAAGTTAAAGCATCAATATTGATGAGATGTTCTGACCCAAGAGAGAAATGTGATATAAAATCAAAGGAATTTATTTCCCAATAGCTTAAAAAATAAAATAAAATAAGACAATAAATCAGGGTGGGATACTCACTTGAGATGGACTTTGGTTTCTTCCTGATAAAATTACCTTCTTGATGTTGGCACCCAGGGTGTACCAAGCTAACAGTGGTATACCCAAATGAACATGCCAAGAACCAGGCAGTTGCCAACAAAGGTGAAGAGGCCAAGACCAAGACTTCAGTTAGCTAGGAGATGCATGGCTTAAAGGAGCCCCACTGATTTGATAAATAGAAGGTAATGATAACAAGGGCATTTCCAAAACTATATATCTCTAGTACCTAAGCTTCAGCCTAGGTATGATTTCCAGCCCTGTTTAATCAAAGAAACATTTAAATTATAAAGATATTCAAGTATACTTACTACATATAATGTACAAAGGAAAATAGAGAATATTAAGTATATTCTAAAAAATTCATTATTCAAAATAATAAATTAAGAGATGGTTGAGATGAGATGGTTGGATAGCATCACCAATTCAATGGACATGAGTTTGAGCAAAAACTCAGAGACAATAGAAGACAGAGGAGCCTGGCGTGAGGTCCATGGGGTCCCAGAGAGTTGGATGTGATCTATTGACTGAACAATGATGACAATTTTCAAACACACATTCTTTGCATTGAATAAAGATTATTCATGTAAACCATAACCATGAAAACGTGTTTATTATATTGAACTGGACATTGCTCTAGTTATTCAAATGTGATCCTACTGGCTATGTACAATATACACTTTTCTACTGGACAATCCTGAGTCTGAGTAGCTAAGGTTACTGTTATAGTGGAAATAGCAGCAATCCCAAGTAATGAGGTTTCCAAGTGGAGTCACTACAATACGTGGAGTGCTCCATACTATTGCAGACCAAGTATAACTTACAAAAAATGAATCATTTAGACTATATATGTATTTGTTATCATCAAAAAAGTGTTATATTAGTAAATGAATTCTAGAAAATGCAATAAATGGCATGGGGCATTTACAACATGCATTAATAGTAGATCTATGATTTTATTTAATCCCCACAGGAGCCCTATGAAGCTGCTACTTTTAGCAGCCCCATTTTACAGATGCAGAAACTGAGGCATACAGAATATGTCCAAAAGACACATTGTTTCTGCCAAAATTCATGCCCAATTTGATTCCAACATTTTACACTGCTGAATATGATTATAGTATCTCTAGGAAGGGTAAGACATCTAAATTCCAATTATTCTGATAATTAAATGCTTTCATGGAGAAAATAACATTCAGCATATGTCTTGGTAGTTATAGGTGTCAAATACCCAGATTACACATCCAATCACTAAGTGGATTAATAGGCCAAATGCTAAAACAACTTCCTTACTAGGCTGGAAGGTGATAGAGCTGTAAACTCACCTGGCTCCTGATCTGAATTCAGGCTGCTACTCCATTGTGTCAGTTGTGTCGTATGACTTTGCACTGAGTCCGCAGAGGAACCGCAGCGAAAAATTAGCTGCTCAGTAGAACAAATTGCCAGATGCTGGACTCCGGCAGGTAACAGCAGTTCAGAGTGTGCATGAACCTTGGAAGGAAATATCTCGAGCCCCAGACCTCGAACTTTATGTGTTACAAGCACAATGCTAAAATCTCAAGTTTCATTTCTTGTGATTAAATACACAACCTTAGAATGCTTTTTAAAGAAAAAAAAAGCTACAGTAGCATTTTTTATTTTCTAGCTACATGTTACCTATTTTCTTCACAGGGATAAATCAAAGTGGGTTACAATGTTTGCTTTGAAAAATTTTAGTAGCCTCTCCCTCCTAAAAGAATCCAAGTATTCTAGAATCTGGATGGACATTCCCTCGGATGGGGAGCTGCTACGGATAAACGCGACCTCAGAACTTCACTTTGTGTTTGTGAGCAAAGAGAAAATATCCTTTCCTGCCTTCACTCTTGTTCATTACCAAAATTCCTCCTGCCAACCGGCCGAACCCAAAGTTCCAGAAGATTCATTCTCTTGACATTAGGTTTGAGTCTTGATTTAAATAGTTCACAGAAAGTGAGGGTATCTCTTTGGATAATTGTGAAGTACAAGGGCACTGAGTCACTGAGAAAGTGTTTGGGAGTAAAGCATTTTATAAAACTGAAAAATAACCACAAGAAAGTGAGGCTAGGGCCAATAACATAAAAACTGATGATTTAACAATTTTGCCCAGACTGTTCCTGACCACATAATCAAATCATGCCCTCTAACCAATGTAATATACACAGGAAAAGTCTGGATACAAAACAGAAACTGGGCTCTTTGGATTTTGAAAAGATTTCACAAGATTTAAAATCTTCCTGTATCGTCCAAAAGTTGCCCTTCTTTCCAGCTTGAAACTTCTCCAGAGACAATATTTTATTGGAAAGAAATTTTCGCCAAACCAGTATATATAAACTAATTTCTCTAAGTCTGGAAACTAAACTTCCATTCAGATCTAAGTGTCTGCTTTCAGTATCTCACAAAGGCTGCCTCTTCTGCATGGTTTTGCTAATAAAGCTCAGTCTGAGTCATTTGTTCCACCATCAATTTGTTCTTGTTCAGTCTCTAAGTCAGGTCCAACTCTTTGTGACTCATGGACTGCAGCCAGTCAGGATCCTCTATTCCTCCAGTATTTCCCAGAGTTTGCTGAAATTCATGTCTATTGAGTCCCTGATGCTATCTAACCATCTCATCCTCTGCCTCCCACTTCTCCCTTTGCCTTCAATCTTTCCTAGCATCGGGGTCTTTTCCAGTAAGTCAGCTCTTCGCATCAGGTGGCCAAAGTATTGGAGTTTCAGCTTCAGCAACAATCCTTCCAATGAATATTCAGCGTTGATTTCCTTTAGGATTGACTGGTCTGATCTCTCCATGAAGTCCAATGGACTCTCAAGAGTCTTCTCTAGCACCTACTGATCAGTATTTCAAAACTTCTTTTCCTATATCAAAGCTGCTCCTGGGCTTCCTTGTGCTTATATTCTAGTCCTCACCTGACTGCTCTGCAGTCAAGCTCTGAAAGCCTGGTTTGTAGACCCATGTGTTTGGGCAAATCATGTTACTGATCTGGCCTCAACTTCCTCATCTAAAGAAGGAAGAAACCCTCTACTTGCTTCATAGTGTTGCTCTGAGGATCAATTGAAATCATGAACAAGATGTAAAAATTATAAAGTGCAATAAAAACACAGGATAATATCACTGTTGCTATTATTCAACATTCCACACTTTAATTCATGAAAAAGTGCCCACAATGGACCATTATACAGTATAGGTTTGGTTCTTTTTTTTTTTTTCCTCAATAGTCTAGAAAAAATAATCCTGAAAAAAAAAAATTGGTTCTATAAAACTCTTCATTTAAAGTCATATTTGAGAATCATGGTACAATATGATTAAAAGCTTTACCTAAGGCAACATCAAAATACAGCTTCTCTTTCCTCTTTAAAAAAATGTTTGTATGTATGTGTGTGCTGTTGTTGTTGTTGTATATGTGTTTATGTACTTTGAAAACTAGTTTTCCTTATCATTTAATTAAGATAAGGTCACATGAAGCCTACTGCCCTTTCCTTTCATTGCACTATATCTGCTTTGGCAACTGTTTCTTAGATAGGCTGTTCTATGAACTTGAAACTTATTTCCCCCTCAGATAAGTGATCTTGTCCTTTTTATATTAAAACTTTGTCTCATTTCTGCTGAGAGCAGTTGCCCCAGGCAGTCAAATATGTTCCATGTGAACTTGCTTTCAAACTGAGTCACCTGTGGCAATGTGCCTTTATGGAGTCCATTAATAATTTTAAGTGCTTGCAGGGTAAATTTAAACCCATTCCTTTCCATCCTCCTCTTTTTCTTCATTCTCCCATCAACTATTCTTTCCCCTTTTCTTTCTCTTGATACATAACATACCTGCAAAACTGTCTCAAAAAAAACTTGGTATGAAATCAACATTTAAAAAATGTACTTCTCTATACTCATATGATACACCGATTCCATTGATTCTTCAGTCTAATGTGTCTCTACAAATTTGGCAACACTATCTAATCTGTTCTCACCTTGTGTCTACTGTGACTAATTACATTTGAAAATTCTCATTTTCATAGTGCAATACTTACATCTTCAACTCTTTCTCTTTTTTTCAACCATTTATCTTTTTTTTTTTTTTTACTTTACAACTCTTTCTTGAGAAATCTGGTTATCATAGAACATCTATTTAACGAGAAGCAACTAAGCTCAGAACACTATTTTCAGTGACTGCAAAACTGCAGCATGCAAGGCGATTTTTCACAAAAGCTAGGTGTAAAGACAGAACGTTCAGATTTCATAAGAGAATATTTTATTTTGAAAAATAAATCTTCACCAGATCCAATACATAAGTGTACAGAAAACAAGTAAGATGTTATTACACTTATATAGTGCTTTGAATCATCAAAAAAGAGCCCACTGATTACATTAGAAATAGTCAATAGTGCTGTAACACTGACAAAATGGCAGCTTCTGTGTAACTCAATCAGAAATTAGATTACAATTGAGATTTCATTTAAGGTGATTTTCATACATTTAGAATTTTACCAAGCAAAATAGGAAAAAAGGAACTTTGAAAGACTCCTTTAAGGATAACTATGAAACTTGAGAGTGTAAATATAACTGTCCTAGATCAGACTTTAAAAGGTAGCCATCTGACACCAAAAACAAAGGCAGCAAAAATAAAAAACTGAGACTACATTAAGCTAAAAAGCTATTTCACAGCAAAGGAAATCACAAACGAAATGAAAAGGCAACCTACCAAATAGGAGATGATATCTGCAAATCGTGTATCAGATAAGGGGTTAATAGTCAAAATATACAGAGAGCTCAAACAACTTAACAGTAAAACAACAAACCATTAAAAAATAGGCACAGGATTTGAACAGCTATTTTTTTTCCAAAGAAGGTGGAAACAGACAGAGATGGTCAACTAACACATGCAAAGGACTCAGTACCAAAAATGATCAGAGAAATACAAATCAAAGCCACAAAAAGATACTTCACACCCATCAGAATGACCATTCTCAAAAACACAAGAAACAACAAGTGTAGGTGAGAATAAATAAACATACATACATACACATAGACACATATGCTGGGATATTTTTCAGCCATGAAAAAGAAAGAAATCTTGCCATTTGAGACAAAGTTGATTAAGGGCATTATGCTAAGTGAAATCAGACAGAAAATGTTAAATACTTTATGATCTCACTTTTATGTGAAATCTTAAAAAAAAAAACAAGCTCATACATACATAGAACACAGAGGTGGTTACCACAGGCAGAGGACTGGGGGAGGACAAAATGGGTTAAGGGGGGTCAACAGGCACAAACTTCCGGTTATAAAATAAATAAGTCAAGGAGATGCAATGTACAGCATGGTGACTACAGTTAATAACAATGTGCTGCAAATTTGAAAGTTTCGTGGTATTGGAGAAGACTCTTGAGAGTCCCTTGGACTGCAAGGACATCCAACCAGTCCATCCTAAAGGAGATCAGCCCTGGGTGTTCTTTGGAAGGAATTATGCTGAAGCTGAAACTCCAGTACTTTGGCCACCTCATGAGAAGAGTTGACTCATTGGAAAAGACTCTGATGCTGGGAGGGATTGGGGGCAGGAGGAGAAGGGGACGACAGAGGATGAGATGGCTGGATGGCATCACCGACTCGGTGGTCGTAAGTTTGCGTGAACTCAGGGAGTTGGTGATGGACAGGGAGGCCTGGAGTGCTGCAATTCATGGGGTCACAAAGAGTTGGACACAACTGAGCGACTGAACTGAACTGAAGAGAAAAAATCTTAAAAGTTCTCATCATAAAGAAAAATTCTGTAAGGATGCACAGTAACAGATGTTAATTAGACTTCTAGTGGTGACACTTTTGCAATATATTCAAATGCTGAATTGCTGGGGGAGCCTGGTGGGCTGCCATCTATGGGGTCGCACAGAGTCGGACGCAACTGAAGCGACTTAGCAGCAGCAACAGTGTACCTCAGATTCCTATAGTGTTGTATGCCAATTATACCTTGACAAAACCCCAAAAAAATGTTCAATAACAGTTATTAGCTGTAAGAGATCATAAACTAAAAGGAAAACCTGAATTCCAACTACTTTAAGGTCTGCTAAAAATTACATACGACTGACATGTAGTTGTGGAAACTCATTTCAGGTTTTTTTTTTTTTTTTTTTTGGGCTGTGCTGACTCTGTTGCCACATGGACTTTTATCTAGTTGCAGAGAGCAGGGGAGCCTCTCTAGCTGCAGAGAGCAGGGGCTCCTCTCTAGCTGCAGAGAGCAGGGGCGCCTCTCTAGTTGCAGCGAGCAGGGGCGCCTCTCTAGCTGCAGAGAGCAGGGGCGCCTCTCTAGTTGCAGCGAGCAGGGGCGCCTCTCTAGCTGCAGAGAGCAGGGGCTCCTCTCTAGTTGCAGAGAGCAGGGGCTCCTCTCTAGCTGCAGAGAGCAGGGGCGCCTCTCTAGCTGCAGAGAGCAGGGGCTCCTCTCTAGTTGCAGAGAGCAGGGGCTCCTCTGTAGCTGCAGAGAGCAGGGGCACCTCTCTAGCTGCAGAGAGCAGGGGCGCCTCTCTAGCTGCAGAGAGCAGGGGCGCCTCTCTAGTTGCAGAGAGCAGGGGCTCCTCTGTAGTCAAAGTACACAGGCTTCTTACTGCAGTGGCTTCTCCTCTTGCAGAGTCCAGGCTCTAGAGAATGTGGCCTCAGCAGTTGTGGTTCACAGGCTCTAGAGCACAGGCTCAGTTGTGGCAGACGGGCTTAGTTGTTCTACTGCATCGCATGTGGGATCTTCCCAGACCAGGAATCAAACCCACATCTCCTGCATTGGCAGGCGGATTCTTTACCACTGAGCCACTAGGGATGTAATTTCTTAATTCAAAGAAAATCAATAGGTAGATTTGAGTTGGGAGTAGGTAGTCTATTTGAGTTGGAGATGAGGATTGTGTTGCTGGATTTGGAGTTTGGAGATGAGGGAAAGGAACTTCACAGAGGAATAATTTTTCCCTTATGACGTAAAGTAACCTGCTGCTGCTGCTGCTGCTAAGTCACTTCAGTCGTGTCCTGACTTCAAATAGCAGTGTCTTCCTTGAGATATTTGTATGTAAGTTGTAGACATAAGACACCAGTTCGATCCACGGGGCAGGAAAACTTCCTGGAGAAAGAAATGGCAACTCACTCCAGTAATTTTGCCTGGGAAATTCCATGGACAGAGGAGCCTGGCGGGCTACAGTCCATGAGGTCACAGAATCAGACACAACTTAGGAACTAAACAACAAGACATAAGACACCTTCCACAGGATGTTATCATTTTGTGACTGGAGCTCATCTCAAGTGCAAAAATAGCCAGCCTGCATCCCTAACAGGGCCCTTGAAAGTGTGCTATTTCAATTGATTCTGAATGGCTCATCTTCTGGTTCATTCTCTGTTCCCACTTCCCTACCCTACTCTACATATCATATATAAAAATAACAAAAGATAACACACAGTGTTTGCTAAGTGCCATGGACAATTCCAAGTATACTATTAATATATCAGGTAGGAACTGTGATTATATCCATTTTTCAGATAAAGAAGCTGAAGTATAGCGTGATCAGTAACTGGCCCAAGGTCACACATTCAGTGTTATGAACAAACAATACGCATAATTATGTTGACTCGAAAATATAATGAAATAAATTTGCTCTCTGTTAAAGATTGCTTTTTAATTCCATTCCAAATAGCACACTGTATTATTTTAGATTCATTCCCTTTAATTAAAGCAGCTTCCCTTTCACATTCATTCATAGTAAGATTTTACTACCTACATTAAACCCATCACCAGGTGCAAAGCACCCAGTTTTAATGAGGCCTTGGTTACTGTAAGGAATGTAGTGTACAAGGTAGAGGCACCTTTTCATAAATATTTCTTTCACAGAAGAAACAAAGGCATATTTCGAAAAAGAGTATTTGTGGATTTCAGTATAGACTATGTCTGACATAGGTATATTTATACACGACTTATAAACCATATTTAAGTATGCACTAGCAGAACAAAGCCTATTAATCCACAGTAAATAAACATGCACAGTTCTATTACAATACATGGAAGTCATCAAGCAGACAATTTTTTTTCATTGAACACTGAATCACTGTGTCCTGCCAGCAGCGTGGAATAAATTAATGTTTAATATTTAATACTGTATGATGGTAATACTGAACCAAATGTATATTTTAAATTTTATGTTATTTGACATTTCAATTTTAACTCAAAAGTATTTCTGAAAGAGTTGAAAATATGGGCCTGAAAGTAATAGTTTAAATTTAATAAGTGTACCTTGTTTTTGAATGCCACCTTATTGTCGTAGCATTTTATCCTTTAGTGATGATTCAAATCCAATTTCAGAAAAGATGAGGCATTACTAGCATTAAAGACATGACAATCTTCAAATAAAAGACATTCAAAAAATCAAAAAACATACAAAGGTCATCAAATGACCTATGGTATTTAAACAATTGTGTATGAAATGATCAGTTTAGAGATCAGATTTTTTTTTTAATGGTTAAATCTAAAGATAGATAAACACAAAACACATTATGAAAATATGACTTGACCTTAACAAGTGAAAACACTGTGCTTCACACCAGCAATTTTTCTTAAAATAGCAATAAAGACTAAAACAAGTCAGTTTACTATGGTCTAGCAGGAAAAACACATCATTTTCTCTTCCTATTAAGAAAGAAAGGGAAACGTTCTTTAAAATGAGTGGCATTTCATGCAGACAGGCACAAACCATAGCCTGTCACATGTACATCCAATCACAAGGAAAAACACAATGACTCTTTTTATATGAACCACAAAATACGTAGCAGTGAGGGGAATAAAGCTGTTGAAATTTCAATACCTACACATCTCCTTCTGTATCCAAATTTTTATCCAATAATATAATTCTGCTGCGTCCGCTCATTTCTCACATTCTCCTGTTATTACAGAGGACATTTAAATATAAAAATATTTCATGGGTTTAAGAAAATTTAAACCTGTGAACAAGAGAAGAATAATTATGAGCGCAGGAGCAGGGAAATGTGTAGGTGTGTTTGTGTATGTGTGTTTTCTTCTTAGAGTCCAAAATCTCTTTGGATTATTAGTGAAACTCAGACTGAATTTTAAAGCAAATACGTGGGAATGACAGCTAAAGTCCAACTTCATAATGTATAAGAATCCCCTGTTCTAAGCCATGACACACCTTGAGAATAGGGAATTTTTTTTTTTTTTTTTTTTTTTTACTTTTCACTATTTTACCAACAATTACCAACTATCTGATATGTGCCAGACATACTTCTGGGCATGTCCCATATAAGGCATACTCCCATAATTTACCTCATTTAATCTTTTAAAAAATGTTCATATTTCATATAATTTTTAAAGGTAGCTTTTCATTTATGGTCATTACAAAATGTTGGCTATATCCCCCACATTATACAATATATCCTTGGGCCAATTTTACATCCAATAGTTTGTACTTCCTACTCCACTACCCTTATATTGCTCCTTCACTGGTAACCACTAACTGGCTGTTTACTTGTGAATTTGCTTCTGTTTGTCATATTCACTAGTTTGTTGTACTGTTTAGATTCCAAGTAAGTGATATCATACAGCAGTTGTCTTTCTCTGTCCGACTTATATCCTTAGCATTATACCCTCCAAGTCCATCCAGGTTACTGCAAATGGCACACACAAAAAAATTATGGCTGAGTAACATGATACCACCCTTATAGCAGAAAGTGAAGAGGAACTAAAAGCCTCTTGATGAAAGTGAAAGAGGAGAGTGAAAAAGTTGGCTTAAAGCTCAACATTCAGAAAAAGAAGATCATGGCATCCGGTCCCATCACTTCATGGGAAATAGATGGGGAAACAGTGGAAACAGTGTCAGACTTTATTTTTCTGGGCTCCAAAATCATGGCAGATGGTAATTGCAGCAATGAAATTAAAAGACGCTTACTCCTTGGAAGAAAAGTTATGACCAACCTAGATAGCATATTCAAAAGCAGAGACATTACTTTGCCCGCTAACATCCATCTAGTCAAGGCTATGGTTTTTCCTTTGGTCATGTATGGATGTCAGAGTTGGACTGTGAAGAAGGCTGAGTGCCAAAGAATTGATGCTTTTGAACTGTGGTGTTGGAGAAGACTCTTGAGGGTCCCTTGGACTGCAAGGAGATCCAAGCAGTCCATTCTGCAGGAGATCAGCCCTGGGATTTCTTTGGAAGGAATGATGCTAAAGCTGAAACTCCAGTACTTTGGCCACCTCATAAGAAGAGTTGACTCATTGGAAAAGACTTTGATGCTGGGAGGGATTGGGGGCAGGAGGAGAAGGGGACGACTGAGGATGAGATGGCTGGATGGCATCACTGACTCGATGGACATCAATCTGAGTGAACTCCGGGAGTTGGTGATGGACAGGGAGGCCTGGCGTGCTGCGATTCATGGGGTCGCAAAGAGTCGGACACGACTGAGTGACTGAACTGAACTGAACTGAATATTCTATTGTATTGTAAACCACATCTTTATCCACTCATCTGTGGATAGACACTTAGTTTGCTTCTATATCTTGGAAATTGTAAGTAATTCTACTTTGAACTTTGGGGTGCATATACCTTTTTCAATTAGTGTTTTTTTTTTAATATATACCCAGGAGTATAGTTGCTGGGTCATATGGTAGTTCTATCTTTAGATTTTTGAGGAACCTCCATACTGTTTTCCACAGTGGCTGTACCAATGTCCATCACACCGATAGTGTACAAGGGTTCCCTTTTCTCCACATCCTTGCCGACAGGGAGGCCTGGCGTGCTGCGATTCATGGGGTTGCAAAGAGTCGGACACAACTGAGCGACTGAACTGAACTGAACTGAACTGCCAACATTTACTATTTGGTCTTTTTCTTTTCTTTTCCATTACAGCCATTTTGACAGCTGTGAAGTGATATCTCATTGTGACCTTGATTTGCATTTCCCTGATGACCTGGTGATTAGCAATGCTGAGCATCTATTCACGTTCTCTGTTGGCCATTTGCATTTTCTCTTTGGAAAAACATCTATTCAGTTCTTCTCATTTTTTAATCAAATTGTTTTGTTTTTCTGATGTTGAGTTGTATAAATTGTTTATATATGTTGGATATTAATCCCTACTCAGTTATATCATTTACAAATATCTTCTCCCATTCAGTAATATTTCCATTTTGTTGAATAACTCATTTAATCTTGACATAGTTCCTCCGATGGTGATTTTATTACCCTGTATTTCTGACGAAGAAACAAACTAAGAATATTAACTAATTTGCCCATTTTAGATAGAGCACAATTTCAACTCTGGGCCTCATTTCAGTAAATAATTTAATAATTTATTAAAAATAATAATAATTTCTTAGGACTTTCTGTATGTACCAGGCCCTCTGCTTAACTCAGCCACCACCCTACGAGCCCATCTCCGTCTAGCTTCTCCACAGCCCCAGTCCCTGACACCCAGCATGCTACCCAGCCCATATTAGGCTCTTTGTGAAGGTTCACTGAATTATTTGATTAAGTAAGTTCCTTAGCTCTACAAAATAAACATACATAGATATCTGGACCCACAGTGATATTATCTTAAAACACCCTGCCATTCAACCCCAAAATACATATTTTAGAAACAATTTTTAAGAAGAGTAATTATTTCACTGATTATGAGCATCCAGGAAACCCACATCAGATGGCAAATACCTGCCCTTCAAACTTACACAGAGAGGACATGTGGTGCAGGGTGACACATGCCACATGGTACACATTCCTTCAACCCAGTGAACAAATAAACCATCTCACAGCCATCTGACTATTTCAAGTGTGTGATTTGCATACCCAATTCTGTTACCAGCATCACATGGGCATAGTCTTCTTTTTCAAACTACCAGTCAAAATAACTGCCTATAACTTGGTAGTAAAAATGGGAAAAATTACTGATTTCTTTCTGAATTTCTCTATACTCCCTCAACAAATTTTGCCTTTTTATTCTAAAAGGAAAACGCCAATTCCTTTCAAAGGCGAGATCAAACCCAAAGGTTTGTGATAAATCTGAGTATTTAAATTTGAACATTTAAAAAATGTGTCTCAGAAAAAAATTATACTAGCCATTTATTCATGTCTTAAATGAAAAGTATGAGGTTGTAACTGGCTTAGACAATTATATTCCTCCTTGATAGATAGTACATAATTAATTTTTTAATCTCCAAATTACTAATTACTTTGATGTAAGAAGTCTTTATAACCAACAGACAGATATATCAAGCTTTCAATTTCTAAGTCATAGCCAAACAATCATTAGGAACACAAATAAATGCTTTGTTTTATTTTTTAACTTTATAACCTACATACAGGTAATGAAGAAACTCAGGTTAACAACACAATCCTCTGAGGGAGAGACAATCAGATGGAAACTTTTCCTGTTAGAAGTAAAACTCATTGTATCTTAACTAATTGCTCTTGTTTTATTCTGTCACTTGGATATTCACCTCCTTTTGAATTGGCATATAATTATTCTGGAGACAATAATTCAATACAATCATCTTTCCCAGGGCCCATTTTAAGTATCTTTTTGAACAAGCAGTAGAAGACAGCAACAAAGTATAAGCTATCATGGGGCTAAAAACTAACATCATTGCCTATTAAAAATAAATAAATAACTGCCCAGATTTGGCACAGGGACACTAAATAAGCACCACGGATAGGTCTTGACAGCCTGGGAAATATTCAGTGAGTACAGTCAAACAGTAAGTATTCATCTCAGTCACCAGCATGAAGATGAGCAAAACAGACAATAGCTCTGCGAGAAGTTGAGAGAGCAGGCAGGCAGGAAAAATCATTCAACGGGATAATCCTTGAAGACTGGCAGTTGTTCTGAGCTAGTTCAGAAAGAAGATGAAGCAATTAAAAAAGAAATCAAACACCTCCTCTCCAGTATATCTTTCACTTTGCTACCAGATGTGAAGCACAATTCCCATCATGTTCTTCTCCGACGCAAGAAGGTAGCAGCCTAATCTCTGACAATGATTTTCAAACCTTGCTTCCTGAAACTCCAGTTGTTCTGCTGAGCTGCCAGTGTGATAGCAACAGGGAAGAGGGAGCATCCAGGGAGGGTGGAAATCCAGTGTCTCTATCAAAAAGAGTTCAGAAAGGCTGACAAACTTGCCCAAGTAACTCCCATTTCCTCTTTCGAATACACTAGGATTTTCTTGTAAAAATGTGAGAAGAAAATTCTGCTGGTAAATAACAACTGAAAATGGTTGTCTTGTTACAGTGGGTTCCATCTTCTCTGGCTGGTCGCTGGGGACGTCCATAACGAGATGCTACCCCACCTTTCAACCCTGCTTTCTCACAACTTTCTTACCACTCTAGTCACTCCAGGCAACATGACTGGGCTCTACCCTTTCAATGCACACTACCTCTTTAGTCATTAACCCCATCGTCAAGAATGTCTTTTTGCTTGCCTTCAAATGCCTTGTTCCATTCAACAAATTCTAGACAATTTCTGTGGACAAAACGATTTCTTAGCCATGCCCCTACTTTTAAGTAATTTTCGATTTAACGGATAAGAAAATAGACAAAACAATTGACACAATATAAATCTAAGTAAAACTGATGCTACAAAGAAGCTCAAACTCCTACAACTTCTGAGGGAAAATGGGACAAAGCAATTTTTTTCCAGTATAATCAGAAAAGTAAGGATATGTTCACTGGCTCTTGATGGATGTGGATATGGAAAATATAGTGAAGAATAAAATCCCTCCATCATAAACATATAGCACACAAGCAGGTCAAAGCACTGGCTTCCCAGGTGGCTCGGTAGTAAAGAATTCATCTGCCAGTTCAGGGGATGCAGGTTCAATCCCTGGCTCGAGAAGATCCCCTGGAGAAGGAAATAGCAACCCACTCCAGTATTCTTGCCTGAAAAATCTAATGAACCGAGGAGCCTGGCAGACTACAGTCCACGGGGTTGCAAGAGTCAGACACGACTTAATGACTAAACAACAACAACAATATGTCAAAGTATCTAGTATATTCTGGGGAGTATATAACTGGAGTGCACTGTAGTACACTGATCTGGAAAGAAACCGTGGAATAAGTTCATTAAAGGCCTAGAATGCGTCAATAAAAATAACCTCTAATTTGACACAGCATTTTATAGTTCAGAAAATAGTAATTTAAAGAACAAAATATAATAATTTTAAGGAAAAAAATTTATGCTTTCATATAAAGTATTTCCATCAATCATCAGAGCAATCTGACCAAGTTAGCAAGGAAAAAATGATCAACCCTATTTTACAGATGAAAAAATTGAGTTCAGTGAGAACACTGCTATTTACTAAACATTCACTATGTAACAAGCCCTTTGCAAGGTAAATAGCAAACATAATGACCCTCTGAGATAAAGAATGATTATCACTCCAGTCTTACAATTAGGACAATGAGTTCAGAAAGGCTGACAAACTTGCCCAGGGAAATGTGACCACCAGGTGACAGACTGAAGACTGGACGGGACCATGCTCTGCCGTCTTGGGAGGCAGATCTTAGAGACTGCTGAGGAGGGCAGTAGTAAGATCCCACTGTTATTAAAAGGACTCTCAGAGTGTTTGAAAAGATAGGTTAGTGAAAAAAGAAAAAGATTATCATCAAAGTAGTCCAGAAGAGCGGAGAAGGCAATGGCACCCTACTCCAGTACTCTTGCCTGGAAAATCCCACGGACGGAGGAGCCTGGTGGGCTGCAGTCCATGGGATCACTAAGAGTCAGACACGACCAAGCGACTTCACTTTCACTTTTCACTTTCATGCACTGGAGAAGGAAATGGCAACCCACTCCAGTGTTCTTGCCTGGAGAATCCCAGGGACGGCGGAGCCTGGTGGGCTGCTGTCTATGGGGTCACACAGAGTTGGACACAACTGAAGCGACTTAGCAGCAGCAGCAGCAGCAGCCCAGATGAAAAGTCTGGGCCTGAAATACCACTGAAGCAGTTAGGATGGTGCAGCTGATGAATGTAAACATTAGTTGCATAGTAGAAGTGAAGCCAGAGGGTTTGACTGACCCCAGTCAGATACACCATGGTTACCCAAGTCCCATGACCTCCTCTTAAGGAGTTGCATTGATTTATCTTTGTCTAGATGCTCACCCCCATTCTTGTGAATACCACATAGGTAAGCATTTGAAACATTTTATCAAATCTAAAATGCCTGTGATTTTAAGATGCATTTTAAATTATGTAACAGAAACACGCTGTCAATTAATCTACAACATGCCATGGACTTTAAAAAGCACATTGATTTCAGATAAAACAAAATATGAAATGAGATCTGCATCTTAGCATTGATGAAACATGGTAACTTTTCTATATTTGTTCAATACAACTTTCTTCTCATACTTCAACAAGACAATGTATTTCAAAAAATAGTTTTTTTTAATGCAGTGCAGTGCTTTATAACCATTCTGTGGGGACTGCATGTACTGTCTTCATAAACACAGAACACACAGTCTGGACCAAATCCTTCTTAGTCCAAAACGTTTAAGGCCTTCTTAAACTTCTGAGATTTGAAATTTAACTGGCTGTTTCTCTTTACTTGTCAGAGACTCCAATGTAAACAGAGAATGTGAAAGTAAGCACTTACAAGGATGATGATATTCATGGTGATGGTGGTAGTCCTGGGGTGATGAGCCCAAAAATGCTAACTGCTATTTATTCAGTGCTTACGATGTTGCAAACACTCTGCATAGACTTTCTTGCTTAATTCTTGCAATTCTATGATACAGATAGTACCAGTAATCTTACTACTAGAAGAATGTCAGTTTCCAACTGATAATTTTGAAGAAATAAAAACCTAAAGGAGAGGGGTTTTTAAATCAAAAACCATATGAAGAGAAATATGCCTAAAAATTAATCCTGCCAGCTTTTGTTTATCCTGATTTTGTGAAACATTAACTCAACTCCAGTTAATCGTGCTTGCATGGTTCTTTATTGACAATGGATCAGACGGATGTTATTGGTCAGTATATATTTCTTTCTTCTTTTTTTTTTTTAAATTTTTAAAGAATAAACCCTCATTTCACAAATATGAGCCGGCAGAAAGAGACAAGATGACTCTAGAGAGCCTGCAATCCTCATTTTTAAAGAATACATCTTTCAAGGGCGATAGTTCTTGGTATATTCACATGTTCAGCAGGTCTCAATATAAACATGAAACAACAATGAAAAGTCAGCAAATCAGCAGGAGGAATAAACATGTCAGACACAGTATAGCATTCAGTGACCACCACATATCTTAATAAATCAGCTCACTGTCCAGCTTGTATAAGCCTTCTCCCGTGGGGGCATCTTGATAAACCAAAGAAGCAATACTCCCGCAGTGCTTGCTTTTTTAAGTAGGATTATGTGAAAGTACCTCAGAATCACTTCCATCCCCTCACATTGACAATCTTCCAGTTAATGAGAAAATGGATTTTCTTCTCCCAAAGTATTGGGTTTGAGAATCTTCTGCTCTGCATTAACTAATTCTTCACAAATGTTTTTAATACTTAAGGTCCAGATATTTGCTATTTATAAAAACACAGATACAACTGATTCACCTCCTTATTTTAAGCTTGTTCCTCAAGACACCACTAACTTCTCAGCTCTCTCGCATGCTGAAAACCTATTTCAAAAGAGAATCATGCAAACTCCCCAAACAACTGTTCCATGTTAGTCATCCTTAATACTCATCTAATAAATATGGTTTTTTTTGGCTCACCAGTATCAAAGCTTATGATTCCTAAAAAGTTTGGCAATTTTTAAAGGGCAGGGAGAGAACTCTACTGGAAATGCCATGCCTTTCCCTTCACATCCCTTCTTTTTAACATCAGGCAATGTTATATACCTCCTGTCAGGACCAGATCAAATCTCATTTCCAACCTGCCATAACAGAATTAACAGTTCTTCCTTCCATACTTCCAAACTATTTGTTCATACTACTATCAGAGGACTAATAAAATGATTATAGTAAGTTGTTTATATTCCAGATAATGAAGTCTATGAAGACAGAAAACATAATTTATTCATTTTTATATGTCCAAAATGTACCTGATTCAGGGGCAGTTACTAAATAAAATTTTTGAGTAATTTGATCAATGTGACTCAAAATCTTTAGCAGTAATTTTAAGGAACATATTATAACATAGTCGTTGAAACAACGAGAAAGAAAAAATCTCTTTTTAAGTAGTAAAAATTCAAAATGGAGTATGAAGCCAAGTAAAAAATTTAAATTGCAGAAACTAATATTTTTCTTTTCTCATTCATTTCCCATGGTTTCTTAATTCTCTTCCATTAAACATCTTTTAGGGCAATTTATATTTATGAATGGTCAAGGCTGTATATTGTCACCCTGCTTATTTAACTTATATGCAGAGTACATCATGAGAAATGCTGGACTGGAAGAAGCACAAGCTGGAATCAAGATTGCTGGGAGAAATATCAATAACCTCAGATATGCAGATGACACCACCCTTATGGCAGAAAGTGAAGAGGAACTAAACAGCCTCTTGATGAAAGTGAAAGTGGAGAGTGAAAAAGTTGGTTTAAAGCTCAACATTCAGAAAACGAAGATCATGGCATCCAGTCCCGTCACTTCATGGCAAATAGATGAGGAAACAGTGGAACAGTATCAGACTTTATTTTTCTGGGCTCCAAAATCACTGCAGATGGTGACTGCAGCCATGAAATTAAAAGACACTCCTTGGAAGAAAAGTTATGACCAACCTAGATAGCATATTCAAAAGCAGAGACATTACTTTGCCAACAAAGGTCTGTCTAGTCAAGGCTATGGTTTTTCCAGTGGTCATGTATGGATGTGAGAGTTGGACTGTGAAGAAAGCTGAGCGCCGAAGAATTGATACTTTTGAACTGTGGTGTTGGAGAAGACTCTTGAGAGTCCCTTGGACTGCAAGGAGATCCAACCAGTCCATCCTAAAGGAGATCAGCCCTGGGATTTCTTTGGAGGGAATGATGCTAAAGCTGAAACTCCAGTACTCTGGCCACCTCATGTAAAGAGTTGACTTAGTGGAAAAGACTCTGATGCTGGGAGGGATTGGGGGCAGGAGAAGGGGGCGACAGAGGATGAGATGGCTGGATGGCATCACTGACTCAATGGATGTGAGTCTGAGTGAACTCCGGGAGTTTGTGATGGACAGGGAGGCCTGGCATGCTGTGATTCATGGGGTCGCAAAGAGTCGGACACGACTGAGTGACTGAACTGAACTGATATCTAGTTTCATGAACCTGACAAATGTCTTGCCCCAAAGATACATACAGAATATAAACTCAGTACTGAATAATATAAAATTCACTTTGCAACTTTTTGTCAGAATATTTGCCTGCATTTTAAAGATGAAACAGAGCAATATTAAAATATATTTGCATGGCATGAATACAAATCAGCCTAGTGATAGCTGAGTATATGCTTGGCCCAAAGAAAAAGATGGACCACAACTATAAGTACAGCCTAGATAATCTAAAAAGTAATAATCATATCTTAACATATGAACTGAAGTTTTATCAATTGGGAGAATACCTATAAAATGCTCTTCTGAGCCCAATTCTAAAGAGAGAAAAAATATGGTTTATGTTATTTAATTATTCCATGTCCATAGCAAACCTCTAAAATCTAACATGAATAATGCTTTGGGGAAACATTTTCAAATTTTCATTTGAACATACTCAACTTCATATTTCTCAAATACCAGCAAACCATTCTTGGCACATAGAAGCAGAGAGATCTTGTCAAAGATAACGCTTTTAAGCCATCCCTAATTCTCCCCACCATCCAACTAGACATTATGCCCATATATGCTCAGACCACTTTTTCTGCATCTCTCTTACAACCCTTTAGACATCCTCCCTGGAATGCAACCCACAGACAGGGACCACATCTTAGTTATCTGAGCGCAGACATGTATGCTCAACAACACTTGCTGAATGGAAAGTAGGCTTTTAGCCAACCTTAATTTCAGTTCTTCACTTCAATAGACGTCTACTCCCAGACCAGGCTTAGAGTTCTTCCTCATTCTTCTGTGAGTCTCTAAAAAAGAAGGTCCTTTCTTTCCCTATGAGCAGTAAGAGAAGGCAGCCTTGCATAGTCACCATTCCCAGGTGTGGAGTCGTGTAAAATGATACACATTAAGATTTCTCTCCAGATTTCTTTTGGGTTTTGGAAGATCCTGTTTCCCTATTATTTCTTGCATATTTTATCACAGTATCAGTTATCAGCTGGAAATCATATCACTGTTCTTAAAATGATCCAAGCTCTAATTAACATCACCATTGCCTTAATAAATTCATTACTCTGAAGTAGTTGAGAATTTGTAGGCTCTCACTACTAAATTAGCATCAATAAAGACCAACAAGTTTATGTGACCAAACTTAACTAATAAACAAAATCTTCCCTTTATCTATCCCACTAAATGCCAGTAATCCCACTGTACCCTTATCTAGAGCCTACCATTTGAGACCCAGGGTTAGATCCTGAAGTTTCACAGTTTTCTCTGCTCACTGTTTGAATGGTATCATTACTCTTTCCAGATCTGCCACCATACTTAGTAGATCTACTGAAAAATGTAACTATAACCAATATTAATAAATCGATAAATATTGAATTGAATGACCCCTATATTATCACTGGCTTCCCTGGTAGCTCAGACAGTAAAGAATCTCCTGCAATGCAGGAGACCTGGGTTGGGAAGATCCCCTGGAGAAGGACATGGCAACCAATTCTAGTATTCTTGCCTGGAGAATTTCATGGACTGAAAAGCCTGGCAGACTATAGTCCATGAGGTTGCAAAGAATCAGACACAACTGAGCAGCTAACATTTCATTTCTTATTATCACTATAAGAATTAGTTTAATACTGCAATGTTACAATATTGCTTGTTTTGATTTTTTGGCAGCGAGGCATGCGGGATCTTAGCTCTCCAACCTGGGATCAAACCTGCATCTCCTGCCTTGGAAGACGAAGTCTTAACCACTGGACCACCAGGGAAGTCCTAATGTTGTGATGCCGATATATCCTTATTTTCTAGATCAGGAAACTGAGGCTTATAAGTTAAATAGCTGGTGGCAAGTAATGGAGCCAGAATTAGAATCCAGATCTAATTTATAAATTAATAGTCTCTCTCCCATACTGCAGTACGACTCTTGCATTTATTCTGACAAGTATTATTCTTGAATGACCCTAATGGCGTTGGCTTAACACTTCTAGTATGTTATTTGTAAAACGGAATTCTGACACAGCAGACAGCAGGGGAGCGAGGCTGAGACTGGCCCTCTATACTGTCAGAGATGAGCTGTGTTCCCATGGGATGTGACGGTCTCTCAGGCTGCCTGCATCTGTGGTGAGACATTTCATTTCACAGAGTTTATGGGCTAGTCAATAAAATTTGGATGAATTTATACCGGATGGAAGGACTCTCAACCTGAATCAGTGAAAAACCAGAGCTGTAGAATTTTCTTAAAGTTGTGTTGCTTTCAATTATATGCAGTAAGTTAGCAATTTTAAGACAGGAAATAATCATGTGCATTTGGAAAACAGAGTCCACAGCATCCAGCAGTAGTGGCTTAAAGCAGGAGTTTTTGTTGTTGAGTTGATAAATCATGTCTGACTCTTTGCAACCCCAAGACAGTAGCCCGCCAGGCTCCCCTGTCCATGGGATCTCCTAGGCAAGAATACTGGAGTGGTTTGCCATTTTCGTCTTCAGAGAAGTACCAGAATAAAACACTGGACTGAATGTCAGCGTTATGCTCACATCAGTGTTTTTCACTATATGACTCCACTCTTAGAAAAGCCAGTTATTGTAAGATCCCAGATGCGAAACTTAGAATACTGAAACTAAGGGGAGACTACATCACAGGTTTGTAAAATTCAGACAATACTGAAGTAATCAACTGCAGGAATCACAGAAACTGTAAAATAAGTACGTTATTATTTTAAGCCACTAAATTTGTAGCAGTTTGTCACCCACAACAGAGAACTAATCAAGACACAGAGGGAGATACTTCTTATGCGGTTTAAAAGAAAAAAATGTTGCCAGTAAAGCAGGCTTTTCCAGAACACCAGGGCTAGGCAGAGCTGTCTGTCTGTTGTACAGACCACAGAGTCACTTCTTAGTTCAGTGAGTAAGGCCGCCCTGTGTTCCTTCCTGATACCACTCTAGGCTAGCAACTTCAGCCCTAAAGCATGACCAAATGCAGATCACAGACCTCACAACAGTCCTTACAAGCACTGCTGGGAGCATGCAACCCACTGTGCTTTGAGCAGAGCCCTATTCCTTCCTGAAGAGACCCTTCTCCCTTGGCTCTAAGTGGCCCCAGGAGACGTGGCTCACAACAATCCTGTGGGAGCCATTAAAACCAGGAGGGGAGACTGCCGTCACCAGGCCTTACTCACGAGCATGGGCTTCTAGTCTACAACTGAAGGAGGGTACGACACTAAGGCAGGCTCTTGATTTCTACAGTATATTTAACATTCAATTCAAATATGCAGAATAGTGAACACGCCAAAGCAAACACACCGTATGGAGAGAAAAACACAGTATGCTATCATGGAAAAGATACTATAAGAAGTCTGAAGTGGGGATTCCCTGGTGCTCCAGTGGCTAGGAGTCCACCATGCAATGCAAAGGACATAGGTTCAATCCCTGATCAGGGAACTGAGATCCCACAAGCCACAAGGCAACCAAACTCATGTGCTGCAACTGCTGAGACCGCAGGCCACAACTAGGAGAGTCAGTGCACTCCAGCGAAAAGATCTCGCCAGACACAACTGAGACCCAACTCAGTCAAATTAATTAAATTGAATACAATTTTTAATTTTTTTTTAAATAGGAAGAAGGAAGTCTGAAGTGCTCTGCCAGCAGCAGCCCTGCCCTTGGAACATCGCACAGCCACCTATGAGAGGCTTATGACACTCCAGGTATCTTCCAGGTCTAACAGTTCCTACATTCTTCGGTCTTAACCTAAGAATGTTTTAGTTCAACAATTTTAGTAACAAGCACCTACTACCTTAGGAAAAGAAGTGTACTAAGACATCAGGAAAACAACTATTCGATTTGCTAAGAGTACTTATTCTCAGTAACTAAGATTAGCAGGCAAGGCTCTGAGTTTTAGCACACATTGTATTCTCAGCATTTGAGAGTCCAATCTTTCTTTTTTTAATTTTTCTTTTTATATAGATTTATTAATTTTAATTGGAGGTTAATTACTTTACAATATTGTATTGGTTTTGCCATATATTAACATGAATCCGCCACAGGTATACACGTGTTCCCCATCCTGAACCGCCCTCCCTCCTCCCTCCCCGTACCATCCCTCTGGATCGTCCCAGTGCACCAGCCCCAAGCATCCAGTATCCAGTAGAGTCTAGTCTTATTAAATGTCAACCCATACATCAAGGCTGCAAAGACAAAGGCCATTCAAATCCTCTCCTGGTGGTTTAGATGTTAAAGAATCTGCCTGCAATGCAGGAGACCTGGCTTTAATTCCTGGGTTGGGAAGATTCCCTGGAGGAGGAAGGCATGGCAACCCACACCTGTATTCTTGCCTGGAGAATACCCATGGACAGAGGAGCTGGGTGAGCTATAGTTCATGGGGTCTCAAAGACTCGGACGCGACTGAGCGACTGAGAACAGAACAACAAGATAACCTCCAGCTAACAGACAGATAGATATTTGTTACTTCACTTGAAGTTTAGCATTCAGAAGTCATGATTTCATGTACAGTTTCTTATTATGAATACAACTCTGTGAAGTACTGACATTTTATATGCAAGCTGTGAGTAGTGTTGGTTTATTATTATAGCCAGGTAGTCCCAAAACAGGCATAAATTAAAGTATTGTGTTATAAAGCCTACCAAGTAACTAAGATCAAAGGAATACACATGCTATTTCCACGCTTCTTCTGGCATATGTCAACACAAAAGAGCCAGTGAGGAAAATAACTTTAGCTGAAAGTCCTACTCTGCCAGATCAAGAAAAAGAGAGTGAATCCATCTATTTTCCATAGTTTATTTTCTGTCACTAGTAGTCTTTGTCGTCCATTAAAACTGGTTAAATATTCTACCTAATTCTTTGGCAATTCTCTGCTATAGCTTGATATTTTATATTTGGACTATATGTTTCAGTTTCTATTCTCACTCCAGTTTACAGAGAAGTAAAAAGCAGTGTGCTTGCAGTGGAAGCTGGTATTAAACTGACCCCTGCTGGCCTCATCTTTTCTGCATTTGTCAGATGCGACAACACCCAGCTGCATCCTAGAGTTGAAACTGCATTTGATCAGATTCCCATACCAAACACAGGACAGTGGAAAAATATGGCTACTCCTGCAATTGTGAGTAGAAAGATGCTTTCTTCAGTTTGGCTCTTTTATTTGCAAAGACCCAGCAACTAACATCACCCTAGTATTCCATAGCAGTGTTTCCTAGAATCTACCGATTTATTCCACAAATCTATTTATCTAACAAACACTTACATATTTCTGAAAGAACAGAAAAGCAGAGCTACACAGAAATATAGCACCTGCCCTCTGGGTACTCACAAGCGCTTAGCAGTCATTAAAAAGATACATTTGAGAATTAAATTCTAGCATATGATTGGATACCATAAAAGTGAGAAGGAAGCAGGGCTACCTTACCATATACACTGGGCCAGCCTGAATCACGGGTCTGAGTTAACTCAAGATTCTTTACTGAACAAGCCCAGGAAAATGTTATCTCTTTCTTCTTTAGGAACCTACTGTACTTTATGAATAACAATGGATTCCATTTAAAAATTAATGATCTCCTATGCCTGGGACTGTGGCTGGCTGCTTTCCAAACACTATCACATTCACCTTACTTGCAACACTATGAATTAGTTATTTTATGATTAGTTTATGGATAGTGAAAGCTCTGTCATACTATACTACAATGTTTCTGTTTTAAACAGATGTTTCTCCTCTACAAGAAAATTGAGCATCTTCAGCATAGGGGATTATGCTATTGTCATTTCTGTATCCCCAGAACTGAATACATCTCCAGTACCTGGCGTATAGTATGCAACCCAAAAATGTCTGCATAATATATGAGTGGAGACAACACTGAACAAATGTGAATTTTAAATGCATACGATGAGCACAACCTGTGCTTAAGTGTTAAGGAAGCAGTGGAAGAAAAAGTTTTGATTCCTGAATATAGTCACCCATACTCAACTGTGGCAAGAAAAGAAGAAATTCCCAAGACATGAGTTAAACAGAAGGCTATGGAAACACAGCTTAACACTATCTAGCTATAAAAACCAAATAGGAAAAGGACTCGAACATCAGAGGATGATGAAATACATGGGTGCTGGACTTTATTAGAACCTGAAACCTATTAAGAAAAGGGGAAAAGAAAAAAAAAAAAAAGAAGAAAACCACGAAAAGAAGGAATCATGAAAAGAAGAAAGGAAAACATGAAAACAAATACAATGTAGAGATTCAAAAACTACATCAGGTTCCCAAGAAGTTAATGTATTTTTCTTTTCCTACCTCCTCTTACTTTTCAACATCCCTTTTCTTGCCACTTAGGGACAGATGAAGATAAATGAAGTACAGTGGTTAAACTTCTTTGTTTGGATACAAATGATCTTGTGTATCAACATTATTGTTATGTAAGCACTTTTAATACTGCTTCTAGCAGATGAGACTTCTGTTTCAACATATGTTATGGGGAAAACGGAAGAAATGTATTCATGACTAAATTAACTAAACAGTCAACAAAAACTGCCTGGAAAATATTATACATGAATCTGGTTTGTTATGGTTGCTAACAATTTAAGGTAAAACTGAGGGTGAATCTCTTTCCCCAAACAGGAACAAATAAGCCTAGATTCATTGTCAATACTTGCTATGCCATCCTGCTGCTGCTGCTGCTGCTAAGTCGCTTCAGTCGCGTCCGACTCTGTGCAACCCCAGAGACGACAGCCCACCAAGGCTCCCCCGTCCGTGGGATTCTCCAGGCAAGAACACTGGAGTGGGTTGCCATTGCCTTCTCCAGCTATGCCATCCTACCCTACACCAAACCACTACAGTAAAATCATTTCTTAAGAAGAACTGGAATTTAATCCCCTCTTGCTGCACCTTCCCTGGTACAGTAAAACAGACAGAAGAAATAGGGTTTTTCTACTCAACAACAATGCAGAATACAAAGACTATAAAGCAGTGGTCTGGCTTATGGGTCCTGGATTCAGACTGAAGGGCCACAACTGTAATCATGGGCAAGTCCCCTACTTTTCTAAATCAAATATAATAAGATTATCTTTGTAAAACCAAACTATCACATGCAAAGAGCTTAGTATACGACATGGCAGGTAAATGTTCAATAAGCATAGGCTATAACTGTTATTACAACTCCTACATTACTTCCCTCCTAAAGTCTTGCCTTTGATTTTCAACTTGAAGAAAGAGATAGGACCTCAGAATCCTCACTCTGGCTAAGCTGGGTTTTAAATGTGTTAGAGGTTTTAAATGTGTTTTATGTCCATCTCACCCTCCCTCTCCCCTTCTTGTCAATAATCAGCACTTCAGGAAATGCTCCCCTGCTCACATACAACTGAAGTTCCCGTTCACATGTATTTATGATTATGTCTTTTTTTTTTTTTTTTTGGTAACTAGAGGTCTCAAATTAAACAATTTGATCCAAACTGCAATATTCTGCCCCATTGGTCCCTAAATGACACCAGCTTCTGCAAGACCAGAACATAAAATTGCCATACCTATGACATCAAAAGCACAAACAAGCTCATTGGTACATAGAGCCTACAGCACTCACAGAAATCTACAAGGATCCCTACTTGCCATATCTCTAGGGTTTATATCTCCCACTTTTCACACTGTCCAGTCATAAACAAAGACCAGGGGACATTCCAGGTTTCAGACTCCATGACAATTATGATTATACATAACCTCAAATACACCATTCACAACAGTCCAGTTTCTAACAATTGATTAAAAATAACAAAAGGAGGTATTTGCATCAGATTAATGTTAAGCATTTACATTTAGCATATCAATAATTAAATAAAATAGCAAACCAACCAGTAGAAAAATTAAACATAAACTACTCTGGAAGAAAAAGACTGTATGCTATAGTTTCATTACTGACTGTAGAACATTACCAGTTTCATCTCCAACCTAGAAATCTTATTCTATATATGTATTTATAAATGTATGCATATATGTGGGCTTCCCTGATGGCTCAGAGGGGAAAGAATCCACCTGCAATGCAGGAGACACAGGAGATGCTGGTTCGATCCCTGGGTAGGGAAGATGCCCTACAGGAGGAAATGGCAACCCAATCCAGTATTCTTGCCTGAGAAAGCTTAGGCACAGAGGAACCTGGCGGGCTATAGTCCAAAGGGGCACAAAGAGTCAGATACTAATGAGCAAGTAAGCACACACACACACATATATATGTAAAAAAAATATGAGCATGTATCATATACATAACATATAATATATATATATATATTTGTATATATATATATATACAAATGTTGGAACCAGCAGTAACCCTATTGGTTTCCTTGTTAATAAGTTAATAAATCATTGACACACTTTAGTCTGCATTTCTATGACTCAAGTTCTAACTTCTTGAAAATTATTCCTTGATATTATACTTTCTTTGCAGATCTAACAGTGTACACAAATCTACCCTCCCAATGACCTTGATCTCAAACAGGTCTTTTACAAAATAATTCAAGTAAAGTGCTGAGTACAGTTCAGAGCACATAGAAAATGCTCAGTAAATGTGTTCACAGCTGCTAGTAGTTGGCAGGGATTTTACGTGTCTACAAGTGGCCATAGAATCACCAACAGGAATTCAAAGCAAGAATCGAGGATGACCCAGGTCACCCTCAGTTACATGGAAGAATTCAGTTACAGGGAAGTCTCCCTCAGTTGAGGCCATTTGCAAATATTATGGATAGAGAAAGCCACTCTGTTCAAAATAATTCCCCAACTATCAATGTAGATGATGAGAATCACTTGGGTGTTTATCACAATAGGTATGTGGGCCTATGGGGAGAAAACAGTGATAACTTAATAAAATTAAGTACACTGATCTTAAAGAACCCATCTCCTTGGTGACCAAAAGGATGTTCTTCCATACTTAAAGGGGATACTTGAACAATATTCAAAACTTCAGTGATTGACACGGTTCTAGAAGAAAAGGCAACAGAGTAAAGTTAACTATACTGGTGTGTGAGCAGAGAGGAAGCTCGTCAAGGGAGGGAGCAAAAGCTCCCAGAAAGCAAAAGTATAGTTAATTTCTTAAATTATAAACTCCATAGGTATGACTTTTCTACAGGAAGTTTCTTCACAAATGAAGTGCACCTGTAAAAACAAAACCTTGTCTAAATTAAAAATGGACTTATAAGAAACTTCAAGACTTGACTTTGACTTTAACTCAGGGGGTGAGAATTTCAGACACATCAACACACTATGAAGCCCATAGCCATCGGATGCCCTTCATTCCACTGCTTTTCTTTCAAGTGTCTGGAGCTCAGTTTTCATACTATCAATAAGCAATACCAGGACTATCTCAACAGAAGGAACCAACGTACACAAGCCCCACAAAATAAAGAAGGAAAACCCTGCAGCATTCTTTTTCCCAAGTTTATCTTTTCCTTTGTCCAGATTGGGGGGTGGGGGGAAGCTAGCTTTATTCTGAAATAAAAACATGTGAGCTGCACAATTTTCATAATTTACCAACCTGACATCTTAATCAATTATCCTATCACCAAATACAGAACAGCTGAAAGAAAAGTTATAATAAATCTCTGATTTATTTATTTATAAATAAGTATATTATTTATATTTATTATATATACTTCTTTTCAGACAGGCAGTTTTCCACATTAAAAAATATCTAATTTCCCCTGTTTAAAAAATTAGACTATTTGTTACCTCACAATGATTCAATTAAGAAAGCTTTTAAGTACAACAGAAAATATGGAAATTAATAAAGCGATTTTAATGAAAAGAAAGAAAGCTTTGAGAATACTGGTGTTTCTATATCCTACAGAATGTTGATGATATGGTCAAAATGAGCATCAGCTATAAATAATGTGTACAGCTTGCTAACAAATTACAAAAATGTTCCCCTTTGGTTTCTTTTCTGACTACTTGTAAAATAATATTCACACACAAATTTACAATTCAAATTCGATGTCTTATGAGTACATTTTGCAGATCATGCTCTGAGAAGGGAGACAGTAAGCTGACAGTTGCACAGAAAGTATAATCTGCTCCTGGCATTTAGCCAGAAACACTAGACCAAATGTTTAGAGACCACGAGGCATCTAACAAGCCCAGGGCAGCATCTGGACTCCTCAGTACTAGTTGTTGCTATTTATATTTGGACCTCCAAATAAAGGGATAAATACATCTGAAATTCACGCAAATTAAAATGTATTTATTTTACTTATAGGAGACAGAAAAGGAAGCAACTTGAAGGCCCTTCGGGAACATTTGCAACAGCACTGACAAGAAGTCCCAGTGATTTCAGCAACACTAATAAACATATGTCTGCACCTATGTTCAGCTGTAATTTACACATTAAGTATAAGCCTTTATTTTCATACTTGAGAAAACATGCCAAGTATTCACTATTTATTATCACAGTTAACTTGCAGAATGAGAAAGCTAATTATCATAGAAAGAAGAAAATATTGGTCTTGGGAAAAAAATGAATTTGATTATCATACAGGTAGGTCGTAAAGGAGTCATGACAACCTCCCACAACTAATCCAGTATGTCTGGACCTTGAACTTGCTATAACTGTCACATACTGAGCAGACATGATCTCTATATGGGCAAATGTAAGGCTAATAAAAATCCGCTCCAACATACAAGTCACTCCAGCACACTACAATGTAATTTTTGCAGCTATGTGCTGTAATACACCACATGACACAGCGAAAGGTATGACAATTACATCTTTCTTAAAGCACTGTGAGCAGGTATTGTCAACCTACTTCTTGAGATCATTCAGGGGTTAAAAGGTCTCGCAGAACTAGCAGTCTGCATTCTTATCAGGGACTGAGCAAAGACAGAGGGAGATCAGGCAGGGGTGAGGGGAACTGAAAAATGTAAGGGAAGAAGTCAAGAGACAACCATCTTCAAGAAAATAAATTTAGCTGGCGTGAAGACTGAAGCATGAGTTGAGAAAACCTGCAGATAAAATCGAGGAGGATTGCACACAACAACAATCTAGCTGCCACAGTGGGTAAAATACCTTTCTCACTGCATCTATAGTAGGAATGCCCACTGCAGACAAACCAGATCACATCTGATACTGATTTTATACTTGGTGGCAACTATAAGGCCAACCTGCAGCTCCTCACCAGGAATGGAGTGTGAATCCCTAAACGACATCATATCACCCCCTCAAGACAGTGATGGGGCCACAGTCTTATAGGTAACCTCATCAAGAGTCTCAGAACTAGCAGTCCACTTCTGAGCTATGTTGATTGCCATTTTGTACAACAAATCATTCACCTGTACACATACTATGTACTTTCGTATTTACTAATGGTTCATTGGCACCTCAGAGTGCTTCCAAAAGGCTACTTTAATATAAATGTGGTCAAAGTAAATTTTTTATTAAACTGTGAGTTATATTAAGCCATTATCTGAAGGTGAGTTTAAAAAAACTACAGGACTGTGAGGTCAAAATAATATAACATAGTATAATGTGGGCATTGTTGTTGTTTAGCTGCGAAGTGGTGTCCGACATTTTGCAACCCCGTGGACTGTAGCCCGCCGGGCTCCTCTGTCCATGGAATTTCCCAGGCAAGAATACTGCAGTGTGTTGCCATTTCCCTCTCCAGGGGCAGATGCCCATGTATTTCTCTTTTGAGGATATAGGACACTTTAAGGCTCTCCAACTGGTGAGGCCACGCTGGTATGTCTTCTAGCATACACAGTGGAACAACCCACAGTAGCCTCAGGAGGGAAGTGTCTCTTCCAGGACTCAAGGCTAATCCCTTTGCTTTCACCTCAGAAATCTCACTTCATCACCAGTGACCATCTACCCCACTTACCTTTAAATATGCATCCAAGCTCAAATCTCTTTAAAACAACAAACCAATGAACCAAAACATTGCATTCCCTTTTTAACTACCATCCTATTTATTTTTATTTGTAGCCAAAATTCGTAAAAAGATTCAGCATTCATCACTCTAACCACTAAAGGATTCTTTACCGTTGAAATCAATTAACACTTTTTAGTCTTCATCACAATTGACTTCTCTACTGCATGAGACTGTGGACTTCAATCTTGAAATGTCTTTTTCTCCCATGGTTTCTATGACTTTTTTCTCTAGATTTTCCTCTGCCTTTTCCTCTCAATCAGTCACCATACCTGGCTTCTCTTTCTTTTCAGCTAGTCTCTTAAATGGGAGCTTCCCTGTTGGCTCAGCAGGTGAAGAATCTGCCTGGAATGCAATGGATCTCCTGCAATGCAAGAGTTGCAAGAGATGTGGGTTTGATTCCTGGGTTGGGAAGATTCCCCTGGAGCAGGAAATGGCAACCCACTCCAGGATTCTTGCCTGGAAAAGCCCATGGACAGAAAAGTCCAGCAGGCTACAGTCCATAGAGCTGAGGAGCTGGAAGACTGAACACACATGCAATCAGCCTCGCAAATATTCCTGCTCCACAGAGTTCCACCCATATGCTTACTGTTTTCGTTGTTTCCACCATGTCCCTGCAGTATTTGTACCTCCGCAGAATAAGCAATCCTCTCTATATTTATGAGAATATATACTATATTCTCAAGTCTCAATTTCCTACCCAAACTGTTCTTGAGATTCAGCTGCATATATCCAGTTTCCTGACAAATACATCCACCCAGATATCCCACAAACATCTCACACTCAACATATCCAAAGTGAAATTCATGATCTATATAGGCAACTCCCTCTCCACTTCCTCTCTCTCCTATTCTCAACTCCCCAGGCTGTATTCATTGTCTTTCTAGGGCACTACCACTCTCTCCCCAGTGTGCCACGTTAGAAACCTGGGCATCCTCACTCCTTTCTTTCTAACCCGCACAGTGGGCAGCTTCCAAGTGCTAGCAATTCCACCTTCTCAAAATATTCCCATTCCTTCCCTCTTCCCTTCTCATGGCCATAGTTACCACTGCCACAGTACAGGACCACATCATTTCTTGACCTGGTAACTAGCAGTCTTCTGGTCTCAGCTTTACTCTCTTCCCATCATCCTCCAAACTGAGACAGAAAGAGCTTCTGAAGCACACATCTCACCTACCAAATCCCATTTCCCTTGTCAACTTAAATGGGGACTTCCTTGGTGGTCCAGCAGATAAGAACCTGCCTTCTAAGGCAGGGAACATGGGTTAGATCCCTGGACAGGGAACTAAGATCCCATATGCCTATGGCACAACCAACCCCATGTGCTACAACTAAAGAGCCTGCAAGCTCTAGCAAGAAGCCTGTGCGCCACGACAAAAGAAATCTGCAAGCCCCACAACCAGAGAAAGCCCATGTGCCACAACGAAGACCCAGGCCAGCTAAAAAGAAAAGAATATGTATATACAGATGTTTTCCTTCAGGACAAGGCCCAACGCCTTGGCTCCAGCCTATCCTCAGCCTCATTTCTAAGCAAGTTCCTACATCCTGCCCATGCTGAACTATTTAGCAGTTTCCTGAAAACAGCATCTTTTATATCTGTGCCTTGACATATACTGCTTCTCTGACTGACAACTTTTGTCCCAAATTTACCTAGCTGCAAAGACTTTTCCATGGAGAAGGAAATGGCAGACCACTCCAGTATTCTTGCCTAGAAAATCCCATGGACAGAGGAACCTGGTGGGCTGCAGTCCATAGGCTGCAGAGTCAGGCACGACGGAGCAACTAACACTGAACACTGAAAGGCTTTCCTATAGCCCCCCCAGGCTCCTACAGCCTGGGGGTAATGCCCTTCCCATGTGCTCTAAGGGCAGGAGCCCCCTGTGAATAGTAGGCAGTACTGTGACTCTCATATTTGAAGAAATAAACCAATAGTTTATATGACAAGCATGGCAGGCACTCAATGACTTTCAAAGAATGTAAGACGAACAAATAATAATTTGGCTTGACTCAACTGGTATAACAGCTGTAGAACCTAAAGAGTTTATGACAAATTAAACTTACTCAGCACTTCAGAGTAACATATTTCTTGTTATTTTTAAGTATTAATAAAGGCTCAAAGAAGGGACCAGTCTCCAGGCCTTAATAACTTATCTTGATAGAAATATCACATATTCTTAGAGGAGTTCATATACCCTCCACAGGGTCTGACTATCCAGGCCACTGGCTAAGTCTGTCTTACTCATCTCTGCATACATGAGTCCCTGGCACAGGGTGTCACTCACAAAGTTTGATAAAGGCCTAATGAATGAGATATTATAAAGGAAAGTATAGAAACAAATAGGGCCAACCTTGTTGAAAAATTACTAATTTCTAATTTCTTGACTAGTCCAGATTTAGCTTATCAATAAGTGGTCAGCCTTCCTGAAGCCTGTATTTCCAAGAAGTATTCAGTTCAGCATTCACTTAATTCAACAAATATCCAGAGTCAGCTACACGCCAGCTACCATAGAAGGCACAACAATTGGCAGGGGAAGCAATGGAATGAGAAAAAGAACTGATTCCAAATCCACCTAGACATTTAATAGCTGTGAAATCTATGTGCCAATCAATTAAGCTCTCTGCTTATAAATGTCTTCATACATAAAGGAGAGTAAAATATGCATTTCACGGGGTTACTATGAGAGTTACATGAGATAATACATAAACCCATTATGGAATAAATCTATTAGTTCTTCCTATTATTCACTATGAATAAAAAACTCATGCTTCACTTTATTAAAATAAATCCATGAGATAAATAAGACAAGAATTAATATTCCCACTTATCATTTTTAAAAACTTGTCCCAGGGAATCGAAGCTATTTTCCCAAGACCACTCATGCAGCTGGTTGACAGCAAAACCTTTGGTGTCAGGTACAATACTGTGGTTCTCTTTACTTAGTGTCTCTTACAAACCTCACTGGTGCCAACTCTAGAAGACCTGACACCAAAGAAAGGGAGAAAGTCTAAGCTGAGAAAGTATAAGTCTTCCTAACATAGTAGCTGAGGGGTTGATGAGCAAATGAAGTGTTTAAATGAATGGTTTCCCTGCTAAAGAATTAAAGTTTTCTTAGCAAACACAGGGTACTGCCAACTATAAGACACACCATAAAGTTATTACAGTCAGGGGAAGGTCCCCAATGTCGTAAGTTTTGCTTCAACAAGAAAATTCTAATATTAAAAACTGTCAGGTTGCCATAGTAACAATCTATTTGCAATCATGATGCTGGTAGAATTCCGTTATATTTCTCTCAAAGACAAGTAAACTAGATGTAGCCAAGGAATTTAATAAAAGTATCTGCTGGACCAAAAGCCAAGATATGACCATCTTTAGATGATATGACAGGATTTAAATACACAGCAAGAGACCCTCAGGTTACAATGAGCTCCATCAATAAAATTAAAACATTTTGACCTTGACACCAACACAAGGTATAGCTATATTATCTGGAAAACTCAACTCTCTGAGTACAAAAAAATAAATCATTAAACAACCGAGATGACAGCCACGGAACAAGAAAGTCAGAATTCATCAAAAGCAGAACAAAATCAATCCTCAAGGGAAGTATGAATTATAAAGACGAAATTTCTCACAGGAAGCTCAAGGGCTTCATTTCTGTGTTTTGTTCTGTGTGTATGTGTACACGTATTTGTTGTGGGCTGGGGGGCTGTAGTTTGAAATCCAGGACATCCTTGGATGATTTAACCTTCTACTTTTATCTAGAAAATATCAGAAGGACATATTCAAAATAAATTGATTCTAAACAAAAAAAAAAAGAGAGAGAGAGAGAGAAGAAAGTTACTGTTTTTAATTAGACCATTTTGAAGTCTGGACACGCAGACTGCTTAAGCACACAGGAACAATTTCTACAAAATCAGCAAAGCCTCAGCCGTGACTATGAAAATCATATAGATTTTCTCTCCTGTGAGCTTTTTAATATTTGTTTCTACAACAATCCAAGAAATGGTAACTTTTCCCCCACAACCTCAGCAGTGAACAAAGCATTCCTTTTCTGCTTGTAACGATTTCACAGAATAACATCTACATGCCCAATGTCCTCAAAGACAGCCAGAATAAAAATCTGCACTCCCTCTACGACAACAATAAACTGGCTTTGTTAGAAAGAATCAACATGCATAGAAAATTTCCTGAAGAAATTTTCCTGCTCATTGGCCAGCTCTTTTCTTATGCAGAATTATAAATAACTTAATTTTGGTAATATTTTTATATTATATATACTATTATATCAGTTCAGTTCAGTCGCTGAGTCGTGTCCAACTCTTTGCGACCACATGAATCACAGCACGCCAGGCCTCCCTGTCCATCACCAACTCACTTATATGTAACACCATCGATTTTTACAAACATAACTATTTATATACAAAATAACTCCCTTGCTTTCTTAAACATAGGCCTGAAAACTATGTGTAGTCAAATTTTCTATATGTCATATTTTCCCTCTACCTTTTTAAAAATAAAACTACAGAACATGTCCCCAGATTCTCTGAAAAGAATTGGCTAAAGACACCTTTTCAAAATAACAGTTAATGTTAAAGAAAACTTTAAAATCTAGTATCTTAAATTTTATTAAACTGAAACAAAATATTAACAATGCAAATAACAACTATAGCTTGCACAGACTACATACTTTTGTTTATTGTTTTTAAAGATTATGGAGATTAAGTGAAAATCATTCAGTGATGTCCTACTCTTTACGACTCCATGGACTATACAGTCCATGAAATTCTCCAGGCCAGAAACTGGAGTAGGTAGGCTTTCCCTTCTTCACTGGATCTTCCCAACCTAGGAATTGAAATGGGGCCTCCTGCATTGCAGGTGGATTCTTTACCAACTGAGCTATCAGGGAAGACCTTATGGAGATTAAGATTAAGACCAAAGGTTTCTAGGTAGAGGAACATAGATGGAAGGAGATCAAACCAGTCAACCTGAAGGAAATCAACCTTGAATATTCACTGGAAGGACTGATGCTGCAGCTGAAGCTCCAATACTCTGGCCACCTGATTCAAAGAGCTGACTCATCAGAAAAGACCCTGATGCTGGGAAAGATTGAGGGCAGGAGGAGAAGGGGACAACAGAGGATGAGAGGGCTGGATGGCCTCACCAACTCGATGGACATTTGAGCAAGTTCTGGGAGATGGCAAAGGACAGGGAATCCATGGGGTCGCAAAGAATCAGACACAACTTGGCCACTGAACAACAACATTAAATGATAAAGGAAATATATGAGTGAGTAAAAATTTCAGGGAAAGTGCTAGATAATCATTCACTCTTTTAATAAATTGAAAAGCGAGGTGGGGATATGTGGTAAAAGAGTCGGAAGTTGGAAATGCAGGGTTGGAACTGAGGGGAGCTGTCTGCAGAAGAGATAAAGATGCACTTATTGGTGAACAAGCACCAACTAAATCTAAAAGAGAGGATGATCAGTTCAGTTCAGTTCAGTCACTCAGTCGTGTCCGACTCTTTGCGACCCCATGAATTGCAGCACGCCAGGCCTCCCTGTCCATCACCAACTCCCAGAGTCTAGCCAAACCCATGTCCATCAAGTCGGTGATGCCATCCAAACATCTCATCCATTGTCCCCTTCCCCTCCTGCCCTCAATCTTTCCCAGCATCAGGGTCTTTTCAAATGAGTCAGCTCTTCCCATCAGGTGGCCAAACAAAGCATTGGCGTTTCAGCTTCAACATCAGGCCTTCCAATGAACACCCAGGACTTTCCTTTAGGACGGACTGGTCGGATCTCCTTGCAGTCCAAGGGACTCTCAAGAGTCTTCTCCAACACCACAGTTCAAGAGCATTAATTCTTTGCACTCAGCTTTCTTTATAGTCCAACTCTCACATCCATATATGCTGCTGCTGCTGCTGCTAAGTCGCTTCAGTCATGTCCGACTCTGTGTGACCCCATAGACGGCAGCCCACTAGGCTCCTCTGTCCCTTGGATTCTCCAGCCAAGAATACTGGAGTGGGCTGCCATTTCCTTCTCCAATGCATGAAAATGAAAAGTGAAAGTGAAGTCACTCAGTCATGCCCGACTCTTAGCAACCTCATGGACTGCAGCCTACCAGGTTCCTCCATCTGTGGGATTTTCCAGGCAAGGGTACTGGATTGGGTTGCCATTGCCTTCTCCGATCCATACATGACCACTGGAAAAGCCATAGCCTTGACTAGATGGATCTTTGTTGGCAAAGAAATGTCTTTGCTTTTGAATATGCTATCTAGGTTGATCATAACTTTCCTTCTAAGGAGTAAGCATCTTTTAATTTCATGGCTGCAATCACCATCTGCACTGATTTTGGAGCCCCAAAAGTGAAAGTCAGCCACTGTTTCCACTGTTTCCCCATCTATTTCCCATGAAGTGATGGGGCCAGATGCCATGATCTTCGTTTTCTGAATGTTGAGCTTTAAGCCAACTTTTTCACTCTCCTCTTTCACTTTCATCAAGAAGCCTTTTAGCTCCTCTTCACTTTCTGCCATAAGGGTGGTGTCATCTGCATATCTGAGGTGATTGATATTTCTCCCGGCAGTCGTGATTCCAGCTTGTGTTTCTTCCAGCCTAGCGTTTCTCATGATGTACTCTGCATATAAGTCGAATAAGCAGGGTGACAATATACAGCCTTGACGTACTCCTTTTTCTATTTGGAACCAGTCTGTTGTTCCATGTCCAGTTCTAACTGTTTCTTCCTGACCTGCATACAGATTTCTCAAGAGGCAGGTTAGATGGTCTGGTATTCCCATCTCTTTCAGAATTTTCCATAGTTTATTGTGATCCACACAGTCAAAGGCTTTGGCATAGTCAATAAAGCAGAAATAGATGTTTTTCTGGAACTCTATTGATTTTTCCATGATCCAGCAGATGTTGGCAATTTGATCTCTGGTTCCTCTGCCTTTTCGAAAACCAGCCTGAACATCTGGAAGTTCGCAGTTCACGTCTTGCTGAAGCCTGGCTTGGAGAATTTTGAGCATTACTTTACTAGTGTGAGATGAGTGCAATTGTGCAGTAGTTTGAGCATTTTTTGGCATTGCCTTTCTTTGAGATTGGAATGAAAGCTGACCTTTTGCAGTCCTGTGGCCACTGCTGAGTTTTCCAAATTTGCTGGTATATTGAGTGCAGCACTTCACCACATCATCTTTCAGGATTTGAAATAGCTCAACTGGAATTCGATCACCTCCACTAGCTTTGTTCATAGTAATGCTTTCTTAGGATGATATCCCTTAGGAAAACATTGTGAAAAGAGAGCAATAAAGAGAAATAAAGATAAACCTTGAGGGAGATCAAATATTTAAAGGTAGGAGGATTTTTAAAAACTAGGTGAGAAAAGTATCTTGGAAGTTCTAAGAGGAGAGTTTCAAGAAGAGAGCAGTCAACAATATATGCCTCAAAGAGCTCAGCAGAACATAGTGACAGAAAAGGCATAATGGGATCTGTACTTAGGATGTAACTAGGAGTATTAGTGAAGTCATTTTCAATATAGTAGTTGAGGCTTGGCCTCAAAGGATAGAGAGTGAGACTATGGAAACAACACATCAAGATTTGTTGTATTCTTTGCCCTTAACATGAAAATCGGAAACCTCAACAAATAAAAGTTTGTGTTTCTGGACTATATAATAACCACTCTTATGTGAAAGAAACAATAGCAGATTTGTTTGTTTTTTTTTTTCAGAGCTTAAAAATTCTAATTTATTTCTAACAAACATCACTTGATGCTTGACTCACAAGCTTTATTTACATTTGTCTACAGCATCATTTCCTTATGAAATATACTAGTACAGCTTAAACCAAATAAAATCATAATCATTCAAATTGTCTGTAAACTACTATTAGCTAAGTTTATAACCTTGCATTTGCTTATTAGTACAGTCAAAGTTTTAAATACAGAAAGCACAAGAATAAACCAACAATAGCATGTAGAATCTAGAAGATCATCTGGGCAATTTAGAAGGTGGACTTTCAAGAAGTCTGAGGCACAATTACAAGAGAGTAAAAGTTCTTGTGCAACCTACAGTAAATGTAGCAAAAAAAATTTAAGACATAAAAAAAGCAGGGGAAGTTCACTGTAAAAATATCATCAAAATATTTCTACATATGCTATTTTGCTTTCATCTTTAGATAAACTGAAGAGAAAAATCACTCATTTTAAAACAAAGAACAAATGTAGTTTTTATCTGTCTACTAAGTACCTTAAAACATTTTAATTTTCAGTTGCAGTAGACATGAATGTTAAGGAAAAACAAACAAAAAACAAAAACAAAAAATGTGGGTATTGATTTCCATGCACAAAAAGTTCCCAAGCACATCTGTCAACTTCCCTTAATATACTTACCTTGCATTGTCACTGAAGATACTGTTAAGAGAAACCTTTTTTTAAAAACCAGAAGACAAAATAGAGCTCAAATGACCAGGTTTTGAGAAATAAAACAAATCTTGAAAGTATTTTAAGCCATAAGTAATTTCAAGTGAATAGTAGCAATTATTTCTGCTTATGTCATGAGGAAATAAGCATTTGTTACTCAGGAGAAAATTTTGTGCAATGTTTAAACACCTTAAAGCAAATGTTCACTTAAATTCACAATGTCTTGTCTCTGTTGGTCTTATACCCAAAGAGAAATATATTCCAAAGCTTTCTTCAATTTATTCATTAACTAGGATTTAATTTTGTCTATCCTATTGTGTGATAACTGACTTTTTAAAAGGTATCACACAAAGGTTCTAAAAACATTAAACACTTATATATGTTTTTCTCATCAACCACATTAGTAGAGATGAACTGCTAGGCATTCTTGTTCAAAATCACTGTGTCAGAAAGGCAGAAACTAATATCTTTCTCCTCTGCAATTCACAAAACTTTTCTGTATTAAACTTGGTGGTGCAAGAAGTAAAACTAGATAGAGACAATGATTCTAAGGCACCCTTAACGGGGAATTTCAAAATAAAGAAGTTTCTAGTTAACTGTTTAACAATCTGTTAAACTTTTTCTAGTAAGAATCACTTTGAACCAGGTTAACAAACAGGCCGAGTCCTTTCCCCAGATTAACATAAACAGATTGTTTCCAACTACTTTACCACAGTCTTGCCTCCATGCCCAAAGTCCAGACAAGCCTAGATAATGCTCATAGTTGGAGATGAGAAAAACAAGAGTTTAAATTAGAAAACAAAGTACTTTGTTATAGCTGAGATGTTATAGCTTAAAAAAACAAATGGATGTAAATAATGAATGACAAACAAAGCATCTATTTTGGGACATCATGGCTTAAAATACTGTTTACTTTTAACTTCACAAATAAACACAGCTGTATTTTTCTGAAAAGCAATGAAAGGCATGCACCTCTACTAGCAGAGTTAGCACTTCTGACCAAGTAAGACACCAACTTCTTAAAAAATATGCTTCATGCATTATATTGGACTTTTTTTTAAGATGTAAATTTTAATACATTATTTCTTTTTTGAACTTGAACGGGAACCAGAATGGGATGATCCAGAAGGTGACCTGTGGTGCCTGGGTAAAGTAGTGGTGTTCCGAGGGGTTGGCCCTGGGCTCAGGGTTGTTTAGTGTTTTCACCAATCACCTGGCTTTCAGGTGACCGTGATCTTGTTCGTCTTTTTTTTCGATCACCAGATGAAGAAGATCTAGAACGACTTCTCTTTCTGTTCCTCTCAGGAGATGATGATGAACTTGAGTAAGATCTTTTTCGTGGGGAAGAAGAACCCCTGTGGGACCTGGAGCTGGATCTTGATTTCGACCCACGAGATCTCGAACGTTCTCTGGAACTGGAACGAGATCTTGACTGCGAACTGGAAGAACTTCTTGAACGCGACCTGGACCTAGACCTTGAACTGGAGGGGGAGGATGAGCGTGATGAAGATCGTGAGTGTGAAGACCGAGACTTTGAACGACTTCGTCTGTTAGATTTCTTTTTATTACTATCTTCTTCTTCACTGGCATCAAGATTATATTTTGAGAGATCAGCATCATCTTCATCCTCATCCTCATCTAATTTATATTTAGAAAGATCTTCATCCTCATCCTCTTCTTCTCCCTCAGACTCTTTATCTTCAACTTCCTTTAAAATAGATGCAGGACCAACTGCCTTCCCTCTGTATTTTTTCTTCTTACGTCCAAACTCATCATATTCACCATCAGATTCTTCTCTTTCTATGTATTCAACATTTTCTCTTTCATTAAAACCACCACCATATCCTGTTCTTTCTTCCAGTTTAGCATACTTTGGAGTATTACACATATTACACTCTGATCTTCTGGCCCAATTCACGTTACTGCAAGTTTTACACTGCCAGTCATTAGCACTAAATAAGCCTCGGCTCTTTTCTGCGAGTGTCTTTCCTATTTCAGTGCCCCCTGCTTTCATCATCTTAGCCTCAGTTGTTTTCTCTCGACCACATCTATTACAGCTAGTTCTTCTAGCAAAGTTTACATTTCCACATTTTTTGTCCGGGCAAATCCAGTCACCGTCACTGACTCTGAAATTCTTGGTCGACATCTTGGACGCCGCCACCACAACCACCCCAGCAGATTTGTTTTTTTTTTTTTTTTTTTATTTTTTTTTTAATTTTTTAAATTTTAAAATCTTTAATTCTTACATGCATTCCCAAACATGAACCCCCCTCCCACCTCCCTCCCCATAACATCTTTCTGGGTCATCCCCATGCACCAGCCCCAAGCATGCTGCATCCTGCGTCAGACATAGACTGGCGATTCAATTCACATGATAGTATACATGTTAGAATGGCATTCTCCCAAATCATTCCACCCTCTCCCTCTCCCTCTGAGTCCAAAAGTCCGTTATACACATCTGTGTCTCTTTCCCTGTCTTGCATACAGGGTCGTCATTGCCATCTTCCTAAATTCCATATATATGTGTTAGTATACTGTATTGGTGTTTTTCTTTCTGGCTTACTTCACTCTGTATAATCGGCTCCAGTTTCATCCATCTCAACAGAACTGATTCAAATGAATTCTTTTTAACGGCTGAGTAATACTCCATTGTGTATATGTACCACAGCTTTCTTATCCATTCATCTGCTGATGGACATCTAGGTTGTTTCCATGTCCTGGCTATTATAAACAGTGCTGCGATGAACATTGGGGTACATGTGTCTCTTTCAATTCTGGTTTCCTCGGTGTGTATACCCAGAAGTGGGATTGCTGGGTCATAAGGTAGTTCTATTTGCAATTTTTAAGGAATCTCCACACTGTTCTCCATAGTGGCTATACTAGTTTGCATTCCCACCAACAGTGTAGGAGGGTTCCCTTTTCTCCACACCCTCTCCAGCATTTATTGCTTGCAGATTTTTGGATCGCAGCCATTCTGACTGGTGTGAAGTGGTACCTCATTGTGGTTTTGATTTGCATTTCTCTAATAATGAGTGATGTTGAGCATCTTTTCATGTGTTTGTTAGCCATCCGTATGTCTTCTTTGGAGAAATGTCGATTTAGTTCTTTGGCCCATTTTTTGATTGGGTCGTTTATTTGTCTGGAATTGAGCTGCAGAAGTTGCTTGTATATTTTTGAGATTAGTTGTTTGTCAGTTGCTTCATTTGCTATTATTTTCTCCCATTCAGAAGGCTGTCTTTTCACCTTGCTTATATTTTCCTTTGTTGTGCAGAAGCTTTTAATTTTAATTAGATCCCATTTGTTTATTTTTGCTTTTATTTCCAGCATTCTGGGAGGTGGATCATAGAGGATCCTGCTGTGATTTATGTCGGAGAGTGTTTTGCCTATGTTCTCCTCTAGGAGTTTTATAGTTTCTGATCTTACATTTAGATCTTTAATCCATTTTGAGTTTATTTTTGTGTGCGGTGTTAGAAAGTGATCTAGTTTCATTCTTTTACAAGTGGTTGACCAGTTTTCCCAGCACCACTTGTTAAAGAGATTGTCTTTACTCCATTGTATATTCTTGCCTCCTTTGTCAAAGATAAGGTGTCCATATGTGTGTGGATTTATCTCTGGGCTTTCTATTTTGTTCCATTGATCTATATGTCTGTCTTTGTGCCAGTACCATACTGTCTTGATGACTGTGGCTTTGTAGTAGAGCCTGAAGTCAGGCAAGTTGATTCCTCCCGTTCCATTCTTCTTTCTCAAGATTGCTTTGGCTATTCGAGGTTTTTTGTATTTCCATACAAATCTTGAAATTATTTGTTCTAGTTCTGTGAAAAATGTGGCTGGTAGCTTGATAGGGATTGCATTGACTTTGTAAATTGCTTTGGGTAGTATACTCATTTTCACTATATTGATTCTTCCAATCCATGAACATGGTATATTTCTCCATCTATTAGTGTCCTCTTTGATTTCTTTCATCAGTGTTTTATAGTTTTCTATATATAGGTCTTTAGTTTCTTTAGGTAGATATATTCCTAAGTATTTTATTCTTTTCGTTGCACTGGTGAATGGAATTGTTTCCTTAATTTCTTTTTAAAGGCAAAAAACTTTAAATTACTGATTTAGACTAGGAAGCAGCAATCCATCCTTTTTTTTTTTCTCAAATCCTAGCAGTATAAATAAATTTCCCTGCAAAAAAAAAAAAAAAAGAGTCTATTTTCTTAGGCATCAAATGTCAAAATGTTGTTTATTTTTTCTAATATATAAATGCCATAAATCCACTGCACCAATTGAAGGATGCTATGAGTCTATCTGAGATTAGTAATGATTTTAATTAAATTAAAAGATTTTTCCTTCCAAGACTTCCATTTCTGTCCTAAATATGTGTTCTCTCTATTCACCCTTGTCTCACAGGGCAACAATCTTCATATTTTAGAGGGAAACAACTTTCCTTTTTTGGTTCCTGTTAACAGAACATGTTGGATTTAATTGTCAATATTATTTATGAGTTACAAGTATAGGAGTGTTTCACAATATGATGACTATTCCATCATCTGTAATTTTTAAGAGCTGCATAATTTATTGACTATGCCAAAGCCTTTGACTGTGTGGATCACAATAAACTGTGGAAAATTCTGAAAGAGATGGGAATACCAGACCACCTAACCTGCCTCTTGAGAAATCTGTATGCAGGCCAGGAAGCAACAGTTAGAACTGGACATGGAACAACAGACTGGTTCCAAATAGGAAAAGGAGTGCGTCAAGGCTGTATATTGTCACCCTGCTTATTTAATTTATATGCAGAGTACATCATGAGAAACGCTAGGCTGGAAGAAACACAAGCTGGAATCACGACTGCCGGGAGAAATATCAATCACCTCAGATATGCAGATGACACCACCCTTATGGCAGAAAGTGAAGAGGAGCTAAAAGGCTTCTTGATGAAAGTGAAAGAGGAGAGTGAAAAAGTTGGCTTAAAGCTCAACATTCAGAAAATGAAGATCATGGCATCTGGTCCCATCACTCCATGGGAAATAGATGGGGAAACAGTGGAAACAGTGTCAGACTTGATTTGGGGGGCCTCCAAAATCACTGCAGATGGTGACTGCAGCCATGAAATTAAAAGATACTTACTCCTTGGAAGGAAAGTTATGAGCAACCTAGACAGCATATTCAAAAGCACAGACATTACTTTGCAGACTAAGGTCTGTCTAGTCAAGGCTATGGTTTTTCCTGTGGTCATGTACGGATGTGAGAGTTGGACTGTGAAGAAGGCTGAGCGCCAAAGAATTGAGAGTCCCTTGGACTGCAAGGAGATCCAACCAGTCCATTCTAAAGGAGATCAACTGGGGGATTTCTTTGGAAGGAATGATGCTTAAGCTGAAACTCCAGTACTTTGGCCACCTCATGCGAAGAGTTGACTCATTGGAGAAGACTCTGATGCTGGGAGGGATTGGGGGCAGGAGGAGAAGGGGACGACAGAGGATGAGATGGCTGGATGGCATCACTGACTCGATGGACGCGAGTCTGAGTGAACTCCAGGAGTTGGTGATGGACAGGGAGGCCTGGCGTGCTGCGATTCATGGGGTTGCAAAGAGTCAGACACGACTGAGTGACTGAACTGAACTGAATATGAAGAAGGATGGGACAGTATAATTGCTCTTTTCCTCTCTTGCTACACCCTCTTCTGGAAAGGTAATAAACAACAGAGGTTTTTTCCTTTGTGTATTTAAACCTGCAGGTTCAGAGACAGTTTTGTCAAAAACCAAAGAGAAATAAGAAGAAACTTCTAAGATAACTATTCCTAAAAGGCAAAAACATGCTTTCAGAGGTTAAAAAATAATAAGTAGCAGCTATTCCTGCAGGAAAAAAGCAGGGGGAAAGATAAAATATAATGGCATACCAATTTCAAGCACTACAAACACAATGAATTGAAAAAACACTTAAATATTGAATATTAGTTTTCTTCTATAACCAAAAAGAACAGTAAAGCTAACAAACTCGGCCAATGCCTAATGGGATTCAAAGTTGTTGTTGTTGTTGTTGGACATGACTTAGCAAGCCCATGGACCACCAGGCTCCTCTGTCCATGGGGTTTCCCAGGCAAGAACACTGGAATGGGCTGCCCTTTCCTTCGGGGGATCTTTCTGACCCAGGGATCGAACCCGCATCTCCTGCATTGGCAGTGGATTCTTTACCACTGAGCCCCCTGGGAAACCACTAAATTCAAAGTACTTGAATATAAAGGAGAAAGCTGAGACTAGTATAGAGGTTCTCCTGTGTTAACAGTACAATTTCGGATGTCATATAGGAACTGCCACATTTGGTTCCAGGTATTCTTTCATAAAATAACAGAAGTGAAATGGAAGTTTTGCTCTAAAAGTAAAGCATATACCCCACCAAGTTAAAGCATTCTACATCTAATGGCTCTTAAAATAAAGCTATACAAAAAGCAATCATAATGTTGTGATAATGACTGAATCATTAAGAACATACAACATTACTTGTATATTAGACTCAACCATGCAAAGAAGGAAGAAACATTTCTACTTTCAAAAGCCGAAGGAAATATCTAGGTCTGCTTAGAATTGTCACAGCCTCAATTTCACAGAGAAAAACAGTGACAGTCTCAACGTTCTATCAAGCAAAATTTCAAGATTCAAAACCCAACACAATTTTGTAACATAAGAAATTGAAATTAAATTACAAAGAGATATTATTTACAGCATTTATAAGGTTGACAAGGATTAAAAAGAATGATAATATCTCATGCTATCAAGGTTGTTAAAAAAATGCACTCATACAGTGCTTATGGGGTATAAGTTAATACAATATATACTGGAGCACAATTTGGCAACATATATTGTGGCTCAGCTGGTAAAGAATCCACCTGCAGTGTGGGAGAACTGGGTTCGATCCCTGGATTTGGAAGATTCCCTGGCGAATGGAAAGGCTACCCACTCTAGTATTCTGGGCTGGAGAATTCCATGGACTATATAGTCCATGAGGTCTCAAAGTGTCAGACACAACTGAACAACTTTCACTTTCATAAAATGCACAAAAAAATTTCTTTGGAAATTCATTTTTATTAACTTATTCCCTGGTAGCTCAGATGGTAGAGTCTGCCTGCAATACAAGAAACCAGGGTTCAATCCCTGGGTTGGGAAGATCCCCTGGAGATGAAAATGGCAACCCACTCCAGTATTCTTGCCTGGAAAATTCCATGGATGGAGGACCCTGGCATGCTATAGTCCATGGGGTCACAAAGAGACATGACTGAGCAACTTCACTTTCCTTTCATCCTATGCCAAAAAAAAATACAATTTTATTATGTAAAGACACACATATACTGATATTTCATGCAATAAAAAAACAAACTGAAATACCCTCCAAAGAGTACTAGTTATATACATTTTGACATGCTTCATACCATGGAATGGGCTTCTCAGGTGGTGCTAGTGGTAAAGAACCTGCCTGCCAATACAGGTTAGACGGAACAAATGCAAGTTTGATCCCTGGGTAGGGAAGATCCCCTAGAGGAGGGCATGGCAACCCACTCCAGTATCCTTGCCTGGAGAATCCCATGGACACAGGAACCTGGCAGACTGCAGTCCATAGGAACACACAGAGTCAGACATGACTGAAGCAACTTAGCATGCATGCATATCATGGAACAGTATATGACTATTAAGAGAAAATTACATACGGTGTGCTTGCGGGAATGTAAATGTTAGATATAGATACAGATGTAGACCCAACACCATCTATGGAATGATGGAAAAACTGGTCTCTAAGAGGCAGGGTTTCTGAAGCACTTGAATTTCTGGTTTGCACTTTTATTATTTTCTTTATAATGCAAATAAACATTTAAATCACTTGAACAAGTGTTTGAAATAAGTGATTACATCTATTATCACAATTGAAAAATACATACTTCCATATATCCATAGACAATGACTTGCGCTTGTGTCAAATGATGAGAGATACTTAGAGAAATGAAAGATAATGTGTTGGCTAGGTAGATATCTACAGTCTACCACTGTTATTACACAAGAGATGAAAAGAAATACACAAAATTGTCTTCTTGGGAATACTGGTGAAAAAATTAGTCCAGCAAATGTTTAATATATTACCAGCATGAAGATGCTTTCAACCTTCAAGGTGGTAGGAGAGAGACATGGGTGGTAAAGTATGAATTGGGGTTTACATGTCTCTGTGCTGTCCAGGTACTTAACACCATGGGCTCTGCAATCAGAGATACATGGTTTAGGAGCCCAATTCTGTCAGTGACTTGCTATGTGACCCTGGGGAGGTTCCTTCTCCTTTTCAAGCTTCAGTTTTTCTCCTAGAATACAGGGGTAATAATAGTATTACCCCTACAAAATTGTTGGGAAGTTTTAAGAGCTAATATATGCAAGGAACAGTGCCTCGTATATGGCCAATATTCGATGTTGGCTCTTATCCTTCTCAAAGCACGCCAAGTTGTTTCTTTCAGTAGCAATTACAAAGACCTCAGGAAATCAAAGCCTGAATTTTATTGCAGAAAAAATAAAAACAAGGGATGTTAACTTCAGATTGAATAACAAAAAACACACAACCAGTCAGTAGAATTCATTTTTCCTCTGTAATAATACTCATTCTAAAGACAGTTTTAGTATTCCAGAGATCTAAGTCCTCTGTGACTATTAATACCAACTCTGACTTTGTGACAGGTGTTAAAATAATACCAGTTCGAATTGTACATATAAAAAGCACCAAATGAAGAACAAAACCCAAATCTACCTGTCAAACATAAACGAGAACTTCAGGGAAAATCTAAACAAAGTCTTAGGAACAAATAAACTATAAAGAGATGATGCAAAAAAGAACTGAAACTGTTTCCCATGATCAAAGCACATACATTTTCATCATTCAACAGAAGGAAATCAATAAACATGTATTAAGCAATTCATTGCCCTCGGGAATATCCCATTCTATTACAGGAACCAAGATAAACCAACAAGTAACTGTGACACAAGAATTTCCAAGCGCCATAGCAGTCTGACCAAGAGAGACCATACTTCCTGCCAGTCAGGAAGAAGCATACAGGTATAGTGGGAATGTTCTTCAGGTATATGAGTACAAACGAAATGGTCACAAATTGAGATTCATTCATCTAGCAAGTCTGAAGTAATAAGACTACTAGTAAGCTGTATGCACGAAATTTCTACTATCTATCAAGAGTTTATTTTGTGGAAAATATTATGTTATATGCTACAAGGGAGCACAGTAATATTTCTGATATACCCTAAGCTTTACAATCCAGTTGGCAAACAAATGATACACATTGTATCGTGAATTCCCCAAGGGCAACTGATGAGTCTTCTTTATCTTCATATTTTCATCTTCTTGGTCAATACCTACATAATCAATGGCATCAAATAAATGTCTGGCAAATAAGTGAATAAACAAATGACTGTAATACAAAGCAGGATATTATATGTGCCGCTGAACACCAGTATCAGAGAAGTTTAGCAGAGGGACACAGAATTTGCATTAGGGCAACCAAGGAAGGGGAAGGTATATACCATTTTTGTCATCCAGCCTTCACACCCATATTCCTCTGGTAATCATCTCTTCCCCATTATCTGTCTCCCTGCTCCCATGAAGCTAACTTCAGGGGTGGGAGGTGACCTAGTCTGAGTAAGTAAAAAACACTACATCCCCCTGGTTACAGAAAACAGTTCAAAAACTCATTCCTGACCCCAGCCATGCTAATTAGATACAATCACCACTAATCTTAGGAATTTTTCTTAAGCAACCAAAAAAACAAGTTCTATTCCATGCTGGATTTGGAGTTGGATGAAAACTTATAGCTTGCAACCAATGTCTTGCCACCAAGAGGTAAGAGCCTGTCCAAGAATGGAGGCATCCCATGGAAAGAGAGTCTAGCAATGGAGAGATAACAGATCTTCACGATAGCTCTTGAGCCTCTAGGTTTAGCAATGCCAAAGGAGACATCTTTTAGTTCCCAGCATGCAAATCCCTTTTTTGCTTCATTCCGTATCAAGCCAGATTTTCAATCATATGAAATTAGAAGAGCTTTTGTGCAAAGATGGAATTGATCACAGAAGGATGTGGCAGGTTTTCAACAGGGAAAGAGATCCCAAATGGAAAGAACTGCAAAAACAAGACGGCAGAGGAAAGAAGCAAGAAGACTACTTCAATTATAACGACTTTTTAAAAAAATCTATCGCTCAAGTTTAAGCTTATATCAAGTCTGAAAGAATGGGTTGAGGTTAGCTGAGTGGGCTGCAAATAGCAAACTGAAGTGCTATACTAAAAGGAGTAGCTGCCACCCAGCTCAAACAAATCGTTGCCATGTGGGAAATAACCCAGGGCAGCCACCTCCACTCATCTCTCTCTCTCCCCTCTTCTCCTCCTCCCACCTTCCCCCTCAAATACACACACACACACACACACACACACACACACACACACACACACACACATATAGTTGGTTGTTCCTCTGAAGAATCCCAAAGTTACAAGGAATCAGGGCAAACAATTTTTAAAATTATTTTTATAATATATGTATTGAGAGTGACTTTAAAGTGATTTTGTATGAGGAAAGTGATTGTTTTGTTCGTATACTATAAACTAGAATCCAGTTGGAAATATCAAGTTCAAGATATGCAATTACAGTCTACTAACCTAAAAATAAGGAATAGCAACACAAAGTTATTTTTAAGTGTTTTAAATCAACAGATACTTAGCATGGAAAAAAGCATAATAATCTTACTGGTAAATAAAATCTCATATCATGCATATAAAATTAAATAATGGTATTATATTTCAGGTGATACTAGCAACTAACAAAACAACATAATATAAAATATATTTGAATGAATTTCTAGAGACCACATATACAAAATGACAGCAAAGAATTTGTACAAAGCAAAATAAGTTTGAAAAAAATTCCTATAAAGGCAACCATAGTACATGTAGAAATATACATCAGCTATAAAAAAAAAACTAGCTCAAAGCATGCAGAAAAATAGTGAATTTGAAAAGATACTCCTATAATGTGCATACATGTCATAAAAATCACTTGTTTCTCTGAATATTAGTAAATGATGAGCAACAAAAAATTGAAAATACGATTTTAAAAAGACTTCCATGAATACAAGAAGAAAAAATAGTGAGGAAAAAGTATTTTTTCATTCACCCTCAAAACCAAGTGAATCACAGCCCAAAGCCTAAAGGCCACCCACCCACCCATCCACCCACCCACCCATGCTGCTGGAATGGGAGTATTCTCTGAACCCCCAGCATTCCTAATTAGTCACAGTCATCACTACCTTGAAAAGACTATTTTACAGCATGATCAGAGACCTATAACGTTAGCTTGAACTTAACGTTCTGTCAATGTCTCTGTTGCTTTTGAGCCCTTGGCTATAAATTAATAAATCTGTATCAGAAATAATATAAGAATAGTCCACTGGTAAATCTCTCTGGGTTGTGACTTGTTTGTTTATGTTAAAGCTACCCATGAGATATGAAACTTTCATCTTGGTTGAAAATAATTATATTCCTAAGCTCTATCACTGAGCACAGCCTTAATGCTCAACCCACAACTATTAGCATACACCCGAGTAGTCTTACATCTCTACAATACACACATGAAATGTGAGATAACTTTTGATACAATTATTTGAAGTAAGAAATGAGTATAGCTTTACAAAAATATAATAATTCACTTTTCCAGAGGTTGCTTCAAGCTTTCATAAGTGTTCTAAATCTCTCACAATAACTGCTGAGTCCAAAAGGGTTCATAGTTCACATTTTGAGGAGGCACACAGACTTCATTTAGGAAAACAATGATTAAAGATTCCATTTCACATTTGATTTAAAAAATAATAATAATAAAATATTATAAGGTACAAAACTACCCCAAGAAATAAGTTAAATTCAAACAACAATTTAACAGAATTATACAAAACCTAATTTCAGCACAAGCCACAGCATACGAGTTTCCTTGTTATCTTCAATATAGAACAAATTGTCCTTCTAACAGAAAATATTAGGGGTCATAGTAATTTCACAGCTTTATTACATTTGAAAAAAATTTAATGGTCAAGTCAGATTACCTCCATTTTATAATATGTAGATAACAGCTACTTTCTCATAAAGATATTAAGAAATGAATATTAAAGAGAGATGATAAAGGAAATAAAACCATTTGAAAAAGATAACTTGAAATTAACATATAAGCTTCCATAGTCAAATGTAGAAGGAAAATGCTAACTGAAGTTTGACTATTACTGATTATCACAGAATTTTTAATCAGAAAATCTAATATGAAAGAGCCAAAAAATACTTTAAGGCCCCTTTTCATAAGTATACAAAGTTAGTTTGTTCTATGATTTTTCAACTATTATCTTGCTTTAAAAGCAAGTATGATGTTTAAGAGCTCTGCCCTCCTCTTGAAATATGCAACTGATACCTACTGGCAGCATTCAACCGTGACAAACCAGGTTACGAAAGTCCTCATTCCCTTCAAGCCTGGGAAGACCTAGACTTGGTAAGTAAGCCAGGCGCTGACACCCCTGATTTTGGGAACCTTCCCAAGGGCACTGCAAAATGTATTTCTGAGTGGAGTTAAAAGCTTTCAAGAGACCGTATCTTCAAGCTTTACTTGCCTGTGCCATGTTCCTCCAAAAACTTACACAGAGACAGATATATTTCATTGTTTTAATGCTCATGAATAAACATATATTCTCCATATACAAATATGAACATTTCTGCTATTCAAGCAGATGTCTACTCAAAATAGCACAATTTGGTTTACATCACCTCTGGCTAGTGAATACTTAACAGCATGATAGAGCCGTTAACAGGTATGGCTTTTCAATAGATAATCACTTTAGTTAGTAACTTAGTACAATACTTAAGTGATCACAACATACATTAAAATAAACCTATGCTTCCAACTTAGTAGGGTATAAGTAATCCCCAAAATTACATTTATGCACTACTTTGCAGGTTAATATTGTAAAAATGATGCTTTACAAAGGATTGAGTAAAGCAAAGGATTGCTCAGATGAGACCATTTTGACTTCTTTCTTCATGCTGGATATTTTCATTATAGAACATAACACAGTAATCAAGTTTGCAAAATCCTAAATCACCATGACTCCACAGCCCTCCACAAAATACTTCAAAAGATACTCGCTGATTTTTCAGAACAATGGATTAACATACCAATTTAGCTAGGAGTAATTCTGAATTCAAATATGGTAGAAGCAAGGGATTTCTTTCCTAAGAATGAAAAAGAATAACTCAGTTTTTCATTAGGGGCATTGTAAGAAACATCTTATCATTTGGGTGGTGGTTGTTCAGTTGCTAAGTTGTGTTCGACTCTATGTGACCCCATGGATTGCAGCACGCCAGGCCTCCCTGGCTTTCACTATCTCCCTGAATGAGTTTGCTCAAACTCATGTCTATTGAGTCAGTGATACCATCCAACCATCTTATCCTCTGTTGCTCCCTTCTCCTCCTGCCCTCAATCTTTCCCAGTATCGGGGTCTTTTCCAATGAATCGGCTCTTTGCATCAGGTGGTCAAAGTACTAGAGATTCAGCTTCAATATCAGTCATTCCAATGATTATTCAGAGTTGATTTCCTTTAGGGATTGATCTCCTCGCAGTCCAAGGGACTCTCAAGAGTCTTCTCCAACACCACAATTTGAAAGCATCAATTCTTCAGCACTCTGCTTTTTTTATGGTCCAACTCTCACATCCATACATAACTACTGGAAAAACCATAGCCTTTACTACACAGACTTGTCCACAAAGTAATGTCTCTGCTTTTTAATACACTGTCTAGGTTTATCACAGCTTTTCTTCTAAGAAGAAAGCATCTTTTTAGTTTTATGACTGCAGTCATCCTCTGCAGTGATTTTGGAGCCCAAGAAAATAAAGTCTGTCACTGTTTCCCCATCTATTTGCCATGAAGTGATGGGACTGGATAACATGATCTTAGTTTTTTGGATGCTGAGTTTTATGCCAGTTTCTTTCACTCTCCTCTTTCACCTTCATCAAGAGGTTCTTTAGTTCCTCTTAATGAATAAGAATAAGAAATAAGAGTGATTAGACATTTGGTCTTATTCTGAAGTAAAAAAAAATGACAGTCTTCAGAGCTTCATTCCACACAACATATAAAAACAGCACCAGGGAGGGACTTTCCTGGTGGTCCAGTGGTTAAGACTCTGCATTCCCAATGCAGAGAGCATGGGTGCGATCCCTGGTCAGGGAACTTAGTATCTCACGTGCTGTATGGCGTGGTCAAAATAGATAAATCTTGCTTCCTACCCTTAAAAAAATAAGATTAAAAACAATACCAGTGAATTGCTAAATTCAATGCTGACTTTATTCCCCCTTAACACCTCCCCCCTTTCAAGCGTGTTGGCCATCTTCTTTCTGAAACTGTCTTCTTTCATGGATCCCAAACCACCTGAGATCACCAAGGATCCTGAGACACCTAAGCTACTCTGTTTTCTTCATGTCATTTAAAAGATCCTTCTCAGTTTATTTTGAAAAACAAACTCAAAATAAACAACAGTCTACCGCCAAACTTCCCTCGTGAAAACAAAGCTGTCATGAATCAGTGGAATCCCATCAGGATGAGGAAGAGCCAGTGGCACACGGGGGGCTCACACACGGACGAGACTCACTGGGACAGCTGCAGGTATAGGCTTCGAGGAAAATCTTAAATTATCTGCTTCTGACACAAAAGAGTCAGATTCATTAAACTTAAATCAGCAGCAAAAATCTCCTTGTTGTATGTCAGTTACACCTCAGTAAAGCTATTTTTTAAAAAAAAGAGAGAAAGAAATCTCCTCGGGGGGCAGGGGGGAAAAAATCTCCTTGGAATGCTCTTTCCTTTGGCATCCAGGGCTATAGCAGTCTAATTCTTATCTGCAGGGCCCACACTGACTTGTGTGGGTAACAGTGGCTGCTAAATTCTAGGAAGTCAGAATTGTCTCTTGCACCTACAGCACCTTCCCTTAAAATCCCAAATCAAATGATGCCCCCACACCAGATGCCCATCTCAGGACTATTACAGTCATTATACACAATATTATAGTATATCAGAGAATATCCTGAGCAACTACAGTGTGCTGAATTTGGCATGCAAATTTTTTAAAAAAAGAATATTAAGGCATAGTCTTTAATCTATGCAAGGAACTTTCAACACAAATATATAAGTTATTTATAAACTTCTTTAATGTCTCCTAACAGACGAGGCAGAAATGAAGTCTTAATTACGCTTCTTTTTCCACATAGTGCTATAAACAGAGACAACATACATTTGTTGAGCTGAAATGTATTAAGCTGTTTCTTTCTGACCCAAAATATCCAAGTCACTGCTTTGTTGTGACCCTACTTCTCCACTTCACCTTTGTTCTAGAAATAAAAGCAGCTTAGGAATGACAAGTCAAACCAATTTTCCCTCACTTCATTATTGCTAGTTGTGGTTCAGTCACCCAGTTGTGTCCGACTCTTTGTGACGCCATGGGCTGCAGCACACCAGGCTTCCCTTTCCCTCACCATCTCCCAAAGTATGCCCAAGTTCATGTCCACTGCACGGTGATGCCATCCAGCCATCTCATCCTCTGACGCCCTCTTCTCCTTCTGCCCTCAATCTTTCCCAGCATCAGGGACTTTTCCAGTGAGTCAGCTGTTTGCATCAGATGACCACAATACTGAAGCTTCAGCTTCAGCATCGGTCTTTCCAATATTCAGGATTGATTTCCCTTAAGATTGACTGGTTTGATCTCCTTGCTGTCCAAGAGACTCGCAGGAGTCTTCTCCAGTACCACAGTTGGAAGGCATCAATTCTTTGGCACTCTGCCTTTTTTACAGTCCAACTCTTAAAACCGTATGTGACTACTGGGAAGACCATAGCCTTGACTATACGGACCTTTGCCAGCAGAGTAATGTCTCTGCTTTTCAACATGCTGTCTAGGTTTGTCCTCACTCTTCTGCCAAGAAGCAATTGTCTCCTGACTTCATGGCTGCAGTTACCATCTGCAGTGATTTTAGAGTCCAAGATGAGGAAATCTGTCACTACTTCCACCTTTTCCCTTTCTATTTGCCATGAAGTAATGGGGCCGGATGCATGATCTTAGTTTTTTTAATATTTAGTTTTAAGCCAGTTATCTCACTCTCCTCCTTGACCCTCATCAAGAGGCTCTTTAGTTTCTCTTTGCTTTCTGCCATTAGAGTGGTATCATCTGTATATGTGAAGTTGTTGATGTCTCTCCCACCTATCTTTTTGCCGGTACATAATACTAAATACCATAGTGACACGCAAAGCTGCAGAAAGAGTTTAGTCCCAGAAGAATGCCCTCCTGGCCAACTACAATGGCAATCTCTAGCAACAGAGGCTACCAAACTGACAAATCAAAGCAACGGCAGCATATGAGCCTTCAGAGGAAGAATGGCTCACATTTAAAATTTATGATTGCACAAAAGCACTCCAGAACTTTATGTTCAATGTACTGAATAAAAAGCAGCTGTTACGCAAAGAACAATTAAATGACTTCAATGTGAAAGAATTAATCACATTTCGTATACTTGGGATTCTGCTGTCACTGAAAATAAAGATGGAAAGGATTGCAATGTCAATATTCTAAAAACCAACATCAAAATAAGCATCCAATCTAGGATTCATCCACAAAAATGTAAAATTACTTCCTTGCCTAAGATTTTAAAAGCTTAATCACACTAAAAAAATTTTAAAGCACTCATTCTATATTTATATAACAGAACAAAGTTATTTCTAACATCAGTATATATTTTTAATTGTTCAAAAATACTGAATGTTGAGAATTCCCTGGCAGTCCAGTGATTAAGACTCGATACTTTCACTGTTATGTGCCTGGGTTTGATTCCTGGTTGTGTAACTAAGATCTTATAAGCCACGCAATGGGCCAAAACAAAAGAGACAAACAAAAACATTCACAAGTATAGGCCTACACGGTCTTCATGGGCTTTCCATTTCACAGAATGGACTCATATTCTAGTAAACATATTAAATTTTGACATGAGCAGAAAAGTCGAAGTATAAAATATATGCAGATAAAAACATCAGAACAGGCACTTGTATTACTATACAACTCCAGTCAAGCATCTGGAGAAGGAAATGGCAACCCACTCCAGTATCTTGCCTGGAGACTCCCAGGGATGGAGGAGCCTGGTGGGCTGCTCTCTGTGGGATCACACAGAGTCAGACATGACTGAAGCGACTTAGCAGCAGCAGCAGCAGCAGCAACAGTCAAGCGTCAGTTCAGTGATTGGCCAGTTTATCACAAAAGGGAATAGAACAGCCAAAACGTGCACTATGTCAAATACATCAGAAGTGAACTGAATGGCTGCATGAGGATAAATGGCAGTGTGACTACTGCCCTTATTTCCTCTATTTACCAGGAAGTTTCGGGATGCTATTTTTTCTCTCATGCTCTGTGTCTACGGTAATCTGAACACCTGCTGAAGTTTATTGGGTTTTGAAATTCCATTTAGGAGAGAGCAAGCTGAACTGTGTGAATGGGTATTTTGCATAGAAATGTTCCCAAGGACACTAATTAGGTTTTGGAAAAGAGGAAGTCAGTCACTTGCTAAATGGCCTCATGGCCAAAAGATAAATTTCACAGCACTCTTCCTATGAATTACAATTTAGCCAAGTAGATTCCAACCAGTTCTAGAAACAGAAGGGCAAATGGGCCCCCACAAACTTCAGTTCAGTAAAGCCCATTAAAGAAACAGTTGGTCCCTGCAAGAGGGGCTGGGGTGGGGGAGAGAAAGGCAAACTTAACCACAAATGTGCTCTGACTTAGGGAAAGCTAGACACATATTGAAATCCAGGTTTTAAAAATAGAGCAAGTTTACCAAAATAAATTTTCCTCCACAAAAAAATTCAGGACCTTCTTAATCTTCAAATTTTCCTACTTCACATAATCTGATATCTATGAAAGTTATTCATAAGCAATATTTTCAAAAAATATACAGTATACTATTTAATACCTATTTTATCATTTAATGCCTAACGCTTATCATTTTGTTATAAATACGACAATGACAATGTTAGTCACTCAGTCATGTCCGATTCTTTGCAACCCCATGGACTGTAGCCTGCAAGGCCCCTCTGTCCATTGAATTCTTCAGGCAAGAATACGAGAGTGGATTGCCATTCCATTCTCCAGGTGATCTTCCTGAACCAGGGTTCAAACTCTGGTCTCCTGCATTGCAGGCAGATTCTTCACTGTCTGTGTCACCAAGAAAGCCCGTAGTAAACTGGTAATTTTTTAAGATCTGCTTTTTTAAAAGTCATGAATCCTTTGATTCTTCACAGAGGACCAAAATGATAAGAGATAAAAAACTATCAAAAAGGAGAAAATGACATGATTAGAATGGGAGGAAAGACTTCCCAGTGTCTGGATGTGAGATACTGCCAGTCATCTTGGGCAGCCGTTCAACCCTGATGTACTGGAACCTCTGACTATGCCCTTTTGTGATAAACTGCCCAACTCCTGACAACAGCTCCTGGCTGGAGGGATGAAAGGATAGACGTTACTGCTCTTAGATTTTTTTTAACCCGCTTTTTTGGTATTTCTACTTTCTCATTCCTGTCATAATGGAACATGTCCAAGGAAGTTGAGAAAGGGGGGCATTTGAAGTGAATCTTGAAGAATGAAAAGGAATTTGCCAGGAAGAATAGAAAGAGCTGCACATACAAATGCTGGAATTGGGAAAGGAATCTTTACTATTAGGGAAATGACAAATGGCAAGAGTTTAAAGTACTTTGAATCCTATTCAACTAATGCTGATAACTATTAGTATATACGTGAATTATCACACTCACTAAACCACTATATTATTTTGTAATTGAAAACATGAAGTTGTTTTCAAAAGAAACTTTTAAATACCAAGATCATCTAACACTCCTTGCCATGTAGAAAATACCCTCTCAATAAACTGAAAGAACTATAACTCTAACTATACAGCTTCTACAAAATTCAAAGGACTTTGCAAGCTTCTCTTTAGTGACTTTGAGGAGGTAAGAAGTGACAAAAAATATCTAAAGATCACTGGCATATGAGGAAAATATTTTCAGCATAGAAAAGAATTATGTTTAGCAAGTATCCGAAGAAAAGCTAGAAGCCTGCCTGACAACCATTAGCAAACACACATAGATATCTTCTAGGAATGGAATTCCAAAATCTGATTACATCCTTGCTGCTGCTGCTGCTGCTGCTGCTAAGTTGCTTCAGTCGTATCTGACTCTGTGCGACCCCATAGATGGCAGCCCACCAGGCTCCTCCATCCCTGGGATTCTTCAAGCAAGAATACTAGAGTGGGTTGCCATTTCCTTCTCCAAAGCAGAAGCCCACTCAACTACTGCTGATGATTAGCATTCAAAGCTAAATTTCCTCTGTCAAATCAGAATGACTTACAGGTAGAAGCACATTACCTTAGGATCCAAAGGAACACAATGATTTCTACCTCCTTGCTTACATATCTACACACGCATGTGTGTGTGCACGCGCACGCACGCACACACACACACACACACACACACACACACACACACACACCAGCAGCCATAACCAGGCTTTGCTGATTAGTCACACTGACTTTGATAACCTCTCCTTGTGTGTTCTCATATTTACTGGCAGCTTTACAAATGGGCTCAAAATAGCTTAGCCTGTCAAAAATAATTCCCTATCCAGAGGACATACTTGCCCTGCCTACATTCATTTGCTACTGTCATAGCAGCAATGCTTCAGATATCACCAGGCTTTGGAAGTGTGAAGAAACACACTGACGATGCAATAATGTGAAAAAGGAAAAGCAAGATATCAGTGACAATGCAACAATGTAAAGGAGAGAAAGAATGCATTGATTAAATCCTTGCAACTTACTAGTTACTATGCAATGTGCTAAGAAAATGGTTACACCCTCACGTTAGTCTATCCAAGCAGTCACCCAGTTCCAGGAAAGGAGCAAGGAATGAGGCCTGCAGAGCCTTCAAATGCCATATTTTAAAACCTTGATTTTATATAATAGGCAGTAGGAAATCAACATTTTAAAGCAGGAGAATACAAATGATCAGATTAATTATATATATATATATAAGTGAAGTGAAATGAAGTGAAAGTTGCTCAGTCGTGTCTGACTCTTTGCGACCAGAGTGGGTAGCCTTTCCCTTCTCCAGGGGATCTTACCAACCCAGGGATTGAACCCAGGTCTCCTGCATTGCAGGCAGATTCTTTACCAGCTGAACCACAAGGAAAGCCCATTTATCTCTAAAGGTGATATCAAAAATGGGTTGAGATCCAGGAAAGGAGGAGCAAAAAAGATTAGATAGGCCACATAGGCAGGATAAAAAGAACCTTAACTAGGCCAGAGGCAAAAAATAGATAAAGAGAGAAAAAACAGAATTAAGAGATATTTCAAAAGCAGCATAAGCAGGGCATATAGAAGGCAAGAGAGAGGGAAAGTTCATTCAGAGACATCTCTGATATTCCTGATGTGGCTGACTCAGGAGACTGCCACGCCAAGAGGAAAGACAGAAAAGGTAGATAAGAAGCCCATCCTATTGAGGAGAAGGAGAAGACAACACTTTTAAGTATTGTTCATGATGAATCTGAAGTTAAGACAGATTATGCAAGTGAAGGTTTTTATTAAGCAGAAAATATGAGACTGAAGATCAGAGGAAATAGTAAGGCTCAGCAAGTTAGGCCACGACAGCGGAATGCTTGTCCTTCAACAGGTATAAAGAGAATTAACAAACTATGATTTTTTTTAAGCAAAATGGTAAGAGGTGTAGAAGGTAAAACAGGGGCAGGTCACGCCACAAAAGGCAATTCAAAGATTTCTAAACTTTGGACAATATCACACCATAAGATCTGCATTCTTGAGGTTTAAGTGGGTACTGTTCTATGGACTCTTGGACAAACAAAACAAGAAAATCCACACAATCACCTATTATTATAAAAACTCCCCAGGCACCAAAACAACATAGCCTACCAATTTCTCTCTAAACCTGAAACACCAAGAGCCCATGAAAGGCTGTGAAGGATGCAACAGGCCCCAGGACACCACCCAGCAAGTAACACGGGCTTCTTCAGACACTGAGTTGGTCCGGTTAATTCAATAAAATACTGCCAGCCATGAGGAGCAGGAGGGGAAGAAAGAAAATGCTGTAAAGGGCATTTTTAATCCTGTTCATAATTCATCAGATCCTAATAAAAGAGCTCTGCATAAACAGAGCCTTGGTAATCTTTTCCTATAGCATCAAAACTAACACCAAATGTTAATTAAAATTAAAACAGCACCCACAATTGTCAAATCTGGTTATATGCAGTTCCAATGCTTTTATTTGACAAGTATTTGTTCAAAACATAGTGTTTCTAAATTATCTGCCTATGTCACTCATGTCATAAACTTTAAAGGCATAACAGAAAAATAGGTGTCAAAGAAGCCAAAGATGATTTTATCCTTTACTGTATATATTCTATTGTATTATAAAATGTTTTAATCCATAAATGTAAGTATTTACAGAATTACAAGAAAAAACACATCCAATAATGGCTGGAAAACAAGACAGACAAAGGTGAAGGCTCTTGCATGATTACTATTTTAATATTCAGTACTTGAAGGCTGTAGAATCTAGATTTCCAAAAGTATCTTAACTCTATGAAAATTTCATTTCAATTACCTTTATCTTCACCTACAGTTGTGGCAGCATCAGCTAAGAAATATTTGATAGGAAAAACCCACCCTCCCCTGACCCCTCATGCTATCACTTATCTAGACTTGAATACATGAAGGAGAGGTGTAAGACATGAGGCACCACCTCTATGAAAACAGAAGGAATCCCAATCAAATAATTTAAATATTTAATTTAAAAACTACTATAGCAGTGCTTTAGTATTAGTGATAGAAATCTTATCAGATACATACTCCCATTTCTTTCACTCTGGTTTTTCTCCTAAGGCTGAGAGTAGTTCAAAATTAGACCTTTAATATAGAACATAACACAGAATGCAGTATGGTGGGATGAGGAAAATCTAAAATCATGATACTCAAGTTAAATCTCTGGCACCTTTATTTAAAAACAATGTGACCTTAAGCATTCCATCATCTGCAAAAGGAATAATAACAGCTCAGAAGGTTGTTATAAGCAATGAATGTGACTGTATTTGTTAAAGTACTTTGTAGAGTTAAAAATTAAAATAAAAAATAAAATTGGGTGACTCTAGCACTAGGCCACTTGTGATAAATCTTTCAATTGTCCTGAAATGTAAGACAAAGACCTCTGCCTAATACGCACTGGTTTCCCAGTAAGTATGGGATCAAAAAAAATGAGCAATACATGACAAATCCACAAACTGTCAAGCATCTAATACAGCAGTTCTGTTCATAACCGTTATCTGGACGGAATACATCCAGATGGTTTGGAAAGTCACCATCATTTAAACATAGCCAGAAAGAAGCAGAAGATATTAAGAAGAGGTGGTAAGAATACATGAAGGTCTGTACAAAAAGGATCTTCATGACCCAGATAATCATGATGATGTGATCACTAATCTAGAGTCAGACATCTTGGAATGTGAAGTCAAGTGGGCCTTAGAAAGCATCACTATGAACAAAGCTAGGGAGGTGATGGAATTCCAGTTGAGCTGTTTCAAATCCTGAAAGATGATGCTCTGAAAGTGCTGCACTCAATAAGCCAGTAAATTTGGAAAACTCAGCAGTGGCCACAGGACTGCAAAAGGTCAGTTTTCATCCCAATGCCAAAGAAAGGCAATGCCAAAGAATGCTCAAACTACCGCACAACTGCACTCATCTCACATGCTAGTAAAATAATGCTCTAAATTCTCCAAGCCAGGCTTCAGCAATACGTGAACCGTGAACTCCCTGATGTTCAAGCTGGTTTGAGAAAAGGCAGAGGAACCAGAGATCAAATTGCAAACATCCGCTGGATCATGGAAAAAGCAAGAGAGTTCCAGAAAAACATCTATTTTTGTTTTATTGACTATGCCGAAGCCTTTGACTGTGTGGATCACAATAAACTGTGGAAAATTCTGAAAGAGATGGGAATACCAGACCACCTAACCTGCCTCTTGAGAAATCTGTATGCAGGTCACGAAGTAACAGTTAGAACTGGACATGGAACAACAGACTGGTTTCAAATAGGAAAAGGAGTACCTCAAGGCTGTATACTGTCACCCTGCTTATTTAACTTATATGCAGAGTACATCATGAGAAATGCTGGACTGGAAGAAACACAAGCTGGAATCAAGATTGCCAGGAGAAATATCAATCACCTCAGATATGCAGATGACACCACTGTTAGGGCAGAAGATGAAGAGGAGCTAAAAAGCCTCTTGATGAAAGTGAAAGAGGAGAGCGAAAAAGTTGGCTTAAAGCTCAACATTCAGAAAACGAAGATCATGGCATCCGGTCCCATCACTTCATGGGAAATAGATGGGGAAACAGTGGAAACAGTGTCAGACTTTATATTTTGGGGCTCCAAAATCACTGCACATGGTGACTGCAGCCATGAAATTAAAAGACGCTTACTCCTTGGAAGAAAAGTTATGACCAACCTAGATAGTATATTCAAAAGCAGAGACATTACTTTGCCGACTAAGGTCCGCCTAGTCAAGGCTATGGTTTTCCCTGTGGTCATGTATGGATGTGAGAGTTGGACTGTGAAGAAGGCTGAGCGCCAAAGAATTGATGCTTTTGAACTGTGGTGTTGGAGAAGACTCTTGGGAGTCCCTTGGACTGCAAGGAGATCCAACCAGTCCATTCTGAAGGAGATCAGCCCTGGGATTTCTTTGGAAGGAATGATGCTGAAGCTGAAACTCCAGTACTTTGGCCACCTCATGCGAAGAGTTGACTCATTGGAAAAGACTCTGATTCTGGGAGGGATTGGGGGCAGGAGGAGAAGGGGACGACCGAGGATGAGATGGCTGGATGGCATTACAGACTCGATGGACATGAGTCTGAGTGAACTCCAGGAGATGGTGATGGACAGGGATACCTGGTGTGCTGCAATTCATGGGGTCGCAAAGAGTCGGACACAACTGAGCGACTGAACTGAACTGAGACAGAATCTCTGAGACTGAAACTCATCTTTATAGAAACAATCTAGTCTAGTTTCTAATGCTGACAAGAGTAATCCTACAGTGTAACTTATTCTTAATTTCCTGGCTTTATACTGATAACTTTCAATATAAGGAATAGAGAAGTGTGGATCCGGGGAAATGGGAAGATGTCAGTGAAAGAGTATATATCCAGCTATAAGATGAACAAATTCTGAGAATCAATTGGACAGCATGGTGATTATAGCTGATAATACTGTTTTATATTTAAAAATTGCTACATGAGTAGATCTTAACTGTTCTCACCACACACACGAAAAGGTAATTATGTGACGTAATGGAGATGTTAGTTAAGCCTACAGTCAGAATCATTCTGTAATATGTAAGTATATCAAAGCAACAGACTGTACATATTAAACTTACACAGTGCTATATGTCAATTACATCTCAATAAAGCTAGAAAAAATATATAAGGAATAGATACTGATGAAGATTTGTTTGTGACATTAAGTTGTTTGCTCCATCACAGTTTTACTTCAACTTAGAAACTAATTCTTGAACACTCAGGCATTAGATAGGAGAAGCATTTGACTGAGCTCCAAAGACTTAAATTTTAGCATCCATCCTGTCACAGGGTGGTTTTTTTTTACCAACCTTCTCTTAACTGTGACTGATACTTCATGGAAAGAGGTAGAGGAGAGGAAGCGGGGAGGCTAGGGAACTGGCTAGTTTCTGTGATCTTTTCAGGCCTAAAATTCTATGGTTCTCTGACGCTTAAGGAAGGAACTGGGTGACATGACCCCTATTCTCACAAAGTTTACAATCTGGCTGGGAATTTAGGAAATGAAGACATACAGCTAATAAAGAGAGAGAAAATTCACAGTTGTCAAATGATCGGTATAGAAAATACCAGTGGCTACTGATTTTACAGCATGGAAGGATCGACCCTAGTCATGTGGATTTCATCAACGATTTGAGCTGAAATGTTTAAGAATAAGCAGGACCTGGGTAGAGAGGATGGGGAAAGGTATATACTGCATTCTTCCATGATGCACCCTGAAGATGACAAACACCGAGTATCTTACAAATCATCAAGCTTTACCTTATTCACGGGGCTTCCCTGGCGGCTCAGTTGGTAAAGAATCTGCCTGCAGTGTGGGAGACCTGAGTTCAATCACTAGGTTGGGAAGAGCCCTGGAGAAGGAAATGGCCACCCACTCCAGTATTCTTGCCTGGACAATTCCATGGACAGAGACGCCTGGCAGGCTACAGTCCATGGGGTCGCAAAGAGTTGGACACAGCTGAGTGACTAACACTTTCACTTTATCCTATTCATGGGGATAACTCATCCTAACATGTGCTTCTAACCTGGAATGACACACTTGCAGGACAGGAAGCTCAAAGCTATGCCAAGGCAGCCTGATACATCCTTGGAGCACTCTAATGACAAAGCTCTTCTAGGCACTGAGCCATAGACAGCTTGCCCAATATGACAGGGCTTTCTGTTCTTCCTTCCTCATACTGTACAAAGAACAGCTATCTACATATGTATGCTTAATATGTAACACTAGGTACTGAAGAAAAATTTAATGAAAATTGATCCTTTCAGATAGTAATTGGGCTATTTTCTCTCCTGATCAGGCCACATTTTTTCATCTGACTTACAAAAGCCATCCCCACACTTACCTGCTTACCTTTATAACATAACACCTTATTTTCTACATCATCTAGCAATGTCTAGTTACTGCCTTCAAAACTATCACTCTGTTTCTCCCTGATATAAAATTTAACAGAAGTTTATCATATCATAATTTTTCACTACTATTAGTGTTATACCCTTAAAACTTTTTTTCCTCCCATAAGAGGTCCATCTCATTCATAACACAAATAGTCAAAGCACAATAAAATCTGAAGGTAATATCCACAATCTAAGAAAAAGATCTGAAGACTCAAACAAAAATTTTCTAAACCTGAGTTATACATCCAAAATAATTCTACTAGAAAACTGTGTTGTTACATCTCTTTTCAAGGCAAAATAACAAACTATACCATCTGCAGTTAAAAAAAAAAAAACTAATAATGATAGTTTATGATAAATAAGATGGTAATAAAGTATATATTTTTTCTATTTAAGAGTTTTTTCCTTCCTAATCCTTAGTGATATACCACATCTTTTCTACTATATTATTGAATTAAAACATCTTAAATTTATTGAATCAAATGTTTTGGGGATAAAAGATAATAAATCCAAGAGATAATTACTGTATACACATTGTGCTTACAAATGTCACTGGGAATGTAAAACTGTAGAACCAATGGTATGTTAAAAAGTAACAGTAACTGTTAAAAGTAATTTAAATAAAATATTTCCTATCTTTTTTTTAATTAGAGAAGTTTCGACAGCATGTGCTATCTCCTATTGTGCACACACACACAAAAAAAATCTTTTGGCTACAAAAAATAATTTAAGGATTGGCAAGCAATGGCCCATGGACCAAAGCTGATCCACCACCTGTTTTTGCGTAGACTGCAAGACAAGAATGTTTTCTTTCATTTGTAAAAGGTTGGGAAAAAATAAAAAGAAGAATATTTGAGTACAAGTGAAGTTATATGAAAATCAATGCTCTATTTATGTAAACAAAGTTTTATTGGAAGACATCCATGCCAGTTCACTTATATTTTATCCATGGATGCTTTCAACTATAATGGAAGAGTTAAGGAGTTGCCATGGAGACCATGAGTAGCCCTCTCATCGTGCATTACAAATTGGCAGTAATAATTCACTTTTGCTTCTTGGCCTACAAAGTCTAAAATATTTACTATGTGGATTTTTGCAGAAAAAATTTGATGAACTCTGGAATAATTAATGTAATGATTTATAATTTCCTGAAGAATTTATGAATATGGCAGCTTCTGTGATTCTGAGCTATCAACTGAACTTCTTGAATTTTACCATAATATAGATTCTTTTTTGATCTAGTCTTATATATTTACAGTAATAATTTAAAAATATATTTAACTAAGGATTCTCCATAAAACAGATAATGTACAGTTTTTATACATTCTTTGACCCAGTCAATAATTAAATGCCTACTGTGTACCATGAAGATTCCCAGGGATTCAAAGTAAATAAACTGCTAGCTCTAAGAAGTCACACTCTAGTAGGGAGACACAGTACTCTAATAGAAGTTTTTGTCACTAGAGGGAAAGGCAAAGCAATGAAAGTAGTCTGCCATTCCATAATGACATATTATCATTTTTAAAATATTACCTCTATCCGAATTATTGGCAAGTTATACACTCAAATAGATAAGGCAACAAGGCTTAGCAAACACTTTTATCCATCAGTAGTTTTAATCAAAGTATTGGCCTCATATATGTAATTAACCTTGAGCAATGCAGGTATACATAAAAATGTTGATTAAGAATTTAATAATTATCCTTCTGAACTTCAGAAGTTAGCTGGCATCTGGTCCTTAACTATGATAAACAGACATCCATTCATCACAGGTTATTTATACATAAATGAAGAGAAATAGTAACTGAATGGTTAATAATGAAGAATAGAATAGATAAATATCACTAAAAATACATGACTTGTTTTGTTTTGAAATCCCAAGTGTCCTACAAATGTCACTTTGCTTGGAAGAACATTTTTGAGAATAATCATCTCTTGAATCTACTCAGAGAGTCAATCTATTGTATAAAAAAACATAAATCATAAATGCATCAGCTCCTCATAATTAGAATGCCAAGATCTACATGCAGTTAAGTATGTTGGCTGTTTGCCCATTTTACTTAAAACCTGAATAAAAGTAAAATCCCAAAAATTAAGTCTTCTAACAGCTGTTCTGAGCAAGACAAGAGAGATGTGTTATCTAGCAGCTACCTCCAAATGTTGAGATACATGCACCCTGGTGATTAGAGGTTAGCGATCCTGGTGTGTCTGCTCGCTTTTAGTATTAAATATTTAATGGCATATTTTTCCTTAATGGAATCCAGGCACATCTGATCAGTCACTGAGATCATTTAGTAATGCAGTCAAAGTTATCGTACTGCCATTTCATATAAACTTTGTAATTAGATAATCCATCATGTTACTAATTCAAAAGATTGCCTTCTTTACTACTTTAGAGCATGCTACAGTAGTGAAATCCAACTGAGCTGATCAACGAAAAGGTTCTAAAATCGGGTCCTGCATGAACTTGAAACCTTTAAGCGGCAAAGGCACACACACACTCCTGACCTTTCAAACAACAGAGGCCTATTTGTCCCACAAATTAACCTAACGACAACACTGAAGTAATAAGGCACCCTACATTCAGAATGAGAGGGCTAACTAGATGAAAAATTTAAGATTAAAAACTGAATATATCAGAAACAAATCTGTTCTTCCTTTTTACTGAAGTACCCCATTCTTCAGCAAATAGAAAGATCCAAAAAGGGATTATTTAGTAATTTTTTCCACCGTGCTGACTTACATACTTTGCTAAAAGTATGAGGTTATGGCAGAATACCAGGGACTATTTATTAACACTCAAATGGCATATACCAAATGCAAGCATATGATCTTTAATATATTACCATGTGTGTCTTATTTCTAACACATCTTGATTAAAAATATTAAATCACTATATATTTTCGTCCTATGAATTAGCAAGATTCTTGTTCTAACCCATTCTTCACTGCATCTCCAATAAAAAGTAAATCTCTCCCTGTAAAAAGAATTTACTCAGAATGAAACTGAATGTAAACTTTAAGTATCATAATACAAAAAAAAAAAACCTTCTAAAATTCTCACTTTCAGATCTATGCAATCACAGTATACATTGCAAAACCAGTTGCCACTAATAGCATGAGTCTGGAAGGCAAGATCAGGAGGTCACAGATGTACCCTTAAGAATAAAAAGAACGTTCTACCAGGAAAACTATTATTTTGCTTAAAAGAAAAAAAAAATCTTCTCAAACAGATGTGGAATTGCTAATCAAAAAATTCTGCTGCAGTTATATATTGAGTTAAAAAGTACTTTGTGGAGCTCTGGCAGCAATAACAATGACATATGTTTTGTGGTCAGAAAGGTCACTTTTATTCTTGTTGCTTCCAATTTAATATCTGGCTTTGAAACAATTTGCGCAACTAGTCCATTTTCTATTTTATTGTTCAGAGCTTATCATATTCTCATCAGTCTACCAAACACATTTTTAGAAAAGGAAGTTCTAAGTCCAGGAAAAAAATAAGTATATATTTTTAAAACTCTGTACAATAATTTCTAAAAAATATACTCTATGCATTGAAATAAGCTCAAAACTAAGTCTACTGACACTAAATTTAGAAAGACCATTACCAATAATTACCAGTGTACGTTTGAGGGGATAGAATAGAGGAAATGCCATACATGTCATTTCAGTAAACTATGCCATGACAACTAACAAAACTCTTATAATTTAATTTCATCCTTTTAAGATTCATGTGTAAGAAACATTTCATTCATCATAGAAAGCCTGCTTTTATATTTCCTCCATGAAATCCCAAGGAACTAGTCTGAAATCATGAAGTTGTGATCAATGTAGGACACAGCAAATGATTTTTGATCATGATAGCTACAGGCTGAAACGAAGCCAGTTACTAGTGGAAAGGTACTATTCTCTGTTTGCAAAATTTTTTTCTCAATAACAGAGGTAATTCTGAGTATGGGACACCAGCACCGGACACAACTGTATGCAAGTATCTGTGACTCTGATTTACAGACAGCTGCAGATTACACTCCTGTTTTACACTGGAACACAAATAAAGATGGAAAATGGGGCAGTATTGGCAGAAATTAATAACATGCATCAGACACCCTAAGTACTGTATAGTTAGTTAATCCTCACTTTAATCTGTAATTATTATTATTTTCTGTGTTTTCTGTTTGTGTGCTCAGACTGAGCCATGTCTGACTCTTTGTGACCCCATGGGCTGTAGCCCGCCAGGTTCCACTGTCCATGGGATTTTCCAGGCAAGAATACTGGAGTGGGTTGCCATTTTCTCCTCCAGAAGATCTTGCCAACCCGGGGACTGAACCCATATCTCTTGTGTCTCCTGCATAGGCAGACAGATTCTTAACCACTAAGTCACCAGTATTATGATTATCATTCCCATTTACAGATAAGGAAATCGAGGTTGAGAGAATTTCACTTACTTGTCTGAAAAAATGACTTAACCATCACACTACTACTCAGCCTCCCATTTAAACTTGTCCTCCAACTGTCATTTTCTCACCTTTTAAAAGCTTATATTCATGACTATGCATACATACTATCTGCATATTTGTAGCAAATGTTTAGAGCTCAATCAATAGATTGAACCATAGGAGTTGTCTTGCCAGTATAAATCCATTTTTAAATCGAACCAGAAGTTCTACTTCAAAATAGAAGTGGGAGGAAAAAAAAAGCTGGGGAGTGGGAAGGAGGAAGGGCCTGTAGAAATGAAAACATACATTTTCCCTTCTCTAAACAATCTGAAAAAGAGCCAGTAGAGATGAGTCTGGTCTCTATTTTTGATGAAGATACAGATAATCACACGCCATCACTAGTCTCACAAATATCCGCAGTACATCGCCTATCCTTTGGCCACCTTCAATACCATCAGTGGTAAACCACCGCTTTCCTCACACCCGATGCTTTAATTTCCATTCAGCCCCACTCTCAAGTAGCATACAATCTAAAAATTTTTTAAAAAACCGTTAAGCAAATAAAGCTACAGGCAAACCGTTCCCACCTTTCCATCCAACCAGATCATCACTCTGCAGCCACCCTATTTAGAAGTTCTGGAGGCACTACCACCCCCTCTAATTTCTATTACTACCGAAAATAAGCTGCATTTTAAGCATCAAAGCTTTCATTCAACTCCAATTGTAATCACTAACTGAAAATGCGTATAACTGAAACATGTATTCCACTGGTAACAACCGCCTTTTCAAATCTCCTTTACAGGAAGCCGATGAATTTTTCTTAGCACAGGGGCTTAGAGGAGCTGTACCCCCTTGCTCCCCACAGGTATTTCTAGACCATTTTCTCTGTTTCCAAACACCATCTTCCCTTCTGAAATGCATGCCATTAATTTCTGCTTCCTATGTGAAGTTCTCCTTGATTTCTTAGCCTAGAAAAATTTCTCCTTCCCACTTAATTTTTACAACCAGGCAACAAATTCCTAAGTGGACAGGACATTTTATACAGCAAATTCCTAGCCTCTGAATCCCAGTTTGTCAATTGCTCTGTGTGGGGGTGGGGGGAGTGGGAGGCTGATACTGCTAATAAGGAAGTGGTGAAAACCAGGGATACTTGGAAACATAACTGGAAAAAGACCACACTATAATGTCTTCAGAGTAATGAAGTGGGGCAGGGGGGTGGGCAGGGGGGTGGGCAGGGGGCCGGGGATAAACTTTCTAAGTAAAACCAAGTCTTGAGCAGCAGAAGCACAAGAGGCACTAAGAATCTAGCCCCCAAACAAATATACGCTATTTTTCAACAGAAAACCCCAGAGTGTTCAAAATGTTAACTGCCAACTTTTGAGTAATTAATCATGGACTGCTACTAGAAAAAGCTATCTGCTCAGCAGAGACGAAACGTGTTCCTAGGATTAAGAACCTTCTCATCCTCCACCAACGCCTTTCATTTCCAGGTAGTGCAAGTTTGATAAATATCTGTATATCCCCAAGAAAGACTTTTGACTTGCTGAGGTTCTTTGCCTTGGAACGTAATTTTCAGAGTTAGATTAGCCACATATTTCTATAACCCTGGCCCAAGAGTGCTTTGTACATAGTTCACCACCAAACAAAAACAAAATAAAGCTTGCATAATTTGATCAATAAATTCACTAACAAACACCTCTCTCAGGAAGCCAAGAGGCCTGATAACAAAAGAGTAATTGTAAGGAATGTTTGGAAATCCAAGTAAAGGAGACAAACACCTGTGTGAAATCTATCAGATACATTAATAAAACAAGTTTGAAAACTACTGATGCCAACTGACAAAAACGTGAGGCTTTATCAGAATTGTCTCTCTACTTTTGTGTGTGTTTGGAAAAGCCCATAATCAAAAACTCAAAAAAAATTAAGATAGAAACCAACTTGAAAAAGCTCTCAGAATTCCTTCTGTCTTAAATGACAGTGAGATGAACCGAAACATAAGCTTAGCGTGTCTAATACCTTCAGAGAACCTAAACGAATATAAATGAGTGGGAGGAAAAGCAAAACATAAAGCAGGCTTTTTTTTTACTGAGGCCAGATAAAGTCAACTTTCTTTAAAGCATAAATTCAAAAGCTAGTTCCTTAGGCTGAGAAATGCAGGTCAGCATGCTGACAGACTGCACACAGAGAAGCAGCAACAGGATGCAAACCTCTCTGTACTGCCCACTTCTTCTCTTTGATTAATTCTTGATTCCAGCAAGACGGAGAGGGCAGTAGCTAGGGATAAAATTTCCTGGCCAGCACTCTCCACCCACTTGCAATGCATCTGTCATGATCTACATCATCACACACTTGCAAAGTTATAAACTTAGTGGTTCATCCCTAAGCTTTACAGGACACTGATGAGCTTAATTTAATCCTAATCTTCTCTTTAAAAAAGAGTGAAGGACAGGAAGGAGGGATGGAGAGGAGGAGGAGAGAGGGAGAAGAATTTTCTCTTTTAAGGACAAATTTATAAGCAGAAAAAATAACTACAATCTATAAAAGATAAACAAAACTTTTACAAGGAAGTTCAGGAGCCATAAGTCAATGCTGCTTTCCTCTGATTATTAACATATATATATGTGTACATATATATAGGTTAGTATATAGGTTAAAGTATAGATTTATATATATTAACCCAAATTTAAGACAGAAATCACAGATTGAGTTCAGTTCCCTCATAAATTACAAAAATGAATATGTTTTACTTTTGCAGCAATAACAAACATAATTTTGTGGGGAGAAGGAAAGCATATTATTAAAATTTTTCGTGGTTAATGGTAATGACAGAATTTCCCCCACTCCAAACAATACAGAGAAAAGTTCATTGTAAGATTCATAAGATGAAAATTATTTTAAAAGAAACCAGAGAAATAAGATAGTAATTCACACTTTACATGGAATAATGGAAACCATTTTTAAATAGGTATTATGAACATTAATAACTCCAGCAATTAGCACTTGAACATTTTCCAACAACAGGGAACGCTAGGAATGAAGGTATAGTCATCATAGGTATACTTTTATCTTTCAGTAGGTGTTACTTTGTATAGTCGGTAACATCAAAAGAGCTTGTGTGTGGTGTATACATAGCACTACTATAGGTTGTAATTTTCAGAAGCACGTGAAATACATATATGTGAAACCTCTCAGATGTATCATAAGCAATCCTTATATTCTGAAATCAATTTAAAATTACAGACAAACCAGAATGTAATGCTAAGATGACAGTATCAGAAAATCATAAGAACATACTCTAAAGAATCAAAATACATTTGGGAAAAACAAAAATAAATCTATAGCCATCATACTAACCACATTTAAATACTTAGAAAATAAGCAGATTATAATATATTCATATTATAAATATATTCATATTATAAATATATTATAACATATTTTAAATATATTCACAGGATAAATATGTCACTGGATGTGTGCTTATAAAGTGTAAAATTAACAAAAATCACCCTCAAATGTAAAATTTTGCTTATTATTAAAATATATCAATATTTTGAAAGATTGATAAAATATTTAAACAAATCAAAACACACAGTATGGCAAAGTAAGGAAAGCAAACATATGATAATAGTGCAGGACATATTGATTCCTTTATCCCTGTCCCAGGGTAGACATCAAGAATTAATCAGTACATTCTGTCTCTCTGAGCCTAAACAAATCCCAGAAACATTTACAAAACATACACTCAGATAACCAGTGCCAAGAGATCATAATGAAATATTAACTTACACCTATTTATATTCCTAATCTAAGATTTGAGTGACTTGAAACATTTAAACAAATTTTTAGGCAATTTAGGAAATCCTTTTTAAATCAGAAATGATTATATCTTCAGTCTGTTTAGAACTCACTTAATCAAGAAATGGATTCCAATACTTTTTCCACTTCAAAAGAGTTTCCACTGCTGAAACCACCACCACAAAACTAAATGGACTCAATGGCAAATGTAAATCCATTAGTAAGAAATAATAGAACATGTTACTCTCTCTTGAGGAAAGAAAGCACACTCTTTTGAGGGTATGCTTTCCCAGCTAACAGTGAACACTCTTGGCTGTTAATTAGCATAGTGATAAAGCAGGAAAAGTAATACTCTTCATTATTAGCAATACATTCTCCCATTTTCTATTCATCAAGGCAGGGAAGTGATAAAAACATGAAGAGGCCTGGATTTTCATGGATCAACAACAAAATAAGGAGTAAAGGGTTGATTTATGGCATTAGCAAAGATACCAAAGTTAACACTTACTTTTGCAAAGGCTTCAAAAATGTCAAAAGAAGGTGGCAGCTGAGAAGCATCCTGTATTTCTTCTCTCATGAAATGTTGAAATGTCAATGCAAGTTGCCTGAGGCCCTCTTTCTTATCTTCAGTCAGTTTGTTAATATCTTTTTTAAACAGAAAATAAATAGCACTATCATACAGCGAACTTTCAGTGGATAATTTTCAGGTATTCAGTGGTAGCTATTAAGCCAGATATTTCCTGCCCTAGATTTCATGGGAGATGAAATCAGATGAAATCAGATGTTTGGCAGAAAACAACAAAATTCTATAAAGCAATTATCCTTAATTAAAAAATAAATTTTTAAAAATGCCTATCTTTTAATTTTTGACAGCTACAAGTCATTATATACACTTACCAGATAATTCTGCCAAATGTCATCTACAAAATAAGATCAAACACCTAGCAAAACAAAATACACACACCCACATAAAAAAACAATAAAACCAAAATCAGTAATGATGTCTGTTAGCAGATTGTCTACATCCTCCTGCACACATGCTCAAACCACCATAAATGCTTATTTCATCAGTGAATTTAAGCAGACTTTTTCATGAAACAGTTTACAATCAGGACATGACCCATTACCATTATCATTTTAAAGGCAAAAAAAAAAAAAAAAGAAACCCAGAAAGCAAAAATTGACAAGTTTGGTTAAATTAAGCTCAAATTGATGATATGTGTCAAGAAGAAAGTATATCATGAAGAAAACATGGATCAACCAAAGAAATCACATCTTCAAGCTCTTTAAAGAATGAATAAACAAGATATATAAGGTTTCCATTCAAACAGAAGGAGAAAGTTCCAAAGCCAGTATCACTCCTTGAAAAACTCAGTTTCATTTATACCACAAAGGGTTGTGAAGGCTAAGAGTGCACAATTCAATTAATAACATTTGAGAGCATTTCACTTAAGGCAACATGGATGACACTGCTACTGAGCAGGGCTACTGTTCATAGCAAAACTCACTTTAAGAGATGTTAATTATCTTGCAGTAATGTAACAAGAAAAAAATGACTAATTAGTTCTCTATTAAAACTTGAAAACATAGATCAAGACGAACTACACCATTACTCTGGTGCTCATGTCAGGTCTACATATTTTCTCTAAATTACTTGTGCAACAGAACAATTAAGCCAATGATTTCTTAAATAATAATTTATTATCATTGGCACTTAGGATTCCATAACCATAAATCTGGACTAGATCCTCTTATTTGTCTCCATCCAGAAACATTAAACTGTATAGCACATTTACTCCATAAGCTCTTGCTATTTTTGAGCTGAAGTCATTTGCAACTTCAGTGAAGAGGATCTGTGCCAATACAAAAGAAAGATAAACCTTACATTCACTAAACACTCGGATGCAAAGCCTCTCAGTGTTCTCAGGGAGGTTGGCCACTGCCGTGGTAGCTCAGGAGCTGAACAACACTCAGTGCTGTCAGAGAGCCTAAGTCATCGGTACCTTCTATTTTCCATATTATCTAAAGGACCAGTGAACCTAAATGTTCCTTGGAGCCCCCCATTCATATTACTGTTCCCTGACATCAAAAAGAAGCCAAGAGTGGAATAAGAGCACACAGAGGGGAAAACAGGAGTGAAATTATTTTGTCACCTTGACTAAGGGTTATACTCCCCTCACTGCCTAACTTAAGACTCCTCTACAGCATTTCACAAACCCCTCTATGGCCAAAGCTACCCTGGAATAAATTAAATAAGCTAATGTGCCAGTCTACATAAAAACTTGAAAAGGTTTGTTGCCTCACAAACAGAGACAGAAAAACAAAGGCAAAAATAAAGCAGCTCATCAGCTCAGCAAATAAATTATAGAACTTTTAAAATGCTGATAGACAATCACTCACTTGATTCCAGATCATAAAATGAGTAAAGTTTTTCCGATTCAGAGGGTGTTTCTTGCATCTGTGAAGAAAGAAGGAAAACACCAAAAACAATTTAAAGTGTCCAATATATACATGAATATGTTTAGATATCTTTAGATATTTAAATGCAAGTCTGTTAAAAAGACAATTTTCTATATATTCCTTCTCTTCATCATGTTAAAATGTATTGCAACTTGACCCACCAGTTTAATTTCTAAACACAAAATCCTTTTACAAAAAGTTTCCATACTTTTATTTTTTCCCCAGTTCTACCACTGACTTGTGTCATTGCAAGGATTTTATTACTAATCATTACAGAAAAGCAAAGATAGATGAATGAAAATAAGAGTTTATTATAAAATGTGCAACCTTGGGCATGTTACTTAACCTTGAGGCAAGAGGAGTCAATTTCCTTATGTGAAACACACATAAGAAGTAATGTATAACACTGAGTTGTTGTGGTATAAAATATGTTCAACATATAAAGCAATTAGCACATGGCCTGGAAATAGTAAATGCCCAATAGAAGGGAGCAATCATTATAACTACTTTTTATTAGATTCTGCTCAGGAGGTTGGGGGTGGAGATTGAGAACTAGTACCTTGGGTGATTCTGAAATAACCTATTTCTGCTCTAACAGTGGTTCTCTATCTTTTCAATATTAATAAAGTTGACAAAGTTCAAACTCAAATATATTATTATACTTTTAGTATCAAGTAATTAAAGGAATGCATAATAACAAAGTTACTTTCAATTTACGAAAGCTTTGAAATAAATGTGTACTATTGAGTTTAGTTCAATACAATATATACATTTGAAAATAGCAGTAAGTATATGTAACAGATGTTGTATAATCAGTCTAAAGACAATACCCATTTGGTATTCTAAATTCATCTTTCAGTACTGATGTAGCTGATACAAAACACTGCACTGGTTTTAGGTATATACTTTTACATTCCTAAAAACCCCTATAAAATTTTATTGCCAAAGAAGTTAATAAACAACAGGATAGAATAGAGCTGAAGCTTGCAATAAAGAGATACATGCTAAAGCCTGGGAAAAACAAAAGCTGAATCCACTAGCCACTTTGGCAAAGTAGGAAAAGGGATGGGAGAAACAATTTCAATGGATGTTAGCTTTTTTAAAAGAAAAAAAAGCACTCTTCCTTGAAACATCTAATTAAAATCTCACTTAAAGAAGCAACCCCAAAAATTATATACTTGCCCTGTGCGTTAGTTCTCAGTAGAACAACAATAAAGGAAACGTAACAGGAATCACTAACATCTCATGCCCCAAACATAGGACCTTATGTCTCCATTCCTAAGAGAACACATACAGGGCCTTCAAAAATGGGGCCATGCACTTCATCACTGCCACCAATGTTGGGATTAATAGAAAATAGCAAGTTTTGTCTTAAGATATTTCCTGGAATAATCCATCTACTTTAATAAAGATTTAAATTTAGCCTTAAATATGACTACTACAAATAATTGCAAGTGCTTATGTTAAGTTAAAACCCAAGCATATTTCACAAGTTTTATACTCACAAGTTTGAAAACAACTCTGCCAAGTAGTCGGACAGAGTCAGGGGGATATCTGGGTTTGCAGCTTTTAAGGCATTTGCATTCTCGCTTGTGGTCTTGCCAAGCTTTTTTCTGTTAAGACAAGAGTGAGGAGGGCATATAAGACATAAAAATCTCACTTTCGTTTATATGGGTTTTGAATGTTGAGAGTCATCAACATTAACTTAATTTTAATAGCCTAAATGTAAGTGCAAATAGGAAAGGAAAGCAATATTCTAGTACTATTATGATCCAGGATTTAGTATGCAATTACCAAGCATGGATATCAAAAGCTTCCATTTCACCTTTATCCTTTGTTTGCCCCGTGGTTATTACCTGGCTGGTAGCATCCAAAGAAAGAATGATTATGTCTTTCTTAATAATTCATAAGATAGTCTCCTAGGTGATTAAATAGGATTCTTAATAGACAGTGATTTTGAATACAAAAAGAAAACATCACTCCAACTTAGAAAATAAAACTCATGGTTCAGAAAAATCAGAACAGGACAGATAGCTATCTGAATTTCTGTGCTGCTATAGTAAGTACAGAAATATCAGGAGGGCTAACAAAACTTTTAAAAATAGAAAAATCCTTTTGTTTTTTAAGATAACATAGAAAGGAGTTATTAGCTAAAATGACCAAAGGCTATTTTTACTCAGAACGGTCTTGGTTTATTTCTGTTGTCCTGGCCTAATTATTAACATCCTGAAATGTTAATGGTTGGGATTGCACAGTCACTTAGCCCAGAGTCCTAGCCATGTGCTGGTGGGGTAAAGAGACCACAGAGCCAGTCACCAACATCGAAACACTAGGAGGGAGAGGACTAAATGGAGGGACGTTGTCCTCGAGTCTGAATGCCATGACTCCCTTTATATGGGACTGCTTCTCTATGGAAATATAATCCAGGGTGTCTAATATCTAACCCTGGTGAGAGGGAGACCACTAGACCAAATATCTAATATTTCTTTTCCAAATGAGAGCTGTAAGTTCTGCTTGTGAAATGCCTCATGCTCACATTGTCTTCTTTCAGAGATTATAAATCTGCTTCCCAGATGCTGGGCCTAGGAAATCCCCCTATAAGAGGCCTCTCTTTTCCATTTAATAGCACAACATGCAGCATAACCAAACCAGTAGCTGCAGCTACTCTGAAGCTGTGACTCAGATTCAAGTTCAAGCCAGCATTCTGCTCAGAAAGACTGCCTGTGCCAGTTTGCTGGGTGAAGGCGCAGTTTGTCCACCACTATCTCCTAGTAAACCAAACCTTGGAGACATTGTTTACAAGGGTTACATCATTTCTTTTATCAACTCTACTCACAATTGCCTCATTTCATTCCTTCTTATTCACTATGGCGATGCTCTTAATGTGATTTTTTTTTTTTTAAGTATTTATACTTAGTGTGTGTGTGTGTTCATTCACTCATTCGTGTTCAACCCTTTGCGACCCCATGGACTATAGCCTGCTAGGCTCCTCTGTCCATGGGATTCTCCAGGCAAGAAAACTGGAGTGGGTTGCCATTTCCTCCTCCAGGGGATCTTCCCAGGGATGGAACCTGCATCTCTTGCATCTCCTCCACTGGCCGGTAAATTCTTTACCACTGTGCAACCTAGGAAGCCCCATTTACACTTGCCTCATTTCCAAATAAAAATGAGTGTTTCAGAGAGAGGTGCATATGAGATAAGACTGTAAAATTAGAAACAAAATGTAATGTTAAAATTATGGGGGGAAAAGTATTCTAGCATTACTTAGCATTCTACAGTGTGTTAGACACATGGCTAAGCAATTAAAAAAGATTTCACTTGATTTTCACAATAATCCAAATGGTAGATATTATCCTTATACTAAAGATGATGAAAGTAAGGCTCAAGAGCTGGAATCTAACTACCAAGCTACACAAATATACAGAGAGAGAGTATAAATTCTTAGCAAGCTAAACAGGAAAGAGAAGTAACGATCGCGCTTGTGCACTCCATTTATATGAGGTGCCTTACAGGCAAGGCAAAAAGAAATCATAATTCTCATCTGACAGAAGAGAAAAACGCATAGATTTACCAAGTATTAAATCACAGGAGGGACTTATTCCAAGAATGCTAATCAGTATACTGGACAATGTCTTTGACAATAGCTCACAACACAATGGCCTTTCATAGAGCTGCTTCTAAAGTCAATAGAATACAACTCAGAGAAGACAAGATTTCCATTGCTTCGGGGGCTAACCTTGGACTACAATTAGTAAGCACCAATGTGCTGTAAGATCCCTAAAATAAATATGGTTTCACTGTCAAATAAGTTTGAAAAACATTTCATATTGTAGAACCTGCTTAGAGATTCAAAATACTTTTAGCCTACTAAAAGTTCTAAAATGCTCTGTATTTCAGAAACTTACATAAATAAGTTAATACAGAGTTTCCCGTTACTGTTATTACCATCCTTTGGGAAGTCAGGTTGGGGTATATGGACTCAGAGATACCTGTACACTGTCTTTCCTTCAGCTGGTCTTTGAATGAGGGTGGGTAAGCAGACAAATTCACAGTCATTCTCACTGACGGGGAACTAGAGCATGGATGTTTTTGATTATTGATTCAGGAGAGAACCATAGCTTTGGTGCAACAGTTTTCATTTGATACTGAAAGTGTCTGGCTGGAAAAGAACTGCAACTAGTAAAATAAGGCTGAGATAATGGATTAAATGATCTTAAGAGCAGATTTTAATTGACACTTAACTGTTAGAGATCACCCATAACTTTCATATTAAAACCTCCAGTTTTGAGCAGCTCAGCCTTTTGGAAGCTTACCAGGGAAAGGCAACTACAACATGTACCCCAGGTAACAAACCAACAGATCTGTTAGATGACATTAGTTAGAATGAAGCTTCTAAATTTTAGAAAACTCTTGGCAAAAATGACTTTATTTCTTTAACATAATTAAAATGAGTTTTTATTCTCAGCAATAATTAGAAAGTAGACAATATATCTCTTAAGGCTATTCCTAGATCATTGCACAGAAACTTTGGACAATGTACTTATTTTCCAAACTTGCTTCAGCAAAAAAAAGAAGTTCATTATTTTCATCTTCAACCAGATCTATATAAACATGGAAGGTAATCATACCACTAGAAACCATGATACCAAAAACTATGTTTTTAAAACATTAATTGTAGGCTTACCGTAGGCTTACTAATAGAAACAAACCACAAGAAAAAGTTTAAAAAGAAATCTTTTAAGCAACTGCATTTGACTTCGAAGAAAACCTCACGTGAACTCATACAAAAACATTAGGCATCATCTTCACTCTACAAACTTTAACCAAGGAGTGCAGCTCGCCAGGCTTCTCTGTCCATGGAATTCTCCAGGCAAGAATAATAGAGTGGGTAGGCATTCCCTTCTCCAGGAGATCTTCCCAACCCAGGGATTGAACCCGGGCCTCCCATATTGCAGGCAGACTTTTTTACCATGTGAGTCATCAGATGGAGACCTCAAGGACACATTACATAAGGACACATACACATTACATATCCACCCCTTTCTCAAAGATAAGCCCTTGATCTACTTTTTCCTCTTTTCTTCTATTACTACAAACACAGCGTACAATAAGATTTTATTCACAACACTAACTGTAATGTTTTCTGTTCTCATAGTTGAAAATCAACAATAAAGTATAGTAAGCACAAATTAGCATGAAAGACAAAGGAAATTAAAATACTGAATTAAGAAACAAAGGCGAAACCAGAATTCAAAGAGACACGTGTACCCCAATGTTCATTGCAGCACTGTTTATAATAGCCAGGACATGGAAGCAACCTAGATGTCCATCAGCAGATGAATGGATAAGAAAGCTGTGATACATATACACAATGGAGTATTACTCAGCCATTAAAAAGAGCACATCTGAATCAGTTCTAATGAGGTGGATAAAACTGGAGCCTATTATACAGAGTGAAATAAGTCAGAAAGAAAAACACCAATACAGTATACTAATGCATATATGGAATTTAGAAAGATGGTAATGATAACCCTGTATGCAAGACAGCAAAAGAGACACAGATGTATAGAACAGTATTTTGGACTCCGTGGGAGAGGGCGAGGGTGGGATGATTTGGGAGAATGGCACTGAAACATGTATAACATGTACCATGGCACTGAAACATGGTGAAACGAATCCCCAGTCCAGGTAATGACATGCATGACACAGGATGCTCGGGGCTGGTGCACTGGGATGACCCAGAGGGATGGTATGAGGAGGGAGGTGGAAGGGGGGTTCAGGATGGGGAACATGTGTACACCCGTGGCAGATTCATGTTGATGTATGGCAAAACCAATACAACATTATAAAGTAATTAGCCTCCAACTAAAATAAATAAATTTATATTAAAATTAAAAAAAAGAAACAAAGGCAAGGAGAGAAGAATTTTAGATAGGGCAAAAAAGAAATTAAGACATCTTTGACTCAACTCCATGTATAAGTACATGTATGACTCAAAAACAACTTCAGAGTATATACATTTTCATATAGTTTATAGTGTTTATATTGATTCAGCATATAAACTGATGAACTAAACCCAATGGTTTTCAGTGGGAGTAATCCTAAACTTGGGAGTTTAGGATTTTATTGGGGGTATTTTTGTTTGTTTGTCAAGGGGCCAGAAATGCTAGACATCCTGCATAAGACTGTCCCATACAATGAAGAACTATTCCAAATCCAAAAGGACTTGTAAATGTCTGATCAGACTTCCTAGAAAGGTGACAAACTTGTTCATAATTATCTGAGCCCAATCTCCTTTGTTTATATAAAGACATTTTTACGTACTTTTAATAGCACTGAATTCTCTAGGGAAATTAAGGTAAGATTGCATTTAAGAATTAAATGCTACACAATTATTCAATATTTCACAAAAGCATCCCACTGAAGCCAAAAACAGCTTTGGTATGTGTGTTAACCAACAAAACACATTTTCTGATCTGCATTTTGCAACTTCCCTTTGCACAGTGACTCTGTACAGGTACAAGTATATGACTTCTTAATTATGTCTTCTAGTCTAGTCACACCTGAGCACTTACACACAAAAGTATATATTATTGTAAGTTATTTTAATGCTCATTTTTCTTTATGTTCCAGTTATGGCATTTATATTGATATTGAATTTTGAAAGATGTAACTAGGTAGACTGTATTACCTAAGAGATTTCATTTCAGGATAGTAGAGACGACAATATAGTAACTGTCTTAGAAAGATGGAGTTAGGCCTGAAAGAGCTGAAAACCCCAGATCTAGAACAATGCTACAGGTACACATCCAAAACGCACATAAGAAAATATTTTAAAATACACAGCCTGGGACACAGCCCACAGAATCTCACAGTATTGCTGAGATAGAATCTGATGTCTAAATTGTTTTTAATCACTGTGGCAGATTTCATGTGCAGCCAATATTGAAAAACCACTGAGCTAGGCTAAATTAAAAAGGGGGGTCACCATATATACAAGATAGATTAAAACTATAAAATACTATTCTATACTTATAGTTAAACTATTGTCTTACAGGAATTAATATTTTTTTTGTAATGAGGTGGGAAAGAGTTTCTAAAGCAGGACATAAAACCTAGAAACCATAAATGAAAAGATGCATATGCTAAAAAACATAAAAATAAATAACTTCTATATCAGAAAGAAGAAAACCTAATACCTCAAATATGGTTGAAAAATAAAGAACAACTAGGAAAACAAAATCTAAACTATGTATATGGATAGTGTTAAATGTCTCCAAAATAGAAGGAGGTCTTATAAAATAAATAAGAAAAGGGTGACTATTTCCATAAAATTAGGGGGAAAAAAGTGAAAGATATGAAGGGAAAATTCATGCCTAAAAAAGAAAAGCCAATAAACAAAAAAATACCAAAAAAAAAAACAAACCAGTGATCAAAGAAATGCTAATAGACACAAAATATCATGGGTGACCCATTAGTATGCTAAAGATAAATGAAAATAACTGTATTCAAAAGCTTCTAGGGTGTAGGCAAGTGAGGACTCTCTAACTCATCATTAGAATTATAAGCTTCCCTAATCTTTCTGATGAGTGTTTGGTAGAGAACATCAGAATTTTTAATGTGCATTTTGCTGGCATAGAAGTAATATTTATAATGTGATTAATCCTAATTTAAATGATATACATAAATAAGCTGAAGAATGCTCACTGTAGATTTGTTAAAATATTAGAAAATTGGCACTAATTTTCCAGTTTTTCCTATAAGAAAAAGCCAATTTTGTTCTTCCCTGTATAGTTTCCCAATACTGTTATCTTTTACAAATATTATACACTATATTTATAAGTAGAAGCAAACATAATTATCTTTCTTATATCTAGTAATGGTGATTCAGGGAGAAGCATTTTTATATGAAAGAGAAAAAAGTAAAATCACTATTAATTAACACAACTTCTTAACATTTGTTTATTTTGGAAAACCTGGTTGTAACTCCAATAATCCCTTAAATGTATTAATTTTTAAATATTAAGAAAATGCTTCAATAAATTCTTTTATAACAGCAAATAAATCTTTTGTAACACAAAGAATAAGTAAACTCACAAATTTTAAAATATTATTATTTTATTTTGGAGCTCCCCATGTGGCACTAGGAATAAAGAACCTGCCTACAAATGCAGGAGACACGAGATGCAGGTCCGATCCCTGGGTCAGGAAGATCCCCTGGAGTAGGAAATGGCAACCCACCTCCAGTATTCTTTCCTGGGGAATTCCATGGACAGAGGAGCCTGGAGGGCTAAGTCCATGGCGTCATAAAGAGTTGGACATGACTGTACCATGCATATAAGAGGTGTGTAATAGATATCTGATGATTTATTCTAAAATAAGTACCATTTAGGAGATATAACTTACTATATATTTATTACTGTTTATTTTAAATGTAGGCCATCCAAAAAGATCAGGAAAATCCCTAACAATCCTTGCTCTGACCAGTCTCAGATGGTCTTGATGGCTTAATTACGAAAGGAGAGGACTGATGAAATGTTAGGACAGGAAGAGAAAATCCATTTATTTCTTCTTTCTTACACAAAACAACCTTTATGCTATTATCGTAATGTTTTCCTCCCTGAGTTGGACACAAAGCTACTACAGCTTAATAACCCACTTAAATACTATTTAACATTGAATTTTGGTTGGATTAAATACTCATTTTAGGGCAGCTTATTATTTTGTGGGATAGCCTGTGGGAAGGGTCGATATATATTGAGCCCAGCCTGGGTAAAATACACCTGATTTACAACTAAGGGCTCACTAGACATTTATTCTGTAACTGGACTGGATCCAATCATCTCTAAGGCAGCTTCTCAATGATTAAAAAAAAACAACCCTATGATTCTGTAATATCCATTTCTAACGAATATGTGAATTATGTCAAAAAGGCATGAAACCTCTTCGTGCATGCATGCTAAGTAAGCTTCAGTTGTGTCGACTCTATGCAAACCTATGGACTGTAGCCAGCCAGGCTGCTCTGTCCCTGGGATTCTCCAGGCAAGAATACTGGAGTGGGTTGCCATGCCCTTCTCCAAGAGATCTTCCCAACCCAGGGACTGAACCTGTGTCTAACGTCTCCTGTATTGGCAGGCGGGTTCTTTATCACTAGTGCCATGTGGAAAGCCCCTGAAACCTCCTCATGTGAGACTTATGAAAATTTGGAATGGTATTTTCCTCAGATTTGGGGTCATTTAAAGATGAAGGAAATTGGCTTAAACTGTGGAAAATTGTTTAAGCCAGCTTATTCAACAAGTTCATTTATGATTGATAACCACTATTAGCCACAATTAATAACCATTAATATGCACAATCATCTACAGTTTGTCTCCCATGAGCAAACTTAGGATATTTGAGTTGCCATGTGACTTGCAGGAAAGAAAGAGGACCCAACAGTATTCCATTCACTTGTAACCTCTTAATGGCAAATAAATAATACCTCTTCACGCTTCAAATGTGGTACACTAATGAACTGCAGGTTGACAGATGTCTGAAGACCTGAAAAGCTGGAATCTGGGAAAAGAAAACTGGAAAGCTAAGCAGTCTGTGTAACAAGCTACAGTTGACTGACAGGTATTGATTAAAATCTTGCATAAATTCTCCTTAGAGCACGCTAGAGACCTCGTGATAGACATTAGACTTACCACTTTAAAAGCTTTCTGGATACTGCATCAAACGTAGAACAAAGAGTGTCTTCCCACTGCCTTAATCAAATTAGACAGATAGGGCCAAATATAAAGACAGAGTAAGGCAAGAGGATGGTTACAGGGCAAAAAGTTGACAAAATTAATAAATAATTACTCCTTAGGAAAATGGGGATTACAGTCTCCAGGTTAATTAAGGAGCCTCATAATAAATAACAACATGTGTCCCAAAGTAAGTCAATCACCATTTAATAACAGGTTCAGGTCAAATCCATTCTGACACCTACTTTTGGAAAGTTTTGTTGAAACAGCCACATTCACAGCTTACACTCGCTCTTTTCATACTACAACAACAGAGTTGAAGAACTGTGACAGAAATCTTACAATCCACAAAGCACGCACAAGGAGGTTCATGCCCTTCTGACATAATTCACATATTTGTTAGGAATGGATATTACAGAATCATAGATCTTTTATCATTTATAAAAAATAAACAATGTTTATTATCTGGCCCTCCACCAAAAAAGTTTGCCAACCTCTGACCTACTGAGAGGTCATATCAAGATGGAATGGTGCAATAGACACATTTTATCTGGAAGGGCAAAATAAATAGTTCTCTACACACTTCCAATTTTCCTTGAACGAAATCTCCATGCTAGATTAATTGAAATGTCAATGCTGAGTTCTAGTGGAACATGGCAGATGGGCACATGCATTTTATCTCCCCAACACAAGTAATCTATCAAGTTTTTAACTCCCAAAGTAAACCAGAAGGGCCATCAGTGGATGAAGGGTTTAACCTCTTTTCTTTAAGTCAGAAAGTGAGGGTAAGAGGACAGGCTAAAGAAACAGGACAAATGAGGCTGCCTCAAAGTGGCTGGTAAGTTTTTGAGTTCAGTTCAGTTCAGTCACTCAGTTGTGTCCAACTCTTTGCAACCCCATGAATCGCAGCACGCCAGGCCTCCCTGTCCATCACCAACTCCTGGACTTCACTCAGACTCACGTCCATCGAGTCAGTGATGCCATCCAGCCATCTCATCCTCTGTCGTCCCCTTCTCCTCTTGCCCCCAATCCCTCCCAGCATCAGAGTCTTTTCCAATGAGTCAACGCTTCACATGAGGTGGCCAAAGTATTGGAGTTTCAGCTTTAGCATCATTCCTTCCAAAGAACACCTAGGACTGATCTCCTTTAGAATGGACTAGTTGGATCTCCTTGCAGTCCAAGGGACTCTCGAGAGTCTTCTGCAACACCACAGTTCAAAAGCATCAATTCTTCAGGGCTCAGCCTTCTTCACAGTCCAACTCTCACATCCATACATGACCACAGGAAAAACCATAGCCTTGACAAGACAGACCTTAGTCGGCAAAGTAATGTCTCTGCTTTTGAATATGCTATCTAGGTTGCTCATAACTTTTCTTCTAAGGAGTAAGCGTCTTTTAATTTCATGACTGCAGCCACCATCTGCTGTGATTTTGGAGTCCCCAAAAATAAATTCTGACACTGTTTCCACTGTTTCCCATCTATTTCCCATGGAGTGATGGGACCGGATACCATGATCTTCTTTTTCTGAATGTTGAGCTTTAAGCCAACTTTTTCACTCTCCTCTTTCACTTTCATCAAGAGGCATTTTAGTTCCTCTTCACTTTCTGCCATAAGGGTGGTGTCATCTGCATATCTGAGGTGATTGATATTTCTCCCGGCAATCTTGATTTCAGCTTGTGTTTCTTCCAGTCCAGCGTTTCTCATGATGTACTCTGCACAGAAGTTAAATAAGCAGGGTGACAATATACAGCCTTGACGTACTCCTTTTCCTATTTGGAACCAGTCTGTTGTTCCGTGTCCAGTTCTAACTGTTGCTTCTTGACCTGCATACAGATTTCTCAAGAGGCAGGTCAGGTGGTCTGATATTCCCATCTCTTTCAGAATTTTCCACAGTTTATTGTGATCCACACAGTCAAAGGCTTTGGTATAGTCATTAAAGCAGAAATAGATGTTTTTCTGAAACTCTCTTGCTTTTTCCATGATCCAGCGGATGTTGGCAATTTGATCTCTGGTTCCTCTGACTTTTCTAAAACCAGCTTGAACATCAGGAAGTTCACGAGTTAGTTACCTTCAAAATCTTCAACTCCTGTCAAGCAGAACTCAAATAAGAATCCAGAATTGAAGACAATGTATGGGGCAGAGAATGGGATTAAGAAGTGACTGAAAAAGAAAGTATTAACCAGAAGTGTATACAAGAGAGTCCCAAAACATCTCCTTACTACTGGCATGATTTTGAGTAAGTTGTAAACTTGAATGCAATGCTAAAATTATCTCTGATCCAGATCACTGCTTTTACTTTCTGCTTGGTCTTCCTTCCCTCATGCTCACTCCCTTATAAGTGTTTCCTCAAACAGCAGTCTCATTCTTTGAGTGGCTTATGGTTGTGGTCACTTTATTAGAGAGGAAGAAATAAGATCTATGCATGCTTAATAGTTGTGGAGTGAGCAATATTTTTTAAAGAATGCATTGTTACTGATGCTGCTAAGTCACTTCAGTAGTGTCCGACTCTGTGCGACCCCATAGACGCCAGCCCACCCAGCTCTGCCGTCCCTGGGATTCTCCAGGCAAGAACACTGGAGTGGGTTGCCATTTCCTTCTCCAATGCATGAAAGTGAAAAGTGAAAGGGAAGTCGCTCAGTCATGTCCGACTCTTAGCAACCCCATGGACTGCAGCCCACCAGGCTCCTCCGCCCATGGGATTTTCCAGGCAAGAATACTGGAGTAGGGTGCCAAGAATACATTAAGATATAATTATATTACAATAAAATGTGTCCACTTAAGAGTATAGTTTGATGTGAATAACACCAAAATTAAGATATAGAATGTTATTACTCCCAAAAGTTCCTTTGTGGGCCTTCACATTCAAGCCCTCCATCCCCAACAACCAGAGATATGGTCTCCATTATTACAGACTATTTGTGTCTGTTCCAGAACACACTACTACTCTCCATCTGGCTTTATTGCCTCTGTAAAATGTTTCTGGGATTCAGTCATGTTGCTACATGCATCACCAGCTCTTGTTGATGGCTGAGAAATAGTAAATTACGTGTGTATCTATGTATATGCACACACGCACACGCAAATACAAATACACACACACCTACCTAGGAGTAGAATGCTAGGTTAGTCGGTAAGTATACATTTAACACTTTTAGAAGCAGTTTTCCAAAGCAGTTGTAACATCTCACATTCCCACCAGCAGAGTATGAGGTTCCAGTTGTTCTACTTCCTTATTAGCACTTGGTATCATCGGTCTTTACCATTTTAGCCATTCTAGTGGGTACATCAGAGAAGGCAATGGCACCCCACTCCAGGGACCTCTATGGGGTCGCACAGAGTCAGACACGACTGAAGCAACTTAGTAGTAGTAGTAGCAGTAGTAGTAGTGGGTATGTAACGGTATCTCATTGTGCTTTTCATTTTCATTTCTCTGATGACTAATGATATTAAGCCTTTTTTCTGTAAATCTCACTGAAGTGTCTATTCAAATCTTTTGTCCACTTTTCTGTATTATCTTACTGTTGAATTGCAAGCACTGTTTAAAAATTATAGATACAACTCTTTGGTCGGATATATATGAATTACAAACATTTCCCCCAGCTTGTGGCTTGCCTTTTCATTTTCAACTTTGCTCTAGTCCACTTTATCCGTATGTCTTATATAGTTAGTGCTTTCTGTGTCCAGCCTGAGAAACTTGACCTAGGAAATTCAAAGATTTTTCTCCTAAGTTTTCTTCTATAAGTTTTATACCTCTGGCTTTTACATTTAACCTGGTAATCTACTATGAGACTTTGGCGGGGGAGGGGGTGCTGAATATATATCAATTCTTCTCCATATGCATATCTGTCACTATTTGTTAAAGATCATCCTTCCTGATTAATTCTTTATGTGGTATATCTTTTCATTTTGATGAATGCTTGAATTCATTTATTTCAGCTTGTTTTCAATATTAGGATTAAAAAACTTAAATCAGATACCCACACCCACACACACAGAAGACTATCCTTTCTACACTGAATTACCTTGGCACCTCTGCAGAAAATAAACTGGCTATACATGTGTGGGATTGTATTTGTTTTTAAATTTTTTCTATATATTATGATGTTTTGACATCTTAAAAACCTTTCTGGCTGGAGAGAGGTTACCCATTCCAGAGCTAGACAATTCTTGTGCATGAGTGCTAAGTCACCTCAGTCATGTCCAGCTCTGTGTGACGCTATGGACTGTAGCCCACCAGGTTCCTCTGTCCATGGGATTTGCCAGGCAAGAATACCGGAGTGGGTTGCCATGCCCACCTCCAGGGGATCTTCCTGATCCAGGGATAGAACCCACATCTCTAATGTCTCCTGCATTGGCAGGTGGGTTCTTTACCACTAGTACCACCTAGAAATAGACAGCAAAAGGCTCAGCAGGTAGCATGCCTTTGATATGCAGACTAACCAATCAGAGACCTACTTCGTCCATCTGCTTTAAAATTCAGAGTCAGGTGGGCCACTAGCGACCACTCCTATAGCTCAAATCTCCCTGGAATTATTCAAATTAGCCAGTCTGAAACTGTTTATCTTACCCTTCCTGGCCCTTCCTGCGGAAACCTTACTAAAGGCGCTAGCCTCTAATTTCCCCCCTCTTCTCCTTTCTGCCTCCTAACCACTCTGAGGCTCCCCCCATTTGATCCCGTGTGGCAATTCATGCTCCTGTTTCTAGATATATGAGTGTAATAAACTGTTTTTCCTGAGCCTCTCCAAGTCCCCTCTTGTGGCCACAACTACCTATCACAAAAAGCACACAGAACAGGGCCTATTCCTGAACTCTCTCTTCTATTCATTGTGCTGTATGTCTATCCTAAAACCATCGTCGTCATTACTGCAGCTTTAGCATGTTTAAATCAAGCGGTCTACACCCTGAAACTTTGCTCTCCTTTTAATAAAGGACTCAGTTTAAGTCTTCCGCATTAACACATAAATTTTAATCAGCTATCAATCTTTGGGACTTTGAGTAGGATTGCACAGAATCTAAATCTAGAAAGCGATATTTTGAAATCACTTATTTGTAACTTTTTATTGATTTTGAATTTTTAAAATTAATGCTTAAATTTAAACTTCGGGTTCTAGAACAGCATGCAATTATCATTAACCTTGAAAACATAAGAGCAAAGGTACAACTAGCAAACTATGGAAAATGGAGTGACAGAGATGAGGAGAGAGTGGGAATATTAGCATCTTCACCTTTAACGCAGGGAATCAAGAGATACTGTTTAGAATTGATAAAACATGGATGGGGGCTTGCACACGACATTTAAAGTTACAAGAAAAAGAATTTAACCTAATAAACATATAATAGTTATCACAATGCTAACACAGCAAGAGCAGATTTTTTTTTCCACCTAAAACTGGGCCTATTACACTCGCTTCCCCATGTCAGTAAAGAGAATCATCTACCCAATTTTTAAAGCCAAAAGCGAAGGAGTCATTCTTGATTCTTCTCTTTCCCATCTCCATGTTCACTTCCCCTACAACTTTTTCATACAGTCTAATCCCCCGCAATCTGAGCCAGTTTGCCTATTCCAGTTGCCTATTCAGTACCTCCATGCAGATGTTTAATGGGTACAGACTAAACATGTGTATAATTCTCCCCTTAGAACCTGTTCTTCACAAAGATTTCTGTAAGTCACTAATTAGCACCACATTCACCCATCGTTGCTCCAGCCAGAAACTTAAAAGTCATATGTCTGACTGTTCTTTCTGTCTAACCTCTTACATCTAATCTATCGACAAATTCTTTTAGCTACACCTGCAAAATGTCTCAAGGTCAATGATTTCTTACCACCTCTACTGCTACCACTCTAACCCAAGCCATCAGAGCTCTTGACTAGACCAATGCCTGACATGCTGAGTTCTCAACTTGAATGAATATATGAATGAATGAGCATCCATGAGCAAACTCAGTCAGTTCCCAGTCAGTCCTTCAAAAGATATCGCAAATCTAACCAGTTCTCTTTGCTGTTACTACTCTAGTCCTATCAACCATCATACAGAAACCAGACTACTATAATCAACTGTAGAAAAACCTCTAACTGGTTCCTCTGTCTCTACCCCTGCCTCCTATATCCTGTTCCCACAGCAGCCAGAAAAATTACTTTAAAATTTCAATCAGACCATAATACTAATCCCCATTCCCTTCTCAGAACCCTACAGTAGCAGCTCATCACACAGAAAACAAAATGCTTATTTTTAGCCATAGAAAACAATGGCCTCATAACCTGACTCCTCCTATCTCTCTAATCTTATCTCCTATAAAACTCTCTTTGTTGTTCACTCTGGTTCACTATACTGGCCTTCCTGTCCTTCACTGAACACACCATATTCACTCCTGCTTTTATGTTTGATGTACATCCAACCTGAAATTTCTTTCTCCAATATTCACATGTCTTGATTACTTCTTTTAGGTCTCCACTCAACTCCTGAGAGGTCTTAGATAGAGAAATATTTATCTCCCTATAGACATATATGAATATATCTCTTTTTCAGTATTATATATTAGATATATAGAGAGAAGATAAATATAGATAGGTGTATGTATATATGTGTATATGTATATACATACATACATACTTATATCAAAATAGACTCCCAATCCCTATCATTTTCTCTTACCCCCTTTATTTTATGCATAAAAATAAGACAGTATTATATATCTGTCTCACAAGGAAAATGAAAGCTCCATAAAGGCAAGGATTTTCTGCGTCTTGTTCAAGAATACTCTGTCAGGGAGATGGAAGGGAGATTCTGGAGGGAGGGGACATGGGTACACCTATGGCTGATGTTTGACAGAAAACAACAAAATTCTTAAAGCAATTATCTTTCAATTAAAAATAAATAAGGTGGCAAAAAAAAAATTCAGTGTCAGAGTCAAGAAAAGTCCTGCCATCAGCACTACTATTTGCTGAGTAAATTAATAGATGAATGAATGATCAAGTCCTTCAAGTCTTAACTCACTGGTCTCACCTCCAACTGCTTTTTTTCCCATACAATTAATTTTGTTAAGATCTTAGTTTTTAGAGCAGTTTTAAGTTCACAGCAAATTGAGAGGAAAGTATATAAAGTTCCCATGTATCGTTTGCCGCTAGGCACATATAGCCTCCTCTGTTACCAACATCCCCATCACAGTGGTGCATGTGTTAAAACTGATGAACTTATGTTGACACAACATTACTACTCAAAGGCCACAGTGTACACTAGGGTTCACTCTTGGTGTTGGAAATCCTTTGTAATAGTGGTTGGGAGGCTATTTTTATATATGTATAAGAGATCATTTTCATTTTTTTATATGAATTTGTGAAGCTGTTTACATCCAGCTTCTTTTCATTTCTCTAAGATAACAAGCTTTTTCCTACTTCAGTGCCTTTACATTCGCTATTCCTTTTACATTAAAAAAATCTGCTCATGGCTGATTCATATCAATGTATGGCAAAAACCACTACAATATTGTAAAGTAATTAGCCTCCAATTAAAATAAATTAATTAAAAAAAAGAAATCTGTTCCCAGACGTTTCCAAAACTAGGTACTTTTAGATTCCAGGCCAGATGTCACCTCTACAGGAAGTCCCTTTGTAACCAGCCATGCAATGGCAAGTTAATACTCAGCCAAATCATACTCACTTATATTAATACAATCACGGCATTTGTTACTGTCTCCTCACCCCTATAAACTTTATAAAAGATAGGGCCTTGTTTACTTGTTCAGTGCTAACTGCCCACCACTCTAATTCCAATTTACAACAGTGACTAGCTAGCAGATACTCAGTGAATATCTGTTGGATAAACTCTGGAAGAATGGAGGATCCTGATATAGCTATGCAAGAAGAAGGACAGGAAGGAGATGCCTGTCTGTCTTCTTGCATAGGTAAGGTAAGCTTACCTATTCTTCTTGAAAAGGTAAGCTACATTCCCTGTCCATCAGAGCAGAAAGTTAACAGATAATATCTATACTGGTGAATCAAAAAATATTACTATGTCTCACTTGTACATGGAGTAAAAAAAAAAAAAAAAGAAAAGAAAACTTACAGAAAACAAATAGGTAGGTATTTACCAGAGGCAGGAGACTGGGGAGGAGGTAAAGATGGTCAAGTGATACAAATTTCCACTTTATAAGAATTAAATAATTCCTGGGATGTAACATACAGGATAGTGACTATAGTTAACAATACTGTATTGTATATCTGAAAGTGATAAAAGAATAATCTTAAAAAATGTTCTCATCACAATAAAAAACATGATAATTACATGTGGTGATGGATGTTAACTAAACTTATTGTGATGATCTATCAAATATATACCTATCAAATCATTATGTTGTATATCTAAAATTAACACAGCATTAAATGTTATTTATATTTCCATTAGAAAGAAATATTACTACAGATAGGTTATTTAGAGATGCTGTAATTTTTAAAATCTAACTCAACAATTATCACTAATGAAAGGTATTCATTCAATCATTCAATCACTCAACAAATCATACTACATCTGCAGCATAGAGCACACCCTCAAGGAGCCTGACGTCTAACTAGACACAGGAACTTAAACCCCTAAATTAACACAATTAGTTTTCTGTATGATAAAGAAAGAACACAAACTAGTTTCAGGGGGTTAGGAAAGAAGGGAGTGACATTTAATCCAAGTTCTAAAGGATAAATAGAAATTCAGTAGCTAGGGGGAGACTTCTGGTCTAGGTCCAGGAACTTCCATAGCCAAAGGCCCTGAAGTAAAAACATGGTAAAGTCTGTGAGTTTGAATTTCATCCTGAGGAAAAGGAGGGCCAGGGTCTAAAACTGGTGAGTGAGAGACTATGCTGGCATTTCCCTGGTGGCTCAGAGAGTACAGAATCTGCTTGCAATGCAGAAGTCCCCAGTTGATCCCTTGCTCAGGAAGATCCCCTGGAGAAGGGATTGGCTACCCACTCCAGTATTCTTGCCTGGAGAATTCCATGGACAGAGGAGCCAGGCAGGCTGCAGTCCATGGGGTCTCAAAGAGTCAGACACAATTGAGCAACTAACACTTTCTCTAGGAAAAAAAAAAAAAAATCACTCTGGTTCCTGTGTAGAAAATAGAAGCTGGCAGATTAAAGACTGCAGATAACCTTGGGAAAGAGATCATGGTAACGTGCACAAGAGTAGTTGTAGAGAAGCTAGAGAGAAGTGAGCCAGTGCAGAGCTTCAGGTGGAAGAATAAGCAGAACATGGTGGGGAATGGGATGCGGGGTTAAGAAGAATGTAAATCAGAGAGGATGACACCGTGGCACCTGGGACTGCTGAGTGGTTGGTGAGATTATTTACTAAGGTAGAAAAACACAGAGTAAAGCAGGTCTGGGGAAGATAACGCCCTCAGGTATAGATACACAAGATTTGAGACACCAAGCAGAGGTGCCTGGAAGATGTGGGTCTGGTGCTCAGGAGAAAGGAAGAGGCTGGAGATGGAGTTCTGAGAAAAATTAACACAGAGATGCCAATCGAAGCCATGGGAGTAGAGGGCATCATTCCACCGGCAAAACATAGAGTGAGATAAGAAAAGCTCAAGCCCGCAGAATGCTGTAGAAATCTAAAGTTAAACATGATCAAATAATTGTAACCTTTATACAGTATTCTTTTTCTGTTCACAATTAGACATGAAGTCAACTTCTCTACAGAGCACCCAGTGCATATCCTAGCAGCCTGAAGCCCAGTTCGGCTTTCTTCATTATCATCATTTTGGGTGTGACAACTCATTAAATCACCCTGCTAAGTGCTCACGAATGTGGGATTCATCAAAAATGAATCAAATCATTCTACAACTAAACATCAAATGCAAACTCAAAAATATGATTCACATTTTTAAAGAGGTCTATAATTACCAACATAAAATAGAGCCTCTTCCTGCTAATATAGTACTTTTAAAAAGTAGATAAACTGCAGTTTGATGTGGTACCTAGTGCTTATTTTGCTCAGCACTTAATTCAATTAGAAATGTACATATTGTGAATCAAATTAAATCCAACAGAGATGAAGTAATAACTGGTGAACCTGTCTGAAACTGGTTTATTTGCTATCAATTTTTGAGAATTGATACAAATTCTCTACAAATTTTGAGAATTTTTGTAAGAAAACTTAGCTTGCTCTTCCTCTTTGACTCATAACCATTGGTGATATTCTGATTATGCCAATATAGAAATAAAACTGGATCCCATATATAAGCCACAGCCCATCTACTACAATATCTGACACCCCATAACAGAGTCTACACAGAAGAATATAAACATTTCTCACACAGCAGTAAATATGTACATATGTGTATACTATGTATGAAACATATAGTAACAGTTTTCATGTATATCTTCCACTCACAAAACAAACACAAAGAGATTACCTCCGAAAAACAGAAGTAGGAATGGAGGAAGAACACGTTTTACATGGCAACCCACTCCAGTACTCTTACCTGGAGAATCCCATGGAGGGCGGAGCCTGGTAGGCTACAGTCCATGGGGTCGCAAAGAGTCAGACACGACTGAGCGACTTCACTTTCACTTTCAGTCTATAGTGTGCTAACTTTTATAATGCAAATGCATCCCGGTTTCACTTATGTTTAAAAATGAGGTGTGAAAACTGATGCCACTGATATCTTTCTTATGGACTCAGGGAACATTACACCCAGTAACACCTCAGCCTCCTGTAGACAACTCACTGATGCAATGGCCACACACATCAAATGCTAAGCTTGTGAACAAAAGTTATGCCCCCCTCGGGTAAACGTATTATAGATTTTATGTTATGAATTCACATCTTCTCTATCAATTTCCATTCCAAGTACTCTTGTTCATTACAGTTCATAGTTCAGTTGTCAGTTTAATTTTGTGCTCCTTTGAAGGTATCCGCAATAATTACAGTGTTTAATGTTGTACCTTAAGGGTGAGTTTAACAGAGCAGTTTAAATGCATGTGTTCCGGCCATTCTCCGACCCCCACACCACCTTTGTGCACACACTCCATAACCGCCCCCCCCCCGACACACACACACAAGCATATGCACTAACTGTGTTATAGATGGTATCTTTCATCTTACTAGCTATTTTCCTATTGCCTTCTACAGTATCTGACGATGACACTATTATTAATGCTACAGTAAACAGCTAATATATGTGGTAAAAATACACGCACTATAATGAATCAAAATGACAAACCTACCCACCAGACTTCCTCTACTCATTCTAACCAGATAATGGGTTTTGCTTTTTTGTTTCTTGAATGTACTATAAAAGGAGGGAGTAGCACTGGGGAAAACATTCATAAAAACAAGGGGAAATAAAAGCAAATGTTCAGGTCATTGAGAACAGAAAGGAAGCTTAGCGAGAAAATCTGTATCAAGTAACATGATAACTCATTGGTTCTAGATGGAGTCTTCTTAACTTGAAGTTCCCTGAAACGTGTAGCTCAGTTTCACACGAATAAAATATCTAAACCATCACCACGGACAGTCTTTCCAGAATATATCTTGCAGAAAAGGGGTGGATTTGTTTTCATATTTCGCTTTTTGTTGCTATTATTGCTGATGATCTTATACAACTCTGACATCTTTAAAATTCTGATAGAATTTTTGGTTTACAAAATGAGGTATAGCGCATTCAATTGATTTTCATGTTCCTTATTTTTATTAGGAAAATGTTATTTCTAACCTTCTATTTCTTGTATTTTTTTTTGTTTGCATTCCTTGGGGATGTACTCATGAGGATGTACATCCTTATTAAAAATAAAATAAAGGCCAGGAATGAAAAGGAGATTACAATAGAAAATGGAAAGCTAATCAGAATGTTAGAGCAAGAATGAAATTTAGGGTTAGAAGAGACATTAAGAGTTTGGATTCTGACTACCTGGATTCATTTAACAAACTGCAGAGCCTACAAGCTGTAGAATGTTTGGCAGGCTGCTTGCCATTCTTACACCTCCATTTCCTTAATAGTAAAATAAGCATAATAATAATAGTTAGTCCTTTGAAGATTCTTGTTAAGAATAAATTGAATACAATAGGGCATGGCATATAGTAGATGTCTAATACATATGAGCTCTTAGTAGCAGGACAAACAGGAAACTAAGGCCCAGAGAGATTCAGTGCTTCCTCTGAGATAATTTAATTGGACTGATGGCAGAATATTATTAAAATGGGTCCTCTAATTTTTGTATGTTTCGGTTTCTTTTCCATTTAGAACACTCTATCTGTAGTCTGGAGAAATTATTTTTAAAGGAAAAAGTGATATAACAGAAATCCTTCAGATAAGCACAGCCTAGATTTAAAAGAAGGAAAAGAGGAATTTTCACTTGTGTGTGTATACATGTATGGTACACACACATACACACACACACCAAAATAGGAAACAAAATGTAGGGATGGAGGGTAGGTGATAAGTGACACAAACACAAAACCTCCAATTAACACTTTTTATTATGACACAATTCATTAGAGCATAATTAAATTTCTTATTAAATGATTAATCATAAGGTTAGAAGAAAAGGTCATGTTGAATGTTAATTATACATCCTTTAAAGAATTTCAAAGATGTGAACAGCAGTACTCTCATAGACTGTCAGTTGTTGCAAATTAACTCAAACTCTTGAAACACACTAGGCATTATCTTTAAAAATTCAAACTACATATATCCTTTTACTAATCAATATAATGTGGAAAAATTTGTCCTACAATTAATTTGCACAAGTGTGCAAATATGTGCACAAAAGGACGTTTATTGGAGCACTACTGGCAATACCAAGTATTGGGGGAAAAAATCATACATTCACTAGTGGGGAAATTATGATTGTGGTATATTCGTGTAATAGAATAAACAAAATGATGACAAAAGTTGTTCTAGATAGATTATTAAATGAAAAGACAAATCAAAGTATACAAGAATCTGTGCCAGAATAACCTGTATCTGCTTTTTAAAACAAAAGGTAAAGATACATGAATGCGTTTGCACAAAAAAATGCTTCAAAGTTACACAAGAAACTTAACAGCTCTGAGAAATGGGATTGAGGTCAAGAGGACAAGAAGATGGAGAGGAGTAAACATTTAACTTTTCTTCAATGATACATGAGCTTGGCAGATGGCTCAGCTGGTAAAGCACCTTCCTGCCAATGCAGGAGATGCAAGAGACGCAGGTATGATCCCTGCATCAGAGAGATCCAGGGAAGATCCCTGGGTTGGGAGAAAGACATGGCAACCTGCTCCAGTATTCGTGCCTGGAAAATTCCATGGACAGAGGAACCTGGTGGGCTACAGTTCATGGGGTCACAAAGAGTCAGACACATATATATACGCACATATACATGTATATATTTATATACTATATAGAGTTTATATATTATATATATATAATTTTGCCATATACATATATGATTTTTAAGTTGAAAGAAAACAATGTTACAATAAATAAAAGATTATGATGAAACAGATAGTTCAACAGGCATAACGGAGAACAAATTTAAGAGTAGAGAACTTATATACAGCAGAATTCTTACCTGACACTTAGCACTACAGTATTTGGCGATTCGGCATTGAGAGCATCGCATCAGCTTTTCCTTCCTGTTAAAGAATAAAAATAAAGTTAAAAAATAAAGCTCACATTAGGAAACGAATGAGAATCATATATGGCTGAAGAAAGAAAGAAAATGTAAGTCAGCATGCTGACACCAAGATGTTCCACTCACTCCATCTGTATAGTCCATGAGACTTAAATTTCCACAGTGGTGAACAACTTCTTTCAGTGTGAGACTAGTGATTTTTTAAAAATAACTAGCATTCTTTTTTAAAAATTATGGTAAAATATATGTAACATAAAATGTGCCACTTTAACTATTTTGAAGTGCATAGTTTTAGTGGCATTAAGAACATTCATTAAGCGGCATTAAGAACATTCATTAAGCGGCATTAAGAACATTGTTGTGTACAATCCCCACCACTAATGTTCTTTTTAACATAAATTTAATGAAAATACAGAGATTCCCACTTAGGGAAAAAAAAATCACTTTAATAGAGTTTTTAATCTCTGAATAAGGAATTCAGAATCTAGTCTATCAGCTAACTCAAAGTATCCTATGCCTTTCAAATATAAAAACTGTCCAAGTTTAAATTTATCATATAGGTTAATTGTAATATATTCTTTCTAGGAAATGAGTTTTAATTCCATTAAATTCAATTACTACTTTCAACATGCTAAATTGAGATACACCAAAGTTATGTCCCCCTAGCTGCCTGAGGAAGAAAAAAGTCAAAACAAAGAAAAACTTTATTATAAAATGAAACAATAAATCTGATGATGAGACTCATAGTGACAAATGACAGGACTGTGCATGCATGCTAAGTCACTTCAGTCATGTCTGACTCTCCACAACCCTATGGACTGTAGCCAGCCAAGCTCCTCTGCCCATGGGATTCTTTCGGCAAGAATACTGGAATGGGTTGCCATTTCCTTCTCCATAGGATCTTCCCAACCCAGGATCAAACCCCCGCCTCCTGCAGCTCCCGCACTGAAGGCAGATTCTTTACCACTAAGCCACCAGGGAAGCCCACATTATAAAATAAAAGCAATAAATCTGATGATGCAATTCATAGTGATAAATAACAGACAGGATTCTAGATACTTTCAAGGTGGCCAAGAGCATTAAAAGTCAAACTATAATACTAATACCAGTGATGAAACAAGAGCAATCTTTCTGAGCACTTCTGATGTGCCAGCTGTGGTTCAAACTTCTGTATATCTATTGACTCACCTCAGACAATTCTGTAAGTAAACAGTTTTATTGTGCTCATTTAAGAGTTACCTCAATACATTTTCAGGAGATAAGAAGTAGATGACTAAGGAAACAGACCATAAAGTGCAATGCGGTAGGGAGACACTGAAAGGGTAAGAACAAAGACCACAGAGAATCAAAACATGAATATATCAGGTAGCTCATTCACAGGGGAGCAGGAGTGAGATTCGGAGCATATAACATGAGGAGAGGTTAAAGGTCTAAATAAAGCAACGTCAAAACACCTCCTTTCCCCAAGCGTAGAATTATAGCTGTCAGATATCAATATCCCAAACAACAACCTGAATCCAAACAATATGGCCTTAAGGTCCTTGATTTTAATGATCATACTCCACTACCACTATTAGACAAAACTGGATCAAAGCAAAATCCACCCATGGGCAACTGATGAGACAGGCTTCAAATAAAAGAACACACAAATCTGGGATGAGAAGAATATGATGGGCAAATAGTAACATTAATATTAAAATTTAATTAATACTAATAGAAAAAAGCCTGTGTCACTATATCAGCATCAGAAAAAAAAAAAAGACGTTCAAGTTAAAAATATTACTAGAGATGAATAAGTCAATACACAAAGATTAAGAGATTCCAACCACCAGGTATTAGTACCCAGCAAAAAGGGTACCCAGTCTAAAAATATGTAAAGTAGAAGTAATAGATCTAAGATAAAAATGAGGAATACATATTAAATTAATACAAGTAAAGCCTTTAAAATAGTACCTGGAATATATTAAGTACCATAACAGTATATCACCATAATAGTTATCACTATAACAAGTCTTTTTCAGGAAGTCATAGATAAAGCAGATGAAGAAAAAGGAGCTCTACAGTTTATTTGATTTCATGTAATACAGACCCTTGCAGTTTTTATACCCACGTGTATTCACACACTCTCTTCAGGCACTCACTGGCCTTTTACAACATATGCCCACATACTGGGACACAGAGCAAATCTCAAAAATTACAAACAATCACTATTATATATATATATGTATATATGTATATATATATATATAATTTTTCTCCAACAATAAAAGAATTAGATTAGAAATCAGCATCAAAAATCAAGCCAGTAAAATCTCATATTTATGGAAATTTAAAAGCTTACCTCTATATAATTCAATGATCAAAGGAGAATTGTCATGAAAATTAGAAAATAGACTAATTTTAAAAAAACTCAAAATGTAATCTAACTCAAAATATAATACTTAAAGGAAATTTTATAGCTTTAAATGCTTACACTGACTGCAGCGGTATAACTTTTTATTCTCTTTTACGCTCCTCATTAAAAAAAAAAAAAAATGAAGACAGAATAAGTAGGAAATAGGAAACACTAACCATCACTCCCCAACCTGGAAAGGTACAACAAAACCAAAAATATTATCAGAAAAAAAAATACTACAGGCTTCAAGATTTTATTAAATCAGTATATCTGTGGGAGAAAACAAAAGCAACTTCCAATAGGCTTAAAAACAGAAGAGGCTCCAAACTGCCAAAAGATATCCGGCACAAAGTCTGTCAAGCCAACTGGAAAATTGCCACCAAAATTGGGAGAGAATGCTTTCTGGAAGAACACTCCTAAGGATGAGGTCCCTGGGGCGCTTTTGAATCCTGCTTTCCTTAGACCTGGCTACTCAGATATCTCCTGGTTTCCTTTTTTCTTGTCTAAGTTGTACAGAGGTTATTTCTGCTGCCTGCAAATAAATATCCCCAACTATATAAAATGTTTCATCTCAATTTTTAAAAATAACCAGCAGAATCAAAACACCCAGAAGGTCAGTGATGAACCTGGTAGCAGGTATTAAAACCTCACCTTCCCACTCCATAGCTTTCAACTACAGACTTTTATGAATTTTAGCACAGACTTTCAGCAAAATGAATAGCAAGATGATTCAAAGTACTTCGATAATTTATGCATAAAATTTGATATGCATAAAGAAAACTTCTTTAATATGAGTTATTTAAATGTTTGGGGTTATTTTTACACATCATATAACTATATAAATAAACTTAACTTCTCAAGTTTCAAAAAAAAAAAATGTCAACTGAATCCAAGAGAAAAGGTGTCTTTGATTAGAGGAACCACTGAGCCTTTGAAGAGTTACTGCTTTTCTCTGTTGGGTAAGGTTCAGAGTAATAGCATTCTAGTAACTTCCTGATGTTCAAGCTGGTTTTAGAAAAGGCAGAGGAACCAGAGATCAAATTGCCAACATCTGCTGGATCATGGAAAAAGCAAGAGAGTTCAAGAAAAACATCTATTTCTGCTTTATTGACTATGCCAAAGCCTTTGACTGTGTGGATCACAAACTGTGGAAAATTCTGAAACAGATGGGTATACCAGACCACCTGACCTGCCTCTTGAGAAATCTGTATGCAGGTCAGGAAGCAACAGTTAGAACTGGACATGGAACAACAGACTGGTTTCAAATAGGAAAAGGTGTACGTCAAGGCTGTATATTGTCACCCTGCTTATTTAACTTCTGTGCAGAGTACATCATGAGAAACGCTGGACTGGAAGAAACACAAGCTGGAATCAAGATTGCCGGGAGAAATATCAATCACCTCAGATATGCAGATGACACCATCCTTATGGCAGAAAGTGAAGAGGAGCTAAAAGCCTCTTGATGAAAGTGAAAGAGGAGAGCGAAAAAGTTGGCTTAAAGCTCAACATTCAGAAAACGAACATCATGGCATCCGGTCCCATCACTCCATGGGAAATAGATGGGGAAACAGTGGAAATAGTATCAGACTTTATTTTGGGGGGCTCCAAAGTCACTGCAGATGGTGACTGTAGCCATGAAATTAAAAGACGCTTACTCCTTGGAAGAAAAGTTATGACCAACCTAGAGAGCATATTCAGAAGAGAGACATTACTTTGCTGACTAAGGTCCATCTAGTCAAGGCTATGGTTTTCCTGTGGTCATGTATGGATGTGAGAGTTGGACTGTGAAGAAGGCTGAGCTCCGAAGAATTGATGGTTTTGAACTGTGGTGTTGGAGAAGACTCTTGAGAGTCCCCTGGACTGCAAGGAGATCCAACCAGTCCATTCTGAAGGAGATCAGCCCTGGGATTTCTTTGGAAGGAATGATGCTTAAGCTGAAACTCCAGTACTTTGGCCACCTCATGAGAAGAGTTGACTCATTGGAAAAGACTCTGATGCTGGGAGGGATTGGGGGCAGGAGGAGAAGGGGACGACCGAGGATGAGATGGCTGGATGGCATCACTGACTCGATGGACGCGAGTCTGAGTGAACTCCAGGAGTTGGTGATGGACAGGGAGGCCTGGCGTGCTGCGATTCATGGGGTCGCAAAGAGTCAGACACGACTGAGCGACTGCACTGAACTGAAGGTTTCCCTACAGAGAAAACACTTGGGCAGCAGAGGGTGAGGAAAATAAGTATTAGAAACACAGCCACCAGACAGTTCAAGAAAACATTCTCTTTCTCTTAAAAATCAACATATGATTTCTAATTGAAAAACCCGTATTTTTTCTTTAAAAAATCAGAAATGTACAGGTCAAATAAAAAGCAGAATTAATTAGAAGCCCCTAAATAAAAAGGATCACCTATTCTATGCAGTTCCAGAGGCTAAAACAAGAAATACTGAATGGAAGGTAGAGACAGGCAGATTTTGTCTAAAGGTAAAGATCTTTGGGGCAACAGCTCAAAATTCAAAAGAAATGCCCCGAGACGGTGGAGTTCTCAGTCTTTTGACATAAGGAGAATCTGGTACATACATTTACAGACATGATGTAAAGGAAATGCCAGCACTGCAAAGGAACATGAGTTAAGTTTCCTTCTAATTCCAAATTAATTGGTTCTCTTCCTCTTGTATAACCAACAAATATAGAATAAATTTGAAGACAAAATTTGGGCATATTGTAAGGCCAAATATGATAATCTTAGAGGAGTAGAAAAGAGAGGAAAACAGCTTTCACGGACTATACAAACATTCTGTTTGCAAACTGATTATCTCAAGAGTGCATCCAGAACTAGAATTTCTGAATAAAAAAGAATCTAAAGAAATACGTTAGGAATGTATCAGTAACAGCAAAGTGATTAATTTTTATCTATTCTTCCCCTCAGGAGACAAATAGTAGTATGCTACCTCTAAACTAGACAAGATATATTATTATATACTAAAATAAATGGAAGTTTTAGATCCCACTACAAAAAACTGAAAAAGGGATCCCTTATCACTTGTTCATATAAACTCAGATATGTTATTGAACACAAAGTCAACTCAGAGAAACTTCTCAGCTTGCTCAGTGCCCCAGAGAAAGTGATTCATGGAGCATAAGTGAAGTCCTCTCTTCCAAGTAAAAGTTGGCTCATAATTAGTTTTTCCAATAGCCTATGCAACTGAAGTATGGAAAAGAAATAAAAGTAAGGCAAAATTAATTGTTCTTCTAGTATACAAGTTAAAAATTTATACTGTCGACTCCTAAACAATGCAGGACATAGGGGTGTTGGCCCTGCATGTAGGCAAAAATCTGTTTGTAACTTTATAGTGTGGCCCATGTATCCAAGGTTCTGTATCAATGATTCAACCAAACTCAGACAATGTAACACTGTAGATTATATTTTGTGAAGGGGAAAAAAAAAAAAAAAAAACAACTCTGCATATGAACGGACCTGTACAGTTTAAACCTGCATTATTCAAGGGTCAGCTGTATGTGGATACTGAGGAAACTGGTGTCTCTAAGAAATAAAAGAAATACATTGGAAGACAGAGATTGACAAATACACACTACTATATAAAAAGTAGATAACTAATAAGGATCTGAATTAAATTCACCCATTCTCATCCATTTTAGTTCATTGACTCCTAAGATATTGATGTTTACTCTTGCCATCTCCTGTGTGGCCATGTCCAATTTACCTTGATTCATGGACCTAACATTCCAGGTTCCTACACAATAGTGTTCTTTACAGCATTGGATTTTACTTTCATCACCAGACACATCCGCAACTAAGCCTCATTTCTGCTCTGGCCGAGCCATTTCGTTATTTCCAGAGTTACTAGTAATTGTCCTCCATTCTTCCCCAGTAGCATACTGGACACCGTCCAGTGTGGGGGGCTCATCTTTTTGTGTCATATCTTTTTGCCTTTTTACATAGTTAATGGGGTTTTTGCAGCAGGAATACTAGAGTGGTTTGCCATTCTTTCCTCCAGTGGACCACGTTTTCTCCTAACTGTCCACTATGACCTGTCCATCTTGGGTGGCCCTACAGGGCATGGCTCATAGCTTCACTGAGTTATGCAAGCTCATCATCATGACAAGGCAGTGATCCATGAAGGGTGAACTTAATTCAGATAACCATTGTATCTACTACTGCGGTCAAGAATCACATAGAATAAATGGACTAGCCCTCATAATCAACAATACAAAATCAAGAATACGATTTGCAATTTTTTAAGGAATCTCCACACTGTTCTCCATAGTGGCTGTACTAGTTTGCATTCCCACCAACAGTGTAGGAGGGTTCCCTTTTCTCCACACCCTCTCCAGCATTTATTGCTTGCAGATTTTTGGATCGCAGCCATTCTGACTGGTGTGAAGTGGTACCTCATTGTGGTTTTGATTTGCATTTCTCTAATAATGAGTGATGTTGAGCATCTTTTCATGTGTTTGTTAGCCATCCGTATGTCTTCTTTGGAGAAATGTCTATTTAGTTCTTTGGCCCATTTTTTGATTGGGTCGTTTATTTTTCTGGAGTTGAGCTGCAGAAGTTGCTTGTATATTTTTGAGATTAGTTGTTTGTCAGTTGCTTCATTTGCTATTATTTTCTCCCATTCAGAAGGCTGTCTTTTCACCTTGCTTATATTTTCCTTTGTTGTGCAGAAGCTTTTAATTTTAATTAGATCCCATTTGTTTATTTTTGCTTTTATTTCCAGCATTCTGGGAGGTGGATCATAGAGGATCCTGCTCTGATTTATGTCTGAGAGTGTTTTGCCTATGTTCTCCTCTAGGAGTTTTATAGTTTCTGATCTTACATTTAGATCTTTAATCCATTTTATTTTTGTGTGCGGTGTTAGAAAGTGATCTAGTTTCATTCTTTTACAAGTGGTTGACCAGTTTTCCCAGCACCACTTGTTAAAGAGATTGTCTTTACTCCATTGTATATTCTTGCCTCCTTTGTCAAAGATAAGGTGTCCATATGTGTGTGGATTTATCTCTGGGCTTTCTATTTTGTTCCATTGATCTATATGTCTGTCTTTGTGCCAGTACCATACTGTCTTGATGACTGCGGCTTTGTAGTAGAGCCTGAAGTCAGGCAAGTTGATTCCTCCAGTTCCATTCTTCTTTCTCAAGATTGCTTTGGCTATTCGAGGTTTTTTGTATTTCCATACAAATCTTGAAATTATTTGTTCTAGTTCTGTGAAAAATGTGGCTGGTAGCTTGATAGGGATTGCGTTGAATTTGTAAATTGCTTTGGGTAGTATACTCATTTTCACTATATTGATTCTTCCGATCCATGAACATGGTATATTTCTCCATCTATTAGTGTCCTCTTTGATTTCTTTCATCAGTGTTTTATAGTTTTCTATGTATAGGTCTTTAGTTTCTTTAGGTAGATATATTCCTAAGTATTTTATTCTTTTCTTTGCAATGGTGAATGGAATTGTTTCCTTAACTTCTTTTTCTACTTTCTCATTATTCGTGTATAGGAATGCAAGGGATTTCTGTGTGTTGATTTTATATCCTGCAACTTTACTATATTCATTGATTAGCTCTAGTAATTGCAATCCCACTGCTGGGCATACACACCGAGGAAACCAGAATTGAAAGAGACACATGTACCCCAATGTTCATCGCAGCACTGTTTATAATAGCCAGGACATGGAAACAACCTAGATGTCCATCAGCAGATGAATGGATAAGAAAGCTGTGGTACATATACACAATGGAGTATTACTCAGCCGTTAAAAAGAATTCATTTGAATCAGTTCTGATGAGATGGATGAAACTGGAGCCGATTATACAGAGTGAAGTAAGCCAGAAAGAAAAACACCAATACAGTATACTAACACATATATATGGAATTTAGGAAGATGGCAATGACGACCCTGTATGCAAGACAGGGAAAGAGACACAGATGTGTATAATGGACTTTTGGACTCAGAGGGAGAGGGAGAGGGTGGGATGATTTGGGAGAATGACATTCCAACATGTATACTATCATGTGAATTGAATCGCCAGTCTATGTCTGACGCAGGATGCAGCATGCTTGGGGCTGGTGCATGGGGATGACCCAGAAAGATGTTATGGGGAGGGGAGGTGGGAGGGGGGTTCATGTTTGGGAATGCATGTAAGAATTAAAGATTTTAAAATTTAAAAAATAAAAAACTAAAAATAAATTAAAAATTAAAAAAAATGTTAAAGTAAATTTAAAAAAAAAAGAAGAAGAAACAATAGTAGAAAATGCTTAAAGAAGTCAATAGAACTTTTCTTAAACAAATTTTGAATAAATGAAAAGACATACCTCAAAAAAAAAAAAAAAGAATACGAAATGCAGTACTTGGATGCAACCCCCCAAGAAAATAAAAAACTGGATGATCTCGGTTCATTTCCAAGTCAAACCATTCAACATCACAATAAACCAAGTCTATGCCTCAACGACTGATGGCGAAGAAGCTAAAGTTGATCAGTTCTATGAAGACATAGAAGACATCCTAGAATTAACACCAAAAAATGATGTCCTTTTCATCATAGGTGATTAGAATGCAAAAGCAGGAAATCAAGAGATACCTGGAGTAACAGGCAAGTTTGGCCTTGGAGTACAAAATGAAGCAGGGCAAAGGCCAAGAAAATTCTGTGAAGAGTCATAACAAAACCCTTTTTCAACAACACAAGAGACAGTTCTACACATGGACATCACCAACGGGTCAATAAAAAAACCACATGGATTATATATTTTTGCAGTTGAAGATGGAGAAGCACTACTCAGTCAGCAAAAACAAGACCTGGAGCTGACTGTGGTCAGTTTCCAGCTAAAGAATTCAGGCTTAAACTAAAGAAAACAGGGAAAACAACTAGGCCAGTCAGGTATGACATAAATAAAATCCCCAATGATTATACAGTGGAGGTGATGAATAGATTCAAGGGATTAGATCTGATAAAAGAGTGCCTGAAGAACTATAGAGAGAGGTTTGTAATATTATACAGGAGGCACTGACCAAAACCCTCTCAAAGAAAAAGCAATGCAAGAAGGCAAAGCGATTGTCTGAGGAGGCTTTACAAATAGCTGAGGAAAGAAGAGAAGTGAAAAGCAAGGGACAAAGGGAAAGATATACGCAACCGAATATAGACAGAGTTTCAGAGAATAGCAAGTAGAGCCAAGAAGGCCTTCTTCAATGAACAATGCAAAGAAATGGAAGAAAGCAACAGAAGGGGAAAGATTAGAGATTTCTTCAAGAAAAGTGGAGATATCAAAGGAACATGTTATACAAAGATGGGCACAATAAAGGACAAAATAGTAAAGAACTAATAGAAGCAGAATAGATCAAGAAGAGACGGCAAGAATACACAGAAGAAATGTACAAAAAAGATATTAATGACCCAGTTTGGTCACTTACCTAGAGCCAGATATGCTGGAGTGTGAACTCAAGTGGGCCTTAGGCAGCACTGCTGCCAATAAAGCTAGCGGAGGTGATCAAATTCCAGCACAGCTATTTAAAATCCTAAACGATGATGCTATAAAAGTGGGCTTCCCTGTGGGCTCAGATGGTACAGTCTGCCTGCAATGCAGGAGATCTGGGTTCAATCACTAGGCTGAGAAGACGCCCTGGAAGAGGGCATGGCAACCTACTCTAGTATTCTTGCCTGGAGAATCACCAGGGACAGAGGTTGGGCTACAATCCAACTTAGACACTGAGTCACTAAGCATGGCATTTAAAAGGTCACCAAATTTGAAAAACCCAGCAGTGGCCACAGGACTGGAAGCCGTCAACCTTCATCCCAATTTCCAAGAAGGGAAGAACTGAAGAATGAACAAACTAATGAAAAATTGCACTCACTTCTCACGCTAGAAAGGTTATGCTTTCAACCGTTCAACAGTACTTGAAACAAGAACTTCCAGATGTACAAGCTAGGTCTACAAAGAGCAGAGGAACCAGAGATCAAACTGCCAACAATTGTTGGATCATAGAGAAAGCAAATGAATTCCAGAAAAATATTCTACTTCTGTTTCATTGACTATGCTAAAGCCTTTGACTGTGCTAATTTCAATTCAGTCACTCAGTCATCCCGTGGACTGCAGAATGCCAGGCCTCCCTGTCCATCAACAACTCCCGGAGTTTACTCAAACTCATATTCATTGAGTCGGCGATTCCATCCAACCATCTCGTCCTCTGTCATCCCCCTCTTCTCCTGCCTTCAATCTTTTCCAGCATCAGTTCAGTTCAGTTCAGTTCAGTCGCTCAGTCGTGTCCGACTCTTTGCGACCCCATGAATCGCAGCACGCCAGGCCTCCCTGTCCATCACCAACTCCCGGAGTTCACTCAGACTCACGTCCATCGAGTCAGTGATGCCATCCAGCCATCTCATCCTTTGTCGTCCCCTTCTCCCCCTGCCTCCAATCCCTCCTAGCATCAAAGTCTTTTCCAGTGAGTCAACTCTTCGCATGAGGTGGCCAAAGTTCCGGAGTTTCAGCTTAAGCATCATTCCTTCCAAAGAAATCCCAGGGCTGATCTTCTTCAGAATGGACTGGTTGGATCTCCTTGCAGTCCAGGGGACTCTCAAGAGTCTTCTCCAACACCACAGTTCAAAACCATCAATTCTTCGGCGCTCAGCTTTCTTTACAGTCCAACTCTCACATCCATACATGACCACAGGAAAAACCATAGCCTTGACTAGATGGACCTTAGTCGGCAAAGTAATCTCTCTGCTTTTGAATATGCTATCTATGTTGGTCAAAACTTTTCTTCCAAGGAGTAAGCGTCTTTTAATTTCATGGCTACAGTCACCATCTGCAGTGATTTTGAAGCCCCCAAAAAATAAAGTCTGACCATGTTTCCACTGTTTCCCCATCTATTTCCATGAAGCGATGGGACCGGATGCCATGATCTTTGTTTTCTGGATGTTGAGCTTTAAGCCAACTTTTTCACTCTCCTCTTTCACTTTCATCAAGAGGCTTTTGAGTTCCCCTTCACTTTCTGCCATAAGGATGGTGTCATCTGCATATCTGAGGTGATTGATATTTCTCCCGGCAATCTTGATTCCAGCTGTGTTTCTTTCAGTCCAGCATTTCTCATGAGGTCTTCTCAAATGAGTCAATTCTTCTCAACAGGTGGCCAAAGTATGGAGTTTCAGCTTCAACATCAGTCCTTCCAATGAATACTCAGGACTGATTTCCTTTAGGAAAAAGGTGGACTGTTTGGATCTCCTTTCTGTCCAAGGGACTCTCAAGACTCTTCTCCAACACCACAGTTCAAAAGCATCAATTCTTTGGTGCTCAGCTTTCTTTATAGTCCAACTCTCACATTCATACATGAATGGGAAAAACCATAGCTTGGACTAGAGGGACCTTTGTTGGAAAAGTAATGTCTCTGCTTTTCAATATGCTGTCTAGGTTGGTCATAACTTTCTTCCAAGGAACAAGCATCTTCTAATTTCATGGCTGCAGTCACCATCTGCAGTGATTTTGGAGCCCAAGAAAACAAAGTCTCTCACTGTTTCCACTGTTTCCCCATCTATTTGCCAGGAAGTGATAGGACCAGACGCCATGATCTTAGTTTTCTGAATGTTGAGATTTAAGCCAACTTTTTCATTCTCCTCTTTCACTTTCATCAAGAGGCTCTTTAGTTCTTTGCTTTCTGCTGTAAGTGTGGTATCCTTTGCGTATCTGACATTATTGATACTTCTCCCAGCAATGTTGATTCCAGCTTTTTCTTCATCCAGCACAGCATCTCTAATGATGTACTCTGCATATAAGTTAAATAAGCAGGGTGACAATATACAGCCCTGATGTACTCCTTTCCTGACTTGGAACCAGTCTGTTGTTCCATATCCAGTTCTAACTGTTGCTTCCTGACCTGCATAAAGACTTATCAGGAGGCAGGTAAGGTAGCAAGGTATTCTCATCTCTTTAAGAATTTTCCATAGCTTGTTGTGATCCACACAGTCAAAGGCTTTGGCATAGTCAATAAAGCAGAAGTAGATGTTTTTCTGGAACTCTTGCTTTTATGATGATCCAGCAGATGTTGACAATTTGATCTCTGGTTCCTCTGCCTTTTCTAAATCCAGCTTGAACATCTAGAATTTCGCAGTTCACATATTGCTGAAGCTTGGCGTGGAGAATTTTGAGCATTACTTTGCTAGTGTGTGAGACTAGTGCAACTGTATGATAGTTTGAGCATTCTTTGGCATTGCCCTTCTTTAGGACTGGAATGAAAACTGACCTTTTCCAGTCCTGTGGCCACTGCTGAGTTTTCCAAATTTGCTGGCATATTGAGTGCACCACTTTCATGGCCTCATCTTTTAGGATTTGAAATAGCTCAACGGGGATTCCATCACCTCCACTAGCCTTGTTCATAGTGAAGCTTCCTAAAGCCCACTTGACTTCACATTCCAGGATGTCTGGCTCTAGGTGACTGATCACACCATCGTGAGATTCTCTGGGCTGAGAAGATCTTTTCTGTATAGTTCTTCTATGTATTCATGCCACCTCTTCTTAACATCTTCTGCTTCTGTTAGGTGCATACCAGTTCTGTCCTTTATTGTGCCCATCTTTGCATGAAAAGTTCCCTTGGTATCTCTAATTTTCTTGAAGTGATCTCTAGTCTTTCCCATTCTGTTGTCTTCCTCTATTTCTTTGTACTGATCACTGAGGAAGGCTTTCTTATCCCTCCTTGCTATTCTTTGGAACTCTGCATTCAAATGGGTATTCTTTCCTTTTCTCCAATGCCTTTTGCTTCTCTTCTTTTCTTAGCTACTTGTAAGCCCTCCTCGGACAACCATTTTGCCTTTTTGCATTTCTTCTTCTTGGGGATGGTCTTGATCACTGCCTCCTGTAAAATGTCACGAACTTAAGTCCATAGTTCTTCAGGCACTCTGTCTATCAGACCTAAGCCCTTGAATCTATTTGTCACTTCCACTGTATAATAGTAAGGGATTTGATTTAGGTCATACCTGAATGGTCTAGGGGTTTCCCCTACTTTTCAATTTGTCTGAATTTGGCAACAAGGAGTTCATGATCTGAGCCATGGTCAGCTCCCAGTCTTGTGTTTGCTGACTGTATAGAGCTTCTCCATCTTTGGCTGCAAAGAATATAATCAGTTTGATTTCACTATTGACCATCTGGTGGTGTCCATGTGTAGAGTCTTCTCTTGTGTCGTTGGAAGAGGATGTTTGTTATGACCAGTGCGTTCTTTTGGCAAAACTCTACTAGTCTTTGCCCTGTTTCTTCTGTACTCCAAGGCCAAATTTGCCTGTTACTCCAGGTATTTCTTCACTTCCTATTTTTGCATTCCACTCCCCTATACTGAAAAGGACATCTTTTTTGTGTGCTACATCTAGAAGGCCTTGTAGGTCTTCACAGAATCATTCAACTTTAGCTTCGTCAGCATTACTGGTTGGGGCATAGACTTGGATAACCGTAATGTTGAATGGTTTGCCTGGGAAACGAACAGAGATCATTCTGTCATTTTTGAGATTGCATCCAAGAGCCTCTTCATGAAAGTGAAAGAGGAGAAAGAAAAAGTTGGCTTAAAAGTTAACATTCAGAAAATTAAGATCATGGTATCTGGTCCCATCACTTCATGGGAAATAGATGGGGAAACAGTGGCTGACTTTATTTTTCTGGGCTCCAAAATCACCGCAGATGGTGACTGCAGCCATGAAATTAAAAGACGCTTACTCCTTGGCAGGAGAGTTATGACCAATAGACAGCATATAAAAAGCAGAGACATTACTTTGCCAACAAAGGTCCATCTAGTCAAGGCTATGGTTTTTCCAGTGGTCACGTATGGATGTGACAGTTGGACTATAAAGAAAATTGAGCACCGAATAATTAATGCTTTTGAACTGTGGTGTTGGAGAAGACTCTTGAGAGTCCCTTGGACTACAAGGAGATCCAACAAGTCCATCCTAAAGGAGATCAGTCCTGGGTGTTCCTTGGTAGGACTGATTTTGAAGCTGAAACTCCAATACTTTGGCTACCTGATGTGAAGAGCTGACTCATTTGAAAAGACCCTGATTCTGGGAAAGATTGAGGGCAGGAGGAGAAGGGGACAACAGAGGATGAGATGGTTGGATGGCATCACCAACTCGAAGCACATGGGTGTGGGTGGACTCTGGGAGTTGGTGATGGACAGGGAGGCCTGGCATGCTGTGGTTCATGGGGTCTCAAAGAGTCAGATACAACTGAGCAACTGAACTGAACTGAACTGCATTTGAGACTGTTTTGTTGCCTGTGATGGCTACTCCATTTCACCTAATGAATTCTCGCCCACAGCAGTAGATAATGGTCATCTGAATTATATTCACACATTCCAGTCCATTTTAGTTTGCTGATTCCTAAAATGTCGATGTTCACTCTTGCCATCTCCTGTTTGACCACTTCCTATTTGCCTTGATTCATGGACCTGACATTTCAGGTTCCTATAAAATATTGTTCTTTATAGCATCAGATTTAACTTCCATCACCAGTCACATCCACAACTGGGTGTTGTGTTTGCTTTGGCTCTGTCTCTTCATTCTTTCTGAAGTTATTTCTCCACTGATCTCCATTAGCATATTGGGCACCTACCGACCTGGAGAGTTCATCATTCAGTGTCCTATCTTTTTCCCTTTTCATACTATTCATGGGGACTCAAGCCAAGAATACTAAAGTGGTTTGCTATTCCCTTCTCCAGTGGACCACGCAGAGATCATAACAAACTGTGGAAAACTCTTAAAGAGGTGAGAATACCGGACCATCTTACCTGTCTCCTCAGAAACCTGTAGGCAGGTTAAGAATCAACAGTTAGAACCAGACATGGAACAATGGACTGGTTCAAAATTGAGAAACATTCGAACCCACTAAGGTGGCAGAGGAATAGGACGGGAGACCACTTTCTCACCCACAAATTCATTAAAGAACATTTGAACACTGAGTAAATTCCACAAAACAACTTCTGAATGCTGGCAGAGGACATCAGACATGCAGGAAAGCAGCCCATTGTCTTCGTGAGATGTTTTATTAATGGTGCTATATAGATGGGGAAGTCTAGAGGCTACTGTAAAAATAAGACTGAAAACTAGAAGCAGGAGGCTAAGTCCAAATCTTGAGAACACCAGAGAACTCGTAACTCCAAGGAACATTAATCGACCGGAGCTCATCCAACACCTCCATACCTACACTGAAACCAAGCACCACCCAAAGGTCAACAAGTTCCAGAGCAAGACATACCACGCAAATTCTCCAGCAAGACAGCAACATAGCCCTGACCTTCAATATACAGGCCACCCAAAGTCACTCCAAACCCACTGACATCTCATAACTCATTACTGGACACCTCATTGCACTCCAGAGAGAAGAAATCCAGCTCCACCCACCAGAACACCGACACAAGCTTCCGTAACCAGGAGACCTTGATAAGCCACCCGTACAACCCCACCCACAGTGAGGAAGAAGTGAACTGAAGTGAAGTCACTCAGTCATGTCTGACTCTTTGCGACCCCATGGACTGTGGCCTGCCAGGCTCCTCCGTCCATGGAATTTTCCAGGCAAGAATACTGGAATGGGTTGCCATTTCCTTCTCCAGGGAATCTTCCCAAACCAGGGATTGAACCCAGGTCTCCTGCATTGTAGGCAGATGCTTTTACCATCTGAGCCACCAGGGAAGTCCCAGCGAGGAAACTCCACAATAAAGAGAACTCCACAAACTGCCAGAATACAGAAAGGCCACCCCAAACACAGCAATATAAACAAGATGAAGAGACAGACGAATACCCAGCAGGTAAAGGAACAGGAGAAATGCTCACCAAACTAAACAAAAGAGGAAGAGATAGGGAATCTACCTCATAAAGAATTCTGAATAATGATAGTGAAAATGATCCAAAATCTTGAAAACAAAATGGAATCACAGATAAATAGCCTGGAGACAAGGTTTGAGAAGATGTAGGAAAGGTTTAACAAGGACATAGAAGAAATAAAAAAGAGTCAATCAATTAATGAATAATGCAATAAATGATATCAAAAACACTCTGGAGGGAACCAACAGTAGAATAACAGAGGCAGAAGATACGATAAATGAGATAGAAGATAGAATGGTAGAAATAAATGAATCAGAGAGGAAAAAAGAAAAATAAATTAAAAGAAATGAGGACAATCGCAGAGACCTCTGGGACAATGTTAAACGCCCCAACATTCGAATCATAGGAGTCCCAGAAGAAGAAGACAAAAAGAAAGACCATGAGAAAATACTTGAGATAATAGCCGAAAACTTCCCTAAAATGGGGAAGGAAATAATCACCCAAGTCCAAGAAACCCAGAGAGTCCCAAAGAGGATCAACCCAAGGTGAAACACCCCAAGACACATATTAATCAAATTAACAAAGATCAAACACAAAGAACAAATATTAAAAGCAGCAAGGGAAAAACAGCAAATAACACACAAGGGGATTCCCATAAAGATAACAGCTGATAGAAACTCTTTAGGCCAGGAGGGAATGGCAGGACATACTTAAGAGTGATGAAAGAAAATAACCTTCATCCCAGATTACTGTACCCAGCAAGGATCTCATTCAAATATGAAGGAGAAATCAAAAGCTTTCCAGACAAGCAAAAGCTGAGAGAATTCAGCACCACCAAACCAGCACTCCAACAAATGCTAAATGATCTTCTCTAGACAGGAAACACAAAAAGAGTGTATAAACTCGAACCCAAAACAATAAAGTAAATGGCAATGGGATCATACTTACCAATAATTACCTTAAACATAAATGGGTTGAAAGCCCCAACCAAAAGACAAAGACTGGCTGAATGGATACAAAAACAAGACCCCTATAATTGTTGTCTACAAGAGACCCACCTCAAAACAAGGGACACATACAGACTGAAAGTGAAGGGCTGGAAAAAGATACTCCATGCAAAGAGAGACCAAAAGAAAGCAGGAGTAGCAATACTCATATCATATCAGATAAAATAGACTGTAAAACAAAGGCTGTGAAAAGAGACAAAGAAGGCCACTACATAATGATCAAAGGATCAATCCAAGAAGAAGATATAACAATTATAAATATATATGCACCCAATATAGGAACACCACAATACGTAAGACAAATGTTAACAAGTATGAAAGGGAAAATTAACAATAAATAATAGTGGGAGACTTTAATACCCCACACAGACCTATGGATAGATCAACTAAAAAGAAAATTAACAAGGAAACACAAACTTTAAATGATACAATAGACCAGTTAGATGTAATTGATATGTATAGGACATTTCACCCCAAAACAATGAATTTCACCTTTTTCTCAAGCACACAAGGAACCTTCTCCAGGACAGATCACATCCTGGGCCATAAATATAGCCTTGGTAAATTCAAAAAAAACTGAAATCATTCCAAGCATCTTTTCTGACCACAATGCAGTAAGATTAGATCTCAATTACAGGAGAAAAACTATCAAAAATTCCAACATATGGAGCCTGAACAACACGCTGCTGAGTAGCCAACATATCACAGAAGAAATCAAAAAAGAAATCAAAATATGCATAGAAATGAATGAAAATGAAAACACAACAACCCAAAACCTGTGGGACACTGTAAAAGCAGTGCTAAGGGGAAGGTTCATAGCAATACAGGCATACCTCAAGAAACAAGAAAAAAGTCAAATAAATAACCTAACTCTACACCTAAAGCAACTAAAAAAGGAAGAAATAAAGAACCTCAGGGTTAGTAGAAGGAAAGAAATCTTAAAAATTTGGGCAGAAATAAATGCAAAAGAAACAAAAGAGACCTTAGCAAAAATCAACAAAGCCAAAAGCTGGTTCTTGGAAAAGATAAATACAATTGACAAACCATTAGCCAGACTCATCAAGAAACAAAGGGAGAAAAATCAAATCAATAAAACTAGAAATGAAAATGGAGAGATCACAACAGACAACACAGAAATACAAAGGATCATAAGAGACTACTATCAGCAATTATATGCCAATAAAATGGACAACTTGGAAGAAGTGGACAAATTCTTAGAAAAGCAAAACTTTCCAAAACTGAAGCAGGAAGAAAGAGAAAATCTTAACAGACCCATCACAAGCACGGAAATTGAAACTATAATAAGAAATCTTCCAGCAAACGAAAGCCCGGGTCCAGACAGCTTCCAGCTGGATTCTATCAAAAATTTAGAGAAGAGCTAACATCAAACTCTTCCAGAAAATTGCAGAGGAAGGTAAACTTCCAAACTCATTCTATGAGGCCACCATCACCCTAATACCAAAACCTGACAAAGACGCCACACACAAAAAAAAAACTACAGGCCAATATCACTGATGAACATAGATGCAAAAACTCTTAACAAAATTCTAGCAATCAGAATCCAACAACACATTAAAAAGATCATACATCATGACCAAATGGGCTTTATCCCAGGGATGCAAGAATTCTTCAATATCCGCAAATCAATCAATGTAATACACCACATTAACAAATTGAAAAATAAAAGCCATATGATTATCTCAATAGATGCAGAGAAAGCCCTTGATAAAATTCAACATCGATTTATGATAAAAACTCTCCAGAAAGCAGGAATAGAAGGAACATGCTGCTGCTGCTGCTAAGTCACTTCAGTCGTGTCCAACTCTGTGCGACCCAATAGACGGCAGCCCACCAGGCTCCCCTGTCCCTGGGATTCTCAAGGCAAGAACACTGGAGTGGGTTGCCATTTCCTTCTCCAATGCATGACAGTGAAAAGTGAAAGTGAAGTCGCTCAGTTGTGTCTGACTCTTAGTGACCCCATGGACTGTAGCCCACCAGGCTCCTCCATCCATGGGATTTTCCAGGCAAGAGTACAGGAGTGGGGTGCCATTGCCTTCTCCAGAAGGAACATACCTCAACATAATAAAAGCTATATATGACAAACCCACAGCAAACATTATCCTCAATGGTGAAAAATTGAAAGCATTTCCCCTAAAGTCAGGAACAAGACAAGGGTGCCCACTTTCACCACTACTATTCAACATAGTTTTGGAAGTTTTGGCCACAGCAAGCAGAGCAGAAAAAGGAATAAAAGGAATCCAAATTGGAAAAAAAGTAAAACTCTCATTGTTTGCAGCTGACATGATCCTCTACATAGAAAACCCTAAAGACTCCACCAGAAAATTACTAGAGCTCATCAATGAATATAGTAAAGTTGCAGGATATAAAATCAACACACAGAAATCCCTTGCATTCCTATACACTAATAATGAGAAAACAGAAAGAGAAATTAAGGAAACAATTCCATTCACCATTGCAAAGAAAAGAATAAAATACTTAGGAATATATCTACCTAAAGAAACAAAAGACCTATACATAGAAAACTATAAAACACTGGTAAAAGAAATCAAAGAGGACACTAATAGATGGAGAAATATATTATGTTCATGGATTGGAAGAATCAATTTAGTGAAAATGAGTAATCTACCCAAAGCAATCTATAGATTCAATGCAATCCCTATCAAGCTACCAACGGTATTTTTCACAGAGCTAGAACAAATAATTTCACAATTTGTATGGAAATACAAAAAACCTCGAATGGCCAAAGCAATCTTGAGAAAGAAGAATGGAACTGGAGGAATCAACTTGCCTGACTTCAGGGTCCACTACAAAGCCACAGTCATCAAGACAGTATGGTACTGGCACAAAGACAGAAATATAGATCAATGGAACAAAATAGAAAGCCCAGAGATAAATCCATGCACCTATGGACACCTTATCTTTGACAAAGGGAGGCAAGAATATACAATGGAGAAAAGACAATCTCTTTAACAAGTGGTGCTGGGAAAACTGGTCAACCACTTGTAAAAGAATGAAACTAGATCACTTTCTAACACCATACACAAAAATAAACTCAAAATGGATTAAAGATCTAAACATAAGACCAGAAACTATAAAACTCCTAGAGGAGAACATAGGCAAAACACTCTCCAACATAAACCAGAGCAGGATCCTCTAGGACCCACCTCCCAGAATATTGGAAATAAAAGCAAAAATAAACACATGGGACCTAATTAAACTTAAAAGCTTCTGCACAACAAAGGAAACGCTAAGCCAGGTCAAAAGACAGCCTTCAGAATGGGAGAAAATAATGGCAAATGAAGCAACTGACAAACAACTAATCTCAAAAATACACAAGCAAGTCATGCAGCTCAATTCCAGAAAAACAAACGACCCAATCAAAAAATGGGCCAAAGAACTAAACAGACATTTCTCCAAAGAAGACATACAGATGGCTAACAAACACATGAAAAGATGTTCAACATCACTCATTATCAGAGAAATGCAAATCAAATCCACAGTGAGGTACCATTACACACCAGTCAGAATGGCTGCGATCCAAAAGTCTACAAGCAATAAATGCTGGAGAGGGTGTGGAGAAAAGGGAACCCTCTTACACTGTTGGTGGGAATGCAAACTAGTACAGCCACTATGGAAAACAGTGTGGAGATTCTTTAAAAAACTGGAAATAGAACTGCCTTATGACCCAGCAATCCCACTGCTGGGCATACACACCGAGGAAACCAGAAATGAAAGAGACACGTGTACCCTAATGTTCATCACAGCAATGTTTATAATAGGCAGAACATGGAAGCAACCTAGATATCCATCAGCAGATGAATGGATAAGAAAGCTGTGGTACATATACACAATGGAATATTACTCAGCCATTAAAAAGAATACATCTGAATCAGTTCTAATAAGGTGGATGAAACTGGAGCCGATTATACAGAGTGAAGCAAGCCAGAAAGAAAAACACCAATACAGTATACTAACGCATATATATGGAATTTAGAAAGATGATAACAATAACGCTGTATGCGAGACAGCAAAAGAGACACAGATGTAGAGAACAGTCTTTTGGACTCTGTGGGAGAGGGCGAGGGTGGGATGATTTGGGAGAATGGCATTGAAACATGTATAATATCATATGTGAAACGAATCGCCAGTCCAGGTTCAATGCATGATACAGGATGCTTGGGGCTGGTGCACTGGGATGACCCAGAGGGATGGTAAGGGGAGGGAGATGGGATGGGGGTTCAAGATGGGGAACACGTGTACACCCGTGGCACATTCATGTTGATGTATGGTAAAACCAATACAATATTGTAAAGTAATTAACCTCCAATTAAAATAAATAAATTTTTAAAAAATGAGAAAGGAGTATAGTACATCAAGGCTGTATATTGCCATACTGCTTATTTAACTTCTATGCAGAGTACATCATGTGAAATGCCAAGCTGGATGTGTTACAAGTTGGAATCAAGATTGCCAGGAGAAATTTCAACAACCTCAGATATGCAGATGATAACCACTCTAATGGCAGAAAGCAAAGAGGAACTAATGAACCTCTTGATGAGAGTGAAGAGAGGAGAGTGAAAAAGCCATCTTAAAACTCAAAATTAAAAAAACTAAGATCATGGCATTCAGCCCCATCACTTCATGGCAAGTGGAGGGGAAAAAGTGGAAGCAGTGATTTTTTTTTTTCGTGGGATCTAAAATCATTGCAGATGGTGACTGCAGCCATGAAATTAGAAGACAACTGTTTCTTGGAAGGAAAGTTATGAAAAACCTAGACAGTTTATTAAACATAAAAGACATCACTTTGCCAGCAAAGGTCCATATAGTGAAGGCTGTGGTCTTTCCAGTAGTCATGTACAGGTGTGAGAACTGGGCACCAAAGAATTGATGCTTTCAAACTGTTGTGCTTGAGAAGACTCTTGAGAGTCCCTTGGACACCAAGGAGATCAAACTAGGCAATCCTATAGGAAATCAACCCTGAATATTCTATGGAAGGACTGACGCTGAAGCTCCAACACTTTGGGCACCTGATGGGAAGAGCCAACTCATTGGAAAAGACCCTGACCCTGGGAAAGACTGAAAGCAGAAGGAAAAGAGGGTGACAGATGATGAGTTAGTTGGATGGCATCAGTGATTCAAAGGACATGACCTTGGGCAAATTTCTGGAGATGGTGAGGGACAAGGAGGTCTGGCATGCTGCAGTCCATAGGGTCACAAAGAGTTGGATATGACTTGGCGACTGAAAAACTACAACAAATAAGGACCTACTGTATAGCACTGGGAACTCTACTCAATACTCTGTAATAGTCTATATGGGAAGAGCATCTAAAAAAGAGTGAATACATGTATATGTAAAACATTCATTTTGCTATACACCTGAAACCAACACAACATGTAAATCAACTATACTCTAATAAAAATGTTTATAAAAGAAATCAAAGAAGAAGGGGAATTAAATAGTTCCCTTAAATACCAACAATAAACTACTTGTTTAAGGGGACATCTGTCCTTCTTGGCTATCTGAGGCGGGGAAGCATCCTTACTATTCAGAAACTGCCCTAAAATAATATAGGCAGTTGCCAGGCAGAAAGAAGTTCCCTGGAAAGGATATTTTAAAAAATGAACAAACTCCACTGACTGCCAAATTTCACCCAGCCTGGGCACCTACAGAATCCATTTTAAACTTCCTCTAGAGGACAAAAAAAGAGTGCAGCTACAACACATTCATAGGTAATGTATTTATTACACAGGGTTTTCCCTAGTAATATGCCTTGATCTCCTAGAAGTCTCCCAGTATGCCTAGCAGGTGAATGTCTTCTCGAAAGCTCATTCTCACTATGGAAGGTAACTGGCTCACCACTGACCAATCAGCTATAGGCAAAGGCCCAGACACCACAGAAAAGCCAGGTGACCCTCCTACCTGCTGAAGCACACTCATCTGGATGGAGCAGAGCCCAGTATGATCAGAAGCAACACAGAGCCTAGTGTGTGCCTGTGCAGCCTCCTTATTCACAGTGAAGATCCCTACCCAGGGATCTTCTGCACACTGAGTATCTCAAGGACTGAATTTTAATTTGTGGCTGATCACTGTGGAAATGTAGTTTGAAGCTGATTTCTTTGGGATGAAGTCTGAGCTAAGAAGAAGACCAGAGCACATGGAATAAAGCCTGTACCACTTACAGTTGCTAAAGAGTATTGACTTATGGCATGTCTGATTTAGCACACTAGGCTTTTATACAAGTTTTAAGAAAGATTCTCTGAATAGAATTCCTATGAAAGTATTTTTTATATAATTAAGACCCAAGGTGCTCTATGCTGTATGAGAAATAGCGAACGTCATGAAGAAACTCTTAAGAATAAAGAATAAAAACTCTCCATCTGTTTTTAAATGGAGAAAGCCAAAATAAATAAGTGAAGGAAGTCTAAGCACAATTTTTAAAACGAAAATACCACAGAAATATTTATTTACAGAATTTTTATGTTTGTAAACTTCTTTGAAGTCACAGAATTCATTAGAAACGTTAATGCCACTTTACCAAGTTCTTGGCTGCTTCTCCCTGGAAATTTCTAAAGCAAAAGAAATTCTACAGTATGAAAAAGAGATTATCCCAAATAAAATCATGTCATTATCTTCAAGGATAATGTAACATCTACTCTGGTCAAATAAAATACACTGGAAAATGGTAAACAAAAAGAACTCCTTTAGACATAAATATTTATAATAACACATTAAAAGGATACTCCATTTTTGTTTGGAAATGGTAACTGTGCTGGTTTGGGCCCAAAGGCCTTTTTAAAAATTAAAGAGATTCATATCCACCATCCACCTAACTATCCAGTGGTTTTTCATACAAAACAGCAGAGATGATCAAAATAATATAGATGTATATCACAGGAAAATAGAATCCGTTTGGATTCCTTTTTCTATGGTCCCTATCACTTTATTTCTTATTTCTAATATTTACAGTACAAAACAAGAAAATGTAATGGTTGATATTTCAGGAAAAATGAATCTGTGATTCACAGGCACCATCACATCCTCGGAGAAATACAAGTAACTTAAACCTACATTAGCTCTTAGAGAAGGCACAGCAAAGTATTTGAGACAGGTTGGTCAAGAGAGCCTGACCATCTTACTCGAGAACTTCCTTTTTTCACTGTCTTTGGTCTCCTAAAGTTGTCCCTCTAACATCTGGATCAAGACAAGGATGTCTACTCTCACCACGTTTTTAAACATAGTTTTGGAAGTCCTAGCTACAGCAATCAGAGGGAAAAAGGAGTAAAGGAGTCCAAATTGGAAAGGAAGAAGCTAAACTGTCACTGTTCACAGATGGCATGATAATATACACAGAAGATCCTAAAGATGCTCCCAGAAAACTACTAGAACCACCAATGAATTTGGAAAAGTTGCAGGTTACAAAATTAACACACAGAGATCTGTTGCATTTCTATACACTAACAACGAAAGATCAGAAAAAGCAATTCAAGAAACACTTCCATTTACCATCGCATCAGAAAGAATAAAATACCTAGGAACAAATCTACCTAAGGAGACCAAAGACCTGTACTCCACTGTAAGATCCTGATGAAGGGATTAGCATTTTTATAAGAGAGACCCCAGAGAGATAGATCCCTTATCCCTTCCACTATGTGAGGACAAAGTGAGACGGTGCCAGCTATGAACTAGGAAGAGGGCCCTTACCAGAATGTGACCTGCTGGAACCTTGATCTTGGCTTCCAGAACTGTGGGGAAATTTTTCAGTTGTTTATAAACTACCCAGTCTGTGACATTTTGTTACAGCAGCTGGAAAGGACTGAGACACTAAGCCCACAGCCTACCAACAGTGTAACTTTGTATCCCGTTAGCCTCCATTTTCTGCTCTGTAAAGTGACAACAAGTGATTATTCATAAGACTGTGGGGTAGGCTACACCAGATAACTTACATAAAGTGTCTGCTAACAAAGCATAGAAGCGTAGAGTGAAAACTGAGGCTTTCGAGTATACTTTCAAAGTCTCGAGATAATTTTGCCTATTTCTATGCCATGTGTGAAAATCCCACGCCCCTTCCACGGCTGCTAAAAAAGCAAAATCCACAAACGCCACAAATCTGATCATCTCTTTCAAGCACACAGACAATTCACCATTTTTCTGAAACCCACATGTACCCAAAATACTTGCCTCTAGTTTCAAAATTTGACTCGCATCATAAGCGTTTCAGCGCTCAAGTTACATTCACCAAAGTCTGTATTGTTACTGTTTTTAACTTGATCAGAATGATTAATATCAAAGTGGTCTGATTCAAGAAGGAAAAAATGTTTTATGAAAGTTTCGTTTGTGGAAATTAAAATCAGAGAAGGCTGTTATATCTTCAATAATATTAAAAGGCAATGACAGCTCCTAAAATTCTGTTTGCTTTATGCAAAGTAATATCTATTATAGGTTAAGTGGGAATTAACTTTTTCGCAAGAGTACAGATTTAAACTCTCGTTATATGTTTCCCTATGAAATTGGATACTGTGAGCTGAACTATGGGTCATTCCAACAGCTAAGAATTGAAATCTGGAGACTTAGAGATGTTTTTCAGGCAGAGGACACATACATGACGAAAGCTGTGGCCAAAATGAATTGCTGCAGAGGGGTCTGTTCCGGTGACAGCATCTGTGTTGCTAAGCAGGAGATCTCTTTGCCTAGTCAAGTGATACAGTTTGTTTTTTTTTTAACTTTATTTTACTTTACAATACTGTATTGGTTTTGCCATACATTGATATGCATCTATCACGGGTGTACATGAGTTCCCAATCCTGAACCCCCCTCCTACCTCCCTCCCCATATCATCTCTCTGGGTCATCCCAGTGCACCAGCCCCAAGCATCCTGTAATCCTGTATCGAACCTAGACTGGCGATTCGTTTCTTACATGATGGTATACATGTTTCAATGCCATTCTCCCAAATCATCCCACCCTCACCCTCTCCCACAGAGTCCATAAGTCTGTTCTATACATCTGTGTCTCTTTTGCTGTCTCGCATACAGGGTTATCATTAACATCTTTCTAAATTCCATATATATGTGTTAATATACCATATTGGTGTTTTTCTTTCTGGCTTACTTCACTCTGTATAATCGGCTCCAGTTTCATCCACCTCATCAGAATTGATTCAAATGTATCCTTTTTAATGGCTGATTAATACTCCATTGTGTATATGGACCACAGCTTTCTTATCCATTTGTCTGCTGATGGACATCTAGGTTGTTTCCATGTCTTGGCTATTATAAACATTGCTGTGATGAACATTGGGGTACATGTGTCTCTTTAAATTCTGGTTTCCTCAGTGTGTATTCCGACAAGTCTAAGAGACATTAATACATTCAATTTCCCTAAGTCATCTTAAAATCTTAAATAGTTTTAAATCAGGATGAAGGAAAAAAATGCTTTTGCCTAAAGACTGAAATCAGAAATGCTTTAAATATATAAGTATTGCTATTATAAATATCATACTGCATAATCATAAAAATAAAAGTACCATAGGTAAAATTTCAAAGAAGGTACAAGAAAATCTGGTCAATATTTTCATTAATATACTATAACCTAAGCCTTCAAAATGGCAAAAGATGTTCATCTTGGTTTCAAATTCAGAGTACATTTTATCAGTATGAATGAATCATCAATCATGCTTCCTCTAGTTAAAAAATAAAACAGCAGCATATTTCCATTTTAGCTCCAACAGTGAGAAATCCAAAAGTCAAATTCACCATCTAATCATATTAATCTGTTCATTTCAGAGGCCTAGAGACCATTTTCTCCTTCTAGCTACTTTAAAAGTTTCCTCTTTTATTTTATAATTAAGTACATTACTTTGCTTAACTTTTAACCTTAAATTTCCTCAAGTCCTCTTGGAAGTAAGCAATAATGAAATCTCAAATAACTCATTCTCAACTTTGAATAAAATGGCCTTTTATGTTTATTAAAAAAAACACTGTACTGACCTAGTCCCAAAGAAACCTTAAAAGACAAGCCCATAGGAGATACAGAATTAAATGTTTCATCAGTTAATTCATTATAATTATTAATTCCCAAGATATTTATAAAGAGAATGATCATCAGCTGATAGCCAACTAATGAGAGTTAACAGGAGTGGTTTATAAGGGTTTACATGCCCGTGTGGCCCCCTCACAATGAGTAGGTGCTATGCCTCCACAAGATTCTCTCATGGTCCCACAGTATTACACTCACATTATACTTATCAAAAACCTTTCTGAGCTTGATAGCACCTTGTGATAAAATGTACACATTGCTGCAAAAGACTTACAACTACAATTTATTTGCAACTCAGTATGAAGAGCTGACTCACTGGAAAAGACCCTGATCCTGGGAGGGACTGGGGGCAAGAGGAGAAGGGGACAACAAAGGACGAGATGGTTGGATGGCATCATTGACTCGATGTACATGAGTTTGAGTGAACTCCAGGAGTTGGTGATGGACAGAGAGGCCTGGTATGCTGCGATTCATGGGGTTGCAAAGAGTCGGACACGACTGAGCAACTGAACTGAACTGAATGAATTACCTTAATCAGATAATCATATTATTTTTCTCTAAACACTTAGCTGAGATTTCTAGGAATAGAAATTTTGTTTCGAGAAGGTATAGGAAGGGGAGAGAACTACCAGAGTGTTCAACAGGAAGAAAGGTCTAGAGAGAAAAGACAGGAGAAACTATGACAACGGACCAAAATGGAAGTTAAAATGTACCCGAAGACAATTTCATTTGCCCTGAAATTTGGACTCCAGCTCAGTATGCAAGCAGGTATGGAATAGAGAAGGTAAACCGAGCATGAAAAGTTCTAGAAGAAGCAAACTTTAATCCTAGCTGCTTCATTTATTGCTCGACAAATGATAGTAATAAATATAATTCTGTCCTTAAAGTTGTAAGTTATTCTAATCTATGATAATAATAATAAAGCCTACCTAGAAAGTTGAACAGATTTTTCACACTACACATACTTTATGAAATTAAGTTCTTGAAATGTGGTCTTGGGGAGAGAAGTGAAGTGAAGTCGCTCAGTCGTGTCCGACTCTTTGCGACCCCATGGACTGTAGCCTACCAGGCTCCTCTGTCCATGGGATTTTCCAGGCAATAGTACTGGAGTGGATGTCATTTCCTTCTTCAGGGAATCTTCCTGACCCAGGGATCGAACCCGGGTCTCTTACATTGTAGACAGATGCTTTACCGTCTGAGCCACCAGGAGAAACAGACCAAATTGTTTAAATTTTTCTTTGAGTGATACAAATTGAGATGATTTTCCCTTTTTTCCTCTTTTCCAATTTTATATAATAGTATTATTTTGCTTCTATAACCAAATAAGCATAATAATGAAAAGCCAATATGTACTACTATTTAATGACTTTAAATTGTTCTTGGTCTAAGGCAGGACACAGAGAAAGGGACTGAATTTGAATTATAATTTATTACCATGTTGGGAATAGTAAACACAAATGTATACTTTGTTTAAACAAAATTTAAATGAAATTATATTTTATTAATTGATTTTATTTTTAACTGGTATTTGGTACAAAAGGTAGTATTAAAAAGTAAAATATTTTTACTCAGATACGATATGAGAAACTGATAATTTAAAATAATGATATCTATGTTATCATAGCATATTTTAAAACATTTTCTAGAGTTAATATCTTTCAACATGTAAAAACAATCATTTCTAAAACAGAACAATATGCAAAAATTTTTTTTAAAGTTCTATCAAATGAAATTTGGGCTACTCAGTCATTTTCTGAACACAAGTTTCAACTGATGCTTCATTTCTTATTATTTTCTCTGACTTATTTGGACTTCCCTGTTAGTCCAGTGGCTATGACTCTGTGTTCCCAATGCAGGGGGTCCAGGTTCAATCCCTGGTCAGGAAACTAGATCTCATCTGTTGCAACTAAGAATTTGCTGATTTATTCAACTCGAAGTTAATCCATATAAAGTAAATTTCTTTATTCTCCTACATTATCTTTCACTTTGACTTGGAGTTAGGTAGTCAAAATACCACTTTTTTAAAAATTCCCAGAGATAAATCCACACACATATGGACACCTTATCTTTGACAAAGGAGGCAAGAGTATACAATGGAGTAAAGACAATCTCTTTAACAAGTGGTGCTGGGAAAACTGGTCAACCACTTGTAAAAAAATTAAACTAGATCACTTTCTAACACCATACACAAAAATAAACTCAAAATGGATTAAAGATCTAAACTTAAGACCAGAAACTATAAAACTCCTAGAGGAGAACATAGGCAAAACACTCTCAGACATAAATCACAGAAGGATCCTCTATGATCCACATCCCAGAATTCTGGAAATAAAAGCAAAAGTAAACAAATGGGATCTAATTATAATTAAAAGCTACTGCACAGCAAAGGAAAATATAAGCAAGGTGAAAAGACAGCCTTCTGAGTGGGAGAAAATAATAGCAAATGAAGCAACTGACAAACAACTAATCTCAAAAATATACAAGCAACTTATGCAGCTCAATTCCAGACAAATAAACGACCCAATCAAAAAATGGGCCAAAGAACTAAATAGACATTTCTCCAAAGAAGACATACGGATGGCTAACAAACACATGAAAAGATGCTCAACATCACTCATTATTAGAGAAATGCAAATCAAAACCACAATGAGATACCACTTCACACCAGTCAGAATGGCTGCGATCCAAAAATCTGCAAGCAATAAATGCTGGAGAGGGTGTGGAGAAAAGGGAACCCTCTTACACTGTTGGTGGGAATGCAAACTAGTACAGCCACCATGGAGAACAGTGTGGAGATTCCTTAAGAAACTGGAAATAGAACTGCCTTATGACCCAGCAATCCCACTGCTGGGCATACACACCGAGGAAACCAGAATTGAAAGAGACACATGTACCCCGATGTTCATCGCAGCACTGTTTATAACAGCCAGGACATGGAAACAACCTAGATGTCCATCAGCAGATGAATGGATAAGAAAGCTGTGGTACATATACACAATGGAGTATTACTCAGCCATTAAAAAGAATACATTTGAATCAGTTCTGATGAGATGGGTGAAACTGGAGCCGATTATACAGAGTGAAGTAAGCCAGAAAGAAAAACACCAATACAGTATACTAACACATATATATGGAATTTAGAAAGATGGCAATGACGACCTTGTATGCAAGACAGCAAAAAAGACACAGATGTGTATAGCGGACTTTTGGACTCAGAGGGAGAGGGAGAGGGTGGGATGATTTGGGAGAATGGCATTGAAACATGTATACTATCATGTAAGAACCGAATCGCCAGTCTATGTCCGATGCAGGATACAGCATGCTTGATGCTGGTGCACAGGGATGACCCAGAGAGATGTTATGGGGAGGGAGGTGGGAGGAGGGTTCATGTTTGGGAACACATGTACACCCGTGGTGGATTCATGTCAATGTATGGCAAAACCAATACAGTATTGTAAAGCAAAATAAAGTAACAATAAAAATTTTAAACATAAATAAATAAAAATTCCAGATGCAAATGGAAAAATCTTTGAGGTATGAGAGATATTAAAGGTTGTTTTCAAAAACTGACCCTGTCATTCATTCACCAATTCCTTCTTCAGCAAAAATGTACTGGGTCCCTTCCAGATGCCAAGCCCTTGTTTGGGCACACAGCAGACACTGCCCATTGCTTACCCAACAACCACTTGACTCTTCCCTCACGGGAACTGTGATTTGTTGAAATACAAGAGATCTTTTGATTTCAGAGCATGCAGGTTGCCAACTCCAGGGGGATAAATCATCACTGGTCTAAACTAGTAAAAATCTTATGCCCATGGACATTGGTTGTTCTCAGAACAGACCATGTTACCCAGTTCTGGCTAATGTCTTAGAATTGATATATGTATACATATAACTGAATCATTTGCCATACACCTGAAATGAACACAACACTGTAAATCAACTATACTCCAATATATAATACAAATTCAATGTAAAAAAAAAAAAACATGCTGAAGGACTCCAAAGAGGTTTTACTCATGCAGCTAACATCTCTCCATATTTCCTATATTAAAGACTAAAATTAGGGGCCCGGAGCGGAAACGGCTCCCCAGCGGCGGGCCCCGGGCCGCCGCCGCCGCCTCAGAGCCCGGCCGCCGCTGCCGCCGCGCCGCAGCTTCCGGCGGCCGCTACCACGGCGAGGCGCGGGGCGTCCCGAGGACCCCCGCGACCCGGCGGGCGCCCCGACCCGGCCACCCCGCCGCGGGAGGCGGTCGCGCTCGGGCGCCCGGGGCGCCGCCACCGATGCCCGTGTGGTGCTGCCGCTGCTCCCTGGCCGCTCATTTCAGAAGCTACAGTGACACTGAAACTGAAGGAGAGATTTTTAATTCATTAGTGCAATATTTTGGTGATAATTTGGGGCAAAAAGTTAAAGCTATGCCATTAGTTGAAGAAACTTCTTTACTTGAAGATTCATCAGTGACTTTGCCTGTGGTAGTAATAGGAAATGGACCCTCAGGAATCTGCCTTTCTTACATGCTGTCAGGCTACAGACCGTATTTATCATCAGAAGCAATCCATCCAAATACAATCTTACATAGTAAATTAGAGGAAGCAAGACATCTTTCCATTGTTGATCAGGACTTAGAATATTTGTCTGAGGGCCTCGAGGGCCGATCGTCCAATCCAGTTGCAGTACTTTTTGACACACTTCTTCATCCAGATGCTGACTTTGGGTATGATTATCCATCCGTTCTGCATTGGAAATTAGAACAGCATCATTATATCCCTCACTTAGTTCTTGGTAAAGGTCCACCTGGTGGAGCTTGGCACAATATGGAAGGCTCAATGTTGACAATCAGCTTTGGAAATTGGATGGAGCTACCTGGACTTAAATTTAAGGATTGGGTATCTAGCAAACGAAGGAACCTAAAAGGGGATCGAGTTATGCCAGAGGAAATAGCTCGCTACTATAAACACTATGTCAAAGTCATGGGTCTTCAGAAGAATTTCAGAGAGAATACTTACATTACCTCTGTATCCAGACTCTACAGAGATCAAGTTGATAATGATGGTCAAGGCCGAAATATCTCAACACAGCATTTACAGATAGAGAAGTCAAAATTTGCCAAGAGAAACTGGGAAATCAGGGGTTATCAGCGATTAGGAGATGGTTCTCATATTCCCTTCTGTCTCTTTGCTGAAAATGTAGCTCTGGCAACTGGAACATTAGACTCTCCTGGCCGTCTGGAAATCGAAGGGAAGATTTTCCTTTGTGTTTCATTCAATGCCTGAATTTGGAGCTGCTGTAAGCAAAGGAAAGTTGCGTGGCAAAGTGGACCCAGTGTTAATTGTAGGTTCTGGGCTTACCGCAGCTGATGCAGTACTGTGTGCTTACAACAATAATGTCCCTGTGATTCATGTATTTCGCAGACGAGTAACTGATCCAGACTTAATTTTCAAGCAGCTTCCCAAAAAGCTTTACCCAGAATACCATAAAGTCTATCATATGATGTGTACTCAGTCATATTCTTCAGACTCAAATCTTTCATCTGGTTATACTAGTTTTCCTGAGCACCATGTGCTTGCCTTTAAGTCGGACATGAAATGCATTCTTCAGAGTATCTCTGGACTGAAGAAAATATTTAAGCTCTCTGCAGCAGTAGTGTTGATAGGTTCTCATCCCAATCTGTCTTTTTTGAAGGAGCAAGGGTGTTACCTGGGCCATAACTCAAGCCTGCCAATCACATGTAAGGGTAATCCTGTGGAAATAGACGCGTATACCTATGAGTGTGTTAAAGAAGCCAACCTTTTGCATTGGGTCCATTGGTTGGAGACAATTTTGTTCGATTTTTAAAGGGAGGGGCACTGGGTGTTACACGCTGTTTAGCTATAAGACAGAAGAAAAAAAAGCATTTATTTGTTGAAAGAGGAGGAGGAGATGGCATAGTGTAGAGCAGGTTTACAAGTAATTTATGTGGACACTTTACCATTAAAGATTTTTAATAGAGATTTTACAGTGTACTGGCTTGAATTTTCTGAACTTGAATTAACTAGGAGAGCCTCAAGCGATAGTAACTATTTTTAAAAGTTAACTAGAATTTTTGTCCTGATTACATTGTAATGTATCAAAGGTGTCAATTGTCAGACAAATAGAAGCACTGCCAATCTGATATACTTTAAGTTCTCACTTAACGGAAACATTCTTTTCTTCTAAGACTTACTTTTTTGTGATCACTGTTGATTATTTATGTTTGATTCCAAAATATAACAGCATTGAATCTATAAAACCGCAGTCATTAGATGGCCAGAGCTCTCCCTCACTTTGTATCTTGAGTTACTGTGCTGGTCAAAGGACGGATCAGAGACAGTACCAGCTCCATTTGTGGCTTGTTAGAAAGGGAGCCTCTCAGGCCGCATAGCAGACTTATTGAATCAGAAATGGCATCTTAATGAGATCCTCAAATATGTGTGCTTATTAAAGTGTGATACACACTGGTCTAACAGAAAATGGGATATAAATGTATATATGCTGAGGGTGGGTGGAAATAGAGGGCATAATCAACTCAGGTTTTATTTATTTTGAGATTATCAATTGTATAAGTCTAATTTATTGACAAACATGATGGGATTTAAATTTTTTTATTGTTGAAACCTTAACAGGCAATTCATATTCCCAGCTTCAATAAACCATTTAATAATGTTGGCATATATTCAGGAACTTGCCGAGGTAGTTTCTGGAGCTATATTCTCTAGTTAACTAGCTTAACCCTTAAATGAATTTGCAGTTCAATAAATTTTGAATGCAACTAGTAAAAAAAAATAAAAATAAAAAATAAAGACTAAAATTAAGAAATTTTAAAAATACTTATTAATTCATTTAAAATAACTATACTACATGTTGATAGAATATATTTTTATGAAAATAACTATATTTCACAAAACAAAAATAAATGAGTGAGGAAGAGTGGCACTGTTACATATTTATACAAATCTTAAGTGTATGGCTGAATAAATGCAGCTGAATTCTCATCAATGTTTCTGAACTCAATCTGCTGAATAATCAGTTATCATGGAGCTTCTGAGAAAATTCACTGTATGATCATGAGAAAATTAGAATGAAAAAGGCAAATACTGTCTTAATATTATTATAAAAATGGTTTTCACCTTATAGATCCTCTGAAAGTACCTTGGGGAAAGCCCAGAAGTTTCAGGACCCCACTTTGCCTTTTGCTGCTTTAGAGCACATATTTGTAGATGTGGAATTGCTGAGTTATAAGAATACACATCTTGAAATATTTTACATGTCGACAAACAGCTCTCCAAAGCTGTTGTAAAAATTCACACTCCCTCAGCAGTGTGTGTATGTGTGTGTGTGTGTGTGTGTTATTTGCTCATTCACGTCCAATTCTTTGAGACCCCATAGAAGGTAGCCCACCAGGCTCCTCTGTCCATGGAATTCTCCGCAGCAGTACAGTTCTCTTCAATACATATCTTGTCAACCCTGTTGACAGTCATTTTGCTTTTTGTCAGCCTGATGGGTGTGAAATATTATCTCGTTGTGCTTTTGCTGGGTGTTCTCTTGATAAATAGCGCTTGAGCACCTCTGCAAGTCCATTCACCATTTTTGGTTTCTTTTGCGTGAGCTGCCTATTCATGTAATTTGCCCATTTTCATCTGTGTTGTCTTTTAAAGAGATTAAATTTACTGAGTTTGATCTCTTGTTGGATGCATGATTTTAAACTAATTTCTCACAGATCGAGTCTATATTTATTCCTCAATTAGGCACTACAAGAAAAATACAATAGGTAAATCATTGAGAATGAAGCCATATGGCCTGGAACTGAATTTTCAGTTTACTTTCTCTAAACCACTGAACTAAAGTGGGAATAATAATAACAGCAAAATTTCATGGCTATAACAAGAATTAAATAAAATATGGAAAAAACTTACTGTGCTTGGTTTATAGGAAATACTCCTTATAATCATCACCATGTTATTATTACCTAGGAGATTTTTTAATGGCAAACTCTAAAAGATGTTTCCAGATACTATTTGAAATACCTCAAGTGCTGGGTAAAAAACATATTAATATATTAAAAAGTTTAACCTTATAGAAATTCAGAATTTTATAAAACCTTCAATGTTTATAAATCCTTGGAATATTTTTCCCAATGATTTTCAAGTCCTTCATATATCTAAATATGAAAAATTATTGAAAAGTATAATAGCAATATAAGTAGAAGTTATTTACTGAAATATTCATGGATATAATGAGCAACCATACATAAATACATAATAATAATGAAACTAGTGCTTCTGGGAAAACTGTTGGTACACATTAGTTTTAAACATTCTTGAAAGTCAATATCCAACCCAAATAAGTAGAAAACTTTTACATATTTTTCTCTTATCTCCAAAAAAAAAATCACAAATAATACAATGGCATTGAATACTTCTATTTTTCTACAAATATTATAAGAATGGCTGAGAAAATCTTAACACATCCACTCCCCTCTCCTTCTCACTCATTAAGTGAGTAGTAAAACGTTTTCTAACACTGAAAAGATAATTAATTCTTTTCAGGTAAGCTGATTCATTTTACTAAAAAGCAATCTTCCTATTTATAGCTCGGTTATAATCATCTTTGGATGATGGAAATTTATAACTGATCAACCCTGACTAAAATTAAAGAATCTCAATGGCAATAAATTATAACATCTATTTTCCCCCTGAGGGAATGAGAAAGAAAACAATTTTTGAAATGTCATTACTCAAATGGCTTTTTAAAGCCATGTGATATCTAAATGGTAAATTTTAATTCTCTTTTTTTCTGATAAAAGGATCTTTTGAAAGACAAATTCTTCCTATTGTTACTGCTCTTTATTTTACTGGGCCCATAAACATCACTAAGAACTGTTTTGTACAATGGACTTTGGTAGGTTCTGTAGAAATAGGGATCGTAATAAGATACAGTTCTTACTTTCAAGAGCTTCTGCAACAGAAACAGAGAAGCAGGAACAACAACAATGTTTACTATCCCGCCTGCTATGTGGAATCAGTACTGTGCTAGCCATCAGTAAGACAGTAGCAGGTGGAGAGTGGGAACCCAGATACTGAAGTAACAGAAGTAACAATTATTGGTCACCACAGGTTCTGGAGTATGGCCACAGGAAGAGGTAGCTAAACTGGGATAAAGGGAAAGATAATAAGAAATAGGGATGAAGAGGCCAGGTGTTGGGCGGATATTCACTACACCAAGAATGACACAGAGTAATGATGAAGAAAGAAAAAGTGAGTCGTGAATGTAAAGGGGTAAATGGAAGGTGAGGTGATGGGATATAAAGGTAAACGCTTCAAAGGACCTGGTAACTTCGAAGGAGAAGAGACATATCTTTAAAAGCAGCAATGGGAGCAAGAAAGACATGCAGTTTCTCTCGACACCAAGGAACATAGGATATGAGAAAAAACAGCCACTACCTGGAAGGACAGGAAGCACTGTCCTTAACAGGCAGTGAGATTTCACTTGGAGCAACAGAAGAGAACATTCAGAGAAGACCTTCAGGATATTGCCTGAAGTTTTTGCTGATGATAAAGCACATTCCAGGTGATAGAGAAGAAAGGATAGGGGAAACAATGTTAAGAAAGGGTAAAGAATTAGTGAGATTAAGATAGACAAGAGCCATTTGTTCAGTATTGATGGATAACTTTGGATATTAGCTGACTTCAGAGGCCACACTCATTTAACCTACATTCTACTCTTAAAATAGCCTTGATGCAAAATGACAAAATGTTTCAGTCAAAACGTGTAACAAATATCCAGGAAAACTCAAGATTAGAAACAAAGAGTTGTCAGAACAGAACTCATTAAAAATGATCAACGAAATCAAAACTACAGAATGGGTAAAAATTTGCTGGGTTAATATGGTTAAAAGGCGACGTCAGCACTGCAGACGATAGGAACAGCAGTTAAGATGCACAGATGTCAGCTAGAGGGCAGTCCTTGTGGCTGAATCAATCAAAGGGGCCAGTCATGAATAAAACCTATAAACTGGAAAGGCACAGGGTAAGGGAAAGGTTGGTGGTAGTAAAATTACTTTCAAAACAGATGTGGTTGTATCTAGAAAATTCAGTGTTACAGTGGGTTGATCACATAGAGTTCCATTGTTTCTCTCATGTAAAACAAAGGCAGGAAATGGGGATGCTTGGAAAGATCCATGGTGACCAAGCATCCAGCTCCCTCGAATAGTTACTGGTGAGACCAAGATGCTACTAGAGCACCAGACAGTGTATCCAATTCCAAGCAGCAAGAAGAAGTAAAAGCAAGAGACAGACACAATCCCCCTCAGTAAGCTATCCTGGAAATCACACACAATGTTTCTTTACATCTCACTGGCCACAATAAGTCACATGGCCACATCTAACTGCATGGAAGATAGGAACATATAATTCTTTAGCTGGAAACTGAGATAGGCAGAATTTCAGTAACTTTCTATTGTCACATGCTAGGCACTGATTTCATCTGACTCCACAACCTACACTCTCAGCCACTGTGCCACTGCCTACGAGTGAGTCTCTTCAGTCAGGCAAGAGGCATCAAGACCTGAATCAAGGCAGGGAAAGTGAAAACAGGTGGAAGAAATGGCTTCAAAAAATAATAAAGAGCTACTTTGGAAAACAATCTAGCAATTCCTCAAAAGTTCAAACATAGAGTTTACTCAGCAATTCCACTCCTAGAAACACAGATAAAAGTAATGAAAACTGAAACACACAAAATTTTGTACTTGAATGCTTATACTAGTACTATTCATAACATTTCCAAAGTGAAAAGAAACAAACGTCAACCAACTGATAAGCAGATAAAGTGTGATACAGACATGTAATGGACTATTATTCAGCCATAAAAAAGAAATAAAGTATTGCTATGCCACAGCATGGAGGAACCTTGAAAAATAATGCTAAGTGAAAGGAGTCAGTCACAAAAGATCACATATTGTATGATTCTGTTGATACAAATATTCAGAATAGTCAAATCCATAAAGGAAGAAAGCAGACCAGTGGTTGCAAAGAGCTGGGGTGGGAGCAGTGAAGGATGGGGGAAGTGAGAAATACCTCTAAGAGGTTCAGAATTTCTTTTGGAGTGACTAAATCTGGTACCATCACTTCATGGGAAAGAGATGGGGAAACAGTGGAAACAGTGTCAGACTTTATTTTGGGGGGCTCCAAAATCACTGCAGATGGTGACTGCAGCCATGAATTAAAAGACGCTTATTCCTTGGAAGGAAAGTTATGACCAACCTAGATAGCATATTGAAAAGCAGAGATATTACTTTGCCAACAAAGGTCCGTCTAGTCAAGGCTATGGTTTTTCCAGTGGTCATATATGGATGTGAGAGTTGGACTGTGAAGAAAGCTGAGCACCGAAGAATCGATGCTTTTGAACTGTGGTGTTGGAGAAGACTCTTGAGAGTCCCTTGGACTGCAAGGAGATCCAACCAGTCCATTCTAAAGGAGATCAGCCCTGGGTATTCACTGGAAGGACTGATGCTAGAGCTGAAACTCCACTATTTTGGCCACCTCATGCGAAGAGTTGACTCATTGGAAAAGACTCTGATGCTGGGAGGGATTGGGGGCAGGAGGAGAAGGGGACGACAGAGGATGAGATGGCTGGATGGCGTCACCGATTCAATGGACATGAGTTTGAGTGAACTCCAAGAGTTGGTGATGAACAGGGAGGCCTGGCGTGCTGCAATTCATGGGGTCGCAAAGAGTCGGACACAACTGAGTGACTGAACTGAACTGAAATGTTCTAAAATTGATTACAGTGATGGTTCCACAACTCTATAGATATGTTAAGACCCACTAACCTATATGCTTTGAATGAGTAAATATACAGTGTGGTATAGTGTGTGAATATCTCAATAAAGCTGTTACAGGGAGAAAAAAAAAGATAACCAAGAGATGATATAATTTGACTCCTCTGATTAGTTCAGCTCTATTCTAAAGTCGGAGGAGGAGAGATTATTGGGGCAAAGAACGCTCTTGACCCCTAACATGAACACGGCTCTGTTCTTCCTTTAGAAAAGGAAAGCAGCAGAATGTCCACACGATGGCTCCATCTCGCTGGGAGGATTCTAACCTCCCCACGCCCAGGCCTCATGTCCTGTCATGGAAATGCAACAAGCCTGTCCTACCCTTCGCACTCGCTGAAACATTTCTCTCACCTTCTCCCTCCATACTACTAGAGAGCAGAGCAGACTTTATCTGACATAAAGAATACATGCAAAACAGAAGTTTATGGAGTCCCAAGAAAGGCTCTCAAAATAAAGAGTTTAAATGCAATACAAATAAGATTTCTTAATTTTGTTAGGGACAAAAGCACTGAAAGTTAGTGAGCCCAGGATACACTTATATGCAAAAGAAGATATTAAATAATTCACTTAAATTATTTAAGTTTAATATAACAGATACAGATGATAAACATCATCTCACTGATGAGATCAAAGATACTGTCTGGTAACAGAGTGGGGAAGAGAGACAAATATACTCTTCTGTAAAATACCATAGACAAACTGCAATCAAATCAAATAAGAAGACTTAAAGACTTTCTCACACCATGAAGACCAGTGAACTCAGACTGATTGATAATGCATTAAAGGGCAATGAGGATTTCCTTAAAAAGATGAACTGCATCTGGTACCTCTCTGTAACCTCATCAGTGTCTCCCACAGTGCCTTGCACATTTTACACGTAAGTAAATATTTGCTAAACGAATATGTGCATTTACATAGAGAAGTACTTTCAACTAGACTGCCAAGACCAATAATGGTTGAGATCTTTAAAAGAAAACTGACAAATTTTTCCAAAATAATATTCCTGGAGGTCAAGAGGCAAACTTCAGATTGAATAGACAAATTTTAGTCTTTTGTGCTTCTCAAAACTTGTACTATTTCAAAGATAAAAGCAAAAAAAAAAGGTCTCCACCTTCACTCAAATATTTCAACAAACACAATACAGTTTTCATGACTTTATGTTAAATGCTTAGTTAAGGGCAAACAAAATTCTCACCTGGTAACCATGCAAATTACTTAGTGTGTTCTAAGGGGAAAAAGTGTATACCACCATGCTTTTCCCATATTATTATTCATGCAGCAAGTTTGAAATTTTATGAAATACGTTCAAAAGTGAAAATGTGTGCCCATATAAAATAACACTTCTTTTTTAAAAGCCAATAACATTCTCCCAAATCATCCCACCCTCTCCCTCTCCCTCAGAGTCCAAAAGTCCGCTCTACACATCTGTGTCTCTTTTGCTGTCTTGCATACAGGGTCATCGTTACCATCTTTCTAAATTTCATATATATGTGTTAGTATACTGTATTGGTGTTTTTCTTCTGGCTTACTTCACTCTGTATAACCGGCTCCAGTTTCATCCATCTCATTAGAACTGATTCAAATGTATTCTTTTTAATAGCTGAGTAATACTCCATTGTGTATACGTACCACAGCTTTCTTATCCATTCATCTGCTGATGGACATCTAGGTTGCTTCCATGTCCTGGCTATTATAAATAGCACTGCGATGATCTGGGAAAATGGCATTGAAACATGTATACTATCATGTAAGAAATGAATCGTCAGTCTATGTTTGATGCAGGATGCAGGATGCTTGCGGCTGGTGCACAGGGATGATCTAGAGGGATGATGTGGGGTGGGAGGTGGGAGGGGGGGTTCGTGTTTGGGAGCTCATGTACACTCATGGCGGATTCATGTCAATGTATGCCAAAACCAATATAGTATTGTAAAGTAAAACAAAGTAAAAATGAAAATTAAAAAAATAAAAAATAAAAAAAAATAAAAGCCACTAACAGAAACAGTAACAAAAATGAACATTAGGGAATTCTCATTTTTGTAAAAAAAAAAGAATATCTTACATTCACTTTTCACTGACTCAATGGGCATGAGTTTGAGCAAACTCCAGAAGCTAGTGGACAGGGAAGCCTGGCGTTCTGGCAGTCCACGGGGTCACAAAGAGCCAGACGAGACGGAGCGACTGAACAACACCAACAAGGAACTCCTTATATTCACTTTGCAGAAAGACTTACTGAAGTACTCTATTAAATGGGCCTGGCTGCTACACTTAAATTATTAGATGCACTAAGTTTTGCTTGCACTTGTCATGCCAAGCCTGTGTCTCCAAGCTAAAATGTAAGTCCGCCTCTACACATATCATAAACACAAGGGAAGTTCCTGACATTCTTAAAGCAGAGGTCAGTTAAAAGAATGGGTCCAGCCTCTCCTCTAACGAGGTGCCCCTTCTCCTCTGAGGGGTGGAGTCACACAGATGGAAGGCAAAAGGACCTTACAGGCATGAAAGATCCTTACGGAATCACTAACCTAGCTTCTGTCTTCACAGTAGGACCTACCCGCTGGGAGGACATCTGAATGACAGGAGACTTCCGCCATCACTGAAAGAAGCCGTCTTGATCATATCCTCCTCCCAAATGACAGAAGGTGACAACTGCTAGTACCAGAAGCCTGGTTTCACTTGGGAGCTTAACAGTATCCCACAACTATGGAATCTGAACCTGCATCTTAAAAATACCTTTCGGTATTTCATATTGCCTTAATAGTAGAAAAGCAGTATTCTAACCTGAAAAAAAAAAATGGTCATATCTGAAATGGAATTGCAAATAATTATTTTGAATATTAAGCCTGTTTGCTTTTAAGATATATAATCTTTGAAATGGCAAGCAGCAAAATCTAACATATCAGGTGAAATAAAAGCTGTCATGATGCTGCCTTTTAGAAGACGGTCAATATATTAAACTGATTCATCCCTAGCCTATAAAATTTAGGACAGAACACACATACACATATACACAACATATAATATTATGTCATATTAAATACAGTCCAAAAGAAGCTAATCAGGAGAAATACAGAGTTGTAATCAATTACTAAACCATTTGTCTTCCCAGGTAGCTGAGTGGTAAAGAATCTGCTTGCCAATGCCAGAGACACAAGAGACGCAGGTTCTATCCCTGGGTCAGAAGATCCCCTGGAGAAGGATATGGCAACCCACTCCAATATTCTTGCCTGGGAAATTCCATGGACAGAGGAACCTGGTGGGCTCCAGTCCATGGGGGTCTCAAAGAGTTGAACATCACGGATCATGCATACGCACTAAACCAATTATGTAACCACTGGAAAATTGTAAATTGGTAGCCATCATTTTATGTAAACGTATTTGAGAACACACTGATAAAGGAAGGTCTAATTTATTTCACCAACATGAAGCTTCAAATTTAAATCATCTAGTGAAGCATTAGTGAAGCATGCAATATAGGATTAATAATTATTGGTAAAGGTGACAGGATAGCCTTACAGGAGGCCTAAAAGGCACCCAGACTAAAAGAACAGAGGTACAAAAATGCTATCAGGAATAGAAGGAGACTTCATGATCAGGAGAAAGTCAAGGAGGAATAAAAGCAAAAGTGAGTTCTAAAGCATTCCTAGGACTACGCACAGCATGTGAAACAATTACTATTTTCTTAATAAGCTGCTATTCCTAAAAAATTCAAATTGATTTTAGAGGCTACAATTTCCCTTCAATGGAGCAATTTTGAAATGAAAGTGATGAGAAAAATAGAAAATGCAAATTATACAAGGGGAGTTGAGAGACCAGGGCTTTGTGAACAAGGCTGAGACTATTCCACTGGCTTCACGTGGTGAAGCGCATTAACAGGGAGCTGACATGACTGCAAAATGTCCACGTACACTATTAAGCTGAATGGGTTTTATTGCAGCTCAGTTGCAGAAACAAAAGGTACACGCAGAGATAGCTGTGCTTTGACTGTGAAAAGTGTCAGTCGCTCAGTCATGTTCGACTCTGCAACTCCATGAACTGTTATAAACCAGGCTCCTCTGTCCATAGAATTCTCGAGGCAAGAATACTGGAATGGGTAGCCATTCCCTTTACCAGGGGATCTTCCTGACCCAGGGATCAAACCCAGGTCTCCTGCATTGTAGGCAGATTCTTTACTGCATGAACCACCAGGGAAGCCCAGTGTTTTCCATTAACCTATGATAAAAGGCTGACTATGGGCTTCCCTGGGGCTTCCCTAGTGGCTCAGATGGTAAAGCGTCTGTCTGCAACGCAGGAGACCCAGGTTCAATCCCTGGGTTGGGAAGATCCCCTGTAGAAGGAAATGGCAGCCCACTCCAGTATTCTTGCCTGGAAAATCCCATGGACCGTGGAGCCTGGTAGGCTACTGTCCATGGGGTTGCAAAGAGTTGGACACGACTGAGCGACCTCACTTTCACTTTCACTTTCATGGGTTTCCCTGATGGCTCAGAGGTAAAGAATCCACCTGTAATGCAGGAGATGCAAGAGATGCAGGTTCGATCCCTAGGGTCGAGAAGATCTCCTGGAGTAGGAAATGGCAACCTGCTCCAGTATTCTTGCCTAGGAAATCCCATGGAGACGAGTCTGGTGGCTTACAGTCCATTGAATTGCAAAGAGCCTGACACAACTTTAGCAACTAAACAACAACAACAATTTTGAAGCAATATTATGACATGAAAATACTCAAGAAAACTATCTTGAAAGATAAATCAACTTTCAGATATTTTTTCTCCCATGCTATACTGTTTTAACTTCATGTTATTTTTATAACAAATTCTTGAGCACTTTTAGGATGACAGCAAAGTTGAGAAGAAGGTACAGAGATCACCCATTCACTCCGTGGCCCCCGCACATTCATAGCCACTCCCATATCATCACGCCCTCCATACCACATTTGTTACAATCAGTGAACCTACATGCATGACACATTATAAGCACCTAAAGTCCACAGTTTACATCAGGGTTCACTTTTGCTGTTATACATTTTCCGAGCTTTCATAAATGTACAATAACATATATCTATCATTAAAGTGTCAAACAGAATATTTTCACCACCCTAAAAATCCTGGGCTCCACCTATTCATCCCTCCCCTCAACTCAACCCATAGCAACCATGGGTCTTTTTCTGCCTCTGCAGTTTTTCCTTTTCTGGAATGTGATATAACTGGAGTTGTACCGTACAGACAGACTTAACAGATTATCTTCTTTCATTTAGCAATATGCATTTAAGTACCTGCCTGTCTTTCATGGCTTTGTAGATCATTCCATTTTAGCAGTGAGTAATATTCTTTCCTCAACCATATCCAGTAGATATTAGCAGATAGTAATATTAGTAGATACTAAAGAAATGAATCGTTTCTGTTACAGCATTTTTTTTATTTCTAGCATTTCTTCTGGTTTCTTTCTTAGGATTTCGGTCTCTCTGCTAGTATTGTCCATCTGTTTTTATATACTGTCTACTTCATCCATAAGAACCCTTAGCATATCCATCACAGCTGTTTTAAATTCCCAGTCTGGTAATTCCAATATCTCTGTTATATCTGGTTCTGACACTTCTTTCTCTTCAAACTGTGTTTGTCCCCTTTTGGTATGCCTTATGATTTTTTCTTCTTGATAGCTGGATATGATGTCCTGGGTAAAAGGAACTGCTGTAAATAGACCTTTAATAATGAAGTAGTGAGTCGTTGGGCAAAAGCAGTCTCATGATCAGGCTTCTGCCTTTTAATGAGCCAGTGCTTCTGGACTGTGAACATCGCAAGTGCATCACAAGTGTTTCTTGGGGTTGTTTTATTGTTATTGTTTTGGTCTCTTTAGGTGAGAGAATGACTAGCGTGGACTGGAGTTGGATATTTCCCTCTTCCCACATGGAAGGCAGAGAGGAAGTTAGTATTTCCCATCTACTGGAGCTGACTGGAGTGGGTATTTCCCTTCCTCCAGGTCCATTAGGCTCCAGTAACACTCCAGCAGGTTAGGATATGATAAGCTAATTTCTTCTGAGGAAAGCATTGTTAGGGAGTGCAAAGTGCTCTGCTGTTTTTCAGAATGGCTCCTCTTCCCCTCCCCCTGCCAGAAGCATGAGGGAATTTTTCTCCAACATTTACTGTAAGAACCTGGTCAAGCTCCCAGAGGTAAAATTCAAAAAGTATGGGCTGCCTCCCGTGACTAGGTTCCCCTGAAGTTTTTAATCCTCAGATTAAAAAGAGCCTAATATTGTAAGTCAACTATATATCAATAAAAAATTAATTTTAAAAAGCCATTCAACAAGACCACTAAGATTATAGTCACATTTTATGCTATAATTTTCATCATTGCCTTTTTTCTCCTTTATTTATTTATTTATTTTTAAGAAATAAAAGACAAAGAAACTCCTCTGTGTGACTCCATGGACTGTAGCCTGTCGGGCTCCTCTGTCCATGGAATTGTCCAGGCAAGAATACTTGAGTGGGTAGCCATTCCCGTCGCCAGGCCATCTTTCCAACCCAGGGATCAAATTTGAGTCTCCTGCATTGTAGACAGATTCTTTACCATCTGAGCCACCAGGGAAGCCCATATTTAAGGTACATAATCTCAGTGGTAAGCCTGCAGTGCAGGAGATGAGGGTTCAATCCCTGGGTCGGAAGATCCCCTGGAGAAGGAAATGGCAACCCACGCCAGTGTTCTTGCCTGGAGAATCCCATGGACAGAGGAGCCTGATGGGCTACATACAGTCCATGGGGTCACAAAGAGTCAGACATGACTGAGCAGCTAACACTTTCACACTTTGAATCCTAAAAATGGTTCAGTTCCTCAGTGACTAAATTTATGTCATCAGTTAAGAAGTCATTCATTGATTTATTCATTTAACAATTACATATTATGCCAGATACTATTTTGGCAGTGAGAAATAAGCACCGAACATTACAAAAACAGTACCTGCCTTCACAAAGCTTAGTCTTCAGCTGTAAAATAATTTAACAAGGCAACTAAAACACAGTACGTCAAGTGCTTTTTTTAAATAACTAAGTTTTGCCAACTACACCAGAAATGACTTGCACTTCAAGTTTTCATTTCAGATCCATTTGCTAAAAGTCCTTGAGGTATTTAGACAACTTTCAGAAACAATAACATGGTTAACAACATGAAACAGTTGTGCTATTTTATGACTTCTAAAGATTGAAGGCAGGAAGAGAAGCGGATGACAGAGAATGAGATGGCTGGATGGCAGCACTGACTCAATGGACGTCAGTTTGAGCAAGCTCTGGGAGATGGTGATGGACAGGAAAGCGCAGCGTGCTCAGTCCATGAGGTCACAAAGAGTCGGACATGACTGAGCGACCAACTGAACTGATGACTTCTAATGTTGATACAGTACAAATTCCTGCTGCTGCTAAGTCACGTCAGTCGTGTCCGACTCTGTGCGACCCCAAGGACTGCAGCCTACCAGGCTCCTCCATCCATGAGATTTTCCAGGCAAGAGTACTGGAGTGGGGTGCCATTGCCTTCTCCAGTACAAATTCCTAGCCACTTTCAAATTCTTGCTACTCTCAGGCTACTGCAGTTTAGATGGAAAACTTAAGATTAAAAAAAAAAAGGCAAAAGAAGCAAAATGAAAAATACTAGCCATGCAATAAAATAACTAATACACTCTTATTTTATTCAGTTAATTATCCTGGGCAGAAAAGGAAAAACCAACTATGAATTACATGGTATCTGTGAGTGTATTCTTTGGGAAATACTGAAAACTGAAAGCATTCACATGGAAAGAAATGGCTTTATATCCACCATTGCCTTTTTTTCTCAGAAACTGAAATTCATAAATGTCACAAAATTCCATTTTGATTTACAAATGACATTTGTAAATCAAAAGAAACTAGCAATAGTCAATGAATATGATACTAGTTTTTTTTTAATGTTTGGGGCAGCTATATCACAGTATCTTAAGACATACTTCCTCAGATTAATTCAGTGATCATTTTCAAAGCAAAGCTTTCTTTCAGAGCTATAAAAAGAAAATATTTCTAGGTAACCAAAAAGAGTCATTAAACTGGAAAACACTGATAATATTAAACTCTAAAAATAATGTATGTAATAATCGTATAAAGTTTTAAAACATCCCAGTAACAATGTTTTTAAAGCTCAGAAACTCAAATATTATTTTAAGATTATTATTATAATCCATTCTACCCTAGGATAAAATAACCTCTCTAAACGGTATATACTACCTTCACCCATCCTTTCTTTTCCCAAAGGAATGGCAAAAACAGAAATGCAGTATTTTTATTGCAGTCATAGGAACATTAGTTCAATATATATGGAATTAAAATTCTAAATACCGTAAATAACAAAATACAGGTATTTTTTCATCCTACTGAGTAAATTCAAGATATTTACTAATTATCTAGTCTCCAAATTTATGAATTACTATAGTAAAATGTGAAGCAAAACTGTTCAAAATCAGTTAAACTCAGTCTTGATGTGCTAAAATGATTAACACCACCATCTTAAAGATAACCCCACATCTGAAACACATGATATCTCCATGATTTCAGGGCACAAATCCTTCTATCCATCAAAGTAAATGGAAGGTTAGAGAGGTTAATAGAGACAGAGTGTCTGTAATAGACTTCTGCATTTCATCCCCACTCAATATACTCCGATGATCACTGAGCTATTTGTAATGTTCTTATGAATCAATGCTCCCTTTACATTCCAGATAGAAGCTAGAAGCCACTGCGTGAAGCAATAAAGCTCACCTTTGCAATCCTCATCAAGCTGATCGGATGATTAAATCTATGTGAGGCTTCATAAACAATTGAAGTGCAGGCACAACTTTAATTAAAAACTCAAATGGCACTGCTAAACACCTAAATAAAACATGAACAAGTACAACAGCCACCTGCAAAGAGCAACGGCAATTTCCAGCCTCTGTCTACCGAAGAGATTTTTCTCCATTCAGACGCACAATCACCCTGGCTGTATGATCCCTGGGATAGCAGTAGCAGTCAATAATTTAAAATCATGGAAATAAGTGTTGAATATATACTTACACTTTACTATGAACTGCACAGTAGCCACCAAAAATTGCTCCAGACCTAAAATAACAAAATGCTCTCATATGCTAGGATGGCGCCCAATTCTCTTTAATTCATTTTATTAATTCACTTAGTTTATTTGGCTGTGCCAGGTATTAGTTGCAGCCCATGGGATCTAGTTTCCTGACCAGGGATCAAACTTGAGTCACCACCACAAAGTCTTAGCCCCTAAACCTCCAGGGAAGTCCCTGGCACCCAATTCTATCCTAACTTTTCATAAAAACTTACCATTGGGGGGAAAAAAAAAAAAAAGCTCATATGGTAGATTGCTGATAAACAGGGTCAATTTATTCTTCACTCTGATTGCGTGACTGATGAAGGGTAATCCTGGGATGACATGACTTTTTGGTTCATCCCTGACAGAAGGAAAATTTCTGGAAGATTAAGACCACAGAGCTGGTTGGATAAGTCACTGTCCAAGTCAGAAGGCAGAGTCAGAAAGATTTGTGCTGGAGAGCAGTATGCAGAGCCTGGAGCAGAAAGTCCCTTTTGTTTTCTTTTAGTAGTCTACCTTGAAATCAAATTTCCTGGTGCTAGGTCGACTTTGTTGTTTTAAGTGATAGAGTCTGACAGTATACTGTTATATTTTCCATTTATACTTTGTCTCCTCTCAGGGTCATATAATCCTGACTGTTCTAGTCAGCCCTATGTAGAGAAAAGATGAAGGATTTAAGTCAGAAAGCACTCGGGTTGAACATTTAGCTCCGTCTCTTATGAGCTGTGTGATCTTGGAAAAGTGGCTTTTCCTCTGTGTAGGTCCATTTCTTCACTTACTAAATGAAGATAATAAAATTTCTCACATGACTGTTTTGAGAAGTAAATCAGATGGCATATGTGACAGTTCAGATACTCAAAAAATAAAATAAGTTAGTTCCCAACTCTTCTCCTTATCTTAAATATATCCTTCATTCCAGATTGCTCTTCCTACTGTTCTCTCCTTCTCAGAGGTAGATAATCCATGCCCTATCCTTGCTGCCTCCCAACCATAACGCAACAGAAAGTATAATCAACTGAAAGAACATTCAACCAGGAAACAACCCAGAAGTTCCCTGACAGGAGAATGAATGAAGTGTGATATAACCTATACAGTGGACTGTCATACAGCCATGAAAATGAATGGACTACAGCTACATGCAATGACAGATGAATCTTGAAATTGCAATGTTGACTACCCAAAATATCCCATTATATACATTCAGCAATGATACCACTTTATAGCACTCAAGAAATGAGAGACATCTGGGTTTAAGCGTCTATACATTTGTACTAAGCACAGAAACATCTCAGATACCCCGATTCATAGTCAGTGTTTTCACAGAAATTTATTCCTGTTTGAATACACACTTAGGTTGAAATGTATACTACAACATTCATGGACACACTGAACAAAAGCAACATTCTTCTGTTCTAATACTGTAGATTTTTTTCTTTAAAATAAAGCCAGCAACATAGACCACCTTTCATTTACCTACCTTGAATTCAAATCACAATGATGGCTCTAAATGGAAAATTTTTTTCCTTTTTGTTAGAAAAGCTTTCCACACACTGTGGCAACCACAGCTGTTGAGGTCAGCAGCATCATGGCAACTATGAAAGGTCAGCAATTTAGCTCTTTCATATTGAGGTCTCAGCTGTAGATCCCATCTGTGCTGACTTCAGGCTGAAGGGAATAAATTTCTTCCAGTTTAAAAACTGAAACATATGCTGCAATAATTAAAGGTTTCTGGAGCCAGTTCAGCAGTGCCAGGGATGCTGAAGCTGAGGACCTGTGAACACACCAGAGGACTTCCCATAGGGCACCCACCTGCTAAACAAAGGATACTTCCGAAGGCGCTGCACTAAGGTCCCCATGTCCAAAAAGGCAGAAAGAAACCAGTCCCACTCCCTCTATGTATTTTCTATACCTTACAACAGACTCCTTCCTACTGAAACAGAGGGTGGTGGTTTTGCAAGTCCAGCATTTTCTCTTTGCATCTCCTTTACTTACCTAGGCCTGCACTAATACTAGACACATGTGGCTATTCATATTTAATTAAAATTCAATAAAATTTTTTAATTAACTTCCTCAGTCACACTAGCTACATTTCAAGTGCTCAAGTACAACATATGACTACTGGCTGTTTACCATACAGAACATTAAAGAGAGTACTTTTGAACAGTCCTGATCCAGACACTAATGCATATTTAAAACAAAACCAGGGCTTCCCTGGTAGCTCAGTAGTCAAGAATCCGCCTGCCAAAGCAGGAGACACAGGTTCAATCCCTGGACCAGGAAGATCCCACATGTCGCAGGGCAACTAAGCCTGAGCGCCACAACCGCTGAGCCTGGGTTCTAGAGCCAGGGAGTCGCAGCCACCAAAGCCCCCGTGCTGGAGTCTGTGCTCTGCGACAGGAAAAGTCACCTCAATGAGAAGCCCACGGTCCGCACCTGGAGAGCAGCCCCTGCTCACTGCAACTAGAGCAGCCTGCGCAGCAACGAAGGCCCAGCACAGCCAAAACTCAATCGACAAAGAATAAGTTATTCAAAACAAAACCTTCACCAGACTGCTGACTATAAAAATCCTAGAGTCAGCCAGAAAATGTCAAGGATTAGTCACCCAGCACAGTTACCTGAGGTTTTTCCAGGCTTGGGTGTTCGAGGCTTCTCTTGGAACTGTCTGTATATGTCCATTCCATGGTTTAGCGGTGCCCAGTGATGAGAAAGAATGGACCCCTGGAGCTGCATGGTTGAGTCTGACTCTCTAAACCATGACTCTCTGAGTTACTCACCCTGTCTCATTTTCCTATATGTAAAAATGAAGTCAATAGTAACAACTTCATAGATCTGTTTAAAAATTAAATGATACAATACTTATAAAACTATTAGTACCACACTTCGTACATGTTAAGAGCTCTATAATTGTTATCTATTAACCATTATTATCGTTGCCAAAAGGTAGAGAAAGGAAATAATACGATGAATTTTATCCATTAGAATCTATTTAGAGCTCTGGTAAAGATTCTCTATGAGAGAAAATAAAAAATACATGATCTTATTTCATTTTCTGCACTGTATATTTACAAATTAATCATTTCCTGTCTCACTTTTTACAGGCCTGTTCACTGTGCTCACAAGTCTTGTGTACACACTATGTGCATAGTGCTATGTGTCAAGAACTGCTCAAAGCACATAGCATGTGGCCACTAACGAAATCCTCACAGCAGTCCCACAAGGTAAGTACCTCGATGTACCTCTCCCCTTCCAGATGAGAAGCCAGAGACGCTGAGAGGTTCCGTAACCAATGCAAGATCATGCAGCTTGGAAGTGGCAGTGACTGGATTGGAATGCAGGCAATCTGGACCCAGAGTTTCTGCTCGCAGGCATTATGCAATATTTCCCTATACGCTGAAAGTTTCCTTCCCAAACAAACAAAGCATTTCCAAGCTAGCTGTTAGGTAATATTATTAGAAACAGACAGCTTATTTAATGGGCTTGGCAATGACAGGGAAGGGGGAAGTCTCTTGGGATTTGGATGTGACCACAGCAGTAATCACTATCTGGACTTCTAACCCCCCTGGCAAATGTGGAAGGAAACAAGCTCTGCTCAGGAGGGTTGGCACGGATCCCTGGGAGGTGTGGGAGCAAGCTGTGAGGGTGGATCAGATTTCACAATGAGTGGTTGCGGGGGAGGAACCATAGGCATTCACCCTGCAGGAGACAAGGGTGCTTACATCCCACAGTACATGTCACAATCCCACACAGCTTTCAGCTAGCACATTTCGGTCTAGAACCAAATTCCTTTTTACATATGGGCAGAAGCAGTCCTTGCATTGTTTTAGTAATTTAACATGCTGGTTTTTCCAGGATTGCTATTACTAGGCAAACTAAAGAAAATTAATACTTTTTTGTCCAAAGCTTTACCAAGAGTTGCTCAAGATTTCAGACGATAATGTCATGCTATTTGAATCACCAACTCAGTACATTTCTATCAGTCTTCATTAGAGCTGCATATTTATAGTAATTCTTCTATGAATTCTAATCATGCCTAAACATTCATATAAGGCAACATATACTATTTTATGATAACTTCCCATTTATTTCTCCTTTATTGTATTATTTGGGCATTATATTTGTATTTTGAAATAATGTATATAAGTAGCTGTCTTAGCTAAGATTTTTTTTCCTTCAGGATAGTTAAGTCTGTGTGTCTGTTTCCAAATACATGATTTACAAAAAGGGGACTTAGTTCTGTGAAACAAGCTGGTGGTGCACAGAATGGAGCCATGTGATACCCACCGTGCTGCTTCCCATCAATATTTTACTATCCTCAGAGCTCCATATCCCCTACACCAGCTTTCTGACTGCCTAGGACAAACAAAGGGAAAAATGAAACTTGCAAGTTCTCCATAGAGTCCTGGTCCCTCCCTATCCTAATCCCTACCCTGAAGCAAGTCTGCGGAAGAGAAACTACTATCCCTCCTCTTTCATTTTTTTTTTTTTAATTTTTAAAATTTTTTTTAATTTTATTTTTTATTATCACTGCCTTCCAGGCTGAGCCATCTTGGTTTGAATTTACCATTCTCAGCACATCCCCAAGAAGCTACAGAAAAGGCACATGACCTTAGATTGATCACCATCAAATCACCTCAAATTCTCAGCATCTCTACCCACTAGGTGAATAAGCATGACTTCACAATCCCTTGGGTAGTTCCTCCAGCACTCTCCCAGCCTGCATACAGTTTACTGATACTGCTATTTCCATCACCAAATCAAAGACAAAACACAGGATGTATATTTCATTTCCCTGACCTACCAGGCATCTCTTTAGTTTCTTACCACATAGCATCTAATGAAAGCAATTCTGTTGCCTATTTTTTTAATTTTCTATTTATTCTTTAGACATAAAACCTTAAAGCTCTCTAATACTTGATCTCTTCTCAATGCCTTCTGCTCATTTCCTATACTTTAGCCAAAAATAGGGCAAGCATTAAATAAAAAAAGATCCCAGTAAAACAAAACAGATTGAATGACAACTACTTAACATGTGTTATAAAAGAATACTTACTGAGTTTTAAGAGAAGGGGGTAGAGAACCCCCCTTCAGAAGATTTTCTGAATTTGCATTCCTAAATGGAACTAAGAACTGGAAAAAAGGGAGAAGAGAAGAGCATAGCGGGCAGTTTTATAAGTTTGCTCTATACCAGACCTTCCAATCACCTGATAAGGAAGGTTACTGAACTTTTTAGTCTGAAGAAATCAACACAGAGAGGTTAGACAGTTTGCTAAAGATCTTGCATATAAAAAACCAAACAAACAAAAAACCTCCACTATGACCATCACCTCAGTGCTAGGATTATAAACCATGCTTGTCTAATTAGATTACACCTTTCTGCCTCTTGACAATAAGTATTAAACTGGTGCTAACAACATATCAGGAACTGTGCTATTTCTTATTTAATCACCATAATAACCCAATGAGATAGGTACCAAATTTAGCTCCATTATGCAAATGGGAAAACTGAGGCTAGAGAAAATAAGTTAAGCTGCTCAAAACCATAGGAAATAGCACAGCTCATATTCAAACCCCAGAATCCATGCCCCTCATCATAAGACTATACCCTCTGCAAAGACTAAAATTCACTAGGCAAAACTGAGTAAACAGCTAATTTTCACCAGCCAAGATAACTAATGGAATTACAACAATTCTATTCCCAAAAGCAGAATTCCCAGGTGGCTCAGTGGTAAAGAATCTGCCTGCCAATGGAGGAGACGCAGGTTCAGTGCCTGGGTAAGGAAGATCCCCTGGAGAAGGAAATGGCAACCCATGCCAGTGTTCTTGCTTGGGAAATCCCATGGACAGAGGAGCCTGGGGTGCAATGGTCCATGGGGTCAGGACTGAGTCACAGCTACATTCATGAGGTTGGATTAGCAAATCAAAATGGGACTTTTTAAAATGTAAGAATTAAAATTCTTAAAAATCATAACCACTAACCTTAAGGATTAAATATCCTCTTTTGACGTGCTATTATAAATACCAAACATGAAGTGATTAAAGAGATAATTCCCTTTAATTGCTCTTTATGCATGGAAAGGGAGTAGCTGAGATTTAATGGTGTAACACAGAAGTGTCTCCCTATGTCTACCGCAATGGAAATCATTTTTCTGCTTAGACCTCCAGGCTCCTCCTTAACTGTTTAGAATCAGAGAGAAGTGGCCTCAAAACACAAAACAGAGCAGGCAATCTCTTGAGAGACTGAGGGCTGAGGCATCACACAATTTTATAAACAAGGCCAACAGTGAGAAATGTTAAGGATATACGAATATATTAGAGAAGAGCAAAAGAGTCTAAATAAACCATTTTTAAGGGCATTGAGGGATTATTCTTAGAATATATGTTAAGAAAAGCTAAAAACATTATCCGTTAAACTAACAAAGCCCTGACGTAAGAACCGGATATCCCAACTCAGCTATGTGGACACAGAGAAAAATCCAGATAAGAAGAGAACCATTCCTCTTCTCCACACAGCTTAAGATTTAGAACAAATATGCTAGAACTGATAGATTAATGTGTTCAGTTCAGTCGCATAGTCGTATCCAGCTTTTCGCGACCCCATGGGCTGCAGCATGCCAGGCTTCCCTGTCCGTCACCAACTCCCAGAACTTGCTCAAACTCATGTCCATCAAGTTGGTGATGCCATCCAACCATCTCATCCTCTGTCATCCCCTTCTTCTCCTGCCTTCAATCCTTCCCAGCATCAGGGTCTTTTCCAATGAGTCAGTTCTTCACATCAAGTGGCCAAAGTATAATGTGTGGTATCATGGAAATACTTCTTATTGTCAACACTCTGAAGGCTTTCATGTATATACTCTTTCTGTATCATATCTGTAGACAGAATACATTTATACATATATGTATAGTCTCATATATATTCACATACATATGTTCACAGGTAGAAACACATATGTAAATGGAAATACATGTGTGGATCGAGTAAGCGTAAATACTGGAGTCAGATTTCTCAGTCCATATTGGGCAAATCTGGTGAGCAGAAGAGCATTTGTAACAAAATGCTGTTGTAATTTAAGGCTAACTTAGGTTTAGGAATATTTTATATTATTCTAATGAGAATTGTATCTAAACGAAGATAAAACTAATAAAACTAACTTAGAACTGTTAACCCAGATTTATTCTTAGTAATTTTTATCCAAAAACTACCACACCAATTTGTGATCTTTTCTTCTCTAAACTCAGGTAAGATTTATCGTCTCTAGGCTCAGGATTCCAGAGCTGGGAGAAGAGAGTCCTGTCTTATAAAAATAGGGATATTTTAGAACTTGGACAAAGAAAATGGTAAAGCTCATCAAATTTCCTCCAAAGATGGCTGATTCTCTTTCCTACCAACCATTTTTGCTGTTCTGCATAACCGCTTCTCTTCCTTAATCTATGCTAAAATTTTAGTGGGCACGATTCTTCCTGTTAATGTTTCCATTTTCATACTCTTTCTGAAGACTTAACCTTGAAGGCTTTCTGTTAGTGGGGATTTGCTATATTAGAACAAGGCAGTGGATCAGAGATACGCAGGGGCTGAATCTTTCAGCTCCCTGGGAAACCATGCCAATTATGTGAACACCTTCTCTGGCCATTCATAAGACCAGGTTTGGATAGGGCCATACATTCTTGAAAATAAAACTATAGCTCTTAGGGACTGCCCCAGTCATATCTGACTCTTTGTGACCCTATGAACTGTAGCCCACCAGGCTCCTCTGTCCATGTCCAGGCAAGAATACAGGAGTGGGTTGCCATGCCCTCCTACAGGGGTGGGTTGCCATGCCCTCCTACAGGGGATCTTCCTGACCAGGGGTCGAAACAGCGTCTCATGTCTCCTGCACTGGCAGGCAGGTTCTTACCACTAGTGCCACCTGGGAAGCCCAACATAGTCATAGATCCCAGGATTAGGATATAAACATCTTTAGGAGGCTATTACTTTGCCCCACAGTTCATTTTTGTACTTGGGCTTTAATTTCCAAAAATACTTGTTTTATGAATTAAAAAAAAAAAAACGGGGTTGCAGTAACTTTTCCTTAACAATAACAGAACAGTTTTTTTGTTGTCTCATTATGTTTTCTTCCTCTTGCATTGTTCATTTTCAGAAAGTTACTTAAAAATAAAAAAGTCTGTTTTGTCTGTGTCCTTCATATTAACATGTTTCCTCAAAAGTCTAATGAACTTTGACTATCCCCTCTATGGTAGATACTGAAAGCTGTTTTGAAGTCAGTAAGCAAAAGCCAACTATTGACTAGAAGGCTTCATTCTGGAGCAGCGCTATCCAGTAGACATATGTAATTTTAAGCTTTCTGGTAGCAACATTAAAAAGAAATGGGTTAAATTAATTTAAATAAAATTTATTTAACCTACTATATCAAAAATATCATTTCAGGGGGACTTCCCTGGTGGTGCAGTGGCTAAGACTCTGAGCTCTTGGTGCAGGGGGCCTGGGTTCGATCCCTGGTCAGGGAACTAAGAGTTAGAATGCCACAACTAAGGAGCCCTCTTGCCACAACTAAGACTCAGTAGAGCCAAATAAATACTTTAAAATAAAAAGAAAAGAAATATTATTTCAACATGTAATCACTATATCAATTATTGAGGTGCTTTATATTTTTCTCTTATGAAGTTTTTAAAATACAGAGTGAATTTTACTATCTAAAATCAGACCATCTATATTTCAATGCTCAGTAGCCTCACATTGCTCAGTGACTACCAAACTGGACAACGGAAGCCTTAAGTGATCTGGGGAAAGCCTGATTATGGGAACTGGGGCTGGTTAAAATTTCCCAGAAAAATAGAAAAGTGTCCTCCCACATCCTGCTGGGGGAGTATAAGCCCCTCTGCCATTGCTCTGGGATTCAAGTGTGCAAAGGGGTTACAACACAGTATAGATTGTCGCAACATCCCGCCCCTGCCAGTGTTCAGCCTGGCACCACTGCCTCAGCTATGCCTGAGGCCCCTAGAGGGGCAATTCCCAGGCTATGCAGCATTAGGGAGACCTGAGGGTGGGGGCATTAATTCTTTGTCGTTTCTTTCAACAGATCGCTGGCATCTTTCGAGATTCTTTCACAGGTTCAGGATGCTCGCAAATGCTCACTTTCTATCATCTGTTTAGATTTCAACTTTTTATTTCCTTTCGAAGTGAGTCTCTGACTTCTTAAATCAGCTTCTACAATTACATTGGGCGTTTTCTTCCTCCTATTTTTTACATTGTTTTCTGTTTATGCCAATTCACCCTCCTCCTCTTGGGAAAAAAAAAATTTTCCTTTGTTATTTTTGTTGTATTTCAAGAGGGAACTGCAGTAAATGTAGGTATTTCCTCAGCCATTTTTAACTGCCTTTTTTCTGCAGTTCCACACATCTCTCTTGGTGGTCATTTGGCCGGCTGATTCTGTCTGTGCCAACCACAGCCTCCCCTTCTCCCAGGTATCTGACTGACTTACTGAGTCCTTTTCATGTCCCAAACTCTGAGAATTCAGAAATGGACATGACCCCTGGTCTCTCAGTGCAGTGCAGGAAGATTCACAAAGGGTAAAGAAAGGAATGAACAGCTAGGTGATTCCAGTGTGTGTGTTCTTTATACCACAGTCCTGAACTGGGGTGGGTGGGGGTGTGTGGGTGTCTGTGTGTGTCCTCAGTCATATCCAACTCTTTCAAGTGTGTGTGTTCTTTATACCACAATTCTGAACTGGGGTGTGTGTGTGTGTGTGTGTGTGTGTGTGTGGCCTCAGTCGCATCCAACTCTTGCCAAACCCATGAACTAACTGTAGCCCAACAGGCTCCTCTGTCCATGGGATTTCCCAGGCATGAATACTGGAGTGGATTGCCATTTCCAAATCCAGGAGCTCTTCCCACCTAGGGACCGAACCCTTGTCTCCTGCGTCAGCAGGCGGATTCTTTACCTTTACCACTAACATCACCTGGGTGCTTTCAGAGCACAGAAGGAAGGTGTCCAGCTTCCCCAGGCAAGCTGCCTTCCTCCACTGCACATCTGGTCTTGTCTTCTTAGCATTATTTGCCTCATTTTCTTTTTCTTCCATTTTCATTCTTTTAGGACTTCCAAGTTTGCAAAATTTCACATGTCTCCTACTCTGGGTCAGTCAGTTCCTTTCCCAACTACAGTGTCTCACAAGCTGATCACGTCTAGATTCCTCTGTCCACCTGACCCACACAGGTCTACCATGTACAACCTGGAGGCATGCCAGGCAACGCTCACTCCTGGGCAGAGAGAAAGCCCTGGGCTGATGGTGTGGTCTGGTTCAGTGTCTGTGAAATCAGTTGCTTTCTTCATTCAAAGACTAAAGAAAATGCTTAAATTTCCATCCCAGTAATTAATATGATTTTTAAAATGTAAAATAGATAACATAAAATTTACCATTTCAACCAATTTTAAGTACAATTCACAAGGTTGTGCAATCATCAACACTGTTTTTGAAATTTTTAAATCATCCCCCTCAAAAAGTTCTATTACCATTAAGAAATGAGTTCCACTTTCTCCTTCCCACCAGGCCCTAGTAACCTCTGATCCACTTTCTGTCTCACTGAATTTGCTTGTTCTAGGTATTTCATATAAGAAAAATCATACCACGTTTGTCCCTTTGTGTTTGGCTTATTTCACTTAGCCTCGTGTTTTCAAGGTTCAATGCAGTAAAATATATCAGAACTTCATCTATTGGTTTTTGATCTTAGATAGTCATACTAATTTTCTCTTGAAACATTTTTATGTTTTTCAATGCAAAAATGAATTTTTTTCTCCTTTTTCTTTCATATTATATGACCTTCATAACAGTTTTTTTTTTCCTTTAACTTTTCCCAGTGGATACTGCTATACTTGTGTGCTTATTGATTCATGCTGATGAATAGTAATTTCATGCAAGCTATCCTGGCATGTAGGGTTCATTTTTCATGCGATCTGCATAAAAACAGTGGTGGTGAATATTAATCAAGTAAGAATGCAGACCTGAATTTCAAAAAAAGCTTAATTAGAATACACAAGTCACATGAGCCATCCCACTGCAGGAAAAGTATGCTCCATATATTTGTAGCTTAAGACTTCTTGTTCCAACCTACAAATTGATATGTGTCACTGTAGGAATACAAAATGGGGGTGGGTGGGGCAGAACTGTTCCTCTCACGTGACATTCTCAAGACTGATTTTTATTATCAGGACCATATTTTACACCAAATTAAAATTGTTTTCCCAAGGACAAAAATATGGGTTTATAACTAAAAACTTAGTTATAGTAAGTTTACTTATTGAAAAATTTATATGTCAAGGTACTGTGCTGGGTGCCACATAGGAGACACAAAGAAATAAAAGTTCTCTAGGAAAATCCGGTCAGTGAATGTATCTGTAGGAAATTTATACCCATATGGATACAGTTCAGAATGTAAAAATATTTGTCACTAACATCAGAAAGTTAAACAGAAACACAGAATTAAAGCATGTATCAAGATCACAGTAAAAGTGATGTCAAAGGATAAGTAATAATAACTAAATGAACTCTGCAGTCCAGTGGCATTGAACATTTTTATTTGAAACAGTAAAACCCTTTTGTTCTCCAAAGGGAATCTTAAACCAAGTATGTTAAAAGTGTATATGTGTGTGGGGGGGGGGGGGGGCGGGGGGGCTGTTAACCACTCAGCTGTGTCCGACTCTTTGCAAACCCCATAGATAGTAGCCCACAAGGCTCCTCTGTCCATGGGGTTCTCCAGGCAAGAATACTGGAGTAGGGGGATCTTCCTCCTCCAGGGGATCTTCCCAACCCAGGGATCAAACCTGGGTCTCCTGCATTGCCGGCAGATTCTTTACCTTCTGGGCTACCAGGGAAGCCCTACAAGTGGGGGCGGGAGAGGCAAAGACTCTTTTATTGCTAGAAGCCAGCGTTCTAGATTCAGTTCTGCCAACTGTATGCCCTGAGACTATTTACCTAAATTCTCTGTCAATTCCCTTATTAACAGATGGGATTAATAATGGGATTGTTGCTAGAATTAAAAACAATGGAGGATGTAAAGCATTCAAAAGTGTCTGGAAGGACCAAATACATCTTCACGATTAATACAGGTTTAACTCATTTTATTAAGCTTTGTTTTATTGCCCTTCACAAAGTCTGCATTTTTTAAAAAATAAGCTGAAGGTTTGTGGCAACTCTGGGTTGAGCACAATTTTTCCAAAAGCACTTGCTCACTTTCACGTCTCTTGCGTCACATTTTGGTAATTCTCCCACCATTTCAAGTACTTTCATTCTTACTATATTTGTTATAGTGATATGCGATCAGTGATCTCTGATGCTACAATTCTGATTCTTTGGGGGTAGCATGCACCTCAGCATATGAGACGGTGAACTTGACAGATACTGTGTGTGTGTTCTGACTGCTCTACTCTCCCTTCCTCTCCTCCCGCCTCCCTTTTCCCTGAGACACAACAATTTGAAATTAGGCTAACTAATAACCTGAACTGAACTGAACTGAATAACCCTACAGTGGCCTCTAAATGTTCAAGCGAAGGAAAGAGTAGAATGTCTCTAACTTTAAAACAAACGCTAAACATGATTAAACTTAGTGAAGAAGGCTTGTCGAAAGCCAACACAGGCCCAAAGCTAGGCCTCTTTTGCCAAATGATTAGCCAAGTTGTGAAGGTAAAGGAAAATTTCTGGAAGGAAATTACAAGTGCTCCTTCAGTGAGCACACAAATGGTAAGAAAGCAAAACAGCCTCATTGCTGATCTGGAGACAGTCATAAAGATCTGGAAAGAGGGTCAAACCAGCCACAACATTCCCTTAAACCTAAGCCTGATCCACAGCAAGGCCCTAACTCTCTTCAATTCTGTGAACACTGACAGAGGTAAGAAGTTGCATAAGAAAAGTCTGAAGCTAGCAGAGGCAACTTCTGAGGTTTAAGGAAGGAAGCTGTCTCCAAAACATAAAAATGTAAAATGAAGCCACAAATGATGATGTAGAAGCTGCAACAAGTTATCCAGTTAATGAAGGCAGCTAACTAAGCAACAGATTTTCATGTAAATGAAACGGCCTCTATTGGACGAAGATCCCGTCTGGGTCTTTCGTTGCCAGAGACCAGAAATCAATGCCTGGCTTCAAAGGACAGCCTGACTCTCTTGTTAGGGGCTAATGCAGCTGGGCTAATGCAGCAGTTGAAGCTAGTGCTCGTTTACCATTCTGAAATCTAAGACCCGTAAGAATTAAGCTAAGTCTACTCTGCCTGGGCTCTATAAATGAAACAACAAAGCCTGGATGACAGCACATCTGTTTACAACACAGTTTACTGCATGTTTAAAGCCCACTGTTGAGACCAACTGCTCAGAAAAAAGGTTCCTTCAAAATATCACTGCTCATTGACAAAGCACCTGGCTACCTAAGAGCTCTGATGGAGATGTACAAGATTTATGTTGCTTCCAGGCCTACCAACAACAACATCTGTCTGCAGCCTTTGGATCAAAGAGTAACTCTGATTTTCAAGTCTGATTATGAAAGAAATACATTTTGTTCAGGCTAATGATTTCTCTGATGGATCTGGGGAAAGTAAACTGAAAACCTTCTGGAAAGGATTCACCATGCTAGATTCCATTAAGAATATTCCAGACTCATGGGAAGAGGTCAAAACATCAACATTAACAGGAGTTTGGAAGAAGTTGATTCCAACGCTTACAGATGACTTTGAGGGGTTCGAGACTTCAGTGGAGCAAATAACTACAGATGTGGTAGAAAGAGCAAGAGAATTAGAAGCAGAATCTGAAGATGTGACTGAATTGCTGCAATCTCACGATCAACCTTCAATGAAGACAAAAAAATACAGAGGGAAGTTGGGCCAGTGCCAGGTGGCATCACATAGGAACCAACATGGAACTTTATATGCGGGAGAAAGAAACATCAGCCTTGTTTAATTCATTGTTAAATCTAGTCTCTGTTACTTCAGCCAAACAGATTCCCTAACTAATACTCTGTCATTTATATGTATATGTGTAACTGATTCACTGTGCCGTGCAGCAGAAACCAATACAACACTGTAAAGCAGTGTTGTATACTCCAGTAAATTTTTTTTTAATTTAATGAATGAGGAAGTGTTTTACTGATGAGCAAAGAAAGTGGTTTTGTGAGACAGAATCCATTCCCAGTGAAAATTACTGAAATGACAACAAACCATTTAGAATATTACATAAACTTAATTGATGAAGCAACAGCAGGGTTTGAGAGGACTGACTAATTTTGGGAGAAGTTCTACTGTGAGGAGATCTGCTGGATAATAGAAAAAGCAAGGGAATTCCAGAAAAATATCTACTTCTGCTTCACTGACTACTCTAAAGCCTTTGTGTGGATCATAGCAAACTGTGGAAGATTCTGAAAGAGAAGGGAATACCATTTTACCTACTTCCTGAGAAACCGGTATGCAGGTTTAGAAGCAAGTTAGAACTGGACATGGAACAATCAGTCAGTTCAGTCGCTCAGTCGTGTTCGACTCTTTGCAGCCCCATGAATCGCAGCACGCCAGGCCTCCCTGTCCATCACCAACTCCCGGAGTTCACTCAGATTCACGGCCATCGAGTCAGTCATGCCATCCAGCCATCTCATCCTCTGTCGTCCCCTTCTCCTCCTGCCCTCAATCCCTCCCAGCATCAGAGTCTTTTCCAATGAGTCAACTCTTCGCATGAAGTGGCCAAAGTACTGGAATTTCAGCTTTAGCATCATTCCTTCCAAAGAAATCCCAGGGCTGATCTGCTTCAGAATGGACTGGTTGGATCTCCTTGCAGTCCAAGGGATTCTCAAGAGTCTTCTCCAACACCACAGTTCAAAATCATCAATTCTTTGGTGTTCAGCCTTCTTCACAGTCCAGCTCTCACATCCATACATGACCACTGGAAAAACCATAGCCTTGATGGCTTCAAAATTGGGAAAGAGGTACACCAAGGCTGTATATTGTCACCCTGCTTGTTTAACTTATATGTAGAGTACATCATGCGAAATGCCAGGATCGATGAAGCACAAGCTAGAATCAAGATTTCTAGGAAAAATATCAATTACCTCAGATATGTAGATGACACCATCCTTACGGCAGAAAGCGAAGAAGAACTAAAGAGCCTCTTGATGAAAGTGAAAGAGGAGAGTGAAAAAGTAGGCTTAAAACTCGGCATTCAAAAAACAAAGATCATGGCATCTGGTCCTATTACTTCATGGCAAATAGAAGAGGAAACAATGAAAACAGCGACAGACTATTTTCTTAGGCTCCAAAATCACTGCAGACCATGACTGCACCCATGAAATTAACAGATGCTTGCTCTTTGGAAGAAAAGCTATGACAAACCTAGATGGCGGGAAACCAGAATTGAAAGAGACACGTGTACCCCAATGTTCATCGCAGCACTGTTTATAATAGCCAGGACATGGAAGCAACCTAAATGTCCATCAGCAGATGAATGGATAAGAAAGCTGTGGTACATATACACAATGGAGTATTCCTCAGCCATTAAAAATAATACAGTTCAATCAGTTCTAATGAGGTGGATGAAATGGGAGCCAATTATACAGAGTGAAGTAAGCCAGAAAGAAAAACACCAATATAGTATACTAACGCATATATATGGAATTTACAAAGATGGTAATGATAACCCTATTTGAGAGACAGCAAAAGAGACACAGATGTATAGAACAGTCTTTTGGACTCTGTGGGAGAGGGAGAGGGTGGGATGATTTGGGGGAATGGCATGGAAATATGTATAATATCATATAAGAAACAAATCACCAGTCCAAGTTTGATACAGGATGCTTGGGTCTGGTGCACTGGGATGACCCGGAGGGATGGTACGAGGAGGGAGGTGGGAGGGGGTTCAGGATGGGGATCACGTGTACGCCCGTGGAGGATTCATGTTGATGTGTGGCAGAACCAATACAATATTGTAGAGTAATTAGCCTCCAATTAAAATAAATTTAAATTTTAAAAAAAAGGCAGAAACATCACTTTGCTGTCGAAGGTCCATATAGTCAAAGCTATGGTTTTTCCAGTAGTTGTGTACAAATGTATGAGCTGGACCATAAAGAAGGCTAAGCACCAAAGAATCAAGGCTATCGAACTTGGTATTGGAGAAGACTCTTGAGAGTCAGGGATCAAACCAGTCAACCCTAAAGGAAATCAATCCTGAATATTCACTGGAAGGACTGATGCTGAAGCTGAAGCTCCAATACTTTGGCCACCTGACAGGAAGGATCGACTCACTGGAAAAGACCCTGATGCTGGGAAAGATTGAAGGCAGGAGGACAAGGGGGCAACAGAAGATGAGATGGTTGGATGGCATCACCAACTCAAAGGACATGAGTTTGGGCAAGCTCCAGGAGATGGTGAAGGACAGGGAAGCCTGGCGTGCTGCAGTCCATGGGGTCGCAAAGAGTCAAACACAACTGAGCAACTGAACAACAGCTGCTGTGAGTAAAATGCTCCTGCACACTATAGAGAAATCATTTATAAAAGGAAGAGTTAATTGATGCAGCAAATTTCACTGCTGTCTCATTTTAAGAAACTATCACAGCCATGCCAAACTCCACTGCCCACCACCCTGATCAATCAGCAGCCTCCAATATCAAGGCAAGGCCTTCTATCAGCAAAGGACTCAGATGATGGCTACCATTTTTTAACAAAACTATTTTTTAAATTTAGCTTTGTACATTGCTTTTTTAGATATAATGCTTTTGCCCATTTAATAGATTGCAGTACAGTGTAAACATATCTTTTACATGCACTAGGAAACCAAAAGCATTATGACTCACTTTACTGTGATATATTTGCTCTATTGCAGTGATCTGGAAAGTAACCCATGATATCTTGAAGGTATACCTATACATGTCAAGACATGATCTTATAAAATTAAGATATCCTACAATGAAATTAACTCTAAATTCCTCAAATATCCATTCTTCAATTTTTACATTGTCATATCTAATAGGTAAGGATCAACTTTACATCATTAACTGATGAGTAATCTAAATTACTAATTATAGGAAGAAGCTTATTTAATTTATATCAATATTTCACTGTGATCAAATAAACAAAACTACCAATAAGGCTAAAACAGATGTACATTTTGAAGCACCTTACAATAAAGAACAGTAAAGGGCCTGATAAATTACCTTCTCTTTTTAAAGATTCCTTTACTGATATGTGAAAAACCAGTAAAAGTTATCAAAAGAATCTAAATAAAAAGATATCAAGAGAGGCCCTTTGTATAAACACTAAAGGCAATAAAATGTAATAAAATGATAAAATAAAAAAAGTCAACCTTCAAATCCATGAGAAAAATGGGGAAAAAGATGACCTTAAAACTAAAGTTTAATGTGACTTTTTTATTTTATTGAGAGCCCTAGAGTCTATATTAAGGGCAATCTGATAGGATTTAAAATACTAAATAAAAAATACTAAGAACAACTGTAGAGAATTTGAAAGTACCTGAAAATAACATAGGATAAATAAATACAATAATATAAAAAAGAGAAGAGATTTTTAACTCTAAAATGGAGCTAGAGTAGGCTGCTGCTTAGGGAGAGGAAAGCTGGAGTGCAAAGCCCCAACTAGCAAGTGCAAATTGAAAAACAAACTAACATTCAAAGAGAGGTCAATACTCCTCCAAAGGAAAAGGAAGGATGGGGTTAAAAAAACTTCACTGGCTACACAATTTTTCCTACAGTCAATGTTATTGCACTATACCAACATACCTACCTATGTTAAGAAACAATGAAATTATTTAATGTTTTAAAACAGTAAGAAGTTTTGAGGCCCTATGATCTGTTAAGTATATTCAAATATAACATTTCATTCCAACAGAGTCCAAAAGAAGTTCAGATATTAAGAAACAACCATTTAATTCTGTGCACTGGGAAAGATGTCACAAAAAAAGATAGCATTTTATATTACACATGAAAGACAGAAAGGATTTTCACAAATAGGAATGGAAGACAGGAATCCTTAATGGAAGGAACAAAAACAGCATCTAAAAAAATAAAATGTTGAACAGGTATGGGATACAGAGTAGGAATGGTGATATGGAATACTGGAGACAGGATAGAACATGGAAGAGCAACTTTGATGATTGATCAAAGAATTTTAGGGCAATCAAAAACCAACGAAGGCTTTCTGCAGATGAAATGATATAATTAATCTCCCTACTACATGTTTAATCTGATTACAATGGTTTTTAAAGGAAAAACTAGGAAGGAGACCTCATTATGAACTTGTTTAGAATGATGAATGAAAAGTTGCAAGGGACTTTAGACATTGTCTGACTCCATTCCTTCAGTCGTCAGGCTCAGAGAGTATAATCTACTCGTGGTCAGCTGAAGAATTATTAACAGAGGTTATGAGGTTTCCACACAATGAACTCATAAGTATTCTCATATCTAACAGGTTTTTTAAGGATACAGATAGCTACCTTTAATACCCCAAATTTATACCATCACTTCCAAAATGAACTGAAGCCTGCTATCCATCTGTCTTTATTTTCTTTATTTCCACAAATACTTCCTGAACCCCTATTAAGGGTCAGGTACTATCCTAAAATATAAAGAAAACATTAGTTCCCTTCCTAGGTGGGCTTAAAGTTCAACAGTAGAAACAAGACAAAAAACAAATCAAGACAAATGATGACACAGTGACAGGCATTATGGATAAAAGTTATGTTGGGTCAGAAGGAAGATAAGTGCAGAATGGAAGGTATTACTGTTCTATAGAGAGTAACCACAGAATGCTTTTCTCATAGGATGACATGCATGTGGTAAAAGCTGGAGACATAAGAGTATCTGAGAAGAGAGGCCCACAAAAATGGAAGAATAAATACGAAAATCCATACCAGATAAGCACTCAGCCTGCCTGAATGACGGAGGGAGGTAAGAGGAGGAAATGAGGCCAAAAAGCCGGGAAGATTTAAATCATGTAGACCTTCTGGGTCACTGAGAAGTCTTTAGCACTGAAATCATCTCAGAAACAATGCAAACAGAAGACAGTGGAGCATCTTTAATGTGTTGAAATTAAAGAAAGCAATGGGGGGCTGTCAAGAAAAAAAGCAAGCCAAGCCAGAATTTTATACCAAACAAAAACATTTAAAAAGAAGCAAAATAAAAATTTTAGTTAAATGCAAAGATACCAGAAGACTTGAAACTTAAAAATTTTAAAGGAAGCTGATGGAAAAGAATACCAGATGGAAATCCAGGTAAATCCAAAGATATATTAGAAATGCTATCTATGTGACAAAAACTTTGACTCCACACTTCCAATGAAGGGGGCACAGGTTTGATCCCTGATCAGTGAATTAAGATCCCACATGTTGCATTGCTTGGTCCAAAAAAAAAAAAAAAGAAGAAAAAATTTTGTTTCACATTTTAAAATTTTACTTGAAAGATAATTTATCATTTAAAGCAAAGATGACAATATACAGTGGGGTTTATAATACATACAAGTAAAACTTATGATGAAATGGCACCAAAAATGGGAAGGGGCAAATGGAAGTATACTATGATTATAACATCCACACATTACATGTTGTGTGTGATATTATTTAATAGTAGAGATACACAAATAAGTTAGAGGTAAATATTTTAAATCCTAGAGCAACAACAAAAAGTAAAACAGAGCTAATAAACCAATAAAAGAGATACAATGGAATATTTAAAAATATTCAATTCAAAGGAAATCAGAACAAGAAATAAATAAGAAAAACAAGTATACTTAAGAAAACTTGGCAAGAAAAGTGACTACCAAGCAACATGTGTAAGCTAGTCTGACTCAGCATATCTACTGGGAATAAAGGTGAAAACCGACATCTTTACTAACGGATGTAAACGTTTATCTGTAGGTTTCACAGGTGATTTATTGTAATATGCTCATTTTGCATACTCCCTTTCAATCTGTCACACTGCACATGGTTTCCAAAATCAAGAGATGTTTTTAATTAGCCAACTGGGTTACCGATACCCACTCATTCAAATAAGCTTTTGGAAATACTAGACATCACCAAATAAAAAGAGTGTTTGAGGATATATAAGAAGAAAATCAGGTGAAATATTCAATGGAAATAGTTATTTGTAAAACCCTAGTCTTTGGTTCATGGGACCATTTTGTATCTCATGTACTGTACAGTTCCTTGATCAACATGCAACAGTCACATCAACATATCTGCTTGCAAAATTACACTTTTCTTGTTTCACAGTAAATAGACAGATAAGGGTTGAACACATTAGAATTCATGTTGGCAGAGGCAAATAAAACCAAAAAAATTATCTGTTTTAAAAATAAATAATTATCTTGTCAATGTTAATTTATCCTACTTGATTAAATTTCATTGGCAAAAACCACAGGCTCAATGTAAAACTGGTCACAGCAAGAACAACTCCTTCCAAGAGCCAATCCAGAGTTTTGAGCAGGCCTGGATGAGACCTGGAAAGAGCACAGGGGATCAGGCCCTGAGGTGGAGAAGCCCACCAGCTCTTTTCAACAGAAAAAAGTACAAAACTGCTCCCTGACTCATTTATGGGCCCACTCAGAGAAGACTGTAGCTCTCCAGGTACTGGAGATAAGACAGCAAGCAGACAACAAGGCCCATAGAGTACATCCATCTCCTTGTTTTGGCTTGAAACTAGAACACCTTCTATATCTCAGCACAGATCTGGAATGCCAGTAGAGGATGAGCTGCTTGTCTACTCAGCACCCACCACTCCCTTACAGTCTTACAGCTTTCTGCCACGGGCCACAGCTACTCTCTGCCTCAGAGTGTTCATCGGCTAGAAGCGTGTAGACAGAAGGCCAGACTATCAGGGAGAAGCTAGCCACCAAAGCTGGGCAGGAGTTGATGAATCACATCGCCAATTATTATGGTAAGAGGTCATCAACTGTAAAATTCATCCTAACTTCAGAGATACTGAAATGTGGGAGAAAATGTTCATGTTAGCTTCAAATAATATGACTCTAATAATATAAGTGAAAACAGCCAGGGATTGAAAAAAATCTACAACTGCTTCCCTACATATATATACCTAACATGAGTCTAGCCTGACTCTGCATGCAAGCTGAGAAATGGAACAGAAATTAGTCCTGCTGTGGCCCAGAACTTAACATTAATGGTAACTGAGAGTTGTCACAAATATCACTCCTCAGCCCCTCAATCAGACACCATACCAGGCTACAACATGCCCACCATATGTCAAGCCCAGTGTGTAAGTTCTCTGAGGGAAAATGTCTTAACTCCAGCCTGATGGATATGATAGGCTGGAGGGGAGGTAAGGCAAGTACTAAATAATTATACAGAATAATTAACAGAATGAGGTAATGCCATTAAATTGGTTTTAATAAAACACATGTATATGCACACTCAGTCATGTCTGACTCTTGCAACTCCATGGATATGTAGCCCACCAGGCTCCTCTGTCCATGGCATTTTCCAGGCAAGAATACTAGAGAGGGGTTGCCATTTCATCCCCCAGAGGGGTTTTCCCGACCCAGGGATCGAACTCACCTCTCCTGCAATGGCAGGCTATTCTTTACTACTGAGCCACCTGGAAAATCCTCAATAACCCTATACGAGTTCACAAAAAGGAAAGAGGAATGTAGACTTACTAGATCAGGCAAAGTTTCAGTATCAAGCTGGCATCAGAACTGTGCGAGCATCTGCAAGAGACGAGGGAGGCAAGAAACAAAATAAAAAGGATATGGGCAGGCTCAGGACATTCTGGTAGAAAACCGAATATTTTTATTTCAGTGAAGCAAAGGTACAATGGAAAATGAAGCTAGAAATACAGAGTACTGGTAGGCAAGAAGAGGCACTAAATGTTTTCCAGTAGAGAAAACGACATAACCAGAGGCAGGGGGGATCCCCTAAAGAAGGCTTAGAGACACTGAATTTAAAGGGCTTCTGGGACATCTTGGTGATTTTTCTCACCTATTGCAAGGGCCCAGAATCCAGCTAGATCTGAGTCAGGAAAGCAAAAGAAAGATGTGAACTGGGAATTTTATTTAGGACTCATCTGGACTCCTCTAAGACTCATTAGGGCTTCCCAGGCGACTCAACCGGCAAAGAATCCCCCTGCAGTGCATGAGACCCAGGTTCAGTCCCTGGGTCAGGAAGATCCCCCGGGAGAAGGGAATGGCAACTCACTCCAGTATTCTTGCCTGGAAAATCCTATGGACAGAGGAGCCTTGCGGGCCACAGCCCATGGGGTCAGAAGAGTCAGACATGACTTAGCAACTAAACCATCACCATTTGGACCAAATAATAGCTGAAGTTATGAAATAAGATGTTTCACTGAGAGGATGTGATATATAAGGGGGGAAAAAAAAGGAACCCAGAGAAATAATCTGAGGAGCATCACCATTAGTGGGATGAGCAGAAGAGCTCACAAAGAATAAGAAGCAGCAACCATGTAAGTGGAAAGAAAATCAGGAGAGCAGGAAAACAGCATGGAAGAAAAAGAGACATCAATACTGACCAATTTCACAGCAAGATGGAGTAAGAACCAAAACACATTCCCAGGGATTGAGGCTGCTGATGGCCTGGGTAAAAGCAGTTTAAGTGGAGTGGCAGGAATGGGAATGGAGTGCACACTGGGAGGTCAGAACAGACTCCCCTTGAGCTGAGCCAAAGGTGGTTCAGGGGTAAAGAATCTGCGTGCCAATACAAACAATCCTGGAGGGGGAAGATACCCGGGAAGAGGAAGTGGCAACCCACTCCCGTATTTTTGCCTGGAGAATTCCATGGATAGAAGAGCCTGGCAGGCTACAGTACATGTGGTTGCAAAGAGTCAGACATGACCGAGCAACTGAGAATCCATCCAAGCTGAGTCAAAGTGACCCAGATGAACAGGGAAAGTCATCAGGTGGAAGGAAAGGAAAATAGCACCTGCAAAGGATGAGCCGGATCCAATTTCAAAATGTTTATCTTAAACAAAAAAAGCTTTAAACCACACATTAAAAGACTTGCAAACTCAGCAAGCATAACGAACTTGTTATTTTGAGCAAAATAATATTAATTACAATGTTAACTTTTTGAGGGAAAAGAAACTAATCAAAACTCTCATAAATACGCTGCTTAGCAAAATTTTATGAAAAAGTACATGAACGAGGTCACACCTTTTGTATGACCAATTTCTAAAAGGAACAAATCTATATATATCTGCTACATTAATTACTCTCCAATTCTGCCACAGTCTGTTCAAGCTCAACCTAGGCAGTGAAACTTCAATCTTAAATCTTCATTTTTACTCAGTTCTTCTTTTCTCAAGAAGGAGCCATTTAAAAAAAAAAACTCAAAATGTCCTTTATCTTTATTGCAATTTAGAAAAATCAGTCATTTCCTAAAAATCCACATTTCTGGCTACACTGTAGGAGAAAAAAAAGAGACATCACACAGTATGTGTAAGTTTTTGACCTCACTGTATGACTACAGATGCCACAGTAGAGTAGTGATGAAGAAGTTATGTCAGACTCAGATTGGACCATCAGTGTGAAAGTACCAGCTCCTTCAGCACTTGCTCAAAGGAAACTATCAGAGCCACGTATTATCAACTGTATGTACAAAGCAGAACTGTCAGTTATGGGATGGGCTATAAAAAGATAGACACAATTCCTAATTACATCCATTCTTTCATTGTAATTACTCTGGAGAGTGATTACATATTTAACTTGGCTATCTTTTTTAAAAAATAAGTTGCTTTAATGAAAGTATTTTAGATAGTGATGCCACCATACATCAATTAGAAAGTTAATCATTCTCCTTGTTCTCACAGAACAATTTCAAAGGCGGTGGGGAGGTACTAGTGCTCAGTGCTTTTTAGAAAGTTAATTAGAGGGCACCCAATAAAGAGAGGGGCTTCCCAGGTGGTATTAGTGGCAAAGAACCCGCCTGCCAATGCAGGAGATGTGGGTTCAGTCCCTGGGTCAGGAAGATCCCCTGGAGGAGGGCATGGCAACCCACTCCAGCATTGTTCCCTGGAAAATCTCATGGACAAAGGAGCCCGTTGGGCTCTGGTCTACAGGGTTGCAAAGAGCTGGACGTGACTGAAGCAACTTGGTATGCATACAGTAAGAGAAAACATCCAGGAAATAGACTTTATCAAAAACTCAAAATATGTAATCTGCATAGAGTCAAAAAACAGCAAGAGATCCTCCTCAGTGGGCTCACTTCAGCAGAAAAAAATTCTCCTCACTATGTCAGGTTTAGTTTTCAATATTCTACGAGACTTCACTACATAATAAATGACTACTCTAGAATCATTCTTAGAATATTTCCAAGAGACAAAGGGCAAACAAAGTCATAAGCTATGACTAACAAAGCTCCAAATTAGCTCAAATACATTACAGATTGAACTATAAATAAGAAAGTTTTCATATAATGGAATCTAAGATATTACCAATCAGCAAGCAAATCATGGGCTATAACTGTGGCACACATTACCCTCACCCTAGATTCATTAATAATAAAGCAATTTATTTCCATCCAAAGTACTCCATCTTAAAATGTAAACTCATTATGATTTTATGTAGGCAAAGGTGTCATCAATAGCATTTAGCGTTAGAGGTGACTTTCAAAACATACACATAAGCTTATCTTCCAGTCTTATCAGCCTTCCTGTATGTTACTTTATACATATTTTATGCCATTCTTCCACTGCCTTCCAGAATCCCATTAGTAATCCCACACACTTCGCTCAATATGATTCAGGCCACACAATAAAATGGTTTTCTGTGTCAGCTATATTTCACAGTCTCGTTAAACTGAATAAGATCAAATGAAAGAAGGCGTGTGAAAGTGGATTTTGCACAGTCTGCCACATAGAAGACATTTAATAAACATGTGTAACCTAAATTCAGCACAACCCCTCTGGTACCAAGTCATTAAGAACTAGAAGGTTCACATTTAACAGCAAGTAGACTAACATCATAGCAACAGCTTAAGGACAGATGGAATATACCAATAACGGAAAGTAGGAAGAAGCAAAAATATTTGACAGAATGTAGGTACGACGTGAGAGTAATTAAAAGATTCCCGGATCCAACATCCTTCAGCTATACTCTCATTATGACAAAACAGTCCAGAGTCTTCTTTTCTTTTTAACAACCTTTCACTGTTTTTTGAGTTATCATAATCAACCCCTCCAAAATTATTATCTAATGTGATAAGAACTAAATGAAGTATCAAGGTAAACTGATACTTCATTTTTGCCCCTGAACATGATTCTTTACCTAGAGTCAATGAATAAGTTTTGTGAGATCTGCTTGTCTGATATTCTTGCAAAATATGTATAAATGCGTATTTCTACAAAGAGGTTTCATAAATTAATTTTCTTATTGCATGAGTAAGACCACAAAATAAACAGAGCAGCAGAATTTTAAGTGAAGGCATTTTATTTATACTCCAAAGTTTCTTTGTTAAGACTAGTTTGTTAAGCAAAGAGCATTATGAGAAACTGTGTGTGTGTGCTAAGTCACTCTAGTCGTGTCTGACTTTGTGTGACGCTATGGACTGCAGCCCACCAAGTTCCTCTGTCCAGGGGAACTCTCCACGCAAGAATACTGGAGTGGGTTGCCGTGCCCTCCTCCAGGGGATCTTCCCAACCCAAGTCGAACCCGTATCTCTTACATCTCCTGCATTGGCAGGTGGGTTCTTTACCACTGCACCACCTGAGAAAAAAGTACAACCAAGACAAAACCTATCGCTCTTCTCTGAGTTAGGGAAGTCATCAGAAAATACTGAGAATTCCAAAATGGCTTTAGAGGGTGGAGGAAAAGGAACACTGCCGAGGTGTTGAAATTCTAAACGAGTCAAATTCCAAACAGAAGGTACAAAGAGATTGAAGAAATAAAACCACATAGAATAGGATGTCCCCCATAACAATGAAATTTCCTCGACTACAATTTTTCCTACATTCTCCAATACTGCAACCTCATCAAGGGGACAGACCTACCTTACCAGTCTTCGTACCATGTGTCCCAGCTCAACACTTGTCACATAGTCATACTCAACATTTCATGAATCAACAATGCAAGTAAGAGTTGGAAGCAAATGCCAAGTTTAAAAAATTGGGGGGCCAGAAGTTTTTGGTAGTAGTCATGTTCAAATTCACCAACTTGAGAAATAAAATGTGTAGATAGACCCCAAAATATTCGAGAGGAAAATTTAGTTATAAAACCTTCTTCCTTGTTTTAATAAAACTATAAAACAAAAGTAGGAGAATGCAAAAGAACTTAATCTTCCTAAAGTGAATGGAGATTTACAAGTTTAAATTTCTTAACTGGAGATGGGAGCTTCATTTTTATAGTATCTCAGTCATCAGGCAGCAGTTTTTAAAAAAACCTACAGTTGTCCCTTTAACTTTTTATCTTTAAATAATTTTAAACTTACAGAAAACCTGAATAGTACAAAGAATTCCCAAATACACTTCATCCAATTTCCACTAATATTAACATTTTACTTAATCATACCATAATTATCAAAACTAAGAAACAAAAGTTGATGAAATCATCGAGTAAACTACAGGCTTTACTCAGACTTCATCCAACTAAATATTTGCACTAATATCCTTGCTCTGTCCAGGATTCTACAATGCATTCAGGTACCCTGCATATCTTTAGTCTTCTTCAATCTGTGGTAATCCTTAAAGTCCTATCTTGCCTTTGACATTTGATACCACTGAAGAGTAATGATCAAGTATTTAACATCTTTCTGATGTTTTTTCACAATTAAATTGAAGTTATGCATTTTAGCAAGAATACCACAAAGGTGAGGTGCTCTTGTCTTGGTTAAGGTGGTATTTTCCAGGTTAATCCACCGTAAAGATACTCTCTTTCCCTTGGAATTAATATCTTGGAAGGGACATTCTAAGATTCTGCAAATATCCTGTTTCTAATCACACTATCATGTACTAATTTTGGCATCCATCACTGGATCTTGCCTGTGAAAATTACTGCTGTAGTATTCTAATGGCAATTTTCTACTTCCCTCATCCCTTCTGCATTTACAATTCAAATTCTTCTACATGCTACCTCCCCACTCACTTATTCATTTATTTTGTTTATTTGCATCAGTCTGGGCTCCTAAATATTACTTTCTTCTGTGAGTTACAGTCTAAAACTACTCTGATATTTTATGGTCCCAATTTTTCCAGCTTTGGTCATTGAGAGCTCTTTCGGGTTAGCTCCTATGCCTCTCAACATGCCCACACGCTTCTTTTAAGAACTTTCTTAGTTCTGGTAATACAAGATGCTCCCGGCTTATCTTGTATTTTCTCTCACCCAGTCCTGGGATCAACCGATTCTCAAAGGAACCCTAGCTCCATTAACTGGAGAATGGTATTTAGAAAACACGATATGGGAACCAGGTGTGCTCACTGTCAATGGGCTATCTCTGATTCTAGGTAGACCCTCTCCATGGACAGTGATAAGAAATACTGTTGGCCTCTGAACAATGTGGGAGTTAATCCTTGTATAACTAGAGTCAGTCAGTCCTCCATAGCATCAGATCCCCTGCATCCTCATGTTCAACCAGCCCCAGACCATGGGCTACTGTAGTATAGTAAATACTGTACTGTATTATAGTAAACAGTATTTACTATTGCAAAATATCAGCATATAAGAGGACCCATTCAGTTCAAACCCAAGTTGTTCAAGGGTCAACTGTATATGTACATATACTACCGAACACCTACATATGCACCTATATTTATTTCTATATCTGTTTACATATACAGCTGAAATATTCAGAATGAATTTATACTGATACTTCTGAATGCAATCCAGTACCACAGGGTTTATTCTACTCGGTCACATTCCTCATTTGTAATTTCTCTGGCAGAAAACTGAGTCTCCTTATCTACTGTACCTACTTTTTCAACTCTAATAAACATATAGTTTCAGAATTGCTAATCCATACCTCTGTGAGAAACTAATATGCCAACAAGAGTGCAGTGCTTGTGTGCAGCTCTTTTTGTCTTTAACCTTACAACATCCAGTCAAAAGACTATCTTCCAACATTAATCAGGCGAGCTTTTTTCCTCCCCACTCTCTTTAGTGATATGTCACTCATTTGTATTCCATGTTGTTTTCCCTTCACATCCTGGTTGTTCTTTTTAATTTACAAACAGTAAAACACAGTTTGTGGTATACAGTTCAATTCTGATAGATAGATAGAGCCATCCACCCAATACCACAGTCACAGCACAGAACAGTTCCATTACCTCCAAAATCCCCTCATGTTGCCCCTTGCAGTCAAACCTTTCCCCGTCTCCAACTCTGACAACCCCTGATCTGTCTTTTCTTCCTATAGTTTTACTTTGTCCACTTTCTTTAGTGGTTTCCAATATAAAAACTGTGCTTACATTTGACTTGTTAACATCATTCCATAGCTCTTAGATGCTCTGTTCTATTTTGTGTTTTACTCTACTCTTTTTACTCTTCTTTGACTTTTTTCTCCTTTATAGTAATTTCTATTGGCCTAGTCACAAGCTCAATGATTCTGCCCTTGACGGTCAGAACTACTGATAAGCCCATCAAAGGCATTCTTCACTGCTGCTTTTCCTCACTTCTAGTGCTTCTGTTTAATTCTTTCTTATAGTTTCTATCTTTCCGCTAAAACTATCCATGTAATCCATGTTCACCTTTTTAATTAGAGCTTTCAATATAGTAATTATAGTTATTTTAAGTCAGATAGTCCCAATATCTATGTCATACCTAAATCTGATTTTGTTGACTACTTTGTCTCTTGGCAATAAGTGTACTGGGGGTTTTTTGATTGCCTTTTTGTAAGCCACCTAATTTTTTTTGTTGAAAGTTGAACTTGTGAAGGAGATTAAGAACTAAGGTAGTAGATTTTATGCATAGAAAGCAACATAACTCTTTTCTTTTGCTGTGTTTTTAGGGTGAAGGTTTAAATTAATCTAGTCAGATGGCTCAGCTGGTAAAAAATCCACCTGTAATGCAGAAGACCTGGGTTCAATCCCTGGGTTGGGAAGATCCCCTGGAGAAGTAATCTGGCCTGGAGTATTCCAAGATTCCAGGCCAGTATTGTGACCTGGAGAATTCCATGGACTTTATACTCCATGGGGTTGCAAAGGGTCGGACACAACTGAGCACATTTCCCTTCACTTTCCTCCAGTCAGAAATCAGGCTAGGTCTGAGATTTATTGTGGATATGGTATCCTTGGGGCATCACAGTCTTCTAACTCCTCTCCCGGTAACTTGTGTTTAAAGTGTTTAGAGTGGGGACTGGTTCTTAACATCTGCCCTGCTCTCAGCTTTAGTCTTTCCTTTGTGCTGCACCTCAGGGAGGTCTGCATGGTCTGGCCAGTCTTCCAGCAGTGTTCAACTGTTACCTGTTACTTGATGCTCACCACTCTGATAGGAGTAGAGATTTTCTGTTGTTCTCACTAAGCATAAATCTTAGAAAGTCACTGAGTCTCAAGGATGTGGCCTTCTCACTACTCCTGTCCCTTACCCAGCTGTGGTTCTGAGCCCAACATGATACCCAAGTGTAGCTTTGATTCCACTTTCTACCCTCAAGCACAAACGGGGCTTTAACAGTGCCCTAAGGCCAAGTGATTTTTCTGCCTTTCCCCCTGCGTTCATTCAGTATAAGAGAAACAGAAGATAGGGAACAAGTGTACGGGCATAATTTCTTGCTTCATCTACGGCAGTGGCTCTTCCTACCAATCCCTATACCACCAGAGGATGCTTTCTCGAGAGTTGCACCTGTCTTTGGGGGGGGAACGCCTGGTAGAGTTCATAGAGGAAAAAGCTGCAAGTGTATAGAAACTCTACCTATATGTACAGCCTGCAAAGTCTTCACATTCTCTTACCAGCCCACATTCAGCATCCATGAATTCTTCAGCTAAACTCTTGCCAGTGCCCAGCAATTGCTGCCCCGGGTAAGTAAGTGCTCATGTCTCTCTCTATAGGGACTGTTTCTCCTTAGACCTAACACCAGTGGGCAGCCCTGGAACCTAAGCTCTCTGCTCAGAGTTCCAAAAAAGTTATAAGCTTGCAGTTGTACCACTTTTTGTAGAGAGGAGGAGGTCATGTTTTAAGGGTAGAGGAAATGCTCTTTCTGCACAATTTTGATTTTATTAATGCACGAACTTGTTTGCTAAAAGATAAGACTATGAAACAAAAATTAAAGCTTAGTAAAAAGTCAAAAGTACCATTCCAAATTCCAAATTAAAATACTCTAATATAATTTTTAATCTAAAAACTTAATTAAAGAGTTTTGGCTGTTCACTGAGGTGATTTTTTCCAGCTGCTTGTTGATATATCAAGGAAAGTCTATTTCCCTAACAATAGAATAAATTCAAAAACAAATTACAATAATGCATTTGGGCATACACCTAAGGAATCAGCTTAATAAAAAACATAACAGCTGATAATGATTTCTTAAAAGCATTTACTCTACATTTGACAGAATGCTTTGAGAACACCAATTATGTATTCATAGTCCCCATAATTTTGTTTTACAAAATATTTCCTCAAATCTCTTGGGAGATTACTACAGGGTTAAAAGCTGCCTTAAGATCAAAGATCAAAATACAGGAAAACCCTGTAATCTCTATAGCAGTTCACTGATCTTTCCCATCTGCTATGCAAAAAGAAGGTGTATGGTAAGTTTGAAAAAAGAAAATCTTTTTAACTAGAAATGACAGTAAACTGATTCTGGCAAACGTTCAGAGGGAATTTTTTCTTTATGAGATCCAACTCCCTTTTGCCAAAATATAAACGATGTCAACAATAGGAAAATAAAGTCTAGTCAATAAAGTACTGTCTCTTATTTATATCTTTCTTCCTGCAACTATATCACATGATCACATTTCTATAATAAAACCACACACAGTAAATGAATTTTCAACCATCAAGAGGACTTCATAAGCACAGGCTTATGGGTGAATGATGAGAGACAGCTGGAGCAAGACAGTGAAAAATGTACTTAACTCAGGCCCAGAGAAATTACTTTCCTGGTATAGGCCAACAATCTGTGAGTTTCCCTAGACTTTCCTTTATGTAAAAATCTAGAAGCTCTGTCTTATATCTTCATCCCAGAAACAATCAAGAAATTGAAGATAGATGGCATGGCACATTTTTCAGAACAGAAGAAGCATTCTGTCTCATAGGCTATATCTACAATTATAGCCTTTGCTGCTAAGTCACTTCAGTCGTGTCCGACTCGGTGCAACCCCATAGACGGCAGCCCACCAGGCTCCCCTGTCCCTGGGATTCTCCAGCCAAGAACACTGGAGTGGGTTGCCATTTCCTTCTCCAATGCATGAAAGTGAAAAGTGAAAGTGAAGCTGCTCAGTCGTGTCCGACTCTTAGCAACCCCATGGACTGCAGCCTACCAGGCTCCTCCGTCCATGGGATTTTCCAGGCAAGAGTACCAGAGTGGGTTGCCATTATCAACCAGTTATTCTAGAATGGGGTCTGGTTCTTTCCCTTACCTTCTCTTTCCTCTCACAATCATTAAATTGTACATTAAAAATGGGTGAACTTCATGGTATTTAAATTATACCTTAATAAAATTAAGAAAAAAGAAATGAAATATTGGATCCATATTACAGAACCAATGCGTGAACTGACAATTTCCATTCTCCCTCCTATAAACAGAAGTGTAAGTAGGTACCTAATCAACAAATAATACTGGCACAATTAGGTATCAGCATAAAAACTATGACTCTTACTCACCACATATACAAAAATTAATTCAAAATGGATCAAAGAACTAAATGGAAGAGCTACGGCTCTTACAAGAAAATGCAGGTATAAATCTTAGTGATCGTGCATTAGACAGTACTTTCTTAAGTATGACACTAAATGCACAAATAACAAAAGAAAACAATCAGTAAGTCGGACTTCATAGAAATTAAAAACTTTTGTGCATCAAAAACACTATCAAGAAAATGAAAAGACAACTCATGAAATGAGAGAAAATATATGAAAAATCATATATCTGATAAAGGTCTATGATTCAGAATAATGAACTCTTACAATTCAACAATAAAGAGATAAATAAACCAATATAAAAATAGTCAAAGGATTTGAACATTTCTCCAAAGAAGATGTAAAATGGCCAATGAGCAGATAAAAAATGCCCAAATCACTTATCACTGCTGCTGCTGCTGCTGCTGCTAAGTTGCCTCAGTCATATCCGACTCTGTGCGACCCCATCGATGGCAGCCCACCAGGCTTCCCCATCCCTGGGATTTGCCAGGCAAGAGTACTGGAGTGGGTTGCCATTTCCTTCTCCAATGCATGAAAGTGAAAAGTGAAAGTGAAGTCACTCAGTCGTGTCCGACTCCTAGCGACCCCATGGACAGCAGCCTACCAGGCTTCTCTGTCCATGGGATTTGCCAGGCAAGAGTACTGGAGTGGGTTGCCATTGCCTTCTCCGTCACTTATGACTAGGAAAATGCAAATCAAACCACAAAAAGACACTACTTTATACCCAGGAAGATGGCTATACTAACTTTTTTTAATGGATTAACAAGAGTTTTTGAGGATGTGGAGAAACTGGAACCCTCATACATTGCTTGTATAAAATGGTACAGCCACTGTGCAAAAGTTTGGCAGTTCCTCAATTCTATACAACTCATCAATCAATGCAAAGAAATAGAGGAAAACAACAGAATGGGAAACACTAGAGATCTAATGAAGAAAATTAGAGATACCAAGGGAACATTTCATACAAAGATGGGCTCAATAAAGGACAGAAATGGTATGGACCTAACAGAAGCAGAAGATATTAAGAAGAGGTGGCAAGAATACACAGAAGAACTATACAAAAAAGATCTACACAACACAAATAATCATGATGGTGTGATCACTCACCTAGAGCCAGACATCCTCAAATATGAAGTCAAGTGGGCCTCAGGAAGCATCACTACGAACAAAGCTAGTGGAGGTGACGGAATTCCAGTGGAGCTATTTCAAATCCTGAAAGATGATGCTGTGAAAGTGCTACATTCAACGTGCCAACAAATTTGGAAAACTCAGCAATGGCCACAGGACTGGAAAAGGTCAGTTTTCATTCCAATCCCAAAGAAAGGCAATGCAAAAGAATGCTCAAACTACCTCACAATTGCACTCATCTCACACGCTAGTAAAGTAATGCTCAAAGTTCTCCAAGCCAGGCTTCAGCAATACGTGAACCGTGAACTTCCAGATGTTCAAGCTGGTTTTAGAAAAGGCAGAGGAACCAGCGATCAAATTGCCAACATCTGCTGGCTCATCAAAAAAGCAAGAGAGTTCCAGAAAAACATCTATTTCTGCTTTATTGACTATGCCAAAGCCTTTGACTGTGTGGATCACAACAAACTGTGGAAAATTCTTAAAAAGATGGGAATACCAAACCACCTGACCTGCCTCTTGAGAAATGTGTATGCAGGTCAGGAAGAAACAGTTAGAACTGGACATGGAACAACAGACTGGTTCCAAATAGGAAAAGGAGTGCATCAAGGCTGTATATCATCACCCTGCTTATTTAACTTATATACAGAGTACATCATGAGAAACACTGGGCTGGAAGAAGCACAAGCTGGAATCAGGTTGCTAGGAGAAATATCAATAACCTCAGATATGCAGATGACATCACCCTTATGGCAGAAAATGAAGAAGAACTAAAGAGCCTCTTGATGAAAGTGAAAGAGGAGGGTGAGAAAGTTGGCTTAAAGCTTAGCATTTAGAAAATGAAGATCATGGCATCCGGTCCCATCACTTCATGGGAAATAGATGGGAAACAGTGGAAACAGTGTCAGACTTTATTTTTCTAGGCTCCCAAATCAGTGCAGATGGTGACTGCAGCCATGAAATTAAAAGACGCTTACTCCTTGGAAGGAAAGTTATGACCAACCTAAACAGCACATTCAAAAGCAGAGACATTACTTTGTCAACAAAGGTCCGTCTAGTCCAGGCTATGGTTTTTCCAGTGGTCATGTATGGCTGTGACAGTTGGACTATAAAGAAAGCTGAGCATCAAAGAACTGATGCTTTTGAACTATGGTGTTGGAGAAGACTCTTGGGAGTCCCTTGGACTGCAAGGAGATCCAACCAGTCCATCCTAAAGGAGATCAGTCCTGGGTGTTCATTGGAAGGACTGATGTTGAAGCTGAAACTCCAATACTTTGGCCACCTGATATGACTCATTTGAAAAGACCCTGATGCTGGGAAAGATTGAGGACAAGAGAAGGGGACGACAGAGGATGAGATGGCTGGATGGCATCACCAATTCAACAGACATGGGTTTGGGTAGACTCTGGCAGTTGGTGATGGACAGGGAGGCCTGGCGTGCTGCGGTTCATGGGGTCTCAAAGAGTTGGACACGACTGAGTGACTGAACTGAACTGAATCCCACCCTTAGGTACGTAAAATAATATATAATAAAAATTTATGGCCACACAAAACTTGTTCACAAATGTTCACAGCAACATTATTCATAATAGAAATTTGGTGGGGGGGTGGGAATCCAATGTCCATCAACTAATGAATGTATAAACCAAATGTGGTGGTATATACAGACAATGAAACATTATTCAGCCATAAAAAAGAATAAAATCACAATATATACAAATATCAAATTACAGTGTACACCTAAAACTAAGTTACTGTTATATGCCAATGACACTTCAATTTTTAAAAAAGGAATGAAGTACTAACACATTCTACTGCATTAATGAACCTTGAAAGAATTCAGTCACAAAAGACCACAAATTGTGTGATTCCATTTATATGAACTGTCAGGCAAATTCAGAGAGAGAGAAAACAGACTAATAGTTACCAGAGGGTAGAGAAGGGGGAAGTTAGGAGCTATAGAGTTTGATTTCACAGTGACATAAATTTTCTAGAATTAGATAGCAGTGATATTTTCAGAACACTAAATATGCTAAAAATCCAATTGTATACTTTTACATGGTTAAAATGGTGAATTTTTATGTTGTGTGAATTTTATCTTAATTTAAAAAAATAAGGAGTGGAGGAAGGCATGATGGTAGTCAAATGCAGACTCTCTGAGCAGAACTACCTTCACCCATGGCTATTTCCTGGGATCACATGAACACCCTGTCACAAAAGAGTGGGCACAGCCTGAACCACTATCAAAACTTTAAGAAGACATAAGTAAGGAGACACAAGAGACGTAAGTTCGATCCCTGAGTATGGAAGATCCCCTGGAGAAGGAAATGGCAAGCCAATCCAGTATTCTTGCCTGGGAAATCCCATAGACAGAGAACTTTGGTGGGCTACAGTCCATGGGGTCGCAGAGTCAGACATGACTGAGCGACTGAGTGGACACGAGTTAAGTAAGATCAGGAAACCGTGGCAACAGAGTCTAACAGGTGGTAGGCGTTCACATTTACTAACAGGGGCAAACTTGAATTTGGATGACCAATAGTATCCATGAAGAGGAGCATCTATACCAACAGTCCCACATGTAGACAGAGGAAGTCACAGTCCCTCAATTAGCAACTGCTGTGGGTGACCAGGACAGAATTTTCACATAGGCAGCTGCAACCCATTAGTGGGTTGCAAAATCAATATAGGCACTCTTTAAGTGATCTAAACAAGGGACTAAAGATGAACAGAACAAAATATATCCCAGATCACAAGTAGGAAGGCGTGATTTACTGTTTTCAACTATAAAAATACTTGTTTGAACTAACTCAAGATACAAATTTTTGCGAATTCTATTTTCAAAAAAAAAAATCTGAGAAAAGCTAGCCCACAATAGCTAGTGAAAGTGTGCTGCAGATGCTTAACAATATATAGGCAGAAAACAACCTATATAAACATGCTTTGGCTTTCATCATCATCAGAGCTCTCAACTTTGCTTTACAACTAGAACAAACAGCAACGTTTATATTGTCCCTTTAGGGGAGCGTTTAATCACTCAAGCTGTTATATTCATTTGGTAAATATGTACTGTAATCCTAAATCTGAAGATAATTCTGTAGGTTTTTCTTCCTCAGTGTACATGAAATAGATATTTCAATGCTCTAGAGGACCAGTAATCTCCATGCTTCCCAAACAGAAGTCTATTAGTGAATCAGTTCCATACAGTTGCTCAGTCGTGTCCGACTCTTTGCGACCCCATGGACTGCAGCACTCCAGGCTTTCCTGTACTTTACCAACTCCTGGAGCTTGCTCAAACCCATGTACATTGAGTTGGTGATGCCATCCAACCATCTCATCCTCTGTCGTCCCCTTCTTCTCCTATCTTCGATCTTTCCCAGCATCAGGGTCTTTTCCAAGGAGTCAGTTCTTCGTTATCAGGTGGCCAAAGTATTAGTTTCAGCTTCAGCATCAGTCCTTCCAATGAATATTGAGGACTGATTTCCTTTAGGATTGTTATTAGTGAAGAGCAGTTATTAAATACTCAAGAAAGTTTCTCTCAGAAGTTCACAAATAGTGCCTTTTGTTACTTCTTATACTCACAGGGAGGCCTGGTGTGCTGCAGTCCATGGAGTCACAAAGAGCAGCTAAACTGAATAGTCATGTCTAATAAAAGATAATTAAAGAAACTAAAAGTTGTATTCTCTAATTATTCTATTATGAGCACTTCCACTAAAAACTTTATTTTTCAAAATTGTTTATTCTGCTTCAGAAATTGAAGATATTATTCACTTCAGAGGACTGGAGGTACAACCTCAAATCGATTTTATTTCAAAGTTCAATTATTTTTTCATAAATTGAAGAATGTTCTTGTAATACGGTTTTTCAAATTCAGTTAATATTTGGAAGTGATAATTCATTAGTTAGTAAATAAACAAGCACTGCAATACTTACAAAACAAAAGCACCCCTTTGCATATGGGGTGCTGGTGACACTGTGGCTTTCAGTTTGTAACACTGATCAATAGTTTCTGTACTGATACATAACATTTATGTATGTTGTGTATGAGCACATGTGCATGTGTGTACATATATAATTTACATATAGTTTATATACATTAACATGTGATTTTATATACATTGTGTATACACATTAACATATGCACTATATGTGTATAAAAATTCAATAAAATTTTTTAAAGAACTGATTTGAAAGGTTTTAGGAAAAATCCTTTTCATGGGTGTTAAGAGTTACAGCTGAGTTTGTAGAAGAATATAGGTGCTATTATTTTGTTTTTTTGAGTGGGTTTGAGTATATAAGAGTATATAGTTGCTGTTTTTTGAATGGGTTTATTTTCTAATTGTAAATTTTTATCTTCAGATATAAAGAAAACTTTTCTGGCTCCATGGTTCCATGCAGTACATCATCTCCATGAATGACACATGGCAACTTTGACATACTTCATGTGGGCCAAACAATAAAGTATAATCATGTTTCAGATCCTCTGGATGGGCACTGCCCAATAGAACTTTCTGCAATGGTGTAAACGTTCTATAGCTACAGGAGCCACTAGCCATACACTTAAAATGTAGGTATTTGGTTAAACCACTATTTTTGGGGGGTTTTTTTTTGGTTGTGCTGTGAGGTTTGTGGGATTTTTACTTCCCCAACCAGGAACTGAACCAGTGCCCTAAGCAGTGAAAGCAAGGAGTCCTAGCCAAGGCACCACCAGAGAATTTGCTAAAGTACCAAATTTTTAAATTTAAATCAAATTTAAATAACCACAAGCGGCTAGAAGCTATTGTACTAGACTTTTTGATTCTAGGTAACACCCAGCACTTTCTGCTTTGCAGACAAAAAGCTATGCTTCATTTTTGTAGGTTATAGGACATTTTGTAGGACCAGAATCACTCTGACTACTACAGAAACAAGAGTAATCCTGGATATTTCTCCCTCTTGTGTGAAAATCTTCCGTCTTTCATTAGTGACAAAAGACTACAAAAAATAAGTCTTTGAATTGAAGGCTAAAATAATTAAAACAATCCAAAGAAACCACTTTAAAAAAAAAAAAAACAACTCCCCTTAGTTATAAGCAGACAGGGTATGGTAGGCATATAGAGACAAAAGACCTCTTTCACACAGGGAATTAATTGATAGTTAAGGCCTGAATATGTTATGCTAGGTTGTAACTCCACTAAGTCTAGTAAGACCTTTGAGCTGTAAAATTTTCAGAATGGTCAAATTTTCACACAGAATATGAGTTAAGAAACAGTTTAAATTAATATTTACCAAACTATGTCCCTTGGATTGCAAAGAGATCAAACCAGTCAATCCTAAAGAAAATCAGTCCTGAATTTTCACTGGAAGGACTGATGCTGAAGCTGAAACTCCAATACTTTGGCTACCTAACGGGAAGAATCAACTCACTGGAAAAGACCCTACGCTGGGAAAGACTGAAGGCAGGAGGAGGAGGGAACAACAGAGGATGAGATGGTTGGACGGCATCACGGACTCGATGGACATCTGTTTGAGCAAGCTCTGGGAGTTGGTGATGGACAGAGAAGCCTGGCATGCTGCAGTCCATGGGGTCACAAAGAGTCGGACACGACTGAGCAACTGAACTGAACAACCAAACTATGTTTTAAGGCATAATAGCCTCGAATAAGAAGTTAAATATGATGCCAAAAGAGGGCTCATGCTTAAGCTAGGAAATGCTGGACTAGACTAGGATAAAAGAGCTTTAGGAGAGGTATTTTTACAAATCTTTTACTAAGATAATATTCATTATGAATCTCCAAGAGGGAGATTTTTAAAATTTTATGAATCTATCTGACCAAAAATCAAGGCAAATAAAGTTCTAATCAGTATTTCTCAAATTGCCTGGCAGTAAGAATCACCTAGGATCAAATACATAGATTTTCAAGCCTGGAGATTCTGAGTCAACAGGTATGGGGCAAGTATTCTTACTACCCACTCCAGAAAGTTTAGGCAACACTGGTCTAGTTCATTCAGATTATCCAAGAAAAAGCTGAAACAACATATTGACAAACTTACACTGACCATCACACATACAGGCAACCACGGTGCATGCAAAAAACAGAAAATAAGTACTGGCAAGGATATGGAGAAACTGGAAGCCTTATGCACTGTCAGTGTGAATGTGAAATGGTACGGCCACTTTGGAAAACAGTACGGCAGTTCCTAAAAAAATTAAAAATAGAACTACCATGTGATCCAGCAATTACATTTCCGGATATATTTACAACAGAATTTAAAGAGGTTTCCTGAACAGATACTTCGATGCTCACAGCTGCACTATACAAATAGTCAAAATACTGAAGTAATCCAAGTTTCCATCTACAGAGGAATGGATAAACAGAATATTGTATATATATACAGTGGAATAGTATTCAGCGTTAAAAAGGAAGGAAATTATGACACCAGCTACAACAAGGATGAACCTTGAGGAAATTATGCTAAGTGAAATAAGCCAGTCACAGAAAGACAAATTCCATAGAATTCACTTGTATGAGGTACTTTTGAGTGGCTCAGATGGTAAATAATCTGCCTCTAATGCAGGAGACCTGGGTTCGATCCCTGGGTTGGGTAGACCTCCTGGAGAAAGGAAAGGCTACCCACTCCAGTATTCCTGCCTGGAGAATTCCATGGACAGAGGAGCCTGGCAGGCTACAGCCCTTGGGGTTGCAAAGAGTTGGACACAACTGATCAACTTTCACTCATTCATTTACTAGAGTAGTTAAATTCATAGAAAACAGAAAGGGGAAGGGGAAGTTACTACTCATGGGTACAAAGATTCAGATTTGTAAAATGAAAAGATTTCTGGAAATGGATGGTGGTAATGGTTGCAAAACCATATGAATGGATTTAATGCCACTGAAACATATAGCTAAAAATGGTTAAGGTGATACATTTGATACTATATACACTTTACTACAACCTAAACAAGAAAATCAGATTGTCTGAGTACACAGCTAAGATTAGTGCTAGAAGCAACCTAGAACCTTCTGACTGCCAGACAAGTGTCCTTATCACCACAATCCATCACTAAGAATAGACAGCCAGGTATGGGTCTGAATATAAAACCATAGGTCCAGCATATCCTAGGTCCGAGAAGATATCACTTTCTTCAGTTCTGCTAATTTAGAATTTGTAATAAACCAAGGAAAAACTTCAGTCCACCCAAATTATCTAACTATAATGATATCTGAGCACTTAAGAATTGATGCTTTTGAACTGTGGTGTTGGAGAAGACTCCTGAGAGTCACTTGGACTGCAAGGAGATCCTACCAGTCCATCCTACAGGAAATCAGTCCTGAATATTCATTGGAAGGACTGATGCTGAAGCTGAAGCTCCAATACTCTGGCCATCTGATGTGAAGAACTGACTCATTGGAAAAGACCCTGATGCTAGGAAAGATTGAAGGCAGGAGGAAAAGGGGATGACGGAGGATGAGATGGTTGGACGGTATCACTGACTCGATGAACATGAGTTTGAGCAAGCTCTGGGAGTTGGTGATGGACAGGGAAGCCTGGCATGCTGCAGTCCATGGGGTCGCAAAGAGTTGGACATGACTGAGCAACTGAACTGAACTCAACTATAATTATGCACAGAGACTGTATGTAACCTACCTAAGAAATCACACTTCTTCAGTACTTCCAGTGCATTCACTATGCTTCCAGTCTCAGCGTCTACAGTCACCATTTCTTGAACTGAATTACGGGAGTAAAAATATAAGGTTGACGTCTATCTAAAATTTAATTTCTCCACACACTTTTTAAGTTATTCTAGCAATAATGCATAATTTCCCATGGTTGCTTCTGAGTCCAGCTTTGTATTTTATTCAAGCTACACTAACGATTGTTTAAAATGAAGGGGCTATGTTATATACTCTATATACTCTAAAATTCTTAATATCATTACACAAGGACACTCAATACTAAACTTTGTGGTTTTTATATGAAATTCTGATAGAAATTTTATTACCATAGGATCACTCAAGATTTTAACCCAAATGTAACCTGTGAGAAATAAAAATTTGATTGGCAGATCACGTCATCTAATATTACCTCACACAGATAAAAACCTACTTTGGAAATGTTTTTAAAATGTCAAAATAGATTTTGGGAAGGTATATAATGACCAACCACTCTCTAATCCTGCATTTTTCTTTCACCAATACCACCAAATGTCATCAATATATCCTGCAAAGTAAACATCCTATCCCAAAGAGGGGTGAGTATTTTCAATTTATCCTCTGGCCAAAAAGAGTTAAACATTATTTCTGTAGGCAGTCATGACAGTTTTCAACAGCACTCTTAGTTTAAAAAAAAAAAAAAGGAAGAAGAAGAAGGGAAAAAAAAAGAAGAAGGACAAAAAATAGGAAGAGAGTAAAGAAAAACATTTTCTCTCAAATAGTCATGGCTATGGGGAGTTTTTTAAACTGTGAAATAATGAGAAAAACAAACATAAGATAATAATGCAATTATGTAGAAAAATAACCACTGTTAAATCAATACACATACAAAATATGTATAAGATTTTATTTTTCAAGGCCCAGGATACAGTTTTGTAATTTACTTTTATAATTCAATATGATTATGTGTCCCATGTCATTAAATATCATTAAAAAATGACTAACAAAGATACATACCTATCATATACTAAGTCCTTATCATCTGCCAGGCACTACAGTTAGCACTCTCCATAAGTTATTTCATCCTCACAAAAAGCCTGTGAGATGGTATCATAACACTCATCATACTGATGAACAACTGAGTGTTAAATATTTAGTTGTATTTAGGGTTGCAGGACAAATAATTACAATAGTAGTTTGTTTTTTTTTTTTAATTACAAAGTCAAGTACAGAAGTCTTTCAGGCAGAACTTCAGTGGGAACTCTCCTCAAATCAACAAGTGCATGTCTATGAAAAAAAATTTTAGTACAAAAACTAAATTAAAATAGGAATACAAATATATTTAAGGTAAAGTTGAAAATGTTGACATTGATATGACTAAAAAAGCAAGCCTCACATTTGACTACCATACAGAAGTGTAGAGAGGGGTAATTCAAACAACCTGTAGCAGCAGCACGAGCTTTCACAGAAAAAGCTCACAAAATCCCTTTCATAATTACAGGGTTGGAGCCTTCTCATCTGTGACCGTGTTTCTGAATGTCCTGGTTTACCCCTTGCTTTGTATTTTCCTGAGAGAAGAAGAAATCCCTTCGTGAACGGAACAATGCCCTTGGTGCCACGTGTTCTAAAGCTATCTATGCCTGCTGCTTGGTTTCAGGCCGTTGGGAATTATGCACACCTGTTAATGGGAGAAACAAGGCCCTCCAATCCGATCGTTTTATGCAGAAGCAAATTATCGGTAACCCTTAATCTCCATTGTGTGCCTTTCCTTGGCCTGCCATCCATAAGCATTCACATATTACAAGCCTATGAGGAGAAAACTTTTCCCCAAGACTTTGAAGGACCTCACTAGGAGACTCAGAAAAGACCTCTTAGAGACTCACAGAAAAGTCTCTAAGAGGATCACTGCAGGTAAAAGTCATTCTAAGGTGGTTCTTTCTTAGATCTCATTCATGGACGTTTACTTATTAAAGTCCCACAATACCTTTGCTGCAAGGTCACTTCACCTACAGGGCAAGGTCATGGTTTGAAACAACCCTGCGGAGTGTGTGATCACAGCGTTCCAAGCCACTTCCTTTCACCCTCACAAGAACCCTGTGAGGAAAGTACCACTGGTCACTCCTTTTCCGACATCACTGAAACTTGGAAATCTTCAAGAAACTGGAAAACATGCTAGTGGCTCAGCAGAGACACTGAAACAAGGACAGAGAATGGCTTCTTAATTTCCCTAAATTAACAAGACTGAAACCTTAGGGACTAAGTCATTTTAAAATCCTACGAAAATAGAATTTCCTGGGCTTCCCTGGTAGTTCAGTCAGTAAAGAATCTGCCTGCAGTGCAATAGACCTGGGTTTGATCCCTGGGTCAGGAAGATCCCCTAGAGAAGAAAATGGAAAACCACTCCAGCATCCTTGCCTGGAAAATTCCATGGACAGAGAAGCCTGGTGGACTGCAGTCCATGGGTTGCAGAGAGTTGGGCATGACTGAGCAACTGACCCTGAGAAACACAGAGAACATACTCCCTATTCTCTGTATTGTTGAGCCTTCTCCTCTGAAAAGGCTCACAAAGAAGATAGCCACAAATCTGACATTCAAGGCATTTAATTGTATTAAGTAAAAGTGTCAATAGAGTCATTTGTGAAATAAAAATACTTAACATTTAGTGGCTGTTTCCTTTTAAGAGGCACTGCCTAAGTGTGTTGCACACATTAACTTATTCAGTTCAGTCACTCAGTTGTGTCCAGCTCTTTGCGACCCCATGAACTGCAACACACCAGGCCTCCCTGTCCATCATCAACTCCCGGAGTCCACCCAAACCCATGTCCATTGAGTCAGTAATGCCAGCCAACCATCTCATCCTCTGTCGTCCCCTTCTCCCCCACTCAATCTTTCCCAGCATCAGGGTCTTTTCAAATGAGACAGCTCTTCGCATCAGGTGGCCAAAGTATTGGAGTTTGAGCTTCAACATCAGTCCTTCCAATGAATACCCAGGACTGATCTCCTTTAGGATGGACTGGTTGGATCTCCTTGCAGTCCAAGGGTCTCTCACATCAGGTGGCCAAAGTATTGGAGTTTCAGCTTCAGCATCAGTCCTTCCAATGAATATTCAGGACTGATTTCCTTTAAGACTGACAGGTTGGATCTCCTTGCAGGCCAAGGGACTCTCAAGAGTCTTCTCCAATACCACAGTTAACTTATTCAGTATCCACAATAATCACATAATGTACATTCTACCGTCATCCTCTTTTGGCAAATGAACAAATGAAGGCACACTTGCCCAATAACCTGCATAGCTAATTAAAGTCAGAGCCAGAATTTGAATCCAGGAAGCCTGGCTCTAGAACCCAGAATCTTAACTTTGAGGGTATAATGTCACCTAGAGTGGTTCAGGAGAAGGCAATGGTACCCAACTCCATGGTACTCTTGCCTGGAAAATCCCATGGATGGAGGAGCCTGGCAGGCTACAGTCCATGGGGTCGCTAAGAGTTGGATACGACTGAGCGACTTCACTTTCACTTTTAACTTTCATGCATTGAAGAAGGAAATGGCAACCCACTCCAGTGTTCTTGCCTGGAGAATCCCAGGGATGGGGAAGCCTGGTGGGCTGCCGTCTATGGGGTCGCAAAGAGTTGGACACGACTGAAGCGACTTAGCAGCAGCAGCAGCAGAGTGGGTCAAAACAGACTATTAAAGCTTCCTTTGCATTTCAATTAAGAATGAACTAAGGCCAAGTTTCTAAGCCACTCTCACTTGTCTTTATAAAATAAAATTTGAGAAGTAATTCATGGAGTCATGAGGATTCCATGAGTTAGTACACACATAACACTTATCACGGCACATAAGAAACACACCATAAATGTTGAATAATACTATTATTGGGCTTTTCTTTCCCCATATCTTTCTCTTTAATGCCTTTGATGTTGACATATATCCATTCATTCAGCTGACAAGCATAAAAAGCCTACCATGCGATAGGCTCCAAGGAAAGCAATGAAGAACGACAGATACCATCATGCTTCTCACAAATTAGCTGAGAAATCCAATTTATAAATCATGTACTATATCATATGGACGTGTTATATAGAAGACATACAGATGGCTAACAAACACATGAAAAGATGCTCAACGTCACTCATTATTAGAGAAATGCAAGTCAAAACCACAACGAGGTACCATTTCACATCAGTCAGAATGGCTACTATCCAAAAGTCTACAAGCAATAAATGCTGGAGAGGGTGTGGAGAAAAGGGAACCCTCTTACACTGTTGGTGGGAATGCAAACTAGTACAGCCACTATGGAGAACAGTGTGGAGATTCCTTAAAAAACTGGAAACAGAACTGCCTTATGACCCAGCAATCCCACTGCTGGGCATACACACCAAGGAAACCAGAATTGAAAGAGACACGTGTACCCCAATGTTCATCGCAGCACTGTTTATAATAGCCAGGACATGGAAGCAACCTAGATGTCCATCAGCAGATGAATGGATAAGAAAGCTGTGGTACATATACACAATGGAGTATTACTCAGCCATTAAAAAGAATACATTTGAATCAGTTCTAATGAGGTGGATGAAACTGGAGCCAATTATACAGAGTGAAGCAAGCCAGAAAGAAAAACACCAATACAGTATACTAACACATATATAAGGAATTTAGAAAGATGATAATGATAACCCTGTATGTAAGACAGCAAAAGAGACACAGATGTATAGAACAGTCTTTTGGACTCTGTGGGAGAGGGAGAGGGTGGGATGATTTGGGAAAATGGCATTGAAACATGTATAGTATCATATATGAAATGAATTGCCAGTCCAGGTTCAATGCAGGATACAGGATGCTTGGGGCTGGTGCACTGGGATGACCCAGAGGGATGGTACGGGGAGGGAGGAGGGAAGGGGGTTCAGGATGGGGAACACGTGTATATCTGTGGCGGATTCATGTTGATGTATGGCAAAACCAATACAATACTGTAAAGTAATTAACCTCCAATTAAAATAAATAAAATTAAATTTAAAAAACTATGTGAGCATAGTGGAGGTGTTATTTGAGTCATACCATGAGGCACCTTTCTATCAGGCAAGAAGGGGTAATGTAACAATCCATCAGAGCTAGAGCATAGAGGAATAAAATTATGTGCCCATAAGGAAAAAAGTTTTTTAGTGAAGGATAATTACTTTACTGAATTTTGCTGTTTTCTGTCAAACCTCAACATGAATCAGCCATAGGTGTATATATATCCCCTCCCTTTGGAACTCCTTCCCGTCTCCCTCCCCATCCTACCCCCTAGTCTATTAAAAGACAGCTGGAAAGGTTTAGTAAGAAGAAGTAAAAAGAGTGAAAGTAGTCACACAGAAAATGAGAAAAAGAAAGACAATGTTATGATAACGTAATGTATGGCTGCTGAACTGGAGACCAGTTGGAGAATAAGTTTCAAAACAAAACACTTTTGAAGCAGGTAGGAAACTAGGCCAGAGGTTTATAGATACAGCTGTATGCTATAACTCACTGATAAAGCAAAATCATTACAGCAAACACTGGTTCTTCTCCCTCAAAGCTTCTAGGGGATGAAGCAGTGCAAAAAGAGAATGGATGGATGGTCATAGATTAACTCAGGCAGGAACCTGAAGCCTTGAGAAAGAAGGTTAGTATTCCCTCTGGGCACCTAACCGCTGTGTCCACCTAACCTCAGGCTCTCTACTCTCTAGGATTCTTGCCTACCAACTTCCCATACAAAATGCTCCACAAATCTGACTTCAGACTTGAAACTGTCTTTAAAATGTTCTTATTTAAATGAAAATACTGTGTTAGTTTTATTTAGGAGTTTGTGTACTCCTTATAGTCATTTCTGATTTTTACTCTCTTACTTCTTACATTAACATTTTGGTTCACCTACTCACATTTGGCATAAGAAGTTTTGCTCAACTTCCTCTTACCAATCAGCTCTGGTTTCATCAAGGAAGAAGATTATAGTTAACTGTTAAACTCTTCAATACCTTTGAGTGTGATCGTCAAACTAGACATTTCTGCATCTACTGTAAGTTTAATATCCACCAACGTGTCTAACAGAATTTAACACACAGCCAGACATCAATAAAATTTGAAATCTGAATTAGGAAGCTCTAGAATATAACTCCTCAAACAGAAATCATCTCCTATACAATCAATACACATGTAACATTAAAAGGCAGCCTCTACGGAAAGAGATGTGGTAACTGAGATTAATTTAATTACAGTGCTTCAGATACATAATCTAATTTTAATACACTTAGGAGAAATCAGTCCTAAATCCTTCCTTGTACAAACAGGGGCTCTAACCAGTCTTAATCAAGGCTGATATAGGTAAAAAAGGCACAGCAATCCAACATCATGTGCTTCAAGTTCTTTGCTTTTGCACCTCCTAAAAGAATGCACTCCTCTGACATTTTTAAGTTGACCTCTTAAATTTTAATCATAAACCTAATGAAGAATTCCCAACATTATATATGTATATATTCTATTTTTTCTAGTTTTACTGAGATAAAATTGACAAAGAAAACTTGTATATTCAGGGTGTACACAATGATTTAATATACATATATATTGTGAGATGATTACCACAATCAAACTAATCAACATTTCTATCACCTCATAGAGTTATTTTCTTTTTTTGTGATAAGGAGATTTAAGATCTAGTTTCTGAGCAAATCCTAAGTACATAATACAGTCCTACCAACTATAGTCATCATACTGTGCATTAGCTCTCTAAAACTTATTTATCTTATAATTGGAAGTTTGTACCCTTTGATCAAGGTCTCACCATTTCCCCCACCTCTTGGCACCCACCATTTTATTCACTGGTTCTGTAAGTTCAACTTTTTGAGATTTCACACATAAATGATATCATACAGTATTGTCTTTCTGTGTCTGGATTATTTCACTTGGCATAACTTCCTCCAGGATCTTCATGTTGTCTCAAAAGGTAAGATTCCTTTCTTTTTAATGGTTGAATAACATTTATATTATTACATGCACATACATATACATATATATATATATGCCAACACTATTTTAAATATATTTTTGTTGCAACCCTGGTTACTGTAGATTTCACCCATTTATTTGTGAAATATGCTTACCAAACAATCTAGTTGCTAAGCATGTCCTCACTGTCAAATCAATAAACCAAATCAAACTAATTATCTTTCAGAAAAGCCTGACTTCATTTTTCATTTCAAATAAATGTGCTAATCTGCCTTCTCAGTAACCCCTCCCCCTCTCTATACACACAGAAATCAAGTTCAACTCTAAAAGAAATAAGTCATGGACATCTGTGGTGTATTTGGTACCAAGATAAAATAAGATCCTGTCCCGTCTAGGATTCTGACCAGAGCTCTGTTTGCTTTGCTATAGATTCTCACTCAGGAGCTAAGAATTGCCAAATGGTCCCTTTGTTTGGAGAGCCAGAGGTTTTTGCATCCGGAAGCAATCAACTACTGAAAGATTCACGGTGGGTGAAAAGCATGTGTGACTCCATGGCCAAGTAGGAGGAAAGCAATTTGTGAAGGGGAAGGTAGGAAAGGAGAACCAGCCAATCACAAGTGCTCTCAGACAACCAATTTCAGGAAGGCAGATACGTGCATTGAGCAACTAAATACCATTTAAACTACTTTTGCATGCAAAATCCCTAGAAAGTTTCCCTGAAATGCCAGGTGTATATATATCCCCTTCTGAAGACTACTAACCTAAGAACAGCTGCAGAGTGGAACTCAAAAGTGAAAGTCAGGCACACAAACTGAAAACTATCAGTCATAAAGTCCTAAGCAAAGAAGCAGAATCAAGATACTCGGCAACACAGTAAAAGCTCTAAGATACGTAGGTTCAACATAGGGAAGGCTGAGCTTGGACTTTGTAATCGTCATGCTCAGGGTTTGGATTCCAGCTCTACTCCTTAAGAGTACTGTGACTTTTAAATAAATGTCTTTTTCTTTTTGGATGACCTTTATTGAGATATCACTGAGTATATAACATTGTATAAGTGTAAGATATACAATATAAGGAATGACTATATGTATATATTATGAAATGATCACCACAGTGAGTAAACACAGCCATCAACTCACACAATTATGATTCTGTGTGAATTTGGTGAGAACTTTTAAAATCTACTCTCTCAGCAACTTTCAAATATACAATATGGCATTGTTAACTATAGTCACCGTGCTATATATTAGATTAGATTTTGTCTACTGAATTTAATAGTCCTAACAGTGTTTTAGTGGAGCCCTTAGAATTTCCTATTTAGAAGATCATGCTATCATCAAACAGAGACAATTTTACTTCTTCCTTTCCAATTCAGATGGCTTTTACCTCTTTTCTTGCCTTATGGCTCTGGCTAGGACTTGCAGTACTCTATTGAATAGAATGGTGAGAGTGGGCACCCCTGCCTTTTTGCTGATCTTATAGGAAAAGCTTTCAGTCTTTCCTCACTGAGTGTGACTTTTGACATATGCATATTAATAAGTGTGGTATATCACATTCATAAAATGAAAGGAAAAAACCATACGGTCATCTCAATACAGGAAACAAAAAGCACTGGACAAAATTCAACATCCACTCACAATAAGAACTCTCAACAACTGGATAAAAAAGGAACATACTTTCACAAAGCAGGACATATATGACAAGTCCTTCATCCCCTTAAGGCTCAGTTTCCTCGACTATAAAACAGGAGTGATGGTCATCGTGTCATGATGACGACTATGTTATAAATAACTGGGCTTCACTGAATCGTTGTGAGGGTTAGATGAGATAGCAAGAGACACCTAGTACAAAACCTGCCAAGTTGTAAACATTCAATCAATGCTAACAAACAGTAATTTAGACTGTGAGTAAGGGGACTGTTAACAAAATCAAGGCAACTCAGACAAAATGGAGACATTTTCAATTACAGGCCCACCCTCTGTCTCTAAAATTGACTTCCATGAATCTAACCCCAATCACAGCACAGTTTAAGAACATAAAAATCATCCTTTCTTACTATTGACCTAAGGGATAAACAGCACTAATAAGATTCTGCTATTTTTTAAGCTACTCTCAAATCTTTATCTGAATTTCAAATTGAGTTTAAGGTGTCCAGAGTCTAATAGTATATGATACAGTTAACAAAGGAAATGAACTCAAGAGAGCTTAGTTAAAAAACCCCTACAGGTGTGAAGAGAGAGTCTTTTGCAAACCAAAAGATTTGGAATTTAATTTGTGTGAGTATGGAGGGGACTTCCAGCCAGCCATCTGTCCGGGAAAGCTTAGAACAGATAAGAACTTAATTTGTCTGGAATGACCTAGGCTTAATTTCACAAACATTTTCACTTCTGAAATGAGCCTAGAGCTTCGCCTTTGAGTGGCCATCCAAAAAATAAAAAAAATTCCTAGACATGAAGAAATTAACTTCAATGACTCATAAAAAGTAAGGTATTACTAGACATCTGTTAATATTAAACAACATATGAACACATAATCGATGAATTGCCCCATAGATCAAGCTCATTCAAGACCACAAACAGTTAATTCTATTTCATTTTTTAAAACCTTCCTAGAAGTGGTTTGTTCTTTCATCTTTACCTCCCCACTTGCTAAGGTAAATCAGAGACCCAGGATGTAATTATATCAATTGCCTCTAAAAACAAAGACCAAATATTGAAAGAACAAAGAAGATACTGCACTGTCTCCAACGCTTTTGCAGAAGCAGACCCCAAAATCATGGCTTATGTTATTAGTGGACAAACTGTGAAACAGAGTGCATCAGTACATGCAGCAAACAGCAAGACAGCAGAGAGTCAAGGGGTCACCGCCCTACACCCATGAGACAATGTGTTACCTCATTCATCCTAAAGACTACTCTAGAAATAATACTACTTAATAAGAAAAGGCGCAACAATTTACTATATATAAACAATATAATCCTTCAAAGAATGTCAAAAATAAAAAGGCTATATTATCCAATAAGTTCTGGGATCTGGGAGAGACAATATACTGTGTGCTATGCTGTGCTGAGTTGCTCAGTCATGTCCAATTCTTTGCAACCCCATGGACTGGCTCTTGCAACCCCACTAGGCTCCTCTGTCCATGGGGATTCTCCAGGCAAGATACTGGAGTGGGTTGCCATGCCCTCCTCCAGGGGATTTTCCCAACCCAGGGATCAAACCCAGGTCTCCCACATTGCAGGTGGATTCTTTACCGTCTGAACCAACAGGGAAACCCAAGAATACTGGAGTGGGTAGCCTACTCCTTCTAAAGGGGACTTCCCAACCCAGGTATCGAACCAGGGTCTTCTGGACTGCAGGCGGAATTCTTTACCAGCTGAGCTACCAGCGAAGCCCGGTCAACCTATTCAGTTCAGTTCAGTTCAGTCGCTCAGTCGACTCCATGGATTGCAGTACGTCAGGCTTCCCTGTCCATCACCAACTCCTGGAGCTTGCTCAAACTAATGTCCATCGAATCGGTGATGCCATCCAACCAGCTCATCCTGTGTCATCCCCTTCTTCTTCTGCAACGTACTAATCTTTAGTAAATGATGACTTTCACATTAAAGATAGTATCAAGCAATGCTGTTTATCTAAACCCATTCAAGCTACCTCTTTGATCTCTTTCCATGAAAAGTTTTATTTCTAAAAATTCATTAATACTTATCTATGATTGAGATTGGTACCATATGGAGATAAATTTTATGAACCTTGGTAAGCTGAAGAATCTGATGGCACTGCTTTATTAAAAGGAAATTTCTATTACTGCATAATAGCAATTCAGAATTGGCATCCTAGTTAATTTTGTCACACCATAACTTAGAGAATGTTCAAGTGGGAGGGGACATGGGTAAGGCTATGGCTGATTCATGTTGGTGTCTGGTAGAAACCAACATAATACTGTAAAGCACTTATTCTCTTCAATTATAAATAAATAAAATAAAAAGAATAAAAATAGAGATCTATAAGCTGGTAATTAAAAAAAAAGATGTACAGCTTTCAAAACTATATCCTACAAATGAAATTTTTACTAAAGTATTAAATGCATTATCATTATAATGTTTGCTTTGGAAACTAGACTTAATTGTAAGAAAATCTGTGACGTCTTGTCTTTTCTGAGAAATTGGGTGGGTGATTAAATAAGTGGATTAGAGTGTGTACTATATTTTTTTGGTTCCATAAACTTTACTAACATTCAGTAATGAAATGTAGCATGAAAGAAAAAAAAGAATACTTGTAAAATCAGTAGCATGATTCAAATTCCTAAAAGACAGAAAAAATGATTATTGGCTATAAAAGCCAGAAGGAAATTTCAGGCTTATGACAAGATAAAAACAGGGGGAAAAAAATATTTTTTTGATATTTGAAAACATATCTAATCACCAGAGCTGCTCTCACAAATACCAGAGACAGAGACTTACTCACAGGCCACCTACCTAAAGTTGTTGTACCTGTCTTTTAAGATTGATTCTCTCAATACAAGGATGACTGTCTTTCCAATGTTTCTTTTGCAGCCTTATAGACTACAGAAATACCCACATAAGGAGAGTGAGAAGGACACACACACATCGTAAATCACAGAGGACAGGTCAGCTTCATGCTTAGTCAATTCATTCAACACCCTTTCCCAGTTCAAGGCAGCCTCACCTTCCCTGGGGAATTAACTGCCACGTAATCATCACTTGGATTATCAAGCTCTACTCTTTCACTCCCAGCTTTGTTAAGAAAACTGTTTTCCTCCCACTTTTTTCAAAAAGGAAAGTTGAGGGGTAGGGGGGAAATACAATGGTCACTACTATATCCTTCCCCTAGATTTTGTTAACAATTTGCCACGTCTGCTTATCTCTCCATACATACATCAACGTGGATGTTCTTTGGCTCATCCATTTGAAAGCTGCAGAAATCATAACTCACCCTAAAATCTCCAGCATGTGATTCTTAAGATTAACATCTTCTGTGTGGTCACAAATTATTACTCCACCCAAGAAAATAAACAATTATATAGTTTTATCTATTATACAGACTGTGTTCAGATTTCACCAGTGGGTGAAAGAACATTTTTTTTAACTTCCCCCTTCAACCTGGGTCCAGTCTAAGTTCATAGATCACAATTGGCAATTATGTCTCTTTAGCTTTATTTAGGCTAAAGAATAGTTTCTCTCTGTTTCTCTTTCTCAGACACATCAATCCACCCACCCAGCCACACCCACAACCACACACACACACACACACACACGCACAGAGTGTGCTCTTTTATGACAATGACATTTTGAAAAGTTCCAGAAAACTCTTATTTCATGTCATGTATTTTGAACTTAACTATTTTCCTCTTCAGGCATTTACCTTGTTTTTCTATCCGCTGTGTTTCCTAAAATACTGACTTTGGTATAGGGTTGATTAGAGTCAAGTTAAACATTTTTGAGAGAATATTTCACAATGGTGATGTTCTATCATCCATCTATACTTATATGGGGGATTTCTGTTTTATGGTAGGGCTTTGCTTTTTGATTTCCTCTGTTCTCCTCCTTACCCTACTACCCTTTTTGAATACCACTATGGACTACAATTACTTTGCCGACTAAAGTCTGTCTAGTCAAGGCTATGGTTTTTCCTGCGGTCATGTGTGGAGGTGAGAGTTGGACTGTGAAGAAGGCTGAGCGCTGAAGAATTGATGCTTTTGAACTGTGCTGTTGGAGAAGACTCTTGAGAGTCCCTCGGACTGCAAGGACATCCAACCAGTCCATTCTGAAGGAGATCAGCCCTGAGATTTCTTTGGAAGGAAGGATGGTAAAGCTGAAACTCCAGTACTTTGGCCACCTCATGCGAAGAGTTGACTCATTGGAAAAGACTCTGATGCTGGGAGGGATTGGGGGCAGGAGGAGAAGGGCACAACAGAGGATGAGATGGCTGGATGGCATCACTGACTTGATGGCCGTGAGTCTGAGTGAAGTCCAGGAGTTGGTGATGGACAGGGAGGCCTGGCGTGCTGTGATTCATGGGGTCGCAAGGAGTCGGACACGACTCAGCGACTGAACTGAACTGATGGACTATAAAAATAATAATGTGTGCATGCCCAGTCATATCTGACTCTTTGTGACCCCATGGAATATAGGCGTAAATGATGATGCTGTTAAAGTGCTGCACTAAGTATGCCAATAAATTTGGAAAACTCAGCAGTGGCCACAAGACTAGAAAAGGTCAATTTCCATTCCAATCCCAAAGAAAAGCAATACCAAAGAATGTTCAAACTATCTCACAATTGCACTCATCTCACATGCTATCAAAGTAATGGTCAAAATTCTCCAACTGAGGCTTCAACAGTACATGAACTGAGAACTTCCAGATGTTCAAAATGGATTTAGAAAAGGCAGAAGAACCAGAGATAAAATTGCCAACATCCTCTGGATCATAGAAAAAGCAAGAAAATTCCAGAAAAACATCTGCTTCACTGACTACACTAAAGCCTTTGACTGTGTGGATCACAACGAACTGTGGACAATTCTTCAAGATATGGGAACATCTGATCATTTTACCTGCTTCGTGAGAAATCTGTATGCAGGTCAAGAAGCAACAGTTAGAACTGTACATGGAACAACAGACTGGTCCCAGATCGGGAAAGGAGAATGTCAGAGCTGTATATTGTCACCCTGCTTATTTAACTTGTATGCAGAGTACATCATGTGAAATGTCAGGCTGGATGAAGCTCAAGCTGGAATCAAGAATGCAGAGAGAAATATTAACCACCAGATATGCAGATGACACCACCCTTATGGCAGAAAGCAAACAGGAACTAAAGAGCCTCCTGATGAAAGTGAAAGAGGAGAGTGAACACGCTGGCTTAAAACTCAACATTCAAAAAACGAAGATCATGGCATCTGGTCCCATCACTTCAAGGCAAATAGATGGGGAAACAGTGGAAACAGTGACTGACAGACTTTATTTTCTTGGGCTCCAAGATCACTGCTGATGGTAACTGCAGCCATGAAATTAAAAGATGCTTGCTCCTTGGAAGAAAAGCTATAATCAACCTAGAAAGCACATTAAAAGGCAGAGATATTACCTTGCCGACAAAGGTCCATTTGGTCAAAGCTATGGTTTTTCCAGTAACAATATATGGATGGGAGAGTTGGACCATAAAGGAAGCTGAGTGCCGAAGAATTGATGCTCTTGAACTGTGGTGTTGGAGAAGACTGCAAGGAGATCAAACCAGTCAATTCTAAAGGAAATCAACTCTGAATATTCACTGGAAGGAACAATGATGAAGCTGAAGCTCCAATACTCTGGCCATCTGATGAAAAGAGCTGACTCTGTGGAAGACCCTGATGCTGGGAGAGACTGAAGGCAGGAGAAGGGAGTGACAGAGGATGAGATGGTTGGATGGCATCACTGACACGATGAACATGAGTTTGAGCAAGCTTCAGGAGTTGGTGATGGATAGGAAAGCCTGGTGTGCTGCAGTCCATAGGGTCGCAAAGAGTTGGACACAACTAAGTGACTGAACTGAACTAGACTGTAGCCTGCCAGGCTCCTCTGTTCCCGGTATTTCTCAGGCAAGAATACTGGAGCGGGTTGCCATTTTCTCCTCCAGGGGCTACGGACTAATAGACTGTTAACTGTTCTAAATGCTACAATCAGACTTCTTATTCTTTCTTAAAACTCAAATTGTCCCAAATTTGACAATTAGCAAGTTCTTTAAGCTGCTGCTTTTTTAAAATCTGAGTCTTAATACAGTATGATTAAAGTCACCTTTTTTTTTTTAAGGTTATTTCTCTACTGAAGAAAATCACCTACTCATTCATATAAATTATTTCAAAAATTTCTCTTAAGTATTAACCATGTGCCAGATGCCTTTTTAAGTGTTGGGGATACATTAAAGAACAACAGAGTCCCTACTACATGGGTCTTACGTTATTATTTATGAAGACAAAAACAGAAAGAAAAATAACTATGTAATATATCAGATGGGGGTAAGTGCTTAGGAGAAAAATAAAGCAGTGTATGGGATGAAAAATGAGAGAGAGTTGGTATTTAGCGTAGAGAGAAGCCCCTCCAAAGAAATAACATGAGGCAGAGACTCAGATGAATTTGACTGAGTAGCTTGTAGCATCTGGAGGTTGAGAAAGCCCAGCCCTGGGAACAGAGCAAGGGGCCTGCTTGGAATGTTTGAAGATCAGCACGAAGGCGGTGTGGCTGGAGTCCAGTAAGCTGGGGGTAGTTGCAGGATGTAAGATCAGAAAAGAATGAATCCTGACATTCATCATATACTCCGTGTATAACTATGATTTGTTTTTGCTTTGTATTTGATTTTGTATTTTTGTATTTGATTTTGATTTGTATTTTTCCCCTCCTTGGACCACACAGCATGTGGGATCTTAGTTCCCCAACCAGGCTCCCCCACTGCAGCAAAACCAGAGTCTTAACCACTGGACCGCCAGAGAAGTCCCTTGTTTTGCATTTTATCATAATGATACAATTTTTCAAGCTGGAGACTGAGCATGGTTCTTAGAGTGGGTTTAAAAAAATATGAACATGTCCTAACCCCAGGAACTTGTGAAACCCACCTTATTTGGAAGAAAGATATTTGCAGATGTAAAGAGGTTAAGGATCAGGAGATGAGCTCCGACTGGAATTACCTGGGTCAGCCCTAAATCTAGTGACAACTGTCCTTACAAGAGGCAGAAGAAAAGAAGGCAGAGAGAAGCGAAGGCCATATGAAGGTGGAGACAGAGACTGCAGTCACGCACCCACAAGCCGAGGACACCTCCCGCACGCTCCTTTAGAGAAATCGACAAACTGATTCTAAGATGTATACAAGGAAAGGCAAAGGGCCTAAACAATTTTTATAAAGCATGAACTTGGAGAACACACACTATCTGATGCCAACACCTACTACAAAGTTAGAGCAACCAAGACAGTACACAGTACACTGTTGACATAAAGACAGATATATATACCAAACGAACAGCACAGCCCAAAAACAGACTCTTGTATACGGTCAAGTGGCTTTTCACAAAGGTGTTGCACTGGAGTGAACAGCGTGGCCCCGAAACTCACGGCCACCCAGAACCTCAGAACGTGACCTTATTTGGAAGCAGGGTCTTTGCAGATGTCATTAGTTAGGATGCAGTCATGCTGGATTAGGTGGGCCCTAAATCCAGTGATTGGGGTCCTTATAAGAACATACAGAGAAGACACAGGCCTATGGGAAGAAAGCCACATGGCAACACAGGCAGACGGGAGAATTGCGGAGCCAAAAATGCCATCAATTTCTGGGAGCACCAGAAGCTAGGAAGAGTCAAGAAAGGGTTTCTCAATACAATGTTTCGAGAAAGCCCTGCCAAACCTTGATTTCAGACTGCTGCCTCCAAAACTATGAGGAAAGACATCTTTCCTTTAAGTTATCGAATTTGTATTGATTTGTTAAGGCAGCCCTAGGAAACTAATACAGTTTTAGTTTGCTGTTGTTGTTTGGTTGGTTGGTTTTTATTGAGGTAAAATGAACAAAACACAAAGTTTGTTTGAACATGAGTTTTATAATCAGACTGGCCTGGGTTCCCCTGCTTCATCGATCACTACGCTTTCCAGAGAATGAAGCACGTGGTTCTTCTCTCTAGTCACGTCTGACTCTTTGCAACCCCACAGACTAGAGCCCACCAGGCTCCTACGCCCAGGTGATTTCCTAAGCAAGACTACTGCAGTGGGTTGCCATTTCCTTCTCCAGGGATCTTCCCAACCCAGGGATCAAGCTGTATTGGCAGGCAGATTCTTTACCACTGAGCCACCTGGGAAAGCCAACCGCATAGGATGACTTGCTTCTAATTAGCCTGCCCACAGCTTCCCCACACAAACAGTCTCCCATCAAGGCACACCTGAACCTTCCTTTCCGCTATCAAGGTTTCCCACTCCCCTATTTGCCTTTGAATCCCCGACAGATACAAGCATGGCTGATTCCCTTGTTACAGCAAGCACTAAATGAATAGCCATTGGTTGGTCTCATTTGCTTGGTCTTCATTTACTTCCGCAACTAGGATAAATGGAGTCGAGGTCCTCATTTTATTTTTGTGGTGTTTCTGCTCCGTATCTTAAAAATCCCTTCTTCTAAGACAGTATGATATATTGCGGGGTGGGGATGGTGGGGGGGGGGGAGGTGGCAGTAGGGGAGGGGCGAGGCGGGGGGGCAGCTGCTTTGGAACCAGAGAGCCCTGGGTTTCAGGATCTGACTCCTCTAGCTATGATCTTATGGAAGTTCTATAATTTCTTTGAACATCAGTTTCCTTGCCAATGTTCCCGACTGAGGGAACAGGAACCACCTACTGCTAACTGCCCTAAAAAGAGATGATGAACGCAAAGAGGAACAGTGCCTGGCACAGAATAAGTCCTCAATGAAGTTAGCTGCTTTGATTAGGCTACAGTTTTCAGCACTGAAACACCGAACTCTGTGATTCAATAACCTGCTGTTACAGTTGGTAGTTATTTTTTGTTTCTAAGTTATGTTATTAGCAATATGGTGCCAAGCCCCTCATATTAGAAAGCTAAGGACAGTATGGATGTGATGCTCTGACTGCAAGTGACAGAAAACCACCAAAACCAGCTCGTGCAGAACCCCACACACAGATCTAAAGTACAGCTAGGATTGACAAGGACTGAACTGAAATTAATAAGCAGTAATTCAAGAAACCAGCTTACTACTCTCCCAGGAAATGCTCGGTTTGATCACCTCACTTCTCTTTTAACTGGTTTCTTCCGTTAACTCAGCCTATACATGGCCCTTAAAAATAGCCACTCCATGACGGTAACAATCTATAACTTGATAGGGATTTGGGTTTAAACACGTGTACATACATCTTTCGGGCTTCCCTGGCAGCTCAAATGGTAAAGAATCTGCCTGCAGTGGAGGAGACCCAGGTTCAATTCCTGGGTCGGGAAGATCCCCTGGAGAAGGGCATGGCCACCCACTCCGGTATCCTTGCCTGGAGAATTCTGCGAACAGAGAAGCCTGGCAGGTACAATCCACGGGGCTCACAAAGAGTCGGGCACAGCTCAGCGACTAACTTTCTTTCACATGTATATACATTTGTCAACACTCATCTAATGATACACTTAACATATACACATTTCACTGTAAGTTTGAATCTCTTTTCCTATCTCTTTCATCAAACTGTGACATGTCAAAGACAAAAAGGAAATCATATGCAATTCTAAATCCCCAACAATAGTACAATGCCTAGCACGTAGCCAAATCCCAACAAATGTTTCATTATTAAACAAAGGAAGACAAACTTAAGAAAATGAGGAATTTTACTTACTGGAATTCATCCTGAAATGTGTGTTGAAAGTCCTCATTTTGATTAGTAATTACATTCTAATTAATATAAACAGATTTAAATTTTACTTATTATAAAGAGAAGTATATTTATAAGCAAACAATTAAGTGACAATTATGGGGCAAACTGCTCTGGCTACATGACACTACCGCCACCTAGTGGAAATAAATGAACATTACCATGACTGCAAACTCCTTAAAGAAGAAAATTTCCAACTGAGTTGGGGGACTATGACCAAACACATTTCAATCACATTAACCAGGCACCTGCTAGGTTCTGGAAATTATGCCAGGTTCCACAAGGACAGGCAAAGATCATGACTGTTTTGATCACTGCTGTATCACTAGAGTCAAGAAGAGTGACAATATACTTTGTTCATGCACGCTCAGTTGCTTCAGTCGTATCCAACATTTTGCAACCCTATGGACTGTAGCCCGCCAGGCTCATCTGTCCATGGGATTCCCCAGGCAAGAATACTGGAGTGGGTTGCCATGCTCTCCTCCAGGGGATCTTTCCGACCCAAGGATAGAACCCAGGTCTCCTGCAGTTCTTACACTGCAGCCGGATTCTGTACCCCTGAGCCGCCAGGGGAGCCCTAATATAATGGGGTTGCACAGAGTCGGACACGACTGAAGCGACTCAGCAGCAGCAGCAGCAGCTTTCAGTAAACATCTGTAAGCTGACAACTAGATTCTACGGATTAAAAGAAGACTGAGACATGATCTTCAGTAAAGGCATTCAGCCATCCAAAGCCAACAGAATTTTATCCAGGCCACGGAATATTACTCAACATGCATAGGTGCACATACACACACACACAGACGCAACTATCAAGCCATCAAGCCACTGAAAAGACATAAAGGAACCTTAAATATATGTTATACTAAGTAAAAGAAGCTAGTCAGAAAAGGCTACATATATGATTCCAACTATATTACATTCTGAAAAGGGCAAAGCTATAGAGATAGCAAAAAAAAAAAATCAGTGGCCACAAGGGGTTGGGAGAAGGGAGAGATTGACAGGCAGAGCACAGGATTTTTAGGGCAGCAAAACTACTCCATGTGGTATCTTATTAGTGGATACATGCAGTTATACATTTGTCAAAACCCATGGAATGTTCAACCCTAATGTAAACTATGGACTCCAGATGATAATGATGTGTCAGCATGAGTTCATCAGTGATAACAAGTGTACCACTCTGGCGGGAGATGTTGACAGTGGGGGAGCCCGTGCATGTGTGCGGTAGGAGGTATATGGGGGCTCTGTACATTCCACCCAACTTTGCTATGAATCTAAAACTGCTCTTATAAATAGTCTGCTTCTAAAAAACAATATGATTTTTACCCTGATGTTCAAATAAGCAAACCCACATCTAATGAGTACATCAAAACTATGCTATTGGTTTTAAACACCTAAGTAAATGCTCAGTAAATGTTATTTCCTCACCTCTACGGTGATGGTTTGTTCGCTAAGTCATGTCCAACTCTTGCGACCCCATGGACTGTAGCCTGCCGGGCTTCTCTGTCCATAGGATTCTCCAGGCAAGAACTGGAGTGGGTTGCCATTTCCTTCTCTAGGGGATCTTCCCCACCCAGGAATCAAACCTGAGTCTCCTGCATAGCAGGCAGCTTCTTTACCAACTGAGCTACAAGGAACAGTCCTCATCTCTGTGACGCAGCCCTAATTCCACATCCCAAGCAGCCGCCATTAAGCAGCTATAAACAAGCCACTGGGTCTTCATCTGTAAAATTAAGACAACTAGACGAAATCTCTCAGTTCCCTTCCTAATATAACATTTTTTAAATTTTAAATGAAGAAATAATACAAGTTAAATTTTTCTAGGGTATAGAGAAAGAAGCTGCATAGTAGCCTGCACCAAGCTCCTCCATCCATGGGATTTTCAAGGTAAGAGTACTGGAGTGGGTTGCCATTTCCTTCTCCAGGGAATCCTCCCAACCCAGGGATCGAACCCAGGTCTCTCACATTGTAGACAGACGCTTTACTGTCTGAGCCAGCAGGGAAGTCCAGGGAAAGAAGGAAAACTGTCAAATAATTACAGCATCACACTGACACCAAAATCTGACAAATAACATAATAAAAACTACTGCAAAAACTCTAAAAGTGATGCCCAAAAGAACTCAGGGATACGTTAAATGAAAGATATGCTATGAGCACAAAATGTTCAATCTAGGAGTAGAAGGATTATTAAATATTAAGTGTACCCATATAAATAATAACCACACAAATAGGTCAGAAAACAAAAGTCAATGGCCATGGCGGTATATGTCACACATGTTTATGAAGAATCACAAAACCACTTCCGATTTTTAACCCTTGGCAAAACAGCAATAGATGGCTTTTTCCTTAACATAACTGAAAAATGCAAAATGTTATGGTGGTGGTGGTGGTGGAGCAGCTTCCCAGGTGGCGCCAGTGGTAAAGAGTCCACCTGCCAATGCAGGAGAATCAGGTTCAATCCCTGGGTTAGGGAGATCCCCTAGAGGAGGAAACGGCAACCCACTGCAGTATTCTTGCCTGGAGAATTCAACGGACAGAAGAGCCTGGTTACAGTTCATGGGGCCGCGAAGAGTCAGACACAGCTGAGCAACCAAGCACACGCCAGCAGCAGGGGAGCCCGTGGATGGGATCCGAAGTGATCTTTCAGCACATTGCCAGCAAACCTCAACTGCGTGCACAACAGTCCACACTCTTATCACCCAACTAAGCACCAAATCTCGAAACAAGGAGAGGGGGAGGGAATCTGATGGAACCGTAACCATAGGTCTTCCCATTGGCTCCTCTTCCATGAAAGACCTTGGTGAAGGCCGTTAATGCCGAGATGAAGGCAGTTGCTTCAGACCAGCTGGCTCACATTAGAGCCTACGTGAGTACACTGTTCACAGGGCAAAAAGGGAAATCCTGAACGAGTATATAGAAATACACTCCCCGAAAAACAAGGGTCATTTCAATATGAAATCAGCTGACGAGAGAACCTGGGATTCTAAGACAGACACACAATCATTAAGAAACCGTCATGCACTGAGATGGTGAAGATGCTTTCATTGTCAAGGATCCCCCCTTAACTCATCAATCAGCTAAGCAACCAATCAATAATTTAGGGGGTTCCTACTATGTGCACAGCTCTGCAGCAGTTATAATAAAATGTAAGATAACGGTTCCATCAAGACAAATACCTATTTCACGGTTGGGGAGACAGAATAAACACAGGAAGAGAACAAAACAAGAGATGGATAAGGCAACCTAATTCTCTGCTTTCTCCTAGACGTCTTAGGAATAAGCACACAAGAAGCAGTCAATCAGAACAGTTTCCTTCCTCTAACTTTCAGAAGCTGAAAGGATTGCAAGCTTTTTAAACAGACACAGGTAAATAATCTACCACAATGGTAATGGTAATAACTGATCAGAGATTCTTGAAAACATACTAACACCTTAAAGAAATCTCAGTAATGTCTATTCTCCCACTGAACAAGGCATATTAACTAATTAATCACAATTATATTCCCAAGCCACTATGCTAGGCACCAACTGAATGAACCAAAATTAAATAGATGAAAATATTTGAAGAAATCTTATATAAAGCCTGTTACAGGACTGGAAGCAAGTTCTGAGAGCAGCTCATTCTGAAATTCTTGAGTTTGTAACCGAAAATAAGTACATGTAGCTACATAGTCACCTCTGCTTATACTGCTAGGATAAAAACTGGTGATGAGATTGAATCAACGTCCTCCCATCCCTAAGATAACCCAGCCTTGATGAAGCACAGGTGATGGCTCACTTTAATTCAACAAATATGTACTTGAGTTTTCATACTCTGCTCAGTGCCTGAAATGTGAAGCTGAATAAAATGTGGACTCGGTTTACTGTGATTTTAAATAAATATACAGTCAAGTCCAAGTCCTTGATCTAAAAGAGCTCATGTTACAGAGTTCTTTGTCTTTGCCGGTGGTAAAAGAAAATGGCATGCCTTTAAAAAGTAAGGTTCCTTGAAACAATCCTCTTTTCCCAATCATTAAGTGCCTAACCAAGAGGCTACAAAGCTGGAACATCACTACAATGTACTTGTAATGAGTGATTGGAATGTGAATTAGAAATAAAACTGCATATCTCTAAAACTATAATGCTGTACTGGTTCAATGTAAAACTATGACATCCTACATCAAGAAGTTTTATTTACACAAAATCTATTCCAAAAAAACAAGATATAAACAGCTAATATTTCATGGCCCCATTACCAAGTGTAAAGAGGTTTTCAAGTAAGAAATGTGTACTGTTGAAAGCTTTGGGAACACTGAGCCTCTACATCCTCTGGAAAAGGCAGATACAGCCTTGAGGCAAAAATGCTAGGAAGTGATAGAATGCCTTCTTTACAATTTGCAGTTAGGTTATTACCCATGATAAATTGATAACCATTCATTAACTTTGAGAGCAATAGACAACTGACAGGCTATTTCATGCCTCAAAGAATTTATGGCAAAAATGACAGGTGACTTAGAATTCAGAAAATAAAATGGATTCTTGGAAATTGTTACTTTCATGCAGCCTTCTTTTAAATAAACTTGGAAGCAGGTATAGTTATTTGCTACTGATAAGAATTAAAGGTCATGATTTTCTACATCAATGACCAAAGGATTAATGTTTATCATTTGTATCAGTCTGTCAATCAACAATATATAAACATGAATCCAGCATTTACGGTATCAGGAGATAGACTATTCACCGTGGGTCATAAAAGGGAAGAATTACACAAAACTCACATTAATAACTTAATTAAAACAGGGTACAATTAAGATTTAGGAATTATGTTTACAGATTCTCCTTGGCTGGCACTTCCTTGCCACCTACCTCTAAGTTACAGCTATCCTAAGTTGCTTTAGTCATGTCCCCCTCTTTGCAGCCCTATGGACTATAGCACACCAGGCTCTCCTGTCCATGGGATTATCCAGGCAAAAGTACTGGAGCAAGTGGCCCTTTCCTACTCCAGAGGATCTTTTCCACCCAGGGACTAAAGCAGCATCTCTTAAGTCTCCGGCATTGGCAGGCTGGCTCTATCACTAGAGCCACCTGGGAAGCCCATCAATTCAGTTCAGTTGCTCAGTCGTGTCTGACTCATTGATCCCATGGACTGCAGCATGCCAGGCCTCCCTGTCCAACAGTAGCTCTTGGGAGTCTACTCAAAGTCATGTCCACTGGGTCGGTGATGCCATCCAACCATCTCATCCTCTGTTGTCCCTTCTCCTCCGCCTTCAATCTTTCCCAGCATCAGAGTCTTCTCAAATGAGTCAGTTCTTCGCATCAGGTGGCCAAAGGATTGGAGTTTCAGCTTCAGCATCAGTCCTTCCAATGAATATTCAGGACTGATTTCCTTTAGGATGGATTGGTTTAATCTCCTTGCAGTCCAAGGGACTCTCAGGAGTCTTCTCCAACACCACAGTTCAAAAGCATCAATTCTTCAGCGCTCAGCTTTCTTTATAGTCCAACTCTCACATCCATACATGACTACTGGAAAAACCATAGCTTTGACTAGACAGACCTTTGTTGACAAAGTAATGTCTCTGCTTTTCAATAAGCTAAGTTGGTCATAACTTTTCTTCCAAGGATCAAGAGTTTTTTAATTTTGTGGTTGCAGTCACCATCTGCAGTTATTCTGGAGACCGAAAAAATAAAGTCTGACACTCTTTCCACTGTTTCCCCATCTATTTGCCATGAAGTGATGGCACCAGATGCCATGTTCTTAGTTTTTTGAATGTTGAGTTTTAAACCAACTTTTTCACTCTCCTCTTTCACTTTCATCAAGAGGCTCTTCAGTTCTTCTTCTATAGGTGGTGTCATCTGCATATCTGAGGTTGTTATTTCTCCCAGCAATCTTGATTCCAGCTTGTGCTTCATCCAGCCCAGTGTTTCACATGATGTACTCTGTATAGAAGATAAATAAGCAGGGTGACAATATACAGCCTTGACGTACTCCTTTCCCTATTTTGAACCAGTCCATTGTTCCATGTCCACTTCTAACTATTGCTTCTTGACTTGCATACAGATTTCTCAGGAGGCAGGTCAGGTGGTCTGGTATTCCCATCTCTTGCAGAATTTTCCAGTTTGTTGTGATCCACACAGTCAAAGGCTTTGGCATAGTCAATAAAACAGAAGTAGATGTTTTTCTGGAACTCTCTTGCTTTTTCAACGATCCAGTGGATATTGGCAATTCGACCTCTGGTTCCTCCGCTTTTTCTAAATCCAGCTTGAACATCTTGAAGTTCATGGTTTACATACCATTGATCTAGTCCCTGGCTTGGAGAATTTTGAGCATTACTTTGCTAGCATGTAAGATGAGTGCAATTATGCAGTAGTTTGAGCATTCTTTCCCATTAACTTTCTTTGGGATTGGAATGAAAACTGACCTTTTCCAGTCCTGTGGCCACTGCTGAGTTTTCCAAATTTGCTAGCAATACTGAGTGCAGCACTTTCACAGCATCATCTTTTAGATCTGAAATAGCTCAACTGGAATTCCATCACCTCCACTAGCTTTGTTTGTAGTGATGCTTCCTAAGGCCCACTTGACTTCACATTCCAGGATGTCTGGCTCTAGGTGAGTGATCACACCACCATGAATATCTGGGCTGTGGAGATCTTTTTTGTATAGTTCTTCTGTGTATTCTTGCCACCTCTTCTTAATATCTTCTGCTTCTGTTAGGTCCATACCATTTCTGTCCTATACTGTGCCCATCTTTGCATGAAAAGTTCCTTTGGTATCTCTAATTTTCTTGAAGAGATCTCTAGTGTTTCCCATCCTATTGTTTTCCTCTATTTCTTTGCACTGATCCCTGAGGAAGGCTTTCTTATCTCTCCTTGCTATTCTTTGGAAGTCTGCATTCAAATGGGTATATCTTTCTGCGGGGAGCCAGGGTGAGGAATTCCACCCGTGACAAGGTCATGCAGCAGAGCTCTGATGGCAAGGCTAATCAGACCTCAGGTTTTCCCCCTGGAATTTCCTGAGCATCCACCCCCAAAAATAAGAATCTGCCTGCTTTTCCACTCTTCTGACATTCTCTGGAAAAAGTCAATTCAAGGCTTTAGTCTTCTGCATTTGAAAGAGTGTTTCAATCCAAAAACCCCTCTGATGGCTTTCTGGCCTGCCTGCAGGACTCGTACAGCTGCGCATGTGATTGTTTGAGGCCTCCTGACTGCAGGAGGCACAGGAAGCTTAAAACATCCTAGGAATGCAGGGGCTTCCGAGGAGTCAAAATCATTAGAATAAGACTGATTAAAGGTTTCATTTGTTGAGCCAATACTTGCTGCCAAATTTTCATATCCTTTATTTTTAGATATAGTTGGTATATAGAAAAACAAGTAGTAGACCTGGTATTAGCAACATTAGATCTTTGAGTTAAGTACCTTCTTTGTTATAACCCACTGCACCTTTGTTCTATAGAGATGTAACTTTAACGCTTTAAGGAGATGCAGATTAAAGAAAAACACTTCCCGGGAAACAAAATTAACATTCATTAAGGAAGAGAGCCAAAAGTGTTAACAAGCCTCTTGGCCAGAAGATAATGCAAATCACCTGAGACCTTTTTGTATACAAAAAGATATACAGAAAGAGTCTGGGCTGCTAAGGCTACGTAATTTTGTATTACCCATTGATCTCTATGTATAATCAAAAGTATAAAAGGCCTTGAAGGACAATAGAAGGAGAGCCAGTTGCTGGACTGGTTTCCCCCGTGTCTCCTCTTTACTCTAATTTCAAGCTGATCCCTTGGAACGTGGAGGCTCACTATGTCTACTTACTTGTCCCGGCTTTTAAGATCCGTAAGAGAGAGAGCCCAAGGCGGGGTACTCTCCGATATTCAAACGGGCGCCGGCAGCCTAACGTAGATGGTGCAAGCTCCTTGTCTGGAGCTTTATTGGTTTTCCACGTAACCCAAGTTAATCAGCCTCTTCTCTCCACTTAATCTTCCTACTACACTATTGTTTCTCAATCTAATCTTATATTAATAAACAAGTCTTTCCACACCAACGCCGTCCACCCTTCGAATTCCCTGGATCCACTGGGGCTGGACCCCGGCATCTTTCCTTTTCTCCTTTGCCTTTTTCTTCTCTTCTTTTCATAGCTGTTTGTAAGGCCTCCTCAGACAACCATTTGGCCTTTTTGCATTTCTTTTTCTTGGGGATGGTCTTGATCCCTGTCCTGTACAATGTCATGAACCTCAGTCCATAGTTCTTCAGGCACTCTGTCTATCAGATCTAGTCCTTGAATCTATTTGTCACTTTCACTGTACAGTCATAAGGGATTTGATTTAGGTCATACCTGAATGGTCTAGTGGTTTTCCCTACTTTCTTCAATTTAAGTCTGAATTTGGCAATAAGGAGTTTATGATCTGAGCCACAGTCAGCCCGGTATTGTTTTTTTCTGACTGTATAGAGTTTCTCCATCTTTGGTTGCAAAGAATCTAATCAATCTGATTTCAGTATTGACCATCTGGTGATGTCCATGTGTAGAGTCTTCTCTTGTGTTGTTGGAAGAGGGTGTTTGCTATGACCAGTGCATTCTCTTGGCAAAACTCTATTAGCCTTTGCTCTGTTCATTCTGTATTCCAAGGCCAAATTTGCCTGTTACTCCAGGTATTTCTTGACTTCCTATTTGTGCATTCCAGTCCTCTATAATGAAAAGGACATCCTTTCTGGGAGTTAGTTCTAGAAGGTCTTGTAGGTCTTCATAGAACCATTCGACTTCAGCTTCTTCAGCATTATTGGTCAGGGCATAGACTTGGATTACTGTAGTGTTGAATGGTTTGCCTTGGAAACAGAGATCAGTCTGCCATTTTTGAGAATGCATCCAAGTACTGCATTTCGGACTCTCTTGTTGACTGTGATGGCTACTCCATTTCTTCTAAAGGATTCTTGCCCACAGTAGATATAATAATCATCTTATTTAAATTCACCCATTCCAGTCCATTTTAGTTCACTGATTCCTCAAATGTTGATGTTCACTCCTGCCATCTCCTGTTTGACCACTTCCAATTTGCCTTGATTCATGGACCTAACATTACAGGTTCCTATGCAATACTGCTCTTTACAGAATCGGACTTTACTTCCATCCTCAGTCACATCCACAACTGGGTGTTGTTTTTTCTTTGTCTCCGTCTCTTCATTCTTTCTGGAGTTCGTCCTCCACTGATCTCCTGTAGCATATTGGGCACCTACCGACCTAGGGAGTTCATCTTTTAGTGTCCTATCTTTTTGCCTTTTCATACTGTTCAGGGGGTTCTCAAGGCAAGAATACTGAAGTGGTTTGCCATTCCCTTCTCCAGTGGACCATGTTTTGTAAGAACTCTCCACCTTGACCCATCCATCTTGGGTGGCCCTACAGGGCATGGCTCATAGCTTCATGATGATCTCATAGGAAGCCCTTGGTATTTCTGAATCAGGGGTTTTGTCTAATTGTATTTTCTTCTAATTCTCTCTGTTCCCAAACTGATCAAGGCATCAGCTGTCACCTGCACTCCACAATTTCCAGGATTAAAGTGACTAACAACCTTGGCTGCACATTAGCATGACCTCAGTAGCTTTTAAAACAGCAAGCTGGGTCCCCATCCCACATTAATTAAATCAGAATCTCTATAAGAAGCACCAGGTCACAGTTTGTTGTTGTTTAGTTTCCCTAGCAGGCAGTCAAGGTCCAGACCTACTGCTCTTCTAGATCCATCACATCAACCTTCCTGATGAGCCTCACCTGAGTATCCCACAGACCCCCTCAAACTTCTCTCCTATCTGACATGTGCTTCCACCAGCACTAAGCTAGAACGGATTTTCTTCTCTTCTTCCTTAACTGACCCCAGGAGCATTAGGTGCTCCTTCCTCCAAGCTTCCACAGAATTCTGTCCATGGCCCCATGAGAGCATCTATCACCATGTACTGGAACTGTGCATATTCCCATCATCCCCGTAAGACTGGATTTTCTTTTTTCATTTTTGTATCCCAAGCATCCACAAATGGGTGGTTCCAGAGGGTGAGTGATAGCCGAAAAGACTAACCAAACTTTTACAATCACTTCTAAGAAGTAGCTGCAAGGCTGGAAAACAAGAGAAATAGCTAAGGGATGGTTAACCATGAAAACACAGGACGATAGTCATGCAGGAGGACACAGAAGGGAGGGGATGGTGCACCTGAGCCTCCAGCCCATACACTGAGTAGACTAGGCTGATTAAGTGATCCTGTGCTGGAGCTAACCATCCTGCGGAGTCTATCCCCCCAGCGTATATCAAATATAAGTGCTTTTCACCCTCATAGCTATAGCCCTTAGGTGGATGGAGTCTTCCGCGTCTTTGCCTGGACTTCTAAAACAACTTCACAATTCATGCTCATACTGTACTGCCCATTCCTTGCCACCCCAAGCTTAGACCCACCACAGAGTAACCTTTAAAAAAAGAAAATCTCCTCCCATTACTCCTGCACTGGAAATTCTCATGTAGCTCTGAGACTGAAGTCCGGATTCTCTGCCATAACCTGTAAGGCCTTCCTCGAGCTGGCTGTAACCAAGCTCTTCCACTCTTCTCCTTCCTTGTACCAATGCAACATGTAGCAATGCTACATTCACACCTGACCAGCTCACAACCTCGTTCCTGTACACAAGCTGTTCTTACAGTAAAAATGTCAACCCACTACCCACCCATCTTCAACTTTCACAGATCCTGAAAAAAAAAAAAAAAAAATCAGCTCAGCTGTTACCTCTACAGTGAAGCTACAACAGGTGAACACACTCATTACGTACTGATTCTAAACGTTCTTCTAAAGGCCCTACTATGTGACAGACATTGGTATAAACATTCCTTTGGTACCGTGTTCAAACTTGAGTTATGACAGTTATAATGATGTATTAATAATAACACTTGTGATTTTATCTTCTTCATCTGTTTATACATTTCTTGAAGGTAAGAACTGTAATTTCTGGTCCAGCTCTCTTGTTTTTCTTTCTTGGGTCCAAGAGGAGGCCGGCATGCCAGGCTATGCGTAGTAAAGAGCCTCTCCTTGAGGTCAGCTCATAACTGTGGGGGGTCCTGGATAAGGCTTCGAGGACTGACACTAGCCTGAGCCCACATGTAGAATATAAATAGTGAAAGTGAAGAGAGGTGAAATAAGATCTTCATCCCACATGAAAAGGATAGAGGTGAAACAGACAAATGGGGCAAGCAGAGATGAAACGGAGGTACGGGAAAATTGAAGATTAATTTTTGACCTAACATCATGAACAAAGCTCATCAATGCATCACTTCACTGGAACAGGGCCATAACCTTCAAGGGGCAAAATGATTCTAAATACATTGTATTAATCTCTGTAACCATCCTACAGCCTAACCTAGTAATAGGATGGATGCTGCAAAAATATGCTGAATTAATTAACACTTTTGCAAGCAGTAATTATATATGCATACATGTATACAGTGTGTCTTCATATGACCCAGAAGGCAAGACGAAGACATTAGAAACACTAATTTTACAGCAGGATGTCAGAGCAGCTGTAATCTAAAAGCAGTGACTTGCGATTACTAACATCTATCACACAGCACATATCAAAAGTCTAATTTATTCTAACATATACAAGTCATACTTAATTTTTAAAAAAGGCTGGACCGAAATATAAAAGAAGGAGCTTTGGACATAAATTAGCATGTGGACCGAGCACCACAGCAAACCATTCTGCAGTAAAACAAAAAAACTGAAGCAGTGAAGCAGAAAGAAACACAGATGAAACAATGCAGAACAGGCCTGGGATCGTGAAGCCTTTCCAGCCCTAGTTTCAATCCCTTTCCAGGTTGTGAGATGAACCTCTGCCTTTCAGTTCTATAAGACACCCTGAATCCTTTTAGTGTATGCGTCTTTGCTTAAGCTAGCTCGAACTGGTCTCTGTTACCTAAAAACAAGACATCTTAAGTAAATATTCACACCACAAGTGCTTTGCCTCTGCTACCTTGATTACATCCAAAAACTTCATTGCCAGAAACATCTACCCCTTTTATAAATCCTGTTTCATTTCTTACTCATCTTTCCAACCTCCAATGGACTCAGTTAGCATCTAATGCGCACCTACTTCATGCCAGCCACTGCTAGCACCTGGCAACAGAATGACGAGGAAGCCAAGGACCCTGCACTCAAATTCATAATCTAGCGAAGTACTTATATCAAATGTGAGTCTAGATCAGTTAGTGGGTTCCTAGAGGTACTTTTCAAAATTTTGAAATATGTGAAAATAAAAGTAGAAATAAGAATAAGGTTAAACATTGCTTTCTATAACTTTCTCTCAGCTACACATGTGTTCGCAATGGATAGCTATAAAATATGTATTTCTAACTAAGTCATGAACAAAGAGTTTGAAAAATACCAGTGGATCAGTATTTCTTAATAACCTCAACAAATACCAGACAGAAGTTGTGCCTCAGAGAATCCATTAGTGCTTAAATAAATAAAAAATAATTTTAATTGGTGTATCCTTAGTTTGTATTTATTTTACATGCTTGAAAACAGTTACTGGTTTGCCTCAACTACATTAAACAGTCCTCCTTGTTTAGTTTTAATTAGCTAAGCAAATCCTTTTCTCTTTGACTTAAACAGTACAAAGAAAAGTTCAAATCAGCATGTCAGAATTATTATAAACTCTTAATTACCTGAGTATAACTTTAGTAAATTTCTGCCTTACTTACAATGAATGCTGACTGGGAGAAACACAATCATCACCAGGGTAACTACTGCGCTATAAGAGATGAAAAGTTAGCCTAGAAAAAGACGACCATGAGGCAGAAGATACCAGAGTTCAAATGTTACTAAAAGCCCACAATGACTCTAAATGGTCTAACGTAATTTCTGGAAAACAGTAACTGAAGAGAATGTAAGAAGACTACATCAAATGACACTTGGGTATACCCTGGCATTTTGTGTATTTTCCACATTATCTTAAACCTAAAAATCTGATTGCATTTCAAGAAAAATGATCTCAAACACATTTACTCTCTAAAGACTTCCACTCGTTATCAACTAGCAGGAGTTATGATACCCTTGATTAGTCAACAAGAATCTTTCCTGAACACCCAGCACATGCTGCTCTAGGAATTATGCAGAACAACATAAATAACGTGGAATGCCATGAAATATTGATACTTTAAAACTCATCATAGTCAGTCTCCCAAGATAATAGAAATAAAAGCAAAAATAAACACATGGGGGACTTCCCTGGTGGTCCAGTAGTTAAGAATCTGCATTGCAATGCAGGGGACAGGAGCTCAATCCCTGGTTAGGGAAGATTCCACGTGCCCTGGAGCAACTAAGCCCACGCACCACAACTCCTGAGCCTGCATACTCTAGGGCCATGGTGCAGGACAAGAGATGCTCGTGAGCCACAGCTAGAGAGAAGCCTGCGTGCCACAACAGAGACCCAGTGCAGCCAAATTCACAAGAAAATTAAAATGCTTTTGCACAACAAAGGAAACTAAAAACAAAAAGATGACCTATGGAATAACAGAAAATACTTGCAAGTGATGTGACTGACAAGGGCTTAATTTCCAAAATACACAAACAGCTCATACAATTCAACAACCAAAAAACGAAGAACCCAATCAAAAAACAGGCAGGAGACTTAAATGGACAGCCCTTCAAAGAAAACACACAAATGGCCAGTAGACACATGAAAAGAAGCTTATCATCCCTAATTATTAGAGAAATGCAAGCCAAAACTACCATGAGCTACACCACCTCATACCAGTCAGAATGGTCATCATTAAAAAGTCTACAAATAACAAATGCTGGAGAGGGTATGGAGAAAGGGAACCCTCTTGCATGTTGGTGGAAATGTAAGTTGGTCAGTCATCATGAAAAACAAGAAGGATGCTCCTCAAAAAAACTAAAAGTAGAATTGCCACATGATCCAGCAATTCCACTCCTGGGCATATACATAGACAAAACTGTAATGCAAAAAGATAAATGCACCCCTGTGCTCACAGCACCACTATTCACAGTAGCCAGGACATAGAGACAACCTAAATGTCCATTTACAGCTGAACAGATAAAGAAGATGGGGTGTGTGTGTGTGTGTGTGTGTGTGTGTGTGTGGTGCAATATTACTCAGCCCTTAAAAAGAATGAAATAATGCCATTTGTAGCAACATGGATGGACCCAGAGATTATCATACTGAACGAAATGTCATAAAGAAAAATTCTACATGATATCACCTAAATATGGAATCTAAAACATGATACAAATAAACATATCTACAAAACAGAAACAGACACACATATATAGAGAAGAGACTTGAGGTTGCCAAAGGGAAGGAAAGGACTGGGAGTTTGGGATTATCAGAAGCAAACTATTATGTATAGGACAGACAGGCAACCAGGTTCAACTCTATAGCATAGTGAACCATAATCAATGTCCTATGATAAACCATAATGGAAAAGAATATGAAAATATATACATATGTATAAGGGTATATAAGTGGCGTATACATATGTATACACCAAAGCCTTTGACTGTGCGGATCACAACAAACTGTGGAAACTTCTTCAAGACATGGGAATATCAGACCACCTGACCTGCCTCCTGAGAAATCTGTATGCAGGTCAAGAAGCAACAGTTAGAACTGGACATGGAACAACAGACTGGTTCCAAATTGGAAAATGAGTACATCAAGGCTACACATTGTCACCCTGCCTATTTAACTTCTATGCAGAGTACATCATAAGAAATGCCAGGCTGGATGAAGCACAAGCTGGAATCAAGATTGCTGGGAGAAATAACAATAATGTCAGATATGCAGATGACACCACCCTTATGGCAGGAAGTGAAGGGGAACTGAAGAGCCTCTTGATGAAAGTGAAAGAGAAGAGTGAAACAGTTGGCTTAAAACTCAACATTCAGAAAACAACGATCATGGTACCCGATCCCATCGCTATTTCCCCATGGCACGTAGATGGGGAAACAATGGAAACAGTGACAGACTTTATTTGGGGGGGTTCAAAAATCACTGCAGATGGTGACTGCAGTCATGAAATTAAAAGATACTTGCTCCTTAGAAGAAAAGCTATGACCAACCTAGACATATTAAAAAGCAGAGACATTACTTTGCCAACAAAGGTCCATCTAGTCAAATCTATGGTTATTCCAGTAGCATGCATGGATGTGAGAGTTGGACTATAAAGAAAGCTGAGCACTGAAGAATTGATGATTTTGAACTGTGGTATTGGAGAAGACTCTTGAGAGTCCCTTGGACTGCAAGGAGATCAGACCAGTCAATCCTAAAGGAAATCAGTCCTGAATATTCATTGGAAGGACTGATGCTGAAGCTGAAACTCCATTACTCAGGCCACCTGATGCGAAGAATGGACTCATTGGAAAAGACCCTGATGCTGGGAAAGATTGAAGGCAGGAGGAGAAGGGGACGACAGAGGATGAGACGGTTGGATGGCATCACCAACTCAATGGACCTGAGTCTGGGCAAGCTCCAGGAGTTGGTAATGGACAAGGAAGCCTGGCGTGCAGCAGTCCATGGGGTTGCAAAGAGTCAGACGCGACTGAGCGACTTCACTTTCTTTCTTTCTTTCTTTCTTTCTTTCTTTCTTTCTTTCTTTCTTGCTGTACAGCAGAAATTAATACAACATTATAAATCAATTATACTTCAACAAAATGTTTTTTAACATTCATCATAAAAACTTAGGACAATTTTAATGGCAGAAAGTGATCATGTCACAAGCATGTTTCTATAGAAAAACAAAAGCCTGTCATACAAAGCACTGCAGTCTATTTCCATGCTCTTTTGAACATATGTCATTGTGTGCTCTGTTGCTCAGTCATGTCCAACTCTTTTCAGCCCCGTGGACGTTAGCTGGCTGGGCTCCTCTGTCCATGGCATTTTCCAGGCAAGAATACCGGGGTGTGTTGCCATTCCCTACTCCAGGGGACCTTCCCAACCTGGGGATCAAACCAGCATCTCCTGCCCTGGCAGGTGGATTCTTCACCATTAGTGTCTTCTGGGAAGCATATTTATTCATTAATTTTTCCAAGAAGTAGTATGTAATTGAAAGTTAAGAAAAATGTATGGAAAAAAATGACAATTGAGAAAATATCCACACAAAAACATTTTTTTCTGACACAGTGAAAGTACTATTATTTGATTTTTGCTGTGGCACACACTTCTTGGCTCCCAGAACACTCATGTTCATTATCATTTATTCTAAACTGATTGTACATCTGTCTAATTCTAAGGACATAACGATAAAGGTACTCACTGTTTAGAAAAGAAACAAACACATAAGCCTAACTGTAATTTAATTTGGAAAGTGTAACAGAGTGGGGAACCTAATGCAGTGAGAGATGGTAGGCAGAGCAAGGAAGGGTTTCATTCCATGAAGGAGGTAAATCTTAAAACAGAGGGTAGAAGGTAGCCAAGTTGGATGGAGGGGTGGGCGGGGCAGGGAGGTGGGGGTAGACAAGTGTGCATGCGTGTGTGTGTGTGTGTGTGTGTGTGTGTGTGTGTGTGTTGTGTATAGATATGGGGAGAAGCCTGGAATTTTGAGTAAAGCCCTGGAGAGACGAATCAGCTTGCTGGGTATGGTGGGGGACAGGAGAATTGACTTCAGCTAATCCAGTCTGGCTGAAACAAGTTCGGGGCAGAGACAATCAGGAGATGAGCCCAGAGTTGAGAGGACGATCAGGACTGCAGGACTAAAGAAACACATGAGGAGTTTAGACTTGTTGTTCAGTCGCTAACTCATGTCTGATTCTGCAACCCCATGGACTTCAGCATGCCAGGCTTCCCTGTCCTTCACTATCTCCTGGAGTTTGCTCAAATTAATGTCCACTGAGTGGGACTTAATGTTATAGGAAATCAGGATCCAAAGAAATTTCAGATAACTTATTCTGGTGGCTAACAGGGGGCGGACTGGTGAATAAGAAGTCAGGAGGTAGTAAAAACCATCTTTAAGAGGCTGTGTCAGGGATGACATTCAAGTGAAATAACAGAGGTCTAAACTCTGACATTGGTAGTAGGTATGGAAAGAAGGAGAATTCAAGCAAAATTTAGTAATACATACCATAAAGATAGCTGGACTTGATTAGAACGAGAAGAAAGAAAAGGAAAATGGTAAGAAATGGCTCAAGATGGAGGTGGGGGAGTGGGGAAGAATAAAGGCATGGAGGGATTTTAAGCCCTAAATTAAGAACAACAGCTACCTATCAGTAGAGCAGGAATGCAGTGGGGGAAGGAGAGGGTGGGTCAAATCAACAGTCAACAGTGACTTGTACACACCACCTAATGTGTAAAGCAGCTAGCTAGTTGGAAGCTGCTGTACAGCACAGGGAACTCAGCTCCGCGCTCTGTGATGACCTAGACAGTGCGATGGACACGGGGGAAGAAGGCTCAAGAGGGAGCGGAGACATGGAAACATACAGCTCATTCACTTCTTTGTACAGCAGGAACCAACACAACATTGTAAAGCAGTTACACTCCAATAAACAAAAAAGAACAACAGCTAGAAGGGGAATAAAAATAGATACAAGGCAACAAATTAGCAATCTACTACAGTAGTTTATATGAGAGGTTATGGCATGATGGTTTCAACTAGGGTGAAGCCAGTAGAGACACTGAGATAAACATCTATTTAAGAAACATTTCCAAAAAATTAAAAAGTTAAAAAAAGAAATATTTCATTGCTAAAACCAGCAGGATTCACTGGTTATCAGGACTGATGTGGTAGAGAGAAAGAGAGAGAATGTCAAAGATCCCTCCCAAGGCAACACAAGGGCAAAAATGGTGGTAACAATAATTGAGATAAAGTGGAGGAAAGATGATTTAAGAAGACTGAGAACACAGTATTTTAAACATGTTCACCTCTGAGATATCTAGGACGAAATATCAAGCAGGCAGCTGAATATACAGATCTCTCAAAAGAGAGGCCTCTTGACACTAAAACTATAATTTGGGGAACTGCTAGTCTATAATTAATTGCAACGATACCCGAGATCACCAGAGGATAAGGAAGAATGTGTCCTGAAAAGATGGCCTGGGAACAGGTGCTGAAAAGATCTAAAATCTTAACTTTAGATACTAGGGGCAGGGAGGACCTACGCATGAAACTGAAGTGGAGTCTTCCATCGTAAACACAGCTTTTGAGAACTGTGCTTGTGAAAAAGAGAAGATAATACAGGAAGTAGCCTTGAGAGACAAGAGGCTAAGGTAGAGGGGTGCCACTTTATTTGGGATGGAAGGCAAGGTAACACGTTTAAGTGCTTGAAAGGAGGAGTCAGTAAAGAGAGAAAGATTAACAACACAAGAGAAAAATGATATTCAATAGTATAAATCCCCACAAGGCTAGAAAATGGGCTATTCCACATGGGGGAAACAGCTCCTCCTCTCCCGGATGGTTTCTGGTTAAACTAAAGTTTGTGTGGCTTTAGGTGGTAGTTGAAGAAGCAGTCCACCAGATTTTCAGTTTTTCCAGCCCACTGGTTATGGTTAACCTGGACTTAGCACTAACATATTGTCGTGTGGGGCCTTTTTTCCCCGCAGAGATTGGGAATGTTTATTTATTGTAAGTAAGGTCTTACTTGGTCCAGTATGTTAAAGCAAAGAAAGAATGATGATAGATTTGTTATAGACTCTTTCATTAGCTTGATTTGAGGGATTTGAGACTGTCATTTGATGTATCTTCCTGCTTTAGGAACCAAATTCCCCAAAAGTGAGAAGCACGAAATGCAGGAATAAATTAAATAAAATGAAAAGCTCTCAGCTAAACCTCTTATTTATGCTTTCCAGATGCTACTATCCTTCAAGATGGTAATAAGGAGAAGATGGGAAACTGCCCTCAATAACAACCAAAAAAGGGTAATTACATGAGGTGAATGATATGTTGACTAACCTTACTGTGGTAAACATTTTGCAAAATACACATGTATCATTACATTGCACATTTTAAACTTTCACAATATTCAACTATATATTAATACAGCTGGAGGAACGGAAATGACCAAATACCAGTTGATGGATTCCTGTCAAAATATGTCTCATCAAACCCAACAGAGATAGCAGGAGTCAGTGTTCTACCAAATAATTTGGATCTTCTCTCCAACAATGTGACTTGCTTCAGGAAAAGTGGACTAATTCACAAACCTGGTAAGTAATGCACCTGTAGGAACTTGACACTGCCATCCCTCTGAAGATGACCAAAATATGATAGCATCTACTTTCGGAATTGTGTCAAATACCCTGCTAATAACTCTTGCTCTGGCACAGGGATTCAGTGCTGATACTAAAATATAAATTAATGGAAGAAGTTCTAGAGTTTGGAAGAGATATTGGAAGGACATCTGTCACTAAAACACTGGGAATCAATGTATATCATTCCTTTATTTAGGCCAAGAGACGCACAATGTTTGACAAACTAGAGTTTTCATACAATGTAAGATGGCTTCTCTTTACCTTGACAAGAAACACCCAACATGCCTTGTTAAAAATTTATACATTGTTAAAATCACTCTTTTGATATACAATTCTATAATTTTTTTTAATGCATAGAAAGAAAAGCTCTATCATTCCCCAAATTCTCTTGGGGTGCTTCTTTGTACTTAATCCCTCTCTCCATCCCTTACCCCTGCCAAATGGCTTGTTGAGAGACTGTGCTACCCCCCACTGCCATAGTCCACAACCACAGTCATCTGCCTTTCTTCATTAAGTCACTACACATGGCAGCCTTTCCATCCTAAACCCAGCACCCACTAGCCCATTGAGTACCTCCACAGTCCATCACTAGAGCAAAGGGGAACTTGTGGAATCCGGGATGGCAAGTATAAAACAAGCCATGAAGAACCAGGAGTACTGTCACATTTGGCCGATCTCTTTGGCCACCCACTGGAGCGGCCTCTGCTGCTGGCCATCTGCTCTCCACTGTCACCACCTCCATTATCAAGCACACCTCCCAAGCAGGTGAAGTCTTACCAACTACTTCTTTAATCTGGGTCTTTTTCCTCTTCCCACAATTTCCCTTGGTGGAAAAAGCCCTAAATATTATAAATTTCACTACCTCATAGTCTAGACGTGGTTGTTAGGATATCAAAAGAAGCTAAAGGACAGATGCAAGCTGTTATATATAGGATGGATAAAAAGCAAGGTCCTACAGTATAGCATAGGGAACTATATTCAATATCCTGTGATAAACCATAAAAGAAAGAATGTGAAAAAGAATACATATATGTGTAACTGAATCACATATTTTTTGCTGTACAGAAGAAATTAACATTGTAAACCAAACTATACCTCAATAACATGTTTAAAAATAAAATAATTTTTTGTTAAAAAATGAAGCTAAAGGAATTCATAAAAATGGCTGATCCAAGGAGGCAGAATATACTAGGCAAACCTAAAACAGTCTGTTGCACCAGAGAAAAAAATATGTGTTCAAAAAATATGGAGGAAGATCAAAAATACAGGAGCCAGATTTAAGGGGCTCTTTTAGTCAAATCTGTGATAACTTCAACGTCTAAGCAAAAAGAACAATAATGGATTGTAACTCACTGAATAAAATCAGCTTTTTTATTTTTTGAACCTATCATACTGATATCAACAGATAATAAGTAATTGAGAAGCGGGAGCTCTTCCTTTGAAGAGAATAAACACTTAAAAGTATGGAGGGAGTAAAGGAGTTTAAAAATCGTTATTTTACAACCGTCACAGTAAATTTTGGTTCCAGCAGGAACCAATCATAAAGAGGTGCTAAACATATGGAGAAAAAAAAAGATGAGGATTAGACGTTTCCATGGTCTCAAAGTATCTTCCCCACCAACTGGCTTACGAGGTCCAAGGGGGACAATCGTAACTACTTACCCCAGGCAGTACCTTGACCGGGTGATGAAAATGTTATCAGTGAGGAGCACAGGGACACTGCGTGCCTCCCAGCACGAGACCCTGAGGACACAGCAGCGTTTATGTCGCCCTCTGGTTGCTGCTGCTGCTGCTAAGCCACTTCAGGGCGCACCATGAGGAAACACCAGACAGACCGTTTTAGGAACACACTAAAAAACAACCACCCTGCCTTATTCCAAAATATTAACGTCATAAAAATATTAATGTCGTAAGACTAAGAAAAGCTGAGGGATATTCCAGGTTAAAGAAAACTACCAAGCAATAACAACCACATGCAGTTCTAGCCTGGATCTTGAATGGGAAGGGGAAAAACACACAAAGGACATTATTAGAACAATCGACAAAACTGGCAATATGGACTAAAGATACAAGTATTGTTTGAATGTTAAGTTTTCTTGATTTGATTGAGTGTACAGTGGTGATAGAAGAGAATATTGCTGTTCTTAAGAAAGACACAATAAAGTATTAAGTAAAAGGGACATTACGTGTGCAGCATACTCTCAAAAAATAGTGTGTGCCAGTGTGTGTGTGAGAGTGTGAGTAGAGATAGAGGAAAAAACAAATATGATAAACCTAATCTGGTCCCATCACTTCATGGGAAATAGATGGGGAAACAGTGGAAACAGTGTCAGACTTTACTTTTGGGGGCTCCAAAATCACTGCAGATGGTGATTGCAGCCATGAAATTAAAAGACACTTACTCCTTGGAAAGTTATGACCAACCTAGATAGCATATTGAAAAGCAGAGACATTACTTTGCCAACAAAGGTCCGTCTAGTCACGGCTATGGTTTTTCCTGTGGTCATGTATGGATGCGAGAGTTGGACTGTGAAGAAAGCTGAGTGCTGAAGAATTGATGCTTTTGAACTGTGGTGTTGGAGAAGACTCTTGAGAGTCCCTTGGACTGCAAGGAGATCCAACCAGTTCATCCTAAAGGAGATCAGTCCTGGGTGTTCTTTGGAAGGAATGATGCTAAAGCTGAAACTCCAGTACTTTGGCCACCTCATGCGAAGAGCTGATTCATTGGAAAAGACTCTGATGCTGGGAGGGATTGAGGGCAGGAGGAGAAGGGGATGACAGAGGATGAGATGGCTGGATGGCATCACTGACTCGATGGACGTGAGTTTGAGTGACCTCCGGGAGCTGGTGAGGGACAGGGAGGCCTGGCGTGCTGCGATTCATGGGGTCCCAAAGAGTTGGACACAACTGAGCGACTGAACTGAACTGAATGTAGCAAAGAGTTAAAATCTGCTAAACTTGGATAACAGACATGTGAGTCTACTGTACTATTTCTTCACTCTTCTATAATATTAAAATTATTCCAAAATAAAGCTTTTTGAGTGGTTTAACCAATTTAAAAGCATATTTGAAACTAAGAATGCATTCACACTTTGTCTTTCATTTCAGCCATAATTAGCAAACTAATAAAATATAACTTCCGATGGAAACGATCTTTATATCTGTGACATAAAGCATAGATAAATATTTTATGAGAGGATTAAAGCTTCAGCTAGCATAGAAATTATGCACTGGTACTCAGCTTATTGTTTCACTTGGATTTCATCTGGGGCTCATCAGGGGTCCCCTGAGTAAGATTAAAACACTTTATCTCTTATCTATAAATAGATTATTACATTTGGATATAAAAGAAGTTCTATAAAAATGGAGGAAGACAGCTCATAAAGTCAACTAGGTTAAGAACTGCACAGGCACCAAATTTGGCTCCTAATCTCATTAGCCTTTAAAAGCTAGTTAGCAGGAAGCCCAATTCAAATACAGTGGAGAACATTCAGACCTATCTTGGGAAATAAAAACTTAAGTTGTTACTTATGAAGTCTTATGCTATGGATGATTCTATAAAAATATGTAAGCACTGAACTAAAATGCCTGATCTTAGTTTTCCAATGATTCCGATGCTCTTTAAGTAATAAAAAAAAATGGGAAGAATATAAACTAAAGATTAATTACCCAGCACAAGCCACGGGAGCCTCAGAAAAACACACACAACACAGTTCTACAAACCCACTCATCTAACACTCAAACGGAAGCGCCATGTGTAATTACAAGAATCAGAGGCTTTCAACCATATGAAAAAGAACTCAGAACAGTGACAGGCAGCCCTTTCTGCAATTTAATGAGTGGATACTTCTCCACAATTGAAGCACGTTTTCTTCTGTCTTTAAATTTTTAATCAAAGTAATATATAGCATATGGTTAAAAAAAACTGAAGGAGGACCAAGGGCTCCGTTCTCCTGTTCCTAAAGGCAATCATATTTAACCATTTCATTTTAGGGGTTTTCCTGCAGTTACTCTCAGTTTTCTAAATAATTCATTTTTTCCAATATTTCTTCATTTATCACCTCGGAGAAGGCAATGGCACCCCACTACAGTACTCTTGCCTGGAATATCCCATGGACGGAAGAGCCTGGTTGGCTGCAGTCCATGGGGTCGCTAAGAGTCAGACAGGACTGAGCGACTTCGCTTTCACTTTTCACTTTCATGCATCGGGGAAGGAAATGGCAACCACTCCAGTGTTTATTGCCTGGAGAATCCCAGGGACAGGGGAGCCTAGTGGGCTATGGTCTATGGGGTCGCACAGAGTCAGACACGACTGAAGCGACTTGCAGCAGCAGCTTAACTTATCACCTACAGGTATCTGTGAGATACATCTGATAGGACTGATGCTTTAGTTAACTTACACTTGCCATAAACACCCTCTCTATTCCTCTCGATGTATATCACTATTTTCGGTTTGTTACTTTTTAGATATTCTACCAATTTCTTTTTTGTTCTATCAAATACAAAATACTTTGATGACTCCTTCACAAAACAAGACTATCAGAACCTGTACCCATTCTTCTCCATCTCCTCCCAACTTCCCTCAGCTCTGCTTTATTTTTGTCCTACATTGTTAAGATTTAAAATTCACATTCCAGGGACTTCCTTGGCTAAGTGGCTGGACTCCATGCTTCCAACGCAGGGGCCCTGGGTCCTATCCTTGGTCAGAGAATTAGATTCTGCATAAAGGAAACTAAGACCTGGTGCAGCCAAATAAATAAATATTTTTTTTAATAAAATAAAATTCACATTCCATTATATAGCCATAATTTTATGCGTCTTTTATGCATTGTCTGTAGCAGTGGTTCTTAAACTGCAATGTGAACCAGAATCACCTGGAGAACTTGTTAAAACACAAGACTTGGACTTCACCTGGTGAGTTTCTGATTCTTCAGATCTGAGATGTCACCTGAATCTCCACAGTACTAACAAGTTCCCAGGGATGCTTCTGGTCCAGGGACTCAACTCTGAAGACCACTGGTCTAAAGGATAATTCTAAAGGTAAAAACCAATAAAGGACATTGCTCAACAAAGGGTCAAAGTGTACGTTAAGATTACACTTGTCTCACTGTGTCTCACTGTGCACACTGTTCACCGAATCCATGGTAGACAAGACAAGACATGAGCTAAGAAGAAGCTGGAAGAAAATGCGAGGAGCCATAGGAATTGCAGACATGTTTAGTCTCTGCTGGCTGGCACAACAGCTTTTAGCAGCAGCCATAACATAACCTAACAGCAGGCACCCACAAGGGCTTTCCAGGTGGAGCTTACATATGCTTACAGAACAGAAAGCTGCCCGTGGCCAAGCGAGTACCTCATGACGTGCATGGACAGCGCTATAAGTGATCTCAGCTATTACGTAATCATTTACAAAACGTGGGGCAAGGGAACTTGGCCATGCCATGTTGGCTCATTTGCTCTTTCCCTACCCATTTCATTCTCTATGCTTATAAGGTCATGACCCTTTTGCTACTAGAAAAAGAATGCTCCTAATGCCACAATACAATACCCTTCCTGGCTACTGCCAGTTGCTCCAAAGCATACCAAGTTTTAATTTGATTCATATTTAGATCAGAATTTATTACATTATTTCCCCCTTTGGAATTTGCTTTCCTTTATGTTTTTTGGGCACTTTTTACTCACCTTATCTATAGCTTAGAGTAGAAAACAAATGGCCTTCTCTTCTACTTTGAACCAAATGCATATTATAAGCAGTCATCCTGACATTTCCCTGCCCTACAGGTAGTCTCCTGGAGCTGAGGCTAGAGGTGGGAACTGAAGACATACATTTGAGAATCATCAATTTACAGGCCATGTTTTAAGAGACAGTCAGTCAATCCTAAAGGAAATCAACCTGAATATTCATTGGAAGGACTGATGCTGAAGCTGAAGCTCCCGATACTTTGACCACCTGATGCAAAGAGCTGACTCACTGGAAAAGACCCTTATACTGGGAAAGATTTGGGGCAGGAGGAGAAGAGGGCGACATTGGATGAGATGGTTGGATAGCATCACCGACTCAACAGACATGAGTTTGAGCAAACTCTAGGATAGCAAAGGACAGGGAAGCCTGGAGAACTGCAGTCCATGGGGTTGCAAAGAGTGGAACACAACTTAGCATATGAACAACAAATCTGCCTCAGGCTTATAAACTTGGGTGTAAACTTGGTAATAGATCTGGCTCAGGCTTCCCCAGTGGCTCAGTAGCCAAGAACCCACCTCCAATGCAGGAGACGCAAGAGTCGTGGGTTCAGGTTCAATCCCTGGGTTGGGAAGATCCCCTGGAGGATGGCATGGCAACCCACCTGTGTTCATGCCTGGAAAATCCCATGGACAGAGGACCTGGCGGGCTACAATCCATGCGGTTGAAAGAGTCGGATATGACTGATCACGCGCGCACACACACACACACACACACACACACACACACACAAACTTGGTGATAGATTATCTCAGGTTCACCTTTAGTATCACAAAATGACAAAGAACACTTGCAGACTGAATATAAAAATTTACTGCTTATTGACTCCCAGCTGTCCTTAACCCCAAAGGAGAAGAAAGTGAGATTCCTGGTTAGAAGGAATGCCCCACAATCTCACTAAGCTGTAAAGCCTATACAAAAAGGAGGAAAGCAGGCCACCATCTCAGCAACCTGTCAGTCACCTATGACACTGACTCCTTGAGCCTCTTCTGGTCAGATGAGAAACAGCTCTTCTACACAGTGAGGAGGTCTTAGCGGGTGAGCACATTCCCAGGTGCTCCAAAAAAATCCTCAGGATTTCCAGCTGCCAACAAGTGTGTCCAAAAGCTTCCCTCTCTATCCCCCACACCAACATACACACTCATCTAAAGTTCAAACTAACACTTAGAAAACCAAAAGCAAACTGCTCACAGTTTTAGAACCGCAGATTTTAATTTGGCCAGTCACTTGGTGGTCATCTTAAGGGAGTCTCATGATATCATATCTAAAAGTCAAGGAAAATGAAGGCCTAGAAGGACTGCCTCTACCACAGAAGATATTGAAATGCGTGAGACTGAACCAAGTTCCCTAAGAAAAATGTTCAGAAAGACAAGAAGACCCAGGTTGTACCTGAGGAACTCCATTTTTCAAGGGCAGGCAGAAGAGGCAGAATCAACAAATGAGACTAAGAAGTAGATAATGAGATAACAGGGAAAACAAGAAAGTGTGGTATTACATGCAAGTCAAGAGACCTAGGGATTTTAAGAATAAGGGAGACATTAGCCATCAGGGAAGTGCAAATTAAAACCACAAGGAAATACACTTCTAACCCACTGTGATGGCTACAACCAAAACACAGAGAACAGATGTTGGCAAGGATGTGGAGAAATGAGAACCCTCCACATATGTTGGTAAGAATGTGCAATGGCACTGCCACACTGGGAAACAGTCTGGCAGTTCTTCAAATGATTAAACATACATAGTTCAGAAATTAAACACACGTAAAAAAACATGCATGATTCAGTCCGACACAAATTCCCAAGAAAAATGAAAATGTCCACACAAAAATTTATATTGTGACTGTTCACAGCAGCATTATTTACATATTATAGCCAACAGATTGGAACAATGCGAGTATCCATCAACAGACGAATGGATACTCAAAATGAAATATATACATACAATAGAATATTATTCAGCCATAAAAAAGAATAAAGTTGAGATATGCAACCACATGGATGAACCCTGAAAACATTATACTAAGTGAAAGAATCCAGTCATAAAAGGCCACATATTGTATGATTCCACTTATATGAAATATCTGCTGCTGCTGCTACTGCTAAGTCACTTCAGTCGTGTTCGACTCTGTGTGACCCCATAGATGGCAGCCCACCAGGCTCCCCCGTCCCTGGGATTCTCCAGGCAAGAACACTGGAGTGGGTTGCCATTTGCTTCTCCAATGCATGAAAGTGAAAAGTGAAAGCGAAGTCGCTCAGTCGTGTCCGACTCTTAGCGACCCCATGGACTGCAGCCTACTAGGCTCCTCCGTCTATGAGATTTTCTAGGCAAGAGTACTGGAGTGGGGTGCCATTGCCTTCTCCGATATGAAATATCTAGCAGAGGCAAATTCATAGAAACAGAAATTAGATTCAAGGTTACCAGGGGCTGGGGAAGAGAGAGGAGAGTTACTAGGTAATGGTTATAGAGCTTCAGTCCAGTATAATTGAAGCAGTATTGGAAATAGATAAATTATGGTATTTTAGCTACATTTCAATTTTTTAGAAAAGGATAGAACAGGGGACTTCTCTGGTGGCACAGTGGATAGGATTCCACCAGCCAATGCAGGGGAAGTGGGTTCAATCCCTGGTCCAGGAGGATACCACATGCCACATGGCAACTCAGTCCACGCATGGTAACTACTGAAGCCCTGGCCCTAGAGCCTGGCTCCACAACCAGAGAAGCCACCACAACAGGAAGCCAGCACACCACAGTTAGAGAGGAGCCCCCACTCCCCACAACTAAAGAAAGTCCACACACAGCAATGAAAGCCCAGGGCAACCAAAACAAATACAGAAAAAAGGAAAGGACCAAGAAGTCATGGGCAATTGCTCCTATATGGGGCAATCCTCCTGCCCATGACAACTAAAAACTCTGGGCAAAATATTAAAAAATCAACTACCAAAGGCACTGGAGAGCTACCAAAAGCAGAGAGAAAATCACAGGAGAAGACCAAAGTGTGGGGAGATAGGGAGTCAGGGGTTATACCTGGAAGAAGGGAATAGTCCTGGGTGAATTTCCAGGTTGGTTGGTTGGTTTGAATGACTTTTATTCTGAAGGCAGGTCCCAGTTTGTGCTATGCGGGACAGCTAAAATTAAGATTAAAATTCACAGACTTACTGGCTTGAAAAAACAGAGTTTGGGGCATCTAAAATAGCTAGCAAATGAAGGGAAGAAACGAAAAAAGAGAGATTCAAAGAGAAGAGCACATGTCCCCCAATTTCTAAGTATGAACTCTACCATAAGTTTTGGCTGACATTTAAAAATTACACATGGATAGGGCAAGATGCCGGAGAAGGCAATGGCAACCCACTCAGTGTTCTTGCCTGGAAAATCCCAAGGGAGGGGGAGCCTGGTGGGCTGCCGTCCATGGGGTCGCACAGAGTCGGACACGACTGAAGCGACTTAGCAGCAGCAGCAGGGCAAGATGCGGGCTTCTCAGGTGGTACTAGTGGTAAAGAACCCACCTGCCAAAGCAGGAGATGCAAGAGACACAGGCTCAATCCCTGGGTCAGGAAGATCTCCTGGAAAAGGAAATAGCAACTCTCTCTGGTATTCTTGCCTGGGACAGAAGAGCCTCATGGGCTACAGTTCATGGGGTGGCAAAGAGTTGGACATCACTGAGCAACTGAGCAGAGCAAGACGCAAGCAGCTAAAATAAAGCTAACAGAAATGAACAGAGATTTCAGCTGCTGCCCACTGCAGAGGAGAGAGTCTAGAGTTTAACTATTGTAACTAGGATCAAAGCCATAAAGGTTTCAGAGCCCTAAACACAGTGAGATGGTATCTGAAGCCTTAGGAGATGACATTGCCCAGGGCCCTCACTTATATAATAAGTCTGAAAGGGCTTCATGTTATCATCTCTAATCAGATGATAATGGCCTGCTAGGAAGAGAAAGGTATTAAGAGGGACTAGAAGCCAATTCCACAGTGCCATAGGAAGTTAGTCAAGTCTGCTCAGGGAAAAAGGAATACTAGCATGCCCGACACATATCCGACATTTCTGATCTAAGAGATCAAAATCATGTTTTCTGTACACCCAATAAAGCTAATACAGAGGCCTGTATACCATGGACTCACTCTTCGTTGATGACATAACCACTTCTATGTGTTTCAATGTTCCCTGCTTCTGCTCTAAGATAAATAACCAAGTCTAGGCCAGAACAAAAAGAACTGTTTCAGGGTTTACTTCTCCAAAACCCAAGTGTAGTACCTGTAGTTTTGTCAGACCATTTTTTCTCTTCAAACACACACACACACACACAGTGTATGTGTGTACAGGTAGGTAGATCCAGCTACATAAAAATAAACAAGCTTGTGTTTGTGTGTGTATGTGCGCATGTGTGTCTGTTTAGACAATGTTGGCTGCTGTGCAAAAAAAGAGAAACGTTCAAATTCAAGTTACACACTGAAGGAACAGTTGACAATATTTGTTGTTTAATTGAATGGAGAAAATGAAACAGTTCTATTTAAAGATTTCCCATGTTTTCTTACAGCTTGATTATTACTAAAGAGACAAATCAGAGTTTCTTGTCAATCTGGTCTCCTCTTATTAATCTTTTCCATTCCCTTATTTAGCATGTATCTTAATGCTTTAGTTAATCCTTTTACACTGCTTAGGTTCTGGTAATAAGGAAAATCAGTAAACTACAAGTCTACAGTAAACAGCAAGTCTAACTTGCTTTATATCTTGGAGACTACTTTAGCAGTCTGGGTCTAGAATATATTCATAGTAAATCTGATTTATTACGGTACTATTTATTTTATTATACATTTTTTTTTAACTGAAGAAAGTATCTTGGCTCCTTATTACTTTTGTTGATGGGTATTCTGTTCATCTCAGGGAAGAAAAATCTTTTATGACTAGCTCTATAAATCACTACTCCAGGCTTATTTCAGAACCATTTTTCTAAAAACATTGTTTCACAGCTTCACTTGCTTTTGGCTCAGGACATCACTCTCTAATAGGTCTTGTAAGGTTCAAAAAACATTTTTCTGTACTAAAGTAGCAGACACACACTATGCACTGAAAGTCCAAGACCCATTTGTGACCTACATGACTGGTGAGTTTGGGAAGCTAGACACAAGTGGCTCAGTCCCTTCAGAGTTCTTTCCTGGGGTAACTCGTCCATGTCATAAACTGCAGAGAAGCAGGTCCTGCCCCTCAGGAGAAAGCCTGGGGTCATTCAGTAATGCCAAGAGACTAAGTTGGCCTCTGTTGCCTAATCCTGTGGAGGCCAACTGTTGCCATACACCAAAGTCATTTTTTCCAAATGGTCTATCACTGATAAGGCTGAGGTTTTGATATTCAAAACAAAACAAAAAAATCTGTAGGGCCAGCAAACTCAGCATACCATAGGCCTACCAAAAGTTCCCAAGGTTTATTTGTAACCTAATCCTGAAAAAAAATAAAAGTGAAAGTGTCAGTTGCTCAATTGTGTCTGACTCTTTGCAACCCTATGGACTGTAACCCACCAGGCTCCTCTGTCCATGGGATTCTCCAGGCATGAATACTGGAGTGGGCTGCCATGCCCTCTTCCAGGGGATATTTTCAACCCAGGGATCAAACTCAGGTGTCCTGCAATGCAAGCAGATTCTTTACCATTTGAACCACCAAGGAAGCCCAACCTAATTCTATATACGCTTAATCACTTTTAACACCTAAATAAAGTAAAATAAGATACAAAATATTCTAATTCTATATTAGGGCACTTTCAGCATTTTTTTTGTTGTTGCACAAAGTGTAAAGGGTTTTTTAATTATGCATAACACAGACCAAATTTTATTTAAGCCAATAAAGTTTTAAGGAATTGCACACTTTCTGATTCTTTCTACTGCTTCACCTTAGTTCCTCCAAAGTCATAATCTTCAAGGTAAGACAGCCCTTTCAAAAAGAAGTTTTGCTCAATCCACAGCTGTCACGTCAATCAGCACAAAATTCTTTCATCTCTTTGATCTCCAGTGGAATACAGACACACTTCAAAATTTCCCACCTAAGGAAAAAGATTGTAATCTTTGGGATCCAATTTCCTGAAGCAATTTACTTTAGGACCATGGTTAGGGTCAGGAGATAGATCTGCTAGCTCTGAATTTGACAGTCTTTAAAAATATATTAAATTCAAATCATATTCACTCCTAAGCTATCACACCTTAGAACAGTACGGATTGTTGAGATATGCCAATATCTAAGATTTTAGAAGTTTGCCTATTACGTTTTTCATAGTTTATTTGGCAGCTCTGTCTTGTAATTCTTTCCCACTGACCTAACAGTTCTATGAGTAAAGGAAACCACACAGTTACTCTATGAAGCATTTCCAACAATGCAGGTTTACAGATAAAGCCCCATCAGGACAAACCTCAAAGGGGCACTTTCAGCATTTAAACTTTGCAGTCTGTAGTTTTCCCCCACAGACAAGACAGACATACATTTAACACAGTTCTTACAGAAATTTGGCTTGACTAGTCTTTTTAAAAACTAATATTAAATAATTATTAACAGCAAAACTTAATTCCACATATAGAATTATAAAATGTAGGCACTAGGTTTTTTTCTTCTCTAATATGTATAGAAGATTCCAACATCTAAAGCAGAAGTCAACAACTCTTGGAGGTTAATGGAGGAAAGAAGGTAGACAGGAAGAGGTGGGGGGAGGAAGAGAGTCTGCAGGTCATTCTCCCCCTTCCTTTCTTCCACCCTCTTTCTAAGAAGGTACAGTTTTACGAGGCAATTCAGGTAGAAAGAAAACAGCCCTATGATAACCTTAAGGTGTTGCCTTTGGTACTTTTGGCAAAGATGGTCAAATCCTCAACTACAACCTTCTGGTGATTTATGGGATGATTAAAGTTCTTACTGTGAATTTGTATTTAAATTGATTTTATTCATGCTCAAAAGTTATAAGTTATCTACTTCTCACTTTGCTATTCCATGACAAGTAACACTGATACAGAAAGATAATCATAGTATATGATCCTAAAGCTATTTTTAATATCTTCACCAATAAATTAATAATGGGGTTCATGGTAACAAACATTGGCATTTTACCCTGTAATTACTCACGTGCTGCACATAGTGTACCCCACACCTTAAAAATACCCTGCTAATTCTAACGAAGCACTTCCTGTGAACTCCATTCCTCTAAGCACTGCACATATACCATTATTATCTCTGTTCTACAAACTAGGAAACTGAAACTTAGGAGGTTAAATAAGTTGCCCAAAGTCACATTAGAAAGTGTCAGATTCACGTCCATAGCTCATGTTCAACTGGTGCTTTTCAGACTCTGAGACACACACAAATCACCCAAATACTTTGATTAAGCTGGCTAAGGACTGGGTCTGACATTTTACATTTCCAAAAGGCACCAATGCTGCTGGTCCACAGACCACACTTTTGGTAATAAATTCTAGATCACTTCACTCTGCTACCCAACTATACACTAGAAGAGGATGATATTTAACTTAGGATCCAGTGACCTAAGCAAAAAGGCATTTATATCCTAACTCTAAGTACTGAACCAAGGCGCTGTTTTCAGTTTATGTGAAGAGTTTCAATTTACAATGAAGTTCTAGACCCAACTAAAATACACTTGATTTGTGCAATGTCTTTTTTTCTATTCTTAGGACAAAAGCCTATTTCTCCTATTCCCATGCAGATATACAGAAGAAAAACAACTTTTTTTTTTTTTAATTAGGGGGAGTGGGGAGGTAGACAAGCTTTTACGACTTGGCATTTGACTGAACATTACACATAAGAGCAGACACATCATTAAGACACAAAGCTCTTGACTACTCAATTCTCAAATATGCCACAAAAAGCTTCAAAGACAGCTTGTCTCTGGATTTCTCCTGCTCAGCAACTTTTTAAAGGCGGGATTACAAAAAGATATTGTTCCAACTAGTCATGCTTGTCTACTAAAAACAACACGCTTAAAGGCCTTGCACTTAAAGACACCTCTGACACGAACTGAAATAGACTTACTCGTTTGAAATTAGACCAACGTTAAAATATGGTTAATTCTTAATATACTTAAACCTCATTTCTCTTTCTCAAAATCAAGCCATTTCTAAAAATTATCTTGTCTCTCTTGAGGGCTACCCAGGGTTTTCTGTGTTCATGCACTCTATTTTTCCTCTTTATGTAATATTTGAATAAATATAATCAAGGAATTTATTAGATTTTGAAATTAAAATCTGGTCTTATGAACCAAATTACCTATAGAACTTTCTCCAACAGGTACCTTTTTTTAAAAAGAGTACTAAAAAAAAAAAAAAAAAAAGGCACTGCCTTTTAAAATCACCTTTCAATATAAATATATTCTAATGTTCTTTTTGAAATGTAGAGAAACTACTTGAAAAAATAAGTAGCAGGGACTATATTTATGGCTTTCCTACCAGCAACTAGGTACAAGTTTGGCAATTAGGCAGATCTGGATTTCTATTCTGGGTTTATATCCGCTATTAGTGACTGTGTGACCTAAGGGCAGGGTTATCTAAACTTGCTATGCCATAATTCTTGGTTTTTCATATAGTAAGCACTCACATAATTATTATTGCAGCAGATATTATAGAACCCTATATATTATTAAAGAGAAAGTTAAACTTCACGGAATTTATGCAACTTGTCGAAGGTCACATAATAACTGAAAAAAAAAAAATGAATAAGTGAGCTCTATCTGACTCCAAAGCCCATGATATCTCCTCTGACCCAGGTATTGCATTTCCAATGTAGAGTTATTGATTGCTTACCAGAGATAACAAGTATTTCTCACACGCCAAGTAGATCTTTAATTTTAAAAAGCCTACACCTCTACTGTATCACAAGTGCCACCGACATCTACAGTATTGGTAGTAAGACAACCAACTATCAGATATCAACTAACTGGATGGGAAAAACATAACGGTGAATCTCAAGTAAACACACATTAATATGTAGCTGAGGACAAAGATGACTGAGAAAATTAGCTATTAGGCCCTCCCAGGTTTTTATTCTAAAAAACATCTGTTGAAGACCCACTATGAGAGCATAGTGCTAGAGTAATATTTTACCAAACATTATAAGAGGGATTAAGAGTAAAGATAAGGACAATTTAAAACAAGAAAAATAAACCAACTTAAACCACAATAAGAATATCTAATAGCTGATGTTTTAAGTGATTGGAGATTTAATGTAATTGCATCTGAGGATATTCACCCTAAGGGCTTTTCTGGTGGCTCAGTGGTAAAAAAAAAAAAAAAAAAAAAAAGCTGTCTGCCAATGCAGGAGACTCAGGTTTGATCCATAGGTTGGAGAAAAAAAACAGCAACCCACTCCAGTATCCTTCCCTGGGAAATCCCATGGTCAGAGGAGCCTGGCAGGCTATCTAGATTGGTCATAACTTTCCTTCCAAGGAGTAAGTGTCTTTTAATTTCATGGCTGCAGTCACCATCTGCAGTGATTTTGGAGCCCCCCAAAATAAAGTCTGACACTGTTTCCACTATTTCCCCATCTATTTGCCATGAAGTGATGGGACCAGATGCCGTGATCTTAGTTTTCTGAATGGGGGTTACAAAAAAGTCGGGGACGACTTAGCAACTAAACAACAACACACTCACCTAGATACTAAGGCTCGTCTGTACAAAAGTGATAGTGGGTGAGAAAGCGTCTGTGGACATGCAAGTGCTCAGTTGTAGACACCTATCCTCTATCTTGGAGGCAGTACAAGGTCATGATTCACAGCACGGACCTGAGGGCACAAGGACCTGAGTTTAAGACCTAGCTCCGTCATTAACAGCTGTGTGACTTGAGTCAAGTAACCTCTTTAAGCGTTAGTGACCTCAACTGTCAAATGGGAATAAAAACCACACTTACTCTATACAGTTATTCATTTAACACACTTTCACTGAAGGTATACCTCACCATCTAGCATTGCACTGGGCACTGTGGATAAGGTGGGAAAATACGTGTAATGTGCTTGGCATGTGTCAAGAACAACCCAGGGATTTTTGTCAGTTTTGTCCCCTGCTGTTGCTCAGTACTTAGAACAATGACTGACAAGTAGAAGGCTTTAAATAAATATCTTGCTAAATAGTGAAGAAATTGGTTAGTGCCAGGTGGATCAGAAACCATTCCCTCTGCCACAACCCTTGTTAGACTCAGCCTTCTTGAGAATATACATATGTAAGCATTGCCGAAGAGGAGAGTGAAAAAGCTGGCTTAAAGCTCAACATTCAGAAAACTAAGATCATGGCATCTGGTCCCATCACTTCATGGCAAATAGATGGGGAAATAGTGGAAACAGTGTCAGACTTTATTTTGCGGGCCTCCAAAATCACTGCAGATGGTGATTGCAGCCATGAAATTAAAAGACACTTACTCCTTGGAAGGAAAGTTATGACCAACCTAGACAGCATATTGAAAAGCAGAGATATTACTTTGCCAACAAAGGTCTGCCTAGTCAAGGCTATGGTTTTTCCTGTGGTCACGTATGGATGTGAGAGTTGGACTGTGAAGAAGGCTGAGCACCGAAGAATTGATGCTTTTGAACTGTGGTGTTGGAGAAGACTCTTGAGAGTCCCTTGGACTGCAAGGAGATCCAACCAGTCCATCCTAAAGGAGATCAGTCCTGGGTGTTCATTGGAAGGACTGATGCTGAAGCTGAAACCCCAATACTTTGGCCATCTCATGCGAACAGCTGACTCACTGGAAGAGACTCTGATGCTGGGAGGGAATGGGGGCAGGAGGAGAAGGGGACGACAGAGGATGAGATGGCTGGATGGCATCACTGACTCGATGGATGTGAGTCTGAGTGTACTCTGGGAGTTGGTGATGGACAGGGAGCCTGGCGTGCTGCGATTCATGGGGTCGCAGAGAGTCGGACACGACTAAGCGACTGAACTGAACTGAACTGAAGCATTGCCGGAAGTTCAAGTCTCCTCATTTGTTTTTAATAAGATTTAGAAGTCTAGTTCCTAAGACTCCATGTGAGATTTTCTGTCACATATTTATAGTGTTTTTAACTGAACATTCTGTGCAATAAAATATTTAAACATACAAAGAAGTAAAGTATGATGCACCTTCATGTATTCATCAACCAGCTTCAACAATAAGCAACACATTTTTCACTGTATTAAAATGTGTTTCCCAAATCTTAGCAAGGTAAGACTTATAAACTACCCATTTGGACATAACTATTAGTTCCTAGTCTAAGAGAAAGCAGGAGGTATAAGTTTATGCTCTCTCATACAGCTTTGGCTCTCGCATCAGCTCTCTTATAAGATGGCACTGCATAGCAAAAATAAATTTTACTACCAATGAGCATTCACAGAAAATATAGCAATCAATCCTCTCCTAAGCCCTTCCATTCTGCTATTTTGGGTCTTTCTGATAAATTAAAAGCAAATTTCAATGCAATCCAAGTAAGGTTTTTCGTTGCTTTGGTTGTTTTTTTTTTCAAAGGATCTCTTTAAATTTCAATTTTAAAAAGAACCAACAGGGAAGCCTTGCTACACAAAGATTATGAATGTAATAAATCAGCTCCATGACTTCCCTGATGGTCTAGTGGTTAAGAGTCTGCTTGCCAATGAGGAAGACACAGGTTGGATCCCTGGTCCAAGAGGATCCCACGTGCCACAGGGCAACTAAGCCGGTGATCCACAACTGCTGAGCCCACGCGCCCTCGAGCCCAGGAACCGCAGCTGCCGAGCCCACATGCCACAACCAGCGAAGTCCAAGCACCTACAGCCTGTGCTTCGCAACAAGACAAGCCACTGCAGTGAGAAGCCTGAGCACCTCGAGAGAGTGGCCCCGCTCACTAACTAGAGAAAGCCTGCACACAGCAACAAAGACCCAGCACAGCCATGCACACATAAATAAACATTTTTTATATTAATAAATAAGTCTGCTCCAAAGACCTTCAGATCAGTATGTCAACTCCTCTCTGAGAAGCTTAAAACACTTCCATAACATCTCTCATTAAAGTGATTCTCAGTTTGCCATGAGAATCCAGGCTTCCCTGGTGGCTCAGAGGGTAAAGAGTCTGCCTGCAATGCAGGAGACCCGGGTTTGATCCCTGAGTCGGAAGATCCCTTGGAGAAGGAAATGGCAATCCACTCCAGTATTCTTGCCTGGAGAATTCCATGGACAGAGGAGCCAGGTGGGCTACAGTCCATGGGGTCACAAAGAGTCAGAGATAATTTGTGCAACTGACTCTTTTCAGTTTGCCATGAAAGGTGACGTGACACTCTGGGTCAGGCCAGGACAAACAACCTCTATACTGACGGTCTCACTTGAGGCCATTATGTGTTAAGTCATGGCAGTCCTCCTTACCGACCCAATCCTCAAAGTTACAGGCACATACTAGGCACTTTTTAATCACTTTACAAATTAATTAGTCATGTATCTAGTTCCATCAAACACAAAAGCACCCATGTGATACAAGTTCCATCAACATTTTTTTTTTTTTTTTTTGGTAACAGCTACAATGGCTGCTGGAAGCCATCTCATTCCCTTTCCAGGCCTAGATCATGGCCAAGTATAAGCAGGAACAACCAAGATAGGCTCTCCACAACCCTCAATCAGAGGCACACATAGCCATCTTCTCACATGTCCTAGGATAAACACCTACTCAATCTCAGTACAGCACCTTTTTCTAACAATGTGGCCAGCCCTTGAACTAACAGACACAGAAATTCAGCTGGTAAAATTAAGGTAACAAGCTACACGTCTTTTATAAACACAATAACCTAGGAGACAGTGAGAAACAAGTATTACTCCAATTTCAAGTACAAGAAAATCAAAGTCATATATTCCTCCCTAGGAGAAATGGCCCCCTGGAAAACTGCCATCTAAGAACAGAGAGAAGAAAAGATTTCACCACAAGCAAAGAGGGGCCAGGGAACCTCTAAGATTCCCAAGAGTCTATGGTTGTAAGCAGATTTCCCGAAGAGATAAAACTAGTTACCCCAAATTTCAGGTTTCTTCTGACTTAGACCATATGTTCTTACACAACCAGATTGATCTCACTGGCCCTCTCTTGAACCTAAACAAAACCCAGTTGTACATTTAGAGAGGATTTACTGCTCACAGCAACAAAAGTGATTTTCTACTACACCCACGTGACTTCTTTTCTAATGTTCCTTTTTAAGTTAAGGCAATGAAAGGAGGAGTTCTCCCTTGATGACATGTATACCTCAATTGATGCACTTTAACATCAAACTAAGAATTAAGCTGTTGATAAGTCCTTGAAATCTGGTATTCTCATAAAACATTCACATTAATTCAAGCAAAACATTAAAGAGCATTACATAATGAGTCATACTAAACTGGCGATGAAAAGAACAACCATTAAGACACCCAGAGCATCAGTTTATCACAAGTTATCATTCACAGCATGAAAATATGTTTTAAGACTAACATCAAAATACTCACTGAGCCCCCAAAGGTACCCTATTCTTCCCTTAGATACACAGCATTTACCAAAGCATTGTTGTATGCAAACACAAAGATTGCTTTCTCTAAAATCAAAACTATAGAACTTCTTTGTTCTTTAGAAGAACAGCCACTAAGTTATCGCTATTGCTGACCTAAAGGCTTAAGGGACCATTTACGGGAAAGAAGGTTGTGTAATTATGTAATTATGTTCTCTCATACAGCCTTGACTCTCACATCAGCTTTCTTACAAGAGCGTGGAGCAAATAGGACAGCACAACAGGGAAAAAATATATATATTTATAAATACCAGCAATGAGCATTCACAGAAATTGTAATAATCTGTTTCTCTCTCTTCCCTTCTCTCTTTCTCTCTCTCTCCCTTTCATCCATTCTGCTATTTGGGGTCTTTGTGATAAAAACAAAGTCTCAATGCAGTCCAAGTAGTTTGTGGTTAATTACAAATAATATTTCATATATTAATAAATGGACCATTATTTTTTCACTATTTTAACAGATGCTATTCACAAAAAAGTTTTTAAGATAATGAAGGACAAAAAATACATAACTTTCAACCTAAAACTCTGAACTACTGGGCTAGCTACACATTACAAGAAAGGGTTTTATATGTTCATTCTTGTCTGTACAATTTTCCCTAATCTCTAAGAGAGATTATCATTGATTTTATTACATCACAGAATGTATAATTACTGTTGACATCTGACAAATTTCAAACAGGAAAGAAAAGCTTAATTAATAATAAAGTTCATGGGCTCTGACTTCAGGAATAATAGCATTAGCTGGATGACTAGGGCAAGTTAAAACTTATCTAAAATTTAGTTCCCTTATCTATAAAATGGGAATAATAAGAATATCTACCTCATGGGGCTCCTGGGCTTCCCTGGTGGCTCAGACAGTAAACGATCTGCCTACAACGCGGGAGATGGCGAGCTGGATTCCCTGAGTCAGGAAGATCCCGGGGAGAAGGGAATGGCAGCCCACTCCAGTATTCTTGCCTGGAGAATTCCATGGGCAGAGGAGCCTGGCGGGCTGCAGTCCATGGGGTCGCAAAAAGTCAGACACGACTGAGTGACTAACACTTTCACAGAGACCTCAGGAGATTTTGTAGGATTATATAAGATAATGCATGCTGAAACCCTTGGCATTGTTCCTGACATGGCAAGTACTCTGGAAATGTTAAATATCATCGTCCTCTATACTTACCATCACCATTTTGTTGTTGTTCAGTCTCAGTATGTCCGATTCTTTGCGACCCCATGGACTGCAGCACACCAGGCCCCCCTGTCTTTCACCATCTCCCAGAGCTTGCTCAAACCCATGTCCATTGAGTTGAAGATGTCATCCAACCATCTCATCCTCTGTCATCCCCTTCTCCTCCTGCCTTCTATCCCTCACAGCTTCAGGGTCTTTTGTAATGAGTCGGCTGTTTGCATCAGGTGGCTAAAGTATTGGAGCTTCAGCTTCAACATCAGTACTTCCAATTAATACTCAGGGTTGATTTCCTTTAGGATGGACTGGTTGGATCTCCTTGCAGTCCAAGGGACTCTCAAGAGTCTTCTCCAACGCCACAGTTCAAAAGCATCAATTCTTCGGCACTCAGCTTTCTTCACAGTCCAACTCTCGCATCCATACATGACCACTGGAAAAACCATAGCCTTGACTAGATGGACCTTTGTTGTCTAGGTTTGTCATAGCTTTTCTTCCAAGGAGCAAGCATCTTTTAGTTTCATGGCTGCAGTCACCATCAGCAGTGGTTTTGGAGGCCAAGAAAATAAAATCTGTCATTGTTTGCACTGTTTCCCCATCTATTTGCCATGAAGTGATGGGATCGGATGCCATGATCTTCATTTTTTGAATGTTGAGTTTTCACCTTCATCAAGAAGCTCTTTAGTTCCTCTTCACTTTCTGTCATAAGGGTGGTACCATCCATCACTTATTATTTACTTATCAATCACAAATAATATCTTAGGCATTGTACTGGATGCTGGATACTTTATCATAGGTTTTCTCATTTATTTCTTTCAGCAACCTCATAAGGTAGGTACTGTTGTTATTGTTATTATTATTACTATTAACCCCATTTATCAATGAAGAAACTGGGTTCAGCAAGTAATTTTTCAGGTCCATACAATTAATAAATGGCATTTTTGTTATTGTTGTTTAGTCAATATGTTGTCTCCAACTCTTTGCGAGTTTATGGACGGCCAGGCTCCTCTGTCCCTGGGATTTTCCAAACAGGAATATTGGAATGGGTTGCCATTTTCTTTACCCAGAGATCTTCCCAACCCAGGGATCAAACCCACATCTCCCGCATTACAGGCAGATTCTTTCCTGGTGAGCATCAGGGAAAATTCTAGTAAACAGCAAAACCAGAACCTGAACCAGAATGTATCTGATAACAAAGCTCCTTAACAGGTATGACATAAGTATTAACAGGTAGAAATTCCTCTAGAATGAGTAATAACAGATTCATTATCCAAAAGACATTATAGGTGACATTCACCTACAAGTAACTATACCAACTTCTGAATGCTTCAGCCAAAAACAGAAAAACCGAATTTCATCTATAGATTAACTAACTGAACTTTCATTTTTTTAAAAGCTATTTCAAGGATGCGAGTGATGATTTTGATAATATACCACATTTATATAATCCTTTGGTATATAATATATACCAAATGCATACTATACTATATATATATTATATATATACTATAATAAATTGATCTTCACTATAATCCCATGGATATAGATAGGAACTATCATCTTATTAGATGAGGCAAGTGAAAGGTCACAAGTCTGACAAGTAACAGAAGAAGGACTCAAACCTAAGTCTTCTTGCTCCAAGTACAGGGCAAATTTTTTTACCCCAACATGTAGACAAACAGGTTAATAAATATTAAAAACAAATCTCAAAAAAGAGTAACGGCTTCCCTAAAAAGAATAACGGCTCCCCCCAAAAGGAGTCCACACATCACACTCATTCTCATCCATGATCAAAAGCCTTAAAGACAAAACAGTGCTGTTCTCCAAATGACAACATTGAAAGGAGAAGGAACGTTAACACTCTTCAAAAAGGATGGCCGCGGGACCTAGAAGGAAGGCAGAGGATCACAGTCTCCAAGCTAGGAAAATAAAATTATTTACCTGTACTAAAGAAAAATAAAGAAAATAAGGTTGAAAACTATACTGAGAAATTTAATGTATATGAGGAAGAACCATCAGAATTGGTATATATTGGCAATACTAAAAGACATAGATCCTGCAATCAGAGATTCCAGGGGAGACAGAAAATTATATAATAAATACAAGTTCACATAATTAACTAAAATACAATGTAGTACACAGAATAAAAGATATATGCTATGAGTACATGGAAAAGAGAGTAACACTTTAACAGACTGGGTAATCGAGTGATCTGTTGATCTACGTAAAGAAAAAGGAAAAAAATAGGAGATGCTTCAAAATACAAGAAAAAGAGTTTCAGAAGGTGTCAGTTTGCTATAGAAATCTAAGCTCAGTTTCTAATATAGCTGCCACTTACTATGCTTTTCCATTTCCGATGCCCAGTACATGAATCATTTGACCTGTCAATAAACTGACCATCCAAAAATGCACTGCTCACTAAATCCTGCTCATTAAGGGGTGGGCTCCAAGTTACATTTAAATCAAGTTACTCATTCTGTGACTGATAAATTAATGACTAAAGACAGCTCTTACATGGCCATTTTAAAGTAGACTTCTAGAATCATCTGCTAGCTTGAGTTGTACATCTTAGCTAAAGACAACAGAAGACCTTCCTATAGATCTCCAATACTAAAAGGTCAGGTTCAAGAAAATCAATCAAAAAGCAAAGTTAAGATAGATAAAAGTGAAGTTTGCCAAGAAAAAAGCCAGAGCTAAGCAGAGAAAAAAATTGTAAAAACTTTAATCAGGCTGTTACTGAGATATGCTGCAAAAACTCACATTCAAGTAATACTTATTTCATCCCAGTAGTCTCAAATTTCAGTGCCAATAAGACAAAGTAGGCAAAAAGACAGATTCCACAGGGAATGTGTTCTTATCCTGCAGGTAAGCAAGTCTTAAAATTTGCTGCATACCAACATCACCCAGGTAGTCTAGTAAGAATGCACACTAATGTGCCTAAAATAGTAGATATTCTGAGAAACACAGAAAAACAAAATTTAAAATAAGCCCACTGCCAGCTAATTCTGATGGTTGTGGGTCATGCTTTGAGAAACAGCAATATTCCAGGCATTATACTAGGTACTCTCAGATGCGTTCTTTCACTTAATCTTCATAAAGATCACATGACATAGATATTATCCTTACTTTATGAATGAGGAAACAAACGTCCAGAGGTTAAGATGCCCAAAATTAAACAACTAAAGAGAAAGAAAAAGGACAGGAGACCCAAACTTAACTAGCGAGAAAGAAAAAGGACAGAAGAGAAATTTGCTGTATTAGACAGCAACTTGAAAGTAAACTAAAGAAGCTGAAAATCAAATATTCTTAAAATCATTAAAAAATAAAAATAATAGGAAGTCAGAGAGTTTCATTATCTTGTGTCACTCAAAGACACAGAGACATGAAAGACCAACAGTAAAAACTATACACTATTAAATAATTATTTAAAATTATCTGTATAAAAAGAATGTCTATCTGTGCATAACTGAGTCACTTTGCTATACAGCAGAAATTGGCACAACACTGTAAATCAACTATACTTCAATTTTTTAAAAAAATTAAAATTATCTCTGGAGTTGACTACATGTAGGCTGAGGCAGAGAGTAACAGTACTTTGGTATGAAGTTATCTATGTTTAAAATTTACTTTCTTTGAACTTTCAGTCATCTTTAACAGATAAGTTAAATACCTATTAAAATTTATTTTGATATAAACTTCTTGGTGATTACACAGAATTATAATTTTGATAAAAAGAATTCAGCCTGTGGCCCAATATATATTAGCTCTCTTAACTGGTAGTACCAACTGACAGAGCATATTAACTAATTAAAGGAAGGAGAAAGTTTCAAAGTATAAGGAAAACATCTCAGGAGCTGGCTGTAGACATAGTGCTCTGATAACCCTGTAAATCTCAGAAACTGAAATGCTTATCAAGCATCCCTATATGCTCAGTACTGTGCCAGGCCCTGGAAATTCACAGGAAAGTAAGACTACATCCTTGTCTTCAAGGAGGCTAAACCAAATGGGAATAAAATCTAGTAAGAACCAAACTAGGAACTAAATTATGTAATATTACCTAATACCGCAGATCAATGAAGGAAATCAGTGAGAAGCAGAGCAAAAACAGTAAGTATGAACACCTCTTACATACCAAATACTTTCACACGTTATCTCTTTTAATTCTAAGAATACCTGAGAGGTAGTGTTCAAGGTGAAAAAAGCAAAGTTCAGAGCAGGAAGTCACTTCCCTCAACTCACATAACTATAAGGTACACTGGGAGGTAAGGCTGAACAGAGATGGGCCGGATAAGACAGGACCACTTGCTAATCTGAGAGAGCTCAGAATCAGACACTGAAGGGACATTTATTAAGGGAGACTATTATGTCAGTACTGCACAAAACAAACCAAAAGAGGGAAGATCTATAAAAAGATACAGTCGTCTAAGAAACTGCTCTAGAAAGAAGCTGCCCCTCACTGTCAGAGCCAGCCTGGCACGATCAGCTTTGGCTAACTAAGGGAAGGAGAAAATTTCAATGTATAAGGTGTTGGCTATAGACACAGTGCTAGGAGTTGCCCAACACTCATAGCTAGTGGGTGACGTCCCCCTGTGGAAAGTAATTCCACAAGCATCATCATCAGACAAAGCTATTCTGTGGCAAAGATGGACCAAGACAAAAAATAAAAAAGACCTCTCTGTAACCATGAACATAAAACATGAACAATGTCCAAGCCACAAAAATGATCAAACATTCCCCATCCTGGCTAACACAGGTGACTGTAGCTTCTTTATCAATCATAGTTGTAGCCTCAATTCATTCCTCATGCCTTCTCAGTTCAGTTCAGTTCAGTTCAGTCGCTCAGTCGTGTCCGACTCTTTGCGACCCCATGAATTGCAGCACGCCAGGCCTCCCTGTCCATCACCAACTCCCGGAGTTCACTCAGACTCACATCCATCAAGTCAGTGATGCCATCCAGCCATCTCATCCTCTGTCGTCCCCTTTGCCCCCAATCCCTCCCAGCATCAGAGTCTTTTCCAATGAGTCAACTCTTCGCATGAGGTGGCCAAAGTACTGGAGTTTCAGCTTTAGCATCATTCCTTCCAAAGAAATCCCAGGGCTAATCGCCTTCTAGGTAAGATTTAAATCACTGAATCACCCTGCTTCTTGACAGCATCCAACTGCGAGCAAAGTCTTACTTCCTTGAACCCTCTCCAAATCACTTAACACAAGCCAAATCCTACAACAAATCCCTTCCAAGATCCTCTGAGACACCCCACAATTCCCCCATGGTCTGTGAGTTATCTCATTGCAATGAATTAATAAACCTTACTTCGTTCAATGGCTCATATTTTCCTGGTAGTCTTTGGGTAGAGGGGGCACTGACAGAGACAGGAGCCTGTACTAACCCAGAGGCAGTGGGAACACAGGAAAGAAAGAGACATTTTCAGATAAGAATGAAAAGAACTAGTAACAGACAAAGAAGAAAAAAAATCAAGACATACATCGCTTGGAATACTGAAATATTATGAACTTAGAGTGGATCTAGTTAAATTAGCTCATTTCTCATAGACTATAAAAGATACAGGAAGACAAAAATATTTCGTAGGCGATTTAGAGATTAAACAATAATGATGTCTGGGTTCCAATTCCAAAGGTCCTGATTTAACAGATCTTGAGTGTAGCTTGAGCATCAGGATGTTTTAAAGCTCCCCGGTGGTTCCAAGAGCAAAGTCAAGAGTCACTATCGCAGAGGATGTTCATGACTGGGAGGAAGAAGGAAAAGCAATGGGAAAGGTGAAAAAAAGACCCAAGGAATTACTGGGGCCAAAAGCTAAAATGAAAAATCTGGCTTGAAGACTGAACAGGACTCCAAGATACAGAGCAATGAAAAATGATAAAGGAGGCACTGCACTTAACAAATGATACACAGAAACCAGATGGGACTGTGAAGATAGGCTTCAGTTCAGTTGCTCAGTCGTGTCCGACTTTTTGCGACCCCATGAATTGCAACATGCCAGGCCTCCCTGTCCATCACCAACTCCAGGAGTTCACTCAGACTCACGGCTATCGAGTCAGTGATGCCATCCAGCCATCTCATCCTCTGTCGTCCCCTTCTCCTCCGGCCCCCAATCCCTCCCAGCATCAGAGTCTTTCCCAATGAGTCAACTCTTCGCATGAGGTGGCCAAAGTACTGGAGTTTAGCATCATTCCTTCCAAAGAAATCCCAGGGCTGATCTTTAGAACGGACTGGTTGGATCTCCTTGCAGTCCAAGGGACTCTCAAGAGTCTTCTCCAACACCACAGTCCAAAACCATCAATTCTTCAGCACTCAGCTTTCTTCACAGTCCAACTCTCACATCCATACGTGACCACTGGAAAAACCATAGCCTTGACTAGAAGGACCTTTGTTGGCAAGGTAATGTCTCTGCTTTTGAATATGCTATCTAGGTTGGTCATAACTTTGTGACTGGAAGTATGGCCGACTGGTAAAGACAGTATTCGGCATTAGCGGAGTCTTCAGGCGGGAAACTTTCGGTCCTCTGAGAGTGCCTGCATAACAACTACACCTACCACCACAAACAGCTGTAAGTGCGTAACTAGCGCCTGTTGCAGCTGTGTAGAAACAGAAGCAGACAGAGTCCTCCAAGTCACGTTTCCTACCTCGTGTTCCCACACTGCCACCTAGTGGGTCAAACTGGCAAGGAGCTGATTTGAACTGACACCTATGATTTCTAGGTGGCTGTGAATTCGTTTGGTTACAAAGCAGATGGAAAACAAGATGAATTCAAGGGCTTAAACCTTAAGGTTTTCCTCTGTTTGTTTAGAGTAGAAGATAGGCTTAAGGTACAGGGTTTCTTTTGGGGGTGTTGAAAATGTGCTAAAATTGTGGAGATGGTTGTGTAACATTTCGATGTACTTAATGCCAATGAATTATACAGTTAAAAATGGAAAAAAATGGTCTTTTATGTTATATCACTGAATATATGATATGGTATAAGAATTATATCTCAAAAAAGCTGTTACAAAAAAAAAGAGGAAGAGGCAACAAATACAGGATGATCTCAAGAACAGTAGAAGAGTTTCAAAAGGATGTCAGAAATCATTCAATCCCTTCATTTCAAAAAAAGTAAAATCGAGGCTCATAGAATTAAATTACTTATGTTACATAGTAAAACCTAAGCCCCCCAAAAGGGCACTATAACCTTATTCAATAGCCTTCTCTTGTCTCCCAGCCCTGAGAACTGATTTTTCTTAAGCTTGGTCCTCAACAGTGCTATCTTTTGCTCAGTAACTTATTACCTGGGGATCTCAGCCACACCAATGACTCCAAATAGCACCACTATCATTACTACTTGTGTCTTTATTCCAACAATTAAAGCCGAAAACCTGCAGTCATCTTTTACTTCTCCCTCACCTGACAATCAGTCAATGAACTGTACCAACTCTTCTCTCAAAAGGACCTGTTTTATTGCCAGGCGCTCTAACACCCTCCTAACTTAGGCCTTCACGAAAGGAAATTTTCTCTTAACTGGAATCCCCACCTTCAGTCCTTCCACATCTCTTCCCAGTCACATTCACCAAACCAGTTTTCCTGCACAAGTCTTCTCAACTTTTGTACATTTCATATTGCTACTCAAAAATCTTTATGAGCTCCTCAATACCTACAAAATAAAGTTCAAATTATTTAGCCTGGCCATCAAGGCCTTCTGTCTTCCAGAATCTATTCCAACCTTATTCACTATAACCTTCCATACAAATAACATTCCAATACAGTCAAAATGATCTGCTACAGAATCTATGGGCTTCCCAGGTGGCGCGGGTGGTAAAGAACCGCCTGCCGGTGCAGAAGACATAAGAGACAGAGGGTCGATCCCTGGGTCAGAAAGATCCCCTGGCGGAGGGCATGACAACCCACTCCAGTATTCTTGCCGGGAGAATCCTATGGGGAGAGGAGCCTGGTGGGCTACAGTCCACAGGGTCACAAAGAGTCAGATAAGATTGAAGCAACTGAGCAGACACGCATAGAATCTATATGCGTCTCTCCACTAGTTATACCCCATAGCTATTATCTATTTCACTTATATTTACTATTAATCTGTTTGTCTCCCCCACCAGATTAAAGTTCTCAGTTCAGCTTTACCTGTAGGGCTTTAAAGATGTGGCCCGGATGGCTGGATATTTTTTTAAAATTCTACAAGTAAATTTTACAAGGAGTGAACACCAATGTTTCATAGACTTTAAGAAAGTCTTCTGTAAAATGGTTAAGTTTTCAGTACCTAAACTATCTAATATCATACAGTCAAAAAATAAAAACCTGTCCAGAGAAACTGTTTCCTAAATATCCAAGCATTCTTTTCTTGATCATCTGTACATCAATCTAATTAATATCTATTTCTTAACAAGAGTAAACACAGTAGTTGAAAAATGCCAACAAGAATTAAATTTTTATATACTCATGAAGTTGATTTGTGAGAAATATCACAACCATTCAAATTAAAAACACAACTTCATACATGCTTGTCCGACATATGATGATTACTTAGATATGAACAGAACATGCTAATATAAATATCCAGTTTGAAATTCAACTGCAGAATTATTTAAGGTATCCTAAGTAGCTTGACTAAGCCCAGCTGTCAATTGCACCCTAGCCCTTGAATTTAAAGATGCAAAGAACAGAGTTAGTTATGGCGAAAAAGAGAGTAGTTGTCAACTCAGACTGAACATTATAAAAACCTGGAGAGTCTTAAAATTTCTATGCTCAAACCATACTCTAAACCAAATGAAACAGAATCTCTGGCTGGGACCCATGCATCAGTATTTCTTTTTTTTTTCATCAGTATTCTTTTAAAGCTGCTTCCCACGGGTACACAATGTTGAGAACCTATGAATCAGAAAATCTCTCAGAGAAATCTGAGGCTCACAACTGTTCAGAGACGGAAACAAAGAGCGGGGAGGTTGCAGTTCTCTCATTGATTTATGAATGATTTTTATGTATTAAAGATATATGCTTTTCTGTGTTACAAATATTTCCCTCAGTTTCTTGGCTTCCCATTATAAGACAGTTCTTTCCTGAAGCCAAATCTGTTGATCTATCAATCTATCTTTATTCCCTTATGAGATTTCTCTCATCGTTTTTGCCTTGATGGCTAACAACAACAACAAAACAAACCAGAGAACTCCATAACATTAAAATTTTCAACCAAAGTAATGAATAAAAATCAACATTAATCTAGGACTATAAACGCCCTTAAGTATTTTAAATTGAACATGAATAGCCCATGTGTAAAAATGGCAACAAGCTAACTTTAAAAAGGCAATTTTTTACTGGATTCAGACAAGTAAAGTAATGGTTTTGACAACTTTTACTTTTAAAACAAAATGTGTAAGGTGTCTGTCACATGGGTGAACTGAAAAGGAACAATTCAGATATATACCTATGCCTCTGGAAAAGCAACCATTTGAGTTCTAAGATCAGAATGTGATATAGAAGAAGAGGTCATTGCAGCCAGTCACATTTATTATTTTCATCCTAGTAAGTAATTATTATAGCAAAAGCTAGAGGGGAAAGTAATTGCACAAAATATTTCCTAGTAATAAATTCCATTATAAATAGATCAAAGGCACAATTTTTCTCCCACATCATCACAAATCCAACTACCAGTTTCAGACAAGATTTTTTGACTTTCAATGTGAATAACATGATCAATATTATTAATGAGGCACTGTAGGGAATTCCATGACGACTCAGTGGTTAGGACTCCAGACTGTACCTGCCAAGGGCTCGGGTTCAATCCTTGGTCCAGGAACTAACATCCCTCAAGCCTCATGGCATGGCCAAAAAAAAGTAAATAAGGCACTGTTACCATATCAGTTTGCCACTGCTCTTTCATTATGATGAGTTTTATATAGATATTTATGACACAATTTGATTCTGGTTGGAGTATTTTTGGTTCAAATTCAAAACAAACATTATGGGAAATGTCAGAGGTTGAGAACAGTCATGAAGGCAATCACGCAGGGAAAGTAATTGTTTTTTCTTAATATTTCTTTGGGCTTTCCTGGTGGCTCAGACAGTAAAGAATCTGCCTGCAGTGCAGGAGACAGGGGTTCAATCCCTGGGTCGGGAACTACGTAATCATTTAGTTGGCTGCACTGGGTCTTTAGTTGTGGCACCTGTGATCTTTGCTGTGTCGGGTGGGATCTTTCGTTGTGGCACACAGAGTCTCTAGTTGTGGTGTGCAGGTTCAGTAGTTCCAGCATGCGACCTTAGTTGCTCCACCACATGTGGGATCTTCATTTCCTGACCAGGAATCAAACCTGCGTCCCTTGCATTAGCAAGGAGGATTCTTAACCACTGGACCACCAGGGAAGTCCCGATATTAAGCTTTAACAGCTGAAAACCAAGCTCCTGAGTTCAGTTCAGTTGCTAAGTCATGTCTGACTCTGCGACCCCATGAATCGCAGCAGGCCAGGCCTCCCTGTCCATCACCAACTCCCGGAGATGTCAGTCAGAAAGTGAGGATAAGAGGACAGGCTAAAGAAACAGGACAAATGAGGCTGCCTCAAAGTGGCTGGTACATTTTTGAGTTCAGTTCAGTTCAGTTCAGTTGCTCAGTTGTGTCCGACTCTTTGCAACCCCATGAATCGCAGCACGCCAGGCCTCCCTGTCCATCACCAACTCCCGGACTTCACTCAGACTCACGGCCATCGAGTCAGTGATGCCATCCAGCCATCTCATCCTCTGTCGTCCCCTTCTCCTCCTGCCCCCAACCCCTCCCAGCATCAGAGTCTTTCCTAATGAGTCAACTCTTTGCATGAGGTGGCCAAAGTACTGGAGTTTCACCTTTAGCATCATTCCCTCCAAAAGAAATCCCAGGGCTGATCTCCTTTAAAATGGACTGGTTGGATCTCCTTGCAGTCCAAGGGACTCTCAAGAGTCTTCTCCAGCACCACAGTTCAAAAGCATCAATTCTTTGGCGCTCGACCTTCTTCACAGTCCAACTCTTACATCCATACATGACCACTGGGAAAACCATAGCCTTGACGAGATGGACCTTTGTTGGCAAAGTAATGTCTCTCTTCTGAATATGCTATCTAGGTTGGTCATAACTTTTCTTCCAAGGAGTAAGCGTCTTTTAATTTCATGGCTGCAATCACCATCTGCAGTGACTTTGGAGCCCCCAAAAATAAAGTCTGACACTGTTTCCACTGTTTCCCAATCTATTTCCCATGAAGTGATGGGACCAAATGCCATGATCTTCGTTTTCTGAATGTTGAGCTTTAAGCCAACTTTTTCACTCTCCACTTTCACTTTCATCAAGAGGTTTTTTAGTTCCTCTTCACTTCCTGCCATAAGGGTGGTGTCATCTGCATATCTGAGGTGATTGATATTTCTCCCGGCAATCTTGATTCCAGCTTGTGCTTCTCCCAGCCCAGCGTTTCTCATGATGTACTCTGCATATGAGTTAAATAAGCAGGGTGACAATATACAGCCTTGATGTACTCCTGTTCCTATTTGGAACCAGTCTGTTGTTCCATGTCCAGTTCTAACTGTTGCTTCCTGACCTGCATATAAGTTTCTCAAGAGGCAGGTCAGGTGGTCTGTATTCCCATCTCTTTCAGAATTTTCCAGTTTATTGTGTATCCTGAAAAACGTCTGCATGCTTTTCATCCACTGTCCACCAGAGGGAGCATCACATCTAATCAAGACTGCTTGCAGAACTCCCAAATAGAAAGTAGAAATCATCTAAAACATTGACCTGCAAAAATTTTAGATGTATATACAGCTTTAAAAGTTAAAAAGTCATAAAAATCTCCAAAATAATCTCAAATGTTATATTTATCCAATTATTGGATTGCTGAGAACTTAAAAAGTTTAAAAATACGCCGATTATACAGAGTGAAGTACGCCAGAAAGAAAAACACCAATACAGTATACTGACACATATATACGGAATTTAGAAAGATGGTAATGATGACCCTGTATGCGAGACAGCAAAAGAGACACAGATGTATAGAACGGACTTTTGGACTCTGAGGGAGAGGGAGAGGGTGGGATGATTTGGGAGAATGGCATTGAAACATGTATACTATCATGTAAGAAACGAAGTGCCAGTCTATGTTCGATATAGGATACAGGATGCTTGGGGCTGGTGCATGGGGATGATCAGAGAGATGATATGGGGTGGGAGGTGGGAGGGGGATTCAGGATTGGGAGCTTGTACACACCCGTGGTGGATTCATGTCAATGTATGGCAAAACCAATACAGTATTGTAAAGTAAAATAAAGTTAAAAAAAAAAAAAAGCAAAAACAAACAAACAAACAAAAAATACTTACAGAAATCACTGTCTTAATTTAGTATAAATACAAGTTACACAGATATCTTGAAGTCACATACAGAAAATGTATATCCTGATTCAGTAAGTCTGGTGTAGCACAGAACTCTGCATTGCTAACAAGCTCCCAGTTGATAGAGATGCTACTGATTCACAGACCACATTCAGCAAGAACTGGATGACAACATACGCTGAATTTCCAAACTCATGTGTTTAACTCTTACATCAAGTAAGGAGTGGGGCCCTAAACATGAAATGCAAACATCTGGGCAGATACTCATGAAATTTGGCACCTTGAACTCCCAAATTATGGTTGGTTTCCCTTTGCCTGAAGAACCTGCAAAGCCCTTGCCTACGCCAAGTGCCTTATAAAGGACTACTGATCCTCTCTGGGAACTACTTTCACCACCGTTGAGAGTTTCTAGATCTACGGCCAGATTCGAGTCTGGTTGGGCCCCAAGGACAAAGCTAAAAAAAGTGACCCATTTGGAGGTGAATAACACACCAAAAGAACTGCAAGATTTTACCAATTTCTATCAACAATAACTTGGGAAACACATATGGGAAAGGATGCTAAGAGTGCTGTAGTGTTGGGTTCAGGTGAAAGATAATCCTGTGGTTTTTTTAGTATTTATTTATTTTTATTTATTTGGCCACAGTGGGTCTTCTTTGCGGCATGTGGGATCTAGTTCCCTGACCAGGGATTGAACCCAGGTCCCCTGCATTGGGAGTTTGGTGTCTTACCCACTGGACCACCAGGGAAATCCCTGGATTTTTTTTTTCAGCTGCTCTGGGCCTCCACTGTGGTGAGTGGGCTTTCTCTAGTTACAGCACGTGGTCTGTCTTGTTGTGGCACAAAGGCGTCTCTTGTGAAACACAGGCTTTAGAGTACGTGAGTTCAGCTTCCCCATGGCATGTAGAATCTTTGTTGCCTGACCAGGGATCAAACCTGCATCCCCAGAATTGGCAGGTGGATTCTTCAACACTGGACCACCAGGAAAGTCCCAATAATTCTGGCTTGAGCTGAATTTATCGATATGAGTGGATTTATTGATATGGAGCCAAGACTGTGAATTCAATAGGTTGGCTCAAGCAGCTGGAAATGACTCTTAACAGTGTGCTTGGTTGGCTGAGAGCTGAACTAAAGGTTGTTGCTATTCAGTGGTTCAATAGTGTCCAACTCTTTGTGGTTCCGTGGACTGCAGAGTGCCAGGCTTCCCTGTCCTTCACTCTCTCGGAGTTTGCTCAAACTCACGTCCACTGAGTCGGTGACACCATCCAACCATGTTATCCTCTGTCGTCCCCGTCTCCTCTTGCCCTCAATCTTTCCCAGCATCCGAGTCTTTTCCAACCTAAAGGTGACCTACACTAAATGAAACTACAATGTCAGAAGTTTCATACACTGAGGAGGAAGTTATCTGATGGCTTAGGGAGATCACAGTGCTGAGTGGATTTAATAGGTAAGACTTGCTTACCTACCCCTGAACCATGTCCCAGGAAGGATCCAGGTAACTTGTCATTTACCAAGCAAAAAGAAATACCTTCAGGAGAGAAGCCCTGGCCTCCCTTAAGAGCTCCATGGTGGCTATTCTCCAGAGGCCAGGAATAAAAGTGTGAACTCCTGCCATCGGACAGGGCTCCCAAAACTGAATGGGGGATAGTGGAGCCCCATGGTAGACGGGATGACAGTACTCAGTCACCAGAAAGAAGGTGGGAATAGATACCATAAAGGCAGCCAAAGCAGTAACCAGAAAGATTCCAACTGCAGAGATCTTTGACATAGCCTAACTAATCACTGTGTCCCTAGAACTGAAATAGAAAGGCAATCTACTAAAGTTTTACCTGATTAATATAAGGAGAAAAACTGCTGGGTCTGGCAAACAGAAGTATAACTTAAATCACTGAAAAAATAAAGTGCTGTAGTTGTTGAGTCACTCAGTTGTGTCTGACTTTTTGCGGCCTCCATGGACTGCAGCATACCAGGCTTCCTTGTCCTTCACCATCTCCCAGAGTTTGCTCAAACTCATGTCCATTGCAGAGAAGGCAATGGCAACCCACTCCAGTACTCTTGCCCAGAGAATCCCATGGACGGAGGAGCCTGGTGGGCTGTAGTCCATAGGGTTGCTAAGGGTTGGACACTACTGAGCAACTTCACTTTCACTTTTCACTTTCACGCTTTATTGAGGGAAATGACAACCCACTCCAGTGTTCTTGCCTGGAGAATCCCAGGGACGGGGGAGCCTGGTGGGCTGCCATCTATGGGGTCACACAGAGTCGGACACGACTGAAGCAACTTAGCAGCATGTCCATTGAGCCAATGATGCCATCCAACCATATCATCCTCTGGGCCCCTTTCCTCCCACCAATTCCCTTGAGCCATTTCACAGACCCAGAGCCCCTTGAGAGAAGGGAAGATCAGGTCCTTGAAGAAGAACTCTACCACAGAGTCAAATATGGATAATATAAATTTTCCTCCTAGGCTTCCCAAAAGACATCTACAGTCATTTACAAGGATAACTTTGCACTAGGGAAGAGGACATAATGCGGATGTTGGTGAGGGTGGGTTACTGGACATTGGCCCAGAACTTAATTCTTGGGCCAGAACCAAAATCTGGTCCAATCTCTCAGAAATAGAAGCTTGTGGAAGTCAGAAAATCGACAGGATTTTTAGCTCAGATTCATTTCACAGTGGGCTTGGTAAGCCTCCAAATCCACCTCACGGTTACTGTCTCCAGTTCTAGAATGCATATTTGGGAAGGACATCATCAACAACTGTCAGAACCCCCGCTCATTCCCTAACCCATGCGGTAATGGCTATTATGGTTCAAGAGGAAGCCACTAGACCTGCCTTTACCCTCCCAGACACTGAACCAAAACCAATACTGCATTTCTGGAGGGCATAATGCTACCATCAGTGGTTTGTGAGAGGCAAAGGTGATGATTCCTCCCACATCCTCACTTAACTTGCCTATATGGCAATGGAAAAGACAGATGGATCTCAGAGAATGACAGTGATTACTGGATATCAAAGTTATAGACTATTGAAAGGAGAATGTGATTCAGCTCTAAGAAGAATGAAATCACCCAAAGATGGGTAAAGAGATTTTGGATACTCTTCTTGGGAGAGGGCTAGTGTTTGCAGTTGTGCAAAGGTTAGGTGGGAGAGTGAGCTTGCACTTGTCTGTTAAGTACAGTTCAGTACAGTTAAATGAAGTATGTATAGATGACAAAGGATGACCTGTGGTGGCTTCCGCAGTTTAGCAACATAGCAAACTGGAATCACATTTACCCAAATTCCCTCTGTGTGTGATTCTAGGTGAAGGTCGGCCAAAAAAGACATGGGTGAGATTTGGAAGGCAGGAGTGCAGCCACTGACATTGCACGCTGACAGTCTGCGTAGGGCGCCACGCACTGCGGCAGCTTGCGTGCACTGTCATCCATCTAATGACATGCATGGCCGGGGGCAGCAGGCAAGCTCTGTCCTCCAACAATTCCCACTCTATCTCTTCCTGGACGTTCTTCAAGGCAAACAGTAGTGTGGCAAAGAGCATCAGCAATTTCTGCAGGCCATCAGTGTCACTGAGGGGGAAGGCAATGAGAGACACAGGTTCCAACCGCCCTATTAGTTCTAGCTGGATTCCAACTTGTTCTTCGTTTCTTCCACTTGATACCAGATTATCTCTCCACCAGTTCTGCTGACTTACCAAGTTTTCAGGCCCACTACATAAAGCAGAGGCAACAGCATCTTTTCATATTGTTCATGGGGTTCTCAAGGCAAGAATGCTAAAGTGCTTTGCCATCCCCTTCTCCAGTGGACCATGTTTTCTCAGAACTCTCCACCATGACCAATTCATGTTGGGTCGCCCTCATGGCATGGCTCATAGTTCCACTGAGTTACACAAGGCTGCGATCCATGTGATCATTTTGGTTAGAAATATCAATAACCTCACATATGCAGATGACATCACCCTAATGGCAGAAAACAAAGAGGAACTAAAGAGCTTCTTGATGAAGGTGAAAGAGGAGAGTTGAAAAGCTGGCTTAAAACTCAACATTCAAAAAACTAAGATCATAGCATCTGGTCCCATCACTTCATGGCAAACAGATGGGGAAAAAGTTGGAAACAGTGAGAGACTTTATCTTCTTGGGCTCCAAATTCACTACAGAGAGTAACTGCAGCCATGAAATTAAAAGACACTTGTTCCTTGGAAGAAAAGCTATAACCAACCTACTAAGTAAGTCGCTTCAGTCATGTCCGACTCTGTGTGACCCCATAGACGGCACCCGACCAGGCTCCCCTGTCCCTGGGATTCTGCAGGCAAGAACACTGGAGTGGGTTGCCATTTCCTAGACAGAGTATTAAAAAGCAGAGACATCACTTTGCCAACAAAGGTCCGTCTAGTCAAAGCTGTGGTTTTTCCAGTAGTCATGTACAGATGTGAGAGTTGGACGACAAAGAAGGCTAAGTGCCAAAGAATTGATTCTTTTCAATTGTGGTGCTGGAGAAGGCTCTAGAGAGTTCATTGGACAGTAAGATGATCAAACAAGTCAATCCTAAAGGAAATCAACCCTGAATATTCATTGTAAGGACTGATGCTGAAGCTGAAGCTCCAATACTTTGGCCACCTGATGCAGAGCTGACTCATTGGAAAAGACCTTAATACTAGAAAAGATTGAGGGCAGGAGGAGAAGGGGCATGAGATGGTTGGATGGCATCAACTCAATGGACATGAGCTTGTGCAAACTCCAGGAGACAGTGAAGGACAGGGAAGCCTGGTATGCTCAGTTCACTGGGTTGCAAACAGGTGGATGAAACTGAGCGAATCAACAACAACAGTTTTTATCAACGTATCATGTCAACTCTAATCCCTATAATCCTTATCCCCTGTCATTCAAGGATTCTGCTTCTCTGATCAAACCCTAAGTGATATAATCCCTTCCCACAAAAACCGATCAGCCTTAGAGAATAGCCTTGACGGCTGGGAGACACTGGTTGACCATATATATAGTCACCCACTGGGAAAGAACCTGTACAAATGCCCAGAATTTTTTTAACCTAAAACTTTGTGGTGTCTCGCTTTTAAATACAACTGGCCAAGAATGAGCAGACACTTAAGGATTCTTTTCCTTTCCTTTTTCCTTTACATAGAAAATTTTAAACATTCCCCAAACTAGAGAGAACAGTATAATAAAAAACCCATCAACTAGCTTCAGAAATTATCAATACATAACCAATCTTACATAACCTAAACTTTCCAATACCTCCCAATTCCATTACTTTAAATACCAGACAGCCTGTCACGCCATCCATTATCTATCTCAAAAAGATAAAGCTTTCGTTGTTTTTAAACTTTTCATTTCGAAATTAATTTGATTGATTTGTATCAGTCTTTTTAGAAGTTGTAAGAAATAGTAAAGAATTTGCAGGTGTCCTTCATAAAGATTCCCCATGTTAGTATCTTACAAAACTAAACAACAATTAACAAAATCAAAATGTTAACACTGAATTGATACTTTTATCAAATCTATGGGTTTTATTCAAATTTCATCAGCTGTCCCACAAATGTCCAATTCTTTATCCAGGATCACACTTGCATTTAGTTGCCAGGCTTCCCTGAATTCGAGAGTTCTTCAGTCTCTGCCTGTCATTCACATCCTTGACAGTTTTGCAGGGCACTGCCTAGTTACTTTGTAGACTCTCTCTCAGTTGGCTTCCCAAGTGGCACTAATGGTAAAGAATCCGCCTGCCAATGCAGGAGACACAAAGGACACAGTTTTGATCCCTGGGTTAGGAAGATCCCCTGGAGGAGGGCAAGGCAATTCACTCCAGTATTCTTGCCTGGAGAATCCCATGGACAGAAGACCCTGGTGGGCAGACTTGGGGTCGCAAAGACTTGGACACAACTGAAATTACTTAACATGCATGCACAGCTGGGTTTACTGAAGTCTCCTCAAGACTAAATTCAGGTTACATGTTCTGGCATCTATACATCACAAAAGTGATGCTGTGTCCTGTTCAGGGCATATCAAGAAGCACATGATGTCAATTTGTGCTGTTACTGGTGATACTAACATTAATCACCTGTTTAAATAATGCCTGCCAAGTTTCCCCATTGTAAAGTTACTGTATTTTTCCCTTGTACTTAATAAAAAAAGGTTCTTTTGGGTTTTTCCATAAGCAGCTACGGGAAAACCCGAACAACTTGCTGGCTAACCCAGGAAACAAGTTCTACAAGAAAACATGTGTGAATTGCTTTATCACAAGAAACATTAAAAGACAAGGGATTTTTAACCAGACTTTTAACCAGTGACTTTTCTTTTCAGCCAGAAAGAAAATATTTGCAATATTTATCAAACATAAATCTAATATCTCTAATAGACAAAAAAAAATGTTTTAATCTTAGAGGAAAGAAAGAACAAAAGTCTTACAGAAAAATGGGCTAAAGATATATACAGATAATCCATAAAGAGATATCAACATGGCCTTTAAGCATATGAAAAGATGTTTAACTTTACTGATAATACAACTGCTTTTCAGGAAAATGGCTCTTTACTTTAACATACATAAATTTAATAGTACAGGGTATATTGAATTGCAAAATGCAATCACAGTAAGTATATGCAAAATTAGTTCCATTTTGTTGACATACAGTAACTTTTTGATAGTGCAATTTAAATGCAAATCAAAACTATACTAAGATACCACTTCTCATCCATCAGATTAGAAAAAATTCAAAACTCTGACTACATACGAAGTCTGTGAAACTGAGGGAAACAAGCACTCATACACTGCTAGAAGAAACGTAAAATGGTACCACCCTCGCCATCACAGGTATTCACACTATGACCTAGCCATCCCACTTCTAGGACTTTACCCCCAGTATACACCTGAAACAATATGAAAATACCTATGTGCAAGGTTGTTCATGACAGCACTATTCACCACTGCAAAATACTGAACATTACCTAAATGTCCAAGCATAGGAAAATTAGAAACTATAGTACATTCATAAAATGGAGCATTATGGAGCAAGAAAAAAAGAGTAAGAAAGATCTCTGTCAACATAAAGCGATTTCCGGGAGATTTTTAAGTGAAGAAAGCAAGTGCAAAAGAGCAAATACACCATGCTATCTTTTGTATATGAATGGAAAATAAGACACACACACACATATGTTTCTCTTTACCAGAGAGAGAGAGACACACCAGAAAACAATGAAGTTGTTTACCTGCAAGGGGTGGGAGTGGGGAACAGTATGAATATGGGAGGGGTGACATTTCTCTTTTTCATAATTTGAGTTTTGGAAGCATATGAATGTTCATATATTCAAAATACAAAATTAAATCAAAAGAATAGGGGGAAAAACTGCAACTGAAAGCAAAGTAAAACAAATGAATTCAACTGTATTTCTAATGAATACAAATAAATACACTGAAGGCAGGAAAAAAAGAAGGTAAAACGAATACAGTATTCAATGATATATCCTCAGCCTCTGGCAGAGTGGAAGGAAAGGTGAAATCGCAAACAAATTCCATACTGGTCCTTTTTTAATAATGTGGGCAAAGCAATTCTGAAACAATTTTAGATGATATACAGAATTGAGCAAATGAGTAAGTATGCTGAGGCTTTCAAGGGGCAGAGTTCTTACTGAGGAATAAAGGATTACAGAATGGAGAAAAGTAAAAAGAACCCTGTGGAGACAAATCTGAATTGAAAGTACTGATGTGAACTCTTGACTTCTGAAATACATATTCTAAAATACATATTATATGTTGTATGTGTGTGTGCCCAGTCATGTCTGATTCTTTTCGACCCCATGGATTGCAGCCTGCCAGGCTCCTCTGTCCATGGAATTTTCCCAGGCAAGAATACTGGAGTGGGCTGCCATTTCCTACTCCACTGGATCTTCCCAACCCAGGGATTGAACCCACGTCTCCTGCATGGCAGGTGGATTCTTCGCCACTAGCGCCACCTGAGAAGCCCATATGTGTGTACATATATGCATATTTGCACAAACCTGCATACTTCCTAAACCCTGTCTTCTGCAAAAGTCAAAGAGCAAAGACATTCTTCAGCTACAAGAATTCAAAAGTAAAAAAAAAAAAAAAAAAAGAATTCAAAAGTAGAAACCAAAGCTGATTGACATTTTCTTTTTTGGCCATCATGTCTTCACAAACAGTATTTTTGTTTACATACGTATATACATACATATTTTTTTATAAAGAAAGGGACTGTAGTTTAGCCACTAAGTCATGTCTGACACTTTTGTGACCCCATGGACAGTAGCCCACCAGGCTCCTCTGTCCATGGAATTTTCCAGGCAAGAATACTTGAGTGAGTTGCCGTTTCTTTCTCCTTTGAATGCAACTTTAAAAAAAAAAGCAGACATAAACTGGCAAGCATTTCAAAATCATCTTCATCCCAAGCAATACCACCCTTTTACAATTCCAAATGAAACAAAGATTCTCTCAAAGTTTATTCAAATCTCTAATTACAAAAAATGATACAAGCTTTGAAAAATACAAAATATATTAAGGACCAAGGGATATCTTTCCCCCACTCCAAGTCTCATTCTCCAGAAGTAATCGTAACAGAACGCTGGGATGTTTTTCCAGAACTTTTCTACACACAAGCACATATACAAAAAGATTTTCAAATACATACATTGTTCTACAACTTTATTTACCCAGTAATGTGTTATTGACATCCATCCACATCTATAGAAACAGATCCACTTCAGTTTTAACAGCCACATGCTATTCTACAATATGGCTGCAGCATAATTAACCAGTCCCTATTAATGGACATTAAAATTCTCTCTCCCTTTCCTTTCATCACCAAATTGCTATGCTAAGTATCCTTGTGCAACCAATGTTATTTTTATTTGTCAGAATCCCCTAAAATAGAGTCAAAGAAACCACAGTACTCAATTTTGCTAGGTACTACCAAATTGCCCTCCAAAGGAGGATACCAATTCACAGTCTACAAAGGTATAAAAGCTCTCTAGTCCCTATCTGTGCTTATAAGGAACATAATGGACACTTTTTTAGAGTCACTATGAGAATTAAGTGAAGCAGTACATAAGGTAAGGTGCTTAAAATCATGCCTGTCACTGCTTAGTGTGTGCTAAGTCACTTCAGTTATGTCCAACTCTTTGCAACCCTATGGACAGCAGCCCTCCATGGTCCTCTGTCCATGGGATTTCCCAGGCAAGAATACTGGAGTGGGATGCCATTTCCTTCTCCAGGGGATCTTCCCAACCAAGGAACTGAACCCACATCTCTTTATGTCTCCTGCACTGGTAGGTGGGTTCTTTACCACTAACACGCCCTGGGAAGCCCCAGCCATTCATTGCTCAGTAAATGGTAGTAAATATTACCTACTGAATAATAATTTTCAATCACCATATATTATGGTAACAAGTAAGTGGAAAATGGCTCTTACTTTCCTTTGAAAATCAAGGTTAATCACCATCCAAATCCTTTGACTCTTAAATAGCCAGAACTAGCCAGAGTGAGAAGTGAGTCATCTTAACAGACAGGCACTAGCTCTATACTTTAGTTCCTAATCCCAATATATCCTGGCAGATTATGCGAAAACCAAAGCAAAGTATTATCCGTGGTTCACAACAAACATTAAAGAAGAAACCCCAGACTTTCCAAATGTTACAAAACATGTACAGTGTTTTACAACAGAGGCTCTCAAAGGATGGTCCAGGGACTCAGAAGCCCTTTTAGCAGGCCCACAAGGTCAGAACTATTTTGATAGTAAGACATTTCTTGTCTGTTTTCTTCTCTTCCTCTCATAGTATACAGTGGAGTCTTCTAGAGGCTAAATGACATGTGATTTTACAATACACTAAATGCAGGAGCAGTGATGGGAATCTGCGGGTCTTCTACTAAGCCAGACGTTAAAGAGATATTCAAAAATGTAAAACAAGCAAGTTTTCTAAGTTTTCTTTTGTTTTGAAAATACAGTCCACTTCATTAAAATCCTTGTCAAAATGTAATTATTTATTATGGCTAAATCCTGCCATCCCTTGGTATCTGCTGTGGACTGGTTTCAAGACCCCGTCAATATTAAAAGCCACAGATACTCAAGTCCCTTATGTAAAATGGCATCTTATTTGCACAGAACCTATATACATCCTTTCATATATTTTAAATCATCTCTAGAATCTAATACAATGTAAATGTATGTTAGGCAAGAATACTGGAGAGGGTTGCCAATCCCTTCTCCAGAGGTTCCCGACCCAGAGATAGAACCCAGGTGTCCTGCATTGCAAGTGTATTCTTTACCATCTGAGCCACCAGGGAACCCCCGTAAATGTATGGAAATAGTTGTAAATAAAAGTTAAATGGTCTGTAAATAGTTGCCTTCACATTGAAAATTCAAGTTTTGCTTTTAGGAACTTTCTGGACTCTTTCCGTCCCCTGAAGATTTTTGGCCAACGGTACATAATTTCAAAAGTGATCAATTTAGTTTTTTAGGCAGTAAAATCAACAAATATAACCACATTATTTATGTGGCTATGGTTTCCTTTATACCTCTTCAGAGTCCTAAGTACATTATTTTAAAAACCCTTTTAGGAAATCTTTATAATTTTTAAGAGAGTAAAGGAGTCCTGAGACTGAAGTTTAAGAACCACGTCTATGAAATCAGCTGCTTCAAATGACAGCATAAACCAAGAGCAGTCAACCCACGGGTATTAACTAGCCCATTGCTTCACTTCTCTCTCCGTGAAGGTCAGAGGCAACCTTGAGAGGAACACCATGCCCTCACAGAAGATTTCATACGGTCTCAAGAGATGCACTCCAAGTAGAAAAGGCAAATCCAAGTGCAGGGAAAAACACGAGTGTTCCAATGAGAACAAATCAGTGATCCCTTCATGACAAAAGGGTCTAAAATAAAATCCAACCCAGCTGCCCAGCTGGCTGTCCCCAGACGTGTGCTGCCGTGTGGGGAACTCGGGATCCCTTACAAACTGTAACAGCAGAAGCTACGATGGCCACGGCGAGAGGAAGTCTGCACTGCTGAGGTCCAGGCACCAGCCTCCATCCCTGTCTCCACGGTCGCTCTGTTCTTGAGCCCTTGAACAAGCACCAGGCTCTCTGAAGAAGGAGAACTCACTGCTATCCACAAAGCAGGTCATGCTGTCTGATTAAGAACGTCCTCTGCTGTGGCATTCACATGGACCAAATGTTTTCAGGCTCAGGGCTCTGACATACAGCCCTTCCCCAAACCTCCTTGCAGAAGAAAAGGAAGAAGCAAAAGAAACAGGGATTATAACTCCCACTTAAAAAAAGAAAAATGGAAGTCATATCCAACGAGACCTTTCCCAACCCACCTCATTATCGATCCTTCTACTTTATTTATTCCAAGTCCTTGACCCACCAGTAAACCCATTAGCCCTTGTCCAGGAATCTGCAAATGCTGATTTCAAGGCATCTCTCAAGGTTTCATGACCTTTGAGAGGATTTCGCTAGTCTTTCCACCTTCCAAGCTCATGCCCTCAGGAAGAGTCTACAACACTGCAGCAGTTCACTTGCACTTGCTGCTGGTATATTTCAGAAAACTAGCCCTAAACCCAGAGAATGCCTTTTATACACTATTTGAACACTGCCTGGGTTCAATCCCTGGTCCAGAAATTGAGATCCTGCAAGCCTTGCAGTGCGGCACATCCCCTCCCATACCCCAAAAATAAAAACTAACATCACAAAGAAGCATGGTTGAGACAGCAACTTTCCAGCAATAACCAGTTCTCCAAGCAGTTGGGCCCCTTGTCAGGGTGCTGGTAACACATGCTGCAAAACCCAGAGTTACCAGGCAGCATCAGAGGCCACGGACTCCCGGAGTCTCAACTCCAACTACTTCTGCAGTGCAATTTTAACCGTGGATCTCCCCTGGCTCCCGCCCATTGTCAGAGCTGGGTTTCCTCCAGACTTTAAAAGAATGCTGAGAACTCCCCAATACTATTTCATGAAATACCTTTTTTTTTTTTAATTTAAATCATTACACTTTTTGTTAATAAGAAAAATAAGTGATAGCAGTAACAGAATTGTATGGTAAATCAAGAAGCACCCCACATACGAAGGGCTGGGTTTGTGTAGTTTATTTTGGAAAACGGACGATTTCATCTACCTTATGACTTAAGTTTAGCTCTGATAACTTAATTAATAATTGGTCATACGGTATTTATTACAAAACTTTTCTACTCCAACTACAAAATAACTTGGCAGTCTGGTTTTATCTGTAAGATGCCCCACATCTTCCCCAATTAATGCTGTAGGGTTTAAGAAAATGAAAGTTCTCTGTTTTGGACTGCATTCAAACTCTAGGTACACCTCCCAAAGGATTGAACAGAAGGAAAAGCCCAGCTTTCTAACTTGCTTGAATGAGAATTAAAGATCTATACCTTTCAATGCTGAAGTCTCCAGCATTTCATTACTTGAAAAGAATGAATTGTTTTCAACCACACATTTTACAGAAATGTCAAGGTGTTCTCACGAACTGTTGTTGTTGTTACTGTGATCATTACTTTAGGAAGCAACAAATAAAATACAATTAGGTAACTTTAAAATAGGAAATTAAATAAATTCCTCAATTATGAACCAAATAAGGACATAAGAGTATTAATGGTCAAACTATTGACTTAAGCTGTGCACTTAACCCCCTCACCTCCACCATCCCAATCCCAGGTTAATGGGTCTGGAAAAGAAGTCCTGGGGAAAAAGTCATCCTGCCTATCTCAAACAGAGCTTTTCTCCTTGACCTATAATAGCTCAATAACAATTGTTTCTTGAATACAATTCCTATGACTGTGCATACATATTATATCAACACATTTCCATAAACTGCTGTCGCATAGCCCTTTACATTGGTCCAATGCGTCCAGGCTTATAAAACATTTTCACATAAATTCTTGCCTCTAGATAGATGGTTAAGAATTAGAGATGCCTGCACAGTTATTAAAAGCAAAGCACACTATTGAACCTCAATAACCTATGCTCCTACTGTACAGTGCCTGCGTATGCTAAGTCGCTGCAGTCGTGTCCGACACTGTGCGACCCTATGGACTGTAGCCTGCCAGGTTCCTCTGTCCATGGAATTCCCCAGGCAAGAATACTGAAATGGGTAGCCATGCCCTCCTCCAGGGGATCTTCCCGACCCAGGGATCGAACCCAAGTCTCCTACATCTCTATTGGCAGGCGGGTTCTTTACCACTAGCGCCCCCTGGGAAGCATCTCAATTTCAGCCCTTCTCATACACTGTAATTAATCATCTCACTCACTCATCTGCTCCTTAAGGATTCTTAAGCATGTACCGTTCATCTTCTTATCTACACGCCCAACAGAATCTGGACCACAGGAAGTGCTCCGTAAACACCAAGAGTCTTCCGCCTCCTGCAAGCTCAGTACTTTCCTGGCTAGGCCTCCGCTATGATCCAGATTCACACCATCCCTGCGCCCACTCATCCCTACCTCCGCCAACTGTGGTTTCCGCAACTGCACCAAGGAAGCTTATACCCCAGGACGCAGACTTTTTTACTCCCCAGCAAAACTACCCACGACTAAACGCTTCCGCTTAAGTCTGCCCACCGGCTCTCCCCAACCCATCCTGCAGCGGGTCCAGCTCTGCCCTGCACAGCTACAGGCGATGAGCCTGGGGTCCCTTCAGCCACCCGCCGCGGCAGTTCAGGCGACGGCCAGGCGGAGCCCGTCTGCCGCGAGGTGCCCTCGGGGAGCCGCGCATCTAAGCGAAGTGCGGGGCTGGGCATCTGGGCAACACCGCGGAGATCTAGTGCAGCCACGGCCCGGGAGAGTCCGGGGAGAACTGCCCCTCTACGTCCCCGGCATACCGGACCCCGCACTGTTTGGACTCGGGCGAGAGCGATACGTACCCGAGAAGGCAGCGGTCGCAGACGACACCACGACTCCCCTTGCTCACTGTGTACGCCAAAGGATCTGAGCGGAAAAGCAGTTCTCCTGGCCGCAGCGGTGCCAACGCGCGCAGCCCGTTTCCCCTGTCGGTGGTGCTGAACTTTTCCACCTTAGACGGCTCCATCCTTGCCGAGATCGGACACCTCTGCGTCTGCCGGGACTAGCAGCTAGGGTCTCGTGGGCCACCGGGAGCCGCGCGCCTGCGCTCTGCACGCACGTACGCCCGAGGGGCGGGGCGGGCGCGTGCGGCCTCTGAGCATGCCCAGATGGGGTCCCTTCAAGGCTGGGCGCGCCGGCCGGGGACAGGGGGTGTGAGCTGTTGTTTGTGCTCTCTTGACCGTTGGTTCCTAAGGCGGCGCTGCAAGGAGAGGCGGTTTTTTTCCCCCGCTAACATTTTATTATAATCATTTTTCAAGGCAGACAGAAAGTTGAGAGCTCAGTGCAGTGAACACCTGTATACCCTCCACCTGGATCACACAGTTCTTAGCATTTTGCAGTTTCTGCTCATTTTCTCCCGCTATATATGTATGTTTATAATAGTGATTCAAACACTTCAAAGTAAGCTATGTTGAACCATTTGAAAATTGCAGACATCATAACGTTTCACAACTCTTTACATCATGACATGGCAGAAGTACTGTAACATGCATTTCTGCAGAATAACACTATTCTGTAAAACAACAATATCATCAAGAAGCACAAGCTGGAATCAAGATTGCCGGGAGAAATATCAACAACCTCACATATGCAGATGACACCACTCTTATGGCAGAAAGTGAAGGGGAAATAAAAAGCCTCTTGATGAAAGTGAAAGAGGAGAGTGTAAAAGTTGGCTTAAAACTCAACATTCAGAAAACGAAGATCATGTCATCCGGTCCCATCACTTCATGGGAAATAGATGGAGAAACAGTGGAAACAGTGTCAGACTTTATTTTGGGGGGGCCTCCAAAATCACTGCAGATGGTGAATGCAGCCATGAAATTAAAAGACGCTTACTCCTTGGAAGGAAAGTTATGACCAACCTAGATAGCATATTCAAAAGCAGGGACATTATTTTGCCAATAAAGGTCTGTCTAGTCAAGGCTATGGTTTTTCCTGTGGTCATGTATGGATGTGAGAGTTGGATTGTGAAGAAAGCTGAGTGTGGTATTGGAGTATTTGCACTGGTATTTGAACTGTGGTGTTGGAGAAGACTCTTGAGAGTCCCTTGGACTGCAAGGAGATCCAACCAGTCCATCCTAAAGGAGATCAGTCCTGGGTGTTCTTTGGAAGGAATGATGCTAAAGATGAAACTCCAGTACTTTGGCCACCTCATGCGAGGAGTTGACTCATTGGAGAAGACTCTGATGCTGGGAGGGATTAGGGGCAGGAAGAGAAGGGGATGACAGAGGGTGAGATGGCTGGATGGCATCACCGACTCAATGGATGTGAGTTTGAGTTAACTCTGGGGGTTGGTGATGGACAGAGAGGCCTGGCATGCTGCAATTCCTGGGGTCACAAAGAGTCGGACACAACTGAGCAACTGAACTGAACTGAACTGAAGAAAATTATTCTGATTGAGAGAGTAGCACTGCCATGTATAAAACAGATAACTAATGGGAAACTGTTATATTGCACACGGAGCTCAGTTCTCTCCTCTGTGATGACCTTGAAGTGTTGGATGGGGATTGGGGGTGGGAGGGAGGCTCAAAAGGGAAGGTATATATGTATATAAATATAGCTAATTCTTGCTATTTGTTGGATTCACGTTGTGTTGTTTCAGCAGAAACTAACACAACATTGTAAAGCAATTATATTTCAAATTTAAATAAAAAACTGAAGCCAAGAGGTTGTCTGTCCATTCTCCTTTGGAAGATAATAGGTAATGATCATCATAATAGGTAATGATACCTATTATATGACCTTGCCTGGTCTAGTCAACTTCTGAGCCTCAGTTTCTGCATCAAAAAATGGGGAAAATATATACTGCTTCCCACGCAGTGCTATTGTGGAGATTTAGTTAGAACAAGTAAAATAGCAGTGTTGGCACATAATATTTAATATGTATATCAGTTACAACTATGATCATTATTATTTATGCTTATTTTCAATCACTTTAAAATTATATAAAAATAAAGATACTCCAAATTTAAAAGATTTATTCTGGGAATTCCCTGGTGATCCAGTAGTTAAGACTCTGTACTTTCACTGCCAAGGGTATGGGTTCAATCCCTGGTCCAGGAACTAAGAACTCACAAGACATGCAACCAAAAACTAGTATTCTATAATAGCAAGCAGAAAGCATATTCACTTTAAGAATGGCTTTGGTAACTTTTTCTTCATAAAACAGGATTGCATTTTCTTTTTCATGACAGTGACTCTTTTAAGATTCTAAGCTAGGATTCTTGTTAAAATGTCCCACATTCTGTATTTGCCTGTTATTTTCTCCTAGTGGCATTTCCTTTGTTCTGCAGTTCCCTGCATGCCCCATAAAATTCAGGCTAGATCTAGATGTTAGAAAAATAGAGGTTTGACTTGATTCAAGTTTAAGTGTTTTTTAGTAAAAATTCACACTACAAATTATAGATTGTTCACTTCATACTGCATCAGATCGTATCAGAGCGTGCATGATATCAGGTTGTTTGCTACTAATAAAATTAAGTTTGATCAGCTGGTAAAAGTGGGGGCTGCTAAAACTCTTCCTTATAAATGTACATTTTACCTTTGCTATTAGTAAGTAAATTTTGAGGTGATATTCTCACACCCTAAGAATAGCTTGACTTTCACAACCTTGAGAGGCAAACTTCTGGCACTTCCTAAAGTAGTCTAGCAGTGGCTGTGCTGTAGTGGAAAGAGCTGTGGGTAAGGATTTCAAACCATGACTTTGAGTCCCAGTTCTGCTGTGTGAGCTCTGGTGACTTTTCCAAGCCTGTTTAATAAGGTTATAATGAAGATTATAATACCTTACAAAGTGATGAGGAGAAATCCTATGAAAGTATTTTAAAAAATCTTTAATTCACCTTACAAATATAGGGAGTCGTTATTCTGAGGTAAATCTTTTACATCTATACGTTTAGTTTAATGCCTGAGCATTCACCAACACTGCTGGTATAATCATCTCATACCAGTACTTAGCATTAAGCATGATACATAGAAGCAACTCACAAACCTTTTACTGAACTAAATAACGTGTCATAAGGAGTTCCAGAGAACCGGGGGCTAATTGTACCATAGAATATTCCCTGTCACTAAAGCATGTGGAGTTCTCGAGAGAAACAAGATGCTGGGTTCCATACTCAGAGATGAGATGCCTTAGTCCTTCCTTTCTGGGATGTGGTTCCAGCTACCCGGACATGACCCCTTTTCCTCTAATGTATGACTTGTTCCCCTTCCCTCTGATGCAGAAAGTCAGCTGCCCCACATCTTAGAGGAATATCCTGTTCCTGCAGTCTCACTTTTTCCTAGTATGTGCATATATAAGTTTCTCATTTCCCACTGGTTGGGACTTGGCTGGTGGTGAGCCATCACCTCCCATGAAGAAAAAGGCAATATCCCAGACAATGATGCAATAAGAAAGGAAGAGCCCTACACTTCCAACTGTTCACCTAACTGGACATTTCCATGGAAGAGACAACTTGGTTAAATGACTCTTATTTTGGTCTGTGTTAAGAGAGAAAACCAATGTCACTACATCACAGCCTCTTTAGTATCTAAAGTGCAATACCTGGGCTCTGCCCATCTGGCCTTCCCATGCAGAGTTATGGAGGCACTTTTTGCTAACACATATTTCTATTTTTCTTTGTCCCCTGCTCACGTTCATTGTTCAGGAACAACAGGAGCCAGGGCAGGCAAGAAATGCCTGGAACAAGTATCAGATACTTTCACAAGAGCCAAGGGAAGTTAGGAACTCTCATCAAGCTGCCTATACCACAAGAGGTCATCTATGCTTCCAGAAAAGCTCAGTGTCCAAGAGGCTATGCACAAGAGATCTCTGTTTTGGCCCATACATGGCAACATGGAGTCAAAACTTTTATCTCAGAAGCAGATGCTGGGCATCAGAAAGATAGCTACAAAGCAAAATACATGGGCACAGTTTCAGGGGTGCAAACTTCCATCTTCCTGCAATCTTAAATAATGCATTGCTCATAATTAGCATGTGGAGATTTGACAGATGAATGAATGGCAGGGCTCAGTCCCTATTCTTGTTGTTGTTTCATGAAACTGGGTGTGATGCTGTGTGCCTGTGAGCAGTACACTGGCAAGAGAAGGCATGGGCTCCTCAATTGAAGGTTTAAGGCTCAGAAAGAATGTAGGATTTAAGTTTGGGGGATTCTTTGTTGTTTGGGGGTATTTTTGGCTGCACTGGGTCTTTATTGCAGCACAAGGGGCTCTTTGTTGGGGCCACTTGGGCTTTTACAGTTGTGGCACAAAGGTTTATTTGCTCTGTGGCATGCGGGATCTTAGTTCCCCAGCCAAGGACTGAACCCACATCCCCTGCATTGCCACATGGATTCTTAATCACTGGACTACCAGGGAAGTCCAAGAATTTCAGTTATTGAGATGCTATGTGAAACCAAGATAACTCAGTGTTGAGCCACAGAATGTAAAGTTGGAATGAGTTAAATAATTCCTGATTTGAGTTTAGAGTACCGAGCCTAATGTTGAGGATCTTTGGGACCCAACTGTGAACAACAAGAGGGTTACGAGAATTGGAAAGTAGCCTACCCCCTGCAAAGCATCTTTCTCACCAAATAGGTCACCCACTGTCCCATGCTTGACCAGTGGACACAGACTAAGGAAACTTCATACTCACAGTCCTTCACTTAAAAAGCCCCTTTCCAAGGCTCTTAGTTTTCCTCAGTGAACAAAGGAAGGAAGCAGGAGTCTCAGGCACATAGGAGCCATGGAGTACTGGGGCTCATCCTCTATTTCCTGGTGGCAGTCTTGAGACTGTCAGCAGTCCCTCCACATCCACATCTTCGATCCCAAGGAGAAAAGGCTAAATGAGTCACTGCTTGGGATCACTATGATCCAGACTTCACTCACCAGTCCAAGACCAACCTGGCAGAGACAGGGTTCAGGGAATGGGGAGGACCAGGTACTTCATGGAACTGGACCTGGGGCAGTGTGGAGGGAGATCAAAGGGCTGGAGCCCCAAGGGGCTTGCCTTCAGGTGAGAAGCACAGCCGGTACAAAATAATGCAGAGGAAGTTAGAGACATGGAATCACCAATTAGTTAAGAGAATGAAAGAAAAAAATTCAAACTACTGCTAATGAAAAAAAAAAAAAAACATTTTAGGCAACCATGTTAGAGGGAAGACTGAATTATCTTTTCACCCTCACTATAGAAATTGATAATGTTATATTATGATATTATAATATAAACTTGTTCTCTGGGCTCAGAATTAGTTTGGGGTAACATGGCTAATGCCCAGTTGTGGATGTTTCTGGTGATGGAAGTAAAGTTCGATGCTATAAGGAACAATATTGCATAGGAACCTGGAATGTTAGGTCCATGAATCAAACAGGAGGTCAAACAGGAGATGGCAAGAGTGAACACCAACATTTCAAGAAGCAGAAAACTAAAATGGACTGGAATGGGCAAATTTAATTCAGATGACCATTATATCTACTACAGTGGGCAAGAATCCCTTAGAAGAAATGGAGTAGAGCCTCATAGTAAACAAAAGAGTCCAAAATGCAGTACTTGGGTGCAATCTCAAAAATGACAGAATGATCTCTGTTCATTTCCAAGGCAAACCACAGAGTATCACAGTAATCCAAGTCTATGCACCAACCACTAATGCCAAAGAAGCTGAAGTTGAGTGGTTCTATGAGGACCTATAATACCTTCTAGAACACCAAAAAAAGATATCCTTTTCATCATAGCGGACTGGAATGCAAAAGTAGCAAGTCAACAGATACCTGGAGTAACAGGCAAGTTTGGCCTTGGAGTACAAAATGAAATAGAGCAAAGGCTAATAGAGTTTTTCTCAAGAGAACACACTGGTCATAGCAAACACCCTCTTCCAACAAAACAAGAGACAACTCTACACATGAACATCACCAGATGGTCAATTCTGAAGTCAGATTGATTATATTCTTTGCAGCCAAAGATGGAGAAACTCTATACAGTCAGCAAAAACAATACCAGGAGCTGACTGTGGCTTAGACCATGAACTCCTAATTGCCAAATTCAGACTTAAATTGAAGAAAGTAGGAAAACCACTAGGTAACTCAGTTATGACCTAAATCAAATGCCTTATGATTGTACAGTGCAAGTGACAAATAGATTCAAGGGATTAGATCCGAGATTGCCTGAAGAACTATGGACAGAGGTTCATGACATTGTACAGGAGGCAGTGATCAAGACCATCCCCAAGAAAAAGAAATGCAAAAAGGCAAAATGGTTGTCTGAGGAGGCCTTAAATAGCTGAGAAAAGAAGAGAAGCGAAAGACAAAGGAGAAACGGTATGGACCTAATGGAAGCAGAAGATATTAAGAAGAGGTGGCAAGAATACAGAGAAGAACTATACAAAAAAGATCTTAATGACCCAGATAACCACAATGGTGTAATCACTAACCTAGAGCCAGACACCCTGGGAGGCAAAGTCAAGTGGGCCTTAGGAAGCATCAGTACAAACAAAGCTAGTGAAGGGGATGGAATTCCAGGTGAGCTATTTCAAGTTCTAAAAGGTGCTGTTAAAGTGCTACACTCAATATGCCAGCAAATTTGGAAAACTCAGCAGTGGCCACAGGACTGGAAATGGTCAGTTTTCATTCCAATCCCAAAGAAAGGCAATGCAAAGAATGTTCCAACTACCACACAATTGCACTCATCTCACATGCTAGCAAAGTAATGTTCAAAATTTTCCAAGCAAGGCTACAATGGTACGTGGACTGAGAACTTCCAGAGGTTCAAGCTGGATTTAGAAAAGGGAGAGGAAGCAAAGATCAAATTGCCAATATCCTTTGGATCATCAAAAAAGCAAGAGAGTTCCAGAAAAACATCTACTTCTGCTTTATTGACTACACCAAAGCCTTTGACTGTGTGGATCACAACAAACTGTGGAAAATTCTTCAAGAGAAGGGAATGCCAGACTACCTTACTCACCTACTCAGAAATCTGTATGCAGGTCAAGAAGCAACAGTTAGAACTGGACATGGAACAAAAGACTGGTTCCAAATTGGGAAAGGAGTATGTCAAAGCTGTATATTGTCACCCTGATTATTTAACTTATATGCAGAGTACATCATGCGAAATGCTGGGCTGGATGAAGCACAAGCTGGAATAATGCTGGGAGAAATATTCATAACCTCAGATACACAGATGACACCACCCTTATGGCAGAAAGCGAAGAACTAAAGGGCCTCTTAATGAAAACGCAAGAGGAGAGTGAAAAAGCTGGCTTAAAACTCAACATTCAAAAACAAAGATCATGGCATCTGGTCCCATCACTTCATGGCAAATAGATGGGGCAACAGTGGAAACAATAACAGATTTTATTTGGGGGGGCTCCAAAATCACTGCAGATAGTCACTACAGCCATAAATTAAAAGACGCTTGCTCCTTGGAAGAAAGTGAACTGAGTGAAGTCGCTCAGTTGTGTCCAACTCTTTGCAACCCCATGGACACCAGGCTCCTCTGTCTATGGGATTTTCTAGGCAAGAGTACTGGAGTGGGTTGCTATTTCCTTCTCCAGGGAATCTTTCCCACCCAGGGATCGAACCCAGGTCTTCAGCATTGTAGACAGACGCTTTACCATCTGAGCCACCAGGGAAGTCCCACCTTGGAAGAAAAGCTATGACAAACCTAGACAGCATATTAAAAAGCAGAAACATTACTTTGCCAACAAAGGTCCGTCTAGTCAAAGCTGTGGTTTTTCCAGTAGTCATGTATGGATGTGAGAGTTGGACTATAAAGAAAGCTGAGCACCGAAGAAGTGATGCTTTTGAACTGTGGTGTTGAAGAAGACTCTTGAGAATCTCTTGAACTGCAAGGAGATCAAACTAGTCAATCCTAAAGGAAATCAGTCTGACAGACAATGAGATGGTTGAATGGCATCATGGACTCAATGCACATGAGTTTGAGCAAGCTCTTGGAGCTGGGGATAGACAGGGAGGCCTGGCATGCTGCAGCCCATGGGGTCGCAAAGTCGGACACAACTGAGTGACTGAACTGAACTTTTGCTGGATTTTTTGGTGTTTGTGGTATTTATCAGCTTTTAAAAATTTATATTTGTTATACTTTTTCTTATTCCAAATATGCCCTCTTGTACTTATATTTGTATTCATTGTTTTGTATCCTTTTTCTTAAAAAAGATCCCTCTACTCAAAAGAACTGAGAGCAGGGACTCCAAGAGAATTCATAGCTTCACTCTTGATAATAGTCAAAAGGTATTATAGAAATAACATAAGCGTCCATGTCCAGATGAATGGATAAACAAAATGTAGTCTATACATACAATGGAATATTACTCAACCTTTAAAAGTAATGAAATTTGAACATGTTACAGTGTGAATGAAACTTGAAAACATTATGTTAAGTGAAACAAGCCAGACACAAAATAACAAACACTATGAGTTCACTGATGTGAGGTCCATGAAGTAGGGGCCAGGGGAGGGGAGAAATGGAAAATTCATTTAATGGATATACAGTTTCTATTTGGGATGGTGAAAAAGTTTGGAAAAATATAATGGTGATAGTATCACAACAATGTGAATACACTTAGTGTCACAGAATTGAAGGTTAAAATGGTTAAAATGGCACATGTGTGTGTATGTGTGTATTTTTTCTTACTACTATATCTATTCCATAGTTTTAAAAAGACGGCTCCCTAAAGTTGTTTAAACTTTAGGCCCACGAACTCGGATCTGTTCCTACCAATGGAATATACAATTCCATAATAATACAAATATCACGTCCTAAAATGAAAATCATGTAGTTGGTAACAGAAAGATTAGGGGTTTTTCCCCCCTCTCCTCTTAATAAAAAAGATTTATCAAAGTATTAGGAAATAGGAAGTTCTGCTCTTCAGAATTCCTAAATGATAAATCACAAGCATCAGATTCCATCCAGATTTCCTATTCAAAGACCACTCAGAAACTGTAAAGGTGGTTGATCATACTATAAAGTTCCCTAGGAGGGACCACATTATGGTTTAGATGTATTAGAAAAACAAAAGCTCAGAATCCCTAAGCTCTCAATCTTGTCCTGCTCTCAAGAAATTCTTGTGGGAGTTTCTCTTGTATGAAAACAGTAAAAGAAAAGGTTTATTTTAAAGAGAACTGAAGGATGTTATGAGAGGCTCATGATATATAGTAAAGGTTTCTATACCATAAATTATAAGGAAATCCTGGGTGAGATATTTCACCTGACCTTCTTTCTCAGAGTTTTGGAGAAGATTTGATGTTTCCAATAAAGAGCCTTAAAAATATGCTTTAAGCGACCCCATAGACGGAAGCCCACCAGATTCCCCCGTCCGTGGGATTCTCCAGGCAAGAACACTGGAGTGGGTTGCCATTTCCTTCTCCAATGCATGAAAGTGACAAGTGAAAGGGAAGTCGCTCAGTTGTGTCCAACTGTTTGCAACCCCATGGACTGCAGCCTACTAGGCTCCTCTATCCATGGGATTTTCCAGGCAAGAGTACTGGAGTGGGGTGCCATTGCCTTCTCCAAGAGGTAAGTTAAGTAGTAGCTATAAATCCTTAATACAGAATTACCCAGCAATTTTCATAATAAACTGAAGGAACATTTAACCAAGAATTGCTGAATTATTTTAAAAGTCTATAATTAATACATATCTCCTCAGGTAACTAGAATTCCTCATTCAAGCCTATATAATGGTGCAAATAATATATTCACAGGTCATGGAATTAAAAATCCCTTCCTCTTTCACTAATCCAAAGGCCCATACTTGTGGATTGGAAGTCACCAACCACAGTCATCACTTTCAGTCAGTTCAGTTGCTCAGTCGTGTCCAACTCTTTGCAACCCCGTGGACTGCAGCATGCCAGGCTTCCCTGTCCATCACCAACTCCCGAAGTTTGCTCAGACTCATGTCCAAATCCGTGATGCCATCCAACCATCTCATCCTCTGTCATCCCCTTCTCCTCCTGCCCTCAATCTTTCAGCATCAGGGTGTTTTCCAATGAGTCAGTTCACATCAGGTGGCCAAAGTATTGGAGATTCAGCTTCAGCATCAGGGCTTCCAATGAATATTTAGGACTGATTTCCTTTAGGATTGATTGATCTCCTTGCAGTCCAAGGGATTCTCAAGAGTCTTCTGCAACATCACAGTTCAAAAGCATCAATTCTTCAGTGCTAGAAGCATGCTAATTTGTAATAGTTAAACTCAGAAGAGTCTCTGTATTAATATAGGAATGGGATGTTATTGATGTGTGCCATTAAGAGAGTATTTATATTAGAACTCTGGATTAAAAGTAATAGAATTCCATTCCCAACTAGTTTAAACAAAATAGGAAATGGATTGGTGCTGAGAGCCAGCGCGGGAGATCCCACCCATGACAAGGTCATGCGGAGGAGACCTGACAAGGAAGGCGGATCAGGACTCAAGGGACTCCCTGGACCTGCTCGAGCATCTACCCCAAATCAAAATCTGTCTGTCTACTGTATACTATATTATGCCTTTCACCAACTCGTTTGACATTAACAGGGGGCTATCCCCGACCACCTTTCTCTGGAGAAAATCAACTTAGGGCTCTAGTTGATAAGTCTCCTGGGCATGAAAGGAGCATTTCAATTCAAACCCCCTGTTAGCATTCTAGCTTGCTTGGCAGGTTTATCCAGACTCTTGCAACTATGCATATGCTTGTTCACAACATCCCAACCATGACACAAGAAGCCTAAGCATTCTAAAATTATAGAGCCCTTTGAGGGGTGAAAAAGTTTTATTAAAGTAATACTGGTGAAGGGTTTCATTGTTGAGCCAATGCTTGCTGCCAAGTTCCCATATCCCTTATCCATTCTGTGCCCGGGAGTGCATTGGTTAATATAGTTGGAATGTAAGAAAAACAAGTAGTAGCCTTGGTATTAACCACATCAGACCTTTGAGCTAATAAGTTCTTTTTTGTTGTTGTTGTAACCCACTGCACCTTTGCTCCATGAGAATGTAACTTTGTTTAGTACTTTCTGAGGCTGACACAGATTAGAGGTATAAAGAAAAAACACTTCAAGGGAAAACAAGTTTTCTGGTTGATCAACCTTTATCAAAAAAGAGTCATAAAATATCAACAGGCCTCCAAGGCCAGAAGATAATGTACACAACATAGGACGCTTGTTTATGGGAAAGGTATGCAGAAAAAAATCCTGGTTTCGCTAAGGGCAAAACTGCTGGAGTGTTTGAGCTGACTCTGCATGAGCTTGCATCTTTCATTTTCCTCTATGTACAAGTCAGGGTATAAAAGCCCCTTTTGAGAACAAAGTTACGGGCCTCGCTCACTGAAGCTTGGTCTCCCCGTGTCATTCATTCCTTCGCCAATGCCTTTCATGCTGAGGATATCCCAGGACTCTGCGGGGGCTGGACCCCGGCAGATTGGCTTCAGACATTTCCTTGGCTTTGAACATGTCTGTGGCTTCAGGTGGGCTTACCTGGTGGCTCAGTCAGTAAAGAATTGACCTACAATACAGGAGACCACCTGCAATGCAGAATATTGGGGTTCAATTTCTGGGTCGGAAAGATCCCCTGAAGAAGGAAATGGCAACTCACTCCAGTAATCTTGCCTAGGAAATCCCAAGAGGAGCCTGGCAGGGTACAGTCCACAGAGCTGCAAGAGTTGGACATGACTTGGCAGCTAAACCACTACCATCATGACTTTGGGTATAGCTGGGGCCAGGGGTTTGAATATCAGAATGATGTCTCCCTATTTCCATAGTTTCTCATGTTGACTTCATTTTTTAGAAGATTCTCCTTATGTGGTGGGTAAAAAAGAAATTTTTCTCCCTATAGGAAATAAACACACTGTCAGATAATTATCGAATATTCAGTTCAGTTCAGTTCAGTCACTCAGTTGTGTCCAACTCTTTGCGACCCCAAGAACCACAGCAAGCCAGGCCTCCCTGTCCATCACCAACTCCCGGAGTTTACCCAAATTCATGTCCACTGGGAGAAGGCAATGGCAACCCACTCCAGTACTCTCGCCTGGAAAATCCCATGGATGGAGGAGCCTGGTAGGATGTAGTCCATGGGGTCGCTGAGAGTCGGACATGACTGAGCGACTTTACTTTCAATTTTCACTTTTCACTTTCATGCATTGGAGAAGGAAGTGGCAACCCACTCCAGTGCTCTTGCCTGGAGAATCCCAGGGACAGGGGAGCCTGGTGGGCTGCCGTCTGTGGGGTCGCACAGAGTCGGACACGACTGAAGCGACTTAGGAGCAGCAGTAGCAGCAGCAGCATGTCCATTGAGTCAGTGATGCCATCCAGTCGTCTCATCCTCTGTCATCCCCTTCTTCTCCTGCCCTCAATCTTTCCCAGCATCAGGGTCTTTTCAATGAGTCAGCTCTTCACATCAGGTGGCCAGAGTACTGGAGTTTCAGCTTCAACATCAGTCCTTCCAAAGAACACCCAGAACTGATCTCCTTTATGATGGACTGGTTGGATCTCCTTGCATATAGTTAAATCCTTCTATCATGTGCACGCAAACCAAGACCCAGATAAGTAACTTGCTAAATGCTCTTCTACACTTCAGTAATGAGAGAACAAATGGTAATATTCCACAATAACAAAGAACTTTTTTTTTAAACCCTGCTAATATACAGCAAGACTATTTTATTCCCGATCACCTTCTGCATTTACGCTGACTGCGTCCTTATATACTCTACAGAGAAAAATATCTATTTTCTTAATGGAAATTTATCAATATTCTAAAACAAACACACAAGATTCATAAATACCACTGAAAAAGGATCTCCTGTTGTAAGCTCTTAGCTCTCCTAGAAAACTTTAGCCACCATGATCTTCAGTTCAGTTCAGTTGCTCAGTCGTGTGCGACTCTTTGCGACCCCATGAATTGCAGCATGCCAGGCCTCCCTGTCCATCACCAACTCCCAGAGTTCACTCAAACTCATGTCCATCAAGTTGGCGATGCTATCCAGCCATCTCATCCTCTGTCGTCCCCTTCTCCTCCTGCCCCCAATCCCTTCCAGCATCAGTCTTTTCCAATGAGTCAACTCTTCGCATGAGGTGGCCAAAGTACTGGAGTTTCATCTTTAGCATCATTCTTTCCAATGAACACCCAGGACTGATCTCCTTTAGAATGGACTGGTTGGATCTCCTTGCAGTCCAAGGGACTCTCAAGAGTCTTCTCCAACACCACAGTTCAAAAGCACCAATTCTTCAGTGCTCAGCTTTCTTCACAGTCCAACTCTCACATCCATACATGATCACAGGAAAAACCATAGCCTTGTCTAGATGGACCTTTGTTGGCAAAGTAATGTCTCTGCTTTTGAATATGCTATCTAGGTTGGTCATAACTTTCCTTCCAAGGAGTAAGCGTCTTTTAATTTCATAGCTGCATTCACCATCTGCAGTGATTTTGGAGCCCCCAAAAATAAAGTCTGACACTGTTTCCACTGTTTCCCCATCTATTTCCCATGAAGTGATGGGACCAGATGCCATGATCTTCGTTTTCTGAATGTTGAGCTTTAAGCCAACTTTTTCACTCTCCTCTTTCACTTTCATCAAGAGGCTTTTTAGTTCCTCTTCACTTTCTGCCATAAAGGTGGTGTCATCTACATATCTGAGGTTATTGATATTTCTCCCGGCAATCTTGATTCCAGCTTGTGCATCTTCCAACCCAGTGTTTCTCATGATGTACTCTGCACAGAAATTAAATAAGAAGGGTGACAATATACAGCCTTGACATACTCCTTGTCCTATTTGGAACCAGTCTGTTGTTCCCTGTCCAGTTCTGTTGCTTCCTGACCTACATACAGGTTTCTCAAGAGGCAGGTCAGATGGTCTGGTATCCCCCATCTCTTTCAGAATTTTCCACAGTTTATTGTGATCCACACAATCAAAGGCTTTGGCATAGTCACTAGAGCAGAAATAGATGTTTTTTTTTGAAACTCTCTTGATTTTTCCATGATCCAGCGGATGTTGGCAATGTGATCTCTGGTTCCTCTACCATGATCTTACCTAGAGCTAATTGTATGGGCAGCTGTTTTCCTTTTTTAGTGAAACATTTTCTTCAGAGACACCAGGCCATGTTCCCAATATTGCATTTGAACATTCTAATAAACTCACCAGGTTTGGGGTATTCAAATGAATCGAATGACCCTTCCCACCAGCAAAAATAAAAGTCCTTTTGGCAAAATATCTTTGAAAGTGCTTAACCCCAAATTACGTAGTACTGGACCTTTGCATCATTAGGAATCACTCCATCTTTGGCACATTCTTATCAGAATTTAAATGACTTGACTTTCTAACACATGCTTCAGTTATTCCAACCATTCTTCTTCCTATTACTTTCACATTCCTTGACTCTTCAGCAAGTTTGGGTCCATAGAGAGGCAGGTGCTAAGAAAAGATTAGCCATGTAAAACCTTTTTAAGAGAAGGGAGCAGAAGGCAGGAAGGGCTTCAGACTGTGACTGCAGGGTGACCTATGGGAAGAGAGAGGAAAGGCAGGAAGATTGGATAGAAGTCCCCAAACACAGCAAAATTCAAAGAAAGTTTTAGTTAGTTCAATAGGGAGCCCTTAAGTCAAAATTGCCCTCTGAAAATATATTTGTCTTCTAAATGTTTTTATTTGGCTGCACCAGGTGTTAGCTGCTGCATGCAAACTCCTAGTTGTGGCATGGGGTATCTAGTTCCCTGACCAGGAATCGATCCCAAGTCCCCAGATTGGGAGCGCAGAGTCTCCATTACTGGACCACCAGGAAAACCCCCAAATTGCCCTTTGGAGTACTGTGTGTCATCAGATGGGGACTTCCTCAGTACTTCCACCATGCTTAGTCTGGGAGCAGCCTGTAAGAAGTGTGGCCTTTGGCATAGATAGTGGGAGACTGAAGGAGTAAGAAGCTGGGGACAACAGTCAAATTGCTCCCCACATAGATGTGGCGCCCCCAATCACTGTCTTTAGGCTGCATCCATCCCATCTGAAAGACAATGAATATCAGACTAATTTCTCACTAACAGAAATCATTCACACACACAGATCTAATAGCTAATGTCCTCAAACACAACTTTCACTTTCTATTAATCTCTTTGTCCTTTTCCTCCATTGCTCTAGTCCCAATGACACAGTATTATAGAATAAAATGATACAACTGTAAATTCTATTTCCATTCTTAGTTAGACCCTCTGTATTAGTCTTTCCTAAACTCCCCAATTGCCCATAGCACTTGACAAATCTTGGTCATTCTCAAATCCCCTCTTCCATTCCACCAGAAGTGACACTGCCTGGTATTTCTCAAGAGCATACACCAGTTGTGGTTTATTGGCAAGTCGTGTCTGACTCTTGCAATCCCATGGGCTGTAGCCTGCCAGGCTCCTCTGTCCATGGGATTCTCCAGGCAAGAATATTGGAGTCAGTAGCCATTTCTTTCTCCAGGGGATCTTCCTAACCCAGGAACTGAACCCGGGTCTCCTGCATTGCAGGCAGATTCATTACCAACTGAGCTACGAGGGAAACAAAATACAGGGAAAGAGTAACGAGAATGGTGATTTGTTTTTTGTAATACTAACAGCTAACATTAATTGAGTGCCTAATATTTGTCAGACACCATCCTAGGCAGTTTGTGCAAGTAAACTTATAAATCCTCTTTCTTCCCATCAGGAGACACCATGTAGAGATTAAGGAGCTATGCAGCTAAGGTCTCTGTGAGGAGCAGACATTCTGGCTCAGAGAATGTGTAAGAGAGAGAGGGAGAGAGAAATTCAGTGTCAAGACTGAAAGCTCAGGGTTCTAAGTAATGAACAAGGAACCATCATTGGCATAACCCAGCCTCAGACCTGGGAGTCCTTCTTTTTTCATTGGCAGGTCCTGTTAGCTTCATGTGCATTATTTCAGGTTGATCCTTCCTGTCCCCAGGTTCTCCCAGTTAAAAGGCATTAATTCATCTTTTGCTCCCTGCGTACATCTGTGTCAGCACCCATACCCAACTCTTTTTACCTAGTTTCCACAAAATGTGCTTTTCTGGTCTTTTGACATCATACCATTTCTTAAAAACATCAGCTAATTCTTCTGAGCTTTATTTATTTAACATGTCTTTCTCAGCTGACTTCATTCTTATAACCTAGTAACATGTTTAGTCTTCCCAGGTAGCGCTAGTGATAAAGAATCTGCCTGCCAATGCAGGAGGCATAAGAGATGTGGGTTTGATCCCTGGCTGAGGAAGACCCCCTGGCGGAGGGAACAGCAACCCACTCCAGTATTCTTGCCTGCAGAATCCTGTGCACAAAGGAGCCTGGCGAGCAGGCTACAGGACATGGGGTCGCAGAGAATCTGACAGGACTGAATCCTTTTTAAGATGATGCTGTTAAAGTGCTGCACTCAATATGTCAGCAAATTCAGAAAACTCAGCAGTGGCCAAAGGACTAGAAAATTCCAATCCCAAAGAAGGGCAATACCAAAGAATCTTCTAACTACCATACAATTGTGCTCATTTCACATGCTAGCAGGTAATGCTCAAAATCCATTCAAGCTAGCCTTCAGCAGTGTGTGAACCAAGGACTTCCAGAGGTACAAGCTAGATTTAGAAAAGGCAGAGGAATCAGAGATCAAATTGCCAACATTCACTGGATCATAGAAAAAGCAAGGGAATTCCAGAAAAATATCTACTTCTGCTTCATTGACTACACCAAAGCCTTTGACTGTGTGGATCTCAACAAACTGTGGACAATTCTGAAAGAAATGGGAATACTGGACCACCTTTTCTGCCTCCTGAGAAACCTGTACGCAGGTCAAGAAGCAACAGTTAGAACTGGATACAGAACAATGAACCAATTCAAATTGGGAAAGTAATACATCAAGGCTGTATACTGTCACACTGTTTAACTTATATATACAGAGGGCATGGGTGTGTGCCCAGTCGCTTCAGTCATGTCTGACTTTTTTGACTCTATGGACTGTAGCCTGCCAGGCTCATCTGTCCATGGGATTCTCCAGGCAAGAAAACTGGAGTCGGTTGCCATGCCCTCCTCCAGGGGTTCTTCCACACCCAAGGATTGAACTTATCTCCTGAAACTCCTACACTGCAGGCATATTCTATATCGCTGAGCCACCTGGAAAGCCCTATATGCAAAGTATGTCATGGACTGGAGGAATCATAAGCTGGAATTAAGATTGCCAAGAGAAACATCAACAACTTCAGATATGCAGACACCACCACCCTTATGGCAGAAAGCAAAGAGGAACTAAAGAGCCTCTTGATGAGAGTGCAAGAGGAGAGTGAAAAAGTTGGGTTAAAACTCAACATTTAAAAAACTAAGATCATGGCATCTGGTCCCATCAATTCATAGCAAATAAATGGGGAAACAATGGAAAGAGTAACAGATTTTGTTTTCTTGGGCTCTAAAATTACTGCAGATGGTGACTGCAACCATGGAATTAAAAGACGCTTGCTTCTTGGAAGGAAAGTTATGACAAAGCTAGACAGCATTTTAAAAAGCAGAGACATCACTTCACCAACAATGTCCCTATAGTCAAAGCTATGATTTTTCCAGTAGTCACATATGGATGTGAGAATTGGACCATAAAGAAGGCTGAGCCCCGAAGAATTGATGCTTTCAAATTGTGGTGCTGGAGAAGACTCTTGAGAGTCCCTTGGACTGCAAGGAAATCAACCCTGAATATTCATTGAAACGACTGATGCTAAAGCTCCAATACTTTGGCCACCTACTGCTGGGAAAGACTGAAGGCAAAAGAAGAGGGCAGCAGGGACAAGATGGTTAGACAGCATCACTGACTCAATGAACATAGTTTGAGCAAACTCCAGGAGATAGTGAAGGACAGGAAAGCCTGGAGTGTTGCAGGTCACAGGGTCACAAACAGTCAAACACGACTTAGCAACTAAACAACCTATTTAAATATCTCATCTTAAAAAAAATAAACTAAGAACTATAGGGACCCACCCTACACCTCGACTTCTTTTTCTTCCCCTTTACAGCCAAGTTTACAACAAAGCACACACTCCCACCATCAGGGTTCTGGCTCCACCAGTTATCTGAAACTGGCCTAACTGATAATTACATTGGTTATAATTTTAGTTAACTGACCTCTCCAGAGGCTTTGGTTACTATTGACTTCCTTGTGTTTTTACTGTGCAACAAGGCTAACTTTAATTCAAAATTCTTGGGGCACCTGTTACCATGAGCAACTATCCCCACATATTAAGCTTCATTAATTACTTTATCTTTTAGTGAATACATAATTGTTAATTTCTTTTCTTAAACTCTGTATTATATCAACATTTACCACTACCACTCCTGCTGCTGCTAAGTCACTTCAGTCGTGTCTGACTCTGTGACCCCATGGATTGTAGCCTGCCAGGCTCCTCTGTCCACAGGATTCTCCAGGCAAGAATACTGAAGTGGGCTGCCATGCCCTCCTCCAGGAATGTTCCCAACCCAGGGCCTGAACCCGCCATCTCTTACATCTCCTGCATTGGCAGGAAGGTTCTTTACCACTAATGCCACCTGGGAAGCCCCACCACTCCTGATAATAACCCTGATAAATGACACTATTACTCATTAGGAAACCAAGGCCTTAGAAGAATCTATGGTGAAATAAATGTTTTAAAGAAGATTAATATAGCAGTAATAAACAAGATGTAATGAAAATGAGAAGTAGGTAAGTTTCAGAAGAAATTTAGACTTAAGGCACAGGACTGAGAAGGAAGACTGAAAGACATTATGAAGATCAGGCAGATTATGTAATAGCAGGATAGGAATTGCAAGAGAAAAAAGGATTCAGGGTTTCTAGCTGGACTGAAATGTAAACCAACGACAATAGCAGGAAAGTCAGGAAGAAACGGTTTTGCTAAGTATTATCACTAATGTGCCTTACAGTGAGTTACTAATAATATGTCTTAGGTATTATGAAGGGTTATATATAACACCAAAGAAATCCAACAGAGGAGATTAGATATGCCTCAGGTAAAATCTAGAAGCTTCTTCAAAGAGCTAAGAAGATAGATATTTTTAATTCCATTTAGGTTTATGTAAAAGTCTTAACTTCAGATGTTCTTGATGGAACAAAAATGCATGAAACTTTTGAATAACAGACTGAATAACTCATTGAAGTACATCGACTATACAAGACAGAATTAAAAGTGAGTAAGTCAGGGTCAGTTTTATGTTTGAACAGATAGAAACAAAAAGTCACAAAATCCTATTACTTAAAAATATTTTAATTTCTAAAAAAGTTTAAACCATATTAAAAGTTAAATAACTGTACAGTACAGTTCATTTCAATAAACTGAAAAGTAAAACAAACCAATTAAATCATTTTTCTTTCCACGTTTATATACACTCTTCTGCTCCCCCAGGAGGATATAAAAATCGACAGTGAAAATGGAAAATTTAAATACAGCATATGCTATAAGGCCAAAAGAATTTCTAAAACTGAATTTCACCTAGTAATACCCTATAACTACTAGTACGCTTACAACAGATAGGAATTTAAAACAAAACAAATCCAATTTTATTAAATCCACAATTAACAGACGTTTTCACTTCATTCATTTGAATAAAACAGCAACCACTGTTTTATCCAATACACCATTATCAGTGGCAGAAGAAATGATCTGCCTAGTTGTGCAAAACAAGAACAGTTATCTTCTGAAAGGATGTGAGCTTTTCAAACTCAGTTCTTTTTCATTTGTGTCATAATTTTCAAAATAATAAGCAGCTCCAGTTAATGTCTCAGCAGTCCACTTCACTATGTGAGTGTATCCTCCATGAATTCATCATATAGCCACTTACAAGTATCATCTTCTGAACATTCTATGGTTTCAAAAAGGCGCTGAAAGTCTTCAGGGTACATATCTACTACTCTCACATCTTTAGGTTTTTTTATTTGCTTCAATATATACACTGCATCAATTGGACTCAATGAACTGCAAAATAAACACAAAGTAAATCTGCTTAAATATTTTTCATAACAAAACTGGCAGTGAATGCTGACAGAGGTGGTTTCTAAGCCCAATTTTAAATGTCTAACAATATATGTAAATTAATCCTATTAAGTTTAAGAGCCTGCATATTATATATAGCTTTACCTATGTCTATTCCTAAAGTTTCATGGCTTGCCTGCAATGAAAAGAGCAGATTTAGGCTTTAACATGTTCTAATCAGTTCTTAAGAAAAACAATAGTTTAACATTTGTCCTTCAAAATATTCTTCTGCCCACCTGTTTCATCTTTTAACTCTCTTTGCAAAAAAATTAACTCCATTTATGTTTATGTAGAAGTTCAGTAAGTATACAAACAGCAGGAACTACTGTCTGTTTTCAAAGAGGAAATAATTTTTCCCATTTTTGTGTAAATATTACTGTGAATAAATTAGAAGCAGATAATAAACTTATAATTTATAATTATAAATTATAAATAAATAAGCACTGCCTTATTCTGTATTGGTCTAGCGAGAAACCACCAGTGAGCCTCTGACAATAACAAGTAAACAATTGTAGTAAAATGTTTTGGTGGAAAATATTTCCGACACTTTTCTGACTGTGAATGGAATCCTGGTCACGGGTATAAACATCCTTGCAGTTCATAGGATCTCCAAAGCTTTAGGTAGAAATACAGAGTATGACCCACAGTAGGAGAACTAGGGTGGTATAATGATTTGTGCCTACTTTGGTTAGGAAACAGAACCACCAAGGACAGGCAATGACAAGATGCAGCAGGTGGGTATGCCACCACTAATGCCAGTGGCCAAGGAGCCAGTTCTTCATGTAGATTAATCTCAACAAAGATAAAACAAATTTTAAGCATCCCTAGTTGTTTTTTCAAACAAGGGGGAAAAAAATTAAGCTCAGGACAGCTTAATTGGAAAATTAAGAAAATTAATTGGAAAATTAATTTCCTCAACTGGAAAATTGTGTGGAAAATATATTTTCCTCAAAATATGTACCAGCGAAAAGGAAGTATTTTGAAGCAATATTAATAGATGAACGAAAACATGGTCCCTCACTGTTAATGAAGCCATAAAAGATATAAAAACAAAGCTGTTAACATGAAAGCACAATTCTCACATTAAGTTGCTACTTTTGTATTTGCTTGTATAATTCTTACTTACGGTAAATGGTCTATTAGCTTGGCATTGCGTTTCATAAAACATTGCCTTAACATGTGAAAAAATACATCATAGTTAAAAGGTGTTAAGGTTCCTGTAAATAAATTTCTATGAGGAGTCAACTGAATAAAACATAGGTTTTGTTCTAATGATTCCTGCAGAGAAAGGAAAATAAAACATATTAGTCATGAAATATTGCCCGTGAAAGACACTGTTCACTGATGCATTCAATTTACCTTTTGGAAGACAGAATCATCATAGACACTGCATGTCTCTAGAGCTTCTTTTTGGATGTGCCAATAAAGCAAGGCCCCAGTTGCTCTTAACCTGGGCTATTCTCTTGGGGGATGAGACAGTGCCCCTCTACAGGACAAAATGTTTGCTATAAAAGGGAAGGATGCCCCCAGCTCTGTGTTCCTCAGCTGCAAGGCAAACCCACTGCACGCACACCACTCAGCCAAGCAATTTCACATTTTTCCAAGGGACACAGGGGTAACAGCTGCTTAACTTGTAAGCAGGGGAAAATTTAATCCTAAATGTGACACTCAAATATACTGAGTCTCCTCTGTATTTGAGGCATAACAGCAACTACTAAACATAAAAAAATTATTGCCTTATAATTTTTATTTGGATTTTTAAAAATATAGGGTTAGCAACCACGGCCTGCCTGTTTTATATACTATGGAACTACAAATGGTTTTTACACATATAAAGGATTCTTAGAAAACAAACAATAACAACAAACCCACAAAGGATATGTGATAGATTGTATGTGGCCTGCAAAGCATAAAATATTCTCTTTTACACATAAGGTTTGCCAACCTACTCTAGTATATAGTGTCATACAGATTAAAATAAAAACTGTATATGACTTGATGTAACGTTAAGCTGTTTCTCCCCCCTAAAATTAATTCCTCAGAGCAGAGGGAGCCTTATGTTTGAGTTCTTAGGAAATCTCACATATTAGCTAATAATCTCTTATTTAGGCTGCCCAGGTGGCTCAGTGGTAAAAAATCCACCTGTCAAGCAGGAGACATGGGTTTGATCCCTTGGTCTGGAAAATCGCCCAGAGAAGGAAATGGCACCCCACTCCAGTATTCTTGCCTGGGAAATGCCATGGACAGAGGAGCCTGGCGGGCCATAGTGCATGGAGTCGTGAAAGAGTCAGACATGACTCAGCTACTATACAACAATCCCTTTCTTTATAAAAAAAGATGTATACATACACGTATGTAAACAAAAATACTATCTGTGGAAGACATGGTGGCCAAAAAATAAAATTTCACTCAGCTTTGGTTTCTACTTTTGAATTCTTGTAGCTGAAGAAAAAAAAAAGCAAGGCAATAAAGTTTTAAAATATTCAGCAATTATTAACTAGGGAGGGGAATAACACAATTGAAAGCATTGTTAACAAGTTTTTTAAAGGTGAATTTAAAAAGCACCTTGTATATAGATCTGGAGTTACAGATATTGGTTCATTTGATAAATAAGGAAGAAAAAAAAACTTCCCTGATGTCAATGAATGGCTATTTGTATTTAATAGCTTAAGAAAAAATTTCCAGGAACAACACAAAAACATGGGTTCAAAAAAGTGGAAATCTCAAACCATGTGGACAATGAAGATCATGTGCTTAAAACAATCTGTTAAATATCTAAAGGTGCTTCTTAACAATTATGAACACACCAACATCAAAGACACATGTGAAGTATCTGAATAAAAATTTCGCATGAAATGTAACATTTGGTTATTTCATCTTCATCTCTAAAAGTTTCAACAATTATGTTAGCCAAAAAATATTTTACCTTTTGACACTTTCAATGAGAAAATGAGAAAGTGTATTAAATGTAGGGGACTTACTCATTTTCAGGTCATATGGATAAATACCTAGTGGTGCCAAGCCAAAATGCACTCTTATTTTGTGAGGCTACATAAATTATGTTTACAAACAGGGAAATACCACTAAAATTACAATGATCGCTGGTTACTCTGAAATCAGGATTATTTAAAAATTGAAAATTTTCCTTTTTTCCTTTAGTGGCAAGAGTGAGGAAAAAAACAAAGTAGGAAGCGATTGGGAACGTCAGACTGAGCTAACACACTGAGATTAGTGCATTATTAGCATTTAATCCCAAAGTGGAACTTCTGAATTGAGTCCAAAAACTGTTATAAGTAGCTCTATATAATCTAAACGGAGGATCACTTTATAACATCATCACTTTGGTTTCTTAGAAAGGGAAAAAATACAATCTTGTTTTTAGTTTATCAAATTAGATGACTATTAACCGCATTTTCCAAATTTGAGACGTGTCTTCATTTCAAAAATTAAAAAGAGAAGACAGAATCTGGGTTTAAGCCTATTATTATGCTGGCATTCACTGTACAAATAGCTGAAAAATACAACTCTTTTCCAAAATAATTTGAATATATATTAAAAGCAATAAGATATATTTTTAAAAGTTCTAGATATTCTAAAATTTAAAATTTCAGTAAATACAGAATACCAGGTAATGCAAAAGAAAACAAAGTATGTTACTTTTAGAGGAAGAAAGGAAAAGGTATTCATTCATTCTTACCCTATGCCTTTGCTTTTCCAGCTGTCCCTTTACAGTATACGCGTCAAATGATGAGGTAGGCTCCTTGAGGGAAGATAAATTTTAAAAATACATTTCCTTCATTTCTTTTTGGACAAAGTGCCACACATCATTACCACCTTAAAAAATGTCTTGCCTATACAGCAGAATAAATTAAAGCCAAGTCTAACTAAATTTAAGAAAAATATGTGACAGTTAAATCATACACATTTTTCTTCTTTTTAGATAAAAGGAGGGTCAAAGGTCTATCCCAATACTAATACTCTATTACTTGCTTAGATAAACACGGTTGCCCTTAATATAATTATGTAAATACATTCTTAAGTTAGCAAGCATTTCTCTATTATAGGCACAATCAGTTTAGGGGCTATCAGATCAATACTGAGGATGTTTCTGTTCTACTTTAGTGGAAAAGTCACTGATATGAATATGCTGGGACATGTAAGGAGACAAACTATGTCAATTTTTAAAAGAATCATTACTTGTTTGTATCTAACTTTGGTATAAACAATTTTGTATGTGAAGCCATTTTAAAAGATGACCCAACTGAAAAATTGTGTGTGTATGTATGTTTGTGTGTGTGTGTGTGTGTGTGTGTATATATACACAAGAATTTATTGCATATGTGTACATACATTAGACACATATTTGGATTCCCTGGTGGCTCAGATGGTAGAGAATCAGCCTGCAATGCAGGAGACCTGGGTTCGATCCCTGGGTCAGGAAAATCCCCTGGAGAAAGAAATGGCAACCCACTCCAGTATTCTTGCCTGGAGAATCCCATGGACAGAGGAGCCTGTTGGGCTTCATGGGGTTGCAAAGAGCTGGACACAACTGAGCAATTTTCACTTTCATACACACATACATTTAATTCCAAAAGAACAGCATTTGACACAGACTTAAAAGACTAAGACAAAATAGAGTGTAAGGTGTGCAAGTCTACTGTCAAAAATGATAATTTATTACTAATTGCAGTTGCTGCTGGCATAGAATGAAAAATGCAATTGTTGCCCATCTGTGAAATTCTCAGCAGTTTCACGAACGTCACTGAGAGGAGGAAGGCAGAGCAACAACAGTAGCAGCGGGCAGTGCACAGCATGCTCCCACACCTGGTCTATCTACAGAAGTTTAGGGCTCTGCAATGGGCACAGAGAAGACCTCATTTCTACTTACCAAACCCACAGGAGGGGAAAACCTACAAGACTTTGGGAACTGGGTTTAACAACAGACCCTCCAGTAGCAGACATAGTAATGTAATGGAAAACTGTTTAAAATGCTGGGTCTGGAATAACTTGTCCTTTCTGGAGGTTAATAAACGGCAAAAGTCAACATAGGGCTTCTGAAAATAAACACTGCAAAAAACAATAAAACTATCCTGAAAGCTGAAGTCCTCTGAGGGCCTCTATGAAGAAACGAAACAAAAGTCAGGAGGAGAGAAGAGCTGAGATGAAAAGCTAACAGAATGAGAAGAGATCAGTGGGGTTAAGAGAGGATTTTAGGGAAACCAAGAATGACAGCACCAAGACTGCATTATATGGTATGGGCAGAAGGCAGGGTCAGTGCCATGAAGGTCAAAGGCGAAAAAGATTCCCGGGAATACAGAAAAAGGATGAGAGCATGACAGAAGCAGGACAAGGTACAGAGAGATCCAAACTAAGAACCTGGGATGCTCTGGAGGGAAAAGCCAGAATCGGAACAAAAGCTAAAATCAGATGAGACCACATTCTAATGGCCAAGTACGTCCTGAAGATCTTAATGTGGACAAAAGCAATGACGAGTCTACATGGAGAAACTCTGTACTCGACTTTAAAATTAAGCAAATATATCTTTGGAAGAACAAGGATTCGTAGAATATTCACAGACATATTACTTCTAACAATATCTTGATGGATAATCTACCATAATAAAAAACAGAATGGGCAAACTATGCTAGGAAAGAAATGGTATTTATCATTTTTTTTCTTATACTTTAGGCCTCTTTTAAAAATGGCAGACACACACACAAAATGGTAGCCACAAGTCACATGTAGCTCCTGAACACATAAAATGCATCCAGTATGAATTGGTTTTAAGTGTATAATACACACTGGAATTTTATTACACAAGGAAGAATGTAAATTATACAATAACCTTTTTTGACTTTTCATAACGTTACTGTTTAAAAATGTAAAATTACATATGTGGCTTGTATTATGTTTCTATTAGACAGCTCTGATCTTGCCTAAGGAAATAAACTAAAAAGGAGAATGCTCTAAAATGAGGTATTAAATAGCCATTAAAAACAAGAAAAATGTTTAGATAGAAGGGAAAAATTTTTTGTAATTGACTATTAGCTATCAAATTTTTTAAAAAGGTAAAATCTCCACTGTAAAAGAATAAAAACTTTTACAATGAAATACATATTTGTGACACAAAACATCAGCACAGTGCTCTATTATCTTAAATACTTGGGAAAAAAGAAATTTAATTTTTCTTCATTTACTGGTCACAGAAATGCAGCCTCTTTGAAAAACAATGAAGCTCTTTGTTGAAATTTAGACGGATTTTACTCACCGTACACAGGACCTTGATCGCACAAGCTGTTTGACCGAGCACACTTAATGACTGATACAAGCCTGGAGTTTGGGGATTTGCCGTTAGTTTCTAGTAAAAGGAAAATACACCAAAATCAACTGTCAGATCTTAATAGTATCTAGAAATGGTAACAGTAATATCTTAATAGTGTCTAGAAATGAAAGAAAATAAGAATTAAATGCAAAATCTTAACCATTTCAAGTAAAAGTCTCCTTAAACTTTCACACTGAAATATATCATCATGTACATTAAATATACGAGCTGATGGGCTCAGTATGGACTGAACGCAGTCTACCAGGCTCCACTGCGCATGGAACTATCCCGGCAGGAACACCTGAGAGGTTGGCATTTCCTACTCCAGGGGATGTTCCTGACCCAGGGACTGAACTCACGTCTCCTGCGGCTCTTGCACTGGCAGGTGGATTCTCTACCACCGAGCCATCTGGGAAGTTCTTCTCTTTCCAGGGACAGTCACCATTTACTTACTATTTGGATCTGGGTGAGCAAGTCATCTTTTCAGCTCTGGACCCTGGTCCCCCACAACCCCAATCCCAATCTGTAGCTCTTAAACAAATAAGCATTTCCAGTTATCTTGGATTAAAACATGAATAACATGAAGCATTCTGAGCAGCAAAGAAACATAACTTTCAAGGATTTTAAGAGGCCCTCAGATTTCAGAGAATAAAAAATCTAAACTGTACGTTCACTACAGCATCATTCAGAACAGCCAAGAAAAAAATATAATCCAAGTGCCCACTGACAGTTCAGTGGGTAAAGACAGATAAAGATGGATATGGTCTTTAAAAATATGTATATATATATAGACACATATATATACATTACACACAGACACACAAAATATAACTCAGCATTAAAAAAGAATGATCTCTTGTCATTTTTTATGACAAAGGATGGATCTACAGAGTATTAAGTTATATCAAATAAGTCAGACAAAGAAAGACAAATACTGTATGATTTTATTCATATGTGGAATCTAAAAAACAAATAACAAACACAAAACAGAAACAGAATTACAGATAGAACGGAAGCTTGCCAGAGGTGAGGGGGTATGGGAATACATGAAATAGGAAAAAGAAATTAGCAGGCACATGCTCTCAGTTACAAAATAAATTTATCAGAGGGATGAAAGGTACAGTCTGGGAAATATACTCAGTGATACATCTCTGTGTGATGACAGATGCTAACTAGACTTACCATGGTGATCATTTTCTAATACATAGACATTTTAAATCACCATGTTATATATATCAGAAACTAATGTAGTGTTTAGATAAATTATACTTCAAGAAACAAATTCATACATCCCAAGAGTTCTCTTCACAAGGAAAAGTTATTTTTTTTTTAAATTTCTATCTGTATGAGATGATGGATGCTTACCAAACTTATTATGACAATCATTTCACTATGTATATAAGTCAAAACATTATACTATATACCTTAAACTTTTACAGTGCTACATGTCCGTTATATTCATTGATAAAAATGGATAAATGAAAGATGGTGGGGTGGTGTAAATACACAATGGAGTTATTATTCAGCCTTAACAAGGAATGACATTCTGACACATGCTACAATTTGGATGAACCCTAAAAAGTGGAATAAGTAAGTGAAATAAGCCAGACACCAAGTGGAATACTGTACGATTCCATTTACATGAGGAACACAGAGGCAGAAAATAAAACAACAGTTACTAGGGGTCCAGGAGATGGGGGAAGGGGAATTAGTTGTTTAGTGGATACACAGTTTTAGAATGGAATGATGAAAAAGTTCTGTGAAGAGATGGATGCTAGTAATAGCTGTACACAACGCGAATGTACTTACTGCCATGCAACTGTACACTTAAAAATAGTCACAATGGTAAACTTTAGTTACGTATATTTTATCACACAAAAAACCTTTTAAAAAAGAAAACCTAAGGAGTGCTCTACAGAAATTTAAAAACCTCGATACTCTTAAATGTCATGAGCCCAAATTAAAATCATGCAGATTAAGACTAATCTGATAAAAATCACAGAACTCTTTCAAAACAAAAACTTAAGGTACTTGTAACAACCTACCCGGCATTCTTTTTCAGAAACAAACAAATTTAGTTCTGCTCGTCCATATTTATATACAGAAGAACAGGAATACAGGTCATGTAAAATTTTCCAAAGTGTGTTTCTCTCAGTTTTAACTGGTAAGATCCCAACTACTTTTAAAGGGAAACCTGTTAAGAATACAAGCAAAGTATTTAAATAAATTCTTAACATTTTTTTCCTATGAGTATACTTTACTGAGTCAAATTAAGTTAACAAACTATATTAAAGTTACTTCAATGAAAACTAAGCCTTTAGCATCATTCCATAATCTAGAACTTAGCCCCTACAAAACTGCTCTGATTGAATCTAGGTGACGGAAAAGCCATAATCAATTTAAGAGCAACTGCCCATAAACTATACTATGTAAATATTTACACAAATCCCAACAAGCCTGGTATACTGCTAAAGAAAACTGACAAACTATAAGATACGCCTCTACTGAAAGACAAAAATCACCTTTTTTCCAAGGATGTGCTTTCATTCCCAAATACTGAAAAAGCATATCTGAAGTCATAACGGGCGGTGTCACTGTGCCACGATTTCTAGGGTCCAGTTTAAAGAAGTCACAATATATCACTTCTAGTCTTCCATTCACACTGTCTCGTAAGGACTAGAGACAGACAGAGAGAACTTGTTCAGAAATTTTAGCGTTTCACTCTCTAGCTTCCTCTTAATTTCTCCTTTACTTTTCCTAAAGTCAGAGCCAGCAACAGAAGGAAAGCTCTTTGCCTGCTACAAGACATAAAATGTATCTCAATCTTTTTACTGCCCGTATGTTTTTCACCTGGCAGTGCTGGAGAACGTACTAGTGAGAGAACGTACTAGTGAAAGGAAGTATTAGCTACAGACTCTGCAAACTTAATTCGAGGTCACTAAAAATCAAACAGAAGAAAGCAATGTTTTGATGTGCACCCTGAGGTTCTCATGCACAGAAAATTCTACAGGTATTAACAAGGTTTCAGTGAACATGCAATTTAAAGTTATGAGTTTAAAAAAACAACCCACAAAACTAAGCTTTCTTAACTGTTTGAATTCAACCTATACCTATGACTCTATTTCTAAATTTAGCATTTAAATGATTACTTTCAAGAGGACCCCTAAAACAAACTAGCGATAGGGAAAGGAACAGAGCTGTGGAAACAATGTATTTTTGGTCATGGTAATTTCGAGACACCTATTATGTGACTTAAGTGGAGATGTAGGTAGGAAGTTGTAGACCTGGATATTGAAGTACAGGCTGAGGACATAAATGAACTGAAATAAGGCTTTTACCACAAAAGCCTTACGAAGTGGGGCTTTGGAAGCGTACCTATGAACAAACCAAGTGGCGGTGATGGAATTCCAGCTGAGCTATTTCAAATCCTACAAGATGATGCTGTTAAAAGTGTTGCACTCAATATGCCAGCAAATTTGGAAAACTCAGCAGTGGCCACAGGACTGGAAAAGGTCAGTTTTCATTCCAATCCTAAAGAAGGACAATGCCAAAGAATGCTCAAACTACCACACAATTGCACTCTTCTCACATACTAGCCAGGTAATGCTCAAAATCCTTCAATCGAGGCTTCAACAGTACGTGAACTGAGAATTTCCAGACGTTCAAGCTGGATTTAGAAAAGGCAGAAGAACCAGAGATCAAACTGCCAGGATTCACTGAATCACAGAAAAAGCAAGGATATTCCAGAAAAACATCTACTTCTGCTTCACTGACTACACTAAACCCTTTGACTGTGTGGATCACAACAAAATGTGGAAAATTCTTAAAGAGATGGGACTACCAGACCACCTGGCCTGCCTCTTGAGAAATCTGTATGCAGGTCAGGAACCAACAGTTAGAAGCGGACATGGAACAACAGACTGTTTCCAAACTGGGAAAGGAGTACATCAAGGCGTATATTGTCACCCTGCTTACTTAACTTCGATGCAGAGTGTATCATGCAAAACGTTGGGCTGGATGAAGCGCAAGCTGGAATCAAGACTGCTGGGAGAAATATTAATAACCTCAGATATGCAGATGACACCACCCTTCTGGCAGACAGTAAAGAGGAACTGAAGAGCCTCTTGATGAAAGTGAGAGAGGAGAGTATATCCAGTCCCATAATTTCATGGCAAAGAGATGGGGAAACAATGGAAACAGTGGCAGACTTTATTTTCTTGGGCTCCAAAATCACTGTGGACTATGATTGCATCCATAAAAATAAAAGAAAACTGCTCCTTAGAAGAAAAGCTGTGACCAACCTAGGTAACATATTAAAAAGCAGAGACATCACTTTGCTGACAAAATCCGTCTAGTCAAAGCTATTGTTTTTGCTGTAGTCATGTACGGATATGAGAATTGGCCCATAAAGAAGGCTGAGCACCGAAGAATAGATGCTTTTGAATTATGGTACTGGAGAAGACTCTTGAGAGTCCCTTGGACAGTAAGGAGATCAAACCAGTCAATCCTAAACGAAATCAACCCTAAATATTCATTGGAAGGACTGATGTTGAAGCTGAAGCTGCAATACTTTGGCCACCTGTTGTGAAGAACCGACTCAATGGAAAAGACCCTGATGCTGGGAAAGACTGAGGGCAGGAAGAGAAGGGGGAGACAGAGGATGAGATGGTTGGATGACATTACTGACTCAATGGACAACAGTTTGATCAAACTCTGGGAGATAGTGAAGGACAGAGGAGCCTGGCGTGCTGCAGTCCATGGGGTCGCAAAGAGTGGACACACCCGAGCAACTGAACCACCACCACAAATGATGATGTCTCTTCTACTGAACATACACAGCTATTTCTGCAACAATAGTCTTCACAATTCAAATGAGATATAACTCCATCTATTAAAAATAAAAAAAACTAGTTGATTTACAAAAGTTGTGACATAGAACACAATTTGCAACATGTGTATCTCTGGCACATCCAAATACAAACTATTCCTATTTGGAACACTGTTAATGTGGAATCTGAGGAATTTTATCAGGGAAGTGGACTAGCAGAGAGAAGGATTTTAAATTTGGGTAAACATGCTGAGTCAAGCATTAACGTTGAAAATCCTTTATCCTTTTAGTTTTTAGTACAACTGAGCGTCTTTAGGTGGCTAAAAGCACTGCTTGCTAAGAGCACCACTTAAGGCCCTGATTTAGGGTTGCAAAGGTTCTATTTAATTACTTCTCTTTTATTCTGGCACATATATATGAATTCACTCAAAACTTTGAATGGCTCTTCACTTTCAGTTCAATTCAGTCACTCAGTCATGTCCAACTAACTCTTTGTAACCCCATGGACTGCAGCACACCAGGCCTCCCTGTCCATCAACAATTCATAGAGTTTACTCAAACTGATGTCCATTGAGTCAGTGATGCCATCCAAACATCTCATACTGTCTTCCCCTTCTCCTCCCCCCTTCAATCTTTCGCAGTATCAGGGTCTTTTCTACTGAGTCAGTTCTTCAAATCAGATGGCCAAAGTATTGGAGTTTCAGCTTCAGCATCAGTCCTTCCAATCAATATTCAGGACTGATTTCCTTTAGGATGGACTAGCTGGATCTCCTTGCACTCCAAGGGACTCTTCTCCAACACATAGTTCAAAAGCATCAATTCTTGGCACTCAGGTTTTTCTATAGCCCAACTCTCAAACCCACACATGACTACTGGAAAAATCATAGCTTTGACTAGATGGACCTTTGTTGGCAAAGTAATTCTTTGCTTTTTAATATGCTGTCTAGGTTGGTCATAACTTTTCTTCCAAGGAGCAAGCATCTTTTAATTTCTTGGCTGTAATCACCATCTGCAGTGATTATGGAGCTCAAAAAGTTAGTCTGTCAATGCTTCCCCATCTATTTGCCATGAAGTGATGGGACCAGATGCCATGATCTTAGTTTTCTGAATGTTGAGTTTTAAGCGAACTTTTTTCACTCTCCTCTTTCACTTTCATCAAGGGACTCCTTAGTTCTTCACTTTCTGCCATAAGGGTGGTGTCATCTGCATATCTGAGGTTACTGATTTTCTCCCAGCAAACTTGATTCCAGCTTGTGCTGCATCCAGCCCAGTGTTTCTCATGATGGACACTGCATAGAAGTTAAATAAGCAGGCTGACAATATACAGCCTTAATGTACTTCTTTCCCAATTTGGAACCAGCCTGTTGCTCCATGTCCAGTTCTAACTGTTGCTTCCTGACCTGCATACAATTTACCAAGTGGCAGGTCAGTTGGTCTGAAATTCCCATCTCTTTAAGAATTTTCCACAATTTGTTGTGATCCACATAGTCAAAGGCTTTTGCTTAGTCAATAAAGCAGCAATAGATGTTTTTCTGGAACCCTCTTGTTTTTTTGATGATCCAATGGATGTTGGCAATTTGAACTCTGGTTTCTCTGCCTTTTCTAAATCCAGCTTGAACATCTGAACGTTCATGGTTCACATACTGTTGAAGGCTGGCTTGGAGAATTTTGAGCATTACTTTACTAGCGTGAGATGAGCGCAATTGTGCAGTAGTTTGAGCATTCTTTCGCACTGCCTTTGGGATTGGAATGAAAACTGACCTTTTCCAATCCTATGGCCACTGCTGAGTTTCCCAAATTTGCTGGTATATTGAATGTAGCACTTTCAGAGCATCATCTTTTAGGATTTGAAACAGCTCAACTGGAATTCCATCACCTCCACTAGTTTTGTTTGTAGTGATGCTTCCTAAGGCTCACTTGACTTTGCATTCCAGGATGCCTGGCTTTAAGTGAGTGATCACACCAATGTGGTTATCTGGGTCATGAAGATCTTTTTTGTAGTTCTGTGTATTCTTGCCACCTCTTTCTAATAGTTTCTGCTTCTGTTAGGTCCATACCATTTCTGTCCTGTATTGTGCCCATCTTTGCATGAAATGTTCCCTTGATATCCCTAATTCTCTTAAAGAGATCTCTAGTCTTTCCCATTCTATTGTTTTCCTCTATTTCTTTGCATTGATCATTTAGGAAGGCTTTCTTATCTCTTCTTGCTATTCTTTAGAACTCTGCATTCAAATGGGCATAACTTTCCTTTTCTCCTTTACCTTCGCTTCTCTTCTTTTCACAGCTATTTGTAAGGCCTCCTGAGACCACCATTTTGCCTTTTTGCATTTCTTTTTCTTGGGGATGGTCTTGATCACTGCCTCCTGTATGTCATGAACCTCCATCCACAGTTCTTCAGGCATTCTATCAGATCTAATTCCTTGGATCTATTTGTCACTTCCACTTATTGTCATAAGCGATCTGATTTAGGTCATATCTGAATGGTCTAGTGATTTTTCCCTACTTTCTTCAATTAAGTCTGAATTTGGCAATAAGGAGTTCATGATCTGAGCCACAGTCAGCTTCTGGTCTTGTTTTTGCTGACTGCATAGAGCTTCTCCATTTTTGGCTGCACTTTATAATGAGTTAAAGGCTGGGCTCAAGTTATTGCTAAGGGGAGGAGGGAATGGAGAGTTAAGACGTTTAAATTTTGCACTTCTATTAACAGTTTCAGAAACATTTTCAAGGGTAGTTCTACATTCTCTCGAGAAATACTGTGTGTGAGGCATTCTTCAGACCCTAATTATCCTTTTTTCATTGATTCAATTTTTTTAAGACTTTGACCTTATAGAAAACCACTGTGCTACAGGATAACAAACTGTAAACAGCACATGTTAATGCCATCTGTACTTCAGTTCACTTCAGTGATTCAAATGGATATATCTTTCCTTTTCTCGTTTGCCATTAGCTTCTCTTCTTTTCTCAACTATTTGTAAGGCCTCCTCGGATAGCCATTTTGCCTTTTGGCATTTCTTTTTCTTGGGGATGGTCTTGATCACTGCCTCCTGTATAATGTCATGCCTCTGTTCATAGTTCTTCAGGCACTCTATCAGATCTAATCCCTTAAATCTGTCACTTCCACTGTATAATCATAAGGGATTTGACTTAGTTCATACCTGCATGGTCTAGTGATTTCACCTACTTTCTTCAATTTAAGTTTGAATTTTGCAATAAGGAGTTCATGATCTGAGCCACAGTCAGCTCCCGGTCTTGTTCTTGCTGACTGTATAGAGCTTCTCCATCTTTGGCTGCAAAGAATATAATCAATCTGATTTCAGCAATGACCATCTGGTGATGTCCATGTGTAGAGACTTCTCTTGTGTTGCTGGAAGAGGGTGCTTGCTATGACCAGTGCATTCTCTTGGAAAAACTCTGAATGTGTAGATTAATCTTCAAAAGTAGGCACCCCTCTAAATACCAAAATAAAAGCTATCTTGTTTTTAATTTCCAGGTTGAAATTACAGATGGCTTTGTTTACTAAGTTACATTCAAGATCTTGAATCTCTGAATAATTTTAAGTGTCCTTTTTCTCATCATGATTTTGGAATTTCAGCATATTAAACATCAATTAAATAACCTGATTATAACCTTGATTTTTTTCAGTTGTAGAAAAACAACCATCTAATGTGTTGTACATTTTATTTTCCTGAGTTGAATCAAATGATTTATAAAAGAAGGAAGGAAAGGAAAGAAATAAAGAAAAAGAGGCTGGCAATGAGGCCAGGAATTTCCACTTTACCGTTTACTGAACTTGTCAGCCATACATGAAGCTGAATTCACTAAAAAATCCATTTGGATAATACTTTACTCCATGAAGTTTTATAAGAATACATCAAACTTCTCCAGCCTCTGAGTCCTTAAGTCCGGGGTTAGCATAGTTCCATTAACCTAATCTTAGCAACTAGATTCTAAGCTCCCTTCCAAGCCCCTTCTAAGAAAGAAGAGGCACAGGATAGTCCACTAGTGATGAGGAAACAAGCCTAGAGACACCAGCTATACATTTTGTTCAAAGTCACCAGAGTGTAGCAGAGCTAGAATTAGAAAAAAAAAGTTTGAATCCTATCTTTCAGTCAGTCAGCAATCATTGATACTTACTCTGTTCCATCCACTGAGGGTAAGGAGAAATTCATGGAATAGCCTGTAAGAGTGATTGTTTAAAAATAATCTGTGTGCTTAATTTTACTTCCCTAAAACACTGGAATGTAGCTGACTGAACAATAAATTATTTTAAAAAACAAAAATATACCTTCAATCCTGGAAGAAAATGTTTGTCACTTTCAAGGGCAATCACTCTGGCACCACTTGCAAGCAATGCTCGGGTGAGTACTCCAGGACCTAACACATTAAAAGAATGAAAAGTTTATTTGCAAAAGAAACACCAAAATCCTTTTCAATATCAAAGAAATTAGATGTTTTATCTGTATGATCTAATTTTAATTCTCACAACATCCCCAAAGTAGATATTACACTCCTTATTTACATATAAGGAAATCGGCGATTAGACAGTCACTTTACTCCAACATCACAACTGGTATGTGGTGCTGCATGGCTCTGAAAGCATTCTGTCAAAGAGTGAAAAACCTGCTCTCTTAATTACAATGTTCCACTACCTCTCAAGAAAAAAACAAACAAAAAAGGTTGCCTCTAGCTTACCAGTTACTTAGGGACTATCCGGATATTTTAATAGCAAAGATATTGCGAAACTTAAACAGAACTTGATTGCTCATGATAGGAAATGGTGCTTTAAAACATTATTCTTCAGTAAGTCTATAAATCTTGTGTTCCCATACGGTCTATGGAAAATGCACTAACGAAATGAAAAGTTCTTCTGGAAAGACAGTGAAATCTAAGAGCATGTTTTATCAAAATATTTTGTAAAGTGAAAATTGATACAGAAATATGTGAAGTCAGGATTAACACAGGCCATAAAAGTTCTTTAAACGAAGGAGTCATGACAGAACGCAGACGTGAAAATGCAGTCCGCGAGGGACTCACCTGGATTGCACTCCAGGATTAGCTGGCCAGCTTTTCGTTTTCCCCGCAGCATGCGCACCACGGTCTCAGCCACTCTCGGACTGGTTACGTATCGCTTGGTCTCGGAGCGGGACTTGTACACGCGAGAGGACAATTTCCCAAATCCCACATCGGGCTTCAGTTGCGGATGGAAGTCATACAAGCCACGACAGTTCTCTGCTGGGACGTCCTTCCACCTCGCCACTCCGGAATTCAAAACGCAAAATCGCCCAGCGCGGGTAAAGGCTGAAAGCGTCAGCCGAGAGGGAATTCCCGCCCCTGGGACCCACATTCTCACCCTCTAAGGCCTGTCCCAGGGTCGCCCAGGATCGTTACATTGTCGACGAACTCCACACAGAGCACACCCCACGTGCCACTTAGCCCTACTCCAGGACTAGGCCGGCGGAAGTAAACACTCCACGCTGTGCCTGCGAATGACCTCTCCGTCTTGCCTTTGCCGTCACTTCCGTTTCCTTGCCGGCGCAGACGCCGGAGGATTGAGAGTGGACGGCCGCGGAGAGAGAAGGCCCGTCTAGGCGGTGTCTGAACTCGGACTCTATGGTCGTCTGCCCTCTGTGCCTCCTCTCTAGCCGTCCGCGCTCTATGCTCCGCGGTCGCTGGCCGCCGGCCGCCCTCCCGCCTGCCGGGAGGGTTGAGCAGGAGGCGGGGCGGGAAGGCGAGAGGTGTCTCCTCCACCCGACCGGCGGGAGACCTGAGCAACCTCTGTGACAGCTCGTCGGCCGCCATGTCAGCGAGCGGGGCTGGAAACAGATTCGGCGCCCGGCGGTAGCCCTCCTTGCGTCTCCTGTTCCCAGGTAAGGAGAGGAAGAGCGAGATGCAAGAGACCGGCCGGCTGGCGGCCAAGGGGAAAGCCTTTGGGACCCCCCCTCGTTCCTTCCCCGGCGCTGTCCTCCTCTGGCAGCGCCGCCTCTGCCCCCCGGGTGCGGTGGAGCCCCGTTCCCTCACCTCCGCCCCTTCTCCGCTCCCCTGTTTTCCTCTTTTTCTCTCGCCGCCGTGGCCTCTCCCTGCGCCGCGCGCCCATTTCTCCCTCCCTAGGGCACTCGCGCCGGAGGTCCTCTGTCGCCCGGCTGCCCGCGGAGCCTGCGGCTTCCTCTGCGCTTCTGTTCCTTTTCATTCTGTTGCCAGTCTCTCCACCTCTGCGGGTGATTTGTATTTTCCTTCATACCTGTTCCCCCCCTTCGCCTGACCACTTAGGCTGTCAAGAAGCACCTAGTGCCTCCCTTCCATTCCTCTCTGGGCCAATATTTACCTTTGTTTTTATTTTTATTTGCGTGTTGTTAAAGGTGTAAAGTTAAGATTTAAAAAAGAAAAATGTAAAAGCTTAGCATTTCTTCCTAAGCTTGGAAACATTAAGGTCTTAGAATGCTTATGTTGTTGCTTTTGTAAACTTAGTCCAACACATCTTACTGTGGAATGCAATTTAAAAGAGAGATTCCGAAGACTCTAAAAATAGGATGCCCTAATGGAAAATTTGGCAGTCTTTTTAACCTCTTAGGCAGTGTTAGAAGCCTCAATTCTCTGAGAGTGATTTCAGTGTTTAAGGATTATACTCAAGAGCTTTACCAGCATCACTCTTTCTACCAAGGCAGGAAGCTGCAGGCATTCAACTTCCTATTTTAAAATATGCACTATCCTTTCTGCATACTTTACTGGCCGCGTAATTGACCTTGGCATTTTAAATGCACAAGGAAAAGGTTTCTAAGGAATGTATCACTTAGCAAATAGAAGTCTGAGGGTTTACTCAGCTGGTGAATATCAAATGGAGAAGGAATTGATGGCCAACTGTGGTCTTTTTCCGATTATAAATTTGTTAGGACAGCATAGAAAGTATCTTCTCTTGTGGAGCCCTGGGGACCCTTTGGTCTTAATTTTTAAAAATTCCTTTTTAAAATGCGATTTTGCCATTGACAGTTCTCTAGAAGTTATTATTCTTGCACCCTCTGAATACCTGAGTGAACAGACCTGCCCCCCCATCCTTTTACTGAGCTGTCCCCTCTCTCCTTATAAAAATATTTTTGTAGATTTAGAAATACACAAGCTCTGGAGGTCTAAATGTTGTTAAAATCAAAGCTGAAAGATGTGTTACAGTAAAAGAAGAAATAGTTCACTCACAGTGAATGGTTCAATTTCTCACTTTTAAAATATGCTTTTAAAAATTGTGATAAAAATACTTATCTTAAAATTTGGTTTCTTCATAATATTCAGCCCTAGAGAAATTGAGGTCACTTTAAATTTTGCTTTTGAGTGGTGTTATTCTCTTCTGATTTTGGAAAAGAGTATTAGGTTATGATAAGTATCTCCCCTTTTATAGTGTTAATAGTGGTTTGTTTGAGGTTGTAGGTGCTTAAACAACACAAGAGACAGAATATTACATATTTTATTTTTCTGAGATCTGAGTTACTAGAAATGAAAGAAATGTCCGTGTTACTTTAAAGATGAACCTTATAATCAGTATTTAAACCTACTTTATTAGAAAAACCTTGGTTGTTTATTCCCCATCTTATTTTCTTAAGAAGTATAGTTTTTGCATCTGATACTATTTTTGCCTTTTTGAAAATATCTCTTTGGTGTCAGGCAAAATGATTCTACTGACTATTTTAAAGTTTTTTCTATTATTATCTCAATTTAACTGATAAAGAAGCCAAAATGCTTCTTTTCTTTTGACTTCTATGTTACCGTTGTGATTGGAAAATGCCAGGTGGTAAAAGTTTGTTGTCAGAATTAAGGCTGTGAGTCTACAGTAGTACTGTCCAATAGAAATACAAGGCATTAGTACACGAGCAATTTTAAGTTTTTTAGTCACATTACCAAAGTAAAAAAGAAATAGGATTAATTTCAACCTGTTTTATTTAATCCTATATGTATCATTTCAACAAGTGATCTGTTTTAAAAGTTAACAATGAGATATTTTACATTCTTTCATACTGAGTCTGTGAGATTTCATGTGTATTTTACATTTACAGTATATTTGAATTCTGACTAGCTACTGGTCTTAGCTTGTGGCTAAGACCTTATTGGCTAGCATATTATCTATAGGATTTCTGTGTGATTCTTAAGATGTTTTCTTATCCTAAGAGTCTGGGGTAAATTCTATGAGGCAAATTTAAAAATCCTTTTCCTAAAGTGCTAGGATGTTCAAACTGAGATGATTCTAAGCAGGATAAAAGTCCTGGAGGGTCTCTTCCTCTTAGTGTTGACTGTGTTAATACTGAGGAGGATAAACAGGTTGCCCTGTGCTTGTTTAGTGAGGGTCATAAGATGTATAGAGTGCTCAGTCATTTCCTGGGGTGTCATTGTTACAGTTATTTACGTCTGCATGTCAACAATGTGTCAAGGAACTGTGTGAGTCTTTGTCTACTAAGTCTGTTGGCATTAAGCAGGGAGAACCTGAAGACATACCAGAAGTTTGAACTTTATGGTGACCAGGTAGAATATCTGCTGTTGGAGACTTGCTCTGAAGCAGTTTCAGGTATGGCTAAGAGTTTTGTGTATGTGCTTCTCTGCATGATGGTGTTATCAAAGGAAAGTTAAAATCTTTTTAGCAAAAATTAGGAAGGAAGAGGGTATGTTTTTTGACTCCCAAACACTGGGAGTAGTAGCAAAACACAAATGTGTATGGTGGTTTGGGTAAACTATAAAAGAAATATGGCAGTTTTTAGAGAACGCTACTGACATATTGACTAGGAATGTGTTTTAACTTGTTTTTGCAACAGAGATGATGATTTACATGGAATGCCTCTTGTTCAGAGCTGTTAGGACTGAAAGATAGCCCTGTTGGAAGGGTAACTGCAGCTCACAGACTTCTGTGGGTTACTATGACCCTTCATGGCTCTTATCCTAATGTCTGTATTCTGTTAAACTTTCCTAAATATTATTTTAGCTGCACGGTTTTACATTTACACTTAATGTCAAAATGTTCTTCAGGGATTAATTAGTATTCATTGTAATTTAATGTGAGAAACTTGCCTCCTCCACAACTTTTATGGTATAAATAAATCTTAAATTACTTGATCAGTAAACATTCCTTCTGTAAAATCTAGTCAGTATAGACCTAGCACAGTGTTGGCAGTGTGTGCAGTATGAAAGGATCAAGGACAGATTTGGGCAAGGGCTAGTTACTGGTTGTTGCTTGTTTCATGAGAGGTGCATGCATGTTATGTAGGAAAATGTAGCATTTTCAATTGTTTTTAAATATAGGTGGCTATCCGTTGCTACCATTTTAGTTGGATAAGAGAGGAAATACAGTTTTGTTCCTACAAATTAGCCTTAGCTAATTTTTCTTTAGTTAGTTAAGAAGGAATAATTGATAGTCTGGCAATTTGCATTTTTTTTCCAGTTTTGTTTATTTTTGGCTGTGCTGGGTCTTCGTTGCTTTTCTCTAGATGTGGCAAGCTGGAACTGCTCTCTAGTTGTGGTGCGTGGGCTTAGTTGCCCCGTGGCATGTGATATCTTCCTGGATCAGGAATTGAACCTGTATCCCCTGCATTGGTAGGCAGATTCTTAACCACTGGACCACCAGTGAAGTCCTGCAAGTTTTCTAAAAACCTCAATTTAAGTGTCCTCTACGAGGATTATATTTTTATCGAGAAGTTCTACATTCAATAATCTATGTCTCAGTGCTCTTATGAATGTGTTCTTTTGTTTAGGGCCTTGAAGATTCTTGTGAATATAGGCTTCTCTTTATTTATGGATCATTCCTTTGGGGGGAAATTGTATTTCCTTTTAACCAAGGGATACTTTTTAAAAATGCATTTGAAATAACTATTTTGTAATATTCTTTAATAAAAAGTAAAAAAATCATATCTGAACAATTTTCAAAAAAAATACATCATTAAAAAGTTCTGAATCTTATAACAGCTTGAGATTTCTTAAATTGTTTTAGTCACAGTTTTCAGATTCTGCTCATTACCATATTTGGAGATGGAAACTTTTTGCCTTTATATGACTTCCTCCCTGCCATCTCTTAGGGCTCCCCACCCCACCCCACCCCCGCCCGCTGACCCCCACCCCCGTTCATCATCATTAGCCATGTGGAGAGGAAAGGTAGTGTGTGTTTGTCAAAATACAGCTCAAGATTATTTTTCCCTTTGACTGTAGGACAAATTTTTTTAAAGTGACAGATTTAGTCATTTTTATTAACATTGGAGCATTTGATATTTTAATTGACTATACATAAGAGATTTTAAGGATTTCCTTGGTAGCTCAGATGGTAAAGAGTCTCCCTGCAGTGCAGGAGACCTGAGTTCTATCCCTGGGTTGGGAAGATCCCCTGGAGAAGGAAATGGCAACCCACTCAGTATTCTTGCCTGGAAATTCCCATGGAGAGAGGAGGTTAGCAGTCTACAGTCAGTGGAGTTGCAAAGAGTCGGACAAGACTGGGGCAACTTCACAAGAGATTTTAGGAATTAACAATATCTTGTGATTCAGTTCAGTTGCTCAGTCATGTCTGACTCTTTGCGACCCCATGGACTGCAGCACACTAGGCTTCCCTGTCTATCCCCAACTCCCAGAGCTTGTTCAAACTCATGTACATTGAGTCAGTAATGCCATCCAACCATCTAATCCTCTGTCATCCCCTTCTCCTCCTGCCCTCCATCTTTTTCAGCATCAGGGTCTTTTCCAAGGAGTCAGTTCTTTGCATAAGGTGGCCAAAGTATTGGAGTTTCAGCTTTGCATCAGTCCTTCCAATGAATATTCAGGACTGATTGCCTTTGGGATGGACTGGTTTGATCTCCTAGCAGTCCAAGGGACTCTCAAGAGACTTCTCCAACACATACTTCAAAAGCATCAATTCTTTGCTGCTCAGCTTTTTTTATAGTCCAACTCTCACATCCATACATGACTACTAGAAAAACCATAGCTTTGACTAGATGGACTTTTGTTGGCAAACTAATGTCTCTGCTTTTTAATATGCTGTTTACGTTGGTCATAACTTTTCTTCCAAGGAGCAAGCGTATTTTAATTTCATGGCTGCAAGTCACCATCTGCAGTGATTTGGGAGCCCAAAAAGATACAGTCTGTCACTGTTTCCCCATCTATTTGCCATGAAGTGATGGGACCAGATGCCATGATCTTAGTTTTCTGAATGTTGAAACCTCATCAAGAGGCTCTTTAGTTCTTCTTCACTTCCTGCCATAAGGGTATGTTATCTGCATATCTGAGAGTGATATCTCTCCTGGCAATCTTGATTCCAGCTTGTGCTTCATCCAGGCCAGCATTTTGCATGATGTACTCTGTGTCTAAGTTAAATAATCAGAGTGACAATATACAGCCTTGACGTACTCCTTTCCAGATTTGGGACCAGTCTGTTGTTGCATGTCTAGTTTTAATTGTTACTTCTTGACCTGCATACAGATTTCTCAGGAGGCAGGTGAGGTGGTCTGGTATTCCCATCTCTTGAAGAATTTCCTGTTTGTTGTGATCCACACAGTCAAATGCTTTGGCATAGTCAGTAAAGCAGAAGTGGTTATTTTTCTGGAACTCTCTTACTTTCTTGTAATCGCCATACCTATTAAATCCTCTTATGAAAACACTTGATTTTTTTAGGAAAACTACTACCTGAATAAATAATTACATTTTTTCTATGTTTGCTGCATCTTGAAAACCCAGTGAATTGGGTGGCTGTGGTTTTGTAATTTGAATGAAGGCAAACAACCATTTTGAAGAGCCTTTTATGTTATAGATTTTTAGGTAGTTTCCTTAAAATATGTGAACTTTATAACAACAGAATTCTTGTTCCTGGATATTGGAGAGCATACCAGTTGTATTTTTAATTTATGCATGCATTGTTTTTCTTGTTCACTGTTTCTCTCTTCTGCAGGTATTAACAGTGTACAGATAAATCTTAAAAGTGATTATTAAATGAACTGAAACATTTTCCTTTAAGATTTTTCAGCAAGGACTTATTTTTGTTAACTTGCATTCTATTTATTGAATCCTCATGGAGTTTTTTTCCCCGTTTATGAAGCACCAAAGATTAGATTTTTCTTTTTTCTACTGTGGGCATGAAACGGTTTTCTTAAGTCAGGTCTCAGAAGGATTTATAGCAGGTAACAGAGTTGATTTCCTCCCTCATGTTCAACCCAAATTAAAAGAGGAATGGAATTTTGTAGAAACTCTGCTGATTAGAAAACTGCAAAGTTTAGTTTCCTGAGGAAAAGACTTTATATCCATTTGTGACTTCTTAATCTAAAATCAGTCATTAGGCTTTATTTTCTTCAACAGTTTACAAAGTAATCACTAGGTTCCTTTTGCTTCAGTAGCTAAAAAAAAAAAATTGTTCTGGAGTTCTTTGTCATTCCAAGTAGAGTTTATACCTATAGCATTGCATCAGCACTGTAAAGAGCCAAAATGAGAAGCAAGGTCATGTGACTTCTTTGATCATATAATTAAATGTTTTGTAAGATGCAGTGGTTTGTCTTATTAGTCTTACAGTTGAACTCTAGTTTAAAACTGACCTAATAGGTCTTCTGTCAACCAAAGTTCATATTTTTGCTAGCCAGAGAAAGATTTCAAATTAACCTAAAGTAAACTATTTAATTCAGGAGATTTTTTTTTTTTGTTATAGCACTTACCCTCTTGATTAATTATAATTTTGTGGATTTTGATGCCTGCAGCCTTTTTGTCCTCTTTTTAGCTGCTTACCTGGGGAAAACCTAGGGATTCCCTAGTAAATCATGACAGGTCTTTGATGCTTGAAAATATGGCTTACCTTCCCTGACAGCCTCCAAGAGTAAATGTGTGTGTGCAGAAACTTATGAGCAAAAATTCTGCTTCAGAAACACTTACCTATGGTGATGAAACAGATGTTCTACAACTGTCTTAAAATGACAGTTGCCATGTACTTGTATAAAATTTTGCATAAAACTGTATATTTTGCTGAAGAATTTTCATTTTGTTCCAGTGCTTCGGAGTGTGTAAAAAAATACCCAGAATAAATATCTCCTCTAGTTTATTTTGCCTAACTTCACCATTTGATTTTTTTCCTATTGTCTTCCATGTAAAGTTCAAAAGTCAGAATAGGTCATGGTTTAGTATAACGTTGGCGGTGGGGGTGGGAGTGGGTAGGTGGTAGGCATACAACAAATTTTACTCCTTTCTTTTTTCCTCTCTTTCTTCTCTATTACAGAAGTAATTGTGCTCCGGTGGGGGTGGGGGGCCGGGGGGCGGAGAGGGCAGGGGGAAGGAAGCTAAATTTTAATTTAAGGGAAACATGGTTTTTCAAAAATTAGTGTTTTTTCCTATAATGAACATTGAACAGAAGCTTTAATTTAGCAGTCAGAATCCATTGATCTCTCTTGTCCTACCTCTGATGCCTGGTAGACTTGCCAGGAAGAATCTTTGAGTACAAGCGATAGCAGTACTGCTTGGGAAATGAGTTCTTGGGGCAAGAAATAGTGAGTGACTTTATTCAGAAAGCCAACAACTGAAGAGGTGATGGACTAGTCCCAAAGAACCATTCCTCCAGTTAGAGGTCAGGCTTCTTTTTACCAAAAGGAGTGTGCCTGTAGTTGGTTGCTGGCAACTTCTCGGTGCAGAAATCCTTTGCTCTTGCAGCTTTCTAGGTAGCCAGTCACAGTGTTCCTATAAAACCGCCAGCCAGACAGATGTTATTTTTTATCCCTATGTGAACAGAAAAGTGTTTTACCTTTAGAGATCAGAGTCTTGAGATTAGGCTCTCCTGTATGTTTTAGGCTATTGGCAACATTCTAAACTTCTGGCAAAAAACAATAGATTACAAAGAGTTAAAGGAGAAGAAATAGATCCAATAAGATGTCAGATTTGTTCTTCCCTATCACACCGGAAACGTTGCACTAATATGAGACAGTGCTAGAAATATATGCACATATATTTTTCATTCATTATATATATAATTCATTTATTTATTTGGCTGTGCCCTGCATCCTGTGGGATCTTAGTTCCCTAATCAAGGACTGAACCTGGGCCCTCAGTAGTTAAACCACTCAGGCCTAACTAACTAGTGAACTGCCAAGGAATTCCTGCTAGAATAAATTTAATAGTGTCTCTTTTGTCATATGTGTTTCCTTTAGGGGATATTCTCCGCTGAAATAAAATATCTTGGGGAAAAATCATATTCTATCAGCAGTCTTTCAAAGCATTCCAAGTTATCTTCCTCTGAGACAGGTTTTTTTCTGTACTGTTTTTTTTTTTTTTTTTTTTTATTCTTTTGGAAAAATTTCTTACCTAGAATAAGCTGCCTTACTCTGGAATTTTCTTTTCCCCCAAACCTGCATCATCATATTTCTCTTGAATGGCTGATGGTGAGAAGGCATGTTCACTTTTACACCTATCTCCATTCTTGCCTTCCTATTAACTTTTGGTAGGCTGCAGATATAAATTAGCATGTCACCGTTGTGTCCCATCACAGTAAGAATTAATACCATTAATGTTTACTTAGATATTTTATTATAGGAGAGGAAAACAGTATCTACCTATTTGACATGGATACAATATAATCTCTGGAAACATTCAGAGTTTTTTAACCTTGGGTCCAAGAACAGGCTTCAAGGGGTCTGTGCGCCACCTGAAATAACTCTCATAACTTAATGGTAGTATATGTGCATTTTTCTTTTTTTTTTTTATGTGTAGTTTTCTGAGGAGACATTTCTTAGCTTTTGTCAGATTCTTCAAAGGGTCCATGACCCTGAAAGGATAAGACTCATAGAATTAATTTGAGCTTGGTTATAAATTGCTAATCCTTATAAGCAGCTATAGTTTTATAAACATTCCTATATATAAACTCAGAATCAGGATAAAGGAAAGCTGCATTTTATGAGGCTCCCCTACCCAGTGAAAGGAATGCATTCACAGATAGGTTGATTATATATACGCATGCTCCTGATGAAGTAGAAAAACGTAAGAAACTGGGTACAATTAGAAAGATTACCCTTGAACAGCAGATAGAAACATTGTACTACTGAGATAAGAAGGGGAAATAACTGATTACCAACTGACATCTGGTAACTTCTGTTTACCTGTGGCCCAGTTGAGACTGCTTTGCTAGGAATAGGAAGAGGACTGGAGTGCAGTGATGAAGGTTAGTGTCTCTTTGGGGATGTGGTTCTGGGGCTAATTGGGTAAGGATGTCTGGCCAGCATTGAGGCTGCACCTGATGTTGGAGGGATACTGCTTTTATAGTTTCCAATCTGCATGGTTATGATTTTCTTTAGCAGGCTGGGTATAAGAGCAGAGAAGATGGTCAGGTTGATCAGGCCTGGGCTTTATAGGGTGGGTGCAGTAGACGTATAAGATAACAAAGGAAGTAGCTAGAGATGGTACATAAATTCAGTGCTTGAAAAGAAAGAATGCCAGGAGTCTGACTAATGTTTAAAAAAAAAATGCAGGAGTCTGGAGTTTTCGGTTTGTTTTTTAATAATTTAATTTTGTTCTTTTTTTTCTTTTCGCCTTGTCCATGATGCATTACTTGGCGGAATCTCAGTTCCCCAAGTAGAACTGAACCCAGGCCTTGGCAGTGAAAGCCGAGAATCCTAACCACTTGGCCACAAAGGAACTCCTGAGTCTGGAGTTCTTGTTGTGGTTGAACTGGGTGATGGTAGTGAGGTAATGACAGTAAAGATTGAGAGTTAGAAAGAATAGGAATTTAGAACCAGACAATGGCATATTGGTAGTTGGAGATATGGAGACTCACCTGAGATGAATACAGTGTTTTGATGCACAGTAAAATCTAAGACTAGGGTGACAGTTGCTAAATTGACCAGACAATAATGTCATTATAGATTTTTGAGGCATAAAGAAACATGCATTCCATAAGTCTGTTAAGTCACTGTTTTTCCTATATAGAACACAAAGATAGTATATTCTTTTTTAAAATTTTATTAGTATTTTTAAATTAATTTTTTATTGGAGTATCATTGCTTTTCAAAGGTAGTGTTTTTGAACAGTAATCTGCCTCTGGCTTATGAGAGAAAACCTTAATTAAAAGTAAACATATCAGCCTAACTTCTGAAATGATAGAATTAATAAATTTTTACCTTTTGTTCAAAAGGGGACTAGAGAGCTCCTAGCTCAGGTTTATAATTTTAAAATACTGTTAAAATGGTTTTGTTCTTTATTCTAGTTGAATTGATAGGTTGATTTTAATTTACTGATACCCATTTGAACCTGCACATTAAAATGTCCATATACGCTTTGGTGAATAGTTTTGAAATATGGTAGCTTGTCAATGACCTTGAACCTAGCATTAGTTCCTGTTAGTTCATTGGCTAATGTTTGAGCTGGGTGTTCTTTGGAAGGACTGATGTTGAAGCTGAAACTCCAATACTTTGGCCACCTGATGCGAAGAGCTGACTCATTGGAAAAGACCCTGATGCTGGGAAAGATTGAGGGCAGGAGGAGGAGGGGACGACAGAGGATGAGATGGTTGGATGACATCACTGACTCGATGGACATGGGTTTGGGTGGACTCCGGGAGTTGGTGATGGACAGGGAGGCCTGGTGTGCTGCTGTTCATGGGATCGCAAAGAGTCGAACACAACTAAGTGACTGAACTGAACTGAGCCCTTCGGTAATCAGCATTATGCTAAGTACTGTGTGAAATGCAGTAAAAATGAGCCCTTTCATGAAAACATTTGATGAAAAATACAAGTCTCAAATATATACAGGTAATTTTTTAAGAAAAGGAAGGAAATTTACATGAAAACATTTTTTGGTTTTGTCTAACTTACAGTTAATTTACTAAATATTTTGTAGAATTTATTTCCTTATTTTTCCAGAATTTTAAATGCAACCTTTTTGACCTACGGTTTGGTAAACATAATAGGGAAAAGTTGTGTAACAGTTTAGATGAATTCATTTCTAAGATCTGTAGTGTTCCACCGTAGAGGTTTCTACTTTGTGCCCTTGAGAATTGGCTTTGTAGGAACTCCTGTTTCTGTAAGTTATATATCCAATGATTATATGCTCCTGTAAAATAGGGTCTTAAGGCAATGAGAGTCCTTTGAGATAGTGGATAAAAGCATTTCCAAAAGAAAAAAAGCACACACACACGTTTATTACATGATATAATGCATGTTAAAGTGACTGCCTTTCTCAATGTTAAGCACACAGAGCACTTAGTAAATTGGTTGTTTTGTTTTTAATTTGCTAAACTTTGTGATAACCTTATATTTATTTGGATTATTTGTAAAGAGGTGAACAGTATTAATATATTGATTCACTGTGTAGCATTCTTAGGAGTTTTTAAAAAGTTGTGTCCTTGATTCAATGCTTTAATGTTTTTCTTGAATGGAAAAAATATTGTGTGTTAAATATACAGAAATACAGAAAGTAACACAGAAAACAAATATAGCAAAATGCAGAAAAGTGAAAAAAAAATTGTACTCCCATCAGCCAACAGCAAGAACTGTGAACATTTCTGTATATGTACTTTCAGTGTCCCTGGAGTGTGTGTAGGCATAGTTGAGATCATATTTATGATTTTAAGTTATATTTATTATAGATTCACAGTGTGCACATTTTGTGGTATTGTAACATTTAGGGTATAAGCTAATTTATTTAATCATTCCCCTGAAAGTGAAAGTCATTCAGTCATGTCTGACTCTTTGTGACTTACAGTCTATGGAATTCTTTAGGCCAGAATATTGGAGTGGGTAGCCTTTGCCTTCTCCAGGGGATCTTCCCAACCCAGGGATCAAACCCAGGTCTCCCGCATTGCAGGCAGATTCTTTATCAGCTGAGCCACAAGGGAAGCCCAAGAATACTGGGGTGGGTAGCCTAGACATTCTCCAGTGGATCTTCCCGACCCAGGAATCAAACCTGGGTCTCCTGCATTGCAGGTGGATTCTTTACCAACTGAGCTATCAGGAACATGTTATGAAATTGTTCTCTGATAAATTGTGCCAGTTTATATTCTAACTGAAAAGCATGTGACAGTGCCTATATTTCAATAGAAGATTGTTGTTTAGTCACTAATCGTGTCTGACTCTTCTGCAACCCCATGGACTGTAGCCCTCCAGGAGCCTCAGGCTCTTAAGAGAAGCCTGGCAGGCTACAGTCCATGGGGTTTCAAAAGTGTCAGACCCGACTTCACAACTAAACAACAACAGAGGGCAATGTGAGTTGAAAAGGCAACTTCAGTAGGCCTCTAGCTGCTTCTTATACTTTTCCCATGCAGCCAACCTATCACACTCATTCTCCTCTAACAACTCCTAGTCTTTGTATCTGTACTACAGTGCCTGTCCTAGCCCACCTCTCTTTATTGTCCATCTGTCTAATTTTTCCTTCTTAGTCCTTGTTTCAGTCTTTTCTCCTCTGTCTTTTCCTGTATGGGAGGCCTACCCAGCCAGAACAACAGAGCAGAACAGTCTGTTTTCTGCTGGCAGGGTCACTCAAGAGAGAAGGATGGCTGAGACAGTTAAGCTTAGGTATTACCAAGTTTACCAAACTGATAAATCAGTTTACCTCCCCAGAGATGAATCCAAAGGAAGACATCAGGGGTGAGGGAAGTTTCTTCATAACTCTCAGTATTTACAATAACCTTGCCACATTCTTAGTGATTAAAAAACATATATTAGCATATGTTCAATGCCTTAAAAAATTTTTTTTTCTGAGAACAAAAATAATACAACTGACAGCTCAATAAATAATGACCCACTTAAAAATTGGGCAGAGGATCTGAATAGACATTTCTCCAAAAACACAAATGACCAATAAATACATGGAAAGATGTTCAGCATCATTAGCCGTCAGGGAAATGCAAATCAAAACTATGTATACTACTTCATATCTTTAGATAAAGAAATTGTAACCTTGTACGTTGCTGGTAAGAATGTAAAATGGTAGGCCCTCTGTGGAAAACAGTATGATGCCTTCTCAGAAACTTAAACATCAAATTAGCATCTGACTCATAATTCCATTCCTAGGTACATACTGAAAAGAATTGAAAACATATGTTAAAAAAACAACCCAAAAGCTTATATAGGAATGTTTGTAGCAACAGTATTCATAATAGCCAGATAGTAGAAACAACCCAAATATCCATCAACTGATGAATAGATAAAGTGGTAAACCAATATAATGGAATATTATTTGGCAATAAAAGAAATGTAGTCTTGATAATATGCTACAACATAGATATACCTTGGAAAATATGCTAAGTGAAAGATGACAGTTATGAAAACCACATATTATATGATTCTCTTGATACGAAATATTCAGAATGGATTGATCATAGAGAAAGAAAGTAGACCAGTGGTTGCCTAGAGCTGGCTGGGAGAGCTGAGAGAATGGAAAGTGACTACTAATGGGTATGTGGGGATTGGAAAGCAGGGAGGTTCTTTTTGGAATGATGAAAATGTCCCAAAATTTATTGTGACGTGTGCACAGCTTTGTGACTATACTGAAAACGGTTGACTCGTACGTTTTAAATGTGTAAGTTCTGTGGTATGTGAGTGATATCTCAATAAAGCTATCATTTAAAAGTTCATTTGGAAAAAAATGCATGTTTATCACAGACAATGTATAAAACATAGAGAATTACAAAAAGAAAAAATTGTTAGAATTTAAACACTTTCCTATTTTCATTTTTTGATAAGATAAAATGCTGCTGCTGCTGCTAAGTCGCTTCAGTTGTGTCCGACTCTGTGCAACCCCATAAATGGCAGCCCACCAAGCTCCTCTGTGCCTAGGATTCTCCAGGCAAGAACACTGGAGTGGGTTGCCATTGTCTTCTCCCAAAAGAAAATAGCATAAGCTTATTCAAGATCATCATGAACACTGCCATAAAACAACTTTCTGCTATGGGATTTCAGTGCTCAGATTTCTTTTTATAATCATGGAATAAAATTAATAAGTTACGTCTTTGGAGCAACATTATAGCATGTTGTAAAAACAAAGGTGTCTCAGTAGAGAAAACTGGTGGGAAAGCTGAGTCTTAAGGTGCTCATGGTAAACCGAGGTGCTGAACCTGAGGGAACCTGTGTTATCACAGTTAATACCAAATTCAGGTTATGAACAGACATTTAATTTTTGCAGAGCAGCATCATACATCATATTAAATGAATGTTAATATTATTGGTGTTTTTATTGCTTGTGTTAATTTCAAATTTTATTTTGGTTTAATAATTGTACTGGAGTTATAAACACATAATTCTCTTTTTACATCTTTTAATTTTAAGTAAAAGTAATTTGTCAGTTCATAAGGACTACCATAATTATTTCTTTTAATAGCCATTCAAGAGGAATAATGGCATAAATAGTTGGAATTAAAAGGGCCTATGATTTTATTGCTGAAGAAATGAAGGCTTAGAGGGGTTTCTTGCTGAAGCTTTTCAAACAACTTTAGGGCTTGGTTAGAATTCAGATTTCAGTATTTATAGCCTAATTTTTTTTCTCATATGCTTTTATCACTTTTTTCTTTTGACTTATTCTCAATTATTATTGCCTTCTCCTGTAATTTCTTTCTTTCATATATGCTTTGTCACCTCAGATAGAGCACTTTTGGACACAAAGTACACCTCAGTTCTTTTTGTCCTATGCTCCTGTTCACCCCGCTCCACCCTGCTCCACCCGCAGTGTACACTGCACTGAGCCTGGTGTTAGATAATTAGTTGGCTCTCAGTAGGTGTTAATAAAGGGTTTTAACTTTGCCTTCTGGGAGCCATGGAAACTTGGCCTTCAAAATTCAAGCTTGGGCCAGAGTGCAAACCTTTGGAAGTCTTGTTCTAATATGGAGCAAATATAGTAACACTTCTTCCGTAAAATATTGATTTTGGGTTTTGTTTTTTTTTTTGTGGTCACACTGAACCAGCCCTCTCAGCAATGAGAGCGAGGAGTCCTAACCACTGGCCACCAGAGAATTCTCTTAATTCAATTCTTAGCTTTTTGGAAGCTATCCTACCCTCTGTTGTTGATGGATCATAGCAAAGTTGTAGGTTTTTTTAAATATTGCTAAGTTGGACATCTTCCTTTTAGTACTAAAAGAACATGTACTAAAATGATTCAGGTGCAAATGTTTTTGTGGTTAAAACATCTTAACAATTGGCATTTCTTATGAAATACAAATGTAAGCAGTAATCCTGTCTCACTATTATTATGACTTTGTTGTACCCCCCTTCTCCCGCCCCATAGCCTCTTCCCTCTCCTACTTTTACCTCCTTATTTTAATTCTCTTTCTAGACCTTCTGGCCATTCTTCTGGGTCTGACTGAACTAACTTTGGCCAAGGAAACTCAGTAGTAGTCAGGGTGATATCCTGTAATTCATCCACTGTTTTATACCCATCATTCAAATTCTCAGACTATATTTATTGCTACTTTCACTTGGACCTCTGAGATTACTCTATTATTTTAGCCTTTTACTTTTAAAATTTCAGGAGAGCCCTGTTAGTAAAATAATATATTTTCTTAATTTCAGTAAGAGTGGTCATAATTTTTATTGGAACCAGTTCTATTCCATTTATTTCTTAGGTTTCATTTTGTCTTTTAAATGAGCATGGAAATATCTTTTATGTTTTTCTTTAGTGGAGAAATGCAGTCAAGAATGTGAGAAGATGAAACTTTCAAGTAAAAATTGTTGTTGAATAAAAAGGAAATTCTAGAGTAAAATAAATTTGACCTTGGTCTAGTTCCGTTTGTCTTATCTCTATATTTGAAAGGAACTTAAAACAATTCTTCTATGTTCTTTGAATAGTTAAACCTTATCCTTTAAATTACATAGCATAAAATGAAGGATTTGTAATTACAGACTCAAAATTTTCTGGATAAGACAGTAAGAGTGGACCCATTTAATTGAATCTTTGCTTTTTGTTCTAATTCATGCTGCTTTTTTTTCAGATTTGCTGAATTGCCTTTTATATTTAATCTTTCAATGACAAAAGTGCTCTTTTAGAGTTTCCCCTCTATTTCTGTTTCCTACCAGATAATATTTGTGGGGTCTTTTTTTTAAAATAAAGTTTAAATATTGAGTGATGTAACCATTTTTCCTAAGTTTATTTCCTTAGGTAAGAGGTAGTGAAAAGAGACGTTAGTGTTTTAGTTCAACTGAACAATCATTATTTAGCACCTATTATGTGCCTCAGGCTTTGCTATGGTGTTACAAAAGAAGTAACACATTCTCTTACTTCAGGCACTTGGATTCTACCTTGGGAAATAATATACTTGCATTGGAATAGCTTGTGAAAAAGCCCTAAAGCAATAAATAAGCAAATTTGAGGCAGCACCCACTAGATGGGGGTCCCCAACCCTATTAGGAATCAGGCCATACACCAGGAGGTGAGTGGGTGAGTAAAAAGCTTCATCTGTATTTACAGCCACATCCCATCGCCCACGTTATTGTCTGAGCTCCACCTCCTGTAATTAGATTCTCATAGGAATGAGAACCCTACTGAGAATGTGCATGTGAGGGATCTAGGTTATGAACTCCCTATGAGAATCTAATGCCTGATGATCTGAAGTGGAGCTGAGGCGGTGATGCTAGCGCTGGGGAGTGACTGCAGATACAGATTCATTAGCAAAGAGGTTAACTGCAGAGACCGCAATAAATCGTTTGCAGGCTCATCAAAACTCTTATCAGTGAGTAAGTGGCAAGTGACAATTAAGCCACATCTGGTAGCAGGCTCTAAGTCAGAATCCAACACTTATTTTAGTCCATGTGTGGTCCACCCTTTATTTTGTATACCACTTCCATCCATTTCTTTTTCCCACACTGCACACTTGTCTCACACAGTTTTGGGAAGCCCACAATATAACCTTCACCAAAATGAGTGAAAAACAAATGTTGCTGGAGAGCTTCTTTGAAAAGGGGGAAAGACCCAATGATGAGACAGCAGAAGACTCTAAGATTGCCAACAAAAAGAAAGCTGCATTTTAAAGAAAATACCAAGAGTCCTACTTAAGTTATGGGTTCATGGCAACAAGTGATTCACATTCTCCAAGCCTGCTTTTTATAATACGTGGCGACTGACTATCCAATGAAGTCATGAAACCTTCACAACTGCTTTGCCACATGGAGACAAAGCACCCTGCATTAAAGGACAAGCCTTTGGAGATTTTCCAAAGGAAAAAGTGTGAACATGAACAGAAGCAATTATTGAAGGCCACCACTTCATCAAACGTGTCTGCACTGAGAGCATCATTCTTAGTGGCTAACTGCATTACTGAAGCTAAGAAGCCCTTTCCTGTTGGTGAAGAGTTGATCTGCTTGCTGCTTAGGACATTTGTCATGAACTTTTAGAAGAGACTGCCATTCACAAGATGGCACGTGTTCCTCCTTTGGCTAGCACCATAACTAGACAAACTGATGAAATAGCAGAGGATATCGAGGCATAATTACCAGAGGATTAATGAGTCACTGTGGTACACAATCCAGGTTGACAAGTCTACTGATGTTGACGACAAGGCAACAATGCTTGTTTTTGTGCAAATATTTTTCAGGAGGCTGTACATGAGGATATGTTACGTGCACCTTTGTTGCCAGCCAATACCACAGCTGCAGAACTATTCAAGTCTTTGAATGATTACATATCAGGAAATTGGTGATACATGAATTGGTCATTCCATACAGACAGAGCTGCTGCCATGACTAAAACTTTCTGGTTACACTACTCAGGTCACCAAGAGGTTGCTTCTGAATGTGAGTCTATGCACTGTGTCATCCATGCAGAAATGCTAGTTAGCTGAAAAATGTCACCTGAACATAACAGCGTTTTGCAGGGTGTGATTAAAATGATCACATTTAAGTACATGCCCTTAATTCACGTCTCTTAGCACAGCTCAGTGAGATGGACACAAGAGCACACACGTCTTCTCTTACACACAAAAGTGAGGTGTCTTTATAAAGGAAGATCACTGGCCAGAGTTTTTGAGTTACAGGAGCCACTCCAAAGATTTCTTTTAGAAGAACAGTCACCACTGGCAGTATATTTCAGTGACACAGAATGGGTGGCAAAACTTGATTACTTGTGTGACATAGCCTGCTCAAAGAACTTACTCTGTCACTTCAGGGGAGAACGACAGCGGTGTTCAAGTCAGCAGATACAGTGGCTGCATTCGAAGCCAGACTCTAATTATGGGAGCGATGAGTGAACAATTGGAATTTTTGATATTTTGAACATTTAAAGAGATTTTGAAAGAGATTGAGCCAGGGCTTTCTTTCTCCCAACTGGATGCATTATCACCTGTCTCAGCTTTCTTTTTTTTTTTTTTTTTAAATTTTAAAATCTTTAATTCTTACATGCGTTCCCAAACATGAACCCCCCTCCCACCTCCCTCCCCATAACATCTCTGTGGGTCATTCCCATGCACCAGCCCCAAGCCTGCTGTATCCTGCGTCAGACATAGACTGGCAATTCAATTCTTACATGATGGTATACATGTTAGAATGCCATTCTCCCAAATCATCCCACCCTCTCCCTCTCCCTCTGAGTCCAAAAGTCCATTATACACATCTGTGTCTTTTTTCCTGTCTTGCATACAGGGTTGTCATTGCCATCTTTCTAAATTCCATATATATGTGTTAGTATACTGTATTGGTGGTTTTCTTTCTGGCTTACTTCACTCTGTATAATCGGCTCCAGTTTCATCCATCTCATCAGAACTGATTCAAATGAACTCTTTTTAACGGCTGAGTAATACTCCATTGTGTATATGTACCACAGCTTTCTTATCCATTCATCTGCTGATGGACATCTAGGTTGTTTCCATGTCCTGGCTATTCTGTCTCAGCTTTCAAAAGAGTTTGAGCATTACTCCTCTACCACAAAAGACCCCTGGACTGGGAAGGAATGGATGCCAGGTGAATCAGTTTTGTCCACTGTAGAAGAGGATCAGCTACTTGAGATCGCAAATAATGGTGGCCTTAAAAGTAGGTTTAAGTCACCTTCAAATCTTCACACGTTCTAGATCAAAGTCAAGGCAGAATATCCTGAGATTTCCACAAAAGCCCTGAAAAGCCTGCTTATATTTCCACCATCCTGTTTTTGTGAAGCAGAGTTTTCTGCAGGGATAGTAACCAAAACAAACTCACAGAGTAGAGTGGACATAAGCAACACAGTTCAGGTGTCCCTGTCTCCCGTCAGCCCCAGGTGGGACCATCTAGTTGCAGGAAAACCAGCTCAGGGCTCCCCTGATTCATATTATGGTGAGCTGTATAATCATTTCATGATGTATCACAGTGTAATAATAGAAATTCAGTGCACAGTAAATGTACTCAATTCATCCTGAAACCAACCCCCTCGCCCCCATCCATGGAAAAGTTGTCTTCCATGAACCAGTCCCTGATGCCTAAAAGACTACACTAGATACTTTTAATAAATACAGTGTTTACTTCGTTTAAAAAAAAAAAGGTCTTTGTAAATGTTTTAGCATAGATCCAGTGTAAGCTGTCTGCATCTATGACTGGACTTCTCTAAGGACAAAGAATAAATTTGTATTATATTTATTGTAAATTATATTACAGTTTCCTTTCCTCCTCCTCCTAATTTGTCCCAACTTTTCATCTTCAGCAGCTTAGCTCAGATTCTACCTTGTGTGTCATCATCAGAGGCAGCACAGACTCTGGAGCCTGTTAGCTTAGGTTTAAGTTACAATTCTGACAGCTGTTTGACCTGATAAGTACTTAACCTATCAGTGCTTTGTCTTGCTCACCCATAAAATAGAGGTGCTAATAATAACTACCTAAGAGGATTGTTGTGAGGCTTAATGAATCAGTATATACAGAGCACAGAGTAAGTACCATATGAGTATTTGCTTTTATTCTCACACTGTTGTTACGGTTATTCCTCACAATAAGTATAATCATTCTATGAAGGCATGTACTTGAACCTAAATATTTTTGGAATTTTATGTTTTTTTTTAAATTATGCTTCATAACATCTGTTTTAACATACAAATAGTTCCCACCTCAATTTTTGGAGTCAGTTGATGTTATCAGGAAATGGTCACTTATCATCCTATGAATTTACAGATCCCTGGTTAACTTTTTTTTTCCCTAGTTTTCTCTTTTTCTGTTAAGTATTTATTCATTATGTCTGACTGTACGTTATACACATGTGCTCTCCACTAGCCTGTAAGTTCTTCTCAAGGAAGCATTCTGTCTCGATAGTGATGACAAATGTAACAATTATTCATCACAATATCATGCATCTTGCTATCATTAGAATTTCATAATTAGTCTATCAAACATTTTAATATTGTGATTCAAGTATAGATCATAGCTGGAAGTGCCATCCAACATTATTTCTACTCAGTAGTTTGGATGATATCCTGTAATCTACCCACTGTTTTATACTTGGGCTTCCCTGGTGGCTCAGTTGGTAAAGAATCTGCCTGCAGTGTGGGAGACCTGCATTTGATCCCTGGGTTGGGAAGATCTGCTGGAGGAGGGCATGGCAACCCACTCCAGTATTCTTGCCTGGAGAATCCCCATGGACAGAGGAGCCTGGCAGGCTGCACTCCCATGGGGTCGCAAAGAGTGGCATACAACTGAGCAACTAAGCACATTAAAAATCTCAGTTCAGTTCAGTCGCTTAGTTCTGTCCAACTCTTTGTGACCCCATGAAATGCAGCACGCCAGGCCTCCCTGTCCATCACCAACTCCCGGAGTTCGCTCAGACTCACGTGCATCGAGTCAGTGATGCCATCCAGCCATCTCATCCTCTGTCGTCCCCTTCTCCTCCTGCCCCCAATCCCTCCCAGCATCAGAGTCTTTTCCAATGAGTCAACTCTTCACATGAGGTGGCCAAAGTACTGGAGTTTCCGCTTTAGCATTATTCCTTCCAAAGAAATCCCAGGGCTGATCTCCTTCAGAATGGACTGATTGGATCTCCTTGCAGTCCAAGGGACTCTCAAGAGTCTTCTCCAACACCACAGTTGAAAAGCATCAATTCTTCGGTACTCAGCCTTCTTCACAGTCCAACTCTACTATTAAAAATCTACTAAATACTTAATTGTTCTCAGGATTCCCAATACCAAGCTTACACACTGAAGGAGAATGTTCATTCAACAGACAATTCTTGAGTGGTTTCTTTGCATCTAGCACTAGCCTAGGCACTAGAAAGATGTTTTTAAAAGTGGCAGTGTATGGTAATTAACAGGGCATATTCCAGATTCACATAGATCTCGGTTCAAATCTCAGTCCTGCTTCTTTCTTGCTATATAAACTTTAAGCAAGTTACTCATTTCCCTTTATGTTTCCATGAGAATGAAATGAAAAATAGAAGGATTTCCATGAGAATGAAATAAAATAAGATACGTAAAGTGTTAGTGTAATACCTGGCATTCATTAAATATTGATAAATAATCACGTATAATCAGCAGCTGTTTTAGGACAAGAGAATAGGGACAATTATTCAGTAGACTTGGATTTTAACTGCCACATTGGGACAGAAAAGGAGGCCTTAAGTCCAGGCCAAGGAACCTGAACAGAGCCTGGGAACTGAGAGCTGCACACACAGCCAGGACCCTGAAGACCTCAGTTCTCCAGTGATAGATTTAGGGGAAGGGGGCGTCTGCCTAGTAGCAAAGAGATGAGGAGTTTTTCTGTCTGTGCCCTGATACTCTGTTGGAAAGTGGCTTCTTTTTGTTTGTAATCGTGAGTCTATTAACTCTGAAGTTTGAGGTTTATATTAATGCTTTCCTCAGTTAAGAATTAATGCAATAATGGGCCCTGGCTGGTAACATAACCAGGGATACCTGGCAAAAGCTAAAGCAGTCTGGAAGAGGTGATCCTTAAATCTGCCTATGCAAGACCCTACAGAGCAGCTTGTTCAAAATCACAGAATAATTCTCCAGGATTAACAGTTGATAGAAACAACAAACAGTAGATTCAGATTCCTAAGAATGAGTATTTTCTTTATAATTATATAATTAAAATATTTTAATAAAATTAATAAAATGGGATAAAAAGGAAAATGGTGCTGTCAAAAAGTTAAAGATATTTTAAGTAGTATGGTATGACTTCTAAAAATAAAAATCAGAAAAATAAACTGAGCAAACAAATTAAGCAACAAATTTTATACAGTTGGAGAAAGAAGTAGTTCACTGGATGATACGTGAAGTTTGATTGGGAATTCAGCCCCCAATTTCAATACAAAAATATAAAGAGAAATTAGAAGAGTCAGTGATGTAGGTCATACAGTAAGGAAATCTAATGTACATCAAATAGTAATTTTCTTCTTTTCTTGATTTAGTTTTTAATTGAAGGATAATTGCTTTACAAAATTTTGTTTTTGCCAAATCTCAACATGAGTCAGCCATAGGTATACATATATCCCCTTTCTCTTGAACCTCCCTCCCATCTCCATCCCCATCCCACCCTCTAGGTTATTGCAAGAATACCTTCTATGCATAAATAAAATACGTGTTTGTTGTATTCTCTCTCAGAATCATTACCTTCACATTTTACACTAATCTAGCATTTGTTTTTCGTGACTTTCTTTTTATATTCTTTTCATTGTGTTACATAGGGCTTCTCTGGTAGCTCAGCTGGTAAAGAATCTGCCTGCAATGCAGGAGACCCCAGTTCAATTCCTGGGTCAGGAAGATCCTCTGGAGAAGGGATAGGTTACCTACCCCAGTATTCTTGGGTTTCCTTGGTAGCTCAGACGGTAAAGCATCCGGCTGCAATGCGAGAGACCAGGATTCGATCCCTGAGTTGGGAAGAACCCCTGGAGAAGGGAATAGCTACCCAACTCCAGTATTTTGGCCTGGAGAATTCCATGGACTCTATAGTCCATGGGGTCGCAAAGAGTCAGACACGACTGAGCCACTTGTGCTTTCATTTGGGCTTCCCTGCTAGCCCAGTGGGTGAGAATCCACCTACAATGCAAGAGACCCCTGTTCGATTCCTAGGTCAGGAAGATCTGCTGGAGAAGGGATAGGCTACCCACTCCAGTATTCTTGGGCTTCCCTTGTGGCTCAGCTGGTAAATAACCTGTTATATAATTTGTTGTGTTTTTATTATTAATTTATTTTTTAATTGACATATAGTTGATTTACAGTGTGTTAATTTTTCTATACAGCAGAATGGCTTAGTTATACACATATATACATTCTTTTTTTGTATTCTTTTCTGTTATGGTTTATCCCAGGATATTAAATATAGTTCCCTGTGCTATACAGTAAGACCTTGTTGTGTATCCATTTTATACGTAGTTTTTTGCATCTATGTCTTTTGTTATATTTTTATCTTCCTTCTTAAGACCTAAGTTTTCTATGACTTTTCAATTTATTAGGAGTAAATTCCTTATTGTGAGATAGAGCTTTTTATTCTTATTAAGTAAAACAGTCTAGCTTACCTTTGTACATATTATCATATAGAAATTATTTAGGAAGATTACTATGCACGCATCTTTAGTTCAGTTCAGTCACTCTGTCATGTCCAACTCTGCGACCCCATGGACTGCAGCACGCCAGGCCTCCCTGTCCATCACCAGCTCCCAGAGTTTACTCAAACTCATGTCCATTGAGTTGGTGATGCCATCCAACCATATCAACCTCTGTCGTCCCCTTCTCCTGCCTTCAGTCTTGCCCAGCATCAGGGTCTTCTCAAATGAGTCAATTCTTCTCATCAGATGGCCAAAGTATTGGAGTTTCAGCTTCACCATCAGTCCTTCCAATGAATATTCAGGACTGATTTCCTTTAGGATGGACTGGTGGATCTCCTTGCTGTCCAAGGGACTCTCAAGAGTCTTCTCCAACACCGCTGTTCAAAACCATCAATTCTTTAGCATCAACTTTCTTTATAGTCCAACTCTCACATCCGTACATGACTATTGGAAAAACTATATCTTTGACTAGGTAAACCTTTGTTGGCAAAGTAATGTCTTTGCTTTTTAATATGCTGTCTAGGTTGGTCATAACTTTTCTTCCAAGGAGCAAGCATCTTTTAATTTCATAGCTGCAATCACCATCTGCAGTGATTTTGGAGCCCAAAAAAATAAAGTCTGCCACTGTTTCCCCGTCTGTTTGCCATGAAGTGATGGGACCAGATGCCATGATCTTAGTTTTCTGAATGTTGATTTTTAAGCCAGCCTTTTCACTCTCGTCTTTCACTTTCATCAAGAGGCTCTTTAGTTCTTCTTCACTTCCTGCCATAAGGGTAATGTCATCTGCATATCTGAGGTTATTGATATTTCTCCCAGCAGTCTTGATGCCAGCTTGTGCTTCATCCAGCCCAGCGTTTCTCATGATGTACTCTGCATATAAGTTAAATAAGCAGGGTGACAATATACAGCCTTGATGTACTCCTTTCCCTATTTGGAACCAAGCATCTTACTAGAATTTAGGTGAAAAAGCAGATTCATGTACCCAGTTTACTCCAAACATCCATAATTTTTTCAGTAATTGAATCAACAACTGTTTTAGAATTTAAATTAAAATTAAAGTAAAAATTGAGTTCTTTAGTTTCACTGTTCATACTTCAAGTACTCAGGAGCCATATGTAGTTAGTGGCTACAATTGGTTAACATAGGTACAGAATATAGCTAACAACTGAAAATGTCAACTAAAGGACCCTGAATCAAGCATATTATTTTAGCTAAATTTTAATGTGAAGGGAATGATATAAATTGGCAAAAACTATTTTATGGATATTACAGAGATAACATTTTAAGTGAAGTTTATGTCTGAGTGTCATATGGTCTGCGTCATTTTCAGAAAAGCTGTGGAGATAATTGCAAACTTATCTAGTGCTCAGTTTGTGGTCTTCAGGTTGAGATTCTGTTGTTTCCTAGAAACTGCCTTATTGCTGTGATTGGTGCTCATTAGTGGGTTATGAAATCTGCCTAGTGGACCTTGAGTAGCATTTAAAGAAAATAAGAAATAGTATTGCACAGAATGGAGAGTGTATCAGAGTGCTTCATGTGTGTGTGTAGTCTAACCCTTGCTTCAGTTTCTTAATTTTTTAGTGTGTGTTTTGTATGTACGTGATCGTAGGTACATGATCTCAAATGAAAAAAATGAATTGTTAATTTGGGGCTGCAGAATTTTTGAGAATTGTTTTTCTGGGGCATGCTTTTGATTGCTGATATAGTAAATATTTCCTACTGGTACATATGTCTAAACAAAACATTAATCACAGAGAACTGTAGGTTTAGTAATGAGGTATAAGTGGTATTAGAACACCTCAAGTGAGTAAGATGGCAAAACATAAAGTCATATGTAGTTACCTTCATAGACACAACGTAGGATTGTAGTGAACTTCTTACTCAATTCTGAGTTATTATGAGGAGGCAGATTTTAATTTATGGTTAATAGAATATGTTATTGATTTGGTGATTTGTCTTCTAAATTTTGGTTTGACTGTAAGTCATCAAATTTAAACTTGGGGTTGCATCTTAATTTTTAAGAAGAATCTTGGCTTCTTGCAAAGGTAAAAGTGTAGTGTTTAGGCCTCATTTACATGAATTACAGAAAAATGGCACTCAAAATCTTCTTAAAGCATTTTAATTAAAAAATTGAATAATGTTATATATTTAACCATTCCTATGAATTAATGTTTTAATTTTAGTGACACTTGATATTTAGTCTTACCAGATAATCCATTAAGATATATCAAAAAGTGAAGTCAAATAAATTCAAGTTAAAAAAAAAAAAGGAAGTCAGGGGCTTCCCTGGTGATTCAGATAGTAAAAAAAAAAAATGAAGTCAAATCATACCTGGGAGCAAGATTTTTTTTTTTTTTTTTGACAAAATGTAGATTTGTTTGTTAGTCTATTTATTTAAAGCTGCTTCCTCAGAGTTTGGTTTTTTTTTTTTTCAAGTTTTATGTAAGCCTCACAAATAGTTTGCTTAAAATTCTTCAGCATGGAGTCAACATGTCAAATAACTTTTATGCAGTGTACATATTTGGTATGCTCTTTTGCCACAAGAGGCTTAAAACTTGGGCAGCACTTACTATCATGCTTTAAAAAGGCAAAAACTGGCAAAAACTATGCCCGAGTCGTGCTGTGCAGTCACTGTACTGTGTCACTGTTTCTTTTGTGAGAATCGGTGCAGTCATAGGGGCTCTTACATAATAGACATAGAATTTAGAGACAGCGAATGACTTAGATTGCCATTTCAACTGTGCTTCTAACTCCCAATGTTGTTGTTAGTCGCTAAGTCGTGTCCAACTCTTTAGCGACCCCACGGACTGTAGCCCGCCAGTCTCCTCTGTCTATGGGATTTCCCAGGCAAGAATACTGGAGTGGGTTACCATTTCCTTCTCCAGGGGATCTTCCCAACCTGGGGTTGAACCCGCATCTCCTTCATTGGCAAGCGGATTCTTTACCACTAAGCCACTAGGAAAGCCAGTATAATATTAGGGCATATTTTAAAGTACTGTGTGTTAACTGAGGCTTCTTGCTATGATTTTCTCTTGGCTAAATGCTTTTATATAGTGCAGTACAGGTGTACTTGAATATCGACTTTTTGAAATGCTGTCAGTGTAGCATTGAGGGAAAGGGGAGAGGAGGAAGAAGAGACAAAAATAACACTTTAATTTATAACTGTTTCTAAAAGCAGTAGGACTGTACTAATTTGAAATCCCATTAAGAATATTATCCTACTGCTTAAAGTGTTCCAAATGAAATTTGTTAAAAATGAAGCTAGAAGCCAAATATTATGTAATAGGTTCCTTTACCTCTCAGAGTATGGGCAGAGGCGTATATAGGAATCCGTGTGCCTTTCTGCTTTTCAGAGGGAAACTGTAGGAAGTAAGTGCCGTACTCCTTCATATATACGTATGTACATATATACACTGCAGAAAACTGTATTTGGGAGAAACTCTGTGCATGAATGCTGTAGAGGTATACACTATATCTTACAGAAAGTAGAAGTCAGGGAAGACAAATGGAGTGACTTCTGTGCCAAGCCACAAAGAATTGGTCAGTGTCTAATGATAATTACAGGACATTCATACTTAAAAGTGTTAGTATTAGAAAATAGTTTACAAAGTGGGCTTTTGAGTATTCAACTAATTACATCATCACAAAATAATAGGAGGCAAAATGTCTTTAAGCCCAAAGAAATAAGACATACTTTACTGGTAACAGATATTTAACATAAATAGTATATTAGTATATACGTCTTTTTTTTTTTTTTTAAGTTCTCAGCAGAAGAAGGTGGGCTAGATAAGAAATTGTATATTGTGTGAATCCAGCAGCTCCCAGGGAAAGAGAGAACTTCCAGGAACTTGAGCTTCTTGGTTGTTAGAAGTGTGTCCTCTATTGTAGGGTGAGAGTCTTCTCTGAGGTATACCACAGCTGGAGTGAAATATTGACTTGCTTTCGCCCCACTGTCCATAGAGCATAATTAATGAATGCAGCCTCAGGATCACAAGCATTTCATGTTCTATTTCTAAACTTATTAGCTGACCTTTGACAAGATTAGAGTGTTGGTCTGAACAGTTTAACTGGCACATGATGCTCGATAAAGTTGCAAAATGTGATTTGTAATTTTATACTCACCAGGGAGCCTTAATCACTAATTTCTAGATATCTTTATCATCTGAAATGGTATATAGAAGAGATAGTTAAAAGTTCCAGGAACTTGCTGAGATATCCCTATCGTAAATTAATACTTAGCATTCTCAAATGATGCTGCTTAGTGTTAGTCTGTTATTCAGTTCAGTGCAGTCGCTCAGTCGTGTCCAACTCTGCGACCCCATGAATCGCAGCACGCCAGGCCTCCCTGTCCGTCACCAACTCCCGGAGTTCACTCAGACTCACGGCCATTGAGTCAGTGATGCCATCCAGCCATCTCATCCTCTGTCGTCCCCTTCTCCTCCTACCCCCAATCCCTCCCAGCATCAGAGTCTTTTCCAGTGAGTCAACTCTTCTCATGAGGTGGCCAAAGTACTGGAGTGTCAGCTTTAGCATCATTCCTTCCAAAGAAATCCCAGGGCTGATCTCCTTCAGAATGGACTGGTTGGATGTCCTTGCAGTCCAGGAGACTCTCAAGAGTCTTCTCCAACACCACAGTTCAAAAGCATCAATTCTTCAGTGCTCAGCCTTCTTCGCAGTCCAACTCTCACATCCATACATGACCACAGGAAAAACCATAGCCTTGACTAGACGGACCTTAGTCGGCAAAGTAATGTCTCTGATTTTGAATATGCTGTCGAGGTTGGTCATAACTTTCCTTCCAAGGAGTAAGTGTCTTTTAATTTCATGGCTGCAGTCACCATCTGCAGTGATTTTGGAGCCCCCCAAAATAAAGTCTGACACTGTTTCCACTGTTTCCCCATCTATTTCCCATGAAGTGATGGGACCAGATGCCATGATCTTCGTTTTCTGAATGTTGAGCTTTAAGCCAACTTTTTCACTCTCCTCTTTCATTTTCATCAAGAGGCTTTTTAGCTCCTCTTCACTTTCTGCTATAAGGGTGGTGTCATCTGCGTATCTGAGGTTATTGATATTTCTCCCGGCAATCTTGATTCCAGCTTGTGCTTCTTCCAGCCCAGCGTTTCTCATAATGTACTCTGCATATAAGTTAAATAAGCAAGGTGACAATATACAGCCTTGACGTACTCCTTTTCCTATTTGGAACCAGTCTGTTGTTCCATGTCCAGTTCTAACTGTTGCTTCCTGACCTGCATGCAGATTTCTCAAGAGGCAGGTCAGGTGGTCTGGTATTCCCATCCCTCTCAGAATTTTCCACAGTTTATTGTGATCCACACAGGATCACAATAAATAATTTTCAGGAGGTTTAGAAAAGCTCTGTTTCTGAACCTTAAGCCACTTGAATAAACCTGTTATGCCCATCTGTGAGTTTGGGGGGCAGTATTTATGGCTGACTTTCTTGAACATTTACTGTGGGCCAGGTACTGTGGGCAGGTTACATGCTTTACCTGCCATGTCATCTAAGCCTCACAAATGACTCTTCGAGGTAGGTATTACAGTTCTTTACTCTTACAAAGAGAAAATTAAAGCTTGGAGATGCTAGGTAATTTGCCTAAGGTCACATACACAGTTTGTTAAATGGCAGAGCCAGAAATTGAGCCTTGGTCTGCCTCTGTTCTCAGACATTATGCTGAACTCACAGGATTCAAATCAGGAAGACCTGGTTTCAGATTCAGTTCCGCTTATCTAGGAATAAATATGATTTTAATCAAGATATTTTTGCCTTTTCGAGCCCCAGAGTCTTCATCTCAAACACAGTATGAATACCTCCATGGAGGCTTGTTTGGAGGATTAAAAATAAGATACATGACGTGCCTGGCACAGCTTCTAACACATGAAAGAGACTCAGCAAGAGGTGACTGTTATTATTTGGGGCTCTCTAGATCGCTTTCTGCCTTCCACCTTGGCAAGAAATCTCTGTGTCTCTTTCAGATAAAAATAAAACCTTTATGCTTTCAACTGCAGATACATGCCAGAAAATAACTTGATTGTTTACATTAGAAAACAGCTGAGGCTGTTGACAGTTTTAAGAACTGACATTTCTCTTACATAGCCACATAAATTTTTCACTATTTTTACTTTTATTGTGGTAAAAATATATGACCAAAAATATGCCATTTTAACCATTTTTAAGTATGCGGTTCAGTGGCACTGTTGTGTAACTGTCCCCACTATCTCTTTCCAGATCTTATCCATCATTCTAAGCAAAATCTCTGTAACCATTAAGCTGTAACTTCCTCCCTTGCCCTCAGACCCTGTAATCTAGTTTCTATCTCTATGCATTTGCCTATTATGAGTATTACATATAAGTGAAATCATATAGTATTTATCCTTTTGTGTCGGCTTATTATTTTTAACGTTTATCCATGATGTAACATGTATCAGAACTTTATTCCTTTTTACTGTTGAATAACATTCTGTTGTATAAATATATTACATTTTGCTTATCTGTTCATCCATCATGGGACACCATATTAGCCACATACACTTTTAAGCTCTTATTAGAATTTGAATTTTCTCATGATAGAGATCCTGAAAATACTTTATTAATCACTTTTCAATTAAAAATTATACTCTAGTTTGAATTCATTTTAGGTCTAAACTAAGTCATTCTTAGTCAAGTTAAATCATTTTACTTTTTACATTATGTGTCTGTTAATGAAGAAATATAGTATATATTTTAAGGAAAATGATACCAGCCAGATTTAGATATTTCTTATATTTGATAAGCAGTACTTTTATTCTGAATCAGATAAAATATTCCAGTTGTAAGATAATTGAAAGCATGTGATACAGTCAGTGTAGGGCTCAGTTTTGTTTTATACTTTGTTTCCTGTTTTTTTTTTAATTACTTTACTTAAATATGATACTTATTTACTGTGTATATTTACTGTTTCTAAAGAGCAAATAGCATTTCTCTTTATTAATTTGAAGAATTTACAAAATTCTTATCACTGTGTTTTTCTCAAAATTGCTGAATTATATTTGATTCAAACCCAAAGCAAAACTTGGCAAGCATAAAATACCTAAATCTGGGTGGCATCATTTTTCTTAAAATACGATATACTTTTGGATGAGAAGAAGGGGAAAAAACATGACTGATACAGTCTTAAAGTCTTAATGGCTTAAAGTCTGTTTTGTATGTCTTTAAAATGTTAGAAGAATTCTTGGAGTAGATTTACATTTTTTCCAAGTCTAAACTGAGTAGTCTAGAGTTAATCATGGTTCTCTCTTTTTTTTAATTGAATAAAAGAAATTTGCTGACAATTCTACAGTACTTTTCAGGGCTTATTTTTAGAAAGTAAACTATGTAATGAGAATATATGCTACCTGAATTTTCCCCCATATACTTTTTTAAAAATTTATTTTAAAACTATCCTTAAATGTTTTCATTTGTATATATTGCTGCTGCTTGGCCATATAAGGACTTACACTTACACTTGTCTATTAAGTGTCCAGGGATAAGATGAATGATTGGTTTTAGCAGACAACCTTATTTAAATAATAATGTCTTTCATCAAGGAGGTGGTTCCAGCATGTTGCACCATTAGAATATCTTGAGAACTTCAAAAAATACATCAGTATTTAGGCTTAGTCCTCAGAAATTTTGATTTCATAGGTCTACAGTAGAAATTTGACAAGCTCCACAGGTAATAAACATGCACCCAGGATTTAGAGCCATTGTGTTAAAGCAGGAACCGGGTAAGGTGAGGTAGGGTTGTGAGAAAGGTAGAAATAGGAGTGAGCCTTCGTCATTTCTGTCTCTTCTATGTTTACAGTAAAACAATCCAGGAGAAGAGGAAAATGAAAGGTCACTGAAAATCCAGAGTTCAAAAAATGAACTAGATTTTTCTTTTTGTCATTGTAGACATTCAAGGACTTTAATGAAACTTAAATGGTTCAACAAAAGATGCTCTAATGGATGACAGCGAAACTCCTGCATATAATCTGCAGATAGAACCGCAAGATGGATGTCATCCTGGTGACGGCGTGGAAAGTATAGTAACATGCTTGCCTTCTGCATCAGATGAAAATGAAAATCAACTTGATGGGGATGGGCTTGAGCTTCTGACCAGCAGTGACAGTGCAATGGGCAAACCTGAAGTGTGGGAGCAGGACAGTCTGAACAATAATGAAAGCTGCACACCAAGCTGTGAGGTGGCTGCAAGTGAGAGCTCAGAAAGCATTTCTTGTGAAAGCCCCAAAGACGGGCAGGCCCTCTTGAGAAAGGACCACAAGATACCTGGAAGCAGAAGTTCAAGAGGCAAAAGAGGCACTGTAAAGAAGATACCACAAGGTATTTTTTTTTAATTATTATTTTTAACTAAGAATAAACAGTGTTCCCATCCCATACTGTGTGTATTGTCCTGCTTCTTGCTTTTCTTCTCTTAATATGTTCCAGAGCTAGTTCTGTGATAGCACATACAAACCACAGCTGTGTGGTATGCCATGTATGTGACATGTGTCTATAGTGTTCATTGTATGGGTGTGCCATGAAGTATTTAACCACTTTATGGCTATTCCCAGTATTCTATAATAAATGTGTTGAAGGTGGCATTTTTTGTAGATGTCTTCTCCCTAGATGCTTTTAATGTATGTATATATGTATATATATATATATATATAGCCTTTTCCTATATCTGTTAGACCCTTTTCTACCAATTTCAGCATTAAAAATTTCCTTCCATTGTCACTTTGGCTTTGATTTCTAACCAGTGAGTTTATGGGCTAGTCCAGTCTTACACAGCTTTTTTGGATCTTTACATCTCACTTCATTAATGTATATTAATATACATCATATAACAATGTTGAGTAAGACATCTAGCTTTATGTTACTTTGGTTACAGAGTATTTTTCATCTGGCATATAATTTAGCAGTTAAAATTTGGAGCTATGGACTTTTTTTGCCTGAATCATAAGGCACCCTTGCGAAAAGGCAGCCTCTGGTCATTTTTTGATCAGAACCATGTGGGTCTAGAGAGTTCTGGACACCTTAGTCTGGGCCACCTTAGTGTAGCAGCACTTTACCTACACCTATGGCCTGTGTGAGGCTCTGGAGAACAAAATGGACTGTCTCATCTGCCCTCTTCTACTTCTTTGGCTGATTGAGAAATATGGTCAGTCTATCCATATCCTGTTTTTTTATTTGTATTTGTTTATTTGGAGTAAAATATGAAACTTTTCAGTTTCTACAAATCCTTGTTTATTCAGTAGGGCAATTTGACAACTTTTTACTGTAACTCATCATTTGGCTTTCCAATTAATGGATCCCTTTTTCTTTGCTTTTTCTTAGTAGACGTAAAGCAAAAAAAATTCTGATGAGAGATTTGAAAGCATTTTCTTAAAAGACCTAAGTGTAAACCGATGATATACACAGCGCTATTTGTATGTAAATTGATTCACTCTGTAAACATAAGTCAAAAGTTATTTGTTCCTTTCTGATGTGACCTTGCGATGCTTTTAAGAACTGAGACCTAGTTGCATATGTGTAACAATCAGTCATAGCTTCAAGACTGATGGCTCCTTTTATTTCTTCCATGATCTTATTCCAGTTACCCTAAGAGTGATTATATAATTTCAAGTTATTTAGTACTTATTATCCCGTGAGCAGATATGTGTAGAATTAGTATTCCTAATGCATTTGAAATATATGATTTACAAAACTTAGGGACACTTTTTATACAGATTATTTTTTAAATTATTTTATATACCTTCAATAAAATGAGTTTAAGAGTGTAAGAAAACTGAATTATGAATTGTAAAACCTAAGTTCAAATCTCATTACTTCTGGTTGTTGGTCACTTGGTGAATCTTAACCATTCTGTATTTTAGTTTCCACATCTGTGTAATGATGGTGTTCATCTCCATATATCTATAAAATTCCTTTTTGAGCTGTGAATTTCTCAGATTTCTGAATCGAGATGGTACAGTCTAAACTCAATTAAAATTTGGTAATTCCTCTCTAGTGTATCTGTTGAGTTTTTCATGTGTAAGCAATACATTGGTACATTTTTGTTTTTAAACATCATCTGTAACTGGAGTACTGCAAAAGCCCTCTGCAAACATTTCTTCCATCTTACGTTTTGCCAATCCATTCTGCATGTTAGAATTAAAAAGGCAGAGAGTTTATAGTTAGAGATCTAGACATGAGCATATTTACTCTTTTCACTATTTGATTCCTAGATCCTACGTAAATAAAGTCTCACAGTTTTGCAGATAAGTACTTTTCTAATAATAGAATAGCTTCTCAAATGTGATTTGAAAGACATATAGAACATGATGTTCAATCCCAAACCAGAAGTAAGTTTTTTATAGCTGGGTGCCCTCTCAACAGTTGTTTTTTGGAAACAAACATAAAGGTGAATTTATTTACTATTATGCTTACAGGTGGTGCTAGTGGTAAAGAACCCAGCTGCCAGGGCAGGAGGCCTAAGAGACGTAGGTTCAATGGCTGCGTTGGGAAGATCCCCTGGAGGAGGGCATAGCAGCCCACTTCAGTATTCTCGCCTTTAGAATCCCATGGACAGAGGAGCCAGCAGGCTACAGTCCACAGGGGCTCAACAGACACGACTGAAGTGACTTAGCACACATACACACATTATGCTTAATTTGTAGTAATTTTTCATGTATCCAGTAGCTAGTACTAAGGGAAAAAAAATTGGAGTAGTAGTATTAGGAGACATCTTTATTTACTGGTTATCTGGAGGCTACATTTCTGTAAACATGCTAAAACCTGGAACTTGTCCCCAGGAAAATCCAGTTGTCATTATATTACGAGAATTTTTTTTTCGTTAGGAGAATGGAATCCCCTTGATATAGTCAACTAAACAGGGTTTCAAGCTGCATTCCATCAAATTTTCCCTGTGGTTAAATCTGGTGGAGTTTTAAGTAAATATCCTAAGAACAAGTGAAAATCAATATATTTTTCATTTTTTATTGAATTATAGTTAAAATCAATAAATTTTAAGTATTGAGTTTAGGTTACTCAAGACAGTTGTGTGCCCTAAGTGACCCTTTTCTATGAAAGGAGAAAGGAAATAATGGTTTCTGAGTGTAAGACAGTCTGGCCGGATACCAAGGTGCTTAAATAATAAGGTAAGCTTATAGAACCAGACTGTGGCTTCGTGTGGCTCATTAAATTTTCTGAAGTTCTGCTTCTTTGGGAGCTCAGCAAAGCAAGCAAGCTGAAAGAAGTGCTGTTCATCCCTCTCAAGATAAGTGTCCTTCATGGCATCTGAGAAGAAAATAAGGATATTCTTTTAAATATGTTTATGTCAGAGTCTGATATGATGGCACATTCCTACTAAAACGCTTAAAACATAGGTGATTTAGGTAGTGAAAGGAGTGGTCTTTCAGCCTTGTTTGAGTCCCATTCCCCAAAAGTCATGAAATATTAATAGTAATTTTCATGTCTTCAGTCGTTCAGTTGTGGCTGACTCTTTGCTACCCTATGAACTGTAGCCCACCAAGGCTCCTGTGTCATAAAATAAAGTTGTGGCTATTTTTATGTCTTTCCTTCCTTATAGTGACATTGGAAAAACATGTCTTCATTGCTGTGATTTCATGTTATGATTCTTAGATCCATTGCATAAGTAAAATTCCTCAAATCGCCTGTGTATGCTGATGCCTATCTTGGCTGTGAATTAGGGAAATGAATCAGAAATAAATTTCAATATGTGAGTATGCAGTTTGTATGCTAAGTTTGCTGTGCTTTGTTCCTTTTTCCTTCCAAAATTTCCTCTTTCAAAGGTTCAAGTTAGTGCTGTGAAAACAGAAGAGTGCTCAGCGTTTAAATATCTTCAGTTGTTAGCTTAACACATTTAAGTAGTTAAAAGGAAATATCCCTTCCTTTTTCTTAACACTACATACTAGTATTATGAGAGATAAGGTTGAAAAATGAGTCGGCTCCTTTCTGACCTGACCTGGGGTCAGAGGGTTATCTTGTGTAATTATAGCGTAATTACCGGCTGCTCCAGGCAACGCATTCTCCTGCTATGCCCTCAGGTGGCAGCCTCTGCCTTTAGAGGGAGCAGCACAGCGCTGTGGTTAAGATCTCAGGCCACAGTCAAACTGCCCTGTGACCTAAGGTAAGCAACCTGAATCCTCTCAACCTAGGTCCTTATAAATTAATGGCTAAGGATTAAATTAAAGACATAATAGGGTGAACCCAAGCACTTAGGAGACCCTCCAAGTAGTAGCACAGTTTTCAAAATTGAATTGTTGTCTGATAGGATAATTATCTTTGTCAACTAAAAATAATCACAGCCTAAAGGTTGAGAATCATACTTTCTTTGACAGACAAAACTGAGAACTTAAGCCCAGGATGCAGCCTCTCATACAGCTCTACAGAACTGCTCCAAATAGGTAAGGGAGGACCCAAGATATATAGGAGTTTTCGCAACAAAGGCCAGGTAGTGGGAGTATTACAAGATCACTGTTAATTAAAGAAAAAAAGACATCTCAAGTTAAGGAATTTAGTGCTTTTCTACAAATGGGAAGATGCAAGGGCTTGCTGAAATTATCCATTTGACGTGCATCTCAGCTCTCTGGGACCAGTATCCTGTGCTTTCTTGTCCTGACTCCATGTACCTCATTGGGGTGGCTGCGGTGGCTGACTACTGGATAGTGGGCATCCAGTTTTTATCCCAAGTTCCCTCAGGGTTCACCTTCTGGGCAGCTGTAATGTGATGGCACGATGGCTTGATGGCTGCAACATCCTGTGTTTACTGATATGGCAGGTGGAATTTTTTTTTTTTCTCTGACAGCCTGTGGGAGCTCTCATGGGCATGCATTTATTAAATTCCCTTGGAGTTTCATGAAGTTCATTTCTTGAAGTCCTTTTTCACATCTGTTGTATATAAAATTTAGTAATTATTAATAGAAGTGAAGCCAAAATTCTGGAACTTAAGAATACAGTGATTGAAATGAAAATTTCACTTAAGGGGATTCAACAGCAGATTTCAGCAAGCAGGAAAAAGAATCCGTAAACTATGTCCCGAGGCATGGATTTAAATTAAAATGCTCTGAAGAATACTACTGTATAATATTTTTGTATGATAGGAACTTTGAGGTGTACATACTGTAGATTAAGAAACATCACCTCAATCTTTGGAAAGTAATATTATTTTTGTCTTAGAGATGAGGGGAGGGGAAACATAACTGTTGCAGCCTCATGAAGATACGTTGGTGGAGGAGTTTAAATTCTATAGAGCTCCAGGAAGACAGTTTGGTAATTCCCTTGAAAAGTTAAACATAGAATTATCATTAAATCCACCAATTCTGCTTCTAGATATGTACCCAGAGTAGTTGAAAATGCCTCAGATAGCTGTACACCAGTGTTCAGGGCAGCATTATTCAAAGGAACCAAAAGGTGGTAACACCCCAGAATGTCCATTGATAAAATATATGAAGAAGAAAAAAATATATATGGAAACATTGTTCAGCCTTAAAAGGAGTAATAATCTGATACATGCTGCCACGTGGATGAATCTTGAAGACATTGTGCTGAGTGACACAAGCCGGACACAAAAAGACAAACACTGTGGCTCTGCTTCCACGGGGTACTTGGTCTAGGCAAATTCATGGAGGCAGAAAGTGGACTAGAGCTGCTGACCTGAAAAAAAAAGGACAGCCTAGAAGAGAGATTGTTTAATTTGGCAGATGTTCTGAGGATTTAAACCCAGGAATCAGCCTTTTTCCAGAGAGACTGTTCCCAAGAGGTAAGGTAAAAACTGGGAAAAAGAGCAATTTTTGCAACAAAAATAAGATGAAAAATTACCGTTAAAGGAAACTAGAAAACGTTAAATAAAGAAAACTCAAGTTAATGAATTTAGTGCCTTTCTATGTATAGGAAGATGTGAAAGTCTGGATTCACTGAAATCATTCCTTTGATATGCATTATAATTATCTAGGGCCTGTATCTTGCTTTTTCCCATCCTAAATCCCCTCAGGATGCACCATTGGGGAGAGGCTGCAGTGGCTAGTATCAGTGGCTGGCAGCTTGTTTGTGTCCATCCTGAGTTCTCTCAGGACTTAGCAGCTGGGCAGCTGCAGGGGCTAATGACGTGATGGCCGCAACATTCTTTGTTTACTGATATGGCAGGCAACATTTTTCATCCACAGAGGATTCCAGATGTAAAGCAGGAGGGGAATGGGGAGTTCGTGTTTAATGGGTACAGAGTTTTTGTTTGGGTGATGAAAAGTTCTGCAAATGGTAAGTGGTGATAGTTGTACAACATTGTGAATGTAATGTCATTGTATCGCACAGTTCAAAAGGGTTAAAATGTTAAGTTTTACGTTACATATTAAAAAAATCACCAAATAACAATTCATAGAATTCCAAATTCACTGTCATGGACATATTTAATTTGATTGCAGCTTGCTGAGTTTTAAAAACAAAAGTTCTTGAACATTTTCTGAGCACTTAGTGTATGAATGCCACCGTGATACCTGCTTTGTATGAAATATCTCATTTAATCTTCTTATTAAGTACCACGATTAGCCTCAATCTGTAGAAGAGGAATCTGAAAGCACAGAGAGAAGTAACTTGCCCAGGATTGTACTGCTGACAGGTGACACTCTCAGGATTTGATCCCAGGCAGTCTGACTTCACACTGAGCCTGATTGTTAAACTACGCTATTTGACATTTTCTGATTTTGAAGTATGTTTAAAGAAAAGTTCTGTTTCATGTCTGACTTCACATACTTTGTCACAGGGCCATTTCACACATACTTTCTCTCTGAGTATGTTACAGCCATGCTTCTTCGGGACAATTCCTGCCTACCAGCCTTAGCAAGATGAAACACGATCAGAGGAAAGGGTGTTGGTTCACCCTGAAGGAAGTGGTGGAGTTTGGTTTGTTTCATTAATTGTCTCTGACTCCTTAGATTCTTTATTTGATCTATCCTCAATGTAGTGAGAAGGACGATCAACAATTGGGTCAAGGAAAGTTTGGGGTTTTTTGCTTTTTACTAATCTAGGATAAAAATACCTTTGTGCTACGTTGCTTCAGTCTTGTCTGACTCTTTGTGACCCTGTGGACCATAGCAAACCCACCAGGCTCCTCTGTCCATGGGGATTCTCCAGGCAAGAATACTAGAGTGGGTTGCCATGCCCTCCTCCAGGGGACCTTCCCAACCCAGGGATTGAACCCACTTCTGCCATCTCCTGCGTTGCAGGTTCCTGGAGTTCTTTACCACTAGCACCACCTGGGAATCCCCACTGACATCTTTTAGTCTTTGGACAGTTTCTTCCCGTTTAGCCAGAGCAAGCTGATTAAAAAAGCCTGAGGACTCCCTTTAACACAAACTGGAAGTTCAAAGTTCAAGCCTCATCAAGTATTCTCTTAAATACATCAAGCCAATCACCATTCCCTGTCCTCTCAAACCATTTTTTGAATACCTTGGAAATTTTCATCCTGCCTCTTGTAATTTAGTCATTCAGTCATGTTCCACTCTTTGACACCTCATGGACTGTAGCCCACCAGGCTCCTCTGTCCGTGGAATTTTCCAGGCAAGAATACTGGAGTGGGTTGCCATTTCTTTCTCCAGGGGAAAGTTTTTTTTTTTTTTTTTTAAAGCAGTGAATGTAGTTTTGGTTCCTAATATCTTTCTTCGAAAACTCAATGTTCTTAGTTGAAATTAGATAGATCATGGAATTCGGAATAAATAGCAGTGTTAATTTCAGTTCAGTTCAGTCACTCAGTTGTGTCCAACTCTTTGCAACCCCATGGACTGCAGCACACCAGGCCTCCCTGTCCATTACCAACTCCCAGAGTTTACTCAGACTCATGTCCATTGAGTCGGTGATGCCATCCAACCATCTCATCCTTTGTTGTCCCCTTCTCCTCCTGCCTTCAGTCTTTCCCAGCATCAGGTCTTTTCAAAGGAGTCAGTTCTTCACATCAGGTGGCCAAAGTATTGGAGTTTCAACTTCAGCATCAGTCGTTCCAATAGTGTTTGCTATGACCGGTGCATTCTCTTGGCAAAACTCTGTTAACCTTTGCCCTGCTTCATTCTGTACTTCAAGGCCAAATTTGCCTGTTACTCCAGGTATCTCTTGATTTCCTACTTTTGCTTTCCAGTCCCCTATAATGAAAAGGACATCTTTTGGGGGGTGTTAGTTCTAGAAGGTCTTATAGGTCTTCATAGAACCGTTCAGCTTCAGCATTATTGGTCGGGGCATAGACTTGGATTACTGTGAGATTGAATGGTTTGCCTTGGAAACAGATCATTCTGTCATTTTTGAGATTGCATCCAAGTGCTGCATTTCGGACCCTTTTGTTGACTATGATGGCTACTCCGTTTCTTCTAAGGGATTCTTGTGCATAGTAGTAGATATCATGGTCATCTGAGTTAAATTCACCCATTCCAGTCCATCTTAGTTTGCTGATTCCTAAAATGTCTATGTTCACTCTTGCCATCTCCTGTTTGACCACTTCCAATTTGCCTTGATTCATGGACCTAACACCCCAGATTCCTATGCAATACTGCTCTTGACGACATTGGACTTTACTTCCATCCCCAGTCACATCCACACCTGGGTGTTGTTTTTGCTTTGTCTCCATCTCTTCATTCTTTCCGGAGTTCTTCATTCTTTCCGGAGTTTTTTCTCGACTGATCTCCAGTAGCATATTGGGCACCTACCAACCTGGCAAGTTCATCTTTTAGTGTCCTATCTTTTTGCCTTTTCATACTGTTCATGGGGTTCTCAAGGCAAGAATACTGAAGTGGTTGCCATTCCCTTCTCCAGTGGACCACGTTTTGTCAGAACTCTACACCATGACCCGTCCATCTTGGGTGGCCCTACATGGCGTGGCTCATAGTTTCATTGAGTTAGACAAGGTTGTGGTTCATGTAATCAGATTGGTTAGTTTTCTGTGATTGTGGTTTTCAGTCTGTCTGCCCTCTGATGGAGAAGGATAAGAGGCTTATGGAAGCTTCCTGATGGGAGAGACTGACTGAGGGGGAAACTGGGTCTTGTTCTGATGGGCAGGCTTCCCTGATAGCTCAGTTGGTAAAGATTCTGCCTTTGATGTAGGAGACCCTATTTCAATTCCTGGGTCAGAAGATCCCCTGGAGAAGGGGTAGGCTACCCACTCTGGTATTCTTGGATTTCCCTTGTGGCTCAGCTAGTAAAGAAGCTGCCTGCAATGTGGGAGACCTGGGTTTGATCCTGGGTTGGGAAGATCCCCCTGGAGAAGGGAAAGGCTACCCACTCCAGTATTCTGGCCTGGAGAATTCCATGGACTGTATAGTCCATGAGATCACAAATAGTCAGACATGACTGTTTCTTTACCTCTCATCTAAATGAAGTTTCTTAGGAGAGTCCGTATAGGGTATATTCCTGTTTAACAGATAGGAAAATAAAGGATTAAAGAGATTGACTTTGCCTAGAGTCGCAGAACTAGAAAGCAGTTGATTTTTGAATTCACAGGCAGGCACTTGACTTCCAAGCCAAGGCTCTCATTTACTGTCTGATTAATTTCAGTTGCTTCATCTATAATGTTGTGAGGATTTAGTGGCATAGTGAATATGGGCTTGTAGTATACTCTGTAGTCTGTGGTATATAACGTTTAACCAACGTTTTCCCCAAGAAGTGTTTTAAGTACGTGCTGTTGGTCAGGCACTATGCTTACTGTGGATGTCACAGTGATGAAGCATACCTCTAACCCTTTAAAAGCTGACTGACCAGGCAGAGGGACCAGCATGAACAAAAACCAGATTGTTTTCTAAAGTCACACTAACCTGCATATAAGAGAGCATCCTTATACTCTGAATAGTAGTAGACAGTATTTGAAATGATTGAACTTTCATCGTTATAATTTGAAGTATAGTTTTATAATTTTGGGTTAATTTCTGCTATGCAGCAAGATGATTCAGTTATATAAATAGACCTTGTTTTTTAAAATATTCTTTTCCATTGTCATAGGATACTGAAATATAGTTCCCCATCCTATACAGTAGGACTTTGTTGTTTATCATATATATATATATGTAGTAGCTTACATTTGCTAACCCCAGCCTCCCTCTCCATCCCTCTCCCAACTCTCCCCCCATTAACCACCACAGATCAGTTCTCTGTGCCTGTGAGTCTATTTCTGTTTCATAGATTGTTCATTTGTGTCGTATTTTTGATTCCACATGAGTGATATATGATATTTACCTTTCTGACTTACTTAGTATGATATTCTCGAGTTGCATCCATGTTGCTGCAAATGGCATTATTTCATTTTTTATGGCTGAGGAATATTCCACTGAATGTATGTCCTACATCTTCCTTATTCCTTCATCTGCCAGTGGACATTTAGGTTGCTTCCATTTTTCTTGGCTATCGTTGATAGTTCTGCTATGAACGTAAGGGTGAAATACATTAAGCCTTTAAATAACCCTTCTTCCATCCCCAAACATCCCCATCAGCTTAGTTTATATCATTACTTTCACTGTTTTATCCTAAGTATAGTCATTGCTTCTGTCTTTACCTAGACCTGGATGTCTCATTGTAGCATCTTTTCAAACCCCATTTTGCCTGTGATAGTTTTTCATTATCTTGATTAATTACTACCTCAAGTCCTAGCTATGAGATTTTTACCTTTAAGTTATCTAGTTACATCATTCTCCCTGTCACGTAGAGAAAGAGTTAATATCGTCGATATATTAACAAATGGTAGATCAATGCTAGATTGTTAAAGGAGAATGCTGCCAGTAATTTAGTGTTAGAGTACCTTCCTAATGAGTTCAGGTAAAGGGTATCAGCACTGATCTCCCCCAGGTGTGTCTCTTGACCACCATGAGAGACAGATTCTGAGTTGAATAAAACTACATGTCAAAACAGACAGAATTCAATTTGAATTTTGTTGTATGATAAATTGAGTAAAATCTCTCAGGTAAGATTACTCCTCTAATCTCTGGCCCAAGGCAGCTACAAGTAATTTTTTTTTTTAAGTATAAAACCTCAATAGGTACATGTAAAATGTGATGTCTATTTTAGAGCTTGACGAAGTTGACAGATACTAAGTGAAATGAAGGCCTATGATTTGACTGTCACCACCTACATATACTTATAAATAGAACACCAAATTGGTTAATGGCAAGTTTTAACCGTAGCCCACAGATGAAGACAAATAGAATTTTTTGTTCCTGTCTGTATGTATAGATTCATATCTGACACAAGAAATCTTCATTTATGTTGAATGACAGTTTGTAGTGAAGGTGAAATTGTATGTACCAGTATATGTTTTGATTTGGCTTTTCTCATTAATGATAAATATATCTTTACCATTAAAATATGTCTTTACCATTAAAAGAAAACTTTTAATGTATTAGAATGAATTTTCCTATTAATTGATGACATAGTCTTAGTTTTCTCAAGCAAAACTTTTGTAAGACCAATGTGACATGAAAAATAATTAATTTGAAATTCACATGGAAAAATACTGGAACTTCCATGTTATGACACAAATGCTTTGTTAAGACTATAAAATATTTTAGTACATTATGAACGTATCAATTCACAACATGCTAGTCATTCTGAGTACTCATGGTTACGCAAGTATTTATTTTCCTTATTGTCTTTACTAAAAATAAGTTCAAGCGTGTTCAAACTTATAGTATTGGTGAGTAATAAATAAGCAATTTGATATGCCAACATAGTTTTTATAATTCCTGTTATGTAATGTGACAATAGAAATATGAGCTTCATTAGCTTTATTTACACTTCCCTCTTAATGTTTTCTTCAAAGTAAAAAAGCAGGGCTGTCTCAGAAGTGCTTTACAAGTCCTGTGACCTTTTTAATTCAAGTGACAGTAAAGCCTCAGGACATTATTTTAAGATGCTCTTTGGGAGGATACCTGCCTTTTACATTCACTATCTCATTTAATTCTCACAGTAATTTTATAAGATGATAGAACACCCAGTTTAGAGATCGATTGGGAGGCTAGGGAGTGAAAGATTGACTGATGTGCCATAGGAATAGCTAATAAGTACTGGAAGACAGGAAGGGCACTCAGGGCTGCCCTTATGTCCCCGGTCATTCTTCTCCCAACTTTTTGGGAATAGTTTTCTCAATGCGAGTTTTTTATCCTAGCAATGTGAAATTAATTAGGATGTATTTTAAGTAGTTTAAAAATTGATGTAGCTAGAATTTGGCCAACTATTGTTTTCCTATTGAATTTTATGTGTAAAGTATATCCTTGTCACTTAATTACATGTATGATAACAATTTATGGTTCTTTGGTGATGGGGGTTTAGTCACTAATCATGTCCGACTCTTGTGACCCCGTGGACTGCAGCTTGCCAGCCTCCTCTGTCCATGGGATTTCCCATGCAAGAATACTGGAGTGGGTTTCCACTCCCTTCTCCAGGCATCTTCTCCACCCAGGGGTCAAGCTTGTATCTCCTACGTTGCAGGCAGATGCTTCACCGTCACACCACCACGTATGTTAGTCACTCAGTTGTGTCTGACCCTTTGTGACCCTGTGGTCTGTCCACGGAATTCTCTACACAAGAATACTGGAGTGGGTTGCCTTTCCCTTCTCCAGGAGAGCTTCCCGACCCAGGGATTGAACCGGGGTCTCCTGCATTGCAAGCAGATGTTATTTTTTTTTACCATCTGAACTACCAGGGAAGCCCCAAAATTATTTCCTTAAAAGCTTAACAACACTGAAAACAGAAACCTGCTCTTCAGTGTGCAGTGTTGCATAATTCTTCTTGCAAAGCCGTTCAGTTATTTTCTTGCAAACTCTGATATGCTTCTGTTTATGCAATCCATGGTTTATGCAACCCACGGTTTATGCAAAATACTCACAGTGGTTAAAAAAACACAGCATGTGGGGTGTGTGGAGCAGCTAGAAGATACTTGTATTACACAGGTGCCCTTACCTTCAGTTTTCTTAAATGATTGAACAGCCTTGTTCAGAGACGTTTCATTTATTTAAATCGTCCATATTTGTGGTGTACAACATGATGATTCGATACACATAATGCAGTCAAACCAGTTAACATGTCTCGTTTCATAGTTATCATTTATTACTGTGTGATGCGTGCAGCTAAAAGCTGCTCTCTTGGTGTATTTTCAGTGTGCAGCGCAGTATTATTATGTAGAATCATCATGCCTGTACATTAGACTTCTAGATTCATTCATCCTACATAACTGCAGCTCTGCACCTTTTGATCAGCATCTCCCCGTCTGCCCCCACCAGCCCCTGGCAACCATCATATTACTTTGCTTCTTTGAGTTTCACTTTAAATTTTTATTTTTTGGATTGCACTCAGAAGTGAAATTATGTAGTATTTGTCTTTCTCTGTCTAGCTTACTTCACTCAGCATGACGACCTCCTAAATCATCCAAGTTGTCATACAAAGTAGCATTTCCTTCTTTCTCACAGTTGAAGAATACTCCATTGTATCTGTGCATCCCCTTTTCTTCAGCTGTTCATCCATTGACAGACACTTGGGTTATTTCCATATCTGAACTACTGTAAGTGATGCTGTAATGACCCTTAGAGTGTAGATAATCATTTTGATTCTTGATTTTGTTCCCTTTGTGTGCATACCCAGAAGTGGAATTGCTGGATCATCTCGGAGAAGGCAATGGCACCCCACTCCAGTACTCTTGCCTAGAGAATCCCATGGACGGAGGAGCCTCGTAGGCCACAGTCCATGGTGTCGCTAAGAGTCGGACATGACTGAGCAACTTCACTTTCACTTTTCACTTTCCCGCATTGGAGAAGGAAATGGCAACCCACTCCAGTGTTCTTGCATGGAGAATCCCAGGGACGCGGGAGCCTGGTGGGCTGCCATCTATGGGGTCGCACGGAGTCGGACAGACTGACGCGACTTAGCAACAGCAGCAGGGTAGTTCTAGTCTTACATTTTTGAGGAGTGTTTGTACTGTTTTCCATAATAACCATACTGATATGCATTTCCACCAACAGTTCGGTCACATTGTTTTCTTGCTGTTGAGTGGTTTGACTTCCTTATGTATTTTGGATATTAACCCCTTTTTAGATGGATGGTTAGTAAATATTTTCTCCCACTTCATAGACTGTCTCTTCCCTTTGTTGATTGTTTCCTTTACTGTGCTTTTAGTTTGGTGAAATCCCTTCTGCCTACTTTTGCTTTTGTTGCCTGTGCTTTTGGTGTCATGTCCAAAACAGTCTCATCTACATCAGTGTCAGGAAGCTTTTCCCCTATATTGTCTTCTAATAGTTGCATGGTTTCAGGTCTTACATTCAAATCTCAATTCCATATCAAGCTGATTTTTTGCATATGTAGTGAGATGAGTTCAATTTCATTCTTCCACATGTGGAAAGCCAGTTTTCGTAGCACTCTTTGTTGAAGAAACTGTCCTTTCTCTAATTGTGTGTGTTCTTTGCATTTTTGATAAAGATTATAAATGTGTAGAAACAAATCTGTTGCTCTGTTGTGATGCTCTATTGTGTCGCAGTGTTCTGTGCATCTGTTATTATGCCAACTATGTTATTGTTGATTACTATAATTTTGTAGTAGTTTTTGAAATCTCATAGTCAGATGCTATTAACTTTGTTGGTTTTGTTTTTTCTTTTTTTTTTTGCTCGTGATTGCTCTGCCTATATGTGATCTTTTATGGTTCCATATAAATTTTAAGACCTTTTCTAATACTTTGAAAAATGCCATTGCAATTTTGATAGGGATTCCACTGAATCTAAGGATTACTATGAGTAGCGTAGTTATTTTTTAATTCTTCCAACCCATGAGCATAGTATATCTTTCCATTTATTTGTGTCTTCTTCAATAGCTTTCAGGCTTCCCAGGTAACTCAGCTGGTAAAGAATCCATCTGCAGTGCAGGAGACCCCGGTTCAATTTCTGGGTTGGGAAGATCCCGTGGAGAAGGGATAGGCTACCCACTCTAGTAATCATGGGCTTTCCTGGTGGCTCAGATGGTAAAGAATCCACCTGCAATGCGAGAGATTTAGGTTCTATCCCTGGGTTGGGAAGATCCCCTGGAGGACGGCATGGCAACCCACTCCAGTAATCTTGCCTGAAGAATCCCTGTGGACAGAGGACTCTGGAGGGCTACTTTGCCGACAAAGGTCTGTATAGGCATTTTCCAGTAGTCATGTACAGATGCGAGAGTTGGACCATAAAGAAGGCTGAACACCAAAGAATTGATGCTTTTGACCTATGGTGTTGGAGAAGACTCTCGAGAGTCCCTTGGACAGCAAGGAAATCAAACCAGTCATTACTAAAGGAAGTCAATCCTGAATATTCATTGGAAGGACAGATGCTGAAGCTGAAGCTCCAACACTTTGGCCACCTGTTGCAAAGAGCCGGCTCATTAGAAAAGACCCTGATGCTGGAAAGATTGAAGGCAGGAAGAGAAGGGGACAACAGAGGATGAGGTGGTTGGATGGTATCACGGACTCAATGGACATGAGTTTGAGCAAGTTCCAGGAGATGATGGACAGGGAAGCCTGGCGTGCTGCAGTCCATGGGTTCGCAAAGAGTCAGACGTGACTGAGCAACTGAACAACAACAGTAGCTTTCATCTACTTTGTTAAATTTATTCCAAAGTACTTTGTTGTTTTAATACTATTGTAAATAAAATAGTTTTTCTTTTTCAGATAGTTTGCTGTTAGTATATAGCAATGCAACTGATTTTTATATGGTGATTGTATATCCTGTAACTTTACTGAAATCATTTGTTGGTTCTAACAGTTTTTTAGTGAAGTCTTGAGGGTTTTCCATCTATAAGATTATATTATCTGCAAACAGAGACAGTTTCACATCTTCCTTTCTGAGTTGGATGCCTTTCATTTCTTCTTCTTGCTTGATTGCTCTGACCAGAACTTCCAGTACTATGTTGAATAGGAGTGGTGAGAGTAGGCACCCTTGTCTGGTTCCAGATCTTCAAGGAAAATATGTTAACCTTTCATTGCTGAGTATGATGTTATCTGTGAGTTTGTCATATATGGCTTTTATCATGTTGAGGTACCTACTATGTTGAGAGTTTTATCATTAAAAGATATTGAATTTTGTTAAATAATTTTTCCCACATCCAGTGAGTTGACCATGTGTTATTTATCCTTCATTCAGTTAATGTGCTGTATGACATTGATTGGTTAATGTATGTTGAATCAGCCTTGCATCCCAGGAATAAATTCTGCTTGATCACGGTGTCCGATCCTTTAAATGTGCTGTTGAATTAAGTTGCTGAGTATTTTGTTGAGAATTTTTGCACCTGTATTCATCAGAGACATTTACTTGTAGTTTACTTTTTATGTAATATCTTTATTTGGCTTTAGTATCAGGGTAATGCTGGCTTTGTAAAAATGAGATTGAGACTGTTCCCTGCTCTTTAAGTCTGAGAAGGATTGACACTAATTTTTCATTAAATGAATTCTACCAAACATTTAATTCATAGGTGAATTTTGTTATCGTTGTTGTTCAGTCACTCAGTCGTGTTTGACTCTTTGTGACCCTATGGGCTATAGCCCTCCAAGCTCCTTGTCCATAGGATTTTCCAGATAAGAATACCAGAGTGAGTTACCATTCCCTCCTCCAGGGGATATTCCCGACCCAGGGATTGAACCTGGGTCTTCTTCATTGGCAGGTGGGTTCTTTACCACTGAGCCACCTGGAAAGCCCCTTGGTGAATTCTACCAAACATTTAATAAAAAATTAAGAAGAATTTAAGAGAAATATAGAATTTGGGTGATTCGCCTTATCACAGTCTTCTGTAATTTAATGTCTTGGGTATAGTAGTGTGGCTGGGAGGAAAAGGGAAGAAAACAGTATTTATCTTAGTTTCTTTGTAGTTCTCTATAGAAAGCTTTTCTTCCTACATTGGCATTACCACCATTGCAGTTAGAAAATTAGAAAGCAGAAAAATCATTCCTGTCTTTCACAAATACCATTCCTACAAAATAAAATGGCATGCCATCTCCAGGCCGAAGGCATCTTCAGTCATGGTATGCATACACTAAATTACTGAGAAAGATCCTTCCCTAGACGGACTAGCTGAAGGTAAGTACAGATGTACGCAGTCTATTCAATTTCAGTATGAAAATTAGAACTCATGCTGAGATTTCAGTGAAGGATAAAATTATAATGTGTTATGTTTAGAGTTTTAAAATTTGGTGTGTTATTTCAGGAGCTCTGGGCCAAGGATTTAGTCACTGATTTTTTTTTTTCCCCAAGTTTGTTTTACTCTTTTTTACTAGGAAGAAAGTCTCTGTGACCATTAGCTCTGGACATCTGATTCTCTCTGCTCTCCTGGGCTCCAGAGGTAGTTCTAAAGGTATCAGACCAGAGTCTAGAGAAGACGGCTTAACTTCTTTAGCCTTTGATATGATAGCCACATTTACTTTCTCATTTAGCGCTATTTCATTTAGAGCAAAGTATGACTTCAAATTATAGTTAATTCGTTTTTCCTTTGGGAGAGTCAAGTTTTTGGTCAGATTTTAACCTACATACTTTTCTTTAGATCTCTCTTTTTTTTTAAATATTTTTAATTAAGAATATAAATTAAATTCTTAATCTACAATGTATTGTAAATAGAAAAGTTTATATAGAATGAACAGAATTGCTTCTGTTAGCTAATTGCTAATAGAATCAGATGTCAAGCAGAATCTTAATGAGAGAAATAACTTGTGGCTTCTGTGGGTTTTTTTTTTTTTTCATATAATCAGTTTTATTTGAAAATTTTATGGTTAAAAGGCATAATTATTTTAAGGTGTTCTACCATGATGGAAATTTATTCTAATGTGAGCATTCTATTTACTCTCAAAGGACTTTCTTCAGAAGATACCACACCTTTAATGCAAGAAAATATACTACATGTAGCCACACATGCCGTTAGTGATGAAGAATCTGCAGAAGTAAATGCTAACGATCAACTGGAAGCCTCAAAGTTGGTTCTGCAATCTCTGTTCTCACTTATACGAGGTGAAGTTGAGCAGTTGGATTCAAGAGCACTTCCCCTTTGCCTTCACCAGGTATCTTGCTGAACTTTCAATTGCAGCCTCACTGAAATTCTGGGGCCAATATTTGTAATAATCTAAAATCCAATTCTCTGTAAATGATTCTGCTCCACCTGTCATTGGTGAGTCCAGGAGAAGGTGACCTTGGATCAGTAGCTGGTAGGAAATCTGACATATCACTGACTGGTGGCCACATGTTGGTTTGGATCATCAATCTATGGCTCATTCAATTGCTAGCTGCTTTTACTTGGTGGTGGTGGCGGTTTAGTCACTAAGTTGTGCCCGACTCTTGAAATCCCGTGGACTGTAGCCTGCCAGGCTCCTCTGTTGAATGCGATTTCTCAGGCAAGAATACTGGCGTGGGTTGACATTTCCCACTCCTGGGGAATCTTGCTAATCTAGGGATCAAACCCACGTTTCCTGCATCTCATGCATTACAGGCAGATTGATTACTACTGAGCCACCAGGGAAGCCCCTTCTTTTACTTGGTGTGTACAGTTGAGAGTCAGTGTACTGTACAAATGAGTCAATGTGGAAAGTGCTTAGTAAGTACCAACAAGGTACCCAAAACTAAGCTAGACACTAGGCAAACAGATTACGTAAGAACATGTCCTTAAGACGACACTGTGGAATAGGAAAAACAATTATGTAGCTAACTAATGATAGAAGTCTGTATAAAGTATTAGAGTAGGTATGTGCTTCAGGTTCAGCAAAAGCACAAGATGCATGATTAACTTTGTCCTTTGGACATTAGGCAGAAATAAGGTGATTCTTGAGCTGGGTTTTGCAGGATTTATAGGCTCACAATAGATAAAGAAAGTGAACTGGTACAAAAAGAGATCAGCCTTTGCAAAGACATGACTGGGATATTATTTTGAAGATTAAGATGGAAGAGAGATGAGAATTAAGATTGGATAACTTGTAACATTAAGGTCTTGCTTTTAGAGGCCGAGAGCTTTTGATTATGCAGGTGCCAAAATTAGAATTCTAGAAATATAACTCTTGATGATTGAGAAGGTAAACTAGAAGATGGAGAGCCTGGAGACTGGGAGACCTTAAGGACAGTAATACAGAAGGTTTTTTACACGAGATAATTCTGAAAAGATTAAGGTATTTATGAGCTGTGTTTTACTTTCTTTTTTCAAAATGAAAATAATTCATATATGGGATTGGAAGAAGCTTCAATTTTATTTCACTCACGCTTCCTGTTTCATTAAACATTTGTAATAAGCAGGGAATAATTTTTTAAAAGTAAAACAGCTTTTGTCCCAATGCAGGAAAACATATATTCTTACAAATTTATATTACCTCCTTGTTGGGCTTGAAGAATGCCTTTGAGAAAATGTGTACTACTTTTTGACCTCTGGTGTGTTGCTGACGTATATAATACATGTTTACCATAGTTGAGAACTGTAGTTGAGAACCACCAATACCAAGGCAGCTTTCTAATCTTTCAGCCTTCTTTGAATTTGTACAATGGATTGAGTTTGTAAAAGATATTTACACTGTTATTTCATTCTCCAAACAATCTAGAGAGACATTATCATCATCTTAACAAATGGGAGATATAAGACTCCCTTACAAAGCAAGTTCCTTATAATTGTAGGGCTTTGTTTTGTGCTCAGTTGCTCAGTTGTGTCTGACTCTTTGCAACCCCATGGACTGTATGTAGCCCACCAGGCTCCTCCATCCATGGAATTTTCCAGGCAAGAATACGGGAGTGGGTTGCCATTTCCTACTCAAGGGGCTCTTTGCTACACAGCGATCGAACCCACATCTCTCAAAGCACGTGTTTTGGGGACAGCCTGACAGAAATTTGAATACTGACTGTATAATAATACTACTATTGCATCATTGTCAAATTTCTTGAGGTTGATAATGGAATTGAAGGTCATGTAGGAGAGTGTCTTTATTCTTGGGAAACACACGTGCAAGTAGTATTTAGGAGTAAAGTTATATAATGGCTGCAACTTAAGATATTTCAGTGGGAAAAAATGTATAAGAAAGGGAAAGAAAAAGAAGATTTGGCAAAATGTCAATAATTGACAAATCTAAATAAAGGTATATGACTGTTGATTTTACTATTCTTTGAAGTCTTCTGTAGAATTTCAATAATAAGTTGGGGAAACGGACATTTGGAGTAAATAGAAACAGCTAAGTGTAGCCAAATCTTTTCAAGCAGTTTATGTCACTGGGATATTGTTACGTTAAATGTAAGGAGAATGCGCTTTTCTACTAGCAGGTGATCCCATAGCTGAAGCAGATCTAGTAGAAAATCACATTTTTAGGCAGGAAGATGATAACAGTCTTGATCAGATGCAGATTATTTAATTTTTTAAAATGTCTCAAAGTAGAACTCCACCTTCATCCCCTAGGAACATGTCAGTTTGCTGAGTCCTGTAGGTTTTGCTTCTGAAATACCTCAGCAGTCTGTCCTCTCCTGGCAAAGAAGATTAGAGAATATAGTGGTGGCTTTAAAGTATGGGCTCTGGCTCTACTTTAAAATCTAACCGTAACCCTACTACTAACATACTAAGCAGCTTTTAGTTTCATCTTTTGTAATGTTGTAGAGGACTCAGTGAAATAGTGCATGTACAAGTACTTAACGTATCAATAACACTTGGTATACTTAACATAAAAGTAATTAAACAGTAAGCGGAACTATATTTCTCTGTCACTAATTCAAACATTGCTTGCTTTTGGAAAGAGATGGCTGAGACTGCAGTAAGCTGAGACACCAGGGCAACAGCAGTCAGCTGATGACTGCCTTCTGTAGTCCAAGAATACAAAATATCCTGTGAGTTACTCTCATGGGAAACACAAGTTAGAGAGAAGTGGAGTGACTTTTTTTTTTCCATTATTTAGTAATTCCCAGCAGCTCACACTGTGCCTTTCACTTGAATTTGACAGTTGTTAACATTTTGCCAGATTTTGTTTTTCCCTCCTCCCACTCAACCCTACCCCACATATTTATTTCCCATGAAACATCTTAAAGTAATTTTCAGGCATTACATCACTTCACCCTTAAATACTTGCACATAAATTCCTCAAGAACAATGACACTCTCCTAAATAACTTACAATGCCATTATCAACCCCAAGAAATGAAATGTTGGTTTAATATTATTTAATATAGAGCCTATATTTGTTTCTTCAGGTTATTCCACAAATATTCATTATAATTGGTTTCCCTCTGATCCAGGATCCAGTAAAAGAGCACACATTGCATTTGGTTGTGAACATTCTTTAATCCTTAGTAATCCAGAACAATTCCCTGCCTTCTGTTTTATTTGTTTATTTTTGCTTTTATAACATTGACACGTCTGAAGAGTTAAGAGTTCTTGTAGAAATGTCGCATAATTAGGATCTGTCTGATTATTTCTTCGATTTGATTCAGGTTAAAATACCTTGGGCAAGAATTCTACCTAGGTAACATTCCACATTCAGATGACTCTTGAACTCACTCCAGTCTGGCCTTTGTGCAACTGCTCCGCCAGAATTGCACTGTAAATGCCAGGATTGATCTCCGTGTTGCATGCTCCTGTGAATCTAGTTGTTAGTCCTCAGTTTTCTTCCTGCCGGAAGTATTAGAAGCTCTGACAAGTTGATCACATGCTGTATTTTGCAGCATTTTCTTTTGCTTTTTAGGACCCTCCACTTTCCACTTTTATATCTTACCTCACTGGATATGCCTTCTCTGGGTCATTTGTTGAGTCCTCCAAATTTTACTGATTGTTGAACATTGGAGTGCTTGAGGATTCAGTTCTGCAGTATAAACTAAACATCCAGCTTCCTGAGGCATCTCATGGGCCTTTCAAATTTAAGATGCCCAAAATCAGACTTTGACTTTTTTTCTCCCTTTTGTTAGATGGCATATCCATCCCTCTAGTTGCTGAGACCAAATACTTTGAAGTCATCCTTCACTTTTCCCCATGTCCATATCCAACCAGCAGATCCTGCCAATCTATTTAAAAAATATATGCAGATTCTGATGTCTTCTTTCCTCCTTGATTGCCACCATCTCAGTATAAGACACTGTCAGATTTCATTCAGATTCTTGCAGTAAACTAATTGTAGAACCCTCTCTGCTTTACCTTTATTTCCATTTAGGTTTTTTTTACCCCCTCCATACAGCAGTCATTGTGATCCAGGTAAAATGTTAGTTGGGATCATGAGACTTTTCTGTTCAAAGCCATCCATTGACTTCTTTTCACATTCAGAGTAAAAGCCAAAATTCTTACCATGGCAAGACACTCCATGATCTGGCCCTGTTACCTCTTAGACCTTAATTCCTAAAACTCTCCTTCTCCTTCACTTCTTTCCAGATACACCGGCCTCCTAGCACTTTCTCAGCTATACCAGGAGTGTTCCTACGTCAGGGCCTGTGATATTTCCTTTTCATCCTTTCTCAGGAAGTCACTATATGGTGTACTCCACCAAAACGAGAGAGTAAACCAAGGAACAGAAAGGTTAAGATATAAGAAAATGGGGTGCTACCCTGGAGATGGGTGAAGGGGATCTCTAGGAGAAGAGAGAGTCTTAGATGACAGCTTTGTACCAAGAAAGAGAGTGTACCCACTTCTATCTGAGCAGATCAGAAGGGTCTGGGGAGAAACTTTTATATCATTTTCTGATTTCTGAATATTCAGTGTGTCTAAATACATTGAGGGAAGATTTCAACTCTTGATAGACTAGTTGCATAAGCGATAAGTGCTTGGAAAACTATACCAAAAAAAAAAAAAAGGAAAAAAGAAACTCCAGAAAAAACAGAAAGTTTTCATGAAGGGAAAAATAATGAGAGTTTACTACACGGCTTACTCATAATAAGGTAGACATGGCTTACCCATAATAAGGTAGACATTAAATGTGTATCTACCTTTTAATACAATATAACAACATGGGATAGGTCAATATGTGAGAGAAAGTGTGTGGGGTACATGTTTGTAGGATAAGGCGCAAAAGACTCAATCCCCATTTTCTAAAATGGAAAAAAAAATCAAGAAATAACAAATATAAGCATAATATGTAGAGATATAGTGCTTTTTTAAAAAAGAGATATCTTAAGTGCTTGCTCCTGAAGAAAGCAGAATAGGGCATGAACAGTAGGGCCTTTCTTCAACACACCTTATAGAACCATTTGCCTCTTTGAACCATGTAAATATATATATTTTTGATAAAGGTAAGAGGTAAAAGAAGAAATTTATAATTCAAACATAAAGTGAGAGTAGTTTCTAGGTCAACGTGGTGACAGTGGAAACACGGAGAGGTGAATTTGAAATCTTGATATCAGGACTCGGTGTAGATAATGAAAAAAGGGATGATAAAGAAATCAGGGAAGAATAAGTCTAGGAATACCAATTCTAGGAATGGTAGTACCACTGACAGAAATAAGGAAGTATTAATGGAGAGTTAATTACAGGATAGTTACTATTTTTAACATATTATATAGATGAATATATGCTAAAGGACATTTGATATTAATGACTGTGATCACTACAGATATTCACCTACATTTTTAGCTCTCGGAACTCTTTTTTCCTTTTGGCACTTAATATGTTTTATTGATTCTTGTTTTCCAAGCATCCATTGTAAGTCTCTGTCAGTATGGACATAACAGTGCTAATAACAGCCTCAATGATAAGAATACTAAAATAGGAAATACTGTTTTCGTAGCACTATTCTAGGTTTTTTAGCCCATTTAATCCTCACAGTATCAGAATGACACATTATTATAACCAAAGCAGATTTTTTTTAAACTTGTCTGAAGTCACACAGCCAATAAGTCATAGAGACAAGATTTAAGTCCATGTCTGGTTCCAGAGTCCACACTAAAGTTCTTGGATCTCTCGAAGATTCCATTTAAAAATTACTTTTCTTGAGGACTTCCCTGGTGGTCCAGTGGTTAAGACTCTACACTCCCACCACAGGGGCATGGGTCTGATTGCTCATAAGGGGAGTTCCACAGGCCATGTAGTGTGGCCGAAAAAAAAATTGTTTTTCTTGGGTGTGAGTAATCTCTTACACACTGACTTTGTTAATATAATGGCAGGCTAGCTTTAAATGTATATTATCTAAGTCATAAACTTGAGAGTTTTTCATATAGAAGTGAGAAGAAGTAGTTCAAATGCTGTACTCTGTCCTCAGTGAGCATGTCCTAAAACTCATCTCAGACTCAAGCAGGAAACGGCTTCACTGGGATCCTTGAAGCCACTCTGTGGGACTGCGGACAAATGCATACACCTTCCTAATTCCATTTTCTTCCCAGTAGATAAAAGACGCCCAAAACCAGGAAAACCTTAAAATGACTGCCCTCCCAAAGTGATTTTCAACTCACTTCCTCACGATTCTACTTTGCACTGGTAGAGTAGAGTATTTCTGGTCCAGAGTCAGCAAGTGCAAACCGTTTGAAGCACTTGCTGCTGTGTCCTGGGCACTGCACTAGACACATGTTCCGTCTCCTAGAATTGTAGGTATTCCTGACCCTGTTTTACAAATAAGGAAGCCAAGGTTGAGACATGAAATGACACGTCCAGAGTCACACAGCTGGTAGTGGCAAAGCTTGGTCTAGAACACAGTCAGGTTATTCGCCTTCAAACTTTCATGTTTTTCTGCTCTACCAAGCTACCTCCTGGATTTCGACATTTGGGGCATCAAAGAAAATCATACCTTCTTTTCCCCACTTGAATTGCCAGGAGTAGGTTTTTATGGGAGAAAGCACCCTGTGTATGTATTTTTCAAGCTGCCCTTGCACCTGTGAGTGCCTTTTTACTTTTGAGGCCTTGGGTTTCATGATCCTGTCTTTATGGTTGCACTTATGGGACTGGAACTATCCCAGAAGTCTGAAAGCCAATGGATTAAACTGACAGTTTACAGAGAGGTGATTAGCTCCATCTATATTGTTGTTTTGCTCCTGGAAGAATGTTAGATATGTAGAATAAATTTTAAGTGAGGCAACTATTTCCTTTAAAACTATACTTTTTCCACTGTGGGATTTAGAAAAAAGAATTCCTTTTTTATTTCTAATTTATAGCTTTGACTAGTGCTTTATTGCTCTTTGTACTGATAGCTTCCTGGAAAGTAGACATCATGATCCATAAACAGAATACCTTTTTCATTAGTGACTTAGGAAAAAGCAGGGCAAACTGAAAGTGTGAACTACTTAATGAAGTATTGTAAGTATGACAATAATCAATTCATGCAAATATTTCTCCATGTATACTTTTGGTTTTACTGTTCTATTTATAAATGCTACATCTGAATAAAGGACCCCAAAGTTTTTAGAATCAAAGAATTTTTAAATTTAAAGTTGCCCTAGAATGAATCTGCTAAGGGATGTGCCTCAACTGGGTCCAGATGCTGAGTCCCTGGACCTTGCCCTCCCATCCAGTGCCCTTTATCCTGTGCAGCACTCTATATATTCCAAACATCATTGCTCAACTAGTAGCACTTGGTCTGTCCTTTTCTGAAATATCAAAAGAGAATGAAAAATCAGTGTCCCATGAGGTAGTTTGTGAAATACTAAAGAGACGAATGGGTTTTAAGATCCCTTGTAACATGACATATTTCAGTTTTTTAGTTTATGATAAAGCCGTCCTTTCATTTGTGTTCTACTTTTATAAGCCTCGACAGCATTTCTCTCATTCTTTAGAGTTCTTATTCTAAACTCTAATGAATCAGTGATGTTTGCTTTGACTTGAAATAGAATAGAAAGAATGAGATTGTGTACAGACCAAAGAATGTCTGTGTTTGCTTTTCTTGAGACAAGTGACTTCAGAAATGTGTCTTGTGCCTAGAGTCATATTTTTTCTGAACTGGCAAATATAGTTAAATAAGAGTTTTCTTAGTTTGATATCGAAGATTTTGAGAATTTCAAGGTTTTGATTTCTTCCAAATTTGTCTTTTTATTCAACTGTTAATTTAGCTATCTCTGTTTTTTTATTTGTTTTTAACAGATAGCAGAGTCTTATTTTCAGGAGGAGGACTGTATCCTTTTTTTAATTAGAAGAAGAAATGCCTAGAACGCTTAGTGAATTGCCCACTTCTAAAATTGAGATTTACCTACAATGAATGTATGATCTGTTGTCACTGGATTTTGTTTCATGCACCCATGTAACCATCTCAGAAAACAAGATGTAGCAAATTTGTTACTCCAGAAAATTCTCTAGAACCACCCAAGTTTGACCTCCTGTGGACAAGCTCTAATTTTACCAAAATCTAAATATTTGTGTGTGGAGGAAGGGGAGAATGCATGTTGCAAAAAAATAAAAACCCATTGGATTTGTTTTCTTTTGAATTAAACAGAAGTACATGTCAAGTAATATTCATATGATAGAGTTTGTCAGCCATATTATACATAGCAAATCTCATGACTCTTATTACAGCTATATATATATAGCAAAGGGAAGATTGAGTTCTTCATTAGCGATAAACAGAATAAATGTTGTCAAGGAAGACTGCATGTTAACTTTTGTTTGTGCTGTCTCTTCAGTCATGTCCGACTCTTTACAACCCAATGGACTGTAGCCCGCCAGGCTTCTCTGTCCATGGGATTCTCCAGGCAAGAATACTGGAGTCAGTTGCCATGCCCTTCTCCAGGGGGTTTTTCAGACCCAGGGATTGAACCCACATCTCTTACATCTACCTTACATCTGCTTGTATTGACAAGCAGGTTCTTTACCACTAGTACCACCTGGAAAGCCCATAACTTTTGTAAAAGAAAGATTTATTCCTTCCATGTTGTAATTTCCCTCTCTTAAAATTGTTTATATTTTTTCAGAGAAGGTCCAATATATACACTTTAGAGAGAACTCATCCTAAGTATCTTTATTTCCCCATTTGTGTGATTTCTTTTTTCTCCTAACCTTACTGATTTTCACTACAGATTGGAGGACAAGCAATTGTCATCCTGAACCTCTATCAGGTAAACTAGTAAAGTGTGGTAGAAACTTAGGGCAGTGGCTGTCTGTCACTAAGTCTGAAGGAAATCAAATTCTTAAGGAAATGAAGCTTAGAACTACCCAGATGATGAGTATGATGGAGTACAGTGCAGATCACATCAACTTCCCTGGGAGCTTCCTAGAAATGCAGACTCGTGGGCTTTAGAATCAGAGCTTCTGGGGATCAGACTCACGAATCTGTATTTTACCAAGATTTTCGAATAACATTTATGTTCAGTAAAGTGTGAGAAACATTGGTATATTTTTAAGTTGTGAGCAGAGGAAATTAGAATTGTCTCTGCTTCTCCCTGGTCTATTTTATGATCCCTGGCATATATTTAAGACACAAATGAGAGAGAGAACTGAACCTCTGAGTGACCATGGGAAGGCTAAAAAGCTAAACAGTGAGTTTTTTCTCTTCCTTCTTTCTGGGTCAACATTTAGAACATGGCCCAAAGGAAGGTAGACAGTTGGACAGCTTGTCTTGACCGCATGTAATGCTAAATGTGTGATACAGATGGAGAAGGCAGAAATTCATAAGAAAATCTACCAAAAAAAAAAGTCAAATCACATAATTATAAAAATCACTGTGGCAAGTTAATTTACAAAAAAAAAAAAAAAACAACATTCAGTGAGAAATAAGAATCACGGGGAGTTGCAATCAGAAACAAACATTTGACTAGAGGATAACAGTGGCTTGACAGAAGGTAATTTAAGGAGAGGAAAAAGACAGGGGACACTTAGATTACGGATTCCATATGGGTCCTATTTCCAATTAAATTATATTTAATTGACTGCTAGAGGTATTATTAGCAAGCAGGCATTTCTTGAACATTAAAACCTTCTTTTTCTGTCTTCTGTTTACTGATAGAATAGAAACCAGGTAGCTACTGCATGATATGCAACATTAAAATTTACCTACTTCAAAACCAAGAAACCTTACTTTTTTGTTTAAATTTAAAAATATTTAGAGTCCTCTCATTTTTTGATAAGCTTCAAAATTCTCAGTTGATCTAGGACATTATTCTTTAGCCTGGATTCCTGTTTTCCTCAAATTTTCTGTTCAGATGAGAAAGCAATGAAATTCATTCAGCTCGAACGACTGTATCATGAGCAATTGCTCGCAAATCTTTCTGCCATTCAAGAACAGTGGGGTGAGTACAAACTAATGTAGAATGCAGAATTATCAATAATCTAACAAATTTTCTCTAGAAAGTTAACGTATTTGACCTGGTTTTCTAAGTCAGGAAGTAGATGTTTCTAGTCAAGTTAGTGTTGCAAAGAAAGTAGCATTTTTACCGCAAGTTTACCTCTTTTTAAGAAAGTTTTTGTCTTTGTATTTTGTTTTTCATACCAGTGCCAAGAAAAGAACACTTGTAACTTTTTCATTTCTTCTGATGTCCTTGGCTGATTTAGTCTCTGGGTTATATACTTAGATCTAAAAGTAATCACTTAGCTATTTCTGTGTTAACTTTGGGCTGAAAAGATAATTTTTCATGATAATCTTTATCAGTGGTGCCACTTAAGTATTTTTCCCCTTCTAAACATGTTTTGTAATAGCTAGTGACTAACAGATATTTTAAATTTAGAAACAAAATGGAAAACTGTACAGCCACATACAGTTACACCTTTGAGGAATTCAGAAAAGGGATTTAATGGTGAAGATTTTGAACGGCTTGCTAAATTTTGTGCAACACATCACGAGTAAGTACTTGACTGTTTACAGTGAACTGGAATAGAATATTGGAGAAGCATTGTAGTCCAGAATAGTTAAAATGCAGAATTCGCTTCTTTGTTTTAATGCTAACTGGAGAAATTAAAATTAATAAAATGATTAGGTTCCTTTCTCAGCTTTTATCTGTTTCTTACACAAAACTTAACAAAAGGTCTGTTGTACAAAATTCAAAGCACCTTCTAATTAGAAATTTTTAAATGTAAAAATTTTGATTACTTCTAATTTTGATTACTTTTTGCTTAATAGATTAGGTGATTCAGATGGAAAATTTTGTGTTGGAATTTTTATTACAGTTGTTTTCCAGTGTTTGTATGTCTGTCACTGTTTATATGTTGTAGTAAAAACACACTTTTAAAAGTAGCCTAATAGTGGAATGCAAATGCATTTAATCAGAATACCAGATAATTTTAAATTGTTTGATTTATATAAAGAGTTGGATTTTTAAAACTGAACATAGTAATAATAAAGCACTTAAGTATATATATTTTAATTTATTATTTGAAAACTCAGAATTATAAAGGTGAGGGGACATGATAGTTATTAAACTAGTGCAGATTTCTGGGATGTACAATTTTATTGTGTTAGTTTGAACTTTTGAAACAGTCTTTTTATGGATTCTGCATTATGACCTAATTTTAGTGTGTTAAATAGGTTAACTCTTGGCTTTGTAAAACTTTTAAATAATGGAATATTAAAAATAGATAAGGGAGATTTTTTTCTTACTTTCAAAATAGTCAATATAGATACTTTTCTGCTCTTCCCAGGGAACTAATAATTGCTTAATGTGTTATAAATGTTTTAATTATTTAAAAATAAATAGTTATTGAACCTAATATAGACATGACTTTTTTTATTTTTTCTCTCTTTTTAAATATAAGGCAACTTGCCAACACATATTGTTTTTTTAATTTTTATTGCAGTATAGTTGATTCATAATGTTGTTAGTTTCAGGTATAAAGCAAAGTGAATCAAGTTATACTTTTATACATGTATATTCTTTTTCAGATTCTTTTCCCATATAGGTCATTACAGAGTATTGAGTGGAGTTCCCTGTGCTATACAATAGGTCCTTATTAGTGCCAACACATAATTAAAAACTAGTCTTCCGTCACATTGCTGCACATCTCTAGAGAATATCTGACTAGTGAACAGTAGATAGTACTGTAAACCAAACCTAAAATTTTACGCTTATATTTGATAATTCCCCAAAATTATACTCCTAAAATTAATATAAAATGTTTGAGTATTAAAGCACACAGCTGAATTTTTATCTGTACAGGATACATATATGTAACTAATACTCTGACCAAGAGTCCAAAGCAGTCCAGCCCCTCAGAAAGCTCCCTAATTTGTGTACAAAGCCAGCACCCATCCCCCTCAGGTAGTAACTGCTATCTGAGTTCTGTAACACTGTATTTGCCTGTCCTGTAGTTTTACATAAATGTAATCACACGGACTAGATTTTTGTGTCTAGCTTTTTTGCGCATGATTACATCTGTGTTACATGTTGTTACCTGCAGTGGTAATTTGCTCTGCTTTACTCCTGTGTGGATTCATTATATGACTGTGCAGCAATTTATTTATCCATTATATTGTTAGTAGACATTTGGATTGTTTCCAGTTTTTTAATATTATGAATAAAATGGCTGTGAACATTATTGTGTATGCTTTTTGGTGAATGTATGCATTCTTTTATCTTGAGTGTTCCCTAAAATATATTTACAGATTACGTCTATTTTTATCCTTTTCTGTGGAAAATGTGAATAAAATATCTTCTGCCATAATCAACTTTAGACGATAATGACATAAACTGAAATTTTAATATGTGTAAAATACTCTTGAAATACATTATTAGCAAAAGGTTGACATTTTTTCCCCCACTGAATCTCAGTATTTATAGCTTCTTTGGAGGTTTTTCATTAGTTATTGGTCATCTAAGAAGATTAACACATGATATAGTTGCACTTTGAACTGTGTGAACCAGTGGTAATGTTTCAGCAGTGGAAATGTTCTGTGCTAATATTAGAATCCAGAGAAGCTGTATTTTTTTTCTTTTTTTTTTTACAGCCATTTCAGTGACATTTGTTTGGAAGCATTTTGCTGCTATAATATTTTTTTTAATTCTTTTTTTCCCCCCTCTCTCTTTTTTCCTACAGTCCTCTTTTATCCAAAGATAAGGTAAGAGATTTTCTTTGAAAATGTTTACAGGAAAAACGTAGAGTGTCATGTTTTGTTGTATGGACTGGTTTAGAAAATAAACCTTCCTCAAATTGTTTTCAGCTTTCTAACTTAATGCAACAGTTTTCCCCAAAGTTTTTTTTTTTTCTTTCTTTCTTTTTGAAAAACTTTTTAGATAGCAGCTGTCCAGAAGTCCCTGGGAAGGAAATGCTTTACGCAGTTAATAGTATCTGAAGATCCAAAGGAAAGAGGAGCTGCAGCCAAAGAGCTGGGTATGTTTTTAAATTAGAAGTAGACGTTAAAAATGCCTGCCTCATATAATATTTTACAAGTATTACATCTGAGTTGCTGTGAAGGAGCTTTTTTGTGCATACTGCTCCTAGACAAATAGCAAAGCAAGGGTTTCTTTTAACATCATATAATCCTATTTTTAGATATCTAGTAGTAGAAAGTATAAAATCTAAATTCTTATGAAAACATAAAATTGTTCCATGTTTTCAGTAGGTGGTTATATGTATCTAAGAGAATATGACAAGAGTGCAAATAAGCTGTGAAAGCGGACTGGTTTTAGTGCATTCAGGTATTCTTTTCTGTATAAAAACCAACAATTATTTTTACAAACTTTACCAGAAATTTTTTTCTGTAAATGTAGATATTATCAAGATAAGTTCTGTATCTTAATAGCTTATCTTAGTAATTCTCTTCCTTTTTTTGTTAGCTAACATGGTATACTTTAATTTGTATATATATATTTCTAAAGCATTTATAGTTATGTTTTATACCACTGTGTCTTATGTCAAAAGTTAAGAGTTTTAGAAATTTGTTTTCTTATAGTAATAATGTATGTTCATTACAAAAACTTGAGAAACTAAAGATAGATTTTTTAAAATGTGTTTTAGGGCATTTATTTTTCCATGTATATGATTTTAGTACTACTTTATATTCCTGGGTCTGAAAACCCTGATGTTAAACAGGCAGCATCATGTGTCTTAACTGAGTTGCCTGAAGAGATAAGATGATGATGATGATCCCCTGAATTTCACTTGCCTTTTTCTCTTTTAAGTTTTTCCCCTCAGATCTTTACTTTATCCCCTCTTCTCTTATGTGGCAAATTTGGGTTGCCTTAGGTCAATCCTACTATGTTCTGTTCTTCCTATCTCTCTTTTCTGGTCATTGTTATGCTGGAAACCAGAATATAATGAGCTTCATAAAGATCTTACGGGAAAACATCACAAAGTAGTCACCTAGTTTGGGTGTGAATACGTCTCTGTGTTGTGCACATTGGGAAGAAGGCTATTCTAAGTTTGAGTCTGACACTGCCCAGCAATAGCTCAGCACTACTTCCAGCTTAGCCTCTGCCGCAGGATGCGTGGCACAGACAGGTAAACTGAGACACTGCACATAAGCCACTTACTTGGTGCTTTGACTCACAACTAGAACCTGTGTCTTCTGGTTTCTATCTGAATTGCAGCATACTTCTGCTAAGGAAGTTGTGTGGATTATCAAATTCCACAGTGCAGACATTTCATTAGTAACCATTTTATGGGAAAGATGTGAACTAAATTCTAGAGAAAGAAATCTTGCCAAGTCTGATAAAATAGTATCTTTTAAAGAAAAATGTCAAATCTCTCATAGTCTACTCAGACAGGTTATTCTATGAATAAATACAGAGAAATGTTAGAAAGAATATGAAAAAAATAGAAATATGAAAATATTACTCTAAATGATTTGTATTTAATATATTCTCTTTGTTTTACCCTGTATTCCTTGTTTCTAATATCTTACATGTTCTACAGTGTAGAGTTTTGCTTTTCTTTCTTTATATATGTCTTGGTCTTAAGCTCCTTATATAATAAGTAACTTGCTTTTGTCTGTGTATGGTTGTTGCTGGTATCAAACTTGTCTGGTTTGAATCCTCTCTCCACCACTTAAATTTGTGTGACCTTAAGAGACTTCCCTGGCAATCCAGTGGTTAAGACTCCACACTCCCAATGTAGGGGCACAGGTTTAATCTCTGGTTGAGGAGCTGAGATCCTGCATGCCACATGGTGTGGCCAGAAGAAAAAGTTTGTGTGACCATAGACAAGTTGCTTAACTTTTTTCTGTCCCTCCCTTTGCTCAGCTCCAAATGTGGGTTATTTTTACCTCATAGGATTTTTATGAGGATTAAATTAGTAATTTCATTAAGGTTTAGAACAGTGCCTGGCACAAGGTAAGAAACCTACGTGCCGACTGCTCTCATTACCCTTCCTCTAGTACCTCCTCCCATGTTATCACCACCCGCTATGGCTGGTATTCCATTAATCTTCTCTATGTGTTATGCATTGCTGCTTTCCTGATAAATCTACCATGATTAAAGTCCCCAAGTTATTTACATATTACTTTATATTTTCAGTGTACTTTTATGTATATTATTTCATCTTTTCCTCTTAACAACGGATTTAAGGTAGGCTAAGTCATTTTAAGAAACTCAGGGGAGGTAAGTGACTTTTCCAAACAGAACTAATTAGAACACAAAGTTAAAACCCTGTTTTCTGGCCCTGAAGCCCATGTATTTTTATTATATTTTAATTCATTTTTATTAAGTTATATTTATATGTGAAAACATGTTACATATATACATTTATAACAATGTATTAAAAAAATGAAGACCTGTGAACCTTATTCCCAACAGAGGGATTAGATTATTATCAGTCCTCCTGTTAAAACTACCTTTGTGTTTCTTTCTATCCCATCACCTGCTTTACTCCCCTGCCCCAAGGTAGTCATTATCCTGAGTTCTCCATTTATCATTCCCTTCCCACTTTTTAATCAACTTTATTGAAGTACAATTTCTATGCAATAAAATGTTCCCATTTTAAGTGCACAATTTGATGAGTTTTGGCAGTTGTGTACAGTCATGTAACTCCTACCGTAGTCAGAATATGGATCATTTTTATCACTCGCAAATCTTTCTCCAAATCTTCTTATACTCAGTCCTTCCCACCTCCAGTCCCAGGCAACCCAGTGCTTCCTGTTATTATCAATAGGTTTTCCCTGTTTCCGAATGTAATAGAAATATAATTTCTCAGCATACTTTCTTTTGAGAGTTACCCTTATGACTAAATGTACCATTAATACATTATTTTTTGTTGCTGAGTAGTATTCCATTTTTAACTTTACACAATTCGTTTATCCACATAATTGTTGATAGACATTTGAGTAATTTCCAAGTTGGAGATATCATGAATAAAACTGATAGGAAGTTGTTTTTTTGTTGTTGTTTTTGTAGATATGTGTTTTCATTTCTCTTGGGTAAAGAACTGAAAGTAGAATCAGGGTCATATGGAAGGTACATGTTTAACTTGGTAAGAAACTGTCAAAAAAAGTTCTACAATGCTGTTGTCCCATTTTATACCCTGCCAGCAAATATATGAAAATTTCAATTGCTCCAAATCCTTGCTGACATTTAATATTGTCAGTCTTTTTTTTTAAGTCATTTTGGTAGATATGAGTGTCATTGTGGTTTTTAACTTGTTTTTCTCTGAGGACCAAGTGTGTACATTTTTAGTTTTGCATTGATCTCTGTAGAAGATGCACTAATTTACACTATTATCAATATTTCAAACTTAATGAAGGCACATTTTTTCATCAACCTGCCAAAATAAATATTAACATTGAAAATTTCTTTTTCAAGCCTGATATATCACTCAAATGTTTTTACATGATAATTAGTGAGATATTGAGAAGGTATAAGAAACATGTTAATTCATGAATGCTTTAGTCTCATCCATAAATAACATAGGGAATTGTTCCCTAAAGAGAATTCATGGCAGAATGAGAGTTGCGAGAATAACTCAAAGGCATGTGCGTTCGTAGAGCACATGTTAGAGCTTAGATGAAGTCTGACTTGTCATTTGAGAACTACCTTTTTAATTTGGTATTATTAAGTATGTCATACATTCAACTGTTATTCCATTGTTGTTTCATCAGAGTAGAATTTTTTTTTTTAGTGTGTCTTAAGTCAATGCAATAGGGATTAGTAGACTTACCTTACTAGATCTTTGGGCTCAAGAAAGCAAGTTAATGGAAATTCATGTTAGTATTAACAGAAACATTAGCAATAAGTTTATACTATGATACCTGCTTGTAGAAAATTCAAAATATATTTTTGGTTAAACATAGTAGATTGACCATTTACTTCTACTTTTTAAAAAAAATACTACTGAAATGTCACAAAGGGATCCTTAAAGGCAGAAAGCCAGAAGGACAGAATTGGCAAGGAACCAGCAGCAGATATGACATCCAGAAAATGTTGGAAGCTGGAAAGCAGATGGATGGGTGACAGCTGGCTTCACATACCGTGCATGCTCAGTCACTCAGCTGTGTCTTTGCAACTCCATGGTTTGTAGCCCACCAGGCTCCTCTGCCCATGAGATTCTCCAGGCAAGAATACCGGAGTGGGTTGCCATTACCTTCTTCAGGGGATCTTCCCCACCCAGAGATAGAACCTGCATCTCCTGCATTGGAAATGGATTCTTTACCACTGAGCCACCTGGGAGGCCCAACTTAACATACCAGGGAGAGCCGAAAACTAAGTGTCTACAGGGAGAAGGTTGATTTCTGCCTGAGAGGGTTTGGGAAATGGAAGCACAGAGAGGACCTCTAAATTTAACTCAAAAAGCTGTGTAGGAAGCATTTAGACCTTGATATCCCCTCTCGACCAAATAGGAAGCCCTATTGGAAACTAGACATAATACAGCAGTGTCTTCAAAAATGTGAGAGAAAAGGATTTCTAACCTAGAAAACTTTACCCAACCAAAGTTCTAATCAGTGGTGAAGGAGTAAAGACTTTAAGATGTGAGTAATCTTAAAAAGTTTACCTTCCATGTACGTTTTCTTAGGAAGTGTCCTTACAATAAGAGAAAATAAACAAAGAGGAAGACCTGGGATTCAGAGAAAACAAGGTTTCCAAAATAGAGCCAAAATGAATTCCTAGGATCACTGGGAAAGGAAATTCCAGGACAATACCTGTGTAGCAAGCCTGGAAAGGAGTTCCAGGTCAGGGACTCCAGAAGAATATGTTTTAAAACTGAAAGATTATCTGTTGTTACATATGCCATAGTTGTCCGTCTGTCAGAGTTCAAAGATGCATAGATTAAAATTATTTTTAACAAAGTAATGAGGCAGTTATCAACACAAAAGAAAACAGCATAAATGAGAAAGAAAAATGTACCATAATACACAGTCTGGGTATCTTGTGAATAATACTTACAAAGCCATAGTACTGTAAACTTTAAATATTGATTTGCCCCAGATTTATGTTGAATTGTAATGGGAGCTAGAGGGGAAAAAGAGAATCTAAAGAACCATGAGAACTAACTCTCTTCCTTAGTAGGAAGTTAGTAGGTGGTCTCTAAAACTGAAAAGTCAATAGATAACAATGGAAGTCTTCTCTAGAAATGGAGGGTAAATATGAGCAGAAAAAGCTAAAGGAATTGAAAAGTAGCTGCCCCTAGAGAGCAGGAATCAGACAGATGGAAGACTAAGGCGGAAGACTGTTTTGCATTACCAGTAAAGACAGGTTTAAAACTTTTCTCCAAAAGCATAATTTGATATAACAAATTATAAAATAGCATATGTCTTATTTGATTTGGAGACTGAATATGTATTAAAAATATCATTTATATGGCATCACACATAAATTATAGCTACTGTCTTGATCTAGTCTGAAATTTTTGCCCTTTACATCTTAAATTACTATATTTTTTATATTTAATATTGTTCCTAATATTGGAATGAAGCAACTGTTCTCAGGCTATTATTTTATAAATAATACATTGTACTAATGATAGTCTTTACTGCACACCACTTACGTGTTATCTTGCTTCATTAGGAGCTACTTAAATTGATTGTGTTTTGTCTGGTAACCACAGTCAGCCACTTCACTTTCCGGTTGTCTTGTTAACCGAGTCCAAGTTCACTCTGCTTACTGCAGGACAAGCCAGTACATCAGAGATGAGGTGTTGGAGGCAAGGAATACGACTTTATTCAAAAAGCTGGCAGACCAAGAAGATGGCAGATAAATGTCTCAAAATAGCCGTCTTATGGGAGCCTGGATGTTAGGTTCTTTTATAGAACAGAGAGGGGAAGGAGGTGAGGAAGTAAAGTAAAAAGGTCCTAAGTCTTGCAGAAATCTCCTGAAATAACCAGTCTTGTGGAGGGGTTATGTTAATTTCTTTTCTGCAGCCTTTCACAGGTGAGCAGGGTCAGAATGTCTCTCTGTGAGCTGAACAAAGTACTCTAGTTTAACAGACAGGTTGGAGGGGCAGGGTTCCCTGTGGCAGGCCATTGTGTATGCTTACAGTTGTAGACGGTGATTATAATAACAAAAGCAATAAAAAGCGAAGGTTAAAGTAAAAGAAACAGATCCAACATAAAGTCAGAATTTGCTCTTCCCTGTTACAATAGAATGCCATCTCAGGCTGATTCTCTGACCTTTCAATAACTTATAGCTATTAAATACTCTCACTTTGATTCTTTATGACTTGGTCCTATTACATTCCAAATTTAACACTTAAATCTCATTGTATTCAAAGCTCTTCTCTGTCCACCAGGTCTGCAAGGGCTGGGTGCGTGGTCTTTTCCCTTTTGAGCTATCTAGATTAGTGCATAGGCCTGAATCTAGTCTATAGAGACGTTGGTGGCTCCAGCAGGACCAAGTGAGGAGGAGCTTACTTCCAAGTCACTTTCCTGGACATTCGTGGTCCTTCAGGTAACTGACCTTCAGCTTGAGACAGCATACCTCGTTCCTCTGATTTGAGGGCCTCTCTGCCATGTGTTTATGCTCTTTACTCTTTGAATTCTATGGATGTGTCTGGAAGGCTGTCTTCTGAATCTTTGGGTACTGGGAACTTGGGGAGAAGAGCTTGGATCCCTTTGCAGCTGGCTGGGGCCCTCCTTGCTCTGACCTCCCCCATCTTAACAGAGAGGCAGACCAGCAAGCTCAGTGGTGAAGGTGACAACCTAATGGGGATTAAAATGGTTTTTTGCAGTCTTCTCAACTTTGAGCGAATCTTTGTTGTTCTTCAAGGCTCAGTCATGTCCGACTCTTTGCTACCCCTTGGACTGCAGCATGCCTGGCTTCCCTGTCCTTCACCATCTCATGGAGCTTTACCATCTCCCCGAGTGATTCTTTGGGGTGGGACAAAAGAAAGAATGCTGTATTCTCCCCAAAAGAGACCTCTTTTTCCTTGTCCTCTCCTCATCTGACTTTGACTTGAGGTGTTGGGAGAGGTAATACGAACTAAGCAGTACAGAGCTGAGTTTGCCAGTTTCTTTCCCTGATTCTCTGAAATCAGAAGATGGCATTTAAGTCCTGCCTTTGTTACGGTATGTGCCACCATTACTAATTGTTAAATATTGAAGTACCAATACATGAAAAGCAAGGTATAATATAATCATCACTATATTTCATCCTTGATTTTAACCTTTGGCCCAAGCATCCTTAATAATAACATCCTTAATTAACGTATTAGAAAATTACTTGTAACTTCTCAAGGGGAAGTAGTAACAGGCAGTGGTAAAAAGCAAAGTATAAGTCTTGGTACCAGGCAAAAATGGGTTTGGAATTTTGATATTTCTTTCAATTTCTATTTTAAATAAAATCAATTTAAAATACTTCCCTTTGACTTTAAACCATTAAAAAGTTTCACAAAATATATACTGAATGCATACATAAATTAGTAGATCACAGAGAAGCTTGTTCATGATTCAGCTTTCGGTTGACTGGGCTACGTCACGTTAGTCACTTTCACTTCAGCCAAGTCAAAAAGTCACTGACTGTGATCCTGTGGGCTACAGCCTGCCAGGCTCTTCTGTCCACTGGATTCTCCAGGCAAGAATCCTGGAGTGGGTGGCCACGCCCTTCGCTAGGGGATGTTCCCGACTCAGGGATTGAACCTACGTCTCCTGCATTGGCAGGTGGGTTCCTTACCACTAGTGCACCTGGGAAGCCCTTTCGGTGGATCAAGCATTCCTAACTCCTGGCATGCTGCATGCACTTCATGGGGCTGCAAGGAGTCGGACTTAGCAACTGAACAACTATCACAGAAGTTTTAACTTATGGGCTGTAGCCTGCCAGGCTCCTCTGTCCATGGGATTTTCCAGACAATAGTCCTGGAGCGGATTGCCATTTCCTTCTCCAGGGAATCTTCCCAACCCAGGGATAAAACCCAGGTCTCCCGCATTGTAGACAAGCGCTTTGCCGTCTGAGCCACCAGGGAAGTCCTTATATTATTTAATTTACATCATTTTAAAATTAAATAATATATGATAAAAGAAAAAGTTAAAACTTCTGTGATAGTTGTTCAGTTGCTAAGTCTGACTCCTTGCAACCCCATGAAGTGCAGCATGCCAGGAGTTAGGAATGCTTGATCCACCGAAAGGGCTTCCCAGGTGCACTAGTGGTAAGGAACCCACCTGCCAATGCAGGAGACGTAGGTTCAATCCCTGAGTCGGGAACATCCCCTAGCGAAGGGCGTGGCCACCCACTCCAGGATTCTTGCCTGGAGAATCCAGTGGACAGAGGAGCCTGGCAGGCTGTAGCCCACAGGATCACAGTCAGTGACTTTTTGACTTGGCTGAAGTGAAAGTGACTAACGTGACGTAGCCCAGTCAACCGAAAGCTGAATCATGAACAAGCTTCTCTGTGATCTACTAATTTATGTATGCATTCAGTATATATTTTGTGATACTTTTTAATGGTTTAATGTCAAAGGGAAGTATTTTAAATTGATTTTATTTAAAATAGAAATGGAAAGAAATATCAAAATTCCAAACCCATTTTTGCCTGGTGCCAAGACTTATGCTTTGCTTTTTACCACTGCCTGTTACTACTTCCCCTTGAGAAGTTACAAGTAATTTTCTAATACATTAATTAAGAATGTTATTATTAAGGATGCTTGAATAAATTTGAACAGATTTATGTTCCTTAGGGGCTTCCTTGGAAGCTCAGCTGGTAAAGAATCCACCTGCAATTCAGGAGATCCTGGTTTGATTCCTGGGTCAGAAGTATCCCTAGAGAAGGGATAGGCTACCCACTCCGGTATTATTGGGCTTCCCTGGTGGCTCAGATGGTAAAGAATCTGCCTGCAATGTGGGAGACCTGGTTTCAGTCCCTAGATTGGGAGGATCCCCTGGAGGAGGGCATGGCAACCCACTTCAGTATTATTACCTGGAGAATCCCCATGGAGAGAGGAGCCTGGTGGGCTGCAGTCCATGGGGTCACAGAGAGTCAGACACGACTGAGTGACTAAGCACAGCACAGCATGTTCCTTAATTAGTCTTAATAGATCAGAACCAGTATTGTTTTTCTTACAATGTGATACAGTATATTTCATAAACATACTAAAAATAATTTTCCCACACTTTAAAATATTTGTTTAAATAGACGCAGCTAATAAAGTTTAGAATGTCTTTTAAACCTTTGAAAAATGACTTTTTTCAATTATAATGAAGACTAAGCAATATATTCTTGTTCTTAACATGTTTTTTAATAATCTCTTAATTTTTATATCTAAAGGGTTACTTACTAAATGTTTAGAGTATTTCTTCTACTTAAAGATGCTATAATCCAACAGGTAGAATTTCCATTTCAGAGGTGCAGAGCATTACTGTGTCCCATGATCAATTCATGTCCTTTCTCTTCCCTTCTGTACAAAGTGCCATGTTGAATCTTAAAACCACTTGTTTTTCTTCATCTTCAGAGAGTGAAATTTGTCTTGGCATGGAATCAAGAAAAGAAAGCCAACGTAAAGAAGAGACCCCGGAGAGCAGTCCCTGCTGTAATGAGATGGTCAGGCAGGCAGATCCCCGGAGCCTCCCGGTAACTGCAGGGAAGGGCCACACGGAGGAGCCGCTCTGCAGCGCTGAAGCCACGCAGGAGCTCCACGCCCAGCCCTCGGAGTCGGCAGGGAGCAGGTCCAGCCCCCACTCCTCAGGGAACGCTCCTGAGGATGACAGCCGCTTGCAGCTGGCTCAGACAGAGGCCTGCCAAGACCTGGCCGAAACAGAGCGCATTGCTAAGGACCCTAAGGTTTCCAGCCAGTCAGTGACAGAGCCATTGATTTCACCAGGCTCTGACCATATACCTCCTGCATTGATTTCTGAGGGTAAATACTCACAAAGAAAGGAACTCCGGTTGCCACTCCGGGATGCTTCTGAGGCGTTGCCCACAGACCAACTTGAGAACAATGAATTAAATGAACTGCAGCAACCTGATCTCACAGAGCGTGATGGAAAATCACCACAGGGGCAGGCTGACTCAGAGGGCTCTGAGAGTGTACTTTGTGAAAATAATCCAGTGTCTGATTTAAGTACAGTGCTTCCAGAGGTGTATATGGCCCCAGAGGAACAGGGAGATAAGGAAGAACAAGTCAGTAAGGAGACAGACGACTATCTGAACAGCCTTTTAGAAGGATGCTTAAAAGATACTGAAGACTCCCTCTCATATGAAGATAACCAAGAGGAAGACTCTGATTTCCTTCAAGATCTTTCTCCTGAAGAAGCATCCTATAGCCTACAGGAGAACCTGCCTTCTGATGAAAGCTGCCTCTCTCTCGATGATCTTGCAAAAAGGATAGAGATCGCAGAGGTAAATTTGAGATTTAATAGAATTTTAAAAATAAGATGAAATTTGAAAGCACATATATGTTAAATATTGCCTTGCTTTTGTCAATTTTTCTCTGGCCTCAACCAGGACAGGGAAATTGAGTTAGCATAAACTTTGACTCGCTATGTATAATCATGATGTTTATTCCTCAGGTAATTATATTGCATGCCTCCAGTATAGTAAATATTATATACACCATTTTTCATATTTTTATGATTTTCATTCAGCAGGCCTGGGAATTACGAACAAGACAAGATTAGTTACATGCTTGTGAGGAGATCTTATGTTTCTTGTCATACATCTAGAAGATAAAATACTACTGTTTCTTCTGAATACTAATGTATTTTGAAATTCTTTAAAACAGTATAGCAATGAATGAAACATTTTAAAATACAGTAAGAGTTGGAAATACTGAATGGATTTATCAGCTCTAGGTTTGAACAAACTAAATACTCCTTGACTAAGTCAAATTTTACAAATAATTCAAAGTTTTAAAGTTTCTCTAAATAGTAATTAAGCTAATCAAAACCAAAAAAGAGGGCAGGAGAGAATATCAAAGTGACCATCCTCCTTTGTTTGAAAATACAATTTTTTAAAGTTCAGGCTGGGGTGGGGGGACCATACCAAAACTATAGCACCTCCAAAAGGCAGCCTGGCCTAGTAGAAATAGCAATGTGTGACAACCTTAGTTCAAATACTGACTCAGCCTTCAAATACTGACTTCAAATACTGTTACCAGCCTTATGGAGCTACCATCTGATTCTGTTTATTTCTCTGAGAATTAGGATGCTAACTACTTTTCTTCTTCTCTCATCTTATATTTTTTTCCAAGTAAGCTTTTAATTTAATTTGTATCTGTTGTTTTCTGATTCTGCATTACCACTGAAATAAAAAGCCATCAAGATGGAAATGTAGCCAAGCCAAAGTAGACAACAGAATACATATGGAAATGAAACCCTGTGAGAGCTTTCTAAGATAACTACTGGCATGTTACTAGCTTGCTTTCTTGCAGTTTATAGTCAACTGTCTATCAGCTATGATTTTTTTAAATTTTTTTCTTCACAAAATAGATAAAATAGTCATTCTTTATATTTTAACTGGATCTTTTTATTGCCATTGACAGTCAATCCTCCATAAACTGACTTTTCTTCTTAAGTTTTTCCTTAAAATTGTTTAGTAGTGCTTAATAAGTGCAGAGTTTCTGTTGGGGTGATGAAACTTTTAGAAATAGATATTGGTGGTAGTTGTACAACATGAATATAATTTCACCTAAAAATGGTTAAAATGGCAATGTTATATGTGTGTGTGTATGTATAATTTTTGTATCATAATTTTTAAGACTAGAAAAAAAAAGATTTTAAATAGATCTAACAGTATAACACTGGACCCAGAACTCCTTTCTCTTTATTTTCATCAGACTTCTGGTCCAGGGAATTATCAAAGCAAGGCCACAACCATATTCAAATCTAGGTTTAATACCAGAACTTTACTGCCATCTAACTGCTTCTTTTCAGGTTGAATCAAGCTGACTTGTTGTATGGTCTAGTTTTACTTTTTCAAATATAAACTGTGGAGAAGGACAGATGCTCCTGTTGAGTCTCCCTGCCTTAATGGACATTTATGGTGGGGAATTAACTGTTGAATTACCACTGTACTACAACTAAATGGAATAGTCCTTCCTAAAACTCATAATGTCAGCTTTTCCTAGGTTTCCTCCATGGAGATTATGCTATGTACATCTTAAAATCGTCCTTCCTGTGAAATTACTTTTTATACCCGATGGTCCCCTTTCCTGAAAGTCTATTGGTCTGTTAAATTGTACTGATTTTAAAACCCCAGAAGCTGCATATGACTGACAAAGCTAGTTTACTTTTCTATGATAATGCTAAATGGACTGTTTCTGAATACTCCTTCTCCATCCTAAAAATTATACTTTAATAAAATCTGCCTAACTGTGTCAGGAGAAGTTTTTAAACTTTGAAACTGAAAATCACTGTGCTTCCTGTTTCCTTAGTGCCTTAAGAATGAAGTTTTGAGCTAAGTGAAATGTTCAGGTAATAGGGGGTTTGCTTTGAAGCACAAACTTCTTTTTAATCCAAACACTGTGTATTTCATGCTTTCAATGAAACTGTGGTAAGGATGTCTGCCATGTGTCAGGTGACGGAGACGCAGGGAGGAGTCAGATGAAGTTCGTGGCATTTGAGGGGCTCTCTGCTGCCACACCTGTCCATACTTCTGTGAGCAGAGGATACAGAACATAATTTCTTAATAACTAAATAATATTCACGGATATTTTTCCTGCCCTCAGGATCCACTGAGGCTCATAGCCTGTGTTCCTCCACAGAACTGTGCTCTCCTTGTGAGGCCTTCTCTCCCAAATTCATCATTTCTTGTCAGTGACTCCGCCCTCACAGATCTCCTTACCACCTGTCACACTTTCTGCCGCTGTGTTCATGGTAGACTGTAATGGTATGATCTCTCATTGCCAGAGCTCTCTCTGCTTTCATTCTTTTGCCATTTCTGCATTGCTCAGCTCTGACTTCTGTGGAACTTGGCCCTGATAACCATTACCAGCACAATGGAAGTGTTTGTTGTTTTTTTTTAAACACTTAGGTTCATCATTATTTCATTAAGATGAGATAATTTATACAAAATCTCATAGAGAACTAGTGTACAGTAATTCATTAATAAAGAAATATGTATCAATGAAACTTTTCTAGGTTTGGGAAATGTTTTCAAAGCCAGAATAATTTTGCTAAGTAAAATAATAGCTTAGTATCCGAAGCATTGCTGTTCTTTGTTATGTAAAAAGAGAACCTAGAACCTGACACATTGTCATCAAATGTATAATATCTACTGTTTTTTTTTAATCTTTTAAAAAAATTTGTTTTTAATGGCAGGATAATTGCTTTAACAGTATTGTGTTGATTTCTACCAAACATCAACATGAAATCAGCCATAGGTTTACCCATGTCCCCTCCCACTTGAACATCCCTTCCACCTCCCTCCCCATTCTACCCCTCTCTACTGTTTTCAAAAAGCATCAAAAACATTTATGTTCATTTCATAGATTCTTAAGAAAAAAGTTCATCACATGTGGAGTGTCTGTACGTTAGAGCGACTCACTCACTTATCCCCTCATTCAGTGATTTTTATGTAACTTCTGAGTGCCATGACATTACAGATGCAGTGATTAAAAATTCAGAGAAGGATGCTACATGTGTGAAGCCTCTGTCTAACAGTTGTCTGACTGCATGTGCTACCCGTTTACTGAATTTGAGTATCCTAGTTTTTAGAAAAAGATGAAATTTTTTCTCAATACCCGTAATACCCTGACATTTTAATCTCAGAATGCAAACTCCTCTTACCCAGCAATCTAGTAATGCTAATACATCATTGACTGGCTTTGTTCTGGAACCTGGGAGGGTTGCATTATTGTCTCTTCAAACTCTTTAGCTGTTCCTAGCATCAGAACCTTAGGAGGAAATATGCTATACAAGTTCAAGGAGGCAATAGGAACTAGCCTCATACTGCTATTGATAATAAAAGTCCACTCAGCTCATAGTAGGCTGCTACATATGTGGAGAAGAGGGAGTTGTTTTGTTTTCTAAATAAGTAGCACATCAATATTGGATAAATTTTTACAATAATTAATCTATTCACATTGAAAATAATCATAGTATGTAATTCAAAGATACCTTTATGAGCAGATTTTGGCAACACGATATGCCATAGGAAAATAAACCATTCGTTTTTCTTCATTTAACATATGTATGTGTAATCTGTTGGCAGAGATGGCATATGTTCAGAAAACTAAAGGCTTCAGATTCAAGCGATTTTTGTTTTTAGAAAAAACGTCATAATTTCTTTACTCCTTTACTACTGCTTGGGTCTTTAAAAAACTTTTAATCTGAAAGAGGGCAACACGTGTTCCTTGTCCTGTGTCTATGTCGGCAGCATTACTTAGCTTTAGGTCTACCTGTCTCATAGGAACCAAAATAGGGAAGGACATAACCTAGAACTTTCTGATGGAGAGAAAGGTAACAATCCAGAACTGGTGTTGAGTTTGTCTCCAGAGAAACTAATCTAAGTGACTTCTGTGCAGTAGTCATCTCTGTCTCTTGGGTGGGACCGGGGATTAAGTTACATTAAGTAACCACTGTGGGATTCCCTTACCAATGTAAGATGCGAGGCTGGGATCAAGCAGCAGGATTTTAGGAAATCATATAATTAGCTCTTCCATGGATCTCAGACAAAGGAGAGTCTTAGAAACAGCAATCATGGTGTTTTTTTGAATGACTGTTTTAAGGGGAGCAGGGTAAGCCCAGCTTCGTCACCATAGAGGAAATATAGTCTTCTAATAACGTAAGAGGGTGCATGGAAAATGCTTGACCCAGGATTTATGTAAGTGTCTAATGAGCCCCAGAGGATTATCCAGGGATTACCTATCCTTTCTCTGTGCCAGATGGCCTCATCTTTGCCTTTCTTTTTTATCCTGCCCTCTAAATTTTCTGATTGCTTACTGCATCTCTTATTTGTCATGTCTCTTGGACCCAGCTGCTTTTCTTTTCCATTTAAATCGTTCTTTAAATTTACATCTTTACTGCCTCTTTCTGAACTCTTGCAGTAGCTACTTAATAAGTTGCCCCATTGTTCATATCATTTTCTCCCCCTTCAAATGGTCTTATATTTAGTACTGTATAAAAGTCGTGCCTCAACAGGATCCCCCAGCCACTCAGGCAACACAGGTAAATGAAATGACTCAGTTATAGGTGATGGAGGAACGTTCCCATTTCTTATCTAGAAAGCTGAATAGCTTTTTGAAATTCTCTAGGTGCAACCAAACACACCTGAGGGTCTGGATCTAACACATAAACTGTGAGTGTAAACCTCTGCTATAAAATAATGTTTGCTTGTCAGTCTTTTCCCATGACTCCATTTGGCTCCAGGATAAGGGCTGTATAGTAAATGGCTTGATATTCGAGACACTTGGTAATCTAGCCCACTTTACCTTTCCAGCACCATCTCCTGCTGTTCCTTTGTTCTAAAACTGTTACTGTTGTCAGCCTGGCCTCCCTGCTGCCTCTCAGGTATTACTCCAATATTGTCACCTCTGGTCTTCACCTTCTGTGTTAGTCTTAGTCTGCTCTGGAGTGACAAACGCTGTCCCCACACATTTATTTCTTGTCCACCCTCGAGGTCTAGGCTCTGCCTTTTTAGCATGTAGAGTGCCAAGCACAGTGCCTGTCATGCGCAGTACTCAATAAATGCTAGCTGCTGCCATTATTTCTTGATCACCAAAGTCCATAATGTTTTTTCCTTTGACTTGCAGATGAGGGAGGGGCCTGAACATCATTCCTCCCAAAGTTCTGTCTACCTGTCCTGTTATTAAAGGGCACACACACACGTGTTTATATATTGCCCTCTTCACTAAATTGCAAGCTTCTGAAGGGTGAGGATCCTGTTGAATGCATTTTTGTATTCTCTGCAAAGCCCAACAGCCACCTGTATGCAATAAGCCTTCCCCTGCTCCTCTTTTCTTTTTTTGACCTAATTCACTTAGAAAAATTAATCAGCTTTAAGGATAGATTTGGTTTTGATTATTTTAAGGGGAAAGGCTATGTTATTTGAGTAAGTATAAAGTAGCCTGCCCTCATGATACTTACTCTCTAGAGGGAAAGACACATAATAAGGTCACATAAAAATAAACAGTACCATTTTATATATTGATAATGGCTCTGAAGAAATTTTAGCAGGATGAAGGGGTGTAGAGAGACCAGAGTGCTGGGTAGGGTGGAGGAATGGGCTCTGGCTAACCAGGGTGGAGGGGAGGGCAATGAGGGGACCCGCAGGAAGGCCAGCCAAGCTGGAGCCCAGTGAACAGAACGGTAGGACGCTCAGGTGGAGAAGACAAGCTGAGCGAGTTCCTTGAGGGCCTCGTAGACCAAGGTGAGGAACTGGAATTAAACTTAACCGGTGGTAACATTTTAAGATGGATTTTGAGCAGAAGATGTGATTTTATATGTTTCCTGCCTGCTCTACGGAGACTACAAAAGTGGAGGCAGAGGCCAAAGAAAGGAGATCAATCCAGTTATTGCAATTATTCAGGTGAGAAATAGTGAAGGACTCAGTAGCAATGGATGTGGTGAAGATATATTTTTATGAAGGAGGACCTAACAAGATTTGCTAATGGAGCAGTTTTGAGGGAAAGAGAATCAGGAGTTCTGTTTTGGAATCTACCTTTGGAATCATTTAAAATGATTTACTGGGGATTAAAAAGTGGGATGGGATCTTGACATTCTTACCCATTTCTTGTCCTATTTTATACTTATTAAATTGTCCCTTTAAACAAATAAAACCTAATTACAAAAACAACAGATAGTGCCTAATTTAGAAACTTAGGTGCATTATAAAACTCATTTTTATTTTAAAAAACTTTTTTCTTTTTAAATTAATCTTGGAACAATTCAGTATCACTGAACTTCATCATCATTTGTTTTGCACTCTCCGAATTGCAGTGTTCTAAGATGCAGCACTGTGGGGTTGGAGATAACCATTGTGTTCTTTCTAGAAGATGACTTTCCTCCATTTAGCCTCAGTTCTTGTTGCTCCAGCTGTGACTTGTTATGTTAATTTGCTGTAGTAGTAGCCATGACATTAATCTACTTCCAGATGAATTGAATGACACAAATGTTCTTTCATCTAACCATCTCCTCCCCAGTGTCTCTAGATAGATTTAGCCATTAGTGTAAGTATCTCTTAATTCAGATGACTTATAAGGATTTGTTGTATAAAGTGCTTTGGAAAGACAAAAGAAACTTGCTAGGTTTATTTGAAAGTTCTGTTCATCTCACTTTAATTGTAATATATAACAAATGACACTAAGCAGAATTTTAATAATCATAGAAAATAAGATTTCTTCACATTAAGAACATGGCAGGAGGTTTAATCTTGTGTTTGTATTCAACTTTGCCAATAACTGGTGCTACAAATGTAAGCAAGTTATTTAAGCTGTTTCAGCTTGACTTCATCTGTAAAATAGGACTTAAGTATGACATATTATGTAAATGTCTTTACAGAAAGTGTAGAGATTCACTAAATTATAGTTCTTATTATGGAACCCAGATCTAAAGGACCAAACAGAGAACCATGACTTTTTCTTTCAGTGAAGAATAGTAGCAGAAAACTTGACATGTGTTTCCACAGTGAGATTGCTGGCGGTCAAGCTATTTGTAATATACTAATATGATTTATGAATATTAATTATCAAGTTAGTTGCAAACCGAGCAAAATTTGCCAGCCTTAAGGTTCTGGGTTGAGCAAAGCCTAGGTCAATAAAATAATATTATTTAATATCTATTTTCTCCTTTGAGGAGGCAGATTTAATAGCAAGGACTGTCTGTTGTTTTCCTGGTCATATTATGATTTCTTGTACCAGCAGAGTTGCAGAATAATCTTGTTTTTATAACCAGTTCATTCTTAAAATGCTGTTTGTGATGATCATTGATATTTGAGGGGATGTGCAGGAGAGCTATTTATTTACAAATATACAGAGCTACCGTGCATGCTAACTCGCTTCAGTTGTGTCCAACTCTGTGCAGCCCTATGGACTGTATCCTGCCGGGCTCCTCTGTCCATGGGATTCTCCAGGCAAGAATACTGGAGTGGGCTGCCATGCCCTCCTCCAGGGGATCTTCCCTACAAAGGGATGGAACTCGTTTCTCTTATATCTCCTGCATTGGCAGTCTGGTTCTTTACCACTAATGCCACTTGGGAAGCCCATGCAGAGCTAGGTTAGGTGGATATTTCATTATTTTTTTTAAATTCTGCACTAATTCATAGTGTAGCACCAGTAACAATTACACTAATTGCAGCTTAGACATTCTTTTTGTTCTCAGTGTAAAGGCTTGGTATACTTTGTTTTAGTAGGAAAGGAATTTGGTAATTGAAGTGGGAAACTAAATTTAGTTTAGTTTTATTTTATCTCTTTTTCTTTTTTTTGCTGTACCATGTAGCTTGTGGGATCTTAGTTCTCCCAACCAGGGGTTGAACCTGGGCCCTCAGCAGTGAGAGCACAGAGTCCTAACCACTGGATCACCAGAGAATTAGCTAAATTTAGTTTTTAAAGCTTTGTTTTTTGAGGTTTAAAATTTCTTAACCTTTTAATCTTAACATTATGATAAAAAAATTAAAAGGCATAGAAGCATAGAATTTTTTTTAAGTAGTTTGAATAAGACACATTTCTGTGTCCCCTAAACTTAGAAACACTTGGCAAACTTTTGAATGAGACCCAAGACTAACACCTTGATCTTGTTTTAACTAACTTGCCCTTCTACCATAAAATTAAACTCTACCAAAGCCATTTCTTTAATTTTTTGTTCAATTGCCTTAGCATGGTAAGTAGGAATTTCCAGGCTAGGTGTAGGTTCTAAGACCTTTATTCAAAACTCCTCCCAGAACAGAAAAGACCTGTCTTCTGAGAGTTTCCCTTTTGGCTTGCATCTCCTATGCCTAAACTTAGTCCCACCATCCCTATAGTCTGTAGGACCAGAGGGCAATTTAAAAAGAAGGATCCCTGGAGAAGATCCCTGAGCAAGACTAAAGGGAAATAACGGAAAACAGCACATTCCTTCACTTCAGACACTGTCTTGCTGAAATACGTTCTTGGTGGGAGAGAAAAAGGAAAAGAAAGTAAAGCCTGTGGTTAGATTTTTGCGAGGAATTAAGGGTTGAGTGGGGAGGGTGTCAAGATAGCATGCTGGCTCATCCCACATAACTATAATTCCTCATACTCTTTCTTCTTCCCTCTTTAAAAAATTTGCCAAAGTTCACTGCCACCCATGGTAAATAAGATGGGGCTACTTGGAAAGGCTTGTATCCGGTAACTACTTGACTTCTGGAGCCAAACACCCCAAAATTAGGCCAGGCAGGAGCTAAAGTGGGGGCCTAACAGCTCCTGCACCTACTATAGCTTCTAGGTCTTAGAAGCACCATCTGTGTCTTTCCAGATGATTTGGAGAGTTTCTCTCGGCCTTTCACCATCCATTTACTCATAGTTGCAGTTCTTTAGATTCACTGTTGGGTCTGTTTCTTGAATTTACAGATTCAAAACTCAGATCACAGTGATATACAGTTAATAGTGATGCAATTCTGGGGGTCTTCTTCAGAGCTATTCTTAATAAAATTGCTTATTCTAAGTAGTTAAAGCAACTTGAAAGCACCTGTGATAGGTGACATCGCTTTTGGTAAATACTATTTTAGGGAGAAAATCGATAGTAAAGTAAATGAATCTATGAAAAGTTAATTTCCATTTTCCATGTCTGGCCCTTTAGAAACTTATTAGGACTTCTTTTTCTCCCTTAAGTACCCAGTACTTGTAAAGTTTTTCTTTGTTTTATGAAGATTCTCTTTAATGTTTTGCTTTCTGATGAAAGATTGAAAAACTATTCCTTCACATAATTTGTACTTATCATTTTAATGTCACTAAAGTACTTTAGCTTTCTCAAAAGAACTACATCATCTGAAATACATATTTTCTATAAAAAGAATAAGTTACTGACATTGATTTTTTTTTTTTTTTTGAGATAATGGTTTCTATAGACCCATGTTCAGGGAAGCCCAGTAGAAGACAGTATTGAGTTATTTGACCCTAAAAGCCTTGAGTTATAAAAAGAACTAATAGAATCTATAATATTTATGTATAATTTAGTATCAGAGATGGTTGGCTGGAACTCCAAATAATTTATTATCAGAGATGGTTGGCTGGAACTCCAAGTCATATTAAGTATTTTATACCATTGATCAGATAAATGACATTACAGGAAGTGGTCAGCTTACAGTGATGTGATACCTGCAAGTCACTGACACGTACAATGTTAGGCACACAGTGCCCAACTATGTCATCACCTACAGCTTGTCCAAGAAGGCAGCCACAAGTCAACCTGTGTGAATCAACCTACTGCTTAGGGGGCCTTTGGTAAGGCCTCTAGTTTCCCAGCCTGGCTCTACGAACCAATTCTCTTCTCTTTCTCCCTATACCTCGGAGTCTTTTCATTCCAAAATGGCAAGGGTTTCTGTTTTGTCTTTGATCCTAAATAAAGGGAGGAGGGTGGTGGGAGAGGAGAGGTATCCCAAGTGAAAACCAGAAAGACAGCGTAGAAAGGGGTAGAGGTGGGGGACTAAAGAGATAATAGCAAACTCTATGGAGAGCCAGGTATTGAATGTTTTAGACATTATGGCCTGTATTTAGTTTTCCCATCGTAGCAGGCATATACAATATGTGGATGAGTGAGCCTGGCTGTGTTCCAATTAAATTATATTTACAAGGCTAGGCAGTGGGCCTTTGGCCTACTGGCCATAGTTTGCCGCACTATGCATACTACAGGGTAATACGTGCCTAGTAAACTGGGTCTGAGAGATAGTCTAGAAGAGAAGTTCGTAAAGTGTTTAGAGCACTGTAACATTATTTAGTAAATGTGTAGTTTCTCAGAGAAATTGAGGACAGCGCTGACTTTGATGTTAAAAGTTGGTATCAAGTATATTTTTAGCCTCACATATTCATTTCTTAAAAGTTGCTGATGAATGAAAAAAAAAGGCTCTGTTGTAAAGCAAAACCCAGCACTCATGATTAAGCAAAGAGGGGCAGAAAGGAATCATTTTATAGATGACGTAACAGGTAAGGGGAGCTTTAAAGGAGGCCTGATTTCCAGTCGGTGCTGTGTCACACTGCCTGGCCCTGGATTCAATTCAAGGCTTTAGAAAAGAAATCAGTGTTTTAGAAGTCTGTATTTGGCAGTACCTAAATACAAGTGAAAGTATTACTCTGTAAAATTTTGATAATTGTTATTTTTTTTTTCCTCTATGGTTAAAACTCTAATAGGAATTCCAATACTTGTTGAATTGAATTAGCCTTCTTACCATTACATGTAAAATATCACTGAGTTTTCTTCCCACGGTATAACAGATGGTTCTTGTCATTTCTGACAGGTTGTTCCTGCTGAAGGACTGGTCTCTATATTGAAGAAGAGGAATGATGCTGTAGGAGATCATCCCGCCCAGATGCAGCAGAAAACACCCAAGCGAAGAGTGAGATTCCAAGAAATAGACGACAGCTTAGATCAAGGTAGAGTGCTCAGCACTGTGTCTGGCACAGATTTGATCCATGTTTGCCAAAAGAATGAATTAATGTACAATAAGATGTTTGGTAATAGGATTTGTAAAGAATATGTAGACTTAGTTGCATTATATAAAGAATCACAGAGAAGTGAACTATCATAAGTTCTTAAGTAAGTCGTAAGTATTCTGTTTGCTCAAATAAGTGACCAGATGCAAGTTCATCTCCTTGCCTGCCTGTCCCACAGATAGTTGTCAGTGTTCAGAGTTCATCTCAGTTTCTTTGTTTAGTGTTTTGTTTTCTGACTTTTTGTTTTTAGTGAGCCTGCTGTTTTTGTCTTCTTTTCAGTGACAGTCAATACTCCTTGATTGTTGTGAAAAATATTTATAAATTACAAATATATTCTCTTCGGTGATTTCTTCTCGACTCTATGGGAAAAAAAGTGTCTCTCAAGAGCAGTAGTTTAACACTGTTGCTATTGTTTGATTTTTTTTTTTTTTCCCCTCCTGGGCTTGTATTTAAGGTTGTTGTTAAGTTTACCTAAGGCCTAGGTAAGTCAGTAGAAACATGGCCTAGAATATGTCAGTGTGCTTTTCATGTTTATAAAACAACTGCATTATTAAATAATGATGTCAATATGTAGACACAATTTCTAAGTATGACATAAAGTAATAGCAGTAGCTGTTTCTGAATTTTTACAACTACAAAGCTGGCAGGAGCCATGGAAATAATCTGTTCTCACTCCTCATTTTTACCTCTGAACCTTGCTTGTAACTATCATAGTCTTCTCCAGATAAAGTGCTCAGTTCTTTGTGCCAATTGGTACTGAATTGTTGGCTAGTAGGAGGAACCCTGGATTTAGAACTGACAGTCCCTAGTTCCTTTAGGAACCATCTCATCTTAGACTAAGTCATATAACTTTGCTCAGTAGCCACCTGTACTTCTTGGCCTCCATGTTGGACAGCACAGCTCTAAACAGTGTCAGTGCGTGTAGACAAATAAAACAAAATAGATGTTTTAAAATAAATTGTATCTAAATGTTTATATATATATATATGATAAAGAAATAGCTGAAAAAATACATAAAATAGATTGCTAACAAAGATAAGAGGGTGAGTGGGAATCATGGCAAAAACAGAAAAGATGATAAAAGTATTGAACTGACCAAACCCCCCAAAAAAACTAAGAAACACAGCACAAATGATACAGTCCTTTTTATTTGTATGTATAAAAAGTATACTAAGTATAAACTATTAAATCTCTTAAAGTCAATTAACTATGAAGAGCTACTAGACTAAATATGTCAGTCAAAGGAGAATACAATTACATAATCCTGTTTCTAAAAACATCCTTAACCACATGTGTTTGATCTGAGATGTACTGCCAGATTTTTTCTTCTTTTTTTATGGAAGTGGTTACATCCGTTGGATAAATGAACTAGTTTTAATTTTAGCATTCACAAGTTCCACAAGTGTCTATTTTTATGGTAACAGGTCCTCGTACAGTCATTGGTACACTAGCTTTCTAACAGGGACCATCCATAGAGGACTAATATTACAAACATCTGGTTATCTTAATCGGTGAGGCAAGATACTAGAATTTGATTCTTGTGTCAGCTTAACCTTACTCTGTTTTCCTGTTTGCAGATGAAGTTGGAGGTGGTTCCTGTATTTTACTGGTCTTGCTGTGCATAGTGACGGTTTTGCTTAGTGTGGGAGGAACTGCGTTATACTGCACTTTCGGTGACATGGAGTCACCCGTTTGTACAGACTTTGCAGACAACATGGACTTCTATTACACTAAGTTACTACAGGGAATAGCGGAACTTAAACACTGGATCTACCTCTCCTAGCAAGCGTTCACGAGGGACAGGCATGCTGGCAGTGAGCATCACAGAGGGAGACTTTCTAAGCAGCTTTTATTTCAGGAGTTCTGTAACATGCGCCGCCCCCCGCCCCCCCGCCGCCTCCCCACAGAGGAACAACAAACATCAGAAACAGCAACTGTAAATGGCAATCCAGAGGAGCTCTCAGAATAATCACATAATGAAGCGATATTGATCTGAGCACTGTGGATGGAGGGAATGGTCTTTGAACAGCATGTCCACCTCCCCCTCGCTGCTTCCTAGTGTAATGAGCTACACTGAGCAGAATTAGACAGGGCAGTGCTGGAGCCAAACCATTTTTGGCTACCTTCAAGCTAATGGTTGACTTCCCTGGTGGCTCAGATGGTAAAGCATCGGCCTACAATGCGGGAGACTCGGGTTCAATCCCTGGGTCGGGAAGATCTCCTGGAGGAGGAAATGGCAACCCACTCCAGTACCCTTGCCTGGAAAATCCGATGGACAGAGAAGCCTGGTAGGCTACAGTCCATGGGGTTGCAAAGAGTCAGACACGACTGAGCGACTTCTTCACTTCGCTAAGCTAATGGTTAAAGGACACTGTTGATTTACAATTGTTGGTCCAAAGACATTGCTTCCAGCCATCCTGCAATAAGTTTGTGTGTAATGAGAAGGCGTTTCCTTATGGTTTCAGTGTCTTTTTTAGTTCACGTTGGGAGCTATATAATTTAGGCTTTGTGCACTCTTTCCAGATTCTGTTTTCCACTTGCGAAATGGTTTTTTTTGTGTGTGTGTATGTGTGTATTTCAGACAGTTATCATAAGCAAAAACCCAACATAAAATAACGAAGAATATTCTTTCAACATGACTACAAATGTGCAGGCACAAAACTTTCAAGAAGGCTTAACTGTGGAACAGATTAATTATAGAAATCTTGGCCCTGAATTGAGAAACTATGACAGATACAGTGACACTTAAGTTGGTTAACTAGCCAGAAGTTCATCACAGGCCTAGAGATAAAACTGAATAGCTCCCTCTGAGTCTCAGGCAACCAGTTTCATCATGGATTCAATGCTTCCTGTAATGAATGCCGGATTCAGCTCAATTCAGTAAAGACCTATTGAGCACCTCTTATGTTCTGAGAATCTAAGACCCCTTCTGCAAAGATAAATAAGATATTAGTTCCTGCTCTAGATGTTTTGATCCTGGTCTTAGGTAAAATAAACTAATACTTTAATGAATGAAATTAAATCATCATATATAATTCAGTATTAACAGATCAGACATTCAGATGCTTGAATGTGCATTCATATCATGGGCTTAATTCAGACCTAATATGGGGTCATTAGATGAAAATTCAATCATATCTTAAATAGACAAATGTCTGATTTTTATTTAAATCTGTCAGTTTTCCTTTCCTAAAGTACAGTGATCTAACGATTAGGAAGCCTTTCTTTAACTTTTTTATCTCATCGATAGCATTCTAAAAGAAACAAAACACATGGATTATAGTTTTCTAGCAGTGATCATTATTTCATGTTTTTCCACTAGGATCATTTGAAAGAAAAAGAGAATTTTCTTACTAGTTGTTACTGGCTGGTACAGTACATTCCCTCATGTTTCAGCTTATTTATTTAGACTTATGATTTTTAAAGGGCTTTTTATAGAAGTTGAAATTGTGTCGTTTAGCACGTATTTGGTTATACCTGATATTTAATTACTGTATACTTAGTGTTTTGATTTTCTATAATTTCAACTCAGTGTGGTTTTAGGCTTATTTTTAAATTGATGTTTTATTTTTACTTATAATACTGTTTGACTTGTCTCTATCATGCCACCATAAACTATAATATTTTCAAGGATTATAGATCAAAGATATTTATTTAGAAGTGTACAAGATACTGAAATCTAGATTCCTTATACTTAAGGCTGATTTTATTAGAAGATTATTTTAATGTTCTATGATAAATTTTAAGAATTTGTATTCAACTTGTATGTAAATATATAAAATGCTGATGGTACTATCTTATGTGGTCCTGTAAGAGACATTCACAAAGTCTACTGTGTGGGTATCCCCAACATAGACGAACCTCTTCTGTTTTACCCTCATGATTTCTAGTTATAGAAATTTGGCAATGCTGATTTCTGCCGGTTTTATGTCAAGATAAGTCAAAATTTCCTTCCTGTTCCTTTTTTCGATCACTATTGAAGTTCTAAATAATCTGTAGTATTACATTGGCCAGCAGGGCCATTGCTTCTGAAACTGAGGATTTCCTGGGTGCCTTCACACTGAGGGGAAAGGCCTGAGATGACGCTTTGGTCCCTGGAGGCAGCTGCATCTCAGGAAAGCCACGCTTGTCCTCACTGTGTCCCATGGAGAGGGAGCTGAGCTCAAGAGCATACTGAGGTCTTGATTTAAAATAGGCATGAAATCTCACCTAGAAAACTAGGGCAGCTTTTAAAAATGTAATGGTCATTTATTGCATGAATTGGAGTAATTCCATCTGGTGATGGGAGAATTGTTATCTCTCACATAAAAAATTCATCCAGTTTTACTATCATGTAATTTTTTCCTGTCATTGGAAAGTACTGACAACGATTTGTAACTAATCTTCCTTAAAAACTGTATTTGGGGGTAACAGATCAAGCTTGTAATTTAAAATCTACACCAACAAAATGTCTCAGAGAGTTTATTTGAACCTCTTGGGTACTGAGAAAAACCGCTTTATTTAAAGTGAAAGTAAAGTAATTTCAGAAGTTGGTCTCTGGCCCCGAAAGTAGATTACTTTGGGTAGTCTAATTGGTCCCTACGTAATGCTCCAGTACTTCTAAAACATCTCCCCATCTGCCTGAAACAGCCACTGAAATTCACTGTAAAAATTCATTCCTTCAGATTTAAAAATCAAATCTCTCTGGGAGGTTTACTATATTGAGTTGTGAATTTGTGTATTATGCTAAGAGGATTTAAAATTTGGAGGTAGGCTTTGTTTTGAAAGGACAGATGTGAATTGGGTCTTGCTGAAATGGTAAGGTGGAGAAAGGGATAGGAATTGAGAAATGAAGAGGGAAGATTGGGAAAAGAAAAAATAAATCTTTTACCTAGTACTTGTATTGCTGAAGCTGACTTTGTGGCATTTAACCCCAATCCAGAGAGAGACTAAATGTTTGTGTTCCCACTAACGTGACCTGTATAACTCTATTCATTTCTGTGGGCTGAGTTCATATTAACTTACCCTTGTGGCACAGTGGTAAAGAATCCGCCTGCCAATGCAGGAGATGCGGGTTCAGTCTCTGTCAGAAAGATCCTCTGGAGAAGGGAATGACAACCCACTCCAGTATTCTTGCCTGGAAAATTCCATGGACAGAGGAGCCTGGTGGGCTACAGCCCATGGGGTCACAAAAGTGTCGGACACAACTAACCAACGTTTTCAGTACACTTGTATACTTACTTATGAAGTGTACATAGATTTTGCACATTTATTCATTTGATGCTTAGATCAGTAAGCATACATCCCTTAAATCAGGCCTTGTAATTTCAGAATCCATTATAAATTCACTTCTATTATGTTGCTTCCATCTTCAAAAAGAGTAAGAGTGATCTAAGGTTTATGATACAAATTCTGGTGCCCGCTGATATTTTAATAAACTCAAGGATAAATTGGTAAGCCTTATGTGCTAAAGAATTTTTTTTAAGGAATTCTGGTAGCATTTCAGTCTCTTGGTGGAGGCTACTAGGCATCTCTTCTTCGCAGTCCTAGGAAGAGTTAAGTCCTAAACTCAATCTCTTGCCTGTTGCTCCAAAAACACTGCAGTACCATGAGTGACAGTGTTAATTGTTATCTGTACCTTGACAAACTGGAATGCCTACAGTTTACCTGGCACTGAGCTGGGTGCTGGGGCTCTCAAAACAAGAAATGGTACCAGCTTAAAGAAGTTAGCATCTGGCAAGGTAAATATATTTGTGAAAGGGAAGGGAGAATGAAGAAACAGAATACTGCGACTCATGGAGGTGGAAGCTTAAGTTCATTCCTTTCTATCATGTATCAGGCATTAGGAGTAAAAATAAAGTTCTGTCTAGCCCACCTGCATAGCACCTTGATAGACAGGAATCTTCTCCAGGCAAAATCCTGGTAACTACTACTTTTTGCTTCTTGTTAGCATTTGTGGCATTAATAGTGGATGGGCTTTCAAAGAGTAAAAAGCTTCTTGGCAGGAGCCTTCTTCAAATTCTAAAGTCTGAATAGCACTAAATAGCACCATGAAAAACTTTCTCACAGAACTGCGTATCTAGATGCTTCTCCAGTAAATTCTAGCAGTCATGTAAGTAAGAAATAGCACCTATCTAACAAAACACTCTTTCAGAAGGAGAAACTGGACTTCCTAATTCATTTAATGAAAATAATACTGATCCATAGACCTGACTGGAATGCAAAAGTAGAAAATCAAGAAACACCTGGGGTAAAAGGCAAATTTGGCTTTGGAGTAATGGAATGAAGCAGGGCAAAGGCTAATAAAGTTTTGCCAAGAGAACACACTGGTCATAGCAAACACCCTCTTCCAACAACACAAGAGAAGACTCTACACATGGACATCACCAGATGGTCAACAGTGAAATCAGATTGATTATATTCTTTGCAACCAAAGATGGAGAAGCTCTATACAGTCACCAAAAACAAGAGCAGGAGCTGACCTTGGCTCATATCATGAACTCCTTATTGCCAAATTCAGACTTAAATTTAAGAAAGTAGGGAAAACCACTAGACCATTCACGTGTGACCTAAATCAAATCCCTTATGATTATACAGTGGAAGTGAGAAATAGATTTAAGGGACTAGATCTGATAGAGTGCCTGATGAACTCTGAATAGAGGTTCGTAATATAGTACAGGACACAGGTATCAACACCATCCCCATGGAAAAGAAATGCAAAAAAGCAAAATGGCTGTCTGAGGAGGCCTTACAAATAGCTGTGAAAAGAGAGAAGTGAAAGCAAAGGAGAAAAGGAAAGAAATAACCATCTGAATACAGAATTCCAAAGAATAGCAAGGAGAGATAAGAAAGCCTTCCTCAGCAATCAATGCCAAGAAATAGAGGAAAACAATAGAATGGGAAAGACTAGAGATCTCTTCAAGAAAATTAGAGATACCAAGGGAACATTTCAGGCAAAGATGGGCTCCATAAAGGACAGAAATGGTCTGGACCTAACAGAAGCAGAAGATATTAAGAAGAGGTGGCAAGAAGACACAGAACTGTACATAAAAGAGCTTCAAGACCAAGATAATCACGATGGTGTGATCACTCACCTAGAGCCAGACATCCTGGAATGTGAAGTGAAGTGGGCCTTAGAAAGAATCACTACGAACAAAGCTAGTGGAAGTGATGGAATTCCAGTGCAGCTATTTCAAATCCTGAAAGATGGTGCTGTGAAAGTGCTGCACTCAATATGCCAGCACATTTGGAAAACTCAGCAGTGGCCACAGGACTGGAAAAGGTCAGTTTTCGTTCCAATCCCAAAGAAAGGCAATGCCAAAGAATGCTCAAGCTACTGCACAATTGTACTCATGTCACATGCTAGTAAAGTAATGCTCAAAATTATCCAAGCCAGGCTTCAGCAATAAGTGAACCGTGAAATTCCAGATGTTCAAGCTGGTTTTAGAAAAGGCAGAGGAACCAGAGATCAAATTGCCAGCATCTGCTGGATCATTGAAAAAGCAAGAGAATTCCAGAAAAACATCTATTTCTGCTTTAGTGACTATGCCAAAGCCTTTGACTGTGTGGATCACAATAAACTGTGGAAAACTCTGAAAGAGATGGGAATAGCAGACTACCTGACCGGCCTCTTGAGAAACCTATATGCAGGTCACGAAGCAACAGTTAGAACTGGACATGGAACAACAGACTGGTTTCAAATAAGAAAAGGAGTACGTCAAGGCTGTGTATTGTCACCCTGCTTATTTAACTTATATGCAGAGTACATCATGAGAAATGCTGGGCTGGATGAAGCACAAGTGGAATCAAGATTGCCGGGAGAAATATCAATAACCTCAGATATGCAGATGACACCACCCTAATGGCAGAAAGTGAAAAGGAACTACAAAGCCTCTTGATGAAAGTGAAAGAGGAGAGTGAAAAAGTTGGCTTAAAGCTCAACATTCAGAAAACGAAGATCATGGCATCTGGTCCCATCATTTCATGGGAAATAGATGTGGAAACAGTGTCAGACTTTATTTTTCTGGGCTCCAAAATCACTGCAGATGGTGACTGAAGCCATGAAATTAAAAGACCCTTACTCCTTGGAAGAAAAGTTAAATAAAAAAAGTTAGATACCAACCTAGATACCATATTCAAAAGCAGAGACATTACTTTGCCAACAAAGGTCCATCTAGTCAAGGCTATGGTTTTTCCAGTGGTCATGTATGGATGTGAGAGTTGGACTGTGAAGAAAGCTGAGTGCCAAAGAATTGATGCTTTTGAACTGTGGTGTTGGAGAAGACTCTTGAGAGTCCCTTGGACTGCAAGGAGATCCAACCAGACCATTCTAAAGGAGATCAGCCCTGGGATTTCTTTGAAAGGAATGATGCTAAAGCTGAAACTCCAATACTTTGGCCACCTCATGTGAAGAGGTGACTCATTGGAAAAGACCCTGATGCTGGGAGGGATTGGGGGCAGGAGGAGAAGGGGATGACAGAGGATGAGATGGCTGGATGGCATCACTGACTCCATGAACATGAGTTTGAGTGAACTCCGGGAGTTGGAGATGGACAAGGAGGCCTGGCGTGCTACGATTCATGGGGTCACAAAGAGTTGGACATGACTGAGCGACTGAACTGAACTGAACTAATAGACCTGACACTGGCCCTGTTAGAATTCCATCAAAATTTGAAGTGGACAGGCTGATTTTAAAATATGTTTGGAGACGCGTATGACCTAGAAGATAGCGGTGAACTTGTTAGAACAAAACTGGTAGACTTGAACTTCTTGATTTCAAAACTGAATGCTGCAATAATCAGAACTGTGGTTTGGCAAAAGGAAAGCCCTGTGTACGTGTTCAAGTGATCTACCGTGCCAAGGCAGTTAGAGGAGAAAGGACGTCTTCAACAAATAATGCTGAAACAACTCTATGTCTCACTAGAGAATAAACTTAAACTTTTACCTTACACAAAACAAAAATTAACTTTAAAATAAATGGATATAAATGCAAAAGCTAAAACTATTAAACTTCTAAAACAAAATCTTCACAACCTTTGAGTAAGTAAAGATTTCTTAGAATACAAAGTACACAAACCATAAAAGGGGAAAAAAAGCTGATCAGCTGGACTGTTAAAAATACATGCTCTTTGAACATGGTTAGGAAAATGAAAAAACAAGCTGAAGATGGGGGGTCAGAAACTCACAATAAATTTATCAAGTAAAGGCCTTGTATTCAGAATATGTAAAGATTTCATGCAACTCAATATTATGACAACCCATTTGAAAACCCCTTTCTGTACTGAATACAAGGCCTTTACTGGATAAATTTATTTACATTAGGCATTGTGTATATATACACAATGAGCACATGAGAAGTTGCTGAATATCATTAGTCATCAAGATGCAAATGAAAACTGATACCACCACACGCCTGCTAGAATGATTAAAAGACTGACATTACCCCAAGAATGCAAGGGTGGTTCAGCCTAAGAAAATCAATGTAATTCATCACATTGATAGGATAACGAAAAAGAACTTCATGATTATCCCAACTGATGCAGAAAAAACATTTGACAAAATTCAACATTCTTTAAGGAAATTAAGACAGCAATTTCATTTGCAATGGAATCTGAAAGAATAAAATACCTAGGAATAAATTTAACCAAGAAAGAGAAAATTGTACATTGAAAACTACAAAACATTATTAAAGAAATGAAATAATATCTATATAAATGGAAAGGTATCATTGGTGAATGGGGAGATAATATTATTAAGTTAATAATACCTAAAGTGATCTACAGATTGAATGTAGTCCCTATTTTGAGCCTATTTTGCCAAAGTAAAAAGCCAATTATAAAATTTATATGGCACTGCGAGGGGGCCCAAAAAGCCAAAACAGTCTTGAAAAAAGAGACAAAGTTGGAGGACTCACATTTCCCGATTTCAAAACTCACTGCAAAACTTCAGTAACCAAAACAGTGTGGTGCTGGCATAAAGATAGACCTATAGACTAATGGGGGCCTCCCTCGTGGCTCAGCTGGTAAAGAAGCCACCTGCAATGAGGGAGACCTGGGTTTGATCCCTGGGTTGGGAAGATCCCCGGGAGAAGGGAAAGGCTACCCACTCCAGTATTCTGGCCTAGAGAATTCAATGGACTGTATAGTTCATGGGGTTGCAAAGAGTCGGACACAAATGAGTGACCTTCACATACTCACTCACTCACTCACTCATAGACCAATGGAATAGAATTAAGAATCCAGAAACAAGCCTGTACCTCTTTGCCCAGTTAATTTATGATGAGGGCATCAGGTTCATTCAGTGAGGAAAGAAATAGTTCCAGGACACCTGGATTTCCACACCCAAAAGAAAGAAATTGAACCCCTGCCTCACAACATATACAAAAATCATCCCAAAATGGATCGATAATCTAAATATGAGCTAAACCCACAAAACTCTTAGGGGTGTATACAGCATAAGGTACATCTCCATGACGATGAATTTGGGAATGGATTCTTAGGTATGACACCAAAAGTACAAGCTACAAAAGAGAAAACAGGTAAATAGGACTTCCTCAAAAAATACGTTTTTCAATTTGTGCATCAAAGGAAATTATCAAGATAATGAAAAGACACCCCACAGAAAGGGAAGACATATGTACAGTTCAGATATCTGGTAAAGGTTAAATATCCAGAATATAGAAAGGTCATTGACAGTTCAACAAAAAGACAAGCAACCCAATTTTAAAATGGGCAAGAGACTTGAATACACATTTCTCCAAAGAAGATCTACAAATGATCAATAAATACATGAAAAGATGCTCAACATCACTGATCATCAGGGAAATGCAAATCAAAGCCACAAGATGAATGAAATGGTACATACACGGCATGGACAAACCTCAGAAACATGTCGTGAAATAAGCCAGACGCAAGAACAGATAGTGTGATTTGACTTAAATATCTGTAATAGACAGGTTCAAAGAGGCAGGAAGTAGAACAATGGTTAACGGGCTGAAGGAAGAGGGAAAGGAAAGTTATGGGTCTAAATGTAAAAGCTAAAACTTAAATGTTTCTGTTTGGAGGATAAAAAAAATTTTTTTAAGGTACTGGTGGCGATGGCGTCACAACTTTGCAAATATACTTATTGCCGCTGAATTGTACACTTAAAAATAGTTAAAATGGCAAATTTTATGTGACACAAATTTTACCACACATGCATGTGTGCACACTTGCTGCCAAGTGTTGGTGAGGATGTGAACCAACCAAATTCACATACACAACTAGGGAGAATATGAAACAGTACCAACCATTTGGAAAACAGCTTGGCAGTTTCTTATAAAGTTAAGTACAGATCTCTGCATGACTCAGCAACTCCACACCTAGGTTCTTACCTAAGAGAGATAAAATGGACAAAAGTCCATAGCAGCCGTAATAGCCAAAACATGGAAACACCCCGTAGTTCATCACTAACACAATAGAATATTATTCAGCAATAAAAAAGAACAAACTATGGATACATAAACAAACATGGTTGAGTCTCTAACTATTCTGAGTTAAAGAAGCCAGGAAGAAAAGACTATATATTGTATGTTTCTGGTTATATAAAATTTTAGAAAGTGCAAACTAACCCCATAGTGACAGAAACAGATCCTTGAGGGGCAAAGGATAGTGGGAAGATGGATTATAAAGGTCACAGGGCAACTTCTGAAATTGATAGAAATGTACCTTGATTGTGGTCATAGTTTCATGGATTTCTACATCTTTCAAAATGCATTGTACACTTTACATAGATGCAGTTATGTGCATAAATTATACCTCAATAAAACTGTTATTAAAAAAGAAGTTCAGTTTGTAGCTTCACAGTATCTCAAGGTATCATGAGTGGTAAGGGAATCATTGCTATTAGAATACTTTATTCCCTTTCACTGTTGTTGCTTATTTGGGCTACACAAAAATTTTAGTGACTTCCAGGTACCACCCCTTGTTTGTACAAGACCTAACTACTACACAACTGGCTACTTAGAAAGTGTCACAATAAGGTCCTTAGTTCGAAATGCCTTGATTTCAGTCCTAAGTCTGTTCACAGCTTTTGGATCTCTCTGGCTCTTTCAGAAATGTTGGGATAGTGATTTTTTTTCTGTGCTTAAAAAATGCATAGAAAAAAGACTATGCTTTTTTTTTTTTTCTACTTGATACAGCAGTCCAAATTTCAAACCCAATCTAATTATAGGTATTCTGTAAGGACAACCTGATCTCCCTCTGGCTGGAATACATTGATCAAGAGTGAGGTTTTGTGATTGTATTGCTTTTCTTAATTGCCTCGGATCAAGGGTCAGGAAGAAGATATGCACTTAGGGAACAGAGAAGGCTCATATCATTCATCAGAATGATGACAGCCCATAAATGGCTGGTTGTTATTTTCCAAGTACAAGATTGGGGGGTTGACAAGATCTGCACAAACTAAACAAGGAAGAAAAAAAAAAAATCCTTGCCTAAGCTTCTGGTCCAGACAGGAACTTAGGCTAAAAGTAACTATAAATATAGGCAGTCTGCTTTTTCTTTAATTTCATTTTTTCTTGATTGAAAAAACTAAATTATGTAGATAGGAATAGTAGTTCAGCCTTCACTAGAGAGGAGATTAGGATATAGGATAGTTTAGTGGTAAATAAAAGGCAAAGAAGGAAGGCAGTCCCCACAGTTGGAATCTGGATGATGAATGAGATCACAGGAACTAGCTGTTTAGTCAGCTTCGCCTTCTATATATTTCTTTTTTTTTTTTTTAAGGTATTTTATTTATTTATTTGGCTGTGCCAGGTCTTGGTCCCAGCACACAGGATCTGTGATCTTTAGTTCTGGCATGTTAGATCTACTTTCCTGACCAGGGAAACCCAAAGGCCCCTGCACTGGAAGTGTAGCATTTAGCCACCGCACCACCAGGGAAGTGCCCCTTCTTCTCTGTATTTCTAACGTAACTTCATGATCTTTTGAATAACCAAAGTTTTCTATTTGCCATCATGGAGGAAGGACCACTTGGAAGTCTGTATTTGGTGGATAAATGCAATGGTGGCATCAGGGTCGGCGGAGGTTCTTTGAAGCTGTGCGTGAGGATAAGAGGTGGAAATCCACTCAGAGACTTGAAGTGCCCACTGTGCCCAAAGCCCCTTTGGAGGAAGAGACTGCCAGGTGGTCCCTTCCCAACAAAGTGCTAAGTGCTGTGTCCCATCATCCTGAAACTCAGGCCGCAGTTCTTTAGATCTGGGGCTTGGTGCCCCAGCCTGATGCATTCCTTCAAGCCTGAACATGAGGAAGGATAGTGATTCGGACACATGTCTAGTCTCCAAAACAACATCGAATTGGGAGTTTCAGTTAATAGTATCTGCCTGAGCAGATCCTCTCTCAGGTCCTTAGAATTTGGGGTCCAGACTTTGCATCCAGCCCTGGCAAATAGGAAGGAGGAGAAGTGGAGCAGACATCAGAGAAACCACATAGGCCGCAGTCCCCCAAACAACGGAGCCTCCAGAGCAGAGAGCAGAAACGTCTGGAATCACTAAGATCCATCTCCCAAACAATGCTCCATTTCCAGAAGCCCTGGCACTTGGTGACCTTGGAAAGTGTCTCTTCCCTGCAAATGAAGAGGAAAAACTAGCTATGCAACAGCTCTTGTATGTAAGTATTGCCTGGCTCTTTAAAACCATGTTCCTTTAGAGTTATCAGGCGGGCATTGTTGTGTCAGAAATGAAGCTGGAATCCAAGGAGTTCCAGTGACTTCCTTAAGGTCAAAATCAAGAGAATAAGTCAAAGACTCTCCACTTATGAACATGAAGTTGGAAATATCTACAGAGCCTTTCTCCTGGGGGTGCCACTGCATCCTCCTCCTACTGTTTTTTATTACCTACAACTTTGTACCCTAGATCACTATCACTATTGTACCCTAGATCACGATTCCTCTGGGTCTTTGCTGTTGTTCAGTTGCTCAGTCATGTCTGACTCTTTTGTGACCCCATGGACTGTAGCCCGCCAGGCTCCTCTGTCCATGGGATTTCCCAGGCAAGAATACTAGAGTGGGTTAGAGTGGGTTTCCTTCTCCAGGGGATCTTCCTGACTCAGGGATTGAACCTGTGACTCCTGCATTGGCAGGCAGATTCTTTACTACTGAGCCACCAGGGAAGTCCACTCTGGGTCTTCAGTTCAGTTCAGTTCAGTCGCTCAGTCGTGTCCAGCTCTTTGCGACCCCATGAATCACAGCACGCCAGGCCTCCCTGACCATCACCAACTCCCAGAGTTCACTCAAACTCATGTCCATCGAGTCGGTGATGCCATCCAGCCATCTCATCCTCTGTCATCCCCTTCTCCTCCTGCCCCCAATCCCTCCCAGCATCAGAGTCTTTTCCAATGAGTCAACTCTTCGCATGAGATGGCCAAAGTACTGGAGTTTCAGCTTTAGCATCAGTCCTCCCAAAGAACACCCAGGGCTGATCTCCTTTAGAATGGCCTGGTTGGATCTCCTTGCAGTCCAAGGGACTCTCAAGAGTCTTCTCCAACACCATAGTCAAAAGCATCAATTCTTCAGTGCTCAGCTTTCTTCACAGTCCAACTCTCACATCCATACATGACCACTGGAAAACCATAGCCTTGACTAGACGGACCTTAGTCGGCAAAGTAATGTCTCTGCTTTTCAATATGCTATCTAGGTTGGTCATAACTTTCCTTCTGGGTCTTACATGTGGGAAAAAAACAGCAGAGGCATTTACTATATACTGCAGGCCACAGGCATGGGTAAGTTGGTGTGCAGGTCTTGTGTAATGGACTCTAGGGGACCCTACTGAGAAGGCAGAGGTTTTCCTGGCAGACAATCTAAACATAGCCTAGGGATGCCAGATAAAATACAGGATGCCGGTTATCGCATGAGACAAATTTGTACGACACAATTGTTTGTTGTTTATCTGAAATTCAAATTTAACTGGGCATCCTATATTTTTGTTTACTAAATGAAGGCAACCCCTTTCGGTGCCACAGCATAGCACAGACACCGAGGACGAGAGGGAGGGGCTCACGAGAGCCAGAGAAGCAGAGTGGCTTAGGCGCGAGGAGCTCTGGGGAGCAGCGTTCAGCCCCCCTTTCTGGATTCCCTCAGTACCTGCCATGTCTTGGTGTATAAACAGAAGACAGCACATCAACTCAGTGATTAAAATCAACGTTTGTCTACAAAAGGGTAGAAAGTGGCCAGAATGTGTTGGTCAAAAAGATCCCCTGGAGAAGGAAATGGCAACCCACTCCAGTATTCTTGCCTGGAAAACCCCATGGACCGAGGAGCCTGGTGGGCTACAGTCTGTGGGGCTGCAAACAAGCCGGACACAACTGAGCACGCACACACAAGTAGTACTCAAAACTTAGTCTTAGTTTAAAGTGCTTTCAGTCTAACACAGAAATGAGAATTTAATCAGAGCTTAGAATGTGATGCAAAAAAAGTAATGTAGTACTTTACCTGAGGCGAAAAACCTTCCGAATGTGGATCTGTGTGATGTTTGTCCTACGGTGCTCGTGACTGTCAACAATCTGAATTCACGGAATTGTGTTTGACTCCTGGTTTTCAGATGGCACCGCCCAATAACGACAGAAGACAAGATGGTTGGATGGCATCACCAACTCAGTGGACATGAGTTTGAGCAAGCTCCGGGAGACAGTGAAGGACAGGGAAGCCTGGTGTGCTGCCTTGGGGTCACAAAGAGTCAGACACGATTGAGTGACTGAACAACAGCAATAACACAAATAGAAGATATCGTCTCTACTGCTCCTTTTGTTTAACTCCTAGGTCATCTAGTTTTTCTTGAGCCCTTGTTGCAGATATATGAGTGGGGTGGTTGTACCTAGCCAAAACTAAATTATTCATTTCCTCCTCTAATGACAAAAGATGGCTTTTCCATTTGGTGTATCCATAGGCTTAGCTTTCGGCTGCCACCACTCTTCACCAACAACTACATTTTAGCCCCTCTACCTTTTTGTCTTCACTCAGTGAAACAAGATTCTCAGGATGAGAGCTTTGGTCTTTTCAGTCTGACCTTCTCTCAGGACAGCAAACTCCATTTTCTGTTTAAAATGATTACTCATAAATAGAAGTACATTAGCGGTGGCCAAAATCCATCTGGTCGCTTCCCTTCTGTGCAGAGTGATGAATTGGCAAAAGGACAGGAAGGGGAGGGTGGGGGAGCAGGCGAGGCCGGGCCCTGCAGAGCCACAGTCTGTGCACAGATGCTACGCTCCTGGTGCGGCCTGGGAAGCACCCTCCCCAGAGCTTGCTGGCTACAGCAGATATAGGACAGAGTAAATGCCATGTCTGCCTACCCGTCTGCAAAGCGGCCTTGATTTGACAGAGGAAAAAACAGTAAGAAGGGAGGGGAAAACAATGAAAGATAAACAGGATTTCAGAAATCATGCATTTTGAGCATGTGTGTATGTGTGTTTCCCCTGTCTGTTTAGTTACTATTCAGTCTAGCAAGGCATAAACACTTAAGAGATCAATCATTTAAATAACAATAAATTCATATGGCTAACATTGAAATTTTGTAGGTCTTCATTGCAGCCATGAAATTAAAAGACGCTTACTCCTTGGAAGGAAAGTTATGACCAACCTAGATAGCATATTCAAAAGCAGAGACATTACTTTGCCAACAAAGGTCCATCTAGTCAAGGCTATGGTTTTTCCAGTAGTCATGTATGGATGTGAGAGTTGGACTGTGAAGAAGGCTGAGCACCGAAGAATCGATGCTTTTGAACTGTGGTGTTGGAGAAGACTCTTGAGAGTCCCTTAGACTGCAAGGAGATCCAACCAGTCCATTCTAAAGGAGATCAGTCCTGGGTGTTCTTTGGAAGGAATGATGCTAAAGCTGAAACTCCAGTACTTTGGCCACCTCATGCAAAGAGTTGACTCACTGGAAAAGACTCTGATGCTGGGAGGGATTGGGGGCAGGAGGAGAAGGGGACGACAGAGGATGAGATGGCTGGATGGCATCACTGACTCGATGCACGTGAGTCTGAGTGAACTCTGGGAGTTGGTGATGGACAGGGAGGCCTGGCGTGCTGCAATTCCTGGGGTCACAAAGAGTCGGACACAACTGAGCGACTGAACTGAACTGAACATTGAAACGGTAAAAAACAAAAATCCCAAATGCAAGCCTGAATGAGGACAGAGTGGGAAGAGATGAGAGGCGAAAAAGTGAAAGTGAAAGTCACTGAGTCTTGTCCCACTCTTTGTGACCCCATGGACTGGGTCAGATTGGTGTACCCACCAAACATTCCTCCTTGTAATCATGTAAAGACAAGAGCTGATGTCTCAGAAAGGCATCTGGAAATTGAAAACTGGGGTCATTAAATTCAGATGACCCCCTGAATTCTCCAGGCCAGAATACTGGAGTGGGTAACCTTTCCCTTCTCCAGGGGATCTTTCCAACTCAGGGATCAAACCCAGGTCTCCCACATTGCAGCTGGATTCTTTACCAGCTAAGCCATAAGGGAAGCCCAAGAATACTGGAGTGGGTAGCCTATGCCTTCTCCAGGGGACCTTCCCAACCTGGGAATCGAACTGGGGTCTCCTGCATTGCAGGCAGATCCTTTACCAACTGAGCCACCAGGGAAGCCCTGAGATGAGAGGTACCTGTCTGCAAAAGCCTTTGTTCAGAAGGTGCTCACACAGCCAACAGACCTCTGCCCAGTGCCTGTGTTTCCCTCCCCCAGAGGCCCAGAGACAGTGTCCCTGGGGAAACTTCCACAGCAACCTTTCTATGACCTCACATTCTGTGTGTTGTCTTAGCTACAAGGTGGAAAGTGCAGTCAGCCACTGCATTCTTTCTTGGGCTACTTATGGGTTAGGACCCTCCCAACCTCACCCTTTCCTCCTTAAATATTCTAGCTCCTATTTCTAATAGTATTGTTTTCCCCTACTTTGTCACCTATAGGTTTTTTTGTTTTTGTTTTTGTTTTTTTTTCGTTCTTCTGTGAAATACTCTGGTAAAAATGAAAAGAAAAGTTTTACTATTCCCATTAAGGGTAAACTGAGAGAAGTGAGAAGCCTCAGAAGACCTCAAAAGGAGAGAAGCCCAGTTTTCAATTTCCAGATGCCTTTCTGAGACATCAGCTCTTGTCTTTACATGATTACAAGGAGGAATGTTTAGTGGGTACACCAATCTAAGCCTGAAGACCTCATGAAAACACATGGACCGCTGGAGAAGGGGATGGAAGTGGGGGCTGGGAAGGGCACAAAGCCTGTCTTCAGTAGCTGTTAATGCATGTCCTCAGTCAGTTAAACCAATGAGGAGTCAGGCACTGGGAAGAAAACCTTTTGCTTTCTTCGGTAATGTTTCTAAATCTACAGATGGGGACAAGGAGGTGAGGTGCATTATTTCTCATATTTTCTAGTAAGTTTCAAAGAGAATTACTGACATGCCATTTTAATGCCTGTCATCTTTTCTGCAACACTGATCATTGGGGGCAAGCTGGGCCCTTGCCCTTGAAACAAGTGCAGCGTTGGTGGCTTGGAGACAGCCCTGCTTACACCTTGGGGAGGCTGGCAGCATGGCAGGCGAGGATTCAGCAGCACCCCTCTAGGGTGGGGAGGGATTAGCACCCAGACAGATTCCAGAGTGGACCCTATGCTGGAGACATGGAGCATTGGGGACAAGAGGTTTGAAACAGGCAACACCAGTTCTCAGAGGCACAGAGGTAAACATGGCTTACACCCGGAGAACTCCCTGCCAATCAGAGCATGACTCCTCTCTCCTCTCCACCAGTCAAGGGTTTGCAAGTGGCAGGCTCCCCTACCAATCAGAGCCAGGCCCTCATCTCCTCATCTTTCCTCCAATCAGGGCTTCCACCCTCCCCCTTGCCCACCAATTCCCCTGCCAAGCAGAGCCAACCTTCCAACTCTTATCTACCAATCAAGACTGCAGACAGAAAGAAAGCGTTTTTCATCAGAGCCCATGGGAATTAGCTTCGACCTGTAGACTGATGGTGACTCTGCATAAATGCTTTAAGTCCAGGTCTTTGTTGCTCTGTTCCTATGATTACAGGAAAGGAGAAGAGCAAAGAGAAGGGAGGGCAGGGCGAGGCAGGGGTTTTAGAATTTAATAGGATTGTTTTATCTTCTTTAAAGACCCCTATGTGTGTCTTGAAAACAAAGTGCAGGGTGGTAGACTGAAACAGGTAGAGACCACCCCTCCCTGCTTTGCACATGCTCAGAAGGCCCAGGATTCTGTGGGCATGGTCCCACTCTGCACCACATGCTCAGCTCTCTTTTTCCCCTTATTTCCTCCTTCCAGTCATTTGGGTTGATTCTGTTTGGGAGTGTTTGCTTTGGCTCCTCTCCTATTTCTGCAGGAACACTGTCTTTCACACTGGGCAGTAAGAGTCTGAATCATCACAGGAATAAATCGAAAGCATATCACTTTCACACAAATGTTCCCAGGACTTCTGACACTGCAGACAAAGAAAATGTTTTCCTAATTCATGAAATGGAACTTATTGCCCTTTGCAATACAGATCTCTGATTAAAGAAATCAGTCTAGCACAGTCCCTCCAGTCACTGCCTAATAAAATTCTTGTGCAAGTGAAGTTTTATTTGGGAGGCATTTGGTGAGGATGAGGGAAGAACCAGGTACAGGTTACAAAATTTAAATTTTTTTAAATTTTATTCTCAGAAAACCAGTCTCACGGGTCCTTTGGATCTGGGCAGGCAGAGATTTTTAAAAAAAATTAAGGTTTCAGTGGACAGTCATTAGGACTTCCCTAGTGGCTCAGCAGTAAGGAATCCACCCGCAATGCAGGAGCTGCAGGAGATGAGGGTTCGATTCCCTGGGTGGGGAAGATCCCTTGGAGGGCATGCAACCCAGTCCAGTATTCTTGCCTGGAAAATCCCCATGAACAGAGGAGACTGGTGGGCTTCAGTTCATAGGGTTGCAAAGAGTCAGACACGACCGAAGTGACTTGGCATGCATGCACAGACAGTCATTAAAAGTCAGTAGTGGTATGTGCTTCCATACAAATGTCCTTTGTAAACCCAGGCTTCTGTGGTAAACACAGTGGTGTGCTTCCAGAGCCCGCCCAGACTTGTTGCTTCAGCTGCTGGGGTGCTATGCTGAGATTACTTGGTGACCCAGCTCCAGTTCTAGTTGGGCTATAAAGAGTCCTAGAGATAGCTGCTCAGGGAAGCTCTATGAGTGAGTTTGTTTCATAAACTCCATGGCAGGCTCACATTGTTCATCCTCAGAAAAGAGATTCCACAGGCTAGGCCTTGACTGAGAGGCTGCTCTTCCGCACACAGCTCTCTTCTGCATCAGGAATGCCCTCAGCTTCCAAGAGCTGCCTCTCAAGGTCACAGCCCCACCCAGGGGGCCACATCCAATGATGAGTCAAAGCCAGAGACCCTTGTGGGTTCTGCAAGACTGTGGTTGGGGCTGTACTCAGGGCCACGTCTCCCTCTGCCCACTCCTGCTTTGGCCCCCTCTCTTCCACAGGTGTTGATCTTGAGGATGCTCCTTTATAAACATCCCGCTCCCTAAACTCCACTTCAGAGTCTGCATCCCAGGGAACCCAGCCTGCAAAGAAATTGTGCCAGTTCTCCGCTCTGTGCTGGTTATAGCACACTTGCAGAGCTGCCTTCAGTATGGACAAAGATTTTGTTCCATCCGCAAAGCTCACTGTGAGTCAAAGCTGCCTAAAATGAAATAAGCATCTTGTGAAGGTGAGGAGATCTTCAAAGAGGACCTGTTCAAAGGAAAACACTGTTAGAAAGATGAGGGGCATGTGAAGTGGTGAAAGCAAGACTCGTAAGGGTGGATGGACTGGATGGCCTCCAGGTTTTTTCCCACATCAAGACCCTAAGATCTGTATTAGTTTGTTAGGGCTGCCATAACCAGGTACCAGAGACGGTGTGGCTTAAACAACAGAAATTTATTTCCTCACCATTCTGGAGGCTAGAAGTCCAAGATCAAAGTGTTAGCAAGTTTATTTCTCCTGAGGCCTCTCTCCTTAGGTTAGCTGAAGACTGCTTTCTCCCTGTCTTCAGATAGTCTTCCTTCTGTCTGTTTTTTTAAAATTTTTATTTATTTAGGCCACATGGCATGTGGGATCTTAGTTCCCTCACCAGGAATCAAACTTGTGCTGCCTACAGTGGAAAGTGAAAGTGAGAGTCACTCATTCGTGTCCGACTCTTTGCAACCCCATGGACTATACCTAAATTCAAGACCCAGCTTTTCTACATACAGAGTACAAGACCTTGGCCACATAACATAACCACTATAACTCTACTTCTTCAAAGTGAAAGTGAAAGTCACTCAGTCATGTCTAACTCTTTGTGACCCCATAGACTATACAGTCCATGGAATTCTCCAGGCCAGAATACTGGAGTGGGTAACCTTTCCCTTCTCCAGGGGATCTTCCCAACCCAGGGATCGAACTCAGGTCTCCCACATTGCAGGAAGATTCTGCAGTGGAAATGAGTGTTAATCACAGGACTGCCAAGGATGTCCCTGGTTTCCCCCCGCCCCCACAATAGTATAACATGTTAATAGTTTTCACAATCAATAGCCAGACCAAAAAAAAATAAAAGATAATTACAATTGCAAGCCATAATGGGAACATGACTAACTTAACAATATAAAATGATTACATACAATTTGAGGGAGTCAAGCAGAGAGAGGTGGTAAGTGGAAGTGCATATATGCACACTTTTTATTTACGTGCTTTTAATTTTTGGCCACACCTTTTGGCGTGTGGGGTCTTAGTTCCCTGACCAGGGATTGAACCCACACCCCCTGTGTTGGAAGGCGGAATCTTGATCACTGGGTAAGTCCTTGTGTCTGTGTTTTCATCTCTTCTTCTTATAAAGACTTCAGTTATGATAGATTAGGGCCCACCCATATAACCTCATTTTACCTTTATTATCTCTTTAAAGGCCCTATTTCCAAATAGTCACATTCTGAGGTACAGGGGTTAGGACTTCAATATAAGGATTTCAGAAGGCCACAGTTCAGTCCATAACAAAATCCCGAGATTTTACTGTATTCTAGATCGATAGTACACTTCAGCACACATCCAGCCCAGTGTTGTAAAAGATCATATTCAGCAACAGAGCTCGCCAGGTTATGCTTGAAGGAGTAATTGTACAGCTACATAATTAAAGTTGCTAAACAAGAGCCAGTTGTAGCCTTTTTAAAAATACATGGCTTCTCTTTATTATAAGTTTTTTTGAAAATTACAGGAAATGGCTCCTTCCCTTAGAGAAATAAAGGATGCTTGATAGCTGTGAGTCATGCCACAATCTTAGCTTTTGAAAATGCTGTTGTTTTCTTATCTAGTAGCTATGAGTATCGTTATGTCCACACTACTTCATCCAGGAAATCTTAGCATTGGCCAGGCCAGCCAGTGTATTTACACCAATGTATGCAGACAAACATAGACTCTACACCCAAGGAGGGACAAGGGGAGTTTCTGGACATAAGAGGATCACTGGATTTTCTGCGGATAGTAATCTGAGTATAAAAAGAAAAAGGCTACTATGATGGCTTTGTCTCTTGCATTCACTTCCTATTCATTTATTCGCCCATTCAAACAATACTCATTGGGCTCTAACTGCATGGTAGGCATTGTGATAATTGATTTGGGAAAAATAACTTTGTAAAAAAAGCAAAATCCTACCTCCAAAAGAGGGAAGCTTTTGGTAAGACAAGCTGTACTGCGATGATGCTGATGCTATAAAGCCTGGGTTTTGTCATCACAAGGACTGGGCTCAAGGTCCAGCTCCACCTGGGTCAGCTGTGTGACCCTGGGCAAGTCACTCCACCTCTCTAAGCATCAATTTCTCATTTGTGTAATGAGCATAAGAATCACTCCTACATCAGCAGTTTCAATCTCCCGGTGGTAGGCTGGGAAGATTTTATCCCTCTTTTCCATAACTGCTCTCAGCATCCTCCAAAACCACCTTGAATCAGTATAAAATGTAAGTAAAAACAACATGTTTACTTGGCATTTTCTGCTTCCAGTTAGACCACAGCCCTTAAGTCCCTCATATATAGCTACCAGTTTGCCTCATATACTGTGAAAATTAAATGAGGCAATGCATGCAATATGCTTTCTCATGTAAAAGCCCAGTAAACATTAGCATTATTAAGGCATTTTGTGGTAAGTACTAGGAGTGTGTAGTGATTAGCTCATCCCAGTCCCTCCAGCCTCCAACCTTCATCTCAGGAACCCTCCTCCGTGCCAGACAAACCTACACAAGGATGTTCAAGTATGTTACTTGTAAATGATATAAGAATTCAGAGGGTAAAGGGTCACTTAATGTTTTTAAGAATGAGGACCGTTTCTGTGGAAGATGTAAGATTTAATCTGGTCCCTGAAGCATGGCAAATCAATTGGAAAGAATGACATCAACAAAGATGTATAGATGGGGGAGAATAAGGCACGTTCCTGTAATATGTGAGTGACCGTGTCAGATTGAGCTTTGCTGGGTGGGGTGGGAGTTTAGGCTAAGAGTAAAGACCAGAGCTAAAACTGAAAGTGTTTTTATAAGATAGGCTGAAGAGGTTGAGGTGGGTATTCTGTGGTTAGTGAGGAGCTGCTGCCTAGTGACAAGTCTTAAGCAGATAATTTAGATGATTAGAAATGCTTCAAGGAGGCGACTCAGGTAAGAGCCTTTGGTAACCACTGAGTGTATGGGCTGAATTCGAGCAAGGAGAGGTTAGGCGAAGGGTACCAGTAGCAAAGAAATTAATGAGTTTGTCCAGAGAAGAGAAGACGAAGGCCTGAGCTAAAGCAGTGGCCGTGAGACTGGCAAGAGGGCTGCAGATGGAGAAACCCACCAGGAAGATGTTCTTCTATGGGGCTTGGTGGACGGGAGGCGGTAGACAGAGAGCAAGAGGGGAAGAGGAGTCAAGTGTGCCATGGTCCCTTGAGCCACACACAAAAGTAGAAGAAATAAGGAAGAGGATCTTAGAGAAAGAGGGAGACTTTGATATCAAGGTTGTCGACAGGAGTTGATGAAGTGGGCAGACACCCAGAAGATATTCAGCAGACTTAGAAATTGTCCAGGTCTCAGGATTGAGTCTCTGGGTAGAGAGGTGAGCTGGGATCCATCCCTAGAGATGTCACCCCCAACTGGAGCAGAGAAGGAAACTATTGGTGGTAGAGGGAGACAGGTGTTTGTAGTCTGAGCAGGAAGGCTGAAGGTGTAGGAAGAGCCAGAGCCTAAGGAGAGGACACAGGTTTATGATCCATCCATCCATCCATCCATCCATCTGGATGTGGGGTGTATTAAAGTTTGCCCCCAAAGTCCAGAATCTCAAGCTCACTGAGAAAGGCTGCCAGTGAGGAATCCCAGAGCAGAAGGTTTAACTTTAGGGCTCCAGGCTGCAAGAGCTCCAGGCTCCAGAGCCTCAAGAGATTAAGAAAATAAATCAAAGGAACAAGAAGAATCAGGTCTGGAAAAGACTTTTTTGTATTAGAAAAGCTCTGAGACCAGAAGTCACATTGCAAGAGATTAAAAAAATAAATAGGTGGTGAAAATGTGGAAAAACTGGAGACAGAGAAAGTTGCTAGATTCAGTTCAGTTCAGTTCAGTTCAGTCGCTCAGTCGTGTCTGACTCTTTGCGACCCCAGGAATTGTAGCACACCAGGCCTCCCTGTCCATCACCAACTCCCGGAGTTCACCCAGACTCATGTCCATCGAGTCAGTGATGCCATCCAGCCATCTCATCCTCTGTCGTCCCCTTCTCCTCCTGCCCCCAATCCCCCCCAGCATCAGAGTCTTTTCCAATGAGTCAACTCTTTGCATGAGGTGGCCAAAGTACTGGAGCTTCAGCTTTAGCATCATTTCTTCCAAAGAAATCCCAGGATTGATCCCCTTCAGAATGGACTGGTTGGATCTCCTTGCAGTCCAAGGGACTCTCAAGAGTCTTCTCCAACACCACAGTTCAAAACCATCAATTCTTTGGCGCTCAGCCTTCTTCGTAGTCCAACTCTCACATCCATACATGACCACAGGAAAAACCATAGCCTTGACTAGATGGACCTTAGTCGGCAAAGTAATGTCTCTGCTTTTGAATAAGCTATTTAGGTTGATCATAACTTTCCTTCCAAGGAGTAAGTGTCTTTTAATTTCATGGCTGTAATCACCATCTGCAGTGACTTTGGAGCCCAAAAAAAATAAAGTCTGACACTGTTTCCCCAACTATTTCCCATGAAGTGATGGGACCAGATGCCATGATCTTCGTTTTCTGAATGTTGAGCTTTAAGCCAACTTTTTCACTCTCCTCTTTCACTTTCATCAAAAGGCTTTTTAGCTTCTCTTCACTTTCTGCCATAAGGGTGGTGTCATCTGCATATCTGAGGTTATTGAGATTTCTCCCGGCAATCTTGATTCCAGCTTGTGCTTCTTCCAGCCCAGCATTTCTCATGATGTACTCTGCATAGAAGTTAAATAAGCAGGGTGACAATATACAGCCTTGACGTACTCCTTTTCCTATTTGGAACCAGTCTGTTGTTCCATGTCCAGCTCTAACTGTTGCCTCCTGACCTGCATACAGATTTCTCAAGAGGCAGGTCAGGTGGTCTGGTATTCCCATCCCTCTCAGAATTTTCCACAGTTTATTTTGATCCACACAGTCAAAGGCTTTGGCATAGTCACTAAAGCAGAAATAGATGTTTTTCTGGAACTCTCTTGCTTTTTCGATGATCCAGTGGATGTTGACAGTTTGATCTCTGGTTCCTCTGCCTTTTCTCAAACCAGCTTGAACATCAGGAAGTTCATGGTTCATGCATTGCTGAAGCCTGGCTTGGAGAATTTTGAGCATTACTTTACTAGCGTGTGAGATGAGTGCATTTGTGAGGTAGTTTGAGCATTCTTTGGCATTGCCTTTCTCTGGGATTGGAATGAAAACTGACCTTTTCCAGTCCTATGGCCACTGCTGAGTTTTCCAAATGTGCTGGCATATTGAGTGCAGCACTTTCACAGCATCATCTTTCAGGATTTGAAATAGCAACTATTTAAAAAATTATAGTTGGTTTATAATGTTGTGTTAATTACTGCTGTCTACCAGAGTGACTCAGTTATTCACACACATTTATATGTTATTTTCCATATTCTTTTACCGTATAGCACAGGGAAAGCAATTACTTTCTAAAACCGCAAAACCCCAATGAGGGAGGGAATATCCCCAGCGGTGCTCAGAAAAAGCAAATACAGAGTTGGGAGAATACACATTTATGCAAATATTTTGGCTCATAATTTGAGAAAATGACAAATGCCTGAAAAATGTTGACATATGCCTTTAGTTATATTTCTATGAATTTATTCCCATAAATAATAAAGATGGCCACAGTTAAGCCAGCAGAAAACAGTAGACACTAGGAAGAGAGCCGGGTGGGCCCTCTGGCCTCCCCTACGCTGCCCCGCCGCCCCCTCGCCAGGTTGCCCTTGGCCCGCGCACCAGCCAACTCCGTTATGGCGCGCTGCAGCCCCTGCGTCATGATTAGTGATGAGGAGCCAGGTTATGACCTAGATCTATTTTGTGTACCTAACCATTATACTGAGGATTTGGAAAAGATGTTTATTCCTCATGGACTCATTCTGGACAGGACGGAAAAGCTGGCCGGAGATGTGATGGAGGATATGGGAGGCGACCACATCGTGGCCCTCTGTGTGCTCAAGGCAAGCTATACGTTCTTTATGGACCTGCTGGACTACATTAAAGTGCTGAACAGAAATAGTGATAGGTTCATTCCTATGACTGTAGATTTTATCAGACTAGGTTTTTTAAGAGCTACTGTAATGACCAGTCAACAGGTGCCATCACAGTCACTGGTGGAGATAATCGCTCAACTTTAGCTGGAAAGAATGTCTTGATTGTTGAAGATACAATTGACATGGGCAAAACAATGCAAATCTTGCTATCCTTGGTCCAGCAGCATAATCCAAAGATGGTTGAGGTTGCTGGCTTGCTGGTGAAAAAGACCCCTCGAAGCACTGGCTATAGACCAGATTTTGTTGGATTTGAAATTCCAGAAAAGTTTGTAATAGGGTATGCCCTTGACTGTAATGAACACTTCAGGGATTTGAGTCATGTTTGTATCATTAGTGAAACTAGAAAAGCAAAATACAAATCCGAAGCTGAGAGTTCAGGCTGAGTTTGGTAACATCTGGAGTGCCATGGAAATCATCAGTAAAATTACTAAATCTTCTAGTTCTGTGGCCAGCTGCTTAGCAGAGCTTATTGCATGTATTTTCTAAGAATTTTATCTGTTTTGTATTTTAGAAATGTCTGTTGCTGCATTCCTGAATTCTTTTATTTGCACTGTGAGCTTATAGACTGTCAGTTCCCTTTGAGGTGGTTTGTTGTTGGACTCATGAATGAAAAATCTCTTAAACCACACCACTATTGAATAAAAATATTGAAGTTGTATCTGTGAGAAGCATTTAAAGAGGAGGATATGTTCATTTTTAATTGATATTTTAATTTTTATATACTGATAAAGAATAGAAGTGATTGAATATTATTATACCATTGTGTGTTTAGAAAAGTGAGAACCAGTGTTTTATATCAGTGACAGTATCTAAAGGTGTTATTATATCAGATAAACTGTATGTCCTGGAATTATCTTTGTAGGTTTCAGTTCAGTTCAGTTCAGTTGCTCAGTCGTGTCTACCTCTTTGCGATCCCATGAATCGCAGCACTCCAGGCCTCCCTGTCCATAACCATCTCCAGGATTTCACTCAGACTCACGTCCATCGAGTCAGTGATGCCATCCAGCCATCGCATCCTCAGTCGTCCCCTTCTCCTCCTGCCCCCAATCCCTCCCAGCATCAGAGTCTTTTCCAATGAGTCAACTCTTTGCATGAGGTGGCCAAAGTACTGGAGCTTCAGCTTTAGCATCATTCCTTCCAAAGAAATCCCAGGATTGATCCCCTTCAGAATGGACTGGTTGGATCTCCTTGCAGTCCAAGGGACTCTCAAGAGTCTTCTCCAACATCACAGTTCAAAAGCATCAATTCTTCAGCACTCAGCCTTCTTCACAGTCCAACTCTCACATCCATACATGACCACAGGAAAAACCATAGCCTTGACTAGATGGACCTTAGTCGGCAAAGTAATGTCTCTGCTTTTGAATATACTATCTAGGTTGGTCATAACTTTTCTTCCAAGGAGTAAGCGTCTTTTAATTTCATGGCTGTAATCACCATCTGCAGTGATTTTGGAGCCCCCAAAAATAAAGTCTGACACTGTTTTCACTGTTTCCCCATCTATTTCCCATGAAGTGATGGGACCAGATGCCATGATCTTCGTTTTCTGAATGTTGAGCTTTAAGCCAACTTTTTCACTCTCCTCTTTCACTTTCATCAAGAGGCTTTTAGTTCCTCTTCACTTTCTGCCATTAGGGTGGTGTCATCTGCATATCTGAGGTTATTGATATTTCTCCCGGCAATCTTGATTCCGGCTTGTGTTTCTTCCAGTCCAGCGTTTCTCATGATGTACTCTGCATAGAAGTTAAATAAGCAGGGTGACAATATACAGCCTTGACGTACTCCTTTTCCTATTTGGAACCAGTCTGTTGTTCCATGTCCAGCTCTAACTGTTGCTTCGTGACCTGCATACAGATTTCTCAAGAGGCAAGTCAGGTGGTTTGCTATTCCCATCTCTTTCAGAATTTTCCACAGTTTATTGTGATCCACATAGTCAAAGGCTTTGGCATAGTCACTAAAGCAGAAATGGATGTTTTTCTGGAACTCTCTTGCTTTTTCCATGATCCAGCAGATGTTGGCAATTTGATCTCTGGTTCCTCTGCCTTTTCTCAAACCAGCTTGAACATCAGGAAGTTCATGGTTCACGTATTGCTGAAGCCTGGCTTGGAGAATTTTGAGCATTACTTTACCAGCATGTGAGATGAGTGCAACTGTGCGGTAGTTTGAGCATTCTTTGGCATTGCCTTTCTTTGGGATTGGAATGAAAACTGACCTTTTCCAGTCCTGTGGCCACTGCTGAGTTTTCCAAATTTGCTGGCATACTGAGTGCAGTACTTTCACAGCATCATCTTTCAGGATTTGAAATATCTCAACCGGAATTCCATCACCTCCGCTAGCTTTGTTCGTAGTGATGCTTTCTAAGGCCCACTTGACTTCACATTCCAAGATGTCTGGCTCTAGATTAGTGATCACATCATCATGATTATCTGGGTTGTGAAGATCTTTTTTGCGCAGTTCTTCCATGTATTCTTGCCACCTCTTCTTAATCTCTTCTGCTTCTGTTAGGTCTACACCATTTCTGTCCTTTATCGAGCCCATCTTTGCATGAAATGTTCCCTTGGTATCTCTAATTTTCTTGCAGAGATCTCTAGTCTTTCCCATTCTGTTCTTTTCCTCTATTTCTTTGCATTGATCGCTGAAGAAGGCTTTCTTATCTCTTCTTGCTATTCTTTGGAACTCTGCACTCAGATGCTTATATCTTTCCTTTTCTCCTTTGCTTTTTGCCTCTCTTCTTTTCTCAGCTATTTGTAAGGCCTCCCCAGACAGCCATTTTGCTTTTTTGCATTTCTTTTCCATGGGGATGGTCTTGATCCCTCTCTCCTGTACAATGTCACGAACCTCAGTCCATAGTTCATCAGGCACTCTATCTATCAGATCTAGGCCCTTAAATCTATTTCTCACTTCCACTGTATAATCATAAGGGATTTTATTTAGGTCATACCTGAATGGTCTAGCGGTTTTCCCTGCTTTCTTCAATTTGAGTCTGAATTTGGTAATAAGGAGTTCATGATCTGATCCACAATCAGCTCCTGGTCTTGTTTTTGTTGACTGTATAGAGCTTCTCCATCTTTGGCTGCAAAGGATATAATCAGTCTGATTTCGGTGTTGACCATCTGGTGATGTCCATGTGTAGAGTCTTCTCTTGTGTTGCTGGAAGAGGGTGTTTGTTATGACCAGTGCGTTTTATTGGCAAAACTCTACTAGTCTTTGCCCTGCTTCATTCCGCATTTCAAGGCCAAATTTGCCGGTTACTCCAGGTGTTCCTTGCCTTCCTACTTTTGCATTCCAGTCCCCTATAATGAAAAGGACATCTTTTTTGGGTGTTAGTTCTAAAAGGTCTTGTAGCTCTTCATAAAACCGTTCAACTTCAGCTTCTTCAGCGTTACTGTTTGGGGCATAGACTTGGATAACTGTGATATTGAATGGTTTGCCTTGGAGACGAACAGAGATCATTCTGTTGTTTTTGAGACTGCATCCAAGTACTGCATTTTGGACTTGTGTTGACCATGATGGCTACTCCATTTCTTCTAAGGGATTCCTGCCCGCAGTAGTAGATATAATGGTCATCTGAGTTAAATTCACCCATTCCAGTCCATTTTAGTTCGCTGATTCCTAGAATGTCGACGTTCACCCTTGCCATCTCCTGTTTGACCACTTCCAATTTGCCTTGATTCATGGATCTGACATTCCAGGTTCCTATGCAATATTGCTCTTTACAGCATCAGATCTTGTTTCTATCACCAGTCACATCCACAACTGGGTATTGTTTTTGCTTTGGTTCCATCCCTTCATTCTTTCTGGAGTTATTTCTCCACTGATCTCCAGCAGCATATTGGGCACCTAATGACCTGGGGAGTTCCCCTTTCGGTATGCTATCATTTTGCTTTTTCCTACTGTTCATGGGGTTCTCAAGGCAAGAACACTGAAGTGGCTTGCCATTCCCTTCTCCAGTGGACCACATTCTGTCAGGTTTCAGTAGTAATAACTATTCTCCTGTTTGTTCAGATTATTTCCAGTGAATCTTTGTCAAATGTTCCTTTTAAATACAGATCAATAAATGTAAAAAAACCTACCACTTTTTGATGGGCTTCCCTGGTGGCTCAGACAGTGAAGAATCTGCCTGCAGTGCAAGAGACGTGGGCTTGATCCCTGGGTCAGGAAGATTCCCTGGAGTAGGAAATGGCAAACCACTCTAGTATTCTTGCCTGGAGAACCCCATGGATGGAGGAACCTGGCAGGCTATAGTCCAGGAGGTCGCAAAGAGTTTAACATGACTAAATGAGTAACACTTTCACCTCTTTTGAACTCTTCAGTATAAAAATTCTTAAAATAATAACTATATCTTTAAAAGAAAAAAGATAGAAACATTAAATATCTAATAAAAATTGGTTAAATACAGACATTTTGAGATAGCAATCATAAAATATATATTTTAATAATATGACAAAATGTCCAAGATACATTAAATGGGAAATTATTTTATAACGCAGTGAACGCAAGAGGCCACCAAGTTTAGTCTGTACACACACAGGAATTTAGGCATCAACAGGACTGTTCATTTAAAAGTGGTTGTCTCGTGGTTGTGGAATAATAGGTAATCTTTTTCCTTCCGATACCTTTTTGTATTTTCCAAATTTCTCTAATATACAGATGCTTTTCAAACAGAAAAAAGTAAGTTTGAAATTAAAAAGAAAGAGGAGGTAACTGGAAGGAACAGCAAGGTCAAGAGAAGTGTGCAGATAAGAGAAGGTGTATGGGGAGGAGGGATGAGGATGAGGGAGAGGAATGATTCATGGCTTGTGCTCCCCAGAAGAGGAGGGAGAGAGAGACCAAGGGCTCTGGGGCAGACACCGACTTCTGCAGAGAAGAGCGGTGAGGGTGAGGGGACAGAGAAGAAAGGTTAGAAGGTGCCGGAGGTCATTCTGAGTGACCTAGTTAGTTCTTCTCCATCAAGTCAGTGGCTGAAGGAAGGACCAGGAGGGGAAGGAAGTAGGTGAAATATGGGAGTCTTCCAGATATGGCTCAGCAATTGACCAAGAATCCCCCGAACCCTCAGGAAAGCAAGTAGACCCAGTTATGCAAATGACCTGAGTCACCCCTTCCCCCAGAAAGATCACCTCCCCAGTGAGTGCCTGTGGGTAGCCCTGGGAGTTCATTAATCAGCATTTTAAATTGGACAAAGGCTCATTGTCATTTCTATCTACACCAGTTAGAGTAGCTCAGCTTTTCACTGAAGTTGGGGTCCCAGAGGGCCGAGATGTTACCCCAGAGGGTCCTCCTCCAGGGCCATCTGCGTCTGGGATATGTGTAATGAGACTCTCTATCCACTGGAGGACAGAATTAACTTGAAGCACAGGTATGGCTAAGGAATAGGATGGTCTTCAGTTTATGGAACAAACTAGGATACTTTGGAGCTGTTCTACTTACTCCAGGACAGTAGATGCAAACAGGCGTTGTCCCAGGCAAACTGGGACATGTGGTCACCTTACTAATGAATCGAAGGGCCTAGAAGAAAGAAAATGATTGTTTTGAGGGAGGTAGAAATCTGAGGGCTGCTCATTTGCACAGGAGTGACCCCTGGGGGCCTTCCAAATAGCTTACAGTTACCCAAGGGCCTGAAATCACAGGGAGGATGTTGTCTGTAAATACAAACGTGTGAATAGTTTCTCACAGAGGAATACACAGCTCTTTGTGTTTACCATCTCATCTTTCCTCTTGTTGTCCGTGGCAATAGGAGTGTTGCAGATAGGATCATTATAAGGCTTTTCAGGCTGTGCAGACATAAGCCCTGGAGTGCTTGTGGGGAACAGTGTATGCCAACAAAGGTGTGTCAGTCTCCAGACAATGGCTTGGAAATATTAATAGTTTACATAAACATACCTGCCCATCCAGGGCAAGGATGGGTATGCTCTGAGGCTGGGCCAGGGTTGGGAGCTCTGCCTGCTGCATTCTCTCAGTGCAACAATAAGCTCCACTGGTCCTGGAACATGTGAGTTCCAGGCTTCCCACTGCACCCGAGATTGACCCTTCTTGGCTATTGTTTAAAACGCTGCAATGAACAGGTAATGACAGTTCCCTGGATCACCAGGGAAGTCCCATGGCTTCCTCTTTATTATCATCTTCCTCCACATGTTTCAAGAAGCATCCTAGGATTTTAGAGTGCTTAATATGCTCAATCACACATTAATTCTCTTGGCCAGAATCTTGCCCTTGTTTGTCTATTACAATGGCAATAGCATTCCGGGTAACGCTGTAGACTTCCAGATTTGCTGTGGTGACATTTGTGGGGCATTCCTTTTTGAAAATGCCCATTCCCTTGATGTCTACAATATCAGCTTTCTTGTAGACCCACAGGTATGTGGCCAAAGGAGCAATTCCATGTTTTCTGAAGGCCTAGGGTTTCCCAGGTGCCTCAGTGGTAAAGAATTTGCCTGCCAGTGCAGGAGATGTGGGTTCCATCTCTGGATTGGGAAGATTCTCCTGGAGAAGATGACAATCCACTGCAGTATTCTTGCTGGGAAATCCCATGGACAGAGGAGCCTGGTGGGCTACAGTCCATGAGGTCACAAAGAGACACGGCTGAGCAGCTGAGCACACAGAGAACACGCAGCAGGTGCTTCCCCTCCTTCCCTTTGTTTCGGTCATTTTGGTGAATCACTGGAAGATGGTGGTTCCAGCTGAAAGGCCAGAACTGTGTGCTTTCCTGTAAGTGAGAGTTCGGGGTCTTTCCCCACCCACAATCAAAATTGGGTTATTTCTCATGCACTTGCCTGGCTTTATAAGGCAGGAGTAGCAATGGTGACAATATCTTGACAAAGTGGTGAGGTGAAGTGAAGTGAAGCATTAGTCGCTCCCTCGTGTCCAACTCTCTGTGACCTCACAGACTGGAGCCCACCAGGCTCTTCTATCTGTGGAATTCTTCAGGCGAGAATACTGGAGTGGGCAGTCATTTCCTTCTCCAGGGGGAATCTTCCTGACCCAGAGTTCAAACCCAGGTCTCCTGCAATTCAGACAGATTCCTTACTATCTGAGGCAACAGGGAAGCCCCAAAACTCATGAGTAAAATTTGAAACCTATAAATTCTCCCCTTGGCTTTGAATTCTTTAGTACCTAAACAATTTTCTAAGTGTCTGATTCCCTATATTTGATACCTTTGACTTGAAAACCTGTAAATATGTCTTTTTCTACAGTAAGTACTGATTGATTCAGGTGGCCAATTGGCCAGTAACTCAGACAGTCTCTCTTTCAGTAAAGATCAACATTTTTGAAATTTGGAATATGGGATTGTATTTCTAAAATCTATACCACTTACACGCACATATGACTGAATTACATATGAAAATACAACATATATTTATCTAAATATTTAATGTTACCAATTATATTTGTTCCATGGGGAAAATTTAGGTTCTAGAAAATATTTATTGTTGTTGCTCTATTGCTAAGTTGTATCCAACTCTTTGTGACCCCACGGGCTGCAGCACACCAGGCTTCCCTGTCTTTCACTACCCACTAGAGTTTGCTTAAATTCATGTCCTTTGATGCTATCCAACCATCTCATCCTCTGCTGCTCTCATTTCCTCTTGCCTTAAACATCTCTAGAAAATATATATTACCATAATCCTTAAAATATCAAATGAGGATTTTTTTTTCTGTAGTTTACATCTATCTGTGAGCTTCGATTTCAAGGGAACAGTCAGCTATGCATCTGCCAATTTGAGCTTTTTAATTGGCTAATTACTGATTCACTCATATTAGACAAATAAAATAAAGTAGAAGTTTCATTAGACAGTAATATAAAAAAATAACCATGCAAAACCATTGAATTAAAAATTAAAACAGGTTTATAGTTAATAAGTAAATGCATAGATACATGGATCTTTGTATAAGCTTCAACAGTACATGAACTGAGAACTTCCAGATGTTCAAGCTGGATTTAGAAAAGGCAGGGGAACAAGAGGTCAAATTGCCAACATCTGTTAGATCATAGAAAAAGCAAGAGAATTCCAGAAAAACATCTACTATTTCTTCATTGACTATGCTAAAGCCTTTAATTGTGTGGATCACAACAAACTATGGACAATTCTTAAAGAGATGGGAATACCAGAGCACCTGACCTGCCTCCTGAGAAATCATTATGGAGGTCAAGAAGCAACAGTTAGAACCGAACATGGAACAATGGACTGGTTCCAAATTGGGAAAGGAGTATGTCAAGACTGTATATTGTCACTTTCCTTATTTAACTTCTATGCAGAGTACATCATGCAAAATGCTGGGTTGGATGAAGCACAAGCTGGAATCAAGATTGCCGGGAAAGTGAAAATGAAAGTTGCTCAGTTGTATTCGACTCTTTGCAATCCCATGGACTATACAGTCCATGGCATTCTCCAGACCAGGATACTGGAGTGGGTAGCTATTCCCTTCTCCAGGGGATCTTCCCAACCCAGGGATTGGAGCCAGGTCTCCCGAATTGCAGGCAGATTCTTTATTAGCTGAGCCACAAGGGAAGCCCAAGAATACTGGAGTGGGTAGCTTATCCCTTCTCCAGTGAATGTTCCTGACCCAGGAATCAAACTGCATTGCAGGCGGATTCTTCACCAACTGAACTATCAGGACTGCTGGGAGAAATATCAATAACCTCAGATATGCAGATGACACCACCCTTATGGCAGAAAGTGAAGAGGAACTAAAGAGCCTCTTGATGAAAGTGAAAGAGGAGAGTGAAAAAGCTGGCTTAAAACTCAACATTCAGAAAATGAAGATCATGGCATCTGGTCCCATCACTTCATGGCAAATAGATGGGGGAACAGTGTAAATACCGACAGACTTTATTTTCTTGGGCTCCAGGATCACTGCAGATGATGACTGCAGCCATGAGTTTAAAAGACGCTTGGTCCTTGAAAGAATAGTTATGACAAACCTAGACACAGTATTAAAAAGCAGAGATACTACTTTGCCAGCAAAGGTCTGTCTAGTCAAAGCTTTTGTTTTTCCAGTGGTCATGTATGGATGTCAGAGTTGGACCATAAAGAAAGCTGAGCGCCGAAGAATTGATGCTTTTGAACTGTGGTGTTGGAGAAGACTCTTGAGAGTCCCTTGGACTTCAAGGAGATCCAACCAGTCCATTCTAAAGGAAATCAGTCTTAACTGTTCACTGGAAGGACTGATGCTGAAGTGAAGTTCCAATCCTTTGGTCACTGGACGGGAAGAACTGACTCACTGGAAAAGACCCTGATGCTGGTAAAAAAAAAAAAAAAAATGAAGGCAGGAGGAGAAGGGGATGACAGAGGATGAAATGGTTGGATGGTATCACTGACTTGATGGACATGAGTATGAGCAAGCTCCGGGAGTTGGTGATGGACAGGGAAGCCTGGCGTGCTGTGAGTCCATAGAGTCACAAAGAGCTGGACACGACTGAGCGACTGAACTGAACTGATATCCTAAATACTTTCTGAGCATCTCCATGTGGCTCTCTGAGAAACTTCTCAAACTTAACATGCCTAAAATCTTACTTCTGATCTTTTTCTCTCCACTTCAACCAAAAATCAGCTACGACCTTCTCTTACCTATCTTTTTAGCTGCTTAGGATAAAACAAACTTGGTCTCATGCTGAGGTAGGAGGTAGTTGGGCCCCTGGATTGAATAACTGGAGTTCGTCAAGTAGAGTGAACTGGAGTTTTCTTTCCTCTGATACTTCAAGGACAAAGTTAATGGCAGGAGCTGAGCTCTGCTGGAGCAAAGAGATGAGGTGACCACATCTGTCACTCCTGAGGTTAAGGAGATGTCCAAGACTGCACGTGTGCTTCCTCTGTTTAGACAACTTTCTCAGAACTATTCGTATGGCTAGTAACCTCACCTATGCTGTGCTATGCTTAGTTGTTCAGTCACGTCTGACTCTTTGTGACCCCATGGACTATATAGCCTGCCAGGCTCCTCTGTCCTTGGGGATTCTCCAGGTAAGAATACTAGAGTGGGTTGCCATGCCCTCCCCCAGGGGATCTTCCCAACCCAGGGATCAAACCGAGGTCTCCCACATTGCAGGCAGATTCTTTACCATTTGAGCCACCAGGGAAGCTGAAGAATACTGGAATGGGTAGCCTCTCTCTTCTCCAGGGCATCTTCCCCACCCAGGAATCGAACCAGAATTTCCTCCATTGCAGGCGGATTCTTTACCAGCTGAGCTACCAGGGAAGCCCCAGTAACCTCACCTACTTTATGTCTATTTTTTAAGTTCTGTATTCAGTTAGTTTTGGCTGTGCTGGGTCTTTGTTGCTGTGAGGGCTCTTTTCCAGCTGTGGTAGGTGGGGGCTACTCTCTAGCTGTGGTGCACGGGCTGCTCACTGGGGTGGCTTCTCTTGTGGAGCACAGACTCTGGAGCAGAGGCTCAGCAGTTGTGGCACACGAGCTTAGCTGCTCTGTGGCATGTGAGGCCTTCCTGGATCAGGGATCAAACCCATGCCTCCTGCATTGGTAGGCGGATTCCTTACCACTGAGCCACCGGGAAAGTCTACGTCTATTTTTAAATGTAAAGTTTTTACTGATTCAACCCAGACTTTACTTTTTAATGTTTCAATTTTCTAATAATAGCAAATTCAATTTCCTGCTTTATTCTTCCCTGTCACACTTATTCCTCAGTAATGTCATCTGCTTTCATTATTTATTAACCATCTGCTTCCTCTCCACTCCCATTAGAACATAAATACCACAGAGACAGGGATTCCTGTTTATTTTTCACTTTTCTGTTTGTGTTTTGAGACAGTACTTGTTTCACAGTAAACTCAGGGATGTGGATGAGCACTTCCATCATAGGCTCAGGGCTACTCCAGCAGTGTCCCAGAGCTCTTCTCAGGCCCCCGTTCTCATCTTACATGGGTTGTGGCTGTCTCCTTTTTCCTATAAGCCATGGGAAGCTCTTATTCTGGGAGTACATTCTTGCCAGATTACTGTGCTGCTTGGACTCAAGGAATACAACCTGTTGAGTGGAAAGAAAATAGATTAAAAAAATAATCAAGAAAGAAACTTCATCTAAGCCAGGACTCACTTAAGAAATCTTACAGAATGTTACAGGATGAGGCTGCTTTCGTAGTGCCCACTAGCCCCAAGCGCTTCCTAGATGGCACAGTGCTAAAGAATCCACCTGCCAATACAGAAAATGCAAGAGACACAGGTTCAATCCCTGGGTGCAGGAAGATGCCCTGGAGTAGGAAATGGCAACCCGCTCCAGTATTATTGCCTGAAAAATTCCCTGGATGGAGGAGCCTGCTGGGCTACGGTTCATGGGGGCGCAAAGAGATGGACTTGACTAAGCACACACGCACACAAGCACAAGCACAAGCACATACTGAATCACAGCCCTAAGAAAGAGCCTGAAGAAAGTAATGCGAAAGAAGAGCAGAGTCCGATCTGAAGACACCTTTACACTTTGCATGGTCTTGACCTTTTCTCATTTCAGTAGCTATATCACTAAAATGACAGTCCTTCTAGGCAGCTGCACAGCTTCTCTATCCTTAAAGTAAAACACAATGAAATAAAATCACACAAAGCCACCTCAAATTTTTAACATAGGAAATGAACTATTTGACCATGCAAAAAGCCAAAACCAGGTCATCCCTCAGAAAAATATGTTTGTATTTTGTAATAGCAATCAGCAAATACAAAAGAGTGAACAAAGGCAGCATTATCATTTTATAATAGTAACCTAATTATTCATGGCATAACTTGCTTAAAAATTATCTATTAGGAGACAAATAACTTTTGTTCTACATTTTAAATTTCATTTTATTTTACATTTGGGTAAATTATTTTTTATCATAGCTTCAAATTTTACAAAGAAATAAATTTAAAAATCAGTATTTACAAAAATGTGTTATAGCCATTTCAGTATGATGTCAATGTCTAATTATTGATAAGATAATCTTATATTGTCAGTTAATGACTACATTTTAATAAATAATTACATCTATAAATAGGACTTCCCTGGTGGTGCAGTGAATAAGAATTCACTTGCCAATGCATGGGACATGGGTTCAATCCTAATCCAGGGAGATTCCACGTGCTTCAGAGCAACTAAGCCCCTGAACCACAACTACTGAGCCTGCACCCTCTAGAGCCTGTGCTTCAAAACAGGAAGCCATCACAATTAGAAGCCTGCACACTGCAACGAAGAGTAGCCCCTGCTTGCTGAAACTAGAGAAAGCCCATGCAAAGCAATGAAGACCTCAAAACAAATAAATTAATTAAATACATACATAAAATGTTAGTGATTGTGTGGCTGTACTTGTAACAACAACCAAAACAATGTAAATAATAGTAAAAATTTCTTAATACATCTACTATGTTAAGGAAATATTGAGCCAAATGACTAAAAAAAAAAAATTAGTTCCAGCTATAAATGTGTATTAGCAATTATATTAACTATGTTGAGGAACATTAGTATGTTTTCAGAATTGGAACTAAAAGTCTTTTTCCTTAATTTTTCCTATGATAAAATCATAGTAGTTTTTACAGCAAAACAAAACATTAATTTATGGTACAATTTTTAAAAATATGTTTATTTACATAAAATTAAATTTAAAAACCCAGCAAGTACTGTGAAAGAATTAGATATAAGAGGTTGTTGGTCCACTTATAGATGGTTTATTTATTTTTAATGTTACCTTCTGTATGGTTTTATACATATCACAATATTTAAGCATGTTTTGTGTATAAATAAGTAAAAGTAAAGGTCATATGAAATTTCATGTTTTCATTAAGGATAGCTATTTGCATAAATGCACCTGCATTTTCCCATTCAGTGTTTTACATGATCGAAGGAGCAACAATTCAAAACACCTACAACCCCTTGTAAAAAATTAAAATTGTTTGGGATTTCACTAGGAGTTTGTACCAACTTCTCTTCAAACTATGTGCCTATATTATATGACCCAGAGAGAACTGTTAAATAGAAATTCTTACAAAGTAATTACCAGTGGTACAACTGTATTTCAAAATTTAAATGTAAATGTATTAAAGGAACTAAAATATGAATTATATTGGGTGTGTACTAATTATCAAGTATAAAAGATGGATTGGGGTGTGTTTTTTTTGGTAAATAAGTTCATTTGTAAAATTAGTCAACATACATAATTGACGTAAAAACTTCAGTAGAAGGATAAATTTTAAAATCACTCGGAAAGACATCTCTATGAAGTGATTTTCGCTGGACCTTATGCCAGATGACACCATTTTAACTGGTGAGTGAGCATGCTAAGTCGCTTCAGTGGTGTCTGTCTGACCCTTTTATGACCCCCTGCGAGGCTACATGGGATTCTCCAGGCAAGAATACTGGAGTGGGTTGCTATTTCCTCCTCCAGGGGATCTTCCCAACCCAGCGATCGAACCCATGTCTTCTTCAGCTCCTGTACTGGTAGGCACATTCTTTACCGATAGTGCCTCTTGGGAAGCCCTATTTTAACTGACAGGGGTTCCGTAAACTGAAGCCACGTGTCCCTCCCCCACAGCAAGTTTACTCAAAGGATTATTATAATACAAACTCCACAAGGAAAATAACTTCAGCATTGTTCCCTCTTGATAGAGGAAAACTCATCCTCGTTATGAGACCAACCACAACACAAAGACAAGCCGCACTAACTATAAGTAACAGATGATGTTGGTGTGAATAGCTTGGATTATATTCTAGGGCCCTTATAAATCAATCCCCCCATCAGTGTTTGCATTATCACCTAGAGGGTTAGTTAACATGTGGTACAGCGAGGACTGATAGAAGGTATATGCAAAGCACTTGAACTATGTATGAAAACAGGCACAGTCTAGTTAGGAGGAAAACAATTGTACTCTGAATCCCGCACATCTTAATGACAAGACTCCCCACCACATGTCAATGTGAAACACTTAATTTTAAAATGTTGACTCTACAATATACAAAATAGCTGTTATTAATGCACATAATGTATTCTATAGCTGTGAGGTTTACTTTTTTTTTTTTTTTTAAGGAAACTGCAAGTTACACTGTGGTTAAGACTTGTATCTTCATCCCTTGAAAAAGCCCACATTCTATCACTGTGATGTATGGTCAGACTTAACAGCCCCAACTGTTAAAAACACCTGGATCAAGTCACAACCACTTTTACTGCAAAAGGACCCAGTATAGGTTTATCGATTCTAGTACCATAATAATTACCCAACAAGCCATTAACCTACAGAAAACATGCATCATGAGAAGCAAGAAATATCACTCGTCCCTTTTGCATATTAGTAACTTGTCTTTTCTGAGTAACAGTGCTCATATTAACTGAGGTCTGTGAATGGCCACTTTTCCCATTCATCCTGAGTGAAAGATGGAATGACTTAAGCACAGACGCAACATATTATAAACAATTTCCTACCAAAAAAAGTCACAAACTAAGCCAAAGTATTTTACAGAATTCACTACAAAACACCATAAAAACTGTCTTCACTGAAAGCTCCCCTCCTGCCCCCTCCCCACTCCAGCGAGCCAACTGGGCGTGTTTGGGGTGTGATGGTGAAACTGCGCATGGATGGCGCACAGATTACTATCTGCGCATGGATGGCGCACAGATTACTATCTTCAGACAAACCCACCAGGTACGCTTCGCTAGCCTCCTGCAGCGTACGGATGGCGGCACTCTGGAACTTCAAGTCGGTTTTGAAATCCTGGGCGATCTCCCTCACCAGTCTCTGGAAAGGCAGCTTCCGAATCAGAAGATGGGTGGATTTCTGATAAGGACGGACTTCTCGGAGGGCAACGGTCCCGGGCCTGTAGCGATGAGGTCTTGGCATCCCGCTGGTAGAGGGGGCGCTTTTCCCGGCCGCTTCACTGACCAGCTGTTTGTGGGGCACTTTCCCACCCGTGGACTTATAAACTGTCCTCTTGGTCCGGGCCATTTTCTTTGAGACCGCTGCCCAAGTCTTAGGCCACTTCTTCGAATGCGGCGCAGCGTCTGCTGCCCAACGGAGAGCCGAGCGAGGAGCGGAACCCCCTCCAACGAACGACCAAACTGCTTCACCGGGGTGTTCTTCCTAAGTAAATACTCTAGCCTTACTTACCCTGATGGACTGGCAGTTTTTTAAAGATCAGACAAAACAAAAATCTGGAAGAGTATGAAATACTTTAGAAAGACTATGTATTCATAAATAGTGGATTGGGCTTAAAATATCATTGTCTTAAAATATAGTTATTTTATTGACAATAAAATTTTCTAAGACAGGTATCACTGAATGCCATTTGGGCATACCTTTTATGTGTAAAATACATTTCATCAATACATTTTATCTGTCACTCCAGTAAATAACAAAATAATAAAATACAGATTATTATTTGTTTCATGCAAAACAAATAATACACTTGCTTTCCACAGAAGTTTTTCTCAGTTTTCAAAATATTTTCCCAAGTTCAGTGGTTACAACAACTTTCTTGTTATTTTAAATATATACATGTGAAAATTGAGATTCAGATTAAGCAAATGTCTTGCCAGAGTTTTCACAACCATTTCTACAGAGCTAGTATGTAAGTTTGTATCAATTCACCATCAAATCTTATTTTCCATTTTGTTTTCAACTTCTGTTCTTATCAGAAAGTCTGGATCAAATTGGTCTCAGTAAATATGAAGTGTATTTCTTGGTTTGGTTATGTTTTTAGAGAATAAATTATGACTAAGTTAATGACTGAAAAAAAGCCAATGAAAAGATCTTAAATCTTATTCTTTGAATTTTATTTATTAATAAATCTATAATTTCAGCTTTGCTAAAGCATAATTGACATAAAATTGTAGAATATTTAAAGTGTATGTCATGGTGGTTTGACATATGTAACAAGAATTCTCATCTATCACTTCAAATATTTATCTTTTTTTTTGTATTTTTTTATTTGAAAATACAAATTCTACTCTTAGCAAATTTCAGTTACAAATACAGTGTTATCAACTATAGTCACCATGTTTTACATCAGATCCTGAAACCTTATTAATCTCGTCACTATAATCTAGTCACTGTAACATTTACCACTCTCTTGTTATTGCCCAGCCTCTAGCCCATGAAAATCATTTTTTCTACGCTCTATTTCTATGAATTTGACACTCCACCCCCCTCCCAGATTCCACATATATGTGATATCATGTAGTCTGGCTTGTTTATTTTATACAATGTCCCCAAATTCCATCAGTGTTTTTGAAAATGGAAGGATTTCCTTCTTTTTCATGGCTGGTTAATATTCCATTGAGTATGTGTGTGTGGCTTTTTATTCATTCATCCTTTGATGGACATTTAGGTTGCTTCTATAAAGAACCCTCCTGCCAATGCAGGAGACATAAGAGACAAGTGTTCGATCCCTGGGTCAGGAAGATCCCCTGGAGGAGGGCACAGCAACCCAGTATTCTTGCTGGAGAATCCAATGGACAGAGGCGTCTGGCAAGCTGAAGTCCACAGGGTCGCACAGAGTTGGGCACGAGGGCCTTACAAAGCATCAGTACGAACAAAGCTAGTGGAGGTGATGGAATTGCAGTGAAGCTGTTTCCAATCCTGAAAGATGATGCTGTGAAAGTGCTGCACTCAGTATGCCAGCAAATTTGGAAAACTCAGCAGTGGCCACAGGACTGCAAAAGGTCAGTTTTCATTCCAATCCCAAAGAAAGGCAATGCAAAAGAATGCTCAAACTACTGCACAATTGCACTCATCTCACACGCTAGTAAAATAATGCTCAAAATTCTCCAACCCAGGCTTCAGCAATACGTGAACCGGGAACTTCCTGATGTTCAAGCTGGTTTTAGAAAAGGCAGAGGAACCAGAGATCAAATTGCCAACATCTGCTGGATCATGGAAAAAGCAAGAGAGTTCCAGAAAAACGTCTATTTCTGCTTTAGTGACTATGCCAAAGTATTTGACTGTGTGGATCACAATAAACTGTGGAAAATTCTGAGAGGGATGGGAATAGCAGACCACCTGACCTGCCTCTTGAGAAATCTGTATGCAGGTCAGGAAGCAACAGTTAGAACTGGACATGGAACAACAGACTGGTTCCAAATAGGAAAAGGAGTGTGTCAAGGCTGTATATTGTCACCCTGCTTCTTTAACTTCTATGCAGAGTACATCATGAGAAACGCTGGACTGGAAGAAACACAAGCCGGAATCAAGATTGCCGGGAGAAATCTCAATAACCTCAGATATGCAGATGACACCACCCTTATGGCAGAAAGTGAAGAGGAGCTAAAAGCCTCTTGATGAAAGTGAAAGAGGAGAGCGAAAAAGTTGGCTTAAAGCTCAACAATCAGAAAATGAAGATCATGGCATCCGGTCCCATCACTTCATGGAAAATAGATGGGGAAACAGTGGAAACAGTGTCAGACTTTATTTTTCTGGGCTCCAAAATCACTGCAGATGGTGACTGCTTACTCCTTGGAAGAAAAGTTATGATCAACCTAGACAGTATATTCAAAAGCAGAGACATTACTTGGCCGACTAAGGTCCGTCTAGTCAAGGCTGTGGATTTTCCTGTGGTCATGTATGGATGTGAGAGTTGGACTGTGAAGAAGGCTGAGTGCTGAAGAATTGATGCTTTTGAACTGTGGTGTTGGAGAAGACTCTTGAGAGTCCCTTGGACTGCAAGGAGATCCAATCAATCTATTCTGAAGGAGATCAGCCCTGGGATTTCTTTGGAAGGAATGATGCTGAAGCTGAAACTCCAGTACTTTGGCCACCTGATGCGAAGAGTTGACTCATTGGAAAAGACTCTGATGCTGGGAGGGATTGGGGGCAGGAGGAGAAAGGGACGACAGAGGATGAGATGGCTGGGTGGCATCACTGACTTGATGGCCGTGAGTCTGAGTGAACTCTGGGAGATGGTGATGGACAGGGAGGCCTGGCGTGCTGCGATTCATGGGGTCGCAAAGAGTCGGACACGACTGAGCGACTGAACTGAACTGAACTGAACTGAAGGGATTTACCACACACACACACACACACACATACCTTGGCTAATGGGAATAATGCTGCAGTGAACGTGGTAGTGAGACATCTCTTTGATACCCTGTTTTCATTTCCTTTGGATGAACACTCAGAAGTGGAATTACTGGATCACACTGTACTTCCGTTTTTAATTTAAGAAAACATTAACATTATGGTGAAGAGACACCATAATGTTTTCCATAATGGCTGTACCAAAGTACATTCCCACCAACAGTGTACGGGGTTTCTCTTATCTCCACATCCTATGTAATACTTGTAGTGTCTTATCTTTTTGATGATAAGCTTTCTGACAGTTTTAAGGTTACATCTCACTACAGTTTTGATTTGTACTTCCTGTTGCTTAGTGATGCTGAGCTCCTTTTCATGCACCTGTTGGCCAGTTGTACATCTTCTTCGGGAAAATGTCTATTTTGGTCCTTTGTCCATTTTTTAATCATATTGCTTCCCCACCATTGAATTGCATGATTATATGCATTTTGGATATTAACCTATTATCAGATTTATGATTTGAAAATATTTTCTCTCATTCTGTGGATTGCCTTTTCATTTTTAAAATTGTTTGCTGTGCAGAAGGTTTTAAGTTTGATGTGGTCTTCTCATTTATTTTTGCTTTTGTTTTTGCCTTTGGTGTCAAATCCAAAAATCTCTTGCCAAGACTGATATCATGGAATTTACTTCTGACATTTTCTTTTAGGAATTTCATGGTTTGGGTCTCATGTCCAAATATTTAATCTGTTTTGCATTGATTTTTGTGTATGGCATAAGATAGAGGTCTGGTTACCTTTTTTGCATGTGGCTGTCTATTTTCTCCAACATCATTTATTGAAGAAACTATTCTTTCTTCACTGTGTTTTGGCTCCTTTAGTTGATCACTGATGTGCAAACATATTTCCGGGCTCTCTATTCTATTCCATTGATCTATGTGTCTGTTTTTATGTCAATACAATATTGCTTTGATTCAGTTCAGTTCAGTTGCTCAGTCATGTCTGACTCTTTGTGACTCCATGGACCACAGCACACCAGGCTTCCCTGTCCATCACCAACTCCTGGAGCTTGCTCAAACTCACATCCATTGAGTCAGTGATGCCATTCCACCATCTCATCCTCTGTCATTCCCTTCTCCTCCTGCCTTCATTTTTTACCAGCATCAGGGTCTTTTCGAATAAGTCAGTTCTTCACATCAGGTGGCCAAAGTATTGGAGTTTCAGCTTCAGCATTAGTCATTCCAACAAATAGTCAGAACTGGTTTCCTTTAGGATTGACTGGTCTGATCTGCTTGCAGTCCAAGGGGCTCTCAAGAGTCTTCTCCAACACCACAGTTCAAAAGCATCAATTCTTGGGCACTCAGCCTTCTTTATGGTCCAACTCTCAAATCCACACATGACTACTGAAAAAAAAAACATAGCTTTGACTAGATGGACCTTTATTGGTTAAGTAATGTCTCTGTTTTTAAAAATGCTGTCTAGGTTGGTCATAACTGTTCTTTCAAGGAGCAAGCACCTTTTAAATTTCATGGCTGCAGTGATCTCAGAGCCCAAGAAAACAAAGTCTGCCACTGTTTCTATTGTTTCCCCATCTATTTGCCATGAAGTGATGGGACCAGAGGCCATGATCTTCATTTTATGAATGTTGAGTTTTAAGCCAGCCTTTTCGCTCTCCTCTTTCACTTTCATCAAGAGGCTCTTTAGTTCTTCTTCACTTTCTGCCATAAGGGTGGTGTCATCTGCGTATCTGAGGTTATTGATATTTCTCCTGGCAATCTTGATTCCAGCTTGTACTTTATCCAGCTTGGAATTTTACATGATGTACTCTGCATATAAGTTAAATAAGCAGGATGACAATATACAGCCTTGATGTACTGCTTTCCCAATTTGGAACCAGTCCAGTGTTCCATGTTCAGTTCTAACTGTTGCTCCTTGATCTGTGTACAGATTTCTCAGGAGGCAGGTCAGGTGGTTTGGTATTCCCATCTCTTTAAGAATTTTCCACAGTTTGTTGTAACCCACACAGTCAATGGCTTTAGCATAGTCAATAAAATCAATTGCTTTGATTTTTACTATAGCTTTTAATATACTTTTAAGTCAGAGAACATAATGCCTCCAGTTTTTCTTTTTTCTCAAAACTCTTTCAGCCGTTTGGGTCTTTTGTGGGTCCATGCACATTTTAGAACTGTTTGGTTTATTTCTGTAGAAAATGCTTTTGGAGTTGGTAGGGCTTACTTTGAATCTGTAGATTGCTTTGGGTAACACGGACATTTCAACAATATTAATTTTTCCAATCGACAAGCATAGAGTACCTTTTCATTTTCATTTATTTTGTAATCCTTAATTTCTTTCATCAGTGTCCTATAGTTTGTAAAGATCTCTCATCTTCCTTGTTAAGATTATTCCTAGGTTTTAAAAATTCTTTTTGATCCTATTAGAACTTAAAATCTAAAGCTCAGATTATATTTTCTGCAGATCTTACCTCCTTTCTATTAAGTAGGTTCTCTAGCTGTTGAAGCACCATTATCAAGGAAGACTGATCAGATACTAAATATTTAGTTTTATACTGTTTTGTTTAATATAAATGCTTTAATAAGTAGAATTTTAATTAAGATATAGCCTCAAATTCCTATGTGATTACATAAATTTGATATATATAGAAACAGATGTCTATATTTAGTAAATTATTTAGGTAATTTCAAGTATCAAGTACTATCCTTTTGGCCTTTCAGTCCCAACACTGGGCTGGCTATTAATACATCAGGCTGGTAAGATAATTTTATTTTTCTCTTAATTCTATTAAGTTATTTGGTGAATTTCTACTTAGAAATGTTCTGTTTCTACTTAGAAAAGTCACAAATAAAGGCGTTTTTAAAATACTCTGGGTTTTATTTCATGCATTATTATTCAGTTCTACCATATTGAATATTTCTAAAATTACTCTAGTTAACCATGCTTTCAAAAAAGAACAAAGTGTTATCCAAGAGTGAATCCTATCATGCTGCGCTCCATGGGGTCCCAAAGAGTCAGACACGACTAAGCAACCAAATAACAGGAGTGAATTATGGGTTTTTTTTTTTGGGTGATTGTTTCTCATAAAGATTCTCTCTGATAATCTATCTTATAAAAAGAGTAGAGAATAAACTCACAGGCTGAGAAAGAGCATAGTGTTTACTAGTCAGGAAAGGAACTATAATTTATTAAATTATTCTAGATAATCTATGGATGATTACAGATATTAACACTTTACAGACTTCAGCCAACCACATTACATGTGAAGATTTCATGGTTGAAAAAAGACAAAGTCACAATATCAAAGTATAGTGCAAGAGGTACACTTGCACTGCTTGCGATACTATACTACTATACTTGCAATACTGCTGAGGTATTGTTGAGTATTGTTGCTACTACTGTTGCTACCATTGTCACTGTTTTACAGCTATTTACTAGCTCTGATTTATTGAACCCCTAACGTGCACCAAAACTGAAATTCGCTTTTAAACAAAATCTCATTTAATACTCAGAACATTGCTGAAAGTAGGTGACATGGTTAATTCAATCTTACATGTAAAATACTCAGACAAAAAAGCATGAAATAATCTATACAGTGTCACATAATAACTGATAAATTGTAGATTTAAAACTGAGACCAAGACCTTTTTGATTACACTCTCATAGCTAGCAAATTATATTCTATAGGAAATCTTTTCAGTGAGAAATAAATTATGTTAGGTACTCACTAATGGGTTTGGTTACAACCCTAATACCCTATAGCTTATATCATCATTAAAAAAACATATGTATTTATTTTGGCTGCACCACTCAGCATGTGGTACCTTAGTTCCCATACCAGGGATCTAACCTGTGTCCCCTGCAGTGGAAATGTGGAGTCTTAGGCACTGGACTGCCAGGAAAGTCCTACTTTTAATAAAGTTTCTTTAACTTTATTCAGGAAAATATGTTTGAAAATGAAGAATAAGCAGCCATTCACATGTATTTAGGGATGGGGGTGTCTGGGTGGGATCTTAAGCCAACAGAGGAAGTCTGGCATGCCTAAATGTATTTCCAGCCCCTCATATTCTTACCATTGTAAGAATAGTCATGATGCTACTTCATATATAAAAACATCCAGAAGCTGTGCCTTATGGTCATTAGTGTACTTATTTCTCATAAAAATGTAGAATGGTAAATCAGGTATTAATAAGGAGGTTTTATGGGGAATGTGTAAAGATTTTTTTTTTTTTTTGCTACTTAGTTCATTCAAATGTTTCTGATCATGAAATAATTCATCCAGTGTCACATAGTAACTGGCAAATCTACAAGATGATCAGCAGTGCATTTCTTATCAAGTCATCAGATTTTTCTCTGGCTTAGTTTTGCCTTTCCCTCAAGTATTTATAAGGTCAAGATGAGGACCTTATCAAAAAGGCCTTGTCTGTCCACTCATCTTGACTTCAGACAGGTTTTTTTCTTGATCTCCTGGAAATAACACATTACAACAGCCATGGTTTTGCTTGAAAAGGCAAGAGGGCTCTATGGTCACTCAGGTTACTCCCTGTGGTGCCCTCAGCCACCAAGTAAGAGGTCTGATTGCCCTGAGCCTGCCCTGGTGCATGGAAGTCCAGGCCCCGTGGGATAGGTATCATGGAAGTGCTCCAGAAAATCCTGCTTCAACTGCAGACATGGGAATGAAGTTACCTCCAGAGGATTCTAGCTTCTACTTGTCCTGATCCCTCAGCCCAGAGCCTTCTCTACTGATGGCCCAGCATCACAGAGCAGAAAAGAGCCTTTCCCACTGTACCCTGTGTAAACTCCTTGACCTGTGACTATGAACAAATAAAGTGGGTATTCAATGCCACAATTTTGGAGGTCAGTTCATTAAAAATTACTTTAACAGCAAGAAAAATAACACAAATGTGCAAGTTCAGGAGGTGCCAAATAACGTACACTACAATCTGTTTCCTTCCTCTCCTGGGTTTGTATCTGGAAGCAACAACTGTTACGTGTCTGTATTTCTTCCAGATTTAATAACTGAGCAGTTATATAGCACTGACACTCTGACAAACATTTTTCTCAAGGCGTTTTCCTATGTTTATTCATGTCTTCTTCATTTACCACATATACTCAGGTGGCAGGATGAAGGGAAATCCTCTGTTCCCATCATTTCCCAAGAATGGAAATCTTAACTGTTTTTCAGTGTTGTCTTTTGAATGCTGCTCCTCTCCTCAGATAAGTATATTTTTCATAATATATTCCCTAATTCTATTTTATTTCATTCCTCAAGTTTCCTATCCACACACTGTTATGCTCCGAGCCCGTATCTCCGAACCGACCGAGAGAGCAAGGCCACCACAGTATTGCAAACGCAAGAAGGGAGTTTGTTTATTCCTAGCGCGCTAGGGCCCAAGTCTCATCCCACACAAGGGAATCTGACAAGAGCCGCGAACAAAGAAGTATGGCGGCTTATATACAGGCAGTTCTTTGTCTCAGTTACAGGAGTAGCTGGCGTTACATGATTGGCCAGGCAGGATGAGCGCATATCTGGTCTCTTTCTGGTAAACATGACTCAGGTCCTAGAGACCATCATTTGGTCCCTAACACACAAACACTTTTCTTTTTTAAATAATTTTTATTGGAGTATAGTGGTTTTACAATGTTGTGTTAGTTTCTGCTGTACAGCAAAGTGAATCAGCTATGCCTAGAATATATCCCTTACTTTTTAGATTTCCTTATTTAGGTCACCAGAGAACATGAGTAGAGTTCTCTATGCTATATAGTGACCACAACAAACTCTGGAAAATTCTTAAAGCAATGGGAATACCAGACCACCTGACCTGCCTCCTGAGAAATCTGTACACAGGTCAGGAAGCAATAGCAAGAACTGGACATAGAACAACAGACTGGTTCCAAATAGGGAAAGGAGGACGTCAAGTCTGTATGTTGTCACCCTGCTTATTTAACTTATATGCAGAGTACATCATGAGAAACGCTGGGCTGGAAGAAGCACAAGCTGGAATCAAGATTGCCGGGAGAAATATCAGTTATCTCAGATATGCAGATGACACCACTCTTATGGTAGAAAGTAAAGATGAACTAAAGAGCCTCTTAATGAAAGTGAAAAAAGAGAGTGAAAAAGTTGGCTTAAAAACTCAACATTCAGAAAACTAAGATCATGGCATCTGGTCCCATCACTTCATGGCAAATAGATGGGGAAACAGTGCAAACAGTGACAGACTATTTTCTTGGGCTCCAAAATCACAGCAGATGGTGACTGCAGCCATGAAATTAAAAGACGCTTACTCCTTGGAAGAAAAGTTATGACCAACCTAGACAGCATGTTAAAAAGCAGACATTACTTTGCCAACAAAGATCCGTCTAGTCAAGGCTATGGTTTTTCCAGTAGTCATGTATGGATATGAGAGTTGGATCATAAAGAAAACTGAGCGCTGAAGAATTGATGCTTTTGAAATGTGGTGTTGGAGAAGCCTCTTGAGAGTCCCTTGGACTACAAGGAGATCCAATCAGTCCAATCAGTCCATTCAGGAAATCAGTCCTGAATATTCATTGGAAGGACTGATGCTGAAGCTGACACTCCAATCCTTTGGCCACCTGATGTGAAGAACTGACTCATTTGAAAAGACCCTGATGCTGGGAAAGATTGAAGGTGGGAGGAGAAGGGGATGATAGAGAATGAGATGGTTGGATGGCATCACTAACTCAATGGACATGAGTTTGAGTAAACTTCAGGAGTTGGCGATAGACAGGGAGGCCTAGTGTGCTGCAGTCTGTAGGGTTGCAAAGAGTCGGGCATGGCAACTGAACTGAACTGAACTGAACTGAACTGAGGTTCTCATTAGTTACCTATTTTATACATGGTTCAGCTCAGTTCAGCTCAGTTGCTCAGTCGTGTCCGACTCTTTGCGACCCCATGAATCGCAGCACGCCAGGCCTCCCTGTCCATCACCATCTCCCGGAGTTCACTCAGACTCACGTCCATCGAGTCAGTGATGCCATCCAGCCATCTCATCCTCGGTCGTCCTCTTCTCCTCCTGCCCCCAATCCCTCCCAGCATCAAAGTCTTTTCCAATGAGTCAACTCTTTGCATCAGGTGGCCAAAGTACTGGAGTTTCAGCTTCAGCATCATTCCTTCCAAAGAAATCCCAGGGCTGATCTCCTTCGGAATGGACTGGTTGAATCTCCTTGCAGTCCAAGGGACTCTCAAGAGTCTTCTCCAACACCACAGTTCAAAAGCATCAGTTCTTCAGCGCTCAGCCTTCTCCACAGTCCAACTCTCACATCCATACATGACCACAGGAAAAACCATAGCCTTGACTAGACGGACCTTAGTCGGCAAAGTAATGTCTCTGCTTTTGAATATGCTATCTAGGTTGCTCATAACTTTTCTTCCAAGGAGTAAGCGTCTTTTAATTTCATGGCTGCAGTCACCATCTGCAGTGATTTTGGAGCCCAGAAAAATAAAGTCTGACACTGTTTCCACTGTTTCCCCATCTATTTCCCATGAAGTGATGGGACCGGATGCCATGATCTTCGTTTTCTGAATATTGAGCTTTAAGCCAACTTTTTCACTCTCCTCTTTCACTTTCATCAAGAGGCTTTTAGTCCCTCTTCACTTTCTGCCATAAGGGTGGTGTCATCTGCATATCTGAGGTTATTGATATTTCTCCTGGTAATCTTGACTCCAGCTTGTGTTTCTTCCAGTCCAGCATTTCTCATGAGGTAGCAACACATATATTTGGAGAAGGCAATGGCAACCCACTCCAGTACTCTTGCCTGGAAAATCCCATTGACGGAGGAGCCTGGTTGGCTGCAGTCCATGAGGTCACTAAGAGTCGGGCATGACTGAGCGACTTCACTTTCATTTTCACTTTCCACTTTCATGCATTGGAGAAGGAAATGGCAATCCACTCCAGGGTTCTTGCCTGGAGAATCCCAAGGACGGGGGAACCTGGTGGGCTGCCTGCTGTCTGTGGGGGTCGCACAGAGTCAGACATGACTGAAGCAACTTAGCAGCAGCAGCAGCAGCACATATATTATTTTCTACCAAGCTGGGAAGCAATAAAATTCTCAATTTAGAAAGGTATTATTTTACCTCTTCTTTTGCGTCCTTGTTCAGTCACTCTGAGAAACAGCAATTGGGATAGGGCAATCTTGAAGAAAATATGACACCATCTATAGTCTTGTTATACCTCATCAATGATCCATTTGCTTTCTTGCAGATTTTTGTGGTGCATCAGCAGTGATAGAGATTTGTACTACAGCATTCCAAAACTCAAACATTACCTGCTTGTTTTAAACATGGCAATTCTCTCATCTGCTAGAATTTTCACTTGTACCAAGGCTGGAGGTGGTGGTGGTGGGGGGGCTGCTACTTACCTTTTCATAGCTAGATTTCATGACCTAACACAAGAATGGTGTGATTAGGTGTTAAATTTTGAGCCAGAACATATATTTAATCCTACAGTTTGGGGGTATCTAAAATTCTTTGTATAGGAAAGACTTAATTATATACTTTTACTCAACCCACTGGTGAAAATACACTATTATTTTAGCTCATTGACTACACACTCTTGGGTATACACAATGACAGGGACTTCTTTTAATGAATACACAGAGACTGAGACATAATCAAGTCTACAAAATTAGTTGCATTCAGAGAAAAAGAAAGTGATAATGAATAAGACAAGGATTAATGTAATTTGATAGGTATATGCTTAGAGAGAGAATGTCACATTTTACAGTTGAATTCCTATTATTGCTGCTTTTCATCTGGAAAAAAATTTTAGTTGTTTGATAAACAAATGTCTGCTGCTGCTAAGTCACTTCAGTCGTGTCCAACTCTGTGCGACCCCATAGATGGTAGCCCACCAGGCTCCTCTGTCCCTGGGATTCTCCAGGCAAGAATACTGGAGTGGGTTGCCATTTCCTTCTCCAATGCATGAAAGTGAAAAGTGAAAGTGAAGTCGCTCAGATGGACTGCAGCCAACCAGGCTCCTCCATCCATGGGATTTTCCAGTCAAGAGTACTGGAGTGGGGTGCCATTGCCTTCTCCAAAACAAAGGTCTACTGACTCAGAAATAGTAAAAATGGTATTTCCACCAAGAATGAAACTTCTTTTTTTTCTCAACATATTCGTTTTTTCCTTCACTCGGAAAATTTCAATAGCAACTCTATTTGGGGAGGTCTTTTTTTCTCATATAACTTGTTTTCTTAATCAGAGAGTAATAATGTGCGGTCCTGGGATTCAATTTTTGAAGTAAAATGTTGACTCTGAAATGCCAAACTTGTCCATGAAAACATGCAACAGTCTGCACAGAGCAGGGCTGCCTTCACTCTGAAAGTTCTATGATGACTGGTTTCCATGGTAATGTGATGATGCACATCCTACCTTCCATTCCAACTGTCACTCTGTGAGCTGAGAGATTCAAATTTGGTGACAGATGAGAAGCTGTCACCCTCACACCTCGAGTGTTTGAGAATGGGAAATCTGAATTGTTATTTTGGAGGTACGTTTATATCAACACTCTAAAGGCAGGTTATTTCTTCAAATGGATAATTAACTTTGAGTGAAAATATTTTTTTTCTCACCTTTTTTTCCCATTTCTGCCACTGTAATTTTTCTATAGACTTATAAGTTTATTATACAGCTTTGTTGTATTACTTAAGGTATTTTTACAATTCTGCTGTCAAGCTGGCTGCCTCAAATATTTTCCTAGATTTAGAAAAATATGCTGTTCCTAGTGCCAATTTTGTACACACTCTTGTAGAGCACAGACACAAAAAACATTACACAGCTCTCATCGAAGCAGGGGAATCTTGATGCTACCCCTGCGATAGACAGAAAAGGGGAATTTCAGCTCAACTCTCCTGAATGTAGATGTCAAAATCTGAAACCAAATATTAGCAGGGGAAATGTAAAAAGGAAAGCAACTGGACTTTCCAGGCAGGATTTCCGTGGGTTAATAAGGACAAGATCACAGGCTGCTTGGGTGTTACCTGGGAGTGTGGTAAGAAGGGACAGTGCCATTGAATTTAGGAATGAACATTTGGCAACTGGTTCAGGGAAGGAGTGTCTGTCTGCAGTACTCAAAGATGAGTCCTGGGATGAGGTGTTCAGGCTGAGGATATGGAAGGGATGCTCAAAGGGAATATAGGACTGTGTCCCTGTTACTACAGGGTCTATCGAAGGATGAGGAGTTTATAGAAACTGGATTTTGGTGAAGAAAGACTTGAGCCTCTGCCCATTCTCAGACAGGCCTTGGTCCAGGCTACTCAAACATATACCTAGATCTAAAGTCAGTGAGACATTCAGCATCACAGACTAGATTTCCTAAACGACCAAAGCACCTGCCCAGACGGCCACCTCCCCAGTGAGTTCACATTAACAGCTCATCCAGGGTTGGTCAGCTAAAGGAAGCTAATTCTTGGCAGAGCCATCATATGGCATTTAATTTAGACTGTTCTGAACTCTGAGCCATCTTGAGAGCCAAATGGACCACTGGTGACTTGAGGTAGTCACCTGGTCATTGTGAAAGTGTCCTGGGAGAGAGCTGACGATGTGTAAATGCTGGGGAGGATAGCAGCGTGGCAGCTGTCTTTCCCCTGGTTCTTCAGAGGGGCTTTGTCTGAAGGAAACTCCTCTATCATTGATCAGGGATTGAAAGATGGATGAAAATGCTGGATGAGATTTTGGATGGTTATCTTGGCTCAGACATCTCCGTAGGGTATCAACACTCACCAGAAGGAGGATTTGAGGGAGAGAGTGAGGGGGACTCTTGATTCAAGGCTCCAGGTCATGATCTCAGCTCTGGGTGGATATCAGGGGTTCAGAGATCTCTGTCCTCGAGGAACCAAGAACATTCCTGTCCTAGATCCACTCATTGTTGTGACCCTTGGAAAGTTATTCTAAACTGTGAATTCTTCCACTGAAAAAATATGGATTATAGCCCCTGCTTTGCATTTGTCTTCCCCTGCAACTGGGCTGTCACAGGGATCAGATGAGAAGATAATAGATATTCTCCATGAGCAGTAAAGCATCCTTCCTATGTAAAGTCTTCCCCATGTTTTGTTCCTCCTCATCCTAAAATTTTGACTTATCAATGGTATTTGGGGAGATCTTTTCCTCTCACATAACTTGTTTTCTTAATCAGAGAGCAATAATGTGTGAGGCTGGGATTCAATTTTTGAAATGAAATGTTCACTTTGAAATCTCACACTTGTCCATGGGAACACACACTAGTCTAGACAGAGCAGGTGGACTCAGAGTGGGCAGAGATGCCTTCACTCTGAAAGTTCTATGATGACTGGTTTCCATAGTAATGTGACGATACCCATCCTGTCTTCCATTCCAGCTGTCAGTCTATGAGCTGAGAGGTTCAAATTTGGTAACAGGTGAGAAGCTCTCACCTTCACACCTCGAGTGTTTGAAAATGGGAAATCCGAATTGTTATTTTTAGGTACATTATATTGATCCTCTAAAGGCTGTTCCTTCAAATGGGAGATTAACTTTGAGCGAAAATATTCTCCTCACCATTTTTTTCATTTCCACCACTCTACATATAAACTTATTGATATAAATCTATTATTTAACGTTGTTGTATTACTTAAGGTACTTTTTAATTCTGCTCTCAAGAAAAAATTCTGTGTCTTAATTCATCAATTTTGTGCACACTCTTCTGGAGCAGAGACACAGGAACTGTATCACACAACTCTCATTGAAGCAGGAGAATCTTGATGCCACCCCTGCAATAAACATCACAGGAAAGGGGAACAGCTAGCTCTTCTGAATGTAGATGTCAAAATCTGAAACCAAATAATGGCAGTTTAAATACAGAAATTTTTAGAATGGAAAGCAACTGGGATTTCCAGGCAGGATTTCCATGGTTTGATGAGGGCAGGATCATAGACTCCTTGGGTGTTGCCTGAGAGTGTGGTAAGGGACAGTGCCATCAAATTAAGGAATGAATATTTGGCAACTGAAGGAGGGAAGGTTTGACGTGGGGCAGGGTGTTCAGGCTGAGGACATGGAGGGGAGTATGGTACTCTGTTCCTGCCTCTACAGGATCTATAGATGGAGGAAATGTTTATAGAGTAGAGACTGGATTTTGGTGAAGAAAGACTTGATCTCCTGCCCATTCTCAAACAGGACTTGGCTGCTCAACATGTACCTAGATAGAAAGTCAGTGAGACACTCAGCATCACAGACTAGATTTCCTAAACCACGGAAGCACCAGCCCGGATGGCCATCTCCCTAGGGAATTCACATTAACTGCTCACACAGGTTTGCTCAGCTGAAGGGAGGATAATTCTTGGCAGAGTGGGGCACTTGGCTTAGGCCATTGTGAAGCCATCTGATGGCTGATCTGAAGCCCTCTGATGCTCAGAAGCCATCTTGAGAGCACTTCAGACCAAACAGACCACTCACTGGTTACTTGAGTCAGTCACCTGGTCATTGTGAAGGTACCATAGGAGACAGTGACAATGTGGAGAAGCTGGGGAGGATGGCCACAGCTGGACTTCCTCTGGTCCCTTGTTGCTGTTCAGTCACTAAGTCAAGTCTGACTCTTTGTGACCCCATGGACTGCAGCACACCAGGCCTCCCCGTCCTTCACCATTTTCCAGAGTGTCCATTGAATCAGTGATGTTGGTCCATTAGAGGGGATTTATTTGCAGGAAACTCCTGTATATGGATCAGGGATTGAAACATGGAGGCAACATACTGGAAGAGGATGAAGACTGTCATCTTGGTTCAGACATCTCCTCGGGGCTTCAAGTCTCACCTGCCGTAAACCTGGGGTGGGAGGATTTGAGAATGAGGTCCCCTGGAGGAGGAAATGGCAACCCGCTCTACTACTCTTGCCTAGAAAATTCCATGGATGGAGGAGCCTGCTGGGCTACAGTCCATGGGGTCGCAAAGAGTCGGACACGACTGAGCGACTTCACTCACTCCACTCAAGGGGAGGGGAGCTCTTGATTCAAAGGTGCAGCACATTATCTCAGTCTTGGGTGCTTCTCAGGGATTCAGGGAACTCTGTCATCCGCAAGCAAGTACATTCCTGTCCCAGATCCATCACTCATCATAGTTGTGACTCTTGAAAAGTTTCTCTAAATTTCAGTGTCTACCACTGAAAACATGGATTACAGCACCTGCTTTTTATGGCTTTCACTTGAAACTGGACTGATGTGGGGACCAGAGAAGACAGTAACAGATGTTCTTTGAGAGCTGTAAAGCATCCTTCCTATGCCTAGGCTGGAGAGAAAGCTTCCCTCCTCCCTTGCTCTGGCACCATCCAAATCACCTCTCTGGATCAACCACTAGCACATGCCTAGCTTATTCTTGCAGGCATTCAATAAGTGAATACCCATAAAACAATCATGAAGCAGCCGTCCTTTATTTTTCTTAAGGCTTTACCTGTAATGAATCCTTTTTGGCCGCTTTACACAATACGAATATGTGGGTCATATTAACATTTCTACATCTCAGAGCAGGGAATTGGGGTACAGAGAAATCTGCATCACTTTCTCAGGTGTGTGCTTCTAATACAGGGGATTAGAAATCAGGTCGTCAGGCATGGTCACTGCTTTGCCGTATATCTAGAATGTCTCTGCTACACAAGGATGTTTGCCCACAAAACCTAAAAGGCAAGATCTTCCTAAGTTCAACTTTGACTCTGGAGGCTCTGCTGGGCTGTCTGTTAATAAGGGATCAAAGACTGGCCTGTGAGCCAATTACTAGCAATTTCATTGTCATCTTCTGAAATCAAGGTAGTAGTTCTGTCTGCTATAATTCATTTTCCAGGATCTTGCTTCAGGAATGAAAGAAGAAACATTCATCTAATGTCAAGAAAATCACCCACTAGCTGGGCCAGAATAATCCACTTCTGGCCACATAAGAGGGTGCACCCTATCAATGACTCAGAAGAAGGTACTGTGAAAAGTGACTCTAAGTTCATTCAAGAGCGATTATTCTAGCTCATTCAGTGTTCCATGTTTAAGAAAGAACCATACAAATTCTAAGCCATATTCTTCTCTTAGATTATTTGAAACTTCAAATTGACTGACTCAGTTGGTAATTTTATAACTATAAAGTGATAATGAATTTAAAACTCAAAATTCAGTTTATGTTTAATAGTTAAGATGGCCTCAGTCATGTTTAGACCTTAGCTAGTTTTTGAATATTAGCTGAAATAGATTTATCCCTGAAGCCACATTTCCAGATTTTTAAATGTTATTAGATATTATTTAGCACCAAATCATACTAAAATAAAAGTTGAACAGATAAAACAGAAAGTTCCCATATTCAGTCCCTCCAGATTCCCCTATTAACTATATTGAACATTACTGTAGTACATTTGTTAAAATCAGCAAAACAATGCTGGTACATTATTAATTAATTATACTGTAGTACATTTGTTAAAATTAGCAAAACAATGCTGGTACATTATTAATTAAAAGTCCAAGTTTACATTAAAATTCACTCATTGTGCTGTGACATTGGGTGAGTTCTGACAAATATATAATGTCGGGTGTCACCATACAGATATCTGTACACCACTGTTCACAGAAGCATCAAAAGATGGAACCTACCCCAAATTTCACTGTGATCAACGGATAAATAAAATGAAATATATACTTGCAGTTAAATAATATTCAGCCAGAAAGAGGAAGTAAATTTTGAAATATGTTACATATTCAAACATAGATAGACTATATATATATATATCAGTCGTGACATCAAGCAGGCACAGAAAAACAAAGTATTATTCCATATATATGAGGTAAACAGAATAGCCAGACAATCAAAGACAGAAAGCAGTGAGCACTAAAACGTGGAACCATGGGTGAAGGTGGAGTTATTTCTGAATGGGTACAGAGGTTATATAAGATATTATGAAAAAATTATGTACAGACAGTAGTGAAGGATGCATTGCATTGTGAAGGTAAGATCGCTGAACTGACTACCTACAAATTATTACAAGGATAAATATTATGTATATTTCAAATATATATAAGAAGTTAAAAAAAATCCAGTCAATAGATGAGGAACATAGTAGCAGCGTGTGTGAAACTACCCTGTAATAGTTCAGGAAAAATGGAAATTTGGCTGAGCTTTAAAATGGGCAGGAGGAGCCACGAGACACTCACACTGAAACAGCCTGCATTTTAGTGTGCCCTTTTTGAGACTGACTCTATTCAATTGAATATGTTCCCATGAATTTGAAAGCTGAAGGCTCAGTTGCTCATTTTTTTTTCCAAGTTCCTCTCTTCTGTGGAAGTGTGAAAGTGTTGGTTGCTCAGTTGTGTCCAACTGTTTGTGACCTCATGGACTGTAGCCACCAGGTTCCCCTGTTCATGTGATTTCCCAAAGAATACTAGCGTGGGTTGCCATTTCCTTCTTCCAGGGATCTTCCCGACCCAGGAATTGAACCCAGGTCTGTTGCCTTGCAGGCAGATTCTTTACTATCTGAGCCACCACTTAGCCTTCCTTCAGTCCACCTAGGACGAGGCCTAATAGCAGCTCAGCCCATACTTCTCGCATCCACACACACCCACCCCACGTCCAGTCAGATAAGGCTTGCTGAGTAATTCCTGAGCAGCACCACCAACATCCTGACTCTTACTCTATGTCCTCTTAGCTCCCACTGAGTCCCTGTTGGAAGACCTGGACCTGCCCAGTGACAGGGCAGACGAGAAGGCCCCGCCTACCCCCAAGGTAAATTCGCCTTTATCTGAGATAAAAATTTGCTTTGTTTCTTTTTAACTAATTCAGACATGAAATTGTGACACTGTACGTTAGAGATGACATATACAAACGCCTTGTTTGGGGAAATGCTGGGTAAAAGTTTGTTATCAACAACTGATTCAAAGAACATTAGAAAGATTGGCAAACTGAGCAGAATGAGCATTTTCTTCTGCAGAAAATATTCCTTCTTTTTTAAAATATAATTTCTATTTATTTATTTGTTTTTAGCTATGCTGGGTCTTCACTGCTGCGCAGGCTTTTCTCTAGCTGCAGAGAGCAGGGGCCGCTCTCCAGTTGCGGTGTGGGGGCCTCTCATTGCGGTGGCTTCTCTCGCTGCGGAGCACGGGCTCTAGGGCTCGCTGGCTTCAGTGCTTGCAGCTCCCAGGCTCCAGAGCGCAGGCTCAATAGTTTTGGCGCCCGGCCCCAGCTGCTCTGCGGCATGCGGGATCTTCCCCGACCAGGGACTGACCTCGTGTTTCCTGCATTGGCAGGCAGATTCTTTACCACTGAGACACCAGGGAAGCCTGAAATATTCCTTCTTGATAATGATTTTTTTTTTTTTTTCTGGTCAGCATGGACTTACTTGGAAAATCTTCCATGAAAAGCTCAAGCCTTTTCCAAAAGAGTCTTCACAGTTTTCTTTTGAGGAAACTGACTCAACTGTGGTTTTACAGATGGTTTCCTAAGGTCACCAACAGAGGGCAGACCTGAGCCCGCAGTGCAGAGGATGCTGTGACCTTCACAGCGTTCTCTTTTCTCTGATTGCAGGTTAATGGGACAAATGATGAAAATGCTACATGTGTTGGAACCACTCCTCTGCTAACGGGAAATCTAGCTGATGCTGACGAAGAAGGTGGGACTTGCCTGCCTGCTGGAATTGGAGAGACACTCACCCCATTCTGGGTTGCTACAGGGAATGAGGGGTGGGGATGCAGCAAATGAAATTGATTTCCCACTGGGAATGGCAACGCACTCCCATATTCTTGCCTGGGGAACACCATGGACAGAAGAGCCTGGTGGGCTGCAGTGCATGGGGTTGCAACTGAGCCTGCATGCAGCAAAGAGCAACCCCATGTTGCACAGTCCCTGGAAACTACGAGAATGGTTATCGACTGTGGGTTTGTGTCTATGAAAATTGAGTGTCCCTGTGTGAGCCTGTTGGTGTGACTGTGAATCTGTGTGTGTGGAAGAGTGCCTGTTTCCTCAGGAGCTATTTCCCACTCACACAGCACGATACACCTGTCAAGGTTCTGTTAAAAAAAAAAAAATCTCATCACCACTGCTCACTGTCTGTACAGTCACTCATTCTTCCCTCACACAGATGTTCCTGGAAATGTGGATAATATTCTCTCTCCTCGGATGGAGATGGGGCAGAAGATAAATGGCCCAAGCTCTTGACCTCTTAAAAGGAAAAGTCAAAATGGGAACCCAGGCGAGGGTTCCAGTGTGGACACCCTGGAACACTGACCTGTACTTATCACTCAGCCACAGGATCATCAGTCCTGGGTCAAGAGCGGTCCTTGTTTTTCAGACTATTTCATATTGAGCATGATCCCCATAGCTAGAAAACCAAAGGCTTCTTTTTTTCACTTTTTTCCTTTCTTCTCACCTTTGCCTTCTTTCAGTCCACCAACATAATGCCAAACCACAGTTCAGTCTATATTTATTAACCACCCTCACCCACACACACCCATCCCACTTGCACAGCAGTGAACTCTCTCTAGCTCCTGAGCGCCACCACCAGCATGCTGATATTTACTCTGTGTTCTCTTAGCTCCCCCTGTGGACCTGTTGGAGGACCTGACTGACGACAGGACAGAGGAAGAGATCCCACTTACTGCCAAGGTAAGCTCCCCTTTCTTTACCTGAGATGAAAATGTTGGTTAATCTGTTTTTCCTTCCCAAGCAAATTCAGACATCTGACAATGTTCAATATAGATGATACTTACAATTTCCTTGATCGGGGGAATGTTGAATGAAAGTCTATTACCAACAGATACTTGGTTGAAAGGACATTTCAAAAATGACAGCATCACTTACAAACTGGAAGATAGTGAGCTTTTTCCCCAAACAAAATATTTTCCCACTGGAAAAAAAAATTTTGTATTTGCCTGTCAACATGGACTTGGGAAGTTCTTCCATGAAAAGTCAAAGAGTTTTCTGCAGGTGTCTTCACTGTTTTCACTGGGGCCATAAACTCAACAACCTGTTTCCAATCTGGTTTCCCAAAGTCACCCAAAGAACTAACTGTACCCAAGTTCACAGGATGCTGCCATCCCCAGAGGTCTAAATTTTTTAAATTGAATTATAGTTGATTTTGGAGAAGGAAATGGCAACCCATTCCATTATTCTTGCCTGGAAAATCCCATGGACAGAGGAGCCTGTGGGCTACAGTCCATGGGGTAGCAAAGAGTTGGACATGACTGAGCAACTTCACTTTCACTTTCTTTAGTTGATTTACAATATTATATTAGTTTAAATGTATAGCATAGTAGTTAAGTGTTTTTCCAATTATACTGCATACAAAGTTGTTAGAAAATAATGGCTCGGGCTTCCCTGATGGGTCTAATGGTTAAGAATCCACCTGCCAATGCAGGGGACATGGGTTCAATCCCTGGTCTGGGAAGATACCACATGCTGCAGAGCAACTAAGCCCATGTGCCTCAACTACTGAGCCTGCACTATAGCGCACAGGAGCTGCTAATACCGAGCCCGTGAGCCACAACTAGTGACGCAAACCCTCCTAGAGCCTGTGGTCCACAACAAGAATACCACCACAGGGAGAAGCCCACGCACCACAATGAAGAGAAGCCCTCACTCACCACAAATAGAGAAAGCCTGCACATAGCAATGCAGACCCAGCCTAGCCAAAAATTAAACAAATCTTTTAAAAAAAGAAAAAGATAATGGCTCTAATTATCTGAGCTCTACAATACGTCCTGGTTGCTCCTCTATTTTATACAAAGTAGTTTGTACCCTTTAAATTTGTACAACACTCGTGGCCCTGAGGAAAGGGGAACCTTTCCTTCTCCGCGTCGGTAACCTCGTTTGTTCTCTGTTCTCTGTGAATCCTCACAGTGTCCTCTCCTCTCTCTTCCCAGGAGGATGCAAGAGCTGGTGAAAACCGTACGTATTCTGAAACCACTCCTCTTCAGAGGAGAAAGCTAAGTGATGAAGAGTGTGGGGCTGTCTTGCCCGCTTTGCTTGGAGAAACACCCTGATTCTGGGTTCCCACTAGGAAAGAGAGTGAAGGATTTAGTGAAATAAATGAATTTCCCTCAAAAAAGCGTTGAACTTGTGTAGTCCCCGGAAGCTGTGAGGTCACTTAGATGATGTTTGCTTGCGTGTATGAGGACTAACAGGCTTTCCACGTGTGAGGTTATGGGTATGATTGTCAATCTGTGTGTATAAATGTGTTGATTCCCCAAGAGCTATTTCCCACTTGCACAGAACACTCCTGTCAACTTTCTGTTTAAAAAAAAAAGCAACACCTCATTCTTCCTTCACCGCAGCTGTTCCCAGAGGTTTGGATAATATTCTCTCTCCTCAGAGAGAGATGGGACAGAGATAAACGGCCCAAACTCATGACTTCCTAAAGCAAAAAGTCAAAATGGGAACCCAGACAAGGGTCCCAGTGTGATGCTCTGGACCACTGACCTGTCCTTATCACACAGCCACAGGATCATCAGTCCTGAGGCAAGGGGGTCTCTGCTCTGTGTACATGCCTGGCAGCACTAGACTCTCCAGAGGTCCCAGACACTGCCCATCACTCTAAGGTGGCTCACAGAACCCAGGGCAGCTGTCAGTACACTCAACAGCCAACTTGGGCAGAGTCAAGCGTGTGAAACATACCCAGAAAGCCAGCACACTGTACTCAGCTCACAGTTTCTGAGAGATGTGAGGTTCCACATAGGACAATGCAGGTCAACATCTTTCAGTGTTGGGGTCATTGTTTAGCATTTGACCAAACACAGCAAGAATGAGGGAGGTATTTATTGTATTGGATAATACTGCCACAAGCCCTAGAAATGCTAGAATCCTGTAAACACTCACCGATGGCTCAGTGGCAAGGAGTCTAAATGAATTTGTTAGTCCTGGTGCCCATCAGCCGTTTTACAAACCTCCTGCACAGCTGGGTTAGAGACATCAGCACTCACTCCAGCCTTCCTCTCTGTAATGAACTGTTCCTCTGGTTGGATGGCACATGGGAGTGTGAACTGCCACCAACTCAGTGGACATGCACACATTGTTTACAAAAAGAAGACGGGGAAGAAAATGGCACATGGTTGATAGTGTCAATTTTTAAGCAGTAGGATCTTAGTATTTTTGAACATTTATATTTGATTTTCCTTCACTTCAGTTCAGTCGCTCAAGTTGTGTCCGACTCTTTGCGACCCCATGAACTACAGCATGCCAGGCCTTCCTGTCCAACACAAACTCCTGGAGTTTACTCAAACTGATGTCCATTGAGTCGATGAATCCATCCAACCATCTCATCCTCTGTCGTCCCCTTCTCCTCCTGCCCCAAGTCCCTCCCAAAATCAGGGTCTTTTCCAATGAGTCAGCTCTTCACATCAGGTGGCCAAAGTATTGGAGTTCCAGCTTCAACATCAGTCCTTCCAAATGACTGATCTCCTTTAGGATGGACTGGTTGGATCTCCTTGCAGTCCAAGGGACTCTCAAGAGTCTTCTCCAACACCACAGTTCAAAAGCATCAATTCTTTGGTGCTCAGCTTTCTTTATAGTCCAACTCTCACATCCATACATAACTACTGGAAAAACCATAGCCTTGACTAGATGGAGCTGTGTTGGCAAAGTAATGTCTCTGCTTTTTAATATGCTGTCTAACTTTCCTTCCAAAGAGCAAGCATCTTAATTTCATGGCTGCAATTACCATCTGCAGTGATTTTGGTGCCCCCCAAAATAAAGTCAGCCACTGTTTCCACTGTTTCCCTATCTATTTGCCATGAAGTGATGGGACCAGATGCCATGATCTTCGTTTTCTGAATGTTGAGCTTTAAGCCAACTTTCTTGCTCTCCTATTTCACCTTCATCAGGAGGCTCTTTAGTTCTTTGCTTTCTGCCATAAGGGTGGTGTCATCTGCATATCTGAGGTTATTGATATTTCTCCCAGCAATCTTGATTCCAGCTTGTGCTTCTTCCAGTCCAGCGTTTCTCATGATGTACTCTGCATATAAGTTAAATAAGCAGGGTGACAATATACAGCCTTGATGTCCTCCTTTTCCTATTTGGAACCAGTCTGTTGTTCCATGTCCAGTTCTAACTGTTGCTTCCTGACCTGCATACAGATTTCTCAAGAGGCAGGTCAGGTAGTCTGCTATTCCCATCTCTTTCAGAATTTTCCACAGTTTATTGTGATCCACACAGTCAAAGACTTTGGCATAGTCACTAAAGCAGAAATAGATGTTTTTCTGGAACTCTCTTGCTTTTTCCATGATCCAGCAGATGTTGGCAATTTGATCTCTGGTTCCTCTGCCTTTTCTAAAACCAGCTTGAACATCTAGAAGTTCCCGGTTCACGTATTGCTGAAGCCTGGCTTGGAGAATTTTGAGCATTACTTTGCTAGCGTGTGAGATGCATGCAACTGTGCGGTAGTTTGAGCATTCTTTGGCATTGCCTTTCTTTGGGAGTGGAATGAAAACTGACCTTTTCCAGTCCTGTGGCCACTGCTGAGTTTTCCAAATGTGCTGGCATATTGAGTGAAGCACTTTCACAGCACCATCTTTCAAGATTTGAAATAGCTCCGCTGGAATTCCATCACCTCCACTAGCTTTGTTTGTAGTGATGGTTCCTAAGGCCCACTTGACTTCGCATTCCAGTATGTCGAGCTCTAGGTGAGTGATCACACCATCGGGATTATCTGGGTCGTGAAGATCTTGTTTGTACAGTTTTATGTATTCTTGCCACCTCTTCTTAATATCTTCTGCTTCTGTTAGGTCCATACCATTTCTGTCCTTTATGGAGCCCATCTTTGCATGAAATGTTCCCTTGGTATCTCTAATTTCCTTGAAGAGATCTCTAGTCTTTCCCATTCTATTGTTTTCCTCTATTTCTTTGCATTGATTGCGGAGGAAGTCTTTCTTATCTCTCCTTGCTATTCTTTGGAACTCAAATGGGTATATCTTACCCATTCAAATGGGTATATCTTTCCTTTTCTCCTTTGCTCTTCACTTCTCTTCTTTTCACAGCTATTTGTAAGAAATTTCTCAGACAGCCACTTTGCTTTTTTGCATTTCTTTTTCTTGAGGATGGTCTTGATCCCTGTTTCCTGTACAATGTCACGATCCTCCATCCATAGTTCATCAGGCACTCTATCTATCAGATCTAGGCCCTTAAATCTATTTCTCACTTCCACTGTATAATCATAAGGGATTTGATTTAGGTCATACTTGAATGGTCTAGTGGTTTTCCCCACTTTCTTCAATTTAAGTCTGAATTTAGCAATAAGGAGCTCATGATCTGAGCCACAGTCAGCTCCCAGTCTTGTTTTTGCTGACTGTATAGAGCTTCTCCATCTTTGGCTGCAAAGAATATAATCAATCTGATTTCGGTATTGACCATCTGGTGACGTCCACGTGTAGAGTCTTCTCTTGTGTTGTTGGAAGAGGGTGTTTACCATGACCAGTGTGTTTTCTCGGCAAAACTCTATTAGCCTTTGCTCTGCTTCATTCTGTACTCCAAGGCCAAATTTGCCTGTTACTCCTGACTTCTGACTTTTGCATTCCAGTCCCCTATAATGAAAAGGACATCTTTTGGGGGTGTTAGTTCTAAAAGGTCTTGTAGGTCTTCATAGAACCGTTCAGATTCAGCTTCTTCAGCATTACTGGTCAGGGCATAGACTTGGATTACCATGATATTGAATGGTTTGCCTTGGAAACAAACAGAGATGATTCTGTCGTTTTTTGAGATTGCATCCAAGTACTGCATTTCGGACTCTTTTGTTGACTATGATGGCTACTCCATTTCTTCTAAGGGATTCCTGCCCACAGTAGTAGATATAATGGTCATCTGAGTTAAATTCACCCATTCCAGTCCATTTTGGTTTGCTGATTCCTAGAAGGTCGACGTTCACTCTTGCCATCTTCTATTTGACCACTTCCAATTTGCCTTGATTCATGGACCTAACATTCCAGGTTCCTATGCAATATTGCTCTTTACAGCATTGGACCTTGCTTCTATCACCAGTCATATCCACAACTGGGTGTCGTTTTTTATTTTCCTTATGACAAGCTAAAAGTGAATAAATATAATAGCGTGATTTGCCTCACATGGAATTCGGCTCCCCAGTGACGTTTGCTTTTAATCAAGTACAAAATCTTCTAGATGTGGTTATAAATACAGTAGCAGCAACTGTGAATCCAGGAGGAAAAAGTGATCTTGGAAGAAGATAAGGAGACAGTGGCATTTAGTTCAGCTGTGAAGCAGACAGCAGGAGTCACGGGATTCTGTCAGGGAAACAGAGCATGCGTTTTAGTGCTTACTCTTTTACAGACTATTTCACGTGATTAGGTTCTCCAGACATGGAAAGTCAGTGGCTCTGTTTTCATTTTTTCACTCTTTTGTCTTCATCATCCAAATTCCCCAAAGGCAGCTTAATCTAAACATATTAACCACCTGCACGCGCACAATCAGGGCTTCCCTGGTAGCTCAAAGGAAAAAATCCCCCTGCAATGCAGGAGCCACAGAAGACGCAGGTTCGATCCCTGGGTTGGAAAGATCCTCTGGAGGAGGACGTGGTAACCCACTCCAGTTTTCTTGCCTGGAGAATCCCATGTACAGAGGAGCCTGGCAGGCTACAGTTCATAGGGTCACAAAGAGTTGGATGTGACTGAAGTGACTGAGCATGCACGCACGCACGCATGTCCAGCCCTTGTCCACATCAAGCCAAACTACTTGAGTAGCTTCTGATGAACACAACTAAGGTGCTGACAGTTACTCTGTGTCCTCGTAGCTCCCCCGGAGGATTTGTTGAAGGACAGAGCAGAGGAGGAAGCTTCACCCATCTCTAAGGTAAGCTCACCTTTCTTACCCTGAGATAGAAAGGTTAATCTATATCTCTTTCCATGGAATTAAGATACGGAAAACTGAGCATGCGCATCCCGGATGATGCATACAATTTCCTTGGGTGGGAGAATATGGAGTGGGAGTCTATTACCAACTCATGATACTGGATTCCAAGGGGAATTAACAAATTGACAACATCAGCTGCACACTGTACAGTAGTGAGTTCTTATTCTTGCAGCAATTTTTCCTCCTGGGAAAACAATCTTGTCACAGCCAAGACAAATGAACTTGGGAGACACATCCTCCAGGAAAAGTTCATGCCTTTTGGCCTGAGGAGGTTCGCTCTGTTGCTGGGTTCCCTTGACTTTGCTAGTCTTTCCCGCCTGGTTTCCCACTGTCACCAAATGAACAAAACCCTGGGCAAATGGGCCGCAGCGTGGTCTGATCCTCACAGTGTTTTCTCTTCTGTAATTGCAGCTGGTCTCAGTAGAAAGTGAAAACGGTATGTATCCTCAACTCACTCGGGGAGAAAAGTTTAGAAGGTGTGAAAGATGGGGCTTCCTTGCTGGTTTTCCTATGGAGAGCCACCTGATTCCAGTTTCCTGCTGGGACTGGGAATATGGGACCTGGGGATGGGATGTGATTTTCCAGGTAAAGAACTGAGGCCAAGAATTAGCATCCCAGGAGGCAGCTGTATAAATGGCTAGGTGGTGTCAGTCTGTGTACATAGGTGTGGGAGTGTCTGTATATGAATTCATGTGCTGTGACTCTGTTGATGGGCACTTGCATTGCTTCCATAGCTTATCTTTGTAAATAAGAACTCAAAGATGAGGCTAGTGGTCTCAGGTGTGGAAACAGCACCAAGATCCTTGGGCATGACTTGAAGAGGAAACACTTTAGAGGAGCAGAAGGAAGACAGAGGAAGGCACCCAGGCCCTGTGGTGATCAGGTGTTTGGTTTCAAGATCAGGAATCGGGGGACAGCACCTGAGCCCAGTCAGGCCCTCACGTAGGATGCTCTTTGGGATCCTTCTTGATTGGGGATGAGAAAGCACAGGGCCGTCTTGTTGGAGTGAACACTGGACAGGCATTTTCTTTAAGACCTGCGAGAGGAACTTTCTCCTGTTCTGTCCTTGTCTCCAGCTGCCTTTGTGACACGCCAGACACCTTCCATTTTCCTCTTTCCTTCCTTCCCCCCTCTTTCTTTTCTTTGCATTTTATTTTCCCTTATTTTTAGTTGTGATTTAAAACACATAACGTGAACTCTAACATCAAGCTGTTCGTGTACCGTACATTATTTTTAACTATATGCACATTTTTGTACAGCAGATATTTAGAACATTTTCACCCTGCAGGACTTAACACTCCCATTTCCAGTTCCTCCTGCTGCTGGCAACCACCCTTCTACAACCTGCTTAGGAGTGTTCTTTCAGATACCCCATTTCAATGCCTCATACAGTATCCGTCCTTCTGTGAGTGGCTTATTTCGCTTCAAACAGTGTCCCCTCTGTTCATGATGCTGCAAATGACAGGATCTCCATCTTCCATGAAGGCTGAATGGCACCTCATTGTATATATTCTCCACATTTTCTTCCTTAATACATCTGCCTGCGGACCTGGGGCTAGATTTCTATCTCAGATATCGTGTATAGTATATAGCGTACAGTGCTGCAGTGATCATGAGATTGCAGATCTGTCTTCTGGATGCTGACTTCTCTTCCTCTGGATATATACCAGAATTGGGATTCCTGGATCATATGATAGGGTCTGTTTGTAGTTTTTTGAGGAAACTTCATACTGTCTCCCATAATGGCTATATCATTTTATATTCCCTCCAACAGTGTATGAAATTTCCAATTAACCACATCTTCACCAATTTGATTTTCTTAAAAAAAAATTTTTTTTAACTCACACGCACATCTGAATGAGTGTGAGGTGATACCTCACTGTGGTTTAGATTTGCATTTCCAGGATGATGAGTGATGTTGAGCACCTTTTCATACGTGTGTTGGCTATTCATATATCTTCTTTGGAGGAATGTTTATTCAAGTTTGTAGCCCATTTTAAAACAGAATTGTGTGTCCCTTCTGATGCAATTGAGTTCTAGTAGCTTATTATATATTTTGGATATTAGTTCCTTTCTCAAATATTAGATTTGCAAATATTTTCTCCCATGCTGTAGGATGTCTTTTCATTCTGTTGATTGCTGAAGAGACTATTCTTTCTCCATTGTACAGTCTTAGAACATCAGTGAAGGTCCTTGTTTCAGTATGTAAGAATGTTTTTGAAAGCTGTTCTTCTGGTCTATGGGTCTGTCTGCCTGTTTTGATGCCATTACGCCCACTCTTTTGATTGCTGTGACTTTGCATATATGTTTTGAATTCAGGAAGTGCGAAGCCTCCATCTCTGTTCTTGCTATCAAGATTGCCTTGGTTCTTTGGGGTTCTCTGTGGTTCCCTACATATTTTAAGAAAAACATTCCCCTTTCTATAAAATGCCATTGGATTTCTGCTAGGTGTTGCAGTGAATCTGTACATCACTTTGGGTGGTATGGAAATCTCAACAATATTGGCTTCCAGTGTATGAACTTGGCATTTCATTCCAACTTTGTTTTCTGTTCAGTTGCTAAGTTGGGTCTGACTCTTTGCAACCCCAAGGGCTGCAGTGCACCAGGCTTCCCTGTCCTTCACCATCTCCTGGAGTTTGCTCAAATTCATGGCCATTGAATTGATACTATCATTCCAGTTAGTGTTTCTTATTTAATTCTTCCATCAATGTTTTGAAGTTTTCTGTATACAAGTTGTTTACCATCTTAGAACCTTTGTCCTTGACCTCCTGACCCTTCCAGAGCTGGGGTGAGAAGGATGGGTTCGTGATTCAAGGGAAGTGTCCACCCTCCCCCTGCCCCTCCTCTTGGATTATGTCCAGCACAGGTGCACCGGGCAAACCCTAGCACCTCAGCTTATATGCTCCCTGCTAGGAATTCATCTACAACCTAGGTGTTGACATTACTGTTTGAGTGTGCCCCCAAGGCCTCAAATGGGGCTTCCCCAGGGCTCAGCAGTAAAGAACCCGCCTGCAATGCAGGAGACATGGCAGGAGCTGTGAGTTTGATCCTTGGGTCAGGAAGATCGCCTGCAGAAGGAAATGGAAACCCACTCCAGTATTCTTGCCTGGAAAATCCCATGGACAGTCCATGGGGTCGCAAAAGAGTCAGCATGACTTAGTGACTAAACAACAACAACACAAAGGCCTCACATAATTCCTGGCACATGTGGATGAAAGCAGGAAATATAAATGAATGTTCAGATCAGACCAATAAACTACTCTGCAACAAGGGAAAACACAGGAGAGGGGTGGATGCCCCTTCCTCATCAGTGTATCTCTCAGTTCAGCTCACCTCAGTCGCTCAGTCATGTCTGACTCTTTGTGACTCCATGGACCGCAGCACGCCAGGCCTCCCTGTCCATCACCAACTCCCAGAGTTCACTCAGACTCACGTCCATCGAGTCAGTGATGCCATCCAGCCATCTCATCCTCTGTCGTCCCCTTCTCCTTCTGCCTTCAATCTTTCCCAGCAGGAGGGTCTTTTCAAATGAGTCAGTTCTTCACATCAGGTGGCCAAAGGATTGGAGTTTCAGCTTCAACATCAGTCCTTCCAATGAATAGTCAGGACTGATTTCCTTTAGGATGGACTGGTTGGATCTCCTTGCAGTCCAGGGGACTCTCAAGAGTCTTCTCCAACACCACAATTCAAAAGCATCAATTCTTCGGTGCTCAGCCTTCTTCACAGTCCAACTCTCACATCCATACATGACTACTGGAAAAACTATAGCTTTGACTAGACAGACCTTTGTTGGCAAAGTAATGTCTGCTTTTTAACATGCTGTCTAGGTTGGTCATAACTTTTCTTCCAAGGAGCAAGTGTCTTTTAATTTCATGGCTACATTCACCATCTACAATGATTTTGGAGTCCAAAAAAATAAAGTCTCTCACTGTTTCCACTGCTCCCCCCATCTATTTGCCATGAAGTGATGGGACCAGATGCCATGATCTTAGTTTTCTGAATGTCGAGTTTTAAGTCAACTTTTTCACTCTCCTCTTTCACTTTCATCAAGAGGCTCTTTGAACTAACCTCTTCACTTTCTGCCATAAGGGTGGTGTCATCTGCATACCTGAAGTTATTGATATTTCTCCTGGCAATCTTGATTCCAGCTTGTGCTTCATCCAGTCCAGCATTTCTCATGATGTACTCTGCGTATAAGTTAAATAAGCAGGGTGGCAATATACAGTCTTGACATACTCCTTTCCCTATTTGGAACCAGTCTGTTGTTCCATGTCCAGTTCTAACTATTGCTTCTTGACCTGCATACAGATTTCTCAGGAGGCAGGTCAGGTGGTCTGCTATTCCCATTTCTTTAAGTTTTTCCCATTTTCCACAGTTTGTTGTGATCCACACAGTCAAAGGCTTTGGCATAGTCAATAAAGCAGAAATAGATGTTTTTTCTGGAACTCTCTTGCTTTTTCAATGATCCAATGGATGTTGGCAATTTGATCTCTGGGTTCCTCTGCCTTTTCTAAATCCAGCTTGAACATCTGGAAGTTCACGGTTCATGTACTATTGAAGCCTGGCTTGGAGAATTTTGAGCATTATTTTGCTAGTGTGTGAGATGAGTGCAATTGTGCAGTAGCTTGAGCATTCTTTGGCACTGTATCTCTAGAGCTGCTCTATTCAATGGCAGCCACTAGGTGGGTGTACCTGTTCACAATTAATTTAATTCCATCAATAACTAATCCAGTCTATTAAAGGGAAACAAAACATCCAATTGCTTAGTCATACTAGTCACATTTCAAATGCTGGAATTTCCGGTTTGTAAACTTGAAGGTAAGAACTACAGATGAATTCCTGGAAGTGAGAAGTTGAAGGGTTATTCTTCAGCTTCTCCCTATTTTTGAAGGTTTACAACTGTGACCAATGTCTTACTGAAGATTACTGAGTTCACAGAGCTCAGGGAAGATCTCAGAACCTGGAGGAAACCACAGGGTTTCTCTGTGTGATCCACAATAACATCAAGTTAAGCAGGAGAAATGGGTGGGCCATCCTTCCTGATAACTCTTCTACTTATATTTTTGTTTTGCAGAATGCATTTTGGAAAGCATATATGACAGTGGAAATGAATGCAACACAGGTAGGGAACGACATTCAGGTAGGATACAACTTGAAAGAGCTCCCGGGAACACCTGGGTTACAAGTGTTGAGGAAGACGTAGACAACATTGAAAAACAGGAAATACATGTAGAAATGTCCATTTCATATTTTAATATTAAAAGTAAGAAGGATTCTCGCCACGAGCTCTGTCTGTGCTGTGATTATAATTGCTCATCTTCCTTTGTGGACTTCCCTGATGGCTCAGTGGTAAAGAATCCACCTGCAAGGCAGGAGACGAGGGTTCGATCCCTGGGTGAGGAAGATCCCCTAGAGGAGGAATTGGCAGTCCAGTCCAGGACTCTTGCCTGGAGAATCCCACGGACAGAGGTGCCTGGCTGCTTACAACCCATAGGGTCATAAGTAGTTGGAACACGACTGAAGTGACTTACCACACACGCACATCTTCCTTTGTATGCAAAAACCATCTTTTCTATAAGGACTGCTCTTTCCTTTTGGTCACTGCCAATTTGAAAGACTGGTGTCTGATGAGCACCCAAAGGGTATCGTGCACAAGAGATTGTGGTTTTGTGTTTATCACTGGCCTATGTGGCATATAATCTGCTGGGACACAAAACTCCTGTAGGTACTTGCCCCTGGACACCAGGTTCTTCTACTGAGTGTCAGCTGTTGGACCAGAATAAATTCTCTCCCTCTACAATTTGAGAATTTGTGGCTTGTATGCATGAGCTCAGGAAATACTTACAAATGAATGATCAGATCAGACCAGCACACTACTCCGCAATAGGGAACAATCACAGGAAGAGCAATAATAGCTCCTTCATCTTTGATACTCTAGATCTGTGTTATACAGTGTGATAGCCATTAGCCAGAGGTACCTGTTCACAGCTGTCTACTTCAATCAATAATTAACTCACTCTATTAATATAAAACATGAAACTCATCCAATTGCTCAGTTCCACTAGGCACATTTCAAGTTTGTTCATACAGTTGGAATTTCAGATTTGTAGATTTAGAGGGAAGAGCTCTCATGGGGTCTGTAGAAGTGAGAAGTTCCAAGGTGCGTCTTCAGAATCTTTCTCTCATATGGACTTTTTTCAACTGTGAGCAATGTCTTGTCGAGTGGTCTGACTCGATGGAACCTAAGGAGGACATGAGAACCTGGAGGGAAAAATCAGGGTGATGCTCTGAGACCCACAGTAACCTCAAGTGAAGTAGGAGAAACGGGTTGGTCACACTTTCTAACAACTTCATCACTCATGTTTGGGTTTCTACAGACAAGATGCTGGACAGCTCATGGAGCAACCAGGATGAAGATGCTACAGGTAGGGAACAACACTCAGGTAGGGTCCAAGAGGAGAGGGGTCCTGGGAACACTTGGGCTACACCTGCTTGTTTGGAGACTGAGGAAGGTGGATGTGAAATGGGGGGAAATGTTAAAATATGGGTAGAAATCAGATTTGGTGTGGGGTTGTTTTTTTTTTTTTTTTTGTATTTTAAATGAAAAGTGAAAGTGTTAAGTCACTCAGTCGTGCCTGACTCTTTGTGACCCCATGGTGTGTAGCCTGCCAAGCTCCTCTGTCCGTGGAATTCTCCAGGCAAGAATACTGGAGTGGGTTATCATTTTCTTCTCCAGGGAATCTTCCCAACCCAGGGATTGAATCCAGGTCTCCTGCATTGCAGGCAAATTCTTTACCAACTGAGCCACCAGGGAAGCCCTTTGTATTTTAAATATGTCAGAATAAATGGAAATGTGTCCACGGTCTTTGACTGTGCTGTGTCTACAATCATCTTTTCTGCCTTTGGTATGCAAAAAGTATTTACCTATGATTTTTCCTGCTTTTGTTACTGCCCATTGTGATTGGCACCCTGAGGGTATTATGCATGAGAGAGTTTGGTTTTCTTTATTGGTCTATGATGCACATAATCTGCTGGGACACAAAACTCTCACTGGCACTTGAACCTGGACACCAAGTTCTGCTGAGTGTGAGGAGGTGGACGAGAAGTCTCTCCCTCTGTACTTTCGTGGCATCACATTCATGCTCTGCCCTCACTGTTCCTCACGTAAAGGGCATCCCCAGTGTGGAGGAGTTAAAGGATCCGTCCTCTGGGGTTACTGAGTATGCTCCAGTATCCTTGATCTCATCTCTGCCTCCTCACCTCACCCAAGGCTTGTGTCATGAATGTTCATCCATTTCTGGGATGTCCATATTCAGTGGCCCCTAGAGACGCTCCCTGGCAGGCAGGAATTCTGGTGGACTGTGTGCAGAGGCTGCTGGGCTTGCTTTGCACACTGCCGACCTTTGTCGCCTGTGACTGTCTAGGTCTCAGGAGAGAGCTTCAGGATAGCAAAGCCAGAGAGGGCCCTGCTGATCTTAGATCCCTCTGCTCCAACCAGACATGCCTCTGTAGAGGCCCCAGCCTCTGTTACGCTCATCCTGTGACCTCTCCTCAGGCCTGCCCTGCTCTGTCCCCTCCGTCTCTGAGGTTCAGGGCAAACATGGGCAGGTACGGTGTATTCGTGTTGAATCATTTTCATGTTAAGGGAATTTGGACTACTAACTTTCCCTCAGATTTGACTCTCATCTTCTGTAAGGGGCTAGGGGACCTATGGGGTTGGTATGAGGATTAAGCATCTCCCAGGTGCCTACAGTCACCCCAGGCACAGGACAGTCACTTCTTATGTGGACTTAGTTGTGCTTCCCTCCCATAGGGACCAACACAGTATCAGGCCCATGCCTGCTACTCCATGGAAAGGATGGATTGCCTAGTTGATCCAACCATCCTAGTTGATCCTAGTTGAAACACCCTGATTGAAGAGGGTGGCGGTATACCCATGGACTTTCCTCCAATGGGCCTGTACTGGAGAACTATATGATTGATGGAGGGGGACAGGAGAAAGGAAAGAAGCACTAATTTTTAAGAGAGAAATAAGGAAAGGGAGGAGTGAGGAGGAGGATGGAGAGAGAGGATGGCAATCTCATGCACAGAGTTGCTGAACACAGTGGCTGCCTGAAGGAGGAACAGGATGACACAGGCCTTCATTTGTGGTCACATGTAGGGAATCTGAGGGCTGCAGAAGTATGTGAGAGGTCAGAGACCCACTCCTTCATTGCAGGGGAGAAACAATTGATGCCTTGGGAGGACCATGGACATAAGAACAGAAGGGATTCTGAGAGCAGGCTACATGATCCCAGGAGCATCAAGGCCCCTAGTTCTCATATTGACTCTAATTCTCTGCTTTCTTTTCTCCTGGCCACCACATCGTTGCTGCCCTCGGACACCAGAATACTACTTCGAGTCTAATGAAGAATCGGATCAGGAGAGCAACAGTCTGCATGTAATTTATTTCTTTCATCTCTTTTCCATTTCTCTTTTTTTCTAATAATAAGCTCCTCTTTGTAGCGCTTTCTCATCCCCACTTTGGATGATTCTTGTCCTGGTCTCATGCAGGCACACGTATCCTGGGGTCTTTTATAAAATCTGTCTGCAGCCCTCCTCCCCAACTTTTCTAGCATCCTGACCCCACTTCTGCACCATTGAATCTGATGGAGCTACTCTGAGTGGTCCAGGCAGGAAGCTGGCTTTGAGTCAGACTCCTTTGAAATCTGGCCCTGCCCTGGGGTCCCCAACATGGGTATTCTGCTGCCCTGGACAGCTCTGGACACGTGCAACCATTTTCTTCCCTCCAGATGTCAAGATATCCTCTGCTTCTCCTCTTAAGAGAAGCTGTTGGGTCTGCAGTCAGTGAAGAAGAGGACAGGGAGGAGGAGACATAAATATGGAGGGTGGGGATGAAAGGTAAGGTACACAAGTTCTCCGTCAAGTCCCTAACTTACTGGATGGCATTTTGGGAAGACAAGCACAAACACTGAGGCCGCTGCTATTGTGAGTGACACAAACGTGGAGAGAAGAGGATTGTAATGATTCATACAGACAAGCGGAGAATGCTGTGAGCTGAGCGTATCTCCTAGGGGGATTGGTATCCTTTCACAGAAGACCCCGAGGTTCCTAGGTGTTGTTCTCCAGTAGCTCTCACTTTGGAGGGGAGGAGCCAGCGTGTGTATGACTCCAGGAGATACTGTTCAAACCGTTTCTTTGTGAAGAGCACCACTGGAGTAGTGCATCATCGCCACCTGCAGGACCTCATCTTGCCCTTTCAAGCCCCAAGTGTCGGCAGCCCAGAGCACCCCACTTAATCACTAGGTGATGGCATTGACTTCCTCAGTTCCAAAGGTATGGGAAAAAAAAAAGAGTGAAGAAGACACAGGCACCCCAGCGCTCAGAAAGCAGGACAGCCCCACCTGCCCAGCCTGGCATCCCTGTGGTGCTTAGTAGGCCTGGCATCAAGTAGAGGACACTGAAGGATCTCAACCTGAGAAGCAGCGGTCCAAGCCTCTGGGGAGGCCAGGGGAGCGCTTAGGTCACCCTGGGGGGACCATTTCTCAAACTGGAGTTTGCAGTTCTGTAGATTCTGGTCTGTGTGTCAAATCGCCACTAAACACCTGAGAGCAATTCAAATCAGGGTTCACCTGGGATGAGTTACAGGGCAGGATTCAAGTTACTTTGTGTTCCTTTTATTTATTTGTATTTATTTTAACATGAATATCACTTGTTTTATTACACTTTAAAAAGTAGAGTCTTTTGTAAATTTTTCATGTTGCAATATACCACTGAGATAAATCCATGTTTTTATTACCACAGCTTAATGATTTTTTAAATTAAAAGCACAGGCAAAGCTTTGCTGGGGGCTTAGAATCATTGTCCTTTAGTTGCTAAGTCATGTCCAACTCTTTGCAACTCCATGGACTGTAGCCCACCAGGCTCCTCTGTTCATGGGATTCTCCAGGCGAGAAAACTGGAGTGGGTTGCCATTTCCTTCTCCAGCAGATCTAGAAGGAATGATCAGGGATAAAGGGAGCTGCCCATGTCTCTGACATTTCCACCGGGCAGATCTCACGATTGGTGGTATTGAGTGTGGGCTGGAGGGGCAGGGTCAGCCCTCCCACCTGTGTCATCAGACCCCCTGCTCCTCACAGGTTCCAGGGGAGAGGCTCTTAGCTTCCTTGCCCCAAAGCCCCAGGCCTTCCCCTTTCCTCTGCGCCAGTTTCACTGTCCAGGGACTTGAAGGCTACCCAGACAAACGACCAATTCAATTGCTCCCACGGGACATTCATATTCCCTCTCTGCTGACAGACAGCACCTTCAGCAAAGAGCAGCAAAGAGACCCCAGTGCCCTGTGGATCTGACCTCTGGGAAGGTCAGGACCCGAAGCTACTTGCCCGGCCTTCGGAGTCTTCTGGCTCCTGCACACTCACTACACACACAGCCCAGGGAGCCTTCTTCTATTTGTCTGTGAGCCTCCTCAGTGATTCCAACCCTCATGTTTGTGTTGCAGGTTCTGCTCTGACACCTGTGAAGGCCTTGACCTTGGGGCCTCATCCTGGGCCTCAGAGGGGAACGAAGCAGTACAGAGTCAGGAGGTTTCCAACTGGACAAGGAACAGGGTTGGCCTCACTGCTCATCTCCTAAGGAACCTAATTTAGTACAGCTTAGTGGTTTTTTTTTTTGTATAGCTTTAGTATTATGTTCAGACATATGTTTTATATATGCTGTGGAAGCTTTCTCTATTAAATGACATTCATCTATCTAGTTGCTTTTCACATATTTTCCTATAAAAATCACCCTAATCCGAGGTAGGACTAAATGAATTGCTGTCTTGCATTCACCCTCGTGTCCACCACCAAGGTCACCCCCTCTCTTATGTCACCGTCATTCAGTCTTCATTATATCAGGTGACTATGAATTTAGTCCATACCATCCGTCCTGATGTGTCTTTCTAAGGATTCTGTTTTCTGAAGTCTGTTCATTCCTTTGATCATGGGAACAGTATTTCCCTAGATCTTTCATGATGACTTGAATGACAGGGCCTTTGATAGCCAGTTACTTGCCTGCTAGAAAATTCATGACTCATCATTTCTCTCCTTGAGCAGTTCAAATACATTGCTCTACTTTTTTTCTGGCAGAGTATCTCTCTCCAAAAAGTTTCATCGAATTCTGATTTTTGTTCCGTTATATGTCACGTGCTCTCTTGTTCTAGATGCCCAAAAGATTTTTGTTTTTCTTTAAAGCCCTGTGAGTTTGTTAGAATATCATCTGCCTTTAGTCATTACAAGTGAATGCACATTGTTCTCTTCAAAAGACAATTTCAAAGTTGTTTTTAAAATTATCAGAAAAATTTGGACAATAATGCCTAGTATTTGCTTTGCATCTTTTAATGATTTTTCTCTTTCCGGTCCTTGAATCTTGCAAATATCAGATCTCTTATGATTATATTTCACTTTTAACACACTCATGAAATATTTTATACATTTTTGCTTAATTTCTTTTCCAGAAGTGTTTTTAAACAGTGTTTAAGCCCTACCTCCTTACTGTTTCATTTCTTACAAGGCATTATTTGACAGCAGGTTTCTGTTTAAATTTCGTTTACGTGTGCTTTTCAGTATTTTCGTATTCTTTGGGGAGTTTCGTGTCTTTGTTTCTGAGTGTTCTTAGTTCTGATCTATGATGTACTTTCAGTGTTCATTATTAATTCATAGCGTCACCCATGAACAGAGAATGGCCACACCCATGAAGAACTGCTAAGCCTTTGTGTAGGGGTTCATTACTCCAAGCCCTTTTGTGTTTGTTAACTGAAGTACAGTTGACATACATCCAGATACTTTCAGCTGTGCAACACAGTGGCTCCCTACTGCTGTACAGAACAAAATGATCAAGCAACAGGACTAGTTACCATGTGCTGTGATACAAAATTACCACAATATTACTGACTACATTCCCCATGTTGTATATTTCATCCCCTTGACTCATTTCTTTGGGAACTGGAAGTCTGCAGCTCTTAATCTCTTTCAACAATTTCTTTATCACTCAATCCCACTTCCCCTTGGCAACCAGTTGTTTGTTCCCTGTATCTATGAGTCTGTCTTGTTGTGTTTCTTCATTTATTTTGTTTTTTAGACTTCCACACATAAGTCACATCATATGCTATTCATCTGTATCCACCCGACTTATTTCACTTTGCATAGTACTTTCTAGTTTCATCCATGTTGTAGCAAATGGCAAGATTTCATTCTCTTTTATGGCTGAATATCATTCTATTCCATGAGTAACCACATCCTCTTTATCCATTCATCTATCAATGGACACTGGTTGCTTCCTTATCTTGGCCAGTAAAATGACGCTGCGATGAACACAGAGCTAAATATATCTTTTCAAATTATTTTTTTTCTTCAGAATACCCAGGATGGAATTGGTGGACTGTATTGTAGTTCTATTTTTAATTTTTTTGAGAAAACTTTATCCTTGATATATTTTTTAAGATATTGCCTAATAATGCAGCCTACTATACTTCACCTCATTCTGTAGCTCTTAATGAATATTTCCTTTTTTTCTTTACTGTTATATTTTTTAAAAGTAGAAAAATTTTAGGACATATTTTTTAACCTGATTCATACACATAATTTGCTGAAACTAGGAATGAGTTCATGAATTTTTTTGAAGTTCTGATGCTTCTTTACATTCCTATACCTAAAGTTGGTATTTTTTATAACTATGATTTATTGAGAGTGACACTGAATGGTACACATATACAAACTCTAAAACCAACTTTAGTAAAAAAAAACATGTTGATTGCAAACCAAATTTGTGTCTGTGTTAATGGATTGACTGAGAGGATAAAGGCTGGAATGCAGAATTATAGAGAAAAGAAAGAAAATGTTGGAATGCATGAAAAGGCAGATTTCTTTGCAAAAGAACAGAGAGATTAAATTATTTGTATAAAGAAGGAAAATATCCTGCTGTAGGATTTGGTGAAAAGAGTATTTTCCCCATCTTAAAAATCTGCAATTTAATCCCAAGTATTAACAAATCTGGGCTTCCCTGATGCTCAGTGGTAAAGAATCTGCCTGCAGTGCAGGAAATCTAAAAGACGTGGATTTGATCCCTGCGTTGGGAAGATCCCCTGGAGGAGGGATGGCAACCCACTCCAGTATTCTTGCTTGGAGAATCCCATGGACAGAGAAGCCTGGCAAGCTACAGTCCATTGATTGCAAAGGGTCAGACATGACTGAAGTGACTGAGCATGCATCACACGCCAAGAAATCTATAAATTTATATTTAGTTTCTGACTTTGTTTTTCTCTTTAAAGAATATTAAATATTAAAACTTATCTGTATATTTGATGTCAATAAACTTATACTGGCTCAGATATAACAAAGTGACTCACAAACTTCTTTGGAACTAATTATGTTGTCATCTTGTTACCCAAGCTGCTATGAACAATGTATTTTCAAAGAAGACAAAATACACATAGATATTATTATAGCTGACAAAAATGAGAATCATTCTTGCATTGTATTTAGTAGATAATTCTAAATTATACTCTCTATTATGGACTAAAATTACAATTAAACCTGAATTTGTGATGATTTCAGCACTGACCAAAATGACTACCTCACTGAGGTCACAGTGGGTTGTGTCTTGGTCAGGATACATATGTGTGACTATAAAGAAGCAGTGTCTGGGTAAGGGTTATAATAATTAACATGGAAACATTGTTTGAAGGGTTCTGTTGGCTTGTTTGGTCTCTGATCTACTGCCTTTTTGCTAAAGGCATATGTGTGTTGACAGTTAAAAGTCATAACCCTGTTGATAACTTTTTATCATTGATGTTTGGCAACTTATTAAGCATTTTTCCACTTCTCAGTGGGCATTGGGACTGAGCAATCTGCTTTGTCTGGTACTTAATGCTCATCAATTGTACAAAATGCCTTGTTTTTTCCTTTCTCATTGTGTGTCCTACTTCACTCTGTCCTGTGAATCCCACAATCCTAAACGTTTTCAATGCTGACACTCATGTCCTCATGATTCAATCTTACCTTATTTCCTGAAGGAATATGTTGGGGAGGCAGGGGAGCACTTGGCCCCCAGAGTTTTCTCTTGCTGTCTCTTGAATCCTTATAGACACTGTAACAAATATCAAAAATAGCATTTGCTATTGTACAATGAATCTTGCCAAGTAATAGGAAATATTAAACTTTGGAGGAAAACATAAGCAAAATATCTCCTTACTTTACCATTGAAATATTTTATATATCTTGGTAGTCTCATTTAGAATTTTTTTAAAATTGAAATATAATTCTCATATCATGAAGTTCACCATTTTAAAGGGTACAGTTCAGTGGTTTTTAGAATATTCATTAAGTCTGACATTAAAAAAATTTATTTCTCTGCTTCATTTTCATTTTGCCTAATTTTATCTTCATATTTCTATGTTGCATGTAGTTTTTACATTTATCATTTTAAATTGGTGTTACCACATCTTCAGTTACATAGCCATTCTCTATTCATTGGACATGTGGACATTCTATTTCTAAAATTATTACAATTATTAATCTCATGAATTTACAATAGTTATAACATTAATTTTTTCAATATATTACTAAAATATTAAGTTTAAATTAATATTTTGTATAATTATTAATAATGATAATACTACCTTAAACAGATAAATCTTTATTTTGAATCATTTCTGTAAGAATATACTCAGAGGTATTAATTACTGAATAAAGGAATGTGATTATTTTTAAATTCTTTAAAATTCTTTTCCTTAACTCTTGCAATAAACTGAAGATGCTAACAATGTTTGCGTATATCCGCATTCAATACCTGACGAGTATCAGGCTTCATTATCTCATTTGTTTTGCCAAATAAAGTGGCGTAAAATGGTACAGTGAAGTAATTTTAAATGCAATTGCTTTAATTACGAGAGAGGAAGCACTTTTCTGTACAATGATATAGGTATCTAAGAATGGTCCATATGTGATAGAACTGTTCCCATCATATCACACTGCTGCTCAATAACCTACAATGCCTAATCTAAACACAGCACATAAAAGACTGACGGGCTGCCTTATTGCTTCTAAATCCAAATCTAAGTCAATATTTCCCTGGCACAAAGTCATTATTTTAGGTATTGTGTCACTTACGGATTGAGTGATTCTCAGTTCCACATTATTCATGGTTTGGGACTAGCCTGTGAAGCCATGAAATTAAAAGACGCTACTCCTTGGAAGGAAAGTTATGACCAACCTAGATAGCATATTCAAAAGCAGAGACATTAGTTTGCCAACTAAGGTCTATCTAGTCAAGGCTATGGTTTTTCCAGTGGTCATGTATGGATGTGAGAGTTGGACTGTGAAGAAGGCTGAGCACTGAAGAATTGATGCTTTTGAACTGTGGTGTTGGAGAACTCTTGAGAGTCCCTTGAACTGCAAGGAGATCCAACCAGTCCATTCTGAAGGAGATCAGTCCTGGGATTTCTTTGGAAGGACTGATGCTAAAGCTGAAAGTCCAGTACTTTGGCCACCTCATGTGAAGAGTTGACTCATTGGAAAAGACTCTGATGCTGGGAGGGATTGGGGGCAGGAGGAGAAGGGGACGACAGAGGATGAGATGGCTGGATGGCATCACTGACTCGATGGGCATGAGTCTGAGTGAACTCCGGGAGTTGGTGATGGACAGGGAGGCCTGGCGTGCTGCGATTCATGGGGTCGCAAAGAGTTAGACACGACTGAGCGACTGAACTGAACTGAACTAAACTGAGCTGTGAAAATGGATCCTGGTCTTTAATATTTCCTGAGGCGCTGGCGCTGAAGTTTTGTCAATAGAGGGGGCCAGAGAGACAATACAGAAGAAAAAGGACTTCCCTGGTGGCTCAGACGGTAAAGCGTCCGCCTGCAATGCAGGTCACCCGGGTTCGATCCCTGGATTGAGAAGATCCCCTGGCGAAGGAAATGGCAACCCACTCCAGTACTCTTGCCTGGAAAACCCCATGGACAGAGAGCCTGGTAGGCTATAGTCCATGGGGTCGCAAAGAGTTGGACACGACTGAGTGATTTCACTTTCACTTTCTTCAGGGTGCTTACTGGGCAGCTTTCCGGCACCTGTGGGGACACTGTGCACTGGGCCCCTCTCTGCTCTGCCCTGCAGCCAGCAGCCCCCACAGACCCCACCTCCCCAACTCCATCCTAGGTGTCTCCACGCTCCCATGCAGTTTTATAGTAGAGTGCCTCTAGTGATCAAGACAACTGCCCATGAACCCTTTTCCTTCACACTTCAGAGGGTAGCTTTCTAGAAACTTCCACTGTCTGGCACCAACAATAACTTCTGTACCATTCGGTGAGTCACAGCTGCACAGATGTGGGAGGGGAAGCTCTTCCTTGGATGCTGCTTCTCTTCCTATGGGTACTGGCTGTTCTTTATATCTGCTATTTCTATGCTGGTTAAGGTTCTCTTTATTTGTTACTAGTCAATCCCTCATTGGCCACCTGATGCAAAGAACTGACTCATTTGAAAAGACCCTGATGATGGGAAAGATTGAGAGAAGGAGGAGAAGGGGAAGACAGGGGAGGAGATGGTTGGATGGCATCACTGACTGGATGGACATGAGTTTGAGTAAACTCCGGGAGTTGGTGATAGGGAAGCCCAGGGTGCTGCAGTCCATGGGGTTGCAAAGAGTGGGATACAACTGAGCGACTGAACTGACTGACTGTGATGTAGAATTCTTTACCTTGAACTTTTCATGTTAGGATTACACAGTGATTTCTCTCTCCTAATTGGACCCTGATGGATACAAATACTGACATGTGCAGGCAGTAGTTGGGAACACCAGTGAGAGCTGCTTGACAGCAACGTGTAGGTGTGTAATTGACTGGAAACAATACATGAGGAAATAAGCATGTATGATTACATGTAACATAATAATCATCCTAACTCATTCTGGGGTTTTAATTTTCATAACAAATTTATCCAGAGAGAAGTAATTATTCCACCTGGGAGGGGGGGGGCAAAGAACTTTTAACTTGTGATGCCAATATATTTTCTGCATTATTTTGATATTTTCTGCATTATTTTGAAGCCAACCTAGAAACTGTATCATTGCATCCGTAAAAAAATTCACTTGGCATCTCTACAAGTTTTTTAAAAATTTAACTACAGTACTATTGTCACAGTTAAGAAAAATAGCATCAGCACTTTAATACCATCAGATATTCAGTGTTCAAATCTTTCCAATTGGCTCATAAATTTTTTCAGATTTTTTAAAATAAATTTAAACATTTGTTTCAGTAAGTGTTGATGGAATCATTGGATATCTGTATAAAAATGAATGTTGACACTCTATCTGACACACACACACACACAATTAAGGTGGATCACAGACCTGAATGTGTAAAGGAAAACAAAGTTTTAGATGAACACATAGACTAGGCGAGGTTGTCTTAAATAGAACACAAAAGGCACTAACCTTAAAAGAAAAATGATAAACTGAGCTTCATGAAAATTAAGAAATTCTGTTCAGGAAAAATACTATTAAGACAGTTAAAATGAAAGCCACAGACTGGGAGACACTTTGCTTTCTTATCTCTGATAAAGCACCTCTGTTGAGAAAGAACTGCGAGTCACTAAGAGACACACAACCCAATTTAAAAATTGGCAAAAATATTAGGATCACTTGTAGTCCCTTCAAACATACAGTTGATCTAAACAACATGCTACTTAAAAACCAATGGGTCAATGGTGAAACCAAAGAGCAAACTTAAAAACACCTCGAGACAAATGACAGTGAAACCACAGCCATACAAAATCTGTGGGATGGAGCAACACCAGTCCTAAGAGGGAAGTGCAAAGCAACACAGGCCTTCTTCAAAAACAAGGAAAACTCAAGGAAGCAACTAAGCTACTACCTGAAAGAATTAGAAAAAGAATAGACAAAGCATAGTCAGAAGAAGGGAAATAATGAAGATCAGAGAGGAAATAAAATAGAAATAAAAACATAGAAAATAGTCAATAAAACCAACTGTTGTTTTTTTTGAAAGGATAAACAAACCTCTGGCCAGGCTCACCAAGAAGAAAAGAGAGAAGACTCAAATAAACCAACTAAGAAAGCAAAAAACACGAGTGCCCATTGTACTATCACTGTTATAGCTTATCGAGGCAAACATTATCAATAGATGGTAACACCACTGAACCAAATATGCATACAGTCTCCAAGTCTCTCTCTCCCCATAGATCATTTACCGACGACAAAGGAGAAAAAGGAATCTTCCAAGTTGAGAATTAAGGCAGATATCACCTAATCAGGGGCTTCCCTGGTGGCTCAGAGGTTAAAGCATCTGCCTGGAATGCGGGAGACCCGGGTTCGATCCCTGGGTTGGGAAGATCCCCTGGAGAAGGAAATGGCAACCCACTCCAGTACTCTTGCCTGGAGAATTCCGTGGAGGGAGAAGCCTGGTAGGCTACAGCCCATGGGGTTGCAAAGAGTCGGACACGACTGAGCAACTTCACACATCACCTAATCAAGTATTCAAACTTAATATCATCGATAAGACCAAAAAGTTGGGGAAAGGGAATACGTTGAACACATTCTTCACAAGTGAGAAAATAACTGCTCTAAGCAAGTGATCAATAAAAAAGGTGATCTATATTAATAATTATCATGTGAAGACAAAATTTAAAACACAATGAAATGCTACTATATGCCAACCAGAATGACTTAAAATTTTAAAAGACCAACAATATCAAGTGCTAGCAAGGATACGGAGCAACTGGAACATTATCTTAAATTACTGGAATGTTAATTGAAATAGCCACTTTTGAAAACTGCCTAGCAGTATCTACTATAGCTAAACATATACCAACCTTGTAACTCAGCACTTCACCCCTAGATATATATCCAGGACATGAGGACACAAAAGCAATTAGATATATGTACAAGAATGTTCATCACAACTATTGAGTGAAAGGACAAAGGTTGTTGGGGAACAAGATAGCGTAACATTATTACATAACATATTATCAGGGCTTTCTAGGTAGTGCAGAGATAAAGAACTCTCCTGCCAATGCAGGAGATGCAAGAGGTACAGCTTCAATCCCTGGATTGGGAAGATCCCCTGGAGGTGAAAATGGCAACCCGCTCCAGTCTTCTTGCCTGGGAAATCCCATGCACTGAGGGGTGTGGCGAGCTATGGTCAATACGGTAACAAAAAGTTGGAGATGATTGAGCATAGTAGCATTTGGCTCAGGGAACAAGTGTCTTCTTTGAAACATCCTTTTTCAGTTGGCTTCCAAGATGACACACTCTCCTGGTTTTATCTGTACCACTCTAGTCCTTTCTCATTCTCCTTTGCTGATTTCTTTTCACCTTCCTCCCCTCTAAATCCACACTGTCCAGTGGAACTTTCTGAAATTACAGAAACGTTCTCTATGTGAACTGGAAAATATGGTAGACATGTGTGGCTATTGACGACATAAAAAGTGGCTAGTGGGGGTTCCCTGGTGGCCTAGTGGTTAAGATGCAGAACTTTCACTATGAAGCCCAGGTTCAATGCCTGGTCAGGAAACATTCTGCATGCTGCTTGGCCAAAAAAAAACAAAGCAAAACCTGTGACTAATTTTTAGAACAGAATTTTAGATTTAATTTAATTTAAAATTTAATTGTAATAGCCACATGTGGGTAGAGATTATTGTATTGAACAGGGTAACTCTAGAGAATGGCGTGCCCCAGGGCTCAGTTCTTAGTCCTCTTCCTTTTTCTGCCTATACTCATGATCTCAGTACACCAATAATTCCACACATATAACTCCAGGCAGATTCCAACCCTGAGTTGCAATTCACTGTTGCTGTTGTTTAGTCACTAAGCTGTGTCTGACTCTTTGCAACCCAATGGACTGTAGCCCACCAGGAACTCAGTTGCAATAGAGAATCTCTAATTGCTTACTTGACAGTCCTCACCTGGATGTAACATAGACATCCCAAACTTAACATAACCAAAACTGACGCCTTGATAGCTACCACCATCCCATGCCAGCACAAATCTTGAGCTCCCACCCCTAATTTTTTTTGCTCAAAAACCAGAAACACTGGTTCTGTCTTTATTTTAAATTTTCATATTTTGTTCATCATGGATTTTTGCAGTAATTTTCAATTTAAAAAATAAATTAAAAAATGGAATAAAGACCTAACGGTAATATCAGATACTCTAAAACTTCTAAGGGAAAACATACAGAACAGCCTTTGACATAAATTGCAGCAACATTTTAAAATGTTTTCTTGATCTGTCTTTTCTTTGGGAGGAATGATGCTAAAGGTGAAACTCCAGTACTTTGGCCACCTCATGCAAAGAGTTGACTCATTAGAAAAGACTTTGATGCTGGGAGGGATTGGGGGCAGGAGGAGAAGGGGACGACAGAGGATGAGATGGCTGGATGGCATCACTGACTCGATGGACGTGAGTCTGAGTGAACTCCGGGAGTTGGTGATGGACAGGGAGGCCTGGCGTGCTGCGATTCACGGGGTCGCAGAGTCAGACACGACTGAGCGACTGAACTGAACTGAAAGCAAAAATAAACAAATGGGACCTAATTAAACTTAAAGGCTTTTTCACGGCAAATAAAACCATTAACAAAACCAAAAGACCCCCTCCCACAAACACACACACAGAATGGGAGAAAATACTTACAAGTGATGCAAGCAACAAGGGATTAATTTCCAAAGTAAACAAACAGCTTGTACAACTCAACAACAACAAAAACAATCCTATCCAAAAAGGATAAGCAGAAGACCTAAATAAGACATTTCTCCAAAGAAGACATACAGATGACCAATAGGCACATGAAAAGATGCTGAACATAACTACTTATTAGAGAAATGAAAATCAAAACTATAATGAAGTATCACTGTCCCTCTTTTCTTCTTTGTTGAAAAATGGCTTTAGTCTCCTAGACCTTCTCTAACTTTCAAAGAGCAGTTCCTAATTAAGGAAGTAGGAAACAGGGAAAAAAAGGAAAAGCAGTCCAGCAAGAAAATTAATGACAGCTTAAACAATTCTTCAGGGATAAAACAAAGTCATAGTTCTTCCTCAAGGGATATATATATATATATATAACAATCTATGCATATTTTGGGTTATTCTGCAGAAACTAAGCCCCTCACCCAGGTGAAGGATGGTGCCTACATGCTGACCACATTATGTAGACCCCAGACTGAGTGGAACCAGAAACCTGATGATTAAGATTCCCAAAACAGCACCTTGTTACCTCAACACCAACCAATCAAAATTAAGTCAATGAATTGCAATACTCATCCCAAATATCACCTTTCAAAAGCCTGCCTTGAAAGCCATCAGGGAGTGTGGGTCTTCTGAGCATTAGCTGCCCATTCTTGCGTGGTCCTCTACACTGTGTTGTACGGTGTGACTGTTTTGGCTTTGTTGCACGTGGGCAAGTCGACCCAAGTTCAGTTTGGCAATAATATGAGAGTCATATGTGTAACTTGGAGAGCTGTAAATATTTGTAAAGTGTCTGGCATGTACTTGGTACATAATAGGTAGCTGTAATTACTGTGAGTCCTCTGGAAATACAGACCAAATATTCTAACTGCCCGTCTTACCAGTAAACTGGCAATGTGGTATGCTGAGTTTCCTAATAGATCAATGTTTCAAAATTTGATCTTTGTAATACAAGGCTCAAAGGTCGATTGGAGAACTTCTGTTCACTACAGCTTAATAGAAGTCTCTACTTGCTGGCAGCAAAAGCAGTGTCTAAAAGGGACATGCATGGTTCCCATCACATAGTAGGCTCTCAGTTTCACACAATGTTAATGATAGGGAGTATGGCTTTTTTTCCCCAAGTATCACTTGCACTAAAAATGACAGGTAGCAGTACAAAAACATCAATTCAGTACTCTATAGATGGTGTGGTGGTCTCCCGTGGGCCTCAGCAGGAATGTCACGTCATTTGCTGAAGATAGAAGCACCTGTGAGATTTCTATGCTGGTCCCTGATCTCTCTGAAGGCTCACTGTTTTCACTGTTGAAGGGTGGAAAGCTGTTTGACTTGTCAATTGGCAGGTAGATACAAGTAAAATGTTTCTGAAGGATTAAGTTTTTGAGCATATGGGAAGATTAAGATATTATGTATCGCTTCATGGGATGTTGTCTTTACAGTCTTTGTTTTTTTTTTAGTTTAGAAATAGGCAAATTGAAACAGACTGCTCATGATACCTCAGGTCATTATTTGAGGATGGCACTGCCTGACCAAATTACATCACTTATAAGAGGAGGTACATTCATTTCAAAATAGAAAATTATCACTGCTTAAATACATATATGCCTTATCATACTTTTATTAAATAAGGGCTTGTCATCAGGTCCTATTATCTTTTTACCCAAAGGAAACGCAGAAACCAGAGGTTGAATAATTAGCCTGTAACAAATTGATTCTTTGACAGGGTCAGGAAAATTAGATTCCCCTCTATTAAACTGATCTTTAATTTTATCATCAAAGAGCTTTTTCCAGACTTCTCTTGCTTTCTACAATATTCTTGATTCCATCCTTTCCTTTTTTTTTTTTTTTTTGTAAAATGCTTCTGGTGATATGCTGGTGAATATGAACAATCTCCTAAGGGAAAACTCAGGATTTCTAGTGTTTCCCAATTTTCATAATGTGAATACACCCACCATGGCTGATTTCAAATTACCAATATGGCTTCAACTGGCTCACAAAATTTCTAAAAATTTAATAACTGATCTTATTGCATCATTGGCCACTTCATTTGTTAAAAATAATAAAGCACAGATCTCTGAGGATTTGTACAAAGCACTTTCATTAACAGACATATCTTTAGATTAATTATAGAAAAAAGGAGGAAATCATACATAAAAATAAAGGGAAGAAAAAAAAAGAAATAGTTACTTTAGTTGGTAAAAAAAACACAAACCTTAATTTCTTTTGATTTGTTATAAGATCAACCCAAACGAATTCCTTTTCATTGAGTCATTCCAGCAGGATGGGGAGAGGTTGGTGGAAAGGCTGGACCTGTGTTGCACCATTCTGCAGCTTGCTGTATGCTGAGAGCACAATGTGTTCTAAATGCCCATGAGGGAATTTCTGACTTGGATTTGTTGCTTTCCTTGCCTTCTGCTTACATTTAGAGGCATAATTTACTCACTGGAGCTCAGCAGGTAATTCTGGCAATCAAAACACCTTCTAAACGACTCCCCATCCTTCTGCCCCTTCACATTTACCCAAAGCAGCCGCACCATGTCCTCAGATGGGTCGTGTCCATGCCTGCTTTCTGCCTACTGAGCTCTGGAGCGCTGCAGCCTCACCTGCACAGAACAAGTTGGTTTTTCTCTTTTTTCAGCTGCAAATGGACCCTTAAGATCCCCTCAATGTTCCTATATTTATCATTCTGGTTTACTACATCCAAGATGAACAAAGCCAGATACTAGTTAATGTGTAAGGACAGATTTTAATCAGTAATACATTATTACAGCTGGGAAAAGAGTCCAGTGTAAACTGAACTCAACAGAGGTGTCTGGACATTTAAAGAGATCAGGAGGGAACAGTGAGGGAGATGAACTCAGTAGAGTCGGGGAAAAAAAATCACAAAAAGTGGTAAGCAGTTGGTCTGTGTGCCACCAATCTGGGCTTGCTAATCAGTGTTTACTGAAGTCAGGCTCCTACCCTTCCACTGAGGCTGGGAGACAGAGGCCCTGTCTTCAGGTGTTGGCTGCAACACATTATTTTTGCAGCCCTGATCTTTCTCCTGCAGGCACTTTAAGGGAGTGTAGTGTCATCCTAGGGCTGCATCCTTGAGCTGTTATAAACTATGTCAGTGTTTGCCCAGGTCTTTGTAGGCCAAGGTTGAAGCCTAGTTGTGAAGAGGGCTCAGAGGAGTCTAGCTAGAATTTGGTCAAGGAGAAGAGCTTTGTTACCTAGCAACCACTCCCAGCTGATGGTCAAGGAGAAAAGCTGTTACCTAGCAACCACTCACAGCTGAATTCTCCCTTCTCACTCCTCTCCCCTGCTGCTTCCTACCCCTCACCCCTGAGCCTCAGAGGACAGGGTCTCCATCTCTGTGAAGGTCAGCAGCCTTGTCCACAAGTCAACCCATCTTCTGTTGTAGGGGGAAGCATCTTCCCCTTCTTCCTGGTGCTATGTTGGGGTTGAAATGAACCTCTATGCTGGTCCCTGGAGAGAAGGAATTCCTTGGAAATCAATCAGATAGAGGATTACTTTAAGAACAGCCTGAAACCTCCTACACTGTTGGTGGGAATGTACATTGGTGTAACCACTATGGAAAACAGTAAGGAGATTCCTTAAAAAACTAAAGACTTGCTGTATGATCCAGCAATCCCACTCCTGGGCATACATCTGGACAAAACTATAATTTGAAATGATACATGCACCCCTATGTTCATAGCAGCACTATTTACCATAGCCAAGGCCTGGAAACAACCTAAATGCCCATCAACAGATGAATGGATAAAGAGGATATGGTACACACCTACAATGGAATACTACTCAACTGTAAAAATTAATGAAATAATGCCATTTGCAGCAACTTGGATGGACCTAGAGATTATCATGCTAAGTGTAATAAGCCAGAAAGACAAATACCATGCTATTATTTATACATGGGATCTAAAGTATGACACAAATGAACTTATTTATGACATAGAAGCAGACAAATATAGGCAACAGACTTTGTGGTTGCCAAGGGGAAGGGGAAATGAGAGAGGGATGGACTGGGAGTTCGGGATTAGCAGATACAAATTATTATATATAGAATAGATAAAGAAACAAGATCCTATTATATATCACAGGGACCAATATTCAATATCCTATAATAAACTATAATAGAAATAATATGAAAAATAATATATATATATAGCAAATTACCTTGCTGTACACCAGAAACTAATACAACATTGCAAATCAACTCTAGTTCAATAAAGTAAATTAAAAAAAAAAAGAAAAGAGCTGACCTGGGACTGCTCAGTTCAGTTCAGTTCAGTTCAGTCGCTCAGTCATGTCCGACTCTTTGCGACACCATGAACTGCAGCACATCAGGCCTCCCTGTCCATCACCAACTCCCGGAGTTCACTCAAACTCACGTCCATCGAGTCGGTGATGCCATCCAGCCATCTCATCCTCTGTCGTCCCCTTCTCCTCCTGCCCCCAATCCCTCCCAGCATCAGAGTCTTTTCCAATGAGTCAATTCTTTGCATGAGGTGGCCAAAGTACTGGAGTTTCAGCTTTAGCATCATTCCTTCTAAAGAACACCCAGGACTGATCTCCTTCAGAATGGCCTGGTTGAATCTCCTTGCAGTCCAAGGGACTCTCAAGAGTCTTCTCCAGCACCACAGTTCAAAAGCATCAATTCTTCGGAGCTCAGCTTTCTTCACAGTCCAACTCTCACATCCATACATGACTACTGGAAAAACCATAGCCTTGACTAGACAGACCTTTGTTGGCAAAGTAATGTCTCTGCTTTTGAATATGCTGTCTAGGCTGGTCATAACTTTCCTTTCGAGTAAGCATCTTTTAATTTCATGTCTGCAATCACCATCTGCAGTGATTTTGGAGCCCAAAAAAATAAAGTCTGACACTGTTTCCTCATCTATTTGCCATGAAGTGATGGGACAGGGGCAGTGGCCGGGAGGAGCTACCCCACGTCCAAGGAGCAGTGGTTGCGTGGACACAGGAGGGCCAAGAGGAACTACTCCATGTTCAAGGTCAGGAGGGGCAGCAGTGAGGAGATACCCCTCGTACCAGGTAAGAGAAACCCAAGTAAGATGGTAGGTGTTGCAAGAGTGCATCAGAGGGCAGACACACCGAAATCATAATCACAGAAAACTAGTCAATCTAATCACACTAGGACCACAGCCTTGTCTAACTCAATGAAACTAAGCCAGGCCCTGTGGGGCCACCCAAGATGAGCAGGCATGGTGGAGAGGTCTGACAGAATGTGGTCCACTGGAGAAGGGAATGGCAACCACTTCAGTGTTCTTGCCTTGAGAACCCCACGAACAGTATGAAAAGGCAAAATGATAGGATACTGAAAGAGGAACTCCCCAGGTCATTAGGTGCCCAATATGCTACTGGAGATCAGTGGAGAAATAACTCCAGAAAGAATGAAGGGATGGAGCCAAAGCAAAAACAATACCCAGTTGTGGATGTGACTGGTGATAGAAGCAAGGTCCAATGCAGTAAAGAGCAATATTGCATAGGAACCTTGAATGTCAGGTCCATGAATCAAGGCAAATTGGAAGTGGTCAAACAGGAGATGGCAAGAATGAACGTCAACATTCTAGGAATCAGCGAACTAAAATGGACTGGAATGAGTGAATTTAACTCAGATGACCATTATATCTACTACTGCGGACAGGAATCCCTTAGAAGAAATGGAGTAGCCATTATGGTCAACAAAAGAGTCCAAAATGCAGTACTTGGGACTGCTCAACACAAGAGCAAATCCAAGACTCCCGTCACCATAAATGGGTTTTGCCTGCTTCTGAAATTCAAATAAAGGGAATCATACAGATGTATTCTTTCTTTACCCAACTTTCTTTATTCAAATTAGTGTTTATGAGATTCATTCATATTATTGTGTGTAACAGTGGACCAAAAATCCTGTCCAAGTGGCAGGAGGAACTGGCCTCAGCGGCAGGACTGCAAATGATCAGGGTGATCCCCACAGCTGCTCCCTAGCCCCTTCTCAACGCCAGCTCCTGTTCCTTTTTAAAAAATTCTGATTATAAAGGTAATGTACTTCCTGTTTAAAACAAAAAGTTTAGGGACTTTCCTGGTGGTCCAGTGGCTAAGATTATGCACTCCCAATGTAGGGGGCCCAGGTTTGATCCTTGGTGAGGGAATTAGATCCCACATACGGCAACTAAGACCCAGCACAGTCAAAGAGATAAAAACAAAAGTTATTGAAGGATAAATAGGTTAAAAAGTGAAAAGTACAAGTCCCTTTCCTCCTCCCTAATTCATACAAACCCACTCCTCAATAATTATTGCTATTACTATTAACAATAACTAACATGTATTGACTATTTAAGATGTGTAAGGTGTTTTTAAGCATTTTAAGGTTCTTTTTTAAAAAAAAAATTATTTATTTTTGGCTGTCCTGGGTCTTCCTTGCTGTGCAGGCTTTTCCCTAGTTGCTGAGAGCAGGGGCTTCTAGTTGTGGTGCCAAGGCTTCTCATTGCACTGTCTTCTCTGGTTGCGGAGCACAGACTCTAGTGCATGTTGGCTAAGTAGTTTCCGCTTCCGGGCTCTAGAGCACAGGCTCAACAGTTGTGGTGCATGGGCTTAGTTGCTATGGAGCCCTGTCTCCTGCACTGGCAGGCGATTTCTTTACCACTGAGCCACCAGGGAAGCTCCCCCCACAGCTCTTTTTAAAAATAAAAATGTGTCATATATTCTGCTAACATTTCATATTCATACAGTCAACTAAAAATTGTCACTTGCCATCTGGTTCTATAAGAATGGAGTCACTAGCCTCTGCAATCACTGACCTTCAACAACAGCCCCCCCGACCCTCCTCCCAAAAAACACTCTTGTGTTCTGGGAAAAGTCGGCAGAACAGATCTTCAGATAGTAGGAGATTTTATGAGCCTAATCTCTTACATTTTCTCATACCTAGAAAAGCACTAAAATCATTAACGGAGACATCTCTGCCTCGGAAGTAGCAGCAACCTTCTGCCAAAATGTGTGCTTGCTTCCCCTTCACTGAAGTCCCATATATAATGACTTCTCCCCTCCTCTTCAGAAGAGCTCCTCAGAGGCATCTGAGAGGCTGTATCCTGGACTATAGTCCTTAGTAAGCGGAGCTTCACCATTAACTGTGTTTTGCATCACCAAGGGGGGCGTCCCTCAGGTGACTGGAGGGCACTCAGACGGTGGAGGCGGAGCCTGCGGCAGAGGGCGCTGCAGAGTTGGCCTTGGGAGGGGGACCCATGTGTCCACCCTCCACTTCCACCTGGCTCAGCAGACACTCTCTAGGTAATGTGCTTCGTAACCAAACAAACAAAAAGATAAGGGTTTTCGGCGTGGGCAGAGTTCGCATCCATCAGTTCAGTGCAGTTCAGTCGCTCAGTCGTGTCTGACTCTTTGCGACCCCATGAATCGCAGCACGCCAGGCCTCCCTGTCCATCACCATCTCCCAGAGTTCACTCAAACTCACGTCCATCGAGTTGGTGATGCCATCCAGCCATCTCATCCTCTGTCGTCCCCTTTTCCTCCTGCCCCCATACCTCCTAGCATGTCTTTTCCAGTAAGTCAACTCTTCGCATGAGGTGGCCAAAGTACTGGAGTTTCAGCTTTGGCATCATTCCTTTCAAAGAACACCAAGGGCTGATCTCCTTTAGAATGGACTGGTTGGATCTCCTTGCAGTCCATCATGTTTTGGCAAACTCTCGCTTTGAGCAGCCTCCTCTTGCCAAAAAAAAAAAAAAGAGGACTAACTGGCTGCAGCCGCCGCCCCCTCCAGCCTACGGAAGAGCGAAAAGATGCGACACCTAACGGATTCAGAGCTGTGTCAGACCATCGACGGGTCGGAGGGTAGCCACCGTCTGCTCCCGCCAACCTGGGAAGCTTGGGAAGCACAAAGCCCTCGCGGGCAGCTCCGGCGAACACACGCGAGGAGTGGGCGTGGCAGCCCCCCTGGGCACCGGGCGGCGTGGGCGGGGCCGTGGGCGTGGCTGTGGCTAGGCGGTGCGCGCGGGACTTCGGGAGCGCGGTGTGCAGGCGGCAGAGACCGCAGCGGCCGCGGCAGAGGCGGTTGCTGCGCCCGGTACTGTGGTCGCTGCCTGAGGCGCAGGCGCCGTGTGCTCAGGCCGCCCCGGGCCTTGCGTCGCTGTGGGTTCGTCATGGCGACCCAGCAGAGGCCTTTCCACCTGGTGGTGTTCGGCGCCTCTGGCTTTACCGGCCAGTTCGTGACCGAGGAGGTGGCGCGGGAGCAGGTGTCCCCGGAGCGGACTACCCATCTGCCCTGGGCCGTGGCGGGCCGTTCCCGGGAGAAGCTGCTGCGAGTGCTGGAGAGGGCTGCCATGAAGCTGGGTAAAGGGGGCAGGCTGGGACGTCCCGGGACCTTGGGCTCGGCCCCGCCGCCGCGGCTCTCACCCCCACGAGCCTCTGTCTCCCGGCTGAGGGGTTCCCGTCGCCTTCAATGAGCGCTTCCCTCCCTTGGGTGCCCCTCGAGGTTCCCAAACCTGCTAGAGGCCAGGAAGAAGAGAGCGATGCTTCACATGGTGTCAGAGCTTTTCCCCATTTCCTAAAACTAAAAGAGAGAAATCCCCCCTTCAGTTTCTCCCTTAGGGAATCTCCCGCTGGCGAAACAGGAACTTTAGTTTTTCCTTTCTGCTCCCTCCCCGTCTAGAGCCAGGGGTACCTTGTACCCCGCTTCCAGGGTTACAGGGCTGGAAGTTCTAGACACTTGATCGGATAGAACAGTAGAGCACTGGCTTCTTCATTGTTTGTACTCTCTGCCGCGTTTTGGAAATGGGAGAGAAAGCTTAGGACTTTTAATGATGACATTGTTGTGGTTTTAATTTTTAATTTCATTTTTGCTTGTAAGAATTCTCCAGCAGTCCCTCTATTAAACCTTCCCCAACTTTTTTGGTGTGGTTTTGTCTGGGGCGTTTACTTACTCCTGCATTCATTGAAACATGTTTTTATTGAGTGGTCTTTTAAATGTCAGGTCCTATTCTAAATGCTGGGATTCAGATGAGGAGGAGAGAGTCACATACACACAAACACCCTAATCTCATAGCCCTTGGGTTGCAGGGAGACCTTTAGGTTAGGAGTCAGTTGCTTTTAACTGTAGCTTTCCACCCTACTGCCCCTTCATACAGACAAATAGCACCTGTTAGAGTTCTGGATATTCTTCATTCTCCTGTTTAAGCTTCATCTCACTTCCTTCTAATTCTACACAGAGTCCTGTTATGGTGGGAATTTGGAACCTATTTTGTTTGTGGTTTGTACAGGAGATACCATGTAGGCTGACTCTTCTACAGTTCTCCTGCTACCACTACCAAGCACAGAATCTTTCCCGAAGAGCTTTCTGGTCTTTCTTTACTTTTCCAGAAGAAATACTTTGATTATTAAAATTTCCTTTTAAAAATTCCTCCTTTTTATTTTGTTCAAGAAGATGGTATGGATACAGCCTAGTTGGCTACCATTTACAATGCACACATCAAGTTACTGCAGGGAGTACACCTTGACTCGTGAAACCTTTGTACTCTATTGATTCAGTTTATTCCAATTATTTCCTTATTATGAACCTAAATGTTCTTCCCTAGACTGTGTTTTACACTTCAATCCTCTTTTGTTTCATCATGTTAATGTTAACTCCCTTCCACCTGATAATTTTATCATATGTAGTTATTTAATAGTTGATAAGAAACTGCATTGATAATTCTTCCTGGAGAGGAAGACAGGAAAATCCTCTTCTGAAAACTTGTAAAATTGGCATTTTACATAGAGTTGTCATTTACACATTCCTTATGTTAGATTTTCTTTTAAACGTTAAGTTGTTTTATTAGGGAACTTCTTCCCGAGTGGCTCAGTGGTAAAGAATCCCTACAGTGGAGCAGACAGGGGTTCGATCTGGAATATCCCCTGGAGAAGGAACTGGCAACCAACTCCAGTATTCTTGCCTGGGAAATCCCATGGACAGAGGAGCCTGACAGACTACAGTCCCTGGGGTCGCAAAGAGTCAGACACGACTTAGGAATTAAACAACAACAATGTGTTTTATTAACCCTTCGTATTAACTCCATTTACCTCATAGTCTTTTCCCTTTTTTAAATTACCTGTTTAACAACTGTTATGTTTGAGAGGAAGAATTAGCTCTTAGTGCGTTTGCCATCACTGGTTATTATGAAAGGAAGATCTGGGAGATCTAATACTGTATTGGGATTTGCCTAAAACGATTTATTCTTTATTTCAGGAAGACCGACACTGTCATCTGAGGTTGGAATAATAATTTGTGATATCACTAATCCAGCCTCACTTGATGAAATGGCTAAGCAGGCAACAGTTGTCCTCAACTGTGTAGGCCCAGTAAGTAATCTGCCCTTCTTTGTATCAGAACAAAAAAATCTATTCATTTCTAGCAGAATCTGGTATTTTGTATTCCAGAGAAACATAAGGGCAAGGAACAGAAGAATTGATTCAGGACGTTAACCCTTTACGAGGAGCTTTTGCTTCTCACGAGAAGCAAATGAACATGACCAAAGTCTCCTGAAAGAGGGACTGACACTAGACTCTGGGGTTGCTGCTGTTTTATTTAGTGGCTACAGCTAGAACTGTTGTGTGCTATATGCCCCTTAACTAGAAAAATGAGCAGGTACCCACAATCTGCTTTTTATTTATTTTTAAAATTGCATTGTGTACTGCTAGATAACAGTGTATATGTTAATGCATGTACAAAGAAAGATGTTTTAAAAGGACTCATTCATGTATTCAATAAATATTTATTGAAATATATATATAGAAAATACACAGAAAATCTCTCATGAAGCTGATAGTCCAGTGAGGAGACAGAAAAATATGTTATAATAGTGGGTAAGTGACAGGTGCTTTGAAGAAAAATACAACAGGGAAGAGAGAGAAAAACATTGGCACACCAGTCTCTGTTGGGTGGATGGTCAGGGAAGGTCTCTATAGTAACTTTGCAGAGAGACCTGAATGCAGGGAGGGAATAAACCGTGTGTGTATTACTTTGCAGAGAGACCTAAATGCAGTGAGGGAATGAACTCTGTGTGTATGGGAGGGTAGGGGGTTGCAGGGAAGAGCAAACACAGAGGTCGTGAGATGAGCATGTTCTTGGAGAGACGGAGGAATGAGAGAGGCCAGTGTAGTTGGGCGTGAACAGGGCAGAGAGGTGAGGAGTTAGATTGGAGAGATACCCAGGAGCTAGGTGGTTAGATCTGAAAGGTCAAGGTTGGGGGTTTGGATTTTTCTTCTAAATATGACAGTTATTGAACGATTGAAAGCAGGTTGACATAATTTGATTTACGGTTTTGAAATTCTTTGGCTTCTGAGGAAAAATAGATGGTAGGGAACCAAGAGTAGAATGATGCAAGCAAGCCAAGGACAGGGTAGGGGTGTTAGACGGGGAGAGAAGTGGTTGAGTCCAGATATTCTGACAAGAGAACCTCAAGCAGCTGCTGTTGGCCTGGATGAGAAAGAGATACTTGTGGTCTGTGTAACATGGTGAATGTTGGTGACATTTACTGATCAGAGGAAGCAATCCTAATTGTCAAAGCATTTAGGAAATTGTTCATAATTTTGTTAAATGAAACCAGAAACTTTTTGATTGTCATAAAATATGTTTCTGTTGTTTAGTTCAATTTATTTTGTTCTTGACTAGCTTAGAATATGGCTCTGTGATTTGTTGCTTGAATCACTGTCTTATATACATCCTCAAACGAACTTGTCCCTTCCTCCCCATACTCTGGAAAGATCCGAGCCCTGATTGTTCCAGCTCCCTGCTTACTCTTTACGTGAACATGTGTAACCTAGTGTGGCTGGAGAAAAATGCATCACGATGCTGACTGGTCCCACTTAAAATATGTGATTACAAACCTCATGTGCAGTCTCAGTACTTCCCGCAGTTCTGTTTCCCTAGGCTATTTCCTCTTCTATTCTCTGAAGCAACAGTTTTATAACTTCTTTTTTCTCATACTTTTGACATCCCATTCCTTTTTTCCTTCTTTCTCACTCTTACCTGGTAACTTTATTCCTTTCTTTGTCTCTTTCTTTCTTTCTCCTTCCCTTTCTCCCTCCTTGTCTCCCTACCTGTCGGGAGAATTTATACTACCTACTTACCTGCATTATACCTTGACTTTGCCTTACCTCCTTTTATAAGGAAAAACTGCCCCTGCTTCTGTTGGGCACCATATTCAAAGACTTTATAGTTACAGGTTTATAGTTACATGTGTTCTTGTTATCATCAAATTTTCCATCTTGATGGATTATTCCTCTCAACATACAAATGTGGGATTATATCTCTCATTTAAAGAAAAACTTCCCTAAGTTCTACATACCCTTCTAACTACTCACATTTTTCTGCGCAAAACTCCTTGAAAGAGTTCTCTCTATTTATTGTCTCCTCTTCCTCACCTTCTCCTCTCTCCAGTCTTGTCAGGCTTTTATCCTTAGGCCTTCAATGAAACTACTCTGCCAACATCCCTGTCCTGTCAGAAGTTGTCAGTTCCCATTGCTCATCTTAGTCAAACCTCTCAGCATTTGTTCCAGTTGATCACTTTTTCCTTTCTTCATTTAGTTTCTAAATTCTTGCCCTTTCCTAGTCCCCCTCTCCTGCCCCCTAGCTTTTTATCCTCCTGTGAATGCCAGAGGCCTCAGAGCTTAAGCCTTAGAAACTCTTTTCTGTTTACATTTGCTGGACCATTTTTAAATGTGATTATGATTGTGGTAAAATGTATATCACATAAAATTTAGCATTTTAACCATTTTTAAGTGTACACTTTAGTAACATTAAGTACATTCACAGTCTTATAGAACCATCAGCACTTTATTTCCAGAACATTTTTATTACTCCAAACAGAAAGTGTAACTGGGCCAGTATTTTTTAAACCTTGTGAAATCAATTCAGTGGATTAAGACTAGGCAGTAAAAAGAAAATAATCAGATAGACTGAAGTAGAAAATAGGATGAATTACACATAATAAAGGTAAGTATTGGTTCATGAAGCTTTCATGTCAGGTAACATTTGTGTATGGAGTCACTATGTGAACTGAATTTCTTAGGGTCGTAGTCAGAAAGATTAGAAATCCATAGCTTTCAATACCGTCTGTATGCTGATGATGCCCACATTAACTTATTTCCACTGAAAACCTACCCCTTAAACTGGATCTAATTACCTTCTGGATGTTTCCAGTTGGACGGTTTATAGTCTTCTCTAGCTTTTTGCCTCCAAAACATTCTGCTCTTTAACCTCTGCTCTGAAGCTTGTTTTTACTTTGTAATATGGATTATTCTCCCAGGGTAGATGCCAGTTTGCTAGTTTTGGTGTCGTAATTTGTTTCTTTGAAGGGATTTTTTAAGACCCATTCCTCTACTTTGTGAGGGTCTCTTTCGTGAGAACTAAATGGTATCTGTGGAACTAAGCAGGCATTTATAAACAAGCGGGATGTCAAAATAGACAGAAATGACTGAGTGAATACTTTTCAGCATTATTCTCTATGGTCTTCTGTGCTCAGAAGTGGAGAGGGGAAAACTGCTTTTGAGAGAAAGATGATGACTCTGATTTTGGATGTATTGAAACTGAGGTGTATGCTAGATATTTTTAAGTTAAGACAGGAAATATGTAATGGAATTATAATGAAATTATTTTCTGTAAATAAGTGATGAAATCAAGATGAAGAGAAAATAGAGGAAGGAAAATGAAGCCTAAGAGAAATTAGTTTTGCCAAATGTTCTGTGCTTTTGTGGATCCTGAATTTCATGACAGAAGCTGCAGATGAGGCAACCTCATCAGTGAGCAGCTCTGAAGATAGGAGTTGGAAGTCATCAGCATACATATTTTAATTGAAATCCAGAAAGTAGGTGAGATTTTCTGGGGAGAATGTCTAGGGAGGCAATTCTCTACCTCTAATGTACATTGGAGTCACCAGTGAGGCTTATTTATAATGATGGTTCCTGGAGTCTACCCCAGAAAACTTCTTACTGGAGGGCATTGGGGTGGGACTGAACAACCAGCAGGCTTAATGAGGGCCCAGGTGATTCTGACATAAGTAACTTGAGATATTTGGGGGTAAAATAATCAGGAGGCCAAGGAAGTCACTAAATGAGTTTCAAATGGATGTGTGTCAATGTTACCTAAGATGATCCGTTGAGTACAGGAAGAAAATAGAGCTTTGACTTTTATGTATGTTTAAAAATGTATATTAGTATAGTAATCCATGTCCGTGATGTGTAAATAAATTCGTACAATTTAGTAGATGATGGATTTTAAAATCTGAACTTAGGTCTTGGTGCCTTGAAAGCCCTTGTTTGTTCCGCTGTGCTCTGTTGCCTCAGAGGTGAAGTGCTTCAGTAATTTTAGTGTTGGTTAGTGGCAGAGGATGAACTAGAACTTAAACTTACACTTTCCCAGTCCTGTCATTCCAGTGTTGTTTGCTGTTTTTAAGAAGGGGGAGAGAAGGCTGTGGAGTTAGGTAGAGAGGAACCTGTAAGCCACGTGAAAAGGTCAGTCCCTGCAGTGCCCTGTCTTGTCTTGTAAGTGTCCCTTTACCTGTTTCTTAAAGTCTAGAGGAAGCAGACCATCTCCATTCTCCATCTTTTGCTGTGAGGAGTGAGAGAAGCAGAGGAGCTTGTTCTTCTCCTACCCTACCCTCAAAAGGAAAAATTCATCATGCTTCTTTTGAAATGGGACTGACTGATATATTAACTATTGTATAGTTTTAAAATGTGAAATTCCTTGAGTTTGAGCAACAAATAGTTTGGGAGGTAAAATCACTCAGATTATCTACTGTGTCCAATATTAAACTTATCCCTTCCAAACCTCTTCATCCTGTTTGTCTTTATTTTGTCTAATACAGCCACTGGTTTTTGGCCTCCATGTCCTGCTAATCAGGAAGTCAGATCATTTCTTTTAAGTATATCTCACCCTTAGTAAATCCTTCCGCTTCCTTAGCTTTGTCCTTCATTTCTTACTTGCCATAAGTTTTGTTTTATAATGCCACAGGCAGAGTGATATGCCTGTGCTGTAAATTTTTCATCACTGTCCTATTTCAAATCCTCCAGGAGGGCTCAGCAATGCAGAAAAGATAAAGCTCAGTCTTGATGGCAGGGCACGTAGGGTCGTTCCTGATCTGGCAAAGCCTTACTGTTCTTCAGAAGTGAGCTCAAATGAGTCACTGATTCTGTGAAACTTCCGAGTTTATCTTAAGTTAGAGAGAATTCCATCAGTCCTTTATTTACATTGTGAGTGTCAGTATATGGTAGTTATATTATTTTCTAATTTTCTATTTAGACTATTAATATTTGATTTCTTGATAACCAAGACTGTACCTCCAAAACTCAATGGTATCCCTTCATTTAAGCTTGCCAACTAAGAGTAAATTGTTGGTTTTCTTTATTCTCTCAGTACCGATTTTATGGAGAACCTGTAATAAAAGCATGTATTGAAAATGGAACTAGCTGTATTGACATCTCTGGAGAACCTCAGGTATGTAAAATGAAAAGAGAACAGAATTAATAATACAACTTCTGTTCACATGAAAAATGGTGCAATTTTGCGGACATATTTTAGAAGGTAATGATTCCTCCCTAGCATTTAAAGATGGTATTTCAATAAAAGCTTGAAGGAGAGCATAGCTTCATATTTTCTTAATTTGTTCCCAACAGCCTGATTTCTTTCAAAGCCTTTGTGTATAGTATGTGTTGATTTATATAACTACTGCATGCTGTAAACAGAATTAATTAAAACTTGCTCAGAGTCATACAACCATTAAGTTGAAAAGCTAGGACTTGAATTGAGGTTTGCCTGACTGCAGGGAGTGGAGTATTAGAAGAACAAAGCTACACTAGTTCCTTTATAACTATAATCTCCTATGCTCCTAGAATCTCAGTCCTGTCATCAGTGGCCAGTATAGTGTATACATACTTAGAGCTTACCAGTTGGTGATACTGGAAAGTGCTGAGAAACTGTAAATTACCAAGACTGATGCAAGAAGTCAGAAGCAGGAATGTAAGAAAAACTGACTCTTACTTAAAATATTCTAGAACAAAGAAAATGGTGAAAAGCTTCCAAGTTATCTTGTAAAATACTATGAATGTGGTATCAAAACCTAATAGTGATCCAGAAAGTGTGTACACCGAAAATGCAAATTTAAGTAACTCAGTTTAAAAAAAGGGCAAGGGAGGAAACGAGGCAAATCTCCTGTGCAAAAGAATTCCGTGTAATTCACGTAGCTTCTGTGCCCTCAAGGAGGGTAAACATAACACCTGCCTTCTTATGTGTGGGCTGCACACAGTCACTTCCTTCCAGTGTATGGAAAAGACAAGCTTTACAGTGGAGAAGCTGGAGAACACTAGCTCAGCCAGGTATTCAGGGTCAACATCAACAGTGATAAATTATGTTGATAGTATATACTCTCTTCTTTTAATTGAAGTACAGCTAATTTACAATATGGTGTTAGTTTCAGACGTATAACAAAGTGTTTCAGCTATATGTATTTTCAGATCCTTTTCCATTATAGGATATAGTTCCCTGTGCTATAGAGTAAATCCTTACTGTTTATCTATTTTATATTAGTGATATATCTTTTAACCCCATACTCCTAATTTATCCCTCTCTCCCACCCTCCCTCCTGCTTTGGTAACCATATATTTGTGAGATAGTATGTACTGTTGATATGACATCATGAAATGGCATTTTACTCCTGTGATCTTCCTCCCCAAAACCTATAACCTCACTATAGTAATGAGAAAATCATGAAATAAATTCCAATAGAGGGACATTCTACCAAGTACCTGGGCAGTACTGTAAAGGTCATAAAAAGCTAGAAAAGTCTGAGAAACCGTCACAGCCAGAGGAACCTAAGAAGACATGACCGCTAAATGTAGAACAGTATCTCGAATGAGATCCTGGATAGAAGGAGGACATTAGGTAAAAGCAAAGGAAATCTGAACAAAGTATAGACTTCAATTAGTAATAATGTATCAAGATTGGTTCTTTAATTATAACACATTAATGTGTAAGATGAAATGATAGGGTTAGCTGAGTACAGAGTGCCTAGGAACACTCCTCTACTCAATTATTTCCCTGTAAATCTAAAATTGTTTTAAAAAAGTAATTATTGAAAAACAGGTAAAAGGATTTGAACAGACGTTATTATCTTCTTGCATCCCCTCCTTTCTGACCATTCTTATCTTTCTGTTACATATGTGCACAGATATATGTTTGTAATGATGTTCATCAGGAAGATGTGATTTGGGATAGCTTTGTTTGGCGTTCTTTGTATATTTTTATATTAATTTTTCGTAATAGCAATTACTTTTACATTTAAAAATAGTTCTAAAAAATGAATTAATTCAGATCAGCATATCTCTCACCTGGAACAGAGTAGGTATGTTTGCTGAATAAGTGCCGACTATTTTCACAGTTAATGTTTTGCTGCAGAGGCATCTTAGCGTTTTCACAGTTTAATTGCTTTGTTTTTTAAATTGTTTAAATTTGCTTTTTAATTGCTTTGTTTTTTATTATTGATCTAGATGTTTCTATGTAGGTCTGATTTAGATCTTTTGTCTTGAATCTTTAGTTTCTGGAACTAATGTATTGGAAGTATCATGAGAAAGCTGCAGAAAAGGGGGTTTATATCATTGGAAGCAGTGGCTTTGACTCCATTCCAGCAGATCTGGGAGTAATATATACCAGAGATAAAATGAATGGTAATTATTGATCAATAAGCAATAATGGAATTTAAAATAGAATAATTTCATGTTGGTAATTGTGATGAACTCAAATCTACTTGGGAAAAGAAACATAATTATTAATGGGTAATATTAAAACACATACTTTGTTTTAATATAACTCTGCATGTTAGAAAATGCTACTGACACTATTGGTTTTTGAGGTATGGATAGTACTATAAGTGTTCTAAAAGAAGGAATTCTCCATTTTTTGAATCTAGTTATGGTTATAGTTGTGGAAATTTAGTTGTGGAAAAATCTTTTAGCAAGCATTATAAATTCAAACTTGCTTTGTTTAGGAATTATTATATCTTAAAGTATCATACTAAATTGAAAAGTTTTAATTTTTTAATGAACGAAGCTAGGAAGTATTGAACAAAGTTTTTGATGTCTTTTTTTTTTTAGCTCATGTATAAAAATGGAGACAATAAGAATGGGAAAAATTACTAATGTAGTAAAACAATGGAAGTTACTAATGTCATACATATACAAAAAAATCCTTTTAGAAGATGATCTGAAGCCCATAAATCCAGTTCTGTATAAACCATTCTAGAGCTTAAAAAGATGGAATGTGTTCCAGTTTATGTTAGAAAGGTAGCTTTGAAACCAAAGCTCAACACATGTAATGCACATGTGTACCATTTACTGATTTTAGATTTTTAGAAATTGAGGAATAGAATATTTTCTTAACATAGTGAATGTCAGAAAGCAGCAGCTAACATCATACTTAATAATGAAACACTAGAACCATTCCTAATAAAGAAAAGGGCATGAATTGAGCGTCTTTAAAATACTTAGTCTTCCAACCCATGGATCTAGTATATTTACATTTATTAAAAAACTTACTAAAAATCTTCATTTACTAAAAAAGCTTGGACTGTTTTTCATGATGTTCCTACATGTTTCCCATTGAGGTTATTCTTAAATATTTAGTAGTTGTTATTTTGGATAGGTCCTTTTTTACTTTTAAAGGAGAAATACTACTTTGAGATTTGTTTTAAAACTTTTTCTCAATACTGAAACCAAGGAGTCAGCATTTTAGCAAATACCCCAACTAATTGTTAATTCACGTGGTTCACATTTTATTACATACATGCATATTAGGTGGTGCATGTTCTTCCTGTGCGTAGGGTTAGATCACAGAGCCATATATTCAGGCCACATTCTCTTAACTCTCAGAATCCTCTCCAGTGAGCTAGACTTTAATGATCTATTTTTGGTTGTGTCAGATATTTTAAAGTTGCTCAATTCATGCCCTTCTCTTTATTAGGAATGTTTCCATTGTTTCATTAGTAAGTATGATGTTGGCTACTGCTTTCATTGTGTTAAGAAAGATGTTTATGTGGCTTTAGTTCTTCTCTGGTGTAACATCGTCGTGGATGACATAGTTATTCATTACCTTACTCATTGTCAGCTTTCAAAGGCCTCATGCTTTAATTTTCTCTTGGAATTAAAACTGGGAATACTGTCTCTTAAGAAATAGATGTATTTCATTTTATCACGTTTTGAGAATTCGCTAGCCCATTATGTTTTTCTTTTGCCTTACTGCTCTCAATAAGCTCAAAGACTAATTAAATTCTTAACCACTCTACATGTATGTTAGTCCTCATGGTTAATATAATTGATTTCTCCTCTTTTTTCCTGGCTTTGGTTTTCTACTTTTATTTTTACTGTCTACATTTTTATCTCAATTAAACAGCCTTACTTTCAGTATTTAATAAGCCATCACAAAGGCCCACTTTGGTAGGGTTTCTGTACATTTATTATGCTGCTAAGTCACTTCAGTCGTGTCCAACTCTCTGCGACCCCATAGATGGCAGCCCACTAGGCTTCCCCATCCCTGGGATTCTCCAGGCAAGAACACTGGAGTGGGTTGCCATTTCCTTCTCCAATGCATGAAAGTGAAAAGTGAAAGTGAGGTCGCTCAGTCCTGTCCAACTCTTAGCGACCCTATGGACTGCAGGCCACCAGACTCCTCTGTCCATGGTATTTTCCAGGCAAGAGTACTGGAGTGGGGTGCCATTGCCTTCTCCAACATTTATTATAAGTCACTACTAATGAGCCTTCTTAAAAGCTTTCATATTGGAAAATGGAAGAATTCCCATAGGTGTAGTTTTGAGAACTGGTGGGCTTCCAGAATGAATGAGCTAAATTGTTGCCTTACTGGAAGAGATTTTTTGCAGTGTCAGTTTGACTGCTAGAAAACATTTTGTCTGTACCAGCAGTTAGTTTATGTTAAAGTACTTTTTTTCTGATAATTTTTCTGGCTTTAGCTGCTGCTTAAATCTGTTTACAGTAACCTAATAATACTGTTATAGCACAGATTTTCCTGATTATATCAGTTATAAGCTTAATAAAAATGTTTCCTAAATGAATAGGTATAGCTTATTATTATTTGTCCTGGGTTAATAGATTTTTATTTGATTTTACTTTTACCATTTTCCTCCTCTTTTAGGTACACTGACTGCTGTGGAAAGTTTCCTGACCATATGTTCAGGACCTGAGGTTAGTTTTCGTCTGTCACATGTTTTCTATGTTAATATGAAAAAACATTTTGGAAATGATACGTGCCTGTTAAAAAGATTTAGAGTAATTAAATTGTATACACAATTGTAATTTTTAGTGCATGAAAGTCACTATATTTAATTTTTAAAATTAAAGATTGCTGAGAATTATTTTGACTTAAAATAGAATTTATTTAAAACAGTTGCACAATTCATTATATTAGAATGAGCTATCTTCATCCGAACACTAAGCATTTGTCATTGTTATGTGGTGAAATGTTGTTACCCTAGAAAATTATCACCGTAGTGCAAATCAGTGCATTTTTGTTATGTGCCTAACTTAGAGTTGGATGCTCTTGTGGCCATATAGGAAATATATGATGTAAATGTAATCTTACTGAATTTATGGTCTATTTGGGAACATAAGATAATTGCATTTTGGGGATAGGACCATGTTTTGTGGTAGTACTTTTATTGCCAATAGTACCTAACCCAATTCTGTGTCTATACTTGAGGCTTCATAAATATTTGTTCTCTTTAAAACAAATGCTCAGTATTTCAGGTGTTGTGTAATGCAAGTATATGTAATAGTGCAGGATAGTGTGACGTGTAAAGGAACAACATGCAAACCCTTAAAGAGGTAATAACTTAGACTAGCAGGAGACAAGAATCGTTATCAAAGAGGTCAGGTGAAATACTGAGGGATTCTGAGACTGGGGAATACATCTACCTGGGAGGCCAGAAATCGTGGAGTTTTTGGAGAAGCTGGGATATGGACTGAATTCTAAAGGCTGGTGTGAGGAGGTATAGATAAGGGAGAGGAGACAGTTTAATCAAGATGTGACTGTGGGATGGTGTGGTGAACGTTTTAAGTAATGGTCTGTTCCTTTGGATTATGGGTTCAGATTGGTGAACACAAAGAACTCTGTAAAACATGTTAAAATTTGTGTTACAAATAATATCTGCTAGAGTATCACAGGGAAGGGAAGTGATAGTGGGACTGAGTAATTTGAGAGTGCCTCATAAAGGCCTAATTAAGTTGAACCTTGAAAAGTGAATAGCATTTGGAAGATGAGAGACAGCAACCTAAAACAAAACCACAGAAATGAGAATGAAAGACATGCTTGGAACTCTGGGGAACATGAGTTACAGAAAGCCAACTCAGCCTGGTTTAAACAAAACAGGAAAGAATTTACTGATTCTTGTAACCAAATGTCTGCAGGTAAACAGTGTGGCTGGATCTGGATGTTCTGGATGTTATCAGAACTCATCTTTACCCCTTGTCCTCTTCATGTCTCTTCAGTAATTCTGTATTCCTCAGTGTAGGCTCTCACCATGGTGGGGAAGTGCTGGCGGCCGCAGATACACATTGTACTTAAGGTTCATGATCTCCCAGAAACAGCTGGCAGAGTTTGAGTATGCAAAATTAGGGAAGATTACTCAAGTATTGGGTTATTTGGTCATTCTTGAGCCAAACAGTGAGACCTGGGGTATAATGGAGTACTCAGATAGCCCACAGAGAAGGCAGTGGCAACCCACTCCAGTACTCTTGCCTGGAAAATCCCATGGACAGAGGAGCCTGGTAGGCTGCAGTCCATGGGCTCGCAAAGAGTCAGACACGATGGAGCCACTGCACTTTCACTTTTCACTTTCATGCATTGGAGAAGGAAATGGCAACCCACTCCAGTGTTCTTGCCTGGAGAATCCCAGGGACGGGGGAGCCTGGTGGGCTGCCGTCTATGAGGTCGCACAGAGTCGGACATGACTGAAGCGACTTAGCAGCAGCAGATAGCTCAGGCCTGGGTCATGGGCCTCTGGAGGGGGAATCATAGGGCCAAGCCCTTCTGAACACCATGGAATAAATTCCAAATAGGAAAGAGAGTTTTGTAAGTAGAAGACAGGGTAGCAGAATTAAAAATTCAATGCAGGGAACCAGTGTAGAACTGACAAAAACAGATGTCCACTACAGGGAGATAATGAGAAAATAATTAGAGCTAAAAAGCAGAGGCTTCTTGAAAGAGCAGCAGGAGATGATCTGTAACACAAAATGATAATACTGTTTCCTTCATTTAATTGTTATGAAGATGAAATTAGTCAATGAATATAAATCAGAACAGTGGTTGGCAGTTAATAATCACTCAATAAATATTGTTAAGTCCTGTTTTTATAAGAACTCTAAGTTGGGGCTTGATCAGGACCAAAGATTTGAAAACATCATATTCAATGCAGCTCCTTCTCACTCCCCTTAAAGCAAAATATGGAGCCTTAATTTCCCAAGGATGGACAAAGATAACTCCCTTGAAGAAGCATCCCTTGGCCCAGAATTGGTTTCCTCCTGCTGCTTCTCCCGCTTTTCCCCTTAAGCTTTATTACTTTACATAAAAATTGAATCATAGACAGTGCATTGGATCACAAAGCAAGACTCAAAGAATTTCAGAGGATTGAAATCATATTCTCAAGACAGTGCTGTCTAGTACATCTTCCCACGATGATGCAGGTTTTCCATATATGCTATATAACGACTTCCATACCTCCAGTACAGGTGTCAGCCCACAGCCTGCTCTTATATGGCTGCAAGCTAAGAATAATTCTAATATATTTAAAGAGCTATAATGGAAAACGAAGAATGTGTAGCAGAGACCATATGTGGCCTACACAACCCAAAATACTTAGTTTGACCTTTTACAGAAATCGCGTGCCAGTCGCTGTTTTAGAGTATGTTTCAGGCTATAATACTATTACAGTCTAGAAATTGTACACTAGAAATCAGTGAAGAGATAACAAGAATTCAGTCTCTTCACTTCTTACAGGTTTTTAGGATTTTGCATATACTCCCAAGTCAGTTTTGGTAGTTCGTGTCTGTGTTAGTTTCCTAGGACTGCCATAATAAAGTACCACCAACTGGGTTGCTTAAACAAGGGAAACAGTGCTTCAGGCAGAAGTCTAGACCTAGCTAGCAGTCTGATCTAGCTAGAAAGCTGGACGTCCATGATCAAGATGCTGGCGGGCTTGGTTTCTTCCGAGGACTGAGGGAGCCCCAGGCTTTCGCCTAGCTTCGGGTGCTCGCTGGCGCTCTTTGGTGTCCTCTGTTTCTAGAGGCATCACTCAGACCTCTTTTTCATCTTCACATGATGTGTGTGCGTGTCCAGATCTCTCCTTTGTATAAGGACACCAGTAATTTTGGGTTGGGGGTCCACCTCCTCCAGTATGACCTCAACTTAACTAGTTAAATCTGCAACAGCCATATTTCCAAATAAGGCACATTCTGAGGTGCTGAGGGTTAGGCCTTCAACATACAGATTTGGGGCAGGGACACAATTTGATCCATAACAGTATCTTTCTAAGAATTTGTTCATTTCATCTAGGTTATCTAATTTGTTTGGCATACAACTGTTCACAGTATTTCCTTATACTCCTTTTTCTTTCTGTAAGATTGGTAATGCCACTTCTTTCATTCCTGATTTTAGTAATTTGAGCCCTTTCCCTCTCTCTCTCTCTGTCTGTCAGTCCAGCTAAAGGTTTCTCAGTGTGATGGATTTCTTTAAAGAACCGGCTTTGGTTTCATTGACTTTATTGTTTTTCTTTTCTTTGTTTATTTCCACTCGAGTCTTTATTATTGCTAGAAGACTAGAATAGAAAGCAGAAATATAAAAATCAGTTGCATTTCTATATACCAGCCACAGTTAGAAAATGAATTGTTTTGAAAAAGAAACCATTTATAGTAGCATTAAAAAATCAAGAACTTTAGAGGACTTCCCTGATGGTCCAGTGGTCAAGAAACTGTCTCCCAATGCAGGGGACGTGGGTTCAATTCCTGGTTGGGGAACTGAGATCCCACATGACTGACACAGGGCAACTGAGCCCATGCATAGCAACTACTGAGGCTGTGTGCTTTAGAGCTCGGCCCCCACAACAAGGAAGCCCGCACACCACAACTTGAGAAGCCTGTGTACTGCAGCGAAGAACCACTGCAGCCAAAACTTTTAAAACATTAAAATAATCAAATACTTAAGAATAAGTGATACAAAATGTATCAGAGTTCTATGAAGAAAACTATGAAATGTTATTGAGTGACCTTAAAGAAGGCAAGGAAATATGAGAATCCACCATATTCATGGATTTGAATACTCGATTTTATTAAGATGTCAGTTTTCCTTCAATTGATTTATAATCCCATATAATTCCAATCAAAATCCCAAACAGGTTTTTTTTTTTTTTTGGCTTGTTTTCTTTTAGTGTGCAGCTTGACAAACTAGTTCTAAAATGTGTATGAAAATGCAGAGGGCTAAAAATAGGCAACACTTTCTTAAAGGAGAATAAGGTAGAACAATGCTCTTGAATATCAAGTCAGAGTGTAATATTGGCAGGGACATAGCAATAGGTCAACAGAACAGTATTCAGTATTTGTATGCATTACAAAATGATCACCACTAGTTAATATCTATCACCACACTTAGTTAAAATTTTTTTTCTTGTGATGAAAACTTATAAAATTTCTCTAAGCAAATTTCTAATATGCTATATAGTATTTTTATATACATTTAAAATTTTTAAATTGAGTATTTTTTAAACAAAGACACCATTAAGAAAATGTTAAGGTCAGCTGCAGAGTAAAAAGGTATTTCTAACACATGATAAATCCTGACATCACAGTTTTGAACAAAAGAAGCAAAACTCAAGAAATGTACACTATATGATTCCATTTCTATAAAATTTAGAAACAGGCAAAATTTACTACACTGTCTAGAAATGAATTCTTAGGTGGTAAAACTGAAAAAAAAAAAAGGAATTTTTCTTGATTATCACAAAGGCAGGAAAGGAGGGCTTTCTGGGCTTAAATAGATGTTAGCCTCATAATTACATTAAATTATGCTTTTATGTTCTGTGCACTTTTCTATTTTTTAGCAAAATAAAGGGTTTTTTAAATGAGATGTAATTTTTGTCTTTTTAATGGCTTATTTGTATAAGAAGATACTCTTAGGTTTTTTAAAAATCCGTTTTCCCCTGATTTTAAGAAATCTTTGCAAATAGGTCAAATTGGCTAGGCGCAGATTGAGAATAGTTTCGCAAATTAAACTCGGAAGATTTTTAGCTCTGTTTCAGTTTTAGCAAAACAGAAGTGATTAATCTGTAACAAAATGGAAGTTAGATTGGTATCTCTCTACCTTTCAGTTTCATCAAAGCTATTATGTGAAAACATGAATCTTCTGATGGTTTTATTATTTCTTTTTTCCTGCTTAAAGCAATCAGTGATAGTTAAGTGAAAATGATGAAGTGAAACTCACTGGCTTGTTAAAAAAAATATAAATAATGGTAGGAGGAAAGAAGAAAGGACATGTTGTAAATATGTAGTATGTAAAAAGGTGTAAACAGTGAATATGATTGTACTAATGAATGTTACTGCTGCCTATCTGGTCATAAAAATTCATCTCAAGATTATTGAATTAGAGATTATGCCTTGCTCAAATAAGATGAAATGTTCTTTGTATCAATTATAAATGACTTGGTTTTACATTTTAGTAATTATCCCTTAAGACATATTTCTTAATATTTTAATATTTTTGAGTGTAGTTGATTTACAGTGTCGTATGAGTTTACATGTTTCTTTAACTCTTGAATTATTTTGTTAGGGGTTGTCCATTCATGATGGTACCTGGAAGTCAGCAGTTTATGGTTTTGGAGATAAGAGTAATTTGAAAAAACTACGAAATGAGTCAGATATGAAGCCTGTCCCAATTGTTGGACCAAAATTGAAAAGAAGGTATATTATCACAAAATCTGCTCTTTAATTTAAGCATATTATTGTTTATCTGACTGTTAATAACATATGCTATTAAAAAAGCCTGGAGACTTTTATAGTGAGTTCACTGTTATTTTCAAAGATAAATAAAATATAATTAATATGTTACACTAAGTTTAACTACTTCATATATAATAATACGTTTGGATTCTGGGAAAAATTAGTTTTATGACTCTTCACCATCAGTATCAAAATTAAACATCAGTTAAATTTTATGTAATAAAAATGTGATGATCTTATGTATATTAATAAATATATTAATAGTGTTTATATGTGAGAACCCTGAACTCAGAGTTTGGCTATTGAAATGAGTGTTCTTGTTATTGTTATCTGGGGAAATTGTTGGGGTACAGAACATGGTTAGATTATGTATGTGTTAAGTGCCCATGGTATGAAGAATACTAGTGTTCTAACTTGTCACTTTGGAGAAAGCAACGGCACCCCACTCCAGTACTCTTGCCTGGAAAATCCCGTGGATGGAGGAGCCTGGTGGGCTGCAGTCCATGGGGTCGCTAAGAGTCAGACATGTCTGAGCAACTTCACTTTCACTTTTCACTTCCATGCATTGGAGAAGGAAATGGCAACCCACTCCAGTGTTCTTGCCTGGAGAATCCCAGGGACGGGGGAGCCTGGTGGGCTGCTGTCTGTGGGGTCGCACAGAGTCGGACACAACTGAAGTGACTTAGCAGCAGCAGCAGCAACTTGTCACTTATTTGGGTGCAAGTGTAAAGAACAAAGGACAAATACTAAAGTAAGTTTTAACTAAGAGCAGATCTGCCATCATTACTGTTATCATTAATTGCCTCAGCAAGAGTTAAAGTTTTTATTCAGAAATTTACCAGTTAAAGTTGTGGTCACTGTGAATGGAAAAGATGGAACATGGGTCTGTCTTGCAGGTGGCCAATTTCTTACTGCAGAGAACTCAGCAGTTATTCCATTCCTTTCTTGGGAGCAGATGTGTCTGTTGTGAAGCGGACTCAGCGTTACTTGCATGAAAATTTAGAGCAGTCACCTGTAAGTGTATATGATTTATTTTTTAATAAAGAGTATTCTAGTTTGTTTCAGTTCTTCTATCAGTTTAATGTAGGATTTTTATGTTTATAAATCCAAAAAAAGAAAGAGTTGAATAGTGAAGGTTTCAGTTTCTGGGAGCATAAAGAATTAGTAGTGTAGAGCATTTTGCATTTTATGGGGGTGGTAATAGCTTCCTCACACAATTCAGATCTGACCTGAATATGTTTTTTACTTGAGACAGTAGAAGCAAGTTCAGTGCAGGAAATCCTGGTGTTGTAAGCACCCACAGTCCTGTTGAGAGTTTGAGCTGCTAGAATACTTTCTGTTGCTTATGGAGGTGTCTGGGTTCTTCTCTCTTCTGTCCTTTCTACCTCTGGAGTCCCATCCTACTCCACTGGTGAGAGAAGTCATTATTCCCACTGCCAAGACTTGAAGAGGAAACTATTTCAAGTTAAAAAAGAATTTCTTAAACAGGTTGTAAGTGGAGTATACATTCTATAATGTATAATTGTTAAACTCAGGTATATGATTATGAACATTTCATATTATATTCAAGGAAGGGGAGCTAATTATTGTTTACAACAATTCCCTTTAAAAAATGTCCCTCTAGTGTCTGTTTTCTGAACAAGCTTTTAGAACATAACACATTCATAAAGTGAAAACTGCTTTCATTTGATATTTCTGACTATAGAGTAAGTTATTAGTAGCTAACATTTTTGTATTACTTGGTCTAAGAAAGGCATAACATCCTGATTTTATATTCTTCATCTAGGTTCAGTATGCTGCTTATGTTACTGTGGGAGGCATCACTTCTGTTATTAAGCTGATGTTTGCTGGACTCTTCTTTTTATTCTTTGTGAGATTTGGCATTGGAAGGCAACTTCTCATAAAAGTAAGTTTTTTATGAAATTAAACCTATAGAAGTATTTTCTATGAATTTAAAAAATATGACTAAAGGTTTTGTTTTTTTCCCCTTTAGTTCCCATGGCTCTTCTCCTTTGGTTATTTTTCAAAACAAGGTCCAACACAAAAACAGGTAACCCTTTCCTTTGTATCCAGGTCTCTCAAATAATATTTTTCTTTTTACTTTTCCTCAGTGCAGTGATGATAATAGCTAAGACTTGATGAAGCACTTACTTTGTTTCAGACATCCTTATGTTCTTTATATACATTAGATTAGTCAATCTTTTCAAACACTCCTTGAGGGAGGTGTTATATCCATTTATAAATGAGGAAAATAAGTAACAGAAGTAACAGAGAGGCTAAGAAATTTGCCAAAGTCCTGTAGTAAGTAGATGGGCAGGCTAGAATGAGAACTGAGCTGTTTGGCTCCAGAAATTGTGTTTTCTTTGCATCATGGAAATTTCAGATTTTTTTACTCTTCAATTTTACTCCTTCATTGTCTCATCCTTTTTACCTCCTCTGTCCCCCTCTCCCAAGCGTACTTCCTTTTTCCTCTTTCACACACCCTGGATTCCCATGGTAGATAAACTGAATTGTCACCTGTCCAATATCCTCAATACGACTGCTTTAGGCACTTAAAATATAACGTGTAAAATCTGAACTTCTTTCCACCAAACCCTCTTCTTCCTTCTTGTTTCCCATCTCAGTTGGTGGCACTATCATCTGCCCAATCAAGAATGCAGGCGCCACTCTAGATTTGTCTCCAAATCCATCACAACTACCTTAGTTCCTTCTCCCTTCTCTCCTGGCTCCCTTCTCCGCCACTTCCTTCTAATTGTGGTAAAATTAAAATACACATGACACAAAATTTCCCATCTTAACCATTTTCGTTCATCAGGGATACAGAGGGCTGATTGTATATACCCTGTTTTGCTTATCCACTCATCTGTGCATTGACATTTGTATTACTTCTGTCTTTTGTCTATTTTGAATAATGCTTTTATGAAATTGAGTGTGCATTAACATCACTGAAGAGCTTTCAAAAAGTCCAGTGCCCAAGCCACATTCTACACCAATCAAACCTGAATCTCTGATCATCTGTTTTGGGTTCTCTCCCAAAGTTGAGATCTCTGCTATGAGGCCTCACTTCACACCTACTGAATCAGAATATCCAAATGCCAGGGTCAAAACATATATTTGAAAAAAGTTCCCTGAGTGATTCTGATATACAAAGTCCCAGGTGTAAAAGTCATTTGCCAAAGCAGTAAATCAGGGAAGTATTTTTTAGAGAAGGTGATAACAAGGTCAGATTTAATTGTTTATTGAAGTGTAGTTGATTTACAATATTGTGTCGGTTTCAGGTATACGGAAAGTAACTTAGTTATACATATATTTTTTTCACGTTATTTTCCATTATAGGTTATTACCAGGTATTGGATGTAGTTCCTTCTGTTATACCGTAAATCCATGTTGCTGATCTATTCTGTGTATAGCAGTTTGTAGTTGTTAAACCCCTACTCTTCATTTATCTGCCCCCCTTTCCTCTTTGGTAATAGTAAATTTGTTTTCTATGTCTGAATTTGTTTATATTTTGTATCAGTTTTTAAATTCTACACATAAATGATATCATATCATATTTGCCTTTCTCTGTTTGACTCATTTCACTTAGTATGGTATTCTCTAGGTCCATCTGTGTTGCTTCAAACAGCAATATTTCATTCTTTTTTTATAACAGTAATATTTCATTGTATATATACATATTAGGGGCTTTCCTCATAGCTCAGTCGGTAAAGAATCTGCCTGCAGTGCAGGAGACCCAGGTTCATTTCCTGGGTCAGGAAGATCCCCTGGAGAAGGAATTGGCAATGCACTCCAGTATCCTTGCCTGGAAAATCCTATGAACAGAGGAGCCTGGCGGGCTACAGTCCATGGAGTCACAAGAGTCGGACACGGCTTAGCAGCTAAACCACCACCACCACCACCATCACCGTACATATCACATCTCCTTAAACCAGTTGTCTGTTGATGAGCACTTGGATTGTTTCCTTGGCTATTATAAATAGGGCTGCTATGAACATTGGCATGCATTTATCTTTTGAATTAAAGTTTTCCTTTTTTTTGGACATATGGCCAGGAGTGGGATTGCTGGATCATATGGTAGCTCTGCTTTTAGTTTTTTTAAGGAACCTCCATCCTGTTTTCTATGGTGGCTGTACCCATTTACGTTCTCACCAATGAGAGAACATACAGTATTTATCTTTGTCTTACTTTACGTGAAGTCCATCCATGTCATCACTGGTGGCAGGATTTCATTCTTTCTTATGGCTGAATAATATCCTGTGTGTGTGTGTGTGTGTGTGTGTGTGTGTGTGTGTGTATCACTACATTTTCTTTGCACATCAGTGGACATTTAGGTTTTTTCCGTGTCTCAGCTATTGTAAATAACGCTGCGGTGAATGTGGGGGTACAGATATTTTTTCAAATTAGTGTTTTGGTTTGCTTCAAATAAATATCTGAAAGTGGACTTGCTGGATTGTATGATTTGCATTTCCCTGCTGATTACTGATACTGAGCCTGTTTTGTTAGTCACCTGTATGTATTTTTTGGAAAGTGTCTATTCAGGCCCATTTTTAATCAGATTGTTTGGTTGAGTTGTATGTATTTTTGTATATTTTAAGTATTAACTCTTTATTGGATACATTTTTTGCAAATATCTTCTTCCATTCAGTAGGCAGTCTTTTTGTTTTGTTGATAGTTTCACTGTGCAAAATTCAGCTTAATGTAGTTCCACTTGTTTGTTTTTCCTTTTGTTTCTCCCAAGAAGACATCCAGTAAAATACTAAGACTGGTGTCAAAGAGCATACTACCTATGTTTTCCTCTCAGGAGTTTTGTGGTTTCAAGTCTTACATTTAAGTTCTTAATCCACTTTGAGTTTATTTTTCTATATGTTGTGAAACAGTAGTCCAGTTTGATTTTTTTTGCATGAGGCTGTCCAATTTTCCCAGCACAGTGTATTAAAGAGACTGTCTTTCCTGTTGTATGTTCATGCCTCCTCTGTTGTAGGTTAATTGAACATGTAAGTGTGGGATTATCTCTGAGCTCTCTATTCTGTTCCATTGATCTATGTGTCTGGTTTTTTTTTGTACCAGTACCATACTGGTTTTGGGGTTTTTTTGGCCATGCTGCACAGCTTACAGGATCTTAGTTCCCCAGCCATAGATTGAACCCATGCTTCCTGCAATGGAAGCATGGCATCCTAACCGCTGTACCACCGGGGAGTTCTCAGTACCATACTCTTTTGATTAATGTACTTTTGTACTGAAATTTGAAATTATAGGTGATGATGCTTCCAGCTTTGTTATTCTTTCTCAGGATTACTTTGACTCTTTGAGGTCTTTTGACTTCAAATTTAAGAATTATTTGGTCTCATTCTGTGAAAAATGCCATTGGTATTTTGATAGGTATTGCATTGACTGTGTAGATTTTCTTGGGTAGTATTGTCATTTTAACAATGTTAGTTCTTACAATCCAAGAGCATGGTATATTTTTCTATGTGTCATCTTCAGTTTCTTTCATTAGTGTTATAGTTTCTCGAGCACAAGTATTTTACATCCTTGATTAGATTTATTTCTTGGTATTATTCCTTTTGATTGTAAATAAGATTGTTTTCTTAATTTCTCTTTCTGATTGTTGTTAGTATATAGAAATGCAATAAATTTCTGTATGTTAACTTTGTATTTATATCCTGCAACTTTACTGAGTTCATTTATTAGTTTTAATAGTTTTTTTGTGGGATCTTTAGGATATTCTATATGTAATACCATGACCTCTGCATACAGTGACAATTTTACTTCTTAGTTTCCAATTTAGATTCCTTGTATTCTGTTTCTTGTCTGATGGTTTTGACTAGGACTGCCAAATACTACGTTGAATAGAAGTGGCAAGAGTGGGTGCTCTTGTCTTGTTTCTGATCTTAGAAGAAAAGCTTTCAGAAAAGCTCTCAACTTTTCACCGTTGAGTATGCTGTTGGCTATGGGTTTGTCATATATGGTCTTTATTATGTTGAAATATGTCCCCTCTATATACACACTTTGTTGAGACTTTTTATTATAAATGGATGTTGAATTTTATCAAGTGCTTTTCCTGTGTTTGAGATGATTATATGATTTTTATCCTTTATTTTGTTAATGTGGAATATCACACTGACTTATTTGTGGATGTTGAACATGTTTGCATCCCTAAACTAAATCCCACTTAAGTATAGTATGTGCTGTGCTGTGCTGTGCAGTCACTTCAGTTGTGTCCAACTCTTTGCGACCCTATGGACGGTAGCCCACCAGGCTCCTCTGTCCATGGGATTCTCCAGGCAAGAATACTGGAATGGGTTGCCATGCCCTCCTCCAGGGGACCTTCCTGACCCAGGGATCGAACCCATGTCTTTTATACCTCCTGCATTGGCAGGCGGGTTCTTTACCACTAGCATGACAGCCAGATCTTAATTATAGCTTATGGTCCATTCAATGTATTGTTGAATTCAGTTTGGTAATATTTTGCTGAGGACTTGGCACAGGAAGCTGAGGCTTCCCTGGTGTTTCAGTTGGTAAAGAATCCCCCTTCAGTGCAGGAGACCTGGGTTCAGTTCCTGGGTTGGGAAGATCCCCTGGAGAAGGGAACAGCTACCCAGTTCAGTATTCTGGCCTAGAGAATTCCATGAACAGAGGAGCCTGGCAGGCTACAGTCCATGGGGTCGCAAAGAGTTGGATACAACTGACTCACTTTCACTTTCATTTTGCACTTATATTTATCAGAGATATGGGCTGTAATTTTCATTTCTTGTAGCCACCTTGTCTGGTTTTGCCTTTAAATAATGATTTATCCTTTCTGGTACCTACTTTACTTTTCTTTGTAATAAACTTCTCTATTAGAAGGTATGTTTGCTGTGAGGACACACAATTCAAGACCCTGGCCTCCTGCTCAGTAAATTTAATAATGCCCTCCACTAAGCTAACCCTGGACTTCTAATTCACGCTTCATATTGTTTTTAGATCTCATGTGTGTGTACACACACACACACACAGTCTTCCCCCCTCCCCTAAACTAAGCTCTAGAAATGCCGTATATTTTACTTTATAAGTACTTTATGTCTCAGGGCCTAATGTAATGTCTGACACTTGGTTTATACTTAATAAAAGTTTGTTCACCATGGCTTTGTTACTTTGTTTCTAAGTTTAGTGATTATGACAGATGCTTGGATAAATCTTCTATAATTTAATTTTGAATCAAATTTTTATACTTCTAAATGGAGCAGTTTTGTGTCTATATCCTAGGCCCATATTACCATTACTTGCTGACTATTTTTGTCTTCTTACCTCAAATATATCTAAAGCCAGAGTAACATATTCTGTCCTGAAATAAACACCACCTCCAGCTTTTCCTCTGAAACTGCCTGTTGTAGTGATGCTGTTCCTTCAGCCACAGCCTAAGATTCATCTTTATTCTTCACTAAGACTCAGCTTTAGTCCTCACTACCTCTGTCCCCAGAACATTACACCAGTCAGCAAAACTTACGGTTCTTCAAAGAGTTGTTTTTTGTTCCATGCTTAGTTACGGATGACAGGATATTCTATCTAATAGAATATTGATGTTATCTATTAAAAATGTCTTATATGAAGTATAATGTTGATAGAATGTTTTATTGTGTTCAAGGAGGAAATGACATATTTATTTAATAAACTCTTTGCTTTCTATTCCTCAGATTGATGCTTCATCATTCACTATGACATTTTTTGGTCAAGGATTCAGCCAAGGCGTTTCCCCTGTCAAGAACAAACCAAATATCAGAATTTGTACTCAGGTGAAAGGACCAGGTATTTCACATGTGACTTAAGAACGTTCGGGAGGTTTACATTGTCTTAAGCTATAATGTGGTGTACTAGTCATAATTTCTTTTTAAAATTTGTTTTAGAAATAAATTTACACAGTTATTTAAGTTAATAATGATAAATAATTCTGTCAAAAGAAGGATTGGAATTATTGGTATCATTCAGTTTTATTGTTGTATACCTCTCTCTGATTTTTTTTTCTTTCAGTATGATTCAGTAATTCTGAATGGAATTTTTAATATAAGAAGACAAGGGGCTGATTGATATTTATCTGTTCTACTCTCATACTCAAGGGTCACTTTAAAGCCCTTTACTTATAATTAAGGCTGTGGTCCAAGCTTTCTTTGGAGTCTGTGATCACCCTGACATTGCTTGTGAAATATGTGCACATGTGTGTTTTTCCAGGGAGGATAAAAATTTTGATAGGTTGTTAAAAAACTGGCACCCCAAAACATTCAATAACTAGTACTATAAATTTTAGAGAACTATACAGAGACAGCCCCACTGTGAGTTACGTTTCATTACCATCCTTCCTAATAGATCACGGGCCTCTGTTGTACAGTTTTTAATCAAGCCAAAGAGCAAAGATATCTTTGCATCTTGCATTTTTAAAAAATTTCTACTTGGGTTTTTAGGATAAGCTGTGTTCTTATTTGACATGAATATAAACACCAATGTTCTTCTGGTTTATAGACTTCTTTTAAAGTTACTTCTTAAAGTTTGACTTCTTTGAGAGTTACTCAGTTGTCCTTGAAGAAACTGAGTCTGTTTTTTAAAGTGAAGTTTAGTGTATTTGATTGATAAAGGTCAGTTTAGTGTATGAGTTGGGCTTCCCTGGTGGCTCAGATGGTAAAGAATCTGCCTGCAATGCAGGAGACCAGGGTTTGATCCCTTCGTCGGGAAGATCCCCTGGAGGAGGAAATGGCAACCCACTCCAGTATTCTTGCCTGGAGAATCCCATGGACAGAGGAGCTGAATAGGCTGCAGTCTAAGGGGTCGCAAAGATTGCACAGGATATGAATAAATCTAGGATCATTGGTAAGAGTGTTGGCTTGAGCTAGCTGCCCGCATGTGATTCTGGTTCAACCATTGTCTGACTCTGTGAATGTGAATGAGGCGCTTAACCTCTCTATGCCTCAGTTTCCTCATCTGTAAAATGGATATAAAATAGTACTAACCTTGTATGATTGTTAAGAAGATTAAATGAGTTTAGTAGATTTAAAGCACTTAATACAGTTCCTAACACTTAGTAAGGACTATATACATGTTAATTGTTATTTTTGTTATTTCATGAACAGAGTATTAAGGAAATTCTGTACACTAAGATATAAAATCTACCATTTGATTTTTCAGTGCTGTTGAATGTCTAGTTTATGGACGCTTTCTTTTTCTTGATCACCTGTTCTCTGCAGAAGCTGGCTACGTGACTACCCCCATAGCCATGGTCCAGGCAGCCATGACTCTTCTAAATGATGCCGCTGATCTTCCTAAGGCGTGAGTCTGGTTTTCTTCAAATTTAAAGATATCTTTTCCATTTATGTTATATTTTAGCTTATTTTAGTTCAGTTTTCAGGTATTGGATTTATAGCATCTTTGATCCAAAGAGAGAGATGAACTTAAAATCGTAAGGAAGTTCCTTACTGACTTCTAGGAACAGTGCAGAAAGAAATGAGAGTAGAAAGAAGTTGAGAGCCATGTAATTTGGCTTCAGTTCCTTCGAAAAATAACTCAGATCCCAAGTTAGCTACTCAAAAAAAGGTCCCCGTAGTTCAGTGTTATTGGCAGGAGCCCTTAATCCATGCTGAATGATACCCAGCTGCCAGTGAGAGCCTTGATTCATGGCATCCTGGCTAGATAATTATTAAGTACACTATCTTACTGGAGGATTTAGCTGTTAGCCTAAAAGTAGGCCAGCTTTACAAATAAGCATAGGCTTGCAGGCTTAGAAACAAATCAGGTATGACCTGAAACTAGTAAGTAATAAACATAAAAATTATATAAAGTGAAACTTAATTACATTTTCTTCAAATATTTGTATGCCATTTGAAAGTATTTAGCATTTTCTGAATGGTAGCCATTAAATGTTAAAAAAACTTCTTTTTCATCCTATTTGTCCTGTTTATGCTTCATTAATAATTGATTGCCTAAGTTTATTTTGTCCATGTGTGTATTTAGAGGCTTCCCAGGTGGCACTAGTAGTAAAGAACCCGCCTGCCAGTGTAGGAGACAGAGACATGGGTTCAGTCCCTAGGTAGAGACGATCCCCTGAAGAAGGGCATGGCAACCCACTTCAGTATTCTTGCCTAGAGAATCCCAGAGGAGCCTGGCAGGCTACAGTCCATGGGGTCGCAAAGAGTTGGACACAACTGAAGCGACTTAGCACACATGCATGTGTATGTTTAATCTTCCTGAGTCTTAGGGCTGACTTTATAAACAGCAGCTGCTACTTGGGTTGATAACCCTCCAGTGGCCCTTCCAACACACACATACCAGTTTGTGGAAACAGTCTCATTATCACTGAACCAGTCTAGACAGGTTGGCTAGGTACTAGTTTACTTGCTCACTTGGCTGGTTTTAGAAATGGAACCAAAAACAGTCCATGATGAAATCAAGAATCGGGTTTTTATAAGTTTTGCATGGATTTGATAGCTGGCTGCCCAGCAGGTCATCTAGCAGAGGAAGGGGCTGGAGCTGGGCACGGTGCACTGTTTTCACCTTGTTGTCTTACAGGGGTGGAGTCTTCACGCCCGGAGCAGCTTTCTCGCGAACAAAGTTGATTGACAGACTCAATGAACGTGGCATTGAATTTAGTGTCATTAGCAGCACTGAAGTCTAAACATTTGAATAATTAATTGAAGTCATAAAATGTATGAATTAACAGCTTTTTAATTTGGTATGTTGAAATGCTTCTATAAACCTATCTGACTATATGTGGAAAAGATTGTCAAATCTAAAATATGTATACATTAAAGCAGGAAATTGTACTAGCTTACCCTGAATTTCAAATCTCAGCTGATATTTGTGATTTTATTGCTTTTGAGAGAAAACTTAACATTTGACTGACTTTTTCATTGAAGAATTCATGGTCATTTTTTATAAGTGAGCTGGCAGATCAGAGGATGGGATGGTGGCTCTGTCTGTGTTGCTGACACACCCCGGCTGGTGGTCATGTGAGATAGTGGCTGCTGTTTTCCTTGTCATGGTATCAAATGGGATCTCACTTTCCCATGAATTTCTCTGCATAGTGTAGGCCTTTGCCAAATGAAACTGCAGTTTTTGCTGTTTTAGCCTCGTTTTTCACCCATCTGCACTGACTGATTTTGGACTCTTACCTAAAGTTTAATAATAAAGGATTGTCAATTGAACAGTGGATTTGTGTTTGGACATGTCTGTATAATTGAGTAATGGTAGAAATGTGCTTCCCAAGTGGCCTGTGTCCTGCTAATAACTGGGTTATTCATTTTCCCTGGTTCTATACCTGTGGTTAGTTTGAAAGATGTAGCTGGTAAATTTCTACTGATTTTTACTGCCTAAGCAAAACTTTTCTCTATTTACTTTTTATATTTAACTACATTTTCCACTGAAGCCTAAAAATAAGGCAAAGACTTTTCCTTTTGTAATCATACCATAAACACAAATCAGTGTTCTATTACATTCATCATGTAAAGAGGACAACCATTTCCTTTATGGAATTTCTACAATACAGTGAGAGGTATGAAGCTGATAAGAATCTCACTCATGTTAGGCGGCAGCTCTGTCTCTTTTCTCTTTCATGCACCGGAGAAGGAAATGGCACCCCACTCCAGTGTTCTTGCCTGGAGAATCCCAGGGACTGGGGAGCCTGGTGGGCTGCAGTCCCTGGGGTCACACAGAGTCGGACTGAAGCGACTTAGCAGCAGCAGCAGCTGTACAAACTGTACAGAAGAAAGAGGGTCTTTAACTGAAAGAAGAACAAATAAGGAAAGAGGCTTAGAGAAGGGACATGGCTTGCTCCAAACCGTAGAACTGATTAGTCATGGATTCAGCTCCAGGCAGTTGATCCTCTTGCTCAGAGTGCTGACCATTCACTGCTCATATTTTCTACCTCACCTTCAGCCTGAATTCATTTTTACATGATTTTAAGTCAAATAAAAAGGAATTTTGCTTGAAAGCAGTGTAATAGGTTGAGTGAGTGAGAAATGGGTTGACTAGGTTGAGTCCACAATTCCGCTCCAATAGCCAAGTTAATTAAATAATCTTGACAACTCAAAGCGCAAATGTTTTCAGTTGGTGTATCCTCTGGGAAAGATTGAAGGCATGAGGAGAAGAGGACGACAGAGAATGAGATGGTTGAATGGCATCACTGACTCAATGGACATGAGTTTGAGCAAGCTCCAAGAGTTGGTGATTGACAGGGAAGCCTGGAGTGCTGCAGTCTGTGGGGTCACAAAGAGTCGGACAGGACTGAGCGACTGAACTGAACACTATTCCGCATGCAATAAACATTCTTTCTTCTGTTTCACTATAAGAGCAACATCATTTTTCAGTTTCCACAAGCTGGATTCAAGTAGGTCCCCAAAGTCCTTTAACATTTGTGACTGTTGGTGTACAAATGGCCGAAGCATTCGGTCATCTTCCTAAAAATAAATGAAAGAAAAAAAATGATATTGTTGTCAAACCCCAAATTCATATGCCCAATGCACAGTGAAGCCAAACAAACTGAAATAGTGGAGTCTGGAGCAAAGAAGCTTGTATTAGTTGAGGAGGTGCCAACTCTGAAGATGGGAGACCTAGGCTCATCTCAAATTGATCCTACTGGCTGGCCAGGGTGCAAGAGTTTTAAAAGCAAAAGTAAAGGGGGTGGGGGTGGTATGTGATTTCAGCTCCCCTATAAGACCTCAGTTGCAGACTTCTGAGCATCATCTTGTAACCTGAGTCTGTCATTGTGATTGATCTGTGTGTCCTAGCAAACTAGTATACCATGGTCTCGTGATCCCTTAACTTCTTTTGGAGAGAGAGCAAAAGCAATGATGGTTATTTACCTCATGATGGCTCAGGAATTCACTTCTTAATTGACCCAGTGTCACTAATTTTAAGACTGCTTGTGTTGCAGGAAGGGGAACCCCTTCCAGGGCCAGAAAGTGGACTCTGGTCTAATACTCAAATGAATTGTCAGAGGAGACACATGTGTTGACAATGCAAGAGATTTTATTGGGAAGGGGTTCCTGGACAGAGAGCAGTAAGGTAGGGGAACCCAGGAGAACTGCTCTGCCACATGGCTTGCAGTGGGTTTTATGGTGATTAGTTTCCGGGTTGTCTTTGGCCAATCATTCTGGTTCAGAGTCTTTCCTGGTGGTGCGTACATTGCTCAGCAAAGATGGACGGCAGTGAGAAGGATTCTGGGAGGTGGTTGGACACGTGTCACCTTTTGACCTTTCCTGAACTCTTCCAGTTGGTGGTGGCTTATTAGTTCCATGTTCCTTACCAGGACCTCCTGTCTTAAAATAACTCATACAAATGGTAACTATGGTGCCTGGCCAGGGTGAGTGGTTTCAGTCAGTGTGATTCCCCTCACACTTGGGGCCATTTGATAGAGCATTATTCCCACAGTTTGGGGTCATAAGTCAACGCATTGTTTTAAGCTGACAATCATGGAAAAGATGTTGCTGGGCTTGTTTTTCTTTTGTGTCTGTGTTCCCTCACTCCCCTAGTTAGTACTTGCTTGAATCTGCTCTTTGGAACTCAGGGAAGGTCTAGGAGAGGAAAGTCTTTTTCTCCAAACAAGAAGCCAGGAACATGGATGGGATGTGTACTCAAAAGGGCCTGAAGTGTCCTGCTCAGTTTCAGTCTTGGTAGACTCACTTCATTATAGTAAAAGGATGGTGTGTGTACATGAAGGGGTGCCCAGTAAGATCTCTCTTTGAGCTGGAAAGCTGCATTTGAAAGCTGCTACCAGAGGCAACAATTCACCTAGGAGCAGGTCTGGTTTAGGAAGCCTGCCTAAATGACCCTTTCAGTTCAGTTCAGTTCAGTTGCTCAGTTGTGTCCCGACTCTTTGCGACCCCATGAACCACAGCATGCCAGGCCTCCCTGTCCATCACCAACTCCTGGAGTCCACCCAAACCCGTGTCCATTGAGTCGATGATGCCATCCAACCATTTCATCCTCTGTCGTCCCCTTCTCCTCATGCCCTCAATCTTTCCCAGCATCAGTGTCTTTTCCAGTGAGTCAGCTCTTCTCATCAGGTGGCCAAAGTATTGGCGCTTCAGCTTCAACATCAGTCCTTCCGATGAACACCCAGGACTGGTCTCCTTTAGAATGGACTGGTTGAATCTCCTTGCAGTCCAAGGGACTCTCAAGAGTCTTCTCCAACACCACAGTTCAAAAGCATCAATTCTTTGGCACTCAGCTTTCTTTATAGTCCAACTCTCACATCCATATGTGACCACTGGAAAAACCATAGCCTTGACTAGACAGACCTTTGTTGGCAAAGTAATGTCTCTGCTTTTCAATATGCTGTCTAGGTTAGTCATAACTTTCCTTCCAAGGGGTAAGCGTCTTTTAATTGCATGGCTGCAGTCACCATCTGCAGCGATTTTGGAGCCCAGAAAAATAAAGTCAGTCACTGTTTCCACTGTTTCCCCATCTATCTGCCATGAAGTGATGGGACCAGATGCCATGATCTTAGTTTTCTGAATGTTGAGCTTTAAGCCAACTTTTTCACTCTCCTCTTTCACTTTCATCAAGAGGCTCTTTAGTTCTTCTTCACTTTCTGCCATAAGGGTGATGTCATCTGCATATCTTAGGTTATTGATATTTCTCCCGGCAATCTTGATTCCAGCTTGTGCTTCCTCCAGCCCAGCATTTCTCATGATGTACTCTGCATATAAGTTAAATAAGCAGGTTGACAATATACAGCCTTGGTACTCCTTTTCCTATTTGGAACCAGTCTGTTCCATGTCTAGTTCTAACCGTTGCTTACTGTCAACAGGGAAAATTGGTGAGAGAATCCAAATATTTGGGACTGGCATAATACTGTAGACGTTCTGAAGTTTGCAAAGGACCGTGTGTGTGGGGATTCTCCCATCGATAGGCTTGACTGATATGGGTCCCCTGCCCCATAGGAGAAGGGACTGCAGATAGCCCTGTGGGCCAGGGCGCCTATGAGCAATGGTAGAGGAGGTGACGGTGCTCACAGAGATGGGCAGGGGGCAGGTAGTGTGTCATGGCATCTCCTTTTAGTTTTGTTTCCCTGATGATGAGTGAAATGCCTGCTCAAAGAACTTTGGCCATTTTTTCTAATGTGTTTTGCCACGTGTTGTCTTTCTTATGTTAATAAATATGTAGTTGTTTGTTTATTCTGGATACTAACATCACCGACTCAGCAGACATGAGTTTAAGCAAACTCTGGGAGATGGGGAAGGACAGGGAAGCCTGGTGTGCTGCAGTCCATGGGGTCACAAAGAGGTGGACACGACTGAGTGACTAAACAACAACAATACAAATAGATTCTCCCAGGTTGTGGCTTATTTTTTACTTTATTTTTAGTGTCTTTCACCACAGTAGTTTTTCTTTCTTTCTTTATTGTGAGCTGAGCGCTGAAGAATTGATGCTTTTGAACTGTGGTGTTGGAGAAGACTCTTGAGAGTCCCTTGGATTGCAAGGAGATCCAACCAATAAATCCTGAAGGAAATCAGTCCTGACTATTCATTGGCAAGACTGATGTTGAAGCTTCAGCTTCAATCCTTTGGCCACCTGATGGGAAGAACTGACTCACTGGGAAAGACCCTGATGCTGGGAAAGATTGAAGGCAGGAGAAGGGGATGATAGAGGATAAGATGATTGGATGGCATCACTGACTCGATGGACATGAGTTTGAGCAAGCTCCAGGAGTTGGTGATGGACAGGGAAGCCTGGAGTGCTGCAGTCTATGGGGTTGCAAAGAGTCAGACATGACTGAGCAACTGAACTGAACTGAACTGATACATCCAAAAGAGTGCCCCAAATGTATGCATGGGTACAAATTAAACACGTCTGCTCAAGAAAACACTCTGTCTCTTGATTTCTTCCTGGTCATACCCATTTCCCCACCCCCAGAAGCAACCACTAACCTAAGTCGATCATCATTTTCTTGCCATCTAGAATGCAGCCCTAAACAGCCCTATATTTTGCCTGTTTTCTGGCCACTTGTGCCGTAATTTACTTATCTTCTGTGGACGTGCATTAGGATGTTTCTATTTGGGGAGCTATAACGGAAAATGGTTAAAATACCATCTTATGCATATATGCGTGGGTTTCTACAGGATTTTTCACCTGGCCCACCATCTGAACCACAGAACAGAAAATGACTTGAATGACTGTCTTCCCAGTTCTCTCAGGAATGGTTTATAACAAGGACCATTCCAGATAGGTAGGAGAAAAATTAATTCATTACATGCATAGCATACCAAGAGAGGTGGTTCAAACTTGAGTCGAAGGCAGAATAATCTAGCTGCTGCTGCTGCTGCTGCTGCTAAGTCGCTTCAGTCGTGTCCGACTGTGTGACCCCATAGATGGCAGCTCATCATGCTCCACTGTCCCTGGGATTCTCCAGGCAAGAACACTGGAGCGGGGTGCCATTTCCTTCTCCAATGCGTGAAAGTGAAAAGTGAAAGTGAAGTCGCTCAGTCGTGTCCAACTCTTATTGACCCCATGGACTGCAGCCTACCAGGCTCCTCTGTCCATGGGATTTTCCAGGCAAGAGTACTGGAGTGGGGTGCCATTGCCTTCTCCGATAATAATCTAGAGGGCTCATTAAAGCACAATTGACTGGGCCTCACACCCAGAAATTCTGGCTCAGCAGATCTGGGAGGAGACCCTGGAATTTGCATTTCTAACAAGATTCCAGATAATGCTGCAGCTGCTGACAGTGTGAGAATCACACTTTGAGAACCTCTACCTTAGGGCGTGAGGGCGCAGTTCTCTGCAGAACCAGTTTACTCTGTGGAGAAGAGGAGATGAATTGCAGGCTTATGGGAAGGTGAATCTTTGACTTTTATTAGATAAATGGCAACAATTTTTAAAGTTTTTATACTGATTTATGGGCTTCCCTGGTGACTCAGTGCTAAAGAATCTGCCTGCCAATGCAGGAGACCTGGGTTCAATCCCTGTGTCGGGAAGGTCCCCTGGAGAAGGGATTGGCAACCCACTCCAGTATTCTTGCCTGGAGAGTTTCATAGACAGAAGAGCCTGGTGGACTACAGTCCATGAGGTCCCAAAGAGTTGGACATAAGTGAGTGACTAACACATATACACTCCCATCTGGTGGTTGTGAGAACTCAATAAATATAAAAACACTTAGTAAGTATTATGTTGTTTTTAGTTGCCAAGTGGTGTCCAACTCTGCAACCCGCTGGACTATAGTCCTCAAGTTTCCTCTGTCCATGGGATTTCCCAGGCAAGATACTGGAGTGGGTAGCCATTCCCTTCTCCAGGGTATCTTCCTGCCCCAGGATGGAACCCGTGTCTCTTACATCTAACCTGCCTTGGTAGGCGGGTTCTCTACCATTAGTGCCACCTGGGAAGCCCCCAAGTGTTATATAAATGTTTGCTATTATGACTATTACTTTTTATCCCCCTTTCCAATCTTTATACCTTTTATTTCTGGCCTTGCTACACTGGCTAGAACCTAAAGTACAATGTCAAAAAAAAAAAAAGTGAAGATAGCTGACATCTATGATTTACCATTAAGATTATGCTTCCTGTGTGTTTAAGACTGCCTTTATCAGATTAAGAAATGTCCGTTTTGTTCCTAGTTTGCTAAGAGTTTTTATCGTGGGAGGATGCTGAATTTTATCACATGCTTTTTCGGTATCTATTGAAGTAACCATGATTTTTCTCCTATAATATCTTAGTGTGATGAATTATATTTCTTTGGTTTTATAACAATAAAGCAAACATGCACTTCTGGGACATTCTATATGTTGTAAAGTGCAGGAATCTCAATCCTGCAGGGGCCACAGATGAACCAACCAGATGTACACGAAAGTGGAAAATGGGAGCAGAGATGGGCAGGAGCCGGAAAGCAGCAGACTCAGTGTTCCCGGCCTTGGCCTGCTCTTCAGCAGCACACACCCACCCCTCTCCAGAAATGCCGTTCTAGCCAAGAGCTACATTTGATGGAAAGCTAATCCTTTGGCTCCGTGGGTGCTGGGTACTCACAGGAGGTTTATAATGTCGCAGTTTGAGAAACTGCCCTCTGGCCACATTCATGCTTTGGTAGAACACCTTAAGAGCTCTGGCAAATTCTCTGTCATAGCTGGCTTGCTGGGTGGTGCACATTTGATTAATCTCTCTGGCTGCTGGCCCTTGTGCTGTCATCCAAGTGATCTTTCGGGTACTGGAAGGCTGATGTGCTAAAGGTGGAAGATAAGAGAACGTTTATTTGTTCATCTCAAACCAGTCAATCCTAAAGGAAATCAACCCTGAATATTCATTGGGAGGGCTAATGCTGAAGCTGAAGCCCCAGTACTTTGTCCACCTGATGTGAAGAGCTGACTCATTGGAAAAGACTCTGATCCTGGGAAAGACTGAGGGCAGGAGGAGAAGTGGGTGGCAGAGGATGAGATGCTCGGATGACATCACAACTCAATGGACATGAATTTGAGCAAACTCTGGGAGTTGTGAAGGACAGGGAAGCCTGGCATGCTGTAGTCCACTGGGTCTCAAAGAGTTGGACATGACTAAGTGATTGACCAACAACTACTTATCCACATATTTATATATTTAATTATCTTGGTGGCATTGTACTACATCATCATTTATCAGGTACCAGTTGGGACCCATCCAAAGAAATCTTACAAGAAAAAAATGTTCTTCTTTTTTAAAAAAACTGAAACAAGATATTAACTCATTTAAAAGCTCATTTCTTAGAAAATATACATCACAAATGTAGGAGTTTAGAGAAAGTCTAAACAAGATTTGAGTGGCCTCTCACCTTGTTGACTAGAACTGGTTCTCTCAATAGATTCTTTAAGAAGCACATTTTCCTCTCTGAGGATTCTGTTTATGTTTCTGAGCAGTTCCGTCTCCTGTTCTAACTTGAGCAGCTTCAGATAAAGCTCTGGTATCTGGTTTGACTACGGAAACAAGTTGGGTTAGTCTTGTGTGCATTATTTGCATGCCCTTTGAGACTGGCCGCTGTTCTTATCTTATGAAAACTGGACGGGGTGCAGTGAGGGGATGGTGGTAACCAAGATTTAAGACCCTTAAGATACACAGGAGTAAATCAAGAAACAGGCTTTTTAATGGGAGGGAACATTGATGATCCGCAAGCAACTATTATCTGAGTTTTGTTTTTTTTTAGTCATCTGCGACATCTATTTTTAATGTGACTCCAATAAACACACCTGACCTATATCCATCACAGTGGAAATTTTCTTCGTGTCCACCAGGATGTGGCCTTCACCTGTAACCATGAGGTCCAGCCGAGAGCAGCTCAGTTCAGCACAGCCTTCTGTAGTGTGAGGGAGATACCATCAAGGAAAGGAATGTCTCATCCTCCACTCGCAGTGTTGTGTGAGGAGGTTTAAACCACGTAATCAACTGTGGACTGAAACCCAGAGGCTCAGGAGAAGACAGCTCTTGGCCACTGCTGTCAAGACCCTGACCACCTCCCTCTGTAGCCCTAAGATATACAACATGATATCTGATGGAGGAATGCACCATGCAAAAGGGGAGATAAGCATGGTACCTTGAAGACCCCATAAATCAACAATGAGAGCATTTGTCTGTAAATAATTCAGAAACTCCTGAGAAGCATTTAAGGTTGTAAATTGGACAGTCTCGTCAATTTGGGGATTCACAATTTTCCATACAGGCTTGGTATATAAGGTGTTTGGAAGATCATAAATTCTGTACCTGAGAAAAGAACAGAAAACATAACTCAAAACCATAAGGGATACATTTCTAAAGAAAAGTATCAGATAAGCCAAAGAGTTGTAGCCTGCTTTGTTGAGTTGATAAGGCATGCATGCTCAGTTGTGACCAATTCTGCAACCCCATGGATTGCAGCCTGCCAGGCTCTGCTGTCAATGGACTTTTGCAGGCAAAAACACTGGAGTGGGTTGCCATTTAGTTGATAAAAGATGACCTATAATTGATTCTCCTGATTGCCACTCCCAACATCTCAGCTATTCAACATAGATATCATCATTACATAGATGATACTTATTAAAAGTCTAACAAAAAGAGAAAAGGATTGTGATACTTTCTACTTAGATAATCTAAAGTTATTAATTTTCCACTGTGGTTTGTTTTTTGTCCTTCAAAATCTCCCTTCTTTATTGTTTCATTTTTTAGTATCCTTTTAGCCCAATTAGTTTAAGCATATTTGGTGCCTCTATCATATAGTCACACACAGTCCTTTTGTTTCCAACTGAAAAAAGAAAATAAACCCAATCATCCTACTTTGATAACACAGGTTTACTAGATGCTCTTTCTGATGATTAAAATTCCTGACTCTTGGCTTCAATTACTTAGAAGAATCAGTACATGTTGACCTGTACACAGTGACCGGGAGGGACATGTAACTTCTCCCTCTGTTAAGCAGAAAGAGGAAATAGTCATTTGGGAGTTGAACAAGCAGAAAAACTTAAGCAAATGTCACAATCAACTCATTCTTAAAACTTGAGGAAAGGCTCCCTCCCACCAGGGCACACAGGCTGGGTGGTTCACGTTCAGCAGCTCGGGGGACAGGCTGGTACCCCATCTGAACACCCCTCTCCGCATCTTCCTTTAGCCACTTGGTGCCAAGGCACTGCACAAGGCGAATCTGGAAATCCATCCTCTTGCCCAGCAGGTCCACTGGGTCAGTAACCACATCTTCCTCACCACGTGCTCTGTAAACAAAAGAGGTAAACATTGATCACAGGTTAACCTGGGCCCAAGCAAGTGAGACTGATGTCAGTGAAGATTCTGTAGACGCCCATGTGTGTCAGTCACTCAGTCATGGTGGACTCTCTGTGACCCCATGGACTGCAGCCGGGCAGGCTCCTCTGTCCATGGAATTCTCCAGGCAAGAGTATTGGAGTGAGTAGCCATTCCCTTCTCCAGGGATCCTGACCCAGGAATCGAAGCCGGGTCTCCTGCATCACTGCAGGTGGATTCTTTCCAATCTGAGCCGCCAGGGAAGCCCTGAGAGACAGCCAAATTCTCTGAAGGAAGGATGGGTAATATTACCAGCTGTAGAATTCATTCATTGAAGAGACATATCACAAGAGCCCACTCTGCTCTTGTACTTCAAGAAAGTCATGGACTTTCTCAAAGAGGAGACAGGAATATAACAGCTTCTTGCTATATATGCGCCCAGGTGTGGATGCCAGACTGCCACTGAAGATTTAGGCAGGTTCCCCAGTGGGCGGAGGGGCTGCCACCTAGGGAAAGCCAGCTGGCTGGCCACAGGCGGCCTCTCCAGGTGTCGTTCTCCTTGTGAACCCTTCACAGTCCAGAGTCAACTCCAGGCCCACAGGCTCAGAAACCAGTTTGGACAGCTTTCCAACAGGGTACTTCTCTCACATCAACTGAGCTCACAGAGATTGAAACCTGTAAACTATAATGCCACTTTACTAATTCAGAGTGAGAAATACAACCATCAGGCAGCCTAGGAGCCTGGGGTAGCAAAATGCCCAGGAAGTTCCTTAGAGTTCAATAAAGACAGCGAGGCACTGGTCATCTTAGTCTTTTAGTCACAAGACTTGGCAGTTTTGTTGCTCATTTGTTGACTGTTTCTTCTTCAGAAAGACAAAAAGTTTGCATCAGCTAGCCCCCGAGGACACTGCCACCAGACCAGGCCTCCTGCTGGCCTCTTTACTTAGAATTGCTAAGAGGTGTGAGCTTTCGTAAAAACTCTCTCAACTGCCTTTGGCCAGAGAGAGGAAATAGGGAGACAGCCTCTGTGTGTATGTTAAGTATCTCAGTCGTGTCCGACTCCTTGTGACCCTGTGGACTGTAGCCCACCAGGCTCCTCTGTCCACAGAATTCTCCAGGCAAGAATACTGGAGTGGGTTGCCATTCCCTTCTCCAGGGGGTCTTCTTGACCCAGGGGTTGAACCCATGTCTCCTGCACTGCAGATGGATTCTTTACTATCTGAGCCAGCAGGGAAGCCCCAGAGACAACCCGAGGGGACAGTAAAGGCTATACAGTGGAGTTAACACAAAGATCAGATAACAGCTCAGAATGGGGCCACATAAGGAAACAAAGATACCACCGTTCCTTCCTTGAGAAAAGGAACAAAGAAATTAACAGAGCCTGTCCAGGGAGGCAGGGTGAGCTACAAAATCAGCCTCCTGCTGCTGGCGCTTGGGCCTGGTCAGCAGGGCTGAGGACTAACGCTGGAAAGAACAAATGTGTGTGGCGGGTCCCAGGGCTCACAGGCGCCAGGAAGGGCGGGGGAGGGTGGAAGGTTCTGTGGCACCCTTGGCTTCTCTACCGACCCAGATCTCGGCTCGTGTCCATGTTTCCTCCTACTACAGTCCTGCCTCTGCAGGGTGTTCTCATTCCTCTGGTCCTCTAGGGTAGTGTGAGCTGCTCAAAGACGGCTGGATGTGGGGTTTTAAATAGTCCCGGTCAGCTGATTTGGCTGCCTTGGCAAAATCAGACATGATGAGGCCAAATTATGAATGAACGAGCTCATTTGTTTGTCTCAGGAGTGACCTCTTCAGGGCACCAAGTTCTCCCCTTCCAGGAAAACTCAGGCTTGCTGTGAGTTTTCTGTGTGACCCAGAACTAGACAAGGGGGTGGCGGAGATACCCACTGTCCTGTCGGGGAGCAGGGGTTTATGTGGATATGCAACACTGCCTCTTCCAGCCCGTCACAGTTCAGAAATTCCACTTGTTCCTCGTACTTCATGCAGTAGGCAAGAGACTGGAGCCAGATGTGAGCGGAGCCCAGGTGAACAACTTCGACAGGATCCCAGAAAGGGTCATCTTCCTGGGCTACCTGGCTGTCTTCTCCATCAAGAAAACGCTGGTAAAGTTCCTCCATTAGGAATTTCCTATTGATAAATTTGGCTTTTGACCAAATCCACACCTGGAAACACAAAGGCACATCATCAATATTTGATTCCATCTGCTGCTCTAACAATTCATTTCTATGGTTTTCCCAGTGTGCTCTCTCTGATGGGTTGGGTTTTGGGTACCCAAGACCAATGACAGTCTCATCAAACTCAGCTTTGGTGAGGATCTTCAAGAGCACTACATTCATTGCTGACCTATCTACTTCAGCTTTGCTGGATCCCAGGAAATGACTTAGAGGAAATGATAGACTTAGAGAACACTTTCCCAGGAGAAATGAAAGTTTGAGCTTGTGGTATACAGAAGAAAGACCTTCAGAGATATCCTTGTCCCAGTCTCTAGAACCTGTGAATATGTTATCTTACATGGCAATTAAGTTTCCTTATCAGCCGACCTTAATATAGGGAGATTAGCTTGCATTATCCACATGGGCCCAGTGTAGAGGGGGGCAGAAGAGAAAGTCAGAGAAAGAGAGATGGCAACAGAAGCAGGGTCAGGGATGCTATGTGGATAACTTTGAAGATGGCCATGAGCCAAGGAATGTAAGTGGCTCTAGAAGCTTGAAAAAGCAACAAAACATATTCTCCCCTCAAACCTCCAGAGAGCAAAACATCCCTCCTGACACCTTGTTTTTAACCCAGAGACATCTGTGTTGCACTTTTTACAAAGTCGTTTGTTTATTTCATTTATTTTTGGTTGTGCTGGACCTTCTCTATGTGGACTTTCTCTAGTTGTGCTGAGTGGGGGCTACTCTCATTGCGACGCATGGGCTTCTCATAGCAGTGACTTTTCTTGTTGCGGAGCACAGGCTCCAGGCACGCAGACCTCACACAGTTGCAGCACCCCGGCTCAGCAGTTGCAGCTCCTGGGCTCTCGTTGTGGCTCTTGTTCATTGCTCCGCAGCATATGGAATCTCCCCAGTCCAGCGATCAAACCTTTGTCCCCCGCAGTGGCAGGCAAACTCTTATCCACTGCACCACCAGAGAAGTCCTGTGTTGGGCTTTTAACCTACTGAACTAGAAGATAATAAATTGGTGTGCTCACACCCAGTAAGCAGAAAATCCAGGAAAAGAGCCTGGCACTGGTCTGTCCCCTTAGTAGGTGAGGGACAGGGCCTCGTACCAACAGTGATTATTACTGAGACAGTGGACAAAAGCATAAGCCAAAATAAGAAGAATTCCAGGTAGGCAGAAAATTGCTTGATGATAAATGCCACATCAGAAGTGGTTACCAGGAGGCGTGGCCACCACGGAGGAGTAGGAAGGTCCTGAGCTTGCCTCCTCCTGTCAGCACACCAAATTAGAACTATTTACGGAGCAGCTGTTGGTGAGGAAGAAGTAAAGATTAGCAGAAAGGATCCCTGGCAACTAAGAGGGAACCACAAGAAGATGGGTAGGAGGGGCAGAGACACAACATAATCAAGACCCACCCCCAGGTGGGCAACTCACAAACAGGAAGATGATTACCATTACGGAGGTTCTCGCCAAGGAGAGGGGTCTGAGCCCCACATCTGGCACCCTGGCCTGGGAGTCCTGCACTAGGAAGACCAGCCTCCAGAATGTTTGACTTTGAAGGCCAAGCTGGGCTTATTTTCAGGAGAGTTAGAGGGCTGTGGGAAATATAGACTTCACTCTTAAAGTGAAAGTGTTAGTCGCTCAGTCATGTTTGACTCTTTGGACTGTAGCCACCAGGCTCCTCTGTCCATGGAATTCTCCAGGCAAGAATACTGGAGTGGGTTGCCATTCCCGGGATCGAACCTGGGTCTCCTGCACTGCAGGCAGATTCTTTACCGTCTGAGCCATCAGGGAAGCCCCTCACTCTTAAAGCGCTCATGCAAAATCTCACATGCTCCAAAATCCAGTGGAGAGGTAGTAATTGGAAATATGCCTGGGTCAGATCTCCTGGCTGATCTCAGAGAACCTCCTGGAGAGACAAGAGGCAACTGGAGCTCCCCTGGGGGACACAGATGCTGATGGAAGCCTTGGGAAGGGCAGGGCGGGTTGTTCTACCAAGAGGATACAAGTGCTGACAAGCACTGGTTTGAGTCTTCCCTCTAGTTTATTAGGCCTTGGATCTGGCCCTGTGCACCAGCTAGTCAGCACCAGTCCTAGGTTACCTCAGGCCAAGCAGGCAGTGGCAGGGGTACAGCCCCAACCACCAATGGGCTGTTTCCTAAGGAGGCCCTGAACCCCCAGCTGCCAGGGGACCCAGCCCCATCCACCAGAGGGCCCAGGCCCCAGCCCTGCCTAGTAGTGCACCAAAACCAGCTCTAGATTCTGCAGGACCATGCAACCAGAGCCTGCAGGACACAGCCTCACCCACCAGTAGGTCCACAGCAACTCCAGGACCTGCAAGACTCTGCAGCCAGAGACCTAAGACCTGGCTTCACCAGCAGGCCAGCACTAGCCCTGGGGCCCCACAAGCCTCAACCCAGCCCACCAGCAAGCCCACAGCAGCTCTGAGAAACTTAGGCATCTCAAGAGCTGCCTCAGGATCCAGCTCCACTCATCAGTGGGCTGACACCAGCAGTGGGACATCCCAGGTCCCACAAGCAGCCATGTCAGGAACCGGTCTCACCCACCCACAGGCAATAGTAGCACCGAGACCCCTGGTCCTGCAAACAGAACCCAGCTCCATGCCATTCATCAATGGGCCAGGACTAGCCCAGGACCCCTGGGCTCCACAGCCAGTCACCTCATTACCCAGCCCCAGCCACAAGCGCCTGGCAACCTCCAAAAAGCAGGCCCTAGAAACCAACCAGACCAGGAGGCAGCCATGCCTACCAGACCACCCACAGTAGTCATCCCACTACAACAGAAGGGCCACACAGCCCATGTGGGAGGCACCCCTACAGCATAAAGTCTGGAGACCAGAGGGGAGGGCACTTCTGGGACACGTAGGATGTCTCCTACAAAAGGCCACTTCTCCAAGACTGGGAGATGTAACCAACCTACCAGACACATAGAAACAAAACAGAAAATTAGTTAAGATAAGGCAATAAGGAAATATGTTCCAAATACGAGAATAAGATTAAAAAAAAAAAAAAAAACAAGAACAAAGTGAAGTGGAGATAAGCAACCTACCCAATATAGAATTATAAGTAACCATCATGTTGTTCAGTCGCTCAGTCATGTCCAACTCTTTGCAACCCCATGGGCTGCAGCACGCCAGGCTTCCCTGTCCATCACCATCTCTCAGAGCTTCCTCAAACTTGTGTCCGTTTAGTCAGTGATGCCATCCAACCATTTCGTCCTCTGTTGTCCCCTTCTCCTCCTGCCTTCAATCTTTCCCAGCATCAGGGTCTTTTCTAATGACTCAGCTCTACGCATCGGGTGACCAAAATATTGGAGCTTCAGCATTAGTTCTTCCAGTGAGTAGTCAGGGTTAATTTTCTTTAGGATTGACTGGTTTGATCTCCTTGCAATCCAAGGGACTCTCAAGAGTCTTTTGGTGGCTCACAGGGTAAAGTGTCTGCCTGCAGTGCGGGAGACCTGCGTTTGATCCCTGGGTTGGGAAGATCCTCTGGAGAAGGAAATGGCAACCCACTCCAGTATTCTTGCCTGGAGAATCCCATGGATGGAGGAACCTGGTAGGGTATAGGCCATGGGGTCACAAAGAGTCAGACATGACTGAGTGAGTAGAGAGAGAGAGACAGTTCACAAGCATCAATTCTTCGGCACTCAGCCTTCCTTACGGTCCAACTTTCATATCCGTGCATGACTACTGGAAAAACCATTGCTTTGACTATATGGACCTTTGTCAGCAAATAAAGATGCTCAAAGAACTTCATTGCCGCTCAAATTTTTCTCTTGCTGCCAAGAGCGGGGGCCACTCTGGTTTTGGTGCGCAGGCTTCTCGTTGCGGTGACTTCTCTTGTTGAGGAGCACAGACTCTAGGGCGTGTGGGCTTCAGTAGTCTTGGCACATGGGCTTAGTTGCCCTGGACCAGGGAACAAACCCATGTCCCCTGCATTTGTACTATAAGGAGAGCAAACCAGTCAATCCTAAGGGAAATAAACACTGAATATTCATTGGAAGGACTGATGCTGAAGCTGAAGCTGTAATACCTGGCCACCTGATGCGAAGAGCCGACTCTTGGAAAAGACCCTGATGCTGGGAAAGATTAAGGGCAGGAGGAGAAGGGGATGACAGAGGTTGAGATGGTTGGATGGCATCACCCACTCGATGGATACGAGTTTGAGCAAGCTCCAAGAGATGGTGAAGAACAAGGAAGCCTGGTGTGCTGCAGTCCACGGGGTCGCAAAGAATTGGACACAACTGTGCGACTGAACAACACCTGCATTGCCAGGTGGATTCTTTGCCACCAGACCACCAGGAAAGCCCACCTTCTGGAGTGTTAATGAAAGTGTGCATTTTCTCATTGCTCAGAATGGTAGCCCTCTCTCTAGGGTACTCACACGAACACCATTTTCAGCTGGTGTTCAGGCTCCCTTCAGGTACTAAAACTTTGGAGTCATGATAAAAATAAATAGAAAGTGTTCGCTGCCTGCAGGTGGGAAAGATCCCAGGTCTCGGTGTTGTGTGGGATAGAGGAACCAGAAGGGGAAACTCGGAGGGTCCTCCTCTCCCCAGAGTCGGTCCCCTAGAATCCCACTCATACTTGGAGCCTATCTTGCCCCTTTGCTGGGGCTCCACAGGCTGTAGCAGGTAAAACTAACCTGTATCCCTAGGAAACCTCCTCAGAAGCCCCTTGTGGAGTCGCACACCAGCCCCCAGGGGCAGCCTCACCTGATGAGTCCTTTGATGGGTTACCTTCACCGTGACCTCTTTTTGTAGGTCACAGCCCCTGGAATCTGATGAAGCTAAATTCTTCACCTTCAGCTCCATATTAAGTCCCTGGTAAGAAAAACACTTCTCACTAAATAATTTTACATTTCTCAGCACATACCATCTTTGCAATTTATTTTTCATCCTCTCCACACTCGGACTTTCTGAAAGAAGATGGTCCACCTCTTGCTCCTTGGAATTCCCATCAAGGGAAATGACAAAGCCCCCAGAATCTCTCAGCAGCATCCTGGAACTATTTCCTGTGTAAGCCTCCCCAGGGTGACTGAGTCTTGTGCAAGTTTCCTGATGACAGATCCTGTGTCACCAGGGAGTGAGTCCGAACCCAGGCCTTCTCTGGGGCAGAGAAGCCATCAGGGTGCGTGCACCCAGAGAAGGACTCTGGAGGACAAGCTGGGGTGGGGTGGCCACGGTGGGCAAGCATTGCTCTGGCGTCTTGGTGGTCCTGAAGCAGTGGGGACCAGAGGTAGAAGGAACGGACTCGAGGCTGGGAATGGGGAGGCCTGGGGTGTTGACTGAGGCCCTGTCACTAGCTCACTGTGGGGTCTCGGGCAAAGCACCTGCCCTCTCCAGGCCCAAGGGTCTGGCATGTCTACACCATGAAGCCAATTCCGGGCAGTGGGAAAGAGACGCTCGTTGAATCTGTCCTCTAAGGTCCTTTCTAGAGCTGAGATTTTACCATTTTCTGCACTTACCTTCTTCAGCTCTTTGCTCATTTGATTTGCTTCTGCAACCAATGGCATCAGTTTGACGTAGTCCTGGAACACAGCCAGGACACTGGGGTCTGCTTTCCCATCCCCGCTGTTCATGGCACCTAGGAAAGATCGGAGAGGGAGGGGAGGTCACTCTCTGGCTCTGGGATACTTTCAGCCATGAATAAACCTGCATGCTCTTTGCTTCCTTCGTTCAGTCATTCATTTGACTGTTCATCAAATATTTATATTTTAAATTTATAAATGTGTAATTTTTAAAAAAAAACAAGAAAGAAAACTTAAGTGGGGAAGAAAAGTTACTGCCTCCTTTGCTCGTCTCAACCCATGAATCTTGGCAGCATTGTGACAGGAGGTTCCCTGCCTCTGATTTTCAGACTTGGTCTTGTGTCCTTGACCCAAGGTAGCTCCAGACTGTCCAGTGAGGAGGCTGGGGCAAGAATAATACAGCTGGCTAGAGGAAGGTCTGGGAGCTTCTCCTGAAACCACAGCTGGTACAGAAGCAACTTGTCCTTACTTCTGTTTGGGGGGGCTTGGAGGAGGGGATTATGGACACGATGGGTGAGCCAATCCCCTCTGCCAGACCCTGGCTGGTGCTGCCTCCTGTCAAGAACTCTGTTATTTAGGGATTTCCTGTGCTAAGGTCTGACTCCCCAGAATTGCCCAACAGCCACCTTGCTGAAGAATCAGTCTTTGCTGGTGTTAAGCACCTTTGACTAGGGTCACGGCTTGTTCAACCTCACTGTGCTGCCAGCCCTGGGCTGGAAAATTCAACCCTGTAAATGAATAAATGAGTATATAGGGTGTCCAGGCTTGGTATTAGAGTCTTATTGACTTGTTTTGTTCAGTAACTTACAGACAATGAACAAAGAGGTCATTTTCAAATCCATTTATTTTGCTAAAATTCTGAAGAGAAACCTTTGGTGCAGGAACAAAGGGAGGATCTATTTTGCACATATGTAGGTGCACCCACGACACTCTGCTCGTGGGTTTATAAGACAAGTTTGCACAGGCGCAATGTGAGATGCTCCACCTTTGGGAGTTCAGCATAGCCAGAGACCTCGGTGGAGCCCACACTCCCCTGACTGGGCAGGGTTGGGGGTGCGGGTGGGCAGCAGGTGGGCCCTGGAACCACGGCCTCCCCTGAAGGGAATGATCTGGGGTCTGGAGATGAGAGGGGAGGCAAGGTGGTCAAGAACCTCCATCTGAGGCAAGGGAAGAGATGAACAAAGAGAAATGACAAAGCTCCTGAATGTTCCTGCAGACAAGGACTCCCAGGTTGTTGTGGGGGAGTTGAAATACAGCAGTAGCTAGAGGGAGATGTAGCTAGAGGGAACTAGAGTAGCTAGCGGAGAAGGCAATGGCACCCCACTCCAGGACTGTTGCCTGAAAAATCCCATGGACGGAGCAGCCTGGTGGGCTGCCGTCTATGGGGTTACACAGAGTCGGACACGACTGAAGCGACTTAGCAGCAGCAGCAGCAGAGTAACTAGAGGTCTTTTCTTATTGGAAAAGACCCTGAGGCTGGGAAAGATTAAATGCAGGAGAAGGGAACCACAGGGGATGAGGTGGTTGGATGGCATCACCACCTCGATGGACATGAGTTTGACCAAGCTCCAGAAGTTGGTGATGGACAGGGAAGCCTGGCTTGCTGCAGTCCATGGGGTCACAAAGAGTCAGACAAGACTGAGCGACGGAACTGAACTGAGGAGGAGAAGGGGATGACAGAGGACAAGATGGTTGGATGGCATCACGGACTCAATGGACATGAGTCTGAGTAAACTCTGGGAGACGGTGAGAGACAGGGAAACGTGGCGCGCTGCAGTCCATGTGTTCGCAGAGTCAGACACGACTGAGCGACTGAGCAACAACAAAGGGAGATGGGGGTCCAGGTAGGGCTTTGTAAGTTTGTTTTTACGGCAGAAGATAGTGGAGCATATTCGCATGTGACGGAATGATCCATGGACAGCCTTTAGTGATGCAAAAGAGAAGGGGCTTTTCACAGACAAATGCTTGAGATAGTGAGAGGGGAGAGAATCCAGAGAACAGATGGAAGAAAATTGACAGACGTATTATGTTTGCCCATCCAGGGAAAACGAAAATAAACTCTGAACTGGAATTGGCCATATGAGTATGAACTTATGGTTTTACAGAACAGGTGAAGCTATAATATGTGTGGGGGAACACAGGTATTAATGCAGCAGTTTGCACATGTAGCTCCAGATCTTGATTTATAAATGTCATTCTTTACCAAAAGGAATCAGGATCCTTGGGGGAAATGACTGACAGCTGAGCTGGGACTGAAAGCCCACAAGATGCACCTGGAACATTTTTGACGCCGGAAAGTAAGCTAGTGCCTGATGAGGAATGTCAGGAAGACACAGAATTCAGCTTGAAGGGGTGCCCACTGACCAAAACGAGGATAGTTTGCACATCAAAATGAATTACGAAAGCAACAGATAACTGATTGAGTAAAACAGGACTCTGAGTCCACACTGACATAACTAAATGAATTAACAAATCAACAGATAAAACATTTCTTATAGTAACTTTTTGTTTTTTCAAATAAAGGTAGAGGAAATTGTGAAGCTAGAAATTCACCATTTGACAAAAATTCATACTAATCATCCGATGATCAAAGGATGATAAAACTAGTGGATGAAATTGTAATGAGGTATAGGATATCTACATATCAAAGTCTCTCCCCATAAAATATTAATTGAAAAGATAGGATTGCTCTCAGGTGGCCTCAGCCTGCAGTGGCTGGAAGCGGGGCTTCAGTTCCCCGACCAGAGATTGAAGTGGGGTTGTGGGGCTGTGGCGGTGAGAGCACCAAAATCCTTGCCACTAGACCAGAGGACAGTGAGCAGGCCCCTAGCCCTTCAGCTTTTCAAAAGAGAATTCCCACAAAGACAGAAAGTGTTCTTGCCTGGAGAATCCCAGGGACAAGGGAGCCTCGTGGGCTGCTGTCTCTGGGGTCGCACAGAGCCAGACATGACTGAAGCGACTTAGCAGCAGCAGCAACAGCAGCAGCAGCAGCAGCAGCAGGGAAGTAAGTAAAGTATTTATCAGAAAGGAAAAAGAGTACAGTACATGTGGATAGTGCTGGGAAAGACTGAAGGCAAAAGGTCACTCCCCTTTGAACCTTTAAGGAGCCTTTCTGCACATATGTGGTCAAGGAAGTCTTCTGACTTCGAGAATGAGAAATATGTGGTTGGGGCAGGGTCCCGCCGCCTCTCTTAACTGTCCTGTTATTCTCTCCTGGAGTTTTGGTCCACAGGGAGTGAATCTCCAGTCACTTAACCCTGGGGTAGCATTTACCTCTTGCCTCAGGATAACTCATATTACAATGGAAAAACCTGGTAGACACCACCTTAACCAAGCGATCACAATGAACGCCACCAAAAATGGACAAACTGACACCAGGTGCCTTCTGATGCGAGGCACAGAGGATACATCATCACTTTGCTGGCATTCCTGCCAAAAACCTATCACCTCGATCCAATCATGAGGAAACATCCTAAATAGGTAAAAATGACTGGTCTTTACTCTTCAAAAATGTCAAGGTCATGAAAGACAAAAACAGACCTGGTGAATTGGTCCAGATTAAAGGAGATCAAAGAGGCGTGACAACTAAATGTGGTCCTGGACTGGACCCTGTATCCCAATTTTTTATAAGGGAGGTATTTGAAACAATTAGGTAAATATGCATGAAATTCATAGATTAAATAATGGTATCAATGTTAATTTTCTGATATTGAGAATTGTACCGCAGTTATTAACAGAAAGTCCTTTTCCTTAGGAATAACACAATGAAGTGTTTAAGGATGCTCAGTCATGTCTAGCTCTTTGCGACCCCATGAACTGTAACCCACCAGGTTCCTCTATCTATGGGATTCTCCAGGCAAGAATACTGGAGCATCCTTCAATTCTCCAGGCAACGCCATGCTCTCCTCCAGGGGATCTTCCTGACCCAGGGATCGAACCTACATCAGCATCTTTACCCTCATAATTAATTTTATGAATTAAGTAAATCTTCCACATGTGCTTACTCTGTATGAAAATCATACCTTAATTTTCTAAACATTGTATTTTGACACAAAGATTATTTTCTTAAGGAAAGCAGGACTGCACACAAGTGAAAGCACTGCTTTCACATCTACCCATGGAAAATGCCAGAAGCCTGGCCTGGGCTGCTTACCGAGCTTATCAGCACTCACGCCCTCAGCAGCCGCTCTCTCCAGCTGGAAAAAGTCATAATCAAATCTGCTCAAGTCCTCACTGCCTCGCTCAGAAGGAAACCCAATGTAAAGGTAGGCGCTGTTGGATCCCAAAATAATCCGGTCCTAGGAAGGAGACAGTGTGCTCAGAGAGAGGAGGGCAGAGCGAGTGAGGTCAGCCTGCTCCTCTGTGTACATCACGGGACCTCATGAATCCCCAAGCAGGGGAGAGACCTGTAAATGAGGAGGGAAGGGGGGGCCTCTTGCTTTTTCCTGCTTTCGTTGACTAATCCTTTATTCCACACTCTCTGTTAGCCACTGGAAGAGTCAGTGGGGACTAGACAGACCCATCCCTCCCCTCCAAGACTTGATAAACTAATAATGTAACCACAGCCTGTGCGGGATGGGGAGGAAAAGGGCAGGGCTTCCACAGAGTGTACTGGGCTAACTCACACTGGGGATCACGGAGCACCTCTGGGAAGGTGCACTATTTAAGGTGACACAGCTGGTAAAGAAGCCGCCTGCCAGGCGGGAGACCTGGGTTTGAGCCCTGGGTTGGGAAGATCCCCTGGAGAAGGGAAAGGTTCCCCACTCCAGTGCTCTGGCCTGGAGAATTCCATGGACTGAATAGGCCATGGGGTCGCAAAGACTCGGACACGACTGAGCGACTTTTCAAGAGTGCTAAGTTTTGGTGAGGCCAAGAAGAGTACTGTTGACCAGAGCCTGGAAAGTCTAAGCATCAGAGTCATGTGACCAAGGGAAGCCCAGACAGAGCAGTGAGGTGAGAGAGGCAGATGATGGGCCCGCTCACTCTGGTGTCCTAAAAGGGTGGGTCACTGAAGGATTTCCGAGAAAGGAGTGGCTTGCTCCAGTGTGCTAGTCTAAAAGGATCTCTGTGTAGAGGAGTGGAATGGGTGGGATGAGGGCAGGGGGAGGCTCCAGAGGAAGGGGTTTTATATCTATAATTATGACTGATTTGGTGTATAGCAAAGACCAACCTAGATAGCATATTGAAAAGCAGAGACATTACTTTGCCAACAAAGGTCCGTCTAGTCAAGCCTATGGTTCTTCCTGTGGTCATGTATGGATGTGAGAGTTGGACTGTGAAGAAAGCTGAGCGCCAAAGAATTGATGCTTTTGAACTGTGGTGTTGGAGAAGACTCTTGAGAGTCCCTTCGACTGCAAGGAGATCCAAGCAGTCCATTCTAAAGGAGATCAGCCCTGGGTGTTCTTTGGAAGGACTGATGCTAAAGCTGAAACTCCAGTACTTTGGCCACCTCATGCAAAGAGTTGACTCATTAGAAAAGACTCTGATGCTAGGAGGGATTGGGGGCAGGAGGAGAAGGGGACGACCGAGGATGAGATGGCTGGATGGCATCACCGATTCAATGGACATGAGTCTGAGTGAACTCCGGGAGTTGGTGATGGATAGGGAGGCCTGGCATGCTGTGACTCATGGGGTCGCAAAGAGTCGGACATGACTGAGCAACTGAACTGAACTGAACTGAAAGACCATCACAACATTGTAAAGCAATTATTTTCTAACTTAAAAAATAAAATAGAAGGCTTTCTGTGGCTTCAGCATGGAGAAGGGACAGGAGAGGGGTCTGGAGCCCCTGTGCTACCGGCAGGGTGGTGGGGAGATGTGGAGAGCCCAGTGTTGGCAAGGTGCTGGCAGTCCCTCTCCAGAGCGGATTTTTTTTTCTTCTTAATATTTATTCATTTAGTTGGCTGTTCCAGGTCTTAGTTGCAGCATCTGGGATGTAGTTCCCTGACCAGGGATCGAACCCTGCATTGGGAGCTCAGAATCTTAGCCACTGGACCATCAGGGAAGTCCCTCCATGGCAGGTTGTTAAAATCTAAAATATACAGTGTTAGAGCTGGAAGGATCTTGGTGAGCACCTAGTTTACCCCTCTCTGTTTTGTAAGCAAGGTCCAGGGAGGTGAAATGACTTCCCCCAGACACTCAGGGAGTTAATATCAGGTCTCCCAACTCCACAGCTGTGACCTCGTCATCACTGGGACACGGTGACAGAGGGACAGAAGGGGCTTAGCGCCCAGCCCTGCCGGCCTCACTCCAGCTCTCCTGGTTGGACTCAGGAAATCCTGTGGCTCCGCAGGGGAGTTTACCAAATGCCGCAGCTTCGTCTTGGTTGTGATGGGCACCCCGTTAACGATGACCTTACATTTGCCGTATGGAGTCACTGTCACTTTACCACCCGAATTCATGAAGGAAGCATGTTTATCTGAAATTCTAAAAGGACAAGAAAAGTGACCAAATAAATCACAATTTTGGTGAACAGCGTACGTAGTTCTTTCTCATTTGCACAATTAGGTAAGGCCTACAGCTGCTAGGGAAGTCTGATGGGGCTCCTGTGTGCTCAGTGGGTGGAGGTGGAGAGGTGGGTGTGAGGGACCCTGCCTTGAGCAAGAGGGGAGACAACAAAGCAATTGTTTATTAGTAGAACCAACCCCCACTCCCAACTCCTCCCCACCCTCCTGGGGCCAGGAGACACAGAGTCAAGCTGGAGCCCACAGGGACTCACAAGTCGGTGGGACGGAGTGGAGGGAAATGGAAAGAATGGTGTTTCAGAGGAGACTCTTGGGAAGGAGATTTAATAACAAGCCTACATTTTGCCAAGAAGTTTAGGTCTGTTTCTTGGTCTTTATCTACACAAATCCAGACCTGAGATGTTACAAGATTTGGGGCCAGTACCACAGGCATCAGTCTGGCTCCCAACAGATGTCACCTGTGTGCCGTGACTGTGCTAGAATGACCCTGGGCTCCTCGGCTGCTGTGAATGTTTGAGAAGCTGAGACACACTCAGGCCCAGGGGTCCTCAGAGCAAGGTTTTAACCTAAGCTCAGCTGCAGTTCAGCCAATTCCAGACCTGTGGGTTTGGGGACCAGGGTCCCCACAGGAAGTGGTCTGGAAAGAGGGATGAGGGGATCCCCAGGAAGAATTGGGGGAAAGAGGCTAGAGGCCATTGGTCAGGGTGAGTTAGTGCCAACAGGCCCCTCCCTACTGGTCCCTCTCATCACCCACCCACCCTCTGCTGCCACCTCACACACACACCCACACACAAGGGCTGGGGTGGGCTATGGAGGGCTGAGGTCTGTCACAGGGGACTGGTCAGTAATGCCCCGAGTCTATTGGCTGGAAATCGGTGGGCAGTCATGACACAGTGGGGCTGGAAGCGGGGGAGGAACCCTGGAGCAGCAGCCTCCCTGGGAGAGAGGCCACAGAAGTGCGGCCCCTACTCTGAGTTTTCAGACCTGTCTTGGGTCCCTCGGGGAGGGATCAGCTCCAAGTCTGGGCTTTGTGTTAGTCCAGTTGGCAAGGGCTCCAAGCACAGAAATGCCTTTGTTCTTGGTGGTGAGACCACGAAAGGCCCACGCCACCATACTGGGCCTGTCCTCTTAACTCTCTTTATTTCCTGCCCCTATCTGCTCAGGTCCATTTGTGAGAATAAGTCCCTTTCTCCCAAGACCAGATCCAAGAAAACAAACTGAGCCCAGCAAGAGGGATTTTGGTAAGAGCAGAAAACCCTCCCATGTGATCTTCCATAATAAGTATTAGAGTGGGTCTTGAGATACGTCTGGTCAGTTCTCATCTTTGGCTGTCTGGCAGGGCTTGTGGCCTGCCTGCCCTGACAATGACTAGATGAATTTTGAGAGTGTCCTCTGGATGCAGTGGTCTCAATTCTGGAATGCTGGACAAAGGTGATGAGTCTGTCCACTTACCCCAAACCTTGAAGAATAATGGCGTTTGAAGCTGCCTGACCAGCACCACATGAACCTGAGAAGAATTAAAATCACTTTTTTTTTTTTTTTCAAAAAATTTCAGGATTTGATCTTAGTAACTTATCTGATGTTTGGGAAGTGCCATTTCCTCTCCAATTGGATCAATTGAAGGGATTTTCTCACTGTGATTTTCAGTCATGATGGTACATGGACATCACCTTGCCTGGGGGATAATTGCTTTAATTTCTGCCTTTTTTGTGATATTCCCAACTTTCTGTTTGTTTGCTTAGGAAAATATTTTTTATTTAAGAATGTGTCATTTATGTTAACATTTAATGGATTTATTATTGTTACTTTAAATAAATTTTAATTAATTTTTATTGGAGCATAGTTGGTTTACAGTATTGTGTTAGTTTCTTCTGTGCAGCAAAGTGAATCACTTACACATATACATATATCTACTCTTTTTTAGGTTCTTTTCCCATGTAGGTCATCACAGAGTACTGAGTAGAGTTCCCTGTGCTATACAACAGGTTATTAATTATCTATTTTATATATAGTAGTCAGTATATGTCAGTCTTGATCTCCAGCCCCAACTACTGTCCTGCAAAAGCCTCTCCTGTCCTGAGTGTGCATAAGGCTAAAATGCAGAAGCCAAATGTGACCAAATACTGGTGCCATTTTCCAGTGGATGAATGGATAAATAAATGTGGTAAACACATAAAATGGTGCATTGTTCAGTCTAAAACGGGAGAAAATCCTGATACATGCTTCGATATGGATGAAGCTGGAAGACATTATGCTAAGTAAAGTAAGCCAGACATAAAAGGACAAATGTTGTATTTATAAAAGTACCTGGAATGGTTAAATTCATAGAGACAGGAAGTAAAATGGTGGTTACCAAGGACTGGGTGAGGGGCTAACAGGGAGTTATTGCATAATGGGGACAGAGTTTCAGTTTGAGAAGACGAAAGGAGTCTGGAGATGGGTGCCGGTAATGGTTGCACAGGGCTTCCTAGGTGGCTCATTGGTAAAGAATCTGCTTGCCAATGCAGGAGATGCGGGACACGTGGGTTTGATCCCTGGGTCGAAAAGATCCCCTGGAGGAGGAAACGGCAACCCACTCCAGTATTCTAGCATGGCTAATCCCATGGACAGAGGAGCCTAGTGAGCTACAGTCTATGAGGTCGCAAAATGTCAGGCACAACTGAGCAACTGAGTGCGTGCACACACGCACATGCACACACACACACAATGGTTGCACAGTAATGCAAAGGCACTTAATGCCACTGCACCATACACTTAGAAATGGTTAACATGCTGAGTTTTCTGTAATGTGTATTTTACCATTAAAGAATTTTAAAAAGAAAAAGAAATATGCCCAGGGGCAAGAGGCACAAATAGAACCAGAATCAACTGCTGAGGAAGTGCCAGGTCAGTTAACATCACTCTGCAAATTAGAAGGTCCAGGCCCAGACAATTTGGTCAGAGACCTTACGAACCAAAGCCAGCAGGCAAGTGACTCTTGACCCTCTTCCCTCTGCCTTCCCATGGTGTGAGTTGAGAGGGGTAAGTACCAGCCTGAATGAAGTGCTTGAGAACCCCTGTGAGCTGCGGGTCTTCATTGACGTTGAGAAGGTGGGGGAAAGTTTTCATCATCTGCTGCTCCTGGGGGAGAAACAGAGAAGGTATCCTCACCAGATGGGGCAGCACAGCACAGAGGGCAAAGTTCCTTCCCAACCGCTGCTCCCAGTCCTCCAGTGACCTCATCACCCAAAAGGTGCTGATGGCAAAATGGGGCTGTGACATCACCCTCTCCTAGTTATGAAAATGCATTTCATTCTTCAATACAGGTAGTGATTGGTATTGTGATTATAGAGGATTGACAGTCAAATGGAACTGGAATAAACTATATGGGCACAAGGAAAGCTTTGAATCCGGAAGTTCTGATAAAGAGGATGAAAGTTCTTCTGGTTGTAACTATCCACACAAAACAAGAATCCTAGGTTCTTCACTCTGGATCCTTCTTGACTCTTGCAGCCAAGAGGCACAAACCCAGGTTACACAGGAGGTTATTTTCTTGGCATTTCTCTTTGCCATATGCAGCCACATTATGCCCACACCTCTAGAGTCCTTGGACCCTAACTCATCCTGACCCCCTGCAGCCACAGACCTCCACCCCACTCCACTCCCAACACTTGAGGCTCCCATTTATTCTGGCTCCAGGAACCTTCCAGAATCTGGACTGGATCCCTCCCACCACTGCTAAAGTCCTCCAGGGCTAGCCCATGACTCTGGAGCTTGTCCAGAGCCTCATAGCTTTGGGGAGTAAGGTTATGGGAGGGGTAGTGTTGACGGAAGGCAGAGAAGACATCTCCCTGGCCCAGGAACAAAGTTCACATCACAGCCCATTTATGATCTGGAGTTGGCAATGAATGCCAGACCCATGGTTCAGGATCACAACACAGTCCCCAGAAGACAATCACATTCCTCAAATTCTCCCCAAATTCTAATTTTCAACAGCTTTGAATTCTATCCTCAGCCTCATGCATCAGAGGCACCAAGGCCTCTCTGCTTCCTTCCTTCTCATGCCCTGCCATTGTATCCCCAACTCTGCCAATAATTTAAAGTCATATGTCACATATCACTTGTCACAACCACACATTACACATAATAGGTATACTATCTGATTACCCAATTATCCACCTGTCAGCAGTCCAGATATCACTGAATGTCTGGTTAAGGTGCAAGGCTGCCCCATCCCCTTCCCAGGTAGTCGGCCTCAGCAGGTAGAGGTGGTGAGCTCACCTGGGCGATGGCCACATAGTGCTGCTGCCATTCCCGCCGGGCCTGCTCCAGCTGGTTTGCCCAGCTAATCTGGTCACAGGGAGGCCCAAGTAAACAGGCTGGCAGTTCTGGAAGGAGGGAGGTATTTTAAGCAAGTGAAGGCCAGCTTTAAGGTTTGCAGTGTCAAAGGTGAGGCGCAGAGTGTTGCCATTCTGTTCTGAGTCAAAACAAGGGGCTCAGCAGGAATGGGAAATGGAACTGCACTAACACCCTGGAAAGTACTGTGAAGAGAAGGATCTTCATAGCAGCACCAGACACAATAGTCATGACATGGGAGCAATCTAAATGTCCATCAACGAGGAATGGTAAAGAAGAGGCGGCACACACATACAAGGGAATATTACTCAGCCATAAAAAATATCATTTGCAGCAGCATGCATGGACCTAGAGATTATCATAAAGACAAATATTAACATCATACAGTATCACTTATATGTGGAATATTTAAAAATGATACAATTGAACTTATTTACAACACAGAAACAGACTCACAGAATTAGAAAACAAAGTTATAGTTATTCTTCCAGAAAATTGCAGAGGAAGATAAACTTCCAAACTCATTCTATTTTTTCCCTTTGATCTAATTTATTTAAACCTCATCCTGAACCCTCCTCCCACCTCCCTCCCCATCCCATCCCTCTGGGTCATCCCAGTGCACCAGCCCTAAGCATCCTGTCTTATGCATCAAACCTGGACTGGCGATCTGTTTCACATATAATAATATACATGTTTCAATGCTATTCTCTCAAATCATCCCACCCTCGCCTTCTCCCACAGAGTCACCATCACCCTAATACCAAAACCAGACAAAGATGCCACAGAAAAAGAAAACTATAGGCCAATATCACTGATGAACATAGATGCAAAAATCCTTAACAAAATTCTAGCAAACAGAACATATTCCAACAGATTGCTTTGGCTATTCAAGGTTTTTTGTATTTCCATACACATTGTGAAATTATTTGTTCTAGTTCTCTGAAAAATACTGTTGGTATTTTTATAACAGAATATATTATTGTTATATTACAGAATATTTTATAAAAGAATATATCCCAACAACATATTAAAAAGATCATCCATCATGACCAAGTGGGCTTTATCCAAGGGATGCAAGGATTCTTCAATACTTGCAAATTAATCAATGTGATACACCACATTAACAAATTGAAAGATAAAAAACATATGATTATCTCAATAGATGCAGAGAAAGCCTGTGACAAAATTCAACATCCCTTTACGGTAAAAATCCTCCAGAAAGCAGGCATAGAAGGAACATACCTCAACATAATAAAAGCCATTTATGATAAACCCACAGCAAACATCATCCTCAATGGTGAAAAACTGAAAACATTTCCCCTAAAGTCAGGAACAGGACAAGGGTGCCTACTCTCACCACTACTATTCAATGTAGTTTTGGAAGTTTTAGCCATGGCAATCAGAGAAGAAAAAGAAATAAATGGAATCCAGATTGGGAAAGAAGAAGTAAAACTCTCACTGTTTTCAGATGACATGATTCTCTACATAGAAAACCCTAAAGACTCCACCAGAAAATCATTAGAGCTAATCAATGAATATAGTAAAGTTGCAGGATATAAAATTAATACACGGAAATCCCTTACATTCCTGTACACTAACAATGAGAAAACAGAGAAATTAAGGAAACAATTCCATTCACAATTGCAACAAAAAGAATAAAATACTTAGGAATAAAGTTACCTAAAGAAACAAAAGACCTATATATAGAAAACTATAAAATACTGATTAAAGAAATCAAAGGTGACACAAATAAATGGAAAAATATACCATGTTCATGGATTGGAAGAATCAATATAGTGAAAATGAGTATACTACCCAAAGCAATCTATAGATTCAAGCTACCAACGGTATTTTTCAGAGAACTAGAACAAATAATTTCACAATTTGTATGGAAATACAAAAAAACTCGAATAGCCAAAGCAATCTTGAGAAAGAAGAATGAACCAGAAGAATCAACCTGCTTGACTTCAGGCTATACTACAAAGCTCAGTCATCAAGACAATATGGTACTGGCACAAAGACAGAAATATAGATCAATGGAACAAAATAGAAAGCCCAGAAATAAATCCATGCACCTATGGACACCTTATCTTTGACAAAGGAGGCAGGAATATACAATGGAGAAAAGACAATCTCTTTAACAAGTGGTGCTGGGAAAACTGGTCAATCACTTGTAAAAGAATGAAACTAGAACACTTTCTAATACCATGAAGTGCAGTCGCTCAGTCGTGTCCGACTCTTTGCGACCCCATGGACTATAGCCTACCAGGCTTCTCCATCCATGGAATTTTCCAGGCAAGAATACTGGAGTGGGTTGCTATTTCCTTCTCCAGGGGATCTTCCCAACCCAGGAAACAAACCCTGGTTTCCTGCATTGCAGGCAGACGCTTTACCCTCTGAGCCACAAAAATAAACTCAAAATGAATTAAAGATCTAAATGTAAGACCAGAAACTATAAAACTCCTAAAAGGAAAACATAGGCAAAACACACTCTGATGTAAATCATAGCAGGATCCTCTATGACCCACCTCCCAGAGTAATGGAAATAAAAGCAAAAATAAACAAATGGGACCTAATTAAACTTAAAAGCTTTTGCACAATGAAGGAAACAATAAGCAAGGTGAAAAGACAGCCTTCAGAATGGGAGAAAATAATAGCAAATGAAGCAACTGACAAAGAATTAATCTCAAAAATATACAAGCAACTCCTGCAGCTCAATTCCAGAAAAAATAAGCGACCCAACCAAAAAAATGGGCCAAAGAACTAAACAGAGATTTCTCCAAAGAAGGCATACAGATGGCTGACAAACACATGAAAAGATGCTCAACATCACTCATTATCAGAGAAATGCAAATCAAAACCACAGTGAGGTACCATCTCACACCAGTCAGAATGGCTGCTATCAAAAAGTCTACAAACAATAAATGCTGGAGAGGGTGAGGAGAAAAAGGAACCCTCTTACACTGTTGGTGGGAATGCAAACTAGTACAGCCACTATGGAGAACAGTGTGGAGATTCCTTAAAAAACTGGAAATAAAACTGCCATACGACCCAACAATCCCACTGCTGGGCATACACACCGAGGAAACAAAAATTGAAAGAGACTCGTGTACCCCAATGTTCATCGAATCACTGTTTACAAAAGCCTTGGACCTGCGCTGACCCCTGCGCAGTTTACCTGCCATTCTGCAGTTTCCACACCCGAGCAGCAGTCTCTCATTCTCTCCCCTGGACTCCCTCATCAGGGTGGAGGTGTTGACAACAGCTTTGTTCCGGATCTTCTTAGCCCTGTGCAAAGGTGGACACACACTCAGGCCCTGGGTCTTTCGCAGCTGGAGCAATACTACCAGAGCACTGGTGGGAAACTGGTCTTGAATGGTCAAAATGGGAGCCTTTCACTTCCTGTAACTTGAGATTCCACTGTGTAAGTTTCCAGTAAACCACTAAGACCAAAAGGGACTCAGTGACATCCAGGACTCAAACATGAGCCACTCAGCCCAAGCCTGGAGTCCACCCCCAACATGTTCTGGGCCCCAAACACACACCCCCAGTTGGGCTGACTTGGTTAGTGAAAACAATCTCTTCAATCTCTACTGTTTCTGTAACAACACAAACCCTGGAGGCTTCCAGCGACTGCTCTGCCATGTGTGCCAGGCCAGGAGTGGGCTTGGACTTTGCCTAGTTCAGGGTCTCCAACCTCCAGAATCTAAGGCCTGATGATCTGAGGTGGAGCTGATATAATAACAATAGAAATACAATGCACAATAAATGTAATGTGCTTGACTCCTCCCCAGACCACCCCTAATCCCCACCCCCACCTCTCTTGACCCCCAGTCCCTGGAAAAATTCTCTTGCATGAAACTAGCCCCTGGTGCCAAAAAGTTGGGCACTGCTGTCCTAGTTCACTCCTGGCTAGTGCTGCATGGGACATAGTTATGCTAAAACATGACTTGTTCTTTACCTGAAATTCAAATGTAACTGGGCATCCTATATTTTCATTTGCTACATCTGGCAACCTTACTTCTTTCCCTGAGGAACAGGGTTTGCAAGGCTTGCCCCCAGTCACAGAGACCACGACAGATCCAGGCCTGCAGCCCAGGACCCCTGGGGATCATTTTCTGCTTCTCGGCATCACACAGTCTCTCATGTAAAAAGTTCTAGCAACAGTTTAGAATTGACAAATGGAGAGAAAATGAACATTCTACATAATACTAAGGGCTTCCCTGGTGGCTCAGACTGTAAAGAAGCTACCTGCAGTGCAGGAGTCCTAGGTTCGATCCCTGGGTTGGGAAGATCCCCTGAGGTGGGCATAGCAACCCACTCCAGAATTCTTGCATGGAGAATCCCATGGACCGAGGAGCCTGGTGGGCTACAGTTCATGGGGTTGCAAAGAGTCAGACATGACTGAGTGGCTAAGCACAGCACAGCACATAATACTAAAGGCAAAATTCAACCTTAAGTTCTGAGTTTGTAGCACAGATGTTGGAAGAAAATAGAAAAACAAATGGAGCAAAATGATACTGAGGCCTGGCAGTGAGAAATGAGAATGCAAGGGTTTGTCCCTAAAATGCAAAGGCCTTTCCCTAGAGAAGAGGCCAAGGAAAAACTGAGAGAACTACTTGGAGACATCACAACAACTATCATTTTGAGCTTCAGGCCCATGCCAGGCAGAACTTAGCTAGGAACGGTTCTTGAACCGTCTCACATAGTCTTCACTCAGCCTAGAGAGGGAGGTATCACCTCCTTCAGCATGTGAGCTCACCAAGGGCAGGGAGGTTTAGGTCTCAGAGAGAGTAGGCCCAGATTCTGTCTGACACACTGGCCCGTAGACCTGACAAGTGATGTATTAGAATAGGAACCAGGTTCATTTCACATGCCAGCTCCGGTCACCTGGAACACTGGCCGAGAATTCCAAGCTCCTGAATGAAGCTGACGGGAAAGCTGCAGAGGGGGATTCTCCACTGAATGGGATGGAGGGGTGGTGACGCCATGGGGTTCCAACCCCTGATTACAGCCTCCCTCTCCCCAGACCCTCACTTTCCCAAAAGGGTCAGGGGAAGCAGGCTTCTGCCTTGAAAAGCAGAAATGGCTCGGCACAGCCTCCAGCAGGACTAACTGACAGGAGTGGGCTTGCTTTCTGGGCCAAGTGGGAAGGCAGGAATGTGTGTGGACAGCCCCTCCCTGGGAGGAGCCACCTCTGCCCTGCTGTGTGGGGCCTGGAGATATGAGACACAACAGAGGGAAAGGGGCAGGGCCCAGAGGTGGTTCCCAACTTTGGGAGCCTCTTACATGCTCATCTTTATCATTAGCACAAAAAATCCCTGCCTGCCACTATTCTCTACCGTGACCCATAGGACAAAAAGAGAATCTGTGACTGGCCATGCTATTTGACAGAAAAATGCAGGGAGACAGAGAACTGAGCACTTCAGGGGTGGGTTCAATGCATCCTCCCATGAATTTGAGCCTGTGGCTCCTCCCCCATCCAAGACTGCAGTGACAGAATGACAGGCTAGGAGGGCCCTGAGCCCCTATTTCTGTTTCCTCTTATTTATTTTCTTTTCTTTCCCTCTTCTCTCACAGATCATTTTGTTCTTCCTTTTTCTGGACCCTTTCCCAAGACACCAGCTCATCAAGTTTAAAGGCGCTAGAAGAATTTGCCAAATTTAGAACTTAGGACCACTATAGATAATAAGTATTCATAATCGTACCTTTCAGCATATCTTAGTGTTGATAAAGTTTCCTCATAGCAGATGTCAGCTGGACTTATCGCTGCTATCTGTAAACAAATATCCTTTTCAGATTTTGTTTTTTATATAGGATATATAGCTATTGTAGGGCTTCCCTAATAGCTCAGTTGGTAAAGAATCCATCTGCAATGCCGGAGATCCCGGTTTGATTCCTGGGTCAGGAAGATCCCCTGGAGAAGGGATAGGCTACCCACTCCAGTATTCTTAGGTTTCCCTGGTGGCTCAGATGGTAAAGAATCCCTCTGCAATGCACGAGACCTGGGTTTGATCCTTGGGTTGGGAAGATCCCCTGGAGCAGGGCATGGCAATCAACTCCAGTATTCTTGCCTGGAGAATCCGCATGGACAGAGAAGCCTGGTGGGCTACAGTGCATGGAGTCACAGAGAGTCAGACACGACTGAGAGACTAAACACACAGCACATAGCTATTGTTGATTTTACACAGCTAACATTCATGGAATATCTTGGAACTTGTGGTTTGTTTAAACTTTACAACTCAGAAAACTGAGGCTTAGATAAGAATAATGGCACCCATAACTGGCAGAGCTGGGACCTGAACCTGCCCTGACTTGAACAACTGTGCCGCTAATCTCTGTACTACGCAACCCTCGGCACTGAGTCCCCAACAGATTTCCTCAGGACTTTAAATGACAGTTGAATAGTGGCACTGCAGAGACTGATAAATAAATCATTACTGAGTACCCACTTAAATGGTTTCAAATCTGGTATTGACTTCAGTTTAACTGTTCTAGAATTCAAATGAGAAAATAAACTTTTTGATGAGCTGGAGGTGGGCAGGATCACTGAGAGTGAACAGGAGGGAATGTGACTGCCCAAGGGGCAGCTCCTAATCTATGGGCCTGGAGGCCATGATTCAGAGCATAAGGGCCTGATGAATAATCATTTACCTTTGTTCAGCTTTGCAGCTTTTAAAGCTTATTCATTATATTTCATTTAATCATCACAATCACAGTTTCAAGGCGATATCGTGATCTTCACTTTAGGAAGGAAGGAAATGAGGCTTAGATAAGAATAATGTCTTGTCAAGATTCTCGTGAAGAGTAACCTTAATAATAATAACAATAGCAATCATGACAACTGCGTGAGTCTAAACAGTCTAAAATATGGTAGGAAAGTCACTTTACCAGAGTAGTTCTGCTGTTCCCACCCAGAGCTGACTGGAGCAGTTTGGTCAGTACAGAGTCTCTGTAGGGAACATGGAGGACTTTCTTCCCCATGGCGGCATCAGCCAGAGCACTAAGTGAAAAAGAAATAAAAAACAACAGAAAGTTTTAAACATATCAAAAAGAAATCTGCCTCTTTGTGGATGAGTCAGAAACACCCCTCAAATATCCTTGACAACCCCATATACCAGACATGGAGGAACATCCAATAGTTGATATACCTTCTGTACAAGGATACTGGCATATTGCAAGATAGAAGCAGCTGGCTCCCTCTCCAAGGTCAACCCCGGGGAAACAATAACAGAGAGGGAGGCCCAGATCTGGGGCCCTAATACAGTAAACCTTGGGAGGAAAATGCAGAGCCTGCATAGAAAGGTCTTTTTGTGTGTGTACAGAGAAGGGTTTTGACCTGAGGGAGAGGGTAGTAGGCTAGCAGTGTGGAGACAGGAATAGGGAGCAGATTTAAGTGCTTTCTGGTCTTTCTCTCATACTGCTTTAGGAAGATCTCATACAGTTAGGACCTGATAGGCTACAGAATCAAGTAAGAGTGAATGAGAAGTAAATGTCACTCAGGGTACTTCAGAGGAAGCGGTGTTGGCATTGAAGAGAGTGGGGAAGAGGGAGGAAATCCCATCTCTGATAAATTATAACCACAAACAAAGAAAAGAAACCCCAAAAATTAAGCTACCAGGTTTAGAAAAGAAACAAAATGATCATCTAGAAAGGTTTAGATACAGCAATTGAAATTTAAAACCCTATGGATAAGTTCAACAGTTTAGTTCAGTTCAGTTCAGTTCAGTTCAATCGCTCAGTCGTGTCTGACTCTTTGCGACCCCATGAATTGCAGCACGCCAGGCCTCCCTGTCCATCACCAACTCCAGGGGTTCACCCAAACTCATGTGAATTGAGTCAGTGATGCCATCCAGCCATCTCATCCTCGGTCGTCCCAGTCTCCTCCTGCCCCCAATCCCTCCCAGCATCAGGGTCTTTTCCAATGAGTCAACTCTTCGCATCAGGTGGCCAAAGTACTGGAGTTTCAGCCTTAGCGTCAGTCCTTCCAATGAACATCCAGGACTGGCCTCCTTTAGAATGGACTGGTTGAATCTCCTTGCAGTTCAAGGGATTCTCTTTTCGAATACCACAATTCAAAAGCATCAATTCTTCGGTGCTCAGCTTTCTTCATAGTCCAACTCTCACATCCATACATGACCACTGGAAAACCATAGCCTTGACTAGACTGAGCTTTTTTGGCAAAGTAATGTCTCTGCTTTTGAATATGCTATCCAGGTTGGTCATAACTCTTCTTCCAAGGAGAAAGCGTCTTTTAATTTCATGGCTGCAGTCACCATGTGCAGTGATTTTGAAGCCCAGAAAAATAAAGTCTGACACTGTTTCTACTGTTTCCCCATCTATTTGCCATGATGCCATGATCTTCTTTTTCTGAATGTTGAGCTTTAAGCCGACTTTTCACTCTCCTCTTTCACTTTCATCAAGAGGCTTTTAGTTCCTCTTCAGTTTCTGCCATAAGGGTGGTGTCATCTGCATATCTGAGGTTATTGATATTTCTCCCAGCAATCTTGATTCCAGCTTGTGTTTCTTCCAGTCCAGAGTTTCGCATGATGTACTCTGCATGTAAGTTAAATAAACAGGGTGACAATATACAGCCTTGACATACTCCTTTTCCTATTTGGAACCAGTCTGTTGTTCCATGTCCAGTTCTAACTGTTGCTTCCTGACTGGCATATAGGTTTCTCAAGAGGCAGGTCAGGTGATCTGGTATTCCCAACTCTTTCAGAACTTTCCACAGTTTATTGTGATCCACACAAATGCTTTGGCATAGTCACTAAAGCAGAAATAGATGTTTTTCTGGAACTCTCTTGCTTTTTCCATGATCCAGCAGATGTTGGCAATTTGATCTCTGGTTCCTCTGCCTTTTCTAAAACCAGCTTGAACATCTGGAAGTTCACAGTTCACGTTGATCTCTGGTTCCTCTGCCTTTTCTAAAACCAGCTTGAACATCTGGAAGTTCACGGTTCACGTATTGCTGAAGCCTGGCTTGGAGAATTTTGAGCATTACTTTACTAGCATGTGAGATGAGTGCAATTGTGCGGTAGTTTGAGCATTCTTTGGCATGGCCTTTCTTTGGGATTGGAATGAAAACTGACCTTTTCCAGTCCTGTGGCCACTGCTGAGTTTTCCAAATGTGCTGGCATATTGAGTGAAGCACTTTCATAGCATCATCTTTTCAGCTCAACTGGAATTCCATCACCTCCACCAGCTTTGTTCGTAGTGATGGTTCCTAAGGCCCACTTGACTTCACATTCCAGTATGTCTGGCTCTAGGTGAATGATCACACCATCGTGATTATCTGGGTCATGAAGCTCTTTTATGTAGAGTTCTTCTTGCCACCTCTTCTTAATATCTTCTGCTTCTGTTAGGTCCATACCATTTCTGTCCTTTATCGAGCCCATCTTTACATGAAATGTTCCCTTGGTATCTCTAATTTTCTTGAAGAGATCTCTAGTCTTTCCCATTCTGTTCTTTTCCTCTATTTCTTTGCATTGATTGCTGAGGAAGGCTTTCTTATCTCTCCTTGCTATTCTTTGGCACTCTGCATTCAGATGCTTATATCTTTCCTTTTCTCCTTTGATTTTCACTTTTCTTCTTTTCACAGGTATTTGTAAGGCCTCCCCAAACAGCCATTTTGCAATTTTTGAATTTCTTTTTCTTGGGGATGGTCTTGATCCCTGTTTCCTGTACAATGTCACGAACCTCCATCCATAGTTCATCAGGTACTCTGTCTATCAGATCTAGTCCCTTAAATCTATTTCTCTCTTCCACTGTATAATCATAAGGGATTTGATTTAGGTCATACCTGGATGGTCTAGTGGTTTTCCCTACTTGTTTCAATTTAAGTCTGAATTTGGCAATAAGGAGTTCATGATCTGAGCCACAGTCAGCTCCCAGTCTTGTTTTTGCTGACTGTATAGAGCTTCTCCATCTTTGGCTGCAAAGAATATAATCAATCTGATTTTGGTGTTGACCACCTGGTCATGTCCATGTGTAGAGTCTTCTCTTATGTTGTTGGAAGAAGGTGTTTACTACGACCAGTGCGTTCTCTTGGCAAAACTCTATTAGCCTTTGCCCTGCTTCATTCCGTACTCCAAGGCCAAATTTGCCTGTTACTCCAGGTGTTTCTTGACTTCCTACTTTCGCATTCCAGTCCCCTATAATGAAAAGGACATCTTTTTGGGGTTTAGTTCTAGAAGGTCTTATAGGTCTTCAGAGCACCATTCATCTTCAGTTTCTTCAGCGTTACTGGTTGGGGCATAGGCTTGGATTACTGTGATAGTGAATGGTTTGCCTTGGAAACGAACAGAGATCATTCTGTTGTTTTTGAGACTGCATCCAAGTACTGCATTTCAGACTCTTTTGTTGACCATGAGGGTTACTCCATTTCTTCTAAGGGATTCCTGCCCACAGTAGTAGATATAATGGTGATCTGAGTTAAATTCACTCATTCCAGTCCATTTTAGTTTGCTGATTCCTAAAATGTTGATGTTCACTCCTGCCATCTCCTGTTTGACCACTTCCAATTTGCCTTGATTCATGGACCTAACATTCCAGGTTCCTATGCAACAGTGCTCTTTACTGCCTTGGACCTTGCTTCTATAACCAGTCACATCCGCAACTGGGTATTGTTTTTGCTTTGGCTCCATCCCTTCATTCTTTCTGGAGTTATTTCTCCACTGACCTCCTGTAGCATATTGGGTACCTACCAACCTGGGGAGTTCCTCTTTCAGTATCCTATCATTTTGCCTTTTCATATTCTTCATGGGGTTCTCAAGGCAAGAATACTGAAGCGGTTTGCTGTTCCCTTCTCCAGTGGACCACATTCTGTCAGACCTCTCCACCATGACCCATCCATCATGGGTGGCCCCACACAGCATAACCCCACACTAGCCAATCTGATCACATGTACCACAGCCTTGTCTAATTCAATGAAACTAAGTTCAACAGTAGACGCCGTGATAATTGAATTAGTGAACTAGAGAGTTAAAAAGAAATCTAGATTGCAGCCTGGAGACAGAGATGAAAAATCAGAAAGATAGGTTAGGAGACATGGAGGACAGGAAAAGAAGATTCAAATAGGGAAATTGAAGTTCCAGGAGAGAAAGGAGAAAAAAAAATATGCAGAATCAATATGTGAAACATAATGACTGAGAATTTTTTAGTGTTGATGAAAATCACTATCATAGAGCTATGGAGACTAAAAAATTCCAAGCAGGATAAATAAACTGCAACAGAATTAAATTGCAGAATACCAAATAAGAAGAGTTTAAAAGCAGATAGGGAAAAAGATTGTCTTCAGTGGAATAGTAATTAGGCCAACAACAGAAAACAGTAGAATGGTATCATTAATAAGCTGAAAGAAAATACTACTTATCTAGAATTATATACCCAGCAAAATTATCTTTCAAAAATGAATTGAAATAAGAAATTTCAACCAAACAAAAACTAAAGTTGCTGTCAGCAAATGGTCATTTAGGGAAAATCTAGAGAATATTTCAATCAGAAGGAAACTGATTTTATATAGCAGCTCTGAAGTTTAAGAAGGAATGAATAAAAATAATTTAAAAAATAGATAAATGTGAATGAACACTAACTGTATGAAACAGTAATAATACTATTTGGGGGTTAAAGAGTAAAATTAGAATATATGTCAACAATGACATATGTAAGATGGAGATCTTCGTATTGTCCAAGGATGTGTGTGCTCAGTTGCTCACTGTGTCTAACTCTTTGCAACCCCGTGGACTGTAGCCCACCAGGCTTCACTGTCCATGAGATTCTCCAGGCAAGAATACAGGAGTGGATTGCCATTTCCTTCTCCAGGGGATCTTCCTGACCAGGGGTGGAAGATCTTCCTGACCTGTGTCTCTGGCATCTTCTGCATTGGCAGGCAGATTCTTTACCACTGCACCACCTGAGAAGCCCATTATCCATGAATAGGTTGAAGTATTTATTATTTTTAGACTTTGACCACTGAGCAGATGAAAAAGCCAGGAAATAGTTTAAAAAAAAAAACATGTTGAATTTTGACATATGACAGAGGTAGCATAGAAGGTCACTGGGAGAAAATTGCAGAGGAAGGTAAACTTCCAAACTCATTCTATGAGGCCACCATCACCCTAATACCAAAACCTGACAAAGATGTCACAAAAAAAGAAAACTACAGGCCAATATCTCTGATGAACATAGATGCAAAAATCCTCAACAAAATTCTAGCAATCAGAATCCAACAACACATTAAAAAGATCATACACCATGACCAAGTGGGCTTTATCCCAGGGATGCAAGGATTCTTCAATATCCGCAAATCAATCAATGTAATTCACCACATTAACAAATTGAAAAATAAAAACCATATGATTATCTCAATAGATGCAGAGAAGGCCTTTGACAAAATTCAACATCCATTTATGATAAAAACTCTCCAGAAAGCAGGAATAGAAGGAACATACCTCAACATAATAAAAGCTATCTATGACAAACCCACAGCAAACATTATCCTCAATGGTGAAAAATTGAAAGCATTTCCCCTAAAGTCAGGAACAAGACAAGGGTGTCCACTTTCACCGCTACTATTCAACATAGTTCTGGAAGTTTTGGCCACAGCAATCAGAGCAGAAAAAGAAATAAAAGGAATCCAAATTGGAAAGAAGAAGTAAAACTCTCACTGTTTGCTGATGACATGATCCTCTACATGGAAAACCCTAAAGACTCCACCAGAAAATTACTAGAGCTCATCAATGAACATAGTAAAGTTGCAGGATATAAAATCAACACACAGAAATCCCTTGCATTCCTATACACTAGTAATGAGAAAGTAGAAAAAGAAATTAAGGAAACAATTCCATTCACCATTGCAACGAAAAGAATAAAATACTTAGGAATATATCTTCCTAAAGAAACTAAAGACCTATATATGGAAAACTATAAAACACTGATGAAAGAAATCAAAGAGGACACTAATAGATGGAGAAATATACCATGTTCATGGATTGGAAGAATCAATATAGTGAAAATGAGTATACTACCCAAAGCAATTTACAAATTCAATGCAATCCCTATCAAGCTACCAGCCACATTTTTCACAGAACTAGAACAAATAATTTCAAGATTTGTATGGAAATACAAAAAACCTCGAATAGCCAAAGCAATCTTGAGAAAGAAGAATGGAACTGGAGGAATCAACTTGCCTGACTTCAGGCTCTACTACAAAGCCACAGTCATCAAGACAGTATGGTACTGGCACAAAGACAGACATATAGATCAATGGAACAAAATAGAAAGCCCAGAGATAAATCCACACACATATGGACACCTTATCTTCGACAAAGGAGGCAAGAATATACAATGGAGTAAAGACAATCTCTTTAACAAGTGGCGCTGGGAAAACTGGTCAACCACTTGTAAAAGAATGAAACTAGATCACTTTCTAACACCGCACACAAAAATAAACTCAAAATGGATTAAAGATCTAAATGTAAGATCAGAAACTATAAAACTCCTAGAGGAGAACATAGGCAAAACACTCTCAGACATAAATCACAGCAGGATCCTCTATGATCCACCTCCCAGAATTCTGGAAATAAAAGCAAAAATAAACAAATGGGATCTAATTAAAATTAAAAGCTTCTGCACAACAAAGGAAAATATAAGCAAGGTGAAAAGACAGCCTTCTGAATGGGAGAAAATAATAGCAAATGAAGCAACTGACAAACAACTAATCTCAAAAATATACAAGCAACTTATGCAGCTCAACTCCAGAAAATAAACGACCCAATCAAAAAATGGGCCAAAGAACTAAATAGACATTTCTCCAAAGAAGACATACGGATGGCTAACAAACACATGAAAAGATGCTCAACATCACTCATTATTAGAGAAATGCAAATCAAAACCACAATGAGGTACCACTTCACACCAGTCAGAATGGCTGCGATCCAAAAATCTGCAAGCAATAAATGCTGGAGAGGGTGTGGAGAAAAGGGAACCCTCCTACACTGTTGGTGGGAATGCAAACTAGTACAGCCACTATGGAGAACAGTGTGGAGATTCCTTAAAAATTGCAAATAGAACTCCCTTATGACCCAGCAATCCCACTTCTGGGCATACACACCGAGGAAACCAGAATTGAAAGAGACACATGTACCCCAATGTTCATCGCAGCACTGTTTATAATAGCCAGGACATGGAAACAACCTAGATGTCCATCAGCAGATGAATGGATAAGAAAGCTGTGGTACATATACACAATGGAGTATTACTCAGCCGTTAAAAAGAATTCATTTGAATCAGTTCTGTTGAGATGGATGAAACTGGAGCCGATTATACAGAGTGAAGTAAGCCAGAAAGAAAAACACCAATACAGTATACTAACACATATATATGGAATTTAGGAAGATGGCAATGACGACCCTGTATGCAAGACAGGGAAAGAGACACAGATGTGTATAACGGACTTTTGGACTCAGAGGGAGAGGGAGAGGGTGGGATGATTTGGGAGAATGACATTCTAACATGTATACTATCATGTGAATTGAATCGCCAGTCTATGTCTGACGCAGGATGCAGCATGCTTGGGGCTGGTGCATGGGGATGACCCAGAAAGATGTTATGGGGAGGGGAGGTGGGAGGGGGGTTCATGTTTGAGAATGCATGTAAGAATTAAAGATTTTAAAATTTAAAAAAGAAAAAAAAAAAAGAAAAAAAAACAATAAAATAAAAAAAAAAAAGAAGATCACTGGGAGAGGACAGACTATTCAACAACAAATGAGACAAAAAAAATTGATAATCTGTAAGGAAAAAGTAATGAAAAGGATGCCTACTTTACACTATACACAGAAATCAACTCCAGATAGACAGGGTTTAAGCACAAATATTCTTAAACACACAGAACATGAAAAAATGCAAAACATACGCCATAACTTCTGCTCATCAATAGACATCTTTTAAAGTGAAAACACAATCTACTAACTGGGAGAAGATACTTATGATACATAGACCTGAGAAAAGAGTAATAAAAATATGTTTAAAACATCTACAGATCAATGAAAAAGACAGTAAATAAATAGAATAAAGGGGAAAACATAAGAACAGGTATTTTTTTGCTAAAAAAGAAATCAAATGTTGTTCAAGCTTGCTAGTAACCAGGGCTCTCAAGACCACAGTAAAGTGTGTTTGAAAGTGGAAGTCGCTCAGTCGTCTCTGACTCTTTGTGGCCCCGTGGACTGTACAGTCCATGGAATTCTCCAGGCCTTTCCCTTCTCCAGGGGATCTCTCCAACCCAGGGATAAAACCCAGGTCTCCCGCATTGCAAGTGTATTTTCTACCAGCTGAACCACCACAGAAGCACAAGAATACTGGAGTGGGTAGCCTATCCCTTCTCCAGGGGATTTTCCCGACCCAGGAATCGAATTGGGGTCTCCTGCATTGCAGGCGGATTCTTTACCAACCGAGTTATCCCAGAAGCCCAAAGTATGTTTATGCCCATTTAATTGGTAAATGTCAAGAAATCTGACAACATCAAGCCTTAGAAAAGATGTGGATTAATGGGATATGTTATACATTGCCACTGGGAATGTTAACTGGACTAACAAATTTGGAGAACAATTTATCACCATCTAGAAAAATTAGGTATTCACACACCTTGTATATAAAGCACAATAATTTCAGTTGCTGATATAAAAAATCCTTTAGTATATTGATACTCAGTGACTTTATGAGAATGTTCATAGTAGCACTATTTGTAAAAGACAAAAAAAAAACCCCAAAACAAAACAATAACCCTGGAAACAACCAAATTAACAATTAACATGAGAATGAAGGAATAAATTGTGGCATATTTCCACAATGGATGACTACATAATAATGAAAAAGAAGTAATAACATGGATGCTGTAACAAGTGCTACTGTAACAATATGGATAAATCTCATAGATACAATGTTTAGTAAAAGAACAGAAAATAAATTAACTAGAGCCACACATTAGATAGATGGATATTGTTAATAATGTTGAATCTAAAAACAAACTATACTCCTGGGTATATACTAAAAAGAAATGAGTAATTATTTTCCCCAAATTATATGTACAAAAATGTTTGTAACAACTTTATTCATAATAGTTAAAACCTGGAAACAAACTAAATGCCCATCAAATAGAAGAATGGATAAATAATGGTATATTCCTACAATGAAATAATCCATAACAATGAAAAAGAACTAATAATTGCTAAGCAAAACATCATGGATAAGTCCCATAGAAACAATCCTCAGTGAAAGAAGCCAGATATAAAAGACAATGATCTGATATAAGTGATTGCATTTATATGAAAATCAAAACAGCTAGGCAAAAATAAATCTTTGATAACAGGTTGATTTCTTTTGTTGGGATTAAGCCAAAGAGAAGGCATGAGGGGGTTTTCTGGGTTTTGGAAATGTACTATATCTCAGTCTAGTCATTAATTACATAGATATATACATATATGAAAATCCATTGAGCTGAACATTTAAGATTTGTGCACTTCACTATAATTAATTTATATCTAAATAACTTTTAAAATGCAAGATCCAGAAAATAATATATTTCACCCTTTTATAAAATTAAAAAATCAGCGCTACTGAATATAATATTCACGTGTGATAAAATAAGAAAAGAAAGAAAAAGGGAAGAAAGGAAGGGGAGAAAGAAAGTGGGGAGGGAGGGACATACATAAAACAAAAAATTCAAGATGATGGTCACCTCCAAGGGGAGCAAGATGGTGATTACCTCCAACTGTTTTTTGGATTTGGTGGTAGTTTTATTAGTGTTTGTTATTTCATCTAAAAGCAATTAATTAGTTTGAAATAAAATCTAGGAGAGGCCAGAAATAAACCAATGATGCTAGTTGGTCATGAACCAAGGGTTATGATTAATCTAAATTTTGATATTTGAAGTCACTTTTACGGCACAAATAATTACCCGTCCACTGATTATTTACCTGATGACATTTCCTAAATTGGTTAAACTTAGGTTAACGCGTGATCCTTCCCGCAGTCTGTCTCCTTCTGATCCTGAAGATTTCTGCCTTTCACTTCCAGCTAAATCTACCAAGTTAATACTGGACAGTTTGGTGAGGTCTCTATCTAGGAAAACCTGCAGGAAAGCACCACAAGTAATGCTATTAGAGGGGTAGCAGGCTACATGAGAAGTCAATCTATTTTACATTTACATTCTGAAATATTTTTCTAATTGTATTTCACACTCAAAAAAGATATAATAAAATTTGCAAGTTAAAATGCCATCCTCTTTACAATGACATTTTACAATAACATTATTAGGTCCAAACATCTCAGTTGCCCCTTCCCTTCTGTAACATTATTTCCAGTTATGTATTAGATACGAATTATTGTCCTAATATTTCTGTAATCATTAAGTGTTTTTTTTTCTGGCCATGTCAGGTGGCATGTGGGATCTTAGTTCTCTGATAGGGATTGAACACGTGCCTCCTTCAGTGGAAGTGCAGAGTCCTAACCACTTCCCAATCAATAAATATTTTAAAGATACTGTGAAATCTGCAAAGTAAGTAGCTGTTCAGGATGGTGTAGTCATGTAGTGGAAAGAATGCTGCAGGTTCTCTTGCTGTCATGTAACTGTGAGCAAGTGATTTAACTTTTCTCAGTTGTAAAATCGGGATGATAGCATATTACTGGGATGTTATGAAGATAAAGTATCATAGATGTAATGTTTCTAATCATGCCTGGGATACATTATTAGGTGATAATATTGCTACTGACACCAATAAACAGAGTATGCTCGTTTACATCCAGTTAATTTTGTCTCCCACCCCTAAAATATCAAATTAAAAAATAGCACAGAAAACCATATATAAAGTCTATGAATGTAACACTTTATATTAATTATATAGTACATACAAAGTCTATGAATATAGAGTGAATGTTACATTCATATAAAGTGAATGTTATATTCATATAAAGTCTATCAATGTAACATCTTACCTACATTGTAAAAATCAAGTGAATAATAATTAAAAGTTTACTTGTGTGCTTAGTTGCTCAGTCCTGTCCAACCCTTTGTGACCCTATGAACTGCAGTCTGCCAGGCTCCTCTAATCCATGGGATTCTCCAGGCAAGAATACTGGAGTTGTGTAGCCATTCCCTTTTTCAGGGGATCTTCCTGACTCAGGGATAGAACCCAGATCTCCTGCATGGTAGGAGGATTCTTTACTGTCTGAGTCATCAGGGAAGTTTACAGAGTTCTTTAAAACATAGTATCTTGGGCTTCCCTGGTGGCTTAGTGGTAAACATTCTACCTGCCAGTGCAGGAGACATGGGTTTAAACCCTGGTGTGGGAAGATCCCACATGTAATGGGGCAACTAAGCCCATGTGCCTCAGCTATTGAGCCTGTTCTCTAAGCCCATGGTCCACAGCAAGAGAAGCCATCTCAATGAGAAGCCTGCGTGCTAACTAGAGAGTAGACCCTGCTCATTGCAACTAGAGAAAAGCCTGCAGAGCAACGAAGATCCAGCCCAGCAAAAAATAAAATAAATACAAAGCTTAAAATGTAATATCTTTAAAAAAAAGTAATATCTAAACTTCCCAACATTCCTACGAGGATAACTGTCTCATTTTACAGACCAAGAAGCTGTGACTCAGGAAAGGTAGGTTATTTCCCACGATTTCAGAGCTGGTAAATGGATTCCTACATGGTCTAGTGTTCTTCAACCGATCCTGGCTAGAACAGGACAATCTTCATTTATTACTATTTTATCTATTACTAGCGCTGTGGCTTAGGAGAAGGAGGTGGTAAAATTGTAGCTAACTCTCATGCTTACCCAGGCTTTTATGATAACCATTTCTGAGTCAAATTGTCCATAATTATAGCTATCATTCCCTACATCATTCCCAACCAAGGAGAATGGAGGAGGAAAGTATGCTTTAGCTTATCAAAGATTCTAGCTAGTGGAGCATTACATGGATGACATGGTTTCAAAGGCTTTATCTTGGACTTGCAAATTTCAGAAAGACACTTCAGTATCTGGTTGTCCTCTAGGCTCATGGACCTGAAAGCTGACCATCATTATATTGGTGATGCATGGAAGGACCGTTACAAGGAATTCTCCGTGACAAACCACAGACTCACTCTCCTATTTCCACAATTTCACCAAATTGGGGGTCAAAACCTGTTTCTCAAAGTATGTAATTTACTTGAGGGAAAATAGCCTTTAGCCCTACAGGCATTTCTGGGACCTTACTAGTGACCTTCTATCGGTAATGGGATCACTTAGGCCAGAGTGGGGCATGGATGTGGCAGTAGGGAGGCAGGAAAAGACAAGTGTCTTACTTTCTCCTGCTTCTGACCCTATAGTCTGTGTTCAGAAATAGTTGTCTTAATCCATAGATCAAATCTAAAAAACTCCATAATACTCACCAGCCCATAATGCTACTGGGAACACATCCCCAGACCCCCTCGGTGAGAGGTGGGGACATTGGCATCCAGTTGAATCTCACCTGCTTGAACTGAATGGTGATGATCATGTGAGACCGGCTGCTGCTGGCATTCATGTTGGTCGAAGCTGTGGTCCTTATTTTTGCTCCTTGTTCCATCAGTCTTTCAATCTGGGCATAGTTCTCACAAGGCACTGACTTCAGACCATCCACATAAAAGCCCAGCTGTTGGTCCTCCCTTACTCTTAGCCCTCCAGGTTTCTTGATCCTGGATAGCAAATCTCTCACCTGTGGTAAAACAAGTAACACAAACTTCAGGAAGGCACGAAGTTTTGTTGACTTCACTGCTATAGCTCCTCGTAGAATATAGTACATGCTCAGTAAATATATATTGGATGAATAAATAAATGTTAAAGTTCTGTAGGTACCAGACAGCCTCATGACTTACAATAAGTAAGAAACAGAGAAATGACAAGTAAGAAAATAGAGAAACCTGTTGTAGTTAGTGAAATCAGAAGCTTTGGTTTTTTTTTAAGGATTTCAGTTTTATTATTTTCAAGTACCTACAGCACTTCAGGGCTTCCCTGGTAACTCAGACGGTAAAGAATCTGCCTGCCAATGCAGGAGACACAGGTTCAGTCCCTGGGTGGTAGAGGATCCTCTGGAAATGGCAACCCACTCCAGTATTCTTGCCTGGAGAAACCCATGGACAGAGGAGCGTGGTGGGCTACAGTCCATGGGGTCGCACAGAATTGGACATGACTGAGCCAGTAAACAACAACAACAAGAGCAGTTCAACCAGCCTGCAAACCCCTGAGGGTGGGAGTTGACTAGTAAATCCTAACATAGCTCCTGACACATAGTAGGCACCCAGTGAAATGCTTCTGGAGAGAACAGTGTAACCGGAGCTAAGTTAACAAGAAATGTTTAATACATTGCATGTAGGATATTGGGGGAACTGCTTCTGTAGCATGAAAAAATATTTAGTTGTATCTATAGTTGTCTGACTTTAAATGAAAGTGAAACCGTTAGTTGCTCAGTTATGTCTGACTCTTTGTGACCACATGGAGCCTGCCAGACTCCTCTGCCCATGGAATTCTCCAGGCAAGAATACTGGAGTGGGTAGCCATCCCCTTGTCCAGGGGATCTTTCTGACCCAGGGATCGAATCTTGTCTCCTGTGTTGCAGGCAGATTCTCTACCATCTGAGCCACTGAGGAAGCCCCAGTGGTGATTTTAAAGCATTTGTGGTTGAAAATATTGTTCTCTTATTAACCTAAGTATGTTCCTAGAAATCTTGTTAACTCTTGCAGTTGATTAGCAACTCCTTTGTAGATAACACACAAATAAATGATCTCTTTCTGAATTGTCACAAATTTTGTATCACAAAATAATGAAGTCTTACTTTTCTAAGAACAGTGATAAATGAAACTTAATTAAAAGTTCATAACATTCAAAGTACCTAATGTTCTGCCTCAGTTAAATCATGCTGCCACAAACGCCACCACTCTGAATCTCTACTTTCAAGAAATTTATCTAACCCAAACAGGATTTGCCATAAGCAAACCTAACACAAAAATATAGGTAAAAAATTATTATTATTATTATTATTGGAGATTTGTGTGATGTCACACTTAGACCGTGGCCTCAGGTGAAAACCCATGTTGCATTTCCCCCCAGAAAGCCACTTCTGCCGGGGCACAGCAGGTCGAGCTATGGGAGCCTGCTAGAGCCTGAGCCTCTGCAGAGGGGAGTTGGTGTTACATGATGCAGTGAGGTCTGGGCTGGGAATCTGACCTGGGTTCTTACTTCTGGTTCTGCCTCCAAACTATGAGAGCTTTGGAGAGTCTCCTACACTGCCAGGGTTTTCCTCATAAGAGGAGGGGAATGGACTGAATGATTTCTAAGATCTCCCCCAGCTCAAATATTCTGTAGCTTTAAGTCCTAGAGTCAAGTTGCTAGGGAACCACTGACAGAAACCACCAGCCTCGGCCAGGCACAATGATAACCGCTTGTATGAGCTGTCTCACACCAGGAGGTCCCTCCTGATAAGGAACTTGGTGCTGGCGCAGAAAACTAACTGGGAGAATTCAGGAGGGGCCAAAAGGAGAGAGCAGACACCACCCCATAATATGTCTTACTAACCTCCCAGAATCCTTCATGCTGGAGTCCATCTTAGCTGAGAGATGCTCACACCACAAGGAAGGACTCTGAGTTAGGCCAAATATGGGCCAAGCAAGATGTCTGGCCAGAGACAACCTGGAAACTAAACCCATCACCACAACACCCAAGACTGCCAGCCACGTGGCCGAGCAGTTCTCCTGGATCCCCTTACCCTGCTGCTCTCCTCCCAGGCACCCCTTTCCCAATAAGGTCTTTAGCTTTGTCCTATGTATCTCTCAGATAATTCTTTTCTGAGGGCTAGATAAGAACCTACTCTTGGCCCAGGAAAGGGTTCCCCTTCCTGCAACAGAGGCAAGATCACACACAGATTGAATTCAGGCAAGAAAAGTTAGGACAGTGGACAGAAGAGCCAGAGATAGGAAGACATTGAAATGGTGACAACTTCTGCCTTAGCTAGAAAGCCTTTCCTATAACTTCCACTGAGCAATATAAATTGTTAAGAAGTGGCATCTAAGGCTGAAGATACGTCTGAATAGGGCTCATTAGAAAAAAAAAAAGCTAAGTAGATTTAACCAGATAGAATGGAAGTGTGAGGGCCCAGAGATGAGGGCAGTTCCTGGCACTGGACTCTCCAGGTAGTACCTGGAGACTGAGTCAATGATGAGACCTTCCTCACTCACTTCAGCCCCTATGGGACTCTCCTAGCTCTGCCTCTCTCTGGCACTTCTTCAAATACAACTTCACTCTGCTGCTAGAGAGATCTTCTAAACCCAAGGCTGACTTTCTTATTTCCCTGTTTAGAATCTTTCGCTGATGCTCCATTGCCTACCAAAGGGCCTTTGCCTTCTGGCAACTGATGTTTAGCTCCCTCTCCTGATGCTTCCCCATTCTCACCCGCCTGCATGCCTCTAACTCTGGTTACCTGGAGCCCTCACTGTTCCCTTAAACGCCATGTGCTTTCACGTGTCCCTGGACTTGCTGGTACTAATCATGCCACCTAAAATGCCCCCAACCCTCCTCCTGGCTCACCAAACTCATTGCATCTTTCAAGATCCAGTCTAACTCCTCTGTTTACAAACACCACCAACAATCGCAGGTAGTATTAGTTGGTCTCTCTTCTATGCCTTTTTACCATTCATGCAGCATACATGATATATTTTATTACTGTCTGGAGAGGATGTAAAATCTACCACCAAGCTTCTCCATGGCAGAAATCACATCTTAGCTTTTATTCATCCTCAGAGTCTAGTATGATGTCTGAAATATTAAAAGTATCTAATAAACTTCACTTAGACTATTGAAGTACTACTGGAAAAATACCAGACTCCAAGCTGGTAAGACATGAAGAGGTTATAAGTATGTCCATGTCCTTATTTTAGAGATGAGAAAACAAAATTCCAGAGAGATTATCTTCATTAATAGGTTATCAGTAGGGGGCCCACAACAGGAGGCCATTTCCCTGTTCCTTCCATCTGAACTTGGTAATGAAGTGAAGCTGCCTATTTGGTATGAAATAAAGGAGTCATACTGTCTTCCAGGCCCATCACTTTGAAAGAAATAGAAACTTAGTCAGTGACCTTAGCATAACAACCCATTTGAATTTGCTATCAACCTTCAACAATAATAAATGGCTCATGCAAGCATATGAGAAACAAAATGGATATTTTCTCTCCTTAATATAAAGAGAAAAACATGGGTGGATTTATTCCATCAATGTTTATTTAGCAATGATTAAGTGCAAGACTTTGGATAATGCTTGGAGTCATATAAGAAATCTTAGGATATGAAACTGCCCTTAAGAAACTTACAATTATAGATACCTTTGTGAATTTATCCATTCAGCAATCCTTAGGGGCATCCATTTTAAACCAAATGTTATACTGCTGGTGCCGCTAAGTCGCTTCAGTCGTGTCCAACTCTGTGCAACCCCACAGACGGCAGCCCACCAGGCTCCCCCGTCCCTGGGATTCTCCAGGCAAGAACACTGGAGTGGGTTGCCATTTCCTTCTCCAATGCATGAAAGTGAAAAGTGAAAGGGAATATTATACTAAGTATTGCAAATAGAAAGGTGTAATCCTTTGTTCTGGAAATATAAATATGGAAATAAAATTTTATAGCATAAGGGCAAAGGGAAAGGGTAGAATGAAAAAGGACTTTCTGAATAACTAGTATTTGCTCAGCACTACGTCTCAATGTGTGGTCTAGTTTATTGTATTTATTTTAAAAAATATTTATTTATTTGGCTGTGCTGGGTCTTAGTTGCAGCCTGGGGGATCTGTGACCTTCACTGCAGCATGCAGGATTTTCAGTTGCGACATGTGGGCTCTAGTTCCCTGACCAGAGATCAAACCCTGGCCTCCTACATTGGGAGCGTGGAGTCTTAGCCACTAGGTCACCAGGGAAGTCCCTGGTTGTGTCTTATTTTAAATTCTCTGCTTTATAAATAAGCAATCTGAGCTCTGAGACAAAGTAATTGTTCAAAGTCACAAAGCTAGTAACTGAGAGAGCAGGGATCTGAAACCATATTCCAACTTCGATCAGATTTGCTAAATGGCTGAAAAAATCAAAAGAAAAATATTTCGTGACACATGAAAATTATGTGAAATTCAAGCCTCAGTGTCTAGAAACAAAGTTGTATTGGTACACAGCTCACTTACCCTTCACTCACACTTCAGCTGTGGCCGTTTTTGCTCTCTCAGGGGAGAGTACAGTAGTTGTGATAGAGACTTCAAGGCCCTCAAAGTCTAAAATACTTCCTGTTTGTACTTTGAAGATAAAGTTTGCCAACCCTCATGCTGAAGCCAACTGCTTTAGGATGTATAGATAAGCTGACATTTGAACTGGACTTGAAGTTCAGTGGTTTCTCTAAGACCAGAGAAACCAAGAAGGGTATTCCAGGCAGAGGAAGGATAGATGTTGGAGAGGACATACTGTGGAAAGGGAGAAAGGTTCTATGTGGCTGATGCAAGGAGTGTGTAGAGACAGAAGGACATAAGATGAAGCGGCACCTAGCTAAAATGAGGTAGGTTAGGGCTGGATAGCCGATGCCAGGCTAACAGGTAGGATGGATGAGGGGGAGCCCCTGCCATTTTGTAAGCTGCAGAGAATCACTTAGAATTGTCTGTCAAAAAATGTAATCGTTGTTACCTGTTCGTTGTAAATTTCCAGCATGCTGAATGTAACCTATATAGGAAAGAGCATAAAGTAAATTAAGATTCTCTTGAAACTTTGGGAGGAAAAAAAAAAAAAAGGACTATGGAAACAACATAAATGTGCAATAAAGGAAAAAGCTAAATATTAAAATAGTGACACTCAGCGTCACATGCAGTATGAGATTCTGAAATAATTTTAATGACATGGAGGAAGTTCTTAACATAAACTAAAACCAGATACCAAAGTGTGTGTGTGTGTTGGTCTTGATTGTGAACAGGAAAAAAAAAGCTTTTTCCTTATTGTTCACTCTCCAATCTGAACATACGCAGAGAAAAAGATTGATCTTTACCCTACCATGCATTTGGAGCAACGTTAGCCAATCTCCTACCTCCTAAACAGAAGCTTGGAGGAAACTCAGTGACTCTAGTCTAGAGAAAAGGCTCTGAAATACTGACATTTCGCAGCCACTATACCCTCTTTGGGAAAAGCTGGCTTGTCTGTTAGTCACCCTCTGGTGAGTCTTGCCAGTCAAATCCCACCTCCCAAGAACTTCCAGCTAGCTTCAGAGAGCATCACAGTTTTAAAATGAACAAATGGGAGGGAAGGTCAAAATGGTAGAATAGGAGGATATGAAGCTTACTTCCCTCCACTTACACATCAGTAACACATCTACAAGTAGAGCAATTCTCACCAAAATTTAGTTGGAAACTGGCTGAAAGACTTACACAACCAAGGCTGTAGAGGAGATCCGCACAGAATTAGGTAGGAAAGGAAGAGAAGGAATCAGTTTGGGGTCTGCTCCCCGGGAGGGACACAGAAGAGGAGAGATATTGCAGGCTTGAAGGGAGTGAGAGGTATGAAAACACAATGGGCAACCCAGCCCGGGATCTGTCACCAGGAGGATGAGTCCCCCTAGCGGGGCCGGAAACCAGTGGGACTAACAGAGGGCTGTAATCAACCTAGAGTCCACCGCTAAGAATGTGCCCACACTTGCTCACTCCAGAAACAAGGCACAGAAGACAGATTAAACCTGCAGGGGACTCTGCTCAGTTTCCTGAAACTGCCCTGGCGTGCCCCGCCCCCAGCCAGAGACAGCAACCACTCCACCCCATCTTGTCTCGGCACTGCTGCCCTCTGGGCGTAAGGGGGCTGGTGCCGGGAGGGGGAAGAACACACACTGAGAACGCAGGAGCCGTCTGGGACCCAACCCTCTAGGCATCTGCTCTGGCCACCTGGGACTCGACGCCGCCCCCTACTGGGCAGTGACAGCCACTGAGCAGAGGAGAAGCCTCAGCTCACACCTGGCTCTGACCCTAGCCCCTCCATTTCCAGAACTTCCCAGACAAGCAAACACTAAGAATTTATCAATACTAAGTCAACCCTAAAAGCAACGTTAATAGGTCTTCTCTAAGTGGAAAAAGAAAAGGCTACAAGTAAGAATCAATAGGAAATGAAAAATCCCACTAGTAAAGGTAAATATATAAACAGGCTGTGGATCAACCAATTAAACAAATTAGAAGATAAACGGGCTTCCCTCATAGCTCAGTTGGTAAAGAATCGCCTGCAATGCTGGAGACTCTGGCTTGATTCCTGGGTCTGGAAGATCCACTGGAGAAGGGATAGGCTACCCACTCCAGTGTTTTGGGGCTTCCTTTGTGGCTCAGCTGGTAAAGAATCAGCCTGCAATGCAGGAGACCTGGGTTCGTTCCCTGGGAAGATCCCCTGGAGAAGGAAAAGGCTACCCACTGCAGGATTATGGCCTGGAGAATTCCATGGACTGTATAGTCCATGGGGTCGCAAAGAGTCAGACATGACTAAGCGACTTTCATTTCACTTCACTTCATGAAGATAAAAGAAAAAAAAAATTGTGCAGTCGTCTATTTTGGCTTTTGAGCAGCGAGCAGTTAGCCCACTTTTGGTAACAATATCTCATTGTGGTTTTGAGCTTCATTTTCCTAATAATTAGTGATGTTGAACATCTTTTCATGTCCCTATTGGTCATCTGTATATCTTCTTTGGATAAGTGCTTATTCAGGTCCTCTGCCCATTTTTAAATTGGGTTGTTTGTTTTTTTGCTGTTGAGTTGTATATGTTCTTTATATATTTTGAAAATTGACCTCTTATCGGATGTACGATTTGCAAATATCTTCTCCCATTCAATAGGCTGCCTTTTCATTTTAATGATGGTTTCTTTCTCTGTGCAAAAGGTTTTTCATTTTATCGATCCCATTTGTTTATTTTTGCTTCTCTTTCCCTTACTTTTGAGTCAGAGCCACAAAAACACTGCTAAGACTGATTTCAATGTGATTATTGCCTATGCTTTCTTCTAGAAACTGAATGGTTTCAAGTCTTACATTCAGGTATTTAATACATATTAAGTTAATCTTGTGTATGGTATAAGATGAAGTGCAGTGTTAGTCACTCGGTCATGTTCGACTCTTTGCAACCCCATGGACCGTAGCCTGCCAGGCTCCTCTGTCCATGGAATTTTCCAGGCAGGAATACTGGAGTGAGTTGCCACTTCCTTCTCCAGGGGATCTTCCCGACCCAGGAATTGAACCTGGGTCTCCTGCATCACAGGCAAACTCGTTACCATCTGAGCCACCAGGAAAACCCTATGATGTAAGATAGTGGTCTAGTTTCATTCTTTTGCATGTGACTAGCCGATTTTCCCAACACTGCTTATTGAACAGATTCTCCTTTTCTCACTGCATGTTCTTCGCTCCTTTGTCGTAAATTAATCATCCATGTATGCATGAGTTGATTTCTGGGCTCTCAGTTTTGTTCTATTGATCTCTGTGTCTATTTTTGTACCAGTATCATACTTCTTTTTTAATTGAAAAATTGAATGAATTCCTAGATATTTGAAAATATAATTCCAGAGAAATTATTTAAAAGCCTACCATTGAAAGAAAAAGATAAAATCAGAGCAGACTTCATAAAAAACAGTTTTGAAAAAGTGAGTAATTGACATTAAAGAATACTGTATTATTTTTCACTTTTAAAAAACTTTTTGTTTTGTACTAGGGTATAGCTGATTAATCGGAGAAGGCAATGGCATCCCACTCCAGTACTCTTGCCTGGAAAATCCCGTGGATGGAGGAGCCTGGTAGGCTACAGTCCATGGGGTCGCTAAGAGTCAGACACGACTGAGTGACTTCGCTTTCACTTTTCACCTTCATGCATTGGAGAAGGAAACAGCAACCCACTCCAGTGTTCTTGCCTGGAGAATCCCAGGGATGGGGGAGCCTGGTGGGCTGCCGTCTATGGGGTCGCACAGTCGGACATGACTGAAGCAACTTAGCAGCAGCAGCAATGTAGCTGATTAATAATGTGGTCATAGTTTCAGATGAACAGAGAGGAACTCAGTTGTGCATATACATGTATCCATTCTCCCCAAACTCCCCTCCCATCCAGGAGGCCACATAACATAGAGCAGAGTTCCATATGCTATACAGCAGGTCCTTCTTTGTTAGTATCATACTTTTTTGATCATATAGTTTTGTAGCATAGTTTGAAACAAGGGAGTGTGATGCTTTCAGCTTTGTTCTTCTTTCTCAAGATTGTTTTGACTATTTGGGATCTTTTGCAATTCTATACAAATTTTAGAATTATTCTACTTCTGTGAAATTTGCCATTAGACTTTTGATAGGGATTGTATGAATCCATAGATAAATTTGAGTGGTATGGGCATTTAAATAATATTAATTCTTCCAACTCATGAACATGGGCTGCGTATCCATTTATTTGTGTCTTCATCAGTTTCTTTCATCCGTGTACAGGTATTTCACCTTCTAGGGAAAGTAAGAAGCTATGTTAGGACAATTAAGAAGCAAGATAATATTCTTAATTTAGAAATAAAAATAAATTAAGAGGAGAACACACCTTGATAGAAGAGGGGAGCAAAGGGAACCAGAAACTTGAGCTGGCTAGGGTTTTGTGTTATAAAACTCCACAGTGGTCTCTTGTTATTGTCATCATTTAAGATGTCTCTCAAAGTGCCTTTAAAAAATATTTTCCTGGGTTTGCCTCCATAGAACCACAAAAAGTCAACATTTTATTTGATTTTGTAATGATGTAAGGATTTTGGTATGGAAAATTAACATTATCCTGAAATAGATATGCTGATAACTTCCACTGGGGGCAAGGAATTTCCAAAATTAAAACAATTTTTTTTTCCTTAAAGAAGCAATAATACATACCTGGTATTCTTGATTTTTGTCCCGGTTCTCAATTGCTTGAAATAGCTCTTCGCACACATTTGGAATGATACCCTTGTTTGCACCAAACCCAATCATGGAATAGCTTTTTCCAGAGCCAGTCTGCCCATAGGCCAAGAGAGTAGTATTATAGCCTTGCCAAGCACTGTCCAGAATTCCCCTGCCAAGATCATGAAAAACCTCCTTCTGGAAAGAAAATTGCAGGTATTATGTTCAGCACAGACTTTTCACAGTACTTTTAAAATCTAACATTCTGGTTTTGATGAGTTCCACCTTATTTAGTATCATTCAACTTACTTGAAATATAACTCAGATGCTGTCTTAGAACCAATGGAATAAAGCTGGAAACCAAAAAAGGATTTGTCAGTTTGGAAGATACTGATCACCGTGGGATCACCACAGATCTTCAACTAGCTAGTACCCGTCAGTAATGGACTTGTGTATTTTACAAAACATGGACTAGGTCTTTAAAATTCAGCCATTAGACAAAAATTTCAAGGCTCCAAGGGACACAGACCAGCCAAAGTGTTTTCTATTGGGTTGACCAAAGTGTTCATTTGTTTTTTTCTGAAAGATGGTGGTAGTAGCCCTTAATAGTTTTTAACTTCATTTGAAACAATTTTGTTACATTGCATTGTGACAGCTGTCATCTCAGTGTACATTTAGAAAAACTTATCAGAAATTGGTGAATTTTTGTATAACCATTTTAATATTGAAGATGGAAAAAATAAAAGCAACATTTTGGCATATTGTGCATATTATTTCAAGAAAAAAAATTATGCAGTGTATGGAGAAGGTGCTGTGACTGATTGAATGTGTTAAAAGTGGTTTGTGGTTTCCCTGGACATGTTCCATGGTCAAGTAGACCGCTTGAAGTTCAAGGTCAACTATCACAATTCTTGCAGTCTTTTAAAACTGTCTTTTAAAAACTGAGATAGAATTGACACATAACATTAAATAGTTTCAAATGTATAGCATAATGACTTGATACATGTATTTATTGAGAAATTATTACCAAAAATTCACACCCATTACTTCACAGAGTTAAACATTTTTTTTCTTCAGTGAGAACATTTAAGATCTACTCTCTTAGCAACCTTCGAATATACAATGTTGGATTGTTAACTCCAGGCATACCTCAGAGATACTGTGGGTTCAGTCCCAAACCATCACAATAAAGAAAGTAATGCAGTAACGTGAGTCACACAATGTTTTTGGTTTCTCAGTGCATAACATAAAAGTTATGTTTACACTATACTGTAATTTATTAAGTGTGTAATAGCATGACATCTAAAAAAAACCAATGGATATATCCATTTAAAAATATCTTACTGCTCAAAAATGCTACCCATCATCTGAGTCTTCAAGGAGTCATAATCTTTTTGCAATAGTATCATCAGAGATCACTGATCACAGATTACTATGAGAAATAGAAAGAAAAAGTCTTAAATATTTGGGAAAGTTACTAAAATGTGACACAGAGACATGAAGTGAGCAATGTTGGAAAAGTGGCACCAGTTGACTTAGGCTTGCTTGATTCAGGACTGCCAGAAATCTTCAGTTAGTGAAAACAAAAACAAAATGCCCAAATACTGTATCTGAAAAGTGTAATAAAGCAAAGCACCTGTATAATCACCATGCTATACATCACATCTCTAGGACTTGTTTATCTTACTGGAAGTTTGTAACTTTTGATGATCTTCTCCATTTTCACCCATATACCAGTCTCACCCTGCTCAGCTCCAACCCGGAACACTAACCCCCTGCCTCTGAAAACCACCAATCTGTTCTCTGTTATCATGTTCATTTTTTAAAATATTCCACATTTAGTATTTCTTTCTCTGTCCAGCTTATTTTACTTAGCATAATGTCCCCAAGGCCCATCCATGTTGTTGGTGGCATTTCCTTCTTTTTAATGGCTGAATGATATCCTATTGTCTATATATGTATGTATACATACATAGATATTTCTTGGTGGCTCATATGGAAAGAATCTGCTTGCAGTGTGGGAGACCCAGCTTCGATCCCTGGGTTGGGAAGATCCCCTGGAGGAGGGCATGACAACCCACTCCAGGATTCTTGCCTGGAGAATCCTATGGACAGAGGAGCCTGGTGGGCTACAGTTCATGGGGTTGCAAAGAGTTGGACATGACTGAGTGACTAAGCACAGAACTGCATATATATATATATATATATATGTATATATATATATATATATATATACACACACACATTTTCTTTATCCATTGCTTTGATTATTGTAGATCTGTCAGTTTCAGTTCTTCATAATTAATGTTGGCTACTGTAAGTCCTTTACAATTCCATGTAAATTATTGAAATAGTATCATTTCTGTAAAAAGTTACCATTGGCATTTTGATTGAGATTTTTTTGAATCTGTTGATCAATATGACTTCTTAATAATGTTGAGTCTTCTGATTTGTCTTCCTCTTCTTAATGTTTTTATAGTGCACAGATTTTGCATAGATTTTGTAAATTTAACCAACTATTTCACGGTTTTGATGTTGCTGCAAATATTTCACAATCTTACTTACAATTCAGGTCAGTTCAGTCGCTCAATCATGTCCGACTCTTTGCGACCCCATGAATCGCAGCACGCCAGGCCTCCCTGTCCATCACCAACTCCCGGAGTTCACTCAGACTCACGTCCATCGAGTCCGTGATGCCATCCAGCCATCTCATCCTCTGTCGTCCCCTCCTCCTCCTGCCCCCAATCCCTCCCAGCATCAGAGTCTTTTCTAATGAGTCAACTCTTTGCATGAGGTGGCCAAAGTACTGGAGTTTCAGCTTCAGCATCATTCCTTCCAAAGAAATCCCAGGGCTGATCTTCAGAATGGACTGGTTGAATCTCCTTGCAGTCCAAGGGACTCTCAAGAGTCTTCTCCAATGCCACAGTTCAAAACCATCAATTCTTCGGCGCTCAGCCTTCTTCACAGTCCAGCTCTCACATCCATACATGACTACTGGAATAAACCATAGCCTTGACTAGACGGACCTTATTCGGCAAAGTAATGTCTCTGCTTTTGAATATACTATCTAGGTTGGTCCTACCTTTTCTTCCAAGGAGTAAGCGTCTTTTAATTTCATGGCTGCAGTCATCATCTGCAGTGATTTTGGAGCCCCCCAAAATAAAGTCTGACACTGTTTCCACTGTTTCCCCATGTATTTCCCATGAAGTGATGGGACCAGATACCATGATCTTCGTTTCCTGAATGTTGAGCTTTAAGCCAACTTCTCCACTCTCCACTTTCACTTTCATCAAGAGGCTTTTTAGTTCCTCTTCACTTTCTATCATAAGGGTGGTGTCATTTGCGTATCTGAGGTTATTGATATTTCTCCTGGCAATCTTGATTCCAGCTTGTGTTTCTTCCAGTCCAGAGTTTCGCATGATGTACTCTGCATAGAAGTTAAATAAGCAGAGTGACAATATACAGCCTTGACCTCCTCCTTTTCCTATTTGGAACCAGTCTGTTGTTCCATGTCCAGTTCTAACTGTTGCTTCCTGACCTGCATACAGATTTCTCAAGAGGCAGGTCAGGTGGTCTGTATTCCCATCTCTTTCAGAACTTTCCACAGTTTATTGTGATCCACACAGTCAAAGGGTTTGGCATAGTCACTAAAGCAGAAATAGATGTTTTCCTGGAACTATCTTGCTTTTCTGATGATCCAGCGGATGTTGACAATTTGATCTCTGGTTCCTCTGCCTTTTCTAAAACCAGCTTGAACATCTGGAAGTTCATGGTTCACATATTGCTGAAGCCTGGCTTGGAGAATTTTGAGCATTACTTTACTAGCATGTGAGGTGAGTGCAATTGTGCAGCAGTTTGAGCATTCTTTGGCATTGCCTTTCTTTGGGATTGGAATGAAAACTGACCTTTTCCAGTCCTGTGGCCACTGCTGAGTTTTCCAAATGTGCTGGCATATTGAGTGCACCACTTTCACAGCATCATCTTTCAGGATTTGAAATAGCTCCACTGCAATGCCATCACCTCCACTAGCTTTATTCATCGTGATGCTTCCGAAGGCCCACCTGATTTCACATTCCAGGATGTCTGGCTCCAGGTGAATGTGAGTGATCACACCTTCATGATTATCTGGGTCGTGAAGATCTTTTTTGTACAGTTCTTCTGTGTATTCTTGCCATATCATTCATTCCCTATTAATTGCCTTATTGCCCTGGCTGGGGCCTGCAGTGGATGTTATATAGAAATAATGAGATTGAACCTTCTTGCCTTGTCCCCATTCTGAGGGGCAACACATTCAGTGTTTCACCATCAAATGTGATGTTACTTATGTATTTGGGGGAAGTTCTACTTCTAAGAGGCTCCCTCCTATTTTAAATTTGCTGAGAGTTTTTATCATGACTGGGTGTTGAATTTCATCAATTGCTTTTTCTGCATCTGATCATACATTTTTTTCCCCTCCTGGTTCTGTTCATATGATGAATTACATTGATATATTTATATGTTAAACTGATATTAAGTCCCATTTTATAATGATGCATTTTAAAATACATACTGTTGGATTCTATTTGCTAAAATTTTGTTAATGTTTGTGTCTATGTTCATGAAGAAGGGTATTGATCTGTAGTGGTTTTTGTAGTATTTGGTTGGGTTTTGGTGTAATATTGGCTTCAAAAATGAATGGTCCTTCTATCATCTACAAGATTTTTTCTTTTTTTCAGAATTATCATTATTTCTTCCTTTAGTAGAATTCACAGAAAAGTCATCTGGGCTTAGGTTTAAATTTCTTTAATAGATATAGGGATACTTGAGTTGTCTAATTTTGTGTGGACTTCAGTAGATTGCATCCATTTCATCTATGTTGTTAAATTTATTGGCATTAAGTTGTTAATAATATTCTCTTATTATTTTTTAATGTCCGTAAGATATGTAGCAACGTCTGTTTCATTTCTCATCTTCATACTTTGCGTCTTTTCTCTTTTCTCCCAGGTTTTGGTTTCATTGATTTTTCTCTATTATTTTACTGTGTTATATTAGTCTTTTTTAATCCCTTTCTTGCTTTTTCTATACTTTTCTTTTTCTAAATTCTTAGGTGGAGGAACCTAGACTGTTGATTTGAGATTGTTCTCTAATATAATCACTTAATGCTCTAAAAAGCCCTGATTTGGCTGCATCCCACAAATTTTGATAAATGTTTTGATTTTCATTCAGTTCAAAATACTTACTAATTTCCTGTATTCTTTATTCCCTGACCTATGGATTATTTAGAAGACTGTCATTTTCTAAATATTAGTGGAGTTTCCTAATAACTTTCAGTCATTCCTTTCTAGTTTAATTCCATTGTGGTCAGAGAAGATACTTTGTATGATTTCAGATATCTCACATCTATTGGGACTAGTTTTATGATCCAGAATATAATTTACCATAAAGTTCCATGCTCACTTGAAAAAAAGTGTGTAGTGCTGTGGTTGAACGGAGGGTAGCAAAATTGTTCTATAGTTGTCAGTTAGGTTGATAATATTGTTCTGGTCATCTGTAACATTGACTTCGGGTTATTTGCTCTATTACTCAGAGAGGAGTGATGAAGTCACCAATCAATGGTAGATTTGAATATTTCTCTTTCAGTGTCCATCAGCTTCTGCTTTGTGTACTTTGAAATTCTGTTAATACGTACATACCCACTTAGGATGGTGTGTATGAAATATTTCTTGTTCTGAAGTCTACTTTGTGTGATGTAAATATAGCATCTGTAGTTTTCTTGTTCTTAGTGTTAACACGAATATCTATTTATTTATATTTAAATTGTGTTTGTGTAGACAAATATGGGTTTCCCAAGTGGCTCAGTGGTAAAGAATCTGCCCACCAGTGCAGGAGATACAGGAGATTGAGATTGTGTCCCTGGGTCAGGAAGATTCCCCTAGAGTAGGAACTGGTAGCCCGCTCCAGTATTCTTGCCTGGAGAATCCCCTGGCGGCCTCAGTCCCTTGGGGTTGCAAAGAGTGGGACGCAACTGAGCATGCAAGCACTTAAGATGACATCGTTGGATCCAGCTTTTCCTATCAAATCTGATTATCTGTACCATCTAATTGGCATGTTTATTTACACCTGATAAAATAACCAATGGTTGGCAGTAAATCTACTATCTTGCTATTTGTATTCTGCTTATTTCATTTCCTCTTTGTTTTTCCCTCCCACTCTTTTCCTGCCATGCTCTAAGTTTTTCATAATTTCATTTTCCCACAGCTGACTCATTAGTTATACTTTTTTGGTTAGATTTCAATTTGACAGAGTATTTTAAGGGGTGGTTTAATAAAGGCATAATCTTTGAGCTGAGTTTTCAAAGATGAGTAGGTAGACAAGAATAGAGAGAAAAGGTTGGGAGGAAATGAACAGAGCCTCAGTAACCTGTGAGAAAATCTCAAGCATACATGTAACTGGAATCATAGAAAGAATAAGGGGAGGCCAAAAATACTTGGAGAAATTATGGTTGAAATTTTTTCAAAGTGGAAATTACAAACACATAGATTCATGCAGGTTAATGAGCTCTATCCACATTGAAATGACCACTTTTCCTTTGTACCCCATTGTATCCCACATATGTTATTATAGAACCTATAACATTTGAATGCACTTTTTTGCCTGTCTCCCTACACCAAATTCTGAGCAACTTTCAGGCAGAATAGTGTATGGCACATCGTAAATACTCGATAAAGCAAAATTCTCAAATGCCAAGTGCCACACAAGTTTGGCTTATTTTGCTTATATCAGAGAGGAAAATATAACTGACTTGACCAATATTCCTTTTTCGAAACATGTAAATACATCAAAAAAATAACAGACTTAAGTGTCTAAAGAATTATTTAGGCAACAGCTACACTTTTGGACCTCATAAAAAATCAATGTACTAATATATTGTTAACACTTAAAAAAAAAACAAACTTCTATTGATGCTATTTTAAAGTAATTTACCTGGCCTGCAAATTTACTGCCAGGATCAGCTGAAATAAATACACCATCTTTATCCTTTTGAAATCCATTGTGAGACCAATATGCCAGGTCAAAAGTAAACGTCTTCGTATGTTCTGGATTCTTAGGGTCTTGTATAATGGTGGTGGTCCTGGAATGCATGGAAATCACACATTTGCTCCCAGAATTCTTCTCTCTCTATAGTCAAATCACAAATTTGAGTCAATCATTACAGTTTCCCTGTCATCCAATTTTTTTGCAGGTCTTTACATCTAGTAAGAAATTAAGCTAGTAACTTACTGTTCATTCATTTTGTTCTCTGATTATTCTTAGCAGCTGTTATGACAATAGTTGCTGTTATGTGTCCTCAGAATTTTTGAAAGGCTTGTCTCTAGTCATATTAACTTTCTGAGAATAGCATATCTAACACTCAACTATGCTAATAGCATAAACTATAGCATCAGAGATCCATTCCCAACATGACAACATAAGACGCTCCACTGTCCCACTCTCCAACAAAACTGGTGAAAAGTAATAATTAAAAAATGAAAATGAAAAAAAAAAAAGGAAATGGAATCGGTTCTAAGAGCAACAGCCAATGAAGAAAGATCTATTCAAGAAATGTATCAAATTTGGTAAGAAAGGAGTCCATGGTGTTTAAGCAAGACTATTCCTTCTCTCTCCACCGTCAGCTCAGCCAAAGAGAGACAACTCCTGACTGCTGGAGCTGAGAGCACAGGGCTCCCTTTCTCCCTGGGTCCCAGGAGGAGGGATTTCTTCCTGAGAGGAGAATGTCAGCATTTCTCACCCTGCTCCCTTCTACCTGTGACAGAGGCTTCATGTGGGAAAGTATGGGTGAGAGGTGGGAGCTCCTTCTTTTACCCAGTTTCCACACATGGAACAGAGACTCTGCCTAGGTTGCCGCGTGCTGAGAATCCTGGGGTGCTGATCACACTTGCCCTGGCTCCCGAGGTGGTGGTTCTTTGCCAGGAGAGACAAGCTCAGACGACTGCAGGTTGCTGTTCCACACTGACCAAACACTGGGCTTCTAGAGCAGGGCCGTCATACAGAGTAGCTTCCTTGTGTCCCCACCCACAAATCCAGAGCCCTGGTTTAGAGATCTTGCCTGGGCACTTAACCTCTTCCCAAAGGAACTGACTTCATTTGCCCCCTTAGAGTTTTCAACACTAAGAGCACTCTTAAGAACAGAGGTGGCTGTGATGAAGGGCAATTCGGATATCCAAGGTAACAGGTTAAAGTACAGGTTCTCTGGTTTGGCTTCCCTGGTGGCTCAGATGGTAGAGAATTGGCTTGCAACGCAGGAGACCCGGGTTCAATCCCTGGATAGAAAGATCCCCTGGAGAAGGAAACGGCAACCCACTTGCCTGGGGAAATTCCATGGACAGAGGAGCCTGGCGAGCTACATGGGGTTGCAAAGAGTTGGACACAACTGAGTGACTTTCACTTTTTTTTGGTCTGGTTTGCTGGGGAGGAACCCACCTGGACTCAGAAAAAATATCAATCGCTGATCTCAGAAACTAATCCTTTAAAAGGAACCGGAATTTGATTGAAATAGTTTTTAGAGCAATTTATGCCCCTGGTCATTGTTGAAAACAGAGCAATCGGTTGGCAATCAGTGGACTTCACAGTTTGGTATGGTCGAGAGAGAAAGGGGACCCTACGAAAACTGTCACCATCCCATAGTGACCAGGTAGGAGATAAGACTTCACTAAAATAATCCAGCCAATCACTAAACAAATGTTGGGGAAGTTCATACAAGTAGTCTTGTCCAGGCTTCAGAAGCAGCAATAGGTCTTTGACTGACCAGAGGCCCTGAAAGGAATTACATGCCAAACTGCTGACTGGCAGGAACGCTGAAAGTAGGTCTTGAGAACCAACAGTTAAGGGAATAAATAACATGGATGGGAATGAGTCACAAAACTTCCTGGGCCTGGGGAATCTGGCCAGTTCCCAGGGATCAGTGAACATTCTGAGACTGACAACTAGAAATATGAACATTTAACACAATAGCCAAAGCTGCATATTTGCACGTAAGCTGATGACTACCAGCCAGCCTGCAGCTTGGTGATAAAAGCAGGACTCCTTTGGATGGCACTCTCAAGTCTCAGCCATGGAATGTAACTTCAAACTGGGAACTCAGATTGCTGTTCCAGAGACTTCCCAGTGTTCCTTAACTCTGGATTAAGTAGGGGTTCCCCCAATTTGGTGATGTATATGGATATGTTTTTCCTGCTACACTGCTTGTGGATCTTCCAACTGGGGCTGTGGCTTGAATCTGGATGTAGTGTTTCCCCAATCTGGTGATGTATATATATTTATCTCTTGCTACATTGCTTGTCCTCAAACTGTAACTTACTATTAATATAAGAAACTTCCTTAATTCTTGCCTACTTAAAGACAAAGTGGTTATTTTGCCAGTGAATCCTCTGAACCTGAAAGTCCTTCAGCAGAACACAAATCTTTTGGCAAAACAACAAATAAACAAGCAAATAACAATAACAAGCTAGAGAGGAGTGGGAAGACCAGCACTCAGATTTGCTATAATGCATTACCTAAAATGTCTGCCTAATAGAAAACTGTGCCTGCAAAGAAATAGGCAAGTAAGATCCATACACTGGAAGGGACGCTGGCAACAGAAACTGAGAGTGATCAGATGCAGGAGTTAACAGAAAAGTGAAAACCATAAATATATTCACAGCATGGAAGGAAACCAGATTAAAGAAATAAAGGAAAGATTATAAAGGAATAATAAACAATTTATTCCATTAGATAATTTAGATGAAATGGACAAATTCTTAGACACCAAGTACGAAATACTCAAGAATAGACAATTTGAATAGACCCATAACAAATGAAGAGATTATAGTAAAAACAGTTCATGAACAAATGGCTAGACTGCTTGATTCTATCAAACATTTACATAATACCAATTCTTCACAAACTCTTCCAAAACATAGAAAAGGGAATACTCCCTAACTTATTTTTATGAAGCCAGTATTACCCTGATACTAAATAGAGACAGATACCTCAAGAAAATAAAGCTACAAACCAGTATCTCTTGTAAGATACTGCAAGAATCCTCAACAAATCATTACTAACGTGAATCCTGCAACATATAAACAGAATTATACACCATAACCAAATGAGATTTATCCCAGGGATGCAAGCTTAGGTTTAACATCTGAAAACGTTTCTATTGTTTCAATTTTATGACTTTGACATCCATGAATTCAGAGATAGCGAACAACTTATCGTGCATATCAACCAATCTGAAGGCCACATCCCAAGCCTTTATCTAATCCCTTTATCTAATTCACACCCCAACCCAGTGTTTCTCCTAACTCACATTACCCCAGCACCAGGTACCTGACTGCACCTGACCAACTGAAGTCTAGAGTCCATGGAAACTACACTAACTATCCAATCCTGAAATTGCTCAAACTTGCCTACTGTGCCTTGCCCATTCCTTCCGGTGGAAACCACAATAAGGGTGTGGGCCAGGCATCCTTTCCTCCAGCCTTTTGACCAACTTCCTTGTATGGCTACATGGAATGCTCCTTTCCCTTGAAAATTATAAGGCAGTGATCACTGAATGTCACCCTATTGTATCTGATTAAAACAAATCTTGGGTACACTTTAAAATAATGATCAATGTAATACGCATCAACAGAATAAAAAAGTCACATATCATCTCAACATGTAGAAAATGAATATGACAAAATTCAACACCCTTTCATGATAAACACACTCAGCAACAGAATGGGACTTCCTCAATCTCATAAGGGGCATCTATGAAAAACTCACTACTACTATCATACTGAACAGTCAAGGCTGACTATTACTCTCTAAGATCAGGAAGAAGACAAGGATTTCTACTCTTGACGTTTCTATTCAACATTGCATGGGAGGATCTAGTCAGGGAAATTAAGCAAGAAAAGGAAACAAAAGCATCCAAATAGGAAAGGAAGAAGTAAAATGATAGCAATTTGCAGATGATATTATCTTAGAAAATCCTGAGGAATCCACTAGAAACTATTACAACTAGTAAATGAGCTCAGTAAGGTTGCAGGATGTAAAATCAATATACAATAATAGACTGTTTTATACACTTTAAACAATTTGAAAATGAAATTAGGAAAATTTCTAGTACTACCACAAAGAATAAAATACTTAAGAATAAGGTTAACAAAAGAAGTACAAAACATACCCTGAATACCTCAAAACATTGTTGGAAGAAACTAAAGACCTAAAATTTAGAAAAATACCCCATTTCATAGATCGAAGGAATTGGCATTATTGCAGGCAGATTCTTTACCATCTGAGCCACCAGGGAAGCCTATTATTAGGAGAAAAATCCCCAAACAGATGTACGTTCAATTCAACTCTATCAAAAGCCCACTTTCTTTGTAGAAATTAACAAGCTGATTGTAAAATTCATATGGACCTGACAGGCATCCAGAATAGCCAAAATCTTCAATCTTCAAAAAGAAAGAAGTAGGAGTCACACTAATCTCACAATTTAGTACAACCGACAGTGATCAAGAGTGTGGCACTGGCATGATGACAGACATACAGATTAGTGTAACAAAGTGGAGAGTCCAGATACAGATCCAAACGTCTATGATCAACTGATTTTCAACAAGGCTGCCAAAATGAAGAATGGCCTTCACAAGGAATGCCACTGGGAAAACTCGATGGTCACACACAGAAGAATGAACTTGGATCATTACTTCGCATGATATATAAAAAGCAACTCAAAAAGGACCAAAGACCTAAATGTAAGAGCTAAAGCTAAAATAGAAAATATAAATCTTCATGACATTGGAGTGGGCAAAGAGAGGTAAGACACCAAAAGCAGTTTTAAAAAATGGATTCCATCAAAATTAAAAATGTCTGTACTTCAAAGGATAAAAAGGTAACCCTTTGAATGGGAGAAAATTTGCAAGTGGTATATTTAATAAGAATTTGTAACTAGAATATGTAAAGAACAGCTCAATATAAAAAGATAAACAGTCCAATTTAAAAATGAACAAAGGATCAGAATGGACATTTCCCCAGGGAAGATACACTAATGGGCAATAGTACATGAAAAGATCCATGACATCATTAGCTATCAGGAAAGTGCAAATCAAAAAACATGATGTACCACTTCACACCAACTAGAATGGCTATAATGAAGTAAGTTATAAACTGGAACCTTCATACACTGCTAGTGGGAATATAAAATTTTCTAAGTAGGTGCAGCTGCTTAGAAAAGTCTTGACAATTTCTTGAAAGATAACACAGAGTTATTAAACGACTCAGCAATTCCATGCCTAGGTATATAACCCAAAGAAATGAAAACCTGCATCCACACAAAAATCTGTAAACAAATATTTATAGCAGCATGATTCATAATAGCTAACAGTGAACAGGTGGAAACCACCCTGACATTCACTGAGGAATAGATGAACACAATGTGGTATATCCATACAATGGACTATTATCCAGCCATAAAGAAATGAACTTTTGATACAACACAGATGACACAATATAAAAATGTCGTATCATATGATATGACATAGAGAAATCTTGAAAACATTATGCTGAAAGAAGCCAGTCACAAAAGACTATATAATCCTATTGATACGAATTGTACACAACAGGGAACTATGCAGAAACAGAGATTAGTTTAATGGTTGTTTAGGACTACGGGAATGTGATTAAAAATGTTATAAATCTGATCGTGGTGATGGTTGCATCTTACTGAATCATATACCATAAGTGAGCTAAATGTGTACTACGTAAATTATCTCAATAAAACCATTTAAAAGGTGGCTTAGATGGTGAAGAATCTGCCTGCGATGTGGGAGACCCATGTTCAATCTGGTTGGGAAGATACCCTGGAGAAAGGAATGGTAACCCACTCCTGTATTCTTACCTGGAGAATCCCATGAACAGAGGAATGTGGCAGGCTATAGTCTATGGGGTTGCAAGGAGTCAGATACTGAGTGACTAACACAATGGTGAAAATAACTATAGCAGCTAATATTAGAAGTACTTACTTGTCAAACATTGTGCTCAGTAATTTACAGATTACTTCAACTAGTGTTTCTAACGGCAATCCTGTGAGGTATCAACATCTCTATTTTAGACTTAAGGAAATCAAGGCTCAGAGCTTAAAACCTTGCTCAAAGCCACACAGTAGGTAAGGGATAAAGTCAGGTTTTGAACTCATGTTCATCTGACTTCAAAGGCTCCTGACAGTCAGGACTTCCTTGGTAGTCCAGTGGTTAAGAATCCACCCTGGGGGACATGGGTTTCATCCTTGACCCATCCTGGAAGATCTCACATTCTGCCAGCAACTAAGCTTGTGTGCTAAAACTACTGAGACAGTGCTCAGCTGCTGCTAAGTCCCAACTACTGAAGCCCACAGCTCCAGAGCCATGCTCCACAAGAAGCAGCCACTGCAACAAGAAGTCCACACACTGCACCTAGAGTAGCCCCAACTTGCTGCAATTAGAGGAAGCCCACACTGCAACAAAAAGCACAGAAACGAAGAACCCATGCAGTGCAACAAAGACCCAGTGTGCCCCCGGACCCCCAAAGGCTCCTGACAGCCATTGTCTTACAACAAAGGAAGTCTCATAAAGTCGGATCTCTGATCCCACAGTGAAAGCAAGACTGGATATGAAGTTAGAAAACTAGGCAGGGTCTAGGTCACCAAGGTGGTTTAACAGTTGTCCAGATGTGATCCAGAACTACCCCAAACCATCTCCTGAATTCATTTTCTTTCTTCCTACTATTCCAGTCTAAGATAATCAACTTTGGTGGTAGATATGAATCAAAGGGGACCTAACTATGTAATTGTTTTACTGCCCATTCCTATATCCTAGTTAACTGTCCTTCAATGTGGTCATTTAATCACAAGTTAACTCTTTGACATGTTTTGAATCTGTTCCCTGAGAAACCATACCACTTTAGAAACCTTAATTAGGGGCTATGCTGAAGTGAGACATAACCACACTTATGTCTAGTTATAAAGTTATCTAATCATATGTCTGCCTGATTCCTGAAGTATTTTCTGCAATATAGAGGAATGTTAAGGGACAGGACAGAACTGATATCAACTGAATATGTGCAAAGCAGTATTTTGTATTAATGGATGAAAGTAAAAGCAGCAAACTATACAAGTGGGAAAGTAGATGTAATATGAGGTCATCACTACACTGTATCCCATTCAGAATCATTATCAAATAAGCCTTTGCATGTTGTTTCAGCATACTCTTATCCAAATCTTATTTATCTCCTTTATGGCCATTTCAAATTCTTCTAGTTCCAGGAAGTCTTCAAGTTCTGTGCAAGCAGAATGAACTGTACCTGGTCTTTCTCTGGGTGTCAAGATGATTCACCTTACCACGGTACATATTGCTACAAATCATTAACATACATAAGACTATACGCTGCTAGAGAACGACAACTTTCCTTTGTATCCTCAGTTCCTAGTTCAGTGTTTGATCCACAACAAATAAGCAAAAGTCCACTGAATGGATCAACTGTTCACTATTATCTTAAAATTCAACTACTCCATTGATAATCAAAGATAGACAATTGCTAAAGGTCCCAGAATAAGCATAACTCATATTTTATCCTAAAATGTTGTAGCAACAGTTTAATGACTGGTATTTTTGTAAAAAGTTATACAAATACAATTATACATAAAAGCATATAAAATACATAAGAGTTCATTCAGAACTGGAAATCTGTTTGATTATGAGCTGTTGTTTGGGGGGCGGGGATAAAAACGCATAGCACATGTCTATATTCACCAAACTGCATTGGTTTAAAAAATTATTGACAAAACATTTTTCTTGTCAATTTTTTATTGTGCTACTTGTGCAAAGGAATGAATTGTTTTATGAATTATGTTTAATTTAGATCTTTAAATTAGTCATTTAACAAGTTCATTTAAATAAATTTAATATTCGGTAAAGGACAAGCAGCTTCAATACAAGTTTGATAATTATTATTTCAAAAATTAATAAAATGAAAGTCATGGTCAAACTTTCAACAAGGCAATGTAACATTTATCACTAACCTGACTAAAAGGCCGCACTCGCACTGCTACTTTCACGCTGTCAGTACTTGGCATAGGCATTTTCAGCATTTTCCCATTATTCATATTGTTATTTGGTAGAAAAATAATGTAGCAGGTACACTGCTTATGCTTCACACTGAAACACTGAAAGCTTAGCCAACAAAAGCAGTCTGTTTCTAGACAATCAATTATTAATGGTCCATTCATTACACACTATCGATTACCTGTTATAATTTTACAATACTTACTTATTGATGAATTTTATAGCCCACATCAAGTATCACCACTTAATTGCACACAGTCACATTGCAGAAACAGAGTGGTTTTTCTTTTCCTTTTTCCGCATCTACTCACACTCTACCCATCCTCAATACTCTGTGCCTGAGGTCCTATGAGAATTTGTCATTTTAAAACCTGAATAAATGTTAAGGGATTTCTGTGATTCAGTAGCAAGCTCCTTCACAGCGAGAATGTTTATAAAATTTGTTCAGACTTTTCATTCTATTAATATTAGGCACATACAAAGTGCACTGAATAGCCAAGAAACAGCTTTTTTTTTTTAAAAAAAAAAACATTTCCTTTCTTACTACTCAAACCCCTTTAAGAAGTTGCTAGTGAGCAGTGAACCGGTCAGTCTAACCTGGATAATTAGTCTCTGAATAATTAAGAGACTTTAAAGATAACAGCCTTTAAACTTGCTGAACAAGAAATGCCAACATTATATTTAATCAATGCATTACTTGGAAAATTACTAATTTGAGGTAGAATACACAAAATATGTTAAACTACAAAAAAGTGGCAAAATTACATGCCCATAATTCAATTTCAACATAGTAACAGCCTCCCTCAATTTAAGATTAGAAGTCTTAATCACAGAAGCAAAGTGCATAAATTATAAAATAGCAACTTAAAAAAACCCAACAGTTCAGTCATCTTCAAACTGGTCTAATACTTTTAACTATAGACAAAGAAAATGGAACCAATATCTACTAGCATATAAAATCATTATTAAAACAGAAATCCCCTCTCAAAAATCTAACAGACACAGACTACTGTAAAGTATACTTTATTTAACATTCCAATAAGCCATATTTACATATTATATAAATGTATGAAGTCTTATTATAAAATAGAAAAAACTGCCTGGACTAAAAGAATCACACTCCATATGGAGTTACTTTACTTATTGAAGACATTGTTTACAAAAATTTACAATAATTTATATAAATTATTTTCTTCCAAATTAATGATTTTTAATAATCCACACAATTCTGATGACTTTACAAATAGGTGTACATTAAAAAACTTGAAAAAATTACAGCATTTTTCTGCGTAGAACTTGCTTTGGAAAAGAAGACAACTTCTTCCTGCTCCTTCCAACAGTTTTTCCTGTTACTTCTGCAGTCTTTCTTGGTTTGCTCTTGACTCCATCAACTGGGCTTGCCAAGGGAGAAATTAGCTTAATTTCTACTGGGGGAGGTGACCAACTTTCTTTTTCTGTGTTTCTGAAATAAAGATATAACTCAAGTAAGAATAAACATGTTATAGTATAAAATGTAGTCTACTTCCCAATATATGAAGAAATCTTAGGTATTACCTTTTTCTAGTGCTTTCATTTTATAAAGGAGAAGTAAAATAAAACTTTAGTCAAATAAACTAAGTTGAGGCAGAGTTAAAGACTCACATGATAGAGATTATCCTTTATGTTTGGGATCCTCAAAACAATTACTATTTGAATTTTCATTTAAATATTTCATATGTATTAATAAATACTACTGGTTTACAAGGAAGGGCCAAATACCAGTAGTCGGTCCATAAGAAGGAGAGCCCAGTAGGTCCATAAAATATATGAGAAATGGGAATTCTCAAATACCAGCAATTAGAAACTATGTATGTATTTCATAATATGAAGCAGTTTTCCACATATACACAAAGCCAATTTAGTGTTATTAATTACAGTCAAAAGCTCTCATTAAATCAGTTTTTAAACATAAAATGAATTACTTTGTACTTTTATGAAATTCAACCGTATCTAAGCAAAATATATCCAAAATGGGAGTAATTTTGTGATGAAGTTTTAATTGCTAATAGTGACATAATCACAGGACTTTTGTGTTTTTAACGACTTTTATTGATAGTTTTATCACTTTTCACTAAAGAAAAGGTGAAACATTGCACTCCCCTCCCCAAATTCACTGTAAAAAATACAAAGCTTTGTTGAGCATTCAACTACCCCCACCCTACTGTGCTTAGTCGCGCAGTCGTATCCAATTCTTCGTAACTCCACTGTCCATGGGGATTCTCCAGGCAAGAATACTGTAGTGGGTTGCATGCCCTTCTCCAGGGGATCTTCCCAACCCAGGAATCGAACCCAGGTATCCCGCATTGCAGGTGGATGTTTTACCGTCTGAGTCACCAGGGAAGCCCTTCACTCATCCTTTTTAAAGGGGTTTTCATGCTATGTTAAAACGCGTACTAAAAAGCAGAGACATTACCGACAAAGGTCTATCTAGTCAAAGCTGTGGTTTTTCCAGTAGTCATGTATGGGTGTGAGAGCTGGACTATAAAGAAAGCTGAGCACTGAAGAATTGATGCTTTTGAACTGTGGTGTTGGAGAAGACTCTTGAGAGTCCCTTGGACTGCAAGGAGATCCAACTAGTCCATCCTAAAGGAGATCAGTCCTGAATATTCACTGGAAGGACTATGCTGAAACTGAAGCTCCAATACTTTGGCCACCTGATGTGAAGAACTGATTCATTTGAAAAAACCCTGATGTTGGGAAAGACTGAAGCTGGAGGAGAAGGGGACGACAGAGGATGAGATGGCTGGATGGCATTGCCGACTTGATGGTCGTGAGTTTGGGTAAACTCCGGGAGTTGATGATGGACAAGGAGGCCTGGAATGCTGCAATTCATAGGGTTGCAGAGTCGGACACAACTGAGCAACTGAATTGAACACCTAAAACTAATACAACATGCTGTAAATAAACTATATTTTAATAAAAAAGTTCAGTCACTCAGCTACATTAGTGACATTTTAAGTGCTCGATAGCACGGACATACTGTGGTGTTGGAGAGTCCCTTGGACTGCAAGGAGATCCAACCAGTCCATTTTAAAGGAGATCAGTCCTGGGTGTTCTTTGGAAGGAATGAAGCTAAAGCTGAAACTCCAATACTTTGGCCACCTCATGCGAAGATTTGGCTCATTGGAAAAGACTCTGATGCTGGGAGGGATTGGGGGCAGGAGGAGAAGGGGACGACACAGGATGAGATGGCTAGACGGCATCACTGACTCAATAGACACGAGTTTGGGTGAACTGTGGGAGTTGGTGATGGACAGGGAGGCCTGCGTGCTGAGATTCATGGGGTTGCAAAGAGTCGGACACGACTGAGTGACTGAACTGAACTGAACTGAGTGCATATAGATGCCCCAAAGAATGACCTTTTTCTGATGAGCTTCATTTCTCTTTTTTGAGTCTCTACCAATATAATTTTAAGAAACAAAACTGAAAATAAAAATTACAGCCTAGAAAACGTCTTACTTGCTTGCTTGTTTTGTTTTTGCAGTCCTGATTCTTTTCACTTGTTGCTTTCCCACAGTTTCAGCTGACTGACCATCATCTTCCTATGGGTTAAAAGTTTTGAAAGATCAACATTGGCTAATTAAATATTCAAAATTTAAACTGAAAAAGTTCTATCCTGAGTCAAAGACTATAGCCAGACAGTGCTAAATGAATTTAACCTCAGTAAACAATCAAATGGACCCTGTGTATTTTTTCAGTAGAAACCTTGGTCATCTAGGACAGCTTATTATCCCTCATCCCCACACATTCAATTCATCCCCAAATCTTATCAGTCTTATTCTGGCGTCTTTCCATTGTCCACTGCAGTGCTCCACTGCCTCTATCCAATTCCAGGCTCTGACTGCTGCATAAGGCTTAGACCACCATCAAATATTTTCTCCTCCCTAGGATTCATTTTTCACTGAAATTCCTTAAAACGTGCGCATGGTTATTTGCTAGTCTGTCGACAGCCCCAGCCCCGCCCTCATGCACGGCCAAGCTTCCGTGCTTTTGCATCTGCTGTCCTCTTCCAGCAGCGCCTGTCTCCTTTACCTTCTGTCTGCAGCATTATCTGAGTATAAATGATTATTATGCTGTGAAATAATTATTTGTATTTTTGCCTCCTCAATTAAACTGAACTCCTGAAAAACAATGAATCTGCCTGAATTATTTTTGCATCTTTGTCACTGTATAGTAATGGCTCATAGCAGATAATTCAAGAAATGCTCACAAATTAAGATTGGTAAATATAAAGGTTTGATGCTCATACTTAATCCATAAACTATTTTAAATTTAGAGTTACATACAACTAGTCAACTCTGACACACACTCCTCCAAGTGTGGTCTGTGGATGACACTCCAGGGGGTCTGTGACCTGCATTTTAAATAAATACATTCAAATAATTCTTATGGGACACTACAGTTTTAAAACCTTTCCCCTAATAGGCAATTTCAACCACAGCTGCCAATAATACACCAAGAGTAATATACCCATCTATCTTAAACCTAGGATCCCCAAAAGGTAATTTTGGTCTTGGACTATAAACACCTGCTGTTTTTAAAGAAGCTCACCTAGGAAGCACTGCTTAAAAAATAAAAAGCACTGCATACAAATAAAATCATGCATTTCTTACCAGTCCATCTGTACGTTTGGATGTATTCAATGGGTTTTTCCGCCTGGTCCTTAAAGCAGGAGGTGAGGAGACAAATTGAGAAGGTAAGTCTGAAACTAATTCTTGCAGCTGTGCAGGAGCCTCTATTTTTTTAGCTAAAGAAAGGTAGAAACAAAGAACAAAACACCATATATATATGTGCATTATATATATATATATACATACATATAAATTCAACTTACAAAAAAGTTAACACTTGTGAAGTGTGATTAAGGGAAATAAAGCAAGGCACGATAAAAGTAGTGAGGTACAGCATATTTGAAGGTTTGAAATAAGGTGAAATGAAGGTTTGTGGCAAGTCTACTATCGGCGCCATTTTTCCAACAGCATTTGCTAACTTCATGTCTGTCTGGCACATTGTGGCAATTCTCGCAATATTTCAAACTTTTCCACTATTAACTATATTTGCTATGGTAATCAGTGATCTCTGACTGACTGTTGCAAAAAGATTAGACTCACTTAAAACTCAGATGATGATCAGCATTATTCTTCCAATGAGCGCTTTTTAATACTACCATACACTTAAAAGACTGTAGTATTGTGTAAACATGATTTTTATATGCACTGGGAAACCAAAAAAATTTGCGTGATCTGCTTTACTGTGATATTCGCTTTATTATGATAGTAAGGAACCTAATCTGCAAACATTTCCATGGTGTAACCTGTTGGTGTAACCTGAACTACTTTGTTCCTTAACTCCTACTTCTCCAGCTCCAAGGTTTTTATTTTAAAAGTGGTTTTGTTTACAAAGTAGAGACTCAAACTCTCTTTCCTTTCAGCTCATTCTGAGCCAGTTGTTCCAGGCAAGAGGAAGAAGAGAAAAGTCCACAGCATAAAAGGAAAAAAGCAAGCAGAGAAAGTAATAATATAGAAGACTGATAGGAAGATATTCCACAGAAAAACAGAAACAGTTTAAGAATTAGTTGAAAATATGTAATTAAAAATATTTATCACATTCTTGTCTCCATATTAATGGTGATTAGCAATGAAATAATGGAATTGGCAGGGTACAGCTGAACCAGTCTGCCAGAAGTTAAATCATAGCTTCTGGATTTATAAGCTGTGGTACCAAAAGCAAGTCGCCTAAACCTCTGTGCCTCAGTTTCTATAATATTCATAATAGTGCTTTAACATTACTGTGAAGATTAAAGATTAGAATAATGTTAGTATATGGTAAGTGGCTTTATAGATGCTTGCATGTTATATTATTAAAGAACATAAAGAATCTAATTTACCAATCTCTGAAAGAAAATTTCCAAATTATAGAGTTCAATATTATTTCATCTACTGGGACAATCAAGAGTTCTATAAAATGCCAAATTCTGCTCTTAAAGCATGTGATTCTTAATAAAAGAAAAAAGAGGAGTGAGGTCAGAAATAAAAGTCCTCTCTGCTCCCAGCTGACAAGTGGCATAAACGGCACTGGTAGTAATTCTCTTTTGTAGGTTAAAAAACAGACAGTTCAGTTCAGTTCAGTTCAGTCGCTCAGTCGTGTCCGACTCTTTGCGATCCCATATGATACATTCTATTTTTCTCCTTCCAGGCTATCTGGGGCAACAGCTTCTTTGGCTTTTCAAAGACAAACTCATATTCCTCACTGAGTTTCCCTCTGCACCCAAAGGAACAAAAATGTATTATCACATGCAAAAATGTTTAGCTCCACATTCCTTCCATATGCTTCTAACAGCCAGACAAGAGTTGATTATATTTCTTTGTATGTCAATTTCTTGCCCACTTCTGTAAGCTTCCTGGGGTAAAGTTCTGATGGCCAGACTTAAGGCCTAGGAAGTTCAAAAATCCTATAGATTCAGTCCTACAGTAATGTACTGGTAAACAGCTTTCTAGGAAGGAAAACAACAACAACAACAACAGAAACACAGCTCTGACTTACAGCATTTGCCTATTTCGGTGCTATAAATGTTCCATGGTTGGCTCAAAAAAATTTCCTGAGTATTTAGCAACTGGCTCTCATCAGCCAGCGGGTATGGGCTCCAAGACACCACTATTTACTCATTATCTGGGTGTCATGGGTGCTCAGTTTCAATTTCTTCACTGTGGAAAACAAGAATGAACAATGGTACCTAAACTACGCTGGGTTATACTGAGAACCAAATGAATTGATAAATGTATACCCTAGTATAGACTTAGGCATATAAGCAAACCCTTCTTAAATATCTGCTGCTGAGTAATAGAATTACAGGAAAGCTACTGAAATATCAAACTGTACATTCTTTTTAGCTAGTGATTCTAAGATATGTGTTTCTTTGACATGTTTCAATTAAATAGAGGATGGCCTCCAGCTTTCTAATTATATACTCCTGTATCCACTCTTCTCTGTACCTCCTGCTGCTGCTGCTGCTAAGTCGCTTCAGTCGTGTCCGACTCTGTGCAACCCCACAGACAGCAGCCCACCAGGCTCCCCCATTCCTGGGATTCTCCAGGCAAGAACACTGGACCTCCTATCCCTCCCTAAAAAAGTCAGTAGGCACAAGGGACAAGAAGGAATTTTAAGAGTGTAGAACCTATAATCTAAGAGCAAAGTAAGAACGCAGATGAATCTTGGCAGCAATTGCACTGCTAGAGTAGTGAATACACACAAGAACCCTACAGAGTAGGCATTATTACCTTCACTATGAAGATGAGAAAACAAGATTCAGAAAGCTAGTCAAGAGGCAGAAATGAGAGATATAAGTCCCAAACTTCTTACCTCTAACTCGTCCTAGGAGTTGCTCATTTTTAATACTAGAAAATCTGAAAATGATTCAAACACCTACCAGGAGAGTGTTTGAGCTATCTGTGGCACAGAAGTGAGTTGAAATGCTACACACGTGAACTTTTACACATTATCAATATGTAAAAAACAAAACACAAAACCAAGAACACTCAGGGTTTTTGAGGCTATTTTCCAGTATCTGAAAAATGCTCATGAAATAAGCAGCAGGTGGGAGGAGTAATATGTATACATACACACAAACTACTGTGCATTGGGTTTTATAAAAAAACAAACTATATATCCAGCTAGAAGGATATACAAGCAGATGTAAACAGCGGTTAGTGGTCCTCTAGATAGCTAAATTAAATATTTTTAATTTCTAATTTTCTGTGGCAGGCATCTATTATTTTTACTATAGAAAAAAGTTAGTTGATACGTATATGGATGAAGAATGTAAAGATAACAAAGATCAGAATTATTGAGGTGTTTGGCTATGATAGTCATGAGAAAAGTATAAAAAGAATTGTTAATGACATTCTTCTACCATTCACTGCTCTTTTTCATGTTAACGTTTATCTAACACAGTAGCTTAGTAAAGTTAGCTAAAATCTCACATATTTGGTCATTTCATTTTCCTCCATGGAAAGACAGGGATAACCACAGTTTCCTAACAGAGAAGCATAACCACACTTTGGTTTCCTAATAAACCAAAATAAAAATCAAAATGTACTCAAAAATGGCGGATGGGATGGGAAAAAGGAATTCCTAATAACTAGATTCATTTTTAGAACAAATGATCAAATCTACGGCAAAGCATCCTTTTCTAGGCTCTTATGCAATATAACAACTTACACGAATACAATATATTTACAGAGGTTATTGCACAGCGAATGCTGGAGACAAATTTTAGTTTGTGGATTTTTAAATGACTCATCTTTCTCTTTGTCAGGAGGAAACTATACAGGATGTTCACCAATGCATTAAAAAATACATGCAAGAGTTTAATACAACAAGTCACCCACTTTACTTGCAAGTCCCTAATCTGCTTTATCAGCACCTTTTTAGATCTTTTTTCTTAACTGTCTTCCTCACTGAATTCTGCCCAACAAGAAATCTTAAAAGCACAAATATACTGTGTATCTGTGTATGTACTTATGCATATCTCTGCTTCATACATGGGCTTCCCTGGTGGCTCAGGTGGTAAAGAATCTGCCTGCAAGACAGGAGACCTGGGTTCAGTCCCTGGGCTGGGAAGATCCCCGGAAGGAGGGCCTGGCAACCCACGCTAGTATTCTTGCCTGGAGAATTCCACGGACAGAGGAGCTTGGCGGGCTACAGTCCATGGGATGGGAAAGCCTAGGCCATGCCTGAGCGACTAACAGACACACTATACATAAAGAGTAAGAGACTTCACTCCTGCTGAGACGATATGAACTATACCTATCAAACAAGACAATTAAAAGCTCGTATCATCAGTGAGGGAGGTCGGGCATGTACTCTTGCCAGTTCATGGACAACAAGAAATATGGACTTAAATAATTTCTGTATCATAATCAAGATAATCTACTGCTACTTCCCTTCAAAACAATTTGAAGTTGTGGACATCATCTGGAATATGAGACAAAAATGAAGGTTCTATCTGGGGAAAAACCAAAACCAAGTCACTTATGATATAAGGACAGAATGAAGAGAAATGATCCTATTCTAAAAAAAATTACACCTATGTCAATTATAAGATTTAAAAAGTCACAGTGAAGAAGAAAATTCTTGAATCTAAAAATAAACTTTAAAATCAAAACATTAATATTTTACTATTAAAAGATCAAAGTTTTTTTTCAGAAGGGAGGGGAATTCCTTGTAACTACACATCATTTTTAGGAGATATGATCCAATAGTGCCTTAAAATCTAATCATTTTTGAACCGATTTAAGTTTAAGCTGAAGACTTTAAATGAAATGGAAATTATTCTTCAAATAGAAATAAAAGTACCTTTCTCTTTCCTTGGAATCTTTGACACAGGAGGAGAAAATAAAAAAGACTCATTTTTTGGTTCAGAAAGGTCCGGCAACAAGATGGCCTTGCTAGACCTAGTCCGTGTGCTATGGGAAGATCTAGTCAGAGCAACTGTAGCAAGCAATTTTTCTTCTTGGTCATCTGGCTCTTTGTGTGCCATTTCTTCTTCATCTATGCACTTTTCTGGTATTGAACGTAATGAACGTTTTTGGCTTCGGTTTTGAGTCCTTTTTGTAAGCTTCTTCTTAGAGCTCATCACTGCAGCAAGTTCCTCATTTGGCATGAAAACTGACTCTTCTAAAGTTGGTTTTCCGACATCAGTATTTTCACTTTTCGCTGGGGTGTTTCTTGTGGCTCTCCTTTGGATGCTGAGACCTTCTCTCTTCTTGAGACTTCCTGCTTCTGTAACAGCCTTAGATTCTACATCTTCAGGTGGATTGATTTTTCTTGGTCTACCACGTTTCCTAGGTGTAGCAGGCGTACCAAAATCTGCTTGAATAGTCAACTGGGAGGAACCAAGTTTGGAATCTTCTATAACATCCAACGCACTAACTTCTTTCTTTTTAACCCTTTTACTACGTTGAATAGGCAGTTGTTGTTCAGCGGACTCCCCCTCTTGTTTATATTCTACACTTTCAGAAGCTTCCAAATGAGTACGTCTCAATTTTCTGGTACTTCTGCTAGGACCTGCTACTTTGCTGACTTTCAGATCATTTATAACTTCAACACTTTCCAGATTTTCTACAGATTTAGTTCTTCTAGGAGTCCTTTTTGTAGCAGATGAAAGCTTAACTTCTTTTCTAAAAGAACTTTCTTCAGTTGCTGCTTCCAATAGCTGAGATGATTTTAACCTTCTTAATTCCCTACCTGGAGTAATAACTTGTAATTCTTGTTCCACAGAATTAGCATTTTCTAATGTGTCTTGATTAACATCTTTTTTTCTCCTTCCTCTCCTAGGAGTAATAGAATTTTGAGGTATTTGCTGGTTATGAGATACTCCCTTGTCATCAGAACAGGCACTTTCCAAAGCCCCTGCAATTTCTTTTGTTTTCCTAGTTTTCTTTGTAACTGAAAGCCCCAGCATCTCAGGAGTAGCAACAGCTGATGGTTCTTCCTGTTGTACTGATTTGACATTCAGGTTTTGGACACGTCCTCTCTTGCGAGTTCTGGAGGAAATCATGTCATTAACCTCGCTGACATTTATAGTCACTGTACTTGTTTCCTGAACAGTCTTAATTGTAGAGTTGGCCAATTTGGTGGAACACACGACCTTTTGGCTTATTAAAGGTATGTTTTCTTGAATGGACTGTTCCATTGTATCTGAAGTAATTTCTTTACTTCTTGTGTCTTTAATTACATCTAATAAATTTTCTGCAATTGCTACTTTAATTGGTTCAGGCACGTATGGTAATGTCTCCACCCTCTGGGACTCCTGATCACTAGTTACGACAGATGGCAAATTTGCAACATGTCTGTGATTAGCACTTTCCTCACTGCATACATGTTTTTCCTCAGTGGCTGCATTAGCTGCTTTAGCTAACACATCAGATGCTGCAGAATCATCTGTCTCTACTTCTCCTTCTTCACCTTCCAAAATCAAGGTAAAGTTGCTCTGTGCCACAAAATGCTCTCCATCTACCTCAGCAATGTCACACTCAGCCGAGTCTTTATTATCAGGTAAGTCACAAAACTGTTCCTCAATGGTATCAAAATTGTATTGAAGCTTAAGAGTTCCTGAGGGATACAACTCATTAAATGAAAGATTCCTAGCCTCTTGTCCTGAATCTTGACCTTCAAGCTTTTCATGTTCAATTACCTAAAATGAATTAAAGATAAGAGACTGTTAACGTATATATTATAACCTAAAGCATAAATTTTTTAAAAGACCATCTCACTCTTGGTGTATGAATTGTTAAACATAAGCTACATCGATATGGCATATACGTATGGGTTCACTTTATTAAAATAGCCATTTAAGCAATCAGACTTTCTCACTCAGTCAAAATAACTAGACAGAAAAAGATCGAAATTCTGAATGGAATTAAAGTAGAAGTCTACATTTCCCTGGCTAAAAAAGACAGTCTTAACAAAAATGTTAAAAATTATTATGATGCTAACAGTTGCAATAATTGAGGATTTATTCTATTCTCACCCAAGGAAAAAAAAATTAACCGGAGAAAAAGAAACAACCCCCAAACTATGTTCTAATGATAATCCCCAAATTACCTAACTAACCACACTTCCTAAATAGCATGATCCCCATAAGGTTGAAGAAGAGTTCACCTACATAAGCTCCCTTGGGCTAGACTCAATCCTCTTCCCTTTGCTGGGGCTGCATAAACCATGAAATTCCTAAGGCTTTCAAGTTCAGTACCTCTCTTGCAAGGGTTTGGTGGAAGAAGGAATGGTCCTTGCATTTACCTTTTGGTAAGGGAAGGGGAGAAAAAGGAGGAGGCAGAAAGTAACAGAGAGATCTCCTGACCAAGAAGGTAGAACATTACCACCCACCTAAACAATGACATTTTCCCACTACCCACACATTCACTGAAAGACTGGAAATACCCAGAAACGAGGATTCCCATTTACACTATGCCCACAAATTTTATTAGCTTCCTGGCTGAAGGAAAAGGGACTATATCCATCTAATTCACAGTGAGAATACTCATGAAATTGAATATGGATAACCAAGACATTTTTATGAGTTAAACTTCCCAACTACTATACAATCATAAATAATTAAAAGAGATTATTTTTCTTTACCTTAAATTCACTTATCATGCAAAACTTACTTATTGATAATAAAACAGATCTGGTGGGATTTTTAGGAAATGTAAGTCATATTAAATAGCAAAAAAATCCCACCTTTCTGGAGTATATAAGAATTTAAACCCCAGGCAGCAGAATATCATTTCCCCAAAAGTATGAAGGGAGGGGAGACGGTAGAGAATTCTATTTAACTGTACTCAACTATTTTCAGATATATGCTCTGGATAGTTTTGATGTCATGCATGTTTCAAGAGTAGCTAATATTTGTTTTCTTATGGCTAAAAGACCTTTCATTTGAACTGGATACTGAGTGAAAATTATTAAAACTGTGACTTCTTTAACACAGTCTTATGGTTTTCATGAAACCAATTCCTTAAAGGATGATCTCTATAATTCCACAATGTATTTTATATACCTTTTCAAACACAGATTTTTATAAAGGCATTTCTATATAGTAGTGAAATACATGAATACATTACATTAGAGCCATGGTTTGAAACCTAACTAAACCAACACTGAGAGACTGACAAAGAAACAGAAAATTATTATTTTTACATGAATTTCTTGAGTATCAGGAGGATCATCAGAAGTTGGAGCCTTTTCTTCTGGTAACTCAAAACTTGCTTTTAGTACATCAACTTCTATTTCATGATCTTCTTTTAAGTTCAACTCTACTTCCTGGTCAAGCCTATGTTCAGAGACCACAGGGCTTTCAGAGGTAACAGGCCCAGATCTTTCACTATCACCAGGGACTTCAGTCACGGCTGAAAAAAGAAATGAGAGTTAATCTTCCATGTTTGAAGCTAAACAAAAAAAAAGATATATACACAATTGAGGAAGCAAACAGAAGGGGAAAGGCTGCACTGCACTTAAAGTTTCCTTGAACAACTGTCAAGAGTGTCAAAACGTTTCTAACATCTTCGAAGAGGAAAAGCCTACAAGGATCTATACAATACTCCTCCTTCATCAGTATCCACTCAGTTTAGACAATACATATTTGCTTTTCAAAAAGATAAAATATAAACAATAAAATATTAAAAACCTGTGCACACCTGTTGACCTAGCAAGGCCATGTCTGGGAATCTATGTGAAAGAAACACTGACACAGAACATGCAAAGATGTATACACAGTAATATTCACTGCAGAAATGAATTAGCAAAACAAACTCATCTCTGAATAGCCAGTGTCTAACTGAGAGGAGACACTCAAAAAAAAAAGAAAGGGGGGGGGGGGAAGGAAGGAAGAAGAAAAAAAATTCACCGGGGGGAAAAGGTCGAATGAATTCCATGTATCTGTTAATCTTCCCTGGAGCAAATTCAGACATTTGTGATTATTTTCTAATAACACTAAGCCAATCTTGGCTGTAAGTTATCACAAACACAGAATAAATATGGAAGTAACCCTGTGTAGATACCTGAAACCCAGAAGGTCAATAAACAAGTATACAGTCTTGGGTGGGGACTGGTAATTTACTTTTTTCCTCTTTAAATATGTCCACAAAAACCATTCTAAGACCTTCTACTGTTAGAACTACAGAGCATTTTATAAGCAACCAAATGCTCTGATAGCTGCCACCCGCTTCCTCAGAATTCTATTCTTAGCTAGGGAAACAACTGGAGAGGCATAACAGATAATAAGTCTGGACTGTTATCCAGATTCTTTTGCCCTAAGAAAAGAACACTCTTTAGACAAAACACTAAAGTGAAATCATTCTGAAGTCAAAATAATACATACATTTATTGTTACCTGCTCTAACTGCAGAGGTACAGGTTTCAACAGAGACAAGTCCTTCGTCTAAAACAGGTACTGTGGACTTCAGGGTGAGGAGTTCCCTTCAGGAAGAGAAACATATATTTCAGTGTGTAAGAAGATCCAGCTATTCTGACCTGCTTTAATCCTACCCCAACTGCTACTTTTAAAACCAAGGTTCAGAGACTATACAATGCAAGTACATTCTGAATAATACAACTATATAATTTACAAGTGAATTTAGAAACAAGTAATGTTGTATTTATTTTTCTTATTTTCTAATATTTTACTTTGTTGAAAACAATGGCATAACGTTAAACTACAAATAAAATGATTTTAAAACGCTGGTCGGTTAATTATCGGTGGTCACATTCTTCAAATAAATCCATCAAATATTATGGACATTTTCCCTATATACTTAGTAGATTCACTATTTTAAGGCCAACTGGAAAAAGTATGATAAATGACTTAGAATGGGAGACCAATGTAACCTCTATTAATCTACTTGACAAAAGTTCTATGAAGAGTTGACAGTGGTCCCTTTGTATTCTGAGGTGGCCTTCCCCTGAAGCCAGCTAAAGTATGCTGATTTTTAAAATGGGACAAATAAATTATAAAGTTCAAGAAAAAGTATGCATTTGGAGTATGTACACATTTATTTATAGGTATATTTGTAAGACTTATCTCAATCACAATGTTTACAGTAAGGATAACCAAGAACCAACAACAAAATAAGTTTACATTTAAAAAGAACTAGCTTGCCAAGATGTTGAATATTCGCCTAGATTGTCACTGATGAATGCCAAATTTCTGATCAAGGGATTGCTTTTTGATTTGTTGTTGCTGTAATCCACTGAATCCCTTATAATTTATACTAACGTTCATTAAAAATTTCAAAACCTTAGAATTAAACAACAATCTTGATGATCCTTTCATACTATTTCTCCCTCCTTTTCCATGAAGGACTGGCAAAGATTGTAGTTATCACGACTTCTCTCTCAGAAGTGAAGAATATGACTGAGTTAAATGTATGAGAGGTGACGATTATAATACTGATTTTTTTATGGGTAGTCTGTGAAATCACTCTCAGAACTTACAGTGAAGCATTTACAGTATCTTAAATTGTCATGTTTTGTGTGGGTTAATCTTAGTAAATTATACCCTTACAACTTCTTGATAAATGAAGCTGCAACTTTTTATTGTATTCTCTACACAAGCATCACTCCAAAGTGCTGACTTGCAATGAGATAAGGAATTTATGCCAGAAGGTCAATCAATTACCTCAATGATTAGTTCAGCTAACTTCCAAAAAGGCTATTGATAAGTATGTTAATAGAAGCTGCTATCTTGTTGCAGACCATAAAGTCTTCAGTAACGAGCATCAACTTTACTAGTCCACACTTTAAGTAGCATTGTCCTACGTCCCTAGTATGCTGGCTGAATGTGTAAGCGCCAAATGAAACGAAGAACTGGGAGCGTAATAGTTCAAGCTGTCACTGAAAAACAACAACTTCTAACTTGAGTCTTGTAGCAACCAAATGGCAAGGATCAATACTGCCCCTGAACTACCTCCCTTATGGTCTGCCTTGGTGCTACAGGATACAGACCAGATTACTGAGACCACAGAAAGCGGGAGAGCATGGAAGAATATGTGGCTGTAAGTGAAACTTCTGTTTTTCAACAGAAATAATATTCTTTGGTGATTCTAAAGAGTTCTGCCTCAGTTTATCATGTCTCTATATGTTTAGGAAACCATCTGGTATCATTTCATTATAACTACTAAATAACACTGAGTTGTGCAAATGAATTTCTTACATAACAGACACAGTACCAAAATGGAAATGACAGAGACAAAGAAAGATCTAAATAAGAGTTAATCTATGCATGGAACAAATATCAATATTTACTACTATTTCACAGCTTCATTAAACTTTATCAATATTTGAAATTTTCTCTATAAACTTACTCTTCAGGGACTGATGGTATACAAAGAGAAGCTTCAACTCCTTGAATGGGGCTTAAGTGATTTAATTCTGAAAGTACACCCTCCACAACTAAGCCATCCTTTGTTTCTGCATCTTCTAAAGTGCCTGTAAATAATACAGTTAAGAACATATTTATTTACTAAATGTTTAGTAATTATTTACAGTCTTGGCTTATTACTTTTTAGTAAGTTGTTGGGTCTGCTTTTTTGTATACTTTTAGCTTATTCCTTTGGCATCAGACTACCAGTTCCTTTTAATTCTCTGAGCATAGGCCAAACCCCACCCCAACCCCCTCTTTCATCTATAACTAATACTTTTGGCTTAACAGGTTAGCAACTAGCTGAGCTAGTAAGATTCAAATCTAGCTGATTTCACTCTAAAGTCTGTGCTATACAATCCCCCCCACAAAACAATAAAAATGTCTATTTGAGACTGCCTCATCATTTTAGGACTAATCAATGAAAACACTATATTCATTGGAAGGACTGATGCTGAAGCTGAAGCTCCAATACTCTGGCCACCTGATGTGAAGAACTGACTCATTTGAAAAGACCCTGAAGCTGGGAAAGACTTAAGGTAGGAGAAGGGGATGACAGAGGATGATGGGATGGATGGATGGCATTACTGACTCAATGAGTCTGAGTACTGAGTAGCCTCCAGGAGTTGATGGACAGGGAAGACTGGTGTGCTGAGGTCCATGGGGTCGCAAAGAGTCAGACATGAATGGGCAACTGAAATGAGTGAAAATACTGCCAATAACATCCTCATCAAACAGTTACCATTCAAATATTTTAGTGGAACACAGCACATCAAAAGAGTACGTGAACTTCTAAAGATATGCTTATTTACAAAGACAGTCCTAAATTCTTAGATTATGATTATACAGTGGAAGTCACAAATAGATTCAAGGAATTAGATTTGAGAGAATACCTGAAGAACTATGGATGGAATTTCGAGACACTGTTCAGGAGGCAGGGATCAAGACCATCCCCAAGGAAAAGAAATGCAAAAAGGCAAAATGGCTGTCTGAGGAGGCCTTACAGATAGCTGTGAAAAGAAGAGAAGTGAAAAAGCAAAGGAGAAAAGGAAAGATATACCCATTTGAATGCAGAGTTCCAAAGAATAGCAAGGAGAGGTAAGAAAGCCTTCCTCAGTAATCCTTGCAAAAAATAGAGGAAAACAATAGAATGGGAAAGACCAGACCTCTCTTCTAGAAAATGAGAGATACCAAGGGAACATTTCATGTAAAGATAGGCTCGATAAAGGACAGAAATGGTATGGACCTAACAGAAGCAGAAGATAAGAAGAGGTGACAAGAATACACAGAAGAACTGTACAAAAAAGATCTTCATGACCCAGATAATCATGATAGTGTAATCACCAACCTAGAGCCAGACATCCTGGAATCCGAAGTCAAGTGGGCCTTAGGAAGGATCACTACAAACAAAGCTAGTGGAGGTGATGGAATTCCAGTTGAGCTATTTCAAATCCTGAAAGATGATGCTGTGAAAGTGCTTTCAATATACCAGTAAATTTGGAAAACTCAGAAGTGGCCACGAGACTAGAAGAGGTCAGTTTTCATTCCAATCCCAAAGAAAGGCAATGCCAAAGAATGCTCAAACTACCACACAACCACACTCATCTCACATGCTAGTAAAGTAATGCTCAAAATTCTTCAAGCCAGGCTTCAGCAATACGTGAACTGTGAATTCCAGATGGGTTTAGAAGAGTCAGAGGACCCTGAGATCAAATTGCCAACATCCACTGGATCATCAAAAAAGCAAGAGAGTTCCAGAAAAATATCTATTTCTGCTTTATTGACTATGCTAAAGCCTTTGACTGTGTGGATCACAACAAACTCTGGAAAATTTTTAAAGAGATGAGAATACCAGACCACCTGACCTGCCTCTTGAGAAAATTATATGTAGGTCAGGAAGCATCAGTTAGAAGTGGACATGGAACAGGCTGGTTCCAAATAGGAAAAGGAGTACGTCAAGGCTGTATATTGTCACCCTGCTTATTTAACTTATATGCAGAGTACATCATGAGAAATGCTGGGCTGGAAGAAGCACAAGCTGGAATCAAGATTGCTGGGAGAAATATCAATAAGCTCAGATATGCAGATGACACCACCCTTATGGCACAAAGTGAAGAACTAAAGAGCTTCTTTATGAAAGTGCAACAGGAGAAAGAAAAAGTTGGCTTAAACCTCAACATTCAGAAAACTAAGATCATGGCATCTGGTCCATCACTTCGTGGGAAATAGATGGGGAAACAGTACAAACAGTGAGAGACTTTATTTTGGGGGACTCCAGAATCACTGCAGATGGTGACTGCAGCCATGAAATAAACAGACGCTTGCTCCCTGGAAGAAAAGTTATGACCAACCTAGACAGCATATTAAAAAGGAGAGACATTACTTTGCCAACAAAGGTCTATCTAGTCAAAGCTATGATTTTTCCAGTGGTCATGTATGGATGTGAGAGTTGGACTATAAAGAAAGCTGAGAGCCAAAGAACTGATGCTTTTGAACCATGGTATTGGCGAAGACTCTTGAGAGTCCCTTCTACTGCAAGGAGATCCAAGCAGTCAATCCTAAAGGAAATCAGTCCTGAATATTCATTAGAAGGACTGATGCTGAAGCTGAAACTCGAATACTCTGGCCACCTGATGCGAAGAACTGACTCACTGGAAAAGACCCTGATGCTGGCAGGGATTGGGGGCAGGAGGAGAAGGGGATGACAGAGGATGAGATGGCTGGATGGCATCACCGACTCAACGGACATGGGTTTGAGTGAACTCTGGGAGTTGGTGATGGACAAGGAGGCCTGGCGTGCCACAGTCCCTGTGGTCACAAAGAGTCAGACATGATTGATCAACTGAACTGAAATTCTTAGAGCAATTAATAACACGTTCAGTTCAGTTCAGTTGCTCAGTCGTGTCCGACTCTTTGCAACCCCATGAATCACAGCACGCCAGGCCTCCCTGTCCATCACCAACTCCCAGAGGTCACTCAAACCCATGACCATTGAGTTGGTGATGCCATCCAGCCATCTCATCCTCTGTCGTCCCCTTCTCCTCCTGCCCTCAATCCCTCCCAGCATCAGGGTCTTTTCCAATGAATCAACTCTTCGCATGAGGTGGTCAAAGTATTGGAGTTTCAACTTCAACATGCGTCCTTCCAATGAACAACACCCAGGACTGATCTCCTTGCATTCCAAAGGACTCTCAAGAGTCTTCTCCAACACCACAGTTCAAAAGCATCAATTCTTCGGTGCTCAGCTTTCTTCACAGTCCAACTCTCACATCCATACATGACCACTGGGAAAACGATAGCCTTGACTAGACGGACCTTTGTTGGCAAGGTAGCATCTCTGCTTTTCAATATGCTCTCTAGGTTGGTCATAACCTTCCTTCCAAGGAGTAAGCGTCTTTTAATTTCATGGCTGCAGTCACCATCTGCAGTGATTTTGGAGCCCCCAAAAATAAAGTCTGACACTGTTTCCCCATGAAGTGATGGGACCAGATGCCATGATCTTTGTTTTCTGAATGTTGAGTTTTAAGCCAACTTTTTCACTCTCCTCTTTCACTTTCATCAAGAGGCTTTTTTGTTCCTCTTCACTTTCTGCCATAAGGGTGGTGTCACCTGTATATCTGAGCTTATTGATATTTCTCCCAGCAATCTTGATTCCAGCTTGTGGTTCCTCCAGCCCAGTGTTTCTCATGATGTGCTCTGCATGTAAGTTAAATAAGCAGGGTGACAATATACAGCCTTGACGTACTCCTTTTCCTATTTGGAACCAGTCTGTTGTTCCATGTCCAGTTAATAATGTGTACATTTATCAAATAAAGACAACATTAGCCCCAACTTCACTGGATTCACATTTTAAGAAACCTTAGTTCAGCTTAGGCAGAAAATATTTTCCCAAAAAAACCACTATGACACACATATTTACACTGGTTTTACAGATTTAAAAATAGGAATTATCTTTAAATAAGCTTGTTAAATCTGTGCAGGAGTAATAAAGATAAAAATAGACTGAGTTTTCTGATCCACCAATTCTAAGCAAAGTTTCTCCCCTTTCTTGTGTTCCACTGGTTCCTACTGTGTCTCCCAGCATAGCATTTATCAAACTGCACTGTACACACTTGTTTGATTTAATCCACAATCGACTCCAGTCATCTTGCCTGGATAATTCCATGGACAGAGGAGCCTGGCAGGCTACAGTCCATGGGGTTGCAAAGAGTCAGGTGTGTCTGAGCAACTATCACTCACTGACTAGACTTTACATTACATGCAGGCAAGTGCCACGTCTACTTAGTTTATCCTTACCATCTAGCACATTTTTATTCTTTATCCTCTACTTTATTTATCCTTAATACCTAACACACACACAAAACAGGACCCTGCCCATTGCACAAGATTAGGGGCTCAAACATTCTTTGATAAATGAATATAAAGACAATAAATTCATGGGTCTTTGAACATTTATTTTCACTTCCTAGTGATTATTTTGGAGGTAGGGATGGAGAGCAGAATGAACTTCCTGTTTTCTAAGCAGCTTTCTAGAAAGTTGAGGCTGCTGGATAGATATGTTAATGTAGTCTGTAAAGGTAGTATTATTATTTCTCATAACTATAGGAAGACCTTAAGTCACACTGATATTTGACATTGCTTCCTTAATCATTACTGTTCTTTTCTAAATTTCATTTCCAAATGAAAATAGAACACACATTAAATTCTCCTCAAACCTCATACATATTTATAATCAAAGTTGGTAAGTGGAAAGAATAAGGTATGTGTACTATGGCTAGAACCTACTGTGCTATGATCATGTAATTATTTAACCCTGTTGCTTTTCTTCAGAAGAAAAACTTCTATTCCAAATTTTACTGAAGGATATCAATGGACATTTTTAATATCTGGGATGAGTCCTTACCGATTTGTTTCTCTGGCTCTGGAGGAGTCACTCCTGGTTCAAATGTATTTTTATCACTGTTCTTCTCAGTCTGTTCAGTTAAATTAGTAACCAGTTCAGTGGAAGAGCTCACTGACTTAGAGGCTATCAAAATATCTTCAAAGTCTTCTGGTAATGGAGCATCCTGATACTCTAAGGTAGTCTGGTCTGATCTGGTGGAAGTATTGCTATTTTCTACGCTCACATCCAGTTTCTCCAAACTTTGTGAAGTTGTATCCTGTGATCTGACATCCATTTCTTGATGCTCCTTTTCAGGGATATCCAGGGGAAAAGATGTTGTCTTATCTTTGTTCTTCAGCCATTCAGTTTCTGCTGGAGCTCCACATTCATGTAAAGACGCAGCAACACATGTTTTTGCTTTGCTGTCATCTACAGGCTATCAAGTAAAGATTTGGAGAAAAAAAAATTTTTTAATCAGTTGAGTCTAACTTGTCCACCCCAATCATACCCCACTCTTTCCATGCTCTGTTATCTCCAAATTCTTTTCTCCATCAAAATTTACTTACTCTAAATTCATTCTCCTCAGACTGATGACTAAAAGTTAATGACCGCTAATGATTCTCTAATTGGTAATAGATCAGTACTTCCAAAAGACTAAAATACAGACTAGGCAAGATGCCCAATAATCACCAATGGGCTCCTATTAACCTACAGTGAAGCTCTACAGACATACCCTCCCAAACAGACAACAAACTAGGAACTTACTGAGAGCAGCAGTGCAATACAGGTTAAAAAACAAAGACAGCACAAAACAAACAAAACCAACCACGGATCTTAATCCCAGTCTCGTTTCTTCCATCAAGTAACTATGTGGTTATAGACAATTTAACTTGGTGTTTCTAGCCCTATTTTCTTTACCTGTAAATGACAGGTTTGGCTTAGCCAAGGCCCTCAAGTCTCTCTCTGAATTAATGTTTTCTGATTTTATGACTATCTGCAAGACTGTATATAAAAATCTATAGCGATATCATTTACACTGATAGGAGCTTAATATGTTATTAAGAAGTCCTTTTGTTCCAACTATTATCAAACTTACTCCAGCAGTCCATTTCGTGGTTATGCCTTCTTCCATGAATGAAATTCTAGTTTCTTTGAGTCGTAAAGGAGGACTAAGAGATCTTCCAGGCGACAGAGAGGGAGATGCTAAAGGTGTCGTTCGAAGACCAGACCTTAGGATGGACTGAGGAGTGAACTCGGCAAATCCAGAGGAAGTAACCGACATAGCCAAAGTCTTAGCTTTCTATGACACAGAGTAAATGGAATTCACCGTTAGTGTTTGTAAAAGACACTTACGTAAGGACAGACAGAGTGAAATGAGTGGCAATGATGGCTATATTCTCATCTCAATAAAAACATCAATAAATATTATTATAGATTACTGGAAAGAAAACAGAAAATTCTACTCAGAGCTTTCTATTTATAAGGCTACAAAACATAAAATTGCATCCATAATCATTCTAAACCTTGATTATTCCTAGGTTTAAGTTCAACTTAAAAAATAAGTGCTGATAGAAGATAATTTAACTATCGCTTAGAAAAACTTTAGAAGGTGAAAGAGATGATACTGTGTGATGAACAGAATCTAGTTTAATTATAGCAAGCTAATCTAAATTACAGAGAAGGCAATGGCACCCCACTCCAGTACTCTTGCCTGGAAAATCCCATGGATGGAGGAGCCTGCTGCTGTCCATGGGGTCGCGAAGAGTCGGGCATGACTGAAGCGACTTAGTAGTAGTAATTTAAATTAATAAGATTGACTTTAAGAATGTTTTAGAAAAAATGTAATTCCATTACATGAATCCAATAGTAACTGACTTATGAGAATTCTGATGGTTTACTACAATGATTACAAATAATTAGCAGATGAACTAGTTAGCAAAAACAATTTCCTCACTTAACCTCTCCTCTAAAGGACTCGTAAACAAATTACTGGATCCTATTAGATCATTAAATTCCATTAGATCCATCAAAAGATTATATTGATTTTTTTCCTAGATTCTTTTTGGTAGCAGGTACAAAATTACTCCCTCATTTAATTTCATTTGAACTTAATTGCAGATTATATAAAGTATGAGTGTTTTTCTATAGAAGAAAAAGGTTAGAAATACTATGCTGCTGCTGGTGCTGCTAAGTCGCTTCAGTCGTGTCCAACTCTGTGCGACCCCACAGACGGCAGCCCACCAGGCTCCCCCGTCCCTGGGATTCTCCAGGCAAGAACACTGGAGTGGGTTGCCATTTCCTTCTCCAATGCATGAAAATGAAAAGCGAAAGAGAAGTTGCTCAGTCATGTCCGACTCTTAGCAACCCCATGGACTGCAGCCTGCCAGGCTCCTCTGTCCATGGGATTTTCCAGGCAAGAGTACTGGAGTGGGGTGCCATCGCTTTCTCCGAGAAATACTATACTGGATATTAAATATTAGGAACTTAATCTTAGTAACCACCTTTTCAATTTCTTTTAATAACTATTTTAGGAATAGGATTTATTGAAGTATCTTTTATCTAGTTTGAAAAATAAGACTTTCTTGGCTTCACTTTAAATGCTGGATATCCAGAAACAATTAAGGAAAAAATAATAAAAAGTTCTGGGACTCAATCCAGAATACCAGGCAACGAACTTGCAGAGAACATATGTGAAAATGGCTTTCCAACAGGAAGGTAAAAATCCACTATTACCAGTCATCACAAGTTTAGCTGTGGTTTCTCTGCTAGTAATTTATCAGAAAGAGTGAAGGAAAAAGCAATTTCCTACCAACAGTAGGAAAGAGTAACACTTTATAATTTTACTGAAGGAGCTAGAATTTAAAATAAAACTTTAAAAAATGTTAAGAATGAGAAAGTATTTGATGAAGGAATAGCAAAATGGTATCAGAAAAAAAACACACACACACGAACATCAAAGCATTTTTCAAAGAAAAAAGGCTAATTTATAATATAGTAAGCATTTGGAAACATATCCACAGAAAAAGGGAAAATAAAGGCTTAAAACCCTATTACCCAGAGATGCTGATTATAGTTTCATTCTTCTCTGCTATTTGTAAGGAACTTCCTAGCTTCACTATGAATACTAGATGCTAGATGCGTAATATAATACTTACCTTAACAACAAGAGGAGTTTCAAGTAAATGTAATTCTGAAGCCCTGGAGGCATTCTGACGTGATCCTTTTAATTGTGAACTTACTGGCAATGAACTAGATGCCAGGGACCAAGGAGACCTTGTGGGGCTTTGCTGAATAAACTCCAAACACTGAGAGGGCTGGGGGACAGGATGAACAACCAAATCCAGCAGTCTGTAATCACAGTATACATATAAAAAGAAAAATCCTGGTAACATGTTTTGAGTTATACTGAAGAAACATAAAGAATTAGTATCCCATTTAATTATGCAAACTTCTATATTCACTGGTAAATATGATAACCATATGAAAATATAAATTCAGACAAGTATATTACTATCTGTAATGCCACCCTTAGTTTCAAAAATCAGAATTAATTCAGTAGTGAAAAAAGAGAATTATGAAACCTAGACAGCAATTTGATCATGCTCCCACTGCTGCTGCTGCTGCTAAGTCATTTCAGCCATGTCCAACTCTCTGCGACCCCATAGACGGCAGCCCACCAGGCTCCTCTGTCCCTGGGATTCTCCAGGCAAGAATACTGGAGTTGGTTGCCATTTCCTTCTCCAATGGAGAAGTGAAAGTGAAGTCGCTCAGTTGTGTCCAACTCTTTGCAACCCCATGGACTGTAGCCTACCAGGCTCCTCCATCCATGGGATTTTCCAGGCAAGAGTACTGGAGTGGGTTGCCATTTCCTTCTCTGATCATGCTCCCCACTCCCTCAAAAGGAGTTATAGTCCTCCTCCCTCCCTTAACCAACTGAACCCCTCTATGTGCCAACCATTTATTTTCAAATGAATACAAACAGTTAATGATACAAGCACTCAAGAAAACAATGTAATGCTTCCCTAGCAAGCCATTCACAGCAATTCACTTTCATCAACATAGAAATTCCTTTCACCTACATGAAATGTACATAATGAATACTGGTTTATTTACCTTTACGGTTCTGATCACTACACTTAGCAACCAAAGGAAATGTTAATTTTCTCAAATTAATGAGGTTAGTAGCAAAACAGAATCCCAGGACTATACTCAATGGTTTCTTTTTCTACAGTGTCCTGGACATTTTTATCATATCAGATGATAAAAATTATACAATAGATGACTTGTATTAAGTATGCATAGTCCAAACAGCTTAAAAACCTAATTTACAAATAAATAAACTTGAAGGTGAAATTTTCAGATTATGATTTTTGTGGACCATTTATAAACATATGGTCACTACTTTCCCAGTTTCCTAATAGTTTATTTTATGGCTACATTCCTAGCAACAAAAACACTACCTCAAGATGCCTATGTGATTCAGCTGAGAATAACCAGAAAAGTAAGTTTGGTGCCCAGAAATAGTAATTTCTTGCTGCTATGCCTTCTTTGCCATTCTATCCTTTAAGTTCAAGAGTTTTACTGCAAGAGATGGCAGACCAACAAAAATCTTAGGTGCTTCAAAACAACTTATTATGTGGTGGGAAAATGTAAATATTTTCTTCCCCTAAATACAGTATCTTTGTATTTGTTATTCTGTACTAAGCACAGCTCTGAGATTTCTACCAAACCAAAAATATTCAGTCAGTTTGCTAGCCATTTCTTTCTCTGTTGTCTTCTGATTCTTCTTTCCTTCTCTACTTCATTTGCATTCAAATTATACATTTGTAAACTTTTGCTCACATTTTTATTGAGCTATCCCAAAGAAGTATTTTGTTAAATGCCTTGCATTAGGCTGAAATTTATGTTTAAGGTGCCTATTTAGGAAAGATTATTTCTCAGAAGCAAGGTCTGTGCAACAAGTGGTATACCTACTGAGTAAGAGCAAAATTCTTATACTAACAAGACTTGATGTGTTTAAGTTATATTTTAAAAAGATATGAAGAAAAAAATTTTTGATTGTTTTCTGAACAAAGTGTTAAATATCACATTAGGTCTTTTATTTCCTCAACAACTTTTTGACCATGATCCAAGTAGGTAATGCATTTTAGATTATACACATATAGAAAACATGAATTACATAAAATGGCATTTAGCCTTATTATATTCAGTGCCCATTGATATTATCTATGCTAAGCCATAATCCATTAAATTTTACTTACACTAACGCACACCCAATTTGAAAAATATAGAAGCAATTAGTGGATTGATTTTTATAAAAGGTAAATATTCACACCTCAATCAGCTCAATTATGTGTTAACACTGGCTTTAAAGGATTCTCATAATAGTCCTTAGGCCATTAGTAGGCCTGAACACTTATTATCTCTCCCTTCTTGAATTGCAGACCTATTCAATGGTAACGCGGCTGCCTACAATGAGGGAGACCAGGGTTCAATCCTTGGGTCGGGAAGATCTCCTGGAGAAAGGAAATGGCAACCCACTCCAGTATTCTTGCCTGGAAAATCCCATGGATGTAGGAGCCTGGTGGGCAACAGTCCATGGAACTGCAAAAAGTCAGACACAACTCAGCAACTTTACTTTCACTTTCAAGTACAAAGGAACTGAGATAAAGTGACTTGTGGGAAAAAACCAAAACTATTGGTAAAAAACCATGTCAGTAATAATGACTTCTATTTGAAGCAACCTTCTCACCATCTCCTTATGGTAATAAAGGAAAAGAACCTCAATTTAATAAAATCTAACCCAAAAAAGGGAAAATCCTTTCATAATTTGAAAAGATAACCATTATATACACTACAAATGGGTTGAGCCCAATTGTTTTTAAGTTATTAACTTATTCTGGAATCAAGATTGCCAGGAGAAATATCAATAACCTCAGATATGAAGATGACACCACCCTTATGGCAGAAAGTGAAGAGGAACAAAAAAGCCTCTTGATGAAAGTGAGAGAGGAGAGTGAAAAAGTTGGCTTAAAGCTCAATATTTAGAAAACGAAGATCATGGCATCCAGTCCCATCACTTCATGGGAAATAGATGGGGAAACAGTGGAAACAGTGTCAGACTTTATTTTGGGGGGCTCCAAAATCACTGTAGACGGTGACTACAGCCATGAAATTAAAAGACGCTTACTCCTTGGAAGAAAAGTTACGACCAACCTAGATAGTATATTCAAAGGCAGAGACATTACTTTGCCGACTAAGGTCCGTCTAGTCAAGGCTATGGTTTTTCCTGTGGTCATGTATGGATGTGAGAGTTGGACTGTGAAGAAGGCTGAGCGCCGAAGAATTGATGCTTTTGAACTGTGGTGCTGGAGAAGACTCTTGAGAGTCCCTTGGATCCAACCTGATCCTCTGAAGGAGGATCCTCCATTCTGAAGGAGATCAACCCTGGGATTTCTTTGGAAGGAATGATGCTAAAAGCTGAAGCTCCAGTACTTTGGCCATCTCATGCGAAGAGTTGACTCATTGGGAAAGACTCTGATGCTGGGAGGGATTGGGGGCAGGAGGAGAAGGGGACGAGAGGATGAGATGGCTGGATGGCATCACAGACTCGATAGACGTGAGTCTGAGTGAACTCCGGGAGATGGTGATGGACAGGGAGGCCTGGCGTGCTGCAATTCATGGGGTCGCAAGGAGTTGGACATGACTGAGTGACTGAACTGAACTGAATTTATTCTGAGTACCTTTAGTATCAAAACTATTTCAACAACATTATGTCATTTTGTCTTGGATAAATTATAAAAAGTCAAAAATTTTCAACAATTATGGTCATATTATTAAAGAGAAAGAATCATTACATTAAGAGATAGTTGTACTCTGCTACTGATGATCATGAACACTTCTCCACTCTCCAATGCCTTAAATAAAATAAACAACCACAGTTCCATCTTGGATACAAAATTTCAATTTAACTATTTACTACTCTAATAACAATAGGTTTAAGAAATAAAAGTATTATTGTACTAAAGCCACTTAAGACATTTTAGTAGGCTCAGTTAAACAGGAGCAAGTTTTTAGAAGCCAACCAAGATTAGCTGGGATTTACAAAAAATAACCTTCATTCTTGGGTCTGAATCAGAGAGATTAAAGAAAACAAACAAATAATTTATTTTGCTTATGATTTTAATACAACAAAGTTTGCTTTTCTTTAAGCAGTCTGAAATCATTAAGCAAAATTCTAAGTAGATTATCAGCTGATGTAAAATTCCTTAAAAGTACTATAAAACTGCCCAAATTATTTTTTTTAAAGGAAGCATTAAAAAACTCCTTCAATAATTTAAAACAGTATTTATGAAGACTTTTAAAAGATAATCTTAAAATTATAGTGTAATTATTAAGTATCATCTCACACTGGTCAGACTGACTATCATCAAGAAGTCTTCAAATAATAAAAGCTAAAGAGGGTATGGAGAACAGAGAGCCCTCTTACACTGCCGGTGGGAATATAAATTGGTATAGTCACCATGGAAGACAGAATCAGGCTTCCTTAAAAAATATATAATGGACATATATATAATATACATATATATATAATGGAATTAGTCAAAAAAGGAATGAAATATTGCCATTTGTAAGCAACATGGATGAACCTGGAGAATACCATTACTAAGTGAAGTAAGTGAAATTAAGACAAATATCCTATCAGTGTAAGTCTTGTCTAACACTGTCTTTTAAAAGTGATTAAATAAATTCTTACCTAGAAATTCTTTGTGATGCCTTTGTAATTGGTGTTCCAACAAATGCCTCAGGCAGCTCTGGATCTGGGAGAGAATATGCTACAGGAGAGGGTTCCTCTACATTAGGACTACAGAGAAAATAAAAATTTAACTTTTGATTATGTATCACAAAGAAGACTAAATTATCAATACAAACACTGTAAGGTGAGGTTAGATGGAAAGGGGACTATCTTTTTTTCACCATGTATATTCTGCTTATTTACAAATAACAATGAATATAATTGGTTTCAAATTTAAGAACAAAGAATGTTCTTCTTGCAAGAAAAGTAGACAACACAAAACATTTTTCCTACATACACTAAAAAGCTCTAAGGCTGGACTGTTTATGAATGCAGCTGATAACCCAGGGAAGATTAGCAAGCAGCATTATTGTAAAAGGTGTAAAAAAAACATACCTATTGTAGACAGAGATGCTATTTTCAGGTTCATTACTTGCCCAGATCTCTCCAATTTTAGATAACACATTATTGATGAAAGTAGATCTTGTTAACACAGTCCCGGTTACAGCCTGCTTTGGAACCGCTGATAATGGTTTTGGTCTAGAAACTGTGAAACAAAAAAGGTAGTATTTAATTTCATCTCTAACACCAGGATTTTAAAGTAGATAGACTAATACGGCAAAGTGATTGGAGAAAACAAAACATGAGTAGTTCAATTATATTTGGTTTAGCAATATATGTGCAGAAATTTAACAATTTTGGCTTTTAGGAGATGGTGAAATAATTATTCTACATGTTTTCTAAAAGTCAGCAGTCTTCAAATGAAATCAAAAGAGTTCTGTCACTCTGCACTAAAAAAACTAGAAAGTTTAAAAGTTCTAAGGAAGCTTTCGATTTCTTGGGGTAGAACAACCAATAAAAAAACAAACAAAACCACAAAGCATCACTGTGATGAATCTAAGCAAAATTGAGCTAAACAGAAGATAACAAAGGTTCCAGAAGATAATCATTCAATATCTTTTCTAGCACAATATTTTAGGACATTTTTCAATGAAATCTTACCTTCTCGAAAAACTGATGATGCTGACAGATGGTAAGGCTTTGCTCGCTCAATGGCTAATTTTCGCTGGACTCTAGGAAGAATTTTCCCATATTGGTCTATTATAGAATTTCGAGTCACTGATCTCTCTCGCAAACGAGGATCACGATCATTCTATAGAATATAACATAACTGGTAAAAATTTAATCTTCAAAAATGTTAGGTGCTATGTCTATTATTTACATTTAAAATATAATTATGAATACACGAGAATACCTTCCTCCTTTCTACATACCCATTCTTCCAAACCAAAGAAGTCATACACACAACCTAACTGCTTCATCAATTCTTACCCACCAATAAATTCCAAGTCTCTCCTTCCCAGCCTTGATTATTTATAACTAATAAAACCAACGATTTTCATTTACTAAGCAACATGTTCCATCACACACACCTCTGTGCATCCTCACAAAAAGATACTGTCATTTTACAATTAAGGAAACCAAGGTTCAGAGTGTGTCCAAGCACACGGAGCCAATGAGCAATTAGTCCAACCCCTAAAGTCCATGCTTTTTGCACTATTTATTTCCTACTGTTGTCCTCTACCAATTGCTATTTTCCCTGAGTGAGTAAAGTAGTTAGTCTGGCAAGACTGTGGTTAGATACCTTAACAGAATTGGCACATATAAAAGAACTGGATAAGTAACAACATCCTGTTTGTCAATTCTGCTACAGAAAGTGAGGATTTTCTAAATTTAAGATTATACAAAGCTCTTCTATAATGAAGTCATCTGTTTTCCCTATTCTCTTGTCCCCCCATAATAAAACAAGTTCAACTGTACCATAAGATTAATCTTCAGAGTCTGGTTCAGCTTCAAGGCAGGAATATAATTGGCACGCTGCAAATGGTGAACTAAAAGGAATTCATGATTCTGAACACTCGCACTGGACTGTAAAAATCTCACCAAACACTCCTAGAAAGAAAAAAATAGATTTGTAAGCTATTAACTTATCCTAAATTTCCAGATATAAGTTTACACTGACAAATCCTTACCTGCTCAGTGTCTGTGAATGGTAGCTTCAGTAAATCCTCCATTAAGCCCATCTCCTGACAGACTTCATACGTATGCTTGAGCAGCTCCTCTATATTTAACCGATTAGAATGTTGTCGCAGTAAAGTCCAGGCCTCCACCATGCACCTGAAATCAATATTTATCAAAGTTTAGTTTTAGAAAAGCTATTTAAAATGTTCAAAACAAGACATCCACCTGAAGAATCCCAAAGATACTTTGTGCATGCATCTTAGTCGTGCCTGACTCTGTGACCAACATGGACTGTAGCCTGCAAGGCTCCTCCGACCATGGTATTTCCCAGGCAAGAACACTGGAGTGAGCTGCCATTTTCTCCTCCAGGGGATCTTCCTGACCCAAGGATCAAACTATCTCCTGCACTGGTACGTGGGTTCTTTACCAGTGAGCCATCTGGGAAGCCTCAAAAGATACTATGTACATATTATTTAAAAGTACTTTAAAATTTTATTCAATACTAATCACTGTGAAGTAGTAAAGAAAATAAGGCAGCTTTAAAAACTTTATCATAGAATGTTGACTATTCCATATTATTTATTGAATATTCCACTGAAAATAAAAACCAGAATTGTTTTTGGACAGAGAATGGTTTTGAGTGTACGAGTTGTCTACTCTCATGATCACGGTAAATGGGAGCTGCAGCTCACTGTCGATGCCCAGCATCGTTAAGAGAAAATCACACTGCATACAGTTAGCTTAGGAAAAGACCAAAATTCAAACTATGGTTACTACTTCATATATGCATACTGCGTTGCACCATTTTAAAGCTGAAAAAATAAGTTGAAGCATCGTTAAGTCAGGGACCATCTGAACCCAAGAGTTCAAGAAGACAAAAATCTAATGCAATCTGGACAGAACTGAAATATTCAAGTGAGATTCTTAAGAAAGTGACACTGAGCTTGAGAAGAGTAGAAAAGAAAATGAGCAAAGACCTAGAGGCAGAAACAGCATATTGTATTTATGGGAAAGTAGAGGACTTAGCTTAGCGACTCTTCTTAGTAAGATTTTGGCTTATCTACAGCAAGATCTGATTAGAGAACTTAGGTCAAATCAGACAGTTTTAGAAACCAAGTGGGGCTGCTGAAACATCCTTCTGTGAGCAATAGGTCATTAAATGAAGCAATGTGTCTCATGATACACTGATAAGTAAAAACCAACATGAATAATAAGAATTTCTAAAAATTAACCAATAAACAAAGCCTGTGAGTCTTTATGTACTTATATAAATAACAAAATGTCTTGAAAGACACATACTAAGATTAACAATGATAAGTCTTACATGTAGAATTTTAGAAGGGCTGATAAGTGTCAAAGCAGAAGCAGGCGTAGAATAAAAAATGGCAAGTAGGTAGGAATAATTTTCTAAAAAAAAAGTCATCATTCCTAATTTCAAGTGAATAGGTAATTTTGATTTTAACAGTCCAGTGGCTAAGACTCTGCGTTTCCAGTGCAGAAGCCCAGGTTCCATTCCTGGTAAGGGAAGTAGATCCCACATGCCACAACCAAGACCAGGCACAGCACCCCCTACCAAAAGCTTTAACTATAGTTTTTATTGAAATAATCACAAAAATTGAAATAACGACTTGCAAATAAAAAACTGACACGCATAAAAAACACAGAATAAATGAACCAAGTTACAGCAATTAGTATTCATAATGAAAATGCTTCTGAGGAAATTTTAGCAGCACTGCCTCAGACTTTCTGTAGATACAAAGTTTCTTGGGGAAGCAAATCCCACTGTTGGCAGTTCAGGACCCTAAAATTTTTATTGTTTGACTAGAATATTTTACATATTCTACAAAACTTATAAAAACAATAGTGCAAATAAGTAAAACATTTAGGGGTATTACCTAAAAATCTACATCTGAAATTGCCTTGCACTCCTTTTTCTACCAGGACAGGCAAGACAGTGCGGTTGTTATAACCTGAGTATCTAAGAGAGGTAGTTTTTTCCCCAAAAATAAAAAATCTGGGAGTGTTAAAAATGAGCACACCATTTCTACAGAAAGAAAAATAGATAATGAAGATGAATGAACATCTAATCATTTATTTTAATATAAAGAAATAGATGAAGTGGGTATAATAAAATCTTGTATCTGTTAAATCTGATGTAGGATGGGTATATGGAATTTTCATCGTACTATAGTACTATTCTACTTTTGCGTATTCTGGAATCTGCTTACAAAATGCTTGAACCAAAATAAATTTCAGCTGCATCAAAAATTTAAATGATAAAACAAAAATCACAAAGTAGTAACAGAAACAGCGAGAGGATTAAATAATATTGAAATAGAAGAGACAGTCATAAAACATTGGCAATTCTAATTTCATAAAATAGCTCTTCATGAAAAGATGCATTCTACTATTATAGTGAGACTAATCACATTAATATTATCATTTTCACCAATCAACTGGATAAATGTCTAACTAAAGGGTATAACACAAAGTGAGACATACATGGAAGGTAATATGTCTTATCAAAATTAAAATTGCAAATATCCTTTCACCCAGTTGGAGAGGAAATGGCAACCCACTCCAGTATTCCTTCCTGGAGAATTCCCTGGATGGAGGAGCCTGGTGGGCTACAGTACATGGGGTCACAAAGAGTCCAACACGACTGAGTGACTAACACTTAAACTTTTTACCCAGTAATTCTACTCCCAGGATTTTACAAAATAAATTTGCACTTGTGTAAAATGGGTGGTTACTCATACATCGCAGTGTCTGAAATGGCATAAGATTAAAACCACCCAAATGTTCACTAAGCGAAGGCAGTTAAACAAATCCTGGTACATCCACATAATGAACTATCATGCAATGATTAAAATAAGGAAGCTCTTTATGTACTATCAGGAAATGAATTCCGAACTAAATAACTTTTAAAAATATGCTGCAGATGGATGACAGCATGTATTTTTTAAAGGGGGGAGGGGTGGCAATGACATACATGTGTATTTGCTCAGTATGTCCCAGAATGTCTCAGGAAAGAGGCACTAGAGATTACTAACACTGTTTGGGTACTGTGAGGAAGCTTAGGTGGCTGCAAATTTACTGTGTATCCTTTTGTAATTTTAGAAAAAGCATGTAAATATCTTACTATTCAAAAAACTTAGAACTGTATTCTTGCCTCTCTTCTCCCAGCCTATATACATACAGGCTTCCCTGGTGACTGAGATGGTAAAGAATCCACCTAGAATGCGGGAGACCTCTGTTCAATCCCTGGATTGGGAAGATCACCTGGAGAAGCAAACAGACACCCACTCCAGTATTCTGGCCTGGAGAATTCCATGGATAGAGGAGCCTGACAGGCTACAGTCCATGGGGTCGCACATATATAAAATATTACATATATGCTATATATAATATGTGTGTGTGTGTATATATAAACCACACACACATACATATACTTATTTTGCTGCAGGAGGTCTTAGTTACAGCACACAGGATCTTCATTGTGTCATGTGAGATCTTCACAGCTCACAGATTCTCTAGTTGCCGCCCAAGGGGTTAGTTGCTCTGATGCATGTGGGATCTTTACTCCCCTACCAAGGATCAAACCCATGTCCACTGCACTACAAGGCAGATTTTTTAACCACTGGACCATCACAGAAGTCCCTGGATATGTTTCAAGTTTTCCACTTTAAAGTATGATATCCACTCCCAGTGAGCAGATATACAAGGTAAGAGATTAATTTATTTATGATTTATCAAAAACTAATCTAATAACAGTAAGCATACCTGAAGGCAAAAGACTTCAGAAAGAAAAGATAGTGTATTTTTCTTAGTTTCTCCCATAGCAGGAGAAGGCATAGTTACCTCCAACTTCAAGAAACTGACGATCCATTTTAGGCCAACACTTAAACATAAATTTTAAAATAAGTAATTCTCATATGCCCACTACTCTCCTGCTCCTCATGGCAGGAAGGCACGATGCCAATAAAAGCGGTAAGAAAATCACTTCAATTGATGAAAGGCTAAAACTAGCATGCTAACAGTAAAGTTAAGAAATGTATGGGCGTTCCTGGCAACACTAGTAAGAAGACAGCCTTAGAAACACTCCTGTGACAGGCTCTAAAAATGACAGATCAAATATAAACAGTCTTTTGAAATGGATCATAGAGATCACAATGAAAAAAAAAATTCAGAAATGTAAACAAGCAACTACTGATTTCCAGTGATTAGTGTAAAAGTTAAAATATTAGGAAAAGATGAATCATAAATAAGAGAAAGTTGTTGTAGCTATGTTAACAATTACTCGTGATGATTATTCTACAATAAGAGGTTCAAGCCATTAAAAAATAAATTTTAAACTCTTATGTACCTAATACTGTATTCAAAATACAAAAAGTTAGCAGTATTACAAGGAATAGACACATACACATTAGAGGAGGCAACATGCAAACGTTTCTTTCTTATTCATTTTTTTAAGTTTATTTTTTGGTTGTGCTGCAAGGCATGCAGGATCTTATAGTTTCCCCACCAGGGATCGAAGCTCACTCCCTGTCCTGAAGTGGGCAATCTTAACCACTAAACCAACGAGAAGTCCAGCAAACGTTCCTTCAGTCAGTCCAGTTCAGTCGCTCAGTCACGTCCGACTCTGCGAACCCACGGACAGCAGCACGCCAGGCTTCCCTGTCCATCAACAACTCCTAGAGCTTGCTCAAACTCATGTCCATCAAGTAAGTAATGTCATCTAACCATCTCATCCTCTGTCGTCCACTTCTCCTGCCTTCAAACTTTCCCAGCATCAGGGTCTTTTCCAATGGGTCAGTTCTTTCCATCAGGTGGCCAAAGCACTAGAGTTTCAGTTTCAGCATCAGTCCTTCCAAAGAGTATTCAGAACTGATTTCCTTTTAGAATAGACTGGTTGGATCTCCTTGCAGTCCAAGGGACTCTCAACAGTCTTCTCCAACACCACAGTTCAAAAGCATCAATTCTTTGGCTCTCAGCTTTCTTTATAGTCCAACACTCACATTCATACATGACTACTGGAAAAACCATAGCTTTGACTAGATGGACTTTTGTCAGCAAAGTAATGTCTCTGCTTTTTAATATGCTGTCTGGGTTGGTGATAACTTTTCTTCCAAAGAACAAGGGTCTTTTTATTTCATGGCTGCAGTCACTATCTGTAGTGACTTTGGAGCCCAAGAAAATAAAGTCTGTCACTGTTTCCACTGTTTCCCCATCTATTTGCCATGAAGTGATGGGACCAGATGCCATGATCTTAGTTTCCTGAATGTTGAGCTTTAAGCCAACTTTTTCACTCTCCTCTTTCACTTTCACCAAGAGGCTCTTTAGTTCTTCTTCACTTTGTGCCATAAGGGTGGTGTCATTTGCGTATCTGAGGTTATTGATATTTCTCCCGGCAATCTTGATTCCAGCTTGTGCTTCCTCCAGCCCAGTGTTTCTCATGATGTACTCTGCATAGAAGTTAAATAAGCAGGGTGACAATATACAGCCTTGACGTACTCTTTTTCTTATTTGGAACCAGTCTGTTGTTTCATGCCCACTTCTAACTGTTGCTTCCTGACCTGCGTACGAGTTTCTCAAGAGGCAGGTCAGGTGGTCTGTATTCCCATCTCTTTCAGAATTTTCCACAGTTTATTGTGACCCACACAGTTAAAGGCTTTGGCATAGTCAATAAAGCAGAAATAGATGTTTTTCTGGAACTCTCTTGCTTTTTCCATGATCCAGCGGATGTTGGCAATTTGACCTCTGGTTCCTCTGCCTTTTTTAAAACCAGCTTGAACATCTGGAAGTTCACAGTTCACATACTGATGAAGCCTGGCTTGGAGAATTTTAAGCATTACTTTACTAGCATGTGAGATGAATGCAATATCGTGGTAGTTTGAGCCTTCTTTGGCATTGCTGTGAAAACTGACCTTTTCCAGTCCCATGGCCACTGCTGAGTTTTCCAAATTTGCTGGCATATAGAGTGCATCACTTTCACAGCATCATCTTCCAGGATTTGAAATAGCTCTACTGGAATTCCATCACCTCCACTAGCTTTGTTGTAGTGGTGCTTCCTAAGGCCCACTTGACTTCACATTCCAGGATGTCTGGCCCTAGGTGAGTGATCACACCATCGTGATTATCTGGGTCATGAAGATCTTTTTTGTACAGTTCTTCTATATATTCTTGTCACCTCTTCTTAATATCTTCTGCTTCTGTTAAGTCCATACCATTTCTGTCCTTTATCGAGCCCATCTTTACATGAAATGTTCCCTTGGTATCTCTAATTTTCTTGAAGAGATCTCTAGTCTTTCCCATTCTGTTGTTTTCCTCTATTTCTTGGCATTGATTGCTGAGGAAGGCTTTCTTATCTCTCCTTGCTATTCTTAGGAACTCTGCATTCAAATGAGTATATCTTTCCTTTTCTCCTTTGCTTTTTCACTTCTCTTCTTTTCACAGCTATCTGTAAGGCCTCCTCAGACAGCCATTTTGCCTTTTTGCATTTCTTTTTCTTGGGGATGTTCTTGCTCCCTGTCTCCTGTACAATGTCACAAACCTCCATACATAGCTCATCAGGCACTCTATCAGATCTAGTCCCTTAAATCTATTTCTCACTTCCACTGTATAATCATAAGGGATTTGATTTAGCTCATACCTGAATGCTCTAGTGGTTTTCCCCCCTTTCTTCAATTTAAGTCTGAATTTGGCAAAAAGATTTCATGCTCTGAGCCATAGGCAGCTCCCGGTCTTGTTTTTGCTGACTGTATAGAGCTTCTCCGTCTTTGGCTACAAAGAATATAATCAATCTGATTTCGGTGTTGGCCATCTGCTCCATGTGTAGATCACATTATGGAGTCACAATGCAATTAAGAGAGAAAAGAATTTTTTAAACTGTATTTGTACATTAAAGCGTCTAAATAATTAATACAGAAAGAAAAAAAATTATAATGATAATTAAAAACACTTAGAAAAAAATCATAAAAATTGTGGGATGATGCCAAAGTAATATGCAGAACATTCAGATTTACATTTTTATGTTAGTAAAGATAAAAGGTTGAAAATGAGAAACCAACTTGAGTTAAAAAGCACAGCAGAATGAAACCCACAGAAAGTGGAAAGAATAAAGATGATTATACCTATACAGAAAGGTTTTCCAGCTATATTGTACTTCTATTTTACTAAAACTGAACACGTAATGTTAAGAGCTGAAAATCTGAAACTGTTACTTTGAGGCTATCATGTACTGTGCATCATGATTACTTTTAGGTAAATCTATTTGCCATAACTGTGATGGTATGTCCATAAAGAAAGCTCATATTAACTGAAAAGCTACCAGCATGAAGGTTTCACAGAAAGAGAACGATGATCTTAATAAAGAAGAGGTGGTAGAGGATATAGGCAGGAGTTAGGTTGAAAAGTTAAATAAATGATGCAATGATGGTTAACTCAAGAAGGTTCAATATACCACCCTTTACTGGGCTTCCCTGGTGGCTCAGACCATAAAGAATCCCCCTGCAATGTGGGAGACCTAGGTTCGATCCCTGGGTTGAGAAGATCCCCTAGAGAAGGGAACGGCTATCCACTCCAGTACTCTTGCGTGGAGAATTCCACAGACAGAGGAGCCTGCCAAGCTACAGTCCATGGGGTCTCAAAGAGTCAGACACAACTGGGCCACTTTTACTTTCACCACCATTTACTAATGACTTACTACTTGCAACTGCAATAGTGCTTATGCCATTTAACTAAACCTCAAAATGTTGCAAAGCAGTCATTATTAACCCAGGAGGGAACCTGGGCTCAGAAAGGATAATTTAACTGCTTCTGATCATATTTCAGAATGTAGCAGAATTCAGGTATAAATTCAGATCTATCTGAGTCCAAAGACTGTCAACTGTTACAATCAGTAACTATTCCAATATTGTCATTTTAAAATGTAGATTAATATAAATTCACACAACAGCTAGAAAACTGAACACCACCTCAGTAATTATTTTAAAAATTTATTGAATTTGAAAACATGTTATCTCACAAATGGCATTCTGAGGGGCCCTTTGTTTTAACTTCTGCACTTACTGTAAAAGACACTTAATGATGCTATTTTTCTAGAGACTAGATAACCAAGGCTTTACTGTACTTGAGAAATACAGTTTTGAAATTACATTATATAAAGGTTGCATTATTATAAACATTATCAAGTACTAGAACTCTTTAACCCATTTACTAAGCATTTATGTTCTTTAGCTTCTTTAACTTTTTGTTCTTATATTCATTCCTGATTTGTTCAGCTGAGCCAAATACTTTAAGTAGTTTAGCAGCTCATTACTTTTGAGGACATTGTAAGTTTCAATGTCTAACAAGTCTATTATTAAATTGCAGATCTGTCTGAAATGTAAAGATCCAATCCTCTCTCCTCAAAGCTGTATGGTTCATAAATGACAATTTGGGGTGAGAAATGGCCAATTTTTAAATATATAAAGAAAATATAAAATGAGTCAACCAATAAGATTCAACAAAAAACCAGTATGAATTAAATAAAAATAGTTACAATCTAAGAAGTTCCAGTCCCAAACAAGTTTCCCAACTACCTGGGTATTAAGAAAACCCAATAACCAGACCACTGTATTCCCAATCATGCCACTTAATTGTCAGTTAGCATATACATGACAAACATAATTATTAGAGCAGCTGTGTATTGCTATAATGCAACAGCAAAGTTAAAGAACTGCAATACCCAAGCAATCAAGACTAACAAGAATATCAGAGTACCGTCACTGGAATATACCGTCAAAGAATATAATTTATTAACTCAGCATAAACTTCATTCTTTCTCTATTTCTGGCTGCTTCTCGGCATAATCAAACCTCAACTGTGCAAGGAGAAAACTGTCAATACTGCCAGGTAGAAACCAACATAATTTTTAAACCTCAGTCTGATTTCCCCTTTTACTCATTACTTCTTTTATTCATCTCATTCTAGGTAAAAGGTGCTTTACATTCTTCTCAATGATGAAAGATGAAGAACATAAGAATACTGTGCAATGCAACCAAGTCAAAATATATATTGCTCTATTTCACCAGTTCCATTTTATTAATACATGGCCAAGAGTTGAACTGTACTTTCGAAACAGGTACTCACCTATTAAAAAGCAGAACAGTGAGGTGAAGGATAACATCTCTGCCACTGGACACTGTTGGCTTCATCGTCTGAATGTACCTGAGGGCCTGTCTGTGCTCGCCCTGACTCATGAAGGCTTCAATCATCTTTGAATGTTGCCATGACACAGGTTTTGCAGTAGCTGGGTGAAACAGCAGATCCAAACCACTCTGCAAAAATGACAGTGAAAACTGGTGAATTAAATATAACGCTTTGCACTTTGAAAAAAAAAGGGCAATATACTAAACCTACGCAAATTAAACTAAAACCAGTTTAAATATATCTGAAAATATCTACTTTACTATATATTTTATTTTAAATAAAAGCCTTATCAAAAGCCTCATACTTTTGAGATCTTGTCAAGTGAGTATATAAAATCTTTCCATCACCAATTTCATACATCAATGTCAAATTCTGGCTTCTCTGGTTCACCCAACACACCAAATATATCTGTAACATAAAAATCACTATATTTGCACTACTGGTAATTGTTTGTATGTTTCCTTCTTTAGACAATAAGGCTCTTGGGGTTCTAAACTATTTTATCTTTGTATATTCTTGTTGCCTGAAATGGTGCTTGGTGAAGGTACTGATTAAACTAAATCCTTAAAATACCTCCGAAAGTAGACTATGTCATATCTTTAATATTAAATGTATTTTTCCTAAAATTCTAATAGTTTACAAAAGCTTAACATTCTAAATGAACTATACAGACTTACCTCATAGTCATTATGATCTATCAGCCAAAATCCTTGAATAAGTTTAACCTGGCCCCAAGAAATGGCAAAGGCAGTTGGAAATGATTCAATGGAAGTATCCGTTTTGTTTGGAAAGGAATACATAATATCAAGTAGCAAATAAATAGTCTTTAAAAAAAAGAGGATTAAGGACAATAAACAAAAAGAAAAACTCCTACATATATATCTGCAATAGGTAACAATAGAAGATATCAGAAAAAAGGCTTAAGACAGTTTTATTAAATGTCAGTAGCGCCAACCCCACAAACTTTATTCATTCTGTATTAAGTACCACCACAAAGGTACATTGTCCCCTGGAGGAAGAAATGGCAATCCACTCCAGTATTCTTGCCTAGAGAATCCCCACGGACAGAGGAGCCTGGTGGGCTACAGTGCATGGAGTCACACGTGACTGCAGCGACTTAGCACACAGGCACCACAAGAAGATGAACTAAAGCATACTTTCTTCACTGAAGTTAGCAGATTAACAAACTTAAGAAGCAAAGCCACAGATGAAATTCCAGTTATCCAACAAACCCTGGCAGTTTAAGCAAACACACTATTTATTTCATAAATTATGAATAAAACTATGCATTTTGACTAAGAAATAGACATTAGTACAAAAATCCTATTTAAGAGACCACAAGGCCTACCTAGGTAATTTAAGCTAATGCATTAATTAATGCATTCCCATCCAGCACATAAAATCTCATAGAGAATAACCACTTGCTAGCAATGTTCTAGAGCTGTCTTTAACTTCGGGAATGTCTTGGACACATTTGAGTCTGATGAAAGCCAAGAACTGTAACTCTAGAAAAATAAACATTTTGCACAGTTTCAAGGTTAACGGAAGACCATCTGAATCCAACCAACAGGTCCTGAATTAAGAATCTTTCCTTTAAAACAAATTCAAATGCGAAATTGAGATTGGATTAGATGCATAAGGGTCCCATTACTCTGACATTGTATGATTTTGGTAATATGTGCATTACTTGATAAAATTTTAAAGGATACAACAGAATGCTTGCTTGCTTCAGTAATGTTGTCTAGTAGGTATATGTCAAGTAACGCCTATTAAAAAAAATTTAGTGCATTTTACATATTCATTCATTTATGTCCCTTGTTTTTCCCAAGCCCATGCCAGGTATGAAAACTCCAATTAAGCATTCCTCCCTCTCCCAGCCCAACTTTTGAGACTAAATGATATCATGTTTTGCAAACCTACATGTAGACTAGTAGGAGGGTATTTTCCTGTGCCTCCTTCATCCCGTTTCCACAACTTCTCTACTCGATCTCCTAACTGAGAAATCATTCCATCAATCATCAAGCAATCAGGGTTCCACTTCCCTCTGCAATAAGGGCAACATTAAGGATGTTGAGCATTAGTGCTAATTATTATTATCAAAACAACCAGCACCAAACTCTTAAAAGTAATGATCTCAACTATCAAAGGCAGAAGAAATTTGAGGACAGGATCCCATCATGAGAAATCCGGACATCAAGTAAAGTTAGCCAGATAAACCCTGAAGAAGCCTCAAGTTTGGTTATTAGCCAAGTCAATTAGTGAAGGTCAGGTTCCAGAGGAGAAAGTGGTCTAGTCAGCAAAATGCTGTTTACTTTTTACCACCTTGAGCAAACTACCAAAGAGCATGACATCTCAGTATAGACAAAGTAAATACTGTAGTTCAAAGTCAAGAAGTTTCACTTTCAGTTTTATCACCTGGACTAGTTTTTAAACCTCATTAATCCCCTCCTAATATATATTATTGAGCACATACAGGCGATAAGCAGATACTGACCTTGTCTGTTTCCTCATCTAATATTAGTAACAAAAATAGCAGTTACTAGCTATTGGATGAAATTTTCTTGAATAAGTCATTGAAAGAAGTATCTTGCATATATTTTATTTCATCTTTATATTTACTTTATATTGACTTTATAATTTGTGACAAATAGGATTAGAAAGTTTATCTAACCTGCTCAAGGACATACACTTAGGAAATAACTGATCTAGAAATTTTAAATATACCTTATAAATTTCCCAAGTCTATGCTCACTATCCTAGACTAGTTATTAGTTATTCTAGTCTAATCCTAGATTATATTCTGGATCCTCTAACTATGCATAACTTTATACAGGTTTCCAAGTGATTCTGACAACAAACCTGAAATCAGGGTTTGGGAATAATTGCTCTAAATGTTATAATCCACTCCACAATTCTGTCATTCCAACTTGAGGAAGAAGGCTATTTATAATTCCAAGGTAGAGTCATGGCTGTAAAACATTACTCTTTTTTTCTTTTATTACTTTTACATCTTTATTTCAAAGGACCCAACCACATATGTATTTAAGGGGAAAGGGGAGTTTATATTTAAAGAAAACAGAGATAAAGGCAATAAAGAAAAAAATGGATGAAGTGCTGAAATGCAAATGTTAATACAAAGAATGTAAAATAACTAACATGATATTTTCAGCTTTAATTACAGTTGCTTCAAGTCTTCTTCTGAATAAGAATACTCAGGAAAAATATATACTTAAATTATAGAATCTCCTCCAATAAATCAATCATGTGGTAAACAGATTTAGGAAATAATAAATAGCTATATTCAAATTCTAAAATAAAGATGTAAATAGTAGGTCAAGGCAAACACTACAACTAAAATAGTAATGCTGGTTACAAATTCATATACTTTACTGAGAATTCCACCCCTTTAATCTTTTTTTTGTAACATAACGAATTCTACTCTGAGAAAGCTTTGATTGCTCATACAAGTAACTTCTAAATGGTTTTGAAGGCTCTGGATGCACTGTACCTTGATGAGCGCTCACACCTCTGCCGACGACTGGTGTAGTAACTCTGAATTACGGGGTAGTTGTAGCAGAACCTTGACAACTGCACGGTGTCATCTAGATGTTTCATAAGAGTTAGAAAAAAGCTAGTAATATTTCCAAAACACTTGCCATAAACTTACATAATTGATATTTTACTACAATTTTATGATGTTCTTTAAATTGCAGGCTTCTTAAAATAATAAAAGAACACTGCACACCACTTTATTAACAGATGCATAAATGAGAAAACTGAGTGTCTCAAGAAAGTCTTGTAACAACAGGATGCCAGTTAAAGACCCTGGAAAAACTATTTCAGAAAATTATTTTACTCCCTTAGGCACAAATGATAATCTAAAAGTAAGCAAATTCACTATCTGTTCAAGGAAAAATCTAAGAGAATTATGAAAGAATAAGATCAACAGTAATTATGCACAGTGGCAGATACACTTCTAAGTCTGTGAATCCTGGAAATACAAGAAGTTGGAGGCTTTTGTTCTACACAAATGTAGTAAAAGTCAAATTCTCTAATTCCTGGTATTAGCATGAATTACTAGATTAAATGGGGTAAGTAATTGATGGCAAAAAGTACTGGTGAATGACCATATTAATAGAACCTTGAAGAGAAAAAGATGGACAAATTAGATTTCAAACTCATACTTCTATGGATCTAAATTATAGCTGGTGACATCACTGAACTCATCTTCAGAAGCCATGTTTGGTCAAATGTTCTTTTTTTTAACCCAGCAAACATGCATGCAACACCTGTCTATCAGGCGTAGGTGAAGCACTGACGGCACAAAGAGAATGCAAGGACAGAAGGCAAGGATGAAAGAAAACACAAGAGAGCGGCAGAAGAAAGGAAACCCCAACAACAGGACAACACAATTATGAACATTTAAGAAGAGTTTCCATTAATATTCATAGGCTAAGGAAATATTTTACCTAAGCCCTCTGGTAAAAGGCCAGAATGAGAGAACCAAAGAACCACTTGTGCATATTGACAGATGAGCTGGGTGACCATATACTTATTGCTTAAATCCGTAAGACCTGTGAAGAGTTGAAATCAGTTGTTTAGTTTTCAATTTATCAACAACAAATGAAAAATCTAGGCACTCTATAGTTTTCAAAAACAGTAACTACTTGGTGATTTTAAACAATATGCATGTATTTTTAAACAAATTTAGCTTGAACAAATAATCTCCAAACTGCTAAACTAACTCAATGACTAAAACAGACATTTTAAGTAAATATGCTTCCATATTAGCTATACTCCCATTTAGCTAATTTCAATAATCAGATTTATACATTAAAACAAACAAGTACAGTATCATTAATACAGGCTGTTCAAACCAGGCCTTTATATGAAACTGGCTATTTTGTTTCAATGGAAAACCAGAGGAGAAAAATGATGAAGACCAACTCTATGCATAAAAACTTATATATAAAATCTGAAGTTCTACCGCTAATACACTGCCTTAACAATCCTTAAATCCCCAATTTCCCAACCTTATTTAATCATGAACTCATGGTTCATCTGATAACATCTGTAGCTTTTCATTTGGAAAAAAAATAATCTAGCATTTGAGAAATAATGGCCTGTTTGCCCAATAATCCATCTAACGCATAGGAAATGTATTCTGTCCCAAAGTCAAGAAGCAAAAGTCAATGAAACATTCATTTACGTAAGACAAGGAGCACACCTCTCTCAGTGATGTCGTGGGCCTCAGTTGCAAAACAGCTTAAGACTGTACTCAGATTGCTAAGAAGTAAATGGCACTGCTGGAGAGACTGTATAGTTTGTGGATCGATGAAACGACATGAACCATCAAATAACGGTGTACCTTTCAGGAAAAAAAGACAAGATTTGACACACTAAATCTTGACTTAATTAAAATAATAAATGCAAAATATCTCAAATTCGTTTAATCATAGAATTATTCTATACATTATCAGATTTAAAAAGACAAGCTTCAAATGACAAATATCCTCAAGGAATATAGAAAGGACAGCTTCAAATTCTATTTTTAAAAAAAGCAGAATGAGGTGAGCAGACAAAAGTGATAAAGATTCAACTTCAGATTTACTAAAAATCAGTACTATGTTGCTGTGTGATTATTATTTTATAAGAACTCTTTCTTCCACCTCTAGTCTTTGAAAAAGTGAGACACTGAAATTAAGATCCAGAGACTTAATACAATATAACTGTATGCTTGCTATAACGTATTGTAGACTTGGCTGTCCTCTCATTTCAAGCTTAAGGCTGAGTTCACAAATGCATTTTTGGACACAATTTAGTGACTAAACAACAACAAAAACACTATACAGAACCCTATATCCTATCAAATTTTGTAGGTTTAAAAAAATCCTCTGCTAAGAATAACTTTTTTTAAGGTCCAATTTGTTCGCTCATCAAGACATAACAGTAATAACAAATGCACATATACTTCTAAATAAACTTAAAATTTACTTTCATGCACAGGGCAATTATATACTACCTTTAATGTTTTTGCACTAGTTGGACAAAATGGGTTTTTAATATTCACAGAATATTTTAAAACTCAAAGTGTACAACAGACTAATACATAACTTGACATGACTCATGACATGTTAGTAGAAGACAAGAGGTGATTTGAGTTTTTGCCGTACTATTCCGCTTCTTTATACTCCTAAGTATTTTAAATAGAAAATGAATAAAGCTCAGAGGTTAACTGGCATATTCTCTTTACTCCATCATCAGCATATCTTATAAATTAAATGCCTAACCTTAAAAGATATAATTCTGAAATTTGTTACTGTGAACATGCCTAACATGTTGCCAATTTAAACAATCTGCTGCAAAATCTTGACCAAAAAATAATTTTTTCACTCTAATATAAAACGAAATAGTTTCTGGGACTTCTTCCAAGAGCCTGCAACTTCAAAATAATTAAAAATTTATTGTTATGTCCTCAAAACATAAACCAAGACTAGTTTTTTTTTTAATATATAATACTTACATAGTCTGTCAAACTCCTCTTTTGTGAGAACCACTTTATTCCATGTCCATTCAAGAACAAAGCGTAAATTAGCAGCAGAATTTGGTTGTTCTTATTTGTAAATATGAAGGGAAAAATGAAGAATAGTTACTAATTACAAAAAAAAAATAGAAACTTTTCAGTGAAGAAACCTGACAAAAACCACCCTAACCAAGTGAGCAACGTTAACATCAATACTGATGGAGACAAACTGGTTGCATCTGTGCTCAGGGTATCACATGAGGGAGCACGTCCATTTACGTGATGCTGCTATGAAAAATGTAAAATCTAAAACTAATCATGAGGAAATATCAGCAAACACAACCTGAGAGCAGGCTACAGAATCGTAGGCCCATATTCCTTCAAAATGTCAATTTCTTCAAAGACAAATGCTTAAGAATTACACACTATTATGAGCGAGTAAAACAACATGAACACTAAATATAGAAGATATTCTGGACGGGATTCTGAATTCCCTCTCCCTAAAAATGTTACAAAGGACATTACTGGGGCAATTAGTGATACTCCAAATAGAATCTACAGATTAGATAATAGCATGTACCAATATTAATTTTCCCATTTTCTAACTCCAAAGTGCTTTGTTAAGTGAATGTCCTTGTTCTTAGAAGGAAACATATTGAAATATTTTGAGTAAAGAAGCATGATGCCTTCAACTTATCAAATGGTCAGAATAAAAACAGCACGTGTGTGTGAAGTGTGTGTTTGTAAAGAGAGTAATACATACAGCTTGAATCCCCAGAGAACTTTTCCGAGTGAAGAAGAGTCAACCCTAAAAGGTTACATACTGTCGGATTCCATTTATGGACACTTTTGAAATGACAAAATTATAGAAACAGACAATAAATGAATGGGTGCTGGGCATTATGGGGTGGGGGCTAACGGTGGTAAGCATGGCTATCAAAGAGTGAGAAGAGAAGTCCTGCATGTGATATAATACTAGAGACGTGCTACATCTCATCATTCATGGGGGATAAGGGTACACTGTGAATGTCTTATAATCGCATGTGAACCAGAATTATCTCAAAATACAGTTAACTTAACCCCCCCCCAAGAGTAAATTGACAGTTTTAAAACTACAATGCATTTTCAATTGTTAAAAATCATAATCTTACCTTCTGTTATCCATCTTTTGATACACCCTGTCAAAAGTCCCAGAGAACTTGTCTGGATTGCTGCTGACAATATAGCTTCTAACTGTTCTTCCTAAACCATGTTTTAAAAAAAGAAAAGAAAGGATATGTGATCAGAGACAGAGGTATCAAGTTCTAGCTCACAACACAAAATTTTGAAGGATTAAAAATCATTATGATTCTCCAGGATGGCTATACACAAAAAAACAACAAGCACTGGTGATGGTGTAGAAACTCCTCACACACTGCTAGTGGGAATGTTAAAATGAGACAGCCACTTTGGAAAACAGTCTGTAGTTTCTCAAAATCTTAACTATAAAGTGATCATATGACCCAGTGGTTTCACACTTAGGTATACACCCAACAGAACTGAAAAACAAACATCCACACAGAAACGGTATATGAAGCATTATTTCTAAAGCCAAAAATGAAAACAACCAAAATGCCCTGAAACTGAAGAATGGATAAATAAAATGTGGTATATCATACAGTGGAATATTACATAGCCATAAAACGGGGTAAAGTTCTGATATGTGCTCCAACATGGATAAATCTTGAAAATATTGTTCTAAGTCAAAGTCAGTCAGTCACCAAAGGCCATATATTATTTGATTCTATTTATATAAAATGTCAATGGCAACCCATTCCAGTATTCTTGCCTGGAGAATCTCATGGACAGAGAGGAGCCTGGCAGGCTACAGTCCATGGGGTTGCAAAGAGTCGGACACAACTGAAGTGACTCATACACACACACACAATATGTCTAGAGCAAATACAGCTACAAAGACAGAGTAGATTAGTGGTCACCAAAGACTGGAAGAAAGGAGGAAAAGGAATTGACTGGTTTTGGGGTTTGGAGGGAGGTGATAAAAACATTCTGAAATTGAAATGTTGTGATAGTTGCACAACTCTATACTAAAAACCACTGAACTGAACTATAGGAATTAAATCTCAACAAAGTTTTTGTTTATACTTTGTTTATACTTAAGAATCTATGTAAATTTTATTCATTACAACAAATTTTTTTTAAAAAGGAATCACAGGAATAAATAGATGAGTTAAACAGAAATAGAGAGAGCTATAATATTATAAAGGTACCCCAAAACTATAGCATGATTCTAAATGGAAATTCAATAGAACAATTTACATTAAAATCAAGGACAAAACAAGGATGTCTGGTAGTGGCATTATTTTTCTATAATTTGTAGAGGTTCCACCAAATGGTGTAAGAAAATAAAGTAATAAACTGTGGGGAGGGGTGTAGAAAGCCTACATTTGCTGATGATTACTTGCCTTGAAAATCTAAGAGATTCTAATCTAGCCAAGTATTAACAGCATCAAATGAATATACAAAACCCAACTCTATTTCTGAATGAATATGGGGAAAATTGTCTACTCATAAAAAATACCATAAAACATTTAGGGATAAAAACAGAAACTCACTAGAAAATAACCATTAACTCTTATGACAGATGTAAAAATAAACCCTAAATAAATGGAAAGATACAAATGCCAACTCTCCCCCAAATTAACATGTGAATAAAATGCTCAAAAGGATTCCAACAGGAATACTGGATAAAACCACCTTATAATTAAAAGAGTACGTGCCAATGAATTTCCAAAAATTACAGATTAAAAAACGAGGCTGCATTTTCAAATATCAAAGCAATATATTAAAATGGTATACAAATAGATAACTAGATTTATGAGAGAAGATAAAAACCCGGAAATAGAAGCCAGTTGATACGGACATATAATATCAGATAAAGGCAATATTTCAGTAGCATGAGAAAAAGATATTTTGGGTCCTGTTTCACAAATGATATAACACAGCTAGACTAATTTATTTGACACACAGAAAATGAGTTAGAGTCTTAAAGAAACATTTAGGTATTAAATTTTAAGCCTGAGTCAGAGCTATAAAATGCATTTGACTATAAAAACATTGTTTTGAATGTGGTAAGAGATATCATGAAACAGTGAAGAGCAAACAAAAGGGGTACTCTGTAAGATTTATGACAGGATAAATATCTACGTATTTTATAAACAGTTTCCATAAACAACCCAATTAGAGAAAAAGTAAAGCCTATCAATATGAAATTCACAGAAAAAACCCTGATAACAAATATATATATGCTATCATTTTTTTATTGCATATGGTGGGATAAAGAGATACAGGAAAGTATACATATCAAAAAGTCCATATACAATCCATACAACTAACAACTAATTACCAACTGGACACTGATGAAACTGGTCCAAGTCTAGATTGAGAATATTTCACAGAAGCCCTGTCTCCTCCTACCTAATCAAAATAAATTTCCATTCACTCCTCCCATCCTCTATGGTAACCACTCTAACATTTTGAAGGAATCTCTTCCTCGCTTTTTTTCCTTCATCTCTACATATCCATTACTAACCAATTCAGCTCAATTTGGACTATTTTAGGAATAAAGGTTTTAAAAGGATACATGAAAAAAGTCAACAAAATGCCAATATTTGCATGCCTCCACATACTTTAGTCTATTTTCTAAACTGAAATTATTCAAGTTTTATCTATATAAGGGAAGGGAAAGGGAAAGTCGCTCAGTCATGTCCGACTCTTTGCGACCCCATGGACTGTAGCCTACCAGGCTTCTCAGTCCATGGGATTTTCCAGGCAAGAGTACTGGAGTGGGGTGCCATTGCCTTCTCCAGGGTTTATCTACATAAGTGGAAAGAAACCAAGGGGACGGATTACCAGATTCAAAATAATCACAAAAAGATATTAAATGCTATTTGACTAACATGGCTGAATGGTTGAATTACAGCTAATTTTTGCTCACTTTTTCTTATTTATTTGTATTTGGCTACGGGGTTCTCCGCTGCTGCGTGGGTTTTCCTCTAACTGCCACGGGTGGGGCTGCTCGCTGGTTGCGGTGCTTGGGCTTCTCGTTGCAGAGTATGGGCTCTGGGGTGCACGGACCCCGGCAGCTGTGGCACGCGGGCTCCGCAGTCGCAGCTCCCGGGCTCTAGAGGGCAGGCTTCAGTAGTTGCGGACCACAGGCTTAGCTGCTCCATGGCATGTGGGATCTTCCTGGGCCAGGGGTCAAACACATCTCCTGCACTGGCAGGTGGATTCTTATCCACTGCACCACCAGAGTAACCTCTCACTTTTTCTTTTTAAAACTAGATATCATTGCATTTAACTAAGTTTCATGATATAGAATAGGGGGGATCAGTATTAATTCTCTAAAATAAAAAAAATTAGACGGAGACTTAAAGTGCTCCTTAAGGATGATGAACACTAATACTAATTTGGAGCCTGTGGCAGGAAAGGATAATTTCCTGACCAAAGGGTCCTATGAGCAAGGGCCACCAAGACAAAATTTACCTAAGGTTTTTTAATGAACCCAATTCAGAGCTCTGTTTATGTAGAAGACAGTTTATAATCTGTTACTGACTCACTTAACATATGAAAAGAAAAGAACCATCAAACATTTAAGTATAGCCACCAGATCAAAAGGCCTCCCTGGCAGCTCAGATGGTAAATAATCTGCCTGCAATACAAGAGATGTACGTTCAGACCCTGGGTTAGGAAGGTCCCCTGGAGTAGGAAATGGCAACCCACTCCAATACCCTTGCCTGGAGAATCCCATGGGCAGAGGAGCGTGGCGGGCTATAGTCCATAGGGTCGCAAAGAATCAGATATGACTGAGCAACTAAGTAACAACCAGATCAAAAAGACTAAGCTAATAAAAAATAACTCCAGATAAAACAGGCATAATATAGGGAACTAAATAAAACCTGAAACATAGAGCTAAAAGATATTTCATCCATAAAATAGAACAGAATACTACCAAAAAAGAATGATCAATGAGTAAGAGCGTGTAGAAATTTTAGAATGGGGCTAAATTTTTTTAATCTAAAAAAAAGAAAATTAGATGAAAACATCTCCCAGAAACCAAAATCAAGAGGCAAACGATACACAGTTGGAAAGCAAAGCTAACATAAGACCAACTAAGGATAGTGAATATTTGTCTAAAGGAGTTCTACAAAGAGCAAAACCAAACTGAAATGTTGATATCCAGTCAGTTCCTCATCAACTGCAGACAGGAAACATTTAGGGGTGGGGGAGATTACAGAAAGTTCAAAAAAAACAAAACTTGAATTTGAGGTGTGCCAGCAACTATTGACATGCCATGTATGTTGTATTAAGTACTTTAATCTGGAGATGATTTAAAGTACATAGGTGGGTGTGCACAGGTTATATGCAAATACCATGCCTTATTATATAAGTTAATTGCTGCTGCTGCTAAATCACTTCAGTCATGTCCGACTCTGTGAGACCCCGTACACGGCAGAGCACCAGGCTCCCTGGTCCCTGGGATTCTCCAGGCAAGAACACTGGAGTGGGTTGACATTTCCTTCTCCAATGCATAAAAGTGAAAAGGGAAAGTGAGGTTGCTCAGTCATGTCTGACCCTCAGCAACCCCATGGACTGCAGCCTTCCAGGCTCCTCCGTCCATGGGATTTTGTAGGCAAGAGTATTAGAGTGGGGCGCCATTGCCTTCTCTGATAAATTAACTGAACATCCTTCAATTTTGGTATCTATGGGCGTCCAGGAAACCAATTCCTCATGGGTACCGAGGGTTGACTGAACATGACTACATGGTCAATATTTGCTCAGTACAGTAATACAAAAGGGAGGAGGGAAGAAAGGAAAAGAAAAATCCCGATAATAGATTGACTATTTCTCTTATTTTCATGACATTAGGTATTAGAGTCCAACTGTAGGTGTTAAACCGTCAGCAGCAATATTCACAATTCATCTGATATTTAAAAGGCTCCTTCCCTAACAATTCATTACACTACATATCTGCAATTATTTAAATAACTTAATTCAAACATTATTTGAGGAGAAAGAGTTACTAAAACATTTTCTCTTTCTCCAAGGAAAAATGACCCAGGGTTTGTTTACTTTCAGCAAATACCAAGTTAAAATGTTGAATTACAAGTTGTCACTAGACAACACTGTTTTAAAATGTCTCCTGACTGGTAAAATGTATTGTGACTCTAAAACCTGTGTGGATTTTACAATATTTTTATTTATGTATCCATTGGGAAATTACGCTTGGCTTCCATGACTAAGTCTGACTCCCGTAACTCTCTTGTGTTTTGCAGAAACCTGCGATCTTCACTAACAGGCTTTCATAAGAGCAGTTTTTATAGAGCAGTGGTTCTCAAACCATCAGAAATCACATCAAGGGCTTATTAAAACAACTATGACTTCTACTCATGACATGCCTGATGCATCCATGATGTTTCCTAGCCTATAGTTCAGTCTCACTCAGTCATGTCCAACTCTTTGTGACCCCATGGGCTCACAGCACGCCAGGCTTCCCTGTCCATCACCAACTCCCAGAGCTTGCTCAAACTCAAGTCCATGGAGTCGGTGATGCCATCCAACCATCTCACCCTCTGTCGTCCCCTTCTCCCACCTTCAATCCTTCCCAGCATCAGGATCTTTTCTAATGAGTCAGTTCTTCCCATCAGGTGGCCTAAGTATTAGAGCTTCAGCTTCAGCATCAGTTCTTCTAACGAATATTCAGGACTGATTTCCTTTAGGATTGACTGGTTGGATCTCCTTGCAGTTCAAGGGACTCTCAAGAGTCTTTTCCAACACCACAGTTCAAAAGCATCAATTCTTCGGCGCTCAGCTTTCTTTATAGTCCAACTCTCACACCCATACATGGCTACTAGAAAAACCATACCTTTGACTAGATGGACCTTTGTCAGTAAAATAATGTCTTTGCTTTTTCATATGCTGTCTACACTGGTCATAGCTTTTCTTCCAAGGAGCAAGAGCCTTTTAAATTCATGGCTGTAGTCGCCATCTGCAGTGATTTTGGAGCCCAAGGAAATAAAGGCTCTCACTGTTTTGTTTCCCCATCTATTTGCCATGAAGTGATCGGACCAGATGCCATGATCTTCGTTTTTTGAATGTTGAGTTTAAAGTCAGCTTTTTTTTCACTAGCCTATAGACCTGGTGTCAAGTTATACCTATGGGATCCTGCAGGTATGAATTTTAAGCCAAATCCAAGAACCACAGCTACTGACATGCAAAGCTGGCGTTACACTACTTAACTTTTTAAGAAATTATCTAATAGATTTTTGTTGTAATAGAGAGCTAATGACATGATCCAAAAGAAACAACAAGAGTTTAAAATCTCTCACCTGACTTAAACTGGAAGGTTGAATATCAACAAGTCTTGGTGAGAGAAGGCCAGCCACAAGACATCGATTATAACCATCAGGAATGACTTCATTGAGAGATGGTCCTGATTTCTTTAAAAAAGTCAAAGTCTATAACAGATTGATTAATAAGATATCAGTCACTAATCAACTCAAATAATCAAATTTAAGAATAACTAATAAACCCATTACCCTACTTTACACTTAACAGTATGAAGAAAACTAAAAGGCCCTGAATGAAAATTGTTGAAGACTACATTTCTGCACTTCTTGCAAGGAAAAGAGCTTATAAGTTCTTGAAGTAACCAGTGTTTGTCAGTCACAAATACTACTACTGATAATGGTATTTTAAACTGCTTATATATAAGGTAACCCTGTTATCTTCTATAAAGCTGATAGACTTGGTAACAGATCTTAACAAACTTAATACACACAAAAGAAAAAGTCTGCAGTTTATTCTTCTTGGTCTAATGCGAAAGAGACCTGATATGAAGTATAAATATGACATTCATCCATATCTAGCTGATTATCATTTTAAGGATATGCCACTTCATAGTTTCCTGGAAAAGCGTTTTCAACATAGAGTCTTAACCCACTCTGAGCCGGTCACTGTGCCACTGTGCTAGGAACCTTTTTTGCATTACTTCATTTACCCATAAGCTTTTTAAGAAAGAAGAGAATTAAGAAGATGGACTAAAGTAAGGTACTGACTTACTTTTGCTTGGGATTCAGGAGCTAACATCCATATAAAGCTGCTATAAATACCCTAGTACCTCTTCCTAGAAAGTTGCCGTCAATAGTTGATGCTACTAGCCACTATCTCATATACCTAGCAGAAGCTACCTTTTAAGATGAAAGAGTAGTTTATATAAATAACACTAAAGTTTAAATCCATGGTCTGACTTCAGCTCAAGAAGAAACACTCTGTCCAAATCGTTATTTCTTACTCACCTCCTTCTGAAAGCCAGTACAAGTTATATGAACAACTCCTGAGTTTAACAAACAAGTGGCATCTAAAAAAAATAGATTTAAAAATATCCACTTACATGTTATATTTGGCATGGTATTAGTTCAACAAAATTTATCCTAAGAACAGATTACTAGGCAAGGCATGGTATTACTACATACAATAAATTTTAAAATAATCTGTCCCTGTATTTCTATCCTAACAAGACACCAAACCTTATCACAAGTTCACTTAATATGAAATAGTTAATGTTTTACAGCAAATTCAAATATTGATCATTTTTCTATAAAACATAAAATCATTAAATTTCTCGTGTACATATATTAAGTTAACATAGTAACTTATCCATACATGTTAACTAATAATGAGAAATGAACGATAATACACTACATACATACTCTTACATGTCATTTTTCTCAAAAAGTAATGTTAAATAAATACATACCAAAATTGTAAGTACTTGGGTTAAAAAACTGCTCAGGAGGTGGATATGAGGGAGGAACTCCCCGAGTTAAACTTCTCTCATGTACTAATATATCCAAGATGTGATGTGGAGAAGTCCTACTTACAACAGCATCCAGTGACCACAATGCAAAATAAGAGCAATTATGCAGATATTCTCCTGATCTGAAAGAAATTTTACACAATTATTAAGTCAATAAACTACTACCCATAAAAATTCCTATAAATATAAATACATACATAGAGAAATCATACCTTAACGAATCTGGCATTTGTGCATGGTACCAACGATTTATGTCGAAAAGCCCCAAATATATAGAAGGCTTTCCCTGTCCATATATATTCACCTGCCAGGTAAAGACTGAAACACTGGTGTCAGGAGACAGAGCTAAAAGAGACAATTTTTAAAAACAGAATAAATAATCTCAAAATAAATACAACAAATATAATTAGGACGATTTTCCCATAAATTAAGACGTTTAACTCATATGTGATTTGTTAAAACACATTTCTATCATTTATTCTGTAACAAGAGGTTCATTCACTTCTATCTTGACTGTTTTTCTATTTCAAGAAGACCTTATTAAAATGTATTCATCTGAAAAACAGTAACTTTGGCTTGTTTTCAGTTAACAGTTTGGCAACTTCAAGATGCTGTAAGGAGAAAGTAGAAAATGATTTGAATGAAAGTTCTCCCACAAATAAATCATTGTTAGTACCAGAGACTATGTGTGTGCGTGTGTGTGTGCACACAGACGTGTGCAAGCTCAGTCATGTCTGACTCTTGAAACCATGTGGACTGTAGCCTGCCAGGCTCCTCTGTCCATGGGATTTCCCAGGCAAGAATACTGGAGTGAGTTGCCATTTCCTCCTCCAGGGGATCATCCCGACCCACATCTCTTGCTTTGGCAGGGGGATTCTTTACCTCTGAGTCACCCAGGAAGCCCAGAGACTATCAATACTTAAAATGGATGCCTTTGGGCTTTAGGGCTTAATTCCGTAGAATTCTAGCTGAGAAGGACTGATCCAGCTATATGCTAAGGCAGTGGTGGTAAGGGAGAGAAACAGGTACCCAAATGGTACGTGGAATGGAAAGATAGGAACAAAGATGAGAGACCAACAGAAGGAAAAAGGGAAGTAAAAATCCAAGACATAACTAATAGGAAATATAAAAAAGATATGAGTGGGGAGTAAGAGACAGAGTTACATAAATTCTGTTTTGACATGTTTAGTTGGATATGAAAAATGGGGACAAGGACAGAGGAAATCTCTAGGATGAAAAAGCTATACATGAGAATAAATCCCAATAGGAACAAGCTAAACCAGGGCCCCACTAAGCATTCCCAGAACTGAATAAACCTATCATGTTGTCCCATTGAATTCTTAACAACCACCCTTTGCAGAAGGTATAAATGTATTATTCCACTCACAGATAAGGAAACAAAGGCTTAGTCACAAATGTTAAATAATTTGTGAAAGGACTTCCCTGGTGGCTCAGATGGCAAAGTGTCTGCCTCCAATGCGGGAGACCCGGGTTTGATCCCTGTGTTGGGAAGATTCCCTGGAGAAGGCAATGGCAACCCACTCTAGTACTCCTGCCTGGAAAATCTCATGGATGGAGGAGCCTGGTAGGTCACACACAGTCCATGGGGTAAGAGTCGACACGACTCAAGAGACTTCACCTTCACAACTAGTGACAGATCTGGGATTTGAATCCATGTTGGATTCTAAAATCTATGCCATTATCATTCTGTCACAATATTTACCAGGAAGAAGGGATGACACTAGAGGAAACAAAAAATTCAAGACAACAAAACATGTTTGCTGTATATGTCTCACAAAATACAGAAGTAAACATTATTCAGAGACTACTCATACTAGTCACAACTAGAGACCTTTTTGAGTGTGTCTATTTTGAGAGCCAGATCAAAATAAAGAGGTTGCTCATTTCCTTAACCTATTCAATTCTTGGGTTCTACACATCACGATCTGGAGAACAAGAAATACCTCGGATCTCACACAGTCCTAAATAAATCCCATAATTAGTATTCCAACTTAACTGCCAGGAGTACAAACTCTAGAAACCAATACCTGTCATATATCTTAAATCAAGACAAATCTTAAATCAAGCATTCACAAGATATATAATAAAAGTGCTTTAAACCAACCTTCATTCATGCTTTCCTCCCTGTCACCATGAGATCGAAATTTCTCTATACTCTGGCATCCCAAAAGTTTGGTATTACCAGTCTGTCCCCTCAAAGGAAACATGCCACCTGTGAGGTCCAGTGTGTATCTTTCTTCACAGTACTCCAACCCCTGAAATATAAAATGTACACCAATCTATGTCTTAATAGGATTCTAAGAAAAAGTTAGTTATTCTAAAATTAAATGTTCAAGAATTTCCACACAATATAAAGAAAACAAAAAAGTGAAAGACTGAAGAGAACCAATTACTGAAGAAAGCTTTAAAATTTACACATGGGATAAAACACAAATAAAAAGGCTAATTTTGTGTCTCAAAAATAATTACCAATAAATCTTCTAAAGCTGTTATCAAACACAGGAACCTTCATGCATTACTGGTTAGGGTATAAATTGGACCTAAGCAATGAAATTACAAACACATATTCTCTAAAGCAGCAAACCTACTTCTTTGTTTTCATTGAAGTTCTTGCTCTAGTTCTTAAATTCTTATTCACTGATCCCTGTAAGAATCTGACAAAAGCTATGAAATTTCTCTAGAAGAATGCATAGTTTTCCCTTGTTCTCCATGAAGAACTGGTTCTGGGACCTTCTCCCAATATCAAAATCTGTGGATGCTCAAGTCTCTTACATGAAATGGTATAATACTTGGATATAACCTATGCACATCCTCCTATATACTTTGAATCATTTCTAGATTACTTATTAATACCTAATATAATGTAAATGCCATATAAATAGTTGCTGTGGCACAGCAAATTCAAGTTTTGTGTTCTGGAACCTTCTGGAATTCCTCCCCTTCATATTTCTGATCCAAGATTGACTGAATCCACAGATGTGGAACTGGAGAGTTGGAGGAGGGGGGCTCGGGGACAACATGGACACTGTGATCATAAAAATACCACACAAAATTAAAGGGCTTCATGAATTCCCTAAAACCCAATCACACACCCTCAAGGACGAGGTTAAAAAGCCTGTTCTAGAGAAAGTATTGTGACACCTAACCAAATATAGTTATTTGGTTATTAACAGCACTTCACTACTTCTCAAGAATTCAGCCAGAAAAACAGACACTTAAAATGCTAGATGCATTTATCCTCTCTTACAAGTGTAAGCGACCAGACTATAAAGTCTACCCTATGGCTTACTGCTTGTTATATTAGAGCAACAAAGTGGGGTTATTTTTCCTGGCTACCAACTAGGCCATAAGCTTCAGTCTTGTCTAATCTCCTCATTCTAGAGAAAAATAATACCTGAAGATTTTAAGATTGCCACCTTGGTAAAATACCAGTGTCTTGATCCCTAAATCTAATACTTTTTACATTATATTATGAAGACAGTATTAACTTGAATAGAAGAAAAGATTGTAATATCTCGATAGCTTAAAACAAACACTTAAAATAGGTAAACAATAAACAAAACTGATACTATCAACCGGTATCACCATTTACCTCATATAAGATTTGTCCTGAAGCCAAACACTTCCTGTCACCAAAGGCCAGCTGAAGCAGATGCAAACTCAAAACATCCCCTTCACTGAAAGAAACAGAAATTCGCTGAGGAGAAATACTAAATACCATATTAATGCATTAAGTACCTCTTACTGCTCAAATAAATTTAATTTGCATACAATATTGAGTGCATGTGATAAAACTGAGGTTACTATAAAGAATTTAGTTGGTTGTTTTCACAAAATGTAGTCCTTTGACATAATAGCTGATTTAATTTTTATTGATCCTAATTAACTTAAGCTTATGTTACTTGCATATTTTAGGTGACATCTTACATGACTGAGACTATACGCTACTCAAAATTCATTCTTTCTCCCTTTCTTCAATAGGTGTGCTTTAGTTAGACAGTATTGGAAGAAAAAATAAATGGGATACAAAAATTGTTGAGATAAATGTCCTTTCTTATTCACCACATGGAGTTTTCAGAAGGCACATTACTCAAGCTGCTGCCAGCCCACATCACACTTGGATGGAAATATGGACCTAATGAGGACTATTCCAATAGCTGTCTCTATATTTTTATTTAGATTTTCCTCCAGGATTGACAGAAGTGACAAATCAATTCTTCCTTCACTGATGTACTAAAGCTTAAGATAAAACCTCAAAGTGAGGAACTCTAACACAAAAACCTAAGTTGACAAATTTCAGGTATCTAGAATTAAAAGCAGAACAGCCTTGGGAAGAGAATGTACTGGGAACACCAAAGAAAGCACTAAACATCAGTGAAAAATAAGAGAAAATCAATACTTACACTGTTCCAGTACTGGAAATGAATGAGCTTAACCAATTGGAAATTAAACTGAAAGGAAAGATTTCTCAAAAGCTACACTGAGATAAAATTAAAGCTTATGAAAGAGAAGGCAAAATTAACCAAATTAACCTTAGGAATATACTGCAAAAGGCAAGTACAACAGAAGAACTAGAGAACAAAGTAGGGATACATAAAAATGAGAGGCATATACAATAAAGAGAAAAAAGGAATGAGATTATAAAAGAGGAAGAATGTTCTTATGAGAGAACACAGAAGACCATAAAAATTGTCTGAGGAACGAGAAGCTGCCTACTAATGTGTTATCAGCTTACTCTCTGAAATATATATTACATCCAAACAAGTCAAGCAAACACAATTTCTTCTCGCTGATATCTCAGACTTACTCAAACATATAGGACCTTTTAAAGTCATTTCAATGGCAACTTACTAATTCATTGAATTATGTGGCTCTCATTAAAAAGAGGCAATATAGCACAAAGCTTTGCAAAAGAAATTAACTGCCATGCCATTCTTGACAAACATTATTAAAAACCACATTTATCACATTTACCTATCTTGTGTAGACTGAACAGCCCAGAGGTAACAGCAATTACGAGGATCATTTTCAGGTTCTTGAAAAGTGACAGCATATACAGGAACTCTTCCACCTTCCAACTGTGTGTAGTATCTATAACAGGCACAAAAATCAGTACACTTCATACTTCTAAGTTACAATTTCATGAAAAAGGAAGATGATGCCTCATGTACGAATTTGGGTTACTGCTCTTACAATCATCTTATCTTCAAAAACACACAGGGTACAAGACATCAAGAAAATGAGCATGGCACCCCATTTCCCAGGTAGAACTGGGAAGGGTTAGAATCACTAAAGCACGAACTATTCCTTCCAGTCATATAAATGTATGCCACTACGTACTGTTCCCCAATAACAGGTACTCCAGAAAGAGACGAAATACAGCCACAACACTCCAAATGCTTCAGCTGGGTCAGTTTCCCATTACTACAACAGAATGAGTTAGAATCTGAAGACATCTCACAAATCCCTTGAAAAAGCATAATTAGTGAAGAGAAGAGAGTGTTCAAGAAAATCCTCTAGAAGCCAGGTTCTCCAGGCACTCCTTTGTGAGCAATTCAAAGACAAGAGCTGATAAAAGGGAAGACAGTGAAGATGGAATTCCCATAGGAAGCTACTAGGCAACAGCACCATCACTTCATCATGGGCTCTGTGCAGAAAAATTGAGTGTGAGGAAGTACAAGGACAGTCAGTGTTTACAGTCAGGGGCTACTGACATCTCAGTATCATCAAAGAACCAAAGGTTAAAAAAAAAATAGGTCTGGTATATATACATTGTTATTTTCTATCTCTCTCTCTCTCCGTCACTTCAAACTTGGCAAACATTTATAATCAATCAAACACTGCCAAGTAGGTACCAATTTGTTGGTGAGACAAACTGAGCAGACGGTTTGGAAAGGTGACTATTTTGTTGACTCATTTGAAAGACAAGTTACTCAAGAAAATATTCCAATATTACTTGGAAGAAAAAGGAAGAAATATTAAATTGACAACTTAAAGGACAAATAGGTATCTATTTAACTCAATAGAGATATGATTTAAAACCTATAGTGCCTTACCTCCCTCAATAAAGGGAGGTAATTCAATAATTCAATAAATAAAGTTAAATTAATAAAATGGATTCCTCAAAAATTTTAATAAAGAGTTAATTAAAAAGTATTAATACAATTATATTTGGGGGAAGTTTTTGACATAAAACTTTTAAACACACATAAATATTTTAAACACAGTATTTTTTAATTTTCTTAAAAAGTCTTTACTTTTTTCTGTCAACTGAGAACTACTAACTACCTTACACATATGGTTATGCAGAAAAGTACTTCTGAAAGAATTCATGCCAGATATCTTAGTAGTGTCAAAGTTTACTAGCAAACTGAACTCCACAATGACTAAAATGCCAGGTTTGGGGTTTTTTTTGCTGTGCTGTGCAGCTTACAGGATCTTGGTTCCCTGAACAGGGATTGAATCTGTGCTACGGCAGTTAAAGTGTAGAGGCTAAACCACTGGACTAGCAGGAAATTCAGCAAAATTCCTTTTAAATACATTGATTCAACTTAAATTGATGTGCGAGAAGGAAATGGCAACCCACTCCAGCGTTCTTGCCTGGAGAATCCCATGGACAGAGGAACCTTGCGGGCTGCAGTCCAGGGCATCGCAAGAGTTGGACACGACTAAGTGACTTTGACTAAGTCACTCCTTTTTATACTAAGTCATGTTTTCATGTAATGGAAACTTTTGCATTCAATCCTTAGTCTACCCTATCTTTTCCTGTTTATGCTAATCTTTAAATATTAGTAACTAAGTATATTCAGAAAGAAATTACTAAAGTTGTCCTTACTCTTTTTTCATGCTTTTCATGTTCCAAAGTGCTAGAAAGCCATCAGAAAAACCTATAGCAAGCTGATTTGTCCGGTTTATGTAACTAAGGGTTGAAACGGCTGTTCCCGATGGGCTGACTAACTGAAAACACAGATGGCGTCCTTCTCGCATCACATTCTCTCTGATGTGCGGTACTTCAGCTGGGATGCCAGTTACAACTTCAAGGTCTAAAAAATAAATAGGACAAGTAAGATTAACAAACTATAAACAGCATAAAACCAAGTACGTCACCCATTATTCAATCCGCAGCTGAAAACTACCGGGGTCAATTAAAATAAGATTAGTGATAACAAAGCATACTGACTATATGAACTAGCCACCTTTATTTTGAATGTTATAATTTTCAAAACACATTTAATTGTATAATATCTTTAAAATCTCACAGTACATATCAAATGTTATCCATTTTAACAGAATTAATTTTCTTGAGGTTTCCCTGGTGGCTCAGTGGTAAAGAATCCACCTGCCAATGCAGGAGAGAGAAACGGGTTCAATCCCTGATGTGGGAAGATTCCCTCATGCTGTGGGGTAACTATGCGCCACAACTACTGAGCTTGTGCTCCACAGTTACTGAAGCCTGAGAGCCCTAGAGTCCATGCTCAGCAACAAAAGACGCACTGCAATGAGAAGCCTGTGCATCACAACCAGAAAATAGCCCCTGCTCACTGCAACTAGAGAAAGCCTGCGCCCAGCAACAAAGACCCAGCACAGCCAAAAACAAATAAGTAAATAAGAAATTAACTTCCTTAACAATCATAAATAAATCTGATGGCTTCTTTATTCAAATTTAGGAGTAACAACCTAAATATTCCCCTCAGAGAATGGCTGGTTCTCCGATGAGCCTGGTATATTCTGTGCCAGAAATCTAGGAAGCTATCAAAATCTAAGGTGATGTGTCAGATTCGATGAAGGTGCCTTCGTTAGCAAAAACAGGACACTTTTGAGAACAACAAAAAATAATGAAAATAAACTAATAAAGCATATTAAGTATTATGTAAAACCCCATGAGTTTCTACCTTCTTTACTTATAAGAGACCTTACTGAACCACTGAAAGTAGCTGAGTACCAGCTTCTTACTTGGAAAATCAGTACTTAAAGAAACGGTAACATATGCATTTATTCTGCCTTTTCTGTACAAACTGTATTTCAAGATAAACAAATACACCTAGTTAATAAAAAAATTCTTTTTAGATTAACAGAACTTTAAAAGCATTTTTGCAGCCCTATTGAAATAAGAGATCTAGGCAACAATGTCAATGGAGAAACAACTAATTTCAAGTATGATTTTTCAACCTTGGCCCTATTAACATTTTACGTCAGATAATTCTCTGTTGCGGGGGCTGTTTTGTGCTTTATAGGATATTAACAGCATCTTTGACCTCTATCTACTAGATGCCACTTCTCCCTCCAGTATTAACAGCCAAAATTATCTCTAAACACGACCAAAAATCTAGAGGGCAAAAAAACCACCCCCAGTTGAGAACCACTGGTACAAAGGTTGATGGATCATGCTGTCATCACCTAAACCCACTAATCACTAAATATAAAACAAGACACCACGTGCCTCCTGATGTGAACCATTATGAAATACCCAGCACTTCTGAAAGATACCTGTGAAATGTTAAATCTGAATCTAATCTGAGCTAACTTAATTTACAGAAAATATAAAATGTAAATAACACCACGTGAAGATACATATATCATTCCAAAATAATATCTTCAGCAAGACAGTGGAACTAAATATAAATAAATGAATAAGGAGAGGATAGAGGAAAGATTGCTCTACATTTAAATATACATGAGATGCAAACTGTCAAATGTGTTTGGATCTTGGTTCAAACAATTCAAATGCAAAAAGATGCTTTAGAGAAAATCATAGTAATTTCATTATGGACTAGTAATTAACACTATATCAAGTAATCATTAATGCTTTTAACAGTGGTAAATGGCATCATGATTAGTAGTAAAATAATCATTATTTGCTTTAAATTAATAGACTCAGAGAAGGGAGGAAAGGGAAATAGAACAGATGCACATACGGTAAATTTTGAAAACTAAATTGAACTTAGGTTTGTGGGAATTCTTTTATTATTCTACTTGAGAATGTCCCAAATGTTTACATTAAAAAAATTCAGGCTCATTTACTGCTGTTAACTGTTGTGCAAGAGTAGATTCCCTCAATGCTGTTAATGAAGAAGGAAAAAATCTTATCCATCCTGCTTCTGATTTTTTCTCCTCAGAAAATAGCAAATGATAAAACTATGCCAAAATAACTAATCCATTCAATGGAATACTGTAAAATTATTCAAGAAAATAAAGCAGACTCTTTATGCAGTGATGTGTGTAAAGATGTATAAGAAACACTGCTAAGTTTGGAAAAGTTACAAACAGTACTTATAGTATGATAAATCTTAGGAACTTCATTTTCTGTTATGTGTGTTTCAGTGAAGTCTAAATAATTGTAATTATAAATTGTTTATGTAAACAAATATATACATTTTGCTTAAACTCCAAAACAAAACTTTTTCTATGCTATAAAATTCACCAGCTTTCTAATTCTCATAACTGAGAAAAAATTCACTATAAAATTAAAATTATAAAATTTCACTATAAAATTACTCTTGTGTGGAAAGGAACTACTGACTACTGAAATAAAACATGTTTTCAACTCTACTATTTCAATCTGTTGAGTTTTAACTATGAGTACAGGTATTTTAATTAGCCTTACAACTATAATGATATATCATGCACAAAACACACTCTGGAGCAAAACTCCATTAAGATTATTTCTTTCATCAATTTTCTACAAAGAGCAGCTAAATCATTTCTAATAGTCCACAAATTCATTTTTAGTTACTGCCATTCTTACTAATCAGTTCTTTTCATTTAAACTATACCCAAGTTTTATTAAGATCAATCAGACCTCAATATCAAATTTCAAGGTGTAGTTTCCATCACTATGAGAACTTCTTTCCCTTAAGTGATGTGGGGCCATTATTTCTACCAAATCAAACTCTTCCACATAATATTCTGCAGATCTAAATTTCCATCAGATAATCTGATTCTTCAATTTCTTGTCAAACATAATTTTTACTAAAATATTGTAGTTTCAATCAGTTTTATTACATACCAACAGTTCTTAATAGTTATATTCATTATTATATATTGGGACAAAATATTATTTGTATCTGTTTCTTAGCTGATCCAAAAATTAAAAGATCTGCACTAATATTACAGGACTATTTTAAAAATCAAGAAGGTCCTCAAGTTTAAATAGTCCTTTCCTAAAACTTTATAGATAATACACTTCCCTGGTGGCTCAGAGAGCCTGACAGGCTACAGTCCATGGGGTTGCAAAGAGTCGGACACAACCAAGCGACTTCACTCACTCACTCAAGTTTTTAGGTTAGCTTTTCTTCCTATATAAACCAATCAAGAGTAATGTAAATCACAAAAACAAACTACTACTGAAGAGAAGATTTATAAATATACGCACAGTACTAAAAAACAAGGGCTTCCCTCTAACTCAATGAGTTAAGAGTCTGCCTGCAATGCAGAAAATCTGGGTTCGATTCCTGGGTTGGAAAGATCCCCTGGAGTAGGAAATGGCAACCCACTCCAGTCTTCTTGCCTGGAGAATTCCAAGGACAGAGGAGCCTGGTGGGCTACAGTCCAGGGGGTTCCAAGAGTCGGACACAACTGAGCGACTAAGCACAATAGTACCAAAAGAGGAAATTGTCTCTCTACATTATATAAAAAATCTGTATTTATTTATTCAGTTTTGGCTGTGCTGCATCTTCGCTGCTGGGCGGGCTTTTGTCTGGCGGTGAGCACCGGCCACTCTCTGGTTGGATGTGCCGGCTTCTCAATGTGGGTAGCTTCTCTTGGCGAAGAGCACAGGTTCTAGGCCCAGAAGGCTTCAGCAGCTGCGGCACGTGGGGTCAGCAGTTGTGGCTCCCAGGCTCTAGAGCCCAGGCTCAACAGCTGTGGCACGTGAGCTTAGCTGCTCTGCAGCATGTGCGATCTTACTGGGTCAGAGACCGAAGCCCTGTCTCCAGCATTGGCAGGCGGGTTCTCTACCAGAGTCACCGCCCTCTCTTTACTTACTAATTAATTAAGCTTTAGTTCTATTTCAAGATGCTATTTTGTGAGGGAAGACTTTTAAATTACTATTGTTTTCTATCGAATTACTTTATTAAATTACTGTTGTTTTCTATCAAATTACTTTATTTCTATCTTGGGCTTACCACAGGAACATAAACAGTATGCCAAAAACAGTATGTCAGATCCTACATACTTGGATAATTTTATATTGTCTGATAAGGATAAAGATTTTATACCTTTCAGCCCTTCTTCTGGTATTTACTCAATAACCTGAATGATGTTATTTAGTTGTGTATCTGGGAACACGTCTCTCTTTCAAGAACTACTTTAGTCTATAAACACTTTATCAATAAAACATAGTAACTCATGCAAAAAATATCCATGGCACACAAAACAATAAAACAATACAAGCAAACAATTTTTAAAAAGACACATAAACAAGTTTTTGACTCTTTTTTTTTGATTATTAAAAAAAACCAATCCAATGCATCAGAATATTCAGGTGCTCAATTTTGGGTTTTAAGTCAGGAATGACTAATTAATTACCTGATGCCTCTACTTCATTCTGACTGCATGACAAGTCATCCAAACATAGATCAATAAGAAGGACCTGTCCAACGTCAGTTACCACAGCTGCCACACCAAACAGCCATCGCAGACTTGGGTGTAAATGCTGAGTGCTTGCGCTGGCTCCTCCATGATTAATTATAGGTTCAATAGCTGTTACCTAGAAAGCAGAATGTATCATTTGTTTTCCTCAAACAAAATGAGAAAACAATTAAAAACATAAGAAACAAATTATGACGTTAAAGCAGGTTACTAGTTATACAGATATTAACACTTCCAATACAGAAGCACAAATCTGCATTTGATACCTGTGAATCTGAGAAGCATTATGAAATCTTCAGATGTAAAAATTATAACATGCACTTGGAACAACAATTGATGTTTACCTAGAGTTTACCATATTCCAGACATTATGCTAATCAATGCACGATAACCCTTTGATATTGGACTATATATAGTTACACCTGTTTAAAGATGAAACACTCTGAGGCTTAGAAAATTTAGCTGAGTTACTCAAGTAACACAGTCGTTAAGCCATTAAAATTCAAACCTAGATCCTTCTCACTTTAAAACTCTAAACCAGCTACTGTAAAAGTATATATAGCTTCTTCTCCAAAGAAGACTAAAAATAAATCATTCCAGAAAAATTTACTGTTTACGTTTATTTTTTTAAGTCCTTTTTATGCCATAAAGCCTGAAGAGATCTAACCTTTAAAAGGACTACATCATAATGGACTTCACACAAAGCTTTCACACTAATTGGACCTCCGAGTTTAACACGGATTGAAATTACTTAAAGAAAATCATACTTTAGTTACACTGTGGAGTTCTACTTTCCCTTTTCACCTCATGAGTCAAATGTTCAATGTCTGTACCTAATAGTCTGTATTTTACTTTACACTTAGCTTTCCTTCTGTTTCCTATTGATTCACAGAAATTAATTTGGTACGATACTTGATAAATAAGTATTTGGTGATTTCTACTATAATACTGATGAACATCCTAGAAAGAAAAGAGAAAATTTGCTATCAGTGGTTTATGTGTTAATGTAAGGTTAAAGTTTGTTTCAGGCTGTAATCTATTATTACAGACAAAACACTGGCTTTCTAAGTATTTCATTAGTACACAAAACATTCTTTAGTGTTTCTAATTCTGAAAGCTGTAATTTCATGGATTATCTTTCTTTTCTAAATTATGGTAATAATGTCTATCATACTGAAGTATGTTTTCTGTAATTCCTTCAGTGAAGGATAAGTAATCTGCATTCCTCATATAAATACTACATATGAAGCTACTGATAATGCTACCGTAAGTAATTTTAAGGGCAGTTAAAAGCAAATTCAAGAGGGGATATTGTGCCTTTATTTAAAAGAATAAAAAGTCAGCTGACTGAATCCTTTTGAAGCTGTCTGTCACTCCTCTCCCAGTCTTTTCCTTCCCCTATATTTCATCTGGCATCAACCACTCACCCAATTAGAAGTCAACAAGTTCTGTCCATGTCACCTCTGGAATACACTTCTGCAATCTGTTCCACAGATTTCTTATGTCATTTCCTCAGTGCAGTTCATCATCCTTATTTACCTAAACTACCCAACCAAAGGGCTTTTTACACTACAATTCTGCTTTCAATTAAAAATGTCACCTACAGACTTTAGAAGGAGGCGTCTAACTGCACAACTTGCCATTCACAATCTCAATCCTCACCATCTCTGGCTCCCACTTCCTCCTCCTACTCTTCCCTGCCATTCTACATAAGTCTAGTTTCCCAAATGTTCCATATACTGTGACTTTTTACATGTCGGGTCTCTTAGCCTGAAATGTCCAATCTTTTTGAGTAGAAGTCATCCAGATGTTCTTCATGTTCCGAGTGCTAAAATGTATTAAAGTACTTATTTATACTATAATCCTATAATCTGTCTTCTCCTACTAGACTACAAGCCTTTTTGGACAGCACGGACCAGGTTCAATTTATCTACTTATTTGTAAAATCTAGCACATAGCTTGATTTACAGTAAGCACTCAATAAACTGCCAAATAATTCTGTCTTTAAAATCATTATCACTGGCAAGTACATATAAGGTATCAGGCTATAAATTATTTCAGACTTTACATTAGCCCACTGGGTCTGTTTCTTCACTATAAAAACATTATCTTTTGTCATTAAGCTCCCTTTTAAGTTTAAAATTCTATTCTATGCCTATATACATTACATATATATATATGCATACAAACCTACATATACTTTTGTGTGTATCTAAGTGCATACTTCTTTCACACAGGCATCTACTCTTCCATGATCTTTGACTGTGTGTATTTGTGAGTGTATACATTTTCTCACCATGGAAAAAGAAGAGTAATAAGTTTGAGGAAACAACTCGATTTCTATCATTACTACCAGATAAGATATCTGGCATATAGAAGGCATATGTATGTTAGAATTAACAAATGCGAATATAAAGAAACCCACAATTTAAATGTACATTAGTCAAATAAAAAATGGTAATAAAGACATACTTCCCATATTATTCCAAGGCTCAAATTAAAATAGAAAAAATTAAAAAGGCAAGGAAAAAAATGTCATAGTAATGAATACAGTATTTTTATAAATTTTCAGTGTCTTCATAAAATAAAACTAGAAGAATAAGACTTAGATGATACTTGTCCTATGAAAGATTAGAACACAACATGTCATTTTTACTTTGTAATTTTCTAACCAAATATAAGTGATAATTTAAATTCTACTTAAGTAGAGCTGACTCACAGTGGTGTGCCAATTTCTTCTGTACAGCAGAGTGATTCAGTTATACATATATATTCCTTCTACATATTCTTCTCTATTACAGTTTGCCACAGAATATTGAATATAGTTTCTTGTGCTACACAGCAGTACCTCGTTGTTCATCCACCCTATAAATAATAGTTTGCCTATGGTAATCCCAGGCGCCCAATCTTTCCCTCCTCTATTCTCCCCTCAGCCCCTCTGGCAACCACAGACTTGTCCTCTCTGTCTGTGAGTCTGCTTTTGTTTCATAGATAGGTTGGTCTGTACATTTCAGATTTCACATATGGTATTTATCTTTCTCTTTCTGACAATCTGCTTAGGATTAAAATCTCAGGGTCCACCCATGTTGCTGCAAATGGCATTATTTCATTCTTTTTGATGGCTGAGAAATATTCCACTATGCATGTATATATACATATATCTTCTTTATCCAAGGAAAGTTTCACTTTAAATGTTACATTGTTTTGATAATATTTTTAACCTCTTTAAACTTTTTAATGAAAAATAACAAACTTACAAAAAGTAATCTAAAATAAATGTATACAGCTCAATGAATTTTTACAAAGTGAACACACCCATGTAACCAGCAGGGGTTTAGTTTTGAAAACAGAATGCCATATATCTTAAGCAGTACCTACCCGTCCAGGAAGAACAACTGCTTTAACCACTCTTGATAAACCAAGGTCATAAAGACAGAGAACACTCCCTTCTGCTTCTTCCAATCCAATTAACAATCCAGTTCTCTTCTGCCAAGAGAATTCTTTCACAGCTAGGACTATAGGAGGCTGTTCATTTACTCCACTGAACCTATATGCAGACAATCGCTCTCCTGTTAGAGAATTCACTACCTCAAGTTGTGGACCACAGGCCAAGCAAGCAAGTCCATTTTTCCCTAAAAGAAAGAAGAAATTTAAAATTTTGCTTATTTTAATATTGTATACAACAAAACTAAATAGCAGTAAGCTCTGTTACATATATAATCTATAACTCATTATCTTCAAATTGAAATCTAAGCATTTATAGAACAGAGTGTCCTCAAAACAGTAAAATAAATTGAACTACTGCAATAAGAATAAAATAACCATTCAGTAAAGGTACCATGCTATATGCTTAAATATGACTATGCCAAAGCCTTTGACTGTGTGGATCACAATAAACTGTGGAAAATTCTTCAAGAGATGGGAATACCAGACCACCTGACCTGCCTCTTGAGAAATCTGTATGCAGGTCACGAAGCAACAGTTAGAACTGGACATGGAACAACAGACTGGTTCCAAATAGGAAAAGGAGTACGTCAAGGCTGTATATTGTCACCCTGCTTATTTAACTTCTGTGCAGAGTACATCATGAGAAACGCTGGACTGGAAGAAACACAAGCTGGAATCAAGATTGCCAGGAGAAATATCAATAACCTCAGATATGCAGATGACACCACCCTTATGGCAGAAAGTGAAGAGGAACTAAAAAGCCTCTTGATGAACATGAAAGTGGAGAGTGGAAAAGTTGGCTCAAAGCTCAACATTCAGAAAACGAAGATCATGGCATCTGGTCCCATCACTTCACGGGAAATAAATGGGGAAACAGTGGAAACAGTGTCAGACTTTATTTTTGGGGGGCTCCAAAATCACTGCAGATGGTGACTGCAGCCATGAAATTAAAAGATGCTTACTCCTTGGAAGAAAAGTTATGACCAACCTAGATAGTATATTCAAAAGTAGAGACATTACTTTGCTGACTAAGGTCCATCTAGTCAAGGCTATGGTTTTCCAGTGGCCATGTATGGATGTGAGAGTTGGACTGTGAAGAAGGCTGAGCACCGAAGAATTGATGCATTTGAACTGTGGTGCTGGAGAAGACTCTTGAGAGTCCCTTGGACTGCAAGGAGATCCAACCAGTCCATTCTGAAGGAGATCAGCCCTGGGATTTCTTTGGAAGGAATGATGCTGAAGCTGAAGCTCCAATACTTTGGCCACCTCATGCGAAGAGCTGACTCATTGGAAAAGACTCTGATGCCGGGAGGGATTGGGGGCAGGAAGAGAAGGGGACAACCGAGGATGAGATGGCTGGATGGCATCACGGACTCGATGGACTTTAGTCTGAGTGAACTCCGGGAGATGGTGATGGACAGGGAGGCCTGGCGTGCTGTGATTCATGGGGTCACAGAGAGTTGGACACGACTGAGTGACTGAACTGAACTGATGCTTATATATATGCTTAAATTATCTTATTACTCCTTGTTATACTTCAATACAGAAATAAGGCAACTAAACTTTCATACAACTGTATGAATGACTGACTTGCCCAAAACCCATGGAGCTATGAATACCAGAGCCAAAAGTGGATCCCAAGTCTCCTTAACTCCCAAACTCATATTTTTACTACATTATACATTAAGAGTTAAACTACATGTTACAGGAGTTAGAAAAATATAACACATATTCTGTCGCTTTAAAGTTCAAAATCTAGGAGACAAGATATAACTAGTATAATAACAGGAAATACCAGAAGCCCTTTATGGCCCCTGGCAAGTCTAGTCTGGATTTTATTCTGCATGCAATGTAAAGTAACTGGATTTTAAGCAGGGCAGTGACAATCTGATTTTTGTTTTTAAATGTCAGTCCAGCTGCTAAGCAGCAAATGGAAAAAAGCTGGGGCCAAAGCAGAAGTAGGGAGATGATAACCTATGCCTGGTTGGTGGCTATGAATAAAAAAAAAGTGAACTGACTAGAGATTCATCTCAGAGGCAAAACTAAAAGGATTTGCTTGCTGATGAATAATATATAGGAAGTGAAGAATCAAGAACGAGACCCTGGAATTTCTCCTTCAACAGTTAGATGAACAATGTAACTTTTACTACTAAGTTGAGGCCTGGCCTGCTGAAGTCCATGGAGTCACAAGGAGTCGGACATGACCAAGGACACAACTGAGCGACTGAACTGAACTGAATCACGCATCTAAATAGGTGGCTGTATATCCTAGACTACAGCTGATAGAAGTTATAGTTTTAAAAAATAGCATGGCACAGGGGGGTCCAGAAAACATGGGTTCAAAGCTCATTTTTACAACTTGCTTTCTGTGTACTGGGACCAAATTACTTAACCTATTTGATTTTCAGTTACAAAGAAAAGTGCGTAATTAGAAAAACCTAGCACTCCCTCAATGAAACGTTGTTATGGTGCCTAGTATGTAACAGAAGTAGTGTTATTACCTTTAATAGTCAAGAGAACAGCTCTATAAATGGCTAAATTACTAATCTATATGTTTTACTGTCTTTCTGCTAGGAAGGGTGGCTATCACACTCATTTTTAGAGACGTCTGCAATATATTTCACTAGACTGAAATCCATAATTTAATGGTTTGGTATAATTCTCTGCTATATTACATAGTTTAAACCATGATCATTATTAAGACATTGTTCAGATTAATGTAATTAAGAAGTAAGACTTCCTGAATATATTTTATCACCTAGGGCACTATAGGCCTCCCTGGTGGCTCAGTGGTAAAGAATCCACCTATCAGTGCAGGTTTGATCTCTGGGTGGGAAAATACCCTGGGGGAGGGCATGGCAACCCACTCCAGTATTTTTGCTGGAAAAATCCATGGACAGAGGAGCTTGGTGGGCTACAGTCCATGGGGTCGCAAAGAGTCGGACGTGACTGAGCATGCACACACAGGGCACTACAATCAGCCTTTTCTACCCTTACGATTATTCAGGTACTAATCTAAACTCATCACCAGTAAAACTGCCTCATTATAAAGAAAAACCAGCCTACTTTTTAAATGCAGATACTCAATACTAAAAGGTATCAAATATATGGTATTGTAATAAAGAAAAATGAACTATAATATCCCAGGATATTCTATGAAAATGTGCTCAAGTAGGGTAGAAATTATTACATATGTAGTTGTAGATGTAATATACTTACATATAAGACCACTCTAAGCAGGTTCTGCTTTTTTTTCTTCCACATTAAAGGAGTCACAATATATGTTTACTATTATTTATCTTACACATCAAATAAGTAAATTTTCAGCAACATTATTTTACCTGCAGCAAACTTTCCACGAAGCACAGATTCTAATGTTATTTCGTCTTCTCCAAGGGCTTGAATAGTCACTTCTGGGAACTTCAGAAGACCACTAGTCACCTGCGCTGTTAGGTCTCGCATACTTCCACTGCAAATAATTTTTAAAGTAAGATTATCATGATATATTTGTCCCATAAGACATTTCACCATCTCTAGCCAGAAGGAGAAAAAGAAAAGAAAAAGAAAATGATAACATACAAAAGTAAATAAGCTGAAACCAAAATCTGATTATGAAATACATATTATGTGCTTCTAGGTCTGGGATATTCTCTAAGAAAGTATTTCCCAAACAGCCTGAGGAGAATAAAGATTCTTTAAACCAGATGTCCTAAGGATATACATGAATCCTACACAGGTTCTTTGAAGACTGGGTTCAATGTAATTAATCCTATTGTTACATTCACTCTCAAAAAGCACTTCACACACAAAACAGGATAAAAATGATATTGTTTTAGAAAGATTACCACCACAGTAAAAGAGGAGAAAGTCCAGGAAAAATGCCAAACTCACAGTAACCTCAGGAATTGAGTGTGGTATATGCCTTTAACTGGATAGAAAAAAAAAATTGTCTTTCATTTCCAGTATATAGAAGACTAGAAAGTCCTAAATGACTTTCCCACTTAAACAAGAAAAAATGATGGCTGAACTATAAAAGTATCTTTTTGAATGATTATTGGCAAATCCAAATGTAGAAACAGTAGGAATTTTGCAAGATATATAAGCGGGCTTGGATCTTGAAGGTTAGCTACTAAATATAGTCCTGGTGACCCTAATCTTGTTTTCAGCATCCTAAGGTCCAAAGGAAAATAACCTTAGGGCTAACAAAGCCAACGGAAGCTAAGGGCCTCCCCCCGAACCCCAACCCCATTAAACTCCATACGGCTGTATCATCCATCAGCATATAGGTGAGTGATAGAAACACTCTCTGTGCAGGAGAGGGAGCAGTTCATTTTGACCACAACTGAAAGTTTCTACACATGAAAAAGAAAAATCCCCTTCATACAAATTAGCAGCCAGAATTCAAAGCATGGTACTAGAAAATACTCTGGTGAAAAATATCATATAAAGTAGTCTCAGGCTGGTAATGCTCCAAGCAACCCACAGAAACTACTAAATATTTTCTGGAATCTCAGGAGTTCTCAAAGATGAAGTTTCACAGAAAATGAACTTACAGTCAAAATAACAAAACAAGGATATCATGATCAATAGCAAGCAGAATTAACCTATCAAAGACTTCATTCAGATACTGAAATAAGAGAATAAAAAATAAGTATGTTTAACAGGTTTAAAGAAACCAAAGATTTAGCTTGCTAATGAGGAATAAACTAAAAATTACAATGAAAATTGGTCAAATAGATTTGGGGAACGGGGGAAGAACTGCTGGAATGAAAAATGAAATAAGCAAAATTCAGAACTCAAGGGGGAAAAAACCTCAATGGAGCAGTGAGAATGTAGCAGCTACAAAGCAACAATATGGACCAACATCAAGGTATATTAAAAGTAGAGGAAATACACGCAGGATTACACTTACAACTGAGCTATTAGGGAGCCCTACATAAAGTTTAAAAGACTGCAAAACTAAACAAAATATTGTCTAAGAATACAAACTCATGTAGCAAAACTGAATAAAACACAGGATACCATAAACACAAAGTGAGAGGAGAGACGGGGGACTGGAATGAAGAGGAATACATAAGGGACTTCAAGTAATTAGCTTTCTTTTTCTAAAACGTGGTAGTGAGCACATAGGTATTCTTTGTACCATACTTCTTTGTTATTTACAAATATTCTTTTGTACCCACTCAACAAATAATTATTTTGTACCTACTTAAGTCAATGCTGGGCTGGAAGAAGCACAAGCTGGAATCAAGAAATATCAATAACCTCAGATATGCAGATGACACCACCCTTATGGCAGAAACTGAAGAGGAACTAAAAAGCCTCTTGATGAAAGTGAAAGAGGAGAATGAAAAAGTTGGCTTAAAGCTCAACATTCAGAAAACAAAGATCATGGCATCATGGCAAATAGATGGGGAAACAGTGGAAACAGTGTCAGACTTTTATTTTGGGGGGCTCCCAAATCACTGCAGATGGTGATTGCAGCCATGAAATTAAAAGGCGCTTACTTCTTGGAAGAAAAGTTATGACCAACCTAGACGCCATATTCAAAAGCAGAGACATTACTTTGCCAACAAAGGTCCATCTAGTCAAGACTATGGTTTTTCCAGTAGTCATGTATGGATGTGAGAGTTGGACTGTGAAGAAAGCTGAGCGCCGAAGAATTGCTGCTTTTGAACTGTGGTGTTGAAGAAGACTCTCGAGAGTCCCTTGGACTGCAAGGAGATTCAACCAGTCCATTCTAAAGGAGATCAGTCATGGGTGTTCTTTGGAAGGAATGCTGCTAAAGCTCAAACTCCAATACTTTGGCCACCTGATGTGAAGAGTTGACTCATTGGAAAAGACTCTGATGCTGGGAGGGATTGGGGGCAGGAGGAGAAGGGGACGACAGAGGATGAGATGGCTGGATGGCATCACCGACTCGATGGACGTGAGTTTGAGTGAATTCCAGGAGTTGGTGATGGACAGGGAGGCCTGGCGTGCTGCGATTCATGGGGTCGCAAAGAGTCAGACACGACTGAGCGACTGAACTGAAGTCAACAAAAACAAACTCAAAAGATAAGAAAAGCTGTAGAGAGAAAACTGTAGCACAAGAGACAGAAGTGAGTATTTAAAAGTTACAGACAATATAGGGGGAAAAGAATCTAATGTATGTTTATTCAGAATCCCCCAAAATATAATACTAACAGTAAGGAAGAGACAATATTCTAAAAGACATTTCCCAGATTTGTAGAGACAAATTCTCTGAAATCAAGAAGAGTATTAATTCTAGATCAAATAAAAATAAGTGACTTTTCAACAACAGCGGAAATCAGAAGTCTGGAATATGTTTAAAATTCTAAGCAAAAATGGTTGTCAACATATAATTTATATATCACTGAAATGATCCCCCCAAATAAATATGAAAACACATTTTTTGACAAAAACTCTAAGTTTTGCACAAACATATCCTCCTTAAACGGAATTCTAAAGGAAGGTTTCAGATAGAATAATGATCAAACACAACTTCTAAGATACAAAAAGAATGATTTGTCAAAGTAATGGTAAATAGATGAACTGTAATAATCATAATATGCTAGTAATGGACAAATAGGTCACTAAAACAGGGTAATTTAGATGCAGAACCACAAAAATTTAGATGATATTTGGATATTTCAAACCAGAGCATAAGTATGGACTATTCAATTAAAGTTACTGAGACAATCTGCTACTCATTTCCAGCGAAGAAGCTACACACTGGTAGAGCAAAGTTATACAAGTCATCCACACACATACTACTAAACACTCCTCTAATATCTACAAAATGAATAAAAGTATATGTGTATGTGAACAGAATGAAACAGTACAGAAGAAAAAAGATTAGTTTAAAAATCCATAGAATTTGAATATTCTTCAGTTTGGAAAGAAGTAAATTAAAAGGGTGAATATAGATAACCCGAGAAAAACACCAAATCAAAAAGCCTCTCATGTACTATATACACTGGACCTCCTAAATCTTCTCCAGCAGATATTCCCAACCCAGGAATTGAACAGGGGTCTCCTGCATTGCAGGAAGATTCTTTACCAACTGAGCAATCAGGAAAGCCCTGGACCTCATTAGAGTGCCATTTTCCAGGGCATTGTGCTACTTTCTTGGGAGAAAGGCATTAATGTCCAAAGGAGAGTCCCTGGCTGGAGAATGATATCAACCAGGTACAAGTCATTTTATGAGGTACAAGGTTCCCAAGCAGGGACTACACACAATTCTAACACTCAGCCCAAGCCATTCTCAGAAAATAAAATCAATACTACCAAACCAAAACCTATGGCAAAACAATAGTTAACAAACATCATTAAAAGACAGGGCTTCCCAGGTGGCTCAGTGGTAAAGAATCCACCCGCTAATGCAGGAGACGCGGATTCAATCCTTCGTTGGGAAGATCCCCTGGAGGAAGAAATGGAGAGCCACTCCAGTATTCTTGCTTGGATAATCCCATGGACAGAGGAGCCTGGAGGGCTAGAATCCATGAGGCCACAAAGAGTCACAACTCTGAGACACACAAAGAGACTGAGAGGCCGCAGAGACACAACTGAAACACTGAGCATGCGCATGCTTAAAAGCTCTTTCTTAAAAACCAAACCAAACCAAAACTATCCCCTTTAAAAAGAAATGATTGATGTGTTAAAAGAATTATCATAAATTACTAAATGCGGGAAATTACTAAGTTCCTGTTCTTTCAGCTTTTTCTTATAAAATTAATTTTCTAAAAAATAACATTTTAATTTTATTCATTTCATAAAACTATTCTGTATGTGAAATCTTTCTAAAAAGTGACATTTACAGTCTATTTCACTTCTCTATGAAATCCTCTATTGGTATATCTGGCTACAGCGATGTCTGAAATACAACATATTAGCACTATTTACTTTGAGGTGATTTGTTCTTCTCTTTATAAGTTTCGATATGGCTTCAATTTTTTTAAATGTCTTTCATTTTTATAAAATCAATAAAGAATTTAAAAAAACAAATCTAAAATAAAACTAAAACTTTGAAACTACAGGAGATATTTATATAACCTAAGATGGGAAGAAGGCGCCAATCAAACTAATATCAATATTCACTTAATCAAGAAAATGCCATTTGGGGACTTCCCTGGTGGTCCAGTGGCAGAGAGACCCCGAGCTCCCAATGCGGAGGGCCCAGGTTAAAGATTCCTGGTCTGAGAACTATATCCCACAAGCCACAACCACAGACCGAAGATCCCGAGTGCCATCACTAAGACTGAGCAGAGACAGATAAAAATTAATAAAATATCACTCTTCTTAAAAAAAGAAAAGGAAAACGCCATGCTATACCCTCTATCTCATCATCAGATCATCGTATCAGATCATCAGAAGAAAGAAATCCAGGCTTCAAATATTGTAAGACAGCAATACCACATTCCTTCCGATGTGACAGACACGACTAGCCATTCTTTCCCTATGTCGCTGCTACCAGGACACCTCAAAGTCAACGCTTCCAAAATGAAACAATCTTTCCCCCTCCTCTCTACAGATTGGTTTCTGTTCTTCTGTTTCTTCTCTGGGTTAATGATTCTATCACTACGCAGAAACTTTGAGGACTTAGTTAAAACAATGATTCTTCAAAAAAAACAAAGAAAACTTTCCCTGTCCAGGTTAAGTTACAATTCTGTTTGTTCCTGATGAACCTGGTACTTCCCCTATCACGGATGGCACTTATCACACTCTGTAACTGACTCTTTGTATCCCCAACTAGAAAATTCTTTAGGGGACAGATCCGATCTTACTTACTTTAACCCTAGTTTCACTAGAGGGGGCAAAGAATATTGACTAACTACATAATAAGTGGTTTATTTTTCCACCCTTTACCACGCAATACAAACTGTCAATAAAACCCACTCATTTTACAAATAAATAAATTTCTGCATACTAGACTATTGGTCTTTTGATCTCCAGTCTCCTGTTCTTACTGGTCATTCTATAATTGGCAAGTACTCAGCCCCACTACCAATTATTGTGAAAAGAAAAAACAGATTTGAAAAGGTTACTCAGAAAGTTAATAAAACATGAGCTACAATTTTCTATTCAGGCTATAAATGCTATTTTCTAGACAAAAGTCTAATCAACTAACTCAAAAAACATATTTGTTAGCATTAACTCAAAAAACTAAAAAAAAAGTTATGTTTGAGATTTCCCAGTCATTAAACGTGGAATTTTTTTTATCCAAAACAGATCCAAAGTATAATCAAACATAAATTAAACTATTATTACTATAACATATAGTCAGTGAAAAGTACTGTCCATTCATTAGTCTCTTATATTAACATCTTATATTTATGTGACATCCTAGGTTCAAGTTTAGATGCTGAAAGCATTGTTTTCAGAAATTGATTATATCCCTCTTCTAAACATTTTAGTACCAAAGAAAATTTTACACAAATTTAGGTAGGGTAGGCTACAATCTCATTGTTATGAGATTTCACCTCTGATGGCCTTTTATAGCCTTGATTTAAAAGAATTTAATGGTAAACTGAAGTGAATACATTTTTCCTATTAAACTTGAAACCAAAATCATTTCTCTAGAGCTAAAACCTTCAAAATCCCAAACACTCTGGGTAGCTTTACCCAAAGTATAATCAGTGGAGTGTTCATGGCCATTAAGCAAAAATGTTCCAAGATCACTGCAATTCAGTCAACATTACCCTAACAGAATTTTTAGAAGACTTTCACAAAGTGATTCTAAAACTCATGACAGGTGCACAATAATCAATTTTTTGAAAATGAAATATAATAAATGTTCGTTTCTCAGGCTGGATGTATTTTCTGTTATGCTCTTTTTAATTAAAAAAAAAACAAGTATGATGTAGAAGAAACGGCTCAGTCATAATATTCAAGAATAGAATTGTCATTTCCATTCCCAATATATTCTCCCACCTTAAAAAAACAAAGCAACAAAATATATGAACACAAGTTGTTCAGAAACAGGACAATAGGTAGCACAGAGAAGAAAAACAAGATGACCTCTAGGACTGTCCCATGTTACTGTGTATAGAGAGAATCCAGGACACAGAGCTGAGAGAGAACCCAAATAAGGCCCAAGGGTCTCCTTGAATTGAAACAGGACTGAGAACTCCAAAGGTGGCTAGAATTCACAGGGCAGAGTAACTGTAGTACAAAGGGCCACACAAAGAACTCAGGGATCTGCGGCGGGTTCCCCTGAATCTCAATATGATTAGCATTAGTATATAAGGAAAGTACCAGAGAACAAGGAATGATCCACAAAATGTTCACAGGCCCAGGTATAACTCCAGAGTGGGAAAAAAACCTAACACATGGGCACTGAGTAGAGTACTCAGAAAGGTATTGACTGCTTCAGCAGTGGGGAGAAAAATTAGGCCCTGTTTAAAGGCGGTTTTGGTCTAAAACAAGCCAGCCTCAAAAGAATAAAATTGTTCCCAAGAAACTCAACAAAGCTCAAACAAAGCTCAAGAATATATAAATGGCTGCAAAAATATCCAGTACTCAGGAAAATAAAATTCACAGTGTCCGGCATCCAATTGAAAAATGGCAAATATCCAAAGAAACAGCAAACATGACCCTTTAGTGGAAAAAAAAAATCAAAACAGACCTAGAAATCACAGAGAAGTTAGAATTACTGGATAAGAAACGTAAATCGGTTATTCTAGCTAGAGTCCCTACATCCAACAAGATAGAGCAAAGCATGAACACATTAAGGAAAGATGTGGAAGATATCAAAAGTCTAAACCAAATTCCTAGCAAAATACACTGGATGGGATTAACAGATTAGACACAGAAAGTATTAGTTAACTTAACACCCATAGTGGAAACTAAAATGAGGCACAGTAAGAAAAAAGGACTGGGGTGAGGACAGAAAGGAGAGACCATCAGTGAGCTATGAGACAATCTGAGTGACCTAATACATGTATTAGGAATCGCCAAAAGGAGAAGACGGCAATATCTGGAAAACTAATGGCCAAATTCTTCCTCAATTTGATGAAAACTATGACCTACAAGACCATCTAGAACTAACAAGAAAAAAAGATGTCCTTTATATCATAAGGGACTGGAATGCAAAAGCAGGAAGTAAAGAGATACCTGGAGTAACAGGCAAGTTTGGCCTTGGAGTACAAAAATGAAGCAGGGCAAAGGCTAACAGAGTTTTGCCAAGAGAACTCACTGGTCATAGCAAACATCCTCTTCGAACAACACAAGAGACAACTTTACACACAGACATCACCAGATGGTCAATACTGAAATCAGACTGATCATATTATCTGCAGCAGAAGATGGAGAAGCTATATAGTGTCAGCAAAAACAAGACTGGGAGCTAACTGTGGCTCAGATTATGAACTCCTTATTGCAAAATTCAGACTTAAATTGAAGAAAGTAGGGAAAACCACTAGAACATTCAGGTATGACCAAAATCAAATCCCTTACCATCATACAGTGGAAGTGACAAATAGATTCAAGGGACTAGATCTGATAGACTGAGTGCCTGAAGAACTACGGATGGAGGTTTGTGACACCATATAGGAGGTGGTGATCAAGACCATCCACAAGAAAAAAAAATGCAAAAAGGCAAAATGGTTGTCTGAGGAGGCTTTACAGATAGCTGAGAAAAGAAGAGATGCAAAACGCAAAGGAGAAAAGGAAAGATATACCCATCTGAATGAAGAGTTCCAGAGAATAGCAAGGAGAGATAAGAAAGCCTTCCTTGGTGATCAATGCAAAGAAATAGAGGAAAACAAAACAATGGGAAAGAATAGAGCTCTTTTCACGGAGAAGGCACTGGCAATTCACTCCAGTACTCTTGCCTGGACACTCCCATGGACACAGGAGCCTGGTAGGCTGCAGTCCATGGGATCGCTGGGAGTCAGACACGACTGAGCGACTTCACTTTCATCCACTGGAGAAGGATATGGCAACCTACTCCAGTCTTCTTGCCTGTAGAATCCCAGGGACGGAGGAGCCTGGTGGGCTGCCGTCTATGGGGTCGCACGGAGTCGGACACGACTGAAGCGACTTAGCAGCAGTAGCAGAGCTCTCTTCAAGAAAATCAGAGATACCAACAGAATATTTCATGCGAAGATCGGCACAATAAAGGACAGAAACAGTATGTACCTAACAGAAGCAGAAGATCTGAAGAGGTGACAAGAATACACAGAAGAACTATACAAAAAAAGATCTCAATGACCAAGATAACCACGATGGTATGATCACTCACCTAGAGCTAGACACCCTGGAATGCAGTCAAGTGGGCCTTAGGAAGCATCACTACAAACAAAGCTAACGGAGGTGATGAATTCCAGTTGAGCTATTTCAAATCCTGAAAGACAGTGCTGTGAAAGTGCTTCACTCATATGACAACAAGTTTGAAAAACTCAGCAGCGACCACAGGACTGGAAAAGGTCAGTTTTCATTCCAATCCCAAAGAAAGGCCATGCCAAAGAATGTTCAAACTACCACACAATTGCACCCATCTCACATGCTAGCCAAGTGATGCTCAAAATTCTCCAAGCGAGGCTTCAACGGTACATGATCCGTGAACTTCCAGATGTTCAAGCTGGATTTAGAAAAGCCAGAGCACCCAGAGATCAAATTGCCAACATCCACTGGATCATGGAAAAAGCAAGAGAGTTTCAGAAAAACATCTATTTCTGCTTTATTGACTACACCAAAGCCTTTGACTGTGTGGATCACAATAAACTGTGGCTAATAAAGAGATGAGAATACCAAACCACCTTACCTGCCTCCTGAGAAATCTGTATGCAGGTCAAGATGCAACAGTTAGGACCAGACATAGAACAACAGACTGGTTCCAAATTGGGAAAGCAGTACATCAAGGTTGTATAATGTCACCCTGCTTATTTAACTCAAATGCAGAGTATACCATGTGAACTGCCAGGCTGGATGAAGCACAAGCTGGAAACAAAATTGCCAGGAGAAATATCAACAACCTCAGACATGCAAATAACACCACTCTATGGTAGAAAGCAAAAAGGAACTAAAGAGCCTCTTGATGAAAGTTAAAGAGGACACTGAAAAAGCTGGCTCAAAACTCAACATTCAGAAAACTAAGAATATGGCATCCAGTCCCATTACTTCATGGCAAGCAAATAGGGAAACAATGGAAACAGTGACAGACTTTATTTTCTTGGGCTCCAAGATCACTGCAGAAGGAACGCTTGCTCCTTGGAGGAAAAGCTATGACAAAACTGCTGCTGCTAAGTCACTTCAGTCGTGTCCGACTCTGTGCGACCCCATAGATGGCAGCCCACCAGGCTCCTCTGCCCATGGGATTTTCCAGGCAAGAGTACTGGAGTGGGGTGCCATTGCCTTTTCCGATGTCAAACCTAGACAGCATATTAAAAAGCAAAGACATTACTTTGCCAATAAAGTCCATCTAGTTAAAGCTATGTTTTTTTCCAGTAGTCATGTATGGATGTGAGAGTTGGACCACAAAGAAAGCTGAGCACCAAAGAATTGATGCTTTTGAACTGTGGTGTTGGAGAAGACTCTTGACAGTCCTGTGGACTGCAAGGAGATCAAACCAGTCAATCCTAAAGGAAATCAGTCCTGAATATTCATTGGAAGGCTTATGCTGAAGCTGAAGCTGCAATATTCTGGCCACCTGATGCAAACAACTCACTCATTAGAAAAGACCCTGATGCTGGGAAAGATTGAGGGCAGGAGAAGGGGATGACAGAGGACTAGATGTTTGGTTGGAATCACTGACTCAATGGACATGAGTTTGAGCAAATTCTGGGAGTTGGTGATGGACAGGGAAGCCTGGCATGCTGCAGTCCATGGGGTTCACAAAGAGTCAGACATGACTGAGAAACTGAACTCAACAAAGCAACAAATCAAAAAGGTCAGTAAACCTCCAGCACGTGAAACATGAGGAATCTGCACCAAGATACATCCTAATCAGGGGACAAAGAAAAAAATCTTAAAGTAGCACACTGCAGAGGAACAAAGATAATTCAAAGAAGTCTCACTGAAAACACTGCAAGCAAGGAACAGTGGAGTAATGTATTTTAAGTTGTGAAAAAAGCAAGTTGTGAACCTAGAATTCTATATCCAGTGAAACTATCTTTTAAAAATGAAGGTAAAATAAAGACCTTTTGGACATAGGTGCATTGAGGAGATCATCACCAGCAGATCTGCACCACAAGGAATGTTAAAAGAATTCTTTCAGACAGAAACTGGTATCTACGTAAAAAAAATACAGACAACCAAAACCGTCAAAACACTTTTTTCCCTTATTTTTAAATCTCTTTAAAAGACAATCATCAAAAAAGATAACAAAAGACAATCATCTATTTAAAGCAGGAGTTCATAACATATTTATAATACAAGGGAAACAAACGACAAAACAGCAGAAAGGTCTGGAGAGGAACATATTGCTACAAGGTTCTTATACTATAAATACTATACTGATTAAAGACAGACTGTAATAATTTAAAGATGTACACTAGAAACCTTAAAATAACCACTGAACACACACACACACGGAAATAAGTATAAGCCAATGAAAGATAAAATATCCTTATAAAAGTAAAACCCAAAAGATAATATAAAAAGAGAAAGAACAAATGGCTGAGTGGGAAAAGAATCTGAAATAGACACATGTATAACTGGATCACTTTGCTGTACACCTGAAACTAACACAACATTGTTAATCAACTCTGAGCGCGTGAAAGTCGCTCAGTCCTGTCCGACTCTTTGCGACCCCATGGAGTGACTTAGCGGCAGCAAGCCATTCCCTTCTCCAGGTGATTTTCCCTACCCAGGGATCGAACTCAGGTCTCCCGCAGAGCAGGCAGATTCTTTACCATCTGAGCCACAAGGGAAGCAATCAACTATATCCCAATATATTAAAAAAAGAAAAGAAAAATGATACAAAAAAATAGGAAGACAGTAGACTGAAACCTACCATATTACATCACTAGTTACAATAACAAAATGACATTAATATTCTAGTTAAAAAGCAAAGACCAGTCAGATTGGATAAAAAAATAAGACCAAGTTTAAATAAAAAGCCTGCTGCTGCTGCTGAGTCACTTTAGTCATGTCCAACTCTGTGCGACCCCATAGACGACAGCCCACTAGGCTCCCCTGTCCCTGGGATTCTCCAGGCAAGAACACTGGAGTGGGTTGCCATTTCCTTCTCCAATGCATGAAAGTGAAAAGGGAAAGTGAAGTCGCTCAGTAGTATTCGACTCTTAGAGACCCCATGGACTGCAGCCTACCAGGCTCCTGCGTCCACAGGCTTTTCCAGGCAAGAGTACTGGAGTGGGGTGCCATTGCCTTCTCCAAAATAAAAAGCCTAGATAGGTTAAAAGTAAATAATGGAAGATGAATCATGCTAACATTAATGGAAAAAAAAAAAACAGAAGCAACTTATTAACACCAAAGTAGAATTCAGAGCAAAAAATATTATCAGGAATAAAGAGGGTCATTTCCTGACAACAAAGTGGTCAATTGTGACACAAAAGGAGTTCAAAAAAATGTTCACTGAAAGAAAAAGTTTTCCAAATTCAGAAGTTAGCCTTTGAATTGGTGATGGGCCTCTATGAGGGCTCAGTGGTAAAGAATCGACCTGTATGTAACACAGGAGATACGAGGAGACGTGGGTTCAATGCCTGGGTTGGGAAGATTCCCTGGAAAAGTAAATGACAACCCACCCCAGCATTCTTGCCTGGAAAATTCCACGGACAGAGGAGCCTGGCAGGCTACAGTCCGTGGGGTTGAATGAGTCGGACACAACTGAGCACACAAGCATTTTGAAAATACAGGGCAAAAACTGGTTTCTGGCTTCAGGACCTTTCAGATACTGAATTTACAGTGTGAATTTTTAACATTTTAAGTACACTAAAGAGAACTTCTAAAAAGTATATTAGGAAGAACATCTTATATAAAGACATCTATGTCTACATCTGTATGTATATCTATCTATATACATATCTTCACAAAAACACATCAAGCAGCCACGTTCAGTACTGTACAAAATCAGGTAGAATCCTAGCCTTGATGACATAATTGCCAACCTCTAAAAAGTACTTACAAACTTCTAAAAAACTTCTAAAAAGTACTTTACAAACTTTCAACTTCTTCCAAGTTCCAGATAAGCAGAGCAGGAACATTGCCTAATGTCAATGAAAATTTTATTTTCTCGATAAAGCACAGATGGATTGTCACTCCCTTCTCAAAAACCTCCAATGACTCCTCTACTGCATATAAAGACTAACATCTTCAGCCACAGGTAATCAAAGTCCTCCACAATCTGGCATTTATCTTCACAGGTTTGTCTCCCCAAGGCCCTTCCTTCACTGGCATATTCATTCTTCTGTTTATGCAGTTCCTTCCTCCATCTCCATCTGCCAAAGCCCCACACATCATTTAAGAACTAGATTCCCAGTGTGGTCTGGGTAAATCAATCCGTTCCTATTTAATCTCATTTCTGAGCTCATTCCTTTCCACATTTATGTTAGCAATCCTAAAAATGATTTTTGAAATCCACTATTCATATTTGTCAGTCTTCCCCAGAACACTATGAATTCCCAAAAAGCAAAAATCCTATCTTATTCCTGTAAATTCCAGAGGGTCACAATGCCTTACAACAGGTCTTAAACATGTCATAAATTACGATGGTAAGATACTAGCAAGGCAAGAATTGACATGTTGAATAACAAAATCAATTTAAAAAAACTCAATATTCTTGAAACCCAACGAGAAAACAACCCAATTAAAAAATGGCCAAAGATATTAACAGCCACTTCATTAGCGAAGATATACAGATAGCAAATAGGCACGTGAAAAGATGTCCCACATCTTATGTCATCAGGAAGATGCATATTCAAACAACGATGTACTGCTACATACTTAGAATGACCAAAATCCAGTCACTGACAACAGCTAAACACTGGTGGCAATGTGGAGTAACAGGAATTCTCAGTCACTGATGCTGGGAGTGCAAACTGGTCCAATGCCACTTTGGAAGACAACTGGGCAGTTTCTTACAAAACTAAACATATTCTTACTGTAAGATCCAGCGATCATGCTCCCTGATATTTACCCAAAGGAGTTAGGTAAAACTTACCTAAAACACAAAAACCTGCACATGGATATTTTTATTAATAATTGTCAAAACCTGGAAATAATCAAAATGTACTTCAGTAGGTGAATGGATAAATAGTGGTACATCCAAACAACGGAATATTATGCAGGGCTGAAAAGAAATGAGTTATCAAGTAAAGAAAAGACTTGGAAAAAGCTTTAATTTGAATTATAAAGTGAAGAAAGTCCATCTGAAAAGGCTACACAGTGCCTGATTCCAATTACAGGACAATTCTGAAAAAGGTAAAACTATGGAGACAAAAAGATCAGTGGTTGCCAGGGGTTAACAGAGAGGGAGGGAAAGACGGGAGCACAGAGGATTTCTAGGGTGGTGAAAACTACTCTGAATGATACTATAATGGTAGATACATGCCATTATACATTTCCAAACCCAGACAATTTACACCAACAAGGATGAAGAGTAAGGTAAACTAGGGACTTTGGGTGATGATGTGTTAATTCAGGTTCATCAATTGTAACAAATGTTCCAGTCTACTACCGGATGCTGATAATGGGGAAATGTATGCATGAATCGGAGCAGGGAAAGCAAATACTGGAAATCTCTGTGCCTTCCACTTAAAACTGCTTTAAAAAACAAAGTGTATTAAAAAGAAGAAACTCAATATTGGATCTAACTTACTTTTAAGTAAATAAACATTGTTTCAATATTAGGAAGCAAAGCAAACTCTGCAAAGGTACTGGGAAGGATACTGACACAATACCAAAAGTCAGCTATGTGAAATACATTCATCCTAGAAAGCTCCTGAGCTCCACCACAGAAAATAAAATAAAACTTTAAACTAGTTGTTCAACAACTGTATTGCAGCATATACTGAGCAAACATTTCTACAAAACGTTCTGCATGCATTTTTACTTTTTTAAAAAAGACTAAAAATTATGATATAAATGTTAACTATCCACGGATCCAGAAACTTCCAGTCTTTCAGTAGCTGTTCTTTCAAACTTAGACAATTATCAAACACCAACTACTTTTGAAATATTGCGTTGGGGAGGCAATACAAAGGCACAAAGATGACCTATTTCCTGACCTCAAGGAGTTTACATTCTAGGAGATACATAATAAACCATGAAAATAAATCCTGCAATAAAGGTATATGCTCTGTGAGATCCCAGGGAAGAAGTGGGATACAGAGGAATGAAAGTATATAGAAAAGATGGCATTTAAGCGAAGGAGGATTTGAAAGGTGAAAATGGCGCTAGTGCCAATGCGGGAGACATAAGACATAACCCCAGGTTCGATCCCCGGGTTAGGAAGAGCCGCCTGGAGGAAACGGTAATCCACTTCAGTATTCTTGCCTGGAGAATCCCATGGACAGAGGAACCTGGCAGGTCCCAGTCTACGGGGGTCACAAAGAGTCGGACACGGGCTGAAGTGACTGAGCACGCGTGCAACTTTGAAAAGGCAGAGATGGCATTCCAGGCTGAAGGACAGGGGCAAAGGAACATCAAAGCACATCTTCAAGAAAACGGGCCCAGGACTGGGGATGATTCTAGAATAGCTGAAGCATACATCTGTGAAGAGTTGAGGGTGGACAGCAGACAAGATTTATTGTTGAGACCGATGACCTCAGCGAGGGAAATGAAACTCTATTCTGAAGAAAAAAGTGAAAAAGCTCTGGGAATTTTTTAAAATTAGGAAAGAAACAAGCCTTAACTTCTTAAAATTAAAAATAAATATATGACCATCCCAAAAGTGCTGTATAACAATCTGAAATTTTAAAAAAATAATTAATAATTATTGCTGTTTGCGAAATGGTGACATTTTGGAACTAGGTTATTGAAAAATCAGAATCAAAAATTAAAGTATGGGGAGAGTGCAGGCTTCCCATTGCACTTTAACACACGAGCATCCTCAAGACATTAAGTTGAGCTGGGCTTATCATCCATAGTCAAATCCTCCAAAATCAGTAAATCGATCCTAATTTCTTCTCTCCTCCCAGACTCAATCAATGAAAGAGCACTAAAGTTCTTAAACTCTACTGTCTCTTTAATTTTAAAGATAAACTGAAGGTAAGATTTCCAAGAGACCTGTATTTTATTCTAAAGGACCCAGGTTCTTATCAATTACGTTCTCAAACTGCCTATCTGAAAAAACATAATGACGGCTAGTTTGAACCTCACTAGCTTATGAGAACAAATTAACCTCCCCACGTCCCCCCAAAACAGTCAACGAGTAACAAAAGTCATCGTCCTCAAGTTTCCAGGTGGCACAGGCAAGGCAAATTAATAGCCACTCCAAGATGTACAGTTATTTTAAATCCCCTTTATCGGACCAATTCACTGCACTTTTCAAATCACCGGTCAAACTTCTCCGCCCGAGACTCCTCATAGCCATGCCCGGCAGCATGCGGAGCAGCCAGCAACGTAACACAGACCCAAAGTACCAGCAGGCTGCCCAGGGGAGAAGCTCGCCAAGCTCTCAACCGCATCGGAAGACCGTGGGGAAGAGGCGCCGCGGTCCAGGCCCGCCCGGACAGAGTGAGGACCCGGCTGCCGGCGCGTTAGGCGCGGGGGTTGGACCCCGAGGCGCCTCTCCGCCGCCATGTGCCGCCGCTCCGCCGAGAAGGAGGTTATATAACAAACTCCTGGAGCTTTAGAGCGTGCCGCACCCGCCAACGCCCGCCTCGGTTTCCTTGCGCCGGCTCCGCGAGCCCGGCCGCCGCTGCGCGCTGAACGGCCATAAGCATGGCCTAGGCCCGGCGCGAGGAGGGCCCGGCGGGCCAGGCGCGGCGGGAGAAGCCGGGCCGCGGCTCCGGGCCCAGGCCGCGCCGACCCACCCTCCGCCGCCCCGGCCCAACCCCCTGCTTCCCTTCCCCCTACCAGAGAAGGGCGGGTGACCGAGCCGCCGCGGCCGCAGAGTCCAGTGGGGCGCGCGAGGCGAGGCGCGAGCTCCTCCCGCGCGAGTCCGTCACAGCATCTCCCGGGAGACACGGCCGCCACCGGCAGGGCGCGCTCACCTCCGCTCCGCGGAAGCCACTTGCCTCTTCGCGGGCCTCCGCCTGCGACCGCCCCGGCCAGCTCAGATCCACACACCCCCAACCCCGCGAGCGCCTTCGCCGGCTGCAGACCGGCCGACCGCTCAGCGCGTAAAATGCAGCCACTGCCTGCGCCGCGGTTCCGGGTCCTTCCCAACGCGACTCTGCCTCTGCCTCCTCCGCTCCGGCAGTGCAGGCCCGGCTTTGCGCATTACCCCCGTAAGGCACACGGAGTCCCACTCACCGGGGAGGGGAGGGGAGGGGAGAGGCGGGGAGGGGCGGGGAAGTGGGAGACAAGAGATCGCGGCGCGGAGACCTGAGTTCTCGCGAGGGTTCCGGCCTCGGGCGCCTGCTCTGCGGGAATTTCAAACTCTCGGCGAAAGAACGTAGGGGGAGGGAAAGGGAGGAAAGGGAGTAGGGTTTGGAAGGGCCGGGTATTTACATAAAACAGGAACTGCCCGCCTCCAAAGAACTGAAGGGAACAAAGACTACGAGTCCCATGATACCTTGCGCGTTAAGCCTCTTTGGCCGCCCAGCCCTTAAGCCCAGGGCGGACTTGGGAGTGGTAGTCTGTACCCGCCGTAGGGCCCGCCTCCCGATCCCTCCCGGAGTCTTCTGTGGCGGGAGAGTCGCCACATTATCTTCTGGCTCCGCTTGCTGGCGGCCGAGTGATAATCTTTGCCCTCTGTGTTTTTCATTCTCCCTGCTCCGACTTTCTGTGCCGAAGGCGGGCGTCTGACTTTGGGGGAAAGCTTCTTTCCCCCTCTTCTATATTTTTAAATATGCCAGCGTGCTTTCGTGGCCAGAGGTGCTCACGAGACCTAGTGTAATCTTCTAATTCAAAATTTTACCCCAAATCAGTGTTGCATATTTGGTCACCCTGGGGTTTCATTGTGGAATTTCTTTTATTTATGGTTAATATCTTTGAAGATGACGGGCTTCCCTGGTGTCTCAGTGGCAAAGAATCCGCCTGCAATGCAGGAGGGGCGGGTTGGATCCCTGAGTTGGGAAGATTCCCTGGAGAAGGAAATGACAACCCCCTCCAGTATTCTTGCCTGGGAATCCCATGGACAGTAGCTACATGGTGGGCTACAGTCTATGGGCGTTGCAGAAGAGTTGGACACAATTTAGTGACTAAGCACACAGGATCTTTGACGTTAATCCCAGCACCACACACTTTTCAAACAAACGTGGACTATAACCATAATGAAAGCGAAAATAAGAAGAAGAAAAATAATAAAACGGGAGATAGGGGTAGGATTCTAACAAGCCACTTATGTTTTAACCAGGAAAGTTTATCCTTTTCTGTTATCCTTTCCCGTATGATTTTTGTCAAAGTTTGTCTTTTAGAAATGTAATCTTTTTTTCCCCATATTTTTTGTCTCTTTATTGACAGCGATCTCTAAAAGTAACAGGCGTGTGTGCTAAGTTAGTCGCTTCGGTCGTGTCCGGCTCTGTGCGACCCTATGAACTGCAGCCTGCCAGGCAGGAGTGGGTTGCTGTGCCCTCCTCCAGGGGATCTTCCCCACCCAGGGATGGAACCCAGGTCTCCAGTGTTACAGGCGGATTCTTTATCCACTGCGCCATCAGAAACATAGTGGCTTACAAAATGTACTGGCTAGGTTGTGGCAGAGAAAAAGTTAAAGAGGTTTTTGATTAGTTTGTCTTAACTATTTTAAATAGACTTCTTAAAACAGAAACTGCTCTGCAGTCAGATGTGCGAATTCATGTCCTTGCCTTGCTCTCCATGTTATACTTCCTTTCCTTGGTACCATTCCGTCCTCAATTCATAGGTGCTGTACTTCTCTGTAATCTGAAGAGGTAGATTCTCACCTCCAGAATGCTGGTAGAGCAAGGATGACTTAGAGGTTCAACAGATTCCTTAACAAGCATTTGTTACCAGTTGTGAAATTCAAAATCATCATACTTATCCAAACTGAGTTTCTAAAACTATCCTTCAGATTTTAATCTTTCTTTCCATAATTACTGACAGAATGCTGATATGGTTTATGTATAGTTGTCTGTAATCTGGACCAATCCTACCTATCCTGTTTTATTTCCCTGCGTAGTTTCTGAGAATCTTTTCTTCACTTCCCTGCAAACATGTTTCTGCTTCTCAGTATCTTCCACTGAAAATGGTCCAGCTAAGACTCTTTTCTCTCAAAATCTTCTCAACTTCAGCCCATATTAATCACTAAAAACTTGTACTGAAAATATGCTGTGTGTATTGTTTCCCCTTTTGCCTCTCACTCCATCCATCCACCCAATGCCCCCATCTCTCAGCTACACTGAAAACAGACCAGATCTTATACTTTTTTCAAATGCTTCCCTCATAACTATTAGCTTTGTTATTTCAATTGCTTTGTAAACTGAATTTCTACTTTAAAGATCTCATTCATTCATCTTTTCTCTTTTCAGTCATTTAATCATATGCCAAGGACTTCCCTGGAGGCCTAGTGATTAAGATTCCACACTTTCAATGCAGGGGGCAGGGGTTCATTCCTTGGTCAGGGAACTAAAATCCCATACGCCCTGAGCCTCAACCAAAAAGTTAAAGGAAAAAGCACATGCCAAATTGTTTTAGTTTCAAGAGATGCTAATAAGTATTAAAATGTAAACAAAAATCTGGGTTTGGTAGTCAGATGAGTTTGAGGAAAAGATAAAATTAAACATTTCTTTTACATAATACCTCACTGCCTTTAATATGCTCAGCATTTACCAAAGTTACTTGACTGTGGCATGAATCCATCTATGCTTGTGGAACATTTTGTCTCATCAGCGTTCCACAGAATGGACTGGTAAACACGGCTTCCAAGCTTCCTCTTACTGGAGGAAGCACTGTGTAGTGGAAAGAACATGGTTATTTGAAACCAGACAAACTCAAGTTTTAATCCATTTCACTACTTTCTTGAAACATGACTTTAATGGAATTGCTTCACTCTCTCTGCCTGTTTTCTCACCTGAAAAGAAAGGCTGTTACTTATTTTTCTTTCAGAACTGTTGCAAAGATTAGAGGCAAGTATGTGCCCCACTCAAAACTTCATTCCCTTTCTATCTATATGATCAGTTGTTAGTTATTCTGGTAAAAGGCTTAGAAAATGGTAATAACTAGTGTGGACACTTCCATTTGGAATGTTTTATTCAAGAACATATTTCACTCCCAGTGAAGCACCCTGGTAGAAACAGACAGCCATCTGATCTCAGAGAACTTAGAACCTCATTGAAGTGCTCTGAATTAGAACTCGTTTGTTTTGCAAAGTAATAGGGGGGAGAAAACATGATATTTTAGCAACATGATATTTTAACAACAAAACGGAGCTTGTCTGTCTCAGACAGTGGCAATGCCTCTGTCCTGATAGCTATGTTTTCATCATTTTTATGGAGATTGTTGATTATAGCAAGCAGTACCCCAACCTTGATTTTTCTAATTGACAATAAGATTGGGGGTGAAGAGTCACATTTTTCCTATTTCCTACTATATTTCCAGTGATGGAATAGTGACCAGCATCTAAATAAATGCAAAAATAATTATTTAGTGACTGACTATATATTTATTGATTTCACCATTCAAAAAGCAAAATATATAAAATATTTTGATCAAAAAGGACCCTACAGATTTTCTAGGTTAAACATCTTGTTCTAAGGAAGGGGGAAACAGATTTGTCAAATGATTTTGGGATGGATTTTGTTTTGTTTAAAAAAATAGACATCGAATAAAATCTATAGTTGTAAAGAAAAGCAATATAAATATTTTCTTTCTTTAAAATAGTATTTGTGCACTTGAAAAAAAATTGTTTTTCATGAATGGTACCCCCCAAAAGTCATAGATTTACTTCTAATGAACACTAGTAATATTTGCACAAACATGGTACTGAAATTTAATTTCTTTTTAAAAATTGTTTCCCTTTCTACCTCTCCCTTTCTTTCACATCTTCCTCTTTTAAAGCTACTTTAAATTCTATATGTTTTAATTAAAGCTATCATGGTTATGGTTTCTCTGTTTCTTAACCCCAAAGACCACTATTAGTGATGGATCCTGAAATTCTGCTGGGTGAGCTACAGGTTATGTCCTTGCGTACCACTGCGTTTTTCATTTTCAGGCTTTAATTCCTCAAGACTCATGCTTGCCTTAGAGCGTTGTTATACCAAATTATAGGGGGCACATAGTAATTTTTATGCTTCTTTTAGTGAACAGTGTTGTAAATATTGCTCATGAGTCACAAATCTTCCACTTGCCTGAAGCTTCCTGCTTCTAAGGAAGCCGTGTTAAAAGTTGCCTCTGCAGTGTTGGAAAGTGATGGAAATGCGAACAGTCAAGTCTGATACTCTACTGAGGGAATAGGTCACCCATTTGAATAAATGCTTTGTGCCTCTTTTGTAGGTGGATTCTCAGCCTTATTTTTTCCTGTAAGTTTATTTTAATCCCATTGAATTTGCATGTGCTATGTTAACTGTGATGTTTACATGGTGCTGGGTAAGTTTTCAAGGCATTTAAAATTTTTAGTTGAAACAATATCTCTACATGGTTTAAATGATAAGCTATGGAGATTTTTTCCCCCTTTTTTCCTTTTCTATCTTTACTCCTTCTTGGATCCTCTGTGTGGCATTTTAATAAATTTTAGTAGACTTGTTGGATTTGATTAAAGAAAAGCATAGGTGACATGGTATTCATTTTTCACCATGAAATGCCTGAAAACTAAAGCAAGATGTCAAGTAGGATGCCCTAAGTGGAAAATCACCAGTGGAATGCCCGGAATAAAGTTCAGCATGCCTGAGAGCATTCTTCTCCAAATAAGTTTGCAAATAAGTTTAGCGAATAAGTTTGACTGTCAAAGATCTTTAGGGTTTAGGAGTGAATTATTTGTTAGCAGACTGCATAATTCTTTTTTAGTGAAGAAAACAATATAGAACTTTAATGAAACCAAAATTGCATCTTTAAGAATCCAAGTTGTATTTCTCAAGTGGTATTTTTCAGAATAGTTTTATTTTGTTTCAGTTCCCCATCATTTCTTCATGTATTTGTTCATCCGTCAAATACTTATCAAATGCTTTTGATGGGCTAGTCTCTACTTAGGGCACTGGGAATACAGATCTCGGTAAGACCATTATCTGTGTCTCAGCAATGAAATCAGGACAACATATTTAAATGGCAAATTACTTTTTGTTTGAAGTATTTTTTATTAAAAATCCTTTAAAGTCAAAGAGAACTACAACCCTTTGGTGGTTTTTTTTGGCCCACCATGCAGTGCAGCATGCAGGATCTTAGTTCCCCAAGCAGGGATCTAACCCTCACCCCCTACAGAGGAAGCAGAGATTCTTAACACTGGATCCCCAAGGAAGTCCCTAACTCTTTTTCATGCATCTTATTGATAATTATGATGAACGCTCAGTTCAGCATACTAGTCTGTCATAGGAATATTCTAGTTTCATATTCTGGTTTTGGTCTAGCAGATATTCACAAGAAATGGTTGGGTCACAGACTTATTTCCTGGAGTTGGATGAAAGACACTTTGAAAGAAGGCCTGGTTAAAAAAAAAAAATCCTCCTGTCAATGCAGGAAATGCAGGTTCAACCCGCATTTCTTCTGGGTCCAGAAGATCCCCTGGAGGAGGAAATGGCAACCCACTACAGTAGTCTTGCCTGGAAAATTCCATGGACAAAGGAGCCTGGAAGGCTACGGTCCATAGGGTCTCAAAGAGTTGGACATGATTAAGCAGCCTGTATGACATGGGTTACATTTGGAGTGTTTTTGAATGACCCCTCTATAATCTCTCAGATTTCTTTTGTTCTTCTGATTCTGCATTCTCTTATTTTAAAGAGTCTAAATTTAAAGTTAGGTAACTACTCTTCATTACCTTTGTCACCGATTATGGACATGAAAGTTTAGTATAGTCGGTAAACTTCAGATATTAGTTATAATACAGTGAGTGCTTTGGTTAAGAGTGAATGACGAGGCACAACCTCATTACCTATGTTCCCCCAGCACTTATGCTTCCGTATTGTAAGGAGGTTCTTAGAGTCTTCTCAATGATTAGTGTAGCAATCAATTATGTAATCTTTTAATTCTATCTCAGACACACATATGTCACCTCATCAACGAAGCAGCTTTCGGAAAATAAGTAAGTAAGTAAGTAAAGTCGCTCAGTCGTGTCCGACTCTTTGCGACCCCATGGACTTTAGCCCACCAGGCTCCTCCATCCATGGGATTCTCCAGGCAAGAGTACTGGAGTGGGTTGCCATTTCCTTCTCCAGGGGATCTTCCCAACCCAGGGATCGAACCCAGGTCTCCCACATTGTAGGCAGACGCTTTACCATCTAAGCCACCAGGGAAGTCCCTTTCTGGAAAAATAGACACTTGGTAAATCTTTAATAAATAAGTCTAAGGAACTGTCCCTTCAGCAGGGTAGACTATGGAAATCAGGTACGGTTGGACACGCCAGAACTACTGTGTAAGAATTCTTGTCTTATTGAATTACTGTGTTCAGAGATTAGAAAAGAAGACCAAGTGTCTTTCAGTTTGAAGATCATGAAGATTTCAAACAGCGAAACACAGTCCTACTAATACTGTAAGACTTAGATGAAGTCACGTTACAGGGACATTAAAGGACAAAGTGATGTGTGAAAAACAACTTTGGCCAACTTGGGTATAATTCCAGCTGATTTGGAAACCATTTGTTATGTAGACAAAATCTCAGTAAGTCATTTTATGACAGTTGGAGTTCCTTAAAAACCCAGTGCCTTTGTTCATTTTATTTCATTAAAATCATTTCCTTCCTTTGCTACTTTTGCTAGCACATTCCAAACCTGCATAATATCAACCTCCTAGAGAAGAGGAGATCTAAGACAGTAGCTCCCAACTTTATGTCAGCCCTCAACTCCCCCTAAACCGTCAGGGGCTCACAGGCCAGTAACACCCTGAATGAGCCACATCCCATTCTAGACCAGCCTCAACACAAATGCAGTGGGGTCAGTCCCTCTGACATGTGGTTTAAGGCAGCTTTCTCCTGAGAATTTCTCTGAATATGTGAAGCACTTTGGGAAGCAGCGTGTTAAAAAGTACTGAATTCAGAGGGAGAAGATGTAAATGAATCCTGATTTCTAAAGTGACGCTTTGCTGTCTGTGCATCCATGACAAAGACCTTGAACTATCCAAGCTTCTATTTCCTCACCTGTTGTGAAGATTATGTGTAAAAATATGTAGTAAGCCTTTCAGTTCAGTTCAGTTCAGTTGCTCAGTCGTGTCCAACTCTTTGCGACCCCATGAATCGCAGCACGCCAGGCCTCCCTGTCCATCACCAACTCCCGGAGTTCACTCAGACTAAAGTCCATCGAGTCGGTGATGCCATCCAGCCATCTCATCCTCTGTCGTCCCCTTCTCCTCCTGCCCTCAATCCCTCCCAGCATCAGGATCTTTTCCAATGAGTCAACTCTTCGCGTGAGGTGGCCAAAGTATTGGAGTTTCAGCTTCAGCATCATTCCTTCCAAAGAAATCCCAGGGCTGACCTTCAGAATGGACTGGTTGAATCTCCTTGCAGTCCAAGGGACTCTCAAGAGTCTTCTCCAACACCACAGTTCAAACGCATCAATTCTTCGGTGCTCAGCTTTCTTCACAGTCCAACTCTCACATCCATACATGACCACTGGAAAAACCATAGCTTTGACTAGACGGAACTTTGTTGGCAAAGTGATGTCTCTGCTTTTCAATATGCTATCTAGGTTGGTCATAACTTTTCTTCCAAGGAGTAAGCGTCTTTTAATTTCATGGCTGCACTCACCATCTGCAGTGATTTTGGAGCCCCCCAAAATAAAGTCTGACACTGTTTCCACTGTTTCCCCATTTATTTCCCATGAAGTGATGGGACCAGATGCCATGATTTTCGTTTTCTGAATGTTGAGCTTTAAGCCAACTTTTTCACTCTGCTCTTTCACTTTCATCAAGAGGCTTTTAGTTCCTCTTCACTTTCTGCCATAAGGGTGGTGTCATCTGCATATCTGAGGTTATTGATATTTCTCCCAACAAACTTGATTCCAGCTTGTGCTTCTTCCAGCCCAGCGTTTCTCATGATGTACTCTGCGTATAAGCTAAATAAGCAGGGTGACAATATACAGCCTTGACATACTCCTTTTCCTATTTGGAACCAGTCTGTTGTTCCATGTCCAGTTCTAACTGTTGCTTCCCTGACCTGCATACAGGTTTCTCAAGAGGCAGGTCAGGTGGTCTGGTATTCTCATCTCTTGAAGAATTTTCCACAGCTTATTGTGATCCACACAGTCAAAGGCTTTGGCATAGTCACTAAAGCAGAAATAGATGTTTTTCTGGAACTCTCTTGCTTTTTCCGTGATCCAGCAGATGTTGGCAATTTGACCTCTGGTTCCTCTGCCTTTTCTAAAACCAGCTTGAACATCTGGAAGTTCACAGTTCACATATTGCTGAAGCCTGGCTTGGAGAATTTTGAGCATTGCTTTGCTAGCATGTGAGATGAGTGCAATTGTGCAGTAGTTTGAGCATTCTTTGGCATTGCCTTTCTTTGGGATTAGAATGAAAACTGACATTTTCCAGTCCTGTGGCCACTGCTGAGTTTTCCAAATTTGAACTTCTACCAAATATTTACTATTGCTAACACTTTGCTGGCCATCAGATGATTGATTGAAGCTGTGTAAATAAGAACAATATGTGACAGTATAGAACAGATTTCTTCGTTTTGGATGAGCTGTTCTGCACAAATATCAGGCTACATTCCATCATTGTATTAAGATTTTTTAAAGTTGCTGGTCCTTGATTTTTTTAAATGTTAATCTGCCTAATATATAATTTCATATGCGTGTGTGTGTGCTCCATTGCTTCAGTCGTCCCAACTCTGGAGAATCCATCGGGATCTCTAGGCAAGAGTACTGAATTGGGTTGCCATTTTCTCCTCCAGGGAATCTTCCCAACCCAGTGATTGAACTCTCACCTCCAGCAGCTCCTGCACTGCAGGCAGATTCTTTATTGCTGAGCCACAGGTGAAGCCCAATAGATAACCATCAGGGCCTAAGTGCCTGTTTCTCATTTTTTTCAACTGGAAGAAAAGAAATTATCCCTTATGACAGAACTGCAAGCCATGTAAATAAAATCTATTCTCCAGCCTACTTTAAAATGTTAACATGGATAATTAGACGGCAAACAAAACATAACTGAGATATGAAAGAGAAACAAAACATTTCCAGCTTAATGAACCAGAAGAAAAAAATTTTTTACACCATAATTGCTGCTATTATCTGAAATGTTGGCAGCAAGTTAATAGAAAGGGCACTCCAGACAAAGGAGGTTAATGAATGATGTTACTATTTGCACGTAGTTGAGAAGTCTGCCGCCTTGAAATAGGAAAGGGTTCAGGGATCCATTACAGCATCTATTACCCTGTATTCTGATTACTCTTTATAAGTTATCTTCCTGACTACACTGTGAGCTTTATTAAGGCAGGGAAATGTTTTTGTCATTTTTTTTCCCCCACAAAACTTGGAAAGGTACCTAGCATCCAGTAGGTATTCACTTTTTTTGAATGGATGAATTAATGAGTGAGTGAATATACTTTTTTCTTCTGCCCATGGAGTTAGGAAAACAAGACAAAAAAGGGTAAAGAGATATCTATTAATAAAAGCAAATATGGGACTCTTCCATTAATAACAATTTGATTCTGTGAGAGATGGGTATTATTAATAATTTAGAACTCATATTGATGCAGCTGGATCAGACCTGGAGGAGATCCACCTCCTAACGGACCGTGTAGACGCTACCAGAGCAGAGGCAGGCCCTCTGCAGGACCCTCTTCAAAGTGACTCACAGTTCTCCTTGAGGAACTCCTTGGGTGTGGTTTGCACTGGGGAACTTGACGGTTTCTAACCAAAGACTTGGTTCAATTAGAGAAGTCCTCCTATCTATTGCCATTTTAAATCTTCAGTGCCCTGAGAAGTTTTAGACAACAAAAAGATGACAGAAATCTAAAGCTTGCAATGATTCCATAAACACGGGTATTTTAGCTTTCTTTGTGGGGCATGGGGGATGAAGGCAGCTGATTGTCTTTCCTAAGAGAGTGAGCAATGAAAATGCTAAACCCTTCCCACCTGTTGACAGTCAGGTTATCATCCTCATGTCACTGACTTTTGACTCTCCTTATCCCCTACTCCCTAACCTAGGTGTTTTTTTTTTTTGTTTGTTTGTTTTTTCACATAGACCACCCTGATCACTTTCTGAGTTTTTCTGGACCCACCTTGTCTTAACATAGACTCCTCCATCCAAGCTGCAAAATTTTCCTCTGGTCTCCCAACAACATGGTTTTACTTTCATTCCCGTCCAAAGCTTGTTCTTGCCTGTTGTCACTTTTTAAAATTATGCAATTCTTTTTTCTTAACATGGTTCCTATCATTTTCTCAATTTTTATCCCTCCTGATTCATTACTGACTTTTAGTCTTCTGAGAAGTTTCCTTACCCTCTTGGACATTTACATATTTCCTGGCATTTACACAGCCAACTATTGAGCTTGTTTTTGAAGTTGAAAAGAAGGGTGATGAGAGAGATGGCACCTGGCTGACAACCCCTGCACACCTTCCCAGGGTAACAGCAGTATGAGCCTGGCTCTGTTCTTGCCCTTGGAAGTTCAGAAACATGGCCATGCCAATTCTTCTAGAGCTTCTCTGTCTCAAGGAAACTGAAATTCATGTTGTTGTTGTTGTTCAGTCACCTAGTCATGTCAAACTCTTTGTGACCCTGTGGACTGAAGCACGCTAGGCCTCCCTGTCTCTCACCATCTCCTGAAGTTTGCCCAAGTTCATGTCCATTGCACTGGTGATGCCTTCCATCCATCTCATCCTCCAACGCCCTCTTCCTCTGCCCTCAATCTTTCCCACCATCAGGGACTTTTCCAAGAGTCGGCTGCTTCAGCTTCAGCGTCAGTCCTTCTAAGGGGTATTCAGGGTTGATTTTCCTTAAGATTGACTGGTTTGGTCTCCTGGCTGTCCAAGGGACTCTCCAGAGTGTTCGAAAGCATCAGTTCTTCAGCACTCGGCCTTCTTTGTGATCCATCTCTCGCATTCATACATGACTACTGGAAAAACCATACCTTTGACTCTACAAACCTTTGTAAGCAGAGTGATATCTCTGCTTTTCAACACACTGTCTAGGTTTGTCATAGCTTTCCTACCAAGAAGCAACTATCTTCTGATTTCATGGCTACACCATCCACGGTGATTTAAGAGCCAAGAAGAGGAAATCTGTCACCACTTCCACATTTCCCCCTTCTATTTGCCATGCAGTAATGGGGCCCAATGCCTTGATCTTAGTTTTTTTTTAAATATTTAGTTGATCTTAGTTCTTTTAATATTTAGTTTTAAGCTGGCTCTTTCACTCTCCCCCTTCATCCTCATCAAGAGGCTTGTTAGTTCCTGTTCACTTCTGCCTTTAGAGTAGTATCATCTGCAACAACCTCAGGGTTGTTGATGTTTCTCCCACCTATCTTGATTCCAGCTTGTAACTCATCCAGCCCGGCATCTCATGATGTGCTCAGCATATAGGTTAAACAAACAGGGTGACAGCAGACATTTATAAACCCAAGTTCTTATGTCTTCATTTACAATACATTGCGGTAGTGAATACCTTCTTCAATCCCTGTAACTCATATCCAGAGCATCGTCTTTTCTGATAGTGAGGTACCTGGGAAATAGAATAATCAAACGATTACTTGGTGAACATGAAATAGAAGTTTAGAAACGGGTGTTGTTTTGGGAGAGATCTCATCCAGGCTTGGGAAGCATGATGACTCATAATTGCGTCACAACAGAAGAGTCATGTTGGATAAACATGCCCAACTCAAGGTCCTTGACTTCCTTTCCCACCCTGGGTTCACCATCACCAGTCTGAGTACAAGGTCAATCCAGACAAAGCCCAGTAGAACAGATTAGGATTTTGCTGATGAAACCATCAGGTGGTCTCCTTGAGATTGTTTCCAGGTCACTGTGAGTAGTATATTAGGTGTTTCTGGCACCCCACTCCAGTACTCTTGCCTGGAAAATCCCATGGATGGGGGAGCCTTGTAGGCTGCAGTCCATGGAGTCGCTAGGAGTCGGACATGACTGAGCGACTTCACTTTCACTTTTCAGTTTCATGCATTGGAGAAGGAAATGGCAACCCACTCAAGTATTCTTGCCTGGAAAATCCCAGGGACGGGGGAGCCTTGTGGGCTGCCGTCTATGGGGTTGCACAGAGTCGGACACGACTGAAGCGACTTAGCAGCAGCAGCAGCAGCAGCACCTCTCAACAAAACGTTTATTCACACAACCTCTTAATTCATTTCCAGTGGTGGTCATGTCTATTCAGGATATGTGTAAATTTCATTTGTTTAATTTTTTGGAGAGCAATCTTGTTTCCCTTATTTATATTTTTTAATTGAAACCTAGTTGGTTTACAATATTATATTAGTTTCAGGTATTTGGCATAATGATTCAATATCTTTATAGGTTATACTCCCTTTAAAGATATAAAAGAATGACTATATTTCCCTGTGCTACATAATATATCCTTGTTTCTTATCTATTTTATACATAGTAGTTTGTATCTCTTAATCCCACACCCCTATCTTGCCCCTCCCCCCTTCTCTCATCCCACTGGTATCCATTAGTTTGCTTTCTATATTTGTAAGTCTGTTTTTTTGTTGTTGTATATATTTATTTGTTTTAAATTTTTATATTCCATGTATAAGTGAAGTGAAGTCACTCAGTCGTGTCTGACTCTTTGAGACCCCATGGACGGTAATGGGGCTACCAGGCTTCATGGTCCATGGGATTTTCCAGGCAAGAATACTGGAGTGGGCTGCCATTTCCTTAATATGTATAAAATAACATAATATTTATCTCTCTCTGTCTAACTTATTTCATAAAGATAATACTCTCTGGGTCCATCCATGTTGCTGCAAATGGCAGAACTTCATCCCTTTTTAGGATTGAGTAGTATTCCACTGTGCACATGTATGTGTATATATCACATCTCCTTTGTCCATTCATCTGTTCTGTTGATGGACACCTGGGTTGTTACCATATACTGGATATGATACATAATACTGGTATAAACTTCCATATATTGATTGTTGTAAATAATACTGCTACTGGGGTGCATGCATATTTTCAAGTTGATTTTTTTGGTCTTCTTCAGATATATATCCAACAGTGGAATGGCTGGATCATCTAGTAGTTCTATTTTTAGTTTGTTTTAGGAGATCTCATGCTGTTTTCCACAGTGGGAATTTCAAACCCAGGTCTCCTGCATTACAGGCAAATTCTTTACCATCTGAGCCACCAGGGAAGCCTCACTTTCCACAGTGTGCCAATTTACATTCCCACCAACAGTGTACAAGGGTTCCCATTTCTCCACATCCTCCCCAACATTTGCTATTCATAGACTTTTTGATGTTAGCCATTCTGGCAGATGTGAGGTAATATATCACTGTGATTTTGATTTCCTTTTCTCTAATAATTAGTGATGCTGAGCATCTTTCCAAGTGCCCATTAGCCATCTGTATGTCTTCTTTGGAAAAATGTTTACTCAGGTCTTCTGCTCACTTTTTAATGGGATTGCTTGTTTATTATTTCCCTTATTTTAATTTCTTGGACAATATCTTGTTCTCACCTCCATGGATTACTATGTACCAATTTCACTCTTCTGTAATTCTAACAGAACATTTATAGTAGCCATTGTTTTCCTCATATAACATATGCACTGTGAAATGATGGCAAGGAATGCAAGAGGGAAAGCACAACAAAGAGAGAACATTCTGAAGAGCTATTTGTTGAGGCCAGCAGCTCATTCTTTGAATGCTGGGAAGATAGTGTGGTTTTGGGGAAGAGCAGGGTGACCTGCATTGGAATCCTGTCTCTAACACTCATGACCTATGAGACTGTGAGTGTTACTTGATCTTTCTAAACCTGTGCTACTCTAAGTGTGATCTCAAGGAGATAAGGAGCTAGTGCCAGAAGATAGAATCATCTCTGTCACTAAGCACACTGACTTTTTCTTTCAAAGGGAAACTTTCTCAGTGGAGGAAGCTGTGCATTAATTTACATTCTGGTCCGGGCTCCTTATCAATAAAAATGGAAAACAGCACCAACTTTATGGGAATAAAATTAATGATGATACATGATCCATGCCTGGAATGCTAGGTGTACTGTAAATAACGGTTTGTTATTTTATTATTATTGTTGCATAATTTAGCACTAGCAACAAACTTTTGCAGCAAGTATAACCCAGCAACAGCCTCACAAACAAAAGAGAAGCAAGAGCTGAGGATTTTATATCCTGCCATTCATTTCATTATTGTAAGCCTTACCTCTCTAGGAATCTATTTTCTCATCTGTGGAGTAATAGTAGTGCCTACTTCTTAGAGCTGTTATAAGAACTAAATTACATGTGCCATGTAAAACACTGAGAACTATGCCAAACACATGGTAGGTATTCAATAAACATTAGTTTCCTTTCCTTCCTTCATTTCCACCAGCTTTGAGGATACTTTTAAGAATATTGGCATAATATTTAGAGGAAACTGTAGCCATATACAAAAATTTCCTAAAGGTAACAATAATTCCAGAACTCTAGAAAACAATTAAAGATAGGACCCCACTGGTAGAAATAAGAATACTACATTACAATATTTTCTTTAAATTACTTCTGTGAAAAGCAGAAAAATTTGAACTCTGGCTCAATCCAGTCACCAGTCATTTTGGAAGCAGTGAGACTTGTGCCTGGTTGCTCAGTCATGTCTGACTCTTAGCTACCCCATGGACTGTAGCCCACCAGGCTCCTCTATCCATGGGGATTCTCCAGGCAAGAATACTGGAGTGGGTTGCCATGCCCTCCTCCAGGGGATCTTCCCAACCTGGGGATCAAACCCAGGTCTGCCCACATTGTAGGCAGATTATTTACCATCTGAGCCACCAGGGAAGCCCAATGTCTCCTAAAGAGCTCTCTTTTGAATCATGGGCTTGGACTTCCGTGGCGGTCCAGTGATTAAGACTCCACTGGACAATACAGAGGACACAAGTTCAATCCCTGGTCTGGGGATGAAGATCCACATGCTGTCAGGTGTGGTTGAAATATAAAATTCAATTTTTAAGTTATACTTTTGAACCACAGGCTTTCCTTCCTGACAGAGCTGTTCTTTTCTCTGCATGATCCCCAAAGTGATAGATCCTTCCCAACTCCTCAAAGGTCTCTCACATCCCCTATGCCTTCTTGCTATTGAGTATGGGGTCATTGAAAAAGTCAAATGACTACTCTATTATATAATATTACTATCAATTACATATTAACAATTGTGGTCTGTTAATATAAATGTATAGAAGGTACATTTTATAACAATTAAATGTATAGGGAATCTAAGCAGTTCAGCTTCAGAATTTATTGCTTCAGTAGTGTTTCATGCCATAAAGAGAAGTGGTATTTGTGTTTTATTTTTTATGTGGCTAGGTTTCAGTTATTGGAAGCCAAATGAATGAATAAGCTATTGACATAATACAACATGAAAAGCTCTTTGCATTGAGAATATGTCTCACCACTTTTATCCAGTCACCTCCTTCTTTTGCTTAATTTTATTATTTGTGATCTTTTAGGAGAAAGACAAAATTGATGTTTGAATATATAACTAGGATGGATTCTTGAATAAGATTCAGATTTGCTACCCTTTGTGATTACACATAATCCTTTTAAAATAATGTTCCCAAGCCAGAAACATCCAAGCTACAGGGTTTTGCAAAGGTTATCAATATTTTATTGCTCCTATGGCTCTGTCACTTCCCAACTGAGTAACTTTGGGCTACTTAACCATGCCATGCCTCAGTTTCCTCATCTGCAAAATGCAAAAAGACAATAGTTTTAACTTCTAGGGTTATTGTGAAAATTAAATGATTTAAAGAGTATTAAAAACTACATACCTTCTCTAAAGTTTTATTCACTGCTTGTCTCCAGCGTGTACTAGATACTTGATGAATATTTGTTAAATGCATGACTGAGTAAATGATATTTCTTTTAGTCTGTATGTTTAATTCAGCTTCCCCACCCATCCACTCACCCACAGTATCCGTAACTTCTTTCTGGAAATTATTGCCTTTCTCAACTAAGCTGAAGAAGATCTGGAAAAAGGATTTGACCATACCTGGGTCATACTTTTGAAGCAGGATATACCTACCACCATTCTCTAGTGGTTTCCCCATTGCTATCACATGCTCAAACCTGAGGCCTTTATTGGAGAGAGGCATAAGAGAACATAGGCAGTCTCCAGTATATTGAAATGAGTTAACATGGCATTGCTAATTATTGTTTAATTCATTGGTAAGTTCTGAAAGATCATCAAAAATTGTAAATTGTAAATCAGTCTCTCTGGATCAAGAGACTGGTCGTTTATTTTTTTATTTTTATTTTTTTTTTAAATATGGAACACTTCACGAATTTGTGTGTCATCCTTGTGCAGGGGCCATGCTAATCTTCTCTGTATTGTTCCAATTTTAGTATATGTGCTGCCAAAGCAAGCACTGGTCATTTATTTTAAGAAAACCTATATAATATCCTCAGTGATAAAAACAAAGAAACCTAAAAGTCAGGGTAAGTGTAAAACATGGAGCTCTGCTAAGTCCCTAAGTAGTCCCAAGAGGATGGTCATTCAGTTTTATAAAAAATCCTGAAGTCCTCCATTTTGCCATCCGTAGAACATCTGTTCCTAAATACAGGGGCACCAGCACATGAATGAACAAATGACTAATATGTCCTCATCTGACCAGAGCCCCCTCAGTCATCAAGCCAACCCAAAAGTAACAGAAGGCACTGTCCTGAATTTCCCTAAGAACCAACAGCACCCAGAATTGTTAAACCAGGACAATAAAATCCCCAAGTATTAGCATCCATTCTCCAACCACATTGCTGAGCGGCTTAGAGCCAAAGACAGGAAGAAGCAATGCCTGTCAGCTGTTTCACAGAAAGGCTCCAAAGTGATCTCTTTCATATTGCTGGAGAAGATCCATCACCCTTCTAGCGGCATGAGAAAGACCTCCAAACAGGCGAGCACCGTTACACAATGCTCGTTACACTGTTACACCACTACCACTTCAGCTGTCACAGGGCAGAAAAGAAAATCCATGTAACTGGAAGATGTGGAACAAAGATTAAGGTAATATAAGATTCTGGTTGTTTTATCCAATAAGCAGGATTTCAAATTTGAGCTTCTACATATAGAAACTATGTGCATCTAGAGCCTTAAAATTCATACAAATTCCTCTAAAATAACCACTGATGAGATCATCTGTAAAAATGTGGAATCTGGGTTAGATGACCTCTATAGCCCCTTTCAGCTCTAACCCCTGTGAGTCTCACTATCTCTGCGTTCTAATAACATGGGTTTGCTTTTTTGCTTATTAAGTATTTAGAAAAATAAAAACTACAAAAGTCAAAAATTAGCAAATATTATGTGACTGGGTGGAACTGGGCAGCAGAGGATGAGATGATTAGATGGCATCATCAACTCAACAGACATGAATGCATATACATAATTTTATTTATTTATTTTTAAATTTTTATTTTTACTTTATTTTACTTTACAATACTGTACCGGTTTTGCCATACATTGACATGAATCCACCACGGGTGTACATGCGTTCCCAAACATGAACCCCCTCCCACCTCCCTCCCCTCTAATTTTATTTAATTAGAAGCAGAAGAACCTCTTTACACGGTGCTTTTATACACTTAAACTCCAAAGTGCATGTGTGCTCAGTTGAGTCCAACTCTGCAACCTCATGGACTGTAGCCCACCAGGCTCCTCTGTCTGTGGGATTTCCTATGCAAGAATACTGAGGTGGATTGCCATGCCCTCTTCCAGGGGATCTTCCCCACCCAGGGATCGAACCCATGTCCCCTCTGGCTCCTGCATTGGCAAGCAGATTTTCTTTACCACTGGACCACCTGGGAAGCCCTGGTGTTGGGAAAATTTGAAGGCAACAGAACTGGGCGGCAGAAGATGAGATGATTAGATGGCATCATCAACTCAACAGACATGAATCTGAGCAAACTCTGGGAGATAGTGAAGGACAGAGGAGCCTGGCTGGCTGCAGTCCATGGGATCACAAAGAGTTGGACACGACTGAGCACACATGCACTTTGGAATTTAAAGTGGATAAGACAACAACAACTTCCAAAATTGTCATTCTGCTCAGTACTGCTAATTGAGCTTGCCAATCACCTCTACAGAACAGTAATGATTTAATTTCAATCCAAATCAATTTTATTTTGCATAAAGGAGATTTTTTTTTTTCAAGATTTGCCCCAGGCCTTTAATCTGAAAGGATAATCCCCCATATTTATATAGCATTGTTAACTCTCAAAGACTGTTCTTTTCTATTATCTGTCTGGAGTGTAAGCTCCATGAGAGCATGATGGGCCAGCACACAGCAGGTGTCAAATAAGTATTAGTTGAAATGAATGAATGTGATACTCACAACAACTCCGTGGGTGGACAGGGATCTCCTGGCTAAGGGTGTATCTGCCAGAGGTGGGAACTGAGGGCACAGGATCCAGGTCAGGAAACCAGCCAAAGTCACACAGGGGCCAAATGTCAATGTTGAGTGGATTCTAATTTTTTTTTTTAAAAAAAAAGCTGTGAAAGATGGTCATGAAACAAAAGGAGAGTACTGAATATAGAATGGATATTAGATAGCATTATGAGACTATTATTTTTCTTAGATAATAATGGTATTGTGAGTATTTAGGATAATGCCCTTATTCTTAGGAGATACAAGCAATAGCTGAGTGCCAAAGAATCAATGCTTTCAAACTGTGGTGCTGGAGGAGACTCTTGAGAGTTCCTTAGACAGCAAGGATATCAAATCAGTCAATCCTAAAGGAAATCAACTCTGAATGTTTATTGGAGGGGCTGATTCTGAAGCTGAAGCTCCAATATTTTGGCCACCTGATGCAAAGAGTCATCACATTGGAAAAGACCCTGATGGTGGGAAAGATTGAGGGCAGAAGGAGAAGGGGATGACAGAGGATGAGATGCTTGGATGGCATCACTGACTCAATGGACATGAGTTTGAGCAAACTCTGAGAGAGAGAGCAAAGGACAGGGAAGCCTGGCGTGCTTGCAGTCCATGGGGTCACAAAGAGTGGGACACAACTTAGAACTGAACAACGATAACAATATGTTGAGGCAGTATCGTGATATCTAAAACTAGCTTTCTAACTAACATTTTTACCAGTTCAGCAAGAAGAAAAGATACAGCAAATATTGCAAAATGTGAACATTTGGTGAATCTATGTGGAAAGCAAATGGATGTTCTTAGAAATACTCTTTCAAAATTTTCATTAAAAGTTGGGAGGGGAAGGCAATGAAAGAGACCACGGGGGGAAATTGTAGATGTGACTATATGAAAACTTTCATCCTCTCTAGCTGTGGTTTATTTGGGTGGTAGGACTTTATTGGACTCTTTCCCTTTATATTTTCCTAAATTTTTCATATGAGTAGATATTTTATTTGTAATAAAATTATTAAAATTTAAATCATGTAGCAACTACAGGATGAATCTCCAATACCTTTCTAATCTATGGCCATACCACCCTGAACGTGCCCGATCTCATCTGATCTCAGAAGCTAAGCAGGGTTCGGCCTGATTAGTACTTGGCTGGGAGACCTTTCTAGAATCACAGTGTAGCAGATTGTATCTTCCAAAGATGGCTCTATTTATACATTTTTCCCATCCTACATGCATGTCTTACAACCTCCTATATGAGATAAGATCTCTGTCTCAAGCTTATGAACCTGAACCTCAACAGGGACTTGTGGCTGCCCAAAGCACTGGAGTCTGGCAGACCATCACTAAACATGTGACTCTGAAGCCCAGCCCATGCGAAAGATACACCCTCTCTTTCTCCTTCTCTCTTTAGATACTTGCCCTTGGAACTCAGTCATCACATTGTAAGGAAACCCAGCCCACATAGAGAGGCCCAGTGCAGATATCCTGGCTGACAGCCCCAGCCAGCCCCCAGCCATGAGCCAGCATCAGCCACTGTCATACGGTGAGCGTGGATGATCTCTCAGATGGTTCCAGTCTTTGGATTTTCCAGTTGATGCTCCAGATATTGTAGATCAGAAACCAGATCAGAAACCTCCATTCTGTTCCTGGTCTGAATTTTTGACCAAAGAAACAGTAAGAGGAAATAAATACACTATATAATGCATGATTATAGTGCCTCAAGGCACTATGTTTTGGGGTAACATGCAGTCGTCATAACACAGAGGGACAGTGAAATCCTCTGATGTGGAAAATGTGTTTGTTATTGATTAGAAAACAGTGCCACTGGGAGAGACGAACTGAAACACAGTGTGGAAGTGAAAGTTGCTCACTCGTGTCTGACACTTTGTGACCCCATGGACTTTTAGAGTCCGTCGAATTCTCCAGGCCAGAATCCTGGAGCGGATAGCCATTCCCTTCTCTGGGGGATCTTCCCAACCCAGGGATCAAACCAGGGTCTCCCACATGGCAGGCAGATTCTTTACCAGCTGAGCTATCAGGGAATCCTGAAATGCAGTGTAAGTTATCATTAATCTTCCCGGCTGTCAGTTAACCAGATGTATCCTCTCTTCAGAAAGTAGCATTTAAATGTTGAAAATGGATGTCTGGTTACTGCAGAGAACACCAAAAAAAGAGCATCTTTAGAACTTGGATGACTGAAGTTGTCCCTTTTGCCTACAATGTACCACATATCAGATTATATGTTACACAAATATGCTCTTTGAAAAAAAAAACCAAACTGCATTTAAAATCCACTTTTTGATTGTCTTAGTCTTTCTTCCCTCAAAACACAGGTTTTAGTTTCATGAAGAATTCATAATTGTTTGTTTTTCCTATCACATTTCACACATTTTGCCATGTCATTATTTAAGGAAATGATCATATTGTAATACTTCCTCTTTTTAGTTCAGACAAAGAAATTGTAAACAGATCAGCAAAAAGGGAACCATAGCTTTATCTGAACACTAATATATTTAGAGAGTGAATAACATGGCCATCCAATTTCTCAGTGTCCCAGATGCATTTTACTGTACTCAAGCAAGGTGTTAGGATTGCAGTAAAAAATATATATCTCTGTATTCATATCTATCTATCTAATGAGGTAAATTTTTAATGGTGACCTGCTGCTTTCTCCAGTGCTATTTGTCATACATAGAGAGGTAAAAACAAGTTAGTGCAACAACATAGAACACTACCCGTGTTTCACAAATATGTAAAAGGCCCAGGGAACAATCTTCCCATTCAGAGTGAGCTGCTTGGCTGTGCAGGAAAAAATTTTTTTTCTTCTTTTCTGTCCATCAATTCTCAATAGTTCAATAAAGCTATCTAGCCTCTGAAGAACAGCACAAGGAACTATAAAAAAAAAAAAAAAACAAAGGATCTATGGCAATCTTTTAAACTCAAATGCTTTTATTTCATTTATCATTTTAAAAATATTCATCATGATGGTGAGCCTCCTGACTTGAGTCATGGATTAAAACTTATAGGAGGGTTAAATTAGTAACCAAGAAAAGTTATCTATGTCAAAACCATGGGGTAAAACTCTTACACAATATATACTTAACTCAGAATTGCCATTTTTAGCTGTATCATCATAAAAGAAATTGTATACATGTCATTTTTCTAATTGGGAGTAACACTAACACTTCATTAGAAGTTATATATGTGTTAAAAGCCTCCTATAACTGTACTAACCTATAATCTGTTCCTTCCATTCAGGTGGCAATATTGTTTTATGTATTTGTAGGTACTTAACAGGGCTTCCCAGGGGCACTAGTGGTAAAGAACCCGCCTGCCAATGCAGATTAGACATAAGACATGCCAGTTCAATCCCTGGATGGGGAAGATCCCCTGGAGAAGAGAATGGCTACCCACTCCAGTATTCATGCCTGGAGAATCCGATGGACAGAAGAGCCTGAAGGGCTCCAGTTTGTAGGGTTGCATAGAACTGGACGACTGAAGTGACTTAGCACAGCACAGCACAGGTACTTAATAGGACTTCCCAGGTGGCGCTAGTGGTAAAGAGCTTGCCTGCCAAAGCAGGAGACTTTAGAGATGCAGGTTCGACCCCTGGGTCAGGAAGATCCCCTGGAGGAGGGCATGGTAACCTACTCCAATATTCTTTCTTGGAGAATCCCATGGACAGAAGAGCCTGGCGGGCTACAGTCCATGGGGTCACAAAGAGTCAGACACAGCTAAAGCAACTTAGCACAGCACAGCACAGCACAGGTACTTAGTAAAAGCTTTCTAAATGAATAAATGCAAATATTCTACTTTCCTACAGTGTGACATTAAATTTTAATCTCCTTTGTTCTATTCCATCCTCTACCACTTCCATCCCATAAAAAGTGGCACAGCTGCTATGTAAGCTGCTCATGTTTAAGTGAGTTTCTTCAGCAGCTTTCTGTATACTCACAGGCAGGTTCTGCTTCTCTTTTCCAGACCCTCAAGGAATCTTTTCAGGATGTGTCCCTTCCTTTCTACTAAACTGACTTACTCCCTCTTGCTAACTCTGCTCCGGAGAAGGCAATGGCACCCCACTCCAGTACTCTTGCCTGGAAAATCCCATGGACAGAGGGGCCTGGTAGGCTGCAGTCCATGGGGTCGCTACTAGTCGGACACAACTGAGCGACTTCACTTTCACTTTTCACTTTCATGCATTGGGGAAGGAAATGGCAACCCACTCCAGTGTTCTTGCCTGGAGAATCCCAGGGACGGGGAAGCCTGGTGGGCTGCCGTCTATGGGGTCACACAGAGTCAGACATGACTGAAGCGACTTAGCAGTAGCAGCAGCTAACTCTGCTCATAGTCTCTTTGCTTCACACTCAAATTTCACCCATCAGCCTGATCCCTCTGATGGGTGAATGATAACTTCAGGCTCTCTTCCTGGGTGCTCTCTCTGGAGTCCTCATCCCACAGCCTGTTTCACTGCTCCAGCCAGTCCCAGCCTGGGAGGGAAACTCAGGCTGCTTGAACATCATGGTAGGGGTGATCTGACTACTTGACCATTGGCTCCAAGCTTGACCAGTCTGGTCAGTCAAGTGTCTTCTTCACCATTCCCCTCACTACCCAATTAAAGGAAAAGATCCTCTTACAAAGGCAGAGGTATAAAGTAGCACCTCAAAGGCACAGGAGCTTAGTTTAGTGTCTAACACTGTACTTTGCATAAACATTGTCACGGCAGGTTCTGGTAGTGACAATCCTTGTCGCCTGTATCTTTCTAATCTTAGGCAAATCTAAACTTCTCTTTAGGGAAACACGCATAATTTCCTTCTCCAGTTACTTCATAGGGCAGTTAAGGTGGGGCAAGAAGCCACAAAGCCCTGTTTAACAAATTAAAGCAGTGTTCATATTATAGGCTTGGGCTTTCATAATAGAAGGGAGGCTGCTGACTCATGGTGCTCAGGTCAGACTTCCTGCCACCGGCTGGGTGTTCACATACGGTGAATTCAGATAAATGGCTTGGGCTTTGCGCCATCATCACTGGGCCCTGGTGACCCAATAACAGGAAGATGACTGGTGAGGCTGTATAATTGCTTTTCATCTGTGTTCAGTGAATGGCACCATCACCTCTCAAGTTACCCAAGCTAGAAATCTGGTTGTCATCCTGAATTCTTGCTCTGTCTCACAACTCACAACTGATTTGTTTACAGAGTCCTGAAGATTTAACTTCCTAACTATCCTTCAAATTCACTCCCTTTCTGTGTTAATACCTCTGGCCATTGATTTAGAGTCCTCATCATTTGTCATCAGATCTGCTGCAATTAGAAACAAGTGGTCTCCTTGGGTCTGGCCTCACCACTTCTAAACTGATATCTCTGGCAGAGCGATCTTCCTAAACTACTGACATGATCGGGTTTCATAGCTCTCTCCACTGAGCTTAAAAATCTTTCAACGACACCTTGTTGCTTTAGGCTGAAGTTCAAAGACCCTATCATGGCAAACCATCCCCTGCCTCTTGGCTATATTTCCACAGGCCCTTCATTCCAGCTATATACATCTCATTTCAGTTTCACCATCATCTCTGTCTTTAAACTTTCATTGCTGTTTTGTGCCATCCCCTCATCCTGAAGTGATCCTTCACTGATTACCTCCCCTACCATTGCCTTGGCATTCATCTATTCACGAAATGCTTACTGAGGCTGACTGTGCCTAATACTCTTTTAGGTGCTGAGCATCAATGACTAATACAGACAAAACTTCCTGACTTACAGAATTTACGTTATAGTGGTGGTGACAGTGGTGGTGGGAGAGGACAGACAATGAACAAAATAAATAAATTATATCACAGACTAGGAGGGGTAAGTGCTATGGAAAAATATTAAGCAGGGAAGAAGGATGGGGTGGGGATGCCAGAGCAGGGGTGGAGGTCAGGCCACAGCAATTTTAAATGGAGTGGTCAGGGAAGGCCTCACTGAGAAGGGACATTTGAGCAGAGCCTTAAGGAAATGAAGGAGCAAGCCATGTGAGTATCTGGGGGAAAAGTATTAAGGGAAAAGTGAAGAGCAGGGGCAAAGATCCTGAGGTCGAGGCAGCCCTCGAAAATGGGAACTGGAAGGAGACCACTGTGGTCTGAGGAGAGTGAGCATGGGGGAGAAGAGTAAAGGTCAAAGGGAGAAAGGTAAGGGGAGACCTTGTAGACCACTGCAAAGCTTTTTAAAAATATTTACTTGGCTGTGTTGGGTCTTAGCTGTGGCATGCAGAATCTTCCTTGCGTCATGCAGGATCTTTCGTTGCAGCACATGGATCCTTTAATTGTGGTGCATAGGCTCAGTAATTGCAGCTTGCAGGCTTAGCTGCTCCTCGGCTTGTGGGATCTTAGTTCCCCAACCAGGAATCGAACCCACATCCCCTATATTGCCCAGCAGATTCTTAACACTTGGATTGCCAGGGAAGTCCCCATTGCATTCTAAGGGAGATGAGGAGCTTATTGGAGGGTTTGAATTGGGAAGTTACACAATGGAAGGATCTCTCTGGCTGCTGAATTGAGAATAGGTTGTAGGAAGACAAGGGTGGAAGCAAGAGATTCTGCTAATGGCTTGAGCCAGGGTGGGGACAGTGGAGGCCATGAGACAGGGTTGAATTCTACATCTAGCTTAAAGATAGGTCTGATGGAGTTTGCTGACAGATTGGATGTGGGATAAGAGAGAGAAAGAAAGGGCACAAGGATGTCATCAAAGTTTTTAGTCTGATCAACTCTAAGGAAGGAGTTGCCATTAACTGAGATAGGGCATACTTGGAGGAGCAGGTCTGGGGCAAAGATTAGGAGTTCTGGTTTGGATTTGAAACATCTGAACTTCTTCTGAGTTTCTTCTCCTAAAAGCCTCCCCAGTTCTCTCTGTTCACCTAGAGTATGCACATTGGTTTTCCCCTAAACTGGTTTCTATTGCTCTCAGAGTCCTTAGTACACAAAGCAGCCCTTTTAACACAAAAAGTCTCCATTAAGCATGTATTGACTCAGATTAAAGAACAACCCAATAACTTCTGTTCTGGCTGTGAAGGAGTAATTGAAATGGAACTTGCCCTTCCGGTATAAACAACTAGAAAAGGGGACAAAATCAATGAAACAACTATTCAGATATTGGGACAATAGGGAGTGAAGAATGTGCCCTCGGAGATGAGGGAAACAAATAATTGAGCCCCATAATCACTCTAGCTATTAAACTGCTGCTCAGGGGTGGGGAACCCAGTCAAAACCCATGAGATCTTGTTGAATTAAAGAGACAAAGACTGGAGTTGTTGGAGGCTGAAGGGGGAGTGTGGTGAGGGCGGGGGTGGGGGGGGTAGTATTAAAGAGACACTATATAAAGAAAGTGTTTCACAAATATCATATGATATTGCTCATATGTGGAATATTTAAAAAATGATACAAAGGAACTTATTTACAGAACAGAAATAGACTCACAGACATAGAAAGGAAACTTATGGTTATCAAAGGGGAAAGGTGGTGGGGAGGGATAAACTGGGAATTTGGAATTGACATATACACACTACTATATTTAAAATAAACAACAAGGACTTACTATATATTACAGGGAACTCTGCTCAATATTCTATAAGAACCTAAGTGGGAAAAGAATTTGATAAGGAATAGACATATGTATTTGTATAACTGAATCGCTTTGCTGTAAACCTGAAACTAACACATTATAAATCAACTACAGCCCAATATGAAATATTAAAAATTAAAAAAATAATGAAGTGCTTCAAAAATCTGCATGGGGACTCCCTTGAGACTTTGTGTAACTACTAATCTGGGCACATTTTGGATGAAACCCTGAAGGCCTAGCAAAGAACAGCTGATGGGAATCTCCAAGCTAAGCAATCCCCAAAGCTAACACAGGACTGAGAGACTTGAGTTCTTACTGTGCAGAGTGAAAAGTGCTTGTTGAATGCTTGGTGTACTGAGTAAAGACCTCAGAAGGGTCATGCCTTAGTATCAACAGAAGAGCTAAACTAAGCCCAAAGTAAAGGCTGTAAAATAAAGCTGTAATTCAAAAAGATCAGCCTGATCTGCAAGTAACTTAATTGCCCCAAGAAAACAGACTGTAACTCTCTTTAAAGGAAGACAAGAAAATCCCATCACTCAACAACAGAACATTTACAATGTCAGGAATTTAAAATGGCACCAAAACTATGAAATATTTACAGATATATCCAATGTGTGTTGGAATCAGCTCACACAACAGCTCATTCTCCCATCTCTTCAGAACTCCATGTTGGGTGAGGTCACATTGAGAGCTTGAAGCTGATCATGGTTTGAGTATTCACACCACAGAACCTTGCAAACAAAACACATTAGGGCTCTGTGACCTCCCAACTTGCTGGAAGAGTTGGCTCACCAGCACTCTGCTGTATAAACATAAAATATGGGATTACCTCTGAAGCAAAACACTGCTGAAAGAAGTTAAAGGAGATCTAAATAAACGAAAAGATATCATTTGTTCTTCAATTAGAAGACTCAACAGTAACATGTCAATTTGTCCAAATTACAGAGTCAATGGGATCCTAATTAAAATCCCAACAGACAAACTTATACTAAAATTTATGAGGAAAGGCAAAATCTTAGAATTAACCAAAAGTTGAAATATAAATAAGTTGGAAGACTTATATTCCATGATTTTAATATTTACTATAAAGTTATATTCATTAAGACATTATGGTATTGGTATATTAATATAATGATATACTGACCAATGAAACAGAATACAGCCTAGAAATTCACACATACACACACACATATAAATATATATATATAGCTAATTGTTTTCTTGGCATTAGATATTCTATTACTGCTTTATTGAAATTTCATAGTGGTTGTTTTGAGCATTTGTTAATACTTACATATAAAAAACTGTGTTTCATGGCACAGAAATTTGGACTTTAGCCACCCATCTGTTCTGTGCTGGAATAATCTCAGAACTGTTCTCTAACATAAAATGTGCTTTCCTTATGAATACTCCCTTGGCCCTTCTTTGCACATTGGGCTTTTATTCAGTCAAGTGACCTATCTTTAATTAAAGCATGTTCTTAATCAGCAACATAAAATGGCTCTCATTCATTTAAACAATATTTAGTGAGCAACTACTATATGCCAGGCTCTTCAGATATGGTTTGGGAGTATAACGGCATGACTACATATCAAAAGTTTGGTTACAAAAATAATATGTATGAATGATGGTCTGAGAAGTAGTCAACTCATTTTCCTACTTAATCTAAAATTGTTCTTTCATTTAAGCCAGACTTTCAAATTGATATATGCCTTTGCCCCTTCACAGTGAGTCATGGGCTAGCATTGTGTTCTATGTCCTAAGCCAAATAGTGTTATAAGAAATAATCATAGTTTAGTTAGGGTCATTGGATTCCATGGAGCATACACCCACTGAAATTTCCTCAAAACTACATTAAAGTAATGTGGCTCTTTGGCTGACCCTAAGTCAGGCTATTAGGAAAGTTCCCATCTTTATTTTCATGGGCATGATAATAATAGGGCCTGAATATCTGAGTTTATTCTAGTGAACATTTGTTAGTTGCACCTCAAAAAACCTACATAACACATGTAGTTTTATAATGAAAATATCCCACAAAGCAAGCATCTACTATTTTGCCTGGAGGCTGAGATGGTAAAGAATCTGCCTGCCAATGCAGGAGACCTGGGTTCAATCCCTGGGTGGGGAAGAGCCCCTGGAGAAGGGAATGGCTACCCACTCCAGTATTCTTGCCTGGAGAAATTTTGACAACTTAGATAAATATTGCACAGTTTCCCCAAAAACACATTTCACCCAATAAAAATCATTTAAATACTCTGTAATTATTAAAAAAAAATTGAATGCATAATATAGAAACTTCTAGAGCTTCTTAACTGGTCTTCTTGATTCTGATCCTGCTTGTCTCTGCTCTGCTTCCTACACAGTAGCCTGAGAGATATTCTCAAAGGAAAAATCTCATCACACCGACTTGCACTTAAAACCAACCAGTGTCTTCCCACTGCTCTTAAAACCCAAATTCCTATTTTTTGTGGGACACACGGTCTATGTCAATTATTCGTCTATTGCCTCTCAGGTCTAAACTCATCCTTTTATTCTGAATTTGTTTTTCTGGATCTGAGGGTCTAAAACTTCTATTTTTGTTTTTGACAGCTTTTTTCTTTTTTAGTACCTTGCCAATAGGGTGGTAGAGTGAGACTGTAAATTCAGAGGAGGAAGAAGGGAGCTGTTTCTCACTGCGTCCTGTCTGCTTCCTTTTTCTGAACACATCACCTTTTCTTCATTCCGTCAGTGACTGCCCCTCCTCTTAGCAATAGTCAAGTCTAGTTTTCAGTTTTTCTGATGCTCACAGAACCAGCCTTATCATGACCCACAGAAATACCAGCACTAGTTGGCTAGTGCCTCCTTCTTTTCTGAGTGCTGGGTCCAGGCTTGAGAGGCCCCCTCCTCTGAACTTAGAAACATTAACAGAAGCTCAGCCACACCCCCTTCTCTAAGGTCCAGAAATTCAGCTCTGAGGGGCCCCTCCTCCAAGTTTGTGAGTTCTAACAAAAGCATACTTTCCCTTTGTTCCTTCACCTCTAGGGACGTTAGCTGCTTCCTGAACCTGTAGTTTCATGATACCTTAACTCTATGTTTTTAGACTTTTCAGTTACCTAGTTAGCAATTGTTTACATAGAATTCTCTCTTTTAAAATAACTGGTTTGATTTCTCTCTTTCCCAACTAAGCCCTAATCACCTAAGGTCCTAAGTGATCTGCTTCACCTAATTTACCAATCTCATCTCACACAACTCTCCTCCTCAATCCATGTTCTTCAGCTGCACCAGCCTAATTTTTATCAGAAAGCTCTTTCCTATCTCCTGGGCTTTGAGTATTTTTCTCCTCTGCTTGGAATGTTCTCCCCCTGGAATTTAATGAGGCTAAGCCCTTCTCATCTATGACTTCATTCTCATTATTTAATGAGGCTAGACCCTTCTCACCTATGACTTCATCTTCATCGAGTAGAGCTCAGATGTTACTCACGCAGAGCTGACTTCCCTGGTGACTCTATCTAAAACACTCCTGAGCACTTTCTCCCATTTCCTGTTTATTTCTTGGCCACACTCAACAAGATATGCAATGATCTTGGTTTTGTTTATTTACTTGTTTATTGTCTATCTTCACATCCATTCCAGAAGAGAATGTAACTTCCATGCATGCAGAGTCCTTGCTTACACTTATTGTGTTTCCTGGTACACGTTTTAACTCCATATGTACTTGCTGAGTTAATGAATGGGGTTGCAGGTGGGAAAAGAGATCTGAAGGAGAAAAGGGGCCCACTGATTTCTGCAATGCACTAGGACACATGCTGTATGACCTGGGCCACAGAGATGCCACAAAGGATCAGACACACCTGACTCGGGCCCTGCCCTTGATGACAGACCAAGACTCCTACAGCTTGTCACTGGGAAAGCTGAGATGTCCTTGGTCCTCCACTCTCCAGCCTCCTTTCCCAATCTGGTGCCTCCTGATCTTTCTCAGGTGACTAGTGCTCTCACAGTCTCCCATTTCCTTTCAAAGGGACTCATTTTCATAAAACGATCTGAACAGACACCAAAATAAAAGTGACAGTGACATTTTAGAGCACTAACTATCCTGAAGGCATTTGTTTTTTATCTGGCAAAAATCCCTAAACCAAGAAAGCTTTAGAGCGGGGGTTCTTATTTTTTGTAACTTTTGACTATGCCGTGGTGAATGCATTTATTATTTTTAAAGGTCCATAAAAATTTGGAAGGCTGGTTTTTTAAAAAAAATAATTGCATTATCTTTATCATAAACGTAGTAGGAGTTTGTTCAAGGTAATGATGGACTGACTGAGCAAATGTATATTCCTTTTATTCCTATCCTTTTAATTTTGCTGAAGTACACTTGATTTACAATGTTGCGCCAGTCTCTGCTGTACAACAAAGTGACTCGGTTACACACATATTTACTTTCTTTTTAAAAATAAGGAGTGGAAGGACACCCTTTGTCATCTGAGACCACTGGTTGGGATACTTCCCCAGTATGCAAAACCCCATTGGACAGCCAGCCACCTCGCCTGAGAGATAGTGTGTAGGTGACCCTATTAGGGGCGGGGGACGCAGATGAAAGGCATCTGCATTTGGTTTCTCTTCTCTTTCCTTTGCTCCAGAGGAACGCAGAGGTCTGTGGCCGCCTGCCCTCGGCTCTCCCAGCTTTTCCTACAATCCCTCCAGATACTAAAACCAGAAACTCAAATGTCATCCTTGATAATTCCCTCTCCTACCTCCGCCCCGTAAAACCCATCACCAAATCTTGCTAACATCACTCCTAAAGATCTTCCAGATCTGTGGCCCCTCCCCACTGCCAGCCCTACACCCCATGAGCTCTCCTCGCTCTTCTGTGGAGCCCCTCACCAACTCACCCAGCCGCCCCTTTCCTACCCTTTCTCTGTGTTGCAGCCAGAGAGATCTTCCCAGCCACAGACGGACCGTGTCCCTTTACCCCTCTCCCAGGAGTGGGATACCCTCCAACACTTGTTTTGTTTTAGGATGAAGACCAGATTCCCTAAAAAGCTGAGTCAGCCCCCTCTGCCCCCACATCCTCAGTGCCACCTCCTTTCTCGGCTCCAATCTCAATGGCCTTGTTTCATCCCGTATCCCCTCCTGGCTCGGGGCCTTTGTGTAGGAAGGCTCTGTTTACCCGCTTTACACTAATTTACTCAACTTCCCTTCACAGAGCTCTCAGGCCAAGCTGATAGCCCCAACAGAGAATTTCTTCACTTCCTCAGGGAAGCCTTCCCGACATCTTGACTGGGTTGGATCCTCTCATACAGCCTTTCCTTCACAAGATTTGTCTCAATCACTATTCCTACAGCTATGGGCGTGATTACCGGGTTAAGACCTGTCTCTCTGGCTGGAGAGCCTGACTTCTCTCTCCTGCCTGCCCCTCATCACTGTAACTCGTCTGCCCGGGAAGCAGAAGAGAAGACATCTTAGACTGCAGGGCTCGAAGAGAAATGATATTGCAGGTGGGACTGGGGACGTAGAGCCTGAGACAAGGTACTGGGTGTTTGTAATTTATTGAGAGGTTGTTTTTAAGAAAAGCCAGCAAGTGAGAAAAGGAGGCAAAACAGGTACGGGGAATGGAAGCTCCAAGTAAGGGTGTTTGTAAGGTAAGTACTAACTCAGGTGAAGGTTGTGGTCTCAGGTAAAGGCTGAGGGGGACTCTGGAATGTAACCTACTCTGAGGCACGGGGGGCAGTTTGTAGTCCCATTATCAGTCAGTCAGTGGCTGGAGCTGCCCGCTCCTCCTAGGGAAAAGAGCTCGTAACTTCCCAGCAGGCAGCTCTTGTCAGTCAAGGGCAGTTGTCCTGAGAAGGGGAGGAAAAGGCGTAGCCATGATGTACGTGTTAGCTGCCAGCACCCAGCGAATGGCTGGGGATCTGGGTGGGCACCACAGCTTCCACTATGGTGACAGTTCAGATCTCTTCTTTATAAAGTGTGTGTGGAAGCCACAGGGGGTGAAGGTTCAATCCCTGGTTGGGGAACTAAGATGCCACATGCCAAGCAGTGCAGCCAAAAAATAAATAAATAAAATGTGTGGGAAGAATTCAGATGATAGAAGTCAAAGAAGGAGATTAAGTTGAGGTAGAGAAGAGTTCTCTAGATATCTTTCTCTCTCTCGTTTTATCTTTTAGACTCAGCCTAATCAAAAGCACTGTCCTAGAGTCAGACCTGAGAGTTAATGAAACAAAGAAACAAAGGACCCTTCCCACCTGTGACAGAACGACAGTCACGCTCGCCCACAGTGTCACGAGTGTGGGCATGGTGGCTGTAGTGTCCATGGTCCAGAGTGGGCAGTACAAGCAGCGCTGCCCTGTATTCTTTATCCCTGTCTTCTCCAGGTCAGATTTTCTAGTCCTAGCCCTTCTCTGAGCTACCCAGTATCTTTTCAGTATACTTGTTTTTCACTCTAACCTGCTGATTTCTGTTGCTTACAACCAAGATTCCTGATGCACACCCTCTCAGGGCTGTGCTGCAGAGCCCCCAACACCCCCACCCTCAGGACTACCGAGGCGAGGATGGGCCCGATGCCAGTGGCCTGGTCCCTGACTCTTGTCACCAGGCCCCAGCCCCAGGAGAGGGTTCCACAGTCTGCTGGCATTCTGAGGGCAGGGAGGAGGCAAGGGAAGTGCTGGGTTCTGCCTTCAGGTCAGAGCATTTATGGACTCAGAGCACAAGGAGACCTTATGGAGCAAGCCTTGGTCTGACAGAGCCGGCTTCCAACACAACCCAGGGCCACCTGTGCAGAGATAGACACTGCCAACATATATGCTCTGAGGAGGGCATGTGACTCCTAAGCTCTCCCCGCCTCCCCGGCTGCTTATGACAAGCATGTCCAACTTACTGTCATCACCCCCACCCCAGCTCGTATAAACCAGGATCCATCCCCTCGAGGACTCCAAATTCTCATTCCACTACAGACTCCTACCTACCACCTCTGCAGAGTCCCAGTGTATCTTGACCAGCCTCTCACTGCTGAGAATGAATGACTTCTCCATCAGAGGATGGGGCCATCTTATGCCTGTTTTTCTCTGAATCTGGTAGCAGTAAGAGGCAGATATCCTTTTCAGAAAGCGATATTTGTGTGCTTGATGACATCCCATCTTGTGACATCATTTCTGGCTTCTGTGCCTGGGGACATCTGAGGATCATTGCACATTTCCCAATCCCAACTGTCCCTGGAATATGTGTTCTCTGGGCTCCATCTCTGACCTTCTGTGCTTATATACCCTTGGCTGGCTCATTCCCAGTGGTAAGAGATACTGTCAGCAAGACAGTCACTTAATACTCCCCCTACCCCCACCAACTAGTGTCAGCCTGTTTATCCTCCAAGGACCCTGATGGGCCACATTTCAGGCATTCCCACTACCTCTTCTTTTGGCAACTGCTATCCAAGCCTCTACACTATTGCCCACCATCTGTAGTCAGCCAAACGCAGGTTATGAACCAGCTGATGATGCATCACAGTTCTTTGGTTGTAAGCAAGAAAAACCAACTTCAGCGATTCAGACAAAAGGAGAAGCTTGTTGAAACACAGGTAGCTCACAGGGTAGACAGGAGACTGGGTACCCAGCCTTGAAATGGGACAGGAACCAATAGAAACTGGTCAAGTGTTGGACCTGAGAGTCACTGATGGGTATGCTCCAAGTGTTCGTTGTTGATGATACCTTGTTCTCTTCAAGAATCACAGTCTCATGGGAATTCCCTACCGGTCAAGCGGTTAAGACTCTGTACTCTGGGATCCCACAAGCCATGTGGCTCTGCCAAAAAAAAAAAAAAACAGACTCAAAATCTCAGGAGAGTCTGAGTTGCCTGGCCTGCATTGTGCTCCCACCTCTTGGCTGTAGGAGAGTCCCCTGATTCACTGTCCCACCCAGAGTGCACATTGGAGAGAGGGTTAACTCCACAAACAAAAGCTGGGGTGCTATTTCCAATAAAGGGGAAACGAATGCTGGCAATTAAAAAAACAAACAACTAATGGCTACTATACGTAGTTCGATTGCTGCATGTTCTACCTAACACATGACTAATCAACCCACCTCACCACTGCAGAAACCACCCCGAGGAGCCCTCCCCGACTCCCCAACTCAGGCTGGTTCATAACAAGATGGCTTCCACCTCAGCAGCTTTCCCATCAGGCTCCACTAACCTGAGTTCAGGACAGGCTGCCCGGAAGTGCCTCCAGGGTGCCCTCTAGGGGCCAAGGGCTGTATACCTTCCTGAAGGACAAGAAGTCCCCTACATGTTGTTCAGTCGCTAAGTTGTGTCCGACTCTTTGCAACCGCATAGATTGCAGCATGCCCCCAGGTTTCCCTGTCCTTCACTATTTCCTGGAGTTTGCTCAAACTTACGTCCTTTGAGTTGGTGATGCTATCTAACCATCTCATCCTCTGTCGCCCTCTTCTCCTGCCCTCAGTTTTCCCCAGCATTAGGATTCTTTCCAACGAATCAGCTCTTCGCATTAGGTGGCCAAAGTATTGGAGCTTCAGCTTCAACATCAAGTCCCCTACATAGAAACCTTCAAGTTGCAAACTTTCACAGATGTGAACGTGCCCCTGTATACCAGTTGTTGGACTATACCACTGTACTTTTCAAGGTACTGTTCTCTAAGTTTAGAATGTTTTCTTTATTTTCTGTATTTGATTGTTTTTTATGTATTATTTGTGTGAAAAGTGTTACAAACCTATTACAGAACAGGACCGGGATTTCCCCTGCCACCTGGTGGGATGCTCTAACCACAGCGGCACCTTCCTCTGAACATTTCTGGAAGGCTTAGCATTGTTCTGTCCTGGGTGGATGGTCCCTAAAGTGGATCATTGGTGGAGGGTGGTGAGGCTAAATGACAGAAGGTGAGTGTGAATGGAGCAAAGAGCAGGGAAAAGGAGTATAAAGAGCACATTTGTGAGTCCAGTTTGTTCATAAATCCAACAAAGTTAGCTTGGCTTCCAGCTAACACAATCTGCTATATAGTACTATATTGTAATAGGTTTGTAACACTTTTCACACAAATAATACATGAAAAACAATCAGTGTTCATTACAGCACTGTTTACAATAGTCAAGACATGGAGGCAACCTAAATGTCCATTGACAGATGAATGGATAAAGAAAATGTGGGGTGTGTGTGTGTGTGTGTGTGTGTGTGTGTGTGTGTGTGTGTATAATGGAATATTACTCAGCCATTAAAAAGAATGAAATAATGCTATTTGCAGCAACATGGATGGACCTGGAGATTACCATAGTAAGTGAAGTAAGTAAGCTAGGGAAAGACAAATATCATTTGTTATGGCTTATATGTGGAATTTAATGGTCTCTTTGTACTCCTTTTCCCTGCTCTTTGCTCCATTCACACCCACCCTCTGTCATTAGCCTCACCACCCTCCACCAATGACCCACTTTAGGGACCATCCATCCAGGACAGAACTATGCTAAGCCTTCCAGAAATGTTCAGAGGAAGATGCCACTGTGGTTAGAGCATCCCACCAGGTGGCAGGGGAAATCCCGGTCCTGATCCTATTCCTGTGGTGGGGAGTATATGTTTATATTCACTGAGAAAGCCAAATTGTTCCCTTTTTCAACGTAAGGCCACAGGCCCATTTGAATCCATTCCACAAGTTTTTATTCAGCATTTACCACATGCCAGGTACCATGCTAGATGCTAGTGATACACAGTTGAATTGACAGGCTGGGGGGAGGGCGGGGTTGGAAGGAGACATTAATCAACTGAATGTGCACATAGAAAATTAAATTCTGATGTTTGCCATGAGGAAAAAGCACACGAAAGCTAGACTAGATCACAAAAGGACCTGTTATCTGAAGAAATGATGTCTGAGCTGCCATCTGGAGGGTGAAAGGAATTAATCAGAGGGGGAATTAACTAAGAAAGACTGTGCTTGACAGAAGGGACTGAGAAGCGAAGACGTGAAGGCAAGAGCGAACTTGTCTGATTTGGAGAATCAAAAGAAGATCTATGTGCAGATATGAGAGGGTCAGGAGGAGTGAGCACCAGATGAGGTGCTGCAGCCACTCAGCCCCCCGGGTTGTGGCAGGGGCTTGCTCTTATTACTAAAGCAAAAGTGTTCATCGTTCAGTCTTATCTGATTCTTTGTGACCCCATGCACTGTAGCCCTCCAAGCTCCTCTGTCCATGGGATTCTCCAGGCAAGAGTTCTGGAGTGGATTGTCATTTCCTCCTCCAGGGGTTCTTCCCAACCCAGGGATCAAACCCAGGTCTCTTGCATTGCAGGCAGATTCTTTATCATCTGAGCCATCTGGGAAGCCCTTACTCCTAAGAGCAACCATAAAACATTAAATGCTTTTAAGCAGGCTGCTATGAATTGCAGGAAGTGCATTGATGGGAAGAAAGAGAATATTAAGGCTTGGCAAAGGGTGGTTTGGCTCAGGAAAGAAGAAAGCGCAAGTGGAGAGATGTGGATGGATCTAAGAAGCATTTTCGACTTGGAATTGAAAGAACTTGAAAATAGATTGGAGGTGGAGAGTGTTCCCAGGATTCTGGCTTGCACACTTCTCTCCACTGCATTTACAACAAATTACCTAAATTGTAACCTCTTCAAGGTTGAGGAAGTGAATATATGCTCCCAACTCCAGGTGTCCCTGGAGAATGAGTAAGCTTCTCTCTTCCACGGGCCGGCAGTTCTGCAGTTCCTAACTCTCCCGGGAGGTGGCAGCACACGAAAACATAACCGATCACAGTTCCCGTGCCCGGAATTTGTTTCCTGCAGCCTGCGATTTTGACTCCCTTTGGGAGTTTCCCACATTCCCAGTTCCCAGAAAAGAGAGCACTCCCTAGCCTTTCCGAGCTGCCTCACTGGAGGGTGTGACTTAGCCGGGGAACTTTTCATGTGGGGGACAAGGCCTGAATTTACTCGGTGATTCTGTGGCCAGAGCTTCTATATTTTCAGCTGCAGTGGTTTTGCACAGGCGTCTCTTGTCAGCATTCCCGCCTTTCACAGAGCTCTCAGGACAAGCTGATAGCGCCAACGGAGAATTTCTTCCCCTTCCTGTTGTCCAGGCTGGGCATCAAACACCAGGTAGTCTAAGCGAGCCCTTCTCAGTTATGTCGGGGGCGGGAGAGGGGGCGATCAGGTGGGTTTGATCCAGGAAAGGAAAACCAGAATGCAGGTAGCCAGAGAAGGAATAGCCAGGCTGAAAGGCCAGTGGGAACAGGCTGAAATTACCCCAAGGATGTATGTGACAGGACCTATTTATCAGTAAACATAACTCTTGATTCATCAAGTTAAACATAAAGCTTGATTTATCAAGCAAACATAACTGAGTTAAGAACAAGAAAGATGGGGGTTGAGTGGCAGGAGAGGAAGGACCCCGTGATGGACATAGTAAGTTGAAGGTCAGTTTAGGGGGACACATTGCCAGGAAGGACACAAGTCAGAATCCCGAAAATCTCACTCAGGGCTGGGTAGGTTCCTGTACATTAAAGGCAAAAGGTCTGTGGCTACAGGACTTCTCTCCCATTGCTCAGGTTCTTCCATCATTGACAGAGCAAGTGTGAAGGCCTTTCCTCCTCAAAATAAATCACCAGCAACCCCACTAGTGCTCTCCTGTGCCAAATGCTCACCTTCGAACCCCTTTCAACCTCTTTTCTCTTGTTTCCACCCTTTCTGCTTCTACTCCTTTCTCTTCTGACTTCTTGATCTTTCGAGACTATAAACAACTAGCGGTTCCTAATTTCAGGGAGCTCGAGCTCTCCTGATTTCATGCATGTATCCCTCAACCTCTGACTCATTTCCTGAAGTGTTATATTTCATTTTATAACATTATTGATATTATTTTTACTATATTTTATTACATTTTATTTAATGTATTTTTATTAATTTTCATTATCTTATTATACTTTAGTGTATGTTATCGGAGAAGGCAATGACACCCCACTCCAGTACTCTTGCCTGGAAAATCCCATGGATGGTGGAGCCTGGTGGGCTGCAGTCCATGGGGTCACTAAGAGTCAGACATGATTGAGTGACTTCACTTTCACTTTTCACTTTCATGCATTGGAGAAGGAAATGGCAACCCACTCCAGTGTTCTTGCCTGGAGAATCCCAGGGATGGGGGAGCCTGGTGGGCTGCCGTCTGTGGGGTTGCACAGAGTCAGACATGACTAAAGCGACTTAGCAGCAGCAGCAGTAGTGTATATTATGTATTTTATTATTATTGTCAGTATTTTTTTTTATCTTAATGCTTTAGTCAGTTGAGTTTAACAAATACGTGATGAGGAGCTACTTGGTAAATGACACATCCATCACTTAATTCAAACATGTATACTCTGGGAGGAAAACACATTTATCTGTCACTTGCTCTTTAATTTTGAATGTTGGTGCTCAGGTGAAGTGAAGTGAAGTGAAAGTGGTTCAGTCGTGTCCAGCTCTGTGACCCCATGGACTATAGTCCATGGAATTCTCCAGGCCAGAATACTGGAGTGGGTAGCCTTTCCCTTCTCCAGGGGATCTTCCCAACCCAGGGATTGAACCCAGGTCTCCTGCATGGCAGACAAATTCTTTAGCAGCTGAGCCACAAGGGAAGCCCTGGTGCTCAGGAGTCACCCCTAGATCATTTTATGTAAATAGTTCCATACTTCGGCACCTTGGCCAGGGTTGCCTGATAGATTCTCCTCTGAGTCTGTTGGTGAAAGCGCCCCAGGCTTGTCTCTGGTAACTCACATGTCATATTCTATAGCCACCTTGAATAACCTACTATTCTCTATTGTCTTATTTTCTACTGCATCTTTGCTTGTTGCCTCAACTGCTCAAGATATTCCCTGACCTGTTTTCATCTGGTCAATTCTTAGCCGTTAATTAGGACTCAGGTTAGTTGTCATCTCCTCCAGGAAGCCTTCCTTGACCACCCAACAGGCACTTAGTGTGTGTCAAACTCTGTGCTAGATTCTGGGAATCCAAAGATAAACAAATTAGAGTCCAGAACCTGAAAGCGCTCATAGTCTAGGGGTGAGTATTATGGGAACACTGGAAAAAACACCCAGCTCAGGGAGGGTGTAAGGATCCCAGAGAATGTGACATTTCAATAGAGTTAGGCAAGAGAGGAAGCTGGGGAGGGGAGGGATGTTCCAGATCGAGAATTCCTGAGGAGAGGAGTTGTAATTGTAACACATCTGGGCAATGGCTAGTGATTCCAAATGAGCTCGAAAGACAAAACCAGGAAGTGACAAGAAATTAGGCTTGAATCAGAAGGTCATATGACCAGATCATAAAGGGCCACACTGCAGAATTTTTCCTTCTAAGGACATTAGCTTTATGGCCAAAACATTGTGGAGCCTCTGAAGGATTTTAAACAGGGGAAGATGGGATCAAATCTGCATTTTAAAGAGATAAATGACTGAAGTGAGAAGATTATATCAGCTGGAACAAGGCAGGAGGCAGGGACTCTGGTGGCCATTCAGATGTCAGATGACCCTGGCCTGAACTGAGATGGTAGTGTTGGCGCCAGATGTGGAGAAGTGAAAAAATTCAGGAGCTAGCAGGGAGCTAGAATTGTTGAAACTGACAAGAAAGCCATCTAGGTCTCTAGCTTTGGCACTTGGATGAATGGTGGGAGGGTTTGGAAAAGCAGAGAACACCACGGGGGATGAGGTTTGGGGGAAAAGTTTTTGCTTTGGGCAAATTGAGTCCAAGATTCTCTAAGATATTTGGACTGAGATATCCAGTAAGCAGCTGGCTATACAAGTCTAGAGTTGACAAAACTCATTTGAATCTTATACCCATTAAGATCAGTTCAGTCAGTTCAGTCACTCAGTCGTGTCCGACTGTTTGTGACCCCATGGACTGCAGCGCACCAGGCTTTCCTGTCTATCACCAACTCCCGGAGCTTGCTCAAACTCATCTCCACTGAATCGGTGATGCCATCCAACCATCTCATCCTTTGTCATCCCCTTCTCCTCCTGCCCTCAATCTTTCCCAGGATCAGGGTCTTTTCCAATGACTCAGTTCCTCACATCAGGTGGCCAAAGAATTGGAGTTTCAGCTTCAACATCAGTTCTTCCAATGAACACTCAGGACTGATCTCCTTTAGAATGGACTGGTTGGATCTCCTTGCAGTCCAAGGGTCTCTCAAGAGTCTTCTCCAACAAAGCATCGGTTCTTCAGCGCTTAGCTTTCTTTATAGTCTAACTCTCACATCCGAACATGACCACTGGAAAAACCATAGCTTTGACTATATGGACCTTTGTTGACAAAGTAATATCTCTGCTTTTTAATATGCTGTCTAGGTTGGTCATAACTTTCCTTCCAAGGAGTAAATGTCTTTTAATAGCAAGGTTGCATTCACCATCTGCAGTGATTTTGGAGCCCCCCAAAATAAAGTCTGCCACTATTTCCACTGTTTCCCCATTTATTTGCCATGAAGTGATGGGACCAGATGCTATGATTTTAGTTTTCTCAATGCTGAGTTTTAAGCCAACTTTTTCACTCTCCTCTTTCACTTTAATCAGGAGGCTGTTTAATTCTTCGCTTTCTGCCATATGGGTGTTGTCATCTGCATATCTGAGGTTATTGATATTTCTCCTGGCAATCTTGATTCCAGCTTGTGCTTCATCCAGCCCAGCGTTTCTCATGATGTACTCTGCATATAAATCAAATTTTGCAGGATGAGAAAGAATTCCGGAGAAGAGCCATAGTTATGGTTGTACAACAATGTGAATGTACTTAACACTACTGAACTTAAAAATAGTTATGATAAAAAAGAACCCCAAGGATAGTTATGATGGTTCATTTATGTGTATTTTACCACAATTGAAAAAAAAAATCCATTTGATTCACAGATAGTGATTTGGGAATCTTTAGAGCATATAGATTGGAGAAGGCAATGGCAACCCACTCCAGTACTCTTGCCTGGAAAATCCCATGGACGGAGGAGCCTGGTGGGCTGCAGTCCATGGGGTCGCTAAGAGTCGGACACAACTGAGCGACTTCACTCTCACTTTTCACTTTCATGCATTGGAGAAGGAAATGGCAACCCACTCCAGTGTTCTTGCTTGGAGAATCCTAGGGATGGGGGAGCCTGGTGGGCTGCCGTCTGTGGGGTTGCACAAAGTCAGACACAACTGAAGCGATTTAGTAGCAGCAGCAGCAGCAGCAGGGTATATAGATAGCAACTGAAGCCGCGATCTCACCTAGAGTAGGATAGAGAGGAAGCTACCAGTTGCAGGAAGGAAAAGGAACCTGACACCGAGGGACCTGAGAAGTAGCAGCTCGAAGCATCAGAGGGAAAACTGGAGGAATGGTGTACAGATGTGAAGGAACGAGAGCAGGTCTCAGGCGCAGAAGCTATAGAGATGCTAATGGTGGTTTAGTCGCTAAGTTGTCCAATTCTTGCAACCTCATGGACTGTAGCCTGCCAGGCTCCTCTATCCATGGGATTCTCCAGGCAAGAATTCTGGAATGGGTTACCATTTCCTTCACCAAGAGATGCTAAGGAGGGGGACTAAAAGGGATCCTGCATTTAGCAACAAAGAGCATTTGTGACCAAGGTGAAGGCAGTTTCAGGAGAGAAGTTGGGGTAGAATCCAAATTACAGTGTGGTGGGGAGTTTATGGGCAAAGGATAGTGAGAAAAGTGCATCCCGGAAGCTTGGCTGCGAAGGGAGGGGAAGAGGAGCTGGGACTGGAGACAGATACAATGCCATCAGAAGTTGATGACAAGATCATTGACTTTGCAACTTGCTCCAATTTCATGCTCACTCAGCATCCTTCTTCATGCATCTGGATTCCAGGGCCCACACAAACATCTGGCCCACGAGACAGAGTCACTCTAACTTGAAAAATTGGCATTCTACTTGCTCCGCATCTTCTCAAGAATTTGGTTAGCTGAAGGAAGCTAACTGGATGCCAAACAACTCTGACAAAATTGAGTTTTTGGAAGTACAAAGCCCCAGATATTGAACTGCTGGAGATCCCCATGAGCCCTGGCTGCCTCTCTCCTCTTAGTCTTTTTAAGTTGAAATCTCTGTCTGAAAGGTCATCCCTAGGACAGACACAACTTGGTTTCATTCCTATGCATCCTTCTTTGAGACTCAGGCTTCACTTCAGAGAGCCTTTGTAGACCTTTCCCTCCTGTCCCAGGCTGGATAACAGTCCCCTCCTCTGTAGCCACTCCACAGGGATCCGATGCTCACGAAAGACTGCTCGCCACGCTATCTGGTGGTTGTTTGCTTGTTCTCCCCTCTGAAATGTGAACAACCAGAGAACTTCTTGTTTCTGCAGCCCCTGTTCCCAGCACATTGTAGCTGTTCAATAAATGTTTATAGAATTGATGAATGATTGGCAAAGAAAGGTTAGGTTGAAATTGCATGGTGAATAACAGGACAGGAAATTCATTCTTAAGGAGACATTGTTCATTCAGTGTTTGTCACACACCACATATGATGAGTCTGTGAAAAGATCTGGGCCCTATCCTTTCAGAACGTAGACATGGGAGCTCTCTTATCCTATCTTTCCTATTTGAAAGAGGAATGGTAGTTATATGTGGCCTCTGTGCTTTTAAAATTATTTGTTCATACTTGAGGCTGGCACATCGTGCACAGTAAATCTTTGTTGGATAGATGAATGAGCCTTTATTACAGAACTTTTAATGCGATTTCCTAGTTTTTATGTCTCCTCTAGACTGTGAGCTCCTGGAAGTCAGGGACTGTGTCTCATTCCTGTTTGTTAACAGAATCTAGCACAGAGCTTTGCACATAGTAGGTATCAAAAATGTTTATTGGCTGAAAGAATAAATGTCTGAGAAGAGAGAGAGGAGCACACACACACACATGCACTCACACATGTATTATACACACATTTTTTTTTCTCCCTGGTATTATTTTTTTCCATAGGAAACCAGGTGAAAAATTCATTTCTTGTTATTGGCTCTTAATGAGCCTGAACGCTTCTGCAGGCTTCCTTGGCAGTTTGCTCTGGCAGCAGCCTTCACACTTCCATTGCATGGCTTGAGGTTCTGAAGAGTCTGGGAAGAAGCACAGGCCGGTGAGTGTGGAGGGTGGGAGTGGGCAGTGTGAACTCTCCAATGAGTGTATTCAGTTCACCAACAGGTACACAAAAAGGTGAGGGTGGAGGGGCTTCCCCATGGCTTAGTGGTAAAGAATCTTCCTGCAATGCAGGAGCCACAGGAGACACAGTTTCAATCCGTGGATCGGGAAGATCCTCTGGAGGAGGGTATGGTAACCCACTCCAGTATTCTTGCTTGGAGAATCCCCATGGACAGAGGAGCTTGGCAGGCTACAGCCCATAGGGTTACAAAGAGTTGGATATGACTGAAGGACTTAGCATGCATGCACACAAAAGGGAGTCCCTAGTAGTTATCAAGTCATCGAGGAAGTTTCCCTTCCTCTGTCCAAAAGAACTTCCCTGCCCCTATCACCCCCTCCCCCGACCCCTGATCTTTGTCTTGCCTGTAGGAGAAATGGGTTTGTTTAAGCAAGGATGAGATTCACAGGAGGGGCTGAGGGAGGAACATGTGTATTTTAATAGATTGTTTCCCTTCACTGAGGGAATGAGCTTATCAAAGAGCAGAAGCAGAGCCTCAGTGCCACAGGTGATTTCATTTCGGAGGTTCTACATGTTGCTCTGGCAGCTGTGAGACTGGCTGGCTCAGAGCAAAGATGACGGCCCCTCCACCTGCTCCAGGGTCATCTCAACACTGTGGGGCTTTGTTCTCTTTGGCGACCAACTGTATAGCCTAGAGACATCCAATCTGTCCCCACCCTGGGGTCGAGCCCTGGAGGCTCATGGACTTTGCTTCAGCACATGTTGTCACTGCCTCTCAACCTTGATGAGAGCACCGAGCCGCAGTTCAAGGTCAGCCAGGGAGGGGAGTGCCCTTGGTGATGACTCTCTATTCTGGGGCTTCCGGGGTTGGTTCCAGCTCTATAAACAGAGATGGGAAAGCCTTACTCCATACTGATCTATAGCCTAATTTCTCTTGGACTAGCCCAATTGCTTTCCTCCCAGGGGGTGGTTGTCCAAAAGCATGTTCTGTTTATTCCCAAGGAAAAGAACTGGCTTCCTCTTCGGCTCTTTTTCTGCTCTTCATTATTTGTAAATTCCAACTCTCCAGCCTCCAGCTAGGCAAATTGACAAGTTATTATTAGTAGCTATGTGGAAAACCTCATAGTCCGAATGTTTTCTGATAAAAGAACGGGGTCATACTTGGTTAAAAAATAACTCAGAGATACTTTGTCTTGTCCTCCCTGTTCTCTCTCCTCTGCACCCCTACCCTCTCCCAGCTCACTGCCACATCCAGTCGTTTTAGTTTTAAGACACTGCCTTCTCAGTTGACACAATGCTAACAGTGTGGGTTTTAGTTAAAGGATTATTTAGACTTTTACGTAACGTTTATATTTATCAAAGAAAAAGAAAACCCCTGAAATCAATTGCTTTGCGCCCTCTTGCCCTCGGTTCTGTTAGTGGCTTGGTTGCTATCTCAGCTCCCAAGCTGCCAGCCGGGCCACGCCGTTTCCTCTGAGAACAGTGAGATCTTAGTGTTCCAGGCTGGTGTTTCTCCCACCTAACAACCACCGCTTGCCAACCATTCTTGCCGGACCTGGAAGTGAACCACTGATCCCAAAGATTAACAAACAAAATAAGGAGCTATAGTGTCCCCTGGGGACGTCTCTGCTTGACTCTACCATGGATTACTAGCCTTGTCTTGTGCTTTGCTCCAGTTCCCAGGGAAAGGAAGTGGGCAGACCCTCTAAAGCTACTGGAGGTGGGGGAGTCTGGACCCAGATGACACAGTGCTTGACCCTCAAGGGAGCTGAGGGTACAGAATGAAGCTACTGACTCCAAGCTACAGTTTAGGCTCAACTGATCGCACCCTCGTTTGCCTTTGGTTAACCAACAGACTGGGGCTTCCCAGGCGGCCCGAGTGGAAGAGAACCCACCTGCCAATGTAGGAGACATAAGAGATGTGGGTTTGATCCCTGGGTCGGGAAGATCCCTTGAAGGAGGGCATGGCGATCCACTTCAGCACTCTCGCCTGGAGATTCCCATGGGCAGAGGAGCCTGGCAGGCTACAGACCCCAGGGTCGCAGAGAGTCAGACACGACGGAAGCGACTGAGCATGCACACAACCAACAAACTGCATCTCTGTATGTTCCCTGCAGTGTCTCCATTTACAACCACAGTTCTCCAGCTTATGTGACATCAGAATCAACAAGTCCCACAAGAGAACTTGTTAAAAGTCCAGACTCTGAGTTTCTGGTCCATAGGATTGGGGTGGAACCCAAGAATTTGCATTTCTAATCAGTTCTGAGGTGATGCTGTTGGCTGAGGAACAACCCTCAGAGGACCAATGATTTAGGAGATAGGACTGGTGGCTTTATCTTATCTCTGTGCTGGGGTGAGACCAAGGTCAGGAGAGGAGGCGATGTGGTGGCTTTGCACAGCTCAGTGCTTCTAAGTGTGCTTTTGACAGCAGCACATCCATTTCCACTCTTCTGAGCTCCAGACGTGGGGGAGGGGTGCTGTTTGGGAAGAGGCACATCCAGGTGGACCTCAGCCAGGAAGGATTTTGTCTGGTCTTATGGTGACCCACCTGCCCACTTTCCTGGTTGGAAGCCAACTTGCAATTTGTGTTTCTAGGTTGTGCTAAGTTTACTAATGATGTTTCTCAAATGTTCACAGCATAATGAGCGTTTGAAGCTATGTTTCAGGATATCCTAATTCTACCTACCCATCCTGCCTGCTGTTCCCATGGCAGCTCATCCCTCACAAGCTGGCTGAGTATTTGGTTGTCATCTGTCCAGGCCAGTCTCCCAGCCCCACGAAGGACCTAGCTCTGGGGTTTCTGCAGCCAGTCTTGATGCACTGTGGACCCGCTAGCTAGCTGCATCCCAGGAATTCTTGAGGTTCGGTCTGTCTTCTGATGTTTATTTAGAGTTGAGTTATTGGTGGTGCTAACTCAGGAAGTGGAAAAATCCCTGATGTGTGTGTCTTGTGTGTTTGGAGAAAGGGGAGAGCGGGGGAGGGGAGTAGTCTTTGTTTTCATGGCTCAGTAAATTTCCCCAAACAATCTCCACTTCCAACATTTAGCACTGAAGGAAAATCCCCAAAGTGGATTTTTAATAATCTAAAATCTTGACCAACAGGAGCAGAGGTTGAAGGGTTGATATTACTGTTTTCTTATAGAGCAATTAAACCTTGATTTTTGCTGTGGGGCTTTATTTTTAGAGCATTGTCTTTGCATATGGGGTATAGTCTAATTTTTTATCCCCTCTGTAACACAGTAACTCATTGTACACATACGATATTGTACAAATCTTTTCATTATTATTAAATTTTCATATATAGGAAAGTTTAAGCAACATCTATCTTAAAATAAGTTTCTCTTACCTTGCACACTTCGGGAGTGTTTTAGAAGCCTTGCTGTTCTCCCTGATGCTAGCACAATCTTTTTTTAGATAGGCAAATTAGACTTCATTACCTTCTCCTTATCAGGAATCTTAGATCTGGGGCCATGTTTTATGACCTATGGGACCATTTGGTGACTTATCTAGAAAGACAGAGAGACACATTCTAACTATTTGCCAGTGGTCCTTGAACTAGGTTACATTTATGTTTTAATGCACCTCACCATTAGATGGTAGTATAGTAATAGGCATAGCAGTTGGGGGCAGAGGGACAATCTCTTCACCCATTTGAATATGCTCAGAGAGGTCTTGGTTGGTCTAGTAGAGCCATCAGGTCCTGGGCAGCCCCAACAGGGTAGGTCTGGGCCTGGGACCTCTGTCCTAAATAAGAATCCATGGAAAGCTACCCTGGTAACAGAACTTACTTTTAGCTCTGTTAGCTTTGGATCGAGGATAATTATCATTTAAGCCTAAGAAAACTTGATTGGAGTTGAAAGTTGTTCAGAGACTCCTTAGCAGAGCTTTCAGCTTCTCTACTTTTCTAAATTTGGATGCTATCATATATAATTTATCATTACCCTCTGATAGAGCTGTCATTTTTTCCAACATCAAATCCAATGCATGTCTTTACATTAGAATATAACTTTCAACCCCTCATGTCTCTGAGCTCCTAAACTGCTATTTTGAAAAGAAGCAAGCTTAGTGTTTGGCAGCTTCTCTCCTCGGTCACTCGTGACCTGGGGCAGAAAGAAATGGCTCTTCTCAGGTTCTATCCCTCCTCCGTTTCAGGAGTCCTCTGCCCTTTGACACTGGTGTCTTCCTGTCTTCTGCAGTGAGTTATAAGGTGTCAAGATCAGGATTCTGTGCCCAAGGGGACGAAGGAAACCAGGTTAAGGGGACTTCCAAGGAAATTTAAACATTTTTAAGAATGGCAAGTTTGGCTTAATTTCCAACATAATTGAAAGACTCTCTAATAGTATTAGAAAGCTAATGGGGCTATCCATGGCTAGTAGAGAAAGAAAACATCCAATTAGACCTAGTTTCAGGAAAGATAAAGAGTCCAAGAAGAAAACAAACCGGGAGACATGAGAAAACAGTGAATTTGATTTGTAAAGGTTTTCTTTGCTTCAGAATCAAGGCGGTAGAGAGATTTGCAAATAGGGCAGTTTACCAGGGTAGGGCTCAGTGTCCTCAGCCCCAGAAGCTGATGCTCCTTTAGGAACCTGACCTTAACCATCATTCATTCGTTAGGTCATTGCCACAGCTATTTCACTGTTGAAATTTAGGTTTTTCTCTAATGGCATGCCCTCTCCAGGGAATATTGTAATTGTCACAGCCAGGAGCTGACCCTCCACACCCCGAGCCTGGGCACTGACTGACCCCCCTGCCCCCACCATCTCCGAGTCTGGCCCATCCTCACACCATGGGAAAAGATGTCAAGCCAGATGACTGCACACCTGCCAGGGGCAGACTGCCAAGGTCCTCCTGGCCTTTCCACCTCCCAAGAAGGCTTCCACCATCCCCCATTGCTACCCAAGCCCCTCTGTTCCCTTCTAATGTGAATGGCCTTCATGATCCTCAATTCTGCAGCCTTCAAAGGTCAGAATGTTGAGCACAGCTCAGGGACCAAGAAGGCCACATTGCTTGTGGGGCCAGAGTGCACCTCTCTGCTCCTGGGCCCTGGGGAAGGCATGTGGGAGCTGAGATTCCTCCAGGCCTGAGAAGGGGGTGGCCCAGCCTGGTGGGCCACTCTGCAGCTGCTCCAACCTGCATAGCCACTGCAAAGAGCCCTCCCTCCTCTATCCCATCTGTTAGCAAATTACTTTTCCTAGAAAATAGGTGCTTCCTCAGGCCCTGAGAACTCAATTGTCCCTTCCCTTCGGCACATCTTTGCTGGCCACTCCCAAGGATATTCCTATGTGGAATGCAGGATTCACTTGCCTGCCCTCTTCTTTGTCATGGTTCTAACTGGGAGCTTTCTCTTCCAGCCATGTCATGTGAGGGCTCCAGATATAAACCATGTATAACAAGAAGATGCAGGTAACTGTTTAAAGCCACCCTTGGATGGAGAGATGGGAGAAAGCTCTAACGTGTAACACTTGCTCATTTCCATGGTATAAATATTCTCACCATGGATGATTTCAACCTACTCATATGATATCACAGAACATGGTGACTGGGTTTCCAAAGGTGATCGCAACAGCTGTCAGAGCAGATGGAGCAGCCTTGCACACCACTGATGGCATGCATTTCCAGAACTTCCTGTCTGATCCTGTCCTAATCCTGACACTACTTCTGTGAGGTAAGAAGGGCAGATATTATTCTCATTTTTATAGATGACAACTCTTATGTGTCCACACAGGTGGTTGGTTGAATAGTATGTTCATTTTGGGCATGTATGCAACAGACCATACATGCTTTTCAAATGAAATATCTCAACACTGTTTTATACAACCCTTAAAAACCCCCATCCATGAAGGAAGAGAGAAGGATCAAGAAAATGGAGAGATGAGAATGTGTGAGGAAAGTTATGATTGACAGCGTTCCATAAGAGGTGTGGGGCTGGGAGTATTGCCTCCTACACATCAAGTTACAAGAGGAGAACCAGACTGAGACCTGCCTTGGGGAACTCCTGCGGAGGCTACAGCTGCTGCGGCCATGGGAATAGGTTGCTGTTGTTCAGTCACAAAGTTATGTCTGACTCTTTGTGACCCCATGGACTGTAGCATGCCAGGCCTCCCTGTCCGCCACTTTCTCCCAGAGTTTGCTCAAACTCATACCCAGCCATCTTGTCCTCTGTTGTCCCCTTCTTCTCCTGCCCTCAATCTTTCCCAGCATCAGGGTCTTTTCCAATGAGTCAGCTCTTCGCATCAGGTGGCCAAAGTATTGGAGCTTCAGCTTCAGCATCAGTCCTTCCAATGAATATTCAGGGTTGATTTCCTCTAGGATTGACTGGTTTGATCTCCAAGGGACTCCCAAGAGTCTTCTCCAGCACCACAATACAAAAGCATCAATTCTTTGGCACTCTCTTTATGGTCCAACTTTCACATCCATCCATGACTGCTGGAAAAAACATAGCTTTGACTATACAGACCTTTGTCAGTAAAGTGATGTCTCTGCTTTTTAATATGCTGTCTAGATTTGTCATAGCTTTCCTTCCAAGGAGCAAATGTCTTTTAATTTCGCAGTAATTTTGGAGCCCAAGAAAACAAAGTCTGTCACTGTTTCCACTTTTCCCCCATCTATTTGTCATGAAGTAATGGAACCAGATGCTGTGTTCTTCATTTTTTTGAATGTTGATTCAGCCAGCTTTTTCACTCTCCTCTTTCACCTTCATCAAGAAGCCCTTTAGTTCCTCTTTACTTTCTGCCATAAGGGTGGTGTCATCTGCATATCTGAGATTCTTGATATTTGTCCTGCCCATCTTGATTCCAGCTTGTGATTCATCCAGCCTGGCATGGGCATGGGAATAGGCAGAGAGAGAGAGAGAGGAAAAAAAAATAGGGCTTCATTTAAGAAAGAACTGCCCAAGAAACACACACACACAAAGTATAAATAAAAAAGATTTTTAAAAAAGGAAAGAACTGTCCTTTCACAAAAAGCAAGGACCAACCAACATGGGCCTCATGATAAAGAGAGCAGGCCAAAGACATTTGAAATGAGTTGACCTGAGAAGGTAAGGGGGTGAGGGGATTATCACAGGGAGAGAGAATTTGTGTGGGAGGAGCAGCAGGCAGAATGAGGCATCAAGGTGCCAACATGAGACTGAAACAAATGTCAGACCTAGGGAAGAGGGTCGTCTTCACCATCTGCCAGGGCCTCAGAGAGCCTGCTAAGAGCTGTGCTGTCCCCTGACCTCTGCTCCTACCTACAGGCTAGGTGTGGGAAGGGCTGTGAAGCCCCACCTTGAAATGAATATCACAATGTTAATATTCTGGATACTTGGCCCAGACACCTAATTTCTGAAATGAAACTGTGTTTTGTGATTTAAACATCTGTCCATAGAAAGATCCAGTATCTCAGCATGAACGTAAAAATTCTGGAGTCCGCAGAGTTTAGTCTAATGGCAGGAAAGAGCTCATGGAATATATTTTGAAGGAGCAGTGGGCGAGAAAAACTTGCTTCTGGATCCCATCCCATGAGTGGTACTGATCACATGTGTGGATTTGGTGGTAAGCTGTAAGCGCCAGGCCTCTAGGGCCACTGATCCGCAGGGTTCCTGGGGGTGGGCCCTGTGGTTACAGAGCCACCTGCAAGGTGTGGGGGCCAGCCGAAGCCCACTGTGAACTGTGGTAAAGGCTGAGTTAAGAAATGCATCTGTCAATAAAATGATACTTCTGCAGACAGAGTTATTGCCTGAGTCAGAATTCTGTGGGACAGTCTCACTCCCATTTGTAGTTTCCCAGCCCCTTCCGTGACTCATGAAGGGTGGGAATTGCATGCCCACCCCACCCACACATAGTCCTCTTGAGAAGCCAATACTGAAACCTACCATGCTAACCGAACTTCATCTTGGGATGTTTCACGGAGTCATAACTGTGAGCAATAGCTGTGCTTGCAGGTGGATACCGGTTCTGGTTGGAGAATTTGACCCCAGGGACACATGTCCAGCTCCTTAGAGAGAGAGAGTCTTGATAAAAAATGTTAGTGGAAAGCCGAATGAACATGCGAAATCCTTATACATCCTGCCAAGTCTGCTCCAGAAACCTTTGATTCTGTGTCTTGTCAGCAGCACAGTCTAAGAGCCAGAATTTTTGCTCTCCAGGCGATGTTTGCACTGTGTGTGTGTGTGTGTGTGTGTGGCTGTTGTGTGAGCTGCCACTGCGGCTGCCACCTCGGACTGCAGCTGGTGTTGATGGCGCAGAAGCGCTGAGTCACTGGCTGTTTGCTTGCCCTTACATCACGTTCCATTGTCCTTTCTTCCTTTCCAGGCTTTTAAGGGCTTTTTCAGTGGTTTTGTTCTGTTTTAGCCTCCGGCCTATCCCTGTTAGGAAAAAGGGGTGTAAAAATGGAGAGGCTGCAGAGGTTTCTGAACAAAGCCATCCAGAGGGATGGCCCATCCCCATGGGCTGCAGCACTCAGGGCACTCAGATCCCGCTTGGAGGCACTCAGTAGGCAGGGGAGGAGGCCAGGGTGTGTGGCTGGGCCCCAGTGAGGCCAGGGTGCCCCAGGGTGGGCTGGCTCATTTTTCTGGAGCTCTCCCTGCTGTGCTGGTTTGAACTGGAGCTGATGACTTTAACAATCTCTTTATGCATTCTGAATCCAATGTTCCTCATGCCCTGTTTTAGCACGAGTGTAACAGGTGGTGCTAATTATCTGTGTGACATAAATTCTTGGAGAGCTGGCCTCTGGAGAGTGCTAGAGAATTTGTTTAAATGACCATTTTGACCCAACAAGCTTGTCACTTTATTAAAATTTTTTTGGTTGTAAAAATACCTATTTATCATGGAAAAATTGGGGGAAACCCAGAAAAGTATAATGGATGAAATAAAAATTGTCCATCACCCATCACCCAGGAATGAACACATTTTGATGTATATTTTCCCAATATTTTTTTCTATATATCAATTAATATGCACACAAAGTTTACATAATTGGGCCCACATTGCACATCTTACTTGAACTGAAAAATACTCTGTGCATATGCTCTTATATCCTTGAATCACGTTCTGGAAGCGCCACAAACTAGTTGCAGCCTGAATAAAGAGATGTAGCTCCATTTCATCCACTGTCATTTCATTTTTTATTTCTAAAATGTTTCTCTTGTCAAGATAACCTCATCCAGAGGTCCCATCCTTCCCTCCCACGTTCACAAGGTCTGTAAAGCATTTTCTCAGGTAACCATCTCACACCATCTCTTCTTCTTTTGCCTTCTGAGGACCCTTAACCTGCATCTCTATCTTGGTCAAAGGTTCTCAAACTTGAAGGCACCATCAAAATCACCTGGAAGGCTCAAAAAAGAGCACTGGGCTTCAGCCCCAGAATTTCAGGTTGGTAGGGATGGCTGGGGGCTGGGAGGATCCTGGGGGATGTGGCCTCTGTTGGTTCACCACTGAGCTGGATGATATGGGAAGATGGAGGGACAGTTGGATTACTCCAAGCCCTCTCCCGTCATTCCTTGGCTCCTTGTCCTTTTCCCTTTGAGCCTTCGTCTTGCTTCCAATGCCTTGCTTTATTTCGTATCTATATTTTTGGCTGTGTTGGGTCTACATTGCTGCATGCAGGCTTTCTCTAGTTGTGGCGAGCAGGGGCTACTTTGCAGTTGCGGTACATGAGCTGTACTTGCATGGGCTCTGTGACTGTGGCCCACGGGCTTAGTTGCCTGCAGCAAGTGGAATCTTCCCAGACCAGGGATCAAACCCCTGTCCCCTGCATGTGCAGGCTGACTTCTACCCACTGTACCAGCAGGGAAGTCCCCAAAGCCTTGGTTTTAACTTGTGTTGATCCCTCGTGTGTCACGTGTGCCTACAGAGGACAGAGCTACTTTCTTAAGGGAGGATTGGAACTGAAGGCTTTGGAGAGGCCCCTCAGTACCTGAGAGTGGTGCATCACATTCTCCTAAAGAGCTGGCTCAACAGGAAATGCACAAATGCCCAGACTGCTTGTCCAAGGAAATGACACATTATCCTCTTCCCAACATCTGGTAATTCCTGAAAGACAGTCAGGCCCTGATAATACTGTTGGCTCACTAGCTGCCTCTGTCTTCTTTCCCGAGGGGAGGTGGGGGCAGGCAACCAAGGAGGAGAGAGTCTATTTTTAGTGTCAGCCTGAGAGGATGCCTTGAGGAGGGGGCGAAGGGTCAGCGGCACCGCTGTTCTGTTCGCTGAGCCAGGAATGCAGGCTTCCTTCCTGTCCAGCCCTGAGCAACAGTCTCTTTCTGCAGTTTTAAATCTTGCAAGGAGAACTGAAGAGATTTAAACAGGCCATGCCCATCCAGAATGGCTGGACGGGAGGGCAGATGAACTGTTGGTGCAGGGAGAGAAGATTGGCAGGACACTGGGGGTTGGGGTTCCAGCAAAGGGGAGCAGAGCTGTGCCCCATCAGGAGGCTGTCACACTGTACCAGGGTGGCTCAGAGGGGCTCAGAAGCTTCCGGGTCCTCCTCAGCTGGGAAATGCACACATTCTTTCAGCCCCAAGTCATCCTCTGGAAGCAAAATGCAACATACAGGACCGACCGGGAGAGGTGTGAGAGGGATGCCTGGTTTCCCCTGGTAATTAATTTCACACAGGTAAAAAAAGCAGGAGTCAAGCTTTGAACTCAGTCAGAGAGCCGAGGGGTGGGGGGTCTCCAGCCTGACCCCTACTCAGCATCTAGGCCGATGGCACAACCTCTAGTGGAGACCTGAGAGGAGCTGTTAAATTAGCACAGGACTGGGGAGGGGGTGGCGATGGTGGGGAGGGCACCTCTGCCTCTGGAGCTGAGGGCATTGGTTGTGCCAGCTTTGTTTTGTTCCAGCCAGGGCACTCTGGGAAAGGCATCCTGGGAATTCGGCCGGCAAACAGAAAGGGCATTTCCTTGTGTGGGTTTCCTGTTTAGGTCTGTGTAGAAACCCGAAGGATTGCTTGGCCTCATAAATCCTCCAGACATTACTGATGTAGATGCTCTGGCCAGACGCCGTGGGAAAAGTGCACAAAAATAGACGAAGGGAGGAAAGCACATTGACTCTCAGGCTTCTGGGTGGGTTTCTGGCTTCATATTTTTGGATCTATAAATGGAGGGGGTTGGGTTAGAAGAGAGTCTCATCAAGGTCCCCTCCAGCTCTGACGTTCTCAGATTCTGTTTCCCTCTCAAGGATCACCTGCAGCTTGAGTTGTCTAGCTTGGTGTCGGGGGTCTTGCCTGGTGGCTTACCGAACAGAAGCAGGATGAAATCTTTAGGCGAAAAAATTAGGAAGTTGTCCTAGAATATACTTCAGGCTCCTTCACAAAAGAATAAAGGTACTTTTGAACTTTGGTAATTCCCAGACTTTCCTAAACATTTAGTTTATTCCTAAAGTGACAGATACCAGACTCAGGAATACTGCAGAGTCTTGGGGCTGGTTTTGGCACCAGGCGAGGTCACTGAGCTGACCCCAAGGTGGTAAATAAGGTGTGTGTTAGGAGACAGCACCCATCTCAAGATTCTTTTTTACTTCCTGCTCACCTCAACTCCTGCAAATGTCAAATGGACATTCAAACTTGTTGGATTAATGGAAGAAGCCACTTTTTCATACTTACTCTGCCCCTGGAACTACAGCCTCTGCGGTAGGTTCTTTACTCGGAGTCCAACCAGACGTTAGGTTGGCTGGGAAAGAGATGAGACAAGAGCAGGATTTCTCACTGAAGTTTATTCTGTCAATCATGCTTCCTTCTGGTGAGGACATTCTCATTTCCTAAACTATACTTCTTGGGTTCTTCATTTTCCCATTTATCCTTGTTTGCATCATTAAAAATTTTTTTTGGTCATATGGAACTGTGCTTTTTAGGGGGGAGGTACTAAGATGATATTGAGCAACATGAAGCTAATCTCCTTAGTCTAGCAATGCAGCGTTCTAGTCTAATAGGTTAATTGGATTTTCTACTTAAATGTGGATAAACTCATTTATGCAGCAACATTTCCCAAGATAAGATTGTTCCCTTAGAATTCACCATTGCTCTATTCTCAGTTCTCTCAGCTATGGATTTGATGTTGGCCTATGAACTTTATTCCCTAGAACATGTTCTTGCTGCTGCTGCTGCTAAGTTGCTTCAGTCGTGTCCGACTCTGTGCAACCCCATAGATGGCAGCCCACCAGGCTCCCCTGTCCCTGGGATTCTCCAGGCAAGAACACTGGAGTGGGTTGCCATTTCCTTCTCCAATGCGTGAAAGTGAAGTTGCTCAGTCGTGTCCAACTCTTAGTGACCCCATGGACTATAGCCCACCAGGCTCGTCCATCCATGGGATTTTCCAGGCAAGAGGACTGGAGTGGGGTGCCATCTTACAGGTAAATAAATCAGCAAAGAAATTTTACTTCCAAGATCTCATTCTGTCATTTCTTTTCCAAAGTTTGCTTATATGTATCTGAAATACATTCTCCATTTTCCTGACTGATCCTGGACTGGTGTTTCAATAATGAAGTGGAAGGAAGGTAAAACAATATGAAGATCTAACCTTTCTGGGTCAGTACTCCTTAGAACACTGGTCCTGGGAAATGTGTTTTCAAAGGGGAGTTCCATGGTCACATATGTTTGGGAAATGCTGCTCTCTTTAAGACTCACACTGCAGGGACTTCCCTGGTGGTCCAGCGGCTAAAGCTCTGAGCTCCCAATGCAGGGGGCCAGGGTTCAATCCCTGGTCAGGAATCAAGGTCCTGCATGCCTCAACTAAGACCCAGTGCAGCCAAAAAAGAAACAGAAAGCAAAAGAATCACACTGTACCCTAATGTGTTAGAAGCTCTAAAAATTAATGCAATAAAGCAATGTGTTCAACTTTAACTCCGCATTTCCCAAACTTACCTGATCGAGGACGTTTCCTTTTATATTATATCTATAACAGCTGTCCCATGAGTTCCATGGGAGACATTTTGAAAAATACTTCCTTCAACCAAATAATAGAGTTCTCTGTCCTGCATTTAGCAGCTGGGAATATGTCTCTCTATCTTCTATTATTTATCTATCTTCCATCTACTATCTACTATCTATCTATCAATGTGTAATGGAAATGTTCTTTTCCACATTTGTTTTTGTTTTGGCCTTGTGACTCACAGGATCTTCGTTCCCCCACCAGGGATCAAATCCATGCTCTCAGCAGTGAAAGCATGCTTTCCTAGTCACTGGACCACCAGGTAATTTCCAACTCTTTTCCAAATTTTAATAAGCATAGACTAGGATGTTCATAGCTATGAAAACATTTTTATAGAAAAAAATACTAGAAAGACACACCAAAACTTCAACTGTGGCCCTTGGTGGCCAGTAGAATGACAGGTAATTTTTTTTTCCTTCTTTCACATGCTTCTACAATGAACATGAATTCATTCTATATTTGGGGTGAAAAGCAAAATAAACTTCATTTTATAAGAAAAGAGTCAATATACAAAGTTCTTTCCATTTGTTCTTAAAGTGACCGTACCTCTCTGCAGAGAAGATGTCAGATGAACATCCTCCGTCCCCAGTCAATTCTCCTATTTTTTGGGGGGGCTGTGTGGCACTTGTCTTCTAAGGTCCCATGTACCTGTCCTTTGGAGTTCAAACAGCTCCTTCTGATTTAAGATGAAGCAAAGCAGTTCACATGATTGGAAGGTTGACCCGAGAGATGGAAATGATCCAGTCAAGCCTGCCATACTCATTTGTTGTTGGACCACGTGTCCATGAAGGAGAGATTGGCATATTGGTCAAAATTCTTGTTTGCAACCCACAAAAATCTCTTCTAGTTGACTGGAGCATAAGATGAATTTACTGGAGGAATAGGTGCAGCTCAGAGAATCAGTGAGAAGGCTAGAGAATCCAGCTATGGAAATGAGTAAAAGTCAAGGGAGGCAAACACAGATGAAGAAAACAAACATATGGATACCAAGGGGGCTGGGGTGGGCAGTTGGGAGGACTGGGATTGATGCAGATATACTATTGATACTATGTATAAAATAGATAGCCAATGAGAACACTGTGTAGCCCAGGGAACTCTGCTTCTTGCACTGTGGTGGCCTGAATGGGGAGGAAATCCAAAAAAAGAGGAATATGTGTGTATGTGTGGCTGATTCATTTTGCTATACAGTAGAAACCAACACAACATGTAGAACACTATACACCAAAAAAATTAATTAAAAAGAAATCAAAGGAGGCAAGACACAGCGGAGATCTTGCTGCCACATGAGTAATCTGCATAAAATGCTACCTCTGGGGCTATCGGGCTCTGCCACCCCTGGGCATTTGTCACCAAGCTGCTGGACACTCAAACCCAGCTCTGCCCCTGCCAAAGACCACTGCCTCCCCATAGACTGCGTGTCCCAGATGGGACCTTCCATCTGCCGAGCCCAGGTGAGATCCTCGTTTCCTCATTGTGTGCATAGAGACTCTCTGCCCTCTTTGGCTTCTAAAGTAGGAAGTAGAGTCTTGTATTTCCTCTCCTCTGGAGTTCTTCCCAGGTGGATGGGATGCTTAAAGGCTGGGTAGCCAGAATGACAAATAGGCATAGGTACTCTGTCAGAGGGGCTGCTAGGATGATGCAGGGGGCAAATCGAGGCCAGTCATGGTCAGAGGAGAACCCACCCTCCCACAGCTACCTAATGCAAGCTTTCCTTTCTTTTTTGATATATTTTTACAAATGTATTTTATTTTTTGAGTGCGCTGGGTCTTCACTGTGGTTCACAAGCTCTTTGCTTCTGCACATGGGCTTTCTCTAGTTCCAGAGAGCTGGGGCTTCTCTGCAGTTGTGGAGAACAGGCACCAGGGCACACAGGCTTCAGTAGTTGTGGTGCAGAGGATTAGCTGCTCTGCAGCCTGTGGGATCTTAGTTCCCTGACCAGGGAGGGGACCAGTGTCCCCTGCACTGGCGGGTGGATTCTTACCCACTGGACCACCAGGGAAGTCCTGCAAGCTTTCCTATCAAACTGGGCTCCTAAGATGGGAAAACTTCCCCTTGGTTTCTTGATCAGTTGGTAGAAAAATCTGCCCCTCTAAATAACTGACCTCTCCTAATAAAAACCACACTAAATAATAAAATAAGAATAACCATTTTCCAGTAGAACCAGGAGGTTCATGTGAAATGTCCAGGTGGCTGGGAGGGCTAAAATTTGTGGCTTACTCTGTGTGTCAGGCACATGCATTGTCTGTACCACACTGACCAAGAGAAGTGAAGGAGTACAAGGTATCAGAAGAATTTTTTTTTCCTCTGAAGAACTTTCAGGATAAGGAAGCTGACTGATTAAATATAACAGGTTGATATTACCTCAGAGAAAGGCCCTGTATGTACCGGGAATGAGAAAGGAGTGGAAAGTGTAAACGAGGATCTTTTATTGACTTCCTTATTTGAGAATGTATCTTTCTGTGTGCGACTGTCCAAACAACGGAATTGAGCACAGAGACCAAAAGATGAGTTCCCGGGGCAGAATTTCTGCTGCTCTGACTGCTGTGAAATTCTTCGATGCCAGACACAGACCCCATATTGGACTGTATAAGACAAAACTGGTGGGGTTGACCACTTCAGAGTTTGGAGTCTTAAGAGTGGAACTAGAAATCAGTGATTAAAAGATGAGAAAAATCCCTTTGTTCTTGAACTGATATGGATGTGCTTCATATTATTATAGTGGATCAGCATGTGCCAGAAGAAGGACGACATCTTTAAACCTCAAAACTTGTGTAAGACATCCAGGTAAGCTTTCATTTGATGAAACTAAAAAAATGCTACAGCCACTTACTTTGGCGTGTTCATCAAGTGTCTCTATAGTGGAAATAGTTAACTTGCATTTGTAATAGTGACAAATTGCTAGCATTAAAATCTTCCTAATCCACTCTCTTGTACAACATTGTAAAGCAACTATACCTCAATTAAAATAATTTTATTTGTAGCAAATATTTTGTTTCATTGAAGCCTTTCTTTGTTGAGAGAACAATGTGGTTAAAATGCAGCCCTTCTGGACCTTAATATTAAGATCTTTGGAAATGGAGTTCTTATGAGGGGTTAGGGAAACTGTGGTTTCTTGTAGTATTTCTTCCAGGGAGGTCCTCAGGATTTGGGGAGAACTTGACAATTTTAAATTTTATGTTTTCATAGAGCATAACTTTGTTTCTCCAACTAGGGTCTGTAAGAAATTTTTTTCTTAATGAGATTTCAGAGTAATAATGAAATTCGAGGAATGCTGGTATAGTGGAAAGGACATGGGCTTTGAAATCACATAGATCCATGTTCAAACTCTGTCTCTACAGTTTATTCACTGGGATACCTTAGACAAGTTACCTGGCCTCTCTGAGCCTCACTTTTCTCATCTGTAAAATGGTGACAATAGCTACTAATCTTGTCATGAAGAGTGCATAGAAATTATTTAACATATAATAGGGACTCAATAAAAATTATCTCCCATCTTTTTGCCTATTTTACTCCTCCTCCGAAGAAAGGAGAGAATGGTTATTCTGTCTTCATGAAGGAAAGTAACTAGAAACTCAACTGAGATATTTAGCAAGTTCGTACTGGAAACCCAGTGATTGAGATAGTGATGGTGTGGTTGGCTGAATAATGCCCCCCTCCCCCACCTTAAAAAAAAGTTGCCATGAGCCAACGTCTGTAACCTGTGAATACTGCCTTCTATGGCAAAACGGACTTTACAGATCTTGAGATGGGGAGAGTTTTCTGACCATCCAGGTGGGCCCTAAATGCAGTCGTGAGCATCATCATTAAAGGCAGGCAGAGGGAGACTGACAATAGACAGAAGAGAATGAGGCAGTGTGACCGGGGAAGCAGAGATTGGAGTGATATTGCCATGAGTCAGTGAATGCCAGCAGCCGCAAGAACCTGGAAGAAGAGGCCAGGAATAGATTCTCCACTGCAGCTTCAGGAGAAAGTGCTGCTGACCCAACACCCTGATTTCAGAGCCCAGAGAGACTATTTCAAGCTTCTGGCCTCTAGAACTGTGAGAGAAATTAGATTTCTGTTGTTTTGAGCCACCAAGTTGGTGGCACTTTGTCACAGCAGCAATGAGAAGCTAATACAGCTGGTTGGCACGACTGCAGATTGAGTATGATGGACATGGGATGTGAGTGAATTGTGCTCCCCAGCAGAAACGTAAGACTCCCAAGCAAACCTTTCAGTTCTTTTGCCTAGTTCTTGACTGCAAGGTCAGCAATTATGTAGAAGAGAAAATTCTTTTTAAAATGTAGCATTTTTCACACTGAGGGTTGAGACCTTACCGGGCTGTGAACAGCATATTTTTTTTAAAAAGTCAACTGGGGGAGATGAAAAGCCTGACACCTAATGCTCTTGCCTCTGTAAACCACGTGCCCTCCCACCTTCCCACACACAGCCCCCACACAAGGTCTTTCTTTCAGTCTCTCTCTCTCCTGCTCAGTGTGGTCAGGCGCCCTGGTGTGTGTTCCCACGGCCCCTCCTGCTTCCTTTCTTAAGGGTCCTCGTCACCACACAGCAGAGGCTGCCCATTTGTGCAGCAAGTCTCCTGTGAGTCCTACTGTGTGTCAGGTCCTGCGCTGGTTGTTGGTCTTGAGTGCTTGTCTGTCTCCCCACTGGATGCCTGTTTCTCTGAGGAACAGTATTTAACAGGTCTGTATTGGAGACCCCATGATTCAGATAGTGATGGTGTGGCAGGCTGGATAATGCCTGGCACCCTAAAAGAGATTCAGTAGGATTACACGCTATGGTTGTAGATTTTAGAATTGTTCTTAGGACTTCCCTGGTGGTCCAGTGGCTAACACTCTGTGCTCACAATGCAAGGGGCCTGGGTTCAATCCACGGTCAGGGAACTGGATCCCACATGCGGCAACTAAGAGTTCTCAAGCTGCAACTATTAATAAAAGATCCTGCATGCCACAATGAAGACCCTGTGTTCTACAGCTAAGACCCAGCACAGCCAAATAAATAATTTTTAAAAATTATTCTTTTGAACAAATTCAAATGGTGCCAGGGGGTGGGGGAAGGTCATCTAGTTTGATTCTACTAACTGTGGACAGGATATTGCTCTGTGGGCATAGGCTTGATGAGTATAGGCTTTCTAGAGGCACGCTCATAGAAATCCTCAAACTGGGGTTTCACATTATGGTAACCCCTCGGTACAACTGGACACAGTTTATTCTCCTCTCCAGCTACCCCTTGCTACAGTATCCTCACCCTTTTAGAGGGGGAATCACATGACTGATAAAGAAGTGGAAGAAGGTGGTCCTAACTGCAGAACCAGGTGGAGAAGATAGACAAAAATGTCTCTGTCATTCAGAAATTTTTAAAAGAAGAAGATGCCTCATTTTCTCAACTTAGGCTCTTTTACTATTTTATTGTAATATGATCATAACCTTAAACATCAAAATGAGCACCAAATTATATTCATCAGTATCTTAGGTAAAAACCACACATGTAAAATATAGATGGTGGTATCATGGCTAACTCTATATAATTATACCTTTGAGTGTAAACTTTCTTTCTAGGCTTTCAAAGCACACGATACACATTATCTGATTGTTTTTCCCAACACCTTTGCCAGCAAGGTAGGGAACAGGTATTGTTACAATCTTCTTCTCACACGTATGGTGATAGCTTCCCTGGGAATTATTTGTCCAAAGTCCCACTGGCAATAAGAACAACCAGAAAGAAAATGACTGGTGTTTTGATTTAAAAAACAGAACTTCCTGTTGAGGCAACTTCAGGTCACAGTGCTGGAATATTTCTAATTTCAGGCATTCTTGAAGCAAGGGAGCATAAAGCATTAGCTATTTCCCTTTATTGTGGGTGTATAGGGAATGAGGTAGCAGATAATTTAATTAAATCAATTTAACTGTTGGTATTCTGTGTTCAGCGTCTACAGGGAGCTTCTGCATTTGTTTTCCTTCCATGATTGTAGTGGCATCACCAAGCACAGTTCAATAAAATAGGACTAGCAACAGACTCTGGAACATAAATGGACTGTTGAGAGTCCCTTGGACAGCAAGGAGATCAAACCAGTCAATCCTAAAGGAAATCAGTCCTGAATATTCACTGGGAGGACTGATAATGAAATTGAAGCTCCAATACTTTGGCCACCTGATGTGAAAGAGCCGACTCACTGGAAAGGGCCCTGATGCTGGGAAAGATTGAAGGCAGGAGGAGAAGGGGATGACAGAGGATGAAATAGTTGGATGGCATCACTGACTCAATGGACATGAGTTTGAGCAAACTCTCGGAGACAGTAAAGGACAGGGAAGCCTGGCATGCTGCAGTCCGTGGGGTCACAAAGAGTCAGATGTGACTTAGTGACTTAACAACAAATACAGTTTTTTGCTATTAAAAGCAATTCTGCTATAGTGATGAAAACATTTAGAGTTATAAAGGTCTGGGCTGGAGTACCAACTCTGACAGTAACTTGCTGAGTGATTTAGAGTAAAACTCTTAATCTGAGTCTTTATCTCTCTTTTTTGTCTGCAAAACGGGCACAAAAATATTTACTGTAACCAATGGCTTTCCCTGGTGGCTCAGCGATAAAGAATCTGCCTGCAGTGCAGGAGATCAGGGTTTGATCCCTGGGTCGTAAGATCCCCTAGAGGAGGAAATGGCAACCCATTCCAGTACTCTTGCCTGGAAAGTTCCATGGACAGAGGAGCCTAGCCAGCTACAGTCTATAGGGTGGCAAAGAGTCAGACACAGCTGAGCAACTGAGCATGTATACCCACATGTGAATAAATTAAAAAGCTCATATTTGTAAAGTGCTTTATTAACAGTAAAATGCTATTATGAAGCTGATGGACCACTAAAATTATAGCCCCTAGTTCCGGTTATGTTTTCTGCCAATGGCATCTATTTCCAATGGGTCAATGGCACAAGAAGCATGACTTTAAATCTGTAAATTATTATCTCCCTGGAAAATCAGAAGGAAAGAAAATGAAGAGGGGAAACGAGACCTGGGACTATAGGTATATCAAAATTTAAAGAATGTGTCAAGTATGAACTCTAGTCTATGTGATGGAATTCAAGTAGCTATACACTGTAGGGGGCAGGACACTTGAAAATAAGGCTTTCCTATGCCTCCTGGAATGTAGAGCCTTTGTTCAGGATCTAGGAGGTAAAGCATTCCATAAGAAGTATTTGTTTGATTAATTGTAGCCAGAACTCAGCTGGGGGTAGGCCAGATTCCATCGTGTAATGTTATTGCTTCTTCAACCAAGATATGTGCACGCTTGAGGCCAAGTGCAAACCCACAAGATTTGAACTCCTAACCTTTAAAATACAAGGCAGCTACTTGGCTACCAGGCATCCCCGTTCTTGTTTACCAGGACTGGGAGTTCTCATCAGACAGAGCTCCATTTATTCCATGACTCTCGCAGAATAACATTAAGAAACTCAAAGGAATATCCATTTTAAAATAGTGTCTGTGGAACCACAAGGATTCTAGAGGTCTGAATCAGCCCCTTACCTCATGGCAAAATTTACAAGCTTGCAGAGTTAAATGGAAATCAGATTGGAATGTACGGGTTCCTATTTTTCTGTAATGACATGTTGTGAGAAGAAGGAAGGCAATTTTCTTAGACATTCCTCTCAAACCAGTGCACTTGCAGTGATTGTTTTTGGTTTATGAAACCATCCAAAGCAGACCCAGGGCCTGCTGTCCTCTCTGGGTGCAGGACTCTGGGCCACTTAGACCACTCGTCCAGGAATTGTACTTAAAATCCATAACCATACCTTGCTCTGGACGCGTGTTCGCTTCTTCTCAAAGCCCTCAGAAAGTGGACTTATTAACTCATTCTTTCTCAGAAATAATTTAATGATAATATAAGAAAATAGATTCTCTAAAATACAGTCTTACACTTTGGCTAACCACCCACGAGTTGAAAGAATTGTGTGAGGAAGGAACGAAGAAAGGAAAGAAATGTGTGTTTCTCACATCGGACGATGAAAAAATCCATGTACTATAACCTGAAAAGGAAAAATAAACATAGTCCATGAAAGCCTGTGGCTAAGAGGAATGAATATGTTCTTTAAAAAAAAAAAAAAATCCCCCCAAACGGAACTGTATTCTTTGCAGGTTTAGTGGCAAAACTTTGCCAAAATCTGATTTCTGGAAATTTTCCTCTAGACCTGGCTCCCATCAACGGGCTTGGCTGCAGGAGAAAGGCTTGGATGACTGTGGTTTGGAATGTGTGAATGTTAAAATCAGACATTGTTCCCTTTTCTTTTTCACAAGCCTTTGGTTTGGCTGTGTTCGTGCTGGGTTTTCCAGTGCGGCCTTGTTTCTTTTCTCGCTACAGGTTGGAACTATTGAGGAGTTCTTTTTTTAAATCAAATATGCATTTATTTATTTGGCCATGTCAGTCTTAGTTGCAGCATGTGGGTTCTTTGTTTCGGCAAGGACTCTAAAGTGCCTGGGCTCAGTACTTACCCCATAGCATGTGGGATCTTAGTTTCTCAATCAGGGATTGAACCTGCGTCCCCTACATTGGGAGGCAGATTCTTAACCACTGGACCTTCAGGAGAAGCCCTGAGGGGCTCTTCATATTGTATTTTCAGTTCGTTTTCTCTTTTGACCACCACTATGCCCTTTCTTGCAATGTCCTTGAGAAGCTAATAGGCACTATTGCATGCTGAAAACTGAGAGTGTAAAATGATTCATGCAAGCCACACAGCAAGTTGGAAGAAGGTTCTGAATTAGAACTTAGGATTTCCTTGTCTACCCAGGTCTGTCAACCTGATCCACTAGGCTCAGTTTTTCTAAGACATTGAGATCCCCTGGTGCATACTGATCCGTAGATATAAAGTGAGACTTCAAACTAGTAGTACTATGCAGAGTGACTAGATATGAAATTTTATTGTTGTTCAGTCACTTAGTTGTGTCCAACTCTTTGCAACCCCATGGACTATGTAGCCTGTAAGGCTCCTCTGTCCATGGGATTCCCCAGGCAAGAATATAGAATGGTTTGCCATTTCCTTCTCCAGGGGATCTTCCTGACCCAGGGATCAGACTCTCTTCTCCTGCATTGCAGGCAGATTCTTTAACCCTGAGCCACCAGGGAAACCCAGGTAGTCTGTGTAAGCTACCATATTATATAGCAGCTGTTTCCACTGAAAAAGCTGTTTCCAGGGAAAGGGCACATGCTGAAATCATTTTCACTGGATCTTTGAAGCAAGCAGATGTCTTTATGCTCTGGTGTTATGTAGACCAGAATGTACATAGCTAGAACCAGAGAACATGAAGAATCTACTTAAAAGAGCAATGGTGGACTGAGGGACTGAGAATGTTTTGTAATTAGTATAAAATGCTTCCTGACATCAGGAAGTTTTGTTGATAGAGGAGGACATGGGATGTGGGACAGTGTGGGATGCAGAAAAGGATCAGTAGATGAACAAGAACCAGGGATGATGGAAGGATCAGTAAGGACCAGGGCAGGTATGTTTCCTTTGGTTATATTCGTCTAAAATGAAACCCAGAGCCACACCATATACTAGCTTATTGCATGCATGCATTTGTCTAAGATACTTATTTATGGTTGTTTTATGATGCTGATGCATTTTATGCTCTTTCTGCTGATTTCAGATTTTGAAAAATCTAGATTAAAGCCATCTCTTCTTATATTAATAAATATTGATATTAGGTACTTTAGTTGAAGATGGCAGATTAAATGTATGCATTAGCCTGCAGTCCCTTCTAAGCTGTTCTAAAGTATAAACAGAAGGATTGGGGTTGAGAGGGGAAGGCAATAAACCATAATGACGGAGAGACTAGAACAAGGGGAAACAAAGACAAAGTTTGGGCTGCTAGAAAACACCTGGTCTAGTGACAGCTACTTGGAAAATTGGAGAATACCGAGTTTATGACAGTGGCTGGGAAACTGAGAAGCGACCCAGTTTACACTCAAGAACCTGCAAAAGGCTGAGGAAGTGGGGACTGGAGGTTCTTTTTGAACTGATATTGAAGCGGGGCTACAGTCAGCAGATTGGATAAAAGTCTACTTACAAAGCAGTTAGATGGATAAATGGATATATGAAATGTGATATATCCGCACGGTGGAATATTATTTACCAAAGAAAGAAATGAAGTTCTGATTTAGTATAAAACAAGGGTGAACTTTGAAACATCATGCTAAGTGAGAGAAGCTAAGTACAAAGGACCACATACTGCCTGGCTCCATTTATATGAACCACCTAGAATAGACAAATTTATAGAAATAGAAAGTAGATTAATGGTTGCCTAGGCAATGGCAACCCACTCCAGTACTTTTGCCTGGAGAATCCCAGGGATGGGGGAGCCTGGTGGGCTGCTGTCTATGGGGTTGCACAGAGTCAGACACAACTGAAGTGACTTAGCAGCAGCAGCAGAGCTAGTGGGAGGTAAAACTGGAGTTTTGTCTGACGGAAATGAATTTTGTTTGGTGGTAATAAAACATTCTAAGACTGTTCGTGGTGATGGATGCTCAACTCAGTGAATATAGTAAAAATCAATGAATTGTGTACTTTAATTGGTTGAAATTATATGATAAGTGAATTATATTTCAATAAGTCTGCTTTTAAAAAACAGATCAAAACAGTTTGATGTCCATATTATCTCTCCCACCCAGGAATGTTTTCTGAACCAGGGAACACCAGACTTAATTGAGGATGGGAATACCATACTAAAACCAGAGGTATTAGGTGACATTTTACTCACCCAGTGTTGGCACCTGTATTACTTCTTTCCTTAATCAGTTCCTGGTCTACCGGCAGCCAAGCTTAGGCTTTTCATCTAAGTAGAAAATTGGAAGTCTTCTCTGGGGCGTCTGTCCAGCCCTTGAGAAAAGATCTATTTATATTGACATAGGTGGGCCAAGGGGGTGTCCTTTAATGAAATGACCTGGGAGATTGTGAAGGACAGGGAAGCCTGGCGTGCTGTGGTCCATGGGGTCTCAAAGAGTTGGACATGACTTAGAGACTGAATGACAGCAACAATGGGAATCACTCTATTGAGAAGATATTTGCACAACTGGGGAAGGATTTGGAGATGACTCGGCCATAAGTACATTAAAAAGTAAACACGTTTTAAAAACAAAACAAGACTACATAAAATAAAATGTTTGGGAAAGAAAAAATCAAGACAGTATACTACATTGCTTAGCTGTTAATCATATCATATAGTCAAAATAGTATAAACACTAAATATAAAAATAAAATTTGTTGCAACTGTATTGTAGAATGAGAGTTGAGGAGAGAGTGGATATGAGATACAATACAGGGGGAGAACTGTGAAGGTGAGAGAGCACTAAACCCTCATCTTCCACTGTAAGAAGTTAATAGATAACGCCGGGAACTGAAAAATCAAAGAGTACCAATATAAGAGTAGCTTTTAGAAATTTAGAAATAATTACTAGGAGAATCAGTTGCCAGCACTGTCACTGAGGCATAGGTAACAAGACTGGGTTCAAGAAAATGCTGATTTGAATAGCAATACTTATAGATAACTTGATTTAAAAAAATATATGCAAGCATAACTTGGATAAACATAAAAATTAAAAGTCAACAATTAGAGCATGAACAACTGGGTTTTAAAAAAATGGCTTATTAACCTTAACAGGCACTTTACCAAAGAAGATATGTAGATGTCAAATAAGCATATGAAAAAAATGCTCTACATCTTCTCAAAAGTCAAAGAGAAATGCCAGTCTAAAACACTGGTAACATACCACTACACACCTATTAGGATTGTCAAGTCCAGAATATTGACACAAAATGCTGGTGAGTATATGGAGCAATAGGAAATCTCATTCATTGCTGGTGAGAATACACAATGGTATGATCCCTTTGGAAGACAATTTGGCAATTTATTATAGAACTAAATATATTCTTACCAAAAAATCCAGCAATCACACTCCTTGGTATTGAAAACTTATGTACATACAAAAACCTACACACAGATGTTTATAGCAACTTTATTCATAATTGCTAAGACTTGGTTACAACTAAGATGTCCTTCGGTAGGTGAATGGATACATAAACAGTAATCAGGTCAGTTCAGTTCAGTTGCTCAGTCGTGTCCGAATCTTTGCGACCCCATGGACTGCAGCACGCCAGGCCTCCCTGTCCATCACCAACTCCCAGAGTTTACCCAAACTCATGTCCATTGAGTTGGTGATGCCATCCAACCGTCTCATCCTCTGTCATCCCCTTCTCTTCCTGCCTTCAATCTTTCCCAGAATCAGGGTCTTTTCAAATGACTCAGTTCTTCGCATCAGGTGGCCAAAGTATTGGAGTTCCAGCTTCAGCATCAGTCCTTCCAATGAATATTCAGGACTGATTTCCTTTAGGATGGATGGGTTGGATCTCCTTGCAGTCCAAGGGATTCTCAAGAGTCTTCCCCAACACCACAGTTAAAAAGCATCAATTCTTTGGTGCTCAGCTTTCTTCACAGTCCAACTCTCACATCCATACATGACTACTAGAAAAACGATAGCCTTGACTAGATGGACCTTTATTGGTAAAGTAATATCTCTGCTTTTAAATATGCTGTCTAGGTTGATCATAACATCTCCCAAGGAGAAAGCATCTTTTAATTTCATGGCTGCAGTCACCATCTGCAGTGATTTTGGAGCCCCCAAAATAGTCTCTCACTGTCTGCACTGTTTCCCCATCTATTTGCCATAAAGTGATGGGACCGGATGCCATGATCTTAGTTTTCTGACTATTGAGTTTTAAGCCAACTTTTTCACTCTCCTCCTTCATTTTCATCAAGATGCTCTTTAGTTCTTCTTCACTTTCTGCCATAAGTGTGTTGTCATCTGCATATCTGAGGTTATTGAGATTTCTCCTGGCAATTTTATTTCCAGCTTGTGCTTCATCCAGCCCAGCATTTCTCACGACAGTAATAAATCCAGATAATGGAATACTATTCAGCGCTGAAAAGAAATGAACTGGCCAGTATGATTTCAATTATATGACAGTTCTGGGAAATGGAAAACTATGGAGACAGAAAAAAGATCAATGGTGGCCAAGGGTTAAGTGAAGGGTGAATAGGCAGAACATAGTGGATTTTTAGGACAGTGAGCTATTTATTTTGTATGATCTTATAATGATGGGTACATGTCATTATGCAGTTTTACATTTGTCAAAACCCAAAGCATGTACATGGAGAAAGCAATGACACCCCACTCCAGTACTCTTGCCTGGAAAATCCCATGGACGGAGGAGCCTGGTAGGCTGCAGTCCATGGAGTCGCCAAGAGTCGGACACGACTGAGCGATTTCACTTTCACTCTTCACTTTCATGCATGGGAGAAGGAAATGGCAACCCACTCCAGTGTTCTTGTCTGGAGAATCCCAGGGATGGGGGAGCCTAGTGGGCTGCTGTCTATTGGGCCACACAGAGTCGGACACGACTGAAGCGACTTAGCAGCAGCAGCAAAGCATGTACAAGAATAAACCCTAATGTAAACTATGGACTTTGGGTAATTATAATGTGTCAGTTTGGGCTTATCAGTTGTAAAAACTGTCCCATTCTGGTGGGGGATATTGATAATGGTAAAGGCTGTGTGTGGGGGGAGGTAAAGGGGGTATTATGGGAAATCTCTGTATGCTTTGCTCAGTTTTGCTGTGAAGCTAAAACTGTTCTAAAAAATAAAGTCCATTAAAAAGTAAATAAATAGGGGTGGATACAACTCCCATCCTAATGAAGTATAAGTTGCTGTTGTTTAGTCGCTAAGTCATGTCCAATTCTTTTGTGATCCTATGGACTGTAGCCTGCCAGGCTCCTCTGTCCATGGAATTCTGCAGGCAAGAACACTGGAGTAGGCTGCCATTCCCTTCTCCAGGGGATCTTCCTGACCCAGGGATCAAACACAGGTCTCCTGCACTGCAGGCAGGTTCTTTACCACCTGAACTGCCACTTGTGGTCTAACCTCTATGCTAGACTCTCTTCTTTTAACACTTTTTTTCATAAAAGTAAATATACCTGGTGACGATGTTGCTTTATTTTGCATTTTAATCATATTCTGGGAGGTTCATACATTTCCTTGGTTTGTTTTCTATGCTTTCTTTCCAGAAAATTCTCCCAACTTTATATTGTCATCAAAGGAACTGTGAATTTTTTTCAGTCACTGCATTCTAGAAGCTTCAATGGCAATAGCCACTCCAGTGCCTCTTTGCATATGTCCAAAATGTATACCCTTAAAAGGTCCATTTGAAAATCTGATCTTGTGTTCATTCATTTACTTATTACTTTTTTTTCAACAAATATCTATTGAGCACTTACTATGGGCTAGGCCTTAGGTACTCAGTGAGTGTAATAGACATGGTCCTTGTACTCATGTAGCTTACAGTTTAATGGGAGAAGATAGACATAAAACTGGCAAACAGTTCAATACTCAGAATTATGTGTGTTAAGACTCTTAAGCAACTTGTGGGGCCAAGTTGTGGTAGTGAGGAGGAGAGTGGTAGGAAATGAGGTTGGAGAATTAAATGAAATCTGATCATGCAAGCACTGTAGTCTATGTAAGGATGTTTCATTTTCTACTAAATGCAATGGAAAAAGCAATAAAGGTTTTAAAGATGTTTAAACAATCTCTCTACCCACTGTGGTGAGCACAGGAGGAAGGGGCAAGAGAAGATGGGATAGTGCTTTAGGAGTTCAGCTGGTGTAGTTCATTGGCAATGGTGAGAGCTTGGACATGGAGAGATACAGAGAGATTCGAGAAATATTTCAAAAGTGGCTTCAGTAATATTCGGAATGGATTGCTTGTTATGAGCAAAGGGGAGGGAGCTTGCCTAGATGACGCCTAGGTTTGTGGTTTTAGAGAATGAACAGAAGGTAGTTTCATCTACTGAGATAGGAAAGATGGGAGGAGGAGGGTTAAGAATTCAGTTTTTGGACAATTTAAGTTTGAGTTGCCACTGAGATATCTGAGTAGGCAGTTGGGTATCAAGCTTGGATATCAAAGAAAAGGTCTGGGCTGGAGATAAAAATACGGGAGTTAACAGCATTTCGGTGATATTTAAAGCTATGGGACTGGATGAGATCACCCGGGGTGGGGGGTGGGGGGAATGTAGAGAGAAATGAACAACAGCTCCAGGAGGGCCGAGCGTCTCTAGTAATAGAAGCAGAGAGAAGGAGTTGCTGACAGTGATACTTATATTAACCCAAGCTTAGGGGAGATGAGGCAGCACTGCTGGCAGAGAGGGCAAGGGTAATGTGTTTCAATAATAGTACAAGCAACTGTGCTGAGTGCTGCTGAGAGGTCAAGCTGAGATCTGGAAAGAATCTATTGGATTTGGCATTAGCACTCTATGGTGCTGAAGCTGAGCCCTACCTGCCCAGGAAACCTATTGTGAGCATCTCCTTTCAGTTCTGTGTTTAGCAATGACACACTGTTAGTTTGAAAAGAGCCACAGTGGGGGTATTTACAACACGGAAGTTGACAAACACTATGATTTTTTTTTTCCCCTTGAGAGCTAGTTATTAAACATGTACCAACATGCCACCGGCAACGCAACTCCTTTTATAACAAAATGAAGGGTGAAACAGCCTTCTCTGCTTTCTCTGGTCCCATCAGAAAGTTTTCAGAACATTTTTCATGGAAATGAGTTCCCTTCAAAGAAAGCAGCTGAATGTCTGAACTTCCTTTGAAATGGGTTTTTACCTTTGCACAGGACCTTCTAAATAAAGTCTTTGCATTTTAGTCATTAAACTTTGCAAATGGGATGCAGACCAACAGGAAAAAAATATTCCGTGTGCTCATAGGAAGAAATTCTTCCATGTCTAAGGATGCTATAATTCTGAGTTGGCTGCAAGAAATTCTGGGAAGCATAACAGTAAACCACATTTCATTTACTCCTGGGTTTATTTACTTGGTAAAAATAATCATTAGAAGATTCCAGAATTCAAGGGCTAAGAGATGATATTTCTCCCATCTTTCTTTTCCATTTCAAAAAAATGCTTGTGATTCTATGAAAATGTTGACAAGAAAAGTAACTGGAAGTTGGAAAGTTTGATATGTTCAGTATCATGACAAATGAATTAGATTATTAGATAATCAAGCTAGTTATTAGATAAACAGATGTTAAGATGAAATCATTTAAAGAGCTACGTTTTTGACATCATTTCAGTTGTGACATCTAGCCACAAGTTAAATCCTGTTCTCACCTAAAAGTGAACTAAGGATTGAGCTGAATGCATTACACAGTCTTCAGTTCACTGAAGAAGCTGGCATGCAAACCTAATCCAGGCCGCTCTGAAAGTTTGTACTTGATGCATCTTTACTCCAAAAACCTAGCAATGATAAATGAAATGTATCAAGCTTAAAAACTAAATAAACACTTCTGTGGCCCAGAATTGGGATAGACATACAAAACTCAAGCCGAGCGGAAGCCACAAGCTTACAGGGCTCTAGGTCTGGAACCAGGCAATGCTAGCTAGAGTTTGGCTCTTCCAGGGTAAATTAAAAGCATTCCATGCAGAGATGGGAGACTGAAGCCAGGTTCACTGCTTGAAGCCAGAGGCAGACACAGGCTCCTCCTATTCTTGAAAGGAGGTCGGAAAAGAAGTTGTTCCTGCCTGGGGCTACAGCTTTTAGCAAACTGTGGTCTTAGAGGAAAGAGAAGACACAGATATGACCCCTGTGACTAGGACAGGGAGCAGTCCATCACCTGGCTTGGTGCCTGGATCTGTCTTCAATCCCTGTGGGCTGGATCTCTGAAGATCTGTTAGTAGATCTGGGTCTGAACTGGGGTCCACAGAGCCAAGAGCAGCATGAGGGCAATCATAAAACCACTAGACAGGAAGGAGAAAACACATTGGGAGTGGAGGGAAAGAGAGATGGAAGGAAGGCAAGCCTAGTCTCAAAATGAGCTACTCAGCCAAAATCCAATGATAAGTAAGAGCCGACTAGACAAAAGAAGATGAATTTATTACTGTTGAAACTACTTTATGGAACAATCTGAGAAAAGGTTTAACTATATTTAGAATGTTCAAAGAGATATGTGAAGGAATAACTTCCATTAGAAAAAGAGCAAGACATTGTGAGAAAAAATGCCAGCATAAAGGAAATTAGAATGGATGGAGGCTGAAAAGAACAACTAGAAATCTTAGAAATGAAAAGCAGAGTCATTAAAATAAAAATCCAACAGATGAGATAAGCTCTACACCAGAAATAGTTTAAAAGAAAATGAATGAATTAAAGATAGTGCTGAAGATTTCACCCAAGAAACAAGGCAGGAAGACAGATTAAAAAAACGTGAGCGAAATGTTAAGCGAGTGCGTGCGTGCTCAGTCGTGTCTGACACTTTGCAGCCCCACGGACTGCAGCCTGCCAGGCTCCTCTGTCCATGGAATTTTCCAGGCAAGAACACTGGAGTGGGTTGTCATTTCCTCCTCCAAGGGATTTTCCTGACTCAGGGATTGAACCTGCATCTCTTGAGTTTCCTGCACTGGCAGGTGGATTCTTCACTGGTAGTGCCACCTGGGAAACTCTAGTTAATTAAGAGAAAGAGAGGTCAAGTGAGTCTTCAACATAACATCTCCAAGGAGTTCTAGGACTTGAGGATGAACAGAATGGTGGGAAACCACTATTTGAAGAGGTTATAGCTAAGAATTTTCCACAGTTAAAAACGATCTTCTATCTTAGATTTGAAGAGTCGTATAAACCGCCAAGGAGGAAAAACATATATTCACACATCCTAGTGAAACTGTGTAACATCAAAGATACATAGAGAACTTAAAAGCTGTTAGAAAAGATGTATCACCTTCATAGGAATGAAAATTTGACTGATAGCTTACTTTTCATATGTAGAAATCTATTCCAGAAGACAATTAAATAGTATCTTTATAAGTCCCAAGGCAAAATAGCTGAGAGTACAAAAATCTTATATCTCTTGAAACTATTATTAACAGTGAGGGTCAAAGACATTTTTAAAAAGACAGTGATTAAAATATTCCCACTCAGAGACTCTCATGAACATAACTAGTAAGAATGCATTTCAGGAAAAACAAAAAGAAACAGAGATTGATAACAATAAATAGAGAAATTGATAAATTAGATTAGCAAATTTAGTTTTCTTAAAAAACTCACCATTTTTGCATTTATTAAAAGGATGAACTCTAGACAAAACTCTAAACAAAAGTGAAAAAGCCAAAGGGGGTAAAGGAAGGGTAAAGAAAATGAGAATTACTCAATGGGAGGTTTATATATATGCTAAGATCAGTTTCATGTCAGGGGAAAAGATAAAAATACTGAATAATCTTAGATGTTTTCAGAAAATGGAATAGTTAAGTATGTATGTTAACAATTTAAAAATTCCTACTAAAATAAAATACCATGTCTGGCTCCTAAGCCAGCAGAATAGGAAAAAGGGAATGTACAAAATGTTTTTAATGCAAGAGAAGGCAGGAAAAGTGGGGGGAAAAGAGCAAAAGATGGTAAAAATAAAATAAAAAAGTTAAAAATAAGTTCAAATACTCATTAACTTCTGCAACCACAAATGTGTTAAAAATTGATTTAAAACAAGAATATTACCAGAATACAAAAAATGCCAAAATCAGTTACATACTATACACAACAGACATATCTAAAACAGTCATTTGGAAAAATAAAAAATATAGGAAATGGTTCACAGAAAAAATAATAACAGAAAGAAAGTTGGTATAGAAATCTTAATACCAGATACAATAGAATTTAAAAACACAAAAATTAATAAGTATATAGTGAAAGTGAACTCGCTCAGTCATGTCCGACTCTTTGTGACCCCGTGGACTGTAACCTACCAGGCTCCTCTGTCCATGGAATTCTCCAGGCAAGAATACTGGAGTGGGTTGCCATTTCCTTCTCCAGGGGATCTTCCCGACCCAGGGATTGAACCCGGGTCTCCCGCCTTGCAGGCAGACCCTTTAACCTCTCAGCCGGTATATAGAGGTACACTATACAATAACGTGATATATATATAACAATCACAAACCTGTAAATATCTCAAAATATGTAAAGCAACACTGACCATATTATACAGAGATTTGCTAGTCCAGTATCATGGTAAAGAATTTTAACACACCATTGATAGATCAAGCAGAACTTTACAAACTAGCAACTCGCTTGCAAGGGATGATTTGAAGGAGCAGCACTGAAATAGATACATTACATTTGTAAGGGCTTCCCAGGTGATGCTAATGCTAAAGAACCCGCCTGCCAATGCAGGAGACAGAAGAGATACACGTTTGATTCCTGGGTTGGGAAGATCCTCTAGAGGAGGTCATGGCAACCCACTCCAGTCTTCTCGCCGGGAGAATTTCACGGAGAGAGGAGCCTGGCGGGCTGCAGTCCATAGGGTCACAAAGCATCAGACACTACTGAACCAACACATGCGCACACCATATGTGAAATAGGTAATCAGTGGGAATTCACTGTATGATGCAGGGGACCCAAATCTGGTGCTTTGTGACAACCTAGATGGGTGGGATGGAGTGGGAAGAGGAAGGGAGGTTCAAGGGGAAGGGGACGCATGTATACCTATGCTGATTCATGTTGATGTATGGCAGAAACCATCACAATATTGCAAAGTAATTATCTTCCAGTTAAAAATAAAATAAAATTAGCAACTCCTCAGAATATTTGAATACCAAATTTAAAAGTTTGATCTAATACATAAATCAAATACATGTAATACTCTGAACCAAGCAAATAAGGAATATGGACAGTGGATTCTTTTTCAGGGTCATCTAACTTCTAAAAATGAAATTTATCACTAGGTTAAAAAGTAGTCAAGACAAATTTAAGAAAATCAATATCATACAGACTACAGTCTTATGATTATTTAAATTGGAAATCAACACTAAACATATTTAAATTTCCATGTGTTTTCAAACTTAAAAACGTATAACCAAATAACTCAGGATTAAAAAGAAAATCACAATGAAAATTACAAAAATGAATGAAGTCGTATCTAGAGATAAACCTATATCATTTTTTTAAATTAAGAAAAAGATTGAAAGCAAATGAGCTAACCATTTAAAATAGAAACTGGAAAAATGATAGAGTGATAAAGAGTGCAAAAGGAAGGAAACATTTGTTTCCTAAAGCTGCCATAGCAAAGTACCAGAGACTGGTTGGCTTAAAACAACAGAAATTTATTGTCTCACAGTTCTGGAGGCCAGAAGTCTGAAATCAAGATGTAGGTAAAATGTGAAGGGCAAGAACTGTCCAGGGCTCTCTACTAGATTCTGGAACCTCAGGTGTCCTTTGGCTTAGAGGTGTGCGTGGGTGCTAAGTCTCTTCAGTCGTGTCTGACTCTTTGTGACCTCATGGACTATAGCCGGTCAGGCTTCTCTGTCCATGGGATTCTCCAGGCAAGAATACTAGAATGAGTTGCCTTTCTCTCCTCCAGGGGATCGAACCCTTGTCTCTTAGGTCTCCTGCACTGGCAGCTGGGTTCTTTACCACTAGTGCCACCTGGGAAGCCTTTGTTTTATAGACGCATTGTTCTAATCCTGTCTTCACCTGCCATTCTTCCTGTGCATCTTCACATCGTCCCTCTGTACCTGTGTCTGTGGCCAGATCCCCCTCCTCTTAAAAAGGCCTTAGTCATGTTGGATTAGAGACCTTTCTACTCTAGTATGACCTCGTGACAACTTAACTAAATTCATGTGCAATGACCCTATTTCCAACTAAGGTCACATTGTCAAGTACCAGTGGTAAGGACTTCAACAGCTTTTGGAGGTAGGGGGACACAATTTGGCCCATAACAGAAAGTATGAATAAAAATAAGAGCAGAATGGCTGAATAGAAAGCAAAGTTGTAATAAAGAAGTACAACCAAAAGTTAGTTCTTAGGAAAAAAATCGAAGGTGGATACACAGTCTTTAACAAGGCTCTTCGAGGGGGAAAAGGCACATGTTATAGCAGTCTTACACTTAAAACTGATCCTGACTAGATGTTAACTTTACCTTCTGGAGTTAACATTTTAGAGAAAAGAAAATAAAGCAAAAGGAAAAAAGAACACGTGATTAAATCAGAAATTTATCAAGCAAAAGCTAATTACACTCACTTAATTGTAGTACCTAACAATTAACCTTACCTGGTTAATTTCATACAGTAATGACAGTCATCTATAGCAATAGAAAAAGTCTGAATTAAAGGGCTCTTGAACAAATATGGGCATGAATTTCAGTCAAATACTTAATATACAATTCACACTTATTTTTAAAACAGTTTCTATAAATCTTGGATAGAGTAGCACTTCAATCTATTTTTAAAACTTGGATGGGTAGATGATCACATAATATCTCTATTTGTAATAGCTATGTCTCTTCCTTGGGCTTATATTGGGCCTTATTTTCAGATTTTTAGGTGAAAAATAAGGGACTGAGAAATGTGCCCTTAGCCAGCAGGGAGCTGTAGTGTTCAAAAAACAGTTTCTGGTAAGATTTAATTTTATCCATTAAATAAATACTTTAGCATATTTGTATACACAGAGCATATATTTTTACCTACTCTAATCTTTCTGTGTGGATATAAAAATAAATATACAAGAAAATGATAATGGAGCTACTGACAGATGCTTTGGTACAGCTGCAAAATGAAAATATTTCTCTCTATATATTCATAATCACTCTAGAGATAGAGATCTATAAACCTGCTGAGCTGGTATTTCACTTATGCACTATTTTCTGTCTCCTTCTTAACAAGGGACTCCGCATTCCACATATGATCTACATTTATTTTAACTACCATGTTCTTGGCTTTGTTCTTGTCATGTCAGATTTATCTTTTAAGCGTCCTTTAATTCACTATGCTTTAATAGTGATTCTCAGCTTCAGACTCTGACTTGCTTTTCTTCCCCTTCAGAAATGTCCTGTAATTTTATTTCTTGTTTCCCAAAGCGTGGCTGTCACTCATATTTTCCATGAATAACAACCTTTTCCCAGAGGGAGCCATCCTCTAGCTCCACTTAAAAACTGTGTTTAAACGCAAATATAATTGCTCCCATTTGTTTAGCTTTGCTTCTCATATTTAATCTAGACTATTGAGACATTACCAAACGAAACCACAGAAGACTCTGAATAGGCAAAACAATCCTGGGAAAGAACAAAGCTGAAGGCATCATGCGCCCTAATTTCAAATTATACTATGAAGCTATAGTCATCAAAGCAGTAGGGCACTGGCATAAAAACAGATATAGACCAATGGAAAAGAACTGAGAGCCCAGAAATAAACCCTTGCATATATGGTCAACTAATGTTTGAAAAGTGAGCCAAGAATACTCGACAGGGGAAGGATGGCCTCTTCAATAAATGGTGTTGGGAAACTGGATAACCACACGCAAAGAGTGAAATTGGGCCTCTATCTTACAGCACTCACCAAAGTTAACTCAAAGTGGACTAAAGACTTAAACATGATCTCTGAAACTATAAAAATCTCAGAAGAAAACATAGGGGGAAAGCTCCCTAATGTTGGTCTTGGAAATGATTTTTTGAACGTGATGCCAAAAGCACAGCAGCAAAAGCCAGGGTTAAAAAGTACACTACATCAAACTACAAAGCTTCTCAGAGCAAAAGAAGCAAGCAAAAATAAATAAACAAATAAATAAAAAGCAACCTATAGATTGGGAGAAAATTTTTGCAAATCATGTATTTGATAAGGGGTTAAAATTCAAAATATATGAAGAACTCATACAACTCAAAAGCAAAACTGTTAAACAATCAGATTTTAAAATGTGCCAATGTACTAAATAGATATTTTCCCAAAGAAGATATATGGGTGGTCAAAATGATTTACTGTCCCTAATTGTCAGGGAAATGTAAATTAAAACTTCTGTGAGATATTATCTTACGTTTATTGGAATGTTATTGCTTAGTTGCTAAGTCGTGTCTGACTCTTTTCGACCCCATGGACTGCAGCGCCCTAGGCATCCCTGTCCTTCACTATCTCCTGGAGTTTGCTATTTGCTATCTATTAGAATGGCTATTATTAAATGACAAGAAACACAAGTGTTGGTGAAGCTGTCACTCTTGGTAGGAATGCAAATGTATATAGTCACTGTTGGAAACAGTATAGGGGTTCTTCAAACATCCTAAATAGAACCACCATATGATCTAGCAATCCCACTTCTGGATATACATACACATAGGAAATGAAAACAGGATCTTAAAGAGATATCTGCACTCCCATGTTTATTGCAGCATTACTCACAATAGCCAAGATATGGAGACAACCTAAGTGCCCATGAACAGATGAATGGATAAAGAAGACGTGGGATACATATATACACACTTACAACAGAGTGGGGGAAATAGGCAAAAGTTGGTCAAAAGGGACAAACTTCTAGATATAAAATGAATAAGTTCTGGGGATCTAGTGTACAGATGGCGACTGCTGATAATAATACTGTATAAAATACTAGAAAGTTGCTAAGAGAATAGATTTTAAATGTTCTCACCACAAGGGAGTGGTAATTATGTCATGTGATGGAGGTGTTAGCTAATGCTGTAAGGCAATCATTTTGCAATATTTGAGTGTATCAAATCACCATTTTGTATACCTTAAATGTACACAGTGTTGTATGTCAATAAAATGGAGTCGGGGAGAAGCATTACCAAAATCTAGCTTTTGTTTTCATGATGGTGGTTTTTAATTGTTGAAAAAAAAAATTTTGAGTTGTCTCAGAATTATGTAATGCCCAGGAATATGTTATATTATATAACTTATATTATTTATATATTATTGTCTATTAATTAATATATTTATTATACAGTATATAATAATATATAATTTTATAATTATATTATAAAATCCTCAAATATATAATATATTATTGATATATATTAATATATATAAAACACATATAACATATATAATAACTATTATATATGATACAATATATACATTGTATTGTGGTTGCACCTGAATATTAATTAAATTATTAGATTTCTTATACACAACCATCTATCCCTATGCCTTTGCTTGCAGTGGTCACACTCCATCTGGATATTTTGTTTCTCTTTTGCTACCATTACCCAACTGGTAAAGAAACTGAGCTTGGAGCTTGACTCACCCAAAGTCACATAGTTCAGTTCAGTTCAGTTCAGTCACTCAGTCGTGTCCGACTCTTTGCGACCCCATGAACCACAGCACACCAGGCCTCCCTGTCCATCACCAACACCCAGAGTTCACCCAAACCCATGTCCATTGAGTCGGTGATGCCATCCAACCATCTCATCCTCTGTTGTCCCCTTCTTCTCCTGCCCTCCATCTTTCCTGGCATCAGAGTCTTTTCAAATGAGTCAGCTCTTCACATGAGGTGGCCAAAGTATTGGAGTTTCAGCTTCAACATCAGTCCTTCCAATGAACACCCAGGACTGATTTCCTTTAGGATGGACTGGTTGGATGTCCTTACAGTCCAAGGGACTCTCAAGAGTCTTCTCTAACATCACAGTTCAAAAACATCAGTTCTTCAGTGTTCAGCTTTCTTTATAGTCCAACTCTCACATCCATACATGACTACTTGGAAAATCATAGCCTTGACCAGATGGACCTTTGTTGACAAAGTAATGTCTCTGCTTTTTAATATGCTATCTAGGTTGGTCATAACTTTCCTTCCAAGAAGAAAGCATCTTTTCATTTCATGGCTGCAATCACCATCTGCAGTGATTTTGGAGCCCAGAAAAATAAAGTCTGACACTGTTTCCACTGTTTCCCCCTCTGTTTGCCATGAAGTGATGGGACCAGATGCCATGATTGTAGTTTTCTGAATGTTGAGCTTTAGGCCAACTTTTTACTCTCCTCTTTCACTTTCATCAAGAGGCTCTTTAGTTCCTCTTCACTTTCTGCCATAAGGGTGGTGTCATCTGCATATCTGAGGTTAGTAAGGTCATAACTGAGCCTAAAGTCACCTCTGGACTCTTGATTCCCAGGGATTTTTGTCTACCACACCCACTGCCTTTTCAAGGTTCCGCTCAAATAATGCTTTATTTCTGAAGCTTTGTTGAAATCTTCAAATAGAAGTAATGGGTCCCTTCCTTGAGATCCTAAATGTTTAATTTTAAACCCCTATGGATAGTTATCACTTTAAATATTGTATGACAGTTGTTTGTGCTCACTTTACCCTCCGGATATCTAATTCTTTGAGGACTGGAATCTGCTTGATTTCACTTTTGTGTCTATCGTATTACCCAGACTTGTATTATTAATAGTAGGTGCTCAATGTATATTCGTTAAAATAATTAAACTTCTTTTGGACATTGGAAACTTGTGACAGGATATAGAAAGCAGCTGCAGCAATATGCCAGTGGCTTGGGGGATCCAGGCTTTCTTCACACTTCAGTGATTCTAGACCTGCAGTGCCCAAAAGAATTTTCTGGAATGATGAGAATGCTTTATATTTGTACTGTCCAATATGGTAACACTAGCCACGTATAGCCACTGAGCATTTGAATGTCTAGTGAGATTGAAATGTTAATTTTATTTAATTTTAATTAAGTTATATTTAGAGAGCTACGTGTTACCATACTAGTCAATGTTAGGCAGGCTGGTCGGCTCAGTGAGGTGCATAACAGCGCCGGGGACCTGAGTCATGTTTCCTGTTTTCTTGAAGAACATTCCTTAACCAAATAAGGAAAAATTTCTATACGTGATAGCATAAGGAAAGCGTTGCATGAGCCCATTCTTCCTGTCCAGTCAGGTATCGCCAAGTACCCTGTAACTGAGACAAAGAGCTGACTGTATATAAACCGCCATACTGCTTCGTTTGGGGCTCTCGTCTGATTCCGCTGCATTGGATGAGGCTTGAGCCCTAGTGCGCTAGAAATAAAAAATTCCCTTCTTGCCTTTGCATTACTGAGGTGGACTTGTTCGCTCTCTCGGTCGGTTCGGAGATACGGACTTGGTGCATAACATTTGGGGGCTCGACCGGGATCTCCGGCCTACCGGGGAGGACAACTCTCCTGGTAGAAGGGAATAATCTCGTTAGGGGTTGAGAGCTCTGAGCACCGGTGCTAGCAGTGCAGAGGCCTAGATTAAGTCCAGGGCCCAGTATCATACTGGGGAGGCATCTAGATGTTAAGTGAAGAGGAAGCCCAGCGTAAGGCCGGGTCCCTGGTAGCGAACTGGGAGGGCAGCTGGCACTGAGGACGTCCTGACGGTAAGACACTTGTAAGTAGAGAAGGGGTCTCTAGTGCTATAAAGGAGACTGAAAGTAATATTGAGAGTTGGAATCTGTTTGTTGTGTCGTTTTTGTGACTCTGTGTGCTGGCACTGTCTGTGTGAGTCTTGTTGTCATTGTCTGTGTTCTCTGTACCCATGGGGCAATCTACTTCTACTCCGCTGCCTCTGATGACCGACCATTTTTCTGATTTTAAGTCTAGAGCTCAGAATCTTTCGTTACTGGTGAAGAAGAGCAAACTGGTGACTTTCTGTTCCGCCGAGTGGCCCACCTTTGATGTCGGATGGCCACAAGAGGGAACCTTCAATCCCCAAATTATCCAGGCAGTTAAAGAGAGGGTGCTTACCCCTAGTCCTGCTGGGCACCCAGATCAGACTCCCTACATTCTGGTCTGGCAGGATCTAGTGAGAAACCCGCCGGAATGGCTTAAACCCTTTGTTCTCGCTCCTTCTAAACCTCCTAAACCTCCTCGTCCCTCTTCCCCAACTCCAACCTTGCTAAACCCACAGGTGCTAGTCATGAAAGCTTCTGAAGAAAAAGAAGAAAAACAGGACGAAAAACGACCTAAGCCAGTGTTCCAGGAATCTTCTTCTCTGTATCCTAATCTGATTGACCTGGAAACTGAGTTGTTCCCACCCCTGTACGCGGATCCACATCTGCCCTTGCTTCCACAGGTTCCACAGGTTTCATCGGGAGAAGCCCGGAGGAGAGCCGAACCCTCCGCTCCTCCTAGGGAAGGGGGCCCCACCCAGGGAACTCGGCGAAGAGCAAGGGAAATGGCCAGCGCAGCGAAAGAAGAAGGCTCGGAAATTCCCTCCTCCACTGTTCACGTGTTTCCAGTCCGGGCGGGGCCAGCCAGAGAGGGCGGGGAACGGACATATCAGTATTGGCCCTTTTCCACTAGTGATTTGTACAGTTGGAAGACTCAAACTCCCTCTTTCTCTGAGAAACCGCAGGGTCTTATTGATCTTTTAGAATCTATCCTCTTTACTCACAATCCCACTTGGGATGATTGTCAGCAACTGTTACAGGTACTTTTTACTACAGAATAGTGCGAACGGATCCTGTCAGAAGCTTGGAAAAATGTGCCAGGGGTGGATGGGAGGCCCACAATACAGCCTCACCTCATTGAAGAGGGGTTCTCCTTGGTGCGACCCAACTGGGACTTTGAACGTGCTGAAGGTAGGGAGCGTCTCTGAGTGTACCATCAGACTCTCATGGCTGGCCTTAGAGCGGCCGCCAGAAAGCCAACTAATTTGGCCAAGGTAAATTCAGTGAGGCAAGAGCCAAATGAGAGCCCAGCAGCCTTCCTTGAAATGATAATGGGAGCTTTTAGACAGTATACTCCTATGGACCCACAGGCAGATGAGTCTCGAGCAGCAGTTATGCTAGCATTTGTGAATCAGGCAGCCTTTGAAGCTTTAAATCAAACCCATCCAGAAGTAACTAAATCTTGTTGGTTATGTTATAATCTAGCTCCCCGGTACTATGAGGCAATAGGCCTCAACGCTTCTTATGACTTGGGTAACAACACTGACCCTCCCCAATGTCAGTGGGGGGACGGGAAGGTAGGACTTACAATAAAAGAAGTGTGGGGAAAGGGACTATGTATGGGCAAAGTGCCGCCAGACAGATCCTCATTGTGTGCCCTGACTGTTGACCTCGTGAGTCTGCCTGTAGCCAGGTGGTTAGTTCCACAGATGGGAGGATGGTGGGTGTGCTCTTACACTGGGTTGACTCCCTTTGTACATAGCTCCATTTTTGATCCTAAAAAAGAATTTTGTGTTATGGTGGCTGTGATACCAAAGATACTGTATCGACCAGAAGCTGTATATGATTATTGGGCCCACAAATTGACTCTTAATCAACAAGAAAGAGCTTATAAAGTTAAGAGAGAGCCCATTACTGCCATAACCATAGCAACTATGTTCGGTCTGGGAATAGCTGGGGCCGGAACTGGAATAACAGATTTGTCCATGCAAAGTCAAGGATTTAACTCTTTAAGAGCAGCTATCGATGAAGACATCACTCGTATAGAACAGTCTATTAGTCATTTAGAGTCATCTTTAACTTCCCTGCCTGAAGTAGTTTTGCAAAATAGAAGAGGGCTAGATCTGCTATTTCTGCAACAGGGGGGACTTTGTGCCGCCCTAGGAGAAGAATGTTGTTTTTATGCAGACCATACTGGAATAGTTAGGGAATCCATGGCCAAAGTGAGAGAGGGGCTAGCCCAGCGTAAACGAGAGAATGAGGCTCAACAGGGATGGTTTGAGTCCTGGTTTCAACAATCCCCCTGGCTGACTACTTTAATCTCTACCCTGCTAGGACCCCTGATAATCCTTCTAATAATGCTTACGTTTGGCCCTTGTATTATCAATAAACTTGTAGCCTTTGTAAAAGAGCGCATTAATACAGTACAGCTGTTCGTGCTTCGGCAGCAATATCAAACAGTATCTCAGGACCCAGAGGAGGATTCCTCTGTATGATCTAAGAACAGGGGGGAATGTTAGGCAGGCTGGTCGGCTCAATGAGGTGCATAACAGCGCCGGGGACCTGAGTCACGTTTCCTGTTTTCTTGAAGAACATTCCTTAACCAAATAAGGAAAAATTTCTATACGTGATAGCATAAGGAAAGTGTTGCATGAGCTCATTCTGCCTGTCCAGTCAGGTATCACCAAGTACCCTGTAACTGAGACAAAGAGCTGACTGTATATAAACCGCCATACTGCTTCGTTCGGGGCTCTCGTCTGATTCCGCTGCATTGGATGAGGCTTGAGCCCTAGTGCGCTAGAAATAAAAAATTCCCTTCTTGCCTTTGCATTACTGAGGTGGACTTGTTCGCTCTCTCGGTCGGTTTGGAGATACGGGCTCGGTGCATAACAGTCAACACAGTTTTAGATTAGCTTGGCACCCCATTTTGATAAATCTACTTGTGCTGTCCCTTTGAACTTTGTTACACAATTGTCTGCTTTGTGAGAAATGGTATTGTTGTTGTGTCCAGGCTCTGAGTGCCAAGATTCCACACCTGACCTTCCTCCTTCCCCACTTCCCTCCCCAGGAGAAAGATGAGATTTATAAAACTTTCCTGAGTACTCCAAACTTCAGGGACCTCCCTTGCCTCAGATTCTGACTCCATTGCTAAAGAATAGATGTAATGCGTAGATGGTATATGTCATTTACTGCTGTTTTGAATTTTAGTATGTCTAAAATAGATTATAAACTACTTGAGGGCAAAGACCATGCATTCCATATCTTCTGGATCCTCCCTGGTGCTAAGTATGCTGTCAGTTATATCGCAAATATCTATGAATATTGATCAGTTGAAGGTAGCAAAAGGGGATTTGATAAGCAACAAAGGACAGTGTCTGAGACACAGGGAAGAAGGCTTGTCAATTTCTGGTGCTATGGTAAACAACCTGCCTGCCGAAGCAGGAGATGTGGGTTTGATCCAGGTTTGATGCTCTGGAGTAAGAAACGGCAACCGCCCCAGTAGTCTTGCTTGGAAAATTCTATGGACAGAGGAGCCTGGCAGGTTATATAGTCCATGGGGTCAAAAAGAGTTGGACATGATGAGTGACTAAGCATACGTGCCTGCATGCATGCACGCACTAAAAACTAAAGGATTTTAGAAATTATTTTTTTATTCCCATAATTGTTTTTGCAAATGCCACTTAGTACTATTTTCCAGTCATCTAAGGAGCTCAACTCAAAAAAAAAAATAAATAAATTCAGAGAAATTTTTTTCTGAGTACCCATGTGGCAAAAACTATGCTATCCATTTTGAATGTATTCCCTTCTAATAGGGTCTCCTATCAAAGGAACTTTCTAACCACATTTATGAGCTGCGTTTTAGAGTATTTCCTGGGAAATGGAGAGGTTGCTAGATGTGCATAACAGTACACTTGGTGGAACCAAAATCAGAATTTGGCTGTATGTTTGTTCAAAAACCTCCCTTAGATGGTCTTGATCGTGTACAAGGCTATGCTTCTTGGTGGATGAGGAAATCCAGGCCAAGGCGTTAGGGTTGGTTCACCTTTCCCTCTTTCTTAAGCACCTAAATTATATGTTTAGCAAGATTGGGCTCTTGTAGGAATCCAGATAATGGCAAAATTCCTGCTCACCACACCCTGTGTGAGACCACAGTGAGACTGTAAGGGGCTCTGGCAAGAGGATTTAGGAAATGAATGATAGCTGCAAAGTTAGAAGGCCCAACCCTGGAATTCTCTCTCCTGCAGAGCCACACTGCCTGCCTGCCTGCGCTCCAACCACTAGCTCCCGGTACCCAAAATATGAGAAGAAAATAAGGAAGCCAGGAGGGAGTTGTCCTTGTGGGACAGGAATTTCAGCTGGCAATTGTTAATCACATTTTGCCAGCTCTTTTGACATGTGTTATATAAGGGAACCAATTCCAAGACCAAACAATTAAATGTTGTGACTCAGTCAGTCAGTTCAGTTGCTCAGTCATGTCCGACACCATGAACCGCAGCACGCCAGGCCTCCCTGTCCATCACCAACTCCCGGAGTCCACCCAAACCCATGTCCATCGAGTCGGTGATGCCATCCAACCATCTTATCCTCTGTTGTCCCCTTCTTCTCCTGCCCTCAATCTTTCCCAGCATCAGGGTCTTTTCAAATGAGTCAGCTCTTCACATCAGGTGGCCAAAGGATTGGAGTTTCAGCTTCAGCATCAGTCCTTCCAATGAACACCCAGGACTGATCTGCTTTAGGATGGACTGGTTGGATCTCCTTGCAGTCCAAGGGACTCTCAAGACTCTTCTCCAACACCACAATTCAAAAGCATCAATTCTTCAGCGCTCAGCTTTCTTTATAGCCCAACTCTCACATCCATACATGACCACTGGACTACAAGGGTGTAAATATAGAGTAAGTTGGAGCTGACTTTTCCTTTCAGGGCTTCCCTGGTGGCTCAGACTGTAAAGAATCTGCCTTCTATGCCAGAGACCCTGGTTCGAAACCTGAGTCAGGAAGATCCTCTGGAGAAGGCAATGGCAACCCACAACAGTATTCTTGCCTGGAGAATTTCAGGGACAGAGGCATCTGGGTGCTATAGTCCATGGGTTACAAAGAGTTGGGCATGACTGAGTGACTAACATTTCTACTTTTTTCCTTTTAACTTCTTAATTGCATAGGATGGATTTGTTTAAGCAATTTGTTTTTTACCTTGTGAAGCAGCAAATCAAGTATCTTATTCCCCTTTCTGTCTATTGTTCATTTTTATTTCTGCTAATTTTCATACATTTAAAATGTTTACAATTTGCTGAGAATACTTATGAATCATATGCACACATGCATATGTACAATAAACCATTTTTATAGGATCTACTAAACCTGGCATTCTTTTTTTTTTTTTTTTTTTTTGCTTTGAGGTTGTTACTTTTGAGTCAGCTGTTATGTTTGTTTGCTTTTTTTTAACTTTTAATTTTGTATTTGAATATAGCCAATTAACAAAAACATTGTGATAGTTTCAAGTGAACAGCAAAAGGACTTAGCCATAGGTATACATGGATCCATTCTCCCTGAAACTCCCTTCAAATCTGGCACTCTTTTGTAGCTTACTATGGTTCAAGATTTCAAGGCCTTAGCCCTGTTTGAGTTAACTTGATACTCACAAAATAGGTGGCTCAAAGGTAAAAGTTTGGTTAAAAGTCCTTTGACAGATATATCTAGATTTAGTTATAAGTAACATGGAGGAAATAACTTTTGTCTCATTCCCATTCATGTCGAGATTAATGAGAAAAATACAGTTGGTAGCATGTGCCCACAGTGCCCAGTGTCTAAATAAGATCACATTGATCTGGTGATTATTGATGGCGTGCTTCTGATCTAAATATTCCACCAAAATGCTGATGAATCCTAAATTATACTCCCATTTCTCACTACTCTCCTTAATTCCAAGGTCATACATACCATTTCAACTTAGTGTCAAATAGTCTTCTCAAATTTAACATGTCTGAAAAACAACTCTTGACTCCCATACTCCTGGAACTTGCTGTTTCCCCAACCATCCCCAATTCAGTTAACAGCATCTTTATTCACCTGGTTGGTCATTCTACAAGTTTTGACACATGTATATATTCCTGTAAACACTACCACAGATAAGATATAGAATAGTTTCAATGAAGAACATTTAGGTTGTTCCTGATGATTATAAATAGAGCTGCTGTAAACCTTCATATGTGTACTTTTGAATGAACATACATTTTCATTTCTTTCTGGGCAAATACTCAGGAGTGGCATCACTAAGTTGTATGGTAAGTATATATTTAATGTATATATTTAACTTTAGAAGAAACGGACAAACTGTTTTTCAGCATAGTTGCACCATTTTATACTCCCACCAGTGATAACTTCCCAGGTTACACTAGTGGTAAAAAACTTGCCTGCCGTGCAGGAGACGAAGAGACGTGGGTTTGATCCCTGTGTCAGGAAGATCCCTTAAGAAGGGAATGACAACCAGTGTTCTTGCTAGGAGAACCCCATGGACAGAGGAGTTGGTAGGTTACAGTCCACAGTGTCACAAAGTCAGACATGACTGATGTGACTTAGCATGCAGTGATGTATGAGAGATTCATTTCTCCCTGAGCTCACCAGCATTTGTATTGACATTAGTTTTTATTTTAACTGGTCTGGTAGATATGCAGTGATAGCTCTTGTGGTTTTAATTTGCATTTTCCTTATAGTTAAAGATGCCATATGCTTATTTGCCATCTATATACTCTCTGAAGCTATACTGTCTTATTGAAGAATCCAAATCTTTTGCCTTTCTTCTTCTTCTTCTTCTTCTTTTTTTTTTTTTGGCTTTCAGAGTTTTAAATTCCTGACCATGGATTAATTCCCTCCCCTTGGCAGTGAAAACACCAAGTCTTAACCACTGGACTGCCAGGGAATTACCTTGCTATTTTCTAATTAGATTGTTTTCTAACTGCTGAGTTCAGAAAGTTTTTAAAAATAATCTGAATATACGTACTTTGTTGGTTATATTTTTAGGGTTAGGATTTGTTTAGAGCAGTTTTAGGTTCACAGCAAAATCGAACAGAAGGTACAGAGATTTCCCATGTACTCCCTGTGCCCCCTACGTGCACAGCTTCTTTTACACACACACAGCTTCTTCTATGTCGACCACCAGAGTGGAACATTTGTTACAATTAATGAGCTTACACTGATACATCATAATCACCCAAAGTCCATAGTTTACAATAGGGTACACTCTTGGTGTTGTACATTCTATGGGTTTGGGCAAATGTGTAGTGATATGCTGTGTCCTCCTCCAGGGGATCTTCCCGACCCAGAGATGGAACCTGCATCTTTTACCTCTAACCTGCATTGGCAGGTGAGTTCTTTACCACTAGCGCCACCTGAGAAGCCCTAAAAATCCTAAAAATAGTGCTCCACCTCTTCATTCTTCTTCCCTAACACTGGACCATCACTGATCTTTTTACTGTCTCCACGGTTTTGCCTTTTCTAGAACTGTCCTGTAGTTGGAATCATATGAGATCTAGCCTTCTCTAATTGGCTTTTTTCACTTTGTAATACACCTTTAAGATTTTTTTCCATGTCTTTTAATGGCTTGATAGCTCATCTCTTTTTAGGGCCGAATAATAATGCATTGAATGAATTTAGCTCTGTTTACCCGTTTGCTCATGGAAGGACATCTTGGTTGTTTCCAGGTTTTGACAATCTGAATAAAGCTTCCATAAACATCTGTATGCAGGGTTTTATGTGCACATAAATTTGTAAGAAACTGCCAAACTGTTCCAAAGTGGCTGTACCATTTTGCATTCCTCACCAGCAATAAATGAGAGAATTCATGTTGCTTCACACCCTCACCAGCATTTGGTGTTTTCAATTTTCTAGATTTTACATGTTTAGCGGTTTGTCATTGTTGCTTTAACTCGTATTTCCATGATGACGTATGATGTAAAACATCTTTTCATGTGCTTATTTGCCCTCTGTTATCTTCTTTGGTGAGTTATCTGTTAGGGTCTTTGGACTATTTTTAAATTTTTTTCTTACTGTTGAGTTTTAAGAGCTCTTTGTATATTTTGAATAACAGTGTTTTATTAGATGTGCCTTTTGCAAGTATTTTCTCCTAGTGTGTGACTTGTCTTCTCATTTTTTTGACATTGTCTTTTGTAGAGCAAATTTTTTTTAGTGTTAATGAAGTCCAGTTTCTCAATTGTTTCTTTCATAGATCATGCCTTTTGTGTTGTATGTAAAAAGTCATTGCCATACCCAAGTCTAGGTTTTTTTCCTATATGTTGTCTTCTAGGAGTTTTATGGTTTTGCATTTTACATTTAAGACTGTGATCCTCTTAAAGTTATTTTTGTAGAGGGTGTAAGCTCTATGTCCAGATTTATTTTTGCATGTGGATGGCCAGTTGTTCCAGCATCATCTGTTGAAAAGACTATTCTCCATTGCATTTCTTTTGCTCCTTTGTCAAAGATCAGTTGACTATATTTATGTGGGTCTGTTTCTGGTCTCTGTATTTGTTCCATTAATCTGTTTATCTGTTCTTTCATTAAAACCACACTGTCTTGATTACTGCAGCTTAAAGTCTTAAAGTTGGATACTGTCAGTCCTCCAACTTTCTCCTTCAGTACTGTGTCAGCTATTCTGGTTGTTTTGCCTTTCCATATATACTTTATTTTATTTTGCCATGCCATGCAGCACGTGGAATCTTTGTTCCCTGACCAGGGATTGAACCCATGCCCCCTGCATTGGAAGCACAGAGTCTTAACCACTGAACCACCAGGGAGAGTCAGTTTGTTAATAGTCTCACAATTTTCTGGGATTTCGATTGGGATTGCTTTGAATCTATAAATCAGTTTGGGAAGAACTGATATCTTGACAATATTGGGTCCTTCTGTCCATAAACATAGACTGTATCTCAACCTGATTTTATTTTGATACCTTTCATCAGAGTCTTGTAGTTTTCTTTATATAGATCTTACACATAGTATATTAGATTTATACCTAAGTATTTAATTTAAGGGAGTGCTATTGTGTTTGTAATTTCAAGTTCCATTTGTTCATGACTGGTATATAGGAAAACACTCAACTTTTGTTTACTAACCTTTTATCCTACAACTTTGCTGTAATTGCTTAGGAGTTTTTGTTTGTTTATTTGTTAATTCTTTTGGCTTTTCTACATACAGAATCATGTCACCTGCAAACAAAGACAGTCCTATGTCTTTCTTCCCAGTTGGTACACTTTTCTTTTCTTGTCCTGTTGCATTAACTAAGACATACAGTACAATGTTGAAAAGGAGTGCTGAGATGGGACATCCTTGCCTTGTTCCTAACTATGATGTTATCTGTAGGGTATTTTTTGTAGATATTCTCTATCAAGTTGAGGTTTCCCTCTATTTCTAGTTTACTGAGGATTTTTGTCATGAATGGGTATTGGATTTTGTCAAACACTGTCTCTGCATCTATTGGTATGATCATGTGTTTTTTATTCTTTAGCTTGTTGATGTGATGGATTAGATTAATGGATTTTCAATGTTGAACCAGCCTTGCATAACTAGGATTAATCACATATGGTCACAGTGTATAATTCTTTTTATGCATTGTTGAATTCAATGTGTTATTATTTTGTTGAGGATTTTTGCCTCTATTTCATGAGAGATAGTGGTTTATAAACTTCTTGTAATATTCTTTGGTAGTCAGAAAATGCTGGCCTCATAGGATGAGTTAGAAGTATTTCCTCTGCTTCTCATTTCTAAAAGAAATTGGAGTGAATTGGTATAATTTCTTTCCTACAAGGTTAGTAGAATTCACCAGTGAACCCATCTGGGTCTGGTGCTCTCTTTTGGAAAGTTATTAATTATTGATTAAGATTTTTGAAAGATAGACATCTAGTTGGATTGTTTGATTTCTTCTTCTGTGAGTTTTGGCTGATTGCATCCTTCAAGGAAATATTTTATGTCATCTAGATTATAAAATTTGTGGCCATCAAGCTGTTCATAGTATTTCTTTATTATCTTTTTAATATCCATGAGATCTGCTTACTTTGAATTTAATTTCTTCTTTTTCTAATTTTCTAGTGTAGAAGCTTAGATTATGATTTTAGATCTTTCTTCTGTTCTAATATACGCATTCAATGCTATAAATTCCCCACTAAGCACTGCTTTCTATTGAGATAACTTCAAATTCAGAGATTTTTTTTTTTTCCCTCAGCAGTGTCCAGTCTACTTATAAGACCATCAAAGGCATTTTTCCTTTTGGTTACAGTGTTCATTTTAATCACAACCATTTCTTTTCGGTTCTTTCATAGAATTTCCATCTCTTTGCTTAATTTGCCCATCTACTCTTGTAGATTGTCTACTTTATCGTTAGATTCCTTAGCATATTAATCGTAGTTCCTACAATTCCTGATCTAATAATTCCAACACCCCTGCCATATCTGAGTTTGGTTCTGAGACTTGCTCTATCTCATCAAACTGTGTTTTTTGCTTTTCATTATACCTTGTAATTGTTTCGCTGATAGCTGGACATGATGCATTAAGTAAAAAGAAGTACTATAAATAGGCCTTTAGTAAATCTAGAGCCAGACATCTTGGAATGTGAAGTCAAGTCAGCCTTAGAAAGCATCACTACAAACAAAGCTAGTGGAGGTGATGGAATTCCAGTTGAGCTGTTTCAAATCCTGAAAGATGATGCTGTGATAGTGCTGCACTCAATATGCCAGCACATTTGGAAAACTCAGCAGTGGCCACAGGACTGGAAAAGATCAGTTTTCATTCCAATCCCAAAGAAAGGCAATGCAAAAGAATGCTCAAACTACCACACAATTGCACTCATCTCACATGCTAGTAAAGTAATGCTCAAAATTCTCCAGGCCAGGCTTCAGCAATATGTGAACCGTGAACTCCCTGATGTTCAAGCCAGTTTTAGAAAAGGCAGAAGAACCAGAGATCAAATTGCCAACATCCGCTGGATCATGGAAAAGCAAGAGAGTTCCAGAAAAACATCTACTTCTGCCTTATTGACTATGCCAAAGCCTTTGACTGTGTGGATCACAATAAACTATGGAAAATTCTGAAAGAGATGGGAATACCAGACCACCTGACCTGCCTCTTGAGAAATCTGTATGCAGGTCAGGAAGCAACAGTTAGAACTGGACATGGAACAACAGACTGGTTCCAAATAGGAAAAGGAGGAGGTCAAGGCTGTATATTGTCACACTGCTTATTTAACTTCTATGCAGAGTACATCATGAGAAACGCTGGACTGGAAGAAACACAAGCTGGAATCAAGATTGCTGGGAGAAATATCAATAACCTCAGATATGCAGATGACACCACCCTTATGGCAGAAAGTGGAGAGGAGCTAAAAAGCCTCTTGATGAAAGTGAAAATGGAGAGTGAAAAAGTTGGCTTAAAGCTCAACATTCAGAAAACGAAGATCATGGAATCCGGTCCCATCACTTCATGGCAAATAGATGGGGAAACAGTGGAAACAGTGTCAGACTTTATTTTTCTGGGCTCCAAAATCACTGCAGATGGTGACTGTAGCCATGAAATTAAAAGATGCTTACTCCTTGGAAGAAAAGTTATGACCAAACCTAGATAGTATATTCAAAGGCAGAGATGTTACCTTGCCAACTAAGGTCTGTTTAGTCAAGGCTTTTTCAGTGGTCATGTATGGATGTGAGAGTTTGACTGTGAAGAAGGCTGAGCGCCGAAGAATTGATGCTTTTGAACTGTGGTGTTGGAGAAGAGTCTTGAGAGTCCCTTGGACTGCAAGGAGATCCAACCAGTCCATTCTGAATGATAGCAACCTTGGGATTTCTTTGGAAGGAATGATGCTAAAGCTGAAACTCCAGTACTTTGGCCACCTCATGCGAAGAGTTGACTCATTGGAAAAGACTCTGATGCTGGGAGGGATTGGGGGCAGGAGGAGAAGGCGACGACCGAGGATAAGATGGCTGGATGGCATCACGGACTCGGTGGACGTGAGTCTAAGTGAACTCTGGGAGATGGTGATGGATAGGGAGGCTTGGCGTGCTGCGATTCATGGGGTCGCAAAGAGTCGGACATGACTGAGCGACTGAACTGAACTGAACTGAATGTGGTAAAGTGTGATGGGGGAGGGAAAGCATGCTGTGACCCTGTGATTACATTTTAGGCTTTTAGTGAACCTGTGCTTCTGGACACAAGTGCTTATCAGTTCATGAACTGCACCCCTCCCCCCGCCACCCGCCAACTTCCCTTAGGTCCTACCAGAAGGCTAGAAGGGGCTAGAGTTGGATATTTCCTTCCCCAAGGTCAGTTAGGCTCTGATAAAACACCAGCAGGTTAGGTTCTAGTTAAATAGTTTCTGCTGAGGACAGGCCTTGTTAAGAATAGAATGTTCTATTGTGCTTCAAAATGATTTCTTTTTTCCTTCCCTGGCCAGAAGCACAATGGGATTTTTCTCTGATATGCCCTCGAGCACCTGATTGAGTTCTTAGAGGGAAAACCCACAAAAATGTGACGCCCTCCGCATAACAGGGGGATCTTCCTGTAGTGTTTCCCTCAGCCTACAGTAATTTGTCATTGACAATCCAGGTCTCTCTGTCCTCCACTGGTTCCCATGGAGGTTTTTGCTTGCAGGTTTCTGCTCTGGCAAGTTGTGCTTCCCTCTCTTTGTCTGTCCATTTCTTCAATCTGCGGGGAGCAGTTTGCCGTGTGACCTCACTGCTCTTATAGATCTAAGGAGAGTGGTTGAGTTTTCAGCTGGTCAGCCATCTCCTTCTTAGGCTGGAGCAGCGACTTCCAAGCTCCTTACCCACTGGACTGGTTGTGCTCTGTTTTTAATCCTCTAAGTTGTGTTTCTCAGACAGCAGAAATCCTTAATTTTAATGAAGTCCAATTTTTCAATATTTTCTTTAATGGATCAAGCTCTTGTGTGTTGTATCTAAGAGATCTTTGCCGAATTCAAGGTCACAAAGATTTTCATCTGTTTTCTTCTAGCAGAGTAATTTTTTTAAAGTGTAAATTAGATCACATCACTCCTTTGCTTAAAACTCTCCAAGGGTTTTCCCTCACATTTAAAATAAAATCTAAACTCCAGATTTTAGTCTACAAAGGCCTGCATGGTCTGGCCTTAGGCTTCTTTGACCTTTGCCTCCTTCCCCTTTCTCCGCTGTTCACTCTGCTCCAACTGCGTTTGTTTCTTACTGTTCCACATACGCTGCTGCTGCTGCTGCTGCTGCTGCTGCTGCTGCTGCTGCTGCTGCTGCTGCTGCTGCTGCTGCTGCTGCTGCTGAGTTGCTTCCGTCGTGTCCGACTCTGTGGGACCCCAGAGACGGTGGCCCACCACATACCCTCCTGGAGCCCTTTTACTTGCTGTTCCCCGGCCTGGATTACTTTCCTCTTAGGTCTTCATACGGCTCACTTAACACTGAAGACTGCTCAAATACCACCTCTTGGGGAGCTCCCTTATACCAGTCTATTTAAATTGGGTCCCCCTTTCATTTGCAATTTCATGACCTCTCTTTACCTCATTGCATTTATCACTGCCTGAAACTACTTTATTTGATTATTTGTTTTCTGCTTCTTTGTGCCTCTAAAATGTAAGTTCTTTGAGGGTTATGAGTTCTGTTCTGTTTACCACTGTATTCCCCACGTCAAGAGCAATGTCTGGCACAGAGCAGATGCTCAATGAAATACATGCTACTAAGAACTATACCTAATATCCTGAGAAACTCCAAATATGGATTTAAGGATAAGGGAGAGAGTAAGATAGGGACAGGTTGGAGCTTGTTTTTAAGCAAAAGAAGAAGGGAGGACTTCAGAGGGACCACATGGAAAGAGGCCTACTGAGCAAGACACAGCCAGTTCCCAGGAATGTTTACCCCTGCACGATTCCCTCACCTAAACAGAATCCAAGAATAGATCTATAGCAGCTGAAGTTCATTGCTTTCCTCTAGGGCAAGAGCTATCTCAGGATCTTGAGTTTAGGGTAATTTTAGGGGGCCTTCTGAACTTCAAATTGTATTGCCTCCTATGTAATTATTGACAGGGATGATGTCTTTCAAATTAAATTAAAGATAAAAGGTTTTAACATGAGAACAGACATATAACTCAGTGGAATAAGACTGAGAGTCCACAAACAGTTACATTTATGGGCAGTTGGTTTTCTAGCATGCCGGGACAATAGAGTGGGAAACGAATAGTCTTTCTGACAAGTGGTGGTGGAAAAACTGGATATTCACATGCAAAAGAGTGAAGCTGGACCCCTATCTGAAACCATTCACAAAAATTAACTCAAAATGAATCACAGATCTAAATGTAACACATGTGCCTGTGTGCTAAGTCACTTCAGTTGTGTCCGACTTTTTGTGACCCTATAGACTGCAGCCCATCAGGCTACTCTGTTCATGGGGATTCTCCAGGCAGGAATACTGGAGTAGGTTGCCGTGCCCTCCTCCAGAGGAATCTTCCCGGCCCAGGGATCGAACTCTTGTCTCTTAGGACTCCTGCACTGGCAGCTTGGTTCTTTCCAAAGAAATCCCAGGGCTGATCTCCTTCAGAAAGGACTGGTTGGAACTTCTTGCAGTCCAAGGGACTCTCAAGAGTCTTCTCCAACACCACAGTTCAAAAGCATCAATTCTTCAGCGCTCAGTTTTCTTCACAGTCCAACTCTCACATCCATACCACTGGAAAAACCATAGCCTTGACTAGACGGACCTCAGTCAGCAACGTAATGTCTCTGCTTTTGAATATGCTATCTAGGTGGGTCATAACTTTTCTTCCAAAGAGTAAATGTCTTTTAATTTCATGGCTGCAGTCACCATCTGCAGTGATTTTGGAGCCCCCAAAAATAAAATCTGACACTGTTTCCACTGTTCCGCCATCTATTTGCCATGAAGTGATGGGACCGGATTCCATGATCTTCGTTTTCTGAATGTTGAGCTTTAGGCCAACTTTTTCACTCTCCACTTTCACTTTTATCAAGTGGCTTTTTAGCTCCTTTTCACCTTCTGCCATAAGGGTGGTGTCATCTGCATATCTGAGGTTATTGATATTTCTCCCAGCAATCTTGATTCCAGCTTGTGTTTCTTCCAGTCCAGCGTTTCTCATGATGTACTCTGCATATAAGTGAAATAAGCAGGGTGACAATATACAGCCTTGACGTACTCCTTTTCCTATTTGGGACCAGTCTGTTGTTCCATGTCCAGTTCTAACTGTTGCTTCCTGACCTGCATACAGATTTCTCAAGAGACAGATTAGGTGGTCTGGTATTCCCATCTCTTTCAGAATTTTCCACACAGTTTATTGTGATCCACACAGTCAAAGGCGTTGGCATAGTCGATAAAGCAGAAATAGATGTTTTCTGGAACTCTCTTGCTTTTTCCACGATCCAGCGGATGTTGGCAATTTGATCTCTGGTTCTTCTGCCTTTTCTAAAACTGGCTTGAACATCAGGGAGTTCACGGTTCACGTATTGCTGAAGCCTGGCCTGGAGAATTTTGAGCATTACTTTACTAGCATGTGAGATGAGTGCAATTGTGTGGTAGTTTACATATGTCCACACAAAAACTTGTATGTGAATGTTTAAAGCAATGTTATTCATAATATCCAAAAAGTGAAAACAACTCAAATGATCAACTAATGAATGGATTAAAAAATGTAGTATATCCATGCAGTGGAATATTATTCACCCATGTAAAAGGAATGAAGTAGTTGTACATGCCTCAACCTGAGTGAGTCCTGAAAACATTAAGCTAAATAAAAGGAACCAGTCACAAAAGACCATGTATTGTATAATTCCATTTATGTGAAATGTCCAGGGTAGGCAAATCTATGTAGAAAGAAACTAGATTAGTGATTGCCTAGGACTGCCTAGTGATTGCCTAGGGTCAGAAGTACTGGGGGGTTGGGGAAATGATAGCTAAAGGGTATGGGGCTTTCTTCCAGGGGAAGAAAAAGTTTTAAATTTAGATTGCTATGATTGTTGCACAGCCCTGTGAACTTACTAAAAGCCATGGAATTGTGTACAAGAGTAATTGTGTGTTGTGTGAGTTATAGATAAAACATAATGCTCCCTTGAGCACCTTAACTCACAGCTAGGTAAAAAATCCAAACACATCCACCAAGAAATTGAAGGGATTTCCTGGTGGTCCAGTGGTTAGGAATACACCTGTTAATGCAGGGGACATGGGTTTAATCCCTTTCCAGGAAGATCCCACATGCCATAGGACAATTAAGCCCATGAGCTATAAGCACTGAAGCCCAAGTACCTAGAGCCTGTGCTCTGTAGTGAGAAGCCACAGTAAGGGGAGTCTAATGCACTGCAGCTAAAGAGTAGCCCCCCCCCCCCTGCTTGCCACAACTAGAGAAAGCCCGCAGGCAGCAACGAAGACTCAGCACAGCCAAAAATAAACACATAAATTAAAAAAAATGAAATTCAAAGCACTGCAGGGTCCAGGAAGGCAGAAAAAGCCCCCGTGCCCAGTATTTTTTTAAGTTAATTTATTTTGATTGGAGGATAATTACAATATTGTGATGGTTGTTGCTATAGATCAACATGAATCAGCCACAGATTTACATGGGTTCCCCCACCTCATGAAGCCCCCTCCAACCTCCCTTCCTTCCCCATTCTAGGTTGTCCCAGAGCACTGGATTTGGGTGCTCTGCCTCATGCATTGAACTGGTACGGGTCATCTGTTTTCCATATGGTAATATACATGTTTCAATGCTATTCTCTCAGATCATCGCACCCTCGCTTTCTCCACTGAGTCCGAAAATCTGTTCTTTATATGAGTGTCCCCTCTGGTGCCCTGCATGTAGGACCATCAGTACCATCTTTCTAAATTCCATATATATATATGCATTAATATACAGTATTTGTCTTTCTTTTTCTGACTTACTCCACTCTGTGTAATAGGCTCCAGCTTCATCCACCTCATTAGAACTGAATCAGATGCATTCCTTTTTATAGCTGAGTAATATCCCATTGTGTGTATGTACCATAACTTCTTTATCCATTCATCTGCCAACTGACATCTAGGTTGCTCCCATGTCCTGGCTATTGTAAACAGTGCTGCAATGAACACTGGGGTACACGCGTCTCTTTCAGTTCTGGTTTCCTTATAGTGTATGCCCAGCAGTGGGGTTGTTGGGTTGTATGGAAGTTCTGTTCCCAGTTTTTTAAGAACTCTCCACACTGTTCTCCGTCGAGGCTGAACCAGTTTACATTTCCACCAACAGTGTGAGAGGGTTCCCTTTTCTCTGTACCCTCTCCAGCGTTTATTGTTTGTAGACATTTTGATAATGACCATTTTGACTGGCATGAGGTGATACCTCACTGTGGTTTTGATTTGCTTTTCTCTAATAATGCATGACGTTGAGCATCGTTTCATGTGTTTATTTAGCTATCTGTATGTCTTCTTTGGGGAAATGTCTGTGTAGGTCTTTTGCCCACTTTTTGACTGGGTTGTTCATTTTTCTGGTATTGAGCTGCATGAGCTGCTTGTATGTTTTGGAGGTTAATTCCTTGTCAGTTGTTTCATTTGCTGTTATTTTCTCCTATTCTGAGGGCTGTCTTTTCACCTTGCTTATAGTTTCCTTCATAGTTGTGCCCAGAATTGAAGGGAATTTTTCAGAGGTGATTTTTAAACTGAGATACTATGGACAAGTAGGACAATGAAAGAAGAACAGTATATATAAAGGCACAAAATCACTGGAGTGCTCAGGGTATTTGGGGAATTGTAAATTCATTTGGCAATAGGGTGCATTTCTAGGAGAATGGTGAGAAATTAGTAAGAATGACAAAGAAAGCTAGGCTGAAGGAAACTTTATGGCATTTTAAGAAATCACAACATTATTTTACAGGCAAAGGAAAGGCAGGCAAAAGAGACAGTAACTCTGCAAACAGTGCTGGAGGAGCTGAGCAAGGAGAGGTTGGGGGATGGAAACCAGTTCAGAGGCTCTTACCCAAAACGATAAGGGTGGTAACACCAGGAAGGTTAGCTGGACTGTGCTCAAGAAGCATTCTTGAGATAGATTGCCAGAATATGTAGAGTGGGTTTATTCAGATGAGAGTGATGGAGGATTCTGAGCTGATGCTGGAGAGTCTAATGGTAAAGGCAAAATGGCTGGAGACACAATTCTCTGTAATACAAACGTGAGTGAAAGCAGGTTTGGCAGGAGGAAAAGTGTTCGATTTTGAACATGTTATGTACGCTTCAGGTGCCTACAGGACATCCGGGTGGAGTGTCCAGACGGTTGGAAATATGTGTCCAGAGCTCGGGAGAGCTATCTGGGCTAAGACACAGATTAGGGCATCTTTAAGTCTGTAGGTGGATGAATTGTCCAAGGGAAGTATATAGTGTCAAAGCGAGAGGGGCCTTAGCGTGGGGCCCATTTAAGATGCAGGCAGAGGAGAAGAGCTGGCAAGAGAGGCAGAGGAGGAAGAAGATGAGACAGGAGGGACGAGTGGTGTGAAAACCTGAAGGAGGGTTTGGAGCCAGCCCTGGGGAAAGCAAAGAGGAAGAAAGGAAGGAGACTGAGGGATTTTCCTGGTGGTCCAGTGGTTAAGACTCCACACTCCCAATGGAGGTGGCCTGGGTCCAATCTCTGGTCAGGGAACTAGATCCCACATGCTGCAACTAAGACCCAGTACAACCAAATTATAAACAGAGAGAGAGAAAGGAGGCTGAGAACATACCAAAAAATGGGTACTGAATTGATCAAGACAGGGGAGACTGGGAGCAGAAGGGGATTAGCACCAGCGGAGGTGAGTAATTGCAGCTATGGATCAAACGGTAACCAAAGCCAAGTGAGGAAGTCAGTCGGAGCACACTTGCTGTCTCTATGATCTTGCCTAGAGTTGGTCTTCTTTAAGTCATGTTTTGAATTTTTGGCTATGTTATACAGATCTTCAATGATAAGCAAGCAGTCACTTTCTTTAAATTGTTTGAGAATGCTGTCAGCCAAAAATGCCTTTGAAAGTTTACAGAACCTCTCCTGCTTGAAGTTCATTTTGTTAGAATAAGAATAATAACATAGACATTGAAATACGGTAAAGAATCATTTTTTTGTTGTTAACATTCAGCTAATTGTTTCTCCACTCCTTTTTCTGCTGTCTCCTTGCAAATCCCTCTGCACTTGGGGACCTGGCTTGTATAACCTTTAATTATGCACAGCTTGGAGACAGATGCCACCCATGGAGGTATTTTGTCTCATGTAGCCACTCACGTGGGAATGAACTCCACCAGATGAGATATGCCAACACTGCTTCATGTGCTTCCTGAAGATCAGCGTGACCAATTTGCTTAAGGTTTATTTCCAGAAGACTAACCTATGATGGTATTAATATAGCACCATTTAAAAAATGTGTCTCCTTGTGGCCTAAGCTAGACTTAAACACAGATTTGCTGGGTGACCTTGGCCAAGTCATTGCAACTTTCTATTCTCAATCTCGTCACCTATATAATCAAGTAGCTAAATAAGAACTAGTGCCTCTTTAGTTTACTTGATGACCAGCATCTCCTGCGGTTCTTATTAATTATATAAATTCGAGGCCCTACCCCATGTGGCGCTAGTGGTAAAAAACCCACCTGCCAATGCAGGAGACATGAGACATGGGTTCAGTCCCTGGGTTGGGAAGATCCCCTGGAGGAGGGCATGGCAACCCACTCCAGTCTTCTTGCCTGGAGAATCCCATGGACAGGGGAACCTGGTGGGTTACAGTCCATAGGGTCGCACAGAGTTGGACACGACTGAAGCAACTTAGCATGCACACATGCACCCCAGACCCACTGGATCAGAGCCTCCGGAGGAGGAGCTAGGGATGCTGTGGGTCTAACAGGTGCTCCCAGGCCTCTGATTCCATCTTTCTATGGTGCTGGTTTATATTAGGGCGGAAGCCCGGGTGAGCTGGAAATCCCCCTTTTGGCCCCAGCTTGAGAGTCACTTGTGAAAGGTTTGCTGGCTGTGGTGGGTAGAAACGTGGTAGCCTTTTATATGCAGGACATTTGTATGTATATAGGGCACCTCAGCCTAAGAAAGAAGCAGCAAAACAGTGGCTCCTTCACTTCTATGTTCCCTTCCTCTGCGAACCCCAGAAATGCCCCTTTAGGGAAATGGGCCCTGGGGCACAGCGGGAGAGGCTTCTGAAGGAATGAGCAATGTTTTCTAAATGATGGTGTTGTCCTTTGAAAACACAGTGATGTCATTCAGTATTCTTCTTCCAAAGAGAGAGACTGTTCTTTCGGTATTTCAGCTCGTTTAGAATGGTGTCACTCATTAGGGTCTCCCAAAGCCGCCATTCAGAATAGCATCTTTAAGTGCCCACTTAAGTGCCATGAAGCCATTACAACAGGCATCGTTTCCACTCTGTCTAAGCTTTCCGTCAGGGTGCACAAACACATCAAAGGGCAGACAAACAGAGCTGCGTGACACTGGGAAAAACATACACAGAGACCCTATCCAGCAAATAAACATAATTTGAAATACTGACATTCTGAAAAGGGATTAGTACTTGTTCTTCTGTTCTCTGTTAAGATGGTTGGAGCCAGTCCAGGGGTGCAGGATTCACTCCCCCAGGCGAACAGAGATCGGATTCTTTCCTCCCTATCTATCCACCCTCTCTCCAAATTTGGAGTTTTTAATTTATTCATCAACATTCATTAAATTTTTTCCCATTTGCTAATTGTTACACACTGGGGATACAAAATACAAGACATCTTGCTGCATGTTGGCGGCTTGGTAATGACAAAACTTAGGAAAATATAAGAAGACCTTTTTACTATGCAGAAAAATGCAGACCGTCCTTTCTTAGGAATTTAAGAGAGCCAAACTCCAAATAAGCATGTAAATGTTTAGATCACTTTTTAAAATCAACTTGGCTTCCAAGCTTTACCCAGGATTAGTTAAAAGCCCAAGCTAGCTTATTCCATGGGAATTGCTGTAATGGTCTTATTGTAGAGTAATTGGATTTTTTTTTTTTCTTTTTGGGTCAGATGAGTTGATCTCATTTTGACTGGAAGGTGTTTTTTCCTTCTCTATTTGCAGGAAGCAGCAGGCCTTAAGTAGATCAGCACTGTGGCTTGTATACATATGGGCAGCTGAATTTTTTTTAAGGTATTTTTAAATATGAAAGATTCTGGATGCAATTCTGTCAGCAGAGTCGAGTACAAACCTTCTTTTAGTCTATGTTCAACTTTTCCGATTTTAGAGGTCATCTTCAGAAACAGCTGAGTTTCCTATATGTTGGCCCCTCTGAAGATCTATTATGAAAATCGTTAATGAGTAGGCGCAGAGAAAGTGAACTTGGAATCCTCAAAACATCGTCCAGGGATTTCATGACTACCTCAAACTGACATCTTTGTACCATCTAATTGTGCTCACAGCAAGAAACTGCCTACTGAGATTGGATGTATTTGGTCAAGGGCATGATACAAATTTTTCCATATGTTGACTAAAGCTTTATGGGCCTATGGTTTGATTTTCTGAAATGTAATTCGGTTTTACTTGCTGCCTTACTTCTGTGTTTCCCACCCAGAAAGCAATAAATTAGATTATACCCCGGCCTTCTCCAAAAAGTCTTCCCTAACCCTTCCAAGCTGGTTGAAAGTGAAAAGTGAAAGTGTTAGTTGCGCAGTCATGTCTGACTTTGCAACCCCGTGGGCTGTAATCTACAGGCTCCTCCACTCATGGGATTTCCCAGGCAAGAATGCTAGAGTGGGTTGCCATTTCCTTCTCCAAGCTGGTTAGGATACCTCTTCTCAAGCTTCCAAAATAATACCCTCTGCATTTCACTATTACTGATTTTTTTCTTACTGTTTCATACCATCATTATCTTTATTTATCTGACTCTACTACTATATTGTTAGTTTCTTGAGGATAACAATATTATATTGTTTATTTCTTCCTTGCTTGGCACATGGCAGATATTTAACAAATGCTTTTTTTTTTGCCTTTTTTTTTTTTTTAAGAAATTGAAGGATAATTGCTTTACAATGTTGTGTTGGTTTCTGCTGCACAGCAAGATGAATCAGTCATATATATATATCATCTCCCTCTTGAGCACTGCCGCCCTCCCATCCCACCTCTCTAGGTTGTCACAGAACGCCAGATGGGACTCCCTGTGTTATAAAGCAGCTTCGCACAAGTTATCTATCTTACACATGGTAATGTATATACTTCAATGCTACTTTCTCAATTCATCCTTTCCTTTCCTTTCCTTGGTTAAATGTATGAACATCAGTCAGTTCAGTTTAGTCGCTCAGTCATGTCTGACTCTGTGACCCCATGGACTGCAGCATACCAGGCCTCCCTGACCATCACCAGCTCCCGGAGTTTACCCAAATTCATATCCATTGAGCTGGTGATGCCATCCAACCATCTCATCCTCTGTTGTCCCCTTCTCCTCTCACGTTCAGTCTTTCCCAGCATCAGAGTCTTTTCAAATGAGTCAGTTCTTCGCATCAGGTGGCCAAAGTATGGGAGTTTGAGCTTTAGCATCAGTCCTTCCAGTGAATATTCAGGACTAATTTCCTTTAGGTGGACTGGTTTGATCTTCTTGCAGTCCAAGGGACTCTCAAGAGTCTTCTCCAACACCACAGTTTAATAGAATCAGTTCTTTGGTTCTCAGCTTTCTTTATAGTCCAACTCTCACATCCACACATGACTACTGGAAAAACTACAGCTTTGACTAGACAGACCTTTATTGGTAAAGTAATGTCTCTGCTTTTTAATATGCTGTCTATGTTGGTCATAACTTGTCTTCCAAGGAGCAAGCGTATTATAATTTCATAGCTGCAGTCACCATCTGCAGTGATTTTAGAGCCCCCAAAATAAAGTCTGTCACTGTTTCCCCATCTATTTGACATGAAGTGATGGGACCAAGATGTCATGATCTTCGTTTTCTGAATGTTGAGCTTTAAGCCAACTTTTTCACTCTCCTCTTTCGCTTTCATCAAGAGGCTCTTTTGTTCTTCTTCACGATAAGGGTGGTGCCATCTGTATGTCTGAGGTTATTGACATTTCTCCTGGCAATCTTGATTCCAGCTTGTGCTTCATCCAGTTCAGCATTTCTCATGATGTACTCTGCATATAAGCTAAATAAGCAGGGTTACACATATAGCCTTGATGTACTCCTTTCCCTACTTGGAACCAGTCTATTGTTCCATGTCCACTTCTAGCTGTTGCTTCCTGACCTGCATACAGATTTCTCAAGAGGCAGGTCAGGTGGTCTCAGGGGTCTTGTGAGGTATCAGGTCAGGTACCCTATACCCAAGGGCAGAGAAGCCCTAGCAAGATAATAGGCACTGGAGCGGCGGCTGCATGACACTGGAGATACCTCACATCCAGGGGCAAAGGAGAAGCCCCAGCAAGATGGTAGGAGGGGCGAAATCATGTTTAGAATCAAACCCCATACCCTCCAGAGATGCTCAGAGGCCTCAAACAAACCTTGTGCGCATCAGGACCCAGAGACCCCACAGAGACTGAGACAGAACTGTGTTTGAGTGTCTCCTAAGGAAGTATGGGTCTGCAGTGGACTGCTGCAGGGACAGGGGCTCTGGGTGCAGCAGACTTGGGTTTGGCATAAGCCCTCATGGAGGAGGTTGCCATTAACCCCACCATAGAGCTGCATGAGCATATGTATGTATAAATCAGCTCTGCAAGAACAAATACATCATTGGGCACAGAGAAATTCAGTGGTTCTGCTGTGGGGCTAAAAGTCCCCTCCTCTGAGTGTAACCAGTTATCACCTGTGGGTGTTAAAAGTGACTTAGATCACATTGCATGTGGTGCTCAGTTTGGAAAACCAGATATACCAGCTAAGTTGGGTGTAAAGTGAGATTCTGTATCATGAACACTATTTTGGGGAGATGAGTTCTGGAGGCAGTAGAGTCGAGGGAGGATAGGTTAGGACACAGAGCCAAATAGAGGAGTATTAGGCAGAAGAGAGGGGAGATTAAGCCTTTGACCCACTGGGGTTGAGACCTGGAGTTAAGAGAGTGGGGCTGAGGCCTGGTGAAGCCATATGGGGGAATAAGGGAGAGGGAAGGGAGTCTGGGAGGTAGGGAGCCTTCTGAATTGGAGACTTGATTCCCAGGCATTTGTCAGATCATGAGAAAAGAAGTGATTGTGTTAGGCCCTTGAGACCTGGTCTAGAAGCACTTGTGCTGGTGTTGGTAGGGGCATCACGGGTGTGACCAGGTGCTCCTGAGCACCGGCCCCTCTGCAGCTCTTTCAGCCAGAAGTGCATGCCATCCCAGGTCAACTTTCTTTTAACTGTGTCGGGTCTTAGTTGCAGCATGTGAGATCTAATTCCTTGACCAGGAATCGAACCCAGGCCCCCTGCATTGGGAGCACAGAGTCCTAACCACTGGACCGCCAAGGAAGTTCCTTCCCTGTCAACATTTTAGCATAGCAATTTCAACCCACTGAACTCAATGAGAAAGGAATTTTTAAATCCTGAAATTCAGAGTCTTCAGGCCATTATTAAGGATTTAATTCCTTGCTTTATTTACATTCTAGTGCTAAAATCTGGCAAACTTTTTCTTTTTTGCCACAGGATGAGGAATACTTGTATTAAGAAAAGAATCTACAGACAGACAGACACACACACACCCCTATATAGTCCTTGCTATCTAGCTGCTTACAATTGAAACAAAGGTTCCGACACTGAAAAGGAACCTGATATGCAAAGAGCAGATATTTGACCCTGAACAAATTTTGCATATTCTACGGTCAAGTTAGAACAAGGAAAAGAAGAATGAGGATTACTTCTCTGAAAATAATTTCCTAGGGAGACCCATGGAAATGGCAGGGATTTTATTCAAAAAGCGAATAAGCAGGACAAGTTAAAGCAGAGGAGTAGACCTCTATGGGGCCTGCCTGAGCTTGGCTAAGGTATCATTTAACACAGATCAGTGTATGTTTTCCTATCACACAGTATGTAGTTGTCTTTGCTAGGTGATTGTCTGCATGTCTATTTTAGATTAAAAAAAAAAGATTGGGAGCTTCCCTTGGCTGTGACTGTAGTCTGTTCAAGATGCTGAATGGGATTATGGAAGGAGGTCTGATCTTATCCGGAGTGGCTGCTTGTCCTCCTGATGGGTCGTTCACAGACCCTGGTGACCTCAAATCATTCCTTGAGGTCTTGGATCTTGAGTCATTCCTACCACTTTTACTAATAAATAACTGATCCTTTGTGTCTTTCCGGGCATCAAGTGATCCATCCTGTTCTCTGTTCCACTTATTAAATGCTACTCAGAAACCACACTGGGTTTGCTGCAGAGTGCTTTGGCTATGATGCAAAGAAAACGGTCTTATTTCCTTACATTTTTAATGCCAAAGCATGGGTTGGTGAAAAGAAGATTATGCCAAACCAATGTTATTTCCTTTTGTGCTTCAGGGGCAGGATACATGGTGGTGGGTGGTGGAGAGTGGACGGTGGGGTAGAGAGAAGGAGCCCATGTGAATATGAATAAAGCAGCTGATTCTATTTCACATGATTTGCTAAGTCAGATGCTGAGATACTATTAGCCTACTAAAAATTCCTTAACAGTCAGTGATTATCAGTGGCTCCTTATTAACTCAATGACATTCTCTGGGGCTAGTTCTTTATCAGTAATTTAGATGAAGATACTGAAAGTATTCACTAAATTTGAAGAGGGCACCCATTTGCAGGGAAGAGATGCTATCAACTTGAATATTAGAAATAGAATGTAACATGACTGAAGAATCAGAAAATGTGTCTATTAAAACTAAAATTTGCTTTCAGTCTCAGCAGAGATGAATGCATGTTATAATCTTGAGGAGTCAGAAATACAGACTCAAAGAGGCTTAAGTCTAACGAGTCACAAACTGAGTAGAAAGCGTTTCCATGCCAGTGTTAGTTGTTCAGTTGTGTCCGACTCTTTGCAACCCCATGGACTGTAGCCCACCAGGCTCCTCTGTCCATGGGATTTCCCAGGCGAGAATACTGGAGTGGCTTGCCATTTCCTTCTCCAGGGGATCTTCTTGACCCAGGGATCCAACGTGAGTCTCCTGCATTGCAAATGGATTCTTTACCGTTTGAGCCACCAAGAGCAGACCACACACTACATGAGTTAGCAGTGTAGTAATATAATTAAAATGATTTATTGTGATTCAAAGATAAATTAAAGGGAGTATGCCATACAAGACAAGAAATCATCTCTCCATGGTGTTTAACAGCATTACATTTGGTGTTCATTTTTTATGATCCCATTTGTGAAAGAGCAAATACTTTGGCGAAATATAATAACAATGATCATAGGAATGACAAATAGAAGAAATAGAGAGGTAATGACTCTTCACACTTGAGATGCTGATAAGGCCCTGCCTTCAGTGTCTATTACGTGAGATAGGATCATTGGATCTTAAATATTGTTTGGGGGTCTTTTCTGCAGGGTCAGTTTTTGACTTTGGAACTCAGTATTACTAAATAATGAAAAAATAGGTAACTGGTGGGCTAAAATTAGCCACTAATTATTTGCAAAGCACTCCTCCATCAGGCTCTCCTCGTGTTTGTCCTACTTTTCTTTGTCCCTAGCTATAGAGACCATTTATCTTTTTTAAACAACTGCAGAAGCACAGCAGCACTTTCTTGGCCTGAAACCCAGGCTTCTTTTGTATTAGTTCTAGCCAATTACTGCTCTTCACTAAAAATGATAAACCAAAAGTAAGGGAGGGAGCAAACCTGAGGTTCTAAATCAGTGTATCAGGCAGTTAGGTCCTCTCAGAATTACTGAGCTTGGGAGCAAACTGTGGGGCAGAAGAGCTGGTCTCGGTGAGGGGTGCCTCTTCTGGCCTCCACAGCACCCTGTGCTTCCTTCTATGACATCATTTAGTATACTGTCATGTTGTGCTTTTCTTTTCTTCCTTGTTTAATAAAATATTTATTTATTTACTTATTGGCTGTGTCTAGTCTTAGTTGCCGCACGCGGAATTGAGTTCTGTGACCAGGGATCGAACCCAGGCCCCCGTGCACTGGGAGCACAGAGACTTAGCCACTGGACCACTAGGGAAGCCCCTGTGCTTTTCTGCTTCTAATTTTATACTTTAGATCAGTGCTTCTCAAACTTAAATGTGCATTCAAATCACCTGGGAATCTTGTTAAAATCCAGATTCTGGTTCAGTAGGTTTGGGGTGGGGCTGGAGAATCTATGTTTCTGTTATCCTCCTAGAAGTCCACGCTGCTAGCCCCATGGAATGCACTTTCATTACAAGGTCAACCCCTTGAGAGCTGGGAAAACTCTCTTCTTGATCTTTAAAAGGAAAATAACCAAAACCTTTCTGTTGAAGAATCACATGCATACAGAAATATGCACGAAGCATCGGAGTTCAGTGTATTTCCAAAAAGTGAACACGCCTGTATAAACCAGTCCCCAGATCAAAAATTAAAACACTGCCAGCACCCCAGAGGCCCACGTTGTGCTCCGTCCAGTTACCACTTTATCCTTAAGGTAAATAGAATCTGCCGTCTTTCATTGTCACTCTTCACTGCAACACTCCAATGAATACATTTGTCTGTGTCCCTTTACTCACAAATGCATGTTTTTCTCTAGGGTTGTACGTGGACCCACTCTGATTTTCACAGAAGGAGGATACTCCACAGAAACATGAGTGCCTTGCGTCTGTATTAGGACTGTATGACTTGGTCTCTGGATGGCTTTTATCTAGGAAGTCAAGGACTTATGAATGATTGATAAATGCTGCTAATAGCTTAAAGTTGTTTTGCATTCTTTCGAACTAAAACAGACTGTGACCAGCGCCTCTCCATTGCCTGAGGTTTGTTTGTTCTTTACATGAAGTCTCAATTGAGAAACTATGACCCAATAATTTGTCAAAAAGAAACAGGTCTAGAGTTTTGAAGAAATTGATGATCTACTAGTTTAAAGCATGAGTATTTTCTGAAAATGGAATGGACAAACCTCTGTCTACATTCTGACGGAAAATACGCCTACTGTTCACAGGGATAATAGTTTGGCAAGGACTGGCATTCACAAATCAAGGCAGCATCTAAATAATTTTGATGACAGAACTCTTCTGGGGCTTTTCCAATTGAATAGATGATCAGCCATTATGATGGAGTTATAATGTAGGTCTCTATAATCTACAAAATATGTACCCACAGTTGTCGAATTGCACAGCTGAATAAAGCAAGTTGTCTGGTTAAAAATGATTTATGCTTTGATAATTCCATTTACAAAAGAGTTACAATGGACTCAGTGTCCCAAATCTAATTTCACCATTATGTAACTGTAGATATAAAAATCTTCACTGGATTCTGTTATTGTCTAGTTCTTTGAGGTAATAATCATAAAACAATATTAATTTAATGTGTCTACAGTTGATTTTTGCACAGGATATTATTTATTACAGGATATTATTTGTCAGGCTGCTTTTGAGAAATTCAGTTCTTTTTAATATGATTGCTGATGTGTTTTCGTCAGTCTCTAATCATGATTGAATAAGAGATGGATGATACTTTCTTTTTTATTTCAGGCAATTTCCCTGGAGATTATATGCTGTGCTTAGTCGCTCAGTCATGCCTGACTCTCTGCAATCCCATGGATGGTAGCTCACCAGACTTCTCTGTCCATGCGGATTCTCCAGTCAAGAATACTGGAGTGGGTTGCCATGCCCTCTTCTAGGGGATCTTCCCAATCCAGAGATCAAACCCAGGTTTCCAGCATTGCAGGCGGATTCTTTACAGTCTGAGCTATCAGGGAAGCCCAAGAATACTGGAGTGGGTAGCCTTCTCCAGGGGATCCCTTCTCCAGGGAATCTTCCCAACCCAGGAATCGAACCGGGATCTCCTCCAATGCAGGCAGATTCTTTACCAGCTGAGCCACTAGGGAAGCCTGGTGGCTAAGTAACCCAATGTAAATTCTCTGAACAAATACATTTGGCAGAATCGTTACAAACTTTGATGTCCAAATGCTTCTAAATTAAGATGGTAGCTGGTAGCTGTTTAAAAAGTCACAATTCAGAAGACTAGCATTTGTTTCCAAACATCTAAGGGATTAGCTTGCAGATTAGTAGGATGATACATGAGTATATTAAGGCCTACTAATTTAGTGTTGTCAGGTCATGTGCACGTGGTCACTTAGAGAAGATGTTTCTTTTGCTAACTGTAACCAGAGTTCATTGACTCATTTAAAAAGATCTTCCAGGACTATCCCTGGTAACTCGGTGGTAAAAAATCCAGCTGCCAACGCAGGAGACACGGGTTTGATCCCTGGTCCGGTAGGATCCCACATGCTGTGGAGCAACTAAACCTATGAACCACAACTACTGAAGCCCTTGCTCTAGAATCTGTGCTCTGCAACAAGAGAAGCCACGGCAATGAGAAACCTTTACATCACAACTAGAGATGAAGCCCGAGCAGCAGAGAAGACCCATCACAGCCAAAAATAAATAAATAACGAAAAGAACCTCCAAGTACATGGTATATATCACATGCTATGACAGGCACTGAAGATAAAGAGATGAGTGTGAGTAGATCCTGTTCTGGTGTGGCCACTGTCTACCTGGGGAGATAGGCAAATAAGCAAACATTGGCAATTACGGTGAGAATTTTTAAGATGTTGTTTCACATTTGTGGTAACAGTGATTAACCCAGAATCTAGCCTAGTACATGCCCAAATGAAGAAGGCATATTCTCTAATACATGAATGTTCTAAAAAGGGGTGTGTGTGTGTTAGTTGCTCAGTCGTGTCCGACTCTTTGCGACCCCATGGACCATAGCCTGCCAGGCTCCTCTGTCCGTGGAATTCTCCAGGCGAGAATACTGGAGTGGGTAACTATCGCCTTTTCCAGGGGATCTTCCCAACCCAGGGCTCAAACCTCAGTCTCTTGCATTGCAGGTAGATTCTTTACCAGCTGAGCCACCAGGGAAGCTAAGAAGGTAGAATGATGAATCAAAAGGAATATTTATCAACTCAGTCTGGGGTGGGGTGGGAAAGCCAGAATCAGGAAAGTTTTCGCAGAAGAGAAAATATATATTGCTGATGTGGTCAGCTGAATAACATCTCCCCCAAAGATCTCCATGTCCTCATCTCCAGTACATGTGCCTATGTAAGCAATGGAAGGGACTTTGCAGATGTTGAACATTAAAACCTTAGAAGTTAAAGATCTTGAGATGAGGGCAGAGGAGGGATTGTCCAGCTGGGCTCAATATAATTAGGGGTCCTTATGAGAGAGAGGCAGGAGGATCAGGGTCAGAAGAGGGAGAGAGAAGAGAGGCAGAGGTTGGAGTGATGCAGTTGTGAGAAAGGAGCCATGGGCAAGGGAGGCAGGCAGCCCCTGGAGGCTGGAAAGAGGGCGGAAGGCTCTGCTCTTGAACCCCAGAGAGAATCCACCCTGCTAACTCTTTGGCTCAAGGTTTATAAGACTGATTTTAGACTGCTGCACTGCTAAGTCGCTTCAGTCGTGTCCGACTGTGAGATCCCATAGACCACAGCCCACCAGGCTCCCCAGTCCCTGGGATTCTCCAGGCAAGAACACTGGAGTGGGTTGCCATTTCCTTCTCCAATGCATGAAAGTGAAAAGTCAAAGTGAAGTCGCTCAGTGGTGTCCAACTCCTAGCGACTCCATGGACTGCAGCCTTCCAGGCTCCTCCGTCCATGGGATTTTCCAGGCAAGAGTACTGGAGTGGGGTGCCATTGCCCAACCTCTAAACCTGTAGGACAATAAATTTGCATTTTTTAAAGCCACTAAGTTTGCAGTAGTTTGCAAATGGCACCAATAGGAAACTAATGTATTGGTTCACTGCCTGCTCTCTTCCAAGTTCTCAGACCTCTTTGTTCAGTGATTTCTTTCAGTGATTTCTATCCTACTTGTCACTCACTCACTTGGTGATAGCCTAGTTTTAATGTTACCAATAATTTCAAGCCTTCTATAACTTTCACTTTCAAAGATCTCACTTTGACCATCACTTCCTATGTTTCCAGCGCTCTCTCAACTGCCCTGATTCCAGTAATCCTTCAATCCCACTGGATCCTCCAATCTACTGATCCTACCATCTGTTCACTGTCCTTCACCCACTGATGTCCTGGTTTCCCTCCTAACCCGATTTAGATTTCTTGGGCAGTCATTGTAAACATTCCCTTGCCCACACTCTAGCCTCCCTCGCCTCTCTCTCATTTTGATATACTTGCTTGCCAAAATTCCACCCCTGCTCATAGCCAGCTTTCTGCCTACTCCTTGCCTGCACTTGGACAGCTGAAGAAAAACACATAACCATGCTGTTGGTTCTAAATTAAACAATCACTAATCTCCAGTAGCCCTCGTGCTGCCCAGCCATCCTATCACACTTTCAGAGTCCACTCATACCTTCCCCTGCCTTCCCACTCAGCACCTTGTCCTCCCACCCCTCTTGCCCACCTTCCTGCATCCCTACCACTACACACTGCTACTCTTGTGATTCTAGATGAATTCCCTGTGCTCCTGTTTCGGGCCAATTTCTCATTCATCTGCTAGTTCCCATCTCTTTCTGAGGCTCTTCAGTTAAGAAAACACTGCTCCTGATACAGCTTCCCTCATCTCCAATGTCGTTATCTTTCCCCTCCATTTTTGGATCAGCCCCATGTTATAGCCAAACTCCTTGTAAGACTTGCCTATCATTGCTATCACTATTTTCCTCCTCCAATTCTCTCTCCCTCTTTTTTTAAAAAAAATTATTTTTAAGGGTGTATGTATTTATGTATTTGGCGGTACCAGGTCTTACTTGTGGCATGCAGGACCTTTGGCTGCCTGTGAACTCATAGTTGCAGTGTGTGGGACCTAGTTCCCCAACCAGGGATGGAACCTGGGCCCCCTAGATTGGGAGCTCAGAGGCTTCACCACAGGACCACCAGGGAAGTCCGACTTCCATTCTCTCTTTAACCTACTCCCATCAAGCTGTCTTTCCCACCATCTTACAGAAATAGGTCTTTGTTTTCTTTTAATGTTTATTTATTTTGCCTTAGCTCCGGCACTCGGGATCTTCATGGTGTCATGCGGGGTCTTTTGTTGGAGTGCGCAGGCGTCTCTCTAGTTGCAGCTTGTAGGCTTAGTTGCTCTGGGGCACATGGGATCTTAGTTTCCCCACCAGGGATGGAACCCACATGCCCTGCATTGGAAGGCGGGTTCTGAACCACCAGGGAAGTCCCCAAAATGGCTCTTATTGAAGAGTCATTAATTCGAGGGTGCTAAGCCCAATGGTCAGGCCTCATCTAACTTCACATTTCAGAGACATTTGACATGAATGATCACGTCTTCATTCCTGAAACACTTTTTTTCCCCACTTAGCTTCTGGGTCATTCTTTCTTGGTGCTCTCCTCCCAAGCTGATGACTCCTTTTCCACTTTTCTTCTCAATCTCTAAACACTTAGAGACCCCAAAGCTCAGTTCTTAGAACTCTCTTCTGTGTCTATACCCACTCCAAAGGGGTCTCATCCAGAGCCGCGGCTTTATGTAGGTGACTGCGCCCACATTTATATCTTCCAGATGGCCCAGAGCTCCCTTTTGAACTCCACACTTTAACATCTAATTGCTGCCTCAACATATCCACTTGGATTTCTAATAACATGTCAAAATCAACAAGTCTGAAGCTGAATCCCAGGTTTCCATGTTTCTGCCCACAGAATGCCATAAAACCTGCTTCCTCTGCATGTTTCCCAAATTCTGTGAACGGCAACTGGAGAAGGAAGCGGCACCCCACTCCAGTGTTCTTGTCTGGAGAATCCCATGGACGGAGGAGCCTGGTGGGCAAAAGAGTCAGACACGACTGAGTGACTAACACATGAATTGCAACTCCATCTTTCTAGAGATTCAACTCAGCCTTGACTCTTCTCCTTGCAAATGCTATCACCTTCATAGTATGTTCAAGATCCAAGCACTCAGCATCTCTACTGCTGCCGCTGTGGTCCAAACGCTCGTTACCTCTCTCCTGGATTCTTGAATTGGCCTTGTGGTGATGGACAGGGAGGCCTGGCGTGCTGCGATTCATAGGGTCACAAAGAGTTGGACACGACTGAGCAACTGAACTGAACTGAACTGATTGATCTCCTTGTTTCTGCCTCACCTCCCTGCCCCAGCAAGAGGAGTTAACTGGACTTGGAAGCCATTTATTTAACAAATATGTATCAACTGGACATCTGCTCTGTCTGACATGTGAGATCCCATCAAGTGTTTGCTCCATCTCTCTAGAGTCAATGCCAAAACCCTAACTGTGGCCAAAAGACTAAAAACGGTGTTCCCCTTGCTCCTTTGACCTCGTTTCCTAGCGGACCCCTCTTGTGCACTGTGATCTAGCCACATCAGCCTCCTTGCTGTTCCTCCACCTCTAGGACTTTGTACTTGGGGCTCATTTTGCTTGGAGTGTATTTGTGTGTGTGTGTGCATGTGTGTATGTGTACGTGTGCCCACATACATGTACCTGCATGATCAATCACATCTGACTCTTTGCCACCCCATGGGCTGTAGCTCTCCAGGCTCCTCTGTCCATGGAATTCTCCAGGCAAGAATACTGGAGTGGGTTGCCGTTTCCTGCTCCTGGGGATCTTCTCCACCCAGGGATTGAACCCACATCTCTTGTATCTCCTGCATTGGCAGGTGGATTCTTTACCACTGACCTACCTGGGAAGCCTGAAGTGTACACCCCCTCCAAATCTTCATATGGCTGGCTTTATACTGAGAAATTTTACCTAATCAGCAAGAACATCATACAACGTCCTCTTTATGACATTTATTTATACTCTAACAGTATCTTTGCATATTTACTTGTGTAAAGTTTGTTTATGGCCTGGTTTCCTCCATTAGAATATAAACTGCACGAGAGCCAGAATTGGAGTTACTTTTGTTTGGTGCTCTATTCCCAATACTTGGAATAGTTTCTGGCATGTGGTAAGTGTTCAGTAAATGTGTGAAGAATGAATAGGCTTGCTAAATAAAGTACAGGATATCAATCTAAATTTGAATTTCACATCAACAAGTGATTTTTTAGTATCAGTATGTCCCATGGAATAGTTGGACAGAGTTATACTAAAAATATTTGCTGAAATTCAAATTTAACTGGACACCCTGTACTTTTATTTACTAAATCTGGCGACCCTATGAATGAATAGAATCCTGGGGGAAGATAGGGGTAAGGAAAAGCACTCTGGCAGAAAGAATGAATTTGCAAAGGTACCCAGGTGTGAAAGCAGCATCACTCATCCGAAGAAGAGCAATTTAGAAAGGTTATCCTATCCTCAACTCTGCCAGAATTACTTTGTCAGAAAATAGATTTAAGAAGGGTTGGTTTTTCAAAACCTGGACACACTTTGTCTCATCTTTATAGATGGGTGATATTAAAAGTTTATGGGAAGTACAGAAGATAGATGGTGTTTCTCTGCTGCAGGATTGATACAGGGAAGGATCTACAAAATATGCAGAGGACATCCTTGGGGTGAGAGAAGATGCATTTTTGCCTTTTAGACCTTGGGATTAAATGAAGTCACCCACAGTTATTAATACCAGGTTATTAATCTTGCTGCCATTTTTAGGCCTGATTTACTGGGCTAAGTGTCCTCCCTTATAATGGAATAAGTTATATGCTTATTAGTTCTCTTCATTGGAGAAAGAATTGGCTTCACACAGTGTATGCTATGGCCTGGTGTCCATAGGCCCCTTCAAGACTGAGGCTCTCATTCACCTAACTCTTATGGGTTTGGGTGGACTCCGGGAGTTGGTGATGGACAGGGAGGCCTGGCGTGCTGCGGTTCATGGGGTCGCAAAGAGTCAGACACGGCTGAGCGACTGAACTGAGCTGAACTGATTGAGAAGAGTGTTCACATCAGACTACTCTCCTTTGAATATGTGTGTGTGTGTTTGTGTGTGCACACATTTGTGTGAATTCCCATCAGCCACTTTGACAAGTCACCTTCTCCCTGGAGGTGACCCACATCTCACCCCAGAACTCCCTAGAAGATCAGCCAAGGTTTTTTGTTGCGACTGCAGCACAGTTCATCTTCCCCCTCTTCTAAATCCTTCTTTCTTCATCTCATATTCATGATGATCTGATGACACCCCTCCCCTCCTAAGTTCACTGTATGCTAAGCCTCATCTCAGTCTGTCTCTTGGAGAGCCTGACCTAGGATAGCTGGCTCCAGGACTGGTCTGACCAAGCTAACTCAGAAATGGATTTTGCAGCTGGTTTACCCACAGTCAGGCTTCCCTGGTGCCTCAGTGGTGAAGAATCTGTCTGCCTTGCAGGAGCCACAGGAGACTCGGGTTCGATCCCTGGGTCAGGAAGATCCCCTGGAAGAGGGAATGGCAACCCACTGCAGCATCCTGGCCTGGAGAATCCCGCGGACAGAGGAGCCAGGCACAGTCCACAGTCCACAGGGTTGTGAAGAGTTGGACACGACTGATGTGACTTGGCGTGCTCACATGCACCCACGGTCACTGGTAATGACATCGACACTGTGGTGGGTGGCTGCCATGAGATTCACTTTCCCTGGAGGTGAGCTCGGATAGGGTGTTGGTGGAGGGGAACAGAGGGGCGATTAGGGTTAGGCTCAAGCATTTGAGACGTTCAGGGGAAGTAGTAATTTTAAGAACTATGGAAATGGGTGGCTGTTACTGTGGACTTTTAATGCACTAGAGAGAGACAATGAAAGGCTGAGGATGACTAGTCAACAATCAGAAAGCCAGTTCTCGCTGATATCACATTAAGAGACTATTGCCCTACAGCTAGAACACAGAGAAAACTGAGGATCAGGACCAGAACTTAATTACAAGCTACAGAAAGCTCCAGGAGAGACTGAGCTCATGTTTTCTGTCTCTGTTGCAACGGTTCCTCTCCCTGAGCTCATACCTATGGACCATGGAAGGTCTTAAGGATGAGACCAACTGACAGAGAGGAAAGAGGCCATGTTCAATTCACAGGGTCAGCTTGGTGTTTGGATGCAAGATAAAAATGAACTGTGCCTGCACAACAGCTCTATTGTAGCCCCACAGTGGAAGACCCTGAAAGAAAGGGAAAGAAATCCTACCAGCTGGCGGATCTGGGCAGTGCATCTGGTCATCTACTCTTGGTGATTAGCTTTGATGATTCCTCAGGAGGCTAGAAGCAGAAATATTTGAGGATTGGGGTAAAGACATTTGAAGGAGAGGTACATTGATAGACCTAAGAGTGTGGCCCAAAGGGTGCAGGTTTTTGAACCCCATTGTTCATTAGCTCATCAGAGAGCACCCACAAGGGAAGGGGCACTCGAATCAAATGGAGAGAATGACTCAACTGGTAGTCATCACCCAGTCCCTATCGTCAGTCAACCCAGTGTTGGCAGAATGAACAGGGTAGATATGGTGGCAGGAACGGAGGCTACACATGGATTAAGGACGTGGACCCCCACTTACCAAGGCTGGTCCAGCTCCTGCAACTGCCACCTGTCCAACCTGCCAGCAACCATCTCTCAAGAAATCCCATTAACTGTTTGGTGGCAAGTTGATTACACTGGATCCTTTCTACCCTGAAAGGGACAGCAATTAATCTTGACAGAAATCAATACCTACAGATGCGGTTTTGCCTTTCTTGCCTACATGATCTCTGCCAGCACAACCTTCTGAGGGATTACAGAGTGTTTCACCCACAAACATGGAATCCTACGTGACTCTGTTATCAGTCAATGGAGTGTAAAAATAGCACATGAGTGTAAATATGGGCTCATGACTGTAGTATCAACTGGACCCTGCCAACCTGCCACAGGAATGGAATGGAATTTGAAGGAGTCCCCGAGGCTCAGGTTTGCAGATAACCTGTGAGGATGAGACAGGACACACCCCAAAACAGCTATGTGGTGCTCTGTCCCCAGCAGGAAGAACACATGGGCCTGAGAAAGGAGGTGAAGTAGGAATGGGTGTGTTTGTCGGTGACTGTCGGGCATTTGTGCCTTCTGTCTTTAGATCTCTGGACTCTGTGGTTTTAGAGATCCTGTATCCTAGGTGGCTCAGCAGTAAAGAATCCGCCTGCAATGCAGGAGACATGGGTTCGATCCCTGGGTAGGGAAGATCCCCTGGAGTAGGAGCTAGCAGCCCACTCTAGTATTCTTGCCTGGAGAATCCCATGGACAGATGAGCCTGGTGGGCTAGAGTCCATGGGGATGCAAAGAATCGGACGCGACTGAGCAAGTAAACAACAATCCTAGAGGGAAACCCTTCCACCAGGGATACAGTAATCTTTCCATTAGGCAATAAGCTACAGCTGCTGCCCAACTGCTTCAGGTTCCTTGTAGTAAGAGACAAGGGGGAAAAAGGAATTATCCTTCTGGGATTGAATTATATTGGGAAAACAATAGGGGTGATTGGCTCTGGTCACCAGGAGGAGGTGGCACTAGGGGAAAACATGCTTGGCACTCAGCCATCTACAGGAGAGTTCCCTGGTACTCTCTCAATTTTGACAGTAAGTGGGCAAGTTGCCACAGTCACCGCCTGAGAAGGGCATGGCAACCAGGGTCTCAGGTCTGTCAGGGATGAAAGTCTAGGTCACCCTACCAGATAAAGGCACCAAGACCATCAGAGGTGCTAGCCAAGGGTGGGAGGAACATAGAATAGGCAGTTAAGGGGGAGATGGTTAGCTGGAGCTTCAAGCTCTGTTGCCTCAGTGACGGAAGTTGTGGGTTTTTTTTTCCTGCTAATGTTCCTCTTTTAAATTTCCCACAAGAAGAACCAGTCAGAATCCTGGAAGGACTATCTGTAGAACTTGACTTACAAAGAAAATAACCCAAGCAGCAGAAAGGGTGACATTAATTAACACTGATACACTGCCCAGCTTTTCCCTTCAGAACTGAGATATCATCTCCCCAGCTGTGGGGAGTGTTCCCAGCTGAAAGCTCTCGGCTGAGTCACTCTCCAGGAAATGCTCTCAGTCCCTCGCCCAAGAACACACCCTCCCTGGGGCCAGTCCTCAGCCAAAGACTGATGGGTGTAGGATACAAAGGTCTATCCTCTTTGTGTCAAGGTGGGACCAGAGGAGGAGGAGGAGAAGGGGGTGACAGAGGATGAGATGCTTGGATGGCATCATTGATTCTGGGAGATGGTGATGGACAGGGAAGCCTGGTGTGCTGTAGTCCATGGGGTCTCAAAGAGTCGGACTGACTGAGCGACTGAACAACAACCTCCCCTTTGCTGGCAGCCTGGTTTCTGTGAGGTTTCAGCTTCTCTTTCTGCCTAATCCTACTTCCTTCCCTTCTTATTGGTGCTGATCCTGAAGGCATTCCCCAATAAACATCCAGCAAACAAACCAATCTTAAAGTGGATGTCTCAGAGGATATGACCTCAGAAATCTTTGTCACAAATCTATTGCAATTTATGACCAGGGGCAGTTAAATAATATGGAAACAACCTGAGGAAAGAGTCACTATCTGATAATTCACCAAGGAAATTACACGGAGGAACTGGATGAATACTGCTATTAGATAATAAGAGTGTTGTTGGGTTAAGCTTTACAGATGGGGAGGGACTCCCTGTTGAGATTGTTTCTGGGAGAGAAGTCCGAGTGATGATAAATGAAATAGAAGGTTTGGGCAAAAAGAATAATATTAGGCAATGTTCTGGGAGGAGAGGCATATCACAGACATCTTGCATCTTATCATACAACATTTTGATCTATCTTCTTTCTTTTTAAAAATTTTATTTTTTTGTTTATTTTTGGCTGTGCTGGGTTCTCACTGCTGCAAGTGGGCTTTCTCTAGCTGCGGCAAGCAGTGCTACTTTCTAGCTGCGGTGCGTGGGTTTCTCATTGAGGTGGCTTCTCTTGTTGCAGAGCACAAGCTCTTGGGCACGTGGCCTTCAGAGGCTGCAGCACGTGGGTTCAGCAGTGGCCCCTCCTGGCCTCTAGAGTACAGGCTCAATAGTTGCGGCACACGAGCTTAGCTGTTCCGCCGCATGTGGGATCTTTCCAGATCGGGGATCGAAAGGGTGTCTCCTGCATTGGCAGGCAGATTCTTTACCACTGAGTCACCAGGGAAGCCCCTTGACCCATCTCCTGTTCTAGTCACTGAGGTGACTGGCGTTATGTGGGGTTAAATGGGGTAGGCTTGCAAGTAGGCTTGCACCCTAATCAGTCAGAATATCACCAACAGTGTGCAGGTATAACTGGACAGAACCCACCTCAACCCTGTATCACATTTCTCTCAGCTTCTCTCACTTTGTACTCTCTTGGACCCCTAGAGGAACCCATTCAGCCATTCTGACACAGTGGCCATGCGGACCTGGCAGGGAGTTTCGTCTCCTGGGGCAGATATTCCCTTGCCCTGTGTTAGAGGCTCTGATGCCTCTGATTCTGAGGCACATTTTACATGATCCTTTAGAAAGTCCTCACCAGGACTGAGCTCGATAACAGCTTAATAACACACCTTTGGTTTGTTTCCCCTCCTTCCCTATTTTTCTCCTCCCTGCCTCATTTCTGTTCCTCGAGATCACATCCCAAAATGAAAAATCTGCATGCAAACCTTTCTCTTAGGTTCTACTTTCTAGGGAAACCCAGGCTAAGGCAGTCAGAGCCAGAAGCTGAATAGAAAGGAAACTTTCAGAGAGGAGTCTGGCTCTTCCACCAGGCAAGGGCCTCTGACTGGTGTTAAGTGAGGTGATAACAACCACTGGCTTGCAGCAGCATCCTAATCATGGAGAATTTCACCAGTGATGGGCTGGCGTGAGATGCAGGCAAACACTGGAACATGGTCTTATACCACAGTAATGGCATCTGGAGGGTACGGGAATGATGTGTGTTACAGGCATGTGGAGTTGGCTGGGTCTTATGAACAGCATCACAAGTCAGGAGAAAGAAGACGGCAGGCTCAGATGAATCAAATATCAACTGAAGTATGCTGTGAAAGTCAGCAAACCTTCACAGCAGCATTTTAAACGGATCTTGTCTTTCTTACCTCAGACCCAGGATTTAATTTTAAGGGTAGAAGACCTACAACAAAGAGTGAACATGAAGCCTTGTCAAGTTTTCTACGTTAGGGCCCTGAGATGGAATGAGTGAGGCTCTGGCATGTGGGATGGGAATAGTGGGGTGGATGAACTAAAGAATCTGGACACCCAAGATCTTGGTTCCACTGGACACTCCAGGTTGGCAAATGTGGCTCACTTATCTCAGGGTGGAGGAGAGAAGCCTCTCCCCTTCTGGAGATCCTGCAAAGACCTCACTTGAGTGACTTCCCTGGTGGTCCGGGGGTTAACAAGCTGCCTTCCAATGCAGGGGATGTGGATTCAATCCTTGATCGGGAATCTGGGATCCCACATGCTGCAGTGCAACCACTGAGCCTGGGCATGGCGACTAGAGAGAAGCCCTCATGCTATAATGCAGAGCGCAAGCACCCCAACAAAAGGTGCCACATGCTGCAGCGAAGACTCAATGCAGCCAGAAAGAGATACATTTTAAAAAGAGAACTGGCTTGGAGCAGTTGCCTCATGGATGAGTGTCCTCCTTTGGGTCTGCTCCTACCTCCCTTCATTGCCCAAAGATCTGGCTAACATATACTGGCAGGAAATAGGAAGCTACATCCAGGGATGGGTCTTGAGGGCGCTGGGCTAGGAAGGGCAGGATCTAAGACTGTGCAGGTGAGAATTCATTGATAGAAGAGCTCCCTAAACTTAGGAGTTTCATGTGCTGGCAATAAAATCCAAAATCAGTCCTAATATGTGCTGGAATTGCTCCAAAGAAGTTAACATAGCAACGACCTGCAGTAAACAAGGTTGAGATGTTGGAACTGTCTTATAGAATATAGAGGAGGACATTATAAATACTGGGGAGATGAAACTATAAGAATTTTTATTATGTGATAAAGAGAACCCGTTACTGAGCCCCACATCGTCCAAAGAACATGCCTTCCATCGAAGCACTAAGGTTGTGCCAGTGAGCAGAGGACCAGCACCTTTGAGATGCCCGGTGATGCTTATCCTCACTGGTTACTGTAGCCGTGGGCTTCTCTGGGGGCTCAGTGGTAAAGAATCCACCTGCAAATTCAGGAGACGCAGGTTGGATCCCTGGGTCAGGAAGATCCCATGGCGACCCACTCCAGTATTCTTGCCTGGAGAATCTCATTGTCAGAGGAGCCTGGAGGGCTTCAGTCCACGGGGTTACAAAAGGGTTGGACACGACTGAGCAACTAACAGCAACAACTACTATAGGAGATCCTGCCTTGGACTGGGCTATCTAGTATTAGCACAGGTAAGAGAATTCCGGGATAGCCAAGTCCAGATACTAGCACTAAACAGATGAGAGCAAGGTAAATGTAACAGAAACAAGCAGTTAGTCAGAAACTCAAACAGGGTGCTTTGTCACACAAAGTTTTATGGCAACGGTTAACAAACAGACCAGTGATGCTAGGGAGGCAAGATAAATGGGTGGCTAACTAAGATATTACTTCACTTATATAACCAGAAAAACACTAGAGCTTAGTGAACAGAAAGTTAACATTAACTGCAGAAGCGGAAAATCACAACCCCTCACCTAGTTTCCAGATCTGAGCCAGTTCTCACTCCCAGAGGCCATTGATTGAAGGAGAGGCTAGATCCACTTCAGAAAGGACCCCACAATGCCACTATAGGAATATACAGCTACACTACAACAGCAATTAAACTAAGTATACAGAGGGATAAGGGACCATGCCTTCTGAAGGCTGTTGGACATTGTTCTGTCCAACAGTTCAGTTGCTGCAGCACGCCAGGCTTCCCTGTCTTCACTATCTCCTGGAGTTTTCCCAAACTCATGTCCATTGAGTCAGTGATGCCATCCAACCATCCTATTCTCTGTCTCCCCCTTATCCTCCTGCCCTCGTCTTTCCCAGCATCAGGGTCTTTTCCAATGAGTCGCCTCTTCGCATCAGGTGGCCATCGTATTGGAGCTTCAGCTCCCGTTGGCCATACAGGACTCAAAACATTAACACAATCCTCCAATTACAGGCAAATCTTATGGAGTCCAGGTGATAAGTGGAATTCTGTCCAAATCCATCTGCTGGTGGGTCTACTGAGGCTGCAGACCCATCTGTGGTTATTGTCCCAGTTCCCAAGGGCATCGCTGGGATACGTATACTTAACAGGAAGCAGGCACCTTACACTGAATGCCTAATCTATGGCATAAGGGCTATTATGGTAGAAAGACCCAAGTGGAGGTCCTTAAAACTGCCTTCCTCTAGCCAAGACAGTAAATCAGAAGCTGTCATGTATCCCGAGAAAAACTGTAGTGATAAGCACAAGAATGCAAGGGTAGCAACCTCCATCAAACCCCCATTCAATTTGCCCCTCTGGCCCTCGTGAAAACTACGTAGATCAAGGCAGGTAGTAACCGGGGCTGCATAGTTGGGGACAGTTGTACCAGATGTCGGATCTTTACTGGAATATATTCAAAAAGTCTCTGGCACTTGAAGTGTCACTATTGATGCCATGAATGTGATCAGTAAGGAAAATTAAAAACCCATTTCCTTTTATAAGGCATCAAGAGACCATCACTGTCTTGCCACAGATCTGTGTTAACACGTCTTCTTTCCATGACAACAAAACCCAACAGAGACCTTGGCCATCTCAATCATCTGTGGAACCCGGATGACTGATCATCAGTACATCAGGCTGATCAATTGAATTAATGACTTTATGCTCATTCCGATTCAGGGAGCAGGGAATGATACAATCTTAAGACACCTCCCCTTGGGTCTTTCTACCATAATAGCTCTTATGCCATAGATCAGGTATTCAGTGTAAGGCACCTGCTTCCTGTTAAGTATATGTATCCCAGTGATGCCCTTGGGAACTGGGACAATAACCATAGACGGGTCTGCAGCCTCAGTAGACCCACCGGGAGATGAAGTTGGACACTGTTCCATTTATTACCTGGATTCCAGAAGACTCGCCGATTAATGGAGGATTGTGTTGATGTTTTGAGTCCCTCGTGTCTGATTGGAGCTGAAGCTCCAATACTATGGTCACCTGATGCAAAGAGCCATTCATGGATGGAAGTAGCCACAGTTGCAGATAGGCGTGCATAGGCAGCTTCTGGGCAATTTTCCCCAGAGGTGATGAAACTACCAGTGAGATATTATTGTAACATGAGTTTGAGAAAATTCCAGGAGATAGGAAAAGACAGAGAATTCTGGCATGCTGCAGTCCATGTGGTGGCAAAGAGTCAGACAGGACTGAGTGACTGGACAACATTAATTACTGTACCTCACTCATAGTAGACAATTAAAGGAAAAGGTTTTGAGACAGGAGTTTACAATAACCTCTCATGTGTCGACCAAGCCTCCCGGTTTTTAGTTATGACCATTTTTCTGCTTCAACTAAGGAAGTAATGAAAAGCCTTAGAAGTAGAGATTTATTGTCGTTGCTGTTTTGTGCATAGGTGTTCTAGAAGGAATCCCTCTTCTTGCTGATGCTGCCAGGAAACCCAAATGACATGGGTTTCTTAGAAGTAAACAAATAGTCACTGCTATTGTTGGGAAAAATAAGAGGCAAAAAAAGATGCAAAAAAATCCCTCCAAAACAATAGGAGTGTGCAATCAAATGTGAACGCTGCCACTGTTTCTGGAAGAGAATGCTAGAGTCAGCACAGGGGTGGCTGGGTATCCCAGGGAAGCAGACATGCCGGAGAGAAGGAAAGAAGGGAGACGCAGCGGCATGAAGTGAGGCTGAAGAACGGTCCTTAAATGTGGATGAGGTAAAATGCCAGGGAACGAGGGAGAAGCAAAGTCATGAAAAGCTGAAATGAAAGACTAGGGGAAAAAAAGCAGCAAGTCTGTAACATCTGTAAGGACAGCAAAGCTGAGTGACACCAAAAGACTGACCAGCCTCAAAAATATTAATGCCTTTCCTCAATACAAAAATCAGTTTTTCTCAGGAAAGAAAATCACAAAATTATCCTAAGAATTTGTTTTCAAAAGTAATTTTCATCACTTTTTAGAAAAATTATGCTTATTCATTTTAGACATTCTGTAAAAATGTAAGCTAGTAAAAAAAAACCCGTAATTTTACCACTCAGAGTTTAATACCATGAATAATTTGATGCTTACTCTTCAAAGGGTTTGTGTGTCTGTATTCTATTTTAATAAAAACAGGATCATGCTGTGTCAGACAATTTCTTTTAAAAATGCATTATTTTCATCTGTGAGACGAACAATAGTGCTTCCCTCAAATCATATTCAATTTCTGAAAGGAACTCAACGGACAATAGGAAATCTCTTCTGGGATTATTATTTTTTTATTTGAATGCTCAACATCCTATTTTCATCTTCTGGAATGTGCTATATCATGGTACCATGAAGCCAGGGCCAGGGTAAGCTCAGCCTGGCTTTTTCCCTCTGCAGAAATACACAGCCTGCCTCATGTGATGTTATCAGTAGCTTGCTGAAGCTGACCCATATATTTAATTTATTTTTATGGAGGCTTTTTCTGGAATAATTAAAAAAAGGTATTCTGGGATATCGTCCACAAGAAATGCAGAGAAAGTGCTGTCAGTCTGGGAGAATGGCAGGGCAGGAGCTGCTTTCCCCACAACTCTGTTTCACGGGGTCTGTGTCCTTCCTGCTTCTGCCTTCACTTTGGTTCTGACTGGAACGTGTTGCTGAGTAGAAGTTTATGAGGCCAGCTATTAATATTAAGTGTGTGTTAGCCCCTCAGTCGTGTCCAGCTCTTTGCAACCCCATGGACTGTAGCCCACAAGACTCCTCTGTCCATGCGATTCTCCAGGCAGGAATACTGGAGTGGGTTGCCATTCCCTTTTCCAGGGGATCTTCACAACCCAAGGGTCGAACCCAGGTCTCCTGCACTGCAGGCAGATTCTTTACCAATTGAGCCACCAGGGAAGTCCAATAATAAGTGGGGAGTATATAATGATTCAAAGTCATCTTGCCCTCTCATTACAGTGAGATTCTGGATGAGTTATAAATTCTCTGAGCCTTGCTTTCCTTTCTTCAGTTAATGGGGATAACTCCTATCAATAAGATAGTGACAAGAACTGAATAGGACTACATAGGTAAAGGACAGACACTTCTGTAATAAGTGCAGAAGCCACAAGCCATTCATTCTGTAAACATGCACACACAATTTATGGAAAACAGAGTTGGGCAGGTTGCTCAAAATCTGTGCAACTTTGTAACCAAAGCACTGACAATCACAACGCATATGCTAATAAAATACTATCACAGTTAAAGTTCTCTTTAAAAAAAAATGCTAAGTAAATCTAAGACTTGCCTTTTAAGAAAATGTGATGGCTACTTGATGGAAGAGGGTATGAGTAAGGGCAGATGCTGCCAAGTTATGGAGATGAGGGCAAAATGCAGTAAGATCCAGGAAAACTCCCAGCAAGCACTTCCAAGATAGAGCCAAGAGGAAGAAAGTGGGGTGAATGGGCACTGTGTTCGGACTGGATTACTTCATGACTTCCTGTGCTTTTAAAAAATCTTATTAAATGGTGTGCATTGAGCTGAAACATATTAACATGTGTGCATTGAGCTGCAAAATATTCGCTTGCTGGGGGGCAAATCACTTATGAATCAAAGTGATCTTGATTATATTGATATCTCCTTATTTGAGTTGTGAGCTAATTTGCCTTGTATGTATAGACACTGGAGCAGAACAGACTGAACTTAATGGCCGCCTTATAGTAGATGCTCCTTAAATTTATTGCAAAGTCATCTTCAACATCATTCTCATCATACTCATCATCACAATAACCATCATATATGTTAATTTCCCCTGATCAGGCATTCAGAATACAGTTCATTCACAGAACCAGCATATAAGGGACGATAAGGAAAAACCATCCTCAAACAAGATTCCGATCTGAGCCAGAGACTTAGAGTATGTTCCTGCTAACATAACAACTGGTTCTAGCATGCTGGTAGTTTTGAGATTCAGTTGAAAGTGACAAGGGACAGTAGAATCAGATGACTTTGGGGATGGTCATATCGAGATTTGGAATTTCTGGAGTAATCTGCTTATGGCAAAATAGTATGGATGGACTTATTTGGTGCCCAAAATAGAGAACAGAATGAGGTTCTCTGATTTTATTTTTATAACTTGTCTACTAAAACAAAATTGTGAGTAAGGAAAAACTGAATCTAATCCCTCTTCATCCACCACTTCAGATTGAGCATTTAGCGCAAGAGGTCACGGAAAAACAGCGAGCTCATGTTTTACTATAAGAGCCACTAACACTTCCTTGCTTTTCCAACAGCTTCTGTCCTGCTTGTTTGACAAAAATTTGTAGTAAGAGTCAATGATTTTAAGAATTAAAAAACGATTGCTTCATATTAATCTTTAAAAAATATTAATACGAACTTCAATTTCAGAATTCTCCAGTGCCACACTAGCTCAACTCTGCTTTGGCTGACAGAGTCCCTTGTCCCAGGCTGCCGCGGAAAGCCACAGAGACCTAATGGGTGAAAGGAAGCATAAGGTAGAGTAGAAAAAACCTAGAATGGTGCTTGTTTTTATGAAACTGTCCATAAATAGTGTATCGCCACAGTCTTGTGAATTTACACATTCAAGAACCAGGAAATTCCAGAGTTCAAATTCTTCTGTTGATTCAACTATAGAGCACATTCAATATGGTTTATAACATGCCCTAAAAGTATAAACCATACTGTGTTATGCTATTGTATACCATACAAAGGGGAAAATGGGAAGATCAATTTATGGGTAAAGAGGTCAACTGAACATTGCTATGAAAACTTTGGAATTCCTTATGCTTGGATAATGTATGTTCCTAATGCTTGTGCTTCATTACTATATATATTTTTTGAGTTTAGGTAGAAGGTATATCAAAAGAAAAAATATCACTTTGCTAAAGTCAAACCCCTAAGTTGTAATTTTTGGGAATCAGAAAGCCTTAAGTCAAAGTTCTTGTGAAAATCCGTAAAATGTCCTCTCTTGTGCTTGTTCTTAACTACTTTATTTAAATTTTTATGACTTTAGATTGGCTTGATTTTTTTCTTTTCCTCCATTGGGAGTACACTCCTGCCAAGTTGGAAGTTTATAACAATCATTTTTGAATGACATAAATGCAAAAAAATCTCGACCGTCTGTCTGCCATAGGAAAACTGTATTTCTTTCACCATTGTTTTACTGCAGGCTCATGAAGTTATTTTTATAAAATTATTTTTTTTTTCATGGAGGGGAAGAAAGTTCAGTACAAATATGTTGACTTAAAATCCAAACATAAATTTTCAAGGGAAGTCTTTGGTAAAAGAGTGACTACACTATAGTCTTAAATATTATTACTTAAACTTTTGAGGGTTTCAATTTCACTGATCTGAGCAAGGTGACTAGTCTTTCTAAACTTCCTTTACTAAAATAAGATTGGGACCTGGTGATCCAGGGGTTAAGAATCTGCCTGCCAATGCAGGGGACACAGGTTCGATCCATGGTCCGTGAAGATCCCACAGGCCATGCAGCAACTATCCGTGCCCCACAACTACTAAGCCTGCGCTCTAGAGCCCGAGAGCCACAACTACTGAAGCCCACGTGCTCCAGAGTCTCTGATCTGCAACAAGAAAGAAGCTACCAAGATGGAAAGTCCATGCACCACAATTACAGAGCAGCCCCTGCTCGCTGCAATGAGAGAAAGCCCACATGCAGCAATGAAAGCCTGTGCACAGTCAAGTAAGTACATAAAACAAAGTAAGATTGACTATAGTTTAAGTAATAAACGGCAGCAACTATTGTTGCTTGTTGGCCCAGCAAGATTTTCCAAGACTTTCTCTGGTTAACATTTCCTGCTCTAGGAGTCCTTCTCTGGGATTTCTTGATTTGGAGTCTGAGGAGTAATAGTCCTGCCCCTGAGGTCAGGTGCTCAAGGCTTATGAAGTTATGTTGTAAGGGTGGGAGGGTAGAAGGTTGACATCTTCAGGGTGAACAGAAACCTTCGGTAGTAGAGGATGAAATTAAGCAGAGATAGAAATGAGCAACTTGTGGGCTGAGGGTGGGGCGGGGGGCAGGCAGTGGAGCCAAGGTGCACAGTACTGAGCATGGACAAGAGTAAGATGTTCTTTGCCTTCTTTTCAGTCCCAGAAGCTCAGATCCTGTAGGTCTGGATCAATTCTTTTGATCCTATGAAGTACTCCCTTATCAAAAGCCTCATGAACTAGGACATGCCCTCTTATGCTAAAGCTAAATTTATAGCTAGATTTCTGATATCTGCAACCCAAAGGGCTAAAACGCAGTGTCCTTGTTAATTTTGTTGTACGAGGTTGTATATAGGGCTGCTGCTGCTGCTTCTGCTAAGTCACTTCAGTCGTGTCCGACTCTGTGCGACCCTGTAGACAGCAGCCCACCAGGCTCCGCCATTCCTGGGATTCTCCAGGCAAGAGTACAGGAGTGGGGTGCCATTTCCTTCTCCAATGCATGAAAGTGAAAAGTGAAAGTGAAGTCATTCAGTCCTGTCCAACTCTTAGTGACCCCATGGACTACAGCCTACCAGGCTCCTCCATCCATGGGATTTTCCAGGCAAGAGTACTGGAGTGGGGTGCCATTGCCTTCTCCAGTATATAGGGCTGCTGCTGCTACTAAGTCACTTCAGTCATGTCCAACTCTGTGCAACTCCATAGATGGCAGCCCACCAGGCTCCACCGTTCCTGGGATTCTCCAGGCAAGAACACTGGAGTGGGTTGCCATTTCCCTCTCCAATGCATGAAAGTGAAAAGTGAAAGTGAAGTCACTCAGTCGTGTCCAACTCTTAGCGACCCCATGGACTGCAGCCTACCAGGCTCCTCTGTCTATAGGATTTTCCAGGCAAGAGTACTGGAGTGGGGTGCCGTTGCCTTCTCCAGATATATAGGACAGTGGTTCTTAAACTTCAGTGTGCATCAAAATCACCTGGAGGGCTTGCTAAACAACTACTGGGCTCCTTTCTTAGACTTTCTTAGTCAATCAGTCTGGAGTGGAGGCCTGAGAATTTGTGCTTCTAACAAATATTTAGGCCATGTTAATGCTGCTCATCTAGAGAGCACACTTTCAAAAACACAGGTTAAGGGTTAACAGATCTTTACACAACCAGAGCTCCTGAGTAAGGAAAAGAAGCATTGAACTACTACATCATCGAAAATATTCAGGAAGCATCTGGATGAAGATTTTTCAGGGATGCTGGCAGAAGGGGTTTTGCATTGTAGGAAAATTATACTACACTTCTAGGTTCCCTTCTAATATAACACTAAAATTTTATGTTTCTCTAAAATTTCTTCTAGGTTGAAGGAAGTGAGAGAACAACAAAACACTCTGTCTGATTCCTCCAAATAATACAAATACAGGAAAACTAAATGTGTTCCTGCCACAAATTCAGACTTGTGCAGTAAAGCCAGTACCACAGTGCATTCCCACATTGACTTTGGGAAATACACACTGCCATCGTTTTGGACACGACTGAAGCGACTTAGCATTGTTTATGAAGTTTTGTAGTGTATCAGCAAACACAAATTTAACCCCTATTCAAGTCTGCTAACAAAGTATATTATTATGTCCTCACTGCCCAAACCCAATGTAACAACTACAAACTAAATACATGGATAAATATATCCAGAGCTTACTTTATAATACATAGAAAGTTCTAACTTGAGGAGGCAATCAATTTTACCAGCTCCAGAAGTTCAGTTCTGTTATCATTACCAACAGGTAAATCTAACAGTTAGTCCAGTAGGATTACCCTGTGGGGGGGAAAAAAGTCCTTTGTTTCCTTTTTAAACTTTTGAGAAATAACAAATTGTGCATAACAAACATGATAGTGAAAATATTATAGTGTTACTTGGTACTGTTTTCCTTGTGTTGTGACAACCTCTCAGGATTTTTTTTTTCTAACATGGGGCATTGTCTATTTTTGAGTAATATACCCAAGGTCATATGCAGCTGGCAGAACCAGAACAGACAAACCAATTGTTGGGCAATGTCTATGATATCCTGTTGTTAAATACGCTGAATATCACCTCTGAGTAATGCTTTATTAGAAACATTCTTAAAGGCACAAGCCCAGGAGGAATTCTTTGATTTAAAAAAAAAAAAAGAGAGACACTACGGGTTATTTCAGTTGTGTTGGCTTGTTTGTCTTTTGACTTTCAGGATCTCAGTTCCACATCCAGGGACTGAATCCAGGTTGCAGCAGTCAAAGCCTAGAGTCCTAACCACAAGGCCACCAGGGAACTCCCTTAGTTGTATTTGGAGACTTCAAAAATTTAACCAGGCTATATCAGTCTTCAGATTTTTTTTTAAAAAAGAAACTAATGCAAATGAAATAAAGGGACTTGCCTGGTGGCCCAGGGATTAAGAATCCACCTTGCAATACAGGGGAAACAGGTTCGATCATTGGTCAGGAAACTAATATCCCACATACAGTGAAGCATCTAAGTCCACGCACCACAGCTAATGAGCCTGTAAGCCACAACTAGGGAATCCATACGCTATAACAAAAGATCCCACGTGATGAAACAAAGATCATGTGTGCCACAGCTAAGATCTGGTGCAGCCCAATAACTAAATAATTTTTTTAAAAGAAGTAAATATGAATATTACATGTTTTTAAAACTAGACACATACGGATATGTCACTAGTCTTGCCGCTTTGGGCAAATTTCAAGATTTCTTGAGCTCCCCAAAGCTCAATTTTTCTCATCTCTAAAATGCAGAGATTGGACTGGATATTCTTTATGTTCGCTTCAAAGCTAAAATTCTACAGCCTCATGGGAAAGGGATAGCATAATGATTCACTAACAGTTTTGTTTAAACAATCTCAGTTTATTGAAGTTCCTAGAGTTCAGGCATTTGAGTCCATGCCATATGTTTATTTAGGAAGTAGAGACAGAGAATGAGCGGTATATTACTAAACTTCATGAGAAATTGTTACTTCATAAAAGGAGAAAATGTGAAATTCTAGAACTGGGCAGAAACCTGTGTATCAGAATTGTGGGTCTGTGGAGAGGTGTTAAAAGGAACACTGATGCAACCCACTATTCATGGAGGTTCTTCTCTCTCTCAAAGCAGCATATTGCCCATGGTGGTTTCTTAAGTGGAATTTCACAATGTAATCTGCGGTAGCTAAATTATTAACTTTTATATATAAGGGAATGGAAATTTTTTAAAAAAAGCTATTTTTCCAGGTTTATGCGATGAATAAAAGTCAGACTTAAAAGCTTGACATGTAGGGGTAGACATAGTCATGTGAGGGCTTCCCTGGTGACTCAGACAATAAAGAATCCACCTACAATGCCGGAGACCTGGGTTTGATCCCTCTGTTGAGAAGACTGCTTGGAGGAGGGAATGGCTACTCACGCCATGATTCTTGCTTGGAGAATCCTATGAACAGAGTAGCCTGGTGGGCTATAGTCCATGGGGCAGCAAAGAGTCAGACACGACTGAACGACTAAGCGCTATATGCATAGTCTTGTGAAGATACTGGAGAACTGATTTCAAATGCAGAGAGTCAATATTAGCTGTGTTTCCTTTTCTATCAACATAAAACCAAATATCTTTATAGGAAATAATTGTGGGGGAGTATTACATCATCACTCTTTACAAAAGAAACCATTCAAAGTATTCTGCTAACTCACTTTCAACTGCTTTTGAAAATCAAAAACCAAAACTGGAATCACAAATGAAATTTGGTATGGTAAAGTATAAATCGGCACAGTCTGGGTGAATACAATTAAAGGACAGACAAACTGTGTGTTAATCAATGTAAAATACTGAAGATTTTGTGTTAAGGAAAGTATATATACTAAGTCTGAATTCCCTGGTTTGAAAAGGATTAACCAAACTCAGTAGAAGTAAAGCCAAAGAAAATATACACTTCATTTGTGGAGAAAATAAAAAATACTTAAATTTCTCTTGATGATGTCATAAAGCTACAGGATACTGAGGTCCTTAAAAGATCAGTTCTCACACATTCAGTAAATAATATAAAACACAGTCATTAACACTTTGTTGAGCCTGCTGGCATAATTCACAGCAGACAAAAGAAATATGTCCTTTGGCAACTTTTGGCTCACCATTCAGAGAGTCTGATGTTTGATATATTTAATAAAGCAGTGAAGCTTGATATTGCATTTCTACTGAGCAGAAATATCCCAAGAATGCACAGAGAGAAAATAAATAAGAATGTGATTCTAGTAGAGAAATTGAAGCAAATGTGAAGACAGGAACATCACAGTAGAAAAAAAAATGACTAGTTTCATACGCTAAACATTTTAAATCACTGAGGATTTATTATATTTTGGCAGTTGGAAAATCATATATCCATAAATCTATAATATAAACAAGATTTTTAATATCTTAAAATAGATTATTAATGTATGATTGCATATATCATAACATGTTTAAAAGCAGATTCAGACAATAATTGTGGCTACAGCAACTACTTTGATAAACTCAAGAATCTGAGCATGATAAGGCTGGAAGAAGAGGAACTGGAGTATTGGAAGGAGATTCAACAGACTGTGCCTACAGCATATCAGATGGTCAGAAAATGGAACTTAGAATGAGGTTCTGGGGCTTCCCAGATGGTTCAGTGGTAAAGAACTCGCCTGCCAAAGCAGGAGATGCAAGAGATGCAGATTCAATCCCTGGGTCAGGAAGACCCCCTAGAGAAAGAAATGGCAACCCACTCCAGCATTCTTGCCTGGGAAATCTCATGGACAGAGAAGCCTGGTGGGCTACAGTCCATGGGCTCACAAAAGACCTAGACACTCAGCAACTAAAAACCAACAACAGTAAAGGCTCTAGAATTGGGAGCCCTACAGATCTGGGAACTGCCTTCCCAGGGTTAACTGATTCCTAGAGAGACCAACAGCTTGCTTGCCAGCATGGTTTTGATATGCAACCCACATCGTCCACCAATTTCCTTTTCTCATGCTTCTTCAGTCTGGGACACTGTCTTCTGCCCTAATCACCACAGGACTGGGTACTGGACAACTGGGAACCATCCCTGCAGAGCAGAGCCTGTTAAAACTATTCGAACTATCCAATCATAAGTCTGTACTGCTTGCTTCTGTCATTCTTTTCTGTATAACTGAAATAAAAGCTCCTGCCTGCAGTTCCCCCCACCCCCTCTGCTGTCTCATCTTGGTGCTTCCCTTTGTGGCCCTGCACAGCGTGGTATAGCATGGCACAATCTCCTATTTCTAGAGGATTGTCAGTATAATAAAAACTTCTTCCTTTAGGCAATCATTTTTATGCCTATTTGTCTTACTTTCCTGCTCAAAATAAGTGCCAAGTACAATTTTAGAACAACTGTGTTTTGTAGATTTACTGAGTTTCTCAACCATTCAAATAGACTGTTCTAACTCAACACATTCTTCTGAGGTTGTCTGTTAGACTATTTACACATTATAGTCCCCTTAACCTCACTCACTGCATGTCCTCACTCAGCACTTTAAAGATACTGTGCCATGATATTGCAGTGGACTCTTGGATGACCCTGCAGTCTTTCCTATTCCTTTGGAAGATGAGAAGTGAGTCCTCTCTACTCAAATTAGTTCATTAGGTTCCATGACTTTCTCTGTCCAGGGGATGAACATGCAATCAAGTTAGGTCAGCTAAAAATTGTTTTCCTAAAATTTGGTTCTTATATTCTATGATACAAAGATCAAAAATGTTGAAGCTGATTTATTCTATCCTTGGCAGCTGGAAGACACGTGCTAAACAAGACATTATTTCTTGCTGCCTAGATCCTAACAGCTGTCTGGGTGACTCTGGCTTTTCTTTGATTTTGTGAGCTATCTCATAATCTTCCAGGAAATTCCTTATGTTAGCATTGGTTTCTGTTGCTTGCAACCACAGAATTCCAACTTACTTATGAATACAGTCAATAGAGATACTTTATGCAAAGTTGACTATTCAAGTAAATTCACAGTGATTTCTGAAAGTTCAGGATGTATTAAGAGGATTTGTGTGCACAAGTATTTTGTAAAATGTTAAACAGCGTATAGCACTGGCCTCTAGTCTTCTCTCTGCTCTTCTTCCTTCATCCATTACTCTAAACCAAAAACCAGGCTTCGGTACAGATATTCAGGTTTAAAGATAACTTTTTTAGCCAATCTATATGAGTGGATGGAATCACTGCTCTGGGGTGAAATATTTGGTGTACAAGGAAAAATTCCGTTCTGGACTCCTGCTAGAAAGTTAGACAAATGAGATAAAGCCTGAATCTCCTTCTTAAGAGTGGAGACTCACCCAAGGCTCTCTCATCCATCACCAAAGTGTAAGGCACCTGGTGTGAGAAACACTCACTATATCCTTCTCTTTAGATGTCCTTCCCCTCTTTGAGTCCCCACCCGTTCTGTGTCTAATCTGAGAAGTACTGTGTTTCTGCCCTTGTCTAAGAAGCTATGAAGTAGACAAATCTTTGCTGTCTGTCCCTTTTGGATCTTTTGCTTCCTATCTTCATATTTTTAGAACAAACATATTATGTAAATTTACTGAATTTCTCAATCATCCAAGTATACTGGATATGACCTACCGTGCAGAAGAGTGAAAGGATGTGAGACTCAAGTTCAGGCTTCCAGTGGAAAAACACAAAGTTGGTCTTTGGGTCAACTTAAGTTTGAAGTTTTTCAGATTTAACTTGAGTTTGCTAGAAGTTCAAAGTTTCAGCCAATGATAAGGTAACTTGCTATGTCTTTTGAGTATGTATTTGTTCTGAGTATCACATCCTTCGAGACAATGAGTATACATTAGTGTGGCTTTATCTGTTGTCTACAGTTGTCATCCATTCTGGAATGTTTACTGTTCATTTCATACTGGTTGTCCTTTAGACATTTTGCATGTCATCTCTTATATCCTTAATAACATACCCAACATCTCCTAAATGCAATTTTTTTTTTAAGTGTCTCAGTTGTGTCCAAATCTTGGCGACCCTGTGGACTGTAGCCCAGCCGGCTCCTCTGTCCAGGGAATTCCCAGGCAAGCATATTGGAGTGGACTGCCATTTCCTTCTCCAGAGGATCTTCCCTACTCAGGGATTGAACCCATATCTCCAGTGTCCCCTGGGTTGCAAGTGGATTCTTTACAGCTGGGCCTCTGGGGAAGCCCCTAAATGCAATTGTTATGATATATGTGGTAGGTGTCAAAAATGGTCACAATCATTCTTACTTCCATATGTCCACACTCTTTATAATGTATCTTCTTCCATTCAGAGGTAGAGTCTACTTCCCAATTCTCTGAATCTAGGTTGGATTTGTGATTTGCTTTGGCCAATATCGTATGGCAGAATGACGGTGTGCTGATTCCAACCCTAGGCTTTTAGAGGCCTTATTTATTTCTATTTGCACCACTGGGACTCCTGCCTTTTGCCATGGGAACAAGTCCATGCCAGTCTGCTGGAGAATGTGAGACCATGTGGATCAGAGCAGAGATGGCTCAGTTGTCCCACCTAAGGCTCTAGATGTGTGAGAATCCACCCAAGCATAAGAGAACCCATTTTGGGGTTGGCCACAGGGACATGAAGAGACCTAGCTGAAGAACTGCCAAGTAGGGCTTGAACTGCCAACTCTAGTTTCATGAACTTTATAAATGATTGTGTTAAGCCACTAAATTCTAAAGTGGTTTGTTATGCAACAATATCAGTTGCTAACTAGTGCAATATATTGCTTATTATTCATAGTAAAAGGTAGAATTATTTAGCAATAGAGAAAACCTTGGGCTTCCCTGAAAGCTCAGTTGGTTAAGAATCTGCCTGCAAGGCAGGAAACCCCAGTTCAACTCCTGGGTTGGGAAGATCCGCTGCAGAAGGGATAGGCTACCTACTCAGGTATCCTTAGGCTTCCCTGGTGGCTCAGCTGATAAAGAATCTGCCTGCAATGCAGGAGACCTGGGTTCAATCCCTGGGTTGGGAAGAGCCCCTGGAGAAGGAAAAGGCTACCAACTCCAGTATTCTAGCCTAGAGAATTCCATGGACTACATAGTCCATGGGATCAAAAAGAGTCACATATGACTGAGCAACATTCATTTTCACTTTCAAAGACAACTTTGAAAAACAATAAGATGCTTATCACTGGGATCTCTCTGTTCAGGTCAGTCTCTCAGTTGTGTCCGACTTTGCGACCCCGTAGACTGCAGCACGCCAGACTTCCCTGTTCATCACCAACTCCCGGAGCTTACTCAAACTCCTGTCCATTGAGTCCATGATGCCATCCAACCATCTCATCTTCTGTCATCCCCTTCTCCTCCCACCTTCAATCTTTCCCAGCATCAGGGTCTTTTCCAATGAGTCAGTTCTTCCATAGGTGGCCAAAGTATGGGAGTTTCAGCTTCAGCATCAGTTCTTCCAATGAATATTCAGGACTGATTTCCTTTAGGATGGACTGGTTGGATCTCCTCGCAGTGCAAGGGACTCTCAAGAGTCTTCTCCAACATCACAGTTCAAAAGCATCTATTCTTCAGTGCTCAGCTTTTTTTGTAGTCCAACTGTCATATCCATACATGACCACTGGAAAAACCACAGCTTTGACTAGACAGACCTTTGTTGGCAAAGTAATGTCTCTGCTTTTTAATGTGCTATCTAGGTTGGTCATAGCTTTTCTTCCAAGGAGCAAGCATATTTTAATTTCATAGCTGCAGTTACCATCTGCAGTGATTTTGGAGCCCCCCAAATAAAGTCTCTCACTTCCATTGTTTCCCCATCTATTTGCCATAAAGTGATGGGGCCAGATGCCATGATCTTAGTTTTCTGAATGTTGAGTTTAAAGTCAACTTTTTTCACTCTCGTCCTTCATTTTCATCAAGAGGCTTTTTAGTTCTTCTTCACTTTCTACCATAAATGTGTTGTCATCTGCATATCTGAGGTTATTGATATTTCTCTGGCAATCTTGATTCCAGCTTGTGCTTCATCCAGCCTGGCATTTCGCATGATGTACTCTGCATATAAGTTAAATAAGCAGGATGATAATATACAGCCTTGACGTACTCCTTTCTCGATTTGGAACCAGTCTGTTGTTCCATGTCCAGTTCTAAGTGTTGCTTCTTGACCTGCATATCGATTTCTCAGGAGGCAGGTCAGGTGGTCTGGGATCTCTAAGCCGAGACTTTATGATTCCTATACTGGACTTGTGACAAGATCCCAAGAAGTATTTTCAAATGCATGATTCCAAAATTCTGTGTTATGATAGTTTCATTTCTCCCTCATTCTGAATGCCCACCAGACTCCTCTGTCCATGGAATTCTCCAGGCAAGAATACTGGAGTGGATAGCCATTCCCTTCTGCAGAGGATCTTCTCAACCCAGGGATCGAATCCTGGTCTCCTACACTGCAGGCAGATTCTTTATCATCTGAGCCACCAGGGAAACCCATTCTAACTGCAAATAAACAATTTAAATCATGTTGCTTTCTTCTTTCCATAAGCGAAACTCTTGTACGTTAGCATTAAAATATCCGAAGTTAATAAAACATCTGTTGAGCATGGACTCAAAACAACCAATTGGTCATGTAATGACAGTGTAAGAGAAATGATAGATTCTGAAACACACATATCAATTTCTAAGTCATGATCATGTCTTTAATATCTTCCCACTGTTGCTGTAACACCTCAGCTAAATTCTTCATGCTTTTGAGTTTTAGTTTCATGACCAATAAAATAGGCACAATCATCTTTCCTCTGTCTTGAAACTTGGTATGAGCCAATCATGTATAGTCCTTCTATACAGCTGAGAATCCAAGTTAGATTAAATATACATATGAAGCACTCTGATATACAGAGAATAAATCTCAAAATGAGAGTATCCTAACAAATATGTCACCTGATGTGTGAATATTCCCAAATAAAAGTGTCGTTGAAGAAATAATTAGGTTAGAATACAAATGATCAAACTGAATTACAGTGGGCTTTTCAGGATTTGTAGGGCTTCCTTGATGGCTCAGACGGTAAAGAATCTGCCCGCTAGGTAGGAGACTGTGGTTCCATCCCTGGTTTGGGAAGATCCCCCAGAGAAGGAAATGGCCACCCACTCCAGTATTTTAGCCTGGAGAATTCTATGGACAGAGGAGCCTGGCGGGCTACAGTGCATAGAGTCACAAAGAGCTGGACACGGCTGAGTGACCGACACTTCAGTATTCATGGGTTCCACACCTACGCGTGCAATCAAAATATTTTTTAAAATTTCAGAAAGTTCCAATAAGGAAAACTTGAATTATTTGCAGTTATTATAACAGTTACAGTTATTATATCAGTTACTTTGTATACATGACTATTAACATAGACTTTGCATTGTTTTAATGATTTTAAGTAAGCTGAGTGTGAGTGCTCAGTTGCTTAGTCACGTCCAGCTCTTTGCAACCCTGTGGACTGTAGCTCACCAGGCTCCTCTGTCCATGGAATTTTCCAGGAGTGGGTTACCATTTCCTTTTCAAGAGGATCTTCCTAACACAGGGGTTGAAACAGAATCTCTTGTGACTGCATTGGCAGGCAGATTCTTTACCAGTGTGCCACCTAAGTAAGCTAAAAATGACTTAAAGTATAAGAGAGAAATAGATAACTAATAAAGACCTGTTGTGAAGCATAGGGAACTCTACTCAGAACTCTGTAATGGCCTAAATGGAAAAAGAATCTAAAAGAGAGTGGATATATGTGTATGGATAACTGATTCGCTTTGCTGTCCACCTGAAACTAACACAACATGGTAAACCAACTACACTCCAATAAAGATTTTAAAAATATATTCGAAAAAGTAATATCCCCTCCCCCAAGAAAAAGTACATGGGAGGATAGGCATAGGTTATACGCAGATACTAAGCATTTTATATGAGAAACTTGAACATCCATGGATTTGGTATTCAAGGCAGGGGGCGTATCCTGGAACCAATCCCTGTCAGATACCGAGGGACAGCTGTAATTGTAAAATGCTAACTACTGTAGAGCAACCTAGACAGCGTATTAAAAAGCAGAGACATTACTTTGCCAACAAAGGTCCGTCTAGTCAAACCTATGGTTTTTCCAGTAGTCATGTATGGATGTGAGAGTTGGATTATAAAGAAAGCTGAGTGCCGAAGAATTGATGCTTTTGAACTGTGGTGTTGGAGAAGACTCTTGAGAGTCCCTTGGACTGCAAGGAGATCCAACCAGTCCATCCTAAAGGAAATCAGTCCTGAACATTCATTGGAAGAACTGATGCTGAAGCTGAAACTCCCATACTTTGGCCACCTGATGGAAGAACTGACTCATTGGAAAAGACCCTGATGCTGGGAAAGATTGAAGGTAGGAGGAGAAGGGGACGACAGAGGATGAGATGTTTGGATGGCATCACGGACTCAATGGACATAACTTTGAGTGAACTCTGGGAGTTGGTGATGGACAGGGAGGCCTGGTGTGCTGCAGTCCATGGGGTGGCAAAGAGTCGGACACAACTGAGCGACTGAACTGAACTACTGTAGAAAATGTAAAAGTACATTTATACAGAAGGCTGAAGAGAAATATGAGTTATTAAAACTTCTAGAAGAATAGATGAAAGAGTGGCACTAACATGGCGTTCAGCACAGTTAACAGCTAGGCCCCAATCTCAAGACAAATAGACTTGCTTAGTCATCCTTCGAATTTTAATTTTTTTCTGAAATAAAACAAATAGCTTACTTGTCCATGCCACCGACTTGCAAGATTATATATTTCAAAATTATATATATTTTATAGACACACATGTTCATATTAGGATGATTTTAAAATTTTTTCTTGTGAAAAATGCACAAAACATAACCATCTTAACTATCTTTAAGCAGTCCAGCATCATTAAATCTGTTCACATTACATTCTGGCGATGTTTAAAGAGTTGACAACAGATGAAATGTTACAAAAGTGGGAGTATCAGACAGTTATTTTAAAGCCTCTGCATACACGGGAGTTTAAGGCCTTAAAACTGTGGTATCAAAAATGTGGCTCAATGGTGACTCTTATTTTGTAGGAGGATTGTCCCTGGGAATGTTTACCCAGAGGCTGCATGACCCCTGAATTGGGTACGATAATGATTTTTCCAGTTCAGAAACTCCAGTGCTTGCTGCTTTGAATCCTGTTCATGCGTTCTATAATCATTTATTCAGCGCCCTGGTCTGTGCCAACACGCTGGTAGGGACCACAAATGTGAAGCTAAATGGGAGTAGTCCAGTGGGACCATGAGCCCTCAGAATATCTTTCTGTTGTTCCTTTTCACTACTGTTCTAACAGATAGAACTATCAAGCTAGTGAAGTTTCTTTTTGTTTTGTCACCGTGGACTTTGGTGACAGACAGATTGAGTCTCACTTCTTCCTCTGTCACTTACTTTCTAACCTGTTTCCACATCTGGAGATAATATCGATAATGCTACTTAATTCACAGAGGTGTTGTGAGGATCAAAGAAATGATGTGAGAAAAACGTTCAGAACAGACCCCCCTCCCCACTGAATGTTTGCTCAGAGTTCTCCAATGCTCACTATCCTTATGGAGTGTCCCACAGCAAAGGCTTTTCCTTCGTCCCTCTACCTGCCACCAATTGCCAGGAAAAATTATACCTGGCATGCTCTTCCTTCAGCCCTGTCTCTTCTAGGTAAGTTCATCTAAATTTATATGAATGTGTAAGTAAGCTCTAACTTCTTTTTATTTGTCCCTGGTAATGCATTTGCCTTCTTGAAAGGATATTTTCCTCCATTGAGACAGGTTAACTCTACTAAGTATTTACAAATGATTTTTCATTTAGTATTATGAGAAGTTAAGGGAAAGGAAAATAGTTAGGAAGTCAGAAGGAAAAGGAAAGAGAAATGAAAGAAAACTAGAAAAGAGAAAGAACACATAAAGAGGGAAGGGAGGGAAGTTAGAGGAAACCAGGGAAGAGGTAGATAATGGAAATTGCTGCAGAAAGATACGTTAGCAGAGACTGAAGTGGGGTTCAAAGGTAGAAACAGAGGGAGGGAAAAAGAGAGAGCTGCGGAGAGAGTTCTTTGTATTGTCAACCTTCACAGAGACTGGGGCGCGTCCAGTACACTGCCTGGCACAGTTAGCACGCGAGAGAGACATGTTGAGACACTGGGTCATAGAGGGACACTGTCACCATCTGCTTGCTCTTTGAGCTGAGGATATTCTCCTTTCATTATTTCCTCTAATGACTTTTCGTTTACAAGGCTGGTTCATAGCTCCACAGCAGTTTATTATTGAACCTTCAGAGGTTCCACTCCGAATAGGATTGTCAGAGCAGACAGTTAAAGGAGAAAGCGTTATTTGAATTTTAGCTCCAGTATGTGGATTGTATGCACAAAGCTCTAGATTGTATCCAGCCTGTAAAAGATGTTCCCCCAACTCGACCTTAACTCAAAGCCATGTCAGACTGCTGAAGGGGTTAAGCGTTACGTAGGATGTGGAGAGAGCTAGTTTCAGGCAGGTGGCATCAGTCTGTGGCTCTTCTGGTTCTAACTACATGTCAGCAGTGATGACCTTCACGCTCCATCCCATAAAGGCCCTGAATAGGGTAAGCCTGGCCTTATAAGACACTGACAACTCTAACCATTAGGCAGCAGTGGTTCTACATCATAGCTTCTACATCTTGGATCTAGTGGGTCCAAAGAAACATTTAGCTCCCAAACACCTTAGAGAACTTCTACCTGACCCCTATTCTACTTGGTCACCTTGTATGTCAAGCTTTGCATCTTGGTTTTGGGTTTCTGTTCCAATTTCCTTCTGAAATGAGTCCATTCCTTGTGGGCTGAGTCCTGGGTTCCTGCATCCTGGGTTCCTGCCTATAGATCCTCTTCCCCCCTCTCTTACTAGCCTAGAAGAACCATCATTATACTGGCACCCATATGATAACAATCACTGCTTCTTTCAACCTTGTCCTCATGGAAATGGCCACCTGAATATTAAATCACCCACATAAGATTTCATTTAGCTGTACTTAGATTTCATTGTCTGTACCTCATCCCTTCCTGGAGGGCTCTGCTTCTTCTGTCCTGGCTTGTTTCCCACGGTGCTGAAGTTGGCTTTTTCTTTTCTTCCTATTTGGAAAAATCCCTGCCTGCTCTGTTCTGTGAGTAACCCAAAGCTTACCAAAAGGTATACTCTAATTCAACTCCTCAGGGAAACTTCTCTGCCTTATCACCTGCTACCAACCAATCTTCCTCTTCCAGTTAAAAGGATATTAACAGTATTGTGATATCTTTGCTTATAATTTATAAGTGTGTCTTTGGGGATTTGCACAATGAAGGCTAAACAACATCCACATATACTTTTTACTTTGTTCCTAATGCAGACTGGGGGCTTGGTAAATGGTGAGTGAATGAATGAAGAAACAAGAACAGGTTAGTGGTTTGAAAAAATTGGGAATGATTGCTCTTGTATTTGTTAATGATTAGCTAATAGTTTTATGAGATGGTAAATTCTATTTTTAGAATGAAGTACTCATGAGGATAATGTTCTAGCTTTATCACTGCCTGGACTGCCTATATTTTTATATAGAGAAAGTGTTTGCTCCACAGTACTACTTTGTACTGTGGCTTGTCATTAAATAAATCATTCTTTTCTCACAAGGCAGGGTGAGCAAAAGGGTATGGATGGTTCAGAGAAATTCAGCACCATTGATGAAAAAATAATCCACTAAAGATCAACAGGATAACATGTTATCATTATGAGAAACCAAGTTTCAAGGTACAGGGAAATCTAATGTTAGAGTAAATAAAAATACTTAATTTGTTTATTCTAACATCATTTCTTAATATTATTCTGTAGCTTTTTACCTTGACCACCCTAGTATCTGAAGAAGTGATTGAAACAAGACCCAAGTTTTAATACTTACAAAGAGTTTTACACTGTTTCCTATCTCCTGCAGGGATTTCTGCTTGTACTTGGTCGTGTTAGGAACCTTTCTTATTCAAGGAAAGCCCCTCTTGCTATTTCAGATTTAATTTGCTTGAATTTTCATTTCCCTTATTTGCATGAATGCCAGGGGTGCTCCAGATACCATCCTATATGTGGGTTTATGTCTTGATACTTTTTATTACTATTATTGTTATACTTTTTATTGTAAGGAACACTGCTGACAGGGCCTTAATTCATTTGGCTTGTAAGTGCTGATGCGGCTATCCTCTGGGTCGGGGAGAGGTCATAGTCTGTTCTAAAACAGAATCGCTGGCTCCACCGTATGCCTGTGGGTTTAATTGGTCCCCCACACAGGATCTTATTGCTGATTGGAGCCTGGAGAGCACATCTGTTCTGATTCCCTCAACTTCTGGCAGGTGGATTTCAAACTGTTTAAGAGAGATGGCTGTTGAAATCGAATTGAAAATGATCATTTTACAGATCCTCAGATACTACAACTCCACAATCTCTCTTTGTGTCTGATTTTGGGGTTTACCAACTTGCCAATTAAGAGTTTCTCTTTTTGTCTGCCTGACATAAACCCTATTTCAATACTGTTCTCTCTGGTTTTGCTCTTTTTTATATGGAAAACAATCGATCAAACTCCTGCCGGAGAATGTCTTTTATGTTTTGAGGTTATAATCAAGTCATATTAGTTTTCTCTTCTTTTTATTAGACAAGAGAGCATAGTCTAATTATTAGTCAGTTAACTCCTATTAGTTTCTCTGACTTGTTCTGAGACAGGTTAGCAAAACATTTCAGCACATAGGCCTTAGAATGAACCTCACCTGGATTGAAACCCTGGCCTTACTACCTATCAACTTTACAATCTTTGGAAAGTTACTTAAACTATTCATCTTTTGTTTTTCTATATGGAAATGTTATAGACCAAATGTTTGTATCCCTTCTAAAATTCATATGTTGAAATCCTAACCTTCAATGTGATGATATTAGGAGGTAGGGCCTTTGGGAAGTAAATAGATCATGAGGGTGAAGTCCTTATGGGTGGGACTAGTACCCTTACAAGAAGGCACACAGGAGAGCTTGCTTCTTCTCTCTGCTCTCCATCATGTGAAGGTACAATGAGAAGCCAGCCATTTGCAAACTAGGAAGAGTGTTCTCAGCAGGAACCAATTTGTCCAGCACCTTGATCTTGGATTTCCAGCCTCCAGAAGTGTGGAAATGAGAGTTTGTTGTTTAAGCTACCCATTCTATGGTAATTTACTATAGGAGCCTGAGTTGATTAAGGCAAGAAATAATAATAGTTTCAGTCCTATAGAGTTGTTAAGAGGATTCAATGAATAGAAAGTCCTTAGTTTGGTACTTGACATGCTGCTGCTGCTAAGTTGCTTCAGTTGTGTCCAACTCTGTGCAACCCCATAGACGGCGGCCCACCAGGTTCCTCTGTCCCTGGGATTCTGCAGGCAAGAATACTGGAGTGGGTTGCTATTTCCTTCTCCAATGCATGCATGCATGCTAAGTTGCTTCGGTCATGTCTGACTCTGTGCAACCCCATGGACAGCAGCCCACTAGGCTCCTCTGTCCATGGAATTCCCTAGGCAAGAGTACTAGAGTGGGTTGCCATTTCCTTCTCCAGGTACTTGACATAGAAGATGCTTAATTAATATTAGCGGCTATTGGTGGACAGAGGAGCCTGGTAGGGTGCAGTCCATGGGGTCACTAAGAGTTGGACACGACTGAGTGACTTCCCTTTCACTTTTTACTTTCATGCATTGGAGGAGGAAATGGCAATCCACTCCAGTGTTCTTGCTTGGAGAATCCCAGGGACGGGGGAGCCTGGAGGGCTGGTGTCTATGGGGTCGCACAGAGTCAGACATGACTGAAGCGACTTAGTAGCAGCAGTAGCAGCAGTGGTACTTGATGGGCACCATACAACAAAGGATATGGCCCTCACATCTCATTTTCCCAACCTCAATAACACACATTAAGTTTTTCTTTCTCTAATGTTTGAATTTTGCGCACATATCATCCACCTTTCTTAGAGAAAGGTGTCTGTGACTTTATGCCTTAAGTGTTTGCAGGCTTGTTGTATTAGGATGAGAGGATCCTAGAGATTACTTCCTTAAAGGCACTTGACTTACTGGTTGCCAACAAGATCCTGGAGAAGCGGTGGCATTAAAAAAAATCTTAGTAGGCCGTGCAACAGGGAACCTCTTTCCTTAGGAAAAGTCCTCTCCATTTCCTGCTTGGTAGGCAGTGCCTGCTCCTGGGGCAGTTTACAGGATACAGACAAAGCCCAGGAGAAAGTAGAGCATGGTGTCTAGTACTAAGTGTTGGTGAATGACACAGCATTTCTACCTTCGTGGAGCTTACATTTTAGTGGAGAGACCCAGGCAATAAGCAATATTCAAATAAACAACAATATAGCATATGCCGTGTAGACACGTTATATAAAAGCAGGATAAGAGCCTAGAGAAAGGCAAGGTGGAGGGCTGCTGTTGATAATAGCTTGTACGGGAAAGGTCTCTCTGATGAAGTGATGTTGACTTGAATGTAGTGGGAGAATAAGATATGTAGGTATATGGCAGAAGAACGTTCTAGACAGAGGGAATGGCAAATTGCAAAGAGGTAGGAGTGTGTGGTAGTTGAGAAACAGCATGGGGCATAGCATGGCTGGAACACATGAGACTGAGGGCAGAGAATGACAGATGAAATGAGAGAGAGAGTCAGGGACCTGATGATGGAGGGCCTTATAGGCTATGGTAGGATCTTGGTTTCTATTCTTTGTATTATGCGTGTGTGCATGTTCAGTCGGTCCAACTCTGTGTGACCCTATGGGCTTTAGCCCACGAGGCTCCTCTGTCCTTGAAAATCTCCAAGCAACACTACTGGAATGGGTAGCCGTTCCCTTCTCCAGAGGATCCTCCCAACCCAGGGGTGGAACCTGGGTCTTCTGTATTGCAGGCAGATTCTTTACTGTCTGAGCCACCAGGGAAGCCCATTCTTTCTATAATGGGAAGCAACTGGAAATTTCAAGCTGGAGTATGAAGGCAACAGTAAGACACATCTGTTTTGATGTTCAGATTGGGATCTGTTCTGATTTGTTCAGTTCAGTTCAGTCGCTCAGTCGTGTCCGACTCTGCAACCCCATGAATTGCAGCACGTCAGGCCTCCCTGTCCATCACCAACTCCCGGAGTTCACCCAAACGAATCGGTGATGCCATCCAGCCATCTCATCCTCTGTCATCCCCTTTTCCTCCTGCCCTCAATCCCTCCTAACATCAGTCTTTTCAAATGAGTCAGTTCTTCACATGAAGTGGCCAAAGTATGGGAGTTTCAGCCCCAGCATCATTCCTTTCAAAGAACACCCAGGACTGATTTCCTTTAGAATGGACTGGTTGGATCTCCTTGCAGTCCAAGGGACTCTCAAGAGTCTTCTCCAACACCACAATTTGAAAGCATCAGTTCTTCGGTGCTCAGCCTTTATCACAGTCCAACTTTCACATCCATACATGACCATTGGAAAAACCATAGCCTTGACTAGATGGACCTTTGTGGGCAAAGTAATGTCTCTACTTTTGAATGTGCTATCTATGTTGGTCATAACTTTCCTTCCAAGGAGTAAGCATCTTTTAATTTCATGGCTGCAATCACCATCTGCAGTGATTTTGGAGTCCCCAAAAATAAAGTCTGACACTGTTTCCACTGTTTCCCCATCTATTTCCCATGAAGTGATGGGACTAGATGCCATGATCTTAGTTTTCTGAATGTTGAGGTTTAAGCCAACTTTTTCACTCTCCTCTTTCACTTTCATCAAGAGCCATATTATTCTGGTTATTAAATATTTTAAATTATATACCTGCTTTTAAGATACAGAATTTACTGTTAGATTGGTTATGGAGGGTGAGAGAAAGTGAAACATTTGGATTAATACCAAGAAGCTGGGTAAACGAAGGTGCCATTTACTGAGATGGAGTACTCTGGAGAAGGATCATGGGTTCTTTTGTTTTTGGAGGTAACAGGTTAAAGTCTTCTGTTTAAACATATTGCCTTAAAATAAGTGTCAAGTAGACAGTAAGAAAAATAGGTCTGGGACTCAGGGTTTAAAGGCTCAGCTCAAAAACACACGTTTGGAGTTATCAGCATTTATAAATTATTCTGGCTACTATTTCTGCATAACAAACTGCTCAAAACTTAGTAGCTTAACACAATCATTTTACTAGGTTTATGGATGATATGCTTGAGAAATTTGGAAACATTACAGTGATGAGAGTTTGTCTCTGCTCTACAATGACCAGGGTGTCAGCTGGGAAGACCTGGAGTCTTGGTTGAGGTGATGACATATACAGGCTAGAATCACCTGGCATCTTCAATCATATGTCTGGTAGTTGTACTGCCCAGAGCTGCTGTCTGAGTGCCTGCATGTGGTTCTTTCACATGATCTGGGCTCCCCGCTAGCATGGCAGCCTTGGGACAGTTGAACATCTTATGATAATTGAACTTCTTTAATGGCAGTGTAGGGTTCTAGTGATAATATTCCAGTGGTCAAGGGGAGGCTGCATGGCCAGCCTGGGAAGCTAAATGGTCACTTCTGTTACATTCTATTTGTTACAAATAATTCACTAAGATTGGCCTAGATTCGAGATGCAGACCCAATCTTCACTGAGAGAAGTGTTGAAGAATTCATGACATGTTTTTTTTTCAAACCATCATATATAGTATTTAAATCTTTAAGACTAATTGAGGTTACCTAGAGACTAGACATAAATAAAAAAGAGGAAAGGTGCAAAGATTGAGCCCTGAGGCACTCTGGTTTTTAGAAATCAGGAATACAGGAGGACCTAGCAAGGAAGACTGAAGGAAGAGAATGTAAGGAGAGCATAGAAGGCACATTAAGAAAAGTATTTCAATTAAGGGGGTTAAGTAGTGCTGTCAAAAGAACTAAAAGTTCACGTGAAATGTGGACTCAGGATTTACCATTGGCTTTGATAATGTGTAAGTCATGGTAACCTTGGCAGAGAGATTTCCAGAGAAGGATAACCAGGTTTTTCAACTTATTTCTCCAGCTGCCAGCCCCTAGGTCCTGGCAGTGTCACCTCCAGCCCCACTTTGGGACTGAGAACACATTGGCTTAACTGGCTTGGTTTTTGTCATCACACATGGCATGGAGCCTTTTGCCAAATGTTTCCTGCTAATGGAATTTTTAAAAGAATGGCATCTATCTTCCCAATATTCAAATTTACTAAACTGCTGTAATAGGGGGGCAATATCTGCATCATAATGTTTGACTCTAAACTTATTTTTGAAAATTCCATTTATAGTACAGCTTGTTTATGCAGAGCTTTAAAGAGAAATTCAAAAGCAAGATTTAAAGGTAGGGCAAAGCAGACAAGATCCACTGATAAGCAAGAGGGAAATATTAGTCTGTGAACCTAAGTAAACATGCCCTAGACATGGAGGGTTGGTTTGGTTGGGATTTTAGCTTTTTGAGAAATTAAAACAAAGCAAAATAAATCTGAAAAGAGAGCAATAAAAACTGCTCCTAGGTTAAAACCATGCCACTTAAATATCCACTTAATTATTATTCAGAGATAAGACATTTGCTTTGTTTATTTTTTAAATAGTTTAGGTAAAACTGAAACTGCATTAATGATATGCATGTAAATCCTTGACCAGTTTATAGCCAGTCCACTTTCATCACCTGCTCTGCTCTGTATCTTCGCGGACAATGCCTGCAGGCTCTCTAACACAAGCTCTGTTTCAGCTGCAAATGGTGGGAGATTCTAGGTAAGAGGATTCTCCTTCTTCTCTCTCTGTTCTTTTTGTACCTCCTTTGTGGTTCCAGCTCCCTCCAGGCCTGGTTTTAGCTTCCACCAGTCTTGGGGTAGTAGATGGTACTGCCACCAAACTGAGGGTCACCTCACTCTCCCGTTTGTCTCCTCAGCTCAGCTCTTCCATCACCTCTGTAACCATTTCTCATAGCTAAAGTTCTTCTGGTTTAAATACATGATTGATTTCTCTTTTTCTGGCTGGATCCTGATCCATCATATGTGTCTCTCTTTTCTGCCCTGATGTCATCTTCTAACATCCAAATATGTGAACTAGCAACTATAGCCCACTGCTTCCTGGTTACAACAGGAATGACGAGTTGGGTTTATAGAATTCTACAGATCTTTCTGACCCCTCTCGTATAGTGGTTAAAGTCATTGACTCAGGCCTGGTGTTGACTCCCAGCTTCTATGTCATTGCTAGCTATGCAGTCATTAACAAGTTATCCAAGGTATCTCTAAACCTGTTTCCTTATTTACATATGGAAATGATACTTTGTCTACTTCATATGGTTGTAATGATTGCATTGCATAATATGCTCAAAGTATTCATGAGAGTGTTGTCATATTGTAAAGTGTTCTCCCCTTGCCCCTCCTTTCTTTTTTTTTTTTTAATAACAGCAGCTTTTGCAGCTGGTACTACTCATGTCAGGAGCCAGACCTGAAGGGAGGACAAGCATTTGGCGGCATTTTATTCTCAGAAAGCACTAAACCAAGTCAATCATTTTCAGGGTCAGGATGTGCTAACTGGGTTGAAAGGCAATGTAGTATAATACTTGTGTGTTACTATACATGAAGCTCTGCTGTGACACTCACCTTGCTTTTGGGCTCTGTTCTTCATTATTGAACCTATAGTTATTCTGGAGTAAGATATAGCAAGGTAAGAGTGGGCTGGTTGTTATAAATGTTAATTGTTGGATCAGTTCTCCCCTTTGTAGGCCAGAATTGGAGGATTCGTTGGACTAGGCTTAATGACTCCTATCCTGTCTTACTCTTTTCACTCTCCTATCTCTGTCCTCTCCTGTCCTATTTCTTTTCTGAAAGGTCAGAATACTTTCTAGCATCTTCGTAAAGCTTTTCCTGATTATTTTAAATAATTTGTGTTTGGGGTTACATTTAATCTCCAGTCCCCTCAGCAAAATTTCACAAAGCCCTCCTCCAGGTTCTTTATCCAAAGAACACCCTGCCATGTAGCCTTTAGCACTCACGTTTTGTAGGATCACTTCAAGCACTGTGGGACTGCTGGGGCTTCGCCTTGCTTTGGTTTCATTAACAAGCATGTTCACACTTTAACCGGAACATTTAAAATAACACCCACACAATGTTTAGGGTCTAGTTAATGATTAAGTCTCTGAGCTTGAATTATTCAAGCAAAATTGATTGGGTTCACCCTTCTTCCTTCTCTTTGTGTGTGTGTGTGTGTTACTCTTTAAATAAAAGAGTTCTCCTCTTTATTCTCTAAATAATATGGAAAAGCTTATTAAGCAATCATCAATACCCTGGACTGTGGGTGGCACCAAAGTGCTAACAGAATAGGTAGAGAGAGGACTGGCAGTGTGACTCTTCTGTTAAAAAACATACCTGTATCTCATATACTTCCACTGTTAATTAGCATTTATTGAGACAACATGTTTTAGATTCTCTCTTTTAACCTCTTTTTTAGAGTTATTTACAAGTTGGATACGTGGTTATCTTGGAACCAGCTCTAGGGTATAAAAGCAGAGGAAATTTTCTTTGCTATCCCACCTCATGGTCAATTCAAAATGTTAAAATGTCTTGGCTTCACTGGTTTTTTTTTTTTTTTTTTGGCTTCACTGTTAAAAACCGTGTTGTTGAAGAATATGTGTTGACCTGAAAACATGTTGATAACATATTGCCATTATTTCATGGCAAATGTTGTGTTGTGTTGTCAGTAGCTCAGTCATGTTGGATTCTTTGTGAACCCATGGACTGTAGCCCCCAGGCTCCTCTGTCCATGGGGATTCTCCAGGCAAGAGTACTGGAGTACTTTGCCATTCCCTTCTCCAGCGCATCTTCCCAACCCAGGGATCGAACCCAGGTCTCCTGCATTGCAGGCAGATTCTTTACCATCTGAGCCACCAGGAAAGTTGTAAATGGGGAAAAAGTGGCAGATTTTATATTCTTGGGCTCCAAAATCACTGCAGACAGTGACTGCAGCCATGAATTAAAAGATGCTTGCTCCTTGGAATAAAAGCTATGACAAACCCAGATACTGTATTAAAAAGCAGAGACATCAACTTGCTGACAAAGGTCCATATAGTGGAAGCTGTGGTTTTTCCAGTAGTCATGGATGGCTGTGAGAGTTGGACCATAAAGAAGGCTGAGCACTGACGAATTGATGCTTTTGAATTGTGGTGCTTGAGAAGACTCTTGAGAGTCTCTCGGACTGCAAGGAGATCAAACCAGTCAATTCTAAAGGAAATCAACCCAGAATATTCATTGGAAGGACTGATGCTGAAGCTGAAGCTCCAGTACTTTGGCCACCTGATGCAAAGAGCTGACTCATTGGAAAAGGCCTTGATGCTGGCAAAGATTGAGGGCAGGAGGAGAAGGGAGTGACGGAGGATGAGATGGTTGGATGGCCTCACTGACTCAATGGACATGAGTTTGAGCAAACACTACCAGATAGTCAAGGGGAAGACTGGTGTGCTGCAGTTCAGGGGGATGCAAAGAGTCACATACAATTTAGTGACTGAACAACATGTGAAAACAGGAGGCTATAAAACTGTCTTTTTTTAATGGATCATTTTATTAAAATAAATAGGAAAGATACTTCAATAGTAAACACCAAAATATTATTATTTGTGTATTAACCTTTTCTGTTTTTCTATTACTTTTATAATTAGTCAATACACACACACACACAAAGTTGTAATGGGTATAATGACCCATCTTTTGTCTGAACCTATGTATCACTCATGTATCAAGAGCTCATTAGAAATGTTTTGAAATCAGGCAAGTGTAGAATTAACAAAAGATTCACAATATTTTGTGAATGACGGCATCTTGAACCCTAATCTTAGTCTTCATTCCTAGACCTTCCTTAGCTTCCATATTAGTAAGATGTGAAAACCACAATTGTGCGTATTAACATAGAAAATATAACTGCCTCAGGGATGTAGGGAAAGAATATAAAATAACTATTTTGCAGAAAGTTTTTATAAAGGAGATGGCATTTTGAAAGGGAATGACAGAAATGCAGTGACCCAGTTCAGTGACACATTTAAATGTGGGCTCTTCCATGAGAAATCCGTAGAGCGCTCTCCTAAACAGGGTCAAAAAAACCCCCACAAAAAACAGCTTGAAAGGCCCTACATGCATCAGAGGCCTTACCTATTCAATGACTCGTCTTTGCTGCCAGGTTTCTGCATTGTGCCACCGGGCTACGTGTGTGTGCGCGCGCACGCGAGCGCGCTCTGGGGATGGAGGTTTGAGGATAGTGAACTGTCTTGACTCCCCTTCATTGGCTGAATCCCGTGTAGGTGGTAACCTTGGCTGGGGATAAACAGGCAACAGCTAGGATAGTTCCGGAGAAGAAAACACAGTGCTCTTCGTAGGGAAACTTGGGAATAGACATGGGGAAGTCTGTTTTTCTCGCACTCAGGGCTTTTAGGTAGCGCGTACAAGTGTGTCATTGTATTCGTCCTGGGAAGTGACACAAGAAGTGGTGTAATTAGACACCCAAGGAATTATTACTTTGGAGTGCTTGAGAACTGAATTTGCGGCGGGGGGCAGGGGGGGACGGGGGACGGGTTGTGGTGAGCAGGTAAGAGGCGCTGAGAAGGGCACTGTTTTTAGAGATCTGTCGGGAGCCTAAAGCCGTCTGCTTCTGGGCCTCCTTAGCAAACGTGCCAGTCAGGTGGTGCCTCCGAGGCCCAGGAGGAAGACCCGCTCTGCGATCCGTACGAGAAGCCTCGAGGACCGGGAACACAGCGGCGAGGCGGTGGCGCAGTTCCCAGCCCGCGCCCGGGTCCTCCCACCTCCAGACCGGCCGCCGCCGACCGCCGCGGCCTCCCTCAGTCCTCCCGTATCCCTGCATTCCACGTTGCGGCAGCGGCAGCCTCGCCGGCCGATGCGTCCCACCCGCCCCTCGGGCTGGCGCAGCCGTCGCGCCCCCGGCCCCCGCCCGCGCGCGCCCCCCGCCCCCAGGGCCCGGGCTCGGCTCTGCGCGGCCTCTGGACCGGACCCCGCCGGGCCGGCTGGGCTCGGGCGGGGGCGGGGCGGGGGCGGGGAGGGGAGAGAGGGCGGGCGCGCGCGTGTCGGGGGGCGGGGGCGCGGGCCGCCATATTGGATCTGGACTCGTCCGCCAGCCTCCGCCTGCGTGCGGTGGGCCCTGGAGCTGCCTCGCGGAGCCCAGGGCGCGAGCGCGAGAGAACGGGGAAGGCGGGGGAGGGGTGGAGGGAAAGGAAGGGAGTGGCTGCGAGCCGGGCTGCGGCAGCCTCTGGTCTCCTTACCAGCGGCACCAACCCCTCCTCCTGCGCCTCGGCCGCTTCCCTCCTCGCCGGGGAAAGATGCCCTTAAGCCAGGGGTGTGAAGAAGGGGGAGATCTAGCTGCCGGAGCCGCCCGCGCCCTCGCCGCCGCAGTTGCCGCCGTTCGTGTCCTTTGAATCCAGAAAAGCACCCCCTCGCCAGGGCATCGGGAGCGTCGGCGGGCGGGCGGCCGCGGTGCGGGTGTGGGGGAGACCCGGCTCTCTGCCGGGCGCGGCCCAGGCCGGCGGCCCAGCGACCACCGACATGGAGCGGGCTCTGGCCGCCAAGTAGCCGCCGCTCCCGGAGTCGGGGGCGAGTGCCGCCCGCAGTCAGTCAGGCCCCTAGGAGAAGCGGGGAGAAAAATGAAGAGTTTTCATCGGAATCGGTTGGAAATAGGACTAACTGCAAAGCCTTAGAAAAGAAGGACTTCGGAAGGAGAAAGGAAAAGCCTCCTCCAGGGAAGACTTGGCGTGCTCCGAGCCGAGGGGCTGCTTCAGGGACCTCGCCCCCCTCCCTTTCCCGCTGGAGAAATTGCCTCTGATGCGTTATCCAAGTGGTGGCTGGGAGGATTTGCAGCAGAATTTTTGGTTTTCCCTCCCCCTTATATATATTCTGGCTTTTTCCTCCCCTTTCGATTTTCCTTCTGCCTGGAAGTGAATTGCTGATGCAGATCGGGACTTAATTCATAAATGATGCAGCCGGATTCGTTTCAGGATTCTGTTGCACGAGTTGAATTTTGAATGAAGGAGAAGAGCTTTTTTTTTTTTTTCCTAAAGAAGTGTTGACTCTGGTTCGCTGTACTTTTTAATTATTTTATTTAAATATACGATTTAATTGTATTATTCTTTTAAAAAATGTATTAAATATATATTTTATGGTAACTTTTCCTCAAAAATATATGTATATGTGCGGAATTGAAGACGCTTCAGTTAAGTGAGGTTACTGGCGTGTTGGATGTTGAATTCAGCACCGGCCGGCATTGCATGACAGTTATTTGAATAACAAGTGGTTTATTTTTAAACCACACATTTTAACATTTAGGTTTCAGTAATCATAGTCAAAATCGTTTAAGTGATTGAAAGGAAAACCAGCGGAGATTGAAGCAAACATGTCTGGAGAAGTGCGTTTGAGGCAGTTGGAGCAATTTATTTTGGATGGGCCCGCTCAGACCAATGGGCAGTGCTTCAGTGTGGAAACGTTACTGGATATCCTCATCTGCCTGTACGATGAATGCAATAATTCTCCATTGAGAAGAGAGAAGAACATTCTTGAATACCTAGAATGGGGTAAGTTTGTATTTGAAAAAAAACTCTTTAGCTGGCCATTGTGATTTGTTACAGAGAGCTACCGTGATAAACTCTCTACTCTGTAAATGAGTATATAAACATATACTATCTGTTGTGTATGTATTATGTATTTAAATATGTATGTATACACACAATAAAAGAGTAGACACCAGTTCAAGGTTTTTTTTTTTCAGTAGTTTTTGTTAACTATTTTCCCAAGAGTGCAGGCATGGTACTCAGTTGTTGCCTTGATTTAATGTGAAACTTGAGGGGAAGAACTTACGTTTTTTTGGTCAGACAAATTTTGAATAATTCTATGATGGGCGGAAATGGATTATTGCTCATTTTGCCTAAAAAGTGGTGGTCTAACAGGCATTTAAGTGAAAGGTATTTATTAGTGGAAACATTCCTTCCAAGGCTTTGGAAGTCACTCTGGAAATGGGAGGAGGTTTTAAAATATCTTAGGTCAACAGGAACTTGAAGGTGGTCATCACTGGGTTTTATTACATCTCTATATAGTACAAGGCAAGGAAATGACTAAACTTGGACTTGCCAAAAATTGTCATGTTTGTAAGATGACATAAATAGTTTAAAAATTTTGTGATACTATTTGCTAGGGAATGTTTGGGAGCAACTCCTGCCTGCCTGAGAGTTAGATTCACTCCAAATTTAATTCAGACCTAAACTGGTTCATTTTTTATCTTCATTCTCCGAAATCTAGATGTAATTTAGAAGACATAGATGTTGGAGTAGGTCAATGATGAGAGCAAATGCTCCACGTGACCTTTAGCTTGAAGTCTTAGTTTAAGTTCTGCTTCCAGTGTTACCTGTGAGCAAGTTCCAGCATCCACCACTTCACTGTGAGAAGAGTATACATCATCACACATCATACTGTTAATATAGTACATATCAATGCATCTGTATCGGTACACTGACTTTTGAAGGATATTAGCCAAAGAAGTTATTTTGTATCTATGGAATAAGGATACATGAGTTTGTTGGAAAGTTTTTATACTAAAATGTCTTTGTTCCCAAGTAAAGCTTTATTTTTTTTTGAAGCAAAAAGTTGGTGATTATTCCATATTTTGGACTAGAAATTTATTAAAAATTCATTTGCCAGGTAAATCACGTATTCAGAATTGCATGCACATAATAACTTTAATTATTCAATATGTCAATGTCAGGAATTTTCTAGTAACTTGATGTCATAGGGTTAAATTTATGTATATGTGTGTGTATAAGACATGAATGATTTTAAGAAACAGATTACTAAACTCATACTGGAAATGTAAGAATTTTAAATCATCTTTCAAGAGCTCACTGAGTTAAGAATGAGACAGGTTTGACTTTGATACTGGATTAGTGAGTATTTATATGTAGAGCAAAATATTTTATAAAGCCTGTGTAGTTTTACACTTCATGTTTCATAAATTTAGAAATTTTCTAGTTCTTTTTTCAAAATTTAACAAAAAGATTCTGATACTTTGAGTTAGAGTTTCAGTTCTTAAATTATGGTTCCATAGCAATACTCTAGTCTATGATTATGGTTGTCATTTAATATCTATTCTTTCTCATCTGTAAAATGATGGGAGAACTCTTTGTATGTACCAGTTGTAAATGTAATGTAAAAATTATGAAAAAAGAGAAAACTATCCTCAATTGCCTTTTGGTTGTTAAGAACTTACATTTATGTTATGAGATATTTTGCTGTATTATCAGAAAAATTTATATACATTTTCCAGTAAATTATGATTTCCTGGATCTTGTTTCTTTTATCTGTATTAAAAAAAACTTGTTTGTATATATTTAATGTAAACCACATAAACCAAAAAAGTCAAAGAAGTGTTTGGCCAAATACATTTTATTTTTATAATATAGTAGATTTTTAAATAATTTTAAAACAGGGACTTTTCACAATTTTAAAGTAAATTGAGTTTTAGTATGATCCTTCATATTTTGTCTTTTAGAAGTCTGGTGTGATGTAACAAAAATAATATATACAGTCTCTTAAGTACACTCCTGTTGTAATAGGAAACAAGGGACTAGAATTTTTAGGATTTATTTTGTAGGCTTTAGAACTTTTGTTGTTGTTATTTAGTTGCTAAGTGGTATCCAACTCTTTTGGGATCCCATGGGCTGTAACCCACCATGCTCCTCTGTCCATGGGATTTCCCAGGCAAGAATACTGGAGTGAGTTGCCATTCCCTTCTCCAGGGAATCTTCCTGACCCAGGGATCGAACTTGTGTCTCCTGCTTAGCAGGCAGATTCTTTACCCCTGAGCCACCTGGGAAGCCAGGCTTTGGGACTAGGCACTGTCTATTAAGTCTCAGGCATTTTTAAGTTGGTGTTTGAGGTCTGAAAGTGGAAGATACCAATCATAGAAGTCTGGGTAAGGAGGAAGAAAAGAATGGAAAAATCTGTCAAGAAGCACATCATGAGTAGTAGTATTGACTATTTTTAAGTTATTTGAGAAACTGGGTTATTTAACAATTTAAGTCTCCTCATTTAATTATTGAAATAGATCCGTTGTTCTTTGAGTATGATTTGATTACGCATTTTGGGAAATGTCTTATTTTATTCTCACTGCTGCTGCTGCTGCTAAGTCACTTCAGTTGCGTCCGACTCTGCGACCCCATAGACGGGAGCCCACCAGGCTCCCCCGTCCCTGGGATTCTCCAGGCAAGAACACTGGAGTGGGTTGCCATTTCCTTCTCCAGTGCCTGAAAGGGAAAAGAGAAGGGGAAGTCGTTCAGTCGTGTCCGACTCTTGGCGACCCCATGGACTGCAGCCCACCAGTCTCCTCCACCCATGGAATTTCCCAGGCAAGAGTACTGGAGTGGGGTGCCATTGCCTTCTCCATTATTCTCACTACCTAGCATTATATAAAAAGCAGTTAGATTAAGGAGGTTTCCAGATAGTGAATTGGCCTCAGTTTAATTTTTTAACATTATTTATTTGGTCTGTGATAGACTGAAAGAATTTGTTTGTTGCAGTTAAATTTAATAATTTAGATTTGCCTTAAATGATACAGTTTTTAGTTTGAGTTTTAAAGGACCCAATATTTGCAACAGGAGAGCAGTAGTAAATACTCTGTTAATACATGCTGTATATTTGTGTTTGGCTGTCTGTATTAATGAAAGTGTCATCTAGATAATATCTTTAAAAAAAGAAAACTTTTAAATTTGTGTTGGGATATAGCAGATTAACAATATTGTGATAGTTTCAGGTTAACAGCAAAGGAACTGAACCATATGTGTACTTACATCCATTCTCCCCCAAACTCTCCTTCCTACATATGCCTTATTTTTAAAAATGGAGTCAGCAAAATTCTGTTTGACTTGCTTCATTTCCATCAGTTTCACTTTATTCCTAGTTATGACCTATTTCATATTTATATTGATACTGTTAATGTTTTGTTCATTACAGCAGCATGACAGTGAGAAAACGGACAGTTCAAAGTCAGATTTTGTTTTTGGATAGTGCTCCTTGCATTTGGTGCTGATGGCCTCAGGGAGGAAGTAAGTAGAGTTCTAGAGAGGAAGAGGGGATTAAGCCATTGAGCAATAGAGCAAGGGGATAAGAGTGCTTTTATACCTTAATGCCATAGATCACTGTCAAATTTATATTTTACAGTTATACACAGTAAGACTTGAAAGATTATGTTTTGTCCTTATTTTTTGTCAAAATGATCATGGTTTATATGTTTTGTTTATAAAATAATAGTTTTGATGTCAGTAGTGTAACTCTACAGTAGAGTTGTAAAAATAGCTTTTACATTATAAGCTAATTTGCTGGTAGTGACTAAATGAATATGTTATTCGTTAAATTGGCTGTCCTCTACTTTGAAATGGAAAGTTAAAATTTTAGGAAATTCTGAATCAAGTTGCTTAAAAAATAGAGGAAAGATAATATTACTCAAATTTAAAAAAGCCAGACTGTATGTGGCTAACTGTATTTTGATGCTTTCTGAATATTGGAGTTTACAATATTTCATTTAAATTATCCTTTAACAACAGTAATTTTATGGTTTATTCAGTGTATGCACACACACATAAAATAGCCTGAATGGTTAATAAACTTGTTACTAGAGTACATCAGTAGGTACTGTGGTTTAAACTTTTCATTTTGTTAGAGTAGTTTTAAAGCTTATTCACATTTTTTGATGTGTAGGTCTGTTAAGGGAGGTGGTGATGGCCTAATTACAGAAATCTGAATCTTTTCTTTGTTTTTCATTTATACTGTTCTTCATTGTTAGCTTTTCCTAAGTAGAGTTTATTAATCATACCAAATTATCAAAGAGTTCATTTAATACACATAATTAGGTTTATTTAAGTCCTCAATTAGGATCATCATAAATGTCACCAGAAATATAGGTTGGATAGTTTCCTTTATACTAGTCACCTAATAATCTAGTCTCTTCTAAGAGTGGTAATAAGTACAATTATTTGATCTCACACAATGCTGGCACATGATAGAAGCATGTTCATAAGTGGTGGCCATTATATTTCCACTTCTCTTCTATTTCTTTCTTTTCAAAAGGATACATTGCTCCATGAGTGAGAACAGGGATGTCAAGAACAACAATAATAATTTTAGGAACTTATTTCAACTGCTGGGCATACACACCGAGGAAACCAGAATTGAAAGAGACACGTGTACCCCAATGTTCATTGCAGCACTGTTTATAATAGCCAGGACATGGAAGCAACCTAGATGTCCATCCGCAGATGAATGGATAAGAAAGCTGTGGTACATATACACAATGGAGTATTACTCAGCCATTAAAAAGAATACATTTGAATCACTTCTAATGAGGTGGATGAAACTGGAGCCTATTATACAAAGTGAAATAAGCCAGAAAGAAAAACACCAGTTTAGTATACTAACACATATATATGGAATTTAGAAAGACTGTAACGATAACCCTGTATGGGAGAGAACAAAAGAGACACAGATGTATAGAACAGTCTTTTGGTCTCTGTGGGAGAGGGAGAGGGTGGGATGATTTGGGAGAATGGCATTGAAACATGTATAATATCATATAAGAAACAAATCCCCAGTCCAGGTTCGATGCAGGATACAGGATGCTCAGGGCTGGTGCACTGGGATGACCCAGAGGGGTGGTACGGGGAGGGAGGTGGGAGGGGGGTTCAGGATGGGGAACATGTGTACACCCGTGGCGGATTCATGTTGATGTATGGCAAAACCAATACAATTAAAGAAAAAAAAAACTATCAACTATTAAAAAAAAGAAAATGTAGGATATACCTAAGCATAGTGGTGTAAACACAAAGAGCATAATATGTTGGAAATTTTATGAAATAATTTTGGAAATTTTATGAAATAATTCCTGGGACTTGACTAATACTAGATAGTAAGCTCAGGCTATTTTAAAGTAAAAGAACTGAGCTTGTTGCAAATTAATATTTTACTGTACTCCTCTTCTATGGTAGTAAAAAAAATTCTCCCCGAACCTTTTCTCTTCATGTTCACTTATTGCCAGTATATTGTATATATTGCTGATTTCATCCTATTGGTTTTGATAGGTTTTAGAATCAGTTTACTAAGTCCAGCTAGCATTTAAAAAATTAAATATACTAGAATAGAAAATACTAAGTAGCCATGTGTTGAAAGAATAACTATTATACAGAATTCCTGTATTTTCTTGTATATTTTACTGAAGATTGGAATGAGCAGAGTTAGAATTCTAGGGTAGATGATACTAAAGCATGTTGGATGTTTAACAGTGAAAAGATTATGGACATAATTATCCTTTTCAAAAAGCACACGTGTTTAAATTAGGGACAGACTGAAGAATTTAAAGAAAAGGAACTTAGATAGGGATAAGATACTTGGAAGGAGAGAGGGAGAATAGGAGAGAGGAAAAATGAGATGATGAGCATGAATATACTGTTTTCCTGGGTTGCTACTTCAGGCTGATTTGTGAATAACTGGGTACTTTTAACTTATAAATTAATAGACAGGTGAATTCACTCATTTGTTTTGTCTTTGATGGTTCATTTCCTTTCTCTTCACATTTTTCCTTCTCTGACTTTGGGCTCCTGGATGTTGACTTCCATTGACTGTAAAGTTGTGTAACTTGTCAAACGTGAGGGATATGACCTACGGATACTGGTTGTAGTTTCTGTTTATGCCTTCCCAGTACTCCAGATGCATGTTACAGTAGATACAGGTGAGCAAGGTTTGCTGGGTCCCTTGTTACTCATGGTCTCATCCCTTGTTACTCACAAAACTTCCAGTGAGGTTGCCTTCAAGTTTCAGTAGCTAATACGAAGAATTGCTCAGCAGATTTTGCGTGTCTTGAGTCAAGAACTTCTTTCCATAAAGGTTTTTTTTTTTTTTGAATGACCCGCACTATAAATACAGGTCATCCCAGACATATGAATGACTGTCTTTTGTTATCACTGCCTATAAAACTCCTTTCCAGATCCAGGGGATTTCCTTTTCCCCCCTTTGATACTGACCAGAGTAACAGAATTGCTTTTCTCAGCTAGTTGCTCCATACTTCCCCTCTGCGTTGTCCACTTCTTCCAGTTAACAGCTATGAGCCTCTATTGGCCAGTACCCCTCCTCCCATTCTAGTGCTTCTTTATCTGCTGCTGTAGGAAAGTAGCACTTCGGCTTTCATAGTTAACAGGAGGCTCAAAGACCTGACTCCACTTTCCAGTCTCACTATTTGCCCATTAATTCTTCCTCACAGGAACTGTTCTGTTGGGAGTTAGGGTTTCTTTACTCTAGCCCCCTCCCTAGTTTTTAAGTGGGTTCTGGAAATCTGGGATATGAATAGGTGCTTTCGGAGGGGAGAAGGTTTATGTGGCTAAGTAAATACGGGAAAGTATTTTGAACAAAATTAAACATTAGAAATATTGTGGGTTATCCTGAAATTTTTTATGTTTTGGGGAAGATGGACGAAAGCCAGTGTTCCATGGAACACCCTTTGGGAAATGCTCTTTGAGTATGAAGTCATGGTGTCCCTTGTGTCAGGGATAGAAAGAGTTAATTTTCAGGGAAATTTTGGAACACTGTATGGTTCGGAGAGAAAATCCACATCTGAGTAAGTTAGATTTTGCTTAGTGATTGTGAACTTTTGTCTCCTGTGTGATAGTCACAAGAACTGAAAGATAAGCTTAATCATGGTGGAGTAGGACATGAGTGAGGCTGGCGAGCATTTGCGTCCAGGAAAAGTACCCCGTAAAGCAGAATGAAATTAAATACAATAATGGATCAGTGCTGTTAGCGTCTAAAGTCCTAGACATTACTGATAGGTCTCTGTTTATGACCTTTTCTTGCTCTCATATCAACTTGCTATTCAGCTCTAGGCATTCACAACAAATTCAGAAGTTCTCACCGTATCTTTTTGAAGCTTTAGTTATTTTCATTACTTTGTGATATTTCAGAGGAAAAAGATCATGGACATGCAATTTCAGGATTCATTATAGTTTTAAGTATTGTTTTTTCTAAGGTTATAATGTTTTTGCTAAGCTGTTGGTTTCAGACTTTAGGATTAGTGTGGGAACTTCACTGTTTATTTGCATCTGTGAAACTATGGGTTCCAAGTGCCAGCACCTATTTATGTGTATTGCAAAGGAGCCAGAATATACAGTACTTTTATTAAAGAGGAAGCCATATATAATTGGTGCTGTTTCAACACTCTGTGAGCAAGTAGAACTCTGTGATTACTGTAAACTTCTATTCTGAGTATAGAGTGGTAGATAATAAACTGGAGAGTAATTTGACTTGATTTTAAAGATAAATAACTTACAGGATCAATTAGTCTTTTTTCCCACTCACTTCGACATACATTAATTTTTCTCTTTAATTCTTCCTCATCAACACTATTCCTCTCAACCCTGATCTAATTAAGTTTGAAAATACGTACCTATGTGATTGAAAACAGTCTTTTAAGAATACATGAGTTCAGTCATGCAGTCATTTGTTAAATTTCAGTTTTTATTTCAAATTGCTTACGCATCGCTGTAGATTTAATCTACAAAAAACACACTTCTATTCACTTTGTTCTATTCATAGTGATAAAAGCTTAATCAAATTTAATACTTAGAGTTTCCATGGTGAAGATCTACAGTGGAATACCTCACCCTGAAATATTTCTGTTCTAAACCTATATGCTAAACAATAGCAGGGACTTGGGTTTCAGACTGACTCCCTTGGTTATGGGCTGGTTGATTTAAGCAAGTTGCTTAACTTCTCTAAGTCTGTTTTATCATCAGTGGAAAATTGAGATAATAATAATAGCTTATTCTTCCAAAAGGTTGAAGGTTGGTTTAGAATTTTCTTTTTCTGGTGATTTATAGAAGCATTAATGGTTTTGAACTGTGGTGTTGGAGAAGACTCTTGAGAGTCCCTTGGACTGCAAGGAGATCCAACCAGTCTATTCTGAAGGAGATCAGTCCTGGGATTTCTTTGGAGGGAATGATGCTGAAGCTGAAACTCCAGTACTTTGGCCACCTCATGCAAAGAGTTGACTCATTGGAAAAGACTCTGATGTTGGGAGGGATTGGGAGCAGGAGGAGATAGAGGATGAGATGGCTGGGTGGTATCACTGACTCAATGGACGTGAGTCTAAGTGAACTCCAGGAGTTGGTGATGGACAGGGAGGCCTGGCGTGCTGCGATTCATTTCACGGGGTCGCAAAGAGTTGGACACGACTGAGCGACTGAACTGAACTGATAGTTAAATTATGTTGTCTTTTTTCTCATTCTGGTTTTGAAGTTTCTATTGGGCCTTATGATAAAGGAAGATAAAACGCTAGTTTTGAAAGTTTAGTTGGCATGTATAGTTATACAGGGATGTAAATAACTTTATTTTACTGTTGACAAACATAACTTACTGATAATATTTTATTGAATTATATTGGCATCAGAGGTGTCTTTCCTTCTGATGTCTGACTATGCAGACAGCATCTTATTCCTTCTCTTAGGATATTTTGCATTGTCACATTTTGTTGTTATTAACAGAACTGTTTTTCAGTAAATATTGAGTTCATGTATATTTTTATCACCAACAGCAAATATGAAAAGGGTAGTTATGATTTATTTTTATATTTATAAAGCTCCAACCTGCACATCAGTGGTAGAGTTCTAGACCTCAACTCAGAAGATGAAAATAATCCTGAAAAATTATTGGTATTCATTCACTTAGGATGTTTTGTGGAGTAAAGATTATGTAGCACCCATAAATGCATGTTGTGGACTGATAGTAAGCACGAAGAAAACTCACAGTATACCCTAGTGTTTCCTAAGCTGTATTTTATATATAAAGTGTTGAATCTTCTATTAATCAAATCTTTTACTTGCTTATTTTTTAGCTATTAGTATTCCATTGATTTCTTTTCTCACTGATGTATCCTGTTTTATTTCAAAAGAGATTTCTTACAAGTAGTGGTTTATCATCCCCTCCCTTAGCAGTAGACAGTCTATAAGTATTTAATCAGGGTAAAGGTAAGGAGAAGAGGATGCTACTATTTAAAGGAATAAGATAAAATGCAAATAATCTCTAGTTTTTGAAGATAAAACTTTCTTACATTGAGTGTGTGTTTATTTGCACGACATTTATCATAGTCTGGTGCTAATGAGTTGAACACACAAATTAGTTGCATTTTCTTCTGCAACCCCATTAAAATTACAGTGAAGGAATTTTTAAAAAGTCATGAATCTTCAAGGATGAGAAAAACGGGAGGATACAGTGAAATATTGGAAGCTGAAAAAGCAGGTAGACGGGTGATAACTGCTGACTTAGCACATCTGAGAATGACCAGTGTTAAGTTGTTAATTGTGTAAAGCAATCCCTTTTACTTGGCAGAATCCTCAAAAGTCTTAGATGTTGGTATTGTCAGGAACCTGTGAAAGTTGAGGTAGGGGTGGAGCTAAAATGTGGATGATCCATTGAAACTGCTGTGTAAACAGTAGGAGCTTTAGTGCCCCTCTCCTCCTCCATGCCACCTGGCTCCTGTCTTTCCTCCTCAAAGATTGGATGTTCATTTTCAGTAAAACAGAGGTTTTTTTGTGTTGAGTGATGTTAGGCATAGTTTAGGATTGGCATTTCATACTGAAAACAGGAGAGTAAATACATGTTTATTTACTTTTGCTTGACTACCAGAATGTGGACAACTAGGCTTTTATCACAAAGGCAGGAGGTTAGAGAAGTGTCTCGAGCATCTGACCAGCTCCAAAATCAAGAATTAAGATATAGATATATCAGGGATTCCTCAGCAAAGGGCTTAGGCAATCACACTTCAGTGCAGTTCATTATCAGTGGGCTTTACCCAGGGCTTCAGAGCTTTGATTAGCTCTTTCATTTTCTCAAACCTAATAGAAAACCAAGGATTGTCAAATATCTGAAGAAAGCCTGTAAGGAAATAAGTATAACTGCAAATGAACAGAAAAACAGGGAAAAAACACCTTACGTGAAACAGCATCTGCAGAGAAAGCATAATTTCAAAAAAGCTATCAATATTCTCAAGAGATAAGAGAAGGACCATGAAGTAAGTCATGAGTCAGGATGTCCTAAAAAGGAATAAAAGTGAATAAAAAAATCCTTTGAAATTAAACATGTAATAGCTAAAATTAAAACCTCAGTTCAAGACCTGGAAGGTAAAACAAGGAGTTTCTTGGAAAATAGAGCAAAAATCACAAAGGGATAGAAGACAAGAACACTGGAGGACCAGTTTAAGAGGTCTGAATAATAGGAATTCCAATTGGGAGGACGGAGGGGAGGAACCTCTAGGAAAATATTCTAGAATTGGAGGACATGAATTTCTAGACAGAGAGGCCCCACCAAGTACAGCACAAGGGGTGGTAATAGATTCATACCAAGATTTACAGCCAGTTCACTGTGGAATTTCCAGATCTCTGGGGACAAAAAACAGACTCAGAAGTTTTACAAAAAGAAACTAATCAATACAAAGGATCAGGAATCAGAAAGGCTCTGAAATTCTCAGGAGCAACACTGGAAGCTAGATGATAGTGTTCTGAACGAAAAAGATTTCCAAACTGAAATTCTGTAGCCATCCGTTTTCTCAATCAGGTGTGAAGGTGGGATGAGGACATGTTAAGAGCTGCAGGTCTTCAAAAAATGTTTTGCCTGCAACCCGTGGACTCCCAGTAAGGTAACCCACCATCCAGGTTTACCTGGGACTAGGGATTTTCTTAATATATCGACTTGTGCTGAAACCAGGAGAGACATAGACAAACTGTGATGAGTTGGATGCTCTAGCCCCAACTAAATGAGAGAGGAAATTAAGATGAGAAAATATAGGATATCTCCTAGTAGGAGATCCAGTAGAGGGGAGAGAAGAAAGGATTTCCTAGGATGATGGTGAAGGGAGAATACAGTGATTGCACGGGGCACAGAGGTCAGTCAGCCCAGATAAGAGGCAGCAAAGAAATCTCCCTGAGAGACTTCTTTAATATCTGATACAAGTGAATATCTTGAGACGATATTCAGAAATCTGGGGAGAGCTTAGAGTTGCTTGGAAAATGAAGCAAATGAGAAAGCAATTATTAAGAAAAAGATTTGTGTAGAAGATGGTCACACATCATGTTACAGGAATGGAAACAGTGAATAAGGTTATGCTGTAACTGTGTTGGGAGGTTGGTACAGAAAGGGAAAGGCTTTTGGTGAGGGTGAAGGTACTTACTAGGGCCTGGTGGTTTTCTTGAACCTTAATTGGCAATTGAATCTGTGTTTATGAATAACTAATAAACATGAATACTTAAAAAATAGTTTTTGAAGAGTTATGTAGTCCCTGTTCCTTTAATCCTTCCTCATTAATCTCATTTTCAAATTTTTTTCTAAGTCCTTAACCAAGGAGCTCAAAACTGGATATGGTAAATAGGAGATTTAAAGTTTATCAGTTTATTTTTGAGCAGATAGTCTTTTTTCCTTTTTAGTGATTGCTCTGTTCTTATAGATGGCACTTTATGAATAGTCTTTATCTTAGGAAAAGGTAGGGTAAATTCTGTGTAATTACATTAATGAAGTTGCATAAGGCACGCATATTACTCAATGTTTATGGAATTGAACACACAACAAAAGAACTCTAGTAGATCAATAAAGACAAACTAAATTATACAAATTATATGAAAGATGGATGAAATGATCACTTCTATAAAGTAGCAAGCGACCAGGTATTATGACAACAGACATCAGAATGCTTGTCAGATACGCAGCTGCAGGATAGCTTTGTTTTAACAGTACTCAGCTTCTCTTGTAGGCTTACCTGGTGGCTCAGTGGTTAACAACCTGCCTGCCAGTGCAGGAGATGTAGGTTTGATTCCTGGGTCGGGAAGATGCGCTGGAGGAGAAAATGGCAACCCACTCCAGTGTTCTTGCCTGGAAAATCCATGGATAGAGGAGCCTGATGGGCTACAGTCCATGGTGTCACAAAGAGTTGGATACTACTGAGCAACTAAGCACACAGCCTCTCTTGAGTCTTCTGAAATTCCTGTTGGACCTTGTAAATGCAAGGAAATGCCTCATATTAAATCAGATCTTTTTGAAATAAATTTTAATATTTCACAGAGAAAATTTTTTTAAACCTAAATAATTTGAGTTATCCTTTTCATATCTGTTTTAGGGCTGGGTTATGAGAAGTTTGTTTCAGGTAGTTACTGAGCAGTAGGACTTAGTGGGAAACTGGGCTGTGTTCTAACTACTCCTGGGTCAGGTTTTCAGGGGATGATTTCCTTGTTTAATTTGAACTCTAGGATACTTGAAAAACACACTCTAAAACAAGTTATTATTGAATTGCTGCTGAGGTCTGAATGTTAGTGTCCCTCCAGAATTCATATGTTAAAATCCAGACCCCTAAAGATGATAACATTAGCAAGTGAGGCCTTTGTGGAACCTCTCTGAATGGGATTATTCGTTCCTTTATAATAAAAGAGGCCCCAGAGAGCTTGCGAACCCTTCCACTATGTGAGGACACAGAAGGCCACTGTGCTGGCACCTTGGTCTTGGAGTTCTAACTTCCAGAATTTAAGAAATAGATCTGTGGTATTTTATTATAGCACCCCAAAGGACTAAACAGTTATTCAGTACTTTGTTTCCTTACATGAGAGATTATTCTCCTGATTGTTTTCTTGAATGCATTGCTGTTGTTGAAGGTCATTTTTACTGTTTTCCAGACTGTTGGTAACTTATTTTATTGGTGATTGTATACTTAAAACATTCTGTACTTATTCTTGCATTTCATCTAAAAGAGGAAAAGAAAACATTAAAAATAGTATTGCTGTAAACTACAATTTAAATCTTAAATTGGTGATCATTTTTCAGTTTCTGGATACAGTGCTTTTACTTAGAATCAAAATAATTGAAAGTAGCTCTAACCAGAATTCCTAGATAGCAGCGTCCATAGTTTGAAATAGTTACCCAGGGTTAGAATGAAATATTTATAATAACCTAGTATCATTTTGTTTTCAACTAGGTATGCTATAAAAAATAAAATTTCAACCATCCCATTTTTAAAAAACAGAGATAAAAGGAAATGATGTCATATAGCTGCTATTTGGAAATAATGAAGGAATTTTTCCTGTAGCAATAGTAATATTTCCTTTGTAGCAGTATCTACTTTACATTTCAGTTCTGAAGTATACAAAGATGATTTTTGTAAGAGTATGTAGTTTTTGAAATAGAAATTACTTAGATTTTTAAAAGCCCCAATACTAAGAATTTTCAGGTAAAGCTGTTTGGACTAAATTTTTTCCCCTAAAATTCTCCGCGTGTTACTCAAATTATATTGGAGTCAGAATTTCTCATTTTGAAAGTTTGGAAAACTTTCTGAAAAAATACCGAGAAAATGTTTAGTTCAGTTTACTACTGTCCTTTCACAGAAGGATTTTCACTATGATTAACTGTTTCACCTGGTTTATATGTCTTCTATTTTAAAGGTTGTCCATTTCTAAAAGATACTAGCCTCCAAAATGTAAAGGCTAGTGTTTACATGCCTTTAAGTATGACTCTATTCCAGCATATTGGATATGGAGTTTTATAGATGACCAGTGTGTTTAGCTCAGCTTTGTTGCTCAGTCGCTCAGTCGCGTCTGACTCTCTGCGACCCCATGGACGACCCCATGGACGACCCCATGGACTCCATGGGGGCATGCCAGGCCCCCCTGTCCTTCACTATCTCCTGGAGCTTGCTCAAACTCATGTCCATTGAGTTGGTGATGCCATCCAACCATCTTATCCTCTGTCGACCCCTTTTCCTTCTGCCTTCAATATTTCCCAGCATCAAGGTCTTTTCCAATGAGTTGGCTCTTGGCATCAGGTTGCCAAAGTATTGGAGCTTCAGCTTTAGCATCAGTCCTTCCTATGAATATTCTGGGTTGATTTCCTTTAGGATTGACTGGTTTGATCTCCTTGCTGTCCAAGGGACTCTCAAGAGTCTTTTCCAGTGCCACAGTTCAGAAGCATCAGTTCTTCAGCACTCAGCTTTCTTTACAGTCCAACTCTCATATCCATACATGACTACTGGAAAAACCATAGCTTTGACTAGACAGACCTTTGTCGGTAAAGTAATGTCTCTTCTTTTTAATATTTCGTTTAGGTTTGTTATAGCTTTTCTTCCAAGGAAAGCTCGGCTTAGTTTTGATTAATTTTCCTTTTGAGTTTTTAGGGTATAGCAGATATGGCTATATGAATGCCATCTGGTTTATTCACATATTTAGCCAAATTATTAAAACTAAAAAAACGTTATTAGGTTGTTACTTTAGATTATTACTACAAAAATAATACAGCGTGAGTAAAGGCAGTTATAGTGGTTGAATTCTGGTGCTGTTTGATTATAATTAAACTTGTGATTATTTTGTGTTTGTGTATGTGTTTTGGATGTGCTCTAAATGCTCCTTGTTACCAGTGCTTTGGAAATATATTTGAATTTGGAGTCATGGTGGGAAGGACCCTTGAAAATTGTAGCTGCCTGAAATTCTTACTAAACATGAGTGTGTGTGTGTGTGTGTGTGTGTGTGTGTGTGTGTGTGTATGTCTTTGATTCTGAGATGGATGAAAAACACAGTAATCTCTCTGGTTTCCCCCATTTTCCTGTCTCCCTTTGTTCTTTTTTTTTTTTACCAATTTTTTTTGGTGGCTAAACATATGTCAAAAATTTCTGTTTTAACCATTTAAAAATGTATAATTCAGTGACATGTTTACAGTGTTTTGTAACCATCACAGCTGTCTTATTTCTGAAAATTTTCATCACCCCAAACAGAAACTCTGTACTAATAAAGCAATACTTTCCATTTCCTTCTCCCCCAAGCTCTCGGCAACCTGTAATCTATTTTCTTTCTCTATGAATTTGCCTATTCTGGATGTTTCATAAAAGTTGAATCATACAGTATTTATCCTTTTGTATCTGGCTTATTTCACTTAATGTCTTCAAGATTCATCCTTTTTGTAGTATATATCACAATTTCATTTGTATTTAAGGCTGAATAATATACCATTGTATGTATATTACCACATTTTTTTATCCATCCATCTTTCAATGAACGTTTGGGTTGTTTCTGCTTTGTGGCTATCATGAATAATACTGCATTGAACATGGGTATATAGATATCTGTTTGATTTCCTGTTTTTAATTCTTTTGGACGTGTACCCAGGAGTGGAATTTTTGGGTAATATAGTAATTCTATGTTTAACATTTTTGAGGAATTGCCAAACGGTTTTCCAAAGCAGTTGTACCATGGCACAGTCCTACCAGAAATGTACTAACGTTTCAGTTTCTCTGTATTTTTGTCAACACTTGGTAGCTTGACATTTTTTATTGTATCCATTCTAGTATGTGTGAAACGGTATCTCATTGTAGTTTTAATTTGCCTTTCCCAAATGATTAGTGACGGATTTTCATGTGCTTATTGGCCATTTGCATATCTTCTTCAGAGAAGTGTCTATTCAGGTCATTTGCCAGTATTTTAAATGGAGTTGTTTGTTTTGTTGTTGTTGAGATTGAAGAGTTCTTCTATACTGAAGAAGCTGAAGAGTTCTTCTGTATGTATTCTGAATATTAAGCTCTTATCAGATATATGACTTGCAAACATTTTCTCCCATTCTGTGCTTTGCCTTTTCTCACTCTGTTGATAATTGTCTTTTGATGCACAAAGTTTTTTTGTTTTCACAAAGTCCAGTTTATTTATTTTGTCTTTTGTTTCCTCTGCCTGTGGTGCCATATCTGAGAAATCATTGCCAAGTCCAATATCATGAAGATTTTTCTCTATATTTTCTTCCTAGAGTTTTACGGTTTGCAAGTGAGTGAATGAATTCACTCAGTCGTGTCCAACTCTTTGCAACCCCATGGACTGTAGCCTACCAGGCTCCTCTGTCCATGGGATTTTCCAGGCAAGAATACTGGAGTGGGTTGCCGTTTAGCTCTATTTTTAATTTGATCCACTTGGAGTTAATTTCTGTATATGGTGTGAAGTAGAAGTCTAACTTCATTGTTTTACATGTGGAAATCCAATTTTCCCAACATAATTCCTTAAAGAGATTATTCTTTATCCATCAAATGAACTTTAAACCCTTTTCAAAAAGCAGTTGGCCATAAATGTATGGGTTTATTTCTGGACTTTTCAGTTCTATTCCATTGGTCTGTGTGTCAGTTCTTATGTCAGTATCACAGGACCTTGATTACTATAGTTTTGTAATAAGTTTGAGATTAGGAAGAGTGAGCCCTCCAACTTTGTTCTTCTTTTTCAAGACTGTTTTAATTAATCTGGGCCCCTTGTAATTCCATGGGAATTTGAAGTTTGGCTTTTTCATTTCTGTTAAAAAAGGCTGTTAGAATTTTGAGCGGGCTCCTCTTCTTTAGTAATACTCAGTTGACTGTATTTTCTAGCTTTCTTTGCAGTTAGGTTTGGACACAGGACTAGTTTTGGACATTAGACATTAAGTGAAAGTGATATGTTTTATCAGGAGCTTCATTAAAAGGTGAACTTTCCCCACTCACTCCCTTCTGCTATACAGAGAACATGTCAGGTGATATCTTCTGAGCTTGAACCCTAAGGATGGACGCATGAGGGCTATGCTCCAAGGATGACGTAGTAGGAGGTGAAAGCATCTTGATTCCCTTGACAACTTTGTCAGACTGCCCTACCAGCCTTGGACTGTTTACCTTCAGACTTCTTTTGTTTGAAAAAGAAATACATTTTTATTTTGTTTAAGTTGAGGTTAACTTGAGATTTTTGGTTTTCTAGATCTGAATTTAATTGATATGCCTTTCCAATTATATTAATTTGGTTTCTCTTTGTGTGCAGTGTTTGAGGGGATTAATTTATATATATGTTTTATAAATTACACTTTAAAATTATTTGTTCTTAATATATAAATGGCCACTACAATTTTTTAAAAAGTAGAAAAAAATTTGCCACTATGACGTAGCAGCTTTTGTCATTTTTGTACCTTCTTATTATGGTGGTTTTTTATATGCACATTTAGCTTTCTAAATGGAAACACTTCTGGTATTTGTATATTCTCCTTTTCCCACTTAACATGACAAAGCCATGGTGCATCTTGATGAACTTCTTTGTTCCTCAGTTTCTTCATCTCTAAAAGTGGTGATAGTTATTATATATACTTCACAGAGTTGTGAAGATTAACTAAAATGTTGCACATGTGGTACTAGACCAGTGCCTGGCACATAGAACACCCTCAGCATTAGTTGTCATTAACATTGAATTATCATAATCTTTTTTTCTACATTATTCTATGTAGACTGTATTCTATATCATTTCTGTGTTACTGTATCTTTGTACTCACGACGGCTGTAGCATTGGCTTCTCTTAACACTTTTCCCTTGAGACTGCGGTACTGATGGCACTGGAGCAACATGATCCCTTGTTTAAGTGGGAGAAGAGAGCGGTTGAGAGACGGGGACAGACAGAAGTGGCTTCCTATAGCCCTTTCAAGAGGGACAAGCCTACCTTTCATGGAAACACCCCCGAAATCTCCCCTCTAGTGTGAATAGCCAGAATGAGAAAACATGTCTGTTTTTCAGCTAGTGGTTACTTTGGTGAGATTATTGAAGATGCATAGGCTATGTAAGGGAAGTATAGATAACAATACTAGGATTCTGTTTAGAAAGAGTGGCTGGGTTCTGGGTAAACCACAAGCAGTCTCTACTACAGTTGGCACTGTGGTTTTTAGCAGTTTATAGCAATTTCTTTAGGCATATTAGTGCCACAGTAAAGTTTTATGGTGTTCTTTGCCTTTTCCCTGACCACCTCTAAGTAATGCCTTCTCTAATGTGTGCTTTTGATTTAAGGATTCTGAGCCAGTGTTGCTGTATAGAACAGAGAAAAGGATGCGTTATAGATATATACAATTAAATTTTAACTTCAAGATTGCAGATGGTCATTAAAATGATACTTTTCTCAGCCATTCCATCTTTTTTAAAATTTATTTTTAATTGGAGCATAAGCCATGACATCTTTTGTTGGCTTATTCCTCTCAATGCCTGTAAAATTTGTTTGTGGTGCTCATTTGGCAACTAAAATGAATAATCTTAGATTATTAATTGTCTTTTTATATATGTCACACCAAGAATCAACTCTCCTTGTATCTCTGACACAAATAAATTCCAGTGTATCTTTATTGTTATGATATCTCCAGATGGTGTGGTTAGGAGAAGGTCTGTTCAAAGTTAATTCATAAATATTTATTGTACACAGTAAATATTATATGTATAATGGAGTGTGGGAGTTATGTATATAGAGTATTATTAATAATAATAATATATATTATTATATATAGAGAGTATGGGAACAATAAAGATGGACAGTATGTGGTTCCTACCCTCAAGGAATTAAGCAGAATATAAATGTATTAAAGGAGGCACAAGAGGGATTACTTTTGATAAGGGGAGTAGGGAGTGAAAAAGGATCAGTTAAGCTGATCCTTAGAACAGCATTTTGTGAATTAGAGGTAGGAGGAAGGGCATTTTAGATGGAAGGGAAGAGTGGAGCTAGAGTATGGAGGCAGGAAAGCTCAAAGGCATGTGCTTTGAAGCAAAGTGAGGGAATAGTGGGAAATATAGTTGGAATGGTGGGTTGGGGCCATTTGAGAAGTATTACTACATAAGTTGAATTTGACTCTGGACAGTAGGAAGCCATTGAATATGTATTTGTTTTTAAAGCAAGGAATCTTGGAAATTGCTTTCTATCAAAGCATAAGTAGCCTTAGGATTTGTAGTCACTTGTTATGATAGAAAGATTTTGGAGTTCACCCATGAATTCATTTTAACAAGTATTTATGGCATATTAGGTATGTGGTAGGTATCATCCAGCAATGACCAAGGCAAGCAGGGTCTCTGCTATCATGGAACTTACATCAAAATTTGGGGGGAATTCAGGAAATAAACAGGTAAATAAATAGGATTACTTTAGATATTTCTAGGAGTGCTAAAGAAGATAAGAGTTTAACATGACAGGGTGTTTTGGGTCATAATTTAGATCATTAGTCATGGAATGACCCATGGTTTTGCTCTGGGCAACCAGCAGAATAACAATAGCTAATATTGATTATTTACTGTGTGCCAGGAATAATCAATATAATAATATTGATTATTTACTGTGTTTAAGCAGTTTTCATGGATTATCCAATTTAATAATAATCAGCACAGCCTTATGAAGAAGGTAGCATTATTCTTATAGATGAGGAAACTGGGGTATTAAGTGGTGGTGTCAAGGTCTAAACCATTTAATCTGATTTTAGAGCTCACAGTCTTAATCACAGCTACTCAGTTGTACTGCCATTGTGTTCAGTTGTGTCTGACTCTTTTTGACCCCATGGACTGTAGCTCACCTGATTCCTCTGTCCAGGCAAGAATATTGGATTGGCTTTTCCTGTGCCAGGGACTCTAACCAACCCAGGGACTGAACCCTCGTCTTTTGTGTCTCCTGCCTTAGCAGGTGGGGATTCTTTGTCACTGAGTCCTCTAGGAAGTCAGACTGTTATCCCTGAGAAGTGGAGTAGGGTGAGGATTAAGAATTCTGTTTTGGCCACATTTGAAATAGTCAGTAGTTGATATGTTAGTCTGGAAACATAGTTGTTTCAGAGGTTAGGACTGGAGACGCAAACTTCAGATTCATCTGCTTATAGGTAAAACCATGGGACTAGATGAGAATTTTTAATGTGTAGATAAAAAGAAAAAGATTAAGGGCTGACTCTGGAAGCGTTCACAATTTCAAGCTTGAGCAGTAGAGGAGCCAGAAATGGAGAGTGGGTAGTGAGATAGAAGAAACCAGGAGAACATGTTGTCAGGAAGTCAAAAGAAAAGCTTCAGAAGAAAGGACTGTCACATGTTGTGAATGTGGCTAGGATGCAGGCACAAGTCTAAATTGGGTCAGGTGAGAAAATGGAGCAAAGTGGAAGACACACACATGAGCACACGTATATGTGTTTATGTATTTGTATATAGACAGTTATATGGACAGTTTTTACAAAGCTTTCACTGTGATGGAGGGGGCAAAGAATTCTGGTGGTAATTAGAGGGGACATGGGATTAGGGAGGGTTTTTAAGCATGGGGGAAAACTATGGTTGATAAAAGTGATCCACTGAGGAGACAGAGATTTATGATATAGGAAAGAGGAGAATAAATACAGGGATTGGTCTTTGACTGAAGCAGGGCACTTTTATATATATATATATATATATATATATATATATATATATATATATAGTAGAAAGGCAGAGCACAAGGGTACAGTTACAGGGTTGTGGGAGGATAAAGGAGTTCACTTCTGATTGCTTCTGTTATTTCATTAATATTTAAGACAGAGTAATCAGCTGAGAGTGGTGGGAGTTATTGGAAATTTCAGGAGAGAGGAGATGTGTTTGACAGGGTCCCCAAGATTACCCCTCAGTTAGGTGCTTCACTAGCAGGACTCACAGAACTCAGCATGTAGTCATAGTCATGATTAGTGTAACAAAAAGCTGCAAAGCAAAATCAGTAAAGACAAAAAGCTCATGGGGTGAAGGCAGAGGAAACCAAACAGAAGCTTCCAAGAATCTTCTCCCATAGTTCACCTAAGATGCTATTAATCCCTTCAACAGTGTACTACGACATCATGTGTGAAGTGTTGACTACCAACAATGTTTAATAAGTGAAACTCAGAAAAACTTACTGCCCAAGATTTTCCTTGGAGCTTGGTAACATGGGCTCACTCTGACTAGCACGTACAAAATTCCAGATGCCCAGAACACAAGCATTCAGCCTAAGCCATATTGTTTACACAGTTTAAGCACATTGAGCCACTAACTCCTGTCAGGATTGAGGGGACGCTTCCCACACCCGAGTTCCCAGACTTGAGGCAAGGACCAGCCTTGCCAGCAGGTCTTTCTAAGAATAGGAGCCTTAGGCCTGCAGTGCCACCTCTTTTCTGCGCAGTATGAAATAGTGATTTTAGAGGATATGAGGTGACCATGCTCAGTTCAGTTCAGTCGCTCAGTCGTGTCCGACTCTTTGCGACCCCATGAATCGCAGCACGCCAGGCCTCCCTGTCCATCACCAACTCCCGGAGTTCATTCAGACTCATGTCCATCAAGTCAGTGATGCCATCCTAACGAGAGGTATAGAGATCGTCAGGAATGTTGTGTTCACAGGACACACGTGGTGATAAGCTTAATCAGCTAGTGGGATTGTGGTTTTTTTTTTTACCCCCCTGTATCTACATCCAGCTGCTCAGAAGCAGGCTATGTTGCAGTTTTATCGTGGTAGTTTAGTTGCTAAGTCATGTCTCACTCTTATGACCCCATGGACTGTAGCCCACCAGGCTCCTCCCTCCATGGGATTCTCCTGGCAAGAATACTGGAGTGGGATGCCATGCCCTCCTCCAGGGGATCCTCCCGACCCAGGGATTGAACTCTGGTTTCCTGCATTGCAGGCAGATTCTTTACTGACTGAGCTACAAGGGAAGCCTGCAGTTTTAACTAGGCTGTGCCAAAATCATTTGACTAGTGCAAAAATAAGATTGCTCCTTTCTCATACCAGTCTGAGACAGAGACAAAGATGGAGTTTCTTAGATTTTATTCTCAATTGATATTTCCATGGTAGATGACAGGAGCATGTGGGACTTAGAGGTTAGAATTTGTATGGAATTACCTGGCACTCTTCAAGAAAAACAGCACCAAATCCTGAAAAGCCTTCATTGTGACTTTTTAATGGGGTCCCTTTACCTAGTTTGGGCCAGATGGAATTTGGGTCTTTTATTTCAGGAGCAGATAGATGAAACCAAGAAAGTGAATTTGGTCCTTCTTTCATAGGTATATGTGGCTATTGAACAATTGCTTAAGATGTAAAAGTCCTCAAAAGCAGTGGCTCTTAACTTAGGGTAGGGGTGTGTGTGTGTGTGTGTGTGTGTGTGTGTGTGTGTGTGTGTGTGAGAGAGAGAGAGAGAGAGAGAGAGAGAGAGAGAGAGAGAGAGAGAGAGAGAGAGAGAGAGTGTCCCTCAGTTGTATCCAACTGTTGGGACCCTCTGGTCTGTAGCCTGCCAGGCTCCTCTATCCATGGCATTCTCCAGGCAAGAATACTGGAGTGGGTAGGCATTCCCTTTTCTAGGGGATCTTCCTGACCCAGGGATCCAACCTGGATCACTTGCATTGCAGGTAGATTCTTTACTGTCTGAGCCACCAGGGAAGCCTCAACTTAGGGTATACGTCCAAATAACTCGTGTGGCTTTTTCAAAATACATGTGATTTTTAAATCACTTCCAGAGATTATGATTCAGTTAACTCAGGATGAGGAAATGGTATGTGAATTTTTAAAATGCTTTCCTGTTGATTCTAATGTGCACTTCTGCTTAAGAATCACAGCTTCACACTGGAGAGTGTCGGCTTACTCTTTATAAAATGTTTGGCTCCTCCGTTAGTACCGTCGAGGCAGTTTGTTTTGCTCCCTGTTTAAGGCAAGAATCCAGGAGAATTTTGTCATGGTCCTGTTGGGCCGTGTGTCTGGCTGGATAGATGGGGAGTGTTGATTGGACCATGTATCTCCACCTGGAGATGTTTGCCAGGGAATTGAATCCTTTTGTCAGCCTGCCTAATTTCTACTAGTTGGCAGAACTTTGGTGTCTTGTAAGAGAGAAGCTCAGCCAAATGTTGCCTTGAAGTCTAGACCCAGGGACCAATTTAGTATTTCTTTAGGAATCGTAGATTGAGAATATTAGTACATCTTCAGTGCTATTAAGTTCAGGCACTCTCTTGAAAGTGATGGTGAATGAAAGAATTGATAATTAGTTGTTTACTCTTAGGTTTAAACTTACCCACTTAAATGGGCTGGAAAACTAACCACTATTTGTAACACTTTTGATGAGATATTGTATTCCAAGTTTCAGATTAATTATTTGGAAATAAATTTCTGGATTATGACTAGTTCATACCTCGTAAACTGCTTGAACTTCAGTTTCTCATTTTGAGTATAAAATATAGAAAAGTAAATCTTTTTTTTTTTTACAAAGTAATTCTTGTAACATTTTGTTAAATCCCTATCAAACTACACCATCATATCTGATATAGTAAGACAAAGCATTAATTACTTTATATTCATTTCCTGTTATAGAAGAAAGAGTTTATGGATTGTTCAACAGTTATTTAAAATAAGCTAGTAGAGCATTTTGAAAGTAAATGTATTACAAACATTTTCATCACAAATAGATGTTACTTTTTGGTTCTTAGATATGTTTGCTATTTTTTCATGCAGAAAGAGTGGTAAGACAAAATTTGTATTAGCTCTTAGTAGATATTTTTACAATGGCTTATGAAACATCATTTTTTTGTGGGTTAAATACTTTTTACTCATTTATATTTCTCTTGTTTATGTATATTTAGAAAACCTATATAGGAATTTCTATATCATTTTATATCAAAAGAATTATAAATGTCTGCTTGCAAAAATACCTATGAGACTTATCTGTATCTTTTCAGGACGCTGGTATTGCATCAGTGTGTGGACTTTTAAGTCATATTTTTTAGAGCACTGATACTCTGCTAATAAAAGAATAATGGACAATTTATTTAACTGCAGAAAAGATTAAGTTAATGAATGGAAATTTCTCAGTTTCTCAGGTTTTGAGTTTTTCATTCTTCTATGAATTAAAAAAATCTTTATTTTAAATATTGTGGTAAAATATACATAAAATTTTCCCTTTAAACCATTTTTAAGTGTACAGTTCAGTGTCATCAAGTATATTCACATGCTGGTGTAACCAACACTACCATCCATCAACAGCTTTTTCATCTTACTAAACTGAACCCATTAAAAACAGATCCTCATTTACTCCTGACCACTGACCGTTACCATTCTACTTTCTGTCTGTGAATTTGGCTAAGTATCTCATAGGAGTGGAATCATGCAGTATTTGTCCTTTATCGACTGGCTTATTTCACTGGCTGTACACTTGAGTAAATGTAAGAACCACTAGCAAAAGGTGAGGTAGAGGTGTGCCTTTCTGCTGTTTGCTTTTTACCTGCTCTTGAGCAACTAGTATTTTAAATACTTAAATAATTTATCATCTGTGTTTTAAATACTTAATTTAAATACTTAAATAATTTATCATCTGTGTTTTTAAAAAGCTATATTAAGCAAAGACTTAGCTGCCTGCAGGTAATAACAGAGAGCCCATTGCTGTTACAGTGTTGTGCTAGAGAAATTCTGTTGTCTTTTTCCACTCAGCTGGCATCAAAATTCTTATGTCACATATGTATAATGCACATAAGTAAACACTAGAAGTGATCCTGCTATTTTCTAACATATTTTAGAGTGTTTTGTAAACAACTGTTTAATTTTAGTTACTCACTGGAAGTGCTGCTTAGGAGCCATAAAAATAATTTTCAGAAAATTGCTGTTCTGGCCTGAAGAATATTAATATTACAGTCTTAGGCAATGTTTACTCCTTCACTCTAACTTTTTCTTCTTCTGACTGACTGCTCTGGTTTTACCCAGGACCAGGTGGGTTTTCTCTCTCTTGTCTTACACTAAAGGATGTGTGTAGCCTGCCTAGGATTCCTTGGGAGTTCTTATTATGTCCAGTACAGAAGTTCAGGTCTTCTGAGTCTCTGTAGGCTGTCCTACTCCAGTTTCTTGCCTGAGGCATTGTTATCACATTCAGTTGGAGTTGGAGCACTTGTGAAAGCTCTAGCTCTGGATGAGGGTGCTCAGAGACATGCTTCTCTAGGTCCACTACCTCTGGCTCAGTGCAGGCACGGAGTGTCTGCCACAGTAGACGCACCGGCTGCAGGTGGGCAGGCCTGCGTGCTCTGGGCTGCTTTTGGGAGACCTGGGATAGCTGCTTCTGAGGGCCTCATGTCTAGTGGGCCTTGGGACCCAAGACAGGACCCTTACTTAGAATTGCTGGGGCTGGGATGAGGCTGGAGGCCTGTTGTTGGCTGACTGCCTCTGTCCCATAGATTGGGGAACTCAGCCTGCTGATTGATACCCTTTGGAGCTATGTTCTGAGAAGCCTTGGAATTCCCCAGGCATGCTTGGGGTGTCAGAAGTAGGGACAGAAAGAAAAGCCTGAAGATTTAGGACTTTGAACCTACCTATCCCCATCTGGTTTTTGGTAAAACCAGAGCAGCCAGTCAAGAAAATGAGTTCTAATAATTAAAGGGAGCCTTGGCCACCAGTGCCAGCAGTCGTGTCCCGGGGAACTTCAGCGGCAGCTCTGGCCCTGAGAAATGGTTCTGACACTCTGCACTGCTGGACTGGGATCCCTAGCTGGCAAGCTTACCTTCCAGTGAGGAGGAAAGGGAGAGGGTTGAGAAAATGATCCCTGTCCCTATCCAAAACACCTCTCCGCCCATATGGCTAATGTTCCCTGTGAAAAAACAGAGCCCCTAGCATGGAGTCCTTTTTAAAGATTTCTTCATTCGCTTACACCTGAGAGTCATTTTAATTCACTTACACCTGAGAGTAATTTTAAACATCAGGTTAACATGTTTTTGTTAAAATGCAAATTGTGAATTTCACTTGTAAACATCTACTAAAGCTCAAGATTATGATAATCTAGTGTAGTAGTGTTCAAACTGAAGTATCTGTACCCGTGGTGCATGAAGGCATCCCAAGGGGTCTGTGGACATATATAGTTTAATGGGATTCCAGATCCTCAACTTCCCTAAATATTCTTTCCTAAAACCCATCTGTTTCAGAACACCAAGTCTCTTTTTCTTTTTCCGCTTCCATTACATAATTGCTCATCTTCCACTTTATAAAATAAAGGCATACTTCTCACATCTCACGTACATAGTGTCTCACTTCTTGCTTTGGTGCATGCTTTAGCTTGTGAAGATGTGTTGGGTGCGTAACAAAAGGGACTATTTGAGAATGCATAGCTCCCAAAGAAGGGCAAAACAAAAACCTATAAAAAGTATCGAAGCAGGTGTTTATTTCACTAGCTTACAAAATAGTGACAAAACTCTGTCATCCATCATCTTTCTGAAAACTCTGAAGCAAAGTGCTGATATTGGCCTATGTATTAACATACATTTGAGTCAAAAATTTAAGTCCGAACTTTTCTAACAGAAAATAAGTCTTCGTAGATTGGTTTGACAGTGAGGCTTTGCTTTGCTAATTGAATTATACAGTAGACATTTCCCATAAATTTTCATAAATTCCAGATTTTAATAGAATTCTATTTAAAGCATATATGCAATAGGAAATACACTGGAAATTACATCATTTACAACTGTTAAACCTGTAATTATTCGAGTTATAATGTAGAACTGTTCAAAAGAGTATGTTATTTTTCAAAATCTTTATGGAGATAGTATGTGAACAAAAATAATTTCATGACCACTGCTAGTGTATTGTGGGAATGGCTGGGTTTTAGAGTCATTATGTGTACCCTAGCTTTGAATCTTGTCCTTGGCAATATGGCTTCAGAAGTTTACTTAAAAACTACTCAACAGTTTTATCCGAGAGAGAGAGAGAGATACACACACACACACACACACACACACACACACACACACATCTATAGATACACCTAATTTTCTAAAGATTTTAGGTGTTTTGTCATTTTAATATAGATTGGTATTAAGTTTTTGTCATTTTTTGCATTTGTTTTGATAATCATTTGATTTTTCATCTTCATTCTGTTGATGTGGTGATAAGCATTGAGGTTTGAATATTGAATCAATCTGACATTCCTGCGTTAAACCCAACTTAATTGTGATGCTTAATGTATATTTTTGGATTTGATTTACTAGAACTTTGATTACGATTTTTTACATTGTATACACAGAGAGAATCTTTTCTTAAGTTTTGGTGTAAAGTTTTGGCATCGGAATTCAATGACAAATCTTTTATCCTGGAGTTTTCTTTTTGGAGAGATTTTAAAGTAGGGATTTAGTAGTTTATTTATTAGTAGAATTTATAAAGTTTGATGAAGTAGTTTCTTTATTAGCTGTAGAATTATTTAAGTTTTCTGTGACTTCTTGTGTCATTTGACAAGTTAAGCTTTTTTAGGAATTTGTGTGCTTAATTTTAAAATTTATTGGCATAAGCTTCTTCAAAATAATGATTTTCTGTTTATTCTCTTAATATCAGTAATTGTGTACATTTTTTCATTTCTAATATTGCTTATTTATGTCTTCTCTTTTCTTGGTCTCTTTTCTAGAGGTCTTGTGAAAGAACCAAGTTTTTGTAAGGTTGATTTTCTCTATTTTCTTTTAATCTGTACCCTCATCTATGTTATTTTCTTTCATTTACTTTCATTCTTTTCCTCATCTTTTGAAATTCTTTGATTAGTTCATTAATTCTCAGCATTCTTCTTTTCTAATATAAATTTTAAGGCTTTGAATTTCTACCTACCACTGTAGGTGCATCTCACACATTTTGATATGTTGCCTTTTTATTCCATTTCTCTTACTTTAGAGGTTACTCTAATTTGGAAGTTAAAACTTCCAAATGTTCCATGTTACATGCTTTCTAATTTCCTATTTCTGTTTTCTTCTTTGAACTGTCAGTTGTTTAGAGATATGTTTTAATTTCCAAATGCTTTAAAAAGTTATTATTTAAAAAAATTTCCAACTTATTTCCATTGTGGCCCAGTATTTGTTCCATGTATGTAAATGTTTCACATGTATTTCCAAGTAATGTTTCTCCTGCAGTTGTTGAATGTGTCCACTAGACTCAGCTTATTATTTAGATTTTCTGATTTTTGTCTGCTTTACCCATCAATTAATGTGTATTAATGTTACCTGTCTTGATGGGATATTTTCCAGTTTTTCCATGTAACTGTCAGGCTTTGCCTATTATATACTTTGAGTAGTACTAGATTAAGTACATAAAATATAGAATTATTACATTTTCATGATGAAATGCATCTTTCATATAATGACCATCATTATCTTTAGTTAGGACTTTTGCCCTACAGTTACAATTTTTTCTTTTATTAATATAAATAATGTGAATTTATTTTGGTTATTTTTGTGGTTTATTTTTTCATCCTTCTATTTACATTCTGTATTCTTGTATTTGGATTTTTTTTGGGAAAGCATCTGACTGAGTTTTTCTCTCTCAGTGTGAAATCTTTGTATTTTGACTGTAATGTATAGACTACTTACATTTATTGTAAATACAGAATTATTTAGATTTATTTCTACCATTTTTTCCTTTTAAAAAACTTTAAAAATATTTATTTTCCATATGTTCTCTTTATTTTTTGGACTAGTTTATTTTCCTGAGTCAATTTTCCCTCCTGTTTGCCTAACATACATTCCATTTCTCTTCCTTTAGAGATTACTCAGTTAAAACTTCCAAATGTAAGTATCAAAGTAAAAGCTAATCACTCTCTTTTAGATGTCTCCCAAGGATGCTCTCCTATGATTCCTACTCTCTATTTCTTTTAATTGAGAGAGAGAGAATCTAATTGAGATAGCTTGGATCAGGTGTCTAGCTCTAGTAGCTATTGTGAGGTGTAGGGGAAGAGGAGGATTTTAGCAGGGATATGGCCCCTGGGTTCCTCTCTTTTACCTCTTAGCACCCCTCCTTTCCCTTCCCTTCCCTGTGCCATATATTACCATGCCGCTTACCTGCCATTTAGGAGCTATCTACCGCAGAATTGCGGCAAACACACATGTATCTAATTGTATACGCTTTCTCTAAGACTTCTTTTCCCCACAAACTCACGGCGTGGGGAAATCTCTTCTTTCTCATCCCTCTACCCTTTACCCTTCCATTTCCCTTTCCTCTTCTTAGCAGTTCCTCTTTCTCTTCTCCTCCACTTTCCTTTCCTTTTTCTTTTTGTATATGTGAGTATTTGAAACCTATCAAAGGTAGTTCCCCACCCCAGCTGGTCATCTTTTCAGGGTTGAGCTGTTTCAAAAGCCTTGGGTATGTTTTTTTCCTTGTTCTCTCCCTTCTTTTCTGTTAGTGTTTATCTGCTTGAAAATTCCTAGGAAACTTTGAATATGACATAGGTGTTCCACAATTAGAATGAACTATACCTTAACAGTTAAAGGAGGCTCAAGACTGAATATATATTTATATATATATCTGACACCGTCCCAAACACAAACATTTTAGCAGGCAAAGACATTCTTCTGAATTCTCCACAGGCCATTATTATTTTCATTTGAGCTCCTTATCATTTTTATCAATCATCTTATAGCCTGGTCTTGCTTTCTTTTATGTTTTCATCTTATCTGTTTATAAAATATTAATACTTACCTTGCCAGTACTTTTCGGTTATAAATAGTCTCCATAAAGAAACTGAGAATTAGTTTAAGAAACTTATCCAATAATTTAGTTTTCTTTTAAATTTATTCAGAGAATTAAATTCATAACTTTTAAATAAGCAATAAGGATATATTGCATAGCACTGGGAATTATAGTCATTATGTATAATAACTTATAATGGAGTATAATCTGCAAAAATAACAAATCGCTATGCTGTACACCTGATACTAATATTGTCAATCAACTATGCTTCAATTAAAAAGATTGGGAACACGTGTACACCCGTGGTGGATTCATGTTGATGTATGGCAAAACCAGTACAATATTGTGAAGTAATTAGCCTCCAATTAAATAAATTTAAAACAAAACAAAAAAAATAAAAACATAACTAAATTTTTGTTAAATCTTTCTATCTTTTCCTTTAGAGTTTTTGCTTTTGGCATCTGATTAGAAAAGTTATTCCTCATCCCAAGAACATAAAAATACCCTTTTCTAATACATTTATGGTATACATAGGTTGTTTTTTAGATAATCTACCTATATTTGGACTGATACTTTTAAAACACATTTTAAATAGCTGGTAAGACAAAACCCTTCATGTTTCTTTTTAAATGTTTTAAAAACATGTAAGAAATATAAACTGAATGGCCAAACTATTTTTTTTTCACTTTTGTCATATTTTATACATATGGAGTAACTTTAAAACATCATTTTGAGTCCAGTGGTTAAGAGTCCCTACTTATACTGCAAGGGGAACGAGTTCAATCCTTGGTCAAGGAACTAAAATCCCACATGCTGCATGGCGCTGCCCAAAAAAACAAAAACAAAATCCCACCATTTGATTGCAGTATTCTGACCAGCTTAGTGGAAATAAATTTATATAGTATCATGTTTAATTTGTCTTTTTGAGATTTACTTCCCATAAAACTCTCACATAAAGTAGCCTTTGAACCTGTTATTTATTTATGCATAATTAGTAGTGGTGATAACGGAAGATACATGAAAGAGGTATGTGATGAGATTAAATTGTTACTATGGGAAAACGAAGTAACTGGCCCTTTCTAGCACAGTGGCTGGTACTGAACAGGAACTCGATAAAGAATTAAACATAGAATTAAATGATTAATGGAGACATCTTCTGGGAGAATTTATGAGTTCAACCTTATAGAACTGATCAAGTTAGGGATGCTCATATATTCACTAATCTCATTGGTAGGAAGCAAAGTAGGTGAATTTAGAAAGCTAGTTTAGTGATTTATAATAAGGAATGTGTCTATCAAGCATCGGAGTCAGTTGTGTCAGTCTATCAGTGCTTATTTTTTCTTGTGGAAAATATTTTATTAGAAGTTTATCTGAAGAATGGTGTTGGAATAAGGATAGTTACTCTAATGGATTTAAGTTCTAAAAGCCCATAACAGGAATGACATATCAAATGGATTAATATTTTGTTCATTTGTCAGCATCCCAATCTACTGTGCATGAAAGGCTACTACTTAGGTTTTTCACTTACAGATATTCTCTGCGAATATCTGTATCAGTATCTTCCTCTTGGATACATTCTTTCCTAATTTAGTTATATTATTATTTTACCATCAGATCTTGCTCTGATTTACAAGCAATTATTTTTAAAAATGTACATGTTGTACATTAACACAAGTTTATTTAAACTATTGGCAGTTATTGAACCTTTATATATGTGAAATACATTTTAAGTATTTTATTATTTAATTATAAAACAATACAACACCACCACAAAGGTACTGTACACCAATGTTCATAGTGATAATCATAATCAAGTGTTCATTAATTGATGAGTGGATAAAAGAATGTGATATACACATGTGCACAATGGAGTATGATTCAGCCATAAAAAGGAATGATGTTCTGATACTGCTGTAACCTGGATGAGCCTTGACAACATTATGCTAAGTGATATAAGCCAGAAATAAGCCACTTATTGAATGGTTCACTTATGAGGAATCTAGAAAAGGGACATTCACAGAAAAATAAAGTAGATTATAGAGTTTAAAAGAAGTTGGGGCCAAAGGGGAATGGGGAATTATTGCTTAATAGTTGCAGAGTTTCTGTGTGGGGTGATGAAAATGTTTTGAAAATAGAAATTAGTGATGGTTGTACAATATTGTGAATGTGATTAATGCTGGTATGTACCCTCAAAAGTGGTTAAAATGGAATATTAAGTATATATATTTACCATAAAATAAAAGTGAAAAACAACCCATTGACTTAGGTTCTATTATTTCCATTTTGCAGTGAGGTTCAGAAAAGATAAGTAACTAGTATGAGATCATAGAGCTGCTGCTGCTGCTGCTAAGTCGCTTCAGTCGTGTCCGACTCTGTGTGACCCCATAGACGGCAGCCCACCAGGCTCCTCTGTCCCTGGGATTCTCCAGGCAAGAACACTGGAGTGGTTTGCCATTTCCTTCTCCAGTGCATGAAAGTGAAAAGTAAAAGTGAAGTCGCTCAGTCGTGTCTGACTCTTAGCGACCCCATGGACTACAGCCTACCAGGCTCCTCCGTCCATGGGATTTTCCAGGCAAGAGTACTGGAGTGGGGTGCCATTGCCTTCTCACAGATCATATAGCTAATAGGTTACAAACCCTAGCCTTGAACTCATATCTAATCTCAGCTTCCATATTTTTAACCAAATGGTTCTCTGCTTTCAGTAATGAAAGTGAAAGTCCCTCCTTTTCTACTCCCTATGTCCATTCTCTTTCAGATATTATCTCTATTAATTCTTTGGCCTGTATCCCTTTAGACCCTTTTTCTGTGCATTCATTTAGGTGGGATATGTGTGCATGTAAAAATATGTACAATTTTTCCTTTTTTAAAATGAACCTGATGATTTTGTACATACTGTTCTGTCACTGCCTTTTTTCTCTTGATAATACACCTAAGAGGTGTTTCCCTATTCATATAGGTCTATTTCATTCTTTTTATTGACTGCATAATGTTTCATGGTATGGGTATACCATAATTGATATACCATTTCCCTGTTTCTTAGGTAGTTTCTAGATATTTGTTTTACATAGAGTGTTACAGGGCTTGTACATATATCTTTGTACTATTCAGGATTAGATAATCACAAGTGAAATTTTGGGGTAAATGCAATGCACATTGAAAATACTTAAAGTTACTGAAATGTTTTCTTTCCCCAAAGTGGTTATTAAACTCCCCGTAATGGTGTATGAGTGTACCTGTTTGCCAGAAACAGGATATTATGGATCATTTTTTCTTCTATCCCAAGATCAGTAATTGATATTTTGACTTTTATATGTAAATTCTGATTTGCTTCCAGGTCTTTGATAATTTTTCATATGCTCTTTTTTATTTTAAATTACCCTCTTTTTATGCTCTGCCCATTTCTCTAACATTTTTTCTTTTTCATTGATGTGTAAAAAACTATTCTATATATTAATTCTTTAAAGTATATTTTGCAGATTTTCCCATCGTTTTAAAAAACTTATCTTTAAACTTAGATTTAAATCTGTTTTTATGTAGGTAGAAGACTTAAATTTTTATGTGGATAAATCTAACACTTCTTTCTTTTATGGCTTCTGGCCATGTGACTATGTTTTGCTAAGAAACAAGATTACAGGAATATGCTCCATTATTTCCTCTGGTAGTGCTGTAGTTTTTACAAACATTTATTTCTTTCATTGGAGTTGAATGAGTTTGGATTAATCCCCCGCCCCCTGCCCCCAAATAGTCCATCTTTTAGCCACTGACTTGAATTACCACTTTGATTTTACACTAAATTTTCACATATTCATGGACATTTTACTGAACTTATTTCTGTTTAATTGTTTTGTTCTGGGGTTCAGGAAACTATGACACCATTGGACAAATCTAACTCACCACCTGTTTTTATTTTAAAGACTATTTTGTAAGGAAAGAAAGATTTTGTAAAGAAAGATGTTTTTAAATCTTTGCAGTAAGTTTACCCAGTTATTTGAATACCACAATCCTAAGTTCCTTACTAGTTCCTAGTTCCCTCTAAGTATGTCATAGGAAATAGAATTCACTGAGGCTTGGAGTGTGGAAAATGACATTCTCAGCCTATCCTGTGGCTTAAAAGGCTAATATTTTAAAACCAGGTGGTATTTTCTCTGATGACATATAATTTGGTATAATATATCTACATACTTAATGTCTTTTAGAACATGATTTCTTAATCTAGGATTATGCAATATCTAATAATCTTTTTTATATGATATATAAAGTTTGAGGTATATGTGCTTTTTTTTGGGGAGAAGTTCATAGCCTTATTTGGCTTCCCTGGTGGCTCAGTGATAAAAAATCTGCCTGTAATGTAGGAGATGTGGCAGGAGCTTGCAGGTTCGATCCCTGGGTCAGGAAGATCCTCTGGAAGAAGAAATGGCAGCCCATTCCAGTATTCTTGCCTGGGAAATCTTCTGGACAGAGGAGCCTGGCTGGCTGCAAGTCCATGGGGTTGCAAAAGAATCGATGTGCTCACTCACCTAGAGCCAGACATCCTGGAGTATGAAGTTAAGTGGGCCTTTAGAAAGCATTACTATGAACAAAGGTAGTGGAGGTGATGGAATTCCAGCTGAGCTATATCAAATCCTAAAAGATGATGTTGTTAAAGTGTTCACTCAATGCATCACAAAAGTTCAGCAATGGCCACAGGACTGGAAAAGGTCAGTTTTCATTCTAATCCCAAAGAAGGGCAAGGGCAAAGAATGTTCAAACTACCATACAGTTGCACTTAGTTCACATTGCTAGCTCAAAATCCTTCAAGCTATGCTTCAACAGTACGTGAACTGAGAACTTCCAAATGTAAAAGCTGACTTTAGAAAAAGCAGAGGAACCAGAGATCAAATTGCCAACATCTGTTGGATCATAGAGAAAGCAAAGGAATTCCAGAAAAACATCTATTTCTGCTTCATTGGCTATGTTAAAGCCTTTGAATGTGTGGATCACAACAAACTGTGGAAAATTCTTTAATTGATGGGGATAGCAGACTACCTTACCTGCCTCTTGAGAAACCTGTATGCTGGTCAAGAAGCAACAGTTAGAACCTTACATGAAACAGCAGACTGGTTCCAAATTGGGTAAGGAGTAGGTCAAGTCTGTGTATTGTCACTGCTGCTTATTTAACTTCTATACACAATACACCATGTGAAGTGCCGGGCTGGATGACTCACAAGCTGAAATCAAGATTGCCAGGAGAAATAACAACTTCAGATATGCAGATGATAGCACTCTAATGGCAGAAAGCGATGAGGAACTAAAGAGCCTCTTGAGGGTGAAAGAGGAGAGTGAAAAGGCTGGCTTAAAAAATTCAACATTTAGAAAACTTAAGATCATGGCATCTGGTCCCATCACTTCATGGCAAGTAGGTGGGAATAAAATGGAAAGAGTGACAAATTTTATTTTCTTGGGCTCCAAAATCAGTGCAGACGGTGACTGCAGCCATGAAATTAAAAGACGCTTGCTCTTTGGAAGAAAATCTATGACAAATCTAGAGCGTATTAAGAAGCAGAGGCATCACTTTGCTGACAAAGGTCCATATAGTCAAAGTTATGGTTTTTCCAATAGTCATGTACGGATGTGAGAGTTGGACCAAAGAGAAGGCTGAGCATCAAAGAATTGATGCATTTGAATTGTGGTGCTGGAGAAGACTCTTGAGAGTCTCTTGGACAGCAAGGAGATCAAACCAGTCAAGTCAATCCTAAAGGAAATCAGTCCTGAATATTCACTGGAAGGACTGATGCTAAAGCTGAAGCTCTCTCTGATACTTTGGCTACCTCATGCAAAAAACTGACTCTTCAGAAAAGACTGATGCTAGGAAAGATTGAAGGCAGGCAGAGAAGAAGGGGACAGAGGATGGAATGGTTAGATAGCATCACTGATTCAATGAATGTGAATTTGAGCAAACTCCAGGAGATAGTGAAGAACAGGGAAGCCTGGCGTGCTGCAGTCCATGGGGTTGCAAAGAGTTGCACATGGCTTAATGACTGAACAACAACTTTAAACAGCGAGTTTGAATTTAGGTATTATTAGTCTAATACGTTTTCATTTCTGACTTTTTTTTCCATTTTGAATCATTTGTTGACTGTGGAGAAAATTTTTGTTTCTTCACATTTTAATGTTGAGATCTTGTTTTAAAATGTTTATTATGAAAATTACAGTGCCCTACAGAAGTTTGAAGAATACTTTAATGAACTCCCATGTATCCTAGATTTTTCTGTCTTTAATGTTTTGCCACATTTGTGCTGTTCTTTCTCTGTACACGCATGCATACCTATTACTTTTGCTGAATTAGTGAGACTAAATTGTAGGTCTCTTGCCCCCTTACCTATACCCACTTCAACGTCTGTTTTCTGAGAAATTAAAACATGCTCTTAGATCTTTCTACCATATAATGATTAATTTAGCAAATGTAACCCTGATACAGTAAAATTTTTATTTATTGAAACTTCAATATTAAATTGAATATATATTAATATAATATATATTATATAATATTAATTTAATATTTAATATAAAATATTAATTTAATATTGAAGTTTCACCAGTTATCCCAATAATTTCCTTTACAGCAATATTTATTTTTTATTTTTGGCTGTGAGTCCCAATCCTTTATTACACATTGCATTTAGTTTTTATTTTATTTTATATTTTGGCCACACTTAGCAGTTAGCAGGATCTTGGTTCCCCGACTGGGATCGAACCTGAGCCCTTAGTAGTGAAAGCATGGAGTCCTAACCACTGACCACCAGGGAATTCTGCATTTCGTTTTATTGTCTCTTTGAAATCTTTTAATCTGGAGCAGTTCTTCAGATATATATCTGTATATCTATATATATATTTTTTTTTATCTTTTAGGGTCTGTGTTGTATCTTAAAACTTGTCATACCACAGGCCAGATATTTTATAGATTGTTCCTCAATTTAAGTTCTGATTATTTCCATGTGATTAGAGTCGAGGTATCTGTCTCTAGGGCTTCCCTGACAGCTCAGTTGGTAAAGAATCTGCCTGCAATACAGGAGACCCCAGTTCGATTTCTGGGTTGGGAAGATCTGCTGGAGAAGGGATAAGCTTTCCACTCCAGTATTCTTGGGCTTCCCCTGTTGTTCAGCTGGTAAAGAATCCGCCTACAATGCAGGAGACCTGGGTTTGAGCCCTGGATTCGGAAGATCCCCTGGAGAACGGAAAGGCTACCTACTCCAGTATTCTGGCCTGGAGAATACCACGGACTGTATAGTCCATGGGGTCGCGAAGAGTCAGACACGGCTAAGCAACTTTCACCTTCACCTTCACCTTACCTGTCTTTGGCAGGTGTGTAGTAATAAGTGATACTCTGTTCATTCAGTACATCATACCAGAAGGCACATAACGTCTTTTGTCCATCGTCATGGTGTTGTGTTGAGCACATTAGACATTCAGCCCAGTAACCTAGATTGCTTTTGGTGAGGGCTGGTAAATAGAAATCAAAGTCTGGATGTTACGTATGCTCATTGCTGCTGAGATAGTTGTATGTCATGCTTCAGTGTCTTCAGTATGTTATGCTGTGTACGTGTCTATGAGTTTATATTTATACTGTGTATTATTCTTTTTTAAACATTTTAATTTTTTATTTATTTTTTTACCACACTGCTTGGCATTTGGGATCTTGGCTCCCTGATCAGGGATCAAACTCCTGCCCCCTGCAGTGGAAGGATGGAGTCTTAACCACTGGACCACCAGGGCAGTCCTGGTTCTTCGTATTCTAACTTAACACTGAAAGATTTCTTTCTTGACACCCCTTGTTTCCATGTTTGTATTTCCTCACATTGGGAACCAAGGCTTCCAGCAACAGTTAAACATTATTGATTTGTTTGATTAACTACACTACATGTAAAATAGTTTCATAATTGCTCCCTACTGATTCAGAGAACCAGTCTAAGTGGAGGTCAAGTTGTTTGTATTCCTTTTTTTTTCCCACTCGACTGAAGACAAATATTTAAAATACTTTGTTGTAAAGTTACTTGGATAAGGTTTTTTAAAGAATTCTCTTGTGGTTATGTTATTTGTTTGAAGGCTAAAATTACACACAGAACAGAATACTCAGATAAGTGTCACTGTCACTTGTTACCACCCTGTCACTTCCACCTCATTCCTACTCACACTTTGTAGGCAATACTTTTAACTTTTAATTTCTTTTTGAAGAAGTAAGGACATTTTAAAAATATAGTAGCAGACTTCGTAAGTATCCAATACTTTGGCCACCTGATGCAAAGAACTGACTCATTGTAAAGATGATGCTGGGAAAGATTGAAGGCAGGAGGAGAAGGGGAAAACAGGGGATAAGATGGCTTAATGGCATCATAAACTCGATGGACATGAGTTTGAGCAAGCTCTGGGAGTTGGTGATAGACAGGGAAGCCTGGCGTGCTGCAGTGCATGAGGTCGCAATGAGTCAGACACAACTGAGCAACTGAACGGAACTGAACTTGTTTCCTCACTTAATGTATCTTGGATTGGATTAACAAGATGTAGTACAATGGAGTACTCTTGTTGTTTAGTTGCTGAGTTGTTTCTGACTCTGACTACCGCAGGCTCTTCTTTCCTGGGATTTCCTAGGCAAGAATACTGGAGTGGGTTGCCATTTCCTTCTCCAGGGGGGCTTCCCAACCCAGGGATTGAACCTGAGTCTCCTGCATTGGCAGGCAGATTTTTTACCACTGAGTTGCCAGAGAAGCCCACAATGGAGTATTCAGTTCAGTTCAGTCGCTCAGTCTTGTCCAACTCTTTGTGACCCCATGAGTTGCAGCACGCCAGGCCTCCCTGTCCATCACCAACTCCCGGAGTTCACTCAAACTCACGTCCATCGAGTCGGTGATACCATCCAGCCATCTCATCTTCTGTTGTCCCTTTCTCCTCCTGCCCCCAATCCCTCCCAGCATCAGAGTCTTTTCCAGTGAGTCAACTCTTCGCATGAGGTGGCCAAAGTACTGGAGTTTCAGCTTTAGCATCATTCCTTCCAAAGAACACCCAGGACTGATCTCCTTTAGAATGGACTGGTTGGATCTCCTTGCAGTCCAAGGGACCCTCAAGAGTCTTCTCCAACACCACAGCTCAAAAGCATCAGTTCTTCAGCGCTCAGCTTTCTTCACAGTCCAACTGTCACATCCATACATGACCACTGGAAAAACCATAGCCTTGACTAGACGGACCTTTGTTGGCAAAGTAATGTCTCTGCTTTTGAATATACTATCTAGGTTGGTCATAACTTTCCTTCTAAGGAGTAAGTGTCTTTTAATTTCATGGCTGCAATCACCATCTGCAGTGATTTTGGAGCCCCCCAAAATAAAGTCTGACACTGTTTCCACTGTTTCGCCATCTATTTCCCATGAAGCGATAGGATCAGATGCCATGATCTTCGTTTTCTGAATGTTGAGCTTTAAACCAACTTTTTCACTCTCCTCTTTCACTTTCATCAAGAGGCTTTTAGTTCCTCTTCACTTTCTGCCATAAGGGTGGTGTCATCTGCATATCTGAGATTGTTGATATTTCTCCTGGCAATCTTGATTCCAGCTTGTGCTTCTTCCAGCCCAGCGTTTCTCATGATGTACTCTGCATAGAAGTTAAATAAGCAGGGTGACAATATACAGCCTTGACGTACTCCTTTTCCTATTTGGAACCAGTCTGTTGTTCCATGTCCAGTTCTAACTGCTGCTTCCTGACCTGCATATAGGTTTCTCAAGAGGCAGGTCAGGTGGTCTGGTATTCCCATCTCTTTCAGAATTTTCCACACAGTTTATTGTGATCTACACAGTCAAAGGCTTTGGCATAGTCAATAAAACAGAAATAGATGTTTTTTCTGGAACTCTCTTGCTTTTTCGATTAGTCAGCCATAAAAATGAATGAAACTCTGCCATTTGTAGTAATGTGAATGGACCTAGAGAATATTATACTTAGTGAAATGTCAGGAAAAAACAAATACTGTATGGTATTCATATGTGGGAACTAAAAGTAATGCAAACAAATGTATGTGCAAAATAGAAACACCAGCTATAGAAAACAAGCTGCTGCTGCTGCTGCTGCTAAGTCGCATCAGTGGTGTCTGACTCTGTGCGACCCCATTGACGGCAGCCCACCAGGCTCCTCTGTCCCTGGGATTCTCCAGGCAAGAACACTGGAGTGGGTTGCCATTTCCTTCTTCAATGCATGAAAGTGAAAAGTGAAAGTGAAGTTGCTCAGTCGTGTCTGACTCTTCACGACCCCATGGACTGCAGCCCACCAGGCTCCTCTGTCCATGGGATTTTACAGGCAAGAGTACTAGAGTAGGGTGCCATTGCCTTCTCCAGAAAACAAGCTATTGGTTACCAAATGGAGAGAGGGAAGAAAGGAGGAGTAAATTAAGGGTATGGGATTAAAAGACAGAAACTGCTGTGTATAAAGTAGATAAAACAGTAAGAAAGTATTGTATAGCACAGTTAATTGCAGGCATTATCTTGTAATAACTTTTAATGGAGTAAAACCTATAAAAAAAAGTGAATCACTATGCTCTACACCTGAAATTATTATAATATTGTAAATAAATAAAGTGCTATTTTAGATATCTTTCTAGATGATTTTTCAGAAGCTTTTTTGAGGTATAGGAATGAAGTTGATTTGTGAATATTGTTTCTGTCCAGCATCTTACTTGACTCAGTCATTAATAATAATGACTCATACTGATTTTTTTTTTTTTTGATCTTTGTAATGCTCAAAATTCTCCAAGCCAGGCTTCAACAGTACATGAAGTGTGAACTTCCAGATGTTCAAGCTGGATTTAGAAAAGGCAGAGGAACCAGAGATCAAATTGCCAACATCCACTGGATCATTGAAAAAGCAAGAAAGTTCCAGAAAAACATCTCGCCAAAGCCTTTGACTGTGTGGATCACAACAACTGTGGACAATTCTTAAAGAGATGGAAATACCAGATCACCTTACCTGCTTCCTGAGAAGTCTGTATGCAGGTTAAGAAGCAACAATTAGAACTGGACATGGAACATCAGACTGGTTCCAAATTGGGTAAGGAGTACGTGATGTCTGTATATTGTCACCCTGCTTATTTAACTTATACGCAAGAGTACTACATGCGACATGCTGGGCTGGACAAAGCACAACCTGAATCAGGATTGCCGGGAGAAATATCAGTAACCTCAAATGTGCAGATGATGCCACCGTTATGGCAGAAAGCAAAGAAGAACTAAAGAAACTCTTGATGAAAGTGAAAGAGGAGAGTGAAAAAGCTGACTTAAAACCCAACATTCAAAACACTAAGATCATGGCATCTGGTTTTATCATGTCATGGCAAATAGATGGGGAAACAATGGAAACAGTGAGAGACTTTATTTTCTTGGGCTCCAATATACTGCAGATGGTGACTGCAGCCATGAAATTAAAAGATGCTTGCTCCTTGGAAGAAAAGCTATGGCCATCCTAGACAGCATATTAAAAAGCAGACATTACTTTGCTGACAAAAGTCCATGTAGTCCAAGCTATGGATTTTCCAGTAGTCATGTATGGATGTGAGAGTTGGACTATAAAAAAAGTTGAGTGCCAAAGAATTGATGCTTTTGAACTGTGGTGTTGGAGAAGACTCACGATTGGACTGCAAGGAGATCCAACCAGTCAATCCTAAAGGAAATCAGTCCTGAACATCCATTGGGACTGATGTTGAAGCTGAAACTCCAATACTTTGGCCACCTGATGTAAAGAGCTGACTCATTGATAAAGACCCTGATGCTGGGAAAGATTGAGGGCAGGAGAAGGGGACGACAGAGGATGAGATGGTTGGATGGCATCACCGACTCAATGGACATGAGTTTGAACAGGCTGCAGGAGTTGATGTTGGACAGGGAAGCCTGGCGTGCTTCAGTCCATGGAGTCGCAAAGATTCGGACAGGACTGAGCGACTGAACTGACTGATGTAGATAAATCACACAGTCTGCAGATTGTAATAGTCTTCTCAATCCTTTTGTCTGTTATTTCTTACTACACTGACTTGGACCACTATTACAGTGTTTAAATAAAACTGACAATTATTTTAGTGGAAGTCATCCTTTATTTCCTAATTTTATAATTTTATTCATTTATGTTTGACTGCTGAGTCTTCTTTGCTGTGCGAGCTTTCCTCTAGTTGTGGCAAGCAGGGGCTCCTCTGAGGTTGTGGTGTGTGGGCTTCTCATTGTAGTGGTTTCTCTTGTTGCAGAGCACAGGCTCGAAGGCGCATGGGCTGCAGTATTTGTGGCACGTGGGCTTAGTAGTTGCGGCTTCTGGGCTCTAGAGCACAGGCTCAGCAGCTGCATGAACCTAGTTGCTCCATGGCGTGTCGGATCTTCGTGAATCAGGGATTGAACCCATGTCCCCTGCAGTAGCAGGTGGGTTCTTTACCAGTAAGTCCCCAGGAAAGCCATATTTCCCAATTTTAAAGAGAACAGTTTTAACATTTTACCTGTAAGTTATATATGCTGTTTGCAACTGCTGCTGGTATTGCTGTCATTTATCAGGCCATAGGAATTTCCTTTTATTCGTCATTTGTTATAAATGTGGTTTTTAAAGTTGCATGAATGGTTGTTTAATTGAAATGTGTTTGTATAAATATTGATATGTTGATTTTCCTTAAATCTCTTTATGTGATAAATTATGCTAGTCAATTTTCTAATATTATAGATTCCTTGCATGCTTGGTATAAGCCCAACCTGGTCATATCATGTTATGTTATTTATACATTGCTTGATTCATTTAGTTGGATAATTTGATGAGACTTTTTGCATCTGTGTTTGCGAATCAGTTCAGTTCAGTCACTCAGTTGTGTCCAACTGTTTGTGACCCCATAAACTGCAGCATGCCAGGCTTCCCTGTCCAGCACCAACTCCCAGAGTTCGCTCAAACTCATGTCCATTGAGCTGATGATACAGTCCAACCATCTCATCCTCATGAATGTTCATGAATAAGACTGTACTTTGGCATGAGGTTAGGATTACATGAATTGGATAGCGTCTCCCCTTTGTTTATTGTTTCAAAAATCTGTTTTACTGTGGGAATTATCTCTTATATGTTTGGTTGAATTTGCTTGTAAAGCGGTTCAGGATTGGTATTTTATGTGTGAAAGATTTTAAACTATTGATTCGGTTACTTGTTGAACAATTCATGTTTTCAATTTTTATCATTTGCTCTTTTTAGTAACTTGTTCACTTCATTTTCAAATTTACGCCCTGAGTTGTTTATGACATTCTCTTAGTATCTAATATTGGTAGCATCTGTAGTTTTCTCTAATTTCTCATTTCCAGTGTTGACTTTTCTATACCTTCCTATTTTTTTCCTTTTTTTATATTTTTATTTTACTGTGTTCAGTGATTTGTCCTTTGGCTTTGTTGAGCCTTTCTTTTTTATGCTTATTTTCAAGTTAATTTTATTTTTTTCTTCTTTATATTTTTGTTTTCTTTCTTCCAATTTGATTTTATTCTCTTGGTCTGACCTTTTGTGTTGTGTTTTTAACATCTTAAATTTCAGCTTTCCTTTTCTCATTATAAATACTGAGCACTTTCCCATCCCAGTTATATTATAGAAGTTTTGATATGTAGTATTTTTATTGTTAAGTAGTTCTGAATATTTCCTAGCTACCTAATTAGTTTCTGCTTCAAAATTGTTTTTGGATTTCAGAGCTTATGGATTTTCCTTGTGGTCTTTTTGTTATTGATGTGTAATTGTGCTTATTTCATATTATTCATAGAATTTTGTTTTTATGTTCCCAGTACTTTGAATTTTTGTTGGAGACAGTTTTATGTTTTGCATATTATAGAAATTTGTAGAGGTTCAGTGTGTGTTTGAAAATTAATCCTCCAACTCTTAGGTGGAGTGTTATATATATACCACTCGGTACACTGAAAGTACAGTAAAACCTTTTTTGGTCTGCTTGAGCTATCAGTTACCGAGAGAGAGAGTAAATCCCCCTTCAGGAAGGTGAGCTTGTTCTCTTACGTCTGTCAGTTTGGCTTTACGTACTTTGTGGTTGTTACTGAGTGTATCCATGTTTAGACTCATTATGTCCTGGTTAAGTTCAGCTGGTCTTTCTTTTTTTTGTTTTTTTAATCCTTAGGTATGACTTCTTTAAATCTCTGCTCCACTTGTGCCTCCCTACCTGGTATCTCTTTTGTTTAATTTTTATCTCTGTATTGATTTTGGGGGTGAGGACAGATGGTTAATATTAGCCTCTATTTACTTTTTCTGAAATTTTATGTAAATTTAGTTAAGAACCTACTAAAACAGAATTTTAGAAAGGATGATCACATGTAAATATTGTATATTTGGAAAAATGCTTACAAAATATGGAAACTTCCAGCAACATTGGTAAAGAAAAGTAACGAATATAGACTTGAATCTCTGTATTAGGAACTGAAAAGGGATCAAACCTATTCATATAGTGGGGTTTATTCATTTTAAAAAGTTTATTTTACTTATTTTTGGCTGTGCTGGGTCTTTGTTGCTATGCGGGCTTTTCTCCAGCTGTGGCAAGTGGAGGCTACTCTCTAGTGTCAGTGCATGGGCTTCTCGCTGTGGTGGCTTCTCTTGCTGTGGAGCACAGGCTCCAGGACATGGGAGCTTCAGTAGTCGCAGCGCATGGACTCACTATTGCAGTTTGCAGGCTGTAGAGCCCAGGCTCAGTAGTTGTGTTGCACAGGATTAGTTGCTCAGTGGCGTGTGAGATCTTCCTGGATTGGAGATCAAACCCGTGTCTCCTGCATTGGCAGGCAATTTCTTACCACTGAGCCACCAGGGAAGCCCCTGTATAGCAGGGTTTTATAAAGAAAAGAGCATTTTGTCACTCTATTCCAGTAAATTTGTGAAAATTTCAGTACAGTGTATAATTTCTTTGAAGAATATAATTAATACAGTTGTCACAGGTAGAAGTAGAAAAATGAAAATGACAGTCTGAAGGAAATCAGAATATCAAAAGTGCAACATAATGACGCATGTAAGGTGTTTCACTGGTAAGTTTTAGCAGACCGTACAGTCACAGTCTCCTTTGTCTTCTAAAACTTCTTTAGTTTGTCTTTCACAGTAAGATCTTCAAACAACCTGGAATTATTTCATTTTAGAGAAAAGGAGAAGAAGCTACTCAACATATTACATGAGGCTAGTTTATCATTGGTACTAAATCAGATCAAGATAGTAGGGAAAAAAATATAATTGTAAACCAACATTGTTTATACCCACAGATGTAAAATACCTAAGTAAAATGAAAGCAAACCAGTTTCTTTTTTTTTTTTTTTTTCTTAAATACATTACAGCGACTTCCCTGGTGGCCCAGTGGCTAAGACTGTGCCCTCCCAGTGCAGGGGTCCCAAGTTCAATCCCTGGTCAGGGAGCATGATTCCACATGCCACAGCTGAGAGTTTGCATGCTGAAACTAGACAAACAAACAATCCTGCATGCTGCAACTAAGACCCAGCACAACCAAAATAAATAAATAATAAATATAAAAAGAAATCATAAATACAATATTACAAAATTAAAAATACCAAAATAAAAAAATAAAAAATACATTATAAGCAAGGCAGATTTATCTCAAACTGTACAAAGATGTATCAACTTCTAAAATCTTTTAAAGTAAAATGCCATGTTAAGAGAATAGAAAAGAAAACAAAATCTTGTCCGCAGAGGTTGTAATTAACAGTCCTACCAGTTATGTATGAAAATACCTGTTAGTCACACTCTGGAAAATCTTGGTGGTTTCAGATTCTTTTATTTTTGCCATATTTGGTTGTTAAATAATAGAATATTACTAAGTTTATTTGCATTTCTCTAATTCTTGTATTGTGTACATAATTTTCTCTTTATTAGCCATTTGCATTCAACACTGAAAAATTGGGAGAGTAACACTTATTGCATAGTTTGTTTACTTGAGAACAAAGCACTATTTTATTTATCTTTCTACCTTTTACATCTTATAAAATGCTTGGCCTATAGTGAATATTCAGAGATACTTTTTGAGTGAATAAATATTGGTAAACTGTGAGACTTCTGAAGAAATTTGTGAAACTCATTTTTGAACGTCTGTAAATAGAATTGTTTTGTTGTGTTAAAGAAATGATATTTTTGCTAGCAGTTTCCAGGAAATAAAGAATGGACAGAATTATTCTTTTAATTCATGTTGTTAATAATACTACAAGGTGCCATAAAATGTGGATATCTGACTGAATCCATAATCATACATGATTTAACTACTCATTTGCTTGGTGCTTGCAGAATGTATACTGTTGCATGGAAAGATAATATCATTTATTTTTTGACATATTGTTACTCTTTGTACCTTTGCTAAAGATTGTTTCAGCAACCATTTGCTTACCTGAATTGTATTTCAGATACTTTAGTTTTCAAAAAAAGTTTTCCTGTTTTATGATGGTGTTTTAGAGGATTGAAATACTTGGATTTCTAACCTTTTAGATAATGCTACCCAGAGGAAGGCATATATAGAATTATTCTTTAGCCATAGTTGTCTGTGTTGAATTTGCTGTCTTTGGATTTAGGGTCAGAATGAAACAGAGGTATAGAACGTATCCTCTGCTTGGATTAAGATATTTGGAAATCTTGAGGGGGACAGGGTTATAAAGAGAAGTAGAAGAAACAAAGAACTGTTCAATGTAGTGTAAGCTGTGTTGTGATATTTTCCAGCTCTAGCTGACAACTAGAGTAATTCTAGTCTCCCCTGGCTGGCTCCAGGTCTTTATTTTTAATTTACACATTCTATGTGTACCAATTTTAGCCAAGTATTTCCGATACACTTGTGTAGAAGCAGGGAAAGAGAAGGACACTGGTCTCAAGATTATTGCACTATTTCTTGCCATGGCTTATAACCCACCTGCTGTTGCTGCTGCTAAGTCGCACCAGTCGTGTCCGACTCTGTGCGACCCCACAGACGGCAGCCCACCAGGCTCCCCCGTCCCTGGGATTCTCCAGGCAAGAACACTGGAGTGGGTTGCCATTTCCTTCTCCAATGCATGAAAGTGAAAAGTGAAAGTGAAGTCGCTCAGTCGTGTCCGACTCTTTGTGACCCCATGGACCGTAGCCTACCAGGCTCCTTTGTCCATGGGATTTCCCAGGCAAGAGTACTGGAGTGGGATGCCATTCTTTGTAAATAATCTATTTGTAAATAAACTATCCTCAGATTGGAATAATTTATTTCTATTAGGACCCTGAGTGATTTCACAGTCTCACCGTTTGTCCAGTCCAGTTTGTTCAAGACTAAGATGTCTTGGTTATTTTATTGAAATGTTAACTGCTTGGCTTTACATCTCTCTCTCACAATATGAGATCCTTTATACCTTCATTCAGATTTGATCTGTTTATTTGATCTTCATCTTTTCTGTTATGTGAATTCCAAATAGAGATTCAATCTGTATTTCCTTTCCTGACAATCTAAAGCAGAAATCTAAACCACTGCAGAAACTTCTAAACCAATGCAGAAATCTCTCATAGACTGTGTTCTGCAATGTGGAATACCCCTCTTTTCTAAACTAGTTAGGGCTAAATATCTTAGACCAAAACAAGTGGTAAGGCATTCTGTGTTTCTTTCACTCTTCTAGAGCTTAAATACATACCTTTAATCTTCTACATTCTGGTCCATGATAGGAAGGAGAAGAGAGCTGTACCCATATATAAAGACCTTTTAATCATTAACTACTTTTTGTGTGAGAATAAGGAGCGACATCAGGGGAGGAAAGGTGAAAGGTCTAAATTTCTCTCAGAGACAGCAGAACGTATAATTTATTTTATAATTTTTTTAAATTTCAATATACTCTTTATAGTTAATAATGTTTAAGTTTCTTGCATGGCATCCAAGGCCATTTCCATTTTCCGTTTTCTAGCCCTGATTTCTTTTTTATTGTTACAATTCTATTATAGCAATCAATTATTTACCATTATCACCCAAATTTCACTTTCTTGCTTCCCTTAATATGCAAATATCTCTCCCTTTCCTGGGAATGGGGCTTCCCTGGCAGCTCAGAGGGTAAAGCATCTGCCTGCAATGTGGGAGACCTGGGTTCAGTTCCTGGGTTGGGAAGATCCCCTGGAGAAGGAAATGGCAACCCACTCCAGTTTTCTTGCCTGGAGAATCCCATGGACAGAGGAGCCTGGCAGGCTACAGTCCATGGGGTCTCAAAGGGTTGGACACAACTGAGTGACTTCACTTTCACTTTGCTGGGAATATCTACAGTGCAAACAGGTAAAGTAGCAAAGTTTACTTAGTCCTCAAGGCCCAGGTCCAAACTTACTCCCTCATTAGTGTTCACATAAGAGAATTAGGGTTCCATTCTCACTGACCCTGAAGCGCTTTGTGTCTATCTCTGTTAGAAACTTTGATCACATTATTGTGTTATGTGTTTACATACTGTGTAAACAGTCTTTCAGAAAGACTGTGAAGTTCTTGAATGAAGGTACCATATTGTAATTATATTTGTTTAAAACTCCAGTAATTGTCACCATGCTTTGTATAATATCAGCTCTTGCTAAAGGCATGTTAAAAGAAGAAATAAATGAATGAACGTGGCAGAAATTTTAATTTACTGTGTGGGAACTGCTGAATCTCTCTGGTGCCAACATACTTCCTTTTACTCCTTGGATCTTTGTGTTAAAATATATATCTAGCATTGAGTTAGAATACATGGAATGTTTAACATAAGAATATAATGATCTCATTTGTATGTCACTGCTACTTTGCATTATTTTATGTTATTTGGCTTTTAAAAATATGTTTTCCACCAAAAATATAATTCATATGTAAGAAATCAATGAAACATGGAAATTAAAACTATTTCTTTGCAGTATAGTTTCATGGGACTATTAAATACTTCAGCTTAATCCTTAATCATGTTTAAGAAATACTGTTTATATCTAATTTGTATCACATTTCAATAATTGATATTATGTTTTTGTTTCAGCTAAACCATTTACTTCTAAAGTGAAACAGATGAGATTACATAGAGAAGACTTTGAAATATTAAAGGTGATTGGTCGAGGGGCTTTTGGAGAGGTAAGAGATAAAGATTTTGTAGAGATCTGATACTTGTTTTGCAAGCTATTTTATACAGTCTTTGAAAGTACTTAACTAAAATATTATTTACTTGCTTTTGTAATTGATATTATTGATCAGAAATGATTAAAATTTTGAATGAAATCTTTCTGCCTGGATTTTTTCCCAGTATATTTCTATTTTCTATATGTTATTGAAGTTTGAGTATGTGGACTCTTCTGTTTGTATATTTGTCTCTCCTGTGTCAATAGTACACTGCCTTAAATTACCTTTAGTTTGAGAAGTCTTAATATCTGGTAGTATATTTACTGTAACTTCTCTCTTTGCCTCTCTTGTTAACCCTTTATATTTTCATATAATTTGGAATAAATGTTTCAGTTTGTACTTACTCCCACATCTATACTCAGCACTCACATATCTGGAATTTTGATGAGGATTGCACTTAACTAGAGATTACTTTGAAGTTAATTTACATCTTAATAATATTGATTCAACCAATCCATGAACATAGTATGTTCCTTCATTTATTTAGGGCCTTATAAATTTAACCCATGAATTATTTGTAGTTTTCATTCAGTAGAGATAATTTATGCATTTTTCAGCAGATTTATTCCTAGGTATGTTATATTCTTCATGCTGTTTTAATTAGATTGTTATGTTAAGTTTTATTTTCTAATTGTTTTTACTAGTAGTTAGAACTGCAATTGAATTTTGTGTATTGACTTCATATTCAGCAACGTAGCTAATTGTACTTTTAAAATCATGAATTGTGTTGGATTTTAATCAATGCTTTATTAGCATCTTTTGAGACATGGCTTTTCTCCTTAATTACTTGAGTTACACCGATTTATTTTCAAATGTGAAACTAACTTTGCATTTCTAAAATAAGCCAGCTTTTTTGAGATATGTTATCCTTTTAATTTACTGTTGGACTTGGTTTACTATTTGTGTGTGTGTTTTGGATCTTTAACAGGAATTGGCCTGACATTTTCCTCCTTACCACATCCTGATCAGATTTTGGTATCTTGGTTATACTGGCCTCATAAAGAGGGAGGTGTCTCCTCTTTTATTGTTCTCTAGAAGAGTTTGAGAAGATTATTATTTCTTCCTTAAATGCTTAGAAAATTTCACTGGTCCATTTCCTTCTCCAGGGGATCCTCCCAACCCAGGAATTGAACCCAGGTCTCCCACATTGCATTTGAGCCTCCTAGAGAGAGAGTTTTACATTTTATATTCATTTTTAACAATTGAAGTTGGGCTGTGTGGATTTTCTGCACAGGTGTGTCAGTTTTGCTAGGTTCATCCACGTCACCTAATTTTTCAAATTTATTGCTGTATTGGTCATTTACTCTTCTCATTTTTTTTGTTTGTTATGCTTTGAGGTTGATCAATTCTGTTATTTTTTTCAGTGAATTAACTTTTGCCCTTTCAGTTTTCCTATACTAGATTTGTTTTCTGTTTCACTCGTTTTTGCTCTTAAAATATTCTCTGTCTTTGGTTTTAACTTGCTGTTCCTTTCCTAACTTGTGGAGACAGAGCATTGATTTCTAGCTCTTTTCTATACTTTGTCCTCTATGCAGCTTTAGCTATAGCGAAGTTTTGATGTGTCATATTTTCATTATAGTTTTCCTTAAATACAGTGTAATTTCCAATGTGATTTTAGATTTCTCTAGTGGATCTTTTTCATCTTTGATTTTAGAAGTTTATTTCTCAGTCTCTGCTTGGTGCATTTTTAGTTATGCTTCTGCTTCTGAGTGATAATTTAATTCTAGAGCAGTCAGGGAGTATGTACTGTGTGCTTTCCCATCTTTGAAATTTGCTGTATGGTGTTCTGTAAATATCAGTTAGGTGAAAGATACTAATCTTGTTTAAATCTCCCATATCCTTAGTGTTTTTCCTGCTTGTTGCTTCATTTCCTGAGAGAGGATTTGCTTATTTCTTTTTTATTTTATTTCTTTCAGTTTTTACCGATAGCAGATATAACATTATTATATCTCCCTAGTTATTAACTCTTTTATCAGGATGTGATCATGCCTGTTATCTCTAAGTAATAAAGTTCACCTTTACTTCATCTGAGATTAGTTGAATGATTCCAGCTCTTATTATTAGTCTTCTGCATGAAATATCTTATTCCACCCTTTTAGTTTCAGTTTTCTATAACTTTGCATGTTTACCATTTAATAGAATATAGTTTTGGGTTTTAAATTCAGTCTGATAAATTTCTTATCTTTAATTGGAATATAGTCAGTTGGCATTTAAATATAATCACATTATTCTTATTTGTTTTCTATTTGTCTTGCACATTTAGTATTGTCTTTCTCTCAATTCTTGGATTAACTGAGTATTTTAAATTAGTCTTTCCCCCTTCTATTATTTCTTAGATGCACCTTCTTTTATTGGTTTCCTGAGATTGCTTCTTCTATTCTTAGTAAATTTGTACTGAGTGGCCAAAAGTTTGTTTGGGTTTTTCCAGAACATCTCACAAAAAAACCTGAATGAACTTTTGGCCAATCCATTATTTTGCCATTTCCCTTTTTTTTTTTTTTTTGTCATTATTGTCTTTTAGCTCTGAATATATTTGAAACCCCAAAAGATATGATTATACTATCCCTCTTCATTTTAGATTTACCTGTGTATTTACAGTTTTTTACTCTTCACATTCACATATTTATTTACATTGATATATTTCTCTTTGATAGGCTTTTCCTTTTGACTTAAAAGTATCCTTTAGTAATATTTTGCCAGGTCTGCCAGATCTGCCTTTTTTGGTCTGAAAATACATTTATTTTGAGGTATTAACAAAATTGTGTTAATATACATACTTCAGTTCAGTTCAGTTCAGTTGCTCAGTCGTGTCCGACTGTTTGCAACCCCATGAACCACAGCACGCCAGGCCTCCCTGTCCATCACCAACTCCCGGAGTTTACCCAAACACAAGTCCATCGAGTTGGTGATGCCATCCAGCCATCTCATCCTCTGTCGTCCCCTTCTCCTGCCCGCAATCCCTCCCAGCATCGGGGTCTTTTCCAATGAGTCAACTCTTTGCATGAGGTGGCCAAAGTATTGGAGTTTCAGCTTCAGCATCAGTCCTTTCAGTGAACACCCAGGACTGATCTCCTTTAGGATGGACTGGTTGGATCTCCTTATAGTCCAAGGGACTCTCAAGAGTCTTCAACACCACAGTTCAAAAGCATTGATTCTTCGGCATTCAGCCTTCTTCACAGTCCAGCTCTCACATCCATATACATACTTAGCTCAGTGAATCTGTACATTTGCATGAACTTCTGTAACCTTTATGTTGATCAGAATAGCCTTCTATTGCCCGCCTCTCTGTGAATAACCACCTTCTCAGTAACCATCTATTCTGACTTCTATAATTATAGATTTATTTTGCCTGTTTTTGAATGCTGTACTAGTGGAATTATATTATATATATATATATTTGTTTTGTTTCTGGCTTCTTTTGCTCAGTATTATGCTTGTATAATTCACTTTTGTTTTTTATTGATCTACAATATTCCTCTGTATGAATATACTACAACTACTCAAATTTATTTTTGACTGTTGTAAATAATGTTGTTATGGACGTTCATATACATGTCTTTTGGGAGACAGAAGCATTCATCTCTGTTTGCCGTAACCCTAGTAGAATTTCGGTCATATGGTAAGCATATTTAGATTTAGTTGGTAGTGCCAAATAATATCCCGGTTGGTTAGGTCAGATTATATTCCTGCTAACAATGTGTGAAGGTCCCAGTTGCTTCACGACCTCACCAGCAGTTGGGTCAATTTTTAGACTTTAGACATTTTTTTGGTGCATGAGTAGTGGTATTGATTGTGATTTCATATTTCCTGATAACATTTAAAGTTGAGCCCATTTTCGTATCACTTCATGTAACTTGGACACCCTTTTTTGTAAAGTCCACATTTGGGGCCTGGGGGAGTGGGAACAGGTGACTCATTGGTATATTCTGGACACAAGTTCTTTGTTAGAGGTGTGTGTGTGTGTGTACATGTGTGTGCACGCATGCTCATGTATTAAACAAAATCTCTTCCTGTCTGTGGCTTGACTTTCCTCTGTATAGATCTTTTATTGAAGAGAAGATTTTAATTTTGGTGAAATGCATTTAATTAAGCTTTTCTTTATTTTTAGTGTTTTTTTGTATTTGTTAAATTTTTTCTACCCTGAAAGTCATGAAGATGTTTCCTGTTATATAATCTATAAAAAGTCTTTTTTCATTTATGTCTGTGATCCATCTGGTATTATTTTGTGCTTTGTGAGGTATAGTCAAGGTTCATTTTATTCTTTGTGGATTTCATGTCATCATTTATTTAAAGACTACTTTTCTACATTTGATTGCAAAGGAACTTCTGTTGGTCAGGTGTTATGTGTGCTACTTTTATTAATTTTTGAGTTCCCTGGTGGCTCAGAGGATAAAGCATCTGCCTGCCATGTGGGAAACCCGGGTTCAATCCCTGGGTCGGGAAGATCCCCTGGAGAAGGAAATGGCAACCCACTCCAGTATTCTTTCCTGGAGAATCCCATGTCTGGTGGGGTACAGTCCATGGGGTCGCAAAGAGTCGGACACAACTGAGTGAGTTTACTTTCACTTTCAACACTTTTATTAATTTTTAGTAGTTTTCAATGTAGAATTTTTGTTCATGGTTTCATTAAATTTATTTTTGGGTCTGATGTTTATTGATGAGCCTATAACTGCTGCTAGACTAGAAATACAATTAACTTTTGTGTATTGATCTTGTATTTAAATATCTTGATGTATTAACTAAGTCTAGTGTATTTATAAATTAAAAAAATTTCATGTGCGTAGTCATACCATTTCCAAATAAAGACAGCTTTTTTCGTTCTTTCATTTTTCCTTTTATTTCTTTTTCCATATTGTTGCAATAGAGAAGTTTTTTGCTTAAAACATTGAATTCAGTTTTTGAAAACAAATTTTTGTGTGGTTTGTGATTCAGGGGTAAGTACAAAGTTTGCTACAGCTTTTTTTTTTTTAATTGTTACTCTTTTTAGGTTAAGGATGTACTCTTTTTTAGGTGAAGGAGGTTTTCCTTGCAGTCCTAGTCTGCTGAGAGCTTTTATCATGCATCAGAATTAACTTTTGTCCAAAGGTTTTCTATATCTGTTTGGATTACATGACTTAACTTCTATATCTGGTTAATGTGGAAGTAATATTGATTAATTTTTAAATATACCAATAGTGGATTGCTATATAAATCTGGTTGTTTCTGATGTATTCTTTTAGTATATTGTTGGTTTTGATTTGCTAATATTTTGTTTACCATTTTTTGTTATGTGCATGAAAAAGATTGGCCTTTAATTTATCTATCTTTTAATTTCCTTATATTTTAAAAATGTTATGCATATCTCTTAAGACAAGTTGGGAGTTATTCGCATATTATCAATTTTCTGAGTTTGTTTAAGGTTATTGCTGTTTCTATATATGTTTGAAAGTATTTTCATTGGTGAAGCCATCTAGACTGGGAGTGCAGTTTCTTTTGGTTGTTTGTTTATATCTTTGGAGGTAAATTTTATATATGTTGAAATACTCTAGTTGTATTAGGTACAATTCTATGAGTTTTGACAAATGGATTCACCTTTCTCAAGATACAGAATGTTTCTGTCACTCTAAGAAGTTCCCTTTCCTGTTAGTTTCCCGTAACTTCTGTCAAGTGGCAACCACTGTTCTGTATTTTAACCATGGATTAGTGTTGACCATTTGAAAATTTCATGTAAATGAAAATCATACCAAACATAATCTTTTGTGTCTGGCTTCCTTTGCTCAGAATAATGTCTGTGAGATTCATTCTTGTGATCAAATGTAGTAATACTTTTTATTGCTGATTAGTACACTGCTTTTTTAGTATACCATAGTTTATTCTTCTATTGATAAACAATTGCATAGTTTCTCATTTTTGGTTGTTAGGATTAAAACTGAAGTGAATATTTGTGTACAAGTTTTACGGAACTGTGTGTTCATTTTTCTTGGATAAGTAATGGATTGGAACTGCTAAGTAGTAGATGCATATTTAAATTGAAAAGAAACTACATTTTTTTTTCTAATAGGGTTATACCATTTTGTATTCCTATCAGTTCTGTGTTCTCACCAGTATTTTTTTTCTTCTGGGTCTTTTAAATTTTAGTCATTCTAATGGATGTATAATAGTGTCTTATGGCTAAATCGCATTGTTATGTGGATTTGTGTTATATGAAAACAGAATGATGAATTTTTGTGTTATATCTTCCTTTGTGAAGTATATGTTCAGATATTTTGTTCAGTGAAAAAAATGAAGTATTTGTGTCATTAAGTTGTAAGAATTCTTTATATTTTATATTTATAGATGTCTTTTGTCAGATAAATATTTTGTCAGTATTTTCTCAAAGGCTGGATAAATTTCCTGTTAATTTTCTTAAAAATGTCTTTTGATGAGCAGAAGTTAGGTTTAATTTTATCAATTTTTTCCCTTAATGGTTATTTTTTTCCTGTGTTCTTTGTAATAAATCCTTATTTATATCCAGTTCACAGAGATATTTACTTATGTCTTTCCCTAAAACTGTTGTAGTTTTAGCTCTTATGTTTAGATTGGTGATTCATTTCAGATTAATTCATGTCTGATATGAGATAAGGATCGAGGTTAATTTTTTTCCCTGTGGCTATCCACATGGCACATGGCAGTTTCAGCACCATTTGTTGAAAAGGCTGCTTCTCCTCTTTTGAATTACTTCATTACCTTTGTCAAAAACGTCAGTTGACCATACGAATGTTGATCTGTTTTTCCTCTTTTGTTCTACTTCATCAATATCTTTTTCTATCCTTATGTCAGTACCACACAATCTTGATTTGTAGGTTTATACTGTAGAGTTGAGTGTTTGTTTTAACTGAGGACTTCTCCATTATTATATAAATTTTAGAAATCAGTATGTCAGTTTCCATAAAAACTTACTGGTATTGAAATTGAGTTTACATTCAATTTGTAGATTAATATTGGGAAGACTGACATCTTAATCTTCAGGCTACTAGTTAGTCCATGAACATGGCAATTTTCTTTGTCTTTTAACTTTTTTAAAGAGTATTTTGTAATTTTAGTGTATAGATCTTGTTCATAATTTGTTAAATTTATTGCTAAAATTTTTATGTTTTTTGATGCTAATGTAAATGATATTTAAAAATTTATATTTCACATAGTATGCTGTTAGTGTGTAAGAGCATTTTTTATCTGACTTTATTTTCATTTTTTATCTGACTTTATTTTCTAAATTCATTGATTATTTTTTAAATAGTCTTGGTTTTTTTGGTTGTTACTTTCTTAGTTGTTCCCTGCAAAGAGCCATATTATCTGAGAATAGGAATAGTATCCTTTTCACTTTCTAAAGTTTGTGTTCTGTTTCTCTATTTTGACTTATTTTACTAATTCGGACCTCTAATGAAACACTGAATGGGTATCTTGAGGGTACATGTTCTTACTTTATTCCTGTTAAGGAGATAGGATTTAGTGTTTGACAAGTAAGTATGATATTAATTGTATGTGGTTTTGTAGGTACCCTTTATCTGATTAAGGAAATTAACTTCTATTATTAGTTTTCTGAGGATTTAGTAGTCATGCGGATTTACTCTTTTATTCTGTTAATTTGGTGGATTAATTTGATGGATTTTTAAAATAGGCTTTGTTATTTTAGAGTAGTTTTAGGTCCATGGCAAGATTGAGCACAAAGTACAAAGAATTTTTGTATACCCCTTTCCCTTGGACACAAGCCTACCACACAAGAATGATACATTTATTATAACTGTTGAATCTACATTGACATATCATAAGGTGTAGTCTATAGTTTACATTAGACTTCACTCTTGGTGTTATACATTAGAAAAATGTATAGTTACATTTATCCCGCATTTTAGTATAATACGTAATAGTTTTTCACTGCCTTAAAAATCCTCTGTGCTCTGCCTATCCATCCCTTCCCTCTCCTAACCTCTGATCACCACTGATCTTTTTCCTGCCATCATAGTTTTTGCCTTTTCCCAAATGTCATTGACTTGAAATTATACGGTATATAGCTTTTTCAGATTGGCTTCTTCCATGTAATAATAGTCATTTTAAGTTTCCTTTGTGTCTATATATTGCTTGATGACTCCTTTTTAGCACCAGGGAATATTTCCTTGTTTGAATGTACCACTGCTTATTTATCCTTTCACCTACTGAAGGACATCTTTGTTTTTTACCAAGTTTTGGTAATTATGAACAAAACTGCTATAAACAGTCATGTGGACATCAACTTTCAATTCGTTTGCCTAAATACCAAGAAACAGAATTGCTGAATCATATGTTTAAGAGCATTATTTAAGTTTGTGAGAAACCACCAAACAGTCTACCAAAGTGGTTGTACCATTTTGCATTCCCACCAGCAGTGAATGAGAGTTCCTATTGCTCCACATGCTCACCATCATTTAGCAGCTGTCAGTATTTTGAATTTTGGTCATTCTAATGGGTGTGTAGTGGCATCTTATTGTTTTAATTTGTAGTTCCCTAGAGGATGTTGAGCATCTTTTCATGTGCTTATTTATCATCTGTATATCTTCTTTGGTAAAGCATATATTAAGATCTTTAATCTTTTAACAGGATGGTTTGTTTTCTTATTGTGGAACTTTAAGAGATTTTTTTATGCTACATTTTAGATGATAATCCTTCATCAGATATCTTTTGCAAATAGTTTTTTCGCAAGGCATGTTTCTCATGCTTTTGACAGTATCCTTCACAGAGCAGAAGTTTTTAAATGAAGCCCAGCTTATCAATTCTTTCATGAATTATGCCTTTGATGTTATGTAGATTGATTTTCAAATATTAAATTACTCCCTAGGATAAACTCCATTTGGTCATGACTTACTGTCCTTTGTGGCTTCCCTGTGCCTCAGCTAGTAAAGAATCTACCTGCAACATGGGAGACCTGGGTTCGATCTCTGGGCTGGGAAGATCCCTGGAGAAGGGAACAGCTACCCACTCCAGTATTCTGGCCTGGAGAATTCCATGGACTTCTCCAGGACACTACTGAGCCACTTTCACTTTCACTACTGTCCTTTTGAGATAATTGATTTATTCAGTTCCTTGATATTTTCTTAACTGTTTCCATGTTTATATTCAGGGGAAAGAAAGTAAAAGTTGCTCAGTTGTGTCCAACTCTTTGCAACCCCATGGTCTGTAACTCACTGGGCTACTTTGTCCATGGAATTCTCCAGGCAACAATATTGGAGTGGGTTACTATTTCCTTCTCCAGGGGATCTTTCCAACCCAGGAATCTAACCCAGGTCCTCTGTATTGCAGGCAGATTCTTTACTGTCTGAGCCAAATGTTGACCTATAATTTTCTTGTTTTAAATCATGTCTATGTCAAATATTGACATCAGGTTATGCTGGACTTATGAATCGGGGAGTGTTTTCTCTTTTCAGAAAAAATATGTGTTTATTTATTTATGTATTTATTTTTCTTTAATATTTACCAGTGACGCCATCTGGACTTGGCTATTTCTTTCTGGGGCATTTAATCCTACTAATTTAACTTCTTGATGCTTACAAAGTTAGTAAGATTTTCTATTTCATCTTTTGTCGCCGTCAGTAAGTTTTGTGTTTCATAGAATTTGGATAATTCTTTTAAATTTTTGAATGTATAAGGTTGTTCATAATATCTGTTATTTCTTGATGTCTGTGGAATACAAGATGATATTCTCTCTATTACTGCATATATTTATAATTCATGTTTTATTTCTCTTGATCAGTCATGTAGAAGTTTTTCAGTGTTGTTAATAATTGAACAAAGCTACTTCGGCTTTGTGAATTGTCTATACTTTTGTCTCTTTTTGGGCTTCCCTGGTGGCTCAGCTGGTAAAGAATCCACCTGCAATGCTAGAGACCTGGAGAAGGGAACGGCTACGCACTCCAGTATTCTTGCCTGGAGAATTCCATGGGCTGAACAGTCCATGGGGTCTCAAAGAGTTGGACACAACTGAGCGACTTTCACTCACTTGCCTCTTTTTACCTTAAACCTTTTTTTTTTGTTTTTTAAGCATTTAAAAAATCTTTGTTATTTCTTTCCTTTTAATTTCTCTGGATTTAATTTGTTCCTCTTCTTTATGCTTCTCTAGACAGAAACTTAGATCTTTGATTCATTTCCATTCCAGTTTAAGCATTAAAGCTATAAATTTCTCTCTAAGCAGAGTTAGGTGTATATATTGATGTTATATTTTCACTGTCATTCATATCAAAATACTATTTAATGTTGATGTCTTCTTTGGTGAGTCATTATGTGCATCATTTACTTTGGTAATTTTTGGACTTTGTAAACTATCTTACTGTTATTGACTTTAATTCATTTTATCATCAGACATCACACTCTTAATTTTTCAAAAGTTTTAAGGTTTATTGAAATTTGCCGTATGATTGGAATATGGCTTGTCTTTATGAACACTCCATGTGTACTTGGAATTAGTTTTTATTCTACATTTGTTGCTTTTAGTCTTTATAAATGTCAGTTGGGTCAAGATGGTTGATGTTGTCATTAGATCTTCCATAATTTGTTGAAATTTGTTCAGTGTTTTTGAGGGAGGGGTATTAAAGTCTCCAAATATAATTGTGAGTATGCCTGTTCCTCCTCCTGTAATTTATCACTGTTTATTTTATACATTTTGGAACTCTTAATGGGGGTATACACTTTTTCAATTTTTATGTCTTCCTGATATACCAACCCTTTTAGCATTATGAAATGTTTACTTTAGATAAGGTGATATTCCTTGTAGTGTAGTCTTAATTTGTTTTACATAAATATAGCCTTTTTCTTTTTGTATTTGTATTTAAAGGGAATGTCTCATGCATACCATATAGTTGGGTTTTGCCTTCCTTATACACTGTGATAATCTCTGCACTGTTTAGACCATGGTCAGCAGACTTTTTCAGTAAAGTGCCAGACTGTAAATATTTAGATCTTGAAGGAAGACCATATGGTTTGTGTGGCAGCTACTCTATTCTGTCTCTGTAGTGTGAAAGTAGCCTTTGACAATTTGCAAATGAATGGATTTGGTTGTGTTCAAAGACAGTTTTATTTATAAAACAAGTGTTGTGTCATATTTGACCCTCAGGCCACAGTTTGCTGAAGCCTGCTTTAGACTATTTTTAATTAATATATTTATAAATGTAGTAGATTTAGCTATGTCATTTGTTGTTTGTTTTCTCCTTGTCTCATCAGTATTCTATTGATCCTTCCTTTGAGTTGAGCATTTTTTAGTGATTTATTATTTATGATTTCTCTGTTGACTCTTTTACCACACATCTCTGTATTATTTTCTTAGTGGTTGCCCTGTATTATGGATCTTTTTCCCCCATTCCAAGAAGTTAGTGTCTTTGAAGAAGTGTCACAGTATTCTTATTTATCACAGAAACATCAATGTCAGTTTCCTTCTTGCTGATAACTTTGCTTGCTTTCTTCTTTTATGTTCTTACATAAGCCAGAGAGTAGCACCAAATAAATTGCCGAGAATTAGAGCCAAACAGAAGTGAGTTGCAGTGACCCAGAAAAACATACACATAGTTTCTGCCAAAAAGTATAATAATCAGATATAAGAACTGGAAAGTGTTAAAATTCTAATTTGCCAGTATTATTATATATCTTAGAAACCCAAGATAATAACTGAAAGCTACTGTAAATTAAAGAGATAATAATTATACAGAAGTCATGAGTTTTCATATGTATAAACAACCACAGTTGAAAGATACTGGAAGAAAAAAATGCACATCTTAAAAGTGTTAATTCTTTCTAAATTAATTATAGATTAAATAACTAATATATATGCTAATTATTAGGCTGACTCTAAGTTTAGGAATATAATTAAGAATCATCAGAAGAACTCTTAAAAAGTAGAATGATGACAGACCCATTATATATTTGAAGCATGTTATAAAGCCTCAACAAATAACGCATGAGTAAGAAGTCCAGAAATGGGGTCAGTTACATAAAGGAATTTAAAATTTACTAAAGACAGGACCTCCCATTACTACAAAAGAGGTAGAATTCATAATAAATAGTCTTGAGACAACTGGATAGCCAATTGGAAAAGTCCATTTGTGGATCCAGTTAAAATTCTTACCATAAATTAGGAGAAAGTACAAATGGATGAAATATTCAAGTATAAAAGTAAAATAAATGTAATACAAAGTACCCATCAATGGGTTGACTAAGCTATGGTCTGTCCACCTATGCAATGCTGTGTAGCTGCAGTAAAGAAAAGGTTCACTATACTTCTATGGAGAAATCTGTAGGATACGTTGTGAAGTGAAAAAATCAGGGGTAGGATAATGGATTTAGAATATTATCTTTTGTTAAAAAGAGGTAGAAATATTATGATTCATACTTGTGTTTTCATAAAGTAACATTTTAAAGGGACAAGAGGGAATGGGGTAGGCAGAAGTATGAGTGATACTTCTAACTGGAAACCTTTTTATGGTGTTTTGATTTTTGAAGCGTGTGTGTGTAATCTATTTTAAAAGTCACTAAAAAATTCTTCCAGATTGAGATGAATTAATTTGCAGGTTCTGTGAATCATTTAAGGAAGAAGCAATTCTAAATTTAAATTTCCTCAAATAATAGAAAAAGAGGGACCACTGCCCAGTTCCTTCTGTGAGGCTAGAACAATCTTGTTTCTGAACTCTTGACAGTATACTGAGTAAAGGAGGCAACAGGGAAAAAATGCATATGATTTGCTTTTATCACATATTTCAGGGTAATGGTTATCTCTACTGGGAAAGCAGAAACTGTGGGCAGGTGGAACGCATCAGGGATTAAAGGTTGCCCCGGGGTTCTGTTTCTTGATCTTAGTTTTAGTTCTGTTTTGTTCACTTTATAATTGTGTTGGACTCTACCTTTATTTTCTTTATGTATCTTATAATCAATTACAAATGTTATAAAATAATGAAAGAAGCTATAATAATCATGGAATATATGTTCATCTAACAAATTAGCTTTAAAATGTATAAAGTAACAACTGATAAACTATAAGAACTTTCAACAGTTGTAGAGCTTTTAACTCTCCTCAGAAATTGTCAAGTTAAGCATGTAAAAAAAATCAAGACTTAAAAGTATTTATTATTTGAGGGTGGAACTTTTTAATGACATAGTTATTCCGTTCTGTGTTTAAATATTTGACAGAGCAGTGATTTTTAAAAATGGTAGAAACTGTTTTCTCCCAAACTAGTTTCACAAGGGGGTTACAGGTCAGTTAAATCTGTACCTAGTGGGCAACACCTAGTTTTGTTTTAAGTTTCGGCAACCCACTCCAGTGTTCTTGCCTGGAGAAACCCCGGGGACAGAGGAGCCTGGTGGGCTACTCCCTCAGGGTCGCGAAGAGTTGGACATGAATGAGGGAGGAGGTACACACACATTTCTTTCTTAAAGGCTAATTTTATTTGTTTATTTATTTTTGGCTGTCCCAGGTCTTCATTGCTTTGCTCAGGCTTTACCTACTTGTGGCGAACGGGGCCTGCTCTTTGTTGTGGTGCAAGGGCTTCTCGTTGTGGTAGCTTCTCTTGTTGGGGAGCACAGGCTCTAGGTGTGTGGGTTTCAGTAATCGCTGCAAGCAGGCTCTAGAGTGCAGGCTCAGTTGTTCTGGCGCGTGGGCTTAGTTGCTCCGTGGCATGTGGAGTCTTCTCACACCAGGGTTCAAGCCTGTGTCCCTTGCATTGGCAGGTGGGTTCTTATCCACTGTGCCACCAGGCAAGTGCTGTTTGAAGCTATTTCTATTGTCAGCTGAGAACTTCCAGATGTTCAAGCTGGATTTAGAAAAGGCAGAGGAACAAGTGATTAAATTGCCAACAGCCATTGGCTCATAGAAAAAGCAAGAGAATTCCAGAAAAAAAATCTACTTCTGCTTCATTGACTATGCTATAAAGCCTTTGACTGTGTAGATCACGACAAACTGCGGAAAATTCTTAAAGAGACGGGAATACCAGACCACCTGACCTGCCTCCTGAGAAATTTGTATGCACATCAAGAAGCAACAGTTAGAACCGGACATGGAAAAACGGACTGGTTCCAAATTGGGAAAGGCGTGTGTCAAGGCTGTATATCGTCATCCTGCTTATTTAACTTCTTTGCAGAATACATCATGTGACATGCCAGGCTGGATGAAGTACAAGCTGCAGTCAAGATTGCCAGGAGAAATATCAATAACCTCAGAGATGCAGATGACACCATTCTTGTGTCGGAAAGCAAAGAGAAACTTTGCTTTCTTGATGAAAATGAAAGAGGAGGGTGAAAAAGCTGGCCTGAAACTCAACATTCAAAACTCAACTTTCATAAAACTAAGATCATGGCATCTGGTCCCATCACTTCATGGCAGATAGATGGGGTAACAATGGAAACAGTGAGAGACTTTAATTTTGGGGGCTCTAAAATCACTGCAGATGGTGACTGCAGCCATGAAATTAAAAGATGCTTGCTCCTTGGGAGAAAAGCTATGACCAACCTTGGCAGCATATTAAAAAGCAGAGACATTACTTTGCCAACAAAGGTCCATCTAGTCAACGCTGTGGTTTTTCCTGTAGTCATGTATGGATGTGAGAGTTGGACCATAAAGAAAGCTGAGCACCGAAGAACTGATGCTTTTGAACTGTGGTGTTGGAGAAGACTCTTGAGAGTCCCTTGGACTGCAAGGAGATCAAACCAGTCCATCCTAAAGGAAATCAGTCCTAAATACTCTATGGAAGGACTGATGCTGAAGCTGAAGCTCTAATATTTTGGCTACCTGATGCGAAGAACTGACACATCGGAAAAGACCCTGATGCTGGGCAAGAGTGAAGGCAGGAGGAGAAGGGGACAACAGAGGATGAGATGGTTGGATAGCATCACCGACTTGATTGACATTACTTTGAGCAAGCTTTGGGAGGTGGTGCTGGACAAGGAAGCCTGGCATGCTGCAGTTCATGGTGTCACAAAGACTCGGACACGACTGAATGACTGAACTGAACTGGTTAGGATGTATACTCTGCAACGAGCACAGCAGTTCTAGCCAGTGTTAGATTGCTCATACTATGATCAGCCCAAGTGAAGTGACGTGAAGTTGCTCAGTCGTGTCTGACTCTTTGCAACCCCATGGTCTGTAGCCTACCAGGATCCTCCATCCATGGGATCTTCCAGGCAAGAGTACTGGAGTGGGTTGCCATTTTCTTCTCTAGGGGATCCTCCTGACCCAGGGATCAAACCGGGGTCTCCTGCATTGTAGGCAAACGCTTTACCATCTGAGCCACCAGGGAAGTCTTTACAAATAAAGTCTTCGTAAAAACTTTACAAATAAAGTTTCTGTTAAGAAAAAAGAATCATGCTACAGAACACAGAGGGTATATAACACTGGAAGTTCAACAGTTTTCCCAAGAAAAAATGGCTTTCTTCACTTAAAGGGCTGTGTACCATTTCTCCTAACTTATTCCAAACCTAGAAAATAACTACTTGGAACGAGGTAGTAAATATATATAGGGTTTTAAATACTTGTTAGGAATTCTATATTCCATTTAAACCCTTCAGGTTCTCAGTGAATTCTGCTCCCTGGGGATGTTCTGGTGGGGGAAGGGTTGGAGGTTGGTTGTAGCAAGCTTTAGGGCAGCAGGCTCTGTGTAGAACTAGTCTCTGTGAAAGTCCTTATTAGGAAATTTAAAGGGCGCTCTGCCTTGTCAGCAGTAAGGAGATGAGGCTGAGATGCAGCCAGGATTTGGAGTTATTTTCTGTGTAGGAGAGCTCTGTTTAATCCAGAAAGGATCAACTCAAATCGTGTACTCAGGATTGGCCTAGTCTAGCCTTTCACGCTGCTTAGTCACTCAGTCGTGTCTAACTCTCTGTGGCCCCATGGCCTGAAGCCCACCAAAGATCCTCTGCCCATAGAATTTTCCGGGCAAGAGTCATGGAGTAGGGTGCCGTTTCCTCCTCCAGGGAATCTTCCCAACCCCGGATTGAACCTGTGTCTTCTCATTGGCAGGCGGGTTCTTTACCACTAGCTGCCACCTGGGAAGTCCCAAGTCTTTCATAGCCACTGTCTAAACTCTTCAGTCTTAACTGAGAAAGAGAATTTCCATCCCCATAATCACCTTAACCCAACCTGCCATATTAAAAGCAAAAACTGTGCGAGGATGGCTGGATAGGCTGCAGCAGGCTAAACTTTTTTTCTGTATTGATCAGTGCATGAGATTCTGTCCACTATCTCTGATTTGATCTCACAGTAGTCCTTTTCTCAGAGAATTTGAACACACAGTTGTCACTGCGTTCAGTTTTCTGAGGTTGATAGCCAGCCGTTAGGGAGTGGCATTCTCCAGGGGGCAGGTGGTGTGACTTCCCTTCATTTCACTGGTGACATGTTGAACTTTAGGCTGGGACTGCTGAAAGTTGGCATACACAGGGAAGGTTACCTCTATGGGCTGGCCATTCTTGTAAATATCATCTGTGATCTTCAAGAACATTGTGGAAACTGCAGCTGTGGTGCTTGTTGTCTTTGTAGGAAGGAGTAGACCAGGTTCATAGGTCTTTCTGCCCTCAGGAGTCTCTCTTCACTTTCATCATGTGGTGGGTGAGAGCCATTGAGATGGTGCTCACATTGGTAGGTAGAATAGGGCCTGAAGCCTACATGGGAGTCATAGAGGCTACCAGAGACCTTTCTTGGTCCAGAAATTCTAGGTTTTAAAGGGAAAGCCCCCAGATAGCCATCCCCATACTTCACAGTAGAGTTTCAACAGGGATCTCTGTTTGCATTCCTATTGTGTCAATACAGACATGATCAGAAGGGGTTTCTGTGACCCCAGGGCCCCAGGAAGAAACACAGGCCTCTGCTGCTAATGTCTCTTTTAGTGTTTAGGCAGTTTAGCCACTATTCGTGGGTAGCACAATTTTTTTTTGACAGATCTATTTTCTTAGCGAGCTATCCTCTCCAAGGCAGCTTGAGTCTATCCAGGAAATGCTCAAAAAGCCTGTTGAACTCATATCCCCATTATGGAGCCTAAACAGTTCATCTGCAGAGGGGCAAAACTAGGGTCTGCTTGGAAAACTGAGTAGCACCATCAGGCCAAAAAGCATGGCTAGGGCCTACCACATCCTTGGATCTGGATCCTGGATTTACGGAAGTTGTAGAGACTAAGCCTGCAGTTGCTATGTCTAATCTCAGCGTCTGGTGTCTGTAACCCAAGTCCACCATGTTGCCATTTGGACAAAATATAAAGTATTTTAATGACATGATTGTCATGCTGAACCTAATAGATACATAGAGAGTTTTCCATCCATAAGAGTATACACTTTTTTCTTCTAGCACATGAAGAACCTTCTTAAAATCTACCATGTTTTAGGCCACAAAAGGTGCCTCTGCTGCTGCTTAGTCACTCAGGCAAGTCCGAGTCTTTGTGACCCCATGGACTTCCAGTCTCCTCTGCCCATGGGGATTCTCCAGGCAAGAATACTGGAGTGGTTTGTCATGCCCTCTTCAAGGGGATCTTCCCAACCTAGGGATCTAACTCAAGTCTCCCACATTGCAGGCAGATTCTTTGCCATCTGAGCTACCAGAGAAGCCCACAAAAGTTGCCTCAGTAACTTAAAAAAAAAAAAAAATCGTCTTTATGCAGACCATGATATCTGACCTTAGTAAAATGCAATCGGTATCAGTCAGATACAAAAAATTAGACATGTTTGCAGACTGAAAAGCATGAATCATAGGAAAAATTATAAAATAATTAGACATTAATGGAAACATTGCATTTCACAGTTTGTAAAGTACTTAAAGAAAGGCTTACATTTGCCAGGAAATAAGAAACTCTGGTGGGCTTCCCTGGTGGCTCAGTGGTAAAAAATCTGCCCGCCAGTGCAGAAGACATGGGTTAGATCCTTGTGTTAGGAACATCCCCTGGAGAAGGAAATGGCAACTCACTCCAGTATTTTTGCCTGGAGAATGACAAGGACAGAGGAGCCTGGCAGGCTACAGTCCATGGGGTTGCAAAAGAGATGGACAGGACTTAGCGACTAAACAAAACAAAGGTAGTCCAGTATGCACTGAAATCTTTCTTGGCGCCTCTGTGGTAGCTTGGTGGTAAAGAATCCTCCTACCAGTGCAGGAGATGTGGGATGATACCCTAGTGAATGGAATGGCAACCCACTCCAGTATTCTTGCCTGGGAAATCCCGTGGACAGAGGAGCCTGGCAGGCTACAGTCTGTGGGGTTGCGAAAGAGTCAGACGTGACTTAGCAACTAAACAAGAAACTGGTAATTGTTATCAGTTGAATTATGTCTCCCTCTCCACCTACTCAAAAAAAAAAAAAAAAAAAAAAACACCAAAACCCCAGACATGCTGAAGTCCTAACCTCCACTACTTCAAAATGTAATCGTATTTGGAAATGGTCTTTTCAGTGGTAACTAAGTTAAAATGAGGTCAATAGGGTGGGCCCTAATCTAATATCATTTGGTGTCTTTATAAGAAGGGGAAATTTGGACGTTGGCAGAGACAGAGGGAAGATGACTTGAAGACATGGTGAGAAGTTGTCCATCTCAAGCCGAAGAGAGAGGCCTGGAACGGATCCTTCCTTCATGACTCTTGAGAGGAATCAGCTCTGCTGATACCTTGATCTTGAACTTCTAGTTTCCAGAACTGTGAGAGAAGATAAATTTCTGCTGTTTGACAGCTGCTCAGTCTGTGATACTTTACTATAGCAGCCCTAGCAAACTAATACAGTAACTAGTGAGCCAGATATTTCAGAAACTGGAAAAAGAACCACAGAGTAAACAAGAAGGAAGGAAATAGTAAGGCCAGAAATATGTTAGAGTAGATATTATAAAAATCCAAAATTGATTCTTTAAAAGTTAATATATTTAAAAATTGTTGGAGACATGGTTTATTCAATTTCAGAAAAAGCATAAGAGTAATATATATTTATTAAAAAGCCAGAAAAATAGTAAAAGAGAGTGTCTTTAATTTGATGAAGGATATGCGCCGGAAACCTAAAGCAAACCTTTAGTGGAAAAACTTTACATGCATTCCATTTAAGATCAGGAATAAGACAAAGATGGTTACCACTATTTTTTATGTTACTGGAGTTCCTGGCCAGTGCATTAAGAAAATAGAGATGAGTTAATGGGATTGAAAGAAAAGAGATAAACCTGTGAGTATTTATAGTTCACCTGTATAAAAAACTATAGGAGAAAGAGGTAAACTCTATAAAAAATATTTCTGAAGATATAATTCCTCCCTAAATTTGTCTATAAATTTTGTGAAATGCCAATCAAAATCTAGTAAAATATTTTGAGAAATTTGACATATGAAATAATTTGCATAAAACTTCTGATTCTAACACACTTGTTTATATCGCACCAACTCTTCTGCTGAAAACAGCAAAAAACCTTGATTAAAATATAAATTCATCCATTTGAAGGTGTTAGAGCTATAAAATCATTAAATACTCAAGGTATTAAGAGTCACAGAAACAGGTTTTTTGAGAGGTGAACCCCCAACCTTCAGCTTTACTTTTCTCTTGTAAGCAGTTTTCTGGAGATAGAGAAGTTAAAGCTCACTTTCAGAAATCTTACGTAGGTAAGGGAAACAGAAATTGGAGTTCAGTTCTCAATAAAGAGGGAGAGCTCTGTTAAAGAGGGGGGGCTCAGGTGCTTAACTGGAACATCTGAAAGGGTACATCATTTGGTATAAGAACAAATGGAAATAGGCAAGCCCTCACAAAACTGAAACTCAGTTCTGATCAAGTCAATCTCAGATTGGACTAAAGTAATCTGGACCCTAGTGTAGAAATGAAACATACAGTGGCTCATTAAAACTTGATAGGTTTCACAGCAAATGAAGAGAGGATTAGTGAACTGGAAAACAGGTCAAAAGGAAATACTGAGGCTGAAACATGAAAAGGAAAAGAAACAAAAGTTTAAAAATGGTTTAAGGTTCATATTAGACACAGTAAAAAAATTAACATTCTGTGTTTATAATTCCAGAAGATGAAAGAGAGAAAATGGGGTGAAACAATATTTGAAGAGATAATGGCTGAGAATTTTGGAGCCAACTAAATACATAAATCTGTACATAGATTCAAGAATTCCATTGACTCCATGACAGGATAAATATTGATACATCTAGGCATATAATATATCCAGCCACATAATATTAAAACTTCTGAAAACCAAAGATGAAGATAAAATTTTAATAATAGTTAGAGGAAAGGGACATGGCAGGCAGTTCTTTGCCACTGGCATCACCAGGGAAGTAATCTAGCCACATATAAAAAAAGCAGTGCCACGTTAGCAGATGAATGTATAAGGAAAATATACATACACTCATTAAGCTCTTTTAGTTACAACATTCTGACACCAAATGTGTGGGTTTTCTTTTTCTCACACCAACCAGTTCTCCAACTCTTTGGATACCATCTAGGCACCCAGCAGTTCAACTGAATTCTGATATTATCTCCCTGGAGTTATCAAGAGATCCCACAAGACTGCCCCTACTACAAACGCCATTTGCAAGTCCCAGGCTATTCATGCTTTTGACCAACCAGCTATATATTAAGGGCTCCTATAGCTCCTTCTTCAAATTCAGTAATTTTCTTGTAGACTCACAGAACTGAGGAAATATCCTCAATATGTATTTTTATTAATGTATAAGTTTCAGGTGTACAACATTATAGTTTGTCATGTACATATGCTACAAAGTGATGACCTCCCCAAAATCTAGTTACCATCTATCACCATATTGTTGACCCTCTTCACCACTTTTGTCTACTTTCCAGCCCCTTTCCTTTTTGGTAACCACTGATCTGTTCTCTTTATTGATAAGTTTGTTTCTCTTTCGTTCTGTGTGTATTTTTAGATTCCATGTATGAATGAAATCATATTGTATTTGTCTTTTTCCTTCTGACTTTTTTCAGTTAGCATAGTAGCTTCTAGAGTCATCTGTCTTTTTGCAAGTGGCAAGATTTCATTCTTTTTATGGCTGAGTACTATTGCATTGTGTGTGTGTGTGTGTGTGTGTGTGTGTGTGTGTGTGTGTGTGTGTGTGTGTGTGTATACACGCACTTTATCTCATCTTTATCCCTTCATCCATTGATTGACACTTAGGTTGTTTCTGTAACTTGGATATTGTCAGTAATGTTGCAGTGAATATAGGGGTGCATAGATCTTTTTGATTTAGTGTTTTTATATTCTTTGGCTAAATACCGAGAAGTGGAATAGCTGGAACATGTGGTAGTTCTATTTTTAACCTTCTGAGAAGTCTTCACACTGTTTTCCATAGTGACTGTACCAATTTACAGCCCTACCAACAGTGTGCGTGTTCTTCTTCTCCACAGTCTCTCCAGCACTTGCTATTTTTTGTCTGTTTTATGATAGCCATTCTAATAGGTATGAGGTATTATCTCATTGTGGTTTTGACTTGCATTTCTGTAATAATTAGTGATGCTGAACATCTTTTCGTGTGGCTGTTGGCCATCTGTATGTCTTTGGAAAAATGTCTATTCAGCTCCTCTGCTTATTTTTAAATGGGTTGTTTGGGTTTTTCGTTGTTAAGTTTTATGAGTTCTTTGTATAATTTCAGTATTAACTCCTTGTTATATATATATATATGATATGCAAATATATTCTCCTACTCGGTAGGTTGACTTTTCACTTTTTAGTTTGATGTGGCCCCATTTGGTTATTTTTGCTTTTGTTTCCTTTTCCTTTGGAGTCAGATCCCCTAAAATATTTTTAAGGCTGATTTCACTGAGGTTATTGCCTATGTTTTTTTCTAGGAATTTTATGGTTTCAAGTCTTAACATTTAGTTCTTTAATCTATTTTGAGTTGCTTTTTGTGTATGACATAAGGTAGTGGTGGTCTAATTTTATTCTTTTGTACATGGCTATCCAGTTTTCCCAATACTATTTACTGAAGAGATGGTCCTTTCTCCATTGTAAGTTCTTTGGACCTTTTATTGTGAATTTATTGCCTATATATGTGTGGGTTTATTTCTGGGATCTCAGTTCTTTTCCATTGATTGCTATGTCTGTTTTTGTGCCAACACCCAGCTTTATAGTACAGCTTGAAATCAGGAACCTGATACCTCCAGCTTTGTTCTTTTCAAGTTTGTCTTGGGTATTCCAGATCTTTTGTTGTTCCATGCAAATCTTAGAATTATTTGTTCTAGTCCTGTGAACTAGAATGCCATTGGACTTTGGATAGGGATTGCATTGAATTTGTAGATTGCTTTGGGTAGTATGGATATTTTAACAATACTAATGCTTACAACCCATGAGCACTGAAAAGCTTTCTATTTATTAGGGTCTTCTTCAGTTTCTTTCATCAGTGTCTTATAGTTTTTAATGTAAGATCTTTTACCTACTTCAATAAATTTATTCTTAGATATTCTTCTGACACAGTTGTAAATGGGATTGTTTTCTTAATTTCTTTTTCTGGTAGTTCCCTATTAGTATATAGAAATGCCATGGATATTTATTTTGTATCCTGTGACTTTGCTTAATTCCTTTATTAGCTTTTTGATGGAGTCTTTAGGGTTTTCTGTATTCAATTTGTCTTCTGCAAGTAGTGACAATTTCACTTCCCAATTTCGAGTCCTTTTTCTTGTCTGATAGCTGTGGCTAGGATTTCCAATACCATGTTGAATAGAAGCGGTGAGAGTGGGCATCCTTATCTTGTTCCTAATGGAAGAAAAGCTTCCAGCTTTTCACTGTTGAGTTGTATGATGTAGATTTATCATGTTTTTCCTTTACTATGTTAAGGTACATGTCCATTTGTGCATACTTGTTGAGTTTTTATCATAAATTGTTGTTGAATTTTATCAAATGTTTTTCTTACATTTATTGAGATGACTATATGATTTTTATTCTTGTGGTTTGTTACTGTGGTGTGTCACATTGTGTGATTTGTGGATATTTAGATATCACTGCACCCCTGGGATAAATTCTACTTGTTCATGGTGTATGACCCTTTTAATATATTGTTGAATTCAGTTTGCTAATATTTTATTGAAGATTTTTACATTGTGTTAATAATGGATATTGACCTGTAACTTTCTTTCCTCACTTCCTCCTTTCCTTCCTTCCTTTCTTAGGTGTGAGTGTGTGTGTTTGTGAGTGTGTGTGGCGTCCTTGTCTGCTTTTGTATCAGGGTAATGCAGGCTTCATAAAAAGTGTTTGGAAGCCTTCCCTCCTCTTTGGTTTTTTGAAAGTGTTTTGGAAAAATAGGCATTAACTGTTCTCTGAATGTTTGGAACAATTCACCAGGCAAGTATCTAGTTCTGGACTTTCGTTTCTTGGAAATTTTTTGATTACTGATTCAATTTCATTTCCTAGCAATTAGTGTAGTCAGGTTTTCTATTTCCTAAGTTTTCAGTCTTGGTAGACTGTATATTTCTGGAAATTTATCTCTTTTCTCTAGGTTGTCCAGTTTGTTGGTGTATATGTACTTAATATTCTCTTACAATCCTTTGTATTTCTGTATTAATAGTTGTAACTTACCTTCTTTCATTTTTTATTTTATTTGAGTACTGTCTCTTTTCCTTAGTCTACCTAGAGGTTTATTGACTTTTGTTTTTATCTTCTCAGAGAACCAGCTCTTAGTTTCATTGATCTCTTCTGCTGTTTTTTTTTTCCCCTCAGTTTTATTTATTATTTAATTATTTAAATCACTTGTTTATTTATTATTTTCTATTTATTATTTCCTTCCTCCTACTAACTTTGGGCTTTGTTCCTTTTTCTTCCTGGTTCCTTTAGGTAAAATTATATTGTTTACTTGAGATTTTTTTTCTGATTTGAGACAATCCTATATTGCTGTGAATGTCTCACATAGGACTACTTTTGCTTCATCCCATAGACTTTGGTACCTTTTATTTCTGTTTTCATTTGTCCCTAGGTATTTTTTGATATATCTATTGATTTCTTCAGTGACCCACTGGCTGTTCAGTAGCATTTTGTTTAATCTACATTTCTTTTTTCAGTTTGCTTCTTGTAATTGATGTCTAGTTTCATACCATTGTGGTCAAAAAAGATGTTTGCTATGACTTCAATTTTCTTTGGAATTTATTGAGACTTGTTCTGTGGCTTAACATGTGATCTTTGCATGGGAGGGAGAAAGTTACATGTACACTTGTGAAGAATGTGTTTTGTGCTGCTTTGGGGTGGCATACTCTTTATATGTCCATTAAGTCCATATTGAATAATGTTCCATTTAAGAGCATTGATATGTTCGTCAATGTAAATGGGGTGTGAAAAATCCCCTACTCTTACTGTACTGCTTTCACTTTCCCTCCTTAGGTCCGTTAATATTTGCTTTATGTATTTTTCATTCTCCTATATTGGGTGCACATATATCTATAAATGTTATGTCTTTTTGATAGATTGACCCCATTTATCATTATATAGTACCCTTGTCTTTTATTACAGGGCTTCCCAGGTGGTGCTAGTGATAAAGAACCCACCTGTCAATGCAGGAGATGCAAGAGACCTGGGTTCGATCCCTGGGTTAGGAAGATCCCCTAGAGGAGGGCATGGCAACCCACTCCAGTATTCTTGCCTGGAGAGTCCCATGGGGAGAGGAGCCTGGTGGGCTATAGTCCATAGGGTCACAAGGAGTCTTTTATTACAGTCTTTGTTTTAAAGTCTACTTTGTCTTACATAAATATTGCTGCACCAGCTTTTTTCATTTCCATTTTAGTAAAATATCTTATATCCTCTCACATACAGTCTGTATTCTTACTTATGAATTGAGTCTCTTGTAGACAGCTTGGAGATGGGTCTTCTTTTTGCTCATTCAAGAACTGTATGATTGTTGAGTTGTAGTTCATTTGCATTTAAATTAATTACTGGTTGGTATTTACTTACTGCCATTTTGTTAGTACTTTTCTGTGTGTCTTTGTAGCTCCTCTCTGTTCTTTCTTCCTTTTCTCTCTTGTTCACTGGCTTTATTTTAGTGTTTTATTTATTTATCTCACTTCCTTAGTGTTTTATTTAATCTCACTCTCTTTTGTGTGTTTATTATAAGTTTGTGTGTGTGTATGTGTGTGCGTGTGCAGACAGATACTGTGAGGTTCACATATAATCTTAAGTATATAGTGATCTTTTTTAAGTTGATAGTAACTTTTTTGAAAACTGTAAATTATTACTCCTCTGTCACCTTTTATATTTTTGATGATAACTTTCCATCTTTTAATATCATATTTTCCTTAACTAATTATTATATATTTTTAGTTTACTTTTGTCTTTCAGCTTTCATCCTTTCTTTGTAAGTGATTTATCCACTACTATTACTGTATTTTTACCTTTTCCCTTTTGTATGTTCTCTTACTATTAATTAGAATCTTTTCACTTTAGTATTTCTTATATGACTGGTACAGTGGTGATAATCTCCACTCCCATAGCATTCTGAATGATAACCTTGATGACTAGAGAGTTCTTGGTTGGAATTTTATTTTTAGCACTTGAATAAGTTATGCCACTCTCTCAGGTCTGTAAAATTTCTGCTGAAAAGCTGCTTATACCTTCATGAGGTTTCCCTTGTATGTAATAGGTATTTTTTTTTTCTTTATGCTTTTAAGATGCTCTCTTTACCCTTAACTTTCCCTGTTTTAATTATAATGTGTGTCACTGTGTTTCTCTTTGGGTTGGTCTTATTTGGAACTCTGTGGGGTTCCTCAACCTATATGTCTGCTTCCTTCCCCAGATAGTGAAGTTTTCAGCCATTATTTCTTAAAGTAGTTTTTCTGGCCCTTTCTTTCTTTCTTCTCCTTCTGGGGCCCCTATAACGTGAATGTTAGTTATCTTGATGTTGTTCCAGAGGTCCCTTATGGTATCTTCCATATTTTTGAATTCTTTTTCCGTTTTGCTGCTCAGTTTGGGTGATTTCCATTGCTTTGTTTTTCAGCTCACTGATTTGTTCTTGTAGTTCATCTAGTCTGATCCTGAATGCCTCAAGTAGATTTTTCAGTTCAATTATATCTTGTTTGGTACTTTCTTATATTTTCTATCTCTTTGTTTTGTTTTTGTTTTGACTGTGTGGCTTGCAGGGTCTTAGTTCCCCAACCAGGGGTGGAACCCAGGCCTTGGCAGTAAAAGCATCAACTCCTAACCACTGAACTGCCAAGGAATTCCTTCTCTTTGTTGATGTTCTGTGTTCATTGTTTTCTCAAGTTCAGGGAGCATCTTTATGAATATTACTTCTAACTATTATGTAAGTTGCTTGTCTCCATTTCATTAAGGTCTTTTTCTGGAGATTTGTCTTGTTCTTTAGTTTGGAAGGTATATTTTTAGGCCTCCTCGGGTGCCTGACTCTCTGTGTTTGTCTTCGTGTATTGGGTGAAATGGCTACCGATTCCATTCTTGAAAGAGTGATCCTCTGTAGTAGATGGCTGGTGAGCCGTGAAGTGCCATTTCCTGGCCATCCCTGCTAGGCGGTCAAGGTGTGGCACTTGTATGGGGTGTATGCACCTGATGGCCGTGGCAGGGCTGTGTCTGCTTTGCAGGGAGGGAGGGTATGTTGCACTTAGCTGGCTAGGCTGCTGTATGGGGTTGGTTGAGTGTGGGATGTTTGCCCAGCCCAGTTGTAGCGTGGCTGCTGTATGAGGTAAATGAGGATTCAGGGTTTTGACGTGGGGTAGGTAGAGCATCCCCCTGGTGCTAATAGGCTAGAGGGAGGACACCAAAAATGGCATCCATCAGCTCTGCCACCAGCTAGGATGATATTGTGAAGAATGATATTGCAAGTTAGAGTGATATTGCAAAGCCTGCCAGTGCTTCTGTCCCCAGAGAATGTTCCAGCTGGCTCATGTCTCTCTGGCAGCTACTTTAGGATCAGTATGTGGGTCTCCTTTGTGTATGATCTAGGTGCTTTTCAAACTATTTCTTTCGCACTGGATCTCAGGGTGAGTGGGTCTGCATGTGAGCCTTTTAATAGTAGGTTCTCCCTTCCCTTCAGTCCTGCTGTTTTCCTGGGTTTAATTCCCATTCATTCACTAAATTAGATGTTTTGAGGGGGTCCTTTTCCTGTGCTTCACCTGAGGGTTGGGGTCCCTCATGTGCTGCTCAGTCTCCTCACTCCTTGGGGAAAAGTTTTGTATTTTTGGAATCCCTCCCAACTGTGGGTAACTGCTCCTGGTGTGGAGTCCCACATGAAGCCATGTCTCTGCCTTTCCTGCCTCTCCCCATACTTCTCCTTTATCTTTTCTTGTCAAGATGCTGTTCATCTAGTTCTCAGGTCCTTGAGAAAGGAGAACTGCTCCTTATGTAGCTGTAAATATGTTGTGTTAAGGGGAGGAGGTAAGTTCACGGCCCTCCTATGGGGCTCTCTTTAACCCCTCCCGGAAGTTAATCTGGTGTTACTGGTTTATTGTAAAAGACACAACTCAGAAAGAGCCAAGTGGAAGACATACATGGGGTAATGTATGGAAGGAAGGGCATGGAGCTTCCATGACCTCTCTGAGTGCACCCCTGTGGCAGCACCTTGCTATATGCTAAGTCGCTTCAGTTTTGTTCAACTCTGTGCGACCCCATAGACGGCAGTCCACCAGGCTCCCCCGTCCCTGGGATTCTCCAGGCAAGAACACTGGAGTGGGTTGCCATTTCCTTCTCCAATGCATGAGAGTGAAAAGTGAAAGTGAAGTTGCTCAGTTGTGTCTGACTCTTAGCGACTCCGTGGACTGCAGCCTACCAGGCTCCTCCATCCATGGGATTTTCCAGGCAAGAGTGCTGGAGTGGGGTGCCATTGCCTTCTCCGTGCAGCACCTTGATGTGCTGAGTAACCTGGAAGGTACCCATTCAATTTTTATGGAGATTTCATTACTTAAGACATTATTAATGAAATTGTAGGCCACTAACAAGATCTCTGGTCCCTCTCCCCTTCTCTGTAGCTTGGGTGTAAGGCTGAAGATTACAAGCTTCTAATAATGGCTTAGTCTTTCTTGCAATCATCCTCCTATACTGAACTACCTAGCGCCACCACTTATCTCATTAACATACAGAAGAATTTTATCACTGCACAAATTCAAAGGGTTTTAGGAACTGTGTGCCAGGGACAAAGATCAAATATTTATTTGTATTATACCACAGCCATTATAACTATATATTTTTTAATTGACAGTTTTTATGTATGTAGAACAAAAATGGACAAAACTAAAAGGGTAGACCTATTAATTTCATAATAGGAAATTTTGACACACTGTTTTCATAGCTGATACAAGTAGATGAAAATCAACAAGGAATAAAAGATATGAATAACAATTAACGGACTACTTAATTGATACCGTACATTATGCTCAGCAGCTGATGAATGCTTATTTCTTATCTAGCGCATATGGAGCATTTACCATTTGTTAGTGTATCAAGATGCAATAGGTATTTCGGTACATGGACCTGGTATGCTGTGACCATGTTTTAAATCCATTTATTACTTTTAGGAGGTATTTTATATATATATATATAATATCTATAATATCTATAATATATATATACTGGCTGCCAGTTAGGTTATCTGCCTTGTGTGCTGCCTAGTCTCTATTTCCTTTTCCTATCTGCTTTACAGTTACCAACAAGAAAATTCAGTCTCTGGAGTATGGGGTAAAGTTTCTGCCGTCATGGTGAAAGCCAGCTATGCTCGCTTGCGTTATAGTATTCATAGATGCGCTTATTTTTGATGCTATACCACTTTCTTTCATTCTAGTTCTGAAATTTGCTTAAAAGGTGATTTTAATAGTTTTTCATGTTTACTGTTGGGTTAGCCAAAATGTTCCTTCAGTTTTTAAGTAAAAATAAATGACACATTTTTCATTTTCATCAAGGACTTTATTGAGCAACGTATTCATTGTTTTGTTCCACTACCTTCTGCCATTTTTTTTCAGGCAACTTCATAATTCTATCTTCCAAAACGTTTTATCTTTTTGAGCAAAGAACTGTTCAGGTGCCTTTTATAGTCTTTCAGGGAGTTGAAATTTTTTCCATTAAGACAATTTTGTAAAGACCGAAATAAATGGAAATCTCAAGGTAAAATATCTGGTGAATATAGCAGCTGAATGAGAATTTCCCAGCCAAGCTGAAAGAGTTTTTGCCTGTTCATCAAAGAAACAGTGCAGTCTTGGGTTATCCTGATGGAAGATTATGCATTTTCTGTTGACTAATTCATGGCCCTTTCTGTTGAGTGCTGCTTTCAGCTAGTCTAATTGGGAGCAATACTTGTTGGAATGAGTCCTTTTGTTTTTCTGGAAGGAGCTCCTAGTACAGAAAGAAAGTGAAAGTGAAACTTGCTCTGTCCTGTTCAACTCTTTGGACCCCATGGACTACGTAGTTCATGGAATTCTTTAGGCTAGAATACTAGAATACTGGAGTGGGAAGCCTTTCCCTTCTCTAGGGGATCTTTCCAACCCAGTGATCCAACCCAGGTCTCCAACATTGTTGCTGCTAAGTCGCACACAGCAGGTGGATTCTTTACCAGCTGAGCCACCAGGGAGGCCCAAGAATACTGGAATGGGTAGCCTTTCACTTCTCCAGGGGCTCTCCCCAACCCAGGAATCCAACTGGGGCTTCCCGCATTGCACGTGGGTTCTTTACCAGCTGAGCCACCAGGGAAGCCCAAGAATACTGGAATGGGTAGCCTTTCACTTCTCCAGGGGCTCTCCCCAACCCAGGAATCGAACTGGGGCTTCCCGCATTGCACATGGGTTCTTTACCCGCTGAACTAGCAGGGAAGATCCAAAAACCATCATTCAGGTCCGCCCTCCCAAGTAGATTTGAGGAGGTCATTGAGATGGTTATTCACCACTTCTTTTTTTGTGTGCTTGTGTGCTCAGTTGCTTCAGCCTCTGCGACTTATGGGCTGTAGCCCACTCGACTCCTCTGTTCATGGGATTCTCTAGGCAGGAATGCTAGAGCATGTTGCCATGCCCTCCTCCAAGGGGATCTTCCGGACCCAGACATCCAACCTGTGTTTCCTGTGTCTCCTATATTGAGGGTGGATTCTTTACCACTGAACCACCTGGGAAGCCCAAGCAAGAATACTGGAGTGGGTAGCCATGTCTTCCTCCAGGGGATCTTCCCAAACCAGAGATTGAACCCAGGTCTCCTGCATTGCAGGCAGATTCTTTATCATCTGAGCAACCAGGGAAACCCTTCAAATCCTACCATATAAACATCATCACCGTCTTTGGATGAAGACCAGCCTTTGCTGTGGTTGTTGGTGGTTCATTTCACTTGCCCCAAGATCTTTTCCATTCCATATTATTGTACAGTAGCCACTTTTCATCCCCATCACAATTTGTTTTAAAAATGGAACATTTTTGTTGTGTTTTAGAGAATCATATATGGAAATATAGTCAAGAAGGTTTTTTTTTTTTTTTTTCACTTGTGTGGAACCCAAACATCCTTAATATAACCAAGCTCATGCAAATGATTTTCCATGCTTGATTTGGATATTTTGGGCATATTGGCTATCTTCCATGTGGTATAGTGTTGATTGTTGTCAGTGTCTCAATTTGATCGCTGACCACTTCAGCTGGTCTACCTGACCATGGAGCATTGTCTAGCGAGCAGCCCGTGCTCATGCTCAGCTGTGTCCAACTCTTTGTGACTCCATGGGCTGTAGCCCGCCAGGCTCCACTGTCCGTGGAATTTTCCAGGCAAGGATACTGGAATAGGTTTCCATTTCCTATTCTACTAGCGAGCAGTCTCCAGCACAAAATTTCGCAAACCACTTTTGACACATTTGGTCAGTCACAGCACCTTCTCTATATACTCTGCACAAAACGTTTTTTGCCATTATAGATGAATTTTTTCCTTTCTTGAAATAATAAAGCATAATAGGCTAAAAATGTTACTTTTTTCTTCCATCTTCAATCTTCAAATGGCTACATGAACATTCACCAATTTTGATAAGTTTTTTAAAAAATGCACACTGATATGACCGCTGTCGCCACGCAATCTAACAAGTGTTTCGAATGAAGTTAAAGACAACTAAGCGCTGCTAGAGCCATCACTGGAAAAGCCGAATGAACCTTTGGCCATCCTGATATGTTTAGAAAACTCGTTCACAGTTTCTGACCTTACATACCACCAAAAATAGAAGTGTTCATTTTCCTATATGAACTTTAGACTCAATTGTCTACTTAAAGTGTTGCTTTCATTGAGATAATATTAAATTTATAAGTTAATTAATGGAGAATTGATGCCCAGTATTCTTTGGGGATTTATATAATTTATAATATGATTTATAAATTTAAAGAAGAAAGATTGACTCATTTACTACATATTTTTTCTTCTGTTGCGATTGGGATATTTCTCTACCATTATATTTTCATTTCTTTCTTGAAAAATATGAATGTCATTTTAAAAATATATATTAGTTGTTTAGTATTACTTCTTTTCAGTTCAGTTCAGTCACTCAGTTGAGTCCGACTCTTTGCAACCCCATGGACAGCAGCACACCAGGCTTCCCTGTCCATCATCAACTCCTGGAGCTTGCTCAAACTCATGTCCATTGAGTTGGTGATGCCATCCAACCATCTCATCCTTTATTGTCCCCTTCTCCTCCCACCTTCAATCTTGCCCAGCATCAGGGTCTTTTCCAATGAGTCCATTCTTCGCATCGGGTGGCCAAAATATTGGAGTTTCAACTTCAGCATCAGTCCTTTCAATGAATATTCAGGACTGATTTCTATTAGGATTGACGGGTTTGATCTCTTTGCAGTCCAAGGGACTTCAAGAGTCTTCTCCAACACCACAGTTCAAAAGCATCACTTCTTCGGTGCTCAGCTTTCTTTATAGTCCAATTCTCACAACCATACATGACTACTGGAAAATCCGTTATCTTTGACTAGACGGACCTTTGTTGGCAAAGTAATGTCTCTGCTTTTTAATGTGCCGTCTAGGTTGGTCATAGCTTTTCTTCCAAGGAGCAAGCGTCTTTTAATTTCATGGCTAGAGTCACCATCTGCAGTGATTTTGGTGCCCCCAAAAGTAAAGTCTGCCACTCTTTGCATTATTTCCCCGTCTATTTGCCATGAAGTGATGGGACCAGATGCCGTGATCTTAGTTTTTCTGAATGTTGAGTTTTAAGCCAACTTTTTCACTCTCCTCTTTCATTTTCGTCAAGAGGCTCTTTAGTTCTTTGCTTTCTACCATAAGGGTGGTATCATCCACATATTTGAGGTTATGGATATTTCTCCCAGCAATCTTGAATCTTGTGCTTCATCCAGCCCAGCATTTCTCACGATGTACTCTGCATATAAGTTAAATAAGCAGGGTGACAATATACAGCCTTGACATACTCCTTTCCTGATTTGGAACCAGTCTGTTGTCCCATGTCCAGTTCTAACTGTTGCTTCTTGACCTGCATACAGATTTCTCAGGAAAGCTTCTTTTACCAGCTGCCTTACCAAAGTACTTTGTGGTTTTTGGTAGTTTCCTGTTCATTCACTTATTTTATTCATGTTAAAGCGTACAATTCTGACTTGTACCAAAAATGATAAAATTTGGAATGAAGACTGACAGTTTCTTTGTGAGTTCTCTTTAGTCTTTGAGTTTATTGATTTCGAACTTTAACTCCCTATGTCATTGCTCTTAACCTGTGCCTTAATTTTCTTCCTTTCACCATTCTTGTCTCTATCTAATCTCATTTTATCCATCCTAGATTTTAGGGGTTCTTTAAAATATCTGATTAGTTGATGTTCTTATTTTCTGATATTGTAATTTTATTCCTTTAAACAACTTACAGTTTTTATAATTTCATAAGATTGAGGGTGAGAGAGAAGTAAATATCATTTACCATCTCAAAATACTTTAAATACTAACAAAAAATGTTATCATTAATAAAAGTCAGTATGCCTGGCTCTTGTTCTTCCGTAATTAAATATTTCTTGACTGGTCTGCACAGACTGAGGTTCTTTATATTACTTCAGTGTTTTCATCCTTGGAGAATCCCAGTCTTCCATGTTCTGCCTCTACATATCTTCATGAATGTCTGTAGTCCTTGTACTCTAGAATCCTGGTTGTTTTTTATATTTTTTATTTCTGGACTATAAGATACTGTATCCGTGTAAGGAGATGAGGTTCCAATCACTCTCTTCTCTTTGCCTCATTGGGTTTTAATCAATATGTTGGAGCCATATCAGGTTCAGAGTTATCAGGATCCCCTGTTAAAAAAAGATTAAGACATGAACCAGCTTGGAGACTTAACTACCTTCCCCCAAATGTAAACCTTTGCTCCCCACTTTGGATCGCAAAATAGACTCAAAATACGCATATCCAGCTAGCTGCACTGAAGTTTCCAGTCAGCCTTAAAAACTCATTTGCTAGTGGAATAGAGTCATGTTGAGATACGGGCTTCCAGGCTGATTGCTTTGAGGCTTAATCCATTTGTTAATTGTGGGCAGAAGTGAAGGAGAATTACTATGGTTTTTCAACACTTGTCTCTTGACCCAGAGAGGGTAGAACCTTTCTTGTTTTAAAGATAAACTGTTTTTATTCACTCCAAACTTGATCTCTAGGAAGAAAACGGCAGCAGGAAAAGTTTTATAGAAGCTAGAACTAGAGCAGAGTAAATTTGCCCAGGCTCACCTCTTTTGATACTGTTCCTGCTGATAGTTTAAAATGACTCTTGCATTATATTTGTGGCCAATATTAATGGATATTGTGTTTCCAGAAGAAGTGGAGATCATCCTGCCTAACAAAATATATTTTGTTATTACTATGGCTTCTTTAAAATCATTACATATTTTGAAATCAGAGAAAGAATTGATGGCAGAATACAATCAATGAAAGAAATGAATGGGAAAATGAAATAAGTGGATTAATGAGTTCAGAAAAATGGGAGTGCAGATGTAAGACACTTTTATCTTTTTATTGGGGAAGGTGAGAACATTGTATAACTCCTTCCTAGCACTTGTACTTTTAAGTTTCCTTATTTCTGTGTTTAATATTTGTCTTCACCAATAAACTCTAAGTGAAGGCAAGGACTGAATTTCTTTATACTTTATACTCAGTACTTAGCACAGTGCTTTTAAATATAATCATTTTCCTTATTGGAGCTTAAAAACAGAAAAGTGAAGTTTTTTTTTTTTTCTTTCATCCTTGTCTGTTTTGACTGATAAAAAAAAAAAATACTTACTAATCATACACTGTAATCTAAACATGTTCCATGCCCGTGACTAGGATCACAGTCTAATCTACAAGAGGAAAAGGTACACAGAATTGAAATCTACTTCTCTAATTTTCTGGCATTTTTCCCCCCAATTGTATTTCTACTCATAGGTAATAAAATTGGGCTAGTTTTGTAAACATTGATGTCAAACTGGCTCTTCTTACCAAATATTTTAAGTCTCTTCCCCATGTGCTGAAACATTTTCTTTTAAACCTGATGGTTCTAATGGTTCCAAACAGTAATGTTAAGCTAGAATGTATGCTGTATGAGTATAAGGATTTTATTCCCTGTCAGTTCACTATGACTCCTCAGCACCTAATAGTACATAGTAGGTACTCAGAACATAAAAAAATGAATTATTTAAGTTCCATTTTTTTCTATATTAGAGATGATGCTCTCCAGAGCATTTTTGAACAAACTGCTTTTGCTGTATTTCAGCTGATTTCTTAAATAATTACTTTGGAATAAACTTTAGAAGAGGACTTTGCTGGTTGAAAGGATATAGGCAACTTACATGATTTCGTGGTTTTGTCTGTGAAATAATGCTGTCTGTGGCTCTTTTTTACACTTTAATTTTATAAATTTCCTATAATAATTCTAAAAGAATCAAAAGAATTTTTTTTCTTTTAATTGCATTTCTTTTATTCAGGTAGCAGTTAGTGACCTTGTGCCTGGAATATAAGGGTTTTTGGTGGTGGTGGTGAAAGATGAGGATTGAAAGTTCTCTTGGGCAATGCAGTGAATGATTTGGTATGCTATGGTAAGGAACGTTATTTCATAGAAATGGAACTCCTATCAAATGTTAATAAGCAGAGTAGTGATATAATCAGAATGATAGGAAAGATAATACTGATAGTGTTGATGAAGGATTTGGTAGAGAAGAGACCAGAAGGGAGGGAGATCCTAGATATCTCACTCCCAACAGCCACATTATATTTAATCATTGATTTTTCAAAATTCTAAGTATTTCTTGAATTTCTTCCTCTCTTCCTTAGTTAGGTTATCAAATCTTTCACTTCCGCTACTGCTATAAACTCATGTTTTTCCTTGCCTCAGACCCAGACTCCACAGAGCTATTAAAGTGATGTAACGAATTATGAAGAGTTGTTCTGTATTATCTTCATTTAAGGTTGTAGCTGATTAAGATGACATACAAGCTCTTGCATTACTTGGACCCTTCAGTTTCATTTCTAGCTATTCCCTGCTGGAAGAAACCCTTTCCTGAGAAAGACAACTGCTTATTATCCCTGATGATCTTCATCCCTTTCCCCCTCACAGACATCACTTGCTTCTGTGCCTTGCTCATGCTGTCCCCATTTCCCAAAATATTCCCCTCTTTAATCAGATCCTCTTGGTTCCCCTTTTCTGGGGTTTGCTGTGTAAGACTCATATGTCAGTCACCTCTTTCAAGAAACTTTAACATATATATTCACAAATTACATAGATCCCTCCCTTCTCCCCCATTTTGGGTTAGGAATCTCTTTTCTTTGCTTTTTATAGGACCTTGTTTTTACCTTTCTTTTCATGTTGTACTATAATTATCTGTTTAGTGATGTTTCCCATACTGGAGATTTTTGAGAGCGAGGGCTCTTTTATTTATCTTTGTACTCTCAGCAGTTAGCATAATGTTTGACGTAGAGTAAGGTGGTCAAAAAGGAACCTATTATCATTTTTTCAGATGAAATGAGGGCTTGAACTTGGCCAGTGGAAGTGGGCAAGAAGGGTGGATAGGATAGACAGAATGTTAAAGGAATCACTTTATATGTCACTGATAAAGTTAGAAATCATGGATGATTGAGGTATGCAGTCTCTGAGTAAATGGGTTTAATGTGCAGGTTTTTGACTTGTTAAATTTGAGATATATGCTGAACATTTCAGAGAGATGACTAGTAGGCAACTAGAAGTATGGGTCTACCTATTAGGAGATAAGAATTTATGAGTCATCAGCATATAGATATTAATAGGATCATATATAGGTCAGGGAAGAGAGGAGATATTAAAAAAGGTGGAGTAGGGATCCTTGGAGAAAATCATTTAATAGGATATGAAAAAAAGAATAAGTAGGAAAATATATTGATCGTCCGCGATGTCCAGTAATGAAGAGAGGTTGAAACAGATGAGAGTTGAGGACAATATATTTTATTTGGAATTTAGAAGGACATTATTAATCTTTGAGAGAGTAATTTCAGTCCAATAGAGGGAAATAGCAAGTAGATTGAAATAGGTGATTATAAGAGGCTGAGAAACTGATGATGAATGAGTGGAGAAAGCAGGCATATAATATTCTTTAGAAATGTGCTTTATGGAAAGGGATGTGATATCACTTTCTTGAGGGGAAGATAGGATAGCAATAAAGTTTTTGTTTTATATTTGGTTTTGGATAGGAGATGGTCATGGGAATGTTGATCAGTTGGTGTTCAGGTGCCATAAGAAAGCAAGCTTGAAGTTCAGAAACAAATCTTTAATTAAACAAGGGAAAGAAGGAAAGAAAGGAGAGTCTGGCATTAAGATTTCAGATGATGCTGTTATCCTTGCAGGAGATGGGGACACTTCTTCCTTGGTCTCAAAAGGAAAAGAAATAAGGAGAAGTAGAAATACAGAAATATTTAAAGGTGATATGAGGAAATGTGAAGGATCTATTTTCTATGAAGTCGAATATTAGGTTATTAGTTGCAGGGTAGGGTTTGGATAGTTCAGGGTTAGGATAGATGGTGATGGCAGGGTGACGTAGGTAATTTTAGAAGCTTGGTAAAGGACAAAGTGTTAATGGTGGGGCTGCAAATAGATTTAGGATGCTGTTGAGATGCAACTAAGGAACAAATAAAGCAATAACATAAATATTTAAGTAACTGCATATGTGTTGTTTTATATTTTTTCCATAAAAAGGACTGAAGGAAAGGACAGGGTACTGAAGAATTGTTTAAAGTTACTCATGAGGATTAAGTGAGGCATATAGGTAAGGACACTGATATTTGCTCTGCAGTCCTAATGTTTGGAAGAATGGATGCAGGGCCTGGGGAGTGGGCTGTAGCAGACAGTAGTCTGGCTGTTAGTGGACTAAGAATAAGTCCTACTGGGTCATAGGCCAGTGTGATCTGGAGTCAATTCAGAGTATTTAATGCATGACTGATAATATTTGAGATTTTGTATGAAAAGGTGCCTTTCTCTGTCTCTCCCTTCCTCCCTCTCTCTCTCTTTATTCTTCCTCTCTCTATATATATCAATTAAAGTATATAAAATAAAAGCAACCACTAGGTTGTAGATAATTTACTCTTAAGACACAGTGAATTTTGTATAGAAAAGTAGTACTGACTAGTTTATGAGCTCTTGCTGCTTAGCTATTCATTCCTGATTAAAGTATCTTTGATGGCCTTACATACCCTTGTGGTATTTATCAACTAATAGATTTCAAAATTCAAAGACTGTCCTAAAGAGATCATTTTTTTCCTCTAAAGTATTTTGTCTTCTATCAGGAATTTGTCAGTAGATATTATATAGACCCAGTGGATAGGTTCATCTCTGGCACAGATGTCTGATAGGAATAGCACCTCTCTCAGTTATGCTTCTTCTTAAAAAAATATAACTATGAAAATACAAGCATAATTTATATAACTCCTACAAGAAATGCATAAATTATGGGAAATAATAAAGGAGCAAGATACAGTTGAAAATCAACAGCTCTACGAGTTAAGAACCTTCTCTCTACGACTCAGTTGTTGTCAGTGACTGCTTAACTTAACGCTGGGTTTTCCTTTTTGCTTTCAGGAAAACCTTTAACTTACGCCCTGGGTGTTGCCTGTCCACAGTTTCCTGGTGGCTCACCGCTTCTGCCTGCTCCAGCCTTGCTCCGGCAGCTTCAAGGCTTCTGGGCTTCAGAGCTTGTTGTGAAAGCTTGCTGCTTTGGCCTGCTACCCCTGCTTCAGGTGTCAAAAGCTTTTAATTAGCTTGCTTCCTCTAATTACCATAAGTAGGCCCTTATGTGTCTGCATAACCTAGTCCTAGAGTTTGAAAGGAGAATTATTTTTAGCCATTCATTCTTCCTTAAAAACTCTGTTCCCTGGCTCTATGGGGAGTAAAAGAAATTTGAAGTTATGTTGCATGATTCACCTTTGAGAGCCTCTGTATATACAGGGCTAGTCTTCAGTCCATAGGAGTACTCTGGCATGGGCATACTGTATTTTTATAGCTAATGGCTGCTCTAAGTGGTCAATGCCCAGGCTATACCAATTTCTAAATATTTTGACTATCACTAGTAGATATATAAATTGCATCTCCATAGAGGGGATACCTCTAGCCAGTTTAGTTAACTCTTTGTAGTGTTTTTGGTTTGTTAAAGTGTCTTAATTTTTTATTAAATATTTTGAATACAAGCTGATCACTAACAGAACAGTTTATAAAAAACAAATACAGTTATTTCCATACATATTAACCACAATCACCATTAACATGGCAGCAGGAAGCAAGACTACAGGCGAGACGAATGGGACGATCTCCATAAAGACCTACAGAACTGCCTAGCACTCATAGCAGTAAATGACACCAGCTTTGTAATCACAGAGTGAGGACTGTAGAAACTACTTTAGCATGGTATAAGAATTGATTATGGCAGTATATGGATTGTGCCTAGCCCAGTGCCAGGCACAGAGTAAGCTTTCTATAATTGAGTTGTTTTTAATATTTTATTCTTATTAATAATGAATGATGGTAGACATTATACAGTAGAGAAAGAAGGAGATAATGACAGGAAACAGTAAGAGTGAACAGTAACCATAGGCAAAAAAGATAGTGAAAGCTAAGTTGCAAAGTTGAGAGTTTAAAAGCCATACATATGATTAAGAGAGCAGCATGAGCTGGAATAATCTGGTACACACTTAATAAACCTTAAGATAGAGAATTGTATCTCTTGTCGTAATGCCTTGTCTTTATTTTAGTTTCAGTCTCAGTTTAGTAGTGTACTTGAAGCTTGAGCATACAGATGGTTTTCAGTAGTACCAAGTATATATGTTCATATAGACTACAAATCACTTGTTATTTATTCAGTAAATATTTATTGTGTACCTACTGATTCCCAAGCACTGGCACATACTAGTGAACAAATGAGAAAAAAATAATTTCTGCCCTCGTAGAGGTTATGTTCTAGTGAGTGAGGCACACAATAAGCAAAATAAGTAAATAGAAGCTGCTGCTGCTGCTAAGTCGCTTCAGTTGTGTCTGACTCTGTGAGACCCCATGACGGCAGCCCACCAGGCTCCGCCGTCCCTGGGATTCTCCAGGCAAGAACACTGAAGTGGGTTGTCATTTCCTTCTCCAATGCACAAAAGTGAAAAGTGAAAGTGAAGTCGCTCAGTCATGTCCGACTCTTAGAGACCCCACGGACTGCAGCCTACCAGGCTCCTCCATCTATGGAATTTTCCAGGCAAGAGTACTGGAGTGGGGTGCCATTGCCTTCTCCGAAATAGAATATATAATTTGTTAAATAATAAGAGCTAAGGGAAAAAAGAAGCAAAGAAATGGGATAGAAAGTGTGAAGGGCAGAATGACATTTTAGTGAGAGAGTGAGAGAGCAAACCGTCTAACTATGGCGGAGTGTGGGGAGGGGGAAGACTGTTTGAGACTTAAGTGCACAAACACCAAGTTGACTTTGAACAAGGTGATCAGTGTGTTTTGAGCAGAGTGAGCTAGGAGGAGAGTAGTATGAGATCTGGGAGACTGGAAGACCAGGGTGTGTTGGAATCCATAATACTTACAAGTTATAGTTAGAACTTTGAATTTTACATGGAGAGAGGAAACTTAAAGTTTTGGAGCAGAGTGTCACGATATGAGAGCTAGTTTAAACAGAACCACTGTGGCTGCTGTTTTGAGAATACATTTTGGGGGATAAGAGCAGAAGTGAGAGAGGACAGTAAGAGAGAGTAGAAGTAAGAAGTAATAGAGGACAGTCCACGCGAGACTGGTGGATAGGAATGGGATGGGCCGGAGGAGGAATGGTGAATTTTAGATATATTGAATGTAGGCTAGATCTGTGGAACTGCATGGCAACTGCTTCTTGATTATTGAAATTGTTTAGTATAGTATGATCATTCTTAGTTATATGCTGTATCTATAAGTGATAATTCAGAACTCATTCATTTATACTTGTCACCTACTGATTTTTCTGTAGCGTTTGCTGTTTTTCTGATATCACAGTGCTTTTAATAAGACATCTCTGTATTTGGCGCTTTTAAAATTACATCTTTGTTCTGCATTAAATTTATAATTTTCCAGTTCATACTAAATGTACTTTACATTTTGATCAAATTAGATGAGAAAGGACATTTTAACATACTGCTCTTTTGTATATCAGTTAGCTGTGGTTCTTAAATGTCTAGAACCTAGAGTTTTAGGACAATCCCTTCTTCAAGTTTACAGAAATGAACATGAAAATGAGCTGTAGTGTTAAAGGAGAAAAGCATGATCAGTTTTATTGCTTCATCACCTTCATTATTCTTGTCTCATTATGTCATCAATTTGATAATTGAAGAATTGTTTCTGAATTTGACTTTTAAAAAATTGAAATGTAGTTGATTTACAATGTTGTGTTGGTTTCTGGTGTACAGCAAAGTGATGCACACACACATTTTTTTAAATATTCTTTTCCATTATGGTTTATGATTGGATATTAAATATAGTTCCCTGTGCAAACAACAGGACTTTGTTGTTTATCTATTTTATATGTAGTACTTTGTATCTGCTAATCCAAACTCCTGATTTGTCCCTCCCTTACCCTATTTCCCCTTTGGGAACCGTAATTCTGTTTTCTGTGTTAACTGACCTATTTAATTTCACCACATCCCACTTCATTCCAGAGAAGATTTTAGGCAGCTCATGAAACTGTTGTAAGACAGTGTTGAGAATGTTTTTCACCCTGCAGCAGCTTGACATTCCTGATTAACACATAGATGTGAAGTGTGGGTCTAATTTTGGCCCTTATCAGCCACAATATAATATCTCAACAATTAGTGGTCATTTCGTGTTCAGGATGAATTATGGTATTCTATACTAGCCCCTCCATGTTTCAAATTTTGTATGTCCTGTATAGAAAATATAGAAAGGAGGATAGAAATCATATCCCCTAGAAATAACTGATTTTTAAGGGTCTGATGCTTGTCTTTCTCAGAATACATATAGAAATGTATGGGTATATATTTTATGTGTATATATAGAATATTTTAGTTTATAAAGTTTAATAGAATTCTTTTAAACAGTATATTGTGAACTTTCTCCTATTAATTAGTAATCTTTAACAACATATTCAATAATTTAAAACATTTTCTAATGTTTGTGATATATTCAGTCAGTTTTACCTTTCAAAATGTATTTATTTTCAATATTTCACTATTTCAATTATTTCACTATTTATTTCACATAAATATTGTAGCTTAGTTTTTATCTGTATGAATATTCCTTTGAGGATATTTCTAACTATATTTCTATATATATGTATGTGTCATGGATAAAAATTTATAAAGTTGAGTGTTGAAGAGACCAAAGCTGCTTATTTCCCAGTTAAAGAAATTGAAGAAATTAGGATGTATAAGGTCTGCCACATCATAGTGATAGAGCGAGCAACAGTTAAGGGACTGGGCTGTAAGGTGCTTAGTGCAGTGCCTGGCATGTGATAATAGCTAGTGGTTATTGAGCACTTGTGCTGTGTGCTTAGTCGCTCAGTCGTGTCTGACTCTTTGTGACCCCATGGACTGTAGCCCGCCAGGCTCCTCTGTCCATGGGGATTCTCTAGGCAAGAATACTGGAGTGGGTTGCTGTATTCTCCTCCAGGGGATCTTCCCAACCCAGGGGTCAAACCCAGGTCTCCTGCATTACAGGTGGATTCTTTACTGTCTGAGCAACCAGGGAAGCCCAGGAGTACTGGAAGGGGTAGCCTATCCCTTCTCCAGAGGATCTTCCCAATCCAGGAATCGAACTGGGATCTCCTGCTTTACAGGCAGATTCTTTACCAGCTGAGGTACCAAGGAAGCCCCATTGAACACTTACCAAGTGCCAGACCCTGTTGTATGCACTTTATACTTGTGTATAACCTGAATCTGGCTGCACAGACTGTGTTATCACCACTACCCTGAACAGTAAGTGCTAGCTCAGTGTTTGAGTGTTCAATAAATGCTTGCTTATTTCTACTGCACATCTCTATAATCCAGAGTTGGTTTTGATTCCAGTAGTTTTTGGATTTTAGAAAGATAATTTAGTACATATATTCTGTATTGCACTCTTAATGGGGTTTTGAGCAGAATCTCATAAGCATTTGTTTCTGCAGTGAAGCGCATTTATTTTTATACTAAGTGAGATTAAAAAAAAACAAAAAAACTCCCCTCAAACTGTGATTAGCCTGATGTCAGTGTATGTTGCCAAATGAATTGTGAAAACCCTTTATCTTGCAGAATTGCAGGTAAAGGATTGTGGACCTGCATAAAACTCTTAGAAGAGTACTTGGCATTTAGTACACACTCAATATGTGTTGGTGGATTACTACTACACTGTTGGGTATCCTCAGGTACTTCTGTATTCATATGCATAGAAAATTGGTGAATCATACCGTGCTGGGAGGAGTTCTTATCACTCCATATGACCTGAAGAGGGCAAATCTAAGTGTTGGAGTCTTTCAGCAATTCTTCTCTAAATCAGAAGAGGAGAAGCCTTAAGTGATAGCCTTCCTTATCTCTTCCCTGTCCTCAGTGTAGGCATGTCTAGCTCTGTGCTCCTATCCTTCCATCCATTTGTGCAGTATATGATTTGAGTCTGCACAGTAGTGTAACTTGTGTTTTCAGTCTATCAGAGATCTTAGTGAAAAAAATGTTTTAAGTTTTTCTGTGCTCTCTATTACAGTACTCCCCTCCTCCTTTTTGGTGATCAGAACATTTAAGATCTACTTTCTTGGCAATTTCCAAGAATATAATATGATACTGTTAACTATCGTCAACATACTGTACATTAGATCTCCAGAACTTATCATATAACTGAAAAACTCACGCCCTTTGACCATCATCTCCCCTTTTCCCTCAACCCCCAGCCACTGGCACCACCATTCTAGAATTAGAATTCTAGAAATAGGTTTCTCTGTTTATATGAGTTTACCTTTTTATATTTTTCCATATAAGTGAGATCATACAGTTTTAGTGTTTCTGTTTCTGGCTTGTTTCACTGAGCATAATGCCCTCCAGGTTTATCCATGTTGTCATAAAAGACAGATTTCCTTCTTTTTAATGGCTGAATAATATTCTATTTCTTTAACCATTCATTTGTCAGTGGGCATTTAGGTTGTTTCTATATCTTGTACAGCCCCTTTTCTTTAAACGGGAACCCATTAAGAGATCTGTAACTGATGCAGAAATGGTGGCTCCATAACTGATTCATCATTCTGCAGATATGACCAGATATGACTAAAGACTGAAGTGATTGCACTTGAAATTGAGATAGTTTTTCTTCCTTCCCACCATTTTATTAATAATTGATAAGAAACTGTAGTCACAGTCATTAGTATAACCATTTATGACATTTCAGTTCAGTTCAGTTCAGTCGCTCAGTCATGTCCGACTCTTTGCCATCCCATGGACTGCAGCATGCCAGGCCTCCCTGTCCATCAACTCCCTGAGTTTACTCAAACTCATATCCATTGTTTATGACATTTACCAAGCTATATTCTAGTTCAGATAACATTATAGTATTATATACTGATTTCCATTATACATGGTCATATTATTGTTATTGCACTCTGATCCAAAAATGAATTTATTAAATGACCCTGATATGTACATTTACTATTAGGGTTTTTAAAAGTTTGGCACTTGAGTTTAAACCTCAAATTTAAAAAATTCTCCTTGGAAATATCCCTTTAAACTGTTTGAAGATACGCTGTACATAGTTTGTTTTCTGTTTCTTCATATTAGAGTAGTATTTGTGTTCCCTTTCCAGCCTCCAACAGCTGATAACAGCGTTTGTCTTCTCTTCTGTAGTTCATCATCTGCTGTGTAGCATGCTCAGAGAGCTGCAAAGGCCCTTTCACATTATCTAGTCAAACTGAGGGAGAGAAGTAGAAACAGAAGTGTCATCACTTTGTTGAGAGTGGGAAAAAGAGGGGGATTTATATTTGACAGTTTTTGGATCCACAACTAAAATACAAAATGCAGAAGTGTCTGGGTTTTTTTTTGTTGTTGGGAAGGAATGTGTGAAGTGTACGATTTGTAGAGATATCAGCCTTAATTGATCTTTAGGGGTTGTGTGTGTTGTGGGGCGGGGGGGGGGGGGGGGGGGTTTGGTTTAGTGTGCAAGACTATGTGGCATGAAAAATAATATCATTTTCAGTTTATGTCATACTGTTTGATCCCCATGAAATGTATTTGTTTTGGCAGCTGGCTTTACCTGTAACATTGTGTTGGAATTTGGCATGCAGTGTTTAATGTTCTTTAGTTGCTAAGTGGTGTCCGATTCTTTGTGACCCCATACACTGTAACCCGCCATGCTCCTCTAGCTATGGGATTTCCCAGGCAAGAATACTGGAGTGGGTTGTCATTTCTTTCTTCAGGGGATCTTCCCAACCCAGGGATTGAACCCATGTCTCCTGCTTGGCAGGCGGATTCTTTACCACTGAGCCATCTGGGAAGCCCGCAGTGTTTACTAAGCTTTAGTTATTTCATATGGTACATTTTGGTCAATTTTTTAGAGAGTAGATACTGAGTTTAAATTCCAGGGAAGAAAACTCAAAAAGGAGAATATAATATATAATCACCAACTGATACCACGTTCAAAAAACAAAGTTGTTTGGCTCATGTTCACTAATGTAACTTTTTCAACTGACAGTATTATTTGATTTAGGATCTTAGAGTTTGAACTGCATGGAAATCATTGATAATTTTGGTATTTATTTTTTTTACAGAGAGGAAAAAGGAAAATGGATGACTGAAAAAAGTATTATTTGTTGTATTTTAAAAGTTGTATTTCCTTTTCTAGGTTGCTGTAGTGAAACTAAAAAATGCAGATAAAGTATTTGCCATGAAAATATTGAATAAATGGGAAATGCTGAAAAGAGCTGAGGTAAGATTCTAATTATTAGAATATTTAAATATCTTAGAAATATTTTTAGAGAAAAATAAAATTATAGAGAGCCAATAGATCTTTAAGTATCATTTAGTAACCTTTTATCTATGATGGCATCAGTTTTTCAGGCCTGAAACGAATTTAGGAATTCATAGTTGTGATATAGTTATTATAAATGTTGCATTAGTGAAGATATTTTAATGTTGTCTGAAAACCAAATGGAAACTCCTGTAATGTCGGGTTTGACCCTTATGTTAAAAGGATGTATGGCAACCAGTTTCTTTTATAGGAAGAAATTTTGTAGTGATTGATATCCAATTTGATGTAACTTGTTTATATTATTTTGTATTTATCTCTATTCTGCTGTAAGCAAAAGCCAGCAGGAATTTTGAATATGGCCTATAAGAATTCTATTTATTGCTGATAAATATAATTAACTGACTATGCAGTTAAATTCATGTTGCTGCTGCTGCTGCTAAGTCACTATGTTCTATATAGAGAATGAGAGTAAAATCTTCTGTTGTAAGAATTGTCAGCATTTTTATCTTGGTACTAAATTTGAGGGAAAGACTGACTGGAGTGATGTTAAAAATGTCTAATAGCTGGTATGGTATGGTCAAAACTGACATTATATGTAAATTCTGGGGAGGGGTTCTAGAGGTCTCCTGTTGCGCTGGGTTATAGTGAGTTCCTGGATGAGGTAGGGCATTCAGGGGCCTCAGGGATGCAGAACTTACTAGTGTGGAAGTATTTAAATATTTTAACTTGCAGAAGGATTATACTGCTGAATAGGTGAGTATTAGCCCTGGAGGTTAGTAAGATACATAAGAGAATAATGAGAAATTAGCCCTTAGAAATCTTTATATATCAGTACTTGTAGCAACCTAAAAAACAATAAACACATAGGGGAAAGCAAAAATGGTTCCCACGATGATAGATACATACCATGGGAGTGAAAGTGCGTGCGTACTCAGCTTCTCATCGTATCTGACTCTTTGTGACCCCGTGGACTGTAGCCCACCAGGCTCCTCTGTCCATGCGATTTCCCAGCCAAGAATACTGGAGCGGGATTCTGAATCCAGGGATCAAACCTGTATCTTCCGCATTGGTAGGTGGATTCTTCACCACTGAGCCACCAAGGAAGCCCAGTAGTGAAAGCAAATACTTCAGTATTTCTTTCTTTTAGAAAATATGGAAAATATAACAAAATTCAGAAAAGAAAATAATAATCCCTTGTATTCCATCACTTAGGATTAATAACATTTTGGGCATGTTTTGCTTTCAGTCTTTTTCCTTTTTTTTGTCTACTGAAAAAGCTGCACAAGTGAAATACAGATAAATTCTTTGTAATGTCACATTACAGATAAAGCTAAAGTACTCATTGACTATATCCCACCCAAATCCAGCCCCTCTCTGCCTCCCAGAGGTAATTACAGGGAGTTAATAAAATCCTGTTTAAAAAAGTATCTGGAAAGTTTCATGTCATATCTCTGACATATGTGCCAGTGCCTATTATATTCAATAACTTCAGTATTTACTTTTGCATTTCCCCTTACTGTCACTGGTCAGATTGAGTTCAGTATGCAGTCTATTTATTAGGGAGTGCTTTTGAAATTGGCCTTGATCGAAGGGAAAGGAGGTGAAACATGATTTATCAGGGAGACATCAGGCTGTCCCAGCAGCCTCTGTCAATCCAGCAGGGAAGTGGGGAGCAGAAATGGTCCGTCAGAGTTGTCCTGCCTTAGATCAAATGATTGACCTCTTTGCACTTGCCTTAGTCAGTCACTGGATACGGGCTGCCTCCAGAAGGACATGGATGTGGACTAGTAGGCTTTTGGTAGCTGAGACAAAGCCAGGAGGGGCTGATGGCATTGCCGACAGTTGGAGCAATTAAGTCTTGTTATTAAAAAATAGTAAATAATTATGTTCTTAATTGTTTTTCAGAATTCATAATTGTAGTGGGTTAGTGTTCCAGGGTTAGAACTTTTAAAAGATTGAATTAAACTTTGTACTTACTTTTTATGATGTTGGCTGTTGGGGAAGAATTTTGAAAAGAAAGAGTAACTGGTTTAGCTTTACTGATTGACTGGAGGAAGTGGCAAAATTGAGGATAAAACAGGAGTAATTGAAAATTAAATATGATTTTGTTGAATTAAAAAATCATTCATATAGTCTGTTTCTGGGGCAAAATGGAATAGACATGCTTCTTTTAATCTCTCCCATTAAATACAGTTAAAGACCATGGATGTTATGTATAAAACAAATACATGAAGACTCTAAAAGGCAGAAAGAATGAGGACCAGCTAGGGGCCATGGAACCCAAGGAACATCACTCATTCTGTGAAGTCTGTATTATTCTGAAGGAACAACCAGATAAGGACCATACAAAGAAAGTTAAAGATCAGTATGCCTCATGAACATAGATACCAATACCTTAGCAAAATACTAGTAAATAGAATTTGGCAATATATAAAGTGAATTATACACTGTGAGCAAGTGTGATTTGTTTGAGGGATACAAGGCTGGTTCATTATTTGAAAAGAACTTGACTCAAACTACTTGAAACTTTCATTTTTTTAGGAGGAATTTCTCCATTGAAACTTTTAAAAGGAATTAATTTTAAAGCAAAATGGAATTATATTTTTATACTTGAATTGTCAAATCCTTCTTTAAAAAAATTAAGAAGAAACTTATTTTGATCATTACTTACCCAGTTTTAGAAAACTGGTCCTACCAGTGATGCTTAATAAATTACAAGTGAACAGCAAAATTTCTTTTTTTAGTCTGTATATTGTTGATACTTTAAAACAATTTTCAGAGATTTACCTCCAATCTGTTTGTCGTATTTATTTCTGTTTTCGTTATGTAACAAATATATAGTTAGTGCAACACATATTATTTGAAGGTACTAGGAAACTTGTCTCTTTCTGTACCTGGCAGATAAATAATTAGTAAATAATCTTGTAGTTAGTTACAAGAGCTTCCCTTGTGGCTCAGCTGGTAAAGAATCTGCCTGCAGTGCAGGAGACCTGGATTTGATCCCTGGTTAGGAAGATCTCCTGAAGAAGGGAAAGGCTACCCACTCCAGTATACCGGCCTGGAGAAAGCCATGGGGTCCCAAAGAGTTGGACATGACTGAGAGACTTTCACTTACAGTTACAAAGATTAATATATCTATAGGTTCATCATTTACAAACTTTGTTAGTATGTCAACAACGTCTTAAGTTAACTTCCCCCAATCAATTCTGTAAATTTTACTTTCTCTTCAAATGTATTGAACTCTTAAGGATTTCACTCACATGCAAGATGTGTTACTCATTTCATTGGAAGATGCAAAATCGTTTACGGAAGTGCTCTCTGACTCAAGGGTCAAACCTTTCTGAGGCTCAGTTGTCTCTGTACCATATAGTGGAGGAATAATATATCTCAGTTTAACCGGGATAGTACTGGTTTATGCCTCTTGTCTTACTATTTTTGTTATTGTTGTTAGCCCTGTTTTATTATTTTTATAATTGACATGCCAATAGTAGTAGTTAACAGTAGCAGCAGTAGTAACAGTAGTAATAAATTCAGTTCATTAGACTGGGATTTCCTCTCCTTCCCGACCTGTTACCTGTAATAAAAAAAGAAAATGCAAGCACTGTAGAAAATAAGTAAAAAGGCAAAAGCTTTTTCTTCTCCCTCAGATAACCAGTCTTTCTGTTCAAAGTAAATCATTAGTAAGAGTTTAGAGTCTTATTTATCCTTTTTTCTCTTAGATAAATATATATTTATCTAAATACATATTTATTTTATACTATTCATGTTGTATAATGTTCTTTCTGTTGTGAGTTACCTTGGGAAAGACCATTCTCAGTGAACATTAAGGTGATTTAGAGGTAGTTCCAAACAGGGCTAAACTTCTATGCAGAAGCAAACTTTTTTTTTCCCCCTGGCAGTGGACAAAATTTTGAACATATTCGTAGAATTGTCCTTGTTGATATTTTTGAGTAAAATAGATGGTGAATTTATGAGGATTTACTGAATTGAAAATATAAACACATGGGATATGAATATTTATCATGGGGGTTTTGGGGTTTGTTAGTGCTGGGCCCTCTGTAGGCCCTTTCAGTTTTGAAATACATGCTGTTCAGTTCTAGGAAGTTTTCTCGTATTACTTCTTTGGTAATTTCCTTTCTTCTGTTTCTTTTGCTCTCTCTTTCTGAAACTTTTATTTGGATATACCCTTAATGGACCAGTTAGCGAATTTCTCCTCATTTCTTTACTAGTGAGGTTGTGTTGGCTTTTGCTGTAATACTTCAATTGGGTGTTTTATTTCTTCAGCCACCCTTTTAGTATTCAGTAGACTGAGCGACTTCACTTTTCACTTTCATGCATTGGAGAAGGAAATGGCAGCCCACTCCAGTGTTCTTGCCTGGAGAATCCCAGGGATGGGCTGCCGTCTATAGGGTCTCACAGAGTCGGACACGACTGAAGCGACTTAGCAGCAGCAGCAGCACCTCCCTTTGATCTTTTTTTTTCATGTTCCTTTTTAGTGAGCTTATGCCTCTGGACTATAAACTTAAAGAATTTCTCAGTTTTTTTCCTCCCTCTTTAGGTAAGACAGGATGCTCCAGCTGACTGGTGTTAGGTGTTCTCCTTTCTACCAGTCAGAAGGTCAATTAGGCTCTGATCGTACTCCAGCAGATTTGGATCTGGTTAATTGGTTCCTTCTAAGGGCAGGCCTTGTTAAGAACTGAGTGCTGCGGCAAGTTTCAAAATGGTTTCCTTGCCTCTCTTCCTACTGGAAGATCCAGGAGATTTTTCTCCTTTACTTACTGTTGTCGTGTGATTGAGCTCCTTGAGGTGAGACTGAAAAATTGTGTAATTCTCCTTGACTGGGTCCCCTGCAGTTTTGAACTCCCAGAGTTGTCCAGACTCTAGGAATCATTCCCAGTTGAGTTTGTCTTACTCCCAGCAGCAGCATTTCTGGTTTCTGCAGCTCTTTCTGCGCTGGCATCTCTGGTCTGGCAAGCTGCAATATGTTCCCTTTTTGTATGTCTTGTTTCATGGTTGCAATGTTTTCTTATCTCTAAAATATATATTTGTGTGTCTCTATATATTTATGTATATACATCCTTCTTGCCTTGTCTCTGTTTCCTCCATTTCATTCTTTTTCTGTTTGGGACTATTATTCACATTGATTGCTATCATGAAATGTCGAAAATTATTTCTAATTGTTGGCTTATGATTTTAATTGAATTTTGCAGTCCTTAAACACTGCACCCCTCCATCTCTCATTTATTTAGTTACTTAATCTCACTATTATTTTAGAGTTTTCTCTGTAGAGGCCTTGCATATCTTTTACTGAGTTTACTCTGAGATAAGTTGGTGTTTTTAATTTGCTTTTGGAAATGGTATTATTTATTTATATTTTTTTGAAAATGATAACTATTTTAAAAGATTTTCTAATTGTTGCAATTATATAGGAATATAAATTATGTATGTTGAACTTTTACATTCTGTTAATTTATCTGTTTTCTTTTGTGATTTCTTTCTATGCATCCATGTTGTCCGCTCTTTGCGTGTCCAACTCTTTGCGACCCCATGAACTGCAGCACGCCAGGCCATCCTGTCCAATACCAACTCCTGAAGTTTACCCAAACTCATGTCCACTGAGTCGGTGATGCCATCCAACCATCTCATCCTCTCTCGTCCCCTTCTCCTCCTGCCCTCAATCTTTCCCAGCATCAGGGTCTTTTCAAATGAGTCAGCTCTTTGCGTCAGGTAGCCAAAGTATTGGAGTTACAGCTTCGCTCTCCTTAGTAATCTTTATATACCTTTTATTTCTTCTTAACCAATTTCACTTGTGAGGAAAACAATGGAGTGGGAAAACCAGACTTTCATCTTATAAATAAGAGTTTCTTATTTATCCTTAATAGAAAATTTTACTATATTGAAAAGTGAAAGTGAAGTTGCTCAGTCTTGTCTGACTCTTTGCAACCCCATGGACTGTAGCCTACCGAGCTCTTCCATCCATGGGGTTTTCCAGGCAAGAATACTGGCGTGGCTTGCCACTTCCTCCTCCAGAGGATCTTTCTGACCCAGGAATCTAACCTGCATCTCCTGCATGGCAGGTGAATTCTTTACCTGATGAGTCACTGGGGAAGCCTAAGTGCATGAGAGTGTAGATGAAATAAGATTGAAAAATAACTGTTGAAATTGGTTGAGGGGTACATTGAAAGCAGGGGATTACTTTATTTTGTATGTGTTTAAAGTTTTATAGTTTACGTTTTATGTTGAAAATTTTTTTTCACTGTATAGTTTAGCATGGATCAGAATCTACTAAAGTTAATTCTGTTAACAGGAGTTTTATTTAGAGTTAGCAATAAGTCACATTTCCATATTTTAGCTGGAAATATCTTTAAATTTTCAGCTCTTCTGGTGAGATAAGTCAGGAGAAAGGAGTCTCCTAGACTTGATAAACTTCACTACTTCTTTAAAATGTTAGCAGCAAACCATAACCTCAGGTCAGTTAAAGTCTAAGACAGAATTTAGTAGTGAGTAAGTCAAATGATACTATTTCCCCCCTAAAGTGAACAGAAGCATAATTATGGTAGATTTTAATAATTGAATTTATGAGTAAATTGCCCATTCATTTGGTTTAAGTTTTGTTTTTAAGATTTTCCTTGGTGATGCTATTTAATTAGTGGCTTTAGAAATTCTGTTGCATCAGACAGAAAAAGAGACACAGATATAAAGAACAGACCTGGACTCTGTGGGAGAAGGCGAGAGTGGGATGATTTGAGGGTCTAGTACTGAAACATGTACATTACCATATGTAAAATAGATGACGAGTGCAAGTTCGATGCATGAAGCAGGGCACTCAAAGCTGGTGCTCTGGGAGAACCCAGAGGGATGGGGTGGGGAGGGCACTGGAAGGGGGCATTCAGGATCGGGGGACAACATGTACACCCATGGCTGATTCATGTTGCTGTATAGCAAAAACCACCACAATATTGTAAAGTAATTAGCCTCCAATTAAAATAAATTAATTAATTAAAAAAAATTCTATTGCATCAAATAAAATTTATGGAAATACATGAAAAAAAATTAGGGCACTTACTTAGGTTAAATAATGTGAGTTGTTTTGTATATCATGACTAGTGAATTTATCTTGTGGGAAATAAATTACTAGGTACCTACTATGTGTAGGACACTGCATGATGATTTTTAAATGTGTATGAAATGTGGTATAGCCATTGAGAAAAATTAGGTAGCCTTCTAGTACAGGTATGGAAGGCTGTTCAGATATGTTGTTACTTGAAAAAAGGATTTATAGAGCACTGTGATCTCATTTGTGTAAACAAAGAAAAGTTAGGGCAGATGGGATACCACATGAATATAGGATGTGTGTGTCTATGTGCGTGTGTCTGTATGTGTGTATGTACAAAGAAATTTTCTGAAAAGAAATTCAACTGAGTTATTGGTGTTAATCATTGGCTGTAACAAGGGGACAATGAATCTGTGAGGGAAAAGTTTTGGTTTCTACTTTACCTTTTAGTTCTTTTTGAAACTTTCTGGCATAGTGGTTTTTTAATTAAAATTTTAAAAATATATTGTAGACTTGTATCATACAAAGTTGTTTTTTATTTTTAGTAACATATTTCTAAAATTCTCCAGGCTGTATCTTTATAATAATGGAAGTATATCCTGAGAATAAATTAAAACTTTAACGACTCAGAAAAAGATAATCCTTTAGAGAAAATAGGCAAAGGGAGTTTTTCAAAGAGAAAACTCAGATATCCAATAAGCATAGGTAAAATTATTTATTTGTACCTGTAATTAAGAATATGCTAATTAAAAGAATGATGAGATATTATTTCATACCCATCTTATTGAAACATGCTTAAAAGTCTTATTGAAACATGCTTAAAAGTGCCAAGTAGAATTCAGGATGTTGTGGAAAATGGGTGATTTCATACACTGGGGTAAAGGTAGAAATTGGTATGGCACTTAAGAAAGAAACTAGGTTGTGTCTGATAAAGTTGAAAACGCTTGTCTAGCATTTCTGTTTCCAAGTGTATACCCTAGAGAAACTCTTGTACATTTGTACAAATATATTTATTGCGATATTGAAATGATGCAAAAATGGGAATAGCGTATGTTTTCATAATGGGGGATGTTACATGAGGCACTTCTGCTATGATCATAGAATGGAATACTGTAGCAATTAAAAATTAAACAGCCATTATTGATTAAAAAGTAATCACATTGCAAAGGGATAGATACAGTTACACTATTCACAGAAATTTTCAAGACACAAAGCATTTCTATTGTTTTTGGACACATACATGTGTAATAAAGCATGTGATGGGAGGAATATATGCTAACTTCAGATTATTCATTTTTCTTAGAGGAAGAACTGCTGATACTTCTCTAGAAATAGGAAGGCTACAACTTCTATTTTCTTAAAAGCAAATAGGTTAGGAGTAAACGTGACATTGTTGACATTTATGTTATCTAAGTGGTAGATTGAACCATGATTGTTAAATACTTCTGTGTACTTTTCTGATTTTTTGAACTGTGACAGTAATTTTAAATATAAAATACTTGTAAGTTTACTATTCAGTTGTTCAGCTTTTGAGGATTCTTTGAAACTTATTGGAAAGTCATATAATGTTGGAAATAACATTATATGACTTTATTGTTACTATAAGTCATATAATAATGTTGGAAAGTCATACCTATAATGTATTCCTTTTTCAGAACAGAAAATATAATAAATATTTGAGTAGTTGTTTGCATAATATATTTCCTAGTTTTACATAAAGTATTCTTTATCTAAAAATTTATTTTTTTTCCTTTTCAGACAGCATGTTTTCGTGAAGAAAGGGATGTGTTAGTGAATGGAGACAATAAATGGATTACAACTTTACATTATGCTTTCCAGGATGACAATAACTTAGTAAGAATCATTGTTATATGTTTCTGTATATTTATTACCTTTTTATTGGCAAAATTTAGCATTATTTTCTGTGAAGCATTGTTTAAATGTCAATGTTCTTTAGAAAACCACTGTATTTCAGAGAGTATAAGTTTGATATATGATTTGTTTCCCTGGGTAATTTAATACCTTTAAATTGGAATTTTTAATGTTGTTTAGTAAGTAAGTCAAATCCAAACATTTAAATTCTGTAAAAGATGGTCAGGATTTTTTCCCCAGGATTCTGTCAATGTATTTTATTTCTATTGTAATAGTATTCTATTAACTATTTAGAATTTCACATATTTTTCAAAGTTGTCATGTGCTGCTTTAAGGAGAGCCATATTTTAAATGTAGGCTTTGTTTAATTTTATATTAACATCATGGACCACTAGACAAAAGAAGCTGGGGAAGAGCTTGGAGGAAAATCAAACTATTAGAAACACTGCCAAATGAAGATTGAAGAGATGAACAAGTGAATAGGAAAATAAGACAGAATCTACCACAGTTGAACATAAGATTCCTGGGCTATTACTCAGGGGTCTTCATTTTCTGACCCCAATTTTTATTTCAAGGTTTATTTTTTAGCATGCATATGCTTAGTGACTGTTTTGTGCCAGCCACTATATATGTACTGGTATATAAAAATTAATAAGACATTTTTCATTTGATAAACGTTTATTGAACATGTCCTGTGTGCTTGGCACTGTTCTTTAGATTCTAGCAATTTGGTAGTAAATAATTTTGGTAGTAAATCTTATTCTTACATTCTTGTGAGGGAAGCCAGATAAGAAATTCACAGTCAATTAAATAGTATTTTCACATTGATTCTTATAAAGAAAAATATAACATCTATTCAAAGATATAAAGTCAATAAGGGCTCTTCTGAGACAAGTGTAAGTTGGCTAAACCAAGAAGGGAGAAGAGGCAGAGAGGGGCTGGTAAACATGGACATCTGAAGCCACCTGTTATGTTCCTCTTGATGAGGATAAAGAGGCTTTGGTGATGAGAGAGGAGAGATATATGAGTCACACTGTGTAGCACTTTATACATTGTGGTATGTAAATTAGACTTTAACAGCCATGAGTTTCAAAGGCGAAATTTTTTTAAATCATAGAACTCATGTGTGTGATTTTTAAAATGACATTCTATCTGAAAGCCAGCTTAGTTGGTAAAGAATCCGCCTGCAATGCAGGAGACCCGGGTTCGATCCCTGGGTTGGGAAGATCCCCTGGAGAAGAGAACAGCTACCCATTCCTGTATTCTGGCCTGGAGAATTGTATAGTCCATGGGGCTGCAACATGGCAGCGTGGCTCCGACTTTCACTTTCCTATCTGAAAGCCTAGACAGTGAAGGCCATAGAAATGCAGCTGAACTGATTGATATCTTAGCTTTCCTCCTCCTACTTTCTGTCATGCTTTTCCAGGGTTCTTTCTTGGAGCAAAACTGCTGTTTTAGGACTGTTAGAAGGGTTTGTGGCAGGAAAGGATGGGGTTGTCAGAGGAATGAGAGGAAGGCTAATAGGGTTATGATAAGGAGGGGAGAGATAGATAAATTGAGGCTTCCTGAGTGTAGGCCATGCAGAAGAGTTCAAATTTTATTCTAATTTCAAGGAGGATTTTAAGGACAGTGTGATAATCAGTTTTGTATTTTATACAGAACATCTTAGCAGCAGTGTGAAGGATGGATTTCAGAGGGCAAGACTAGAGCAGAGAAGGCAATGGCACCCCACTCCAGTACTCTTTCTTGGAAAATCCCATGGAAGGAGGAGCCTGGTAGGCTGCACTCCGTGGGGTCGCTAAGAGTCGGACACAACTGAGCGACTTCACTTTCACTTTTCACTTTCATGTATTGGAGAAGGAAATGGCAACCCACTCCAGTGTTCTTGCCTAGAGAATCCCAGGGACGGGGGAGCCTGGTGGGCTGTCATCTCTGGGGTCGCACAGAGTCAGACGTGACTGAAGCGACCTAGCAGCAGCAGACTAGAGAGACAAGTTAGGAGACAATATTCAGGTGACAGATAATGAGAATTTGAATAAAGCTGATGGAGGGGATGGATTTAGGTACTATTTAGGAAATAAAATAATTAGAACTTGTGTTAGAGTGAATGTCAGTGGCAGAGAGAGAAATCAAAATGATTCCCAGTTTTCTGGTGTCTGACTTACAGGGTTCTGTACTCGGTAGCTGATTCCAGAGTTGGGGAATATAGGAAGGAAGAGAAAATTTAGAGTAGATGGGAAAATGGTTAGTTTAATTTGGTATATGTTGGGTTTGAATTATAGTGTGATCTATTTAATGGGTTATAGATATTAGTCTGGTGTTTCTAAGAGTAAATAGCACCATTTATTTTGGAGTTATTATCTTATAGACCAGGTTTTGGTAAGCTCTTATCGGTGGTTTAAGTCTGGACCACCACCTATTTTCACACAGCCTGCAAGCTAAGAATTATTTTACACTTTTAAACAGTTGAAAGAAAATCAAAAGAAGAGTGACTCTTTTAAAGTTCAGATTTCACTGTCTGTAGTTTTACTGACATAGCCATGCCATTGATTTGCACGCTACCTGTGGCTGCTTTTGTGCCTCAGTGGCAAAGTTGACTAGTTGTGATGGAGACTGGCACTGTGACAGAGGGTAACACTATATGTGCTACTCATTGCTTTGCACTGCTGTGCTCAGCAGACTATAAATTGCAGTGACATTTCAAGTGCTGTATATATGTGTATATATACATATACACATATATATATATCTCGCTATACCATGGCATTTTTTATTTAAATTAATAGCACATATGCCTCATGTCAAAATAAGAAAGGTAGATTTTTCAAATATCATGCTTTTCAGGCACAGAAGATTGTGGATTATTTTATTAATAAAATACAGCATGGTGTTCATCACACCACTGTGCTTCACTTGTCCTAATAGAATATAGTGAATGTCTACATGGCTGAACTGAGCACTCATCACAACATTCCTAACTCACAGGAAAGCAGCGGTCAGAAAAGTTAGAAAATGTAACCCAGTATCTTACCATAGCAGAATCTCTTCACAAAATAAAAAATGAAGAGTGAGGCTGCAACTATAGCACCCGAGTGTCTCATTTATTAATCAGGCAAGGAAAGCCAGTGACCAATATTGAGTTAATGAAATCATGTACGACTGCAGCAGCCAAAGAAAGGTGTCCACAGAAAATAAACTCGTCTAAGACTTAAGGAGAACAGTTACTCAAAGAATTGAGGACATTGGAAGGAGCATCAGTGGTGGATTATAAAAGCAGAAAGAGATAATCATTTCCTATCACATTGAGCAGTTTTCTTTGACTCTTGAGTGGAAAGATGTTGCTGATTCTGCTCAATCCTTGTTATTTGAGCAATCAGTGTTTGAGTTTGAAGTATCTGAGGAATTAGCCTCTCTGAACATTTTGTGGAATCATTATTGTCATATTATTAGGTTGGCGCAAATGTAATTGCAGTTTCTGACAATGAATTTTAAATCATTATAACTAGGCTTGAATATATCTTTATTAATCAAAATAGGAACCATTACAATCAACACATTTTTGCCAATGAGAAATAAGTTTATTCCTGTAGTGTAAAAATCCATGCTTTGGGATTTGATGAACTCTTGGAAAGTATTTTCTACATCCTGCTGGTTGTGGAAGCATTTTCCCTGCAGTAAGTTGTCTAGATACTTGAAGAAGTATCTAGTATGGTAGTCGGTTGGCAAGAGGGCAGGTGGATATGGCATATGAGGCAAAACTTCGTAGCCTAATTCCTTCAACTTTGGAAGCATTGGTTGTGCAATCGGGCATTATCATGGAGAACTGGGCCCTTTCTGTTGATCAGTGCTAGCCGCAGGCATTGTGGTTTTTAATGTATGTCATCGATTTGCTGAGCCTGTTTCTCAGATGTAGTGATTTTGCTGGGATTCGGAAAGGTATAGTAGATCAGACTTGCAACAGACCACCAAACAGTGACCATGTCCTTTTATTTGGTGCAAGTTTGGCTTTGGGAAGGGCTTTGGAGGAACTTCTCGGTCCAGCCACTGAGCTGGTCATCACCAGCTGTCGTATAAAATCCACTTTTTGTCACAGATCACAATTCGATGGAGAAATAGTTCACTGTTGAGTAAAACAAAAGATGATGACACTTCAGAGCAATGATTTTTTTTTATTTTTTGGTTAGCTTGTAAGGCTTCCACTTATTGAGCCTTTTCACCTTTCCAATTTGCTTCAAATGCCAACTGACTGTAGAATGGCTTTGAAGATTGAATGCCAATATTGAATTCTTGGACCACTTCTCGAGTGCTTGTAAGAGGATCAGCTTCTGTAACGGCTTCTGTCGTGGACGTTGTAAACTTTCAGTGCATGGCCACTGTGCTCCTCAGCCTCAAGGCTCTTGTCTGCTTTGCAAACCTTCTTGCACCACCGCTGTGCCATCTTTAGCAGTTCCTGGACCAGATGCATTGTTGGTGTTGTGAGTTGTCTCTGCTGCTTTATGAGCCATTTTGAACTGAAGAAAACTGCTTGAGTTTACTTATTGGTCTAACATCATTTCCCTAGTCTAAAATAAATACAAAGTAGATAGCAAGTAATAAGTCAGTAGCAAAAAATAAACCATAAAACGAGAAATGTGCATTAAAATGATACATAACATAACCACATTTATTTAAGAATATATTCCAGTATCAAAGTCAAATTTCAATAATGCAAAAACTGCAGTTACTTTTGCACCAACCTAGTATTTTCAAAGAATTTGAGAAAATATTGTTTTGATACAACCTGAATTGTAATCTGCTAAAATGTGTCAATGGAGTGTGGTAAAACAGGAAAAGGCTTATTTGGACAGATTTATAAATTATGTGAAAATAATAGGTGCTTGAAGCCTGTGGATGTTCATTTTTGTGTTAATCAGCGGCAGCTTGCTGCAAGTATTTGAATCTATCATGTATTGAACCAGTAGTATCAAAGTTGTGTTTCATTCAGTTTTTTGGAAACAACTATAATCATTTCTATGGATTTTTTTTTTTTTTGTCAAATCAAAAGCCAGACATTCTTGCTATGCCATACACCCATTCACTGATTTTACAGTGGTAACGTTTTATTACAGTATTTTGAACAAAGGGTTGGCTGAAATATTTCTGAATCCAAAACCACACCTTCAACCATTATTGTAAAGTATTGAATAGGCTTGGAAATTAGCTTTTCCTGTAGACTTGATATGTTCTCAAAATAAATTTAATATAAGATTACAAGACAAAACAACACTTATATGAAAAACTATGCTGTGGTGAAGTCATTTTGACAGCTAATGTTTGAATTACAAGAAATGTCAAGTTGCTGTATCTACTTCCCATATTGTCAAAAGTGAAAAAGAGAGAGATCTCCATTTCCGTATAGATTTGCAGCAGGTAGATCTTTTGAGGTCAAACTACAGTTCTAACATCAGTTCTTGGCACCTGATGCAAGTGCAAAGAAAATGTTCATAGTTCAAAATCCGTTTAACTGGGCAGTGAAGAACTTCCATCTAACTTTCACTTAGAAGTGGTTAATCTGCAGTAATGACGTGCTTAAACCCAAGTATCAGGAGAAAAATTTAATAGCATTCTATAAATGCCTTACAGCTGAGGAATATGCTCAATCAAAATTATATACTCATGAACTGACACCAGTACCTTTTCTTGTGAATAGATAGTTTCACAGATGGGATGTGTAGAATCTCATTGTAGATGAGCATTTACAGATTTACATTTGTAGTAGATTTTTGATGACTTGAGGCTTCCCTATTAGTTCAGCTGGTGAAGAAGCTGCCTGCAATTCAGGAGACCCTGGTACAATTCCTGGGTCGGGAAGATCCCCTAGAGAAGGGAGCAGCTACCCACTCCTGTATTCTGGCCTGGAGAATTCCATGGACTGTATAGTCCATGGGGTTGCAAAGAGTTGAATGTGACGGAGCGACTTTCACTTCAACTTTCTTTTGATGATAGGGATCACGAACTTTGAGCCCCAGTTAAGCAAACTTTTATATTCCCCTCTGCTTACAAAAGGATTACATTTTCTCATTAGCAGTCTGTATTACCAAAATTGTACTAATTATTATTATATTTTGAATTTTGCTAATGAAATATGTGGAAATTTTTTCTGTTATTATACATGTACCTATATGTTATTTTGATTCTGCCTCTTGCCTGCCAAGCCTAAACCCTATTTACTATGTAGTCCTTTACAAGAAAACTTGGCCAACACCTTTTGCAGATAACAGCGAATACAAGGAACGAATGAGAATCAATAAATAGTGCTTGAGAAATGAGAAAACATGTGCCTAGAGAAGACGGAGATAGGACACCTGAAGTAGAAAACTTGTGGACATGATCCGAGCAAGAAAGAGAATCAAAATACCGCACCATGAAAGCTAAAGAAAGTAGAGTTGGTAGAGGAAACCATTAACAGTGTAGTATTGTTGTTACTGTTCATTCATGTCCAACTCTTTGTGACACCGTGGACTGCAGCACACGAGGCTTCCCTGTCCTTCACCATCTCCCAGAGCTTGCTCAAACTCACGTCCATTGAGTTGGTGGTGCCATCTGACCATCTTATCCTCTGCTGTCCCCTTCTACTCCTTCCTTCAATCTTTCCCAGCATCAGGGTCTTTTCTAATGATTTGGCCCTTTGCATCAGGTGGCCAAAATATCAGAGCTTCAGCTTCAGCATCAGTCCTTCCAGTGAATATTCGGGATTGATTTCCTTTAGGATTGACTGATTTGATCTCCTTGCAGTCCAAGGTGCTAAATAAAAAAGAGATGACTGGAAATACTGTGCTCACCCAAATCCTGTGTTTCAGCCTCAGTGGAATACCCTCCATTCTTGAACATTCTCTGTACTCTTCTGTACTTTTCTTCATTTTTATTTTCCATAATACCTTTCATACTATGTCACTCCTCCTCTTCTTCCTGCCACTAGTCCTGTTGAAGTCTAGCCAGTACTTTAAAACTGTGCTCAAATTCTGTGTCTTAAAGTAATTCAGAATTCACAATTTGAATTAATCTTTCCTATTTCATTTTACCTTTACATTTTTAGTACTGCTATTATATGATTAACCTCTGTGTGTGTGTGTGTGTGTGTGTGTGTCTTTGATTTTTTTTGGTACAACTTAAAAATTTTTGAATAAATGACATGAACCCTGTTATCTTTAGCTAAAATATAATCAGAGATTAGTGAAACTTAATAGTTGTGGGGTTTATCTGATATCAGGACAGGTCAAGGTGTTCAGGCAGGGTCATTACTTGTTCTTATATTCCATACATGCTTCCAGAGTATAGTAGTGTTATTCAAACTTCTAATTGTGACCCATTAGTGAGTTATAAGGAGAAGGCAATGGCACCCCACTCCAGTACTCTTGCCTGGAAAATCCCATGGATGGAGGAGCCTGGTAAGTTGCAGTCCATGGGGTCACGAAGAGTCGGAGACGACTAAGCGACTTCACTTTCACTTTTCCTTTCATGCATTGGAGAAGGAAATGGCAACCCACTCCTGGTGGGCTGCCGTCTATGGGATCGCACAGAGTCGGACATGACTGAAGTGACTTAGCAGTGAGTTATAAAATCAATTTAGTAGGTTACAACCAGCACTTAAAAAATTAAATAGAATATCAAATGAGAGTTCAAGTAATATTATTTCATAACATTTATTTCTTTTATAATTACTGAATATTCATAAAACCATATTTTTTATTGTGAATTATAGTCAGAATTGCCTAAAAGTCATGACATAGAGCTTTGCACATTTTAGTTGCTTAGTTGTTAAACTGAATGGAATATTTGACTTGAATTGACCATACTTACATGAAATTTTAGAGATGAATGTATCATTTCAAATATAATCTGCATAGATAAGCAAATTTAAAAGTAAGTCAAATATCTGCCAAGTATTTGCCTAGCAAAACTATAACAGTTTATCATAGCTTTGCAAAAATTTTAAGGACTGTAGACCTCTATGACAATATAGTCTACTGTGGATAGATATAACACCGTATATTTATGATTTGCTTAAAATCTATATTTTGCCATAAATATAGAAATATATAGAATGGAAATAAAGTGTTCAAATACCAAATTTTATATAGCACAATCTTACCTAATTTTAAATTTAAAAAGCCTGATTTATAGTTCAGAGATTCTCTCTCCTCTGAGTTATTGAGTCTTTGCTTTTTGTATTTGACTTAGGATTAATACTTCTTCTTCAGAGACATTTCTAAGAAATTGTGTGTGTAGCCAGTCATTAATTATATTAGAATTAAAGTTTCACAGTAACTGAGGAGGACTGAAATGCTCTAGAACTCAGATTTCCTGTAAAGTGTCCATTTTCCTTACAGAAACCTTCATGGTACGAGTCAGAAGTCCTAAATTATCTTAGTTATCATCAAAGATTTTCTTTTGAATATTTATAAAATATAAGAAAATAAAATCATTTAAAAATGTTGACAAGCCTAACTGTAGATACCCAAAAGGAAATTTTATTACACATAGTTATTTTCCAGAATAACTTTTAACCCTAGTAGCCCTAAACCAGTCAAACAAGTAATAGAATTTTCAGAGCTATACAGCTCAAGAAAGCCGTGATAAATATTCAGTAATTTGACTTTCATTTGTAATAAGTTCAGATTCACTATAGTCAGTTTATAAAATAATCATAGCATATGTGCATTTTATTTACTAGGAAGAAGTTGGATAATTTAATAAATGATATTACGATGTGATTAGGACATTTTTTTCCTTAAGAAAAACTCACTAAAGACAAGCCTACTTGGTTGCATGTATGTGGACACATAAACTTACTCACTTAGACATCATTTAGAATATTACAAATCAACAAAATTTTCTTCTTCATATTTTTTATCCACTCTTTCCTATTTAGTTATTTGTTTTATTTTTTTGGTTTGAGGGAAAAAACAGGAAGATATTTAAAGCAAAAGTTTTACTTTTTGAATTAACATTTGTAAACTGATTAGTGGGTGAAAGATATTTATTGAATTGTATTTAGTCATATGAACTTCAAATTCTTACAGGAGTCCAGTTTGTACTGAAGATAGGAATAGTTAGAAAGGTATTTTTGTAAAGAGTGAAAAAAAAAACAAAAAGCTAGAAGGGATAAATAAAAGTGGGACTCTGAGGACTAACTATTAATCTCTTCATGTTACAAGATGACTAAAGGAGTTTGGTGTTCTCCCTAAGAAGACTTCTACAGCATATCTGTTCCGTGAAACGTTTCTTCCTTGGCACTGTTTATTTATTGTATGTTTTTGCATGGCTTATTGTATGCCTTCGTAGCATTCTCTTATTGTATGTTTTCACACACTTTAGCATTCTTTCCTTGGAATGTTGTTCCTTAAAAGCAAAACTTTTAATTAAGGATTTTTTAGAAATTCAGAATTGGAAATTTTCTGATGTGTACGTTCACATCTAAAGACCTGTTTATTTTGGAGGGATACAAGATTTCTGAAGACTCGGCCTGTATCCTTAATTTCTTTTTTTGTTATCCTGGTGCTTAGTACATGCTCTTTATGTCATGGATATTGGCAGCTTTTTTACTGAACGCTGAGACTCTTTAATTTCAGTAAGATGGAAACTGATCAGAGGATCAAGAAGCCTGAGTTCTGACTTTCCCACTCTTGAATGTATATTTGGACAAATAATTTATCTTCATTCTCTTTTATTACATAGCCATAAAATAGGAATAAACAGTCATATCCCCATCTCTAGTATAGGACGCTATATAAATTACAATTACTGTACTTTCATTCTATAGTTCCTACTTCTGGGGAAAGTGAAAGCCACTGGCTACTCCAGCATGAACTTTAACTTTCTATGCTCTGACCTCAACATCTTCATCTCTCCCCTGTATAGAAATTTATCCATATTTGGACCTCTTCTTTTCTCTCAATGTGAATGAGGTATATCTTTATATTTAGGATTATTCCTATTGTCCTTTGCCTTTGACTCCATCACCTTTGACCTTTAGCAGAATTTGACTCCAGTGGTCAACTTCAGTTTGACTAGATTCTTTCTCCCTTCTATACAGTGATCTCTGTACAGTGATCTGTATACATTAAAAAGTTAATAGTCTCACCCTCTTAAGGTAACGGATGTTAACTTTGTTGTATCCTTCCATTTTTTATGCTTTGTAGAATTGCATGTTTTTGTGTGTATGATATTTTCTTCCTTTTTATAAAAATGGAATTACAAAGTACGTATTATACTGCAGCTTGCTGTTGTCACTTAAAATATCTCATCGGCATATATGTTTAATTTTCTCTTGGGCAACAGTACTGTTTCACAGAATGAAATATTCAATAGATCCAATTACAAGTTTTGATGTTGATCTCTATTCATATTTTCATATTTGCTCCAGTTATCCACAGTGCTGTGCAGTAAGTACTTGCCTGTAAGCCTTACACATTGGAGCTTTTATTTTAATTGACTATATTTGAAGGCAGGAGGAGAAGGGGACAACAGAGGATGAGATGGTTGGATGACATCAATGGACATGAATTTGAGTAAACTCTGGGAGTTGGTGTTGGACAGGGAGGCCTGGTGTGCTACAGTCCATGGGGTTGCAAAGAGTCAGACACGACTGAGCGACTGAAGTGAACTGATGTTCCTAAGAGTGGAAATGCTAGATCGAGGGGTATGCATCTTTTAAAATTCAATAAATACTGTGAAATTACTTTCCCAAATAGTTGTAGTCACTCATCTTTTAAAAAATCAGTGTTTGTTTTTTAACTCACTTTCTCTAAAACAATAGTGATCTTTTTGCTAGTTGCATTGATGAAAGATATCTCACTGTTGCTTTGGTTTTGATTATGTATTAATTGGCTAATTGTGTTTCCTCTTAAGTGAGTTACCTGTTAATAGACTCAGCCTAGTTTTACTGGATTGCTTCCCCTCTCCTTGACAGTTGGTAGGACCTCTCTATGTTAGGATTATCATCTCCTCAACATGTCGTCTGAATGTTGCCTCTCAGTCTCTGATTTTCTTAAATTTGTTTAAAGACATTGTTGCCATATTGAGTATTTTAAAGGTGGTCAGCCTGTAAGAAGTAGATACTTGTCCTACTGGATATTAAATTTTACTGATTAGTCAGTGAGAACAGTATGATACTGATACAGAAATAGACAACTATAGCAGAATAGAGTGCCCAAGAGCAGACCCAAGTGTATTTAGCATCTTAAAATATGATGAAGGGGCATTTCAATTAAATTGGAGGAAAGAATGGAGTATTTAACTACTTGTTTTAGATAATTGACTCTCTGCATATGAGAAAATACTCTTCACACCTTGTACAAAAAAATGAATAAATTTCAGATGAATAAGTGAACCAGATTAAAAATAGGTTCTTTTCCTTTCCTCTTCCTATAGTACCCTCTGCTTATCTCTGTCAGAGATTTATATTACATTAAAAATACCCATTTATTTGTATTTTTTCTTCATTAGATTGTAAATACCACAAAGGCAAGAACTGTGTCTTGTTAATTGTATCTCCCCTGCATGCATGTAATGTTAGCACCTAGTACATTATTTATATATATATATATATATATATATATATGGAATTAGTGAGTGATTTAATTTGTCCCTCTTTTGTTCTGTATTCTATTTGCCACTCCCAAGAAAATTATCTACAGAATAAAATGTATTATAGAAAGCTGTTCACTTTAGCTGTAAACTTACAGTAGTGATATAATCAAAAGAGGCCTGGAGCCTGGATTAGGATAGTTGGTAGGGTTAGAAGTAGATGGACTTCACAGATTTAGTAGGAAATAGACTTAACAATGGAGAAGGCAATGGCACCCCACTCCAGTACTCTTGCCTGGAAAATCCCATGGATGGAGGAGCCTGGTAGGGTGCAGCCCATGGGGTCATGAAGAGTCGGACATGACTGAGTGACTTCACTTTCACTTTTCACTTTCATGCATTGGAGAAGGAAATGGCAACCCACTCCAGTGTTCTTGCCTGGAGAATCCCGGGAATGAGGGAGCCTGGTGGGCTGCCGTCTATGGGGTCACACAGAGTCAGACACGACTGAAGCGACTTAGCGGCAGCAGACTCAACAAAACCCTGATGATTTAGTTGAACGTTGTAGTGAACAATAAAGGAGAAAGCATAAAAGAATGACTTAGAGACAGTCACTGGGATATGCTGTAGAAGAAAAGGGCCTTTTTTTCCTACGTGAGATTATTACTTGTCTGCCTTTTTGGATGCGTTTTGTCTTTCTAACACTAAAACCCTATTGCGAGTATAGTTCATTTCATTTTCTCTTGCAAATCTCCTTTTGTGTTTTCTGCTTCTTGCTTTTCCCAGTTGCTGAATTCTGTCTTAACTGCACCTACTGTACCTCTGAGGACAAGGCAGCAGGTAAATGTGAATAGTCAGAGGCAGAACTCTCTTAGCAGGCAGGATAGGAAAGCAAGGAACACTTAAGTACTTATGTTTTATTCTGTCTCAAGGATGGTTGTATACTGTAGAAGAGACACGTGATGTACACTGAAAGATTGGAAGGGAAGGAGTTCGTGGAGTTTTGGGTTTGTTAAGGGAAGCACAAAGCATATGAGGATGAATGTAGAAATAAGTGGTGACTCTTGGAACCTAAGTTTTAAATGGTGACGGTGGGTGGAAAAAATGTTAGGATGATTATTTTTTAGCTGATATTGATAGATGGTATACTCAGACTTTAGGATTCTGGTATGGCAAGAATAGAGTATACTTTCAAGAAAGGAGAGCTTTTGATGTAAAAGCCTTTGATCTATTTATACTCTGTGTGGTACCAAAAAAAATCCTGATTGGTACCTAGTAAATGTTTATTGGAGAATAAGTTTTGCTTTATGACTTTCTATGTATAAATATTAGATTCTAGTTTTAATAGATTTTTTTTTTAAATTTGAAAAGTTTCTGTGTTTGCTACTATACTCAGAGTACTTCTTTTAAAGTTAGAGCTATGGATTTCTTCTCCATATCCATTGCCAATTTTAACAACATGTTTAGGTTAACAAAATTTTACTACATTAAATTACTCTGTTCTAACATTCTTAACAGTCTGTTAAACATTAGACCTTGTAAATACAGCAACTAAACCATAGACCATAATTTAAAATACATTGTTTTCCTGATTTTCAAGGATTAACAAAATGAAATGTTTATTTTATTTAACACAATTGCCCATGCTTATAGTTTTAATGTATAATAATAAGAATGTGAATTTTCTCAAGACTTTTAAATCTTAATGTCAGCTCGGTAATAAACTTGAAATAGTAACAGTCTTCTATAATAAAATCACCTTAAAGACATTATAACTGGCATTTAAATATATTCTGTTTACTAACCTTCTTGTTAAATGCTGTACTCTGGAGAAGGTATCATTATTATGGTTATATAGATAAGAAAGTAAAGTACCAAATAATTAATTTTTCAAAAGCCACTTATAACCCACAGTTAGAATTTGAATACAGGTCTTTCTAAGTACAAAACCTTCTTTCCACTATGTTTAGCTTTCACTCACTGTATAAATACTCATGTATGTGTAATACATATCTAGAAAATAACAAAGAAGTAGTCTAGAAAATAGCGAAAAGTTACGACAGACATAGTCTATAATCTAACAACCCAGATTGCATTTTGTTGTCTACTCCTTGTTTTATCTTTTTTGATATACATGCACTGTAAAGGGACACTATTGTTTTTATTTACATTGTTGTACACTACTTCACTCTGACATTAGATGTGTGGATTTTCCACACATCTAGCAATTCTCCCACACCAGCTGGGTGTCCTCTGATTTAACTCAGTTCTGATACTGTCCACCTGGAGAAGGTATCAAATCTCACAGGTTAAGGGTTCAGTCCTTCAAGATGTCCCCACTATATACTCCCCAAAGCAAAGTCCATGTTGTTACTTGTGCTTCTGACCTCCAGGCTGTAGATGAGAGATTTCTACCGCCCTCTCCTCAAATTCAGTGTCTTTGCTAAAGCAGCTCACAGAACTCAGGAACAGCCCATTGAAATAGATGTGAAGGGTAGGCACGGAGCGTCATGCCCACTCCCAGGATGTACCATTCTCCCCGCACCTCCACTTGTTCGTCAGCCTAGGTGCTCTGTAAAACCCCATGCTGAGTTTTTATGAAGGCCTCACAACTTAAGCATGATTGCTTAGATTGATTAAATAATTGGCCATTGATTTTTTTTTTTAATTGAAGCATAGTTGGTTTACAGTGCTGTGTTAGTTGCTGGTGTATAGCAATGTGATTCAGGTAGACGCATACATACACACACACACACACACATATATATACATATTCTTTTCCATAATGTTTTATTATAGAATATTGAATATAGTTCCATGTGCTATGGAGTAGGGCCTTATTGTTTATTTTATATACAATAGTTTGTATGTGCTATTCCCAAACTCCTAATTTATCCCTCTCCCACCTCCTTTCCCCTTCGGTAACCATACCTACGTTTGTTTCCTATGTATGTGAGTGAGTCTGTTTCTGCTTTGAAAATAAGTTCATTTGTGTTACATTTTGGATTCCACAGATGAGCGATACCATATGGTGCTTGTCTTTCTCTGTCTGACTGACTTCACTTAATATGATAATCTCTACATCCATCTACATTACTGCAAATATTATCTCATGCTTTTAAGGGCTGAGTAGTATTCCATCATGTATATATACCACATCTTCTTTGTCCTTTCAGCTGTCAGTGGACATTGAGGTTGCTTCTGCAGTTATAAACAGTACTGCTATAAACATTGAGGGTGTATGTATCTGTTCAGATCATCATTTCCCCCAGATATATGCCCAGGGGTGGGGTTGCTGGGTGATATGGATGTTGGTGGTTTATTCAATTTCCAGTTCCTTTCCCTGGAGGTCACGAGTGAGGGCTCTGGGGGTAAGGGTGTGGGACTGAAAGTTCTGATACTGTACTCTTGATTGGTTCCCCAGGCAACCAGCCCCCATCCTTAGGTTTCCTAGAGGTTTTCCAGAAGTCACCTTATAAACTCTGGTGTGGCTGAAAGGAACTTGTTATAAATAACAAAAGACACCTTTATCTTGTCATTTGGGAAATTCCAATTTTTTTTTTTAACTTCTGTATTTTAATTGGAGGCTAATTACTTTACAATATTGTAGTGGTTTTTGCCATACATTGACACGAATCAGCCATGGGTTTACATGTGTTCCTCATCCTGAACCCCCCTCCCACCTCCCTCCCTAACCCATCCCTCTGAGTCATCCCAGTGCACCAGCTCTGAGCACCCTGTCTCATGCATCAAGTCTGGGCTGACGATCTGTTTCACATATGATAAAATACATGTTTCAGTGTTATTCTCTCAGATCATCCCACCCTTGCCTTCTCCCACAGAGTCCAAAAGACTTCTATACATCTGTGTCCTTTTGCTGTCTCGCATATAGGGTTATCGTTACCATTTTTCTAAATTCCAATGGTTTTAAGAAATTCTCTGCTCTATTCCCAAAATATATATATTTCTTATTATAAACCAAAATATTACAAACCCATCAGAGTTTGTATCTAAAATTAGTTCTCCTCTGTTTATGTATACCTAAGAAAAGTTTTGACTGGTTCAAGATGAAATAAGGAAAATAAAGTGATGATGAAGATGAATTTATTTAACATAAATGACTCTTATATGAAATGTTGGTAAAACTGTGGTCTGCTGTAGGTTGACAATAATGATGTTATTTTTCACTTTTAAAGACAACATCAAAGCAATGATAATCCCATGTTTTTCCCTGTTCAAGTTGTTAGAAGATTTATTTACTACTCTATGAAATTTTTAAGACTTATTGCTGCTGGTTAGACTTATTGCTGACAGTGCTGCTGGTCATCTTACATAGCTTCTTGTTAACTAACAGAAAAATATTTAATCTGATGCTGTTTGACCTTGCTGTACGTTAAGTACATTGATTTTTCACTTGTATTTATTGAGTACATTTTATATTTTCATTCCTAGTACCTGGTTATGGATTATTATGTTGGTGGGGATTTGCTTACTCTACTCAGCAAATTTGAAGATAGATTGCCTGAAGACATGGCTCGATTTTACTTGGCTGAGATGGTGATAGCAATTGATTCAGTTCATCAGCTGCATTATGTACACAGGTGAGTAAGATGCAGTGAAGGAGTGGATTATATACATGTCAGAAGAGATGTTTTTGTAAGAAAGTGATCATTTTGATGGCCGTGGGATGATTTCTTCTTTGTAAACTGTTTGACAGGTATAATGATTTATTTTAAAAATTTCCTACAAATGTGTTATTTTGTATATAGTTTAAGATGAAATGAAAAGAAAAAGGCCATTTACAAAATGACTTTTATATAGGCCTGTTTTTATGCCTGTTTTCAGATGTTAAAAATCTCTATTTAAACATCTCATAATTTATGTGTAATAAAAAATGTTAAAACTTATTGGATGGTTTAAAAGGCAGCCTCACATTTTAAAAGGAAAGAAAGTAGGAAATCCTCCCAGAGTTATTGGTGAATTAATCATTCAGATGAGAAAATCTTTTGAGTTGTGCAAAATGTGGGAGAGCAAAGTCACTAAGGAGAGGCAGGTAAAGGGATCTTGGCGTGTTAGAAAGAACAACCATTTACTAAGACAGCGGCTTGAAAACTTCAGGATATACATCAGAGTCACGTGGAGTGCTGTTAAAACTCCAGAGTTTCTGATCTAGTAGGTTGGATGGGGCTGGAGAATTGGCATCTCTAGACCAGCAGCAGTTATCAGTAGCATCACCTGAAAAGGTGTCAGTTAGTTAGTTTTAGTCACTAACTTGTGTCCAACTCTTCAACCCCATAAGTCGGACCTGATTGGCGACTAAACTAACTAACTAACACCTTGTCAGGTGAGGCTACTGATACTGCTGCTGGTCTAGTGACCTCACTTTGGGTAACTTATGCTAAGATAGCAATGGGTGTTTCTTTTGAGTGGCAAGTGATAAGTGTAATCTCTGTGAAGAACAGGAATGGGGGAAGAAAAAAATTTTCCCTGCCTCAATGTTTATTTTGATGTAGGTATCTTATGTTATGGATATCTTATGATGATTGATTTAATTAGTAATGAAGTTTTAGGACATCATTAAAATAATATTTTGGTTAAAAATTTTTGTATTTTTCAGATCTCAATTTTACTTTTCCTATTTACATGCTTTTCTCTGTTGATATCTGATAATCACAAATTTTATTGAAAACTAAAACATGAGCACACTTTAAAAATGGTAAAGCACAATGCAGTTTTTAAGATGGTACTGTGGTCTCCAGAGTGAATTATAGTATAAGAACCCAAAGTGCTTTTTTGTTGCTTAAGCAGTAATCCAAGATTTTGACTAAGGACTGTCATTTAAAAATACTTTAAGATATAATTTCATCGAACATTTAAAGAACGCTAGTCTTAGACTTGTGGAGTTTAGAGAAACTTTACTTAGCTCACATCTAAATTTTCAACAAGGAATGATCATTTCTGAAAATAATGCATCCAGATACAGAGATAGTAAGTATAAGGTATTTCTGTTACCCTACTTTCTGCCAGGTTGTGACAGATATTCTTAACTGATCATAGGACCCTTTCCCACTGACTATATATGCAGTCTTATAATTATTCTCAACATAGCATTCTGGGTATCAACTGTTTCTGATACTGACATCTGGATTGAAATCCATTTCAACCCTCAGTGCTGCTTGAGTACCAGGCTGGGTTTAGAAAAGGCAGGAAAACCAGAGTTCACATTGCCAACATTCGATGGATCATAGAGAAAGCAAGAGAATTCCAGAAAAACATCTACTGTTTCATTGACTACTCTAAAGCCTTTGACTGTGTGGATCACAACAAACAGTGGAAAATTTTTAAAGAGGTGTTAATACACTCCATGTTACCTGTCTCCTGAGAAACCTATATACAGGTCAAGAAGCAAGAGTTAGAATCAGACCTGGAACAACGGACTGGTTCCACATTGGGAAAGGAGTACGGCAAGGCTATATATTGTCACCCTTCTTATTTAACTTCTGTACAGAGTACATCATGCAAAATCCTGGGCTGGATGAATCACAAGCTGGAATCAAGATTGCCAGGAGAAATATCAATAACCTCAGATATGCAGATGACACCACCCTTATGGCAGAAAGCAAAGAACTAAAGAGCCTCTTGATGAGGGTGAAAGAGGAGAGTTTAAAAGCTGGCTTAAAACTCAGCGTTCAAAAAACTAAGATCATGGCATCCAGTTTCATCACTTCCTGGCAAATAGAAGGGGAAAAAGTGGAAGGAGTGACATTTTTTTTTCTTGGGCTTCAAAATCACCACAGACGGTGACTGCAACCATGAAATTAAATGACCCTTTCTCCTTGGAAGGAAAACTATGTCCAACCTAGACAGCATATTAAAAACAGAGACATCATTTGCTGACAATGGCCCATAGAGTGAAAAGCTATGGTTTTTCCAGTGGTCATTTACAGATTTGAGAGTTGGATCACAAAGAAGGCCGAGCACTGAAAAATTGATGTTTTCGTATTGTGGTTCTGGAGAAGACTCTTGAGAGTTCCTTGGATAACAAGGAGATCAAACCAGTCAATGCTAAAGGAAATCAATGCTGAATATTTATTGGAAGGACTAATGCTGAAGCTCCAGTACTTTGGCCACATGATGTGAATAGTGGACTCACTGGAAAGACCCTGATACTGGTAAAGATTGAAGGCAAAAGGAGTAGGGGACGGCAGAGGCTGGGTTGGTTAGATAGCATCACTGACTCCACAGACATGAATTTGAGCAAATTCTGAGAGATAGTGAAGGTCAGGGGAGCCTGGCATGCTGCAGTCCATTGGGTCACAAAAAGTCAGACATGACTTAGCTACTAAACAATAACAACTTAATGTTAAATGAATCCTATTCATTCCATTATTGGACAGCTCCAGTGTTACAGAATTTTACTTTATGGTGAGCTCAATTTCTTTTTCTCCTAATCATTGGTCCTAGTTTTGCCTTTAGAGTCAAATATAGTAATCTAATTTATCTTATAGTCATCATGCTTTCTGAAGTCATCTCTTCTTTAGGTTAAATATCTAAATATTTATAGTGTCTCTGTTATCAAAATTTATATATTCTCTTTCCCACTGTCTCACACATGTACACATACACACACATACTCTCTCTCTTATCACCCTATGACCACTTCCATACCTCTTCTCTCTCCCTTCTTGTCTTTCTTTTTGCTTGGCAGTGAACATGTTCAGGTACGTCAGTGCTCTTCTTAAAATGTTATTCCCATTTTCTTGATAGACTGTTTTCAGCAAGTAGTTTACTGAGGAAATATTTGTTGAGTCCTCTTTTACAAATAGCATTTTACTATTTATATGTGAAATTTTAAGTAAGTATAGCATACAGTTCTGACACTGAAGACAAGCTTCTTGTCCATTTTGGAGCACGAAATATAAGATAAATAAAATTTAGTGAAGATTTTTTTAAAGATAAAACCAAGCTTATTTTAAAGTGTATATGGAAAGGCCACAGAACAAAAATAGCTAAAATGGTTTTGAAGAGGGAGAATAAAGTAAAAAGAATCACTGTAGCTGATATTAAGACATACTATATTGTTGTCTTAAGCAAGACTCTGGTAATGGTGGAGGAATAAGCACATAGATCAGTAGATAGAATAGAGAACCCAGTCATAGACTGACACCAATCACTCCCAGCTGATTCTGACAAGTTGCAAAAGCAGTTAATGGCGGAAACATAGTATGAAGTAAAGGAAGACACATTTGAGATGAATGAATCTCTTCAGTGAAATAGATAACATAAAAGATCTATTGTTGTTGTTCATTCGTTTAATCTTATCCACCTCTTTTGTGACCTCATGGACTGTAGCACACAAGGTTCCTCTGTCCCTAGTGATGTCCAGGCAAGAATAGTGGATTCGGTTGCCATTTCCTTCTCCAGTGGGTCTTCCCAGATCAGAGATCAAACCTGTGTCTCCTGTGTCAGCAGTCAGATTCTTTTCCACTGAACCACCAGGAAAGCCCAAAGGAACTATATATGTGTGTGTGTGTGTGTGTGTGTGTGTGTGTGTATGCAAATGAGCTAATATAAACAGTACATGTAATGAATGATCACTTGGTAATTTGTTGTATGCTGTGTTAAAGCATAGAATAGTGTACTGATCAAATTATTTACTTTTATATTTGCCTTATGGCAACCCACTCCACTGTGCTTGCCTGGAGAATTCCATGGACAGAGGAGCCTGATAGGTTACAGTCTATAGGGGTTGCAAAGAGTTGAACATGATTGGAAGTGACTAATACTTTTTCTCCATAGTTTTTAAGCTTCTGGAGGTAGAGACTATGATGTTTTCCTTATTGTGTTTAATAGATAAATTTTATTGTGTATCTCTGGAGGTTTCCTTCCTCTAGACAGGAAACCTTGTGTTTGTTTCAAAGTCATCTTACTGGATGTGGGTTAGTTGGTTTTTGCAATATAGTATTCCCATTGTCAAATCATACTTTAGGAACAGTTACTATTGCATCTATTATTTAGACTATACATAAACTTAAAAAATAGTCAAATCAGTGATTGTGTTATGTCCACTGGATTGTATTTCCTCACTGTAGTAATTTATCTACATGTTTATTCTTTCCTTTTCTTTCTCCTATCATTCCACAGTGGACTTAGGTAGTTTAAAGTGCATCCAATAAAACAGTGGCAGAATATTTGTATGAGTAAAGAATCATGAGATAGAACTTATAATTAAAGATGAAGAATCTAAATCAGGAAAAAATAACCAATAAGCAGCAGTTGTTGCTATGTTTTTGTGTTTTTCATGCTTGCCTTTACTTGTTTTACTTGGTATATTGCTTATTCATGTAAAAATGCTCATATTTCATATCAGACAAGAATCCTAAGGTCTCAGGCACACCAATTTTTTTGTTGGATAGACTCTGTCTCTGAGGTCAGATTAGATTGGTTTTGTGGAAGCTAATGGAGTGTGTGTGCTTTCCTGTGTTTGTCTTAAATATTAAGTACTGGCTTCAACAAATCCTAGGGTGGAAAGTATTTTTTGAAGTACTCTGTCCTTACTCTAGTCCAAAAATAAAACAAGAGGCAAAAAATAATTCCCTTATTTTTCATGGATTTCTTCATCACTTCTTTTTCCTCATGGAATTTATTCAGTATTCAAGATTCATGACTATAGTTTTTATAAACCTCACCTAGTAATGTTAATACTGTTTTATGTAATATGGTTAACTCTAGGGTAAAGTATACTGATACATTACAAGAAATGGGTCATACCTATTTCTATAGAATTTTTTGAGGGAAATAACACAGAATTCAGTTTCAAAAAAGTTTTTTCATCCCTTATCCCATAAGATTTTACGAAGGATAGGTATGTACATGCCTCCACCAGGGCTTCAGGCAGATTTCTTCTCTTTTCAGCATGGATATGTAGTATGATTTGTCAGTTATTCTCTTGGTATATGTAAAATCATTATACTTTTATAATGAAATAGAAATACTTTGAAGCCCAAGGCTACTAAAAAACTCCCTTCAGTCTCCTACAGGTCTGAGTCTCATTTGAAAACTAGAATTTTTGATACTACTAATGAAGGAGTTATTTGTATAATACCTTAAAATTACTAAAGAATAGATAGTTTTATAGTTAGAAATTGTCAGACTAGAGTTGTAGGTGAAGTTGGGATGTCAGCCATTATAGAGATCATTTTACTTAAAGATAGTCATTGTATTACAGTGCTTTTAGTATTTCAGTAACTGCAAGCAATCTGGGCCAACTTCACAACTTAAAGGGACCAGTCTCAAAAGACCACCCTTACTTCTGGCACCAATTACAGTTCGGGGGGTTCCCAAAACCACTTTCAATTTTAACAATTTTTAAGAAAGATTCAGAAAACTCACTGAAAGCTCTTCTACTTAAAGTTCCAGTTTAACACATGGAAAGGGTATAGAGTAAAATCAGCTGGGAGAAAGAAGTGCACAGGGCAGCTCTCAGAAGTACCAAACCCAGGGCTTCTGTCCTCTCCTCCTTGTGAAGTGAGGATCGCATTACTTCCCGGGCATCCATGTGACAGTACAAGTGGAGTACTGCCAATCACAGAAACTCACCTGAGCGTTTGGTTTCCAGAGTTTTGGGGATTGCTCAATCACATATTGCCTACACGACTGACCTTTCATCTTCAGCCCTTTCCTGCAGTTGAGATGATATTTTCCAGTCCCTTTCAAAGATAAAAGTGATACTACATGGACCAAACAAATTACATCATCATGAATTACATTGTTAATCTGTTTGGTGGCCCAAGGCCCCAGACAAAGATGCCCTATTGGGTATAATGTGCCAAGGTCCTCGAGGTCACCTACCAGTAGCTGCAGCAAAAGCCAGACATCTCTTTGGATAAGATTAGTTCTTCACTGCACAGGCCACTTCCTGGCCTTTAGCCAAGGCTTTTTTACAACAAAATGGTCATATTTGGGGGGTGGGGTGCTTAGATTTAGTGTAACGTTTATATAATGAACAGAGCAATAATTCTAGTGTGAGTATGTCTGTCATTTAGAGGAGCTCAGTAGGGATAAATTCAAAGAAACCAGTAATTCATCTAATAAGGCCATATTAGATGGTCTTCATATTTTTGTACTACTATGTTAATTACTTGTTTTCCCCCTTTGATCTGTTATTTTTACCATATGATAAACTTGTGCAGAACTGTTTAGCATAGAATCTAGTTGAGGGTTAGCAAAATTGAGTTCTTTCTCTAGCCGATCATTTTATTGTGTCCTGAGGAGGCTTTAACTAAATCTTCTGATACATTTATTTATTAATATCAGTATTATCAAAAGACCTACATAATATAATTGAATCTTACCAGCAAGGCCAGTGTTAACACCATATGGTGAGTCAGAAGATGCTGGCATATTACCAGGGTCCCACTGAGTTAGCAACCTATAGTCCATCATCATGTCATATGACTAAATTGTCTCCCAGAACAATGGCACTCAGGTTTGCAGAATTCCATTTGATGATGCCAGGTGCCAAAAGCAGGAAGTTGTTTCAGCAACATATGGCTTCACCCCTTGTGGTATCTTGTGTAATTGAGCTAAGAGACAATAGCATCTCTTGCTCTAAGCCTCTCACAGAGCTTCAATATAATATTGGATTCCCCTTATTACATAATCTATTTATTTATACTTTTATCCTTAGCTATTACTTTTTCTTCTCTCCATCTGTCACTTATTCTCGCCCAAACTTTTGGTCCTTTGGGAAAAATGTTAGGTTTGACCCTGTGCTGGTCCAGATTGGCAGCAGCAGTACTAGCAGGTGCCTCCATACCAATGCATTGATGCAGTGTAGGGTTGCATAAATACAGAAATACCTATCTGAGTGACCAAGCAGCCCAACAGTATTCCCTGCCAGCCTCCATTTTACCAGATGAGAAGATGGCATGACTCACCCTACCAAGTCCTTGGGAATACTGACATTAAGGTTTAAGGGCTAGAATTTCTTCTTAGGAACTATCCTTGCTTTTGGCATTTACAATTGCAGCCCTGGTGCTGAGACTCTGCATCTGGTAGGAAGGTGAGATGAGGAGGGAAGAATTATACAGTCATACCATCATCTAATGGACAGAGGTTTGTGACATTGTACAGGAGACAGTGATCAAGAACATCCCCAAGAAAAAGAAATGTAAAAAGGCAAAATGGTTGTCTGAGGAGGTCTTGCAAATAGTTGAGAAAAGAAGAGACGCTAAAGGCAAAAGGGAAAAGAAAAGATATACCAGTTGATTGTAGAGTTCCAGGGAAAGCAATAGGACACTGAAAGAGGAACTCCCCGGGTCAGTAGGTGCCCAATAGGCTACTGGAGATCAGTGGAGACATAACTCCAGAAAGAATGAAGGGATGGAGCCAAAGCAAAAACAATACCCAGTTGTGGATTGACTGGTGATAGAAGCAAGGTCCGATGCTGTAAAGAGCAGTATTGCATAGGAACCTGGAATGTCAGGTCCATGAATCAAGGCAAATTGGAAGTGGTCAAACAGAAGATGGCAAGAGTGAACGTCAACATTCTAGGAATCAGCGAACTAAAATGGACTGGAATGAGTGAATTTAACTCAGATGACCATTATATCTACTACTGTGGGCAGGAATCCCTCAGAAGAAATGGAGTAGCCATCATGGTCAACAAAGAGTCCAAATGCAGTACTTGGATGCAATCTCAAAAACGACAGAATGATCTCTGTTCGTTTCCAAGGCAAACCATTCAATATCACAGTAATCCAAGTCTATGCCCCAACCAGTAATGCTGAAGAAGCTGAAGTTGAACGGTTCTATGAAGACCTACAAGACCTTTTAGAACTAACACCCAAAAAAGATGTCCTTTTCACTATAGGGGACTGGAATGCAAAAGTAGGAAGTCAAGAAACACCTGGAGTAACAGGCAAATTTGGCCTTGGAATGTGGAATGAAGCAGGGCAAAGACTAATAGAGTTTTGCCAAGAAAATGCACTGGTCATAACAAACACCCTCTTCCAACAACACAAGAGAAGACTCTACACGTGGACATCACCAGATGGTCAACACCGAAATCAGATTGATTATATTCTTTGCAGCCAAAGATGGAGAAGCTCTATGCAGTCAACAAAAACAAGACCAGGAGCTGACTGTGGCTCAGATCATGAACTCCTTATTGCCAAATTCAGACTGAAATTGAAGAAAGTAGGGAAAACCACTAGACCATTCAGGTATGACCTAAATCAAATCCCTTATGATTATACAGTGGAAGTGAGAAATAGATTTAAGGGACTAGATCTGATAGACAGAGTGCCTGATGAACTATGGACGGAGGTTCGTGACATTATACAGGAGACAGGGATCAAGACCATCCCCATGGGAAAGAAATGCAAAAAAGCAAAATGGCTGTCTGAGGAGGCCTTACAAATAGCCTTGAAAAGAAGAGAAGCCAAAAGCAAAGCAGAAAAGGAAATAAATAAGCTTCTGAATGCAGAGTTGCAAAGAATAGCAAGAAGAGATAAGAAAGCCTTCTTCAGCAATCAATGCAAAGAAATAGAGGAAAAGAACAGAATGGGAAAGACTAGAGATCTCTTCAAGAAAATTAGAGATACCAAGGGAACATTTCATGCAAAGATGGGCTCGATAAAGGGCAGAAATGGTATGGACCTAACAGAAGCAGAAGATATTAAGAAGTGGCAAGAATACACAGAAGAACTGTACAAAAAAGATTTTCACGACCCAGATAATCACCATGGTGTGATCACTCACCTAGGGCCAGACATCCTGGAATGTGAAGTCAAGTGGGCCTTAGAAAGCATCACTACAAACAAAGCTAGTGGAGGTGATTAAATTCCAGTTAAGCTATTTCGAATCCTGAACGATGATGCTGTGAAAGTGCTGCACTCAATATGCCAGCAAGTTTGGAAAACTCATCAGTGGCCACCAGACTGGAAAAGGTCAGTTTTCATTCCAATCCCAAAGAAAGGCAATGCCAAAGAATGCTCAAACTACCGCACAATTGTACTCACCTCACATGCTAGTAAAGTCATGCTCAAAATTCTCCAAGCCAGGCTTCAGCAGTACATGAACCATGAACTTCCAGATGTTCAAGCTGGTTTTAGAAAAGGCAGAGGAACCAGAGATCAAATTGCCAACATCTGCTGGATCATGGAAAAAGCAAGAGAGTTCCAGAAAAACATCTATTTCTGCTTTATTGACTATGCCAAAGCCTTTGACTGTGTGGATCACCATAAACTGTGGAAAATTCTGAAAGAAATGGGAATACCAGACCACCTGACCTGCCTCTTGAGAAACCTATATGCACGTCAGGAAGCAACTGTTAGAACTCAACATGGAACAACAGACTGGTTCCAAATAGGAAAAGGAGTACGTCAAGGCTGTATATTGTCACCCTGCTTATTTAACGTATATGCAGAGTACATCATGAGAAACACTGGGCTGGAAGAAGCACAAGCTGGAATCAAGATTGCTGGGAGAAATATCAATAACCTCAGACATGCAGATGAAACCACCCTTATGGCAGAAAGTGAAGAGGAGCTAAAAGCCTCTTGATGAAAGTGAAAGAGGAGAGTGATAAAGTTGGCTTAAAGCTCAACATTCAGAAAACGAAGATCATGGCATCTGGTCCCATCACTTCATGGGAAATAGATGGGGAAACAGTGGAAACAGTGTCAGACTTTATTGTTTTGGGCTCCAAAATCACTGCAGATGGTGATTGCAGCCATGAAATTAAAAGTCACTTACTCCTTGGAAGAAAAGTTATGACCAACCTAGATAGCATATTGAAAAGCAGAGACATTACTTTGCCAACAAAGGTCTGTCTAGTCAAGGCTATGGTTTTTCCAGTGGTCATGTATGGATGTGAGAGTTGGACTGTGAAGAAAGCTGAGCACCAAAGAATTGATGCTTTTGAACTGTGGTGTTGGAGAAGACTCTTGAGAGTCCCTTGGACTGCAAGGAGATCCAACCAGTCCATTCTGAAGGAGATCAGCCCTGGGATTTCTTTGGAAGGAATGATGCTAAAGCTGAAACTCCAGTACTTTGGCCACCTGATGAGCAGAGTTAACTCATTGGAAAAGACTCTGATGCTGGGCGGGATTGGGAGCAGGAGCAGAAGGGGATGATCGAGGATGAGATGGCTGGATGGCATCACTGACTCAATGGATGTGAGTCTGAGTGAACTCCAGGAGTTGGTGATGGACAGGGAGGCCTGGCGTGCTGCGATTCATGGGGTCACAAAGAGTCGGACACGACTGAGCGACTGAACTGAACTGAAGGAAAGCAAAGAGAGATAAGAAAGCCTTCCTCAGTGATCAATGCAAAGAAATAAAGGAAAATAATAGAATGGAAAAGACTAGACATCTCTTCAAGAAAATCAGAGACACCAAGGGAACATTTCATGCAAGATGGCCTCAATAAAACAAGTGGTATGGACCTAACAGAAGTGGAAGTTATTAAAAAGAGGTGGCAAGAATATACAGAAGAACTATACAAGAAAGGTCTTCGTGACCCAGATAACCACGATGCTGTGATCACCTGCCTAGAGCCAGACGTCCTGGAATGCGAAGTTAAGAGGGCCTTAGGAAGCATCACTACAAAGCTAATGGAGGTGATGGATTCCATTTGAGCTATTTGAAATCCTATAAGATCATGCTGTGAAAGTGCTGCACTCAATATGCCAGCAAATTTGGAAAACTCATCAGTGGCCACAGTTTTCATTCCAATCTCAAGGAAAGGCAATGCCAAAGAATGTTCAAACTACCGTACAATTGCACTCATCTCACACACTAGCAAAGTAACGCTTAAAATTCTTCAAGCCAGGCTTCAACCGTACATGAACCGTGAACTTCCAAATGTTGAAGCTGGATTTAGAAAAGGCAGAGGACCCAGAGATAAATTGCCAACATTCGTTGGATCATCAAAAAAGCAAAGAGTTCCAGAAAAACATCTGTTTCTGCTTTATTGACTACGCCAAAGACTTTGACTGTGTGAATCACAACAAACTGTGGAAAATTCTTCAAGAGATGGTCTGAAAATTCTTCAGACCACCTGACCTGCCTCTTGAGAAATCTGTATGCAGGTCAAGAGTCAACAGTTAGAATTGGATGTGGAACAGCAGACTGGTTCCAAATCAGGAGAGGAGAACATCAAGGCTGTATATCACCACCCTGCTTATTGAACTTATATGCAGAATACATCATGCAAAATGCTGGGCTGGATGAAGCTCAAGCTGGAATCAAAATTGCTGGGAGAAATATCAATAACCTCAGATAAGCAGATGACAACACCCTTATGGCAGAGAGCAAAGAACCAAAGAGCCTCTTAATGAAAGTGAAAGAGGAGAGTGAAAAAGTTGGCTTAAAGCTCAACATTCAGAAAACTAAAATCATGGCATCTGGTCTCATCACTTCATGGCAAATAAATGGGAAACAGTGGAAACAGTGAGAGACTTCATTTTCCTGGGCTCCAAAGTCACTGCAGATGGTGACTGGAGCCATGAAATTAAAAGATGCTTACTCCTTGGGAGAAAAGCTATGAACAACCTAGACAGTGTATTAAAAAGCAGAGACATTACTTTGTCAACAAAGGTCCGTTTAGTCAAGGCTATGATTTTCCCAGTGGTCATGTGTGGATGTGAGAGTTGGACTATAAGGAAGGCTGAGTGCTGAAGAATTGATGCTTTTGAACTGTGTTGTTGGAGAAGACTCTTGAGAGTCCCTTGGACTGCAAGGAGATCCAAGCAGTCCATCCTAAAGGAAATTAGTCCTGAATATTCATTGGAAAGACTGATGCTGAAGCTGAGACTCCAATACTTTAGCCACCTCATGCGAAGAGCTGACTCACTGGAAAAGACCCTGATGCTGGGAAAGATTGAGGGCAGGAGGAGAAGGGGACAACAGAGGATGAGATGGTTGGATGGCATCACTGACTCAATGGACATGGGTTTGGGTGGACTCCGGAGTTGGTGGTGGACAGGGAGGCCTTGCGTGCTGCCGTTCATGGGGTCGCAAAGAGTCAGACACGACTGAGCGACTGAACTGAACTGAACCATCATCCTCCTTCATGTCCTCTTCCCCTAAGAAAGTGAGGTATCACAGATTTACTTGTTATGTATTGTTGGTGAAATAATTTTCTTTTTATCACTAAGAAGGCTTTTGTTTTGCCTTGAAACTAACTTTGTATTGTAAATGCAAGTATACCAGGCTTTGGTAGGCATATTCCTCTGAATTTTTGCTTCTTGTTTTTATGCTTTTCATTTTGAGCCTCTCTTTAGTATATGGCAGTTAGTTGTTCTACTTGCTAATCCAGGAAAAAAAATCAATAACTGTTATTAGTGATTATTTTTGTGCTTTCATTACTTGTTTCAAGAAATGTGTTGATTTTTACAATATGATTTTTGAATTTAATAAAAACAGTGAAGTTAGTAAGTTTTGAAATGGATTCTGATGAAGACAGAAGTGCCTAGACAACATAACAGTGTATAAATACATTTTAAAGTAATTTTATATTATTTTAGTAGTACCATCTGTTCGAGAATTATTTGAAGAAACTTCAGCCAGAAGAATGCAGAATATGGCTAGCCATTTTCTTGCAAGTTGGTGGCTGATTTCATTGTAAAACAGAACATGCTGGGTTTTGGCTCAGTTGGTCTCACTTCTGCTTCATGGTATCTGAAACCAACACAGAGTTCTGATAGGTGTTAAGTGAACTTTGTGGAATATCATGAAATATTGATATATCTTACTGCATTATATAAAGTAGGAACCATTATGTTATCAACAAATATGACTATTGTGTGTATATAAAAATAGTATCATCATATACTTATTAAAAAGAAAAGTCTGTTAAACTATTTGATTACTCATTAGCATCTTATGTAAATAATTATGTGGTATTTTAAAATAGATAAGTTTTGGCCATTAACTTGCTATTTTCCGCCTATTTCTCATTATTTAACTTTAGCAGTAGAAATACTTTGGTTAATCTGAGATATATATTCGGTAACCCTAGCACCAAGCACAATCTGTGGTACATAGTGATTATTCAGTTGTTAGCTGATTAAGTGATTAGTAAAAACTGTAGAAGAACATTGACTAGGTAAATGTTAGGGCTTCCCTGCAGCTCTGCTGGTAAAGAATCTGCCTGCAATGCAGGAGACCCTGGCTCAATTCCTGGGTCAGGAAGATCCCCTGTAGAAGGAATCGTCTATTCACTCCAGTATTCTTGGCCTTCCCTGATGGCTCAGACAGTGAAGAATACCCCTGCATTGCAGGAGACCTGGGTTCCATCCCTGGGTTGGGAAGATCCCCTGGAGCAGGGAAAGACTACCTACTCCAGTGTTCTTGCCTGGAAAATCCCATGGACAGAGGAGCCTGCCAGGCTGCATACAATCCACGGGATTGCAGAGGGTGGGGTGGGACACGACTGAGCCACTTTCACTTTTAAGCATAAATAAGCCTTTATTCATAGTGCTAGGGCATGAGATGCTTTCAAGGAATATACTGCTTGTTATGGAATGAGGATGTGTTCCCCACACCCTCAGTTCATATGATGAAGCTCTTAGTTCCCAGTATGTCTTTAGGAAGTGATTAGGTTAGATGATGTCATTAAGATAGGGTCCTCATGATGGGATTAGTGAAAGAAGGTAGCAGAGTGTGCTCCCCTCTCCCCGAGTCTGTGAGCACACCAAGGAAAGGCCGTGTGAGGACAGAACTGGAGGGCAGCCATCTGCATGCCAGGAAAATAGTCCTAACTGCAAGCCAAACCCTGTTGGACGTTGATCTTGGACTTCCCAACCTCTTTCACTGCGAGAAAATAAATTTCTTTTGTTTAAGCCACCCAGTTTATGGTATTTATCATGGCAGCTCAAGCTGACTTAGACATTGCCTTAGGAAGGAAAGGCAGATTTTATAGAGCTTTAGCAAGTGAGGTCATGTGGAGGGAATATGGGGAGAGCTACCTCATTTAATTGTGCTTTGCTTTATTATACGTCAAATGCACTATGCTTTTTGTAGATTGAAGTTTTATGGCAACCTTGCATTGGAAGATGATGGTTATCATTTTTAAGTAATAAAGCATTTTTAAATTCAAGTATGTACATTGTTTTTTAAGACATAGAGCATAATGCTGGACTCACTAGACTACATTATAGTGCAAACATAATTTTATATGCACTGGGAAACCAGAAACTTCATGTGACTTGCTTTATTGCTGATAAGCTTGATTGCAGTGGTCTGGAACCTAACCTGCAATATTTCTGAGGTGTACCTGTAGTGTCAAAGGCTGATCTCAGAAGAGAAAGCAGTTATTCTGCAGTTTAGGAGTTGGCGATTGGCCAGTTGGGATTTTAACCAGAGGAGTGGAGGTAAAGATCATGGGCAAAAGGGGATGTGAGAAATGACTGAGCTGGGAGGGACAAGGACATAGGAGGTCCACTGATGAAAGAAAATCACATACCATTGACTGTTACACAGTTTTAAGTTCTTCTCCTTAGTGATACATTGTTTAAGTACAATATAAATATGTGTTAAAAAGATTATCTTAATATAACAACAATAAGGAGCATAAAATAATAAGCCTATAAATTTTCTCAAGGTAGTTTTCAGGGTTGGGCCTTAAAAAAAGAAGCTTTTTATTTTAACACCATTTTAGATTCACAGGAAATTGCACTCAGTTCAAAAAGATCTCATGTACCTTTTACTCATTTTCCCCCTTTATTCCATCTTGCTGCTACTGCTAAGTCACTTCAGTCGTGTCCAACTCTGTGCTACCCCATAGACAGCAGCCCACCAGGGTCCCCCGTCCCTGGGATTCTCCAGGCAAGAACACTGGAGTGGGTTGCCATTTTCTTCTCCAATGCATGAAAGTGAAAAGTGAAAGTGAAGTCACTCAGTTGTGTCCGACTCTTAGCGACCCCATGGACTGCAGCCTACCAGGCTCCTCCATCCGTGGGATTTTCCAGGCAAGAGTACTGGATTGGGTTGCCGTTGCCTTCTCCGTTATTCCATCTTACCCCATGCTTAATAAGGGGCTTCCCAGGTATTGCTAGTGGTAAAGAACCCACCTGCCAGTGCAGGAGACACAAGAGACGTGCTTTTGATCCCTGGGTCTGGAAGATCCTCTGGAGGAGGGCATGGCAGCCCACTCCAGTATTCTTGCCTGGAGAATCCCCATGGATAGAGGAGCCTGGCAGGCTATGGTCTGTAGGATCTTGAAGAGTCAGACATGACTGAAGCAGCTTAGCATGCACACGCATATCATGCTTATTAGGACTTTCCTTTCAATGATACAGTGGGTAGTAGTTTAATCTACATTTTATCATCCCTGGACTCCCTGTTCTTTTCTTCTTTTTCCCATAGTCTCTTTCCTTTGTCTTGCTTCTACATGCATATTAGAGTTTGGTCTGCTGGATCTGAATGTTTATTTTTGTAATTAGAAATGATTTTAATTTCATGGTAGACTTTCTTTGAGTTACAGTATAGGTGTGAGTTGTCAGTTTCACTTGTTTCCTCTTGTTAATTGTATCTAGATGGTTTCTTGAAGGATGTGCATCAATAAAAAGATTAGAATTTGGGCAGCCACTGTTGGGAAAGATAAGTTTGAGAAAAGTTATTGACAGAATGTTATGAATAACTTTTTTCAGTTGTAAAGTAAGCTTCAAATTAATATTCCTATAAAATATTCAAATGTATGGCTAACAAAGAGGCAGTTTGTGACATAATTTTACCAGTGTTGGTTTCCTTTTCTGTATTACTGATGTAATATGTATTTGATAAAATTATGATATAATTTTAATAACCATTTTGGTTGTGATGTTTTAATACAGTATGCTAATTTTTTTCTATATTGGTATATAAAGAGGAGGAGTAGGAAGACCAGGAAATGAAAGCATTCATATGTGAGAGCCTACATCCTCAACCTGTGTAAATGATGACAAGGAACCAGATGGGAGACACTGACGTGATGTTGATGAAAGGAGAGACATGTGTCCTAAATGAGTAGTTAGTTCTCAGTAATCAACCACTATGCAATAATCCAACTGTGGTTTCTGGACTGGGGCGGATGTATATGTAGGTGCAACCTCTCTAGTTGATTTTGTTGTCCATCCAGAGTTGAAAACTGCAGCTTTGAAGGTTAACTAATGTTATTATAGCCACATTTTACTATTATAGGAATAATATTTATAATAATCATGCTCTGGTACTGATATTCTAGTGAAATGTTAAAATAAGAATGACCTATAGAATATTTCCCTTTTAATATGGTCATTGTTTCGGGATGCTTTTTTATTCTTATAAAGAAGAATAATATAGAATAATTGTTAAATATTATATATGTAACAGTTATATAAGTAATTGTTATATATAAAATGTATATCATGAGTATTAATTTTGACTTAGAATTTTAAATAATATTGTTCTTTTTAAGATAAATGTTTTAAGTCGTGTTCTTTTTAAGTCAAATAATGCTTTTCCTTGGAGATAAAGAAAATTATAGATTACAGAAGCTTTAATTAATGATGAATGGTATGACTTATATTCAAATTAAGAAGAAATTTCTTATAAATGGAGTCATTCATCATATTTTTTTTTGGTCTGATGTCCTTTGATCAGCATAAGTTTTTTGAGATTCATCCAATTTGATCTTTCCTTCTTGCTGAGTAGCCTTCCACTGACAGTTTATTTTTCTGACAGTTTATCCACCTACCTGCTGATTGTCATTTGAGTTTTTTCCAGTTTTGAACTGTTAATGTATATAGCTGTTATTAACAGTCTTTTACTCCACATGGTTTTACGGATGAGTGGTCCTTTACTTTTAATTGAATCCTGTTTAAACTGTTTTAGAAAATTTGAAAAGCCATTTACCTTAATTTATGGAGATAGTAAAACCTTAACAACAACACTTGACAAGGATAGTACAAGAAGAGAATGTTATATGAAACAATGTCGCTTATGAATATGAAGGTAAGGTTTTAAATAAAAGTTGAATTCAGTAATATGCATATTATGTATTTTCAATGCTAAGACAAACTTAATCTCTCTGAAAGTTTTTAATCCCTTCTAAAATTATAGTAGTCAGTATGTTCTTTTAGTGGCATATGATTTACTAGTGTATCTTTATGATAGAACTTTAGACTCAGTGACTGATGGCACATTAAAAACAAAAGTGTGACCATGTAGGTTTTATCCCAGGATGCAAGGAAGTTTCAATAAAAAATCTATTTGAGCAGAGGGAGGCTCATGAGCGAGGAGACATAACTGTGATTATGGCTGATTTGTGTTGTCATACAGCAGAAACCAACACAACATTCATTGTAAAGCAATCTTCCTCCCATTAAAAATTTTTTCAAAAATGAAGGACCATGAAAAGAAGAAAAATCTGTTTGTGTAATACACTGTATTAATAGGTTAAAGAAGAAAAAGCATAAAAGAAAATACCAAAAATGACAACAGAATTGAATATCCATTCCTGATACTTTTAGCAGTTTGAGAATAGAAGGAAATTCTCTTAATATTGAGGTTCTACTAAAAATCTAAATCAAAGATCATATTTAATGGTGAAATATTAGAAACATTCCCATTAAAATTGGAAGCAAATTGAGAATGCTTCTATGAAGAAAGTCCTATTCACAATAAGTACGTAAGATTATTGATGACAAAAGATGGGTAAGCTCTCTGAAAAAATATTCAGTATTATTGAAGGACATAAAAGAAGACTTGTAACTAATATATAATGTGTCTATATACATTAAGTAAGATATAATGTGTCTTTAGTGTTAATTGATACATGGACGGGAAAAGTCATATTGCAAAGATACCATTTCTCTTCAGATTACTCTGTAAAGTCATTGCGCTGTGCTCAGTTGCTAGGTCGTGTCTGACTCTTTGCAACTCCATGGACTGTAGCCTGCTAGACTCTCCTGTCCATGGGAATTTCCAGGCAAGAATATGGGCGTGGGTTGTCATTTCCTTCTCCAGGGGATCTTCCCGACCCAGGGATTGAACCTGTGTCTCCTGGATTGAACCTGTGTCTCCTGCATTGACGGGTGGACTCTTTACCACTGCACCACCCCGGAAGCCCGAAGTCATTGTGATTCCCATCAAAATCTCAATATGTTTTATAGAACTTACTAAGCTAATTCTAGCATTTATCTGGAAGAGCCATGGCAATTTAAAAACATGATCTACTGGTATAAAGAGGTCATATAGAGTTGTCACAATAGAGACTGTGATATTAGTCTAAGTATAGGCATATGGATAGGGTGGCCCTACTCTGTTTGCCTATGACAGTTCTAATTCATGCCTGTTGTCCTGTTAATAGGCTCCCTTTTGTTCCAAAGACTGTTCATTGAAATTACATGGGAAGTCCTGAAATAGATGCATTTGATTTATGACCTCGGTGCTATTAAGAATCAGTGGTAAAAAGGATGTCATTCAATAAATGGTATTGGGACAAAAAGAAATATAGTGTGGCCTTTATCTCACACAAAACATAAATTAATTACAGGGAGAATAAAGACTTGAAATGAAAAATAAAACTTTTAAAAGAATATATAGGACACTGTCTTGATGACTCCTGGGAGGAGAAGATAAGGGAGCTACCTTAGGACAGAAAAGGCAAATTTTGAGAGTAGAATGGTGATTGACAGGGACTGAGGGTATGGGAAACAGGGAGAACTTGGTAAAAGGGTACAAACTTTTAAGTTTTAGGATGTACAAGATCCAAGGAGCTAATGTATAGCATGATGATGATAGTTGATAATATCTTTTTGCTAAGAGAGTAGAACATATGTGTTCACACACACACAAAGTAAATATATTCAATGAGATGATGAATGTGGTAACTAGATGGTGAAGATCCTTTCATAATGTTATGTATATCGAATTAATTATCATTTGTACACTTATAAATGTATTGCAGTTTTGCTTGTCAATTCTGTCCCTGTAAAGCTGAAAACAGTGAAAAAAGACAGAAAAACAAATGATGAATTATAAGGCTACATTATCATTAAATACTTTTTTATGAATAAGAAAGCTCCATTAAACAGTATGGGAGAGCAAGCCCACATGCTGGGAGAACAGATTTCTAACACATGTAGGTAAATTTGAGGAAACAAAATTCCTGAAGATAAACTAAAAGCAATCAGCATACACACAATATAAAAAAAGGCACAAGATTTTAATTAGCATTTTATTGAAGAAAAATCTAAGATGACCATTCAGTTCAGTTCAGTTGCTCAGTCTTGTCCAGCTCTTTGCAACCCTGTGGACTGCAGCACACCGGGCCTCCCTGTTCATCACAAAAAAGAGTCTTAATTTTAATAGTAATCCTGCTAGTAAAGTTAAAAACATACTTGTCTTTTCATAGCGATTCCACTTCCAGATAGTGTGGCGAAATGTTCCTATATGAGTACAAGGAGGTATTTGTAAAAAACATTCATCTTAGAATTTTGTGTAATAGCAAAATAAAAATCTAAACCTAAAATTGTTGGGAATAATTTAAATTCTATAATCTGGAGAATTGATAAGTAAATTACATGTATGAAAATATTCCATATAGCATTTAAAATAATGAACTAAAACAAATATGTGTCAATATGGATAAATTTTAGAAACATAGTATTAGATTATTTTCCAGATAACTGAAAAATACTATTGATGTTTATAAATTCTGTCTTTATAATTCCTTTTGTCTTCTTTAAAATCTGAGAAATCTGCCAGTAGCAGTTATGTATAATGATTATATCGGAGAAGGCAATGGCACCCCACTCCAGTACTTTTGCCAGGCAAATCCCTTGGACAGAGGAGCCTGGTAGGCTGCAGTCCATGGGGTTGCTAGGAGTCGGACACGACTGAGCGACTTCACTTTCACTTTTTACTTTCATGTACTGGAGAAGGAAATGGCAGTGTTCTTGCCTGGAGAATCCCAGGGATGGGGGAGCCTGGTGGGCTGCCATCATCTATGGGGTCGCACAGAGTCGGACACGACTGAAGCGAGGTAGCAGTAGCAGTAGCAGCATAATGATTATATAGCTTTAATGTTTTTAAAAATAAAGAATAAAGTACAGTTTTCCCTGCATCAGAAAATGGTTTAGGTAATATCTAAGGTTCCTTCTAGCACTAAAGTGTACTTTTTTAGTGTTTCCAAACAGCAGAAAATCTTTTCTTAATATAGCATTTCTGACAGTCAAGGTTGTAAGTTCAAATATTGAGGATTATGAAGCCCGTTTCCCATACAGTTTGTAGTTTTTTAGCCTGTCCATCTGCCTGCCTATATTAAGCAATCAGCCAATACAGGGGTCAGAAAATTTTTTCTATAAAGGGCTAGGTAGGAAATATTTTAGGCTTGGAAGGCCATAGGCTATCAGAACTGCTCAGCTCTGCCCTTGTAGTGGGATACCTGCCACAGAGTTTTGCAACACTGTAAAAACAAATGCCAAAGCTGGAGTGATAGAGCTTGTTATTAATTAAATTTGGGTATCTTACAAGGCTTTGACTTAACATCTGTAAATAGCTTTATATAATGTAGATCACTAGTAAGTAGTTGTTTCAGTTGTTTCCCAAATCACTTTTATGAAACAGTTATTTTTGTGTCGTGACCTGCAGTAACTGAGTGTTTATCTACATTTATGTGCAGGGTCTAGGAAGTACATTTTTTCCTATTCAATTTCATGGGTTAGAATCAAGTGATTATGACCCTTCTTTGTGTGCAGAAAGTAGGCCTACCACGGTCACACTGGAGACTGCGTATCTAAAGGAAGCAGGGAAAGACCAATGTAACCTGAGAATTACCAAGCACTTTTTATCTCCGGAGCACTGAAACTGCGTGTGTTTAAGAACGTTTTAATACGAACCAGAGAGAGGATTTGAACCCATAAAGTAATGAAAGAAATATGTGTTCCTAGAGTGGTAATTCTGAAAAAAGTTGAGATTTTCAGACAAAAATGGTTATCTTACAAGTTGTTGTTGTTCAGTCGCTAAGTTGTGTCCAACTCTTTGCGACCCAGTGAACTGCAGCACGCCAGGCTTCCTTGCTTGTCCTTCACTGTTTTCTCCTGGAGTTTGCTCAAACTCATGTCCGTTGAGTCGGTGTTGCCATCCAACCATCTCATCTTCTGTCTCCCTCATCTCCTCCTGCCCTCAGTCTTTCCCAGTCTTTTCCAATGTGTTAGCTCTTTGCCTGTGTCAGGTGGCCGAAGTATTGGAGCTTCAGCATCAGTCCTTCAAATGAATATCCAGGGTTGATTCCCTTTAGGATTAATTGGTTTGATCTTCTTGCTGTCCAGGGGATTTTTAAGAGTCTTTTCCATCTTACCAAGTAACTAATTGTGTTTATTTTTTCCAACTAAAAATTGAATGTGTCTGTTTTTTTCAGAGACATCAAACCTGACAATATATTGATGGATATGAATGGACATATTCGGTTAGCGGATTTTGGTTCATGTCTGAAGCTGATGGAAGATGGAACGGTAAATAAAGATAAATTTTAAACTGTTACACCCTTCCTCCTTGTTTCCTTTATCTGTTTTAGAGTCCTTCTCTTTATATTATCTATCAAATATCCTTCTATCCATTTGTCTTTCTGTGCTTAACTTCCCTCCACTTAGGCATGCTTACTCATAATAAGGCTTGTCTATAAATTCATGCACCATTTTCTACTGCTTATATCAATGATTTTAAGATTGATATACTGTGCCTTTTTTGAGACTCTTGTTTGTTTCTTCTTTAGCATAACTTATTTTCACAGTTCCAGAGGACTGAAGAAAATAAATCCCAGAGGGAAAAAGAAAAGATGTGACTCCTTCACTTTCATTTCTTTTCTCTTTCTTTACTAGTTGTCTAGTTTTCCCGAGGGTCAGTGTATAACAAGTGAATGCTTTTTATCAGAAAATCGTCTAAGTTTTATGTTACCATTTGCTTTATTTCTGCTAACCCTCACTTCAGTTCAGTCACTCAGTCATGTCCCATTCTTTGAGACCCCACGGACTGCAGCACACAAGGCTTCCCTGTCCATCACCAACTCCCGGAGCTTGCTCAAACTCACATCCATCAAGTCAGTGATGCCATCCAACCATCTCATCCTCTGTCGTCTCCTAGACCCCTCCATTATATTCTCTCAATTACTTAATGGTTTACATGCCTCAATTTTATTCCATGTTTGTTGTAGTAGTAGTAATATTTATCTTAATTTCCTGGTTGTATAGTAGATGTCCAAATATACATCATTTTAATCGGTAGGAACTTTTTGAAAAGAAATTTGGTATAATACATTCCAAAGGCCACAAAAACATCCCATTATTCTGGACCAGTCATTTGACTTTTGAGAATTTACCCTAAGCAGATAACTTAGAAACTGGCAACCCACTCCAGTACTCTTGCCTGGAAAAATCCCCTGGATGGAGGAGCCTGGCAGGCTGCAATCCATCGGGTTGCAAAGAGTTGGACATGACTGAGCGACTTCACTTTTCTTTCTAGATTACTTATAATACCTACTTAATTGCCAGCATGTAACAAATTCATTTTGCCTTTTGGAACTTTCTGGAAATTTTTTAAAAAAATATTTTTGATCCCTGATGGGTTGAATCTGCAAATGTGTAACCAGGAGACATGGAGGGCCAACTGTATAAGAACATCTGAGAATTACCAAATAGTAAATTCTATCCATTTGAAAATCAAACAGATTACTTGAAATCAAGTAGTGCTGGAGGAGACACAGTGCTAGGGGACATTGGACTATTAGCTCTGGAGAGCTAGTTAAGATGTTTGTTACCTGTAAGTCTTACCCTAAACCTATCTAACAGCCTAAATCCAAGTCCTGGTAAAATCAACAGAGTATGAAAGTGCTCCTCCAGATGAAGAGGCTTGAGATGAATCTTTGTTGCTGTTGTTCAGTCGCTAAGTCATGTCTGACTCTTTTGTAACCCCATGGACTGTAGCCACCAGGCTCCTCTGTCCATGGGATTCTCCAGGCAAGAATATGGAGTGGGGTGCCATTTCCTCTTCCAGGGGGTCTTTCTGACCCAGAGGTTGAACCCACATCTCCTGCACTGGCAGGCAGATTCTTTAATACTCAGCCACCTGGGAATCAGGAGATGAATCTTAGGTTTTTTATAAATCTGCCCTTAAAGAGTAAACTGTAAGCCATCCCATATTCCACTTAGTATTTTTTTTTAACTGCTTAAAGAAGAATTAATATTCTTTAGAGGAAGATAGAAGAATTCATATTCTCTACAATGTCTTATTGACAGTGACCAGCATTCAATAAAAAATCACTAGACCAAAAATAAATAGTGGGTAATTTAAGTGATTGTGATGCAGAATTTAAAAATAAAAGTAGTCAGTAGAAACCTGGGTAGCACAGAAGTTGGATTTGCCAGACAAAAGACTAATGAAACTGTCATAAATACGTTCAAAGGAAGATATTACTCTTGGTAATTACACAGACAAGGAATGTCAGCAGAAAAATAAATCAAGTATATCTTTTTAGAATTTGATCATTATATTAATAGAAATAAAAAGTTCATAGGAAGAAGTTAATGGTGGATTAGAAATGAAAAAAGAAAAAGCCAGTGAATTTGAAGATAGATTAAGAGAGATCAAGCAATCTGAAGAACAGAGAGAAAAAGATTGAAGCAAAATTGATATAGGGGCCCTAGGGATGCATACAATTAAAAGCCTAGAAAAAGATGAGATAGTAATAGAAAACATTTGTAAAATTGATGGCTCAAGCTATTACGTATGATGAAAAACAGATTTAAGAATCCTGGTATATTTCAAGGTTATGAAAAGAACCATGCCTGGCCACATCACAATTAAACTACTGAAAATTAAAGATTAAAAAATAAAAATGGGAAGCAGCTAGAAGGAGAAAGCCATACATACTGTGGGAAAATGGTAAGAATAACCATTGACCTTTCATGAGAAATCACAGCATGATATCTTTAAAGTCCTGAAAGAAGAAAAAAAAGTCTCTAAGCCAAGAATTCTATATAGAATAAAAATACTCTTCAAAATGAAGACCTTTTCAGATAAATGAAAGAGGCCTGGATGCTAAAGGATGTCCACTACAAAGAAGCCAATTCCATTTGGATGCTTAGATCTGTCTAATAAAGAATATCAGATACGATAAATAAGATTCATAGGGTAAGAATAAAGAAAAAGACTATACTAATCTTTCTTTTCAAGTTTGCATAAGAAGACATCTGATTATTAAAAACAAAAATAAATGTAGTGTGGGTTTTATGACATGGGTGGAAATAAAAGATATGGCAATATCACACAAACTCTGTAAAACCGGTGTATGTAATTACTCTGCTCTAAGGTAACTGCACGTGTGGGAAGTATAAAATGGGAAGTGGACAGTGCTGGGTATGACATAAGAGGGAGAGAAATAGCATGGTGGTCTTGCTGAGTTGAGAAAACACAGATTAAAGTCAGGGAGGCTGTGGCACCATAAAGAAGTGGTCTGTAATTCTGAAGAGGAGAGAGATACACTGAAACAGAATTCCAGGGGAAGAGGTAGTGTTTGCCCAGTCCTGCATGTTATAAGCGTCTTAGATTCAAAGCTGGGACTCCTCTGGAGTCTGATGTTCAGCTCTCCAAATTCCTGTGCATTCCAGAATGCACTGAGTGCTATTTCTGTCTGTCTGTGTTTCCCTTGATCTGATTTATTTCTGAAATTCTGTAGAGTCAGAAATTCTTTCTAGTCATTCATTTTTTATTAATCATCTCCAAATTGTTTTTCTTGACATAATAGCGTGTTGGTCCTCCATTTAGAAAGTTATAATGAAGGAATCTTCTTTTTTACTTGTTTATTTTATTTTTATCAAGTGATGTTTACATATTTTAGGAAGACTTATCACAAAAACAGCATTCCTTTGTCCTAGGTCCTTCTCATCTCCAAATCTCTTTTTCTATAGACAGACACATACAAATCCTTCAGCTCTGTCTTCTGTTGTTTCTTTTATTTATTTTTTATTATCGTATTCATACTACTGTCTCTTGTTATTTAGTTGCAGATATTATCTACTAATTTCCCACCATGAAAGATGAGGATTCAGATCTCTTACACCTATCTCAACCAATCCTTATACATCCTATCTTCCCCATGTTGTAATTATCACATAGTCTTTCATTAAATCCTGTTCAATGTTTAAAAAATACTTCAGTTCAGTTCAGTCACTCAGTCATGTCCAACTCTTTGCAACCCCATGAATCGCAGCACGCCAGGCCTCCCTGTCCATCACCAACTCCTGGAGTTCACTCAGACTCACGTCCATCGAGTCCGTGATGCCATCCAGCCATCTCATCCTCTGTCGTCCCCTTCTCCTCCTGCCCCCAGTCCCTCCCAGCATCAGAGTCTTTTCTAATGAGTCAGCTCTTCACATGAGGTGGCCAAAGTACTGGAGTTTCAGCTTCAGCATCATTCCTTCCAAAGAAATCCCAGGGCTGATCTCCTTCAGAATGGACTGGTTGGATCTCCTTGCAGTCCAAGGGACTCTCAAGAGTCTTCTCCAACATCACAGTTCAAAAGCATCAATTCTTCAGCGCTCAGCCTTCTTCACAGTCCAACTCTCACATCCATACGTGACCACTGGAAAAACCATAGCCTTGACTGGATGGACCTTAGTCAGCAAAGTAATGTCTCTGCTTTTCAATATTCTATTTAGGTTGATCATAACTTTTCTTCCAAGGAGTAAGCGTCTTTTAATCGCATGGCTGCAATCACCATCTGCAGTGATTTTGGAGCCCCCCAAAATAAAATCTGACACTGTTTCCACTGTTTCCCCATCTATTTCCCATGAAGTGATGGGACCAGATGCCATGATCTTAGTTTTCTGAATGTTGAGCTTTAAGCCAAATATACTTTTACAAATATTATTTATGACTGTGCCATGCTGTTTATTTTAATTACATTTCTTTTCTTGAACAGCTCTTTGTTTTCCTTGGAGTAAGTGACTCATTTGCTTTGCTTAGTTTTCTGTATAAATCTCACTTTTGTTACTGTGTCCAACTCTTTGCAACCGTATGGAGTGCAGAGTGCCAGGCTTCCCTGTCCTTTACTATCTCCCTGAGTTTACTCAAGCTCATGTCCATTGAGTTGGTGATGCTACTAACCATCTCATCCTCTATTAGCCCCTTCTCTTTTTGCCCTCAATCTTTCCCAGTATCACGGTCTTTTCCAGTGAGTCGGCTTTTCACATCTTATGGCCAAAGTATTGGAGCTGCAGCATCAGTCCTTTCAATGAATATTCAGGGTTGTTTCCTTTAGGATTGACAGGTTTTTGATATCCTTGCTGTCTAAGGGAATCTCAAGAATCTTCTCCAGCACCACAGTTTGAAAGCATCAACTCTTTGGCACTCAGCCTTCTCACTAGTTTATCCCCAAACTCTCCACTACATTTAGGAAATTGAGCAATTCCTTTCTTTCTCAGACACAATGAATAACTTAGTGACTCTCTTGTTTGGAGGTTTGCATACTCTGATTCTAGTCTGTAGGCCCACTGTCCAATAGGCCTACTGTACAACTGTCATCCTAAAATTACCTTTCCTCATCATCATGGAATTTAATATGTTGCTTTCTAGTATTGGATCCTCTGTTTCCTGGATCCATTTGTGTGTGTCTTCTCAATTTAGTGGTAGTTAAGCAAGAGAGTTCCAGAAAAACATCTATTTCTGCTTTATTGACTATGCCAAAGCCTTTGACTGTGTGGATCACCATAAACTGTGGAAAATTCTGAAAGAGATGGGAATACCAGACCACCTGACCTGCCTCTTGAGAAACCTATATGCACGTCAGGAAGCAACAGTTAGAACTGGACATGGAACTACAGATGGGTTCCAAATAGGAAAAGGAGTACATCAAGGCTGTGTATTGTCACGCTGCTTATTTAACTTCTATGCAGAGTACATCATGAGAAATGCTGGACTGGAAGAAGCACAAGCTGGAATCAAGATTGCCGGGAGAAATATCAATAACCTCAGATAAGCAGATGACACCACCCTTATGGCAGAAAGTGAAGAGGAACTAAAAAGCCTCTTGATGAAAGTGAAAGAGGAGAGTGAAAAAGTTGGCTTAAAGCTCAACATTCAGAAAACGAAGATCATGGCCTCTGGTCCTATCACCTCATGGGAAATAGATGGAGAAACAGTGGAAACAGTGTCAGACTTTATTTTTCTGGGCTCCAAAATCATGGCAGATGGTGACTGCAGCCATGAAATTAAAAGACAGTTACTCCTTGGAAGAAAAATTATGACCAACCTAGATAGCATATTGAAAAGCAGAGACATTACTTTGCCAACAAAGGTCCGTCTAGTCAAGGCTATGGTTTTTCCTGTGGTCATGTATGGATGTGAGAGTTGGATTATAAAGAAAGCTGAGTGCTGAAGAATTGATGCTTTTGAACTGTGGTGTTGGAGAAGACTCCTGAGAGTCCCTTGGACTGCAAGGAGATCTAACCAGTCCATTCTAAAGGAGATCAGTCCTGGGTGTTCTTTGGAAGGAATGATGCTAAAGCTGAAACTCCAGTACTTTGGCCACCTCATGCGAAGAGTTGACTCATTGGAAAAGGCTCTGATGCTGGGAGGGATTGGGGGCAGAAGAAGGGGACAACAGAGGATGAGATGGTTGGATGGCATCACCGGCTTGATGGACGTGAGTCTGAGTGAACTCCGGGAGATGGTGATGGACAGGGAGGCCTGGCATGCTGCAGTTCATGGGGTCGCAAAGAGTCGGACACGACTGAGAGACTGAACTGAACTGAACTGAACCTCAGACAGGTTCCATTGGAAGTAAATATTTCATAATCTTGCATGTCTGAAAAATGCCTTCATTTCTATTCTTATACTTGATGAATAAATTGTCTAGACTGGACATAATATTATAGATTTGAACTTACTCTTCTCTTAGAATTTAGAAGACACTGCATTGTCTTTTAATTTACTGTTGAGGCATCTGATGCCATCCTAATTATCAAAGCTTCTGTTATAATCTTCCCCCCTTATTTGGAAGCCTTTAGCGTGTTATGTTTATTTCTGTTGTTCTGTAATGTTGTAATTATATAATTTTGTAATTATATAATTTTGTAATTATATAATTTTGTGTGGATCATTATTACCTGGATAGTTGCTTCAATTTTAACCTTTCCCAAAGTTTGTGAGTTTCTATATTAACTTTCAGCTTGCTTTTTGTTTCTCACATTGAAGTCAAAATTAAACAATTTAAATCACTATACGTTTATAAGAAGTCAGTTTTTGTGTGGGGATGTCTTGCTGTAATTCTTTTTCTTTCTATGAACCTGTTTTGGATGTTCTTGGCCATTTGTTTTTCCATATGACTGTTAGGATTGTATTATTGGTTTATATACATACAGACACATATAAACACCCCTTCACATATGCAAGCTTGTAGACGTTCACTGAATTTAGAGACTAATTTTGGGAAAACTTTGTCTATAACTTGCCATCTTCCCATCTGTGAATATGGTTTCTGTCTTCATTGTTGTAGGTTTCTCTTATTTGTGTAAAGTTTTATAATTATGTTCAGGTAAAGGTTAATTGTGTAAAGGTAAATTCATTACCTTTATTTGTTAGATTTGCTCCTAGATACCTTGTAGAGTTTTTTGTTTTGGGGCTATTATAAATGGATAACTTAAAATTTTGCATTTTAATAGTTTGCTGCTATTCTTTAGGACCACAGTTGACTTTTGTTTGTGTATTCATCCTGAAACAAGCAAGCTTGCTAAGCTTTTTTTTAATTAGTTCAAAACAATTTATAGATTCTATATGTATATTTTTCTATATAGACAATCTTATAATCTGCAAATAATGACCAGCTTTGTGTTTTGTCCTTTCCAGTCCTTACATTTTTACTTTGCTGTATTTTTTTTTTCCTATCATACAGTTAGTGATCTTCAGCACAGGATTAATGTTTAGGAATTGGGAGCTTCTCTGCGTTGTTCATAGCTTTATTGGTGTTTTCCCTGTAGTTTTAAGTTAAGTAGTATATTTGCTGGAAGCTTTTGGTATGTATTCTTCATCAGATTAAGGAAGTTTCTGTTTCTGATTGCCATGTTATGGTTGTTAATGTTGTACATTCAAATCATTTTTCTGCACTGTTGAGTGGATATCAGAGTGTTTTTCCTGTTATATGATGAGTGACATAGATTGTCCAGTGTTAAAGCATACATTCTTTGAATGTAAATGTAACTTTATCATCAAGCTTGTATTACTTGCTATCTTTGATCAAATTGCTAGATTGACCATGCTAAAATTTTATATTGGATTGTTACCTGAGATTCATATCTGACATTGATTATATCTGAGTTTGCAGTATAATTTTCCTTCTCAAATTTTTCTTGTCTGCCTTGTTTTGTATTTAGGTTGTTTTAGCCTTATAAAATGAACAGGGGAGCCATGTCCCCCACCCTTACCCATTTTGGATCTAGAACAGTTCTTATAATACTGGGGTTATCTGTTTCTTATGTAATTGGTGGAACTCACTTTAAATCACCTTTGCTTCAGTGAGGTTTTGTTTTCTTCTTATTTTGTTTGTTTTCCAGGTAGATTTTATATTGATTCAAACTTTTTAATGGTTATAGGTCTCTTTGGTTTTCTATTTCTTCCTGAGTCAGTTTTGGTAAGTTACATTTTTTTCTATGGAAATTATCTCTTTTCTCTGCATTTTCAATTTTATTTGTATAAAATTGTTCAGATTGCACTTTTTCTAGTTTTAAAATCTCCATTACATGCATATTTCACCACTTTCTTCATTCCTAATATTGTTTATTTATGCTTAACTTTTTCTTCGTAAGTTTTGACATAGAGCATTTTACTAAATATTTTCCAGCTTTAGTTAGAATTCTTCTGTGGACCATTAATTATTTAGATGTGTGCCTTTTAGTATTCATAGTACAATATTTACTTATCTGGTGTTTATAGAAAGTTTTCTTTTACTGAAGAGTGGATCTGTTTGTTAGCAGTTTTTTAGCATTTGTCAAGATTATGTTTTGATTTCGCATGGGCCAGTTCTTTTAACTATTACATATTTGTTTGAAATTATGAATCTTTTTCTAACTTCTGGTTGCAGATATCTGTAATAAGATAAAAGTTGTAAACTTTGTTCAAAATTTTAATATTCTTACTACCTCTATTTCTTTCTCATCTATTTATTATTTAAAAATCTTTACTATGATGTTGAATTTCTTAATTTTCCCTTATAATTTTCACAACTCTTTTGTAGCTGTGTTGTTAGTTACATATTATTTAGGATTGCTCTTCCATGGTATTTTCTATTTATGTTAATAAATGATTAAAAATCATAATAATCATCTTGGCCTTAGAATCTAGTTTGACTGATAATTAATACAGCTCCCTTAGCTTTCTTTTGTTTAGCATATGCCTGGCATATTTTTCCATCCTTTTTCTTAAAAAACGTTTCTTAGGTTCTATGTCTAGGTGCATTAAACAGATTATTGCTGATTTTTCAAAAAAATTTTCATTGTGGTTTTGTCATCTAATGTGATAATGGTGCTTTTTGATAGGTGAACTTAATCACTTGTGAATTTCATTATTTGTTTGTATTTCTTTCTAGTATCTTGGACTATTTACTATAGGTTTTGCTTGTTTGTTTGCATCATGCTTCCCACCCCCTTTCCTGCTTTTTGTTGGCTGAGTCAAATTTGTTTTTATTTCATTTTTTTTTTTCCTTTTTGAAAGTTATACATTCTATTTCAAATATTTTAATGTTTATCTTAAAAATTTAAGCATTTATCGTTTATGTTAAATATAGTTTTCCCCATATTCCTAATCAAAGAAAAAAACTTAGTGTATCTTATATACAAAAATTAGCTCGAAATGGATCAAAATCCTAAATGTAAGAGTTAAAACTTACATTTAAGGGGCAGAGGGAGAAGTTTTATGATATTGGATTTGGCAGTGATTTCTTGGATATGACAGAAGACAATATGCAACAACAAAAATAGAGGAATAGACTACATCATCATTAAAAATTTCTATGCATCACAAGATACAGTTGTTATAGTGAAACGGCAGCCTGTACAGTGGGAGAAAGTAGTTGCAAATTGTATGTCTGACAAGAGGTTATTATCCAGAATGTATAAAGAATTCCTGCAACTCAATAACAGACTAACAACCCAGTTCAAAATACGCAAAGGATTTGAAGTGATGTTTCTCCTAAGAAAATAGACGAATGACTCTGCATCACTAGTCAGTACGGAAATGCACATCAAAACCACAATGAGATACTGCTTCATACCATTAGGATGGCCACTATAAAAAAAAACAATAATAACAAGTTTTAGTAAAGTTGTGGGAAAATTGGAACCTCTGTGCACTGCTGATGGAGTTGTAAAATGCTGTAGCCACTGTGGAAAATAGTATAACAGTTCTTCAAAAAGCTGAAAACAAAATTACCATATGATCTAGCAGTTCCACGTTTGTGTACATATTCCACAGAAGGTAAAGCAGAGTCTCAAAGAAATATTTGTTCACCCGTGTTCACAGCACCATTATTCACAAAAGTCAAGGGATGTAAGCAACTCTGGTGTCCACTATAGGATGAATGGGGAAAAAAAATGTGGTATATCCATACACTGGAACGTTATTCAGCTTTAAAAGAACATCCTGATCCATCCTACAACATGGATAGACCTTTTAAAAAACATGCCAAGTGATATACACCAGACACAAACAAACACGTTATTGTGCGATTTCACTTGTATAAACTACCTAGAGTAGTCAAATTCTTAGCAGCTATAGTGGTGGTTGCTAGGGTCTGGGAGGAGAAGGGGATGGGGGAGTTATTATTTAATAGATTTTCAGTTTTGTAAGATGAAAAGAGTTTTAGAAATGGACGGTGGTGACGGTTGCACAGCAGTGTAAATGTACTTAATGCCACCGAACTATACACTTGGAAATGGTTATGGTGGTAAATTTTGTCATGGGTATCTTACCACAATTAAAAGTAATAATTAAGAAATAAATGAAAAAATAGAAAACCAAGGAGCTCGGAACATTTTAATCCTGATCACTCCCTTAGTAACTGGTTGTCTTCCGGTGTTTTAGTTCCATACTATTTTCCATCGTTTGAGTAGTTATTCCTTCCTCCTCCTCCCCCATCTCCTATCGCTGTTATTGCTCCTGCTCATCTTCATGTTACTCTTTATTGCCCTGTTTCTCCTTCATCATTATTTTATCCAGGTAGTCACCGTTTAGGTGCGTGCTAAAGTTGACCAATGTCTTTGCTCACAGGTGCTTCTGGTGTCACATTTCTTCCTCTGGATTATGTTTCTTGATTTGAAGTATATCCCTTAGTACTCCTGTTTAACTAAAAGAGTCTATATGTGGTAGTTTACTCACTCTTTGTATGAAAATATCTTTATTTAATCCCCATTTCTATTTTATAATTTAGGTGAGTAGGGAATATAATATTGACCATTACTTTGTTTCATCACTTTGAAAAATACAATTCCATTTTCTTCTAACAGCTCCATTAGCATTAATAATTCAGCTGTCGTTCTAATTATCATTTCTTGGGTAGAAAATCTCTTTTTATTTCAGAGGTTTTTAAAATCTCTTACCTTTAGTGCTCTGTAGTTTAACAAAGTGTACAGATGTGGATCTGATTTTATTTCTTCATATCTTTTATTTCAACAACTAGTTTTTTCCATTTTGGGACTTTATTTTTTTTCAGCTTTTTCTTATGCTTTAGATTTTTTAACATCTAATAATTTTAAACATACTTATTTTATGAAGTGGAACTGATAATTTTTTGAGGTCTGATTGTGGTGTGTGTTTGGATTTCTGGCTTTTGCTCATAAATGGAATGTTTCCTCATTTAGTTATATTATTGGATTCTGAACTCATCTTTTAGTGAATTTTTGTGTGTGAGAATTATATGAGGCCAAGTTTGAGCATGTATCCTCCAGGTAGTTTTGAATATGTTATGAGAAGCTTTCTAGGCGCCCCTAACCAGATGCCAGTGTTTTACCAGTTTCTTGGCTTGAGAATTTCTGAATCCCGGAAGTCCTGTGCATTAGAATCCCAAGTGGTGGGACTGTGTGACCTAAAAGTTACGAATTTCTAAAGGAGTAAATTTTTTTTCACATATGTCACTGTCTTTCTCTGCTGAATGGCAGATTTTGTAATTCACCTTTTTACTTACAATATACCCTTTAGGCCTGGAGAAGGGAATGGCTGCCCACTCCAGTATTTGTGCCGGGAGAATTCCATGGGCAGTGTAGTCTGGCGGGCTACAATTCTTGGGGTTACAGAGTCAGACATGACTAAGCGAATGGCTGACTGACTAACACACGCATGCATACGCACACCTCTTAGGATAAAGATTATATGGGGCAGACTTTTACTTCAAAACTCAAGTAAGCGCAGGATCTTTCCTTTTGACCTTATGTATATGTTAAAAGTCAAGTACCTAGAAAATGAAAACAATTTCCCAACTGCACTCCTGCTCTAATGCTTATTGCCCTGGTTTCTAATCATTTCTTGATTACATATATCTAAGAATGTCTCTTTATTTAAAGGCTCATTTATACATTTAGAAAATGTTTTTTATATTTTATCTAGTATTTTTAAGAGTTTTCAAGAATGTTCAAGTTACTTAATCTCAGTATTGCGAAAGAAGTCTGTTCTATAATTATTAAGAATGGTACTTTAGGAAATTCAGAGTATTAACCATTATTTTATCTTGAGAATGTTCATTTCTTGGTATGTTCTCTAAAAACATATAAAAAACTAATTTTCTTTTATTTTGGAATACCTTAAAAGATATGTGCCCAGGATCTGTTTTTAGCTGTTGTTTTCTAAGTTATATCTACATTGCCATAATTGTATGTTCTCTGTTTAGACTCAGTGTTTTGAAGAATATTTTTCCCCTTTTATAATTTTTTAAATAAATAAATAGTTTGCAGGACATTATTAACATTTATTTAGTTAGATTATCATTAAAATGTTTTAAAATAATCTCCAAGCTGCTTATAATAGTAGCCAGGTTTTTTTCTATTTCTTTCCCCACATAATTAATGGTAAAACTTTCAAAGTTCCACTTAAAATATGGCAGTGTTGGACAGATAATATCAAAAATAAGAATGTTCTAAAATAAATATTCAATTTGTGGTTCATGGCTGTGGTGTTCAAATCATATATCTTTACTGTAAGTGTAGTCAACTAAGTCACAGCTATAATAAACATTCTATAGTGTTGAAAATCTGGAGAACTTGTCGGTGTGGTAATTATATATATTTTAAGTTATATGGACAAGGAGACTAAATTCAGATAATGACAAAATTGAAGTTGTTATGAAATAGTGCTTATTGTGTTTCTATATAAAAATTTCTAACTAAAATAATTATTTATTTCTAATATATTATGGTTGATTACTAACAATGTGAACTTCTTCAGGTCCAATCCTCAGTGGCTGTTGGAACTCCAGATTATATCTCTCCTGAAATCCTTCAAGCCATGGAAGATGGAAAAGGCAGATATGGACCTGAGTGTGACTGGTGGTCTTTGGGGGTCTGTATGTATGAAATGCTTTATGGAGAAACACCATTTTATGCAGAATCTCTGGTGGAAACATATGGAAAAATCATGAATCACAAAGTTAGTATATTTTACTATTTTTCACATTAGTGTGGCAAATAATACACATAATAAAATTAAAATGTGATATTTAAAAAGAGAATAATTTTCCAAAAACAATAAATAATCTAATTTCTATGCTAGTAGGGAACATGACCAACATGAGTAATCAAAGTCCATAAATTATTTTTTAATCTATAAATTGTATATAAAATTGATAGTCTTCATCTTGTAATTTATCAGAGATGCTAATAAGTAAGACAATTAAATGATCTCTCCAGTAGAGTAACAAAGATCATGAGCAGACAATTTATCATTACTACTATAGCAGAGACATTACTTTGCCAACTAAGGTCTGTCTAGTCAAGGCTATGGTTTTCCTATGGTCATGTATGGATGTGAGAGTTGGACTGTGAAGAAGCCTGAGTGCCGAAGAATTGATGCTTTTGAACTCTGGTGTTGGAGAAGACTCTTGAGAGTCCCTTGGACTGCAAGGAGATCTAACCAGTCCATTCTGAAGGAGATCAGCCCTGGGATGTCTTTGGAAGGAATGATGCTAAAGCTGAAACTCCAGTACTTTGGCCACCTCATGCGAAGAGTTGACTCATTGGAAAAGACTTTGATGCTGGGAGGGATTGGGGGCAGGAGGAGAAGGGGACGACAGAGGATGAGATGGATGGATGGCATCACTGACTCGATGGACACAAGTCTGAGTGAACTCTGGGAATTGGTGTCGGACAGGGAGGCCTGGAGTGCTGTGATTCATGGGGTCACAGAGTCGGACACGACTGAGCAACTGAACTGAACTATAGTATAAGTGTAATCATGACTAGAATGCATTTAAAATTCTCGATCTTAATAATAATAGATAGATGAAATCCAAATTAAAATAAGAATGGTATACTTTTTCTCCCTGACAAATTGGCAAAGATGAAAAGAAAATAGTACTCTTTACTATAAATGATCCATTGAGAAGAACAGTGTTAGACATCATTGATAGGGGCGTAAATTGATATAATCTTTCTGTCAAGAAGTCTGTAAGTATTCATCAACAACCTTAGAAATAAATGGTTAAAACTTTTGGTTGAGCACCTTCAATACTAAGAATCTACCATAAGGAAATATTCACAGAACAAAGCTATATCTGTAAGAATACTTGTCCCAGTATTATTTATGATCATCAAACATTGGAAACAGTCCAGATACACAGCAGGAAAGAATAAAATTTTAATCCATTTAATACCAAATGAAATAGATTGTATGAGAGGAGGGAGACTCTGATTATCAGTCTCAGAAGATTATGAGTAATTGCAAAAACCTAGAATATGAATAGGAATATCCCATAAAGGGAGTGGTAATCTGTTCTTTTTAATTTGTTATGGTAGTACAGTTATAATTAATTGCTATATATAGTTGTTGTTAGGTGCTAAGTCATGTCCGACTGTTTTGTGTCCCCATGGACTGTAATCTGCCAGACTCCTCTGTCCATGGGATTTCCCAGCCAAGACTACTGGAGTGGGTTGCCATTTCCTTCTCCAGGGGATCTTCCTGACCCAGGAATTGAACCCAGGTCTCTTGCATCGCAAGCGGATTCTTTACTACTGAGCCACCAGGGAAGCCTCAAATACACATACACACACGCACAGGCACACACACGCACGTTAGTTTTACAAAGTTGATGCTTTTCTGTCTGGCTGCAAAGTTATCAAGAGTTTGAAAACAAGAAATAGCTCCAAAGTTGTCAATAGCATGTAAAGCATTTCTGATAGGAGGCATTGCACTGTAACATGGTTGTTGAGAGCACAGACTCTGGAATCAGACAGTTTCAGTTCAAATCCTAGCTCTACCATTGATTATGTAGCCTTTGGCAATTGTTTTAACTGTTTCTTTGTTTCCTTTCCTATAAAATTAGAGTAATACAGTGGCTCTGCGGATTAAATGGGCTAAACAAGTAACATACTTCTAGTAGTACATGTTATATTCTTTCCAAATGTTTAGTATTAATCATTAGTTGTGTGACTTATATGAACGTTATCATATAATCAATATCATATTGATTATGATATAATCGTTATCATAAATCAATCACATATACTATTGATTATGTAAATTCTATTACATTTAGTGAATTCTTTTTATTTTGACAACATTTAAGGTGTTTTTACATTTAACTTATTCTTTCTGTAGTACCTGTATGACTAGGTTACATATGAAAAGTTCTTTTACAAAAATGATCCTTTTAAATTTATTCTTGACTCTCCTTTAGTGTCAGTACTTCGTACCAGTACATATTTATTAGATATTTTAAAAAGTATATATGTTTTTAAGAAGGTCAGTGTTAGCTTCAACCTACTTAGGAAATTAGTGATTTATATTTTGTTTGTATTATTCTCTATTTAGGAGAGGTTTCAGTTTCCCCCGCAAGTGAGTGATGTGTCTGAAAATGCTAAGGATCTTATTCGAAGACTCATCTGTAGCAGAGAACATCGACTTGGTCAAAATGGAATAGAAGACTTTAAGAAGCACCCATTTTTCAATGGAATTGATTGGGATAATATTCGAAACTGTGAAGCACCTTATATTCCAGAAGTTAGTAGCCCAACAGATACGTCGAATTTTGATGTGGATGATGATTGTTTAAAGAATTCTGTGAGTATGATTGTTTAAAGAAGTTCTGTCTCTCTGCTTTTTTTAAAAAATATATATGGTTATAAAGAAATTTTATAGGCCACCTTACCATTTATCACTTCAACAGCTGTCAAGGCACATGTAGACCTTGAAAAAGACCGCTTACTTACTGAAAGAGATCTGAAACAAGAGGGCAGAGCATCTCCTTGTTCCGCTCTGGCTGGGAACATGTGTGTAGGGCAGTGCAAATTTTTCTTTGCTCTGTAAATATCTGAAAATAACTACAAAAGTATTTGTGAATATTGGTTTGGGATTACAAATAAAATTTAACAACTAGGCAAATTCACATATATGGAATACATGAATAATGATTGTACTCTCAATATCCATCAGACTTTAAATCTTTCTTTTCTTTTTATTAGAATTCTACAGTAGCAGTGTTTCTGGTCTAAATTTTTTATCACTAAACGTCTAGACCAAACTTATCAGTGTTTGTAAATTGTTGACAGTGAATTTTTATAGCCCAGTCTGCAGGTTATAGTTATTCCTGTTTTACCGGATGTTTCTTCCTCCTTTAGGAAACGATGCCCCCACCAACACACACTGCCTTTTCTGGTCACCATCTGCCATTTGTTGGTTTTACATATACTAGTAGCTGGTAAGTTTGAAAAGTTAATGTGATTTGGATAATTTAAAGCAAATTAAAAATGAATTGAGGTTTTAAAACTATAATGCATAAGAGAACCTTGTAAGTAAAAAAAATTTTTTTAATAGCTTGAAGCTGCTTCTAGGAAAAGTTAGCCATTATGAAGTGAATAAAACATATTAATATAAGAATCTTAACTCATTTTGGGGGGAGAAAAAATAGAACACAGAGAGAGCTCAGAATCTGTTAGCAATGGAACAGGAATTAGAAGTCTTAGGCTATCGAAGAAACATTTTCTAGGTTCCAAACATCAGTCTTTCAACCTATCGATCTTAGCCCTCTTTCCACTAACCCTCATTCTCCTTCTATCTTCTGTTTCCTTCTTGTGAAAGTGAAAGTCGCTCAGTCATGTCCAACTCTTTGTGACCCCATGGACTATACAGTCCATGGCATTCTTCAGGCCAGAATACTGGAGAGGATAGCATTTGCCTTCTTCAGGGTGTCTTCCCAACCCAGGGATCGAACACAGATCTCCTGCGTTGCAGGCGGATTCTTTACCAGCTGAAGCCACAAGGGAAGCCCTGTTTCCTCCTTACCATTCCTTGACTTTCACTGAGAATGGTTACAGTCACTCCTTGGGAGCTTCTCAGTTCCTGACCATCTCATTCTACGACGTTGGTCTTGCTAAGCTGCCATTCCTATTACAGCTCAGTTTTCTGCCTGTACCAGTGCAGTTCAGATTGTCTAGAGGAAAATATCTGAGTGTCTTACTGCTCTCACTTTAAGTTCATGATTACTAATCCCAAGTGCCCCTTATTGCTGCCTGGCAAATATGCTGCATTACCCTAGCGTATTCACTCTTCACTCTCCTAGGTAACTATTTCCTGCTTTATACTTTGCCTCTGAAACCTCTGTCGTTCTTACTCTTACCTGAATACCTTCCTTCCCCTTTCACAGAGAGATCGGAGCGATCAGCAGACGGCTTCCGCAGGCCGCATCATACATACCTCTAGACCCACACGCTCTTCTTCATGTGTATGGCCATGTGAGCTCCCTACCCAGTGCCCATCCCTTCTGTTCCTTCTTGCCTACTCTAGTGCGTTGCTGTTACATCATAAAATTTCCCCTGTGTGTAATTTGCATAGCAGATCATTTCCATCAGCTTACAAAATGTAGGTTTTTCTTTCATCTTAAAGCAAAATAGAAAAACTCTCTTAATCCAGCTTTCTTTACCTGCTACCAACCATTTTTATGCTCTTCAATACAGCAAAATTACTTCCAACTGTTGCCCTGGCTTTGTCCATTTTTCTCATCCTCTTCTTTCTTGGTACCATTCCAGTCAAGTTTGTGCTCCCGTCACTTGACACAAACTGATTTTTATCGATGTCACTGCTGGCCTCCCTGGCGCTAAGTTTGATGGTCATTTCTTTGGTCCTAGTCATCCTTATTTGCCTAGTCTCATCTCCTTGCCACAGCTCCTTCCCATTACAACACTTTCCAGGACACTTGCCTCATTTCTCCTTGTCTTTCTGGCCACTCCCACTCATTCTCCACATCCCTCCTAATTTCCTGTGGCTTGTGGCTTTGTCTTTGAATCTTTTCCATTTATGCTCTCTGATGCTCCCCTAGGTGGTATTTGCTGATGACTTCTAAAATGTATATTTCCAGCTGAAGCCTCTCTTCTACTTAAAATCTCTCTTACTCACCTACTTCAGATGTTCATAATGTCATTTCTTAAATTTCTCTGAACCTATCTGATTGATTCTGCTAAATGATAAGTCATAGTATGTCAGTCACCTGTGCAGGACCAATCCTCACTGCCCCTACCTCCAGTGGCTTCATATCTTAACGCCAGACAAAGTTCTTCTGAGATCCAACAAGGCTCACTTTACCTTTCTCATTTTGCTTCCTACTGCTCTTGTCCTTGCTCACTTTGCAGCCCCCCAGGTCTCCTTTCTGGCCTCTGAACATGCCAGAGAACTCTTACCTCAGGACTTTTGCACTTCTTTTTTTCTTGTATTAAGTTTATTTTATTGAAGTACACCTGATGGTGTGTTTGTACTTCTGTTCCATTTGCTGGGAATGTCTTTCCTCTCATATTACCTTGACAGGGCCACTTATTTTTTCTGGACTTTTTCAAGGTTACTTTCTGAGTGATGACTTTCCTGACCACTTTATCTACACTTTAATTTACTCCCCCTCAATACTTCATTTCAAAAGGCAGAAAGGGGAAATGAAGTTGCCTTCCTTTCCTGTTTTTTGTTTTCTTCCTAGCCTATTAACACTACCATGTACTGAGTATTTTCCTTGTTTGTTTGTCTCTGCCACTGGAATAAAAGCCTCTATATAGGCACATTTTGTCTGTTCTGTTCACTGCTGAGTGTCCAACACTTCAAATGTTTTTAATTAAATTGTATTGAGTTAAAGCATTTCACTTAAACATTTTTAATCAAAGTATATAGTTGATACACAAGTTACAGATATACAGTATACTAATTCACACTAGTTAAAGTTATACTCCATTTATAGTAATTATAAAATATTGGCTATATTCCTTGTGTTGAGCAGTATATCTTTGCTTATGAAGCATTTAATATAAGTAGCTTATGAAAGCTATTTATAATTCCACAGAAGACCGTGGTTGGTGCTTTTGATTGCTGTTTCACTTAGGTGGTCACATTGTTTTAAGCTACCAGTAACCCTTCAGCAAGCTTCATTTTATAATTTATCGTTACTAGAATAAATTCAAGATAATTAGGACTAGTTAAGTTTTTATTTTCAAAAATGCTTCTAAGGAATTCTCTGCTGAACTTAGGACTTGGTGCTTCCAGTGCAAGTAGCCTGGGTTTGATCCCTGGTTGGGAAACTAAGATACTGAAAGCCATGTGGCACAGCCCCTGCTTCCAAAAGGTTGTTTATGGTGATTTTGGGAAAAAAAAAAAAAAAAAAAAGTATTTTGTAATCACTCCAGATGGCTAGTTTAAATAGATGTTCAGATCCATGTTTTAAATGAACAGTTTCAAAAGGTTATCTTTTCTCTTCAGACTTATTATTTCAATGTAAACCCATATTTTCCCTTTTTTTTTTTCTCCCAGTGTTCTTTCTGATCGGAGCTGTTTAAGAGTTACAGCTGGTCCCATGCCATTGGATCTCGATGTTAATGTGCAGAGGACTCTAGATAACAACTTAGCAACTGAAGCTTATGAAAGAAGAATTAAGCGCCTTGAGCAGGAAAAACTTGAACTTAGTAGAAAGCTTCAAGGTAAATATATTTTAAAGATAATGTTTTCCCTTTTTTGTGTTGGACTCACAGTGTAGAAGCTGTTTATTGTAAGTGATTGTTTTATCTTGAAAAGAACTTTTTTTATTAAATGGAAAAATGAAATTTATGCAGAATACAGTATAAATACAGTATAATGCTGTGTTGCTGTGCTTAGTTGCTCAGTCATGTCCAACTCTTTGCAACTCTATGGGCTGTAGCCCACCAGGCTGCTTTGTCCATGGGGATGGACAAATCCCCATGGGGGATTTGACAAGAGTAGATTTGACAAGTCCAGACAAGAATACTGGAGTGGGTTGCCATGCCCTCCTCTAGGGGATCTTCCCAACCCAGGGATCGAACCCAGGTCTTCTGCATTGCACGCAGATTCTTTACCGTCTGAGCCACCAGGGAAGCTCCTACAGTTTAATACCACTCACATAAACTCACAAAACTAACAGTAAACAACAAAATAGCATTTGTTTCCCACAAGTACATATTTATGTATATGAATCTGTGGGAATAAATACCTCTGGGGAGTGGAAAGTAGTATTCAATACTACTAATGAAAATGGAGCCCATCTCATCCTATCAGTTCAGTTCAGTTCAGTCGCTCAGTCGTGTTCGACTTTTTGCAACCCCATGAATCGCAGCACACCAGGCCTCCCTGTCCATCACCAACTCCCGGAGTTCACTCAGACTCACGTCCATCGAGTCAGTGATGCCATCCAGCCATCTCATCCTCTGTCGTCCCCTTCTCCTCCTGCTCCCAATCCCTCCCAGCATCAAAGTCTTTTCCAATGAGTCAACTCTTCGCATGAGATGGCCAAAGTACTGGAGTTTCAGCTTTAGCATCAGTCCTTCCAAAGAAATCCCAGGGCTGATCTCCTTTAGAATGGACTGGTTGGATCTCCTTGCAGTCCAAGGGACTCTCAAGAGTCTTCTCCAACACCACAGTTCAAAAGCATCAATTCTTCGGCGCTCAACCTTCTTCACAGTCCAACTCTCACATCCATACGTGACCACAGGAAAAACCGTAGCCTTGACTAGACAGACCTTTGTTGGCAAAGTAATGTCTCTGCTTTTGAATATGCTGTCTAGGTTGGTCATAACTTTTCTTCCAGAGAGTAAGCGTCTTTTAATTTCATGGCTGCAGTCACCATCTGCAGTGATTTTGGAGCCCCCAAAAATAAAGTCTGACCCTGTTTCCACTGTTTCCCCATCTATTTCCCATGAAGTGATGGGACCAGATGCCATGATCTTCGTTTTCTGAATGTTGAGCTTTAGGCCAACTTTTTCACTCTCCTCTTTCACTTTCATCAAGAGGCTTTTAGTTCCTCTTCACTTTCTGCCATAAGGATGGTGTCATCTGCATAACACTTTATATAAGACTCCCTACCATATTTCCTCAGTCCTTAAATATTCTAGCTTCTAGCGAACTGTCATTCTCTACAGTGTGACTCCTGTTGTAATATTTGGTGATTTTAAAGTGCGTGTTAGTGAACCTTTTAATATTCTGACTTCTTTGTTGGTTCTTCACTTTCAGTGAGCTTGTTCTCCACCCTATCTCTACCACTCCTTCTGGTGGTAGTAAGACATATATTAGATTACAGTGTCTAAAATTCTTTATTAATCTCAATTTCAAGCAAACCTGCTGTATATTCCTGCTCATAATTTTCTAGTTAACTCTCTCTGGTGTCTTATGTGGTGTCCTTCAATTCCACCGTTACCTATAATTCTATCACCCTTTCCCTATTCCCCTTATACCCTCAGGTCTCATTCTTGGTAAATCTTAATTATACCCTTACATACACTCTTAAATCTATTGCTCCTCTTTCTGTTAGTCACACTCCTTTGGCAGAACCCCAACCATGTTTAAATACTTTGCATGTAACTATGTGGCTAAAAGTTGCTTACTGAAAACACACAACATGCCAGCTAATCCCACTTGAAATTCCTGAAAACTAATCTCAAATTTACTAAGACCTTGATGCTGCCCAGCAATCCTACTTTTTTTCCGTAGTTCATTTCTCTTGACTGTGTTGCAAAATCCAATGATTATTTCCCGGTCTTCATCTTCTAGCCTATTAGAATATGACCCAGTTGATCATATCCCTCTCCTGATAGCACTTTTTCTTGGCTTTTGGAGCACTTTATCTCCTGGTTTTCTTTTTCTTAATAAACCAACTGTTTCCAGTCTCATTTGCTGATTTGTCCTGAACTCAGACCTTTCAAACATCTTTTTTCGTTTTCTTTATGTGTATACCCAGAAGTGGAATTGCTGTATCTTTAAGGTACATTTCTTTTTGAATTTCTGAGGACCCTCCATATAGTTTTCCAGAGTCTATAAGGGTTCCCTTTTTACCACATCCTTACCTACACATGTTGTCTCTTCTTAGATATTTTAACAGGTGTGAGGTGATATCTCTCTGTGGTTTTGATTTGCATTTCTCAGATGATCAGTGATGTTAAGCATCTTTTCATGTGCCTTGTCGCTCATTTATAATGTTCTCTTTGCAGAAATGTCTGTTTAGTTTTTCTGCCCTTTTAGAAGTCAGCTTGCTTGCTTTGTTATAAAGTTGTATGAGTTCTATATATATATTTTGGATATTAACACTTTATCCAATGTACAGTTGCAAAATTTTTCTGCCATTCTGTATTTTTTTTCTTTTTTTGCTATATAGACACTCTTGAGTTCGATGTAGTCTACTGATTTTTTTCTTTTGTTGTATTCTTGACGACATATCCAAAAAAATCATTGCCAAGGCCAGTGTTAAGGAGCTTTTTTTTTTTCACTACATTTTCATCTGTGAAACATATGGTATTGGATCTTACAGAAGTCTTTGAAACATTTTGAGTTAATTTTTGTGAGGAGTATGAGTTAGAAGTCCATTTTCAGTGTTCTGCATGTGTTTCTCTGGTTTTCCCAGCACCATTTGTTGAAGAGACTGTCTTTTCCGCCTTAGGTTCTTGACTCCCTTGTCAAGCATCAGTTGACTGTATGTACTGGGATTTAACTCTGGGCTGTCTCCTCCATTGGTGTCTACGTCTGTTTTGTGCCAGTACACTACTATTTTTAACATTATGGCTTTGTAATATAGTTTGAAATCGGGATACTTCCAGGTTTGTTCTTTTTTCTCAAAATTGCTTTCAATATTCAGTGTTTTTCATGATTCCACAAGCATTTAGGATTGTTTCTTCTATTTTATGAAGAATGCCTTTGGTATTTTGATACAAGTTGTATTGATTCTGTAGATGGGTTTGGTAGTATGTATATTTTACCAGTGTTAATTCTTCTGACCCATGAACCTGGGATGTCTTTCTGTTTGTATCTTCTTCAGTTTCTTTTAGCAAAGTCTTGTCATTTTTATTGTACATATCTTTCACATCCTTGGTTAAGTTTATTCCTGAGTATTTTCTTGCTTTTGATGCTATTATGAATGGAATAGTTTTCTTTATTTCTTTTTCAAATATTCATTATTAGTGTAAAGGAATGCAGCTAATTCCTATATGTTAATTTTGTATCCTACACTTTACCAAAATAGTTGAGTAGTTCCAACAGTTTTTTTTTTCGGTTGTCTCTTTGAGATTTATACCTATAAAATCACATTGACAAATACTGACAATTTTACTTCTTTATAATTTCAATGCCTTTTGTATATCTTTTCTTGCTTAATTGTTATAGCTAGGAATTTTAGTACTATATATTGAATAAGAATAATGAGAATGGCTATCCTTTTCTTGTTCTGGATCTCAGAGGAAAATCTTTCAGTTTTTCTCCATTGAGTATAAAGTTATCTGTGGGTTTGTTGTATATGGCCTTTACTGTGTTGTTGTGTTCCTTCTTTACCCAACCTTTTAAGGGTTTTCATCATGAAAGGATGTTGTATTTTTTAAGATGCTTTTCCTGCATCTATTGAAGTGGTCATGTGATTTTTATATTTCAATTTATTGATGTGATGCATTACATTTATTGTTTGGTGTGTGTTGAGCCATTCTTGCATGCCAGGGAAAAATCTCATTTGATCATGGTGTATAATCCTTTTAATGTGTTCTTGAATTTGATTTGCTAATATTTTACCGAAAAACTTTACATCTATATTCTTCAGAGATATTGGTTAATATAGTTGGCCCTTGAACAACACAGGGGTGTGTGGCACAAGCCCGGTGCAGTCAAAAATCTGTGTATAACTTTACAGTTGTTCCTCTGTAACCATGGTTCTGCATCTGCAAATTCAACCAACTGGGGATCATGTAGTACATATTTACTGAAAAAATTTGGATATAAATGGGCCTGTGCAGTACAAAGTGGTGTTGCTCAAGGGACAACTGTGCCTTTCTTGTGGTCTCCTTGTCTGGTTTTGGTGTCAAGGTAATGCCGGCTTCGTAGAATGAGTTTGGAGATGTTCCCTCCTCCTCAATATTTTGGAAAAGAGGAGGATTGATGTTAATTCTTCTTAAAATGACTGGTAAAATTCATCAAGGAAGCCATCTGGTCCTGAGATTTTCTTTCTGGGAGGTTTCTGATTATTGATTCAATCTCTTTACTCATTATTGGTCTGTTCAGATTTTCTAGTTTTTCATGATTCAGTCTTGGTCAGTTTTGTTTCTAGAAATCTGTTCACTTCTTCTAGGTTATGTAATTTCTTTGCATACAGTTATCCATAGTAGCCTCTTATGAGCCTCTGTATTCCTATAGCATCCCGTGTAATGTCTCCTTTTTCATTTCTAATTCTATTTGAATCTTCTCTCTCCTTTCTTAGTCTAGACGAAAGCTTTGTCACTTTTGTTTGTCTTTTCAAACAACCAGCTTTTAATTTGATTGATCCTTCCTGTAGTTTGTCTGGTCTATTTCATTCATTTCAGCCCTGAACTTTATATTTCCTTCCTTCTGCTAACTTTCCGTTCAGTTCAGTCGTGTCTGACTCTTTGCGACCCCGTGGACTGCAGCAGGCCAGGCTTTTCTGTCCATCACCAACTCCTGGAGATTGTTGAGACTCATGTCCATCAAGTCAGTGATGCCATCCAAGGGCTTAATTTATTCTTATTTAATTCCTTGAGATGTAAAGTTAGGTTATTTGAGATATTTCTAATTTTTTAATATATGCATTTTTTTGCAATAAACTTTCCTCTCAGAACTGCTTTGCTGCATCCCACAAATTTGATAATGTCGTATTTCCAATTTCATTAGTTTTGAGATTTTTTTTCTCTTGATTTCTTCTTTCACCCATTGGTTGTTCAGAAGTATGTTGCTTAGTTTCCACATGTTTGTAGATCCTCTCACTTTCCTCTTTTTATCAATTTCTATTTTCATACCATTGTGACCAGCAAAGATAATTGGTGTGATTGCAGTCTTTTTATTTTTGTAAAGATATGTTTTTTGTCCTGTCATATGATCTGTTCTGGAGAATGTTCTGTGTGCACTTGAGAAGAATGTATATTCTGCTGCTGTTATATGCAATGTTCTGTACATGTTTGTTAAATCTATTTTTCTAAGATGGTTCATTTCCAACATTTCCTTGTTGATTTTCTGTTTGTACAATTTATCATTGCTGAGAGTGGCATACTGAAGTCCCCTACTATTATTCTGTTGTCTGTTTCTCTCCTAGGGTTTGTTAGTATTTAATATATTTTGGTGCTCTGCTGTTTGGAGCCTGTATATTTACAGTTGTTATATCTTCTTGATGTATTGACCCCTTTATCATTATAATGACCTTCTTTGTCTCTTTGTTACCGTTTGTGGCTGAAGTATATTTTGTCTGATTTAAGTATAGCTACACTCATTTTGTTTTGCTTTCTGAAATATTATCTTCCATCCCTTCACTTGGAGCTTATTTTTGTTGATAGAGCTGAAATGAGTCTCTTGTAGGCAGCATATAGTTGGAACTTGACTTTTTTTTCCAGTCATCCACTTGTGCCATTCATTTGGTAAATTCAATCCATTCAATCCATTTAGGGTGATTATTGGTATGTAAGGACTTATTACTACCATTGATCTTTTGCTTTCTGGTTATTTTGTATCTCCATTGGGTTTTTTCTTCTTCTTTTCTTGTCTACCTTTGTAAGTTGATGATTTACAATGGTGATTTGCTCATTGTTCCCTTTTTTATGTGATGTCTCTCCTCTAAATTTTTGCTTTGTCTTTACCATGACATTTACATAAAATAACTAATTGATAAACTAGTCCTTTTTCTGCTGATAGCAACCCATCTTCACTCACCTATAGAGGTTTCATCAGTTTACATCTCCTATTATATTTTTGATGTCACAAATGATCACTTTTTATGCTGTGAATTTGCTACCAAATGATAGTAGCTATAGTAAGTTTTAAGGCTCTTTTCCTTTAACATTTATGCTATAATTGATTGTTTAACATACTATTCTAAAATACAGTTACAGTTTTCTAATTCTGACTGTATTTGTTACCTTGATCAGAGTCTTGCGTACTTTCATCTTTTTTGTTTCGGTTTGAAGGACTCCTTTCAGCATTTCTAGTGGTGGTGAACTCTCAGCTTTTATTTGTCTAGGAAAACCTTTATTTCTCTTTCATATCTGAAGAATAACTTTTCCAGGTACAGTATTCTTGACTAGGAGCTTTTATCTTTCAATACTTTGAGTATGTTATTGTGCTCTCTCCTGTAGAGTTTCTGCTGAGAAATCAGCTTATTACCTAATGGAGATTCTTTTGTAGGATACTTTCTTTTTTCCCCTGCTGCCTTTAAAATTCTTTCTTTAGTATTGACTTTTGACAGTTTTCGTTATAATGTGTTGGAAAAGGTCTTTTTTCATTGGGACAGCAAGGTGTTCTATTAGCTTCATAGAATTGGATGTCCAGTTCTTTCTCCAGATTTGGGAAGTTCTCAGCTATTATTTCATCACATAAACTCTCTGCCCCGTCTCCATCTCTTCTCCTTCTGGAATACCCATTATTCTTATTTTTACTTTTTAAATGCAGTCTGATAACTCTTGTCCTAGTTCTCACTCCCCTTACGCCCAGATCGTCTCTCCATTCCTGTCCTCTGTATGGCTTATTCTTTCTTCCCTCTGACCTGTTCTGCTGCCAGTACTTTCTCACGCAGTGTTCCTCTCACTTACTGAGTTCTTCAGCTCCAGAGTTCTTGTTTTGTTCTTTTTTGTGATATCAGTCTCTCTAATAAGTGCTCTTTCTATTCATTAATTTTATTCCTGACTTCATTGAGTCGCCTTTCTGTGTTTTCTTGTCGCTTGTTGAATTTCTTCATAGTTGTCTTGAATTCTTTATCAGTTAGATTGCAGTATTCTGTATCTTTGAGACGGTTGCCTAGAAAATTGTCATTTTCCTTTTTGGATACTGTATTACGTGGGTTTTCATAGTGTTCCATGAAATGTGTCTCTGCCATAACATTGAAGTAGCAAACACCTTTCTTATTTAGGTAAGGTTAAAGGAAAGGCTGCCTACTCCAGTATTCTAGCCTGGAGAATTCCATGGACTATACGGTCCTGCTGCTGCTAAGTCGCTTCAGTCGTGTCCGACTCTGTTCGACCCCATAGACAGCAGCCCACTGGGCTCCCCATCCCTGGGAGTCTCCAGGCAAGAAACCTGGAGTGGGTTGCCATTTCCTTCTCCAATGCATGAAAGTGAAAAGTGAAAGTGAAGTCGCTCAGTCATGTCCAACTCTTTGCGACCTCATGGACTGCAGCCTACCAGGCTCCTCCGTCCATGGGATTTTCCAGGCAAGAGTACTGGAGTGGGGTGCCATTGCCTTCTCCGAAAGGGGACGCTATGGCTGCATGTGGCTCCAATGGGGTCGCAAAGAGTCGGCCAGGACTAAGTGACTTTCACTTTCCTTCACCAGTGACAATCAGAAGCCTTTCTTTTGCTTTCCAAAAGGTGGCGCTATAGCACAAATTTTGGGTTTCTCTTCCCGGAGCTGACTCACCACTAGTTTGGAGTGTGTGCATGGTAAAAGCTGTTGGCAGAGTCTAGGAAGTGTATGCTTGGTACCTGGACCTTTTTGTGGAAGAACTCAGAGATTTGTGGACAGACAGCAAGAAATGCATTCCTTCATTTCTCTTTGCTTGCCTTCTTTCCTTTCGTACCCTCCCCTTCAGAAATCCTCCAGCTGTAGCCTCATCACAGCCCACTTTGCTCTCACTCATCACAGCCCACTTTGCACTCGCTCATCACTTTCACTTTCTACCTCCTCTGCTAGAGAGGTCACTGCTGCCAATACCTTGGATCTGCAGCCTCCTCCAAGGTCCAGTCGACCCACTCTCAGATGTGAGTGCAGTGCAGAAGCACTTTTGTTCAGTTGTGGATATCCAATTAATTGTACATTGAAGTGGAGAGGAAAAAGGAATGACTCAGGGACCTGCTACTGATGTCACTCAGTTTTGACTTTTAAACGGTGATATCCATAAAGTGGACAAGTATCCTAAGGTGTACTCCCTATAAATGTTTATATTAGTGTACCTTTATGTAACCTCCACCCCAGTCAGTATATAGAACATTTCTTGCATAGTGTAAAGTTCCATCATGCTCTCTTCCCAGTTTCTAACTTACAACTCTGAAGTAAACAGTATTCAGAATTTTTCAGCATTAATTTTACCTTTTCTTGAAGCCACACAGTATCTACATTCATACAGTATGCATGGTCATACAGTATATTGTCATTTGTGTCTATTTTTTGATAACACAGATTTCCATGTTATATGTAAATCAGTAGTTTGTCCTTTTTTAAAACTGCTGCTTAGTATAGTATTACATTGTACATAAATACTAAAATTATCCAATGTCTGGATTTTTCTGGCTTTTATTAAAAAATAAAACAGATTGGATGGCTTATAAACACCAGAAATTTATTTCTCCGAGGTCTGGAGGCTGAAGTCCAAGATCAAAGTGCCAGCATGGCCAAGGGAGGGTTTATAGCCAGTGCCTGCTTGCTCTGTCCTCACCTGAGGGAAATGGCTAGGGAGCCCTGAGTTCTTTTTTATAAGGCACTAATCCCATTTTTGAGGGCTCCACTCTTGTAACTATAACTTAAACACCTCCCAAAGCCCCACCTCCTTATTACATCATTTTTGAATAGGATTTTAACATAGGAATTTTTGGGGGGGACACAGATATTCAGACCATTTCATCCAAGCTGTTGTTGTTGAACATTTGAGTTATTTCCAGATACTGACTGTTACAAACATGGTTTCTGTGAATGTTGTTATGTATTTCTTTTGATGGTCATATGTACTTATTTCTCTTGGATATCTGCCTAGCAGTAGGATTTCTGGATCATGGGATAGTGTATTTTCGGCTTTAGAAAGTATTGCAAAGAGTTTTCAAAAGTGATTAATTGCATCAATAGTTTCACTAATAATGAATGAGTTTCACTTACTGTATATTCCCATCAGAACTAGATATTGTCAGCTTTTCAAAATTTTAACCATTCTGATATCTGTATATTGGAGTTTTGCTATGATTTTAAATTTGTATTTTCCTTGTAGGTAATATCTTTAAATTTGTATTTTCCTTATAGGTAATATCTACAAGATAAGTTGAGTATCTTTTCATATATTTACTGTCTATTTGACTATTGAATATTCAGTCAATATTCAACCCCATTTTTTTTCCATTAGATCTTTACATGTCTTTTAAATAAGTTTTATTTTACCACTTCACAAACAGTATCAGACCCTTCTAATAGCCCTTATGTCATTGTTTTATAGTTTACCTGTTTCTGTGTTGCAAACCTTTCAATACTTTTATTTTATTCTTGCTTTAAATATTTACTACTCATTTATTTTTAAAATATCTTTTTATTTACCCACATATTTACTCTTTTTGTATTCTTTATTTTCTCCCAGTGATCCATGTATCCATCCAGAACCTTTTTTTTTTAGTCTGAAAAATTTCCTTTAGTGTTTCTTATGATTACATGTGTTGTGACTAAATCACTCAGATGTTGTTTGTCTGAGATGCCTCTATTTTACCTTCATTTTTGAAGAATATTTGCTGGTTTAGAATTCTAGCATGGAAGGTTTTTTTCTTTCAATGCTCTACAGATTTCATGGCATTGTTTTCTGATTTCCAGTATATTTGAAAAGTCAGCTGTTAGCCTTGGTTTCTTGAATATACTCCAGCTGTTTTTAAGTATTTCTCCTTCAATTTCAAGCAGGATGGCTATGATCTACCTGGTAAAGTTTCTTTGTATTAATGCAAATCGTGTTTGGGATTCACTGAGCTTCTGAATACTTGATAGATATCTTTCATCAATTTTAGAAAATTCTGTTCATAATCTCTGAATATTTCTTTTGCCCCATTCACAGTCTCCTCTCCTTCTGGGACTCCAGTTACATATATCTTAGACTGTGTCCCTTATTCCTTTTATTCTAAGTCTTATTTCTCCCATTCTTAGGTTTTTTGTGCTTAATTCCCTACTGACTTGCCTTTAGGTTCATTTGTCTTGTCATCTGCTATATCTGTTCTGATATGAAATCCATTCAGTGAGTCTTAATTTCAGATAGTCTCTTTTAGTTCAGGAATATCCATTTGCTTTATTCTTACAGTTTTCAGTTCTCCATTGAAATTCCCCATTGTTTACTTTTTCATTTGTTTTCTTTAACATATTAATAATAGTTGTTTCAAAATCCTGACCACTAATTAAAACACCTGGAGAGAGGAATAGCTGCTGGGTAAACAGCCCTAACAGTGGTTGCATAGCAGATTTGTGTGCCTGTGAAGCCAGCTGGATAGGTTGTCTCTTTTGTTGTTAAAGTCACCAAAGATAATAATAAAAAGAGTTGTAATGAAAAGAAGGACAGTGGGTAACTGTGATAAATAGGTAATGGACATTTTAGAAGATCTGGGATTTATAGGAAGGACAGAGGTGGCAAAGAGGAACAAGGATACCTCCTGCACCTCCATACCCTGCAGTGTGGGGGTTGGAGAAGGAAAAAAGTGACTAACGTCCAGTGGATATTTTTATCCCTCCCCATTTTCTACTCTCAACTTAGAGGTCTTAAAATAAAGAAAATATGTTTTTAAAAAATAATAAATACAGAATGTACCAATTTTTAACATGTTTTTGAACCCAAAGAAAAAGAAATGTGTAATAAATACTGGATGTGAAAGGTCATGATTGAATACACAATATGGTATATCTTACACCTTTAATTCAAACTAACAAATATTGACCACCATCATGTGAATATGATACTGTTCTCTCTACCGATGATGAGTATAAATTAGAAAATCTCCATCTTCTGAAGGTCACAGTCCCTTGGAGTTTTAAATATATATAAATAAGTGATATATGTATATAAGTAATAGATTACATTAAACAATGTATGCATAAGATTAGTAATCTAAAGCAATCAGTAATGATTTGTGCTAACAAAAAATTATGGTGAGGTAGGAATTTACTATTTGGGATCTTTCCATAAGCTGACAGAAGAACTATTTTAGGACCATTCCTTTTTTCCTACCTGTTTTGATGGTGTCTGGAAATATGCCCCACTAGATTTAATGCTTCTCTAGTACTTTTTATCTTTCAATGAGAACAACAAGTTAAAATAATTATCCCTATTTTAGCTAAGCTGATGAGCCAAGTCATCTGTAGGTGGGCCTTGACGTTTGGAAGGCCAGCTCTTCTACATATTTCGCATTAACATCTTTAAACCTCTCTTCATACCCCAGATTCAGGTTTTCATATGTCATCTGACATACATGTTGATGACAGTTTGTGCCAGGATGAAAGGGAACTGAATAGTCGACTCACTGGCAGAGTGTACCAACAGTATTTAAAACTGAAGACCACACATATTAGAAGGTAGATAGTTATAATTCTAGTGACATTATAACTCTAGAGGAGTTTTGTGACTTAATTTTAATCTGTTTACATGCTTTTTTTGTCAGTAGGTAGATGCTTTGATTAGTTGGATTAAATAAGGATTTCCCTAGAAAGAAATATATTGGCATTAGTTTTTCAATTTTAGAATGTGAGTGTATTTCTCATTCTTTCTTTTTTTAAAGAGTCAACGCAGACTGTCCAGGCTCTGCAGTATTCAACTGCTGATGGTCCACTAACAGCAAGCAAAGATTTAGAAATAAAAAGCTTAAAAGAAGAAATTGAAAAACTAAGGAAGCAAGTAAGAGGTAAATACCTATGATTCATTATTAATTCAGTTTAGTAGATATTTTTAAGTGTTTTATTCACACACAAAAAAAATTTATTGAGTACCTGTTATGTGTTATGTGATGTGAGCTATATGCCAGTGAGGGAAAAGCAAACAAGAATGGCTCTGCTGTCAAGGGGCTCATGTTTTGGTCTTGCAAAAAGATAAAGAAATAGTTTTTTGCAGTACATGGGCAAAGGTCAGAAGATAAAATAAACGCAGGTACATGGAGAGTGCACAAAGAGGAGCACCTTACCCAGATTTAAGTGAAAAAACATGACTTTTTGGGAAGACCTATCAGTTTGGAATAATTAGTTGAAACTTGTCTGGCAAAGCATTTAAATGAGTAGTTCATTTTTCAGTGTATTGCTGAAGTTAATTGAAATTAATTATGATAATTGTTGATATACCTATTATATCTATTCATCATTTATTCCATTCAATAAATATTTATGTACTAGGCATTATTTTATGTTCTTGGGATGCAGTACTAAACAAACCAATAAAAACTCTCACTGGAGTGGAGGGCAAACATGAGACGTGAAACAGTAACTATGCACCTTTGTGAATGACATGGTAGGCTGGAAGCTGATGAGCGCTTACAAATAGAAGTGAATACGGAGTGTGGGTCACAAGTCTAAGATGAAAAGTTCTATTGTTTTAAATACGGTAGTCCACGTGAGCAAAATATTGAGAAAGGTAAAGGGGATTAACCATACAGTTAAATGGGAAACACATAATCCAAGAAGACAGCTCAACCAGTGCAAAATCCCTACAGTCAAAAATATGCCTTGTGAGTTCAAATTAAACGTAAGAAGACAGCGTGGCTAGAGCAGAATGAGCAAGCAGGTGGAATGAGTGGAGATGAAGATAGAGAAATAAAGAGGTGAGGAGGGCTCATGGCCTGATCAATGGAGTCTTACTGACCTTTCAGTCTTTGGTTTGTTCTGTGAGTGAACATTTTCAGGATTTAAAGGCATCACATGATCTCAGTAAGTATAGGGGGAGAGAGAGAGTAGAGGGAAGAAAAAAGGTACCTTTTTTAGCTAGGAAAGTCAGACCTCTCTAGAAAAGTGGTTTTAGGCCAAAACAAGTACAGAAAAGAAGGAATCTGACAGTGTCTTTTATAAAAAGGACTATTTAAAATACAATATTAAGACACAAGGAGACTTAAAATTTGAGCATAATTTATGCTGTTCTATTTTTTTAAGTAACTCTTTTGAGAAAGATATCTTCATCAAATTTCTGTAGGTTTATCTTTCTAAACATGAGTAAGATTTGGAATATGATAAATAGAAAAATTTACTTCTATGTCAACACCAAAACATTATGTAGCACTTCATATATTTGAGTTTTATGGCACTAAAAAAGCAGCAGAACACAAGACACCAGATAGTATGGTTACTAAAGTATCTTCAAAGAGGTGATACGGATTTGGAAAACTTATTTACATAAACTACCTCACTAATGGGCTTACCTGATGGCTCAGATGGTAAAGAATCTGCCTACAACTCGGGAGATCTGGGTTCAGTCCCTGGGTTGGGAAGATCCCCTGGAGGAGGGCACAGCAACCCGCTCCAGTATTCTTACCTGGAGAATCCCCATGGAGGAGCCTGGCGGGCTGCAGTCCATGGGGTGCGGAGTTGGACACGACTGAGCAACTAAGCATAGCACAGCGCATCTCACTAATATGTTCTAGGAGGGTTTTTTGGTTTTGTTAAGATTCCTTGGGGTTTTCTTTGCTGACCATTATGCGGCTGGAAATATGGGAACAATTTTCTTTTGCCCTTTCTGATGTGGGTGCCTTTTCTTTTCTTATTTTACTGGCTAGGACTTGTAGCACTTTGTTGCAGAAGATTGGTGAGGACAGACGTCCTGGTTTTCTTTCCAGTCTTAGGAGGAAAGCATTAAGTCTTTCACCTTTAAGTGTAATATTAGCTGTAGGATTTTTATAGATACTCTTTATCAAGCTTTTTATGTTATAAAAACTCTCCTCTATTTCTACATTTCTAAGGGTTTTTCATGAATGGATATTTAACTTTGTCAAATATATTTTTTGCATTGATTGATATAAGCATGTGTTTTTTCCCTTAGTTAACCTTTTACTGTGGTGAATTAAACTGGTTGATTTTGAAACATTAAATCAACTTTATATTCCTGGAATATATACATCCCTGGTTATGGTGTATGTTTATTTTTATAAATTCTATTTTCAGTATTGTGTTAAGGATTTTTTTAATCTGTATACATGAGAGATACTGGTCTTTGTTGTGTTTTTTCTCCTTTTTTATATTACCTTTGTCTGAGTTTTTAGTTTGCTTTTCCTTTTTTTGTTTTTTTAAAATGAAATATGATTGACATGTAACATTGTTAGTTTCAGATGCACAACATAAAAATGCAGTATTTGTATATGTTGTGAAATATTAAGTTTAGTTCAATTCCATCACCTAGAAGTGAAGTGAAGTGAAGTCGCTCAGTCGTGTCCAACTCTTTGCGACCCCGTGGACTGTAGCCCACCAGGTTCCTCCGTCCATGGCATTCTCCAGGCAAGAATACTGGAGTGGGTTGCCATTTCCTTCTCCAGGGGAATCTTCCCAACCCAGGGATCGAACCTGGGTCTCCCGCATTGCAGGCAGACGTTTTAACCTCTGAGCTACCATCACCATACATAGTCTCAATTTTTTTTTTTTTGGCGATGAGATAAGATCTATTCTGTTAGATAAGATCTTATCAATAGATAAGATCTAGTCTGTTATTAACTTTGAAATATACTACTGCTGCTAAGTCACTTAAGTCATGTCTGACTCTGTGTGACCCCAGAGATGGCAGCCCACCAGGCTCCCCCATCCTTGGGATTCTCCAGGCAAGAACACTGGAGTGGGTTGCCATTTCCTTCTCCAATGCATGAAAGTGAAAAGTGAAAGTGAAGTTGCTCAGCCGTGTCCGACTCTTAGCGACCCCATGGACAGCAGCCTACCAGTCTCCTCTATCCATGGGATTTTCCAGGCAAGAGTACTGGAGTGGGGTGCCATTGCCTTCTCCAGTATGGTATTATTTACTGTCTACAGTGTTTTATATACACTGTAGTGTATATACAGTGTTTTATATTACATCCCCAGTGTTTACTTATTATATAACTGGAAGTTTGTATCTTTCGACCATCTTCCCTCCTTTAACATACCCTGCACCCCTGTCTCTTAGAACCACCAGTATTCTTTTTATCCATGAGTTCAGTTTGCTGTTGTTTTAGATTCCAACTATAAGTGAGATTTTACCGTATTTGTCTTTCTCTGATTTATTTCAGTTAGCATAATGTGCTCAAGGTCCAATTCATATTGTTACAAATGGCAAAATTTCTTTTATTTTTTATAACTGAAAAATATTTTGTTATACATACACACACACACACACACACACACATTTTATCAATTCATCCATCAGTGGGCACTTAGTTTGCTTCTGTGTCTTGGCTACTTTAAATAATGCTGTAATGAATATGAGAGTGCACACATCTTTTTAAGTCAGTGTTTTTGTTTCATTCTGATAAATACCCAGAAGTAGTATTGCTGGATCATATGGTAGTTCCATTTTTAATTTTTTGAAGACTCTCCATACTGTTTACTGTAGTAGGAGCCCCAATTTACATTTCCACCAGTATTGCAAAAGGGTTCCCTTTTCCCCACATTTTTGCCAACACTTTTTATTTCTTATCTTTTAGAGACAGCCGTTCTGACAGGTGTGAGGTAATTTTTCACTGTGATTAGATTTACATTTCCGTGATAATTGGTGATGTTGAACACCTTTTCATGTTGGCTATCTGTATGTCTTTTTTTTTAGAAAAATGTTTCTAGCTCCTCTGCCCCTTTTTGGATGGGATTATTTGTCTCTATTAACTTGTTGACCTTAAAAATAAAAGTCAGTTATTTTTCCAGAAAAAATAATGGTTTTATTTGGGAATACCAGAAAATTGCAATAGGGCAAGCAAGCCACAGCAAAATCCATAGGCAAGTCTAACAAAATAGAGGAACATTATTTTATAGAGAAAAATGAGAAAGTTGAGAAGGATTGTTTTGAATGGAAGTTCATTGGAGAAAAGTGAGAGTTTAGGGTGATGATGGTTTCTCATTGGCTGAGTTGATTTTTTCATAGGAGATGTGATATACTGTCTTTCCTGTTGGGGCCTGTAATTGATGCTTCCTCTCTTGGGGTCTATAATTAACAGTTCTTTCTGTAATTGATATAGAGAGGTCTGTGTTGAGTTTCCCCCATCTGGCCTCCCAACTCCATTTCAGTGAAGCTTCTATTGATTTTCACAGACATCTTGTCAGATATTTGATTTGCAAACATTTTCTCCCATCCTGTATGTTGCGTTTTATTTTTTTTTTTTATGGTTTCCTTTGCTGTGCAGAAGCTTTCTAGTTTGATATAGTCTCATTTATTGATTTTTGCTTTTGGCTGTGGTGTCAACGTAATTGTATTGCTGGCCTTGTAAAATGAGTTTGAGATTACTCCTTTTATTTTTTGAAAGAGGTTAAGAAGAATTGACATTGATTCTTATTAAAGTGTCTGGTAGAACTCACCAGTAAAGTCATCAAGTCCTAGATTTTTCTTTGTTGGGACGATTTTGATTACTAATTCAGGATTCTTACTCTAGTGGCTTAAATTGTAAAGCTAGATGTCTTGAGTTTTGTTTTGTTTTGCTGTGTTTAATGCTGTGAACTTCCTTCTTAGAATTGCTTTTGCTGCATTCCATAAGTTTTGATACATTTTTTCTATTTTGATTTGTTTCCAGATTTTTTTTTGAAGTTCCTCTTTTAATTTCTTTTTGACCCACTGGTTACTCAGGAATGTGTTACTTTCCACATTTTTGCGAATTTTTCCAGTTTTTCTCTTTACTAATTTCTAGTGTCATATACCTTTGTGGTTGGAAAAAGTCGGTGGTATGATTTCAGTCTTTCTATATTTGTTAAGACTTGTTGTGTAACCTAACTTGATGTACCCCGAAGAAATGTTCCATGTGTTTGAGAAGACTGTATATGTGCTGCTGTTGGTTGGAATTTTTTGGTTAGGTCCCAGTGGTCTGAAATATAAGCCGTGTCCAGTGTTTCCTCACTGATTTTCTGTCTAAATAATGTATCCATGGTTGAAAGTAGAGTATTAAAGTCCCTTACTGTTATTCTATTGTCTATTTCTCCCTTCAGATCTATGTATTTGCCTAATATATTTAGGCACTACAATACTGGGGTCATGAAAACTTATAATTATTGTATCCTGTTGATGAGTTGACCCCTTTATTATTATATAATGACTTTTTCGTTTCTTGTTACTGTTTTTGACTTATCCTCCATTTTGTCTGACAAAAGTGTGGCTACCCTTGTTCTCTTTCGGTTTCCATTTGCACGGAATACCTTTTTCCATTCCTTCATTTTGAGCCTGTGTGTGTCTCATAGGCAGCAGGTAGTTGGGTGTTGGTTTTTAATCCACTCAGTCATGTGAGTCTTTATTGGAGAGTATAATCCATTTATATATAAAGTAATTATTGAGTGAAGTGAAGTTGCTCAGTCATGTCCGACTCTTTGCGACCCCATGGACTGTAGCCTACAAGGCTCCTCTGTCCATGGAATTTTCCAGGCAAGAGTACAGGAGTGGGTTGCTATTTCCTTCCCCAGGGGATCTTCCCGACCCAGGGACCCGGGCCTCCGGCATTGCAGGCAGATGCTTTACCGTCTTAGCCACCAGGGAAGCCCCAAACTTAGTCCTAACTGTCAGGCGAGTGTATGTTCCTTGGTTCTGTCTCGCCCACAACAAAGATTTGGAGCGACGGACATTAAAGCGCTCAGCGCGACACAGCTCTCGGGTCTTGGACAAACCGTGTTATAGCTCTTAGACAAATCAGTGTTACAGCTCTATTTTATTTAGAAGATAGCAGGAGAATCCATCCTCGAAGCATGAGGACATGCCAACCCAAAGACACGAAGAGAAGGGAGTGGAGGAGCGCACCAGTATGCGCGCGAGAGAGAAAGAGCGCACGCTGGCAAGAGCGGAGTGGAGGAGGGGAGAGGGAGAGAAAGGAGAGTGTAATCCATTTATATCTAAAGTAATTATTGAGTAGGTATGGATTTACTAATGTCATCTTACGGTTTTCTGACAGTTTTATAGTTCCTTTGTTCCATGCTTCCTCTCTTATTGAGTTCATTTGTTATTGTTGTTGCTCAGTTGTGTCCAACTCTTTGTGACCCATGGACTACAGCACGCCAGGCTTCCCTGTCCTTCACCATCTCCCGGAGTATGCTCAAGCTCATGTCCATTGAGTCAGTCATGCCATCCAGCCATCTCACGCTCTGTCATCCCCTTCTCCTGCCATCAGTCTTTCCCAGCATCAGGGTCTTTTCCAGTGAGTCAGTTCTTCACATCACATGGCCAAAGTATTGGAGCTTCAGCTTCAGCATCAGTCCTTGCAATGAATATTCAGGATTCATTTCTTTTAGAATTGACTGGTTTGATCTCCTTACTGTCCAAGGAACTCTCAAGAGTCTTCTCCAGCACCACAGTTCCAAAGCATCAATTCTTTGGCACTCAGTGAATTGATGATTTTTCCGTAGTGGTGCTTTCATTTCCTTTTCTTTCTCTTTCATGTATCTCCTGAAGATTTTTGCTTTGTGATTTCCATAAAGCATGCATAAAATATCATATTACAATCTATTTTATGTTGATTCCTTGGAAGAAAAGTTATGACCAACCTAGATAGCATATTCAAAAGCAGAGACATTACTTTGCCGACTAAGGTCCGTCTAGTCAAGGCTATGGTTTTTCCTATGGTCATGTATGGATGTGAGAGTTGGACTGTGAAGAAGGCTGAGTGCCAAAGAATTGATGCTTTTGAACTGTGGTGTTGGAGAAGACTCGAGAGTCCCTCAGACTTCAAGGAGATCAACCAGTCCATTCTGAAGGAGATCAACCCTGGGATTTCTTTGGAAGGAATGATGCTAAAGCTGAAGCTCCAGTACTTTGGCCACCTCATGGGAAGAGTTGACTCATTGGAAAAGACTCTGATGATGGGAGGGATTGGGGGCAGGAGGAGAAGGGGACGACAGAGGATGAGATGGCTGGATGGCATCACTGACTTGATGGACATGAGTCTGAGTGAACTCCGGGAGATGGTGATGGACAGGGAGGCCTGGCGTGCTGCCATTCATGGGGTCACAAAGAGTCAAACACGACTGAGCAACTGAACTGAACTGAACTGAACTGAACTGAACTGACAGCTATTTATTCTCTTGGTTTACTATATAATTGTTTTAATTATTTCCTCTTCAGCTATTTTAGAAGCACATCAGAAAAGGTTATAATGTTTTCTTAAACCATGAAGTATAATTTAGAAAACTTAAGGTGAGAAAAAAATTCTATTGTATTTACCCATATTTTTACATGATGCTCTTCTTTCTTCCCGATATTGTTGAATTCCTTGTTTTGTTGTTTGCTTTCTATTTAGAGACTTTCCTTTATTTTTTAAAGGAAGATCTGCTACCAACAAATTCTCTTCATTTTTCTTCATCAAAGAATGTCCTGATTTTCCCTTTATTCCTAAAAAATATTTTTGCTGAACATGGTCTATATTGCAAGTTTTCTAGCTTTTTTGTTTGTTTGTTTAGGCATCTGAAAAATACCATACTGCTTCCTTTAGGTTTCCTGTTTTCCGAGGAGACATTCACTGTCATTCTGAGTATTTTTTTCCCTTTACACAAGGTGTTTTTCTCTTGACTGCTTGCAAAGTTTTTCTTTTTCTTTAGTTTTCTTGTGTTTAATGATATGTTTTGGCATGAATTTCTTTGGGTTTATTCTGTTTTGTGTTTGTTCATCTTCTCGAATCTTTAGGTTTATCAGTCTTGCCAATTTTCAGAATCTTTTAGACTAGTTCTCTAAGTACTTTTACAGACCTGCCTGCTTTCTCTTCTGAAACTGATGACACAGGTGTAAGATCTTTTGTTAATCATCCCACAACTCCCAGAGGTTTGTTCATTTTTGTTTTCATTTTGGTTTTTTTTTTCCTGTTATTCAGATTGGCCAATTTCTGTTGTTTTATCTTCAGGTTCACTGATTCCCTTTGACACCTCCTCTGTGCTGCAGAATCTACCTATCAAGATTTTTATTTTACTAATTTCTAAAATTTCCATTTTGTTCTTTAACCTTCCATTTCTTTGCTGAGATTTTTTGTCTTCGCTGTGGTTTTACATTTATTCCTTTGTTTCAAATATGTGTATAATTGCTTATTGAAGCATTTTTATCATAGATGTGTTAATATCTTGTCAGATTATTCTGACATCTCTGTTAAATATTTTGGTGTCAGCATCCATTGATTTTCTTTTCTTATTCAAGTTGAGATTTTTCTAGTTCTTGGTAGGATGAGTGGTTTTGATTAATGACAGCGGGTCTTGTTTAACCTTCCACTTTAGCTGGGTTTTCTGGACACCACTCCAGCAATGGAGAGGAGATTGCCATCTCCTTATTGCCAGGTGGAGGTAGAAATCCAGTTTCCCCACTTGGCTTCCTCTGACACATGATGAAGGGCTCCTTGTTATTGCTGGAAGGGAATGGAAGTTCCAGCCCACTGCCTAATACTATGATAGGGGTGGCCTTATTCCTGCTGGCAGTGGTGAAAGTTCTTTTCTGATGGCACCCCAGTAGGGAGAAGGGGAAGATCCTCGTTACTGCTGGGTGGGGGGGTGGACGTCCTGGTTCCCCCTGTAGTTTTCACTGACACTTGTGTGGAAAGAGGCTTGTTACCAGCCAAGGGGGTTGAAAAATCCTGCTCTCCCTTCTCTAATTACCCTCATGGTGTGTTTGGACACATACCCAATTGGAAATTGGATTGGGAATACAGCTCCTCACTTGTCTTTGGCTAACATATAACATAGGTGGGCATAGGGCCACAGTGTTTTCTGTTGTGTTTAAGCAGAGTGGTTATTTTCTAAAACTTTTCTGTCTTGCTATTTTGCCCCTTACTTGGTTCTTTGGCTATAAAGAGTAACCTTTGTTTGGGCCTTTATTCTCTGTTTCTGTTAGAATTTCTGGGTTGCTGGTTTCTTCAGCTCTGAGTCTATGAAATAAGAACCAAAAGGAAAAGCCAGAGAACTTAGCACTGTGTAGTTTCAGTGTCCTGACACACTGTGAAACTTCACCACCACCAATTTTTAAAAAATTTGTATGTCGCGTTACTTCCCTCGCCTCACTACTAGACTGTAAGCTCCTTGAAAACAGTGACTTTGAGTATTGTATTCTTTGATATATTGAAGTGCCTGTAATAGTGCTTGGCACATAAAAATCCCTAAATCAATATGTGTTGATGACTGAGTGAATAAATGAAATGAAATCTCATTCTTGGAAATTTCTGAGCACTTCCTGATGTGTGTTCCTGCATTGTAGGCAATTCCCAACATGCTTATATCCCTTACATGCAAATAAATAGTCCCTGGAATTACCCAATTGGGGAAATTGATGGCCATTAAATTATTAGTTGAATAATGTCCTTCCTTTACTCCTACCTTCTCTTTAAGTTCAGTGCTTATAGGACTATTCTCATTATTTTGGAATATAATCTGTGAAAAAGGCTGTATCCCTTTTAGTATTCTTCCTTTCCAAGCACTTATTTCTTGATCATGTGTCAGTCTCAGTGATACTCTCAATTTTATTCCATCTCTGAAATATCATTCATTCATTTTTTTAAACCTTTTTGGAGAAGGAAATGGCAACCCACTCGAGTACTCTTGCCTGGAAAATCCATGGGCTACAGTCCATAGAGTCACAAAGGGTCGGATGCGACTGGGCAACTGAACATTTTTTTGGTGGTGGTGGTAAGAAAATACATAACATAAAAATGGCCATCTTAACCATTTTTAAATGTACAGTTCAGTAACATTAAGCACATTCACAATGCTGTGCAACCATCCACACCATCCATCTCCAAAACCTTCCATTATCTCAAACTGAAACGCTTTATCCATTAAACAGTAACTCCTGTTCCTCCCACCCACTAATACCTGGCATCCACCATTCTACTTTCTGTTCCTTTGAATTTGACTACTTTGGGAACCTCATATAAATGGAATCATCAAATATTTGTCCTTTTGTGACTGACTTATTTCACTTAGTGTATTATATTCTAGATTTATCCATGTTACAGCATGTGTCATAATTTCCTCCCTTAATATGATATTCCACAGTACGTATATACCACATTTCATTGATCCATCTATTTACTGATGGACCCTTGGGATGCTTCCATCTTGTGTTTGTTGTGAATTATACTGCTGTGAAGATGAGTGTGCAAATATCTGCACAAAGTCTTTTTTGGGTGTATAATAAGCGGAATTCCTGAATTATATGATAATTCTGTGTTTGATTTTTTAGGAATTGCCATACACATTCTTACCAGCAACATTTATTCTTTCTTAATTCAGTCCGTAGACATACATGTTGAGTTGCTTCTGTGTACCAAGAATTAGACTAGATACCAGAGGCATAGTGGTAAAATTGAGGTTAGATCTGTTTCATTCATAATTGTATCCAAGCTGTCTTAAACAGTTTGTTGATCTAAAGAGCAAGAGATAAAACAAGTGCGCCCCTAAGGACCTACCTGATGAATAGTCCTTGAGGCTTTAGTCCTGGCTTGAAAGGAAAATAAGTATCCAGGTCACCTTCAATCTCTTGTGTCTACATACCTCATAAGCAAGATCTTTCAGTTCAGTTCAGTCGTTCAGTTGTGTCCAACTCTTTGCAACCCCATGAATTGCAGCACGCCAGGGCTCCCTGTCCATCACCAACTCCCGGAGTTCACTCAGACTCACGTCCCTCGAGTCCGTGATGCCATCCAGCCATCTCATCCCCTGTCGTCCCCTTCTCCTCCTGCCGCCAATCCCTCCCAGCATCAGAGTCTTTTCCAATGAGTCAACTCTTCACATGAGCTGGCCAAAGTACTGGAGTTTCAGCTTCAGCATCTGTCCTTCCAAAGAAATCCCAGGACTGATCTCCAGGATGGACTGGTTGGATCTCCTTGCAGTCCAAGGGACTCTCAAGAGTCTTCTCCAACACCACAGTTCAAAAGCATTAATTCTTCGGCGCTCAGCTTTCTTCACGGTCCAACTCTCACATCCATACATGACTACTGGAAAAACCATAGCCTTGACTAGAAGGACCTTTGTTGGCAAAGTAATATCTCTGCTTTTGAATATGCTATCTAGGTTGGTCATAACTTTCCTTCCAAGGAGTAAGGGTCTTTTAATTTCATGTCTGCAGTCACCATCTGCAGTGATTTTGGAGCCCCCCAAAATAACGTCTGACAGTGTTTCCACTGTTTCCCCATCTATTTCCCATGAAGTGATGGGACCAGATGCCATGATCTTCGTTTCCTGAATGTTGAGCTTTAAGCCAACTTCTTCACTCTCCTCTTTCACTTTCATCAAGAGGCTTTTTAGTTCCTCTTCACTTTCTGCCATAAGGGTGTTGTCATCTGCACATCTGAGGTTATTGATATTTCTCCTGGCAGTCTTGATTCCAGCTTGTGCTTCTTCCAGCCCAGTGTTTCTCATGAGCAAGATCTTTAATCAATATTAATGTTTTTCTCTTTTTTTCCCCTATGGCAGTGTTACCCCAATATTTTAAAACTCCTAAAAAAATTGAATACACTTATAATTATTTGCAATTTTTTTTATATTTGCTTTCCTCATCGCACTCCAAACTCTTCATTAGACAGAGTTTCCTGATACCATGTAACAGACACATAATATATATTGACCATATACAGACAAATAAAAATTCATATTTTCATTTAATATTTTTATATGAAAAATAAAGGTATGTTTTCTAAATGAAACATCTGTTGTGACCTATAATGTGCTTTATGTCCCCATTCTTTTTATTGCCTCAAAGTTGGTGGTATGTGCAGCTGCCCCTGCTTGTGTACTACTGTCTGGGTCTCCAACTCTAAAACACCTTTGCCCTTCCTCTGGCTCCCTGTATCCATTTTCTCCTTCTTTCTCTCTCTCTCTCTCTCTCTCTCTCTCTCTCTCTCACACACACACACACACACACACACAAATACATGTACATACTGTCCTACATTATGTAAGTTCAGGAGAAAAATAGTGACTGGAGGGGAAGATAATATGGGACTCTTTTCCTTCATCGTGGTCTAGAAGTAAAATCTCTTCACATCAGAAGAGTTACCAGTTATTTGAGGAAATAAGACCACAGTGGAAAAGCTGTGACACTGCTTTTACGTATCAGAAAGAGGTGCTTTGTTCTGCCCGCCTTCGTCTGCCTCCAGTTTGAGCCCCTCTGCAGACTATCAGTGTTCCTCCGTGAGCGCTACTTTGTGTGTGCTTAGTTGCTTGGTGGTGTCCGACCCTTTGCGACCCCATTGTACTGTAGTCCGCCAGCAATGCCTTAGTTATGCCTTTCTCCTAATTCTTCTGTCATCCATATAACTGGCCCCACAATTTGTATTTGACTTTCTGCTTGTTAAAGAGTGTTACTCTTGTCTTCCTATCTCCTTTAAGACAGAGACCATATTTTATATTGAGATATACTACACAGTGCAAAGAAAGTTGCTGTGTATTTTGCCCTCATTTAATCCTTGAGTTTCAGGATTCTACTCGCAGCAGTGAATTAAGAGCCTTTTGGTTGGTATGAGCTAATCTCACTCCCCTAGTATTGCTTTTCTCTTTATTCACTAAAACTGATTTTAAACAATTTCATCTAAATGTTTTAACTAAATCAAGTTGACATATATTTAATAGATAGTTTTGTTAATCTTTAAGGATTGCTTTCAAAATTTTAATTGAATGAGCTCTTTGTTGTAGTGCAAGTGAAGGTCCTTCTGCCTGAGCCATTTTACAATAGTTGGCCAAAGTTCAGTATATTCTGGACTTTTCTTGATTTTTTTTTTTCCCCTTTGGGGCAATATAAAATTCCGTGTATTCCAAATTACAGGTACTGTACTTCTCTCCATATTAGAGAATTTTATAAATAATTGGGTAGGTTTGTCTTCTTCAACTTCTTTATCCAGTACATTTCCTTATGTACTTCTCATAATTTATCTGATATTTAAATGAATATTTTTAATTCTTTAGGCATTTCTGAAGTATCTGAAATAGGAATCATGAAAATCTGACATGTATTTTGTATATCTCCTTAACAACTTCATTGTAAAGCTTCTAACATGAAATGGCTGGGATAAAACTAAAATTTAACCTGTATTGAAATAAAACAATAAAAATATCCTTAAAGAGTATTGAAATGGTCACATTTAATACATTTTGCTGTAAAGGTTATATGATACAGACATTTTATGAAATACTGATTTTTTTTTGTTTCTAACGAAGAGCAGTTTTGATAAATGAATGACTCAATAATTTGCAAAAGATTTTAGCATGCTAGGGAAGAGCTTTTCAAGATAGAAGAAAGAAGTGAGCATTCTCAAAAGGCATTACTAAATGTACCATGCTTCTACTCTAGATTGATATAGCTTACCCATAAAATTTGATTAAAATGACACCGAAAATGACAGAAATCAGCTGTCACATACTAAATTGTGACTCCAAGTTATTGGAAATAACTAAATTGATACCTACTTCAGAAATTGTTAAAATTCTAAAAATGCTGAAAACTTAAAATAACAAAAAAAAGATGTTTGAAAGAAATTAGTATAAACAAAAAATTCCCACATGAACTGCTGAAATTTTAAAAAATGATAAAATGTAATTTTCTGAATATAAATCTGTGATCCTTAAGGTTAAACATCCATTGATATTTTCTATTGTTCTTCAAGGAAAACATTTCTTATTATATACTATTAAGACAAAATGAAAATAATTAAATGTAACTTTGCAGATATTTTCAAAATTGCTAAAAACTGTGCTATCTATAAATGTATTTAGACTTCATAATACCTAATATAGATAGGCTTTTAATAAATCTAAGGAATCTAGAACCAGTTAGTTTGTAATTTGTGAATACATTTAGCTGACTTCTTGATTTCAGGACTTTTATGCAAATGAAATGCTCTTCAACAGGATTAATGTATTATAAACACTTCTTCATTTATTGAAAACATCAAACTCAACAATGTGCAATGCTTTGTGCATTTGTTTCTGACCTTTAATTTGCAAATGAGCCACCTGGGAATCTTGTTAAATATAGATTCTGATTCAGTAGGTTTGATGTGGGGCCTGAGATTCTGCATTTCTAAGGCTCCCAGAGGATGCTAACACTACTTGTATGGAGTTGACACTCAAAGTAACAAGGTTGTAAAGAATAGAAAATATCTAGAACAAAGTTAACAATGAATGTGCTAATATTTCTGTTTTCACTGGCTTTAATTCTTTGATTTGCTAATTTACTTTTAATGCCAGGGATATTTTATATCAACTTAATTAAATTTTATGTAAGCATATGTTAACATTAATAATTTTGTTTTTAAAATAACTCTTTTGAACGATAATGGTTAAATATTTATAATCACATTACCTTTTTAGTTGGAGAGTTGATGTAAGATTGGTGGGCTGTAGTTGCCTGTGATCCTCATTTAGCAATGTCACGTTAGGCAAGTTACTCAACTCCCTGAGCCTATTTCAAATATTTACTTGTAGAAATCAGAGTTTATTCTTTCACCACTAGTGAAACCAAACAGGGTGATTTGGAGCATTAGAATTTGAAGCATCATGCAGTAATTTGAGGATTATCAACAGAGGAATGCTAACTAATAGTAGAGGAAAATGTACCTGTTTTGTTTGATTGATTGTGTTCTTTTTTGTAAGTTTTAAGTTTTTAATTGGTTCTGAAGTTACTATTTTTTGAAAGTATGGCCTTTTTTTCTAATAAATCTGTAAGATATTTTTGCACATAAATTTTGTGCAAAATCTTTGCACATGAAATTTACTCTTCACACTGGCATTACCTATTCACCATCTTTACAGTGAACTAATAAGCATTTAATTGTCTTGAGTCAGTGACCTGTGGTGTCCGTAAGCTAAATACCAGTTTCAAGATACTTAATTTACTTGATTTAAAGCAACTCAGTGATAGTTTTTGAAGATTTATTGTAAATGGTTGGTGTTGAGTGTTTGTCTTTAAGCAAATAGTAAATGAAACATTGTCTCCTATTTTCAGAATCAAGTCACTTGGAACAGCAACTTGAAGAAGCTAATTCTGTGAGGCGAGAATTAGATGATGCTTTTAGACAAATCAAGGCCTATGAAAAACAAATCAAGACATTACAACAAGAAAGGGAAGAATTAAATAAGGTAAAAATAAATAGACATACTGTTAACGTCTTTTCTGAATTCTTAATCTTGTTTACTTTGTATACCGAAAGCATTCATAATGAATTACAATAATTATATTTTATCTGTAAAATGTTGGTTTAAAAACTTAAATATTTTGGTGTATGACATTTTGTGAATGGCAATTGCGAAGAAACCTTTATATTCCTGAGGCTTCAAAGTGCAGAATCTATTGTTCTTTTGGAAAGTTAGTAATCAAAGGACTTGATTAAAAGTAAATGTTACTGAAAAAGAAATATCATGAGGAAATGAGAGAATAGTAAAAATCAATTTAGTATCTATGGAAAAATGAAAAATATAGGTATATTTTCACTGTGACTTGCTTATGAACATTCCTAAAAGATTGTGACAGAAGATTTCTTTAATTCTTTAATCATTTTTTTAGGTGTCAGTTTATCTTTCAAAGCATGGATGAATAAGCTAAAGTTATTTTTGTAAGAACTTTGTGAACATATAAGTATTACTATAAACATCTACAAAATTTATTAATAGCTAGGACACTGTAACACAATCCAATAGAGTATATAATATTTGAACACTAGAGAAATATACTTAAATGACACACTCTGTGTATTTTGCCTTTCATTAACAAATTTTAAAATGTTGAAACTAATACAAGCCAACACAAAAAAGAAATGAGTGGCTTATGACATAGTATAAATTGTATTCAACTATGTTGTATATAATTCACTGATAATATAGAGGAAGTACTTCTGGGGAAGACATAAGTCTTGCTGCCCATAAAGAAATGGAGATAATTAAAAATAAAACAAATAACCTTTTGCTGATGAAGCTAGTCAAAAAGATTAACAGAGAAAGCTATGAAGGTCAAAGTGAATTATATTAGTATATTTTTATGTTTTTCTTGAATCACTTTCAAACAGTGTCTGGTACAAATTCACATATTTTTATGGTCAATTTAATAATAATTGTAATTTATAGCAGAGGCCCTGTTTGTTTTAATAATATTATTTTATTAGTGGTTATTATTATGTGTTTAAAGGTAGGATTACTCCGCCAAACTTAGTTAACATAATAAGGATGAGCATCTGATATCTAGATTTATGGTTACTTTGTCAATTTTTAATAAGTTTTGATATTAAAAATCCTTTAATATATTCTGAGAAGAGGGTAGTGCTAAAATGAAATACGTATTGATAAAGAATTTTAAATGAGTTGTCTGATACCCTGCAGGCAGCAGATATTCTTAAGATTTTTTTCATTTGAGGCATATACAAAATAAATGTAACATTATATATGTAAATATACATAAATATACATATATATAAAGTTATAATGTTATATAACATTATATAAGTTTTGATATAAATAATAGATGAACCTAACATCTAACTTAAGAAATAGACCATCACCTATTTTATGGCATAGCCCTGGTTAGTCATTTCCTTCCTTTTCTCTCTACTTCCCTGGCAGTGTTTTGAATTTTAAGTTAATCATTCTATTAGTTAAAAAATTTTTATCACATATTAGTGTATCTCAAAACAGTATATTAGTGTTGCTTGTTTTTAAGCTTATAAAATAGTATAACTCATCAATATAACTGTTGATCATTTACTTAGTTGCTATATACACCATTATTTCAAAACCTACAATTTACTTGCCTAATTTTTTGTTTGCAGACATTTAGGTTGCTTATAATTGATAACTACTATAAATGATGCTGCTGTGAACATTCTTGAACATATATCCAAATACACACACAGACACACACACAAACACAAATAGAATAATTGGGTCATAGGCAATCTGAATATTCTATTTTTTATGATAATGTCAAATCATTTCCACTGGTTGTACCAATTTATACTCCCACCAGTAGTGCATAAGAATTTTTATATTCAGCATTGCCTCATATTATTAGAAATGTTATTTTTGAAAAACCTAATCTAAATTGACATTTTAGGTCTAAAATGATATTTTAGTATGTCCTTAATTTGCATTCTTTAATTACTAACAAGGTCAAATAACTCCACACATATCCTTTTATCATTTATATTTCTTATTTTGTGAAATACTTTTTAATATCCTTCATACATTTTTCTGTTGGGTTGTTTGTCTTTTCCTTATTGGTCTGTAAGAATTCTTGAAATTCTCTGGCATGCTAATCTTTTGTCGATTATATATGTTACAGATGTCTCCCAGCTAGTGGCTTGTCTTTGCATTTTCTTTATAGGATCCTTTGAATAGCAAAAAGTTTTTAGTCTTAAAGTAGCCAAATTCATCAATCTTTATTTTTATGATTATTGCATTTGCTGGCTTATGTAAGAAGTCTGAGGTAAAAAACAATTCTCCTAAATTTTTATCTTGACCTTTTATAAGTTTGGTCTTCATATTTGAGTTTTTAATGCATCAGCAATTTATTTTTGTGTATCATATGAGGTAAGGATCCAATTTCACTTTTTCTCATATAGCTAGCCAGCTGTTCGTTTGTTAAATAGGCCCTCCTTCCCTCAGTGATGTGCAGTATCACCTCTCTCGTATATTAAATTTCCATTCATTCAACTCTCTAGTCCTTGAAGACTGTGATGGGATTTTGTTTAAAATTGCATTAAATCTATATAGAGCAATTTCAGGAGAATTGACATCATTATAATATTGAGTCTTTAAGTTCTTATCCATTATTTATTAATATCACTCTAAATGCTCACAGGATTTCAAGAGCAAGGAAAGATTATTACCATTTGCATTCAGAAAGAAAACTCAAGGAGAAGTAGTCCCAAAAAACTGAATGAGGGTGTTTATACAGAGGATAGAGGCAGATGCTTCCTGCTTGCCCTCTATCTCTACCCACCTTTCTGAGGGTCTCCTTGGAAACCTAAAGAGAAGAATCTAGGACCCTTTGAAATATAAATGAGTCACTCCAGTGAAAAGATAAGTCCGACTCTCCAGCTCTAAAAAGAGGGTGTCTCCTTGGTTCTAGCTCTTATCTCTCTCTCAGCCCCTCCTTGAAGTGTAAACACCTCAGCCCAGGAGTTAAATCTCTTTGCAGTTTTCTTACTGTCTAAGTTAGTCATAAAGACTTGTTCATGTCCTAAGTTTCAGTAAAATTTGCTTAGAAAGGCCTAACTGTACAAAAACATAAAATTATTTTATCCACAAACGTTGTATATCTGTGTATCTTTAAAGTATTTTAAAATGTTTCACCATAAAATTCTATGCAGGTCTTGTTTGCCTCTCCTTAAATTTATTATCCTAAGTTTTCATATATTAAATTGTGAAAAGAAAGTGTTAGTTGCTCCGTCATGTCCAACTCTTTGCAACCCCATGGACTGCACTCCGTCAAGCTCCTCTGTCCATGGGATTTTCCAGGCAAGAATGCTGGATTGGGTTGCCATGCCCTTCTCCAGGAATCTTCCTGACGCAGGGATCAAACCTGGGTCTCCTGCATTACAGGCAGAGTCTTCACCATCTGAGCCACCATTGAAGTCCCCAGTAAATTGTACATTTAAAATTTTACTTTCTTACTGATTCTGTCCTAGCAACATTCCTAAACTCTTATTGTAGTAATTTATTTGAGATTCTTTAAAGTGTTATAAAATAATGACAATTTTGTTCATTTGTTTACTGTTTTTTCTTTCCTTGTCTTACTGTATAAGCTAGGACCTCAAATATGACATTCAGTAGAGGTGATGATAGCAGCCATCCCTGCCTTATTCCTGATTTCACAAAAATACCTTTACTATTTTATCATTAATAATAATGTTTTCTCTAAGTTTTTGGTGAAAGTTATCTTCTTATTTTGCTAATCATTTTCATCAAAATGGGTATTGAATTTATTAAATGTTCTCTTTTTGCACAGTACTGGAACAGATTTCTAGGAATTTGTTAATACCCATTGATGGAATTATATAATTGTTCTCCTTTAATCAATTGGTTTTCTGACTTATGTTTATAGACTTTTTCTAATGTTGAAACATTTTTGCTTTTCTGGGTTAAAACTATATTACCCATATATTGTCTGCTAAATATTAATATGATAATACAGGTAGCAGTTATGTTGTATCTGTTTTAATAGCACTGTATTAAGTGCTTTATATATATATTAGATCATTTAATCTTTTACAGAACCCAGGTATTAGTAGTAGTAGCAGCAGCAGTAGTTATAGTATTTATGTAAATGGTGAGATCCCACACAAACAAGCTAAGTACATTTGTTCAAGATCATAGAGATAGAAAGTGGGGAAACTGGAATTTCAACACAGGGAGTTGAGTTCCAGAGTTCATGTTTATCCACTTTATATATCACTGAACTTATTTGCTAATGTCATTTTTTTAAGGATTTTTAAATTTGTTTTCTTTAATAAGAAAACAAATCATATTTTTAAAAAATTTATATATAAAGATTATACTGGTCTCATAGAATTCACTGAGTAGCACTGCCTCTTTTTCTGTTCTCTAGAAAAATTTGTATAAGAGAAACATTTTGTTCCTTGAAACACTGGGAATCATCTGTAAAACCATCTGAGCCTGGAGATTTCTTTCACGCTGGAGGGGGGATGAGGAAATTTTGTTAGCTATTGGTTTGGTTACTTTAATTGTTATAGAACTATTCAAGCATTCTATTTCTTCTTGAAACAGTTTTGATAAATATAGTTTTGTAGGAATTTGTTCATTTCACAAGTTGAAAAGTTTATTGGCATAAAATGTTTCATTGCATCCTTTTACCTTTTTTTATTTCTTCTAGATTTGTGATTATAACCTCTCTTACTTTTTTCACTTCTAAATGCTCTATAAAATTGTTTTATAAACAACTTCAATAGTCTTTTTGCCTGATCATTTTAGTCTTTTGTCATTCTCCTGTTTTTATAATTTCCTTTCATTTCTTCATTTTATATATAGCAATATATTAGTATCTGATAATTCTAATATCCAAATATATTGGGGTTTATTTTTATTGTTTGTAATGTTTGCTTATAGTTGTTTGCCCTTTGGGTGTTTGGGTAATCTATGGTTGTGAGCTCATATTTGTATGCTCTTAAAAAAAAATACCCTAGATTTCATTGAGACACTTTTCCTCAAAGAAGATTTGCTTTTCTTTTTGTTGGGAGGCAAGTGATTCTACTGACCCAAGTCTATTTTAGCCCCTTCTAAGTTTCTCAGTTTAATTAGAGAGTTTAGCTTTTCTCTTTGCTGCTGGCCCAAGAGTTAGTCCCCCACATCAAATATAACCCTTGTTTTTATCATTTGTAATCATTTGATATAATTTTTTAAACCTTACAGATAGCCATTACATTTCACAAAATCTTTATTTTGACCATTGTATCTTTTATTTCTGTACCATTTTATTTATTTATTGAAACTAAGGTAAATCAGGTTAAATCTTTGCAGTTAGAATGTTAGCATAAGAAATTGAGAATACGAACAGAGCACCATGCTACTAGTATCTGTTCAAAAGTAATTCATTTCTTTTAATTTTATTCCAAGGTGAATAATTTTGGCTCTTCATGGCTTCATGATAGCTAATTTGATGGCCAAATTTGGTCCCTAGGTTGCAGAATTGGTAACTTATATTCTTTTTACAAAACTGTAGGAACTAGTCCAGGCTAGTGAGCGATTAAAAAACCAATCCAAAGAGCTGAAAGACGCACACTGTCAGAGGAAACTGGCCATGCAGGAATTCATGGAGATCAATGAGCGGCTAACAGAATTGCACACCCAAAAACAGAAACTTGCTCGCCATGTCCGAGATAAGGAAGAAGAGGTGGACCTGGTGATGCAAAAAGTTGAAAGCTTAAGGCAAGAACTGCGCAGAACAGAAAGAGCCAAAAAAGAGGTTAGTAGTCAGGCAAATTTTGTAGTGGCCATGGGGTAGTGATTAAAGCTGCTTTTTCAGACTAGTGAAATAATATATATTTCATTTAATTTTTGAAAAAAGTGTTTTTTTTAGTTTGGTAATGTTATTTAACATGAATTTCAACATTTGAGTTATCTCCGTATTACAAGGTAAATTCTCGTGGGGAAAACATTTTATTAGAGAAACAATTATAATCATGAAATTGGCTTTTTTCATTTTCCTTTAAAAGCTGGAAGTTCGTACAGAAGCTGTGGCTGCTGAAGCATCTAAAGACAGGAAATTGCGTGAACAGAGTGAGCACTATTCTAAGCAACTGGAGAATGAACTAGAGGGACTGAAGGTAACTTTTGATTTCATATTTATCAAGTTGAATTAAATTTCTCCCCTTTATGCTTAACAGGATTACTAGTCGTGTGTTCCTTTTGGTATGGAGTAAAAACTAGTTATCCTTCAAACATAGTATTCTTAATTCTCATCAGTAGGAAGCTGGTGTAGATTTCATAATCATGCTGCAAGGAAAGGGAAGACTGTGTTTAATGGAGAAATCTGTTAGGAAGGAGTTAAAATTTATGAAGGTCTGCATACTTGGATGAGATACATTCGTAATCTCATGGGAGGCATGGTTAGATGTCTTAGACCCTCTGTCCTGTCTACACATGGACATCACCAAATGGTCAATACCAAAATCAGATTGATTATATTGTTTGCAGCCAAAGATAGAGAAGCTCTATACAGTCAGCAAAAACAAGACCGGGAGCTGACTGAGGCTCAGATCATGAACTCCTTATTGCCAGATACAGACTTAAATTGAAGAAAGTAGGGTAAACCACTAGACCATTCAGGCATGACCTAAATCAAATACCTTAAGAGTGTACAGTGGAAGTGACAAATAGATTCAAGGGATTAAAGCTGATACACAGAGTGCCTGAAGAACTATGGACAGAGGTTCGTGACATACAGGAGGCAGTAATCAAGACCATCCCCAAGAAAAAGAAATGTAAAAAGGCAAAATGGTTGTCTGATGAGGCCTTACAAATAGCTGAGAAAAGAAGAGAAGCTAAAGGCAAAGGAGAAAAGGAAAGATATACCCAACTGAATGTAGAGTTCCAAGAACAGCAAGGAGAGATAAGAAAGCCTTCCTTAGTAATCAATGCAAAGAAATAGAGGAAAACAATAGAATGAGAAAGACTAGAGATCTCTTCAAGAAAATTAGAGATATCAAGGGAACATTTCATGCAAAGATGAGCACAACAAAGGACAGAAACAGTATGGACCTAACAGAAGCAGAAGATGTTAGGAGGTGGCAAGAATACACAGAAGAATGATACAAAAAAGCATCTTCACGACCCAGATAACCGTGATGGTGTGATCATTTACCTAGAGCCAGACATCCTGAAATGTGAAGTCACGTGGGCCTTAGGAAGCATCACTACAAACAAAAATAGTGAAGGTGATGGAATTCCAGTTGAGCTATTGCAAATCCTAAAAGATGATGCTGTGAAAGTGCTTCACTCAATATGCCAGCAAATTTGGAAAACTCAGCAGTAGCCACAGGAGTGGAAAAGGTCAGTTTTCATTCCAATCCCAAAGAAAGGCCATGCCAAGGAATGTTCAAACTACTACACAATTGCACTCATCTCACACACTAGCAAAATAATGCTCAAAATTCTCCAAGCCAGGCTTTAACCGTATGTGAACCATGAACTTCCAGACGGTCAAGCTGGATTTAGAAAAGGCAGAGGAACCAGAGATCAAATTGCTGACATGCGCTGGATCATCAGAAAAGCATGAGAGTTCCAGAAAAACATCTATTTTTGCTTTACTGACGACACCAAAGGCTTTGACTGTGTAGATCACAACAAACTGTGAAAAATTCTTAAAGAGATGGTGATCCCAGACCACCTGATCTGCCTCCTGAGAAATCTGTATGCAGGTCAACAAGCAACAGTTAGAACTGGACATGGAACAGCAGAATGGTTCCAGATAGGGAAAGGGGTACGTCAAGGCTGTATATTGTCACCTGCTTATTTAACTTATATGCAGAGTACATCATGAGAAATTCAGATCTGTATGAAGCATAAGCTGGAATCAAGATTGACAGGAGAAATATCAGATATGCAGATGACACCACCCTTACGGCATTTTCACCATATGAAAGTGGTGAAATTTCACACTTATGAAAGTAAAGAAGAACTAAAGAACCTCTTGATGAAAGTGAAAGAGGACAGTGAAGAACTTGGCTTAAAGCCCAACATTCAGAAAACTAAGATGGCGTGCGGTCCCATCGCTTCTTGGCAAATATATGGGGAACCAATGAAAACAGTGAGAGACTTTGTTTTTGTGCTCCAAAATCACTGCAGATGGTGACTGCAGCCATGAAATTAAAAGATGCTTGCCCCTTGGAGGACAAGCTGTGACCAACCTAGATAGCGTATTAAAAAGCAGAGACATTACTTTATCAACAAAGGTCCGTCTAGTCAAAGCTATGGTTTTTCCAGTGGTCATGAATGGATGTGAGAGTTGGACTGTAAAGAAAGCTAGCACAGAAGAATTGATGCTTTTGAACACTGTGGTGTTGGAGAAGACTCTTGAGAGTCCCTTGGACAGCAAGGAAATCCAACCAGTCCCCCTTAAAGGAAATCAGTCCTGAATATTCATTGGAAGGACTGATGTTGAAGCTGAAACTCTAATACTTTGGCCACCTGATGTGAAGAACTGACTCCTTGGGAAAGACCCTGATGCTGGGAAAGGTTGAAGGTGGGAAGAGAAGGGGATGACAGAGGATGAGATGGTTGGATGGCATCCCAAATTGATGGACATGAGTTTGAGTAGGCTCTGGGAGTTGGTGATGGACAGGAAAGCCTGGCATGCTGCAGCCCATGGGGTCGCAAACAGTCAGACACAATTGAGCAACTCAACTGAACTGAAACATCTCAACAGAAGTGCTTAGGAAGGGAAATCCTTGTGCCAGTTCTAGAGCTGGACTATCTGGTTTTAAAGCCTGGCCTCATCAGTTACTTGCTGTTTAATGCTGGACAAAACATTTAGTCTCTTTGGACTTTAATTTTCTCATTTGTAAAACCCTATATCATTGGTTTTACACAAGGAGTATATATGTATGTATGTAAGCTTCTACATTGCATGTGCTCAGTTACTAATAGCTATAATAATGTTATGTATGTCAAAGTGAGAGAATTAGTATCAAATGGATATCATATTTCTATAACGCTAAATTATAATCTGAATATGATATCTGCCTTTTCCTGACTCTGACCTTTGCATATCCCATTTCTTCAGCATTGTCTGCCAGCCACCACCTCCACATACTCCTTACATGCCTAGTCTAGTATCTTACATGCCTAGTCTAGTATCTTATTCATTCAACAAATAAAAGAATTAAGTTGAATGTCATCTGAGGAAGTTTAAGTATTCCGTATTCTGTGGTGCTTTAGAATTTTGTTAATAAATTTACAATAGCTCTTATTATAATTACTTATTCACAAAATGTCTCCCCATCTAAACTATGACTTAGTTTATTGAAAGCATAGGCTGGTATATTATTATCCTGGCACAGGACCAAATTTTTAATACTTGTTTAATAAGTGTGTTAAATCAGTGAGTGAATGATGTGGTAGAATTGGCTAGAACTTGCTTTTTCTCTGAAAACTGAATAATAGTGATTGCAAATAAGTTTTCTCTGCTTTAAATACAAGTATGAACTAGATTTTTTTTTCTTGCTTTGGGGATTGGTTTCTCTTGTTTTGTTTTGATTAATTGTGATTCCCTGGTCTTGTTTAGCTTTCTAAATTAGAAATATTTCTTCCGTAAAAGTCTAGACTTCTAGAACAGAATTAGTGTATTTGAAGTCATTGCATTACCATCTCAAATAACTTTCAGTCAGGGATGGCTTTGTTTCCAGCACTATTTTAGATGCTTTTGTTAAAAACCAGGATCAGAAGGTGCAAACCAGAAGAAATCTTAGAGATTATTTGCATTTGAGAAAAGTGAAACTCAGAAGAGTTTAGGATTTACAGTCTTAAATGACAGAGTACAATTTAAACCCAGGTTTTCTAATTCTCAGTACCATTCTATCTGCTTGTTTCCTTTTTTTTCCTCCTTTACTAGTCACTGCTGCATTGAAGACTTCCAATCACATATACTAACCTACTGATCAAGCACTCATAATCTCTTGTATCTTTTAAAAATTTGTGGTAATAATAAAACTACCCAATAAATTATTTAACACGTTCGAAATACTTAGCCCATGGCCTGGCACAAAGTAAAGGCTCGGTAATTGTTAGCTATGATTATTATCATAATTTTAGGATATTATTATTATATTTTAGGATTATTATCATTTCTTTAAGATATTTCTTTAAGATAATCTAAAAGTGGGAATGTCTTGATTTAAAGGTATATACATGTAAATTTTGAAACTTACTTTGGCCCGTTTAAAAGGTTATACGAATCTTTACTGCATTGAGAATACTTTTCAATAGAATTGAAGAGAGAGAAAGTTCTTGAGTAAATGTTAGAAACTGTAGCACCCCACTTCCAAAAATGGACAGAAGATAAATAAGGATACAGATGTCTAACAACACATATATTGAACCCTCCTCCCAACAACAGCAGAATACATATTCTTCTCGAGTACGATTGACACATTGTCCAGGATAGATCAGATATTAGGCCACAAAATAAATCTCAATAAATGTAGAATGACTGAAATCACACAAAGTATCTACTCCAATTTCACCATAGAATGAAGCTAGAAATCAGTATCATAAGGAAAACTGGATGTTAAAATATGTGCCAATTAAGCAAGGCACTCTTAACCAACCCCTGGGTCAAGTGAAGAAATCACAAGGAAAATTAGAAAATGCTAATCAAATGAAAATACCACGTAGGATGCAGCAGAGGCAGTGCTCAGAGGCAAATGTGTAGCTATAAATGCTTCTATTAAAAAGTAAGAATCTCAAATCAGTAACCTAACTTTATATCTTACAGAACTAGAAAAAGAAGAGCAAAGGAAACAAAGCTAGCAGCAGGAAGGAAATAAAGATTAGAGCAGAGTTCAATAAAATGAGAAGAGGACAATAATAAAGAGAATGAAACCAAAGTTGATTCTTTGAAAGATCAGCAAAATTGACAAACCTTTAACTAGACTTGACAGAGAGAGGGAGGAATGGAGGAAGCAAGTAACTAACATCAGAAGTGAAAGTGGATGTTGCTACCTGTCATCAAAAAGCAGAAGGATTATAAGAGAATAAACAACTCTGTGCCAACAAAGTAATCTAGATGAAATGGATAGATTGAGAAGCATGCAGATTATCTAAATGCAAGATAAAATATAAAGTTGCAACAGACTTATAACAGGCAAAGAGAATGAACCAGCTCAGGACCAGATAAGTTCACTAGTGAACTGAACCAAACTTTTAAGGAAGAATTAATACCAATTCCTCTTAAACTCTTCCACAAAATATAAGAATAAGGAACACTTCCTAATTCATTCCCTAAGGCCAACACTGCTGTAATCCCAAAACCACATGAATAATGTAAGAAGAAAATTACAGACCAGTATTCCTAATGAATATAGATACATGAATTCTCAACAAGATACCAATAGACCAAATCCAAAGTTGTATTAAAAAGCTTATAAACCATGGCAAAGTGGGGTTTATCCCAGGAATGCAAGAGTGGTTAAATGTAAGAAAATAAATCAATATAATAAATCACATTAAAAGAAACAAAAGTGAGCAGGGGGAACACATGGTCATCTTAATTTCACAAAATGCAACACTCTTTCCTGATAAAAACTCTCAGAAAAGTAAGAATAGAATGGAATGTACTTAACATGAGAAAAGGCATTTATGGAAAACCCACAGCTAACATCATACTCAATGATGAATGATTAAAAAAAATTTTCCCTTAGATTAGGAATGAGACGAGGATGCCCATTTTCACCATTGCAATTTAACATTATGCTAGTGGTTCTAGCCAGAGGAATTAGACAAGAAAAAGAAATAGAAGTCATCCAACCTGGGAATGAAGAGGTAGAACTATTTGCAGATCATAGGATCCCATATTTTAAAACTTTAGAGAATACTGCCAATTTCCATTCTAGTGTGTAAGAACTTTGGAAATCACCACTTTGTTCTAATACTAAGTAAAAGGCTGAACAAGTTGAAAAATCAACAGTTCTTAGACTTGAAAGAAGAGTTCAGTTCAGTTCAATTCAGTTCAGTCCCTCAGTCGTGTCCGACTCTTTGCGACCCCATGAATCGCAGCACGCCAGGCCTCCCTGTCTATCACCAACTGCCGGAGTTCACTCAAACTCATGTCCATCGAGTCCGTGATGCCATCCAGCCATCTTATCCTCTGTCATCCCCTTCTCCTGCCCCCAATCCCTCCCAGCATCAGAGTCTTTTCCAATGAGTCAACTCTTCACATGAGGTGGCCAAAGTACTGGAGTTTCAGCTTCAGCATCAGTCCTTCTAAAGAACACCCAGGACTGATCTCCTTTAGAATGGACTGGTTGGATCTCCTTGCTGTCCAAGGGACTCTCAAGAGTCTTTTCCAACACCACAGTTCAAAAGGATCAATTCATCAGCACTCAGCTTTCTTCACAGTCCAACTCTCACATCCATACATGACCACTGGAAAACCATAGCCTTGACTAGACAGACCTTTGTTGGCAAAGTAATGTCTCTGCTTTTCAATATGTTATCTAGGTTGGTCATAACTTATCTTCCAAGGAGTAAGCGTTGTTTAATTTCATGGCTGCAGTCACCATCTGCAGTGATTTTGGAGCCCCCCAAAATAAATTCTGACACTGTGTAAGAAAAGTAGTATCACAGAATGAACTCCTACCCTGTAAGTTGGAGAGAGTGACATGCAGATCAGAAAAATCACAACTTAGGAGAGCAGGAACCCTTGTAGGAAAGCAGTGCAGTGCAGGGAAGCATGAACTGTACTTGAAAAATTGCTCGTGGCTCAGCGCAGACAAGTCTGAGATACAAAAACTCCAGGGGACCCTCATCACTGGGGAGCCCTCACGGTTTCATCAGCTTTACATCCTAGAGCTCTGCCAGGTTTTTACAGTGAGTGTCAGAGGAAAATACCCCTTGTACTAACAATAGGGATAGCAGTTGTCAAATGTACCAGAGCAGTCTGTCCTTGTTAACAGTGTGTCTTCAACTAGAACCTAACTTGCTGAGGTTTTATCAGACCTAACTAACTTGAGAGAAGGGAAATAACCCAGCCCAGCCCACTGTAGTCACCCTGTCCAAACAGGTAAATGGGGGAGAGTAGCTGACAAGGTTGTCTTAAGTTCACAGGCCAGAAGCCCAGGCTCAATAACATACTGATATCTAATCTTAGAGTTCCAGAACACTTCTCCTCTCCACACAACTTCCACCACATTACTAAGAGCCTATTTACAGCAGTTCCTTTTACTCAGTACAGCATGGTGACCTAACAATGAAAAATTACACTGAAAGCCAAAAAACAGTTACAATAGAGCAAACATCAGAACCAGACTCAGGGTTGTTGAAATGGTCAGACCAGGAATTGAAAACAGCCCTGATGGATAAGATAAAAGACTTTAATGAAACTATGATAACGTTAATCAAAAGAAAGTGGGAGTAGCTATATTAATTTCAAACAGGGTGATATTCGGAGAGGGGAAAGTTTTTAGAAGTAAAGAAAGGCATTGTTTGTCACCAAGAAGACCTGGCATACTTAACGTGTATGTGTGTAACAATATAGCATCAAAATGCATGCGGTAAAAACTGACAGAAGTGCAGAACTTTAAAAAGAGATAAATTCACTGTCATACTTGGGAACTTTAGCACCCCTCTATCAGAAATCGACAGATCCAGAAGGTATAAAATCAGTAAGTACACAGCTGAATTCAACATCATCATCAATCATATGGGTATAAGGACATCTATGGGGCTTCCCACCAGTCCATTCTGAAGGAGATCAGCCCTGGGTGTTCTTTGGAGGGAATGATGCTAAAGCTGAAACTCCAATACTTTGGCCACCTCATGCGAAGAGTTGACTCATTGGAAAAGACTCTGATGCTGGGAGGGATTGGGGACAGGAGGAGAAGGGGATGACAGAGGATGAGATGGCTGGATGGCATCACCAACTCGATGGACATGAGTTTGAATGAACTCCGGGAGTTGGTGATGGACAGGGAGGCCTGGCGTGCTGCTATTCATAGGGTTGCAAAGAGTCGGACACGACTGAGCGACTGAACTGAACTGAACTGAACTGAACTGATGGGGCTTCCCTGGTGGCTCAGAAGGTAAAGCGTCTGCCTGCAACGCAGGAGACCTGGGTTCGATCCCTGGGTTTGAAAGTTCCCCTGGAGGAAGAACACACTCCAGTACTCTTGCCTGGAGAATCCCATGGACAGAGGAGCCTGGTGGGCTACAGTCCACAGGATGGCAAAGAGTTGGACACGACTGAGCAACTTCACTTTTATAGATCAACAACAGCAGAATACACATTCTTCTCAAGCTTACATGGGATATCCACCAAGATAGACCACATTCTAAGCCATACCATAACAAATCCTTAACATATTTTAAAAGAATAGGAATCATACATTGTCTGCTCTCAGACCACAGTGGAATCAGACTAGATGTTAATAATGAAAAGATAGCTGGAAAATTCCAAAATACTTGGGAGTAAGGCACCACCCTTATAAATAAAACGAGTCAAAGAAAATATCTCATGAGAAACTTAAAAATTTTTATTTTGAACTGAATGAAAATGAAAGCACAACTTATCAAACTTTGGCAGATGTAGTACAAGCAGTACTTAGAGGGAAATTTGTAGCATTGAATGCATATATTAGAAAAGAAAGATCTAAGATTAATCATCTTAGCTTCTACCTTAGGATACTAAAAGGGGGGGGTCCCTTTATCTATATTTGAGAGAAATCATAATAAGTTTTCTAGCATGAAGTATTCTTACATTCTGGGAATAAGTTGCTCATATAATAGTTGAATTTCAGTACAGCAGTAGGTTACAAATGTTAATGTTTTGTTTAAAATTTTTTATGTTAAATTTGCATTGAGATGAGTCTGATTATATTATTATTATGGTTTTTGACCAGATTTTGTTTCAGAAATTTGAAAACCTTAGATCAATTTAATAATTCCACTGGAAACTTGAAAAGAAGGGGAATTACCTATCAGTATAACTTACATCATTTTGTATACTTATAATTACCTTAAATTTTTTTTCTTTTCTGTGGTAAATTTTTTGCAAAGAATATGTTTAGTCAATGTTTTGCCTGCTGTGCTTTCTGCTATATTTTTAAACTTTGGTTGTAAAATAAAACACATAGAAAGATAAAAAGAAAAGAGAGAGAGAACACTAATACCAGAAATGAAAGACAGGACATCACTCTGTAGCTCATGTACATTAAAATGCTAATAAAGAAATACTATGGGCAATTAATTATTTGCCTACAAATTTGATAACCTAGCAGAAATGGACCAACTCCTTGAAAGACACAGCTGCCATAACTAGACTAAGAAGAAGTAAATAATATGAAAAGGCTCTGCTTGTTAAAGAAATTGAGTCAATAATTAATAACCTTCAAGAGCAGAAAGCATCAGGCCCAGATGTGTTCACTGGTGAATTATACGAGACATTTTAGGAAGAAATCACACCAATTCTCTACAATCACTTTCAGAAGATAGAACTAGAGGAAATACCTCCTAACTCATTCTATGATACCAGAATTACACTAATACCAAAACCAGACAAAGTACAAGAAAAGAAAGCCACAGACTAACATGCGTCATAGACATAGATGGAGAAGTCCTCAACAAAATATTAGCAAATTGAATCCAACAATATATAAAAATAATTATACACCACAACCAAATGGGCTCTTATCCCATATATATATGCAAGGCTGCTTCAACCTTTAAAAGTCAGTTAATGTAATGCATCATTGATTTGATAAAAAATCACATGACTATATCAGAAGCTACAGAAAAAACATCTGACAAACTCTGGTACCCATTCATGATAAAAACTCAGTAAACTAGGGATGGGGGGACTACTCAACTTGACAAATTATCTATCAAAAAACCTACAGATAACATGATATTTAATGAAGCTTGAAAATTTTCACTAAGATCAAGAAGAAAACAAAGATTTTTCCTCTCACGACTCCTTTTCAACGTCATACTGTATGTCCTAGCTAGTGCAGTAAGACAAGAAAATAAAATAAAAAAGGTATCCAGATCGGGAAGGATGACATAAAACTATCTTGGTTAGCAGATGATATGATTGTCTATGTAGAGAATCAAAGAAATTAACAAAAATATCCTGGAACTAATAAGGCATTTATAGCAAGGTTGCAGGTACAAGATTAATATGCAAAGGTTGGTCACTTCTTTATATACTAACCATGAATAATGGAATTTGAAATTTAAAACTGAATTCTATTAATATTAGCACCTACAAAAATGAAATACTGAAATATAAGTATAACAAAATATGCTTAAGATCTGTATGGGGAAAACTAAAAAGCTCTAATGAAATAAATCAAAGAAGAACTACATAAATGAAGAGATATTCCATTTTCATGGACAGGAAGACTCAGTATTATCAAGATGTCAGTTCTTCCTGCTTTCAATTATAGATTTATTGCAATGTAAGTCAAAATTTCAGCAAGTTCTTTTGTGGATATCAACCAATTAAGCCTGAAGCTTCAATGGAGAGGCAAAGACCCCAAATAGCCAACACAATAGTGAAGGAAAAGAGCACAGTTGAAATATTGACTTCAAGATTTATATCAGGCTGCAGTAATCAAGACAGTATGGTATTGACAAGAAAATATATAGGTACAGCATCTATGAAAAGTTCAGTCGCTCAGTTGTGTCTGACTCTTTGTGACCCCATGAAATGCAGCACGCCAGGCCACCCTGTTCATCACCAACTGCTGGAGTCTACCCAAACCCATGTCCATTGAGTTGGTGATGCCATCCAACCATCTCATCCTCTGTCGCCCCCTTCTCCTCCTACCCTCAATCTTTCCCAGCATCAGGGTCTTTTCAAATGAGTCAGCTCTTCGCATCAGGTGGCCAAAGTATTGGAGTTTCAGCTTCAACATCAGTCCTTCCAATGAACACCCAGGACTGATCTCCTTTAGGATGGACTGGTTGGATCTCCTTGCAGTCCAAGGGACTCTCAAGAGTCTTCTCCAACACCACAGTTCAAAAACATCAATTCTTCTGCACTCAGCTTTCTTTATAGTCCAACTCTCACATCCATACATGACTGCTGGAAAAACCATAGCCTTGACTAGACAGACCTTTGTGGACAAAGTAAACAAAGGCAATGCAACGGAGTAAAGATGTTCTTTTTAACAAATGGTTTAGAATAACCAGACGGTGCATACCAAAAAAAAAAAAAAAAATCTATAAATAGAACTTACACCCTTCACAAAAATTCACTTAAAATAGATCACAGACTTAGATGTGAAACATAAAATTATTAACACTCCTCAGTCAGTCAGTTCATTTGCTCAGTCGTGTCTGACTGTTAGCGACCCCATGGACTGCAGCATGTCAGGCCTCTCTGTCCATCACCAACTCCCGAAGCTTGCTCACACTCATGTCCATTGAGTTGGTGATGCCATCCAACCATCTTTGTTTTTCCCTTCTCCTCCTGCCTTCAATTTTTCTCAACATCAGGGTCTTTTCTAATGAGTCAGCTCTTCACATCAGGTGGCCCAAGTATTGAAGCTTCAGCATCAGTCCTTCCAATGACTATTCAGGGTTGATTTCCTTTAGGATTGACTGGTTGGGTCTCCTTACAATCTAGAGAACTCTCAAGAGTCTTTTCCCACACCACAGTTCAAAAGTGTCAGTCCTTCAGTGCTCCGTCGTCTTTATGGTCCCCCTGCTATCATCTTGCTGTAGCTTCTCTTTTGCCTTTGGACGTGGGGTGTCTTTTTCTGGTGGGTCCAGCATTCTCCTGTTGATGGCTGTTGAGCAGCATCTTCCTTCTGTCAGGAAGATGAGTGCATGCCCTTCTACTCCGGGATATGTCCCTACCCTTAATACAGACTTCAAAAGAAGAACGCACTACCCTCTAGATTTTGATTCCTTGTTGTCACTAAGTATAATCTCAAAGGTTCTTTGGATTCTAAAAGTTTTATTGTGGATCATCTGGGAAAGTTGCATATAACAAAATAGAAAAGGTACAAAACTCAGGAAATCTTATAGTCGTAACCTTTGACTGTATGCTTCTGCTTACCTTAAGCACTACTTGGAAGAGCCGTTGGACTTTACATTTTCCTTTCTCTTTGATACCAAGAGTATATTTCAACCTAATTTCTAAAAAAGATGGCTTTCAACCAAATTTCTCCTTCTTACTACCCTACCTAAATGCAAAGAATTGTGTCATTTTTTTCCTAGAATGGCTACAGAGATGTTAGATTGGACCTTTGTCATTTCTCCTTGGACTATTGCAGAATCCTTCTCCCGTTTCTTTTTGTGCATTCTAGCTCTACCACCTCTCCCCCAGTTTACTCTGTTAAAGACACAAAAGTGTTTATAACATTTTATTAGTTTCACATCAGAAACAGGATGCAGTTAGATTTTCCCCTAACATACACAAACAATGTTATATATAAATTAGAAATTTAAATGTAAAACAAATGATTATATAAGTACCATTAGAAATATAGATAAATATTTAATCCTGGTGTGAAGGAGACTAGAATACAACAATAAAGGAATACACACGTAGAAAAATATTAGTAACATATGGCAGACGAAAGTTAACAGCCTTAATAAAGTATTAGTCTATATAATAATATGCAAAAATAATATTCGTTTCCATGAACAGGCCTTTGTATTATAGTTATTATTTGATATTTTATTATTCTTATAAATTAACTAATCTTGTATTATTACTTCCATAGCAAAAACAAATTAGTTATTCACCAGGAGTATGCAGCATAGAACATCAGCAAGAAATAACCAAACTAAAGACTGATTTGGAAAAGAAAAGTATCTTTTATGAAGAAGAATTGTCCAAGAGAGAAGGAATACATGCAAATGAAATTAAAAATCTGAAGAAAGAACTACATGATTCAGAAGGCCAACAACTTGCTCTCAACAAAGAAATTATGATTTTGAAAGACAAATTGGAAAAAAACAGGAGAGAGAGGTAAGAAGTTATTTACTCCTCTAATAATTATTTGTTGAATACCTGTTTGGTGTCAAGGATTGAAGTAACATAGGCAGTAAATACAGTCTAGTCCTCAAGAAGAGCAAAGTCAAGATTGGTAAATAGAAGATTATATCACAGCATCATAGGAAAGCAAATGGGAAGTATAGGAACACTTGTAGAAGAGACACAAAAGGTGACTTTGCTGCTTGGGTTTTTGTTGTTGTTGTTTATTATTTCTTTTTTTTTTCAAATGTTTCTTTGGTGTGTCTGGGTTTTTTGAACAAAAATTATTTCTGAGTTCAGACCAAGGATATAAGAAATATATAGCTGTGGAAGAGTGTCCAGGCAAAGTTTAGTAGAATTTGCCGAGATCTATAGGAAAAGGGTAGCAATGAGACATTTAGAAAATGAAAGGTGTTCATTATGGTGGAGGCGTAAAAATAAAGATGAGTGTTAAGAAATGAGACTGGAAAGGAAAATAGAGGCAAGATCATGCAGGAATGTAAGGAATTTAAACTTTATCCTAAAACTAGTGAAGAAAAATATCATGATTATATTTTCGAAAGATCACTCTTATTACTGTGTAGATTAAAAGAAGCAGACTGTAGACAGGAATCTATCCATGAGAGATGAGGTGCCTGGACCTTAGGTATGACAGCGAAGATGGAGAAAGGCGTATGAACTCAGAAAGTCTACTGAGAAGACAGAACCTGGAGGACGTAGTGACCAGATATGAGAAATGAGAAGCAGAAGAATTTATCAGTGATACTCAAGTTTCTAGGTTTTAGGGAGCTAAATGTATGTTATTGTCATTCTCAACTTATATTGGCAGCTTGAGTTAAATTCAGTTTGGTCCATTCATTCAACCAATTCTTTTAGAACCTGCTCTGTGAAAGCACTGTTATAGCCCCTGGGGACATAGCAGTGAACAGACAAAAATTCTCTGTCCTTATGGAGCTTTCCTTTAGTTATGGTGAAAGACTATAAATAAAATATAAACAAAATAAGAAAAATACAGAATATGTTAGATAATTATTAAGTCCAAGAACAAAAAGTAAGGCAGAAGATGGGAACTGTGAAGCATTAGGGTGAGAATTAAATTGTACACACACATACACATGATAGCCAGGAAAAATTATACTGAGAAGGTGATTTCTCAGTAAGGACCAAAGAAAGTGGGTCCTTACATATGTATGAGAAGAACATTTTACATTAAGAACAAGTCTGTTGAGATGGTAAAAAGATCAGTGGTTGCAGGGGTTGGAAGGAGAATATGCAGGGTACAGAGGATTTCTTGGACAGTAAAACTATAATGTCACTATACAACCTAATATAAATTGTACAGTTTTAGTAATAATGATGTGTCTAATGTAGATCCATTAATAGTAACAAACACACCACTCTGAATATATGGGCAATCTCTGTATTTCCTTTCAGTATTGCTATGAACTTAAGACCACTCGAAAAAACAAAGTCTATTAAAATAATAATACTAAAAACGAGGCCAATGTAGATAAAACAGAGTTAAGGGGAAAGAATAGTGAGAGATATGTATGAGAGGTAATGGGGGCCAGATCATGTAAGGTTTTATAAGTCATTTTCAGTGACTTACAATTACTTACTCACAGTAAAACCATGGCAGGCTTCTCTTGTGACTCCGCTGGTAAAGAATCTGCCTGCAATGTGAGAGACCTGGGTTCAGTCCCTGGTTGGGAAGATCCTCTCTGGAGAAGGGAAAGGCTACCGACTCCAGTATCTTGGCCTGGAGAATTCCATGGACCGTATAGTCCATGGGGTCGCAAAGAGTCAGACACGACTAAGTGACTTTCACTTTCCCTTTCAAAACCATGGCAGGGAAGCATTGCAGGATAGTGAGTGGAAAATGGACAAAACCTGACTTAAAAGGGTTACTCTGATGGCTAGTTTGAGAAAAGTCTGAACTAGATAAAGGAAAAGGCAGGGAAACCATTTAGAAGGCTGTTGTAGTAATCTAGGCGAAAGATGATGGTGGCTTGAGCCTAGATTGGTGGCAGAAAAGATAAAGATAATGACAGTTGCTGATAGACTAGATATGGATAAGAGAGAAAGAGGAAAAATCAAGGGTGATACTACAGTTTGGGGTCTTAGCAATTAAGAGAATATAGTTACCATTTAGAGAGGAAGACTACAAAAGAAGTAAGTTTGGGATGAGAATATCAGAAGCTCATTTTATACAAATTATGTGTGAGATGCTTTTTAGACATACAGGTGGAAATGTCTAATAGGTCATCATATAAACAAGTCTGGATTTCAGGGCTGGAAATAAATCCTGGGGGTATCTATCACTCCCACGATATCAAAAGGGGTGAGACTATATGAGATCACTTAGTGAATGAATATGGATGAAAAAGAAGTTCTCGGACTGTACCCTGGAGCTCCAATCTTTAGAAGCTGGGAAATGAGGAAGAAACAGCAAAGTGGATAAGAAAGAGCCAGGAAGAATGATAGGAAGAAGACCAGGCAAGTTTGGTGCCCAGATTTGATGTTAGGATGAATGTGTATCAAATCTGTCTGCATGTCAAATTAGATGAGGTCTGAATCAAATATGAAGGTCATTGGTGACTTTGATAAGAACAATTTCAGTGGCCAAAAAACCGCTAATGGATCTGAAGACTTGAAGGAGAGTGTTTGGAGACAGGGTATAGATAACACTGTTATTATTGGAAGTCTTTCATTGCAAGAACAAGAAGTAGTGAAAGCTGAAATAATAATTGGAGGAGAAATTTATCTCAAAAATAACACCATGCTTGTAATCTGGTAGAAAGTACCCAGTAGATGATTCAGACAGAGAGGGAAAAAGTGTACTTGAGCAGGCACATAAGCAAAGAGGTTGACCTTAGCTATGTTTTTTCCTATAGTAAGAGAAGAGTAAGTTGAATATATGGTTATAGGGAAAGGAAGGTGGGGTTGGTGGTAACTTGATTATCTGTTATTAGGGTTGGGCATGTTGAATTGGAGGTGCTTAGGAGACAATTTTGAGGAGATATCAAGTCGACAATTTGAAACCCAGAAAAGCTTCCAGTGTAGTGGTGGTTTAGTCGCTAAGTCATGTCCAACTCTTGCAAACCCATGAACTGTAGCCTGCTAGGCTCCTTTGTCCATGGGATTCTCCAGGCAAGAATACTAGAGTGGGTTGCCATTTCCTTCTCCAGTGTAGATTGAAGTAGTTTAATTAGTTCTAATTCATCTCCAATGTAGATTCAGATGTAAATTCAGCATAATAGATGATCATTGAAATCAGGTAATAAAATAGATGCCGTAGCTCAGAAGAACATGTAAGGAAAAGTTGAGCACCTGAGACAGAATACCTGAGAGTATCGTCATTTATGCGGAGGAAAGAGGGGATGGCGGGGGCTCACAAAGACAGCTACAAAGTCAAAATGTAGGCAGAAATCAGGAGAGTGGGCATCACTGGAGCCAGGAGAAGACTGCATTTCAGGAGAGGGAATTGGGGACAGTGTCAAAGGTAGCCGGTAGATTGGATATAGTAACAGTTGGAACAATAGGTTTGAGACAGCATTTTTTTTTTTTTTTTTTTTTTTTGGTGATGACAGCAGAAGCCAGATTTTGGCACAGGGAGGAAAAATTAGGCAAGGAGTTAAGTGAATATGGCAGTCTCTCAAGATTTCAAGGTGGTTGCCAGTGAACAGGAAGACCAGGAAAGTGGCTACGTTGGTACAGAATCTGCCTGCAATGCAAGGGACTGCCTGCAAAGCAGGAGACCTGGGTTCACTCCCCAGGTTGGGAAGATCCCCTAGAGAAGGAAATGGCAACCCACTCTAGTATTCTTGCCTGGGAAATTCCATGGATGGAGGAGTCTGGTGGGTTACAGTCCATGCAGTTGCAAGAGTCAGACACAACTGGGCGACTAAACCACTGCCATCCATAGTAGACCCTCAGCACATTGGCTCAGACAGTAAAGAATCTGCCTGCAATGCAGTAAATGCGAGTTCGATCCCTGGATCAGGAAGATTCCCTGGAGAAAGGACTGGTAACCTGCTCTAGTATTCTTGCTTGGAGAATTCCATGGACAGAGGAGCCTGGTTGGCTACAGTCCATGGGATCTAAAAGAGTTGGATATGACTGAGTAACACTTTCACTTCCTTTTTTGTTTAAGTATGGCAGAGACTTATGTTTAATGCTAATAGGAAAAAACAAAAATGGTTTCATATAGAAAAAATGTTTTTGGCTGTGCTGGGTCTTCATTGCCGTGCAGACTTTTCTGTAGTTGCGGTGAGCAGAAGATACTCTCTAGTTGCAATGTGAGGGTTTCTCCTTGCAGTGGCTTCTCTTGTTGCCAAGGACAGACTCTAGAGCCTTTGGACTTCAGTAGTTGCAGCACGTGGGTCCAGTAGCTGTGGCTTCCAGGTTCCAGAGCACAGGCTCAGTAGTTGTGGTGCGTGGGCTCAGTTGCTCTGAGGCATGTGGGATCTTCCCAGACCAGAAATCAAATCTATGTCTCATGCGTTGGCAGGCATATTCTTTACCACTGAGCCTCCAGAGAAGCCCTTTATAGAAATTTTACTCAATTTACTTTCATCTACTTATATTTCTGAAAGAATGCATCTTTGTAGTTTTTCATATTTTTTTAAGTTGTTGTTTTTGTTGCTTCTGAATCTAGAAGGATTCTAAACATAACTGAATTTCACAGTTTGATTGTAGATAATAAAGTGATACATTTGCTTGGACACAAAATGTTTATTTTCCTAGAAGTTAATCATTTAATTATAATTTAATTTATATTCAATAATTTAGTGATAAAGGGATTTTTAAGATTACATTTTTAAATCAACCATTATTTATGTTCTTTGTTGACTTGGAAGCAATTATAGAATTATCCAGAACTACTTCACTTTGAAATTTATTCACTACTAACCAACTTTCTCCATCAAACTGCAGTAGAGATAAGGCTCTTCTCTACACTTCAATTCAGTATTCAAAAACTGATTCCCCTGTCTCCCTTGCTGCTGCTGCTACTAAGTCACTTCAGTCGTGTCCGACTCTGTGTGACCCCATAGACAGAAGCCCACAGGCTCCCCCATCCCTGGGATTCTCCAGGCAAGAACACTGGAGTGGGTTGCCATTTCCTTCCCCAAAGCATGAAAGTGAAAGGGAGGTTTTTAAAAAGTTTGTTAGAATTGTGTTTACCTCTAAGGGTTAATCAGTTCTGTCCCCCAGAACTAAACAAGTTTTATAACATTTAATGTGTTATATGTATATACATGTAGATTGGTAGGTACGTAGGGAATAAGGAAAGAAGGAATTAGGGAAGGATGGCCTGAGTGTGTTGAGAGAACTGTTGGTAGTATAATTCGAGTTTTCTTGAATTTTCTATGCAATCTAGACCCGAGTGTAGAATCATATTGTGGTCCCTGTATCCTCCTTTTCCCCTTGCTTCCTTATGTTCCCATACTTCCTAGCATATACACAGCCAGATAAGGTGAGCATAATCAGGATGTCTTCCTCAGATTTTCAAATGAACAACAAAATAAATGTTATTAAGCAGACAAATCTATTTATTAATTAAAAGGAAATGATTGAGATTTCTTCATTTTAAGGGAAAGGATCAGGATTTGGAGCAATTGAGATATAGTGGTTTTTCAGAATAGAGCATATGATACAATACCATTATTTTAGTTTTAATTCAACTCCTTTTTTTCTTGCATATTTTGAATTGTATTAGTCAAAGTGAAAGGGAAGAATTTGAAAATGAATTCAAGCAACAGTATGAACGAGAAAAAGTGTTACTAACTGAAGAAAATAAAAAACTGACAAGTGAGCTTGATAAGGTGAGTGATTCAATCTCATTTATGTTTGTTGACATATGCTAGATATTCAATACTGCCATAGTAGTTGTAGATATAATTTTATATTTGATATACTTTTTTTTAAATATTTCTCCTTATATCAAAGACTGCTTCTGTGAAGAGCCAATGTTTCATTTTACCAATCTTTACAGGAGTCTTCTGGAGAAAGGACTTGCCTCACCTTGTCTTGTTCTTCGTCCCAGTATTTTTTGAGCCCTTGTTCTTTGTCTCACTTTCCATCTCTTTTACTCTTTTCTTTCAAATTCATCACTTATAATGTCACGGCTAGCTAAGTTAGGGCCTGCCTTTGGCAAGTACAGGAACAATTAAGCCAAACTAGAGAAGTTTTGACAATTCTGATCCTATTCATGATGGAGAACTGATAACAGCTAGAAATAATACCATTGGTATGTAAGAAGCCAAAGAAACCAACTCTGTCTAAAACCTATAGCACAAACAAAGGCCTGAACCATAGACTAAACCTAGATTACAACTAGATTTATGAACAAAATTTCAGATACTTAAAGGAATCTTTTTCCATTTAGTATCTCAGATTTCTTAAATTGTCATCATTCTGCATTTCTTGTGTGATTTGTTAACATCTGAGAAATCCTAATGTTAATCTGCAATTTTAATGGTTGTACTTACTTATAAATAAGGTTTGGATAATTGTCCTGTATAATGAGTTCTAATATTTTCCAAAGTATTATGTTTAATTAGTCATTTCAACAACAGATTGAAAGACAATGGCTAAATAATCACACAAAAAAAGAAACTCTTCATTCTATCTTAATTTCCAATATATTCCATATTTATTTTCATTTCTCTCACTATTTTTCCCATGATTATTCAACTTTGTAAGCATTTAAAAATGACTTTGCTTGTTTGGTTGCAAGCCACTTGAGAAAGAACTCTGTTAGTTTATTTTGTGCTTGCAAAGCTGATGCATACAAACACTGGAAAATGACCAAATACTAAGTAGTATAAGTTATTTTAGACTATGAATATGGTGTGAACATTATTGAAGAGCTGTTAGTTAATTCCACTAAAATAAAACTAATAACGCTTCCCTGGTGGTTCAGTGGATAAGAATCCACCTGCCAACGCAGGCGACACAGGTTCGATCCCTGGTCCAGGAAGATTCCACATGCTGTGGAGCAGCTAGGTGTGTGCACCACAGCTAACGAGCCCATGTTCTAGAGTCCGTGAGTCACAACTGCTGAAGCCTGTGTGCTCTAGGGCCGCCGAGTCACAGTTACTGAAGCCCTCACACTTACAACCCCAGCTCCACAACTAGAGAAGTCACTGCAGTGTGAAGCCTGCACACCACACGGAGAGAACCCCTGTTCCCCGCAACTAGAGAAAGCCCGCACACAGCAACGAAGACACAGTGCAACCAAAAGTAAAACATCTTAAAAACTAGTATTATTTAAACTTTATCCAAGTAAGTCACATAATTGTTATTGAATGGACTTATATCATATGACTGCAAAATTGAGCATCATTTTTGTCTATAAGACAGAATTTTAAGATTCTGTTAAGAGTTATCTTGAGGTAAGAAATATAATTTAAGTCTAGAAGGCTGCTTCATATAGAATTTCTAAGCAAATTACCTAGTAAAAGATGGTATTATAGTTGAAGAAAAATTGACTTGTGATATAATCAGATTGAGTACAGATCAAATTTTGTATTCACCCCTTGGCTTTATTTCGTGATTAACCATAATGTTCTGGTGAGCTTACCAGAAACACGTCTTTAGAAATAATTTTTAAACAATACTCTTGATTTTGATGAGATCTGAAAGATAAAAACCTATCTCCTAATTTTATAAAAAATAGAGCATTACCTTGTCTTGCTAAATTGAAAGATATGAAAGAGAATTTGAGTAGAACTTTGACAGCAAATCATAATGGTTGGAGAGCATTCGATGATAAATGATAACAAGGAAATATTTGTTCCTTGAGAATTAGGGGAGGATCTGGGTCTCCTGTTTGAACCTCTTCTCTATTTTTGCTCCTTGTATTTAGTTTTACTTGTCTTTCTGCTTCTTACTCAGCCCACTGCATATTTTCACTTTCTTTCAATTTATTTATTTTTTGTTTGTTTGATTACATGGAATATTTTCCCCAAGAGAAATAACCAAAGAATACCTTTGCCATTGGTACACCAGCTGTCCCAGCTGGAAGAGAACCGAATTCCTTCTCACCCAACTTCAGATATAGAAACCAAAAAGCAATTAGTGTGTTAATTTTGAAACTTGGATAACTAGTAGATTCTCACAGTCAGGTTTTTTAACTTCAAAAATAAAAATTAAGTAGAAAAAACCTTATTGATATTTTCAGAAGTCTGTATTCAAAGTTTCTATTAAAGGTAACTTATCGCAAGTAAAATCGCCATCTGTGCCAAGCAGTGGAAGTAAATGGTTTCCAGTGAGAAAAGATGATCATTTGTATCTTGTTTTTAAATAATTAGTTTGAGTAAAATCAAACTTATACAAAGTATGGGAAATATTCAACATAGAAGTTACCTATGATTTCATCAACCTGAAACAGCTATTTTACTTCTATATGTTCCTTTCCAGGTTCTGTTGGTTGGTACACATTTTATTACATAATTTCAGTCATATATACATTATATTTTCTAATCTGCCTTTTCACTTAAAACATGAGCACTCTTCCATATCCTAGGTAGTCTTATAATATCATAAACCAAATACGTCAGTTCACAAATAGTAAAATCGTATTCTCAAATATGCAAAATGAGCCAATACTTAGGTAAAGTTTACTTTTTACCCTCCTAATTTACTTTATATGAATCATTTAATCCTTACAATAAATCTTTCAGGTATACCCTATTTTTCTTAGCATTTTACAGATACTGAGGCAAAAAGGAGGTTAAGCTACTCTACTAATCTCACAACTAGGGGATGGCAGAATGGGATTAGAACACAGGTAGTCTGGCTCCAGAGCCCATGCTTTTGTTTAGTAAGAATGAAAAAACTAGCTTTTTCTGACAAATACTAAACAAATCTATTTGAGAGTACTTGTAACTATTGTAACATGACAGTGCAAAAATCTGTATTTCTTCCTCTTCTTGCAAATCTCCAGCTGAAACCCCAACCACAAATCATTTGGATGGGCTGTCAAAAGCAATGGCGATCAAAAAATGATGTGTTGTGGGAATTAGTGAAGACACTACATCTGCAAAAAACATTCTCAAAAACAGCTGGTATACCTCTGGGTATGTTAACATCAAGAGATTGATGCATCCTCTCCAAAAAAAAAAAAAAAATAGTTTCATAGTGGACACAGTTATCGAAAATAGTAATTTCAGAGTTCCCAGAGAAAACTGCTACTGCTGTCACTTCAGTCATGTCTGACTCTGTGCAACCCCATAGACAGCAGCCCACCAGGCTCCCCCATACCTGGGATTCTCCAGGCAAGAACACTGGAGTGGGTTGCCATTTCCTTCTCCAATGCAAGAAAGTGAAAAGTGAAAGTGCAGTCGCTCAGTCGTGTCCGACCGTCAGCAACCCCATGGACTGCAGCCTTCCAGGCTCTTCCGTCCATGGGATTCTCCAGGCAAGAGCACTGGAGTGGGGTGCCAAGGAAGACAAATGCAAAACATTGCTGAGTTAAATTAAAGAATGTCTAAATAAATGGAGAGAGATACTGTGTATTGTTAGGACTGCAGTTCTCTAATCTGTAGATTCAAGGAAGTCCCTATAAAGATTATATAGGCTTTTTTGTTAGAAGTGACAGGCTTATTCTTAAATGTATATGGGTATACAAAAAGATCAAAAATATTTCACGGAGTAGGTATAAAAGTTGAAGAGTTTATACTACCAAAGTTTGAAACTTACTCTAAATCTACAGTAATCAAAATATTACTAAAGGAAATCAACTCTGAATATTCATTGGAAGGACTGATGCTGAAACTGAAGCTCCAGTACTTTGGCCACCTGCTGCAAAGAGCCAACCAGTTGGAAAAGACCCTGATGCTGTGAAGGACTGAGGGCAGGAGGAGAAGGGGACGACACAGGATGAGATGGTTGGATGGCATCACTGACTCAATGGACATGAGTTTGAGCAAGCTCTGGGTGATGGTGAAGGACAGGGAAGCCTGGTATGCTGCTGTCCATGGAGTTGCAAAGAGTCAGACACAACTGAGCAACTGAACAACAACCTTGATATAACGAAAGAGAGTAGAGTCCAAAAATAAGATGTCATATTTATAGTTGATTGATTTTCAGCAAAAGTGCCAAGGAAATTGAATGGGGGAAAAAATAAATGTGAGACATGATACTATAAAACTCCTAGAAGAGAACATAGGAAAAATATTCTATGATGTAAATCATAGCAGTAGTTTCTTAGGTCTGTCCCCCAAAGCAATAGAAATAAAAGCAAAAATAAGCAAATGGTACCTAATTAAACTTAGAAGCTTTTGCACAGCAAAGAAGACCATAAATAAAATGAAAAGACAACTTGTGGACTGGGAAAGAAATATTTGCAAATGATGCAACCAGCAAGGGCTTAATTTCCAAAATATACAAACAGCTCAGATAACTCAATAACAAAAACAAACCCAATCAAAAAATGGTCAGAAGACCTAAATAGACATTTCTCCATAGAAAATATTACACACATGAAAAGATGCCCAACACTGCCAATTATTAGAGAAAATGCAAGTGAAAACTACAATGAGATACCACCTCACACCAGTCAGAATGACCATCATCAAAGAGTCTACAAAGAATAAATGCTGGAGAGTATGTGGTGAAAGGGGACCTTCCTACAGTGTTAGTGGGAATGTAGACAGTTGCAGGCACTATGGGAAACAGGATGGAGGTTTCTTAAAAAACTAAAAATAGAATTAGCATACAATCTAGCAATCCCACTCCTGAACATACATCTGGAGAAACTCAAATTTGAAAAGGTAATGTACCTCCGTGTTCATAGCAGTGCTATTCACAGTAGGCAAGATATGGAAGCAACCTAAATGTCCATCAACAAATGAATAGTTAAAGAAGATGTGGTATATATTGGTATGTATGAAATTGAATACTTTGTTGTTCTTTAGCCACTAAGTCCTGTTCAGCTCTTTGCAACCCCATGGACTGCAGCATGCCAGGCTTCTCTATTCTCTGCTATCTCGCAGAGTTTGCTCACATTTAAGTCCATTGAATTGGTGATACTATTTAACCATCTCATCCTTTACCACCCGCTTCCCCTCTTGCCCTCAATCTTTCCCAGCATCAGGGTCTTTTTCAGTGAGTTGGCTCTTCGTATCATATGACCAAAGTATTGGAGCTTCAGTTTCAACATCAGTCCTTACAATGAATATTCAGGGTTGATTTCCTTTAGGATTAACTGGTTTGATCTTGCAGTCAAAGGGACTCTCGAGAGTCTTCTCTAGTTGCACAATTCAAAAACATCACTTCTTCAGTGCTCAGTCTTCTTTATGGTCCAACTTTCACATCCGTACATGACTACTGGAAAAACCGTAGCTTTAACTATATGGATCTTTGTCAGCAAGGTGATGTCTCTGCTTTTTAATATGCTGTCTAGGTTAGTCATAACCTTCCTTCCAAGGAGCAAGCATCTTTTAACTTCATGGCTGCAGTCACTGTCCACAGTGAAATTGGAGCCCAAGAAAATAAAATATGTCACTACTTCTACTTTTTCCCCTTCTGTTTGCCATGCAGTGATAGGACCAGAGGCCATAATCTTAGTTTTTTCCTGTTGAGTTTCAAGCCAGGTTTTTCACTCTCCTCTTTCAGCCTCATAAGAGTCTCTTTAGTTCCTCTTCACTTTGTGCTATTAGAGTGGTATCATCTGCATATCTGAGGTTGTTGATATTTCTCCCAGCAGTCTTGATTCCAGCTTGTGATTCATCCAGCCTGGCATTTTGTGTGATGTACGATGCAGAGAAGTACATATGTAAGCTGTGCATAAATAAGGGTGACAATATATAGGCTTTTACTCCTTTTCCAATTTGGAACCAGTATGTTGTGCCATGTCTAGCTCTAACTGTTGCTTCCTGACGCACATACAGGTGTCTCAAGAGACAGGTAAGGTGGTCTGTTACACCCATCTCTCTAAGAATTTCCCACAGTCTGTTGTGATCCACACAGTCACAGGCTTTAGAGTAATCAATGAAACAGAAGTAGATATTTTTCTGAAATTCACCTGCTTTCTTTGTGATCCAGTGAATGTCAGCAGTTTGATGTCTAGTTCCTCTGCCTCTTCAAAACTCAGCTTATACATCTGAAAGTTCTTGGTTCACATACTGCTGAAGGATTTTGCAAATTACCTTGCTAGCATAGGAAATGAGTGCCATTGTATGGTGGTTTGAACATTCTTTGGCATTGCCTTCCTTTGGGATTGGTATTAAAACTGACCTTTTCCAATCCTGTGGCCATTGCCGAGTTTTCCAAATGTGATGACATATTGAGTGCAACACTTTAACAGCATCATTTTTTAAGGATTTTAAATAGCTCACTGGAATTCCATCACCTCCACTAGCTTTGTTCATAATAATGCTTTCTAAGGCTCACTTGACTTCACACTCCAGGATGTCTGGCTGGTGTTTTCTATGACCCGTGTGTTCTCTTGGAAGAATTCTGTTAGCCTTTGCCCTGCTTCATTTTGTACTCTAAGGCTAAACTTGCCAATTACTGCAGGTATCTCTTGACTTCCTACTTTTGCATTCTAATCTCCTGATGAATAGGGCATCTTTTTTTGTTGTTGTTGTTAGTTCTAGGAGGTCTTCTAGGTCTTCATAGAATTGTTCAGCTTCAGCTTCTTTGGCATTGGTTGTAGGGGCATAGAATTGGATTACTGTGATGTTGAATGCTTTGCCTTGAGACTGCACCCGAGTACTGCATTTTGGACTCTTGCTGATTATGAGGGCTACTCCATTTCTTCTATGGGATTCTTGCCCACAGAAGTAGATATAATGTTCATCTTAATTAAATTCACCCATTTCTGTTCATTTTAGTTCACTGATTATTAAGCTATCCATGTTCAGTCTTGCCATCTCCTACTTGACTGTGTTCAATTTACCTTGATTTACAGACCTAACATTACAGGTTTCTATCTAATATTGTTCTTTACAGCATTGGGCTTTACTTTCACCAGCAGACACATTCACAGCTGAGCATTGTTCCTACTTTGGCACACCCATTTCATTCTTTCTGGACCTATTAGTAATTGCCCTACATCTTTTTGCCTTTTCATACTGTTCATGGGGTTCTCCAGGCACGAATACTGGAGTGGTTTGCCATTCCTCCTCCAGTGGACCACGTTTTGACAAAACTCTTCTTTATACCCATCTTGGGTGGCCCTGCACAGCACAGCTCATAGCTCCTTTGAGCTGTGCAAACCCCTTCACCACAACAAGGCTGTGATCCATGAAAGGGAATGGAATACTACTCAGCCATTAGAAAATTTGTAAATAAGTTCATTTGTATCATTTTTTAAGATTCCACATATAATTGACATCATATGATATTTGCCTTTCTCTGTCTTACTTCACTTAGTGTTCATCTTTAAGTCCATCCATGTTGTGGCGGATGACATTATTTCATTCTTTTTTTCCTGAAATACTACTCAGCCATTAAACAGAATGGAATAATGTCATTTGCCACAACATGAATGAACTTAGAGATTATGTACTAAGTGAAGTTAAGTCATACAGAGAAAGACAGATATCATTTAATATCACTTATATGTGGAATCTTAAAAAATGATACAAATGAACTTATTTACAAAACAGAAAGTGACTCCTAGACATTGAAAGCAAACTTAGGGTTACCAAAGGGAAAAGGACAAAGGGAGGGATAAATTTGGAATTGGGGATTAACAGATACAAACTACTATATATAAAAAGCAAGATTCTACTGTATAGGACAGGGAATATCAGTATCTTGTAATAAGCTACAATGGAATGGAATATGGAAAGGTTCTCGCTCTATAGATAGATATAGATTCATCTGAGTCATATTGCTGATGTAATTTCATCAGAAACTACACAACACTGTAAGTCAACTGTATTTCAAAAAAAAAAAAAAAAACAACAACCAATAAGAGATTATATATACACACACCCTTATATACATACACTCAGATAATCACACACACGTATTATGTATAAAAATGTTTACTGTGAGGAACTGGCTCACTTGTTTATAATTGTTGTTTAGTTGCTAAGTTGTGTTCCAAGATCTGCAGTTTGTAAGCTAGAGAGACAGTTTAGTCCAAGTCCAAAGGGCTTAAGAACCAAGATAACCAGTGATGTAATTCTAGTCCAAAAGCTAGTGAAGACTCCAAACCCAGGAAGAGTCAGTGTTTCAGTAAGAAACCAAAGACAAGTGAAAGCAGCTTGAAGACAATCAGGCAGGAGGGGTTCCCTCTTACTCACTAGAGTCAGCCTTTTTTTCTTTTCAGGCCTTCAACTGATTGAATAGGGTCCATTCACATTAGGAAGGGTAATCTGCTTTATTCAGTCAATTGATTCAAATGTTAATCTCACCCAGAGACACCTTCAGAGATACCAGCAGAATGTGTAAGCAGATGTCTAGGCACCCTGTGACCTAGTCAAGTTGACATAAATTTAACCATCCCATGGCCTCTCATCTTCACAAACCTGTTAATAATTCTTCTAGGATAAATTCACCTCCTTCAAACTGAGTAATCAAAAATAAACTAGCACACGATCTCTACAAACATACCAGAAAGGGAGAAAGGAATAGTGATAGCTAATGGCAGAGTGAGACCATTTATTGGAAAAATGTAGCCATGAAGTAAAAATTATATGCAAATATTTTATCATGGATTTTTAAACACTTAATAAAGCAAGAAGTTTTGCTTCTACGACAGATTAGCTTACATCATACCTTCCACTACCACCTCACCAAGAACTATAAAGCTGGATGGGTTTAAAAAAAAATTTTTTTTAATACAGTAGGAATACTGCCTACAGTATTCATCTGCAATAAGGTGTTGGGAAAATAGGAAGGCAGCCTAGACTTTACTGACCCAGATCCTACAGAAAGGAGTAGAACTGAGAGATGAGCCCAGCATTCACTGCCACTTTTCCTCTTGAGGATTTGCTGATATGAAAGCTATCGCTGAGAAACCAGGAAGTTGAGCACAGTATTCCACAGTATTATCACAAGTTTGGAGAGATTAAAAACTTAAGTATCAGTGCAGGATCCTTGATAATCAATTCAGGCTTTCAATTAAGGTCATTGAAAAGACTCCATTTTCTTAATAAGCGTGAACCAAAAAGAGATGGGCCCACTCAGTGACTGAAACCCAGCCTTTAAGTAATTCAATCCTTCATCTGTCTTTGTTTAGTTGCCTGCCAGAAGTATAAGTAAACGCTCTCTGGAGGAAGATATTATAGAGTCTCAGATTATCTTTAAAATTTTCATTCAGTGTGCATGGCATGCAGTAAGAAATTACAATGCATACCAAGAGAAACAACCTAATAAAACCAAGACATAAAAATAAACAGCAACCAAATACTAAGTCAGAAAATAAAAAATGAGAGGAAAACCAGTCAAGCAGTTCCCAGTATCGGAATTTTCTCAGTTGAATTTTAAAATAACTGTATGGTATATTCAAGAAAATAGAAGACATGTAGAATTTCACCAGATACCTGGAACCTTTACAAAGAAGTCAAATAAATCTTTAAGAGTAAAAAATAAAATAATTGAAACACCTAACAGAAAATTTTAACAGTAGATCGGAAAGGAGCAAAGAAAGGAAAGGGTAAATAAACTTTCCATGCTGAAGTAAAGACATATCAATACATTTTAAAGCACAGAAATACATAAAAGAGGTATATATCGAGACATAGGGGATGTGATGACAAAATTTGACAGAAAATATTTGCTTTTCCAGGAGGAGAGGTGAACGATTGTGGCAGAAGCAATATTTGCAAAGTTAATAGCCCACCATTTTCCAAAACCTATGAGAAATATTTAGCTACAAATTCAAGAAATGTCACAGACCCTAAAGGGAAATTAAATCCCTATCAGGCACACTACAGAAGAATTGCAAAAACCAGCAACTAAACCTAGACACCAAAAGCCTCTTGATGAAAGTGAAAGAGGAGAGTGAAAAAGTTGGCTTAAAGCTTAACATTCAGAAAACGAAGATCATGGCATCTGGTCCCATCACTTCATGGCAAATAGATGGGGAAACAGTGTCAGACTTTACTTTTTTTGGGCTCCAAAATCACTGCAGATGGTGACTGCAGCCATGAAATTAAAAGACTCTTCCTCCTTGGAAGAAAAGTTATGACCAACCTAGATAGCATGTTGAAAAGCAGAGACATTACTTTGCCAACAAAGGTCCGTCAAGTCAAGGCTATGGTTTTTCCACTGGTCATGTATGGATGTGAGTTGAACTGTGAAGAAAGCTGAGCGCCGAAGAATTGATGCTTTGGCACTGTGGTGTTGGAGAAGACTCTTGAGAGTCCCTTGGACTGCAAGGAGATCCAACCAGTCCATTCTAAAGGAGATCAGTCCTGGGATTTCTTTGGAAGGAATGATGCTAAAGCTGAAACTCCAGTACTTTGGCCACCTCATGCGAAGACCTGACTCATTGGAAAAGACTCTGATGCTGGGAGAGATTGGGGGCAGGAGGAGAAGGGGACGACAGAGGATGAGATGGCTGAATGGAATCACGGACTCGAGGGACGTGAGTCTGAGTGAACTCCGGGAGTTGGTGATGGACAGGGTGGCCTGGCGTGCTGTGATTCATGGGGTCGCAAAGAGTCAGACATGACTGAGTGACTGAACTGAACTGAAAACCTAGACAACATATTAAAAAGCAGAGACATAACTTTGCCGACAAAGGTCTGTATAGTAAAAGCTATGGTTTTTCCAGTAGTCACGTACAGATGTGAGAGTTGAACCATATAGAAGGCTGATTGATGAAGAACTGATACTTTTGAACTGTGGTGCTGGAGAAGATTCTTGAGAGTCCCTGGACAGTAAGGAGATCAAACCAGTCAATCCTAAAGGAAATTAACCCTCAATATTCATTGGAAGGATTGATGCTGAAGCTGGAGCTCAGATACTTTGGCCACTTGATGTGAAGAGCCAACTCATTGGAAAAGACCCTGATGCTGGGAAAGATTGAAGGCAGGAGGAGAAGGGGACAACAGAGGATGAGATGGTTGGATGGCATCATTGACTCAATGGGCATGAGTTTGAGCAAACTCCAGGAGACAGTAAAGGACCAGGAAGCCTGGGATGCTGCAGTCCCTGGGGTTGCAAAGAGTCGGACATGACTGAGCAGCTGAACAACAACAAAGCAACCAAAGAAAATCCAAGAAGCAGCCAGAGAAGAAAGACATGTTATATTCAAAGGAGCCGAAGCTAAACTTAAAGCTGTCTTTCCAGCAGAAAAGAAACAGAACCCAGAAGTAAAGGAATGCTGAAGGAAAATAACTGCCAATCTGAAATATTTTATACAGCAGAAAATGTCTTTCAAACATGAAGGCAAAAATTCAGAGTATAGAAAACTCTACAGGACAAACAACCTACTTTTTTCAACAAATAAATTACATGAAAATTTAAAGTGTTGGAAGGGAGCCGCTGTGTCCTAAGTGTGTTCCTCTAGCACTCAGATGTTGAAACCTCGTCACCAATGTAGTGCTATTTAGAGACAAAGCCTTTGGGAGATGATTAGGCAATCAGGGTAGAGCCCTTATGAATAGGATGAGTGCTCTTAAACAAGAGACCCCACAGAACTCCCTCATCCAACGGCCATCTATAAACCAGGAAGTGGGCCCTTGCCAGACACTGAATCTGCTGGTGCCTTGATCTTGGACCTCCCAGCCTCCAGAACTCGGAGAAATAAGTGGTTCTTGTTTAAGCCCCTCAGACTATGGTATTCTGTTAACAGCTGCCCAAGAGGAGTACTCTAGAACCTATGAGTAAGAGAGGCTTAAAAGATAGAGCAACCATTATGTTATGTTAAAAGACAGAGCAACGATTATGTTTTGTTTACTTATTGGTATGATTCAATTTAACAGACTGTTAAGTCTTTTGATATCTTGAGACAACTGGAAATTTGAACAGTGACTACCTATATGATGATATAAGAAAGTTTATTAAATGTAATAATGATATTGTGGTTATGAATATAGAGCCTTATTTTCTAGAGATACACCAGAAATATATATGGATAAAGTTACATGATGTCTGGTATTTGCTGCAGAATAATACTGGAGGAGGGGGTAAGAAGACAGGTGTACAAATGAAATAAGATTGACATCGAGGTGATAACTGTTGAAGTTGCTAATGAGGGGTTCATGGGAATTTGTTTATACTATTCTGTTCATTTTTGTATATGCTTGAAACTCCTTGTAAGTTTTTTTTTTTAAGATGACATAGAGATATTTTAAGACAAAAAAACTGAGAGATATTGTTACCAGCAGAATTGGGGAGTTCTTCCCAGCAAATGGAAAATGTTCACAAAGGGAACCAATTAATATAGGGAGTGAAGGGAAAGCAAAGGCAGGAGAATTCAGAGTACTTGATGTTTCCAAATTCAGTGACCAGAGGGTGCATCACAATAGGAAATCAGGAAGATGAGCATTTTTGACTTATGAGATTTAACAAGAGGCATCTGAGGCATCTTGAATTCCTGTTCCTAAAAGTCACACTTCTTTAAGCATCTTGACACTGCCTTTCAGCTTACCGCTTTGTGTGAGAACTTAAGTGCACGTAACCAGCAGTTAGAAGAAGAGGTCAAAGATCTGGCAGATAAGAAGGAATCGGTTGCCCATTGGGAGGCTCAGATCACAGAAATAATTCAGTGGTGAGTACTCTTTAAATGTGTTTTGTGGCTGATTTTTGGCCATATAGTCAAATTGGTATGAATTCCAGGAGGAATATTTATTATTAGTCTGTGTTTCTTCTGTGTTTTCTGTTTTTTCTGCTTTTCCTTAACTTTGTTGGATATTCTGTATCAGCTTTTACAGTTTCATTAGAAGCTGATATTTCTTTCTAAGAAAGAAAATATTATTTTCTCTGAAGAGAGTTAGTTAGTCCTTACAGAACTGAAGAAACTCATTTGCTAGCCATCAATATTCCTAAGACCAAAATTCCTGTATTTGTGATTATTTTAGGAAACAGAAAGCCTGGAGAAAATTTTAGAAGCTAAAGATGTTATGCTTTCACCTTTTTCATAATTAAAACAGACTAATTCACATCTGGCATTTTAAAGACATTAAATGCTTACAGTTAGTTTTATCAACTGTTCTTTTAGCCCACAGGATTTAATTTGGGATAATTAACTTAGTGACTTTCATATTAATTAACTCATTAAATGATTGTTCTGGTATTTGTAAAAATCTGTATATTTTTATAATATTTAAAGTTGAATCCAATAGGGATTATATTTTCTAATGAAAATAGGTAGCTTAACTTTTTATGCTTTTTAACTTTATGACTTTTTCAGCATATTATTGATGTTTTATTTACATAAACAACAACTGGTTTCTTCATATATATATATATATACACACCAAGAATTTGGTGAGAATTTTAGTTTATCGTGCTCTTATTTTGGTACTCTAAGCATTTTTTCCCTACTTATACTAGATTAATACTGTCCTTCTTAAATGAAATCGTAAGTGAATAAACACTGTCTTTTTAAATAATCTTACCCAGTTGACTCATGTATTTTGATACTGATTTATCTGTAGAACCCTTATGTTAACTCAGCTTTAGCTTATGAATGTGACTATTCACTGCATATCTGAAGGAAAATGCTCAAATTGTGGAAGTTTGGTTGTGTTCCAAATAGTACAGTTAATGGTTCTTTAATATTTAATTGATATCCTTGTCATAAACTGCAGTTCTGAAGCAAAATCGCTATAATCTTTAGACTTGCTTATACATCAAACATTATGATTCTTCATTTGTAACTCCATCATTATGTAATCAAATTTGTAAGATGTTAGTGAAAATGACTTTATAGAAGACAAAACTGATTTAGCCAAAGCCTGCAATCCTAGACCACTGATCTTTTCAAGTGATTGCATGATGAATTGAGATGGAATGGGAAGTGGTTCTAGTAAAGGAAAGAAGCTATAATTATGGACTGTCTGGAAAGGGTTAGTAGAAAGGATGAAGATGAAATATTTCTGCATATTTCACATTCAAATGAAATATGCAGAAAAAAATCAAGAATACAGGAAGTCAATCTGCATTAAAGCTGTTATTTAGTTGGACTAATATATTAGATAACAAATTATTAAATATCTAATAGGCTAAAAGTAAAAGATAGACTCTGTTCTCAGGGTTCTCAACTATTTGGAAGTTAACTATGATATACTTTGCAAGCTTATAAAGGTTAAAAGTCTCAAGCTGTTTCTGGTTTTTTAATCTGGTGTATTAAAAAATGCTCACACAAGATTTTGGAAATTTGTCATATGCAGAATTGTAAATGTTTCCATTGGTCAAATTAACATTTTAAAAATAAAACAAACACGCTGTATATAAGACTTCATTTGAATGCATTTCTGATGGTCCTCTTACTCTGCTCCCTCTGCCTTTTCCTATGAAATATCTCTTTCATATGAAAAAAAAAATTTAAACCTTTTAGGGCAAGGAGACCTTGTTGCTCACCTTGTATTGGAACAGGGACCTTTCTTCTCACCCTAGATTCATCAGAAGACTTCATTCTTTCTCTTTGAAATGATCCTACAAAAAGGCATTGAAGTGACAGACTGGCCTGTAAAATTCATTTTTCATATGTATCTCTTGAAAGTTTGGGGAAAATTGAACAAATGGAGAAGACATTATGGAAGAAGGATCTATAGGACTTAAATATAAATGAAGGGCAAGAAATGAGGAGGAATTAGTATTTCTGAAATTCTGAGTTGGAGAGATTAAGAAAAATGGTGATATCATTGAAGTGGGAAAGGTCAGGAGAAGAAACAACTTTGGGGGAGAATGATATCAGTTTTAGTTGTTCTTTTGTTTGTTGGTGAGCCTGAGGTCATTCTCAGATATCTTGAGTGGAGATTTCCAGTATGCTTTAGAAAAAAGATGACTTATAGGTTAAGATTAGAAATATGAATTTAGGAATTTAATTTCTAGTAAATAAGGCCAGTGAGGTAGAGTTTGTTTTGAGTGGAAAAGAAAGATAACGGTGAGTGTGTATAGTATTAATAGAAGAGAGAGAAGACTAGTATAAAATAACCAGGAAAATGTTTTAATAATCAGGAAAGGATTTCAGTAATGAAACATTTATTTTTGTTTAAATTCACTCATATTATTTGAAACACTCCTCATTCATTAATTTTCATTCATGTGCAGTAATAGTTTGTAGTGATAAAACAGTATGTTCTAGGCGGGCTTCCCAGGTGGCACAATGGTAAAGAATCCACCCACCAATGCAGGAGATGCAGGAGACACAGGTTCGATCCCTGAATCAGGAAGATCCCCTGGAGTTGGAAATGGCAACCTGTTCCAGTATTCTTGCCTAGAAAATTCCACGGACAGAGAAGCCTGGCAGGCTACAATCCATGGGGTTGCAAAGAGTCAGACACGACTGAGCGACTGAGAACACACTCATGTTCTAGGCATTAGGCTGAAAATTCACATGTATTCTCATTTAGTTATCATAATAGTCCTTGAGGTAGGTGGTATAATTATTATCCCATCTTCTAACTGAGATAGCAGAGAGTTAGAGGTGGTAAATGACTTATGGAAAGTCATACAACTGATAAGCAGTGAGCTACAAATTGAACCTAGGTCTACTTAACTCAAGAATCAAGTTCTTAATCACTACTGACATATGTGCTGACTCCCAAACAGTTCAGTAAAGCATTTCCTGCTTGTTGACAGATAGTAGTACTGTGGTAGACCTTTAAAAAATGATATTAAGAACATCTTTAAATTTCTGTCACTTTTCACTTATTTCTTAATGATGCTTTAAAATAATATACTTCTCACTGAAGTTTTCTGTTTTACTTTGCTACTTGATCTCTGTCTTTATTTGTATATATTGTAGGGTCAGTGATGAAAAGGATGCACGAGGGTATCTTCAAGCCTTAGCTTCTAAAATGACTGAAGAATTGGAAGCTTTAAGAAACTCCAGCTTGGGTACCCGAGCAACAGTAAGCGCTACCATTTAGCCAACAGGCTTACTATATTAGTTGGGGGTAAAGCTCAGAAAACACTGTAATGAATCTGAGTAATTATATCAGTTTTTCTAGTTTTTGCCTACTGGAAAGTTTTTCATAAGAAATCATTCCAAGTTCCTCCAGTTCAAGAAATTAAAATACATAGTTGCTTAGCTGTCATTTGTATGGCTAACCATTAATGGTAATAACCATAAAAAATAAATGTATTTATAATGAGTCTACAGTTATTTCTGAATTTAATGAAAATGTATTTTCACAAGTAATATATCTCTTTTATTCTATAATTAGGGCAAGATAGTTATTTTAAGTACTTTCAGAATTCACTTATATTACTGAACTTAAATGTAAAAATAGAATTGAACTAAAAGCACAGTCATGTTGTCTCATAGGATATGCCCTGGAAAATGCGACGTTTTGCAAAACTGGATATGTCAGCCAGACTGGAGTTACAGTCAGCTCTGGATGCAGAAATAAGAGCCAAACAGGCCATCCAAGAAGAGCTGAATAAAGTTAAAGCGTCTAACATCATAACAGAATGGTAAGACTCTATAGTCCCACTAGAGTGATTTCTGATTTGATCCAAAAGTATCTGGAGAGAAATTACATATTTAGGTTCCAACCTGTCACTTTTTTTTTTAATGATGACCCCAAAAAAACTGTGAATGTTTGAAAATGAATTGATTCTTTTAGGCCTTTATGCAGTAATGGGACTTTAATACAGCTCTATTTCTATCTGACTTGTTCTTAAAGTGGAATTAATAGTATTAATATTCTATTATTTACCTTTCCCTTTTTTGTAAAATTTAGTTCATTTTCAAATTTTATAGTATTAAATTCAAAATTATCTCTTGGTCAAGAATATTACATTAGTATAAAAATATAGCATAGAGTCAGAATAAAATATAGTCATCTGTAATTTCTGGCCTTTACCATAGATTTTTTATAAATGAATGTTCTAGTGATGATGAATTTCACAGTGGTATAAAATATTTAAATTATAATTTTTTCTTACTACTTTTAAAAAAAGTATATCCTCCACACTCTTCAAGATAGTTAGCTAATGAATACATTCCCTCCACTATTATCACAGCAGTAGACCAAATAATACTCTGAATAAATGATAAAAGGAAAATCATAGTTGGATTGGTTTAAGAATAAGTCAGTGTAGGTGATACGGAGGAACAATGGAAAGTTCATGTCACAAATCAAAATACAAATAGAAAAATCCATTCAGTGCTCAGAATACTTAAGGTTGCAAGGTCATTGAGTCACAAAAGGAAATAGAGGCCCATAAAGTATTTTTAGTGGTATGAAGCCTTAGTCCTTAAACTGTAGTCATTAATGTTTTTAATTATATCAGAGATGCCATGTATCTCTGATTGAATTATAAATTCCTCAATTGAATTATAAATTCTTATTATAAGTCAATTACAAATTAAATATGCTTTACTCAAATGTGCTAGTGTGACACTGAAAATGGAAAACAACTTTTTCTGGAGAATATGAATTGAGCCCAACATGAAGAACTACTAAATGTCATTCTCTGTATTGTAATTTGGAGTTAGTAAGATCTTTCTTCTTAAGCTTAGGACATAAACTTACACAAGTGTTTATAAATCAGGAATACAAGTCAAACTGAAAATTATAAACTTAGTCTTATGGTTCTCTATGAAAGAAATTTAACAGAATTCTAAAGTTAATGTTTGATTTTATACATTTTTTTAATTTAATAATTTAGCTCATGGCTAGCAACTTTTTCAATAAAAGGCAAGATAGTAAATACTTTAGGGTTTATAGGCCGCATAGTTTCCATCTACTCAGCTGTGCTGTTGAGTATGAAAGCAGCCACAGACAGCATATAAATGAATGAGCCCGAGTGTGTTCCAGTAAATCTTTCTTTGCACAAGAGTAGATGACAGGCTGGATTTGTCCTTCCTGCAGTGGTTTTCAGTTCCCTACATCATCATGACTGACATTTAAACCAAGTAACTACATACATGATGGCTCATTGACAAACAATATAAATAATGACATTTTTCCTTTTGTTCCCTTATTTAAGTAAACTAAAAGATTCAGAGAAGAAGAACTTGGAACTACTATCAGAAATCGAACAACTGATAAAGGACACTGAAGAGCTTAGATCTGAAAAGGGTATGGGAATGTGTTTTGCATCCATCAGGATGTAATGTTATGAATACATTTTATTATAAAAGAATCAGCTTAATGTGTAGGCAGAAGAATTGTTCACATGCTTGAATATACGGTACACACATGCACATATTTGGTAGATAAAGTCTCTGAGTTATTTTGTTTTACCTGATACACATTGTTAAAGATTTCATAAGAGAAAGCTCATTTTGCCATATATTCAGCTGTTTTTCAGGGCCATGGACTATATCTTGAACAATATTTTTGTGATTGGAAACATTTGTTCTTTTCATATACTTTATACTATTCTCAAATGTTGTAGAGGATTCGCTCTCAGGGTAGTTGAAGAAGTAATGTAGAAATAACTAGATTAATCCAATATTAGAAAGGCAATTCAATGACAAAGAATTATTTTGACATTTTGATGTCTTCTTCCATGTTTGACACTCAAATTGTTTGCCCTGTGGGATTTCTCAGAGTTTATTCCCATTTTCCTGAAAATATTACTTGAGCACATTATAATTAATGTAGAAAGTAACTCAGAGTGCTTGGTAGCTTTATTACATGAACTTCAATTTTCTTTCCTTCATGTGGGCTTTAAGAATATGAAGATTTAATTTTTAAAAATTCAGAATGTTATTTTCTTAATGAAAGGATCTCTTATATACAGTTATTAGAAATTCATTTTCCTGACAGTATTCCTGGCTGAATACTGACCTAATTAATTGGCTCTAAGTTGTACTTATGTGCTGCCCTCTATTTCCCAGTCCTATGACACAGAGTGACAAAGGTTGGGTCTCTCCACCTGCTTTTAAAACTGGAGGAAAGAGAGTAATCACACAAAGGAGTTAACATGAAAAAAAACATTAAAAGAAGTAGATGTTCAATAAATTTTTGTTATGAATGAGAAAGGAAGGAATCCAGAAAAAGTGAATTAGGAACTCAAATTAGGAGCACAAGGCATCATGCTAAAATGAGAAGCTTAATTTTCATGTGTGAAGAATGGAGGGAGCTGAATTGTTTCAGCAAGTAGAGGAAAAAGTATACATGACATGGAGGACCTGTGGCCCAAAAAGCAATTTATATAGAAAAGAGAGCAGTGGGGAGTATGACTTAACCAGTGGGCACTGATTGCATCATTTTATAATAGATCTAAATTTGCAAAAGAAGAAATTAAATTTATTACATTGCATGTTAGCCTATGGCTTTTATTTGAAATTTGAACATTGTAGAATTATAAAATTTCACTGTTATAAAATAATATCCTATTTAAATAATATGATGTAATATTTATATAATGAGGGCAAGGATTTTGTTTGTCTCTTTCTTTACTATTGTATCTCCAGTATCTAGACAGGGCTTGGCAGAAAACCCTCTCAGCAAATATTTATTGATGGAACAAATTTCTGCACTGCCGTGTTCAGCAACCATGGGTTATTATTAGAGAATAATTCAAAAAAGCACATAAATTGATACTAATTTAGTGGGTCAGTTTAGTCCTAATGATATGGAGGTCAGAAGTGTGTATTGGTATTTCTCCTTTTTCCTCCCTAGTATTTATCATTATATGTATATGATTAAGAATTATTTTGGAAATTATGCAGTTAGGGTTAATACCGTAGCCAAAAGATATACATCAAATTTTTTAAAATTTGTCTGAGAAAAGCTCAGGTTTGGAGTTGTCATTCTCCAGCCCTAGTTTTTCTCAGACAAACTTTTGTCATACAATTTGTCAATAAAACAGTAAATGAAATCAGATTGAAGCCTGAGCAAAAGTTTATTCATAATTTAATAAGTTTGATTTATCACTGCATTTTTTAAATAAAAGGTTATTTGTATTGGTGTATACTATATATTTGATGAAAGCATTTCAGATAGGAAACCTTGTTTGGTGCTAAATTACCTTAGAAAAATCAGACCTAACCAGAGTCCTATTTTTTAAAAATTTCCCAAGTCTACCAAAAGATTTAATGTGCTTTTTATGGTGTACTGTACAGGAAAAGAAATTCAAGAACTCAAGTAAGTCAAGAAACAAGTATTTCCTAGAGATTGATGTAGTTTAACTATTGAGTGATAGTACAAGAGACACTAATGTAATTTAGTTTTTTTAATATGTGGAGTTAATAATGTTAATTGGTTTTAAAATATGGTAGTTTGCAAGCAGCTTTTTAATAGATTCAGACAGGAAAGGTCATCCATGAAAATTAGTGTTAATTGTTCTAGTTTTAAGAAAAGTTGCTGCTGTCTTCTAGGTATAGAGCACCAAGACTCACAGCATTCTTTCTTGGCATTTTTGAATACGCCTACCGATGCTCTGGATCAATTTGAAGTAAGTATTAAACCTTTCAGATATCCCCTGTGGTTGATATAAAATTTACTTTGTGATTTAAAGTTTATTTGCAATAAAACTTTTATTGCATCCCCTATAAGAGGACCTAGAATCTTATGTAAACAAAAATGTATTATGAAAGAAATATATGTCCTGCAATATTATGGAAACTTTCATCGTAAACTTTTCTTGTATTTAAGAGAAATCTAAGATCTAAATAAGAGAGTCATTGTAAGATTTAAAAGAAATTTCATCTCTTTCCCTGAGGAACAGTAAGTTCAGAACAGATCCTAACTTTAAATAATTTTAATTTTTTTTTTCCTCCAAAGCAAAGAGCCACAATGAAAAAGCAAGTGAAAATGCCAGAGCTCACATAGGGCAATGCTGGTTCCAATTCCAAACCAATACAGGTTTTTAGAAGTGTACCAAAGGAATGCTTTATGTTAGAAGTGTTGCGTATAGAGTTTATTTGGCACACGCCAGAATAATGAAATAGTGACTGTGTGACTCTGCCATTCTTTGGCACTTAAATTCTTTGCTAGAAAAAAGCTTATGGTTAAACTTTTTATCTCAGAAAAAAATTGCTAGTAATTATATCTTAATCAACAGATAATTGTACATATCTGAGCAAGGCACTGTTGTAGTGCTGGAGATACAATAGTGACAAAATCAACAAAGTCCTGCCCCTCAGGAACCTTACGTTTTAGCGGGAACAGTTAGAAGGCAGAGATTCTGTTGTTTACCTTTAGTTGCTACCTTTTAAAGTGCTTTAATTTAATTTAACTAATAATGATTTGCCATGAGCTTCAATTTATTACACCTTGAGCACAGTATATGAATTGTATTTCATTCTTTTGGGAAAGGGAAAAAGAATCACTCTTTAAAACATAGTTAATGAATTTCTAAGTTTCTTGAGAAACAATGACAATGACTGCTTTTCTCATTTATTTATTTGAATTAATGTCATTTGCCTTTCAATTGTTCTACAAAATTTTTGATTTATTATTTGTTCTTATTATATTGCTTCATCCATATTTTCTATTTTTTTATTGCTGTATTCGTTAAATAGGATTCCTTTTCTTCTTCCTCATCTTCACTGATTGATTTTTTGGATGACGTAAGTCTTTGATTTTCAAACAAATGCATCCTTCAGTAAAAGAGATCAGTGAATTGATATGAAGAATTTACCTAGTAATGCAGTCAGTTTTAGAAATATCACACTTGATAATTTGTGAGCCAAATGTGCTTCTTTCTTACCTTAAATACAAAGAAGAGTTATCATTATTAAGTATAATAAAATAAAAATGTACTTTAAAAAAATGCATTGGCCATCAGAGAATCTCTGTAGTTCCATTCTTTGCAACAGTTCTAAAGACTGGAATGCTTATTTGATTATTGTCACTATATAGCTAAATAGATATAAATAATTGCTCATTTTTGTGTTTCAAGGCAGTTTCTATTTCACATTTCCCTTTTCTTTCCAGCAGTTTGCTACTTGGTTTATATGTTAGTTAAAAGTAAGCCTCTGGTGGTATAATAAAAAGTGACATTTTATTAACTCTTTCAATAGAGTTTATCATACATAACACAATAGTTGAGTGCAAATCAATTTTTAATGCTGACAGAATTTCTCTTCTAATGTGAAAATTGATTTTAGTTACCATATGCACTGTAAATTGACTGCATTATCATTTTCTCTCCTAAATTAATTCTATAGATTTAATAATTTAGAAGTTCCTAATGTCTGTTGTTCTCTTACAGAAATACCTGACATATACATTCTCCATTCTGCTTTAAATGGCACAGTAATTCTTGTGTAAAGCGTTGTATTTTCCTATTGAGCATTCTGTCTTTCCAGAAATTAGGAAATAAAATGGGTTCAGATGCAAATGCAGTGCATATAACTTTTTTAAATCAGGGGGAACTCTTTTAATGTTTTATTTTTTGTGTTTTGTTAAATATAATTCTTACATTGAAAAGAGCAGTAAGAATAATTTTTTACTAAACAAAAATCCTGATCTATATTTTTGAGTGTTTCTTTTTTTATTTCTTGAAATATTTATACCAAAATGTGCACCTTTTCATTCTAAATGGAAACTGTTTTACTATTCTTGAGATACATAATTATGCTAGTTATGGTTTTTTAAAGTGTGATTAAAAAGAGAACTTTCTTGATATATAATAAATTTTGATATTATAATCTGATGTATATTTTACTAAAATATTCAGTATGGTATTTCCATATAGGTAACATTCACCTTAAAAAGAATGGAAAGGAAATCTGAACAAATTTTAATTGCTCTTTCTCCTAGAACACCATTTTCATTTTTCTTTCTAACAAACTCTTTTCTACATCCCTTTTTCTCTCACCAAAATCTCGGAATGTAAAGCACAGGAGTAGTATGTATTTGGATAAATAGATTGGCTCCTCTCAACAAAAGCACACTTCAGCCCACTGAGGTCTCATCTCTACTCTCATATCCTGTCTGCCACCCCCACCCCACTGTAGTGTCTAAGTTTCCCACTTTCACTCATGCTCCAGGAATATCCTTTCCTATCCTTCCCCCCGATTACTCAGCATGGATTCATCGATTCAATTCAGTTCAATTCAGATCTAAATTGTAAAGCATTACAAAGGAACTCCTATTATAAAGTAAGCAGGAGCTAAGTTCACAGAGACTGCCGAGTCTTTTTGATTCAGGCTCCAGCTCTTTAAGGGCATGGTTTTTCTCTCATTTGCTTCCTGAGCACTTTCCTTTCCATCTATTGCTGAAGCACTTAAGTTGATTCAAATCCTGTCGCTGCCACTTTCTTGGTATATAATTTGGAGCAAGATATCCAACCTTTCTATGCATTGGTTTGCTTATTGGATAAACAGGGATAATAATAGTACTAATCTCATAAGCTTGTTTGAAAAAAAGTGACAATGTATTTAATGCCCTCAATGATATTGGTTATTATTTCATTACTCTTAATAGGCCAGTTCCCCTCCATTGCCGTGTTCTCTTTAGCTTCCTTTCTTGTTCACAATTTCAGTTTCACTTGAGTACTTTCTAAGCTCTTTACCACTCAGCCTTCCAGTCACCACCAATATGAATCACTATACTTTCCTCCTATTGAATCGCGTTACTATTGGAAATGATTTTTCGTGTCAGGGTGAAGACTATCCGTAAGCTGCCATTTAAAAAAATATTTTGTATTCTTAATTCATATTTTATGGCATAAACCTCTTATTTCTCCTCATAGTTTGTAACTGTGACTGCCCTTCCCATCGTTATCATCCATTTCATCTTCAGCGTCATAATAGCGTAATGATATTCAATCTCTGGCATGCTTAGGTTCAGCATTGAAGGTATTTAGTATTAAGATTTAAAGCTCAGGTTCCTTGACTTCCTTATTACTCTTAAACGCTTGGATTCTTAAGGATGAAAATAAATCTTCATTGTTCTATGTGCCCAAACTAGTTAGGCTGTTGTGCATCTTGTTTATAGTATGTGACTGGCCTCTGTTACTAAGTAGACCCTATTAACTAACCCATAGGTAACATCCTCTGCTCATTCTTTTCTGTTTTCTGTCTCATTGCTATAGAAAAGAAAAATATTGTGCTGAAGACCTAAAATTGAATTACAGCTGGAATTTGTAGGTATAGGAGGGTTTTAAGCAAAATTATCCAAGTGCAGTTTTCTTCTGTGTCCACACATCATGGACCTTCTCCTAGTAACCTAGCACCCTCATGCTGCCCTCCAACTTTTCAGTGCTTTACTAGCGGTGCCTCCCCTCCTCCAAAATTACCTTCTGACTTTATCCTTCACACCCTGACACACACACAGGCCTGTTAACTCTATAATCATTTTACACAAAATAGTATACCTAATCACTTTCCTGTCTCTAGTTTTTTCTCAGTATGTTTTGTCTGTTATCCAAAATTTAGATGAATACTAGAATTTCTGGCAGTCTTGGACGGCATTTGGAACAGGTTGCTTACCTTTTAAGTTACACTATTTAGACAGCTCTTAACGGAAGAGAAAGAGCATTTGTAATACCAGTCTTCCTTCCCTCTGATTCAGGCAAAGCAGAATACATTCTCCACACTCTACTTCTATAACTCAAAGGAGCTTAGGCATTTGGACTTTTCTACATGTACAATAACAGACTTTTGAAGGAGAAAAGAACCCTAGAGAATCTTTCCAGTGATTTTAGTCATTATATACCACAGCACTCTCGCTAGTAGATAGGTATGTTGTTGTTGTTGTTGAGTTGCTAGGTTGTGTCTGACTCTTTGCGACTCAGTGGACTGTAGCCTGCCAGGTTCCTCTATCTACAGGATTTCCCAGGCAAGAATACTGGTATGGGTTGTCATTTTCCTTTTCCAGGGGATCTTCCTGATTCAAGGATCAAACCTGCGTCTCCTGCATTATAGGCTGATTCTTTTTTTTTTTTCTTTTAACTGGAGACTGATTACTTTACAGTATTGTAGTGGTTTTTGCTATACATTGACATGAATCAGCCATGGGTGTACATGTGTTCCCCATCCTGAACCCTCCTCCCACCTCCCTCCCCATCCCATCCCTCAGGGTCATCCCAGTGCACTGGCCCTGAGAACCCTGTCTCTTGCGTCGAACCTGGACTGGCGATCAGTTTCACGTATGGTAGTATACATGTTTCAGTGCCATTCTCTCAAACCATCCCACCCTCACCCTCTCCCACAGAGTCCAAAAGTCTCTTGTTTACATCTGTGTCTCTTGCTATCTCGCATACAGAGTTATCGTTACCATCTTTCTAAATTCCATATATATGCATTAATATACTGTATTGGTGTTTTTCTTTCTGACTTACTTCACTCTGTATAACAGGCTCTAGTTTCATCCACCCAATTAGAACTGATTCAAATGCATTCTTTTTAATAGCTGAGTAATATTCCATTGTTTATATGTACCATAGCTTTCTTATCCATTCATCTGCCAATGGAAATCTAGGTTGCTTCCATGTCCTAGCTATTGTAAGCGCTGTATCAACACTATAACCTTTAGCCCAGTGATTTTAGTCGTTATATACCACACTGTTTCCCCATCTATTTTCCCCCTATTAGTGACAGTGACTAGGATTCTCAGTCTTAGGAGTAATATCGAAGTGTTGATAAAGGGGTTATAGTGCTGCGATGAACACTGGAATACACATGTCTCTTTCAGTTCTGGTTTCCTCGGTGTGTATGCCCAGCAGTAGGATTGCTGGGTCATATGGCAGTTCTATTTCCGGTTTTTTAAGGAATCTCCACACTGTTCTCCATAGTGGCTGTACTAGTTTGCATCCCACCAACAGTGTAAGAAGGTTCCACTGAGCCATCTGGGAAGCCCAATAGATATGTTCAGTTCAGTTCAGTCACTCAGTTGTGTCCGACTCTTTGTGACCCCATGAATCGCAGCACGCCAGGCCTCCCTGTCCATCACCAACTCCCAGAGTTCACCCAAACCCATGTGCATCGAGTCGGTGATGCCATTCAGCCATTTCATCCTCTGTCATCCCCTTCTCCTCCTGCCCCCAATCCCTCCCAGGATCAGAGTCTTTTCTAATGAGTCAACTCTTCGCATGAGGCAGCCAAAGTATTAGAGTTTTAGCTTTAGCATCAGTCCTTCCAATGAACACCCAGCACTGATCTCCTTTAGGATGGACTGGTTGGATCTCCTTGCAGTCCAGGGGACTCTCAAGAGTCTTCTCCACCACAGTTCAAAAGCATCAATTCTTTGGTGCTCAGCTTTCTTCACAGTCCAACTCTCATGTCCGTACATGACCACGGGAAAAACCATAGCCTTGACTAGACGGACCTTTGTTGACAAAGTAATGTCTCTGCTTTTGAATATGCTATCTAAGTTGGTCATAACTTTCCTTCCAAGGAGTAAGTGTCTTTTAATTTCATGGCTGCAATCACCATCTGCAGTGATTTTGGAGCCCCCAAAAATAAAGTCTGACATTGTTTCCCCATCTATTTCCCCCCCATTAGTGACAGTGACTGGGATTCTCAGTCTTAGGAGTAATAGGGAAGTGTTGATAAATGGATTACGTATGGCATTCTTCAGGGCAGATAAAAGGGAGGTGAGTTAATTTTGAAAGAAACTGAGGCCATTTTAATAAGTAGTCTCTTCGGTAAGGTATTCCCATATGAGCCAGTACGACAGCAGACAAACAGACACCAGGATCCCTCCTGCTATGGAAATGATTTCCTCTTTTACCCTCATCTTTCCTCTCAGCCCCACTTGCCCAATCATAGACTGCCTGAGATACCACATATCAGGTCCAGCCTCATCTCTAGGTTACAGGTCAGGAGCAGTGGAGCTTACCAGCTCGAATTTTCCCCCCTTCTGTTCCTTTGTTCCCATGGTAGCAGATGAAGGAATCATTTCAGACTAAGCTTACAGAAACTTCCCGTTCTGTTCAACCCATTTTCTCCTTTTCAAGTGAACCCCCAAAATACTTGACTTTATTAAAGGAGTACTAAGTACAGTTATATAAATGAATAAGTTGCTATTTATATTTAATAAACATATTGTCATATATTAAGTATATGCCAGGTAAATTTTGAGTTTTATTAAATTACAGGTCTACTCTCTGTTCATTTAGGCGAAGTTCACAGATGTGGAAATTGCCCACTTATCTGGCAAATGAGAATGTAGCATCTTGTTCTTTGGAGGTTGTCTTACTCTAGTATACTGAGGAAGAGAGTTAATCAAGGAATTAATGCTCTAGAATATAAAGGTCAGACATAAAGGAATAAAGATCAAACATTTAGTCCAAGTGTCTAGTACTCCTAATGTGTTCTTTTCTTGCATTCTGGCATATTAAGAGAAGAGTAGCCTGAAAGTATTGGCAAGCTGAGTTCTACTCTTGGTTTTGGCCTCCTATAAAAGCTTATTAAGGTGTCCCAAAATATTTAATTTCAGTCCTAACTCCTTAGTAGGTTCCTTCATGTATGTTTTGTTTTTTAACATTGTTCTCCCCTCAGCTTCTCTCATATTCTGTCATTAAGCAGCCACAGAAATCTGCAACTTACCAGCATGGCTTAACTGATTCTGGGAAAAGTTGATCACACATGAGAGTCAATGAAAGCTGAAATTCTGAAACATGCATTGTAGAGTTTTTAATCCTATGATTGAAGCTAGGCCTAGATCCTTCTAAAAAATAACAAAATTTCTATAATTTCCTCCTTTAATTCTTGTTTTTTTAAAACTTCCACATATTAAGTCCAACCTGACTTGAAATTCTCACATTTCAGAAGATTGTCACATGTAATCTTCTCTATTTTAGGCAGCATGTTATATTATGTATTATATATCATATATTATATCAATAATATATTTGGGTAACTAGAGGGAAACACTCACGACTACGTAGTCTTTTATCTCTTCGGTTTTTTTTTTTTATTAAATAAGACCTCTGAAATACATTAACTGAAACCTTAGAATCTACTAGCCAAACTCTGTATCCATAAGACAGATTACTTCTTTTCGTTTCTGCTTATCATGCTTACTCCCATAATCAGCCTTGAAGTTCCGGTGGAAATTTATAGATCTAGATATAAAATGGTATATGACTGCACACTTAAGAAAATGTATTGGTTTCCAGTGCTTGCTATGAGACCCAATTTCAATGTTTATAGAAAACCATGGTATGTATGGGTATATTCAAGAGGTTTAAGAGTGTGTGTGTTTTCCTCTAATTGTACCTTCAGGAGAAGTGTAACTTGCCCTTTTCTATTGAAAATGTAAAAATGGTCTGATTTCTACATAGCCACTTGGGGAAGAACACGATTACAATGGTGATTTAGTATCACTATTAGCTTGGAAAACCTCTTGTCCTTCATATGCAAAGATAGTTTTAAGAGACATTTTGACTTGTTTTGCATATAGTGGTAATATAATTTGAGCTATTCCATGTTCTTTCTCATGATTTTAACATAATCTGGACTTTCAGGATATGTATAGCCAATATGTAAGGGTTTCTCTATGTTAAATATTTTAGCACTTTTTACATGTGTGGTACTCTGCTGTGCACAGTGGTAGATACTAAGATAAATCAGACATAGAAGTAGACCTCAAATACTCATCTTATTATTAGAAAAAATAAATACACTGTTATGTACTATGCGAAGTAGAAAATGGTGAATGCCATAAGAAATATTTAGGTTAAATATCATATAATTTCAGAAGGATTTATTCAATATTTATTAAAAATTTTTAAGTTTATAAGTTTTATGCTAAGCATAATACAGTATTTCCTGACCTTAAGGATCTGATCTGATGGAAAAGACATCTAAATAATTATAACACCATGGAAGAAGTACAATAATAAAAGATACAGACTGCATATCATGGGAGTAGAAAGGAGATATTAAGGAGCTTATATTTAATCAGTCCCAAATGCAATAATTATTAAAAGTCTTAACAGAGGAGAAAGGTGAGCAGCTTCCTTTTGGACAAGTTAAATTTGAGGTGCCTGAGGGACAGGCATGTGGAAATGTTTGGCAGATAGTTTTCTAGATGAGTCAGCAGCTTAAGGAAAAGGAGTGAACAGGAATTGGCAGTACAAATTTGGGAATGATCAACAGTTGAAACTAGATTGAGATCTGCCAGGAGAGATTGTATTAGGTTGGTACAAAAGTAATTGTGGTTTTGGACTGTGAATTTTAATTCATTGTAACTAGATTCAAACCCATCTTTATTAATCAAAATAGCAACCATTACAATCAACACATTTTTACCAACGAGAAATAAGTTTTTATTCCTGTAACATAGAAATCCATGGTTCAGGGTTGACTGAACTCTCGGGAAGCATTTTTTGCCTCCTGCTGGTGGTGGAAGCATTTTCCCTACAAAAAATTGTCGAGATGCTTGAAGAAGTGGTAGTCGGTTGACAAGATGTCAGGTGAATGTGGCAGATGAGGCAAAAGTTTGTAACCCAATTTGCTCAACTTTTGGAGTGTTGGTTGCGCGATGTGCTGTCAGGCATTGTCATGGAGAAGAACTGGGCCCATTCTGTTGACCAGTCCTGGCTGCAGGCATTGCAGTTTTCAGTGCATCTCATCAAGTTGCCGAGCCTACTTCTCAGATGTAATGGTTTCGCCAGGATTCAGAAAGCTGTAGTGGATCAGTTGGGTGCAAGTTTGGCTTTGGGAAGTGCTTTGGAACTTCTTTTTGGTCCAACCACTGAGCTGGTCATTGCTGGTTTCACATAAAATCCACTTTTCATTACACATCACAGTTCGATTGAGAAATGGTTCATTGGTGTTGTGTAGAATAAAATGACAGTTTCTCTATTTTTGGTCAGCCCATGAGGCACCCATTTGTAGAGCATTTTCAAAATGCCGAATGACCATAGAATGGTTGGTGTTGAGTTCTTAGGCAACTTCTTGGGTATTTGTAAGAGGATCAGCTTTGATGACGGCTCTCAGTTGGTCATTGTCAACTTCAGTGGCTGGTCACTACACTCCTCATCTTCAAGGCTCTCGTCTCCTTTGCAAAACTTCTTGAAGCACCCCTGCACTGTATGTTCATTAGCAGTTCTTAGGCCAAATGCGTTGTTGATGTTGCGAGTTGTCTCCACTGCTTTACAACCCATTTTGAACTCAAATTTTAAAAAAAATCACTCACGTGTACTTTTTGTCTAATGTCATTTCTGTAATCTAAAATAAATACAAAATAAACAGCATATAATAAGTCATTAGTAAAAGAAAATAAAGCCAGAAATGTGCTTTAAAATGGTATATAGCATAACAACATTTATAAGAATATATTTCAATATCAAATGGCAAAGTTCAGCAATGCAAAACTACAATTACTTTTGCACCAACTTAGTAGCAAAAGAAAAGTGATGAGTAAGAACACAAACACAGGATCTCTCACATTGAAAAGGGTGGAGGAATAGGACTCCACGTAAGAGGAGGAGCAGTGGTCACAGGGGATGACTCAGGAAAGTGCTGCATCACAAAAACTAAGGGAGTACAGTTTTAAGAGGGAATGGTTAGCAGCCTCAGGTACAGCCAAGATGTCTGGTACCATCAGACAAACAGGAGACCCTAATCTTCACAGTATTTCATTAGAGCAGTCAAAGCAGAAGCCAGATTGTACTGTATGGAGAAGCGATTGAGAGGCTCAGAAGTAGAGGCAGTGATTGTATACCATTTTGCGAAGTCTGATTATGAAGGTTTGAATCCTACCACTGCCACTTACCAGTTTTTTGACCTGTTGCAAGTTAATCTGTTTTCTTCATATTTAAAATGGAGATTGTAATACCTTATATTAATTCTTCCGTGAGGATTTGGAAAGATAATATATGTAAAGTTCTTTGAAAAGTACCTGTATATATTTTACATGTGATGGATGTTAGCTATTATCATTATTAAGGAAGGGAGAGGAGAGATTAAATGTTTGCTAGAGAAGGGGCTGGTGGTTGAGTTATTAATGTTTGATTGTTTGGTTTTGGGGAGTATGGGGGGAGACAGGTACTTCCTATTAGTAACTGAAGGAATATAACTTGGTTTGAACCTGAGACTTTAGCTTCTACTACAATGGAAGGCTGTCTGGGCTAAGAAGAACCTGTTTAGAAATCTGTAGACTTTCTAATCCTAGTTTGCTGTTAACTCTTGGGTTACAGTGTTTGTCGCCTACCGTTCCAATTTCCTACAGAAAGAAATAATAATTCCTGTTTACCAAGCTGCCAGTTATTGTACAAGTAAAACTGATAATCTTGAATGATGTTTCTTATCCTTGAGGTTTTCTCTTAAATCTTCTGTAACTCCTGTAGACTCAGTTTATAAATTCACTCCTCTAGGTACCCATAAAAATCTTGTACATGCCCCTCCAGGTTCCCAAAAAGCTTTGTACATGCCCTTATTACAGCATTCGTCACATTGTTGGTGGTGTGATGCTCCCCCACCAGTCTGTGAACTGCAGTGCTCTCTATCAAGTGCCTGACTTACTATAAACCCTCAATAAACATCAGGTTGAATTGATTATAGAAAAACGAGTCAGTTGATACATATTTGGAAGCTCTATTGCTTGAGCATCACAAATTTCAAAAACTTTAAAAATGTCTCTATGTAATTGTCTACTTATTGTTACCTTTTCTGAATTACTTAATTCTTTAATGTCAGAAAGGCAAAGGTCCTTCTTTTGATTAAGCCTAACCTCTAGTCAGGATGGACAATATTGTTGAAGTAGCTTTTTGTGTTAATTCAACATCAGTAATTCTAAAGGCCTAATTTAGCACTTACCATTGAAAAGAGTAAGAATTTGGTAGTAAATGCCTGAAGCAAAACTAGTTAATTAAATGTTTTGTTTAAATGCTTACTAGCACTAAATCAGAGTTATTCAGATCCTTTTTGTACTCTTATTTCAAGTTGCTACCACCAACCTTTCCAGAAAAGAGATTGGCCATAACTTGATGGATCATTACTTGGTGGGTGACTGTGCAAGGTCCAGTGAAAACTTGATTACCATTCTTAGATGGAGCCTGAACAACTTTCTTTACTTTCTTGTCTTCCAGTTTTTTCTGAAAATGCCTGTACTTTCAACCTATCAGAACTATGTCTTTATGTGTATGTTTATATACTTTGTCTGTTAATACAGTATTAGTCATTGAGAGTCATGTGTGTAAATATTTGTAACGTAGTATTCTCCTTTCTTTGTTGAAGCGCTCTCCATCCTGTACTCCAGCTAGCAAAGGCAGACGTGTAAGAGACTACTGCACTTGTGTGCCCATCCCGATGCCCTCTACCCTCTCTTTTATCCTTTTTGCCTGTGGTTGCAGTACATGCTAATGTTTTTGTGGTGTATTACATTTATTGCATGCTTTGTGCTGCTGCTGTTGCTATTGCTACTCTGCTTTTCTGTATTTTCTTTTTTTGTTGTTTTTTGGCTTTGGCCGCAAAGCTTTAGGAATGTTCATATAAATTTCTATAACCAAAATACTAAAATTGTAAGGTATCTTGTTTATTTTGATTGGGTGAAAAAGTGATCCTAAAGTATGCTCCCTAAATTGGCCACATACAAAGTAAATGAGTTTCTAAATAATCCAATGTAAGCAGTTATGTAGAGATTCGTAGAGATTTTAATTATGTAGAAAGAAAGCTTGATAATTCACATCATGCAAAATTCAAAAAAGATTTGGTATAAGGTATGGATCCGACTGATTATAATTTTTATAAATCAATTCTGGAGAAATCTTTGATAGCTTTTTTAGCATAGTTCAAAGCTATATTCCCAAATACCTTGTATTTAGAGATTTGAGGCAGTGATGTTGATAATAATTTATATTCTAAGATATTTCCAAGATTGAAAAAAACATTTATAGCTTTCTTTATATATGTATTGATTACAAGCTATAACCATCTTCCTATGCTAAACCCAATCCAGTGTTTCTCAACCTGAAATGGGCAAGCCACTATCTCTATGCTATAAGGTTCTGATATGTCCCGAATGGGGAGTCTGTTTGTGAAAAGGTCTCAAATTTTTCTAAACCAGCCTCCACCCCAACACCGATATACACACTTTCAGACTCACTAGTTGAAAAGATAGCTGACACGGTTTGCTCTGGTTTTCATAGGTAATGTAAATAACAACATTCAAAAGGAAAATCTATGATCTATACAAATTTCAAACTTTCTCTTGTCAGCTTCATGACTTTTGGTGTTGATCAGCACCGTCAATCCATATTTTGGACTGGGAAAGTTCTGAAGGGAATTATCTGGTTTATGGAGGGCATGGGCAGCAGTGGGTCCACAAGCAGACACTGCTTGTGGAGAGACCCACTGCTTCCTGTGCTCTTGTCTTCAGGTGTGAGGGACAGTTGATTGTAAAATAAACATGATTAACCGTAGCATAGCGTATGTTTTCAAGCTACTGTTTAATAATGAATAAGCAGTTCAGACCCAGTGGTATGGCAAGTAGAACTGCGACTTCAACTGATATCTCATTAATTAAAGAAGTTGATGAAAAGATTGCTAGTTAACTGACTTATTGATTATTTTTATATTTGGGCATTTGGATTTATCCAATCTGAATATATGTTAGTTAGAAGGAAAGACCAAAATGTGTGTGCTGAGTTATATTTGGTTCAAATAATTAGTCTGTGGATTGACTGCTTTATTAACTGTTTGGTTTCGAGTAAGATTATCCCTTCAGAGAGATTTTGTTTTTCTGGTTAAATTTATCATTACTAATGTTTCTTGCCTTGTAGATCTCTGACCACACAGAATATTTTTGTGAATCTTTAAGGAAAAAATTTTGAGGGAAATAGCTGTTATAAGGCCCCTGCTATTTAGTTTATATTTTAGGATATAATTAAGTCGCACTTTACTAGAGCCTATTGGCTTATAATTGCATATGGTTATTTAAAATGCAGATGTGATAGGCTTGGTAATTTCCTTTCCAGCTTCCTTTAATTTTTCCTTATTGAATATTTGACAGATAAAAAGTCAGGTAGTGTCTATGAGGGAGATGATTAAAGAGTTACCAATTATTCGACAGTTAAATAGAAACATAGAATAATGAGTAACCTTAATAGTCCCTGGAAACATCCATGAAAACAGTAGGACACAAATAGTTACCATTTCTAACAGTGACCTTGAATCTAACTGTGGCATACAGATTTTATGTTACATACTGTGTTTTTAGATAAGAAATACATAACATTTTCATAAATTTAAAATTCTTTAAGTGACTGAAATGTTATATAAGTGAGGTATATATTTTTATTTCCCATGTGCTCTAAAGCCTCATTTATAACCTAGGTATTTATGTACTTTTTATGTGGTTTAGTTTAATTAATCATAGTATTAAAAAGATTTGTTATTAATATTATTAATGTCTGAATACAGATGATTATGAAAAGTTTTATAATGTTTTCATTAATAGTGAGAAACACTGAGTATCTTTTGGATTATTCCTTTAGAAATTAAAGCAGAGACTAAATAGCCAACATATGACTGGACTTTATTCTGTGTTTTCTTAGAACATGTGTAAATTCTCCAGAGTAGATATTCAAATGAATAAGCTGAAAATAATTTAAGGAGAAATTTTCATAAAGAGAAACAAGTTACATCATTTGTAACTAGTAAGATTACATTTACAGGTCATAACCTTCAGTAATTTATTATTTCTTTTAGAATGATAGAATGATAAAATGTATTTACTGTTATCTAAATGACATGCAATACTGTGTTTAAATCATAAAGTGAAAGTGAAGTTGCTCAGTCGTGTCCGGCTCTTTGCGACCCCATGGACTATATAGCCCATCAGGCTCCTCTGTCCATGAAATTTTCCAGGCAAGAGTACTAGAGTGAGTTGCCATTTCCTTCTCCAGGGGATCTTCCTGACCCAGGGATCGAACCCAGGTCTCCCACATTGGGAGCAGACGGTTTTACCATCTGAGCCACCAGGGAAGCCCTTTAAATCATAAGCACAATTAAAAGAAATAACTTATTTCACTGAAAGCTTGAGGTTATAACACATTTCTGAATAGTAAAAATTGGGTTACTTTCCTCTTTGTTTCTAAAATACTTCAAGCTACAGGATAAACAAAATTGATGAAAATTTGGATTTTTTTCTGTTAACTTTGAGTTTTATATTTACCAATACAAAACAATGTATTAGATGCAAGCTATTTTTAAATCTCTTCTCAAAGTCATATCAAGTCTTGGTATCTTTTTCTTTTAAAACTAGGTTTCTTCTGTGAATGTTTTGCTACTTGTTCAAATCTATAATTATTTTTGGAGTAGAAAAGACCCATTAATACATATTCAAGAAAGTCATTTTGATCTTTTTATTATTTATAAGGAGGCCATATTGCATAATTTGAGAAAATCTGGAATAGTGGGTCATCTAAAAATCAGATCTGAGCCAAAGCAGAAAAAATTTTCTATTTCACCATACTGTTCTAAAAACACATTTTGTGGGTTATTCATCAGAGAAGTCCTAATAAATTCAGGAAACATTATGGACTTTTTACATGACTTTGTTATGCATTGTGAATAATATGCTGATATTAGGCTTTTCTGCTTTTTTTTCCAAACAGTAGAGCATTAAGTAAAAGTGACATTTAAGTATAGTAAATATTTCTAATGCTTATTCATCAGAATAACTCCTTAAAAGTATGTTTACTTGGAAAAAAGAATCAGTTAATCGAAAAATAGAATTACTTTTGCATAAATAGGTTTCTCAGTAGATCACAGCTTATAAAATATTGAGTGAATTGCTTATTATTGTTAGTGTGTTAGTTGCTCAGTCGTGTCCAATTCTTTGCGACCCCCATGGACTATAGCCCACCAGACTCCTTGGTGCATGAAAATCTCCAGGCAAGAATACTGGAGTGGGTTACCATGCCCTTCTCCAAGGGATCTTCCCGACCCAGGGATCGAACCAAGATTGCTTATACCATTCAGTTAAGATCTGTTTCCAAAAATCTTCCTTTGGATTATATCACAATATATTGTCCAATTAATATAAGCTATTTATTGTTCCTTATTATTTCCCCCTTTTATCATTCTTTCTATAATCATAAACTCAATTATCAATTTAAGATATCTCTGCTATGATATTTTGGTATATCATATTTATTAGCTTTTCCTGCATTATTAAGTCATTGCTTACATTTAATGCTATAATTATTTTTATAGCACAAAGAATTTTTAACTTCCTTAGTTTTAATAGAATATTAATTATATTTGTTTCAAAGGTAAAAGTAGCTAAATGCTATTAATCAATTGCTTTGCTGTCATATTATACCTAAATCATTGCCAGTTAATTATTAAAATTAGTTTTAGGCTCTCTGTAAATCCTGGCATATAATCATTGAGTATTCTGAAAGTTTAGTAAAATTAATTGCTTTTAGTAGCTAGAATCAGCCATTAATTATAAAGGCATTGGTAGCATGTAATTATAGATAAAATTAATAACATCTTAAAAGCATAGTTGTGTTGGGGTTAACATTTTGCTGAAGGGAATATGTAAGCAGTACTGTATTTTTCTTGTTAATGGTAACCTCTTTTGAGATGTTGTTTACACTGGTAGTAATCCAGAAAGGGAAGAAAATATTAAAACCTATTAATCTAATTAGCTATTAGCTTTTATTAGTCTTTTAAAAGACATGGGAAATTTTTTTTTAAGTTTGATATTTTGATATTTTAAGTTTGATTTTTTTTTTAAGTTTGATATTTTTTGCCGTGAGTTTATTCATCTTTACCAAACTTTTGTGTCCTTATTTTTATGAGAAACACACTTGGAAAATAAAGTGGTAATTTTTAAACTTCACTTATATATGCATGTTTTTTGTTAAATCACAGTATCATTGTAAATGGCATAGTTCAACTCTTTAATTTGGTCAGTTAATGCCATTTCAAAATATTATTTCGGTATTTCTTACTTTGAATTTTGTTAAACAAAATTAACTTGATTTTGTTTAATCTCTGGAATTTATTTTTACTCTAACAGCATAAAGCTCCAAAAAGTTAGTGTGGAAATTTTCATTATTCAATTTTACTCTATTTAGGATGAGTTATTTTTAAAATTTTAATGTTTTCCACTCCTGAATAACCAGTTTTGATCTCTTTCAACTAGGAAAATAATTTTAAAATCTGTTCTCATTTCTGTTGTTTTGTCATTTTATTGATGAGCAAAAATGTGTTAGGAGAAAAAGATTTATAAATGACAGTAATTCTTCGGAAGGGCCAAGAGGTATGTGCTTAAAACCTCAATCATTCCTTAAGAGTCACTGATTTATGTAATTATGGATTAAGCTGTGATGATGTTTTTTTTTCCTTTGCCAATATTAAACTGTCATAATGTCACATTTTCATAGGGTCATGAAGTATATTAGTAAATATTTTAGCTACCAACTTGATTTTTAGATTTGACAGTTGTCATGATGTGAACATCTCATTAGAACACATATGGCTTAAAGTGGTATATCCCAATTTTAGCACAAGAAAGTATATAAAACAGTGTGTCCAAATTCTGTCAGCTTGTGTCCCTATGGCACAAAGTGCAGGCCTGCTTTAAAGTTTCAGCCAGTACTATTAGAAGCAGCAGTCTCTTACCTTTCTCATTTTTGAAGATTTTTAAAGTAATTGGACCCAGAGGAACAAAGCCACTATATTAGCTATATTAAATTTTCTTCTCCCTGAAAATTTTTATGGTCTTAACTCACTGTCTTATTTTAAAATCTATTTCAATCTAAATAGAACCAAATCATTTCTGAATTCTCTTTATCACCTTTTTTAAACAGCATTATCCTTCATATAGGAACTTCTGATTTTATGTCTTTTAAGCTGTGAGCTAAAGGCTTCTGTGTGACAGGTCAGAAGCTTACATTTTCTTAAAATAATCCAATTTTTTTCAAGTAGCAAATCCTCTATTTGGACACTTCTTTGAAACTTTATGAGATCATTAACTCTTGATTATTTGAAAAGTTTTAAAATTCTTATTAGTGTAAAATTTATCAGTATTGCTTTGCTTATCAATTCCATTTTAATTGAACCCACTCACCCATAAACTTTTTATCAGCTTACAACTTATATAATCTTAGGGAAACCAGAAGGAGATTTTTAGAAAATAAAAGACTTTTTTTTTGCCTTATTCCCAACCTAGGGTCATAGTTCAGATTAACAGGTAAGATGGATAACTTTCTCCATCGCTGTCCCTCTGTGAAATTGTGAGCTAGGCAAAATTTGTCTGGAGTTCCATTTGCTTCCTTACTGTCTGTTCCTGGTCAAAGTTCCTTGTCAGCCTCCGTGATCTTAAATCGTTTTAAATATGTCTGCTGTGGAGGTTCCTTGGTACAACAAGGAGTACTGAGTTTGGAGTCAAGAGAAGAAATTGGGGCCTGGCTCCCCCGCCTTTAAGGCATACTGGCTCTATGAAATTATCCACATCTCGCACACTGAGCTAACATACAGCTGGGATGTGCCAGTTCAGTAGTTCAGTTTTCTCCTGGCTGTTGCACATGGCTGCTGCGCCCAGTCCCCTGGTGCCCTTCCCGGGCACCCCACCTCTCCCCACCTCTCCCTAATCTGACAGCTGATGGTTTAAGGCCCAGCTGGTGGCCATCTTAGTTGGCCCCACCAAAGTCTTTCCTTGTAATTTGCCGGAATACCTGCCCGTGCCCACTACCAAGGGAGGCCACATGTGGGCACCAGCAGAGGGCCACTCCAGGACTGGCCAGCCAGATAGCCAGTCCCTGAAATAGGAACCATAATTATAACAAAGAAATTTTTTTAAAACCTTTGTAGTATATATTTAATCCTTAAGCTGATTGCTCTTATGATCCATAATAAATGATGATTTACAGCAAATGCTAATCTAAGCATTGTTCTTGCTGTACAACATATTTGAAACCAGTTTCCTAATCCTCCCAAGTCATCTTAATTGCCTTTCATTTAAAAAACCCAATCCTGGTAATTCTGAAAATTGCAAAGCTGAATGTATCATCAATCAGTGTGCTCCATAGGACCATTTATGCTAAATTTTAACCCAAAGCATCTTCAGCTACTAAAAATACTTGGTTAAAATGGTGCAACTGAATATAAGTGTGAATATTTCTACTGCTGCAAAATAAAAAGAGGATTTAATTTAGTGACAAAGCTGACAAGTTAGTTTTCCTTTCAACTAATGCCTTATAGCAAACCAAGTTTCATTCTTACCAAGGACAAAATTATTCCTAATCTGCAGAACATATTTCTGTTATGTACTCTGCATTTATTTCACTTATATGATTTATTTTGTGAAATACAAGTAAAGAACATACAGTAGCTCAAAGTAACAGATGAGTGGTGAAGATTGGAGCATTTTGTTAAATGTTGTTATCTTAACCTTTCTTTAAAGCTGGTGGTTATGCGTCTGTATGATGACACATCCCTATTGTGAATATTCAGACTGAAGTTTGTTATTCTCCTTTCTTGAGAATGTTGCCATGATCATGCCTTGAAGAAATTTACTAAGAGCTACACATTGTTTAAAAGTGATGTCTTGGGTTTGTGTTTTTCCTGACTTATTTTCCTAGACTGATCCCGTTGAGAACACATATGTACGGAATCCGAACGTCAAGTTTTACATCCAGTCAAGGTCCACCTCTCCTTCCACATCTAGTGAAGCTGAGCCAGTTAAGGTGCCTCATTGGAGCAGTCTTGCTCCTCAATTTTTCACTTGTGTCAGGAAAGAGGGACTTGCAAAAACAAGTGAAATCTGACACTCTTCCTTTTAATAAATGTTTTGTGTAATAAATCACAGCATATTGGAGATCATTACATTTGATTTATAATATAGATAGGACTGTAAAACTGAAGTAAAAAAGGGTCCCCCCAATTTCAACCTGAAATAGATAAGAACTTTTTAATTTTAAAGTGATCTATATTTTAAGTAGAGAGCTATATTGAACAGAGGACAGATAAACGCTATAGATACATGGCAATGTCAGGTGTCATTCTCATAATTTAATTCTAATAAATCTAATGAAGATACGACATAACTGTTCCTTCATAAGCAGAACTTAAAACTGCCACTGCTGGCAACTCAGTAGTTTATTATAAGTGTTAATCAGCAACAGGTATGCGACTAAACCATGCCTTTTAATACTGCAAAAAGAGTGTTGTATTTGCACCGTAAGTAAGTATATGATTTTAAACAGCCAGTTAGTCAATTTTCTCAACAGAGATCTTTTTCTCAACAAGTCAGAAGGATATATTATTCCTCAGTTAATGCCATCCTGACTCAGATGCTGCTGCTGCTAAGTCGCTTCAGTCGTGTCTGACTCTATGCGACCCCAGAGACAGCAGCCCACCAGGCTCCCCCGTCCCTGGGATTCTCCAGGCAAGAACACTGGAGTGCGTTGCCATTTCCTTCTCCAATGCATGAAAGTGAAAAGTGAAAGTGAAGTCGCTCAGTCGTGCCTGACTCTTAGCGACCCCATGGACTGCAGCCCACCAGGCTCCTCCGTCCATGGGATTTCCCAGGCAAGATTACTGGAGTGGGTTGCCATTGGCTTCTCCGGACTCAGATGCAGTTCTGATTATTTACTCAAACATGACAGTTCTGACATAGCTCCTTTGCCTCCCACTTGGTCTTCAGAGCTGTGTCTGGCATTCCAGGTGAAGCAGAGAGTCCCCTTTGGAAAGCTGTCTGAAGTGAAGCTTGAGGTGTAGTCAGATTCTAACTTGATTTTTTCCCAACCCTATGGTGTATACTACCTCAGACAGGTTAAGTTGATGATACCATCTGATTTTTTAGGTTATCATTGTTTAAATGTTTTGAGTTTATACATTTTTATCTTAATGTTAAAATATTTCAAGCATACAGAAAATAATATTACAACCACTCACATAACCACCATCCACACATTTAAGATGTATAAACATTTTGCTCCAAAATTTCTATTAAAAAGAAAGAAAATATTCCAAACAGTTTTTGAAACATCCTACCCTATACCATTTCCCCTCCCCTTTCCCAGGCATATCTGAATAACCTGAAATCGAGGTACTCCTTTTCTTCCTTGCTTTTACATGTTTATTTCATTTGTATTCATAAACAATAATATAATTGTGTTTGTTGTATATTTAAATTTTACACAGAAGTTATCTGCATCATATAAAGATACATGTCCGCTTAGTTCATTCATTGCAACTATTGCATTATATCTCATTGTATGAATATACCACAACTATTTATCCATTCTCCTGTTGTTGGATATTTAGGTTGTTGCCAAGTGTTTGTTATTACAATTCATGCTGAAGTGAACATCCTAACAGCTGTCTGCTTTTGCATATGTGCAGAGTTTGTTTAGCCTATATACCTAGAAGTGGAATTATTGGCTTGTGTGGAATATGCATTTCAGCTTTAACTAGATCTTGTCAAATTATTTTCCACAGTGGTTGGACCCATTTTCACTCCCACCAGCAGTGTGTGTGAGTGAGTTCCTCTATTTCCCCACATTCTTCCAACCCTTCGTACTATCAGATATTAACTTTTATCTATTTGATGGGTATTGAGTGGCATTTTTGTTTTAATTTGCATTTCTCTGATTTCGAGTGTTATTCAACATCTTTTTATGTGTTATTGACCATTGGTGATTTGCCTGTTCATGTCTTTTGTCCGTTGTTCTATTGAATTATTTTTCCAGTTGTTTTGTAATTGCTCTCTATGTATTCTGGATACTAATGCCTAGCTGGCTATATGCGTGGCAAATATTTTCTTCCAGTCTGTGGCTTATTTAAAATTTTTATTTTTTATATCTTTTTGTCTTGCAACAGTTTTTATTTTAATGTAGTTATCAATTTTTTCTTTTATGACTTCTGCTTTTTGTCTTTTTAAAACATTTCTTCCCTATGCAGCAGTTATAAAGATTATCTTGCATATTTTCTTCTAAAAGTTTTTAAACTTTGCTTTTACGTGTTTGGGACTTTAAACAAACTAAACTTTGTCATTAGGTATTATGAGAAATGGGGTACTAATCTATTTTTCTCATATGAACAACCAGTTCTCCTGTTTTTCCCCTATTGATTTGTAAAGTTATCTCTGCTTTTTATATAAATGGGTCTGTCTGCGGATTCTCTATTCTCTTTCATTGTTCTTTTTGTCAATTTCTGCACCAGTGTCACATTGTCTTATTGTAGTCTTAAAATAATTCCTGATGCCTATTATGATCAGCCACTCCCAAGTATCTTGTTCCTTTACTTCTTGACCCTTCAGTTTTATATATGATTTTCAGGTTCAGCATGTAGGTTCCATGTAAAGCTTTCGATTGGATTTAAATTTATAGATTATCTAAGGAGAATTCATCTCTTTGTGGTATTGGGCCTTTTGGTCTATGAACAATATCTAGGTACTCTTTTATATCCTTCAATGAAGTTTCATTATTCTCTTCATGAATATGCTCCAAATTGCTTGTTAGAATTGCTCCTAGATACCTTAGGGTTTTCATTGCTCTGGTGAATGGGATCTTTTAAAAATGTTTTTTAAACTAGGTGTTGCTATTCTTTATGAATTCTGTTGATCTTGAATTCAGCACCCCTACTTCACTCCTTTTAATTCTGAAAACTTCTCTTGGACTTTCTGTGTAAATTCAAGTGACAATTCTGTTTCCTGTGAATTTTTCTTTATTAACTTTCAAAAAGGTTTTGTATTCCACTCTGTTATTTCATGGTTTTTTTTAATATTAAATTGAGTTTAATACTTTTTTCAAGCTTGAAATTTGAACTAAACTCACAATTAAATAGAAAACTCTGAGAAGCCCACCTAAATTCCATTTTAAGGCTATCATATGTATAAAGTATTTGGGTTTTGGAGCTTATATAGTAACAGAGACAAAAAGGGACCATTCATTTTTTCTCTTAATATTTTAGAATATTCTGTAACTACACAAAGCTAGCTTTCTCCTCTTGCTTGCTTAGCATCCTAAAGGAAGTCATTCTTTGTGTATTTTTGTTACACTTGGCTAATAAGTGATCTCTCTTTTTACCACAATAGCATCCAGTAAAATCCTTTCATTCAAAGAAATATCTTAATAGAAATACTGAATAAAGTAAAGATATAACTTGTAGTTAAATTTCTGTCAGTTCTGAATTCCAATCATATTAAATAATCTAACTACCTTCTTAGAAATTACTTTCTTCACAAAATCCCACTAATCAATCCATCAATCAGTATATCTCTGTATCTGTCTCACAGGTGCTCACTCACTCTCTCTTAATCTCTGCACACAAACACACAAATCCACAGAATTGTATTCCATACGTGTAATATGCATTCTGTATATAGAAGTCAAAGGAGTTAAAGGATTCTTCTAAATATTTTTATTATAAATCTTGATTAAAAACTTTCAGATATTTTATAGAATTAATATGGTATTTTCAGTTGAACTTGAAAATTAAAATTTAATATCCTCATTTTTATGTAGATGAGATGCTATGACTTTCTTATGTTCGTCTATAGATTCTCTTTTACAACTTACTTATTTTTAAATTTCCAGATTGAAGTAGTTTTTACAATTTACTTATTTTTAAATTTCCAGATTGAAGTAGTTTTTACAAATTGAACAAATACTAATGTTTTATTTGTAGATATTGCAGACAGAATTTAAATTACCAACAGTGAGAATTTTAGTTCCTTGAGATAATTTTTCCTTATTGCTATTTTGTTTGGCTATACTTACATTTATTTTTAGTGATGTTTGAAGTAGATGGAGTGTTTTATGACATTTATTTCCTCTTTTCCCCTGGATTCAGACTGTAGACTCTACTCCACTTCCAGTTCATACACCAACCTTAAGGAAAAAGGGATGCCCTGGTTCAACTGGCTTTCCACCGAAGGTATTCAATCTAGTTATAAGCATGGTGTGTTCTAAAAAACAAAGAGAGAGAGAGAGAATGGATTTCTTCTGCTTTTTGTATTTACCATGATTTTTACTACTGGTTTCCTTAAAATTACAAACATAAAAGCTGAGAAAGAGAATAAATTCTATATGAATGGAAATAATCACCACTGAGAAAGGTAGGGCAAACATGCAAATTGTTTTGCTTTATTTCCATCTTCTTAAATTCACTGTTTTGAAGTCTGTTAATATGGAATGAGCATATACCATCTAACCCAATCGTCTCTTTCCTGAAGAAAAACATTTTACACAGAACCATAAAGAGATGCTTACTGCTGTTTATGTTAGCAGAGTTGGAAATAGGAGAAAAATAGGTAAAATATGGCTGAAGTGTAACAAAATCACATTTATATAAGTTATCAACACCCAAATATTTCTAATTCCTAAGGATATATACATATCCAAGGACCTGTGTAGATCACGTTAGATTGGGTGATCGATTTCATGGGGAAAGATTGACAGTGGATCCTCAGGATGAATTTTTTTTGAAAGTAAGACCAAATTAAATTAGAGGGGCCTCCACGAAGCTCTGGTGATAACATTTCATGGACTGAATATTAACTTAATTTTTGTACACCTGTTGTCCCTCTCCACAAAATAAAGGTTACTTCATGGTTTCTAAAAGATTGACTCTACAATTATCTCAATATAAAAGTATTTAAAAGGTAAAAAAAGTTATTTAAAAATTATTTAAGAAAGGTTTGCTCCAGATAAAGTCACCTTTACTTGTCTTGTATAGTGTTGAATCCTAATTGTACAACCACTAGTTTGTAAGTTTTCAAAAAGGATTGGCTCTACTTTGTTCTCACATCTCTTATTAAAAGTATTTTACCTCATCCATTGAGTAGCTTGAAGTCTGCAGCACTGACAAATTGGAATGAAAAGAACACGTCTTCATATCCACCTCTTTAAATTTTGAGGTTATAGTTATTTCTTATTTTACTCCAAATTACTGCATAACCTAAAATTAATGTGTTCATGCTTTAGGTTTAATGCCCTTTTACTAGACTTTTTTTTTTTCTTCCTCCAGCTACCTTTTATGGAAGTATTAGAAATCAGATATTGACCAGAAGACAAGAAAGGGGATCTTAGAAACCTCCAGAAGCCAAGTGGTCTAGAACTTAGGACTGAATAGACCCTAGTCTAGAGTCAGACACCCCTGAAGCAACTTAGCACGAGCACATGTTATATATTATACTATCCTCAGTTGGAATTAGTGAAACATGGGCTTTTTAATCTTTATTAATAAATCATGTCTACATCTTACAGTTTAACCAGCACCTGCCACTTGATCATTTAAAATTAATGTTCTGCTAAAACGTTGTTTATATTTCCTATCGCTGCATACTCAGTTAAAATTATAATATTCTCAGTAGATCTCTGGAGAAAAAGTATATAATAAATGTGTTTTGTAAGTAATTTTTGGAGAGTGTGAAGTAATACTGTTGAATTTGTCACTGGCACAGTTGTTTTATTACTGTCATTTCAAACATGTCTTCTTATCTTTTGGAAAAAGCTAAAAAAGGACAGAATTACTTACCTTGAGCAGTTGACTACTCTTTCACTGTATTAAAAGCCTACAGAACAAATTAGTAACAAACTGAATTGTTTCATTAATTCATTTTGAACAACTGAAAAAGTTATCAGCAGTAGAAATTTTACTCTAAATAGTTGCTAAAAGTGCAAAAAAGTAAGAATAAGATCAGTATACAGGAGAAATGTTGGACAAAAATTGATGTGATATTAACAAATTAGGTATTTGTTCATTGTTAAGGGCATAGCGGCCCTTAGTATTGAGCTAACTATGTCTTATGCAGTCTGATTTTTTTTTTTTAAGATCATATTTTTCATTTACATGTTTTTGAATAGTCAGACTTTGAAAGATGGCAGAATCAGATCTGGGCATGACTTTTAACTCTACCAGTAGCTAACTACTCATCAGGAACTTATGTAATCTCTCTGAGTTTCACTTTCTTCATCTATAAAAAGAAATACACCTATCTTCCCAGAGGCGTTGTCTCCATTAAATGAGATGATAGAGAAGTACTGGCACAATGTCTGCACTTTGACTTGATCAGCCACATACAAAAATTATAAAGCCATTGAAAGATAGTCTGTATTCTACTTAGAATAAAGTCAAATCCCGGTGCTGCTTTGAAACTAGGTCCCAAGGAACTCCTAAAATAGATTGGTTTGAGGCTGGACCAGAGCTCATGACTGCTTTAAATGCTGGGTTTTCAGTCTGTCTCTGGAATAATACATGTGTGTTTTTATCTGCTCAAGTGTAATACTGCCTGCTTCCAAAGGAGGAAAGATGTTTGTTAAACATATTACTTGTTTTTGGTCCCAGAAAATCAAATACGTGATTTATAGTAGGGACAAGAGTTTTAAGTTACTCTTTGTCTTTCATAAAAAGATATAAAAGCCCATTTGTTTTTTTTATATAGGTATAAATATAGAAACTTTTACCCAACTCATTGCCAAAGAACAATCTGAGGAATTACAAAGGCCCTGAAGTCAAAATTTGTGGGAGTAGGGGGGGGACACTGCAATTTATTTTATAACTTTTCAAGTGGCATTCAAGAGCAGTTGATTATCATTTAACTTCTTATATTATCTTTAGAACACTCCAGCTCAATATTGTCTAATAAAAATATTTGAAGCGTATTATTTATAGAAAGGAATTAGAAATCATTCTAATTTTGAATTAGAAAACATAGCAGCTGGTGTGTTCACAGAGGTTCACCTTATGGGAATCCTTTAAATGATTTTTATCAATTTGTTTTGCAGCGCAAGACTCATCAGTTTTTTGTCAAATCTTTTACCACTCCTACCAAGTGTCATCAGTGTACCTCTTTGATGGTGGGTTTGATAAGACAAGGATGTTCTTGTGAAGGTGAGAATTAAATAGTAAGAAAATGTGACTTTAGAGTCCTAACGTTTACTCCCTAAATTGTAATCAAAAAGCGTTGTTCTCTTTAGAAGGTATATGAATGTTTATTTATTTGACTTAATCATTTGCTTTTCTTTGGATAATAAACTGAGCGCCTTGCTAAAGTCTGTTGAATATTGGAAACTAGACAGATAGTTCCTAGAAGCATGTTCCAGGGGGGATATATTTATGTTGCATTCACCTTTGTTTCATTATTGAGGTGAATTTGTGGTCCCCTGAATGGTAACCTATATGACAAAATAGGTGAAAGTTATTCTTGAATCTATTCATTTTACTCTTGCTTAGTTTGTTAGAGAAGTTATTATTAAGTAAACAATGCAGTATCTTTTTAGAAATATTAAATGTCTGCTATAATGCTTCAAAAGATATTTTACTCCTAGTGTTAGTAGCAGAGGTTTTCCCCTACCGGTCACTGATTCATCCATCACATGCTTGCATAATGCCTGCTCTGTGCTTTTAGGCACTGGGGATACAGTGTTCTATGTTTGACTAGTTCTCACAACTCACGTAGAAGATCCAGATTGCATTACCCTAACTAGTCTCTTAGATGCTTGGATTTAGAACAAAAGAAAATGGGCAGACATGAGAAATAAGAGATTTGAGGTATGAATATGTGAAGTGATGTATATGAATGATGTTTTCCAAGGAAAACATAAGAGTGAAAAAGAGAATAAATATGAGGACCAAGCCTTGGGAAACATAATTAAGGGGAGGTAAAAGATAAAGATAACAAAATAATCTGAGAATGAATAAGCTGTCACTGACTAGGAAGAGTCTAAAGTCTACTGGAAGAATTTGTACAGTTTTTAAGCCTTGTCTCATTGTGAAACTTAGCCAGTACTTATAAACGTGACTCTTTTAATCTGTTGATCAGAAAGAATCCTGGGCAACTACTTGGCTTCAGGTCCCTTGTCATTTTTTATGAATCAGAATCCTTTGCAATTCTGTAGTAGGAATTTTTGAGATCTTTCCAACTCTCTTCCCTTCTCAGGTCCCATGCCATGAAATTGGGCCTGTCTTTCTTCAGACTCTTTGAAACTACCCTATAAAACAGTGGGGACACATAGACTATGCCCAGGCTTTGATAAATATATAATGTGGTTATAACCTCTCAAGATTCCTGTCATTTTAAGTCTTCTTGGTTGATTTAAATTAGATCCAGTATAAGGCAATAATTTTGTTGTTTCCATTACCTGATGAAAGTAAGATTTTGCTTAGTAAAACAAATTATAATTTGTTAGATGCTCTACTTAGAAGTGAATGAGCTGTGTGACAGAAGATGGATAGCTTTTGATAATTAATGCAAGTCCCTCTTCCTTCTTTGTTGGTTTTATATCCATTTGTGATACTCAGTTCATTTCCGCATGTGTATGTGTTCCCATGATGCTATCGCTTCAGCTCCACTTTTATTCTTTCAAAATATTCTCCAGGATCCCCCTTAGAGTAGGAATTGTCTGAATAGATACTTAGTCTGTCACCCCTCCAACCCAGCTTGTTCATTTTAGATATTTAATTCTTTAATTCTCAACCAACCAAGTCTCAATGGAAGAGAGTTTATTTTTAGTTATCTCAGGTTCATCATATAAGTATCAAGAGGTCTCATGGCCGTAGTGTTAATAGTAATGTATGCAGGCTCTGAGCCAGACTGCCTGGTTTTGAATTCCAGCCGTGTCATTTATGAGTTCTGTGACCCAGGCAAAGTCATATGTAAATAGTGGTATTGTACCTATCTTCAGTTCAGTTCAGTTCAGTCGCTCAGTCTTGTCTGACTCTTTGTGACACCGTGACTCACAGCACGTCAGGCCTCCCTGTCCAGCACCATCTCCCGGAGTTCACTCAGACCCACGTGCATAGAGTCAGTGATGCGATCCAGCCATCTCATCCTCTGTCGTCCCCTTCTGCTCCCGCCCCGAATCCCTCCCAGCATCAGGGTCTTTTCCAATGAGTCAACTCTTCGCATGAGGAGGCCAAAGTACTGGAGTTTCAGCTTCAGCATCATTCCTTCCAAAGAACGCCCAGGGCTGATCTCCTTCAGAATGGACTGGTTGGATCTCCTTGCAGTCCAAGGGACTCTCAAGAGTCTTCTCCAACACCACAGTTCAAAAGCATCAATTCTTAGGTGCTCAGCCTTCTTCACAGTGCAACTCACACATCCGTACATGACCACAGGAAAAACCGTAGCCTTGACTTGACAGACCTTTGTTGGCAAAGTAACATCTCTGCTTTTGAATATGCTATCTAGGTTGGTCATAACTTTTCTTCCAAGGAGTAAGCGTCTTTTAATTTCATGGCTGCAATCACTATCTGTAGTGATTTTGGAGCCCAAAAAAATAAAGTCTGACACTGTTTCCACTGTTTCCCCATCTATTTCCTATGAAGTGATGGGACCAGATGCCATGATCTTTGTTTTCTGAATGTTGAGCTTTAAGCCAACTTTTTTGCTCTCCTCTTTCACTTTCATCAAGAGGCTTTTTAGCTCCTCTTCACTTTCTGCCATAAGGGAGGTATCATCTGCATATCTGAGGTTATTGATAGTTCTCCCAGCAATCTTGATTCCAGCTTGTGTTTCTTCCAGTCCAGCGTTTCTCATGATGTACTCTGCATAGAAGTTAAATAAGCAGGGTGACAATATACAGCCTTGACGTACTCCTTTTCCTATTTGGAACCAGTCTGTTGTTCCATATCCAATTCTAACTGTTGCTTCCTGACCTGCATATAGGTTTCTCAAGAGGCAGGTCAGGTGGTCTGTATTCCCATTTCTTTCAGAACTTTCCACGGTTTATTGTGATCCACACAGTCAAAGGCTTTGGCATAGTCAATAAAGCAGAAATAGATGTTTTCTGGAACTCTCTTGCTTTTTCCATGATCCAGCAGATGTTGGCAATTTGATCTCTGGTTCCTCTGCCTTTTCTAAAATCAGCTTGAACGTCTGGAAGTTCACCGTTCACGTATTGCTGAAGCCTGGCTTGGAGAATTTTGAGCATGACTTTACTAGCATGTGAGATGAGTGCAATTGTGCAGTAATTTGAGCATTCTTTGGCATTGCCTTTCTTTGGGATTGGAATGAAAACTGACCTTTTTCAGTCCGATGGCCACTGCTGAGGTTTCCAAATTTGCTGGCATATTGAGTGCAGCACTTTCACAGCATCATCTTTCAGGATCTGAAATAGCTCAACTGGAATTCCATCACCTCCACTAGCTTTGTTTGTAGTGATGCTTTCTAAGGCCACTTGACTTCACATTCCAGATGTCTGGCTCTAGGTGAGTGATCACACCATCGTGGTTATCTTGGTCATGAAGATCTTTTTTGTATAGTTCTTCTGTGTATTCTTGCCACCTCTTCTTGATATCTTCTGCTTCTGTTAGGTCCATACCATTTCTGTCCTTTATCAAGCCCATCTTTGCATGAAATGTTCCCTTGGTATCTCTAATTTTCTTGAAGATATCTCTAGTCTTTCCCATTCTGTTGTTTTCCTCTATTTCTTTGCATTGATCGCTAAAGAAGGCTTTCTTATCTCTTCTTGCTATTCTTTGGAACTCTGCATTCAGATGCTTGTATCTTTCCTTTTCTCCTTTGCTTTTCGCTTCTCTTCTTTTCACAGCTATTTGTAAGGCCTCCTCAGACAGCCATTTTGCTTTTTTGCATTTCTTTTCCATGGGGATGGTCTTGATCCCTGTCTCCTGTACAGTGTCACGAACCTCCGTCCATAGTTCATCAGGCACTCTATCTATCAGATCTAGTCCCTTAAATCGCTTTCTCACTTCCACTGTATAATCATAAGGGATTTGATTTAGGTCATACCTGAATGGTCTAGTGGTTTTCCCTACTTTCTTCAATTTGAGTCTGAATTTGGCAATAAGGAGTTCATGATCTGAGCCACAGTCAGCTCCTGGTCTTGTTTTTGTCGACTGTATAGAGCTTCTCCATCTTTGGCTGCAAAGAATATAATCAATCTGATTTCACTGTTGACCATCTGGTGATGTCCATGTGTAGAGTCTTCTCTTGTGTTGTTGGAAGAGGGTGTTTGCTATGACCAGTGCATTTTCTTGGGAAAACTCTATTAGTCTTTGCCCTGCTTCATTCCACATTCCAAGGCCAAATTTGCCTGTTACTCCAGGTGTTTCTTGACTTCCTACTTTTGCATTCCAGTCCCCCATAATGAAAAGGACATCTATTTTGGGTGTTAGTTCTACAAGGTCTTGTAGGTCTTCATAGAACCATTCAGCTTCAGCTTCTTCAGTGTTACTGGTTGGGGCATAGACTTGGATTAAAGTGATATTGAATGGTTTGCCTTGGAAACAACAGACATCATTCTGTCGTTTTTGAGATTGCATCCAAGTACTGCATTTCAGACTCTTTTGTTGACCATGATGGCTACTCCATTTCTTCTAAGGGATTCCTGCCCACAGTAGTAGATATAATGGTCATCTGAGTTAAATTCACCCATTCCAGTCCATTTTAGTCGCTGATTCCTAGAATGTCGACATTCACTCTTACCATCTCCTGTTTGACCACTTCCAATTTGCCTTGATTCATGGACCTGACATTCCAGGTTCCTATGCAATATTACTCTTTACAACATCGGATCTTGCTTCTATCACCAATCACATCCAGAACTGGGTATTGTGTTTGCTTTGGCTCCATCCCTTTATTCTTTCTGGAGTTATTTCTCAACTGATATCCAGTAGCATATTGGGCACCTACTGACCTGGGGAGTTCCTCTTTCAGTATCCCATCATTTTGCCTATCTTACATTATTGCATATTATTGCAAAAAATTTAAAACACCCAAGAAAGTTAACTATTGTTATTATCTTAGTAGTAGTTTAAATATATATAATAATATCAACAACTCCTAAAATTTAAATACCTTTTTAATCATTGAGCAATTTAAATTTCAAAGAGAGGGACTGGTAAAGTTTGCCAGATATTGCAGAAATGTCAGGTAATTTAATGTCCATCAGTGATTCCTAGAGGAGAAATTTCAGAATAAGTACCCAACTGCAGTGAGATGAAGAGTTAGAACTGCAGAAGCTGCTTTTTTAGGAATTCAGTTTAAAACGGTCATTTTAGTCTCAAGATTAGATTTGTTGCCATTTATTTGCTTCTCATTTTGATCACTAGTGTTAACACAGAACAATAATATTACAGTAATGAAAAGAAGTATTTACTATTTCTCTTTGCAAGAACCTATTAGCAAATGAATCAGCTCTCCAAATGACAAAAACGGTTTAAAATAAAACCAGAGATAATCATTCATCTAACATGGCACTTTGCCTATAATGAGTGCTCAGTGAGTATTCTCTTTGTAAAAATGAATTTTTCTTGAACACTGTTTCTTTTTTCCCCTCCGAAAGTGTGTGGATTTTCATGTCACATAACTTGTGTCAACAAAGCTCCAACTGCTTGTCCAGTTCCTCCTGAACAGACAAAAGGTCCTCTGGGTATAGATCCACAGAAAGGAATAGGAACAGCATATGAAGGGCATGTCAGGGTAAGTATGGTTAGGTTAGATTTAGACTAATCTTTTAAGGTTTATTAATGAATTAGGAAATGTCAGTTACCTTACAGACATAGTCCTTGACCGAAAATTCAGTGAATAAAATTCACCTAACAATTTTATTTCATTCAGAGAAATGATTTGAACACAAAAACCTGGTTTTTGCTTGGAATAAATTTCAGAGTGTCTCAAAATTGTCTGTACTGTCCCTACAGCATAATGTTCAGATGTTTAAATCTCCTTAAAGGAGTCTGTAGCACTTAGTCTTGCTGGAGAGGTGGTATATTCTTATGAAGTGTGAGATACTGTCAAGACGTAATCTTACTTATAATCTTGAATAATATTTAAAGTGTACACTGCCTTTCATCCTATTACCAAATTTGGCTTTTATGCCACTTAGAAATCTGTGAATGTTATTTTAATGAATTACTAGAGAAAATTAAAATGGTACTGTTAAAAATTTTTCAGAATCAAATGTCATTCCTTGTTTGAAGAATGTGTTGTCACGCTTGCTCATGTTATTAATGATGTATATGTTCCATCTGCTACTTTACCAACCACAGTGGCAGACTTACAACATGTGTATGTTGTCTTTAGGTTTTCACCCTGCAGTTACATATGTAATTAAAAGGGTTCTGATTGACATTTCAGTTCTGGTTGTTTTGCTTGTTTGTTTGCCTAAGATCCCTAAGCCAGCTGGAGTGAAGAAAGGATGGCAGAGAGCACTGGCTGTCGTTTGTGACTTCAAGCTCTTTCTGTACGATATTGCCGAAGGAAAGGCATCTCAGCCCAGTGTTGTAGTCAGTCAAGTGATTGACATGAGGTAAGTTTTCAGAGATGAAAATATTTGTATCTCTGCAACACAGAAATACAAAGTGTGTGGTTTTTCTTCTGATTATATTGCCATATTTTTATTTAAATCTAATTTCACAGTAATTTTCTCATTTACTAATACTGCAGTCACAACATAATTACAAATAGGAAATATGGTATCGTTATAGAACAGGTTGATGTGCGTGTGTATGCATGTTGGGTCTGGGAGTCTGGGAAAAGAGGTTAGTGCTTGAAAACCAAAAGACCAGTTAAAGGCTTCTGGGGTAGTAGAGGCCTAATGTGTAAAGTCTATATCATCACTTAAAGCAAAGGCTTCAGTATAATTTCAGTGTGAGGAAAGGAAATAAAAATCTCAAAATCAGACAGGTTCTTGGAATATAAAATGAAGCCGTGAACATTTAAGTTAAGTACATCTCTTAAATGTTTCTGGTCTCATTTTCAAACTCTCTCCTCTACTTAACCCCTTCTCGTGACTCCAGACATTCTCCCTCAGTGATCTTATTTACTCCTGTAGCTTGAAGCATCATCTCCGCATTGAGATGACTCCCGAACATATGTCTCCAGACCCGTGCTCAAAACTAAAATTTCCAGTTCTGGCTCACATAAGCATTTCATACCAGCATCTAAAACACATTATCATCTTCCCCATACATGTGAAATATAAAGAAATACGTTTCTTTATTTGCAAGAAACTTTAAAATATTAGCAAGGAAAATTTGACAGAACCTGCTAAGGGACCAAATATAGAAAGATAGGGAGAAGAATGAAAGATAAGACTAAGATGTCAAATCTTCAAGATCAAGAGAATGATGGTACCAATAACCAAATTAAAGAAATCACAAGGAAGAGATTATTGTGGAAGGGATCTGTCTTAGGATTTCCTAAGGAACAGTAAAACATCAGATGAGCTGTGTTGAAGGAACAATAAAATGGCAGATGAGCTGTGTTGAGGGCACTTGACGTGTATTATCAGAGCAGACCTACTAGGATCCAGATCCACATGTCCTGTGCTTACTGGCATTGTGACACTGAGTAGTAAGCCAGAAATGATTTCTAACTCTTGTGTAGTGTGGCACTGTCAAATTACACCTGATAAGTTACTTTCGGCACTATCAGTTACCAAGAAAGAAAATTCAAAAATTTAAAAAATTCACTTTGGATGTTCTGTGCAATTAAATTTTGAGGATTGCTTCATATGTGTTATTTAGATGCACAGCCAAAACCACACCACATACCCATATACGCTAACTTTTAATGTCTCACTTTTCCTTCAGGGATGAAGAATTTTCTGTGAGTTCAGTCTTGGCTTCTGATGTTATTCATGCAAGTCGAAAAGATATACCCTGTATATTTAGAGTAAGTCTGTGTGTTATAATTTGATCACTGAATTATTTGCTTTTAAAAACTAAATGTTTTACCTCTCTCTGTAGATCACAAACTTACTTGGAATATAACCAAATCTTACAGACAGTTTGTGCAAAGTAAACACTGAATTAGTAAAAGACCAATAGAAAGCTTGAATATATGGCTTCTAAAATAGGTTTCATCTTGGATAATATTTTTGAGTCACATTCAATTTTCAGATAAGTACTACCACAAGAAGAATAAGTGTGAGATTTCTCAATTTTTTTAAAAAATAAGTTTCTTTAAGATCTTGTTTACGAGTTAGAACGTTTTAGTTTTATTGCTCTGTAATAACCACCCCAAAACTTAGCGGCTTTACTTTTCACCATTCTATGGGCCAGTTCTTCTGGTGTCGACTGGAGAGTCTCTCGTATGGCTGCATTCAGCTCATTTGGGGCTGGAATGGCCGAAACAACCTTACTTTCACGTCTGAGGCCTTGGTTCTGGCTGTTAGCCCTGGTACTTGGCTGGTCTCTGGGCCACCTCAGTTCTCTTTGTGGGCTCTCTCCATGTGGCCTCTAATCTTTCACTAGTCTGGCTGAGCTCTCCGTGACTGGCTTCCAAGAGAGGAGAAGCAGCTGCCAGGCCTTTTAAGGCCTAGGCTCAAAACAGGCACAGTAACCCTTCTACATTCTGTTGGCCAAAGCAAGTCATGAGGTCATCCCAGACATAAAAGAAGGGGAAATAGACTGCATTTTTAGATAAGAACAGTGAAATTCCATAGGAAAAATTGTTGGTAGACATCTTTGGAGGCTGTCTAACACAGTGCAATCTCAAACTGATGAGTTAAGTAGGATAATGGAGATTTTTAAAAAAGGACTATTCTCTTGATGGTATGCCCATATACTTAGTAGAAGTATGTATCTTGTATCTAAGACCATACTTAGTCTCTCAGTTTCCTGACCAAAAACTGTTCTCTCTCCAGCTACCAAGGGAACCTACAGAGGCGCACTTATCTTACCTGATTCTAATTGTGGGATTTTATTGTCTCTGTTGCTTAAATTACTTTTAATAAAGGATCCATATATACATAAATTAAGTATTCTGATTATAGTATCATTGTAAAGTGATAAACCTTCATTTAAATATTAGTGCAAGTAATCTTCTCTAAGTTATTGTTATGAAATAACAGAATCTAAGTATTTCTGAGCATTTTTTACTTTTTTAAAATGAGTTGAAAATCAGTATCGTGTAGTGCTTATGAGCCTGGACACAGGATTCCAGTCTAGTTCTGTGCCCTTGGAGAAATTAATTTCTCTGCATTAATACCTATCTTGTAAAAATATTGATGAACTTCCCAGGTGGCACAGTGGTAAAAAATTCACCTGCCAATTCAGGAGATGGGGGTTCAATCCCTGAGTCGGGAAGATCCGGCGGAGTAGGAAATGGATACCCACTCCAGTATTCTTGCCTGGAGCAAGATGTTGATAGAGTTAATGAGTTAATACTTATAAAATGCTTTGATCAGTGTCTAGTGCTCAGTTATTACTCAGTAAATGTCAGTGGCTGTTGTTAAATGACTGTGTAATGAGTTTTTTGTGATGTATCTGGCACTCTGTAGCAAAGAAAATACAAATAACACTAACATTATGAATAACTAAACTCTATTAAAGGTATCACTTATTGAGTGCTCATTTTCTGGCTAATGCAAAGCAAACTAGCATAAGCATAAAACTGGCTTAAAAGATGTCAAGATGTTTCTAATATCATGAATTTTTATTAAATTGTCCTAGGTCACAGCTTCCCAGCTCTCAGCATCTAGTAACAAATGTTCCATCCTGATGCTAGCTGATAGTGAAAACGAGAAGAGTAAGTGGGTGGGAGTACTGAGTGAATTGCACAAGATTTTGAAGAAAAACAAATTCAGAGACCGCTCAGTCTATGTTCCCAAAGAGGCTTATGACAGCACTCTGCCCCTCATTAAAACAACCCAGGCAGCTGCAATCATAGGTATGGATATATAACATTTATCTTGTTATAATTGTTTATATACCTTGTCAACAGGGATTGGCTTTCATTAGGAATCCCTGATGTCTGACATAGTATGTGTTATATCACAGATGCTCAGTAAATGTTTATTGCCTGAATGAGACCATATTAAAGCTTTATTTCTCAGTAAACAAAAATGAATAACCTTTTCTAATGTATTTTCCTCTGAAAAAGCAACAGTGCTAAAGATTAACCTATTACCAAATCTATTTTATCCTTGCGTGACAGAAAAAGTTGCTTCTTAATGCGTAAGCTGTTTTATAAAGCATAAGTTTCCTAGGTAAAATACAGGTTACTTTACAAAGGTTATTGCGAAGTTTAAGTAAGATGGAATTTGTAACAGACTACCCATATATAAAATACCCTCAAAATTGGCAGCTTCTGTGTCTGGACGTTTAAATTTTTGCCATCTTCTTATGTATACTGCCAACTCTTGTTACTTTCTAGTAAATAATGAAAAGTTTGATGAGTAAAGTTCAAATGCCTTTCACAATTTTTCCCTCTCCAAATGAGAAATGGAACTGGATCCAGGGTGCTGACAAACTAGAGGTTTTTTTCACCTTTTATTGAATAAACATTTCTTTATTTTTGTAAGCATTGATAGAAATTATTTTTTAGTGATTGTTCTATTAAAAAAGACATGAGATAATATGAAGGAAATTTAATAGTATAAGTTATTGCTATATTTTAATTATTTTTATTTCAGTTTCTTTATACCATATTTCTTTATCTGTTTTATACTGTGAGTTTTATATAGGTTTTCACCTAATAAAAATATTTCATATTTATGTCTTGTATAGATCATGAAAGAATAGCTTTGGGGAATGAAGAAGGGTTATTTGTTGTGCATGTCACCAAAGATGGTAAGAGGAAATATTGTGGAGAAAATATTATTGATAGAAAATTCTAAACTATAGACTTTAAACTCTAAAAAAAACAGTCTTTGCTCTTATTTATTCTGTAATTGAAATTTTCCAGACCTAATTTGATACATTTATAAGTCAAAAGTTAATTTTTTAAATCTCTATAATCCTCTTTAGTTCTAAAATTTCTATGTATATTTTCTTTCTTGTGTCATTTTGTTTAACAGTTCTGCTGTATAAACTCAGACCGTATTTCTAAAGATAGTACATGAAAGAAAAACACAACGTGATTTTCCCATTGTTCTAATGGTACTAGAAGTGGTAATAGTCATTAAAATGTGTTTGTTGTTGGATTCTTTTATTCCAGAAGTTAATACAACAGATTTTTTTCTAGAGAGAAATTAAATACTAGGTGAAATAAAAAAGGAACCCATTTAATTTAGCATTCTTGAATGCTTCTAAATTATGTCTTTATATCAAGTTCAGTTCAGTTTAGTTCATTTCAGTTGCTCAGTCGTGTCCAGCTCTTTGCAACCCCACGAACTGCAGCACACCAGGCTTCCCTGTCTATCACCAACTCCTGGAGCTTGCTCAAACTCATGTCCATTGAGTCAGTGATGCCATCCAACCATCTCGTCCTGTCGTCCCCTTCTCCTCCTGCCTTCAGTCTTTCCCAGCATCAAGGGCTTTTCTAATGAGCCAGTTCTTTGCATCAGGTGGCCAAACTAGTGGAGCTTCAGCTTCAGCATCAGTCCTTCCAGTGAACATTCAGGACTGATTTCCTTTAGGATTGACTGGTTTGATCTCTATATCAAGTAAGATCATGGGAAAACAATGCATTTAAACTTCATTAATTTGTTACCCAAAGAAATACCTTTAGTGAAACGTGAGTCAGTTTTTAAAAATAGTAACCCCATGGTAAAACTTCACTAGAATTTGGTGAGAGTGAAAGGTTTTTCTTAAAGACCTGTCATGTTTTATCACATAGGAACTCTTTGCCATGGCTGCCAGAAATCTCAGTGCTAAATTCAATACCTTACTGTAGGTAGGTTAAATTATCTTTCAGTGAGTGTAATTATCTTCCTCTTTCTCCATATGGTTTCTGATATCTTAGTTTTTCTGTGTGTATCTCTGTCTTTATTATAAGTTAACATATTCCTTTGAGTATAATTGGGATGTGATTAATAAACAAAACATTATTTTTCAGTTGATTCATTATTCTTTCTTTGCATAGAAATTATTAGAGTTGGTGACAATAAGAAGATTCATCAGATAGAACTCATTCCAAATGATCAACTTGTTGCCGTGATCTCAGGACGAAATCGACACGTCCGACTTTTTCCTATGTCAGCTCTGGACGGGCGAGAGACTGATTTTTATAAGCTGGCAGAAACTAAAGGCTGTCAAACAATAACTTCTGGAAAAGTGCATCATGGAGCCCTTACATGCTTGTGTGTGGCTATGAAAAGGCAGGTCCTCTGTTATGAACTATTTCAGAGCAAGACGCGTCACAGAAAATTTAAGGAAATTCAAGTCCCATACAATGTCCAGTGGATGGCAATCTTCAGTGAGCAGCTCTGTGTGGGATTCCAGTCTGGATTTCTAAGATATCCCCTGAATGGAGAAGGAAGTCCATACAGTATGCTCCATTCAAATGACCATACACTCTCATTTATTGCACATCAACCAATGGATGCCATCTGTGCGGTCGAAATCTCCAGTAAAGAATACCTGCTGTGTTTTAACAGCATTGGGATATACACTGACTGCCAGGGCCGAAGATCTAGACAGCAGGAACTGATGTGGCCAGCGAATCCTTCCTCTTGTTGTAAGAGTTTTACTTTCGGCTGTCTTACCTTGCTGTCTCTTTCCTTCAACTTCATCTCCTATGTGTATTCATTATTATTGACAGGATTTTTTTAAAGTCATCTGTGAGGTTTTTCCTAGGCATTAATTATGTTGGTATGGAAAATAACCATACCTAGTTAACCTCATTAAGGTATGGTTAAGTTAACCATACCTAGTTAAACCATACCCAGGCCAGTGGGGTCAACATTAACAGGAACATAATTAAAGCTAATTGTCTTATGGAATATTTTACTTAGATAGATTTTTAATAACACATATGCTTTTATTTTGAGGAAGGCAATGGCACCCCACCCAGTACTCTTGCCTGGAAAATCCCATGGGCGGAGGAGCCTGGTAGGCTGCAGTCCACGGGGTTGCTAAGAGTTGGACACAACTGAGCGACTTCACTTTCACTTTTCATTTTCATGCACTGGAGTAGGAAATGGCAACCCACTCCAGTCTTCTTGCCTGGAGAAGCCCAGGGACAGGGGAGCCTGGTGGGCTGCCGTCTATGGGGTCGCACAGAGTCGGACACGACTGAAGTGACTTAGCAGCAGCAGCATGCTTTTATTTTGAAATAACCCTAAGGAGTTATGTTCATGGTCGCCCCCCAGATATAGTGCTTGTGAAGATTAACAGCTCATAAAACTCATAAAACTTCTGTGTTATTTTACTGAAAGAGATGTAACAGTGAGCAAAGTAGACAGTCTCACCCTCACAGAGCATAGAATGCAGTAGAAGGGATTCCTGACAGAACAAGGTGCAGTAAGGTCTCAGTGCTCTGGTAGCCAACGTACAAGTTCTGTAGAGGCACACAGGACGAGTGTCTACCCGGCAGGCTTTGTTTTTAGTGGAGGATACGTGGAGCATGTTTAAATGCTGAAGGGAACTAGCCGCTAGGGAGCCAGGAAAAGTTGACCTTGTGCTAAATATAAGAAACAGAGTAAGATCCCCAAGAAGGCCAAAGAGGCTGGAAGTCAGAACACAGGAAGAAGGATATGGAGCAGGATGGGAATTCTCTTCCACTGCAGCAAGACAGGAGGGATGCTGGGTATGAGGACAGTCAAGCTTAAAAGTTCAGTGTAAGAAAACGTAGGAGAGCCACATATGTGACTACAGAGAAATTGGGAAATCTAGATTTAAAAAGAAAAATACTTGTAATCCTACCTAGCCAGGCTTAACTATTCTTAACGTTTTGTTTCTTCTGAAATTTATACTCTTATCTGTGGCATCATGTTTAAAATGAATCCTGGTCAGAAAATAATTCAGAGTGTTGTGGGAATTGAAATTAGAGTGAGAATTGGAACATCTGGCTTTTATGAATAGCTCTGCCAAAAATTCATGATCTTAGCCTGGGTAATCATTTAACCTTTGTTTGTGCCACCATTTATTGATGTTCAGTTCATCCATAAGTATATGTTGAGCATTTTTTGTGCCAGATGCTTTACCAAGCATTCATAAATGTGAACCTAATTCTTAAGCTTTCTCTGCTCGGTAGCTTTGTTTCACTGTCAAGAGCTTAACTACTTTACGGATCAGTTATTTTAAATGTAATGAAACCCCTTTATAGAACTAGTATTGGGCAAGGGAATATTATAGCCCTGGTGTTAAGAGACTGCTTCTGTATTATAATGGCCATAAAACCTCTTCATTTATGATTGATGGGATTTTTACTTCAAAAATGTTTTGCTGTGGCTAATCTGTATTGATACTGGAATCTGGTGGGATTCCACTCTACAGTTCCTTAGCATAGATCTTTCAGAATGTTTTGGATTTAACAGTTACAGGCAATCAGCCTTCTGTTCTCTCCTTCCTGTCTCTCAGGTTACAATGCACCGTATCTCTCAGTGTACAGTGAAAATGCAGTTGACATCTTTGATGTGAACTCCATGGAATGGATTCAGACTCTCCCACTCAAAAAGGTAATTTAACATTAAAATATGGCTTGGACCGCCTTGCAGCCCGATGGTTAAGACTACGCACTTCCACTGCAGCATGGGTTCAATCCTTGGTCAGGGAACTAAGATCCCACGTGCCGTGTGGTGTGGCCAGAAAAAGAGAAGAAGCATATGGGCTAAGTGAACAAATGAGTATAAGTGAAACACTATATGACAATTTAGCTATTTTTCACTAATTTAGCATTTTCTGTCATATGTAATAGTATAAGTGGGAATTTGGGACTTTGCTAAGAGCAAAAAGAAAACTCAAGCTGGTTCATTTTATAGGTAGCTCAGCACCATACTATTTTTATTGCATTTAGTTTCGCTATATAAAGTATGATTATTATCATAATGAACAACTATAATACATTCTGTAACTTAAAATGCCAGTGTTACTTTTCACTTTAAGGAACTCTGAAGGAGCATTTCATTTGTAATTTTACTGTTTTTCACATAGCAGTATGCAGTTTTAATCCTGTGAGGACAAACTTCATGGGCTAGAAAAGTGATTAAAATTAGAACCAAAGCTCTGTTAATAAAGGTTTCACATATTCCTAATAAACTATATTTTCCTTTAACATTCCCCCATGGTAACATAAATTTTTACTGCTATAGAATGTCTATTTTGCAAAAAGTGAAGAAGGATAGCTTGATATATGTAGCATGTGTCATTAGTTGAGGGACAGGATTTAGAGGGATAAGTAACAGAAACTAACCAAGATCTCATTTCAAAATCTGCCCCAATTTTAAACCTTAACAGTGGAAAAAGCTCTTGTAAATACTGCCACATTTTGTAAAACAACTAAATATGGTCCTTGATTTTATAAATTCAGACTGGTTACAATTAATTTTCCCTTTTATTTTTACCATGTGAATTTTGAAATATGTATAAAGGAAGCATAATAATAAACTGACCTCTTATGAAATAACTTAAGAGCCAAAATATTACCAAAATATCACTGAATCTACCTATGTATTTTTTATCCTGAACGTTGTGTTCATCATTCCCTTGCTTTTCTTAAAATATAGAATTTTTATATATTTTAGGCAGTATGTTGTTCATTTTGCTTGTGTTTGAGGTAATAATAAAATGTTATGTATCATCTTTTGCCTTGCTTTCTTCATGTACTTACTGTGTTTCTAAGATTTATCCATATTACATTGTACTATATTTTTCTTCATTGCTTTTCACTGCTATAAAATAGTCTCTTGGGTGAATAGATCACTGTATGTTCTTCTGATTAGCAGACATGTGAGTTATTTCCCAGCTTTTTGCTGTTGTGAACATTTCAGCGTATGTCTTCAGGTGTGTGTGTGCAGGAGTTTCCTTTAAGTCATGTGCCAAGGAACGAAATTGATGGGACACAGAGAATGCACGTGTTCAGCTTTACAAGACAGTTTTTTCCAAAGTAACTGTACCAGTCGACACTCCTACCATGTGTTTATGACTTTGTAACAACCCATGCCATTGTCAGTATTCAGACTTTTGTGACTAATGTATCTGAGGTTATCCAGTGCTACCTCATGAAGTGTTCATTTGTATGTCCTCTGTTGGCTATGCTGTTGATAATCTTTCATGCTTCTTCATCGTTCATATTTCCTCTTCTGTGAAACGCCTGGTCATGTTTTTTATCCCTATTTCTGTTTAGTTGATCATTGTTTGTAATTGATTTATTGAAGTTATTAATATACTGTAGATACTGGGTTAGTGATAGGTGTGGTGAGTCTTTTTCCTGTTTGCGACTCATCTATTAATTTTCATGGTGTATTTTGTGAATGTTTATTATTATTGCTGAAAATTCATTGTTATAAATTTTAATGTAGTTAAATACATCATTCTTATTGTTTATGGTTTTTGGTTGTTTTTTTTTCCCCCCTTAAGAAACTGTTTCCTACCTCCAGGTCTTAAAGATAAGATCTTTATTTCCTTTCAAAAGTTTCACCCTCTACCTTTATGTATAATCCATTTGGAATTGATTTTCTGTGTAATGTGTGAAGTAGGGATTCAGTTTCATTTGTTCCATGTAGATACCCATTGCTCCATCACCATTTATTGACAGACCTTCCTTTTCTCATAGATGTACAGTTTTATCTCTGTTCTGTGTGTGCATTTAGTTCAAATAAGATTCCTAAAGTATCTGTATTAATATCTTAGCATCATCATCTGCTTGCTAGTGGCTTTAAAAGTTAAATTTAGGGTTTAAATATATTTCACTTTTTTTTTTTTTGCCAAGAATACTGTTTCTTTAAAATTTTATCATTACAAATTAGATAATTTTATACCTTTCTAGTTAGAATTAATTTCTAATTTTTTGTTGATTTTCTGAGAAGGCTATATTTTGAAGAAGAAAGATAAAGGTCTTAAGAATGTGTGCTTTACAAGTATGTCAAAATTTTATGATTTAATTTTCGAACCTTGTTAAAATATTAATTTTATTTTTTATTATTTTAGGTTCGCCCCTTAAACAGTGAAGGATCATTAAATCTTTTAGGCTTGGAGACGATTAGATTGATATATTTCAAAAATAAAATGGCAGGTAAGAAAATACGCATTAATAGGAGAGCTTCATAGAAACATTCTCGCTAAGCTGACTGCCAAAAACAGAGCCACTTAACTGACTGCAGAGCCGCTTAAACTCAGGTGTACCTTACTCTAGGATCTGTGCAGTTGACCACCATCATACCCTCAGTATCCTGGGATAAACTACTTGACAAAAACTCATTCTGTTCAGGCTCACATAACTGTATAAGCAAAATATTTGTTTCTGACCTACCTTGTTATTTTTCTGTGGATTACTGAGGTTAATAGAAAAAGTATAACTGAATGTCTCTTCTGTACTTCTAATACTGTAGAACTTAACCAAAATTGGTAGCACTTAAATTGTGAAAACTCACCCAGAGTACTGATTCGGGACTGTTGGAGTACGTCTTCTGCCAGTGCATAGGGCTTAAAACTTTTGAAGTGCTGACGACAACGTGGGCAGCAGAAGAAGCAGGGACAAGAGGAAAGTCACTGGAGGGCCCAGAGTCAGGAGAGGGAATGGGCTCCTGAGTGCCCCGGGACAGGGCGAGGGCCGTGTCCAAAGTAGTGGAGTGAGTCCTAGCCACGGGGCGACTGCACACATCTCATTAAATAAGCAAGTTGTGAACAGTTAAAATCTGATTTTTAACAGAGATTATTATAATTTTGCCTTCTATATAGTATTCTCATGTCTTAGCAACAAATTTCTCCATAACAGAGGTATCATAAATTTATGATCTTTTGTGGCAGAGCTAGTTAATGCAGATGTAATTAGTGGTACATTATGTACTGAAAAATAATAATTAAAATTGACTTAAATATAAGGAAAACATTGCCATTAAGAAAACACATTAAAATGTTTATACTTAGCTGTTATCTCTGGGTAGTTGGGATTAATTATATTCTTTATGCCTTTCTTTTTTTCCCCCACACTCTTCCAATAAATTTGTATTGTCTAACAACAACAACCAAAAAGCCATCAAAAGTTTGTTGTTTCTGTTTTGGTTGTTTGTTTTTAGTACTAGCATACACACAAATGCTTAGCTTCAGATTTGGTGCTCTGGTACATCCTCTTGGCGCTGAAGGCTTCTTGGGATACAGACAGGTGACTGTAGGAGAAGTCCTATGCTAAGAGGATATTCAGTTTGACTTGAGAAAGGACATTCGAGTGTTAAAAATGAGTCCTGCTCAGTGATGGATTCACCATGAACCTGTGCTTTACGGCCCCTCCCTCCGAGACTTGATACTTAATTTTGTATCTGTTTCTTAGTCACTCACTCAGTCAGCTCCAACTCTTTGCTACCCCAGGGACTATAGCCCGCCAGGGTCCTCTGTCCATGGAATTCTCCAGGCAAGAATACTGGAGTGGATGACCATTTCCTTCTCCAGGGAATCTTCTCACCCCAGGGGCTGAACTTGAGTCTCCTTTGTCTCCAGCATTGGCAGGCGGGTTCTTTACCACTAGCGCCACCTGGGAAGCCCTCTGTTTCTTAGAGGAACTCTAAATATTTGTGTTAAGATTAAATCTACCCCGTTCTCACTGTGTGTAACCATGATAATCTTAAAATGTGTCCATTATCCAGTTTGTGTCTACAGAGCAAAACCTTTTCCATTTTGTCTCTTTTTATGCTTTCATCTTTCTACTCTAGGCCAGGAGTAAAAGTAGAGATTGGACAAGGAAGACTCGACAACATAGTAGTCTTTGTCCTTTGCAAAGGAAAGGAAATCCTCTTTCCTGGAGATTCTGTTTCTTTCTTGTCTTCTCCCTATTTTGTCTATTTCTCTTTCATCTCTCAAGAGCTCAGAGTGTTTTTGTAGCCTTCTGGCTGTCCAGAACCTCCCATTGCCACTGTTACTCACCAAGATCTGCTTTACCTTCATAATTCTCAAATTCTCATCTACTTTTTAAAAATTATCATTTTAATTTTTGGTATTAGGAAAGCAATCTAAGTTATTTATTTTGCTACAAGGAGATTGTTGCTCTTTTTACTGATCGTGTTACTTTGGCTTGGCTTACAGGCCCCCTTGGTTTCTTCCCACTTCCTTTTTCTCACTTTAGCTTTCTGGCTATTAAAAGCTTCTCTAAAGGTTGGCTTTTCTCTTTTTCCTTATCTTATTTAGAGAATGGTAGTCCTCATGTTGTATGGATACAGTTGTCTATTTTAGAGTATGTTCACCATATTCCAGCATCCATGGTTGAGAGTTTTGTTTACTTCTAGGTATTAAAATGGAAAGATATGGATATTAGATGACTAGGTGTATATGATTGTGTATCCCCCCAAGATCAGGAGAGTAGGAGTAGGAATAAGATTCTTACCTTTAGTAAAGAAACTAGTATATAGGAAAACTAGTATATAAACTAGTATAAAGAAACTAGTGTATAGGAAACACAATTCCTTTCCTTTACTCCACATCTTATAAATTGGAACTTCAAAGAAAATGTTTTAGTATATGTAATGGGCTTCCGTGATGGCCCGGATGGTAAAGAATCCGCCTGCAATGAGAGAAACGTTTAATTGGTATCATTTCTGTGAATAATTCACAGTTTATGCCTGATTGCTGTGCAGGTTAACAATAAGAACTTTTTAACATCTTAAGCCATTGAAACGAATACTTGGAAGGAGGGAGAAGTTGGTATAGAGATATTGAGGATGGGGTAACCAAAGTGACGGGACACCAAGGCAGCTACATTTCCCTTTTTTTCTCCTAGTAAAATTGTACCATTTTATGTTTATAATCAAATAAAAGTGAAAATATACTTTGTAAGCTATGTTTGATTTCATCGTATATTTGTTTACATATATTCTGTTGAAAATTATTACTTATTTACTGTGATTATCAGCACACAACTTTTAAAGTCAGAATTGCATATGCTTGTATTGATTGAGATTTGTACCATCTTGGGGATTAATGAATAAAATGCATTTTAGCACTTTAAAGAACATCATTGTTCTTTTCTGTCTTTTGTTTTTTTTTAACAGAAGGGGATGAACTGGTAGTTCCTGAAACATCGGATAATAGTCGGAAGCAGATGGTTAGAAATATTAACAATAAGAGGCGTTACTCTTTCAGAGTTCCAGAAGAGGAAAGAATGCAGCAGAGGAGGTCGGTGTTTCATTTGTGCTCGTCCAGAGACGCTCGAAGCGTCAGAAGGACTGTTTGCTGATGATGCTAGGTTTGATTTGGAAGGAAAATTTGATCTCTGAAAGCCTGTCATTCTCTGTGATTTTAAAAACTGCAATAATGAATGTATTTCTCAGTGTAATTTTGATAAATACCCTCCAAATTGTGAGTAGGTACTAGATTAAAGTACCATATTTTGATTCATTTCTCTACATATATGTAATAGTTGCAAGTTTTAGAATGCGGGCCTTTATAAAAAACATAGAACATATCTATGCAGATTAACTGTTTTCTTCATGAGGAGTAGCCTGGTAGTATGTCCAGTGACACACAAAAACATTTCTAATATATTAGCAACTATTTAAAAGGACATACATAAAATAGTCAGAATTATCTGTAGAGTAAGAACTTGTTTCATATTTAAATACTAACTCTGTTTTCCCACCAAAAAGCATAAGATCTTTTAAATTTAAAACAAAATCTTCTAAGTTAAAATTTTATTTCGTATATTCTATTATTTTAATTCTGTCCTTATTAACATGATTTCACAGTTTATTTGTATGAAAAAAATTGAATATACTTTTCTCTAAAATTATCTAGATTGGTCATGGGACAAAAGTATCTAAACAGATGTTTTTTCTTACAGGGAGATGTTACGAGATCCAGAAATGAGAAATAAATTAATTTCTAACCCAACTAATTTTAACCACATAGCACATATGGGTCCAGGAGATGGAATACAGATCCTAAAAGACCTGCCCATGGTAAGAGAAATAAAGACTGAATGTGACTATAGATGGGGTTAAGAATAAGGTTCGAGGGAGCAGATATATATATAAATATGAATGTGTGTGTGTATATACATATATGTGTGTGTTTAAATACTTATGAGTCGAAAGGGTATATTAGTGTAATGAGGAAATGTTTATCTCAGAATATCACGATTTATGTAAGATGCATGATGACATAACTGATGAAAAAGTGTTAAATTTAGTTACATATCAAAAAACAAGCATACCAATTCTTACTTAGTTGCATCTCCTATAAGCTTCTCCCATATCTACATTTACCATTTTGGAGAAATAAACCAGATATGGAGAGGCTCTATACCAAGATTCAGAACTTTGTTACCAAATCACTAAAATTTCACTAAGTTATAGCAATTCAACACAGATATTTGGCCCACCTCCTATTGAAACCATATTAGCTTGTTCATTAATGTTCACACCTCTCATCTGATCATGAAATTAAATCTTTTTCATTTGCCTAATTACAAACATGTTACCTAGTCAGTCTTATATTTAAAAAGTACAAATTGGAAAAAAATTTTTTTTTAACAACATGAAGATTGGATTCTTGGACCTAATATATTGAGATTAAGAATATTAATCTTAATCTGGAATTAGCTAATTAGCTGAACTTTGTTTATACTTAACATTACAGTATTATGGTATTCTCAAACTATGTGTGTTAGTCACTCAGTCATATCCGACTCTTTGTAACCCCATCGACTGTAGCCCATCTATGGAATTCTTCAGGCACGAATACTGGAGTAGGTTGCCATTTCCTTTTGAAACTTTAACGTGACTCTTTTGATCATCTAGATTTTGCACAGAATTTTAGGCATAATTTATATATTGTGGCAGTCTGGGAGATGATTTGTGAATCTTAACCCAAAGCTCTTTCTAAGAAAGTCTGTGTTAAATACCCACATTACTAACTCTACTGTGATAGAAGATAAAAACATCTATCACTGACACAAGAAATAACAGGTAACACAATTTGTACAATGAAGTTTTTTTTATTAAACTCTTAAGGGTACTCTTGCATGCATTTCAAGGAAGGAACCAAAAAAAGTCTGCATTAATTTGAATCTGAGTCCCACATTATAAATATCTCAATTAAGCAGTTGGTTCTGTTTATGAATGAATATGACATTCCTGCTGTCATTTTTTTTTTACCAATTATCAAGACATTATGTAATTGCAGTACTATTCCTTCCTTTCAAATCATTCACAATAGTCGTTTATCCTTTTGAAATGGGGATTTTTATTAGCTGTGCTGGGTAAATGTAAAGTATGCAAAAAGATTACAGCCAATCTTGATATAGTAATTAAAACAAAGTAAGAAATTTAAGGCTGAACATAAATATTAAGCCAAAAACTTTGAGTATAAATAAAGGTCGCAAACTGTTTTACTTATCTATCATATTTATTACACTGTTTTTTTCAGTTTTTGCCTGGGAATCAGATTTCAGAATTTTCTCTATTCCTTTCCCATTCTGAACATTTGTTTAAGTCCCCAGTCTGAAATCCCTCAATCTGGGTTTCCTTTGTTCTCAGAAGTAAATGTAACGGAACCATATAGTTCAAAGCCTCTTGTCTTTTTTTTTACAGAAGCTACAGTGTCACATACAAAGTACCTTAGGAGAGAGAAATTTTTAATTATGATGAACAGTTGAAATGTGAATATATGTATAGCTTACATTTGATAGAACAAGTGTTATATACTATCTTAATGAAGCTTTTTGAAATTTAAATAATAAATAGTTTTTAACACTTGCTACATAGTTAGCATTTTGGAGGGATATGTGCATGCATGCTAAGTCACTTCAGTCGTGTTTGACTCTTTGCAACCCTGTGGGTTGTAGCCTGCCAGGAGGAATACAAATTTCAAATACATCCATATGTTACAAAGCAACATATCAACAAACACAAAATTATTTCAGTAGTGAACAAAGGTTTAAGGGGTATTATCCTTTCAAAATTAAGCTTTCTTTCACACTTGCTTCATATTTGTGCACGAAAAAGAATATAGTTTTCCTCTCATTATATTCCAACAACATAGCAAAAAGAATTATGGAAAATTTTTCTGTAAATTCTATTCTATCCCACAGTTTGTTCCTTAAGGTGAAATAGTTTCAGGATTTAATAAAATAAATGACCAGGTGAAATGCTTGACCAGGTGAAAAATGAGTTTGCTAATGTTTCAGAATTCTTTCAGACCTTCGTACACAATAAGATTTGGTCTTTCTACACCCTGAATATGTACACAGAAGCAAAATGTCAAATTTCAAACATAGTAATAATTTTTGTATCACAGAATCCCTCCTTTTCCTCCCTTTACCTTCCCACCACTTAAAGTAAAGGAAATCTCTATTTTTGTTGTTGCTGTTCAAAATAAGATCCAGTCTTAATTACTGTGCAAAATAAGTTCAGGTAGCATTTCCCAAAGATTCATCCCTGATCTCACTCCATGACACATGGCCTTCTCTGCTGGTTACTTATTCCCATTAGACCTGTTGATTTTCAGTATTTGGGTCACTGATATCTTGTTAACCATTGACTGCCTCGCTGGTTCTTTTGTCATTAACAAAAGTGGTTTTTTGCCCTAGCATTGCAATTCCTTTTTTAACGTTCATTTCATGTTTTCTTATCATATAAACACTTTTGAATTTCCAGGACGAGAAATTGGTGTAAATTTTTGAAACCTGTTCACCTGTACATGGAGTATTTATTGTAGCAAAAATGTTATGTGTCTGAACTCTTGTTTTTCACAGTCTCACTTTATTTTCACCTGACTTTCTTCCTTTTACCAGCTAAGAACATAAAAGCTGGGACTTTTCACAAGCATCCATTTAATCACTTAACAAATATCTTTTGATACACTGTCTTACCAGAACTGTGCTTATCTTGGAGTAAACATTGGTGAACAACACAATAATATGCATGTCTGAAAAGAAAATAATATGCATGTCTGTATCTGTGTGTGTGTATATATATGTATACATGTACTGAAAACCTTGTGATATTTTAATCTCAGATTTTAGTATGTTCCTTCCACTGTAGTTTTCTATATTTAATGAACTATTCCCCCCCAAAAAAAAAGATGAATTAAATTCATCTAATGTTAACATATATAAGAAGCACTTTCAAATACCAAAGTTAGGTTGTCATTTGTGCAAAGAACATGTACCCCAGACATTTTTATGTTTAACTTATTCAAATCAGTATTGCCTTCCTGTGGAATGCTTATAAGCTTAGAAAGTTTATTGAATGTCTTTGGAAGATTATTCTGTTTCCTTTGTACCAAAATGATACTGAAACAGTGGTTTGCCTCACGAGTGTGGAAAAGATAGTAAGGGTAGGGAGTCATTTTTTATTTTGTCTCCTATATCAGGGTGAATCTTTCATGTGTGGCTTAGTGAACCATGAGAATATAAGCAATTAATATAAAATAGCATGTGTGTCTTACAAGTATATACTGTAGTAGTTTCCTGGAATCCCTTTTGTCATCTACCTTTTTTCATAAGTGGATACTGGTAATAAAGAATAGATTTGTCTCAAGCTGAATTAAAAAATAATATTTTACCTCTAAAAGATTTTTTTTTTTTGGACATAAAACTTCTCCTAGTCTTTCACCTGTTCCTAAAATTGTTAATAACATTTCTAGATCAATGATCTTTTAGACTTTTAAGAAGTAATTTTACTTCTTAAAGTCATAGTTAGATGCCCATGAATAGTTTTTTTCTTTTGGAAAAGAGCTTAGCAAGTATTGATTTAACACACATCTCTAAATTTTAAGCTTCCCTAATTTATCAGATTTCTTTTAACAAAGCAACCTCATCTCAACTCATGAGAATATCAGTCAGCATCTCTCTGGGAAGTCATTCAATCTCTGTCTTAATGAGGTGATCTTAGGATGTTTTCTTGAAACATAGTTCGTAAGAACTGAACTTTGAAAATTCCCATAAGAGAAGGTGACTGGGTGCTAAGTGATGTCTCCATATATCCACAAATTATATTACATGAAAAACTAGAGTCCTTGTTTTCAAAAACTTTGTTCTGTGTCTTTCAGTTCAGTTCAGTTCAGTTCAGTCACTCAGTTGTGTCCGACTCTTTGCAACCCCATGAATCGCAGCACGCCAGGCCTCCCTGTCCATCACCAACTCCCGGAGTTCACTCAGACTCACGTCCATTGAGTCAGTGATGCCATCCAGCCAGCTCATCCTCGGTCGTCCCCTTCTCCTCCTGCCCCCAATCCCTCCCACCATCAGAGTCTTTTCCAATGAGTCAACTCTTCGCATGAGGTGGCCAAAGTACTGGAGTTTCAGCTTCAGCATCATTCCCTCCAAAGAAATCTCAGGACTGATCTCCTTTAGGATGGACTGGTTGGATCTCCTTGCAGTCCAAGGGACTCTCAAGAGTCTTCTCCAACACCACAGTTCAAAAGCATCAATTCTTCGGTGCTCAGCCTTCCTCACAGTCCAACTCTCACATCCATACATGACTACTGGAAAAACCATAGCCTTGACTAGACAGACCTTAGTCTATGTCTTTAGTGTTACATTATTTCATTTTTTAAAAATTACACTTGAACATTGAAGAAAAGGTTGTTCTCTTGTTAAAAAACAAACATGTACTATAGGTGTCTAAGTGGAGATAAGCTTGGGCTACTTATAGGTAAACCGATAATTAGTACATTCCATTCACTCAGTTACTCACTCAGTCGTGTCCGACTCTTTGCGACCCCATGGACTGTATAGCCCACCAGGCTCCTCCGTCCGTGAGATTTTCCAAGCAAGAATACTGGAGTGGGTTGTCATTTCCTTCTCCAGGGGATCTTCCCGATCCAGGAATTGAGCCCAGGTCTCCTACATTGCAGGCAGGAACCACCAGGCATACAGTATATTCTAGAGTTACTCATTATAGGAAGATAAGATCAGTAAAAGCAAACACATGTCAAGTCTATAAATACACTGATTTCAGTTTCTCAAGGAACACTTTCATAACGCTTCTGGTGAGAGGCTGGTTGTATTAATAGGTTCACTTGTTCTTTAATTATTTCTTGCTTTTTCTACCCTTAATGTTTTTGTTTAGATTTTTTGCCATGTTTTGATTATATCACAATCAAAGGAGAACACTGAACTAAATTTCAAAAATCTACTTGTATTTCTGAAAGTCCAGTTTTTACTCATCTTGATGACAGCAATAAAAGAGAATAATCTTACAAGGCGAATGACTTTTTGCAAATCAACTCTTCAAGTAACTGGCAAGAAGATTACAAAATTTAACTTTCTAACGCCTAAAAGTATTTCGTGATGGATTCAGTTATTGATGCTTCATGGTTTTCTATCTGCATGTTGTCTGAAATGTCACATGTATCTGGTGAATCCATTTTCATTACCTCATTACCTTTTTTCTTTCTGTTGTTTTGATAGCCGGGTCTCCCTTATCCATCCCCTCATCATCACTCCGGTCTGATCTCCTCTCCGATCAACTTTGAGCACATCTATCACATGACTGTTAATTCTGCTGAAAAATTTCTCTCTCCTGATTCCATAAACCCTGAATATTCCCCGTCTCTGCGCTCTGTCCCCGGTACACCGAGCTTTATGACTCTGAGGGTATGAAAGCTGAGTTAGGTGTTAACTTGTACTAACCACGTGCGGATCTCTGCCTGGCTTCAATAAGTAACACTGCCACGGGGGTGCATTCTGTGTACGTTTTCCTTTGGCCTGTTTCTCTGCTGCCAGACTTCCATCCTTCCTCTTCCTCCTCTTCTCGCTTCAAGTTCTACTTTGTTTCTTCTTTTGAGGGAAAAGATAAGGACTAGGGAAGATTTCAGTTTTATTTCTAAAACAGTTTTGGAGGTTTTTCTATGTTTAATATAAGATAATCCCATCATGATATATTTCATTACAGATACCGTAAGAAATAGCCCCCAAGTAAGTCTTTATTCTGTTAAAACAAACAAAAAACAGGTCCTAGAATTTCTGAATTCTTTATAGCTCATTAGCTCATTAACCAGTGCAGTTCAGAGAAATTTTTAATATTTAATGAAGTCTGTAGTAGGCCTGTCTAGAGGCCTTTTATCCACAATAAACCCCCTTCCAAAGAGGTCACAGTTCTTAAAAATATAAAGTATAATAGTATCAGTGAATAACAGGAAAAATTGCCAAAAGGAGGTAGTCTTATTAATATTTGAGTTGCTGATGCACTTTTAATGCTAGTCAGGATCCAAAATAAGAGAAGTAAATTAACACGACAGAAAAGCGGAGTGTGCTGCCTTCTGGGGGACCGTGGCCTGGGTCCATGCAGCCTCGCATCCTTGTAACCAGCAGCTCTGCAGTGGGACAGAGAGCTGGCAGCGATTCAAGCTGAATATCCTTATTTCCATCAAGAAATATGTACTTCAAGGGGGCATTTTCTCAAGTTTGTCTTGCAGATAATATTTATCACATCATGCAAACCCATTTCCTGTGACTTAGAAAAAAAATAGCATCCATTCTTTGTTTGTATATTTAGTCATTTTCCAATCAGAAAACTATGTGTAGGGGGAGTTTATTTTTCTGTTTTTGCTTGTATTATAGAATTATCCTAAAGTATGTTTTAAATGCCATTGTCACTGACATTAAACTGTAATGTTATTTATTTGATGACATAAGATTACGTATGATAAACTAAGCCTTAGTTTGTTTGCTTGGTAACAGATTACAGTGAGTGGATTCTAGAGGAGGTTGTATAAACTAATCAGTCAAGAATTTTTGATATAAAAGATGGTGGAAATGTTATTCAAGTTAGTCATCTATAAAGAGAAATGCTGCTGTTAGTGGACATTTTATCCTAATCTTAAGCATATTTGTGAGAGGACCATCAGATTAAGTTTCATTTTGCTTTATAATGAAGTTGAACTTCAGCTGGATGAATGATAAAACTGTTGGATTTGTGGGGTTTTTTTTAATTTTTCCAGAGCACATCTTCTGTGTGTCATTCTTTATCACTTCAATATTCAGTGTTACCTAAACCACTGGTATTGTTATAGGCCTTCATTTTTGCCATTTTTTCTAGAGTAGGTTTGTTTTATAGAACAGGACAACAGCAAGGTACCTTAAGGTTCATAGCAAAACCAGTAAAAGTGGAAAGGTTTCAGCTGATACCCCTGTCTCTCTTGAGCTTTCCTCTGCGGCATCATGCGCACGCATGTCACTGGGGCCTCACAGTGGCTCCTGTGAGTGGATGTTGAAATGCTAGCACTGAGTGTTTCCATTTTAAACTTTGTATTTTGTTAGAGAGAAAAAAAAAAAAAAGGTAAAACATTTGCTTTAAACAAATAACGCAATAAGAATTACATGGACTTTGCAAATTTTATATATGAACCAAAATGGCGGTGGTGGTATTTGAAGGCAGCCAGCCTGCCAACTTTCAATGTGTGTGATTCTTTAAACTGTATGAGTTGGAGTTTTTCGAGAGGTATATTAGCACATGTTTTCCTGATTGCTGGGGCCCTGCATTCCCGACACCCCTTCTGGTCTGAAAAGTTTGGGGCCATGGAGGAGCCATTCAGAAGGCTGGACCCACACCCCAACTGTCTAGGTGTCTGTACCTTTCGAAGCATTCCGTGGCTCCTACATTGGGCCCCAGAATCATTCAGTATTAGATGGAGAGCTTTTCCCCCAGCGTTGCCGAGTTAAGCCGCCTCCCCCAGGCGGCGATGGTCGCAGGCGCCATAGTTAGGACTCGCTGCTTTGTCTGTGAGCGGGGAGGCTGCCTGGCGGCCAGAACGGGAACGTGCAAGTGGCCCTTTTGGTATCAGAATAGTAGGAGTGCGTGAGAAGAGCATGCTTTTAGGCGACTCTCTCCTCAACAGGCCCAGTCAGCTTTTGAGTTTCCCTAAGGAAATAAAAATGTCAGACATAGTAAAAGCTTTGCTTCTGTTATCTGCAGATGTCCATGTAATTCTACGTTTCACTGTCACTTCTAACCATATAACTTTCACTTACTGTTCTCACGGCAACAACAAATTCTTATTTACTGAGAAGTATTTCGGTGAGTACAAGAATAAGCACTTGCGTTTGACTGGCCTGGGGTCTATTCCTGTTAGGGCTTTAGCGCCTTTCTGGGTGGGAGGGATTATAGAATCTGTTTCGTGTTCTGTATCACTATAGTCTAAACAACTTTATTTCTTGAGATTAGGGTGAAAAATAGGCCTCTCTGTCAAAAATCAGTTTCTCTCTGGATGAAGAATTTTTCTTTCTCTTTTGATCTTAGAACCCTCGGCCTCAGGAAAGTCGGACAGCATTCAGTGGCTCGGTCAGTATTCCGTCTATCACCAAATCCCGCCCTGAACCCGGTCGCTCCATGAGCGCCAGCAGTGGCCTGTCAGCAAGTAAGTAGCCTGGGCTGCAGGAGACACATGCTTAGCAAAGCAGCAGCCATGCGCTCAGGCATCACCAGCTGCCAGTGTCTCAGAGCCGGCTGGGCAGCGCCTTGCAGGCGCAAGTGCAGCTGTTACGAAAGTCGTCACGGGGTCCCTCTAGAGGTCGCAGTCCATCTGGGAGACAGACAGGTAATACTACAAACCGTGATGAGAAGTGCCCAACCTCCCAAATCACCATCTAGAACTTTTGGGAAGAGACCCTGCCTAGGACCACAGTTTTCAGACTGTCCCCTTTGCTGTTCAGTCAAAATAGCCCATCTCAGTTTCTTAAGATTAGGGTGGTTTGAGTGTAATTTTTCTCTGAAAGGAATTTTTCCAGACTTGAAAAAGTGTAAATCACAGAGGTGAGGTTCTATAAATGATCACTAGGATGGAGGAAAGGACCCCAGGAAGAACATACTAAGCACTAGGCAGCCCCATCAGACTCCGTCTTTCTGACATTTTATTCTCTGTGTATTGAGAGCTCAGTTCCCACAAGACCCCATAAGGTAGAATTCATTTTCTTATTTACAAATGAAGAAAACTGAAACTCCGACAAGATAACTTGCTTAAGATCACACAGGTTAGTAAGCAGAGCAGCAGAACTCTATGGTGGTTTGGGTATTTTATTCAGAAGGACAGAATTTTTAAAACAGTAACTTCACATTACAGCTTTTGTTAAATTGAGGACTATACTAGGCATGGAATTGGAAGAGAAATCTTAAAAAAATGATTTATGCCTTCAATTAGGTTATAATCTAAGACAGAGAAGATCGGCAACAAAAAAGTAAAGAGTACCTATCCAAAGAAACACATCAACAAATGAAAATCAGCACATGTATAGTGACAGACACCTCTAGAAATAGGATGGAGTGTTGGGAGGGAGCAGATCTCTTAGGGAGTAAGGCTGAGTCTGTGGTTCTCAACCTGAGATGCATTCTAGAATCATCAGAAGGGCTTTTAAAAGTTCAGTTGGGAATTCTGCTTTTGTTGGTCTGGGATGGGGCCCAGGTACTGGTATTTTTAAAGCTCCATAGTATAATATGCAGCATACACTCAGCACTGGTAACTTCTGCAGTAAGTAGATTATGGTGACTCATTTGAGGGGCTCAGGAAAGAAACTGAAAGGAAGCTGTCAGATCGCCAAGGACAGGGTTTCAGCAGGCAGGCTCCTGTTCAGTCTATGAAGACATCTGAATGTGGGTGATCATTAAGTACATATCCTTTGACCAGTCACCTCTTGACATTTCATTGAATTCTGAATGTAACATAACTCAATTTTAGGGATTTGTTAAACCAGCAGAAACTCGAAACCATCAATACCTTTTAGTTGTGCTAAAGCCTCAACACAATCTCATTCTTTCTTGAATGGCGATCTTAATATTGAAGCTCAACAGAATTAAAATATGTTTAGGTTAAAAACGAAAAAATAGTAGGGAGTGCTAAGAGTTGAACATATATAGGTGCTAACAGTACCCCAATATTTCCGAGAATTTTCTGGTCATCCCCTTTCCTCCTCTGGGTGGTTGCCAGTCCTCCTTTGATGTGTCCCAACTCTAAAGCAGAGAGTGAGTTTAAAGAAACACACCGTGTGTCTTTAATCTGTGGCGTTTTGCCCTGTGGAATGAAAATGCTTCTGTTACGTTCCTCTGTGTCTTTAATGAAAACTCTCTAGAAGCTAAGTGACAGTTCTGCATCATCAGGCGGTGTGGTCTTCATTCTTCTGAGCTCTGTTCTCCTCGGCTTCACGTTCAGCATGTGTGCTTTGAACATCTGCTCCTTGCCCCGTTCTTCTCAGGGGCCTCCAGAGGCAAGGACCATCCAGTCAAAGAATGGCAGGCACATAATTCCAACCTAATGTCCAGGTGCTATGAAAGACGTGATGAGAAGTACTGTAAGAGCCCCAGGGAGCAGGAAAGACTCACTGAGACAGTAGCACGTGGGTGGAGACTTGAGGCATTGATTCTGCGGAATCGCCTAGCAAGCAGGGCAGCCCGGGCACAGCCAGTGAGAGCAGAGCCTGGAGGCCTGGCAAGTGCTGCCCACTCATCCAGCAGCCCCGGTGGCTGGGCTCCAGGGTGGGCTTCAGTGTAGCCGGACTCCCGGTCCATCAGTTTGCCTTAAGCAGGAAGGAGGGCTCCCCACCTCAGCTGTCTGTGTGCTGTCTAGAGGGTCGTCCCCTTCTACATGTGTGAAGTTTTACCTGACCCGTGTGCCGTAGGGTCATCTGCACAGAATGGCAGTGCGTTAAAGAGAGAATTCTCTGGAGGCAGCTACAGTGCAAAGCGGCAGCCCATGCCCTCCCCATCGGAGGGCTCGCTGTCCTCGGGAGGCATGGACCAGGGAAGCGACGCCCCAGCGCGGGACTATGACGGAGAGGTGAGTGCCTGTGGGGAGCAGTTCCACCTGGGGACAGGTTCTGGAGAGGTCCTGAACCAGACAGGTGAATGTGTTTCTTGAAGCTGTTCTGCTGCCTGGACTGCAGCAGGGATCAGCCACACGCTCCAGCAGGGGCGGCAGAGCCAGTCACTTGGGTTGCAAGCTGCAGTTATCCTGAAGGTGTTCAGACTTCTAGCTTTCATATGAAAATAGCCTACATTCCCAAAGACCTGCAGAAAGGACTAGAATTTGTTATACTCTGTGCCTCTTACTCAGCTCAGAAAAGGTGCTTTCTACCCACAGTAAAGAAGTTATGCACGCGTGCTAAGTCACTTCAGCCGTGTCCAGCTCTCTGTGATCCTATAGACCATACCCTGCCAGGGTCCTCTGTCCATGAGATTCTCCAGGGAAGAATACTGGAGGGGGTTGCCGTGCCCTCCTCCAGGGGATCTTCCCCAGGGAGGAGGAGCAAACCCAAGTCTCTTATGTCTCCTGCATTGGCAAACGGGTTGTAGAAAAGTCACGTCCAGTCATTGGCCAGGGTGGCTGGAGAGGACCCATGGTGGCCTGAGCCCCTCCTGACCCTCTGCTGCTCCCTGATGTCTTCCTCTGGCCTCCCAGGACTCTGATTCTCCGCGGCATTCCACGGCTTCCAACAGTTCCAATCTGAGCAGTCCTCCCAGCCCGGTGTCGCCCCGGAAGACCAAGAGCCTATCTCTGGAGAGCACGGACCGCGGGAGCTGGGACCCGTGAGCGGGAGCTGGGACCATGAGCAGCCTCCGCGCTCAGACGCTCTGGGCTCCCCTCCACTGCCCCCTCCTCTCACTGTCATCTCTTCCCCAACCTCTGCCTGAAAACGCCAGGGCCAACTGCAGTAGCAAGGCGGGGGTTCAGGAATTCTGCCCCTAGGACTTTCATCCCTGCCCTCCTCGACTTAACAGCAACAACCATAAAGGCAGACTTTCATTGAGCAGCTTAGATGAATACTGATTTCATTTCATACACTTAGCATTGCTTTCCAGACTATTTCACCCTTCCCCTAAAAGGTAGCTTAAGTAGACAGATTCCACACATGTAAGCGATAAGAATAAGATTAAGCAGACCTTGTTTTCACAGTAGAGTCTCATGTAGCCCTGAGACAGCACGTGGGGCTCGCCAGTGGGTCCCGGGCGCGCGCCAAGCCCCTTCAGCACCACAGTGAATGTCGACCTGATCGTTGCCAGTAAATCCCTTATCACTAAAACGATGCATATTTTACTACAAAACAGAGTTTAAATAAATACACAAATGTAGAGGTTAAGTACTGAATGTATATAGTAAAAAGAAGCATCTTGTATTCAACAAAAACTGGATGCATATATGAGAGATCATTTAATTTAAAGAACTGTGTTGTTTCCTGTCTGTTTTCCACCTAAAAAATGAAAGGGTAGAAAGGCCTGGCACTGATGTGTGAAGAGGGAGGTTGGGAGGAGCAAGCATCCCCTTACCGCCAGCTCTCCCACTGGGCAGGGGAACCTGCGTCTCTCACGCTGGACGCGGGCACCTGTGAGCTTTAGGAGATGCTCCAAGGCTTTGGTTTCATCGGTTTGGAGTGTAAATTGGGAACCAGACTTGTAACATTTAAAGCCTCTTCAGCAGCATCATTAAAAGGCAGATTTACTTCTATCCAAAAGACATTTCTATTTCTAGCAGTAGAATTTGAACCGCACTTCTCATCTGTTATTATATTTTGGTATCTTCTGCAGATGAATGTAGAAACGCAGTTTTGTCACCTTCTGGATCCCTTCCATCTGAAAGGATACAAGGAATGGCGTAGTTTCTGAAGGGCCATAAAAAGGTTCAGCAGAGTGCTTTTTTCCCTTGGCTGATCTCCTCCCCACCTTGCAGTGAGGCCTATGTCCCCAGCTGAGCCAGCTTCTCTTCAGAGAGGGATCTGTTTTGAGGGGGGGAGGGGGGTGTCAGCATCCTCAGATAAGCCTGGGAAAGGGGTTTAATTACCAAATAATGTAAAACCTCAAATGCAAGGACTTGAACAGCCTTAACCAAATACTCTTTCCCACATGGAGCAGGAAGCAGACAGCTCATCCCTGCCGCACACAGGAAGTCAACCCAGCGTGGCCTTCCTGAGTGGGTAAGCTTTGCCTCCCTCCTAGCTATATTGTGTTAGTCCCGTTTCCATTTGGATTCCTGCTATTTTAATTGCCATAAGGAAAGAGATGCAGAACCAGGAATTTATTTCTCCAGAGTCATTTCACCAGTTAAGCACATGAGTAGAGAAAGATAGAAATAAAAATATCTGACGGTCATACAGAGAATCTGCCTCTCTTACTTTTTATCTAAATTTCCCTGAGAAGTACCAACAGATTTTCTGCTGTCTTCTTAAAATTCAGCTGAAATGGAAGAGCATTCCTGCCATTACTTGTCCGCATCTTGGTGTGTGAGCACTGACGTCTTACCCACCCAGCACCACCTCCACACCGACACCCACACCCACACACACACCCACACACACACACACACACACACACACACACACACACACACACACACACACACACACACACACACACACACACACACCACAGCCATTCCACTTCCCACCGCAGGCCACAGGGAACTGGACTATTCCCAGAAGATGCCACTCTCAGGAGGAAGTCACTGAGGTTCAGGGAGGGAAGAAAGGGTCCTGTGTGGGCATTATATTGTGAAATACTACAATAGAGAATTTTAAAATAATAACAGGTTTGGCATTTACACATCCTGAACTTGGCGCTTGCTCAGATTTATCTTTAACTTGGGATGGGCATAAATGACTGCACAATTCTAACTTTCTAAATCCTTTGCTTTTGGAAGAGAAGTGTTATGTGGAAGTACTTTTGTGCATTTAGATTTCAAGAGTCAGACGTTGAGTCTGGTTACTGCCATGACTCCAGTCACTCCTTACGTTTGGCACTTCCCAGGAGGAGAGGGAACCTGCCAGCCGACTGCTGAGTGTCTGTGGCCCAGTCCCCTTCAGACCCTCCCACCCTCTTCTTTGCTTTCCCCTCACCTCTTCCTGCCCCCCTTTTCTCCTCTGAGCAGAGGCAGATCCGGCTGAGATTCACTGGACTCCACACTAATTAGTTTATAGCTTTGACAACTAAGTTTCTGTTGCCTATAGGTGCTTATTTCTTTCAGATGCTTTTAGGATCAAAATAATAACCATATCTGAAGTATAGTGAGTCATACCCTGTAGCCCCCGAACAGGGCAGATAAGGGCTTGTCCTGGCTTTTGGACTCACGGGGAGGTGTAATACTGACCCAGTAGGTTATACTCCAGTAATCTGAAACGGTCTTAGCAGTAGCAAGAGAGCAGTCCCAAATGTGATTCGTGTCCAATAGGAGGAGCCTTGGGGAAGAAACACTGCCAAGGGTGGTAATCTGGGGGTTATTTTCCCAAGATAGTGATCATTCAACTGGGTTTATCCCCATTCTCCAATATGAAGCAGTTACCTTCTGAAGGTTCTTGAAAAGAATGATTTGGGAAGATGGGGAATGGATTCTAGAGAAACAAAAAGCATAATGATCGCTGAAATGGATCAGTAACAAAGATTACGGAACAGATGTGATGCTGCTGTCTGCATTCGTCCTTTGTTTTCAAGCAGGACATTCAAAGAAACGTGGAAGCAGGAGCTTATTTCTCAGTAGAAAGGAAAAATAAGAGGCATTTCTGGCATAGTCGAGATGTGTTGATATTTGGTGCTATCTATATTCAGCCAATTTGTTGTCTACTCTTGAATTCTACTTTAATCTTGCTATGTGCTTTGGGTGTATAAAATTACATATATACATACACACACACACACACACACACACACACACATATATCTTTTTGCCAAAAACAGAAGCCTTCCTCCTTGTCAAATAATTGCTAAAGCACCTTTTTTAGTTATGTGTGTGCACACACACCTACACTTAGTGATTTAATCTTCTTTCTGAGGGAGCATAGTTTTAAGGCTGTGAAACACAACTAAAAAGGGCCCATCTATTTAATTTTCCAAGAAGAGCTTGTACCCAAGCTTCAGGGAAGAATCTGAAATCCCTGTTTTGTTTACAGCAGCATTCTGTCATTCCCCAGCTGGTTCTCAGCCTCCTCTGCCTTCCGTGTGGTTAGAGTCACGTCATTTTGTTTCTCAGTGGCCACATCTACTTCTGTGAAAGACCAGTTGCATTTCTATGGACTCTCAGGTATCGTTAAAGAAAAGCCAGAGTAGAGGTGGGCAGACATCCCTGACCCCCCAGGCAGAACAGGGCTGTTTACTGGCCTTTGTCCCCAAGCTCTGTGGTCTCCCAGCTCAGCGGAGCCCTGTCAAGCTCAGCATCCACTCTCTGGACAGAGGAGCGTTCTCAGCAGCGGCCAGGCTTCACCACTGCCCCAGTCTGCTGGGCACAGTTGGGAAATGACCAGGCCCCCCGCTCCCCTCCTCTCACTGGCCCAGCCCCTGCATTCATTAGATAAGCCACACGGCATTTCATTGGGCCCATCTTAAAAACCTCTTTCCCTGTTATGACTTCACTATGACAAGTCCAGCGTCCTCTGCAGAGCCCAGCTCCAAAGGGGCCCTCGCTTCAGCTGGAGCTCTGCCTCGAGTCTCAGCGCTGGTCGGCAGGCCAGGCGCTCCTCTCCCTTCGCAGGGATGACCGTTACACACACAAACCATTTCATTTATGGGGGGAAATTGATGAAAACAAATCAGCCTTGAAATTTCATGAAAACAAAATGACCTGCCTTTTTATTTGATAGTGTAATATCATTTATTTTATAAATTTTTTAGGGTTTTTTCTCATTGTAATATTATTGTACAGTTTTGCATGGCCTGGGTGTAATCATTTTTTTGTTTAGAATATAATGCTGACAAATAAGTGTGTATGGAAGGGGAAAAGATAACTGCTTTGGCCTCTGATCACTCTTTATTTTGTTTGGTTTTACCCCCTCAGTGTCTTAGGGAACTTTATAAGGAGATTCTCTGCTACCAAACAATGGTGTGGATTCTTTTGCACAGAAATATTTAAGGTGGGACAGTCAAAAATGTAACAAGACTCCTCGCCGATATTTTATGTTGGTATCACTTAATATTAACCAGACTCTGATGTATTGCAATAAAACAGAGAACTGTTAGAACTGAGTATTTTGTCTTTTTTTAAGAAGTCTGAGGAATGGCAAAAAGGTGACTGACTCTTTTCATCTCTGAACCCCGATTTCTGCCTGTCTCCCCCCTCAGCCAGCTTCCTCGTGACACTGGAAGGATGGGGAGTTAATCTGGGCCTCTTCTTAGTTCCTCCCATAGCTCAGGTGAGAACAGTGTTTGACCCTCTCTCCGCTCTCTGGTCCGAACTCCCTTGGTGCCCAGTCTGCAAGGCCAGGCTCTGCCAGCACATCTGTGGGCTGTCCTGCTGTGTGTGCTTGCCACAGGGAGCCTACCACACGAGGCCCGCCCCACAACTTGTGCTTGAGCTAGAATGTCACAGCTGAGGACGCTCAGGAAGGCCTGGGTGGTCTTAACAAAGGAGATCTTAAATTGGCTGCAGCTGAATAATTATTCTGAGACCCCACCCTGTTCCGTTTCACATGTAATGGACTTTTCTGTTAGCTGTTGGTTCACTGTTTGAAACCGTGCTTTAGAGACAGGAGCTGTGCAGAGGTTGGCAAACATCTGTAAAGGACCAGTGAAGAAATATTCTCGGCTTTGCAAGATTTGTCTCCTGCTCCGACTCAACTCTGCCATCTTTCTCTGATGATGAATATGGGCTAAGCCTTCTGGGTTCAGGTACAGAGAGCCTCATGGTGGGAACAGGGCCAAACCTTGCAGAAGCATCTGGAGGCAGGAAAGGGTGTGACGTTGACCTCGGGCTCATCATCATCAGCTCAGAAGCCTTTGCAAGTGAAAGAATTAATGCCAGAATGCTAGGGTTTTGTTTTCTTGTTTTTTTTTAATTGAAACAAGTACAGACAATTTACAAGATTTGTACGAATATTAACACAGCCTGAGATGACCCCTTGGGTCCAAGCAGGTGATATGTGCACATCAAGACCAGGGGCCTGGGGCGGGAGGAAGGACCCCCGCACACCTCTCTTGGAGCCCAGGGACAGCGCGTGTGGCCCTCTCTCCTTCTGTGGCTCCTGTCCTCCTTGTAGGAGGCGGCAGTTCTCTGGAAACCTCCGCTCTCAAGAAAGCCTCTAGCAACCAGCCAGAGAGCAGGTGTGGGTGGGCCTGGCTTGGCAAAGTGGTACTTGTTGGCACTGCTCAGGTCAGCACTTCTAGATCCAGGCCACAGAGGAAAAGGCAGAAAATACAAATCTCATTCTAGAAACACACACACACACACACAAACCTGATATTACACACTCAATAAAATCCAAAAAGGCTTTTCTGGTTTTGGTGTTTTGTTTTTGTTTTTGGTGGCAGGGATTCAAAGGAAGAACTCTTATCTTCTGGTTAACATTCACATTAGCAAAAAAACCCTGTTACAAAAAGGAAGAGGAAATAAAATTGTCTTTTTATCGAGAGCCATTTCAGAGGATTACTAAATAATAAGCAAATTCTGACAGACAGTAGTGGGGCTGCATTTTCATCCTTGCTCCTCTTACCCCACAGCCACTTAGCAAAAAACCATGTATAAGCGCGGGCAACAGGCTCCGAGCAGCATCCCCCCATCAGCCCGGCCGCCCTCTCCCACCGGGTGAAGTTTAAATGCAGCGTGGCACCACCAGCTTCCCACTAGCTTCAGCGGCTCAAGGACCGAGGACGGAGGGTCCTGCTACTGCTGCTCGGCCTGCCTCCTGCAGTAGTTGCTGTAGGCCTCCTCAAACATGGCCTTGCAGGGGAACCGGGCCTTCAGCTTCGAGCAGATGAGGAAGGAGCCGCCCATCTTCCTGTGCAGGGAGTAGGTCTCCTCGGGCGGCGGGACGAGCCGGTGCCTCAGCATGATGGGGATCAGGTTGTGGATCTTCTCGGTGGTGCTCTGGGTGCCAAAGTCAAAGGGCTCCTCCGAGGCAAAGGCCTCCCCCAGGATGAGGATGGCATCCAAGTGGGCGTCTTCCATGGCCTGGAGGAAGCGGGAGGGGAGACTGAAGGGCTGGGGCTTCAAGCCCAGGGCTCCTCCCACACACACCCCCAGGGGCTAGACTGAGCGCTCCCTGAGGGCAGGGCAGGTAGTGAGTGCTTCACCCAGATTGAATCATGGTAACCAGGGCATGAACTCAAACCACTTCCTGTGTGACCTTTCTTCCAGGTAAGAAGAAAGGGAGCTTGGCAGATCTGTGGCAGAATGCCAGGTGTGACCCAGCCTGAGGGCACTCAAATCCAGAGGTTTTATAAAATGCCTGTCAATCCCAAAAGAGCCACAGGCCTGAGCTGAGGTGAGCCTCTGCACTCCTGGGCGGTAGACCCAAGACCACCTGGGGTCCGCAACCCTTCCCCTCTGTCAGGAGAGGACAGTGCTGCTATCTGGCGACAGGACCCCAACACGGTCACTCCTTCATTTAAGAGGCTACTAAGATCTCTTCCAGCGCGCCCCTCACCCCTTCCCCAGTGAGGCCACAGGAAGTGGGGGCTGGGTTTTGCCATCCCACCTGCTCACCCAGGCCCTGAGCGCCCACAATGAGCCCAATGACTAGGATCTCGACATGGGCTGGGGTGGGACACAAGGGCTTCATGACCAGCCCTGGTATTCTGAGGACCTCGGCCCACCGGCTGGGACAGGGCCTGCCCGACCTGCCGTACCAACTCTGATTTCATCCACTTACAAACTGAGATACCCTTCAGATTTCACAGGAAAAGCAGTCCTCGTCCCACCCTTCCCACAAATACCAAAATTGGCCCAGTGGCTGCATGTGACTCAGCAGGCCTGGTGCACCTCCAGAGTCAAGAGAGCTCACCTTGACCTCGTAGCCGGTGAGGAACTTCATCTCTATGGATTTCTTCAGTACAGCCTCCCTGTCCTGGTTAGCAGCAGCCCTGATGATCTGGACAGAGGCACCATGGGTGGCACGTAGAGAGGAGATCCTGGGGGGTCCAGGGGCTGGCACCCTCCCCTCCCCTCACATGCCAGCACATCCACTTTTACCCTTTACTTGGGTTTCCCTGGTGGCTCAGACAGTAAAGAATCTGCCTGCAGTGCAGGAGACCAGGGTTCCCTGAGTTGGGAAGATCCCCTGGAGAAGGGAATGGCTACCCACTCTAGTATTCTCGCCCAGAGAATCCTATGGACAAAGGAGCCTGGGGGGCTCCAGTCCACGGCGTCACAAACTCAGACGTGACTGAGTGACTTTTACTTTCCTCTGCGCCTCAGGCGGCTATGACCTCCTCCACTGTCACCGAACACCAGGAACAGACGGACATCCGGACGGGAGCCCACCCTCCCTCCAGGCCCCAGCAGGGCACGCGCCAAGGCCAGCCCCCCACACTCCTCTACCTGGATGTAGAGGTCGGTGAAGGATCTGTCAAATTCCCGAGTTGCCCCGAAGTCCAGAAGAGCCACCTGAGGATGGGCGATACCAGGGAAGGTTTGCCCCCGTGGGGTGGAGGGACAGGGCCACGGGGGGCTGAGACCCCTGGATCGTGGAGCCCTGGTGCAGCAGAGCTCAGAGCCCCTGTGGGAGCCCGCCGGGTGCTCACCTTGTGCAGCTCAGGGTCGTAGAAGAAGTTGGACCAGTTCGGGTCTGTCTGCATGAAGTGGAACTCGAACAGCTCCCGCAGGCACAGTACCAGGATGTTGTAGCAGATCTGGGGGCCGGTGGGTCCAGTCACACCGCGCCAGGCCGCCTGGCCCCTCCTAGACCCAGACCTGGAAGCCTGCCCCCTGCTCTCCTCTCATCACCCACCTCACCCCACCTCCCGCCCACAGCCAACTTTGATTCCAGGTATATCGCCGAGTAGGGAGACGATGAAGCACTCTTGTCCCTGCCCCCACAGGAAGTGCTGGGGACTCTAGGGTCACCAAGTGACATACCTCATTTCGAATCTCCTGGCTCAGCCCCTCGGCCTGGTCCAGGGGGAAGCCAGACACCAGCTCTGTGGTCAGCACGTGGGGGCTGCAGAGCTCGTCCACGATCTCGGGCACGTAGAAGAAGGGGTGGTCCTTCAGTAGCTCCCTGGCAGGGTCGAGAGATCACACCCTGTTTGCCCTGATCCTCCCACCCCCACCCTGGAGACGACACGCAGGACAGCAAGGGGCTGAACCCTCCAGGCCGAGGGCCCTGCCTCCAGCTGGTGGGGGACGGGGCTCCGACTCCAGGCTCCAACCACGGTCTTCCGCCCCTCGGCGTTGGAGGGGCTTCCACCTCTCCTGTCCCCGCAGCGGGAGCAGTGGGCGAGGGCCCGAGGCTGGAGACGCACCTGAACCTGCGGGCACAAGCGGCCTCCCGCTGGTAGTCACACTCAAGGGCCAGCTCCCGCCGCAGCACGTCAATCAGGTGTTCGGGGAACAGGCCTGGGTGGGGGAGGAGGGTGTCAGGGTGGCCAGGGGCTCCCCGAGTCAGCACCCCACCCTCGACGCCTGCCCTTGCCCAGCAGCAGCCTCAGACCTTCTGGAAGCATGTTGCTCATGTTCAGCACAGTCATGAGGTTGTTGACATCACTGTTGATGCTCTGGGCCACGCCAGGGTACTGCGGGGAGCAGAGGGGCACCAGGCACTCAGAGCACTGCCCTGCGGGCCCACCCTCCTGCCACCCATTAGCTTCCCAGCTGTGTCTCTCCCAGACCCCACAGCTCTAGGGCGGAGCCAAGACCCCACGATGCTGCTGTAACCCTTGGACCCACCTATTCTACTCCACCTACCACACCCCCACGCCCATGCAGAGACAGCTGCCCCACCCCTCCAGCTCAGGCCCCCAGGCAGACCGTCACTCGCCCCCGTCCCCACCCCACTCGAACCAAGCTTGTGGGAGGCTGCTAACCCTCCCAGTCACTCCACAAATACTTCTCTGCACCGAGCGCTGATCTGGTGCTAGGGACATAAGCGAGGAGACATGCACTCTACCCTGGGCGCGGGGCACACAGGGCATGTGGGTGCAGAGGCCCCCACACCACAGGCCCCGGCTCTGCCCTGAGCAGCTCCTGAAGACATGAGCACACACCCTGGGCGCCTACCTGGATCTTCATGGCCACCTCGCGGCCCCCCTTCAAGCGGGCCAGGTGCACCTGCCCGATGGAGGCGGCGGCGAAGGGCCGCTCCTCGAAGTACTCCAGCTTGTCCCGCCAGTTGGGGCCCAGGTCGTTGTTGAGAGTTTTCTGGAGAGAGAGGCCAGGGAGGGGCTGTGAGCACAGCCGGGGACACCCTGAGGAGGCCCCCCATCCCCTCCCACAGGGCTGCCGTGCCCCAGCCAAGAAGCCCCGGCCTCACCATCATCTGCTTCAGCGGCATGAAGTCTGCACTCTGCCTGACCCGATCGAAGATCTTGGCCAGATGGGGGTTGATGAAGGCATCGTCTGGAAGGCAGCAGAGCAGACAGCAGAGTGCTGACCCCTCAGAAGGAGGGTGTGCAGGCCACCTCCATCACCCTGCCCAGTGCAGCCTCCTCAGAGGAGGTCCAGTGCTGCTCCACCCTTCCACACACTGAGCCCCGGTTCAGAGAAGCCGAGGCACAGGCCCAGCCTCAGGTTCCTCCTGCTTGAGGGGAACTGGTTTGCTCCCACTCAGGACACCAGCCTCTCAGCTGCTCTGCCATGGGGGGGGCCCCATCAGAAGCCCTGAGGCTCCCCTGAACCCAAGCTCCACTCTCAGTGCTACACCAAGCCCGCCTCCTGCTCAGCCACAGCGTCTTCCCCAGCCTTCCTTCCCTGGACCACACCCCTCACGCCCCGATGTCACGGCACTGCAGCCCGTGAGCTCCCCCACAGCACCCTAGGTCCATCAGCCTGACTCTCGTCAATTTTTGAGATGCCAGGACTTTGGGATATGCCAGGACACTCAGAAGAAGCCAAAAAACAACCGGGGGCTCTTCTTTAAGATTGTTTTTTAAACATCCCAGGTTGGTTAACAGCAAGGACGCAAACAAGAGAAGCCAGTGAGCAGAAAACCTCCCTCCCTGCTCGTCGTCCCAGTGGGGCCAAAACACACGCCCTCTCTCTGCCCCCCCCCCCCCGGCCCCGCCAGCCCACCCCTGCCCCCCGCCGGCCACACTCACCCTGGATGCTCAGCATCTGGCCCAGCTTGAGCGCCGCCCCGCGCACCTTGCAGAGCGTGCGCACGATGCGCTCCGCGTTGGCCTCCGACAGGAAGGGGCTGGAGTCCAACACGGCCTTCTTCCCTGCAGGGGAGCAAAGCCACCATGATGCCCCTCAGGCGGGGCTGCCAGACCTGGGACCCCCACCCCCCCCACTCAAGACTGAATACAACCCAGCCCACCAGCCCCCGGTTGTGAGTCTTGGCAAATCACTGGTTCTCCCAGTAAAAACAGGAACAATACCGAAATGTCAGGGTTCAACACGTTTTAAGGGCGGTGGAATAGAGCCCAGCAGAGAGCCTGACACAAAGGGCTTCCCTCCCGGGGTGCCACAAAACTGGCAGTGCAGTTTTAACTCCACATCTCACACTTGCCCCCCAGACACTGAGGAAGGCCCTCCAGGGCCCCCTAGGTCTCCCCAGGCCAGCCCCCAGCATCCTCCCAACATACACACACACACAGGCTGGCCTATGGGGCCTCTCCCTCCATGTCAGCGCACACACACACACACACACACACACACACACACACACGGACTGGCCCATGGGGCCTCTCCCTCCATGTCAGCCCTGGCCAAGTGACAGTCCCTTGCCCCTCAGAAAGTGAAACTGAAAAAAGTGAAAGCAAAGTCACTCAGTCGCGTCCGACTCTTTGCGACCCCATGGGCTATAGCCTACCAGGCTCCTCCGTCCATGGGCTTTTCTAGGAAATAGTCCTGGAGTGGGTTGCCATTTCCTTCTCCAGGGGATCTTCCCAACCCAGGGATTGAACCCTGGTCTCCCGCATTGTAGACAGACGCTTTACCTTCTGAGCCACCAGGGAAGTCACTGCCCCTCAGTGTCCTGGACAAAGGCCACCAGCACCCCCGGAGTCCCTGCACAGTCACCCAGGGCCCGCTGGCCAAGGTGAGAGTGCAGTCCTCCAGTAGGGGGAGTGAAGGGTCAAGGACAGCCTCACCAGGTGGGTGCCCACCTCTCCCCTCTCCCCACAGAGGCCCTGCAACCAGCTGGCCCAGGGAGAAAGTGTAGGAACCTCAGGGGAGCAGAATACTCAGGGGTGGGAGGGTACAGGGTAGTGACTCAAGGTGACGAGGAAGGGGTCACCCAGTGGTCCTGCCCTCTGTCCTGTGAGCCCAGTTAGACCAGAAACTCCCCAGGCTGCCCCCACGGCGCCTGGCACTTTCCTCAGCCTGCATCCCTGCTGGCCTGGTCCAGCACTCAGAGCAGGTCTGAGCCTGATCCCCATGGGGGGACCAGGGGAGGTGACATCATGCCACTGCCCTCTGCCCAGGGCTCTATCAGCCTGGCCTCTGATATAGCAGGGCCAAGGGGCTAAAGCAGGGTGAGTCTGAAGGCCAGCATCTGAGGGTAGCTGTTAGGCCTACACAGGGTCAGGCTCACTCTCAGGGAACCAGATATCAGGACAGGGTCCCAGAAAAGGGAGAGAGTTAAGCTCCACAGGAAGAGGCCAGCAGCTGAACGTCAAGGAAGCCACAGCCCCTGAGCGGGGCCACTCCAAGGTGGCTGGGCCAAGAGGAGTTCCTGGCAGACCTCTAAGTCCCCTCTGCCCTTCCCAGCCGCTCAGCCCCTGGGCCCTGTGGGCGGGGGACCTGGGTTGTGTCCCTGAGGAGGCAGGGGAGGAAGAAGACCCCGCCCCAGGCAGGAGGAGGGCGCTTTCACCCCGAGTGACACGGTGACTCTGACATTGAGAGACAGGGCCTGGCCCCCTGAGATTTCTAGGCAGCCCCTCCTCACAGCTGGCCAGTCTCCACAGCCCGGGCAAGGGTGGTCTGAGAACAATATGGGGAAGTCAGGGAGCCCATGGTGGGCTGGCCCCCAGCCAGAAGAGGCTCCCTGGGGAGGGCGGGGTGGGCTGGTGGGTGCCCTCCAGGCCCAGCACTCCAGGCGCTGCTCAGGAAGGGGGAGCACACCCTCTGGCCTGAGCCCCACGTCCTGCTCCCAGTCTGGTGGCACCCAGGTGCCCTGACCCCCAGCCAGGCCACCGCTTCCCTGACAAACGACACCAGCTGTAACCTAGGAGCCAGGGTTGCCTCTTCCCTGCTTGGACAAGGCAGGATGGAGAGCTGCCAATTTTGGAGTGGAGGATGGGAGGATCTGTGCCTAGGGAAGGCTGGCTTCTCACTCCAGAGTCAGGCTTCACTTCCTGGAGCCTCAGCACCAACACTAAAAATACCTCCCTAATCCTCTCTGTCCTCCGGCCCCTTCCAAGGACATACATGCTCAGGGGCCAGTGGGACGGGCTAGTGTTGTCTCCCCCGAGAGGACTCTTGTCCCCTTGAGAGGGTCCTGCAGGTGCAGCAGGGCCATCCAGGTGGCTGGCAGGCCACCAGGGGAGCCGGCCCCAGGGCTGTAGCCAGGGCTCAGGGACCACAGCGCAGCCGGACCGTGGGGACCACTCAGGGTCCACAGTGATGGGAGGAGGAGGTGTCAGGCCCTGGAATGAGCTGATGAGCCCTGAATAGGGACAGGGGGCACTCAGCCCGGAACATCAAGTACACGTTGAGAAATCCACAAGCAGACGGCTTTAGCAGGGCTGCCCTTAATGGCCACCAGAATTCCATTAAAGGGAAAGTTCTCTGCATCTACCCAACCCACCCCCATGCCAGGACAAGCTTGGGGGACAGGCCCTGGCTGGGCACCCCCACAAGTGGGAGGCGGGGGGAGCTGCCCCCTGACCCACTAACACAGCACCATAAACACCCAGGTTCCAGCAGCCAGTCTGGAGAACTTTCTCCATGGGGTGCTGCCCACAGCTGGCCACCCAGACCAGGGGGAACTGGGCATTCTGACCTGACCCCAGGCTGACCCTGGGATCACAGGAGAGTCATGACCTTCGCCTCAGAGACAAAAGGGTCTGAGGCTGGAGAGGAGATGGCCACCCCAGGGTACCGAGCAGGGGGATGGAGGCCCCATAGCTCCAGCAGCTCCCACATCCCTCAGCCACAGCCAAACGGGGAGCCCTGGGCAGCTGGCCTAGCAGACCCGGGGCCCCAACGGAACCCGACACTCCTGTCAGGAGAGAGCAAGTGAACTCCTCTTCACCCTCTGGAGGAGCCAGGAGGGTGGGTGAGTCAACATGGGCCGGGACGGGTGCACAGCGGCCTTCAGGTTCCAAACTCCAGGGCTGCCATTTATGCAAACACAAGGTGCAGGGTGCCCATGGAGGCCAACCCTCGGGGAACACAGACAGGAGCTCGGAGCTGACACGCCCACCTCCCAGGGCCCACCCTACCCTCCTGGTCAAGGGCCCAGCTCACCTGAGGGGTCCTCAGGGCGGAGGCTCTTCTTGGCAACCTCGGCCAGGGCCCCAAAGCCCAGACCTACGGCCAGACCTGCAAAGAGGAGGTTGAGGGCTCTGGGCATTCGCTCAGGAGCTGCACATTGCCCTTCCCCATGAGCCCCGGAGCTCCAGGCAGACAAGGACCTCGCTCCCCAGGGACCCCCGCTGACACTGTGGACCTCGCTCCCCAGGGACCCCCGCTGACACTGTGGACCTCACTCCCCAGGGACCCCTGCTGACACCGCAGACATTGTGAAAAGGTAGGAAATACACAGTGACTGTTTCCAGAGAACACCTGGACCAAGACGAGCGCGCTGGTGGAAAAGTCCCCTCTACCCGCACTCCCATCGTCTTTGCTATATGCTCACATGACACACACGCACGCCCGAGACAACATACAATGAAAAACACACGGGGAGGCACAGCACAAATGGAAAATAAACCAGGAATGGCTGCAGGCCAAGGACAACACAGGCCACCCTTCGGGACACAGTCACCCACTTCACAGTGTGTGCAGTGAGCCTCAACACCCTAGAACTCTCTGACCTAGTTCACTGCAGCTGCAAGGAGACATATTACCACCATAACATACAGCAGTCATTGGTAGGGTTGGAACATTTTGCGAAAGCCATGGGGACTCACTGGAGTGCAGACCGCAGCTCTCACTCGAGGAAGGCCCCACAGACACGCACAGGGGTTTACGGATGGTGGAGTACCAGCCTCACTTTCTCCTTTCATCAACCTTTGAAATCAAGGTTTCTTAACACCTCATTTGTCCAGAGGTTGGTACTGGATGATCCCAACTGTCCAGGAGAGGCCCGAGGAGCCCAGCAGGTGCCACTCAGCCCACACAGAAAGAAAGCCCAGGAGCCTGGCCCAGGGCCCATCTCCTCTACTTCAAACACAGATCCGGCTGGCTTAGGGGCAGGAGCGCAGTTAGCCGAGAGTGTGAATAGCACGTGGAGGAGGACACTGACCACAGCAGACGGGACAGCAGTGACCCGGGAAGATGCCAAAGAGGCCCAAGAACAGCCGGCGCTGGTGAGCACGGTCCTGGGGGCGGGGAGGTTGATGGAACAGCTTCCTTCCAGGCCCGGTGGGCGCACACCGGGCAAGGAAACCTGCACGTGCTTTTACATTTTCCAAATTTTCTACGATTATGTGTTACTTCTGTGAGAAATACTATTGCATTTACTGAGAAAGCTACTTAATGAAGATAAATTTCAAAAATCAAAAAAGATAACCAAATTAAAAAATATGTACTTTTGGAATACACTTTACCCATCATTAGGCAAATGCGCAGCCCCCACTTTGTCAGCTGTAAAGGCAGCTCCTGCCTCTTCCATCGGTGTGAGGATTAAACAGTGGAATAAGACTGAAGCGCTCCCAGGAGGGGCAGTCATAGCGCAACATTGTTTAAAGATGTTCACTATTACTGTCCTTTCTCCTATTCAAAGGGTAGACCAGTGCTGCCCAGGAAATAGAATGCCAGCTACGGATATTTTTAATTTTCTCGTGACCACATTAAAAAGGCAAAAAGAAGCATACGAAATGAATTCTGATTGTATATTTTACTTAACCCAAAGTACTCAACATATTTCTTCTATTTCTTTGCATTGTTCACTTAGGAAGGCTTTTTTATCTCTATTCTCTGGAACTCTGCATTCAGATGGGTATATCTTTCCTTTTCCTTTGCCTTTCACTTCTCTTCTTTTTTTCAGCTATTTCTAAGGCCTCCTCAGAGGAAAACAATAGAATGGGAAAGACTAGAGATCTCTTCAAGAAAATGAGAGATACGAAGGGAACAGTTCATGCAAAGATGGGCACAATAAAGGGCAGAAATGGTATGGACCTAAAAGAAGCAGAAGATATTAAGAGGTGGCAAGAATACACAGAAGAACTATACAAAAAAGATCTTAATGACACAGACGATCATGATGCTGTGATCACTCACCTCGAGCCAGACATCTTGGAATGTGAAGTCAAGTGGGCCTTAGGAAGCATTACTATGAACAAAGCTAGTGGAAGTGATGGAATTCCAGCTGAGTTATTTCAAATCCTAAAAGATGATGCTGTGAAAGTGCTACACTCAGAATGCCAGCAAATTTGGAAAACTCAGTAGTGGCCACAGAATGGGAAAAGGTCAGTTTTCACTCCAATCCCAAAGAAAGGCAATGCCAAAGAATGTTCAAACTACCACACAATTGCACTCATTTCACATGCTAGCAAAGTAATGCTCAAAATTCTCCAAGCTAGGCTTCAACAGTACATGAACCGAGAAGTTCCAGATGTTCAAGCTGGATTTAGAAAAGGCAGAGGAATCACAGATCAAATTAGCAACATCCACCAGATCACAGAAAAAGCAAGAGAACTCCAGAAAAAAAACAATTACTTCTGCTTCATTGACTGAGCTAAAGCCTTTGACTGTGAATCACAACAAACTGTGGAAAATTCTTAAAGAGATGGGATTACCCGACCACCTTACCTGCCTCCTGTGAAACCTGTATGCAACTCAAGAAGCAACAGTTGAGAACTGGATATGAAAAAATTTACTGGTTCCAAATTGGGAAAGGAGTATGTCAAGGCTGTATATTGTCACCCTGCTTATTTAACTTATATGCAGAGTACATCATGAGAAAAGGCGGGCTAGATGAAGCACAATCTGGAATCAAGATTGCCAGGAGAAATATCAATAACCTCAGATATGCAGGTGACACCACCCTTATGGCAGAAAGTGAAGAAGAACTAAAAAACCTCTTGATCAAAGTGAAAGGGGAAAGTGAAAAAGCTGGCTTAAAACTCAACATTCAAAAAACTAAGATCACGGCACTCGGTCCCATCACTTACTTCATGGCAAATAGATGGGGAGACAATGGAAACAATGACAGAATTTACTTTCTTGGGCTCCAAAATCACTGTAGATGGTAACTACAGCCATGAAATTAAAAGACACTTGCTCTTTGGAAGAAAAACTATGACAAACCTAGACAGCATATTAAAAAGCTGAGACATTACTTTGCCAAGAAAGGTCCATCTAGTCAAAGCTATGGTTTTTCCAGCAGGAATGAATGGATGTGAAAGTTGGACCATAAAGAAGGCTGAGTGCTGAAGAATTGATTCTTTTGAACTGTTGTGTTGGAGAAGACTCTTGAGAGTCCCTTGGACAGCAAGGAGAGCAAACCAATCAATCCTAAAGGAAATTAATCTTGAATATTCACTGGAAGGACTGATGTTGAAACTGAAGCTCTAATACTTTGGCCTGATGCAAAGACCCTGATACTGGAAAGACTGAAGGCAGAAGAAAGGGTCAACAGAGGATGAGATGGTTGAATGGCATCATCAGCTCAATGGACATGAGTTTTAGAAGCTCCAGGAGATGGTGAAGGACAGGGAAGCCTGGTGTGCTATATACTCCATGAAGTCGCAAATAGTCAGACATGACTGAGCAACTGAACAACAGCAACTCAACATACCATCCCTTACAAGTACTCTATATAAACGTTGTTAAAAAGATATATTACTCTTTTCTTACACTAAGCCCTCAAACCCAAGGTGTGTTCTACTCTCAGAGCACATCTCAACTTGGACCAGCCACATTTCAAGGGCCTAGCAGCACATGCCAAGCATAAGCCAAGTTCTGGCAGCCACAGGAAGAGGCCACAGTCATCTGGAGATGCCCCCAAGGACACCCTGGTGTGCTGAATGGAGATGCTGTGGCCTGTTTCCCTCTGACACCCCAACCCAGCCCCAGGGGACACTGAGCACAGAGCCGGAGCCGCATCTCTGGTCAAATATTAACTCCCTGCTGCCTGCCCATCCCCACCCCACTCATCACACTATCTGACTTAGCAAAATAATGATAATGGGAACGTTAACCTTCAAATCCTAATGACCTTCACCAGTGTCTCTCTGCCCCAAGATTTTTCTCTGGGTAGATCAAATCCAAAGAGAAGCCTACGAGAGAGGCAGACACACCAAAGGCTACCCAGCCTGGCCACTGCGAGCAGACGCCGCGCCCCTCCCTCTGCAGAGCCCCCCGCGCCTCCTGCTGGGCCCCTCAGACTCTTCTCTGGCCACTTCTAGGCTGTGGGACAGAGCCAAAGCTCTCCAAGCCAAGGACATGTCACTGAACACTGAATCACGGAGGGAACATTCTGCAAAGGAGAATGCAAAGGAGCCGCAGGCTCCTCCTCTGGCCCCGCGAACTCCCTCAGGACCAGCCTGGTGCCAGGCCTGCAGAACTGCCAACAGACAGGCTCCCCACTGCGGCCCGGGAGGTGAGCAGCCCCGCCAGCCAGCCAGCCCTGACCTTGACCTCAGAGCTCCTGCTCTACTGAACCAGGAATAGACTGGCCCTCCTGCCAGTCCCCAACACGGCTGATTTAAAGGACTCTCAGAGCCTCGTGGAGAGAGAAGGGCAGGGTGCAGGAAGGTTCCTTCTTCCCACAGAGCCAGGTGGCACCTCTGTCTCAGATCCCCCGAGTTGGTAAGGACACCCTGAGCCCAGGCTCGCTCACTCTCTGTGTGTCACCTTTATCCCCACCCACACCCAGCCCCCCAGCCCTCAGGGCAGCGCCATCCATCCCCTGACCCACAGGCAGCCCTGGCCTGGACCACATAGGCTGCTCAGAGGTCCCAGAGGAGACCAGCCACAGATCCAGGTCAGCAGCCCCACGGCCACTGTCAGCAGCCTGGCCACCACCCTAGGCTGTGAGAAGGCGCCAACCCTTTTCAAGAAGGTTCCTACATTTCTCTCACCAGAGGAGGTTTTTCAAGCTAGAAACACGGAAGGAGTAAGTAGCTGCAGGGAGCAGGGTTCTCCCTAGAGGAGTTGGGAGCAGTGGGCTGCTTCCCAGGGAATTGGGCCTGTTCCTCGTGACCAGGAAGCCCAGGCCCCAGAGGCCCTCTGCAGGTCCTCAAGAGATAAATATGTCCCCTCTGAGCAACCACTGGGCTTCCGCCCACACAGGCACAGAAGTCAAGGAAAAAGTAAAAATAAAACACCTTCTAGTAAACAGCGGTGTTTGTGAGAAGGCTTGGTGAGAGGTGCCTGAGAGCAGAAAGAAGTGAGGAAATGTTCCGCATTTACCTGCCAGAACCCCCAGGCATGTTTACCAAGCAAGGCTGGCCAGAGATTTCCTGCAGCGGTGAGGGGCAAACCTAAGGGAAAAACAGCTTCACTCACACTGCACCACCCACGTGCCAGGCACTGCTCTGGGGCCTCACTTTTATCAACACATCCCACGGTCCTTCTGATCTCTTAGAACAAGAAAGTCCACAGAAAAGGCAGTGGACAAGGAAATTTCCTTTGCTTCAAGGTGCTCCGGAACCCTTGGTACTTCCACCTTCGCTCTCATCTCCTGCATCCTCCACACCATGCCAGCTCCAGGCCTGGGAGGGCCTGCCACAGCGCTGCAGGAAGGCAAACAGGAAGGAGTGGTAGAGGAAGTTCCCTGCAGGGTGAGTGTTCTCCTTGGTTCTCAGAACTGGGCCAGGGTGAGGGGGGGAAGAACTGACGGCCCCTCTGCTGGATCAGGGAGAAGGGACGAGTTCAAGGGTGACAGACTCAGATTCAAAGTGCCTTTGAAGTTATATGCTCCTGGGAAATGCAGGAAACCATGTTCCCTCACCCTTGCCAAGGTTGCTAACTTCTCCTGGACTTACGGGGCATCAGTCTTGTGACCTCAGAGGCACAGAGGAGCGCTGGCTGCTTAGAGGGACAGCACATGCGCAGCGTGCGTCCTCGGGAAGTCAAGCAGCAAAGCTGGCATCACTGAGTGCCACCCAACGAGGGACACCAGGGCAGCCGCTGTCGACACCAGGACCTCAGATCTCCGCACCCTCAATGAAAATCAAGTGTCCTATCAATAAATGCTAGTGGGGGAAGCCTGACTTCAGACAAGTCAACACACGGCTTCATGCCAGGAGCTCAGAACACACAGTCCTACTGCAGGAGGTGTGAACACTCCCACCCCTACAGAGCTGCACCCCCCACCGCAGCCTAGGGGTCCACTGGCATCCGCACTGCTGAACCAACTCGGCAAGGCCCCTGGCAAGACACAGCAGGGTCTACATCTGAAAACAAAGAAGACAGAATGAGGCCGCCAACAAAACTCAGTTACTCAATTTACCATCCTTTATCTTGGGAGCATGTCCTTTGTACTTTTATGTTGTTAAATGGCCTTTAAAAGTATAAATTGACATTTGAATCAGTTCTAATGAGGTGGATGAAACTGGAGCCGATTATACAGAGTGAAGTAAGCCAGAAAGAAAAACACCAATACAGTATACTAACGCATATATATGGAATTTAGAAAGATGGTAACAATAACCCTGTATGCGAGACAGCAAAAGAGACACTGATGTATAGAACAGTCTTTTGGACTCTGTGGGGGAGGGAGAGGGTGGGATGATTTGGGAGAATGGCATTGAAACATGTATAATATCATATATGAAACGAACTGCCAGTCCAGGTTCAATGCAGGATACAGGATGCTTGGGGCTGGTGCACTGGGATGACCCAGAGGGATGGTACGGGGAAGGACGTGGGAGGGGGGTTCAGGATGGGGAACACGTGTACACCCATGGCGGATTCATGTAGATGTACGGCAAAACCAATACAATATTGTAAAGTTTAAAAAAAAGAAAGAAAGAAAGAATATATATTGTCTACAATGATATGTTATATAATTTTAAAAATAAAAATTAATTTCAAAAAAAGTGTAAATTAAATGATGTTCATAGTTGATGATAGGTTTTGTTTTAAATGTTCTTACTTAGCAAAATTTAAAAATCACCAAACTATGCCCACTTATCCCAAAATCTTCTGTTTTCAGTTTTACTACTGCGCCAAGCGAGATGCGGGAATGACACAAAAGCTTTGTGGGAAAGGGAGCAAACGAGCTCAGAGAGAGCTTTGTTGCTGACATATTAACAGGACGCCTAGGGTTATCAGAATCTTTACGAAATTAAGCAGCCATGGCGATCAGTTTGCATTCACCGATTTTCTAACATGAGTGAGAACACTGTTCTTACAAAATCACTGAGGAAATTCAATGGTGTCTTGGGAACTATTTTTTAAAGCAATGTATTTTTCTGGGAGTAAGAGTCCTTAACCTTTTACCTTTTAAAAATAAGAGGATTTCTGAGAGTCCGTTCCCTGTACTCTTCATTCCTGGCCCACTGTTTTCTCAGACTGGCCTCTGTTTTCATGCATCATATTTCAAAATCCTTTCCACGCAGAACCTAAATATCCTTATTGCTTCCTGCTTCTTCACTTGTTGTTCCTCTTTCTAGTTCTCTTACTTAGTATTCTTCTCCCTTCTGCCTTAATGATGTGGACTGTAAATTCCTAAGTGAAGGTCCTAGTGATCAGCAAAGTGCTACGCACACAGTGCTCAGCTCCTTTTGGTAAGTTTTCTCTTGTTGTTTATTTGCTTCAGTCATGTCTGACTCTTGCAACCCCCGCCCGCCACCAGGCTCCTCTGTCCATGGGATTTCCCAGGCAAGAATACTGGAGTAGGTTGTCATTTCCTTCTCGAGGGGACCTTCCCAACTCAGGGAAAGAACCCACATCTCATGTCTCTTACACTGACAGGCAGATTCTTTACCACTGAGCCACCAGAGAAACAAGTTTTCCTTAGTGCTCACTTTATCTGTTAGTCTCATTTCCATAATCATCCAGCTCTCTCTCTATTTGTAGGTGCAGGAGAGATGATAAGACATCTTTCTGAACCTGTAAGATTGAGGCACAAATGAAAAATACAGAAAAGAGCAGAAGTGACACATAGGACAGAGGGAAAGAACTAACATATGTGTAAGGAGTCTCAGAAACAGAGGAGAAAGAGAACAGGCCAGAAACAATATGTTAAGAAATGACCGTTATTTTCCAAAATTGATGAAAGACATCAAGCCACAGATTCAAGAAGCTCTGCAATCCCAAGCAGGGTAAAAACAAAGTAAATCACACCCAAGTATGTCACAGTCACACTGCTGAAAACCAAAAGCAAAACGAAAATTCTAAAAGTAGAGGACAAAAGTACAGATCACCATGCCCACAGCATCACAGCCATGACATCCTATGGCCAAACCGGACCTAGAGTTCCTGCCCCATCTCGGCATCAAAATGTGCCATCCCAACTGGAAAGCCCCTGCCTCTGCCTCCATATAGCTGAATACCTGCTGCTGACATTCCCAAACACAACCCTATCTCCCTGAGGTTGAGAGCAACAGCCTTCCTTCATACCCCTCACAAAACTTTCTAAAGTCTGTTACTCTCCACCTCAAAACATCTCACCCTTGTGAGGAGAAAAAAGGTTCAAAGTGTTTTCTAGGAGAAGAAAGTAAACCGGTGTCACTTCAAATTGTTTAGACAATGACCCACCAGTAAGCCATATACAATGCAATGAAGAACAGGGATCAATAGCATAAACATATCTGAAACAAATATTTTTGCAATGTTCTAAGTTCTCAGGATCTATGATACTAACTCTGATCCTTTTCTCTTCAATTCCATTCTATTTACTTGTTTTAAAAAACACTGGTCCTGACCCACTAAACTGATTTCACACTCACTTAAGGGTCATAACCCACAGTTTGAAAACCTCTGGATAGGACAGAAGGTCCAGAATTTACCTCTGGGGCCAGAACAGCACATTCTTTCCAGACCTGGCTTCTCTTTGCTCCCATCCTGCCCCCTCCAGTCCTGAAACATGAGCCGTCAACTGCATGGACAGCATGAGCAACTCGCAGCTGTGAGCAAATCTTCAGCAGAGACTCTGAAGGAGGGCTGTGGGCACCAGGCAGCTGTCAGCAAGGGCTCAGGAGGCTCCGGAGGGTGCAAAGCCCCTACAGAGACCAGGGCCTCTGCTTACCCAACCCCAGCTCCCTCTGGTGGCCATGTCTCCCACACCCTGAGGGAAGCCCTGCACCCGATTTGAAGGAAGTTGTCTTTTTGTCCTACACACCTTCCTCTACCACTGCTTTCACTTCAGTCTGCTGTCCTTAACCCACCCCTCAAAAGGGCTTGACTTTTTCTGGCTTTTCCACGATTTCCATCAAATTCTAATCAGCCATCATGACGTTCATCCTGACCGCTTTCCCAAACAGGTCCTCTACTACTCCATCCCTGCAAAGACGAGAGAGAGAGAGAGAGAGAGAGAGAGAGAGAGAGAGAGAGAGAGAGAGAGAGAGAGAGAGAGAGAGAGAGAGAGAGGCTTACGCCCATTCTAGACTATGTTAGTCAAACTCAGCCTTCCGGCAACAGGGTTCTGTGATGAGCTCTGGTCTGGAGTGAGGGGAAGAGGATTACAGGTTACAGAGAAAAACTACAGAGCAAGAAGAGAACGGTTCCTCAGACTCATGGAGGAGAGAACAGAACCTCCCCTCAATATGAATGATAATAAACATCCCAGCTAACAGCCACTGAGCAAAGCAGGGAAGTGCCGTGTCTTCTGGGCATGAGGACCGCTGGACACCATCAGAGCAGCGACTCTCAAACCCATTCTGGTAGTGGCACCCCAGGGGGGTGCAATGTTCTATGAGGAACTGCTAGCCCATGAATGTGAAATGAAGCAATAATTTTGTACTAAAACTCAGATGACACTGGATGCCAGATTCTGGAAAAGATAAGTAGCAGCAGATGTCAAATTTTAAGATAATAGTTATGGAAGAAAACCTGAGAGTTGAGATAATTCTATCCAATTAACCTGGTCTGCTCTGAACATAAGGTGGACAGCCAGCCATTGTTCAGTGTTAAAGCCCACTGGCCCATCAGGCCAGCTCCCAGAGGACCAGGAACACAGAGCCAACTGTGAACAAGGAGGAAGATGGGTTTTCAAAAGAGAAGAGCAGCCAGGGAGAAGAGCCTGATGTACAGTCTACAGGAGGGGAGACGTACAGACCAAGAAAGCAAAACGCAGGCAGTAACAGCTCAGACAGGTGAGTGGGCCTTCATGACTAGTCAGCACTGGCATCGACAGGAGCCAGTGAGACCTCTGCCACACACAGCCTTGCACTTGCCCAGCGAGGGTATGTCAATCAAGCTGCCACAGCTGACTGCCATACTAATACCATAATTCCATTAAAGTATGAATGGAGAACCTACTAAGGACAAGCAAGCTTTAGAGAAGTCATTCCATCTTCAAGTAGAACCATCGCAAAGGATGGCACTTTCAACAGAAATATTTTGGTCAGCAAATAAGCACCAGATAGACAACACAACATCACAAAAGTAGATACAACTGCTGTGAATCTTCATTATAAGATGATCCTCCAATATGGACAAAGAGAGCACAGGTGTACTGCACACAAACTCCCAAAGGAAAGGACAAACTCACAATTCTACAGTGTATTAAAAGGGACAGCAGCAGCTCAGGATCAATACACCTTGATACCATTCTACTGGAGCCCGCAGCCCCGTGGGAATCAGCAAATGGCTCCCCAAGGGACTGGGCAAAACTACTGTGTCCAGGAGCCAAGCAGCCCCACTGTCCCGCCTCCTCTCTGCAGGGCCTCCAGAGGCCTGAGTGAGAAGCTGATGCTGCAGACGCTGCCCCCCAAGAAGCAAAGCTGCAGTCACAGCACAGCATCAGCCACACCCCACTGATCCCCAGGGGTGAGCTGAGGTAGCAACTGGATCACTCACAATCACATTGGATCCCATAAATGTTTTCACATTCATGGAAAATATCCAAGAATGGCGAACACAGGAGCTACCACCCTCCCCAGGACGCCCCTGGGTCCCCATCCTTCCCGCCTCATGCAGGCCCCATGGCAACCTCAGCTCCTCTCACCAGGACTGGCACCTTACCTCCAAAGTTAGCCAGCCGCCCAATCCGTGTAACTGGTACCTTCCGCTCGCGAGCATGCTCACTGAGCTAGAGGGAGAAGAGAAAGAGCCCTTCATGGCATCAGTGACCAGAGACAGGACCAACCTTCAGGGTCCATGCTGCCCCCACAGCCCCTCTCCACCCCAAGAGCAGCACACTCCACCCACAAGAGGCCTCCGTGTGCCTGAAACTCCAGGCCACAGACCTGGACAGTGTCCCCAGAGGCTGCGCCTGACACAGCGGGACTGTGGGAACCACTCCAGCCCCACCCCAGGGGCCTCCTGCACGCACTGTCTGTTTGTGCGGCTTGCTCTCGGGGCGAGCCTTGGCCTGCCGGGCCTTCTCAATGTCCTCAGCCGTGAGGCCGCCCATGGACGACTGGTCCTGGTGGTAGACCCTCCGCTGAAGGCCCGAGGCAGAGAATGGGTCTCTGGGACTTGCGAAGAGCCTCCCGTTCACCCTGCCCAGAGGGGAGGCGGCCTGGCCCGGGACCCCGCCTTCCCGAAAGGGTCCGCTGGCAGCATAGGCAGGAGCAGGGCCCTCGCTGCCTGCGGCATGAGCCCAGGGCGGAGGTGACTGCTCCGGGGAGGAGGCTGCAGAGACATCCTCAGAGGTGCTCTCGGCCCTCATCCCTGAGAAGTGGAATGCTCCTTCAGGGTCATCGAGGCTCTCGGAGTAATAGTCTTCAGGCTTCTCCTGACCCTGCAGGAAACAAAAGCTGGCGTGAGAGGAGCAAGAGGGCAGCCAGGAGCAAATCCCTGTGTGCGCCCTGTTCCACCCAGGACAGCACACCCTCCAGAGGGTTCTACCGTGTCAGCCCATGGCCCGTTCTAGAGGTGAGCAGCAGCCTGGATCCAGGAGGACCAGATTCCACACAAGCTCCCACCTTGTGGGCCAGGCAAGCCAGTCCCATGTAGCCCCTGCTGGGTGCCCAGACCGGACCATATGAGTGACCACCAACCTGGAGCATGCGCCTCACCTGTAAATCTGGACTAAGGAGAGGCTACCAGGGGCTTTGGAGAGGGCAAGCCAGGGCAAAAGATGGGGAAAGCTTTGCAAAGTAAAAGCGTGACCATTGACCAGCAGAGGGGAGGGCGGCACACAGGTAGGCCCACCCTGCCTCCCAAGGCCAGTGCCTTGCTGCATCTCCACCAGTCAGCCTTGGGTGCCCCCTCAGGGGCTCTCGCCAGAGGGCTTGTCACAGCCAGAACCAGGCCTGGCTCTTCCTGAAGCAGGGCGCACACAGCGCAGGCAAGGAGGGTGACACATCAGGTCTCCCTGTTAACAGTTGCTGAGACTTGAGCTTCAGGCCCGGGGTCTTTCCACTTCTGAACCCCTAGTGGCCTGGCGAGTTCCTGACCCCTCTCTGCCGCTTCCTTCTCTGAAAATAGGGCTCCCCCCAGTCACAGAGTTACGTGAGGCACAGACAGGGCCAAGAGAACAGTGCTGAGAAGGCTATAATTAGAACAGCACCAACTCCTGAAGGGAGGTCAGTGGCCTGGATTCCCTGAATCCAGGATTCTCTGAAATGGATTCATCACACAGAGCACTGCCTGTAGATCCTGCAGAAACAGCAGCAGACCCCAAAGCCTTCTCACTCCCAGCTTGGTAAGATACTGTGGGATCTAGAAGATAAGACATGCCCACCAGTGGAAGAAAGTTCAGTTCAGTCGCTCAATCGTGTCCGACTCTTTGCGACCCCGTGAATCGCAGCATGCAGGCCTCCCTGTCCATCACCATCTCCCGGGGTTCACTCAGACTCACGTCCATCGAGTCAGTGATGCCATCCAGCCAACTCATCCTCTGTCGTCCCCTTCTCCTCCTGCCCCCAATCCCTCCCAGCATCAGAGTCTTTTCCAATGAGTCCACTCTTCACATGAGGTGGCCAAAGTATTGGAGTTTCAGCTTCAGCATCATTCCCTCCAAAGAAATCCCAGGGCTGATCTTCAGAATGGACTGGTTGGATCTCCTTGCAGTCCAAGGGACTCTCAAGAGTCTTCTCCAACACCACAGTTCAAAAGCATCAATTCTTTGGCGCTCAGCTTTCTTCACAGTCCAACTCTCACATCCATACGTGACCACAGAAAAAACCATAGCCTTGACTAGACGGACCTTTGTTGGCAAAGTAATGTCTCTGCTTTTCAATATGCTATCTAGGTTGGTCATAACTTTTCTTCCAAAGAGTAAGCGTCTTTTAATTTCATGGCTGCAGTCACCATCTGCAGTGATTTTGGAGCCCTCAAAAATAGTCTGACACAGGAAAAAAGACACAGATGTGTATAACGGACTTTTGGACTCAGAGGGAGAGGGAGAGGGTGGGATGATTTGGGAGAATGGGAATTCTAACATGTATACTATCATGTAAGAATTGAATCGCCAGTCCACGTCTGACGTAGGGTGCAGCATGCTTGGGGCTGGTGCATGGGGATGACCCAGAGAGATGTTGTGGGGAGGGAGGCGGGAGGGGGGGTCATGTTTGGGAACGCATGTAAGAATTAAAGATTTTAAAATTTAAAAAAAAAAAATAGTCTGACATTGTTTCCACTGTTTCCCATCTATTTCCCATGAAATGATGGGACCAGATGCCATGATCTTCATTTTCTGAATGTTGAGCTTTAAGCCAACTTTTTCGCTCTCCTCTTTCACTTTCATCAAGAGGCTTTTAGTTCCTCTTCACTTTCTGCCATAAGGGTGGTGTCATCTGCATATCTGAGGTTATTGATCTTTCTCCCGGCAATCTTGATTTCAGCTTGTGCTTCTTCCAACCCAGCGTTTCTCATGATGTACTCTGCATTGAAGTTAAATAAGCAGGGTGACAATATACAGCCTTGACGTACTCCTTTTCCTATTTGGAACCAGTCTGTTGTTGCATGTCCAGTTCTAACTGTTGCTTCCTGACCTGCATGCAGGTTTCTCAAGAGGCAGGTCAGGTGCTCTGGTATTCCCATCTCTTTCAGAATTGTCCTCTTTCTAAGTGAGAAACTGAGGCTGAGAGAGCTGAAATAACCTGGTCATGGCCTACCAGGCAGAGCAAGGACCTGGAGCCAAGGCTGGCCCCACCGGCTGCCCCAAGGCCACCTGGCAGCACCTTCCTCAGAGAAGAAATGAGCTGTATTTGGAATCAAGAGGCACCTCTCAAAGTGGCCAGGGAGGCCCTGGAAAGAGGGAGTCTGGGGCAGGGTCCCACGAGCCACGTAACTCCTGTAACTCCCCTGCTGGCCACCAGCCCTGCATTACCATGACCTGATTATGCAGAATTCAAGGGACCTGAGCGTGTCAAGGGGACCAGTGAGTGTCTGCTGAATGAGTCAGTGAGCAAACCCCCTGAGGAAGCAGAGGGAGAGCGGCTTCTGGGCTATCTGCCTCCACCCTCCTAGTGTGCAGAGGCAAAGTGGAGCGCGCTGGAGACTGCCGCGCAGTGCCTCCTTCCAGGCGGGGGGCCATCACTCCCTCCTACTGCCAAGTGCCTGTGCCGGCGCGTGGCCTGGTCTTCTCCCAGGACCAGGAACCGGCCTGTCCGAGGGCAGCAGGGGCGGGCGGGGAGCTCCCTCGCCTCTCAGGGAGGCCTGCCCACACCTTACACGCTCCTCGCTCCTAGGAGGCCCAAGTGAGACAACTTCACTTCGGGTGTTCCACAGGCAAACGTTCAACAGGAAGGCGATGGCTCCTCACTAGCCGGGGCACCAAGCGAGGCAGCCAGGGCACAGCCCCGCCTCAGCAGAGGGCGCGGACAGAGACAGCGTGTGAAGAGGACACAGGATTCCGGTCCTGCCAATCAATGACCACATCAGACTGCTGAGACTCAGTTTCCCCATCTGAAAAGGGGGGTAAGCATCTGGGCCTGCACCCTTCCCAGGACAACGGTGAGGCTCGTAAGAGACCACAGGAGTGAAGACCTCTGCGAGGTGAAGGCGTCTGTGTAGACAGAGACACGGTATCACCACTGGACCTCAGAGAGCAGGAGGGGAGGCTGGCAGTCCTAACCTAAGACTGGCCGAGGGGAGGCCCAGAGCCTGGAGGAGCGTGCGTGTCCTTGCCTAGAAGGACAGGGCAGAGATGGAAGAGGAGCAGCAGCGGGGCTCCCTCACAGCATGGCTCCCAACACACACGTGCCCAGGCACACGTGAGTGCACACACGTCCACGCAAGCACACGCAGACCCTCCCCACGCCCTCAGACCGTCAGGAACGGGGTGTGGACCAGGCGGGTGACGCCGCGGTGGGCGGCGCTCTGCCACAGCAACCCTGTTGACCACTACGGCTCCAGCGCTCCATTCTGCTTACAGCCCTCCCCTTGGACAGTAAAGCGTCGAGGTCTCAGCACGAGACAACAGGAGGGACGAGAGCGAGGCGGGAGGCGAGGCTGCTGCCCTGGAAAGCGGCAGGGCTCCCGAGTCAGCTCCCGGAGACCCCAGCCCGGCCGGGCGGGGTGGGGTGGCTGGCAGGGAGGGGCAAGGGTTTCGAAGCCCCGGAAGACCTGCTGACACTTGACCCTGTGACACTGATGCTGAGGCACAATGTCCAGCAACATGTGCCTGCCCCACCCACCCACACATGGGAGACCTCGCGTCGCTTTACAAAGCTGACCAACAAAGAAACACTAACGGAAGCCAGAGGGGCAGGCAGAAGGTGCTCTGTCTTATAAAGTACTTGTTTGCTTCAGAGAAGGAAGGGTATCTGGCCTTCCAGATGCACTGGGATCCTTCCAGCTGCCTCTCCTAAGAACACAGGGGACCGTGAGTTTCATCTTTGTGGCATTTTTTAATTCCCCAAATTAAAAAGGCCTCTCTTCAGTACCTTGAGGACAGGCCCAGGAACTGAACCCAGGCCAGGCAGAGTGAACAGAGCAAACCACAGGCAGCCCCTCACAGGGCGGGGCCTGTCTCTCCCCTCTGCGCCCCGTGCCTGGCACCAGTAGGCACAGGGTAAGTGCTGGTGAGTTACTGGTCAGACTGGAGAGCGTGCTGGGCTTCATGTTCCTAGGGTTCTTCCCAGATCTGTGAAGCTTCCTATAACTGAAACTCCAGTCACACGGCAGCAGCCTCCCCCTCACACCCAGAAGGACGTGGGCTACGCTAAACACTGGGCTGTGTGGCCCTGGCCACAAGGAGACGGCCATCCTGGAGGTGTCCTGGCTCACCCCCTGGTTTCACCAAGACCTCCAAGTCCAGGGCCCCTCCCACCGCCAAGCGGCCTCCTTACCTGCACCTGCCCAAAGACCATGCCGACCTGCTCTGCGGCGGTGGACTGCATAGCCCTGACCGCCAGGAGGAGCTCCCCGCCGAGGCCCAGGTGCTGCAGGTAGGTCTCCACGGCCGCCTGGGTCAGCTTGGCAAAGCCTTTGACCAACATGATGGCGTCCCCCAACATGGCAGCCATCCTGCAGGGCTGGAAGAGAGTGGGGTGGGCCAAGTCAGGGTGGGGGCTCCACGCCCCACACAGGGTCACACTCACACGGACCCCTCTACCCCAAACTCTGGCTGTTTGGTTTTTCCAGTGACCTGCCCCCCTGGGTTGACTGAGAGAAAGGCAGGGAGGGCCCAGGGCCCAGGGCAGACTGAGTGGCTCCCCACGCTGCAGGGCGCTGAGCAGAGAGAGGGTCTGTGGAGTTGGGGCCGCGCACCGGGCCCATGTTTCCTCACCTCATGGCACACGGTGAAGGGATTTAACTAAAGCTGCTCAGCCACCAAGTGGCAGAACTAGGACTTGAATCTGGGAGTCCCTGATTTAGACTGTAGGTTGGGGAGGGAACTCCTCCCTGCAGGCCTCTGGGGCCCTCAACCCCAATCCTCAGGGGCTGTCTGTCCATGCCCAGGCACTCTTGCTCTGCCCTGAAGCCCCTGAAGACGCCCACCAAGGGACAGCCATAATCCCTCCCCACACTCAGGCAATGCTCTTGGAAAATCCTAACCAGCATTAAAAACCAGCAACATGATATAGGACACTGTGCAGGAACGAGGCCGGCAGGGCCTGGCCTGAAACCTGGGTCCCCTCCACGCGCGTGCCAGCTGTTCTCTCCTTTCTACTGGGTCGCAGCATAAAGCGCGTTTCTTTATGTCAGCAGTGAAGAAGTGGAAAGCCAGTGCACACAGCATGCCTCACAGGGTGGGGCGGTGCTGGCAATCTCCCAGGCATTGCTCAAGACCTACCTGGGGCTGTGCTGCTGGGAAGGGTAAGATAAGCTAAAATGAGGGGGTGCCGCTGAAGAAAAAACAGGCAAAAGAAAGGAGCTGGAGACTCCAGGGTGGGAAGGAGCACTCTGGCCAGGGGGCAGGGAGGAGCTGGGATCCACCAGGAGTCCCAGAGACAAGAGGATCGGTGTGAAGGTACAGTGGGCAGGAGACCCACAGGAACAAACCTGGGAACAAACACAAGGAGGCCCAGAAGTGCAGCTACACCCTGGACGCAGGGCTGGGCCAGCAAGAGGGAGGGGACCGTCCCAGAGACACCTTCAGGATTCTCATCAGATTAACTAACAGAAGTGCAGACAGGAAGGTCAGGCCAGAGCACTGACAAGGATCTCAATCAGAACCCTTGGGACTTCAAAGACGCAGGCTCGCTCCTGTCCGCCCTTCACGGGGAAGCAGCCCGTCAGTCCAGAGACACCTGCAGGGATCCGCTCAGCTTCTAAGCATGGGCACAGCTACTTTTACTTAAAAGAAGAGAAACCCACAAACACACAGGAGCCTGGAAAGTTAAGACAACCCACCCAACCTGCCCTCAAAGACCCCTTCACCTTCATAGGAAGACAGCTCCCAGACACTAGGCTGGGGTGCTTTCCACACTCCATCTCCTTTTAATCTTTATAAGCTACCTAATGACATGGATATCACTGCCCCCATTTCACAAAGGAGAAAACCAAAGTAAGAGGCATTAAGGAACTGGCTAAGGCCATTCAGCTCCAAACGCTCAGTCCACAGACACCAAGGCACTCCCACAGGGAGGCACTGATTAGACACAAATGAACCTCCTGTACCCTAATCACAGCCAAGGAGGTTTCTGGAAGGTGACCATACCCTTGAGGGAGACGGGAAGGAGGGGGGAAGCTAGCCCTGCCCATCACCCAGTGCTATTTCACACCCGGGGCTCCACTCTGGGCTCCTGCTCCTATGGCAATAAACAAGTGTGAGCCCCACAGACCAAATGTCCAGGACTGGGAAAAGATCACGTAATCACAGCTCAAATGCAGCTGGTGCCAGCGCTCAACAGCTGCCCTGCCCCCAGTCCCACCCATGACACATTTCACTCACAAAGAGAGAGGTTTTGAAAGAGACATCAGGGACACGCAATGGCAGAGGCCGGGGCCCCAGCCCCATCTGTTCAGAAGGACCCTTGCAGGTGGTCCCAGGACCATCCACCATACCCCTCTGCTGCAGCAGTCCCCAGAAACAGATCTTCCCCTTGCTCACTCCTAAATCCAATCCAGATAACCAAGCAGAGACTCTCATAGGCCATGTGCACACATGCTAAGTCGCTTCAATTGTGTCCGACTCTTTGGGACCCCATGGACTGTAGCCCGCCAGGCTCGTCTGTCCATGGGATTCTCCAGCCAAGAATATCAGAGTGGGTTGCCATGCCCTCCTCCACGGGATCTGCCTGCGTCTCCTGTGGCTTCTGCATTGCAGGCAGATTCTTTACCACTGAGCCACCGGGGAAGCACCTCACAGGCCACAAGCCTCGATAAGTCCAAAACCTCACCTTGTCTGCTAACTGATAGACCTATTTCATTCTGTTTTTAGGCTTAAAACTAATTCTACTAAATTTCTCATCCAAGTTATCATAACCACATAACTAAAGTTTTGCTAGAGCAAAGCAGATAAGTGGGTTTTTTGGCCAATTTCCCCTGCCTAGCTTGAATGGCCCCACTGTGAAATACCCAGGTATGGTCCTGCACTCTGAAGAGGCAGGTCTGGAACCACCAGAGTCCAGTCCTAACTCTTTTGGTTTCTAAGTATGTCAGCCCTGAGCATAGTACCTGATGGGCCAGGATGACACCTACATTACAATGATGATTTTTTAAAAATTCAAAAGAGGAAAAAAATGTTAAATAAACTGACCGTTTTGTTTTTTTTTTTTTTTTTGCTGACAAAGCAAGAGATTTTATTGGGAAAGGGCACCCGGGTGAAGAGCAGCAGAGTAAGGAAACCCAGGAGAACTGCTCTGCCGCGTGGCTCCTGACCGTTTTTTTTTTAAATTAAATTCCTGCATTTGGGAAATATAAGTAATAACAGTCTCCTTCACTATTTTCCTAACTGTATTTCATTAACTTTTAGTTCACATATTCCACTTTCAAAGTGGCAAATAAATATGTCATCTTTGAAAAAATGAAAAATTAATTCGCTATGCCTCACTTCTTGCCTGCATGGTTGAATCCTCATACCGGAGAACTTTCCATGGGTGCCTGTCTCACCCTGGACAGCGAGTGCCGTCATGGAGGAGGAGGACTAGAGCCAGTCCCCTGGGAAGGCAGGTTCCATCCACATGGCAATGACATCACGGAAATACACCTTCCCACTACTGTGGGGCAATACTGCCTCTTCTCACGTTAACAGATGCTGTTCACAAACAGTCTGACCTCGTGAACAGATTCGTAGGTAGACACATATTTCAAAATCGCAGCCCATGCCAGCCCCCTTGAGGATATTTATCTAACGTGCAGGGACCACTGCCCCCAAACCTCCCCACATGCTGCTCTGCTGCGTACAAAGTGAAACATTCAAACCTTAGTCAATACCGGGTATTTTTTGACAAAGGAATGTCTACCCTCAAGGAGCAGGGATGGGAAGGTGGACAACTGCCAGAGGAAATACCTTTCCAGAACTGTGTTCACCTTCTGATTTTCAAAAATTGGCTCTCATAAATCCTACTTCTAATACACCAGAACCCCAACGTGACTCAGAATTCAGCTATCCTGAATGTTGGTGCAAAACCCCTGCAGGAATGCACAGGCACCAGGCACTCAGCTACACCAGCAGGCACTTTCATCAGGATCTTAGGTAAATAAAAGCAAAAGCCCCGAAAGCACATTAACCACAAGTTTCAAATCTTATCCTCATCACGATTTCAGCTTCAAGTATTAGAGCCCTCACCCCGGCCCGCTTCACCCTGCTGGTTCTTAAACGGGTTTGGGGGACCTTGCTGAGGAACAATACAGGGATGAAGGGTATTTTCAGGCTCCTCACCCACTTGGCACCATGCACCCAGACAACCTGGGCGTCGCCCGCTCTCCTCTGAGCGAGCACCAGTGAATATAGCAGTGGGGGTGGAGGGTGGGCACTCACATTCAGGGGCGCCCACTAAGGCACCAGCACTAAAATAAAGTCACTCGGTCTATTTTCTCAACACAATTCCCCCCTGGTGCTCTGGACTAGCCTGCGCAGGTCCTGGGATGAACCTGCCCTTGGCCCCAGCGCTCACAGCTGCAGTGGCATGCACACACATCTATAATGGGCACGGCCACCACGGCAACAACCAGAGGCCAACTGAGACTAACACACGAGGATCAGGTGCAGGGGAGGCAGCTGAGCAGCGGCAAAGCCTGGGAGCCCAGCCAGCCCAGCCTCGGACACAGCGCACTGCCCGCCTCCCCAGCAGGAGGGCGCTGCGAGTGGGTGGGGGCCGGGAGGGGGTCTCCAGGCCCCTTTTCCGGTCTAACATGCTAATGGGCTATAAAGGAAGTAAACAAAGTTGTTGTCTAGAGAGAAAGAACTGGAACAAATGCAGCTCACCACTCCCCAGGGGCAGACACTGAGAAAGAAGCACAGCCCCCTGACATGAGAATCCTCACGCTCCGAGAGGAAATCTTCCTGCTGAACCTTCACTCTCTGACCTTCCCCACGAGCCTTCATTCACGCTGAAAAACAGACTCTGAGATCCTTTAGCTGGAAATTACCTGTGGTGTGAAGGCCTTCAAATCTAGCCTCCAGAACTGAAAAAAAAAAAAAAAATCCACCAAGTGATGCCTACCTGGCCAGTTACAGTAAGATGTATCAGCAGGACAATGAGCTGTGTTCTTTTTAAAAATAAATGGGACTTCTCCGGCTGTCCAGTGGTTAGGGCTCAGCGCTTTCACTGCTGTGGCCTGGGTTCAAGCCCTGTTCAGGGAACTAAGATCTCACAAGCCGCGTGGCGTATCCCCATGCAGGGATACATACCCCATGCGGGGATACAAAATACATACTTACATAGAACAGACAATCCTGACAAGCATTAAACAAATAAGGTCACCATAAATTTTTCCATCCGGACCCACATGGGAGAATTTTATTTGGGGGGAGGGTTCCCATATGCATCCCCAAGCCCCTCCTTCACTGCCAGAATTCACAATCCGTCACCTGTCTCTTCTCACAAGGTGACAGTAAGCCAGGGACAGAGAATAAATTTATTAAGCCACTGTTCAATCCCCTCTGTAAGTATGAAGTGTGACAAGACAGACCAGCCCCCATCCAAGGAAAGCCCCAGAGTCTGTCTCTCTAAAAGCGAGCACACCCTCCTATGATCTCTTCCCATCCTGAGCTGGCCTGGAAGCCATGGGATGCCTGGTGTAAGGACCCCAAAGCAAGCTGCACAGCAAGCCCTTTGTCTTGGGGAGTGTGTGTGAAGCTCACTGACAAGCCTTCCCGAGCAGGCTTCAAGCCTCGGCTGCTGCATGCACGTCACCCAGTGTCCCACGGATATCAAGCTCAGCACATCCGGAACTGATTTCACTCCCCTTACCCGCCCACCCAGGATACCCATCCTGAGGACTGCGACCACCTCTCCTAACCCCCCCAGGTGCTCCCAGCTGGGCAACCACAGCAGCCCCTAACTGATCTCTCTGCCCCCCAACCCCCGCTTTCTTATGCAAGAATGCATGTCTTTCCTTCTCACCAGACCTCAGCGCAAACAGCACCTCTTCTGGGATGTTCTCCCCAACATGTCCCATCCCCAAAGCCCACCCACGTCCCTCCACAGCTCCTTGTTCCATCCCCAGGTAGCAGTGACTGTGCTCTAAATCTCCTGTGGGTCCCCCACACTGAGCTGTGAGCCAAAGGAGGGCACAGACCACACCTGTGGTCTCCTCTCCATGTCACCAGCAACTCACACCACATTGACACAGAGCAGACAGAAATGAACTCAGCTGGTCCCCCCAAGATTTAAGAAAGCCTACCTTTTCTGGGACAGGCTCACACCTGCTTGCGGCTTTTAATCTACACATGGAATCAAAGGTCTCCTAGGAGCCTTGTCTGAGGTACAGTTCTCACACTTTAGCAGGGCATCAGAAATCACCCAGGAGACTCGCTAAAACACAGCTTGCAGCTCCCCAACCCCAGGTTTCTGATTCTCTAGGTCTGAAAGGGAACCTGGAAATCTACCTTTCTAATAGATTCCCACCTGCTGCTGCTGTTGGTCCTGGAAACTTACCGTAAGAATCCTGTCCTGGAAGACTAGGGAAAAAGGAACCAAGGCGGCCCACACTCAAGGCCAGACAGAAGTCTAAACAGAGACCCTTTCCTCAAAGCTTCTCCCTGCTGCTCCCTAAAAGTCTGGCTTTGTCCCTAAGTGGAAACCTTCCACTGCCCCTTCCTTCCCCATTCCTCTTCCTCAAGAAACTGAAAAAGGAGACAGCCACCAAAGGAATCTCAAGACTGTAACTTAGTGTTCCTGGGAAAAGACCGTTTAGTGACCTCCAGGAGGCCCAGGATGGGGGCTCACAGGTGGCCAAGGGTAATCTTTTTTTACTTTGGGCATGAACAATTTTTAGTCTGCATGGACACTGGAAAGTTCCTTTACATGCTTGAAATTTTTCCTTCTTGCTTTCCCTCTTAGAAAATGAAAACACCAGGGGACTGTTTCCTCCAAGGACTGATAAGAGTGTGTGTGTTACAGAAAAGACTTAAACTTCTGAAGCCCAAATCCATAAACTTCTGTAGATGTGCCCTTCATGTTGGCCTTTAAAATCACACCCCAGGGGCCAGTATCTGAGACTGGCCCTAGTGAGGTCTGGCCTGAGGGCCCATTCATCAGCAGGTTCAGAAATATCCTAACACACATCAATTTTCAAAGCCAACTGAAAACAGGAAGAAGAACCCAGGAAAAGAGACAAAGAAAAAGAGCCTGTGCCCCGCTCCAACCCCACCTCGTACCCACCCCTCCGCTCTCAGTCAGTCCCAGCCAGACCTGGTGAGCCAAGCTTCCACAATGGGGAATAGGCTACTAGGGTCATTCATGCCCCACAGCTACAAGCGACCTCTGGAATACCCCAACCTGAGTGTCTACTACAAAGTCCCCTTTCCCTGTCGCCCTCCCAGGCCATCCTTTCTGGGAGTTATCCAAGCATCCTGCCAAATTCTGTCAAACTGCATTTCCTTAACATTGACTGTGTGATAATTCAGCCACAAGAACATAAATCACAACACTAAGGCTGGCTGCATAAATAGTGGTACACCCACAGATGGACTGCTGTGCAGCCACTTAAAGTGACACTATGAAAGGTGTTCATTGGCAAATAAGAAAGTTTACCATATATTCCCACGTAGGAAGGAAGCAGGTTACACAACAATATTATCCTTTGTTTTGGAAGGATAGAAGGAGGAGGAAAGAAGTTTGAAAGAAGGGTGATGGGTGATAGATAGCAAACATGCAAAACAGGCCTTCTCTGGGTGGTGGGGTAATAAAATTCTTTTTACTTTCTTCATTTGCTTTATTTCCTAAAGTTTTCAACAAAGAACATGCACTACTTCTATAACAGAAAATAAGTTACAAAAAAAATAATCTTCAATATCTACTGTTAAGATGAAAAATACAAGCAAGCACACAGAGGTGTGATTCAAAGGAACTATCCCACGTCCCTCAAGTGTCTGTCCTGGGTGCGATGGGCAGAGGGCTGGATGGCAGATCAGAAAGCTATAAATAAGGCCTCTCCACACCCTCGTTTAGCCACTGTCCTTCATCAGAAGACAACTGCCCCTACCAGGCCACCCGGAAGATGGAACATGGCCCTCCCTCTTTCGGGAAAGAAGCTCAACTGCCCTTCTCAGGAAGTGGTGAGAAAATCACTTGGCACAGGCAGGTCTAATGCTGGCCCTGTGTTAAAAGACAGAAACAATTAATGGGTACTTTCCCCCAAAACAGGATCCTAGTTTAGAATAATGTAGTAAGTGCAGTGATCACATTTTTCTGAACCAGAAGTTAAGAGATGTAATATGACTGGTGCCCTTCTAGATCAGGGGTCAGCAAACCAAGGGGACAAAGCCAGTCCTGCTGCCTGTTTTTTTTAAAATAAGAATTTACTGGAACACAGATTACTGCTCATTCCTTTAGGTACTGTCAACAGCTCATTGATATGTCTTACCTACGGCTGTTTGGGGTTTTTTAGTTTGATTTGGTTTTAAGCTATAACACCAAGCTGAGTAGTTGCGAGTGAGAACTATGGCTCACAAAGCTTAAAATATCCCCTTATCTGGTTCTTTCAGGGAAGTGTGTTGACCCCGATTCTAGGGCAACAGAGTAAAACATAACCTCAACTGTCCCAGGAAATCTGGAAAGGTCACTGGAGTTAGAGCAGTCCACCAAAGCTGGCATTGGGGTGAGCACACCTCAGTAGAGCTCTGCTCCTGACCCCGAGCTGGGCACCTTCCCAGGCATAGAGCTGCCCACTACCCAGAGGCCCCAGGCAGGGGCTGAACAGAGGAGGGGCTCTGAGGTGACCACCTTTTACTGGCTCGCCCAGAACAGGATGATCTGAGGGCTGCTAATGAAGGGGTCAGGCCAGGGGTGGGGTGGGGTCAGATGCCGACTTCCTGTTCTCCTTCCTCCTGCCTTTCCCAAGGTTTTCAGCCATACAGCTGCCTCCCGCGTTTCCTCATCTCACATTAAGATGACCAGTGCACTGTCAGTCCACTGCTTGAGACTGAATGGCTATAAATCCATCATCATTTAACCTCCATCATCTAGTCCTCCATTCCAGAACTTTCACCATATCCCTAACAGGGGGCCCCTCTGCCAGGCAAGCACCAGTGTGTGCCTGGGAGGGGAGAGCCAGGCAGACAGGATGCCCACTGCTGCTCCCACTCTCAGCCGCCCACTGAGCCCCCAGCTGCAGGACAGGGCAGCCTCCTGCCCTGGTCCAGGCTGCTCACCACAGACTCCACGCGGGGCTGAAGACGCAGCCCTTGGCTGGCACAGTGGAACTGTCCCCTGTAAGGAAAGAAGTTTATTTCTGGGCCTCAAGTTGTCTCCTGCGCTAAGAACTTCATGTTCCTTCAAAAGCCATTTCCAGACTATAGGGATTTTTTTGGAAACCATTTAAAAAGTATAGACTCTTATGCTAACACACTCAGGAGCTTGTTGAATAGCGGGCACTCTGACATTCTCCAGTGAATTTCACTGGTTCCCCAAACATCTGGAGCAGAAGACCAGCATAATGATGATAACTGTAGCTTCTCTTATTTACTGAGAGTTTATTATATGCCAGGCTGTGTGCTAAGTGTTCTATGTGTATTACCTCACTTACTTTTCTTTCTTCCCTGACCAGGGATTGAACCCACAACCCCTGCATTAGAAGCCTGGAGTTTTAACCACTGGACTGCCAGGGAAGTCCCCTCACTCAAGGAAGTACTACTATTATGTCCATCGTACAGTGAAGGAACTAAAGCAGAGAGAGGTTAAGTAACTTGCCCAAAGTCACACAACAAGTCACACCACTTGCCCAAAGTCAAAATAAGAGCTAGAACTCGAATCTATCATGGCTCAGGAGCCCCGCAACCATTTAACAGGTAAAAGGAGAAAACAAGCAAAAGAGTGATATCCTTGATGGCAAGCCTCCATTCTTCACCCACTGGGAAATTAAGATATTCTTAGGACTCCCTGGTATGTTGCCCCAAAGTGGACAATGGGCTGGGGGCAGCGGGAGGGAATCGAAAAAACAGCAGCAGGAGAAGCTCCAGCCTCTAATGACAATCCAGAGAGAAACTCAGGCCACGAATGAACCTGCACAGCCCAGGCCTCCAGAGCACAGGTGGGTACCTCAGGGGGCCCCAGGTGACCTTTCCTCTCACTGGGGAGCAAACGCAACTGGTTACAAACACCAACATGCCGAGCATGGGGTCCTGAGTGCAGTCTCACTGTCTGATTATGAACCAACGTATTCTGCTAAGAAGATTAAAAAAGATTTGGTTCAGGAAGTGATACTGATGAAGCAGTCAAGATGCTCTGGAGCTGGGCACTCCCGGTTAAAATTCTGACTCTGCTGCTGACCTAATTAGTCATTTAAGCTCATCTTTGCACCTGAGTTTCCCTCATCTGTTCTCAAGAGGAGTGGGTTAGATAATCCATATAATAGTACTTAGGAGCCCGAGTGCCTGGCACACACAGAAGGTGCTCAGAACCTGCTAGTTGATGATCATTATTAAGACCACACAGACACTCTGGAATGAGGTCTGGACTTGGTGAGACCAGAGAGAGCATGAATGAGACCAGTGTGGACAACCCTCTTACTGATTTACACTCCCAGCAGCCGGGCCACGTACGGTACCAGATGTGACTCAGGGAGGGCAGACTCACCCTCTCCTGGGGACCAGTGTGGCGTCTACGGCTGTGGTGTGAGGCATTACTCAGGAAAGGCAGTCCGGCGTGCTGGCAGCCTGCAACCAGTGCCCAGGACAAGCAGGATAAAAATACCGCTGGTAATCCTCAACACGGTCGATGCCACTCTCAGAGAAGATAACTGCACGGGAGGCTTTCGCTAGGTATTTTCAGGGAGGGACAGTGCAGGGAAACCCCTGACGCCCACAAGTTCCCTGGCTCCATCCTACAGCCCATCTGCCGCCAGATTAATCCTCAAAGCCTTTTGCATCACGATTCACCCTCGGCTCAAATGGCTCCTAGTTTTCTACAGAATAAACCCCTAACTCCTGAGCCTGAAGGTGGAGGCTGAAGTCAGGACCCAGGCCTCCCGTCCAATCTGTACTCACACCTGTGTATCCCCACCACACACATACACACACATGCACACACCTACTCCTTCACCTGTGCACTTCACCTATGCACCCATCACCCATGCAGACTGTCTGCGTGATGCCAGCCTCTGGGCCTGGGCATCAGCTCTGCTCTGATCAGCCAGAATGCTCCAGGTCCCTGAACCTGCTTCCTATAACCTCACCTGGATACTAACGATGGCCTAAGTCCAATCTAAATAAGAGAGACAGAAGTACTTTGAAATGGACGAAAATATTCAACATTCCTTGAATATATTCAAGGACATATGTCTAAATCGGGCCCTCATTTTTTCTCAGCACTTATGAACTTAAGACTTTCCATTGATTGACCAATCCAGCTCTGGTCAGATTCTGCCCCATTTGTAAGTTACCTTTAGCACATAGAAGTCTTTTCAATAATAAGCTTCTTGAGGGAGGCTCACATCTCACACATCGATGACTCTTTCCACCCCCACTCCCCCCGACATACACACAGGCCACACAAACACAAAGGTCATCTGCAGTGTCACACAGGTGAGTAAGGACCCTGGTGCTGTAGTTGAGGAGTTTCTCTTAAACTAAAATCAGGTATTTATAAGGTTGTGTAAATCTGGCCAAAATACTGTGGGTGGCTGTGGCCGGCTGAATGATGGCCACCCAGACATGTTCACACAGATGAACACACATATTCTAATCCCCAGAATCTGTGACTAAGTTATCTTATGTGGTGACAGGGACTTTGCAGGTGTGATTAATTAAAGAATTTGCGATGGAGGGCTATCCACCTGGGCCCAGCGTAATCAGGGGTCCTTATGAGCGAGGCAGGAGGATGCAAGTCAGAGAGGGAGATGCGAGAGAGGCAGAGGTGGGAGCGATGCAGTTGTGAAGACAGAGGCACGGCCTAGGGAGGCAGGCGGCTCTCGGAAGTGGAAAGAGGAGGGGAGCGGCTCTGTCCTTGGGCCCCCAGAGGGTCTGCTGACTCCTTGGTTTTAGCCAGGTGAGACCCACACCAGACTGCTGACCTCCAGAATGTTAAGATAATAAATCGGTAGTGTTTTAAGTCACTGAGTTTGTGGTCATTTCTTACAACGACAATAGGAAACTAATGCAGTGGCTATTTTTTCAAAGGTAAATTGCTGGGTTGGGAAGAAGGGCTGTATTCTAGAATAATTTCGAGATCACTCCTCTAAAATAACTTACTGTGGTCACTCCACAAGCGGCACTGAGTGCCAGCTAGCGTCTGAGGCTGTGCTGGGTGCTGGCATGTCCCATGGGCCGCTTGAGACACATTCCTGCTCCTGATGACAGAGTCCTGCTTGCATTCAGTATAAACATGCCCCATTTGTCTACCAGCCTTGGTTCAACACTGAAAACATCACGGAGCACTTGTGTTACCTGCCAGGCACTGCACAGCGTGGGGCCCCGCACCAAGTAAGAGCCCCCACCCTCAGAACGCTCTCAGTACTTATATTCTTAACCTTTTAAAACATTCAATGCAGAGTAAACATTTCAATTAAATAATATTAATAATAAGAACAGCTAACAGTCATTATTCCCCTTCTGCCTGCATACGTCACTTTGTGTTACTCCTAATCTTACAACCAGGGCTTCCCTGCTGGTTCAGATGGTAAAGAATCTGCCTGGAATGTGGGAGACCTGGGTTGGATCCCTAGGTCGGAAAAATCCCCTGGAGAAGGACATGGCAACCCACTCTAGTATTCTTGCCTGGAGAATCCCCAAGGACAGAGGAGCCTGGTGGGCTATAGTCCATGGGGTCATCAAGACTCAGACATGACTGAGCAACCTTCACTTCACTTTCATCTTACAACAACCCTGTATGGAATTACGGTCTCGACTTGCTGATGAGGCAGAGCTCCACACGGTAAAGAGAACTCTAGTCCCAACACTGTCAAGAGCTGGCCGATTGACACCTGCCTGACCCCAGGCTCCCTCAGCCCTTTCCTCTTGTGGCCTAGGAAGTGAGAACAAATAATAAAACTGCACCCCGGTCAGAAACATGTTTTTAAATCAGTAGTCACTCTCCCGGAAACACAACAAAGTTCATGCCTTGGAAAGTATCCAGCTGGCTGCAGAAAATTATGAGTCATAAAAATCCAGAAGCTGGCTGGGCTCTCAAGCGCCACCTGGCCAAACTGCCTTACTGGAAAGTTGCTCAGCTACCAGACTGAGGGTGTCGGGCTTCTCAGCACCAGCAATCCCACCCTGGTTCTGTCTCAGACACAGTGGGAGAAAGAGGCAGGAGCCTCACACTGGGTCCACTCTGGGTGTGCACTCCACTGGGTACGTGGCCCCAGTCCTACCATGTACCAACCTTCATCAGCAGCACTTCCAAACACCACATGCAGGCCAGACACGGACACTTGGGCATGTCACTGGTATGAAGGCTAAATTAATGACTCCTGCCACGGAGAGCCCATGCAGCCCTTTGGCACTGTGTGCTGTGCTCAGTTGCGTCTGACTCTTTGAGACCCCATGGACTGTAGCCCACCAGGCTCCTCTGCCCGTGGTGATTCTCCAGGCAAGAATACTGGAGTGGGTTGCCATGCCCTCCTCCAGGGGATCTTCCCAACCCAGGGATCAAACCCAGATCTCCCGTATTGTAGGTGGATTCTTTACCATCTGAGCCAGCAGAGAAGTGTACACAAAACCGCAAGAATTTTTAAAACCAGTGAGTTAACCTACAAGGGACAACTCTAGACAGATGACTGTATGCAGGTAGAGAATGAGAAAAGGGCAGACAGAGGGTGAGGCGGCTGCCTCCTCCCTGACCTCCACTCTTCTTTGCCGGAAGAACTAAGGCCATGGGCCCAGGCCTGGCCCTCAGGCTTCTTCACTGTGGACCACAAGACATCTTTCCAGTGCTTACTTCCCACTATCTCCCCCACACCAGGGCTTCAGCCAGAATGGCTCATCCCCAACACACACACGGACATACCCCCCCCCCAACACACACACACACACTCACACGTCTTCCCGCTTCCACATGCTGCGCCCTCTGCCTCCCCCAGAACACCCTTTCCTCTGCCAAAGGCCTACTCATCCTCATGAAACATCAGACGCTCCATAGCAGACCCCTGCTCCATCCTAAAGCCACCTCTCTTCCTCTAAAGTCCCTCATCTCTTAATGGTCTAAGGTCATCTTGCCATGCCCTGTATGACTCTTTATGTACCCATCCCGTCTCCCGGGGTTGCATGGTGCCTTCCTGGAGAGGGGACTCTCTTACCCAGACCCCGACTCCTGCTGAGGGCAGGCGCTGCTCTACACCCTCACCAGGAGTGTCACACCCATGGGCACCCAGGGGCTCCCCAGCTTCTCAAGCTCCATCTTTTGAACCCAGAACTCAAGTGACCCCAGGGATGCTAAGCACCTGGGAAACGCTTTCTGTCCACAATCACTGTGAACCACCCCCAACGCAGAGGCAGAGACACAGCAGTAGGATCAGCACCCCAGTGTTTTAACAGGCAGAAGAGGGAGAAGCCAGGGAAGAACATTCGTAAGGGGACATTTGGGAGCCTGCCCCTATGCACAGGCAGACACGCAGACACAGAGGGAGTGGTGTGGCCCACCCAGGATACCCTATTCGGCCCCACTCCCTCCTTAGAAGAAGAGTGGGAGGGAAGAGGGGAAAAGAGAGCAGGTCTGGCCCACTAACAGTGAGTTCATGTGGGCTGCAACGGGGGCATAGCAGGCGTGACCCATACATGGTACCCAGCCCTCAGCTTTAGCAAATGTTGGCTATAAACACAGCAGGGAGCAAGAGCCACAAACTGCTTTTTTGATCTCACACAGATGGGAGATGTTTGCTCCAGAATCTGTCAAACAGTAACCACTTGTGGGTCACAGGGCAACCTATTCTTACCTTCACCCTCCCCTGAGCCAGGCCTGGTGCCAAACAGAGAAAATGTGCCAGGCAGAAAGCAAACCAGGCTTAACCCCAGGATCTGGGTTTAACGTAAAAGTTGTGTGTGTGTGAACAATCCCCAGGACCTCGCATCTCGCCCAGCAGATCGCAGGAACCCTCTGCGGCCAGCCAGCCCCAGGTTCGAAGCCCACTGTGGGCACCAGCCACATGTGACACTGGGCACTCTTGCTCTCCCTTGGGCTGAGCTTCCTCATTTCCTCGTGTATAAGAAGCTGAGACTGACCTAGATGACCTCAAGATTTGAGATTAGGTCATGGCCTTTTATCCCCTGAGCGGATCAGGATGACCCAGGGCTGTGCTAAAAATTGGGATTTAACAGGGTCTAGAGTCATCCCTGGTAGCTCAGACAGTAAAGCGGCTGCCTACAATGCGGGAGACCCGGGTTCGATCCCGGGGTTGGGAAGATCTGCTGGAGAAGGCAATGGCAACCCACTCCAGTATTCATGCCTAGACAATCCCATGGACCAAGGAGTCTGGTAGGCTACAGTCCATGGGGTCACAAAGAATCGGAAATGACTGAAGCAACTTTCACGTGCACACACACACACACACACACACACAGATTTTCACACTCAAAAGAATCTGAGTGCTAACCCTTCTAGACACTCTATGAAAATAGCAAGCGTGTGTGTGTGTGTGGTGGGGGTGGGGTGGGGTGGGGTGGAGTAGGGGGTGCGGGGGTGGGCAGACTTGCTTCTCAGGGGTGGAGAGGTGGGGACCTCTTTCAGGCAACATCTCTGGAAAAGTCCAGTAGGAGAGGCAGGAAGCAGGGAAGGGATTTGGGCCCCTTCTCAGAGAACCAGGAAACACTTCCCTGCCCCACTTACACACACACACACACACACACACACACACACATACACACACACCACCCCCACACACACACCCCCTCCCTCCTCAGCAGCTTCCAGGAGCCTGATTTCCCCTTTGAGCACCACCCCAGACCAGTCTCCCCTCTCACATCAAGCAGAGGGCCTCCCTCACGTCTAGCTGACATCTTGCTTCCCTAAAACAGAGGCAATCAGCTGTGCTTGCCCTCAAGCCCTGGTCCAGGCCTCAGCCCTCCCCCAGCCTCCCCTATCTCCTATCTCCTCATCCTGTCTCCTCCCCACGCTGCCATCCCATTCTTCCCTCTCCCTCCTCCTCTAGAACCTTGCCTCTGACCTATTTTTTGTTTTGCCTTCAACCTCTCCTTCCACAAAAGCTTCCGCCCTTAAGCCCACAAACCTGCTCTCAGCTTTCATGCACCAAATATGAAAAAACCTCCTGTTGATTCTGTCTCTCCTTCAGCTTCACCCCTGCCAATGCCTCTAGGGACAGAGGGCACCTCCCATCTTGTCCTTCCTTCTCCCTCAGCACAGGCTGCCTGGCCCAGATCCCAAGCTCTTCACCACCATCACCCCCGACACCATGACACTCACAATGGCCACTTGATGGCTTCATCCACCTAAGCCACCCCAACACCATCCTCCTCAGCCTTTCCTGCTGGCCCCACACTCTCTTGGGAAATCCTGACCTGGGTTTCCATCACTCACTCTCAGCCCCTCAGCTCAGCTTCTTTCACTAGCTCCTCATCCTCACAGCACAGGTGTCCCCAGGCCTGGTCCCCAGCCTCTCCTCCCGGCTTCCTACACTGTCCCCTGGGGACAGGCTTCAGCCTCCCCATGGGCTGGCGGCTCCCCCAGGACTGTGCATGCCATTCCCAGCTGGGGCAGGCCATCCCAACCACTGAATCAATTCCAGAACCAAACCAGTTATACATACATGACATCTCTCCCTCCAAGTCCTACAGACACCAATGAAAGGGTCCAGGGAACTGGGGGCAGGGGGAATGGAACAGTTCTAGACCTTGACTGTGATAATGGTTACATCATTCTATGCATTTACCAAGCCACCCAACTGCACACCAGAAAGTGTGAACCTACTGTATGCAAGCTGTACCTTAAAAACAAAAGAATACAGGGGAAAGTCCCACAAGGCACCTCGACCCCTTTGCTTCTAAAACGATCACCATCTTCCTTCCGCCAGTCCAGCTCCTCCTCGCCTGACCCTGTTTTCAGCACTGATACCACCATCCGCCCCAAACAGTGCTCCCCCCACTAGACATTGCAGCCCAGGTTAAGCAGTCACTTAAGAGATTCCACCTGCACAGAGTTACACTCTCTGGAATCTACGCTTTCATTCCATCTCCCCAAGGCCTGCCACCTGGGACTCAGGCCGCCCTCACTTCTCACAGGCCACCTCACTAGCCTCCCCTTCATCTACCCTGAGCCCTCCACCATAATCCAGTCCCCATTCTGCACAGTTTGCCTACTGAGTGCCCTCCCCTCCCCATAGTGGCACCCACTTTAGCCCCTTCCTGCTCGGGCCTCAGCTTTGGTTCCTTTCTCTCCCACAGAAACCCAGGCACCCTTCAGGCCCCAGCTCCTAGGCCTCCCAGCACAGGAATCCACTTTGTTAGCCCTCTCCCAACAGAACCAGTAGCACTGCACCCTGGGTTCCCACAGCAGAGGGCCGCCCCCACTCCCCACAGCCCCCAGTCCTGCACAGTCTGCCCAGTACCCTCGGATACTCACGTCCACTGCACATAAGCCAGGGCAGGGAGCCACCTCCCTCTCTGTCAGGGACCCTCTGGCTGCAGCTGAGCTGTGGGCGCTCAGGGAACCCTTTCCAGCCTGAATAATCAGCTGAGAAGTGGGAGGGCTAGGCCAAGCCCGCCTGGCCCCCTGACCCCACTGCTGAGATAAAATGCCACAACAGAAGTATTAGTGGACTATTCTAAACTCCTAAGGGTGATTGCACAGGCTACTTCAATAGGAAATAGGGACCCACCCCATCCACTCCCTAGCTCAGGCCCCCACCGCTCCCCTTCAACTCCTGATCCTCCTACCAAGCTGCACTCACCCCCACCAGGCAGTCCCCGGCCCCAAGGCTTCTGCTCAAAGAGCCCACTGCCTGGACAGATGCCACTCAAAGAACGGTCCTGGGACTAAAGGTGTCATCCTTGATGAAATAATAGGAGTAAGCACTTAGAAAGGCTTCCCTGGTAGCTCAGCTGGTAAAGAATCTGCCTGCAATGCAGGAGACCCCAGTTAGATTCCTGGATCAGGAAGTTCCCCTGGAGAAGGGACAGGCTACCCACTCCAGCGTTCTTGGGCTTCCCTGGTGGTGGTTGAGATGGTCAAGAATTCGCTTGCAATGTGGAAGACCTGAGTTCGATCCCTAGGTTGGGAAGATTCCCTGGAGGAGGGCATGGCAACTGACTCCAGTATTCTTGCCTGGAGAATCCCCATAGACAGAGGAGTCCATGGGGTTGCAAAGAGTCAGACACAACTGAGTGACTAAGCACAAGCACTCAGAAACCCTCACAGCAATTTAGCACTGCCATGATGTGAAGAACTGACTCGCTGGAAAAGACCCTGATGCTGGGAAAGATTGAAGGTGGGAGGAGAAGGGGACAACAGAGGATGAGATGGTTGGATGGCATCACCAACTCGATGGACGTGAGTCTGAGTGAACTCCAGGAGTTGGTGAAGGACAGGGAAGCCTGGCATGCTGTGGTCCATGGGGTCTCAAAGAATTGGACACGACTGAGCGACTGAACTAAACTGATGACACTTTTAGTGTGTTTTACAAAAGTACTGGTCTGCAGCAAATTGGGAAAAAATAAAACCTGGCCTTCAGCATAGAGTCTGGGAAGCACCGGCCCCTCACTCCTCTACACTCCTGCCTCTTTCTGCTAAAATCCTGCTCATCCTCAGTGTCCCAGTTAATATGCCTTCTCCAAGAGTCACTAGCCAGAAGTGGTCTCACTCAGAGTCCCTAGCCCAAACCACACTGAGGGTGCTTAGGTGGTATCTGCATACCTTTATTACAATTCCCAGAGGCCAGGGACCCAGGGAACTGTTCAGTTTTATATTTCCAATGCCACACTCAAGGCATACAATCAACTGATACTTGTTCAACAAGGAGTAAATAACCAGCTGCTGCTGTTGCTGCTAAAGTGCTACAGTCATGTCCGACTCTTTGTAACCCCATGGACTGTAGCCCACCGGGCTCCTCTGTCCATGCAGGCAAGGATACTGGAGTGGGTTGCCGGGCCCTCCTCCAAGGGATCTTCCCAATCCAGGGATCGAACCCACATCTCTTACATCTCCTGCGTTGACAGGTGGGTTCTTTACCACTAGTGCCCCCTGGGAAGCCCACCCACAATGTCACAGAGGGCTTTTCTTCAGGGCAGGACATGGAGGGGCACCAACCCTTAGGGTACACACGATTTCCCAGGTTTGGACCAAACGCAGCCCCTCTCCCTCCACCCAGAAGGAAATGGGACAATGTTTTTGAAAGCAAGCTGAGGGCTCTGGAGACAAGAACTCAGTCACTATTAGAGAATCTACAATACTCTGAAATGGCAAGTTGAGTGAAAAACTCTCAACTTTCTCATGAATCCTTCTCTGCATGGACAGAACAAAAAAAATAAGTCATATTCAAGTATGAAGAATAAAAAGATTTTTTTCAGGATCATTTCCAACTTTAAATATACTGTAGGCCCATGACCTCAAAGCAAAAAGGTCAAGAGCTCAGGAGCCTATAACCCCACAATGAACAACATGCTTGTTAACACACCACTCAGGTTTGAAAGTTGTGGGGAGAAGCCCACCCAGATGCACCCCACTCAGGGTCCTGACCCTGCTTCAGAGTCAGCAGACCCCATTCCCACTACTCCCTCTCCCTGCATGGGCACAACTCCTAATGGAGCAGGACCCTCACATTCCCCCCTCCCACCGGCTCTTCTTTCTCTGGCTCTCCCAAGTTCCTGGCTGTTGTTTAGCAAGAATGCTGGAACTATTTCCAGATGCCACTGTCAGATCAAGACAACTCTCTAAATATTCCTGTCTAATTTTGCACACAGCTCTTGTTTCAACTGACAAAGATAATGACTCAGTGTCCACAGCTCTTGATGGAAAATCATCCTGCCGAGTTTGGAGCTTCCCAATAATAAGCTTCTCTAAACTTCTTTTTGAGAAAGGAAGACTGACCTCCCTGTCCAGATTCTGTTCTACAGGCAAGAAAGGGTACCCAAAAGACCCCCTAGTAAACCAAGGAGTGTTATGGGAAAATCCTGATACATCCCCATAGGACCAATCAATGACAAGAAAAGGAAATCCACGATAGGGACTTGGGGTGTTTTTCCTGTCCAATAATCATTGTTTCTTCACTTTTTGGCATCCCCATCAGTTTGGGACTTTGGAATTTGGGGCATAAATTCTGGGTTAAAGTGAAGACAAACTCTAGACTCAGAAGTAAAATGACTTTCCCTGCAAAAACAAATGGCTCATTGTCTCTGACACTGTCTCTGATGCTTTAATCAACGGGAAAAGCATGTGTCCATTCTGCACCAGTACACTTCTGGGTAGCCTCTTTCTGGAGGTGTACACGGTACAAGTAAATACACCCACATACATGTTTGAAATGCAGACACTTTCTCTCTGCAGACATGGGCCTAGCCCCCTCTCACATCATAAAACGTAATAGATGTCTTAGTAAATAAGTGAGGATGAGCAAAGCATCCCTTTGCAAAAGCCACTTATGGAAAACTGAACTGGCCTTTCAGTCAGCACTGACAGCTTAAACTTCTTTGCTCACGGTTTACAAACCACCCCATGGTTATTTCACATGCATATCTCCCACAGTCTTGCAAAGTCCCCAAAGACAGAAACCACAAGTCTCCCATTTCTTTTGGACTTCCCAGGTGGCACTAGTGGTAAAGAACCCACCTGCCAATGCAGGAGACATGAGACCTGGGCTGGATCCTTGGGTTGGGAAGATCCCCTGGAGAAGGGCATGGCAACCCATTCCAGTAGTCCTACCTGGAGAATCCCATGGACAGAGGAGGCTACAGTGCATAGGGTCGAAAAGAGTCGGACACGACTGAAGCGACTTAGTATGCATCCCCACTTCTTTTGTATTCTGGATTCAGTCTCTGCCATGCATTCAGCTAATGCCCATAGGTTTCTAACTTCCTATCTCACTCCTATCCCCCCAGGTATGGAGAAGAGGGTAAGGAAATTCCCTTGAAGGCCAACCAACATGGCTTCTATCATTGGTTTAGGACAGAGAGCACAGTGCTATCTGCTACCTAAACTTCTCAGCTGCTCATGGACAGGTCCCAGGGGGCCTCTGGCAGCACAGGAAGACTCTTACAGTTTTATCTCTGTGGTTCTCAACCAAGGTTGACTGAGTCCTCCAGGAGACATCTGGCAATGTGTGGAGACAATTTTGGTTGCCACAACTAGTGGGGGAAGATGAGCGGGGTACTACTAGCATCTAATGGATAGAGGCCAGGGATGCTGCTGAAAATTGAGAAACCCTGGCTTATGCGACACACAGGGAAGCATTCAGACCACCTTGGTTCACTTTTCCTTTGAGTTGTCCAAGGTCAGGCCCCAAATCATAACCCTGTTTTGTCTGCATCATTTTCAAAGTTGAAAATACCCAAAGCCATCATCAATCATAAAGGTGTTTCCCCTGAGAATCACCAGTCCCCCCCCCCACCCCGCACCCTCCTGCTTTGTACCTTCTCCAGAGATGGGCCCTCCTGCCAGCATAACAGCTGGCAAGCTGGCATCATGCACCCTCAAATCCTTCAACAGCAAGTTAGGCCTGGCAGGTCCAACTCTTCAGTCTTCTGTCACGCACACCCAAGGCCCAACTGAGCATAGATGAGTTTCCCAATGGGCTGCAGGCCCTACCCAGGATGAAAGGCTGCACAGAAGCCGCTCAGCCTTCAGAGGACTGGCACCTGTCATCCAAATGGAGAGTTCCAGCATCCAGACCGGCCCCCCCAGCAGTATTCCCCATCCCACAAGGTACATGGGAGGACCGGCCTCCGTTTGGCAGAGGGGCAGGCACTGGGGAAAGGCACGACCATTGACAAGAACCCCAGTGTTTGAAGAAGCAGGAGGACGGGCCAAAGAAAAGCCAACAGAGAACAGAACCAAAAAGGACCCTCATTCCCATGTTCATACAAAACCCTCACCAGTGAAACCCAACAGCTGGCTAGGGCCAAGGGCGTCAACGTTCTGACACAAACCTCAGGCCAGGGACAATTAGCGCCCCTGAGACAGTGCAAAGGGGTCTAGGCGTGAAGAGAAATGTCATCGTAAGAAAGCGAGGCAGGAAAGCAGTACTGGCGACCAAGAAACAAGGCATCAGGTCACCAGGGCTGCTAGGCGAGTTCCGAGGACCCAAGGCTTTGGCAGGGAGCCTTCACACCCTCCCCGAGACAGATATGGGCTGTGGGAACGGGGGTAGCAGACAGCCGTAGGCGCCCACCCTGCACTCTGAAGCGCGCCCACCGCGCCGTGGCCCGGAACTCGGGGCAAATGAAACTCGCAAAGGGGAAGCCGCGCTGTCACTTGAGGATGCAAGAAGGGCCCAAGCGGGAGGTTAGCCCTGCTCTGGCCTCAGGCAGGCGGCGCCCAGGGCACGCGGCGGCCGGCGGGCAGCAGCCTTACCCGGCTGCAGGAAGCTAGGATCCGCGGTCACCTTCGCGCAACCTCCGCGCGCTCGCCTCAGCGCTGGCGCCCGGCACGCGCTCCGGATCTGTTTACCAACTCGCCCGCGCCCGGAGACCCAGAGCCCTCAGCCCTGCCCCGCGGGCCACTCCCATTGGCTGCGCCGCCGCCTCAGCCCAACGCCGCGCGTCGCGGGGCAGCGTGCTCGGCCCGTGCGCTCGACCCGCGGCCAATGGGGTCTGAGAGCGGAGAGAGAGGAGCCAATGGGAGACCTCCTCAGCGCGCAGGGCCCCTCCCATTCTTCCCCCTCGCTGCTGCTCTCTCCCCTAGTTGAAAAAGCCGGACTGAGGACCACGCATTGGGTTTAGAGAGACATCTCGCGTGTGCCCGGAGACCTCTGCCTTCTCCAGACGGGACGGCAAACGCAGCTGCGGTGACCGCTGTCGGCTGTCTTGTCCCGGGCTGGTACTCCCCGGGCTTTGTAGAGGCGGAGGAAGGAGCCGTCGCGACTACAGCGGGCCCGCTCCGCTCAGGCCGTTATGTAATGAGGAGAGGAGCCCTCTCCCGGTTCCCCAGAAGGGACTCACAGAGCTGGGAAGCCTTGCGGGCCTGCTGAAGGCACGTCCGCCTCCGGCGCCCGGCCCCGCCCACTTGCGTTTCGCTTTGGGCTGGCAGCATTGGCCGGCCTCCCACGCCTCAGGCCGGCGTGCCCTAGCAGTGGCCCTAGCAGTGTTTGGGGTTATTTGCCTGTGTCCTCTAGGGGGCCCTAGGTAGCGGGGCCCCACCAGCACGTGGAAGGAGCTGGAGGGGACCCCGCGGACCACTCGGAGCTACCCCGGAAGGAAGTGCGTGGACTGAAGCGGAGTGGCCCCAAGTCTCCGCGTCAACCAGTGTTTCAGACCCGAGCCCCAACTGACAGTTTCCACTCCCTGATCATAAAGAGAAATATTCAAGTCAAAGCATTGTCCTTTATGCTGAGCCGATTTTGAGGAATTAAAATATAACATTATGCAAGCTAGTTTAGTTTTTAAAGTTTTATATTGAAATATAGTTGAGTGAAAGAAGAGAGTGAAAAAGTTGGCTTAAAGCTCAACATTCAGAAAACGAAGATCATGGCATCCGGTCCCATCACTTCATGGCAAATAGATGGGGAAACAGTGGAAACCGTGACTGACTTTATTTTTCTGGGCTCCAAAATCACTGCAGATGGTAATTGCAGCCATGAAATTAAAAGACACTTGCTCCTTGTAAGGAAAGTTATGACCAAACTAGACAGCATATTAAAAAGCAGAAACATTACTTTGCCAACAAAGGTCTAGTCAAGGCTATGGTTTTTCCAGTAGTCGTATATGGATGTGAGAGTTGGACTATAAAGAAAGCTGAGTGCCGAGGAATTGATGCTTTTGAACTGTGGTGTTGGGGAAGACTCTTGAGAGTCCCTTGTCCCTTGGACTGCAAGGAGATCCAACCAGTCCATCCTAAAGGAGATCAGTCCTGGGTGTTCATTGGAGGGACTGATGTTGAAGCTGAAACTCCGATACTTTGACCACTTGATGTAAAGAACTGACTCATTTGAAAAGACCCTGATGCTGGGAAAGATTGAGGGCAGCAGGAGAAGGGGATGGCAGAGGATGAGACGGGTGGACGGCATCACCGACACAATGGACATGGGTTTGGGTGGACTCTGGGAGTTGGTGATGGACAGGGAGGCCTGGCTTGCTGCGGTTCATGGGGTCACAAAGAGTCAAACACAACTGAGCAACTGAACTGAACTGAATAGTTGATTTACCATGTTGTGTTCAGATTCTTTTCCATTATAGGTCATTATAGAGTATTGAGTAGACTTCCCTATGCTACATAGTAGGTCCTTGTTGATTATATATAGTAGTCTGTATATATTAATCTCAACCTCCTAATGAAACTGGTTTATTTTTATTGTTAGTCAGAAAACTTGAAAGCCATTGTATGCTGACGCCTGAAATGAAGGAGGGGGAGAAGTGAAAAAAAGAAGTGTGAAGTGTGTTAGTTCCTCAGTGTGTCCAACGCTTCACACCCCATGGAGCCCACCAGGCTCCTTTGTCCATGAAATTTTCCAAGCAAGAAATGGGGGGCTGGGTATTAAAAATAACAGAATACAGATGTGAACCTAACTTCACAGTTTGGACCAGAGCTGTGGCAACATGTAGCCTGCAGGGCAGAACAGAGCCTGCGGGTCCTGCGTGGGGGAACTGTGAATTTCCATGGCCTGATCATTAGGGTGCTGGATCTCCTCTGCAGGAACATTCATATACTCTCTTGCCAGTCCAAGTTCTGCTGCCCCAACCCCCCAGTCTTCTCCACACAAAATACAGCATATTTTTCTGAGAGATAATTAAGGAGTTTTTGACAAGTTTCAAGGAACTGCCGCAAATAGTACAGGGCTTATAGGGACCTTGCCTTGAATAGGAAAGTGGCTCCCTTTTAGCACACTAAAGAGAAACTTCCAGCCCCTATTTAGGGCTTCAAAGGGTATTCATTGCTCCCTCCCAAGCTAACTGTTCCCTTAACTGCCTCAATTCAGTTCAGTCGCTCAGTCGTGTCCGACTCTTTGCGACCCCATGAATCGAAGCACGCCAAGCCTCCCTGTCCAGCACCAACTCCCGGAGTTCACTCAGACTCATGTCCATCGAGTCAGTGATGCCATCCAGCCATCTCATCCTCTGTCGTCCCCTTCTCCTCCTGCCCCCAATCCCTCCCACCATCAGAGTCTTTTCCAGTGAGTCAACTCTTTGCATGAGGTGGCCAGAGTACTGGAGTGTCAGCTTCAGCATCAGTCCTTCCAAAGAAATCCCAGGGCTGATCTCCTTCAGAATGGACTGGTTGGATCTCCTTGCAGTCCAAGGGACTCTCAAGGGTCTTCTCCAACACCACAGTTGAAAACCATCAATTCTTCAGCGCTCAGCCTTCTTCACAGTCCAACTCTCACATCCATACGTGACCACAGAAAAAACCATAGCCTTGACTAGACGGACCTTAGTTGGCAAAGTAACATCTCTGCTTTTGAATATGCTATCTAGGTTGGTCATAACTTTTCTTCCAAGGAGTAAGTGTCTTTTAATTTCATGGCTGCAGTCACCATCTGCAGTGATTTTGGAGCCCAAAAAAATAAAATCTGACACTGTTTCCACTGTTTCCCCATCTATTTCCCATGAAGTGATGGGACCAGATGCCATGATCTTTGTTTTCTGAATGTTGAGCTTTAAGCCAACTTTTTCACTCTCCACTTTCACTTTCATCAAGAGGCTTTTTAGTTCCTCTTCACTTTCTGCCATAAGGGTGGTGTCATCTGCATATCTGAGGTTATTGATATTTCTCCCGGCAATCTGGATTCCAGCTTGTGTTTCTTCCAGTCCAGCGTTTCTCATGATGTATTCTGCATAGAAGTTAAATAAGCAGGGTGACAATATACAGCCTTGATGCACTCCTTTTCCTATTGGAACCAATCTGTTGTTCCATGTCCAATTCTAAATGTTGCTTCCTGACCTGCGTACAGATTTCTCAAGAGGCAGGTCAGGTGGTCTGGTATTCCCATCTCTTTCAGAATTTTCCACAGTTGATTGTGATCCACAGAGTCAAAGGATTTGGCATAGTCAATAAAGCAGAAATAGATGTTTTTCTGGAACTCTCTTGCTTTTTCCATGATCCAGCAGATGTTGGCAATTTGATCTCTGGTTCCTCTGCCTTTTCTAAAGCCAGCTTGAACATCAGGAAGTCCACGGTTCATGTACTGCTGAAGCCTGGCTTGGAGAATTTTGAGCATGACTTTACTAGTGTGTGAGATGAGTACAATTGTGCGGTAGTTTGAGCATTCTTTGGCATTGCCTTTCTTTGGGATTGGAATGAAAACTGACCTTTTCCAGTCCGATGGCCACTGCTGAGTTTTCCAAATTTGCTGGCATATTGAGTGCAGCACTTTCACAGCATCATCTTTCAGGTATTGAAATAGCTCAATTGGAATTCCATCACCTCCACTAGCTTTGTTTGTAGTGATGGTTTCTAAGGCCCACTTGACTTCAAATTCCAGATGTCTGGCTCTAGGTGTGATAGATCTAGGTGTGATAGATCACACCATCGTGATTATCTGGGTCGTGAAGATCTTTTTTGTACAGTTCTTCCATGTATTCTTGCCACCTTTTCTTAATATCTTCTGCTTCTGTTAGGTCCATACCATTTCTGTCCTTTATCGAGCCCATCTTTGCATGAAATGTTCCCTTGGTATCTCTGATTTTCTTGAAGAGATCTCTAGTCTTTCCCATTCTGTTGTTTTCCTCTATTTCTTTGCATTGATCGCTGAAGAAGGCTTTCTTATCTCTTCTTGCTATTCTCTGGAACTCTGCATTCAGATGCTTATATCTTTCCTTTTCTCCTTGGCTTTTTGCCTCTCTTCTTTTCACAGCTATTTGTAAGTCTTCCCCAGACAGCCATTTTGCTTTTTTGCATTTCTTTTCCATGGGGATGGTCTTGATCCCTGTCTCCTGTACAATGTCACGAACCTCAGTCCATAGTTCATCAGGCACTCTATCTATCAGATCTAGGCCCTTAAATCTATTTCTCACTTCCACTGTATAATCATAAGGGATTTGATTTAGGTCATACCTGAATGGTCTAGTGGTTTTCCCTACTTTCTTCAATTTCAGTCTGAATTTGGTAATAAGGAGTTCATGATCTGAGCCACAGTCAGCTCCTGGTCTTGTTTTTGTTGACTGTATACAGCTTCTCCATCCTTGGCTGCAAAGAATATAATCAATCTGATTTCGCTGTTGACCATCTGGTGATGTCCATGTGTAGAGTCTTCTCTTGTGTTGTTGGAAAAGGGTGTTTGCTATGACCAGTGCATTTTCTTGGGAAAGCTCTGTTAGTCTTTGCCCTGCTTCATTCCACATTCCAAGGCCAAATTTGCCTGTTACTCCAGATGTTTCTTGACTTCCTACTTTTGCATTCCAGTCCCCTATACTGAAAAGGACATCTTTTTTGGGTGTTAGTTCTACAAGGTCTTGTAGGTCTTCATAGAACTGTTCAACTTCAGCTTCTTCAGTGTTACTGGTTGGGGCATAGACTTGGATTACTGTGATATTGAATGGTTTGCCTTGGAAACAAACAGAGATCATTCTGTCGTTTTTGAGATTGCATCCAAGTACTGCATTTCAGACTCTTTTGTTGACCATGATGGCTACTCCATTTCTTCTGAGGGATTCCTGCCCGCAGTAGTAGATATAATGGTCATCTGAGTTAAATTCACCCATTCCAGTCCATTTTAGTTCACTGATTCCTAGAATGTCGACGTTCACTCTTGCCATTTCCTGTTTGAGCACTTCCAGTTTGCCTTGATTCATGGACCTGACATTCCAGGTTCCTATGCAATATTGCTCTTTACCGCATCAGACCTTGCTTCTATCACCAATCACATCCACAGCTGGGTATTGTGTTTGCTTTGGCTCCATCCCTTCATTCTTTCTGGAGTTATTTCTCCACTGATCTCCAGTAGCATATTGGGCACCTACTGACCTGGGGAGTTCCTGTTTCAGTAACCTATCATTTTGCCTTTTCATACTGTTCATGGGGTTCTCAAGGCAAGAATACTGAAGTGGTTTGCCATTCCTTCTCCAGTGGACCACATTCTGTCAGACCTCTCCACCCTGACCCGCCCAGCTTGGGTTGCCCCGCGGGCATGGCTTAGTTTCATTGAGTTAGACAAGGCTGTGGTCCTAGTGTGATTAGATTGACTAGTTTTCTGTGAGTATGTTTTCAGTGTGTCTGCCCTCTGATGCCCTCTTACAACACCTGCCATCTTCTTCGGGTTTCTCTTACCTTGGGCGTGGGGTATCTCTTCACGGCTGCTCCAGCAAAGCACAGCCGCTGCTCCTTACCTTGGACGAGGGGTATCTCCTCACCACCGCCCTTCCTGACCTTCAACATGGGATAGTTCCTCTAGGCCCTCCTGCACCCATGCAGCCACCGCTCCTTGGAGGTCGGGTTGCTCCTCCCGGCCGCCTACGTTCCTTCAACTCCTGCCAGCTTAGTGACCCACCATCATTGCCCATGGGATGGTGGAGTCCCTGGTTCATCCCTTCCTGTAATGTACAATACAGACCCTACCTCCATCGGACTTCACTTGGATGAGGATGTGATTTTCATCAGCTCCAGCTTCTGCTTTTGAAAGTGGAGAGAGGATTTGGTTCCTTGTGGGAGGGAATTGGTTGCTTCCAGGCCAATTCAGTCTCATTCTGCTAGCAATGCCAGGGTTAACTTTTCTCTTCCCAGGTGGCACTAGAGGTAAAAAACAAAACAAAACAAAAAACCCGCCTTCCAATACAGAAGTCAAGACAGGCTTGGATCCCTGGGTAGGGAAGATCCCCTGGAGGAGGGCATGGCAACCCACTCCAGTATTCTTGCCTGGAGAATCCCATGGACAGAGGAGCCTGGCGGGCTACAGTCCATGGGGTCGCAAAGAGTGACTAGTGAATAACTTAGCACACACGGAGTACCTGAAGACCAGCATAATCCACTACCATAAACATTAGTTTTTCATCAGAGACCACTACTCTAGCTTACTGGAGAAGTAACCCCCAACTAGTTTATGCAAAGAAAGAATCTTCATCAGATTGATATTATTTCGATCTTACTCCTTGTGAATTAATGACCTCAGCTTTTTATGCTAAAAACACATTTCTTTCCTGACCTGATTTTTTATTGCCAAGATTCCTCCATTACTTCAAGTTAAAGATTCCTTCAAATTATTTCTTAGTTACGCTAGTGGCATGGTAGTTAGGTGGTTTTTTCTTTCTTTTTTTTTTTAAGAGTCCTTGTGTTTTAGATATACACACTGAATTATTTCCAGGTGAAATCGTACAATATGTGGGATTAGCTTCAAAATACTACAAAATACTACAGGGCTGAGAGGTCATGAGTTGATCAATGAAGAAGGAGAATGATGGATATATTAGTGTTCGTATGCTGTGTTTGTTTGAAATTCTCCATAAAAAAGTTAAAAAAGAAATTGGGCCAAAAAAAAAAAAAAAAAACCCAGTTGGAAGATAATGCTAATGCAGGCAGAGTAAACAAGAAAACAAAGAAAGATCATCGCTACTCTTCTAGGTATAAACTCACTACAAAGTAAGAGCAAGGATGAATCTAACTGTAGCTGATAAAAAGACAGCCAGAAAATTCAAAATTAGCAAAAAGTCAATTGAAGCATGGATTTTATTCACTATGTACCTTGCTCTGAGTGCCTGAGGTGTTAGTGGTTATATGATACACCATCTTATTTATTGACTTTTTTTTCCAAATTTATCTTAAACCTCTAAAAATTTAATTTTTATCTTTTCTAGTGGGCATAATATATTAATACAGTGTTATTCAATACACATGAATATGTGTATACATACATACACACGTATATATAGACATATTCTGCCAATAACCAAAGATGCCAATTCCTGGGACATTTGGGTAAGAAGCAAGGTGCTATAATAATTCCCTTCTGATCTCAAAATTTCTTCCTTAATAACAGTGACAGAGAAGGCAATTATCAATTTTTCTCACTCTGCTCAATTATTGTTATCAGCACACAAACCCGTTAACTTTAATCTCTCATTCTTCATCCCACTTCCATTTCTCTTCTCCCCATTTTCAGCAAACTCATGAAAGAATTACCTTTTTCTTTTTTAAGAAAAAATAATCTTCTCCCCCTCCTTTTCTTCCATTCTACTTGGACCAATCTAGTCTGCTTTACGCCCCACCCTGCTCACCAGTGACCTTCATGTTGCCAAATCAAGCAGTCAGTCCTCAGATTCCATCATAGCTAGATCTCTATCAGCAGCATTTGACACAATTGATCACTCCCAGCTCTTTTTCTTAGCCATTGCCTGAGGTATAATTAACATAATGCGCTAGTTCAAATTAATTCTAACTTAATTTCAATAATGATTTCAAAAATATAATTTCAATAATATACAAAAACTTTGTATATTTTATATATACACACATACATACATATGGCTCATTCTCCCCCTTCTTTTGTGCTGTTATCATACAAGTTATATCTCTGTTCATGGTATGCCCACCCCCACAGATTTACCATTGTTGCTTTATGCAGTTACTTTATTTTATTTGGCTGCACTGGTCTCAGTTGCGGCACTCGGGATCTTCGTCAAGTCGTGTGGGAGCTTCCGTTGCCGGAAGCTCTCTAGTTGTACTCTCTAGTTGTCCCATGTGGGCTCTCCAGTGGTCATGCATGGTCCCAGTTGCTCCACAGCATGTGGGGTCCTAGTTCTCCTACCAGGGGTCAAACCCATGTCCCTGAATTGCAAAGAACACTCTCAACCACTGGATCATCAGGGAAGTCCCTGCAGTGATTTTTAAAAATCAGGTGAAATTACCAACAGAAATAGACTTTTGCTGCCCTTTTTATGTTTACCTGTATAGTTTCTTTCACCATTTTCTATATTTCACCATGTGGATTTGAGTTATTGTTCTTTTATCTCTGCCTGATGGATGCTGTTTCTTACAGAGTGTATAAACTAGTGATGAATGACCGTGGTTTTGTTTATTTATATAGAATGTTGGACTGGCAGGGTTTTCTTCCTTCAATACTTTAAATATATCATGCCACAGCCTTCTGTCTTCCATGCGTCTGATGAGAAATGAGATGTTAATCTTATTAAGGATCTTTGTGCTTGATGCTTTGTGAGTTGCTTTTTTCTTGCTATTTTCAAGATTCTCTCTCTTTTAACAGTTTGATTATCATGTGTCTAGGTGTTTATTGTATGTGTGTGTGTTTTCATCCCTCAGTCATGCCCAGCTCTTTGAAAGACCATGGACTGTAGCTCACAAGGCTCCTCTGCCCATGGAATTCTCCAGGCAAGAATACTGGAGTGGGTTGCCATGCCCTCCTCCAGGGGATCTTCCCAACCCAGGGATCGAACTGGGTCCCCTGTATTGCAGACAGATTCTTTACCATCTGACCCTCAGGGAAGCCCTGTGTTTATCCTATTTGAGTTTAGTGTGGGTTTATGTGGAGTTCAGTGTGCTTTTTGGACATATAGACTAATGGTTTTTTTCTCAAAATTGGGAAGTTTTCTGCCATTATTTCCTCTAAACACTTTTTCTGTTCCCCTTTTCTCTCTTTACCTTCTAGAACTCCCACTCTATGTATGAAGCTATATTTGATGACATCCCACAGATTTCTGAGGCTCTGCTACTTTTTAAAAAATTCTTTTTTCTCTCTCTCTTTCTTTTCTTCAAACTGGATCATCTGAATTGGTTCTTGTTTTCAAGTCCATTGATTATTTCTCTTGCCTGTACACATCCTATGTTGAGCTCCTGTAGTAAGTTTTTCATTTTAGTTATCATATTTTTCAACTCTAAAGCTTCTATTTGACTATTTTCTTTATAATTTCTATCTTTTTATAGTCCTTATTTGGTGCGACATTATTTGCATATAAACCCAGGGTTTGTTATTGTTGTTCTTTGTTTAGTGATTTTTCTGAACTAATTCTAAAAAGTCTGATTTTGTTGTGTATGGCCACTGATGTCTCTACTCAGTTAACTTAAGGTCAACTAATGATAAGACAGATTTCCTTAAATGCCTGGAACTAATAAATCATCCAGTGTTTGTTGAGAGACTCTGTGTGCATGTTGGGACATGCTTTCAACACTCAACCAGGCAGTTGACAATGCTTCCTCAATCTAACTTCCTGCTTGTGCAGAGTCTCACAGTCACAGGTGAGATCTTAGGGCCTTCCCTAAGCATGTGCCCAGCCCTGCCATGTGTGTGGCCTTCTAGAGTTCCAAGAATAGGTCAGTTTTTCACAGTCCCTGTGGACATCTCATTCCTCAGCTCTCCTTAAGCTTTTTAGATAGTCCATTATTTGTCTCAACTGTGATCCACTATCTCAGGCAGCTGCAAAGATAAAACACATATCTGTAATTTTTTTTTTTGGACAAATTCTTCTTAGGAAAAAAGTGCTTTTCATACTGAATAAGCTCGAGTCAGGTCACAGACAGCCTTGCAAGTGGTGTTTTCCAGAGAATACCAGACAAGTAGAATAATGACAATTCTCTGAGAACTGGCTTTGAAAAGTTCCAGCTCTATTATGCTCCCTTAGCCAGTTTGAACCGGGAATGTCAACTGTTATATTTCAAACTACTCCCTAGTTCAGCCATTTTCTTTAGTAAACACTCCTGCAGAGTTCTGAAAAGATTTTGAATATTTTTGCCAGTTTTGTAATTTTTTTTGTGGAGGACAGAATTCTCAAATGCCCTTCCTTTGCCATTTCCACTCACTCTTGAAAGTTTTGTCAGTTTAGCCCCTGGAACGTTATACTCTCCTGTCTATCTTTCTGAGAACCAGCCTTTTAGCCTCAATTGCAATTGCTGCTCTTCCTCATCATCTTAACTTGTAAATGTTGGAGGGCCTCAGGACTCAATCCTTATACCCCCTTCTCTGTCTACACCCACTCTCTGAGTGAGCTCATCCACTTCCCATAACCTGAAAACTTCCAAATTTGTAATCTCAGGCATTGACCTCTTTTTCATACTATAAGGATCTTCACTATGGTGTCCACTAGGTAACAAACTCAAAAGAGTGTCCAAAACTGAACCCTTGATCTACCACCCCATTCCTGCTCCTTCCTTAAGACCCCGCCTCAAATAAATGACCTTCATTCAGTGCTCAGACCCCAAACCCTGGCATTCTCCATCTCCACTCTTTCTTTCATACCTCACATCAAATCCATGAGCAAATTCTTCTACTCTATCTACAAAATACACCCTGAATCAGCCAATTTTTGCCTCAGTATCACTGCCATCCTAGTTCAAACCAACATATTTTTTCACCTGAATTATTCTAAATAGCCAATGAACTGGTGTTGTTTCCAAAAATCCCCTTACAGTGATCCTTTTCTGTTTGTCTCTTTGTTGGAAAGGAAAAGTCAGATCATGTTATTTCTAAACTCAAACTCCTCTGATGGTTTCTCATCTCACTCAGAATGAAATCCAAAATCATTGCATTGCTTTACAAGACCCAGCATGATCCTACCGCCAGGTATCTTTTAAACATTTATGGAGTTTTTAAAAAATCGTTTCGTTTGTTTGTTTTTGGCTGTGCTAGCTCTTCATTGCTGCCAGACTTCTCTCTAGTCCCCAGCAGCGGCTACTCTTTGTTGTGATGTGTGGGCTTCTCATTGCAATAGCTCCTCTTGTTGCAGAGCCCAGGCTCTAGGGCACTCAGGCTTCAGTCGTTGCAGCACATGGGCCCAGTAGCCGCAGTTCCCAGGCTCTAGAGCACAGGCTCAATAGTTGTGGCACACAGGCTTAGCTGCTCCGAGGTACGTGGGATCTTCCCAGATCAGGGATCAAAACCTGTGTCTTCTGCATTGGCGAGTCGATTCTTTACTACTGAACTACCAGGAAAGTGCCTCAGATGTTATTTTGAACTGCCCTCTCCTCTAATTTTATTCCAACCAAAAAAGGCTTTCTTTCAGCATTCTCCTAACATCCCAAGAACAGTCCCATGTGAGACATTGCACTTTGCCTGGAATGCTCATCCCACAGACATCCTCTTGGCTCACTCCTATGCTTTATGGAGTTCTCTGACAAAATGTCATTGGGGAGTGCTTTCCTAATCATCCTACCAAAATATGACCCATCCTATTCCTTAACTTGTTCTAAAAGGACTCTCTAGTCCCTTATCTTGCTTTCTAGTTCTTCCTAGAACTTTTTTTATCACCTAACATATTATGCCAACATCTGTTGGATCATCAAAAAAGCAAGAGGGTTCCAGAAAAACATCTACTTCTGCTTTATTGACTGTGCCAAAGCCTTTGACTCTGTGGATCACAACAAACTGTGGAAAATTCTTCAAGAGATGGGAATACCATACCACCTTACCTTTAACTTACATGCAGAGTACATCATGTGAAATGCTGGGCTGGATGAAGCACAAGCTGGAATCAAGATTGCCAAGAGAAATATCAATAACCTCAGATATGCAGATAACAACACCCTTATGGCAGAAAGCAAAGAAGAACTAAAGAGCCTCTTGATGAAAGAGAAAGAGGAGAGTGAAGAAGTTGGCTTAAAACCCAACATTCAGAAAACTAAGATCATGGCATCCAGTCCCACCACTTCATGGCAAATAGATGGGGAAACAATGGCAACAGTGAGAGACTTTATTTTAGGAGGCTCCAAAATCACTGCAGATGGTAACTGCAGCCCTGAAATTAAAAGACGTTTGAAAAAAAAATAAAAAATAAAAATAAAAGACGTTTGCTGCTTGAAAGAAAAGCTATGACAAACCTAGACAGCGTATTAAAAAGCAGAGACATTACTTTGCCAACAAAGGTCCATCTAGTCAAAGCTGTGGTTTTTCCGGTAGTCATGTATGGATGTGAGAGTTGGACCATAAAGAAGGCTAAGCACCGAAGAATTGATGCTTTTGAACTGTGGTGTTGGAGAAGACTTTTGAGAGTCCCTTGCACTGCGAAGAGATCCAACCAGTCCATCCTAAAGGAAATCAGTCTTGAATATTCATTGGAAGGACTGATACTGAAGCTGAAACTCCAATACTCTTGCCACCTAAGGCAAACAAATGACTCATTTGAAAAGACCCTGATGCTGGGAAAGATTGAGGGCAGAAGGAGAAGGGGATGACAGAGGATGAGATGGTTGGATGGCATCACTGACTCGATGAACATGAGTTTGAGTAAGCTCCGGGAGTTAGTGATGGGCAGAGAAGCCTGGCATGCTGCTTTTTGCGTCCATGGAGTCGCAAAGAGTTGGACGTGACTGAGCGACTAAGTTGAACTGAACTAAACATATTATCTATTTGTCTGTATCCCCCAACTGGAATGTAAGTTTTAGAGAGCAAAATCTTTGTTTCTTTAGTTCACCGTTGTACCTCCAGAACCTAGAACAGTTCCTGGCAAATAGTAAATGCTCAATGAATATTTATGGCTGAGAACATTGACCCTGGATCCAGAATGTCTGGGTTAGAATCCCCACTCTGCTACTTACTTGTGAACCTGAGTTAGTTACTAAACTTTCCTGAGCCTCAGTTCCCTCCTTTGTAAAATGAAGATAATACTAGTATTTATATGTAATAGAGTTGTTGAGGATTAATGAATTAATATATGTAAAGTGCATAATATGGTGCCTACCATGTAGTACACATTATATAATTTTAGTTATTATTTTTACTTAATAAATGATTGATAAACCCAACATTGTAATATGTATTTGGCAAGATAGTGCATTGATATCAATTTTTTTTCTAAATTGCTATCATACATAACCTGAAAATCACTGCTAGATTTTGAAATGAAAAAAATTTAAAAGGACCACATTTTCTGAAATTTCGTCTAATTTATTAGCTATGGTGTTTCTACTCCATAGACCATCTTGGTATTACTAACCCATAGTAAAAATCAGCTAGTTTACTTAATAATTACATCTTTATTTCTAAATAAGTCAGAGTTTAATCTTTATTGATAATACCCAGAAAATTAATTTGTATACGCATTGCAGTATTTTCTCTTTAACACTAGATTTTAAAGTAAAAAAGCTTAATTTTCTAAGAAGTTAATAAATCATAACTTTCAGGCCTGGAGAAAAGATTCTGGGACATATTTGTGGAATTATGATTTTCTTGCTCTACATTACCTAGTAGTGTTCAACATCAGTATTTATTTTTGATTCTGTAAAAGAAAAAAGAATTTATGATACTTGTTTAAAGATGGTAAAGCAGACATCATTCAGGGCCATTGCTGTAGGTACGGGACCATTGCAGTAGGAATTTGAAGAGGGAAGAGAGACTGGGCTCAACTCTGAATACAGCATGGACAAACGGGAGTTTATAGCCAAGAAGCAGGGTTGGGGGTTGGAGTAGGAAGTTCTCAGTGTATGGAAAATCACTAAGAGGAAACATGAAGGGTAAAGGCAATTCTAGCTAAATTAACCTAAAAGGATTCTTGCTGAAGGCGGGCACCGGTTATCAATGCACACCTGGGAGATCGTGGCAGATGAGCAGCCTGATCAGGTATCAAGAGTGATCAGATAGGGAAGATGGGGGTTCTTGCTAAACTGATTAGCTGGGTTCTTGATAAAACTGGATTTTACAAAGAAATACACAGATGGGCCTAGGAGAATATTCAGGAGCCTGACTAAAGTTTGGTCAAGCAAGCATCTTCGTCAATTCCTGGGCCATTTCACATATATTTTAAACCACACGTGGTTAAGAATAAAAACAGCTCATAACTGTGTGATGGTCAAAACCACCCACTCAGGAGGAGTGAGAAGATGCCTGAGCAACTGGGTCACAGGCTGCACACCCCTCTCCACAGGCTGCCCTGGGTGCAGACCCACACCCCCAGGGTTCTATTACAGGAAATCAATCACTTAGTATCTATTTTATTCCTTAGCTGTAACAAAGTAGGAATTACAACAAATTCCACTCTTTTTTAAGTACATGAATTTCTTAGGACACCTTCTCAAACTACTGTGTGGGAATGCTGGATAAGGTGAAAACTTTTTCCTATTTTTATAAACTTATGAACATTTTAATAGATTAGTCTTCCACTGAGCATGCTAAGTCACCTCTGTCACGTCCAACTCTTTGTGACCCTATGGACTGTAGCCCACCAGGCTCTCTGTCCATGGGATTTCCCAGGTATGAATACTGAAGTGGGTTGTTATTTCCTTTTCCAGGGGATCTTCTCCACCCAGAGATTGAAACTGCTTCTCCTGCATTGCAAGCAGGTTCTTTACCACCAGTGAAATGCACTCACATGATTTTTTAAAAAAACTATTTGAAAAGGTTTGCTGTGAAAATTCTCCCCCTATTCCATGTCTCTCCCAACCACTCCCCAACCCAATGCCCCCACACCCCTACAACCTCCTCACTCAAATGCAACCACTTTTATTAAGATTTTTTTCTCTCTTTCCAAAATTTCTTTAGACATATATAAGCAAATACAAACATAAAACCTCATATTTTATACTAACGGTCACACTCTACACTACACTCTCTTTTTTCATTTAAGATTATGTATAGCTTGAAGCTCTTTCCAAATTAGTACATGGAGAAGCGTCCTCATTCTTTTTTCAGTATTACGTTACGTGCATGAACTGTAATTTATTTATCCAGTCTCCTACTGATGGTCATGCAGACTGTTACAGTCCTTGTGCTATTTCAAACAGCGCTACAGTGAATAATCCTGTTTTCAAAATGTGATTAATTTGGGCCTAAGCAAAGCTGGGTTGGCACACCAAGAGAGCAGTGCCAGTGCAGAGGCCGCAAGTGCCCTCGCTGTGCTCTGAGGCCTGACACCATGACTCACTGGCTCCAAGATTAGTCACGTAAGCCCAGACACCCCAGGGTGAAAATGGATCATCTCTGGAGCACCAGGGATGCGCCATCACAGGCCGCAACCTGAGGAGGTCACCGGACTCAGAAAAGTCCAAGCCAGTCCACTAAGGGAATAAATGGAAGGGATTCCCAAGCCTTTTCCACTAAGGCAAGACTAATGACTGTAATTAGCTGACTGCACAATTAGAAGTGATTAAACCTATTACAGAAAAGGCTCAGATCCCCACAGCTGGAAGCATTCCAGCGCAGCCAGCTTGAAAGGTTTTCTGCTTTTCTCTCTGTTTTCTTAGGCTATACTTGTAGCACATGTCTACTTTCACAGTAGGGGTATTATTTTTCTTTTCCATATTAGTTTCTTTTCAACATACTCCCGCATACGGACATCAGCCAAGTGTGCCTAATCATCAGTTTAATTTTTCTATTTTAAAACTAATATATAGAATTCCTTGGCAGTCCAGTGACTAGGACTCGGCGCTTTCACTGCCAGGGGCCTGGGTTCAATCCCTAGTCAAGGAATTAAGATCCCACAAGCTATAAGGAGTAGCCAAAAAATAAAAGTTGAAATATAATTTATATGCAGTACAATGCACCGATCTTAAGTCTGTAGTTTATACATTTTATAAATGAATATGTCATGTAACCAACACCCCAATTAAAATATAGGAGAATTTGTTCCCTCCAAAAAGTCCTTCATGCCCTTCTTTCCATCACCCCCTACCTTGCTCCAGGCAACTGCTGTTTGCATGTGAAAGTCAGGCCAACCCCACCCCCCGTTGTGATTTTAAGTTAATGTTGTTAGGAAGAAATAACTGGTTATGTGACAGGAATTGGGAAAGAGCACCCTCTGAATTGAAAAGAGTATGTAATTCATTCTCTTGTCCTTAAATTCTCGAGTGGGTCTGGGCAGCCATCCTAGTCGCTCAATATGTACTTTACTTTGTTCTCCTTCAAATAGTCACTGAATACTTTTTTAAAACTTCTAAAAAATTCACTTAAGTTTAGGAGTAGTTTCCAGATTCAGGGCCACGTTTGTGGACTAGAGCAGCAACAAACACATTGGAAGCTGAGAACCAGGAGCAGAGCCTGCTTGTGTGTCAACCTCTTGCACCAGGTCCTTCTGAGCTTTCCAGGGTCGGTGTTTAAGAGAGTGAAGCTGTGGAGGGAAGTTAGAAAGGAGAGGAACAGTGTGCCCCCAAACAGAAAGAGCTGTCTACAGGCAGGAATGTCAATCAAGGCAGGTAGGAGGGCTGCAAGAAAAAAAAATCCCAACCTAAAGGAGAGGACAGACCAAGGGCACACACAGGGCTCCGTTTTGCCAATGACCAAGAAGGCTGAAAGTCAACGTGAACTTCCAGTAAGAGGGCAGGAGGGCTGCTTCCGTTGGGTGAAATAAACAACCTGTGGAAGAGACTAAGGTGTCAGTCAACCTGCAAGTCTGGGTAGGGCAGCGGGTCCCACTGGCAAATGAACTTTGGGTTTTATTTTCTTTCTCTGTGCCAATGACAGAGGTGTCAGATGGATACTGTGGTCATGGTAAAGCATCTCACATAGTTGTCCCCACCCCAAGGATCCCAGGAGTGACTGTGTGTGGTAGGGAAATGTATGCAGGGAGGCAATCATAAAAGGGAGTGCAGAAAGCTGTAATGTTACAGGGCAGGTGTAGCTGAGAAGGAAAAATTCCTGCCTCCTGGTCCCGCGGACCCCAGGGAAGCAGAGCAGATGGGAGTTATGCATCCACGTGGAGACCCCAAACCACCTCTTACCCAGAGTCCCTGGGAGGGCGGAGGAGCCGGGAATTTAACTGAGGGGCAGAGCTCCAAGATCATGGTCCTGGACCACCGGTGGGGAGTGCTGTTCCCCAAACTCAAGGTGACAGGACTGGGATTGTCTTTCCTGGGGAGCCACAGAGACCTGGGGACTCATATGGCCGCTAGGCTGGCCAGAGACCAGTAGTCCTTGCTTACGTGTGAAAGTCAGACCAGCCCCACCCACTGCCTTGGACTGCGTAAGCCTTTGGGTTTGAAGAAGATCAAGTGAAGTAACCCCATGGAGGAGACTCTGAAGGAGACTCTGAAGTTCCTGCTAACCATGCAAATGGGGAATTGATTAATTAATTAATTTTCTTTACAGGAGAAAAAGAAAAGGTTTGTTTTGCACCCTAACTTTGTGGGGTGGTCATCCTATTTACTCAGGTATCATCTGGACTCCAAGATCTTTTTGTAGTGGGGTAATGTCTTGCCTTTGCAGCAGCTCCTAGAACTTGTGCTCCAACTGTTGCCTTGCTTCCAATGTCCTCCCTTCCTACCTGTAATCTCTAAAATGCTGCTTATTCTTTAAGACCTAATTCCAGTGTGATTTTCTACATGATACTCTTCTGACCACCTCACCCAGAAACAGTCTGACTCTCTCCTTTGCATTCTCCATTACCTTTCTAGTACTTTTTTTAGCATTTGCATACCTCTTTCATCTTGTCTTTTTATACCTAATAAATTATAAACTGCATATCTTAATACCTCCTATAGTGCCTTGTGCCTAGCAAGTAGTCCTTATATTTAAAAATATATTTTTTATTTATATATATTTATAAATATATATTTTTATTTATATTTATTTTATATATATTTATTATATTTATATTTATTTATGATTATATATTTATATCTATTTTTAAATATATTTTTATTTTTATTTATTTATATATTTATTTATTTATATTATTAAATATATTTAATATTTAAATATGTATATTTAAATTGCTACCAAGTTCTGGTAGACATTGAGAGTGTCTTTCCCACACCTCTTGTCCCCCTCCCCACTGTGTAATCACTATTGGTGAGTGGGATTGACCTTATCCAATTTCAGGGGCAGTCCCTTGTGGTGTATGCCAATTCCAACACACTTGCCAAAGTGATAGGTTTTTGAGCCTGAGCCAGACAGTATATGGCATGCCCATAGTGATTGCTGGGCTGGAAGAAGCACAAGCTGGAATCAAGATTGCCAGGAGAAATATCAATAACCTCAGATATGCAGATGACACCACCCTTATGGCAGAAAGTGAAGAGGAGCTAAAAAGCCTCTTGATGAAAGTGAAAGAGGAGAGTGAAAAAGTTGGCTTAAAGCTCAACATTCAGAAAACGAAGATCATGGCATCCGGTCCCATCACTTCATGGGAAATAGATGGGGAAACAGAAGAAACAGTGTCAGACTTTATTTTGGGGGCTCCAAAATCACTGCAGATGGTGACTGCAGCCATGAAATTAAAAGACGCTTACTCCTTGGAAGAAAAGTTATAACCAACCTAGATAGTATATTCAAAAGCAGAGACATTACTTTGCCGACTAAGGTCCACCTAGTCAAGGCTATGGTTTTTCCTGTGGTCATGTATGGATGTGAGAGTTGGACTGTGAAGAAGGCTGAGCGCTGAAGAGTTGATGCTTTTGAACTGTGGTGTTGGAGAAGACTCTTGAGGGTCCCTTGGACTGCAAGGAGATCCAACCAGTCCATTCTGAAGGAGATCAACCCTGGGATTTCTTTGGAAGGAATGATGCTAAAGCTGAAGCTCCAGTACTTTGGACACCTCATGCAAAGAGTTGACTCATTGGGAAAGACTCTGATGCTGGGAGGGATTGGGGGCAGGAGGAGAAGGGGACAACCCAGGATGAGATGGCTGGATGGCATCATGGACTCGATGGACGTGAGTCTGAGTGAACTCCGGGAGATGGTGATGAACAGGGAGGCCTGGCATGCTGTGATTCATGGGGTCGCAAAGAGTCGGACACGACTGAGCGACTGAACTGAACTGAGTAGTGATTGCTCCTTAGGGTGATTCAATCAGAACAAAGCATGGAACTCCCCCACAATGGCTACAGGCAGCAGAAGTCTTTCTCTCCCTAGACTAATTGTCAAGGAATTTTACTGAGCTGTTCAATTCCAACTGGGCTGCTATTCACAGGCATCTTGAACCCAGTAAGAAAGTCAGCCTAAAAAGGAATTGGTCCCACAAAGGTGGGCAGGGCAGAGAGAGTCAGAGATGGAGCCAGACCCCTGATTAAACCATTTTAGAAGGCTTCCCTAACTTAACTCTTTAGTCATCTGAACTAATAAATTCTCTTCATGGTTTCTCCTACTTGCAACCCAAAGCATCCTAGCCAGTGCATCGGGAAGGCAGCCCTACTGTGAACATTGTAGGTTCATATATGTGGTATGCACAGAGTGTGCACAAACCTCCCCCTACCACACCCCTCTGCCTGAATCTTCCTAGGGAGAGGGAAAAACATACACATCTTCAGTTCCTGGGATGAGGGCAACATCTGGTTTTATAAAATTGCACATTTTAAAGCTTTTGTGAATAATTACCACAACATGGAACTGATGTTTTTGATAAGTTTTAACTAATTTCTGTATTAAAAATAATTTGCAATTGTAACCTAAATTTTTAAGAATATCTCGGACTCTAACAACTGGTAAACTACACATTTTTTTCTTAAAAAAAAAAATCATGTGCTGTTTGGGACTCTGTAACAGTACTTACAGTAATAAAATCAGCTTTTAGCTTTTTGCGAAATTTGTACTTTCAACATCTTTCTTAGAAGGTGAAATGGGGTTCGAATAATTGGAAGGCGATCTTGACTTTTTCTTGGTCAAGGTTCCATGCCTTGACCTTATTTACAACGTTAAGGTTTTCTAGTCTGCTGATTAGCTTGCTTTCTTGGCAAGCATCATCCTTAAGTCTCCTCTCTAGGGGCTCAGCTGCTTGTGACCTGGGACCACATCTTGTGCCTCTTTTATAACCTGTGTCTTCCTCCTGCCATGAGGAGTTCTAGAGCTTCCCAAACGCTGGGGGATGGCCCATGGAAATTTCCACAGCAGCTGCCCAGCCCTGGCCCCCCCACCTGGGCCCTGGCCTGCAAGTCCTACAGCCCAAGGACACTGAGCCTGGCTCTGGGTCAGGCTTGTGGTCTATTTATGACTTTTTATCTCAGGGTTTGTGCCTTGGCACTTTGCACTCAAGAAACTTCCGCCCCTCCTCACCAGCCAACACACCTCCTTATCTAGAGAAGAGAACACTGGGGTGATAAACAAACTCTCTTTCTTCACTCTCTTTCTCTCTACCCAGATGGCCCCAATGTCTCTCTGCCTTTGGTTCATTCCTCTTGTTCAGGGGCCCAAATCCTTTTATGGGAACAAAGAAAACCTTCTGACATTCAGATAAAATATCTTTATGAACACTGATGAGATTGTGATGAATTTGTTTCTTACATGCATCCCCTTAGTGTGTTAATGTTAGTCACTCATGCATGCATGCTAAGTTGCTTCAGTCGTGTCCTACTCCTTGTGACCCTATGGACTGTAGCCTGCCAGGCTCCTCTGTCCATGGGATTCTCCAGGCAAGAATAGTGGAGTGGGTTGCCATGCTCTCCTCCAGGGGAGCTTCCCTGCCCAGGGATTGAACCTGGGTCAATTATGCCTCCTGCATTGGCAGGTGGGTTCTTTACACCTAGCACCACCTGGGAAGCCCACGTTAGTCATTCAGTCCTGTCCAACTTGTTCTGACCCCATGGCCTGTACCTTGCCAGGCTCCTCTATCCATGGGATTCTCCAGACAAGAATACTGGAGTGGGTAGACACTCCCTTCTCCAGAGGATCTTCCTGACCCAGAGATTGAACCCAGGTCTCCTGTATTTCATGCAGATGCTTTACTTTCTGAGCCACCAGGGAAGCCCTGCCTTTATTAGGGAAAATGTGTCTCCCAAGTGGAAGGAACCTCTCCCTCACTCCCACCGGGTATAGTCCTGAGCTCAGCTCAGGGGCGGAACTAGTCACTGATGGATCCCAAACAGCTCAGGGAAGAGCTGGGTCAGGAGGTCCTAGGAGCACACAGTGCCTGAGGAGCTGTCCTGCTTCTAGCCCTGCAGCATCGCTCTCTCCTCTTGGGCATGGAGCAAGAACAAGGGACCAGGAGCCAGAGAACTTGAGAACAGAACAGGACTCTACCATTACATCAGGTAGGTCTCTTGGGTACCTTACGTAACCTCTCTGGGCCTCAGTGTTCTAAGGTGCCAAATACCTGAGCTACCTACTTAATTCTTAATTTAATCTTGTGATATTACCACTATTTTTTTTTTCTTTTTAGCAATGACCATGTTTATTATGTGACTCAGATGTCAGCTGAAGCCTCCCTGAATAAGATTGGTTCAAACATCCATTCCACATGCTATGGAAGCCTAAAATCCTGCCCCCCAAATTTGACCAATTCCCAGGAGGCCAGGGTGGAAGGTGGGAGGAGGCTTATGTACACAGTCACCTCTGGCCCTGAGCCCCTGAGAGTGCTGAGGTCCACTGATCTGTGGACGGTCTCACCATCTGTGTACCGTCCCTAGGCAGAGCTGTGCTGACCCCTTTGGGGAATGAAAGGGATCTACGTGACGTCAGACAGAGAGTAGACACCGCTGTCCTTGGAAGTCTTTTAGCTGTCCCATTCTGTGAGGACTTCTATCAGCTGATTCCCTCATGGAGTTTCCAGTTAGTGGATTTTTTTTCTCTCCCTCACTTTCCCATCTCTAGGGCTCTGCTGGTGGCTCAGATGATAAAGCGTCTGCCTGCAATGTAGGAGACCTGGGTTCGACCCCTGGTTTGAGAAGATCCTCTGGAGAAGGAAACGGCAACCCACTCCAGTACTCTTGCCTGGAAAATTCCATGGACTAAGGAGCCTGGTAAGCTACAGTCCATGGGATCGCAGAGTAGGACATGACCGAGTGGCTTCACTTTCTTTCTTAGCTTTCCCCTTATCCCTTCTCTTTGAGACTGTCTCCAGAACTCCAAATGCTTCTTACTGTATTCTGTGGAGTCGTTTATTTCTTTACCATTCCTTCTGCCAAACTCAGCCTTTCAAACTAATCAAGGTGTGAAATAATCCAGCAAGATCAACCGTCCTTATGTACCAGGCAATTGGGGGTATAAGTGTTTTTTTATCACTCTATTAAAACTGTGATACAGCTTCTGCTAAATTCTTGCCTAAATGACAATTCCATTCCTTAGAAAGCAGAGAAAATAAAGAGGAGCAGCATTTCGGTTCTAATTCTGCACAACCAGGGGAGTTTGCTCATCAGGGGAAAATGACCGAAATCTCACTGTCACCCAGGAGTGTATGACCATGGGGAAGGCCGGCTAGATGGTCCAGTGTGCGCCAAGACTCAAGAAGGAGTTGTTGTTCAGTTGCTCAGTTGTGTCTGACTCTTTGCGACCCCATGCCAGGGGGATCTGCAGCATGCCAGGCTTCCCTGTCCTTCACTATTTCCCAGAGTCTGCTCAAACTCATGTCCATTGAGTTGGTGATGCCATCCAACCATCTCATCCTCTGTTGTCCCCTTCTCCTCCTGCTTTCAATCTTTCCCAGCATCAGGATCTTTCCCAGTGAATCGGCTCTTTGCATCAGATGGCCAGAGTATTGGAGCTTTAGCATCAATCCTTCCAGTGAATGTTCAGGGTTGATTTCTTTTAGGATTGACTGGAATCAGTCCTTTAGGACTGATCTCCTTGTAGTCCAAAGGACTCTCGAGTCTTCTCCAGCACCACAACTTGAAAGCATCAATTCTTTGGCACTCAGCCTTCTTTATGGTCCAACTCTCAGGAAGGAGACTCCTATGGTATTTGGGAAAAAGTTAGGTGTGATTGATTTTGTGATCGAAGAATAAAGGCAAGACAGCTCAAGTAGGACTGACTGGTCCTGTTACAAATGATCCCCTGGGGGAAAAGATAAAACAGCTCCACAGTCAAATACACCCACAGGTAGGTAAATGGGTCAGCAGGGTGTTTCCGCACTGGCCAACAACAGCTCCAGCATCTTCATCACATGACTTGAAGGTTGCCCTGGGGACCTTCTCCACTCCTGTGGGAGATCAGTGGGCCTGGCCCAGCAGTGGCACGCAGACTTCTGCCCACACTCCCTCCACTGATCATGTGGTCACACCTCCTGCAGGGGAATGTGGGAATGGAGTCTAAGTGGGCTCTCAGAAGAGCCAGAAGGCAACAGCGAGGTGTTGCCCAGCAGGTAGCAGTCTCTGCCACACACTTCTTCAATTTCCTTATCAAGTGTGCAAAGTTGAGGAACAGTATCAGTTAGAGGATATGGAAGCTGATAGGAAGACAGCACCTTGATGCCCCAGGAGAGCTACTGGAAGGCTGAAGAGAAAGGCACTATCATCCCGATATTTATAAAGACTAAGAAACTGGAATCTAGAAAGTACACAGTGATGAACTTGACATGAATACAGGATGAGTGGCTCAAAGAGATAGTCAGATGGGTGGCCTTGAACATTGAGAAGGAAAGCAATGTCCATGAAGAGCCAGCATGTAGTCAGCTAACCTCATTTTCTCTTTTGAGAGGATTATCTTTAATAATGTTTGTGTCTTTAGTCTTCATAATACTCCTTCAGGAAGTTTGTGCTATGGAATCAATGCAAATTATGGACAGAGTTATTTTGCACAAATGATGTATTCACTAATTTTATTTTATTTTTGGCTATACTGTTACTTGCAGAATCTTGGTTCCCTGACCAGGGATTGAACTTGAGCCCCTGGCAGTGAGAGAACCAAGTCCTAACCACCGGACCAGCAGGGAACTCTCACTATTTTATTTATAATAGCAAAAAGTTATATACGATCTAAAAGGACAGCAATAGGGGAATGGTTATGTAAATTATTAATCATTAATACAATGAACTTTTTTTTTTACTTTACTTTATAAAACTGTATTGGTTTTGCCATGTATCAACATGAATCCGCCATGGGTGTACACGTGTTCCCAATCCTGAACCCCCCTCCCACCTCCCTCCCCATACCATCTTTCTGGGTCATTCCAGTGCACCAGCCCCAAGCATCCCGTATCCTGCATCGAACCTAGACTGGCGATTCGTTTCTTATACAATATTATACATGTTTCAATGCTATTCTCCCAAATCATCCCGCCCTCTCCCACAGAGTCCAAAAGACTATTCTATACATCTATGTCTCTTTTGTTCTCTCGCATACAGGGTTATCGTTACCATCTTTCTAAATTACATATATATGCGTTAGTATACTGTACTGGTATTTTTCTTTCTGGCTTACTTCACTCTATATAATCGGCTCCAGTTTCATCCACCTCATTAGAACTGATTCAAATGTATTCTTTTTAACGGCTGAGTAATACTCCATTGTGTATATGTACCACAGCTTTCTTATCCATTCATCTGCAGATGGACATCTAGGTTGCTTCCATGTCCTGGCTATAATAAACAGTGCTGCGATGAACACTGGGGTACACGTGTCTCTTTCAATTCTGGTTTCCTCGGTGTGTATGCCCAGCAGTGGGATTGCTGGGTCATAAGGCAGTTCTATTTTCAGTTTTTTAAGGAATCTCCACACTGTTCTCCATAGTGGCTGTACTAGTTTTCATTCCCACCAACAGTGTAGGAGGGTTCCCTTTCCTCCATACCCTCTCCAGAATTTATTGCTTGAAGACTTTTGGATCGCAGCCATTCCAACTGGTGTGAAATGGTACCTCATTGTGGTTTTGATTTGCATTTCTCTAATAATGAGTGATGTTGAGCATCTTTTCATGTGTTTCTTAGCCATCTGTATATCTTCTTTGGAGAAATGTCTACTTAGTTCTTTGGCCCATTTTTTGACTGGGTCATTTATTTTTCTGGAATTGAGCTGCAGGAGTTGCTGAAGCAACTGACAAACAACTAATCTCAAAAATATACAAGCAACTCCTGCAGCTCAGTTCCACGATGAACTATTGTACAGACTTTAAAACTGTTTTTTGAAGAGTAATAATGATATAAGAAAATACATATGAAATACTGTCAGTGATAAATCGGGATGCAAATATCAGAGAATGTCTGCTCTCAGTGATGTGAAAAATATCAGCATAGAAAAATGATGAATAAAATAGGCAGCAATGTCAACAGTACTGATCTCAGATGGCAGAATTTTTGGTCGTTGTTAGTTTCCTTCATGTACTTCCCTATATTTTGCCACAGTGAGCATGTGACTTCCACAAAAAGAGAAAAAATCCTATTCTTTGAAACAGAAAAAAAAATCACCAAGCTGATAGGACATCATTATTCCACAAGGTATTTGAAAAAGAATTTCAATGCTATTCACCGCACTCATAGATAAAATTGTGACTCAGTTATTATGAATATATGTGGTTGTTGATCACGGAATGACCATCCATCCCCAATCCAGATTTAGGTCTGCAGAGGCAGGAATAGGCTTTGTCCTGTTCAACACTTTTACCCTAGTCTCAGGTCAACATCTGCACTGTCCAACGTGCTATCCACTAACCATGTGTGAACAATTGGTTCTAAATTCATCCAATTAAATGCAATTTAGGGGAATTCCCTAGTGGTCCAGGGGTTAAAACTCTGTGCTTCTGCTGCAGGGAGCCCGGGTTGGATCCCTGGTCAAGGAACTAAGATCCCACATGCCACATCGCCAAAAACAAGCAAACAGAACCCCCGCCCCCAAAATCTCAGTAACTAAAATTAAATGCACTTTAAAATTCAGTCCCTCAGTTGCACTAGCCTCATTTTAAGTGTTCAATAGGCACACATGGCTAGTGACCACTGTATTGTACAGCTTAGATATACAGCATGTCCATCATTCTAGAACATTCTGTTGGAAAGTGTTGATGTTGGGGTAATGATGATCAGCTTCACAGAGCACACCAGGCTGAAGGAAAGTCAGCCTCTCAGGTGATAACCAAAGGCTGGCACAGTGAGCTAGGTCTAATCAGATGAACCTGAACAGTTCTAGGCATGACATCCACCACTGGACCATCACGGAAGTCCCTGGGGGTGGGGGGTGGGGTATTAATTTTTGTTGAAGACAAACTCCATATGTACCTGTGAGATAATGCAACTAAACCAAAATATGAACTCTTGAGTTGAACTAATCAAGTTCAGGACAAGAAAGTGATAGTTCCAAGCTATGTTGGTCAAACTACACTGAGAATTCAAGTGTTTTTCCATCAGTGGTGTTTTCAGAACTAGAATTGGCCAGAATGAAACTGATTAAATACAAAAAGGAGCTTGCATCACTTGAGACTGCTGTTGGTTATAAGTGGATGGAAACTGGAAACCAGCACAGCATATGAGGGGGGAAAAAAGACTGTTAGGAACAGTCCAGCTACTGGGTTTTAGTGGCTTTGTGCTTGGTTTGGTAAACAATGAGGTAATTAGCCATACAGGTAATAGAAGTGGTGAGACTGGTGAGAAATTGCATTAACATGGTGCCGGTGTGGGGAGAGAAAGAGAGAACCAAGACTAATACCCTAGAGCAAAAGCCAGAGGTAATCAAGGATGTTTAAGGGTTAATAGCAATCCAACCAGAGCTATGAAAACAGCTTTGTCATCAAACCACTCGCAGAGAGATTAATTATGTTACTGTACATCTAAAACTTTCTGTCCTAACCTCGTCTGATTTTTTTTTTTTTTTTTTAAGCCACACACGGTATTGGGATCTTAGTTCCTCAGCCAGGGATTGAACTCATGCCCCTTAACATTAGAAATATGGAGTCTTATCCACTGGACTCCCAGGGAAGTCCCTATACTTGCTTCTTTTTTGTTCCTAACCTTGTCTTAAAATAGTTCTTACATTAGATAAGAACGTCCCTAAACAAAGTTGTTTTTTGATAATGTGTGACTTCCCCAAAATGCAACTACTGTATTTTATACAGTGGAGCAGACACAATTGTCTTCAACTTTGAGTATTTTGGTCCAAAAGAGATGCTGGATTACTTAAGCTGAAACTGCTGTGTGGACACATGTAGAAAGGGAAGTGATGGGAACTGAATCTTAGTTTGATACAAGGAAGGAACTTCCAGCAGTCAACGGTGAGGCAGCAGCTGCAGGAAGCGGTATGGGGTGGGGGGGGGGGGGGAGGGCCAGGTAAAGGGTCAACCTGAGTTTGTGCCTGGTACTTTCTAGCCATGTGACCTCAGGCCAAGTTACTTAACTCTTCTAAGCCTCAGTTTCTTCACCTGTAAAAGGAGATAACAACTCTTAGTGTTATTATAAGAATTAAATAAACTAGTACACGCCTAGTGCTTACTGTAGCGCCTGGCACATGCCAAACCCTCCTTCAGTGTTACCTATTGCTTATGATTTGTGTAAGCTCCTTGTCTCTGAATGTTCCAGCAAACCTCCTGGATCACTGGTTGGGAGAATCATAGGATGGATTTCTGCACTGCATTGGTAGATGGTTAGGATGTGTTGTACCGATACTACCAACCTAGAACTTAAGAGGTGGTGTAGGAAAAGGGTTCTGTGGTCAGATCAGTTGACAAGTGCTGGAATAATCAAAATTCAACAGCTTTCTTTCCTCTGTGACTTCTCTGAGCCCTTAATATCACTCGTTTCCTCAGTCGCTTCAGTCATGTCTGACTCTTATCAACCCATTGGGCTGTAGCCCTCCAGGCTCTTCTGTCCATGGGATTTTCCAGGCAAGGATACTGGAGTGGGTTGCCATTTCCTCCTCCAGGGGATCTTGCCAACCCAGGGATCGCACCTAGGTCTCCCATGTCACAGGGTGATTCTTTACCACTGAGCCATTGCTGAGCCCTGTTACTACCCTGATGTTTAAATTCCTATCACATTTGGCCATAGAACCCTTTTCATAGAATATCTTGAGGGAAGGGAGTGTTTTGAACACATTTTAGGAAATATTGAGTTAGATGATTTCTGAGATTCTTTCTGACTCTGGCATCTGAGAAAGCTGTGAACTGCAAATGCAGTGATGTTTACAGCTCCTGTTTATGGAGCACTAACTATGAGCCATGCACTGATTTGAGCATTTTAGATACGTCACATGATTTAACATTTCATCAGCCTCTTTTTACAGCTGAGAAGATTGAGACTCAGAGAGGTTAAGCAGTTTGCCCAAGTTCACACAGCTAACACATGATGGAACCAGGAATACAACCTACTCTTTTTTTGCCTACTCTTCAAAACTCTGCTCTTAACTGCTAGACCATGCTTTAGCAGAAGCTGCTGATTTTTCATGTATCAGTATAAATATAATGATGTATATTTAGGGGAAGAAAACAACGTGGGGTTGACATTATAAGAAAAGGGAGAAAAGACAGTCCAGGAGCCAGGAGACTTGGGAGGTGAAGCCTTATCTTACAAATTTAGATCCCATGCCCTTTCTACTGACCAGCATTCAAGCCAACTATTCATGCCAGTTTGCTTTAAGGTTATCGGTGAGGTCATTGGAACCACTAACTATCGGGGAGTGAGAGGACTGCCTGTGTTAAATGACCAGGAGATGTTTTTTCCTTTGGTAGAGTTTCCACGGCTGAGAAATGAGGCCCTTCATAACATATGCCTTTTCTATCTTCATCCAAGATGAGATCAAAGGGCAGAGGAATTTCTTGGCTTCCTCTCTTGCCGTGCTTACCCCATTACTATGGTAACTACACGCTACTTAACAGTAAGAAGACCAGATGCCCCTTCCTCATGGGCTATGCTGATGAGAAGAAGCACATCCAGATTAAAGCTGAGAACCTGAAAAGTGGGCTTCTTAACTCAGCTTGACATCAAGGTCATGTTCATTCCCAAGCATGTCAACCCCTGAAGTGTGGTCAGCCTCTGGCCTGGGCCTGTAACTGAATCAAGTCTAGTCCTCTCCTGGCTCCTCAGCTCACTGGGAGGGAGCATTTTCTGCAGGCAAGGACTTGGGTTTATCACCTTCGCTTCTCCAGATCCGACAGGAACTCAGGGCTGCAGGCTGAAGCCTGCACATCAGGGCTTGAGGGCCTCCCTGTGGCTCCAGGTGGAGTCTGCTGCCCTCGTGTGGCCATCCTGGCTCAGCACTAACTGAAGGAAAATTAAAGGCAAACGAGCCCTTGAGAAGCCGGGGAAAGACAGTTCAACTGAGTGACCTGGTCAAAGTAGCAGACTTAGGGGTCCAGTGGTGCTCCAACTTTTTGGTCCCCGTTCTCTTTACACTCATAAAAATTATTGAAGACCCCATATGGATTGATTCTCCATTTAGAAATTATTTTAGAAAAACTGAGAAACTATTTAAAATATTGACATAGCAATTCTTTAAACATTTCATGTTAACATACATATTAAGGTAAAAAACTATTTTGCAAGGGAAAAAGAAACTTTAATAAAAGAGCAGCACTTATTGCATTTTTGCAATTCTCTTTGACAGAATACAATATTTCAATAGAAGACAGCGAGACCCTCATTTCTTTTGCATTCAATTGCTTCTAGAAAATTCCTGTGTACATTCATGAGAGAAGCATGAAAAAAGGCAGAGTATCTTTGTATTATTTTGAAATAGTTTTGACTTTGTTGTCCCCCCGGGACCACATTCTGAGAACTAATCCTGACTCAAGAGTCCTCCTCTCCCAGCTCAAGAGCCCATGTTTGGGAAGTTGGGAAGGGAAGCACCCTAGGTGGCCTCTACTCCAAGAGGAAACATCCACAGAAACATGTAGTAAGGTCTTCACATTTTTTTTTTCTTTGATGTTTAACAGAGCTGAACTTTTGTAAGACAGAGAAGATGGGAAGAATATTGACTGAATCACTGTTTCCCTCTTTCCCTTTCAGAGATAAGATTTTTAAGAGACAACTTCACTTGCTTTATTTTTCATGCATTCTTTTTTTTTTTTTAATCTGGCTACACTGGGTCTTAGTTGTGGCATGTGGGATCCAGTTCCCCGACCAGAGATATAAACTGGACCCCTGCATTGGGAACAAATAGTCTTAGCCACTGGACCACCAGGAAAGTCCCTTCATGCACTTTGGTTTTTTTTTTTTTGGTTTGTTTGTTTGTTTTTAAGGAAGTTCTGTTTTTTTAATAGAAAATTTAGAAATGGTGGTATGATACATATAACATAAAATTACCATTTTGAACATTTTAAAGCATGTAATTTAGTGGCATTTAGTACACTCACAATGTTACACAAACATCACCACGGTCTGGCCCTGGAACGTTTTCATCACCCCAAAAGGAACCCATGCCCATGAGCAGTCGTTTCCCACTGCCCCCTCCCCCTGGTCCCTGGCAGCCACCAATCTCCATCCTGTCTATGTGGTTTGCCTTTTCTGGAGAGTTCATGTTGGGAGAGTTTATATAAATGGTATCATATAATATGTGGCTTTTGGTATCTGGCTTCTTTTACTTATCCTAGTGTTTTCAAGTTTCATCTATGCTGTAGCAGGAATCAATGCTTCATTCCTCTTTATGGCTGAATATTCCCTTGTAAGGATATACCCATTTTACTTATCCAAGTTTTGGCTATTGTGACTAGTGATGTATCAACATTTCGTACAAGTATTTGAACACTTGTCCTCAATTCTTTTGAGTAGAAATGTTCGGTCATATGACAATCTTATGTTTAACTTATTAAGGAACCGCCAAACTGTTTAGGGTGCCACATTTTACTATGTAAATGTTTCTTCAGAGAATCATTAAAATAACATATTCAAGAGGCTTCCTACATCAGTGGAAATGAGGTGGGCAACTCAGGTCTCACTGTAACATTAATAATTACTGTTGTTAGTTTAGAATCATGCTTCTGGTTATAAAGTACACTATGATTTTTCACATGCTTTGATGATCATTATTTATTTGGGCTCGACAACACTGCAAAATGGGAAGCAAAGCTAGTCACGTACTCATGCCATGCACGTGTGAGCTCAGTCGCTCAGTCATGTCTGACTCTTCTTGTGACCCCATGGACTGTAGTCCACCAGGCCCCTCTGTCCGTGGAATTCTCCAGGGAAAAATACTAGAGCAGGTTGCCATTTCCTTCCCTATGGGATCTTCCTGGCCCAGGTCTCAGGCCCAGGTCTCAAACCCATGTCTCTTGCTTCTCCTGCACTGGCAGGTGGGTTCTTCACCTCTAGCGCCACTTGGGATGCCCCACTTATGCCATAGCTTCTTAAAAAACTTAAAGTACAATTTGGATCACCTTTGCTACTCTTCAGATCACTAATTTGGGGATCACTAATGTTTTAAACCTTCCTCTTATAAATGTGCAAAACTGATATCCAGAGAGGTAAATTGGGCAGCTGGCCATGGCTATAGGTAGCTGATTATAAACTGACTTTCTAGGCACCAAACACCTTTTATTGTAACACAGTCTTGTTAGGAAGCTGTGACTACAGAGGAATTTCATGTATATTTCCTTTAGGGAGATACAATTTTTTTAGAGTAATGAGAAGGTAGAGGGAGACACAGGTTATACTCAAGCAGGTCTTGTTGCAATTTGGCTGCCCTAGCAGCTGACTTCAGAGAAGGCAATGGCACCCCACTCCAGTACTCTTGCCTGGAAAATCCCATGGATGGAGGAGCCTGGTAGGCTGCAGTCCATGGGGTCACTAAGAGTTGGGCACAAACGTCATTTTTCACTTTTCACTTTCCTGCATTGGAGAAGGAAATGGCAACCCACTCCAGTGTTCTTGCCAGGAGAATCCCAGGGACAGAGGAGCCTAGTGGGCTGCTGTCTATGGGGTCGCACAGAGTCGGACACGACTGAAGTGACTTAGCAGCAGCAGCAGCAGCAGCAGCTGACTTGAGCCAAGGATTGAGAACAGGCAGCTCCTGTGCACCGTGGAGGGGATTCCTCTATGGAGGGTGGGGATATGGGGAAGATGGGATTGAGGGCAGGGCCAAGGGAGGCAGCAGGTCAAGGCTTCTCAGGCCCCTCACATGGAGGCCCATACAGGAGGCAAGGAGTGTCGACTGAACAGCTCCCCAGCCCACCCCAACTCACACTCCCAGATCCTTCTAGTTCTTCATCGCTAAATATGAACCGTCAAGCAAGAATCATCGGCCACTTTAGAACAGGTATAAAAAAGAAAAGGATGGGCAGATGAAGAAAAAGATGACCCTAGAGAAAACCTGAGAGGATTCAGAGTAGAACACTTTTTAAAACAATTAGTTTTTCCAGAGAGATCTGAGATGATATTATCTTTATCAAAACATTAGTAGATCAGCTGTGAGAAAGGAACAAGCAGAGGTGAACACTTTGGGGAAATGTTTAAAAATGTGCCATTCATCACACACACACACACACACACACACACACACACACACACACATACTTCTGTTGACTGTGTTTGGTGACAGATGTTAACTAGGCTCACTGCGGTGATCATTTCATAATATATACTCTTAACAAAGAGACAACAGGCCCCAGATAGAGTCACTTGTGCTATATCCACTTTGCCAAACCAAGACTTAATATCTAATTACAGTGTGTCCAGAATTGTAATCTTAACCTGCCCATCAGGAATTTCCTGGTCGGTACTAGTGAGGTCATCTGCCAGCTAGACCCCTGCCATCCCCCAAAGGCAGGTGATCTTCCCTGAAAGAATCTACTCTTTTTTAACTTCCTTGTCCTGACTCGTTCTGCCAATAAAAGTCTTCCATTTTGTACAGCAATTCAGAGCTCCTTTCTATCTGCAAGATAGGATGCTGCCTGATTTATAAATCATTGAATAAAGCCAATTAGATCTTTACATTTACTTTAGCTGAATTTGTTTGAATACAAATAGAGAACAACCGAGAACAGACATAGTGGGACGGGGTAGGGGGGCTGGGGGGAAGGAGAGTGTGGGATGTATGGAGAGTCACATGGAAACTTACATTACTATATGTAAAATAGATAGCCAATGGGAGTTTGCTGTATGACTCAGGGAACTCAAACCGGGGCTCTGTAACAACCTAGAGGGGTGGGATGGGGAGGGAGATGAGAGGGAGGCTCAAAAGGGAGGGGACATATGTATACCTATGGCTGATTCATGTTGATGTTTGACAGAAAACAACAGAATTCTGTAAAGCAATTAACCTTCAATTAAAAAATAAATTTTAAAAAAGATAAAAAATTAAAAAAATACTAATATCAAATCATTATGTTGTACATCTGTTGAAACTAATATATGTCAATTAATCTAAATTTTTAAAAATGTGATTGCCAAAAAATCAAGTGTTGGAAGGCTGAGAGATAAATTAGAATATGGATGGGTAGAGAGACAAAGAGAAAGCACAAGAAAATAGTTTAGAAAAAATAACAAACACTGGACTGGAAGAAACATAAGCTGGAATCCAGATTGCCGGGAGAAATATCAATAACCTCAGATATGCAGATGACACCACCCTTATGGCAGAAAGTGAAGAGGAACTAAAAAGCCTCTTGATGAAAGTGAAAGAGGAGAGTGAAAAAGTTGACTTAAAGCTCAACATTCAGAAAACAAAGACCATGGCATCCAGTTCCATCACTTCATGGGAAATAGATGGGAAACAGTGGAAACAGTGTCAGACTTTATTTTTGGGGGCTCCAAAATCACTGCAGATGGTGACTGCAGCCATGAAATTAAAACACACTTACTCCTTGGAAGAAAAGTTATGACCAACCTAGATAGTATATTCAAAAGCAGAGACATTACTTTGCCAACTAAGGTCCATCTAGTCAAGGTTATGGTTTTTCCAGTAGTCATGTATGGATGTGAGAGCTGGACTGTGAAGAAAGCTGAGTGCCAAAGAATTGATGCTTTTGAACTGTGGTGTTGGAGAAGACTCTTGAGAGTCCCTTGGACTGCAAGGAGAACCAACCAGTCCATTCTGAAGGAGATCAGCTCTGGGATTTCTTTGGAAGGAATGATGCTAAAGCTGAAACTCCAGTACTTTGGCCACCTCATGTGAAGAGCTGACTCATTGGAAAAAACTTTGATGCTGGGAGGGACTGGGGGCAGGAGGAGAAGGGGACGACCGAGGATGAGATGGCTGGATGGCATCACGGACTCGATGGACGTGAGTCTGAGCGAACTCCGGGAGTTGGTGATGGACAAGGAGGCCTGGCATGCTGTGATTCATGGGGTCACAAAGAGTCGGACACGACTGAGCGACTGAACTGAACTGAACAGAAGTCTCAAAAAAGCAAAACTAAAAAAATTCTAAAAATCCTAAGAGACCATCTACCTTAATCCCTGGCTGTCATCTGTCATCTCCCATTTCCACCTTCTTTGAAGACACCCACCCTATGGTCCACACTCCCTCATGACCTTGTTCTCTCATACTATATTGCTAATTTCAAGATCTATGTTGATGAACCAGAAGATATACCATAGCCACATACTTCCTTATCCTCTTTAGATGGATATACAGTAATTTGAAATAAAGATATTTCCCAGTCTCCCTTGTAGCAAGGTCACAGAATATAAGCAGAAGTGCTGTGGGCAACTTTAAGAGGAGAAAGTGCATCCTTTTCTTATCCTCCTTTTATGCCAGATGGAGTGTTGACTTGATGACTAGAGCCTGGCAGCCAATTTGGACCATGAGGTGAAAGCTACCTACTGAGGACACTGAACAAGAAGATAGAAGCCTGACCCCTGATACCTATAATGGTATAGGTCCAGCTATCATGACCTCCATGAGCTGCTTGTTTGTGAGAGAACAATAGCCATCTTGTTTAAATCGCTGCTATTTTCGTTATATACAGTTTAACCTAATCCTATTCTCAGGAGGTTTCAAAGATGGCCCCCAGGTCACACAGTAAGTAACTGGCAGAGCCAAAATTTGAATGCTGATCATTTTATTCCAGAGCCCATAAGGAAACTCAGGAAAGCGGGATTTACCCCATCTCGAGGCCTTACAGAGGAGACACAGCACAAGGGACTGCACTAATGAGCTCTGGCGAGGGGGGGCCAACAAGAAGCCAAGTGAGCATGTGATGGAGAAAGCAGAAGGAGCAAGAAGCGCAGAGAGCAGAGAGCGCAGACAAGCCTCACCACACACCTGGCAGCCTCATTCCCACGGTGCTGGACGGCACAGAGGGAAAGCCGGCGCTTGGGTTGAACCGCGACTGGCTGGCTCGGTAAGGTTGGGGCAGAGGTGTTTGCATACCACTTCTCTGTTCTTCGCAGCATGTCTGGGGTATCTTTTTCATCTCCTCCACTTAATTGCTGGGTTCCCCCGTCTCCCAGCTACTCAGGGACCAAGCTTCCCCACAGAGTCTCCTCAAGCATCTCTGTTTTCTCTCCAAGGGTTCTCGCCCTTTTGCCTTCTCACACTTGTTTCTTCCCAGTCTTCACTAGGCTTCCCTATGGACTCAGCTGGTAAAGAATCTGTCTGCAATGCAGGAGACCCAGGTTTGATCCCAGGGTCGGGAAGATCCCCAAAGGAAATGGCAACTCACTCCAGTATTCTTGCCTGGAGAATTCCATGGACAGAGGAGCTAGGCAGGCTACAGTCGGACATGACTGTGCAACTACCTTTCACTTTTCACATTAATCTTAACATCTAACCAGGGCACCGCTCACCTCTCCTCCCCTCACTGTTCACTTTCACCTTCTGCTGCTGCTGCTGCTAAGTCACTTCAGTCATGTCCGACTCTGTGTGACCCCATAGACCGCAGCCTACCAGGCTCCACCGTCCATGGGATTTTCCAGGCAAGAGTATCCACCTTCTGCTTTAGCCTCTAAATGTGGCTCCTCTCCCAACATCCAGGTCAGGGCTTTGACAAAGGCCTTCTAAGCCTAACAAGTCAAAGCAGTTGTCATACCTCCTCTTCAGAAGCCCTACCCTGAAACTACTCTATCAAAGATAAACATCGCCCTACTTGCCAAACTGAATGAGTTTTTCCCCAGTTTCTCTTCCCTTTTAATCTCCAGGGAGCTTTTACTCTCACACACCAGCCCTCTTAAAATTCTCCCTACTTTCGGCTTTCACAGCAGTCCCTGAGTCCCAAGCCAGGGACAAGCCAGATTGAACTGCCACTCCCAGGCCGAGTGAGTCTGCCCTTTCGGCTTCCACGTCTATCTCCCAGCCCAGGCGGGAAAGAAAGCTATGTCACAACACCAAAATACAATTCTTTCATCTCCTCGTGATATGTAGCCAGCTTTGCGGCTCTCGCGGCGCTTCTGGGACAGCAGACAGCGCTTCCAGATTGAGCAGCAGTCTCAGCACCTGTGTTCTCTCAGGAGTCTGACAGCCATGCTTCCCACTCCCAGTGACTTGCTCTGTGAAGCCTCCAGGGGCTCAAGTCCTGGTAGGAGGGTGAGATTCTCTTTGCAGCCTGTGAATGATGTAGAGGAAAAAAAAAAAAAGGGACTCTCTGGTGATCCACTGGTTGAGACTTTGCCTCCCAGTGCAGGACGTGTGGGCTCCATCCCTGGTCTGGGAGCTAAGACCCTAACAGTCCTCAAGGCCAAAACAAAATACAGAAAGCAGCACTGTAACAAATTCAATAGAAACTTTCAAAATGATCCATCTGGGAAAAAAAAGAAAGAAAAAGGAAAAACCAATCTGCACCCCCACCTCGCCCCATGGAGTGCCCAGAGATATGACCACAGAAGGAAGGGAGAACGGGTTCCTGGGCTCCCCCGGCCCCCTCCCCACCCCCTGCAGCCACGGCTGAGAACCAGCACTGCGCATTCCTCCGGTGTTTTGGCAACAGCCTTGCAGTGTTTCTGAAGACAGCCGGCCCGGCACCTGCCCAGCTGCCAGCCAGCATGCCTCTGCTTAGGAAACCTAGTTCAAGAAGACGATGCAGAAAGGGGGGCATTTAAGCCTCTCTCCTTCACAACCGGGCAGATCTCTTCCCTTCCATGGCCAGGGCACACACGTTCTCCCAGGAGAGACAGGGAGAGGGCCCACACTTGACAAAGAGACCGAACCCCAGCACTGTGACAGGATTCAGCTATTTATTGATGGTAATATTAAGACACTTCCCAGCAACGACTGCTGTGACAAGGACTCTAAAGGTAATCAAATAATGATGACATCATAGACAAAGCATCAGAACATTCCTTGCAGAGAAAATTGGCTTTTCCTCTCCAGAGTGACCAGGCTCTTCGTGCCATCCTGGGCATGGCCTCCTGGTCCCAGACATCCTTGCCTCGTCCTCCGTCTGGGCCCTTCTCCGAGGACGCCAGGCTGGGGGGTAAGAGTAGGGGGCCTTCCCCGCGCCCCCCATGTCTCGGAACCACCCTCAGCTCCTCTGGCCCGACTTTCCGGGTTTCCTGTCGGTGAAGCGAGTGCTCACGACGGGCTGAACCAGGCCTAGTGACAAAACCACTAGCACCACAAAGCTGGCCCTTCCTCTTCACGAAGTTAACACAAGCCTTTTTCATTCTCACTTTCTTTTAAAGGAAAGAAAAGTCTTAAAAATATATGGCACTAGAGTGTAAAATCAGACAGCTGCCTCCGGTCACCGCTTCCTACAGCTTCCAGCCCATGGTGCCCACGTCCCCTCAGATGTAGAGCTGATGGGAGGCCAGGGTGTCCATGAAAGGCCGCACCAGGTTGTCCGTGGAGAAGTAGAAGATGAGCCCGAATGTGATGGAGATGGGGAGGGCGGGCAGTGCCTTCTTGAACACGGCGAGCAGCAGGAGGGTCAGACACAAACCCTGCAGGACACAGAGGCGGGGGGAGCGGGAGGAGGTGACCACCGGTGTGGACGGGGGGAGGGGAGCACTTAGTGACGGCCCAGGGCGTGGGCTCAGGAGCCCTGACACCCCAGCATCTCGCCTGGTCCTCTCGGCAGCTCTGCGAGGTGCGTGGGGGCAGAGGCTCTCAGCCAGGACCAACGCCTTGCCCACAAGTGGATGAACCAGCAAGCAGGCCTTCTGACCTGGGCCGCTGCTACCAGACCACCTCCCCTGGCCGTGCAACGTGTGACGTGTGACCTGACGGCATGAAGCCCTCCCCCAGGGGACATGTATTTACACAAGAACTGGACGGGTCTGACTGAAAGGCACCAGTGTTCTCCGCGGACACCAAGGGAACCAAGATGCCAAGTGACCACCTCCCCTGCCCCCCGCCGCAAGCAGGCGCGGTGGTTGCCTATCCTGTCCCTGCCCCAGCCGATGCAGGCAGTGGGCCAAGGTGGGGACAGGGACCTAGAGTGCCTGTCCTCTCCCCGGGGAGAGCAGGGCTTCAGGGATAGTCTGAAGTGGAGGAGCCTGGGTGTCTCCAACCCGGTCCTTGACACACACTGTGGGCAAACAGAAATGTCCAAAGAACTGGAGCCTTGGTCCTAACATGCCACGTGATGCCCAAGGTTCACCAGGCAAAGCACTGAGGCCGTTCAGGGCCTCCACCTCCACCAGTCATCCCAGGACGTGTCCCCAGTACGTGTACCTGATCATGATAAGTGACCATGTGTGCTAGGTCTCTGCAATCGTGTCAGACTCTTTGTGACCCTATGGACTGTAGTCCGCTGAGCTCCTCTGTCCATGGGATTTCCCAGGGGAGAATACTGGAGTGGATTGCCATTTCCTCCTCCAGGGGATCTTCCTGACCCAGGGATTGAACCTGCGTCTCTTGTGTCTCCTGCATTGGCAGGTGGGTTCTTTTATCACTAGCGCCACCTGGGAAGCCCCTAAGTGAAGACAGGGGCCTTCAAATTTCACCGCTGGGGTTCAAAGTGAGGGGCCCCCTCTCAAGCCCCAAGAGATCCCAGGGGGACTCAAAACTGCATGATGTCTGGGTGCTTGTGGAGGGAAAATACACAGCCCCGGAGTCAGAGACCCGAGTTGAAATCACAGCTCAGGCCTCGCAGCTTTGTGCCCATGGCCAGGCCCTCACCCTGCTCCATCTTCAAAATATCTCAGGTCACCATCCCTACCTCACAGGTGCGGTGAGACAAACACACAGAGTTAGCCAAGACCTTGGCACCCAGCACGCACACTCGGTAACACCAGAGCTCCTGGTCACCCTCCCTGCACTGTGCCTGCACCTACTGACAACCAGATCCTCCTGTGAACCTTGGTCTCATCCTGAGGATCTTTCTGTCAACCCTGCCCAGCCCTTCCGAGGGACAGCAGCATCTGAAAACTCCCTGGGCCCCCCCAGGAAGACCCCCACTTGTCCAGGGGCGGGTGGGGAGCACCCCGGGCCCACTCACAATGAGGATGGCCACAAAACAGGCCAGTGTGGTATTCCAGTCCCCGCTGCCCGTGGCGGCCGCCTTGCCCACCAGCACGCTGTAGAAGATGAAGTCTCCAAGGCCCAGCTTCACGCCCCCTGTGTGGTGGAGAGACAGGGAACCCGTAGGTCTCAGAAGCCCCCGGAGGAAGCAGCCAAGGCTGACCCCAGCCAACAGCCCAGGCACTTGGCCCAGCCCAGGGGACCCAGGGCCCAGAGGCTGGGGACCTCAGAAGGCTGATGGGTGGTGTCACTGCCTAGCCCACCTCACCTGGACTCTGGGACAAGGATTAGCTGTCTCAGAAAAATAGCAGCCAGTGGGGAAAAGGGGGAAACCTGTGGTCTGGCTGACTTGCATTCTGAGCTGTGCAAAGCCAGCATTTCTGATAATTCATGCAAAACTGGTGCTTGGTTCTTGGTTTGAGTAAAGACAAGAGTGAATAAAATCCATTGTCCAGAGCTGGTGGGAAGTTACCCAACTGAGCACTGAGTATGAATTATAAATGCTTTTTAGGAAATTTAATTTCATTGCTTTTAAGAACACATATGATACCTGAGGTCCTCTGGAGACTAATGTCTCTTTAAAAGAGGTAAATGTATATTGTCAATCAACTCTGTTGTTGTGGTGTAGTCGCTAAGTCGTGTCCGACCCTTTCAGCCCCATGGACATTTCCCAGGCAACAGTACTGGAGTGGGTTGCTATTTCCTTCTCCAGGGGATCTTCCTGACCCAGGGATCAAACCCACTCTCCCACACTGTCGGCAGATTCTTTACCACTGAGCCACCAGTGAAGATAAACGTAACTTGTAACTAGCGCATCCATTACTGAAAAGGAAATGAGCTTCTAGAATGTTTTGTTTCCTTCAGTACAATTGCCCTGTACACCTTCTTATAGGATAATTTCATTCATCATGGACAATAGAAATGCTTATGAAACAGACAGGAATTGAGTGGGTCTGCATCAAGGAGACATGCTCTGCCCCGTCTGATCCCACTCCTCTCTCCTCTCTGGGCTCCAAGCAAGAAGCAGCTCACCTTAGTCTGTCCCTTCCTTCACCCCCCCACCACTCCCAACTTCCTCATTTTGGCAAGCATGTAAGCTCTGCCCTCTTACAGAGAGGACTGCTTTTGTGGGTCTCTTGATGCCACCCCCACTCCTGCCTCCCTATTCTGCCTGCTCTCTTCTCTCTCCGTTTTCAATCAGTTCTTTCTCAAAGGAACTGAGCTCACCTCGCATGCACTTCAGAGACCTGAGGCAGCAAGTCCCACATCCCCCAATCAATGCGCTCAGGCAAGGCCACCACCCAGCCCCATGGACACCCCCTATGCTGTCTATCTCAGCACCCTGCCCTGTCTACTCCCCAGGATCTTCCACAAGCGACCTTCCCTTCATCCCCTTAACATCACCCACGCGGGCCATCTGGTCTCCACTCTGACCCTGCACCCTTCCTGGGTACCTTCTGGGGACCCACGGTTTTGACAGCAAGTATATCCTGGTGACTCCTCGGGCCTGGAACCCTGACCTTCCTGAGCACTACTCCCCCTCGTGTGTCTCTGGCTTCTCCACCTGAGGTCCTCCAAAGTCTCCCACCTGCCGGCCCCCCCTCTCATCCCTCTCCATGCCTCCCTGCCCATCCCTTGTCCAGCCGGGTCCCCCCGGTGCATCCCATGCCGGTGGTGGTGCCCGAGTCAGCCCTTCTGGCTCTTCCCTCACCCAATCCTCCAGCAGTCTGTGTTCCCGCAGCCTCCCGGGATCTGCCTGGGATGCAGCTCTGCTCACTTTAATTCCCCGCAACAAACCCCTAATGGTTCCCCGTAGCCTCCAGGATGAAGCCTGAGCTCCCACGAGTACCGCTCACCCTTGAAGGTCCAGCCCCCAGCTTCTCTGGCCACCAAACATCCCAGAGCTCCCAGATGGCTTCCTCCCCTCTCATCTGAGCCTTTGCCAGCACTGTTGTGGAACAGAATCTAACCAGCCTTTGTCCTTCATTCTGGGAGGGAGACCAAATCCTTGGAATTTCCCCAGTGATGGGAGTGTCTTTATTGTCCAGCAGCCCCTTGGATCATTTATGCAAGCGAGAGGATGGCGCTGCTGCTGCTAAGTCGCTTCAGTTGTGTCCGACTCTGTGCGACCCCACAGACGGCAGCCCACCAGGCTCCTCTGTCCCTGAGATTCTCCAGGCAAGAACACTGGAGTGGGTTGCCATTTCCACTGGTCACCAGAAAGACCAACCATGTGATAAGGAGGTTGGGACTCCAGGCTAGGCTGAGTCTGGCGAGAGGAGGCAGCCTGGAGATGAAGTCCAGTGTCATGAGGAAGGACTCAATCCATTATGCCTGTGTACTGAGACCCCAGTAAAAACTCTGGACACTGAAACTCAATACACACATCCATGTGCAGGGGTAGGGGTGACTCCCGGGTCCCAGGGGCAGAGAGCACCTTCCCAGACCTCACCCTATGTGACGTGTTCTTCATTCGGCCGGCTGGTCCTCATTTGTATCTTTTATAATATCAATAAAACTGTAACGGTATATATAGAAATTTTCTGAGTTCTGAGAGTCATTCTAGTAAATTTTCCAACCTGATGGAGTTGTGAGAATCCCCAGATTTGTAGCCAGTCGGTCAGAAGTGTGGGTGGCCTGGAGACCCCCAGAGCTTGTGGCTGGCATGTGAAAGGTGGGTGGTCGTGTGGGATGGTGCCCACGTGGGACCCATGCTGATTCGGGCAGAGGCTCAGCGCCAGGCCTGCCTCCGGCCCACTGCCTGTGTACTGGGTGACTGCTGACTTGTCCTTCCAGGCCAGCCTCCAGCCTATTGCCTTCCCCACATCCGTCCTGAGTACTTTTTACCCAGCCTCCCCTGACTCGGGCTGCTCCGTGGGGAACTTCTCAAGGGCAGCAGCTGTGTTAATGCAGCAGCATCTCCCTGGCCCCATGGGCCTCCCGGCACACGCTCGTGGTCCATATGCGTGTGCTGGCCGGCTATTTTAATCCGCTTGGAAACAACCATGTGTCAGAAGGTCTTTGGGCGTGTCTTCAAGATGGTCCTCCACACCTGCTCCTTCTGCTCCCAGCCACTCGGGGCTCTGCCTGGGGGAAGCCTGCATCCCAACTCTGCCCGTCTTACGCTCCACAGCCCCAGTGTGGGGCAGTGCGGGTCTGCGCAGCTCAGCTCACTCCCAGAACACAGGGCCCACGCCTGCGACCCCATGGCTGCACTGGGACGGCCTCAGGCTACTCGAGCACACACTCTACCAGCCACAGCCCTGGCCCTGCCCGTCGTCTCCCTCCTCCTGCACAGCTCAAACCCCTCCCCGTCCCACAGCTCCCACCGCTCACAAGACACAGACGAGAGCCCCCATCTTGATCCAGAAGGCCCCTGGAGCCCCTGTCTGTCTCCCGGCCCCATCTCTGCACTTGGGTCTCAGCATCCCGCTTCCGCTTCCTCTGAGTCAGCCCCAGGGTCACTGCTCCCAAGGCGCCCTCGGCTGGAAACCGAACCCCCCTGCACTGTGTGTCCCCCTCTGCGTCCTCAGCCGCTGGAGCTCAGCTCAGAAGTTACTTCCTCAAGAGACTTCCTCTGACCCCCGCAAGCAGGTCAACGGCCTTGTCAGTGGCCCTACCACCCTATGTTCTTCTGTGCGGTCCTCCCAGCTCCCAAGAGTGGTGAGTGCCCAGGTCCACATAGCAGCACCCGTACAATCACCCCCCAGTGCAGAGTGGGCATGCAGCCAGCGTCTGCCACACATGAGATAGCCTGGGCATTAAGCCCCCGTGGCCTGCCCATAGGACTGCGCCTTGGCAGGCTTCTCTCTGACTTTGTGAAGCATCTCTGATGTCAAACGGGCTCCTCCCTGACCTCAGGGAGCCCTACCCCAGGCCCACGCAGACCGTCCATCTGGACGCCTTACTTTCCTCCTCTTCCTCCAGCTCCTCCCCCGGGTAGCCAGGCAGTGGGGGCTCAAAGACGTCAGGGTACGAGGGCTCCCCAAAACTGTCATAGGAGTCTTCTTCTGGGTGTCCGTTGTCAGGTGAGGAGGGAGAGAGACAAGAGATGGTCAGAGGGTTCTCTGAGCCCAGGGCTTCCCTGCCCCACTCTGCACCACGCCCAGCCCGACACAAAGAGGGTTCTCCAGACCACACAGCAAGGGAAGGGAAGGGAGAAAAGTGGGGCCAAGGCAGGAGTGAAGTTCCACCTGCACCCGATCCCTAGGGTGTGCGTGCCCAGAGACAGTCTTCCCTGCCCTTCCTGTCCTTGTGCCTCCCAGAGAGGCCAGGCAGGCTGGGCGGGGTGCGGTGAAAAGCACCCCCCATGATGACGGGCTGTCAGTCCCCTGATACTCACCCATTTCCGGGTCGTAGGGGAGCTGAAGGGCTCCCTGAGAGGAAGGGTCCAGCTTGGCCATGCCTACGGTCCACACCATGGCAGCTGGGGAAGGAGAAAAGGGTCCAGCCTCAGACACTACTAACTATGGCTGCCCCCGGGGCCTGGGAGGCAAGTGGGACAGTCTGTGTCCCCAGAAAGCCTGCATGGGACCCTCATCCCTGTGGGTATTTGCTTATGGCCTCTGTTATGGGGCCTCTGGGGGCCCAGACTCCGCTGCACATGCAACACCCAGCACAGTGCCCACCACAAAATGCCCACCGTCAGGGCATCCTTGCTGATGCTTTTATAAATAGACATCCCTGCACACTGGCCCTGAGTCCAGCAGCAACCCCAAGAGCCCTTCTTTAGAGACTGAACTTCAGTTGTTGAGAAAGCCCAGGGAAAAGCAGGCATCCTGCCACCCGCCTCCCCAGACCCCTTCCCTGAACAGTCCCTCCCCAAAGTCCCTTTCCAGGGGCCTGGAGGGCTGAGTGGGTGGCCTGGGTGAGATGCAACTGCGGGAAAGCCATACTCCTGGAAGCCCTCTTCCTGTTCTAAATGTCGAAGCTTCTTCCTGAGCCACAGCAGGACGCAGCCTGCCTTCATCTCGGGAAGGTGGACCCCTCCTGGGGTCACCAAGGCTACCTCCCCTCCTTTGATCAGGAAGAAGGCTAACTGTCTCCCTATCAACTCTGAAAGCCAAGGCCAATGCAAACCCTGGTTCCCACATCTGAAGGAAGCACGGGGGTCACTCACATGAGTATATGAGGGCAGGGAAAATGGGCTCATTTCTCTCCTGGGCGGTTTCCACCAGCATCCTCAGTGGCCCTTTGGGGCACAGCACAGCCACAAGATCTGAGAAAGCAAAGTCATCCCTGGCACGTTAAGAAAGACGTTTATTCCCAGCCAGCCCCCAGATAGGAGCCGGCGCTCTAACACCAGGCACGGGTGAGTGTATCCTGGAACCTCAGGGCAAGGCTCTCCAACCATGCCCCTCTGTTTCAGCAACCCCACCCTTGGGTTTCACCCTCAGTGCCTAGAGCACTGGCTGGAGCCCATGGTGGGGTCTGAGTGGGCTAACTGCAAACAGGGACTGCTGTTGTTGTGGCTCAGAGACCCAGAGGATGGGCTTGAAGTCCCATTTCTCGGAGCCCCAAATTCCTTATCCTAAGAATGTAAGAAGCAGTACTGGTGATGGTAATCTCACTAATACAGTCGGCTTTCCAGATCTCTGGGTTCTGTATCCATAGATTCAACCAGCCGTGGATCAAAAATTTCAGAAAATAATTCCAGCAAGTTCCCAAAACCAGAATTTGCTGCACACTGGCAATTATAAATGTCATTTACATTTTATTAACAGCTATTTATATATCGCTTATGTTGTACTATATACGTAATCTAGAGATAATTTACAATATTTGGGAGGGGACTTCCCTGGCCCAGTGGTAAAGACTTCCCCTTCCAATGCAGGGGGTGTGGGTTTGATCCCTGGTAGGGTAGCTAAGATCCCACATGCCTCACAGCCAAAAAAGGTCAAAACATAAAACAGAAACAACATTGTAACAAATTCAATAAAGACTAAAAATGGTCTACATCCAAAAAAAAAAATCTTATAGTATTTGGGAGGATGTACATAAGTCATATACAAATCCTATGTCATTTTATGTAAGAGATTTGAGCATCCTTGGATTTTGGCACCTCAGGGGATTCTGGAACCAGTCCCCCAAGGATACCGAGGCAAGATTATACTAATTAAAGAGCAGCTCGCATTTGGGCTACTCATTATTTACTGGTACTGTGCCCAGCCTCAGCGTTGTCCTGAGGAGTAAATGACCTGGAGTGCAAAGCGCATAAGGGCGTGAGTGCTCAGTAAACATTTGCTGTTATTAGTAATCATGTCAACAGTCATGATTCCATAGGACCCGGTTTGTTTTTTATGGAGGTGAACTTCTCAGAAGGGAGACCATCCAGGCCTCCCTAGGGGGTTGAAGGGAGGTGGGGGGGCCACGTCTCAGCACCCACCAAGCCTGTCCAGCAGTCAGGACTCAGCCCTGGATGTCACTCCACGGCCTCCCACCAGGCCTGTGGCCCACCTACCGTACACGGAGATGGCGCCCAGGATGACCCAGGCGGACCACTCCGGGAGGTACTTGATGAACACCAAGGCCATGAGCGCGCTGATCATGATGAGGTAGGCCTGCTGCAGCACCAGGGGGCCCTTCCAGTGGATGCACACCATGCCCACCGCCCCGAAGTTCCAGACGGTCAGGAACAGGGTGGGGTAGTCCATGGCCACATTGTAGGTCTTGAGCACTTCCCTGTGGGACCAAAGTGGAGCCCGGGGGCTGGGACACTCACCGGAGACGTCAGGCCCGGAGGCAGGCAGTCCAACACCCTCAATCATCAAGTCCCAGCCTGGGTTTTCCCAATCTTGGGCTCATTTATTAACATTGCTTTCCCCATTTCCATGAGCCCTACAGGTAACCCCTTGAAATACTTTCTGAAACAAGGTGGGGATTACACCGACATCTTGTCCTTGGGCTGGACGACCCTCTGCCCAAGGAAAAGATCTTTGGAAAAGTGTTTTCTCCTGTGCCTGCAGTCTTTTTGGGCCCCGGGGTTAGGCTGATGTCCTAAATCCAGGGCAAGAGAGACCACCTTCCCCCAAAACTAGGAGGGACCCCGTCCCAGCCCAAAGATTGGAATGTAAATTTTGAGGCCTTTCTGATCCTTGTCTCTGCTGGGGTTCACAGCCTTCTCTGTGATGACTCTGAGTCTTTGTTTTAAATCAGGAACCAGAAGGAGACGTGTGGCCCTCCACTCCAGTGTCAAGGAGGCCAGGCTCCTGGAGCAGCAACAAGGGGCAAGCATGGAGCCCGAGGGAAGCCCTTCCCTCCCGGGTCCTTCAGACCCATCCATGCCACCGGGAAGGGGTCTCGGGGGACCTGCTGGCCCTGGCAGCCACTCACCCAAGGTCCTGCTGCCCTCCAGCAGCCACTCACCCGAGGTAGATATAGGTGAAGAGGAAGAGCAGCATCAGAGAGGACATGATCAGCCAACCGTGGATGAACTGGGTGGAAACAGGTATCATGACTGCAGGCCCCCAGGCCCCTGGTCCTCGGGACTGACTCCCAAGCCTGGAAACCCTTCCTCATTAGGCTCCGCCTGACTATGCTGGAAGGTGGCTGTTTTACAGGTAAGGAGGGCACAGACATTCAAGGTGTTCTCTCCAGGTAACCCAGCAAGCATACAAAGGAGCTGGAAATCCTTCATGCCTAAACACCTAGCTCTCTACTTGTTCACCTGGAAAGAACACGCTTGGCACATTCCAGGCTCTAGAGAGAAAGCTGGCCGGGTCTCTGCTCCCACGTGCTATGTCCCCAGGTGCGGGCAGTGAGACAACAGACACAGACACCCACTAGCAGGAAGAGAAAAGGGCTGTGAAAAAAAACTGGCTGGGCAAAGTGACAAGAGACCCGCGGGGTGCTTCTACTTTAGACAGCGTGCTCAGGGCAGGCTCCTCCTCTCCTGGCCCAAATAAGGGAGGGTCAAAGGTGAGGGGGGGAGTCACTGCAACCTGCCTCCTCATAGGACAGACCCATCAGTCACCAGCCTGGGCCACTGGGGACCGCAGCGGCCACCTGGTTGTCTGCTCAAAGCGGAAGGGGCACGCTGGTATGTGCTGATCCTCCTCACCCCACCCGAGCCTGCCCAGACCACCGTCACCTCTTGTACGTGTTGTGGAGTAAATCTGACTGAATGGAGGCTCGGCGGCCTCCCAGCAGTTCCCAGCGTGGTCACGTGACAGCTGCTGACCACGGCACTGCCGGCTCTCCCCGGCCCTGCTCCTGGCTCGTCCTCATGCACACCGCAGCCTCTGCTCCCAACAAAAGCCCTCCACCCTACTTCCCAACATCCAAGGCCACCTCTGCCCTGATCACAAACTCTGCCTCGGTTACACAGACAGCTCCAGCTCCTGGACACGCCCCTCCCACTGCTCACCCCCAGCCAGTCCCTCTATTTGAGGCTCTCCATCTCTCTCTACCTGCTCCACAGACGCCAGCAGCCTGAATATCCAGTGCTGCACACGCCTGCGTGTGAACAGTTTAAAAATCAGTAACGTCTTGTTCAACTTCCTTTCAGTCCTCATGGCTTCAAAGCCTTCCTCGGGAGAAAAGCCTGAAACTCGTGCCTAAAAGCTATAGATCTCTGTGAACAATTTGGGCTAGGTGGGGCTCAACTCCCCTGTTTCTCCCCAGAGCTGCTCTGCAGAGCAGGGCCCACCCAAAGGTCTCTAGGAGCTGGAAGACCTCGGTATAGCAGTTGTACACCCCCAGCTGAAAGGCAAATGGGAAAATAAAAATAAGCTTGGAAGGGAAGTATATGTTGAAAGGAGCCTAAAATAGAAAATCTGACTTCTTCAGAAGGAGAGGCAAAATAAAATTAACTTCTGAATATGAGAAGTGACCCTATGAACACAGCAAGGAGGAACTCAGTTAAGTGGGATTAAGTGTAAGTGGTAAGCACAGGAGTATTGGGTAACCCGTGGTGGGGCAGGAGTGGGGTGGGAGAAAGTACAGGCAAACCTCAGGGATATTCGGGTTCAGTTTCAGATCACAATAAAGTGAGTATCACATGAAAGAGAGTCACAAATTTTTTGGTCTCCCACCTCATGCAAACGTTAATGCTTATACTGAGGTCAATTAAGTGTGCAATAGCATTATATCTAAAAAAAATGTTAAAAACAACATTAATTAGAAAATAATGCTGTTGCAAAAATCGTACCAACAGACTTGCTCAATGTAGGTTTGCCACAAACCTTCAATTTGTGAAAAAAAAAAAAACAAACAAAAAAACAAACCCACAGTATCTGTGAAACACAATAAAATGAGGTATTGCTCTAAAACACAAGGTCTATTTAACAGGAAAAAAGGAACTCTGTTTAAAAAAAAAAATCCAGGGTTGCTGCGTAAGAGGCCCTGAGGCATGAAATCCAGGGTTGCTTCTAAGAGGCCCTGAAGCATGAAAGCCAGGGTTGCTGCATGAGAGGCCCTGAGGCGTGGCAGGTAGGCAGGAGGCAGGGAGCAGGCAGACCAGCTCACCTTGTAGCAGCGGTACTTGTAGAGCACGACCAGGAAAATCGTCATGGTGACGATGACGCTAATCATGATGAGGGTGTTGAGCACGGAGTTGAGGAGCCGCTGGCCCACTGAGGGGGTGTCCTCAGAGAAGGGCGTGTAGATGCTGAAGGAGACAAGGGCTGGAACTCTGCACCCGGCCGGCTTGCACCCCCCAACCCAGGGAGATGCAGGCATCCTGGGCACCCCCAGCCCTCAGCACAGCACTCTGGCTGCCCTGGTGAGTGCTGCCCACCATCCTCACCAGCTGTCCTGCCTCCCTGGCACCTAACTCCAGCTTCTAACTGAGCTGATACAGCCACACGGGAGGGCCTGACTGGTCTTTACCACAGCCTCCCGGGCCCCCATACTAACTAAAACCTCTCCCGGAAGTGCTTATAACAGCTGACCCCATTCCCCAGCTCTGTACCCACTTCCCCATCAAGCCTAGGATGCCTTCACCCCAACTGCTACCCCTACCCACACCCAATGTAGCCCAGTAGCCGCACAGTTCAGTTCAGTCGCTCAGTTGTGTCCAGCTCTTCGTGACCCCATGAATCACAGCACGGCAGCTATAAACTCAGGAGGCAATTCATTGATCCCATACTCTTAGGGAAGCAAACTGCTTGCCAAGTTCTCAAGGTCTCAATGCTTTTTGCCTGAGCTGCTCTGAGTCCCCAACAGACTATATGCTTCCTGAGGGTGAGGGCTTCTTTCTCTACTCCTTTCATTATCAAAATCATAAACAAAATGTAACAAAAACTCCCTTAAAAAAAAAAAGTTTCAAGAAGATACTCAGCAGTGATACCATGGGAGGCTAGGGGAGGGAGCAGAGGGAAGCTTCCCATTTTCCCAGGCTGCTGCTTCTTCCTGGATTCTCTTTATTAAGATAAACAAAATCTCCCTTGTGAGTCTGGGAGTGAGCTCAGAAATCGTGTGGTCCTCTTTAGTTTTTACATTCATGGGAGTATGAATGAGAGCCCCAAAGAGAAAGAGACTTGTCCATGGTCATGCAAGATGGGTGGCACCGCCACACCTGGGATGGAGCAGAGAACCTGCCTCCTGCAGTGAGAGCAGGGTGCAGGGCCACTGCACGTGGATTAACTCTCTCGGTTCTCCTGGTAACCTTGCTATCAAACCCATCATACAGATGAGGAGACTGAGGCCGAGAGCGGTTAGGAAGGTGCCTGGCAGGTCACACAACCAGGAGGCTCTGGACAAACCAGGGTGGGGACTCGGGCAGCTCCCCACCCCTGCTCTTTGCTGTGGCTGCCATGGGGCCGCAGGTACAGTGGCCAACACAGGCTACACCCTCCTCCCCAAGTCCCGCTCCCTCACCCACCCCCAGCCCCCAACTCACAGCTGTCCATTCTTCTCTGTGTAGAAGCGCACGGACTTGATGGTGGCCACCACCACGATCATGCACAGCGTGACAGGCACAAATAACATGATCACATGCTTTGCCCCGTATTTGAGAGTCAGCTCCTCCTCCAGGCCCGGCGGCCGCCCGGGAACCCCACTGCAGACGTAGCGGTCAGGGTCCTCCTCTTCACGGTCCTCCTCACTCTCCTGGCTTCTCTGTGGGAAACCATGCTGTGAGGACCACGGAATACCCCACAGAGGAGGCCTACCGACACAGAGCAAGGGTGTGTGTGACCTGGAAACGCGAAGTTTGAATGTCGCTTTTCAGATGTAAGAACCAGTCTGTGGGCTGTAGTTTAGATGTGGGAGTGGTGGCATTCCAGGACATTGAGAAGTTTATGAGGACAACTAGAGATTGAGAGTTGGCACTAGCCACCACAGATGCAGGAAGGGAGGCCACGGTGGCCGTGGACGAGGACAATCTGCAGAATGGGTCTGCAGATCTGTCCCCTCCGTCAGTGAAGGGACTCAGTTCTGGTCACATGGCCATACTAGTTTGGAAGGAGCTAGGCCAGGTGACGGGAGGAAGGCAGAGACTAAACGTTTTTGGTTCAAAAATCACAAACCAGAACGGTCAGCACACATGGGGACTCTCTTTGATTGTATTAACAAATAAGGCACTGGGAATTTGCAGAGAAAGAAATGACTTTGAAATATTTGCCCCCGCCAAAATCAAGCACACAAACTTTGCAGCTTTGAACCAGAGGCTAACTAGGCACTGAGCATGTGGGAGGATCCAGGTTAGGGAAAGTGGGAGAGTATAAATGAGGAGGCAGCAAAGGAGGTTAGGATGCCTGCCAGACACTGACATACGCTGATCTTCAAGAATGTGTTTCAGAATTGTGACAGTTCAGGATCACTGGCTGCCTTGTTAATTACAGTAACAGCCAAGACAAAGCCAAGTGAAACAGAAATCAAAAAGGACTGCTCTTTGGTATCAGTTTTTTGCAGAGGGAATTCCATCTAGATATTCAACTGAGAAGGAAAGGAAAACTGTTAATGAACAGGAACTGAAACAACTGAAACGCACAAAAAGTCCAGGAGATGAAAGAAAACAACGAGCAAGAACTGGCTAAGGAGTAGCGGGGCTGTGGCCTTGAGCTGCTAAGATCTCTCTTGGAGCCCAAAGGAGGACAGGAGAAGAAGTGAGTTCAAGTTATAGCAAAGGGGAATGAGGCCGGCTGGAAGAAAGAAAAATACTAGAATGGGCAAAATAGAGAATAGGATTTAGGCAAATTCAGACACTGTTTTACCCTGATGAGGAGGGAGGTAGCTTGACTAAGGGACTCTCCCAAGTACGCACTCCACTTCATACTGTTATAATCTCCTGCCTTTTGGGCTGCAGAGGCAAGCTCACAGTGCAGCATACCCCTTCTGCTATGGGCTGCATGTTTGTGACCCCCAAATTCATATGTTGAAACCTAATGCCCAACATGATGGTGTTGGAGATACAGGCTTTGGGAGGCGATTAGGTCACGAGAGTGGAGCCCTCAAGAATGGCATTCGTACCCTTATAAAAGGGGTCTAAGAGAGCTCCCTAACCCTTCTGCCTTGTGAGGACACAGAGGGAACACAGCTGCCTATGAACCGGGAAGTGGGCCCTCATCAGACACCAGATCTGCCAGCGCCTTGACCTTGACCTCCCAACCTCCAGAGCAATGAAAAATACACTTCTGCTCTTTATAAGCCACCCAGTCTATGGTATTTTTGTTATGGCAGCCTGAACGAACTAAAACACATCCCCAGCTCAAAAGTCAAACACGAAATCAGCTAATCTCTCGGTTCCCATCTCCAGCATCTGCCAAAAAAAGGTTCCCTCCAGCCTCTGTGCTGCCTGCCCCAGCATCCACTCACTCTCAGGTTCCTGTGGGAGCAGTAGCCTGCTCAGGAAGGTGAACCGAAGGGGCAGGGCAGGGGTGGATCACGCAGTCCACTACAGTCGGTCTGTGACAGGCGGTGCATGTGCAGAATCCACGATCAAGCCCTCGCAGACCTAGGATCCACCACGGTGGGCCACCCGCCCCTTTGGCCAGTTCTCACCTTCACTTCCCCTCCCTCCCATGTCAGGGAAGGCCTGGTTACCATCCATGAGATATGGGACGCCGGCGGCCTGTCGGGAGACCACGGCTGCTTGCAGGAACCTACCCATTGGGCAGCACTCTCTCCGTCTTCCAGGGCCTGGCGGCCGTCCTGGCAGGAGCGCGGCGTGGGGCTCTCGGCTGACATCAGGGACGTCCGCTCATCACACACTTCTTCCTCGCTGTCAGAGGCCATGAATGTGAGCATGGCCCTGCCTCCAGAAATGCCTGGAAAAGGAGCACAGGGGTCTTCATGCCACTCTCCTGAGAGGCAAAGACAGTGGAGAGTGAGAGGTGACTTTAAAACCTGGACACAGGTCCTGCCCACAGGTGACCATCCAGGATGCATTTGTCAAAGGGCTGCTATAGGGCTTCCCGAGTGGCTTGGTGGTAAAGAATCCACCTGCCAATGCAGGAGACACGGGTTCGATCCCTGATCCGGGAAGACCCCACATGCCGAGGAGCAATGAAGCCCATGTGTTGCGACTACTGAGCCTGTGCTCTAGAGCCTGGAAACTGCAAGTACTGAAGTCTGCGTGCCCTAGAGCCCACGCTCCAAAACAGAAGTCACTGCAATGAGAAGCCCGTGCACCGCAACGAGAGGAGCCCCTGCTCTCTGCAGCTAGAGAAAAGCCTGAGCAGCAATGAAGACCCAACACAGCCATAAATAAATAAACATTTAAGAAAAAAGCACAGTCCCCAGGAGCCACGACTGAGGCTGCAGCAGTCTTGAGAGGGACTGGCTAGAGAGGATCCAGGCCATGGGGGCGAAACTACCAACCGGAAACATCAGGGCCTCTCTAAACTCTCAGCACGCTCATGTGTTCAATCAACAAATATCTGACCACCATCTATCATGTGCCACGGACACGTCTGTCCTAAAAGAAGAAAAACCAATCCAATATGGCAAATTATATAATCCAAGCATTCACTAAAAGGAACAGAAGGGACTAAATCTCAGAGATCAGGAGTGTTTTCTGAAGAAGATACCATCCTGTGATGGACACAGATTCTCCCAGGCGGGAGGGAAGGACAGAGGGCGTGAAGAGCATCTCAGCCCAAGCCTGGCACTGCCAGGGCTGGGGAGGGGGGCGCTGCTGTGGACAAGTGAAGGGTCTCCAGCGCCATGCTAAGGAGGTGTGCTTTGTCCCCCGAGGACACAGTGACAGATCAGATCTCTGGTTAGAAATCTCAGTCTGGTCACTGATTGAAAAAAGAGTAAAAAGAAGGAAAGGTAAGCTCCCTGGAGACAATGATGGGTCGTGAACAGGGCCTAAGGTAGCAGCAAGATGGATGGGAGTGAGGGGAGAGAATCCATACAGACAAGATGTTGGGGACACAACAGGACAGAGTCCAGGACAATGATCAGGCAGGGGGTAGAATGGAGGAGGTGGGAGAACAAGGTGTCAGGAAAGCTGCTGAATGTAAATGGTTGAAAGCGGGGAGCTGACTGGGAGGCAGCTGAGGGCCAGGGTCTGAGCTGGAGGAGAGGGAGATGAGAATCATAGGTTTAGGTGCTGTGGGCACGGGAGCAGTGAGCTGAGACCACAAGAGAGGAGCGTGCATGTGTTTGCGTGTGTTGGGGAAGTATAGCTGAGGGCAGGACCCACAGGAAAAACCAAAGCTGAAAGGGCCACAGAGGAGGGAGCCTGTCCCCTCGACACTGCTGTGCTGCCCTGAGTGGCGTGTGAACCCAGCAGCATCATGTGGACGCTGGGGCAGCCCGAACACCTACCAACACCCTGGGCAGGTCAGCTGAGCCGCCAGCAGGGCCAGCTCCCCCATCACCTGCCTCCTGGGACCCTGGGGACACTCACGCCAGTAGGAACGGTCAGGTCTGCCCTCGTCTCAAAGCTCATCTCCATGTCAGTGGCCCTCAGAATTTATGATCATTTTTTATTCTATTTCTACAGTGTCTTTTTTTAAATATATGGGCCATTTTTAAAGTCTTTATTGAATTTGTTACAATATTGCTTCTGTTTTGTGTTTTGGGTTTTTTTGGGGGAAGGGGGCCACTAGGTTGGGGATCTTAGTTCCCCAACCAGGGATCAAACCCACATCCCCTGTGCTGGAAGGCTAAGTCTTAACCACTGGACCACCAGGGAAGTCCCTATGATTTTCAAGTGGAGAAGGCAGGCAGGTTTCTTCCACCAACGCAGCCAGTTCTGTTCACCTTGGCAGAGGCTCTGAGGCTGCTGCTTTGTTTTGAAGACAATGCCCCAGGCCATCGCCTGCATTACTTCCAGCTGGACTTCAGCTCCATCCCCAAGTCCAGGCCCACAGCAGAGCCTGATCCTGCTCACCAACTCAGGCCCTTACAGAAGGCTTTCCCGTAGCTCTTACAGGGAATTCGAAATGAGCAAGCTCAGCTCCCCTGGGTTCAGCAGAGGAACAAGTATAGGAGCGACAGCAGTAGTCACATCCGTAGGAAGCAGAATAAGGTAACTTCCAGGAGAGGTGACAGGACGCTGTGCCACTGGAGTTAAGACTTGGCGGGCAGTCTATCAACAGCGGGGAGTAGACGTCTCAAGTCTTTAGGAGGAAGAGGGACATGAGATGAGACACAAGGTTAGGAATATCTTGCTGGGCAGAGGCTGAAGTAGGTGGGGCACCTGGAAGCAGCCTCGTAAACAGATGGCGGGATGGGGGCCTTGACTGAAATTCTGAAACACCCAGCAGGCTGAGGTGGCTGAAGCGTGGGGACCACGGAGGCAGTGATGGGAGGTGGGACCATCCGAGGGAGGGGCGTGGGGGCCTGGCCAGGGGAGGAAGGCTGAAGCTAGCCGGGGCAGGGAGCAGCCAAGGTTTCTGAATTAAGGAGGGATGTGACCAGAGTGCACTGGGTGGGAGCAGAGGGCCGGCTGAACCCTCCTGCCTCTTCCCCGGAGCCCCCAGGAGCGGTGCCGCCCAGGACCCAGGAGGAGGATCTGCTCCTCAGCACCCAGACCTTGGGACCAGCAGAGTCTACCTAAGAGCCCCATTAGAAGGGACAGGGCTGGGACGCTGGGAAGCTCTTAGCATCCTTCATCTATGCTAACAGTAATGAAAAAAATTACCTAATGGAGACCCAGGCAGAAAAACTCTAAAGCGCTCCTCTGCAAGGGTGGGCCCCGGTAGATAAATCCTAAACATACACCTGCCCAGGGCCCAGGAGATGCCCTCACTGACCCTGTGGCAACGCTGAGCGACAGGGAACACAGAGCTGGCTGCACCCCAAGCTAAATTAGGACATCCTATCTTGAACAGTGTAGCGGCTCTTTCAATACTTTGTTTTGTCTGGGCTATGAATTAATAATTTAGTTACCATCTCCCTCCTTCTGTTCTTCCCACGCCTTTAGAGGCCCTGGGATTTATCTTCACAGTGACTGGAGGAGCGGATCAGGAGTTCCTGCATCTAAACGCCAGGGCTGCAGCCCCCAGGGAAGAGGCGAGCTCATCCTTCAACACCATAGCTGCCGGCAGCCAGGCTGCCTCAGTCCCTGGAGCAAAGCATGAAGGGATTGGACAAATAAGAGGCTAAGATGCTTCTTAAAGGAGAAAGGGAGCCACAGGGCAGGTGGAGAGAGAAAAGCAGGGGACCCACGATCAAGTAGGAGTTAAGTCCTTTCCAATTTCCATTTCTTCAGCCAGACACCAAATCCCAGGAAAACACGTCTGCCTCCCAAAGTCTGCGGACACACCCAGGGAGAGCATGTTTAAAAACAGACTATATCCCTTCCATGTGAAACTGCATTGCAGAGGGAGAAAGTCAGAAAACTACAAAACATGCTCTGCCATCTACCACATGTAATGCATGGCCTCCTCACCAGAAAACAAATGCTCCCTGAGCAGATTCCTTCCCTCCATGGATGCTGCCCAGGACTCCCAGAAAAGCAGGGCATGGAGAGGTTGCAGCCGGGAAGAGCTGGTCTTGGCTGTTGGAGCAAGGGCATCCTAATCACAGCCCTCTGGGCCTGGAGGAGGTGGGGACAGCCGGAGGTGCTTCCTGGGGCTCCCAGCATCTGAGGGCATGGCTTAGGACTTTCAGAAAGCTGTAAGATGCTGGAGATGCTGTTTCTCAACATGGCCCAGGCCACCTGAAGGGTGGTGGCAGAGCAGCTGCTGAGCCCTCACTGTGTACTAAACACAAGTCAGGAACAAGATACAGTCAGTCCCCTACATATGAACCTTCAACCTGCACACTTTTAGAGATTTGAACATGAGTTTGCATGCCAGTAGCGTGAGTTCACATGTATGGCGTACTTTTCAAGGTACTTTACTGTAAGATTAAAAATTTTGTTTGCTTTTTATGTATTATTTGTGTGAAAAGTATTATAAACCTCTTACAGTATCGTACTATATAGCCGATTTTGTTAGACGGGTACCTTGGCTAACTTTGTTGGACTTACAAACAAATTGGATTTATGGCCTCTTGGAACAGAACTTGTTCGATGCAGGGCACTTACTGTGCTACCGTTATTCCTCATTTTACAGATGAGGAAAAAGATTTTAAAAGTGATAAGTTCAAAGTCATCCTTGGACTGAGGTGGTCAAGTTCTGTGCTCTTAAACACTACGTTAGGGTGCTTACTTAAAATGCAGATCCTAAGTATCATTCTGGCCAAAGGTCCAGGGATCTGCATTTTGAGACAGTCCCTGGGCGATTCTTAGGCTGGTGCTAAACCCTCCCTGGAGCTGCTCCTGCCAAGTAACGAGATGCCCCAGCCTGGGCCCAAACTTGGGACTGAAAGTGCCCAGTAACAGTTCACCTCCTTGTCGCAAGGGCAGGGCCTCACTCACCTTAGCACACCTGCTGCTCTGCACAACTTGCTCGCTGAATGCAGGCGTGAAAGAACGAGCAGTCCTTTCTCCTGAATATCCTGTGGCTGGGCTGAGATCCACTGGGGAGGAAGAGCAACAGGAGCTTTCTCGGACTAGGAGAGCTGCAGGGGGAGAATGCAGTGATCTGACTGACAAGGTACGCATGCAATGCCCACCTGGAAGGAGGGTGTGAAAAACTGGGTCTCAAGCATCCCTGGCACAAACTGCACCAGCCTTTCTGAAGGCAGCAAACATCAAGAGCTTTAAAAACACTCATACCTTTTGATCCTGAGATGCTAACTTCTCGGAATCTGTCCTACGAAAATTATAAAAGACTTATCTGAAAACATGGTTGTTGCAGTCATTTATAATTTTTTTAAAGTGAAAATGACTAAGATGTCTGACTTTGTATGATAATATATCCATCCGATTTATGACTAGTAAAAATCTTACTTCAAAGAATATTTACTAACATGAAAAAAAAAACCCAAGATGCTAAATTTAGTAGATTTAAAACCACAGATATAACCATCTGATTTTTCTTAGAAAATGTATATATATATATGAAGGACTGGCAAGAAATATTATACAACATTAAAGGGGCTTATCTTTGGATAGTGAGATTGCGGGTGACACATGATATTTTTCTGCATTTTTAAAAACTTCTATAACAAAACATGAATTGTGTCTGCTGTTTTTTGTAAAGCTATTAATTTTTAAAAGGGAAATAACAAGTATCAACATTTAGGCAGATTTTCTTCCATGCTGCCTTCTCCCACATCCCCTCTCACTGGACCCAGGGGACCTTGGGAAGCCGCTCTCACACCTTCTCCTAACCCCTCTTATTACCTGGCTCCTGAAGGAGAACAGAGCAGCTGGGATGGATTCCTCTGGCTTCTAAATTGGAACTGAAGCCTGAAGGTACTCTGCAATCCTTGGAGGGAAAAAATGCAGATAAACAGTCTTGCTAGATGTTTGTCCACATCAGAGCACTAGTGACGCCAAGAACTCCCGCCGGGAGGCTGACTCACAGGCTGGTGGGGGTGGGGCTGGGCGACTCTCCTCCTGCTGATGTCAAATCCTATCAACCCCATAGCAACCAGCTCTCCACTCTCTCCGAGGAAGCAACAGGATAATGCAGAGAGGCCACTGGGAGGAACAGGTGCCCCAGACTACATCCTGGAAACCCTTCCCACAACAAGGCACTGTGGCTGAAAACTCCTTGGATTAGGATGTAAAACCAAACATCCAACGAAGCCACCATTCACTCCCATTAATCAGCTGAATGGGATCCAAATGCTGAATGAGGCAAGCCAAGGGAGTCTGACCCAGGGAATTTCCCCAACCTTGCCTGTGTCAGCAGTCCCTGCAATTATTATGGAACCCTGGTGACCCAATTTCCTCAACCTGATTTTCATTTCAGAAAAATGCAAAGGTTTTCACCTTAAAATTTAAGGCCAATGGACCCAACTAGGAAACAGATTCCTACCTAAGTAGGAAATCGATTTTTAAATTCCATCGTAAACAAGAGTGCCTCAAGAAAAAACATGGAAATTTCGGTTCCAAAAGAAAATTGGGAGTCAACAGTGGGGGGCAAAGAGAAAGGCTTAGATCCGAGTACTTGCTTTCTTTGTCTCCGCAGGCCTAACAGTACTCCTTTCTTGCAGTATTGAAGTACAGTTGACTTACAACATTACCGTAGTTTCAGGCGTACAACACAGTGACTTAAAATTTTGTACAGATTTACACTGCATATAAGGTTACTGTAAAACACTGGCTATACTCCCTGCGCTATACATTACATTCTTGTATCATTCATTTTATACATGGTTGTTTGTCCCTCTTAATCCTCTTTTATTTTGCACCTCCCCCTTGGTAACCATGATCTGCTGGTCTATTTTTGCTTTTTTTTTTTTCAATTCTCCTTATGATATTTATTGAAGGAAAACAAAAATACTAATTCAAAAAATATATATATGCACCCCCATATTCATTGCAGCATTACTTTTTTGTTTTTATTAATTCATCTTTAATTGAATGATAATCACTTTATAGTACTGTGTTGGCTTCTGCCAAACATCAACTTGAATCTGTTTCTGTTTTGTCTTGTTTGTTCATTTTAATTTTCAGTGCTCCCTCAAAGAGGGCAGCAATGGTTTTAAAAAGGTCACTTTCTATGGTCACATGGCTACTTCATAGAGCTCCCACGACTCCTGCGTTCCCAGCCTTCCCTTATATGGGGTGAGGAAATTCCCTTAGAAATTCCCACAGCTTGCCTGCCGGCCTATTTCCCCTGGCCCAGGCACCTGACCATGTATGGGCCTGGCTGACCATCACCCATCTGTCCATCCATCCAGCCCATAATGTGATGCACATCACTTGCTGGATGGTTTTCCCCAGAACAAGGAGGCGGCCTCAGCTGGAGCAGGGGCCCACGTCCCCCAGGGAGGCCCTGAAGTACCGCTCCACTCTCCTGAGTCACAGGCCTCAGGTGACCCTCTGAGGCCTCCTGAACCTTGACCCAGGCTCTAGATTTCCCTCTGTCTGCCCTTTCCTACTCAAAAGTGCTCAGTAAACGTTTTCTCTCACTTCCTGAAGGAGCCTGGAAAAGGGGCAGTTTGGAAGTGACAGAGGGATGCTGCAAAGCTAGCCACACTGGCCATGCGCTACCGAGCCACCTTTGAGCAGCCTCCCATAAATCGTGGTTTTGCTTTCAATGAAAAGCACCAAGACAGCAGTCAAAAAGCTGAGCCTTAGAAACGGACAGAGTTTGAATCAGCTAGCCAATGGATCTGAACCACATACTCGGATAATTTAACTTCACACGACCCACCTCCTCTTGTGTAAAAAGTAAGATAGGCACACTTTGCAAGATGACTGTAAAAACTAGAGCTAATGTGTAATGTGTCCAGCACAGAGTAGATGTTCAATAAGTGGTAATTATAATGAAATAAAGGCAGAGACACAGTGAGATCGGACAACAGAAGCCTGCTGATGGCCCCCTTGGAAAGCTACAAAAATGCTAAACCATCAAACATAAGTTGAGTACCAAGGTCACGCCTCACTCAGGCCCTGGGTGTTTTCCTCTTCAGCCCCAGCCCAGGGCATACTGGCAACCTGAACATTTTGTCAAACAAAAGGGCACGTCCGTAGACTGAGGTCAGAGCTGGCAAGGACCTTCCGGGCCATCCAGTCAGCACCCCATTTCATACTTGGGAAAACTGAAGCCCAGAGGGACAAAAGGACAAGGGCCCATGACCAGAAGCCACAGTTACGGCTCAGGTCTCCAAACTTCCATTGAGGAGCTCTTCCCTGCTGCTCCAAGTACTTGAGAGGGTCACATACTCAGTGGATTTCCAAGAACACTCAATGAAGGGAAAATTCTGAAGGCATAAGATATTAACACAAAAAGCAGGAGATAAAACTGCACTTTCAGTTTCCTACTTCTAATATTTTAATATACGAATACAGGTATGTGCATAGAGCACTGTAAGGAAGTTCATGTTAAGAGTGGTTCTTTGGACTAGGGGCTAACAGATGACTTGAAGAAAAAAGTTTCCTGAATTTTCTAGAGTGAACACATATTGCTTTCATGTTTAAAAAGTCAGAAAGTTTCTGGTTAAGGTACAGCAGAAAGTGAGTGCCCTTTAAACTTTTCTTCCCATTGTTCCAGAAGACTGTATTTTAGCAAAGACAAATGAGCAACCCATTCTCCCAGGCAATGGAAAGAATGGACAGTAATCATCCCCCTCCTAGACATCCGGTCTTCACTGAGGATCACTTTGAAACTACTTCTGCCCAGACTGTAATCACACAGCAGCCTCACCACCTCCTGGTCAAGAAGCCAACGCTGATTCTACAAGGCTTGAAGGCCAGGTCAGATGCGGCCAGCTCAAGGTGAGGAGAAACCCCTAGGCCCTGGCCAGGGGCAACATGGAGGGTATGCCAACCTCAGAGCCCTTTGCCTTCCACCCCCAGCCCCACCCCCAGCTGCTGGAGTCCAGGGACAGGTGGAAATATTTGTAGAAACATTTGTTGCCTTGCCAGTCTTACCAACTAAACAGTGTGTAAAAGTCAAATCAACAGCTGAAAAACAGCCGAATGTGTCTTCAATAGAAACATAAGATGACCTATACACACAATGCTTTAGTTTCTTTAAAAAAAAATTTTTTTTTTTGGCTTTGCCAAGTAGGTTCTAACAGAGATCCCACAGCAATGTCCTGGGCAGTCATGCAGGCACATGGGTGGGGTGTGAGAGTGGGAGGTCTCCCAAGCAAAAACTCAAAAGATGCAGAAGACGCAGCCAGCTGGGTTCAAATGCTGGCACTCACAGTCACAGAAGCCACAAACAGGACAAGGTCCTTAATTCCCTGAACCTTAGTTTCCCCTCTGTAAACCTTAGCTTCCCCTTTCCACTTCAGTGTGATGGAAACTCTTTAGATAACTGTGACAACTACTGTACAAAATGGCTTTTTCTTGTATATAACAAACTTATAAGTGACGTTATTGTCATTATTACCATCAGTGACGTAAGAGAGGGGCCAAGGTAGGTGGAACCTCTCGTTCTGGCAAAGCCTGTGTGCATGTGTGCAGAGTGGCTGTGAGTAGGCACAGAGGAGCTGGGTGGGGAGGGCGGGGCGAAGGGCCCCGAGGCACAGTTGAGCAGCAGCCTCTGGCCAGGCTGTTCCTTGTCCTCCTCTTCCTCAAACAGACAGGCTCAAAGCAATCACCTCCCAACCCTGCATACATGAGACTCTTGGTACATAAATACTTCAACACCAAATGATACAGAATTTTTCCTAAAAACCCAAGGCACCATCATCCTACTCCACAGTAACATCCCACAAAGTCCCCCACCTCCAGCCTCTGCCCTGAATGCTCCCACATTCACCCAAGGCCTGCCTGGATGGCCTGCCTCATGAGTGGCTGAAGCTGCAGCTTTGAGCTGAAGACAGGACTTCAGGCCCCTTCACCAGCTGGGCCCAGAAAACATAGCTGCTAACACACTTTCCTGACCCCACACAGCCACATTCACCCAGAGGGGAACCTGAGGCTCACACACCTGCAGCAGCTTATACAAAGCCTTTAATTACTACCAAAGGTCTTAGCCGAAGTCCTTGGAGACTCAGGTGTCTACAGAAGGGGCTATGTTGACTGAGGGCCATCCATGTGCGAAGAGCTCCAGTCCATAATGATCAGTTACTCTCAGGACAGACTGGTAACCCACGCTGTCAATTTTGGGTCAACGCGGCTCTGCGATTGCTCTGGATGGAACCGCCTCTCAGGCTCCCCATCTGGAAATGAGGATGCAGCTGCTGCAACAATCCACAGTTCACACCGTCAAAAGGGAACACTCATTAAGTCACAGACTGGGGCATTTCATCCAGCTGCCCAAGGGCTGAGCTCTAGTCCCAGGTCTGGACACGAGAACTAGAGTCCAGAACAACAGGTTCGAAGCCTGGCTCTCATATATCCTACCTGCGTGACCTTGAACAAAGTCACTTTAGCTTTGAGGGCTGAGTTTCTTCATTGATAAAATTTGGGATGGGAATTAGCTCCTGTTTCGGGTTCATTCAGCTTTTCAAAAGCTAGATTCTGGGAGTCTCCTCAGAGCTGTAAATGCCTGGTCAAAAAACAGCTAAACATCGCAGATAACAAAACTAGGGGCTCCAGGCCCGTCCTTAGGTCCTGTTCCTCACGCCGGGGGAAAGACCTCCGCCTCCCCTCCTGCCACTGCCAAGCAGAGCCCGGGGCCGCGTGTCGCAGGCCGGCAGGACTGGGCGCCCGTCCAGCCAGGAGGGAGGAACACAGTGCCGCGTCCGCACGCCTTTGAGACCCACGTGCGCTGCTCCTTTAAATGTCCCGGCCCTTTAACAGATCGCACCGCGCCCACTCCGGCGGGGGCTCCGGCAGCGGGGAGAACTCGGCCCCGCTGAAGGCCCGAGGCCTGGAGCCGCTCTCCGCGCTCCTTCCACTCGCCAGTTCCGGGCCAGCCCCCACCGCAGCGGTCCCGGCGCCCTCCCCTCCCCAGCCGCTGGGGCCGCTTCCCCGGAACCGCCCCGAGGCGCGACCAGCCGCGGCGAGGGGCGTGCGGAGGGCAGGGCCCCGCCTGCGGAGTGCAGCTCCACCTCGCGCCCTTCGAGCGGCGGGCGATCGGGCCCCCACCCGCGCGCCGCATCCAGCCGGCTCACCTGCTCCGCCGCGCCGCTCCAGCGGTGTTTACGCCGCTGGCCGAGCGCCCGGCAGACCCGGTGCCGGCGCAGGCCCCGCCCCCAGCCCGCCCCGGCCCCGCCCCGTCGGCGACGCCACGCTCCCCTGTCCACGTCCGGCCGCACTGGAGCCCGGGCACCGCGTAGGCGAGGGGCCGGGCTTCCCACCGTGAGCCGCAGGGACTGGGGCATGAACCTGACGTTGGACTGGGCACTGACCTGAGAGGGAGTGGAGGCCGCACCTGTAATGTGAGAGGGCTTTGCGCACCATGGGGCGGTAGTGCGTTTGCTTCGTGGACAGTCTCCTGTCTTGCAGTTTTAGGTTCCGGCATCCCCCCGCCTCCTCCCACCCCCAGGATTTAAAAGGGAGCGCTAGAGACTGGTGTGAGCTAACATCTTGAGAATTTTCCTGGTCTATTTTCTAGAGCTTCCAAACTACCAGGAGCACTAGATCAAATTAAGCATGGATGAAATCGCTACCCACGCCCTGAGAATTGACCAAAGTTGTTTCCAGGATTTGGGATCCATGGGGTGAGTTGAGATGGTCGGTCAGTAATCTGATATTTCTGAGTAGGTCTACTTAAAAAATTAAGGGGAAATCCATGTAACGTAAAATTAACCATGTAAAGTGTATAATTCAATGGTATTTATACATTCCTATATGTAGGGTGGGCGTCCCTGGTGGCTCAGGGGTTAAAGCGTCTGCCTGCAATGCAGGAGACCTGGGTTCGATCCCTGGGTCGGGAAGATCTCCTGGAGAAGGAAATGGCAACCCACTCCAGTACTCTTGCCTGGAGAATCCCATGGACAGAGGAGCCTGGTGGACTACAGTCCACGGAGTCACAAAGAGTTGGACACGACTGAGTGACTTCACTTGATATGTAGGTGGTTCAATCCCAGCCACCTTGATCTATTTCCAAAACATCTCCATCAATCCAAAATAAAACCTCCCACCCACTGAAATGTTTTCTTCACATCCTCTTCTCTCCTCAGTCCCTGGCAGCTTATTGACCTATTTTGGATATTTCATATAAATGAAATCATAGGGTATGTGACCTTTTGTAACTGACTTCTGGCACTTAGCATAAGTGTTTTCAAGGTTCATCCACATTGTGGCGTGGATCAGCACTTCATTCCTTTTTAAGACTGGATAATATTCAGTTACATGTATATCACAGTTTGTCTATCTGATCTTCCACTGATGGGCCTTTGTGCTGTTTCCACCTTTTGGCAATTGTCAGTGGTGCTGCTACAAACATATGTGTACATATATTTGTCTGAGTACCTGTTTTCAATTCTTTGGGGGTACTAGGAGTTGAATTGCTAGATTATATGGAAATTCTATTTTTAACTTTTTGAGGAACCGTCACGCTGCTCTCCATAAAGCTGAGCCATTTTACACTCCTACCAGCAATGAACAGAGGGTTCCAGTTTCTCTACATCATTCGTCACTTGTTATTTTCCATTAAATTTATTATTGTTGTTGTTGCCTTCCTAGGGGGTATAAAGGTTTTGTTTTGCATCCCCCTGTTAATTGGTGATGTTGAGCGTCCTGCACTTGCTGACCATTTATATATCTTTGGAGGAATATCTATTCAAGTCCTTTGCCCATTTTTAATCAGGTTATCTTTTTGTTGCTGAGTTATAAGTGTTCTATATATATTTGCTCTATATCAGACTCCTGTCAGATACATGATTTGCAAATATTTCCTCCTATTTTGTAGGCTCTTTTCACTTTCTGATAATGTCTTTTAATGCACATGGATCTGCGTGCTCAGTTGCTCAGTCATGTCTAACTCTTTTGCAACCCTGTGGACTGCAACCACCCGGTGCAACCACCGAGCCTGAACATGGGATTTCCCAGGCAAAAATACTGGAGTGGGTTGCCATTTCCTTCTCCAGAGGATCTTCCTGACCCAAGGATCAAACCCACATCTCCTGCGTTAACATATGGATTCTCTACCACTGTGCCACATGGGGAGCCCTTTAATGTACATAAGCCTTTAATTTTGACGAAGTCTGGTTTATCAGTTTTTTCTTTTATTACTTATGCATTTGGTGTCATATTTAAGAATCTATTGCCAAATCCAGAGTCATTAAAATTTACCGCTGTGTTTCTTCCAAGAGTGTTATGGTTTTAGAACTTGCATTTAGATTATTGATACATTTTGAGTTAATTATTGTATATGGTATGAGGTCTAGGTCCAGCTTCATTCTTAGGCATGTGGTTAATTGTCCTAACACCATTTGTTGAAGAGACTGTTCTTTCCTCTGGTGAATGGTCTTGGCCTCCTTGTCAGAAATCAATGGGCTATAGATACATGGGAAAAAATCCAAATTTTAAAAAGAGCTGTTTAAATGGAAATTAGTCCAAGATGGAAATGGGGCAAGTCATCATTTTGACAGACAAAATAATGATCCAAGGAATAACCATTGATGAATTAGAGAAATTAATTACAAGTAACAGAAAGAATTATTAAGTAATAGGTTCTTAAAAGTATAAGGATCCTCAAGGGACACAAACTGCAACTCTAACTGATGTATGAACCATCTCTGCAGAATCCCCAAGAAAGGACTGCCCAGGCATATTTCTTATTTTGGGAACTTTCAGTATTGTAATGTGAGCTTCCCAGGTGGCGCAGTGGTACCCACCCCCACCCCCCAGCTGGAGTAACAAATGGCAACATATTCCAGTATTCTTGCCTGGAAAATTCCATGGACAGAGGAGCCTGGCAGGCTACAGTCCATGGGGTCGCAAAGAGTCAGACATGATTTACCAACTACACAAGCAGTGTACATATGTTAATCCCAAGCTCCTAATTTATCCCTCCTGCCACCACCTTTCCCCTTTCAGTTCACTTCAGTTCAGTTCAGTCGCTCAGTCGTGTCCGACTCTTTTCAACCCCATGAATCGCAGCACGCCAGGCCTCCCTGTCCATCACTAACTCCCTGAGTTCACTCAAACTCACATCCATGGAGTTGGTGATGCCCTCCAGCCATCTCATCGTTGGTCGTCCCCTTCTCCTCCTGCCCCCAATCCCTCCCAGCATCAAAGTCTTTTCCAATGAGTCAGCTCTTCTCATGAGGTGGCCAAAGTACTGGAGTTTCAGCTTTAGCATCATTCCCTCCAAAGAAATCCCAGGGCTGATCTCCTTCAGAATGGACTGGTTAGATCTCCTTGCAGTCCAAGGGACTCTCAAGAGTCTTCTCCAACACCACAGTTCAAAAGCATCAATTTTCGGTGCTCAGCTTTCTTTACAGTCCAACTCTCACATCCATATGTGAACACTGGAAAAACCATAGCCTTGACTAGACGGACCTTTGTTGGCAAAGTAATGTCTCTGCTTTTCAATATGCTGTCTAGGTTGGTCATTTGATAACCATAAATTTGTTTTCAAAGTCTGTAAGTCTGTTTCTGTTTTGTAAATAAGTTCATTTGTATCATTTTTTTTAGATTCCACATGTAAGTGATATCATATGATATTTGTTTTTCTCTGTCTGTTTTACTTCATTTAGTATGATAATCTCTAGGTCCATCCATATTGTTGCAAATGGCATTAGTTCATTCTTTTTTATGGCTAAGTAATGTTTCATTGTATATATATGTACCACTTCTTCTTTATCCATTTCTCCGTTGATGGACATTTCAGTAGAGTCCATGTGCAGACTGTATTCCTGTCACATGTAATCACTGAGGCTACCGTTCCACTATCTCATTGGTCAGCCACTGACTTGACATAGATCTCCTTAAACACCTGGAGCCAACTCCTCCCACTCCCAAAGTGAGAAGAAACCTCTCCTGGTCTTTATAGATAGGTCCTGAACTGGGTACTCCTGCTGCACTTAACCAGGCCACCTGAACTCTGCCTTACTCTTTACTTTCTGCTTGTGTGGAAGTTCAGCCAAAAGTGCAAGCCTAGGGTCCTCTTGGATCTTTTCTGAGCCTGTGTCTAGCCCTGGACTTGTGTGTTGCAGTCTGGACTCCCTGGTAAAAGAGGTGGCACTTCAAAGCCTTTTTGCTTCCAGTATCTTCCTCCTTAGCCTCCCCCTTCCAGACTTTTTGGTTGATCTGCTGCTTAACCTATCTGCTGCCTCTTGCCGCAGACAACTATGGGTCCTGTATGTGTTAGCTGCTCAGTCGTATCTGACTCTTTGCTGCCTCATGGACTGTAGCCCACCAGGCTCCTCTGTCCATGGAATTCTCCAGGCAAGATTACTGGAGTGGGTTGCCGTTCCCTTCTCCAGGAGATCTTCATGACCCAGGGAGATCGAACCTGGGGTTCCTGCATTGAAGGTGGATTCTTGACTGTCTGAGCCACCAGGGAAGCTTCTGTATGTCTTTTAAGTCCTTTCAAAAGATGCTCCTTGGGAAGCTACTCTAGACTGAGGGAAGTGAAGCAAAGGTCAGCCTCTGTACCAGTGCCTCAGGGGACTGCCAGCTGGGCCGCAATGGAAAACCACATTTTTGAGAACGAGGTCTGTGTAGCCCAGTCTGGCACCAGCAAGCCACAGCAAGGATTCAGGCTGTTTGTCCTCCTGGCTGCTGCTGGGAGAATGGGAGATGGTGGGTAGGTAAGCAAAAATGCTGCAACAATTTCTTACTGAAATTTAGCAGCCTCTTTCTTCATGAGTCACTCCTCTGGTTGTTCTAATTTTTTTTTCTTTTTTTTAGATTCCAGAGTCCAAAAAAGCTGGTTCTGCCAGTTTTTATAAGCCTAATGGTTGCTTAAGTGGAGGGACTGATTCTTGAAGCTCCTTGTCTGTCATTTGCCATAACATCATTCCTAAATAGCCTCAATTTTACCAGTGGACACTATTGATTGAACAGTTTTCTCCTTGAAGCCATGCTCTCCTGTTTCCCTCCTTCATGGTGAACTTCACCTCCTCTGCCCTTTTTTTGCTTCCAGGTGTCAGTGGGGTTCTGTTCTCACCGTGCACACTCTTCTTGGGGAATCCAGCCATGACCCAAGCTGTCACCTCTGTGTTGATGAATCTCCAACTTAGTCCTCTTCTCAGAGCCCCGGACATGGGGACCACTGTCCATGAACCACTCCACTCAGAAATCTCACAGATCACTCTAGGTGAAGCTGTGTGAGAAAGTTCTGGCTAATAGGTTGGAAGGAGAAGGGGTTCATCCTTATTCTCATTCTTCTTGCTATCTGGAACATGGTAGTGATAGCTGGAGCTCAAGCAGCCACCTTGGACCATGTCAACCATGGGGATAGAGAATCAGTAAAATGGAAGGAGCTGTGTCTTTGATAATTGTCTAGCCACTAGCTTAAAATTGCTTACCTCCTTACTCTGTCTCAAGCTGCTCTGGTGGCTCAGACAGTGAAGAGACTGCCTGCAATACGGAAGACTGGGTATCCATCCATGGGTCGGGAAGATCCCCTGGAGAAGGGAATGGCAACCCACTCCAGTATTCTTGCCTGGAGAATTCCATGGACAGAGGAGCCTGGCAGGCTACAGTCCATAGGGTCACAAAGATTCAGACATGACTGGGCAACTAACACTCTGTCTTAGGGAGGAAAAGCAATTTTATCTTGTTATTTGTGAGTCCCTCACATGGAACTAAACCAAAGTTTGCTTAATACACAAGATGCTTCCAGCCCTGTTCCTCTTACACCATTGCCCCACTGGCTGCGCTAAAGCACACGCAGCTCTCACTGCTAGCATCCCTCTGCACAGCACCTACTGCAAGGGATTATAGAGGTCTAGTGGCTTCTCTTCCTCACTCCCTGTGACCATCTCTAGAGCAGGGCCTGTACATTTCTTAGATTCCTGCCATTAAGGCAAGAAAAAGAGGGATAGGGAGTGGATGTTCTTGGATCCCATTTTTATGTGCTTTACATTTTATCTATCTTATTTTAACTGTTAGAGCAACCCTGTGAGAGGTGGAACATTATTGCTCTTTTATGTGGAGAAATGGAAGCTGACAAGAGAAAAAACTGGTTTCCCAAATGTACATGGATAATGAGGGGCAGAATTAAGTGAGAACCTCAAGTGTGTCTGGCCTGATGCGTAAGCCCACTCTAGCCCACCTAGAAGGTTCCACATCAGAGCATTGGCTGGGCTGTGGCTGCATGATCTTTGATGAATTAATTCCCTTCATGCTTCTCCTTTGAGACTCATTCTCAGCTGCTTTTCGCATGCTGGTTTGTGAAGGATGAGTAAGCGCCTTTCTGAGCCTGACCTCAGTTCAGTAAGGGATGGCTTCTGCTTCAGGTTTTGTTGTTCAGGGGACTTGAAGCTTCCTCAAAAAATTAAAAATAGAACTACCATGTGATCCAGCAAATCCAATCCTGCTATTTGTCCAAAGAAAATGACAGCACAACTTCAAAGAGGTATACACACTCCAAATACACACGCCTGTGTTCATTGTACTATTATTTACAATAGCCAAGATAGGGAAGCAGCCCAAGTGTAAATAATTTTTAATTTTTTGAGGAACCTGCATACTGTTTTCCATAGTGGCTGCACTAATTTGCATTGCTACCACTAATGCACAAGGGTTCCCCTTTCTCCACATCCTTGCCAACACTTGTTATCTCTTATCTTTTTGATAACAGCCATTCTGACTGGTGTGAGGTGATATCTCATTGTGGTTTTGCTTTGCATTTTCCTAATAATTAATGATGAGCATCTTTTCACATGTGTTGGTCATCTGTATATCTTCTTTGGGAAAATGTCTGTTTAATTCCTCTGCTTGTTTTCTAATTACGTTTCTTTTTAATGTTGAATTGTTTATTTTGGATATATTATATTCAAATATTTTGTATATTAATTCCTTATCAGATGTATTTTTTGCAAACACCTTCTCCCATTCAGTAGGTGTCCTTTTCATTTTATTGATCATTTCCTTTGCTGTGCAAAAGCTTTTTAGTTTGATGTAGTCCTATTTGTTTATTTTTGCTTTTGTTTCCCTTGCTTAAATAGATGCAAAAAATTATTGTTAAGACCAGTGTCGAAAAGCATACTGCCAATGTTTTCTTCTAGGAGTTTTATGATTTCCTAAAACCTATGGTTTAGGTCTTATGTTTAAGTCTTTAATCCATTTTGAGTTTTACTAAAAGTTTTGTTTTTGTTTTTTTTTTTGCTAAAAGTTTAATTTATGCTCTTAAAACTGAGAATTCCAAAAAAGCTTTTGTTTATATGAATTGTATCTATCAATATTTATCACATTAGAAATTAAAACTGAGAAAGTTAAAAAATGTTTTCATTTTAAAGTAATAACAACCAGTGATATGTTAACATTTTAATGAAAATAACTGTGTTTACCTAAAAGAATTAGTGAGGAAAGTGACACTGTTTTACATTTGTGGTACGCAGAATAATGTCCCTCAAAAAACGTCTAAACCCTATTCCCTAGGACCTGTGAATATGTGACTTTAAATGACAAAAGGGATATGTGAATGTGATTGGAGTTAAGGACCCTGAGATGGGGAATCTTCCTAGATTGTCCAGGTGGATTTAGTTACATGAATCCTTAAAAGTGTGGAACCTTTCTTGGCTGTGGTTAAAAGGAGATGCAACCACTAAAGAGTCAGAGGGGAATGTAGTGTTTCTGTCTTTGAATAGAGAGGAAAGAGACCTCAAACCAAGGAGAGCATGTGGCCTCTAGAAGCTAGAAAAGGCAAAGAAACAGTCTTCATTAGAACCTTGAGAAAGGAGCACAGCCCTCTGACACCTTGATGTTCGCCCCATAAGAGGTGTATTGGACTTCTGCCCTGGGGAACTGTAAGGCAGTGTGTATTGTTAAGTGACTGTGTTAGTTTTTGGTTTTGTTTTAATAACATCAAGAGATAACTAACATAACATTTTGGCAGATTTCTTTAATGTCCAGCTTCTAAGAAGACCATTGGATATTCACATCTACTTCTACATTCAGTCTTTTGTGATATGATGCTTTGGTTGAAGTATATAAAGAAAATTTGGCCTTGTGTATTGTTAAAGTTGGAAAATCTAAGAGAGCTTCAGTAGCCTTCTCAGATCACTGGGGATCATTCTGATACTACACTAAATTTAACAGTTGTAATTTCCTAATTGTTAGTTGCAGAGTGGAGCCCAAAATGATATCAATGAACTTTTCATATCCGTTACATTAAAATCCATTGATCTCTCTTGCACTTTAATGGATCTTTTTACCCATGCATGATTTTATAACATCATATATTGAGTGTCTAGAAAAACATTGATTCACTGAACTATGCAACTCTTCCAAATGTTGACATTCTTCATTATATGATCTAAAAATACAAAATTTTAATATCACCAGTAGTCTTCTCTAAAATAGCTGGGAAGCTCTTCAAGTCCCTATGGCAGACACAAGTTTTCTAGAATTCTCATGTCATTAGCCACACATGCCGTCAGCATTTTCCCATCAGTTGTTTTCCTTGAAATAATAGGCTCACTTTGTTCATTTTCATGAGAATGTCTGCCAGATACACAAGTCTGAATAACTTTCAGTTGTCCGTCATACTTCCAAGCAAAAATGATATTCTCTAGAGAAAGCAGCTACTGCAGCTTACGTAAGAGTGTAATCACAGAAGTGCTTTTCACGGAGATGGCCAAGACGCTTCAGACTGTAGCAGTAAGGCTTGATGCCGACTTTCCATTTCACTACGCAGAATATTCAAAATATTATGCAGATATGTTATATGAAAATATTACACAATCAAGGGTAGAGATTAGACAAAATTGGCAATTTTTACTGCTTGCTTCTGTATGTTTTCAGCTGAATCTGGCACTTTTAAAAAGTCACTGATTCGTGGCCATGACTGTTATAATGGTGACCAGTACTGTTTTGTGCCACTGAGTTTCCCCCACACTCAGGCCCCGGAAGGTTTATCTACCATTGCTTTTGTTCCATCAGTGCCCATGTCAACATGGTGAGAAAGAGTAATAATCAAGTTTTAGTATTAGTATGAAAATCATGTTGCCCTAGCGGTCTGCAGATCATGCTTGGAAAACCATCCAGTTGAAGCTGTTTTCTCTCAGGCCTCTACCTTCGTTCCATGTTTCTACGCTACGTAGAGGGTGGGCTTGGCATTTTGGTGTTTGTTTCTTTAAGGATGTGCATATCATCGTGTCATGTTCTTACAAGATTTATGAAGTTAACACTGTATGCTTTGTAGACAGCTCAGAAAACATTTTTTTAATAGCCTGTCTTCCGCTTTGCTATTTTCTTGGTTTTGTGTACCATTCTACACGTTTGGGTTTAGGAAGGAAAGGAGTAACTGTCCAGTAGTCATTCCCACTTAGTGGAGAATGACTTCATTGAACATGGAGGGGAAAGATGTAAAGGATGTTAAGGAAATTAAACAAGGAGGCCATGAGACTGAATTGGCTCTAATGCCTTGGTGCCCCATGCAAGCAAACCAAAACCTAAGCCAGAGTTAATGCACTTCAATCAGCGAAAATGAAACTTGAGAGCCACCAACTGCGAACAGCCAACTTGGCTTTTCCAAATAAGGCAACTAACTGTTCCGCTTTGGCCAATCAAATAATCTCCCTGCTTTGCTTCTTCTCTGTCAAACCCCTCCCTAGCTCCTGTCAGTGGAAAGCTCTTCATCACCTTTGGTTTGGTGCTGTCCAATTCAAATCAACATGAACTCAAACTTTTTTTTTTTTTTAATGTCCGTCAGTTTACCTTTTCACATGCATGTGCGTGCGTGCTCAGTCACTAAGTCGTGTCTGACTCTTTGCAACCCCACGGACTGTAGCCCGCCGGGCTCCTTTGTCTGTGGGATTTTCCAGGTAAGAATTCTGGAGTGGGTTGCCACTTCCTCCTCCAGGAGATCTTCCCAACCCAGGGATCAAACCCGCATCTCCTTCATTGGCAGGTGGATTTTTTTACCCCTGAACCACCTGGGAAGCCCCTTTAATGTGTATACATTGGGACAATATTTAATTTCATTACATGTTGTCAAGTAGAAAGCCACAGTGAGTCATAGACACAATCAGACTTATCCTAAGGCACATAGTCAGGGACCAGTGTATGGGGTTTGAGGCCGGCAGAATAACTGGAAATTGAGGGAAGCCATCCTGGGAAGAAGGAGCCAAAGAGGGGAGCCCCCCCCCAGAGGGCTCCCCAAATCTGCATGTAAATTCCCCCCAAAGCCATGGCTGACCTCTTCACCAGAGATGAAGGGCATTTTATTTCTTTATTTGGCTGATACAGGTCTTGGTCACACATGTGAATTCTTGATGTAGTTGTGGCATGTGGGACAGTTCCCTGACCAGGGATTGAACCTGGGCCCCCTGCATTGAAAGTGTGGCATCTTAACCACTGGACCACCAGGAAAGTCCCATGAAGGGCATTGCATAATGATAGATTTTAAGTTGGCCTCTTTCAGATAATTGCTATGAATATTTTCTGAGCTAACACAAAAGATCAGAAGAAACCAGACACCTAGCCAGTGTCATAAGAATTGCTTAGTGTGGGAAAAACTCTCACACATCTAGTGCTAGGAGCGCTGTGAATGTCATAGTAGTGTGAGAGTGAAAGGGAGATGCCCTGGAGGAGGACCGAGGTTTTCTTTAAAGCCACATAAGGTAATAGTCACAAGTTTCAGGGATTAGAACCTGAATATTTTGGGGGATCATTACTTAGTCATCCACAGCCCAACCCTCAGCTCTCATAGTCATGTCTCCTGCACACCAAACAGTCCCATCCAGGTGTCTTCCTACTTCTCAACCCACAACAGCAGCATCTCAAGCCCCAGATGTTGTCTAAATATCATCAGCGATAAAGCTCAAAATTTCATCATGTTTATCATCTAAAATCAGTGGCACTGGGTATGATCCATCCTGGAGCAGAATTCCTCTCCATCTCTGGGCTTGTAAAACTAGAAAACAAGTTATCTGCTCCCAAAATACAGTTGTGGGACAGGTACAGGATAACAGCTATAGACGTTCCCATTCCAAAAGGGAGAATCGCCGCAACAACTGAGCCCAGGCAGCGCAACTAGAAAGTCTGTGCACTGAAATGAAAGATACTGCTTGCCACAGCGAAGACCCAACGCAGCCAAATAAATATACAAAAGAAACGGGAGAGAACAGAAGAAAAAGAGAGTCACCAGCCCCAAGCAACTTTGAAACCCCACCAGCCAAACTCGCATTAGGTTCCCTGCCCTGCCCCCTGCCTCCCCATCTTCCTTTTTCTTGAAAGTGTGGCGTCTGTTTGCAGCTGAGTAGGTTTATCTGCCTGTTTCTGGCCTATAGAAGCTTGGTGACCACTTTCTTTCATTTCACCCTCTCAGTTTGAGTTGGCGATTTTCGAACATTCTGAAAACCCTTGTGTATGTCATGGAGATTCGCACCATGAAACAAGAGGCTCCTGGAGTCCCCCACCTTTATTCTTGGCTTCTGGCTTCTGCTCAAGTGGTGAGGGGATGCCCAGTCACGTGTCTCATCTCTTCAGTGCTAACGTGGCTCTCCCACCACACCCTCGGCCTTCTCTCCACAGTCTGCTTTTCGGACAGTCAATCTCCGAATTAGCATCTTTGGCAATCTGGGATAGGTTGAGAGTTTCCCATGATCATCAAGTCTTGGTTCTTTCCTGCTTAACAGTTCTTCCCTCAGCTTATCTGTGACCTCTGGAATTTTACTGTAAGCAGCGAGAAGAAGCCAGGCTGCACCTTCTGCCCTTTGCTTGGAAACCTCCTCAGCTGAACATCCAGGTGCCTTGTTTGCAAGCTCTGCTGCCTTCAGGCCTGGAGGACACAATGCCGCTCGGCTTTCTGCCTTGATAGAGTCAGGATTCTCTTTCCTTCAGTTTCCTGTCACATGTTCCTCACTCCCTCTGAACCTTTGCTAGCAGCACCTTTAACATCCACGTTTTTTTTTAACCAACAGTCTGTTTAAGATAATCTAGGTATTCTCTAAGATTGCGTGGGCTTTTCTACTGTGCTCTTCACTTGTGGTTGAGCCATCACTGACAGTGTCTTTAACAACCATATTTCTACTAATAGTCTGCTCACAACGATCTAGGCTTTTTCTATCATGTTTCTCAGAATTCTAGATTCTATCCCTTTCGCAAATCTAAAGCTACTCCATTTTCAGGTGTTTGTTATAACAGCATCCCTGCTGCTGCTGCTAAGTCGCTTCAGTCGTGTCCGACTCTGTGCGACCCCACAGATGGCAGCCCACCAGGCTCCCCCGTCCCTGGGATTCTCCAGGCAAGAACACTGGAGTGGGTTGCCATTTCCTTCTCCAATGCGTGAAAGTGAATTTTCTCAGTTGTGTCCTTCCCTTAGGGACCCCATGGACTGCAGCCCACCAGGCTCCTCCGTCCATGGGATTTTCCAGGCAAGAGTACTGGAGTGGGGTGCCATTGCCTTCTTCTATAACAGCACCCCACTTCCAGGCAAAATCTGTATTAGTCGGCTCAAAACAACACACATTCACTCTCTTCTATCAATAGCTCTGAAGGTCAGACTTCGGAAATGAGTTTCATGGGGCCAAAACCAAGGTGCCTGGGTGTGCCACCCCAGAGGCTCTAGGGGAGAATCCATTGCCTTTCCTTTTCCAGCTTCTACCCGTTTCCTCCTACAGGTTCCAGCTTATATTGCTTGGCTCGTGGCTCTTCACATTTCTCTCTGCTTCACCATTACATCAGCTGCTCTTCCATCTCTCTAATCAGATCTCCCTCTGCTCCCTTATAAGTACTCTTGTGATCACATTTAGGGCCCACATGGATAATCCAAGATAATCTTCTCATCTCAGGATTCTTAACATAAGCCTGTCTGCAAAGACTATTGCCATGTGTGGTGGTGAATTTTGTGTGTCGACTTAACTAGACCACAGTATCCAAACACTGGGTCAAGAATTACTCTAGATGTTTCTCTGAGGGCATTTTTTAGATGAGATTGTCATTTGAATCAGTAGACTTAGAGTGAAATGGATTACCCTCCGTTATGTGAATGGGCCTCATCCAATCCATCAAAGCCTTAATAGAAAAATATCAACCTCCCTCGAAGAAGAGGGAATTCTGCCAGCAAATGGCCTTTGGACTCAAGCTGCGGCTCTCTCCTAGGTCTCCAGCCTGCCAGCTACCCTGCAGATTTTGGATTTTCCAGCCTCTACAATTGCACAAGCCCAGTTCCTTAAAATCTCTTTCTCTCTCTATAACTTTACACACACACACAGCCTATTAGTTCTGTTTCTGTGAAGAACCTGACTAATACATCATATAAGGTCACATAAGTTTCTAGGAAATAGAGCACAGTTAACTTTGGAGCCAGTGTTCAGTCTATCACAAACATCATCAATTCTTTTCAAGTACATATGGAAAATTTATCAAAATTGACTCTATGCTGAACCATAAAATAAGTCTTGGTACCTTTCAGTCTTATATAGTATGTTCTCTTTTGACAACAGAAACAAATTAGAAATCAATAATAATAACTAGAAAAGTCCCACATATTTGGGACCCATATGGGTGCTAAGCAGCACCCATAGGACAAGGTAGAAATCACTAGAAGAGTGAGGGACTATTTCAAGCTGAATAAAAATACAATATATCAAAAATTAAAGACTGCAGATAGGCAGTGCTTAGAGTAAAATTTATAGAAGTGAATGCTTACAAGAAGAAAGATTTAAAGTTAATGACCTGTTTTACCTGGAGAACTAAAAGCGTGAGTTAAACCCAAAGTGAGTAGCAGAAAAAATAATAATGATAAGAACGGAAATCAACAAAATAAAAAACAAATGATAGGGGCTTCCCTCCTGATCCAGTGGCTAAAACTTCGCTTCCGGTGCAGGCGCCAAGGTTGTTTGAAGTTTGAATTACTTTTCATGGGAAGAGAGTAGTGACAGGAAATGACCAGATAATCCACTTTTGACATGTATCAGATAGTACTAAAGCATTTGAGAAACCTCATGGGATTATACCATAAATGGTCAGACCTTTAGTCAAGTTCAGATACGCAGGTAATGGTCTCACACAAAGCAACAGAATGCATGGCAGTTTGCAGTATGTGTCTTTTAAAGCCTCTTCAGTATTTTTGGCTTGAGGACCACTTATGCTAATAGCATTCATAGAGCTCTCTGCAGATAACACATTTTGAAAATATGTAAGATAATTGCATAGAAAGGAAATAGAGATGTAGCTATACTTTGAAACTAGCAGATTATTTTCCTTGCTACAACACTTCTCTTTTCTTCTAATATATATTTACAGACAGCGTTCATGGAATATTACTGCCATAGTACAAAGAATGGCTTTTGTGGATTTCTTCTTACACGTTGCAGGAGGGCCAGCTTTCATTTTGGGTGTGGCTATCTCACACAGCAGTGTGGTATATTAAGCCCATTAAAATGATCTATATTTAAAAGTACACATTTAATTTACTTACTTAAAGTTCAGTTGGTAAAGAATCTGCCTGCAATGCAGGAGACCTGGGTTCAATCCCAGGGTCAGGAAGATCCCCTGGAGAAGGAAATGGCAGTCCACTCCAGTACTCTTGCCTGGAGAATTCCAAGGACAGAGGAGCCTGATGGGCTACAGTCCATGGGATCGCAAAGAGTTGAGCACGACCATGTGACTAACTTTCTTCCACTTTTTCAGGAACTGGACCCCACATGATGCAACTAAAAGTTTGCTTGCTACAACTAAAGATACAATGAAGATGGAAGATCCTGCATGTGCGACTAAGATCTGACGCAGCCAAAATAAATAAATAAAAGAATGTAAGTTTCAGTTCAGTTTAGTTCAGTTGCTCAGTCGTGTCCGACTCTTTTCAACCCCATGAATCGCAGCACGCCAGGCCTCCCTGTCCATCACCAACTCCCGGAGTTCACTCAAACTCACGTCCATCGAGTCCGTGATGCCATCCAGCCATCTCATCCTCGGTCGTCCCCTTCTCCTCCTGCCCCCAATCCCTCCCAGCATCAGAGTCTTCTCCAATGAGTCAACTCTTCTCATGAGGTGGCCAAAGTACTGGAGTTTCAGCTTTAGCATCATTCCTTCCAAAGAAATCCCAGGGCTGATCTCCTTCAGAATGGACTGGTTGGATCTCCTTGCAGTCCAAGGGACCCTCAAGAGTCTTCTCCAACACCACAGTTCAAAAGCATCAACTCTTCGGCACTCAGCCTTCTTCACAGTCCAACTCTCACATCCATACATGAACACTGGAAAAACCATAGCCTTGACTAGACGGACATCATGTCTACCTTAAAAAATAATAAATTAACAAATCCAAATGTTGGCTCTCTGAAAAAGATTAATAAAGTTGACAACCCTAGGAAGACTGATTAAGAAGAAAAAAAGAGAAAAAATATAAATTATTAGTATCAGCAATGAAAGAGAATCATCAGAGATTCTACAGATGTTAAAAAGATAATGAATATTATAAATAATGACACTAAATCTGACAACTTAGATGAAATGAGACAATTTCTTGAAAAATCCAAATGATCAAAACTGACATGAAAATAAATACAAAAATTTAATGGTCCCTTTTTACAAATATTGTCTATTACAGATGTTGAATTTCTAATTAAAAATCTCCCCATAAGCAAAACATCAGAGCCAGATAGTTTCATTGGTAAATTCAATAAAACATTTAAGGAAAAAATAATAGTGTCAATCTTACATAAATCCTTTCAGAACACAAAGGAGGAGGGCAGAGTTTCCAATTTGATGACACCAGCAATAAACAATCTTGAAGCCAAAATATGACAGAGATGCTTTAAGAAAAGAAGATTACAGATCAATATCCCTCATGAATATGGATACATAAATCTTTAACAAAATGTTAGCAAATTTAATCCAGAAATGTATAAAAAGAACAATACATCAAGTCAATGGGATTTATCCCATGAGTGCAATGTTGATTTCATATTGGAAATCAATCAACATAATTTATTGTACCAACAGAATAAAGAAGAAAAACCATGTGACCACCTCAGTAGATGTATAGAAAAAGCATTTTTAAAAAAAGAAAAAATAAATGCAACACTCATTCATAATAAAAATCTCAGAAAACTAGGAACACAAGGGAATTTCTTCATTCTGATAAAAGTCACCTATGAAAAACCTGTAGCTAATATACATAATGATGAAATATTGAATGTTTTCTCCTAAGAAAAAGGCAAGGATGTTCTCACTTTTATTCAACATTGTACTAGAGCCATAATGATTGCAACCATGCAATAAAAGGCATAAAGATTGGGAAGGGAGAAGAAAAACTATTTACAGCTGACACAAACACATATAAAGCATCTACGAAACAAGACCACTGGAACTAATAAGTGAGTTTAGTAGGGTCACAGATTACTAGGTCAGTATGCAAAAGTTAAATATATTACTATACACTCACAGCAAGCACATAAAAATGGAAATTTAAAAATCTCTTTTTAATAGCATCCAAAAGCAAAAAAAATTAGGAAAAAAGAGTTCTCAAAATGCATGTAGAACTCTACCATGAAAACCACCTGACAATCATGAAGAAATTTAAGGAAATCTAAACCAATGGAGAAAGGCACCATGTTACCTACCGTAGGAAGATGTCCGTTCTCTCCAGATTTATCTATAAATTCAATGTTGTGCCAGTTAAAATCTCAGTGTCTTTTGGTAGAAAATGACAAGTTGATTAAAAATTTTTAATGGAAATGTAAGAAAAACATCTATTTCTGCTTTATTGACTATGCCAAAGCCTTTGACTGTGTGGATCACAATAAACTGTGGAAAATTCTGAAAGAGATGGGATACCAGACCACCTGACCTGCCTCTTGAGAAATCTGTATGCAGATCAGGAAGCAACAGTTAGAACTGGACATGGAACAACAGACTGGTTCCAAATAGGAAAAGGAGTACGTCAAGGCTGTATATTGTCACCCTGCTTATTTAACTTCTATGTAGAGTACATCATGAGAAACGCTGGACTGGAAGAAACACAAGCTGGAATCAAGATTGCTGGGAGAAATATCAATAACCTCAGATATGCAGATGACACCACCCTTATGGCAGAAAGTGAAGAAGAACTAAAAAGCCTCTTGATGAAAGTGAGAGGAGAGTGAAAAAGTTGGCTTAAAACTCAACATTCAGAAAACAAAGACCATGGCATCCTGTCCCATCACTTCATGAGAAATAGATGGAGAAACAGTGGAAACAGTGTCAGATTTTATTTTTGGGCTCCAAAATGACTGCAGATGGTGATTGCAGCCATGAAATTAAAAGATGCTTACTTCTTGGAAGGAAACTTATGACCAACCTAGATAGCATATTCAAAAGCAGAGACATTACTTTGCCAACTAAGGTCCGTCTAGTCAAGGCTATGGTTTTTCCAGTGGTCATGTATGGATGTGAGAGTTGGACTATGAAGAAGGCTGAGCACCGAAGAATTGATGCTTTTGAACTGTGGTGTTGGAGAAGACTCTTGAGGGTCCCTTGGACTGCAAGAAGATCCAACCAGTCCATTCTGAAGGAGATCAACCCTAGGATTTCTTTGGAAGGATTGATGCTGAAGCTGAAACTCCAGTACTTTGGCCAGCTCATGCAAAGAGTTGACTCATTGGAAAAGACTCTGATGCTGGGAGGGATTGGGGGCAGGAGGAGAAAGGGATGACAGAGGATGAGATGGCTGGATGGCATCACTGACTCGATGGACATGAGTCTGAGTGAACTCCAGGAGTTGGTGATGGACAGGGAGGCCTGGCATGCTGCGATTCATGGGGTCGCAAACAGTCAGACACGACTGAGCGACTGAACTGAACTGAAAGAACCTATAATAGCTTAAACAATCTTGAAATGGAACAATTGGAGGATTCACAAAATCTGATTTCAAGATTACAATGGTAATCAAGACAGATGGTACTGGCACAAAGGCAAATAGATCAATGGAAGAGAATAGAGAGTCCACACTTAGATGATCAATTGATTTTTTACAAAGTTACCAATGTAATTCAATTAGAAAAAGTCCTTCCAACAAATGGTGCTGTAACTATTAGATAAATGTATAGAAAAAAATGAACCTTGTCCCCTATCATAGACCTAAACATAAATGCCAACAATATAAAACTTCTAGAAAAAAATTTAGGTGATTATTTTCATGACTTCGGGATTAGGGATATTTTCTCAGAGCAGAGACACAAAAAAGCACTAAACAAATTATAAATGGATAATTAGACCTTTTAGAAATTTAAATTTTCTTCTTCTAATAGACACCATTAATCAACGGAGAAGGCAATGGCACCCCATTCCAGTACTCTTGCCTGGAAAATCCCATGGTGGAGGAGCCTGGTAGGCTGCAGTCCATGGGGTCGCAAAGAGCTCAGACATGACTGAGCGACTTCACTTTCACTTTTCATGCATTGGAGAAGGAAATGGCAACCCACTCCAGTGTTCTCGCCTGGAGAATCCCAGGGACAGGGGAGCCTGGTGGGCTGCCATCTGTGGGGTCGCACAGAGTCGGACACAGCTGAAGCGACTTAGCAGCAGCAGCAGCAGCAGTAAAACCAAAAGACAAGTCAAACTGTTGAAAAATTTTTGCAATACGTATGTTTGACAAAACACTTACATCAAGAATATGTAAAGAATGGAATAAATAAATAACAAAAAGACAGACCACCCGATTAAAAATGAGCACAAGACTTCAACAGATACCTGACAAAAGAAGATAAACGTGGTTAAAAAAGGAGTGAAAAGATGCTCAACATTATTAGTCACCAGGGAAATGCAAATTTAAACTCCAATGACAGTTTCTTGCCCTGACAGTTTCTCTCCCTGACAATGCCAAATGTGGTGAGAACCAGTAAGCAGCTGACACGCTTACACAGTGGAAGTGTTAAATAACCCAGTCACCATGGAAAACTGTTACACATCCATCCGCACTATGACCCAAATGTTCCATGCCTTTCCTAAGTATTTATCCAACAGAAGTAAAACATAATGTCCAGAAAAAGTCTTGAATGAGAATATCCATAGCAGCTTTATTCATGTGTCAAAAACTGATGACAGCTCTAATATCAACAGAATGGATAAACAAATTGTTGCATGTTTGTACAATAGAATATTCAGCAATAAAAAATAATGTACTGATAACATGCAACAACATGAATAAATCACAAAAAGTATTACAGTAAAAAAAGCCAGGCATACTAGTACATATGGTGTGATTGCGTTTGTAAAAAAATTTAAGAATGGGCCAACTAATCTATAGGCTGGAAATCAGAACAGTGGTTTCCTATAGGGGGTGAAGATTAACTGGGAGGTGGTATTAGGAACTTTCTGGGTGACAGAATTGTTGTCTATTTGTCAGAGTGGTGGTTACATGAGTATTTACACATATATCCAAACTCATTGAATTGTATATCTAATATAAATACAAAATTTTTTGTATGTAAATTTCAATATATACATTGTATAAAATGTATTTAATATATATTTATATTTGTTATGGCATTCCAATATCTGAAAAATAAGTGCTGCTTAAGGTGATGGTCAAAGATAAATAAGATACATTTAACTGGGTTTTTCCCCTACTCTTTTCTTGTCTATTGTAAACATGCAGTATTGTAAAGTAAATAGCAAAGATTGAAAACATTTTTCTTGTCTTCTAAAATACTTTCTTTTATCCAAAGCTTAAAGAGTCTTTGCTTTAGATAGAAATTTGAAAACATTTTTCTTTTCTATTTTTTCTGTAATTCTCTTTAATCTGTCCAGAATTTGGAGGGGAGAATGCTGGATTCCAGGGGTAGAGAGGAAAGGGCTTTCTTTTCACCTCTTAAATTCCTTTCCTGGACCTTTTTGCCTCTAGGTCCTGCTGCTTCGGGCCAAAGACAAGAGATGGTAGAAAAGCAGGAGGCAGATATTCAGCTGAGAGCCCAGGGTCACCCTCTCTTCAAAGGGGCACCAGTCCTTTTCCTGCACATGACTATCTTTGTCTAAATGGCCTCATTTTCTGATTAATACAGCTCAAAATTAGCCCATTTCCTTGAAATTAAAACTACAGTCCTGGAAACACTCAAAAGAAGACAAAGCCAAATAGCTATTTGAAAAATAGGAAAATGCTCTAAGTGGAATATTATAACCATCCTGTGATACTCATGGAGTGTTGTACATCTGATAAATATGGATCTTTGGGGAAATGATGGTTTGATGATTGGCTCTGGTGCATCACACCGGGGCATCTGAGGGCAGTTGGAAGTACATGAGGTAAGGGGTGCCTGAGTCTGATTTACAGAGTTATCCCAGTGCCAGGCTTAGTGGCATCTGCACTTTATTCTCAAAGAGCAGCTGGTCTTGGTACAAGTTGAAAAGAACATTGATCTCAGAGCCTTTTTCAAAGCTAGGTCTACACGACAACCACTGTCAGCAACAGCAACATCTGCAGATACAAGAAGCAGCAGGAAATTAGTGTTGATCTTCCAGAGATATTCATAGCACTTTTCTGAGGGTGTTTAAAGTTGTGAGGGGCTTCCCAAGTGGCTCAGTGGTAAAGAATCTGCCTGACAAGCAGGAGATGGGTTTCAGTCCCTGGGTTGGGAAGATCCCTTGGAGGAGGATATGGCAACTCAATTCAGTATTCTTGCCTAGAAAACTCCATGGACTGAGGAGCCTGGCAAGCTGCGGTCCATGGGGTCACAAAAGAGCTGGACACGACTTAACTACTGAACAGCAGCAGCAGCAAAACCATGAGAGGAGAATTATCTGGGAACTGTGAATGCTGCAAAACATGATGATAGGATACAGTTGTGTGTCTCCAGCTTACCTCGATAAGTAACTTTTATCCTCCCTAGTCGCTGTGGGAAGCACTGCACAGGTGCCTGGCTTAGAACATGCTTTAGATTGCTTCTGTTCAGATTGATGTAAGAATCAGCATACGATCCACAAAGGGGAAATCAGCTATGGTTTTCGTAATTCACAGCAATTGGTTGTGAATAACTTGTGGCTGTTTCCAAAAGTTCAATCTACCCCAGACAGGATAAAGATTTGCCAACAGAGAAAGTATTAAAGGAAATGTCTGGTCCACTCTTTTAGAAATGTTTGCCATCAGAGTTCCTGACGGACACTGGGTGGTGGGTACCATTCCCCGAAGAGATGACTCTGAAGGGACTGCTCTCTGGATGAACTCAGTCCTGTTGGCTTGTCACCACCCTCTCTTGCATGCATTATTCCTTAAAGCCTGGACCTAAGCAGCACTTACAGACTTCCCTTCTGCTCAAAGTGAAAAGCAAATGCTAACCCTGCATCTACTATTTCTGCATGTTTTTCCTCCTAATTTTCATCTCTCTTGTTCTCACTGGATGGTTTGGAGGATGAGTAGTGATGAAAGGTATCTGAAGGGTGGAAGGTACAAAAGATCTTTTCTCAATCTTCCTCCCCAACAATTGCCCAGGTACTTCCTCCCTTGATGACATCAGCGCAGTCACAGTGATTCACCAGGATCCCAGGTGAGGGCTGAGTTCGTGTTTGTTCCATGCCTCCTTCCTTCCAAGCCCCTAGTGATGCTCCTTCAGAGCAAGGGCCCTGACATTTATTCCCTCTTCTTCCTTCCCTTTGCCTACCGCATGTTCTTCTTGTCTTTGCCTAATAACCATCTTATTCTAGAAACTTTTCTTTATTGAAATTTAAAAAATTGTTTCTTGTTCATATAAAATAGACTTTAAAATATATTTTTAAAACACTTTAAAATCTAGTTATAACATTTTAAAATGTATACTGTTCTAAAGTTCCCAAATTGTAATCTGTTCCTAGACCACCTCTGCTTCTGTTTTTTGTTTTCTTATTGTAATTTTATTTTTAATTGTGGTAACATAGACATAACATAAAATTTACCATCTTAACAATTTTTAAGAATACAGTTCAGTAGTATTAAAGTATGTTTTGCATTGTTAGGTACCCATCACCACTATCCATCTGCAAAATTTTTTTTTAATTACTAAACTATTTTTAAAGCAGTTTTAGATTCACAGAAAAATTGAGCAGGAAGTACAGAGTTCCCATATAGTCCCTTGTTTCTCCACAACCTTTCCTACTACCGACATCCTGCACCAGAGTGGTACATTTGTTATGATTCACGAACCCACATTGACACATCATTATCATCCAAAGTTCTCCAAAACGCAGTTCATCTTGTAAAATGAAATGGCATCCCCATTAAACTACAACTCCCCACTCCCCATTTCCCCCAGCTCCTGGCAACCACCATGCAATTCCTGTCTCTGAACTTGACTACTCTAGGTACCTCTTGTATATGGCAGTTGAGTCGCTCAGTTGTGTCCAACTCTTTGCAACCCCAAGGACTGCAGCACGCCAGGCTTCCCTGTCCATCACCAACTTCCGGAGCTTACTCAAACTCATGTCCATCGAGTCAGTGATGCCATCCAACCATCTCATCCTCTGTCGTCCCCTTCTCCTCCTGCCCTCAATCTTTTCCCAGCATCAGGGTCTTTTTCAGTGAGTCAGCTCTTCCCATCAGGTGGCCAAAGTACTGGAGTTTCTACTTCAGCATCAGTCCTTCCAATGAATAATCAGGACTGATTTCCTTTAGGGTGGACTGGTTGGATCTCCTTGCAGTTCAAGGGACTCTCAAGAGTCTTCTCCAACACCACAGTTCAAAAGCATCAATTTTTGGTGCTCAGCTTTCTTTATAGTCCAACTCTCACATCCATAATGACTACTGGAATAAGTAGTCATATATATAAGTAGGATCACACAATTTTTGTTCTTTTGTGTCTGGCTCATCTCAATTAGCATAACATCTTCAAGGTTCATCCATGTTATTACATGTGTCAGAATTCATTCTTTTTTAAGATAAGGATATTCCATAGTAAGGATGGACCACATTGTATTTATCCATCCATTCATCAGAGGACATTTGAGTTGCTTCCATCTCTTGACTATTATGAACAATGCTGCTATGAACATGGGTGGACGAATATCTCTTCGAGACACTGATTTCCATTCTTTGGGGTATATACCCAGAACTGGAATTGCTGGATCATATATGTTTAATTTTTTTTGAGGAAACACCAAATTGTTTTCCACATAATGTCTGCACCATTTTACATTCCCATTAACATTGCATAAGAGTTCTATCCTCAGCAAGACATTTTCATTTCTCTCTTTCTTTTGGTCTTTCTGTCTCTTTTTAAAAAATTTTTCATAGTAGCCGTCCTGATGGCTGTGTGGTGGTATTCGCGCTTACTTTTTAAGCTTTTACAAAAATCCTGGTGTCTTTTAGTCACAATCTGATTTCCTTCAAATCCAAAGTAGGCACTTTAGAATCTTATTTGTATTGACCTATATCAGTTGTTCTTCTGTGCATTTTCTTTCTCAGAATGTATACAAAGGAGTACCTTCTCTGATTCAAGTGTACCTGAGCTGATATCTTCAGATGAGAGGACAATTTAGCCAGCAGAGACACCTGTCCCCATAGAGAGTACCTGGAATGATTAAGCCAGGTTTCCTGGTCTGGATGCCTCTCCTTCCTCTTATGCCATCCCCTGGAGACCTCTCCTAAATCTCTGATCTCCCCGTGAGAGAATAGCCTTCCCAAAGACAGATCTCTCTCTGCAGCAGTCTGAGGTGCTTGGATATATTTACAGATTATATGTTGTGTGTGGATTTTTTAGTAGTGGCCTGCTTTCCCGATGTCTCAGAGGGTAAAGAATCCACTTGCGATGCATGAGATGTGGCTTTGATCCCTGGGTCGGGAAGATCCCCTGGAGGAGGGCATAGCAACCCACTCCAGTATTCCTGCCTGGGAAATCCCATGGACAGAGGAGCCTGGCAGGCCACAGTCTATGGGATCTCGAAGAGTCGGACATGATTGAGCAACTACCGAGCCTTAATCTCCCTAAGAAATAATGACAAGAGTCTAAAATCCAGTGATAATGGAAGGCACTCGTGAAAACAGTATGCCTTATGGCAGTGCATTCTAAAATCACATGGCAGCAGGAAAACCCAGGGAGCACAACTTTTCCTCTTTCTACCCCTAGTCAAGAATCTTAGGGAGGTGGCGTTTCCAGGGCCTTGTCACCCAACGTTTGTTACTACCTGGAGGGCATCCAGCCCTGTCAGTGTGTCTGCCCCTCCACCAGGGCTGTGAAGCGGCTTATTGCCACTAGAGGGCGTCAGGCTCCTTTGTTCGGATCATTCTGTGTCAATCCAGGGAGGCCTCCAGCTCCTTTCTGTCTGACTGCACCTCCTGCCTCTATTTTTAAGTCCTCTGTGTTGGCCTTGGGTATTCAGGCCTGGAGACCCCACTGAGTCAGGAACAGCATATTCTCTCGGAGACATTGGCCGAGAACCCCTCTAGAAGTCAAGTTCCTGCGGAAAATGGGTTGTGAGGGTGGGGTAAAACAGATCACCTTTCACAGAGTACTCAATGCCGACGGGGGTTGATGGGGAAGGTGGAGAAGCCATGCCTTTGTCTCTTCACATTTTAAGTTCTCAAAACCAAAGTAAAATTTTAAAACAAAAGAAAAATTTCAGGATCCAAAGGAAGATGCGTTTATCTGCTTTGCCTTCCTCCGTGGTACTTCCTAGTAAGCTGAGAAGCCATCCCCTCTGCTTCCTCACTGGGTTGTGTGACCTCCTGGTAGCACTTGGACCATGCTGGTTTTAAGAGTCACCAGATAAAAGAGCAGACACCCAAGCCCCACGCTAGGAGGTTCCAGCTCAGTAGGCCCAGGGTGTGGCCCAAGAATCTGCCTTTTTGGCAAACACCTTATTTTATTCTCAGGCAGTGTGCGTTAGCCGCTCAGTCGTGTCCGACTCTGCAACCCCATGGACTCTTTGCAACCCCAAACAAGCCCAGCAGGCTCCTCTGTTCATGGGATTTCCCAGGCAAGAACACTGGGTTGCCATTTCCTTCTCCAGAGGATCTTCCCAACCTAGGGACTGAACCTGGGTCTCTCACATTGCAGGCAGGCTCTACCATCTGAACCACCAAGGAAGCCCTGGTTTCAAACTTATTCTCAGGCAGAGGATCCTCAAACCACACTTTGAGAAAATTTCTTCTGGCCTGTGTCCTCTCGTGCCATTCACCGAATGTGAGAGTTCTAAGATGAGTTTTCTCTTCCATGCAGGAGTTCCATGCATTTTGCTGTTTCAGTTAGAGACCACTTCTTTGAGCCACCTGGGCAATCCGCATCTTAGAGTCTGAAGCATGGTGTCTCCCGGCAGCCCCCACTCCAGCTCTTTTCTAATTCATTTTTTACTGCATTGGGTCTTAGTTGCGGCATGCCGGATCTTTCGTTGTGACATGCAGGCTTAGTTGCCCTGTGGCATGTGGGATCTCAGTTCGCCGGCCGGGCCTAAAACCTGCGTCCCCTGCATAAGAAGGCAGATTCTTAATCACTAGACCAGCAGGGATGTCCACCCCCCACCCCAGTTCTAACCCCTGCTGCCTATTCTGTCCTCAGCCTCCTGCTGCTGACGCTCTGTGACTCCCCTGGGCCAGGCGGCCTTCTAAAGGGCTTTCATTTATTTCACAGCTCTTGGGAGAAACCTCCTGGGCTCGAAGCGCCCAAATGAGGGTCTGGCTGTGCCTTTCCCTCCCTGCTGTAGGGGCTTCTCTCAACACTACCTCCAAACACACACATAGCACACTGTACAGCCCTAACAACTGCCACTGTTCTCTAAGGACAGCCCAGCAGCCAGTCTGTAGCTAATGTTCAGCCTTTGTATGGTGCCCCCAGCTCTAATGGTGCTTGGAAAGAGTTGATGTCAACACGTTTGAGGATCAATCATTACCCTCCTCGTGTCTGGGAGAGCCAGGATTAAGACTGCTGAAAAAGAAATCCACTTTGGAGAACCTGAAGCCCAAGCAACAGTTGGGAGGGGGGCTCCCGGCACTACTTAGTCTGACACAAATGGGGTCTTTTAGACACAGAAGCACAAATTGCTGCATCTTTGAAACACGAAAATGAACACATACACACACACACACACGCACGCACAGAGGTTGCCTAATTTCCCATTCCCTGACACTCCAGGCTCCCACCTTTCAGCACTTTCTTGCTTGCTGCTGCTGCTGCTAAGTTGCTTCAGTCGTGTCCGACTCTGTGCGACCCCATAGACGGCAGCCCACCAGGCTCACTCATCCCTGGGATTCTCCAGGCAGGAACACTGGAGTGGGTTGCCATTTCCTTCTCCAATGCATGAAAGTGAAAAGTGAAAGTGAAGTCGCTCAGTCGTGTCCAACTCTTAGCGACCCCATGGACTGCAGCCTACCAGGCTCCTCCGTCCATGGGATTACCCCAGGCAAGAGTACTGGTGTGGGGTGCCATCGCCTTCTTGCTTGATTCTCATACTAATTCCTAAGCCTCCGGGTAGCAGCCCTTGGCTATCTGCCCTGTGTCTGGTATTGAGATCTGAGACTGAATCTGTCACCAGTTTGTAATTACTGGGTACTGAGTCCCCGCATGACTGCAACATCAGAAGAAGCCTGTTAGAAGACTGCTCCAGGCCTGTCTTCTGAAAGGCCACCGTACCTGCTCTGATCCAGCACACACTCATAGACGCAGATGGCAGCCAACAAAAACAGCTGCCTGGCACCCCCAAGAGGTCCAGAGTTGCAGGGAAGGGGGCTCACAAGTTAGGCTGGCCCTAAAGAAAGGAGGTCACCACAGCTCAGTGGTGCTAGGACCTAAGGAGGTTCACAAGACACCAGTGCCATGAAGCCATCACTTACAATGAGAAATAAGGTGCTCCAGTTCTATCAGCCCGATCAACTCAACAGACGTGGGTGGGGAATGGGGTGGGGGTGGGGCCTTTCTTTTGTGGGTGTTGTTCAGAGCAAGTATGGTAAGAAGTACAATTCCAGGGTAAAGGGTAGGGGTCTCTGCTTGCGTTCAGAGTGGATATTCAGCAAAATATATACTCCATGACACCACAAAAGTTTTTTTCTAATTTATTTTTTGTTTGTGTAGTGTCTGAGCTGAGGCATTCAGGATCTTGCATTGCAGCACAGCGGCTCAGTAGCTGTGGTCTCTGGGAGTTGCATATGGGATCTTAGTTCCCTGACCAGGGATGAAACCCACATCCTCTGCGTTGGAAGGTGGATTCTTAATCACTAGACCACCAGGAAGTTCCTCCCAATGACTCCAAAAGTTATTAATTGCTGGATCTTTTCCTGACTGGTCAGCACCTCTGCCATATCACTTAAATAGTTTGAACATCACCCTTAACAATAGGTGACTGTAATGCCTGCTAGGAGAGTCAGAGTTTGTAGAAGCCTGACAGTTTTTTCTCCCCTGGACTACCTATAAATCCCACATTAGACTTCACAAGGTTTTACTCTTTGGTTAGTTTAGTATCTAGCACATAGTAGGTGCTCAGTGGCACATCATAGGTGCTTATGATGTTGAGCTCAAGCAACCCATGGTGCCTGGCTGGTCTCTGCCACGTTTACCCTGGGCTTCCCTTTCCCAGGCTTCTGTGGTTGACCACTCCCCCAGCTGTGACATTGTTTCTTCACATACGCCAGGCTATCCTGGAAGGCCCCTGTCTTTCAGGTGGCCTTGCTGTCTCAACAACCAGTACTTGACTGAGCCCCTACTATATGCCAGGTTTGGGGGATATGGCAGTGAATAATAGTCATGGTTCCTGCCCTACTAGAGTCAAGTCTGAAGAATGAATCAGGCATTGAACACATAACGTGAGTGGTGTGGATGGAGAAGGGCCAAAGTTATGGGGGCACATGGAAAAGGATTTGCTCGGCTCCTTGGAGGAAGTAATGTTACAGCGGAAATTTGGTGAGTTCATTGGGTGAAGGGAAAGAGCAGAGACATGTGACTCAGTCGGTAAAGAATCCACCTGCCATGAAGGAGACCTGGGTTCAATCCCTGGGTCGGAAAGATCCCCTGGAGAAGGGAATGGCTACCCACTCTAGTGTTCTTGCCTGGAGAATCCCATGGACAGAGGAGTCTGGTGGGCTATAGACTGTGGGGTCTCAAAGAGCTGGACATGACTGAGTGACTAACACTGCTTTTAGGCCAGAACTACATTTCCCAGGATGCTTTGTAGCTAGAATGCAAGCATGTGACCCAGTTTCCATCAATCAGGTGCACCTTTGTGAGAAAGCACAAAGAAATTCTCTCCTAGCGGCTGAGGGGAGCACTCATTTGGATCTCGGGATAGCAGGGGAGAGGTGGGGTAGCCGCTCTATCTCCGTATCTAAAGTGCCAGTGGCACCTGCAGTCCAGTCATGGTGGGAAGGTGATTTGCATATTGTTCCAGGCTGTAGAGCATTCCATAAGCCATACAATATCCTTCAGTAAATCAGTTTGCTAGTTAACCTTGCAATGGGGATTTTTGTTGTTGTTGTTCTTGTTGTTTGCAATTAAGGGTTGTGAATGATATATTACTTCATGGCATGATGGTAAGTCATTGGTCAATTTTAGCAGCTGGAAGGTGAAGCCTTTTGTTTTTCTATCCAGGCAGAATTGTGCTGGAGGAACAGGAGTGAATACCACAGTGTACATCAATTCCCAAATACAGCTGCAGAGCCTCGGGGAGACTGCAGAACAGCTGGTCCCCTTTAAGTCCTGAGTGGCCGTGGAGAGAGACCTCGGTCCACATGAGTAAGGAAAGCTTTGGATGGGTTTTTGGTGGCTGCAGAAGGGCCCATCTGGAAGAGGTGAGGGATTACTCACATGGTTTCCTCAGGCACAGGAGAGGGAGCTGCGGGAAAACATCCTTCAGAGTCAGTTTCTTGCAGGGCTGGGTGGCCAGTCCCCATTTCTGGTTTGGGGAGACGTGCCTGAAGTGTTCCTGACCTTTCTGGGGCTGGGAGCTCTCGGGGATGAGGCAGCCCGCTGTGAGCGGAGCCGTGACACGCATCCCGCTCCCAGGAGCCCGCGCTCAGCCTGGAACACTGTCAGGGAGATGACAGATGCGCCTTCTCCGCTGGGCTGGCTTCGGATGAAGTCATCCTTTCCCTCTGGACTCTGTCAGGGTTAGTGCTTGGGCCTTCTGAGTCACTTGACAGTTCGTAAGCACGTGGGAAACAGAGGTACTGTGCGTCTGTCTGTCTTTGTGCCTTTACTTCTAAGGGTGTCCTGGAAACCCTGCACCAAGAACGCTGACCCTCGAATTAAAGGTTGTCGAGAGACTTTTGAGAATTTTAGAAGCGTAAAAGAAGCCAGAACCAAGTACGAATGGACATTCAGAAAGGCATAGGAATTTTAGCTACTATGAAATCACGTCTCTAGATGATCCACAACCTTCAGGGGATGCTGTTCGTGTTTTCTGGGGTCTTACAAGGGGCAGGTAAGGTGGAGTGGTGTGTTTTTTTTTTCCTCCTATTTTTTAAAGTCTTTATTGAATTTGTTACAGTATTGCTTTTGTTCCACATTTTAGTTTTTTGGCCCCTAGGCATGTGGGATCTTAGTTTCCTGGCCAGAGATTGAACCCACAGCCCCTGCATTGGAAGGTGAAATCTTAACCACTGGACCACCACGGACGTGCCGGGAGTGGTTTAATATATGGCTTCATTGGAAGAATGCTAGTCCTAGGAAGATTTTTTTCCTTACACAATATTGTTGAGAGGAGGTTTTCTGATGTCCCCATTGTGTAATCTACCTTTAGACATTTTTATACCTATCATTTAAGAAAGTTGCTGCTGCTAAGTCGCTTCACTCATGTCCAACTCTTTGCGACCGCATGAACTGTAGCCCAACAGACTCCTCTGTCTGTGGAATTCTCTAGTCAAGAACACTGCAGTGGGTTGCCATGCCCTCCTGCAGGGGAACTTCCTGACCCAGGGACCAAATGCATGTCTCCTGCAGTTCCTGCATAGCTGCTGCTGCTGTCACTTCAGTCCGACTCTGTGCGACCCCAGAGATGGCAGCCCACAAGACTCCCCGTCCCTGGGATTCTCCAGGCAGGAACACTGGAGTGGGTTGCCATTTCCTTCTCCAATGCATGAAAGTGAAAAGTGAAAGTGAAGTTGCTCAGTCGTGTCCGACTCTTAGCGACCCCATGGACTGCAGCCTACCAGGCTCCTCCGTCTGTGGGATTTTCCAGACAAGAGTACTGGAGCGGGGTGCAATTGCCTTCTCCGTCCTGCATAGCAGGTGGATTCTTTACCACTGAGCCACCAGGGAAGCCCCGATTTAAGGTTGAAACATCCTAATCCAAAGTCTCTGGAGGGAGAAATGTTAAGACCTTCCCATTTCTTTGGTTTCTTTCATTTTGGCTGTGCTGGATCTTTGTGGCCGCACACAAACTTTCTCTAGTTGCAGTGAGCAGGGGCTTCTCTCTGGTTGTGGTGTGCAGGCTTCTCATTGCCACGGCTTCTGCTGTTGCAGAGCATAGGCGCTAGGCCTGGCAGGCTCAGTAGTTGTGGCACACAGGCTTAGTTACTCCACGGCTTGTGGGATCTTTGTTCCCTGACCAGGGGTCGAACCCATGTGCCCTGTATTTGCAGGTGGAGTCTTAACCCCGGGACAACCAGAGAAGTCCTGATGCAGGCATTCTTGAGTAGCTTTTGTAATGCGTAAGAAAATCTAAACATTCTTCCCTCTTCTGCTCACCCAAACAGTCTGTTTCTCCAGGGCTGGATCTCAGAGCTGGGCAGTCCCTGGTGCTGTCACCACGTGTCCAGGGGGAGATGTGTTTGGCAGATGAAACTCGCTTAACACTCCCATGTACCCACCACACCCCGACGTCCTCCAAGACAGCCCTTCCTGACCCTCAGAACCCAGTTTGCCCCTCAGAGCCCAAATAACGCGTCAGCTTTGCAGGATCTTGACTCATGATGTTTGGGAAGTCCCCGTAGGTTCACCACTCAGCTTTTCCTAGGGCAGGTACCAGTTTAATTCTGAGATGGTGTAACACATTTTGTTGTTTGTTTCTGCTCTGAGGTGACCCCAGCTCTTCCCGCACCCCAGGAAGCAGGATGTAGTCATTCTTCAATAATCTATAAAATACCAAAAATCACCCACTCAACATTCTGAAAATGATAGCAAATGTTTTTAAGTATTACAGCAGGAGGACATGGTAACGTGTATCCTGCTTTGTAACTAACAAAACATCCCCTCGAAGCCCGCTGCTTCCTTTCCCTCCCCGAAGGAATTTGCTATTGTTTGTAAATATAGTATACCCCGAACACTGGCTTTGTTTAACCACTTTTTCAAACTTAGTCTTTCTGATTATTCTTAGTAAGTCAGTTTTGATTTTTTGAACCAGCCCTATTGAGGTATCATTTACATGCAATCAAATGCACCTGTTCTAAGTGTGCAGCTGAATGAGTTATGACAAACTCATTGTGTACCCACCACAAATACTCAAGATAGAGAATATTTTCCATCACCCCCAGAAGTTTCCTCATACCCTTTTGCTGTCAACCCCCTCCCAACCCCCCTGTTCCAGGCAACTAACTAGTGATCTGCTTTCTGTCTCTACAGATTAGTTTTAAAGGCCTTTGATTTTAATGAGAATATACTATGGTCAATAAAGTGGCATTCTACTTGATTCTGCTGGAAATCCTGCAAGGGGGCAACATGAGACAATATAAACATTGAAAGTGAAAGTCGCTCAGTTGTGTCCGACTCTTTGAGACCCCAGGGGCTATACAGTCCATGGAATTCTCCAGGCCAGAATACTGAAGTGGGTAGCCGTTCCCTTCTCCAGGGGATCTGCCCAACCCAGGGATCAAACCCAGGTCTCCCACGTTGCAGGCAGATTCTTTACCAGCTGAGCCACCAGGGAAGCCCATTGACGTTGAAGAAAATTACAGTTTGTGTGTTCTTTGAGCCATACAAACATGTATCACTTTGTGGACTTCCTCTCTTTCTTTAGTGTGGCAAATTGTTTTCAGAGATGGCGCCAACAATTCCATCCTCCGTGTGAGGTCATGCCGCCCCTCCCAACACAGAGCAAGTTCTCTCTCCTCCCCTTAAACAGAGATCATCTGTGGCAAAAGAATGTGGAGGAAGGGATGCTCGGTCAGTTCCAAGCTCAAGGACTTATAAGACCTGATAGGGTCTGATTTGGCCTCTTGGGATTTGGCCACCATGGATAAGGTTAGGTGGAGAACTGAAGGACGAGAGTCTGCCTAGGGAGGGAAAGGCCCAGTCAGCTCCCTGATCTTCCAGCCCCAGCTGAGGGGCCAGACGTGTGAGTGAAACCATCCTGGACGTTCCAGCTCCAGACAAGCTCTCAACTAAATGCAGCCACATAAGTGACAGCTCACTGAATGTAGAGCAGAACTAACTGCCCAGCCAACCAACAGGATCGCAAAACATAGTAATCATTACTGGTTTAAGCCACTGAGTTTGGGGATAGTTTGTTGTCCTGAAGCCAATAGTTAATGCAGTCAGAAACCTTGATGGAGGGCAACACCATCACTGAAACACTGGAAACAACACTGGAGAAGTGAAAGAACCTCCCTACAAGGAGCCTCCAAAATGCCCTAAAGCAATCTGCTCCTCTGCGAGTTCCCACATGTGCATAGAACTCACTCCTATCAGAGGAACCAGAACCCAGGGTGCATTCCTGGACGAAGAGAGGCCTCGTCAGAGAACACAATTGAGGGTTGCTTCAAGGAAGAAAGGGGCCCCCAGACCCTCTTACTTCCCTTTCTCCCTGTGACTTTTCAAAGGGAAGGTCTCACACAGAAGAAAGGACTCATAGCTGAAAAATCTGAGTCTCTAAGGAGACCTAAGACCGTGTACGAGGTTAGGAGCTTCTGAGAGCTGAGTTTCCTCAGGAAGATCCAGATGAGAAACAATGCAAAAATTCCCACATCTGAGGCCTGGCATGGTCCGTAGCATGCAACAGTTACTCACAGAAGCATTTGTTAAATCAGCCAGTTTCTGTCTGAGTTATCTGAATAGTTCACAGGCCCATTAGGTTCAGGAAATCCAAGACCAGTGCTAAGGTATCCACCAGGCATGGACAAGCCACTTGGATAGTTCCTGGGGCATCACATGCATTCTCCAGACCAGAAAGAGCCATGAGACATTTAATTTGGAGATGAACTATTGGCCCGTCGTAGACTTTACCTTCACCTACCATTGAACCATACAGTGGAGTGAGCTTGGGACATCAACATAAGCCTATCACTTGCCTTTCTTTGCTTAAGATCCCCTCATTTTCAAGCAAATCTCCAGGTCATGGAAAAACGATCTCCTCTAGCAGTTACTCATTTGAATTGGGGAGAACTTCTAATGGGATGTATGTAAATTGTTGCTCTAAATGTTTGAATAGGCAGGTGGTAAAAGCAAGGGGACCAGCATTTCCTGATAAATATAGGCGGTCAGCTGCCAGCAGAGGTTGTTTTGGACTGGATACAGTGAGCAGTGAGAACAAAACAACTTTGCCTCTATTTCACCTGAAGTATCCACTGGTCAGGAAGATCTCCTAGAGAAGGAAATGGCGACCCACTCCAGCATTCTTGCCTGGGAAATCCCATGGACAGAGGAGCCTGGCAGGCTACAGTCCATGGGGTCGCAAAGAGTCAGACATGACTGAGCATGCATGCACACATCCCCTGGTTGACAAGCCTCTGAGAAGGACAGGGGTAAAAGGAGTTTCCTGTGTTGGAACTCAAAGATGCTTCTCTTCCCCGTGTTAACCTTTCAGTGTTTAGAATGGCCCCAGCACATTTTTCTGGGTCTTCGTTTGCCTGTGCATGCATTTGAGGTGGATTTCCACAGAGTCACCTCCCAGAAAACAGAGAAAGGGGAAAGAGGTAGAAATGTGGCCACCCCAGGAGTCTTTCTACAAGAAGGACCAGGAGCAAGTGGTAAAGACTAGGGAGGCCAGGGCACAGCCAGCAGTAAACCTGGAGCAGCACGAAGGGGCGTCGAATTCTCAAGTGTTTTCACTTTCTAAATTGGCTTGTGCCTCTTTGCACAAAAGGCCGCGTCCCTCTGCTTAGGCAAGATCTCTCTGTGTGTTCAAGCTTTCTGAAATGCTTTGTGTTGCACGATCCACAGGTGGAGTGACTGCTGTTATTAGCTCTGCCTGTAACTGGAAGACGGCCCCACCCACTGGCACTGACTGAGTAGGAAAAAGGCCCCGGGGTGTCCTGCACCGGGGACACCAGGTGACCATACAGAGTCCATGCCAGCCAGGAGATCCCAGTAGGTGCAGGGCTGATGGGAAATGCGCAAGCTTGGACGGTTTTCCTGTAGATGGAGCGTCCGGCTGAGTCACTCTTCCCTCTGCCTGGGGGAGTGAAGTCACAAGTTTTTGCTCTGTCTTGCCAGCCCTTCTCCTACCTCCCCTTGGCACCCTTGCCTTCTCTAGGACAGCAAACCAAACACAACGGGAAACACACACCAACGTTACCAGATTTCCCCTCATGTACTTAATATCTAAGAAAATGTGTCACATGTCACCTCCCCAAATGAGAGCCAATTAATCAGTAAAACCCAAGGTAATATTAAGGATTTTTCAAAGAAAACAAGGGATGAAGTATCATGTAGGGTCAAGGGCAAGTGCAGAGCAATCTCTACTCTTAATGCCTTTATAGGCTGAAAAATGCGATTGATAGTCTTTTTATGATCTTAAGACAGAGATCCTTAGACATATTCAAAAATAATATTTTTGTATGCTATTCCATATCCTTTTTGGAATTAAACAAGGCAATAATAATATAGTTTTATGGCTTTTTTCAAGTACTTCTACACACTTTATTTTCTTTGGTTTTTTGGTCTTACAACGGCCTATGGAACTGATAGAATCACTTCCACATACTTTATTTTCTCTGGTTTTCGGTCTTACCATGGCCTATTGCACTGATGGAGCCTTGAATGGGTCAGACAGCCTGGCTTTCAGGCTTTGTCTGAATCTGTAGCATAGTGTTGGGGTACCTACCTCCATCGATGTGGTGGCAGGGTGGGTATGTGTGGCTGGACGTGGATGTCCTGAAGGCTTTCCTGTCTTTTGCTGACCCTGTTGGCAGGTAACTTTTTGACACCATGTTGGGGACAGCATTTTAATCTCCGTGACATGTAGAAATACAGCCTCACTGGCTGGGGATGTTCCTCAGGCCATTATAAAGGTGAAGTTTACCTTTGGATTCTTTCAGTCACAAGTTACAGAAACCTGTTTAAATTGGCCCAAGTAAAAAGGGGACATTTGTAGCAGGATACACTGGTATCTCAAGGAACCCAAGGGCAAGAAGGGCAAGTAGTCTCATGAGGGCCTGGAACCAGAATAAACATATGTTCCAAACAGACATCTTTCTGAGTCTGCCAGCAGAGAATGTCGCGGAATCTTCCAACACTCAGGAGGTCTAATCCACTCCATGAGACAGCACAGTCCCAGTTCAAGAAGGGACACGGAGACATACTTGGCAGCCAGGAAAAATACCGTATTATATATAAAAAGTGAATGTGTGATAAAGAAAGCGTAACAAATGGTGCCAATAGCATTTAGAAGTTCATTTTACTTGATACACCCAAGTAAGTTACAAACTAATTAAAGGGCACGTGCTCAGTTGTGTCTGATTCTTCGTGACCCCGTGGACTGCAGCCCAACCTGCTCCTCTGCCTAGGGGATTTCCTAGGCAAGAATTCTAGAGTGGGTTGCCATTTCCTTCTCCAGCGGATTTTCCCAACCCAGGGATGAAACCCACATCTCCTACGTTGGCAGGCAGGTTCTTTACCACTGAGATACCTGGGAATCCCAATTAAAGGGTAAACATTTTTAAAGTATTTTTAAAAAGTATACCATAGAAACCAAAATAAAATATCATTTAATATTAATTGAGACTTTAATGGAAAGAAGAGAATAGCCTCTAAGCCCAGAAACCAGAGAGGAAAGTTCATAAAGAAATATTGACTTCCTCTAAGTGCTTATTACAGTCAATCTTAATTTTTAAGCCTTTTGTCCACCTTACCTAATGTATCTTTCAACCTTATGAAAATGGCATCGTTATTCTCATTTTTTAACATGAGTGAATGAACTGTGGCAGAGAGATGTTAAGCAACTTGCTCAAGATCACACAGTAGGCAGCATAGCCCAGTTTTACCCTGGAATTTTCTATCCTGAAGGCCAATGCACTAATCCTCCATGTCCTAAAGTCTCCTTCATATACATTTAAATGAGTTTATAAGGGTCAATTTCATTCACTCAGTCATTCAACATGTGTTTATTGAGCTCCCACTAAAGGACAGGGCTTCCCGGGTGGCACAGTGGTAAAGAATCCTCCTGCCGATACATGAGACACACCTGGGTCAGGAAGATCCCTTGGAGGAAGAAATGGCAACCTACTCCAGTATTCTTGCCTGAAAACTCCCATGGACAGAGGAGCCTGGTGGGTTACAGTCCATGAGGTTGCAAAGAGCAACTGAGCCTGCATGCACACTATAAGGAATAAACACTGCTCTAGGCACAGGGCCTTCAGTGATGAATCAAACAGGCAAGATGCCTGACCTCAGGAAGCTTATATTCTAGACTCTAGAATCTAGAGAAGATACACACTATTTAAAAAATTAATAAGTGAAGAAGATAATTTCCGATTGTGGCAAGTGCCATAAAGAAGGAAACCTAAGGCACTGTGATGAATAGTGACTGGGATAGCTTGATTGGTTGGGGAGGGCTGGAGGAGGGAGCCTGGCTGGGGATGAGACCTGAGGCTTCAGGGAACAGGAGGAATCCAGAAAGACTCAGGATGTGGGCTAGGGTGGATTGTCATGCCATTTACTAAGATGGGGAAGAGCTGAGAAGGTACAGCAGGTTTAGGGAGGAAAATCGAGGGTCCCATTTCAATATATGTTAAATTTGAGTGGCCTATTAGACATCCAAGCTTGCCTTACAACTTCTAATGCGTGCATAGCAAATATCACAAAGAATTAGTATTGGCTACATTGACAAGAAAAACACACTTAATTTCCAGCAGATGTGTGGGCAAAGTTGGAAATTCAGTGTGTTTTTCTTGTCAACGTAGCCAATACTAATGCTTTGTGATATTTGTTATGCACGCATTAGAAGTTGTAAGGCATACTTGGATGTCTAGAACAATTTTGAAAAGGGAAAACATAGAAGATAAACATGGGGAAATATTGGATCTCACTAGTAATCCAAGAAATGAAACTTGAAACATTAATGAAGTAGTATATTTTTAAGTACTAAATTAGAAAAAAAAAAATTAAAAAAAACAATACCCAGTGGAGCCAGGGTGAAACTGGTACTCTTCTTCATATACTGATGGTGACATCATAAAGTGGCACAATATTTTGGAAAGTAAGTTGAAAATAGTTGTAAAAATTCTTATATCCTTTGATGCAGCTTTTTTCACTTTGGGGATTTACTCTTTAGGAAAAGATACAGTGTGCCCATGGTATTTACCACGGAATTATTAAGGGTGAAAATTCAAAAACAAGAGCAAAGGAGCAGGAAACTGGTCGGGGCTTCCCAGGTGGTGCTGATGGTAGAGAACCCGCCAACACAGGAGATGCAAGAGATGCGGGTTTGATCCCTGGGTTGGGAAGATCCCCTGGAGAGGGACATGGCAACCCACTCCAGTATTCTTACCTCGAGAACCCAATGGACAGAGGAGCCTGGTGGGCTACAGTCCATAGGGTCTCAAAGAGCCGGAAACAACTGAAGTGACTTAGCTTGCAGAGAACTGGTTACAAAAATGATGGTAAGTCTGCTCCACTAGAGCCCCGGGGCTGCCGGTTTACCTCAAGTAACCAGCAGGGAAAGTTCATCCCAGAAGTCAGGTTAATCCAATAGAAGCAGAAGAGGCTGGGAGGCCACAGCCGGCATCAGGTGTCCCAAAGGGCCCAGACCTGGCTGGAGGGGTGCGTCAGTCGTGGTCCCCACAGCCTGGGCAACTGGGAGGATGGAGCTGCTGTGGCTCCTGGGATTGCCTCTGAGATGCCCCAAGGCAAGATGCTGCAAGTCCAGGGCCCCAGACCCCAGGTGGTGGAACTTCTAACAATACCCGTGTGGCTGCAGTGACCTTTCCCTGAGATGGACATACAGTTGCTTGACCCCTGCTGCTTGGGGGAGGGTGTCCAGCCCGTTTCCCTGTCTCTGGGCTGTTTCTCTTCCTACCCTCTGCTTTGCGTGGGCTTTGTCCTGAAACATCTGGACTCACAACTGAAGTGGCTCAAGGTCATTGCCCTGCAGCCGCACAGCAAGCCCTTCAAATGCGCGGCCGGGTGTCACACCATCCAGCTGCCGCCTGGCTGGTTCCTAGGCATCCTAGGCAATTTCCCCCAGTGACCGAGGCGACTGCTAAAGCTGGCGTGGAATGTGTTCTCCGGTCTCAGGGGGAGCTCTCCTGGGAATCAAATGACCTCCTGGTGTTTCCATGCATGTGAGGAGGAGGGAGCCAGGCCCTGCCTCCTGGAAAGCCTTTGTTAGCACGGCCCCTCCAAGCAGCTCAGGCCAAGGGCATTCCAAAAGTGACCTTTTAAAAATGTGGCCCAGGGAAGGGAGGAGGCTCAGAGGAACAGCCTCGTCATAGGAATCTGGGACCATGTCATACTCCTTCCCAGATCCCCTGGAGAGACTCCTGTGTCCTTGTTAGACAGCGCCTGAACTGGACCCGGGTGCGTGTCGGGGGCAGCAGTATCCCTGCCAGGCCACCAGTCTCCCAGTGTAGTTGTCTGGAGCGGCCACAGCACACAGCGCTACGGCAAAGCCCCAGCTGAGGACACCACACGCTTGCTGCATCCCTGGCTAACCTACTCTGTCCCCAGCATTTTCTGGAATCAGCTGTGCCCACCTGGGGTTTCACCTCCTAAGAAAGCAATAAGCCTCCTGGATGCACAGCCCTGTGGTCACACCTCATCCTCACGCAGGGCCTGATGTAGACACCCAGGGTATGTGCCTACTCAGTTGTGTCTGACTCTTTGCGACCGCATGGACTGTAGCCTGCCAGGCTCCTCTGTCCATGGAGATTCTCCAGGCAAGAGTACTGGAGTGGGTTGCCATCTCCTCCTCCAGAGGATCTTTCCCACCCAGGGATCGAACCTGTGTCTCCTGTATTGGCAGGCGGATTCTTTACCACTGAGCCACCTAGGAATCCCAAGGACACCCAGGATCTCACCTCAAATACTTGGTAACAATTTCCCTAATGTGAACTTTGAATACTTGGGGTATTGCCCTTCTCAGTCCCCACCTTGCTCAAACAGCCAGCACGGGGCAGGCTGCAGAGAATTTTCCAGAGGTGCCTGTCACTGCTTGTCACCCACCTCCCTTCACCGCCACCCCTGCTGAATGGATCCAGCCACACTCATAATTTAGCTGTGGGCCCTGTCCCTGGCTACAGCAGTTTGGTCCAACTAGGGCATCTGAATGTCTGGCCAGTGAACTGTGTGGCTGCAGCTCCAGTCCAAGTTGGGGAGGGGGGGCGCCTGATCAGATTTCTATCTGGATTCATCTTGCATCAGGAAACTGAGGGCTCCAGGAGCTCCGGAAAGACAGGAGACTGATAAAGGAAGAGTGCCAAAAGGACAAAGTGCCTCCGTAAGCAGCCAAAGGAAGCACCTGGATCCCTACCAGCAGCAGTCAGCCAGCAGGGAGAGAGATCTTCCTTATGAGCCCTTTGGACTGACAGCTGTCCTAAATCCTTACCACAACGAGCTGTGTTCTGAGGCTCCCAACAAGGGGACTCTCCAAATAGAGACTCCCTCGTCTCCCAGACACATGCAACCGATCGGTCCAGGGCTCCTGGGGCACAGGTACCAGCAGGAGCATCCCCGGTGGGTGGGTCTGACCCACTTCCTCAGACACCAGAAGGAGGAAGCCGGTGCTTCCTGTTGTCTCACTCTTGTTCTCGCTCAGCACTAACTGCCCACTGGGCTTTCAAGGCTGAAGGCCCCATGACCATCCTGACACCCTCGCTGAAGCCACAGCTGTGTCCTCAGCCTCGCTTTTTACAAGCCCGTGTGATCTGCATGGCTTGGGTGGTCTATTTTCACCCAGTTTGTCTGGATTCCATGCTGCACCAGAATCATTAGAGGAGAAAGGTTGCTTAGGAATAATGTAGACTCCCAGGTCTCACCTCAGACCAGTGAATCAGAATCTCTGGACCTGGAGTCCTGACTATTTTTAATGTTCCCAGAGGAGGCTGACGCACAACTCAGGGTGGGAACCCCTGAGCCACGCCAACTCCATCTACTCCAGATGTGGAAATAGGCCCCAGGAAAGGGTGTGCCTTGCCTTGGCCACTCAACTTTTACTGGTGGTGGTGGCTGGGTGCTTCCCTCTCTAAACAAGGTGAATTCCCAAACAAGATCCCTTTTGTGTAGTCACATGGGTCTGATTTCTTTGATGTTCATGGGGAGCACAGGTGGAGGAGAGAAAAATGGACAGGTTGACATTTATTTCACACTCAGGACCTGAAACCCAGACACACCTCATTCATCCACACCCCTATGGAAATATACATATATGTGTATTAATAAGAAGCTTCTTAGCCATGGAAAAGGAGGACAGAAAGGACGCCACCTAGACAGACTTCCTATTTCTGGTCAGTTGAGCTATTTCTTGTCACTGGATGTGATTTCCCTGCTCATCTCCCTAAGGCTCATAACAATGGAAAGTCAACACACACAAGCCTTGGGCATTGACAGCATCCCCTAAAAGGGAGTATTAGTTTCCCTTACTCCCCAAGCCTCAAAGGAACCAGAAAAAAAGACACCTTGGAGAAACCATGATAAAGCCCGAAGGGCAGAGCCAGACCTGTTTTGCTCATCACTGAGTGTGTCTTCAGTCTTGAGCACACTCTCAGACGTACTGTGGTGTTTACTAAAGACTTGTCAATGGAGGATTGGATAAAGAAGATGAAGTCCATACATTCAATAGAACATTACTCAGCCATTAAAAGGAATGAAATAATGCCATTTGCAGCAACAGGGATGGACCCAGAGATTCTCATACTGAGTGAGGTAAGTCAGAGAAGAAGACATTCCTTATATTGGAACCTAAAAAGAAATTATACAAATGAGCTTACAAAATAGAAAGAGACTCATAGACTTGGAGAACAAACTTATGGTTGCTGGGGGGAAGGATGAGTGGAAGGGATAATTAGGGAGTTTGGGATGGACATGTATACACTGCTATGTTTAAAATGGATAACCAACAAGGACCCACTGTATATAGCACGGGGAACTCTGCTCAATGTTATGTGGCAGCCTGGATGGGAGAGGGGTTTGGGGGAGAATGTGAAAGTCTCTCCGTCATGTCCAACTCTTTGGGACCCCATGGACAATACAGTCAATGGAATTCTCCAGGCCAGAATATTGGAGTGGGTAGCCTTTCCCTTCTCCAGGGGATCTTCCCAACCCAGGGATCGAACCCAGGTCTTCTGCATTGCAGGCAGATTCATTACCAGCTGAGCCATTAGGGAAGCCCAAGAATACTAGAGTAGTGTATTCCTTCTCCAGTGGATCTTCCCAACTCTGGAATCAAACTGAGGTCTCCTGCATTGCAGGCAGATTCTTTACCGATTTATCAGGGAAGCCCAGATACTGGGCTGAGCCCCTTCACTGTTCACCTGAAACTGTCACAGCATTGTTAATCAGCTATACCGCAATACAAAATAAAAAGTTAAAACCTGTCAATCACACTTCGAGCTTTTTATTGCCTCCCCCCTCCCCACCACTTATCCCAGTTTTATTGATCTATAGCATCGGCCACCCCCTGGCCTCTGGAATGAAGGGGCCATCCTGTATGGCATGAGTAAAACCCACTTCTGACACTGCAGAGGAGCTTTTCCCTTTGCCCAGCCATGACAAACCTCTCCTCCTGCACACTGCTGCCTTCCCCACCCCACCCCCACGCCCGCCGAAAGGCCCCTCCCTCTCCAGTCAGGCTGCATTTGGATGCTGGTCTCACCCACAGTACCCAATGGGATGACCTCTTCAACAAATCTCTCATTTTTTGTCCCCTCTGTGTGGGCCTCAGAGCTTCCCTGGTGACTCAGGGATAAAGAATCCGCCTGCCAACGCAGGAGACACTAGTTTGATCCCTGGGTGGGGAAGATCCCCTAGAAGAGGAAATGGCAACCCACTCCCATATTCTTGCCTGGAAAATCACATGGACAGAGGATCCTGGCAGGCTACGGTCCACGGGGTCGCAAAAAGAGTCGGACATAGCAACTGAGCAACAGCAACTGTGGGCCTCAAGTCATTTGCTTGGCTCCTCCCAAACCATGTTGATGTTTGGCAGGAATCAACACAGTATTGTAAAGCAATTAAAATTAAATAAATTTATTGTGAAAAAAAAATAAAGGTTGGGATTTGGACCCCAAGCACCAACTTATACTAAATTTTGAGTCTTAGGGAGTACGATAAATGAGAAGCTTGCTCTCCTCATCTGACTTCTGGACTAATTTAGAGATAAAAAAGGGGGAACAAGGCATATGGATATCAAATTGTCATCTTTGCTATAGATAAAGCTGATATTGGAGAATGTTGCTTATCCTGTAAGCAAGTAGGATTTCCTCCCCTACAGTCAGTTGTGGACCTGGGCAGTCTCCTGACTGGGAGACTGGCAGATGTCAGCTTCTGTAAAACCTGAAACATGGACCAGCAGACAGCAGTGCATGCTGTCTCCCCTGGGAGAAGTCAGAAATGCAGTGGTGAGAGACTGGAGTAGTGTACTGACTGATACAAGGATGACTGATCCTTCTAAGCTTAGAAAGCGACACAAGGGAAAAGGAATTCGTATGGCAACTTAAGAAAAGTGGTCTTTCCTCTTTCTTGCTCATCTTCTGTTTCCTGGATGTTTCCCTGGAAGGTCTGTAGATAGGCGAGGTTGGGCCGGGGCAGGATCAGACCTCCCTGCATTCTCTATAAGGTTTGTCTATATCCCTTCTGGGCTTTCCTGATGGCTCAAAGGTAAAGAATCCGCTGCCTTCAATGCAGGAGATACAGATTCGATCCCTGGGGTCAGGAAGGTCCTCTGGAGAAGAAATGGCAACCGACTCCAGTCTTCTTGCCTGGGAAATCCTATGGACACAGGAGCCTTGCGGGCTACAGTCCATGGCATTGCAAAGAGTTGGACAACCTTCCAGTGTTATGGCATTGAATGTTAGGTTTCAGCCTATGGATTTTAGAGGGACACAAACATTGAGGCCAGAGCAGCTCCTCATTAGTGTCTCTAAGCCAGTTCCCCTTTGAAATCCGCCTCCCACTTGCACACAGAGTGATGTTTCCAGAAACACAGATCTGACCATGTGACTCTGTTCCTAAAACCCTCAGTAGGTTCCTCCCCAGTTACAAAATGAAATTCTGATTAACATCACCCTGTTGGGTAAGAGCTCAGACCTTCCAGTGGAGGGGTCAGTGTGAAGGTAGGTGTCTGATTGTCAGGGTTGACATTTCCTCAATTTGGGTTGCCTGAAAATGTAGCTCAGAAATGTTGTGGTAAAGGTCATCTAAGTCCACATGAAGAATCAATTTTAGATTTCTTAGATCAGCATCAACCCAGAAACCCAAAGATCCAATACCTCCCTATCCGTGGCTATTTGTATCTGACATGATATAAACAGGTGTTCAGACATTGATGGATTGCCCCATCTCTCCTTACCTTTGGGTCTATAGCAGCAACCTCAGCCTAGAGTCTCTCATCTGGCCCTTCTCAGATGGAGGAGAAGGTCTAGATCTGATAACAAATGATTATCAACTTAGGCCCTCTTCTCTCTTGGTTCACAGACTGGAACCCATAGACTTTAGGATTAAAAAAAAAAAAAAAAGAAATCTCAAACTATTCTGTGCCAGCTTCCACCCCACATGCTCCCTCACCTCCATGTCACAGACGATGCTTGCACCAACAATGGCAGAACTTTAATCGTGTTTTCAGCCAACTGAGTGGGGAGCACGATGCAATGCAGGGAGAAGATGCCTGTCTCACAGCGTTGCATGTCCCATCCGATGTTTCTCAGGTCAGCTCTCTCCTGAGCCACCTCAGGGCTGATCAGTTGCTCCCCTCCCCCACCTCCCAGCCCCTTGCTGTGGGGCATCCAGAGGTCACGGCTGTCCTCTGTCCAGCTTTCTCTGAATGTGGAAATCAGCCTGAGAGGTACAAAGTAAACTGTTTTCTGATGACAGATGGTGCTGGGCTGGAAAATAAAAGAAAAAAAAGACTAATGATGTTAGTTATTCCAACTTTTTTTTTTCTTTTGGGAAAATGTAATACATAAAACAGAAGAAAGCAAGATTTTGCCATAAAATATGTCTTCCCGGAATACTCCAGCAGTGACTCCCTTGAGTGGTCAGGCCTGATCTGGCTGAAATAATTCCTTACGCAGTCAAGGATGAGAATGAGAACCCAGTCCAAGCCCCTGGAGGCCCCCATGGCTTCTGAGGGATGTCCTGGCGTGGGATTGCACTTCCCAGACAGAGAACAGTGGCTGGCAGCAGCTCCTGCCAGCTGGAAGGGTGAAGCCCACAGTGCTCACCTTTGATGGTCGTGGGATGGTCACTCAGTGCTCATCCTGGCGCCCCTCCCCGTGGCCACCAAGGCCAAGGGCCTGTCTTTGGATCTCTGAGAAGATGAGCAGCTGGGTTCCCTCTTGAGGCCAGCGAGAACCTCGACCTGACAGATTCTAGAGTCCTGACACAGGTGAGAAGGGAAGGTGGCCAGACAGCTCCACTGCTGCCAGCAGAAGGATAGACTGGGTTCCAATACCCTGCACCAGCTCGACCCTTCCTCTCTAGGAGGAGGAAATCGGTGTCTACCTGGGTATGTTTTGAAAGGACAAATAGGATTAGATTTAAAAAATGACCAGCAGAGTGCCTGCAACATGGTAGATAGCAATTAACTGAGCAAGTGGGTTCACTGCCCTCTGCACAGCAGAAAGACCAAATCCTGAGGCAGTGATATTTTGCAGAAATTAAAAAGCCTTATTGCAGGGCAGCCAAGCAAGGAGACAGCAGGTACTGCTCATATCTGTCTCCCCATCAGCTGTTGAGGGGATATTTATAGTGGAGGAGGGAGTAAGCCAGGGAGAAAGCTTGGAAATGATTGGTGGAAGCAGTTTGTAAGTTTCAGGAGTTCTCTGTGCAGACTTGCCTGCTATTCCTGCTTCTTTTGAGCCCTACATCTCTGCAGCAAGCTGAAGCCTGAGGCCTTCGGGTGTTTCAGGCCCCCAGTTCTGGGAGGTGAAAGGGAACAGGCCCATGATGGGAGGCCAGGGCGTTTCAGAGTCCATCAGAGGAAGAAGTGGGACAAGAAAGGTAGGCTGGGGGCTGACTCTTTAAGGTGATTTCATGGGGCCCTGCTGCTTGCAGGACAGATTGGTTCTTAAGTCCAAGGGGGACTGAAGGCCTTCAAACCCAGACATTGTCTATCTTCAAAGGGAAAGCTTGGCTGCTTCAGGGCACGCCTTCCTTCTCAGCCAGAAGATATCAGTGACTCTTGTTTTGTCATTGTTTTTATAAACAAGGTTGTCCAAAAAGTTCACTTCTCCAAGGGATCTTCCTGATCCAGGGATCAAACCTGGGTTTCCTCCACTGCAGATTTTTTACCATCTGAGCCACCTGGGAACCCCTATCATATATGGGGTTGGCCAAAAAGTTTGTTCAGGTTTCCTGTAAGATGTTATAGAAAAACCTAAATGAACTTTTTTGGCCAACCCCATAATATTCAGAGTCTTACTGGGTTCAGACACCCAGCTGGATTCTATGCCTGGGCAGGTGTCCTGAGGATGGGGGCAATGCAGCTCTCTTTCCCTCCTCACCCCACTCCTCATTGTCCAGTCAGCCTTCCAGACGCTGCTAGAATTGCTGAAGATAGGGATCGGCAGAGGTGCAGGGATCATCCAGGAAACAGAAGGCTGGGCCTTTGGAAGTCTGCTGGGGGTTGAGCAATGTGCCCCCAGAACTCACGGTGGGAAAGGGTGACTGTTCTGTGCCTCACCTGACAAGGGCCAACTTTTCCTTAGCTTCCACTTTGTCTTGCCACCCCTCTGCTACATCACTCACTTTGTGCACTGGGGTCTGGAAGAAGAAGGTACTGGTTCCTTCAGCTGCACCCTGGAGATGGGGGTACCGGTACTCCACACCTCATCGCCCAGGCAGAGGGTAGGAATCCAAGGCCCTCCCATCTCACCCTTGGCTCTGGCTCCCTGTGGCTTTTTCTACCTTACTTCGTCCTTCCAGATAACCACTAATTCTCACTGTAACCAATAGCTTGGTTCAAGCCTCAGTGTCCCGCATGTCCTAAAGAAGTTCTATTCTTAGTGCCCTTTGGAGAAAACCAGAAATGAGTAAATACTGTAGTGATGAAATTAAAAGATGCTTGCTCCTTGGAAGAAAAGCTATGACAAACCTAGACAGCATATTAAAAAGCAAAGACATTACTTGACAACAAAGGTCCATCTGGTCAAAGCTATGTTTTCTCCAGTAGTCATATATGGATGTGAGAGTTGGACTATAAAGAAAGCTGAGTGCTAAAGAATTGATGCTTTTGAACTGTGGTGTTGGAGAAGACTCTTGAGAGTCCCTTGGACTGCAAGGAGATCCAACCAGTCCATCCTAAAGGAGATCAACCTTGAATATTCAGGGGGAGGACTGATGCTAAAGCTGAAGCTCCAATATTTGGCCACGCGATGCAAAGAGCTGACTCATTGGAAAGACCCTGATGCTAGGAAAAATTGAAGGCAAAGGAGAAGGCGGCAGCGGAGGATGAGATGTTTAGACAGCATCACTGACTCAGTGGACATAAGTTTGAGCAAACTCTGGGAGATTGTGAAAGACAGGGAAGACTGACATGCTGCAGTCCGTGGGGTGTCAGAGTTGGACATGACTTAGTGACTGAACAACAACAAGAAATGGTTAGGAATGTGGGCTCCAATTTGGGGTTTCTGCAGTGTATCCATCCCCTGAGGCCACACGCCCCCAAGAGCAGGAAGCAACCTGTGACTACCCTCGCTAATGGGGAGAAGCCAAAGGACAAAGGCCCTTAACAGCAACAAACTTGCTTTTGAGAATCAAACCTACTCAGATTTCACAATGCCTCAGCTAACGGTATTGCTTTAGGATTACTTCTTTACCTCCTTACCTTTTTCGATTTTATCCATCATGGATAGAAATCTTTTTAAATGCTTCATTCACTTTCTTGTCTTCCCAGAAGCATAAGTTGAAATTTATTTGACCTACTTTTCATGACTCAGTTATCACTTTGAATATTGATAATGGTCTGTGATATTTGGAATCCTCTCATGAACTAGTTAGAAACAAAACAAAATAAAACACCAGTTGTCACAATTGGCTGCTAGTCTGCTGTGTTTTGTGAAGACTACTTTTGTCGATTCTGTCTTTATTATACATATATTTACATGGATAGAGTAAAAACTCATTTCTTTTCTTCTAGTTTTTAGTCTGCAGCAGATATAGAACAAGATAATGAAGTCTGGTAGACTGATTTGTAAATTAGCTGTCAACATGACTTGAGTGAGAGTCTAAGAGGCTCCCCTATGAGTGGAGCTCAGGACTTACAGGAGAAATTTTTCAGCATCTCACATATTCAATCACTCAACAGATAGCTTGTGAGCACCCAGCAGCCGCCTGGCCTGTTCTGGCCTCCGTGGCTAGCCCAGCAAACAGGAGAGCAGGCTCTCGGGCCTCCCACACCCAGCTTGCTCACTCGCAGTTGGCTGTGGTCTGAAAGGTGAAATTGCTGAGTAACTAAGTTCCAGGTAGAGAGAATGTGGCTGCGTGTGCCTTTTGTGTGTGGTTCAGAGACATACATTTTGTTCCAAAATGTGTTAGGACATGCAAGTAACTCTTAGACACTGCACTCCCAAATCCCTCTCAATCCAACGGAATCTCCTTCTGGCCCTGGTGCCAAAGACACAGCTAGGAGTAGAGGTGCTCCACCAAAAACAGAAAGTAGAATCCTGGCTTGAATTGCTATCTGTAGACAGAAGGGCAAATAATTACGAGACAAATTTCAGAAAGAAAATGTCATAATTTTCAGAGTGTCTTGTCTCCTTTCCTTCCTTCCTTCGCCTTTTCCTCCCTTCCTTTTATTCATTTATTGAGCACCTACTACATGCCAGGCCCTGAGTTAAGTACTGAGGATTTGAAATTAAAGAAGACTTAACCTCATCCCTAAGGACCACGACAGTGTAGTAAGAAGTGAGCTGATTGTCGTCACCTGAGATGATGAATACCAGGATGGAGATGCGCTTCTACACAAGGAGAGCTGGGGATGCATGGTGAGGGGCGGAGATTTAACCCAGAATGGAAAGAGCAGGGGGAGGAGATTGAGCACCAAGGAGGGCTTCCTGGAGGAGGAGGCAGTGAACTTGGTTTTGAAAGGTAAGTGAGAATGGGTCTACCTCATGCCTTTGACATCTAACCACTGAGTCAGATCCCATAGGTTGTAAATGCCATCTAGGCAAGGTGGGCAATAATAGAGTCATCTCAGGGTATGGGGGTGGGGGGTGTGGGGGGGTAATAAGGGTTGTTAGAATCCTTTGGACTCCCAGTGTTCATGTCCTTCCTCACTAGCATCATTCTGAGCCAAGCCTTTTCAGGACTGGTAACCTTTGCGAGGGGCTGTGGGGCCAGCAGACATTGGGTTTGTCTATTTCTGATCTCAATGCCCCAGCAACCTGGTGGAGACTGGTGTGGGTCATCAGGTGACACTTTTGTTCTGCACTTACTATGTGCCAAGCCCAGTCCTAGGCAGTGGGATCCACGTGTGAGCAAACAAACCCTCAGCCCTCAGAGGCTGACAGCTTATTCTGTGTAATTTAATGATCTCAAGCAAACAAAGTCCCCCAAACATGCCCTTACCCACTTGAACCCACTCAAGGTTTCTTTTACTTAAAAAAAAAAAAAAAAAGCAGCTATTGACTAACCCTAACCCTTTTCCTTCTTTTGCAAACATTTCTCTTCAAGAACTGAAATAAATGTTTTGGCTTCTTGTTTAAGTATGAAGTATTTTAATGAACTGTTTTCTTCCTGAGCTGCTTTTGTTAAGGAAAATGAGAAGAGCACCCCTTTCCTTTCTCCTAGTGACGAAGCAGAGAACATTTTCAACTCAACATGCCCGCCCCCTACCCGTTTCCTCTTCCCACCCCTTCCCAGACCAGTTTGGCATTTTTCCACTTTCCACCTTCAGGTTCAAAGTGAGTCGGTGTGCTGTGAGAACCAGGTCATGGCTGGAACTCACCTCTACCCTGAGTGTTTTGCTTTTTTCAGCAGTAATACCTGGGCTTGGTGGGAAGAAAGGAATCAAGCAGATCTGAGCTCAAATCCCGCCTCCCGCACTTACCATCCACACGAACTTGGGTGGGTCACTTCAACCTCTCCGATCCGGTATCCTCCTCTGTAAAGCTGAGCTGAACCAACAAGCCCAACTGTTGACTCTTCTAGGTTGGAAGGGACAGTGACAAATGCGGGAACAGGAGAGAGAGGGTCATCGCGAAAGTTTACGGGGAAAAGAGTCACGAGAAATGGGCTCAGCATCCTGACAATCGGACTGCCAGTGGAATCACTTGTCAAATTGCCCACTGCAGTCCTGGTTCCCCTGAGGCTCAGTTAATGCTCCTTCTTGTCTTGTCCACCTTCCCCGACAGGCCAAAGTCAGGGGTGATCCGGATGACTTTGGTCTATCCCATGTATTCTGGGATTGTCAGGACAGCCCTGATTTCCTTTCTAATGGGCTCTGCAGAAATCCTCATATAACATGAAAATTGTTGAGAAGTCCAGCACTTCAGCAGATATCTAACGACTCTCAGACTCTCTCTCCTATAAGAAGCCAGCACAAGTGGGCCCTGTTCAAGCAAAGTCTTGTAATTTGTTTCCAAAATACTGCTCATATAGCTGTGAGGTCTCTACGGGGACAGACCAGGAGAATGAGGTTGGGTTCACGCAGCCTGTTTCAGTGAGCAGAGCTCTGAACACCCTGGCTTCCGTGTGGCCTCCTGAATTTTTCCGGCTCCACGGTCCAGTACTGTGTTCGGTTCCTTGGCAGAAACAGGCCCCCTGCCTCTGCCTTCTGATCACCTGCTGCGCATGTGGGTCACTTGGAGGCTGTTTTCTATGTATGGTTTTGATCAATTTTCATACGAATCCTGCAAAATAAGTCTTTGTTTCTACTTTTTTCAAATTGTAAGGGATATTTGTTTTTGTAGTTGTTCAGTCACTAAGTCGTGTTGGACTCTTTGGCGACCCTGTGGACTGTAGCCCACCAGGCTCCTCTGTCCATGGGATTTCCCAGGCAAGAATATTGGAACAGGTTGCCATTTCCTTCTCCAGGGGATCTTTCTGACCCAGGGACTGAACCAGCGTCTCCTGCATTGGCAGGCGGATTCTTTACCGGTGAGCCATCTGGAAAGCCTTTTAGGAATACAGACAAATGGTATTTGCCCCAGGGCAGGGAGAGCTATTGGAAAGACAGATTGAAAGTAAAGAAACTCTGGGTGTCAAGACATCAGAGCCTCAAGGAGACCAGAGAGATTGTTCTGGATCCCACAGCAGTAGGTGGGCCCTCCGAAGCAGGCCCACCTGAGAGTCCCACAGTGACTCAGCTCTCTGGGTCTCTGTCCTATCTGCAGCTGCTTCTCTTGCCCCTACCCTCTCCATCTCTCTTAGAGCACCTTCTTTCTGCCCCAAGGTTTCTGCTGACTCATGGGTTTCCTCACTGTCCTTCCTGGCTGACACTCAGCTCCCCCGAGTCCCCTCCGTGCGTCTCTCCGCAGCCACCCTCCTCTACAGCAGGTAGGGTCTTTCTGCAGGGCCCCTGGGGCCTCTGTGGCTCCCACAGGCTGCCTTGGAGGTTCCCAGATCCAATCAGCTGTGGGATCACACACACAGAACAGGGTCACCCATTCTCGAGAAACTGCCAAGGACTGCTGGCCTTAGTGAAGAGCCGCAACTGGACAGCTGCTCAGCTTCACAGCCTGGTCGGGGATTAGCCCTTTCTTAGAAGAGGAAATGGACCCCGAGGAAGATTCAGTATTAGTGGGAGGCAGAGCAAGGACCAAACTCAGCTCTGGCATTTCCAAACCCATCACACCCCTCTGCTTCCTGTTTCTGGCCACCCACACAGGATTGGAGGGAAGAGGGGCTTCTGGCTGCTCCCTGCTTTCAGCTGCTCTCCTGATATGACCTGCGTGTCCCTCATCCAAAGACTCATGAACCTCAAACATTCACCTTACCTCTCAACAGCTGGCCTAGACTTGACAGTCCCCCTACCAGAGTCCCTAATGAGTCAGACAGGAGGGCCCTGGTCTCCCAGAGGCCCCCTGAACCCGCCAGTGGCCTGATGGCCAGGTGAGACCTGGGATGGTGGGCAGGGAGGCCCAGGCCTGTGGCACTGAGTCTGTGCTAAGGAATTGGAGGACCACAAGGAGAGGTGGCTGCAGGTCAGAGAGGGAAGCCTGGACCTCTAGTGGGTGAGGACAGATGTGCAAGGGAGGCCTCTGCTTTCACTTCCATCTGGGGAACACCCCCCGAATCCATGGCCAGCCAGGTCTTTGGGCCCCAAACTGGAACACATGGTCCAACATATCATGGTTTATATGGTGAGATGTAAGATTCAAAATTGGGACTTCCCTGGAAAATCCAGTCCCTCCTGTGGTGTTCAGGTGGGTGTGTGGTTGGGTTCAACTTCATGCGCGAGCTCCACTCAACCACAGGCGGCTGGGGCCCAGGAAGGAGGCGCCTCTTGAGAAGAGAGAGGCACTCTCCTCAGAGCAGGCAGCTTCAACTGCTTCTCAGTTCCTGTGGTAAAGGCTCGAGAAGATCAAGGGAGAAGGAACCCGCCACCTCCTCCCATCTTTGTCCTGTGTCCCCTCAGCCCTAACTCATCCTCTCTTTCTAGCTCGCTCATGCCTGAAGTGCTCAGCCAGTCCTCCCACTTTGCAGAGGAAGAAACGGAGGTCTTCAGGACCCAAAGACACTTTCCAAGGTCATAGAGCAAATCTGAGGCCAAACACAAGTTGGCCTGAAGGTTTCTATCATTTAAGACTCACTGTGGCAGCTGATCTCTCCCTGAGAAGGCCTTGCACGTGTGCCCAGTGCTGAGTTGGACCATAGGCATTAAAATACAAAGGATTAAAACTCCTGCTTGAGAGGTATGCGGTCTCCATGTGGAGGTAAAGCCAGAAAACAGAGTAGGGACTGAAATTCAGCCTGAGCTCTGCTCTCCAAGTTGTGTGCCCTGGTAGGGGTTGGAAGAACCCCCTTTTTAAAACTTGCGCCTAGGACCTCCCTGGAGGTCCAGTGGTTAAGACTCTGTGCTTCTAATGCAGAGGACGTGGGTTCGATTCCTGGTCAGGGAACTAAGATCTCACATCTTCACAACATGGACAAAAAATAAAAAGTAAAACTTGAATCAGAAGTACCATCTGGGCCAGTGAGGACCTTGGGAGGTGAGACTCCTCAAGACTGGGCAAGCTGGACAGACAGAGGTATTCAATGTTGAGACAGTTGGAGGTAATAGGGAGCCACGGTGTGTCATGGAGTCACTGAGTACCGAGATAGGCAGCAGTGAGGGGAGCTGCCAGATGGGCTGGAGAGAGGGAGAGCCCAGGAGGAGGGTTGTCAGAGCCCACAGCCATTGCGGTGATGATGAGGAAGCCCTGAGCTGGAGGCGATGATGACAAGGTTACCGTCCCTCCCCAGCCTGAGCCATCATCCACCTTCACAGGGCCACTTACAGCCCCTCTTCCACAGCACATAGCCCACTGTGGTAACTTGGCACCCACGCGTGCTCATTTGATGATGGTCTGTGGACCTCCCCTTCCCCTCTCCTTGGACTGATGCCCCATGGGGGCAAGGGTTGTATATTTTTCTCTTTTTTCGAGTACAGCTGATTTACAATGTTGTGTGAGTTTCAGGGACACAGCGAAGTGAATATATCATACATATACATATAGCCACTCTTTTTTAGATTCTTTTCCCATGTTGGCCATAACAGAGCATTGAGTAGAATTCCCTGTGCTATACAGCAGATCCTGATTAGTCATCTGTTTTATATATAGGAGTGTGTATACGTCAGTCCCTGTCTCCCAGTTTATCCCTCCCCTATTTTTCTGTCTTGTATCCCCAGCACTTCGTAGCCACTCCACTAATGACCATTGAATGAATGAAAGAATTTATAAATGAGGGGGAAAGTGCCCAGTGACCATAGGGATAGATTTGATAAAGGAGTTTTAATATTTGTTTCCAGTTTTCCAATTTTCACTTTCTTGGTGGGTGGAATGATATGCTTTTCTCTTTCCCTCTGATCCCAAAGGTAGAGTGATTGCAACACTTTTTAAAAAGCTTGGTATTCCTCTGGGATCTGGTTGGGTTTTTTTTTTTGTTTTTCTTTTTCTTTTTCAACTTCTGACCATGAAAATAAATCACAGTCATTACAGGAATTTTTGAAGTAGAAAAAAGCATAAAGAAGCTGGAAAAAAATTACTCATGACCCCATCATGAAGACGCTTCAATCTGTTGACCTATTTCCTTCAGGATGGTGACGTCTCTTAGGGGCAGATTGAGATTTCAAAGGCCTTGGCCTCCGGGCTTGTTCTCAGGCCTCTTTCCCAGCTGCCTCACTCGCAGTCATTTCTTCAGTTCACCCAGGAACCATTTCCCACCCTTCTCTTCTCTTCTCCTGGGGCTTTCCAAGGGCCTTGACCCTGATGCTGGGAAAGATTGAAGGCAGGAAAAGAAGGAGATGTCAGAGGATGAGATGGTTGGCTGGTATCACCGACTAAATGGACATGAGCTTGAGCAAGCTCTGGGAGTTGGTGATGGACAGGAACGCCTGGTGTGCTGCAGTCCATGGGGTTGCAAAGAGTTGGACATGACTGAGCGACTGAACTGAACTGATGAGCTTGGGAGGATTGCCCTCTACTTGAGGATGGAAGTGAAAAAGCACCTTTGGACTTGAGCTTTTCCCCTGCAGCTGGCAGCCAAGCTCTCCTCGTGTCTGGTGTTTGGTATTATGTTAATCTCTTGCACCATAATTCCTTTCTGACTTCCCTTCCAGACTAGCTGACATTTCAAACAGTTGACTCAGTCATCACCATGTCACAGAAATGAGTTGTGAGGTTTCTTGAAAGTTAGTTGCCTAAAATTTTTATAATTTCTGGGTTTTCAGGATGATGTTGGTTCCTTGCGAACCTCTGTTGGGGACAACGCTGGTACCTTGGAAGCTGCAAAAGAAGTGCAGGCAGGGATGGAATGCGGTTTCATCTGTAGGCTCAACCTGTACAGTTGGTAATTACAGATGCAGGGGCTCTGAGGAGGACTCTGAGGAGGACTCTGAGGCTACATCCAGGTTCCCTGGGGAAAAGTAATGTGGTTGATTAGTTATGTCTGCCGTGGGAATGGACTGGGAATGTGGAATGGAGCTCTTTTGCCAACCAGATTGTAAGAGGGTTAGGCCTTCAAGGAGCTTAATGATTCTGTGGGGAAGGCAAGTCAAGTTCAAAGTCAAATAATATGTGCTAAAATGAGTGATATTATTGGAGTTCCCATGAGGGAGAAATTGAAGCAAGCTGGGAGGTCCTGAACAGAAGTCAGACAATGGTTGGACAGGAGGAGACGAGAAAACCCTCCAGACTAAGGGAAGAACTCAAAGAAAGTACCACTGTGACATGTTCAGGGGGATGTGAAGTGACCAGCCTCCTCAAAGTCAACATAAAACTTTAGAATATGTGTAGCCAGAATTTATTGGATAAGTTAAATCATGCCTTGTTGTTATTCAGTTGCTCAGTCAGATCTGAGTCTGCAACCCCATGGACTGCAGCACGCCAGGCTTCCCTGTCCTTCACCATCTCCCGGAGCTTGCTCAGACTCACGTCCATTTAGCTGGTGATGCCATCTAACCTAGTACAGAGTGAAAATGCATTTAAACTTTTAAAAGTGATGAATACCATTTTTAAACTTGTGAAATGTTTAAAAACACAGAGTTGGGGGAAAGAATGATATAATAAAATCTCATTCTTAATTGTTTATATATTGTCATATTTGTCCCATTTCTTTTTATTTACTTTTTAAAGAAGTTATTTTATTGTATTTTTTGTCCATGTAGCATATGGGATCTTAGTTCCCTGACCAGGTATCAAACCCGTGCCCCCTGCATTGGAAGGGCAGAGTCTTAACCCCTGGACCACGAGGAAAGTCCCTCCTTTTCTTTTTAAAGAATACTGCACACAAAACTTTAATCCTTTTGACTGCCACACCATCCAGTTCATTAGGAGCAACCACAATCACCATTTGAAGTCTGTCTTTCCATACCACTTTAAGTATTTTTATAGACTAACCTACATACATATGGAGAGTTTAGACTCTTTTTCGTCCCTTTCGGAGAAGGCAATGGCACCCCACTCTAGTACTCTTGCCTGGAAAATCCCATGGGTGGAGGAGCCTGCTGGGCTGCAGTCCATGGGGTCGCAACGAGTCGGACTCGACTGAGCGACTTCACTTTTACTTTTCACTTTCATGCATTGGAGAAGGAAATGGCAGCCCATTCCAGGGTTCTTGCCTGGAGAATCCCTGCCGTCTATGGGGTCGCACAGAGTCAGACTGAAGCAACTTAGCAGTAGCAGCAGTAGCAGTTCGTTCCTTTAGTTTCAAGAACTAATAATAATTTTCTACTTCAAATGAGTTCAAACACAACCTCTCCCTGCCAACCACTCGTCCTCAGCCATTTTCCTTAGACCCTCTTAGAACTTTCTGGGCACTCGCATCTCTTGCCTCATATTATTCAGTGGCCTCCAATTATTCATAGTACCATGCAGGCACTACTTCTAACTAGTTCCAAACCATTTCCACCACTCCCAAGTAAAATCCCACACCCGTTGCTCATCTCCCTTCTCCTGGCCACCAGTCCCTGGCAACCACGAATCTGTGTCATGTGCCTATGGATTTATCTCTTCTGAATATTTTATGTAAAAGGATCAAATAATATGTGACCCTTTGTGTCTGGCTTCTTTCACTTAGCATAATGTTTCCAGATTCATCCACAGTGTAGCAAGTATTAGCTCTCCCTCCTTATGGAAAAAAAAATATTGTGTCCTATGTATATAACAGTTTGCTTATTCGTTCATCTGTTGATGGACCTTTACTTTTGGCAAGGTTCCTGTAAGAGGAAATATTTGCATATCTGGGAAGTTACAGGCAGGGTCTCATAGGGAGGGGACAGAGGTTCACTTGGGGTCACCCCGTGAGCCCGTATTACCCTCAGTTTGGGAGTGCCTGGTGCACTCAAGTGCCCCTAGGGACTCAGAAAACCTCATATAATTCCACTCCACTTTTGCTTCCATAATTTCCACCTATGTGAGACAATCAGGACAGAAAAGCTTATTCCCATTTTAAAGATGAAAAACTTGAATTCCAGAGACTAGAAGTCAGATGACCTTACTGGGAAATGTTCATTGTCAGGGCACACCCAGCCCTTGTGATCAAATCTATCTCTTCTGTCCTTTAAACAGTTACCGTTGACAATAATCACAGTGAAAGACAAAGATCTAGGTAGGAGGGAGATGTGTGCGTCAGGAATAAATTTGGTGGAGAATAAATGGAAGTGAATAATTGCAAGTCTGTAAGCTCAACTGTTACAGACAAATAACAATCGGAACCACACTGCCACTGAGGCTGGAGAATGCCTTTTTCCATCCAACACCCCATCCTCGCTGGGCTCCATCGGCTGCCCACGCAGCAAAGCATTTGAGCAGGAATTTCCACGTCATCTCCGTGGATCCTGCTTCCTGAAGGTCTTGGAAGATGGCATCCTAGACGAGGTGGGTGTGGGGTGGGCAGAGAATGTTCGAAATGGTGGCAGGCAGCATTCCGCCTTCTTACACATAGAGGTACTTAGGCAAAGTTTGTGGGCAGATGAACAAGCGGACAGATGAATATGGTTCAAGGCACTCTAGAAACTTTTGCAACTTTTTCTTCTAGGCAGATTGTTCTTTTTGCATCAGAAACTAGCAAAAATGCCTACATAATGGTGGCCATCAACCATCCAGAGCCTGTAGCTCTCCCCTGCCTCTAGGAGAGGAAGAAGAGCAGAACTTTCTTCTGTGCATTAGTTAGGGTGGAGGCTAGACACTAGAACAGAGACCCCAAGATGTCAATAGCTTAAAGAATAAATATCTGTAGAGAAAAGGGAATCCTCCTATACTGCTGGTGGGAATGTAAACCGGTGCAGCCACTGTGGAAAATGGTATGCTGCTGCTGCTGCTGCTGCTGCGTCACTTCAGTCATGTCCGACTCTGTGCGACCCCATAGACAGCAGCCCACCAGGCTCACCCATCCCTGGGATTCTCCAGGCAAGAACACTGGAGTGGGTTGCCATTTCCTTCTCCAATGTATGAAAGTGAAAAGTAAAAGTGAAGTCGCTCAGTCATGTCCGACTCTTAGCGACCCCATGGACTGCAGCCTACCAGGCTCCTCCGTCCATGGGATTTTCCAGGGAAGAGTACTGGAGTGGGGTGCCATCGCCTTCTCCGGGAAAACGGTATGGGGTTTCTCAAAACACTAAAAATAGAACCACCCTATGACCCAGCAATTCCACTCCTGTGAATGTATCTGAAAAACAGAAATACCAATTTGAAAAGATACATGTACTCCAGTGTTCATAGCAGCATTACTTAAAATAGCTAGGATATGGAAGCAACCTAAGTGTACATCAACAGATGAATGGATGAAGAAGACGTGGTATGTATATACAATGGAATATTACTCGGCCAGAAAAAACACAAATTTTTGCCGTTTGTAGTAATATGAATGGATTTGGAGGCGTTATGCTGACTGAAATAAGTCAGACAGAGAAAGAGAAGCACTATGTGATATCATATATATGTGGAAGCGAAAAAATACAACAAACTAGTGATTATAACAAGAAAAAAAAGGAGAGTCACAGACATAGAGAACACGTTTGTAGTTACCAGTGAAGCGCGAGAGGTGGAATACGGGTGAGGGAGTAGGAGGTAAAGCAAGAAATTTTCTAAAAAGTTTTAAAAAATAAATACATTTAGATTTCTTTCCTGTACAGTTTCAGGTGGGCATTCTAGGCTGAAGGGCAGCTTTCTTCTGCCTGGTCATTCAAAGAAAAATGGTGCAAATGGACCTATTTACAAAGCAGAAATAGAGTCACAGATGCAGAAAACAAACTTATGGCTGCCAAGAGGGGAAAGCAAAGGGGAGGGCTAAATTGGGAAACTGAGATTGACACATACACACTGCTATATAAAAAACAGATAACAAGTAAGAGCCTACTGTATAACACAGGAACTCTACTCAGTGTTCTGTAATGACCTATATGGGAAAGAATCTAGAAAAGAGAGTGGACATATGTGTATGTATGTGGCTTCCCTGATGGCTCAGTGGATAAAGAATCCACCTGCAGTGCGGGAGCTGCAGGAGACATGGAGTCAATCCTTGGATGAGGAAGATACCCTGGAGTTGGTAATGCAACCTGCTCCAGTATTCTTGCCTGAAAAGAAATCCCATGGACAGAGGAGCCTGGTAGGCTACAGTCCAAAGTGTGAAAAGGGCTGGACATGACTGAGCCGCTGAGCGTGCACACATAGGTACATGTATAACTGATTCACTTTGCTTTTCAGCGGAAACTAGCACAACATCGTAGAGCAACTATACTCCAATAAAAATTAATTTAAAAAAAATACCCAGTCTCCTTCCTAGTCATTGCTGTGTCGTCACTGACACATTGCTGTAATCTGCGTGTCAAAGCTCCGTTGCTAAAAGTTCCAACTGTCCAGCTGGTGGAAAGAATGAAAAAGCATGCAGGAGGTAAGCCTGTTGTCTTAATGCCTGGCAGGAGTCACACACATTACTTTTGCTCAAATTCTATCGACAAGAACTTCTTCTCATGAGGATACTAACTGCAAGGGAAGCAGGAAATATATAGTTTAACTTTGTACCTTGGAAGAAAGCAGGAATAGATTTTGTATCTTCACCACCCCTATATGCTTGCAGTTTGTTTCTAGAAGGTAGCACAGAAGCCTCACTTAAACTCTCAGACAGAAGGACCTCTGTTCTTGGCTAGAATCTTTTTCCTGACCTTTCCACTCTGACTCGGAAGGGAGTCAACACTGAAGGATTCTGATGAGCACAACCTTGCCTTTGGGAAGAAGGACCTCGCAATCTGGAAAGGTGAAGGCAGAGGGGAAAATCACTGAGAGGAAGGACATCAAACACGACCTAGATACGATAAACACTTCATTCAAACAGGGTAGTTTCCTCTGACACCTGAAAAAAGTAAATTTGAGACCAGATGCTCAGCTTTACACCGTGGGCAACAAATGCTTGGAGTTTTCAGAAAAGTTTTTGACAACACAGGGACTCGTATGAACTTTCAACTTGACTTCATGGAGGATACCATGCCCCCCAACACATACACACACACATACACACACAGTCTGACAGTCACAACTCACATACATGCTCCCTAGCCTCGTGACCCCTCTCCAGACTGCCATGTTCCACTGGCCATCTACCTTGCGCATCCACCTTCTTTGATTTTGCAGGTGAAGAAACTAAGGCTCAGAGAAGTTCAATGACTGTTCTGGGACACGTGTAACCGGGCAGGACACTTTGGGGCCTTCCCAAGACAGGACTTCCCTCATATTTTCTTCTTTAGCTCCTCTCTGAAATACCTAGATAACAGGATTTGATGCACATTTCCTGAGTTGTTTTGCAGACAAGACACCCCCTGCCCTCAACAAATGGAAGAATTACTTGATGACTATGAGCACAGAGCCCCAGGCCTCCTGGAGTCCAAGGACTGACACTGTTAACCACTGTGACACCATCCTGCTGCCTCACCAACCGTCAGTCAGAGAACTGTGCCTACGCTGATCACATACCCTGTGACCCGCACCGCCCCCCACCTGCCCTTTAAAAATGCTTTGTGAAATCCTTCAGGGAACTCAAGGCTTTTCAGGGCATGAGCCACCTCTCCTCCTTGCAGTCCTTGCAATAATCCTTTCTCTGCTCCAAACTCTGACGTTTCAGTTACACGTGTCCCAGAACAGTCATTTAACTTGTATCAGTAAACAAAAAACGTCACAGCCCTCAGCAATTGCAGCCACCGCAGATGGTGAGCTGGTGAGCCCTGAGCAAGCTCAGGATGTGAAAACACAGGATACTGGCCCCAGATAGCTGAGGTGCATATCAAAGGAATGATTTCACTGAGCCCAGACTCTTGCATCTTCCCATACTTAGAAAAGCACTAAACTACTTAACTTGGGATAGCTGATTTTCTTTAATTAACAATAATCGTTTGATGTTCCGACTACCTGGCTGTGGTTGCAAAACTTCTATATAACCTGGCTCCTCCCCTCGCCTCCTCAGAGCAGTTCTTGCAGGGCTACCTGAGATGCTGTCTCTCCGGCTTGAAGTCCTAAAACCTCCGTCCGAATAAAGCGTAACTCTCAACTTTTAGGTTGCACGTATTTTTTCAGTCTCATGCACATCTCCTGCCTTTGCTTGTGTGAGGCTCCGGTCCCCTCATTCACAGCCCCCTTCTTGTTCCAGGACAATAGGAAGGCTGTAAATCCCTAGGAAAATTCGTCTTTCAAAGACCAAATAAGGGGCTGGACCTTCAAAACAGCAATAAACACCAAAAGGTTTTGTAAATATCAGCAGTGTAATCCAGGGCAGGGAAGGGCTCCAGGGCCACAAAGAAAGCCTGTAGGACTCCCAAAGGAAAAGAAAGGCTGAGCCCGGCTGTCCACCTCTGTTTATTGGAAACGTTGTTCCTCCAACCCAAACTGCATCTCCATAATAGGGAAGAGGAGAGTGGCCCTTTCAGGGAGTTTTGACTCTTAGGGCCGGAAAGGAGTGAAAAATTCTTTGGTCTGCAGAATGTCAGCCTCAGACTTTCAATTTCCCTCTCCTCTCCCCCACCACACCCCTCAGCCCTGGGGATTTTGGCCTTTAGCTCACACAAAAATTTATTTCACATCTTGACACTGTTGAGATAATCCATAGCACCTTCTTAGGGAGGAGATGAACGGGAAGCTGCAGGAAATGTAATCAGAATTTCCACTGGCTGGACAGCTGAGCTTCTGAGCAATAAGATGGAGAAATCTAAACTTCATCTTGGGATCGCAAGGAGTCCGAGGGGCTCTGCCGTCCAGGGCGGTCCTCAGAGACGCTGCAGTCCTTATTACAGCTGGGTGTGAGGAGGCTGTCCCGGCTATTGAGCTTGGATAAGGAGCCTGCTCTGTGGTGTCTTTGCCAGAGGCAGGGAGGCAGGAGCTGGCTCTGTGCCCTGAGAAGCTTCAGATTATGCAGAAGGCCTTCACTGGGTCTCACTGCACTTGCCAGTCTTTTATTCCCCCTAAGCTTCCTGGTGTTGTTATAAGTACCTAGGAAGGAGACCTTGTTTTTAAGAAAATGAGAGATTCTTGACCCCACTGGTTCCGACGTAGGGGTAGAGACAGCTGGGTGTTTTTTTGCAGGCACTGTGGCATGGATGGATGCCACTGATGAAGACCAGAGTTTCTCAGGCCAGCTCGCCCCTGAGCTGTCAGCGCTTGTTTAAGGCCCCTCACAGGCACCTAGACACAGGCTGGGTCAGCCTCCTCCTCACCTAATTTGTTAATAGATTCCCTGCTTCCAGGAATCTGATGGATGGTGTGAGTGTGTGTGTGTGTGTGTGTGTGTGTGTGTGTGTGTGTGTGTGTGATAAAGTGTGCATGTATTAATGTGGATGTGAGTGTACAGCAGGAAAGTGGATGTAAGTGTACAGCAGGAGGCCTCCTGGGTTCACAGTGAACTTGACAAGTTCACCACAGGCCAGGTTCAGTCATTCAGGCTGAGGGATCTAATGTCACTCACAATGAGGGTGCCCATTTTTTCAAGGGCCAATTAACCCTAACCTGGCTCATGAGGACTGATGTATAGACCCAAGTGCCTTGATTCAAAGTGAGAAATACTGTCAAGGCAAGAACCAATCAGAGCATTTCCAGTTGATGAGTAAGTAATGTGGGAAGTGAAAATGTCACTTGGACTTTGCTTGGTAAACATGGCTGAGGACCAAGGGGAACTGATTACATCCATTAAATTAAACGGTGTATTTTCTGCTTACTCTTGTTCCCCACACCACCTAACAGTCACACCTAACAGCTTGCATTTCCATAGATGTGCCGTGTTCCCTATTGTGTATACATCCAGTATGCTTTCCCCTTCAAACAATGCTCAAAATGTTATCCAGGCGTCAGCCACACACACCCCATGGGCTTTGGGAAGACTAACTCCATCCGAAGCCCCCAATCCAGACTGAACATGGTTGGCCTCCCAAAACCCATTAAAAATTCCATACCCTAAATAAAGCATCAGTCAGGGCAGAAAAATGACTTCATCTGATCCATTCAGGGTGTATCTCAGTAACCTTGCAGGAAAGAGAGGGGCAGAGTGTTCTCACTTCTTCTGGCCTCTGTAGTAAGTGTATATGTTCCTAAAACATATCCCCAAGCAGCAAACTTGCTTCCAAAAGGAAGGCAAATTGATGATTAAGCTGGCACACAGAGAAAGGCAGAGCTGAGAAAATAGTGGAAAATGCTTCCAGAGTCCTGATCAAGCCATACGTGGGGCTCACGTCCTCCAAACAAAGAATTCTTAAATTTGTGGGGCAAGTGGATAGCACTACCCTTTGGGCATTTTGGAAACGTATAAGGTCCTTTCAGTTGTCTTAGTGCTTAAGGATTTTAGGTGTCACTGGCATTTAGTTTGTAGGTGCCAGTAATACTAGATATCTACAATGAGTAGACTATTCCACACAGCAGAGAACAGTCTAAGCAGATCTTAAAGTGTAAGTTTATGTGTGGTTTATTTAGGAGGTGATTTAAGCAGAGAGAATGTGATGATTAATTTTATGTGTCAAATTGGCTGGGCCATGAAGTGTCCAGATAGTTGGTTAAAAATTATTCTAAGTATGTCTGTGAGGATGTTTCTGGATGAGATTAACACTTAAATTAATTGACTGAGTAAAGCAGACTGCGTTCCCTAATGTGGGTGGGCCTCATCTAATCTGTTGATGGCTTGAAGGGAAGGCTGAGTTGCTTGAGTGCAGCTCTCTCCTTGCCTGTCTTTGAGCTGGAACCTTGGTCTTCCATTCCTTTTGGAGTTGAAGTCTAGCTGGAAAACACCTCCTGGCCCTAAGGCTTCAGACTTGGATGAAACTATATCATTGACTTTCCTGGGTCTCCAGCTTCCTGACTGCAGACCTTGGGACTTCTCAGCTGCCATATATTCCTTTTAACAATAATATCTCTTTCTCTCATCTCTCTTTCTTTATCTCTGTCTCTCTCTATATGCCTATTTAATATATGTTCTATTATATAATATAAATAATATACATTCTAGTATATATTATATATATATTATATATATATTATATATATATAATATATATATATATTACATATATATATATATAGTCTTCCATTGATTCTGTTTCTCTACAGCAGTGGTCCCTGACCTTTCTGGCACCAGGGACAGGTTTTGTGGAAGACAAACTTTTCCACAGACGGGGGTTTGGGGGGTGGTTTGGGGATAAGCACATTACATTTATTGTGTATTTTATTCCTATTATTATTACATCAGCTCAACCTCAGATCATCAGGTGTTAGATCCCAGGTGTTGGGGACCCCTGCTTTGGAAAGCTCTGACTAATACAGAGAGTGAAGCAAGGAAAGAGGAAAAACCAATAGTGACCAGGGCTCAGTCCCAGGTGAAGAATGAGAGCTATCTCCTATGCTTCCTTGTTGGCCAGAAGTATCCCAGAGGCTACAGTCACCTCCACTTCCTAGCCCTGCAGGTGCTGGTAAGTGCACCTCACAGATACCCGGGGTGGGAGAAGCCTGGGACAGGAAGCCAACGTGCTTGGGGTCCACCTGGGGAGAGCCTCTCTCTCCTGGGGGTGGAAGTCTGCATGAGACCGCACACTGCAGCAAGAGCTGGAGTCTTTGTCTGGCAGGCAGAATGCTCACCCCCAGATATGTTCACGTCCTAATCCCCAGAGCCTGTGAATGTTACCTGGCAGCAAAAGGGAGTTTGCAGATGTGATTAAGAATCTCAAGATGGAAAGATTACCCTGGATTATCCAGTTGGGAGTGTAATCACATCACTGATTATAATATGGACACAGGAGAAGGCAGGGGCAAGGCTACGTGATGAGGAAACAGAGGTTGGAGTGATGTGCTCTGAAGGTGGAGGAAGGGGCTGAAGCAGGTGGCCAGGAGAAACTGAAAAAGGTAAACGTGGATTTTCCTTTCAGAGCTTAGAAGGAACCAGCCTTGGTAACATCTTGGCTTTATCACAGAAATTGGCTTGATGCTTCTGGCTTCTAGACTTGTAAGGAAATAAATTTGTGTTGTTTTAAAACACTAAGTTTATAGCTTATTACAGCAGCCATCTAAAACTAATACACAAAGTTGTGTCAGAGGGGATACGAGGCAGCCGAAACATCTGACTATAATTAATTGGGCCTAGAACCTAAGTCTGTTTCATGTACAAACCCAGAGTGATTTTTTTTCACAACTTTATCTTTTTATGATTTTTAATTATTTATTTATTTGGTTGCATCAGGCAGAATGTGGGATCTAGTTCCCTGACCAGGGACTGAACCCCTGCCCCCTGCATTGGGAACATAGAGTCTTAACCACTGAACCACCAGGGAAGTAGCCCTTTTCACAGTTTTAAAATATATCAGATTTTCCAGGGCAGAGTGGGGGTTTACTAGTCAGAACTTCACCGAGAGTTGTTCCTTTTAAAAAAAACCAGATGTATGCATGTAGGTTATATTATGCATTAATTCCCTTCCAGGAGATATGGCAATGGCACCCCACTCCAGTACTCTTGCCTGGAAAATCCCATGGATGGAGGAGCCTGGTAGGCTGCAGTCCATGCTAAGGGTCAGACACGACTGAGCGACTTCCCTTTCACTTTTCACTTTCATGCATTGGAGAAGGAAATGGTAACCCACTCCAGTGTTCTTGCCTGGAGAATCCCAGGGATGGGGGAGCCTGGTGGGCTGCCATCCATGGGGTCGCAGAGTCGGACACGACTGAAGTGACTTAGCAGCAGGAGATATCAACTATTTGTTGGGGGAAAAAAGGGGGCTTTGCAGGACTTCTCTGGTGGTCCAGTGGCTAAGACGCCGAGCTCCCAACTCTGGGGCTCTGGATGAGATCCCTGGTCTAGATCCCACATGTCACACCTAAAAGATTCTGCAAGCCACCACAAAGATGAAAGGTCCCTTGTGCCACAACTAAGACCCTGGTACAGCCAAATAAATAAATATTAAAAAGAAAGAAAGAAAAGAGGACTTCGGATTACATAATGACAAGCTGATAATGACGACTCTCAAATTCTGCTGTTGTTGTTATGTACCTCCATTATCTAAGAAATCTGTGTCCTATGGTACCCACTCCCTCACCTGCAGGAAGCATATTACTTCAATACAGCATTCTTTTCTGCTGAGAGTGATTCTGGCTAAAAATTCTGCCCCACCGAGTGCACTAAGCAGTGCTTTGGCTGAAGTCAATGGCTGTCCTTTCATCCAGACCCGGAATGCACCTTGACCTGAAATGCCTTTTCCTTTCCTGAAGGCCACTGTTGGCCTTAGACACCCCCTCTTCAAGAGGACCCCACTCCCCCAGGCAGGACAGGAGTCTGCCCTTGGCTTTCCCACCGTTGCTGTCCTCTCCTCGGTCATCACACCTATCCCCCAGCTTGCAAAAGTTGAAAGTTGAAAATTTAGTCACTCAGTCATGTCCAACTCTGTGACCCCATGGACTGTAGTCTACCAGGCTTCTCTGTCCATGGGATTTTCTAGGCAAGAGTACTGGGGTGGGTTGCCATTTCCTTCTCCACCAGCTTGCAAAGTGCCGGATTATTTCTCTCTCCCCGTCTAAATGCAAGCTCCTTGAGAACAGGAGCTATGACACATCCCTTGTGCTTAACAGAGTGCCTGGTAGGCAGCAGGTGCTCAATAAATCTCTTGCAAAATCAGATATACGAGTCAACACCACCCGCGCTTGCCTTCCGATTTTCTATTTCATACTCTTCTGAAACTTACCAATTTCCTTCTGACTGACGATTTTCATTTTAGAGGTGCTAATAGATTCAGTCAGTTTGCAGTAAAGCTGAGGGCCTGCGAGGAGTGCATGTCATTTTGGTCACCCTCCTGCCAAACAGCCCTCGGTTGGGAGAATTCCGGCCCTGGTGGGAGGGGAAGGCAGGCATGAGGCCGAGATGGGATCAGGTAAGTGCTCTTATGCAGCATTTGGACTCTTGATGGAGATGGAAGGACACTAAGACAGAGTCAGTCAGAGCCATCAGCACAGCTGTGGTGGACCCTACAGCCCAGAGCAGGGGTGGGGGGCTCAGAGCAGGGATGGGGGGGTTCCCAGAGCAGTGTAGGGGGGCGATTCCAGAGCTGCAGCATCTGATGGGATGCTGGTGAGTGTCTGGGGTTTAGAGGAATCATAACAAATGTACATGGTGATGAAGGGGCTTCCCTGGTGGCTCAGTGGCAAAGAATCCTCCTGCAGTGCAAGAGATACAGGAGATGTGGGTTCAATCCCTGGGTCAGGAAAATCCCCTGGAGAAGGAAATGGCAACCCACTCCAGTATTCTTGTCTGGGAAATCCCATGGTCAGAGGAGCCTGGTGGGCTACAGTCCATGGGGTTGCAAGGGTCAAACAGGACTGAACAACTGAGCAAGTGCACGGCGGTGATGAGGGCAGTGGTGGTCTGACCTCCTGGGAGGTCCTGACTAAGCCCTGTCTTGTTTGGACCTGTCTGAGCCTGGTTCTCCAGCTCCCTGTCAATTATGTGAGTTCCCAGAGACCCCCCATTCTCATCCTTGTCCCAGATTCCTTCTCCTTTCCGCACAGCTTCTTTCTTCCTATGTCTCCCGCCAAATCTTCAACCTCACCCTCCAGCCTGCCCCACCCCTGTGTGGAAACCATCTGGTTCCCTGGGTGCTTCCCCATCCTACCCCTAACACACCTCAGATCTTGGCCCCTTGTCCCTCCAAGCTCTGTGGCTGCACACGGATGCCGCCTTCACTCTCGAAGAGAGAAGTGAGGCCAGAGGTCTGGCCCCAGGTGAACAAGGACGTGGTTCTCTGGTTGGAATTTCCCTGTTGGAATTCCCACATGTGAGAGGTGGAGCCAAGGGCTACAAAAGCTCCTTGATGGAAACTCATGTTCACTTTTTCACATGTTCGTATGGTTCCTTCTCATTGTCTGACACCATATTCAAGACAAACTATTTCCTTAGTTCAGAAGGTGCCCAACCAGCCCTCCTCATCAATGAAACTGCGTCACAAGGAGGAGGAACTTTGGTTTCTTCTTGCTCCACCCAGGGGCCTACCTGGGTCATAAATGAGCAACATTAATCTCTAACGATGCCTCATTTTGTTACCCTGGGAAAGGCTCCAAGTTCAATGAAATTTTTTTGATGGAAGGGTGTGGAGGGATTAGTCAAGTCCTCCTGTCACAATAAGAAGAATGAAGACTGTGAAAGTGTCCTGATCAAGTATTCTGCTCAGCACAGCCCTCAACACGTGGCAGAGAGTATGTCACTCAGTGTGACAGCAATTCCGTGCTTGTGGTGGGCACAAGCACTCACTCTCTGTCAGTGAGGAAATGCAAGCGCAGAGGGACTGTGGCAGACACGGAGGACCCCTTCCAGCGTCCTTGGGTAAGCTCTTGCCTAACTCTCAGAAATGAATCATCTGAGAGACACATAGGCTGACAAAGCAAAAGACCTTATTGGGAAGGGGCGCCCGGGCAGAGAGCAGCAGGCTAAGGGAACCCAGGAGCACTGGTCTGCCACGTGCCTCGCAGTCTCAGGTTATATGGTGATGGGGTTACTTTCTGGGTTGTCTCTGGCCTATCATCTTGCTTGGCACATATTTGGTTGACTCAGGTCCCTCCTGGTGGCAAGCGCATCTCTTAGCCAAGATGGACTCCAGTCCAAAGGATTCTGGGAGGTTGGTAGGGTGTCCTTTTGGCCCCTCTCAGATTCTCCTGGTTAGCTTTTGTTGGCAGCACCGCGTTCTTTATTGGGACCTCCTATTGTGAGACACCTCAGGCAAATAGTTCTCAGGCCTGACCGAGGCAGGAATTTTAATCAACTCTTCTCTAACAGGGCTTTCCTAAGGTCACACAGCTGGCAACAGTCAGTCTTAGATGCTAAGCCCTGAAGGACAGAAGGGAAAAGTAGAATGAAGAAAGAATGAGGGAGATGTTACAGAGTGGCAGAACAACACTTTCTGGAAATTGTGATCTTCTAGAATAATCTTGGGCAAATAACTAACACAAAGGGTTGTGTACCAACCTTTTGGTACTAAAGGCAAATTTTATTAAAAAAAAATATGCTGGAGGGTCTTCCCTGGTAGCCCAGGGATTAAGAATCCGCCTTGCAATGCAAGGGATGCAGGTCCGATCCCCGGTCAGGGAACTAATATCCTGCAGGCTGTGGAACAACGAAGCCTATGAGCCACAACAAAAGACTCCGAATGACGCAACAAAGATCTCATGTGCTGCAGCTAAGACCTGGCACAGCCAAATACATAAATAAATAAATCTTTAAAAAAAAATGCTAGAGTTTTAAATACATTGACTGAGTGACTGAAGAGAACTCTGTTTTCCCTTCCCCAAAAGAATAAAGAAAATTCCTCTTATGAAAGCAAACAAGGATGACAATTTAACATAAATACATTATTCTGGAGCAATTCACATACAACATTCCACTATCCTGTTTCTGCTTTATTGACTATGTCAAAGCCTTTGACTGTGTGGATCACAACAAACTGTGGAAAATTCTTCAAGAGGTGGGAATACCAGACCACCTCACCTGCTTCCTGAGATGTCTGTATGTTAGCCAAGAAGCAACAGTTAGAACTGGACATGATCAACAGCCTGGTTCCAAATCGGGAAAGGAGTATGTGAAGGCTGTATATTGTCACCCTGCTTATTTAACTTACGTGAAGAATACATCATGAGCAATGCTGGGCTGGATGAAGCACAAGCTGGAATCAAGATTGCCGGGAGAAATATCAATAACCTCAGATATGCAGATGACACCACCCTTATGGCAGAAAGCGAAGGAGAACTAAAGAGCCTCTTGATGAAAGTGACAGAGGAGAGTGAAAAAGTTGGCTTAAAACTCAGCATTCAGAAACTAAGATCATGGCATTTGATCCCATCACTTCATGGCAAACAGATGGGGAAACAATGAAAACAGTGAGAGACTTTATTATTTTGGGCTCCAAAATCACTGCAGATGGTGACTGCAGCCATGAAATTAAAAGATGATTGCTCCTTGGAAGAAAAAATATCACCAACCTAGACAGCATATTAAAGAGCAGAGAGATTACTTTTCTGACAAAGGTCCGTCTAGTCAAAGCTATGGTTTTTCCAGTAGTCATGTATGGATATGAGAGTTGGACTATAAAGAAAACTGAGTACCAAAGAATTGATGCTTTTGAACTGTGATATTAAAGAAGACTCTTGAGAGTCCCTTGGACTGCAAGGACATCCAACCAGTTTATCCTGAAGGAAATCAGTCCTGACTATTCACTGAAGGGACTGATGCTGAAGCTGAAACTACAATACTTTGGCCACCTGATAGAAGAACTGACTCATTTGAAAAGACCCTGATGCTGGGAATGACTGAAGGTGGAAGGAGAAGGGGACAACAGAGGATGAGATGGTTGTATGCCATCACTGACTCTTTGGACATGAGTTTGAGTAAGCTGCAGGAGCTGGTGATGGACAGGGAAGCCTGGCGTGCTGCAGTCCATGAGGTCACAAAGAGTCGGACACAACTTAGAGACTGAACTGAACTGATCCTACTAGAACTTTGGTGCTTATAGAGTTGGACTGTGATTTTAAAAAAGAAAAAAGAAGAAGTGGCTGAAGAGCTACATCCTTGCTGTGTTTGGTTTGGATGTCTCCAAGGCAAAACTCAGGTTGCCTCTGTAATCCTTCCACAAGTGCTTTGTCCTGCCCCGGGTCTGGGCTTTCAACACTCTGCATATCACACAGGAGCACCAGAAGTAAACGTGTCAAATCACATACACATGGCTTTGTCACTGGGATCTGGTGCTCAATGTGAGTACAGCGAGGTTAGTAACCCTAAACTCCCACTCTATGAACTAACACCATCAGGCCTTAGAAAAATGCTTTTCTACATCTCTTGCCCAATATTTTCAAAACAGAAAGTGACTACTTCTGAATGCAATGAGGTCTGTGGGTTGTATCACTGCCAATATTGGAGATAGACACTGTCTTTGGAGTGTGGAATGGTTGGAGCAGTGGAAGAATTTAGATAAAAGGCAAATTAATCTACGAGTTTAAGTCCTCAGCACTAACGCAATGGATTCTTGTGCAATGAATCACCATTTCTCAGTGGGGTCAAACCCATATTGTCTTACCTATCATTGGATTCTCACTTGTGGTCCTGGAGGCCTTTGATAGTGCCGTGCCTGTCACAGTAGATGGGCCATCCTTGGAATGCCTTGCAATATTAAACATCACTCTTAGCTTTGGATATATACAGTCAATTCTTGTTTGAAGTAATGTTCTATAAAATTATCACAAACACTGATTTAATGAATACTGAACCACTGTTCCTACGAGAAATATAGGATCAGGCTCCTATGAATCTCTGGTCACAACGTTTTTGTCGATTGGTTTACACATAATCTTGCTTTATGTGTGTTTCTGTTTAAAGACACCTTACTTAAAAATACTGCTGATTCATTCACATTGAACTCATAATCACCAGTACTGTAACTCATGCCCAAATGAAACTTACATAACATACATCTCTCCTTCATAGGCCCAGCACAGTTTCTCGGATTTAGGACACCAGACAGCACCACAGCAATATGCAGGGGGCCATTCTGAAAATCAAAGTCACCCTAGAGACCTCTAAAAATCCAAAAGGTGTGGCTCCAAATAGACTGCAAAAACGGACACTTATTTACAGTATGAAACAAGAAGACAGGGTGCAGCTTGTTCCACCTCGGCTGGAAACGTGTCACACGGCTCAAATTTTTCAACATAGTACTCAAATGATCTTAGAAGTCTTGGAAAGATTGATTTGAGGGTTATAAGTAAATTTTAGCAAGTAGGTGAATTCTTTAATACAGAATCCATGCATAAATAGAGACAACTCTTATGTGATCTAGCTGTCCTCCACTAGCTGTCTGTGTTCACAAACATCAACCTAGGTCCATGGAAAAGTCCACTGTTCGTAAGTATATGTAAAGACAGTGTCTTTGGCTGTGAAATAGGCCTTTAACAGAATATTTTAAGTAGCGTGAACATCACTGGAATAACTGGAATCATACAACCTATATGAATTAAGATACTAATTTTTTGTATTATATTAGCTGGTTAGGCATAGAATGCCAAAATACAGGCACTGTTATTTTTATAAAAGGATATAAAAAGATTTAGTAAAACTGTCAATAAAGTAAATTTAAAATTTCATCTTTATTTAAATAATTTTGATCAAAATATTCATATTCATTCAGTATAATTTACAATTTGACTTTTACTTATAATAGATAAGCTAAAATATTTTTAAAGAAAACCTCTAAGAGAGCATGATTTTAATTTATTGCATTTTCTTTATATTTTTGTGAAAACATTTTGAAACATACTTTGAATATGATTGCTTTTATTAGTTAATTCTTTAGATGATTACTGTTAAAGGAAAGCAAATTATCCAAATATCTTTCTAACAATAACATAATTAACAGTGTTTCTAAAACAAAGATAAGACAAAATAATGTAGGAGTAAATAATATGATAATATGTGAATTATGTGCGTCTTTTATTTTATTACTCATCAAGATACTACCAGTCTGTCAACTGGAGACCACACATATCCTATCAATAAATTTACAATTATATATAATAATCAGTTCAGTCACTAAGTCATGTCCGACTCTTTGCAGCCTCTTGGACTGCAGCATGCCAGACTTCCCTGTCTTTTACCATTTCTGGAAGTTTGCTCAAACTCATGTCCATCCAGTCAGTGATGCCATACAACCATCTTATACTTTGTCGTCCCCTTCTCCTTCCACCTTCAGTCATTCCCAGCATCAGGGTCTTTTCAAATGAGTCAGTTTTTCACATCAGGTGGCCAGAGTATTGGAGTTTCAGCTTTAGCATCAGTCCTTCCAATGAACACCCAGGACTGATTTCCTTTAGGATTGACTGGTTGGATCTCCTTGCAGTCCAAGGGACTCTCAAGAGTCTTCTCCAACACCACAGTTCAAAAGCACCAATTCTTCGGCGCTCAGCTTTCTTTATAGTCCAACTCTCACATCCATATATGACTACTGGAAAAACCATAGCTTTGACTAGATGGACTTTTGTTGGTAAAGTAATGTCACTGCTTTTTAATATCCTGTCTAGGTTGGTCATAGCTTTTCTTCAAAGGAGCAAGCGTCTTTTGATTTCATGGCTACAGTCACCATCTGCAGTGATTTTGGAGCCCAAAATAACAAAGTCTCTCACTGTTTCCATTATTTCCCCATTTATTTGTCATGAAATGATGGGCCTGGATGCCATGATCTTCATTTTCTGAATGTTGAGTTTTGTTTTTTTTTAAGTTTTTTATTTTTTAAATTTTAAAATCTTTAATTCTTACATGCTTTCCCAAACATGAACCCCCTCCCACCTCCCTCCCCATAACATCTCTCTGGGTCATCTGAATGTTGAGTTTTAAGCCAACTTTTTCACTCTCCTCTTTCACTTTCATCAAGAGGGTCTTTAGTTCTTCTTCAATTTTTGCCATAAGGGTGGTGCCATCTACATATCTGAAGTTATTGATATTTCTCCCAGCAATCTTGATTCCAGCTTGTGCTTCATCCAGCCCGGCATTTCACATGATGTACTCTGCATATAAGTTAAACAAGTAGGGTGACAATATACAGCCTTGACATACTCCTTACATGATTTGGAACCAGGCTGTTGTTCCATGTCCAGTTCTAACTGTTGCTTCTTGACTTACATACAGATTTCTCAGGAGGCAGGTGAGGTGGTCTGGTATTCCCATCTCTCGAAGAATTTTCCACAGTTTGTTGTGATCCACACAGTCAAAGGCTTTGGCATAGTCAATAAAGCAGAAGTAGATGTTTTTCTAGAACTTTTGTGCTTTTTCAATATCAGTTCAGTTCAGTCTCTCAGTCATGTCCGACTCTTTGCAACCCCATGAATCCCAGCATGCCAGGCCTCCCTGTCCATCACCAACTCCCGGAGTTCACTCAGACTCACGTCCATCCAGTCAGTGATGCCATCCAGCCATCTCATCCTCTGTTGTCCCCTTCTCCTCCTGCCCCCAATCCCTCCCAGCATCAGAGTCTTTTCCAATGAGTCAACTCTTCACATGAGGTGGCCAAAGTACTGGAGTTTCAGCTTTAGCATCATTCCTTCCAAAGAAATCCCAGGGCTGATCTCCTTCAGAATGGACTGGTTGGATTTCCTTGCAGTCCAAGGGACCCTCAAGAGTCTTCTCCAACACCACAGTTCAAAAGCATCAGTTCTTCAGTGCTCAGCTTTCTTCACAGTCCAATTCTCACATCCATACATGACCACAGGAAAAACCATAGCCTTGACTAGATGGACCTTAGTCGGCAAAGTAATGTCTCTGCTTTTCAATATGCTATCTAGGTTGCTCATAACTTTTCTTCCAAGGAGTAAGCGTCTTTTAATTTCATGGCTGCAGTCACCATCTGCAGTGATTTTGGAGCCCAAAAAATAAAGTCTGACACTGTTTCCACTGTTTCCCATCTATTTCCCATGAAGTGATGGGACCAGATGCCATGATCTTTGTTTTCTGAATGTTGAGCTTTAAGTCAACTTTTTCACTCTCCTCTTTCACTTTCATCAAGAGGCTTTTTAGTTCCTCTTCACTTTCTGCCATAAGGGTGGTGTCATCTGCATATCTGAGGTTATTGATATTTCTCCCGGCAATCTTGATTCCAGCTTGTGTTTCTTCCAGTATAAACATATTTATATAATAAAATTTAGATTTCTTTGATATTTTGTTGACTTGCAATCATATAAAAGTCATAACTTTACACATATTTTTAAATTTTGTTGTTAGAAAAATAAGTTTATCAAGGTAGGTTGATGGAACATGTTTTAACAGTTTAGGGGGTTGCTTTATCGCTTCTTACTATGTAGACAGTGTATGTGGAGCTCCAAACTCTTTCCCTGTAGCCTGCTCACACTAAGGTGGGCCTGTTTCAGTGGAGGTTGATGGGGTTAGGGGTGTTTAGGAATCTGCATTCAAGAGGAGCAGCAGCTCCGCCTAGCAGATATTCTGATGTTCTGATCAGGCTTCACCTGGAATATCAGAACAAAAGACAGCAACAGCATCAAATCAAGCTAGAAACTCCCTAATAATAGCGCTAAACATTGTCCCAGGGTTGAAAAAGTCCACCCTGGAAGCCTCAAAGCTGGAAATAGAGGGGGTCAGAAAATGCAGTCAAAATAGCCACAGCAGGACCCTCAGAGGGTGGTTAGTTCTGCTGAGTGGAACAAGCAATCAATGATGTCACTGTCTGGCCCTGGAGGACTTCTCCAATGGGACCAAGACCTGGTCCAGCCAGAGCATGGAAGGTTCCGGACAACAGAATTGTGTGCTGGGGCTCCCACCTCAGATTAGCCCCAAACCAAGACTCCTTCAGAGCACGTTTATAAGATATTAAAGACAAAATGCCATCTGCCCAGGTTAAAGATATCACCTTCAAGTGTTACAGTTGGGGCTGTAAATCGTCTGAGGGAAGGTTCAGCATACGCGAAACTTTAGGGGACATAGAAAGTGACCTGGGCTCTACTTCCAGTTTCTAGTTTCGATACTAAGTATCTGTGCGACCTTGGGCAATTTCTTTAACCTCGGCAGGACTGTTTCCTCATCATGAAAACAAAAGCACAATCTTAGCTGACTTTTAAGGTTCCTCTTGCTTTGCCACGCCAGGATTTCTCTGCCAGAGGGAGTCCTTCTGTGTGTCTTGGATGACGTCCAGTATCAGGATTACTTATTCCAAAAGGCAGTTGTTCTTTTGTTTGCTGTCTTCAGGGGGAACCCAGATATTTTATGACGTTATGGGGGAGCGGGGGTGGCAGTGAGTGGCTGGCGTGTTTCCCTCTGCCGCAGGGCCCCGGCCATTGGCTTAGGCCCAACCTCATCCCACCCTGTTATGCAGTCAGACGGGCTACCTTCAGGGAAGTTCCCTGGCAGTAGATCCATTTGGCAGCTCCATGTCCTTTCATTTGTGAGAGACAGCCCTTAAGCTCTCTAACGGGGTTCAATGTGTAACTTCTTTAAACCATAACTTATCTTTATTATCTTATTCAATGAATATTTGAAATTTGGGGAGTAATAATATCTACCTCATGCTGTTACTGCAAAGAGTAAACAAATTCATATAGAATGTTGGACAGTGCTTAACACGTAACACACTTCAGTAAACATTAGCTATTGAGTAACTACTACGTGCCTGGCATGAGCTAGGCGTTGGAATGCCAAGAGGAATGACACCAGCTCTCGGAGGTGGGCATAGCGGAAATGGACATACGCAGAACAAGAGCACATGGTGAGAAGTAACGCAAGAGGAAGAAATAAAAGTTATGGGAGCATAGACAGGGAGGACTCATTCTTTCTGGGGCAGCAAAGAAGAAAGGAAGGATGGCTTCTGTATACCCGCATCACATCCCTCCCTTCCTCAGATAGGAGAAACCTATCTTACTCATGGGGAATGCATTCCATGTAGTCAGGTAGGACGACGAGGGCAGGTGACCCAAGATGGGCCAATCAAAATATCAGTCTCGCTGATGACAGTCCTTGCTCAAGGATGAGCGTGTGGCCCACACGGGGACAATCAACTACTGAGGACTTTCACCAAACCTGTTAGAAAACATTCATCCTCTCTTTGTCTGGGATCCTGTGCTTTAGGGATGATGTGTGCCTGCCTGGAGTTCTCAGTGACCATCTTTAACTTCAGATGGAGAGAAACTGAGGGGCTTTCCCAGGTGGCTCAGTGGTAGAGAATCCACCTGCAAAGCAGGAGAGGTGGGTTCCATCCCTCGGTGGGGAAGATTCCGTGGAAAAGGGCATGGCAACCCACTCCAGTATTCTTGCCTGGAGAATCCCATGGACAGAGGAGCCTGGTGGGATACCGTCCATGGGGTCTCAAAGTGTTGGACACGACTGAAGCAATGTAGCTCGCATGCGTGGAGAGAAACTGAACCTAAGTCAGAGGAAAAGCTCAGAGAGAGGGAGAGAGAGACAGGGTAAGAGAGCAATCATGGCATTTTGAACCTCGAGATGCAGTTGAGCCTGAAGCTACTCCATGAGCTAGTAAAGTGCCCTTTTCCCTAAGTGTATTGGATTTCTGATATTTAAAATCATCAGCCTGAGCTAATACAGAAAGATGTCTTTTCCTCCAGACAGAGAAAGTTTAAAGAAGAGGGGATGTATGAGCTGAATTTGAAGAACATGTAGGAGTTCATCAGGCAAAAAAAAGTGATATTAGTTTTGGGGATTTGGTAACAAATCATAATTCCCAGGAATTCTTGAGATTTTTATCCCCCAAATGATAAATTATTCTGTATTTTTATAATATTTTATGTAGTTCTTTTCAAATAATAATGGGTGACCACAGTAATAAACTATGAATCATGTTTCTGCAGTAGGGTTATAATAAGCATTTCAGAGGTTCTGCATTTTTAAAAAGGTATAATAATAAATGCATAATTTACTATTTTATGAGAAATATATAGTGCTTGTACATTGTATATTTCAGTAACACAAATAATCTCTACCTGATATAGACATTTGAGAGTATAAAATGTGAAAAATTATACCAAAATAAATAGCAAAGTCATTAAAGTTGAAATATATTATCACAAATACTGAAAGTTATTGTTCTTAAAATGAAATGTTTAAACACAAAGAGCATCAGTTGCCCTGAACAAAGGTCTTGATCTTTGTTTCATGATAAATATTCCAGATAGAAAAAGACCTTTCATTTTGTGTTGACACAAGTTGAATTGTTGAGAATGCATCCAAAACCGTCTTCAAGTTAGGCTGGAGAGTCCATGCTGCTTCATGTAGACTCATTTCCTATGTAATGAGGAAAACATTTTGTCTCCCCATCCTGATTATGATTTTGTCTTTAGAATAAGCATCTCTTTTCTAGTGCAGACTTTAGGCTGTGCCTGACTTTGTGTTGGAGGGGGACTGCATAACCCCATCATCTTCTCATGGCGTTTCTTCTTTTCTAGCTGGGTACCCCCAGCTACTCAGCAGGGTTCGTCCATTCTGGCTCTGGGGAAGGCCAGCTGCTGGTGGTACTGCTTGGCTTCTGGGTCTCCAGGTAGCTTCAGCCCTTTGTCTAGTCCTTGGCCAAGGACCACCACACTCAGAGCCCTGGGTGTGAGAAACTCCCTTCTCTCTGTTTAACCTCCCCACAAATTCCAGGGGCTTCAGCAAGACTACCTCTCTCTGCATCACCTTGCTGTTGTTCAGAGAATGCCCCCCAGAGCAGGAAGCTGGCATGGATGTGGGCCGTCCTTGTGTATCTCAGCTCTGAAGGGTCACAGCCCTGAGTTACTCACAGTACAGTTCCTGGAAACAGTTGTCTCATCTATTTTGCTCATTTTTCTAATCATTTTAGCAGGTGAGTATATCCAGTATCAGTTACTCCAATGCGGTCAGAAATGAAAGCTCATCCCTGATTTTCAACAGAATATTGTGACTATGCTTATGATTATTATTATATCATCCAAGTTTATAGCATGTCTGTTCTGGTTTTGTGGCCATAATTCCACTCCTTTCTTTTCTTTTTAGCAATAGTACTATATTTAAATAGATCCAATATTCTAATTCCCTAGTGTAATTTTTATAATTATCTTTCAATTCTTGAGTGTTTTATTTGATTCATTCCCCTAAAGTTTTGATTTTAAAACAAAATAGATGTTTTGTGGGTTTTTTTGCTCCAGAAAAGACTTACAGGTGCTACATTCCTGAGCTCTTTCAGGTTTGGGAATGTCTGCTTTTTGTCTTTATAATGAAACAGCATCTTATCTGGAGAAGGCGATGGCACCCCACTCTAGTACTCTTGCCTGGAAAATCCCATGGACGGAGGAGCCTGGTAGGCTGTAGTCCATGGGGTCGCTAAGAGTCAGACATGACTGAGCGACTTCACTTTCACTTTTCACTTTCATGCATTGGAGAAGGAAATGGCAACCCACTCCAGTGTTCTTGCCTGGAGACTCCCAGGGATGGGAGAGTCTGGTGGAGTCTATGGGGTCTCACAGAGTCGGACACGACCGAAGCGACTTAGCAGCAGTAACAGCATCTTATCTGGGCGTCATTTTCCCAGCCATGCTTTCTCTATAGTGCTACATATTTGTGTTTATAGTGGTCTATTTTCTTCCTTAATTATTTTTCTAGTGACTAAAAAGGTCTTTAAAAACGTCAAACAACAATGAGATATCATCCCACAACTGTGAGAGTGGCTATCATCAAGAAGCCTACAGATAACAAATGTTGGTGAGGATGTGGAAAAAAGAGAACCCTCTCACATTGTTGATGGGAAAGTAAATTGGTGTAGCTACTATGGAAATCAGTATGAAGCGTTCTCAGAAAAGCTAAAAATAGAGCTACCATATGATCCAGCAATCCTACTCCTGGGTATATAGCTGGAAAAAAATTGAAAACGCTGATTCAAAAAAGGTACATGCAGCCCAGGGTTCAAAACAGCACTGTTTATTAATATAATAGCTAAAAGTGTGAAAGCAACCCATGTGCCCATCAACAGAAGAACGGATAAAGATGCTGTATATCTATCTATCTATCTACCTATATGTATGTGTGTGCAAAATAGAAACAGATTCACAGATATAGAAAATTAGGGGTAGAGAGTTAAGAGATCCAAACTGCTATGTACAAAATAGATAAGCCAACAAGGATATATCAGATAGTAGAAGGAATTATCCATTATCTTGTTATAACCTTTAATGAAGTAGAATATTAATTAATTTTTAATGTCTAGAACTTTGTTTCCTTTTTACTTGTGAAATACTGATACCTACCATGGTGGTGGTTTAGTCTGTAAGTCATGTCAGACTCTTGTGACCCAATGGACTTTAGCCCTCCAGGCTCCTCTGTCCATGAACTTCTCCAGGCAAGAATACTGGAGTGGGCTGCCATTTTCTTCTCCAGGGGATTTTCCCGATCTAGGGATTGAACCCAGGTCCCCTGCACTGCAGGCAGATTCTTTACCAGCTGAGTTACCAGAGAAGCTCAATACCTACCGTTTATAAACTATGTATATCAGAAACCATCATCATAAAATGAACATGTATGAATTCATCAACTAACCTGCTAATAGGTACATTATTACTACTAGAAAAGCTTCCTTTTAGGCACCTCCCCACACTGAGCTCCTCCCACAACCCCTCAGTTCAGTTCAGTTGCTCAGTCTTGTCCGACTCTTTGTGACCCTATGGACTGCAGTACGCCAGCTTTCCCTGTCCATCACCAACTCCCAGAGCTTACTCAAACTCATGTCCATAGAGTCGATGATGCCGTCCAACCATCTCATCCTCTGTCATCCCCTTCTCCTCCCACCTTCAGTTATTCGCAGCATCAGGGTCTTTTCAGATGAGTCAGTTCTTCACATCACGTGGCCAAAGTATTGGAGTTTCAGCTTCAGCATCAGTCCTTCCAATGTATAGTCAGGACTGATCTCCTTTAGGATGGACTAGTTGGATCTCCTTGCTGTCCAAGGAACTTTCAAGAGTCTTCTCCAACACCACAGTTCAAAAACATCAATTCTTCAGCACTCAGCTTTCTTTATAGTCCAACTCTCACATTCATATATGACTACTGGAAAAACCATAGCTTTGACTAGACGGACCTTTGTCAGAAATGTCTCTGCTTTTTAATATGCTGTCTAGGTTGGTCATAACTTTTCTTCCAAGGAGTAAGCGCCTTTTAATTTCATGGCTGCAGTCACAATCTGCAGTGATTTTGGAGCCCAAAATAATAAAGTCTCTCACTGTTTCCATTGTTTCCCCATCTATTTGCCTTGAAGTGATGGGACCAGATGCCATGATCTTCGTTTTCTGAATGTTGAGTTTTAAGCCAACTTTTTCACTCTCCTCTTTCACTTTTATCAAGAGGGTCTTTAGTTCTTCTTTGCTTTCTGCCATAAGGGTCGTGTCATCTGCATATCTGAGGTTATTGATATTTCTCCCAGCAACCTTGATCCCAGCTTGTGCTTCATCTAGCCCAGCGTTTCTCATGATGTACTCTGCATATAGGTTAAATAAGCAGGGTGACAATATACGGCCTTGACATACTCCTTTCCCGATTTGGAACCAGTCTGTTGTTCCATGTCTAGTTCTAACTGTTGCTTCTTGACTTACATACAGATTCTCAGGAGGCAGGTGAGGTGGTCTGGTATTCCCATTTCTTGAAGAATTTTCCACAGTTTATTGTGATCCACACAGTCAAAGGCTTTGGCATAGTCAGTAAAGCAGAAGTAGATGTTTCTCTCAACTCTCTCGCTTTTTCGATGATCCAACAGATGTTGGCAATTTGATCTCTGGTTCCTCTGCCTTTTCTAAATCCAACTTGAACATCTGGTTGGACAACGACCCTTAGAGGAAGTCATGATACTAAATTTTCTATAAAACTTATCAGGAAAATTTCCTTAAGTAATATAGTTTTTTTTACATGAAATATGCAGTCTCTTTCTTTTTTTTATTGGGGCAGTAGTTCATGGGGTTGCAAAAGAGTTGGATGTAACTTAGTGACTAAACCACAAAGAAGTTGCTTTACAGTCTGTTAGTTTCTGCTCTACAACAAGGCCAGTCGCTAGTTGTATACATATGTCCCCTCTCTCTGGAGTTTCCCTCCTACCCCTACCCACACTCTCACCTCTCTAGGCCATCACAGAGGGCTGAGCTGAGCACTCTGTGCTATGCAACAACTTCCCACTAGCAATCTGCTTACACATGGTAATGTTTATAAGTTAAAGCTACTCTCACAAATTCATCCCACCTTCCCTTTCTCTCCTCTGTGTCCATACGCTTATGCTCTACATCTGTGTCTCTATTTCTGCTTTGGAATAGGTTCGTCTGTACCATTTTTCTAAATTCCACATATATGTTAATGTATTTCTTTTTCTCTTTCGAACTTACTTCACTCTGGACAACAGACTCTAGGTTCATCCACATCTCTCCAAGTGACCCATTCTCATTCCTTTTTATGACAGGAGATCAAACCAGTCAATCCTAAAGGAAATCAACCCTGGACTCTTGCTGGACAACTCCAATACTTTGGCCACCTGATGCAAAGAACTGACTCATTGGAAAAGACCCTGATGCTGGGAAAGATTGAAGGCAGGAGGAGAAGGGGATGACAAAGGATGAGATGGTTGGATGTCATCACTAACTTGATGGGCATGAGCTTGAGCAAGCTCTGGGAATTGGTAATGGACAGGGAAGCCTGGCGTGCTTCAGTCCATGGGGTTGCTAAGAGTTGGACACGACTGTATGACTGAAGTGAACTGAATATTCTGTTGTACACCACATCTTCTTTATCCATTCGTTTGCAGATGGACACAGGTTATTTCCACGTCTTGGCTGTTGTAAATAGTGTGCAGTATGTTTCTTAAGATTTGGTCACATTAACATGTGTAGCTTAAGTTTGTTTATTATCACTGTAGGAAAGTATTCAATTTTATGAATATGCTACAAGGAAACAGTGGAAATAGTGTCAGACTTTATTTTTGGAGGCTCCAAAATCACTGCAGATGGCGATTGCAGCCATGAAATTAAAAGACTCTTACTGCTTGGAAGGAAAGCTATGACCAACCTAGACAGCATATTAAAAAGCAGAGACATTACTTTGCCAACAAAGGTCCATCTAGTCAAAGCTATGGTTTTTCCAGTGGTCATGTATGAATGTGAGAGTTGGACTGTGAAGAAAGCTGAGCACCAAAGAATTGATGCTTTTGAACTGTGGTGTTGGAGAAGACTCTTGAGAGTCCCTTGGACTGCAAGGAGGTCCAACCAGTCCATCCTAAAGGAGATCAATTCTGACTATTCATTAGAAGGAATGATGCTTAAGCTGAAACTCCAATACTTTGGCCACGTAATGTGAAGAACTGACTCATCTGAAAAGACCCTGATGCTTGGGGGCAGGAGAAGGGGACGACAGAGGATGAGATGGCTGGATGGCATCACCAACTCGATGGACATGAGTTTGGGTAAATTCCAGGAGTTGGTGATGGACAGGGAGGCCTGGCGTGATGCAATTCATGGGGTCGCAAAGAGTCGGACACGACTGAGCTACTGAACTGACTGACTGATAAGATATGTATTCTCTTGTCAATTGACTGATTGTTTCTAGCTTTTTTTTTTCTATTATGAGCAATACTGTTATGAACATTCTTGTGCTTGTCTCCTAGAATATTTACAGTAATTTTTGTAGGATATAAAAAATATATATCCATATATATCCATATATGGGTGGAATGGGTGTGATTATAGATATGCATTTTCAGCTTTACAATCTAATGCCAAATAGAACAGTTAAACAAATATCCATGCCCACTGTAAGGGGCTGGTGTTGTCTTTGCTTGGTGGTTTGTCTCTACTCTCTCCTGGCCTTGAATGTTGCTTGTGAAGAGGACTGAATCTTGCTGGTTTTTGCTCTTCTAGAATGATTTGCTTTTTCTGTCAAGATGCCTGAAGAATTTTTATCATCAAAGTTCACTAGTTTAATTAGACTATATGTTGGTATGTAACACTCCACATCATGTTTTCTTGGAACATAGTGTATTCTTCTTATTTGTATGCTTCTGTCATGTTTGACTCTTTGTGACGCTATGGACTGTAGCCGGCCAAGCTCTTCTGTCCATGGGATTCTCCAGGCAAGAATACTGGAGTGGGTTGCCATGCCCTCCTCCAGGGGATCTTCTCCACCCAGGGACTGAAACTGTATCTCCTGCATCAGCAAGCGGATTCTTTATCACCGAGCCACTGGGGAAGATAAGGGCTTTGAGTAATCTTTATATTCAATCATTACTTTTCTCTATTTCTCAATCTCTCTCTTCCATACCTATTTCTTTCTCATTTACATTCACATGACTATCTCAAGTTTTTCTCCTGCATCATAATTCAAATTTCAACAGTATCTATTGAGTTTCTTCTTATTTTGTTCTTATTTCTAATCTATATTTTCATTCTATGATAATACTGCCCTCTGTTTCCTTAAATCTGAAATCTTCCTTTTCTTCTCATTTGTCTTGTTTTCCCATCTTGTCTTTGAGTTCTTTCACTAGATTCCTGCTCTAATTAAGCCATATAACATGAAATTGGGAGGAATGTCCTTCTGTTGCTTAAGATTTCTTCTCGTTCACAAGTTGCTTCTCCCCGACCCTCACTCTGCAGGATGGTTTTACAGTTCTCATGCTTATGCTTTCATTTTGCTCATGCATAGGGAACTACATCTATTCTGGTTATTTGCTCTGATAGAGCATGGGGGACTTGTGGACCCTCCCTGCTGTATCTGAGATCAGTTGATCTGAGATCACTGTTTCATTGTGAGGATGGAGACATCTGTGGGGTGGTGGCGCCAGCAAGGAAGCTCAGTGGGCAGAGTGTTGGTGGTTGGAATTCCTGAGCGCTGCTGTCTTTGCTGTGATTTTGCAACAGTACCAAGATTTAATCCTCAGGGTTGGCGTTGGATAGTACATACCATTTCTTGAGGGGGCAGAACCTCAGGATTTCACTGTTGCCGAAATTCAGATTGCTGCCCTGAAGCCTTTACTGAGGTCAGAATCAATCCCATTTTTCACTCCCCCTATTTTACCCATCTCTCCCCAATTGCGGTTTCTACTACTTTTCAGTCAGTGGAGGAAATGGAAGCGGACACCTACATGCTTGACTTCTCTCGGCTTTGGGGATATTAGTGAGAGTTCCCAGGACTTGGCAGATTCTCCACTGAAGCTCCCAGGGCCCCAGGGACCAGGTTAGGAGTCAAGCCCTGCTGGCCTTCTCTACTCTACCCCAGCATCTCGTTTTCTTGGTGAATGGTTTTTGAAGTTTATTGTATTGGGCGTGCCTCTTTCCTTATTTGTTTTTGGTGAATTTCTTCTGCTTATTTTTATATGGACCATTTTTAAAGTCTTTATTGAACTGCTAAAATATTACTTCTGTTTCATGGTGTTTTTTTTCCTTTGGCCACAAAACGTATGGGATCTTAGCTCCCCACCAGGGATCAAACCCACACCCCCGTTATTGAAAGGTGAAGTCTTGATCGCTGGACCACCAGAAAAGTCCCTATTCTGTTTCTATTTCTTTTATTCTTTTGGCTATTTTTGAGGTACTGGCAGAACAAAACTTTGAGAAAGTTTCAATCTACCATCTTAGTCCAGAAGTCCTTTACTTGTTGTGCGTTATCCGGTGACCCCATTGGAATGTAAATTCCATAAGGACAGGGATCTTGTTAGGTTTATCCTTGCGTTCCCAGGTCCAAAACAGTGCTTGGCTTATAGTAGGGGATCAATAAAAATTTATGCGCAGAATGGACAGACTAATGGACTGATGGAGGAATGGAGAAACAAATCAACCAGAAGGTTATCACCTTAGTTTCATGCAGGGGTGATGCGTGCCTGAGCAGTGGAGGCAGACATGGAGTGGAAGCAGTGGATTTGGGTCACAAGTTGGAGTAGAATTGAGTTTGATAACTCAGGTGTGAGGAGGGGCAGTAAGAAGCCCTGTCACTCCCTTAAGGTAAACTGAAGACTCTAGGGTTTCTAGCTTGGATGGTGATATCATTAGGTCCTGAACTGAGAGAGGAAGAACCAAAGGAGCAGAAGATACCGGCTCACTGTGAGTTTGATTCCATCTGGCTGCTTTAGATACGAGGCTGATTTGGGGAGAACACACGGCTGGGCAGTCAGAGGTGTAATCAGCAGAGGTGGAGTTAGAGAAGAGAAGGGCAGAGGAGGGAACAACTTATCTGTATTTAAGGTGGAGGAGGGATGAGTGGCAAAGAAATCCAATTCATTAAGCTCCAGATCCCAGACAATGTTTCTAGAAATAGAAAAAACGATTATGCAGATGTGTATCACATTTGTGCCCAATCTGACTTCCTTCAGGGTCTGCCTTCTCCCCCATTCTACCATGCTTCTGCCTCCATCAAGTGTTTCCAGGGTACATAAAGAAGATGCAGATATTTATAATCTCAACAAGAGTGAAATCACTACATTTGGAATAGGAATGGTTTGCTTCTTTTTGCATTCACTAAAGTGCACGGTATGATGCATTTGAGATTCTGAAAATTCAGCAGAAACTGGGTATTTTAATAGTTCAATCAGTGGGGTGAAGGGGAATGGGGGTAGACAAGCATCAGACAGGAGGTGTTGAAGGTCAGACCAGGGAAGATCCCAAGAAGGTTTACCTTTGGTGATGCCTCTGGGTCTGGAAACAATGACATCAGCACAAATAGCAGTGCTTGATGGTGCCAGCTTGCCTCTGGCTTGGGTCGAGGACCCAGGGCTGGGGACACTTCCCATCATCTCCTAGCCTACCTCGTCTCCCCTGTCCTGACCCCCTTTATCCTATAGTGTATTTTGGGCTAGGGTGATGAGCCCAATCTCTGGGAGCTACGCCCAAGGCCATCCTGAGCAGTGTCATTCCTGACGCTCACAAAAATTGGACGCTGGGGATGTGGGTTGAAGTGGAGTCTCCCTGGCCTCCCAGGGCTTTAGTTACTGAATTGCCATTTGCAGATCTGAGCCAGAAGGCATTGCTCTGTCAGGTAGACAGGAGTTCCTGTTTTGCAAGTTTTCATCTTTTTTCCATCAAGTAGCTGAGACTTCAGAGTAGGGTTTAATGCCAACTGTTACAAAAATAAAATTATAATCATTAGTAATATAATTGGCTAGTTATTGCTAAATTAATATCATTTATTGTAGCTAATAATTATTCTCATTTATTATGGACTAAGAATGATAGACTAATTAACTTATACACATAAGCTCATCTACACTTTCTAACGACTCCTGAAATACACATTACCAATTCTGTTTTATTACCGAGGAAACACATTCACTCATTTATTCCTTCAGCCAATGGTTAGGGATGCAATGTGAGTGTAACAAATGCTGTTGATAGCTCTCCCAGATCCCTTCACTGGGCAGGTGGGCCAGTCCGCAGTAGCTGTGTCCATTGGCTGCTAATGCCTCTCGGAATTGCCGTTGACCGAAAGGGAGACACTTCACCTGGGAAGGTCTGCTCTCTCCTCTGCAGCCCATAGCCAATGACTCACCGGCACCAGAGGAACAAAAAGTCGGTTGCCTTCTTGGCTCAAGTGGGACAAATTACTCTGCGGTGTCATTCATTCTCTAGAGTTCCTGATGCAAGCAGGCTAAGAAACTACCTGTGTATGTCAGCCACTCAGTCGTGTCCGACTCTTTGTGACTCCAAGGACTGTAGCCTACCAGGCTCCTTTGTCCGTGGAATTCTCCAGGCAAGAGTACTGGAGTGGGTTGCCATTCCCTTCCCCAGGGGATCTTCCCGACCCAGGGATCAAACCCAGGTCTCCTGCATTGCAGGCAGATTCTTTACCATCTAAGTCACCAGGGGAAAAACTACCTAGCCTCAGCTAAGACTACACCCTTCCTTTTACATACTTGCCCGTCCTGACCCCCCCTTCCTTCATGAGCACTTCAAAATAAAAGTGACAGAGCCTCGTGTCTCAGGCTCTGTCTGGTGACCCCACCAATAAATGAACACAGGCTTTTCTTTCAGACAAGCTGAGTTCAAATCCATCTGTGTGGCGAGTCGATTAACCTTTCTGAGTCCTACTGTCCTCATCAGTGTTTAAAAAGGGAAGTAATACTACTAATTTAATCTTCATTTCTTCCTCCTTTCAATAAAGTTTAACGTTAAACTCTATGCTGGGAAATAGAGACCCAAAAGGTGAGTTTTGACAGAGAGCAGGTTCTGCGGCTGGTCTATCCTTTCCTCTTGCTTTTATTCCTTCCTCTTGCTCTCAGCCCCACCCTGTTCTGGAATTCTACCAGGCTTTCTCTGTGGTGGGAGCTTGCCTAAAGGGGCCTTTCACTGCACTCTTGATGATGAATAATGGAGGAAGGTTGGGAGCCCTTTAGGAGCATATGGGGACGCTGGGCCCTGGAGTTCAGAAAATCTGAAGGACTGAAGTGCTGTCCAGGAGAGAGGACCCCAAGGGACATAATTTATTGCGTTTACTCCAAGCCAAGCATGGATTCCATGGGCTCTACGTACGCAACATCAAATATTTACGATAACACGAGAAGGTAGGTATTATTATCACTACTGCACAGATGAGGAATTTGAAGCTTGGAGAAGTTTTTATTGCTTTGCCAAAATTACACTGTAATTGCTGAGCCAGTTTTTGAAACCAGGCACACCTGATTCCAAAATGCATACTCTTTTACACCCTCCAACATTGAATATGTTGCAACATCTTAACTTACAATGAACAATTCAGCATATAATAGGAGCTCAATACATACTTTTCATATGAATGAACAGATGGACAGGTGGATGGGATGGTTTGGGGTGCCACAAGTTGCTGTCAATTGAACTCTAGCCCTTGGTTGACTTTTCATCTGTGTAGGAAAATATTTGGCTCTGCATATTTGGCAATTTGTTTACAATTTTTCTAAATAAAGACATATTATTCATCAAACTAATCTTTATCAGTGACAATTTTTAAGCAATAACAAATACTTGAAATCAAGGTACTCTTTAAATGTTCATTGCAGACACTGAGAAAACATGAATTACTTTTTTAATGTTTATAATGCAAAGCAGGCAAATGGGACAATGTTTTCTTTGTTAGCAATGAATTCATGGATGTTCACAGCTAAGGATTTAGCCATTATTTCTCCCAATACCCTCGTTTTACAGTATTTTTTTTACATTTTACAAGTACTTGAGCCGCAATGAGGAATGTATATGCTTACCTGTTCACTTAATAATTATTCCATGTTTCACTACAAGGAAAACTTCATATCTCTATAACTGGTCCTTATGTAAATTATTTAATCTTTCTGTTATTCAATTTCAGTGCTTTTAAAGAGGGAATAATTATCTTATTTACCTTATGCCATAGCTGTGAGAATGAGATGACTAATACATGTAAATGTCGTATGCAAGGGCCTTAGAACAGTGCCTGGAACATAGTAGGCACTCAAACAATTTAAATGTCATTATGATTATTATCTCCTGGTGGCAAGGAATTGGATTGTTTAGTCATTAAATCATGTCCAGCTCTTGGGACTGTAGATGGACTGTAGCCTGCCTGGCTCCTCTGGATTTCCCAGGCAAGAATACTGGAATGTGTTGCTATCTCCTTCTCCAAGGGATCTTTCCAAGCCAGGGATCAAAACTGTCTCCAGCATTGCAGGTGAATTCTTTACCACTGAGCCACCAGGGAAGTCCAAGGAATTGGGAGAATGTGCTAATTAATTCTTAGCTGTTGTTCCTTGAACGCTCATATGTGCTCCTGCGTCAAGCCCTTTGCTCAATCTGTCTTCTGAGTCGATGATCCTCCCCCACAGGGAGCCTCCTGATTTTCCCCTTCACTCCCGGCAGCTCTTTGTCACTTTAGCAGGGCAGTCTTCCCTGATCTGGAGTCAGAAATGGCAACCCACTCCAATATTCTTGCCTGGAAAATCCCATGGACAGATAAACCTGGTGGGTTACAGCCCATGGGGTCATAGAGTCAGACATGACTGAGTGACTGAGTACAAACACGTGCTTTTCTGATCAGTTCAGAAAGCAATACCTCTGACACCCTATGGCCCTCTTACCACCCTTGTTCTCCGAAGTACTCTGCAATACCACAAACACAGTCACACACTCAATACGTGCTTGTTACACTTGTTTCTGACAGAAGTGTCATCTTTCCAAGGTCAGGGATTGCATCTGTTCTACCCTCACAGTCTAGAATCTGCCTGCTCAACAACATGGTTAGGAATAAATTTGTCTTCTCCCTTTTTTACAGGTAACTGCTTTTTAATTATTTAAAGAGAGAAGGTTTTAAGAGACCTGAAATAAACCCCAGTGGACATGGACTATTTTTAGCTGCCCAGCCTCTGAACCCCACATTCCAGCCTCCCTGTGGAGGGCACGGATCTTGGCCAGGCTCAGCCTATCAGACACACCCACCAGATTTGGATGCAGAGAAGCAGAGGCCTGGCAGGGCCACGATGGTGGTGATGGGGCAGCCGTGGTGGCTGCACCCAGGAGGAACCCACTGCACCACGAGCTGTGTTGACACGGCCATGCCTGGCGCTGGACTAGTTCTTGGGCTCAGCACCACCCCCTTTCCTCCCCCACTTCCTGAGCCTGATTTTCTGGCATTCTTAGTGATTTTATGAGCTCCCCAATATCCTTTACTATAAATTTATCTTCTGCTTATAAAGATTAAACTCAAATTTCTGTTGCTTGCCATTAAGAACTCTGACTACTACGGGGCTCTGCCCCATGATACTCCATACAAAATAAGCACCTGTACCAACAGAGGGTGGGGACGTTTAGTGACCCCTGAGACTGGAGGGACCACTGGAAAAGCAGTGGCCTTGTACAAGCTTTCCTAACCTCTCACAGTCTACCTTCCCAAAATGTAGGCAATTTAGTATTCTTTGCATCTCACAGTCCACCTCTATCCTTTTTCAGAGTGTCTGTGGTCTTTGGAACAGATGTCTATATTTGAAGTTCTTATGCATCTGGGCATTCTGGAGTCTTCATATGGATTTCCTGCATATGATATGCAGAGAAGGCAATGGCACTCCATTCCAGTACTCTTGCCTGCAAAATCCCATGGACAGAGGAGCCTGGTAGGCTGCAGTCCATGGGGTCGCTAAGAGTTGGACACAACTGAGCAACTTCACTTTCACTTTTCACTTTCATGCATTGGTGAAGGAAATGGCAACCCACTCCAGTGTTCTTGCCTGGAGAATCCCAGGGGTGGGGGAACCTGGTGGGCTGCTGTCTATGGGGTCGCACAGAGCCGGACACGACTAAAGTGTCTTAGCTGCAGCAGCAGTACATGATGTGAGCTATCCAACTTGGTGGCAATTGCACCACATGGAGACGGAATTTGGATGGGAAGCTTTCAACCCAAACATTCATGCTCCAGGACTCCTCTGGGGGATATTCTTCTAGAGCCCCATTTCCAGGATATTTTCTCCTGAATATTCTGAAATAGCTTAAGGTCTGTCTCCCTCCCTAGAGATAGACTCTAAAATGACCCCAAAGTATTTCTGCCTATCGGCGTTCATGCCCTTGTGTAATCCCCTCCCCCTGAGTGTGAGTGGGATCTGGAACTTGCTTCTAAGCAATAGAACATGGAGAAGATGATGAGCTGTGACTTCTGTGATTATTTTAAGATCACCACTTCTGTCTTGCTAGCAGACTCTCTCTATTGCCTTCTCAGATCATGTGTTTTAATGAAGCTGGTGGCCACACTGAGGGGGTCCACATGGCAAAGAACTGAGGGCTGCCTCTGACCAAAGCGAGAAAGCAGCTGAATCCCACCATTGGCAACGTAAGCTTGGAAGCAGGTCCTTCCTCAGTTGAGCCTCAGATGAAACCTCAGCCCTGACCAACACCTTAACCATGGTCTGAAGCAGAGGACCCAGGTAAGCCACATTGCATCTCACACACTCTGGGATAATAAATATGTGTTACAATAACTGTAAAGCAATTATCCTTCAATTAAAATAAATAAATTTCAAAAAATTAAAATAAATAAAATGAAAAAATATGTGTTGCTCTAAGGTGCTACGTTTCTGGTAATATTTTTTTAAATGTTTATTTAAAAACTGTGTCATGTCTTAACTGTGGCACACAGGATCTTCCTTTCATCATGAAGGATCTTTTGTTGTGGTACACGGACTTTCTAGCTGTGGTAAGCAGGCTTAGTTGCTCCTTGGAATGTAGGATCTTCGTTCCCCAACTGGGGATCGAACCCATGTCCCCTGCATTGGAATGCTGATTCTTTACCACTGAACCACCAGGGAAGTCCCCATTTCTGGTAATATTTATGGTGATAGATAATCGGTATAGGCCCTCACTTGCAAGCTCCTGAAAGTCAGGGATGTCATTCTATTCATCTTTGAAGTCCTAGCACCCAGCATAGGTGCTCTAAGAACATGGCCCCACTGCACTGGCCTCTGCCTCCCCTCTAATATATCCCTCCACATTGCCTCAAGGAGATGGTTCTAAAATGCTAATGTAATTTTGTCACTTTCTGCTTCAAACTCCTCAGAGCCCCTTATTATTTTTAATAAAATTCCAAACTATTAGCATAACAAACAGAGAACTTCACTGCATGTCCCCAAAGTGCTGTTTCAGGCTCTTCTCCCCCACTATTGACCCTCTCCCACACTATGCTCCAGCCACACCCACTTACCACTCTTTCACCTGCTCCTCGACGGCCCAGAGCCCTTATATATGCTGGGCCTCTGCCTGCAACACTCTTTCTTCTTTGCCCAGTGAGTTTCTGTGCTGTGCTTAGTCGCTCAGTCGTGTCTGACTCTTTGCTACCCCATGGACTATAGCCACCAGGGTCTTCTGTCCATGGGATTCTCCAGGCAAGAGTACTGGAGTGTGTTGCCATGCCCTTCTCCAGGGAATCTTCACAACCCAGGGATCGAACCCACGTCTCCCTCATTGCAGGAGGATTCTTTACTGTCTGAGCCACCAGGGAAGCCCAAGGATACTGAAGTGGGTAGCCTATCTCTTCTCCAGGGAACCTTCCTGACCCAGGAATCGAACCCCGGTCTCCTGCATTGCAGGTGGTTTCTTTACCAGCTGAGCTACCGGGGAAGCCCACCATACTTAGTCTTTATGATCCAGTTCAAACAGTGCCCTTTTCTAGAGCCTTCCCATGTCCTCCCCCAGCCCAAGGGCAGCCTGCCACTGTGCTCTCCAGGTACTTTGATTGCTGGGATTTTTGTTTTTGCTTTCGGCTGCACCATGCAACACATGAAATCTTACTTCCCTGACCATGGGATCAAACCTGAGCCTGCATTGGAAGAGGAGAGTCTTAACCCGCGGACACCCAGGGAAGTCCCTGAATGCTGTTATAACACATATGGCAAGGAGTCATCATTGTTTTCAAGCTCGAATCCCCTTCTAGTCTGTGAGTTCTCTGAGGAACTTCCTAGACTTCTCGTCTTCTTCAAGTACCTCCTCCTGTCCTTCTCTTCCCCTGCCCTGCCCCCCAACTCTGGCCTGGAAAACTCGAGAATGGTTTGATGAGTGAATGAATGGCTTTAGTATGAATAATAATACCCAAGGCTGGAACAAGGTGCCCCTGAGTCAAACAAGAGCAAAACAGGCTGTGTTCATGGGGCTACAGGGGAAGCTCTAGACACCTACAGTGTTGATGGATGGTGGTTTGCAAGCACTAGAGATATGATCTCATGTTGCTAATACTGTTCCTTTATTGTGAGGGACAGGAGAAATGGGAGGCCTAAGAAACTTCCTCTTTTTGCTGGAGATAGTTGTCTATTTTGTATTAGAACCTTACACAGTGACCTTTTCTGAAACTCTGTCCTTAAAGACTCTGCGTGTAAACTTTACACTTCCTTCCTCTTCGTAAAATATTAGTTAAGGGGACAGGTTTGACTCAAAGGCCCTCTCTGGCCCTCTTGGGTTTGCCCGTTGAGACCACCCAAGCCCAAGGTAGCCTATATCGTAACTTCAAAGAAAATGTCTTATAAATGTCATGTAACTTACGTGTCCTCCATGCTCTTTCTCATCACTTCTTTTTGTCCTGGGGGTTCCACAGATATCACACAAAGCCAGTTAGCTAGAGAAGCTGTCATGTAGATGCTGAGGCTGCTCCTCTTTCCTTCACTTTTTAAACTTTATATTGAGAGCAGCCTCTTCAGTGACAAACAGGCCCAGTGATGGCAGGGGATGCCTGGAGAGGGGGTGTTTGTGGTGCAAAACCATAGAGCCAGTATCTTAAACTGATAACAAATGACTTGGTTGAAATTTGAGTGAAGTCTTGGCACTACATTTCAACTTGAATATTTAAGTTGGCTAAGTTCAACATTCATTAAGTTGGCTAATTAGGTATGGAAAGCAGGAGCCCATCTTTTCAATCCATCTCTTATCAGGTCACGGTTGCTTGCAGACAATAAAGAAAATGCATTTGTATATATAAACCACTGGCTTAGATCATGGCAGATCCATGGCTTTGGCATGTCTGTGCCTGAATCAGATGTGCAACACAGCCAATGCAACTGTGCAGAAATCTGCTTTTCAGGTAGTCAAAAGGTCTATTTGAAATGAGATAAGTGTTCCCCATATAAATAGGATCTACCTATGGATGCTTTGCTGCAGGAATAGATCCAACCAGCTTTGTTTTCCCTTTCCAGCACCACCTCAAAACAGAAAGTCGAAAAATTCTTCTGTTTCTTGCCCATGCCTGGGGTGGAGATACTGCTGCTGCTGCTGCTGCTGCTGCTGCTGCTGCTGCTAAGTCATTTCAGTCATGTCCGACTCTGTGTGATCCCATAGATGGCTCCCCTGTCCCTGGGATTCTCCAGGCAAGAACGCTGGAGTGGGTTGCCATTTCCTTCTCTAGTGCATGAAAGTGAAAAGTGAAAGTCAAGTCGCTCAGTCATATCCAACTCTTAGCGACCACATGGACTGCAGCCCACCAGGCTCCTCCGCCCATGGGATTTTCCAGGCAAGAGTACTGCAGTGGGGTGCCATTGCCTTCTCCGGTGGAGATACTGATCATGCAACAAACATTGATCAAGAAACTTTTCTCCATCAGGTCCTGCAGGTGTTGATGGAATGAAGCATTACAATTTCTTGCCTCAAAGAGGAGACAATGGGAGCCGATTATAACGGGGGTGTAGCGAGGGGGTGTTTAGTAAATGATTGACGAATGACTGGAAGAAATGAAGAGTAAGCTCTCATAACACAAGGAAGAACTGATGCTGAGGTCTGGACCTAGGAAGACAAGGGGCCTGGGGGGAGGGTCAAGAGGAAATTTTTCTTCTTTGTCTCAACCTAGAATCACAATATGCACAATTTGCATTTTTCTCCTCCAGATTCTATCACCTACTACTAGTGGCAGAGGGCAGCAAGACTGTGTGTGTGTATTTTTTTAAATAGCTTTTGTCTTTTTAGGTTGAGGAATTAATCATGAATAAATATTTATGTGTAAGGTAAGGTATTAGGTGTCTGGGGGAGGGAGGGGTCATTCACAGAAATGCCACAGCTGTTCACAAATCTAAGGGCAGACAGAATGTGCCAGCCTCTTGCTGTGCTGCCAGCTGGTAAGCCAACTCCCTGCCTTTCTCTCTCCCTGTCTTTCATCAGGTGCTGCGGTTTCTCTCGTCTCTGTACCTGTTCTGCACTCCCCACCCACCCAGGAACCCTTCCCTCGTTCCTGGTTTCTTGCCTACAGCTCTTGTACGTGCTGCACCAGCCCCAAGTTTACCACATGATCCTTCTGCTCATTCCTGTAATAAGGATGCCAAAGTCCTGTGAGAGCAGTCCCACTGACTGCTTCATATTTTCATGCCAGGTCATTAAGCAGCCTGTGGATTAGCTGTCTTTGGGAGCTTTGTCCATCTCAGTCTAATTAGCTGTGGGTCCAGTGTGGCCCTTTGATAACCCAGCATTTCTAAGCAGGATCAGGCAGCCAGATTCACTTAGAAGGGGATGTGGGCTGGGAACAGGCATCTCTCATATAGTTTCATGTGCCTGAATGTGAGCATAGGCAGCTAGATGTCATTAGACCTCAGAATTTCGCAAAATAGAGCAAAGAGAAACTGCCCCAACCTCTCCACCCTTAGTGCTGTCGCCAGGAGTATGATTAGAGTAGTGGACCATAGGAAGGAAGGGTCTCTGGGTCCTAAAGAATATTATACTGGAAACAACTATTTATTATCGAGTAGCTGCCTTGTATAAGGCAGATTCTTAGATCCACTAAGTCTTGGATCTTTCTGGTGTGATGGGCTAAAGGATTGAGAGGTACTTCTGAAGAAGGCATATCTTTTGGAGTGTTTCTCTGTGCATTATCTAGTATATCTTTGTAAGAACACCATGGAGGAGGGTGTTATAATGCTTTCTGTTTTACAGAGCTCAAAACTGAGGTTCAGAGCGTTTCAGTTACTTGCCTAAGGACACACAGCGATGGTAAATGAAAGCGCCTATAAGAACCTCAAATCTAACTAAGTTGTGTCTTCCTCCTACCCTCCTTGGCAGCGGCTGAAAGAAGCACAGAGCCTGTTCTGGATGCCTTGCTGGTCTCTCCCTAGACTCAGTGGCAGGGCTTATCTTCATCATCTTGTGTCTAGTAGCTGCTGCAGGCTTGATGCACAAGCTCCCACTCAGTTTTTCAATACCTGAAGGAAGGAGTGAGTTATTTACTGCCTTATCCAGATCAGGGAAGGTGAAGGAAACCAGTGAAGAAGGGGCCAGAGAGTCCGGGGTAGAGGTGAAAGGCAGTAGGAAGCTGCTTCTTTGTGGCCTTGCTCTGCACTGCACAGGAGAGGAGCCTCAGCCATGCCTTGGGCTAATGGTGTTTTGGAAACTTTATAACTAAGATTTCAAGGAAGGAGTGTAGGAGGAGGGAAAAAATGATGGAGACCTCCATCATCACCCCCTCTATTGCCTGCTCATAGCAGCCAAGTATAGCAGTGGGAAGCACTTCCTTCTGTCTGGGAAATAAAAGCAGGCAGCTTTCCCGATGTGCTGATTCCTTGGCCCTTTTGCATAGTGATTTGATTGCTTAATTCCTCTATTTTTTGTTTTGTTTTGTTTTGTTTAAAAACATATAAAACTGGCACAACATTGCAAGTCAACTATACTTCAATTAAAAAAAAAACATTAAAAATAAATAAATAAAAACTTAAAGATCCATTCTGAGTAAGGCTAAAACCTAAGGCTAGGAGAATAAATAAATCAGGGTCTTTTCCTTGAAGGGGCTTCCCTGGTGGCTCAGCTGGTAAAGAACCCGCCTGCAAAGTGGGAAATGTTCGATCCCTGGGTTGGGACGATCCCCTGGAGAAGGGAACAGCTACCCACTCCAGTATTCTGGTCGGAAGAAGTCCATGGACTGTATAGTCCATGCGGTCGCAAAGAGTGGGACACAGCTGAGTGACTTTCACTTCCTTGAAGAGCTCACTATCTGGTAGGGAACAAAGAAGGGAAGGCTGAAGATTTTTACAATGTAGCCAATAACTTAACAAGAGGTATATATGATGGGGGAAGGGGGCACAGAATTATTCCATGAAGTTCCTGAGTGAATTACCTAATGAATAATTTCAGATTTTACCCAGAGATGATATTATGGGTTAGGCATTGTGCCTGGTACTAGGATGGGAGCTCACAACAGCCTTGTCAAAAGCTATATCTATCCATAGCTATTTTTTAAAAAGTATTTATTAAGTTATAATTGATGTACAGTCCACTAAAGTTCTAGTGGTCATGTATGGATGTGAGAGTTGGACTGTGAAGAAAGCTGAGCACCAAAGAATTGATGCTTTTGAACTGTGGTGTTGGAGAAGACTCTTGAGAGTCCCTTGGACTGCAAGGAGATCCAACCAGTCCATTCTAAAGGAGACCAGTCCTGGGTGTTCTTTTGAAGGAGTGATGCTAAAGCTGAAACTCCAGTACTTTGGCCACCTCATGCGAAGAGTTGACTCATTGGAAAAGACTCTGATGCTGGGAGGGATTGGGGGCAGGAGGAGAAGGGGCCGACAGAGGATGAGATGGCTGGATGGCATTACCGACTCGATGGACTTGAGTTTGAGTGAACTCCAGGAGTAGGTGATGGACAGGGAGGCCTGGTGTGCTGCGATTCATGGGGTCACAAAGAGTCGGACACGACTGAGTGACTGAACTGAACTGAACTGAAAGTGCACATATGTAACATTTTATAATGTGATAAATTTTAATTGATGTAAACATTTCCTTACAATCAAGACAGTGACAGTATCCATTACCTTCAAAAATTACCTCATGACCCTTTGCCTTCCCTGTCTCCCATACCTCCCCACAGCTCCCCATTTTTAGGCAGCAACCAATCTGCTTTTTGGTATTATAGATGAAGTTGTGTTTCCTAGAATTTTACGGAAAGGAATTGTACAGTAAATATTTTTTTAGTCTGGTTTCTTTCACTCAGCATGATTATGCTGAGACTCATCCATGTTGTATGTATATCAAGAGTTCATTTTTTTTGTTGATGAATAGTGTTCAATTGTATAGACATATCACGATTTGTTTATTCATTCATATGTTGATGAACATTTCGGTTGTTAGCTGTTTATGGCTAATTCAAATAACGCTGCTGTGAACACTAGTGTATGTATATTGTATAGACATACGCCTTCATTTCTCTCTAGGAATGGACTGCTTGGGTCATACGAGTTGTATGTTTAACTTTTTAAGAAACTGTCAAACTGTTTTCCAAAGTGGTTATATCGTTTTACATTTCTACTAGCAGTGTATGAGAGCTTGGTTCCCCAACAATTTTATCAAGTAAGTTTTTATAATTGTAACCATTCTAGTAGGTGTTTAATGGTATTTAATTTGGTTTAGTTTGCACTTCCCTACTGACGAATGATGTTGAACATCTTTTCATGTGCATATTTATCACTCATACCTCTTTCAATGCCATTTTTTATTAAGTTGTTCTCTTATTATTGAAATTTCAGAGCTCTTTATCTCTTCTAGATACAAGTCCTTAATAAAATTTACACTTTGCATGTATTTTCTTCTAGTCTGTAACTTGTCCTTTTATGCTTTTCAGAAGGGCAGAAGTTTTAAATTTTAATACAGTTCAATTTGTCAAAATTTTTGTGGATCATGCTTTCAGTATTGTGTCTAAGAAATAGAAACAATACTTTGCTACTTAACCAAAGGCCCCAAAGATTTTCTCTTCTGTTTCCGTATAAAAGTTTTATGGTTTTAGCTTCTACAATTAGATCTATGAGCCAGAATGAGTTAGTTTTTTATATATGGTGTACGATATGGATTGAAATTCTTTTTTTTATATGGATATCCAATTGTTACAGGACTATTTGTCAAAAACATTCCTTTCTCCACTTTCTGCACCTGTATAAAAAATCAAATATCTACATGTATATAATGGATCTATTCGTCTACCTTTATGCTAATACCACACATTCTCGATCATGATAGCTTTACGATAAAGATTTATCTTGAAATCAGATAGTGTCAGTCCTTTCACTTTGTTCTTTTTCAAAGCTGTTTTAGCTTTTCTAGATCCTTTGTAGTTTCGAGCGAATTTAGAATCAGCTTGTCAACTTCTATAAAAAATGATAACTTGCTTCGACATTGATTTTGATTGCATTGGCTCTAAATCTGGGGAGAACTGACATCTTAACAACATTCAGTCCTCTAATTCATGAACATGGTATATCTCTCCATTTATTTAGATCTTCTTTAATTTTTCTTCTTTAATTTTTCTTGTTTTGTAGTTTTTATTCTATGATTGTATACATCTTTTGTCATGTTTATCTGGGGAGAATTGACATCTTAACAATATTGAGTCCTCCAATTCATGAACATGGTATATCTCTCCATTTATTTAGATCTTCTTTAATTTTTCTTATTTTGTAGTTTTTATTCTATGATTGCATACATCTTTTGTCATGTTTATCCGTATGTATTTCATAGTTTCTGATGCTACGAAAACGTTCAGTATGACTCAGGGAACTCAAACCAGGGCTCTGTAACCACCTAGCGGGATGGGATAGGGAGGGTGGTGGGAGGGATGCTCAAGAAGGAGGGGGCATAGGTATACCTACGGCTGATTCATGTTGATGCCTGGCAGAAACAAACACAATACTGTAAAGCAATTATCTTTCAATTAAAAGTAAATAAAATTTTGAAATGTTATTTTTTAAGTTTTGGTTTCTGACCATTCATTACTAATATGTAGAAACTCAATTGATTATGGTATACTGGTATCCAGCAATCTTGTTGTTATGCCTTAATTATGTACCCTCAAATTTACATGTTGAAGTCTTAATTCCTAGTACCTCAGAATGACCATATTTTGAGATAGGGTCCTTAAAGAGATAATTTAGTTAAAACTAGGTGGGTCCTAATCCAATATGACTGATGGAAGGAGTCCATCACAGGAGGAAATTAGAACACAGACCCACAGAGAGAAGACCACATGAAGGCATATGGGAAAATAGCCACCTAAAAGCCAAGGAGAGAGGCCTTGTAAGAAACCAAGCCTACTAACACTTTGATCTCAGACGTCTTGCCTCTTGAACTAGGAGAAAATAAATTTCTATTGTCTAAGCCACTCAATCTATGGCACTTTGTTACAACAGTCGTAGCAACGAACACACTAAAAAGTTAAGCTCACTTATTAGTTCTAGTAGCTTCTTTGTAGCCTCCATAGGCTGGTCTGCATGCTGCTACTGCTGCTGCTAAGTCGCTTCAGTCGTGTCCAACTCTGTGCAACCCCATAGACGGCAGCCCACCAGGCTGGAACCAGGCTGGGATTCACCAGGCAAGAACACTGGAGTGTGTTGCCATTTCCTTCTCTAATGCATGAAAGTGAAAAGTGAAAGTGAAGAAGTCGCTAAGTCGTGTCCGACTCTTAGCGACCCCATGGACTGCAGCCTACCAGGCTCCCCCGTCCATGGGATTTTCCAGGCAAGAGTACTGGAGTGGGGTGCCATTGCCTTCTCCATAGTCTCCATAGGCAATCATACTGTCAGTCAATACAGTTTTACTCCTTTCTTTCAAATCTGGATGCCTTTTACTTCTTTTTCTCATATAATTGCGCTGACTAGCGCCTCCAGTACAATATTGAATAGATGTGGCAAATTGCTTACCACTTTGTGCTTCAATTTCTTCATACATAAAATGAGGGTAATAATAGTATGTATCTCATAGGATTTTTATAGGGATTGAAATGTATAAATATATATATATATATAATGTGCTTAAAACAGTGCCTGGATAATAGTAAGTACTAAGTGCTATATAACTTTTTTTCTTTATTCATGTAAAATCAAGGGAGGCTACTAGATTCTGCTTCAAGATGCAAGCCAACCATGCTGGCTTCCAGATACGGGTTTTGCTCCATCTTTCCCCTAATCTCTGTCGTTCTTAGTAGCAGTTAGAATTTTAGACTGGTAGCACTATCATTTAGTTCTACTGCCAGTCCAAAGCAGGAATTTCTTCAGTGTGCCACACCTAACTAGTTGCTGGCTGCATTTTAAGCAAGAACTCTTCAGGCTCATTGAACACTCAGGAAGCCTGGCTTTCTCAATTCTAGGGAAGGTCAGTGATATCTGGTGTGTGAGGTGACAGTGAGAGTTCCCAGAGGCTGGAAAGCTAAGGTTCTGTGTTCACTGTATGCATTGTTAGGTCCTCCAGCTGTTTCCACCATAACTTCTGACTGACATGGGTGTTTGCATCTCCTATGATAGGAATAAACTCCATGGAGTGGGTCTTCTGAGAACTGGCAGCTCCTGTTTCTTGTCACTGGGGAAGCGAATTAGGGACAAGGGTAGGGCTGACTTCTATGCCTTAGCAACTGCCCAAGTCCTGAGTCAACACCTGAATAAACTCTAGGATCTTTTTATTTAGCTCCACAGGGGATGTGGGCACCCCTGGTGGCTCAGATGGTAAAGCATCTGCCTGCAAAGTGGGAGACCCGGGTTCAATCCCTGGGTTGGGAAGATCCCCTGGAGAAGGAAATGGCAACCCACTCCAGTACTCTTGCCTGGAAAATTCCATGGACTGAGGAGCCTGGTAGGTCACAGTCCATGGGGTCGCAAAGAATTGGACATGACTGAGCGACTTTACTTCTTACTTCTATAGAGGATGGGACCTGGAGAAGGAAAAGGCTACCCACTCCAGTATTCTGGCCTGGAGAATTCCATGGACTGTATAGTTCCTGGGGTTGCAAAGAGTCAGACAGTACTCAGCGACTTTCGCTTCACTTCACTTCACATAGGGAATGAGAGAGGACTCAGGCTCAGTCTTCTCAACATGGCACATTAAAAAATAAGTGGACTCAGACATCCCTGGTGGGCTAGTGGTTAAGAATCTGCCTTCCAATGCAGGTGACACAAGTTCATTCCCTGGTCTGGGAAGATTTTACATGCCCTGGGCAACTAAGCCCCTATGCCACAATTATTGAAACTCACTCGCCCTAGAGACCACACTCTGCAACAAGAGAAGTCACTGCAATAAGAAGCCCGCACACTGCAACTGGAGAAAGCCTACTCATAGCCACTAAGACCCAGCACAGCAAAAAATAAATAAATAAATAAATTTAATCAAAAACAAGCAGGACTCAACATTGTCTCATTCCTGGGAATTCTTAGCTAGAAGATCTCTTGGTTTCAGATTTAAGATGAGTCTTTTCCTGATGGAGCAGCAGGCTGCTTTTGTCACTTAAACAGTATTGTTACATAAACAATCAAGAGACAGTTTTGCCACAAGCAAAGTTAAAATTTCTGTCTAAATTATAACTAATAGGAATATTAGGACTTATTCAGGCTTTAGCATTTTACATTTCCTGAACCTGGCAGCTGGGTTTTTCCTCTTTCCACTAAATGCTATAGTTTAGGATTTAGGGAATTATGCAAAACACACTTGCAGCACCAGAGCTTAAATGGGTAATATCCCTGCTGGGTAGCATTTACTGATGGTGGGGGAAAATGTCTCTGGAAAGTGATCCAGTTGCAAGAGACTGAGCAGGGGGTCCCAGGCCTTCTTAGTTCCAGGACTATCCTTCTTAAAATAAGTTTGAGAATGAAGTGCAAAAAATATGCCAATGTCACATTTGCTGACTGCATTTAATAACAGAAAAATGTGCACTGCAAAGGCGTGTTTATACAACTCGCAACTGCACTGCAAAACCATTAACAGCTCACAGCCCAACCAGTCTTCCAAAATACAACTGTGATGCATTTAACATCTGCAGTTCTGCAAGGAGGTGCCCACAAAGTACCTTCTTCGAATTTGCATATTTGTGTACAAGAACACAAACCGTTTACGTGAGGCTTTAGCCCGTTTAAAATGCTTAAAAAGGTCCCCATGATTTGCTCTGCTTAAAATGCACACTCAAACTTTATTAAAAACATTTTTCAAAAAGAAAGTTTCATGAAGCTAGCCATCAGCGAGGCTCGATATAGGGGGTGGAAAATGGATCGTATATCTTTAACCCGCAGAAGTTAAAAGGTTTTTTTTTTGTTGTTAGCTAACAATGGAAACTTTTTTTTTTTTTTTTAAGTGTTTCCCTCCCTCGGTCTTGCCAAGCAATAGAAAAAAAAAAAAAAGAAGAAAAGAAAAACTTGTTCCGCTGAGTTCAACCCCAGACAGGCTCACAACTTCCTTCCTGCTTTCCTCCCCCAAGCCCCCGCCTTACTCCCTCCTCCCTCCTCCACCCCCAATCCCCCACTCCCCCGCCCCAACTTTTTTTTTAATCGCACATTGAACAAACACTGAAGTAGCCGGGAGCAGACACTGACAGGGTAGTATCTCCACGGCCCAGAAGGGCGTGCAGGGCCGGCCGGCGTCGCCACTGCCCGGATCTCCCGCCCCTGCCGACCGGTTTCTCTTCTTTCCCACTCCCCCTTTTTTTTGTCTTCCAAACGAAGTGAGGAAATCGTTTCTGAGCTTTTTGAAAAAAGCTTTTAAAGTCATCTTTCACCTATGAGATCTGCGTCCCTGGATCATGTAGTCTGCACAGGACCCGGGAATCTAAGAAACTGCAGGTAAGCTTGGCGACTTTTTAATGGCTTTCGCCTCCAAACCCTCTTTCCCCTCACTGTCTGTTCTGGAGCGAATCTGAGGAATCTGGGATCCGAAAAAGCGCGGAGAGGTGGGCCGGGGAGACGGGCAAGGGGAGGGCGGCATGCCGAGGAGGCACAGGCGAGTTTTCGCCGTCTTTTCTGCTCTTCCGGACCGCTGGCTCTCCGCCGCCTACCCCGGCGCGCTGCAGGCATTCCCGGGCTCGGGCCGCCGGGCGGCCGGCTTGGCGCCGGGCGAGGGTGCCCTGGATGCGGAGAAGCCCTGCCCTCGGCCGCGCGGCCTCGGGGCTTAGAGCGGGACCCTGGGAGGTTTGCAGAGCCGGGGCTCCAGCGCTGCTGCAGCAACGCACACCCATCGGTGTGGGCGCGAGTCCCGAAGCCCGCAGAGGCAGCCGCGTCTTCGGACACGGGGTGTGTGGAGCGCGGACTCGTTGTCCCCACGCGTGCGCGCGCGCGTACACACACAAAACACACATACACGCCCCTCCACTGGGGCGACGGCGGGGTGGGGGTGGGGGGCGGCAAGTATTGGTTCCGGTACAGGGGACGCGCAGCGCCTCGCCACCGGGCGCGCGCAGACGCGCCCACACTCACAAAACACACTTGTTTGGGGGACTGGCGACAAAGCCAGTGCTTAAAATGCCTAGGCTGCCGCCCTGCCGCGCGCCCAGGCCGTCGTAGGCCGAGGGACACAGCATCAAGGCCAGGGTCAGGAAGGTAAACGGCAGGCAAGCAGGGGTCGCCCCAGACCCGGGCGCAGGCAGCGGCCGGGAAAAGCAGGTTCACATCAGCTTTCCTCCGAGTCGGTCCCTGATGGCCAAGAGAAGGTGGAGCGAGGACATCCTGAAGCCCAAGATGGGGAGGGGGGGAGGGAGGAGGCGAAAAGCTGTCCCGTTATAGCCGGTATAGCCAGTGTTTGCAAAGCCGAGGCGACCGCGAGACGGTGGAGAGGGTGTCCTCACTCTCAGAAAGCTCAGAATCTGCCGCGCCCCGCACATAAGTAGTTGTATATCGTTCCCCGCCCGTCCCGCGTGGCTCTGGAGACAACTCTTAGCGTTTGAAATTGGAAGGGACCTTCAAGCGTATCACACACAGCTCATCACATCACCACCGCGCTGGCGACCGAGGGGGTGGGGGGGTGCCCAGGTTCATGTCCTCGCCGTGCCGCACTGCCCCTGTAAATAAGATGTCTAGGGGCACCAGATCCCGGACAGATTGAGGTTCCGTGGCCGGGGGCCCGTCCTAATCCCCTAGCCGTCCCCCACACCCTCCCTCTGGGGTCCTGACTTGTTTCCTTGTTTCTTCACAGCGGCGCTGTTGTTTATGGACCTCTGGGCGGGGGCTGAGCCCGCTGTCTTGCCCCCCGCCCGCCGCCCAGGCCATGCTGCCCCATCTGCGCGCGGAGCCGCTGCCGCCGGGCCTCCGCGGCTGAGCCGGGAGCCGAGAGCCGCGGGAGGAGGAGACGCCGGCGGCAGAGCCGGAACGGGAGCGGCGGCGGCGGACAGCGCGCAGGACCCAGTACTATGGCCATGTACTGCTATGCCCTCAACAGCCTGGTGATCATGAATAGCGCCAACCAGGTGAAGAGCGGCGGCGGCCCTCGGTCCAGCAGCAACGAGACGCCCCCGCCGCCAGGGAGGGCCGTGTTGAGCCCCGGCAGCGTTTTCAGCCCCGGGAGTGGCTCCTCTTTCCTCTTCCCCCCAGCTGAGTCTTTGTCACCGGAGGACCCCGGGAGCCCCCTGGGCTGGCGGAGTGGCCGGCGCAGGCTGAATAGCAGCAGCGGCAGCGGCAGCAGCGTGGGTAGCCCGAGCTGGGCCGGTCGTCTAAGAGGGGAAGGGCAGCAGGTGGTGACCGCCGGTACCCTCTCCCCTCCTGGGCCGGAGGAGGCCAAGAGGAAGCTTCGAATTCTGCAGCGTGAGCTGCAGAACGTGCAGGTGAACCAGAAAGTGGGCATGTTCGAGGCGCACATCCAGGCGCAAAGCTCCGCCACGCAGTCGCCCCGCAGCCCGCGTCTGGGCAGGGCTCGTTCGCCTTCCCCGTGCCCCTTGCGCAGCGTCAGTCAGCCCCCAGGAAGGGTCCCAGTTCAGAGCGAGGAGCGGAGGACCAAGTCCTGGGGGGAACAATGTCCGGAGACTTCTGAGGTCGAATCAGGGAGAAGAGAAGGCTCGCCCAGCGTCCGTCTCTCCAAGGACAAGGAGGGAGTAGTGGCACCTTTTCTCCATCCTGCGGCCCCGTCAGGATCAGGGGCTCAGGGTCCCAGCGCTTCGGAGAGAATGGAGAAGGCGCTCCCTGCCAGACCCCACTGTGGCTCACCCACCGCTATGGAAGTTGACAAGAGGGGCTCTCCTCCGTTGGGAACTCAGAACTCCCGAGCTCCCTCTTTGGGACTGGTCAGAGTGAACTTAACCGTGGACACAGCAGTGGCAGCCCGAGCCACATCCACCGTTCCACACCATCCACACGACCCTGCCTTCATTGAGCCTTCTGAGAGGGCCCATGAACTTGGGGGTGCGCACCCCCTGCAGGCCCTGGCCAAGAGTCAGGGGCAGTCTCTTGGCAGTGAGACAAGCCTGGCCCCAGAGAGGGGCGGACCACGCAGCGGAGAGCCCCCTGAGAAGGTGGGGAGAGGAACTCTGTCCGGTGGCATGCCAGGCTCCCGGGCGCCTGGGGCTGACGGAAGGCCAGAGGAGAGGACTGGGAGCGCACAGAGTCCGGCGGAGCTCCCTGAGGCTCCGACCTGGTCCAGGCAGGGTTCCAGAGGCTCTGCGGGGGCACAGAGTGCGGCCCAAGGGGTCAGGGAGGCACTGCTGGCCTGTGACAGAGTGGATGAAGGGTCCGCAACGCTGGGCTTGCTTGGGGGCAGCAGCTCAGCGCAACCAGGGACCCCGGAGGTGGAGGCGGGAGTTCCCTCTGGCGGAATGCTGGAGCCTTTGCCCTGCTGGGAAGCAGCAAAAGAACTGAAAGAACCCCAGTACTTTCCTGGGGACAGGGTGGGCGTGCAGCCTGGGACCTCCAGGGTTTGGCTGGGCCCCATGGAAGAAGCCTGTCTGGCCTGGACGTGTGGCACAGCAGTGCAATCCAAGGGGACTTGGGGAGGCCAGCCACAGGGCAGAGACGCCCACCTCAGCCCAGACCGGCTCTCCCCAGCACAGAAGGACAAACCTTCCCAGGGAGAGGCCTGCGGCCGAAACAGCATCCCCGCTGTCATCATCACAGACATGGGTACAGATGAGGATGCCCAGGAGGACAGGGCCTTGGAGGAGGCGCAGGGAAGCCCCCGGGGCAGCCTGCCGCTGAGGAAACTGTCGTCTTCCTCTGCCTCCTCCACTGGCTTCTCCTCCTCCTATGAGGACTCAGAGGAGGACATCTCCAGTGACCCTGAGCGCTGCCTGGACCCCAACTCTGCCTTCCTGCATACCCTGGATCAGCAGAAGCCCAGAGTGGTATGTCTTGCCTTGAGATTTTTCTAGAACTTGTGCTGCTTTCATGCCCGTGTGTACCTTTTTCTTACTTTCTACTGAGTCAGGAAGACCCTGACCAGGGCCCTGGGGCAGTCACAACCTGTAATTCTCTCCAGAGAATTTCCTGGGGAGGCACCTAGGCCCTGGCCCTGCGCTTTGTAGCTTGGACAGCAAATTGGAGTCACTTCTGTTACTATTTCCATGTACATCTTAAAAGACATTTTTAAAGGTGCCTCTGGTAGGTCACCACTCACTTCTTGGGACGATCATATTCATGAGTTTACCAAAGGCTTCCTGATTAATCTCCAGAGATAGAGAACAGAGCTGTAGCTTTTGTCTGATCAGGTGAAACACTTTAATTCTGTGATTCATTTAGGCAGAGGGGAAAGTGACAAGGATGTCAGCAAATTAACTCAGCCTGTACTAATAGGCCAGGAAAATGAGTGATGTGATTCTGTGACAGGTCCCTGAAACCTGTAGATAATGGCTGTGTCTGCTGGGTGAAGAACCACCTTACCTCAGTAAATTGTCAGGATGTTGCAATATTTGTGGGGCCAACAGAAGTAAGATGCAGTTTGCTGTATGATTTAAAATGAAAACCATGCTTTGAGGTAAGGAGACAGTTTCTTTAATGACAGAATATTACAGTAGGTTGAATTGCCTGAGATAAGCACCTGGGTGATACCCTTAGGGTATATACCTCTTCATGGACATGCTTATTGTCTGGTACAGGTACATTTCAAGTACATTTCCAAGTGCATCTGTTTTGATTCAGCACACTGACATGTTGTTCTGGCTATGGCAGTAGACAGGGGTTTATTTCTGTACACGGTTTATCTCAGTGCTAGGCTGTTTTAACTCTTAGGAGGATCAGAGCATCGGACGGAAGACATAAGAGTTGAAGCTAGCGCTTCTGAAAAGGTCTGGACTTTCTCTAAGCTTTTCCAGACTCTGGGGAATTTCCTAGTTTGGTATGTGAGGGGGTTCTTGTGCTACCTTGGGGGAAAGTCTGCATTTTTATTGTAGTAGGTAGTCTTCCGATTTAATCTTGAATATCACGTACTATTCACTCAATGTGTTAAGCCACAGCAGCTGAGAACTTAGTATTTCTACGCTACATTCTTCACTAAGGTATTTTGGACTCCAAAGCATATTTCTATCACACTTCCACTTCAGAAATCACAGTCTGAATCTTAGAAGACCAAGCGTTTCTTTTCATAAGACTCTGCTTTCTGCTGATGGTGGGGAGGCAAATGTATATGCAAAATGTGGTCCCCATCACCCTGGCATTTTGTGGCCAGCACAAGGCATCTGACATGGACTCATCTGGTCCACCTGGAAGGGGATGGTGGTAAAGGGAAGGTGGAATATGCTTCTCACTGAAGGTAGGGCCCAGATTTCTCTGCCCTCTTGTCCACAATTAAAAGCCCATGAGTGGTCCTCTGTTCCTCTCCTCCCTTTGGCTTTTTAAACCCTGGAGCATAGCCGGCACAGCCAAGTTTTTTTTCACTTGTTCTCCAACTTTCCATTTGCCCTTTCTAGTGGTGGATTAGCAGCTCCTATTGGCTGGCTCTCAAAGTATTTTGTGTGTCCTGATGTTTGAAAAGGGCTCTTGTCTGGAAGTGAGTTAAAGGGGAGATAAATAATGACAGGTGATAATTTTTTTTTTTTTCATTTGCCAGAGGGATGCCAGCTGAGAAACCAGAGGGTTGAGTGGTATCAAGTTAGCAAACAGGTCCAGAGGTGGAAATGAGGCCTGACGGCTGTCCAGCTTACCTCCCTCCTTTAAATAAGATTTCAGACACCCACAGAATAGGGCCAGGGAAAAAAATCCCCCACCAGCCTTGTTTTCTGAATCACATGAGACCGAGGGCGAATTGAAGGGGGGTGGAGGGAGGGAAGGGTGGGTAGCCAACTGGAAATTATGGGATCCTAGGGACTTTTGAGTTTTTGGTTGAGTGATAAACTCAGTTTTCTTTTTTTGTACAGATTGTTATGGTGGAGCCTTATCAGTGACACCGCAACATCTGTTCCTTGGGTCAAAAATCACTTGATTACCTGAGATGGATATTTTGTCTACAGAAGGCCAGACAACTGTATTGACTGGGCCTTTCGGCTGGGCTGTTCAGTGTTTGGCGGATAAAACCCGAGCTGGCGCTGTGCGAGGTTCAGTCAACACTCAGTCCCCTTCTCTGGGCTGTGCTGCTGCTGTCTACACTGCAGCCCTGCACTCAGGGGCACACACATGCCCACACACAACTCCCAGCACCCCCCTGGGACGCACAGGTTGGAAACCTGAGTGTTCAGCCTGGCGGTCACACAACCAACCCCTGACCCTCAGACCCATGCAGAGAACAGTGTTTTTGTGTGCCACCCTGTCTTTCCACAGAGTTAAACCTTCTCGTGCTCTTGTGGAGGGGTGTCTGTGTGTGACGTGTGTGAGGGGTGACCGTGTGTGACATGTCTGCCGGTGGAAGCCGGGCTGCCAGGTTAGCTCTCCTGCTCTTTGGCTTCTCTGCCTGCTCGCTGCCTGTGAGAAGCTCAGCTTTCGGTGCAGGGGGATTTGAAGACGTCCTTGTACTTAAAAACAAAGTGAAAAGTCGTTTGAAAACACTCTGAAACTTCTTTAGCCATTTAGATGATGCAAATGAGCAGAGGCCTTTTTACTGAACGGGTGTGTGGTGAGAACCTTCTCTGCTCATTTGCTTCCCTGGGTAGGAGCTGTAAAGACACCCTCAGAAACATGCAAAGTGCTTGAGGCCTTTCCTGGGCTTCAGGCTTCAGAGGAGCCTGACAGATATGCTTGTCTCGGAAATAGAATGTTCCAAATTTTTGCACCTGTGTGTCTGTTTATAAAGGATCAGACGCTTGAAATTTGCTCAGAAGTAGTTGTCGTATGTGCCTTGGGTTCAATGGCTTAAGTTCAGGCATATTCGCATTTACTCTTTTCTGAGATCTGAACAGAAGTGAGTTGCCCTGAGGAAGAATGGTGTTCTCGCTTGTTCTTTAAGGCAACTAGAAATTAATCAACAGTTCTTGACTTCCTTCTGTTAATCCATTTAAAAGTAAGTGGGCCATTGAAATGCTAGGTTTAAAGCACTAAATTAAGAAAAGCATGCTTTTTACTTTAAAAAATAGGTTTTTATTGATTTATTCCCAAATTGTACTATCAATCATGTGTACAATAACGAAAACAAAATGTTGGTCTGATTATCTGGGGGGCATATAAAGAAGTATAATACAAAATCTTTGCCTTCTTGGTGCTTACTACTTTTTCAGGGCCTTTGAAATTTTGTTTCCTTTACTTTTTTTGTGTTAACTAGTTTTGTTTTTTTTTTCAGTTTCAAAAAGCAAACTAATACACATGGTAAAAAATTTGAACATTTTAAAATGGTTTTATGTGGTTTTTAAAAGTGTGAAATTTTTCCAATTAAAATTTAGAAGTCTTAGAGGGATCTTTGAAGGGAAAATGAATCTAGTGGTAAGTTCTTTTAAGTGGAAAATTCTGGAAGAGAATATTGAAGGCCCAGATTTATGGGGTAAAGAGTTCAGGTTGCATATGTTGTTTTCCTAAGGTGGGGCACCCTTCCACCTCAGGTGTGTGGTGAGGGTCTTTCTGGAAAGGGCTTAGGACCTTTCAGATCTGAGAGAACCCCAAGTCATTTATGTGAGGTTCTGAATGTTACCCTGATGTGTTTAGGGAGGAAACCAAGACTCAGAGAGGCAAAGGGACCTAAAGACTGCAGCTCTGGCTAAGATTCCTCCTTTTAAAATATGCACTCTGCTTGAGAATGATCTCACGGGGACTTATAGAGTTGTAACTCCGCGTGACTATGTAATTCTAGAGATTGGATTCAAAACCTGCTGTATATGAAATAGGTATCAGAGTGTCTGGAAAAGTGACAAGATTTCTGTGGTGTGGATCCCGGCAGTTGAGTCTGAAAGAGGGCACATGTAATGGTGTGCTTTTCTCTCAGACCCATTCATTGATCTGTTTCTCTTGCTTCTCTTACCTGAAAGAATGGTTCTTTATAATTCCACGTTGAAAAAGCATCATCAAAATAAATCAGTACTATACCCAAGATTCTCGTTAATGATTAGACTGATATTAGAGGCTGTGCTTGGTAGGATGCCAGCATGCTAACCTGAAAAGTGAAAAATACATTCTGTTATCTGAGGGCTTTGACCTCCTCAGATATTTAAGTTTGGAAATTGAGGCTTTGCCTGTGCAGAGCCAAAACATCACTTCAAAGAATTCGTTTTATCAAAGATGAAAGTATAATTCATCCAGCTTAAAATCCTTCAAGTAAAGGTGAGACAGAGAAAAACAGAGATGGGTATTTAGGCATCACAAAAACACATCTCAAGATTTACCAGGCTTTTAGGTTTAACAACAACAACAAAACCAACATTAAACTGGACAGTTTCTGCTTTTAGAGAAATGTATCAGGTGTTACATAAAGCATTTTCAGAACTTTTGTTTTTAGCGCTGAGTTGCTACCAAGTCTCTTCTCTGATTTTTGTTGGCATATACCAGGTAAATGTAGTTACAGATTAGATTAGTCCTCTGTAGTTTGTTTATATTCCTAGGAGCATTGATAATATTGTTTAGGCTTGTTTTATTTTGTGAAGTTTCAATTTAGTTATCTAAAGGTAGAATTTAAAGTAGTCAATGGGAATAATTTTATGTCCTGGTTGAACAAACTTTGCAGACTTCAGGTAATCAGAGATTTGGGATTAACTCATAAACTCTTCTATATTGTGTTGTGGGCATGCCCTCCTCATGGAAGGGTCTATAGAATTTTTTAAAAATCTTTATTGAATTTGTTACAATATTGCTTCTAATTTATGTTTTGTTTTTTTTTGGCTGGAGGCCTTGTGGGATCTTAGCTCTTGGACTAGGGATCGAACCCGCATCCCCTGCATTGAAAGGCAAAGTCTTAACCACGGGACTGTCAGGGAACTCCCGTCTATGGGTTTTGTTAAGAGACGAAATACTGGCATTGTAGGTTATGTATGTCGTGCCCTCCAGTCCGTGACAAATGTGTCTTGCAATTATTTTTTTCCTGACTAGGTGGAATTGACATTGTGAATGATTTATTTTTCATGTATCGAGGAGCTCATTGTTTACAAAATCACAGGAAACCCAACTGTGAGCCTGTTGGTAACATGGAAAGCCATTTAGAGTGCCAGTGGCCGTTGTCTCATTGGAATATCTGGGGTTTTGTAAGTCCAGGTCTCCTGAGACTGTGCCATTCCGTGGTTGCATGCTGTTCACTTAGTTAACTACGGATTGTGGCACTGTAGGTGACCTAACAACATAGAAACACTCAGCTTTATAGCATTCCCTCAGACCAGTGGGTCCAGTCTGCTTGACTGTGGAGGCCACCGGGGGGGCTGGAAGAATCTGCCAACCTGGCCCTGTGACCCTGTAGTCAAACTCAGCTTGCTGTAGCTGTGCCCTCAACTCTCTCGTTGTGGTCCCACCAGATACCTGGGCATTCATTTTTCCAGAGGTGAATTATTATTTTAAAGACACTTCAGGTCTCCTGGGCTAAAAGACAATATAGATATAAATATCTTATTAGGAAGGTAGGCCTCTGTTCTTAGAATTTAAAAAACCAAAATTTTTTCTATGACCTGCATAATTATCATAATATAAATCTGAGGCTGGGAGAGGCTTTAGAGCTCCTTTCCTCTAATATCCATGTTTAACAGACGAGGAAAGTGAGGCCAGAGCGTATTCAATATAGTCATGTTTTACATTTTTCTTTTCACTTATAAAACTTCATTAGTGGATAAACTCCTTACTCACCTGGAAAGGTCCACCTTGGCTTTCAGCATAGGACGTGTTTTTGAAATGTTGGTTAATGGAATGGATGAACGCATGAGTAACAGGCACTGGCTCTGCTGCATTGTCTTCCTGCAGAAGAACTGTGGAGCCATCTGTAAGAGGAGGGACAAAGAAAGGGGGGAAAGAACAGTGAAGACAAGCTCGTTGTTCATTCCCGAGACCTTGCTGCCACAGGAGTAGGGGTGCCTGACTGAGATTTCCGAGAACTAGGTGAAATCCAAGACCTCACGTGCCTGCAAACCCTCTGAAAAATGAGGAGCGGAGGCATGACCTTGCAGAGTAGGGGACGAGAGTTCAGGGGTGCCTTGTTTTAAAAGTGCCTTAGATGGTTCCCAGAATGTAGTAGAAGCTCAGTTAATGTTAGTGGAGGTGGAGTTAGGAGACATCTTGGGTAATAATGTCTGGAAAATCCACTGGGCCTCTTGGAAGAAATGCTTGGTAGCAGCTTAAGATTTCGGAGAAGGCAACAGCAACCCACTCCAGTACTCTTGCCTGGAAAATCCCATGGACGGAGGAGCCTGGTAGGCTGCAGTCCATGGGGTCACTAAGAGTCGGACACGACTGAGCGACTTCACTTTTACTTTTCACTTTCATGTACTGGAGAAGGAAATGGCAACCCACTCCAGTGTTCTTGCCTGGAGAATCCCAGGGACGGGGGAGCCTGGTGGGCTGCCGTCTCTGGGGTCAACAGAGTCGGACACGACTGAGGTGACTTAGCAGTAGCAGCAGCTTAAGATTTTGTTTAGGTACTACATTCACCCAGTACAATCCTAGAAAATGATTCTGCCTCACCCAGTAAAGCTAGAATGAAATTGATTTCTCAAAACCCAGCATTTACAGTCTACTTGTGAATTCACCAGGCTTCCCTGGCAGCTCAGACTGCAAAGTGTCTGCCTGCAATGCAGGAGACCTGGGTTCGATCCCTGGGTTGGGAAGATCCCCTGGAAAAGGAAATGGCAACCCACTCCAGTACTCTTGCCTGGACGATTCCATGGACGGAGGAGCCTGGTAGGCTCCAGTCCATGGGATGGCAGAGTCGGACACGACTGGGTGACTTCACTCTCTCTGTGTGAATTCACATGCTACTGTGGGAGCACAGCAGCTTCTTGGAGTGCAGTTCATAGAACAGTGAGAAGGCTGGTCTCACCTTCTGTCTCTGTCTCCTAGTGTAGTTTCCTTTGATTCAGTGATGGGCTTGGGGATCAAAGACCAGCACAGGCCTCAGGGAACAAGATCTCCTGGAGTGTCTGAGCAGGGAAGACCACTCTGATGATTCTCACGGGAAGGCAGGGCCCTCTAGGCTTTCTCTGACATGTGATCGTCATTTCACTGGTAAGCCAACACGCAGGCTTTTGACTAACTTGTCTGGAGTGTTTCTAAAACAGTTTCATTAAGAATTCACTCTTAAGAGATCTGATCTTTCCCCTCTGTTGAGTTTTACTTGGGCATTTTACTGACTTGATATTACTTAATGGAAACCCATTCAACAAAAGATATCTCTTCAGGCCACTGGTCAGTACTACATGTTTAATTTGCTGATAATTTTACTTCTGTTTTGCTCCAAACCAGCTGATAAGTTTTATAAGTAACCAAAAAGAAGGAGGTACTGACAGTAAGCAAGCAGAATGAGCCTTTGCAGTTCATATTTATGTAGGATTTAAAGAGGCGGGGGTGGAACATGGAGGGGGAGGATACATTTTTATTTTCCCATCGTAGAATAAGTAGAAAAAAAACTCCTCATTTGATCTGGTGGTGACAAATATTGGACTGAGGAGATCCCACCCTCTTGAAAGTCACTATTATTCTGTTAGTCTTGCTTTTTACCTTTGTGGTAAGATTCTGGGTGGAAAGGGAAAATAAAATGATACAGCATCTCAAACAAAGGCATTTTGAGATCATTTCCATTGACCTGGTGACTAAGATTAGGGTTTGCCTAACCCAGAGATGGGGCTTCCCTGGTGGCTCAGTGGTAAAGAATCTGCCTGCCAATGCAGGAGACACAGGTTCCACCCCTGGATCAGGAAGATCCCTTGGAGAAGGAAATGGCAACTCACCCTAGTATTCTTGACTGGGAGATCCCATGGGCACAGGTGCCTGGTGGCTACAGTCCATGGTGTCACAAAAGAGGCAGACACGACTTAGCAACTAAACAACCACAACCCAGAGATGATATAAGTCTTATGATGCAGGGTGAGCCCTTTCCTTGGTCAAGCAGAACCTGGTCTGTTTGCTCACGTTTATAAAGCTGATCTTACTGTGTCCAGAGAGCAGGAACGAGGTGCTTTTGCTTTGGGCTTTCGGAGCTGTGACAGCGGTTTTCTTTCTTTACCCGTCTCAGTGGGTCTTCTGCTTCCCACTCCCCCCACCATCCGTTTAATCAGGATGAATAAACTGATTGTCCTGTTTCCCAAGAAGAAGCTGTAATACATTTTACATTAACAGCGCTTAATATTTTCATTCACTATGGGGAGTCTTCAGAGTGCCTCAGAATGGAGGGATTTGGTTCCCCGGTGACCAGCCATCCACCAGCTCACCCCGCAATCTCTCTTGGTATGCTGTGCGTTTGTGGGACCCCGGCAGTTACTGGGGAGGTCCCTGCACCCCCAGGCGGTTCCCAGCGAGTGTTTTTCCAATTTCGCTGACATTCTTTCCAGGCTCAGCTCAATTTGTTTTCTTCTTCTCTATGGCAATTGATGACTGAGTCGTAAAATGTATAATTCAGCAGGATCTCGTGTTAAGTGCTTCTTCCACAGTTGTGTAGGAGCTGATGTTTGGCTAGTCCTCTGCTATGCATGGGTGTGTAAGGTTTTCTTTTTGCAAGTTAGCTATCTGAAGAGTAGGTTTAAGAAAATACACCTCATAACTATGGGGAAAGGATACTGGCTGGGGTACAGAGAGGAACTCAGGGAGTATCACTTCTGTAATCCTTATCTAACCTGAATCTATTAGCAGGAAACTGAAAAGGCCTGTGTATGACAATGAGATAAACAGTTTAATCTGTTAACAATGTCAAGTGGAAAATCCAACCGCAGCCAGTAGCTTAAGAAATGGCTCTTAAGAAATGGCTAGGAGGTTTTGTTGGGACAGCAGATCCTGAGACCCAGGTTGCTGAGCCAAGCATAGGAAAATGGGTCGCTGTGTGTTCAAGCTGGGAGGTTGGGAAGACACTGGTTTGAGAGACTTCTGGAAAATCCTTACAGATAGAAAAATGTGCTGACGTACAGGACATTTTGAATGCGTTATAACTGGATATTTTAGTCTGCATGAGACCATCGAAACCTTTTCCTCCTCTTCACCATTGTCATCATCTTTGTCACAGCATTAAGTACTCATTAGTATTCAGCATTTAGCTAATTCCAGTAATTTAGGACACACAAGACGTTCTCTGAGAAGGTCTTGCTCCAGGAGTGCAGTGTGCTGGAAAGACTAGGACTCTCAGATTCGGCCCTTGGCGGCTTTGGGTTTTGGTGACGTCATTTGTAAAAGGGGTGTATCGATCATCTTCCGATCTCCTGTGGTCTTTTGTGAGTCTCAAATGACATTGTGTTTGTAGAGTCATTTTGAGAGTATATGCTTTCCCGCCTAAGTTTGTTTTTTATTATGAATTCTATGACGTTGCTTTTTTCCCGCAAGTTTTCTCTTTATTTCTCCAGTGCTCATTTGTTTATTTCTGTCATGCATACTCTTACGTATACTTGTTTTTTTAATAAACAATGATCTATATTATTTTTTAAATTTGACATATAGTTACCTTACAGTATCATATTACTCTCAGGTGTACAAATATGATGTTGTTTTTAAAATCTTTCCAAAAGTGGATAGATGAGGGCAAGCACCGTACCAATGTAAGATACGCCCACGTCTGTATGGCCGGAGAAGAAATTGCTAAGGAGTATGTCAGAGACAACCTTTGTGTCTGTAGCAGAGCCAGTTCTGACGTGGGCATGACGGTGGGGCTGGGGAGCAGGGATGAGCAGACACTCGGAATTGCACCCTAGTTCCACTCCAGCTGCTCAGTAGCGCCTCTTCCTGCCTGAGTGACCATCGCGGCCAGTGCACTTTATGCGTCTGTGGTTTGCTAACCCTGCGAATGCGATGGACACGAGGAACGGCTGGCGGGAGCAAGGAGAGGGCGTGGAGCAGGGGTCTGATGTACCTGGAGCAGGGCTGTCGGCTCCTGAATAATTGAGACCAGACCACAACTCCATCTGGCGTCCAGGGATGCTTAATGGGGGCATTGATTTTTCCAGTACCGTGTGGTGGTTTTCTCTTGTGTCCTAGGAAGTGAAAGAGAAGAATTCAGCAAAATCTTGAGTCTTTAAAGCAGACATTTCATTTGGCAGTTAGATGCTGGGCACTTCTGAAATATGGCTGGGCCCTGGTTAGATCCTGAAACCTGTGCCCAGAGCTGGACCTCCTTTCTGTTGACTGCCCACGTTGAGAGGTGGAGGTGGCACCCCCGTGGCTGCCCAAACAACAGGCATTGGTCTGCCATCTCTGTCTGCAGTTACCTCTGCTGAGGAGAATGGCTTAATTGATGCAATCCCTGCCCCTGGGGATGTGCCCTCTAGGGCAAAGTGGATGCCATCAGACATACTTGAGATTTGCAAAATGCAAGAACAAGTTGTCTAACCATTAAACAAGCACAGTCATTAAATATGAGTTAATAAATAATGAATTGGTGTTGGCATGGAAAATGCAGGAAGCCTCAGTGCGTGTCGTGGAGTAAGGAATAGAGGAATTGAATCTGGGCAGCAGCCACTGAAGACAGTCAAGGCCTTGAAGGGTTTGCTATCTCTGTTAGAAGTGGTCAAGCAAAGACACTATTCTGGATCCAAAGGCTCTTGGAGGTTGGAGAGGATGAGGGCACCCACCTTAATGCAATGCTTAAATGACTGTGCCATAAATATGCTCTTGTGAGGCTAAAATGGGGTCTTGGAGGACCTCTCCATCCTCACCCCAGTCGACCAGAGGCACATGGTCAGGAAAACTTGGGAGGGGCTTCTACTTAGTTGTAACTAAGTTGTGCTTAGTTGCTCAGTCATGTCTGACTTTTTGTGATCCCATGCACTGTAGCCCACCAGGCTTCTCTGTCCATGGGGATTCTCCAGGCAAGAGTACTGGAGTAAGTTGCCATGCCCTTCTCCAGGGATCTTCCCAATCCAGGGATCTAACCCATATCTGCTACATTACAGGCAGATTCTTTACTGTTTGAGCTACCAGAGAAGCTTAAGGCTGAATCTTTGGAAGAGTTCTAGGAAGGCTGGCTGGGCTAGGGGCTGTGTAGACCCTTCTGGGGAGAGAACCCTGGTGTGGAATCAAGACAGTCCTGGGTTTGAGTCTAAGCTCTGCCACCTCCTGACTGTGTGACCCTAGAGAAATGTCTTACTTTTCCGTTCCTCGGTTTCAGCATCTGTGCGGTGGGGCTGATAATACCAGCCTTAAGATGGTGAGCCTTAAATGAGGCCATGTGTGAAGTGCCTGGCACCGTGTCTGGACATATGAAATGCTCAACCGACAGCAAGGTGGGAGGACTTAGAGGTAGCCCCGCTCTCGTTCCTGAGCATATTAAGCTGAACTTGCAATGTCCGCCATTCTCTTTGTTTAGGTGAAAGTGCTAAGGGTACCCAAGGGAATATTGCCTGCTGGTGCCCTTCTTCGCCTAGAAGAAAAAGTAGGGCCTGAGGTCTCTTGGCTGCTGAGTTTCGTGGGAGGTGTAGGGAAGAAGTTAAGGGGGTCTGCTGGAGAAGAGGGCTCCAGCCAGCCACAGGTGAAGTCACACCCTCACTCTGTCCCAGAGTTCGGCAAGAACTTCACCTCTCTGAGCCTCTGTTTCCTCATCTGCCGAATGAGGATGACCACCCTTCCTCGTGGGCTCTGGTGCTGATGAGCTGAGATTGTGTGTCTCAAGGTCCTGACACAGAACAGGCAGGGATAGAGGCAGCCTGTCTCTGGCCCCTCGTCCCCAACCAGGACCCTAACTTGCCTTCATGGAGTGGCCCCGGCCACCTCACCCCAAAGTGCCATTAGTTGTGAAGGATGGTGACAAAATGGGTGGCAGGATTTATTTTTCCAAGATTTCTCTGTTGTAGGAGAGGCCTCACTTTGTCACCAGGGCTCAGAGCTTCAAGTGTAGAAAACAATCCTTTAGATCCAGCTGCTGGGCAAGAGGTGTCAGGTTACTCACTTGGGATCTGCCTCTTGTCCTTCTGTTTGGGAGGTGGAAACTGACAGGTCACCCAAGCAGGGAGGCCCAGCCTTCTGGGGGTGAGGAACCCTACATCTCTTCTCTCCCCTCCCCTCACTCCTCTGCTTTCTCACTGCATTTTTTAGAGTCACCGTCATGCATAAGAGAGAGGATGGAGTGTGTGTGTGTAAGAAACACCACCACTTTGTCTAGCTGTGGCTCTTCCCACCAGGGAGGTCTTTGAACTTGTATGTGGTTTGATTGGCCTTCATTGCTTCCCTGTACCATGTCTGCTGGTGGGCTGGGCACACGCTTATTAAGACAGGATCTTTCTTAGGGTTTCCCTGCCAGTCCAGTAGTGAAGACTTCACCTTTCAATGCAGGGGGTGAAGGTTCGACCCCTGGGGGAGCTAAGATGCCTCACAGCCAAAAAAACCAAACATAAAATAGAAACAGTATTGTAACACATTCAATAAAGACTTAAAAAAAAAGAAGACAGGATCTTTCTTAGGTGGCTCAGAGGGTAAAGAATCTGCAATGCAGGGGACCCAGGTTCCATCCTGGGGTTGGGAAGATCCCCTGGAGGAGGAAATGGCAACCTACTCCAGTATTCTTACCTGGAGAATCCCATGGACAGAGGCCACAGTCCATGGTGTCGCAAAGAGTTAGACACAACTGAGAGAAAAACACTTGCACTTCTTCCACTTTTTCTTAGATTTAAGAGATGCTTTCTTCCACTGCAGACCCAACGGAGGCCTTGGGGCCCAGGCTGGGTCTCTGCAGCCTGCTTTGCACACCTCAAAGGACAGTGATCGCAGGAGAGCTTGCCCAACATTTCCCAGCCCCACAGCTGCTTTTTGCCATTGTCCTGGCTCAGCAGACCCTGGGCCTCCTGAGCTGCTCTTGGGGCCGGGAGGGTGGAGGGTGGTGTGGTGGGAGAGCACAGTCAGGTGGCCGGGCTGAGCTGGACCACCCAAGGCACACCAGCACACTTTGGCGTTGCAGGAGGGCCTATAGGAGCCTGCGTAGACTCTCCCAGGAGCTGGGGCTGTGCGGCCACAGGTGGGTCCCCTCCCCCAACCCACCGAGCAGCACAGACTGTTCTGGGCCACACATCACCACCGTCTTGGGCACCCTGCCTGCCAAACATGGGCGTCTCCTCTGCTGTACTGCCAATGTGAAAATCCCCCTTTCCTTTTTGACTATAATATGGGGCGACAGTCTATGGTATGATTCCTTGGGGTTCACATCATTCCTGCCTGCCTCTGGTCCACACTCACCTTCCCACCCCCAAGTCGGCCACTCGATGTCTGGGCAGAGTTTCTAGGCCCTGAACTGTTGAGTCCTTCCCGTGACGTTAGTGGATCACATACCCTTCCGGAGAGATGGGTCTCAGGGCGGGCCTACGATAACATGCCCCTGAGCCCCAGTCTCCTCCTGCTCTTCGCACGATGGAGGGGCTGACGTCTGGGAGGAATGAAACCACGAAAAGAACTTGTTAGCATGTGGCAGCCTTGACCTCAGAGGCGGTCTGGATGGTGAATGTGCTGGACAGTAGCTCCCTTATTGCTCCAACCTGGAAATATACACAGGATGGTAATTAGTTTCCATCCCAGGCTAAGGCCATATGGAGCGGTGTCTGGGACGCTGTTTACCTTGCGGTATCACACTGTACATTAAGCATCAGCCCGCTCCCTCCAGGGAACCGCCTCCCGCCTCACTGCGGGCTGCTGGTTCACGCCGAGAAACTGAACCAACTCTTGCAGGTCAGAGGTTCTTCCTGGCACTCTTTCTTTGGCATTCTGGACTGGCCTAGATTTTCTGGTCTGTCACCATTGGCCTCAAATACCACATCCCCAGAGGAAGGCAGTGAGTCTCACCAGGAGATGCAGAGGAAGGGAGCTGGCCCTAAAGGTCAGCGTGGGTTAGCCTGGCGGGAAGTACCCTGAATGTCCCAGGTGGCACATTGCTGGGGATTATTAGTCTGGGGCTTCTGACTGTGGCTTGCAGACATATGACATGTGACCTTGGAAAGAAGATTTCAAGAACTTCAGAAAATAGTTCAGTATGACTCATGACCAGGTATTGTAAAAGGGAATGTAAGTTCTTTGGTAGCTCAGTGGTAAAGAAAATATGCCTGCCAGTGGAGGAGACACTGGTTCGATCCTGGTCCGAGAAGATCCCACATGCTGCAGCGCAATTAAGCCTGTGCACCACAACTATTGAGTCTGTGCCTGTGAGCCTGGGAACCACAACAGCTGAAACCCCCATGCCCTAGAGCCAGTGCTCTGCAACAAGAGAAGCCACTGCAAGGAGAAACCCATGTACCGCAACTCGAGCGTAGCCCCTGCTCTCCAAACTAGAGAAGAGCCCACACACTGATGAAGACCCAGCACAGCCAGAAATAATGAATGAATAAATAAAATTCTAAAAACAAAAGAATGTAAGTCCTGAACAGAAGTTTTACAAAGTCAACTGCACGAAGGATAGGATGGCAGAGGCCTGGCTCAGAAATTTTTCTTTTGGTATTCACTGGGAGTTATAATGTTACCAATCATTCAGCATGCACTAGTTGGTGGCACGTCTGTTACAAATGCAGTCTTAGGCTACGCAGTACTGATGAAGTAACAGCAGCTGTGATTTCTGAAGTATATGTTACGTACCAGGCATGTTCCATAAGTTACTTCATTTAATTTCTCCCAGATGTCTGTTAGTTTCCTCCTTTTACAGTGAGCAGACTGGGGATCAGGCAGATGAGGTTGCCAGTTCCAAGGGCACAGCTGGGCAGTGGCAGGGCTGGGATTTGAACCTATCAGTGTCTCCCAGGTCCCTGCTCCTTCCGTTGTATGTTACCTGGAGAAGAGACGAAGTGGGTGGAGCTCCATGCAGCGGGGTGCTGAGCTTAGTTCCAGGCCTTGTGCTTTTGGAAGATGAGGACTAACTGTACTGAACGCAGAGGAAGATTGTTTTCCCCTATGGCTTAGTGGTAAAGAATCAGCCTGCAATACAGGAGATGCAAGTTCGATCCCTGGGTTGGGAAGATCCCCTGGAGAAGGAAATGCTACCCACGCCAGTATTCTTGCCTGGGAAATCCCATGGACAGAGCAGCCTCGTGGGCTATTGTCATGGGGTTGCAAAGAGTTGGACCTAGTTACCAAACATCAAAGCAGAGCAGATGCTGGGTTGATGAGAGGTTTGAACCACAGGTTTGAACCACATGTGGAGGGAACTAGAGTTGCTTGCTGCTGCTGCTACTGCTGCTAAGTTGCTTCAGTCATGTCCGACTCTGTGGGATCCCATAGATGGAAGCCAACCAGGCTCCCCCATCCCTGGGATTCTCCACAAGAGTACTGGAGTGGGTTGCCATTTCCTTCTCCAATGCAGGAAAGTGAAAAGTGAAAGTGAAGTCGCTCAGCCGTGTCCAACTCTTAGCGACCCCATGGACTGCAGCCTACCAGGCTCCTCCGCCCATGGGATTTTCCAGGCAAGAGTACTGGAGTGGGGTGCCATTGCCTTCTCCGAGAGTTGCTTGCTGCCTTGGACTTATTCCACCTGGGGGGCAAGAGAGTTGTCTTCACACAGGTGACTTGGAGTAGCACTTTAGTCTGTTCGAGATAAGTTTTCTGTTCACAGAGGTGGAACTAAGAGAGTATTCTTTTCCTTCTAATGAATAGGCTTTTGTGCAGAAACAGATGGGTCGATGGAACTGTAGCAGAAGTGAGCTTCTGAAGCCGTCTCTGCCCCTGGCCTGAGGGAGGGGTAAAGTGAAGAACTCCTAACCCAAAAGGACAATAAAAAGTGAAAAAGCTGCTCACTGCTCAGCTGGTGAACCTCTGACCACGGCAGGAGGGAAGGGCTTCAGGCCTTGGTTCTTGCAGCCTGGGATCTCTCCTGCCTCCTCCCGTAGGAGAGAGAGGGCGCTGCTGCCGGAGGGCAGGGGTCCTGCAGGTACAGAGCTCTGATCTCCAGTGTCCCGGTTCCCCAGGCCACCCAGCGTTGGTGTCACAGGCCTCTCCATTTCACAGGTTCCTGGATTGATTACACTCCGCAGCCCCAGGCTTTCTGGCCCCTTTCAAACGGCACAGGTAAAAGCCTGTCCAGGGTTTATATTTCAAACATAACATAAGCACCTAAACTGGAAGTGGGTAGCATCAGGTTGCATCACCTGCCTACAGACTTCAGTTAAATTAGGAGACACCGGATGAGCAGAGGGAGGAAGTTTATTCCAAAGGGGCAAGTGGCCAGGAGGCCCCAGCTTCCCACAGATGCTTGTCTCGGGGTTACTGACCTGCAGGAAGGGACCTCTTTGTTGGTAGCCTCAGTGGGCAGAGCCAAGACCACAGGGCGTGAGCTCGGAGCACCTTCTTAAAGAGGAGCAGAGCATTGTCACCAGTGAAGGTGGCTTCTGATGAGCACTGTGTAGGGGCTACGTGGGGCGGTGAGCAGCCGCCACGGGGCAAAGGCGTGGGGCGGAGTGAGTGCCACACTCTCAGGGGTCCCTTAGCTTGTCAGTTGGAATTCTCACCATCAGCGTGGCTTCTGAAGAAACTCTCACTTTTAGGAGGGGACATCTGGGTGGTTTCCATTATTTGGCAATTTAGATAGAGCTGACGTGAACCTTCATGTACAGGCTATTTTTGTGGCCATAAGCTTTCATTTCTCTGCATTGAATGTCCAGGAATGCAGTCGCTGGGGCATAGACTGTTGCCTACTTATTAAGTTCTTTAAGAAACTGCCGAACTGTTTCCAGCATGCCCTCACCCTTGTGTGTTTCTACCAGCAGTGGTCCAGTCTCTCTGCATCCTCACCAGCAAGTGGTGGTGTTGCTGTCTATTTTTCTAGCCACTCTGATAGCCAGGCAGGGCTGTCTCCTGGTGATTTTGTTTTTACCTAATGGTGGGCTGCCCAGGTGGCGCAGTGGTAAGGAATCTAGCTGCCAGTGCAGGGGACAGGGGTTCGATTCCTGGGTCGGGAAGATCCCCTGGAGAAGGAAATAGCAACCCACTCCAGTATTCTTGCCTGGGAAATCCAGTGGACCGAGGAACCTGGCGAGCTACAGTCCATGGGGTTGCAAAAGAGTCAGACACGACTTAGCGACCAAACGACAAATGGTGTTGAACATCTTTCCATGTGCTTAGTTGCCATCTGTATATCCTCTTCGCTGAAACGATCTGGCTTTGAAAGAAAATTCCACAGAGAGGCTGTCAAACAAGAGTCAAAAACCCTGGGCACTGGTCCCCCACCCTGGCATAAGCTTCCTCTCTCAGGACTTTGGTGGGGGGTGGGGGTGGGGGTGGGTGCTTGGTCATCTCTGAGGTCCCTTCCTGGCCCAACCATCTCTTGATTCCAGAAAAAGCCTGGTGACCTGGAGCAGCCGCCCCCACGGCGGGACAGCGGTGTGCAGGGGACCCAGGGCGCCCCCACCCACATGCTGCCACCCCCCAGCTCTGTCTACTCAGGATCCCACCCAAGCTGACTCAGCGGGTGCTGTATTTAGGGAAAGGTGTTGTTGGGCCTGAAAATACCAAGAACAACCAAGGAAGAACTGCCAAGTGTCTCCATGCCGCCTCCCTGGCCTCCTGGAAGGCTGCGGCCCGGCAGGCCCCCCTCCCTGAGACGCTCCTTCCCTCTTCGTCTCTTCAGTGGCGCCTGTACTGTGTGGTTGAGTTCTGCACCACGGTCATCCTGAAGGTCCCGGATATGCTTCCCTTTTTATATTAATTAAACAAACCGAGAAAAGTGTGTGTATCATTTAAAACCGTTGAAGACAGTGGTGACCGCAGTCATTTTTCAGGGTGCCCTGAATGGCATCCTCTCACCCTTAGTTGCTTGGAAGTGTTGTTGATGTTTTGTCTTTTGCCTCCTGGGGGTGGGGGTGGTGGCAGGAAGTGGTCCTGGGTGTTGATGGGATTGCTGCCAGTTTGAGGACCCGCAGGGGTGTTTGGGCTCCCCTGGGAGGCAGGGTAGATGACTGAAGAATGCATTTATTTTTGTGTTTCTGCCTAATGGTGTATACGGGACTTCACAGCACGTGAAATAAGCATCCTTAATCTTCACGTCAGTGAGTCATAAGAAATGAAAGGACATGGTTGTTTCTCCCTCGGTCTAATGAAGTATAATATTTGCAAAATCTCCTTTGGTGAATGTGCACAAACAATCCATCACAAAGAAGGAATTGTTTTCTACGTGGCCTTAGAGGAGTTTTGGAAAACGAACAGAGGATTTTTACACGTGTCCCTTGAGCCCAACCCAGGCAGTGAAGATAGTGGACGGTTACAGGCTTTCCACACAGTCACCTTGGCCCATTAGAATATTTCAGCACATTTCAGCGGGTCATTTGATTGGGCCTGAGATCAAAGATGGAGCTGAATCACATGGTGGTTTGGTCCAAAATGTTTTTCTGACTTGGTACTTTTTGAAAACCTAGGTTTATGTCTGGTTTGAACTTGTTCAGTTGAATTAAGAAAGGGAAAAACCCCTCTTGTTACATTCCTGGTTCAAATTAAAATTTTATATTTGCCCTTGGTTTGAGTTTGAATAAATAAAAAGTATTATGGCTATTGGTGAGAAGTTCATTTTGATTCAAGTCACTTCTCCAGATAGCATCACTGTTATAAAACTCATTTCCCATGAACTTGCATTCTTCCAGGATGGTGTGTTTGTTGATCTCATTTCTTAAATATTCTGGTTAATGAGAGTTACTATACTTGCAATAGTACTCTGCAGTGAACTAGAAGTAATAAAATACTTGGCACAAAAACTAGCAGAGGTTTTGCTAAATGCACAGACTTTGTCTTCTTGGGACCAGGTGAAGGGTTTTATCTACTATTTGCAACTTGCTAACTTTCAGGGAAGGGTGAACTCTTAATAACTCTTTATTCATACAGCCACAATATTTATTGTGTGCTGTCTGCATCCAGGTTGTCCTGGCAGATATGGATCTGTGTATTAGTGAATCTTAGTTCCTACCCTCTAGGAATTTTCAGTTCAATCAAGGATGCAAATGACAATACCCAACACCTATTATGCAATAATTTATTTCAGTCCTTTTTTTTTCCCCTCACACTCATGACTTGTGTGAGCTTAGTTCTCTGACCAGGATCAAACCCACAGTCCCTATAGTGGAGAAACAGAGTCTTAACCACTGGACCGCCAGGGAATTCTTAACTATGCTTTTACTATGTAGTCAGCATTGAATGAGGAGTTAATCTGCCTAAAATCACAGTAATAGAAGAGTCAGAATATGGAAATGAATTCAGACATTCTTACTCTAGAATTGGTTTTCTCAACTTTGATACTATTGACATTTGGGGCCATAATATATATATTTGTTTGGGGGGCTGTTCTGTGCACTGTAGGGGGCTTAACAACATCCCTGACCAGTTGCACCTTCTCTAAGTTATGACAACCAAAAATATGTTCAGGTGTTGCCAAATGTCCCCTGAGGGGCAGATCACCTCTGGTTGAGTCACCGCTCTAGAGCCTAGTAACCATGGTGCCATACTGCCTACCCTGGTAATAGTGTTCAGCCCAGTATCTGTGTGTTTAGAATGATAAGTCCATTTGGAGTCCTGCTGGAAGCAGAGGACAGATGCCACTCCATCTGGGATTGTTGGGAAGAGAAATCTCCAAGATGGTGCTGTTTGAGTTAAATTTTGGAGGCATTCACTTAGGCAGAAAAAGGGGAAGGATATTTGGAGTAGAAGGACCCCCTTGCACAAAAGCATGAAATGTGAGAAAGCAAACCTGGCTTAAGGGAGACAGATAATTCCCTCTGGACCCTTCACTTCCCTCTCTGTTGCTGTTTTCTTGTCTTAGCAGCAAGCTTGGTTCACAGCAGCCATATAATTTTTACTTTCAATCAAAGGTGTTGTATTAGTCAGGATGAGCTAGGTTTTATTGCATAACAAATAGACCCTAAACCAACAAAGGTGTGTTTCTTGCTCATGCTGCCCACCTGACCTGGGTCAGCTGTGGGCTCTGCTGCTTGTTATGCTCGCCCTGTGACCCAGGCTGGTGGTGCTGCCACTGTCTGGAGCTCCGCTGGGTACCAGGACAGAGCGAATGAGAATGTGGCAGATCCTGTCCTGGCTTGTAAAGCTTCAGCCCAGAAGTAGTACCTGCCACTTGTGTTTATGCGCAATTGATCAAGAAAGTCTCACACCCTCACCTAACTTTAAGGGGACAGAGGACTCAAGACCTACTACGTGCCTGGAAGGAGAACTGGAAATGTGCTGGAGATAGCATCCACGTCTCCCATAGATGTCAAAGGCCCACACCTGGGATATGTGAGCATGGACACCTCATCCTCTCCCCGAGGCCCTCCTGCTTGGCTTTCAAAGATGGTCTGTTGCCAAAGCCACTGTGAAATAGCCGAGCAAAAAGAGAAAATTAGACAATCAAGACTCCAAAAAATTTTAATTCTCTGAATAAGTCAGAGAGGTCTCTGTGGGTTAGGACCAAGTCACAGGCCCCCATTTTAGAGTTAGAACGTTGAGGGGTGAGAGTGGGAGAGAGGATTCCAGTAAATACGGCCTGGATGCGGTAGTTTGTTTTATGGAAGTGGGTGTATGTGTTCAGGACACACACAGGTAGTCGTCTTTAACATTCAGGATGCTGGCTGTCCCTATTGTAAGTAAGTAGAAGAGCTTTCAAGCCTGAGCTAAGTAGAAAGATGGTCTCCTTCGTGGGCTGTTCTGAGATACCAGGAAACACTGAATGAGAGCAGGAGCCACCAGGAGCATTTGGGATGATTTTAGAAAGTCTCCACCGGTGTCTTATAAATAACCCAGGAGAAATTTTCCTTGTTGGAAACTCACTCAGACCGCGCCTCTGTCCTGGGCCCTGGGGCGAGGAGATAGACACACAGACGGGCAGCTGTGGATCTAAAATGGGAAAAGACCGGAAATCTGCGGGGAGGATGCAGTCCTTGTCACCCCTAGGCAGAGGGGGCACAGAGGTCTTAGAAAAATAGAAATAAATATAGCAGTTGTTGGCCACTTCCCTCCCCAGTGAAGCGCTCTTTCCAAACCTGGTTTCCCCTCTGTTTCCAAGCTATTTCTCACCATGGTGTGTGTAGGGAGCCAGGGCAAGAGAGGTGGAGAGAGATGAGGGGGGCGGGGGGGGGGGGGACTCACAGGCATCGAATCACGGTGAGACAGGATTAGTCACAGTCTGGGAACTCGGTGGAGGGGGCCTCCAGAGACCAGAGGAGTGGAGAATAGCCAGCTAGGTCCAGAGTCTGTTCACCTCTGGGGTCTTGGTGGAGCATCTCGCTGCATGGCTGTAGGCGTGCACGTGGGGGCCTGTGCCCGAGGGAGGGGTGCCACAGCAGGTGTGCAGTGGGGGAGCACTCCAGACCAGCCTGTGGTTTGCTGACAGCTGCCTAACCTGGGCTGTATTAACTTCCTCCCTCTGCTGTAGTCAGGTACCCCAGGGTGCTCCACGATGCACCAGGGCTCCCTAACATTTTTCACAGCCCCAGCCTCTTCCTCTCTCGGGGAGCATCAAGGTCTGTGGTCCCCTTAAGCAGATTATGCAGGACCAGACAGGAACAGACAGGTGGGCCTGCTGAGCACAGGGCCAGGGCCCAGCCAGCCCTCTCTCCTCCCAGGCCATGCTCTCCCAACCAGGACCACTGTCCTTTCAACACCTTTTTCTCAGCTGTAAAGTGGGCACGTGGCAGACAGCTGAGCAGGAACTGTGTGCAGGTGCATGGGCTCTAGGGCTCTGTTCAGGCAGAGGAGGCGGATAGCCCAGCTGCCCCTCGCCATCTTTCTCAGTTGCCCATGTAATGTGGGGAGTCTTGCTCACCCATCACTCATCCTCACACTGGCCCTGCGCCCACAGAGGCCAGGAGAGCAGGGGATCCAGGCTCTGTGCCCCTCCCAAGGGCCCGACCCTTCCCAGCAGGGCTCCGAGAAGGTAGGTCCCAGTGAGCCCTGCCCACCCCTGGGGAGGCGCGAGGTGGTTAAACCTGCCCTTCCTCGCTCTGAGGTCTCCGGAAGAAACAGGTGCTATATATAAAACTGGGCGATTATCTCACGCTTGCTAAGTTTCCACCCTGGTGGCTCACAGCAGCCACCGCAAGGAGATTTCCTGAAGCCCTCCTCCCAGCCCTGGGCATCCGTGGGACCCTCCCCCATCCCTCCCTGGGCGGCCCTAGTAGGGCTTGCTTTGGAGGAGGAGGAGAGAGGAGGGCAATGAAGGGCAGCTAGAAAAATCACCAACCTCACACTCCAGCTCCTGCATGGTTCCAACCTACAGTGAAACTCCTCTTTCTTCTCTTTCTTGCCTTTTAAGGTAGGGCCTCGGGGCCAGGGATGGGCGCGGTGGGTGAGGGGTGCTCAGTATCGGCAGATGCCCCAGCAGCTTCAGCTCAGAACTCGAGGGGACAACGGGCAGGACTCCAGAGGGATTCTGTTGTCGCCTCCACGACAAAGGAGAGGAGGAGGCCCTGATGGGCTGGTTTCCACTGAAGCTTCGGTGACTTGAAATTCCCCTGTGTGGTTTTTCTAAGTGGGTGTCACTGCTGTGCTGGGGGGACCTGTCTCATGGTTTGGGACTGCCCAGCATGCTACCGGTCAACTAATACCTTCCGCCCCTTTGCCTGTAGTGATCCCGTTGTCCACGGTGCACCCCCCTTCCAGGCATCCACTGGGCCCAGCCAGGTACTGCTGCTGGTTAGGAACCACTGAAAGGAATTATTTACTTGGGCAGCATCTCAGGAGGGTATCAAATGGAGCCAGAGAATTTTAGGGGCAGTGGAGGAGGAGACAGGGGTCGAGTGTTAGGCTGAGAAATGCCTTGTTACCTTGGGCCAGGTATGGGCCCGATTTTTTTTTAAGTGATCAAGTTTAATTTTTCATCCTCAGTTTTTCATCACTCAGCTTCCTGAGTGAACGTCCAGTGCAATCACACAGGGGCCCCTGCTCTCTCTCCCACCCTTGGGCTTAATGCTCTGCAGTCACCATCTTGAAAGTCTTAATAATTCTGTCTTTGAGTCATGTTTTGTAAATGAAGTGTGGGGAGACTGGGTCCCCTGGACTGGGGCTCCATCTGCCTCCTCTCCCCACCCCACACCCCAGCAACTGATGATGTCCCAGCGGGGGCCTGGGGGAGGGCCCAGGGAGGGCCAGGGTCTGTGCCACTGGTGGGTCGTGGCAGCCATCCCACCCGAGGCTGGCAGCACTACAAAGCAATGACTCAGTGGGGTTGAGTCTCCCACTCACTCCCCATCCAGGTACCAAGTGTGTCCCACGGGGAGGTTCTGATCCTGTGGATGCTCCTATCCTGGGGCAGGCCTGTGGGGAGAGGAGACCTCCCTGACCTGGTGGCTGACGGGAGGGGACCCAGCAGCTCCCTTGAGTGGCCACAGTCACAGGGCAAGGCTGCTGGGTCCCATGAGGGTCTGCCCAGGCCTAGAGATGTTTAGACAGCAGAGACCGACACTGTATCAGGTAGAGAAAGAGTGACTGTGGAAGAGAGGAAAAAAGTTTTCTATTTTAACTGCCATTCCTGGCCCTATTCCCCACTTTGTGAATACAAGGTGCACCTGTTTTCACTTTGCACTGGGTCTTGCAAATAATACAGCATTTTACCTGTCATTTCTGTTTAGTTCTCCTTCCTGTTTCTGGAAAGAAAAAAGGGGTCACTGTGAATGCAAGAGATTCCATTTGTTTCCTCCCTCCTGTCCTGAAGTTTGTGGTCACCAGCTCCAAACTTTTCCGAAGATACCTTGTTGGCACAGCCCCTTCTACAAGAGGCAGCAAACTGGGATGAGGAGAGAGGGGCTGGGAAAGGGAAACCTGTCATGTCGCTAAAACATGGCTGGAGGTTTTGGTCAGATCTTCCTTAGTCTGTGAGATGTTTTTTCACAGGCACTTACTGTGCACCAGTGCTGGCCTGGGCAGGACACTGGAGGGATACCAGACAGGAACCATAAAGCCAGGTTCCAGGAAATGAGGCTCTGCTCTCATGGGCCAGCTATATTAAGGGATCGTTTGTGAGCAGGTGTAGACAGTGTCACACCAAGCAAATTCCACACACCTTGTCCTTGGCCTGGGGGATGGTACCATAAGACATGATCTGCTGGACGAGACCATGCTGCCATCGTGACCACAGATGAGGTGAGTCTAGAGACAGGGGACCAGAGTCAGGGGACTCACATTCAGACAGAGCAGGCTGGGGGAAACATCTCTTCTGCTTCATCAATGAAGTTCTTATGGGGGAAGTTGGAAGTCAGGAGCCACTGTGCGCCCCCAAGTCCTCCACCACCTGCTGCCTAGCTGCCCACCTCCCGAAACCAGAGCAATGCCTGCCCCACCCCTGCCTTTTAAGCATCAGCCACGTCTTGTCTGTTCCTCTAAACATGTGAACCAGACTTTCCTAGACTCATCGGAGACCTCATGAGGCCAGACGCCGGCCATCCTCCTGCCTCTGGGCCAGATACACTGAGGGATGCCCAGATGATGAGCAGGGGGCAGGGAGGTCATCTCCGTGTCCAGTGTGCAGGCAGAGGCCTGTGTCCTGAGTCTGGCACCTGGCAGAGACGGGAGAACTGGAGCAGAGGCATGCAAGCCTCACATGTGGGATATACTTAGTAAAAAGTTACTGTTCTTTATTTGACTCAGACTTAACTGGGTGTCCTGTGCATTTCCTGGCAGCCCTACTCCACAGGGCAGTTTTGTCACAGGCTTTGTGAAACATGTGAATCCAGAAATGAACACTGGAGTCCAGGAGGCCTCTGCCGGTCCCCTCTTAAGGGACCAGACGTCGGGAGCTCAGCCGGCCTGTACTGTCACCTGCTTGCTGCACCGTCTGGAGTTGTCCTTAGGCCAGGGTAGGATGTCCTTAGGCTGGGTAAAAGCCTAAGTTGTCCTTAGGTCTTCCGTAGGATGGAGATAGAAGAGCCACTGCCTTTTCTCCTTCCACCCTGAGCACGCTCCAGGATGGGCTCCAGCGAGGCCTCCTGCAGAATCCACAGGGCACAGGGCTTTGAGGGGCTGCCAGGCCTCCATCAGAAGGCTGTTCATGCTCCCTGCCCCATCAGTGAAGATGCTCTCGCTGCAAGTAACAGAAAACTGCAACTCTGCTGGCTTGACCATAAGGAAAATGTATTTTGTTGCTGTTGTGGTATACTCACTAAGTCATGTCCGACTCTTTTGTGACCCCGTGGTCTGTAGCCCACCAGGCTCCTCTGTCCACAGGATTTCCCAGGCAGGAATACTGGAGTGGGTTGCCATTTCCTTCTCCAGGGGATCTTCCCGACCCAGAGATTGAACCTGCGTCTCCTGCATGGCAGGCGGATTCTTTACCACTGAGCCACCTGGGAAGCCCATAAGGAGACGGTGCTATTTCACCTTAATTCACAGGCCCCAGCACAGGCAGCTGTGGCCTCGGGTAGTTCCTTAGAGCAGCAGGGTCACTCCTGTCCTTTGCATCAGTCTGCTGCATCCCCGGGGCATGCTGACGCCCCTCTTCTCTGGGATGACGGGGCAGGTGCTGCAGATCCAGGCGTCCCGCATGGAGGGGAAGGGGGGTGCTTCTTCTCTGAGTCTGAGACATTTTTCTCAGAAGTGCCAGCAGATATCCCCAGTGTCTCACTGACCAGAATGTGTCGCCCAAGTCCTCCTCCAGTGTGAGAGGAACTTAATTAGTACGCGGTTACTCCCGGGGAGCTCCACCCAGCACACTTGCTGCTGGGTTCCCTGGTGCAGTGCAGACACCCAAACAGTACCAGGTCCGTATTTCTGTTCCCTGCCTCATCCTGCCAAAGGTTTGAGGCAGTGTTGATTATCTTCTTTATTCTTTTCGATTTTTAACATAAACATTAAATAGAGTCTAACAATAACAAGCAATTTAACTTTTTATTCTCAGTGGACTTTGATAAGCTGCATAACTTTGTTTTACATACCTATAATCCAATTGTAGTAGTTTTATCTTTTGACTTTATCATTTGAATGTCATCCCATGTTTTCAGGAACGGACATGGGGTCATCTGCTTGTCATTTTAAGTGAATATTTAAAAGAAAAAAATTTTAATTTATTTATTTGACTGCACCAGGTCTTAGTTGCAGCTTGTGGGATCTTTAGCTATGGCATGTGGGATCTAGTTCCCTGACCAGGGACTGAACCCAGGCCCCCTGCATTGGGAACATGGAGTCTTAGCCACTGGACCACCAAGGAAGTCCTCTTTGTAAGTTAATATATAATAATAGCACCTAACTTTTATCAAGCACTTACTGTAGAACAGGCACTGTTTTAAGTGTTTTCCATGGATTATTTTACTTACTCCTCATAGCAACTCATTTTCAGGTGAGGAAACGGAGGCACAGACTATCTAGAAAGGGACTGCAGCCTGAGTCTTGAGCCTCAGCTTTGAACCATTACATAATTTACGTGGTCATGCCTTTACTGTTCAGTTCATTCAGTTCAGTCGCTCAGTTGTGTCTGACTCTTTGCGACCCCATGAACTGCAGCACGCAGGCCTCCCTGTCCATCACCAACTCCCGGAGTCCACCCAAACCCATGTCCACTGAGTCGATGATGCCATCCAACCATCTCATCCTCTGTCGTCCCCTTCTCCTCCTGCCCTCAATCTTTCCCAGCGTCAGGATCTTTTGAAATGAGTCAGCTCCTCGCATCAGGTGGCCAAAGTATTGGAGTTTCAGCTTCAACATCAGTCCTTCGGATGAACACCCAGGACTGATCTCCTTTAGGATGGACTGGTTGGATGTAGCTGTTGCTATATGCGGCAATGAGCATTTTTTAAAAAATTACCTTTTCTCTACTTCTGTTAGTTACTAACTTGGGAAATTGTCTTCTTAGTGGCATTGTTTGTCAGAGCCCAAGAAGAACTTGTGACTGTGTCGTTGTCCCACCTTACCCTCTGGAAAAACTGAACCAATTCAGGGTCATCTGCAAGGTCTAAATGCTCTGGCTTCCCTACCACCACTGGGTTTTCTTTCTAGTCTGGTATTGTCTAATTGTCCTTTAATCTTTTTTTCCCTTAGGGTTTTAATTTATAATTCTTTAAGTGAGACTCTACACGTTTCCTTGTGATGATGGCCTTTAATTACTCATGTGCAAATGGACTGTCTATCCCCATTGAGCAACCGTGTAATTAGCAACCGTGTAACCATGTATCAACATGGCCCGTGTTGATAGCACTTGAAGCTATTAGTTCCGTTATTACAAATATATTTCTATTCCATGATTTTCTCTGAAAAAAGAGAAAGTGTTTCATTCCAATTTATTCTAATCAATCTCTATTTTCCCCCTTGTGAAATTGTTAATTGTCTTAGCCTGGAAATAGGGACCACCTGGTACTCAAGGGCAGTGCTTTTTACTGATTTTGTTTATGCGACCAACCTTTGTGATGGGTCCTTAGAGGACTGAACTGTGCCTCACCCTGTGAAAATGAGTTTTTTGAAGACCCCCTTTTGAGCTTCCAGGAAGCAGTGTGATGTAAGCTGGTGCTTGGGTGCTAGCTAGCTCGCAACTGGCCACATCCAGCCACCCCCAGGCCCCTGGCCATCTGTACACCTTGGCAACCAAGTGGTGACCGACACACCCAGACCCAGAAAGCCAGACAGAGTGGCGGCTGGAGACTTCATGGAATCCTTGTAATTAGAATGGGAAAGAGCCTGTTAGTGCATGCGGTGTCCTCCCCTCCCACGGGCCCAACCAGCTTTGGAAGGTGGCATGTAATTTGCTCTGTCACCTGGAGCACTCAGTTGAGTTTCTGAGCCTTATCTCTGAAGCCCGAGAGTTGGACTAGATTGATGGTTTTAACCCCATTTTGGACCTTGTGTTTTGGAAACGGGTTGAAAGTAGTGCATCCTTTCCCTGGAAAAGTGCATAATTCACACATCATTGTGTATGCTCTTTCAGGACATTTATAGCTAGAAGCCCATCTCCACTTAAGTCCACAGTCTGCAGGTTTAGAACCCAAAGATCTGTTGATCTCTGAGGTCCCTTTTTAACTCAGAAAGCCAAAGTTCTAGAAAGTTTCTGGTCAAGGAACCTGGGATTGGAAGTGGACAAAAGGGAGCCTCTTATACTTACTTGAAAAAAGCAACTATCCAGCCCAGAGTTTTACTATCTGGTTTTTTGGTTGGTTGGTTTTGTGTTGTTTTTTTCCAGGGTTGAGTTAAACTCTGTGATACCACGTTCTTTCCCTGTATCTTATTCTTTGACAATTTTGTACTGCCTCCAAAACCATTGAAATCTTTCAAGTGTATGTGGTGTGGAGGGGAGCATCTGCCCAGATGTCCCTGGCAACTCCCAGCAGCCTTTAGCCTTGCCTGCTGACCCTTCGCCTTTGAAAGCCTGGGACATGAGAGAATGGGCTGGTTGCATTGTTTTTGTGAACAGATGGGTCCTTGGGAGTTGGAAGAGAGGGAGGAAATTTTCTTCTGGTTGATCAGAGTGCTTTCTCAGCACCTCTGGGCTTACTTGGTTAAGAAGCTTTGCTTCAGTTCCCAGGGACTTTTCTAATTCCTCATGTGATCTGCCTGAGATGGAGCTGAAAGGAATGACTTGGGCCTCAAAATGTGTCTTCAGGAGTCAGGAGAAAAGTCCCAGTATCATTTGGTATTAGCTGGAGGGAAGAGGCCCATGGTCCCCCACTGAGCCTCCAGCCATCCAGGCCAGCTCAGCCTCCTGCAGTGAGGTGGAGACAGTCACAAATCTTTCTGGTGGGAGGTTAAAGGCATGTGTGCATATATGTGCGCACCGCTGCTTCTCAATACTTGGATTTGACCCAGGAAGTCAACAGGAGTTGGGGCAGAAGGGAGAGAATCAGAGTCTTCAACCCCGATTTTATGTTTCTAGGATCTCTTCTTTCCCTCTGGCCATTGAAATGTTTCTGTAAATTGGAGGGCAAGTGATAAAGGCATTAGCCCCTAAATATTTTACAGGATGAATATTTAGCCCCTAAATATTAGGATGATTTCACTGTGTAGGACAGTGGCCTGAGTGTGGGGAACCTATGGATCTGGTTCAACCACACCGTTGATGCTGTTCTTGTTTCCTGCCTCTTCTAGAACTCATCTCTGAACATTTAGCACCTCTAACCAAGCAGGAGCAATGCAGTAATTCTTCTAAAAAACACACCAACAATTTTGCCAGTAGCTGTCCTTCCCAGTTCTAAACTTTGAGAAGTTTTTTTCACAGTGTAAAGGAGCCTACAACTAAGAAAATTCAGTCCAGCTCAAGAATTCAAAAGTTGAAGTTGTGTGAAGTCACAGGTTTTCCTGTATCAGCTGCGGAGCCGAAAGCCTCTTATTCCTAGACTGGGCACTGCATTGTTGAACTTCTATTACTTACTGTTTAAGTAGCCAGTGATCCCTGAAAAAAGCCTGGCTGTAAACTTGCCAAAATGATGCACTGCTTTGTTTCAAGCCACTGTAAACTCTTTCCCCACAGTCATTTTTATCTCCAGTGCTTTTGTCTAGGTCTTTCTATTTGTTTCCCTAGAATGAGAAAAGGTTGCATTCCTGAGACAGTTTTAAATGTTGCCTGCTCATTCAATTCTTCATAATGACCCAGGAAAGAAACTAGATGGGGCTTTTTTTCCCCCCCAGTCTCATACATTTTCATCAGCACACACAAGGTTTATACAGGGAATTCTCTCAACTTTGATCAATTATATTTGTTTTTTGGGGGGGGGCGTGGCTAGCCTAAATTATATAGCAATTTTTAAAAAGATAAGTTGTTTTATTACTTTCTTAGTCATGTACAGTTACACTGGGGATCTAATTTAATAAGTTTATAATTTGTAACTGATATTTTATAGCATGCTAAACAGACTTTTCTTAAGTGCTTGTACTGTTAGGTTTATTCTACTCTAAATTCTGATTTTAGCAGCCTCTGTTTTTCATACCCAAAGTATATTGAATTCAGCCTAAGACTGAATTATTCAAAGTTCTCTGGGCTGTGAACAAATAGTACTAAGGCCTGACCCTCCCAGTCTTTGAGGTCTTGGGAAGCTTAAGTCTGCTGGGTTTGGATGCAGAACTGGTCGGTATCTTTCACAAGGTGTTCGAGGAGTTGGGCACACTGTTTTTTGAAGAAATGAAGGTTTCTGTTGACTTGTGGCTTTTTTTTTTTTTATCAGTCTTACACAAAGTTAACAAACAGTGAGACCAAAAGGTCCTGGGGGTAAGAGGGATGGGGGAAGATATAGTCAGTCACCCAGTCGTGTCCAACTCTTTGTGACCCCATGGATCGTAGCCGACTGTAGTCAATGAAATTCTCCAGGGAAAAATACTAGAGTGGGTTGCCATTTCCTTCTCCAGGGCATCTTCCTGATCCAGGCATTGAACACAAGTCTCCTGCATTGCAAGCAGACTCTTCACCAACTGAGCCACCAGAGAAAACATGAGAGCTGATAATTTCGGGAATTCAGTCTAGGCTGAATTCAACATACTCGGCGATATGAAAAACGGAGGCTGCTCAACTGAGTGGTATTTAACAGTACAAATACTCCAGAATAAACCCGTTTAGCGTGCCATAAAATATCAATCACAAATTATTGCTAACTCAGTAAAGTAGGTCAGCACACCTAGAGTATCCCTTTCGTTTTTCACAAAATCCCGAGAAAAGAGCTATTGTACCCATTTTTACAAATGCGTAAACTGAGACTTCTGTAGGTTCTCGAAAAGACCGTGGCGCTGGCAAAGAGCGGCGCAGGGATTCCTTCCGAAACCGTGCAGTGGCGGTCCCCAGGTCTTTGCCACCGCCGAGGAAGCAAGCCAATAAGCAGAACAGCGTCTCCGGCTCCATTCACCCCGCCGCGTGCAGACGCGCGGGCCCGCCCGTACCGTCACGTGACCACCACGGGCGCGCGCCCCGCCGCCGAGCATGCCGGGAGGCGGCGCCCCCCTCCCCTGCCGCGGGCTTCCGCGCGTGGGCGGCAGGCAGGCCGCCCGGGAGGAGCCCGCGCTGGGGTTTGGGGCTGGGAGCCCGGAGGAACCGAGAGGCGGTGAGCCCCTCCGAGAGCCGGCCCTCCCCAGACCTCTCTGGCAGGGCGAACCCGAACGGAGGCCGGAAGGCCCGCCGCTCTGTCGGTTAATTGTAAACAGCTCGAGTGGGAAATGAAGTCAGGCCGGGTCTCCTGGGTCCCCGGTGCAGGCTTCGTTGGTTTCAGGGGCGGCTCAGCCCTAAACACCCAGGGGTACTGACTGACCCTCGCTTTTTCTCATGCTTAGGCGATGGGACTTCAGAGTGCATTCTCATTTTTCTAGCAATATCTGCACCCCTTTCCCCTTCACCTACTCAGACATTCCCATTTTTCTTCATAATCACTTTCTCCTACTTAAACATACACACTTAGCCCTTGGCAAGCGAAGTGGAATCTTGGGTCCTTGTCAGACCTCAGTGTTTAAGCTGCTAAAACACAGGGCATATTTGGTTTAGATATTTTACTGTTGTGAAAATAAACCACCTCCTGCAGTTACACCGGCTCAGATTTTTTTCCTCGATAGGGTCAATGTAGATTATCTACTGGAGGAAAAAAATGTTTAATTAGGAAGGAATGAAATTATTCTAACTCCTGGTTCCTTGATATTGCAGGGAGCTGGGGCAAGGAACAGTTCTATAGATCAGCAGAAAACACACCAGGGACTAAAGAAAGCCCTTTGAAATGTTGGTTCCTGGTGATGACCCTCCTTTAAATTCGCTTTCTTGCTCTTAGCACACGAACGGAGGTCCCCTGGTTCTGGGTTTCCCGGTTCTGACTCCACTCTAGACTTAAGACTTGAATTTTAGACGGATGAAGTACGGAAGTGCACTGTTAATGAAACCGCGTTAACACCTGCCCAGTAAAGAAACAAGTGAGAAGTTGTTCCATGGGTTTCTCAGGGCCAAATGATTTGACTTAAATCTACACTCTTACCCTGCAAGTGTAGTCGGCTCAGTTCGTCTCTCTCTAGGTGTGGTGCCTGCTGTGGTGTCCTGCCTTTTTAACAGAGATACAGTGAGGCCCTAGAAGAACATAGGCAGCCCAGCAGAAGGTTAGTAATTCCTTCTTGGTGGTTCATTGTGTTGAGATCAAGGGGGAGTCTCAAGTTGATTTTTCTGTTGGGGAAACAGTTGCCCTGCTAGACAAATAGCTGGTGAATTTTTTTTTTTTTTTTTGGTCTCTTTCTGTTCTCTGATATTTTCTCCGGTCTTAGGCAAGCATTTCCTGCCTTTTCTGATCCTCTCAGTGTGTGTGTGTGCACACGGGTGTTAGAGGAGGAAGGAGGAGGAAGCTTTCTGATAAGGGAGCAATTGGTGAGCAGGAAATGGCTATTTGGTACTGGTTGTTCTGCAGAAGTAGGGATGTTTATGGTGCTGATGCTGTGTGAGGTCAGTGAGAATCATTCAGTGCATAAGGAAGGAGGTGGCTTCCCGTCACAAGCAGCTGGGTTAGTGAGTGTCCCTAAAGTATGCTCATTTCAGGCCTGGTGAACAGTGGGAGGACTCACCAACTCTCTTACTCCCTGCCATGCTGACGGTTCACTGAGCAAGTCTTCATATATCTGCCGCGCTTAAGAGATGAGGTCCTTAGAGAAAATGGGGAAGGTCAAGTTTTTGAAGTACGGCCATTGTCAGAAGATGTTAGAACCCTCAGAGCCTTACAGGAATTCTCCTTTGGGGATTGTACTCTCTGTTCTGTAGAAACGGTACTTCTTCCAAAAGCAGGAAGTTCCTGGCTAATGTAGCAGGGAGCCTTGCCTGCAGCTCCCACCGATCCTGTGTGGCTGGCTTCTGATCAGAATGCCAAGAGCATTTGAAATTCTTGGAAGTGTGTTCACACGAAGACTCAAAGGTGCCGTGAGCAGTACCCTGTGCAGTTGGAATTCCAGAGTCAAAGGGAAAGCAGCAGATGATGACAAACTTAGGTCCAGAGAAGGACACAAGCTTTTATAAGATAGTGAATTTCTTCTGAAGTCTACAGCATCTCTTTTTGTATTCTTGTCCTCTCTTATTTGACTGCTGTTTAAAGGGCTTCTGGTGCCATCTTGTTCTGTGCTGAGCAGGTGGTAGTCAGCAGTCAGGCAGCGTAGCCTGTGGCTCTGGAGTCAGAGGCTGAGTTTCAATCCCAGGTGGCCAATTACTGGTATCATTTTAGGCAAGATAGTTATCGTCTATCAGAATACTTCCTGCATTGGGTTTATGTGGGGACTGAGTGATGTAAATCCCCAAGATGCATACATGGTAAATGGTACTAATTGTTTTTGTTTCACACTGATGAGGCCATGCTGGGTGCTGTGGAGAATATCTGAGTAGGGACTGCTCTCAGAAAGTTGTCAGTAAAGATGCTGGTAGTTAACTCTTGTGGGCTTAATATATGTCAGGCATTGTTCTCGGTGCTTTCAGTATCCTGGCTTGTTTAATCCTCATAATGGGCCTGTGAGATCAGGCTGTTAATATATCTATTTTGGAGATGATGAAACTGAGACACAGGTTAAGTAACTTCTCAAGTGTCAGGGAAAGTTCTAGTATGTGAGCACAGGCAGCCTGGCTCTGGAGTCTGGGGTCAGAACTGTTCTGCTCTCCCCCACCTCTCAGTGCAGACTGCAGACTAGGGAATCAGTGTTGTCAGAGCCAGTGGGTGCCTGGTGGTGCTGAGACCCTCAGAGGTCATCCCCCAGGCATCCCACCCTTGCACCTTTGCTTTCTCTGTCACACAGCCGCTGTGACCAGAAGGCTGCTTATTCAGCCTTCCTATTAAGCAAACAGCCCACTGAATACTCCGCTTTGGGCTGAGAACTTTCCCTTTCTCTTGGCCTGACAGGTCTTTATTATCAGTGTGTTAGAAAGTCAAGGCTGCTCTTTATGAGAGATGGTGGTGGGGTGGGGGGAATGGAGGCCACAGGGCCATGGAGAGTTCAAGGAACCGGAGGAAAACTTAAGGCATTGTTCCTTGCCCATCAGCTCCTCCCTGGGTCCTCCCCAGCAGTATGTTTGAGTTTCCAGATGACCTTGGTTTGATACTAGTTTTCCAGCTCTTTCTTGAGCTGCCAGGCTCAGCCTTCTTCATTTTAAGCAAGTAAGTGCAGCAGTTTGGAGAGGGCATCAGCCTGCGCCATGACCAGAGTAACAGAGCTGGTGCAGCCGGGTACTCTTCCTGGAGCCCAGCGGCAGGCCTGCGAGTGCTGAGTCACCAGGACTGGAGGAGAGGCCAGGTGCAGAGCTGGGCTCCAGCTCCGTGGTCTGACGAGGAGAGGGTTGCCCCATTGGGGTGCAGCCTTCCAGAACCTTCTGCAGATGATGCCTCTCCTCTTCCTGATGCCCTCATCTTGGCCAGGGGCTCCCTGGCTTTGGGATCAGCCACCTGCAGGAGGAGTGTGTCTTTTCCGTTTGTCTCCAGCTGCTGGAGTGACAGAATTATGACCCATTCAAACGTGAGTGAACCATACCTGTCCCCTGGCCTTTGTCTTTCCAGGTGTGGTTTAGGTGGGCCCTGCTCTGAGTCTGGAAAGAGGCAAAATGCAACGAGAAGGCACGCACTCTTCAGCTTTATGATTCTGAAAAGCTCTCCTCCTCTCATTAGCTCAGAGCATCCGTGTCTCAGTTAAGAGAGGTTTCTCATCACCCATGGGCTCAGCATTCCTGGCCCTGCCCCTCTGCCCTGAGGTCAGCCCTGTTCAGTCCAGAAATGAGCTGTAACTGCCACATTAGAGGCCTTAGCAACTCAGTGACCTTTCTCGTCTTGCACATCAACAGAGATTTCCTGAACATCTACCCTGTTTTCCAGGCACCATGCTAGGTGCTGCAGAAACAGAAATTCAGCACAACTTCTGCCCTTAGGAAACGGTCCATTGTGGGTCCTCTTGGCCTTTGACAGTCCTGCCCATGACATTTAGGGAACAGAAATGAGATTTGATCTGGTTGGGCAGACAAGCCCCAATGTGCCTTTCAGCCTGTGGTGCCACCCTGCCGTGGGGCAGTGCCCCTGCGCCCCATCTGTCTGGAGAGGGCAGCGTGACACGTGTCTGGTCTGGTGGCCCTAACCGGCACTTCCCCAGGAGGCCATTCGTTCCTTGGGCCCTTTACATGCAGACGTAAAGGCACCTGTGTGGCTGGCTGTTCTTTCTCGTTCTGACAGGACCCTTCCCTGGAACGATCTCTGAGAAGATGGTTTAGCCTTCATGCACAAGGAAAGGCACTTCTCAGGGATAATGTGTAGCAGAGAACTGGACGCATCACCACAGTCTGCCGTCCCTTTAGAGTTCAGTTTTGGTAATTATATTTTCCCCTTGAGGGCTTGGCTTGGGAAAGGCAGGCTTGGGAGCTCATCGCCCCTCAGGCCTGCACTCACTTTGGTGAGGTCTCCCAGGAGACACCACCAACCCTAGCTAAGGGCCCTGGCCTGGGACATGGCTGGGGCCCAGGGTGCCAGGAGAGGACAGAGAACCGTGGTCTTGCAGGGGCTGCCCTCACCTGGAGAGCTCAGGGTTCTGTGCAGAGATGCTGAGAGCTGTCCCTCTCTCTCTCACTGCCCGGAGCGAGGTGCCAGTGTCTTCCCCTGGAGTCACTCCCGCTTCTAGCCCCCACGTTCATGTCGAGAAGGGAGTGAGTGCGGGGAACCGCACGCAGACCCTCCTCACGAGAGAGACGCTGTATTTCGGTGCTTCTTCCTCAGCATGGAAGCGGCGCGACGTCATTCGCAGACAGCCAGAGTGAAGGGAACCCCCACCCAAGGGCCGCACAGTGAGGGTGCCCAGAAGAGGAACCAGCGCCCTCGCTGGCCCCTGCCAGGGCTCCATCTGCCGCGCTCACTTGTCTCTAAGGCAGAGATTCTATTCCTTGTGTTTGCTGTACTGTGTGTTTGTGAACTTTCAGATTTGCCTATTTGTGAAGAAAGGGGAAAGAAACTTAACCTCTGTTGAATATTTGCTAAACACCTCACGGTGCCCTTAAATGCGTCATGCCTTCATCATGCCCCATGATGATGATTTCTGCCATCTCTCAGCCAAGGAAACAGATGCAGGAAGGTTGACCACCTGGTCACAGGCACATCTCTTTAATCAGTGGACCTCTTCCTGGACCTCCAGCTGGTAGTTGATGCTTGCCCGTGTTTTCTGGTTCAGTGAACTCTGCAGCATTATTCTCAGATAGTGACACCTCCAGATTCAAGTGAACCAGTTTGGTTAGTGGTTTCTGATATGACTTGTTCCCAAGAAGGCCAGGTGAATGAACGTCAGGGTGTGTCCTCTTTTTAATCAAGGACACACTCTCTGTCCTTATGTAGGAAGTTGGTATCCCCAAGTGTGATCCGTGGTGGGTGTGTTTCCTGGAAGTGGGGACTGGTTATGCTGAGCCCCCTGCAGTCCCTATGAGGGTAGGGGGTACTCACGCCTGAGGGGGAGTCTGGGACCATGTCACTTCTGCAGTGTTTCAGCTCTAAGATTCTGTGACTTTAGTAAGTGTGATGAAGCACTTAGAAACTATTCAGAGCCCTCACTGGATATCAAGGCGTGGTGTGTTGTTTTTCTCATTGCTAATAGCAACAGTCACTTTTTTGGAGAAAATCAGTCACCTTAGTGGGCACTTTGTCTCTGAAGGGACCCTGAGAAGTAGGAGCAGCTAATGCTCCAACAAGAAGACAGTGTCCTCAGGAAACAGAGGAGAAAGTGCAGGGCCTGGCCCGCCCCTGTTTCATCTCTTAGCTGTGGCCTCGTCAGAGGTGGGAGCTGGCCTTTGGGGCCGTAGAATAAGATTACTCTTTACCTGCCAGGGGTATCCAGTACATCTCATTCTAGCTACAGGGAGCACTTTCTGTGTGCCAGCTTAGTCCTCATTTAATCCCAGAGCAAAGCTATTATCCCCATTTCACAGATACGGAAACTAAGAGAGAGGCTAGTACTTGGTAAAGCCAGGATTTTAACCAATTGTGTTGAATTCCAGAGACTCCCAGGTAGAGGCATTATGAGTGGGTAGTAGGTGAAGCTGGGTGTCCCGGGTGAGGGGCCAGGCAGAGGCTGGGGGATGAGGGAAGATGATGAAAGTGGGAATGATGGAGGGCTGAGGAGGAGGCCTGGGGGACACGCTCCACCTTATTCTCTTTTCTTCCTGGTCCTAGACTTAGGGGCTTGCCCTCAGCCCCTCCCTGTCCTCACCCCCACCCTCCTGCGATGCCCCCCGACTCTGCAGCTCACTGTGGTGGTACTGGCCTCGCCATGGTTTCTCCGTGCCCTGCCTCCTCTTCTCCCAGCCCTTTCCCCCACCTTTCCCCTCTCTTCCTTCTTGCAAGCTGTCTGCTGGTTTCATTGCACACCAGACTCCTGGGAAGGGCAGGGTGCGGATGGGGAGGCGGCAAGTTCAGGGCGGTGTGCGCTCTGCAGTGTCTTGGGGTCCGCTGCAGTGGGTGGGGAGGGGAGAGAGGACCATAGGGCAGTGCTGGGGCCGTGGAGGCGGGGAGGTGGGGAGACACCTGCACTGCTGTTCACACACTTGGCCCCCGGGTCCACCATATATAACAGCTCTGAAACCAGCACCCACCTCACTATAGAGGGAGTATCTTTAACACCAAAATGTAGAACCTCCATTTTCTTTTATTATTGGTTTTGGCCTAGCATTTTGCTCAAGATAATTCTGACTCCTGATTTCTGTGTTTTATCATACTCACTAGCCATCCCAGCTTTTTGAGAGGGTAAGAAGAAGACCTACAGATATTTTTGTCTATCACAGCTTGAAGGAAAGAAGTGCCACTGCTGTTGTGTGGGTAGAGGTCAGGGATGCTGCGCGGCACCCTGCAGTGCACAGCAAAGCCACAAATTACTCCATCTGAGCCATGAATGTGGCAGAGGTCGAGAAACCCTGGTGGCTGAGTCCGAGCTTCTTAAACTGCAAAATTAACGTCATGGTCCCAGGCTCCCTCACTTGGGGGTGGGGGTGGCTCAAATGAGATAAAATATGTAAAAGTACTTGATAAACTGTCAAGTGCAGCATAGGTGTCCAGGTCATTCATTTATCGATTATGATTGAGGCCGCTCCAGACCAGTTAGTCCTGCTGTATTTACCAGTTAAAGAAGTCATTGATCAACAGCTTGCCTGGGACTTCCTGGTGGTCCAGATGTTAAGAACCTGCTGCCACTGCAGGGGACACGGGTGTGGTACCTGGTCTGGGAGGATCCCACGTGTTGCAGAGCAACTAAACCTGTGTGCCGCAACTACTGAGTCCAAGCACCTGGAGCCAGTGCTCTGCGATGAATAGTAGCCCTGGCTTGCTGCAACTGGAGAAAGTCGGTGGGCAGCAGTGAACACCCAACACAGCCAAAGATAAATAATAAGTAAATAAATAAAAATTAGAAAAGGTTGCCTAGAATTCGACTTAGGAAGGAATCCTCTGGGGCCTTAACAGAAGCATTCCTTGAGGTTAGTAGCCCCCGGGATATAATTCAAACAGCTTCAGAACTAATTACCCACTGTCTAGTACAGATTTTATTTCTGTTTTTTCATGCAACTTGATGAGCTATAAACTCATTCTCTGTAGCGTTCGTCCTGATTTTGTAGCCTGCATCCAAAGAAGAGAGTGCTTTGCTGAGATTTTTTTCTTGCTGAATCCATGAGACTGGTAGTGATGTCTACTTTTCTCTGTAAATGCTTACAACTCACTTGTTCTATAAACCAGCCCTATGTTTGCCAGTCGGAAGCTTCCAGAATCCAGTTTGGCAGAACAGTAGGCAAATATTGACCTGTCTTTAGTCCTCTGACCCTTTTCCTATTCTCTGTGCTGTCTTAAAGGTTACAGCAACGGTTCTGTGAACACATAGTTGAGTTCTTTGGGGCTGTCC